>NC_053037.3:391891792-401891792 GCF_002575655.3 Aegilops tauschii subsp. strangulata
AATGATTCCACGGCGATTTCCGTCGGTTGATTAACAACGACAGTCGAACTGCGGTAAGAGATGAGTGAATATTTCGCTAATTAGTTGATTACCTTCTCCATGAGAAAAATCCCCGGCCCAATCCCGCAGAAAACCCCAGTCGACCAGAGTCTAGAATGTCGGTGCAGATAGGCGGCGGAAAGCAGTAGGGGCGAAATTTGGTGCCGTTTGGAGCGCGACCTACACCCGCCACCAACAACCGTCGAGTTTAGGGTGCAGAGTTGCGGAGGAGTCCGCGGCGAGTGAGTGGGGACAAAGTCGAGGGTTTTCTTTTTCCTTTTGCATGTGTGAGTGAACACACACGGTTTGCAGAGGCGACGGAGATGAATCGTGTGCGATAGTAAATCACCGAGACTGAATGGGAATCCAAATTTCCTTTGTCCTTCATCCATGAGTTTTTTTCTACGATGAACATAAACCCTGCTAATCACCATGTTCAAATTTGACACTTTTCCGGGTTCATTTACAATATTTAGGGGATTATGTGCATTTTGTAGGCATTAATGCACATAATTCGAATTCAAACAACCGGTACATGAAAGGGTGCACAAGAACGGTCTGGAAAAACCATACTCGTGGTATTTAGTAATTTCTCAAGCCTTTTACAAGGAATGGGCAGAGATTTCAATGGAATGCGTGGCAATAGTCAACCACAAACGCGTCATTTACTGGGTTATCAACTATAGAACAATGAAATATGTGCTTGAAAAACATGACGCCTGGCATGGTGGCATGGTATGGCCTCACCGTGCCCTGGTTAAAAGCTGAGAAGGTTTGATTTATGTCGTCATGCACGCCCTTCATAAATCGAACCATCACCAAGTAAGTTCAATGCTTTCGAGAGGGAAATCACCAAGATTGAAGGGGAATCCAAATTTCCGTCCTAGTTTGTCATTCAGTTTTTTTCCAACGATCAACATACCGCCTCAAATGCAACGTGTTCAAATTTGACATTTTTCCGAACTCATTTACCATATTTAGGGGATTATGTGCATTTTCTAGGCATTAATTATGCACATAATTCAAATTCGAACAATCGGTGCATGAAAAGGTGCACAAGAACGGTCTAGAAAACCATGCCCGTGCTATTTAGTACATTCTCATCCCTTTTACAAGGAATGGGCAGATATTTCAAGGAAATGTGTGTTAATAGTCAACCATAAACGCGTCGTTTACTAGGTTAACAACTATACAAAAATGAAATGCATGCTTGGAAAACATGACGCCTGGTGTGGTGCCATGGTATGATCTCACCATGCCCTGGTAAAAATGTCGTCATGCACGCCTTTCATAAATGAACCATCACCGAGGAAGTTTCATGGTTTCGAGGGGGAAATCACCAAGATTGAAGGGGGTCCAAATTTCCTTTGTCCTTTGTCCACGGTTTCTTTTCTATGATGAACATACAACCTGCAAATCACCGTGTTCAAATTTGGCACTTTCCCGGGTTCATTTGCCATATTTAGGGGATTATGTGCATTTCCTAGGCATTAATGCACATAATTCAAGTTCAAACAATCGGTGCATGAAAGGGTCCACCAGAACGGCCTGGAAAACCATGTTCGTGCCATTTAGTAAATTCTCATGCCTTTTACAAGGAATGGACAAATATTTCGATGAATTGTGTGGCAATAGTCAACCACAAATGTTTGTTTCTTGGGTTTTCAACTATAGAAAAAATGAAATAAATGCTTAAAAACATGACGCCTGGCATGGTGCCATGGTATGACCTCACCATGCCCTGGTAAAAATTTGAGAAGGTTTGGCTTATGTCGTCATGCACGCCCTTCATAAATCAAACCATCACCAAGGAAGTTCCATGCTTTCGAGAGGGAAATCCACAAGATTGAAGGGGAATCCAAATTTCCGTCCTAGTTTGTCAATCAGTTTTTTTTCCAACGATCAACATACCGTCTCAAATGCAACGTGTTCAAATTTGACATTTTTCCTGGCTCATTTTTCATATTTAGGGGATTATGTGCATTTTCTAGGCATTAATGGACATAATTCAAATTCGAACAATCGGTGCGTGAAAAGGTGCACAAGAACGGTCTGGAAAACCATGCTCGTGTTATTTAGTAAATTCTCATGCCTTTTACAAGGAATGGGCAGAGATTTCAATGGAATGCGTGGCAATAGTCAACCACAAACGCGTCATTTACTGGGTTATCGGCTATAGAACAATGAAATATGTGCTTGAAAAACATGACGCCTGGCATGGTGCCATGGTATGGCCTCACCGTGCCCTGGTTAAAAGCTGAGAAGGTTTGATTTATGTCATCATGCACGCCCTTCATAAATTGAACCATCACCGAGGAAGTTCAATGCTTTCGAGAGGGAAATCACCAAGATTGAAGGGGAATCCAAATTTCCGTCCTAGTTTGTCATTCAGTTTTTTTTCCAACGATCAACATACCGCCTCAAATGCAACGTGTTCAAATTTGACATTTTCCAAACTCATTTACCATATTTAGGGGATTATATGCATTTTCTAGGCATTAATTATGCACATAATTCAAATTTGAACAATCGGTGCATGAAAAGGTGCACAAGAACGGTCTGGAAAACCATGCTCGTGCTATTTAGTACATTCTCATGCCTTTTACAAGGAATGGACAGATATTTCAAGGAAATGTGTGGCAATAATCAACCATAAACGTGTCGTTTACTGGGTTAACAACTATACAAAAAATGAAAAACATGGTTGGAAAACATGATGCCTGGCGTGGTGCCATGGTATGGCCTCACCATGCCCTGGTAAAAATTGGAGAATGTTTTCCGTATGTCGTGATGCACGCCTTTCATAAATCGAACCATCACCGAGGAAGTTTCATGGTTTCGAGGGGGAAATCACCAAGATTGAAGGGGGATCCAAATTTTCTTTGTCCTTTGTCCACGAGTTTTTTCTACGATGAACATACAACCTGCAAATCACCGTGTTCAAATTTGGCACTTTTCCGGGTTCATTTGCCATATTTAGGGGATTATGTGCATTTCCTAGGCATTAATGCACATAATTCAAGTTCAAACAATCGGTGCATTAAAGGGTGCACAAGAACGGCATGGAAAACCATGCTCGTGCCATTTAGTAAATTCTCATGCCTTTTACAAGGAAGGGACAGATATTTCGATGAAATGTGTGGCAATAGTCAACCACAAACGTTTGTTTATTGGGTTTCAACTATAGAAAAAATGAAATAAATGCTTGAAAAACATGACGCCTAGCATGGTGTGCCATGGTATGACCTCACCATGCACTAGTAAAAATTAGAGAAGGTTTGGCTTATGTCGTCATGCACGGCCTTCATAAATCAAACCATCACCAAAGAAGTTCCTCGCATTCGAGAGGGAAATCACCAAGATTGAAGGGGAATCCATTTTCTTCGTTCTTTGCCCTGGAGTTTTTTTCTACGATGAACATACACCCTACTAATCACCGTGTTCAAATTTGGCATTTTTGGGCTCATTTACCATATTTAGGGATTATGTGCATTTTCTAGGCATTTAGCGCATATAAATCCAGTTCAGCTACGGGTGCACCGGTGTGATGTGAGGGATGTGGATTGCCGTTCGATCGTGGCGCATCCTACGGTGCACACGCGCGATTCGCGAGGCAGGGGTTCCGGCCAATCATAACGCAACACACAATAGGATCAGCGCACACTGTTTCCGGAAGCGACGGAGATGAACCGTGTGCGATAATGAACGAGCAAAATTGTAAGGGAAGCCAAATTTCTGTTGTCGTTTGTCGTTGAGCTCTTGAATACCACCGCAGTGTACGGCTGCCCGGCCCCTCCGTCCCAGAGCTCTCTCCAGGCGTCGTTCATGGCACCGTGGCGCATAGTAACTGGTAAGGAAGCGATGGCATCCCGCCGCGCCGCATTCCTCGCCGCCCGCGACCGCACACATGGTAAGGAAGCGATGGCATCTCGCCGCGTCGAGTTCATCGCCGCCGGCGGCCAGACAGTTACATGGGCGGACTTTGAGGCTGCCATGGCCGAATGGGTGGTGGATCTAGAGGCGGCCAAAGCCACACAGAAGGATCGGAAAAGTCACAAAGCAGTCAAGAAAAGAGAGTCCCGCCGCCGCAAGAAAAAAGAGGCCGCATGCCTTGGTGAGGAGAGCTTGGCGGAGATCGAAGCATGGCAGGCGGCCGCCTACAAGGCCGAGAAGGAGAACGTCGGTGTCTGGCCAGCATGCCCCGATGGCAGCATGTGAGAAGTAGTTTAAGTTTGTAGTATTAGAGCAAATTACCACTAGTACTTTAAGTTTGTAGTATTAACGTACAATGTCGGTAAGAGCATCCTTTGAGGGCTTTGAGCGTTGATTAGCATGTGTGCCCGTCTGCGTTATTTTGCATTAATCATTAGAAGATCACAAAACACACGGTTTCTATGCCGTACCTGTCTGCGTTTGTTTTTGCGTTAATGACCCATAAGTCAGTTACTAGTGCGATGTTTCCTAATAAACCAGGCATACCATTGACCGAAAAATCAAGTACACGTGTACATTTTTTTGGAGACTGGATCTGCCAACTTTATTTTTTCTCGCGCATGAGTATTTTACGCGCTTCATCTGCGTTGTGTGTTTCCCCCGCCCAAGTTTCAAGTTTCGCAGCGAAATTTTCATTAGGCGCGAGATTTTAGAATTTATTCCTCCAACCACATCCCCACCCTCAGTATCCCCCCGTCGCGCCTTCCCCTACCGGCATCTCAAACCACCGCCGCCGCAACCACAGCTTCAACCACATCTACGTTCTGCTCGAATCCAGTCAGGTAACCCACCGACCTCTATCACGGCCCCGGCCTGATTGCTTAAATGGCGCTTGCGAAACATCCTCATGCCTCCAAATCTCCACTGCCAGGAGCTGCAGTCCATGGCGCGATGGCCGCTGTGCGTGTTGACCCGGAGGAACAGCTCGCCTCCGCCGCCGCCGACATGGTGCAGGCTCTGGCTCAGATGAAGTCCCCCAGCGACTACCCCCAGGACTTAACAGGTAAGATCTGACCAGCTAAATCTTACCAATACCACTGGCAACGGCTATGATTTGTACGGTTGATGTATTAAGCATGTTCGTGCCTTGTTTATTTCAGTACTGCACACTGTGTGATGTTCAAAATATTCCCGTGTCCAGCTCAATTTCGCCAATACCAGCAACAAACTTACAATACATGACTCAGTATATCACTAGAGATGCTACCCATTTGCTATTTTTAGTGGATGCTAACCCTGTTGTACTTAACATGCCTGTCCATGTACTTATGCAGGGTCATAACGGCCGATGCTTTTGTTTGTCGTCGAGGTGAGTTGCATCCCATGTCTTACAGTATTTCACATAATTTGTGCAATTGCAGGTTAACTTCTACCATTTACTGGTTGCCTGTAGGTACACATGTCAGTGGCACTGATCCACGCTTCGACCCGAAGGAATAGCTCGCCTCCGCCGTCGCTGACTTTGGGCGGGCTCTGGCAAAGATGAAGTGCCCCAGGAACTACCTCTCAGGACTTACCAAGTATGTACTCACCAGTTCAATCTTACCAATACCAGTTGATATTAATGGCTATGTTCTTTATGGTCGATGTATTAAGCATGTTCTAGTAAACATGCCTAACACGTTTTTGCTACTTTCCCTACCTTTTTATAGACATCTGGGCCATTCTCTGCTCTGCCAGCAGCTGCCTTGTGATGTTTAACTATGCCAATTGCATTTTTATCAGTACTAGTTTCAATGTCTATTAAGCCTGTTGCAATTAACAGTTGAATCCATTTTTAAACAGTTGTATTTCAATGGCTACAAACTTACAAAACATGACTTAGGATGCTGTTAAGCCTGTTGCAATTAACAGTTGTATCCATTTTTAATCTGTCCATTTGCTACCATGCTACTGTCCGCAATGAAGATATACTAGAGATGCTGCCCATTTGCTATTTTTGGTGGATGCTAACCCTGTTCTACTTAACATGCCTATCCATGTACTTACGCAGGGTCATAATGGCCGATGCTGTTGTTTGCTGTCGAGGTTAGCTGCATCTCATGTCTTACAGTATTTCACATCATTTGTGCAATTGCAGTTTAACTTCTACCATTTACTGGTTGCCTGTAGGTACACATGTCAGTGGCACTGATCCACGCTTCGACCCGGAGGAATAGCTCGCCTCCGCCGCCGCTGACTTTGGGCGGGCTCTGGCCAAGATGAAGTGCCCCAGCAACTACCTCTCAGGACTTACCAAGTATGTACTCACCAGTTCAATCTTACCAATATCAGTTGCAATTAGTGGCTATGTTTTGTACGGTCGATGTATTAAGCATGTTGTAGAAACATGCCTAACACGTTTTAGCTATTTTCCCTACCTTTTTATAGACAACTGGGCCATTATCTGCTCTGGCAGCACCTGCCCTGTGATGTTTAACTCTGCCAATTGCATTTTTATTAGTACCGGTTTCAATGGCCATTAAACCTGTTGCAATTAACAATTGTATCCATTTTTAAAGAGTTGTATTTCAATGGCTACAAACTTACAAAACATGAATTAGGATGTTGTTAAGCCTATTGCAATTAACAATTGTAACCATTTTTTAATACACCCCTTTGCTACCGTGCTACTCTTTCGAAATGAAGATATCACTACAGATGCTACCGTTTTATTACCATTTGCTATTTTTGGTGGATGTTAACCCTGTTGTAGTAAACATTGGCTTTCCATGTACTTACACAGGGCTACAATGGGCGATGTTGTTGTTTGCCGTCGAGGTTAGCTGCATCCCATGTCTTATACACCATCTATTCCTAAATATAAGTATTTTTAGAGATTCCAATATAGACTACATAAGGAGCAAAATGAGTGAGTCTAGATTCTAATCTAAACCATATCTATAATTCTATATACATCCGTATGTAGTTCATATTGAAATCTCAAAAAAAACTTGTACTTAGGAACATAGGTAGTTGTATTTTACATCATTTGTGCAATCTCAGTTTAGCTTCTAACATTTACTGGTTGCTTGTAGGTACATATATGAGCGGTACTGATCCACGCTTCGATCCCTTTTGCGTATGGGGCAATGAGATATTCATGAACAAGCGTCAAGTGAGGAAACTAAGAAAGATTGTTAGGCGAAAAACAGGTGATTGGAATTAAGCTCTTTATTTACACTTTGTCGAAGACAACAGTTAACTTTAGGATGGTAAGTAATGTGTTTCCTTTCCCCCCTGCCCACAACAAGTTACTCTATTAGACCTCAGTATCTGATATTTTTCTCTTTTCAGTGGTTTTTGAAGCTATTTGCTGATGATTACCTTGCAAACTACATGACCGGAGTGGAGGCAACTAAGGTTAAAGTATATAATTCATGCTACCATGATAATGTTGTAGAAGTCTTCCTGAAGGCGGTGAAGGATGGGCAGGCGATCGTCACAAGGGGTTGGACAAAAGTGGTTCGTGCCTATGGCATGCAGGAAGGCACATTATCGGCATTACGCTTCTTCAACACCGTCGGCAATCAAAATGATTTACACTTGTCTCTTCACCTTTACCGCCTTTAAATATTGTGGTTCATCATAGTTAATTGTTGCCTAATCCTGTAATTACTAAACATATTG
The DNA here is from genome assembly GCF_002575655.3 of Aegilops tauschii subsp. strangulata. NCBI lineage: Eukaryota > Viridiplantae > Streptophyta > Magnoliopsida > Poales > Poaceae > Aegilops > Aegilops tauschii. The sequence continues at coordinate 391,899,434 of NC_053037.3, forward strand.
TACTGGCAATTTTATTTATGGATTCGTTGTTGAACCATTGTGCTGAGAATTTGAATTGCACGTTTCATATTTTGAAATTTCCGATTCGATAAATAAATTACAGGCAAAAATAAAAAGACAACAGACGGTCATGGAACTTTGCAAACAGTTCTGGCAGTAAAAGCGCTTGTGATGGATAGCCCAATGCCACATAGTTTTCTACATCAAATCGCGTGTGATGTAGTTAATGAAAGCAAACAGTTAACCAAGGCAGAGCATGTGTGATAGTTACACCTTTCACACACGAGCGTATACATAAAACTGTGTGGGATGTACATACGAACGGAAACATTTTCCCTGGATTGACTGTGTGGGATGTACATAAGAACGGAAACGTATTCCTTGGATTGACTGTGTGTGATAGACATACGAACGGAAATGTTTTTCTGGGATTGATCGTGTGGGATGTACATACCTACGGAAATGTTTTTATTGGATTACCGTGTGGGATGTACATACCTACGGGAATGATTGGGTTTCGATGCCTCGCCCGATCGCACACGGCCCCAGCCTGTGTCCCAGGAGGGCCTATTCCCGACTATTTCTGGGTCGTGTGGGAAGGACCCCCCTATCGCCATACTCACTTGGCGACGGTTCCAAATGTCGTCGCGGAAAGGGGTTAAAAACCGTTTGTATAGCACCGACGCGTACCAGTGAGGTTTAAGCACGCTAGTGAAGCAAAATAAGAAGTGGAAAGGTGTGTTAACTGCAACACGCATAACATTTAAAAACAAGCAAATATGGTCATTCAAACTGGTATTGTGCAGGTCTAAAGTACACTAGTTATTGTTAAAAAACGAAAAGGCGTGTTAACTGCAACATCCTTAACAGCAACCAAATATCGTAATTCATAGTGGTATTGTTGAAACTGTTATTGATGAAATTGAACTGCAGAGTAAATAGTTGCACATATAGAGCATCACATTGTGAATAACTGAAATGAACAAGGCATAAAGCCATCTCTAGCCGATCCCCGGAAAGTTAATGGAGTAAAACCCTTAGTGGAGTATATATATATACTCCAGCAATTTTTGGTCATTTCTTGTCGATCCCCTAAACTTAACGTTTTAAACTTCAATTTGATCAAGTTCAAAGCAGGTTCAACCGAAAGTAGCATGCATTCAAACATAAACATTGATAGTTTTGCATAACCAAACATAAATCATAAATTTAAACGAAACTAAACTACTTTCGGTTGAAGTGGAGGTCGAGCCAATCCTTCCTCGTCAGGTACGGTGTGCAACGAGCCGGGTCCGGGCTGGTGCCGTTGTCGGGGTCATTGGGGAAGACACTCCTCCACTCGCCGACGTCGATTTCCTCGTCCTTACCGCCCACCTCGACGCCCTCCGTGCCGCCATCCTCGCCCCTTTGACCTCATCATCGGAGGAGAGCACCATGACCTCGCTGCCCTGCATGCCGGCAAAGATCATCCGCTCTGCCTCCACGAGCTCCGGGTGCTACCGACGGAGCTCTTGCATGCAGGCCTCATCGACGGCCTCGGCCTCGAGGCACTCCCTCGCCTCGCGGTCCTCCCGCGCCATAGCCGAGCTCACCACCTCTAGCTCCTGCGGGACGAGGTCGACTGGACGTGTGCCGACGGGGAAACTGAGCCTAGCTACCACGCCGTGGTAGCAGACCTGCCAGCGGTCGTACTCCATGGCCGCGAGCTCGGCCGTGTTGAAGCTACCGAGCTACCGACGGGTGTGGGTCTCCTGATCCGTAATCTTGGTGACCCACGTCCCCCACCGCCATTGCCGGACCCCGAGGTAGGACCTCGTTGGGGGCCAGGCCCGAGGGAGGACGGGGAAGTCCTCGAACCAGCGTAGGGTGCGGCGGCGGTCAGATCGGGCGACTGGCAACGGCGGCTTGATAAAGAGCCCGCGGAGGAAGACGAGGACACCTCTATGGCCACCTTGCTGACGTCGGGCGAAGAGGCCGTGATAAACCTCTTTTGAGCCATTCGCTCCTCGAGCTCCCCGGCACACAGGCAGAGGTTGATGATGGAGGCGGTGACGGTGATGGCGGCGACCTACCAATGGTTTCGAGCGAGGGAGGGGTGGTGTGTGTCTGTGTGAATGGAGGATTTGGGGTGTGTGTGGAGGGGGTCAAGGTGGTGTTTGAGGAAATACCGTGCCAACTGAAAATTTTACTAGGCGGGAGTAAAATGTCGGGGCTATTGAAAATTTGGATCAAGGGCGAGCAGATATTTTTGAGATTGCGAGGGATGCAGAGGTGGGAGTAAAATGCCGGGGCTACTGAAAATTTGGATCAAGTGATAGAAGCAGAGCAGTAGTTACAGACATCGCACACGGTCAATACATACTAATCGTGTGCTATCAAATAGAAAAACCTCCAGGCGAGCAGATATTTTTGAGATTGCGAGGGATGCAGGCGGGAGTAAAATGCCCGGGCTACTGAAAATTTGGATCAAAGGATTGAAGCAGAGCGGGAGTAACAGACATTGCACACGCTCCACACATGCTAATTGTGTGCTATCAAACATAAAACCCTTCTAGACGGTAGATATTTTCGAGATTGCGTGGTAGTAGATATTTTTGAGAGTGGGAGGGAAGCCTCGTGGAGCCCAATCTACTGTGTTGATGTGAGTGACAGGGGCTCGGGCGTGGCACACGGGTAGTCTGAGCGAACCGTGTCTGTTGCGTCCCCAATCGCAGATGGTTGCTGCATCCAACTCGTCTGCTGTTTATAAATTTGGCAAAAATAATAACGCGGGAAAGGGTCAGAACACGAACACACTTGCATGTGGTCCAAATATATGTATGAAAAGGGTGGTTTGATGTTCAAATACCCAATGCACAACTTTGATGTGGCACCTATCACACAAAACACACAGTATTGCTAGTCAGCCACCCCCTATGAACCCACTTTGTGTCGGTGGTAAGGGAATCCAAGCTACGAACGCATATCCCCAAATAGCTAGGTCTGAAATCTCACCCTACCGTAACACAAAACCTAGAGGAGTCCATGATACGTCTCCAACATATCTATAATTTTTTATTGTTCCATGCTGTTATATTATCATTCTTGGATGTTTTACAATCATTTTATAGCAACTTCATATCATTTTTTGGGACTAACCTATTGACATAGTGCCCAGTGCCAGTTGCTGTTTTTTGCTTGTTTTTTACTTCGCAGAATATCAGTACCAAACAAAGTCCAAATGCTAAAAAAAATTGGAGATTTTTTTGGACCAGAAGACAACTTGGAAGCCAAGGAAGTACCAAAGGGGAGGCCCGTGGGGCCCATAACTCACCAGGGCATGCCAGAGGCCCGTGGCGTGCCCGGATGGTTGATGGGGCCCACGGGAGTCCTGTCCACAGCCTCTCAGCTCTATAAATCCCCAAATAATCTAGAAACCATAGGGGATTCGACGAAACACAATTCTAGCCACCGCAAGTTCGAGAACCACTAGATCCAATATAGAGCCCTATTTCGGCACCTTGCCGGAGGGGAACACGATCATGGAGGGGTTCATCATCCTCATTGGTGCTCCTCCGATGATGCGTGAGTAGTTCACCACAGACCTACAGGTCCTTAGGCAGTAGCTAGATGGCTTCTTCTCTCTTTTTGATTCTCCTCGATGTTCTTGGAGATCTATTTGATGTAATGACTTTTTGCGGTGTGTTTGTTGGGATCTGGTGAATCATGAGTGTATGATCAGATCTATCCATGAATATTATTTGAGTCTTCTTTGATCTCTTATATGCATGATTTTTATAGCCTCGTATTTCTTCTCTGAAACTTTGGTTTGGTTTGGCCAACTAGATTGACTTTTCTTGCAATGAGAAGAGGTGCTTTGTGATGGGTTCAATCTTGCGGTGTCCTCACCTAGTGACAGAAGGGGTTGCCAGGCACGCATGTATAGTTGCTACTAAAGATAAAAAGATGGGGTCTATTCCTACATGAATAGATCTTTTCTACATCATGCCATTGTTCTTGCTGCATTACTTTGTTTCTCCATGAACTTAATACACTAGATGCATGTTGGATAGCGGTCGATGTGTGGAGTAATAGTAGTAGATGCAGGCATGAATCGGTCTACTAATCTTGGACGTGATGCCTATATACATGATCATTTCCTTGGATATCGTCATAATTATTTGCTCTTCTATCAGTTGCCCAACAGTAATTTGTTTACCCACCCTATGCTATCTTCTCTAGAGAAGCCACTAGTGAAATCTACGGCCCCCAGGTCTATTTTGTATCATATTGTTTTCAGATCTATTATTCCAAAAAACCAAAAATACCTTGCTGTAATTTTTCTTTCTTTATTTTATTTTGTGTTTCTGCAAGATCTATTTATCCCATCTCATACAATTTAATCTACCTTTTTACCGTGGAGGGATTGACAACCGCTCTTACACGTTGGGTTGCAAGTATTTGTTCTTTGTGTGTTGGTACCGTTTACATAGTGTTGCTTGGTTCTCCTACTGGACGATAACCTTGGTTTCATAATTTAGGGAAATACTTACCGTTGCTGTGCTCCATCACCCTTTCCTCTTCAAGGGAAAAACCAACGCAGATACAAGCAATCAGGAAGAATTTCTGGTGCCGTTGCCGGGGGGACATCATCAACATCTATCAGGTTCCTCATCACATATCGCATCTCCTTGCAATTTACATTATTTGCCATTTTCCTCTCATTTTCAGCTCCCCCACTTCAAATTGTGATAAGCACAAAAATATTTGCCTTCTGTTCGTTTGCCTTTCTCTCGTCGGATCTCTTTTTGCTTGCATCTTGTTTGCGTAGTCACGATGTCTCAAGAAAACACTAAATTGTGTGATTTTTTTGATACTAATAATAATGATTTTATTAGTACTCTGTTTGCACCTCCCGCCACTAGTGTGGAGTCTTATGATATTAATGCCGCTTTGTTGAATCTTGTTATGAAAGAGCAATTTTCTGGTACTCCTAATGAGGATGTCGCGTCCCATCTAAACACTTTCGTAGAATTGTGTGATATGCAAAATAAAAAAGATGTGGACATTGATATTGTGAAGTTGAAATTGTTTCCTTTCTCTTCGTGGGATCGTGCAAAAATTTGGTTTTCATCTTTGCCTCATAATAGTATGGATTCTTGGGATAAGTGCAAGGATGCTTTTATTACTAAGTATTTTCCACCCGCGAAAACTATTTCCCTTAGAAATCAAATCATGAATTTTAAGCAAATGATCATGAACATGTTGCACAATCTTGGGAAAGAGTGGAGTTGATGCTAAGAAATTGTCCTACTCATGGTTTAAATCTTTGGATGATCATACAAAATTTTTATGCGGGATTGAATTTTGTTTCTATAAATCTTTTAGATTCCACCACGGGTGGAACTTTTATGGAGATTACTTTGGGTGAAGCTACTAAATTGCTAGATAATATCATGGAAAATTATTCACAATCGCATACCGAAAGAGCACCTACTAGTAAAAACATCAATTCTGTTGAAGAAATTAGTACTTTGAGTGAAAAAATTGATGCCTTTATGAAGTTGGTTGGGCAAGAAGATTCAAAGAGGACTTCTCTCTACTCATACATAGAGCCAAAGAGAAACACAGACAATTTATTTCCTCTTTTGCCCAATCCTTTGTTATACCCTGGTCTAGTACTTACTTTGGTTTCCTAACTTTACTTTATATTTACAATGGCCATGGATGTAAGGTTATGACTTTGTAAGAACTTTTTGATACTTTAATTTAATACATACAGTAGGAGCCTCTCCTACTGTTTCAGGTGTCAAAAAAAAGTTGGTTGCTAAAAAATGATCCTATTGATCTTAATGATGTGCCTTTGTCTACTTTGATTGAGCAAAGTAGTGATCCCGTAGATGTGAATTTTGTCTCGCAAAATAATTTTAATAACAATGCTTATAGGGGTAATTTTAATCCTAGGCCTTTTCCTGGAAATTCCTCTAATAATTATGGCAATTCCTATGGTAATTCTTCTTACAATAATAATAGGAACCCCTGTGATCTTCAGAATAATATTAAATAATTTATCAATGCTCAAAAAGTTTTCAATACTATGATAGAAGAAAAGTTGAATAAGATTGATGATATGTCTAGAAGCATTGATAGAATTTCCCATGATGTAGAAAATCTCAAGATTAAATTTTTTCCCACCTAAGGTTGATGTCAATGAATCAATTAAAACTTTATATGTTTCCATGGATGAAAGTAAGAAAAGAACCGCTATGCTTAGAGCCAAAATTGAATTTTTAGAAAGAGTGTTTTCTACCGATTGCTTTCATAGTAATGATGAAGATCTTAAAGTGATTGGTGTTTCTTCTATAGATTCCTTGCTTAGTAAGATTAAAGTTGATGATAAAGGGACCGAAGAAGAGTCAACTTCAGCTAGAAGGCGTCCCGATAATTCAGAGGGTGAAAATCTTGATGAAAGTGGGTTTGGAGAGGTCAAAACTTTAACTCGTGATGTCCACTCTTTTGGATTACAAAGACTTTAATTATGATAGTTGCTCTTTGATTGAGTGTATTCCTTTGTTGCAATCCATGATAAATTCACCCAATGCCTATGAACAAAATAAAGCTTTTACTAAACATATCGTAGATGCCATGCTAAAACCTTTGAAAGAAAAATTGGAGTTAGATATTTCAATTCCTAGAAAATTACATGATGAGTGGGAACCAACCATTAAAGTCAAGATTAAAAATTATGAATGCTTTGCTTTACGTGATTTGGGTGCTAGTGTTTCCATAATTCCGAAATCTCTATGTGATGTGCTTGGTCTTACCAATATTGAAGAATGCTCTCTTAATTTGCACTTAGTGGATTCTACTATTAAAAAGCCTTTGGGAAGAATTAATGATGTTCTTATTCTTGAAAATAGGAACTATGTGCCCATAAATTTTACCGTTCTTGATATTGATTGGAATCTGTCTTGTCCTATAATACTTGGTAGACCATTTTTACGAACTATAGGTGCCATGGTTGATATAAAAGAACACAATATTAAATTTCAGTTTCCACTAAGAAAGGGTACGGAACACTTCCCTAGAACAAGAATTAAGCCACCATATGATCAATCATGAGGGCAACTTATGGAGCAAAAACTAAAGATGACAATACTTAAATCGATGCATTATGCCTAGCTAATGGCATAAAACGATAGCGCTTATTGGGAGGCAACCCAATGAATAAAATTTATTTTTGCTTTTTTCTTTCTATTTTTGAGTGTTTACACAATTATGCTATTGTTATGATTGTGTTTTTTATGTTTTAATTAGTGTTTGTGCCAAGTAAAGGCTTTGGGATCATGTTGGGTGATAGTTGATTTGATCTTGTTGGAAGAAAGAAACTTTTGCGTCCAGTAGCAGAATTGTTAAAATTCACAGAAGTGACGAAAACTTCTGAACTTTTTACACAATATTGAAATAACAATTACCTATGTTTACCAAAATTTTCAGAATTTTCGGAGTTACATAAGTATGAGTAAATTCACGTCTTTACAGACTATTCTGTTTTTGACAGATTCTATTTTCGTTGCATTGTGTGCTTATTTTGATGATTCTATGGATTGCATCGAGGAGTATAAGCCATGGTAAAGTTAGAATATAGTAGTTATAACGCAATAACAAAATATGAATGGGCTTTCAATAGTACAAGTGGAGATTGGTTTTCTCATACTAACGGATCTCATGAAGGTTTTGTTAAGTTTTGTGTGATTGAAGTTTTGAAGTTTTGGGTGAGATCACGATGGATGAAGGAATAAGGAGTGAAAAGAGCCTAAGCTTGGGGATGCCCCATAGCACCCCGAGGTAATATTCAAGTAGAACCAAGCAACTAAGCTTGGGGATGCCCCGGGAGGCATCCCCTCTTTCTTCTAACGACCATCGGTAATTTTACTTGGAGCTATATTTTTATTCGTCACATATAATGAGTTTTGCTTAGAGAGTCTTGTATTATATGAGTCTTTGCTTGTTTTGCTTTTTAGTTTGTCACAATCATCTTTGCTGGACACACCTATTTGAGAAAGCCATAATGATGCTATGATTTGTTAGAATTGCTCTATGTGCTTCTCTTAATTTTTTTTTAGCTATGGAATTGCTCTAGTGCTTCATGATACGTCTCCAACATATCTACTTTTCCTAATGCTTTTCCTCTTGTTTTGGACTCTAATTTTCATGATTTGAATGAAACTAACCCCGGACTGACGCTGTTTTCAGCAGAACTACCATGGTGTTGTTTTTGTGCAGAAATAAAAATTCTCAGAATGGAACGAAACTTTGTGAGGAATTTTTATATAATAAATAAGAATTTCTAGAGCCAAGACCTACAGAAGAGGGGCACCTGGGTGGGCACAACCCACCAGGGTGCGCCCCCCTCACCAGGCGCCCAGGTGGGTTGTCCCTATCCGGTGGCCCCGCAGACCCTGAAATCGACGCTATAAAATCCTATTTTTCCAGAAAAAGATCAGGGAGAAAGAATTACCGTGATCCACGAGACGGAGCCGCCGTCACCTCTCATTCTTTATTGCAAGGCCAGATCTGGAGTCCGTTTGGGGCTCCGGAGAGGGGGGTCTTCGTTCTTCGTCATCACCAACCCTTCTCCATCGCCAATTCCATGATGCTCCCCACCGGGAGTGAGTAATTCCTTCATAGGCTCACTGGTCGGTGAGGAGTTGGATGAGATTCATCATGTAATCGAGTTAGTTTTGTTAGGGCTTGATCCCTAGTATACACTATGTTCTTAGATTGATGTTGCTATGACTTTGCTATGCTTGATGCTTGTCACTTTGGGCCCGGGTGCCATGATTTCATATCTGAACCTGTCGGCATTCTGGGAACGGGGGTCCCCAGACTTGTCTGCATGCAGCCCACGGCGTGGCTGTGCTAGCAGGCCTATACGGCCCATCTTCATCAACAAGGCATTCAAGACCCTCGCAAGGGGCCAAGCCTCGCGAGGCGGACGAGCAAGACCTCCTCAGGAGCGGCCTCGCCAGGCAGGCTCGCGAGGGGCAGAGAGATCAAGGCAGGGAAAACCTCGCGAGGCTCCCGTGACATGAGCCATGACGATCAAGATCAGGCTGGCGCCAGGCGGGCGCCAGCGCGCGCAGTGTCCTTGCTTCCTCTTTGGTGCTAAAGGGGCAAGCGCAGGCGCGGAGTACCGATGCATCAAGCAAAGGTTTCCATATCGGTGCAACGAGATCAAGACCAGCAGGACGGCAAGACGGAGGTCACCATGGAGCCCAAGGCGGCGTGACCACCAGAGCCTTTTGCAGGCGAAGACCGCTTTTGTCAGGATAAGTTATACTAGCTGTCCCCTTTCAAATTGGCCGTTGTTGGCTCCCTTCCCGCTCAATATTTGGGAAGAGGACTAGGGCCTATATAAGTAGAACTAGCCACCACAGTAGAGGCATCTGATCCAGAGGCAACTCGCCTGATCCTCAGCCACACACCGAGCACAAGAACACCTCAACCTCAGGAGGTTGTTCTTCCCCTTGTATTGTTCATCATCAGCCCAAGAGGCAATCCACCACCACCACACTTGAGTAGGGTATTACACCAAAACGGTGGCCCGAACCAGTATATATCTCGTGTCTTTTGTGATTGTGAGTTCGTGCAGTTCGTGCTTGAGATCTTAGCTAGTTAGGACGCGGATCGGTAGGAGGGAGAGAACTTGGCGCGCACCCCAGAGTTCGAACCTTAAGGGTTTTGCCGGAACCCGTGATCCGACATTTGGCGCGCTAGGTAGGGGTGCGCCGTAGCCTCCCTTCCGTCAATCTGCTCTCCGTCGCTCTGTCGTCTCCATGGCGGATGCTCGCCGTGCTCGTGCTGAACACCGGGCTGCCCTTGCCACCCGTGTCGCTCAAACGGCTCCCGTCGGCGGGCCACCTCGTCGTTCTCCGTCGCCTGCCGCCAACGCCGCCACTGACCCGGCGGGGAACGAGCAGCAAGCGTCCTCGCTGCACCCCTCGGTGCGTAGGGACGGCCGCACCGCCACTCCATCACTGACCCCGGCTGGTTCGTCATCCCACACTCGTCGCGCTCCCACGGACGCGCGGACCGCGCTCCTCATGGTGCACAAGCTCTTGCGCTACCGTCCAGTCGATGACCTCTACGAGGACTGGCTCGACCGCATCGCCGAGCTTGTCCGTTCCGCAGGGGGCTCCCCTGCGCCGTCGCTCTCTCCGCCTCGCCCTCCGCCAGCTATAGGCGACGTAGCTCACGGAGCACCTCCGCCACCTCTGCCCCAAGACGGCGCCCTGGCGCCAAGGCGCGCGCCTCCACGGCGTGACCCACCGCGTCCGGCACCCGCGTGTGACGAAAGAAGCTGCCAAGAAGTTCCTCGACCGCAAGAGAACGCTCCGCCACTCCTCGCCCCGCCGCGCCAGGATCGTCTGCCGCGGCAGGGCCCCTTGCCGCTTGCTATGGCGGAACGTGGGCGTCAAGACCAAGCTCCGCCTCCAAGACGGGCCTCGGCGACCATAGCCGGCTGCCGCACCTCCACCCCCGAGCTGCGTAGCGTCGCCTGGCCAGGCAAGTTCAAGCCGGATCTGCCTCCTCGCTACGACGGCACCCCCGACCCCGCGAAGTTCTTGCAGCTCTACGAGCTGAGCATCGAGGCAGCCAACGGCGACGAGAAGGTCATGGCGAATTGGTTTCCCATGGCTCTCAAAGACGGCGCCCGTTCGTGGCTCCTGAACCTGCCTCCAGGCTCAATCTCCTCCTGGGACGAGATGCGCGACCGTTTCATCGCCAACTTCCAGGGCACTCGCGACCGCCCACCGGCCGCGGGAGACCTGCGTCGCGTCAAGCAACAACCAGGAGAGACCCTCCAGAAGTACATCCAGCGCTTCAACAACGTTCGACTCAAGATCCCCAAGGTGACGGACGAGGCCATCATCTCTGCGTTCTCTGATGGCGTCCGCGACGTCAAGATGAAGGAGGAGCTCGCTATCCATGAGGAGCTGTGCACAGCTCAGGAGCTGTTCAACCTGGCGACCAAGTGCACCAGAGCTGAGGAAGGGCGCCTCTCCCTCCTTGAGCTCCCGGCTGCGGACATGGAGAAGAAAGCCATGGCCAAGGACGTGAAGCGCAAGGGAGTAGCCGTGCTCGCGGAAGAACCAGACACCAAGCGCGGCAGAGACCAGCCTGAGTCATCCAAGAGCAGCCGACCATTCTGCGCCTTCCACAACCTGCACACCCACAACACCAATGGCAGCCAGGAGCTCAGAGCCATTCAAAAGGACGCTTCGGTCGACGCCCCGAGCACAATGACCGGGGCTACGGCCGGGGACGAGGATGTGGTGGCGGACGCTGGGACGACCGTGGCCCGCGCCAGGAGTGGCGCGACCGACCTCGTGAGGACCGCTGGTAGGATCTGCCTCGAGAGGGCGCCTGGAGGGACCAGCCTCGTGAGGATCGCCCCTAGGGCAACGCCAATCTTCCCCCACTACCGCCACCACCAAGAAGGAATGACGACCACCATCAAGACGAGGGGGCCGGGGGCTTCCAGGAGCCACGTGCTATCGCCTGCATCTTAGGCGGAGCTCAGGCCCCAGCCTCGCAGCGTATCTTCAAACAGTTTGCTCGTGAAGTGAATGCAGTCCTCCCCAAGCTTGAGGCCACAGGCCCGCTCAGGTGGTCCCAGTGCACCATCACCTTCAGTTCGGCGGATCAGCTCAAGTGTGCGGCCACCGCTGGCGCCCTCCCGATGCTTTGCTCCCCAGTCATCAGCAACGTGCAAGTCACCAAGACCCTCATCGACGGCGGCGCAGGGCTCAACGTCCTGTCCGTTGACACGTTCGACAACCTCCAAGTGCCATATGACCAGCTTCAGTCTACCAAGCCTTTCTCAGGAGTGACCGACGGCTCCACCACACCGATAGGGCAGGTCCGCCTCCCTTTCACCTTTGGAGAATGCAGGAACTACCGCACTGAGCTCATCGACTTCGACGTCTCCCACATCCGCCTGCCATACAATGCCATCCTCGGGTATCCGGCCTTGGCCAAGTTCATGGCGGTGACCCACCATGGCTACAATGTCCTCAAGATGCCAGGAAGCGGCGGAATCATCACGGTCCCGTGCGAGGAAAGAGATGCAGTGTGCTCCCTCGAGCATGCCTTCCAAGCCGCAGCAATCAGCGACCCCGACAGCAAGGGCGAGGGCCCTCCTGAGGCCATCCCCAAGAAGAAGAAGCAGCAGCACCGCGCGGGGTCTCAGGCGAGCGATGCCTCGTCAGGATCAGCACCCGGGCCAGGGGCGCCTCCCTCCATCTCATAGGAAGGCGCGCCCGGTGCCCTCCTCGGGCGGGGCTCGGGGGCTCTCTTCTGGAGGGCCTCAGACTTTGCCAACATCACGAGAAGGCGCTCGGGCACCACTTGGAGGCGTGCTTCACGGCACGTTTCCCTCAGTAGAACACAGGGCGAGGAGCGCCCACCGCTCAGGAGTTCATCACCAAGACCACTCAGGAACTGCAAGACGCAAGAGCCATGCGCGGCGACCGCCGCTCACGAGGCGCAACTCCCCATCCAGGCGAGGATGCCGGGCTGCGCATCTGCATCGACGTCCCAGGGCTCAACAGGGCCGCATCTCGGGAGCTCTTCTGGCCTTCACGCGTGGGCCAGTGCGAGGGCCCACCGCACAGCTACGTTCGCATGCCTTTTGGCTTGCCGAGCGTGTCGTTCGTCTACCAAAGCAACTTGCGGCGCACCCTAGCGGATCAGGAGGCCAGGCACCGCGCCGTCCTGGCAGAGATGGAGACGGTCCTCAAGGAACCACCTGGGCCCCCAAAACCTCCCGAGGCTCAGGACCCCGGTGACTCATGAGGAGCAATCACTTCGCCGCATACCTTCAGCTGCCCCAACACCCCTTCATCAACAGAACCAGGTGACATTTTCCAAGTTTATTTAGCTGGGAGCGCCCCTCGGGCTGCATCATTCCCAGGCCACGTGGGTCCGTCCCTGTGGCATATATCCCTTTTTATGTCTTTAGCTTACCTTGCTGGGGGCGCCCCTCGGGCTGCATCATCCCTAAGCTGCTCGGGCCTGACCCAGTGGCCTATATCTTCCCTGCTTTTACTTGAGCCAGTATGCTTTCCATGCTTAACCTATCTATGGCTATTACCTGCTCGATCGTCGCCTCTCACGGTGGCTGCTCACGCCGGCACGGCGCTGGTGCACCGGTCCACCCCTGCCACGTCGACAAACCTGAGTGGTCGAGCTCTGGCACGCGGCACGCACCGCGCACGTCACCTCACCAGGCCCTCAGTGCCTCCATTTCCTCGCGGAGCAACCAGCGACAAGCTGGCAACCATAATGGCAAACTGTGTTCCTCCTTGTGCTGGCTTGCAGGAACCTCATGAGGATGACAGCAGGCGGCACCGCGAGTTCCCTTTTCTCCCATGCGATCCGCTTGTGCGTTAAAAGGGGGGCTCCAAAGCATCGCGTCCCAGGAGCTCTTACTGGCTCTCCAGCCCTCACCCCCTGGCCTTGACCACGGCACACGACCTGGCATACCAGCGGCGGCTGAGCTCGCTCGAGGGCCGGGACCTGAGGACGTAGAGCACGAAGGAGAGCGTGGGAAGGGGGAGGCTCGTATGGGCCTGGCCTAGCTACGCATTAACGCGGCGCATCGCAAGAAATCGATCCAAAACTGCCAAGATAAGTCTCGCGCTCAGATTGGCTAATCGTTGGAGCCCGAGGGTCACGCTCGCCGCAGCCCTGTTGCGGCCACGTCGCCTCCCTTTCTCGCCTTACCATGGCTGCTTGAGCGCTAAAGGGGACATCCTGAGCATCGCGCCTCAGGGGCTCTTACTGGACCTCGGGCCGCTCACCTCCTGGCCTTGACCACGGCACGCGACCTGGCATACCAGCGATGGCTGCAGCCTGCCTGGGGACCGGGACCTGTCAGCATAGAGCAACAAGCCGTCGCGAGGTTGGAAAGGGGAGACTGAGCCTGAACAGGACACGCCTTCGCAAATTTTCATAATAAGGAAGATATACACAAAGGACATCACAGACCCTTTACACGCCCCCACGGGGTACTTCTTGATTCCTCGCAGGGAACAAAAGACGGGAACCTAGGAGAATCCTACCTACACGCCTCCATAGCGGACGCCATCATCAACAGTGGGCCGCGGGAGGCCGACGCCAACCCCATCCAGATCAGCGGCGGCGGCGAGAGCTCGGGGGCACGTAGTTGTCGTCGCTCGTCTCCGAAGTCTCGTAGACCTCGGGAGAACCGCTGGACTCCCAAGAGTCACCGCTGCTGGAGTACCCGCGAGCAAGGCGCGCATCATCCTGGTGCTCCCCTCGAGGGCAACACTCCAAGCGGCAACCCTCCGCGTCGAAGACCTTGAAGAAAAGCATGGAAGCGCCGTCATACTCGAAGTGGATCGCAAGGGCGCCCTCCGCACGGCAAACCCGCACGACCTCGCCCCAGCCGCGGGTCATGAAGATCTTGCCGGGGGAGACCGCTTCAACCTCAGCTCCGGGCGCCGGAGCATCATAGCCGGTGTGCTGCAACCGGAGCTCGAGGGGTCCCCTCGGTGGCATCACGTCGGAGAAGAACCGCGGGAAGCGGATCCAAGAGCTTGGGGGCATCGCCGCCCACAGCACGAGCTCGCGCGAGGAGTCCGCCGCATGAACTCCAGGAGCGACGGCGCGCGTCACCACGGCACGTCGACCTTGGCCGCGGAGCGCGCGTCGACGCCCGTCGTTCCTTCCTCTTGAGCCCCCGGCTTGGGCGTACAAGGGCAGCGGATACCCTGGAGGAGGCCTCTCACACTAAGGCCTCGTCACCACCTGCATCACCGCTGCGTCGCGGCGGTGAACCGACCTCTTCTTCGACGGAAGCAGCCCCGGCTCGTCACGGGGAGCCTTTCCTTTCTCCTCGACGGAGAACCTTTGGATTGGCACCATGGGAATTGTTACTAGTGATGGAGCAAGAAGGAAGAAGCAAGCGAACTGGGAAGAGATGGGCGACGGGGGCTCAGTCCCCCTCCCTCATTTATAGTAGGAGAAGGCCAACCAGCGCCTCCTACGATCACAGGTATGATGGTTTCCCTTGCATGTCGCAAGGACTTGTCACGTCAGGAAGTTGCCGAGGCAGCGTGGGGAAGCGGAGACGCCCACGTCCAATCAACCGCCACGCGTCGACCAAGGCCGCAGGCTTTTGGGGCCCGCAGTGCTCCATACTTGACCTTTGGCTTCGCCTCGAAGCCAAGCCCGAGCGTGCCTTGGGCCCGGGGGCTACTGTCGGCGTTCTGGGAACGGGGGTCCCCAGACTTGCCTGCCTACGGCCCATGGCGTGGCTGTGTTAGCAGGCCTGTACGGCCCATCTTCATCAACAAGGCATTAAGGACCCTCGCGAGGGGCCAAGCCTCGCGAGGCGGACGATGCAAGACCTCCTCAGGAGCGGCCTCGCCAGGCAGGCTCGCGAGGGGCGGAGAGATCAAGGCAGCGCAAACCTCGCGAAGCTCTCGTGACGTGAGCCATGACGATCAAGATCAGGCTGGCGCCAGCGCGCCCAACGTCCTTGCTTCCTCTTTGGTGCTAAAGGGGCAAGCGCAGGTGCGGAGTACCGAGGCATCAAGCAAAGGTTTCCATATCAGTGCAACGAGACCAAAACCAGCAGGACGGCAAGATGGAGGTCACGATGGAGCCCAAGGCGGCGTCACCACCAGAGCCTTTTGCAGGCGAAGACCGCTTTTGTCAGGATAAGCTGTACTAGCAGTACCCTTTCAAATTGGCCGTTGTTGGCTCCCTTCCCGCTCAATATTTGCGAAGAGGACCAGGGCCTATATAAGTAGAACTAGCCACCATAGTAGAGGCATCTGATCCAGAGGCAACTCGCCTGATCCTCAGCCACACACCAAGCACAAGAACACCTCAACCTCAGGAGGCTGTTCTTCCCCTTGTACTGTTCATCATCAGCCCAAGAGGCAATCCACCACCACCACACTGGAGTAGGGTATTACACCACAACGGTGGCCCGAACCAGTATAAATCTCGTGTCTTTTGTGATTGTGAGTTCGTGGAGTTCGTGCTTGAGATCTTAGCTAGTTAGGACGCGGATCGGTAGGAGGGAGAGAACTTCGCGCGCACCCCAGAGTTCAAACCTTAAGGGTTTTGCCGGAACCTGTGATCCGACAGAACCGTTTATGTTATCATCATTATATCCATGTTCTAGATCCGATCTTGCAAGTTATAGTCACCTACTATGTGTTATGATCGGGCAACCCTGGAGTGACAATAGTCAGGACCACTCCCGGTGATGAGCGTAGTTTGAGGAGTTCATGTATTCACTATGTGTTAATGTTTTTTTCTAGTTCTCTATTAAAAAGAGGCCTTAATATCCCTTAGTTTCCTTATGGACCCCGCTGCCATGGGAGGGTAGGACAAAAGATGTCATGCAAGTTCTTTCCATAAGCACGTATGAGTATTTACGGAATACATGCCTACATTATATTGATGAACTAGAGCTAGTGTCGTATCGCCCTAGGTTATAACTGTCTCATGATGAATATCATCCAACAAGTCACCAATCCAAAGCCTATGAATTTATCTTTTATTGTTCTTGCTAAGTAACTACTGCTACCATCACTGTTACACTTGTTACAAAATACTGCTATCACTGTTACTATTACCGTTGCTACTGTCTCTACTATCAAAACTATCATACTACTTTGTTATTGATCACTTTGCTGCAGATAATTAATCTCCAGGTGTGGCTGAATTGACAACTCGGCTGCTAATACTTACAAATATTCTTTGGCTCCCCTTGTGTCAAATCTATAAATTTGGGTTGAATACTCTACACTCGAAAACTGTTGCGATCCCCTATACTTGTGGGTTATCACTTCACTTATATCTTTTTCAGCATGGTGGTGCTTTGATTTTTTAAGAAATACTCTCATGCTTCACTTAGATTTATTTGGGAGTTAGTAAAATTTTGAAGTAATTCTCTCATGCTTCACTTATATTATTTTGAGAGAAAGAAAAAATTATTTATGCTCATGTTCTTCACTTAAATTTGTTTGAGCTTGTTATAAGCAATGGTAATATATAAAATTAGTCCCAGAGTGATAGATATTCAAGAGGGATATAATAAAAACTTTCATGAAAGATCAGTGGAAAAAATAAACTTGATTCTTTGTAATAGTTTTGAGATATGATGATAGTAACATGTGAGTCATGTTGGTGAGTAATTATGCATTAGTAAGAATATTGATGTTAAGGTTTATGATTCCCTATGCAAGCACGAAAGTCAATAGTTATGCAATGAAATTATATCCTACTTGTGGTGCATTATTCGGTGTTATTTATGCTTAATGCTTGTTTATGAGAATTTTTGTTTCTTGGTTGGTTGCTTCTCAATCTTTTTGCTAGCCTCCACTTGTACTAAGTAGAAATACTACTTGTGCATCCAAAATCCTTAAACCAAGTTTTGCCATATGAGTCCACCATACCTACCTATATGCGGTATTTCTGTGACGTTCCAAGTAAATTTGTATGTCCCAACTCTAATTTTCAAAATGAATTTCCTTTTTGTGTGCCCGTACCGCTCATGAAGCGGCAGGGGGTGGCCAATATTTTTCCATTCTGGATGTGTTATACACAAGATGAGTGTTCAGTCACTTGTCATTGCACGAGAGTGTGGAGGTAATAGGGATGCCCAGTCCCGAAATGAAAAAGAAATTTACTTTATGTTGTCAAATAATAAATTCCATGGAAAGTGTTGGTATGGAAGGCATCCGTGGATACGGCTAGCCATGGATTGTGAAAGAATGGTGGAAAAATGAATAAACTTTATTTTACGTTTGGGAACCGCCTATGATGTATCTAGCATGGAAAGTATTGGGAATTCTCGGTCGTTTTCGTTGACGGGAAAGGCATGCCTCTCAAAATATTTTATCTCTAAATTTAAGCTTTGAGCTCTGGCAACCTCTACAAATCTCTGCTTCCCTCTGCGAAGGGCCGATCTATTTACTTTATGCAATTTTTATTTTTATTTGAGTCTCCATCTTCTCTTATGAAGCACCAACTAGGGAGCACTATGAGCATAGTTGTGAATTGGATGTAGCTAATATTTGAGTGTGTTTCATGAATGGATCAATGATTGAGCATGATGGGCTAGGGATAACTTTCTTTAGTGTTGATATTTTGAAAGACATGGTTGCTTGTTGATATGCTTGAGTATTTAAGTCTTCGTGTCAAATATAGACTATTGCTTTGAATCATCTAAAATTCCAAATGTCCATGCTATAAAAGAAAAGAATATGTGATGAACATGGTAGGCAGCATTCCACATCGAAAATTCAGTTTTTATCATTTACTTACTCGAGGACGAGAAGGAATTAAGCTTGGGGATGCTGATACGTCTCCAACGTATCTATAATTTTTTATTATTCCATGTTGTTATATTATCATTCTTGGATGTTTTACAATCATTTTATAGCAACTTTATATCATTTTTTGGGACTAACCTATTGACATAGTGCCCAGTGCCAGTTGCTGTTTTTGCTTGTTTTTTACTTCACAGAATATCAGTACCAAACAAAGTCCAAATGCCACGATTTTTTTGGAGATTTTTTTGGGACCAAAATACAACTTGGGAGCCAAGGAAGTACCAGAGGGGAGGCCTGTGGGGCCCACAACCCACCAGGGCGCGCTAGAGGCCCCTAGCGCGCCCAGATGGGTGTTGGGGCCCATTGGAGTCCTTTCCACCACCTCTCACCTCTATAAATCCACAAATATTCCAGAAACCCTAGGGGAGTCGACGAAACACAATTCCAGCCGCCGCAAGTTCGAGAACCACGAGATCCAATCTAGAGCCCTATTCCGGCACCTTGCCGGAGGGGAACACGATCACGGAGGGGTTCATCATCCTCATTGGTGTTCCTCCGATGATGCGTGCACTCGTACAGCGAGGTGCTATACAAACGGTTTTAAACCCCTTTCCGCGACGGCATTTGGAACCGTCGCCAAGTGAGTGTGGGTGATAGGGGGTCCTTCCCACATGACCCAGAAACCGTCGGGGATATGCCCTCCTGGCACACATGCTCGGCAAAATGAGGTCGTGTGCGACCGACGAGTGCTCAAATACGGTAATATGTATAGTAGAGCTAAAAAATGCAATTATACAGGCGAAATTGTTTCCGTTCGCAAGTACATCCCACACAGTCAGTCCCCGCTAAACGTTTCCGTTCGTATGTACATCCCACATAGTCGCTCCAAGGAAAACGTTTCCGTTCACAAGTACATCACACACAATTTCCCCCGTTAAATCGATTGTGATAGTGTTGCCATTGCACACGATATTAACAATCTTATCATTCTCGTTATTGAATGCATCACCATGGTGAGTAGAAGAAACTGTGTGGCAAAGGCTGTCCATCACACATAGTTTTTATGTGGTAAACATTTGCGCAAGGTGGCCTAACGCAAACAGTTTTCAAGAGAAGGTCGTGTGTGATTGTTCATTGATCCAACACGATTTATTCCTAGAAACTGTGTGCGTTGCCTGTGGTCAACGCCCATGGTATTTTCTCAATAACCATTTGCAATAGCAAAACTCAATTAGCAGGCTAATTCGCCATCAGCAGGCTAATTTACCTATTATTAATAATCCATTTATAATCTAATTGACATTCATATTAAGCACATAATATATTTCATTTCCATATTAAGGAAGCAGGATTTCATAATTGAAATACATCAGAGTACGACATGATATAGCTTCATCACCCAGCTACCCCATTACACAACTGCACTAGCACCAAGTTTCACATGCAACATGTAGAACCTTTCGAAATTAGCATCATAGATGGTACATAGATGGATGCATCTCATCTGGAAAACTGCTGAAGAGGAAGGCGAATATTGAGCCTGCATTCATGTTGAAGGTCTTTGCAACTTTAGGCCTGTGCCTGCAGATGATAGACCGTCCGTCCTTCATCCTCTTCAGGAACACTTCAATATTGAACCATGGGTGTTGTATGAAAACCTTCCTCGCCTCCTGACCATAGAGGTGGTTTGAGAGGTAATCATTAGTGAACTGCTTTGGAAAGGCCTGAAAACAAGGATGTGCATAAATATCTTCTCTATATTGGAAATGGGGCAAAGGAATAAAAAAAGGCAAGGTATAATAGTTAGTACCATCTTGTAGTGAACTGATGTCTTCTTCATTGTGCAGACAAAGATCTTGTTGTTTTTTGTCGCTAATTTCTTTACCCTAACAATGTTTCTGAGTTTCTTGACTTGATTGATATTCATGGACAACTCATTTCCCCATATGCAAAAAGGGTCGAACAGTGGGTCAAAACCAATGACAGCAAGACCTACATGTGCAAGACCAAATTGTTAAAATCCTAAATATTAGAATGGTTCCTGCAATTGCACAATAATGTGTTATGAGACAATGGACCATGCATGTGCTAACCTCGATTGTAAACCTCAATGCTTCCCATTGTTTTCCTGCAACACATATAAGGTAGTTAGTCATCAGGTTAAGTAAGGGTTCGCATGCTATAAGTAAAATATGTTGATGAAAAATAAGCACATTGCAGATTCATCAGATTAATTCAAGCCACATAGAAAACCCATTTATCCGAACCAAGCATGATTAAGAACTAGGAAATATAGCACTTGTATATGTTTCTCATGTATTAAGTGCAGCCAAATTCGATTTATTCCTCACATGCACAACAATACAAAATTATACCCACGACAATTGGACATCGCATTGCAGAATTGAACCAAGCAGTTAACTAAACACCACAATAAATGAACCAAACATTAAATGAGCACCACATTGCACAATATAACATACTCCTAATAGAAGATCAGATAGTTAACCAAACCAAGCATGCTTAACAACTTGGAAATATAGCAATTGTATTTGTTTCTCATGTATTTACTACAACCAAATTCAATTTATTCCTCACATGGTATACAATAAATAATGCACCCACAACAATTGAACATCGCATTGTAGAATTGAACCAAACAATAAATGAACCAAAAGTTTAACTGAGCACCACATTGCATAATATAACATACTCCTAATAGAAGATCAGACAGTTAACCAAACCAAGCATGCTTAACAACTTGGAAATATAGCCAATTGTATTTGTTTCTCATGTATTTAGTATAGCCAAATTCGATTTACTTCTCACATGGTATACAATAAGAGAATGCACCCACAACTATTGAACATCACATTGCAGAATTGAACCAAACAGTTAACTAAACACCACAACACAAATGAACCAAACGTTAACTGAGCACCACATTGCACAATGTATAACCAAACCAAGCATGCTTGACAACTTGGAAATATAGCAATTGTATTCATTTCTCATGTATTTTGTAAAGATAAATTCTATTTATTTCTCACATGGAAGACAATACAAAATTGCAGCCTGAAGAATTGAACATCACATTTGCAGAATTGAACCAAAGAGTTAACTGAACACGACAACTAATTAACCAAACAGTTAATAAGTGAGCACCACACTCCATGACATCTAGAACATATACACTAGAGCAACATATTGCATGGTAAAATTAGATAGCACAATTCACTAGAATTTGTTAAGGAAAGGCAGGAGCAGCACACGCAACAGGTAAACCGAGCATGATTAACCGGCGTAGCTAGCAAATGGCAAGGTGCTCCTCCAAGATCAGGGGGTCGGCACGAATCGCAGCCATCACGATCTCAGCCGCGCGTGCGGCCATGATTTGCTTCTTTGCTGCCAAATGCTCCTTGAGCTCCTGGCTATACTGCATGCACCATGGCTTAGGGCGGCGCTTATTTGGTGGAGGGGTTGGTGATTTGGGTGGAAGGTGTCGCGCCAGCGGTCGGGGCATGTGGGATGTGGAAGGAGGAGGAGGATGGGGGTCGGGTGTGGATTACCTGCCTGGATAGACGAGGTCGAGCAGCGTGAAGGAGGGTCGCCGGCGAGGAGGCGGCGCTGCAAGCAAGGAGTGAAGGTTTCAACTTGGAAAGGAAGCTGGAAACAGGGGAAATGTGCCTTTTGGTAAGGGGGAGGGGGCAGGGAGGTAGATATTTCCGTGGAAGCCGAAATTTTTGAATCGCTTCAGCGAAAAAACTGGCGCGCAAAGTGTCATCAGACACAGTCCCTTACTCAGAACTGTGTACGATATGTGAACATCACAAACGATTCAGATAGCTTAACCCGTGTGTGATGAGTTTGAACGTCAAAAATTTTGGTTCGAATTTCCCTGGTTACAGTGGTCATCCACGTCATTGCATAATTTGGGTACACAAAGGAGACTACAGCACACCCACACTTCTTAATCGAGCAAGTTCAGAAATTAAACAGAGCTAGCTGGCCTGAACATTACTCTAACAAATTGAAGACCGGCGCTCTTAATTAAACAAAACAAAGAGTACTACTACGGCCGGTGCTCGTCAATCTCCGCCGCCTCCTCCATGTCCAGCTCGCGCCTGACGGTCTCCTAGGAAAGGGGCTCCATGGCATCCATCGCACCATACTCGGCAAGCATCTCGCCATCCGCGTCCGCCATCCCTTTGGAAAAGACCGCCACGGGCTGGGCGTGGGTGGCCACGATCTGGGCTTGGACGGGCTCCATCGTCGCAAGGTAGCGGCGGAGGAACGGACGGCTGCCCGAATGCTCTCGGCGATTGCCAACTCTTCGGCTGTGGGTTGCCGACCGTTGTCGGAGACGCTCGTTCGATTTGTGCGTTGACCGCCACGAGCTGGGCGTGGGCGGCCTCGACATGGTCGTGGGAGGCCTCCATCAAGGCTAAGGCCGCCGCTGCGGAACGGACAGCTGATGTGCCTCTCTCGCTAGTTGCTACCCACGAGGCAAATGTTGCTGCCGCCACCTGAGAAGCAACAGCGCCCGTTTGGGCTGCCTTGGCCGCCCGGTCGCAGATTGCGGCCGCGCTCATGCACCTTGTTAGCACGCGCATGGCGGCTGCGGCCGCACTCTCGCCGGAGTGGGCCGCCGAAGTTGCCCTCACGACGCGGGTCCACGTCCTCATCTTTCACCGGCGATGATTGAACAGTGAAATGATATTTGGGGAGCGAGCTAGTGTGCTTGACATGTCGGCTGTCGATTGTAGCCGACGCACCTTCTCGCGTAAACCATAGGCGTACTATACACCGACGGTGCTCCAGGATATTTTGTACTGCATCTCACACGGTTGGTGATAATAAACTGTGTTTGGTCTACTTGATTTTTCATCTTGATTTGAATTACATAATGGGGTCACAACGACAATGGACCGTGTTTGAATTGCTAGACCTTTTATCTGTAGTGAACATGCAACTATATGTGTGTCATAAAAGAATTGGAATTATTCAGGGTTCGTTTGGACATTTTATACATTAAATTGATTCTCTAGCCATTTCAGGTGCACAATTCAAAATTAAACTACATGCACATGCTCCGGTGCACCGACATGGGTTGTAAAATCATATATGTGTCCATGGGTTTATGCTTATGTCTCATGCAAGAAATGGGGATGAATTTCAAACACCACGGCACCGTGGATCTCCGGCAAACGTCAACGTACTTGCTTTTGTAATTCTAGTAAATCCAAAAGTCGTCCGAAATTCATGAAACTTGGCATGCTATCATGGAGCGGCATTAACATGTCGTGGTAAATTTTTTGTCCCATTTGGGGCAGGTTTGGGTATAAGCTTCTCACAAACCAGAGCTTCTCACAACAAGTGTGATGGTCTCGGTAGGGAACGTTTCACCTTTCTGGACGAAACGATATCCGTTGCCTCTTCACGATTTCAAATTTTTTCCTAGTGTCAACATAGAACAGCAGGAGTGTTGTGTCAATTTTTGGGTTTTTTCGTGGTTCGGTTGGACATTTTTATAAATTAACTGAGTTTTCTATGCATTCATGTGCATAATTCAAATTTGAACTACAGGCACATGCTCTAATGCATATAAATTAGCTAAAAATTCAAATTTGTCTCCTTGGTTGCATGCTTAGGTCCCATGCAAGAAATGGGAATGAATGCCAAACACCCTGCCACCGTCACTCGGCCGCAAACATTCAGATACCTGGTTTTTAAATTCTAGTAAATCCAAAGCTTGTCTGAAATTCATGAAACTTGGCATGCTATCGTGGAGCGGCATCAACATGTCGTGGTAAATTTTTTGTCCCATTTGGGGCATGTTTGGTGATATGCTTCTCACAAACCAGAGCTTCTCACAACAAGCCTGATGGTTTCGGTAGGGAACGTTTCACCTTTTTGGACGAAACGATATCCATTGCCTCTTCTCGATTTCAATTTTTTTCCTAGTGTCAACATAGAACAACAGGACTGTTGTGTCAATTTTGGGGATTTTTCGGTGTTCGCTTGGACATTTTTATACATTAACTGAGTTTTCTATGCATTCATGTGCATAATTCAAATTTGAACTACAGGCACATGCTCTAATGCATATAAATTGGTTGAAAATTCAAAGCGGTGTCCTTGGTTGCATGCTTAGGTCCCATGCAAGAAATGGGAATGAATGTCAAACACCATGCCACCGTCACTCAACCGCAAACATTGAGATACCTTGTTTTTTAATTCTAGTAAATCCAAAGCCTGCTACCGAATTTTTTTGTCCCATTTGGGGGTATATGCTTCTCACAAACTAGAGCTTCTCACAACAAGCATGATGGTTTCGGTTGGGAACGTCCCACCTTTGGGGACGAAACAATATCCATTGCCTCTTATTGCTTTCAAAAAAATTCTCATGTCAACATAGAACAACAGGAGTGTTGTGTCAATTTTTGGGATTTTTCGGGGTTTGTTTGGACATTTTTATGCATTAATTGAGTTTTCAATGCATTTATGTGCATAATTAAAATTTGAACTACATGCACATGCTCCAGTGCATATAAATTGGTTGAAAAATCAAATCTTTGTCCTTGGGTGCATGCTTAGGTCCCATGCAAGAAATGGGAATGAATTTCAAACACCAGGGCACCGTTGATTGCCGGCAAAATGTTGAGATACTTTGTTTTTAAATTCTAGAAAATCCAAAACTCGTCTGAAATTCATGAAACTTGGCATGCTATCATGGAATGGCACCCGACATGTTGTGGTATTTTTCGTGTCCATTTTGAGAGAAGGCACACTCGAATAACAGCCAACAAAGGCATTTTGAAACAAATAGCTGCCCCTCTAACATCGCAAACGTTTGTATAATTCAAATCGCGTGTGTTAGGTTAACCATTCATGTGATGCCACGTGTCTTCGTTTTAATGGCTATAGGAGGTGTCGTGCGGACAGCTGCTTGACTGAACGGGAGGCGTGCGAGCGCAGTCCGATGCGCAGGCTGACCGAGAGGCGTGCAAG
Source organism: Aegilops tauschii subsp. strangulata (assembly GCF_002575655.3). Taxonomy (NCBI): domain Eukaryota; kingdom Viridiplantae; phylum Streptophyta; class Magnoliopsida; order Poales; family Poaceae; genus Aegilops; species Aegilops tauschii. The sequence goes on from NC_053037.3 coordinate 391,924,807, forward strand.
CTGTCCTCCAATGCGCAGGCTCACCAAGAAGCGTGCGAGTTGTACACTGCGCAGGCTCACTGGGAAGCGAGCCCTTTGACTTCCATGGTCGCCCGCCTTCCTCTCCATTAATGGCGCCCGAGCCGCTGCTTAATACGGGCGGCCTTAATGTTCGCCTCCCATTCCCCTCCCTCCCGCAGACCTCCACCAACGCCATGGCGCAGAAAGATCATCTGCCACTAGTCTTCAAGTTTGGTGAAGTCGACTCCGAGCCAGAGGAGATAGAAAATAAGGAGGAATGGGGCCTCATGGATATGGCCCAGAATGAGCTGGCTGTGGCGGTTGCTGCCCCCGCTCCCGTCGCAACTCCCATCCCCATGCCCACGCCAGCGACCATCCCCGTAGCATTGACGGGCTGGTTGCCGAGCACTATCGCAGAGCTGGAAGCCGCGGGCGTCAGTGAGGTCTCCGCGGACCCGCGTGAGCTCCTATACATGCCAGCGCTAGCGCCCATGCCCATGCGCGCCCCTCCACCCACTGTGGCGCCGGTCCCCATTCGTTTGGCTGCACCCGTCGCGCCCGTGCCCATGCACGCGCTCCCCTCAGTGGCATGGGACGCCGCCGTCGACCGCTACCTCTCAGCGCCGCCAGTTGTCGTCCTCCCGCGCCCCGCTCGTCGATCGCGCGACGACATGATGTTTGATTTACAAGTGAAGAACATTATGTGCTGCATTGAAGACTTCAACAACGGCGTCCCGGAGGACGACAATGACAACGACGGCGCGGCACACCGCCTCCGCCGCCGCCAGAAATAGTTTTTTTTCTTCGGTTTAATACTAGATCTCGATCATATGAATATAAATTCGCAGTATGACTAAATGAAAGATATGGTTTGAGAGAACTTGCATTTTTGTCCCTTAATGTACAGACTTATCAAACGATTTTCTTTTGAAAAAAATGTCAATGGTTTTTAAATATAAAACACTCATCGCAAACGTTTTAGTTAGAACACCCGTATGCAAACTGACATCTTCCCCAGGAAGCCAAGGGAAAATGTGCCGAGTAGATTTGTGCAGCTCTTGATCACAAACGTCTTAGATAGAACACCCGTATGCAAAGTGAGAGCAGGATTTGTGCATCTCTTCAACGCAGACGGTTCTTTTGGATGACCCGTGTGCAACCACTTACAAACAATTTGGTAAGATTTGCATCTGTCATATTGGGTATGTTGCCATTTGTCAAACTGGAAAGATTGACATTTATTGATCTAGTAACATTGCCATTTGTTAACCTTGTAACACTGCGATTTGTCAAAATATGAAGCTAAAAATCACTAGCAGTATCTAATTTTTGCAACTAAAATTCAGTAATTAAGCATAGATTTCATTCATAGATTAAGCAGTCGTTCTTTATACAAACAGTTCAACTCGACAGCTGAACCAACCAAACTTTTCACCAATTGTTGCCAACCACGTAGTGAAATAGCTAGTTCTACTTTATATACTAGCAATTTTAAGTACGTTGTACAGTTCCACCACATCTATAGTCACATGAACTGAACAAAATAGCCCCTAAATACTACTACTACTACTACGAAGAGGCTTTGTACTACTTCCGGCAGCCTCTCCTCCGCCGAGCACGCTCGGTAAGAGGCAGAGGAGGAGGAGCCTACCGACGAGCTAGACAACTGCAATACGGTGCCCGCCGCTGCTGCACCTTCTACGACGCTCACCTCAAACGCCCTCTGCCGCTGCAGACGACCCCTCTCGAAGCGGTGGTTCTCCTTGTAGATCTCCTGATTCCTCGCCTCTGAGGCGGCGTGTGCTATGGGCACGACGGTGGTAAGGCTCTTTGCGTGCTCGATGAGGTGCTCCTCCTCCTCCTCCCGCAGGAACTCGGTGTAGCGCGCAAGGTCGCTGGCGCATGTGCAGGCATCCACCTCCGCCTCCCGCCTTCGGACGGCGGTGGTGGAGCGGGTGATGACCCCAGCGGTCGACGGTGGGCTGGCGGCCATGGCGGCCGACGATGGGGTGGCAGCCACGACCACCACCTCCCGCCTTCGGGCCGCGGTGGCGGAGCGGGTGATGGCCACGATGGACGGCAGTGGGGTGGCGGCCACGACGGCCACCTCCCGCATTCGGGCCGCGGCGGCGGAGCGGGCGATGGCCCTGGCTTTCGACGGTGGTGTGGTGGCAACGGCGGCCGGCAACAGCTGCCGACGGGCAGCGGCGGCGGAGCGTGTGGTGGGTGTTCCACACAGACCCAACAGGGATGCCATGCGCACTACACTACACCAGAGACTGGGCCGCCACCGTGGTGTAGCCTCCCAGCTAGAGCTATCCTCTGATGACGGCGGAGTGGCCGAGCGACGACGATGGACCGGTGCCATTGGCGATTGTGGGAGAAGCAGACGAGATAAGCTACAAGGAGGGAGGGGAAAATGCGACGCAGGACTCGCCGGCCATGAGGGTTTATATAGCAGGCCGGTAAGCATTGGGATTTTGGGGGATTTCACCGAGTCGGGCGGGAAGCTTGCACGGGAACCTGCGAGGTTGCACGGGAACGGGCTCACCGACGATTGATTGGCGCCACCGTTTGGCCAAAAGAACGCCCCCCGCGCTGCGCAAGCTTGCGTTGTCAGCCGTCTACGGCAGCGGGGTGACAAGACGTGCGAGGGGAGGACGAAAGGCCACAGACACATACGGTTAATAAAAAAACATTTGTCCTGATGCACACGAACGTGCGTGATCGTGCGCCGGTTTGAACGTGCGTGATCGTGCATGCGGTTGCACCGGGCGTGGCGCGACACTGCAGTTACCCGTTGCAAAAACTGCCATGCGGACGCGCAGAGAATCCAGGCCGCCCGGCCCCCATTTATTCCTGCGGCCATTTACCTTCATCTCTTGCATCACACGACACAATAAGCACACCCACGACAACACATACAGAGAGGACATCCAGCGGTTCCAATGGCGATCCCCGTGGCTCCAATGGCGCTCCTAGCGGCCGACGACGACAACGGCGGGCAGTTCACCATGCATCACGTAGTGGACACCCACGTGAGGGGGAAGACCCTCTCGGTGGTGTACACGAACGATCCGGTCTCGATGGAGAGCTCCATCCAAACTATGGAGCAGTTCCTTGCCGAGGACAAGTACCAAGTGGTCGGCTTCGACCTCGAGTACACCATCGGTCGTGCCGGGCATGATCAGAAGGTTGCCGTCGCCCAGTTGTGCATGCGACATGACGTCCTCGTCTACCACTACCACCTGGCCACAAGGCCTTGCGAGCGTTTCTCCAGGTTTATGAACAGCTCCGACTACAGTTTCGCTATGGTGGACACCACCAATGATCTAAAAGCGCTCAAGGTTTCGGGCTTGAAATGCCCGAATCTTGTCAACATCCAGCACCACTACAAGGTCTGGGGCAGCGACAAAAACAACTAAACTCCCTGGTTGACCTCGCCTCGGCCATCATCGACCCCTACTACATGAAAATGAAGAATGAGAGCAAGAAGGACAAGAATGCCTGGCACAGTGCATGGCATGAGAGACTGGATGAACAACATGTCAAGTACGCGGCCAAGGACGCGTACACAAGCTACGAGATGTACAGGTGGATCGTTGACATGAGGAAGTTTCTTCTTCCTGCCCCAGACGAGGGATCGAGCCACAGAGCAGTGGCGGGAGCGTCACAAGAAGTAGATGACTAGACAATCATTTCTCCTACTTTAGAATGCATGCAATTGTTTATTGAGGTGTGTGTGAATGATCTATATAGTCACTTATGTAATTGGATGTTTATTTCATTTATATATATGTACATACATGTTATTCTTCTGTAGGCAGAGCAAATCACATGGCTTATTAGCAGCAATCGTCGGTGCTATTATTGGTCTTCGCACACATTTCTGATTACGGACCTGTTTGCCGCGTATCACACACATCTTGTTCAGTTGAACCATTTCCATTGTGTTTCCTAATCACACACAGTTCATCCTAGTGAACCATATGTTGTATATCGCACACACCTTCATCTGGCTGCCCGTTTCTTTTGTTCCTCCACATCGCAAACAGTTAACTGAACTGAACCGTATGCCCTGCATCGCACACGCAACTAAAATTTGAACCGTGTTTGATGCATCCGTCATCGCAAACGTTTTGCACCTTTTTTGACGGTTTTTACACCATCGTTTGCGATTATGGCATCGCACACAGTTTTGTCGAAGGGTCTCTGATCGTAGTGTTGCATTTGGACCATCCTGCAGTAGTGGTGAGTAGTTCACCACAGACCTACGGGTCCATAGGCAGTAGCTAGATGGCTTCTTCTCTCTTTTTGATTCTCAATACAATGTTCTCCTCGATGTTCTTGGAGATCTACTTGATGTAATGACCTTTTGTGGTGTGTTTGTTGGGATCCGATGAATTGTGAGTTTATGATCAGATCTATCCATGAATATTATTTGAGTCTTCTTTGATCTCTTATATGCATGATTATTATAGCCTCATATTTCTTCTCCGAAACTTTGGTTTGGTTTGGCCAACTAGATTGATTTTTCTTACAATGGGAAGAGGTGCTTTGTGATGGGTTCAACCTTGCGGTGTCCTCACCCAGTGACAGAAGGGGTAGCGAGGCACGCATGTATCATTGCTATTAAGGATAAAAAGATGGGGTCTATTCCTACATGAATAGATCTTGTCTACATCATGTCATCGTTCTTATTGAATTACTCTGTTTCTCCATGAACTTAATACACTAGATGCATGCTGGATAGCGGTCGATGTGTGGAGTAATAGTAGTAGATGAAGGCAGGAGTCAGTCTACTAATCTTGGACGTGATGCCTATATACATGATCATTGCCTTGGATATCGTCATAATTATTTTCTCTTCTATCAATTGCCCAACAGTAATTTGTTTACCCACCGTATACTATTTTCTTGAGAGAAGCCACTAGTGAAATCTACGGCCCCCGGGTCTATTTTCTATCATATTGTTTTCAGATCTATTATTCCAAAAAACCAAAAATACCGTGCTGCACTTTTTCTTTCTTTATTTTATTTTGTGTTTTTGCAAGACATATCCAATCTCATACAATTTAATCTATCTTTTTACCATGGAGGGATTGACAACCCCTCTTACGCGTTGGGTTGCAAGTATTTGTTCTTTGTGTGCAGGTACCGTTTACATAGTGTTGCTTGGTTCTCCTACTGGATTGATAACCTTGGTTTCATAATTGAGAGAAATACTTATCGTTGCTATGTTGCATCACCCTTTCCTCTTCAAGGGAAAAACAACCACACAGATACAAGCAATCATTCCATCATGGTCAAACCCCCCTTTTGCTTCCGGACAAAGGTGGACCATGTGCTGGCCCACAAATGTGTGCTTGTGGCTCGAGATAGGTGAGACCACATACGAACCACCCGCGGGTGGCTGTACTATATGTATGGAAAGGGTGTGGTGTGATATTTAACTACCATTCACAACTTTGATGTGGCACATGTGCCTCGCAAATTAACCGGATTCTCCGACCCCACGGAGGTTGCAGGTAGTGCGAAGTATCCCCCCACCCCCACACACACGTTGGGGGAGAGGGAATCACACCAAGGCGTACTGTAACACGGACCAAGAATCCAACTTGGTCGTATAACCTCTCGCTCGTTGTTGGTCAAAGTGATGGACGTCAACACGGCCCCGCAAAATGGGCTAGCTTGTCGCTGATAACCTCGCAAGGGAGTGCCTGAAGACAAAACCCACTCTGTGCATGTGGCCCAAACATATGTATATGGAAGTGGTGTGTGGTGTTTGAATACCCAATGCGCAAATTTGATGTGGCACCATGCTTTGGAACCGTAAAATCCCCGCACTGCGCGAGGGTTCACGACGCGTAGCATGCGCTCAAACTTAATTAGTCCTGGAATGATTGACCTACTATACGGTAACACGAACCAAAGAAGAAGAATCCACCCTGGTAACCTTTCTCATCATCGGTCGAAATGATGGACATCCACGTGGGCCCTATAGGCTTGACGCCTATAACCAAGCGAGTGAGAGTGTCCAAAGCCAACCATTGCATGCATGTGTCCCAAACATATTTATGGAGGTGCGTGATGCATGCATATGTGTTGAATACCCAATGCACAACATTGATGTGGTGCATGCGTTGAAAATCGCACAGTCCCCACACAGAGCAAGAGGTTCATGCGTGTCGTGTGCTCGCCCCCGCCCCACTTCGATCCAGCGGGATGGATTCATGTGTACACATGCGCTATTATGTAATCTCACATCATGACCTATACCGTGAGACAAACAAAAAATTAATCCCCTCCTAAGTCAAATTAATTAACCTCTCTCGCTGTCGGTGAAAGTGATGGACCAAGCGGGCCCACAGATGGATGCATCGCTGATAACCGCGTGAGTGAGTGCTAGAGGACAAACACTATTGCTTGCATGTGTGCCAAACATATATATGGAGAGGTGTGTAATGGTGATGTTTTGAATACCTAATGCACAACTTTGATGTGGCATCTGCCTCAAAATCCGTAAAGTCCCCACACGGAGTGAGGTTAATGACACCTGGTATATGCTGGTCCCATCCCCCCTTCGACACGTACTGTATACTTCTACCGTAACACAGCCCCAAAAGAATTAATCCTTCTTGTTCGTCAAGCTATAGCTCTCTCTCGTTGGGTCAAAGTGATGGACGACGACCTCACGGGCCCACAGGAGCGAAGCGTACGTTGCACGCGAGTGAGCGTCCTATATAGGACAACCACCTTCTGTATGTGGCCCAAAGAGGTGTTTGTGTGATGTTTGAATATGCAATGCACAACTTTAATGTGGCACCTATACCTCAGAAACCAAAAGTCCCCATAGAGAGCGAGGTTCATGATGCGTGGTATGTGCAACCCCCCCCCCCCATTTGACGTGTGTTATATATATACTCCTACTGTAGCACAAACCAAAAAGAATCATTCCTTGATGGTCAAATTAACCTCCCTCTCGTTGGGTCAAAGTGATGGAGGACAACCTCACGGGCCCACATATGGAAGCGCCGCACGCGAGTGAGTTCCTATAGGGAAACCACCACATGCATGGTGTTACGTGATGTTTGAATACCAATGCACAACTTTGATGTGGCACCTGCCTCGGGAACCGGAAAGTCCCCACACGGAGCAAGGTTATGACGCATATATAGTATACATGTTGCCCCCTATTTAACATGTACTACATACTCCTACCATGCATATACGCAACACAAACCAAAAAAACATCCTAGCTTGTTGGTCAAATTATCCTCTCTATCGCCGTAGGTTCAACTGATCGACGATGACCTCGCGGGCCCACAGAGAGAGAGTCACACGCGAGTGAGTGTCATAGGACAACCACCACATGCATGTGCCCAAAAGAGGTGTGTTCTGTGATGTTTGAATACTCAATGCACAACTTTGATGCGGCAGATGCTTCGCAAACCGGAAACGCACTACATAGAGCTTCACGACGCGTAGCCCCTCACTCCGAGCCGGTGGGAGGGACTCATGTGTACGCACATGCCTGAACTTTGATATGGAATCTCACCATGATCCACACTGTAACACACATGCCAAGATGAAACCACCTTTGGTCAAATGCCTCTCATTGTTGATGGAAACTGAAAACCTTTGTGGGCTAACGAATTGGCATATCGTTGATAACCGCACAAGGGAGCGAGTGTCCGAGAGCACCACCAATATATGCATGTGGCCCGAACATGTATGTATGAAAGGGTTGTGTAATGTTTTAAATAACCAATTCACGACTTTGATGTGGCATATATGACTCACAAAATGATCAATCCCACATGAAGGCTCATGACTCGTAGTGTAGTGCTGGACCCCCCCCCCCACACCCACACACACACACAGACACACATCCGGCACCACCACCGCCACTCTGCAGTGAACATGTGACCAAAGGAGTGTCATGTTAAAATTAAAAAAAAGATCATTCGACCATTTTTATACATTGATTGATTTCCTAGCGATTTAATGTGCAAAAATCAAATTTGAGCTACATGTGCACCAAAATTGATTGCAAAATCATATGTGTGTCCCTGGGTGCATGTTTCCCCGTGCAAGAAATTTCAAACCATTGAGAATATTGATTTTTAAAATTCAGAAAATCCAAAACTTAGTTGAAATTCATGATACTTATCATGGTGTCATATGGTCATATGGACACCAGTAGATTGTGATATTGTATTTTCTCGTCAAATTTGAGACAAGTTTTGATATAATCTTCATACAAACGGGAGATTGTTAATAATTGGCAACCAATATCTCATACGGATTATTTATTCGGACCATGTGCGTTAGACCAACAATGTATACGTGTCATGCTTCGGTTAAGCAATAAAGCCGAAGAATTAATCATCAAAAAAGAAAAACAATATACGTGCTGCCACGCTCCCCGTGTGCCGTGCTAGCAGGCATGAGTTGATGGGACGCATGCGAGCAATCCACCGCGTAGGCACACCGGGAGGCGTTTTCGTTGCGCAGTGTCACTGGGAGGCATGCGAGTAGTTGTGTGAAATGATGATAGGCATGCGAGAAGTCCGCCACGCAGGCTCACTGGGAGGCGAGACAGCCTTTGACTATCGCCCACCTAGCTCCCACTTCTTCATATTAATGGCGCGCCCGAGCCGCTGGCCATAATAGGCGGCCACACCGCCGGTCCATAGTGGTCACCGCCATCTGGAGTGTATGAGGATGCCGCCGAAGCGCACCATCGGAGGGAGTGGCGACGCCGGGTCTAGTGAAGCACCTGCGCAACTCGTGAAGTTGGGCACAGTGGTTGCCGTCGCCACCGACGAGGTCTCGCGCGGGCAGTAGCACGACCTTGACTTTGTCGGCGCTGTCGTGCCCCCCCCCAGCCGGAGCCAGAGGTCCACAGTAACTCCGGCAACGACTGCGACTCCAACGGAAAACTGGTTAGTCATATATACCCATTTGTGCGGCAAACATATCATGTGTTTCTCTGGTCACTCCCCCCACCCCCTCTAATTTTTTTGGAATACAAATCCTATGGTTATGTTCTCTCAGTCCATGAAATCAGAGTAATTAAGATCTGTTAGATGCATGTAGTGTATTGATTGTTTGAATGGTATCCATATATGGTTAGTGATTAATTGTGTGTTCTGTACAAATGATTTTTGCTAATAATCTGACTAGGGTTAGCGTGTGTCCTAATAATTCGTGGCCAGATCTTGAGAATTGATTTTGAATGTCCTACATATATGTTTGTGCTTTTTTTCTTCTTCCGGATCTTGAGAATTGATTTTGAATGTCCTACATGTATGTTTCTGCCATTTTTCCAGACTGGTATGTACACAGATGAGGCTTCGGCCAGCGGAGCCGCCGGTTGTAAATCCTGCACCCGGCAGCACGGCTAGAAGCGGCCATGGCCCCCTGGATCTAAGGAACCCATAGAATCTCGGGGGGACCGCATCAACGATCTATCAGACGCCATCCTTGGGGAGATCATCTCCCTTCTCCCCACCAAGGATGGCTGCCGCACACAAGTCCTCGCATCTCGGTGGTGCACTAAGTGGCGTGCCGCACCTCTTAATCTCGATTGTCATCAGCTATCTGTCGATGATGATTCTGAACTCCCCGAAGCCATCGTATCCTCCCACCAGGGCTCCGTTCAATGCATTTGCATCCTTGCATGCTACCTGCTGGACATACCCTGCACGGCGGGCGCCTGGATGACATCCCGTCAATTCAAAAAAACTCCAGCAGCTTGAGTTCCACTATTACTACGAAAATAGGTTACTACCAATTGCCGTATCTGTGCCCTCGCTACCGATGTCCATCTCATGGTATTCCTCCTCTCTCCACACCGCCACCTTGACCTGGTGCCATCGAGCAGACAATATGGTACAAATGCTTCGACTCCCACTACTAAAAAAACTCGCGCTTATGTTGGTTGATCTGTCGGATGCCTCATTGCACAACATCATCCACTCCAGCTGCCCTGCCCTGGAGCACTAGCTTGGTGCTTGTTTTTGAAAATGGAATCCATATCCCTTGTCTCAAAATAAAGTTGCCTCACCTTGTAAGCATTTGAATTTGTTTTGAAGGACAAGAGCTCATCATCGAAGATGCCCCTTCACTTCAAAGGTTGCTCCTTCATTGGTGTTATAAACCTTCGCCAATAACTGCGGTCTCTGTGCCTAAATTGGAGACCTTGGGTGCAATTGATGATCCGTTTAAATCGTTCAAGATGGTGCTTGACTCCACACTTATTCAGGTACTGTATATTATTCATGTACACTTTTGTAATCTACATTTTTCATTTGTGCGCATAAGTTAAATATCATCATGGAGTACAGTTTCAGTGCTAATATGATGTTCTATGCTGAATGTAGAGCTTGTCCATGGATGGCCTATCAGTGGTGTTGGATTCTGTCAAGACCTTATATATCAGTATGTGGTGTCTTGATCTGAACATGAGTATTGGCTTGCTGCGATGCTTTCCATGCCTGCAGAATTTGTATATAAAGCTGATGATTTCACGCACATCGAAAGCCCATATATAATGTACTAGAATTAACCATTCAGCTGCCGCTCCTTCGACATACTCTATTTTAGACATTAACTGTTTTCAATCTTCATGTCTATTTAGGTACTAGCACTTGGAGAAAAAGGTATAACCAATCGATGGGTGCAGAAGCACAAGGATTTTCTCAGATCTCATGACATTCGTTTGACGACAATAATGGTGGAAGGATATACATCCAACCCTGCAAACCCTAGCTTTGTCACATTCTTCAGGTTGAATGCAAGGTTACTATTGTCCGTGAGGATTAAGTTTTCCAACAAGAATTTTCTCACGGATGGATATGTTGAACAGCACAAAAATAAGTTTCAGGTGGACCTAAGGGCTTCCGAACGTGCTTAGCTTCTATTTACAACAACTTGTCGTCATCATGGACCAGTAGAATTTTTGTATCGACATCTTGATCTTATGGATTAGACCGATCCATTTGATTGTGACTGCCCAAAACTTTGGTGCAGTTAGATGTTATTGCCCTGTTCAATCTGGGTTTTGTCTAAACCTGATGAACAATTAATCCTCGTGCTTTTGGACCATTTGTAAGCTGGAGTTAAATATTGTTTCCCTTTTCAACTCGGCTTTGACCCATATTTTCTTTCATACTGGGCCAATGGCTTGCCATTTCTTTAGTTAAGACATAAATATTATAAGCAATCACAACATAGGGAAAGAACATCACCGGGATCCTTGAGATCATTGTTCATTACAGAACCCGCAAGTTCTTAGCGCCCGCCAGCACCCACAAACTTATTTTCAACTAGCACACCAAATGGGTTGTAGTTCTTAATAAGAAAAGTTGCATGGTAGTGACAGATTTGGATTCTGACATTTGGGACCCACGAGAATAAGCCTATCTAGGACGGTGCCAACTTGAAAGTAAACATTGAGAAACCTGGTTTTAAAGTTACTGTAAATCCAAAACTCACTTGAAAATCATGAAACTTGGCATGGTGTTATGACATGGCACCAACATGTTGTGGTAAAAAATTAGTCCAATTTGGGACAAGTTTTGGTATAAACTTCTTACAAATCGGAGCTTCTCTCAAGAAGCCTCATGGTTCCGAGAGGGAACTTGTCACCTATGTGTGCGAAATGACATACGCTATCTCTTCCCGCCTTGATTTAATTTACAGAGGCAACATGCAACTATAGGAGCGCCGTCCTAAAAATATGAAATTATTCAGGGTTCATTTTGCCTTTTTATACATTATTTGATTTTTCTAGGCATTTTGGAACATACTTTGGTGTGTGCAAAGGTCATGTGTGTACTAGCCACCTATGTAATTGGATGTTCAATTTGGTTATGGAATCAAGTCCTTATAAGTTATAAGTACATATATTGTTGTTCTGTATGCAACGACATCGCACACGGACCATACTAGGGAACCCGTCGGTGATGAATTCATCAATCGCTGACAATTGTATACCAGCAAGCGTTTGCCCACAACACACACGGCTTATTAGCAGAAATTGTATGTGTTATTATGGGTCTTTGCACACATTTCTGATAAGGAACCTGTTTGCCGCATATCACACACATCTTGTTAAGTTGAACCGTTTCTGTTGTGTTGCCTAATCGAAAATAGTTCATCCAAGTGAACTATATGCCGTATATCGCACACACCTTGATCTGGGTGTCTGTTTCTGTTGCGTTCCCTAATCATAAACAGTTCATCCGAGTGAACTGTATGCCGTATATCACACACCTTCATCTGGCTGCCCGTTTCTGTTGTTCTACCTCATCGCAAATAGTTCATTGGAGTGAACCGTATGCCACGCATCACACATGCAACTATAATCTAAATCGTGTTTGATGTCTCCGCCATCACAAACTTCTTGTATCATTTTTGACGAGTTTTTTACATCACTGTTTGCGATTAATGCATCGCACACAGTTTTCCCGAAGGGTCTCTAATTGTAGTGTCGCGTTAGCAGAATCCTGCAGTAGTGTTGACTCATCTACAGTCCCTTTTTCATCAAGTTTTATATTGCTAAAAAAGGTTCAATGGGTTAAACACCAATCAATTTAATCTCTTCATCATGGTTACTATAAAAACCGTGCGGGATCGCTTCATCATGGTTACTATAAAAACCGCGCGGGATCGCTTTTTCTAAGAATTCTCGCTTAGCCCTCAGCCTAGCGGTTTTTCTTTACTTTCATTAATGGATACATAGATGGCTTTAATAGACTCATTAATGTTAAGCTTGGGTGGCAAAATTTTGGTTTTGAGATTTTCCACATCATGAGAAATTATATCCATGTTCCTAGACATATCATCAATCTTACTCAATTTGTCCTCTATCTTAGTATTTAAAATCTTTTGAGCATAAATAAATTCTTTAATATTACTTTCAAGATCAGAGTGCATCCTATTATTATTATTATTATTATAAGAATTACCATACGAATTGCCATAATTATTAGAGGGATTTCCAGGAAACGGCCTAGGATTAAAATTACCTATATAAGCGTTATTATTAGAGTTGTTTCACGAGACAAAATTCACACCTACGTGATCATTATTTTGCTCAATCAAAGTAGACAATGGCACATCATTAGGATCAATATGAACACTCTTACTAGCAACCATTTTCATAAGCGCATCTATTTTATCACTTATTAATTTCTTCAACAGAATTCACTTTTTTTACTAGTGGGAGTTTTTTCAGTATGTCATTGTGAATAATTTGCCATAATATTATCAAGAAATTTTTGAGCTTCTCCTAGGGTGATTTCCATAAAGGTACCCCCGTGTAACACCCCCAGTGTCATGCTACAGTAATCCCCTGTTAATGGTGCCATGTCATCATGTTACTGTTGCTAATCTTTACTTGATCCAAATCACAATTCAAGTTCAAATCCAATATAAAGTCAAAAATTCATATTTGTCAGACATGAAATCTAAAATGTTCATCTTGTGGCAAATAATCCATAACAAATATTGGTGGTGAACCAACATTTTTGCAAGGTGTTTAGATGGCCTAAACCAATTAAAGAAGTGGCTAAAACAATAGATTAAATGCCTTTTTTAAATTATAAAAGTGGCAAACTATTTCAAAAGCCTCACAATCCTTTTTGGCAGTGCCAACTAGTGCAATGTAATTATGTGGCCAAGTCCCACATTTTACAGGATCCTTTTGGGCAGCTCAAATATTGCAAAGCATTTTTTCTATAAAAATAAAAGAGCAAAAGAAATAAGAAAAAGAGGAAACCTCCGGCCCACCTACCTCACCCGACCGGCCCAACCACTCCCGGGGTCGTCCCCCTCCTTCCCTATTCGACCGACCGGGGGGAGGGGCTCCAGCTCGTCTCTGCCCGACCGCCTCGCTACCCCCCGTCGAGGGGATAAGGCAGCCACGGCTCCCCCCTCATCTCCTCGGGCTCCCCATCCACTCCCACTAGCTCCCCTCTCCCTCTGGCCTCTCTCCTTCCCTCGCCAGATCCACGCGCTCGATCACCCCATGGTCACCGGCGTGCACCACCGCGGCGAGCGCCGCCCCCTCTCCCCTTTGATGTGCCCACGACCCGCGCCACCGTCGTCCACGTCGCGTGCGCTACCGGATCGCAGCCGAAGAGGAACACCGCCGCCGCCTGCGTCTTCGTCCCCAACTACGGCAGCCGCGTCCCCGCTGTTGATCCGCGTCATCTCGTCCACCCGGCCCCGTACGAGCTCGCCATCGACCTCCCCTCGGTGAGCAGTGCCGATCCCCTGCCTTTCTCACTAGTTTCCATAGCCGTAGCCGCCTACGCCCGGGCTCCGTCATCGGCTCCGTGCATCGCGACCTCGATCTCTCGTGCACGTGCGTCCGCCTGCGGCTGCTGCCTTGCCGATGCGGCTCCGCTCGCTGCCTTCTGCTCGAGCCCGACCACCCCCTGCTTCTGTTGCTGTTGCGACCGCGCCGCCCCGCACGCCTCCTCCCTCGCCCGCTTCGTCTGCAGCCACGCCTGCGGCCTTCCCCCGTCCGCATCCGCTTGCGGCTGCTGCGGCCGTGTCCGCCGCTTGCACGCGTGGCCGCCTTCCCCCGCAGCCCCCAGTACCCACGCGCCCCGCCTCGCCCGCTTCAGGGTCGAGCGCCATCGCCGCCCCGCTCAACGCCACCGCCGCTACGGCCCCTCTCTGGCTACCCCGATGGCCCCCTTGGATGCGTCGCGTCGAGCCCGACCCAACGGTGCCTCCCGCGCGCCCCCTCGATGCCGGACATGGCCGGCCAGCGAGCCTCGCCGCTCTCTGTACCCGTCGTCGCGCGCCGGTGTGTTAACCACCGCTCCGGGTCACTGATGCGTGGGGCCGACGTGGCTCCTAATTAGTTTAGTAACAAATTCCCCCTCAAAATCCCCACTGGCACATGGGCCCAAGGCTGTTAGCTTAAACAAAAAGAGTAGATTAAATAAACTCCCCCTGGGCCACTTAGAGGTGGGCCCAGGCGCCCGCTTTGACTTGTCAAAGTGGACCAGTCAACTGCTGACTGTGCAGATGACTGGCCCCACCAGTCAGCCCCTCTAGTGCACTCTGGGTGCAGTGCACCTGGTGAACATGGCATTTTCACTTTTTTTAATTAGATTAAATTCCAGAAAAATGTTTAAGTCTTTGAAAATTCATAGAAAATAATCCGTAACACGGATGAAAATGTTTTATATATGAAAGTTACTCAGAAAAATCCAACGAATCCGAATACGCGGTCCGTTCATCTGTCACATGCCCCTAGCATGCTGAACATGGAACCGTCCCCCTCTTTTCATCTATCCGAAAAATGCCAAACGCTGGGAAAACCCTTCGGATGGTTTCCCTCTCCGTATGCAACGCGTGGTGCTACGTTAGGTCACCCCTAGCACCCCTTATTGCCATGTTATGCTTGTGATGCTTTGATTGCTCTATTATTTATTGTGTTTCCCCTCCGTACTTCTTTCCGGTAGGCCCCGAGACCGGTGCTGCCCCTGTGATCGACTACATCGACGACGACACTTCTTCCTTTTCAGCAGAGCTTCCAGGCAAGCCCCCCCCCCTTGATCATCCCGATATCGCCCATTTCATTCTCTCATGCTTGCATTAGATTTTGCTACTGTTATTGTTGGCTCCTATTCTGATGCATAGCATGCTTTTGTAACCTGCTTATTGTTACCTACCTGCTTATCCTAAACTGCTTAGTATAGGTTGGTTAGTGATCCATCAGTGACCCCCACCTTGTCCTTGTTGCCCCTGCTTCATCATCGAATACCCGATTAGCGGGATCAAAGACCAGGCCCCGGCACCGCACATCACTTTCCCCTTAGTTGCTCGACACTACTGGGTTACTATCGAGTGCCGAGGGTGAGACCTCATCAGCACTTCTGATGTTAACCCTGTAGTATAGCTATCCGGTCGTGGTCATCGAGGGTGATTTCCTCCTTAACCACTTCCGATACGGCTCTGTCGTGCAACCCGTCAAGTGTGAACCTCGAGGGTGGATCCTCTTACGTTCACCTTGATGATTACATCGAGTGGAATTCACCGGGGGTGATTCCTCGGGTTTTCCCCTTGATGTTTGGACACACGGATACTTGGACTTCAAACTGTTACTTGGAAAGGCGGGTCGACCCTGAGGGGTACCCGCGAGTGATGTGGAGACGGGTTGACCTGGAGGGTGCCCGCGAGATAATTACGAGGCGTGGCCGGGCATTCCTAGCCCTTGCCGCAAGTCCTCGAGACGGGGCAACGGGGTCACATCTTTCGTGAGTCTCTGCTTGTTACCGTGTGCTCCTAATCCACTATGATTTGGATATTTGATCCGAGGGGCCTCTGGCCTGATAGCACTAACCATCATGTGGGCATAGTATGGGCGTTCTGCGTCGTATGCATCAGCCGAAGCTCAATAGACGTTAGCGATTGAGCGGCGCGTGCCGGGTTGGACTGGTAAGCTCCTGCCTTTTTAAAGGAGGTAGCTAGGTCTGCTCACCGGCCGCCCACGCAACATGCAGGAGTTCCCGGGGCGATGGCCCATGACCCCTGGGGGCATAGGTTTAGTTCGGCGTGCTGACCTCTCTATTAAGCCTAGGTCGGGTTGCGGCGTATTGTTTGGCCGAGGCCGGGCATGACCCAGGAAAGTGTGTTCGGCCGGAGTTAATCAAGCGTGGTGGGTAAGTTGGTGCACACCTGCAGGGAAGAAAACATCTATCGATAGCCTGTCCTATGGTAACAGACACTTGGAGTTGTATCCCGATTGATACAACTAGAACTGGATAGTTGAGATGAGACATGGATATGAGAAATGGATAGTATGGATCTGGGATTGCTTTCTCGCAGGGAGTCGAGAAAGGATCTCTGGCCGAGGTTGATAACACTTCTACTACTTTACTTTATGCTACTCTTATCTCTCTTCTGATGCTGCAAGATGCTTGGTGCTGCTTGAAGATGCTAATCTTTGATAGGCTAGGCTTTCCCCTGCTCTTCTGGCATTCTGCAGTTCAGTCCACATATACAGCCCATTTCATTGATACCGATGCATATGTAGTATAGATCCTTGCTTGCGAGTACTTTGGATGAGTACTCACGGTTGCTTTGCTCCCCCTTTTCCCCCTTTCTTCTTCTTTCCAGTTGATGCAACCAGATGTCGGATCCCACGAGCCAGATGCCACCGCTGATGCCTACTACTACGTGGAGACCGCCGACGACCAGGAGTAGTTAGGAGGCTCCCAGGCAGGAGGCCTTGCCTTTTCGATCGATGTTGCTTTTGTGCTAGCCTTCGTAAGGCAAACTTGTCTAACTCATGTCTGTACTCAGATATTGTTGCTTCCGCTGACTCTTGTGTTTTTGAGCTCATGTATTCGAGCCCGCGAGGCCCCTGGCTTGTAATATAAGGCTTGTATTATTTTAATTTGTGTCTAGAGTTGTGTTGTGATATCTTCCCGTGAGTCCTTGATCTTGATCGTACACATTTGCGTGTATGATTAGTGTATCATTGAATCGAGGGCGTCACAAGTTGGTATCAGAGCCAACTGCCTGTAGGTAGCCCCCTTTCCAACTCCTTGGCTGAAGTGGAGTCTAGTCATTGAAAAACTTTTACTAACATGGCTGTGTGGCTTACGGGCCCACGTCGGCATTGGGTGGTATTAGGATCTTTTATTCCTCATCTATGCTCTGGAACTCTGATCTCTCGTCTATTCGGGTTAAGCATTTTACTAACTCTGACATTAGGTTCTCGTACCCACTTCCTCCCGGAGAGCCCAGACATTACCGATGATCGCCTGCTGCACCAGAAGATTCCGAAGATACTCTACGATGTTCTCTTGAGACTTTGTGCCTGTCACTTTTGCAATTCCCTACCACCGATATATCCTTATGGATAACTACATACACTTGTCATTCATACAATCATTCCTTGTTGCTCTTGTTATTTAAAGATGCCCTAAAATACTCTCCGTTGCCCCGAGAATCCCCTGAGCTTACTGCCTTGCAGTTCTTTACCACATGATTACCCATACGGATAATTCCTTGCACTTATCGAGTATCCGTTCATCCCCAGTTGTTCGTATGCTTCATAAGATTCTATGAAATACTATTCGATCTTCCGAGAATCCTCTTCAAACTATTGCTCGGCAATTACTTGTCTGCTTACATTATGGATGCTTCTCATATGTCTAGTAATATTCATTAGTATCATTTGACACGGTCATTTTGTTCCTATTGATTCAACATGTGAGCGAATGCGCGCAATCATCAGTTGATCCTTTTAAATGATCTTTCCAGCTTAGACGTCACTCCGGACATGAGCTGGTTCTCGGCAAACAAAACCTTAATTGATTGTCGATCTATATCTATTCAACTTACTTCTCTTTTGATCAGAGTGTCTGCTTCTGATCTTCTAATTTGGAAATCATAATTTCTTTGCATTAAGCATCGAATTATTCAGATGTTTCTATAATCCAATGCCTTTGCATTCTTTCCTTCTTCTGATTGAGTACTGATACTCAAATCAGATCCATTGAGGACCGTTGAATCCTTTGTTGGATTATTATCCGGCAGTTTCCTTCATAATCAAAATTTTGTGCACTCTTCCCCTGATACATATTGCCTTTGGTAAATTGTATTCTCTGCTTTGTCAACCATGCGCTGCTTCCGAGCTTGAGTTAATAACCTCTAAAGCTTTTGCAAATGTTCCTAAGATGCCCCGACGGGTTGAACTAATGCTTTCCGTAATTTGTGTGAACCCGGAAATTTCTATGGGTCATACTCTACTGGTGTTACGTGATACGTCTCCAACGTATCTATAATTTTTTATTGTTCGATGCTATTATATTATCCATCTTGGATGTTTATGGGCTTTATTATGCACTTTTATATTACTTTTGGGACTAACCTATTGACCCAGAGCCCAGTGCCAGTTCCTGTTTTTTCCTTGTTTCAGTGTTTCGAAGAAAAGGAATACCAAATGGAGTCGAAACGGAATGAAACCTTCTGGAGAAGTTATTTTTGGAAAGAAAGCAACCCGGGAGACTTGGAGTCCACGTCAAGAAAGAAAAGAGGGAGGCACGAGGCAGGGGGGCGCGCCCTCCACCCTCGTGAGCCCCTCATGGCTCCCCTGACGTATTTCTTCCGCCTATATATATCCATATACCCTAAAATGATCGGGGAACAGAATAGATCGGGAGTTCCGCCGTCGCAAGCCTCTATAGCCACCAAAAACCTCTCGGGAGCCCCTTCCGGCACCCTGCCGGAGGGGGGATCCCTCACCGATGGCCATCTTCATCATCCCGGCGCTCTCCATGACGAGGAGGGAGTAGTTCACCCTCGGGGCTGAGGGTATGTACCAGTAGCTATGTGTTTCATCTCTCTCTCGTGTTCTTGATTTGGCACGATCTTGATGTATCGCGAGCTTTGCTATTATAGTTGGATCTTATGTTTCTTCTTCCCCTCTACTCTCTTGTAATGGATTGAGTTTTCCCTTTGAAGTAATCTTATCGGATTGAGTCTTTAATGATTTGAGAACACTTGATGTATGTCTTGCCGTGCGTACCTGTGGTGACAATGGGATATCACGTGATTCACTTGATGTATGTTTTGGTGATCAACTTGCGGGTTCCGCCCATGAACCTATGCATAGGGGTTGGCACACGTTTTCGGCTTGACTCTCCGGTAGAAACTTTGGGGCACTCTTCGAGGTTCTATGCGTTGGTTGAATAGATGAATCTGAGATTGTGTGATGCATATCGTATAATCATACCCATGGATACTTGAGGTGACATTGGAGTATCTAGGTGACATTAGGGTTTTGGTTGATTTGTCTCTTAAGGTGTTATTCTAGTACGAACTCTAGGGCTGTCTGTGACACTTATAGGAATAGCCCAACGGATTGATTGGAAAGAATAACTTTGAGGTGGTTTCGTACCCTACCATAATCTCTTCGTTTGTTCTCCGCTATTAGTGACTTTGGAGTGACTCTTTGCTGCATGTTGAGGGATAGTTATATGATCCAATTATGTTATTATTGTTGAGAGAACTTGCACTAGAGAAAGTATGAACCCTAGGCCTTGTTTCCTAGCATTGCAATACCGTTTACGCTCACTTTTATCATTAGTTACCTTGATGTTTTTATATTTTCAGATTACAAAAACCTATATCTACCATCCATATTGCACTTGTATCACCATCTCTTTGCCGAACTAGTGCACCTATACAGTTTACCATTGTATTGGGTGTGTTGGGGACACAAGAGACTCTTTGTTATTTGGTTGCAGGGTTGCTTGAGAGATACCATCTTCATCCTACGCCTCCCACGGATTGATAAACCTTAGGTCATCCACTTGAGGGAAATTTGCTACTGCCCTACAAACCTCTGCACTTGGAGGCCCAACAACGTCTACAAGAAGAAGGTTGCGTAGTAGACATCAAGCTCTTTTCTGGCGCCGTTGCCGGGGAGGTGAGTGCTTGAAGGTATATCTTTAGATCTTGCAATCGAATCTTTTAGTTTCTTGTTTTAGCACTAGTTTAGTCTATAAAAGAAAATACAAAAAATGGAATTGAGAGTGCCTCATATGTTTCATCTTTTTAATGTCTTCCGTGAAAATAAGGATTCCGATAATTGTGCTCAAGTGCTAGAAGAAGAAGTCTATAAAATGCTTGGCATAAAATATGTGAATGATGATCATGATTGCAATGTTGTTAGTATGAATTCTTTGAATACCCATGATGCTAATGATATGCAAAGCCACGAGCTTGGGGAAGCTATGTTTGATGAAGATGATATTTTTTGTCCCCCAAGCTTTGATGAGCAAATTTACTATGATGAAAGCATGCCTCCTATCTATGATGATTATGGTGATGACACGTATGCTATAAAGAATAATGATAACCATGAAACTTGTCATCTTGATCTTAATTTTCAATCACATGATAGTTATTTTGTTGAGTTTGCTTCCACTACTATTGATGAGAATAAATTTGCTTACGTGGAGAGTAGTAAAATTTCTATGCAAGTAGATCATGAAAAGAATACTTTAGGTGCTGGTTATATTGTTGAATTCATTCATGATGCTACTGAAAATTATTATGAGGGAGGAATATATGCTTGTAGGAATTGCAATAATATCAAGTTTCCTCTCTATGTGTTGAAAATCTTGAAGCTATGCTTGTCTTGCCTTCCTATGCTAGTTGATTATTGTTCCCATAAGTTGTTTGTTCACAAAATCCCTATGCATAGGAAGTGGGTTAGACTTAAATGTGCTAGTAATATTCTTCATGATGCTCTCTTTATGTTTCAATTCTTATCTTTTATGTGAGCATCAGTGAAATCATCATACCTAGCTAGGGGCGTTAAACGTTAGCGCTTGTTGGGAGGCAACCCAATTTTATTTTAGTTTTTTCTTTTTGGTTATGTTTAGGAATAAATAATCCATCTAGCTTCTGTTTATATGTGGTTTTGTGTTTTAATTAGTGTTTGTGCCAAGTAGAACCTTTGGGAAGACTTAGGTGAAGTCTTTATGATCATGCTGTAAAAAACAGAAACTTTAGCGCTCACGAGATTAGCTAAAACTTTTTACTGGAGAGTGCTATTTAGTTCTTTTTGAAGATGATTACTAGACAAATTCCTCAGGTCCACCAATTTATTTCAGAATTTTTTGAGTTCCAGAAGTTTGCGTTAGTTACAGATTACTACAGATTGTTCTGTTTTTGACAGATTCTGTTTTTTGTGTGTTGTTTGCTTATTTTGATGAATCTATGGCTAGTAAAATAGTTTATAAACCATAGAGAAGTTTGAATACAGTAGGTTTAACACCAATATAAATAAAGAATGAGTTCATTACAGTACCTTGAAGTGGTGTTTTGTTTTCTTTCGCTAACGGAGCTTACGAGTTTTCTGTTAAGTTTTGTGTTGTGAAGTTTTCAAGTTTTGGGTAAAGATTCGATGGACTATGGAATAAGGAGTGGCAAGAGCCTAAGCTTGGGGATGCCCAAGGCACCCCAAGGTAATATTCAAGGATAACCAAGATCCTAAGCTTGGGGATGCCCCGGATGGCATCCCCTCTTTCGTCTTCATTCATCGGTAACTTTACTTGGAGCTATATTTTTATTCACCACATGATATGTGTTTTGCTTGGAGCGTCATTTTATTCTATTTAGCTTTGCTTGCTGTTTGAATAAAGTACCAAGATCTGAAATTATTAAATGGGAGAGTCTTCACATAGTTGCATAATTATCCGACTACTCATTGATCTTCACTTATATCTTTCGGAGTAGTTTGGCGTTTGCTCTAGTGCTTCACTTATATCTTTTAGAGCACAATGGTGGTTTTATTTTGAAGAAATAGATGAATTCTCATGCTTCACTTATATTATTTTGAGAGTCTTAAACAGCATGGTAATTTGCTTAATCCTAATATGCTAGGTATTCAAGACTAGTAAAAACTTTCTTATGAGTGTGTTGAATACTAAGAGAAGTTTGATGCTTGATGATTGTTTTGAGATATGGAGGTAGTGATATTAAAGTTGTGCTAGTTTAGTAGTTGTGAATTTGAGAAATACTTGTGTTGAAGTTTGCAAGTCCCGTAGCATGCATGTATGGTAAACATTATGTAACAAATTTGAAACATGAGGTGTTCTTTGATTGTCCTCCTTATGAGTGGCGGTCGGGGACGAGCGATGGTCTTTTCCTACCAATCTATCCCCCTAGGAGCATGCGCGTAGTGCTTGGTTTTTGATGACTTGTAGATTTTTGCAATAAGTATGTGAGTTCTTTATGACTAATGTTGAGTCCATGGATTATACGCACTCTCACCTTCCCATCATTGCTAGCCTCTTCGGTACCGTGCATTTCCCTTTCTCACATTGAGAGTTGGTGCAAACTTCGCCGGTGCATCCAAACCCCGTGATATAATACGCTCTTTCACACATAAACCTCCTTATATCTTCCTCAAAACAGCCACCATACCTACCTATTATGGCCTTTCCATAGCCATTCCGAGATATATTGCCATGCAACTTTCCACCATTCCGCTTATCATGACACGCTCCATTATTGTCATATTGCTTTGCATGATCATGTAGTTGACATAGTATTTGTGGCAAAGCCACCGTTCATAATTCTTTCATACATGCCACTCTTGGTTCATTGCATATCCCGGTACACCGCCGGAGGCATTCACATAGAGTCATACTTTGTTCTAGTATCGAGTTGTAATCATTGAGTTGTAAGTAAATAGAAGTGTGATGATCATCATTTTCTAGAGCATTGTCCCAAGTGAGGAATAAAAAAAAGAGAAAGGCCATAAAAAAGAGAAGGCCCAAAAAAGAGAGAAAAAGAGAGAAGGGACAATGTTACTATCCTTTTACCACACTTGTGCTTCAAAGTAGCACCATAATCTTCATGATAGAGAGTCTCTTGTTTGGTCACTTTCATATACTAGTGGGAATTTTTCATTATAGAACTTGGCTTGTATATTCCAACAATGGGCCTCCTCAAGTGCTCTAGGTCTTCGTGAGCAAGCAAGTTGGATGCACACCCACTTAGTTTCTTTTGTTGAGCTTTCATACATTTATAGCTCTAGTGCATCCGTTGCATGGCAATCCCTACTCCTTGCATTAACATCAATCAATGGGCATCTCCATAGCTCATTGGTTAGCCTCGTTGATGTGAGACGTTCTCCTTTTTTTTGTCTTCTCCACATAACCCCCATCATCATATTCTATTCCACCCATAGTGCTATATCCATGGCTCACGCTCATGTATTGCGTGAAGGTTGAAAAACTTTGAGATTACTAAAGTATGAAACAATTGCTTGGCTTGTCATCGGGGTTGTGCATGATGAGAGCATTCTTGTGTGACGAAAATGGAGCATGACTAAACTATGTGATTTTGTAGGGATGAACTTTCTTTGGCCATGTTATTTTGAGAGGACATAATTGCTTAGTTAGTATGCTTGAAGTATTATTACTTTTATGTCAATATGAACTTTTATCTTGAATCTTTCGGATCTGAATATTCATACCACAATTGAGAAGAATTACATTGAAATTATGCCAAGTAGCATTCCACATCAAAAATTCTGTTTTTATCATTTACCTACTCGAGGACGAGCAGGAATTAAGCTTGGGGATGTTGATACGTCTCCAACGTATCTATAATTTTTTATTGTTCCATGCTATTCTATTATCCGTCTTGGATGTTTATGGGCTTTATTATGCACTTTTATATTACTTTTGGGACTAACCTATTGACCCAGAGCCCAGTGCCAATTCCTGTTTTTTCCTTGTTTCAGTGTTTCAAAGAAAATGAATATCAAACGGAGTCGAAACGGAATGAAACCTTCTGGAGAAGTTATTTTTGGAAAGAAAGCAACCCGGGAGACTTGGAGTCCACGTCAAGAAAGAAACGAGGGAGGCACGAGGCAGGGGGCGCACCCACCCCCTTGGGCGCGCCCTCCACCCTCGTGGGCCCCTCGTAGCTCCCCTGACGTATTTCTTCCGCCTATATATATATATATATCCATATACCATAAAACGATCGGGGAGTAGAATAGATCAGGAGTTCCGCCGCCGCAAGCCTCTGTAGCCACCAAGAACCTCTCGGGAGCCCGTTCCGGCACCCTGCCGGAGGGGGGATCCCTCGCCGGTGGCCATCTTCATCATCCCGGCGCTCTCCATGACGAGGAGGGAGTAGTTCACCCTCGGGTTGAGGGTATGTACCAGTAGCTATGTGTTTGATCTCTCGCTCGTGTTCTTGATTTGGCACGATCTTGATGTATCGCAAGCTTTGCTATTATAGTTGGATCTTATGTTTCTTCTTCCCCTCTACTCTCTTGTAATGGATTGAGTTTTCCCTTTAAAGTAATCTTATCGGATTGAGTCTTTAATGATTTGAGAACACTTGATGTATGTCTTGCCGTGTGTATCTATGGTGACAATGGGATATCACGTGATTCACTTGATGTATGTTTTGGTGATCAACTTGCGGGTTCTGCCCATGAACCTATGCATAGGGGTTGGCACACGTTTTCGTCTTGACTCACTGGTAGAAACTTTGGGCACTCTTTGAGGTTCTATGCATTGGTTGAATAGATGAATCTGAGATTGTGTGATGCATATCGTATAATCATACCCATGGATACTTGAGGTGACATTGGAGTATCTAGGTGACATTAGGGTTTTGGTTGATTTGTCTCTTAAGGTGTTACTCTAGTACGAACTCTAGGGCTGTTTGTGACACTTATAGGAATAGCCCAACGGATTGATTGGAAAGAATAACTTTGAGGTGGTTTCGTACCCTACCATAATCTCTTTGTTTGTTCTCCGCTATTAGTGACTTTGGAGTGACTCTTTGTTGCATGTTGAGGGATAGTTATATGATCCAATTATGTTATTATTGTTGAGAGAACTTGCACTAGTGAAAGTATGAACCCTAGGCCTTGTTTCCTAGCATTGCAATACCGTTTGCGCTCACTTTTATCATTAGTTACCTTGCTGTTTTTATATTTTCAGATTACAAAAACCTATATCTACCATCCATATTGCACTTGTATCACCATCTCTTCACCGAACTAGTGCACCTATACAATTTACCATTGTATTGGGTGTGTTGGGGACACAAGAGACTCTTTGTTATTTGGTTGCAGGGTTGCTTGAGAGAGACCATCTTCATCCTACGCCTCCCACGGATTGATAAACCTTAGGTCATCCACTTGAGGGAAATTTGCTACTGTCCTACAAACCTCTGCACTTGGAGGCCCAACAACATCTACAATAAGGTTGCGTAGTAGACATCATTACGCCGGATAAAAATTTCTACACTACAACTTTGTCAAAACCGAGAAGTAAATGAGAGGTTATGCATTGAAGAAGTGGGAGTTGACCTTGAACTTTGTGTTCATGCCCATAGACACGATGTAGATCTTATCATGGAAGCTTCTCTTATAATCAAATGTTCCCTTGGTATAAGCTCATCTTGCATCTTTAAATTGATTCTTGCAATCATGGTTCCGACCATATTTTCTCCTTGAATCCATTTCCCGGACAAGTTAAAATACTTGTCTTCTGCAGATCATTTCATCTGTCCAACCTATATTTTGATCTACCTCGAGTATTGCCCCCTGTTATCTCGAGGATATTGTGTCATTGCACTACCTCTTGTGAATTCTCATTGGAATGATACTCCATCACATCATTCTTTTCCTGATCGGCTATATCATTATCGAGCTAATTTTAACTATGCTACCCGGTCCTTCTTCCCGGAGCAACTTCCGACGACGAGCTAAGCTTACGTCGATCTCCTTTATCTTATCATTTCGCCTTGAACAGCAGGCTTGATTTCGAGTTTGTGTCATATCCGTGGTTCCAATAAACTTTTGCTTCATCATTCCTTTGACTTGACGTCATCTCCAATCGATTACATCTTCATGAAATCTCTCGACAAATGTGTCGTGATCATCATCAACATTCTAAGCTCTTCCAGGGTATCAATCGAATTCGGGATGAGAAATACCATCCTAGCCCGTCGAGGATTTGTGTTATCATCGGCAACATTCTTGCCTTCCCCCCAACACAAACTTGTTCGTATAATTTTGGAAATACATCCTTTTTGACATGTCGATGGATTGCTGCTGAACCCATCGGCCACATCCTCATCTTTTTCCTGAATTATTTTTTGCATGAGGTGTTCTAGAAAATTACCGATGGATCCTTTGTGTTCTTAAGGTCCGACCTTTACCTAATGACCATGTCAATGCTACCTCGGAGCATGTCTATGGTACTCCGATCTTCAATAAGAATATTTGAAGCACAATGCTATATTTTTTTATTTATCAATTATCCTAACACCGTTGTTTGGGTAATGTCATGAAATTCCTCTCCCCTTACCTAAATGGTTTTCTACTTTCTATCATGTCATGGGTATCATGCTTTGCTTGTCCTTGAGAAGGATATACCCCCTGAAATATGTGTTTAAACACATTTTCCTTTCCATTGATTCTCTTTAATCTGATAATCACATTTTTTCCTTTCCATTGTTTTGTATAATCTTTCTTGTGATCTATATGATATAAGCAGTAATATTTCCCTGCTTATGTAAACACCTCGGTGTACAAACTGTCAGTAAGACCTTGTTACTATTGTGAACGACATTCCGGTAACCACTGATGGACGAGAACTTTGCCTATTGGTCCGCCTCGTTCAACGAGCAGGAGAATGGTTCTCTTCATCCCTCGCCCTTGGTACCGACGATTGTTGCCGACATAACTGGCAGGCTACCCTCTGACATGCCTTGCTATCATGACCGTGCAAAATGAATAGCGCCTTTCCTTCTTTTAACCCACATGGTGGGCCCATAACCCACAGTTCCACAGGATCGAAACCTGACTCTCCTGTACAACCTTGATGCCGAAATATTCTTTACACTTGGCTTCATATCATGTCACGAGCCACCTTCCGAGAGATGATCTATTCCCGATGCTCTGAACCCCTTTTCTCACACTCCGTTCAAGTATCAATCGTTGTTCATTCAGTTGAAACTTCCCATTGTACCTTCATACTTTGCTCTCGATGTTTTATTAAGTTTCAACTCGAGAGATACTTCTGCCTCATTCCCTGATTGTTCACTAGCTAATTAACCCTATAAGGGCCAGTTCTCCCGAAGTTACTCTTTACTTCCACACTTAAATCTCGGGACGAGATTTCTTGTAGTGGAGGAGATTTGTAACACCCCCAGTGTCATGCTACAGTAATCCCCTGTTAATGGTGCCATGTCATCATGTTACTGTTGCTAATTTCACTTGATCCAAATCACAATTCAAGTTCAAATCCAATATAAAGTCAAAAATTCATATTTGTCAGACATGAAATATAAAATGTTCATCTTGTGGCAAATAATCCATAACAAATATTGGTGGTGAACCAACATTTTTGCAAGGTGTTTAGATGGCCTAAACAAATTAAAGAAGTGGCTAAAACAATAGATTAAATGCCTTTTTAAATTATAAAAGTGGCAAACTATTTCAAAAGCCTCACAATCCTTTTTGGCAGTGCCAACTAGTGCAATGTAATTATGTGGCCAAGTCCCACATTTTACAGGATCCTTTTGGACAGCTCAAATATTGCAAAGCATTTTTCTGTAAAAATAAAAGAGCAAAAGAAATAAGAAAAAGAGGAAACCTCCCCCCTCTCTCTGCCTGGGCCTTAGTCGCTTGGCAGGCCCAGTCGGCCAGCCGGCCGGCCCACCTACCTCACCCGACCGGCCCAACCACTCCCGGGATCGTCCCCGTCCTTCCCTGTTCGACCAACCGGGGGGAGGGGCTCCAGCTCGTCTCCGCCCGACCGCCTCGCTACCCCCCGTCGAGGGGATAAGGCAGCCACGGCTCACCCCTCATCTCCTCGGGCTCCCCATCCACTCCCACTTGCTCCCCTCTCCCTCTGGCCTCTCTCCTTCCCTCGCCAGATCCACGCGCTCGATCGCCCCCGTGGCCGTCGGCGTGCACCACCGCGGAGAGCGCCGCCCACTCTTCCCTTCGATGTGCGCACGACCCGCGCCACTGTCGTCCACGTAGCGTGCGCTACCGGATCGCAGCCGAAGAGGAACACCACCGCCGCCTGCGTCTTTGTCCCCAACTACGGCAGCCGCGTCCTCGCCGTTGATCCGCGTCATCTCGTCCACCCCGGCCCCGTACGAGCTCGCCACCGACCTCCCCTCGGTGAGCAGTGTCGATCCCCTGCCTTTCTCCCTAGTTTCCATCGCCATAGCCGCCTACGCCCGAGCTCCGGCGTCGGCCCCGTGCATCGTGACCTCGACCTCCCGTGCGCGTGCGTCCGCCTGCGGCTGCTGCCTTGCTGATGCGGCTCTGCTCGCTGCCTTCTGCTCGAGCCCGACCACCCCCTGCTTCTGCTGCTGCTGCGACCGTGCCGCCCCGCACGCCTCCTCCCTCGCCCGCTTCGCCTGCAGCCACGCCTGCGGCCTCCGCCCGTCCGCATCCGCTTGCGGCTGCCGCGGCCCTATCCGCCGCTCGCCCGCGTGGCCGCCTTCCCCCGCAGCCCCCAGTACCCACGCGCCCCGCCTCGCCCACTTCAGGGCCGAGCGCCATCGCTGCCCCGCTCAACGCCACCGCCGCTATGGCCCCTCTCCGGCTACCCCAATGGCCCCCTTGGATGCGCCGCGTCGAGCCCGACCCAATGGTGCCTCCCGCGCGCCCCCTCGATGCCGGACATGGCCGGCCGGCGAGCCTCGCCGCTCTCTGTACCCGTCGTCGCGCGCCGGTGTGTTAACCTCCGCTCTGGGTCACTAACGCGTGTGCCCCACGTGGCTCCTAATTAGTTTAGTAACTAATTCCCCCTCATAATCCCCACTGACATATGGGCTCAAGGCCGTTAGCTTACACAAAAAGAGTAGAGTAAATAAACTCCCCCCTGGGCCACTTACAGATGGGCCCAGGCGCCCGCTTTGACTGGTCAAAGTGGACCAGTCAACTACTGACTGTGCAGATGACTGGCCGCACCAGTCAGCCCCTCTAGTGCACTCTGGGTGCAATGCACCGGGTGCACATGGCCTTTTCACTTTTTTTTATTTAGATTAAATTCTGGAAAAATGTTTAAGTCTTTGAAAATTCATAGAAAATAATCCGTAACTCGGATGAAAATGTTTTATATATGAAAGTTACTCAGAAAAATCCAACGAATCTGAATACGCGGTCCGTTCATCTGTCACATGCCCCTAGCATGCTGAACATGGAACCGTCCCCCTCTTTTCATTTGTCCGAAAAATGCCAAACGCCGGGAAAACCCCTTCGGATGGTTTCCCTCTCCGTATGCAACGCGTAGTGCTACGTTGGGTCACCCCAAGCACCGCTTATTGCCATGTTATGCTGGTGATGCTTTGATTGCTCTATTATTTATTGTGTTTCCCCTCCGTACTTCTTTCCGGTAGACCCCGAGACCGGTGCTGCCCTGTGATCGACTACGTCGACGACAACACTTCTTCCTTTTCAGCAGAGCTTCCAGGCAAGCCCCCCCTTTGATCATCCCGATATCGCCCATTTCATTCTCTCATGCTTGCATTAGATTTTGCTACTATTATTGTTGGCTCCTATTCTGATGCATAGTCTGCTTTTGTAACCTGCTTATTGTTACCTACCTCCTTATCCTAAACTGCTTAGTATAGGTTGGTTAGTGATCCATTAGTGACCCCCACCTTGTCCTTGTTGCCCCTGCTTCATCATCGAATACCCGATCAGCGGGATCGAAGACCAGGCCCCGGCACCGCACATTACTTTCCCCTTAGTTGCTCGACACTACTAGGTTACTATCGAGTGCCGAGGGTGAGACCTCATCAGCACTTCTGATGTTAACCCTGTAGTGTAGCTATCCGGTCATGGTCATCGAGGGTGATTTCCTCCTTAACCACTTC
This sequence comes from Aegilops tauschii subsp. strangulata, assembly GCF_002575655.3. NCBI lineage: Eukaryota > Viridiplantae > Streptophyta > Magnoliopsida > Poales > Poaceae > Aegilops > Aegilops tauschii. Next base: position 391,955,236 of record NC_053037.3, read on the forward strand.
TGATACGGCTCTATCGTGCAACCCGTCAAGTGTGAACCTCGAGGGTGGATTCTCTTATGTTCACCTTGATGATTACATCGAGTGGAATTCACCGGGGGTGATTCCTCGGGTTTTCCCCTTGATGTTTGGACACACGGATACTTGGACTTTACAACTGTTACTTGGAAAGGCGGGTCAACCCTAAGGGGTACCCGCGAGTGATGTGGAGACGGGTTGACCTGGAGGGTGCCCGCGAGATAATTACGAGGCGTGGCCGAGCATTCCTAGCCCTTGCCGCAAGTCCTCGAGACGGGGCAACGGGGTCACATCTTTCGTGAGTCTCTGCTTGTTACCGCGTGCTCCTAATCCACTACGATTTGGATATTTGATCCGAGGGGCCTCTGGACTGATAGCACTAACCATCACGTGGGCATAGTATGGGCGTTCTGTGTCGTATGCATCAGCCGAAGCTTAATAGACGTCAGCGACTGAGCGGCGCGCGCCGGGTTGGACTGGTAAGCTCCTGCCTTTTTTAAGGAGGTAGCTAGGTCTGCTCACCAGCCGCCCACACAACGTGCAGGAGTTCCCGGGGCGATGGCCCATGACCCCTGGGGTCATAGGTTTAGTCCGGCGTGCTGACCTCTCTATTAAGCCTAGGTCGGTGACGGTGTCCTGGACTATTAGGTACTCATCACGTCGTCTCCCGATCAGTTGGATTGGGTCGAGGACCCCCATGGCCGTATACTCATGGGCCAGTTCGGACAACTGCCGCATACAAGGAAGATTCCACGAGACTTGGTGATCAAGACAAGGACTCCTCCCCACCGGCGTGTTCGGCTAGGACTCTTGTTATCCTAGGCCTCTGGTGCATTATATAAACCGAGGCTAGGCTAGTCGATAGATATACACAATAATCATAATCATAGGCTAGCTTCTAGGGTTTAGCCTCTACGATCTCGTGGTAGATCAACTCTTGTAATACTCATATCATCAAGATCAATCAAGCAGGAAGTAGGGTATTAGCTCCATCGAGAGGGCCCAAACCTGGGTAAACATTGTGTCCCCCGCCTCCTGTTACCATTGGCCTTAGACGCATAATTCGGGACCCCCTACCTGAGATTCGCCGGTTTTGACAACGACATTGGTGCTTTCATTGAGAGTTCCGCTGTGTGATCGGCAAAAGGATCAATGGCTCGACTGCAGATCAACTACGACGTCGGCTTCTTCGTCACCGGCTCGGCTGGTCACCTTGGCTGGACCGAGGACTGCGCCCTACCTCCGATCGTCATGTTAGGATGAGGGCCTTCGTCAAAATCAACTCCGATCTCTATCAAGATCATGCAGGAATCATCCAGGGAACCCGGGGGCTCAACGTCAACATTGCCCTCGGGCGACCGTGCTGTTTTTCTGGATAGCGAACTTGTATCCGCCGCCACCGCCTCCTCAAGTGTCGTTTTAACGATTGCTTTGGTGGAATTGTGCGGAATTGAGTCTACAACAACCCTGGAAAATTTCGTCGAGTTCCGATGGAGGAATCTCTGGCAATCCGCGATATACCGGAGCCCTGTCAAATCTTGACGGGAATCTGAACGAGTTTAGGGCATGGTGTCCAGCTTCTAGCTCAAACGTCCTTTGGAAGATCCAACCGTTGATCGGCTGCGGAATTCCTATATCTACCACCCCTCAAAATTTCAGCTCAATCCGACCGTCCAAACTTCGGGAACCTTCCGATTAGTGCATCACTTTTTAGATCTGTTTTCTGCGCGAAAACGAATCCGACCCGAGTTCGTCTTTTTTATGAACGGGATTTTGGACATCCTTTTGAAGGAATTTTTGTATAGGGTATTGTGTTTTGTTCCCGAACACATCGCACTAACTTTAAAATCTTTTGAACATGATCCTCACCATCATGCCGGTGTCAAACCAGTCCGGCAATATTGCTCCACGGCTGGCGACCTGCGCTAGACACGTCGTCACTTTGTTGAGCCGAGCTCAACTTCTTCGGATCATCATCTTGGCGAGCCGAACAGGAGTTCGGCATCACGAAGGATAAATCATCACCAACATCGCTGCCCCATGGATTACACGGAGCGGGCACGCCGGCATCGCCGCACGGTGTCTTCATCAAGCCGTCATTGACCACGTCACGAGACACGACCTGCATCGGCAGGGCCGCACTGTTGCTTTTCCAAGCCGATGTCGATCACGCCGACCTACTTCGACTCATCGGCTGACATCGAGGCTTCAACACCTCGGCTGGACCGGGGGCTTCGCCGTCTCTTCATCAACCTACTCCGGAGACTTCGGCGTCACCAGTCAACCGGCTTCGTCACGTTAGCTGGACCGGGGGCTTGGCCTCGGCGAGCCAACCTTTACCAGCATCGCCATGCCGTCGCTTCACCGCCCATCAGGCAATGAGAATGCGGATCGAGTCCCATTTTTGGGAGTCACTTTTCTTTGGATTGCTACAACAAATAAACCAGGTGCTATTAATCCTAGTATTTTTTGCTTGTTTGGAATTGTCACGGCAGATGTCCTCGTGCAAGGACTTAGTCGTGGAGCCATCGCAGCTAGGAAGCTTAAAGGGCTTAAACGGGACAAAGGACACGAGGATTATACTGGTTCGGCCCCTTACGGTGAAGGTAAAAGCCTACTCCAGTTGAGGTGGAATTACTTAGGGTTTCGATGACCAGGGAGCTTAACCGCTATGCCTGGCTATCGATCTGATGTTACCTGTCCTGAACCGCCGTCGGGCCGTCCCTTTATATAGAGAGGTTGACGCCCAACGGCTCTCAGAGTCCCAGCCGGCTCATAACAGTGTCCGGCTCGGACTCTTAACTATCCTTGCCTTACACTACACGTCTTGCCATAACAGCGGTTTATCACTACGGGCCTTAAGCCGCCTCCGGGTCTTAAGCCCATTACTGAACCGCCATCCTTGAGCTTGGTACTGGGCTTCACGTGATGATCATTATAACGTAACCCAGCCCCTCCTGGGCGGGTGACTCTAATGGTTATATCCTCAACATTAGGCCCGAGATTGATTTGAACCGGTTCATGTCAATCTTCAATACCTTTAAGAGAAAATCTTCCGGCTTCTGCTTGTGCGAAGGTTATAACCCGCCGTGACGTCATCTTCTGGATTCTTGGTAACCCGCCATGATGTCATCTTCCATTAAATTCATTTTTTATTCTGTCATATCCCAACGGATCCTATCTTAATGGCCATCCTGAGAATCGAGGCGTTTCTGCGGCAAGATAATCATGTCTTCAGCCTCCTCGTTTCTCGCGCCCATTTCCCAGCCGTCCCTTATAAATAGGCCTGGCCCATAAGCCTTTCATCACTCTTCTCGATCCATCGTCTTCCTCCTCTGATGCCCCAGAGCTCGAGCTCCGCCGCTGTCTGCCTCAGCTCCTGAAACCACCACTGCTCCATCTCAAGAACAAGTCATGGAGGGTTCTGATAACCCAGAGATCCCCAGCCCGGCTCAACCGGCCGATGATCCGGATGTTGTAATCACCCGAACAGAATTTGTCGAGTCGGGGAGACCCACTGCGTTAGCTAGATGCTCTGCCAAGGAAGAACTACTGGAATGCCGCAGGGCCAGGCTGGATATCACTGACTATGCTAATTTGAGCATTGGAGATATTGTCTCCGGTTATGTTAATCAAGTGCACAACAGCCGGGACCTAGAAATTGACATGGTGAAACAAATCCAGCAATAATCTGAGGTATGATTCTCTTGCTTACTCCATAGTTACCCTTACCATGCTAGCCCCCAAGTCTATGACTTATGATAAAATATGTTGTAGACTTAATACCGGCTTAATAATTACTGCAAGAAAAACGGCTTACCTGGTACCACTCAAGGGCCGGCTTAAACAGCATAGTTGACCCGGTTCTTTCCTTACTTTAATCAAGTAGTTGAACAGCTTTACACATTAGCCCCCAAGTGCCAAGTACCTTTGCCTGCAAAGTGCTTGGGACTTATTTTCATGAACCGGCACTGTAAATAGAGCTTCTCAGCATACATTAGTCCCCAAGTGCCAAGTGTCTTTGCTTGCAAAGTTCTTGGGACTTAATATTGCATTATAATCACCTTAACTGTAACCCGGAATTTGTACAGGCCGCCTGTAAGAAATTTGACTCGGAAATCTCTGATCTGAAGAGCCGCCTGAAGACCCAGGAAAGTGAAACCCAAAAAGCCAACTCCAAATTTGAACTCAGTGTATCCGCACAAGAGAAACTGAAGAAAAAGTTTGAAGCAGAAAGGAAAGCCTCGACAGATGAAAAAGCTGCTTTGCTCAGCCGGGCCGAACAAGCGGAGGCCACTCTTACTGAAAGAACCGCCGAGCTATCCGGCTTAAAACGCCATGTCTCTCAGATGGTCTCCGCAATCTTTGGTAAATTTCTAATCAGTTTACATCGTTTAGTTCCCATAAACATTTCAACTGCCAACAGCTCACTTGACTCTGTAATGCAGGTCCCAGGAGTTCCAATCTCAACCAGAGCGTGCTGACTAAGCTGAAGGCGGTTTACACCTTGGTGGAGCAACTTTACACCGGGTCACAACGTGCTTTAGCCGTTGTGGCTCTGTCCAATGAAGTTCCCACTCACCTGGCAGATGTACTTAGGCGGCTTGCCGTACTTCCTCAGTGCTTCCAAGAGCTGAGACGGGCTTCTGCAAGAGCCGGAGCCATAGCCGCTCTGAGCCGGGCCAAGGCGTTTCTACCGGATCTAGACCCGGCCGACATCGCCCTTGGGTATCCCAGCTTGAAGGAAGACGGCACCCCCTTTGATCAGAAGGACTTCGCCGCCTGTGTGAAGAGCGTATGCCCTGTGGCCACTTTGATTGGCAATGACACAGATCTTACCAAATATCAGCCGGGCTATGACGCGGAGAATCAGAGAATCCCAACACCACGCTATGAGGCAGTCAGCCTGATTCCGCCAACTCGTAAGCATACCTTCGCCCCTGAAGTTGACCCGGCCGGGTTAATTGATGATGAGGCTCAATTTGAAGCTTTGAGCGGCATTGACTGGAAATCATCAACCTTCCAGGTCATGGAAACAACCGGAGGAGCGGAGAGGGATGAGCCGGAAGCTTCAACCCAACAAGCACTTTAATTTCGTAGGCGGCTCATGGTTATGCCTTAAAAACAATGCCTCACCTTTTGGACTCGGACCCCTGTAATAGAGTAGGACAAACACTTAATTTTGTCATGCCATCGTGCACGTGTGCAGCGCTCAACTCTGTTTAGGCTGTTTTTTTATATTCCTCCGGGTTATGTTTGATCATTTGCTTTCCTTAAGCTTAAAGAGCTGTCTTTAATTGTCCTGCATAGAAAACAAATCACAAGTCTCTAGGCGGCTGCAAGCCTTCAAGTACACTTCCGGTTCATTGTAACCCAAATAATAAGGTTGAGAACTCAACTCCGGTTCACCAGCACCTATAATGCTTATTGTGTGCTATCAACATTATTAATCAAATTAAGCCGGTGGAAAAAGAACCACCCTTGAACACTTTTGATATGATCAAAAGAATTTGTTGCAAACCAAGAGATCAAAAACTTAGGGGCTTCTGATTCGAATACGACCAGAGAACCGTCCCAAAGGGGTTAAGCTAAGATTCGAATGCGATCATATAGCCCCCAGTGGCTTTGGCGTTGCCGATCAAGAGGGTACCGACAGCTATGTTCTCTTTGGTTCGAATACGACCTATGTTTGAACAGGAAGCCCCCAAATGACCTTGAGAGTTGTTTAACGACGCTAATTCGAATACGATCCACGTCGGTTCCCAAAGGGGGTTGAGCTATGATTCAAATATGATCAAGAAAAACTCCCCAATGAGCTCGGCAATTTGCCAATCTAGTGGGTATCGACAGCTATGTTCTCTTTGGTTCGAATACGACCTATGTTTGAACAGGAAGCCCCCAAGTGATCATATTATTAACGGCTAGATTCGAATACGATCATAAGCCGGATCAACCTCCAAGTGACCATGTAAAGTTGTAATGGAAATAACAATAATACATTTACCTTTTGGAGGAAAAAAGGACAGAGGTCCTGCTTTATTATTTATCACAATATATACATGGCTATAGAAATATGTACATTATGAGAGCCGGTGGCTCAAGTGTAATAAGGCCGAAGCTGAGCTATGTTCCACGGCCGACGGGTCTCTTCCTCCGACTTACGTGAATCTTTGTGCTCCCGAACATCGATAAGGTAGTATGACCCGTTGTGCAAGTTCTTGTGACCACAAAGGGCCCTTCCCAAGGCGGGGATAACTTGTGTGCGTCTGTTTGATCCTGGATGAGCCGGAGCACCAAATCACCTTCCTGAAAGACCCTGGACTTAACCCGGCGGCTGTGATAGTGGCGCAGGTCTGGTTGGTAAATCGCCGAGCGAGCTGCTGCTACATCACGCTGTTCGTCCAACAAGTCAAGAGCATCTTGACGCGCCTGCTCATTATCCGCCTCAACATAAGCCGCCACTCGAGGCGAGTCATGACGGATGTCGCTAGGGAGGACCGCCTCCGCTCCATAAACCATGAAGAAAGGCGTGTAACCCGTAGACCTGTTAGGAGTAGTATTGATGCTCCATAACACGGAGGGTAACTCCTCCACCCAACAACCCGACGTCCGTTGCAAAGGGACCAAAAGCCGGGGCTTGATGCCCTTCAAGATTTCCTGATTGGCTCTCTCAGCTTGACCATTGGATTGAGGGTGAGCCACTGATGAAACATCAAGCCGAATATGCTCTCGTTGACAAAACTCCTCCATGGCGCCTTTAGACAGATTGGTACCATTGTCAGTTATAATGCTGTGTGGAAAACCAAAGCGAAATATCACCCTTTTCATGAACTGAACCGCTGTGACTGCGTCACACTTACTAACTGGCTCTGCCTCAACCCACTTTGTGAACTTGTCGACCACCACCAAGAGGTGGGTCTTCTTATCCTTGGACCTTTTAAAAGGCCCAACCATATCAAGCCCCCAGACCGCAAATGGCCAAGTGATTGGAATCATCCTCAACTCTTGAGCCGGCACATGAGCCCGTCGTGAGAACCTCTGACAACCGTCACATTTACTGACCAAGTCCTCTGCATCAGCATGAGCTGTCAGCCAATAAAAACCATGACGAAAAGCCTTGGCCACAAGGGATTTTGAGCCGGCATGATGGCCACAATCCCCCTCGGCAATCTCACGTAAAATTTCTTGACCTTCCTCAGGGGAAACACAGCGCTAGAAAGTTCTAGTGACACTGCGACGATGCAGCTCGCCATTGATAATTATCATTGACTTAGACCGCCGGGTTATTTGTCTGGCCAAAGTTTCATCCTCAGGCAATTCTCCCCGGGTCATGTAAGCCAAGTATGGTACTGTCCAATCTGGGATAATGTGGAGAGCCGCCACCAACCGTGCTTCCGGGTCAGGAACAGCCAAGTCTTCCTTTGTAGGCAACTTAACAGAAGGGTTATGCAAAATGTCCAAGAAAGTATTAGGCGGCACCGGCTTTCACTGAGAGCCCAGCCGGCTTAATGCATCAGCCGCCTCGTTCTTCCTGCGATCGATGTGCTCTACTTGGTAACCCTGAAAATGTCCAGCAATGGCATCAACTTCGCGGCGATAAGCCGCCATGAGGGGGTCCTTGGAATCCCACTTGCCTGACACTTGTTGGGCCACTAAATCTGAGTCGCCAAAGCACCTTACCCGGCTTAAGCTCATCTCCTTAGCCATCCGAAGACCATGGAGCAAGGCCTCGTACTCAGCTGCATTGTTAGTACAGGGAAACATCAACCGTAGCACATAGCAAAACTTGTCACCTCGAGGGGAAGCTAATACAACTCCAGCCCCCGAGCCCTCCAATTGCCTGGACCCGTCGAAGTGAATAGTCCAGTATGTATTATCCGGTTTCTCTTCAGGCACCTGCAGCTCTGTCCAATCGTTGATGAAATCCACCAATGCTTGAGATTTGATAGCAGTGCGCGGCACGTATTTTAGACCATGAGGCCCAAGTTCTATAGCCCACTTAGCAACTCTTCCTGTGGCTTCTCTGTTTTGGATGATATCTCCTAGGGGAGCAGAACTAACCACATTGATAGGGTGACCCTGGAAATAATGCTTAAGCTTCCGGCTTGCCATGAATACCCCATAAACAAGCTTCTGCCAATGTGGATACCGTTGTTTGGACTCAATGAGTACTTCGCTGACATAGTAAACCGGCCGCTGAACCGAATACTCCTTACCCGCTTCCTTGCGCTCCACCACCACAACCACACTGACGGCTCGTGTGTTAGCGGCTACATACAGCAATAAAGGCTCCTTGTCAACAGGAGCAGCAAGGACTGGTGGCTCAGCTAGCTGTCTTTTCAAATCCTCAAAAGCAGCATTAGCAGCATCATTCCAGATAAAGTCATCTGTTTTCTTCATCATCTGGTACAGTGGCATGGCCTTTTCACCCAACCGGCTTATAAACCGGCTCAAAGCAGCGATGCGACCCGCCAGACGCTGGACGTCGTTTATGCACGCCGGCTTAGCCAGAGAGGTGATTGCCTTGATCTTCTCCGGGTTAGCCTCAATGCCTCTGTGAGAAACCAGAAAACCCAAGAGCTTGCCTACAGGAACACCAAAGAAACATTTAGCCGGGTTAAGCATCATCTTGTAGACCCGGAGATTATCAAAGGTCTCTCTCAAATCATCTATCAAGGTCTCCTCCTTTCTGGATTTGACCACGATATCATCCACATAGGCATGAACGTTGCGCCCAATCAGATTATGAAGACAATTCTGCACGCAACGCTGGTAAGTTTCCTATGCACTCTTGAGCCCAAAAGGCATAGATACATAGCAGAAGGCTCCAAAAGGAGTAATGAATGCCGTCTTCTCTTGGTCCTTAACAGCCATTTTGATCTGATGGTAACCAGAATATGCATCCAAAAAACTCAAACGCTCACAACCTGCCGTAGCATCGATAATTTGATCAATACGAGGGAGAGCAAAAGGATTAGCCGGACAAGCTTTGTTTAGATCCATATAATCCACGCACATACGCCAGGTGCTGTTCTTCTTGAGAACGAGCACTGGGTTAGCTAACCATTCTGGATGAAAGACTTCAACGATAAACCCGGCCACCAAGAGCCGAGCTACTTCCTCACCAATGGCTTTCCGCCTCTCCTCATTAAACCGCGGGAGGAATTGCCTGACTGGTTTAAATTTCGGATCAATATTGAGAGTGTGCTCAGCGAGTTCTCTAGGTACACCCGGCATGTCAGAAGGTTTCCATGCAAAGATGTCCCTGTTCTCACGGATGAACTTGATGAGCGCGCCTTCCTATTTCGGATCCAGATTGGCGCTGATGCTGAACTGCTGAGATGAGTCACCTGGAACAAAGTCAACAAGTTTAGTCTCATCAGCTGACTTAAATTTCATTACCGGCTCATGCTCCGTGGTTAGCTTTTTCAAAGACGGCATATCTGCCGGGTCAACATTGTCCTTGTAAAACTTCAACTCCTCTGTTGCACAAACAGATTCAGCGTAAGCCGCGTCGCCTTCCTCACACTCCAAGGCTATCTTTCGGCTGCCATGAACGTAATGGTCCCATTGTGACCCAGCATCTTGAGCTGCAAATACACGTAACACGGCCGTGCCATGAACTTGGCGTAAGCCGGCCGCCCAAATAAAGCATGGTACGGACTTCTTATCTTAACCACCTCAAAGGTTAGTTTTTCCGCCCTGTAGTTGTACTCATCTCCAAAGGCTACTTCCAGCTCGATCTTACCGACTGGATACGCCGACTTACCGGGCACCACCCCATGGAAAACAGTATTGGACTGGCTGAGGTTCTTATCAGTTAATCCCATACGACGGAAGGTCTCATAATAGAGGATGTTGATGCTGATGCCTCCGTCCATGAGCACTTTAGTGAATTTATATCCCCCAACCTGAGGGGCCACCACCAAGGCCAGGTGACCCGGATTATCGACCTGGGGAGGGTGATCTTCCCTACTCCATATGATAGGCTGCTCAGACCATCTTAAATAGCAGGGAATCGCCGGCTCAACAGCATTTACAGCCCTCTCATGAAGCTTCTGATCTCGCTTGCACAGGCTGGTAGTGAACACATGATACTGTCCACCATTGAGCTGCTTTGGATTGGTCTGGTACCCCCCTGCTGCTGCTGATTACCTTGGCCAGATTGCTGATTAAAACCCCCTTGGAAATTCTGAGAATTGGGATTTCAGCCGCCGCCCGGGCCATGAAAACCGCCGGCGCCTGAGCCGCCGCCCGGGCCATTGTTGCCATTAAAAGCATTGGAATTTTTGAAGGCCTTCATGATTGCGCAGTCCTTCCATAGATGAGTGGTCAGCTTCTCCCTAGAGCCATGCCTTGGACAAGGCTCATTCAACAACTGCTCAAGCATCGGGCCTGACCCGCCGGCTCGGGGAGGTGGTCTCCCCTTACGTCGGTGGTTGTTACCCTGTGAATTGGCGTTGGCCACAAACTCCATACTGCCATCAGCCTTACGCTTGTTACCTCCCTGGTTCGCCGGGTTATGCTGAGGGCCCTTGCCATTGTCATTCTGTTTGCCCTTCCCTGTCCTTTCATCATCCGACGCGGGATCCTTGGTACTATCAGAGTCGGCGTACTTGACCAGAGCCGCCATCAGCGTACCCATATCATTGCAATCGCTCTTGAGCCGCCCGAGCTTCATCTTCAGGGGCGCAAATCGACAATTCTGCTCCAACATTAAGACTGCAGAGCCGGCATCCATCTTATCAGATGAATGTATTATCTCTTTGACCCGGCGAACCCAATGGGTTGTAGACTCACCCTCCTGCTGCTTGCAGTTAGTCAAATCCACAATTGACATAGATTGCCTACATGTGTCTTTGAAGTTTTGGATGAACCGGGCTTTTAGCTCTGCCCATGACCCGATAGAATTAGGCGGCAGTCCTTTCAACCAAGTGCGGGCAGTTCCATCCAACATCATGGTGAAGTATTTGGCCATTGCCGCTTCGTTGACCTCTAGCAACTCCATAGCCATCTCGTAGCTCTCGATCCATGCTCCAGGTTGTAAATCAGCCATATAATTAGGCACCTTCCTAGGTCCTTTGAAATCCTTGGGCAGACGTTCATTACGGAGAGCCGGAACCAGACAAGGGACACCTCCGGTCCTCATAGGTATACCCGCCTCTATAGAAGCCGTCGGATAAACCGGGAGGGGCTGGTAAGCCGTTAACTGAGGCGCCTGCTCCGCCTCTTGTCGTGCTCTGTCTTGGTCTACTGCGTTAAAGGCTCCGTTATGAGCCGGGCCGTGGCCCGCTGGCAAGTCACGGCGCCGGACGTTGCTTGAGCCGGTCGCTGAGACCATGTGTCTGCTATAACTTGGGCTCCGGCCTGGACGAGGAGTTGAATGAATCCTGTCCCGGCTATATGAATATGCCTCCTGTTGCGCCAGAGCCGTCTGAAGAAGTTCTCTGACCTGGCGGGTTTCGACCGCCGTTGGAGAGTCGCCATCGATTGGGAGAGCCGCCAGTCGCGCCGCCGCGGCGACCATGTTTTCCAACGGGTTAGCATAATGACCCGGTGGTATTGGCACGTACTGAGGCGGGGTAGTGTTCACACGGGGAGGCCCCATCACTTGCGGCTGAAGCGGCGTTCCAGCCCCGGGTGCCGTGGTCTCTGGCGGGTTACTGGGCCCTGCACCAGGTGTGTTGAAAAGGTTTCGAGGATCGTAAACCGGAGGGAGTCGAGATTGAGCCTTCTGATGCCTCCTTCTCATGATCTCATTGGATGCGTTCTGATCCATCGTGAGCCGGAAAGACTGCGCCTGAATCAGCTGAGTCTGGGTGTCGAGAGCCGCCCGCTCTGCAGCCATCCTGATCCCTTCCGCTGCTAGATCTTCCTTGGCTCTCGCTATATCCAGCTTTAACTGTGCCACCTCCGCATCATGCTGAGCTTGATCCGCTGGGACGACCGTAGCAGTTAATAGGGCTGTCATCTTATCTGTGAGATCCATCAGTGCCTGAGCCGGCGAGTGCGCAGGGCCTCCTGCCCCAGCAGCGGGGTTTTGAACAGGTTGTGCGCCGGCCATGAAGATCCCGACCCGGCTGGGCGGCTCAAAGGGGTCCGGAATACTGTCGCCATCGGAGCCGCCCCTGAGCCTGCCATCTTGAAGTTGATATAACGAGTTGGTCTCGTCTGTGGACGACCCGCCGTCAGAGCGAGTGGCCGTCTCATCGCCAGATCTAGATCCTTCAGAGAGTCCTCCATGGACGCATCCCACGAAAGCACGCTTCAAAGCAGGCAGAGTCCGGGCGGGTCTTGCACGCTGAGCCGTCTCGATGGGGTCGGCGCAGTGGTCCGGCTCAGGGCCTGGCTCGCCAATCTTGCCAATGAAAACGTGAATTCTGCCGAAGGGGACCCGGTACCCGTACTCGATTGAGCTGGCGTCGAGGCCCCAGCCTGCATCGTTGATGTAGAGCTTGCCACGATGACTCTTGGTCATCCGGCCCACAGCGTATCGCTTGAGCCCTTCGAAGCTGCCCTTCAAGAACTCAAATACACCGTGCACTGGCCCCACGGTGGGCGCCAACTGTCGTGGAATTGTCATGGCAGATGTCCTCGTGCAAGGACTTAGTCGTGGAGCCATCGCAGCTAGGAAGCTTAAAGGGGTTAAACAGGACAAAGGACACGAGGATTATACTGGTTTGGCCCCTTACGGTGAAGGTAAAAGCCTACTCCAGTTGAGGTGGAATTACTTAGGGTTTCGATGACCAGGGAGCTTAACCGCTATGCCTGGCTATCGATCTGATGTTGCCTGTCCTGAACCTCCGTCGGGCCGTCCCTTTATATAGAGAGGTTGACGCCCAACGGCTCTCAGAGTCCCAGCCGGCTCATAACAGTGTCCGGCTCGGACTCTTAACTATCCTTGCCTTACACTACAAGTCTTGCCATAACAGCGGTTTATCACTACGGGCCTTAAGCCGCCTCCGGGTCTTAAGCCCATTACTGAACCGCCATCCTCGAGCTTGGTACTGGGCTTCACGTGATGATCATTATAACGTAACCCGGCCCCTCCTGGGTGGGTGACTCTAATGGTTATATCCTCAACATATGGGGTATTGTGTTTTGTTCCCGAACACATCCCACTAACTTTAAAATCTTTTGAACATGATCCTCACCATCATGCCGGTGTCAAACCAGTCCGGCAATATTGCTCCACGGCTGGCGACCTACGCTAGACACGTTGTGACTTTGTTGAGCCGAGCTCAACTTCTTCGGATCATCATCTCGGCGAGCCGAACAAGAGTTCGGCATCACGAAGGATAAATCATCACCAACATCGCTGCCCCATGGATTACACAGAGCGGGCACGCCGGCATCGCCGCACGGTGTCTTCATCAAGCCGGCATTGACCACGTCACGAGACACGACCTGCATCGGCAGGGCCGCACTGTTGCTTTTCCAAGCCGATGTCGATCACGCCGACCTACTTCGACTCATCGGCTGACATCGAGGCTTCAACACCTCGGCTGGACCGGGGGCTTCACCGTCTCTTCATCAACCTACTCCGGAGACTTTGGCGTCACCAGTCAACCGGCTTCGTCACGTTAGCTGGACCGGGGGCTTGGCCTCGGCGAGCCAACCTTTACCAGCATCGCCATGCCGTCGCTTCACCGCCCATCAGGCAATGAGAATGCGGATCGAGTCCCATTTTTGGGAGTCACTTTTCTTTGGATTGCTACAACAAATAAACCAGGTGCTATTAATCCTAGTATTTTTTGCTTGTTTGGAATTGTCACGGCAGATGTCCTCGTGCAAGGACTTAGTCGTGGAGCCATCGCAGCTAGGAAGCTTAAAGGGCTTAAACGGGACAAAGGACACGAGGATTATACTGGTTCGGCCCCTTACGGTGAAGGTAAAAGCCTACTCCAGTTGAGGTGGAATTACTTAGGGTTTCGATGACCAGGGAGCTTAACCGCTATGCCTGGCTATCGATCTGATGTTACCTGTCCTGAACCGCCGCCGGGCCGTCCCTTTATATAGAGAGGTTGACGCCCAACGGCTCTCAGAGTCCCAGCCGGCTCATAACAGTGTCCGGCTCGGACTCTTAACTATCCTTGCCTTACACTACAAGTCTTGCCATAACAGCGGTTTATCACTACGGGCCTTAAGCCGCCTCCGGGTCTTAAGCCCATTACTGAACCGCCATCCTCGAGCTTGGTACTGGGCTTCACGTGATGATCATTATAACGTAACCCGGCCCCTCCTGGGCGGGTGACTCTAATGGTTATATCCTCAACATATGGGGTATTGTGTTTTGTTCCCGAACACATCCCACTAACTTTAAAATCTTTTGAACATGATCCTCACCATCATGCCGGTGTCAAACCAGTCCGGCAATATTGCTCCTCGGCTGGCGACCTGCACTAGACACGTCGTCACTTTGTTGAGCCGAGCTCAACTTCTTCGGATCATCATCTCGGCGAGCCGAACAGGAGTTCGGCATCACAAAGGATAAATCATCACCAACATCGCTGCCCCATGGATTACACAGAGCGGGCACGCCGGCATCGCCGCACGGTGTCTTCATCAAGCCGGCATTGACCACGTCACGAGACACGACCTGCATCGGCAGGGCCGCACTGTTGCTTTTCCAAGCCGATGTCGATCACGCCGACCTACTTCGACTCATCGGCTGACATCGAGGCTTCAACACCTCGGCTGGACCAGGGGCTTCGCCATCTCTTCATCAACCTACTCCGGAGACTTCGGCGTCACCAGTCAACCGGCTTCGTCACGTTAGCTGGACCGGGGGCTTGGCCTCGGCGAGCCAACATTTACCAGCATCGCCATGCCATCGCTTCACCGCCCATCAGGCAATGAGAATGCGGATCGAGTCCCATTTTTGGGAGTCACTTTTCTTTGGATTGCTACAACAAATAAACCAGGTGCTATTAATCCTAGTATTTTTTGCTTGTTTGGTATTATTTTTCCCAAGGAATTATTACTCTGGTTTGTCCATCATCTGTACATAGGTCTATCAAATGATGGCCGCATTAACGACGGTCGCGTGGTGGCTCGGTCAGTTCCCGTACATAGTCCGGCGAACGCCGCATCCGGAACTCGGACCGACCTGTGAATTCTGGCTTTGCCACACCTTTACCGCATCACGCCGACGCCCTGCATCGACATTGACTTCGGTGTCAGGCCATATTTCTTTTATTACTCACTTTGCATAAATTATTTATTATGCAACATTTTTTTAATTTATCATTATTATTATTATCTCCGGTTTGCACTATTTTTTGTGCACAGGTAAATGATTCGGGTCGGGCAGTGTTGTCACCTTGGCGTACTAACATACCATGTGACCTCGGCTGGACGGGGGGCTTCGTCAACACCTCATTAACCCACACCGGGGACTTCGGCGGCCTGCATTGGTCGCGCTATGTCACCACTTCAGAGTGCCGAGCTCTTCGCTCCGCCACCTCGGGACCGGCTTGGGGGATGGAATCTTGTCCCGCATCAAGCTCGGACCGCGCCATCAATGCCGAACACATTAACCAGCTAAGTCGCTTTCATGCTCAAAGTTTTACAATTTTTAACTTATGTTCGGTTCGACCAAGCATTATACTTTTTTGACAAAAAGTTGTTTGTGAAAAAATTCCTTGTCATAACTTTGTTTGTGACACACAAATTCAAATACCCAGTTCACTTGGGGGCTTTCTTCATGAAGCCTTTCCTCTTGCATATGATTATACTTGTACGGCTTCGTTCCTTGTTCGTGTATCACGCCACAATATGCACCATATTGACTTAAGCGATTTGCAAGCTGGGTTGCCTCGCTCCTGTGTTTACCCCTACGTTCCCGATTGTTCGGCTAGGGAGTAAAGGGAGCACCTCTGCGATTGTCACGATCGGGTCATCCGAGCCGGACCTCAGACTGGGTGAAGCCGAAAGCTAGCGCTCTTATAGTTTTCAATTATGGTCGGCACACAACGGAACTCATGAGTACAAAAAATCTATTGCACAAGTCTCATAGTAACAATGAGCACCGAAGAAAGGTATTAGTGGGGGTACTATTTTCTTCGAATATGCTTCTTACACTTCGTCAGTAATATAGCATAAGTTCCCTGAGCGCGCTTTGTCTGTTATAGCCTTATGGCCTGATTGCCTGGTTATCGGAAACACCGTCGATATTCTCGACAGGTGGACTACATAACACTTTTCGGTCCTTGACCGAAGAGGGAGAAGCCGACGGTCGGTTAAGACGCGTTTAAAGTTTGGGTGAACAAAGATATGATATTAGTACTTTGGTGCATACAATCATTATGCATAAAATTCTTTTACACAAGTCACTTGGGGACTCTTAAATTTATATGAGCCGTTTTATAATAAGTGTTCTTCTTCTTAGTCGTTGCAAAGTTTATTATTATTATTATTATTATTATTTATCACTCCTTTTTCGACACGAGTGTGTGGTCACTAGCCGGGGAGCCTAATTTCTCTCTCAAAGCCGCTAGAGTTTAGTTTGCTAAACTGGCCTAACGAGAAGTACTCCGCCTTCGGGATAGGAGGTTGAAGCCGTAGGCTGACCCGCTTGGGTCTTGAGATAAGATGTGTCATGATAAAGCACGACAGAAGCACCTTTTTTTCTAAGACCAATTTCCGATTTGGCACCGAACACTTGATCTAGTTCGGGCGTCCAGTTTTTACTGAAGTTTTCGGTTTTCCAAGCCTATGGCACTTTTAAACTATTTGTGTGTTTCCAGCATTAGTCTCGTAGTGCGGCGCCGGGCACCTTTAGGGATTCGGCAAAAACATTCTCAGACATTGTTGTATATGCATCGGTTTCGAATTGCGCCTTTGGTCAATAGTTGGGTTGCCCGGCTCCTGTGCTTGCCTCCTACGTTCCGCTTTGTTCGGCTAGGTGCGCAACGGGAGAACCACTGCGATTGTGCTTCCAGCTAGCATGGTTAAGCGCCTCAGTGGAGAAAGCCGAAAACTGACTGTCACAATAAGCGTAAACTGGTCAGCAATCCGATGACTGTGTTAAATGACGGGTCGTTCATAATATTGGCCGAAGTGTTTACGGCTTGACCTCGACTGTCGCCGAACACTAACCGGAGGCTAGTAACTGGCCTTCCAACTTTAAGCTCCTATGACTAAGTGAAAGTTATAAAGCCCGCATATCTGATTGCCTCGTTTCTGCTAACACAACCGCCTCCGGGCACCGAGACGTCGGCTAAGGGTTGTTTTGTTAGTGCGGAAACACCCTGCGTAGTATCTACCAAGGGGTAGAAGCCGACGATGGGCCACTTTCAACTGATAAACGGTCGCAGTGGAGTCAAAATAATGATGTAAAGTACTTGGATACATAGAATCATTACACATAATCTGTGATTTTACTCTGGATATCGATCCTTAATTCGGCCACCCGTGCCCACATTAAGGCTCGGGGGCTGCTGGGCTTTGTGCTCATTATTTATAAATATTAAAGGGGCACATCGATCCCCTGATCTGGTGTTGCCACCCGACCAGTGTCTCGGGGGCTACTGCATTGCCTATTCAATGCAGAAAATCCAAAGGGCTCAGTGTTCGGCTTGATCGAACTATGGGACAACAATAAGTACCATCTGGACCTATCTGGCATCAAGCTAATATATCATGGTGACTTCTCACGACCATCTCTCAGGGGCCCGTCCGCTGATCTTTATTATATATTACACTGCGTTTCTATTCCTACGTATGCTGCCGAGCTAGGAGTTGATCCTCAGGCCGATTTCGCAAATCGACCTGAGTCTCAGGGGCTACTAGGATCAGTAGTTTTATGTTTTCCTTCAGGTGCATCTCGGGTTTTAGACCGACACACACCTTGAGGGCTACTGGATATACATATACTAGCTATATATCTCGGCAGAGAATAAATTGCACCAATCAAAAATATTCGCAAAAAATCAGCCCGCGGTCGGGGTGGTGCACCACCTTGGAAGCAGTCCGGCATAAAGCTCGGGCGCCAGTGGCTGGCTCCATAGAGGGCATTTCCGGCATTAGGCACAGCTAAACTCCATCAACTTTTTAGAACCAAGGTGGTCTATGACACCTCGGATACAGTCCGGCGTTGGAGCTTGGATATAGTCCGGCGTTGGGGCTCGGATACAGCCCGGCGTTGGTGCTCGGCTGCAAAATATACCTCGAATACAGTCCGGCATTGGGGCTTGGACGCAAGAGGACACTACCGCCCGGGAACAACTTCAGACCCGAGGTGTGGCATAAAAACAACAAGGCATTGATAAAGGACGGAAACTTAAAGGGGCTCCTCGGATACCCGACGTGTAAACTCGTCGAATGCATTTCGGCGATCCTCAAGATCGAAGATGAGAAGATTTGTTGAACCGGTTTTCAAGACCGACAACCGAAGATGAAGAACAGTTCGCAAGAATCGAGGGGCGTCCCCAACTTGAAGACCGGTTCAGGGGGCTACTAACGGTGTCCTGGACCGTTTATCAGTTGAACCAAGGTTATCAATACAGTAGGAGAACCACGCAAGACCTCGTGAACAACACCAACACACAAAATAACAAATACTTGCACCCAATGCAAACAAGGGGTTGTCAATCCCTTTGTGGTTAATTGCAAGGATCAAATCTCATAGTGATAGATAGACAAAAAAACAAAGTAAAATAACGGTAAATAAATTGCAGCAAGGTATTTTTAGATTTTAATATATGATAAAAGTAGACCCGAGGGGCATAGTTTTCACTGGAGGCTTTTCTCTAGAACATAGCATGCGATGGGTAAACAAATTACTGTTGGGCAACTGATAGAAAAGCGCATAGTTATGACGATATTCAAGGCAATGATCATGTATATATGCATCGTGTCCGAGACAAGTAGAACGACTCCTGCCTGCATCCACTACTATTACTCCACACATCGATGGCTATCTAGCATGCATCTAGAGTATTAAGTTCATAAAGAACGGAGTAACGCCTTAAGCAAGATGACATGAGGTAGACAAAGTAAACCCAATTAATATGAATAAAACCCATCTTTTTATCCCTAATGGCAACGATACAAATACATGTCATGTCCCTTTCTATCTCTGGGATTGAGCAACGCAAGATCAAACCCATCAAAAAGCACCTCTCCCATTGCAAGATAAATCAATCTAGTTGGCCAAACCAAACGGATAGATCGGAGAGAAATACAAAGCTATAACAATCATGCATAAAAGAGTCCAGAGAAGACTCAAATAACATTCATGAATAATCTAATCATAAACCCACAATTCATTGGATCCCAACAAACACACCGCAAAAAGGATTACATCGAATAGATCTCCAAGAACATCAGGGAGAACATTGTATGGAAGATCAAAGAGAGAGAGAAGAAGCCATCTAACTACTAGCTATGGACCCGTAGGTCTGTGGTAAACTACTCACACATCATCGGAAGGGATGCAATTAGGTTGACGTAGAGGCCCTCCGTGATCGATTCCCCTTCGGCAGAGTACCAGAAAAGGTATCCAGATGGGATCTGTGAAGAGAAGAAACTTGCTAGCGGCGGAAAAAGTATTTTGGGTGGCTCCCTGATGTATTAGGAATATTTGGGAATTTATAGTGCTGGAATTAGGTCAAGAGGTGCCACGAGGGTCCCACAAGCCTGGGGGCGCCCCCTGGGGCACGCCTGGCAATCTTGTCGCTCCCTCGTGACTCTTCAGGTCTTCTTCCAAAGCTTCTAGGGTCCCTTCTGGTCCAGAAAATTTCATCAAAAAGTTTCATAGCATTTGGACTTCGTTTGGTACTGATTTTCTAAAAAGCCAAAAGAAGCAAAAAAACAACAACTGGCACTGGGCACTATGTTAATAGGTTAGTCCCAAGAAATCATATATAATTGGATAATAAACATCCAAGATTGATACTATCATAGCATGGAACAATCAAAAATTATATATACGTTGGAGACGTATCAATACTCAAAAGATATAAGTGAAGTGCATAGAAAATTCTATAAATCAACCAATGACCATCCCATACCAGCATGGTGCATAAAAGAAAAGAAAAATAAACATAAAAGATGCCCGAAGAATTTACGCATACCATGTGAACAAAACAAAAACAGAGACATACCGATAATTGTCGAAGAACAAAGATGGGATTTCTTCCAGGGCATCCCCAAGCTTAGACGCTCTGGTCTCCTTGAATATTTACTTGGGGTGCCTTGGGCATCCCCAAGCTTTAACTCTTACCTCTCCTTATTCTTCTCATATCGATACCTCCTCGATCTTCAAACACTTCATCCACACAAAACTTAACCGAACTTTTTATTAGAGGGGTTAATGCATATAACATCAAATCCCATCATGTTCTGTCGTAACACTATTGTATAATTATAATCAAACATTACCCACTGTATGCTATCACAATTCTACGGCTCCCAAGTCAATGCGACTCAACAAGATTTCAAACATAAGCAAATAAAGAAACTATAATAGCAATCTGTGAAAACATGACAGTCTATAAAGATGCAAATGGTACATATACTTCTGTAACCCAAAAAATTCTGAAACCTTAGGACATGATAAATTTTTTGCATAGCATTATTGTGTAAAAAATTCAGAAACTTCGACGTTCGAGTAAAATATGAAAATTCACGCACTACAGCCATTGTTTATGTTTTTGCATTGCACACACCAAGCAAGCAATTTAAACACCCTAAAGGTAAATATTGGCACATTATATTTATAATAAAATAATTTGTACAAGGGGATAATTATTTTTGTTGAAAAAAATTTGTAATCAGGATTCACAAAGTTTCCATGGGCATGAACAAAGTTCAACGACGCCCCCACTTCAACGGTGTTCGTCTTTCTCACTTTTACTTTTCTCTTTGAAAAAGTTTTAGGTTCCCTGATATGTCTCCATCGTATCTACTTTTCCAAACACTTTTGCTCTTGTTTTGGACTCTAATTTGCATGATTTGAATGAAACTAACCCGGCTGACGTTGTTTTCAGCAGAACTACCATGGTGTTGTTTTTGTGCAGAAATAAAAGTTCTCGAAATTGGACGAAACTTTTTGGAGAATTATTTTGGAGTAAAAAAAATATTGGAATTAAGACCCACTGGAGGGGGCCCAGCTGCCCACTAGGCACGAGGGTGCGTCGCCCCCTCTGGTGCGCCCTGGTGGGTAGTGGGGCCCACGAGGCTCCGTTGACCCTATTCTGGATACTACAAATTCCTATTTCCCAGGAAAAAAATCAAGGAGAAAGTTTCATCACGTTTCACGATACAGAGCCGCCGCCACCTATTGTTCTTCATCGGGAGGGCATATCTGGAGTCCGTTCTGGGCTCCGGAGAGGGGGATTCGCCGCCATCGTCATCACCAACCATCCTCCATCACCAATTTCATGATGCTCACCACTGGGAGTGAGTAATATCTTTGTAGGCTTGCTGGACGGTGATGGGTTGGATGGGATTCACCATGTAATCGAGTTAGTTTTGTTAGGGCTTGATCCCTAGTATCCACTATGTTCTGAGATTGGTGTTGCTATGACTTTGCTATGCTTAATGCTTGTCACACTAGGGCCCGAGTGCCATGATTTCAGATCTGAACCATTTATGTTTTCACCAATATATTTGTGTTCTAGATCCTACCATGCAAGTTATATGCACCTATTACGTGTTATGATCCGCATACCCCAAGGTGACAATAATTGGGATTCTTTTTGGTGGTTACTGTAATTTCAGGAGTTCATGTACTCACTATTTGTTAACGCTTTGTTCCAGTTCTCTATTAAAAAGAGGCCTTAATATCCCTTAGTTTCCTTATGGACCCCGCTGCCATGGGAGGGTAGGACAAAAGATGGCATGCAAGTTCTTTTCCATAAGCACGTATGACTATTTACGAAATACATGCCTACATTATATTGATGAACTGGAGCTAGTTCCGTGTCGCCCTAGGTTATGACTGTTATATGATAAATATTATCCAACGAAATCACCGATCCAATGCCTACGAGTTTTTCCACATATTGCTCTTGCTAAGTTACTAGTTTTGTTGCTACTGTTACAACTACTACAGAATTATTGCTACCACTGTTACTGCTATTGTTGCTACCTTTACTACTGCTATCAAACTATCATACTACTGTGCTACCGATCACGCTATTGCAAATATTTAGTCTCCGGGTGTGGTTGAATTGACAACTCAACTGCTAATACTAACAAGTATTCTTTGGCTCCCCTTGTGTCGAATCTATAAATTTTGGTTGAATACTCTACCCTCGAAAACTGTTGCGGTCCCCTATACTTGTGGGTTATAATTCCCCTCTATATTTTTTGTATTTTGTATTTTTAAAATGTTTTTTAAAAGCACACAACATAAATTACTCTCTAAAACTTCCAGGTTGTCTCCCAGGCAGCGCTTTCTTTAAAGCCATTAAGCTAGGCATATAGTGCTCAAGTAATTTATCCGCCCGGATCCCAAGGTATATGAAAGCCAATTTTAATTAAAAATGATTTATAATTTAGTAGTGAGCATAAAGCAACATATATCACATAACAACATAGTCTAACTCTCTTCGTATGCATCGGCATGTCATAAAAGAACAATTCATGCACACATAGTAAAGGCCGATACATAGCATAAACAGTTTCTTGCAATTTTATCGTGTTAGAAACATAGAGAGGCGGAGATGTAGTTTCCTCTCTCATAATAATTGCAATTAGGAGTAGCAAGCACATGCATATCATATTCATTAAATTCATCATGTGCAACGGTAAAACACAACCCATCAATATAATCCTTAATAAGTGCAAACTTCTCTGATATAGTGTAGTTAGGAGAATTCATAAAAATAGTAGGACTATCATGTGTGGGTGCAATAGCAACAATTTCATGTTCAACATAAGGAACTATAGCAAGTTCATCTTCATAAGTATCATTCGTATTGGCATCATGGCCACAAGCATTAGTTTCATCAAAACGAGATATTTCAAACGAATCTAAGGGATCATAACAATTGTCATAGCATTCATCCTTCGGTAAGCATGAAGGAAAATTAAACAATGCATGAGTTGAAGAGTTACTCTCATTAGAAGATGGGCACGGGTAGCTAATCTGCTCTTCCTCCTTTTGTTCTTCGCTCTCCTCGTCATCTTTTTCATCTAATGAGCTCGCAATTTCAGCAATTTCTTCTTCCATAGATTCCTGCAAAATATTACTCTCTTCTTGGACAACTGAGACTTTCTCAATAAATTCATCAATATGGGCATTATATTTATAATTCTCATAGATATATTTAGTATAACATAATTTCAGATATGTAAATAGCATCATCACAATATTCATACTTTTCAAACAAAGATTCAATTTCATAGGCACCCAAATTCTTCTATTTGTTCCACATCATAGTAATCGTATGCACCATTAGCATAAGAATCCAAGGTTTCATTATCATTAAATTCACATGAAAAGTGAAGGTGTGGAGCCTTCATCTTAGTACAACAAGTATAATCATACCTTAAGCATGAATTCCAAGCATACAATTGGAAACAATCAATTTGATCCCATAGGAGTTTCCCTTTTTGTGACAAGCGATGTGTTGGAAATATGCCCTAGAGGCAATAATAAAATAGTTATTATTATATTTCCTTATTCATGATAATTGTCTATTGTTCATGCTATAATTGTATTGACCGGAAACAGTAATACATGTGTGAATACATAGACCACAACATGTCCCTAGTAAGCCTCTAGTTGACTAGCTCGTTGATCAATAGATGGTCATGGTTTCGTGGCCATGGACATTGGATGTCGTTGATAACGGGATCACATCATTGGGAGAATGATGTGATGGACAAGACCCAATCCTAAGCATAGCACAAGATCGTGTAGTTCGTTTGCTAGAGCTTTTCTAATGTCAAGTATCATTTACTTAGACCACGAGATTGTGTAACTCCGGGATACCGTAGGAGTGCTTTGGGTGTATCAAACGTCACAACGTAACTGGGTGACTATAAAGGTGCACTACAGGTATCTCCAAAAGTGTCTGTTGGGTTGGCACGAATCAAGACTGGGATTTGTCACTCCGTATGACGGAGAGGTGTCTCTGGGCCCACTCGGTAATGCATCATCATAATGAGCTCAATGTGACTAAGGAGTTAGCCACGGGATCATGCGTTGCGGAACGAGTAAAGAGACTTGCCGGTAACGAGATTGAACGAGGTATGGGGATACCGATGGTCGAATCTCGGGCAAGTAACATACCGATAGACAAAGGGAATTGTATACGGGATTGACTGAATCCTCGACATCGTGGTTCATCCGATGAGATCATCGTGGAACATGTGGGAGCCAATATGGGTATCCAGATCCCGCTATTGGTTATTGGCCGGAGAGGTGTCTCGGTCATGTCTGCATGGTTCCCGAACCCGTAGGGTCTACACACTTAAGGTTCGGTGACGCTAGAGTTGTTATGGGAAATAGTATGTGGTTACGAAGGTTGTTCGGAGTCCCGGATGAGATCCCGGACGTGACGAGGAACTCCGGGATGGTCCGGAGGTGAAGATCGATATATTGGACGAAGGATATTGGAGTCCGGAATTGTTCTGGGAGTACCGGGTGACGACCGGCGTGACCGAAAGGTGTTTCGGAGGCCCCGGCAACCGTTGGGGGCCTTATGGGCCAAGGGGAGGGGGCACATCAGCCCACTAAGGGGCTGTGCGCCCCTCCCACCCCATCTCCGTAACATGGAGAGGTGGGGCGTCTCCCCTTGGGCAGCCACCCCTCCCGGCTTGGGGGGGCAAGTTTCCTAGGGGTGGGGCGCCCAAACCCATCTAGGGTTTCCCCTGTGGCCGCCGCCCCTCCCCTAGGGAACCCTAGGGCGCCTCCTCCATCCCCCTTCCTATATATAGTGAGGGAGAGAGAGGGCAGTCACACCCCTTCCCCTGGTGCAGCCCTCTCCTCCTCCAACTCCTCCAACTCCTCCTCCTCCGTAGTGCTTAGCGAAGCTCTGCCGGGGAACCACGAGCTCCATCGCCACCACGCCGTCGTGCTGCTGGAGTTCTCCCTCAACTTCTCCTCTCCCCTTGCTGGATCAAGAAGGAGGAGACGTCCCCGGGCTGTACGTGTGTTGAACGCGGAGGCGCCGTCCGTTCGGCGCTAGATCGGATCTTCCGCGATTTGAATCGCCGCGAGTACGACTCCATCAACCGCGTTCTTGTAACGCTTCTGCTTAGCGATCTTTAAGGGTATGAAGATGCACTCCCTCTCTCTTGTTGCTAGCATCTCCTAGATTGATCTTGGTGACACGTAGCAAAATTTTGAATTATTGCTACGTTCCCCAACAGTGGCATCATGAGCTAGGTCTATGCGTAGATTCTATGCACGAGTAGAACACAAAGTAGTTGTGGGCGATGCTTTGTTCAATTTGCTTACCGTTACTAGTCTTATCTTGATTCAGCGGCATTGTAGGATGAAGCGGCCCGGACCGACCTTATACGTACACTTACGTGAGACAGGTTCCACCGACTGACATGCACTTGATGCATAAGGTGGCTAGCAGGTGTCTGTCTCTCCCACTTTAGTCGGATCGGATTCGATGAAGAGGGTCCTTATGAAGGGTAAATAGCAATTGGCATATCACCGTTGTGGCTTTTGCGTAGGTAAGAAACGTTCTTGCTAGAAACCCATAGCAGCCACGTAAAACATGCAACAATAATTAGAGGACGTCTAACTTGTTTTTGCGGGGTATGCTATGTGATGTGATATGGCCAAAAGGATGTGATGAATTATATATGTGATGTATGAGATTGATCATGTTCTTGTAATAGGAATCACGACTTGCATGTCGATGAGTATGACAACCGGCAGGAGCCACAGGAGTTGTCTTAATTTATTGTATGACCTGCGTGTCAATGAAAACGCCATGTAATTACTTTACTTTATTGCTAACCGTTAGCCATAGTAGTAGAAGTAATAGTTGGAGAGACAACTTCATGAAGACACGATGATGGAGATCATGATGATGGAGATCATGGTGTCATGCCGGTGACGAAGGTGATCATGTCGCGCCTCCAAGATGGAGATCAAAGGCGCAAGATGATATTGGCCATATCATGTCACTTTATGATTTGCATGTGATGTTTGTCATGTTTACATCTTATTTGCTTAGAACGACGGTAGCATTAAATAAGATGATCCCTCACTAAAATTTAAAGAAAAGTGTTCCCCCTAACTGTGCACCGTTGTGAAGATTCGTTGTTTCGAAGCACCATGTGATGATCGGGTGTGATAGATTCTAACGTTCGCATACAACGGGTGTAAGCCAGATTTACACATGCGAAACACTTAGGTTGACTTGACGAGCCTAGCATGTACAGACATGGCCTCGGAACACAAGAGATCGAAAGGTCGAACATGAGTCGTATAGTAGATACGATCAACATGGAGATGTTCACCATTGATGACTAGTCCGTCTCACGTGATGATCGGACACGACCTAGTTAATTCGGATCATGTATCACTTAGATGACTAGAGGGATGTCTATCTGAGTGGGAGTTCATTAAATAATTTGATTAGATGAACTTAATTATCATGAACATAGTCTAAATTGTCTTTGCAAATTATGTTGTGGATTAATAGCTCGCGCTTTAGCTCCTTGTTTTAATACGTTCCTAGAGAAAGACTAAGCTGAAAGATATTGTAAGCAATTGTGCGGACTAGGGCCGTAGTCTGAGGATTGTCCTCACTGCTACACAGAAGGCTTCTGTCCTTGATGCACCGCTCGGTGTTCCAACCCCTCTGGCATCGTCTCTGGATGTTGTGAACATCTGGCAGACAAGTTCTGATGACTACCTAATAGTTTAGTGCGCCATGCTTTACGGCTTAGAGTCAGGGCTCCAAAAGCGTTTTGAACGCGATGGAACATATGAGATGTTCCAAGAGCTGAAATTGGTATTTCAGGCTCATGCCCATGTTGAGAGGTTTGAGACCTCTGAAAAGATCTTTGCCTACAAGATGGAGGAGAATAGCTCAGCCAGTGAGCATGTGCTCAGAATGTCTGGGTACTTCAATCGCTTGAATCAAGTGGGAGTTAATCTTCCAGATAAGAGAAGTGATTGACGGAGTTCTCCAGTCACTATCACCAAGCTAACTAGAGCTTCGTGATGAACTATAACATGCAAGGGAAGTTGATCCCGGAGCTGTTCGTCGTGCTTAAGGCCGTAAAGGTAGAAGTCAAGAAGGAGCATCAAGTGTTGATGGTTAACAAGACCACTAGTTTCAAAGAAGGGCAAGGGCAAGAAGGGAAACTTCATGAATGGCAAGCCAGTTGCCGCTCCAGGGAAGAAACCCAAGAACCCATACCCGAGAAGAAGTGCTTCTATTAGGGGAACGGTCACTGGAAGCGGAACTGCCTCAAATACTTGGTAGATAAGAAGGTTGTCAACTTCAACAAAAGTATATTTGATATGTGTGTTATTGATGTGTACCTTACTAGTACTCCTAGTAGCACATGGGTATTAGATACCGGTTCAGTTTCTAATATTGGTAACTCGAAACAAAAGCTACGGAATAAACGGAGACTAGCTAAGGGCGAGGTAACGATATGTGTTGGAAGTGTTTCCAAGGATGATATGATCACCATCGCACGCTCCCTCTACCTTCGGGATTAGTGTTGAACCCAGATAAATGTTGTTTGCATTGTTGTCTGCGTTGAGCATGAACATGATTAGATCATGTTTATTGCAATGCGGTTATTCATTTAAGTCAGAGAATAATGGTTATTCTGTTTACATGAGTAACACCTTCTATGGTCATGCACCCAATGTGAATGGTTTATTGAATCTCGGTCGTAGTGATACACATGTTCATAACATTGATGCCAAAAGATGTAGAGTTGATAATGATAGTACCACTTTCTTGTGGCACTACCGCTTAGGTCATATTGGTGTAAAGCGCATGAAGAACCTCCATGCTAATGGACTTTTGGAGTCACTTGATTTTGAATCAACTGACACATGCGAACCATGCCTCATAGGCAAGATGACTAAAACCCCGTTTTCTGGAACAATGGAACGGGCAAGTGACTTGTTGGAAATCAGACATGCTGATGTGTGCGGTCCAATGAGTGTTGACGCACGCGGTGGATATCGTTATTTTCTCACCTTCACCGATGAATTGAGTAGATATGGGTATATTTACTTAATGAAGCATAAGTCTGAAAACGTTTGAAAAGTTCAAGCAATTTCAGAGTGAAGTTGAGAATCATCATAACAAGAAGATCAAGTTCCTACGATCTGATCAAGGGGAGAGTATCTGAGTTATGAGTTTGGCAATCACTAAAGACAAGGTGGAATCGTCTCACAGTTGACGCCACCTGGAACACCATAGCGTAATGGTGTGTCTGAACGTCGTAATTGCACCCTATTGGATATGGTGCGATCTATGATGTCTCTTACCGATCTACCGCTAGTATTTTGGGGTTATGCATTAGAGACAATTACATTCACTTTAAATAGGGCACCATCTAAGTCCGTGGAGACGACACCGTATGAACTATGGTTTGGCAAGAAACCTAAGTTGTTGTTTCTTAAGGTTTGGGGCTACGATGCTTATGTCAATAGGCTTCGGCCAGAAAAGCTCGAACCCAAAGCGGAAAATTGTGTCTTCATAGAATACCCAAACAAGACGATTGGGTATACCTTCTATCTCAGATCTGAGGGCAAAATGTTTGTCGCTAGGAACAGGTCCTTTCTCGAGAAAGGGTTTCTCTCAAAAGAATTGAGTGGGAGGAAGATAGAACTTGATGAGGTTGTTGAACCTTTACTTCAACCAGAGAGTAGCGCAACACAGAAAGATGTTTCTGTGGCACCTACCTCAGTTGAAGAGAAAGCTAATGATGATGATCATGGAGCTTCAGATCAAGTTACTATCGAACCTCGTAGGTCGACAAGGGTGTGTACAACTTCTGAGTGGTAACCCTGTCTTAAAGGTCATGTTGTTGGACAACGATGAACCTATGAGCTATGGAGAAGCGATGGTGGGACCGGATTCCAACAAATGGCTGGAAGCCATGAAATCCGAGATAGGATCCATGTATGAGAACAAAGTATGTACTTTGGTGGACTTGCCCGATGATCGGCAAGCCATTGAGAATAAATGGATCTTTAAGAAGAAGACAGACGCTGATGGTAATGTCACCATTTATGAAGCTCGACTTGTCTCAAAGAAGTTTCCGACAAGTTCAAGGAGTTGACTGTGATGAGACTTTCTCAATCATAGCGATGCTAAAGTCTGTTAGAATTATGTTAGCAGTTGATGCATTTTCATTTACGAAATCTGGCAGATGGATGTCAAAACAAAGTTTCCTTGATGGTTTCCGTGAGGAAAGGCTGTATGTGATACAACCAGAAGGTTTTGTCGATCCTAAGGATGCTAAACGGTATGCAAACTCTAGCGGTCCTTCTAAGGACTGGAGCAAGTATCTCGGAGTTGGAACATATGCTTTGATGAGGTGATCAAAGCATTTGGGTTTATACAAAGTTTGCAAGAAACTTGTATTTGCAAGAAAGTGAGTGGGAGCACTACAACATTTTGATAAATATATGTGGATGACATATTGTTGATCAGAAATGATGTAGAATTTCTGGAAAGCATAAAGGGTTGTTTGAATGGAGTTTTTTCAAAGGAAGGCCTGTGTAAAACTGCTTACATGTTGGGTATCAAGATCTGTAGAGATAGATCAAGACGCCTGATAAGACTTTCACAGAGCACATACCTTGACATGATCTTGAAGGAGTTCAAGATGGATCAGTCAAAGAAGGAGTTCTTGCCTGAGTTGTAAGGTGTGAAGTTAAGACTTGAATCTCGACCACGACAGAAGAAAGAGAAAGGACGAAAGTCATTCCCTATGCATTAGCCATAGGCTCTATACGATATGCCATGTTGTGTACCGCGATGTGCCTTGCCACGTGTCTGGAAAGGGGGTATAAGAGTGATCCAGGAGTGGATCATTGGACAGAAGTCAAAATTGTCCTTAGGAATAAGGAAATGTTTCTCGATTATGGAGGTGATGAAGAGTTCGGCGTAAAGGGTTACGTCGATGCAAGCTTTAACACCTATCCGGATGACTCTGAGTAGCAAGCCGGATACGTATAGTGGAGCAACCATTTGGAATAGCTCCAAGTGGAGCATAGTAGCAACATCTACAATATGAAATAGATATTTGCAAAGAACACACGGATCTGAATGTTGCAGACCCGTTGACTAAAACCTCTCTCGTAAGCATAACATGATCAAACCCTAGAACTCATTGAGTGTTAATCACATGGTGATGTGAACTAGACTATTGACTCTAGTAAACTCTTGGGTGTTAGTCACATTGCGATGTGAACTATGAGTGTTGATCACATGGCGATGTGAACTAGATTATTGACTCTAGTGCAAGTGGGAGGCTGTTGGAAATATGCCCTAGAGGCAATAATAAAATAGTTATATTTCCTTGTTCTTGATAATTGTCTATTGTTCATGCTATAATTGTATTGACCGGAAACCGTAATACATGTGTGAATACATAGACCACAACATGTCCCTAGTAAGCCTCTAGTTGACTAGCTCGTTGATCAATAGATGGTCATGGTTTCCTGGCCATGGACATTGGATGTCGTTGATAACGGGATCACATCATTGGGAGAATGATGTGATGGACAAGACCCAATCCTAAGCATAGCACAAGATCGTGTAGTTCGTTTGCTAGAGCTTTTCTAATGTCAAGTACCATTTACTTAGACCATGAGATTGTGTAACTCCCGGATACCGTAGGAGTGCTTTGGGTGTATCAAACGTCACAACGTAACTGGGTGACTATAAAGGTGCACTACAGGTATCTCCGAAAGTGTTTGTTGGGTTGGCACGAATCGAGACTGGGATTTGTCACTCCGTATGACGGGGAGGTATCTCTGGGCCCACTCGGTAATGCATCATCATAATGAGCTCAATGTGACTAAGGAGTTAGCCACGGGATCATGCGTTGTGGAACGAGTAAAGAGACTTGCCGTTAACAAGATTGAACGAGGTATGGGGATACCGACGGTCGAATCTCGCGCAAGTAACATACCGATAGACAAAGGGAATTGTATACGGGATTGACTGAATCCTCGACATCGTGGTTCATCCGATGAGATCATTGTTGAACATGTGGGAGCCAATATAGGTATCCAGATCTCGCTATTGGTTACTGGCCGGAGAGGTGTCTCGGTCATGTCTGCATGGTTCCTGAACCCGTAGGGTCTACACACTTAAGGTTCGGTGACGCTAGAGTTGTTATGGGAAATAGTATGTGGTTACCGAAGGTTGTTCGGAGTCCCGGATGAGATCCCGGACGTGACGAGGAACTCCGGGATGGTCCGGAGGTGAAGATCGATATATTGGACAAAGGGTATTGGAGTCCGGAATTGTTCTGGGAGTACCGGGTGACGACCGGCATGACCGAAAGGTGTTTCGGAGGCCCCAACAAGCGTTGGGGGGCCTTATGGGCCAAGGGGAGGGGGCACATCAGCCCACTAAGGGGTTGTGCGCCCCTCCCACCCTGTCTCACGTAACGTGGAGAGGTGGGGGCGCCTCCCCTTGGGCAGCCACCCCTCCCGGCTTGGGGGGCAAGTTTCCTAGGGGTGGGGGCGCCCAAACCCATCTAGGGTTTCCCCTGTGGCCGCCGCCCCTCCCCTAGGGAACCCTAGGGCGCCTCCTCCATCCCCCTTCCTATATATAGTGAGGGAGAGAGAGGGCAGCCGCACCCCTTCCCCTGGCGCAGCCCTCTCCTCCTCCAAGTCCTCCTCCTCCGTAGTGCTTAGCGAAGCTCTGCCGGAGAACCACGAGCTCCATCGCCACCACGCCGTCGTGTTGCTGGAGTTCTCCCTCAACTTCTCCTCTCCCCTTGCTGAATCAAGAAGGAGGAGACGTCCCCGGGCTGTACGTGTGTTGAACGTGGAGGCGCCGTCCGTTCGGCGCTAGATCGGATCTTCCGCAATTTGAATCGCCGCGAGTACGACTCCATCAACCGCGTTCTTGTAACGCTTCCGCTTAGCGATCTTCAAGGGTATGAAGATGCACTCCCTCTCTCTCGTTGCTAGCATCTCCTAGATTGATCTTGGTGACACGTAGCAAAATTTTGAATTATTTCTATGTTCCCCAACACGATGATCCCTAAAGTATTCCCATTCGTCCAAAGTATCTCCCGTTATCAAGTTGAATGGGGATTTATCAGGATTATTAAAATAGTGTTTAATATTTTTCACATAACCAGCATTGAGGGTTTTAGGAGGTTCCCCATCTCCATGAGTAGCAAGTATAACTAATTGTTTTGGTATTTCGTGTTACATATCCATAACTAATGATATAAAACAACTTAGAACAAAAAATAAAAACTACTTAGTGATAAAGCAAACAAGCACACACGAGAATATCAACCCCACGCTATTGCTCCCCGGCAACGGCACTAGAAAAAGGTCTTGATAACCCACAAGTATAGGGTATCAATTATAGCCTTTCTCGATAAGTAAGAGTGTCAAACCCAACGATGAGCTAAAGTTAGAATTAATATTCCCTTCAAGTTCTATCGACCACCGATACAACTCTATGCACACTTAACGTTCGCTTTACCTAGAACAAGAATAAAACTAGAAGTACTTTGTAGGTGTAAAGGGATAGGTTTGTAAGATAATAAAGAATGTGAAAATAAAAGTTGGGTGTTGTTCTAATAAAATAACAATTATGTTAGTATAGCGAGTGTGGAAAAGTTGTGGTAGGATTTGCTGAATTGTCCCTAAGCAATTGGCTAAGTTACTAGACCGATAGCAAGTTTTTGTGGGAGAGGCCACTGCTAGCATGTCATCCCTTACTTGGAATTCTATGCACTTATGATTGGAACTATTTGTAAGCATCCACAAGTACTAAAGTTCATTAAGGTAAAACCCAACCATACCATTAAGATATATTGGTCCCCCTTCAATCCCGTAAGAATCAATTTGTATGGTAGGAAGAAGCTTTTGTCACTCTTGCCCTCCAATGCATAGTCCTATCAACATACAACTAAGACTATGGTGTGATCCATGCGCATGCTCATATGATGGGCACCAAAGGATAGCAACATAACCACAAGCAATTTAAACCAATCATAGCAATTCACCGATTACCCATAGGACAACAAAAATCTACTCAAACATCATAGGATGGCAACACATCATTGGATAATAATATGAAGCATAAAGCACCATGTTCAAGTAGGGGGTACAGCGGGTTACGGGAGAGTGGACCATTGAATATAGATGAGGGAAGGTGATGAAGATGTTGATGAAGATGACATATTTGTTGGAGTAGATCGCCGTCACACGATGATTGCCTCGGCGGCATTCTGGCGCCACGGGGACAGAGGGGGAGAGAGCCCCCATCCTTCTTCTTCTTCCTTGGACTCCCCCCTAGATGGGAGGAGGGTTTCCCCTATGGTCCTTGGCCTCCATGGCACCCGAAGGGCAGGAGCCCCTCTGAGACTGGATCTCTCTCTGTTCTCTTCTTCTGGCCGAAAACCGTTTCTTATATTCCAGGAGATCCGTAACTCCGATTGGGCTGAAATTTTGAGGGGATCTTTATCCGGATATTATCTTTATTGCGGAAGAAGGACACCCCCAACCAACTTACAAGGGAGCCACAAGCCTTCTAGGCACGCCCAGGGTAGGGGCGCACCCAATAAGCTCGTGGACCCCTCGAGCATCGTCTCGCATTGATTCTTTTTCCCAAAGATCACATATATTTCAAAATACTTCTCTATAAAAATTTATCGCATTTGGACTTTGTTTGATATGGATTTTTTGTGAAACAAAAAACATGCAACAAACAGGAACTGGCATTGGGAACTGGATCAATATGTTAGCCCAAGAAAATAATATAAATTGTTGCCAAAAGTATGTGAAAGTTGTAGAATATTGGCATGAAACAATAAAAAATTATAGATACGATGGAGACGTATAAATCGTCCTCCCAACCCTCAGAGGCCTCCTTCGGGGCTCCCTCCTTTCTCTTGGTGGTACCGACCTCCTTGCGAGAAGGCCCGGAAGGAGCTACCGCCATAAGGGAGGTTAAAGCAGGGATCACTTGTTTCCCTGGGAGTGGGGGCTCAGTGCAGAAGGTCTCAAAGGCGGCGAACGCCTGGCAAGAAAAATAAAAGAAGATCATGACTCGACCTCCCGGACTTCGAACAGCGAGAAAGCTATGAAAAAATACTTACGCTACCGGGGAGGAGATCGGCCGAAAAGGGGAGCACGTATCTTTGTGAGATCTCACGATGGCATCTGGCCCCACCAGGAAGCCGAGGCAGGCGTCGATAGCCTCAGAGTCCAACTCCTCCCAAGAAACCCGCGCGGGGTCCTTCGGCCCGTGTATTGGGACATCAGGGAACCTCGGGCCTGCAGTAGCATGATACGACGCGCCACCCATGTGCACACGATGTGGCCTCCAGTCAACCCATCTTTCTTCAGACAAGCGGTGGCCTCCCCCAACACCTTGACCTCCGGGGTCGGTTTGGTAAGCGGAGCCCACGAAAGTAGCTTCTAAGGGGGCTCACTCACGAAGGCCAACAGATCATTGCAAAGATCCTCCACATAAAACCAAGACTTATGTCACTCTCGAACGGACTTTAGGAGGCCAAGGGAGAAGAAAGTGGAATTGGGATGGAGCTGCAGAATGGCACCCCCAAGGTCGCAGACGGCGCCTTCGTTCGACTGAACGCAAACCCGAAAGAAATAGCAGGACAACTCGAAGTGTGGATCTATCCCAAGATAGCACTCGCATAAGTTGATGAAGTTGGCGATGTGGAGCACCCCATTGGCCGGGATATGGCAGAGTTGGCAGCCGAGAAAGTGCAGGAGGCTACACACGAAAGGGTGGATTAGAAAGCCGAGTCCCCGCCCGAAGTAGCAAGAACACAAGACGTGCTCGTTGGCATGGGGCTTCGGTGGAGCCTTCCAGGCCAGAAGTCGTACGCTCAGATCCACTGGCATGGAGAGGTCGTCATTGTACCCCTTAACCTCGCTCTCTAAGGCCGCGGACGGAAACCACTTCCCCATGGACTTGGGTGTGGCGCTCCCCAGTTTCACCCCCTTTGGGGGCGTCTCGCTTCCACTTCCCTCCCGCGGAGCTCGATGACGGCTCCTGACTGGAGACTCGCCTCCCCTTCTCTCTCCTAGTCTTCGCCATCAGCGGCGAGGGCGGGGGGGGCGAGATGAGCAGACCGGCGGCGCGACGAAGGGCTTGAGATGGACAGAGGGGCGTAATGGGCCAGAGCATGATATGGTTTGAAACCCTCCGTTTCCCTCCTTTCATAAACAACCAGACCCGAAGCGTCCCCCGTCCAGGGCAGAACGGACGTTTCCTTTCTTCCACGAGGTTTCCTTTTTGCAGAAAGCAAGGACGACTATCGCGGTGGCATCACCTCCTCAAGATCCGCGGTGGACCCATCCATCCACGCTGGGCTAAGTATCAGGCTAGCAGACGTCCGGCCTACCGGACGAATCAAGCTCATAAGCAATCCAGGCTCCAAGAAGACATGAGTATGGGAGCCCGTCGGAGGTCTCGCAACCCTCACTGCGACCTCCGCCACGCTCGGGGGCTACTGACGGTCTCATACACCGAGGGTGGCTTATTCAGAGGAGTCTGGTCCTAGGCCTCGCCGGGGCCCACAAGGCCCAAGGCTGGGCGAAACCCTAAGGGTAGTATCAAGGACCTTCCTACCGCCCAAGACAAAGATTGGAGCGCCCTAGATCGCATCGCCCCCCTTGTAAATCCTAAACCTCCTTGGTTTATATAAGGGGAGGTCAAGAGGCTTTCATCCTACCTAATCTCGGATAACAACTCTCGGTAGCAACATCAAACACCATTGTAAACCTCTCGCACGAGGTATCCCTCCACCATGAAATATCAAAGCAAGCAGGATGTAGGGTATTATTCTTTGGAGGCCTGAACCTAGGTAAAACCTTTGTGCGACCTCCGATCCGAGACTTCCAGCTGTGCTTAGACCCCTACAAGGGATCTGATGGTATTTCCCACGGTCACGGCCACTTGGCAAAGCTGTCGTGCTAGGCAGATCAAGGCCGGCATGCCGGCCAGCTCCCTCGAGCTCTCTGACGACGACCCCACAATGGATACGGGGCCCAACAATGACACCGTGTCGGAGCCAGCGTCGGTACATGTTGGTTTGACCATGGAGGAGGCGCAAGCGCACTACGCCACCGCCATGGTGGATGTGGAGCAGCCTGGGCCGGCTCCTATGTCGGCGTTTCGGTAGACGCAGGAGGAGCAGAGGTACAATCTGCTCCTCCTCGAGAAGCACCGGCTAGCGGAGGGCCAAATCTACAGCGAGCGCGCAAGGGGGTGGCCGTGGCCGCGATGAACCCAAACTTCGTTGTAGAGCAGCTAGCGCTCTACGAGGTCGTGCGTGCTCATCGCACCGCTCGCAACGCATTGCTGCCGCAGCCAGACTCAGCAGCGGCCGCACAAGTGTTGGCCGCGCTGGCGGTCGAGGACGAGAACGCCGCCAGTTGCGCCTCCTACACGCCGTCCACGTCCATCATCGACCTCACGTCCACCGGCACCGGCGACGGACAGGTCGTGGACTCCTTCGAGGATGACTAGGGCATGGGAGGCGGTAGGGCAATGTGTCCCAAGTGGGTCGGTCCATCTCTCGTATTCTACTCTTTCTTGCCGGAGATCGCATCTTCACTTCACGGGTCTTAAATCTGCCGCTGTTCATGGAGACAGCAGGAGGACGTGGTCGCCCATGTGGAATACAAAGGAAGTGGACTACAGGCGCCGTCGTAGGATAGCTTTAGGGTCCGCCGTGGTTTTCCTGAATATTCGAAATGTAATAAATTTCATCATTTACATTGAAAATCCACCGTGTTTGCACGAATTTGATCCGGTTAGTTAAAACCAGGCTTGAAATATATACGGACAACGTTGGATAGACGACTCCGCATCCATGTCCACAGACTGATGCCCCCTGTCCGCGGACGGAGGTGGGAGCAAATTTGCGGGTTGTTGGAGATGCCCTTAGAGCATGCTTAATAATATAGCCAGATGATGGCTATAAGAAACCGTCATGTCATCTATGGCCATCATCTATATACAGTCATACAATAATGTGTGTTGTAAGGTTATCTATTACATTAGCAGCTTTTTCATCTTCTCTCTATCTCTTTCTTCACATTTATTGTAATTACCTAGGAATGCATATATAGTTAGGCTCTTGTATGAAAGCTCACTCCCCTTAGAGCATCTATAGTTGGGCGCCTCAAAGCCGTCTCATATGCCCGGGCGGGCCGCCCGGTCACGTTTTTTGACCCAGACGGACGCCTCAAAAGGGCCTCAAACGCCTGGCCTGACCGGCACCCCTCATATCCAACCCAAATATGGGGCGGATATGGGGGCGCCCGGGCATGCCCGCCACATCGGACCCGGACCATGCTGGCCCACCCGACCCCACATATATTCATCCCCATCCCCTCGTCGGAGCAAACCCTAGTCACTTCAATCCACTCCCCTCCCCTCCACTCCCCTCCGCCACCCGAGCTCACCTCCAGCGGTTTCCAGCCTTCTACGCCATGGCAGGCAGCGGATCAGACTCCGACCAGTCCGGATCCATCAACTGGGGTGTCATCCCGTGTGGGTTCGAGGAGGCAATGGCAGTCCGCATTGCACTCCACCGCTCCCCGAAGGACAGCGCCCTGCCGATGAACTGATCCGTCCGCCACGATGCCATAACGTCGGCTCACCGGGCGCTCGGGTCCTCTGGTGCTGGATCCTGGCGGTCCCAGCAGCCGGAACACCTCTCCTTCCCCATCGCCGATCGGGCAGAGTATGAGTCCCACTGGGAACGGGCAGCCCGCCGTGGGAAGGAGAGGATAACGGCCGCCGAGGCCCGTATCGAGGCGAAAATGGCGGCGGCGGAGGCGGCTGATGCGGTGGCGCAGGCGGCTGCAGAAGAAGAAGTCATCCGCGCCCGCATTGTGAAGAAACGGCAGCGAAGGAACACGCTTGCCCTCGCCCGAGAGCAGAATCGGGTGGCATGCCATGGTCGGACTGCCACCGAAGGAGGAGAAGAAGGACAACGACAACGAGGACAGCTCCGGCGACGAGCGGATCCGGCACTTCCGCGAGAAGGACGGCAAGGGCGCCGGGAAAGGCAAGGGCAGCCGTGGATGAACTCCACCATAGCCAAACATGCCAAATTTTGGTAGTCTGATGGCATGTGTTAGTTAGTAGTGATGGAACAGCGAGACGATGTGTGTGCATCGACACAGTCACAAACCAAACAGCCCCATAGTAATTGAGGCGTCCGGATGTGGATTATATTATTTGAGCGGTGCCGGTCAGTGCCTGTGGACGCGCGCATCCGCGGGCGTTTGAGGGGCCGGATTTGCCCAGTCCAACTGTAGATGTTCTTACTTTTTCACATATCTCCTCTAAATAGATAAAAATATCATGTAAGCAGGATATAAACTCATTATTGTACTTGCTCTTATTATAAGGCACAATAACTACAAACAAGAACCAAGATCCAACATCGTAACGTGCACAAAAGGCAGAAAGAAAAAGGAAAGAAGGGAAGCACAACGACGGCGTCAAATGACCACCGGCCTATGGGTGTCCCAGGCCTTGACGGGACGTTGCTCTTGAAGCTTTTTGTTGGGTGACGGGAAAACAACGTTGGGAGTCGGGAGCCGGACCACGAGGTGGTCCGAGAAAACAGCAGAAAATCCACTCCACAGCGGCATACAGGGCTCCCATGCCCTAATCGTAATCAGTAAGACCATTTACAGTCGGACTTAAAAAAGCGTTCATGAACACTGACCGATCATCCCTTAAATATTCTTTTTCATAATCGAATATTTCATTAACAAATCCTAAAATTCGTATGATTACCTGCGATGTAAAATTTAGTCTAAATCTTCGCCGGCGTCCGTGCTTCCGTGAGCCCCGAGAAGTGAAGGTGTGGTCGCTTGCGAGTAAGAGTAGGACATGGAACACAGACTCGCACACATGTGACACGAGGCGCCGCCGTCACTCATGCCCTACTCTTTCTGGTCGGAGCTCGCAACCTGGACGTCATCGGTCTAGGTGAGGTCCACGATAAACGTGGATGGGTCGGCCTCGTGGTCGGAGCCTGACATCGCCACCCCGCGGTTGTGGTGCCAGGGGTTTCGGTCACCTGTTTCGGCTCCGGCTCCGCCTCCGCGGCCTCGATAGCGTGGGCCGGCCGCGGCCTCCCTCCCACAGTGGGCACGCCTCGCCTCCGCAGCGGACGGGGCCGTAAGGCATGCCGGTGTTCACCTCCAACTTGGAGCCCGACGCCGTGGGTACGACGCACCACCGAAGGGGTTGTGACGTCAGACGGTGGTGACCAAGTTCGGCGAGGACGAGGTCACGCGCCTCGAGCCACCAACCCCGATGGATCCAAGTGCCATTTGCGCGGACGGAATGGATTCCCATCGGATTGAATCCGACCGCCGCCAAGCGCACTCCTCCCGGAAGCGAAGGAGAGCCATGCGGACGACCATCTCCTCTCGTCCCCGCATGAGACGAGGTCCCAATCGACGGATAAGAAATCTCGGAGTCAGATCTGCTGCCTGTCATGTCGGAGTGGACGGAGCTCGTCGAAACAAAGCTAGTGGAGTGGAATGGTTAGGGTTTCGCTCGGGATGCGGATAAGGACAAATATACATTGGGTCAGGGTCGACCAACGTGGGCCGGGGCCGGATCCGACGTCCGGACATCCCCATATCTATCACACATATGAGTTGAATATAAGAGGTGTTGGTCACTCCAAACATATAAAGATGATACGAGAGGTGCTTGGATTGAGACTTTAGGACCGGTCATACTATTCGTCCGGCTGTAGATAGTTTAGTAGACGGTGAACTGCTGATGGCCTGCACGGCGACACACGCGTTTGGTGCCAGCCGGGCAGTCGCTCGGTCGGCAAACGGTGGTTCCCCGTAAACCTCGCAACATTTTCTCAGCTGGTTGTATCGGAGAACGAGCCGGGCATTTGGTTCTTCCTCGGGATTTCAGACTTTTCGATTTCTACTGGTACTACTAATTTTTACGTGGTTTTGATCTGTGAGCAGAGCAAATGGAAATGGAATTTGTCTTCGGGTGACTTCTGGTTTTGTAAATGCTTCGCACGCGCGGGTTTTGCATTCATCGTGCCCACGCCTTTGATAGCAATCCAGTCCTGCCTGATTGCTCACACGACCTGAATATGAGAAGATCTGTATGGCCACCACGATGTCGTCTGCCAGATGGAAACAAGTGAATGAGTCTAGAGGCTTCGTCAGTGCATCTTCAAGGGTGTTCATTAAAAGCTCTTCCTATTGTCCACGGAGATATTCTAGTAACGTTTTTTTTTAGAACCAACATGTTATAGTAACGTATTCACGGACATCTCCTGCAACCTGTTTGGTTCGAGGGAAGTTGGACTAGGGAATGCGAATTGAAAGTGTATGAGACTAGGAAAGACTAGGATTTTTTTTTCCTGAAACCGCACACTTATACTAACCAATAAACAAAGTACAGTTACATACAGATGCGGAATCTACTACAGATACATAGATATGACATATGTCCTGGAAACTTTGCTGAAAGAAATCCAAGAAGAATATTACAAACAAGTTCTTAGGAGTTCTTGCAAACAACCAAAACAGAAACAGACATCGACCACCGGTGTCGTCGTGATGCTTGGCGGAAGAAGCGTTAGATCTCTAGCATCCCAAGATCCAAGCCAACGCCATAGCCAAAAGGTGTTATGGGTCGATGGCCGGGTCTGCAAAAAGGCGCTTGTCGATGTAGCATGTCTAGGGAGGAAATTCCCCACGTCGTCCTGGATCCGGATCTGTTGCCTCTCTCCATCCATGCCAGGGAGAACACCAGAGCCACTGCCAACGCTCTTCTAACCGTGCTCCAGGAATACCATCTTCTCCTCTTTGTTTGTGCCACATATACAAACAACAAGCAAACACAAGGGACCTAAAGCTCGTCGCCTTGAGCAAACGACAAGAAGACAAGGCCATCGGCTCTTCGACGTTGTCGTGGTGAGAGAGAGACCGAAGCCAACTTATTCGACGCAACGCCGTCCTCACCAAATTGGCCGTGGACTCACCGGTGTTCATAGGGGAGAAAACCGTCGTTGCATCGCCTGGGAAGAGCGATACAGAACTACTCTGGAGGGCGCTTCTATGAGACTAGGAATTGAGAAAGAAAAAGGAAGAGGCGTCAGCGGGTCAGAAGATCATGTCCGCTCGGCCCCCGCGTCGCCTACCCTAGGCGACACGGGCGGCAGCCCCCAATCGCGTCGCCACAGGCCCCCCCTCCTCCAGCGACTCCCCTCGCCGCCGCCGGAGGCCACCACCGGGCGAAGCCCGCGTCGTGGCGGCGGCGGCGGGGTCTCACCCCGTAGTGTGGCTCTCTCACGCTAGGCCCACGGCGGGCGGCCCGCCTCCTGTGGTCCGTCAGCGGCTCTCCCGCGGCCTGGCGGCCGATCCGGTGGCGCCCCTTCTCGGTGGCTGTCCCGGTGGTGGATCTGGCTGTGCCGCCGCGGTCCCTCCCCGCCATGGCGACCGGCGTCGCCGGGTGCGGCGCGTCCCCTCTCCCCCCTCCCACGAGCTCCACCTCGCGCACCCACCTGCCCACTGGCCCTGGTCGTCCGGCGTCTTCCTGGCGGCAGGGCCTTGTCCCGGCCGTGCCTCCTCTTTGGCTGGCCGTGGTGGGGCTGTTGACTCCTGGCCTCCGGCTGTCCGGCGCGCTCCCAGCGGCTGAGCCTCGTCCCAGCCATGCCTCTTCCTCTCGGGTTGGTTGTGGTGCCATTGGCAATGGATTCAGGCCTCCCCTGGCTCGATCTGTGCTGTGGTCTGTCTGTGGTGGAGCGTCCGGCGGCGCCCGTTGTCAACTTCCCCGACCGATGGGTGCGGCTCTTCTTCCGGTGGTGTGGGCTTGGCCTACTTTGCTTTCTGCGTCTTCGAATCCGGTTCCAGTAGCACTTGGGATTGTGCGGAATTTGGCCAGGGCGAAAGCCTTGCTCGGCTCACCGGTGCTGGCGGCAGCGACACCTGCGGGTGCCGTTTCCTTCTTAGAGGTGCCGCCATGGCCTCTTCTCCGCGCCCCTACGCGAGTATCAGGGGAAACCCTAGATCTAGTTCACTAGATCGGACCGGCGGCGTCTCGGCGTCGTATCCTTCATGAAGGCGCGGTCTTGTTGCTCGTGGTGTGTTTGGTGTTGGATCCGAAGATTTTGGATGCTTTGCTGGTCCGGGCTGCTCCTCTTGGCGTGGGTATCCGGGGCGCAATGTACGGCCTTGACGGCGCTCTCTCCATGGCTTCTCCTTCTAGCCGGGCCAGGTCCTGCACCCCACTTGCCGATCTTCTAGGCGCATAGGTGGGGGGTACGTTGATCCGGTCCGTCGTGAAGTCGTGGTTGTGTGATGATGGTGCCCGGCATTGGTCATGACGCGCCCTTGATACCTTGTATCTCGCCTCTTTGCCTTGTCGGCTGGAGTCCGAGCTAGAAGAGTTTGGTGCTGTGTTGTATCCCTCTTTGTTTTTCCCACACCTTGTGTGATGCTTCTCGTATGCCTCTGTATTTCTCATCTACCTATCAATAAAATGATATACAAGCTTTGCGTATTAGCAATGGGAATTAAGATCGTTCGCTGCGCCAAACAAGGGCTGGTTCAGTTTTGTACCTAAACAAACGTGTCACCAGCATCTTCTGTTACTTTGACTCACGAACCAAAGGGAGGAAATTATTTTCTTGTTAAGTTTCTACAAGTAATTTCCAACATGCACCAAACGAAGACTAGGACTAATAGTCCACTTCCCAAGCCTAATCCCCCAACAAACTTCCCCTTCTAAACTCCCATTCCCTTTCCCTTCGACTACTCCCTCTGTTACTAATATAAGATTTGTAAAGAGATTACAATACATGTCACATATGGATGTATATAGATATATTTGAAGTGTAAATTAACTCATTTTGCTTCGTATCTAGTCCGTACTAGAATCTCTAAAAAGACTTATATTTAGAAATGGAGGGAGTACCAAACAGGCTACTAGTACTCGTCTATGCGCAAAGTGGTATCCAACGGTGGCCCTTATATGTCCGGATACACTACATTCAATTTCATAGATGTTTATCTTGGCTGAAACGTACTGTATCTACATCGACATAGTTCATACTCAGAAACCAACTTTTTTTCCGGCGTACTCAGAAACCAGGTTGACAGGTTGAAACGTACTGTGCGAGGCCCAATACGCATCATTCACCGCCAGTCACCAATACTGACCTCAGCATCCACATCGTGATGAGCATATATAATTGATCCGATACAAGTCAAGCGCTGTGCGGTTTGTTGGGTTCTCAGGCACTACTACCTCTGCTGTACCTTTGAGCCGCGACACATTATTTCTGATAATAACAAATAAACACGGCAATATCCGCAACAAATAACCAGGAAGAAAGTTTGCGGAGAGCAAATAGCTCGATAAACAGCATCTTTATTAGAAACAAGCAAATCCGATTCCATCTTTCACTCTCGTATTTACTTGCAGGCCTCTCATCTCTCCTTATTTCCTTTTATAAACGAGTATCATCATATCTAAGTGGGACCAGCAAGATATGATGCAGAGGCTGGGATCATAGTATTTCCAGAGTACTTGCTCCATGATTAGTGCGCCCTGCGAACGCCAAAAGCTCTCCAGTATTTACATGGCAGGTCTAGTGGCCGCTCCAGCAGGACCAACTTGTCGCAGCAGCTGCATGGTAAACATACATACATCGGTAAGCAAATTGATGGAAATGATCCAACGGTCATGACACCAAGACTGACACGGCGGTGCCTCAAGGGTTACCTGGAAATAGGATTCTAGTTTCTGCCTCAGGATGGCATGCTCCCTCTTCAGTTTCTGGAGAGACCCCATGCAACTGCATACCAAAATAAAGCACATGTGTAAGAAACGGCTGTTTTCGCCATACAACAGCTATGCAGCGGACTCATGACTCATTTTGGTTTATAACAATGACAAAGCGGCATGGAGTTCTTTTTTTTTCCAAGTCAAGATATTATGAAAAACAATAGAGATAAAGCCTACGAAGAAATAATGCATCGACATGGCGTGGGATGAGAGACGGACCCTTCAACACTTCGTTGCCCACAATTATCCCTGAATGACATGCATTCATTCTTCATCCTAGAAGCACCGATGCTGCACCAAGTTGTCAAATGTCAATGATAGATCAAATGTATATTTATTAAAATAACTGTTTAGACACATGCTTTCTTGTAGCATGCAAAATGAACTCAGAAACTTGAGATTTTGCAAAATGTTGATAGCTGCACACTGTGAGCTTTTGCTTGGCAACGACATGCACATTTAGCAGTCAATTATCTGAATATGGCAATATGAGTTTCTCCGCTAATAATATAGCGGTATGGCTATATGGGATCTCAGTACAAAGACATTCGACAGAGGTATTTCACACAAACCAAGAATGCTTAAGCTGGAGAATTAAAGACAACTACAGTTAGCCTCCATCTTCATTTGAAGAAAAAATGCTTCGGGTGCGTTCGCTTCCCTACGTGCTTAACTAAACTAATAGTCATGCTGGTTCTTGTGGTATGTGGAACAATGAAGCTAAAGGCCTATGAGCTGAATCTTCCAC
Source organism: Aegilops tauschii subsp. strangulata (assembly GCF_002575655.3). NCBI lineage: Eukaryota > Viridiplantae > Streptophyta > Magnoliopsida > Poales > Poaceae > Aegilops > Aegilops tauschii. Next base: position 391,999,993 of record NC_053037.3, read on the forward strand.
ACTAGCATCATAAGCAAGTGGACAAAGATATCTAGTAGAAATTGTGGAACTACCTGGAACAGCTGCCTTTCAGTTGCTGCATGTATGCATCCCACCTGTTGAAATCTCTGGGGTACTTCTCCCTGCAGTGATTTCATGTCTAACATTACCACTTGCATGTTCTATCATTCACTAAAGGGACCTCTTATTCATATAATTGGTACTTACAGAGCTTGCTCAAGGTTTGATATTAGCCTGCCAGAATCTTTAAAGAACACCACGACAACTTCTTCCACAAAATTAGGACTAGCTTCATCCTGCAAGTCCTCCACCTGACGAAATTGCTCATCAAGGTGACCCTGTCATAAAAATGTTTGTTTCCAAATCAGCATGCGATTTGTCAAAGAAAACATGAAAAAGAAGTAGACGACTGGCAATGGGATAACAAATGGGGGTGCTTCCTGGATAAACATAAGCCATAAATGGTTGAAAGCTCCCTGAACAAACGTAAGATATATTATCGAGAGAGAAAATAGCAGAGAATTGACTGCATGCCTGATCAAAGAGGCCCTTTTTCAAAGATGCAGCTTGTCGCCTCAAATTAGAATAATCCATTTATATGAATGAACGAGTGAATAAGTGGCAAAGTGAAGTTTGTACAAGTTAGAGCAAGCTTCACAATGCACATATAACTTGTAGGAGCGACGGATATAGAAAAGTTGAACCTTGGATGCATATATATAGCCGTGGAGGCTGTTACTATTTGCCCACCAAACATAAGTGAAGTGCAGATATTCTAACCTCTGGATAGCAAAGGTTAGCATCTTGCATGCGTATGTGATTTGATTGCCACCGTGTGCAGAAGCTATCCACATTTTGGAGAGCGACTTGAATATATGCGGATTCCCGTAGGCTGTAGCTCTTCTAAGATATACAGTGGTTCAAGTAAAACAAGTGTGAGGAAACCCTTGGAGGTTTGAACCACTCCAGATTGGTTAATCACTATGGCAGTTCAAAGCAATTGAGAGCAATACCCAGTTTCAAGGGACATGGGCTATCCCCAGCAAACACCACCCAAACAGAATGTTAGCTGGAAGCACCATTTGTTTGTAGAATAACATGGCATAGCCACACCTAAAGCAAGATATCATATTGCTTTAGTGTCCCTCTACATGCAGTAAATACATTTGATTAGGGTGAACTTCAAACGAATTTGCAGCCTCACATGCAAAAATTTCTCATGATTGATTGCCAAGAAGTCAGAGAATACATGCACACATTTCAACAAGTGGAGAAGTCCCACGTGCAATATATTTTGTTCCACTATCAGATGAAAAAAGAACCAGTTCAAAAGGAAATTAATCAAGCCTCAGATTACAATTCAGTTAAGCTATTGTTCCCATAATTTGTTAAACCACACAAGTTACAACAGAAACGACACTTTGAGCTTTCATTTGCTAACACCTGTAGTAGCCTACTACACGACCTGAGATAAGCCTGTAGATGGCAACTTTTCCTAACTCTCTATAGGTACCAACTCATATATGAAAAGCACAGTCGAAGACTAAATCAAGGGTAAACTAAGCAGTGTTCTCATTCTGTGTCTACTAACATCAAACTGGTGTTCAACTAATACCTGTTGGGCAAGCAACCTAACTCAAAAAAAATGATTCATTCACCTAAAAAAGATGAAAATATGATTAACTTACATCGGTATCTTGTTCAGCTAATGGTTAACTGCTTTGTGGTAAATAACAGTAGGATACTGTGACCTTTATGTGTAAAGGTGTCCTGAGATTTCAGGAAAAAATCTGTATGCGACAAATTGTCATAGGTCGCACTGTTATTGGACAAAGGAGGGAAGATAGAACAAGATATCTTTTCATGCCCCTCAAAGTTCAAACATGTTCTTGTGATAAAATTTGAGAACGATGGAGACTTAGAACAGATCCACTAAATGCTTACTTTGAGCCTCAGCGAAAGAAAAGTTGGACAAAGAAACAAATCGCAATAGTTCCTTCCAATTGTGATAGAAAAAGGATCTCAGCACACTGGACCACGTGGCAAAACCAACATTTTTTCGCGAAAGGAGTAAAATAGATTCATTCAATGATTGATCCTATGATTGCTCTTCAGCCCTAGTCAGCATCACAACTTGATAATAGTATCTGGCATGGATAAAAGAAATTGAAATAACCAAAAAGCATATACAGGGAACAACTCAGGAAAAAGCATGTTCTGGATCATTCCCATGAGAGTAAATGGACACAAATATTTTCTACCTGCAAGCTACACAGTCAGTACTGTCCCTGAATGACGGTTGCATATACAGAGGGATAAATTCCTTATCTATCCTTCTTTGCAAATCCCTCATTCTGACTGCCAAGGTGGGTCCGGGAAGATACCAAAGCACAATCTCACTATCCATCCCTACAGAGACATCCCTTTCCCTTTGTCTAGTGAACATCCTTGTGGCAATATTTTTCTGTCTACAAGACCATTGTTCACCATGCTCACGGCATTTTTAACAAGCAACCAAACTATATCACAGTTCTGCTATCAAATACCTCAATAGGCACCGCCTTCTTTCTGTAAAACCACATCGAGGATTGTGCTCTCACATGATAATATGGCAAATGTCATTAAAAAGGTAGTTTTAACAATACATTTACAACTAAATATGGCCCAAATACATACATCAGGTGACTACTTGTTTTCTGAGAAAGCATAAATTTAGGTGGCTAGTGCCCTATCTATCTTCTTCCATATTATGTATGCCCTTACCTATAAGAATTTTTTTTTATAACTGATGGTTCTATCACTCTTGGTTTTTTATGTTGGGTTACCATATACATCATGTTGGTGTACAGATAGCTTAGAGTCAAACAGACAAAACATGCCACTCCAATGTTTTATCCAGCATATAGACAGGCAGGTGCAGTACAGGTCTTTGAGCATTTGGAAGGAAAGAAACCTCTCATACTCTTATCGTTTCCTACAGAGTTTGAGTTTTCACTCTGATGCCCTTTTGCAGATAGAATGAGAAACACAAAGCACCAAGGTAAAATTTAGATATCTCTGCACATCACATATATCTGCTTGCACGTATCGAGGTTATCCATGCTCTATGGGTTATGTGCAACCAAGCCATCAGAAATCCCTTTATAGCATCGATGTATGCAAATTCCATAGTCTAAATCTAGCATACGTGTAGCTCAGCATGAACTAGATTTGTTGCAGTACCTCCAAAAGCATGTTTATGTCTTTATCATATCTATGGTCCATTGGTCCTCCAAAAGGAGATGCGTTCTTGGTTTTGTTTTGCATGTATGATTCATTACTTTTGACACCTTGGTTGGTATCTGTTCTCAGCTTCTTGCCTACGTGTGTGTAGATTTGCCTTATTATTCCCCCACACTCAAAATCCACACAGAAACTGAAGAACCTATCTATTTCCGTTTATGTTTTTTTCTGCGTTGATAGTAACTTAAAAGTAACCTAACAATGCACATCTACCGTTGGTTCTAACACATCTAAAATAAGTTTTGAGGACAGACTGTGGTCTGAGGTCACCAATCCAACCATGAGATCACCGAACTAATTAAATATTTCCCTAGTTCAGTTGATGCACAACCAGAGCTTTAACACCTGGCAGCAACGAGATTGAGGAAATACAGTACATGACATTAAACACCAGAACCACAAGCAATCGACTTCCTCTGCATACATATATATTGTGTGAAAGATAGAACCCAACACTAGAAGTTAAATGAAATATTACCATTTAAGTGTGTGCTATCATTTTCATTCCAGTAGTAGAAAATAAAGATCACGCGGTTTTTAGCCATCTCGCATCTTGCCTTGATTGATTCAATGTCACATAAGAACAGATTCCTTCATGGCGACATCCATGAGTGGGGGCAACTAGGCAAGCGACGGAAAGCTCCGCACTACGCCAAGGGGAGCCTAGAGATCGACACGACACCCTGATTCCTCGACAGCAACCTCCACGGTCGCTGCCGGCATCCATCCACGACCGGATGGGCGCGCCGACCCGCTCGACGCCGTCCGGAGCGCAGCCGCAGGTTCCGCATCCGGAATTGGCAAAAGGGGGGCAGAAGGGTAAACACGATGCTCGGGAAAAGGCGGCGGGAGAGCGAGTGCGGCGTCTCTGCCTGCTAATAGGGCATGAGATATGATTCTTGCAGGTGGTGGAGTGAGCGAGTTACCGCCGGGAGGCGCCGGACGGGGGAGAGGCGGCCACCAGCGCCTGCGGGCCGCGGCGGACGATTTGGGTGTCTTTTGCGGGTGCTGCTCCGTTCGGCGCGGCGGCAGTGAGATACGGCCGGCCGGCTGGCCCGAGAGCTCCTAGCAGACGCCAGACCTGGTCAGATGGGCCGGGAAGCTAAATGGGCTGGCCCACCGGTATGTTTAGCACACTAGCCCACCTGATTTTGAGTTGTTTTGGGTCTATCTGGGCTGTTTTGGGAAAACGTTATTTCTAAACCGACTGATTTCTCAGTTGCGTAAACCTCCTCTCGCGCACGCCACGTGTCCAGCCTCACGCTACACTCCCCTTCCCTTATCTCTCCTGAATCCTCTCGTTCCCACTTTTCTCTTTCTCCCGATCTAATCCCCTCTGCTCTTTCTTTCTCTCCACCGCCCCTCCATTTCACCCCCTCTTCAACGCGTGCAGGGCTCACGCGCCACCGCCGCTAGCCATGCCCTCCGATTCTGGCCCGCGTGTGCTGCATCACCCCTCAACGAGCTCCTGCCACGACCGGTGTTGCCCTGCGGTTGTTTGCGTGCACCCACGCCGGTGGTGCTGCCGAATAGGAGTGCTGCAACCGGTGGTTCTTGTCGGAGGCAGGGGTTGCTACCACGCAGATCTCGGCGGATGGGGAGAGCTGCAGTACAACACGCCGGTGCAACAGACGCAGTTGTCGTGCTCGCAGATCCGCCGTCGTCGGCTGCGTTTCAATGGAGCACGCCGGGGGCTACAATGGAGCGCGTCCGGCTACTATGGAGCTCCATCGTGGCTGCAACGGAGCTTCGCTGCGGTTGCAATTGAGCGGGCCGGTGCTCCAATGGAGCTTCGCCGGAATACCGCCCGCCGGGGGCTGCAATGAAGCTTTGTTGTGGCTTCAACGGAGCTTCGCTGCAGCTGCAATGGAGCGGGGCCGGCGCTCCAATGGAGCTTTGCCGGAACACCACGCGCCAGGGGCTGCAATGAAGCTTTGTCGCGGCTTCACGGAGCTTCGCCGTGGCTGCAATGGAGCGCGGCTGGGGCTCCAATGGAGCTTCGCCGGAACGCCACGCGCCGATGGCTGCAATGGAGCGTGGCCAGGCTCCAATGGAGCTTCGCCGGAACGCCGCATGCGGTGGCTGCAATGGAGCGTGTCTAGATGCAATGGAGCTCCGCCACGGCTACAATGGAGCGCGGCCGGGGCTGCAACGGAGCTTCATCGTGGACGCCGATGGTGCTGCGTTAGAGCTTTTTTTCACACCGCGGTGCGGCCATGGGTCTGTAGTGGAGCTTCGCCGGGGGTCGTTGGTGTTGCGTTGAAGCTTTTGTTTTCCATCGGCTCCCAGTATTGATGCATGGAGCTCTGTCCGGCGGCTCCGGTGCTGCGAGGTCACCGGCGCAGGTGCCATGGTGAGGTGGGATTGATGGTGAGACACCATCGTTGTGCTCAGTGCAGAGGAGGCGCGAGTCGTTGCGTGCTATTTCTGCGTTGACCTGATCTAATGGCTACGCATCGGCTAATCTAACGGCTGGCGAGGAGGCTTATGTTTGTATGTTATCAGCCGGCTGATTTGTAGCACTGGCCCTGTTTTGAGGGCCTAATATATTAAAAAAATACGTTCTTTACAGTAAATGGGTCGTGTAGTGTCGGCACTCGTGCCGAGCCTCGCGGCCTAAGGAAAGCCCTTGGACGGCCACATGCTAGCACAACCTGATTAGAAATGTGTCGGGCCTCGCCAACACGGGTATGGCATGCGGGCCATCGGGCCAGCACGCCAAGACCGGCCCATTTGGCCATATTTGGTTGATGCTCGTGTGTGTCAGAGTGCCTTCGTTGAAGCCTACACAAATAGGCAGGCCCACTTTTCCAACGAAGCTATTTTTTATGTTTACCTCTTCGGTTTTTTAGTCTACTCTCACCCGAAAAAATCAGACGTCATTTTTTAGTCTATTTGAAAAAGTGAACAAAATTGGAAAATGCGAAAGATAATAAAACATGAACAAAAAGTTTGAACATTTCTTGAAATTGTGAACAAGTTTTGAATTCTGGATAATTTTTCAAACTGTGAGCAAATTTTAAAAAAGTGAACAATTTTTTGAAAAACGTGAACATTTTTTTAATTGATATTATTTTTAATTTTTATTACTTTTTTGAATTTTAAATTCCTTTAAAAAATGAATTTATGAAGAAAAAAACTGGAAACAATCAGCGATGGAAGGACACTTGGGTGGCCCATTCGTGCCTACCCTTCGGCAAAGGCTCGACTATTTTCCGCCCGATGGCCCGTCGCCACGTGGAATGTTGTCGGGACTATAGCTGGTTAGATGGGCTGAATCTCGGAGGCCGGTGTGTTAGCGCGCGTGTTTGGCCCATGACGTGTGTGGCCTGGCACGCGGCTAAACATGTCGTGCCTCGTCCGTGACATGCATGGGGCCGTGCTCGGTCTCTTGAGTGAGGCCTGCATGTCGCCACTTCATGGCCCATTTATTTATTTCTATCCTTTTTAAAAGAAAAAAACTGATATATATATATATATATAACCCAAATTGGCCCAAAAACACGTTGGCTGGTGGCACACGTGTCAGGCCGGGTCGGCATGTTTACCTCATGTTTGTCGTTGGGCCTTGAGGTGAGGCACGTTTAAGTGTGGGTCGGGTCATGTTGTGTCATGTTGGTTGTTATCTCGTAGAAGTGGTTGGGTAATCCCTAAATGTACAATTTTTCTGGTTATGTCTTCTCCTCTTTACTTTTTATATTCTAAATGTAAGTGTGAAGTAATCTAACAATAAGTATTTCCATCAATGAGAACCAAGATTTATTGAACCAATATGAGTTATTCTAGTAAACAAAGTCACATGTACCTGCACACAAAACACAACACACTCTTGCCCCCCAATGTATTAAGAAGGTTGTCAAGTTTCTTGTCCTGCTGGTTGCAAGGGTAAATTTCACAGTATGGTAGGAATTGGTAGATGGATAAAATAAAATAAAATGGTACAACAAAGAATAATATTTTGTAGATGTATTCATTTATTATGGAAAATATACCCCGGGGCCATAGGTTTACTAGAAGCATCTCTCAAAGCAGATAAGTGTGATGTGGGTGAAAAATTACCGTTGGACAATGATTAAATTGCAATATTTATATTTATGACTATGATCATTTGTAGTATAATATTTTATAGGGATTACGTCTATGATATATAGACCTTTATCCAACTATATCTACGGCTAGTACTCCACCTCAAGACTGTCATGCAATATGCATCTCAAAGTATTAAGTTCATAACAAACAGGGCATTGCAATAAGCATGATGACATAATGTAGACAGTAAAACTGTCATCTAAGCATGACAAAGAAACTATCGTTTTATCCTTAGTGGCAACTATACAATACGTGTCCGGTCCCTTATTGTCATTGAGATCAAATTCATCGCAAGATCGAACCCACTAATATGCATCACTTCCTCTGAAAAACTACCTATCAGTCTTGGCAAGAGATGACAAATAGATCAAAAACATACATAGCTATTTAATTATACAGTAGAGAAACTTCAAAAAATTCAATATAATTCAATGAACAGTCTTATCATAAAGTGGCAATTCATCATATCCCAACAAACACAACCACCAATTACATCATATTGATCTCAATCATCCGAGGCAGCTCACGAGAACTTTGTATTGAATCATAAGGGAGAGAGAATGCCACCTAACTATTGCTATGGACCCAAAGGGTCATAAAGAAACTACTCACACATGGTCATGGAAGCAGCAAGGTTGATGAAGATGACTCCGATGATGGATTCCCCCTCTGGGAAGGCGCCGAAATAGGTCGCCATTGAACAGAAAATTACGATTGCGTAAAAATCAGGAAAAATGGTATCGATGGTTTCTCGACTTATGAGATTTATAGGCGAACGAATGGGAGTAAGGCGGTGCCCAGGGGCACGCGGCCATGCCACACGGGTGCCCCCTGGCTGCGCACTGATGGCTCTATATTTTATGCATTTTTAGCTCATTTATTGCATGTTCTCTGCATATATCATGTCCCAGTGAACCAGATATGCGTCCATTATGCATGATTATCTATTTTTACACTTTCCATTATGAGCATTGCGTATTCGTGTTTTTATTTGGTTTTTACTAGTTTCCTTTGTTTTCTTGTGTTTAGAGGTGTTTTGGAGCAACTTAGGACCAATACAATGAAAGGACCAAAGACGGATTCAATACACAGGACTTCTAGTACCATACGCATTTCAGAGGGTGGAAAAAGTGAATTTTTTTAAGTGCTCAAAATCAAGCTCTAATAGCACTCACGCGTCGGTGTCGCTCTCATTAATCCAACCAGTCCAAGAATGTCAAATTCGGAGTCCGTATGAATAAATAACGACCAAAATATCGAAGAGTCCAGAGCACAAGATGGTGTGTGGTGCGACCGTGACGGTCGTACCACGAGAAATCATACTATAAAGTTGTCATTTTAGACGAGATTCTTAACCGATTTCGTTCGCATTTGATCCCACATGATCCTTGGCTGATAAGTGAGGGTTTGGGAGAAGATTTGGATTATCTTGAGCCTTTGGATGCATCTCATCAACAGAGGAGACTGAGGAGGTGTCCTATATATGCACCTTCGACCCTGGTCGTCGCCAAACAACTTCCGAAGCGAGGGCTTGACCTTCAATATTGTCCTGCTCCGCAGTAGCTGCCATGCATTACTCAGGCATACCGCTTTTGCTCGCTTCAATGCGGTCAAACATTACAACTATCCCCAACTTAAGATGCCTGGTCCACGCGGCATCATCACGGTAAACGGAAAAACGGAGTCCTCCTCCGTACAGAGGAGCATACTACAGCTACTGCGTCCGAAGTAGAAAGCGGTCTTATCAAGCCGCACATTTCGTCGGCCGTCAAGCCGTCGGTCTCCATTAAACAGGACCGATTAATCTCAGAGCTGGATTAGCAGTTCGGCCTCCGTCGTCCACCCCATATAGCCGCGAAGCCTGTCCCGCGCACACATAATTATGCACTTAAAATACCCTGGCTACCGGCGGAGGCACAATGCGGAAGGACCTATAACACTATCCGCACTCTCATAGTCTTTTCCTTTTCCTAACCATTTTTTATCTTTTACCACATGTGACTATATTTGCTGAGAAGTCCTTTAACCAAGGCAAGGCAGCGCAGACGTGCGACAGGAGGTCCAAATGCTTTTTGTAGACCGCACTCCTCATTTCCAACCTGTAAAGTGCCCTTTTTCTCAGCTTTCGAACCCCGGCATGTCAAATAGCCTTGGTGGTAGCGTTACAATCTGTAAACATCGGCTTGACGCATCATTCAGATGACAGTCAACATAACTCGTATTCAGTATTCACTTTTCTCAAAGAACTGAATTTTGCCTCTGTGGTTATTTCATGCACGCATCTCGGCATATATTGCCAGGGGCTCGATATGGCAACATACGAGTTGCCTACAAGTCCGAACAGCTTTATGGCATACTTCGGCATCACGAGTTTGGCCTTATATGCATCAGCTCCGAATCATCTCTTTGGTCAATAGTTGGGTTGCCCGGCTCCTGTGCTTACTACCTTACGTTCCGCTCTATCGGCTAGGGTAGTAAAGGGAGAACTACTACGATTGTGTCCTAGTTTGTCCGGACGACCACCTCAGTAGAGAAAGCCGAAAACTGACTATCACGATACGGCAAGAGCTGGTCAACCACTCGATGACTCACCGGAATCTTCGCGATTCCTTCCATGTTACATGATGGACCGTTCTTCTGGTCACGTATGTAAATGCACCGTATTCGGATAACCGCGTACATACCAGGGGCTATCTCGTAGACCCACCGTCAAACTCCTATGGCTAGGTGAAAGTGTTAAAACCCTATAGTCTGATTGCCTGGTTCGCTGCATTGACACCTCCTTAATGGACCAAGACGTTGGGTCATGAGTGATCAATTGCTTTTCCAAACACCCCCGCGTTACACGCGAGGGGGCTGAAGCCGACGACTGGTAAACTTTCAGATTATATAAAAAACGGCCGCACAGGAGGCACCAACAACTTTCAGACAAAAGTATAAAAGGCATAGTCCTGATATATCAAAATATTGTTTTTACAATTTTGGTATATTTCACTCGAACATAATATCTTTCGAGCACTGACCCTCTATCAAGCGGGCACCCTCTAGGACATCCTCAAAATAATGCTCTGGCATGTGATGGTCCTTGCCCTTGGGTGGACTTTTTGCTGCAATATCGGTGGCCTTCATCTTCGCCCAGTACGTGTTGACGCGGGCAAAGGCCATCCGTGCACCTTCTATGCACGTTGACCGCTTAACGGCGTTGATACGCGGCACTGCATCAACAAGTCGCTGCACCAAACCGAAATAACTATTCGGAATTGGCTCAGTCGGCCACAGCCGGACCACGACGTCCTTCATGGCAGATCTAGATATCTTGTGGAGCTCGACCCACTGGGCCATCTGTTCGTTCAGCAACAGCGCACGCTTTGGCATGCTAAATTGCGACCAGAAAATCTTTTCCGTTGCATGTCCTTCTTGCGCTTGGAAAAACTGCGTCACATCAGAGACACTCTTCGGCAAGTCCAAAAATGCGTCTGGAGAACTCCACATTTGATTAAGCGGGGCTTACTTCGGATCGCCGAATTTAGTTTGCAACAAGAAGGGCTTACCGGCCACAATTTCCCCAGCTTGCCGGATCTCCTCCCGAGCCGCTCTGGACTCGGACCGTGCTTCCCTCGCCTCTTGTAAGGCCTTGCCAAGATCGGCCGCTCTGGTTTCGCTATCTTTCTCAAGCAATTCGCATCGGCTAATGGCATCCTTCAGCTCAAGCGCCATAGTAGATATTCTCTCCTCGCACTGGCGCCGAGCAGCCTCTTCGGCCTTTAATTCAGCAGCTGCCTTTTCGGCAGCCGCATTGCTCACCCTGGCTTGCTCCTTGGCCCGGGCAAGCTCAGCCCGAAGGATCTCAACTACGGCGGCACTATCTGCAGTTATGCATATCTCAGTATACAATTCTCAGCGTCATGCTCATATTATAATACTTGCATATACTGACTGCCCCAAAGACATACCTTGCGCCTCGTCGAGCCGCTTGTTAATAAGCGTGATGTCATCATCCGCCACATCAAGTTTCTGCTTTAGCTCTGCAACCTCTGTAGCTCGGGCAGTCGCCAGGGATGCAACAACCTGTGTTCCAATTCATCAGATTATTTCCTGGGCATATCTTCTTTGATCCTCTGCTCGCCTCCCTTCGGACGCCGACCAGAGTCTCAGGGGCTACTATCTATACACAGGCACATTTTGCGTTCATAACACAATTAAAAATATTACATTACGTACCTCGAAGCCTCTTAGCAGGCCCGTAAAGGCTTCATTCAATTCGCTCCTCGCGGACAGAATCCTCTCAATTACCGTACCCATTAAGGTACGATGTTCCTCTGAGATAGACGCACTTTGTAATGTGTCCATCAGAGTGTCCGGCACCTCCGGATTCCTGGGAGCTGCTGCGGGAGTACGGACTCCCTTCAAAGGGATACGCCTACTCGACCCTAGAGTCGTCTTCAACCGAACGCTGGATTGTTCAGGACCCTTGTTTTCGGTCCCCTTGGGGGCTGCACCCCCTTGGCCCTTGATGGTCAGAGTATTATCATCAGATATTGTCTTCATTGCCCCCCGCACTGTTGGATGGTCGGGCGAGACTCTCCGGGACGACACCTCGAAGTCGTCCACCCTAAGGGGTGAGGAACCTGGTGGAGGTGTCTCGCTTTCCATCATCCCCGGAGTCAATTCCCCTGATGAAGAGGATTGTGGAGGAAGGCAGCGGGACGGACTGTGAACATATAGTTTAAATGTTACTCTTGTAACTCGAAAAGAACGGAATATGTCTAGAACATCTTTGTCCACTTACGGTCCCGCAAGGGGCTTGTGAAGGCGCTTTGCGGCGACATCGGCTTCCGAATCCGAACCGTCTGACAGGGATATTTTCCCTCTCTTGGGTGCCCCCACCTCCAGGTCTTCGCAGGCAGTCCTTTTCTTCCCATGGGGAGAAGGGTTATTACCTTCTTCTTTCCCTTCGCCTTCATCTTCAGAGGGGGGAGCTTCAGTCTCCCCGGACGTGGCATCCAATATGCCTTTAGGGTAGAGGTCACCTCCGGCCTCTTTACTCTTCTGCTTGTCCTCCGGTGCCGGCACTTGAAGCGGCGTCGGGGCTAGCATCCTCATCAACAAAGGATCAACTAGGTTTTCGGGAAGTGGAGCCGAACACCTAATCCGCTCCATCTTCTTTATCTAGCCCTGGTCAAAGATAAAACCCTCAATACATAACTATGGGGGAATCAGCCGAGTTGCGTCCAGAAATTGGATGCTTACCGAGGTATCCGGATGGTTGCAGTCTAGACCGATGTCTTCGGATGCGTCCGGCCACTGCTTTCGCGATTTGAAAAATAGTTTCCACATCCCTTCGTGTGTTGTGCCGAAGAATTGCTAGAGAGTCCGCGGTCCTTCCGGATTGAACTCCCACATACGGAGAGGCCGTCGCTGGCACGGGAGGATCCGGCGGACTAACATCACCTGAATCACGTTGATGAGGCCGATGTCCTTTTCGAGGATGCTCCGGATACGGCTTTGCAGTGTCTGCACTTCGTCCGTTGATCCCCAACCTAGCCCCTTATTGATCCATGATGCGAGCCACAGTGGAGGGCCAGATCGGAACGCTGGCACGGCAACCCAATTGGTACCGCGGGGTTCGGTAACATAGAACCACTCCTGTTGCCATAAGTTGGAGGTCTCCGCGAAGGTGCCTTTTGGCCAGATAGTATTGGGAAGCTTGCTCACCCTGGCGCCGCCACACTCCGCCTGCTCCCCGTTGATTATCTTCGGTGTCACATTAAAAGTCTTGAGCCATAGGCCGAAGTGTGGGGGGATTCGGAGAAAAGCTTCACACATGACGATGAACGCTGAGATGTGAGGAAAGGAGTCCGGAGCTAGATCGTGAAAATCTACCCCGTAATAGAACATGAGCCCTCGAACAAAGGGATGGAGAGCGAACCCTAGCCCTCGGAGGAAGTGGGAGATAAATATGACCCTCTCGCCGGATCTGGGAGTAGGAACAACCTGCCCTTGAGCAGGAAGCCTGTGGGGGATTTCCGCGGTTAGGTATCTTGCCACCCGGAGCTTCGCAATATCCTCCTCTGTGATAGAGGAGGCCACCCACCGACCTTGAGGGCTGGATCCGGACATGACTGGGAAGCTCGAGGCGATTGAACCTTGGGTGTTGGAACTCGAGGTTAGAGAGGTTGAAGAAAGGCTTGGCATAAAGGAGAGAGGGATGGGTCTCAGCCCCTTTATAAAGACGATGAATATCAAACGCCTCCTCCTAGGCCTTAAAACCTGCCTATTCTTAAGGAATAATGCCAACATAACGGTTGGATTACCCATGCCCGTATTGATGAGAATCCCGCAATAAGGGGACACGCTCTCTGCTTTGACAAGACGTGCCAATGAAGCCGCATCTCGAAATATGGAGCGGCAGGCTAAAAACGGTTCGAAATAATAGCCGGGCGGCGACGTGATGTCACGCTACAAAAAGTTGTCAGCAGATTGGACTCGTGGAATATTATACTCTCTGCGGTTGTGTATGGAATTTGTTTTGTAGAGCCGGACTATATTCTCGTGTTCGGAGACTATTTTGGAGTATACGGAGGAGGAACCCGCCTTGCAATGCCGAAGACAATCAGCGCGCCGGACACCTCGTCATTGAAGCCTGGTTCAGGGGCTACTAAGGGAGTCCTGGACTAAGGGGTCCTCGGATGTCCGACCTGTTGATGTGGGCTAGACTGTTGGGCTATGAAGATACAAGACCGAAGACTCTCACTCGTGTCCGGATGGGACTCTCCTTGGCGTGGAAGGCAAGCTTGGCGTTCGGATATGAAGATTCCTTTCTTTGTAACCGACTGTGTACAACCCTAGTCCCCTCCGGTGTCTATATAAATCGGAGGGCTTAGTCCGTAGAGGCAACAATCATAATCATACACGCTAGACTTCTAGGGTTTAGCCATCACGATCTCGTGGTAGATCAACTCTTGTAATACTCATATTCATCAAGATCAATCAAGCAGGAAGTAGGGTATTACCTCCATAGAGAGGGCATGTACCTGGGTAAACATCGTGTCCCCCGTCTCCGGTTACCATCAACCTTAGACGCACAGTTCGGGACCCCCTACTCGAGATCCGCCGGTTTTGACACCGACAGCCGTCTCATCTTCGTCCTACACAAGTCACCATCATTCAAGATCAACTCCACTGCTGCTCCACCACCATAGAGGAAGGGACAAGTCCAAGAGAAGAGGAGGAGGCTCCACCACGCGCACCGGCCTTCGGGCCAGTGCACCTCCACCACGCCGGTGCCACCCTCATCTTCGCCAATGCTTGCACCGCCACCACCATCATCGGCAGCATCCCCACCATCACCGTCAATGACGCTGCCGTCTCCAGCACCGCCATGCCTTCTCCCTTCACCATCTCAACATCGGCTTGTAACTTGACCCTAACCTTTATGTTAGCGGTTCACATGTTTGAGTATTTGTACTAGTTTTCGACGATATGGATGAATTCTATATGATACTTGCTGCGATCCAATATCTTATGTTCATGATTCAAGTTAGTAGCCTTTGCGAATGTTGATAGGAGCACTCAATCACACTAATGCCTTGTTACCATGAAGTATATTACTATCATTGTAAGGGTTAGGATGATGAGGTATTTAGAGGCGACAGTAAAAGTCTCAATTCCTCGCCTTTGCAATTGATAGGGGATTAACAGAGAACCCCTGTGAGGCCGCGTCCACACGGAAACCCTTAAGTATCATAGTGAGAGCGTGGGGAACCTACGGTAGTGGCGTATGTGGCATGAAGTCTACGAGAGAGTAGAACATGTTATATACCCGACTCCACCCACTTATGCGTCTGAAAAGTGAATTAGAGATATGATAGTTCATATTAATAGTAGTGATTTCAGAACCCTAGAGAACACTTTACTACTCACACTAGTGAAAAAAGTGCTAGCCACAACTTATGTTGGTGACGCGCCATTTCACAGCAACGCCACCACTATTTTTTTAAATAGTGCTGCCGTACGCTTATTTCGTACGCCATTGATACGACCGTACCACCGGCGTAATATTTTTCTCCAACGCCATAGATGTTTTCTGAATTTATTTCCTGTGGGCTCCCGTTTTCTATGGCGTGGCCCATTATGCCCACGCCAGCACTATCCATGTTCTAACTGGCCCTGCGTCCAGTAAAAAACACCAACTCCGATTCACCCGTTCGTTTTCACCTCCCCCCCTCTCGAGCAGCGCCGCCCGCCGCCCGACTACGCCGCTCTTTGCCGCCAGAACTGCGTGGCCGCCGCCAACTCGAAGCTAATCGGTGAGATTTCCCCTCTTCCCCTCGCGAAGCTTCTTCCCCTCCCCAAGCGTCTCCCTCCGGTGGCGGATCTGAGCGAGAAATTTTATATATTAGTATTGTGAAATTGATTTATTAGGTACGTGATATTGGCATGGAAAATTGGTATATTAGGTTTGTTGCCATATTTATAGTGAGATACCATTTCGAATATGGAACATAGAAGAATGGGTGTGAGTTAATTGAATACACAAGATAATGTATTACGTAGGAGGGTTTTTTCCACGGTTACATCCAGCAACATCCTTGTAAATTTAACAGAGTACTCAACTAATATATTTCACTGCCTCTCCCAAGACATAGAAATATAGCATGTCAACAATCCGTTGCAGTTCACAACTAGAAACTATTTTTACACAACTCGAAATTTCCTGCTCACTGGTGAGCCGGTGTAGATTGTAGAGCCAATGTACTACATAAAAGCACAAGACTGTGAGTACTTCTGAAAGCATTTACAATAGGCAATGGAGCATATGGTGTCAAACAGTCATTTATATAATCTCCATACAACTTTTATTTCGATTTAGTTGTTAACAGAAGTTGTTGGGAAACATGAACATCTTCACACAACTGTGATTTTGAATTGAATTTTGTAAAAGCAACCTTTGTTAATTTACAGTCTCACATGTGGGTAGTGCATTTGTTTATTTGTGTACAATGTGAGTGCACAATTCAACTTAATTAGTGGTCAATATGTTTTGTGTCGAATGGAGCAAGAACCACCATGTCGACTGTGCAAGTCAAGATGCCGGACCAGCCTTTCTACTACTACGCTGTTCGGCATCTACTTCCAGCCTAGTTTTATTCTTGCAGTGGTAACAAATTATATGAACCTTCTAACCGTTATTTTTGTTTTGATTTTGTTGCTATTTCCACTAATGCTTTTTGTGTGTGCTTTTTTTTCTTAAACAGATTGTCCCATGCAATGTGAGATCGGCATTCAATGAGCTCACCGAAGACACAGTGACCTTCGACGCTCCAGGGGGGCCTACACTATGCAGGTCGAGAAGGGGCGAAAGATAATCCAGGCTGGAGGAGATGAATGGGATCGTTCATCGCCCACACGGGTCTTAGTGAGGGTGAATTGATCAGCTTCCCCTTCAGAGGAGAAAGTACTAGGCTTTCTATTATCTATGTGAATTTGATTGCCGATACTGAGGATTCAGATGATGAGGATTCAGATGATGATGAGGACCCACTTAATGAAGCCCTCTATGCTCAAAGACTGAGGCTGAGCGATGAGGAATCGGGCAATCTCTGGGACATACTTCCGCCACGTGAAGACTACGTAGGGATGCCATTCGTGACCCGACTCACAAGGACGAATATGAAACAACATGTCATGGTATGTGTTACTTAGTGTAGTAATTAGATGATATATATGTGCATGTTGTAGTAATGTGATGATATGCTTACTGTAGTAATGTGATATGCTTAGTTAGTGTGTAGTATAATGTGATGATATGCTTAGTGTACGTGGTAATGATATGATATGCTTAGTGTTGAATCTGATGATATATGTGGATTCAAATGGTATGCTTTGTTCATAATTGCGCATGACATGCTCATTTATCATGTCTACTGTTTTCAGAAATTACCTAAGAAGCTATCTGTTAGTTGTGGCATCGAGCCGGATGAAGAAAGCATGGCTGGACTACGCCTTACTAGAAGGGGCTCCATCACCAACTATGCCTATGCAGTGGTCACGGATGGTCACACTATCTTCAACCGGGCGGGGTGGAAAAAGTTCCTTCGTGGCAAGAATCTTCGGGTTGGACAGGCCATCCTACTCACTGTTATGAACACCACGCGCCATGACTTGAGGATGATGATCATGATCAAACTCATTTAGAAGTGGCTGGGCCATTTATGTGAAATGAACTGCTTATTAACTATGTTAGCTCGTGTTTGTGAGTACTTGTCGTTTATTACCGCACCGCTATATATCTAGCTACTAATGTGAAAGATCGAGGATGTCGCCTAGAGGGGGGGGGGTGAATAGGCGCTTTAAAATAATTACAGTTTAGGCTTGAACAAATGCGGAATAAACCTAGCGGTTAATTTGTCAAGCACAAAACCTACAACAACTAGGCTCACCTATGTGCACCAACAACTTATGCTAAGCAAGATAAACTACTAGGTGATAGCAAGATATATGACAAGAAACAATATGGCTATCACAAAGTAATTAAAGTGCATAAGTAAAGGGCTCGGGTAAGAGATAACCAAGGCACGCAGAGACGACGATGTATCCCGAAGTTCACACCCTTGCGGATGCTAATCTCCATTTGGAGTGGTGTGGAGGCACAATGCTCCCCAAGAAGCCACTAGGGCCACCGTAATCTCCTCACGCCCTCGCATAATGCAAGATGCCGTGATACTACTAAGGGACCCTTGAGGGCGGTCACCGAACTCGTACAAATGGCCACCCTTGGGGGCGGTCACGAACCCGTACACTTTGGCAACCCTTGGGGACGGTCACTGGTACCCGTCAAATTGCTCGAGGCTATCTCCACAACCTAATTGGAGACCCTGACGCTTGCCCGGAGCTTTACACCACAATGATTGAGCTCCAAACACCACCAACCGTCTAGGGCGCCCAAGCACCCAAGAGGAACAAGCTCAAGGGTACCAAGCACCACAAGAGTAATAAGCTTCTCAACTTGTAACTTCCACATATCACCGTGGATAATTCAAACCGATGCACCAAATGCAATGGCAAGGGCACACGGAGTGCCCAAGTCCTTCTCTCCCAAATCCCACCAAAGCAACTAATGCTAGGGAGGAAAATGAGAGGAAGAACAAGAAGAAGTGAAGGAAATATGCCCTAGAGGCAATAATAAAGTTGTTATTTATATTTCCTTATATCATGATAAATGTTTATTATTCATGCTAGAATTGTATTAACCGGAAACTTAGTACATGTGTGAATACATAGACAAACAGAGTGTCACTAGTATGCCTCTACTTGACTAGCTCGTTGATCGAAGATGGTTAAGTTTCCTAGCCATGGACAAAGAGTTGTCATTTGATAAACGGGATCACATCATTAGAGGATGATGTGATTGACTTGACCCATTCGTTAGCTTAGCACTTTCATCGTTTAGTTTATTGCTATTGCTTTCTCCATAACTTATACATGTTCCTATGACTATGAGATTATGCAACTCCCGAATACCGGAGGAACACTTAGTGTGCTATAAAACGTCACAACGTAACTGGGTGACTATAAAGATGCTCTACAGGTGTCTCCGATGGTGTTTGTTGAGTTGGCATAGATCGAGATTAGGATTTTCCACTCCGATTGTCGGAGAGGTATCTCTGGGCCCTCTCGGTAATGCACATCACTATAAGCCTTGCAAACAATGTGACTAATGAGTTAGTTACGGGATGATGCATTACGGAACGAGTAAAGAGACTTGCCAGTAACGAGATTGAACTAGGTATTGAGATACCGACGATCGAACCTCGGGCAAGTAACATACCGATGACAAAGGGAACAACGTATGTTGTTATGCGGTTTGACCGATAAAGATCTTCGTAGAATATGTAGGAACCAATATGAGCATCCAGGTTCCGCTATTGGTTATTGACCAGAGATGAGTCTCGGTCATGTCTACATAGTTCTCGAACCCGTAGGGTCCGCACGCTAAACGTTCGGTGACGATCGGTATTATGAGTTTCTGTGTTTTGAAAACTACTCCATCTCACGTGATGATCAGACATGGTTTAGTTGATATGGATCACGTGATCACTTAGATGATTAGAGGGATGTCTATCTAAGTGGGAGTTCTTAAGTAATATGATTAATTGAACTTTAATTTATCATGAACTTAGTCCTGGTAGTATTACATATCTATGTTGCAGATCAATAGCTCGCGATGTAGCTCCCCGTTTATTTTTTTACATGTTCCTAGAGAAATATAAGTTAAAAGATGATAGTAGAAATGATGCGGACTTGGTTCGTGATCTGAGGATTTTCCTCCTTGCTGCACAGAAGAATTATGTCCTTGATGCACCGCTAGGTGACAGACCGATTGCAGGAGCAGATGCAGACGTTATGAACGTTTGGCAAGCTCGATATGATGACTACTTGATAGTTTAGTGCACCATGCTTTACGACTTAGAATCAGGGCTTCAAAAATGTTTTGAACGTCATGGAGCATATAAGATGTTCCAAGAGTTGAAATTAGTATTTCATAGTCATGCCCGTGTCAAGAGGTATTAGACCTCTGACAGTACTTTGCCTACAAGATGGAGGAGAATAGCTCAACCAGTGAGCATGTGCTCAGATTGTCTGGGTACTACAATTGCTTGAATCAAGTGGGAGTTAATCTTCCAGATAAGATAGTAATTGACAAAGTTCTCTAGTCACTATCACCAAGTTACTAGAACTTCGTGATGAACTATAATATGCAAGGGATGACGAAAACAATTCCTAAGCTCTCCACGATGCTAAAATCGGCGAAGGTAGAAATCAAGAAAAACATCAAGTGTTGATGGTTGACAAGACCACTAGTTTCAAGAAAAGGGGCAAAGGGAAGAAGGGGAACTTCAAGAAGAACGGCAAGCAAGTTGCTGCTCAAGTGAAGAAGCCCAAGTCTGGACCTAAGCCTGAGACTAAGTGCTTCTACTGCAAAGGGACTAGTCACTGGAAACGGAACTGCCCCAAGTATATGGCGGATAAGAAGGATGGGAAAGTGAACAAAGGTATATTTGATATACATGTTATTGATGTGTACTTTACTAGTGTTTATAGCAACCCCTCAGTATTTGATACTAGTTCAGTTGCTAAGAGTAGTAACTCGAAACAGGAGTTGCAAAATAAACAGAGACTAGTTAAGGGCGAGGTGATGATGTGTGTTGGAAATGATTCCAAGGTTGATAAGATCACCATCGCACACTCCCTTTACCTTCGGGATTAGTATTGAACCTAAAATAAATGTTATTTGGTGTTTGCGTTGAGCATGAATATGATTGGATCATGTTTATTGCAATACGATTATTCATTTAAGTCAGAGAATAATTGTTGTTCTATTTACATGAATAAAACCTTCTATGGTCATACACTTAATATAAATGGTTTATTGAATCTCGATCGTAGTGATACACATATTCATAATATTGAAGTCAAAAGATGCAAGGTTAATAATGATAGTGCAACTTATTTGTGGCACTGCCGTTTAGGTCATATTGGTGTAAAGCACATAAAGAAACTCCATGCTGATGGGCTTTTGGAATCACTTGATTATGAATCACTTGATGCTTGCGAACCATGCCTCATGGGCAAGATGACTAAAACTCCGTTCTCCGGAACAATGGAGCGAGCAACTGGCTTTTTGGAAATAATACATACTGATGTATGTGGTCCGATGAGTGTTGAGGCTCGCAACGAGTATCGTTATTTTCTGACCTTCACGGATGATTTGAGCAGATATGGGTATATCTACTTGATGGAACATAAGTCTGAAACATTTGAAAAGTTCAAAGAATTTCAGAGTGAAGTGGAGAATCATTGTAGCAAGAAAATAAAGTTTCTACAATCTGATCACAGAGGCGAATATTTGAGTTACGAGTTTGGCCTTCAATTTAAACAATGTGGAATAGTTTCACAAACTCATGCCACCTGGAACACCACAGCATAATGGTGTGTCTGAACATCGTAACTGTACTTTATTAGACATGGTACGATCTATGATGTCTCTTACCGATTTACCACTATGGTTTTGGGGCTATGCATTAGAGACAGATGCATTCAGGTTAAATAGGGCACCATCTAAATCCGTTGAGACGACGCCATATGAACTGTGGTTTGGCAAGAAACCAAAGTTGTCGTTTCTTAAAGTTTGGGGCTGTGATGCTTATGTGAAAAAGCTTCAACCTGATAAGCTCGAACCCAAATCGGAGAAATATGTCTTCATAGGATACCCAAAGGAGACTGTTGGGTACATCTTCTATCACAGATCCGAAGGCAAGATATTCGTTGCTAAGAATGGATCCTTTCTAGAGAAGGAGTTTCTCTCGAAAGAAGTGAGTGGGAGGAAAGTAGAACTTGACGAGGTAATTGTACCTGCTCCCGAATTGGAAAGTAGTTCATCACAGAAATCAGTTCCAGTGATTCCTACACCAATTAGTGAGGAAGTTAATGATAGTGATCATGAAACTTCAGATCAAGTTACTACCGAACCTCATAGGTCCACCAGAGTAAGATCCGCACCAGGGTGGTACGGTAATCCTGTTCTGGAGGTCATGTTACTTGACCATGACGAATCTATGAACTATGAGAAAGCGATGATGAGCCCAGATTCCATGAAATGGCTTAAGGCCATGAAATTTGAGATGGGATCCATGTATGAGAACAAAGTATGGACTTTGGTTGACTTGCCCGATGATCGGCAATGCAATAGAAAATAAATGGATCTTCAAGAGGAAGATGAATGCTGATAGTAGTGTTACTATCTACAAAGCTCGAATTGTCGCAAAAATGTTTTCGACAAGTTCAAGGCGTTGACTACGATGAGATTTTCTCACTTGTATCGATGCTTAAAAGTCTGTCCGAATCATTTTAGCAATTGCCGCATTTTATGAAATTTGGCAAATGGAAGTCAAACCTGCATTCCTTAATGGATTTCTTAAAGAAGAGTTGAATGTGATGCAACCAGAAGGTTTTGTCTATCCTAAAGGTGCTAACAGAGTGTGCAAAGCTCCAGCGACCCATCTATGGACTGGTGCAAGCATCTCGGAGTTGGAATATACGCTTTGATGAGTTGATCAAAGCATATAGTTTTATACAGACTTGCGGTGAAGCCTGTATTTACAAGAAAGTGAGTGGGAGCACTACAACATTTCTGATAAGTATATGTGAATGACATATTGTTGATCGGAGATAATGTAGAATTTTCTGGAAAGCATAAAGGAGTGTTTGAAAGGAGGTTTTCAAAGAAAGACCTCCGTGAAGCTGCTTACATATTAAGCATCAAGATCTATAGATATAGATCAAGACGCCTGATAAATTCAATGAGTACATACCTTGACAAGTTTTTGAAGTAGTTCAAAATGGAACAGTCAAAGAAGGAGTTCTTGCCTGTGTTGCAAGGTGTGAAGTTGAGTAAAGACTCAAAACCCGACCACGGCAAAAAATAGAAAGAGAATGAAAAGTCATTCCCTATGCCTCAGTCATAAGTTCTATAAAGTATGCTATGCTGTGTACCAGACCTATTGTGTACCTCGCACTGGTGCGCATTGGTCCTAAACAAATGGTTTTTTACCCCTTTCCGCGACGGCATTTGGAACCATTGCCAAGTGAGTGTGTGCGATAGGGTGTCCTTCCCACACGACCCAGAAATCGTCGGGGATAGGCCCTCCTGGGACCCAGGCTGGGTCCGTGTGCGATCGGGCGAGGCATCGAAACCCAATCATTTCCATAGGTATGTACATCCCACACGGTGAATCCTAGAAATCATTTCCATAGGTATGTACATCCCACACGGTGAATCCCAGAAATCATTTCCGTAGGTATGTACATCCCACACGGTGAATCCCAGAAATCATTTCCGTAGGTATGTACATCCCACACGGTAATCAGAGAAAATCATTTCCGTAGGTATGTACATCCCACACGGTGAATCCCAGAAAAAAAATTCTGTTCGTATGTATATCACACACAACCAATCCAAGGAATGCGTTTCTGTTCTTATGTACATCCCACACGGTCAATCCAGGGAAAACGTTTCCGTTCGGACGTAAATCCCACACAGTTTTATGTGTAGGCTCGTGTGTGAAAGGTGTAACTATCACACACGGTCTTCCTTGGTTATATGTTTGCTTTTATCAACTATATCACACACGATTTGGTGAAGAAAACTGGCATTGGGCTATCCATTGCAAGCGCTTTTACTGCTAGAACCGTTTGCAAAGGTCCATGACACATTTAGCAGGTTTATTAGTTTACAATTAATAATTCCAGTATTACGCAAATTCACATTTCATATCGAACAGCTGTTTGCCAATTTCATATCAGGCACATAAATATATTATAACATCACAGTACGGTAGCTACATGAAAACAACACAGTACAACATATAGCTAGTTCAGCTTCATAAGAACAATATATTCATTTCCCTAATCGAGATCATTCAGGCTCGTCTTATCCACCTCTGCTTTCAGTTCAGTAAGAACCCGTTTTGCACGGGCCAACTGGGAAAGTGCCTCCTCCTTCGCCAACACCATCTTAGCAAAGTCTGATTTAAAAAAATCTGAGCTCTTTCTCCACCTTCACCTTTTTATCCCGCATCTCGAAATATGCTTCAGCGTTGACAATACTTTCTCTAAGCCTACGTGTGTTCACTTCCTCATACATGCTCCAGAGCTTTGTTAGGCACATCTTCAAAGACTTTGGCCACTCTTGATCAACCCACTCCAAGTAAGAACACTTCCGTTCATCCTATAATATTTAAAACTAGATTAGTAACAATTGTAGGGGAAATGGGTTTATAGCAACATAGAAAATCACCAATGCTTATTTTGAAAAACTGAGGAAACATGTTAATTATGACATATCTTCTCAAAAAGATCAATGTGCAAATGAAATAATTGGTACTGAGACAACAACCAAATTCTGGAACATCAGAAGCTATAATTAACTACAACGACGCTACAAGTTCTTACTCATGTACAATAAATAACAAATTGAACATTTTATGAGGAAGGTAAATATAACTGCAACAGCATAGCGACAGTGTTTGGATGACAGCAAATTGATACTAACACGTGTGTACATGCACAAATTTAGTAACATAGAACTAATAGCACTAAGGCCGTCCACTATGTATGCCAAAACTGGTGTAAAGACAACTGTTGCTACATCTCGCACCGGTGCCCTGAACTGGCGAGCCGATGCAGCGGAAAAAAAATCAGGGACCTGGACTCCGGAGCACGTAGTTGCTCCGATGCCCAGTTCCTTCGTGCCATAAAGATTTAGTATTTTACTACTTGGTTGCTCAGATGTGTGGACCAAAGTTGGCTGCACAAACTGCTGAAGCGGTGCCAAATAATTTTCTAATGGCACCGCTGATGAGATGACAACAATTTAAGATATTAGGTACAAACTGTGACACTGTCTTAGGATGCGTTTGGTTGAAGGTGTGGAATGAATGGGTTGGGACCATGACAGTGTCTGAATCACATCTAACAAATGATTTGTAACAATGGAAGAGGGTCTAACCTTCTCTGCACATGCCAGAAACTTCCTCCAGTGTCCACATAATCAAACGCAAGTAGCTTGACGCATGGAGATTGATGGTGACAACGAGCAGATAGATCTTCAGCCACCCCGCTCCATTCGTTGCCACTGACGGTCTTAGGGAGCTACAAGAGGAAGAAACGACTCAAATCAAACTCTGGGTAAAAATCCTTCATTCCAAGTCATAGCCTGAGAGAGAGAAGAGAGGCATACCTGGGTGGTGAAGGAGTAGTCGCCGGAGGAGGAACCGCTGGAGATGTCTTTGAAGAAGAACATGGCGACCTGATACGTCTCCAACGTATCTATAATTTTTTATTGTTCCATGCGATTATATTATCTGTTTTGAATGTTTAATGGGCTTTATTATACACTTTTATATTATTTTTGGGACTAACCTACTAACCGGAGGCCCAGTGCAAATTGCTGTTTTTTGCCTATTTCAGTGTTTCGCAGAAAAGGAATACCAAACGGAATCCAAACGGAATGAAATCTTAGGGAGAGTTATTTTTGGAACAAACGCAATCCAGGAGACTTGGAGTGGACGTCAAGGAAGAAACGAGGTGACCACGAGGTAGGAGGGCGCGCCCAGGGGGGTAGGCGCCCCCCACCCTCGTGGGCCCCTCGTGGCTCCCCCGACCAACTTCTTTCGCCTATATATACTCATATACCCTGAAAACATCCAAGAGCACCACGAAACCCTGTTTCCACCGCCGCAACCTTCTGTACCCGTGAGATACCATCTTGGGGCCTTTTCCGGCACCCCGCCGGAGGGGGAATCAATCACGGAGGGCTTCTACATCAACACCATAGCCTCTCCGATGATGTGTGAGTAGTTTACCTCAAACCTTCGGGTCCATAGTTATTAGCTAGATGGCTTCTTCTCTCTCTTTGGATCTCAATACAAAGTTCTCCTCGATCTTCTTGGAGATCTATTCGATGTAATTCTTTTTGCGGTGTGTTTGTCGAGATCCGATGAATTGTGGGTTTATGATCAAGATTATCTATGAACAATATTTGATTCATCTCTGAATTCTTATATGCATGATTTAATATCTTTGCAAGTCTCTTTGAATTATCGATTTAGTTTGGCCTACTAGATTGATCTTTCTTGCAATGGGAGAAGTGCTTAGCTTTGGGTTCAATCTTGCGGTGTCCTTTCCCAGTGACAGCAGGGGCAGCAAGGCACGTATTGTATTGTTGCCATCGAGGATAAAAAGATGGGGTTTATATCATATTGCTTGAGTTTATCCCTCTACATCATGTCATCTTGCTTAATGCGTTACTCTGTTCTTATGAACTTAATACTCTAGATGCATGTTGGATAGCGGTCGATATGTGGAGTAATAGTAGTAGATGCAGAATCGTTTCGATCTACTTGACATGGACGTGATGCCTATATACATGATCATGCCTAGATATTCTCATAACTATGCGCTTTTCTATCAATTGCTCGACAGTAATTTGTTCACCCACCGTAGATATGCTATATTGAGAGAAGCCACTAGTGAAACCTATGGCCCCCGGGTCTATTTTCCATCATATAAGTTTCCGATCTATTTTATTTTGCAATCTTTACTTTCAATCTATACAACAAAAATACCTAAAATATTTATCTTATTATCTTTATCAGATCTCACTTTTGCAAGTGGCCGTGAAGGGATTGACAACCCCTTTATCGCGTTGGTTGCAAGGTTCTTATTTGTTTGTGCAGGTATGAGGGACTTGCGTGTAGTCTCCTACTGGATTGATACCTTGGTTCTCAAAAACTGAGGGAAATACTTACGCTACTTTGCTGCATCACCCTTTCCTCTTCAAGGGAATACCAACGCATGCTCAAGAGGTAGCAAGAAGGATTTCTGGTGCCGTTGCCGGGGAGGCTTAAGCCAAGTCAAGTCAAGACATACCAAGTACCCATCACAAACTCTTATCCCTCGCATTACATTATTTGCCATTTGCCTCTCGTTTTCCTCTCCCCCACTTCACCCTTGCCGTTTTATTCGCCCTTTTTCTGTTCACCTCTTTTCGCTTGCTTCTTCTGTCTCCGTGTGTTAGATCGTTTGTTTCGTCGTCATGGCTAGTCCTTCTATCATTGTTAGTACTCCCGATCATGAAGTTCTTAATTTTAAACAAAGGGAGGGAGAAAATCTGAAAGATGTTTGGCATAGAATTTGCAATGCTCAGAATAGATCTACTAGGAAGCAATCCACTTCCGTTCTTCTTCGCAATTTTTATGTAGGCATCACTCCTTGGAATAGATATATTCTTGATACCATTACCGGAGGGAATTTCTTGGGTAGTCATATTTTTTATTCTTATAATGCTATGATAGATTTATTCAGGCCACCACCTCTTTTGGTTAATGGAACTACTTTAACTTTGGAACATGTGATGCAAAGGCTTGAAATTATTGAAAATAAAGTTGCCACTATAGAGTTGATTGAGAATTTGGATAAAAAGATCCACAACCAAATTACCCAATATGGATCTAAGGTAGGAGTTATTCTGATTTTTTTAAAGAAAAGGAACCCATAGTTAACGAAAAGATAGATCAAGATTCCACAAGAATTGATAAACTTGAGGATATTATTACCAACTTAGGGTCTGCCTTTTCTTCCGTAAGAAATACCCCAAATCCTCCTACTACCAAAGTTGCCAAATTGATGTATGTTCCTAAATATAAGGGCGAATCATCTACTAAAGGAAATGCGGATCTCAAGTCAATAAGTGTTCACCCCAACCTTTTTGCTATCATTAAGGAACCTTTTGCCACAAATGAATTCCTTGATTTCTTGCCTAGGAGTTTGATCATTAACAAAAAGAAGGAAACTCCTAAGGGTTATAAGTGTTCCATTGAAGAATTGCATAACAAAGATGACAATACCTAGATCTATTCTTGTTTTTATGCCTAGCTAGGGGCGTTAAACGATAGCGCTTGTTGGGAGGCAACCAATTTTATTTTTGTTCCTTGCTTTTTGTTCCTGTTTAGTAATAAATAATTCATCTAGACTCTGGTTAGATGTGGTTTTGTGTTTTAGTTAGTGTTTGTGCCAAGTAGAACCTTTAGGATAACCTATGGTGATAGTTAATTTGATATTGCTGAAAAACAGAAACTTTTGCGCGCACGAGATTAGTTTTCATAAATCACAAGAACGTGCTTTTCAGTTGATTCTTTTTGCAGAAGATTAATAAACAAATTGCCCAGGACTTCCTAATTTGGTAGAATTTTGGAGTTCCAGAAGTATTCGAAAGTTACAGATTACTACAGACTGTTCTGTTTTTGACAGATTTTGTTTTTCGTGTGTTGTTTGCTTATTTTGATGAATCTATGGCTAGTATCGGGGGGTATGAACCATAGAGAAGTTGGAATACAGTAGTTTAACACCAATACAAATAAATAATGAGTTCATTACAGTACCTTGAAGTGCTGGTTTGTTTTACTTCGCTAACGGAGCTCATGAGATTTTCTGTTGAGTTTTGTGTTGTGAAGTTTTCAAGCTTTTGGGTAAAGATTTGACGGATTTCGGAATAAAGAGTGGCAAGAGCCTAAGCTTGGGGATGCCCAAGGCACCCCAAGGTAAAATTCAAGGACAACCAAAAGCCTAAGCTTGGGGATGCCCCGGAAGGCATCCCCTCTTTCGTCTTCATCTATCGGTAACTTTACTTGGGGATATATTTTTATTCACCACATGATATGTGCTTTGCTTGGAGCGTATTGTATGATCCGAGTCTTTGCTTTTTAGTTTACCACAATCATCCTTGATGTACACACCTTTTGGGAGAGACACACATGAATCGGAATTTATTAGAATACTCTATGTGCTTCACTTATATCTTTTGAGCTAGATAATTTTGCTCTAGTGCTTCGCTTATATCTTTTTAGAGCACGGTGGTGGTTTTATTTTGTAGAAATTATTGATCTCTCATGATTCACTTATATTATTTTGAGAGTCTTTTAGAACAGCATGGTAATTTGCTTTGGTTAAAATTTTAGTCCTAAAGTAATGGGCATCCAAGATAGGTATAATAAAAACTTCCATAAAAGGTGCATTGAATATTATGAGAAGTTTGATACTTGATGATCATTTTGAGATATGAGGATGGTGATATTAGAGTCATGCTAGTAGAGTAGTTGTGAATTTGAGAAATACTTGTGTTGAGGTTTGCAGGTCCCGTAGCATGCACGTATGGTAACCGTTGTGTGACAAATTTGAAGCATGAGGTATTTCTTTGATTGCCATCTTTTGTGTGGAGGTCGGGATCGCGCGATGGTTAACTCCTACCAACCCTTCCCCTAGGGGCATGATACGTCTCCAACGTATCTATAATTTTTGATTGTTCCATGTTGTATTATATTCTGTTTTGGATGTTTAATGGGCTTTATTATACACTTTTATATTATTTTTTGGACTAACCTATTAACCGGAGGCCCAACCCGAATTGCTGTTTTTGCCTATTTCAGTGTTTCGAAGGAAAGGAATATCAAACGGAGTCCAAACGGAATGAAACCTTCGAGAACGTGATTTTCTTAACAAACGTGATCCAGAGGACTTGGAGTGGACGTCAAGCAACCGACGAGGAAGCCACGAGGCAGGGGGGTGCGCCTACCCCCCTGGGCGGGCCCTCCACCCTCGTGGGCCCTTCGTGGCTCCATCGACCTACTTCTTCCTCCTATATATATCTACGTACCCCCAAACCATCAGCAGAGGAGCCAAAACCCTATTTCCACCGCCGCAACCTTCTGTACCCGTGAGATCCCATCTTGGGGCCTTTTCCGGCGCTCCGCCGGAGGGGGCATTGATCACGGAGGGCTTCTACATCAACACCATAGCCTCTCCGATGATGTGTGAGTAGTTTACTTCAGACCTTCGGGTCCATAGTTGTTAGCTAGATGGCTTCTTCTCTCTCTTTGGATCTCAATACAAAGTTCTCCTCGATTCTCTTGGAGATCTATTTGATGTAACTCTTCTTTTTGCAGTGTGTTTGTCAAGATCCAATGAATTGTGGGTTTATGATCAAGATTATCTATGAACAATATTTGAATCTCCTCTGAATTCTTTTATGTATGATTGGTTATCTTTGCAAGTCTCTTCGAATTATCAGTTTGGTTTGGCCTACTAGATTGATCTTTCTTGCAATGGGAGAAGTGCTTAGCTTTGGGTTCAATCTTGCGGTGCTCAATCCCAGTGACAGTAGGGGAAACGACACTATTGTATTGTTGCCATTGAGGATAAAAAGATGGGGTTTATATCATATTGCATGAGTTTATCCCTCTACATCATGTCATCTTGCTTAAGGCGTTACTCCGTTCTTATGAACTTAATACTCTAGATGCATGCTGGATAGCGGTCGATGTGTGGAGTAATAGTAGTAGATGCAGGCAGGAGTCGGTCTACTTGTCACGGACGTGATGCCTATATACATGATCATACCTAGATATTCTCTTAACTATGCTCAATCCTATCAATTGCTCGACAGTAATTCGTTCACCCACCGTAATACTTATGCTATCTTGAGAGAAGCCACTAGTGAAACCTATGGCCCCCGGGTCTATTTTCCATCATATTAATCTTCCTTCAACAAGCTATTACTTTTGCCGTTTACTTTGCTTTCTTTACTTTTTGTCTTTATCATAAAAATACCAAAAATATTATCTTGTCATCTCTATCAGATCTCACTTTTGCAAGTGGCCATGAAGGGATTGACAACCCCTTTATCGCATTGGTTGCGAGGTTCTTATTTGTTTGTGTAGGTGCGTGGGACTTGAGCGTGGTCTCCTACTGGATTGATACCTTGGTTCTCAAAAACTGAGGGAAATACTTACGCTACTTTACTGCATCACCCTTTCCTCTTCAAGGGAAAACCAACGCAGTGCTCAAGAGGTAGCAGGGCATGCGTGTAGTACTTTGTTTTGATGACTTGTAGATTTTTGCAATAAGTATGTGAGTTCATTATGACTAATGTTGAGTCCATGGATTATACGCACTCTCACCCTTCCATCATTGCTAGCCTCTTCGGTACCATGCATTGCCCTTTCTCACCTTGAGAGTTGGTGCAAACTTCACCGGTGCATCCAAACCCCGTGATATGATACGCTCTATCACACATAAACCTCCTTATATCTTCCTCAAAACAGCCACCATACCTACCTATTATGGCATTTCCATAGCCATTCCGAGATATATTGCCATGCAACTTTTCACCGTTTCATTTGTTATGATACGCTTTCCATTGTCATATTGCCTTGCATGATCATGTAGTTGACATCGTATTTGTGGCAAAGCCACCATGCATAATTTTTCATACATGTCACTCTTGATTCATCGCCCATCCCGGTACACCGCCGGAGGCATTCATATAGAGTCATATTTTGTTCTAGTATCGAGTTGTAATCATTGAGTTGTAAATAAATAGGAGTGTGATGATCATAGTTAATAGAGCATTGTCCCAAATAAAAAAGGGGGGAAGGCCAAAGAAAAAAAAAGAAAGGCCAAAAAAAGGGACAATGCTACTATCCTTTTTTCCACACGTGTGCTTCAAAATAGCACCATGACCTTTATGATAGAGAGTCTCTTGTTTTGTCATTTTCATATACTAGTGGGAATTTTTCATTATAGAACTTGGCTTGTATATTTTCCAACAATGGGCTTCCTCAAATTCCCTAGGTCTTCGTGAGCAAGCAAGTTGGATGCACATCCACTTAGTTTCTTTTGTTGAGCTTTCATACATTTATAGCTCTAGTGCATCCGTTGCATGGCAATCCCTACTCCCTAGCCCGTTGATTAGCCACGTCAATGTGAGACTTTCTCCTTTTTTGTCTTCTCCACACAACCCCCATTATCATATTCTATTCCACCCATAGTGATATGTCCATGGCTCACGCTCATATATTGCGTGAAAGTTGAAAAAGTTTGAAAAAGTTTAAAGTATGAAACAATTGCTTGGCTGAAACCGGGGTTGTGCATGATTTGAGTATTTTGCGTGACGAAGATGGAGCATAGCCAAACCATATGATTTTGTAGGGATGAACTTTCTTTGGCCATGTTATTTTGAGAAGACATGATTGCTTTATTAGTATGCTTGAAGTATTATTACTCTAATGTCAATATTAAACTTTTGTCTTGAATTTTTCGGATCTGAACATTCATGCCACAACAAAGAGAATTACTTAGAAAATTATGCTAGGTAGCACTCCACATCAAAAATTCTGTTTTTATCATTTACCTACTCGAGGACGAGCAGGAATTAAGCTTGGGGATGCTTGATACGTCTCCAACGTATCTATAATTTCTGATTGTTCCATTCTATTATATTATCTGTTTTGGATGTTTAATGGGCTTTATTATACACTTTTGTATTATTTTTGGGACTAACCTACTAACGGGAGGCCCAGTGCAAATTGATGTTTTTTTGCCTATTTCAGTGTTTCGCAGAAAAGGAATATCAAATGGAATCCAAACGGAATGAAACCTTCGGGAGAGTTATTTTTGGAACAAACGCAATCCAGGAGACTTGGAGTGGACGTCAAGGAAGAAACGAGGCGGACACGAGGTAGGAGGGCGCGCCCACGGGGGTAGGCGTGCCCCCCACCCTCGTGGGCCCCTCGTGGCTCCCCCGACCGACTTCTTTCGCCTATATATACTCATATACCCTAAAAACATCTGAGAGCACCACGAAACCCTATTTCCACCGCCGCAACCTTCTGTACCCGTGAGATCCCATCTTGGGGCCTTTTCCGGCGGTCCACCGGAGGGGGAATCGATCACGGAGGGCTTCTACATCAACACCATAGCCTCTCCGATGATGTGTGAGTAGTTTACCTCAGACCTTCGGGTCCATAGTTATCAGCTAGATGGCTTCTTCTCTCTCTCTTTGGATCTCAATACAAAGTTCTCCTTGATCTTCTTGGAGATCTATTCGATGTAATTCTTTTGCGGTGTGTTTGTCGAGATCCGATGAATTGTGGGTTTATGATCAAGATTATCTATGAACAATATTTGATTCATCTCTGAATTCTTATATGCATGATTTGATATCTTTGCAAGTCTCTTCGAATTATCGGTTTAGTTTGGCCTACTAGATTGATCTTTCTTGCAATGGGAGAAGTGCTTAGCTTTGGGTTCAATCTTGCGGTGTCCTTTCCCAGTGACAGCAGGGGCAGCAAGGCACGTATTGTATTGTTGCCATCGAGGATAAAAAGATGGGGTTTATATCATATTGCTTGAGTTTATCCCTCTACATCATGTCATCTTGCTTAATGCGTTACTCTGTTCTTATGAACTTAATACTCTAGATGCATGTTGGATAGCGGTCGATGTGTGGAGTAATAGTAATAGATGCAGAATCGTTTCGATCTACTTGACACAGACCTGATGCCTATATACATGATCATGCCTAGATATTCTCATAACTATGCGCTTTTCTATCAATTGCTCGACAGTAATTTGTTCACCCACCGTAGATATGCTATCTTGAGAGAAGCCACTAGTGAAACCTATGGCCCCCGGGTCTATTTTCCATCATATAAATTTCCGATCTATTTTATTTTGCAATCTTTACTTTCAATCTATACAACAAAAATACCTAAAATATTTATCTTATTATCTTTATCAGATCTCACTTTTGCAAGTGGTCGTGAAGGGATTGACAACCCCTTTATCGCGTTGGTTGCAAGGTTCTTATTTGTTTGTGCAGGTACGAGGGACTTGCGTGTAGTCTCCTACTGGATTGATACCTTGGTTCTCAAAAACTGAGGGAAATACTTACGCTACTTTGCTGCATCACCCTTTCCTCTTCAAGGGAAAACCAACGCATGCTCAAGAGGTAGCACGACCCCGGCGGTAGGATGCGAGACGGCGAGAGCGAGGAAGCGGCTATAGCTTAGCAAGGAAGGAAGGAAGGAGGAAACAGGGGAAATGTGACTTGTGGTCAGGGAGAAAAGGGGGTGGGGAAGGGGGGCGGGGGTAAATATTTTGGCGGTACCCAAAATTTTGGAAATGTGGAGGGAAACTTTGCGCGCGGTGCCGCCGGACCAGTCACTTTGAACGATTGTGTGCATCGCAAACGATTCTTCTGCTTTACGCGCATGGGATGAGTTTGATAATTCAAATTTTGGTCTCAAGGCATGGGCACATTCACTTTGAACGCGCGCGGTGCCGCCTGACCATTCACTTTGAACGATTGTGTGCATCGCAAACGATTCTTCTGCTTTACGCGCATGGGATGAGTTTGATAATTCAAATTTTGGTGGAAATTTTCCCGGGTATGTCATTGCATAATTTAACATCGCCTGCTAATTTGGGCACACAAAAGAGCGTACAGCAGATAGACCACACTTACTGAATCGAGCAATTTTAGTAATTACACAGAGCCAGTTGACCTAAACATTGCTCTAACAAAAGACCAGCATTAAAAACAAAGCCTAAGTACGCATAATTAAAAATCCGCCGCCGGGCCGGCCTATGCATCGCCGGTGTGAGACGAGACGTCAATGATTTGTCCTGGCGACATGCCGCCGTTGGTGGACTCCGCGTCCCCCCTGCTGAAGTCGACCGCGTCCTCATCCTCGTCCTCGTCCTCGGCGCCGCCCTCAAGGTTGTAGTACTCGTAGTAGTGGTTGCGCCAGAGCTCGCGTTGGTACTCCACCGTCGATTCCTCGACGGACAGACTCTTCTCTACCTCAACGTCGGCCACGCGCAACTCCTCCTCCCGGCGCTCCTCGATCTCCGCCGCCTCCTGCATCTCCAGCTCCCGCTCGGCGACCTCATGAGGAAGCAGGTGCTCGATGGCCGCCACCGCCTTTTCAGATGTGGGTTGCATGCTGGAGTCCGAGGTGGCCTGGAATATCTTGGCGTGGATGGCCTCGACCCAGGCCAGGGCAACATCAGCGGCACGGATAGCAGCTCGAGCGCTCTCGGCATTTGCAGCCACCATCACAGCAGCAGCAGCAGCCGTCTCGGCTGTTGCAGCTGCCCTGTCGGCTGCCGCAGATGCCCTCTTGGCGGAAGCGGCCGCGCTCAATGCGGATGCGGCGGCACTCTCGGCGTAGGCGGTCACGCTCTCGGCGCAGGCGGCGGCGCTCGGGGGGGACGCGGCCATCGTACGGGCCTTCACGAAGTGTTTCCACGGCGTCATCTTTGCAAGAAGGGGGTGCAGGAATGGGGATCGGGATTCGTGGATTCGGGAGTTGCCGGCACTAGAGCAGAGAAGCCGGCGAAGCTTAAGGAGGGAGACTTAAATAGACCCAGATATTTTCATCGCAAACAGTTCCTAGAAAACAATTGTGTGTGATGTTGTAGAATTTTTTTATTAGCTGTGAAAGACGAATTTGGAATAAAGTGCCAACGGATGGTGTTTTAAATGAACGTGAAATTTTGTAGTACTAATACAACTGTCATGTCAAATTTTGGAAAATTTCAGGGGTCATTTGACCTTCTAAGACATTTGGACACACGCCCCTCACAAACCGGAGCAACTCGCTAGAAGGTTCGTGATTCCGAGAGGGAACAATGCATGTTTGATGACGAATGGGGGATAGCTTCGTCTTACGGCCTTCAATTTTTTTCCTACGTTTAACGCGCAACTGTCATGTGAAAAATTGGTAAATTTCAGGGGTCATTTGATCTTATAAAGACATTTAAGTGATTTTCTAACCATTTAATGACCGTAATTCAAATTTGAACTACATCTACATGCAATGCCTAACCAAAACGGCTTGAATAATCATATTTTTGTGTACTTGTGTGCGAGTTAATTCCATGTGCAATAAATTCAAAGGAAATTTCAAACATATTGGTGTCAAGGCATGGGCACATGCATGGAGTGCATGCCATGGCATTTTAATTCCAAAAAATTAAAAAATGATCAGAAAAACATGAAACCTTGCTTGATTTAATGTCATGCCACCAAGATGATGTGGTACAAAAATTGGCCTGTTTGACAAAAGTTTGGATACACACCCCTCACAAACCGGAGCAACTCACTAGAAGGTTCGTGGTTCCGAGAGGGAACAATGCATGTTTGCTGACGGACGGGAGATAGCTTCCTCTTACGGCCTTTAATTTTTTTTCCTACGTTTAACGTGCACTAATACAACTGTCATGTGAAAATTTGGAAATTTTTAGGGGTCATTTAACCTTTTAAAGACATTTAAGTGATTTTCTAACCATTTAATGACCGTAATTCAAATTCTAACTATATCTACATGCAACGCCTAACCAAAACGGTTTGAAAAATCATATTTTTGTGTACTTGTATGCGAGTTAAAAATCATCAGACGATGTAAATATCTGGTGCTCAAAAAAGAAAATGTAAAGATCTGGCAAGACAACCGCCCCCACACGATTGGCACTCTATCTCGCGGCTCAAGGTTTGGTAGGTGATTGGCGGGGATCATTAATCAGACACGGTTCTGTATTGGAAACCGTCAGCTAGTTCACACACGGATTTGCTGCGGGAATTGTGTGTAATTCAAACTACAGTACTCGTAAATTTCGGCGACCGGCGTGTGTACTGTCCCCGTCGATCTAGATTCCGGCCGCCAATAAATACTACCTTGCTCACGTCGTCCCGCCTGCATTCTCATCTACATCCTCCCCTCGCTCGCCCTCTCTCTCTCTCTCTTAAATCTCTGCCATGGCGCCGCCGGTCTGCCCACGCGCCGACGAGGAGTCGCTGCCCCCCGAGGACGCTCACTCGATTAGCAGCGACGAGGACCCCTACGCGCTGCCTGACGAGGTTGCGCCGGACCCCCCAACTTTGGATTGGTTTTGGGGCCAGTACAATCTTTGTCTGTGGAAGTCGTTGCCGCCGGCTGAGAAAGCCAGGCAAGTGGCGTTCAAGAAGGAGATGGCAGAGGAGGAAGCAAGGTACTAGGCGGCCTGTGAAGCCCGTGATGCCGCGTGGAAAAAGGAGGCGGCGGAGCTTTGGGGGCGGGCGCGTCGTCGTGCCGAGGAGGTGTACGAAGACGGGTACTTTGCGTGGAAGGTCATAGGCGTTGGGCGCCTCGTCGCTGCGTGGAGGTGGGCCGATAAGCTCCAGCATGCCATCGACGAGGAGCTCCGATGTGCGCCCAACGAAATGGCAAGATCGGCCACGCGCGTCCGCCAGCAAGAGGCAGATCGGTACGTCAAGCGCTGCGAGGCGGAGGAGTCGGAGTACTGCCTCCGCACTGGGAAGATGCCGCGCACCAGGGAGCTGCTGGCGAGGGGCTGCCGGAATACTGGCCCAGGAGGGATTATTAGTTTTAGTATTGTTCGTTTTCAATTTTATGCATTGTACCTAGTAGTTAAGTATCATCACGTATATGTGATGATATTATATATATATATATATTCTGTGATGATCTAATGAACAATTAATATATATATTATGAATTCCATTTTCTATCTGTTTTTGTATACTAATTTGAATCTAGCTGTTATCATCCACATATACAGAATGGAAAGCGTATATACACACATTGAAACAGAACATATAAGAATGGAAAACAGAGTACACACATTGACACAGAGCAATACTATGATTGCTGTGAATACATAGCTATCCACGTCGAAACGACTTTCCAAAATAAAACGCGTCCATGAGACCATGACCAGCAGCCCTTGCCTAGGGTAGCTCTTGGCTCTGCCTGAACTCGTGCAGGCGTTCGTCCAAGCGGTCGACACGCTCGCGGTACATGTGGAGCGCGATCTCGAGCTCCAAGTTGGCTATTTCATCGGAGATCACCAGCTCGAGGATGCGACGGCCATGTTCCTCTACTGCGCCCAGGTGGACACCTGGGCCAAGGAGGTGGTCGAGCCTACGGACCAGCGCGTTGGCATCCAACGGGCTACGGACAAGGCGAACGCCGGCACCCACGCGAACGGCGCGCCGGGCGTCCGGTGCAAGTACGACGCGGCCGGCCTCTGGTGCAAGTACGACTCTGAGGGCCTCTGCCCACTCCTGGCAAGGAATGGGGGTACTGACGGGACGTGTACCTAGCTGCGACGCCGTGTCGACAGCAGGCAAGCGCCAATGGATCCGCTGTTGCTGTGCGCCGCGCCGCACCTCTTGCTCTGCGGCGCTCCAACGGTCTCGCCGTGCGGCGAGCCGCAGCCTATCAGCGCGGACGCGCCTAGCTTGCTCTGCGACGCGCAATCGATCATGTTGTGCGGCGAGCTGCAGCCTGTCGGCGCTGACATGCCTATCTTGATCTGCGGCTCTCAAGCGCCATGCGCCAAAGGTCTGCTCAACCCTTGCGATGATGCGCATCACGGCGTCGTCCATCGCGTTGCCGGGGAGCGCCTCGGCCTCGACGGGCCGTGGCGCCTGCTCATTTTCCTCGTCGACGAGGTTGATGGCAGAGGCGGCGCTTTGGTGGGTTGGAATGCTTGGAAAAGGTGGATGTGCTACAGGCTGCGCTTGTCGCCTCCATGCGTCGCGTGCCCCCTATGAGCAATATAGCAGGGTGGCGGGAAACAGGTGAGGAAATGGCGGGAAACGGTGGCGTGTTCATAAAACGCCATCAATTAATGGAAACTTAGCATCGAGCTAGCACAAGTCATAGATGATGATCAGATGAACACGAACCACACTAGGGAACCCGTCGGTGATGACCGCCCGTCCCACAATGGCCAATAGATGTTGTGTAGACAGAGCATATTACATACGTCTTATTAGAAGCAATCGTCTGCGTTATTATCGGTCTTCGCGCACATTTCTGATTACAGACCTGTTTGCCGCGTATCACACACATCTTGTTATATTGAACCGTTTCTGTTCTCTTGCCTAATCACAAACAGTTCATCCAAGTGAACCGTATGCTGTATATCGCACACACCTTCATCTGGCTGCCCGTTTCTTTTGTGTTGCCTAATCACAAACAGTTCATCCGAGTGAACCGTATGCTGTGTATCGCACACGCCTTCATCTGGCTGCCCGTTTCTTTTGTATCGCAAACAGTTAATTTAACTGAACCGTATGCCCTTCATCGCACACGCAACTAAAACCTGAACCGTGTTTGATGCATCCGTCATCGCAAACGTTTTATACATTTCTGACGGTTTTCATACACCACCATTTGCGATTATGGCATCGCACACAGTTTCTCAAAGGGTCTCTGGTTGTAGTGTCGCGTTAGCAGCATCCTGCAGTAGTGTCGCCATGAGTTTGGCAAGAGGGTACAATAGTGATCCAGGAGTGGATCACTGGACAGCGGTCAAAATTGTCCTTAGTGGAATGAGGAAACGTTTCTCGGTTATGGAGGTGACAAAGAGTTCGTCGTAAAGAGTTACGTCGATGCAAGCTTTGACACCGATCTGGATGCTCTAATTCTCGATCTAGATACATATTGAAAGTGGGAGCAATTAGCTAGACTAGCTCAGTGCAGAGTATTGTAGACACAGAAATTTGCAAAATACATACGGATCTGAATGTTGCAGACCCGTAGACTAAAAAAATTCTCTCACGGGCAAAACATGATTATACCTAATTACTCTTGGGTTTTAATCACATAGCGATGTGAACTAGATTATTGACTCTAGTAAACCTTTTGAGTGTTGGTCACATGGCGATGTGAACTATGGGTGTTAATCACATAAAGATGTGAACTATTGGTGTTAAATCACATGGCGATGTGAACTAGATTATTGACTCTAGTGCAAGTGGGAGACTGAAGGAAATATGCCCTAGAGGCAATAATAAAGTTGTTATTTATATTTCCTTATATCATGATAAATGTTTATTATTCATGCTAGAATTGTATTACCCGGAAACTTAGTACATGTGTGAATACATAGATAAACAGAGTGTCACTAGTATGCCTCTACTTGACTAGCTCGTTGATCGAAGATGGTTAAGTTTCCTAGCCATGGACAAAGAGTTGTCATTTGATAAACGGGATCACATCATTAGAGAATGATGTGATTGACTTGACCCATTCGTTAACTGAGCACTTTGATCGTTTAGTTTATTGCTATTGCTTTCTCCATAACTTATACATGTTCCTATGACTATGAGATTATGCAACTCCCGAATACCGGAGGAACACTTAGTGTGCTATAAACGTCACAACGTAACTGGGTGACTATAAAGATGCTCTACAGGTGTCTCCGATGGTGTTTGTTGAGTTGGCATAGATCGAGATTAGGATTTGTCACTCCGATTGTCGGAGAGGTATCTCTGGGCCCTCTCGGTAATGCACATCACTATAAGCCTTGCAAGCAATGTGACTAATGAGTTAGTTATGGGATGATGCATTACGGAACGAGTAAAGAGACTTGCCGGTAACGAGATTGAACTAGGTATTGAGATATCGACGATCGAATCTCGGGAAAGTAACATACCGATGACAAAGGGAACAACGTATGTTGTTATGCGGTTTGACCGATAAAGATCTTTGTAGAATATGTAGGAACCAATATGAGCATCCAGGTTCCACTATTGGTTATTGACCGGAGATGAGTCTCGGTCATGTCTACATAGTTCTCGAACCCGTAGGGTCCGCACGCTTAACATTCGGTGACGATCGGTATTATGAGTTTATGTGTTTTGATGTACCGAAGGTAGTTTGGAGTCCCGGATATGATCACAGACATGACGAGGAGTCTCAAAATGGTCGAGACATAAATATCGATATATTGGATGACTATGTTTGGACATCGGAATGGTTCCGGATGAGTTTGGGCATTTACCGGAGTACCGGGGGGTTACCGGAACCCCCCAGGAAGTGTATGGGCCTTATTGGGCCTTAGTGGGAGAGAGGAGGAGGCAGCCAAGGAGGGGCCCCCCCCCAAGCCCAATCCGAATTGGGTGGGGGCCGGCCCCCCTTCCCTTCTCCCTCTCTCCTCCTTCCTTCCTCTCCTACTCCAACTAGGGAAGGGGGGAATCCTACTCCCGGTGGGAGTAGGACTCCCCCTAGGGCGCGCCATAGAGAGGGTCGGCCCTCCCCTCCTCCACTCCTTTATATATGGAGGAGGGGGGCACCCCATAAACACACAAGTTGATTGTTTAGC
Organism: Aegilops tauschii subsp. strangulata; assembly: GCF_002575655.3. Taxonomy (NCBI): domain Eukaryota; kingdom Viridiplantae; phylum Streptophyta; class Magnoliopsida; order Poales; family Poaceae; genus Aegilops; species Aegilops tauschii. The sequence goes on from NC_053037.3 coordinate 392,040,940, forward strand.
CGTGTGCGGTGCCCCCCTCCACCATATTCCACCTCGGCCATATTGTTGCAGTGCTTAGGCGAAGTCCTGTGCCGCTAGCTTCATCATCACCGTCATCACGCCATCGTGCTGGCGAAACTCTCCCTCGACCTCAGCTGGATCTAGAGTTCGTGGGACGTCACCGAGCTGAATGTGTGCAGATTGCGGAGGGCCGTACCTTCGGTGCTAGGATCGGTCGGATCGTGAAGACGTACGACTACATCAACCGCGTTGTCATAATGCTTCCGCTTACGGTCTACGAGGGTACGTAGACAACACTCTCCCCTCTCGTTGCTATGCATCACCTAGATAGATCTTGCGTGTGCGTAGGAATTTTTTTGAAATTACTGCGTTCCCTAACAAGGAGAACACCAAGAACTCCAAGATCTAGATCCAAGGGGTTCCCCTCACATAGAGGAGAAAGTGATTGGTGGAAATGTGGATCTAGATCTCCTCTCTCCTTTCCCCCCAAAACTAGCAAGAATCCATGGAGGGATTGAGAGATAGCAAGCTCAAATAAGGTCAACAAAGGGGGAAGAACACGAGCTCAAAGGATAAGGTTCAATGGGGAAGAAGACCCCCTTAAATAGGAGGGGGAAAATCCAAACGTTATCCTCACAGCCCGCACCAAGCGGTACTAACGCTCCAAGGAGTGGTACTACCGCTAGGGCGGTAGTAGCCAAAATAAACACTACTACAACGGGGCAATAAGGCGGTACTACTGCCGGAGCGGTACTACCACCTGCCCTTGCGGTACTACCGCAGGGGTAGTATTCAACGGCCACCCAGGTGCAGCGCACGACAGTATAAACAATGAGGTAGCGGTACTACTGCTGGGGATAGCGGTACTACCGCGCGTCCACGGATGTAAAAAATTACTGCCGCGCCTACATCCGCTGGAGCTAGCTTCAAGTAGAAAGCCGGCACGGTACTACCGCTAACAGGGAGCGGTACTACCGCGTAAGGGTGGATGTAAAAAATTACATCCGCGCCTACTTCCGCATGCATCAGGGTCAGGGCTGGAGGCAGCGGTACTATCCCTCACCAGGAGCGGTACTACCGCTGGCCCCTGTGGTACTACCACTCCCTTGAGCGGTACTACCACACGCCACAGAGGCTTTAGCACTTGGCTGCCTTCATATCGCAGCTAAAGACAACAGAAGGATGCAATAAAACCAGAACTGCCATAACTTTTGCAAATGAGCTCCGAAATGAGCAAACTCAAGCTTGTTGGATAGAAGACAATGAGTAGCATCAAAACGGCGTCTGGTTATAGTAAGAAGAGGCAGGGATATGCCAAAACATATAGAGGAGAGAACCCTCCAACAGAGAAGAACCGGCATAACCCCCAACATCGAAAACATCACAGAAGATGCATGTGAACTCCGTTTTCGATGAACTCGAGCTTGTCATGAAGATGACCAGAAGCTCCAAATCTCACAAGGAGAAGAACCAAACAAGAACCAATAAAGATGATGCAAGGATGCAATGGTTTGGGCTCTCTACGAATGATACGATCAAGCTACTCATCGAGATCCCCCCTTGATAGTACGGTAATTGATCCTATAACCCGGCCTCCCAACTACCACCATGAGATCGGTAAAATAGAAAACCTATCAAGGGCAAACCTTTGCCTTGCACGAAGTCCACTTGAGCTAGATGATGACGATCTTGACTCCCTCAAGTTGGACCACCTTTCTTGATTGCGTTGGCTTGATGAAGACTAGATGATTGCTCCCCCATAGTCCACTATGGGTGAGCTACTCTTCGAGACATCTTCACAAGTCCATTGTCACCACAATGGACGGCAAGCTTCAAGCACTTGATCTCTTCGTGATGCATCACTTGAACTTGCACACCACAACCTAACCCCACAAAGAACTGTCACGAAGACCATGGGTTAGTACACAAAGCGTAATTGACAATGCTTACCATACCATGGGATCACTTGATCGGTACATCTTCTACGCTTTGTGTGTTGATCAACTTGATTCACTCTTTGACTTAGTCTTGATCAACCTCTCACAAGACCAATCTTTAGGTAATTCCTTGAATAGCACCTTGGTCGACACAAACTCTCCTTGAAACCAACACATGTACTCCAAGAAAAGCCTATGGACAAAACCTTCAAATATAACTCAAGGCAACCATTAGTCCATAGATATTGTCATCAATTACCAAAATCAAACATGGGGGCACCGCATGTCTTTCATAATGTTTGTGATCGTATGTCACTATTATTAACCGCTAATTAATGGTCTATTAGCTGGTATTATTCTATTGTGTGTTGTTTAATATGTGCTTAGTTCTAATGTGAAATACTAAATGTTATATATGGCGGTGGAAAATTAATATTTTGGGCTGGTCGAAACGTTCGTGGCGTGCAAAGTACACCGCACGTCGCTACCTATGTGGTTATAGTGCTGGCGTTGCTCATTTGGCACGTCAGTAACACGTACAATACTGCTGGCGTAGGCACCAACGCCATCACTATTTCTTAACAATGGCGCCATGTTGGTGGCATGGAGCTTCTACGCCAGCAAGATTGCTTTTGGCACGCCATAGCTTGGCTTTTCTCCACTAGTGTCAAGCACCATCCTACGAATGTAGTATCTTTTATTTCCTATTTTTACCTTTCTTGTTTGTAATTTAGTTAAACTCCCTTTTTACTCTGTCTCTCTAGCAACTAATAGAGTAGACTATTTTCAAACTTCGGTCTGGGTGCTTACATAACTGTGAATGACAGTGTAGTTGCGGGGTATGTCCTTTCCGCTACATGTGGGTTCGACACTTACGTATGACGAAAGTGCTACAACAGTTGTGTGCACATGCAGGACATCAAGCATTTTTTGTGTCGTTGCCGGGGAACATAGCGCTTGATCATTACTTATCCGCTCACACATAGTTTATTTTATTTGTTGCTATTTATCTTACTATTTTAGTCTTAACAAAAAATACCCAAAAAATGGTCTTGCTCTAAGATGTCCACTACAGAGACCAAGGATGTTGCAAGAGAACAAATTGAGAAGAGAGGATGACATATGCATGATACCAATATTCTCTTAAAGGTGTTGACGCGGAGTACAAATTGGATATATTAGATTATTAAGGTTAAGGTATATTTAAATTCCTTGCGTTTTGTGAGCATAGCAAGTCCGATGGCCATATGAGCTTTAGTTGAAAATTTCACCCATACCCTCTTATAGAGTCATACAATCATGATGATTATCCCTTTGATCATGAATTGATTGAGGAGCGAGTACTATTCTTTAGAACCTTTGAACTTATGACTGTTGGGAAACGTAGCATGTAATTTAAAAAAAATCCTATGCTCCCGCAAGATCTATCTAGGAGATGCACAGCAATGAGAGGGGGAGAGTGTGTCTACGTACCCTCGTAGAACGTAAGCGGAAGCGTTTGACAACGCGGTTGATGTAGTCGAACTTCTTCTAGCTCCGACCGATCAAGTACCGAACGTATGGCACCTCCAAGTTCTGCACACATTCAGCTCGATGACGTCCCTCGTCCTCTAGATCCAGCAAGATGTCAACGAAGTAGATGAGTTTCGTCAGCACGACGGCGTGGTGACGGTGATGGTGAAGTGATCCGCGTAGGGCTTCGCCTAAGCACTATGAAGATATGACCGGATGCATAAATTGGGGAGGGGGCGCCGCACACGGCTAACAATTGATGTTGTGTGTGCTAGGCGCCCCCTCCTCGTATATATAGGTGGGAGGGAGAGGGGAGAGGCCAAGGGGCGCCCCAAGTGGGGCCGAATCCCACTTGGGCTCCTGCCCTGGTTCGGCCCCCCTTCCTTATATAGGCGCCAGGGGAAGGAAGGGGAGGTGGCGCCCCCCCCCCCCCCCCCCCCCCCGCTTTCCTTTCTCCCTTGACGAGGGGAAGGAAGGAGGGACTTGCCCTCTCCCTTTCCTTTCCCTAGGGCCGGCCGGCCTGGTGGAGGGGCGCACCAGCCCCATGTGGGCTGGTCTGTCCCTCCCTTGGCCCATTAAGCCCATATCTTTGCCGGGGGTGCCTGGTGTCGGTGTCGAAACCGGCGGATCTCAGGTAGAGGGTCCCGAACTGTGCGTCTAAGGTTGATGGTAACCGGAGACGGGGGACACGATGTTTACCCAGGTTCGGGCCCTCTCTATGGAGGTAATACCCTACTTCCTGCTTGATTGATCTTGATGAATATGAGTATTACAAGAGTTGATCTACCACGAGATCGTGATGGCTAAACCCTAGGAGTCTAGCATGTATGATTATGATTGTTGCCTCTACGGACTAAGCCCTCCGGTTTATATAGACACCGGAGGGGACTAGGGTTGTACAGAGTCGGTTACAAAGAAAGGAATCTTCATATCCGAACGCCAAGCTTGCATTCCACGCCAAGGAGAGTCCCATCCGGACACGAGAGAGAGTCTTTGGTCTTGTATCTTCACAGCCCAACAGTCCGTCCCACATCAACAGGCCGGACGTCCGAGGACCCCTTAGTCCAGGACTCCCTCAGTAGCCCCTGAACCAGGCTTCAATGACGAGGTGTCTGGCGCGTTGACTGTCTTCGGCATTGCAAGGCGGGTTCCTCCTCCGTATACTCCAAAATAGTCTCCGAACACGAGAATATAGTCCGGCTCTGCAAAACAAATTCCATACACAACCGCAGAGAGTATAATATTCCACGAGTCCAATCTGCTGACAACTTTTTGTAGCGTGACATCACGTCGCTGCCCGGCTATTATTTTGAACCTTTTTTAGCCTGCCGTTCCATATTTCGAGATGCGGCTTCATTGGCACGTCTTGTCAAAGCAGAGATCGTGTCCCCTTATTGCGGGATTCTCATCAATACGGGCGTGGGTAATCCAACCGTTCTGTTGGCATGATTCCTTAAGAACAGGCAGGTTTTAAGGCCTAGGAGGAGGCGTTTGATATTCATCGTCTTTATAAAGGGGCTGAGACCCGTCCCTCTCTCCTTTACGCCAAGCCTTTCTTCAACCTCTCTAACCTCAAGTTCCAGCACCCAAGGTTCAATCACCTCGAGCTTCCCAGTCATGTCTGGATCCAGCCCTCAAGGTCGGTGGGTGGCCTCCTTTGTCATAGAGGAGGATATTGCGAAGCTCCGGGTGGCAAGATACCTGACCGCGGAAATCCCCCACAGGCTTCCTGCTCAAGGGCAGGTTGTTCCTACTCCCAGATCCGGCGAGAGGGTTGTATTTATCTCCCACTTCCTCCGAGGGCTAGGGTTCGCTCTCCATCCCTTCGTTCGAGGGCTCATGTTCTATTACGGGCTAGATTATCACGATCTAGCTCCGGACTCCTTTCCTCACATCTCAACGTTCATCGTCATGTGTGAAGCTTTTCTCCGAATCCCCCCACACTTTGGCCTATGGCTCAAGACTTTTAATGTGACACCAAAGATAATCAACGGGGAGCAGGCGGAGTGTGGCAGCACCAGGGTGAGCAAGCTTCCCAATAGTATCTGGCCAAAAGGCACCTTCGCGGAGAGCTCCAACTTATGGCAACAGGAGTGGTTCTATGTTACCGAACCCCGCGGTACCAAATGGGCTGCCGTGCCAGCGTTCCGATCTAGCCCTCCACCGCGGCTCGCATCATGGATCAATAAGGGGTTAGATTGGGGATCAACGGACGAAGTGCAGACACTTCAAAGCCGTATCTGGAGCATCCTTGAAAAGGACATCAGCCTCATCAACGTGATTCAGGTGATGTTAGTCCGCCGGATCCTCTCGTGCCAGCGACGGCCTCTCTGTATGTGGGAGTTCAATCCGGAAGGACCGCGTACTCTCCAGCAATTCTTTGGCACAACGCACGAAGGGATGTGGAAACTATTTTTCAAGTCACGAAAGCAGTGGCCGGACGCATCCGAAGACATCAGTCTAGACGCAACTCAGCTGATTCCCCCATAGTTATGTATTGAAGGTTTTGACTTTGACCAGGGCTGGATAAAGAAGACGGAGCGGATTAGGTGTTCGGCTCCACTTCCCGAAAATCTAGCCGATCCTTTGTTGATGAGGATGCTAGCCCCGGCGCCGCTTCAAGTGCCAGCGCCGGAGGACAAGCAGAAGAGTAAAGAGGCCGGAGGTGACCTCTACCCTAAAGGCATATTGGATGCCACGTCCGGGGAGACTGAAGCTCCCCCCTCTGAAGATGAAGGCGAAGGGAAAGAAGAAGGTAATAACCCTTCTCCCCATGGGAAGAAAAGGACTGCCTCCAAAGACCTGGAGGTGGGGGCACCCAAGAGAGGGAAAATATCCCTGTCAGACGGTTCGGGTTCGGAAGCCGATGTCGCCGCAAAGCGCCTTCACAAGCCCCTTGCGGGACCGTAAGTGGACAAAGATGTTCTAGACATATTCCGTTCTTTTCGAGTTACAAGAGTAATATTTAAACTATATCTTCGTAGTCCGGCCCGCTGCCTTCCTCCACAATCCTCTTCATCGGGGGACTTGACTCCGGGGATGATGGAAAACGAGACACCTCCACCAGCTTCCTCGCCCCTTAGGGTGGACGACTTTGAGGTGTCATCCCGGAGAGTCTCGCCCGACCAGCCAACAGTGCGGGGGGCAATGAAGACAGTATCTGATGATAATACTCTGACCATCAAGGGCCCAGGGGGTGCAGTCCCCAAGGGGACCGAAAACAAGGGTCCTGAACAATCCGGCGTTCAGTTGAAGACGACTCTAGGGTCGAGTAGGCGTATCCCTTTGAGGGGAGTCCGTACTCCCGCAGCAGCTCCCAGGAATCCGGAGGTGCCGGACACTCTGATGGACACATTACAAAGTGCTTCTATCTTAGAGGAACATCGTACCTTAATGGGTACGGTAATTGAGAGGATTCTGTCCGCGAGGAGCGTAATTGAATGAAGCCTTTACGAGCCTGCTAAGAGGCTTCGAGGTACGTAATGTAATATCTTTAATTGTGTTATGAACGCAAAATGTGCCTGTGTATAGATAGTAGCCCCTGAGACTCTGGTTGGCGTCCGAAGGGAGGCGAGCAGAGGATCAAAGAAGATATGCCCAGGAAATAATCCGATTAATTGGAACACAGTTTGTTGCATCCCTGGCGACTGCCCGAGCTACAGAGGTTGCAGAGCTGAAGTAGAAACTTGATGTGGCGGATGATGACATCACGCTTATTAACAAGCGGCTCGACGAGAAGCAAGGTATGTCTTTGGGGCAGTCAGTATATGCAAGTATTATAATATGAGCATGACGCTTTTAATTGTATACTAAGATATGCATAACTGCAGATAGTGCCGCCGCAGTTGAGATCCTTCGGGCTGAGCTTGCCCGGGCCAAGGAGCAAGCCAGGGTGAGCAATGCGGCTGCCAAAAAGGCAGCTGCTGAATTAAAGGCCGAAGAGGCTGCTCGGCGCCAGTGCGAGGAGAGAATATCTACTATGGCGCTTGAGCTGAAGGATGCCATTAGCCGATGCGAATTGCTCGAGGAAGATAGCGAAACCAGAGCGGCCGATCTTGGCAAGGCCTTATAACAGGCGAGGGAAGCACGGTTCGAGTCCAGAGCGGCTCGGGAGGAGATCCGGCAAGCTGGGGAAATTGTGGCCGGTAAGCCGTTCTTGTTGCAAACTAAATCCGGCGATCCGAAGTATGCCCCTTAATCACATGTGGAGTTCTCCAGACGCATTTTTGGACTTGCCGAAGAGTGTCTCTGATGCGACGTAGTTTTTCCAAGCGCAAGAAGGAAATGCAACGGAAAAGCTTTTCTGGTCACAATTTAGCATGCCAAAGCGTCCGCTGTTGCTGAACGAACAGATGGCCTAGTGGGCCGAGCTCCACAAGATATCTGGATCTGCCATGAACGACATCGTGGTCCGGCTGTGGCCGACTGAGCCAATTCCGAATAGTTATTTCGGTTTGGTGCAGCGACTTGTTGATGCAGTGCCGCGTATCGACACCGTTAAGCGGTCAACGTGCATAGAAGGTGCACGGATGGCCTTTGCCCGCGTCAAGACATACTAGGCGAAGATGAAGGCCACCGATATTGCAGTGAAAAGTCTACCCAAGGGCAAGGACCATCACACGTCAGAGCATTATTTTGAGGATGTCCTAGAGGGTGCCCGCTTGATAGAGGGTCAGTGCTCGAAAGATATTATGTTCGAGTGAAATATACCAAAAGTGTAAAAACAATATTATGATATATCAGGACTATGCCTTTTGTACTTTTGTCTGAAAGTTGTTGGTGCCTCCTGTGCGGCCGTTTTTTGTATAATCTGAAAGTTTACCAGTCGTCGGCTTCAGCCCCCTCGCGTGTAACGCGGGGGTGTTCGGAAAAAGCAATTGATCACTCTTGACCCAACGTCTTGGTCCATTAAGGAGGTGTCAATGCGGCGAACCAGGCAATCAGACTATAGGGTTTTAACACTTTCACTTAGCCATAGGAGTTTGACGGTGGATCTACGAGATAGCCCCTGGTATGTACGCGGTTATCCGAATACGGTGCATTTACATACGTGACGAGAAGAACGGTCCTTCGTGTAACATGGAAGGAATCGCGAAGATTCCGGTGAGTCATCGAGTGGTTGACCAGCTCTCGCATATCATGACAGTCAGTTTTCGGCTTTCTCTACTGAGGTACTCGTCCGAACAAACCGGGACACAATCGCAGTAGTTCTCCCTTTACTACCCTAGCCGATAGAGCGGAACGTAAGGTAGTAAGCACAGGAGCCGGGCAACCCAACTATTGACCAAAGACATGATTCGGAGCTGATGCATATAAGGCCAAACTCATGACGCCGAAGTATGCCATAAAGCAATTCGGACTTGTAGGCAACTCGTATGTTGCCATATCGAGCCCCTGGCAATATATGCCGAGGTGCGTGCATGAAATAACCACAGAGGCAAAATTCAGTTCTTTGAGAAAAGTGAATACTGAATACGAGTTATGTTGACTGACATCTGAATGATGCATCGAGCGCGATCTTTACAGATTGTAACGCTACCACCAAGGCTATTCGACATGCCGGGGGTCGAAAGCTGAGAAAAAGGCACTTTACAGGTTGGAAATGAGGAGTGCGGTCTACAAAAAGCATTTGGACCTCCTGTCGCATGTCTGCGCTGCCTTGCCTTGGTTAAAGGACTTCTCTGCAAATATAGTCACCTGTGGTAAAAGATAAAAAATGGTTAGGAAAAGGAAAAGACTATGAGAGTGCGGATAGTGTTATAGGTCTGTCCGCATTGTGCCTCCGCCGGTAGCCAGGGTATTTTAAGTGCATAATTATGTGTGCGCGGGACAGGCTTCGCGGCTATATGGGGTGGACGACGGAGGCCGAACTGCTAATCCAGCTCTGAGATTAATCGGTCCTGTTTAATGGAGACCGGTGGCTTGACGGCCGACGAAATGTGCGGCTTGATAAGGCTGCTTGGTACTTCGGACGCAGTAGCCGTAGTATGCTCCTCTGTATGGAGGGAGGACTCCGTTTTTCTGTTTACCTTGATGATGCCGCGTGGACCAAGCATCTTAAGTTGGGGATAGTTGTAATGTGGGACCGCATTGAAGCGAGCAAAAGCGGTACGCCCAAGTAATGCATGGCAGCTACTGCGGAGCGGGACGATATCGAAGGTCAAGCCCTCTCGAAAGTTGTTTGGCGAGCCGAAAACGACTTCCAATGTAATCGAACCCGTGCGGTAAGCTTCTATGCCAGATAATGTTTCGTTGAAGGTAGGTGTGGTGGGCCTGATTCTTGAAGGATCAATGCCCATTTTGCGGACAGTGTCTTGGTAGAGTAGATTAAGGCTACTACCGCTGTCCATAAGGACTTTCGTGAGATGGAACCCATCGATGATTGGATCGAGGATGAGAGCTGCCAAACCTTCGTGATAGATACTGGCCGGGTGGTCCTGGCGATCAAAAGTGATCGGGCGTGTTGGCTCTATAGCGTCGGCATCCCGTAGCGTGCGCTTGCAGTCCCTTGTAGGGACATGCGTCACGTATACCATATTTACTATCTTTACTTCGGGGGAAATTGCATCTGACCCCCGGTGTTCAGTTGGCGAGTCTCTTCGCCGTCGCTGTCACTGGGCGGCCCCTTCACCATTTGTTCGGCATTAAACTTGCCGACTTGTTTAAAAACCCAACAGCTTCTGTTGGTGTGATTGGCTGGTTTAACGGGGGTGCATGAATCTGGCAGGGCCGATCCAGTATCTTGTCCAAATTGGATGGTCCGTCTCTCTTTGCCTTGAATGGCTTTTTCCGTTGACCAGGTTTGGAACCACTGAATCCGGCGTTGACCACCGTGTCTTGCGTTTCTTCCTTGTTATTGCGACACTTGTGTTTATTACGCCGTGGCTTGCCGTTGCCGTCTCGAACTTCGGAAGTACCCGGATCAACGGCGTTGTTGCTTCTACGAGCTAGCCAGCTGTCTTCTCCCATGCAAAAATGGGTCATCAGAGCGGTAAGGGCGGCCATGGAATTTGGTTTTTCTTGACCGAAGTGGCGGGCGAGCCACTCGTCTCGGACGCTATGTCTAAAGGCCGCGAGGGCTTCGGCGTCCGAACAATCGACAATTTGGTTCTTTTTCACTAAGAACCTGGTCCAGAGCTTCCTGGCAGACTCCCCGGGCTGCTGGATAATATGACTTAGGTCATTGGCGTCTGGAGGCCGAACATATGTTCCTTGGAAGTTATTGTGGAAGGCGTCTTGCAAGTCTTCACAGCTGCCAATGGAGTTCTTGGGGAGGTTGTTCAGCCAATGCCGCGCTGGCCCCTTCAGTTTTAATGGGAGGTATTTAATGGCGTGGAGGTCATCACCTTGGGCCAGGTGGATATGAAGGAGGAAATCTTCAATCCATACTGCGGGGTTTGTTGTTCCGTCATATGATTCGATATTCATGGGTTTAAACCCTTCGGGGAATTCGTGTTCCATTACTTCGTCAGTGAAGCAAAGGGGGTGTGCGGCACCTCCATGCCGGGCCACGTCGCGATGCAGTTCGGACGGAGTTCGTCGACGGTGCTCGGCCCGGGTGTGGTTATGTTTGTCACGTCCGGCCGGATGGCCATCGTCGCGCGTCGGGCCACGCCCTCGCGATCCGTAGATCGATCTGGTCTGGCTTGCTCTGCTCTTCAGGTCATGCTGCAGGTCATATGTGTATCCCCGAGCTGTTATGTCTGTTTTTACGGCGAGGTAGTGTGGGCTGGTGTTCGGATTGAGTTGTCCCTTGTCCCGGTCGTGTGGTGGTCGGTCAGCCGCATTGCGCCCTGGTAGGACGGGCTCCAGCGCCTCGTCGTCGAATTGGGGTAACAATTTGCGCTTCGGGTAACTTTTGGTTGGGCGCTCGAGGCCGTATTCCTCAGCTGCCAGGACATCGGTCCATCTGTCATTAAGCAGATCTTGGTCAGCTTGAAGCTGCTGCTGCTTCTTTTTCAGGCTCCTCGCAGTGGCAATTAGCCGGCGCTTAAAGCGCTCCTGCTCGTCGGGTTCCTCAGGCATGATAAAGTCTTCGTCGCCGAGGCTCACCTCATCCTCGGAGGGTGGAAGATAGTTGCTGTCCTCCGAGTCTTTGTTAACGGCCTGTTCATTAGGGCTGACTCGCCCATCCTCCCGTTCATCCTGTTCAGAAGTTGGTTCAACTGGGTCTTCGTTGTCTTCGGCATCGTCCGGAGTATTTTTTTCTCCTGTGCCGGTATTGCTGCTTTTTCCACGGCGTGGTTTAGAGCGGCGCCGCTGACGTCGGCACTTTAGCTATATCTCAGGAGGTTTATCCTCGACTAAATCCTTCTCATTGTCGCCGTTGTTCTCTTTGGGTGTATCCACCATGTATACGTCATACGAGGAGGTGGCTGCCCAGCGCCCTGTGAGTGGTGGTTTTTGTGCCTGCTCCTCTCCGGCATCGTCGTCCATACTGTCGATGTCTTCAGAGCCGTAATCAAGCTCGTCGGTTAAGTCTTCGACGGCGGCTATGAAGTGGGTGGTGGGTGGGAAGCGGAACTCTCCGTTATTAGCTTCCAATTCAAACCAGATATAGTTTGGCTGAGAGTCCCCTAATAAGGAGAGGGCTTTTAATGAGTTTAGCACATCGCCCAATGGTGAGTGCCGGAAGATGTCCGCGGAGCTGAACTCGATGATCGGTGCCTGATCGGGTTCGATGAGCGCGGATGTACGCGGTCCGAAGCCTATGGCCGGAGACGAATCCGAGGTTCCGGTGACACAGGCCCCGCTTGAGGTTGGATCTGTGTGCGGCTCTAACGCGACTGAGTGTGTGGCCTCCGCGATGGGGTTGAGCTTCCCGTGTTCGGACGGCGCATCCTGCTTTGGATCCAGGGCTAGAGCGGTTACAGGCGCTATCTCCTGGGCACGGTCCGATGACAGATTTAGGTCATGTACATCGTGGTGGCAGGGAGCGGCCGCCATGGGCTCGAATCCATCGAAGATCAAGTCTCCGCGGATATCGGCAATGTAATTCAAGCTTCCAAACCTGACCTGATGGCCGGGGGCGTAGCTGTCGATCTGCTCCAGGTGGCCAAACGAGTTGGCCCGCGGTGCGAAGCCGCCGGATACGAAGATCTGTCTGGGGAGAAAGACCTCCCCCTGGACTTCATTATTGTGGATGATCGACGGAGCCATCGAACCTTTTGGTGACGACGCAGCGGAACTCTCAATGAAAGCACCAAAGTCGGTGTCAAAACCGATGGATCTCGGGTAGGGGGTCGCGAACTGTGTGTCTAAAGTTGATGGTAACAGGAGACGGGGGACACGATGTTTACCCAGGTTCGGGCCCTCTCTATGGAGGTAATACCCTACTTCCTGCTTGATTGATCTTGATGAATATGAGTATTACAAGAGTTGATCTACCACAAGATCGTGATGGCTAAACCCTAGGAGTCTAGACTATATGATTATGATTGTTGCCTCTACGGACTAAGCCCTCTGGTTTATATAGACACCGGAGGGGACTAGGGTTGTACAGAGTCGGTTACAGAGAAAGGAATCTTCATATCCGAACGCCAAGCTTGCCTTCCATGCCAAGGAGAGTCCCATCCGGACACGGGTGAGAGTCTTCGGTCTTGTATCTTCACAGCCCAACAGTCCGGCCCACATCAACAGGTCGGACGTCCGAGGACCCCTTAGTCCAGGACTCCCTCACCTGGAACCCCTTCCGGTGACCCTATATGTACCCGGTACCCTCCGGAACACTTCCGGTGTATGAATACCATCGTCCTATATATATATATATATATATATATATATATATATATATATATATATATATATATATATATATATATATATCAATATTTACCTCTCGACCATTTCGAGACTCCTTGTCATGTTTGTGATCTCATCTGGGACTCCGAACAACATTCGGTCACCAAATCACATAACTCATATAATACTATATCATCATCGAACGTTAAGCATGCGGACCCTACGGGTTCGAGACCTATGTAGACATGACCGAGACACCTCTTCGGTCAATAACCAATAGCGTAACCTGGATGCCCATATTGGCTCCTACATATTCTACGAATATCTTTATCGGTCGAACCGTTATGACAACATACGTAATTCCCTTAGTCCATCGGTATGTTACTTGCCTGAGATTCGATCGTCGGTATCTTCATAACTAGTTCAATCTCGTTACCCGCAAGTCTCTTTACTCGTTCTATAATAAATCATCCTGCAACTAACTCATTAGTCACTTTGCTTGCAAGGCTTCTTATGATGTGTATTACTGAGAGGGCCCAGAGATACCTCTCCAATACTCGGAGTGACAAATCCTAATCTCGATCTATGCCCCAACAAACACATTCAGAGATACTTGTAGAGCATCTTTATAATCACCCAGTTACGTTGTGACGTTTGATAGCACACAAGGCATTCCTCCGGTATCCGGGAGTTGCATAATCTCATAGTCAAAGGAATATGTATTTGACATGAAGAAAGCAATAGCAATAAAACTGAACGATCAATATGCTATGCTAACGGATGGGTCTTGTCCATCACATCATTCTTCTAATGTTGTGATCCCATTCATCAAATGACAACACATGTCTATGGTTAGGAAACTAAACCATCTTTGATTAACGAGCTAGTCTAGTAGAGGCTTACTAGGGACACGGTGTTTTGTCTATGTATCGACACATGTATCAAGTTTCCGGTTAATACAATTCTAGCATGAATAATAAACATTTATCATGATATAAGGAAATACAAAATAACAATTTTATTATTGCCTCTAGGGCATATTTCCTTTAGTCTTCCACTTGCACTAGAGTCAATAATCTAGTTCACATCGCCATGTGTTTTAACACCAATAGTTCACATCTTTATGTGATTAATACCCATAGTTCACATCGCCATGTGACCAACACCCAAAGGGTTTACTAGAGTTAATAATCTAGTTCACATCACTATGTGGTTAACACCCAAAGAGTACTAAGGTGTGATCATGTTTTGCTTGTGAGAGAAGTTTAGTCAACGGGTCTGCCACATTCAGATCCGTATGTATTTTGCAAATTTCTATGTCTACAATGCTCTGCATGGAGCTACTCTAGCTAATCGCTCCCATGTTCAATACGTATCTGGATTGAGACTTAGAGTCATCTAGATCAGTGTCAAAGCTTGCATTGACGTAACTCTTTACGATGAACTCTTTATCACCTCCATAACCGAGAAACATTTCCTTAGTCCTCTTTAAGGTAACTAAGGATAATTTTGACCGCTGTCCAGTGATCTATTCCTGGATCACTATTGTACTCCCTAGCCAAACTCATGGCAAGGTACACAACATGTTTGGTATACAGCATGGCATACTTTATAGAACCTATGGCTGAGGCATAGGGAACGACTTTCATTCTCTCTTTATCTTCTGCCGTGGTCGGGTTTTGAGTCTTTACTCAACTTCACACCTTACAATACAGACAAGAACTCCTTCTTAGACTGATCCATTTTGAACTCGTTCAAAATCTTGTCAAGGTATGTACTCATTGAAAGTCTTATTAAGCGTCTTGATCTATCTCTATAGATCTTGATGCCCAATATGTAAGCAGCTTCACCGAGGTCTTTCATTGAAAAATTCTTATTCAAATATCCTTTTATGCTATCCAGAAATTTTACATCATTTCCAATCAACAATATGTCATCCACATATAATATCAGAAATGCTCCAGAGCTCCCACTCACTTTCTTGTAAATACAGGGTTCACCATAAGTTTGTATAAAACCATATGCTTTGATCACCTTATCAAAGCGTATATTCCAACTCCGAGATGCTTGCAACAGTCCATAAATGGATCGCTGGAGTTCACACACTTTGTTAGCACCTTTAGGATCGACAAAACCTTTTGGTTGCATCATATACAACTCTTCTTTAAGAAATCCATTAAGGAATGCAGTTTTGACATCCATTTGCCAGATTTCATAAAATGCGGCAATTGCTAACGAGATTCGGACAGACTTAAGCATCGCTATGAAAATCTCATCATAGTCAACACCTTGAACTTGTCGAAAACCTTTTGCGACAAGTCGAGCTTTGTAGATAGTAACACTACCATCAGCGTCCGTCTTCCTCTTGAAGATCCATTTATTCTCAATGGCTTGACGATCATCGGGCAAGTCCACCAAAGTCCACACTTTGTTCTCATACATGGATCCTATCTCAGATTTCATGGCCTCAAGCCAGCTATCGGAATCTGGACTCATCATAGCTTCTTCATAGTTCATAGGTTCGCCATGGTCTAATAACATGACTTCCAGGACAGGATAACCATACCACTCTGGTGTGGAACATGCTCTGTTCTATTGGAAATATGCCCTAGAGGCAATAATAAAGTGGTTATTATTATATTTCCTTGTTCATGATAATTGTCTGTTGTTCATGCTATAATTGTATTAATCGGAAACCGTAATACATGTGTGAATACATAGACTGTAATATGTCCCTAGTAAGCCTCTAGTTGACTAGCTCGTTGATCAATAAATGGTTGTGGTTTCCTGACCATGGACATTGGATGCCATTGATAATGGGATCACATCATTACGAGAATGATGTGATGGACAAGACCCAATCCTAAGCATAGCACAAGGTCGTGTAGTTCGTTTTGCTAGAGCTTTTCTAATGTCAAGTATCGTTTCCTTAGACCATGAGATTGTGCAACTCTCGGATACCGTAGGAATGCTTTGGGTGTACCAAACATCACAACGTAATTGGGTGGCTATAAAGATGCACTACAGGTATCTCCGAAAGTGTCTATTGGGTTGGCACAAATGGAGACTGGGATTTGTCACTCCATGACGGAGAGGTATCTCTGGGCCCACTCGGTAATGCATCATCATAATGAGCTCAATGTGACTGAGGAGTTAGTCACGGGATCATGCGTTGCGGAACGAGTAAAGAGACTTGCCGGTAACAAGATTGAACGAGGTAAGGGGATACCGACGATAGAATCTCGGGCAAGTAACATACCGATGGACAAAGGGAATTGTATACGGGATTGATTGAATCCCCGACATCGTGGTTCATCCGATGAGATCATCGTGGAACATGTGGGAGCCAACATGGGTATCCAGATCCCGCTGTTGGTTATTCGCCGGAGAACGTCTCGGTCATGTCTGCATGGTTCCCAAACCCGTAGGGTCTACACACTTAAGGTTCGGTGACGCTAGAGTTGTTATGGGAAATTGTATGTGGTTACCGAAGGTTGTTCAGAGTCCCGGCTGAGATCCCGAATGTCACGAGGAGTTCCGGAATGGTCCAGAGGTAAAGATTTATATATGGGAAGTCCAGTTTCAGTCACCGGAATGGTTTCGGGGGTTATCGGTATTGTACGGGAACCACCGAAAGGTGTCCGAGGGTCCATCGGGTGGGGCCACCTGCCCCGGGGGACTTAATGGGATGAACAAGGGTGGGAACCAGCCCCCTAGTGGGCTGGTGCGCCCCCCAAGGGCCCAAGGCGCCTAGGGTTGGAAACCCTAGGGGGTGGGGGCGCCTCCCACCAAACTTGGGGGGCAAGTTCCCCCCTTGGCCGCCCCCCTTGTAGATGGGATCTAGGGGGGCGGCCCCCTCTCCCCTTCCCCCTATAAATAGTGGGGGGTGGGACGGCTGCCATACCCCCTTCCCTGGGGCAGCCCCTCCCTCCTCCAACACCTCCTCCTCCTCCGTAGTGCTTGGCGAAGCCCTGCAGGAGAACCGCAAGCTCCACCACCACGCCGTCGCGCTGCTGGAGATCTCCCTCAACTTCTCCTATTCCCTTGCTGGATCAAGAACGAGGAGACGTCCCCGGGTTGTACGTGTGTTGAACGCGGAGGCGCCGTCCGTTCGGTGCTTGGATCGGATCTTCCGCGATTTGAATCGCCGCGAGCACGACTCCATCAACCGCGTTCTTGTAACGCTTCCGCTTAGCGATCTTCAAGGGTATGAAGATGCACTCCCTCTCTCTCGTTGCTAGCATCTCCTAGATTGATCTTGGTGATACGTAGGAATTTTTTGAATTTTTTACTACGTTCCCCAACAGTGGCATCATGAGCTAGGTCTATGCGTAGATTCTATGCACGAGTAGAACACAAAGCAGTTGTGGGCGATGATTTAGTCGATTTGCTTACCGTTACTAGTCTTATCTTGATTCGGCAGCACTATGGGATGAAGCGGCCCGGACCGACCTTACACGTACGCTTTCGTGAGACTGGTTCCACCGACCGACATGCACTTGATGCATAAGGTGGCTAGCGGGTGTCTATCTCTCCCACTTTAGTCGGATCAGATTCGATGAAAAGGGTCCTTATGAAGGGTAAATAGCAATTGGCATATCACCGTTGTGGCTTTTGCGTAGGTAAGAAACGTTCTTGCTAGAAACCCATAGCAGCCACGTAAAACATGCAACAACAATTAGAGGACGTCTAACTTGTTTTTGCAGGGTATGCTATGTGATGTGATATGGCCAAAAGGATGTGATGAATGATATATGTGATGTATGAGATTGATCATGTTCTTGTAATATGAATCATGACTTGCATGTCGATGAGGATGACAACCGGCATGAGCCATTAATTTATTGTATGACCTGCGTGTCAATGAAAACGCCATGTAATTACTTTACTTTATTGCTAACCGTTAGCCATAGTAGTAGAAGTAATAGTTGTCGAGACAACTTCATGAAGACACGATGATGGAGATCATGGTGTCATGCCGGTGACGAAGGTGATCATGCCGCGCCTCGAAGATGGATATCAAAGGCGCAAGATGATATTGGCCATATCATGTCACTTTATGATTTGCATGTGATGTTTGTCATGTTTACATCTTATTTGCTTAGAACGGCGGTAGCATAAATATGATGATCCCTCACTAAAATTTCAAGAAAGGTGTTCCCCCTAACTGTGCACTGTTGCGAAGGTTTGTTGTTTTGAAGCACCACGTGATGATCGGGTGTGATAGATTCTAACATTCGCATACAACGGGTGTAAGCCAGATTTACACATGTGAAACACTTAGGTTGATTTGACGAGCTTGGCATGTACAGACATGGCCTCGGAACACAAGAGACCGAAAGGTCGAACATGAGTCGTATAGTAGATACGATCAACATGGAGATGTTCAACGTTGATGACTAGTCTGTCTCACGTGATGATCGGACATGGCCTAGTCGTTTCGGATCATGTAACACTTAGATGACTAGAGGGATGTCTATCTGAGTGGGAGTTCATTAAATAATTTGATTAGATGAACTTAATTATCATGAACTTAGTCTAAAATATCTTTACAATATGTCTTGTAGATCAAATGGCCCACGCTAATGTTGCCCTCAACTTCAACGCGTTCCTAGAGAAAACCAAGCTGAAAGACGATGGTAGCAACTACACGGACTGGGTCCGTAACTTGAGGATCATCCTCATAGCTTCCAAGAAAGCATATGTCCTTGAAGCACCACTAGGTGACGCACCCATTTTCCCAGCAACTCAAGATGTTATGAACGCCTGGCAGCCGCGTAGTGATGATTACTCCCCGGTTCAGTGCGGCATGCTTTACAGCTTAGAACCGGGGCTCCAAAAGCGTTTTGAGCAGCACAGAGCATATGAGATGTTCCAAGAGCTGAAAATGGTTTTCCAAGCTCATGCCCGGGTCGAGAGATATGAAGTCTCCGACAAGTTCTACAGTTGTAAGATGGAGGAAAACAGTTCTGTCAGCGAGCATATACTCAAGATGTTTAGGTTGCACAACCGCTTGTCTCATTTGGGAGTTAATCTTCCAGATGACTCAGTCATTGATAGGATCCTCCAGTCGCTTCCACCTAGCTACAAGAGCTTTGTGATGAACTACAATATGCAAGGGATGGAGAAGTCCATTCCTGAGTTATATTCAATGCTGAAATCAGCGGAGGTGGAAATCAAAAAGGAACATCAAGTGTTGATGGTGAATAAGACCACTAGTTTCAAGAAAGGCAAGGGTAAGAAGAACTTCAAGAAGGACGGCAAGGGAGTTGCCGCGCCCGGTAAATCAGTTGTCGGGAAGAAGCCAAAGAATGGACCCAAGCCTGAGACTCAGTGCTTTTATTGCAAGGGAAATGGACACTGGAAACGGAACTGCCCCAAGTACTTAGCAGATAAGAAGGCTGGCAACGCCAAAGGTATATATGATATACATGTTATTGATGTGTACCTTACCAGCACTCGTAGTAGCTCCTGGGTATTTGATACCGGTGCGGTTGCTCATATTTGTAACTAAAAAAGGAGTTGCGGAATAAGCGAAGACTGGCGAAGGACGAGGTGACGGTGCGCGTCGGGAATGGTTCCAATGTCGATGTGATCGCCGTCGGCACGCTACCTCTACATCTACCTTCTGTATTAGTTTTAAACCTCAATAATTGTTATTTAGTGCCAGCTTTGAGCATGAACATTGTATCTGGATCTCGTTTAATGCGAGATGGCTACTCATTTAAATCCGAGAATAATGGTTGTTCTATTTATATGAGAGATATGTTTTATGGTCATGCCCCGCTGGTCAATGGTTTATTTTTATTGAATCTCGAACGTGATGTTACACATATTCATAGTGTGAATGCCAAAAGATGTAAGGTTGATAATGATAGTCCCACATACTTGTGGCACTGCCGCCTTGGTCACATTGGTGTCAAACGCATGAAGAAACTCCATGCAGATGGACTTTTGGAGTCTCTTGATTATGAATCATTTGACACGTGCGAACCATGCCTCATGGGAAAAATGACCAAGACTCCGTTCTCCGGAACAATGGAGCGAGCAACCAACTTGTTGGAAATCATACATACTGATGTGTGCAGTCCAATGAGTGTTGAGGCTCGCGGTGGCTATCATTATGTTCTCACCCTCACTGATGACTTGAGTAGATATGGGTATGTCTACTTAATGAAACACAAGTCTGAAGCATTTGAAAAATTCAAGGAATTTAAGAGTGAGGTAGAGAATCAACGTGACAGGAAAATAAAGTTCTTATGATCAGATCATGGAGGAGAATACTTGAGTCACGAGTTTGGCACGCACTTAAGGAAATGTGGAATTGTTTCACAACTCATGCCGCCTAGAACACCTCAGCGTAATGGTGTGTCCGAATGTCGTAATCGCACTCTATTGGATATGGTGTGATCTATGATGTCTCTTACCGATCTACCGCTATCATTTTGGGGCTATGCTTTAGAGACTGCCGCATTCACTTTAAATAGGGCTCCGTCGAAATCCGTTGAGACGACACCGTATGAATTATGGTTTGGGAAGAAACCTAAGCTGTCGTTTCTAAAAGTTTGGGGATGCGATGCTTATGTCAAGAAACTTCAACCTGAAAAGCTCGAACCCGAATCGGAAAATGCGTCTTCATAGGATACCCTAAGGAAACTATAGGGTATACCTTCTACCTCAGATCTGAAGGCAAGATCTTTGTTGCCAATAATGGATCCTTTCCGGAGAAAGAGTTTCTCTCGAAAGAAGGAAGTGGGAGGAAAGTAGAACTTGATGAAGTACTGCCTCTTGAACCAGAGAGTGGCGGAGCTCAGGAAGATGTTTCCGTGGTGCCTGCACCGACTAGAGAGGAAGTTAATGATGATGATCATGAAACTTCGGATCAAGTTGCTACTGAATTTAGTAGGTCCACAAGGACACGTTCCGCACCAGAGTGGTACGGCAACCCTGTCCTAGAAATCATGTTGTTAGACAACAGTGAACCTTCAAACTATGAAGAAGCGATGGCGGGCCCGGATTCCAACAAATGGCTTGAAGCCATGAAATCCGAGATAGGATCCATGTATGAAAACAAAGTATGGACTTTGACAGACTTGCCTGATAATTGGCAAGCCATGGAGATTAAGTGGATCTTTAAGAAGAAGACTGATGCGGATGGTAATGTGACCGTCTATAAGGCTTGGCTTGTCGCTAAGGGTTATCGACAAGTTCAAGGGGTTGACTACGATGAGACCTTCTCACCCGTAGTGAAGCTGAAGTCCATCTAAATCATGTTAGCAATTGCCGCATTCTATGATTATGAGATATGGCAAATGGACGTCAAAACGGCATTCCTTAACGGTTTCCTTAAGGAAGAATTGTATATGATGCAGCCGAAAGGTTCTGTCGATCCTAAGAATGTTGACAAGGTATGCAAGCTCCAGTGCTCCATCTATGGGCTGGTGCAAGCATCTCGGAGTTGGAACATTCATTTTAATGAAATGATCAAAGCGTTTGGGTTTGTACAGACTTATGGAGAAGCATGTATTTACAAGAAATTGAGTGGGAGCTCTGTAGCATTTCTCATATTGTATGTGGATGACATACTATTGATGGGAAAAGATATAGAACTTTTGGAAAGCATAAAGGCCTACTTGAATAGTGTTTTTCAATGAAGGACCTTGGAGAAGCTGCTTACATATTAGGCATCAAGATCTATAGAGATAGATCGAGACGCCTCATTGGTCTTTCACAAAGCATATACCTTGACAAGATATTGAAGAAGTTCAATATGGACCAGTCCAAGAAGGGGTTCTTGCCTGTATTGCAAGGTGTGAGATTGAGCACGGCTCAATGCCTGACCACGGCAGAAGATAGAGAAAAGATGAGTGTCATCCCCTATGCCTCAGCCATAGGCTCTATTATGTATGCCATGCTGTGTACCAGACCTGATGTGAACCTTGCCGTAAGTTTGATAGGGAGGTACCAAAGTGATCCCGGAATGGAACACTGGACAGCGGTCAAGAATATCCTGAAGTACCTGAAAAGGACTAAGGATATGTTTCTCGTTTATGGAGGTGATGAAGAGCTCGTCGTAAAGGGTTATGTCGATGCTAGCTTCGACGCAGATCTGGATGACTCCAAGTCACAAACCGGACACGTGTACATTTTGAATGGTGGGGCGGTCAGCTGGTGCAGTTGCAAGCAAAGCGTCGTGGCGGGATCTACATGTGAAGCGGAGTACATAGCAGCCTCGGAGGCAGCACAGGAAGCAGTCTGGATGAAGGAGTTCATCACCGACCTAGGAGTTATTCCCAACGCAGCAGGCCTGATGACTCTCTTCTATGACAACACTGGAGCTATTGCCCTTGCCAAGGGGCCCAGGTTTCACAAGAAGACCAGGCATATCAAGCGTCGCTTCAACTCCATTCGTGAATATATTCAAGATGGAGACATAGATATTTGTAAAGTGCATACGGATCTGAATGTCGCAGATCCATTGACTAAACCTCTTCCACGAGCAAAACATGATCAACACCAGAACTCTATGGGTGTTCAATTCATCACAATGTAACTAGATTATTGACTCTAGTGCAAGTGGGAGACTGTTGGAAATATGCCCTAGAGGCAATAATAAAGTGGTTATTATTATATTTCCTTGTTCATGATAATTGTCTGTCGTTCATGCTATAATTGTATTAACCAGAAACCATAATACATGTGTGAATACATAGACCATAATATGTCCCTAGTAAGCCTCTAGTTGACTAGCTCGTTGATCAATAGATGGTTGTGGTTTCCTGACCATGGACATTGGATGTCATTGATAACGGGATCACATCATTAGGAGAATGATGTGATGGACAAGACCCAATCCTAAGCATAGCACAAGGTCGTGTAGTTCGTTTTGCTAGAGCTTTTCTAATGTCAAGTATCGTTTCCTTAGACCATGAGATTGTGCAACTCCCGGATATCGTAGGAATTCTTTCGGTGTACCAACGTCACAACGTAACTAGGTGGCTATAAAGGTGCACTACAGGTATCTCCGAAAGTGTCTGTTGGGTTGGCACAAATCGAGACTGGGATTTGTCACTCCGTATGACGGAGAGGTATCTCTGGGCCCACTCGGTAATGCATCATCATAATGAGCTCAATGTGACTAAGGAGTTAGTCACGGGATCATGCGTTACAGAACGAGTAAAGAGACTTGCCGGTAATGAGATTGAACGAGGTATGGGGATACCGACGATCGAATCTCGGGCAAGTAACATACCGGTGGACAAAGGGAATTGTATACGGGATTGATTGAATCCCCGACATTGTGGTTCATCCGATGAGATCATCATGGAACATGTGGGAGCCAACATGGGTATCCAAATCCCACTGTTGGTTTTTGGCCGGAGAACGTCTCGGTCATGTCTGCATGGTTCCCGAACCCGTAGGGTCTACACACTTAAAGTTCGGTGACACTAGAGTTGTTATGGGAAATTGTATGTGGTTATCGAAGGTTGTTTGGAGTCCCGGATGAGACCCCGGACATCACGAGGAGTTCCGGAGGTAAAGATTTATATATGGGAAGTCCAGTTTCAGTCACTGGATGGTTTCGGGGGTTATCGGTATTGTACCGGAACCACCAAAAGGTGTCCCGGGGTCCACCGGGTGGGGCCACCTGCCCCGAGGGACTTAATGGGCTGAAAAGGGTGGGAACCAGCCCCCTAGTGGGTTGCTGTGCCCCCAAGGGCCCAAGGCGCCTATGGTTGGAAACCCTAGGGGGTGGGGGCGCCTCCCACCAAACTTGGGGGGCAAGTTCCCCCCTTGGCCGCCACCCCCCTTGTAGATGGGATCTAGGGGGCCGGCCCCCTCTCCCCTTCCCCCTATAAATAGTGGGGGGAGGGGGGTTGGAGGCCTGCCATACCCCCTTCCCTGGCGCAGCCCCTCCCTCCTCCAACACCTCCTCCTCCTCCGTAGTGCTTGGCGAAGCCCTGCAGGAGAACCGCAAGCTCCACCACCACGCCGTCGTGTTGCTGGATCTCTCCCTCATTTTCTCCTATTCCCTTGCTGGATCAAGAAGGAGGAGACGTCCCCAGGCTGTACGTGTGTTGAACGCGGAGGCGCCGTCCGTTCGGCGCTTGGATCGGATCTTCCACGATTTGAATCGCCGTCAGCACGACTCCATCAAGCGCGTTCTTGTAACGCTTCCGCTTAATGATCTTCAAGGGTATGAAGATGCACTCCCTCTCTCTCGTTGCTAGCATCTCCTAGATTGATCTTGGTGATACGTAGGAATTTTTTGAATTTTTACTACGTTCCCCAACATGTTCGACCTACGAGGTCCAGTAGTAACTTGATCCGAAGTTTCATGATCATCATTATTAGCTTTCTCTCTAGTTGGTGTAGGCATCACGGGAATGGATTTCAGTGATGTGCTACTTTCCAATTGGAGAGAAGGTACAATTACCTCATCAAGTTCTACTTTCCTCCCACTCACTTCTTTCGAGAGAAACTCCTTCTCTAGAAATGTTCCATTCTCAGCAACAAAGATCTTGCCTTCTGTAACATCCCAATTTTCAATCTGGATGTTATACATAGGCCATCATATGCATATCATATTGTATTTGCATTTCGTTTGCGATCCTAGAAATCCTAAGCAACTCAAGGACCCACGGAGAGAGTTGGGGATTTCATTATTTTCATATTTGAATTTTTCTCAAATTTGAAAAGAGGATCATTTTGGTTCTAATAATTTTCTCTCTGAAATATTTCCAATACTAAAAATAAAAGAGAGGAGATAAAATGACTTCTCCAAAATAAAATAAATATTGGAGGAATAAATTTAAAATCAAATAAATATTTTTATTGCTATTTTATTTGAATTAGAAAATATGCATTTTTCAAAATTGCATTTTTAGGCCAGAAAAATGTTCACTTTGTTCTAAATATTTTATTTACACGGTGAAAATTGTTTTTGGCATTTTTAGAATTTTTTTAAAATTTTACTAGGATTTATGTTTTTCGGCAGAATTTATTTTAAAAAAAAACTCTTCGCCGCCCGACTCGGCCGAAGGCCCAGCCGAGCCGTGCCGCGCCCGCGCCGCCACCGACTCCCCGCGCGGGAGAGTCCCCGCCGCCGCGGCGTCCAAGTCCGGCCGGGGCACGCCACCCAAGGCCGACCCCGACCCGGCGCCCCCTCGCCCAAGTCGCCCTCCCGGCCCCTTTAAATAGCCGCGCCACCCTGCCGCCCTCTCCACCTCGAGCTGCCGCAGCCGCCGCTCGCAGCCGCCGCGCCACCGCCGTTGCTCGCCGCCGTCGCCTCGCCGCAGCCCCGCGTAGCCCGCCGCAGCCGCTGATCGGATCCGCCGCCACTGCCGCCGACCGGTTTTGTTCGGTTTTTGTCGGTTTATTTTGGTAAACCCTAGATCTAGTTTGGTTTTTTTAGATCAGTTTTTCTCGGTTTTCTCAGTTTAGAGCTATTTTGCGAACGTTCGTTCGTTTAGATTCTTTAATGAATGAATTCGTTCGTTTATTCTGTTAGCGGACGTTCGTCCGATAGATTTTTCTTTTTCCGTTTTTATTCACCAGGGACCTATCCGTGATTATTTTTATCGCAGATTAGCCCTGATCTTCAAACCCTCGCATCTTTTCAACCGTTCGTCCAAATCCAGTGAAACCAATGCCAAAATCTTCGTCTCGAACCCCTCTTTCCAGTTAATCAACTTGAACAAGGTTTTGACAATTTAAAATTTGGTTTCA
Organism: Aegilops tauschii subsp. strangulata; assembly: GCF_002575655.3. NCBI lineage: Eukaryota > Viridiplantae > Streptophyta > Magnoliopsida > Poales > Poaceae > Aegilops > Aegilops tauschii. Next base: position 392,066,859 of record NC_053037.3, read on the forward strand.
AGCAGATTTGAGTTCGAATTTCTTTTGGTCGTAGTTTTAGTTCCGTAGCTCCGATTCGATTGATTCTTTTTGCAAATCGAACCTCTTCAGTTGAACTCTCAGATTTGATCTTTCTCATCTGAGTTTTACCCTTGCATCATTGCTTGAGTGCTTATGTATGCTATTGTTTGTTTGCGATAGAATTTCCGAAGTGCGAAGCGTGCTACTACGAGTCACTAGGGTTTGCACATCGTCAGCAAGGCAACTAACACCCTGATCATATCCCTTTATTACCCAGTTTGTATGCATTAGTTTCAACCCTCAAACATTGCATGAGCATGATCTGTTTAACATGTGGGTTTGGGAAGTAGATGATGAGGTAGAACCTATTGTCCTTTATATCAAACCATGGGAGTTACTTCTACGTTATGCTTATACTGCTATGCTATGCTCGTAGACGTGGATTGGTTGAGTGTATCCATGACAGATGTGAGAGTTGTTAATTAATGGTTAACTTAAGGTGGCAACATTAATACACATCTGGGTGGATTGGTTGCGGGCACCTGGAGAATCCAGTGTTGTCCTAGGATATCCCGGAGTACCCGTGTGATCATCCTACGGTTCGCCACCCAGGCTCAAAGGGATCTTAAGATTATTCATGCTAGAAACTTCCATGTGCAGCCACAAGCCATTATGAGCTCTGGCATAGTTGAGTATGTTGCGTGACCACTTTTAGTGGTAGGCTAGCAGATGTAGGGGATGTAGGTGGTACTGTCTACCCAGAGTAAAGAGTTAATGCTTCTGAAAGACTGTGTCTCGGTCATCCGTTTCTCAAACACCATGTAGTGCGAGAAATCCAACGAAGGAGATCGAGTCTTGTGGGGAAAAGTGCGCAAACCTCTGCAGAGTGTATAAACTAATCATGGTTAGCCATGTCCCCGGTTATAGACATCTTAAGTATCTGGTACTTGAATTATTGATTCGATCTCATCACTCCAAATTAATTTGTTGGGTTATTAATACTGTTTAATTGGGATTGAGATGGAGGAACCTTCTCAATATTTGTCAACGACCGTGATAGTTAAATAAAATATATTCCTTTATTGTAGGGTAAAATTGGCTATATGCAAAATAAACTTAGAGCCTCCACCGGCCATATATGCATATAGTGTTAGCATTCAGCTTGTTCATTGCTCCACAGTGTTATTTTGCCAGCATATTCCATGTGCTGACCCGTTTCGGGCTGCAACGTATTATGTTGCAGACTTTTCAGACGAGGAGTAAGGTATACTAGGTCGTTGTCGTCCACTCAGCTATGCCGCTGGAGTTGGTGCACTCATTTACCTTCGATGCTTCCGCAGTTATCTTATTTAGATGGCCTTAAGCCATATTATTGTAATAAGTTCTCTTTTGAGACTTTTGAAGTAATAAGTGTGTGATTGAAACTCTGTTATAAATCCTTCAAGTACTGTGTGTGTCAGCATTACCGATCCAGGGATGACACATATACACAGAGATTTGATCGTCTGAGGTCGGATCGCTACAAGATGGTATCAGAGCACATGCTGACTGTAGGATGCGACCACTAAGATAAGCCTTAGGTCACTCTTCTCTACTCATTTCTGACTCCTCTCCATTTTCCACTCTATAGATGGCAGACCCAAGGAACAAGTTTGCACAATCGGATGAAGGCACACCTTTTGGACGACACTTGAAGGAAGTCACTAGGTACCTGAACATCGGAATACCAAGCTTCACCGGGACCTACACCGCCACTTTACCAGAAGAGGAGCGTTGGATGATTCGAGTTCATGTTCCGGGAAGGACATTCACGCCAGTTACTGAGCCCATAGAGTTTTCCTTTGATGCACCAACCTGGAGTCTAGGAAAGAGCATGGCAGCTCACATCGCCATGGGACGCATCGGCGAAGTCTACAACGAGGATCTTAAGGACACTATCTACCAGATATGTGGGTGCCGAGATGAGCAATGGGAGATGATCAGCACCAGGAGGGACCGGTCCATTGCAGCTTTCATCCAGGAGTTAAACCAGCACATTCGCCGCCAGGAGAACCAAATGTGCGCAAGCATGATAGATCTGAAGAAGGTGATGACCAGGAACATGGAGCTTGAAGAGGAACTCAAGTCTACACGCGACGGATACGAGGAGGAATGTGACACCCGGATAATTAAGCTACAGTAATCCTCTGCTAATGAAGCCACGTCACCACGATTACTGTTGTTAGGCACTCATTGATCCGAAAACGGCTCAAATTCAAATTTAAAACAAAGTCAAAAATAAAAGTTTTCAAATGTCAAAACCAAAATGTGCAAACTGTGGCAAATAAATCATAAGTATTATTAGTGAAGAAACCAAAGTTTCATAAAATGTTTAAGTGCTCAAAAGTAGTTAGAACAGCGGCTTTCTGGAATAGCAAACTACTTTAAATAAAGTCCAGACATTTTGTGGCATTGTAAATAATTGCATCTCGAATTGTGGGCCAAGTCTCATTTTTCTTAAAGGTCATTTGCTATTGGAAAAGAAATTAAAAAAACTATAAAAGAAAATTATGAAAGAGATGAAAAGGAGGAGGACCTAAGCTAATGGGCTCGTTAGCCCACCTAACTAAAGGCCGGCCCAACATGTCCCCCTGCACCCCTCCCTGTTCACAGGGAGGCGTGGATGCCGGCGATGGCCGCCACGGCCGAGGGCGATGCCGTGGCGCCCATCCACCGCGGCCCTCCTATATCTACTCGAAGCCCTCCCCCAAAACCCTAACGCCCCTGCTTATCCCACTTCGCCCCTCCCTCTCACCCTCTCGTCGATCTGGAAGAAGCCCGCGCCACCACTGCCATGGCCGACCTCGTCCTCGTGCCCACCGAGCTCCCCGGCGCCTGAGACCTCGTCCATCTTCTCCGTCGCCGTCCACTACTTCGTCTACGTCCACGGATCGAGCCGGAACGCGCCGAGTCGAGCAGAAGATCTTCTTCCACCTCCGGCCACCGCGGCGCCACCGTCGATTCCGGCGCCCTCTGCTGCTCCGTGACCTCGACGAGCCTTTCTTGAGCTCCACGGTGAGCGTGTGGTCATAACCCCTCTGTTCCCCTCTGTTTCCCTGCCCGTAGCCGCCGACACCATCAATGCCGAGCTCCTCGCCGTCGCTAGCATCGCCGTCGTAGCCACCGCATGCACCGTTCGCGCTCAAGCCGTGCACCGTGCTCCTGGGTCTCGTATGAGTCCAACGAGCCCACTGGCTCGCTCGCTCTCCCGCAATAGCGACGGGCTCGTCTAGCTCCCGCTCCGGCCGCCGTCATTGTCGACACCGAGCCCGTCTCCAACCTCCCCTGCTGCGACCACTAGCACCGGTCGACGTGCGGTGCTGCCCGCGTCCGATCCCCACCAGCCGCGCGTCAAATGGGCGCCAGAGCACCGATTCTGAGCACCACCGTCGCCGCGTCGTGAGCCTCGCTCCCACGCCGTCCGTGTGCGCGCCCGCCTCGCCCCGGCTCGTCCGCGCGGCCCCGCTGCCGCTTGCACACCGCCCGCCTCCGGCCCCCTCTCCCCGTGCCGGCCATCCGCAGCCGACGCCTGCGCCCTTCCGCCGTCGCGCCCGGAGCTCAGCTCCTGCCCGCGCGCTCCACTTCTCTCCCTGTCTCGTCTCGCTCGCCTGCTCCGCGCGCCCGGCCCGCGCTGGCGCCGCCCTCCACCGGCGTCGCCCTCCGCCGGTGCCGCCGCCCGCCCACCACCGCTGCCGCTGTGGCCGGCGCCCACCGGCACCGTCGCGCCCTTCTGGGCGGGCTCCCCGTCGCCCCGGCGGGTTTGCCCGCACCCGGCTTCGCTCCGCTAAAGCCATCGCCCGTTAGGCCCCCTCGGGCCTATGACATATGGGCCCCACGCCCCTGTTAAAAAAATAAATTAAAAAACATAATAATAAATTAAATAGTTAATTAATTAATTAATTAACTTGATTAACTTGGGATTAATTAGCCTAATAGCCTAATTAGACCAAATTAACTAGTTAATTAATGAATCAGTCAATGACAGGAGGGCCCCACACCCTGTTGACCAGTCAAACGTTGACTGGTCAACTAGGACCCCCTGGACCCGCATGCCACCCTCTGGTACACCTCTGTGTACACAGAGCTGGGTACCCATAGCATTTTAATCTTTATTCTCGAATTAAAATTAATTTCAAAATATTGTTAAAACTTTAGAAAATCATAGAAAATAATCTGTAACTCGGATGAAAAAGTTTTATACATGAAAGTTGCTCAGAACGACGAGACGAATCGGAATACGCTCTCCATTCATCTGTCACATCCCCTATCATAGCGAACATTGAACTTTTCCCCTCCGATTCATCTGTCCGAAAATGCCTAACTCCGGGAAAACTTTCAGGATGTTATTCCCCTTCGCCGGTATCGTGTAGCACCGCGTTAGAACACCCCTAGCCCCGCGTGTTACCGTTGTCATGCATCTGTGTTGCATCTGTTTGCATTATATTTACTGTTTCTTCCCCCTCTTCTCTCTGGTAGACCCCGAGACCGCTGTTGATGTCCCTGTGATCGACTACGTCGACGACGACCCTTCTTGCCTTTCAGCGGAGCTTCCAGGCAAGCCCCCCCTTTGATCATCCCGATATCGCCCATTCCTTTCTCTCATGCTTGCATTAGATTTTGCTACTGTTATTGATTGCTCCTATTCTGATGCATAGCCTGCTTTTGTACCTGCTATTGTTACCTACCTGCTTGTCCTAAACTGCTTAGTATAGGTTGGTTAGAGATCCATCAGTGACCCCTGCTTGTCCTTGTTGCCCCTGCTTCATCATCGACGCCTCGATCAACATGATCGATGACCAGAGCCTGACACCTCACATCACATCACACCCCTTTAGTTGCTCGACTCTGCAGAGTTACTATCGAGTGCCGAGGGTGATCCCTCATAACGCACTCCTGATGATAATTCTGTAGTATAGCTATTCAGTTGTGGTCAACGGGGGTGGTTCCTCTTTCACCATTCCCGATACGGCTCTGTCGTGCAACACCTCAAGTGTGAACCTCGAGGGTGGTCCCTCTTACGTTCACCTTGATGATTACATTGAGTGGAATCCACCGGGGGTGATTCCTCGGGTTTTCTTCCTTGATGTTTTGGACACACGGTTACCTTGACTTTACTTGAGACCATTGTTGAAGTCGGGTCGGCCTTGAGGGGTACCCGCGAGTTGATGTGAAAGGCGGGCGGGCCCAAAGAGCACCCGTGCGATGTGACAGTGGCGGCTGGATGTTTAGCGGTATCACCCAGGAGGGGGTGGTAGCTCCGGACTTGTCCCGACAGCCGTCACTACTTTAATTGTTAATGCACTAACAGGTTTGGGTATTTGTTCTGAATTGGCCTTTGGCCTTTACGCACTAACCACCACGCGAGAATAGTTATGGGCCTCGACGTCGCAGTATCAGCCGAAGCTTTGTCAGATGTCCAGTTCAGCATTGTGGCCGGGCCGGATCGTGCCATCCACTTCACGGGTGGTGCTGGTATCCCCTTGCGCACAACGACCCGGAGTGCAACGGACGATGGGCCCAGACCCCGGAGTGCTTAGGATGTAGACCGGCGGGGACCTCTCTGCTGAGCCTAGGTAGGGCTGCGACGTTTTGATCTTCCGAGGCCGGGCATTGACCCCAGAAAGGTGTGTCCAGCCAGAGTGATCAAGCGTGTTGGAAAACGTGGTGCACCCCTGCAGGGAAGATCTTTATTCGAATACCGTGTCCACGGTAATGGACGTTCAGACTTATATCTTGATCTAATACAACTAGAAATGGATACTTAAGTTATGTGGCTTCGAGATTGCTTTCTCGCAGGGAGTCGAGGAGGGATCTCTGGGCATTTATTGCTATGACATGTTTGATAATTATAAACTGCTATTCTTTACTCTTCTACATGCTGCAAGATGCTTGGAGCTGCTTGAAGATGCTAGTCTTCGATAGGCTAGGCCTTCTCCTCTATTCTGGCATTATGCAGTTCAGTCCACAGATACAGCCCTTCCATTTGATACCAATGCATACTTAGCATAGATCTGATGCTTGCGAGTAATTTGGATGAGTACTCACGGTTGCTTTGCTACCCCTTTTCCCCTTCCTTCTTCTTTCCGGTTGATGCAACCAGATGGTGGATCCCTGGAGCCAGATGCCACCGCTGACGGATACTACTACATGGAGGCCGCCGAAGACTAGGAGTAATTAGGAGGTCCCAGGCAGGAGGCCTTGCCTCTTCGATCGTTGCTTCTTTTGTGCTTGCCTTCTTAAGGCAGTCTTGTCTAACTTATGTCTGTACTCAGATATTGTTGCTTCCGCTAACTCTTGTGTATCAAGCTTGTATTCGAGCCCTCGAGGCCCCTGGCTTGTAATATAAAGCTTGTATTATTTTGATTTGTGTCTAGAGTTGTGTTGTGACATCTTCCCGTGAGTCCCTGATCTTGATCGTACACATTAGCGTGTATGATTAGTGTACGGTTGAGTCGGGGGCGTCACAAGGAAATCGCAGTGCTAGTAGAAAAGAATGACGACCTGACGAGGAAGCTAGGAGTATTCATGGGAGACCCCGCGCCAGCAGGAGATGACGACCATCCCGAGGACTACATCATCATTGACGACACCGACTCCGACCTCGACAGTAGTGATGATGATTATGAAGACGAAGCTGGAGCGGATATCATGGAGTCTTCCACCGATCAAAACTTCTAGATGACCACCATATTACCAGTGGAATTTTCCCCTTGTATATAGTAGTAGTCCGAGTATTTTGTAACGGTAGCTAGATCGATTGTATGCCCTTGTTTGAATTGAGTGGTGTGATATGAATGTGTTTGTCTCATGTGCATATGGGTAGTGCTATTCTCTTTAGACCTCATTCTATTCTAATCTCTTCCCTCTAAACCCATCAGATGCCTCCGAGACGTGACCCCAGATTTGTCTTCCCGCCGGAGCTCACTCAGTTGATCCAGCAGCAGAATGCCTTGATGTAGCTACTAGTCCAGAACCAAGGCAACAACAACAACAAAAACCCACCGCCACCACCTCCAGTTGACAACTTAGCCCGTTTTCTGAGGTTAAATCCGCCGGTGTTTTCCAGTAGCACCGACCCGATTGTTGTTGATGACTGGCTATGCAAGATTGGAAGGGAGTTGATCACCGTAGGTTGCACAGATGCTGAGAAGGTGCACTTTGCCGCACACCAACTGGATGGACCCGCAGCCTCATGGTGGGAGAATTACACCACCACTTTCCCCATAGCCAATGTCACTTGGGATCAGTTTCAGCAAGCTTTCCGCACTGCACATGTCTCAACTGGAGCTATGAGTATGAAGAAGCGTGAGTTTCACAACTTACGCCAAGGGAATCGTACTGTGGGGCAGTACGTGGATGAGTTCAGCAAGTTAGCTTGCTATGCCCCGGATGATGTGGCCACAGATGCCGCGAAGCAGGAGAAGTTTATGGAAGGGCTAAATGATGAGATGAGTATGCAGTTGATGGTGGCAACATTTGCGAACTACCAGGAGTTGGTAGACAGGGCTCTTATGATTGAAGGAAAGCAGCAGCAGATAGAGAGCCGCAAAAGGAAGTATGGACAAGGGAAGTACAATTCTGGAGCATCACAAAAGCCCCGATTTACCCCGAACTCGGGAGGATATACCCATAACCATGGAGGCCACACTCACAATGGAGGAAGCTCGCATAACCACAGTGGCCCCAAGAATGGAAATGGGAATGGAGCAAGCAGTAATCAGAACCGTTCCAAACCAGCAACACCCGCCAAGAAGGACCTAAGTCACATTACTTGTTTCAAGTGCGGGAAGACTGGACACTACGCCACTGAGTGTTCTGAAGCCAAGAATGGAAATGGCAATGTAAGCTCTGGGAAGAAGCCCAATCCCTTCACCCGAGGTCAGGTGAACCACATCAACGTGGAGGAGGTTGAAGATTAGCCAGATGCAGTGATTGGTAAGTTTTTGGTTAAGTCATTTACTGCTCTCGTTCTTTTTGATACTGGTGCATCGCATTCATACATATCAAGGGGATTTTTGGACAATTTTAAGTTACCCACCTTAGCCCTTAGGTCACCCATGTTAGTGAGCTCGCCAGGAGCAGAGTACATGGCCAGCCGATGGTGCGATCGGTTGCCCTTAACCATTGGTAGCCATGTTTTCCCCTCAGACCTAATAATTTTGGAGTCACAAGGATTGGATATAATACTAGGCATGGATTGGCTATCGAAGTATGGAGGAAACATTGACTGTGCTAGTAAGTCAATTCTGCTCACCACCCCAAAGGGAAAAAGGATCAAGTATGTATCCAGGCATGCGCCAAGGAGGACCCAAGTAAATTCAATCTCATGAGTTGTTCAGGAGGAAGTGCCTGTTGTGAAGGATTACCCGGATGTATTTCCAAAGGAGCTACCAGGCATGCCGCCAGATCGTGATATAGAGTTTTTGATAGAGATGTTGCCAGGCATCGGACCAATATCGAAGAGACCATATCGGATGCCAGCGAATGATCTGGAGGAAATCAAGGAGCAGATTAAGGAGTTGTTGGAGAAAGGTTATATTCGACCAAGTTCGTCACCGTGGGGAGCCCCAGTGCTTTTAGTTGAGAAGAAGGATGGATCTTTGAGGATGGTTATTGATTACTGTGCGTTGAATGAAGTGACGATCAAGAACAAGTACCCACTGCCGATGATCAATGATTTGTTTGGCAAGTTGCAAGGAGCTAAAGTATTCTCCAAGATCGATCTGCGATCAGGATACCACCAACTGAAGGTCCGAGAACAGGATATACCTAAGACAACTTTTGCTACAAGGTACGGGCTATATGAGTACACGGTTATGTCATTTGGATTGACTAATGCCCCCGCCTATTTTATGAGTATGATGAATAAGGTGTTCATGGAGTTCTTGGATAAGTTTGTTGTGGTGTTTATTGATGATATTTTGGTATACTCAAAGAATGAAGAGCAACACAAGGAGCATTTGCGTTTAGTTCTCGAGAAGCTCGGGGAACATCAGCTATATGCCAAGTTCAGCAAATGTGAGTTTTGGTTGAAGGAAGTTGGATTCCTTGGACATGTTATCTCAGGAGAGGGTATAGCAGTAGACCCTACCAAGGTCCAGTCAGTCACTGAGTGGTTGGCACCCCACCTCAGTTGGAGAGATCCGCAGTTTTCTAGGACTCGTGGGATATTATCGGAGATCCATTGAGAATTTTTCCAAGATTGCGAAGCCCATGACGGAGTTATTGAAGAAGGACACTAGGTTTAAATGGACAGATGAATGTGAGGCAAGTTTTCAGGAGTTGAAGAAACGTTTGGTTACAGCCCCAGTGCTGATTCTGCTGGATATACGCAAGGATTTCCAAGTGTATTGCGACGCTTCTCGCTTAGGACTTGGAGGTGTACTTATGCAGGACTGAAGAGTTGTTTCATATGATTCACGACAGCTTCGACCGCATGAGTTGAATTATTCCACGCATGATTTGGAGTTAGCAGCCGTAGTGCATGCGCTCAAGACCTGGAGACATTTTCTTATTGGAAACCGTTGTGATGTGTACACGGATCACAAGAGTGTGAAGTGCATTTTCACGCAGAAGGAGCTGAATCTCAGGCAGAGGAGATGGTTGAAACTTATAAAGGATTATGATATGAAGCTACACTATCATCCAGGCAAGGCCAATGTCGTAGCAGACGCTTTGAGCTGGAAAAGTTATGTCAATACACTCGTAAGCGGAGGATTACCAAAGGAGATAGCCGAAGATCTCAGGGAGCTTCATTTGGAGATAGTCCCTAGAGGTTTCGCTGCAGCAATGGAGGTTCAGTCAACATTATTGGGAAAGATTCGAGAAGCTCAGAAGGATGATAAGGAGATTGCTGAGATAAAGGAGAAAATGAGCAAGGGAAAAGCCAAAGGTTTTCGTGAGGATGAGCACGAAACCTTATGGTTTGAGGATCGTATATATGTACCCAATAATGCAGAGATCAGGAAGTTAATACTTCAGGAGGCCCACGATTCGCCAAACTCAATACATCCCAGAAACACCAAGATGTATTTGGATTTGAAGGAGCGTTTCTGGTGGACTGGTATGAAGGAGGATATTGCCGAGTATGTAGCCGTATGTGATGTATGTCAGAGAGTGAAGGCAGAACATCAGAAGCCAGCAGGATTGCTGCAGCCTATGCCGATACCCGAATGGAAGTGGGACAAGCTTGGCATGGATTTTATCACCGGATTGCCCAGGACCCCATCGGGATATGATTCTATCTGGGTAGTAGTGGATCGTTTGACCAAAGTGGCCCACTTTATCCCAGTGAAAACTACTTATACAAGCGCGAAGTTGGGCAAGATATATATGACTAGGATCGTATGTCTGCATGGAGTTCTGAGGACCATTGTATCGAATAGAGGAACACAATTTACCTCGAAGTTTTGGAATCAGCTGCACCAGACTTTGGGTACTAGGCTAGAGTTCAGTACAGCTTTTCATCCGCAGACAAATGGACAGACCGAGAGAGTCAATCAAATTCTGGAGGACATGTTGAGAGCTTGTGCGCTAGATTATGGATCTAGTTGGGATGATAATTTGCCTTACGCGGAGCAACAACAATTATCAAGCTAGTTTGAAGATGGCACCTTTCGAAGCTTTGTACGGGAGAAGGTGCAGGACACCATTAATGTGGGTGAAATTGGAGACCGCCAGTTGTTTGGACCAGATTTGATCAAGGAATCTGAAGAGAAGGTTAAGTTGATTCGAGATAGACTGAAGGTAGCTCAGTACAGGCAGAAGAGTTATGCCGATACTAAACGCAAGGAGGTAGTCTATGAAATCAGAGACAGAGCGTATCTTCGTGTGTCACCTCTGCGAGGAGTTAAACGATTTGGAGTTAAGGGAAAGTTAGCCCCGAGATTTGTAGGACCATACCGAGTTTTGGAACGTATGGGAGAAGTGGCCTACAAGTTGGAGTTACCCGAAGGATGGTCAGGAGTTCATGATGTGTTTCACATTTCCTAGTTGAAGAAGTGTCATGCAGAGATGGCCGATATTCCTCTGAGAGATACAGTGCCCCTGGAAGCGATTCATATGGATAGTGATTCGACCTACGAGGAGAAACCAGTCAAGATCTCGAGTTTGCCAGCTGAGTTACACGCAGCAAGGTTATCAAGTTTTGCAAAGTTCAGTGGAGCCACCATACCGAGGATGAAGCCACCTGGGAGCGAGAAGAAGACCTACGGAAAGACCACCCACACCTATTTTCTAGCCAACCCGAATCTCGAGGGCGAGATTCATCTTAAGGGGGGGGGGTAGGTTTGTAACATCCCAATTTTCAATTTGGATGTTATACATAGGTCATCATATGCATATCATATTTTATTTGCATTTCGTTTGCGATCCTAGAAATCCTAAGCAACTCAAGGACCCACGGAGAGAGTTGGGGATTTCATTATTTTCATATTTGAATTTTTCTCAAATTTGAAAAGAGGATCATTTTCGTTTTAATAATTTTCTCTCTGAAATATTTCCAATACTAAAAATAAAAGAGAGGAGATAAAATGACTTCTCCAAAATAAAATAAATATTGGAGGAAAAAAATTAAAATCAAATAAATATTTTTATTGCTATTTTATTTGAATTAGAAAAATATGCATTTTTCAAAATTGCATTTTTAGGCCAGAAAAATGTTCACTTTGTTATTAAAATTTTTATTTAGACGGTGAAAATGGTTTTTGGCATTTTTAGATTTTTTTTATATTTTACTAGGATTTATGTTTTTCAGCGGAATTTATTAAAAAAACTCTTCGCCGCCCAACTGGGCCGCGCCCGCGCTGCCGCCGCCTCCCCGCGTGGGAGAGTCCCCGCTGCCGCCGCGTCTGAGTCCGGCCGGGGGGCACGCCCCTCGAGGCCGACCACGACCCGGCGCCCCCTCGCCCAAGTCGCCCCCGGCCCCTTTAAATAGCCGCGCCACCCCACCGTCCTCTCCACCTCGAGCCGCCGCCGTCCGCCGCCCGCCGCCGCCGTCCGCCGCCCGCCGCCGCCGCCGTTGCTCGCCGCTGCCGCTGCTACTACACGCCGCGCCGCCCGTCGCCACCTCGCCGCAGCCCCGCGCCGCCCGGCACTACCGCCGCCGACCGGTTTTGTTCGGTTTTCGTTGGTTTATTTTCGTAAACCCTAGATCTAGTTCGTTTTTTTATGTAGATCGGGTTTTCTTGGTTTAGAGCTATTTTGTGAACGTTCGTTCGTTTAGATTCTTTAACGAACGAATTTGTTCATTTGTCTCTGTTAGCGGACGTTCGTCCGATAGATTTTTCTTTTTCTGTTTTTATTCGCCAGGGACCTATCCGCGATTATTTTTATCGCGGATTAGCCCCTGATCTTCAAACCCTCGCATATTTTCAACCGTTCGTCCAAATCCAGTGAAACCAACGCCAAAATGTTCGTCTCAAACCCCTCTTTCCAGTTAATAAACTTGAACAAGGTTTTGATAATTTAAAATTTGGTTTCAAGCAGATTTGAGTTCGAATTTGTTTTGACCGTAGTTTTAGTTCCGTAGCTCCGATTCGATTAATACTTTTTGCAAATCGAAGCTCTTCAGTTGAACTTTCAAATTTGATCTTTCTCATCTGAATTTTACCCTTGCATCATTGCTTGAGTGCTTATGTATGCTATTGTTTGTTTGCGATAGAATTTTTGGAGTGCGAAGCGTGCTACTACGAGTCACTAGGGTTTGTAGATCGTCAGCAAGGCAAGTAACACCTTGATCATATCCCTTTATTACCCAGTTTTTGTGCATTAGTTTCAACCCTCAAACATTGCATGAGTAGGATCTGTTTAACATGTGGGTTTGGGAAGTAGATGATGAGGTAGAACCTATTGTCCTTTATATCAAACCATGGGAGTTACTTCTACGTTATGCTTACACTGCTATGCTATGCTCTTAGACGTGGATTGGTTGAGTGTATTCATGACAGATGTGAGAGTTGTTAATTAATGGTTAACTTAAGGTGGCAACATTAATACACATCTGGGTGGATTGGTTGCGGGCACCTGGAGAATCCAGTGTTGTCCTAGGATATCCCGGAGTACCCGTGTGATCATCCTACGGTTCGCCACCCAGGCTCAAAGGGATCATAAGATTATTCATGCTAGAAACTTCCGTGTGCAGGCACAAGCCATTATGGGCTCTGGCATAGTTGAGTATGTTGCGTGACCTCTTTTCAGTGATAGGCTAGAAGATGTAGGGGATGTAGGTGGTACTGTCTACCCAGAGTAAAGAGTTAATACTTCTGAAAGACTGTGTCTTGGTCATCCGTTTCTCAAACACCATGTAGTGCGAGAAATCCAACGGAGGAGATCGAGTCTTGTGGGGAAAAGTGCGCAAACCTCTGTAGAGTGTGTAAACTAATCATGGTTAGCCGTGTCCCCGGTTATGGACATCTTGAGTATCTGGTACTTGAATTATTGATTTGATCTCATCACTCCAAATTAATTTGTTGGGTTATTAATACTGTTTAATTGGGATTGAGATGGAGGAACCTTCTCAATATTTTTCAACCACTGTGATAGTTAAATAAAATATATTCCTTTATTGTAGGGTAAAATTGGCTTTATGCAAAATAAACTTAGAGCCTCCACCAGCCATATATGCATGTAGTGTTAGCATTCAGCTTGTTCATTGCTCTACAGTGTTATTTTGCCAGCATATTCCATGTGCTAACTTGTTTTGGGCTGCAACGTATTATGTTGCAGACTTTTCAGACGAGGAGTAAGGTGTGCTAGGTCGTTGTCGTGCACTCAGCTATGCCGCTGGAGTTGATGGACTCATTTACCTTCGATGCTTCCGTAGTTATCTTATTTAGATGGCCTTAAGCCATATTATTGTAATAAGTTCTCTTTTGAGACTTTCGATGTAATAAGTGTGTGATTGAAACTCTGTTATAAATCCTTCAAGTACTGTGTGTGTCAGCATTACCGATCCAGGGATGACACATATACACAGAGATCTGACCGTCTGAGGTCGGATCGCTACACCTTCGGATCTATGGTAGAAGGTGTACCCAATTGTTTCCTTAGGGTATCCTATGAAGATGCACTTCTCCGATTTGGGTTCGAGCTTATCAGGCTGAAGCCTTTTGACATAAGTGTCGCAACCCCAAACTTTAAGAAACAACAGTTTAGGTTTATTGCCAAATCATAGTTCATACAGTGTCGTCTCAACGGATTTAGACAGTGCCCTATTTCACGTGAATACAACTGTCTAATAAAGTACGGTTACGACGTTCAGACACACCATTACGCTGTGGTGTTCCAGGTGGCGTGAGTTGTGAAACTATTCCACATTGTTTTAAATGAAGGCCAAACTCGTAACTCAACTATTCACCTCCACGATCAGATCGTAGAAACTTTATTTTCTTGTTCCAATGATTCTCCACTTCACTCTAAAATTCCTTGAACTTTTCAAATGTTTCAGACTTGTGTTTCATTAAGTAGATATACCCATATCTGCTCAAATCATCTGTGAAGGTCAGAAAATAACGATACCTGTCGCGTGCCTGAACACTCATCGGACCGCATACATCGGTATGTATTATTTCCAATAAGTCATTGGCTTGCTCCATTGTTCCGGAGTTTTAGTCATCTTGCCCATGAGGCATGGTTCGCAAGTATCAAATGATTCATAATCAAGTGATTCCAAAAGTCCATCCATATGGAGTTTCTTCATGCGCTTTACACCAATATGACCTAAACGACAGTTCCACAAGTATGTTGCACTATCATTATTAACTATGCATCCTTTGGCATCAATATTATGAATATGTGTATCACTACGGTCGAGATTCAATAAACGATTCACATTGGGTGTATGACCATAGAAAGTTTTATTCATTTAAACAGAACAACAATTATTCTCTGAATTAAATGAATAACCGTATTGCAATAAACATGATCTAATCATATTCATGCTCAACACAAACACCAAATAACATTTAGGTTCAACACTAATCCCGAAGGTAGAGGGAGTGTACGATGGTGATCGTATCAACCTTGGAATCACTTCCAACACAAATCGTCACCTCGCGCTTAAATAGTCTTTGTTTATTCTGCAAATCCTGTTTCGAGTTACTAATCTTAGCAACTGAACATGTATCAAATACCCAGGGGTTACTATGAACACTAGTAAAGTACACATCAATAACCTGTATATCAAATATACCTTTGTTCACTTTGACATCCTTCTTATCCGCCAAGTATTTGGGGTAGTTCCGCTTCCTATGACCATTCCCTTTGCAGTAGAAGCACTCAGTTTCAGGCTTAGGTCTAGCTTTGGGCTTCTTCACGGGAGTGGCAACTTGCTTGTCATTCTTCTTGAAGTTCCCTTTCTTTCCTTTGCCCTTTTTCTTGAAACTAGTGGTCTTGTTAACCATCAACACTTGATGCTCTTTCTTGATTTCTACCTTCATCGATTTCAGCATCGCGAAGAGCTTGGGAATCTTTTCCGTTATCCCTTGCACATTATAGTTCATCACGAAGTTCTAATAGCTTGGTGATAGTGACTAGAGAACTCTGTTAATCACTATCTTATCTGGAAGATTAACTCACACTTGATTCAACTGATTGTAGTACCCAGACATTCTGAGCACATGTTCACTGGCTAAGCTATTCTCCTCCATCTTGTAGACAAAGTACTTGTCAGAGGTCTCATACCTCTCGACATGGGCATGAGTCTGAAATACCAATTTAAGCTCTTGGAACATCTCATATGCTCTGTGGCGTTCAAAATGTTTTTGAAGTCCCGGTTCTAAGCCGTAAAGCATGGCACACTAAACTATCAAGTAGTCATCATACCGAGCTTGTCAAACATTCATAACATCTGCATCTGCTCCTGCAATCGGTCTGTCACCTAGTGGCGCATCAAGGACATAATTCTTCTGTGCAGCAACGAGGATAATCCTCAGATCATGGACCCAGTCCGCATCATTGCTACTAACATCTTTCAACTTATTTTTCTCTAGGAACATATCAAAAAATAGTGGAGCTACAACGTGAGCTATTGATCTACAACATAATTTGCAAATACTATCAGGACTAAGTACATGATAAATTTAAGTTCAATTAATCAAATTACTTAAGAACTCCCACTTAAATAGACATCCCTCAAGTCATCTAAGTGATACGTGATCCAAATCAACTAACCCATGTCCGATCATCACGTGAGATGGGGTAGTCATCAATGGTGAACATCTCTATGTTGATCATATCTACTATATGATTCACGTTCGATCTTTCGATCTTCAGTGTTTCGAGGCCATGTCTGTACATGCTAGGCTCGTCAAATTTAACCCGAGTATTCCGCATGTGCAAAACTATCTTGCACCCATTGTATGTGAACGTAGAGTCTGTCACACCCGATCATCACGTGGTGTCTCAACACGATGAACTGTCGCAACGGTGCATACTCAGGGAGAACACTTATACCTTGAAATTTAGTTAAGGGATCATCTTATAATGCTACCGCCGTACTAAGCAAAATAAGATGTATAAAAGATAAACATCACATGCAATCAAAATATGTGACATGATATGGCCATCATCATCTCGTGCTTTTGATCTCCATCTCCAAAGCATCCTCATGATCTCCATCGTCACCGACTCGACACCTTAATCTCCATCGTTGCGTCGTGGTCGTCTCGCCAACTATTGCTTCTACAACTATCGCTAACGCATAGTGATAAAGTAAATCAATTACATGGCGCTTGCATTTCATACAATAAAGGGACAACCATAAGGCTCCTGCCGGTTGCCGATAACTTTTACAAAACATGATCATCTAATACAATAACGTATATCACATCATGTTTTGACCATATCACATCACAACATGCCCTGCAAAAACAAGTTAGACGTTCTCTACTTTGTTGTTGCAAGTTTTACGTGGTTGCTATAGGCTTCTAGCAAGAACCGTTCTTACCTACGCATCAAAACCACAATGGTGATTTATCAAGTTTGATTTTTTAACCTTAAACAAGGACCGGCCGCAGTCAAATTCGATTCAACTAAAGTAGGAGAAATAGACACCCCCAGCTACCTTTATGCAAAACTAGTTGCATGTCTGCCAGTGGAACCGGTCTCATGAACGTGGTCATGTAAGGTTGGTCCGGGCCGCTTAATCCAACAATACCGCTGAATCAAAATAAGACATTGGTGGTAAGCAGTATGACGATCACCGCCCACAACTCTTTGTGTTCTACTCGTGCATATCATCTACGCATAGACCTGGCTCTTATACCACTTTTGGGAAACGTAGCATGCAATTTCAAAAAAAAATCCTACGCTCACGCAAGATCTATCTAGGAGATGCATAGCAACGAGAGGGGGAGAGTGTGTCTATGTACCCTCGTAGTCCGTAAGCGGAAGTGTTTGACAACGCGGTTGATGTAGTCGAACTTCTTCTAGCTCTGACCGATCAAGTAACAAACGTACGACACCTCTGAGTTTTGCACACGTTCAGCTCGATGACGTCCCTCGTCCTCTTGATCCAGCAAGATGTCGAGGAAGTACATGAGTTCCGTCAGCACGACGGCTTGGTGATGGTGATGGTGAAGTGATCAGCGCAGAGCTTCACCTAAGCACTACGAAGATATGATCGGAGGCGTAAACTGTGGAGGGGGGGCGCCGCACACAGCTAACAATTGATGTTGTGTGTGCTAGGCGCCCCCCTCCTCATATATATAGGTGGGAGGGAGAGGGGAGAGGCCAAGGGGCGCCCCAAGTGGGGCCAAATCCCACTTGGGCTCCTGCCCTGGTCGTTCCCCCCTTCCTTGTATAGGCGCCAGGGGAAGGAAGGGGGAGGTGGCGCCCCCCTTTCCTTTCTCCCTTGAGGAGGGGAAGGAAGGGGGGACTTGCCCTCCCCCCTTTCCTTTCCCTAGGGCCGGCCGGCCTAGTGGAGAGGCACACCAGCCCCTTGTGGGACGGTCTATCCCTCCCTTGGCCCATTAAGCCCATATCTTTGCCGGGGGTGCCCGGAACCCCTTCCGGTGACCCTATATGTACCCGGTACCCTCCGGAACACTTCCGGTGTCCGAATACCATTGTCCTATATATCAATATTTACCTCTTGACCATTTCAAGACTCCTCGTCATGTCTGTGATCTCATCTGGGACTCCGAACAACA
This sequence comes from Aegilops tauschii subsp. strangulata, assembly GCF_002575655.3. Classification (NCBI taxonomy): domain Eukaryota; kingdom Viridiplantae; phylum Streptophyta; class Magnoliopsida; order Poales; family Poaceae; genus Aegilops; species Aegilops tauschii. Next base: position 392,085,047 of record NC_053037.3, read on the forward strand.
TTCGGTCACCAAATCACATAACTCATATAATACTATATCGTCATCGAACGTTAAGCGTGCGGACCCTACGAGTTCGAGAACTATGTAGACATGACCGAGACACCTCTCCGGTCAATAACCAATAGCGGAACCTGGATGGCCATATGTGCTCCTACATATTCTACGAAGATCTTTATCGGTCGAACCGTTATGACAACATACGTAATTCCCTTTGTCCATCAGTATGTTACTTGCCCAAGATTCGATCGTCGGTATCTTCATACCTAGTTCAATCTCGTTACCCGCAAGTCTCTTTAATCATTCTGTAATACATCATCCTGCAACTAACTCATTAGTCACTTTGCTTGCAAGGCTTCTTATGTTGTGTATTACCGAGAGGGCCCAGAGATACCTCTCCGATACTCGGAGTGACAAATCCTAATCTTGATCTATGCCAACCAAACAAACACATACGGAGATACCTGTAGAGCATCTTTATAATCACCCAGTTACGTTGTGACATTTGATAGCACACAAGGCATTCCTCCGGTATCCGGGAGTTGCATAATCTCATAGTCGAAGGAATATGTATTTGACATGAAGAAAGCAATAGCAATAAAACTGAACGATCAATATGCTATGCTAACGGATGGGTCTTGTCCATCACATCATTCTCCTAATGATGTGATCCCATTCATCAAATGACAACACATGTCTATGGTTAGGAAACTTAACCATCTTTGATTAACGAGCTAGTCTAGTAGAGGCTTACTAGGGACACGGTGTTTTGTCTATGTATCCACACATATCAAGTTTTCGGTTAATACAGTTCTAGCATGAATAATAAACATTTATCATGATATAAGGAAATATAAAATAACAACTTTATTATTGCCTCTAGGGCATATTTCCTTCAATGACAACGGTAAAAGAGGTTGCTCCGTATTATCCAGAGGTTTCTAGATATAAGAGCTTGCTGGAGAGTATCCATTACTTTTTGTATAACTAACAACTTTAAAGATACATCTCATGGAATATGAGAAGCGGTTCGGCATGATCTCCCAAGCCTCGCAATTGCAGGAACATAACCTCATGAAATAAACCGAGAAATACTCAAGCGATGGGAAAACATATGCTCGGAGCTACTTTCCAGGAAGAATGTCTAGGAGATAAACTAGAGAAGGAACATGGAGATGAAGAAGGGAACATGCGCCTTCCGACAACTCCTACCGATCATGGTAAATTTCTAGACACAATTAATGCCCAACTCGATGATCATTTATCATATCTACGTTCTATTAGAGCTTTCATGGAACCTATTGAAACGATGATATTGCAAGAGTTGATGTTTCAATGTTATTCGTTATGCTTGAACTAGATATTATCACTAGATATTATCATTGTTCCTGATGTGCCTTCGATGACTCCCTTTGATGAAACACCAATTGACATTCACCTTAGGGATGAGATAGCACAAAATGAGAGTGGGGTGCTTGCATTGCAAGAGATATCAAAAAGTGATGCAACCATGATGACCCACAAGTATAGGGGATCAATCGTAGTCCTTTCGATCAGTAACAGTGTCGAACCCAACGAGGAGGAGAAGGAAATGACAAGCGGTTTTCAACAAGGTATTTTTGCAAGCACTGAAATTATCGGTAACAAATAGTTTGTTTGGTAGTAAGATAAAATTTGTAATGGGTAACAAGTAACACGTGTAACAAAAGTGCAGCAAGGTGGCCCAATCCCTTTTATAGCAAAGGACAAGTCTGGACAAACTCTTATATGAAGTAAAGCGCTCCCAAGGACACATGGGAATTGTCATCAGGTTAGTTTTCATCATGCTCATATGATTCGCATTCGCTACTTTGATAATTTGATATGTGGGTGGACCGGTGCTTGGGTGTTGTCCTTACTTGGACAAGCCTCCCACTTATGATTAACCCCTCTCGCAAGCATCCGCAACTACGAAAGAAGATTTAAGATAAATCTAATCATAGCATTAAACATGTGGATCCAAATCAGCTCCTTACACAGCAACGCATAAACTAGGGTTTAAGTTTCTGTCACTCTAGCAACCCATCATCTACTTGCTACTTCCCAATGCCTTCCCCTAGGCCCAAATCATGGTGAAGTGTCATGTAGTTGACGTTCACATAACACCACTAAAGACAACATACATCTCATCAAAATATCGAACGAATACCAAATTCACATGATTACTTATAACAAGACTTCTCCCATGTCCTCAGGAACAAATGTAACTACTCACAAAGCATGTTCATGTTCATGGTCAGAGGGGTAATAAATATCATTAAGGATCTGAACATATGATCTTCCACCAAGTAAACCAACTAGCATCAACTACAAAGAGTAATCAACACTAGTAGCAACCTACAGGTACCAATATGAGGTTTTGAGGCAAAGATTGAATACACTAGGGTTTGAGAGGAGATGGTGCCGTTGAAGATGTTGATGAAGATTCCCACGATGAGAGTATCATTGGTGATGACGATGGCTTCGATTTCGCCCTCCCGAAGGGAAGTTTCCCCGGCAGAATCGCTTCGCCAGAGCCCTAGATTGCTCCTGCCCAGGTTCCGCCTCGGGACGGCGGTGCTTCGTCCCGAAAGCCTTCTCTTCATTTTTCTAGGTCAAACCGCTTCATATAGCAGAAGATGGGCACCGGAGTCTGGCCAGGGGGCCCACAAGCTCAGGAGGCGTGCCCTGGGGGGTAGGGCGTGCCCCCAGGCTTGTGGCCACCTGGTGGGTCCCTTTCTGGTACTTCTTCGCCTAATATTTTTTATATATTCCAAAACAATTCTCCGTAAAGTTTCAGGACATTTGGAGTTGTGCAGAATAGGTATCTCAGGTTTGCTCCTTTCCGATCCAGAATTCCAGTTGCCGGCATTCTTCCTCTTCATGTAAATCTAGTAAAATAAGAGAGAAAAGGCATAAAAATTGCATCATAAAATGTAATAACAATCCAATATGCAATAAATATCAACAGAAAAACATGATGCTAAATGGACGTATCAAACCACTATGGTGCATGATTATTCCTCGTTACCTGTGGATTTTGTCGATATTGGACAAATCTCAAATTGCATATTCAGAAATTGATCTTGATGATATATGTGTTGATTTCCTATGGACTCTCCATAAAACTCCTTTGGATAGTAAATTACAAAGTCTTACATATGATAATAGTGTTGCTGCAAATTTGCATACTAATATTCCCAGATACACTGAAGAATAAGAAGGAGAAGGAGGTTATGTTTTCCTTGCTGCTTCCTTATCTATCTTTTGCTCTAAATTATCAGATCCATATTACTCATACATAAATGTAGAATAAATCCAATGCTTATAAAGAAGTTTAGCTCTGCATTTGCTCTTGTAAGTATATGTTGTCATCTATCACTGTATTTACATTGACATCTAATTGATTATGTAGCATCATTCCACATCTTATCTTCCTCATCCGAGAGGGGCGTTTTGGCACCTGAGAGCATATGCTCCTGGTAAAATATGTTTTATACATATTTTGAAATGTCACAAAATTCTGATAAAATGTTTTCCACGTGCACCGTGACATTCTACGTGCTCACAAAGTCGTTTCGCGAAAAGCCGACAACTCTTGTGTCGCGTGTGGAAAATACAAAATTCAATGTTAAAAAGGGCTTTTCATGAGTCATTTTTTTGTCTTTTTACACAAGCTATAAAAAGGGTTTTCTGTGAAACTTGGCGTGTAGGCATATAATATCAAGATGTCTGCATCATATTTTTGGATTTTTTGACATTTTGAAATGTTTTTTCTGATGGCTCCCATGTGTCAAAGTGAATTTCTGTTCTAATCTTTTATTTTCTTCAAGTTATCAGATCTATATCTATTCTTACCAAAATATTGAATAAGATCAATGCTACGGAAGAAGTTTAACTATGCATTGCTCTTTTTGATACATTTGTCTTATATTGTTGTACTAACATTGATAGCTAGTTTATGTAGCATTCCTCTGCACTTTAGCTTTCTTATCCTTCATTTGTTCCAATATTATCATATCTATATTTACTCTTAACAAATTAAGAATAAAGTCAATGCTTATGAAGAAGTTTTGTTGGTGAATTACTTGAATTATCCCCCATCGACATGGAGAAGAGCTTTACAGAGCCAGTGATAACTACCAATGTAAGTCCATCATTCTCATGCCTTCAAACTTTATTATAGTATAGATTTGCATAGGCATCACTGTCTCAACTGTTGCTTAGTTTGGCATACACTCATGACTCGTGACTCACAGGCCAACCAAGAACTGGATCAACCAATTTTGGCACACACTCATGACTCATGACTCACAAATCATCAAATAAGTACTCCCTCCATCTGAAAATACATGTTGGAGCATGGATGTATCTAGTCATATTTTAGTTCTAGATACATCCATTTTATCCATTTCTCGGACAAGTATTTTCAGACAGAGGGGGTATAACATAACCGTCCTCCTACTTGCGGAATGCTTCAATATGGTCCTCAAACACGTGGATACGTAATGGATACTGAGGGAGTCCTGGATTAAGGGGTCCTCGGGCGTCCGGACTATGTAACGTGGGCCGGACTTATGGCCCATGAAGATACGAGACAGAAGACTCTCTCCCGTGTCCGGATGGGACTCTCCTTGGCGTGGACGGCAAGCTTGGCGTTCAGATATGAAGATTCCTTTCTCTGTAACCGACTTTGTACAACCCTAGTCCCCTCCGATGTCTATATAAACCGGAGGGTTTAGTCCGTAGAGGCAATCACAATCATATAGGCTAGACTTCTAAGGTTTTAGCCATTACGATCTCGTGGTAGATCAACTCTTGTAATACACATATTCATCAAGATCAATCAAGCAGGAAGTAGGGTATTACCTCCATAGAGAGGGCCCAAACCTGGGTAAACATCGTGTCCCCTGTCTCCTGTTAGCATCGACCTTAGACGCACAGTTCGGGGCCCCCTACCCGAGATCCGCCGGTTTTGACACCGACATTGGTGCTTTCATTGAGAGTTCCACTGCGTCGTCACCAAAAGGTTCGATGGCTCCATCAATCATCTACAACAACGCTGCCTTGGGGGAGGCTTTCCTCCCCGGCCGGATCTTTGTGTTCGGCGGCTTCGCACTGCGGGCCGACTCGCTTGGCCATCTAGAGCAGATCGACAGCTATGCCCTAGGTCACCAGATTAGTTTTGGAAATCTGGACTACATCGCTGATATCCGAGGAGACTTGATCTTCCAAGGATTCGCGCCCTCAACCTCCGCTCTGGCCTTAGATCCGGAGCATATCTCTGAGCTCGCCGGACTATCTGTGGCCATTAGGCCCATTGTGGGAGAGTCAGGGGAAGTAGTGTCGCTGGCAGCCATCACGGAGCCGGACCCTTCTCCGGATACTTGCTCCGAATCCTCGGAACCAACATCATGTGAGTTCGGCCAAGGAGTTTCCCTCTCACCGTACTCCACGGGCTCTCTTCTCTCGGGCCAAACCTCGCCTTTAAGCGAGGCTCTGGACTTAATGTGATCCCTTGTCATTACAAAGGAGCAACGTCCGAACTATGCCCAGACCGGACTAGGGGCTGAGAGCAGGGAATTTTACGTCCCACCCACCACCCACTTTATAGCCACTTTTGAGGACTTAACCGACATGCTCGATTACGGCTCCGAAGACACCGACGGTATGGACGATGATGCCGGAGAAGAACAAGCCCAAAACCCGCCATTTACCGGACGCTGGACGGCCACCTCTTCGTATGACGTGTACATGGTGGATACACCCAAAGAGAATAGCGGCGATGACAAGGAAGATCCAGTCAAGGACAAGCCTCCTGAGATACAGCCAAAGCGCCGACGTCAGCGGCGCCGCTCTAAGCCACGCCACAGGAAAGACAACAATACTGGCACAGGAGAAAACAATACTCTCGACAATGCCGAAGACAATGAATACCCCGTTAAGCCAACCTCCGAACAGGATGAACGGGAAGATGGGCGAGTCAGCCCTGATGAACAGGCCGTAAACGAAGACTCGGAGGATAGTAACTACCTTCCGCTCTCCGAGGATGAGGTGAGCCTCGGCAATGAGATTTTATCGTGCCTGAGGAACCTCTCGAGCAGGAGAGCTTTAAGCGCCAGCTAATAGCCACTTCAAGGAGCCTGAAAAAGAAGCAGCAGCAGCTTCAAGCTGATCAAGATCTGCTCAATGATAGATGGACTAATGTCCTGGCAGCCGAGGAATACGGCCTCGAGCGCGCAACCAAGAGTTACTCGAAGCGCAAATTGTTACCCCAATTCGATGATGTGGCGCCGGAGCCCGTACCACCAGCGCGTAATGCGGCTGACCGACCACCACGCGGCCGGGACAAAGAGGCAACTCAAGCCGAACACCAGCCCATACTACCTCGCCATAAAGGCAGGGACACAACAGCTCGGGGTTATATGTATGACCTGCGGCAGGACCTGGAGAACAGAGCAGGTCAGACCAGATTGATCTACGGATTGCGGGGGCATGCCCCGACACGCGACGACGGCTATCTAGCCGGACGCGACAAGCATAATCACGCCCGGGCCGAAAACCGCAGACGAACTCCATCTGAGCTACGTCGCGACATGGCCCACTATAGAGGCGCCGCACACCCCCTTTGCTTCACTGATGAAGTAATGGAGCACAAATTCCCAGAATGGTTTAAACCCGTAAACATCGAATCATATGATGGGACAACAGACCCCGTGGTATGGATTGAAGATTTTCTTCTCCATATTCATATGCCCCGCGGTGATAATCTTCATGCCATCAAATACCTCCCACTAAAACTCAAGGGACCAGCTCGACACTGGTTGAACAGCCTGCCAGAAAATTCCATTGGCAGCTGGGAGGACCTGGAAGACGCCTTCCGCGATAACTTTCAAGGTACATATGTCCGACCTCTGGATGCCGACGACCTAAGTCACATAGTCCAGCAGCCCGAAGAGTCAGCCATGAAATTCTGGACTAGTTTCTTAACTAAAAAGAACCAGATCGTCGACTGTCCGGACGCCGAAGCCCTAGCGGCCTTTAAACATAGCATCCGCGATGAATGGCTCGCCCGACACCTCGGCCAAGAAAAGATGAAGTCCATGGCAGCCCTCACGGCGCTCATGACCCGCTTTTGCGCGGGCGAAGATAGCTGGATAGCCCGTAGCAATAACAGTGCAAGCGAACCTGGCACTTCTGAAGCCAGAAATAGCAAGGGCAAGCCCCAACGCAATAGACACAAGCGTCGAAGCAACGATAACAATATCGATGACACGGCGATCAACGCCGGATTCAGTGGCTCCAAGTCCGGCCAGCGGAAGAAGCCATTTAAAAGGAACAATCCGGGCTCATCCAACTTGGACCGCATACTCAATCATTCGTGTCAGATACATGACACCCCCGATAAACCAGCCAATCACACTAACATAAGCTGTTGGGTTTTTAAATAGGCCGGGAAGTTAAATGCCGAGAACAAGGAGAAGGGGTCGCAAAGCGAGGACGATGACGAGGAGCCCCGTCCACCGAACACAGGGGGACAGAAGAAGTTTCCCCCTCAGGTCAAAACGGTGAACATGATATATGCTACCCATATCCCCAAGAGGGAGCGCAAGCGCGCGCTTAGGGACATCTATGTGATAGAGCCAGTCGCCCCAAAATTCAATCCATGGTCGTCCTGCCAGATCACTTTCGATCGCAGGGACCATCCGACTAGTATCCGTCATGGCGGTTCAGCTGCACTGGTCCTTGACCCAATCATTGACGGATTCCACCTCACGCGAGTCCTCATGGACGGCGACAGCAGCCTCAACCTGCTTTATCAGGATACAGTGCGCAAAATGGGCATCTATCCATCAAGGATACTGCCCACCAAAACTACCTTTAAAGGAGTTATATCAGGTGTAGAGGCCCGTTGCACGGGCTCAATCACATTGGAGGTTGTCTTCGGATCTCCGGACAACTTCCAAAGTGAAGAGTTGATCTTCGATATCGTCCCCTTCCGTAGTGGCTATCACGCACTGCTCAGACGAACCGCATTTGCTCGATTCAATGTGGTGCCACACTATGCTTATCTCAAGCTCAAGATGCCCGGTCCACGCGGTGTCATAACAATTAATGGAAACACGGAACGCTCCCTCCGTACCGAGGAGAACACTGCGGCCCTGGCAGCGGAAGTACAGAGCGGCCTTACCAAGCAGAATCTTAATTCAGCGGCCAAGCTCCCGGACACTGTCAAACGAATCCGGACTACTCTGCAGCATAACAGTCTGGCTCGTCAAGAGTTAGACTAGCAATCCGGCCTCCGTCTCCGTCCCGGACAAATGGCGGCATACGTACCACGCGTACATAACTACACACTTAAAATACCATGGGCATAGACGGAGGCATAACTAGATTGTGGTCCATAATACGGCTCGACCTCCCCTGGACACTCATACTTTTACTTTTTCTTTTTTATCCTTTTCAGGTTTCTTTTCCACAGGCCCTTCCGGACGGCCTGATCATCGGTCCTTTCGAAGGATAGATATACCAAGACGGCAAGAAGCATCGACGTATACGGGAATCTCTAGGTGGTCTTTTTGACGATCACCCTACCTGTTTTCAGGACCCGCACGCAGCTCTCCCTTGGTCGTGGCATGTTAAATAGCCCTGTTGCTTATCGCGCTACTTGTACAAATATGGTTTGACGTATTAATCAAACTATAATGAAAATAGTTTGCGGCCCAACTTCTGCGGCACTAGCTTACTACTTCATTTTTTCTTAATAATCTTATCAATTGCACCCGTACACTTTGGTACGCCTTAATTCGCCAGGGGCTTCATTGCGCCCCATACTACGGCAACAAAGTCCGAACACTTTTTTACAGTATAGTTCGGCACCCCAAATTTTAGCATTATATGCATCGGCTCCGAATCATGTCTTTGGTCAATAGTTGGGTTGCTCGGCTCCTGTGCTTACTACCTTACGTTCCGCTATATCGGCTAGGGTAGTAAAGGGAGAACTACTGCGATTGTGTCCTGGTTTATCCGGATGAGCACCTCAGTAGAGAAAGCCGAAAACTGACTGTCATGATGTGGCGTGAGCCGGTCAGCTGTTCCGAGGTTACGAATCTTTTGCGATTTTTTCCGCATTATGCGATGAATCGGTCTTTACCCGATCAGGTGTTTACAACACCCTAGTTCGGACTCACGAATACTAGGGGCTGCGCCTAAAATTCTATTGTCAAACTCCTACGGCTAAGTGAGGGTGATAAAGCCACATAGTCCGATTGCCTGGTTCGTTGCGCTAAACACCTCCTTCAAGGACCAAACCTTTGGATCAAGAGTGTTTAGATTTCATCCCGAACACCCCCGTACTACCTACATGGGGGCTAAAGCCGACGACTGGCCAACTATCAGATTTAATAAAAACGGCCGCACAGGAGGTAAAATTTCAAATAATAAACAAGCATTATATTACATAACGGCTTTGTTTCGTAATACAGGACAGGATAACATGAATGTATTCATTCAAAAATAATGTCCTTAGCACATTGCTCCGCTACAATGCGGGATCCCTCCAGGACATCATCAAAATACCGCTCGGGCATGCGGTGCTCCTTGCCAGCGGGCGGTCCCTCGGTCGCGAGCTTGACGGCGTTCATCTTCGCCCACTGCACCTTGACACGAGCGAAGGCCATCCGCGCACCTTCGATGCAAACCGACCGCTTGATGACGTCAAGCCAGGGGCAGGCATTGACCAACCGCTTCACCAGCCCGAAGTAGCTGTTGGGTATGGCTTCGGCATGCCACCGCCGGATTATCAAATCCCTCATGGCCAGTTCGGCCACCCTATGCAGTTCGACCAGCTGTTTTAGCTGATCGCTAAAAGGCACCGGATGTTCTGGCGCAAGGTATTGCGACCAGAACAGCTTCTCCGTTGAGCTCCCCTCTTCGGCTCGGAAGAATTTCGCAGCGTTAGACACACTGCGCGGAAGATCCGCAAACGCCACTGGAGAACTCCAGATCCGAGTTAGTAAGAGATACCTCTTCTTCGCATATTTGCTTTGCATAATGAAGGCCTTACCCGCTGCGATTTTCTTGGCCTCTTGGATTTCCTGGAGGGCGCCCTGGGCTTCAACCCGGGCCCCTTGTGCTCTTTGGCGGGCCTTATCAAGCCCAGACTCTTGATACGCAATCTTGCGCTCCAAGGACTCGCATTTCTTCACGGCATCTTGGAGTTCTTTCTGGACCTCCCCGACCCTGGCCTCGTGCTTTTCGCGGACGGATTGTTCCTCCGCCGCTCTCTTCTGGGCTTCTGCCAGCGCGGCCTTGAGGGTCTCCACCTTGGTCGTAGCTACTACGACATATCATGATATTGTGATCAACACGAAACAATTCATATCTTTCTAGATTTGAATAGGCCGTTGCATACCTTGCTTATCCTCTAGCTGCTTTTTTACACGGCAGAGCTCTTCCTCGGTCCGCTCCAGACTCTGCTTCAGTCCGGAGACTTCGGCAGCGTGGGAGGTCACAGCCAGCAATGACGCTTGCTTATTCACATAGACATGTATGGTTATTCTCTTGCAATATTATTTGATCCTCTGTCTGGCTTTTCTTTCCGAACACCGGACAGAGTCTCAGGGGCTACTGTCTATACTGTGAAATTCTTTTTACATAATTGTGTTGCTTACCTCAAAGCCTATTAGAAGGCTTGCGCAGGCTTCGGTCAGTCCGCTCTTCGTGGACTGAATCTTCTCAATCACCGTACCCATGAGGGCACGGTGTTCCTCAACAAGGGAAGCACTTCGCAGCGCTTCCAGTAGAGTATCCGGTGCCTCTGGTTGGACAGAGGTCACCGGCAGAATAGGCACACCTCCTTCTTTCAAAGGAGGCTGCTTGCCGGATTCCAGAGCCGTATAGGTCTCCGGGACCGTATTCGGCTGGGGGCCGAATTGGATATGGCCCCCAGCGCCAGTCTCCGTGGGGATTTTCTCCCCCATGTGTCCGGCAGCCGAGGTTTCACCCTCCGGCACCGCCCTGACGGCCTCCCGCATCTCTCCCTGGCCTGGGATCCTTCGGGACAACACCTCGGTGTCATCCATGGCCCTGGGAGAGGAGGCCGCCGGAAGGGACCCGCTGTCCATCGCCTTCGGGTCCAAAGAATTCCCCGAAGATGAGGATCGCTCGAGGACGGAACGAGCCGGACTGCAAGTGCATGATTCAGCACGTTAAAACTATGAAGTAAAGAGGCTGGATATATGAATGTGTCAGGGTCTTTGAGTACTCACGATTCGGCCAGGGGCTTATCTCGGGGACGCCGCTCTAGGCTGCTGTCGATGTCCCACGCGGAGTTATCCGCGAGGGAGACTTTCCCCTTCTTGGACGCTTCAGCCTCCAGACGCGTGGAGGCCGCCCTCTTCTTCCTTCCCCCCTCAGGGGGGAGTTGCTTTCTTCCTCCTCATCGTCGTCATCCTCATCGGCGGAGGAGTGATTCTCGGTGTCTTCGGACGTCACGTCCGAAGCGCCCTTGCGGCGGAGGGCACTTCGGGTCTCCTTGGCCTTTTCTTGGCCTTCTTCTCCGGCGCCTGGTAGGGCACCGGAACCAGCATCTTCGTCAGAAGCGGGATGGCTGATTCCTCAGGCAGCGGAGCCGGACACTGAATCCACTCCGCCTTCTTTGTCCAGCCCTGTAAAGACAAATAGGGAGGCTTAGGCATCTTCCCTGAATAAGCAAGTAAAGGATACACCTTGAAATGCGAAAGACTTATCGGACTGGCAGGATGGGCCAGGTCGTGCCCACGGTCCTCGGTCGTCTTCGGCCACGTCTCGTTGGCCTTGAAGAGCACCTTCCAGATATCTTCGTGCGTAGTTCCGAAGAACCGTTGCAAGGTCTGGTGCTCGGCCGGATCGAACTCCCATAGATGGCAAGCCCGGCTCTGGCATGGAAGGATCCGGCGAACTAGCATCACCTGGATCACGTTGACGAGCTTGATGTTCTTGTCCACCATGCTCTGGATGCGCGTCTGCAGCGCTGTCAGCTCGTCCGACGAAGCCCAATTCAGGCCCTTCTCTAGCCAGGAGGTGAGCCGCATTGGGGCTCCGGACTTGAATTCGGGAGCCGCGCCCAGGTGGCGTCGCGGGGCTCTGTGATATAGAACCACAATTGCTGCCACCCTTTGACGGTCTCCATGAAGGAGCCTTCGGGCCATGTGACGTTGGGCATCTTGCTCACCATGGCGCCTCCGCACTCTGCATGCTGGCCACTCACCACCTTCGGCTTCATATTGAAGATCTTTAGCCACAATCCGAAGTGGGGTGGGATGCGGGGAAAGCCTCGCACATGACAATAAATGCCGAGATGTTGAGAAAAGAACTTGGGGATAGATCATGGAAATCTAGCCCGTAGTAGAACATGAGTTCGCGGACGAATGGGTGGAGAGGAAATCCCAGCCCGCGGACGAAGTGAGGGATGAACACTACCCTCTCATGGGGCTTCGGGGTGGGGACGATCTGCCCCTTGGCCGGAAGCCGGTGGGCGACTTCCTGGGACAAATACCCGGCCTCCCGGAGCTTGGTGATGTCCTTCTCCTTGACGGAGGAGACCATCCACTTGCCCTGTGCTCCGGATCCGGACATGATTGGAGTGCTTTTTTGAGGCGGAAAGGATGAGAACTTGGGTGCTGGAGCTCGAGAATGGGGGGGGGCAGAGAGAGAAGGCGTGGGTGAAAGAAAGGAATCCTTATCTCCTTATAAAGGCGGTGAATATCAAGCGCCTCCCCACTCGCCTTAAAACTCGCCTATTCCCAAGGGCTGTGAAGACGGCACGGCTGGATTACCCACACCCGTATTGATGAGAATCCCGTAATAAGGGGACACGATCTCTGCTGCGACAAGACGTACCAATGGAAACCGCATCTTGAAACGCGGAGCGGCAGGCTAAAAACTGGTTCGAAATAATGACCGGGTGGTGACGTGATGTCACACTACAAAAAGTTGTCAGTAGATTGGACTCGTGAAATATTATACTCTCTGCGATTGTGTGTGGTATTTGTTTTGCAGAGCCAGACACGTTTCCTGTGTTCGAAGGCTGCTTTGGAGTATTCAGAGGAGGAACCCGCCTTGCAATGCCGAAGACAATTTGCGCGCCAGACACGTTGTCATTGAAGCCTGGTTCAGGGGCTACTGAGGGAGTCCTGGATTAAGGGGTCCTCGGGCATCCGGACTATGTAACGTGGGCCGGACTGATGGGCCGTGAAGATACGAGACAAAAGACTCTCTCCCGTGTCCGGATGGGACTCTCCTTGGCGTGGACGGCAAGCTTGGCGTTCGGATATGAAGATTCCTTTCTCTGTAACCGACTTTGTACAACCCTAGTCCCCTCCCGTGTCTATATAAACCGGAGGGTTTAGTCCGTAGAGGCAATCACAATCATATAGACTAGACTTCTAGGGTTTTAGCCATTACGATCTCGTGGTAGATCAACTTTTGTAATACTCATATTTATCAAGATCAATCAAGCAGGAAGTAGGGTATTACCTCCATAGGGAGGGCCCGAACCTGGGTAAACATCGTGTCCCCTGTCTCCTGTTACCATCGACCTTAGACGCACAGTTCGGGACCCCCTACCCGAGATCCGCCGGTTTTGACACCGACAGATACGGCACTAACCAAAGAGGTATGTACACGAGACGCTGAGAAAACTATCACGTCAGCATACACCAACTTAGCAGCGCACAAGAAAAAATCAGTTAAAACATTAATTTGCGTGGGCAGGTTCAAACTCGGAACTTCCAGTCGCTTGATTCAATGCAAGCACGAGCTAGACAGCTTTATACTCTTTATGTTCCCAAATATAAGTCTTTTTAGAGATTACAATATGTCTACATACAGATGTATATAGACATATTTTAGAGTGTAAATTCGCTCACTTTGCTTTATATGTAGTTCACAAGTTTTTCACGATGATTATTGGACGGAGCGGAGAGTATATAGAGAAGCTAAAGAGCTCCTCAAGCTGTGGTCACTACGGGCTCCAGGAGAATCATAGAGAACCTCTATGCTTGCCTGGGCCGACGATCTTCTAACTAGCTAGGTCGGAGCAGTCCTCCTTCTACCCCCCTCGCTGTACTCCACTCAGGTCTAGTGGTGGCCTGCTGCATGCTCCGTGCAACACTTACACCACTTTCATGTAAATGACTCCTGTCATTCGGGTCCCCGACCTGTTTTGAATGCATAAGGTAGAAACCTATCTACCTTTTTATTCAAAAAAATATTGGAATATCTAAAAGGACTTATATTTATATTTAGAAATGGATGGAGTAGATTGCTAGCCTGTGTTACCTCTTCGAGCAATTTTTTGGGTGAACCTTCAAGCAATTTTCCTTATGTACGATTTCTATCGGCTTTCTTTTTATCTATTTTTTCAAAATTCATGTTTATTTATTTCTTTAAAATTTTATTCTTGTTTTCCTCTTCAAGTAAAATGTTCAATTATTTAAAATTTTCATTTTTATTTTCAACGTGTCTTCAGAAAATGTTCAACGTGTATTAAAAGTTTATTGTGTAAAATTATTCTTACAATTTAAAAAATACTTTGAATATTGTTTAATACAAGTTGAACAATTTTTATATAGAAACACCATGTAATTAGTAATAATTTTTAATACACACTCAACATTTACTTACATTTATGAATGAAGATATGTAAATTGTTGTTACATTTCTTTTTTTGTAAATCCACATAAATTTTAGAAAAAATAAATCATATTTAGCTCTTCAAAGTATACAATCATGCAAATAGAATAAAGAATAAAAATACACAATAATTCTATGCTCATATTATTGCATTTCTCCATAACCTTTTCAAAACATGGAATCAAAAGATAAGTACACGATATATCTGAGAATTTTGAACAAGCACGGCCGGGTGGCTAGCCCGTGCGTGGTCCTAAGTAGGAGATCTCACAGGTTCGAAATCCTGTGATCATATTATTTATTTCGCTATATTATTTCTCTCTCGTGTGTACTGCCAAGTTATTATTTGTTCATTATATTTCTCTCTCGTGTGCTGCCAAGTTATTATTTCTCTCTACCCACATAAACATAAGTTATTATTTGTCCCTCGTGTACTGCGAAGTTGGGCCCACACTTCTACTATAGGTTGATGTGGCAATACTCCCAACACTTTGTATACACGCGTATGTAGGCAGTAGCGTATCTGTTACATATGCACACATATTTTTTTTTGCATGGTAATACATATCTCACGCATATCATATTATATAAAAATCAAAATACAAGCCATGTGAGGACCGATATGACAAACTGAAAAGATAGCAAAACATCTATGAGTTTGACACATATGAGGCCATATTGGAGCATTTTGCGAGTATCAGGATGATTGTGTTACAAGCCAGTGAGTACGAGGACTAAACATGCAATTTACTCGAAAAAGAGTACTGTACTTGTTTTCTGAAAAGTATAATCGAGAAGGGGTCTTAAATCTACCAACAAGCCTGAAGGCACAAGTGCTGTCAAAAAAAAAAAAAAAACGAGGAGAGAAGTGGGGAGTGCCGAAACTCTCATCGGCGTCCCTTCCACACCCTGGGTCCTCAGGCGGCGGCAGCGGAATGGCGGTGCCGGCGTGGATGCGGAGGCAGATGGACCAGATCCTGGAGCTGGACATGGAGGAGCTCGAGGTCGAAGAGGTCGACGACTCCGGCTCGTCCTCCTCCTCCGACGTCGCCACCTTCCTCAGGTCCAGCACGCCCATCCGTCGCCCCAATTTTACCATTTCCTCGTGATTACCATCCCACGCCCATCCCTAGGGCGTGCCTTCTGCCCTTCTCACCACTCTGAACTCGGAGGCGGTGGAAATTGGGGTCGGGGAAGGTTTTCGAGCTCGAAATTAAACCCAGTTCTAGAATAGTAGAAGCCGATGCCGAGATGGTCGGCAGGCAGTGGCGCTCATAGGTTTCGATTGCTCCAAATCTATTTGGTTTAAGGTGATTTGGCACCCAAGACTCACAACATTGTTGGTATCATCAATTCAGGAGTCAAGGTTAAATAGTGGTATTCCCCTTTGCGGATGAATGGACGATCTGACGGTAGGAAGACTGACTAAGTAGTTTATATGATGCTCACAGTTTCTCACACTTGCAGCGATTCCACTGATAATTAGATGCGCCTTCTCCCCATCGTACACTATTTGGGGGTTTGGTTTGAGCAGTGGCTTGCAGCCCTCATGATTTTGCTTGTTCCGGGGATGGATTGAATTGGGCATCAGCACACCATCTGTTATAAGCTGCTAGTTTGAAGATGATGAATGGGGCCATCTCACTGAAATCACGGGACGATCCCATCTACGATGAATTGACCTGTCCAAGAATGTGGTGATTTTTTCAAACCAAATACACCATGCGCTATTAGTCCACTGAAATGTGCCGATTCTCTGATTAATTGTACAACTAATTTTTGATCAGTTAGTTCCATTGATGTTTATGAGGACATTGCTCTGATCCTTTTCCTCATTCTTCTATCACAGAAATACTCATGGAGATGGAGAGACTAGCACTTCTGGAGAGTTTACAGTCAATATGTCTCGGGCTTCCCTGAACACATATGTTGGTGGTAAATATTAGTGCTGATCTTAGCATGTTGTATCATGCCAGCTGCATAGTTTTGAAGTCTGTTTATATGACAGAGATTGATGATACCCGGGGCAGATTTGCTTTCTTGGATGGTGGTGCAGTCCTCAGTTTACCTATGCTTTCTCTTCAAGGTAGCATTCCTACTGACTCTTCATTCTAATATACCAGGACACGGGAGCTTATCTCAAATTGATCTGACTACACCGTCAATACATATTTCGGTGTTTCTCTTTATCAATAGCTGATCTATTTGTGCTTAACATTAACTGCATAACTTAATAAAATTATCTCATCTGTTATAGTTTGTCAATTCCATGGAAATGAAATTGGGAACAAAAGCTCTTCAATTATCAATTAGAGAATTAAAAAAATCATCTATTCTGAACGGACGAAGTACAATTGAGGTTCAATACACATCTGTGTCATCCTTCTGTTTGTCGCTTACAAAGCCACGCCTTAATGGCTGGCATTTACAGCGTAGAAATTTTATTCAATTTTATGGCATACTTTTGCAGGATTTGTTTTGTTTCCTGAAGCTACCCTGACTCTTAGAGTAACTCAACCTAGATTTGCAGCAGCTGTTGACAAGGCTATTAATCATGTTGATAATCCATGCATGATAGGTGTGGTGAGTGCTACTTGCTGTTCTTCTGCCGTGTCTTATTGTGGTTTTATTTTCTGACAGTTCTCCAACTTTAGGTTCATGCCTGCCGACACGTAAATGATGGGCATCATGCTATTGCTTCAGTTGGCACAACAGCGGAGGTGTTGCTTCTTTTTCCACAGATCCTTTCAGTCTTATATCGTATATGTTGTATTGAGGTTTGGTAATTCATCTGTTATTTGTTTATCTTTTGTTTACATATTATCAGTTCATCAAACGTATGTTTTTATTTTTGGTGTATTTCGTTGGTTGAACTATTTTTCTAGAAACACCCAGCTAATGCCAAGGCTAAGACGTTGCATCTGTGGATGCCAATGTTCCCTTGTCATCTGATAGATATACATCAAGGGAAATGATGATGTCATAGGACACATCCATTCATTAGTCATTACTAGATAGTGCACATGGTATACACTTGTCAAGTTGATGCTTGCGAATATCTTAATGGAGCAACCTGTCACTATCATTTTTCAATCTAATTTATGGATTTGTATGTTCATCAACAGAACATAATCAAGCACAAGTATGCACTACATATATTGTTTGTATATTAGGCCTCTTCCCATGCACAGGTGCTTAGTTGGGGTGCTAGATGCATTAAAGCGTTTAGGAACTAAAGTCCCCAATGCATAGGTGCTTAGTTTGTTGTTGCTAAGCTTCCTTCCTTTAATTGTTTAACAACTAAACTCTTCCATGCATAGGGCAAACTTCTTTCATTTAGGTGTTTTGCATAGGTCTGCGCGCTTGGCATTGGTTCTTCCTGGGGTCACCAAACTCCCCTCTCTCCTCTTAAATACTTTGCCACATCAGATTTTTTGCCTATGCGGCATTCTTAGCACCTGTACAACATGGAGCACTGGGAAGCGCCTTAATGTGAATGCGTGTTCTATACCTTGTATTATCCCAAACTTTCAAGGAAGACAAGGGTACTATGATATGCTATCTGTTGCTGGAGTCTCTTTTTTCATCCCAAACCATTGTTCTTCATCTGCACTGTGATAAGTTCTCAGTAATAAGGTCTTGTGCTTTTATTTGATAACATAGATACTCGAAATTAGGCGATTGGATGATGGCTCGTCAAATGTTATCACTCGAGGTCAGCAGCGGTTTCGCCTTTGGCGCAGTTGGGTCGACATCGATGAAGTAGTAAGTTTTGACCTGCCGTTCTCTAATGCTATGAGCCAGAGCCATGAGGGTGCAACTTCCTTCCTTCCTAACTTTATTTATTTATTTAATTGACAGCCATGGGGTGAGATCCAAATCATCGAAGAAGACACGCCTTTAAGAACTCCAAGGGATGCATTTGGACAGTTAGCTGCAAGTAATACCTTCAAGCAATGTGATTCATCAGTGCACAGTTTTGGTGTATCTTGTTTCAAGCAAAAAGATCTTATGGATTCTGATCTTGATTTGGATTCTCTGTCATATACTAGTACTTCAAGTGACCATTCAGTAACAGATACAGGAATATACTATTCCTCAAATGAAGATGAAGATCTCATGCCTGAACTGTCTTGGCAGAAGCATGGTTCTGTGAATGAATTTGGTGCATTAAGTCAGCCAGTCAAGGATATCACCATCGGAGATGATGATGATCTTTGCTTTGCACCCCCTGAATCCTTATCACCAGTGAAAAAGAAAGATGCTGGGCAACAGAGACAATACCGTGCTGCTTATAATTCAAAGATGGCCCCATTATCGTTTTGGCCCCAATGGGTTTACAATATGTACGATTCATATTCACTTGCACGCAAGGCTGCAGGTACGAGTTATTTCACCTCTTCTTTGTCGTCATGTAGCAAACCTTGTCCATATTGTTGTATGTTAATTTATTTTTAACCAGATAACATTCTTTCCATTTCTGTCAGTATGTTAAGCTGTGATTAGACAGTACCGTGCTGTATGCATGAGTCCTTAGCTGTGATTAAACCTTCATGGCAGATTTGTGGAATCAGATAATTGCAGAGCCAGGCATGGATGATTATGTGAGAAAACCAGATATTTTGTCGTTTCTTATTGGAAGCAAACTACCCGTGTCAGCGTCTATGAGACAGGAATTGCTTGACGTTGATGGAATATCATATCGGTTGCAGCGGGAGATTCAGCTACTCAAGGCCTTCAATCTCGTACGGTGTAGAAATTGCCTGGTAAATGATTTATTATCTTGAAACTGTTATTTAACTGAAGTTCCTCATATTTCAGGTTCTTTTCCCACTTCTACCCGATGTCCCAATCTTCATCACTTAGTTCTGTTTACGTGGTTTCTTAATATTAGCTGCTCCGGTCCTGCTTACGCTTGGTTTGTTACTTGATTTGCCTGTATCTGGTCTGCAGTTGCAGCCACAGTACTACTCCCTCCGTCCCAAAATAAGTGTCGTTGATTTAGTACAACTTTGTACTAAATCAGCGACACTTATTTTGGGACAGAGGGAGTACTTGGTTTGCTGCAGCATGCCACAGCTGTGACATCAAATTGCTTCATGTAGGATACTTCAACAACATTGCCACCAAAATTTCCCGCAGAGGAGGTCTAGGTAAAACTGAGCTGCAGTTTAAAAAGTTCTGCATTTTTGGGGGGTAGATTCAGTGCTTCAGTTCGCCCTGAAAATACCAGGAAACAGTTCTGAACCGTGTTTCTCTACCTCTGAATAGCTAAAACTCACTAGTGATTTTCGCGAGTAGATATTTGCAGTAAGAAAACAGCAGGTGATTTACCTACTGCAGATGTAGATGTATTAAAGAGAGACACTTATGTACAACTTTTTTTATTACGTAAAGCTGGCTATGAAGTTGAGCAAAAGGCACAACTAAATTTGAAAGAGGGAAAAAACTATTATTCAAGGTTGAACTTTTAACTGATATGACAGGTTGAATTCTTGTTGTAGGCTCTCATAGCTAGACGGAGTGACATGGTGATACCGTCTAGTGTTGACCAATGTGGTGCTCATGTCATGCCGTTGTTGTACAAAGGTGCGCAGGAGGTGATAACAGTGCACAACACATCTGGGCTCGCACTCCATGGCAATCCTTCTGATGCTCACAGCTGGTTCCCAGGGTATGATCCCTACCCCTCTAACATGTCATCTGTTTTCAGTTTCATAGCTTGAACTGGAAAATGGAGCGACCTCTGTGTGAATTCCAACTCCCTCCGTCCCAAAATAAGTGTCATAGTTGTAGTTCAAATTTGGACTTATTTAAACTGAAACCACGGCACTTATTTTGGGACGGAGAGAGGACTTCTGTAATTGTACACTCTTTTCGTGACACTGACAGCAAGAGGAATCCTGCAGATATACGTGGACGATTGCGCTGTGTGCTGCCTGCGAGTCCAACATCGGCTGGCTGTTCAGGGCTGACAAAAGGAACCTTCTTCCGAAGTCCTTCTGGGGTGTCCGCATTTCCCAAACTAAAGATGGCACACAATCGGCCAAGGACCGATCGTCCGTATGAGGTTGTGGTCGTGGTTCTCAGCGTGATTCTCCTCATCTTTCAGCTGACCCAGTAACCTATCTTCGCCTTCCTAGAACTGCACAACAAAGGGTCCCTTGTGCAACATCAACGGCCTGCTCGTTTGAAACCACGCTGTATGTGGCCTGACGATTTCGTCTAGAATTTCGACTCAAGATCGACTTTGTTCAGTCCCCATGCAGAATGCTGAATGTGGCTTGACGATTTCATCTAGAATTCTAACTCGAGCTCGACTTTATTCAGCTGGGTACATAGCTTCGAAAATGGTCTTACTGTATGTTGGTGTAGTTGTCTTTCAGTTTTTGGGCCCAACGTAAAAAGTTTGCACAAGACACCTATGATCAGCAGACAGTTCCCTGTAAAATGGAAAATTCATCATGCGATCACATCGAAAGTAAAGGATCCCACTATGATCCTACACAACTGAACATGCTCGCAGCTTTATTACACGATTACACAAACCTGAACCCTGTGGGTGTTGGTCTGCCATTACAATTCATTTATACATGATACTGTGGTGTTGGTCTGCCATTACAATTCATTTATAGATGATACGATAACAAGGGAAATACGACGAAACAAGCATACGAGCCCGATGGGAGCAATGTACAAAGTTACAGTCTAGGTTCAACCGAACATTATTTGTGGCCGGAGTATGAGGCGCCATGGCTTCATCTGTATGAACGGTAGATGGGGCTGTACATGCAGCTCTCAGCGTACTTCACCAAGTCTTTTGGGCGAGGGAGATGGCTTGCCAGTCCTGCTCGTACAGACAAGCATACGGGTTTGGTGATCGTGTCTTGCTAGTGCTTTTAAAGAGAGAGAGAGAGCTAGAGGTCTAGGAAAGAAGATTTTACCGAGGTCGTAGGCTTTCACAGCGACACGAGCCGCGATGTTAGCTGATATCTTCCTGATGCTGGAGAAGGGTGGATAGATCAGACCTTTGTCGAAATGCTCCGCCGTGACCTGTTCGGCTAAGGCCTCAGCTGCCCAACACCAAAGATGAAACAAATAATCATGCAGGCTTAGAGCAGTTCAACAGAGTAGAACACTACCATTGATTTGGAACAACACTAGGGTTCTTGTAGAATTATTACCAGCAGCAAGGACCATATCGTCTTTCACCCTTATCGCCCCAGAGGTCACTACACCTAAACCAAATCCTGGGAAGATGTATGCATTGTTCGCCTGATGTTTCCATAATGGACATGAGTAACTTCACACTGTCAAAACACACAAACACAAAAAGGATTTACAGATAGTACGCGCAAACATGGGTGGTTTTCCAACCTGGGCAGGTACGAAAAGCTTGTCGTTATATTTCACCGGATCAAACGGGCTTCCACTCCCAAATATTGCACGGCCCTACACGTACGCGCATAATATGATTAGGCTATGTGGTTTTCAATGAGATGTAGCTTGATGCATCTAACTAAAAAACTTTGATTTCTCATTGATGACATGGACTTATCATTAATAGAATACCACCTGACTCCATGAATATGCCTGCTCAGCTGTACATTCAGACTTTGATGTTGGGTTGGATAGCGCAAGGATGATTGGCCTCTGCATTTGATAGGAAATAGCTCTCAGTCATTATGGGTAATGAAATAATTACCAAGGCAGGTTGGCGATGTAGTTCTCTCATGAATATTATCAATATTGTTAGTTCTACCTTGTTAATCGAAGACATAGCCTCGATCACCTCTTTTGTGAAACTTTGACCCACACCAGCTGATCCTATTAGTGCAGTCGGTTTGATATCCTAAAAAAAATGGAAATCAGTGTGCTGCCTGGTAAAAAGAAGGTGTTTAATGGAACTGTGGAACACTATGTGCGCCTCTAAAGTAGAGTTTAGCTTTGCACCTTGATGGCACTTAAAAGGTCTTTGACTGGTTCATGCTCATGTGCATATAGCTTCTTGAAGGGCTGTATAGAATCTTTACGCGAACTCACGATCAATCCCTGCAACCACAACGCGCATCAGTTACGGTCCGGTTATCAACACATGGAAGGGGGGGTGGGGATACCATGGTATTACCTTTGAATCAACAAGCCAGATATTTTTGCGAGCCTCTTCCTGTGAAGTCTTGGACTGAAACACAACAGCCGAAATATTTTTTGAGCAGAATTAGTAACACACTCTCCAAAGCACAACCAGAGGTGTTAACAAACCAGCCAACTACCTGCATCGATATCTCCAAAGCAACTAGTTCAGCAATGCCTGTACCAGCCTGCAAAGAATAGACAGCTGGGCTCTGATTACTTACAAACTTGGCAACAACTCAGAAACCATCACGCAAATTGTTCTGAAAACTGATAATATGAGCACATGTATTAGGATGCATTTAAAGAATGAAAACGAGAAGCAACTCGAACTAGTACTATGTATTATACTATCAATCCTTCATCTAATTGTTTTATAGACAAGTCTTCCATCTATTACTGTTTTTGAATTAAAACATCCCTAACAAATCTTCACTTAACCATTTTAAGGTTAATAAGAATGCGAAGCAATCTGTGATGTCGCAGCGCTGGTAGATGCTTATACACTTGGCAGAAGTCAGAAGCAACCATGATGAGCAATGCATAACCAGCCTAGTACGATGTAAGATAAACTGACCTCTCCGGCACCGAAGAATAAGAATGTGTGGTCAGCTAAAGTTCCACCAGCAAACTTCAGACCAGCCATAAGGCCCGCAAGAACCACCGCAGCCGTTCCCTGTGAATACACATTTCCAAAGTTAACTTATACTGTACCGTTGTGCAGTACAATAGATGATAGATAAGCATACAGAAACCAGAAATCTGGTCCCAAAACCTGAATATCATCATTGAAGACAAGATGGGTCGCCTTGTACTTCTCAAGAAGGGTAAACGCATTGTGATTTGCGAAGTCTTCAAACTATAAGAAAGTCAGAAGAAGTTTCGGGTAAGTGGCCATGCCAGTAGCTCAACTACAGATCAGAAATGAGGGTTCTTCCTACTATTCTCATACCTGGACAAGAACCTTCTGTCCATAGTTCTGCTTCACGGCAACCATGAACTCATCCAGAAGCTCAGTGTATTCCTAAATCAAGCAGGCAAAAGAGATGAAATGTGAGGGACTGATTGATGGCTATAGTGTGAACTGACTGGGCCCAACCAAGGCAGCAGCAGTGGAACCTGGCCCGTAGCTCTTTTTTGCCGCAATCCAATGTAGAACTCATCGTTCAGCAGCTCTTCATTGTTCGTCCCCACATCAATGGTGATGGGTAAACACTGGGAAACAAAATGGAAATATATTTACATGAAAATTATAAAATTGAGTACTGCAAAACAGAGCAAGACATAGAGGCTGTTTGGTTTGTGACTATGGTTGCCCCATGTTGCCACACCTAAGGTTAGGCAACTTTGACCAACTTAGGAGGGTGTTTGGTTCTAGCCTTACCTTAGGCGATATACTTTTTGCCACACTAGGGCCCCACATGACATACACTCAAAAAGTGTGGCAAGATTCCCTTAGGCTTGCCAACTTCTGGCTCTCATTTTGAAGAACTAACCTTAGGCAAGTGTGGCAAGAAATGTGTGGTAAAATGTGGTACTCCTAGGCCTAGAACCAAACAGCCCCATAGCCAAATGTTGAAGTACTTACAGCAGATGGCCTAACACCACCAAGGGCCGTGTACAGCGCAAGCTTCCCCACGGGAATTCCCATACCCTGCACATGATGAGAGTTCCATTCATGATCATGGTTTTCGCTTAGTGCGATTTCATTAATTCTGATATATTAATATAATTTTCTTTCGGTCAAAATATTTCAGCAATTTTGGTAGTACACACAAATTCAAATTACTTTTCGAATTTTAAAAATATTTGTTGGATCCCAATCAAATTCAAGTGGAAATTTCGGTCCTTTGACAGAAATGAAAACTGAGATTTCGGCTATGGCTAAAATATTCCTGAAACTGAAATCCAAAACCATGTTCATGGTAAGCAACAAGCCAATAATAACTTTCAGTAGAAGTATAAATAGGTTCCGTGACTGACCTGGCAGCCAAGATCTCCGAGGCCTAAGATGCGCTCGCCGTCGGTGACAACGATGACCTGAATACTCTTCTCCGGCCAGTTCCTCAGCACCTCCAGTACTCTCCCCCTGGCATCAGCAACAGGGACACCACGCACGCACGCGTTTCACTCACTTGAAAGTTGAAACAGAAACCGGCCGCAGGCCATGTGAAAAATGAAGTGAATTGATGAGAAACGTACTTGTCTTTGAGGCTGATGTAGAGGCCCTGCGAGCGCCTGAAGATGGAGCCGTACTTCTGGCAGGCCTCGCCGACGGTGGGCGTGTAGACGACGGGGAGCAGCTCCTCCACGTTGTCGATCATGAGCTTGTAGAAGAGCCTCTCGTTCCTCTCCTGTAAACAAACAGATGAACGAACGCACCAACTGTAAGAAAGAATGGCATGATATGTTTGCTGTTCGTTGCCTTGGAAGAGGATGGGCCGGGAGCCGACCTGGAGGTCCATGAGGAACATGTAGCGCTGCAGCGGGACCTCGAGCTGCCGCACGTTCTGCAGCAGCCGCTTCTCCTGGAGCTCCTGGGACAGGACCACCGGAGGCAGCAGGCCGCGCAGGTAGTGCGCGTCCCGCTCCTTCTCCGTGAACGACAGCCCCTTGTTGTGCCGCGGATCCCTCAGCAGGGAGTGGCCACTGCAGATTAATTAACCAAGTTCTAGGTATTGGTAATCAATCGACGGCGAACGGAGCACCGATGGAACAAGGTGGCCGCCGTGTGCATGTACTACGTACGTACCTGGCGATGCAGACGGCCCACGGCGTGACGGGCTGGTCCTCGGTGGCGCGGTCCTCGCCGTAGGCGTCCTCCACGCCGCCGGTGGCCACGCCCGCCATCGCGGCGTCCGCTTCCTCCCCCGATCGTCCCGCCATGGTGCAGTACGGCGCCGCTCTCGCTCCTCCTAATATGCTGCTGCTGCACTGACGCGCCGACGCCGCTCTGGTGGTGGATGCAATGCGAGCCAGGCTGCTGCGTCGTAGCCCGCGCATAAAGGGGGCGCCAGAAGGAGGAGGAGAACTGGAGAAGCACCAGCACAGCGCGGTGCGGCGGACAGCGAAGACACGGTGATACCGTCGCCTCTTGTCCGGGGACACGTCGCGGGAGAGGCCGCGACACGTACCCCCACGGTAGGCCGGCTCTAGAAGCTCTGCGGTGCCAAGCCGGACGATTCGAAGTATATTCACCATTCTAAAAAAAATCCTTCTCAACTCAAAAAAAAAAAATCCTTCCTGATTGATCCATACCCCCCCAGCTCCAAAATCACATAATTTGAACTCTATATTTTTATAAAACCGGTTAAATGTGGTCCTTTAGTGATTTTATGTCGCATTTAGGATGGTTTTAGCGAAAGAGAATAGGGGAGCATGGAGATAAACTATTGAATCAAAGATGGGCTTTAGACCCATATGAACAATGATTCCGGGTTAATCTTGATGCCCATGTATATGATATAACAGGTGGTGAGAAGTTTAGTTCCACCTTGCTAGTTGAGGAGAGTTGAGACCTTTTTATAAAGGCTGCTCTACCACTTGCCATTGGGAGCTTGGAAAGAGGAGTGGTACACGCGCACTCCTCCTCCGCCGCTGGCCTCGTCACGACGCATGTTCCTCACTCTGTGCTGCCTCCGGCGACCCCATCCCGACGACCGCGTGCACGGTTGGTCGTGAGAGAAGGCGCGAGACGCGACTGCTCCCGATCCGTCCCCAGCTCTGTCCGCCTCTGCTTCCACTACTTCCCCTGCATCGACACCATGGTCGACGACGCCGAGGCTGCTGCCGCCGCCGCCGCGTTGGCCTGGCCATCCAGAGGGTATGATCTATTAATCCCTCGTTTACTCGTATTTGTGCTAGCCGTATATGTGCTGCTTATAGATGGTTCGCTTCTATGTTCTGTACATGCTAGTATGCTTAGGTATCGCTATGATATGCATACCGTTTATGCCATTCTTACTGTTTACTCGTGGATTAGTCTAATCGGAAAAGCGCTAATATTTCCGACAATCCAAAAACCTTATTTTAGGCACTTTCCGATTCAAGGCTTTGCTGCTACACTGAAACCGGAAAAGTTTACCGGGACGCATTTTAAGCGTTGGCGGACAAGGACCACCTTGTGGCTCACAGCAATGAACGTGTTCTGGGTTGGTGGTGTGTCTCCCACAGAAACGATTGTTCCTGAAAAGGAAAAGGCGTTTAGGAGGCAACCACCATCTTTGCGGGAGCCGTTCTTACTGTGATCGGAGACAACTTGGTTGACGCATATCTCCATATGCGCGTTGCCAAAAACTTGTGGGATGCACTCGAAGCTAAGTTCGGCGCAACCGATGCTGGGAGCGAACTGTATGCCATCGAGCAGTTCCATGATTACAGGATGGTTGATAACCGTTCTGTATTGGACCAGGCTCATGAGATACAGTGCATCGCTAAGGAGCTGGAGCTCCTGAAGTGTGAGTTACTGGACAAATTTGTCGCGGGTTGCATTATTGCAAAACTCCCTCCTGGATGCTTTGCTACTTCTCTCAAGCACTTGAGACGTGAATTCTCTGTTGAGGATGTCATCGGTCATCTCAGTGTTGAGCAGAACTCGAGAGCAAAGGACTCACACGTGAAGGCGGCAGAGGGTTCTTCTAGCGCCAATGTGGTGCAGAAGAACTTCCACAAGTTCAAGGGAAAGAACTCTGTCCAGCAGAATACTACCTTTAAGAAGAAGGGTAAGAAGAAAGACAAAAAGAGAGATGGTTGCTTTACTTGTGGTTCAGAGAAACACTGGGCAAACAAGTTCCCAAACAAGTGCCCAAACAAGTACAAGAAGTCAGGACAAGACTCCAAGTCTGTCAATGTCACTCTGAGCAACAGTGATGGGGCATATGGGTATGGTAATCTGTTTACCATACTTTTAGTTTGTCAGTCCACCGATTGGTGGGTTGACACTGGGGGCAATATTCATGTGTGTGTTGATGTGTCTTTGTTTTCTTCCTACCAGGTCGCACAAGATTGTTCCGTCCTGATGGGGAATGGATCGCATGCATCTGTTCATGGTGTTGACACGGTAGATCTGAAGTTTACTTTGGGAAAGATCGTGCAACTGAAGAACGTGCAGCATGTCCCCGCCATCAAGAAGAATCTCGTTAGTGGCTCTCTGCTATGTAAAGAAGGGTTTAAGTTAGTATTCGAGTCCAACAAAGTAGTCGTATCTCGGTATGGACTATTTGTTGGAAAAGGATATGATTGTGGTGGTTTGTTCCGCCTTTCCCTGGAGGATTTCTGTAATAAAGTCATGAACCAAATTCATTCTAATGCGAATGAATATGAGGTTTGGCATTCACGTCTTTGTCACATAAATTTCGGTTGTATGACGCGGCTAGGAAAGATGGACTAAATCCTGAGTTTCACTTTAGCCAAAGGATCTAAGTGCCATGCGTGCGTGCAAGCTAAGCAACCTCGGAAGCCTCACAAGCCTGCGAAGGAAAGACACCTGGCACCGTTAGAGCTCATACATTCAGATCTCTGTGAGATTAATGGTGTGCCGACTAAAGGTGGAAAGAAATACTTCATGACTCTGATTGATGATTCCACTAGATTCTGCTATGTGTATTTGTTAAATTAAACCCATTAACAGTCGCTACAAGGGCGCTTCCTGGTGATGTCCACGTCGGACTAGTTGTGAGACAAAAAAAGTTCGCTTCGTTGAGAAAAAAAGAGAAAGATATTGGCCAGCTCCCAGCCCCCAGTCCTCACACGCAATCCTCCTCTCTCGTGAGCCTCCCCCCCCCCCCCCCCCGCGACTCCTCGCCGCCGCCGCCACTCACGCCGGCCGATTCCGGCGAGTCCCGACAAAGGGTGGCAGACTGACGACCTCCCCTCGCTCTGATCCTTCCTCTCATCCCTCCAGATCCGGCCTCTCACGCTCACTGTCGACCCTCAGCCATGGCTAGGGTTTCGGGCGCGGCGTCCCCTTCGTCACCGGCGAGGCTCTGGCGGCCTACGGTGGCTCGTCCCGCCCACGTGTGGCTCTGTCTCATGGACGTTCCTCCCGCGCCCGACGGCCACGGGTGGTCGTGGCGACGACCTCTTCAGCGGCGTCGCCGGACTAGCTCCACGCGCGGGAAAGGCATCTCCGCGGGTTCCCCAAGGTGAGTGCGATGCCGAGGAGAGATGGCGTCGAGGACAGCATCCGAGGACATCATCACGCTCAATGGCTTCGCCCCCATCATCATCGAGTTCTTTGGTACGCACGCGCCACCACTCGATCACCCTTCCCCTCCACCACTCTCTTGTGTTTGATCGAGTGATTCGGTGGCAGGTTACGTGGCAAACAGGTGTGCGACCGGCCGGCAATCAGCGGCGTCATCTCTATCCCCCGACACTAGATAATGGCATGGCTAATGGCCTGCGCGGTGCGCCATTAATGCCCGTGCTCCCAGGCCAGTGCGGGCCGTCGCAGCTGCTTGCTCAAGGCGGCGTGCGGACTGCCTGGTAAGCTCCATCAATTCACCCTGAATCTCCTTGTTTTGCAGTCTTGCTCTATCTAGGTTGGGGTTTGTTATTCAGGGCCGCGGCCAACACTGCTTCAAATATATGCGCCCTTAAGGCGCAGTGTCCATGGGGATAAAGAAACTCTGTTGGGTTTCAAGTGGTACCTCAACGTTTATTGAATAACGTTTTCCTTAGTATTTCAAAAGAGAGTCTTCTATTCTCCTTTTAGAACTGAATTTATTTGATATGTTGTTCAGTACCAATGTGAACACATGGACAATACCTTTTCACTATCAAACTATGGTGTAATCTTTATTTTGTTTCCTCCCACACGAATGAAATATGCTCATGCTCTTTTCAGGTTCGTGACCTTGATTTTTTCATAGAGATATAGTAGAATCAGATATAGTGCGAGAAGCCAATGGTATTGCAATGAGATCTCATAATGTTAGTCTATCCCTTGAGGAAGGGAGAAGGTTAGTCTTCTACACAAATTAACAAATTGTTTCGCCCACTTGTATTCTGACTTTTGAATGGTGCATTTATAGAAGATAGAATTGTTTTATCACAATATCTTATCATTTATGATTGCCTTTCTATTATTGGTTTGGGTATTCAATAGAAAGAAGACTAATAGTTGATACATGCCATGGAACAAACAATTTTGATACTATCTATCTTTGGCAATTGTTTTCTTTGTAGGCATTATCGATTAGTAGATCACTGGTAAATGTTAGAACTGCCGCGTTGAATAATAGCAACAGTGTTGGTGAACGTATAAAGGATCAAATAGTGCAAACACTGACTGAAGCTGGTGGTCAGGTTGATTATGTTGAGGTAAGATTGAAGCCTTTTTTATTCAAGTGCCCTTACCGTTTTCTATAAAGCAATTTATTTATTCATTGAGTTCGTTAGTATATCTTTACTTTATTTACTGTCCTGCTGTAATATTGATGTTGGCTGTATCCTAGAGAACCTTTGAAATCTACATTTGTAGCTATAGTTTGGCAAGAGCAGTTTGATTAGCAGCCTAGAACCACTGATCGCTCATGGTGTGTGAGATGAATTGAATTTGTTGCTTACTCTGGGAGGCTCACCGTGGTGTTCGGGCTGCTTGCCATGCCGGCCGGAGCGCCCATACATGTGTTCAAGAACCTCCAGTGTGCGGCGATTGCCACGCCGCAATCAAGATGGTCGCCAAGGCGTACGACAGAGAGACGACACGGCCATGCCATGAAGGTTGGAGAGGACAGTGAGTGGACATGCACCTTTTTACCGCTCCTCTTTGCATATGCATTCATGTTCTTCTCTTTTTCATTGGAAAAAATTGATCCAGATTGATGCACTTGTTGCCAGAGTTGGCGTCCTTATTTTCTCAAGCAAGCGTAGGTTCAGTGGAATGGGAGCATTATTTTTGAAGGGCCAAGGCTGCATAGTTTGTACGCACATCAAAGGTCTCTTCTAATCCAAATTGGGAACTCAATATTGAAGTGCTAACAGTCCAACAGAATTTTCTGAAGGGAGTTTACTAGGTTTAATCATTTTGGTGCAAGTAGCGGTGCAGTGGAGAATTTCTTTCTAGATTTTTTTTAGACATTGAAGTGCCTTTCAGAAGAACTAAATATTCAGCCGTAACAAAAGTGAACTCATGTGCCATGACTCTAATAATTTCCTTAGAACAAGATTTATAGTACATCTTGAATTTAAACTGCTCATTATTTATATTTATTGAGTGACATGGTTTGAAACTCAACCTGAAGAGCAGAACTATATTTCTTTTTGTAGAGAAACTTGGAATGTTTTTGTGCTTGGATCTCGTTCGGAAGTACTACATCATGCAATACCCAAGTAAGGTAGTTTCTCAGTTCTTTTTTGAATAAGAGTTTTTTCAGTTCTTTTTGAATAAGAGTTTTTTCATTTCTTTTTCGAATAAGAGTTCCATTCAGTCTTCATAGCTTGAAACCTGTTTTTGAGTATACTAGTGGTGGACTGGTGGTTGGTTACAAAGTGATATTAATTATGTGCATTGAAAAGAGTAACATCATTGAAGGGAGGAAAATTCAATAGAGGGAACTACATTATGCATTTCTGATCTGTAATAAATAAGAGATAATTTTTTGGTCTTGTTGTCAGGCCTAACTTCTAGGTATTCATTCAAAACGATCTCAGTGTGCAGCATAGACCAATCAATAAGACATCGGTCTTATCTTTCTTGGGAAATTCTATTGGATGGGTACATATCTTGCTAGGTTTTCTTAAGATTCAGTAGCCCAAGAGCAATGTACTGTTCTCTCCAATTTGAAAATGAAGTATGCTGTGGGGAGTGGATGTACAACAAACTGATCTAAAATAAAGAAACAACAATCTTTGGGTGACAATGAGATTCATGACGGAGACTCCGTGCAGATTGTCTTTCCTTTCCATTTGTTTCTTCATCTAACCTACATGAATAGATTTTATGTTTGTGTTGAATTATGTGGATCATCGAGATGACCGCACCTACATAAATGTTTTTTTATTAACATATGGATGCCTCCTGACCCGAAATTTATTTGGTTAAAGTATTTTCCTATGAAAGTTTCTATACTATATAAGAAAGTTGGTCTGAAATATTTGAGGCGTTGGCCTCTTCAGTGGCGTCACCTGATGAGCTCCACGCGCAGAGGAGGCGTCTCCATGGGTTCCCCGAGGTGAGCGCGATGCTGATGCTCAAATTATCTTTTGAGTTAATGCATGAGTGATAATCATGCAAAGTACAGTGTATTACTATTCCCTTATGAGAAAATTTTATCTTGCTCCCAGGAACAACAAGACATTTGAATTGGTTGCCGATGACTTATCAATTCTTTGAAATAGACTACGATCCATGGTGGCTGTTGAGGTTAGTAATTAGTGCATGCTACTCATATCAACACTCTGGTGCTAGGCTGCTGATGGCATGTTGTTTGGATGTTTCTTTTAAGACTTTGTTTGGCAAATACAAATTAATTATTAAGAAATATACTAATTCTGTGTGAAGCTCCACAACATAAATTTGCAATGTGTAGATAGAAGTTGAAATCATAAGCAACAATGCAACATAGGATAGTTTACCTGTAGACTGAGGTGTCTCCGGACAGATATGAGGAAGTTATTTACCTTCCACTGAGAAAGAATAGATTGTTGTGAGTTTCCACTCGAAAAAGTTATCTAGAATAGGATTAGCATCTTTTAATCCTGTCGAGTCGGTGTATTGATACTGTTCATAATCATGGCGCACTTGTACTGTTTGCAGAAATCTTCACTTTGGAACTTGATAAAAGATGTAAAACCTTCGGATCTAAGTATAGTCCATAGAGATGTCCCTCCTGAAACTGTTGATGCAATGAAAAGGACTGTTTCAGGCATATTGGGTCTGCTTCCGTCTGATAAGTGAGAGGGCGACCCCTGGCTCGGTACTTATTTATTTTGGTTATTACCACATGCATGTAAAGCACCCCAACCATTAGACATTTAATTCCATCACAAATAGTAAGATCCACACGGATAATATCTCCACTCAGTTATTCAATGAATTGCTCTAAGATTAAATTGTGCCTCACCGATATTTTTATGAGTCTACTATTTATACACTCATACACAGAGTAATCGCAAAAGATCGTGGCATAATTTTGGTACAAACAGGTACCTTGATCAACTTGGAATGGCATCGAAGTACAACACAAAAGTGTTCTGCAGGCGGACTCTCATCGGAGGCAACTACGGTTTGCTTGACACGAAGACATTCTTACCTATCCTAATTACTACAGGCAAGACTCACATTTGTAAAAAAAATTGTAGTCAGTCGCTGCAATGTTTTCTAGAACGTGGCTCATATGTGTTGATCCCTCCTTCTGTTCTCAGTGCTCTGCTAGGGCATCGGCTTATGGGCAATGGAGTTCTCTCAGTTGATATAAATGCACCGCGCAAGCTGCGTGCTTATGCTCACTTCAGCAAGCGACACGTAAGAATCCGACGTTGTGTCATTCTTAAAGTGAACTGCTTGAGATACTTTATATTTGTTACCAATGTTGAAGTGATATGGCTGTTCTTCTTAACTTGCTAAGTTACTTGTGTCTGAAGAGTTACTTCAACTACCATTGAAACATCAGCTTGATCAATCATTTCTGCTGTTCTCAGCAAAGCTTTGCATATTCCACAATGCAGAAAGGTGTCATACTCCTCCTGTTCAACCTAAGCAGCAGCACTGGGTACAACGCGACCCTCTAGAACGACCTCAAGTCCTCAACCTGAACTTCAAAAAAATAAGCGGCCACTAGAGGCGCAGCGGCGGCCTCAGAAGAGCGGTGTCATGGCTGGGAAGCAAGCCGTTGAGTGAGAGCACAAAGAGGAATGAGTACCATCTAAACGCCAAGGGCGGCGACCACCAGAGTAGGACGATGCTGCTGAATGGCGTCCAGCTGGAGTTGGCAGGCGATGGCTGCGTCCCGGTCCTGAACCTCGTGCCGTCCGCGTGGATTCGACCGTGCACCTGGCCCCGACGTCAATTGCGTTTGTGGTCCTACCGAGGTTCGAGGCCAAGGCCTGTTCTCAAGGGAAGAAGGTTCTTTTGTTCGTTTTGTGGTGTAAGGTAGAATCATATACATGAGGAAAATAAGCAGAAGGACATCACAAGGGCATTTTTACTTATACTGAATCTTCTTCCCCGTTGAGAGCATCCTGACTTCAAACTAATAAAAAGGGAAAATGTCTCATGGCCGAACAACAGATCATAGTACAAGTAGGAAAGTGAAAGGGGCGCACCCCATCTGGCACCGCCCCAACTTCCTCTCAGGAGGCGCACCTAGGGTGCGCCCCAACCACTAGTACTGAGGATGAGGCTGTGCACTACTTTAAAATCTATAAGGCTGAAGTTGAGAACCAACTTGAGAAGAAAATAAAACGAGTCCGGTCTGATCATGGTGGAGAGTACTTTTCTAGTGAGTTTGATCTATTCTGTGCAGAACATGGTATTATTCAGAGAGGACTCCTCTCTATTCACCCCAGTCAAACGGGGTTGCCGAACAGAAAAATTGTACTCAAACTAATTTGGCTAACGCCATGTTAGATACATCGGGTTTATCCAAGGCATGGTGGGGGGAGGCTGTACTGACATCATGTCATGTCCTGAATAAAGTTCCCATGAAGGATAATGAGACTACTCCCTATGAGCAATGGGAAAAGAAAAGAACTACACTCTCTTATTTGCGCACTTGGGGCTGTTTGGCGAAAGTCAACGTGCCGATAACCAAAAAGTGCAAGTTGGGACCAAAGACTGTGGATTGCGTTTTCATTGGCTATGCCAAGCATAGCGTTGGCTATAGATTTCTAGTGGTGAAATCTGAAGTACACGACGTGAAGGTTGATGTCTACTACGCAACTTTATCCTTGTAGACGTTGTTGGGCCTCCAAGTGCAGAGTTTTGTAGGACAATAGCAAATTTTCCTCAAGTGGATGACCTAAGGTTTATCAATTCGTGGGAGGCGTAGGATGGAGATGGTCTCTCTCAAACAACCCTGCAACCAAATAACAAAGAGTCTCTTGTGTCCCCAACACACCCAATACAATGGTAAATTGTATAGGTGCACTAGTTTGGTGAAGAGATGGTGATACAAGCGTAATATGGATAGTAGATATAGGTTTTTGTAATCTGGAAATATAAAAACAGCAGGTGGCAAGTGGTAAAAGTGAGCGAAAACGGTATTGCAATGCTTGGAAACAAGGCCTAGGGTTCATACTTTCACTAGTGCAAGTTCTCTCAACAATGATAACATAATTAGATCATATGGCAATCCCTCAACGTGCGACAAAAGTCACTCCAAAGTTTCTATCGCAGAGAACATAAGATGAAATTGCTTGTAGGGTACGAAACCACCTCAAAGTTATTCTTTCCGATCAATCCATTGAGCTATTCCTATAAGTGTCACAAACATCCCTAGAGTTCTTAGTAAAATAACACCATATGACACACATCAATCAACCATAATGTCACCTAGATACTCCAATGTCACCATAAGTACCCGTGGGTCAATTATACGATACGCATCAAACAACTTCAGATTCATAATATTCAATCCAACATAAAGAACCTCAAAGAGTGCCCCAAGATTCCTACCGGAGAAACAAGGAAGAAAACATGCATCAATCCCTATGCATAGATTACCCCAATGTCACCTCGGGATTCCGCAAGTTGAGTGCCAAAACATACATCAAGTGAATCAATAGAATACCCCATTGTCACCACGGGTATCTCACGCAAGACATACATCAAGTGTTCTCAAATCCATAAGCTCCCTCCGTCCCAAAATTCTTGTCTTAGATTTGTCTAAATACAGATGTATTGAGTCATGTTTTAGTATTAGATACATCCGTATCTAGACAAATCTAAGACAAGAATTTTGGGACGGAGGGAGTAGTATTCAATCTGATAATAGTGCAACCTCAAAGGTAAAACTCAATTCATCACAAGAAGGTAGAGGGGGAGAAACACCATATGAACCAACTATAATAACAAAGCTCATGGTACATCAAGATGGTGCCATGTCAAGAACACGAGAGAGAGAGAGAGAGATCATACACATAGCTACGGGTACATACCCTCAGCCCCGAGGGTGAACTACTCCCTTCTCGTCATGGAGAGCGCCGGGATGATGAAGATGGCCACCGCTGATGGTTTCCCCCTCTGGTAGGGTGCCGGAACAGGCTCCCGATTGGTTTTTCGTCGCTACAGAGGCTTGCGGCAGCGGAACTCCCGATCTAGGTTTATTTCTGGGGGTTTTGGTATTTAAAGAAATTTTTGGCGTCGGGAACAAGTCAGGGGGGTCCACGAGTCAGCGACAAGGCAGGGGGCGCGCCTTAGGCGGGTAGGGGCGCCCTCCACCCTTGTCGTTGACTCGGGACTCTTCTGGCATAACTCTTTTGCTTTGGGGGCTTCTTCTGGTCCATAAAAAATCACCGTGAATTTTCAGCTCATTTGGACTCCGTTTGATATTCCTTTGCTGCAAAACTCAAAAACAAGGAAAAACATAAACTGGCACTAGACTCTAGGTTAATAGGTTAGTCCCAAAAATAATATAAAATAGCATATGAATGAATATAAAACATCCAAGATGGATAATATAATAGCATGGAACAGTAAAAAATTATAGATACGTTGGAGACATATCAAGCATCCTCAAGCTTAATTCCTGCTCGTCCTCGAGTAGGTAAATGATAAAAATAGAATTTTTGATGTGGAATGCTACCTAACATATTTATCCATGAATGTTCAGATCCATAAGATTCAAAACAAAAGTTTATATTGACATAAAAAGAATAATACTTCAAGCATACTAACAAGGCAATTATGTCTTCTCAAAATAACATGGCCAAAGAAAGCTCTCCCTACAAAATCATATAGTCTGGCTATGCTCCATCTTCATCACACAAAATATTCAAATCATTCACAACCCCGGTCTTAGCCAAGCAATTCATACTTTAGTATTCTCAAACTTTTTCAACTTTCACGCAATACATGAGCGTGAGCCATAGACATAGCACTATAGGTGGAATAGAGTGGTGGTTGCAGAGAAGACAAAAAGAAGGAGATAGTCACACATCAACTAGGCATATCAACGGGCTATGGAGATTCCCATCAATAGATATCAATGTTAGTGAGTAGGGATTGCCATGCAACGGATGCACTAGAGCTATAAGTTTTTGAAAGCTCAAAAGAAAACTAAGTGGGTGTGCATCCAACTTGCTTGCTCATGAAGACCTAGGGCAATTTGAGGAAGCCCATCGTTGGAATATACAAGGCAAGTTCTATAATGAAAAATTCCCACTAGCATATGAAAGTGACAACATAGGAGTCTCTCTATCATGAAGATCATGGTGCTACTTTGAAGCACAAGTGTGGAAAAAGGATAGTAACATTGCCCCTTCTCTCTTTTTCTCCCTTTTTTTGTTTGGTTTCTTTGGCCTCCTTTTTTTATTCAGGCTTCATTGGCCTCTCCTTTTTTTCCTCACATGGGACAATGTTCTAATAATGATGATCATCACACTTCTATTTACTTACAACTCAAAAATTACAACTTGATACTTAGAACAAAATATGACTCTATGAATGCCTCCGGCGGTGTACCGGGATGTGCAATGACTCAAGAGTGACATGTATGAAAGAATTATGAAAGGTGGCTTTGCCACAAATACTATGTCAACTACATGATCATGCAAAGCAATATGACAATGATGGAACGTGTCATAATAAACGGAACGGTGGAAAGTTGCATGGCAATATATCTCGGAATGGCTATGAAAATGTCATAATAGGTAGGTATGGTGGCTGTTTTGAGGAAGGTATATGGTGGGTGTATGGCACCGACGAAAGTTGCGCGGTAATAGAGAGGCTAGCAATGGTGGAAGGGTAAGAGTGCGTATAATCCATGGACTCAACATTAGTCATAAAGAACTCACATACTTATTGCAAAAATCTATTAGTCATCGAAACAAAGTACTACACGCATGCTCCCAGGGGAAGGGTTGGTAGGAGTTAACCATCGCGCGATCCCGACCTCTACACAAAGGATGGAAGTCAATAAATAAATCATGCTCTGACTTCGTTACATAACAGTTCACCATACGTGCATGCTACGGGAATCACAAACTTTAACACAAGTATTCTTACCAATCCACAATTACTCACTAGCAGGACTCTAATATCACCATCTTTATATCTCAAAACAGTCAGAAGGAATCGAACTTCTCATAGTATTCAATGCACTTTATATGAAAGTTTTTATTATATCCCTCTTGGATGCCCATCATACTAGACTAAATTCATAAACTAAGCAAATTACCATGCTGTTTAGAGAGACTCTCAAAATAATATAAGTGAAGCATTAGAGTTCATCAATTTCTTCAAAATAAAACCACCGCCGTGCTCTAAAAAGATATAAGTGAAGCACTAGAGCAAACGACAAACTACTCCAAAAGATATAAGTGAAGATCAATGAATAGTCGAATAATTGTGCAACTATGTGAAGACTCTCTAACATTTAAGAATTTCAGATCTTGGGATATTATTCAAACAGCAAGCAAAACAAAATAAAATAAAATGACGCTCCAAGCAAAACACATATCATGTGGTGAATAAAAATATAGCTCCAAGTAAGGTTACCGATGAACGAAGACGAAAGAGGGGATGCCATCCGGGGCATCCCCAAGCTTAGATGCTTGGTTGTCCTTGAATATTACCTTGGGGTGCCTTGGGCATCCCCAAGCTTAGGCTCTTGCCACTCCTTATTCCGTAGTCTATCGAAACTTCACCAATAACTTGAAAACTTCACAACACAAAACTCAACAGAAAACTCGTAAGCTCCTTTAGTATAAGAAAATAAATCACCACTTAGGTACTGTTGTGAACTCATTCTAAATTCATGTTGGTGTTATATCTACTGTATTCCAACTTCTCCATGGTTCATACCCTCCGATACTACTCATAGATTCATCAAAATAAGCAAACTACACAATGAAAACAGAAGTTGTCAAAAACAGAACAGTCTGTAGTAATCTGGAAAGTTTCCATACCTCTGTAACTCCAAAAATTCTGAAAAATTAGGGCAACATAGACAATTTTTATATCAATCATGTGTCAAAAATTCAGATCAAAAGCACGTTCCAGTGAATTTTCAAAAATCCTGGACTGAGAACAAAAGTTTATGTTTTGCGCAGAATCAAGTTAACTATCACCATAGACCATCCCAAAGGTCGTACTTGGCACTTTATTGAAACAAAAGCTATAAAACATGATTATTACAGTAGCATAATCATGTGAACACACAAAAACAGTAGGGGTAAATATTGGGTTGTCTCCCAACAAGCGTTTTTCTTTAATGCCTTTCTAGCTAGGCATGATGGTGTCAATGATGCTCACATAGAAGATAAGAATTAAAACATGAAGAATATGACTAGCACATTTAAGCGTAACCCACTTCCTATGCATAGGGATTTTGTGAGCAAACAACTTACGGGAACAAGAATCAACTAGCATAAGAAGGCAAAACAAGCATAACTTCAAAACTTTCAACACATAGAGAGGAAACTTGATATTATTGAGATATGTAAAAGCATATGTTCCTCTCTCAAAATAATTTTCAGTGGCATCATGAATGAATTCAACAATATAACTATCACATAAAGCATTCTTTTCATTATCCACAAGCATAGGATTTTTAATACTCTCCACATAAGCAAATTTCTTCTCATTGGGAATAGTGGGAGCAAACTCAACAAAATAACTATCATGGGATTGAAAATTAAAATCACATGTCATCACAATAATCATCATAGATAGGAGGCATGCTTTCATCATAATAAATTTGCTCATCAAACTTGGGGGGACTACAAATATTATCTTCATCAAACCCAAGCTTATGGCTTTGCATATCATTAGCATCATGGATATTCAAGGAATTCACACTAACAACATTGCAATCATGCTCATCATACAAATACTTTATGCCAAACATTTTATTAACTTCTTCTTCTAACACTTGAGCACAATTTTCCTTTCCATCATTTTCACGAAAGACATTAAAAAGATGAAGCATGTGAGGCAACCTCAATTCCATTTTTTTGTAGTTTTCTTTTATAAACTAAACTAGTGATAAAACAAGAAACTAAAAGATTCAATTGCAAGATCTAAAGATATAGCTTCAAGCACTCACCTCCCCGGCAACGGTGCCAGAAAAGAGCTTCGTTGACGGGACTTGAGTGCCGCTTACCTAGCCTCCCCGGCAACGAAGCCAGAAAAAAGCTTGACGTCTACTATGCAACTTTATCCTTGTAGACGTTGTTGGGCCTCCAAGTGCAGAGTTTTGTAGGACAGTGGCAAATTTCCCTCAAGTGGATGACCTAAGGTTTATCAATCTGTGGGAGGCGTAGGATGAAGATGGTCTCTCTCAAACAACCCTGCAACCAAATAACAAAGAGTCTCTTGTGGCCCCAACACACCCAATACAATGGTAAATTGTATAGGTGCACTAGTTCGGCGGAGAGATGGTGATACAAGGGTAATATGGATAGTAGATATATGTTTTTTTAATCTGAAAATATAAAAACAGCAAGGTAGCAAGTGGTAAAAGTGAGCGAAAACGGTATTGCAATGCTTGGAAACAAGGCCTAGGGTTCATACTTTCACTAGTGCAAGTTCTCTCAACAATGATAACATAATTAGATCATATGGCAATCCCTCAACGTGCGACAAAAGTCACTCCAAAGGTCTTATCGCAGAGAACATAAGATGAAATTGCTTGTAGGGTACGAAACCACCTCAAAGTTATTCTTTCCGATCAATCCATTGAGCTATTCCTATAAGTGTCACAAACAGCCCTAGAGTTCTTAGTAAAATAACACCATATGACACACATCAATCAACCATAATGTCACCTAGATACTCCAATGTCACCATAAGTACCCGTGGGTCAATTATACGATACGCATCAAACAACTTCAGATTCATAATATTCAATCCAACATAAAGAACCTCAAAGAGTGCCCCAAGATTCCTACCGGAGAAACAAGGAAGAAAACATGCATCAATCCCTATGCATAGATTACCCCAATGTCACCTCGGGATTCCGCAAGTTGAGTGCCAAAACATACATCAAGTGAATCAATAGAATACCCCATTGTCACCACGGGTATTCCACGCAAGACATACATCAAGTGTTCTCAAATCCATAATAGTATTCAATCCGATAATAGTGAAACCTCAAAGGTAAAACTCAATTCATCACAAGAAGGTAGAGGGGGAGAAACACCATATGATCCAACTATAATAACAAAGCTTGCGGTACATCAAGATCGTGCCATGTCAAGAACATGAGAGAGAGAGAGATCAAACACATAGTTACTGGTACATACCCTTAGCCCCGAGGGTGAACTACTCCCTTCTCGTCATGGAGAGCGCCGGGATGATGAAGATGGCCACCGGTGATGGTTTCCCCATCCGGCAGGGTGCCAGAACGGGCTCCCGATTGGTTTCTCGTGGCCACAGAGGCTTGCGGCGGCGGAACTCCCGATCTAGGTTTATTTTTGGGGGGTTTGGTATTTATAGGAATTTTTTGCGTCGGGAACAAGTCAGCGGGGTCCATGAGTCAGCGACATGGCAGGGGCGTGCCCTAGGGGGGTGGGGCCGCCCTCCACCCTTGTCGTTGACTCGGGACTCTTCTGGCCCAACTCTTTTGCTTCGGGGGCTTCTTCTGGTCCATAAAAATTCACCGTAAATTTTCAGCTCATTTGGACGTTGTTTGATATTCCTTTTCTGCAAAACTCAAAAACAAGGAAAAAACAGAAACTGGCACTGGGCTCTAGGTCAATAGGTTAGTCCCAAAAATAATATAAAATAGCATATAAAGCATCCAAGATGGATAATATAATAGCATGGAACGATCAAAAATTATAGATACGTTGGAGACGTATCAAAGGTTGGTATGATAATGGAGTCTAGGGATGCTACATTCTTTGAGGATATTTTCCCCATGAGAGATAAGCAAAGCACTTCTAGACTGGAATCTGATGACACTCCTGAACCTGCCATTCTGATGGACTATTATGAACATAAAAGTGATGAGTTCCACGGAGGACGACGAGGAAGCTCCTGTTAGGAGCAAGAGACAGAGAATTGCAGAGTCTTTTGGTGATGATTTCCTCATGTACCTCGTGGATGATGACACTCCCAGTTCCATTTCAGAAGCTTATGCATCTCCGGATGCTGACTACTGGAAGGATGCGGTCCGTAGCGAGATGGATTCCAACTTGGCTAATAGAACATGGGAGATCACAGATCATCCTTATGGTTGTCAACCATTGGGATGTAAGTGGGTGTTCAAGAAGAAGCTTAGGCCCGATGGTACTGTTGAGAAGTACAAGGCTAGGCTTGTGGCCAAGGGTTATACCCAGAAAGAAGAAGAGGATTTCTTCGACACTTATTCACCTGTGGCTAGACTGACAACCATTCGAGTGTTACTCGATTTGGCTGCCTCGCATGGTCTTCTCGTTCACCAGATGGACGTTAAGACGGCTTTCCTTAGCGGAGAGCTAGACGAGGAAATTTACATGCAACAGCCAGATGGCTTTGTAGTAAATGGTCAGGAAAGAAAGGTGTGCAAGCAAGTGAAATCCTTGTATGGCCTAAAACAAGCACCTAAGCAATGGCATGAGAAGTTCAACACTACTCTGAAATCTGCTGGCTTTGTTGTTAACGAAGCTAACAAATGTGTATACTATTGCTATGGTGGGGGCGAAGGAGTTATACTGTGTTTGTATGTCGATGACATACTGATATTTGGGACCCACCTCAAAGTCATCGAGGAGGTCAAGGCTTTTCTATCTCATAACTTTGAGATGAAAGACCTGGGGGTGGCTGATGTTATCTTGAACATCAAGCTACTAAGAAATTCTGAGGGCGGAATTACACTTTTGTAATCCCACTATGTTGAGAAGATTTTGAGCCGTTTTGGATATTCGGACTACAAACCTTCTGCAACACCATATGATCCTAGCGTGCCGATTCGAAAGTTCGAAGGCACGACTGTAGATCAATTGAGATATTCTCAAGTGGCTGGTTCACTGATGTACCTAGCATGTGCTACTCGTCTGTGGCACCCCGGCTCAGAGAGACCGGAACGCCCTGTATTCCAGCCCAGAGATCGAGGTAAGTCTTCTGGAATACGACACTGCTTGACATAGAACAAATCAGCTCTTATTACAAAGAATAGGGGATACAAGGGTCTGATGTTACAAAGGATCACATCCACATGGCGACACTACGCCTGCTAAGATAGCTCTAGGCTAGCAGCAGAACAACTCATAGCAGCAGAATATTTCTAGCAGTGGAACAACGAAGAAGGTGGTGAACTCCACTCCGCAGGAACTCTTACTGGGACACGTTCTAGGTCGCACGATCGGTACCCTCAACAAGCAAACAATCAATCACGACATCACCTGCAATCTGGCATGACACGCCAGGTCAGTACATTGAATATACTTGCAAGCTCACAACAACCAAAAGCATCAAGGCAATACAACAACATAGCATTTAACAAGTTAAGTTATTATCAACTACTATGATAAGAAAGGAACTACTAAGCATGATATGATACTACTAGAATACGGATGAACCAACATCTTAGGACCAGCTCACTCTTGGCTATCCCGCCAAGCAATATATCATCTCGATCACCTCGTGATCAATACCTCCACGTGATCACCACATGATCACATCACAACTGAATGATCATCCTCGAGATCATCCCAATATCTTCATCATCATCCTGCCAAACTGTACTGCTCAAATATATCAATATATAAGTTACCTATAAGTCATTCCGTCATGTGAGTGTTGATCGAACGGTGTGACTTAGTACGAACTTGTGCCCATGACCGAGGACGCAGCTATCGATAGATTAAACACACACTCTGCAGAGGTTAGCACACTGTACCCACACTATGGAACCCAAGGCCTCGTGCTCCCATTTGGGTGGACCAACAGCGTTCCGACAAAACCGTCTATTG
This sequence comes from Aegilops tauschii subsp. strangulata, assembly GCF_002575655.3. Lineage (NCBI taxonomy): Eukaryota > Viridiplantae > Streptophyta > Magnoliopsida > Poales > Poaceae > Aegilops > Aegilops tauschii. The sequence continues at coordinate 392,128,931 of NC_053037.3, forward strand.
CCATAACACTCTACCGGCCACTCCGGCAAACTCCCCTTTGGGCTAACTCATGGGTGGCCCCGATGTCACCTCGTGACACCCAACAGCCACTGTCGTGGCAAAACATAAACGGTCCCAAACGGGGACAAAAGCGCGCAAATAACTCGGGCACACAAGGCTTATACCGGCCTACCTGATCAGGGTAGCGCACGCATATAACCTTCCCTAGTTGGAGGCACCAGCAAGAGGCATGACAATAGACCCAGTTAGGAGCCCCCATAAAGCAAGTGTGGTTGCACTGGAAAAGCCCGGTTTGGTGGCACCTGACCAACAAAATGACGGAATTTATCCCCAAAGTATAACTAATACTCTGATATCATATATCCACCTGTAATCCAAGTCATAGCAATATCCAACACATAATCTAGAGAATAATATAGTCATAACCTAATACTCTGAGGGTAGCATATCAACTAAAATCATGATGAATCCAAAGACTATGATGCTACTAATCCGATAATAATATCAAGATATTAACCTAAGATCCACATGATAGCATCAACTCCAAAATAATACTCCAAAGCATAATATCAGATACCAAAATAATATAAGCCACTAATAATCCAATGGCAACATGTCATCCTCATAAGCGGCAAAATATTAGTCCTAGAACTCCAAGCAACATCATGGAAATAGCAAGATCAAAACAACTCCAAGACATGCCATGAACAAATCATACACAGCTAATGAAATGTTTTAAATAAGTTTAAATAATTTAAACCATGGTATTGCATTGTAATCATGCAAATGGAGGGTGTGGCTTGCCTGGGAGGGATGGATTCACCGGGAAGAAGTGCAAGAAAGCTCGCGAAAAGAATCACCGAAAAACGTTCTCTCTCGGAGGGGGCTGAATAAGGGCAAGGGCATAATGGTCATTTTCAGAATGTGACAACATCATGGAAATGATGCCAAAAGAACGGGCTCGACGAGATAAACAAGTGGGCTTTGGAATCACCTCATTTGGAGTTGTGAGCAAAAAGTTATGGCCGTTCGTTCATTAGGCAGAAAAGCTAACATAATTTGTGCTTTTCTGCTCTTAACCGATGAACGTTCACAAATAGTGGGTTCGGCCGGTGGCTGGAAAAAGAGAAAGCGCCTTTCAGAGAATGTGCCTTCAGAATAGTAAAACGTATTTTCATCTAAAGGAACAACGAAATACGCTTACTAACCTGGAAAACGTACTCTGAGCGATACATCTCCACTTATCCACGTCAGCAGCGCCGGGTCAACGCGTGTGCGGCTGACTGGTGGGACCGCGGGGAGGTGGGGCCCGCCTGGCCTATCTTCTTCTTCCTCCCGCACCTGCCCGCTTCTGGTTGAGCGAGGAGGCCGCCCCGACGAGGCTTGCTGGCGACTCCAGCCACCATCGGCGGCGCCTGACCTACCAGAGCGCTCAAGGGAAGGAGCCGCATCGCTTGGTGGGGGTCTTCTCCATCGGGGAGCTCTGAAACAAGGGCAACCATGGCCGCGACGGAGGAGGGCATCGGCCGCCGGAGAACTCATGGCAAGAGGCCATAGGAGGAGGTCGGGAGAGCTGGGGTGGCCCTAGGGTGGATGTGGAGGCCTCTGGTGGTGGAATGGAGGAGGGAGGGCATCGGTGTTGAGACAATTTGAGAGGAGGCCGGCGACGGGCACGACGACCATAGGAGGGAGTGAGAGCTCCTCGAGCTCGGAGGAGTGGTCAGGGGCACTCCTGGGACGGTAGAGCAGAGGTTGGTGAGGTCGGGAGCGGTCGGTGACGGCTTATATAGCCAGGGGAGGAGGTGTCGTGCTGGCGTCGCCGTAGACGCGTGGCCGGAGCCGCGGACACGTGGGCACGCGCGCGAGCTCGGAGGTAGGCGATGGGGGAGGAACAGGGGAGGTCACGGGGCAGTGGACAGAGCCAGGGGCACGGGGAGGAAGAGACGAGCGCCATTAAAGCCATGTCGGCCACTGTTTGCCTGTGGGCGCACGGCGGTGAGCGCTGACGAGGAAGCTGCCGGAGGGGGAACAGGGTCAGGGAGCGTCGCGAGATAGCAGGGAGTTAGGTCGGCAACCACAGACCCGCGGACACGGCCGGAGCGACGCGGCTCGACGCGGTCAGTGGCGCAGAGCGTGGCCGCCACAGCTAGAGCGCGTGACCAGCCGCGCCAGCGTCGTAGTCACCACGGGACAATGCAAAGAGAGGTCACAAGAGGCAGGGAAACTGTGTCTATAATGATGTCCTTCCAACCTGGAGACATGATGTCCTTCCAACCTGGAGACTGTGGGAAGTGAAAACGTGAGATAAGAGGCTCTGTAGCGAAGCGAGGCATTGATGAAAGTTTGTTGTTGAAGGAAATATGCCCTAGAGGCAATAATAAAGTTGTTATTTTATATTTCCTTATTCATGACAAAGGTTTATTATTCATGCTAGAATTGTATTGATCGGAAACCTAAATATATGTGTGAATACATAAACAAACACCGTGTCCCTAGTGAGCCTCTACTTGACTAGCTCGTTGATCAAAGATGGTTAAGGGTTCCTAACCATGGACATGAGTTGTCATTTGATAACGGGATCACATCATTAGGAGAATAATGCGATGGACAAGACCCATCCGTTAGCTTAGCATAATGATTGTTCAGTTTTGTTGCTATTGCTTTCTTCATGTCAAATACATATTCCTTTGACTATGAGATTATGCAACTCCCGGATACCGGAGGAATGCCTTGTGTGCTATCAAATGTCACAACGTAACTGGGTGATTATAAAGATGCTCTACAGGTATCTCCGAAGGTGTTTGTTGGGTTGGCATAGATCGAGATTAGGATTTGTCACTCCGAGTATCGGAGAGGTATCTCTGGGCCCTCTCAGTAATACACATCATAAGCTTGCAAGCGAACGACTAAGGAGTTAGTCACGAGGTAATGTATTACGGAATGAGTAAAAAGACTTGCCGGTAACGAGATTGACTAGGTATGAAGATACCGACGATCGAATCTCGGGCAACTAACACACCGATAGACAAAGGGAATTACGTATATTGTCATAAGGTTCGACCGATAAAGATCTTCGTAGAATATGTAGGAGCCAATATGGGCATCCAGGTTCCGCTATTGGTTATTGACCGGAGAGGTGTCTCGGTCATGTCTACATAGTTCTCGAACCCGTAGGGTCCGCACACTTAAAGTTTTTTGACGATATAGTATTATATGAGTTATGTATGTTGGTGACCGAATGTTGTTCGGGGTCTCGGATGAGATCACGGACATGACGAGGAGCTTCGGAATGGTCTGGAGGTAAATATTGATATATAGGATGATATGGTTCGACCAAGGGGTGAAGCCCACGGGGCTTTAGGTCGGTGCAAAAGGAGGCCAGGGGGCCAAACACCGGAGACCCTGGAGTCTGGCCCTGGGCCAGACGCTGAGGCCCATAGCGTCTGGGCCAGACGCCAAGGACCGTGGCGTCTGGTCCTGGAAGTCCGAGAAGGACTCTTCCTTGTGGGCAAAACCGACTTTGAGGAGGCTTTTACTCCAAGTTTCGACCCCAGGGCTCAACATATAAATAGAGGGGCAGGGCTAGCACTTGGAACTCATCAAGAAGCACCAAGCCGTGTGCCGGCAACCCCGTCCCTCTAGTTTATCCTCCGTCATAGTTTCCGTTGTGCTTGGCGAAGCCCTATGAAGATTGTTCTTCACCAACACCGTCACCACGCCGTCGTGCTGCCGGAACTCATCTACTACTTCGCCCCTCTTGCTGGATCAAGAAGGCGAGGACGTCATCGAGTTGAACGTGTGCTGAACACGGAGGTGTTGTACGTTTAGTACTTGATCGGGATGGATCATGAAGGTGTACGACTGAAGGAAATATGCCCTAGAGGCAATAATAAAGTTATTATTTATTTCCTTATTTCATGATAAATGTTTATTATTCATGCTAGAATTGTATTAACCGGAAACATAATACATGTGTGAATACATAGACAAATAGAGTGTCACTAGTATGCCTCTACTTGACTAGCTCGTTGATCAAAGATGGTTAAGTTTCCTAACCATAGACATGAGTTGTCTTTTGATAAACGGAATCACATCATTAGTAGAATGATGTGATTGACTTGACCCATTCCGTTAGCTTAGCACTTGATCGTTTTAGTTTACTGCTATTGCTTTCTCCATGACTTATACATGTTCCTATAACTATGAGATTATGCAACTCCCGATTACTGGAGGAACACTTTGTGTGCTACCAAACGTCACAACGTAACTGGGTGATTATAAAGGTGCTCTACAGGTGTCTCCGATGGTACTCGTTGAGTTGGCATAGATCGAGACTAGGATTTGTCACTCCGATTGTCAGAGAGGTATCTTTGGGCCCTCTCGGTAATGCACATCACTATAAGCCTTGCAAGCAATGTGACTAATGAGTTAGTTGCGGGATGATGCATTACGGAACGAGTAAAGAGACTTGTCGGTAACGAGATTGAGCTAGGTATTGAGATATCGACGATCGAATCTCGGGCAAGTAACATACCAATGACAAAGGGATCAACGTATGTAGTTATGCGGTTTGACCGATAAAGATCTTCGTAGAATATGTAGGAACCAATATGAGCATCCAGGTTCCGCTATTGGTTATTGACCGGATACATGTCTCGGTCATGTCTACATAGTTCTCGAACCCGTAGGGTCCACACGCTTAATGTTCGATGACGATCGGTATTATGAGTTTATGTGTTTTGATGTACCAAAGATAGTTCGGAGTCCCGGATGTGATCACGGACATGACGAGGAGTCTCGAAATGGTCGAGACATAAAGATTGATATATTGGACGGAAATATTCGGACACCGGAAGTGTTCCGAGTGATTTCGGAGAAAACCGGAGTGCCGGAGGTGTTACCGGAACCCCCCGTGGAAGTATTGGGCCTTAGTGGGCTTTAGGGGAGAGAGAGGGCTGTATCCCAGGAGGTGGCGCGCCCCCTCCTATGGGGAGTCCGAATTGGACTATGGGAGGGGGGCGCGGCCCCTCTTTCCCTCTCCCTCTCTTTCCTTCCCCCTCCCCCCTCCCTAGTAGGACTAGGAAAGGATGAATCCTACTCCTACTAGGAGGAGGATTCCTCCTCTCATTGGGGCGCACCAAGGCCGGCCGGCCTCCCCCCTTGCTCCTTTATATACGAGGGCGGGGGGGGGGGCACCCTAGGACACACAAGTTGATTGTTCCAAGCCATGTGCGGTGCCCCCCTCCACCATATTCCACCTCGGTCATATCGTAGCGGTGCTTAGGCGAAGCCCTGCGTCGGTAGCAACATCATCACCGTCACCATGCCATCGTGCTGGCGGAACTCTCCCTCGAAGCTCTACTGGATCGTGAGTTCGTGGGACGTCACCGAGCTGAACGTATGCAGTCCGCGGAGGTGTCGTACCTTCGGTGCTAGGATCGGTCGATCGTGAAGACGTACGACTACATCAACCGCGTTGTCATAACGCTTCCGCTTTCGGTCTATGAGGGTACGTCGACAACACTCTCCCCTCTCGTTGCTATGCATCACCATGATCTTGCGTGTGCGTAGGATCTTTTTTGAAATTACTACGTTCCCCAACAGTGGCATCCGAGCCAGGTTTATGCGTAGATGCTATATGCACGAGTAGAACACAAGTGAGTTGTGGGCGATACTAGTCATACTACTTACCAGCATGTCATACTTTGATTTGGCGGTATTGTTGGATGAAGCGGCCTGGACCGACATTACGCGAGACTGGTTCTACCGATGTGCTTCGCACACAGGTGGCTGGCGGGTGTCAGTTTCTCCAACTTTAGTTGAATCGATTGTGGCTACGTGCTACCTCTTGAGCACTGCGTTGGTTTTCCCTTGAAGAGGAAAGGGTGATGCAGTAAAGTAGCGTAAGTATTTCCCTCAGTTTTTGAGAACCAAGGTATCAATCCAATAGGAGGCCACGCTCAAGTCCCACGCACCTACACAAACAAATAAGAACCTCGCAACCAACGCGATAAAGGGGTTGTCAATCCCTTCACAGTCACTTACGAGAGTGAGATCTGATAGAGATTATAAGATAATATTTTTGGTATTTTTATGATAAAGACTAAAAGTAAAGAAAGCAAAATAAACGGCGCCGGAAATAGCTTGTTGACGGGAGATTAATATGATGGAAAATAGACCCGGGGGCCGTAGGTTTCACTAGTGGCTTTTCTCAAGATAGCATAAGTATTATGGTGGGTGAACAAATTACCGTCGATCAATTGATAGAATTGAGCATAGTGATACGTCTCCAACGTATCTATAATTTTTGATTGCTTCATGCTATATTATATTCTGTTTTGGATGATTAATGGGCTTTGTTATACACTTTTATATTATTTTTGGGACTAACCTATTAACCGGAGGCCCAGCCCAGAATTGTTGTTTTTTGCCTATTTCAGAGTTTCGCAGAAAAAGAATATCAAACGGAGTCCAAACGGAATGAAACCTTCGGGAACGTGATTTTCGGAACGAACGTGATCCACGGGACTTGGACCCTACGTCAAGACATCAACCAGGAGGGCACGAGGTAGGGGGCGCGCCTACCCCCCTAGGCGCGCCCTCCACCCTCGTGGGGCCCACTTTGCTCCACCGACGTACTTCTTCCTCCTATATATACCTACATACCCCCAAACCAACAGAAGCATCCACGAAAACCTAATTCCACCGCCGCAACCTTCTGTACCCGTGAGATCCCATCTTGGGGCCTTTTCCGGCGTCCTGCCGGAGGGGGCATTGATCATGGAGGGCTTCTACATCAACACCATAGCCTCTCTGATGATGTGTGAGTAGTTTACCTCAGACCTTCGGGTCCATAGTTATTAGCTAGATGGATTCTTCTCTCTTTTTGGATCTCAATACAAAGTTCTCCACGATTCTCATGGAGATCTATTCGATGTAATCTTCTTTTGCGGTGTGTTTGTTGAGACTGATGAATTGTGGGTTTATGATCAAGTTTATCTATGAACAATATTTGAATCTTCTCTGAATTCTTTTATGTATGATTGGTTATCTTTGCAAGTCTCTTCGAATTATCAGTTTGGTTTGGCCTACTAGATTGATCTTCCTTGCAATGGGAGAAGTGCTTAGCTTTGGGTTCAATCTTGCAGTGTCCTTTCCCAGTGACAGTAGGGGCAGCAAGGCACGTATTGTATTGTTGCCATCGAGGATAACAAGATGGGGTTTATATCATATTGCATGAGTTTATCCCTCTACATCATGTCATCTTACTTAAAGTGTTACTCTGTTCTTTTGAACTTAATACTCTAGATGCATGCTGGATAGCGGTCGATGTGTGGAGTAATAGTAGTAGATGCAGGCAGGAGTCGGTCTACTTGTCGCGGACGTGATGCCTATATACATGATCATACCTAGATATTCTCATAACTATGCTCAATTCTATCAATTGCTCAACAGTAATTTGTTTACCCACCGTAATACTTATGCTCATGGGAGAAGCCACTAGTGAAACCTATGGCCCCCGGGTCTATTTTCCATCATATTAATCTTCCAACACTTAGCTATTTCTGGTGTCGTTTATTTTGCTTTATTTTACTTTGCATCTTTATCATAAAAATACCAAAAATATTATCTTATCATATCTATCAGATCTCACTTTCGTAAGTGACCGTGAAGCGATTGACAACCTCTTTATTGCGTTGGTTGCGAGGATTTTATTTGTTTGTGTAGGTGTGAGGGACTCGTGCGTGGCCTCCTACTGGATTGATACCTTGGTTCTCAAAAACTGAGGGAAATACTTACGCTACTTTACTGCATCACCCTTTCCTCTTCGAGGGAAAACCAACGCAATGCTCAAAAGGTAGCAAGAAGGATTTCTGGCGCTGTTGCCGGGGAGTCTACGCAAAAGTCAACATACCAAGTATCCATCACAAACCCTTATCTCCCGCATTACATTATTTGCCATTTGCCTCTCGTTGTCCTCTCCCCACTTCACCCTTGCCATTTTATTCGCCCACTCTTTTCCGTTTGCCTCCCTCTCTCTTTTTGCTCCTCGCACTTTCTGCCGTTATGTCTGAAATTGGGGAAACTATTGTCGATATGGACAATAGTAATAACGTGGAAAATTCTGATGCTCCTGCTGAAGAACCCCCTATCTTGCATACAAAAAAATCCGAATTGGTAGTGGTAATATTATTGGAAAAGGGGTTATTCAAGATTTCTTTACTTGTGCCGGTGCTTTGCCTTCTATGGGCAGTTCTATTCTTCATAGAACTAGTAGTCTTGCGGACGCTATTGCCATGCTTGTAGTTGAACTTGAAAGGCAATTTATGCACATGCACCCTTGCATACAAAGGATTTTCCTAGAATTTTCTAATATTGAGCATTCTTCTGTTAAGCGTGCCGCTACTATCTTTTTGGCTCATGAGTTCAGATTTATAATAAAAGAGGCCAAAGAAATCTTTGCGCATTATAGGGTGGACGCTAGCCGTCCTCCCATAGAAACTATCCTATTTGATCAAGAGGAAATAATGCGTTTTCAATCTCTAGACTATGTTGCTTTTAATGAGAACCTTAGAAAAAAGGTTCCTACCAATGTTCTAGTTGATAGAATTTCTGAACTTAATAATGATTTTGCTATTCGAAATAATGAGCTAGGATATTCTTTCGAGTATAGGCTCACAAAGTTCTGTCAAAAGAATGCTTATAATGATGAATTGGTTGTGCAATACGAAGGGCCGAAGGAGGAACCTATACCTCCTAAAGTTGATCTTGGGGACTTTTGTCCCATTAAATTTAGCCCTTTTGATTACTTTTGCTTGCCTCAAAGAAAACTCGCTGCTGAACGTAGAGAATATGAAATGAGTTTTAATGATCTATCCTATTATTATGGCAATACCTAGATCTATCCTTGCTATTATGCCTAGCTAGGGGCGTTAAACGATAGTGCTTGTTGGGAGGCAACCCAATTTTATTTTTAGTTTTTTGCTTTTTGCTTCTGTTTAGGAATAAATCTTTGATCTAGCCTCTGGTTAGATTTGTTTTTATGTTTTAATTATTGTTTGAGTTAAACCTATAGGATCTTCTTGGATGATAGTTATTTGATCTTGCTGAAAATTCCAGAAACTTTCTGTTCACGAAAATAATTGTTAAAAATCACCAGAACATGATAAAATATTGATTCCAAATTCTGCTGATCAATAAACAAATTTTCTAGGTCTTCCTATTTTTTCTGAATTTTTAGAGTTCCATAAGTTTGCGTTAGGTACAGATTACTGCAGACTGTTCTGTTTTTGACAGATTCTGTTTTTTGTGTGTTGTTTGCTTATTTTGATGAATCTACGGCTGGTAAAATAGTTTATAAACCATAGAGAAGTTGGAATACAGTAGGTTTAACACCAATATAAATAAATAATGAGTTCATTACAGTACATTGAAGTGGTGTTTTGTTTTCTTTCGCTAACGGAGCTCATGAGATTTTCTGTTAAGTTTTGTGTTGTGAAGTTTTCAAGTTTTGGGTGAAAGATTTGATGGATTATGGAACAAGGAGTGGCAAGAGCCTAAGCTTGGGCATGCCCATGGCACCCCAAGATAATCTAAGGACACCAAAAAGCCAAAGCTTGGGGATGCCCCGGAAGGCATCCCCTCTTTCGTCTACTTCCATCAGTAACTTTACTTGGAGCTATATTTTTATTCACCATATGATAAGTGTTTTGCTTGGAGCGTCTTGTATTATTTGAGTCTTTATTTGTTAGTTTACCACAATCATCTTTGCTGTACACACCTTTCTAGAGAAACACACATGATTCGGAATTTATTAGAATACGCTATGCGCTTCACTTATTTCTTTTGAGCTATATAGTTTTTGCTCTAGTGCTTCACTTATATCTTTTAGAGCACGGCGGTGGATTTGTTTTATAGAAACTATTATTCTCTCATGCTTCACTTATATTATTTTGAGAGTCTTAAACAGCATGGTAATTTTCTTAAATTGGGAAATTAATCCTAATATGCTAAGTATTCAAGACTATTAAAAAACTTTCTTATGAGTGTGCTGAATACTAAGAGAAGTTTGATGATTGTTTTGAGATATGGAGGTAGTGATATTAAAGTTGTGCTAGTTGAGTAGTTGTGAAATTGAGAAATACTTGTGTTGAAGTTTGCAAGTCCCATAGCATGCACGTATGGTAAACGTTATGTAACAAATTTGAAACATGAGGTGTACTTTGATTGTCTTATGAGTGGCGGTCGGGGACGAGAGATGGTCTTTTCCTACCAATCTATCCCCCTAGGAGCATGCGTGTAGTGCTTGGTTTTTGATGACTTGTAGATTTTTGCAATAAGTATATGAGTTCTTTATGACTAATGTTGAGTCCATGGATTATACGCACTCTTACCCTTCCATCATTGCTAGCCTCTTCGGTACCGTGAATTGGCCTTTCTCACATTGAGAGTTGGTGCAAACTTCGCCGGTGCATCCAAACCCCGTGATATGATACGCTCTTTCACACATAAATCTCCTTATATCTTTCTCAAAACAGCCACCATATCTACCTATTATGGCATTTCCATAGCCATTCCGAGATATATTGTCATGCAACTTTCCACCGTTCCGTTTATCATGACACGTTCATCATTGTCATATTGCTTTGCATAATCATGTAGTTGACATCGTATTTGTGGAAAAAGCCACCGTTCATAATTTTTCATACATGTCACTCTTGATTCATTGCTATCCCGGTATACCGCCGGAGGCATTCATATAGAGTCATACTTTGTTCTAGTATCGAGTTGTAATCATTGAGTTGTAAATAAATAGAAGTGTGATGATCACCATTCATAGAGTATTGTACCAAAAAAAGAAGAAAGGCCAAATAAAAAAAGGAAGGCCACGCTCAAGTCCCACGCACCTACACAAACAAATAAGAACCTCGCAACCAACGTGATAAAGGGGTTGTCAATCCCTTCACGGTCACTTGCGAGAGTGAGATCTGATAGAGATTATAAGATAATATTTTTGGTATTTTTATGATGAAGACTAAAAGTAAAGAAAGCAAAATAAACGGCGCCGGAAATAGCTTGTTGACGGGAGATTAATATGATGGAAAATAGACCCCGGGGCCATAGGTTTCACTAGTGGCTTCTCTCAAGATAGCATAAGTATTACGGTGGGTGAACAAATTACTGTCGAGCAATTGATAGAATTGAGCATAGTGATATGTCTCCAACGTATCTATAATTTTTGATTGCTTCATGCTATATTATATTCTGTTTTGGATGGTTAATGAGCTTTGTTATACACTTTTATATTATTTTTGGGACTAACCTATTAACCGAAGGCTTAGCCCAGAATTGTTGTTTTTTGCCCATTTCAGAGTTTCGCAGAAAAAGAATATCAAACGAAGTCCAAACGGAATGAAACCTTCGGGAACGTGATTTTCGGAACGAACATGATCCACAGGACTTGGACCCTACGTCAAGCCATCAACCAGGAGGGCACGAGGTAGGGGGCGCGCCTACCCCCCTGGGCGCGCCCTCCACCCTCGTGGGGCTCACGTTGCTCCACCGACGTACTTCTTCCTCCTATATATACCTACGTACCCCCAAACCAACAGAAGCATCCATGAAAACCTAATTCCACTGCCGCAATCTTCTGTACCCATGAGATCCCATCTTGGGGCCTTTTCCGGCGTCCTGCCGGAGGGGGCATTGATCACGGAGGGCTTCTACATCAACACAATAGCCTCTCCAATGATGTGTGAGTAGTTTACCTCAGACCTTCGGGTCCATAGTTATTAGCTAGATAGCTTCTTCTCTCTTTTTGGATCTCGATACAAAGTTCTCCACGATTCTCGTGGAGATTTATTCGATGTAATCTTCTTTTGCGGTGTGTTTGTTGAGACCGATGAATTGTGGGTTTATGATCAAGTTTATCTATGAACAATATTTAATCCTCTCTGAATTCTTTTATGTATGATTGGTTATCTTTGCAAGCCTCTTCGAATTATCAGTTTGGTTTGGCCTACTAGATTGATCTTTCTTGCAATGGGAGAAGTGCTTAGCTTTGGGTTCAATCTTGCGGTGTCCTTTCCAAGTGACAGTAGGGGCAGCAAGGCACGTATTGTATTGTTGCCATCGAGGATAACAAGATGGGGTTTATATCATATTGCATGAGTTTATCCCTCTACATCATGTCATCTTACTTAAAGCGTTACTCTGTTCTTTTGAACTTAATACTCTAGATGCATGCTGGATAGCGGTCGATGTGTGGAGTAATAGTAGTAGATGCAGGCAGGACTCGGTCTACTTGTCGCGGACGTGATGCCTATATACATGATCATACCTAGATATTTTCATAACTATGCTCAATACTATCAATTGCTCAACAGTAATTTGTTTACCCACCGTAATACTTATGCTCATGTGAGAAGCCGCTAGTGAAACCTATGGCCCCGGGGTCTATTTCCATCATATTAATCTTCCAACACTTTGCTATTTCTGGCGTCGTTTATTTTGCTTTATTTTACTTTGCATCTTTATCATAAAAATACCAAAAATATTATCTTATCATATCTATCAGATCTCACTTTTGTAAGTGACCGTGAAGGGATTGACAACCCCTTTATTGCGTTGGTTGCGAGGATTCTATTTGTTTGTGTAGGTGCGAGGGACTCGTGAGTGGCCTCCTACTGGATTGATACCTTGGTTCTCAAAAACTGAGGGAAATACTTACGCTACTTTACTGCATCACCCTTTCCTCTTCAAGGGAAAACCAACGCAGTGCTCAAGAGGTAGCACATAGTTATGAGAATATCTAGGTATGATCATGTATATAGGCATCACGTCCGTGACAAGTAGACCGACTCCTGCCTGCATCTACTACTATTACTCCACACATCTACCGCTATCCAGCATGCATCTAGAGTATTAAGTTCATAAGAACGGAGTAACGCTTTAAGCAAGATGACATGATGTAGAGGGATAAACTCATGCAATATGATATAAACCCCATCTTTTTATCCTCAATGGCAACAATACAATACGTGTCGTTTCCCCTACTGTCACTTGGATCGAGCACTGCAAGATTGAACCCAAAGCTAAGCACTTCTCCCATTGCAAGAAAGATCAATCTAGTAGGCCAAAACAAACTGATAATTCGAAGAGACTTGCAAAGATAACCAATCATACATAAAAGAATTCAGAGAAGATTCAAATATTGTTCATAGATAATCTTGATCATAAACCCACAATTCATCGGATCTCGACAAACACACCGCAAAAGAAGATTACATCGAATAGATCTCCAAGAGAATCGAGGAGAACTTTGTATTGAGATCCAAAGAGAGAGAAGAAGCCATCTAGCTAATAACTATGGACCCGAAGGTCTGAGGTAAACTACTCACACATCATCGGAGAGGCTATGGTGTTGATGTAGAAGCCCTCCGTGATCGATGCCCCCTCCGGCAGGACGCCGGAAAAGGCCCCAAGATGGGATCTCACGGGTACAGAAGGTTGCGGCGGTGGAATTAGGTTTTCATGGTGCTCTCCGATGGTTTGGGGGTACGTAGGTATATATAGGAGGAAGAAGTAGGTCGGTGGAGCCACGAGGGGCCCACGAGGGTGGAGGGCGCGCCCCCTGCCTCATGGCTTCTTCGTCGGTTGCTTGACATCCACTCCAAGTCCTCTGGATCACGTTTGTTCCAAAAATCATGTTCCCGAAGGATTCATTCCGTTTGGACTCCGTTTGATATTCTTTTTCTGCGAAACACTGAAATAGGCAAAAAAAAGCAATTTGGGCTGGCCTCCGGTTAATAGGTTAGTCCCAAAAATAATGTAAAAGTGTATAAATAAGCCCATTAAACATCCAAAACAGAATATATAATAGCATGGAACAATAAAAAATTATAGATGCGTTGGAGACATATCAAGCATCCCCAAGCTTAATTCCTGCTCGTCCTCAAGTAGGTAAATGATAAAAACATAATTTTTGATGTGGAATGCTACCTAGCATATTGCTTAATGTAATTTTCTCTATTGTGGCATGAATGTTCAGATCCGAAAGATTTAAGATAAAAGTTTAATATTGACATGAAAATAATAATACTTCAAGCATACTAATAAAGCAATCATGTCTTCTCAAAATAACATGGCCAAAGAAAGTTATCCCTACAAAATCATATAGTCTTGCAATGCTCTATCTTCATCACACAAAGTATTTAATCATGCACAACCCCGATGACAAGCCAAGCAATTGTTTCATACTTTTAATGTTCTCAAACTTTTCAATCTTTCACGCAATACATGAGCGTGAGTCATGGATATAGCATTATAGGTGGAATAGAATGGTGGTTGTGGAGAAGACAAAAAGGAGAAGATAGTCTCACATCAACTAGGCGTATCAGCGGGCTATGGAGATGCCCATTAATAGATATCAATGTGAGTGAGTAGGGATTGCCATGCAACGGATGCACTAGAGCTATAAGTGTATGAAAGCTCAACAAAAGATACTAAGTGGGTGTGGATCCAACTTGCTTGCTCACGAAGACCTAGGGCATTTTTAGGAAGCCCATCATTGGAATATACAAGCCAAGTTCTATAATGTAAAATTCCCACTAGCATATGAAAGTGACAACATAGGAGACTCTCTATCAATGAAGATCATGGTGCTACTTTGAAGCACAAGTGTGGTAAGTAACATTGTCCCTTCTCTTTTTTTCTCTCATTTTTTATTTTTTTTATTTGGGCCTTTTCTCTTTTGTTATGGCCTCTTTTTTTCTTTTTTTCTTTTTATTTTTCGTCCGGAGTCACATCCCGACTTGTGGGGGAATCATAGTCTCCATCATCCTTTCCTCACTTGGGACAATGCTCTAATAATGATGATCATCACACTTTTATTTACTTACAACTCAAGTATTACAACTCAATTACTTAGAACAAAATATGACTCTATGTGAATGCCTCCGGCGGTGTACCGGGATATGCGATGAATCAAGAGTGACATGTATGAAAGAATTATGAAGGTGGCTTTGCCACAAATACGATGTCAACTACATGATCATGCAAAGCAATATGACAATGATGGAGCGTGTCATAGTAAAAGGAATGGTGGTAAGTTGCATGGCAATATATCTCAGAATGGCTATGGAAATGCCATGATAGGTAGGTATGGTGGCTGTTTTGAGGAAGGTAATGGTGGGTGTATGATACCGGCGAAAGGTGCACGGTATTAGAGAGGCTAGCAATGGTGGAAGGGTGAGAGTGCGTATAATCCATGGACTCAACATTAGTCATAAAGAACTCACATACTTATTGCAAAAATCTATTAGTTATCGAAATGAAGTATTACGTGCATGCTCCTAGGGGGATAGATTGGTAGGAAAAGACCATCGCTCGTCCCCGACCGCCACTCATAAGGAAGACAATCAATAAATAAATCATGCTCCGACTTCATCACATAACGGTTCACCATACGTGCATGCTACGGGAATCACAAACTTTAACACAAGTATTTCTCAAATTCACAACTACTCAACTAGCATGACTCTAATATCACCATCTTCATATCTCGAAACAATTATCAAGTATCAAACTTCTCATAATATTCAATGCACTCTATATGATAGTTTTTATTACACCTATTTTGGATGCTCATAACTTTAGGACTAAAATTTTAACCAAAGCAACTACCATGCTGTTCTAAAAGACTCTCAAAATAATATAAGTGAAGCATGAGAGATCAATAATTTCTATAAAATAAAACCACCGCCGTGCTCTAAAAGATATAAGTGAAGCACTAGAGCAAAAACTATATAGCTCAGAAGATATAAGTGAAGCACATAGAGTATTCTAGCAAATTCCGATTAATGTGTGTCTCTCCCAAAAGGTGTGTACAGCAAGGATGATTGTGGTAAACTAAAAATAAGATACTCAAATCATACAAGACGCTCCAAGCAAAACACATATCATGTGGTGAATAAAAATATAGCCCCAAGTAAAGTTACCGATAGACGAAGACAAAAGAGGGGATGCCTTCCGGGGCATCCCCAAGCTTAGGCTTTCGGTTGTCCTTGGATTTCACCTTGGGTTGCCTTGGGCATACCCAAGCTTAGGCTCTTGCCAATCCTTGTTTCATAATCCATCAAATCTTTACCCAAAACTTGAAAACTTCACAACACAAAACTTAACAGAAAATCTCGTGAGCTCCGTTAGTGAAAGAAAACAAAACACCACTTTAAGGTACTGTAATGAACTCATTATTTATTTATATTGGTGTTAAACCTACTGTATTCCAACTTATTTATGGTTCATAAACTATTTTACTAGCCATAGATTCATCAAAATAAGCAAACAACACGCGAAAAACAGAATCTGTCAAAAACAGAACAGTCTGTAGTAATCTGTATCTAACGCAAACTTCTGGAACTCAGAAAAATATACCAAAATAGGACGAGCTAGATAAATTTTTTATTGATCTACTGCAATTGGAATTAGTATTTTATCACGTTCTGGTGATTTTTAACAATTGTTTTCGTGAACAGAAAGTTTCTGGAATTTTCAGCAAGATCAAATAACTATCATCCAAGAAGATCCTATAGGTTTTACTTGGCACAAACACTAATTAAAACACAAAAACAAATCTAACCAGAGGCTAGATCAAAGATTTATTGAATAACAGCAAGGAAAAATGTTGGGTTGTCTCCCAACAAGCGCTTTTCTTTAAAGCCTTTTAGCTAGGCATTGATAATTTTAATAATGCTCACATGAAAGACAAGAATTGAAGCGCAAAGAGAGCATCATAAAACATGTGACAAACACACTTAAGTCTAACATACTTCCTATGCATAGGTATTTTATAAGCAAACAAATTATCAAGGCAAACAAAAACTAGCATATGCAAGGAAGAAGAAAGGAACGATAGCAATCTCAACATAACGAGAGGTAATTTTGTAACATGAAAATTTCTACAACCATATTTTCCTCTCTCATAATAATTACATGTAGGATCATAATAAAATTCAACAATATAGCTATCACATAACATATTCTCAACACGATCCACATGCATGCAAAGTTGACACTCTTCCAAAGTAGTGGGATTAACATTAACTAAAGTCATGACCTCTCCAAACCCACTTTTATCAAAAAAATCATAAGATTGAACATTCTCCAAATATGTGGGATCTAAAGTCGACACTCTTCCAAACTCACTTTCAATATTATTGCAAACATTATTATCAATCTCATATTCATCATGGGGCTCAAATAAATTTTCAAGATCATAAGAAGAATCACCCCAATCATGATCATTGCAACAAGTAGTAGACATAGCAAAACTAGCATCCCCAAGCTTAGGGTTTTGCAAATTATAAGCACAATTGACATTAATAGAATTTATACTATCATCATTGCAATCATGCTTTTTATTCAAAGATCCATCGTGAATCACTCCATAAAGTACTTCATCACAATTTTCAGATTCACGAATTTCAAGCAAAACTTCATAAAGATAATATAGTGCACAAAACTCACTAGCAATTGGTTCATCATAATTGGATCTCTTAAAAAGATTAGCAAGCGGATGAGGATCCATAGATCTTAGGTTCTCTGTTTAGCAATAAATAAACAACTATTCCAACCAAACGAGCAAACGAGCCAAGTAAGACATCAAAGCAAACGAAAAGACGAACAGAAGAAGGGCGAATAAAGCGGCAAGGGTGAAGTGGGGGAGAGGAAAACGAGAGGCAAATGGCAAATAATGTAATGCGAGGGATAAGAGTTTGTGATCGGTACTTGGTATGTCTTGACTTGTGCGTAGACTCCCCGGCAATGGCGCCAGAAATCCTTCTTGCTACCTCTTGAGCACTGCGTTGGTTTTCCCTTGAAGAGGAAAGGGTGATGCAGTAAAGTAGCGTAAGTATTTCCCTCAGTTTTTGAGAACCAAGGTATCAATCCGGTAGGAGGCCACGCTCAAGTCCCACGCACCTACACAAACAAATAAGAACCTCGCAACCTACGCGATAAAAGGGGTTGTCAATCCCTTCACGGTCACTTACGAGAGTGAGATCTGATAGAGATGATAAGATAATATTTTTGGTATTTTTATGATAAAGACTAAAAGTAAAGAAAGCAAAATAAACGGCGCCATAAATAGCTTGTTGACGGGAGATTAATATGATGGAAAATAGACCCGGGGGCCATAGGTTTCACTAGTGGCTTCTCTCAAGATAGCATAAGTATTACGATGGGTGAACAAATTACTGTCGAGCAATTGATAGAATTGAGCATAGTTATGAGAATATATAGGTATGATCATGTATATAGGCATCACGTCCGTGACAAGTAGACCGACTCTTGCCTACATCTACTACTATTACTCCACACATCGACTGCTATCCAGCATGCATCTAGAGTATTAAGTTCATAAGAACGGGGTAACGCTTTAAGCAAGATGACATGATGTAGAGGGATAAACTCATGCAATATGATATAAACCCCATCTTTTTATCCTCGATGGCAACAATACAATACGTGTCGTTTCCCCTACTGTCACTGGGATCGAGCACCGCAAGATTGAACCCAAAGCTAAGCACTTCTCCCATTGCAAGAAAGATCAATCTAGTAGGCCAAACCAAACTGATAATTCGAAGAGACTTGCAAAGATAACCAATCATACATAAAAGAATTCAGAGAAGATTCAAATATTGTTCATAGATAATCTTGATCATAAACCCACAATTCATCGGATCTCAACAAACACACCGCAAAAGAAGATTACATCGAATAGATCTCCAAGAGAATCGAGGAGAACTTTGTATTGAGATCCAAAGAGAGAGAAGAAGCCATCTAGCTAATAACTATGGACCCGAAGGTCTGAGGTAAACTACTCACACATCATCGGAGAGGCTATGGTGTTGATGTAGAAGCCCTCCGTGATCGATGCCCCTCCGGCAGGACGCCAGAAAAGGCCCCAAGATGGGATCTCACGGGTACAGAAGGTTGCGGCGGTGGAATTAGGTTTTCGTGGTGCTCTCCGATGGTTTGGGGGTACGTAGGTATATATAGGAGGAAGAAGTAGGTCGGTGGAGCCACGAGAGGCCCACGAGGGTGGAGGGCGCGCCCAGGGGGGTAGGCGCGCCCTCCTACCTCGTGGCTTCCTCGTCGGTTTCTTGACGTCCACTCCAAGTCCTCTGGATCACGTTTGTTCCAAAAATCACGTTCCCGAAGGTTTCATTCCATTTGGACTCCGTTTGATATTCTTTTTCTGCGAAACACTGAAATAGGCAAAAAAACAACAATTTGGGCTGGGCCTCCTGTTAATAGGTTAGTCCCAAAAATAATGTAAAAGTGTATAAATAAGCCCATTAAACATCCAAAACAGAATATATGATAGCATGGAACAATAAAAAGTTATAGATATGTTGGAGACGTATCACTACGCCAGGTCCTTGTGAAGGTTAAAACAGCACTAACTTGACGAAATATCGTTGTGGTTTTGATGCATAGGTAAGAACGGTTCTTGCTCAGCCCGTAGCAGCCACGTAAAACTTGCAACAACAAAGTAGAGGACGTCTAACTTGTTTTTGCAGGGCATGTTGTGATGTGATATGGTCAAGGAATGATGATATATTTTATTGTATGAGATGATCATGTTTTGTAACGGAGTTATCGGCAACTGGCAGGAGCCATATGGTTGTCGCTTTATTGCATGCAATGCAATCGCCCTGTAATTGTTTTACTTTATCACTAAGCGGTAGCGATAGTCGTAGTAGCAATAGTTGGCGAGACGGCAACGATGCTTCGATAGAGATCAAAGTGTCAAGCCGGTGACGATGGTGATCATGACGGTGCTTTGGAGATGGAGATCAAAGGCACAAGATGATGGTGGCCATATCATATCACTTATATTGATTGCATGTGATGTTTATCCTTTATGCATCTTATTCTGCTTTGATTGACGGTAGCATTATAAGATGATCTCTCACTAAATTTCAAGGTACAAGTGTTCTCCCTGAGTATGCACCGTTGCCAAAGTTCGTCGTGCCGATACACCACGTGATGATTGGGTGTGATAAGCTCTACGTTCACATACAACGGGTGCAAGCCAGTTTTGCAGACGCAGAAATACTCGGGTTAAACTTGACGAGCCTAGCATATGCATATATGGCCTCAAAACACTAAGACCGCGAGCGTGAATCATGTAGTAGATATGATCAACATAGTGATGTTCACCATTGAAAACTACTCCATTTCACGTGATGATCGGACATGGTTTAGTTGATTTGGATCATGTGATCACTTAGATGATTAGAGGGATGTCTATCTAAGTGGGAGTTCTTAAGTAATACTCCCTCCGTCCCGAAAAACATGTCGCGCCTATAGTTCATTGCTAATTTTGCAAAAAAGCCCTCGTAGTTTCAAAACCGTCGCAAACAAGTCCCTCCACCCTGTCTTCTTCCTCCGTCGTCGCCCGTGCGTCGCCAGGGGCTGTCACCGCCAAGCTGCGCGATTTGTCGCCCATCAAGAAGTGCTCCGCCGCCGCCGTGCCTCCGTCGCCACGTACCTTCAACACCGCCGCTGTCGCCAAGTACCTGCTCCGCCACCGCCGCCCTCACCTGCCGCCGCCGCGATCCCCTCCCGCCATGACTACCTGTGGGCGTCGCCGGAATTTCCCACCACGATCCGGTGGAGCAGGAGCTCCCTCTCATCGTCCTTGAGCTACGGCGAGTCCTCCTCGAGCTCCCGCGAGTCCACCTTGAGCTGCCTCCCGTGCGCCACCGCGATCCCTCCCGCCGTGATCCCCTACGGGCATCGCCGGAACTAGCCTCCACGATCCGGTGGATAGGAGCTCGCGTGCATCCTCCTCTAGCTCCCGCGAGTCCTCTTCGAGCTCCCATGCGCCGCCGTGCTCCTCCTTCTCCTTTGCCCCGCGTGCCCGCACAGCTGTTTCTCCTCTGCTTCTCCCCTGTCGCCGGTGGAGCTGCTGCTGCTGCTCTGCCCGTGTTGATGCTGCTGCTCCTCTGCCCGTGACCGTGTTGCTTATCCAACTGACCGTGCTGCTGCTGTTGCTCCTCTGCCCGTGTTGATGCTGCTGATCCTCTGCCCGTGTTGTTGTTGCTGCTGCTAATTGCAATCTGAAGAATTGCTACCTGAAAATTCAGAGACAATATCATCAGAGAAGGTATTCCATCATAGTAAAATTGCTACCTAGAAATTTGTCAAATTGATTTACTGTTAACTGAATCAGTAGCATCACCCAACATCCATCACCCAACATCCATCAACACATGATGTTGGGTGAACATCAGGCATGCTACAGTGAGGTAATTCTGTACTGTAGCGGGTTAGAGAGATTCAGTTAAACTGTAGGTATAGATCTTTTAACTTAAGACATTCTTCCTAAGATCAGCCTTAAAACTTCAGCAGTGTTAAAACAGAGTCATCTCTCTTTTTTTTGCTTGTTGGTTGGTTGCAGACAGATTGTTGCTTTAGTTTGACTTCAGAAATCAAAATCTAGGAGGAAATCAAGAGGAGCTGGAGACTTTTGGCAGAACATGGACACCCGCACAAGGGCTTGTAACTAGTCAAGCTGTTTTCCATATAGGATGGTCAATCTCCACAAAATTTCGATTTTCTGAGTAACAACATACAGTATATCCCCACTTGCCGATGGAACCCAAATGATGCTGAATTGCTTGCTGACTATGGTGATTATCAATTGCGAAAATCGAATCACAGTCTGAAGAGTCAGTCAGGTGTTTATACTGAAGGAGTAGGCTGAAGGTGATTACAGTTTACATACAGCACAGGAAATCACAAGCTTGCACAGGCTGAATAAGGCACCACCTCATGTCAGATTGAATAAACATCTTATGAGATATACACCGATCTTTTACACATTACTTAATAAAGTATGCTGACAGTCATAATTTTGTTAAATATCTAAACTCGGCCATAATTCAGTTGAACATGCAAGGAAACATTTAACTTGTGATGTTAGTGAAAACATCACCAGACTGTTAAAATTCAGTTAAAAGATCTGTACCTTGATGCAGACTAAAGGGAGTAGGTTAACTGATTTGGTCCTGTGGCTGGTCAAACTGTACCATGCCAAAGTATTTCCTGTAGAGAGAAAAAAACAAAAATAAGCAAACATAAATTGATTGGAATGTGTTGTAGTTTCACTAGGAGTAGTTTATATGCAAAGGTAATATGGTGAACACCTCCCCTTTTCCTAGCATTTAAAAAGAAAATGATCACCTAGTCTAGTCTGTGATGTGACAAATGGAGGGGCATCAACCTGCACCTGTCAGATGATGCATTTTTTGGGGTTCACATATCATACAAGTTCAGAGATAAAAACAACATCTCCTAAAAATCTACTCTAGGATAAAAATATCACATATCAAATGGAGTAACTCTGTTTAGAGGTAGCTTTCTTCCTAACAAAGTTACTGCTCCTAAATATGGACACGCATTTTTTTTTGATTTACAGCTACTCCTATTCCTTCTTCTACTCTAGCTGCAGTAAGCAATATCACCAGCCAAACAATATCTGCAACAGATGCTTTCAGCAATCAGAGACTGCTGTCGAATACTCCATCAAATTTAGATTTGAGATTTTGAGCAAGAATTTGAGATTTTGATGTGATGTAACTAATCTTTGTGCCATAATCTTTGCCATTTTAGAAATGCACTAATCTTTGCCATGGACTACTATAGATATAGATTCAGTAACTGACAGTGTTACTAGATACTGCCATGGAGTATTTCTAAAATGCATAAAGGTTATGTACAGTGAAGTGAAACTACAATTTCATCATGGATTGGTGATGGTACTGAAATTTGTTGGTTAATCCTTCTGATTTGGCAGGATCCACTACTCACCAAGGCTTTTACTGCAAATTTGTTGGGAAAACCATTTTAGTAAGTTCATGAGAATAAATAAGTTGCAGATTTCATGCACAAAGTGCTAGACAGTAGACATATGGAGTGAGTTGTTTGCTCGTAAATCTGCTCTTGCTTAAGCAAGTTTTTGACTGAAACACCTTCAGTAGACACCACAGATCATGGCCTCACCTTTGGAGTACAAAATGCCTATCAGAATAAATAGGAGTACATGCTCTAGAGGTATTTGGTTCTAGGCACCAGTCACAGTACCATCCAGTATTGTTAAGCTTACAAAATTGCGGTGTGTGCTTATTAACAGATCCACAGAAGTGCCAAATAAGATTATTGGGAAACTACATGCTCTAGAGTCTGGTTAGTTGAATTTGTTTTTGATAAGAATAAACATAAAGGATAAGAAACTTCACTGGAACTAAAACTGAATTTGTGATACACACAACAAACATAACTTTTCTGCAATCCTCTGTGTAATTTGAAAAGAGGCTGATTTGTTAGAGCAGAGTAAACCTTGGAGAGGCCCTTGAGATTGGTCTTGTCATGTGCATCCTCCAGCACTAGGACCTCCTGCTCCTTGGGCTCCAGCAGATCGAAGACGTGGGTGTCCTGCACCACCGTTGGACGCCGCGAACTGCAGGATATCCTCCATGGCGATGGTGACCAGGCCCGGGTGGTCCTGCGACCCCTGCGAGAGACAAACAGAGCTGAAAGTAAACACAGCTGAAAGTGGTTTGACAAACAGAGCAGAAATTCGAAATTAGATATGCATCTGATGCCCTGCATATGGTCTCTCTGAAATTGAAATGGCAAGAATGGTGGGCGCGTCTGATACCTTGAAGAGGTGGTCTTTGGCGGCGGCATCGGGCCAGGATGTGCGGGGCCGACGGCGAGCACCACTCCGGCGAGTTCGACGGTGGGCTCCTCCACCTTTTTGAACACGGTGAGCTCCTCCACCTTGAGCGCGTAGCCGTCCGTGGAGTGGACAAGGGGCACCCGTGCTTTCTAGTGCTCGGGTCGATGGCGTCCATGGAGGGGGCGAGCTTCGTGGTCGACGATGGACAGATGCAGACAGTGGTCTCCAAATTGAACCTTGAAGACTGGTAGCAAAGGGGAACGATGCGGCGGGCAGAGGGGAGGGAAACGAGGCGGAGGCATGGGGTGCCGGGGAGGGAGAGCGGCGTGGGGCGGTGGGAGAGGGAGCCGTGGGCAGGGGCGGGTGGGGGCGGGCGGCGGGGCCCTGGGCGGGGGCGGGCGCGACCAAATCGGCCGGCGTCAGAGAAGAGTGAGGAAGGAGAGAGAGGACCGCGGGTTTGGTCGGGAAAATGATGAGGACTAAATTGCAAAAAAGCCAGCGCGACATGTTTTTCGGGACGGAGGGAGTATGATTAATTGAACTTTAATTTATCATGAACTTAGTACCTGCTAGTATTTTGCTTGTCTATGTTGTTGTAGATAGATGGCCCGTGCTGTTGTTCCGTTGAATTTTAATGCGTTCCTTGAGAAAGCTAAATTGAAAGATGATGGTAGCAATTACACGGACTGGGTCCGTAACTTGAGGATTATCCTCATTGCTGCACAGAAGAATTACGTCCTGGAAGCACCGCTAGGTGCCAAACCCGCTGTAGGAGCAATGCCAGATGTTATGAACGTCTGGCAGAGCAAAGCTGATGACTACTCGATAGTTCAGTGTGCCATGCTTTACGGCTTAGAACCGGGACTTCAACGACATTTTGAACGTCATGGAGCATATGAGATGTTCCAGGAGTTGAAGTTAATATTTCAAGCAAATGCCCGGATTGAGAGATATGAGGTCTCTAATAAGTTCTACAGCTGTAAGATGGAGGAGAATAGTTCTGTCAGTGAACATATAATCAAAATGTATGGGTACAATAATCACTTGATTCAACTGGGAGTTAATCTTCCGGATGATAGTGTCATTGACAGAATTCTTCAATCACTGCCACCAAGCTACAAGAGCTTTGTGATGAACTATAATATGCAAGGGATGGATAAGACAATTCCCGAGCTCTTCGCAATGCTAAAGGTTGCGGAGGTAGAAATCAAAAAGGAGCATCAAGTGTTGATGGTCAACAAGACCACCAGTTTCAAGAAAAAGGGTAAAGGGAAGAAGAAGGGGAACTTCAAGAAGAACGACAAACAAGTTGCTGCTCAGGAGAAGAAACCCAAGTCTGGACCTAAGCCTAAGATTGAGTGCTTCTACTGCAAAGGGACTGGTCACTGGAAGCGGAACTGCCCCAAGTATTTGGCGGATAAGAAGGATGGCAAGGTGAACTAAGGTATATGTGATATACATGTTATTGATGTGTACCTTACTAAAGCTCGCAGTAGCACCTGGGTATTTGATAGTGGTTCTGTTGCTAATATTTGCAACTCGAAACAGGGACTACGGATTAAGCGAAGATTGGCTAAGGATGAGGTGACGATGCGCGTGGGAAATGGTTCCAAAGTCGACGTGATCGCCGTCGGCACACTACCTCTACATCTACCTTCGGGATTAGTTTTAGACCTAAATAATTGTTATTTGGTGCCAGCGTTGAGCATGAACATTATATCTGGATCTTCTTTGACACGAGATGGTTATTCATTTAAATCAGAGAATAATGGTTGTTCTATTTATATGAGTAATATCTTTTATGGTCATGCACCCTTGAAGAGTGGTCTATTTTTGTTGAATCTCGATAGTAGTGATACACATATTCATAATGTTGAAGCCAAAAGATGCAGAGTTGATAATGATAGTGCAACTTATTTGTGGCACTGCCGTTTGGGTCATATTGGTGTAAAGCGCATGAAGAAACAACATACTGATGGACTTTTGGAATCACTTGATTATGAATCACTTGGTACTTGTGAACCATGCCTCATGGGCAAGATGACTAAAACGCCATTCTCCGGAACAATGGAGTGAGCAACAGATTTGTTGGAAATCATACATACTGATGTATGTGGTCCGATGAATATTGAGGCTCGCGGCGGGTATCGTTATTTTCTCACCATCATAGATGATTTGAGCAGATATGGGTATATCTACTTAATGAAACATAAGTCTGAAACATTTGAAAAGTTCAAAGAATTTCAGAGTGAAGTGGAAAATCATCGTAACAAGAAAATAAAGTTTCTACGATCTGATCGTGGAGGAGAATATTTGAGTTACGAGTTTGGTCTTCATTTGAAACAATGCGGAATTGTTTCGCAACTCATGCCACCCGGAACACCACAGCGTAATGGTGTGTCTGAACGTTGTAATCGTACTTTACTAGATATGATGCGATCTATGATGTCTCTTACTGATTTACCGCTATCGTTTTGGGGTTATGCTTTAGAGACGGCTGCATTCACATTAAATAGGGCACCATCTAAATCCGTCGAGATGACACCTTATGAACTATGGTTTGGCAAGAAACCAAAGTTGTTGTTTCTTAATGTTTGGGGCTGCGATGCTTATGTGAAGAAGTTTCAACCTGATAAGCTCGAACCCAAATCGGAGAAATGTGTCTTCATAGGATACCCAAAGGAGACTGTTGGGTACACCTTCTATCACAGATCCGAAGGCAAGACATTTGTTGCTAAGAATGGATCCTTTGTAGAGAGGGAGTTTCTCTCGAAAGGAGTGGGAGAAAAGTAGAACTTGATGAGGTAACTGTACCTGCTCCCTTATTGGAAAGTAGTTCATCACAGAAACCGGTTTCTGTGACACCTACACCAATTAGTGAGGAAGCTAATGATATTGATCAAGAAACTTCAGATCAAGTTGCTACTGAACCTCGTAGGTCAACCAGAGTAAGATCCGCACCAGAGTGGTACGGTAATCCTGTTCTAGAGGTCATGTTACTTGACCATGGCGAATCTACGAACTATGAAGAAGCGATGGTGAGCCCAGATTCTGCAAAATGGCTTGAGGCCATGAAATCTGAGATGGGATCCATGTATGAGAACAAAGTGTGGACTTTGATTGACTTGCCCAATGATCGGCAAGCCATAGAGAATAAATGGATCTTCAAGAAGAAGACTAACGCTGACGGTAATGTTACTGTCTACGAAGCTCGACTTGTTGCAAAAGGTTTTGACAAGTTCAAGGGGTTGACTACGATGAGACTTTCTCACCCGCAGCGATGCTTAAGTCTGTCCGAATCATGTTAGCAATTGCCGCATTTTATGATTATGAAATTTGGCAAATGGATGTCAAAACTGCATTCCTGAATGGATTTCTAGAAGAAGAGTTGTATATGATGCAACCAGAAGGTTTTGTCGATCCAAAAGGTGCTAACAAAGTGTGCAAGCTCCAGCGATCCATTTATGGACTGGTGCAAGCCTCTTGGAGCTGGAATAAACGTTTTGATAGTGTGATCAAAGCATATGGTTTTATACAGACTTTTGGAGAAGTCTGTATTTACAAGAAAGTGAGTGGGAGCTCTGTAGCATTTCTAATATTATATGTGGATGACATATTGTTGATTGGAAATGATATATAATTTCCGAATAGCATAAAAGGATACTTGAATAAGAGTTTTTCAATGAAAGGCCTCGGTGAAGCTCCTTATATATTGGGCATCAAGATATATAGCGATAGATCAAGACGCTTAATTGGACTTTCACAAAGCACATACCTTGATAAAGTTTTTAAAAAGTTGAAAATGGATCAAGCAAAGAAAGGGTTCTTGCCTATATTACAAGGTGTGAAGTTGAGTCAAGACTCAATGCCCGACCACTGCAGAAGATAGAGAGAAAATGAAAAGTGTTCCCTATGCTTCAGCCATAGGCTCTATCATGTATGCAATGTAGTGTACCAGACCTGATGTGTGCCTTGCTATTAGTTTAGCAGGGAGGTACCAAAGTAATCCAAGAGTGGATCACTGGACGGCGGTCAAGAACATCCTGAAATACCTGAAAAGGACTAAGGATATGTTTCTCGTATATGGAGGTCACAAAGAGCTCATCGTAAATGGTTACGTCGATGCAAGCTTTGACACTGATCTGGATGATTCTAAATCGCAAACCGGATACGTGTTTACATTAAACGGTGGAGCTGTCAGTTGGTGTAGTTCTAAGCAAAGCGTCGTGGCGGGATCTACGTGTGAAGCGGAGTACATAGCTGCTTCGGAAGCAGCAAATGAAGGAGTCTGGATGAAGGAGTTCATATCCGATCTAGGTGTCATACCTAGTGCATCGGGTCCAATGAAAATCTTTTGTGACAATACTGGTGCAATTGCCTTGGCAAAGGAATCCAGATTTCACAAGAGAACCAAGCACATCAAGAGATGCTTCAATTCCATCCGCGATCAAGTCCAGGTGGGAGACATAGAGATTTGCAAGATACATACGGATCTGAATGTTGCAGATCCGTTGACTAAGCCTCTCTCACGAGCAAAACATGATCAGCACCCAGACTCCATGGGTGTTAGAATCATTACTGTGTAATCCAGATTATTGACTCTAGTGCAAGTGGGAGACTAAAGGAAATATGCCCTAGAGGCAATAATAAAGTTATTATTTATTTCCTCATTTCATGATAAATGTTTAGTATTCATGCTAGAATTGTATTAACCGGAAACATAATACATGTGTGAATACATAGACAAATAGAGTGTCACTAGTATGCCTCTACTTGACTAGCTCGTTGATCAAAGATGGTTAAGTTTCCTAACCATAGACATGAGTTGTCATTTGATAAATGGGATCGCATCATTAGGAGAATGATGTGATTGACTTGACCCATTCCATTAGCTTAACACTTGATCGTTTTAGTTTACTGCTATTGCTTTCTCCATGACTTATACATGTTCCTATAACTATGAGATTATGCAACTCCCGATTACCGGAGGAACACTTTGTGTGCTACCAAACGTCACAATGTAACTGGGTGATTATAAAGGTGCTCTACAGGTGTCTCCGATGGTACTTGTTGAGTAGGCATAGATCGAGACTAGGATTTGTCACTCCGATTGTCAGAGAGGTATCTCTGGACCCTCTCGGTAATGCACATCACTATAAGCCTTGCAAGCAATGTGACTAATGAGTTAGTTGCGGGATGATGCATTACAGAACGAGTCAAAAGACTTGACGGTAACGAGATTGAGCTAGGTATTGTGATACCTGTTGAAGATATGCCCTAGAGGCAATCATGTGATGATGATATTTCCATATGTATTCATGAGTCCTTTGTATTGTCCTTGAACATCATCAATGATATGTATCAATAAGTATGTGACTTGTTTGTGGAACTATGTATTGTATGATGATTGTTTTAATGGTCCCTAGTTGATAAGGTTATGCGGACACATATTCTTGACTAGTATACGACTCGGTTGATGACTATGTTTCACAAGTCATGTGCATGGAGATGCTAAACCGATAGTATGGGCTCGGGGATGGAGATCACCGAGCCGGACAGACCCACTTTGAGACGCAGCGAGATATAGTCATCTGTTAGTCTCAAGTGCAATGTCTATGCCATGCCCTAGACCTGAGGTCCTCGCATGTTCTCGGGATGAGGATCGACTCACTGCGTCGTGAGACATGCCACGAGACATGGTTGACCAAGATGGAATTTGCCCCTCCTATTTGGAGAGATATTCTCTGGGCCCTCTCGAGTGATCAGATTCGGAAAGCATGGACATGCGACTTGGGTTAAGTGTTAACCCAGTTCGGGAATCTGTGTCATGGTTTCGAGAAGAGAGGTCGAGCTAACTCAAGGGTGACAAGTACTCGCCTTGAGCTCGACAACAATTATCGTGAGGCAAAAGGAATGTTGCATATGCCACATTGTTGAGGTTCGTCAAACGACTTTACGCCCACATGGGAGTTGGCATGTTCTGCTAGGAGCCGCTACCAACTATCGACTCTGGTTGTGTCCATGTGTACGTGAACCTATAGGGTCGCACACTTAAGGGGCTGCAGCCCATTCAGATTGGATCTGAGTGGAAAATGGATGTGGACTCCTAGTGGGCTCAAGTGTTGAGCCCACCTCGGAGGTCTATATAAAGGGGAGTGGGCACACCACTTAGGGTTGATCGGATTGAACCCTGGTTAGCCACCGCCACTCCCCATGCCCATGTCGTGCGACCGGACCTAGCAGTCCGCCGCTCGACGCTGCTCCCCGTACGTGTGGATACCTTGGAGGCATCGCATCTGCGGTGCTTGGACGAACCGCGAGGTGCCGTTCGCGGGAGATCACCGTTCACGGGTCTTCGCTGTTCGCGGGAGATCGGCAACGCGAGGAGGAGACGGCCCGGGAGATCGGCTACACGCATCACCAACTCTACTTCCGCTGTGGTGACTGCGCGTCTAGTGGTAAACCCGATCCCGTGATCTATTTCCAGCAGCATGATCTTGGGTGCGCGGTAGAAAATTTTATTTGGCGCTAGCGTAGCGTACCGCGTGTTCCAACAGTGGTATCAGAGCCTCCGCTGTGTGGTAATAGATTCGATGATATGCATATGAGATATGTAGATCGGTTCAGGTGCGGGTCGATGAGATCGGTCGCGCATGTCAGTGTTGAAGGTTGGTTTCGTGATCTTGTTTCCGTGATCGTGATGCAGAGGTCGTGACACAACTTACCCCTACCGGTCGGTTGTCCGCCATCGGGGTAGACAGTGGAACGTAAATCCGGATGCAGCACGCGAAGATCAATGAGATTGATCGAATCGGAACATAGATCAACACCTTGGAAATGTGATTTCCGCGGTGCTGAAATCTGTTGGAGCGGTCTCGGTAAAACGGCTGTAAATTTTGCATACGAACTCCGATTTTGCTCCACGACCTGTCAAACTGAAGCCAACGAAAAGTTGGATTAGCGGCGAAATTCTAGAAGATAGAGTTTCAGGAGGTTTTATTTTCGGCGGTAGAACGTCTGACTCATTTTTGCAGGGAATGACTGTGATTTGGTATAGCCCATATATGTTGCTTGTATATTATTGTTTCATGACCTGCGTGTCATGAGTGCGGCAACCGGTAGGAGCCATATGGTTGTCCCATTATTGTATTAATGACCTGCGTGTCAACATGAGCAGCCATGTAATGTAATTTACTTTCAGTAGCTATTAGTTTTTAATAGCATAGTATCTTATGTAACACTTGGCGGTTGACACCATGGCGTGGAGATGGAGATCACCATGAGGACAACCATGCATGGGCAGACTGCGCACATGGAGATGGAGATCACCACGCGCTGTGAAAAGGGGCTATACCATATCACACATACATAAACTGCCTGTGAAAGTTTATCCCTTTTATGCACCCTTCCTTTTGCATGGTAGATGTTTTAAGTAGGGTGATCCCTCAAAGAATGTCAAGTATAAATGCCTCCCCAATTGTTGCACCTTCACATGTCAAGTATATTTAGTGGCGGGCCTATGAAATTAGGGTGCCACTAGATCTCCTTGAAGTGATGGGTTTGTGTCGGACACTTACACATGGAGCATTGGTTGACTTGTCGTGGCTATCAAAACAGTTTTGGGCTACGAGGCGTAGGAGTTGGCGAGGCATGAGATGTCCCCAACAACAAGAGTCGTAGGGAGATACAATTGGCAAGAGTTGCTTACCGAGTGATCTTGTCCTCTAGCGGTGATGCAAAAGCTCACTAGTTGACATGTTGATCTTGGATCTTGAATCACTAAGTATCAACTGAGGGATGTTGATTTTAGTGGGAGTAATGATCTTATTAAAATGTTTAATATGAATTACTCTTCATGAATACATGTCTTAGTGTTT
The DNA here is from genome assembly GCF_002575655.3 of Aegilops tauschii subsp. strangulata. Lineage (NCBI taxonomy): Eukaryota > Viridiplantae > Streptophyta > Magnoliopsida > Poales > Poaceae > Aegilops > Aegilops tauschii. Next base: position 392,160,560 of record NC_053037.3, read on the forward strand.
TGCATATTTCTGTTGTAGATCAATGGCACCACCTGCTCAAGTTACCCCTTTTGCGTTGAAATCAATCCTGGAAAAAGATAAATTGAATGGAACAAACTTTACCACCTGGTATAGAAACCTGAGAATTGTTCTTAGGCATGAGAAAAAGGAACAAGTTCTAGACAATCCACTTCCAGAGGAACCTGCCGATAATGCTAATGCCACAGCCAGAAATGCCTACCAGAAACTCGCTGATGAATCAAACGAGATCAATTGTCTCATGCTGGCTTCTATGGAGCCCGATCTGCAGCAGCAATTCAAAAATATTGAGGCTTTCGATATGATTGAGAACCCTAAGAGCATGTTTCTAATGCAGGCTAGGACCGAAAGGTTCAACGTCTGGCGATCCTTGATGGATTGTAAGCTGAAAGAGGGTGATCCACTGAGCCCGCATGTGATCAAGACGATCGGGTACATGCAAGCTCTGGATAGACTGGGCTTCCCACTTGGGGATGAGTTGTCCACAGATACAATTCTGGGTTCTCTATGGGCCGTTCATCTCGAACTATCATATGCATGGGATGGAAAAGAAGCTCACTGAATTGCATGGGATGCTCAAAGTGGCAGAGTAGGATATCAAGAAAGGTACACATCGTCAAGTGTTGATGGTGCAGAACTCGGCTAAGTTCAAGAAGAGCTGGTCCAAGAAAAAGGCTAAGGCAAAGGGCAAAGAGAAGGAGGCAACTCCAACTACAGCCGCTGCGCCTAAGTCAGGGACGGCTTCGGGGAGTATTTGCTTTCATTGCAAGGAACCCGGACACTGGAAAAGGAACTGTAGCAAATGGCTTGCCGAGAAGGGCAAGAAGACTGGAAGTATGACTTCTTCTTCAGGTACACTTGTTGTATATGTTATAGACATTTATCTTGCTGATGTTTCTAGTAGCTCTTGGGTATATGATACCGGATCGGTTGTTCACATATGCAACTCGATGCAGGGGCTAAGCAGAACTAGGAATGTCGCAAGAGGAGAAGTTGATATTCGCGCCGGGAATAAAGCAAGAGTTGCTGCATTGGCCGTCGGCACTATGCAACTTAATTTACCTTCAGGATTTGTAATGGAACTTGATAATTGTTATTATGTTCCTGCTTTGAGTCGAAACATTATTTCTGCCTCATGTTTGATGAGACAAGGTTATGAATTCAGTATTAAGGACAATGGTTGTTCTATTTACTTGAATAATATGTTTCATGGCTTTGCACCCGTTGTAAATGGGTTATTTATCCTAGATCTTGAAGGTGAATCAGTCTATAACATAAATGTCAAGAGGCATAAGCCTAATGAGATAAATCCGACTTACATCTGGCATTGTCGACTAGGACACATTAGTCAAAAGCGCATGCAGAAGCTCCATGATGATGGAATTCTAACTTCATTTGAGTTTGAATCATTCGAGACATGCGAGTCTTTCCTACTCGGTAAGATGACTAAGACTCCTTTTGCAAAAGGTTGCGAGAGGGCGTCCGAGTTGTTGGAACTTATACATAGTGATGTATGTGGACCAATGAGCACGACAGCCAGAGGTGGTTTCCAATACTTCGTGACTTTCACCGACGACTTGAGTAGATATGGATATCTCTACTTGATGAGGCACAAGTCAGAAACTTTTGAAAAGTTCAAGGAGTTTCAGAACGAAGTGGAAAATCAACTCGGCAAGAAAATCAAACTTCTACGATCTGATCGTGGCAGTGAGTATATGAGCCAGGAGTTTGATGATCATCTGAAGAATCGTGGAATAGTTCCACAACTGACTCCTCCGGGTACGCCACAGAGAAATGGTGTGTCAGAACGGAGGAATCGGACCCTGTTGGACATGGTCCGATCGATGATGAGTCAGTCAGATTTACCCTTGTCATTTTGGGGATACGCTCTAGAAACTGCAGCTTTCACACTAAACAGGGTACCATCTAAGTCCGTAGATAAGACACCATATGAGATATGGACTGCGAAGAGTCACGGTTTGTCTTTTCTAAAAATTTGGGGATGTGAAGCATATGTCAAGCGACTCCAGTCGGATAAGCTCACACCCAAATCGGACAAGTGCATATTCGTGGGATATCCAAGGGAAACCTTGGGATATTACTTCTACAACCGTGAAGAGGGCAAAGTGTTTGTCGCTCGACATGGAGTTTTCCTTGAGAAAGAGTTTCTCAATCGAAAGGCTAGTGGGAGGACGGTCTGACTAGAAGAAATTCGAGAACCACACGGGGACGTTCCGGTAGGTGATACTGTCACACCGGAGTTAGTCAGGGAACCCGTAATGGAGTTGACACCGGTTCCACGGAGGTCGGAAAGGTTACGCAATTTGCATGACTGCAATGTGTTGTTCTTGGAAAACAACGAGCCGACTACGTATGCGGAAGCGATGGAGAGCCCTGATTCCGAGTTATGGCTTGAGGCCATGAGGTCCGAATTAAAGTCCATGGATGACAATCAAGTTTGGAACTTGGTTGATCTGCCAGATGGCGTTCCAGCCATTGAGTGCAAGTGGATCTTTAAGAAGAAAACTGATATGGACGGAAATGTCACAGTCCATAAGGCTCGACTTGTTGCTAAAGGTTATCGACAAGTTTAAGGAGTTGACTATGATGAGACTTACTCACCGGTAGCGATGCCTAAATCAATTCGGATCATTCTTGCTATAGCGGCATATTTCGACTATGAAATATGGCAGATGGATGTCAAAACAGCTTTCCTTAATGGAAATTTAACCGAGGATGTGTATATGACACAACCCGAGGGTTTTGTCGATCCAAAGAAGTCTAGCATGGTATGCAAGCTTCAGAGATCCATTTATGGATTAAGGCAAGCATCTCGGAATTGGAACATTCATTTTAATGAAGCTGTCAAAGAGTTTGGCTTCATCAAGAATGACTGTGATCATTGTGTATTCAAGAAGGTCAGTGGGAGCTCACTTGCATTTCTGATCTTATATGTGGATGACATATTATTGATTGGAAATGATGTTCAAATGCTTGAATCTGTCAAGGACTCATTGAAAAATAGTTTTTCTATGAAGGACTTGGGAGAAGCAGCTTACATTTTGGGAATCAAGATCTATAGAGATAGATCGAGAAGGCTTATTGGATTAACCCAGAGTGCGTATATTGACAAGGTGTTGAAGCGGTTCAACATGCAAGATGCCAAGAAAGGTTTCTTGCCCATGTCACATGGCATTAGTCTTAGCAAGACTCAGAGTCCTACGACTCCTGATGAGCGAAGACGCATGGATGGGATTCCGTATGCTTCGGCTGTTGGGTCCATCATGTATGCTATGGTATGTACTCGTCCTGATGTTAGTTTTGCTCTTAGCGTGGTGGGCAGATACCAGGCTGATCCAGGGGAGAGTCACTGGACAGCGGTTAAGAATATCCTTAAGTACTTGAGAAGGACTAAGGATATGTTCCTAGTTTATGGAGGTGAGGATGAGCTCGTGTAAATAGTTACACCGATGCTAGTTTCCAAACAGATAGGGATGATAGTCGATCGCAATCTGGGTTTGTGTTCATTCTGAACGGAGGAGTAGTGAGCTGGAGGAGCTCCAAGCAAGATACAGTAGCTGATTCTACAACAGAGGCCGAGTACGTTGCGGCTTCTAAAGCTGCAAAAGAAGGTGTTTGGGTGAAGAATTTTATTTCTGATCTTGGTGTGGTTGAGGGCGCGTCTAATCCATTGGACCTCTATTGTGATAATAGTGGTGCCATTGCGCAAGTCAAGGAACCACGGAACCATCATAAAACCCAACACATACTCAGGCGTTTTAACCTTATTCGCGACATTGTCGAAAGAGGTGATGTAAACATACGCAAGGTACACACGGATGCAAATGTTGCTGATCCATTGACGAAGCCTCTCCCACGTCCGAAGCATGAGGCGCACATGAGCTCCATGGTCATACGATGCCTAAATGATTGACTCTAGTGCAAGTGGGAGACTGTTGGAGATATGCCCTAGAGGCAATCATGTGATGATGATATTTCCATATGTATTCATGAGTCCTTTGTATTGTCCTTGAACATCATCAATGATATGTATCAATAAGTATGTGACTTGTTTGTGGAACTATGTATTGTATGATGATTGTTTTAATGGTCCCTAGTTGATAAGGTTATGCGGACACATATCCTTGACTAGTATACGACTCGGTTGATGACTATGTTTCACAAGTCATGTGCATGGAGATGCTAAACCGATAGTATGGGCTCAGGGATGGAATCACCGAGCCGGACAGACCCACTTTGAGACGCAGCGAGATATAGTCATCTATTAGTCTCAAGTGCAATGTATATGCCATGTCCTAGACCTGAGGTCCTCGCATGTTCTCGGGATGAGGATCGACTCACTTAGGGTCTATCAAACGCTACTCCATAACTGGGTAGTTATAAAGGTAGCTTTGAGGTGAGTCGTGAGACATGCCGCGAGACATGGTTGACCAAGATGGAATTTGCCCCTCCTATTTGGAGAGATATTCTCTGGGCCCTCTCGAGTGATCAGATTCGGAAAGCATGGCCATGCGACTTGGGTTAAGTGTTAACCTAGTTCGGGAATCTGTGTCATGGTTTCGAAGAGAGGTCGAGCTAACTCAAGGGTGACAAGTACTCGCCTTGAGCTCGACAACAAATATCGTGAGGCAAAAGGAATGTTGCATATGCCACATTGTTGAGGTTCGTCAAACGACTTTATGCCCACATGGGAGTTGGTACGTTCTGCTAGGAGCCGCTACCAACTATCGACTCTGGTCGTGTCCATGTGTACGTGAACCTATAGGGTCGCACACTTAAGGGGTTGCAGCCCACTCGGATTGGATCTGAGTGGAAAATGGATGTGGACTCCTAGTGGGCTCAAGTGTTGAGCCCACCTCGGAGGTCTATATAAAGGGGAGTGGGCACACCACTTAGGGTTGATCGGATTGAACCCTGGTTAGCCACCGCCACTCCCCATGCCCATGCCGCGCGACCGGACCTAGCAGTTCGCCGCTCGACGCTGCTCCCCGTACGTGTGGATACCTTGGAGGCATCGCATCTGCGGTGCTTGGACGAACCGTTCGAGGGAACCGCGAGGTGCCGTTCGCGGGAGATCACCATTCACGGGTCTTCGCTGTTCGCGGGAGATCGGCAACGCGAGGAGGAGACGGCCCGGGAGATCGGCTACACGCATCACCAACTCTACTTCCGCTGTGGTGACTACGCGTCTAGTGGTAAACCCGATCCCGTGATCTATTTCCAGCAGCATGATCTTGGGTGCGCGGTAGAAAATTTTATTTGGCGCTAGTGTAGCGTACCGCATGTTCCAACAATACCGACGATCAAATCTCGGGCAAGTAACATACTGATGACAAAGGGAACAACGTATGTAGTTATGCGGTTTGACCGATAAAGATCTTCGTAGAATATGTAGGAACCAATATGAGCATCCAGGTTCCGCTATTGATTATTGACCGGAGACATGTCTCGGTCATGTCTACATAGTTCTCGAACCCGTAGGGTCCGCACGCTTAACGTTCGATGACGATCGATATTATGAGTTTATGTGTTTTGATGTACCGAAGATAGTTCGGAGTCCCGGATGTGATCACGGACATGACAAGGAGTCTCGAAATGGTTGAGAAATAAAGATTGATATATTGGACGGCTATATTCGGACACCGAAAGTGTTCCGAGTGATTTCGGAGAAAACCGGAGTGTCGGAGGGGTTACCGGAACCCCCCGGGGAAGTATTGGGCCTTAGTGGGCTTTAGAGGAGAGATAAGGCAGCAGCCCAGGAGGTGGCGCGCCCCCTCCTATGGGGAGTCCGAATTGGACTAGGGGAGGGGGGCGCGGCCCCTCTTTCCCTCTCCCTCTCCCTCTCTTTCCTTCCCCCTTCCTAGTAGGACTAGGAAAGGATGAATCCTACTCCTACTAGGAGGAGGATTCCTCCTCTCCTTGGGGCGCACCAAGGTCGGCTGGCCTCCCCCTTGCTCCTTTATATACGGGGGCGGGGGGGCACCCTAGGACACACAAGTTGATTGTTCCAAGCCGTGTGTGATGCCCCCTCCACCATATTCCACCTCGATCATATCGTAGCGGTGCTTAGGCGAAGCCCTGCGTCGGTAGCAACATCATCACCGTCACCATGCCGTCGTGCTAGCGGAACTCTACCTCGAAGCTCTACTGGATCGTGAGTTCGTGGGACGTCACCGAGCTGAACGTGTGCAGTCTGCGGAGGTGTCGTACCTTCAGTGCTAGGATCGGTCGATCGTGAAGACGTACGACTACATCAACCGCGTAGTCATAACGCTTCCGCCTTCGGTCTACGAGGGTACGTGGACAACACTCTCCCCTCTCGTTGCTATGCATCACTATGATCTTGCGTGTGCGTAGGAATGTTTTTGAAATTACTATGTTCCCCAACAACGACTACATCAACCGCGTTGATAAAAGCTTCCGCTTTGCGATCTTCAAGGGTATGAAGATGCTCTCCCCCTCTTGTTGCTATGCATATCCTAGATAGATCTTGCATGAGCGTAGGCATTTTCTGAAATTGCATTCTACGTTCTCCAACAGTGGCATCCGAGCCAGGTCTATGCGTAGATGATATGCATGAGTAGAACAGAAAGAGTTGTGGGCGGTGATCGTCATACTGCTTACCATCAATGTCTTATTTTGATTCGGCGGTATTGTTGGATGAAGCGGCCCGGACCAACCTTACATGACCACGTTCATGAGACCGGTTCCACCGACAGACATGCAACTAGTTTTGCATAAAGGTGGCTGGCGGGTGTCTATTTCTCCTACTTTAGTTGAATTGAATTTGACTACGGTCGGTCCTTGTTGAAGGTTAAAACAGCAAACTTGATAAATCACCGTTGTGGTTTTGATGCGTAGGTAAGAACGGTTCTTGCTAGAAGCCTGTAACAGCCACGTGAAACTTGCAACAACAAAGTAGAGGACGTCTAACTTGTTTTTGCAGGGCATGTTGTGATGTGATATACGTTGTTGTATGAGATGATCATGTTTTGTAAAAGTTATGAGCAACCGACAACAGCCTTATGGTTGTCTCTTTATTGTATGAAATGCAAACACCATGTAATTGCTTTATTTTATCACTATGCGTTAGCGATAGTTGTAGAAGCAATAGTTGGCGAGACGACCACGAAGCTACGATGGAGATCAAGGTGTCGAGCCGGTGACGATGGAGATCATGACGATGCTTTGGAGATGGAGATCAAAAGCACAAGATGATGATGGCCATATCATGTCACATATTTTGATTACATGTGATGTTTATCTTTTATGCATCTTATTTTTCTTAGTACGACGGTAGCATTATAAGATGATCCCTTAACTAAATTTCAAGGTATAAGTGTTCTCCCTGAGTATGCACCGTTGCGACAGTTCATCGTGTTGAGACACCACGTGATGATCGGGTGTGATAGACTCTATGTTCAAATACAACGGGTGCAAGACAGTTTTGCACATGCGGAATACTCGGGTTAAACTTGACGAGCCTGGCATGTACAAACATGACCTCGGAACACTGGAGACCTGTGACGCTCGGATAATTAGGCTACAATAATCCCACGTTAATGATGCCACGTCACCACGGTTACTGTTGTTAATCTCGTGTTAGTTCAAAATCGATTCGAAATTCAAACTTAAAATAAAGTCAAACAGTAAAGATTTTCAAATATTAAAACTAAAATGTTGGGGTGTTGCCAAATAATGCATAGGTAATTATTGTGGAGAAACCACATTTTTATAAAAGGTTTAAATGCACTTAAATGATTAAAACAGTAGGTAAAACTATTAAATAAATGCCTTTTGAATATTATAAAATGCTAAACTATTTTGATCAGGGGCAAAACTTTCTGTGAAAGTAGTTGGAATTGTAACTCTATTTTAGGTATGGGTTTTACTTTTTGTAAAACTATAAATTATTAAATAAATAAAAGAAAGCAGAAAAAAAGTAAAAATAAAACAAAACAATAAAAGGAAAAGAAAACGGAGGACCTAACCTACTGGGCCATTTGGCCCACCTAACTAAAACAGGCCTAACCGGCCGAACAACCAACTCCCTTATCCCCCCACGTCCTGAAACCCTAACCCCCCCCACCACGCACTCCCTCCCCCACTCGCTCTCTCCCCCCACTCCCCCGATCCAGATCGGGATCGGGGCGACCACGCCCCAGCTCCCGTTGACTCCTCGCCCCTCCTCTCCCTTGCGCGACGCCCGCCGGAAGCCGCGGCCACGCCTTGCGCCAACCGCGCCGCCGACTGGATCGCCACCTCGCCGTCGACCAGGACCACCTCGCCGGCCTGCCCCCGTCCTCCCCGCCGGTCTGCCTCCTCCACGATGCACCGTCTCCGTCCTCCTCCACACGCACCGCTGCCCTGTCCCTACGCACCCCGGTGAGGACCCCGGTCCTCCTTCTTCCCGTGCCTCGCACCTCACCGCGACGGCCCTCGCTTCGCCTCCCCTGCGTCGCTCCCTCACCCGCGACAGCGCCATCCGCGCCCGCTGGACATCGCCGCGCTCACCGCCCTGGTCTACAGACGCGCCCCCGCCCCTCCTAGCTCGTCGTCGACCGCGTCCCCTGCTCCGGAGGCGACCTTGGCTGCCCGCGCGCGCCCAGCACCCATCGTCCTCACGCCCTACGTGAGCCACGGCTGCGCCTGCACGCGTGCCCGGACCCCGCCGCTGCCCTCATCGCGCCGTTGCTGCGGCCTGCTGTCCGCGCACGGCCGCGCCTGCCCCGTCTCCGCCCGGCCACACCCCACGCCATCCCCGCCTGCTCCTGCACCACGTTGCAGCTTTGCTGCTCAGCTGCCTGCCTGTTGCGGCTCCAGCCGACGCCAGTGGACCACTTCCATGCCGACCCATCGCTCTGCTGTCGCCGGCGAGCACGCACGCGCCCGTGCCCATCCAACCCCCTGGTGGCCCTATAGGCCACCGCCATATGGGATCCGCCCCTGTAAAATGAAAAAAATGGGGTAAAAGGAAAATGATACTAATCAATTAATAAATTAAATTAATTAATGTGGCTTAATTAGCTAATTAACTTGTAATTAGCTTGATGTGTCAATGACAGTAGGGCCCCACCTCTAATTAGACAGTTTTAAGCTTTTTTTTAAACACATGTGACACTGACATATGGGGCCCCATTGACCCTGTTGACTGGTCAACTTTGACCAAGTCAATGCTGACTGTACTGCTGACTGGTCTTTGGCTGGCCCCACATGTCATCGATTGTGGTTGGCTCACTCTGTGTTTAAAAAGTATTTACTGTTATTTTCGAATTAAATAAAATCCAGAAAATTAGAAAATCTTTTAAATCTTCGAAAAATCATAGTAAATAATCCGTAATTCGGATGAAAATACTTTGTACATAAAAGTTGCTCAGAACGACGAGATGAATCCGGATACGCAGCCCGTTCGCCCGCCACACATCCCTAGCATAGCAAACACGCAACTTTCCCCCTCCGGTTCATCTGTCCGAAAACGCGAAACACCGGGAATACTTTCCCGGATGTTTCCCCCCTTTCCCGGTACCACCTCCTACCATGTTAGGGCACACCTAGCACCGTGCATTGACATGTCTTCCATCGTCATGCTTATGTTTGCATTATATTTATTATTTCTTCCCCCTCTTCTCCGGTAGACTACGAGACCGACGCCGCTGCTGGCGCCCCTGTGATCGACTACGTCGACGATGACCCCTCCTTGCCAGAGCAACCAGGCAAGCCCCCCCCCTTGATCACCAGATATCGCCTATTCTTCTCTATACTGCTTGCATTAGAAGAGTGTAGCATGTTACTGTTTTCGGTTAATCCTATTCTGCTGCACAACCTGTCATTGTTGCTATAGTTGTTACCCTTACCTGCTATCCTACTGCTTAGTATAGGATGCTAGTGTTCCATCAGTGGCCCTACACTCTTGTTCGTCTGCCATGCTATACTACTGGGCCGTGATCACTTCGGGAGGTGATCACGGGTATATACTATATACTTTATATACATGACACATGTGGTGACTAAAGTCGGGTCAGCTCGTTGAGTACCCGCAAGTGGTTCTGATGAGGGGGCTAAAAGGACAGGTGGCTCCATCCCGGTAGACGTGGGCCTGGGTTCCTGACGGCCCCCGACTGTTACTTTGTGGCGGAGCGACAGGGCAGGTTGAGACCACCTAGGAGAGAGGTGGGCCTGGCCCTGGTCGGCGTTCGCGGATACTTAACACGCTTAACGAGATCTTGGTATTTGATCTGAGTCTGGCCATTTGGTCTATATGCACTAACCAACTACGCGGGAACAGTTATGGGCACTCGGCGTCGTTGTATCAGCCAAGCTCTTTTTGACGTCAGCGACTGAGTGGCGCGCGCCGCATTGGACCGTAAGCTCGCGCTTGTATTAAGGGGGCTAGGTCTGCTTCCGGCCGCGTACACAACGTGCAGGTGTGCAATGGGCGATGGGCCCAGACCCCTGCGTGCATAGGATTTAGACCGGCGTGCTGACCTCTCTGTTGAGCCTAGGTGGGGCTGCGACGTGTTGATCTTCCGAGGCCGGCCATGACCCAGGAAAGTGTGTCCGGCCAAATGGGATCGAGCGTGTTGGGAAATGTGGTGCACCCCTGCAGGGAAGTTTATCTATTCGAATAGCCGTGTCCCTCGGTAAAAGGACGACCCGGAGTTGTACCTTGACCTTATGACAACTAGAACTGGATACTTAATAAAACACACCCTTCCAAGTGCCAGATATAACCCGGTGATCGCTCTCTAACAGGGCGACGAGGAGGGGATCGCCGGGTAGGATTATGCTATACGATGCTACTTGGTGAACTTACCATCTACTCTCTTCTACATGCTGCAAGATGGAGGTGGCCAGAAGCGTAGTCTTCGATAGGATTAGCTATCCCCCTCTTATTCTAGCGTTCTGCAGTTCAGTCCACCGATATGGCCCTTTACACATATACCCATGCATATGTAGTGTAGCTCCTTGCTTGCGAGTACTTTGGATGAGTACTCACGGTTGCTTTTCTCCCTCTTTTCCCCCTTTCCCTTCTACCTGGTTGTCTCAACCAGATGCTGGAGCCCAGGAGCCAGACGCCACCGTCGACGACGACTCCTACTACACCGGAGGTGCCTACTACTACGTGCAGGCCACTGACGACGACCAGGAGTAGTTAGGAGGATCCCAGGCAGGAGGCATGCGCCTCTTTCGATCTGTATCCCAGTTTGTGCTAGCCTTCTTAAGGCAAACTTGTTTAACTTATGTCTGTACTCAGATATTGTTGCTTCCACTGACTCGTCTATGATCGAGCACTTGTATTCGAGCCCTCGAGGCCCCTGGCTTGTATTATGATGCTTGTATGACTTATTTATGTTTTAGAGTTGTGTTGTGATATCTTCCCATGAGTCCCTGATCTTGATCATACACGTTTGCGTGCATGATTAGTGTATGATTGAATCGGGGGCGTCACAAGTTGGTATCAGAGCCGACTGCCTGTAGGAATCCCCCTTCCACACTCCTTGGCCGAAGTCGAGTCTAGACATTGCAAGACTTTTTACTAACATGGATGTGTGTCTTACGGGCCCACATCACCATTGGGTGGTATTAGGATCTTTTATTCCTCGTCTTTACTCTGGGATTCTGATCTCTCTCCTATTCGGGTTTAATGAATTTACTAAAATCTAACTTTAGGATCTCGTTAATACTTCCTCCCGGAGAGCCCCTTCAGGCCAGATGATCGCCGGCTGCACCAGGAGATTCCGAAGATACTCTACGATGTGCTCTCGAGACTATGTGCCATCGCTTTTGCAATTCACTTCCATCGATAAATCCCTATGGATAACTACTTACACCTATCGTTCATATTGTCATCCCCAGTTGCTCTTGTTATTACAAGATGTCCTGAAATACTCTTCGATATTCTGAGAATTCTTTATGCTTACTGTCCTGCAGTTCCTTGCCGCATGAATACCCCTATGGATAATTACTCGCGCTTGCCACATATCCGTTCGTCCAAAGTTGTTCAGGTGTTTCACTTAAGTCTTCGAAATACTACCCGATCTTCCGGTAGTCCTTCTGCAAATACTTGTCTACTTGTAGTTTGGACAATTCCATTTGACTAACAATAACCATTAAAATCCTTGTGATTGACATTCTGATCGTGTTGATTCAACATGTGTGTAAATGCACACAATCATCAGTTATTCCCTGGAAATTTCATTCCGGCTCAGACATCATTTTAAACGTGAGCTGGTTCTCAAGCAATCCAATTGCCGTCGATTGTACCCTAAGCCTACTCAACTTATCCATCCTTAATCAGAGTTTTTGCCTCTGAGCCCTTGATTTGGAAATTATGATTCTTTGCCTTTGAGCTTTGAGTTAGTCAGTTGTTTCTATAATCTAAGGCCCTTGCCTTGATTCTTCCTTTGGTTGTGTGCCGATGCTCACATCAGCTCCGTTATGAACCATCAAGTCCTTCGTTGAATTATCATCTGACAGTGTCCTTCGTATACAAAAACCTCGAGAAGTTCTTTTCGGGATACATAATACCATTGGTAAATCCCGTTCTATGATTTGGCCAACCATGCAATACTTTCGAGCTGGTGATATTTACTATTGAAGCTTGTGGTATATGTTTCCACGATACCCTGACGAGTTGAACCTATGCCTTCCTTAATATGTGTGAACCCGAAAGTTTTCACGGGTCATACTCCTCTGGTAATTCACCAGGTAGGTTTTGACACTGAAATCATCTTTATCTAGAGCAGTGATTGAAAGTTTATGCATTGAAGAAGTGGGAGTCGACCTGGAACTTTGTGTTCATGCCCATGGACACGATGTAGATCTTATCATTAAAGCTTCTCTTAAATTAATTATTCCCTTGGTATAAGTTCATCTTATATCTGGGATCTGGCCTTTTGCAATCATGGTTCCGACCATGTTCTCCTTTAAATACCATTTCTCGTGCAAGTGTAAGCACTTGTCTTCTATAGAGCAATACCCCAGTCCAACCTCTACTTTGATCTATCGTCGAGTATTACCCCCTGGTATCTCGAGGTTATCACGGAACATCATATCTTCTTATGAGTTCTTCATCAAGTACTACATTCTCACCAATTTCAATTTTTCCTGGGTTCTGAGTGGTTAGTCACTCGAGTACACTGATAACTAAATTGAGTCCGCGTCGCGATTAAACAACTCTTAGTAATCTTCTTTACTTGTGAGTTTGTACTCGATCACGTCATTCCTAGCCTGATTGGCTATATCATTATCATGCTAAATTTTAACTGTGCTACCGGGTCCTTCTTCCCGGAGCACAAATTTCGACGGTGAGCTAATCTTACAATCGATCTTCCTCGTCATATCATTTCTCCTTGAACAACAAACTTGATTTCGAGTTTGTGTCGTACCCATGGTCCCAATAACTGTTTGCTTCATCATTCCTTTAACTTGATGTCATCGCCGATCGATTACATCTTCATGAAATCTCTCGACAAATGTGTCGTGATCATCATCAGCATTCTGAGCTCTTCCAAGATATCAATTGAATTCATGATGGGAAATACCATCCTTGCCCTCGATGATTTGTGTTGTCATCAACCACTTTATTGCCTTCCCTCCAACACAAACTTGTTCGTGTTCTATGTTATACCTTGAGTTCCTTGCTATCCAGCGTTTGTTCTTCTTTACCTTGGAGTATTACCATCTTTTATGTCAAGAATGCCGTGAGGATTACTCCACCTCTTAAGAATTCTTGGTATAGTGATACTTCTCACCATCACCATTCTTTCTTGGTCCCCGTGTTGTTTCTAACTGGAATACCGACAATTGAACTATGATGTGTAAATTCAAAACTTCTAACCCTATTGCTTTGAAGTGAATGATCGATTGATTCATTTTAATTCTTTTGTTCATTAAGTCACCGTTCTCACATGTATCGTGCAACCCAGCCCATATTTCGGGTGCCCCTTTCAACCAATGTTTAATTGTGTATGTTTTTCCTCGAACATACTTCGTTATCTACTTCGATGTGTCCAATATTATCTCCTTGTTCACATAATTGTGGCAGTCCATCTTTTGGGAAATCTCAATGAATTGTTGCTGAGTCAATCAGCCACCTCCTCACCTCTCCTTGGTTTAATGATGAACTCTTATTTTGGAACTCGCTTCCATAGTTCATTTCCCGAGAACCTCAAAATGTTGTCTCGTCAAATTGTGTCGCACCTTTTCTTACCAGACATCCTGAGTCTGAGGTATCCTAACACCGATCAGATCTGAATCTCGATCAGATATGATGGTTGGAACACTTTCCAAGAGTCACAACATTGGTCTTTATATGACCCGGTAAGGTGATGTCATGCCTAGCACACTTGGCCGGAGGACCTATTGTTATAGTTTCCATCTTAGCAAGGTTAACCAATCTTCCATGAGGAAATTGTGAGACTTATTCTATAAGTTGTTCCTGATGAATCCTTTGTGTATCCAAAGTCCGACCTTTGCTTGAAGTCCATGTCAATGCTATCTCGAAGCATGTCTGTGGTACTCCGATTTTCAACAAGAACATTTGAAGCCCAATGCTAAATGTTTCTTGCTCAATTATCCAAACACCGCTGTATGGGTAATGTCATGAAGTTTCTCTCCCCTTACCTAAAGGGTTTTCTACATTATATCTTGTCCCAGATATCATGCTCTGCTTGTCCTTGGGAAGGATATGCCCCTGAAATATGTGTTTAAACACATTTTCCTTTCCATTGTTTTGTTTAATCTGATAATCATATTTTCCTTTCCATTGTTTGGTTTAACCTTTCTTGTGATCTATATGATCTAAGCAATAATATTCTCCTACTTATGTAAACACCACGGTGTACAATTCTATCAGCAAGACCCTGTTACTATTGTTGATGACATTCCGGTAGCCACCGATGGACGAGAACTTTGCCTATTGGTCCGCCTCGTTCAACGAGCAGGATAATGGTTCTCTTCGTCCCTCGCCCTTGGTACCGATGTTGTTGCCGACATAACTGACAGGCTATCCTCTGACATGCCTTGCTTACATGATCGTGTAAGATGTCATCGCCTTCCTACTTTTAACCCACATGGTGGGCCCATAACCCACAGTTCCACAAGATCAAAACCTGACTCTCCTGTACACCCCCTGTTCCCAAGGTTGTTACTCAGGCGTGGCCTCGTATGTAATTCACGGGCCACCTTCCTAGTGATCTATTTTCGTAACAGACGCAATACTTAATCTCGTTGCTCTGGACCCCTTTCGCACTTGGTTTTAGACATCGAACCATTGACTATCCGTTTGAAACTTCTCATGGTACCTTCTTACTTTGCTCTCGATATCTTCTTAAGTTTCAATTCGAGAGATACTTATGCTTCTTCCCCCGAGTTAACCGTCTGATGCTCAATCCTGTTAGAATCCGTCCTTATAGAGTTTTCCCCTCTTAACCTTTCGTAAGTACGGTGAAGATCCTGAAGGAAGGACGGAAACTTCATCATGATGACCTGGAGAAGAGGAATGAAGGCATCAACTTAATGGATCGACCTCTTCGAGAAGAGTAACCAAGGCTGAGAAGATCCGTTAGAATTTCGTAACTAAACCTTCCCCCCTTTTCACTACCTCTTAAATCTCGGGACGAGATTTCTTGTAGTGGAGGAGAATTGTGACGCCCGGATAATTAGGCTACAATAATCCCACGTCACCACGGTTACTGTTGTTAATCTTGTGTTAGTTCAAAATCGATTCGAAATTCAAACTTAAAATAAAGTCAAACGGTAAAGATTTTCAAATATTAAAACTAAAATGTTGGGGTGTTGCCAAATAATGCATAGGTAATTATTGTGGAGAAACCACATTTTTATAAAAGGTTTAAATTAAATGATTAAAACAGTAGGTAAAACTATTAAATAAATGCCTTTTGAATATTATAAAATGCTAAACTATTTTGATCAGGGGCAAAACTTTCTGTGGAAGTAGTTGGAATTGTAACTCTATTTTAGGTATGGGTTTTACTTTTTGTAAAACTATAAATTATTAAATAAACAAAAGAAAGCAGAAAAAAAGTAAAAATAAAACAAAACAATAAAAGGAAAAGAAAACGGAGGACCTAACCTACTGGGCCATTTGGCCCACCTAACTAAAACAGGCCTAACCGGCCGAACCACCAACTCCCTTATCCCCCCACGTCCTGAAACCCTAACCCCCCCACCACGCACTCCCTCCCCCACTCGCTCTCTCCCCCCACTCCCCCGATCCAAATCGGGATCGGGGCGACCACGCCCCCGCCCCCGTTGACTCCTCGCCCCTCCTGTCCCTCGCGCGATGCCCGCCGGAAGCCGCGGCCACGCCTCGCGCCGACCGCGCCGCCGATAGGATCGCCACCTCGCCGTCGACCAGGACCACCTCGCCGGCCTGCCCCCGTCCTCCCCGCCGGTCTGCCTCCTCCATGATGCACCGTCTCCATCCTCCTCCTCACGCACCGCTACCCCGTCCCTACGCACCCCGGTGAGGACCCCGGTCCTCCTTCTTCCCGTGCCTCGCACCTCACCGCGGCGGCCCTCGCTTCGCCTCCCCTGCGTCGCTCCCTCGCCCGCGATGGCGCCATCCGCGCCCGCTGGACATCGCCGCGCTCACCGCCCCGGTCTACAGACGCGGCCCCGCCCCTCCTAGCTCGTCGTCGACCGCGTCCCCTGCTCCGGCGGCGACCTTGGCTGCCCGCGCGCGCCCAGCACCCATCGTCCTCGCGCCCTACGCGAGCCACGGCTGCGCCTGCACGCATGCCCGGACCCCGCCGCTGCCCTCGCCGCGCCGTTGCTGCGGCCTGCTGTCCGCGCACAGCCGCGCCTGCCCCGTCTCCGCCCGGCCACACCCCACGCCATCCCTGCTCCTGCACCACGTTGCAGCTCTGCTGCTCGGCTGCCTGCCTGTTGCGGCTCCGGCCGACGCCAGTGGACCACTTCCATTCCGACCCCATCGCTCTGCTGTCGCCGGCGAGCACGCACGCGCCCGTGCCCATCCAACCCCCTGGTGGCCCTATAGGCCACTGCCATATGGGATCCGCCCCTGTAAAATGAAAAAATGGGGTAAAAGGAAAATGATACTAATCAATTAATAAATTAAATTAATTAATGTAGCTTAATTAGCTAATTAACTTGTAATTAGCTTGATGTGTCAATGACAGTAGGGCCCCACCTCTAGTTAGACTGTTTTAAGCTTTTTGTTAAAACACATGTGACACTGACATATGGGGCCCCATTGACCCTGTTGAGTGGTCAACTTTGACCAAGTCAATGCTGACTGGACTTTGGCTGGCCCCACATGTCATCGATTGTGGCTGGCTCAGTCTGTGTTTAAAAAGTATTTACTGTTATTTTCGAATTAAATAAATTCCAGAAAATTAGAAAATCTTTTAAATCTTCAAAAAACCATAGTAAATAATCCGTAATTCGGATGAAAATACTTTGTACATGAAAGTTTCTCAACGACGAGACGAATCCGGATACGCAGCCCGTTCGCCCGCCACACATCCCTAGCATAGCAAACACGCAACTTTCCCCCTCCGGTTCATCTGTCCGAAAACGCGAAACACAGGGAATACTTTCCCGGATGTTTCCCCCCTTTCCCAGTACCACCTCCTACCGTGTTAGGGCACACCTAGCACCGCGCATTGACATGTCTTCCATCGTCATGCTTATGTTTGCATTATATTTATTATTTCTTCCCCCTCTTCTCCGGTAGACTACGAGACCGACGCGCTGCTGGCGCCCCTGTGATCGACTACGTCGACGATGACCCCTCCTTGCCAGAGCAACCAGGCAAGCCCCCCCCCTTGATCACCAGATGTCGCCTATTCTTCTCTATACTACTTGCATTAGAAGAGTGTAGCATGTTACTATTTTCGGTTAATCCTATTCTGCTGCATAGCCTGTCATTGTTGCTACAGTTGTTACCCTTACCTGCTATCCTACTGCTTAGTATAGGATGCTAGTGTTCCATCAGTGGCCCTACACTCTTGTCCGTCTGCCATGCTATACTACTGGGCCGTGATCACTTCGGGAGGTGATCACGGGTATATACTATATACTTTATATACATGACACATGTGGTGACTAAAGTCGGGTCAGCTCGTTGAGTACCCGCAAGTGATTCTGATGAGGGCGCTGAAAGGACAGGTGGCTCCATCCCGGTAGAGGTGGGCCTGGGTTCCTGATGGCCCCCGACTGTTACTTTGTGGTGGAGCGATATGGCAGGTTGAGACCACCTAGGAGAGAGGTGGGCCTGGCCCTGGTCGGCGTTCCCGGATACTTAACACGCTTAACGAGATCTTGGTATTTGATCTGAGTCTGGCCATTTGGTTTATACGCACTAACCAACTACGCGGGAACAGTTATGGGCACTCGGCGTCGTGGTATCAGCCGAAGCTCTTTTTGACGTCAGCGACTGAGTGGCGCGCGCCGCATTGGACCGTAAGCTCGCGCTTGTATTAAGGGGGCTAGGTCTGCTTCCGGCCGCATACGCAACATGCAGGTGTGCAATGGGCGATGGGCCCAGACCCCTGCTCGCATAGGATTTAGACCGGCGTGCTGACCTCTCTGTTGAGCCTAGGTGGGGCTGCGACGTGTTGATCTTCCGAAGCCGGGCATGACCCAGGAAAGTGTGTTCGGCCAAATGGGATCGAGCGTGTTGGGAAATGTGGTGCACCCCTGCAGGGAAGTTTATCTATTCGAATAGCCGTGTCCCTCGGTAAAAGGACGACCCGGAGTTGTACCTTGACCTTATGGCAACTAGAACTGGATACTTAATAAAACACACCCTTCCAAGTGCCAGATATAACCCGGTGATCGCTCTCTAACAGGGCGACGAGGAGGGGTTCGCCGGGTAGGATTATGCTATACGATGCTACTTGGTGAACTTACCATCTACTCTCTTCTACATGTTGCAAGATGGAGGTGGCCAGAAGCGTAGTCTTCGACAGGATTAGCTATCCCCCTCTTATTCTGGCATTCTGCAGTTCAGTCCACCGATATGGCCCTTTACACATATACCCATGCATATGTAGTGTAGCTCCTTGCTTGCGAGTACTTTGGATGAGTACTCACGGTTGCTTTTCTCCCTCGTTTCCCCCTTTCCCTTCTACCTGGTTGTCACAACCAGATGCTGGAGCCCAGGAGCCAGACGCCACCATCGACGGCGAGTCCTACTACACCGGAGGTGCCTACTACTACGTGTAGGCCACTGACGACGACCAGGAGTAGTTAGGAGGATCCCAGGCAGGAGGCCTGCGCCTCTTTCAATCTGTATCCCAGTTTGTGCTAGCCTTCTTAAGGCAAACTTGTTTAACTTATGTCTGTACTCAGATATTGTTGCTTCCGCTGACTCGTCTATGATCGAGCACTTGTATTCGAGCCCTCTGGCTTGTATTATGATGCTTGTATGACTTATTTATGTTTTAGAGTTGTGTTGTGATATCTTCCCGTGAGTCCCTGATCTTGATCGTACATGTTTGCGTGCATGATTAGTGTACGATTGAATTGGGGGTGTCACAAGACCGAAAGGTCGAACGTGAATCATATAGTAGATATGATCAACATAGAGATGTGCACTATTGATGACTACTCCATCTCACATGATGATCGGACATGGTTTAGTTGATTTGGATCACGTACCATTTAGATGACTTGAGGGATGTCTATCTAAGTGGGAGTTCTTAAGTAATTTGATTAATTGAATTTAATTTATCATGAACTTAGTCCTGATAGTATTTGCAAATTATGTCATAGATCAATAGCTCGTGATGTAGCTCCCCGTTTATTTTTGATATGTTCCTAGAGAAAAATTAAGTTGAAAGATGTTAGTAGCAATGATGCGGACTGGGTCCGTGATCTGAGGATTATCCTCATTGCTGCATAGAAGTATTATGTCCTTGATGCACTGCTAGGTGACAGACCGATTGCAGGAGCAGATGCAGACTTATGAACGTTTGACAAGCTCAGTATGATGACTACTTGATAGTTTAGTGCACCACGCTTTACAGCTTAGGACCGGGACATTAAAAACATTTTGAACGCCACGAAGCATATGACATGTTCCAAGAGCTGAAATTAGTATTTCAGTCTCATGCCCATGTCGAGAGGTATGAGACCTCTGACAAGTACTTTGCCTACAAGATGGAGGAGAATAGCTCAACTAGTGAGCATGTACTCAGAATGTATGGGTACTACAATCACTTGAATCAAGTGGGAGTTAAGCTTAAAGATAAGATAGTGATTGACATAGTTCTCTAGTCACTATCACCAAGCTACTAGAACTTCGTGGTGAACTATAATGTGCAAGGGATAACGAAAAAGATTCATGAGCTCTTCGCGATGCTGAAATCGGCGAAGGTAGAAATCAAGAAAGAGCATCAAGTGTTGATGGTTAACAAGACCACTAGTTTCAAGAAAAAGGGCAAAGGAAAAGAAAGGGAACTTCAAGAAGAATGACAAGCAAGTTGACACTCCCATGAAGAAGCCCAAAGCTAGACCTAAGCCTGAAACTGAGTGATTCTACTGCAAAGGAAATGGTCACTCGAAGCGGAACTGCCCCAAATACTTGGCGGATAAGAAGGATGGCAAAGTGAACAGAGGTATATATGATATACATGTTATTGATGTGTACCTTACTAGTGTTCGTAGTAATCCCTGGGTATTTGATACCGGTTCAGTTGCTAAGATTAGTAACTCGAAACAGGAGTTGCAAAAGGAACAGAGACTAGTTAAGGGCGAGGTGACGATGTGTGTTGGAAGTGATTCCAAGGTTGATAAGATCACCATCGCACACTCCCTCTACCTTCGGGATTAGTATTGGACCTAAATAAATGTTATTTGGTGTTTGCATTGAGCAAGAATATGATTGGATCATGTTTATTGCACACGATTATTCATTTAAGTCAGAGAATAATTGTTATTCTATTTACATGAATTAAACCTTCTATGGTCATACACCCAATGTAAATGGTTTATTGAATCTCGATCATAGTGATACACATATTCAAAATATTGATGCCAAAAGATGCAAAGTTGATAATGATAGTGCAACATATTTGTGGCACTGTCGTTCTCATATTGGTGTAAAGCGCATGAAGAAACTCCATACGGATGTATTTTTTGAATCATTTGATACTTGCGAACCATGCCTCATGGGCTAGATGACTAAAACTTCATTCTCCGGAACAATGGAGCGAGCTAATAACTTATTGGAAATAATACATACCGATGTATGCGGTCCGATGAGTGTTGAAACTCGCGGCGGGTATCGTTATTTTTCGACCTTCGCAGATGATTTGAGCAGATATGAGTATATCTACTTGATGAAACACAAGTCTGAAACATTTGAAAAGTTCAAAGAATTTCAGAGTGAAGTGGAGAATCATCGTAACAAGAAAATAAAGTTTCTATGATCTGATCGCGGAGGCGAATATTTGAGTTACGAGTTTGGCCTTCATTTAAAACAATGTGGAATAGTTTCACAACTCAAGCCACCTGGAACACCACAACGTAATGGTGTGTCCGAACATCGTAACCGTACTTTATTAGATATGGTGCATCTATGATGTCCCTTACCGATTTACCACTATCGTTTTGGGGTTATGCATTAGAGATAGATGCATTCATGTTAAATAGGGCACCGTCTAAATCTAAGATGACACCGCATGAACTGTGGTTTGGCAAGAAACCTAAGCTGTCATTTCTTTAAAGTTTGGGGATGTGACGCTTATGTTAAAAGTGCGTCTTCATAGGATACCCTAAGGAAACCATTGGGTACACCTTCTACCACAGATCCGAAGGCAAAATCTTTGTTGCTAAGAATGGATCCTTTCGAGAGAAGGAGTTTCTCTTGAAAGAAGTGAGTGGGAGGAAAGTAGAACTTGATGAGGTAATTGTACCTTCTCTCGAATTGGAAAGTAGATCATCACAGAAAATCGTTCCTGTGATGCCTACACCAACTAGAGAGGAAGCAAATGATAATAATCATGAAACTTCAGATCAAGTTACTACTGAACCTCGTAGGTCGACCAGAGCACGATCCACACCAGAGTGGTACGGTAATCCTATCCTGGAAGTCATGTTACTAGACCATGGCGAACCTACGAACTATGAAGAAGCTACGATGAGCCCAGATTCCTACAGATGGCTTGAGGCCATGAAATCTGAGATAGGATCCATGTATGAGAATAAAGTGTGGACTTTGGTTGACTTGCCCGATGATCAGCGAGCCATAGAGAATAAATGGATCTTCAAAAAGAAGACTGACGTTGATGGTAATGTTATTGTCTACAAAGCTCGACTTGTCGTGAAAGGTTTTCGACAAGTTCAAGGAGTTGACTACGATGAGACTTTCTCACCCGTAGCGATGCTTAAGTTTGTCTGAATCATGTTAGCAATTGCCGCATTTTATGATTATGAAATATGGCAAATGGACATCAAAACTGCATTCCTTAATGGATTTCTTAAAGAAGAGTTGTATATGATGCAACCAGAAGGTTTTGTCGATCCTAAAGGTGCTAACAAAGTGTGCAAGCTCCAGCGATCCATCTATAGACTGGTGCAAGCATCTCAGAGTTGGAATATACGCTTTGATGAGGTGATCAAAGCATATGGTTTTATACAGACTTTCAGAGAAGCCTGTATTTACAAGAAAGTGAGTGGGAGCTCTATAGAATTTCTAATATTATATGTGGATGGCATATTGTTGATTGGAAATGATGTAGAATTTCTGGATAGCACAAAAGGATATTTGGATAAGAAGTTTTCAATAAAAGACCTCGGTGAAGCTACTTGAATATTGAGCATCAAGATCTATAGGGATAGATTAAGACGCTTAATAGAACTTTCACAAAACACATACCTTGATAAGATTTGAAGAAGTTCAAAATGGTTCAGTCCAAGAAGGGGTTCTTGCATGTATTACAAGGTGTGAAGTTGAGTAAGACTCAAAGCCCGACCACGGCAGAAGATAGAGAGAGAATGAAAGTCATTCCCTATGCCTCAGCCATAGGTTCTATACGATATGCCATGCTGTGTACCACACCTGATGTGTATCTTGCCACTTATCTAGCAAAGAGGGTACAAGAGTGATCCAGGAGTGGACCACTAGACAGCGGTCAAAATTATCCTTAGGTGCCTTAAAGAGGACTAAGGAAATGTTTCTCGATTATGGAGGTGATAAAGAGTTCGTCGTAAAAAGTTACGTCGATGCAAGCTTTGACACTAATCTAGATGACTCTGATAACCCACAAGTATAGGGGATCGCAACAGTTTTCGGGGGTAGAGTATTCAACCCAAATTTATTGATTCGACACAAGGGGAGCCAAAGAATATTCTCAAGTATTAGCAGTTGAGTTGTCAATTCAACCACACCTGGATAACTTAGTATCTGCAGCAAAGTATTTAGTAGCAAAGTAATATGATAGTAGTGGTAACGGTAACAAAAGTAACGACAGCAAAACTAATATTTTTGGTGTTTTGTAGTGATTGTAACAGTAGCAACGGAAAAGTAAATAAGCGAAGAACAATATATGAAAAGCTCGTAGGCATTGGATCGGTGATGGAGAATTATGCCGGATGCGGTTCATCATGTAACAATCATAACATAGGGTGACATAGAACTAGCTCCAATTCATCAATGTAATGTAGGCATGTATTCCGAATATAGTCATACGTGCTTATGGAAAAGAACTTGCATGACATCTTTTGTCTTACCCTCCCGTGGCAGCGGGGCCCTAATGGAAACTAAGGGATATTAAGGCCTCCTTTTAATAGAGTACCGGACCAAAGCATTAACACATAGTGAATACATGAACTCCTCAAACTATGGTCATCACCGGGAGTGGTCCCGATTATTCTCACTTCGGGGTTGCCGGATCATAACACATAGTAGGTGACTATAGACTTGCAAGATAGGATCAAGAACTCACATATATTCATGAAAACATAATAGGTTCAGATATGAAATCATGGCACTCGGGCCCTAGTGACAAGCATTAAGCATAGCAAAGTCATAGCAACATCAATCTCAGAACATAGTGGATACTAGGGATCAAACCCTAACAAAACTAACTCGATTACATGATAGATCTCATCCAACCCATCACCGTCCAGCAAGCCTACGATGGAATTACTCACGCACGGCGGTGAGCATCATGAAATTGGTGATGGAGGATGGTTGATGATGACGACGGCGACGAATCCCCCTCTCCGGAGCCCCGAACGGACTCCAGATCAGCCCTCCCGAGAGGTTTTAGGGCTTGGCGGCGGCTCCGTATCGTAAAACGCGATGAATCCTTCTCTCTGATTTTTTTCTCCCCAAAAGTGAATATATGGAGTTGGAGTTGAGGTCGGTGGAGCGTCAGGGGGCCCATGAGGTAGGGGGCGCGCCCGGGGGGCAGGCGCGCCCCCACCCTCGTGGACAGGGTGTGGGCCCCCTGACATGGATTTTTCTTCCAATATTTTTGATATTTTCCAAATAGATGTTCCGTGGAGTTTCAGGTCATTCCGAGAACTTTTGTTTCTGCACATAAATAACACCATGGAAAGTCTGCTGAAAACAACGTCAGTCCGGGTTAGTTCCATTCAAATCATGCAAGTTAGAGTCCAAAACAAGGGCAAAAGTGTTTGGAAAAGTAGATACGACGGAGATGTATCAACTCCCCCAAGCTTAAACCTTTGCTTGTCCTCAAGCAATTCAGCTGATAAACTGAAAGTGATAAAGAAAAACTTTTACAAACTCTGTTTGCTCTTGTTGTTGCAAATATGTAAAGCCAGCATTCAAGTTTTCAGCAAAGATTATAACTAACCACATTCACAATAACTCTTAGGTCTCATGTTTACTCATATCAATGGATTAATCAACTAGCGAGCCATAATAATAAATCTCGGATGACAACACTTCCTCAAAACAATCATGATATGATATAATAAGATGGTATCTCGCTAGCCCTTTCTGAGACCGCAAAACATAAATGCAGAGTACCTTTAAAGATCAAGGACTGACTAGACATTGTAATTCATGGTATAAGAGATCCAGTCATAGTCATACCCAATATAAATTAATAGTAATAGATGCAAATGACAGCTGCGCTCTCCAGCTAGTGCTCTTTAATAAGAGGGTGATGACTCAACATAAAAGTAAATAGATAGGCCCTTCGCAGAGGGAAGCAGGGATTTGTAGAGGTGCCAGAGCTCGGTTTTGAAATAGAGATAAATAATATTTTGAGCGGCATACTTTCATTGTCAACATAACAACCAAGAGATGGCGATATCTTCCATGCTACACACATTATAGGCGGTTCCCAAACAGAATGGTAAAGCTTATACTCCCCCTCCACCAACAGGCATCAATCCATGGCTTGCTCAAAACAACGAGTGCCTCCAACAAGCAACAGTCCCAGGGGGAGTTTTGTTTGCAATTATTTTGATTTAGTTTGCATAAAGCATGGGGCTGGGCATCCCGGTGACCAGCCATTTTCTCGTGAGTGAGGAGCGGAGTCCACTCCTCTTGAGAATAACCCGCCTAGCATGGAAGATACAGACATCCCTAGTTGATACATGAGCTATTCGAGCATACAAAACAGAATTTCATTTGAAGGTTTAGAGTTTGGCACATACAAATTTACTTGGAACGGCAGGTAGATACCGCATATAGGAAGGTATGGTGGACTCATATGGAATAACTTTGGGGTTTAAGGTATTGGATGCACAAGCAGTATTCCCGCTTAGTACAAGTGAAGGCTAGCAAAAGACTGGGAAGCGACCAACTGGAGAGCGACAACAGTCATGAACATGCATTAAAATTAATAGACATTGAGTACAAGCATGAGTAGGATATAATCCACCATGAACATAAATATCGTGAAGGCTATGTTGATTTGTTTTCAACTACATGTGTGAACATGTGCCAAGTCGAGTCACTTAAATCATTCAAAGGAGGATACCATCCCACTATACCACATCACAACTATTTTAATAGCATGTTGGCACGCAAGGTAAACCATTATAACTCATAGCTAATCAAGCACGACACGAGCAACTATGATCTCTAATTGTCATTGCAAACATGTTTATTCATAATAAGCTGAATCAGGAACGATGAACTAATCATATTTACAAAAACAAGAGAGGTCAAGTTCATACCAGCTTTTCTCATCTCAGTCAGTCCATCATATATCGTCATAATTGCCTTTCACTTGCACGACCGAATGATGTGAATAATAATAAGAGTGCACGTGCATTGGACTAAGCTGGAATCTGCGAGCATTCAATAAATAGGAGAAGACAAGGCAATATGGGCTCTTGGTTAAATCAACAATAATGCATATAAGAGCCACTTCAACAATTTAATTATGGTCTTCTCCTATCGACCCCCAAAGAAAAGAAATAAAAGCTATTTACACGGGAAAGCTCCCAACAAGCAAAAGAAGAATGGGAAATCTTTTTGGGTTTTCTTTTAATTATTACTACTACAGCAAGAAAAGTAAATAGCTAAAAGCTACACAAAATTTTTTTGTTTTTCTTAAGGTTTAACAAACACACAAGAAGAAAGCAAGAAAAAGAAAATAAACTAGCATGGATATTACAGTGAAAAAGTATGAGCACCGACATCTAGCAATGAGTGTGTGTGAACATGAATGTAATGTCGGTGGGAAATACGTACTCCCCCAAGCTTAGGCTTTTGGCCTAAGTTGGTTTATTGCCACGGATGGCCTGGCGGATATCCATAGTTGTAGCCGGGGTCGTACTGAGATGCGGCAATTATTGCCTCTTGGGCTGCAGTGTGGCGGCGAGCTGCCTCCGCCCTCCTCTCGTACTCATCTGCCTCCTCTATGGTAATAACATATCTTCCTTTTGCCTGATAATCAAAGAAGGCAGGAGCAGGGAGAGTAATACGGACAACAGGGCGTCTGTCAAAGATTAAGCGATACTGGAGAGGTGATTCATTCCTTTCAACAAACTGGTGGTGAACCACAGCATTAAAGTCTAGGTAAGCAGGAGGCAATTCAATATCATCATTACGTATGGTTACACCAAGAGAATCAGCTAAACGGGTTGCATAAATTCCACCGAAGAAATCTCCATCAAATCTATTATTATGCAACCTACGTGCAACAATAGCTCCCAAATTATAAGATTTGTCTCCTAACATAGCGCTCCTAAGAATACCGAGGTCAGGGACACACATGTGACATGCCTCATCTTTACCAGTTATGCACCTACCTATGAAGAGAGCAAAATAATGTATAGCAGGAAAATGAATGCTCCCTATGGTAGCTTGTGCTATATATCTAGATTCCCCCAGAGATACTAGCAAGAAAATTTCTAAATTCAGATTTGCGGGGTTCACTAGCACTACCCCATTGCGGAAGTTTGCAAGCAGTGGTAAAATCCTCTAAGTCCATCGTATAAGATTTTTCATAAAGATCAAACAGGACAGTTGGAGAATTACGTGAAGATGAAAATTCAAACCTCCTCAGAAAGGAACTAGTGAGATAGTGGTACTGGCGGCATTTTTCTGCCTCGAAGCTCACAAGATCAGCGTTACGCAAATATGCGTTAAATTCTTCCTTGATTCCCGCTTGATCCATAAAATTTTCTGAAGGCCATTCACAGGGCCGCACTGGAGCGTCCCTTGGTGGCTCATCGTCAGCATCACGCATTGCAAGCCTGGGTCCTTGCTTCCTTCAAGAACCACCTTGGTATATTTTCCCAAGAATATTTCTTCCTCTGAATTTTTTTTGAAATATTTAGTAACTTCAAACAAAAGTAAACCAAACTCAATAAAATTGATAGCAACTACTCCTACAAGTGCCTAGAGACTATATCATGCATTAGAACTACTTGGAACCATATAAATTTGACATGCAAGCTCAATAACATGGTCACCTAGGAAGCCCAAATTTTCAATGAATAGAGCACTAGAACAAAAACTAATTGGACCAATGGAGGAGTCACATACCAAGGAACAATCTCCCCAAGCAGTTTTGTGAGAGGTGCTTTGAGCAAGGAGATCGAAAATCGCAGCAAAATGAGCTTGAACTCGTGCTTGAGCTGGATGGTGATTTTTTTGGGAGGAAGAAGAAGTGTGTGGGTGCAGGAATAAGTGGAGGGGAGCCACCGTGGGCCCACGAGGCAGGGGGTGCGCCCTCCACTCTCGTGGCCAGGTGCTTGCCCCTCCTGCTGTGTTCTCAGTGCCAGGTATTCTCAAATATTCCAGAAAAAAAAATCATATTCCATTTTCAGGGCATTTGGAGAACTTTTATTTTCGGGGTATTTTTATATTGCACGAATAAATCAGAAAACAGACAAAAAAAAATACTATTTTTACTTTATTTCAACTAAATAACAGAAAGTAGAGAGAGGGTACAGAAGGTTGTGCCTTCTAGTTTCATCCATCTCATGCTCATCAAAAGGAATCCACTATTAACAAACTCATTCCGAATAACATGGAACCGGAGAAATTTCGAATAACACTATGTTACCTCAACGGGGATATGCACATCCCCTATAATAAGAATATCATATTTCTTCTTGACAGTAGGAAGAGGAAATTCAAAACCTCCAAAAATAATCGATGGAATTTTTCCAATAGAGTTGATACTATGAACTTGAGGTTGTTTCCTCGGAAAGTGTACCGTATGCTCATTTCCATTAACATGAAAAGTGACATTGCCTTTGTTGCAATCAATAACAGCCCCTGCAGTATTCAAAAAGGGTCTTCCAAGAATAATAGACATACTATCGTCCTCGGGGATATCAAGAATAACAAAGTCCGTTAAAATAGTAACGTTTGCAACCACAACAGGCACATCCTCACAAATACCGATAGGTATAGCAGTTGATTTATCAGCCATTTGCAAAGAGATTTCAGTAGGTGTCAACTTATTCAAATCAAGTCTACGATATAAAGAGAGAGGCATAACACTAACACCGGCTCCAAGATCACATAAAGTAGTTTTAACATAGTTTCTCCTAATGGAGCATGGTATAGTAGGTACTCCTGGATCTACAAGTTTCTTTGGTATTCCACCCTTAAAAGTATAATTAGCAAGCATGGTGGAAATCTCAGCTTCCGGTATCTTTCTTTTATTAGTAACAATATCTTTCATATACTTAGCATAAGGATTCATTTTGAGCATATCAGTTAATCGCATACGCAAAAAGATAGGTCTAATCATTTCAGATAAGCGCTCAAAATCCTCATCATCCTTTTTCTTGGATGGTTTGGGAGGAAAAGGCATGGGTTTCTGAACCCATGGTTCTCTTTCTTTACCGTGTTTCCTAGCAACAATGTCTCTCTTATCATAACGTTGATTCTTTGATTGTGGGTTATGAAGATCAACAGCAGGTTCAATTTCTACATCATGATCATTACTAGGTTGAGCATCATCATGAACACCAGATTGTGTTTCAGCATCAGAAATAGAAATATCATTGGGATTCTCAGGTGGTTCAGCAATAGGTTCACTAGAAGCATGCAAAGTCCTATCATTTTTCTTTTTCTTCTTTTTAGAAGGACTAGGTGCATCAATATTATTTCTCTAAGAATCTTGCTCAATTCTCTTAGGGTGGCCTTCAGGATACAAAGGTTCCTGAGTCATTCTACCAGTTCTAGTGGCCACTCTAACAGCATAATCATTATTCTTACTATTCAATTCATTGAGCAAATCATTTTGAGCTTTAAGTACTTGTTCTACTTGAGTGGTAACCATAGAAGCATGTTTAGTAATGAGTTTAAGTTCACCTTTAACTCTAGACATATAATCACCCAAATATTCAAGCGTATCGGAATTGTATTTCAACTGTCTACCAAAATAAGCATTGAAGTTTTCTTGTTTGATAATAAAATTATCAAACTCTTCTAAACATTGTCTAGCAGACTTATAGTGAGGAATATCACCTTCATCAAATCTATAGAGAGAATTTACCTTTACTACCTGTGTCGGGTTATCAAGACCATGAGTTTCTTCAATAGGTAATGGATTAAGATCATATGTTTCTTCAACAGGCGGTAGATTAAGACCATGTATTTCTTCAATAGGAGGTAAATTCTTAACATCTTCAGCTTTAATACCTTTTTCTTTCATAGATTTCTTTGCCTCTTGCATATCTTCAGGACTGAGAAATAGAACACCTCTATTCTTCGGAGTTGGTTTAGGAATAGGCTCAGGAGCTGGCTTAGGAAGTGTCCAATTATTTTCATTTGTCAACATATTATTCAATAGAATTTCAGCTTCATCTGGTGTTCTTTCCCTGAAATCAGAACCAGCACAACTATCCAGGTAATCTCTGGAAGCATCGGTTAGTCCATTATAAAAGATATCAAGTATTTCATTTTCCTTAAGAGGACGATCAGGCAAAGCATTATGTAATTGGAGAAGCCTCCCCCAAGCTTGTGGGAGACTCTCTTCTTCAATTTGCACAAAATTATATATTTCCCTTAAAGCAGCTTGTATCTTATGAGCAGGGAAATATTTAGCAGAGAAGTAATAAATCATATCCTGGGGACTACGCACACAACCAGGATCAAGAGAATTAAACCATATCTTAGCATCACGCTTTAATGAGAACGGAAATATTTTAAGGATATAAAGGTAGCGGGTTCTCTCATCATTAGTGAACAGGGTGGCTATATCATTTAATTTAGTAAGATGTGCCACAACAGTTTCAGATTCATAGCCATAAAAAGGATCAGATTCAACCAAAGTAATTATATCAGGATCAACAGAGAATTCATAATCCTTATCAGTAACACAGATAGGTGAAGTAGCAAAAGCAGGATCAGGTTTCATTCTAGCATTAAGAGATTGCTGCTTCCATTTAGCTAATAATTTCTTAACATCATACCTATCATTGCAAGCAAAAATTTCTTATCCATAACATAGCCCTCAGGCACAACAGGTAATTCATATTTATTAGGGGGAGAGTCTTCATCATCACTTTCATCAATATTATCGATAATTTCATTCTCTCTAGCCCTAGAAAGTTGTTCATCAAGAAATTCACCAAGTGGCACAGTAGTATCAAGCATAGAAGTAGTTTCATCATAAGTATCATGCATAGCAGAAGTGGCATCATCAATAACATGCGACATATTAGAACGAATAGCAGAATCAGGTTTAGGTGTCGCAAGCTTACTCAAAACAGAAGGTGAATCAAGTGCAGAGCTAGATGGCAGTTCCTTACCTCCCCTCGTAGTTGAGGGATAAATTGTTGTCTTAGTGTCTTTCAAGTTCTTCATAGTGACCAGCAGATATAAATCCCAAGTGACTCAAAGAATAGAGCTATGCTCCCCGACAACGGCGCCAGAAAATAGTCTTGATAACCCACAAGTATAGGAGATCGCAACAGTTTTCGAGGGTAGAGTATTCAACCCAAATTTATTGATTCGACACAAGGGGAGCCAAAGAATATTCTCAAGTATTAGCAGTTGAGTTGTCAATTCAACCACACCTGGATAACTTAGTATCTGCAGCAAAGTATTTAGTAGCAAAGTAATATGATAGTAGTGGTAACGGTAACAAAGGTAACGGCAGCAAAAGTAATATTTTTGGTGTTTTGTAGTGATTGTAACAGTAGCAACGGAAAAGTAAATAAGCGAAGAACAATATATGAAAAGATCATAGGCATTGGATTGGTGATGGAGAATTATGTCGGATGCGGTTCATCATGTAACAATCATAACATAGGGTGACACAGAACTAGCTCCAATTCATCAATGTAATGTAGGCATGTATTCCGAATATAGTCATACGTGCTTATGGAAAAGAACTTGCATGACATCTTTTGTCCTACCCTCCCGTGGCAGCAGGGTCCTAATGGAAACTAAGGGATATTAAGGCCTCCTTTTAATAGAGTACCGGACCAAAGCATTAACACATAGTGAATACATGAACTCCTCAAACTATGGTCATCACCGGGAGTGGTCCCGATTATTGTCACTTCGGGGTTGCCGGATCATAACACATAGTAGGTGACTATAGACTTGCAAGATAGGATCAAGAACTCACATATATTCATGAAAACATAATAGGTTCAGATATGAAATCATGGCACTCGGGCCCTAGTGACAAGCATTAAGCATAGCAAAGTCATAGCAACATCAATCTCAGAACATAGTGGATACTAGGGATCAAACCCTAACAAAACTAACTCGATTACATGATAGATCTCATCCAACCCATCACCGTCCAGCAAGCCTACGATGGAATTACTCACGCACGGCGGTGAGCATCATGAAATTGGTGATGGAGGATGGTTGATGATGACGACGGCGACGAATCCCCCTCTCCGGAGCCCCGAACGGACTCCAGATCAGCCCTCCCGAGAGGTTTTAGGGCTTGGCGGCGGCTCCGTATCGTAAAACGCGATGAATCCTTCTCTCTGATTTTTTCTCCCCGAAAGTGAATATATGGAGTTGGAGTTGAGGTCGGTGGAGCGTCAGGGGGCCCACGAGGTAGGGGGCGCCCCCCCACCCTCGTCGACAGGGTGTGGGCCCCCTGACATGGATTTTTCTTCCAATATTTTTGATATTTTCCAAATAGATTTTCCGTGGAGTTTCAGGTCATTCCGAGAACTTTTGTTTCTGCACATAAATAACACCATGGAAAGTCTGCTGAAAACAGCGTCAGTCCGGGTTAGTTCCATTCAAATCATGCAAGTTAGAGTCCAAAACAAGGGCAAAAGTGTTTGGAAAAGTAGATACGACGGAGACGTATCAGACTCTAAGTTTCAATCTGGATACATATTGAACGTGGGAGCAATTAGCTATAGTAGCTCCATGCAGAGCATTGTAGACATAGAAATTTGCAGAATACATACGGATCTGAATGTGACAGACCCTTTGACTAAACTTCTCTCACAAGCAAAACATGATCACACCTTATTACTCTTTGGGTCTTAATCACATGGTGATGTGAACTAGATTATTGACTCTAGTAAACCCTTTGGGTGTTGGTCACATGGCGATGTGAACTATAGGTGCTAATCACATTGCAATGTGAACTATAGGTGTTAATCATATGGCGATGTGAACTATGGGTGTTATTCACATGGCGATGTGAACTAGATTATTGACTCTAGTGCAAGTGGGAGACTGAAGGAATATGCCCTAGAGGCAATAATAAAGTTGTTATTTTATATTTCCTTATTCATGATAAAGGTTTATTATTCATGCTAGAATTGTATTGATCGGAAACCTAAATACATGTGTGAATACATAAACAAACACCGTGTCCCTAGTGCGCCTCTACTTGACTAGCTCGTTGATCAAAGATGGTTAAGGTTTCCTAACCATAGACATGAGTTGTCATTTGATAACGGGATCACATCATTAGGAGAATGATGTGATGGACAAGACCCATCCGTTAGCTTAGCATAATGATCGTTCATTTTTGTTGCTATTGCTTTCTTCATGTCAAATACATATTCCTTCGACTATGAGATTATGCAACTCCCGGATACTGGAGGAATGCCTTGTGTGCTATCAAACGTCACAACATAACTGGGTGATTATAAAGATGCTCTACAGGTATCTCCTAAGGTGTTTGTTGGGTTGGCATAGATCGAGATTAGGATTTGTCACTCCGAGTATCGGAGAGGTATCTCTGGGCCCTCTCTGTAATACACATCATAAGCTTGCAAGCAAACGACTAAGGAGTTAGTTACGAGGTGATGTATTACGGAACGAGTAAAGAGACTTGCCGGTAACGAGATTGAACTAGGTATGAAGATACCGACGATTGAATCTTGGGCAAGTAACATACCGATAGACAAAGGGAATTACGTATATTGTCATAAGGTTCGACCGATAAAGATCATCATAGAATATGTAGGAGCCAATATGGGCATCCAGGTTCCACTATTGGTTATTGACCGGAGAGGTGTCTTGGTCATGTCTATATAGTTCTCGAACCCGTAGGGTCCGCACCCTTAACGTTCGTTGACGATATAGTACTATATGAGTTATGTATGTTGATGACCGAATGTTGTTCGGAGTCTCGGATGAGATCACAGACATGACGAGGATCTCCGGATTGGTCCGGAGGTAAAGATTGATATATGGGATGGTATGGTTTGGCCAAGGGGTGAAGCCCACGGGGCTTTAGGTCGGTGCAAAAGTAGTTTTGCGGAGGCCAGGGGGCCAAACGCCGGAGACCCTGGCGTCTGGCAAATGGCGTCTGGGCCAGACGCCAAGGACCGTGGCGTCTGGTCCTGGAAGTCCGAGAAGGACTCTTCCTTGTGGGCAAAACCGACTTTGAGGAGGCTTTTACTCAAAGTTTCGACCCCAGGGCTCAACATATAAATAGAGGGGTAGGGCTAGCACCTGGAAAACATCAAGAAACACCAAGCCGTGTGCCGGCAACCCCGTCCCTCTAGTTTATCCTCCGTCGTAGTTTCCGTTGTGCTTGGTGCTGCGGAGGTTGTTCTTCACCAACACCGTCACCACGCCATCGTGCTGCCGGAACTCATCTAGTACTTCACCCCTCTTTTTGGATCAAGAAGGCGAGGATGTCATCGAGCTGAACAAGTGCTGAACGCGGAGGTGCCGTACGTTCGGTACTTGATCGGG
This sequence comes from Aegilops tauschii subsp. strangulata, assembly GCF_002575655.3. NCBI lineage: Eukaryota > Viridiplantae > Streptophyta > Magnoliopsida > Poales > Poaceae > Aegilops > Aegilops tauschii. The sequence continues at coordinate 392,195,184 of NC_053037.3, forward strand.
ACGGATCGTGAAGGTGTACGACTACATCAACCGCGTTGATAAACGCTTCCGCTTTGCGATCTTCAAGGGTATGAAGATGCTCTCCCCCTCTCGTTGCTATGCATCTCCTAGATAGATCTTGCATGAGCGTAGGAATTTTTTGAAATTGCATGCTACGTTCCCCAACAGCTGTAGCAAACTTGGCTGCGCACTAGTGATCAACAGGGAAAAGGAAAGAGCCAAACTTGTTGTCTGGGGGGTTTGTCTTAGGAAGGACTATAATCCTAGGGGTTATGAGGGGAATTGGACCACAAAACAATAGGGTTGCTTTGTAACTACATAATTGGTCCACAAACTTGATTTTGAAGTTGCACTCACTTGGAGTGACCCTTTGTAACTACATAATTGGTCCAGAAACTTGATTTTGAAGTTGCACTCACTTGGAGTAGCCACTTGAGCTGAAATTTTGTAGATCATGATGATTTGTACTGTGACACCCCCGATTTAACCGTACACTAATCATGCACGCAAACGTGTACGATCAAGATCAGGGACTCACGGGAAGATATCACAACACAACTCTAAAAACATAAATAAGTCATACAAGCATCATAATACAAGCCAGGGGCCTCGAGGGCTCGAATACAAGTGCTCGATCATAGACGAGTCAGCGGAAGCAACAATATCTGAGTATAGACATAAGTTAAACAAGTTTGCCTTAAGAAGGCTAGCACAAACTGGGATACAGATCGAAAGAGGCGCAGGCCTCCTGACTGGGATCCTCCTAAACTACTCTTGGTCGTCAGCGGCCTGCACGTAGTAGTAGGCACCTCCGGTGTAGTAGGAGTCGTCGTCGACGGTGACGTCTGGCTCCTGGGCTCCAGCATCTGGTTGCGACAACCGAGAGGAAATGAAAGGGGGAAAAGAGGGGGAAAAGCAACCATGAGTACTCATCCAAAGTACTCGCAAGCAAGGATCTTCACTACATATGCATGGGTATCTGTGTAAAGGGGCAATATCGGTGGACTGAACTGCAGAATGCCAGAATAAGAGGGGGATAGCTAGTCCTGTCGAAGACTACGCTTCTGGCAGCCTCCATCTTGCAGCATGTAGAAGAGAGTAGATGGTAAGTTCACCAAGTATCATCGCATAGCATAAATCCTGCCCGGCGATCCTCTCCTCGTCGCCCTGTGTGAGAGCGATCACCGGGTTATATCTGGCACTTGGAAGGGTGTGTTTTATTAAGTATCCGGTTCTAGTTTTCATAAGGTCAAGGTACAACTCCAAGTCATCCTGTTACCGAAGATCACAGCTATTCGAATAGATAAACTTCCCTGCAGGGGTGCACCACATAACCCAACACGCTCGATCCCATTTGGCCGGACACACTTTCCTGGGTCATGCCCGGCCTCGGAAGATCAACACGTCGCAGCCCCACCTAGGCACAACAGAGAGGTCAGCACACCGGTCTAAATCCTATGGCGCAGGGGTCTGGGCCCATCGCCCATTGCACACCTGCACGTTGCGTGGGCGGCCGGAAGCAGACCTAGCCTAGCAGGCGTTCCAGTCCAATCTGGCGTGCGCCGCTCAGTCGCTGACGTCAAGAAGGCTTCGGCTGATACCACGACGCCGAGTGCCCATAATTGTTCCCGCGTAGTTGGTTAGTGCGTATAGGCCAGTGGCCAGACTCAGATCAAATACCAAGATCTCGTTAAGCATGTTAAGTATTCGTGAATGCCGACCAGGGCCAGGCCCACCTCTCTCCTAGGTGGTCTCAACTTGCCCTGTCGCTCTGCCACAAAGTAACAGTCGGGGGCCGTCGGGAACCCAGGCCCACCTCTACCGGGATGGAGCCACCTGCCCCTTCAGCCCCCATCTCCGAACAGTATCATAAGTAATGTAACAGTACAAAGTATATATCATATGCCCGTGATCACCTCCCGAAGTGATTACGGCCCAGTAGTATAGCATGGCAGACGGACAAGAGTGTAGGGCCACTGATGGAATACTAGCATCCTATACTAAGCAGTAGGATAACAGGTAAGGGTAACAACTGTAGCAACAATGATAGGCTATGCATCAGAATAGGATTAACCAAAAGCAGTAACATGCTACACTACTCTAATGCAAGCAGTATAGAGAAGGAATAGGCGATATCTGGTGATCAAGGGGGGGGGGCTTGCCTGGAAGCTCAGCCGAGAAGGAGGGGTCGTCAACACCGTAGTCGTACTGGGTAGCACCGGCGTCGGTCTCGGGGTCTACCGGAGAAGAAGAGGGGGAAGAAACAGTAAATACGGAGCAAACAAAGCATCACACAAAATATAACAAGGCAATACGCGGTGCCAGGGGTAATCTAACGCAGGGATAGGTGATACCGGCGAAGGGGGGAAACATCCGGGAAAGTATCCCCGGTGTTTCGCGTTTTCGGGCAGATGAACCGGAGGGGGAAAGTTGCGTGTTTGCTATGCTAGGGATGTGTAGCGGACGAACGGGCTGCGTATCCGGAATCGTCTCGTCGTTCTGAGCAACTTTCGTGTATAAAGTATTTTCATCGAGTTACGGATTATTTTATATTAATTTTTAAAGTTTTAATTCAATTTAAAATATTTATGCATTTTATAAAACTGTATCTTCTACACCATAATTATCTATGTAATATTTAGTACAAACCGAACATTTTTATTTTAATGTTTGAAAACTTTTATTATTTACCAAATTTTGAATTTGAATCGGTTTCGAACTAACGCGAAATTAACAACAGTAATCGAGGTGACGTGGCATCATTTGCAAAGGTTACTGCAGCTTGATTATCCGGGTGTCACATGTACATATAAAGATGTTGTAAAAAATTCATACTAAATGGACATGCCAAAATGGTACTTGCTTCACAAACATCCTCACTGTCCAGAAACTTGCAATAATATTGGGGAGAAAATGGCTTGATGAAATGGTACCAAATTTTGTGGAGAAATGTTATTTGGGTAGGAGCATGATCTAGTAATTTCTCAGAATTAATGAAGCAATAAAAAATATACTTGCTTCACAAACTGAAAATATTAACAGAATCAAAGATTTGAAGTTGTGCTCACATAGATGATTGGATGGGGCTGAAAATTGGAGGAGGGTAATTATATGAGAACATGAAGAGGAATGCAAAATTTCAACTCATTTGGGAACTCCTAGCTAGTACTTCCTTCACAATGGCTCTGTTTGATAGAAACTTTGAAAAATTGCTGAGGAGGATTCACTAGGCAAATGGAGTTGAATTTTGGCATGAGGCAATCATTTGGACATGAAAGAATTCCCAAAAAGTTTGGGAGCAAACATGATAATATAAATGGCACTTCCTTCACAAAGTGCCACTTAGGACAAAAGTGAAGAAGTAATATTGGAGAATTATTTTTGAACTGGACAAGGAAAAGTTTGGGCATATTTGAACAATATATGACCCAAAGAAATTATGAGAATTATTTGGGAGTTTTGTGGAAGACAGAAATATAGGTTGCTTCACGACCTAGGGCAAATATAGTTATTCCTTTAATAGAAAAAGGAATATTCCTGAGAAAAAGAATTTTGAGGTTGAGCTAGAATGGAAATGACATGATCTTGGGAAGAATTTGGGAATGATAAACTACATGGGAGAAGAAGTGATGATGATTTCCTAGGTTTCAAGTCCACAGAACCACTCCAAAAAAAATTAGGGCAAAAACCAAATAAATCAAAAGAAAAAGAAAAGGGCCAAAAACCAGGGTGTTACATCGTCCTGACATCTCATTTGTTGTGTGAACTGAGCCGGTTTGTTTCCAATCCGGGAGATGTGCATTGGCATGCTGTTGAGTGAGTGATGCGTTACTTGCAAGGTACTACGAACTATGGAATTAACTATTCTGGGTACCCGACGGTACTTGAGGGGTATAGTGATTCGAATTGGATATCTGATGCTGATGAGATAAAAGCCACAAGTGGACATGTCTTCACACTTGGTGGTGGTGCTGTTTCCTGGAAGTCTTGCAAGCAGACGATCTTAACCAGATCGACTATGGAAGAAGAACTCACGGCATTAGACACATCATGCGTCGAAGCATAATGGCTTAGAGAGCTTTTGATGGATTTGCCGGTGGTTGATAAACCAGTGACGACTGTCCTTATGAACAGTGACAATCAAACAGTGATTGCCAAGGCTAAGAGTTCAAAGGACAACATGAAATCCACAAAGCACATAAGAAGAAGATTAAAATCTGTCAGAAAATCAAGAAACTCCGGAGTGATAGCGTTGGATTATATCCAGACGACTAAGAATATGGCAGGCCCTTTTATGAAAGGGCGATCACGGATTGTGATAGAAAATGCATCGAGGGAGATGGGTATGAGACCCACGTAAGTTGCCATGGGGGTAACCCAACCTATTTGATCGGAGATCCCGTGAATTAGGACCTGGGAAAACAATCCATCGGTCAACTGAGGAGAGTATCCTTAATAGACTCACTCCGTTGGAGATGCAGTAATACTCTCAATTCTGTAAGGCAGGCTGACTTTTGTCTTAATGTGTTCCAAAGCTTGTGTAAGCAAGATGCTAGCCTACAGAGCATTCTTTGGAGGAACACACCTATGTGAGCCCGACTGCTGGTCGCAGTCTATGAGATTGGGTAATCTCTAGGAAGCTCATGAGAAGGTACGGAGTATGACTAATAAGCTCCACCCGTGGGGTTTAGCCTTCGGCAGCCACGTATCAGCTGACAATAGGCGAAAATTCTGCACGCCAAACTGACAATTCAAGGCATAGTCCATTGTTCAGTTGTGAAGAAGTCTAATCCTATTGCTCTAGGTGGAAGTTCAACTTAACAGTCTCCACTGAAATTTCTGATATATCAAACATTGTTTGGAACCATTGACAAACTTATGTGCCTCGAGATCTGGTGGGGGATTGTTGAATCATAGATGGGCTTTAGGCTCATATGAACAATGATTCCTGGTTAATCTTGAGGCCCATGTATGATATGTCAGGTGGTGGGAAGTTTAGTCCCACCTTGCTAGTTGAGGAGAGTTGAGACCTCTTTATAAGGGTTGCTCTACCACTTGCCATTGGGAGCTTGGGAAGAGGAGTGGTACACGCGCGATCCTCCTCCTCCGCCGCCGCCCGCCTCGCCACGCCTCACCTCGTCACGACGTGCGCGCCGCGGGTTGCAGGAATGAGCCAAGCCGAAGCTTATTTTTGCCGCTCAGGAACAAATTAATTAATCCAGGATTAATTAACGAGTTGCTAACAGGTGGGCTATTGTCCGAGACGTTGGACTGTGGGATGGCTTGTGTTCCCGGGATTCGTCGACTCCGTTCGCGGGTGTGCGACCCTTCTCCGGGAACGACGACTCCCTTCCCGGGAGTGCGTCGACTCGGTCGTGGGCCTCCGCCCAGGCCCACGACTTTCTACCCGACGGACTATATAAGAAGCCTCTAGCCAGTGGAGTGACCTAGTTTGGTTCACTCACTCCCTCTCGCGTAACCTAGCCGACATCTACTGTTCCTCACTTTGTGCTACCTCCGGCGACCCCATCCCGACGACCGCGTGCACGGTTGGTCGGGAGAGCAGGTGCCTCCAAAACCCTATCGTTCGAGATCCTGCCCGGGAGAACGGCAATAAGGTTCTTGGGGAGCGTCTCGACGCGACTGCTCCCGATCCGTCCCAGCTCTGTCCGCCTCTACTTCCACTACTTCACCTGCATCGACACCATGGTCGTTTACTCGTACTTGTGCTAGCCGTATATGTGCTGCTCATACATGGTTCGCTTCTATGTTCTGCACGTGCTAGTATGCTTAGGTATCGCTATGATATGCATACCGTTTATGTCATGCTTACTGTTTACTCGTGGATTAGTCTAATTGGAAAAGTGCTAATATTTCCAACATAAACGAGGCGGCGATGCTCCTTACCGACGAGCGACGACCAAACAATGATGACCCAATCGACGAGGTGAAGGAAAAAGGGAGAAGGCGTCGCGGTGATCCTAACAAGGAGCCAAACTGATATGAGGGATAACCAGACACGACGACAACATCGTCTGGGGCAGCTGTCCGTGACAGCTCTCCGTGGAAGCGGCATAGCTCAATGGCGAGGTCATCATGACAATATTTCCTACAATTGAAGCGTGGGAAAGGTTAAAGGGGTAGAGAAAGAGCTACATGCACAAATAATTGGGCGTACTCACAACATGGGCCCAACAACGTCATCGGCTGCCACGACGGCGGTTCCCGTCGGAGGCGGGGAAGGATGGGTCGCTGGAACAAATTGGCGCGATGAAGGGCTCGGGAGGAGTGCGAGGGAGTATGCGAAACTTGAGACGTGATCGATTGCGCTCAGAGATGACTTGCTATCTCGAGGGAGCTCCTCTGCTGGCTTGGCGCCATGAGCGTGCGTTCTGTGGTGGAGCCGAGCCTCGCCACCTCATTTGAAGGAAATATGCCCTAGAGGCAATAATAAAGTTGTTATTTTATATTTACTTATTCATGATAAAGGTTTATTATTCATGCTAGAATTGTATTGATCGAAAACTTAAATGCATCTGTGAATACATAAACAAATACCGTGTCCCTAGTAAGCCTCTACTATACTAGCTCGTTGATCAAAGATGGTTATGGTTTCCTAACCATGGACATGTGTTGTCATTTGATAATGGGATCACATCATTAGGAGAATCATGTGATGGACAAGACCCACCCGTTAGCTTAGCATAATGATCACTCAGTTTTATTGTTATTGCTTTCTTCATGTCAAATACATATTCCTTCGACTATGAGATTATGCAACTCCCGGATACCAGAGGAATACCTTGTGTGCTATCAAATGTCACAACATAACTGGGTGATCATAAAGATGCTCTACATGTATCTCCGAAGGTGTTTGTTGAGTTGGCATAGATCGAGATTAGGATTTGTCACTCCGAGTATCGGAGAGGTATCTCTGGGCCCTCTCGGTAATACACATCATAAGCTTGCAAGCAAATGACTAAGGAGTTAGTTACGAGGTGATGTATTACGGAACAAGTAAAGAGACTTGCCGGTAATGAGATTGAACTAGGTATAGAGATATCGACGATTGAATCTCGGGCAAGTAACATACCGATGGACAAAGGGAATTACGTATGTTGTCATAATGGTTCGACCGAAAGATCTTCGTAGAATATGTAGGAGCCAATATGGGCATCCAGGTTCCGCTATTGGTTATTGACCGGAGAGGTGTCTCGGTCATGTCTACATAGTTCTTGAACCCGTAGGGTCCGCACGCTTAACGTTCGATGACAATATAGTATTATATGAGTTATGTGATTTGGTGACCGAATGTTGTTCGGAGTCCCGGATGAGATCACGGACATGACGAGGAGTCTCAAAATGGTCGAGAGGTAAAGATTGATATATAAGACGATGGTATTCGGACACCGGAAGTGTTTCGGAGGGTACCGGATACATATCGGATCACCGGAAGGGGTTCCGGGCACCCCCGACAAAAGATATGGGCCTTATGGGCCAAGAGGGGAAACGCACCGGCCACAAGGGACTGGTGTGCCCCCCATATGGGCCGGCCAAGGTGGAGAAGGAAAGGGGAAGGAGGAAAGGACAGAAAGGGAATAGGATTCCCCCTTCCTCCCCCCTCTTTCCTTCCCCCTCCGATATATATGGCAGGGGGGAGGGGGGCGCGGCTTGGGAGGAGCCCAAGTAGGATTCGGTCCTACTTGGGGCGCCTCCTAGCCTCTCCCCTCCCCTCCCATATATATATATATATATATATATATATATATATATATATATATATATATATATATATATGGGGGGGGGCGCCTAGCACACACGAGACAATTGTGTAGCCGTGTGTGGCGCCCCCTCCACCGTTTACAACCCCCGGTCATATTTTCGTAGTGCTTAGGCGAAGCCCTGCAAGGATCACTTCACCATCATCGTCACCACGCCATCGTGCTGATGGAACTCATCTACTACCGCGACGTCTTGCTGGATCAAGAAGGCGAGGGACGTCACCGAGCTGAACGTGTGCAGAACACGGAGGTGCCGTGCGTACGGTACTTGATCGGTTGAAGCGCGAAGAAGTTCGACTACATCAACTGCGTTGAGAAACGCTTCCGCTTACGGTCTACGAGGGTACGTAGACAAACTCTTCCCCTCATTGCTATTCATCTCCATGGATAGATCATTGCGTGTGCGTAGAATTTTTTTGTTTTCCATGCAACGATTCCCAATATCATTAACACTGTTGATAATCGCCATAGTGAATATGAAGAAGGGCGCTAGGCACATGAGGATTACGGTGGCAGCGTGACGCATTGCCGAACCGCAGTCGCCCAACATGCCACCCAACAGGAATCAGCTGCAGAACACTGATAGGTACACCAACAAGATGTCTTCCCACAGGTCCAGTACGTCGCCCGCCCACTCCCAGCCTGCCGTGGTATCTTCTCTTCATCCTCCTCGAATACCATGACGATTGCTTCTCATGCATTCTCTTTCTCTCCGCGGAGGAGAGAAGGAGTACCTCTTCTTGACGGTTTTCTACTAGAGCTATTGCGAACCAGAAGAAGGCTCATCATCATCCTGCGGCCTGGACCTCGTAGTCTTTGCCGAGGGGGTGAGGTTGTTGTAGAGGTTGGCGAGGGCCGATGCGCATATGGCGACCGACATGATGAGGCTGACGCCCACCGGAGGCTGCCAGCTCCTGGTGAGCCCGAGGTTGAGGCCGCACAACGCGTATTGCGAGAAGCAGGTGAGATGGAGCAGCAGGACGACGATCACCATGTGCTTTCTCTCGCTCTGCTTGACGGTGTCGCCCTTGCATTAGGTCTCCTGGAGTGCGGTCATGTTGCCGCCGTTTGGCCTCCGCCTCCTCATATGTCTCCTGCTCCCCCGTTCTCTTCCGTTAAAACCACCTTCATTTATCCCGAAAAACTATCCAATGGGCATATTTATTCAATTTTGTGTAATATTAATGTTAAAATAATATGGTTTTAAAGTTTAGAGGGATATATGATGCATGAGGGAGGATTGAAGTTTTTGTTTTGTTTGAGACATAGGGAGGATTTGAAGGTGAAAAATATATTTCCTCCCTAATAAAAAACACAGGTCCTTCCCAGCCCGTCCGGGCCCGGCCCGCTCGGTCCCCATCTCAAAACCCAACCCGCCCCGTCAGCCTGCGTGCGGCTCGCTCTCCTCCCCCTTCCTCCATCCGGAGCGGCAGCCAAATCCGAAGCAGAGCACCGGGAGCAACACCATGAGCCGCGCGCTCCTTTCCCACATCCTCCACCGCCCGCCTCTCCTCGCGTACGTGCACTCTCGTCCTTGTTCTCTCTCCCGCGCGCGCTCTGAACGCTTGGGCTCTCGGAGCTGACGTTGATGCCTTTTTTTTTAATCTCTCCTGCCGTTCGGGCTTCGCGCGCAGGTCGAGGAGTGGCGTCCGAGGAGGAGCGCTGCCTTCCCGCCTCCGCGCTCTCCGCCTCAACTGCAGCGCGGCTGAAGCCACCGCCTCGGTCGATGAGGCGCCTGCTCCCCCGGTGAGGAAGTAAGCCCCGCCCGCGCCTCTTTCCTCGCCCCTGTGCTGTTCGACGTAATGCGTCTGCTAGGCTCTGCTCCTCCGGTTCGTGTTCTTGTAGTTTTGTGCAGCGCAGGACTCCGGGGGCACACATGATTGCCTGCATTCGGTCGAAGGTTAGGTTACGCGGACGACGCTGCTTGAATTGTGAATGCAATGCTGGAGAGTGTGCTTCAGTTGTGCACCGCGGGTGTATGATGCAATGCTACATCACGATATACCAATGCATGCCCTTCCACATCTGTTGGAGGGTTGGAAATTCCTACGCATGACTTGCTAGAGTTGCTGTTGCCGACTGCAATTCCTGCAAACCGTACAGTGAATACCTGTTTTGGATGGAGCAAGCTGGCCATGCCAGTTAGGCTTCACTTCACTTTTCATCCCACCATAATCATTTTTGCAGTAATCATTTGGTTTTCTGTGCTTAACATGTGTGCATAATGTTAAGTTGAACAGACAAATCAGACATGTTCAATAAGCCAACGGCAAGTTTTCACACTAGCAATGCTGTAAGATTATATATGAATATCACTATTCATTCACTACTAAGAGATCCCTTTTAAGTTCTGCAAAAAAGGGAATTCTTTGACCTTTTTTGTGTCTATATACTACTTCCCCTATTGGGGTCTCATACCAGTATACAAATATCGTTGCAACTCTCTGCACAGCAATAAAATGTTCATATTATTGTTGTGTTAAAATATCCTGATGTTAAATTTGTCCATGTTGATATTTGTATAGCAAGGTCACATTTAGCCCTGATAAATCCATTTACTTGTTTCTTCTTTTCTAATTTAAACAACAATCTATGTGCCTACCCACTGCAGGAAAAGAGTAGTTTCTGGGGTACAGCCAACAGGAATGGTGCACCTTGGAAATTATATTGGCGCTATTAAGAACTGGGTTGCACTTCAGGTACTGCATATTTTAATTTGTAACTACATTGTTCTATCAAACTGCAGTGGAAGTGCTTTGGCTTTACTGTTAGTATCTCAAAAAGGAAAATTTCAAAGCAATGAAACCAGGAAATATTCATCAAACAATATAATCACAAGGCTGGTTCAGTTATGATATTCTTCCACCTTCATCTAGTTGAGATGTGTCAACAATACTATCCAGTGCTAAATTAATAATTCAATGTATCAATGTTTTACATCTTCTTACCTTTATTTTTTGATAATTCCTTGCAGGATTTGTATGAGACATTCTTTTTCATTGTGGACCTGCATGCGGTAAGCATCTCATGGCCACCCTACAACAAAAGCGCAATAAATTTGTCTATAGTATGTAGTTGGTTGTGAATAACCTATTAACATAAGCTAGCTATTGGGTATCGGCATTCCCTTTTCTAATTTATTCAGTGCTTAACTGGGATGCTTCATTTTACCTTGTATGGTTGGATACTCGCCTAACACAAGCTACAACTCGAAGATCTTTGTGTGATACCTGAGGTTCATCGCAACATCTAATCAGACAATATGAAGTACTCCCTTACAAGAAGTATAAAAAGCACAGCCTCTATGTTAACCAAGCAGTGTTAATGCTGTATATCTGAACTACAGAGTTCTCTTACAAGAACACAAGCAGCTGCATAATGTTCATGTTTGACTATTTTATAATGATTTTTTCAAGATTTATCTTCATGATTCATTTGGCTAGCTGTGCCTAGCTTAACATATGATAATTTATGTTTACCACTATGTTAAAAAATGTGCAGATTACTTTGCCATATGATGCACCAGAGCTATCTAAAGCTACAAGAAGCACCGCTGCAATTTATCTAGCATGCGGCATTGATAGCTCCAAGGTCTGCTTTGTATGCTTATGCTCCGTTTTGGTGTTCCTGCCAGCAGATAGCTTTCTGGTGCTGAATGTTTTATGATACTTTGTGTGTTTCCAGGCTTCTATTTTTGTACAGTCTCATGTCCGTGCCCATATTGAGCTGATGTGGCTGCTGAGTTCTTCAACTCCTATTGGTTGGCTGAATAAAATGATTCAATTCAAAGAGAAATCACGGAAGGCGGTGCGTCATTCGCTGTACGATAGCTTCACTGTCAACTTATGTTTTAGCTGAATACCTCATAAATCATCATAGTGCAGAAGGAATTTTAAAAGATGACAGTTCACTTCACAGATAGACATGTTTCCTATGTTGTGCAGATTATTTGGTAGTCGAGAAATAGCACCTTTGCAATTCAGGACTGATATGAATAACCTGCAGTTAAAAAAGATCTCTACACCAATAATATGCATTGATATATGTTCCCTTGTGATTTATAATATCCTACTGAGCAATGAAAGGAAGGGAAAACACTAAATCTAGTGCTCCTTACAGTATACCGATTAAGAATACTGGTGCTCGTTGTCCACTGATGTATGATCATATTTACATGACACCATTCTTGCGAGAGTAGCATGTAATGATGACTAAACCTTAAGTTATAACCTCTACACTTGAAGGATTCAATGCACTGTTGAATCAGGGGTAAATATTCTTCTTGTAATATGTTACTATTTTCTTTGATATGTCATATGGTGTGTCTTATAATTCGTTATCACGTGTTTCGTTTGGTCATCAAGATTGCTTACCTGACACCAAAGTTTTTCTGTACTTTGTCAAAATTGTTAGTTCTAGCACTACCAAGCATTAGTTCCATATTTTTAGTTATCAGATGAACCCAGGTTTTATTTTATGCATGTCAAACGAGTCCGTCTGCAACTTCCATCACGTTGTTAAATTTGTTAGATTTCATTAGAAATGTATTGCATTGCTCATGTTCTCTTAAATTACCAGGGTAATGAAAATGTTGGAGTGGCACTTTTGACGTACCCTGTTCTAATGGCTTCTGACATCCTTCTGTACCAGGTAAAGTTTGTTTGTGTCTTACCATTTTGTTATGTTAGTCCTAGTGTAAAAGCTCGCATTATTAGCATATAATTCAACTTCAACCTTTGTGCTTTTACACTGCATTCCTTGCATTGATCTCAACAATGGCTGGTTTGAATGGTTGCAGTCTGATTTGGTACCTGTTGGGGAAGATCAGACACAACATTTGGAATTAACTCGTGAAATTTCTGAACGTGTAAATAATCTATATGGTGGAAGAAAGTGGAAGAAATTGGGAGGGTGAGAAAGCTAAATTATTCCATACATCTTTTGCGATACCAGTAGCTGTCTCAGTATGATAATGTCATGTCTATGTGTTTGCAGGAGAGGTGGCTCATTATTTAAGGTGTGTGTAGTCATGCGTACACATGGTTTGGCATCACTTCAAGATACAACACCTTGAGCGAAGGGTGTTATGTACTTTTTCTTACGGAACTTTCTGGGTTATATGTTTAGGTTCCTGAAGCCCTTATCCCTCCAGCAGGGGCCCGTGTGATGTCCTTAACTGATGGTCTCTCCAAGGTATCATTTCTTCTAGTCTAAAGTTAATAATACAACACCTTGTATCACTTCTTACCTGGTCACGAACTAAAGTTAATACTTCTCTTATGGTTATTATACTGCTAGTCTAGATGCCTCCTTGATCACATACATAGTATTTGCAGAGCTGATTCGATGCACATATTCTAGTTACTTCCTCAATATGATGTACTCCCTCCGTTCGGAATTACTTGTCGCAGAAGTGGATGTATCTAGACATATTTTAGTTCTGGATACATCCATTTTCGAGACAAGTAATTCCGAACGGAGGGAGTATGTATATGTCTGTACTGTACTACTGACATTCTGTTTATTGACGATAGATGTCGAAGTCTGCTCCTTCAGATCTGTCTCGCATTAATCTTCTTGACCCAAAAGATGTAAGTTCAGTGTAATATGAATTCAATGTTCTGCTTTTGTGTTATTTTCTTTCATTAACTGACCGTGTTTATGTTTATAGGTTTATGCATTTTGATTTGTTCTGATAGATCTCTGACTCTTTGCAGGTGATTGTGAACAAAATCAAACGCTGCAAAACTGACTCGCTCCCTGGGTCTGTAGCCTCTCCTTCCCCCTCTCACCGCAATTTGAATTAATATAAAGCTGTTGGTAACGAATTCATGCCATTCAACTTGTACACTCCAGATTGGAATTCGACAACCCAGAGAGGCCGGAATGCAAAAATCTTCTCTCGGTCTACCAGATCATCACTGGAAAAACGAAAGAGGTCACTTTTGCATGCTTGAATAGTACACCTGCTTAGACAGAACATGAAACAGGGTCTCCTGCACATGGACCAACATCATGTTGTTGATAGAAAACATAATTTACCCATTTGGTTTTTGCAGGAAGTTGTTAGTGAATGCCAAGATATGAACTGGGGGACATTCAAGGCTACCCTTACGGATGCCTTAATTGATCATCTGCAGCCTATTCAGGTCTGATAATCTTTAATATTTGTGGGGTCTGATCATGTTCACCCTATCCAAGTATACTTGATCATTGTACTAGGGATGCAGGCATCGGGCGCCCGCATCATCCGCATCTGTCCACCAAAGAAATTAATACAGTCCGCATAACGCATCAGCCACTAAAGTAGTACGTGCTTTAGTTAATTCAATCTCCAGTGGACGGATGCGAAGATGTGGACGGTCCACACCCTAATTAGTTAACCAAATTATTCTCACTTGTATAACTAACTTAATCTTGCATATGCTCCCTGGTTATTATATTCATCTTTTCACCTTTCTGTAGGTTCGATACGAGGAGATCATGTCTGATCCAGGTTATTTGGATAGTATTCTGCTAGATGGGGCAGGGAAAGCTTCTGAGATAGCAGACGCCACCCTCAACAACGTCTACCAAGCCATGGGTTTTTTGCGCAGATAGCATATGTAGAACATTTCACAACTACGGGTACAATTTTTTATAACTGCACAATGCTAGTCTTGCACTTGTTGGCCTTTCTGCTAGTGGTACTGATAAACATTTTGTTTGATGATACTTGGATTAGCCTTTTGTTCCTGGTTGTTATGGACACTGTTAATAGATATTGAAAGGATTATTTACTGAAATATAATGTCCAAATACCATCTCTGGACAACTTTACAGTTATTTTCTCAAAGTTACATGTGTGGTTATGGTGATATAGCTTATGTGTGGAAAATTTGCACAAACTGTACGCTCTCTGCTAATTGAATCAACAGAGCAAAAAGCTTCATGAAAACCCTCCACTTAGGACTGACGCGGATTGGCTGATGACTCTAGCAACCCTGTGGATCTCATGCTGTACAGATTGCCAGGACTCAGAGGTATTTGCTTTCTTTGCTGTCTGAATGGCATCATCAACACCTGGATACGCTTCCGCTCCATAGTCGTTGTACAGTGAAGGTCCATAAATCTGCGAGATTTCTTTTCCGTAAGCACGATGGTATGTAATGAACCAACAACCGAAACCACAACAGCTTACCATGTGTTTGTACCATGGTCTCCCAGACAGTCCTTCCCTCTCTGTGAATGCCCGTTCGGTCATCATCAGCCGGTCATTCAGATCTCTTACCCTCAACGGGTTGTTTCGCCACGGCGACCAAAATTTCCATGTTTGCAGAGCCTAGTTACCAAGATGAACTTAGAAAGCAAGGGGTTATAACTATGACCCAGCAACAACAGACAGCAATACCTGAAGTTCAGAATCCACTTTCAGCACTGCTCTATTGAGCTGTTTGATCGACTTGTGGATGGGAGATAAGCTGACAGGCATTCCTAGTACTCTCTTATTTATATCCACCGCACCATTCTGCAAAAGAGAGAGCTACTGTCACGATCCTCCAAATTTATACACTCCTAATTGCTGACACAAGATGCTCAGTTATGAAGAAGTTGCTCCATGATTCATGGGAGAGTTCCGAAGGACATGTTACCTCAAGCTCTGTTACATAAGAGCTGTAGTTGAAGGGTAGGATCTCCTCATCTGAAAGCCCCAAAGCAACAAGCCCCCATATGCTTGCCACTACAAGAAGAGATGATTTTAGCTTGAGTTTTGGCTAGTGGGCTTATGCAAGTGTTTTGCAAATGCAACAAAATTTAGCACAACATATTTCGATAATCAACTCAACCGAAAGTATACACGACAGACACTTATTCACTTGGTATAGTTAAGATGTACGCTTCATACGTTTTAGCAATGTCCCATGATACTCCCTAACTTTTTGTGTTGTGCCTCCTGCTGGATAGGCACATACAAGTTCCTGTCTGCAATGGAAGTCCAGAAATGAGAATAGTGGGCAGAGGAGCGCATGGAGACCCATGTTAACATCGAGCTTGTCATCTTAGGGCTGGCACAACAAATTAAAGAGCAGCTCCGAAGACAAGTTGCTTGTGGAGAGGGGTGTAATGTCATGGGTAGACTTGAAGGAGGACGATGAGAATGTGATTTGCTAGGAAAGTGGCACATCTCTAACCGATCCCCAATAACAATTTTCAGATTATTGGGGATGGATGCTTTCGCAGATCCACAATAACCCCATCCCCAATTGCATATGGGCCTCACTTGTCAATGAGATATTTCTTTAGGAAGACAACCACGGAGAAACAGGGTATTGACACGGTGTTCGACGGTGGGCTCCATGGTATTGGGAAAGAGGCACTCCCCCTCTATATTGGGGGAGTTGAGGTGATTTATTGATGATCACCAATAAGATGGGACGGGATTGGTGATCTGTTGGAGTTGATTTTTTTCTAACTCCCTAAATACTACTCCCTCTGTTCCAAAACAGATGACTCAACTTTGTACTAACTTTAGTACAAAGTTAGTATAAAGTTGGATCATCTATTTTGGAACGGAGGGAGTACTACATTCGTTCTGGTTTATTGGTCCTCATTGTATTTCGTGCCAAATTTTGACCATAAATTTAACTAACAAAATGTCTATGCATGTCACCAAAAGTCACATCATTGAAAATTATGTTCAAATATGAATCCAACGATATAATTTTTGTTAACATGCATTAACATTTTGTTAGTTAAATCTTGTGTCAAAAATTGACACATGTTACAATAAGGACTAATAAACCAGGACGAAGGTGGTACATAGGATTGGGACAAAATTTAAGATTTATTGGAGATGCTCTTATATTCTTAGCGGTCAAGTCTGAGTTTTCCCTATAAAAGGCAAACCATATACCCCTCCGATCGGGTTTATTATGCCCATAAGCGGAGGGAGTGTGTCCGTTCTTATAGAGCTCCACCGATCGGGCTGCCAAAAGCGAAGTAACTTTTTGATCTTTGGTTCGTCTTGCGAAGCGTAATAAATTTCCAGCACAACGTGGGCTGTTAAATGGACATATTAGTACTTCTACTTTTTTTTATTGGACATGCATTTCCATGCAAACAACAGACGCGCGTGCAAGCGCTTTTGGCAGTTAATCGTGCGTGAAAACCGAAGAAGCAGCATCTATCCAGCGAATTAATTGATATGTCTTGGTACCTGTTATTTTTGGTTGGGGCTAATAAACCCTGAAGGAGGGAGTAGCTTTGCTAAGGCTGGTCATAGTGGGGAGTAACTTATACTACTGTCATGCATATGACACTAGTCTAAATAACTATCTTCATAGTGCAACATAGTACTAGTGTTATAGAGGACTTCATTTATTAGCTTGTAGACTCATCTTATCTTGGAAACCGCTATGTTACAGTAACATATTATGTTACCACTTCTCATTAACTATATGCCATATAAGCAAAATTTTCTTGGAATGCGCTATGTTACTAGCTAAGTTACTCCCCACTATGACTAGCCTAAGACTAATCACAATGGGAGTAACTTAACCAGTAACATCACACATTTCAATACAAGATTGCTTATGTGGCAGCTAATTAATGAGGAGAGAGGGGTTTGTGGTAACTTAGCTAGTTACTGTAACATCACACATTTTAATGCATAATGAGTCTATAGCCTAATAAATGAACTCTTTCATGATACCACTTATATGTTACTACCCACTATGGAGGTAGTATTATAGACCAGTAACATCGGCAAGTTACTACTCTATGTTACTCCCCACTGTGACCGATGGCTATAAGGACCCGCCATGTCATCTATAGCCATTATCTATATGCACTCATACAATAGTGTGGGCTATGAGGTTGGCTGTTACATTAGTACTTTTTCCATCTCCTCTCTATCTATTTCTTCACATTTATTTTATTTAGCGTATATAGCTAGGCTCTTGCATGAGAGCCCACTCCCCTTACTTTTTCACATCTTTTTCCTCCACATAAGCAAAAATGCCATGTAAGCGGGCTATAAGCTCACTATTATACATGCTCTAAGGTGCTCAGCACGGTGCATCATGAGTGGTGCAACCGCGTCCTCGAGCGCGACTTCCCTTGGTGCGCCCTCGGGCGTCGGCCACAGTGAGTTGGTCGATCTGGAGCACGGCACGACCCGGCTCTTGACGCAGCGTGGGCGTGGATTCGTCCATTCCCGGTGCAACGGCGACGCACAACCACTGTGTGGTGACTCCTCCCCGGCACTCGGTGAAGCGGCGTCTTCCGGTGCTGCCTCCCGCGGCACGGCTGCTGGCGGCAGCAGCGGCCAATGGCTCGTCCCCACGTGCCTTAGTAGCGGTCGACTGTGACGTCCTCGAGCACCAACACAGCGCGGCGCACGCCCCGACCACGGCGAGGTCTCCTCCGGTGAGGCCAACGGCCAGGCCGGCGGTGGCGGTTACCGAAATCCCCGTTGGGATGAAACCGCATGCGAGAGCAAATTGGAGAAATCTTATCCCTTTGCCATTTTTGCATTTAGATCTCTATAGTTGCAGGAATTAGTAAAACAGGCTGAATCAATGGACCAGGCCAATATTTGCACAAACTTCAATTTCAAAGATTTTGCAAATTGGTTCTGTTAACAGTGCTATTTACTAGCATTAATCCATTTTGGACCTTTTTTAGCATTTGTGCCTTCAAATAATGTAATCTCTGTTGAGTAATGTGTACTCCAGAATGAGATTGTGATGTAAATAATTTCCATGTCACGGCATGTTCAAATTATTTACCTTCACTATTTGCAGTTGAGATTTTTAATCTCTTGCAAAGTATACTCAATACCTTTATATTACTGTTTTTCTGATGAGTATAATGTATTTCGGAATCTTTTTAAAATGTATATTTTCTCCATGTTCGCCACATGTCGAGAATAATACGTTTATTTGCAATTCAGATTTTCAATTTCTTACAAGTACAGATGCAGAATTCAAGGTGATCTCTTCAAATTGATGTTTGGGATCACAAGGTAGTCATATAGATCTACTGCCTACGTAGATTATTGATGACTACTGATAAAAGGCTACATTTTGTCGTTTCAACATTATGATTCCTTTACAAAGTGCTCTCTCGTACATTTTACTAATTCATGACATACGACATTAGGAGTAGTATCTACTGATTTCATCAGATTATACTCCCTAGTGTTGCAAGATCTACTCCATTCTTGAAGATTATCTTCGAAGTGTCATACTTAGCAATTTGAGACTCACACTAATAGTTTCAAGCTAACTTCT
Organism: Aegilops tauschii subsp. strangulata; assembly: GCF_002575655.3. Taxonomy (NCBI): domain Eukaryota; kingdom Viridiplantae; phylum Streptophyta; class Magnoliopsida; order Poales; family Poaceae; genus Aegilops; species Aegilops tauschii. Next base: position 392,214,238 of record NC_053037.3, read on the forward strand.
TGAAATACCCATTAATTTTGCAAACTGATTACATCATGATCGCTCTTGCGTCTCGTGAGATGATGTGTGCAATACAAGACCACGGTATTTCACCTCTGGTCGCAATCACACTACTAACAGAAAAATATTGTCTTATACATCATAAGGCATTATATTGATTCAGATCTTTGCATCTGGTTATTCTGTATCAGCAATTTTTCGGACACAATGAAACTCAAGGGCAAAGATTTGAATCTCACTTCAACCTTCAACCCGACATCACCAACAGTGACGGGCCCTATGGGCACGGAGAACGTGAAGGTTGAATATGCCTGAACCTACATGTTTGGAGACTATGAATAGTCCCCCAGTCTCCTGAGTGATCAATATAATTAATGTCCATTTATGATGTGGTGATAACAACATAAGTATTGTTGTCATCAGACTAGCCATAGTGGGTAGTAACTTAGACTAGTAATATGCATATGTTACTAGTCTATGTTACTATCTCTATGATGAGGAGTAACATATGAGTGATATCATGTAACACTTCATTTATTAGGTTATAGACTCATCTTGCCTTGGTATGTGTGATGTTACTCATAGTACTAGTAACTAGCTATGTTATTACATGCCTCTCTTTCTTCATTAATTGATTGCCACATCATCTATTTTATCTAGATATATGTGATGTTACCACCTATGTTACTCCCACTGTGGGTAGTCTCATATATTGTATCAACACTTTGGTACAAATACATTTGTATGTATATATATATATATAACAGTGATTTTCTTGAGAATCTTCATGACTATATATAGAATTCTACGGGGTTCAGTCTAATGAAAGATGATTTGTGCCTTGTGGACGTATGCACCACAAACTCTATACTCAGGCAATTTGAGAGAAAGGAGATATCTTAAAATCGCTAGACGCGATGAGGTATTTGTTGGCTCAACTCGAGTCATATTTACTATTCCTATGGGTACTCGAGTAATGTCAGGATGCCTTATTGCTTTCCGTTTTAACTTGTACCCTACTAAACTATAGAGGTATCCGTCAAAATAGTTTCCATAGCGAAACTTATGATGACAACAAAGTGGACTAACTTTTTTTTACCATATGCAACAAATATGGCAAGCACATTCTCTATGTATTATTTGGGTTGTACTACACATACTACAAAACCCGTAGCACATGTTGCGTATGAGATAATTTTCCAAAATATCTTTTGCATGACAAATTTGGCATTCCCGGTTTGGTCATCATTGGCATTGGGTTGAAACCGAAACTATCAGCAATTCCAATGGTTTATGATTATTATGATGCTAAATTCTAATAATATTTGGATTTTGTGTGCACTACATGTGACACAGGGAGGCAAATTTTAAGGCTCGCACACCTTAAAGTGCATGCTGAACCACTCAGACTTCTTGAATGCATCAAGTCGAGGTAAGCGACTCTTCCCAACCATTGAGTAGACTATTCAGGTATTCCATGGTTCTAAAAGACATATCTACATGATGGTCTTAAGTGTGTGCTTTATTCACACAAAACCATCAACTCATTATCCTGACATCGATTTCAAGCAAATCGAATGGATAGCATTGCAGAATTCTGCTTGAGTGCCTTCTCTATGCACCCGGATTGAAGTTTAACAATTTGTCCTAATGTCTAGACTCAAAATGGCTCGGTAGAATCTCATCCAAAGAATTGAGCTCATTGCATGATCTTTACTTTGGAATTGCAACTTACCAACTTTATGTTGGAGTCATGCAGTCTTGCACGCTCATGACTAAACTGCATAATATTATTTCCCTCTATATTTGATACGTGGAAATCTACCAAGTATTTCTCATCTGCAGTAATTCGGTTGCATACCGATATCACCACCCGGCATACATCATTGTCCCCTCAACATATAGTTGGGATCTATGTGAGGAATAACTGTATTACCGTTAATACCTCAAGCCCCTCACATGGGGAGTTATTCAAGGCCAGTATGCTGATTCAATGACGAACATTTCCAGGCATTAGGGAGAGATTTCAATTACCATAAAGAATGCCAGAAAATTAGTGAAATGTTCAACACATTTCTGCCTCAAATCCACATACTCAAAGATCCGAACCATGCATTCAGAAGATTTGCAAAAGATTGCAAATAACATGCCAGATTCATTTATTGACTACAAAGGTGTCACACAATCCTGCAATCCTGCAAAATATGTCGAAAAGAGTCGAGATACCAACTAAAACCACTCAACTCCCCATTCAAAGCAACATGGGGAGAAGTACGACAATAGTACATCAGGATTCAGCTTCTTGCAAGCAAGGATATCAAGGCATCTGGATCAGTAAATGCAAGTCAACTTTACGTTGACAGACACCTGATGGGTAATATACACCCAGTGGATGGGAAACCTCCACCAACCCAGGTCATAATGCTCACAATGATCGAGACATCGGAATACCTGACTCAGTCGCATTGGGATATCGTGAGCAGTCACCATGGGTACGATATTTCCATCAACTATATATTGATATATAGATTCTGGAGAAACATATAACCGGAAGTCTACAATTGTCGACATACATTTCTCAACTAGATTGCAAAAACCTTTCACATGATTCAGATCCCAGACCATGGCCATGGCGAAGTGTGAACAACACTCGGACTAAACTCAAGCAAAGGGTATAATCTAGGTAGAAATAATCTTGCTCAATAAAGGGAAGGTATTCACATAAGAAATACCTACACCAGTTTTCTTCTGGAAACAAAATTGAGAACAACGAGGTGGTGAAACATAGAGCAAGTATTGTAGCACAAGGGTTCACGCAGATACCCAACTATTCTTCAGAGGTGGAATCTCTTTCCAATAACTTATATAACTGGCATTACAAAGTCATCTATCTATGCAGTTGATAGATGTAGTGATTACATATCTATGTGGATCACTAGATTCAGACCTACATGGTTCGGTTGGAATCTCACTTCTGAATCGAAATGCAATATGCAACATACATTGTGTAAAATCATTAAGTCACCATACGTCTTATTGTTGTCGGTACATTTGGTACAACCGACGTAGTGAGTTCCTCACAAGGATTACTCCTACATTGATGATTACCCATGCATGTTAAGCATGTGATCATCTAAATGACGGAATTTGAGATGAAGGATCTGGGTAAAACCTCGAGCACCTTCACTCATACATTATGGTACACTACTTTGTATATATCCAAACTATATTGGAAAAATTCATTGTGGACAAATCTTATGCATCCATAACTCGCATGGCTTCGTTCTCTAGACGTAGAGAAAGATCCATTAAAACCATGAGTTGATGGAAATGCGATATTGGGACACAGGTTTCATATCCTAGTGCCATTGGACTCACCAAACATAATTGGTTGGGGCTCAAGAATATCTTTCGATATCTCCAAGGCATAAAATATCTTGTCCTAGTTTTTCAGTTTCAGAGAAATGTGGACACCAATATCATTGAATAAGACCATCAGATCCCTACTATGTTAGATCGTAGACAAGGTTGGTGTTACTGCTAGGTGTAGTAGCCATCTCATGAGGGTCTTGGAAATACACCTCATGGCTACATTCACCTACCATTATCTCAAAGATAATGTTGATTGTGTTGCCCGGATGCAAATAAGTTACGTAATAAGCAACATCATTATATTGCATATCTTGCAAGTCAAATCACGTGACTGATTTGTTCACCAAGTCTCTGTCAACTTCTACTTTCCAGAAATATATTCATGGAATTGGTATGTGACGGCTTCGGAATTTGCAAGAATTAGGGGGAGTATCTTTCTGAATTGTTCATGTTCAATGCATCATATTATAGTCTTTTTCCCTTCATGAGTTTACTTTACATGTTTTCATAAACGTTTTTAATGAGATAATACCAACACAAGATCATATGCCATATTTTCTCTTTTCCCTACTAGGTTTTTTAGGAAAGTATATACGACATGTTTATTGTTCTCCCAACTCTATGGTTCTCACATATTGAGTTAAAGGAGACGATAACTATTGTATGTTGCATCAGTTTCTTCTTCTTTTCTCCACCGGGTTTGCAGGAGTTTTAGCAACATATCAAACATATATATCCTCACCTTTTCCCACAGGGTTTTGGAGGAGTTTTCAAGATGATAACACTTACACTAAAAGATATGGATTAGGGGGAGTGTTAGGATTTAATTAACCCTATTAATCCCTACTTATCCTAACAAAGGTGGTTGCCTCATGTCCCTTCGGACGCACCCCTTCGGGGCCTATATAGGACGGCAGTTTGGGACACCTAGGTGTCCAGCCTTCTTACCTCTGCACCGTTAGATTGCATTTAGATGCATGTTGTTATATGGATATTGAAATTAATGGATATACTTATTTGGAAACAATGATAACGCTAATCATAAATGGGTATTATTAGCCCACGCCATACATGGTAACATATTTCTGGCCATGCAAAAATAAATGACATACATTTCATCCTTCCTTGTATATAATTAGGAGAGAGGAAAGCTTGAAAATAATGCCTCATGATTATATAGTAAACAGTGTAAATGTCCATATACTTGGGTACATGAACATTTTATTTTTGTACGTATATGATTTGAGGTATGTCCATATACTTGGATACCTACAATATTTTCGTACGGTTTACATAGCCGGGTATATACAAGTACAAAAACATTCGGGTGTACTACTGATCTATGTCGAACTAACATTTTCCGGTTTGTCGCACATTTCAAATTTTTAGCCTGGTATGTATATATATATATATATATATATATACGTATTTTACTTTGGGCATACAGTTCGACTAGATACCTACAACATCTTCGTACCATTTACATAACGGGGTATATACATGTACAGAAACATTGGGTATACTATTGATGTATGTGGAACTAACATTTTCCGGTATGCTGTATATCTCAAATTTTTAGTCGGGTATATACATATTTTACTTTGGATATCACGTTTTCCGATATATCGTATATCTCAAATTTTTAGAAACGTAACATTTCTGTTGTCCGAGGTATCTAGAGTACATACATGTATCCTCTTATTAAAAATAATGTAGGTACCTAAAATATATTATGTATTCTCAAGTACCTAAAAATTAGTGTATCATTTTCGAGTATGTATCGTCCAAAGTATATCAATTTTGTTTATGTCTACAAAGCATGCGTATAGTGAAAAAGGGTATGCGGGTATGATATCTTAGCTCCACATACACACGGGAAAAATCATGTGTGTGTATTAGCACACAATGTGCATAAACTAAAAAGAATCGTGTGTGGGTATTTGTACGCACGAAAAAATCATCTGTGGGTATCAACATGCATCATATTCTCGTAAAAGTAAAATAATAATTTAGGTCACATTTTATATTATTTGGTCACCTTAATTTGTATAGAAACATTAGGCGTTAAAAAAGTGTGACCCAGCCTTATATTATTTGGTCGTATCTGATACCTTAAAAATCAGAGCATACATACATACCCTCTTTGTTTGGAAAGAATCATTGCTAGGAAATCAATAGTATATTTTTTTTGGAAAGCATTGATGGTCGTAGTGCATGCAAACAAATTTGGAAAGTCAGTTTGTGGTGTATTGTACATCATGCACTACGAATATGAGTTGCCTTATAATGGGCCTAGGTGCCCCGTACAATTTACCTATATATACAGCTAACATAAAGATCCCCTGACCCTCGCTCATCGGAGCCATAAATCCAACTTTGGCATGTTCATCGGTCTTAAGACCGCTAGTAATTTTAGCATAGGTTCGTTGCTATGGGGTACCTGCGACATGCCTGCGGAACATGGGATCTCCATACTTCTCCATCCATGTGAAGTCATCATACACGCTATGGTACACTGCGTATTCTGCAAACAAGTAGCACGCTTATTCGACTTGATCTAGTAAAAGAATTCACAATCATTCAAGTGCAAATAACATAACATTTCAGGAATGTAACTTAATGAACATAGGCAGATAAAAAACATAAAACAAACCTGACCAAATAGACATTTGGACTGAAGGAATACCAATATGTTGAACAAAGGCAGAATAATCTGATCCTCCACCTCCTAACCTTCCAATCTTAATAAATAAGTGTGTCATCAGAAATCTTAAACTTGCATCTAGTATAGCAGAAGCATCACACGCCTGAACTTAGAAAAATGGAAACATAACTATGTCTAAACTATACATAATATTCCTTGTACATGTGCAATGCTCAGAAAACTGACAACAAATTTGTGTGACAAGCTTTAGCTAACATTAAGTGCTTACCAGAGAACCATCAGAAGCCATCCACATGTCATACAGACTTTCTGTTCCATTATCGGGATTTTGAACCTTCCTCGAAAAGAAAGAAAACACAGAATATTAAGAGAAATAGAAAACCCTCATCACTAATCTCACTTTTTTGTTTTTATTAGTTTGGGGTCTAAAGGCTTTGTTGTTGTTGTTAGACATTCCTGATTGTAGTTTTTGGCAACAATTCCATTACACAATAAACTATTCCTTCTTTCAAATCATCAAATGTATCAATTATAAGGAATGACAAAACGAGCAGAGCACAGGCCGGAGAGAAAGGAATTTACTGATTGTGAATTAGTTGCTCGATTGTCCCCTAGGCATAATTGCACGAGCCATGCATTTCAAGTCGCTTGTAGTTTTTGGCAACGTACGAGTTATGGCTTGCAATTGGTGCCTAAGAGCATCTACAGCCGGACCTCTTAAACTCGTCTCATACGTTCGGGCGGGCCACCCGGTCATTGACCAGTCACATTTTTTTGACCCAGACAGACGCCTCAAACGGGCCTCAAACGCCCGGGCTGACCGGCACCCCATATCCAGCGGAAATATGGGGCGGATATGGGGGCGTTCGGGCACGCCCGCCATGTCAGACTGACGAATGGGTCCCAACCAGAAACACCCTCAAACCCAGCGGTCCGAATCTCATCTCCTCAGTCGGACCGGTGGCGCCGCGTGGCGCAGCTCTGATGGGCTGTGTAGTGCATTGTCTGGCTATTTAAGTCGATCGGCGGCACCGAAACCCTACCATCTATCCACATTTTTCTCCTGTCCGCCGTCGCCGCCACTTTCCACTCCACCCGTCCGCCTAGTAGCCATGCCCCCACGCTGCCGGGTGAGGAGCGAGCCATTTCGGACTCCGGAGCGCCGGCTCGAGCAGATCCGGGCTAGGCGCGAAGCCCGGATCACCGCGGGGCTACCTCTGGATGCAGTGGATTCGGAGGAGGAGTTGGAGGAGGACTTTGAGGAGGAGGGGGGTGAGTCGGAGGAGGAGGATGTGGGGGACGTTGGCGACGGGGATCTCAGGCCATCCTCGATTTCCTTCGACCGGAGTCGGCTGCGGAGGCAAGGCGCCGTCACCGGCAGGAGATGGAGGTGCAAGAGGCCGCAGAGGAGGCGGAGATGCTCGCCTACATGGATGAGGTCGAGCAGGAGGAGGATGAGCCGGAGCCCTCCTACCCGCCCATCCAGCCGGCGCCCGGCACCGTCGTCGTGGACATCTCCAACGACGAAGGGTAGCTAGGGTAATACGTAGATGTAGTACGTAGGATTTTTTTTGCATGCTTTGAATGGATCTAGGGGATGAAATATGAGAGAGATGGATGCAAAGTGGCTAATTTGAGGCATGCCCGGTCAGTGCCCGCGGACGCGCCCGGGCGCGTCCGCGGGCGTTTGAGAGGCCGGATTTGCCAAGTCCGGCTATAGATGCTCTAACTAAGCCAAAACATAGAGCAAGTTGGTATATATACTAAACTCGCCAAAGTTTGCCATATTTTATTCTTTTTGCCAAATTTGCGTAAGGTTAGATCATCAAAATTGGAACCACTTTGGTTAGTCTAAAGGGAATTTGTGCCACAGTTTTCTAGGTTATTGACATGTGGGACCAAATAGATGCCTAAGTCAAGGTGTGGAAAATTGTGGTTATGAACGAAACAGGCCTTGGCCAAACTGTAACTTGCCAAAAGGACCTCCAGATCTTCTCACGTAAATGCTATGGCATCATGGAAGAAAGTGGCCCATGGCGGTTGGATCTGAACCAAACGTTACTGTATATTTTTGCTGTTGACTGAAATGACATGTCTGTTTCAATTATTATAGTCTCTCCATTCCAAAATACTCCCTCCGTTCCGAATTACTTGTCATAGATATGGATGTATCTAGATGTATTTTAGTTCTAGATACATTCATTTCTGCAACGAGTAATTTGGAACGGAGGGAGTAAGTGACTCAACTTTGTACTAAGTTTATACTAAAATTAGTACAAAATTAAATCACTTGCGTTGAGACGGAGGGAGTACCTTTTTACTCGCTTGCTTAAGCAATTCATCAAGTTGAGGAGTGGCTGACGCGTCAAGTCCAGATCCAGACACCCCAACATCTACATTCAGGTAAGCAACAGTTCTCGAAGTTAGCATTGCCCTGTTCTCTTCAACCCATTCTGTGGATCCGATCTGCAATTTTGCAAGGAAATTAGTATGAAAAGGACAGGTGAACTGCTTGATAATAGTCAAAGGGAGAGAGAGAAAGAGAGAGAGAGAGATAGATAGAGAGAGAGATAGAGAGAGACCAATCCGTACTCTTCGGCATCCCAATTACACAAAATGATGGTCCGGCGAGGTCTCCAACCCTTGGTTTGTAGCTTAGACAACCTTTCAGCTAGCTACATTCAACTTAAGTTAACAAGCCAATGTGTTGCACCAAAGTAGGCTACACCAAAGGGGTGGCATAGAGTAACTGAATATGTCATACCTCAAGCAAGGCTGCCGTTCCGCTGTTCGGGTCAGCTGCCCCAAATGTCCACGCATCGCGATGGTTGCCAAGAATAACATATCTGTATGTGCATGATAATTATTACTCCCTCCATAAAGAAATATAAAAGCGTTTACATCACTAAAGTAGTGATCTAACCGCTCTTATATTTGTTTACAAAGGGAGTACTGGATATGTAGTTATTCATATTGCAAAGGCCGGGTGTAAATCTTTTAAGTAATAAAAAGCGCCCCTTTTCGAAAAATTGTAGTTATCTATGTACTGAATCTCTTACATGCAAAATCATCAGTGGTAATAAACAGTTGAAACCTAAGATAGTTCTTAGTGTCTGTTTCAAAATTGTAATCCAAGATATCTCTAATTAACTACTGATGAAATGTAGCTGAATTTCTATGATTCAATTATAACATTGTATATACCCCTGTACCAAGATATATTTCGATACGGAGGGAGTAGTTACAAGTTTGTTGAAATTTCGTTATCAAGGGTATTCATGTGGCCTATGGCCCGGATTTGGACTCGGTCATTTGGAGTTGAGTCAGAGGGCACACTGTTGCCAACAGTAGGGGGTTTGGTGGGCACTGAAGTGGAATTCCCATTGAAGTGAAAGTGTATGGCAAAAATGGTGAGCGGTTTGGCCATTTGGGGATATTGACCACAAAAAGGAGAAACGTGGAGAGTTTCGTTTACCTGTCTGGTTCTTCTTTCCCTTCGATCACCGAAATAACATTCTGAATAGTAGCTAGCGTCTCATTCCCCTGGAAAGAAACAAACAGGCATCACTCAAGTCAGGAAGTGGAACCAAAAAGAGCATAGGCAGATCTCATCTCCTTGGCAGCAACTTACTGTGTAGGACAGATTGAGCACCGCCGGCCCGGGCCCGAGGTGGTAAACCGGCGCGCCCTCGCCGCCTTGCCAATCCTCCGGCGCGACATCCCCGCCGACAAGCCGTAGTATCTCCTCCCCGTCCCTTCCCGACACCGGCAGCGCCGGTATCCCCGGCATGTCGTCCGTGGCCATCGCCTCCGCGACGCTCACGCGCTCGCACCCTTCGGACGACGCCCACATCGGCGTCGTGGGGTCCCCCACCCCCTTGAACGTGCTCCCCACCTGCACGCCGGTCGGCGGCATCCACGGCCCATCCGGGAAGGCCTTCCCCGGCGTGTAGTCCTTGGGGTCGGTGAATATCACAGCCGCCGCCGCGCCAGCGTCACGGGCGTTCTTCACGATGTCGCCCCGGTACACCTTGCCATAGCGCGCGAGGGCGACCTTCCCGGTGACGTTTACGCCGCGGGAGGCGAGGTAGGCGTAGTCCTCCGTGCGGCCGTAGTTGGCGTAGACCACCTCGGTGGCGGCCGAGCCGGACGCGGCGTAGGCGAGGAAGGTGGGGACGACCTCCGCCGAGGCCGCGGCGTAGGGGTCGCCGGGGTAGGTGTCCTGCACCAACGCGAAGGCGGTGGTGTCGCGGCCTGGCGCGGAGAGGGAGAGCGAGCGGCGGACGGGGTAGGAAAGGAGGACTTCGTAGGGCGTGACGCGGGTGGGGAAGGAGAGGGAGGAGAGCGTGGAGACGACGTGGTCGGCGGCGAGCGCGTTGGCCTCGGTGCCCGCGAGGTGAGGGCGGACGGTGAGCGCGCGCAGGTGCGCGGCGGCGGTGTCGTTGGAGCCCAGTGAGAGGAAGAGGGACTGGTAGTACGACGGGGCGGGCTCGACGAGGAGGTGGTAGTAGGCGGCGAACAAGGCGCCGACGAGGAGAGGGAGCGGGTGGAGCCTCGCGGTCGCCCGGGGAGGAAGAGGAGGGGTGGCGGGGATGAGCGGGGCACGCAAGCAGGAGTCGTCGTGGCCGAGCGGAGGCGGCATGGCGGCGGCGTCCGGCGTCGGCACTGGCGAGGCGGGGTAGTCAGTCCGGTAGTGCCTGGCCCTGGCGTGTGGTGGTGCGGCGGGGGAGCCGGAGCGGAGTGGGTAGTAGAGTAGACGCAGGGAACGGTAGCGTTTCTCCCTGTCTTCCGCTGACATCTGGGTCCCGGTGCGATGTTTACGTTTTATACGTTATATATCAAACGTTCCTTCCAGCGTAACATGCGGCTAGCCATCCAGCGTTCCTTCTCCATCCAGCGGCTACCAGCGACCAAAGTGAAAAAAGCTACTCACACTTTGCAGTTTTAGCCTGAACAGTCAACAACCGAGAGCTGAAAAGTGATTTATATGAGTTGTTTTTTTAACAGGAACAACTAGACTCGGGATATCGAAGAACTGAAAACTGAACAATTTAGTAACACTTGTCATTACAATTTACAAGTAACTAGTATAGAAATTCTGTAGCCAAATATGTTTAAATATACGCATGTTTTGCAATTTTTTTATTTAGGTCCACACGAAAAATGCGTTGGATACCGTTGGACACACCGGTCGACCCAAACGAAAATGCGGACACGCCTGTCTGCTCAGCCGACCCAAATGAACAAAAAAACAAAATCCGTGCCCATTTACGTCACTGGCCCAAACAGACTCCCATTTTGCCTGGGTTCTGTCCGTTTGGGTCGGCCAAGCGGACGTATTTGTCTGCTTTTTTCATTTGGGTCAGTCGGGCATGGCGGGGTGCAGGGAGGGACGAGGCGAGGCCGGGCGAGGTGGTCCGGCGTGGCAAAAGCGCGCTAAGCGGCAGAGAGCCGGACCCGACGAACGCGATGTGCGCGGGCACGGTGATGTGGTCCGGTTGGGCGATGAGGGTGACGAGCGCGTCGGAGCCTGAGGTGGTCGAGCGGGCGGCGAGCGCATCGGAGCCTGAGGTGGTCGAGCGGGACGGTGAGTGCGTCGGAGTTGTGCACCGCGAGGCGTGCCTCGAGTCAACGCAGAGGCGGACTAACCTTGAGCGGCGCCTGAGGGAGGTCCGTCGCACCTGGCCTTGAGTGGCGCCGGAGGGCAGTGCTGTTGCGCCTGGAGCTAGCTATAAAATAAGGAGAGAGAAATGTGGGTGGGTGACAAGTGGGCAAGGCCCGGACACAAATAACGAGCTGGACATAGAAAACGTCCGGTTTGTGTTCGCCTCCGATCCAATGCGTTTCAAATTTAAGACGAAAATAGGTCCAAGTGGACACAAAACAAACACAAAATAAAAATGAGTCTCTCTATTGGGTTGTGTTTTTATCCACGCAGATCCAAACAGCCACGTGCACACAAAATGGATCACCGTATTGGAGTTCCTCTAACAACCCCTCATCCCCTTTTTTCACTTTGGTCGCTTATTGACGTGAACGAGCCCGCCTAGTCTTTTTCACCGCGTCGTCCCCGTTGCTCTGAAATGGCTAAGTGCTGGCCTTTTTCGCTTTGCTCGCTGACGGCCGTTGGATAGAGAAGGAACGCTGGATGGCTAGCCGCATGTTACCCCGTGACTGCCAAAAGGCATGTCACCTGATCCTAGTCCATATCTTTGGCTGTCCTTGGTACTAGAGCTGCAAAGAGTCGAATTGAAGCGAGCTGAAGTTCGCTCAGCTCAATTATATTAAATTTTGGACGAGCTCAAACTAAGTGACACTCAAGATTAAGTTGTAGAACATGATTTGTGCCTAGCTTGTAACGATCTCGAGCTAAATGAGATGGTAAAAATTATAAGCCTATGATGATTATTCCAACTAGATAAGAACACAACACGACATAATTTTGTATGGCTATCTCATCGTCTTGATCTCTCGGGTGAACTGGCAATAGATGGTGGTCTTCGTAGACCAAAAACAAGAAAACAAAGGTGCATATGCTGGGAACTTTCGCCAAAATTAAAAGAATATTTAAGACATAATCGATCATGCATCATAATTATGCCTAAATCTTCTCTGCAATTAATTAAACTTCCATATTTGCTCATAAATACTCTCTCCATTCCTTTATATAAGGTGCATTTGTTTTTTATAAAATTTCACAATGTAAGGTGCATTTCTTTTAATTTCTCATAATTCCTTTATTAGCCCTTCAGAAAAAGGGAAAGAATCTCTCTCCTGATTGTCTATATCTCTCCTGTAGCAAAAGAAGGAAATTATCTCTCTGTCGATTGCATGTATCTTTTACTTTCCTGGACTAACTTATTTACTTGCCACTAACCAACAAATTTGTCAAGGGTAATTTCGTCCTAACATGTCTATAATTCCGTGCCTTGGTCACCGTGCCAAAAATAATACACCTTACATAAAGGAACAGAGGGAGTAAATTGAAAGAAAATCATGGACAACATCCATGGTAACAAATTATCTTATTTAAACTTAATGTATGGCATGATCATTTAACATAATGATATTTTGTCGAGATATCAAGCTAAAATCCAGTGAGCCAATATTTGCTCAAGATCGGCTCGTTTCTCGGTCAAGCTACATAAAGTATTCAAACTCAGCTTGTTTCCTTTTTAGTCGGTCTCGAATCAAGACAAAAAACGAGTCGATCTCGAGTGGCTCACGAGCCTCGAGCTTTTCTTGCAACCCTACTTGGTACAGCGTGGCGTGTGCTTCATCGAATAATCTTTTTTTAGACGAGATTCGTTGACTAATCGTGTAATATGTTTTCGACCTATTATCCGTAGTCACTGGCCTAAAGTTGCAAGGACATTAAACATCACTGAACGCTCAATATTCGCCTTTCGCTTCAGCAGTTTTCTAGATGAGACTCATCTGTCTATTTACCATGTATGACACTACTTTTCAAATGTTTTCGATGTTGCATGTGAAACTTGATGCTGTTGTGTAATGGCGTAGCTATATGCCTATATGGTGTATCTGAGTACTGAAGCTATCTGATGTAATTCAATTATGAAATCCTGGTTGCTGTAATACAAATATGAAATATATGGTGTGTTTTATAAGAAATGTCAATTTGATTACTAAATGGATTATCAATAATAGACCAATTAGCTTGCTTATTGGGGTTTTCTATTATAGACGATTTCTCAGACAACACCGTGGGCGATGAACTCAAAAAACCCACACGGTTTCTAGAAAGTAGGCATGTTCGATAAGAATTACACACGATTTCGGCTAGAAAACTGTTTGCGTTAGGCCACCTTGCACACATGTTTACACATAAAAAATTGTGAGTGATATACATACGAATGAAAATGTTTTTCTGGGATTCACTGTGTGGGATATACATACGAACGGAAACTATTAGGCCTGTATAATTGTCTCCCATGCCTCGCCCGATTGCACACGAGCTCATTTTGCCTCGTGTGTATGACCGGAGGACCTATCCCCGACGGTTTCTGGGTTGTGTGGGAAGGACCCCCTTATCGCACACACTCGCCACGCGACGGTTTAAAACTCCGTCGCGGAAAGGGGTTAAAAACCGTTTGTATATGATGTCTTTGCACCAGTGATCGGTAAGCGGTAAATGAGAAGATTTATCGGAATATCGGTCGTTATCTTGAACAGAGGATCCTAATATGATAGGTATTCAAGAGAGATATAATAAAAACTTTCATATAGATCATTGAATATGGTAAGTTTGATTCCTTGCAATAGTTTTACGATATTAAGATGGTAATATGTGGGAGGTATGTAACACCCCAGTGTCATGCAACAGTAACCCTCTGTAATTAAACTAATCATTTTTCCAAACAGTGCTTAATCACCATTGTTCAATATCCCATTTGAAATTCCAGTCAATTCAAATTCAAGTGAAGTTTGAAGTTGCTCAAAAGTTGCTGAAAAAATGTTCATCATTTGTCAAAAATTCCATAACAATTATTTGTTAAGGAACACAACATCACTTTTGTGCAAAGATGAGCATTACCAATTATAACAGCACAAATTCAGCATTTTTAAATGCTATCCTATTTATGGAAAATACCAAATGAATTCTTCTGGTCTCCAAAATATTTGTGGCACTGTCTATAATCACCAGGGATTTAATGGGACACCTCCCAAATTTTTCCTAAGTGAAATAGTTGACCAAATAATTCCCTTTCTATCTCTATTAAATAAACAAAAGATTATATAAAAAAAGAGAAAGAGCACAGGCCACTGTGCACCGGGCCAAGTGCACAGTGCCTGGCCCGAGCCAACTGGCCCAGCTAGGCCGGCCCACTCCCCCTCCCCGGTCGCTTCCTGTTCCTCCGACCGGGCGGGACAGCGCGTGCCCGTCGCCGCCCAGCCACCTTGCCGGCAACGCCCGGCGGGGGGATAAGGGGCAGCCCCGACGCCTCGGTCCTCTCACCTGTGCCCCACTCACTCCTCCGCTTTCCTCTGTCGCCCCACTCCTCTCTGGGCTCTCCCCAGATCCCCTTTCCCTCCACCTCCATGACACGCTCGTCGCCGGCCACTTCGCCCCGCCCCGACCATCGACGCCCCCGCACCTCGTCGACACGTCTATGAGATCCACCGTCGCCCTCTCCATCGACTGGTGCCGCCCGTTGTTGCTCCTCAGCTCTGCATCGCGAGATCGCCGTCGTCTTCTTCGTCTTCGGTTGCTGGCGAGCTCCGTCGAGTCCGGCCGCCCTCTGCTGCTACTAATCCTCCAAGGGCCACCGTGTGTGCCGCTCGGTGAGCCCCTCTTCCTTCCCCATTTCTCTAGTCGCCGATGAGCTCGTGGCCGTCGCCACAACCGCCGTCATCCTTGCCCGAGCACATCACCGTGCTCCTGGTGCTTCCAGGAACGCAATGCGCGCGCGCACGCATCCTACCGTGCCCCTAGCCCTATCCCCGACGAGCGCCCGAATGCATCGCCGCGGATCTCGTCGCCGGCGAGACTCCGGTGACCTTTTGGTCACGGGCTAGTGCCCAATGTGCTTGCCGCACTACATAGAGCACGCCTAGCCCTTCCGTTCGAGCTGCTTCACGCCGTAGTGCCGATTCCGTCGAGCACCCATATGCGCCGCTACCTCTGCTCGTCGCCGGCGCTGATTCCGGCCAAGTCCGATTGTGCTACCGCCACCACTCGACGCGCGGCACCGTGAGCGTTTGAACGCTGGTGAAAACGCGCGTTTTGGCACTCTGTAGCGAAAATCCGAGCCTCTCCGGCGAACTCGCCGCCAAGGAGAGCTCGTCGGCGCAACTCCGGCGCCGGTCGCCAACGTGGCACACCTGGGGCCACCCCTGGGTCACTGCCAGCGGGCCCCGTTGACTGGGTTGACCCAGTCAACGTGCTGACTGGGCAGCCCAGTGCCGCTGACATGTGGGCCCCGTGTTATTCAAGCAGGTTTTATAAATAAATAAAATGTTAATTATATTTAATCACTAGTTAGTCACTGAATAATGGGGCCCACACCCCTAATTAACCCTGTTAGATTAGTTTAATCCACTGTTAAGCTAATAGAGGCTGACATGTGGGTCCCAGTGGCCCCACTGGTCAGGTTTGACCTGGTCAGCCGCTCTGTTGACTGATGACATCATCAACCTATCATGCTCACGTCATATTCCATTTCTGTTAATATAAATAATTTTAGTATATGTTTTAAACTTGCAAAAATCATAGTAATTAAACCGTAGCTCCGATGAAAATGTTTTCTACATGAAAGTTGCTCAGAAAAACGAGACGAATTCGAATACGCGGTCCGTTCATCTGTCACATGCCCCTAGCATGCTGAACATGGAACATTCCCCCTTCGATCATCTGTTTGACACAGGACTGGAACCGGGAAAACATTCTCGGTTGAATTCCCCCTTCACCTATATCGTGCAGTACTATGTTAGGTCGACCCTAGTTCTGCTTTTCGTCATGTCATGCTCAGTGGTACCTCTGTTTGCTCTATATTTACTGTTTCTCCCCCCTCTTCTCTCCGGTAGACCCCGAGACCGATGATGCCCCTGTGATCGACTACGTAACCGACGACACTTCTCCCTTTTCAGCTGAGCTTCCAGGCAAGCCCCCCCTTTGATCATCCCGATATCGCCCATTCCATTCTCTCATGCTTGCATTAGATTTTGCTACTGTTATTGTTTGCTCCTATTCTGATGCATAGCCTACTTTTGTAACCTGCTTATTGTTACCTTACCTGCTTATCCTAAACTGCTTAGTATAGGTTGGTTAGTGATCCACCAGTGACCCCCACCTTGTCCCAGTTGCCCCGCTTTATGTTCGAAGACCCGATCAACGGGATCGAAGACCAGGCCCCGGACCGCACATCACCCCCCCTTAGTTGTACGACTCTGCAGAGTTACTATCTAGTGCCGAGGGTGACACCTCATCAGCACTTCTGATGTTAATCCTGTAGTGTAGCTATTTGGTCGTGGTCATCGAGGGTGGTTCCTCCTTAACCACTTTCGATACGACTCTGTCGTGCAACCCCTCAAGTGTGAACCTCGAGGGTGGTTCCTCCTACGTTCACCTTGATGAGTACATCGAGTGGAATCCATCGAGGGTGGTTCCTCGGGGTTTCCCCTTGGTGTTTGGACACACGGATACTTGGACTTTACAACTGTTACTTGGAAAGGCGGGTCGACCCTGAGGGGTGCCCGCGAGTGATGTGGAGACGGGTTGACCTGGAGGGTACCCGAGAGTTGAATACGAGGCGTGGCCGGGCATTCTTAGCCCTTGCCGCAAGTCCTCGAGACGGGGCGACGGGGTCACATC
Organism: Aegilops tauschii subsp. strangulata; assembly: GCF_002575655.3. NCBI lineage: Eukaryota > Viridiplantae > Streptophyta > Magnoliopsida > Poales > Poaceae > Aegilops > Aegilops tauschii. The sequence continues at coordinate 392,231,607 of NC_053037.3, forward strand.
TTTCGTGAGTCTCTGCTCGTGACCGCACTACCAACACAATAACGGTTTGGATATTTGATCTGAGGGGCCTCTGGCCTGATAGCACTAACCATCATGTGGGCATAGTATGGGCGTTCTGCGTCGTATGCATCAGCCGCAGCTTAATAGACGTCATGCGACTGAGCGGCGGGCGCCGGGTTGGACTGGTAAGCACCTGCCTTTTAAGGAGGTAGCTAGGTCTGCTCACCGGCCGCGTTCGCAACGTGTAGGAGTTCTCGGGGCGATGGCCCAAGACCCCTGGGGGCATAGGTTTAGTCCAGCGTGATGACCTCTCTATTTAGCCTAGGTCGGGTTGCGGCGTATTGTTTGGCCGAGGCCGGGCATGACCCAGGAAAGTGTGTCCGGCTAGAGTTAATCGAGCGTGGTGGGTAATTTGGTGCACCCCTGCAGGGACGAAAACATGTATCGATAGCCTGTCCTACGGTAACGGACACTCGGAGTTGTATCCCGATCGATACAGCTAGAACTTGATGCTGAGGCATGTAATGGAAATGATGGCTCCGGGATTGTTTTCTCGCAGGGAGTCGAGGAAGTGATCTCTGGGCCGTAATGTTACAACATACTTGCTATTATTATACCATGACACTCTTATCTCTTCTGATGCTGCAAGATGCTTGGAGCTGCTAGTCTTCGATAGGCTAGGCTTTCCCCTTCTCTTCTGGCATTCTGCAGTTCAGTCCACATATACTACCCATTTCATTAACACCGATGCATATGTAGTGTAGATCCTTGCTTGCGAGTACTTTGTATGAGTACTCACGGTTGCTTTGATCCCCTTTTTCCACCTCTTTCCATTCTTCTCGGATGCTCCAACCAGATGGTGGAGCCCAGGAGCCACACGCCACCTTCGACGACTACTACTACTACTACCACGAGGGTGCTTACTACTACGTGGAGGCCGCCGACGACCAGGAGTAGTTAGGAGGCTCCCAGACAGGAGGCCTTGCCTTTTCGATCGATGTTGCTTTTGTGCTAGCCTTCTTAAGGCAGACTTGTCTAACCTATGTCTGTACTCAGATATTGTTGCTTCCGCTGACCCTTGTGTATTCGAGCCCTCGAGGCCCATGGCTTGTAATATAAAGCTTGTATTATTTTAATTTGTGTCTAGAGTTGTGTTGTGATATCTTCCCGTGAGTCCTTGATCTTGATCGTACACATTTGCATGTATGATTAGTGTATGATTAAATCGAGGGTGTCACAAGTTGGTATCGGAGCCGACTGCCTGTAGGAATCCCCCTTTCCAACTCCTTGGCCGAAGTTGAGTCTAGTCACTACAAAACTTTTACTAACATGGCCGTGAGGCTTACGGGCCCACGTCGCCATATGGGTGGTATTAGGATCTTTTACTCCTCGTCTATACTCTGGGACTCTGATCTCTCTTCCATCCGGGTTAAACGATTTTGCTAACTCTAACTCTAGGTTCTCGTAACTAATTCCTCCGGAGAGCCCCTTTTTTACAGATGATCGCCTGCTGCACTAGAAGATTCTGAAGATACTCTACGATGTTCTCTTGAGACTTTGTGCCCATCGCTTTTGCAATTCCCTACCACCGATATATCCTTATACGATCATTCCCTGTTGCTCTTGTTATTACAAGATACCCCGAAATACTCTCCGTTGCCTCGAGAATCCTTTGAGCTTACTGCTTTGCAGTTCTTTACCACATGAATACCCCTACGGATAATTCCTCGCACTTGTCGAGTATCCGTTCATCCCCAGTTATACGTATGCGTCACAAGATTCTTTGAAAGACTATTCAATCTTCCGAGAATCCTCTTCAAACTATTGCTCTGCAAATTCTTGTATGCTTGCATTATGGATGCTTCCCATATGTCTAGCAATATTCATCAGTATCCTTTGACACCGTCATTTTGTTCTTATTGATTCAACATGTGAGCGAATGTGCACAATCATCAGTTGATCCTTTCAAATGATCTTTCCGGCTCAGACGTCTTTTTGAACATTAGCTGGTTCTCGACCAATCAATTGCCGACGATTGTAACCCTAAGTCTATACAACTTATCCGTCCTTTATCAGAGAATTTGCTTCTGATCCCTTGATTTGGAAATCATAATTTCTTTGCATTTAAGCATCGAATTATTCAGATGCTTCTATAATCCAATGCCTTTGCATTCTTTCCTTCTTCTGGTTGAGTACTGATACTCACATCAGATCCATTGAGGACCGCTGAATCCTTTGTTGGATTATTATCCGGCAGTGTCCTTCATATTCAAAATTTTGTGCGCTCTTCCCCTGATACATATTGCCTTTGGTAAATTGTATTCTCTGCTTTGTCAACCATGCTCTGCTTCCGAGCTTGAGTTAATTACCTCTGAAGTTTTTGCAAATCTTCCTAAGATGCCCCAACGGGTTAAACAGTGCTTTCCCTAATTTGTTTGAACCCGAAAATTCCTATGGGTCATACTCGACTGGTGTTACGCCGGACTTTTTTCTACACTACAACTTTGTCAAAAGCGGGAAGTAAATGAGAGTTTATGCATTGAAGAAGTGGGAGTTGACCTTGAACTTTGTGTTCATGCCCATAGACACGATGTAGATCTTATCATGGAAGCTTCTCTTATAATCAAATGTTCCCTTGGTATAAGCTCATCTTGCATCTATAAATTGATTCTTTGCAATCGTGGTTCCGACCATATTTTCCCCTTGATTCCATTTCCCGGACAAGTTAAAATACTTGTCTTCTGCAGATCATTTCATTTGTCCAACCTCTATTTTGATCTACCTCGAGTATTGCCCCCTGTTATCTCAAGGATGTTGTGTCATTGCACTACCTCTTGTGAATTCTCATTGGAATGATACTCCATCACATCATTCCTAGCCTAATCGGCTATATCATCATCGAGCTAATTTTAACTATGCTACCCGGTTCTTGTTCCTGGAGCACAACTTTCGAACGACGAGGTAAGCTTACGCCGATCTTCCTCATCTGATCATTTCACCTTAAACAACAAGCTTGATTTCGAGCTTGTGTCGCATCCATGGTTCCAATAACCTTTCGCTTCATCATTCCTTTTGCTTGATGTCATCACTGTTCGATGGCCTCTTCATAGTACCTCGACAAAATATGTCGTGATCCCCATCAATATACTGACCTGTTTCAGGATATCAATCGAATTCATGATGAGAAATACCATCCTCACCCCTCGATGATTGTGTTATCATCGACAACGTCCTTGACTTCCTGCCAACACAGACCTGATTGTGTTTGGTTATACCTTATGTTCCGAGATAATCTTGGAAATGTTCCTTTGAAGCTCTTATGATCTACAGACCCAATCCTTAATTGAAACACCATATCAGTGCTATCTCGAAGCATGACTGTGGTATTCCGAATATCAACACAAACATTTGAAGAGAAATGCTAAATGCTTCTTGATCTATTATCCAAACACCGTTATATGGGTAACATCCTAATTCTTTGCTCGCCCCTTTATCTAAATACTTTTGCACTTAATGTCCTATCATGTATATCATGCTTCGCTTTTCTTTAGGAAGGATATATTCCCAATTCTTGTGTGAAACACATTTTTACTTTCCATTGGTTGTTTAACCTTTCTTGTGGTCTATATGACCTAAGCAATATTAAGTCTCTTCCTATGAAAACACCTTGGTCTACAACTCTGTCAGTGTGACCCTGTTATTATTGTTGATGACATTCCGGTAACCACCGATGGACGAGAAATTTGCCTAATGGTCCGCCTCGTTCGAACGAGCAGGAAAATGGTTCTCTTTGTCCCTCACCCTGTTGGGGAACGTAGCAGAAATACAAAATTTTCTACGCATCACCAAGATCAATCTATGGAGTTTACTAGCAATGAGAGGGAAGGAGTGCATCTACATACCCTTGTAGATCGCGAGCGGAAGCGTTCAAGAGAACGGGGTTGATGGAGTCGTACTCGTCATGATCCAAATCACCGATGATCCTAGCGCCGAACGGACGACACCTCCGCGTTCAACACACGTACGGTTGGCGACGTCTCCTCCTTCTTGATCCAGCAAGGGGGAAGGAGAGGTTGATGGAGATCCAGCAGCACGACGGCGTGGTGGTGGAAGTAGCGGGATTCCAACAGGGCTTCGCCAAGCGCTGCGGGAGGAGGGAGATGTGTCACGGGAGGGAGAGGGAGGCGCCAGGGCTTAGGTTATGCTGCCCTCCCTTCCCCCCACTATATATAGGGCCAAGGGAGAGGGGGGGGGGGCGCAGCCTTGGCCCTTCCTCCAAGGAAGGGTGCGGCCAGGGAGGAGTCCATCCTCCCCAAGGCACCTCGGAGGTGCCTTCCCCCTTTAGGACTCTCCCTTTATCTTATCTCTTGGCGCATGGGCCTCTTGGGGCTGGTTCCCTTGGCCCATATAGGCCAAGGCGCACACCCCACAGCCCATGTGCCCCCCCCGGGGCAGGTGGACCCCCGGACCCCTTTCGGCACTCCCGGTACAATACCAATAATGCGCGAAACTTTTCCGGCGACCAAAACAAGACTTCCCATATATAAATCTTTACCTCCGGACCATTTCGGAACTCCTCGTGACGTCCGGGATCTCATCCGGGACTCCGAACAACTTTCGGGTTACCGCATACTAATATCTCTATAACCCTAGCGTCATCGAACGTTAAGTGTGTAGACCCTATGGGTTCGGGAGACATGCAGACATGACCGAGACGACTCTCTGGTCAATAACCAACAGCGGGATCTGGATACCCATGTTGGCTCCCACATGCTCCTCCATGATCTCATCGGATGAACCACGATGTCGAGGATTCAATCAATCCCGTATACAATTCCCTTTGTCTATCGGTATGTTACTTGCCCGAGATTCGATCGTCGGTATCCCGATACCTTGTTCAATCTCGTTACCGGCAAGTCTCTTTACTCGTTCCGTAACACATCATCCCGTGATCAACTCCTTGGTCACATTGTGCACATTATGATGATGTCCTACCGAGTGGGCTCAGAGATACCTCTCCGTTTACACGGAGTGACAAATCCCAGTCTCGATTCATGCCAACCCAACAGACACTTTCGGAGATACCTGTAGTGCACCTTTATAGCCACCCAGTTACGTTGTGACGTTTGGTACACCCAAAGCATTCCTACGGTATCCGGGAGTTGCACAATCTCATGGTCTAAGGAAATGATACTTGACATTAGAAAAGCTCTTAGCAAACGAACTACACGATCTTGTGCTAGGCTTAGGATTGGGTCTTGTCCATCACATCATTCTCCTAATGATGTGAACCCGTTATCAACGACATCCAATGTCCATGGTCAGGAAACCGTAACCATCTATTGATCAACGAGCTAGTCAACTAGAGGCTTACTAGGGACATGGTGTTGTCTATGTATCCACACATGTATCTGAGTTTCCTATCAATACAATTTTAGCATGAATAATAAACGATTATCATGAACAAGGAAATATAATAATAACCAATTTATTATTGCCTCTAGGGCATATTTCCAACATTGGTACCAACGTTGATGCCAACATAACTGACATGCTATCCTATGACATGCCTTGCTATCATATCCGTGCAAGATGTCGCCGCTCTCCCTACTCTGAACACATAAGGTGGGCCCATAACCCACAGTTTCACAGGATCGAAACCTGACTCTTCTGTACAACCTTGATTTCGAAATATTCTTTGCACCTGGCTTCGTATGTAATTCACGAGCTAACTTCCTTACCATGATTCATTCTGGTATCAGAGGCAACATCATTCCTCATTGCTCTGAACCCCTTCATCACCTGTTATAGGCATCAGCTTGATGCCTACCTGGTTGAAACTTGTTGAACCTCCTTATAGCACTCTCGATTTGTTTCCTGGTGCTTCTAAACTCTCCTTCCTTGAGATAATTACCGGATGCCAATCCTTTCAGACATCCGTCCTTTTAGTTTCCCCCCTTATACCCTATTCGTAAGTACGACGGAGTTTCCGAAGAAAGGACGAGGACTTCATCATGATGCCCTGATGCAGTGAATTGAAGACATCAACGTTATGGTTCAACCTCTTCGATGAGAGCATCAAGAAAAGAAGATCCGTTAGAATTTCGTAACCAATCCTTTTCCCCTTGCTCCACCTCTTAATCTCGGGATGAGATTTCTTGTAGTGGAGGAGATTTGTAACACCCCCAGTGTCATGCAACAGTAACCCTCTGTGATTAAACTAATCATTTTTTCAAACAGTGCTTAATCACCTTTGTTCAATATCCCATTTGAAATTCCAGTCAATTCAAATTCAAGTGAAGTTTGAAGTTGCTCAAAAGTTGCTGGAAAAATGTTCATAATTTGTCAAAAATTCCATAACAATTATTTGTTAAGGAACACAACATCACTTTTGTGCAAAGATGAGCCTTAGCAATTATAACAACACCAATTCAACATTTTTAAATGCTATCCTATTTATGAAAAATACCAAATGAATCCTTCTGGTCTCCAAAATATTTGCGGCACTGTCTATAATCACCAGGGATTTAATGGGACACCTCCCAAATTTTTCCTAAGTGAAATAGTTGACCAAATAATTCCATTTCTATCTCTGTTAAATAAACAAAAGATCATATAAAAAAAGAGAAAGAGCACAGGCCACTGTGCACTGGGCCAAGAGCACAGTGCCTGGCCCGAGCCAACTGGCCCAGCTAGGCCGGCCCACTCCCAATCCCTGGTCGCTTCCTGTTCCTCTGCTGCTACTAATCCTCCAAGGGCCACCATGTGTGCCGCTCGGTGAGCTCCTCTTCCTTCCCCATTTCTCTAGTCGCTCTCGCACGCTTGCTAGCTACTTCCTCCGCAGCGACCGAACGCGCCGACGCCGACGAGCTCGTGGCCGTCGCCACAGCCGCCGTCATGCTCGCCCGAGCACAACACCGTGCTCCTGGTGCTTCCAGCAACGCAACGCGCGCGCGCACGCATCCTACCGTGCCCTCTAGCCCTATCCCCGACGAGCGCCCGAATGCATCGCCGCGGATCTCATCCCCAGCGAGTCTCCGGTGACCTTTTGGTCATGGGCTAGTGCCCAACGTGCTTGCCGCACTGCATAGAGCACGCCTAGCCCTTCCGTTCGAGCTGCTTCACGCCGTAGCGCCGTTTCCGTCGAGCACCCATACGCGTCGCAGCCTCTGCTCGTCACCGACGCCGATTCCGGCCAAGTCCGGTTGCACTACCACCACCACTCGACGCGCGGCACCGTCAGCGTTCGAACGCAGGTGAAAGCGCGCGTTTTGGCGCTCTGTAGCGAAAATCCGAGCCTCTCCGGCGAACTCGCAGCCGCGGAGAGCTCGCCGGCGCAACTCCGGCACCAGTCGCTAACGTGGCACACCTGGGGCCACCCCTGGGTCACCGCCCGCAGGCCCCGTTGACTGGGTTGACCCAGTCAACATGCTGACTGGGCAGCCCAGTGCCACTGACACGTGGGCCCCGCTTTATTTAAGCAGGTTTTATAAATAAATAAAATGTTAATTAATCTGTTAATTAGATTTAATCACTAGTTAGTCACTGAATAATGGGGCCCACACCCCTAATTAACCCTGTTAGATTAGTTTAATCCACTATTAAGCTAATAGAGGCTGACATGTGGGTCCTAGTGGCCCCACTGGTCAGGTTTGACCTGGTCAGCCGCTCTGTTGACTGATGACGTCATCAACCTGTCATGCTCATGTCATATTCCATTTCTGTTAATATAAATAATTTCAGAATATGTTTTAAACTTGCAAAAATCATAGTAATTAAACCGTAGCTCCGATGAAAATGTTTTCTACACGGCGGTCCGTTCATCTGTCACATGCCCCAAGCATGCTGAACATGGAACATTCCCCCTCCGATCATCTGTTTGACACAGGACTGGAACCGGGAAAACATTCTCGGTTGAATTCCCCCTTCACCTATATCGTGCAGTACTACGTTAGGTCGACCCTAGTTCTGCTTTTCGTCATGTCATGCTTAGTGGTACCTCTGTTTGCTCTGTATTTACTGTTTCTCCCCCCTCTTCTCTCCGGTAGACCCCGAGACCGATGATGCCCCTGTGATCGACTACGTAACCGACGACACTTCTCCCTTTTCAGCAGAGCTTCCAGGAAAGCCCCCCCTTTGATCATCCCGATATCGCCCATTCCATTCTCTCATGCTTGCATTAGATTTTGCTACTGTTATTGTTTGCTCCTATTCTGATGCATAGCCTACTTTTGTAACCTGCTTATTGTTACCTTACCTGCTTATCCTAAACTGCTTAGTATAGGTTGGTTAGTGATCCACCAGTGACCCCCACCTTGTCCCAGTTGCCCCGCTTTATGTTCGAAGACCCGATCAACGGGATCGAAGACCAGGCCCCGGACCGCACATCACCCCCCTTAGTTGTACGACTCTGCAGAGTTACTATCTAGTGCCGAGGGTGACACCTCATCAGCACTTCTGATGTTAATCCTGTAGTGTAGCTATTTGGTCGTGGTCATCGAGGGTGGTTCCTCCTTAACCACTTTCGATACGGCTCTGTCGTGCAACCCCTCAAGTGTGAACCTCGAGGGTGGTTCCTCCTACGTTCACCTTGATGAGTACATCGAGTGGAATCCATCGAGGGTGGTTCCTCGGGGTTTCCCCTTGGTGTTTGGACACACGGATACTTGGACTTTACAACTGTTACTTGGAAAGGCGGGTCGACCCTGAGGGGTGCCCGCGAGTGATGTGGAGACGGGTTGACCTGGAGGGTACCCGAGAGTTGAATACGAGGCGTGGCCGGGCATTCTTAGCCCTTGCCGCAAGTCCTCGAGACGGGGCGACGGGGTCACATCTTTCGTGAGTCTCTGCTCGTGACCGCACTACCAACACAATAATGGTTTGGATATTTGATCTGAGGGGCCTCTGGCCTGATAGCACTAACCATCACGTGGGCATAGTATAGGCATTCTGCGTCGTATGCATCAGCCGCGGCTTAATAGACGTCATGCGACTGAGCGGCGCGCGCCGGGTTGGACTGGTAAGCACCTGCCTTTTTAAGGAGGTAGCTAGGTCTGCTCACCGGCCACGTTCGCAACGTGCAGGAGTTCTCGGGGTGATGGCCCAAGACCCATGGGGGCATAGGTTTAGTCCGGCGTGCTGACCTCTCTATCTAGCCTAGGTCGGGTTGCGGCGTATTGTTTGGCCGAGGCCGGGCATGACCCAGGAAAGTGTGTCCGGCCGGAGTTAATCGAGCGTGGTGGGTAAGTTGGTGCACCCCTGCAGGGAAGAAAACATGTATCGATAGCCTGTCCTATGGTAACGGACACTCAGAGTTGTATCCCGATCGATACAACTAGAACTTGATGCTGAGGCATGTAATGGAAATGATGGCTCCGGGATTGTTTTGTCGCAGGGAGTCGAGGAAGTGATCTCTGGGCGCTAATGTTACAACATACTTGCTATTATTATACCATGCCACTCTTATCTCTTCTGATGCTGCAAGATGCTTGGAGCTGCTTGAAGATGCTAGTCTTCGATAGGCTAGGCTTTCCCCTTCTCTTCTGGCATTCTGTAGTTCAGTCCACATATACTACCCATTTCATTAACACCGATGCATATGTAGTGTAGATCCTTTCTTGCGAGTACTTTGGATGAGTACTCACGGTTGCTTTGATCCCCTTTTTCCACCTCTTTCCATTCTTCTCGGATGCTGCAACCAGATGGTGGAGCCCAGGTGAAAGTGCAACTATCCCTGGGTGGTTTTGGTAATTCCTTACAACATATAGCTCATTGAGCTAATGCTATTTCAAGATAAATATTTCAGGAAAGCTCAATGATTGGCATGGCATGGATTAGAAAGTGGACCCCTCACAATTCTAAGGACAAAAGGATTGGCTCAAGCTCAAAGCACAAGACTCTACATTTTTCATTTTAGTGATCCAAGATCACATTGAGTCCATAGGAAAAGCCAATACTATCAAGAGGGGGTGAGGTGTTGCTTAATGAGTTTCTTGGGAGCCTCCGTCAAGATTGTGGAGTTGAACCAAGGAGTTTGTAAGGGCAAGGAGATCGCCTAATTCGTGAAGATCTACCCGAGTGAGGCAAGTCCTTCGTGGGCGACGGCCATGGTGGGATAGACAAGGTTGCTTCTTCGTAGAGCCTTCGTGGGTGGAGCCCTCCGTGGACTCGCGCAACCGTTACCCTTCGTGGGTTGAAGTCTCCATCAACGTGGATGTACGATAGCACCACCTATCTGAACCACGGATAAAAAATCTCCGTGTCAACATTGCGTTTGCTCTCCCAAACTCCTCCCTTTATCTTCATATGCAATTGTTTTACTTTCCGCTGCTATAATCTTAGAATTGCATGTGTAGGTTGATTACTTGACTTGTGCAAAGTTGCTAAAATATGCCAAGAACTAAAATTGGGAAAAGGCCAGATTTTTATTTGGTCAAGTAGTCTAATCACACCCCTCTAGACATACTTTCGATCCTACACCAGGAGCCACATGCCACCTTCGACGACGACTACTACTACCACGAGGGTGCTTACTACTACATGGAGGCCGCTGATGACCAGGAGTAGTTAGGAGGCTCCCAGACAGGAGGCCTTGCCTTTTTGATCGATGTTGCTTTTGTGCTAGCCTTCTTAAGGCAGACTTGGCTAACCTATGTCTGTACTCAGATATTGTTGCTTCCGCTGACCCTTGTGTATTCGAGCTTATGTATTCGAGCCCTCGAGGCCCATGGCTTGTAATATAAAGCTTGTATTATTTTAATTTGTGTCTAGAGTTGTGTTGTGATATCTTCCCGTGAGTCCTTGATCTTGATCGTACACATTTGCGTGTATGATTAGTGTACGATTGAATCGAGGGCGTCACAAGGTACTAGTGAATGATTGTGGTTTAGTAAGAATATTGGTGTTATGGTTTGTGATTCCTGGAGCATGCATGTATAATCTCTAGTTATTCTAAGAAGTTTGAGCATGATTTATTATTGATTGTCTTCCTTATGAGTGGTGATTGGGGACAAGCGATGGTCTTTCCCTACAAATCTATCCCCTAGGGGCATGCGTAGTAGTACTTTGCTTCGAGGGCTAATAAACTTTTTGGATAATGTTTTTTGGCAGGCTTGTGGGCCCGTGGCAACTCCGGCAACCCTAACTCCAACTCCATAAGTACATATTCATCTAGAAAAAAATCAGAGAGAAAGAATCATTGCATATTATGATACAGAGCCGCCGCCACCTCATGTTCTTCATCGGGAGGGCTGATATGGAGTCCGTTCTGGGCTCCGGAGAGGGGGATTCGACGCCGTCGTCATCATCAACCATCCCCCATAAACAATTCCATGATGCTCACCGCCGGGAGTGAGTAATTCCTTCGTAGGCTTGCTGGACGGTGATGGGTTGGATGAGATTTGTTATGTAATCGAGTTAGTATTGTTAGGGCTTGATCCCTAGTATCCACTATGTTCTGAGATTGATGTTGTTATGACTTTGCTATGCTTAATGCTTGTCACTAGGACCCAAGTGCACTACAAAAAAAAGACACATCCGTGACATTATGGGCCGAACGAAAATCTTTTCTGTCATACTTATGACACTTCTATGACGATAATTGTGACAAAACACGGTATCATCATAGATGTGGTGGGGTCCTACTTCTATGACAAAAAATCATGACAGAAAATGGGCTTTTCATCCTGGGCGGGCCGGAGCCGCAGCTGCATGACATTCTTTGGGCCGTCCATGATGGAAAAAACTGTGGTAGAAGCGAGGGCGCGGAAAATATCGGGGAGTCCCCGGTTACGGTGGGTGGTCGGGGGCCGAGCGATGCACGTTTCTCTCGTACGTACGCGCGTGTGTGCGAGGCGTTGGGCTCTAACTGAACCCGAGCGATTGCACAGCAGGCTACGCGTTACTGAACCCGAGCGATCGATCGATGGCTGTTAACTGAACCCGATCGAGTGATTCCTGCGCTACTGCTGCTAACTGAAGCCGATCAATGCTGCCTCTGGATGAACAGTGAGCATTGCGCGCAGGGGGGGGGGTGGATGAACAGGACCCCGTGGCGTTGCCTCTGGATGAACAGTGAGCGTTGCTGGGGGGTTTGGATGAACAGTTCCCGGTGGGGGTGGATGAATAGGACCCCGATCGTTCGAGCCGGTTGGGGTTGGATGAACAGGACCCCGTGGAGGGCAGGATGAACAGGACCACCCCGAGGATGAACAGTAGACGGTGGAGGGCAGGATGAACAGTAGCCCGTGGAGGGGTGGTTGAACAGGAGCCCGTGGAGAGGGCTGGTTGAACAGTAGCCGATGGAGTAGCGCGCGGTGGAGGCTGGATGAACAGGAGCCCGTGGATGAACAATCGCAGGTGGAGGTTGGAGGAGGTCGACGGTGGATGAACAGTAGCCCGTGGAGGCTGGAGGCGGTCGACGGTGGAGATGAACAGTATCCCGTGGAGTCCCGTTTTGCGGTACGCCACATCCCTCCCGATGAACAGGACCCCCGGCTCGACCGTAGCGCTCCAACACAAGTCCGTTTCCTTCGTTTTGCGGTACGCCACACCCCTCCCGATCAACAGGACCCCCGTTTCGACCGTACGAGGTCCGTTTCCTCCATTTTGCGGTACGCCAGACCCCTCCCGACGAACAGGATCCCGTTTCGAACGTGGCCGGTCGAACACAAGGCCGTTTCCTCCGTTCTGCGGTATGCCAGGCCTCGTTTCCATCGGCTGTTCCGTCCAAGCCCTCCCGATGAACACGACGACGCATTCCGTTCCAACCCAGCCGGTTGGCTCCCCATGAACACGACGATGACGCTGTTTCTCCGTTCCGACCCAGCCATGTACACAAGCCCTGGTCGTTCGTATGCGCGAGTAGGCGTTCGAGACCCTGCCCGTATGTACGTACGTGGTCGTATTTTCTTTCTTGCACACTGGCCGCTGTACGTACGTGTACATGCTACGTGCGCGCCTCTACTACGACATGTGCGCGCCTCTACATCGACCAGTATGTACATACACGTTCGCGACCAGAATGACAACGCTACGTACGCTTCGACCAGGTGGGTCCCGAGTGTCAGGCACTTCCTTGCCTGCGAAGATGTAGCTGGTGGGTCCCAGCAGTCAGGGGGGCGAATCGTTTTTTTGCCCGGACGCACTTCCATGCGTGCGAAGATGTAGCTGGTGGGTCCCAGCAGTCAGGGGGAAATGTTTTTTTCGTGAAATACGGTGGCCCGTCCGGTGGGTCCCCGCTGTTAGGTGGAGGAATAATTATTTTGCGCGTAATAAGGAGGCACTTCCTTGCTGGGGCTATGGACCGAGCTGTCAGCCTCTCCACGTACAGTCCACGTCCGATGGAAGCTGTTCCTTGACCACGTTGACCACGCCACGCCGAGAGCACCAGGGCGGTGGACGACGGCAAGGCCTAGGAAGGGGACGACGCGGAGCCGGGGAAGACGCGGCAGTGGATGCCCATACGTAGAGGAGTACGAGGGTTCACTGGTTCGCTGCGGTGTGAGGCTGCCGTCGCCGCAGAATAACAGGGGGTGTGGGTGAGTAGAGGGATGACCTGGCCAGCGGTGGGAATAGTAGGGGGCGGTGAGGCCTCCGCGGCAGCACAGCCGGCCACGGGAGGTAGGAGCATGCGGCACGACCGGCACTGCTTTGGGCGGCTGGAGCAACAAGACCAGAGGTTGAAGAAGCACTACGGCCGTTGGATGGACATCGTACGGTCACTGGAGCTAGAATCGTTCATATTGACTAAGTTGACAAAGCACTCCGTCCCAGTCAACTTACTAGGCCCACAAGTCAGCCTCCCACCAAGGTGGGTCCCAACCAGCAGGGGGAGTATTCATTTTTTTGTGCGTAATAAGGAAGCACTTCCGGTGGGTCCGAGCTGACAGCGGGGGGAATGTTTTTTTCGCGCAATACGGTGGCCCGTCCGATGGGTCCCAGTAGTCAGGGGGGAAACATTTTTTTCGCGAAATACGGTGGCCCATTCGGTGGGCACCTGCTGGCAGGTGGAGGAATCATTATTTTACGCATAATAAGGAGGCACTTCCTTGCTGTCGTCGTGGACCCAGCTGTCAGCCTCTCCATGTATAGTCCACGTCCGATGGAAGCCGTTCCTTGACCACGTTGACCATGCAGCGCCGAGAGCACCAGGGCGGTGGACGACGGCGAGGCCTAGGAAGGGGACGACGCGGAGCCGGGGAAGACGCGGCAATGGAAGCCCGCACGGAGAGGAGTACGAGGGTTCACTGGTTTGGCTGCGGTGTGAGGCTGCCGTCGCCACAGAATAACAGGGGGTGTGGGTGAGTAGAGGGATGGCCTGGCCAGCGGCGGGAATAGTAGGGGGCGGTGAGGCCTCCGCGGCAGCACAGCCGGCCACGGGAGGTAGGAGCATGCGGCATGACCGGCGCTGCTTTGGGCGGCTAGAGCAACAAGACCTTAGGTTGAAGAAGCACTATGGCCGTTGGATGGACATCGTACGGTCACTGGAGCTAGAATCGTTCATATTGACTAAGTTGACAAAGCACTCCGTCCCCGTCAACTTAGTAGGCCCACAAGTCAGCCTCCCACCAAGGTGGGTCCCAACTAGCAGGGGGAGTATTCATTTTTTTGTGCATAATAAGGAGGCACCTCCGGTGGGTCCGAGCTGACAGCGGGGGAAATCTTTTTTTCACGAAATACGGTGACCCGTCCGGTGGGTCCCAGCACTCAGGGGGGAAACGTTTTTTTTTCACAAAATACGGCGGCCCGTCCGGTGGGTCCCTGCTGTTAGGTGGAGGAATCATTATTTTCCGTGTAATAAGGAGGCACTTCTTTGCTGCGGCTGTGGACCCAACTGTCAGCCTCTCCACGTACAGTACACTTCTAATGGAAGTCGTTCCTTGACCACGTTGACCACGCCGCGTTCCGTTGCATGCATGCGTCCATGGGCATGGTGCGTCCCCACTGTCAGCCTCTCACGTACAGTCATGTTCCGATGACTCTCGGTTGTTGACCACGTTGACCATACCGTGCCGAGCGCACCAAAGGCCGGTGGACGACGGCGAGGCCCCAGACTGGAACAACCCGGATATGGGGAAGACGGGGCAGTGGAGTCGCAGATGGAGAGGAGTGGGAAACTTGACTGGTTCGGGTGCGCGGCAGCACAGCCGCGGTGCCGCCCACGGGAGACAGGAGCAAGAACAGAGGTTGAAGAAGGAGCACGGTTGTTGGATTAACATCCAACGGTCCAGCTGCTAGAATCATTTGTTGATTAAGTTGACAAAGCCATGCGTACACGTCCGCTTAGCAGGCCCACAAGTCAGCCACCAAATCTGACGGGTCCCAGCTGTCAACGGGAGGAATAATTTTTTTCACATAACAAGGGGGCACTTCCTTCCGTGCGAAGATACAGCCGGTGGGTCCCAGCTGTCAGGTGGAGGAAACATTTTTTTCAGCTTAATAAGGAGGAACTTTCCTTGCATGCGACCATGGACCTCGTGGGTCCGAGCCGTCAGGCTCTCCACGTACAATCCTCTTCCGACGACTCTCGTTTGTTGACCACGCCGCACCGAGCGCAGCGAGGCGGTGGACAACGGCGAGGCCCCGGACGGGAACGACTCGGAGATGGGAAGACGCGGCAGTGGAGTCGCAGATTGAGTGGAGGAGAAGGGTTATAACTAGTTCTGGTGCGGCGTGGGTGTGACACCCCAAATTTTTGACCTTGTTTTATTAATTAAATTTTTTCCAGGAAATTAAACTTTCCCATTTGTCTAGATTTACCTTTTGATATTGTGGGTTTTTACCTCAAGTGGGAACTTTCCAAAAGTATTATTGGACTTGTATACTCTCTCTATGAAACAATTCCTTATCAGTGGATTTAATTGCAAGATTTGCTTTTCCCTGAGCTTTATTCTTTTAAAATGATTTTTCATGAATTTGGAGTCTCTGTTGCACTGCAACCATTTGATTAGTGCATTTAAAAATTTCACCAAAATTTGGGGATGTCATGTGATGTTTCCACATCACTTTTATGCAAAAATAGCTTTTGGTTATTGGAGATTTTGAGCTCTACATCAACTTTTCAAATCTGGTCCAGTAGGTATTTTTGCACTGCAACCTATTTAAATATTCCTTTAAAAATTCTTCCTAGTGTTTGGAGATGTCAGTAGATGCATATAATTCAACTTTATACTAAAACCCAGTGATGTTCTTTGAAAAATTTGAGTGAATCAACCCCTTTTTCATTCTGGTCCAGTTTGGTGATTTGTACTGCAACCCTATTTTATTTTTGCTCTAGTGCCCATGAGCTTTTTCCTGCTTGTAGCCCTCCCTACAAAACCCTTAAGTCCAGGAGAGTGGACCCATTGGAGGATTTTAAGTGCATGCAATGAGACCTTTTTCTTTCTGTCCAAAACTGAAGTTTTGCAAAACTTGCACTAGCAAGTTTCTGGTTTTGCCCAAATGATCTTGCCTTCATCACCTACATCCAGGGAGACCCTGATTTGGAGTTTTTGGCCACTCCAAGAGTTGCCTAGATGCACTTAGCATTCTGTCGAACACTTGGTGTGCACAGTCAGTTTTGACATGAGTTTTAGTTTGCACTGTGTACTTGATCCACTGACCCAGCAACCTTGTCCACTAAGATCCTAACTACTCCAAGCCTAGGTCTGCTACCTACCAGCCTCACCCAAGCCCTGTGGCGCGCATTGGCATTTGGCCGAACAGTTGGCGTGCGCGCTCTGGGCACGCCCAGGGCGCACGTTTTGCACGCGCGCGCACCGAGCCGCCGCGTCGCACTGCCGCCCTCGCCGCGTCCCGCCCCTGGCCCTTGCACGCCTGCAGAGCCACGCCCTGCCCTCGCCCCCTCGCCAGAACCCTCCAAGCCACCCCTGGCGCCCTACAGCGCCGCGGTCAGGGCTCCCTTGGCGGCACACCGGCGTCGGCAGTGAGCTCCTGCCACGGACGGCGCCGCCCAAGCCACCCGCGCGCGCCAGCTGCCCCTTGGAGCAGCTCGAGCTTATCCTGGAGCCCGTCGGCACGCGCTCGTCGCCGCCACGTCGCCCTGCGGCTACAGAACGACGGTCGTTGACGTTCTTATCCACGGCCGCCGCGGGACCAGCCTCGAACGCCTATTTAAGGAGGCCCCCGAACTCCTCCGGGCACTCATGCGATCTCAGGCAATCCCCCTAGTGCTCCCCTAGCCGCGGATTGACCGGATGAGGTCATCTCCCCCACCTCCGGCAGGTTCGGCCGCCGCCTTCCTCCGGTCCCGCTAGTCGCCAGCAAGGCCTCCCCAGCTCATCTAGCACCACCATCCCACTCCCCTCGACCTCACGGTGCCGCCCAGCCTCTCAAACGCGACCAAGAACCACCGGAGCCCAAACCCCCATTCACTCCCGAAGCCTCCTCCGCCGCGGAGCCCACCGCCGGCGACTCCCTCCGTCCCCACCTGCCTAGCGCACACCGGAAGGACCGCCCTAGGCTGACGGATCCATCCCCGCCCTCAGGACCCCGCGGAGAGGCGCCGTTCATCGATGGCGATCGCCGGAGCCCTGCCTCCGTTCGGGCAGAGGCAGAGGAGGGAGACGAGAATAGTCAAACCTGACCAGTGGCCCCCCTGGACCCACTGTCAGTGACCCAGCCCCCGCCGACGTGTGTTTTAAGTGGAGGCGTATTTCGCAAGATACGTCTTCGCTAAACAGAAAGCGTAAGCCCCTACAAAAACGTTTTCTTTTCTGTTTTTATTAAAAACAGAACTTTGACTGGCTATATCTTTTAAAATAAAACTCCAAATGAGTTGATTCCTTTTCCTACCTCTCTCAAATTTCATCTAGTTTATTTTAAGATTTATTTCAAAAATATTTGGGACAGCTTTTTGTACTGTTTTTGAAACATTTGTTATTTGAATATTTTTTTCAAAATAGGAGATGGAGAGAGAAGAAAACTTTCAAAAAGTGCACCCCCTTGCACACTCTTGAAGGCAAGCATTCTGAACTCTGGCATAATATTTTTGTGAGGTGTTTTGATACGGTTACAACACCACTTTGACTTGGAGCATACGTTATTTTTATGTAATGATAAAGTCACACGCATGAGTGCATATTGGAGATGCTTTACTGTTAGAATGGATATGCTGGTAATAGTGATAATCCTCGCAAGCTTTTCATGCATACTGGCAGGAAGCCGGGAAAGTCGTGGTCTTGGGTAGACACGAGCTTGTCCCCAGACGAGTGTGTCCGGTATGGCATGATGAGGTTTGATGAGCGGTGATTCTGTCTGTTAATGGAGATATATTGGTTATGCTAATCATTCGGAGAATACTTGGACCTCCTGAGTCTGCCGTAGGTCGAGTCTTGTTCAGTAACTTCCCCTACTTGTTTTGTACTACCACTTGTCCCTGCCGCAGGTAGGGTACGGTTCAGTAAGTTGTCAACCCCTTACCAAGGCACACACCGTACAGAGAGGCCATGGTGGAAGATACCGGATGCATCCGGTAGGCATGCCACCTGGTCCGGGGGCATGGGTGTTTCCGGTTGGGACCGAGAGGGGGGCACCCCTTAGAGCGCGCGATATAAATTTGATCCCATGCTACGTCGAGGTTGTAGCCTCCCCACTTAGAGTTTTGCTTGACAGGTGTCGTGGGTGATTCCAGACACCGGTAAGTTAAGCTGGTGTGTGCAGGTCAGGCGTGTTTTCAACTAAAAGGCCGTAGGCGAAATTAGTCCCGATGGACTAATTAAATCCGTTACTCGTGGGTAAAGAGTACCCCTCTGCAGAGGTTATATCTATTCGGATAGCCATGTCCATGGGTAAGGACTACAGCCTGAGATGGGTCTAGTGACGGTTTTCGGATGGAGAAACGACTAAACTAGAGCATAGTGACGGTCTTCGGAGGGAGAAACGGCTATACTAGAACATTGATTATGACCTATGACATATGAGGATTATGTTTATTATTATTATGGACTAACCACTTACATTATTTGAATTATTAAGTATCCCTGGGACGGTTCTACCTCCTGGATACTCACTGCGATTATTATTTATAAGCCCTTTATGTGGCGTCGCTCAGACGCCCGACCGCGGCATGTTTGTTATTTATTTATCCTTTATAAGCCCTTTATGTGGCGTCGCTCAGACGCCCGACTGCGGCATGTTTGTCATTTATTATTATTATTTATAAGCCCTTTATGTGGCGTCGCTCAGACGCCCGACCGTGGCATGTTTGTTATTTATTTATCCTTTATAAGCCCTTTATGTGGCGTCGCTCAGACGCCCGACTGCGGCATGTTTGTCTTTTTATTATTATTTATAAGCCCTTTACGTGGCGTCGCTCAGACGCCCGACTGCGGCATGTTTGTCATTTATTTATTATTCATAAGCCCTTTATGTGGTGTCGCTCAGACGCCCGACTGTGGTATGCTTGTTATTTTGTTTTATTCATAAGCCCTTTATGTGGTGTCGCCCAGACGCCCGACTGAGGCATGATTTATCTTATTATCCTTTCGAGGCATCGCTCCAGACACTCGATCTGTGCATTCTATAACCCTACTCCCGTAATTGCATATTCATAGTTTAACCGCATGCGTGCATCATGGATTTCGCATTTTTCATGACAGACGTTATGGTCAAAGAATATATTTCGGAGCATGATTATCCCTTATTATATTATACCCGTGTTCATAATGTTTTGCGAGTACATTCAAGCGTACTCACTGGCTTGTCCCTGGCTATTGTCTTGGCCAGATTTCTCGCATGGAGATAAGCATTGCGAAGACAGCCCCGGAACCTACGCAATGATGATGGCAGCCTCGCGAAGATAGGAGTTATCCTGGTCAGCTGTTCTTGTGGGAAATGGAGTCCCATAGACGCAGATGAACCACAAACCGCTCCCGCCATCAACCACTAGAAACCAAGTGTTGTACTCATAGGCCACAATGGTCTTGTACTACATATTTTGTACCTTGTTTGGAATTCTTGTATCAAGTTGGTGCCTCATCAGCTAACAGTAATCCTGGGGCTGGTGAGCATAAAGGCCATTTTCTGGGGAATTAATATCCCGAAAAAACGGTCCTAACAGTGGGGCTGCAGTCGGTGGAGAATAACAGGAGGTGTGGAGGGGTGGAGGGATAGCCTGGCCGGCGGTGGGGTAGCGCTTCGCAGCGATGCGTGCTAAGCAGAGCCGCTAGCCGCCGGAGGCCGGACCAGGCGGTCCCGGCGACGCTGGAGGAAGAAGACGAGAGATTGAAGGTGCATGCCGACCAAGTTGACAACGCCCTGTGTAGGCTTCGACCTATTGGCCCACATGTCAGCCTGCAAAAATGTGGCATATATTTAACCCATGTTTTCTAGAATGTACAGTCCATTTGCTGGGCTGGGTGAACAAATAATTTCACGTCAATGCGGCCCATTTATATTATCTAAGAAATCCCAGCCCATTTGCACTTCCTTCAAATACACGAATTAGCTGGGCTCGTTATATATATAATGTTATGTTAGAAGGAGCAATTAATATCAAAAATAAACCGGAGAGGCACATTTTTTATATACATAATTAACAAATTAGCGAGTTATTGCTCAAAATAAAAATGAGCGCGTTATTATTACATTGGTCCTTAAAATCTTCGCAAGCTTTTGTACGCAATCACAAGGATTTTCCTTGCCTGTGAGTCAAAAACAACCAGGATTTTCCTTGCCAACTTCTGTTAAACATTTACTTTTATAAGTTAATAACACGTGGGATGTTTTCATAATGTATATATAAGTCGCTATAAAATATACGATAATAGTAATAATATAAATATATATAATGTGGTTAAAAAATACATTGGGCTGCCGATCTTTAAGAAAAAGCCCATAGGCCGGTATGGACCTCAAAAAATAAGTTGAAACCACTGTCACCCGTATGTCGTGGGCTACGCATGTTAAAATACAAAACCTAGGCCTAGCTGATACTTGTTCGCCCTCTGGAAAAAAATGATACCAGATCCCCGAGCGAACTGGATTATAGAGGGGGCCGGCGGCACGACTGAAGAAGCACATCAGGAGAGATTTTTGTTCTTCAGTGGATGGCTCTCGATGGCGTTTTTTTACTTGCCTCTGCACCATACAAATTTTATTTTTAGCCTCCCAGTCCGTGGTGGACCAGTAGCCCATTTGCTGGGCGGGCCAACCTACAGAAACCAGCACTCGATTTTCATCAAGCCGCAAAAACAACGCAGTACTATGTTTGTTTTGAGGCCGAAAACATTACGGCAGGGGTTGAGCGGGGGAGGGGGCAAGACAGAGCAAAAAGATTAAAAAGAGCTGATGCGCCGTTACTACCCTAACAAAGCAGGTGCAATTCTTCTCGGGAAGAAGGTGTGCCGTTGACACCCACACGTCACATACCCCACAGTAGGCATACTAACAAGTTCACGCACAAGCACAAAGAAAAGGTAAACATTCATATCAAACTCAGGTTCACAGGACATGTTCATATTCATAGCCAACATTCACTATCAACAACTCAAAAGATTCATATATACACAAGTTCAGCATGTCTATGGATCCAAATGATTGATAGATCACACAACAATATTCATAGATAATTCACAAAAAGATTCAGATATACAAATGTTCAGTATGTTTATGCATCCAAATGATTGAGAACACAACCAAGATGATCCATGGACGAACATTAATTACCTAGGGTACAGACTGGTAAATGGTGTTCAGTCAGAGGTACTTCTTGCTAAAATTAATGCTTGTACGAGTAAACTTTCGAGTACATAAGAGGCAGGACAGACAATCTGAACTTTGCTTGTAGGTTTATCCTCAAATAGTGGCCTCGTGCCGAGGGAGGTTTGAGCAACTTGGCCACTACTTTCATCCAACTAGTTTACTGGCTCATCTTGGTCCTGTACCTCGCCAAAATTCTACATTGCAGATTGGTAAATGGTGTTCAGTCGGAGGTACTTCTTGCTAAAATTAATGCTTCTACGAGTAAACTTTCGAGTACATAAGAGGCAGCACAGACAATCTGAACTTTGCTTGTAGGTTTATCCTCAAATAGTGGCCTCGTGCTGAGGGAGGTTTGAGCAACTTGGACACTACTTTCATCCAACTAGTTTACTCGCTCATCTTGGTCCTGTATCTCGCCAAAATTCTACATTGCAGACGAGAAAGGAGGCGGTTGAGAAAATGAACCACCCAACTTTTTGTGCAGTTCAACTGAAATGGAGCATCCCTGGCGTGCAGACTGATTAAGTGCCAGATGAATATACGCGTCAACCAACTTGTCTGGAATCTTTAGACTCCATGCCATACAGGTCGCTACCATATGTGCAGATAACCAAAAGGCACAAGTTGGGACCAAAGACTGGGCTGCGTTTTTTTGGGCTATGCGCCAAGCAATATTTTTGGCGTTCACTCTCCTAATACTTGGAGTTTGACAATTGGTTGACGCCGGTTGATACTCGAATGAATATCGACACTTCTTCTTGTCAACATCGATGCTTGTCTGAGTGAACTTTGGAGTACATAGCAGCATCATAAGTACCTGTCCATCTGATCTTTTTGTGCAGTTCTACTGAAATCACCCGATGTAATGATTTGCCTGCGAGTTCAGGCTCCATGTTACTCCTTTATGAAATCGGCAAACTGTAGCACAATACCAAATTACCAATACATATGACAAGCACAATAATCAGTATAAAGACCAGTACCAACCTGTGTGAGGTAGCATATCAATTACTATTTCCTTTGACTGGAAGCCGAGATAAGCCAAGCGACTGACAGCAAAGGAAGAATGCAAGCCGAGATTAGCGACTAACAGGAAAGGAAGGAAGCTGTCGAGGTAATGAAGCACCCAAAGTTTTTGTGCAGTTCCACCAAAATCGAGCATCCCTGTTGGCACATATATTGAGAGAGTGAGATTACTGTAATAGTGGGACTAGTTGATGAAACATACACTAACAAATAGAAGCACCCTCATTATCTTAATGGGTAAAGTTAGCATTCCCTCCCTGCTTCACCACATGATTCACCTCATAGACAAACATACACACGTACATGATTCAGCATAGGGTGCTACTAAAGATTTGTTTAACTCCGACAGGAAAATTAGGCAGCAATAAATTAGTGGTACTTAAGTACTCCTAATTAATTAAGTGAGACAGCAGAAGTGGAAGGGCTCCCTGGAGGATCGTCTCACATGTAAGGTAGTCGTTGCCGGAGCCCTTGAATGGCCTCGACTGAGGCCTCTGGCTTCAGCAAGATCGCCTTGGCACTGTTTACTCTTCTTCTTCTTCCTCTTCATGCTCTATTTCTCAGTCTCCTCACCAGTTGGTGAAACCAAGTACATGATTGGCCTTCTATTTCAGAATTGGTTTTGTCAGTGAGGGAGTACAAGTGTACTAGTAAAAAATAGCATTATTTTCTCATGGTAGTCGCAAAATAGAGATGAACACATGCATTAAATATCATTCTTACCTAAAGGAAGGTTATGGTGCCAATATGGATGATGAGGATTGGAACACAGATCTCCCTTTGTGCAGTTCCACCGAAATGAACCAACTGTTCCATTCTGACATTCCAGTTAAACAGCACAAAAGTCACTTCTTTTAAGAAGAGTTTTGTGCTGTGCACCAAAAGGTCACAATAGCAACCAGGTGAAATGGATATCCCTGTTTGCACAAAAAGCAATAGAGGAAACAGTCAGAGTCTCAAACAATTACAGGCAAAAACATTGGCTAAACTTGTCATGGCTTATAACAGTGGCATGGCTTCATTTTTACCAGGGGCATTAGATTAAGAACAACTAAATATTTGGTATAAGGGCATGGGACAGTGGGTGCACTAGCAGTCCAACACCATGTACCTAAACAGGGGCATAAAGTGGTGATTCATAGTTTGTTGCCCCGAGAAACAAACATCCAAGAAACATATCTGGGTTGGTCCCATTTTTGTTCACTCTAGCCACCTACTACTATGTGTGGATAGCAAATCTAGTCCTGGTCATACCACTGTGTATAGCGTTACCCCTATATTTCCCTTTTCGACCAAGAGACCGGTTGGATGACCAGTCTGTCTACTTTCACCCCCTTTCCTTCCTGTTTGTACCAAGTCCGATGTACTACATACTAAATTCCCCCACCCCCACTTTATTTCTTGTTTGAACCAAGTACAAGATTCGAATCCATGAAGTAGCTTTACCTCTAACAATAGAAGAAAAAATAGGTGACGTTGGACCATACGATCGAGGGGGGCTGAGAGGTAGAAAATGATGCACATGCAGCGATGTAGCGAGCTGGGGAAGTAGAGCTAAGGCAGTTTCGAAGGAAGATATACCTGAAGGTCGTCAGGATGTGGATAGGTGGGTGGCGGGAGGCCGGATCTGCCCACACTAGGGCAACGACGAAGGGATCGAAGGACCTCTCGCGCCGGCGCTCGGCCAGAGATAACGGTGCGGCCGACAGTGGGTATCCTCCCTCGCTCTCGACGACGGCCTAAACGCTGCCCCTCCTCCCCTTCACTGGCGGAGGGGGATACGTCCGGATCTGTAACCAGCAGTGAGGATAGAAAGACATTGTTTTTTGAAGGGAGAAAGATAGTGTTACCACCCCTATCTTGTTTAGATCCGGAGAGGATGAGAGTGTGTGAATAGAGAAACCCTAGCAAGCAAGCGCGGAGGCTCCGGCCTATATATACGTAGTGGGGTAGTTTTCCTTTTTCACTCCATCAAAACAATCGTTTAAAATTGTGTACTACGTGCCAGGTCACCATTTTTTAGTTGTTGATTGTTTTTTGAGATAGCTACCCGCTTGTTCCAAGTGGTGTTACGGTGTGCTAGGTCGCACTTTATTTTTTGAGGGTGCCAGGTCGCACTTTGTATCGTTCAAGTCTGGTACAAGTCCCTCCATTAAATGAACAACCACCCCCTCGTAAAAATTGTGAACAAGCCCACGACTAAAATTATCGGAAACGTGGGTTGCCCCAACATGCATTATTATTTATATTTTCTACTCCCCCCGTTCCTAAATATAAGTCTTTTTTATTAGCCACACCTAAGACAAGATTTTTTTATTAGCAGTGAACCCCACATGTCATAGACACAAAAAGTGTGGCAAGATTCCCTTAGGCAAGGCAAAGTGTGTCTAACAATTTGAGCAACTCAAGTTAGGCAAGTGTGGCAAGTGTGGGAAAAATAATGTGGCAACATAAGACAAACATAGTCACAATCCAAACAGCCCCGTAATTTTTTGTGGCATGCATAAAAATTTGGTTAGTTAAATTTATAGTCAAAATTTGGCAAGGTGCATCAAATCAACACATGCAAGTATCAAAAGGGAGGTCACGGCATGCATGCATGCGCTGTACTCCCTCCGTTTCCAAATATAAGTCTTTTTAGAGATTGCAACAAGTGACTACATACGAAGCAAAATATGTCTACATACATCCATAGTAGTCCATTTGAAATGTGTAAAAATACTTATATCAAGTGCAATGCTTTGATGTGTCGCGTCAACTCGTACAAGACCGAGAAGTTTGATTACTACAACGCCCCCTCCCTCGCGCATGAGCGTGGTGGCTGGCAGGACTAGTAGGAGCTTTCGCTACACGCTTCTTGACGGCGGCGAACTTGCGGATGGAGTTGACCATCATGTCGTCCATGAGAGAGGCGAAGCCGGCATCGGCGAGGGCTACGACGCCGGTGGTCGCCGGCACCGTCTGAAAACGCTGCACGGTGCGGGGTCGCAGGTCGGCGCGTTGGACGATTTGGCACAGCCGACTGCCGCTCGCGACCATCGCCTCCATAGGTGCATCTGGCTTCTGGTCACTTGGTCTTGGATTGGAGTGAGCAGTGTTGCGCAGTGATTGAGAAAGAACATTTATTGTCAATCTAACCTTGCCATCCATAGACCTCTTTGGTTTAGAGTTAGTTCAGGGTTAGAATCTAACTCTAACCTTTAACTGAGTTAGTAGAGTTCTCCTCGTCTCGGTTCATCGCCATCATACTTTCCCCATTTTTGTGTTTTCAGTATCCTGTGAATCAAAGAGGCGCTTAGACTGGTTTAGGTCCGGTAGTTTTTTATAAACGTGTTATGTCCAAAATTTAATGAACGTGCTCCGGTTTCTACAAAAATAATCTGGTTTCATGTAGTAATTCATTCATTAATTTATTCTTCTGCGGGGGGTTTGCATGTAATTCGTGAGGTCTGAAATGTAAAGTACCCCGGCATATGCTCCGAGTCGTGCATGCACTACGACCCAGATCCTCTCTGTCCCACATGTCGGCGAAAGGGTGCATGTGGAAATAGCCTAGGAGTACATATAGGAGGATGAATGCGTGAAAAAATATGTACGGTGAAGCATAGCTGCGGTTCGAAAAGGAGACCTAAAGTGATGACAGGTATAGGTTGCACGCACCCAACTAGTCGTAGTACTAGACAAACGATTGCTTTTTCCCTAAAAAAAGAGGTACGAGTGCTCAGTACTCCTATTCTATCAACGCGAGTCCCATCTGACAACAACGTCTGTGCTACAGCTAGCTCTTCTCCCTCGTTTCTCTCTTCTAGTAATTCTAAACTCAGCCGACGCCCGGTGGGCGGGGTGGGGATTTGCCGATGGTCGGTTTGCTCAACTGCAGCCCCACCTCACAGTGAAAACGTTACTACTGGAATAAAAATGCCATATACTCCTATACTAATAAAACATTAAGGCCACGAGGCGATGCAGTGCTGGTTACAGGAGGCAAGAAGAAGAGATGCATCGAACATCGGCTAAGTAGCAGCGGCTTTCGTGGCCAGGTCGACGTGCTTCTGAACAATGGCGTCCAAAGATTCCAGCCGCTGGAAGAAGGCCAACGTCTTTCTGTCCTCGCTGGCCTTGTAGTGGCCTATGTAGACGATTTCCTCGTAGACATGGATGTGCAGGTCGACGGTTTCTTGCATGGCGAGGCGCTGCGCGACGAGCGCGGCCTCGAGGTGCACATTCTTCATCGCGACCTCCGGCAACTGCAGGGCCACCAGGGCTTGAAAGAGTTCGTCACCATGGAGGCCGATGAGGGTGGCAGGCAATGAGGAGCCTGGGCGCCCGGGCTGGAGCAATACGGCAAGGTCGTCCGCGCGCTTCTTGACGGCGGCGAACTTGCGGATGGAGTTGACCATCATGTCGTCCATGCGTGAGGCGAAGCCGGCATCTGCGAGGGCTACGACGCCGACGGTCGCCAGCACCGTCTGGAAATGCTGCGCGGTGCGGGGTCGCAGGCCGGCGCCTTGGATGATTTGGCACAGCCGACTGCCGCTCGCGTCCATCGCCTCCATAGGTGCTTCGGGCTTCTAGTCACTTGATCTTGGATTGGAGTGAGCAGTGTTGCACAGAGACTAAGGAGTAGATGGATTGGAGTGGTGGGGTGCCTTTATATGAGAATCCAAACTCTGTTGCATTCACATCGTGCTGGCTCTATTCTGCTTCTCCAATTAATTCCCTCTGCTCCTTAAAAAAAATTAATTCCCTCTGCATGTAGAGTAATTTGAGGATGCATCATTGACCGTTCAACGTCTCGGGAACCGCTACCCTCTCCCTCCTTGGCATTCAAGCACCTATGGAGGCGACTGCCGCTCGCGTCTATCGTGTCTCAGGAGACGTTCCCGTCGACGATGAGGTGCCTATGGTGACTTCGTAAATTTCAAGATGATAGTACTAGTATACTCTATATTTTTTTTTGCAATTTAGTATACTCAATATTGTGCATCGCGACCAAGGCCGAGATGAAAACGAGAGAACTACGTGTTTATTTACGGTGTAGATTCACTCATTTTGCTCCATATGTACTCCGTCTCGGTGTAGTCTAGTCACTTGTTGAAATATCAAGAAAGGCAATCACTCCTTTCTGGTTTACAGGGCTATACTAGCAAGTACTTACTACAATAGTGGGCTCACATAGCAATTTTGTCTCATGCAAGAGCCTGGCTATATGCGTGCTCCAAGGTTCGCAACTGCCACGTTCGGGTTGCACTTGGCTCTTCGCCTCTTCGAGAAGATGAACAATGATGTTACTACTACTGCTTCTACAATATCGAATCCACTGCTGCATGTCCATCCACCGCGAGCAGGAGGGATAGCTTGTTGTAGTACTATATAAGCAAAAGCCTGTCCTCGTCTGTGAGCCACCGCGCGCATGGGCGAGGGAGAAGGCATGTAGTAGTAAAATCAAGTTTCTCCTCGTTGTATGAGTTGACGCGACACATCATAGCACTGCCCCCACATGGTTGCCTCTAAACTTGGCTGAAAGACCCGTAGTGTAAAATACTCCATTTGCTGCAACCTCTAACATTTACCCCACCACAAATTAAAATATATATTCCTGTCTTGACCAGATGAGTGTGCAAACTAGAATCACCAGGATGACAGGTAGGGCTAGAAGATAATATTAATCAAAAAAATATAGCATGGAGCCGACCCCAACGATTTTAAGCTTACAGGCATGGTACACGCTATCCTAGACTACTCTACACATGAAACTGCCACACGAGCGTCTGGGCTGCGCTTGGCTCTTCGCCTCTTCGGGAAGTCGAACAAAATGATGGAGTACTACTGCAGTGGAGGAGTACTACAATATGCTTCTGGCCATCTGACACCGATTGAACTGCTGCATGTCCACCGCGTACGGGAGGGAGAGTGTGTAGCGAACGAAAGCTTCTCCTAGTCCTGCCAGCGACCACGCTCATGGGCGAGGGAGGGACGCAGCTTCATTGACTTACTGCTCCTGCCTTTGCGTCCATGACAGGTGGGCCCAAGAGGTCGGTGGCCCACCTGTCATGCAGCCAAAGGCAGGTGCGGTTAAGGCGAGAGGGCGTTGTAGTAATCAAACTTATCGGTCTTGTACGAGTTGACGCGACACATCAAAGCACTGCACTCGATATATTTCAATAATTTGTGTTTACCGATGCATTAATTACAATGCATGCATGCATGCCGTGACTCTCCTTTTGATACTTGCATGTGTTGATTTAATGCACCTTGAAGTAGTATGAATATGTGACGGTAAAGCTTTGTAATGCCCCGGCCCTAGCAAAGCGAGAGATGGTTGTGCACGAGGAGGGCGAGATCATGCAGACGGAACAGGACCCGACGATGGAGCTCTCTTTGGTCTCGATGGACCTCACCTTGCTCCACTGCCCCTTGTGCCTCTGCCACTTGAAGCCTCCAGTGTCTGAGGTTCGAATACACCTCGTCCGTTTGGCTGATCGAGCAAGGTGCAGGTTTCTTGATTGATGTGTTGTTCGATTGATTTGTGCAGTGCAAGGGAGGGCACCTGGCTTGTGCGGACTGCCGCGTCGAGCGCCCCGGGAACCAGCGGTAGTGCCAGAAGTGCGAGCGCGGCGGTGGCTTCGACTTGCGGAACACGACGGTGGACGCCGTCCTCTCCTCGGTGAGGGTGGAGTGCCCGCACGAAGGCTGTGGGCTCTACGTCACTTACCACAAGCTCGCCGATCACCAGAGCGTGTGTCCGCTCGCGCCCTGCAAGTGCCCCGTGCCCGTCTGCGGCTACGAAGGCCCGCCGCCGTGGCTCTCCCACCACATCAGCACCGTGCATCCCATGCCCATGCACAGGATCCAGTACGGCAAGGCGCTCTAGCTGCAAGTGCCACTGTCGGAGCCACGGCTCTTGCTGTTCGCGGAGGAGGATGGCCGCGCGTTTTTCTGGGTCGGCGGCGTGCTCGACATCGGCGCGCCTATCACCGTGTCAGTCGTCTACATCAGAGCGGGGGCGTCCCCACTGCCGCTCTATGTGGCCAAGCTGTGGGCGAACGGCCCGCCGGGGGAGCCCAAAGGCAGGACCGACGCCATCAAGGTGGAAGTGGAGGTGACAAGCAGCAGGGATCCCGGCGACGTCGCCGTGCAGGAGCTGACCTTCTTCACAGTTCCGCCCAAGCTGCTGGCCGGGGCTAAGCTGGTGTCCCTCCACATTCAGATTGACAAGCTCACGTCCTAAATGATTCTACAGTGCCTTCTGTTTATCTTAGTAATATGCTAATATAGGGGTTAGCTCGGCCTACTTTAGCTTAAGAGATGGTGGGTTTTAGTGGCGATGCAGCAATTACCTCGACATTAGATCAACAGTGAAAGTAATTTCAAACAGTTGAATGGATATTTTGTGTCTGTTGGATATAAAGATCCTTTGGGTAAGAAGTAACAGCTTATATGCTTTTTTTCAAAACGGAACATCGATACTAGTATAATTTTTGTTGACATGCACTAATATTTTCGAAACGGACGTCGGGCTGTAGCTAGAAGGGCGGTTGGGACGCGGCATCGGCCCATACCGCGGTGACCCCCGATTGGGACACACCGACTGTGGATTTTCTCCCTCGCCGATGTCGACCACGTCTACGCAGAACATTGTTCCCTTCCCCCAGCTGCGGGATCAGGCCGGATATGTGACCAGCGGTGTGGCCACCATCGTTCGATGCTTGTGAAGAGAGCACCCCAAGCAAGCAGGCTTGTAGCTTAGGATCCTGCTAGTGTATATATAGTGGTTTTATTTTTCTCTCTATATCAACCATTTTATATTGCGTACGTGTCATTGAAGAGTGAAATGATGGTTGCTTCTTCCGACTAACTTACTGTGTGATTTGACTGCTCCTTTAGTGCCCCCTACACGTACTCCCCCTACGTGTATTCAACAGTCACACGTACACATGGATGCAAAAACGCGCACAACGCCCTAATGCATGCATGTCCGAGCACACGACGGAACACACACGGTCATGCTCAAGTGCTCAACCTACACGTGCATGCACACACATACTCAGCCAGGGTGAGCTAGTGACCGTATAAACACCAGAAAATGTATATATTGAGCGCAATGAGCGTATTATGAAGTCCACTGATCGTATTTTTACAAATATACAGTGACAGACAGTGTATTTATCTCGTTTGAAATTAAGCCATATTAACTGGAGAGGAGGCAGTATGGACTAGAATTACTTTGTTGTGTCCCGTCAACTTGCCGAACGAGGAGAAGCTTGCAGGACGGGAGAAGCTTGCATGCGGTGGCTCGCAGGACAAGGAGAAACCTTTGACTAATGCAAGCTGTCCTTCGCTCAGGCGGTGGACGTGCAACAGTTAATTCGGTGTCAGATTGCCAGAAGCATACACTATACTAGTACTATTATTGTTGCACTTCCCGAAGAGGCGAACAGCCAAGCGCAAAGTTTACTAGTACTACTACTATAGTCTATAGAGGTACTATACTAGTACTAGGAACCGGATGGAGGAGCGTCAGCACTCTTATTATATTTTTAAAATGTGATCAAGCAATCTTCAACACATTTGGTTCTCTTCGAGGGTTCTCGCATGTGATAATGGAAGTTGATTGCATGGAACACTCGCCACAATTCTTGCTTAATTCTGGCTCATATCCTGTTACAAATAGGAGCGCTCGGTAATATTTCCTCTCTTTTTTGTTATTCAGCATGTAAACAGGTCAGCAAACCTTGCGGCGCATCTTTGTGCGAACCGTGCTTGCTGCACTTTGAATGTGGCCGAGAGCTGGCTTGATGAAACACCTCGCTTCCTACTTGTTTTTTTGCAGGGTACCTCGCTTCCTAGTGACCAGTGTCTTGGATGATCGTCCTAAGAATGCTTATATATGAATAAAGCTCTCTCATTTACCCGCAAAAAAGATTAAGCCATATTAACCGGAAAGGAGGGAGTATGGACTAGCACTACTTGTTGGTGTGTCCCGTGAACTCGCAGAACAAGGAGAAGCTTGCAGGACAAGGTGAAGCTCGCTTACGCCTTTTGACTAATGCAACATACCTCGCCCAGGCGGTGGACATGCATCAGTTCATTCGGTGTCAGATTGCCAGAGGCATACACTGTAGTACCGAACATGCGGAGTACCATCATTGTTCGACTTCACGAAGAGGCGAAGAGCCAAGCGCAAGGTTTAGTAGTACGAGTAGTAGTACTACTACTAGAACCGCATGGTGGAGCCTCTGTACTCTTATTTTTCTTAATCTTTGATAAAGTACACATTTATTCCGGAGAAGGGCGGAAAACGGCAGCCCAACATGTAATGATGATATCGATCAACCATGCTCAAATATATCTTGGCCTCCGTGCGAGCCCGTCTGTGTGTTCTCGCTCCTCGTCTCTCTCAAGGAACGGTGGGTTGGCCATTTTGCCGTCAATTGAGATCGGTTTGCTCACACTCCGGTCCCACATGTCAGTGATATGCCAAGATGAGGTGCGTTGACCGACTGGCCATACGCGTACTTGGTTTTGCACCTTCATACTACTCCTCCCTCCGTCACAGTTTACAGGGCGCGCTTCATTATGATGCATTTCTCTCAATGCATTTCCACCACCAGAGAGACTTTAGACGCGTTTGGTTTAATGCTCAATTAATTAGGGTGTGGTAACCGCAATTTTCTCTCGATGTAGTACTACGGAGTGGAGTACGTGCATGCATGTGTCTACCCGGGGTGGAAGCACTGCATGCATGTGTGTACGCATTATTTCCTCTAGTAATAGACGCCGTGCTATAACTACCAATGCTATTTTTCAGGCCGATCGCTAGTCGCCTTGGTCCCAGAGATTTTCTCTTTTTCTGAAGCGCGCTCTATAAACAGTGATGGATGGAGTAGTATGAGCGGATTCAAAGAAGAGCGTATTGATGGTTGCTTCTTCCGAGCAACTTACAGTGGGAAAGGTGGGGCTTATGATTTGACTGCTCATTACTCACTATTAATGCGGCGCAACGACCGGTCTGAGTCTCCCATGCGGCTGTGCACTACCCCCTCGGTTCTTAAATATACTCCAGAGTAGTTGTCTTTCTAGAGATTTCAACGAGTGACTACTCAAATATTTGTCTTTTTAGAGATTCAAATGGACTACTACATATGGATGTATATAGACATATTTTAGAGTGTAGATTCACTCATTTCGCTCTGTATGTAGTCACTTGTTGAAATCTCTAGAAAGACAATGTCGGATGTGGGGTTCCGGCAAACCCTTAAGGTTCGAACACTGGGGTGCGCGTGAAGTCTTTCCCTCCTACCGATCTACGCCCTAGCTCACTAAGATCTCGCGGACGAACTCGACGAACTCGCAACATAGAAAGACACGAGATTTATACTGGTTCGGGCCACCGTTGTGGTGTAATACCCTACTCCAGTGTGGTGGTGGTGGATTGCCTCTTGGGCTGATGATGAACAGTATAAAGGGAAGAACAACCTCCTGTGGTTGAGGTGTTCTTGTGGCTAGGGTAGACTCTCGATCAGATTGGATCAACCTAAGATGAGATGCCCCTACCGTGGTGGCTAGCTCTACTTATATAGGCCTAGGTCCTCTTCCCAAATATTAAGCGGGAAGGGAGCCAACAACGGCGGGCAAATTTAAAGGGGGACAGCTAGTACAAGCTATCCTGACAAAAGTGGTCTTCGCCTGCGAAAAGCTCTGGTGGTGATGCCGTCTTGGGCTCCACGACGACCTCCGTCTTGCCATCCTTCTGGTCTTGGTCTCGTTGCACCGATATGGCAACCTTTGCCTGATGCCTCGGTACTCCTCGCCTATGCCGGCCTCTTTAGAACCAAAGAGGAAACAAGGACGCTGCGCGCGCTGGTGCCCTCCTGGTGCTGATCGTCATGGCTCACGTCACAAGAGCCTCATCAGGTTTGCCTCGCCTTGATATCTCCGCTCCTCGTGAGCCTGCCTGACTAGGCCACTCCTGAGGAGGTCTTGCGTCGTCCGCCTCGCGAGGCTTGGCCCCTCGCGAGGGTCTTGGATGTCTTGTTGATGAAGATGGGCCGTACGGTGTGCTGGCTTGGCCACGCCGTGGGCCGCAGGCAGGCAAGTCTGGGGACCCCCGTTCCCAGAACGCCGACAGTAGTCCCCGGGCCCAAGGTGCGCTCGGGCTTGGCTTCGCGGCGAAGCCAAGGGTCAAGTACGGAGCGCCGCGGGCCCCAAAAGCCTGCGGCCTCGGTTGACGCGTGGCAGTTGATTGGACGTGGGCATCTCCGCTTCCCCACGCTGCCTCGGCAACTGCTCGACTTGACAAGTCCCTGCGATATGCAAGGAAAACCATAATTACCTGCGATCGTGGGAGGCGCCGGTTGGCCTTATCTTGCTTTAAATGGGGAGGGGGCGGAGCCCCCGTCGCCCATCCCTTCCTTGCTCGCTTGCTTCTTCCCCCTCGCTCCATTGCTAGCAGTGCCTCAAATGGCGCCACGAAGGAAGTTCTCTGCCGCCGAGAAGGGGAAGGCCCCTCGCGAGGGACCCGGCTCCCCGGCACCCAAGCGCGGACGCGGCCGTCCGCGCAAGCACGCCGCGACCCCCGCCGTGGCCCACTGTCATGGCGGCACCGCGGCACGTGGAGGGGGTCGTCCCAGCCATGGCGGTCCAATTGACGAAGGGAGGCGTGCCATGGTGGCGCGGCCTCCCCGTCCGCGCTTCCATTCGGCGGAAGTGTCGCCGGAGTTCGTCGTCTGGTCAGAGAACCCGGCCGACAACTGGATCCAGCTTCCGCGTTTCTTCGTCAGCGAACTGCCGGCCTCCGGTCCAGGCGAGCTCTGGTTGCAGGAGGATGGTTGCTGCAGCAAGGCCTCTTGGGTCGTGGTCTAGACTTCCGCCGCGGGCAACATAGCCCTGGCCCGCGGCCAGCAGACGTTCGCCCATGCGCGCGGCCTGGGCAGGCGGTGCACCCTCCATTTCAAGTTCGATGGCGACGCGACCCTCTACATGAGGGTGTTCATGGAAGACGGTCACCACGCCGGGTGCTGCCCCGAGGCGAACGACGGCGAGGAGGTGCTCGGCCTTGGCGACGGTCGTGACGAGGATGAGGGCGAGCCCGCCCCTAGCGGCGACCGTGCCTCGTCCAGCTACGGCGGCTCTTCCTCCGGCAACAGCTCCAGCAGTGGTGGCTATGACCAGCCGTCGCGCCCGCTTTGAAGGCGGCAGCGGGTTGTCTAATCGTCGCGCCTCCGTGAAGCGCGAGGAGGGATCTGGCTAGGCTCGGGATGTTGCTAGGCGCCTGCCTCCGTGGATCGCTGCAACACTGCTTTTGTTTTGCTCTTTTTCCTGCATCAAGAATGAAACCAGTATGGGCCCAGGGGGGCGTGTACCGAACTATGGTTCCTTGGTTATTGCACTATGCGTGTTGTTCCCGTGCCATGTCGTTATTTTGCGCAAAGATAACTTAACTTGGTATATTTAGGACGCCCTCTTCCTCACGAGGTGTTTGTTTCCTTGTGTCCATTTTGCCTTGGTGGCCTGCATTCGCTTAGGAACTGCAAAAATTCGTTAGGAAGTGCGTTAAAAGGTTTGCCGTTCACCCAAGCCTTGACCTGGCGCTTTGTATCGCGGTACCCGAGGGGCACGGACCAGGAGGGATGCGCCAGCTTTTGGGCTCGAACGAGGGTGGCTCGCGAGAAGGCAGAGAGGAGAAAAACGCTCACGAGGGCACCTGCCAAGTCCCCTCGCGAGGTATGCGAGAGAGAGAATACGAGCAAACCAGAGCCGGAAAATGCGGTAAGAGGCGAGGGAATCAAATCAGCAAGGAACGCCAAAAGCAAACTTCGATTAAGGAAAAGCAAGCCAACTACAGAAAGCAAATTAAAAGCCGCGTCCGACACCTAATCTAGTCTTCAAGTCTTCTCACCAGCGCTGAGCTAAGTGCTGCCACTAGGCGTGGGCGGGAGCCCCAGGGCCTGAGGCCGGCGCTCCTGAGACTCAGGGGCGTGTACAGCCCCAACTCATTATTACGTGAGAGTGTCACGGGCGGCGATTCTTTACATGCACCGGGCCTTCTTCACAGGCTCTGGGCCTTTCTTCACAAGCTCTGGGCCTTTCTTCACAGGCTCTGGGCCTTGCTTCATTGGTAGAACTTCCGGAGGTGCTGGATGTTCCAGGCGTTTTGGATAGGTATCCCGTCTTGTGTCTCCAGGCGCACGGCGCCAGGCCTGGAGATTTTGACGACCTTGAATGGGCCCTCCCACATGGGTGAAAGCTTATGCAGCCCTTCCCTGGAGAGGACCCGCCTC
Source organism: Aegilops tauschii subsp. strangulata (assembly GCF_002575655.3). Lineage (NCBI taxonomy): Eukaryota > Viridiplantae > Streptophyta > Magnoliopsida > Poales > Poaceae > Aegilops > Aegilops tauschii. The sequence continues at coordinate 392,267,618 of NC_053037.3, forward strand.
AGGACTAGGTCACCCATCTCGAGTGTCCTGGAGCGGATGTTGCGGCAGTGGTATTGCCGCAGCGCTTGCTGGTACCTTGCCGCCCTCAGTGCAGCTTCGCGACGACGTTCCTCCCCCAGCACGAGATCCATCCCCCGCGTGGCGTCCTGCTGCGTTTCGTCGAACGCCAGGACCTGTGCAGAATGATGTTTGACCTCATGAGGAAGGACTGCTTCAACTCCGTAGATGAGGAGAATGGAGTCTCGCCCGTTGGCTTGGTGGTGGTGGTGCGGATGGACCACAACACGAACTGGAGCTCGTCGTGCCAGCCCCTGCCGCAGGCCTCCAGCTTCTTCTTGAAGGTCTTGGTCTTGAGGCCCCTCAGGACCTCCGCGTTGGCGCATTTAGCCTGACCATTACTCCTGGTTGGGCCACCGAAGCGTAGCAGATCTGCGTTCCAAGGTTAGCACAGTAGGTTTTGAAGAGGTTACTAGTAAACTGCGAGCCGTTATCTGTGACGAGGCGGTTGGGGACCCCGAAGCGGCTCACGAGGCCCTTGATGAACTTGACAGCAGAGCCGGCCGGGATGGTACGGACGGCTTCCACTTCCGCCCACTTGGTGAACTTGTCGATGGCGACGTAGAGATAGCGGTAGCCCCCTAGCGCCTGAGGGAACGGGCCTAAGATGTCCAGCCCCCAGACCGCGAATGGCCATGTGAGCGGGATGGTTTGGAGGCCCTGAGCTGGCTGATGGATTTGCTTGGCGTGGAATTGGCAAGCTTCGCAGGACTTCACCAGCTCGGCTGCGTCGTTGAGTGCTGTAGGCCAGTAGAATCCACTGCGGAACACCTTGCTGACGAGGGTCCATGACGACGAGTGGTGTCCGCCGTCCCCGCCGTGTATGTCAATCAGCAACTCCCTTCCTTGATCACTGGAGATGCAGCGCAGCGTGACATCGTTAGGTCGTTTCCTGTACAACTCGCCGTCTTGGATACAGTACGCCGTGGCTTGCTGGGCCACGCGCTCCACGTCCTCTTCCTTCTCCGGTAGCTTCCCGTGTGTCAGGTACTCCTTAAATTCCTTGGACCAGCATTCCTCCTGGGGCTCGAGCGCCAAGAGTAGCCGAGCTCCTGAGGTCGGGCCACAGGCCGGGGCTCCCGTGGCTGGAGGCTGTGGAAGCTCCTCCAGAGGCTGAGTCGTGCTTGAGAGAGGTGGTGTAGCTGATGGCTTGAATAGCCGCTCCTCAAAGACACCGGGCTCTTGCGGTTGCCTCTTGGATGCTCTCCTGGCGATGTCGTCGGCTTCCTTGTTGGTGCTGCGGGGCACGTGCTGCACCTCCAGGCCCGAGAACTGCTTTTCCATCTTGCGCACCTCCGCAAGGTAGGCCTCCATATGCTCGTCCTTTGGCTCGTACACCTTGTTGGAGAAGTTGACGAGGAGTTGCGAGTCGCCTCTGACGGTAAGGCGCTTCACCCCTAGAGCTGCCGCAGCCTTCAGGCCAGCTATGAGGCCTTCGTATTCTGCGATATTGTTGGAGACCTTCTCACCGTGCTGAAAGCAGAGTTGCACTGTGTAGTAGAGCTTGTCCTGAGTGGGCGAGATGAGCACTGCTCCAGCCCCCGCGCCCTGGTGCGCGAAGGCGCCATCTAAATACATGACCCAGCCGTCTGGAGCCTCGCTCCCTGGGGAGGTGGACCGGTCTTCTCCTTCCTCAAGTGTCGGTGAATCCGTCCATTTTGCCACAAAGTCAGCGAGCGCGGCCCCCTTGATGACCCTGGTAGTGCTGAACTCCAACTGGAATGCTTGCAGCTCAATGTTCCACTCAGCGACCCTTCCAGCTGAGTTAGGGCTCCTGAGCACCCTCTCCAATGGGTAGGCTGAGACGACCTTGATGGGGTGGCCCTAGAAGTAGTGTTGCAGCTTGCGTGAGGCCACCAAGAGTGCGAGCAGGAGTTTCTGAGGCATGGGGTAGCGTGCCCTCGCGTCCCGCAGCACGGTGCTGACGAAGTACACCGGGTGTTCGACGAGGGCTGGCACACTGTCGAGGCTCGGGTCCTATGGATATTGGGGCATCTCCTGAGGTGGAGGGGTTCCTGAGACCTGACTGTCCTCAGGAGCTTCTGCGACGTTGTCCTGCCGAGCTTGGTCTTCCACCGCTGGTGCCTTTGCTGCGCCTTCCTGACCCTGCGCCACTTCAGCTCCGGCTTGGCGCAGCGCGCCCTTGGCTTGGCGCTCCTCCCGAACCGCCACCAGCGCCGCGCTGGCGGAGTACGGGGTGGCGGCAAGGTAGAGTACCAGGGGCTCGAGAGGCCGTGGTGCCACCATCACCGGAGGGCTGGTAAGGTATTTTTTGAGGTCTTGGAAGGCCTGGTCGGCCTCCGGGGTCCACTCGAACGGGCCCTTCTTCTTCATGAGCTTGAAGAAGGGTAAGGCGCGCTCTCCCAGTTTGGAGATGAAACGCCCTAATGCGGCACCCGCCTAGCTAGCTTCTGCATCTCTTTGAGGGTCTGTGGTGGGCTCATGTCCTCGATGGCCTTGATCTTCTCCGGGTTCGCCTCGATCCCTCTGTGGGATACGAGGAATCCCAGCAGCTTGCCAGAGGGGACGCCGAACACACACTTCTCCGGGTTAAGCCTCAAGTTCACTTGGCACAAGGCTCTCGAAGGTCTCCTCCAAGTCTTGGATCAATGTCCTCGCCTCGCGAGACTTTACCACTATGTCGTCGATGTAGGCCTCTGTGTTTCTCCCGAGCTGCCGCCCCAGGGTGATGTGCATCAGTCGCTGAAAAGTCGCGCCCGCGTTGCGCAGCCCGAAGGGCATGCAGGTGTAGCAGTACACCCCACATGGTGTCAGGAAGGCTGTCTTCTCCACATCTTCCACTGCCATCTTGATCTGACGATACCCTGAGAATGCATCCAGGAAGCACAGCAGGTCGCACTCGGCGGTGGAGTCGACTATCTCGTCGATGCGCGGGAGCGGGAACGGATCTTGGGGGCAGGCTTTGTTAAGGTTGGTGAAGTCGACGCACATCCGTTCCTTCCCGCCTTTCCTCGGCACTACGACGGGGTTCGCCAGCCATTCGGGATATCGAACTTCGCGAATGGCACCTGCAGCCTCCAGCTTGCGTGTCTCCTGGACGATGAAGGCCTGCTTCTCAGTGGACTACCATCCCGCTCGCTGCTTCACGGGGCGTATGTTGGGGCATACCCTCAGATGATGCTGAATCACCTCCCTCGGGACCCCTACCAGCTGATTGGGCTCCCACGCGAATATCTCCTTGTTCGTGTGCAAGAACCTCACCAAGGCCTCTTCTTGACCCGGGTCAAGGCCGGCACCTATGGTAAAGGTGGCTCCCGAAGGCCCGTCCTCGTTGACCGGCACCTGCTTGGTTTCCGCCTTGTCTTGGGTGAACAACTGCTTCTTCTTGGTAGGGGCAGCCTCCTTGGCCTCGGGGGTACCGGCGCCGGCGGGCTGTGCCGCCGCGGCGGCCTTGAAGGCAAGCTTGAGTGCCGTCACGGCCTCCTTAGTGTCCCCCTTGATGGTGAGAACGCCCTTGCTCCCTGGCATCTTCATGAGGTTGTAGGCCGGGTGAGTCGCCGCCATGAACTGAGCGAGAGCTAGGTACCTGAGGATGGCGTTGTACGGGAGACCGATGCGGGTGATGTCGAAGTCCACCAGCTCGGTGCGGTAGTTGTCGCGTGTGCCGAAGGTGACGGGGAGACGGATCTGCCCCAGAGAGTGGGCAGCTCCGCCACCAACTCCCGAGAAGGGCTTGCTGAGGCTAAGCCGCTCGAGCGACACGTGAAGAAGGCTGAAGGCTTCTACGGAGAGCAAGTTGAGGCTGGCACCGCCGTCGATGAGGGTCTTGGTAACTGCCACGTTGCAGATGGTGGGCGTGCAGAGCATTGGGAGCATGCCCAAGCCGGCGGTGGAGTCGGGGTGGTCTTCTGAGCCGAAAGTGAGGTCGTCCTCTGGCGCAGCCCAACCCGGCGGAGCCCCCGGGTGTTTGGAGGTGGCCCCGATCTGACGGAGGAACGACTTGATGTGGCGATCTGAAGGCGGTGCTTGAGAGCCGCCCAACAGGGCCGCGACTGCATGGTGCGCCGGCACCGCGTAGCGAGCGGTGAAGAGGTCGCAGAGTTCCCCCCAGGAGGCCACCGTGGATCCAGGGAGGTTGAGCAGCCAGGCACGCGGCTCGCCGGCGAGGGCCATGGGGAACCAGTTGGCCATGATCTTGTCGTTGCCTCCGGCTTCGAGGACAACCTCCTCGTACTCCAGCAGGAATGGCGACGGGTCTACCGCACCGTCGTAACGTGGCGGCATCTCTGGCTTGAATTTGGTTGGCCACCGCACTCGCCGTAGGGCGGGGGCCAGGGCTCGGTACCCAGACGCCCCGCTGTCGATGTCGGCCGCAGAGGTGGATGGCGGGGCACCTGCCATGGGGGCGAAGTGCGGCGGCGCGGAGCGCATGTTGGTGGAGAGGAGCTCCGGCGCACCCCTACCTGGCGCGCCAAATGTCGGATGTGGGGTTCCGGCAAACCCTTAAGGTTCAAACATTGGGGTGCGCGCGAAGTCTTTCCCTCCTACTGATCTACACCCTAGCTCACTAAGATCTCGCGGACGAACTCGACAAACTCGCAACACAGAAAGACACGAGATTTATACTGGTTCGGGCCACCGTTGTGGTGTAATACCCTACTCCAGTGTGGTGGTGGTGGATTGCCTCTTGGGCTGATGATGAATAGTACAAAGGGAAGAACAACCTCCTGAGGTTGAGGTGTTCTTGTGGCTAGGGTAGGCTCTCGATCAGATTGGATCAAGCTAAGATGAGATGCCCCTACTGTGGTGGCTAGCTCTACTTATATAGGCCCTGGTCCTCTTTCCAAATATTGAGCGGGAAGGGAGCCAACAACGGCGGGCAAATTTAAAGGGGGACAGCTAGTACAAGCTATCCTGACAAAAGCGGTCTTTGCCTGCGAAAAGCTCTGGTGGTGACGGCGTCTTGGGCTCCACGATGACCTCCGTCTTGCCATCCTTCTGGTCTTGGTCTTGTTGCACCGATATGGCAACCTTTGCCTGATGTCTCGGTACTCCTCGCCTGCGCCGGCCTCTTTAGCACCAAAGAGGAAACAAGGACGCTGCACGCACTGGTGCCCGCCTGGTGCCGATCGTCATGGTTCACGTCACGAGAGCCTCGTGAGGTTTGCCTCGCCTTGATATCTCCGCTCCTCGTGAGCCTGCCTGACTAGGCCACTCCTGAGGAGGTCTTGCGTCGTCCGCCTCGCGAGGCTTGGCCCCTCGCGAGGGTCTTGGATGTCTTGTTGATGAAGATGGGCCGTACGGCCTGCTGGCTTGGCCACGCCGTGGGCCGCAGGCAGGCAAGTCTGGGGACCCCCATTCCCAGAACGCCGACAGACAAATATTTAGGAACGGAGGGAGTACACATATGAAGCAAAATGAGTGAATCTACACTGTAAAATATGCCCATTTGAAATTTGTAAAAAGACAAATATTGTTGATGACAGTTGCGACGACAAAAAGAAGAATATTCCTTGTCCTAAGGGAAGATAACAACACGGTTGTGTTTGTCTAAAACGGTGTGAGGACAAGATTGCAATATGGAAAGTACGCCGGACGAGCTACGTTTTGTGCAAAGAACTATGGAAGATCCACATGCAGCGATGTGGAAGACGGGCAGTGGAGCAAGGCTGGAGGGGATACCTGGAGGTCGTCGGGATGTAACTAGGTGAGCGGCGGCGGGCGGAATCTGCCCATACAGCGGCAGCGAGCAGGTGGCGTAGGCCCTACCGCGCTGGAGCTTGGTCAGAGAGAACGGCGTGTACCGCAGATCAGGACGTGCTGCCTCGGCGCCGTCGAACGGAGAAACGATGCACATCCTCCCTTTCCGCCGGCGGACGGGATGCGGCCGGATCAGTGACCAACGGTGAGAGAGAGAGAGAGAGGCCACCGCAACCTTGTGTGAGATACTCTGAAGAGAGACAAACCAGGTAGGCAGGCTCCATTGTATATAGTGGAGCGGACTACCTTTTTCTCCATAAAAATCGGTTTGTATTCCGTGTACGTGCCATTGAGCGATATAACTTTATTTAAAAATAATGCGCCAACGCATCAAGTCGAACTTTGTTTCGTGCACGCGTGGTACACGACCTCCGTAGGTAAACAACCGCTACACGCGTTCAAATTAGCACGTGGGCTGCCATTTCGTACAGAAATGAGCTCCACCGTGTACCCGCGCGGGTGTGGCTGGGCACGAAGCATGAGTACGTGCATGGTGCACCTATTCTCTTCTTGTATATGTACACCACCTACGCGGGGTTGTGTGAGAGAGATACAAACGTAGAGAGATATAGTGTGTGGGTTCGTGAGAGTTTTTTTAGGGGGAGGGTCAATCAAAAAATGTAACATATGCAATGTGTGTGAAATAGAGTCCTGGATATATCATATATATAGAGGGGGCGATCCACGAGAAGAGAGTGGAGGTATCATCGACTTGAGGTGTCCATAGAATCGAAGAGAGGGATGATGTGTGTGTGTGCGCGCGCGGTCGATAAAGAGTGCCATCGAATTTGTGTGTGCCCACGTCAAAGATACAGAGTGGCTGGCCTACTAGAACGAGAGAGGGGACATGTGCGGTTTGTCTCTGTGGCATGGATACCTACCTATAGCGCTCGACTATCGGTGTGTGGTGGGGGGGGGGGGAAGGGAGGCCTAATTAACTATAGAGGTACAATGGCTGGTATATGTGTGGAGGAGGAGAGAGGCCTACCTCATGTATTAAGGGAGATCGATCGGCATCCATGCATATGTGCAGGAGAGGAATAAGGTTGGGAGAGAGACAGCTAGAGTGTTGGAGGGGGTGGTAGTGGAGTTGCTTCTAACAAATGGTGGGATAGGATTGCTAGACAACCGGAGGGCACGCCTGCAATATCAATAAGAGAGGGGATGGCTGCCTGTCTGTGCATGTGCGTGTGAGAGACGGGTCAGGAGGCATGCACGAATGATGGGGGGCGATATGGATGTGGTAAGCAGACATAACTACATAGGAAGATCAATTGTCCTGTCAGAGAAAGGAGAGACATAACTTGTGAGGTACGTCCATCGATGGGGGGGGATAGTTAAAGTCGACCTAGGTATATGTTGGGAGATCGATCGGTATACATGCATGTGTGTGCTAGAAGAAAATGAGGCACGGGGAGAAGGATAGAGAGAGAGAGAGGTGGTGCGAGAGTCATACTATATCGAGGGGGAGAAGTGTGCGAGTACGAGATCGATGAAAAGAGTGGTGGGAGTGAGGCATGGACGGTGATAAGAGAAGAGGGGAAGCTTGTGTTTTGTGCTAGGCACACCTGGCTAGAGAGGCATATCAATCGATGTGCCGCGTAAAGAAGGAGCTGGGGGGCCTACACACACCGTGGGTGAACGACCTAAAGTGAAAAGACGAATTTGCGCGATGGAGCTAGAGAATTCTGAGGGAGGGTTAGAGGGATGCGGGCGTCTGCATGCACGACAGCAAGTTAGCGCTAGCTAGCTACAAAGATAAGAGGATTGTGTGGGTGTAAAAGACGAATAGAGATCATACTTCATTATAAAAAGCGATTTTGGATATTTGAAGAATTTATCATAGTGTTTTAAACCGACGCATGTGTGAATATATATAACGGTTATACACATGGTGTGGTTATGAACATGTTATACTACATATAATATATTTTATCTGTACTCTTATAAAAAACGGAGTTGTTGATGATGGTGCCATGCTGCAATATAGGCCATCCGATTTATATCTGACGGATCGGAAGGAAACTATGGCAATTTTGAAAAAAGGTACCCACACCCCTCTCCATATTTGCAAATTAGGCCTCCCCTTGATCATGTTGATGTTCTGTGGAACGCATGGGCATCTTGCTAGTACTACGTATTACATATAGAACATTGATCATAATTTGGGCTAATGTGTGGCTTTTGCAGCTCAGGTCTAAATACTTGTCATAATGTAGGGGGCGGGGCACTATACTATGTGTGATAAACACGGTGTACACATATGGAACATTGTTTAGATTATGAATATATAGTTAGTACATCAAATGTAGTATTATTTGGAATCAACATCAAGTGTATTCAAAAAGTAGAATTCGAGTTCATGTAGTACACATAGTTCATATCTATCTCTATAGTAATCATGTGGTGTGTTATTAAGGTAATACACGAATGATGGTTGAAGTTGGCAACAATCATGATTGTAGATTTGTTATTGAAATAGAGAAACGAATTCAAATTCAGTTCGAATTGCAGCGGTAGTATAGACATTTGGAATGCACTAAAATATTGGTATGAGTAGGTTACATGCATTATACAACAAGCGAAAAAAATTAATTGGACATAACATGGATTCATACTACCGAATAGCATTTAATTGCACTAAATTGTTGGTATGAGTAGCTTTAAATAGCATTTTTATAGTAAAACGGGGCAAGACTCTCTCTTTGTGTGGTGTGAATAGTTTTATTTTTTTCGTTTTCTTTTTGGTTGAGGGAAGTGCGAATTGATTTGGTACGTACAAGTACAATATTACACGTTAGGCTTGTCCCTAAAATTCAACCCGCGCCTTGTTATATCCCGAAAATTCAGATATCGTGCTCCCAAAACTGGCGCCTTCACAACTCGCGCCTTGCTATCCCGAAATTACAACACGCGCGAAAACTCCCTCCAGCTGCCAAATCCCGACATGCGGAATCCCCCTTCTAGCCCTGAGCAGAAAGGGCCGCTAGTTCAAATCGGTGCGGGGTACTTTTGTAACACACCCTACATTTTGGACAAGCGCGTCCCTAAGTCATGGTTCACCCCCTCCCATCGCCTCCTTTTTGCCATTCGAAATCCCAGGCCGCCATAACCTCTCCGCTCCAGCCGCGAAACCCCACCCTTCTCCGTCCGCCACCTCACCGCTGCCCAGTCGGAGCCTCTTCCCCGACGACGTCGTCCACCGCAACAGCTCGAGGTTCCTCGTCCACCTCCCCGGATGAGGATCCGTCGTCCATCTTGTCGTCCCGCCGGTTCAGCCGCCCCGTCCTCCACCTCCAAGGAGCTGCTCCGACGGTCGCCTCGTCTATCGCGGCTGCTCCATCCCCATAGCGCCGCCTTAACCTGCTCCACCGGAACCGCAGCATCCTCACCGACTCCTCGGACGAAGCCAAGGCCTACTCGGCGCCACCAAAGAGGTTGTACACTCATGGCATCGCACCTTCTCCTTAGCTCGACCTCCCGGCGCCGACGGTGCTCCATCCCGCACCCCCATGGAGCGGCTACCTTGCAGCCGGCGCCGCAGGCGACATCTCCACGGCGGCTCTCCCCCAGTGCGAGGCCCCTTCAGCGGCGGTGTCCATACCAGCCGGATCTGTTGCTGCTGCTCCGGCTCTCGCTCGTTCGCTCGCGCTGCTGCTGCTTCGGCTCTCGCTCAATCGCTCGCTCGCCCAGCTGCTGCTGCTCCGGCTCTCGCTCGCTCGCGCTGCTACTGCTGCTCCAGCTCTCACTCGATCGCTCGCTCGCCCAACTGCTGCTGCTCCGGCTCTCGCTCGCTCGCTCGCTCGCTCACGCTGCTGCTGCTGCTCTCCCCCTCGCTCGTGCTGCTGCTCTGAATCGACTTTTGGGTCAGTCGATTTTCAGGGGGTGGGCGGGGGGGGGGGGGGGCTCATCGGAGTTAAGGAAGAACCACCCACAGTGGGGACGGGGGCTTGCAAGAGAGGTACCCCACTATCTTTCTTAGGGTTCAGGGTGGGGGGCGGGGGGCCTATAGGGCTGGCCGGGGCAGCGGCGAACCGGCGGTGGGGAGTTGTTTCGGGGCGGCGAGGCGGCGGTTCGGCCGGTGGTGGCTGGCGGCTCAGGGGGTGCAGGTTGAAGATGAACTGCAGGCCCTCCCTAAACTACATGTCAAGTGCCTCTCTGGTACCATTGCGTTCAGTTTCAACAGTAACATTCAGATTCCAAATTAATGTTCGAACTTGAGTTCTAAATTAGTTATGGGGCACATATCGAGGAAGCAATGAATAGTATCTTTGTCTAATATCTAGTTCACCTAGGGTATGCCTATGTTGTTCATCTTGGGTGGGAAACAAATAGTAAAGCAATCATCATCTGTCTTTTTATTAAATTAAAGCAATCATCATCCTGCTATCATTATTTTTGGATCCATCCACTGGTTGTTACCATCACTCTAAATTTCTGCATGCTCTCCTTACATAATCTCACCATATTTTTTGTATGCATGTCAGATATTGTACATAGTCATGCTGAACATGTAGAGAAAAAGAGAAGAGTTTTGCGCGGCAATACAATGTCATGCAGACATCGCTCCATGGTGGGTTCAATGGCAAACCTTCCCCACCCCTCTCCAGATTGTAATCCAGAGGAAGCTATCTGTTCTGAGGCGGATTCAGACGCCGCTGACCACTCCTATTTACCCCCAAGGTGTTTGCTCTACCTTGGCATGATGATGTTAGTCATATCATGCATATGTTGCCTTGCAGTGCCTACTTTTGAAATCATATATGTCATCTGCTTAGTTTAGACATGTTCTGTAATGCCACCTGTTTAGTTTCTATATCATATATGGGAATTGTGCAGTCTCTTGTCTTTTAGCCAGCCATAATATACGTGAAATGTGCAATGCCATCCCGTTTAACCAGGCATAATATATTTGAATGATATCTTGCCCATCCTTTTCTTCATTACATTTCCATTTGTCGACAATGTTTGTACATTAAACTACTCTTCCTGTGAATCAGCCATTTGGGTGGGAGAGTGAAAAATCTGGAGTGAAAACAAGGCCTTCTGAGCAGACAGTGCTACCTGTCGAAGCAGATCTCTTGTTGGGTCCCGATAGCTCCTCAGAGATGGATTCAGAGACAGATGACCAGTCATATTCCCCCACCAAAACCGAGGTGTATGCTCTAACTTGGCACGGTTATACTGCTCATATCATGCATATGGTGTCTTGCATTGCATAGATTAGACATCATATACACAATATTCAACACCATGTTCTTAGTTCAGACATCATATCTAATGCCCTCTGTTTAGCATATAAATCACATATGTGAATTAAATGATGCGATCCTGATTACTTAGATAACATGTAGGTGAATTATGTCATGCGATCCTATTTAGTTATTCATCATATCTTTGAATTATGTTGTGCTATGCTATCCAGTTTAGATAGACATCATATATGTGAAATTATGTCATGCTATCCATTTTAGTTAAACAATATACGTGTCAACTATCTCATGCCCTCTTTTTTCCACACTATCTATTGCATCTGTCTCTCATACAATGTCCGTACATTCAACTATGTTTCCTGTTTATCAGCCATTTGAATTGGAGCGGGTGATGCCAGCATCTAGCGGACTAAAAACACGGTCTTCAAATAAAACAGTGCTACCTCTTGGTGGAGATAGCACCCCGGTTGTACATGCATGAGAACCAACCCTACCGCACATAACCCAAACTCTCGCAGATTGTACCCCTACTGCGATGGACAGAGAACCAGCTTCACCCAATCTAACCCCAACCCCAGCAGATAGTAACCTAGTTCCTGTTGACACATCACCATCTCCACCATAGAGCTCCCAAACAAGAGCAGTTAGTAAGGCAGCTCCAGTGCCCAAAGGGCTAGTACTACCACGGCGAACCCCAACTCCACCAGTTAGTACGCCTATTCCTGTGGAGGGAGCATAACCAGCTAGTCGTAGTTTAGCATCTATCGCATTTGATGTTGTTAAATCGTACGTGCGTATCTTCCCATCTTGGAAATATTATACTGATGATGAAGGAAAATGCCAGTTGCAGGTGTTTGTCCAGGAGTTATGTGTAAGTAATGTTATTCATGGCAATTACTTTGCTTTGTCCCATACATCCTACCTCCATGATGGTTATAATACATCAAATTTTCCCATTTTTCTCTATAGAGAAGGACCGATTTGGAAACTCAGGATGAGGTAACATGTGCTAATACCTCTGCTATCTTCAAGAATGCTTGGTGGAAGTATCAGAATTACCTGAAGAAAACGTACTTCACCGGAAAGAAACTCATCAAATTCCCTTACGTTCTCCTGAGACACATTTACTGGACGATGACTTGGAACGCCTTGTTCTGTACTGGTCCCGAACCAAGAATGTGGTAAGGTCTATGAGCTCATTTTCTATTTTAAGTACTATATTATTGTGTCTTACCGTACTCTGTTCATGTAGAACAAGTGCCTAAACCTGAAGAACAACTGTTCTAATTTAAGATTCCATTGCTATCATAGTTCAAAAAAGCGCTAGGCGTTAATTGTGCATTTTGCCACCGCCTTGCGCTTTACTGACCAAAGTGCATGCTTATGCGTAGTTATGCACAGATTAAGCGTAGTTATGCACGATGCGTTTCGCCAACGCCTAGAGCCTAGGCGCGCTTAAGCGCTCTCTTAGGCGCGCCTTTTTTAACTATGATTGCTATCGTGCATACTACTTTGCTCTTGTATCACTATATTTACTCATACAAACTTATTTTTAAATTGAAGGATCCAATCGAAACTTCAATGGCACAACAGGTATGTTCACGCATGTTTCTTTAATAGGCTTGCTCTTATCAATAGCTCTGTTGATTTCAATTTCAATTGTGTATACAGTTGACTTCTCATATCATGCACATTACTAGCATCACAACAGAGCCAATAGTGTTGTTGTACATGTAGACCCATGGTACCCATCTGAAATCTTGTTGTGCCGTGTAGTTTCCCACGCTTTGTATTCTTTCACTGCTGCTTTGTCTTGAACTGATATGATTTGAACCGTGTCTCTATTTTGATTTGGCAAGACAATGCAGTGACCATAGGACATAGATATATGTTTGTTTGATGCTTTTATTATGTACTAGTACTTGGCAATAGAAGACTTGGTAGTTTAATCCTGTCCACCTTACTAATGAACTGGTTCATCGAAATGAGTTTCATATACTAGTACATGCTAAACCGTTATGTGTCTGCTTGTTTCTTATTTTAGAATGCTGACAGAATATTGGGGAAGAGTGCCTTATTAAGCAATGGTAAAGGAAGTAATGCAGATAAGGTTCAGGATAGTGACACATCCTTGTTGGTCTCCAACAAAGCTGATAAAACAGCTAAGGAAGACTATCTCGAAGACAGTGAGACAACCCCAAAGTCCTGTCTTGGTTTAGTGTTGGAGTTACTGGCCACTACCGCTTGCACAAGCTATTCAAACTCACTGCCTGAATCAGTTCGGTTTCTTGAGTCTCAACTACAAGCTAAAAGACATCGATCAGCTGTGCTGCGACAAGAAGCGGAAGGACTGCGGAAGTCCCTGGAGCATTCAGATGCATACTTTCTGGTGCAACAGCAAGCGTTGGAGGATTTTAGCGCCAAACAGGACAAAGCTAATAAGCTTGCTAAGCTTATTGCCAGCATGGTGGATACCACGTTTCTTGAGCTCTTATGAAGTTGTTTCAGTTATGCTCTTGTTTTGCTGCCGCGTTTATTTGCACTGGTGGCCAATTTTGACGGCCAGTGTATGTAATATGCTGCTTTGTTCCCTATATTTGCACTGGTGGCGAACTTTGATGCCCAGTGGATGTAATATTTGTAATAGCGGTAATAGGCTAGCATCAATTGCTTGCTTATTTATTTCCTTATTGTCTTGTTTAGTTGCTTGCTTGTAGTAACTGCAGTTCTTTTTCTGTGTTTTTCTAATAATCATGGCAACACACGGACTGTTGTAACCATGGGCCTCCTGCGGGCCATATGATCCATGGGCCTTCTATGGGCCGTAGGATCCATTGGCCTTCTATATGGGCCGTAGGATCCATGGGCCTTCTACGGGCCATACGATCCATGGGCCTTTTACGGGCCGTAGGATCCATGGGCCTTCTACGGGGCGTATCATCATTTCGCCAATCATGGGCCATACTATTCGTGGACAATAACGGGCCGTTTATTGGCCGTATTTGATAACTCTATGAAAATAGCCCAACAGGTTTTTTCGACATGAAAACGGCCCAGCGTATTAATGGGCAGCAAACGGGCCGACTGTAACCACGGGCTGAATTTGGCCCACAAGCAGAAAATGACAGTAACGGGCCGTAAGTAACCGAATGCTGGAAATGAGCCCAAGATTAAATGGGCCCTGAGAAGGTCGAAAGATATCATGGGCTGGAAACGGCCCAACGAAATAATGGGCCGTTAATGGGTATAAAGTGATACACTATTCATTATGGGCCAGTTTTACCATGGGCCGTTAAGGGGCCGAGGGTTACTAAGGGCATCATATGGGCCGAAAGACGTCATGGGCCATACATGGGCCGGAAGTTAAAATGGGCTGGAATTATATTGGACGGCCCAGATGACGCTACTGGGCCTAATTCGGATAGGCCGTAAACGGGCCCTGGGATAGCGGGCTGTAAATGGGCTATATGCGAACAGGCCGTTAACAGGCTTGCCGTGGGCTGGCCCGCCACCTTTTGACCAAGTCAAATGGCCCGGTCTTTTCACAGGAATGGGCCTCTGTTGGGTCGTGCCATGTGTCAACGTATCATAGGCGCTTTGTGTCCAATGAGTGGATGACATCTGTCCCAACGGTGAGCCGACATGTGTTTCCTCCAGCCAATGATGATTTTACATGTGGAAAATCCCCATTGGTCGGGGCTATTAATGGGTTATCGGATCCAAAACCGGACCCGATAGCTTAACAACGTTCCGTTACGGTGGATGCCACATGTCGGTCACCCTTGACGAAAGCACTTCTGTGACGCACAATTTATCGTCATGGAAGTGGACACTTCCGTGATGATAATTTTGGTAATGTCATGGAACACTTCTACGACAACACAGGTATGACTATCTTGATTCTGTCATAAATTTGTCATGGATGTACATGCATGACAGAAAACGTGACCTACTGTGACAAACACGTATCATCACGAAGTGCATTTCTTTGTAGTGGTGCCATGATTTCAGATCTGAACCCTTTATGTTTTCCTGAATATATTTGTGTTCTTGATCCTATCTTGCTAGTTGTATGCACCTATTACGTGTTATGATCTACATACCCCAAGGTGACAATAATTGGGATTCTTTCCGGTGATTACCGTAGTTTGAGGAGTTCATGTATTCACTATGTGCTAATGCTTTGTTCCGGTTCTTTATTAAAAGGAGGCCTTAATATCCCTTAGATTTTCTTATGGACCCCTATCCCTGAGATTTCCTTATGGACCCCGCTGCCACGGGAGGGTAGGACAAAAGATGTCTGATACGTCTCTGTCATATCTATAATTTTGATTGTTTCATGCCAATATTATACAACTTTCACATATTTTTGGCAACATTTTATATGATTTATTGGACTAACCTATTGATCCAGTGTCCAGTGCCAGTTCCTGTTTGTTGCATGTTTTTTGTTTCATAGAATATCCATATCAAACGAAGTCCAAACGCGATAAAAATTTACGAAGAATTATTTTGGAATATTTGTGATTTTTGGAAGGTGGGATCAACGAAAACGGGGGCCCGCAGCTCCCAAGATACACCAGGGCGCGCCCTAGGCCCCAGGCACACCCAGGTGTATTGTGCCCTCCTCGTAAGTCGGTTGGAGCTCTACGTCGGGTGCAAGGAAGCTTATATCTAGAAAAAAAATCGTGTTAAAATCTCAGCGCAATCGGAGTTACGGATCTCCGGATATTTAAGAAACGGTTTTCGCCAGATCTAGGGACGTGAAACAGAAGAGAACAGAGAGGGAGATGCAATCTCGGAGGGGCTCCCGCCCCTCCGCCGCCATGGAGGCCATGGACCAGAGGGGGAACTCTCCTCCCATCTAGGAGGAGGCGAAGGAAGAAGACGAAGGAGGGGGGCTCTCTCCCCCTCTCTCCCGGTGGCGCCGGAGCGTCGCCGGGGCAATCATCGTGACGACGGTCTACACCAACAACTTTGCCGCCGTCAACCCCAACTCTGTCCCCCTCTATGCAACGATGTAACACCTCTTCTCCCCGCTGAAATCTCTACTTAAACATGGTGCTCAACGCTATATATTATTTCACAATGATCTATGGCTATCTTATGATGTTTGAGTAGACTCGTTTTGTCCTATGGGATAATCGTGATCTTTGTTGGTATGAGTGTATATTTTATTTTTGGTGTTGTCCTACGGTGCCCTTCGTGGCGTGCAAACGTGAGGGATCTCCGCTGTAGGGTGTTGCAATACGTTCATGGTTCGCTTATGGTGGGTGGCGTGAGTGACAGAAGCACAAACCCGAGTAAGGGGGTCATTGCGTATGGGAGTAAAGAGGACTTGATACTTGATGCTATGGCTGGGTTTTACCTTAATGATCTTTGGTAGTTGCGGAGGCTTGCTAGAGTTCCAATCATAAGTACATATGATCCAAGTAGCGAAAGTATGTTAGCTCACTTCTTTCCCTCATATAAAATTGCAAGAATGATTACCAGTCTAGTTATCGATTGCCTAGAGACAAATGACTTTCTTCTATGACAAAAAGCTTTTTACTAAACAACTAACTTTTACATCTTGCAAAGTACTCCTAGTTTTATTCTTGCAAAGTAGTTCTAGCATCACACCTACAAAATAATTTCATACTTGTTCTAGGTGAAGAAAACGTTAAAGTGTGCATAGAGTTGTATCGGTTGTCGATAGAACTTGAGGGAATATTTTTTCTACCTTTAGCTCCTCGTTGGGTTCGACACTCTTATTTATCGAAAAAGTCTACAAACAATCCCCTATACTTGTGGGTTATCAAGACCTTTTTCTGGCGCCGTTGCCTGGGAGCAATAACATGGGGTGAATATTCTCGTGTGTGCTTGTTTGCTTTATCACTAAGTAGATTTTATTTTGTGCTCTTGTTTTCTATCTCTAGTTATGGGTAGGAAACGTAAAATACTGAAAAAATAGTTGTAACTACTAAACCAGTGGTTGAAGAACCACCCAAAATCAATCATATTGCTGAAGCTTTCTACTTGGTGTTGGGGAACGTTGCATGGAAAACAAAAAAAATTCTACGCACACGCAAGATCTATCCATGGAGGTGCATAGCTACGAGAGGGGAGAGTGTGTCTACGTACCCTCGCAGACCGTTAAGTGGAAGCGTTTATCAACGCGGTTGATGTAGTCATACACCTTCACGATCCGGCCGATCAAGTACCGAACGTACGGCACCTCCGCGTTCAGCACACATTCAGCTCGATGACGTCCTCGCCTATTTGATCCAGCAAGACGGGTGAAGTAGTAGATGCGTTCCGGCAGCACGACAGCATGGTGACGGTGGTGACACAACTATCTCCGCAGGGCTTCGCCGAGCACTATGAAAATATGACCGAGGACGAACTAGAGGGAGAGGGGCCCCGCACACGGCTTGGGAATCGTGGTGTGTATTACCCCTCTCTCTACCCACATATATATAGGTGGAGGGGGAGAGGAGGCAGCTTTAGGTGCGCCCCCTTCCTTTCCTTCCCTTAGGCGTGGAGGAAAAGGCCAGGAGGGGGCCGGCGGCTTGCCCTGCCTCACGCGCCTCCCCCTTCCATGTATGGAGGATGGGGGGAAGGAAGGGGGGGGGGCGACTGCCCGAGGGCGCCCCCTCCTTCCTTCTAGCATGCAAGGCAGGGGAGGTCGAGCACGCCCTGCCCCCTTGTGGGCCGGTGCGCCTACCTCCTTGGCCCATGAGGCCCACCAAGTAGGTATAACCTACCGGTGGCCTCCCGGAACCCCTTCCGACACTCCGATGTATTCTGAAACCTTTCCGAAACCCGAATACCTTCATCCCAGACATTAATCTTTACCTCTCGACCATTTCGGAACTCCTCGTCATGTCCATGATCTCATCCGGGACTCCGAACAACATTCAGTCACCAACTCATATAACTCATATAATACTATATCGTCAACGAACGTTAAGCATGCAGACCCTACAGGTTCAAGAATGATGTAGACATGACCAAGACGCCACTCCGATCAATAAACAATAGTGGGACATGGATGCCCATATTGGTTCCTACATATTCTATGAAGATCTTTATCGGTCAAACCTTTATGACAACATACGTAATTCCCTTGTCTGTCGGTATGTTACTTGCCCGAGATTGAATCTTCGGTATCTCCGTACCTAGTTCAATCTCATTACGGGCAAGTCTCTTTACTTGTTCCGTAATACATCATCTTGTAACTAACTCCTTAGTCACTTTGCTTGCAAGCTTCTTATGATGTGTATTACTGAGAGGGCCCAGAGATACCTCTCCGATACACGGAGTAACAAATCCCAATCTCGATCCATGCCAACTCAATAGACACCTTCAGATATACCTGTAGAGCATCTTCATAATCACCCAGTTACGTTGTGACGTTTGATAGCACACAAGGCATTCCTCCGGTATCCGGGAGTTGCATTATCTCATGGTCGAGGAACATGTATTTGACATTAAGAAAGCAGTAGAAATAAACTGAACGATCATATGCTAAGCTAATGAATGGGTCTTGTCCATCACATCATTCTCCTAATGATGTGATCCCGTTATCAAATGACAACTCATGTCTATGGTTAGGAAACCTTAACCATCTTTTGATCAATGAGCTAGTCTAGTAGAGGCTCACTAGGGACATGGTATTTGCTTATGTATCCACACATGTATTTAAGTTTCCAGTCAATACAATTCTAGCATGAATAATAAACCTTTATCATGAATAAGGAAATATAATAATAACAACTTTATTATTGTCTCTAGGGTATATTTCCATTAGTCTCCCACTTGCACTTGAGTCAATAATCTAGTTCACATCGCCATGTGATTAACACCCATAGTTCACATCGCCATGTGACTAACACCCCAAGATTTTACTAGAGTTAATAATCTAGTTCACATCGCCATGTGATTAACACCCAGAGAGTACTAAGGTGTGATCATGTTTTGCTTGGAATATTGGTTTAGTCAACGGGTCTGCCATATTCAGATCCGTATGTATTTTGCAAATTTCTATGTCTACAATGCTCTGCATGGAGCTACTCTAGCTAATTGCTCCCACTTTTAATACGTATCTAGATTGAGACTTAGAGTCATCTGAATCGGTGTCAAAGCTTGCATCGATGTAACCCTTTACAACGAACTCTTTATCACCTCCATAACCGATAATCATTTCCTTAGTCTTCTTAGGTAACTAAGGATAATTTTGGCCGTTGTCTAGTGATCCACTCCTGGATCACTATTGTACCCCCTTGCCAAACTCATGGCAATGTACACAACAGGTCTGGTACACAGCATGGCATACTTTATAGAACCTATGGCTAAGGCATAGGTAATGACTTTCATTCTCTCTCTATCTTCTACCGTGGTCGGGCTTTGAGTCTTACTCAACTTCACACCTTGCAACACAGGCAAGAACCCTTTCTTTGATTGATCTATTTTGAACTTCTTCAAAACTTTGCCAAGGCATGTGCTTTGTAAAAGTCCTATTAAGTGTCTCGATCTACCCCTATATATCTTGATGCCCAATATGTAAGTAGCTTCACCAAGGGCTTTCATTGAAAAAATTCTTATTCAAGTATCCTTTTATGCTATTCAGAAATTCTATATCATTTA
The DNA here is from genome assembly GCF_002575655.3 of Aegilops tauschii subsp. strangulata. NCBI lineage: Eukaryota > Viridiplantae > Streptophyta > Magnoliopsida > Poales > Poaceae > Aegilops > Aegilops tauschii. Next base: position 392,287,237 of record NC_053037.3, read on the forward strand.
CAATCAACAATATGTCATTCACATATAATATCAGAAATGCTACAGAGCTCCCACTCACTTTCTTGCAAAAGCATGCTTCACCGTATGTCTGTACAAAACCACATGCTTTGATCACCTCATCAAAGCATATATTCCAATTCCGAGATGCTTGCACCAGTCCATAGATGGATCGCTGGAGCTTGCACACTTTGTCAGCACCTTTAGGATCGACAAAACCTTCTGGTTGCATCATATACAACTCTTCTTTAAGAAATCCACTAAGGAATGCAGTTTTGACGCCTATTTGCCAGATTTCATAATCATAAAATGCGGCAATTGCTAACATTATTCGGACAGACTTTAAGCATCGCTACGGGTGAGAAACTCTCATCGTAGTCAACCCCTTGAACTTGTTGAAAACCTTGTGTGACAAGTCAAGCTTTTTAGACAGTGACATTACCATTAGCGTCCGTCTTCTTCTTGAAGATCCATTTATTCTCAATGGCTTGCCAATCATCGGGCAAGTCCACCAAAGTCCATACTTTGTTCTCATACATGGATCCTATCTTAGATTTCATGGCCTCAAGCCATTTGTCAGAATATGGGCTCATCATAGCTTCTTCATAGTTCGTAGGTTCGTCGTTGTCCAACAACATGACTTCAAGGACAGGATTACCGTACCACTTTGGTGCGGAACGTGTTTTGGTCGACCTACGAGGTCCAGTAGTCACTTGACCTGAAGTTTCATGATCATCATCATTAGCTTCCTCACTAGTTGGTGTAGGCATCACAGGAACGACTTTCTATGATGTGCTACTTTCCAATTCGAGAGAAGGTACAACTACCTCATTAAGTTCTACTTTCCTCCCACTCACTTCTTTCAAGAGAAACTCCTTCTCTAGAAAGGACCCATTCTTAGCAACAAAGATCTTGCCTTCAGATCTGCGGTAGAAGGTATACCCAATAGTTTCTTTTGGGTATCTTATGAACACGCACATTTCCGCTTTGGGTCGAGCTTATCAGGCTGAAGCCTTTTGACATAAGTGTTGCATCCCCAAACTTTAAGAAACGACAGTTTAGGTTTCTTGCCAAACCATAGTTCATATGGTGTCGTCTCAACGGATTTAGATGGTGCCCTATTTAACGTGAATGCAGCTGTCTCTAATGCATAACTCCAAAATGATAAAGGCAAATCGGCAAGAGACATCATAGAACACACCATATCTAATAAAGTACGGTTACGATGTTCGGACACATTATTACGTTGTGGTGTTCCAGGTGGCGTGAGTTGTGAAACAATTCCACATTGTTTTAAATGAAGGCCAAACTCGTAACTCAAATATTCACCTCCATGATCAGATCGTAGAAACTTTATTTTCTTGTTACGACGATTCTCTACTTCATTCTGAAATTCTTTGGACTTTTCAAATGTTTGAGATTTGTGTCTCATCAAGTAGATATACCCATATCTACTCAAATCATCTGTAAAGGTTAGAAAATAACGATACCCACCGCGTGCCTCGACACTCATCGGACCGCATACATCGGTATGTATAATTTCCAGTAAGTCATTAGCTCGCTACATTGTTCCGGAGAACGGAGTTTTAGTCATCTTGCCCATGAGGCATGGTTCGCAAGTATCAGGTGATTCCAAAAGTCCATCTGCATGGAGTTTCTTCATGCGCTTTACACCAATATGACCTAAATGGCACTGCCACAAGTATGGTGCACTATCATTATCAACTTTGCATCTTTTGGCATCAATATTATGAATATGTGTATCGCTATGATCGAGATTCAACAAGAATGGGCAATTCATCAAAGGTGCATGACCATAAAAGATATTATTCATAAAAATAGAAAAACCATTATTCTCTGACTTAAATGAATAACCGTCTCGCAGTAAACAAGATCCAGATATAATGTTCATGCTCAACGCTGGCACCAAATAACAATTATTAAGGTCTAAAACTAACCCCGAAGATAGATGTAGAGGTAGCGTACCGACGAAGATCACATCGACCTTGGAACCATTCCTGACGCGCATCGTCACCTCGTCCTTAGCCAATCTTCGTTTATTCCGCAGCTCCTTTGTTCACTTTGCCATCCTTCTTATCCGCCAAATATTTGGGGCAATTCTGCTTTGAATGACCATTTCCCTTGTAGTAGAAGCACTCAGTTTCAGGCTTGGGTCCAGCTTTGCGCTTCTTCATGGGAGCAGCAACTTGCTTGCCATTCTTCTTGAAGTTCCCTTTCTTTCCCTTGCCCTTTTTCTTGAAACTAGTTGTCTTATTAACCATCAACACTTGATGCTCCTTCTTGATTTCTACCTTTGCAGATTTCAACATTGTGAAGAGCTTGGGAATCATTTTCTTCATACCTTGCATATTATAGTTCATCACGAAGTTCTAGTAACTTGGTGATAGTGACTGGAGAACTCTGTCAATCACTATCGTATCTGGAAGATTAACTCCCACTTGATTCAAGTGATTGTAGTACCCAGACATTCTGAGCACATGCTCACTGGCTGAGCTATTCTCCTCCATCTTGTAGGCAAAGTACTTGTGAGAGCTCTCATACTTCTCAACACGGGCATGAGCCTGAAATACCAATTTCAGCTCTTGGAACATCTCATATGTTCCATGGCATTTCAAAACATCTTTGGAGCCCTGATTCTAACCCGTAAACCATGGCGCACTAAACTATCAAGTAGTCATCAGATCGAGCTTGCCAAACGTGCATAACGTTTATATCGGCTCCTGCAGCAGGTATGTCTCCTAGTGGTGCATCAAGGACATAATTCTTCTGTGCAACAATGAGGATAATCCTCAGATTACGGATCTACTCCGCATTATTGCTACTATCATCTTTCAACTTAGTTTTCTCTAGGAACGTATCAAAAAATGGGGAAGCTACATCGCGAGCTATTGAACTACAACATAATTTGCAAAGACATTTTGACTATGTTCATGATAAATTAAGTTCAGTTAACCAAATTACTAATGAACTCGCACTTAAATTAACATCCCTCAAGTTATCTAAGTGATACATGATCCAAATCAACTAACCCATGTCCAATCATCACGTGAGATGGGGTAGTCATCAATGGTGAACATCGCTATGTTGATCATATCTACTATATGACTCATGTTCGACCTATCGGTCTGCAGTGTTTCGAGGCCATGTCTGTACATGCTAGGCTCGTCAAGTTTAACCCAAGTATTCTGCTCGTGTAAAACTGGCTTACACCCATTGTATGTGAACGTAGAGTCTATCACACCCGATCATCACGAGGTGCTTCGAAATGACAAACTTTAGCAACGGTGCATACTCAGAGAGAACACTTTTATCTTGAAATTAAGTGAAGGGATCATCTTATAATGCTACCGTCGTTCTATGCAAAATAAGATGCATAAAGGATAAACATCACATGCAATCAAAATATGTGACATGATATGGCCATCATCATCTTGTGCTTTTTATCTCCATCTCCAAAGCATCGTCATGATCTCCATCATCACTGGCTTGCCACCTTGATCTCCATCGTTGCGTCGGGTTGACTCGCCAACTATTGCTTCTACAACTATTGCTAACACATAGCTATAAAGTAAAACAATTACATGGCGCTTGCAATTCATACAATAATTAAGAGACAACCCTAAGGCTCCTGCCGGTTGTCTATATTAGAAAACATGATCATCTCATATAACAACGTATATCACATCACGTCTTGACCATATCACATCACAACATGCCCTGCAAAAACAAGTTAGACGTCCTCTACTTTGTTGTTGCAAGTTTTAGGTGGCTGCTACGGGCTTCTAGCAAGAACCGTTCTTACCTACGCAAAAACCACAACGGTGATTTATCAAGTTTGCTGTTTAACCTTCTTCAAGGACCGGCCATAGTCAAATTTGATTCAACTAAAGTAGGATAAACAGACACCCGCCAGACACCTTTATGCAAAACAAGTTGTATGTCAGTCGGTGGAACCGGTCTCATGTGCGTGGACATGTAAGGTTGGTACGAGCCCCTTCATACCACATTGGTGGTAAGTAGTATGAACATCACCGCCCACAACTCCTTTGTGTTCTACTCGTGCATATCAACTACGCATAGACCCGACTCTGATACCACTGTTGGGGAACGTTGCATGAAAAACAAAATAATTCAACACACACGCAAGATCTATCCATGGATATGCATAGCTACGAGAGGGGAGAGTGTGTCTACGTACCCACATAGACCGTTAAGTGGAAGCGTTTATCAACACGGTTGACGTAGTCGTACACCTTCACGATCCGCCCGATCAAGTGCCGAATGTACGGCACCTCCGCGTTCAGCACACGTTCAGCTCAATGACGTCCTCGCCTTATTGATCCAGCAAAACGTGCGAAGTAGTAGATGAGTTCTGGCAGCACGACGGCGTAGCGACGATGGTGATGCAACTATCTCCCCAGGGCTTCGCCGAGCACTACAAAAATATGACCGAGGACAAACTAGAGGGAGAGGGGCGCCACACACGACTTGGGAATCATGGTGTGTGTTGCCCCTCTCCCTCCCCATATATATATAGGTGGAGGGGGAGAGGAGGCAGCCCTAGGCGCGCCCCCTTCCTTTCCTTCCCTTAGGCGTGGAGGAAAAGGGCAGGAGGGGGCCGACGGCTTGCCCTGCCTCAGGCGCTTCCCCCCTTCCATGTATGGAGCATGGGGGAAGGAAAGGGGGGCCGGCTGCCCTAGGGCGCCCCCTCCTTCCTTCTGGCACGCAGGACAGGGGACGTGGAGCGGGCCCGGCCCCCTTGTGGGCTGGTGAGCCTCCCTCCTTAGCCCATGAGGCCTACCAAGTAGGTATAACCTACCGGTGGCCTCCCGGAACCCCTTCCGGCACTCCGATGTATTCCGACACCCTTCCAAAACTCGAATACCTTCATCTCGTATATTAATCTTTACCTCCTGACCATTCCAGAGCTCCTCTTCATGTCCGTGATCTCTTCCGGGACTCCGAACACCATTTGGTCACCAACTCACATAACTCATATAATACTATATCGTCAATGAACGTTAAGCGTGCGGACCCTACGAGTTCGAGAATGATGTAGACATGACCGAGACACCTCTCCGGTCAATAACCAATGGCGGGACCTGGATGCCCGTATTGGTTCCTACGTATTCTACGAAGATCTTTATTCGTCGAACCTTTATGACAACATATGTAATTCCTTTTGTCTGTCGGTATGTTACTTGCCCGAGATTCGATTGTCGGTATCTCCATATCTAGTTCAATCTCGTTACTGGTAAGTCTCTTTACTCGTTCCGTAATACATCATCTTCTAACTAACTCCTTAGTCACTTTGCTTGCAAGCTTCTTATGATGTGTATTGCGGAGAGGGCCCAGAGATACCTCTCTGATAGATCGAGTGACAAGTCCCAATCTCGAACCATGCCAACTCAACAGACACCTTCGGAGAAACTTGTAGAGCATCTTTATAATCACCCATTTACGTTGTGACGTTTGATAGCACACATGGCATTCCTCCAGTATCCAGGAGTTGCATGATCTCATGATCGAAGGAACATGTATTTGACATTAAGAAAGCAGTAGCAATAAACTGAATGATGATATGCTAAGCTAACAGATGGGTCTTGTCCATCACATCATTTTCCCAATGATGTGATCCCGTTATCAAATGACAACCATGTCCATGGTTAGGAAACCTTAACCATCTTTTGATCAACGAGCTAGTCTAGTAGAGGCTCACTAGGGACACGATATGTGTTTATGTATCCACACATGTATTTAAGTTTCCGGTCAGCACAATTCTAGCATGAATAATAAACCTTTATCATGAATAAGGAAATATAATAATAACAACTTTATTATTGCCTCTAGGACATATTTCCATCACTTGGATCATCTTCGATCCCTATGTGCTCGTGCTGAAAACCCAACTAGCTTAGTTGAGGGAAAATCACTAAATGAGCATGCTTATTTTGTGCGATACCGCTTATCTCAAAAGGGAAACTTTTACTGGATCAAATTAATACTATGCAATGTTATGCTTGGAATTTATGTGGATGATATGATTTTACTTGTTGTTCTGAAGACCCTAAGAAACACCTTCCTTACCAATGTGAGTTTAGTGATAATGGAATCATATCTTCTTATGCCAAGGGTGTTTATAATTACTATGATGTTGAAAAAATTGAAGAATTTGTTGCTTTTAAGGGTGCTTATGAAATTGCTTCTTTGATTGAAAAGTATGATGCTACTCTTTACAAATCAATTTTTTTGCCATACTTAAATATTGCTATGAAAATTATGCTTCTAATGCTTATGTTAAAGTATATATTGAGGAATCATCCACTATCCAAGAAGAGACTAAAATTTTGTAGGAGTCTATGGAACAAGAAATAGATGAAATTGTGAGCTCATTGGATGAAAAAGATGATGAGGAGAGTGATAACCCACAAGTATAGGGGATCGCAACAGTTTAAGGGTAGAGTATTCAACCCAAATTTATTGATTCGACACAAGGGGAGCCAAAGAATATTCACGAGTATTAGTAGTTGAGTTGTCAATTCAACCACACCTGAGAGACTTAATATCTGCAGCAAAGTATTTAGTAGCAAAGTAGTATGGAAATAACGGTAACCGTGGCAAAAGTAACAGTAGCAGTTTGTAGTGATTGTAACAACAGTAGCAACGAAAGACACTTAGCAAAGATCAATATGTAAAAAGCTCATAGGCATTGGATCAGCAATGATAATTGTGTTGGATAATATTCATCACGTAGCAGTCATAACGTAGGGCGACACAGAACTAGCTCCAATTCATCAATGTAATGTAGGCATGTATTCCGTATATAGTCATACATGCTTATGCAAAAGAACTTGCATGCCATATTTTGTCCTACCCTCCCGTGGCAGCGGGGTTCTAATGGAAACTAAGGGATATTAAGGCCTCCTTTTAATAGAGAACCAGACCAAAGCATTAGCACTTAGTGAATACATGAACTCCTCATACTACGGTAATCACCGGAAAGAATCCCAATTATTGTCACCTTGGGGTATGCGGATCATAACGCGTAATAGGTGTCCACAACTTGCAAGATAGGATCAAGAACTCATATATATTCATGAAAACATAATAGGTTCAGATCTGAAATCATGGCACTCGGGCCCTAGTGACAAGCATTAAGCATAGCAAAGTCATAACAACATCAATCTCAAAAGATAGTGGATACTAGGGATCAAAACCTAACAAAACTAACTCAATTACATGATAAATCTCATCCAACTCATCACCGTCTAGCAAGCCTACGATGGAATTACTCACTCATGGCGGTGAGCATCATGAAATTGGTGATGGAGGAAGGTTGATGATGAAGATGGCGACGGATCCCCTCTCCAGAGCCCCGAACGGACTCCAGATCAACCCTCCCAATGAAGAACAGGAGGCGGCGGTGGCTCCGTGTCATAAAACATGATAAATCCTTCTCTCTGATGTTTTTCTCCCATAATAGGTACTTATAGAGTTGGAGTTAGGGTCAGAGACGGTCTAGGGGGCCCACAAGCCTGGGAGGCGTGCCCTGGGGGGGGGGGGTAGGCGCGCCCCCAGGGCTTGTAGCCTCTGGGTGCCCCCTCTGGTATCTTTTTGCGCCAGTATTTTTTATATATTCCACAAAAATTCTCCATAAATTTTCAGGAAATCCGAGAATTTTGATTTCTGCACAAAAATAACACCATGGAAATTTTGCTGAAAACAACGTCAGTCCGGGTTAGTTCCATTCAAATCATGCAAATTAGAGTCCAAACAAGGGCAAACGAGTTTGGAAAAGTAGATACGATGGAGACGTATCAACTCCCCCAAGCTTAACCCATTGCTTGTCCTCAAACAATTCAGTTGACAAACTAAAAGTGACAAAGAAAAACTTTTACAAACTTTGTTTGATCTTGTTGTTGCAAATATGTCTAGCCAATATTCAGGTTTTCAGTAAAGATTATGAACTAACCATATTCACAATAACACTTAGGTCTCACATTTACTCATATCAATGGCATAATCAACTAGCGAGCAATAATAAGATATCTCGGATGACAAAACTTTTTCAGAACAATCATGATATAATATAATATGACATAATGGTATCTCGCTACCCCTTTCTGAGACCGCAAAACATAAATGCAAAGCACCTATGAAGACCAAGGACTAACTGGACACTGTAATTCATGGCAAAAGAGATCCAGTCACAGTCATACTCAACATCAATTAATAACAAAGCATATAAATAGAAGTGGTGCTCTCTAGATGGTGCTTTTTATAAGAAGATGATGACTCAACAATAAAAGTAATTAGATAGGCCCTTCGCAGAGGGAAGCAAAGATTTGCAGAGGTGCCAGAGCTCGATGCTTTTGAAACAGAGATGAATATAATTTTGAGCGGTATGCTTTCATTGTCAACATAACAACCAAGAGATATCACTATCTTCATGCTAGATACATTATAGGCGGTTCCCAAACAGAATGGTAAAGTTTTTACTCCCCCTCCACCAACAATCACAATCCACGAGTAACGTCCATACCAACAACAGTCCTGGGGGAGTTTTGTTTCATTATTATATTTTGATTTTGATTTTCATCATGGAACTGGGCATTCCGATTACCAGTCACTCTCTCATGAATGAGAAGTGAATAACCACTCATCATGATAATAACCCACCTAGCATGGAAGATACTGACAACCCCCAGTCGCACAAACAGATTATTATTTGAAGGTTTAGAGTTTGGCAGATGCAAATTTACCTGGAACGGCAGGTAAATACCACAAATAGGTAGGTATGGTGGACTCATATGGAGCAACTTTGGGTTTAAGGAAGTGGATGCACAAGCAGTACTCCCGCTTAGTACAAATGAAGGCTAGCAAAAGATTGAGGAGCGACCAACCACTACTGCTGGATAGTCCAAACGCGACAGTCGAATCAGAGACCCTTCGACGAAACTGTGTGCGATGCATAAATCACAAATGGTGATGTAATAAAACCGTGAAAAAAGATGCAAAACATTTGTGATGATGGCGACATCAAACACAGTTCATATTGGAGTTGCGTGTGCGATGTGTGGCAAACGGTTAATCCAGAAGAACTGTTTGCGATGATGCAGAACAACAGAAATGGGCAGCCAGATGAGGGTGTGTGCGATATACGGCATACAGTTCACTAGGATGAACTGTGTGTGATTAGACAACACAATGGAAACGGTTCAACTGAACAAGATGTGTGTGATACGCGGCAAACAGGTCCGTAATCAGAAATGTGTGCGAAGACCAATAATAACACAGACGATTGCTGCTAATAAGCCGTGTGATTTGCTTTGTCTACAGAAGAATAACACACACACACACACACACACACACATATATATATAACTGAAATAAACATCCAATTACATAAGTGACTATACAGATCATTCTCACACACCTCAATAAACAATTGCATGCATTCTAAACTAGGAGAAACGATCATCTAGTCATCTACTTCTTGTGACGCTCCCGCCACTACTCTGTGGCTCGAACCCTCATCTGGGGCAGGAAGAAGACACTCCCTCATGTCAATGATCCGCATGTACATCTCGTAGCTTGTGTACGCGTCCTTGGCCGCGTACTTGACGTGTTGTTCATCCAGCCTCTAATGCCAGACACTATGCCAGGCGTTCTTGTCCTTCTTGCTCTCATCCGTCATCTTCATGTAGTAGGGGTCGATGATGGCCGAGGAGAGGTCAACCAAGGAGTTCTGTTTGTTGTTGTCGCTGCCCCAGGCCTTGTAGTGGTCCTGGATGTTGACAAGATTCTTGCATTTCAAGCCCGAAACCTTGAGCGCTTTTAGATAGTTGGTGGTGTCCATCGTAACGAAACTGTAGTCAGAGCTGTTGATAAACCTGGAGAAACGCTCGCAAGGCCTTGTGGCCAGGTGGTAGTGGTAGACGAGGACATCATGTCACATGCACAACTGGGCGACGACAACCTTCTGATCGTGCCCGGCACGACCGATGGTGTACTCGAGGTTGAAGCCGACCAGTTGGTACTTGTCCTCGGCAAGCAATTGCTCCATAGTTTGGATGGAGCTCTCCACCGAGACCGACTCGTTCGTGTACACCATCGAGAGGGCCTTCCCCATCAAGTGGGTGTCCACTACATGATGCGTGGTGAACTGCCGACCGTTGTTGTCGTCGGCTGCTGGGAGCGCCATTGGAGCCACGGGGAGCGGCATTGGAACCGCTGGATGTCCTCTCTGTATGTTTTGTCGTGGGTGTGCTTATTGTGTCATGTGGCGCGAAAGATCAAGGTAAATGGCCGCAAGAATAAATGGGGGTCGGGCGGCCTGGATTCTCGGTGCGTCCGCATGGCAGTTTTTGCTGCGGCTAACTGCATCGTCGCGCCGCGCCCGGCGCAACCACATGCACACGAACGTGCGTGAGCGTGCGCCAGCCCCAAACACTGGCAGTGCACGTGGAGGGACGAGGGCCGAGTGCCCGGAGGGACACGAGAGTAGAGCGTGCGCGGCGGGACGTGAGCAAAGCACGCCGCGCCCGCCTCAACCGCAAGCAACCACACGCATAGAACAGTTGAGCACGCATGAAATGGTCGTCTACAAGCCGGCCGACAGTTGTGTCGCTGCGTAGAGAGCGGCCGTGTGCTACTACTGCCATGTTGGTCTATTAGTCAACTTTATATTCTGTGCCATATTTTGACCTTAAATTTAACCAACAAAATGTTAATGCATGTTACAAAAATTATATAATTGGAAACTATGTTCAAATATGAATCCAATGATATAATGTCTGGCGACATGCATTCGTATTTTATTAGTTAAATCTATAGTCAAAATTTGGCACAAAAATACATAGATGACTTATAAACCAGGACGCGAGTGGTAGGTAATTTAATCGCAAACGTTTTTATTTTATTAACCGTATGTGTACGTGTCCTTTCGTCCTCCTCTCGCACGTCTTGTCACCCTGCTGCCACAGACAGCTTAGAGCGCAAGCTTGAGCAGTGCGCGGGGGCATTCTTTTGGCCAAACAGTGGTGAGCCCATTCCCGCACAAGCTTCCCGCCCGAGTCGGTGAAATCCCCCAAAATCCCAATGCTTACCGGCCTGCTATATAGACCCTCACGGCCGGTGAGTCCTACATCGCATTTTCCCCTCCCTCCCTGTAGCTTATCTCGTCTGCTTCTCCAGCAATCGCCAATGGCACCGGTCCGTCGTCGTCGCTCAGCCACTCCGCCATCATCAGAGGATAGCTCCAGCTGGGAGGCTACACCGCGGCGGCGGCGCAGTGATACGTCCATTTTGCATCATGCTTTTATATCGATATTTATTACATTATGGGCTGTTATTACACATTATGTCACAATACTTATGCCTATTTTCTTATATTTTACAAGGTTTACACGAAGAGGGAGCATGCCGGCAGCTGGAATTCTGGGCTGGAAAAGGAGTTAGAGACCTATTCTGCACAACTCCAAAAGTCCTGAAATTTCCCGGAAGTCAGTTTTGGAATATATTAGAAATATTGGGCGAAGAAAGCACCAGAGGGGGCCACCCACCATTGAGGAGGGTAGGGGGCGCGCCCCCTGCCTCGTGGGCCCCCTGGCAGGCCTCCGGTACCCATCTTTGGCTATATGAAGTCTTTCGCCCTGGAAAAAAATTAGAAGGAAGCTTTTGGGAGCCGTCTCGAGGCGGAACCTTGGCGGAACCAATCTAGGGCTCCGGCGGAGCTGTTCTGCCGGGGAAACATCCCCCCGGGAGGGGGAAATCATCACCATCGTCATCACCATCGATCCTCTCATCGGGAGGGGGTCAATCTCCATCAACATCTTCACCAGCACCATCTCATCTCAAACCCTAGTTCATCTCTTGTATGCAATCTTTGTCTCAAAACCTCACATTGGTACCTATGGGTTGCTAGTAGTGTTGATTACTCCATGTAGTTAATGCTAGTTGGTTTATTTGGTGGAAGATCATATGTTCAGATCCTTTATGCATATTAATACCCCTCTGATTATGAACATGAATATGATTTGTGAGTAGTTACGTTTGTTCTTGAGGACATGGGAGAAGTCTTGCTATAAGTAGTCATGTGAATTTGGTATTCGTTTGATATTTTGATGAGATGTATGTTGTCTGTCCTCTAGTGGTGTTATGTGAACGTCGACTACATGACACTTCACCATTGTTTGGGCCTAGGGGAAGGCATTGGGAAGTAATAAGTAGATGATGGGTTGCTAGAGTGACAGAAGCTTAAACCCTAGTTTATGTGTTGCTTCGTAAGGGGCTGATTTGGATCCACATGTTTCATGCTATGGTTAGGTTTACCTTAATACTTCTTTTGTAGTTGCAGATGCTTGCAATAGGGGTTAATCATAAGTGGGATGCTTGTCCAACTAAGGGCAGTACCCAAGCACCGGTCCACCCACATATCAAATTATCAAAGTAACGAACGCGAATCATATGAGCGTGATGAAAACTAGCTTGACGATAATTCCCATGTGTCCTCGGGAGCACTTTCCTTTATATAATAGTTTGTCCAGGCTTGTCCTTTGCTACAAAAAGGATTGGGCCACCTTGCTGCATCTTATTTACTTTTTTTACTTGTTACCCGTTACAAATTACCTTATCACAAAACTATCTGTTACCGATAATTTCAGTGCTTACAGAGAATACCTTACTGAAAACCGCTTGTCATTTCCTTCGACTCCTCGTTGGGTTCGACACTCTTACTTATCGAAAGGACTACGATAGATCCCCTATACTTGTGGGTCATCACGCAGTCCCCGGTGTACTGTAGTGCGCGTGGCGTCCCTGTTGGGTGTGCGCGGAACACTCACCACACGCTCCGCCGCCGCTGCCCGTCGGCAGCTATTGGTGGCTGTCGTTGCCGCCACCCCACTGTCTTCCGCCATGGCCGTCACACCTCCGTCGAAAGCCAGGGCCATCGCCCGCTCCGCCGCCCGAAGGCAGGAGGTGGCCGTCGTGGCCGCCACCCCACGACTGGCCACCGTGGCCATCACCCGCTCCGCCGCCGCGGCCCGAAGGCGGCATGTCGTGGTCGTGGCTGCCACCCCATCGTCGACCGCCGTGGCTGCCAGCCCACCGCCGACCACCAGGATCATCACCCGCTCCGCCACCGCCGACCGAAGGTGGGAGGCAGAGGAGGCCTGCACATGCGTCAGCGACCTTGCGTGCTACACCGAGTTCCTACGGGAGGAGGAGGAGTGCCTCATCTAGCACGCAAAGAGCCTTACCGCCACCGTGGCCGCAGCACAGGCCGCCGCAGAGGCGAGGAATTAGGAGATCTACGAGGAGAACCACTACTTCGAGAGGGGTCGTCTGGAGCGGCAGAGGGCGTTCAAGGTGAGTGTAGCTGAAGGTGCAGCAGCGGCAGGCACCGTATTGCAGTTGTCCAGCTCGTCGGTAGGCTCCTCCTCCTCTGCCTCCTAAAGAGTGCGCTCAACTGAGGAGAGGCTGCCGGAAGTAGTACAAAGCCCCTCCGCAGTAGTAGTATTTAGGGGCTATTTTGTTCAGTTCATCTGACTATAAATGTGGTGAAACTGTACAATGTACTTAGAATTAGCTAGTATATATAGTTGAACTAGCTATTTCAGTACGTGGTTGACAACAATGGGGAAAAGGTTGTCGGTTCAGATGTCGAGTTGAACTATTTGTATAAAGAACGACTGCTTAATCTATGAATGAAATCTATGCTTAATTACTGAATTTTAGTTGCAAAAATTAGATAGTGCTAGTGAATTTTAGCTTCATATTTTGACAAATCGCAGTGTTACAAGGTTGACAAATGGCAATGTTACTGGATCAACAAATGTCAATCTTTCCAGTTTGAAAAATGGCAATATACCCAATATGACAGATGCAAATATTACCAAATTGTCTGTACGTGGTTGCACACGGGTCATCCAAAACAACCATTTGCGTTGAAGGGATGTACAAATCCTGCTCGGCACATTTTCTCTTGGCTTAGCGCCGAAGTCTGGCTTTGCATACCGTATTCAATTTGAACCGTTTGCGTTGAAGAAATGCACAAATCTTGCGCTGCAAATGTTCCCTTGACTTACGGAGGAAGACCATAACTCTCACTTTGCATATGGGTGTTCTATCTAAAACGTTTGCGATCAATAGCTTCACAAATCCTTCTCGGCACATTTTCCATTGGCTTCCTGGGGAAGCTATCGGTTTGCATACGGGTGTTCTAACTAAAACGTTTGCGATGAGTGTTTTATATTTAAAAACCATTGACTTTTTTCAAAAGAAAACCGTTTGATAAGTCTGTACATTAAGGGAGAAAAACGCAAGTTCATTCAAACCATATCTTTCATTCAGTCACACTATGAATTTATATTCATATGATCGAGATACAGTATTAAACCCAAAAAAACTATTTCCGGCGGCGGTGGAGGCGGTGTGCCGCGCCGGTGTTGTCGTTGTCGTCCTTCGGGACGCCGTTGTTGAAGTCTTCAAGGCAGCACATAATGTTCTTCACTTGGAAATCAAACACCATGTCGTCGCGCGATCGATGGAGAGGGCACGGGAGGACGACAACTGGCAGTGCTGTGAGGTAGCATTCGATAGCGTCGTCCAATGCTACTAAGGGGGGCGCGCGCACGGGCATGGGCGCGACGGGTGCAGGCAAATGCACGGGGACCGGCGGCGCGGTGGGTGGAGGGGCACGCACGGGCACGGGCGCTGGCGCTGGCATGTACACGAGCTCGCGCGGGTCCGCGGAGACCTCGCTAACGCCCACGGCTTCCAGCTCTGCGATAGTGATCGGCGACCAGCCCATCAATGCTACGGGGATGGTCGCTGGCGTAGGCGCGGGGATGGGAGCTGGGATGGGCGCGGGGGGCAGCAACTGCCGCGGCCAGCTCGTTTAGGGCCATGTCCATTAGGCCCCATTTCTCCTTATTTTCTATCTCCTCCAGCTTGGAGTCGACTTCACCAAACTTGAAGACTAGTGGCAGATGATCCTTCTACGCAATGGCATTGGTGGAGGTCTGCGGGAGGGAGGGGAATGGGAGGCGAACAGTAAGGCCGCCCGTATTAAATAGCGGCTCGGGCACCATTAATGGAGAGGATGCGAGCAAGGCGGGCGGCCATGGAAGTCAAAGGGCCCGCTCCCAGTGAGCCTGCGCAGCGTACAGCTCGCACGCCTCCCGGTGAGCCTGCATACTCTAGGACTGCTCGCACGCCTCTCGGTCAGCCTGCGCACTGGTCTGCGCTCGCACGCCTCCCGTCTAGTCAAGCAGCTTTCCGCACGGCACCTCCTATAGCCATTAAAAGCCAGACACATGGCGTCACATGAATGGTTAACAGAACGCACCCGATTTAAATTATACAAACGTTTGAGATGTTAAAGTGGCAACTATTTATTCAAAATGCCTTTGTTGGCTGCTATTCGAGTGCGCCTTCTCTCAAAATGGACACGAAAAATACCATAGCATGTCGGGTGCCATTCCATGATAGCATGCCAAGTTTCATGAATTTCAGACGAGTTTTGGATTTACTAGAATTTAAAAACGAAGTATCTCAACGTTTTGCCGGCAATCAACAGTGCCCTGGTGTTTGAAATTCATTCCCATTTCTTGCATGGGGCCTAAGCATGCACCCAAGGACACACATTTCATATGTCAACCCATTTTTCTGCACTGGAGCATGTGCATGTAGTTCAAATTTGAATGATGCACATAAAATGCCTAGAAAACCCAGTTAATGTATAAAAAAGTCCAAGCGTACCCCTAAAAATCCCAAAAATTGACACAACACTCCTGTCGTTCTATGTTGACACTAGAAAAATTTTGAAAGCAAGAAGAGGCAACAGATACCATTTCGTCCCCAAGGGTGGCACGTTCCCTACCGAAACCACCAGGCTTGTTGTGAGAAGCTCTGGTTTGCGAGAACCTTATACCCAAACCTGCCCCAAATGGGACAATTTTTTACCACAACATGTTGATGCCGCTCCATGATAGCATGTCAAGTTTCATGAACTTCAGACGAGTTTTGGATTTATTAGAATTTAAAAACCATGTATCTCAATGTTTGCGGCCGAGCGACGGTGGCAAGGTGTTTGACATTCATTCCCATTTCTTGCATGGGACCTAAGCATGCAGCCAAGGACACAGATTTGATTTTTCAAACAATTTACATGCAGTGGAGCATGTGCCTGTAGTTCAAATTTGAATTATGCACATAAATGCATAGAAAACTCAGTTAATGTATAAAAATGTCCAAACGAACCCTGAAAAATTCCTAAAATTAACACAACACTCATGTTGTTCTATGTTGACACTAGAAAAAAATTGAAATCAATAAGAGGCAACGAATATCGTTTTGTCCAGAAATGTGAAACGTTCCCTACCGTAACCATGTGGCTTGTTGTGAGAAGCTCCAGTTTGTGAGAAGCTCCGGTTTGTGAGAAGCTTATACCCCAACCTGCCCCAAATGGGACAATATTTTTACCACGACATGTTGATGCCGTTCCATGCTAGCATGTCAAGTTTCAGAAATTTCAGAGGCGTTTTTGATTTAGTAGAATTTAAAAACCATGTATCTCAATGTTAGCGGCCGAGCAACGGTGTCAAGGTTTTTGACATTCATTCTCATTTCTTGCATGGGACTTAAGCATGCAACCAAGGACACACATTTCAATTTTGAACCCATTTGTATGCACTGGAACATGTGTATGTAGTTCAAATTTGAGTTATGCACATAAATGCATAGAGAACTCAGTTCATGTATAAAAATGTCCAAGCAAACCCCGAAAAATTCCAAAATTGACACAACACTCCTGTTGTTCTATGTTGACATGAGAAAATTTTTGAAAGTAAGAAGAGGCAACAGATATCGTTTCGTCCCCCAAGGTGGCACGTTCCCTACCGAAACCATCAGGCTTGTTGTGAGAGAAGCTTTGGTTTGCGAGAAGCTTATTCCCAAACCTGCCCCAAATGGGACAATATTTTTACCATGGCATGTCGATGCCGTTCCATGATATCATGTCAAGTTTCATGAATTTCAGACATGTTTTCTATTTACTAGAATTTTAAAACCATGTATCTCAATGTTAGCGACTGAGTGACAGTGTCAAGGTGTTTGACATTCATTCTCATTTATTGCATGTGACCTAAGCTTGCAACCAAGGACACACATTTGATTTTGCAACCCGTTTTTATGGACTGGAGCATGTGCATGTAGTTCAATTTTGAATTATGCACATAAATGCCTAGAAAACTCAGTTAACGTATAAAAATGTCCAAACGATCCCCGAAAAATTCCAAAATTTAACACGACACTCCTGTTGTTCTATGTTGACACCAGGAAAAAATTGAAAGCAAGAAGAGGCGACGAATATCATTTTTTCCACAAAGGTGACACGTTTCCCTAACGGAACCATGAGGCTTCTTGTGAGAAGCTCTAGTTGGTGAGAAGCTTATACTATAACCTGCCCCACATAGGACAATATTTTTTACCCCAGCATGTTGATGCCATTCCATGATAGCATGCCAAGGTTCATGAATTTCAGACGGTTTTTGGATTTACTAGAATTACAAAAGCAAGTACCTCAACGTTTGCCAGAGAGCCACGGTGCCGTGGTGTTCGGAATTCATCCCCATTTCTTGCATGGGACATGAGAATAAACCCATGGACACATATATGATTTTACAACCCATATTGGTGCACCGGAGCATGTGCATGCAGCTTAATTTTGAATTGTGCACCTGAAATGGCTACAAAACCAATTTAGTGTATAAAATGTCCAAATGAACCTTGAATAATTCCAATTTTTTTTACGACACACATATAGTTGCATGTTCACTGCAAATAAAAGTTCTAGCAATTCAAACACCCTCTATTGTCATTGTGACCCCATTATTCAAATCAAGATGAAAAATCAAGTAGATCACACATAGTTTATTATCACCAACTGTGAGAGATGAAGTATAAAATATCTTGGAGCACCATCAGAGTATAGTACGCCTATGGCTTACGCGAGAAGGTGCGTCAGCTATAGTCCACAGCCAGCGTGTCAAGCACACTAGCTCGCTCCCCAAATATCATTTCACTATTCAATCGTCACGGGTGAAAGATGGGGACGTGGACCCGCATCATGAGGGCAACTTCGGCGGCCCACTCCGGCGAGAGCGCGGCCGTAGCTGCCATGCGCTTGCTAACAAGGTGCATGAGCGCGACCGCAATTGGCGACCGGGAGGCCAAGGCAGCCCAAACGACCGCTGTTGCTTCTCAGGTGGCATCAGCAACATCTGCCTCAGGGATAGCAACTGGTGAGAGCGGCACAGCAGCTGTCTGTTTCGCAGCGGCGGCCTTAGCCCTGATGGAGGCCACCCACGACCATGTCAAGGCCGCCCACGCCCAGCTCGTGGCGGTCACCGCACAAATTGAACGAAGCTTCTCCGACAACGATCGGCAACCCACGACTGAAGAGTTGGCAATCGCCGAGAGCGTTCGAGCAACCATCCGTTTCTCCGTCGCATACCTTGCCACGACGGAGCCCATCCAAGCCCAGATCACGGCCGCCCACGCGCAGCTCATGGCAGCCTTTTCCAAAGAGATGGCGCACGCGGATGGCGAGATGCTTCCCGAGTATGGTGCGATGGGTGCCATGGAGCCCCTTCCCCAGGAGATCGATGAGCACCAACCGTAGTAGTACTCTTTGTTAATTAAGAGAACCAACCTTTAATTTGTTAGAGTAATGTTTAGGTCAGCTAGCTCTGTTTAATTGCTGAACTTGCTCGATTAAGAAGTGTGGGTGTGTTGTAGTCTCCTTTGTGTACCCAAATTATGCAATGACGTGGATGACCATTGTAACCAGGGAAATTTGAACCAAATTTTTTTGACATTCAAACTCATCACATACGGTTTAAGCTATCTGAATCATTTGTGATGTTCACATATCATACACAGTTCTGAATAAGGGACCGTGTCTGATGACACTTTGCGCGCTAGTTTTTTCGTTGAACCGATTCAAAAATTTCGGCTTTCACAGAAATATCTACCTCCTCGCCCCCTTACCAACAATCACATTTCCCCTGTTTCCACCTTCCTTTCCAAGTTGAAACCTTCACTCCTTGCTTGCAGCGCTGCCTCCTCACCGGCGACCCTCCTTCACGCTGCTCGGCCTCGTCTATCCAGACAGGTAATCCACACCCGACCCCCATCCTCCTTCAATATCCCACATGCCCCGACCGCCGACGCGACACCTTCCACCCAAATCACCGACCCCTCCACCAAATAAGCACCGCCCTAAGCCATGGTGCATGTAGTATAGGCTGGAGCTCAAGGAGCATTTGGCAGCGGAGAAGCAAATCGTGGCCACACGCGCGGATGAGGGTGCGATGGCTGCCATTCGTGTCGACCCCCAGATCTTGGAGGAGCACCTTGCCATTTGCTAGCTACACCGGTTAAGCATGCTCAGTTTACCCGTTACGTGTGTTGCTCCTGCCTTTTCTTAACAAATTCTAGTGAATTGTGCTATCTAATTTTACCATGCAATATGTTGCTCTAGTGTATATGTTCTATATGTCGTGCAATGTGGTGCTCACTTATTAACCATTTGGTTAATTAGTTGTCGTCTTCAGTTAACTGTTTGGTTCAGTTCTGCAAATGTGATGTTCAATTCTTCAGGCTGCAATTTTGTATTTTCTTCCATGTGAGAAATAAATCGAATTTATCTTTACGAAATACATGAGAAACGAATACAATTGCTATATTTCCAAGTTGTCAAGAATGCTTGGTTTGGTTAACTGTCTGATCTTCTAGTATGTTATATATTGTGCAATGTGGTGCTCAGTTAACGTTTGGTTCATTTGTTGTGGTGTTTAGTTAACTGTTTGGTTCAATTCTGCAATGCGATGTTCAATTGTTGTGGGTGCATTCTGTTATTGTATATCATGTGAGAAGTAAATCGAATTTGGCTGTACTAAATACATGAGAAACAAATATAATTGCTATATTTCCAAGTTGTTAAGCATGCTTTGTTTGGTTAACTGTCTTATCTTCTATTAGGAGTATGTTATATTGTGCAATGTGGTGCTCAGTTAAGGTTTGGTTCATTTGTGTTGGTGTTTAAATAACAGTTTGGTTCAATTGTGCAATGCGATGTTCAATTGTTATGAGTGCATTCTGTTATTGTACACCATGTGAGAAATAAATTTAATTTGGTTGTACTAAATACATGACAAACAAATACAATTGCTATATTTCCAAGTTGTTAAGCATGATTGGTTTGGTTAACTGTCTGATCTTCTATTAGGAGTATGTTATATTGTGCAATGTGGTGCTCAGTTAACGTTTGGTTCATTTGTTGTGGTGTTTAGTTAACTACTTGGTTCACGGCTGCAACGCGATGTCCAATTGTCGTGGGTAGAATTTTGTATTATTGTGCATGTGAGGAATAAATCGAATTTGGCTGCACTTAATACATGAGAAACATATACAACTGCTATATTTTCTAGTTCTTAATCATGCTTGGTTTGGATAAATGGGTTTTACATATGGCTTGAATTAATCTGATGAATATGCAATGTGCTTATTTTTCATCAACATATTTTACTGATAGCATGCGAACCCTCACTTAATCTGATGACTAACTACCTTATATGTGTTGCAGGGAAACAATGGGATGCACTGAGGTTTACAATCGAGGTTAGCACATGCATGGTCCTTTGTCTAATAACACATTATTGTGAAATTGCAGGAACCATTCTAATATTTATGTTTTTAACAATTTGGTCTTACACATGTAGGTCCTGCTATCAGAGGTTTTGACCCACTGTTCGACCCTTTTTGCATATGGGGAAATGAGTTGTCCATGAATATCAGTCAAGTCAAGAAACTCAGAAAGATTGTTAGGATAAAGAAATTAGCCACAAAAAACAACAAGATCTTTGTCTGCACAATGAAGAAGACATCAGTTCACTACAAGATGGTACTAACTATTATACCTTGCCTTTTTTTATTCCTTTGCCCCATTTCCAATATAGAGAAGATATTTATGCACATCCTTGTTTTCAGGCCTTTCCAAAGCAGTTCACTGATGATTACCTCTCAAACCACCTCTATGGTCAGGAGGCGAGGTAGATTTTCATACAACACCCACGATTCAATATTGAAGTGTTCCTGAAGAGGACGAATGATGGACGGTCAATCATCCATAGGCACTGGCCTAAAGTTGCAAAGACCTTCAACATCAATGAAGGCTCAATATTCGCCTTCCGCTTCAACAGTTTTCTAGATGAGATGCATCTGTCTATGTACCGTCTATGATGCTAATTTCGAAAGGTTCTAGATGTTGCATGTGAAACTTGGTGCTGGTGCAGTTGTGTATTGGGGTAGCTGAGTGCTAAAGCTATATGATGTTGTACTTTGATGTATTTCAATTATGAAATCATGCTTCCTTAATATGGAAATGAAATATATTGTGTGCTTAATATGAAATGTCAATTAGATTAATAAATGGATTATTAATAATAGGGTAATTAGCCTACTAATGGCCAATTAGCCTGCTAATTGGGTTTTTCTATTGCAAACGGTTATTGAGAAAACACCGTGGGCGATGACCTCAGGCAACGCACACAGTTTCTAGGAATAAACCGTGTTGGCTCAATGAACAATCACGCACGACATCCTCTTGAAAACTGTTTGCATTAGGCCACCTTGCGCAAACGTTTACGACATAAAAAGTGTGTGTGATGGACAACCTTTCCCACACAGTTTCTTCTAAGCACCGTGTGTGATGCATTCAATAACGCAAACGATAAAATTGTTAATATCGTGTGCAATGGCAACGCTATCACAAACGATTTAATGGGGAAAATTGTGTGTGATGTACCTGCGAACGGAAACGTTTTCCTTGGAGCGACTATGTAGGATGTATATACAAACAAAACGTACTTCTTGGACTAACTGTGTGGGATGTACATACTAACGGAAACGTATTCCTTGGATTGTCTGTGTGGAATGTACATACAAATGGAAACGTTTAGCGGGGACTGACTGTGTGGGATGTACTTACGACCGGAAACGGTTTCGCTGTATAATTGTATTTTTAGCACAACTATACGTATAATCGTATTTGATCGCTCGCCGGTCGCACACGGCCTCATTTTGCCGAGCGTGTGTGCCAGGAGGGCATATCCCTGACAGTTTCTGGGTTGTGTGGGAAGGACCCCCCTGTCGCTATCACTCACTAGGCGACGGTTCAGAACGCCATCACGGAAAGGGGTTAAAAACCGTTTGTATAGCACCTTGCTGTACCAGTGAACTAGAGAGCGGCAACGGTCATAAACATGCATTGAGATTAATAAACATTGAATGCAAGCATGAGTAGGATATAAATCACCATGAACATAAATATCGTGGAGGCTATGTTGTTGTTGATTTCAACTACATGCGTGAACATGTGCCAAGTCAAGCCACTTGAATCATTCAAAGGAGGATACCATCCTATCATACTACATCCTAACCATTTTAAAATGCATGTTGGCACACAAGACAAACCATTATCCACCCCTAGCTAATTAAGCATGGCATGAGTAACTATAATATCTAATTGTCATTGCAAACATGTTTCGTTCATAATAGGATGAATCAAGAACGATGAGCTAATCATATTTACAAAAAAATAGGTCGAGTTCATACCAGCTTTTCTTCATCTCAATCATTTCATCAAATATCGTCATTATTGCCTTTCACTTGCACGACCGAATGATGTGAGTAATAATAAGAGTGCATGTGCATTGGACTAAGATAGAATCTCCAACATTTATTCAAAGGAGAAGACAAGGTACACTACAAAAATAAAGACACATCCGTGACATTTTGGGCCGAAAGAATTTTTTCCTGTCATGCTTATGACACTTCTATGACGATAATTGTTACAAAAGCCGTTATCATCATATATGTGGTGGGCTCCTACTTCTATGACAAAAAATCATGACAGAAAATGGGCTTTTTGTCCTGGGCGGGCCGGAGACGCAGCTGCATGACATTCTTTGGACCGTCCATGATGGAAAAACCGTGGTAGAAGCGAGGGCGAGGAAAATATCAGGGGAGTTCCCAGATACGGTGGGTGGTCGGGGGCCGAGCGATGCGCGTTTCTCTCGTACGTACGTGTGTGTGTGCGAGGCGTTGGGCTCTAACTAAACCCGAGCGAGGCGTTGGGCTCTAACTGAACCCGAGCGATTGCACTATAGGCTACGCGTTACTGAACCCGAGCAATCGATCGATGGCTATTAACTGAACCCGATCGAGCGATTCCTTCGCTACTACTACTAACTGAAGCCGATCGAACCTGCTGCCTCTGGATGACCAGTGAGTGTTATTGGGGGGTTGGATGAACAGTTCCCAGTGGGGGGTGGATGAACAGGACCCCGTGGTGTTGCCGCTGGATGAACAGGACCCCGATCGATCGAGCCGGTGGATGAACAGGACCCCATGGAGGGGTGGATGAACAGGACCCCGTAGAGGGCTAGATGAACAGGACGACCCCATGGAGGGCTGGTTAAACAATAGCTGGTGGAGGGCTGGATGAACAGTAGCCCGTGGAGGGGTGGTTGAACAGGACCCCGTGGAGAGGGCTGGTTGAACAGTAGCCAGTGGAGGAGCGCGCGGTGGATGCTGGATGATAGGAGCCCGTGGATGAACAGTCGCATGTGGAGGCTGGAGGAGGTCGACGGTGGATGAACAGTAGCCCATGGAAGCTGGAGGAGGTCGACGGTGGAGATGAACAGTATCCCGTGGAGTCCCGTTTTGCGGTACGCCACATCCCTCCCAATGAACATGACCCCCGTTTCGACCGTAACGCTCCAACACAAGTCCGTTTCCTCCGTTTTGCGGTACACCACACCCCTCCCGATCAACAGGACCCCGTTTCGACCGTAGGAGGTCCAAGAGAAGTCTGTTTCCTCCGCTTTGCGGTACGCCAGACCCCTCCCGATGAACAGGATCCCGTTTCAACCGTGGCCGGTCGAACACAAGGCCGTGTCCTCCGTTCTGCGGTACGCCAGGCCTCGTTTCCATCGGTTGTTTCGTCCAAGCCGGTTGGCTCCCGATGAACACGACGACGCATTCCGTTCCGACCCAGCCGGTTGGCTCCCCATGAACACGACGATGATGCAGTTTCTCCGTTTCGACCCAGCCATGTACACGAGCCCCGGCCGTACGTATGCGCGAGTAGGCGTTCGAGACCCCGCCCGTATGTACGTACGTGGCCCTATTTTCTTTCCTGCACCCTGGCTGTACGTACGTGTACATGCTACGTGCGCGCCTCTACTACGACACGTGCGCGCCTATACTACAAAATGTGCCCTTCCTTACACAGCCACGGTTCATCGCTGCAGCCTGCAGACAGACCGGTCGTATGTACGTACACGCTCGCGACTAGAATGACAACGCTACGTACGCTTCGACCAGGTGGGTCCTGACTGTCAGGCACTTCCTTCCGTGCGAAGATGTAGCTGGTGGGTCACAACAGTCAGGGGGAAACGTTTTTTTCATGAAATACGGTGGCCCGTCCGGGGGTCCCTGCTGTCACGTGGAGGAATCATTGTTTTGCGTGTAATAAGGAAGCATTTCCTTGTGTGCAGCCGTGGACCCAGTTGTCAGCCTCTCCATGTATAGTCCACATCCGATGGATGTCATTCGTTGACCACGTTGACCACGGCGCGCCGAGAGCACTAGGGCGATGGACGACGGCGAGGCCTAGGAAGGGAATGACACGGAGCCGGGGAAGACTCGGCAGTGCTTGCCCACGCGGTGGGGAGTACAAGGGTTTACTAGTCCGGCTGCCGTCGCCGGAAAATAACAGGAGGTGTGCGTGAGTAGAGGAATGGCCTGGCCAGCAATGGAGTAGGGTGGGGCGGTGCAGCCTGTGCGGTAGCACAGCCAGCCACGGGAGGCGGGAGCAGGCAGTCCCACCGGCGCTGGTTTGGGCGGCTGGAGCAAGAAGACCAGAGGTTGAAGAAGCACTACGGCAGTTGGATGGACATCGTACGATCTCTGCAGCTAGAAGCGTTTATATTGACTAAGTTGACAAAGCCCTTGGTACGCGTCAACTTAGTAGGCCAACAGGTCAGCCTCCGAAACGGTGCGCCCCACATGTCAGGGGGAGGAATCATTTTTTGGGCGGCTGAAGCTAGAATATCCGAGATTGAAGAAGAAGCACGACATCCGTTGGATGGACATCCAACGGCCACTGCTGCTAGAATCGTGTGTTGACTATAAGTTGACAAAGCCTTGCATACGCGTCAACTTACTTTTTTAGGGGACACGTCAACTTAGTAGGCCCACAAGTGTGTGGCAGAGAACTTATAGCCCATTTGCGATTTGTAAGAATGTACAACCCATTTTTGAATTCTAATGGAATTTACTATAGCCCATTTACAGTTTGTTAAAATTAAAGCCAATTTTCTAGCTAGGACAACGATTAATAATTTCAACCAACCATTCAAAACAGAATTCAATAAAATTTCCCACATTTTGATGGGATCTGAAATATTTTTATCCCGAAATTTCTAGTCAGATTAAATACAATTTCAATATAAAGTTGTATTACATAAAAATCCAACGAAACGTTGCGCGCGCAACAATTAATGAAATTAAAATTTTAAAAATCCAAAAATAATATTTTATAAACTAATTACGTGTTTGGTGCATTTTTTATAGTTACTGCCCAGTTTTTATAATTACATCTCATTTATTATTTCTTAAAGCCCATTTTCTTGTTAAGCCTAATGCATCCCTCCTTGGAAAGATTTGCAGCCCAGCGGGGCGGAGAATAACAAGTTGACCTTTCTTGGGTATTCCTCAAAAAAAAGTATAGCTTGGCTAGCCATTTTCAGCTTGAAAAAAAATTAATATCTGGGCTGGATATCTAGCCTGGGCTAGACGGGCCACAACCCGCCCAGTTAATACCCTGCTCTCCTCTAAACAACAACGAAAACATCGCTCAGGAAAAACTATGCATTGGTCACACCTCAAAAACACAAATACTGCTCGAGCTGCTTGGTCCCAGCTGTCGGCCGCTCCTTGTGCAATTCTCTCATTTATTGACTAGATAGGTTGACAATGGTGTGGGACCGTGATGTCAAGAAACCAGGAGGAAGCAAAAAATTATAGTTGTATATAATAAGGAGGCACTTGCGTACGTGCGGCTATGGTCCTAGTGGGTCCCCACTGTCATCCTCTCGAAGTAAAGTCATCTCCTCATTCCTCATGTTCGTGGACCATGTTGACAACGCGAGATGGCGGCGCCACAGTGAGTGCAACAACTCAAAGGACGATGGAGAGGGCCTCGCGGGCCCTACGGATGGTCTGATACAACGCCCACTGCTCATTCGGGTAGCCAGGATCATAGGGCCACATGTCCGTGATGGCATTGTCGCTCTCTTGTTCACTGGTGCTTGTTGAGGAGATGGAGGTTGCAGCACAGGTCCTCCTACGCTAGTAGCTCTTCCGCCATTAGGGCGTCGAAGTGCGGCCGCACCAGATCTATGGTGAACACGGCATGAACCGGCTTGGACAGTGGCGCCGACTCCTGGTCAGAAGCTACATCCATCGTCTGATTGTCGACGCTCAGCTCGGCGAGCTCGATGGCGAGCCAGCATATCCGGCTGCTGGACCGACCCACTGCCAAGCACGAGTCTGACTGCCCTGGCCCACCCAGACCGCCTCCCTCACCCGCGCGCGCTTTCCGTCTAAAACGGTCAACGCCGCCCGCCCTGCTTCCCGGTGCAGGCGATTGCTCCGCGTTCAAACGACACAAGTGCCGTCCGTCCATCCGTTTGCCGCCCACATTAATGATACGCTGTTGCCGAGGCGGCTACTCCGGCGCCACATGTCCGTCCCTCCGCCGCCCACCATTGCTACATAAACTGCTGCGCCGACCATAGCCGCAGTCATCCGCCTCCGTTCCCTTTCTCCTGTCCACACCACTACTGCCCACCATGGCTTCCTCTCGCTCCAGCGCTCTTAGGGACGGGCGGACGACAGACCACAAGGAGATGGCAGCCATTGCTGCCGACTGGCTGGCCGGCAGGCAACCGCACGACGATGACGTCCTAATGGATAACATGGTAGTCGATGATCCGGCGCCAACCCCTCCTCCGTGCCATCCTCGCCGGTGCATTGCACCATGACCATCGGCGAGGCCCGTGCCCAATACATGGACACGGTGAGGCAGAAGCGTCCGGAGCAGTTTTGGGAGGCGCGGGCCGACGCCACCTACAACCACCATCTACTCCAGGAGCACCTGCAGGCGGAGGAGCAGATCGCTGCGGAGTGGGCGGAGCAGGAGGCACTGCTCGACTCATACCGCTCCGGCCGCGAGGGCCGCCTCGAGCGCTGGCGGTACCGCATGCGGGTGGCGGAGGTTGCGGCCACCTACGAAGAGGGCGATGAAGCGGGCGAAGCGCTATTTGGCGAGGCCGAGGACGAGGCAGAGGACAATGCCGGCTCCGATGAGTCCCCGCTCTACTAGTGTCGACGAGGCCCTGGTCTGCCAAGGCCCCGCGGCGCCAACAATGAGGCAGAGGACACCGCCGGCTCCGCCAAGGCCCTACCCTGCCGGCATCGAGGCAGAGGACCTCGCCGGCTTCGGCGAGGCCCTACTCCGCCGAGGCCCCGCCCCGCCAACAACGAGGCAGAGGACATCGTCGGCTCAGCCAAGGCCCCACCCTACCGGCAACGAGGGGGAGGATTTCCCCCGCTCCACCGAGGTGCCGCCCCGCCGGCAACGAGACAAAGGACATCGCTGGCTCCGTCGAGGCCCCGCCCCGCTGCCAATGAGGCCGCGTCACATAGAAAAAAAGGAAGAGTAGAACACGGTAGGTCGCCGCCGCTCGGGTCCAAGTAAGGCCACCGCTGCTACCCTCCAGTTGAAGCCAAGCTAGGCGGATGACCATTGACGACCGATTAGCTTCTTGGCAGTGACGTGGAGTCAGAGAGCTATGTTGGAGAAGGACGCTGCTTCAGTTACTTAACTGCTGGTGCAG
This sequence comes from Aegilops tauschii subsp. strangulata, assembly GCF_002575655.3. Classification (NCBI taxonomy): domain Eukaryota; kingdom Viridiplantae; phylum Streptophyta; class Magnoliopsida; order Poales; family Poaceae; genus Aegilops; species Aegilops tauschii. Next base: position 392,315,289 of record NC_053037.3, read on the forward strand.
TTGGGTCACTGACACGTGGGCCCAACAGGCATCTGGGCTACATGTTAGTTACGCAACTGCACCTGCAGTTAAGTCACTGAAGCTCAGTCCGCTGGAGAATAAGCTTCTGTTCGGCTCAGCCGGACACAGGTGGGTAGATTCGGTTAATTAATTATACCTCCAGCGCACCCCTTTTTAGTTGAAGAATGTATGAAATGTAATGAAATCCGACATGTTTATATGAAATCCGACAATGTATGAATGAATTTAGTTCGATTAGTTCGAATTCTTGTATCACTGGCATTGGATGAACATGCAAAACAATACGTATTAGGATTATTCCCAGGGTGATCACCTCGTTTGCAGCAGTTTCACATGTACTCCATCCGGTCCTTTTTAGTGTGCATACAAGTTTTGTCCGCAGTCAAAGTATCTCTACTTTGACCAATCTTTTAGGAAAAAGTATGAACATTCACAATGTAAAATCAACTGACTTGAAAGAAATCTAATATGCGAAGTAAAAAGGAATAGAGGGAGTACAAAAAGTTTGAGCTGCTTTTTAGCGTTCCTGTACATTGCAATCAAACACACGGGTCTGGGAATTCATAGAGAACATTCAAAACAATTGATGATTATGCATCTCAGTGATTCACATGTCAGAGCCAATATTTACTTCACAACTAAACAATAAAGAAAAATTGATCGAGGCTGCTGACAGCAAAGGGCGTCCCATTCGAAAATATCAAACGCATGTCTTCTTGCTAACATCAATGAGCAAAATTTGACAAGGTTGTCCCATTCCAAAATGTCAAATGTGTGTTGTTTCGCGTACATCAATGAGCAAACTTTGACAAGGTTTTCCCATCAGTTCGGACATTGACATGGCATCTCGTGCTAAATAAACCAGTTGTTCTTTTTGTGCATTTCCACCAAAATCAACCAAATTCATGCGTAGCTTGTATGATTTCGCCTTTATATGTTGCAACGCCTTGAACATATCAGCACCTCCTTTCTTGTGGTGGAAATGAATGATTCGATGTATTCATGAACATTTTGTGCACTTCCCATTGAAATCAAGCTGAGCACCCCTGTTCGCACAAATACAAAAAAGTGATTAGTATAAAGCAAACTATACTATGAATTGGCAGTTTAAACAGGCACCTACATGGTCCATGTAGAGCACACTTTAAAAAACGGAACTCACCGGAAAGAATCCTAGAAGAACATTGTACTTGCGCATCATGGCAAAAAAGATGGAGATCTGTCAGTCCTTCTGAGCTGAAGTTAGTTTGGTCTTGTGGGGAGTAATGTAACCATCCTTCAACTGCTCCTTCTGATGAGAAGATAGACATGGCTTCTTCATCCTGGCATAATCAGAACTAGTCACTTCACGTACTCCATATTCTTCTTCAGAGGAGGATGATCCTGTTGTGCAAAGACAAGAGGACAACTAAATGCTAGCATCCCTATCTGCTCGAAAAAAGGAAAGGAAATATTTAAAATAGCACAGATGAAGCACTTCTCAAGGACAATACCACTTTCTCATGAAAGTATATAAACAGTAGCACAACACCAATAGAGATGACAAAGCTCAATCATATGGATGAAATCCGTGGGTGAGTACCAACCTTTGTCAGGAGACTTATTGTGTAGAGCATACAAATCAAGCACTTCTCCGGAACCATCTGTTGTTATCTACTGTGGTTGCCATGCTTACTATATACTCCTCGATTAGTTTAATGTTTCCAACATCTTCTTGTGCAGTTCCACTAAAATATATGGTATCTTCAAAGAAGATCCCTGTTTGCACAAGTAGAGATAATTACATATTACATTAAGAGTGGCATCAAATCAGTGGCAAAACAATTGCTCGTTCCAGCCATAGCAATAAATTAAGATGCAAAACTATATCATTACTTGTGTCATCACAGTTCCAGTGCTTCATTACAGCACCGGGAGTTGATATTTGTTGTTCTTCCGCTTGTTCTTCCCCTTCATCACTTGGTTCAATATAGACAAGCTTCGCCTTCAATGTAAGATTTGGCATGTCAATTAGGGAGCACAAGTATAGCACTAAACAACGACATTAATTTTCTGATGAAAGTGGCAAAATACAGGCCAAAAGTTGTGAAATATCCTTATCTTGCCTCAATGGGATATTACGGTGCACATATAGATTGGAAGTCTTGTCTCCATTTTTGCAGTTCACTAAAATCAAGCAACATTACCGTACAAGTAGCACAACATATGAAAGCACACTGCACAATCATGTGAAAGAAGGCTAGTACTGACCTCTCATGATGCGGAATTCAAACAACTCAGAAGAAGAAGATCTGAACCAAATTTGCCAACACGGATAGGAAGTAAGATCTCCTCTTGTGCAGTTCCACTAAGATAAAGCAATCAAGCAACGTTGTCGGTGCGACATTTTGGTTGAACTGCACAAAACACTCTTAAAACTAAAGTGTTTTGTGCAGTGCAACAAAAGGTCACAATAGCAACGAGGTGAAGTAGATAACCCTGTTTACACAAAGGTGCAAAGGAAACAACAAGTGGTCAATAACGGTGGATGACACAGAAACCAACAAAAAGAATCATCTAACTTATCTAAATGGGAAAGAAAGCAAGACAATAGCATTTCTCAAACGGTGGCATTGATTCATATTAATAGAGAGATTATATTAACAATAAAATTCGTTGAACATGTAATTTGCTTTTAACCGTGGCATTGCATCAATTTTCCAGCGGCATTATTAGAGGGTGTTTGTTTACAGGGACCTTTTGGTGTAGGGACTAAAAAAAGTCCCTTTCAGTCCCATCTAAACCAAACATGACGGACTTTTAGGGACTAAAAGTGGGCATTTGGGACTAAAGAAAGAAGGCCCCGAGGGAGAGTCTTTTTGGACTTTTTCCAATAGTTGCCCCTGCCCCGCATCACACCTTATCTCTATTAGTTCATTACTAGGGGTAACATGGTCTTTTAGCATGTCATTTAATAACCTCTAGTCCATGTATAGTCCTTGGAACCAAGCAGGTAGGGAGTAGGGACTTTTTAGTTGGGACTAAAAAAAGTCCTAGGACATTTTAACCAAACAGGGCCTTAGATTAACAACAGCTAAAGAGTTGCATGGGAGAATGGACTCACCATCACCATGTGCATCTACCGATGTATCAAGGGGTGATGCACAGTCTGTTGCAACAAAGAACAAACAACCAAGGAGCATATTTGTGTTGGTCCCAGTTTTGTTATCTTTAGAACCTTTCCCTATGTGAGCACAGCAAATCTAGTCCTGCTCAAACTCTATAGCCTTGTCCCCCAAAACAAAAAGATCAGTTCGTTACAGATGTCCGTACTACGTTTGTCATTGTTTTCCCTTTTCGACCAACGTAGGTGCTGGATAGCCAGTCTGTGCTAGTACTTTCTCCCCTTGCTTTCCTCTTTGAACCACGTCCTAGATTCATGCTATACAACTTTCCCCACTACTTTCCCCCTTCCTTTCCTCTTTGAATCACGTCCTAGATTCATGCTATACAACTTTCCCCTTCCTTTCCTTTTTGAACCACGTCCTAGATTCATGCTATACAACTTTCCCCACTACTTCCCCCCATTCCTTTCCTCTTTGAACCACGTCCTAGATTCATGCTATACAACTTTCCCCACTACTTTCCTGTTTGATCCAACACCTAGATTCGAGTGCAGAAACGGAAAAAGCCCACAAGCAGCTGGAGCAACGCATGTGGAATAAGAAAATTATACCTTAAGGTTCTTGGGGTGTGGTTCGGTGGGCGACCGGAGGCCGTTCTTCCCACACTATGTACGACGGCGAGGAGGAAGGGGTCAGAGGCCCTCCCGCGCCGCCGCTGGGTGAAAGAGAACACCTGCGCTGATAGTGGATTCCCTCCCTCGCCGATGGCAAAGCCTCCTACCCTTCCCAGCAGACGGATCCTGCCGGCTCTTTGACCAGCAGTGAGGGGAGAGAGAGAGGCCAACAAAGTCTTGTTTAGATCTGGAGAGGGTGAGAGAGTGTGAAGAGAGCAACTACAAGCACTGAGGCTCCAACGTGTATATATATAGTGGAGAGAGAGTGTGAAGAGTGCAAACCCTAGAAAACAAGCGCCGAGGCCGAGATCGTATAGCTCCGTATCCATCCATTTTGACCAGTCAAAGAATCCTCCTGGCACCGCCCCAGATCACTTTCTCTCTCTGTCATGTGGGGCCTACCTGTCATTGGGTGGAAGAAAGAAGTCGAACAAAAACAAAATTATGCTCAAGTGTGGTTATCGAATCCGAGACCTCAAGTTTGATGAGCGAACAGGCTAACCAGCTACACCACCCTCACGTTATGTTTAACGAGAGGAAAATAACCTTTTATACATTCCTGCATTCGTGTGACAAGCATGCCGTGCTTTTTTTTGCGTGGGGTCATTGGGATTTAAATCATAATCGTGTCATGTGGCTTTGGTGGTAAGGTCTTTTGGGATTTAAAGCAGTGTTGGTAGTACAGAAATAATGCAGCCTTAGTCACCTTACCTCTCTCCACGTAGTACATTTGGTCCCACCAGCAGAGGGTGAAACAAACAAATTAATAAGAAAAAATAAAAGCGCCAGCGGTGTATCTTACCTCACACATCTCGCTACTGCTCGTGAACACTGTCCAATTGATCCCTCTGTTCGCTCACGTACTATTTTACGTGATTCCTTATTATAACATGCACACAATTTTGGGCACTTGTATTCGACCTAAGTCAGTGTGCTACCGTATCTCGTACCACTCCCTCCGTCTAGGTGTAATAAGTCACGTTAGAAGGTGCAGCGGGACCAAGGTGCAAGCAGATTGGAGGAGAAGGAGAAACTTGACCGGTCCTTCCTCCAATCAAAGCCCTGATTTCTGTCTCTAAATGCAACAATTAATCACAACAACTAAGAGATGCCGTTTTGGCTACCATGCAGGGCCACGTATTAACTCGCATGCAAGCCGACTTTGATTTCTTGACTGATCAACGCGTAGTTGCGCTCCATGCATTGGGTTTCCGGGGGACATAACAAGGCAGAGTAAGGAGCGTTTGGTTACATTGCTAGGCTGGTCATAGTGGTGAGTAACTTGGACTAGTAACATGCATATGTTACTAGTCTAGTTACTACCTTCATAGTGGGTAGTAACATATGGATGGTAACATGCAAGTCTTCATTAATTGAGATATAGACTCATTTACCTTGGCGTGTGTGTGTATGTGTTTAACAGCATGTGTGTGTTAGAGAGAGCGACACATTGACCTACTCCTACAGAGAGATGGTGTGTAGTGTACGATATAGCCGCGAGAGTCGGTGCATCCTCTCATTTCTGGGCGTCCGATCGGGACAGGCGGACAGCTACCACGCCCGCTCCTGACCAGCCTGGCCCACCCAAAGCTCCTCCATCGCCCGCACGCGCTTCCCACCCAAAACGATCAGCGCCGCTGTCACGACCGGATTTTTGGGATATAAATTCCCAGAAAAACGGCCTGTGTGCTCACCAGCCCCAGGATTACTGTTAGCTGATGAGGTACCAACTTGATACAAGAATTCCAAGCAAGGAACAAAAATATGTAGTACAAGACCATTTAGGCCTGGGAGTACAACACTTGGTTTCTAATGGTTGAGGGCGGAAGCGGTTGGAAACATCTGCGTCTATGGGGCTCCATTTCCCACAAGAACAGCTGACCAGGATAACTCCTATCTTCGCGAGGCTGCAAACGTCAACAGCGTAGGTTCCGAGGTTGTCACCGCGATGCTTAACTCCAAGCAAGGAATCTGGCCAAGACAATAGCCAGGGACAAGCCAGTGAGTACGTTTGAATGTACTCGCAAACATTAAGAACACGGGTATAATATATCAAACATACTCCAGGTTTAATAGATGATCATACATCCGTCACGAAATATACAAAAAAATCATGATGCACACATATGGATGAAAATATACCAAAATAAAATACTGGGTGCCAAACGAGTGTCTGAATGACTCCTCGAGCGGAAAAATGCAGAATAGTAATACTGGTGCCAAACGAGTGTCTGAATGACTCCTCGAGCGGTAAATGCAGAAATAATAATACTGGTGCCAAACGAGTGTCTGAATGACTCCTCGAGCGGAAAACGCAGAAATAATAATGCCGCAGTCGGGCGTCTGAGCGACACCACATAAAGGGCTTATAAAAGAATAATCACAGTGAATATCCAGGAGGTAGAACCATCCCAGGGATACTCAATAATATACGTAATATAAATGGTTAGTCCAAAACAATAAAGATCATAATCCAAGGGTGCCATAATCATAAACAAAATTTAGTACAATCGTTTCTCCATCCGAAAACCGATAATTTAGTCAAGCCGTATCTCCATCCGAATTCCGTTACTAAGCTCTAATTAAATCGTTCTCCATCCGAATGCCGTTACAGAGACTCAACTCAGGTTGTGGCCTTTACTTAAGAACAGGACTATCTGACAGGATATATCCTCTGCAGAGGGAGTACCATTTTCCACGAGTAACGGGATTACTCAGTCCCTCGGGACTAATTCCGTCTACGGTCTTTTGATTGAAAACACGCCTGACCTGCACACACCAGCTTAACTCACCAGTGTCTGGAATCACCCACGACACCTGCCAAGCAAAACTCTAAGTGGGGAGGCTACAACCTCGACGTAGCATGGGATCACAAAATTTATACCGCGCGCAAACTGGGGAAGCTATCCCCTTCGGCTACAACCGAAACACCCATGCCCCCGGACCGAATGACAGGCTTTAATCCGTGGCCACGGGACCTTCATCACGGCCTCTCTGTATGGTGTGTGCTTTGGAAAGGGGTTGACAACCTACTGAACCATACCCTGTCCCCTGCAGGGACAAGTGGTGGTACCGACAAAGGAAGCTACTGAACAAGACTCGGTCTACAACCGACTCAGGTGATCCAAGTATCCACCAACAATATTACCACTAGTGAAATAAATCACCACTCCTCGAGCCTCACCATGCTATGCCGGGCATACTCGTCTCAACGAGGGATTAGGGACAAGCTCGTGTCTACCCAAGACCACGACTTTCCCGCTTCCTACCGGTGTGCAAGAGAAGCTCACGAGGGCGATACAAATCCTTAGGGTATCCATTGCCGGCCACAAACAATCTCCAAAGTGCACTCATGCACGAGACTACATCGATACATAAACTGTCACATCTACTCCAAGTCAAAAGGTGCTGTGATCGCATCAAAACACCACAACAAATATTATGCCAGAGTTCAGAAATGCTTGCCTTCAAGAGTATGCAAAGGATGCACTTTATTGGAAGCTTTCCTTTTTCTCCAAAAATCCTATTTTGCAAAATACACAAATACAAATATTTCAAACACAGTACCAAAACCTGTCTCAAATATTTTTGAAATAAATCTTAAAATAAACTAGATGAAATTTGAGAGAGGTAGGAAAAAGAATCAACTCATTTGGAGTTTTATTTTAAAAGTTATAGCCAGTCAAAGTTTGGTCAACTCTGTTTTTAAATAAAACCAGAAAAAAGGAAAACGTTTCAGCAGAAATACGCTTTCGCAGCAGAGGAAACGCACTCGGGGGTTTTGCGCCTCCACTTAAACAGAGAGAGGGCGCTGCGTGGGTCACTGACAGTGGGTCCAGAGGGCCCACTGGTCAGGTTCGACCGTTCCTTCCCTCCTTCTCTTCTCTTCTGCCCGACGGGAGCGGGGCTCCGGCGATCGCCGGCGATGGACGGCGGCTCCTCGAGGGCATCTGCGGGCGGGAATGGAATGGCAAGACCGAGGCGGTCCTCGGGGTGGTTGATGGGTCGGCGGAGGTGGAAGGAGTCGCCGGCGGCGAGCTCCGCGGCGGAGGAAAGCTGCGGTGGTGAAGTGCTTTTTGTGCTCCGGTGGTCTCTGATCGAAGATGAGTAGCTGGGCAGCTCCGCAAGGACCAGAGGGAGCGACTGGTGGTGCTGGTTTGGCGAGAGGGTGGCCGGTTGCGACGAATCGCACCGGAGTTTGGCGGCGGCCGGGCTGGCCGGAGTTGAGGGAGACGGCCACTACTGTTCGATTCACTACGCGGGAAGCTCTACGAGGAGTGTCTGAAGTCGCGTGAGTGCTCGGAGGGGCTCGGGGACCCTTTATATAGCATGACGAGGCTGGCTCCGCGGTGGCAGCAGATAAGATCCCCGGCGACCGCCTTCCTGTAGTTGCAGGGCATCGTGGCGGCGACGAACGCGTTCCGACGAGCGGGAGGATAAGCACGGCCTGTGCTCCGGGGCAGCTGTCGTGCGCTGGTGGCTTGGGCGGCGCCGAACATGGCAGAGGCCACTGCCGACACCGGCGTGCCGCCAGGGCGCGGCCAGCGGCGCAGCAGGGCGCCAGAGAGATCGTGGAGCAGGGGGGGCGACTAGTGCGTGGCTCAGCGATGCAGAGGGAGCCAGGGTCGGGTCGCGTCGCGTGCGGCAGTGCGGCGTGTCGGCGTAGTGCGCGCGCGTGCAAAACATGCGCTCTGGGCGCGCCCAGAGCACGCACGGCACCTGTTCGACGCAATGCCAGCGCGCTCTAGAGCTCGAGGGTGGAGCTGGCACTGCACAGGACGGAGGTAGGGGTAGCAAGGCACTCAGTGGACAAGGTGGGTAGGTCAGGGGTTCATGTCCATAGTGCAAACCAGAGAGCTTGCCAAAAGTGGCTGTGCACACCATTGGAGTGGCCAAAAACTCCAGATCAGTGCCTCCTTAGACATAGGAGATGGTGGTAGGGTCAGTTTGGCAAAAACAGAAAGTTGATAGTGCAAGCTTTGCAAAACTCCAGTTCTGGACAGAAAACAGAAGGGTCTAGGGCATGCACTTCAAAACCTCCAATGAGCCCAATCTCTTGGACTTAAGAGTTTGGTAGGGAGGGCTACAAGTAGGAGAAAGCTCAGGGTCACTAGAGCAAGGAAAAATATGGTTGCAGTACAAATCACCAATTTGGACCAGAAAGCAAAAGAGGTTGATCCACTCAAATTTTCCAAAGAACATCATTGGGTTTTTGCTTGAAGATGAGTTGTATGCATCCACTGTCATCTCCAAATACTTGGAAGAATTTTTGAAGAAATATTTAAATGGGTTGCAGTGCAAAAGTGCCTACTGGACCAGATTGGAAAAATTGGTGTAGAGCTCAAAATCTCCAATGGCCAGAAGGTATCTTTGCATAAAAGTGATGTGGAAACATCACATGACATCCCCAAATTTTGGTGGAATTTTTAAAAGCATTTGTCAAGTGGTTGTAGTGCAAATAGGCCCCAAATGCAAAAGGAATCATTTTAAAGAGATAAAGCTTTTTGAATAAATAAATCTTGCAACATTTGAATCCACTGCTAAATAATGGTTTTATAAAAGAGAGTAAACAAATCCAACAATACCTTTGAAGGTTTCTCCCACTAGAGGCAAAAATCCAAAATCACAAAAGGTAAAACTTGACAATTTGGAAAAGTTTTATTTCCTGGCAACATTTTAATAAATAAAACGAGGCCAAAATTTTGGGGTGTCACAACACTACCCCCCTTAAGAAAAATCTCGTCCTCGAGATTTGTTAAAAGCTGTTTTGGACAAGAATTGTTTTTGAAATAAAATTGCTTTTATCAATGAAATCCTCTAGTTGCACAAAAACCAAAAGGCTACAGTGAGAGGGCAATAAGTGGGGTAAAACCACAGTGTGCTACACTGGCGCAGCGTGGAAAAATCCACGGTTAGGGAAAACGAGATATTTCTACTAGATACAGTAATTTAGAATAAATTCTAAATTACTAAAATACGCTGGTCGCACCCGGGAGCACCGTGCTCTCTCTGGCTGACAGGTGGGCCCAGGGCCCACTGTCGGCCTCTTCTCCTTCCTCTGGCTCTCTCTTCTCCCTCGCGCGTTCTCCCGCGCTTCCTCCACCGGCGATGCCTAGCTCGTAGGGCATCAAGGCCGTACCGGGGTAGTGCGCGGCGTGCGTGCTGCCGGTGCAGCGTGCACTCACCTCGCGGGCCAGGGCACTGTCGGTACTGCTCGCGGGCTTGCCTCCGAACACCGGCGGTCGAGCGACGAGTGGCGCTGGTGGACCTCGCCCACCGTACACCGATCTCGGGCTATAAAACAATCGCGGTGCTCCTCTCTTCTTCCTCACACCCGGCCTCGCTCCTACTCCTCCTTCCTTCTTCTCCATAGCTGCTGTCAGGAGCTCGAGCCGAGGCTCCAATGGCGGAGGCAATGCCGGACTGGTATGTGGTCCTGGTGTGTGGGGGCTTGGCGGTGCTGCTGGGGTTCTCCGTGCTCCTGTGCGCGATGATCCTGGACGATCGTCGTGATGCTGCCGCACGAGTGTTAGCTCTTCGCGGTGGCGGCGATCATGTGGATTAGGCGCGGCATCGGGGCTGACTGCCGTCGGAGTGCTGGGGCAGCTCGCGCCCGAATGAACACTCACAAATCTCTCTTACCGAGACTGTGGTGCCCTCGAGTGTGGTTAGATAGGCGCAAAAATGTGTTCAAGGATTTGTAACAGTGCTCGAGGTCGAGGGGTTGCTGCTGAGAGTCTGCCGCTACGATGTAGCGCGAATAAAAATCTATGTTGTGAAAATATATACGCAGCAGTGACTCGGAGAAAGAAATCCCCTCGAAAAACATGTTGCGAGAGAAGAAATAATTAAAACAAAACTAACAGCCGTAACACTGCTCACAAAACAGGAACTAAAGAAAAATCGGATCCGTCGCACAAAGATTTTACGGACATGCTGCATCACATAAATACAAGTACTGGGACAATAAATACATCGGAGGCGTTTACATGGAAAACGGTAAAGCGACAGGGTCCTGAGAAAACGCCTCTGGCACCGGGGCACACTCCTCTTCTATCGGGGGAAGCGGGTTGACCAGTCGATGAATGCGTCCTTCTTGGTCAGGCCTCAGTGGTCTGCCAATAGCGATCCGAGGATTTAAATCAGCGAGGCTCTGGAGATAACCCATTACTCGCTGAGTTAAACGCTCCTGAGCGATGACGTACTGGGCAAGGTTGGCTAGTACTGGATCTCTCTCAATGCGCCCACCGGGAAAAGATGCAACTTCTCCGGGTGCTGCACGACTCGGAAAATAATAGTATCCTCGCTCGCTGGCATAGGGTACTGCGAATCGAAGACGAGCGATCGCCTCGTACGCAGCAGCTTCTATAGCCATATGCGGAGTCGGCATGGATTTCCCCACGAAGGAGACTTTCGTGGGATCTTGGTTTGGGTAGGCGGGAGGGATGTGCACCACTGCCCAATATTTCGAGGTGGATGGAGTGATCCTCGATTTGAGCAGCTCGTACTGGGGTGGACGGGTGGCACTCATAGTACTGCGGGTAAAGTCCCACAATAATTTGACAAAACTGCCGGGGGTTGCGTCTGGGGTTCTCAGATAAATACTGGGGGTCGACATGGCAAGGAATGGCTGTGAGCGCTGCGCACAAAGGTGAGGGGTGCTCGGCAAGGTCGCGAAGTGGCATTTATATAGCACCGGGGCTGGGATTTCTACCGGGGTGAAGGGTAACTGATTGCCGATCCTGTGCTCGGGTCAAAGCCACAGATATACCCATCACATAAATGGGACGCATTACTGTGGGAGCCGACGGGGTTGGTCTAGGTAGTTGCGCCCGAAAAATAAAAAAATGCAATTGTACGCCAACGTACCCATGCATAGCTACTACTCCAAAAATAGGAGCGCTCAAACAGACAGCATGCAATACAAGCGCTACAAGGTCACACATTACAAAGCGTAGGAAAACTAAGGCTCGATACAACTTTGAGCGACTTAGTCTACTTCGTTAATGTCTAAGAGGGCTGGCCTTGCGGACGCCGATGCTTCTCCACGGTTCTCACCGTCAGGATTTGCTGGTTGAGGCTGAGGTGCTGCAGGGTCGGGGAGATGGTGATGACCATCCCGGGGGTTGTTGGCCCAGATCCCGCTGGAATGGGTCTCCAAAAGGCGGCGAAGCGCTTCTGGGGTCACCAAAGTGCTCTGGTGGATGGCTGGAGCAGACCTCGGGGGATCGATCGGGTGTCCGAACAGCACGACTGGGTTGTCGGTGTCGGGCTCCGCTTCTCTCCTCGCCGGGGCTCGGCGAACCAGCTCTCCACGAGCTGCGATCAGATCCAGAGTGACCTGGTCGAACAGTTGCTCTAGTGCGCTTACATAGCGCACCAGATGCAGCAGCGCAGGATCCGTCTCGTGGTCTCCGTTGGCAACTTGGGGCGGCCTACCATACCCGTCACGACTGGGGTAGTAGTAGAACGAGCGACAGTTAACTCTGGGCGACAAGTGCCGGAGTTGAACTATAGCTTCTCGGGCTGCCAGTTGGATGGCTTGTGGCTCAAAGGAAGTTGTCCTTCCAGTGAACCTGTAGGGGCGTTCTGTCGACAGACCCCTACCGTAGATGTGCACAGTGGCCCAGTACTGACGGCTTTCACCGTACATGGGTCCTTGGTACACAACATACTCAGGAGGCTCTTCTAACGCATAGGCACGGCGGGTGAGGTTTGCGAGCATGGTCACAAAACCTCCAAGGTTGGTCGCTGTGGTTTCATTGTGAACAATGGGGCCAGGCATCGTGGCTGGGTTTGGGGGAAAGAGGTTGTGCTGTGCCATGGCTAGCGTGCCCTTTTTATAGGAAAAGGGGACGGAGTCTTCCTCCGCACGCTTGCGATAGAGACGGGTTGGGTGTCGGTCACTGGCGCGTGATCGACGGGCTAGGCTGATAGGTTGGGCACCGTCCGCCGAAAAGGCGTCGGGTCACTGTGGAGCTACCTTACGCGGGAAGCTTGACCGGGGGTTAGGCCAAGGTCTGATGGTTTGGTTAACCTAAGTTTATCGACCTGGCTAAGATAGGATTAGCCAATGGTCAGCCTGGCTCTGATACCAAGTCTGTCACAACCGGATTTTTGGGATATAAATTCCCAGAAAAACGGCCTGTGTGCTCACCAGCCCCAGGATTACTGTTAGCTGATGAGGTACCAACTTGATACAAGAATTCCAAGCAAGGAACAAAAATATGTAGTACAAGACCATTTAGGCCTGGGAGTACAACACTTGGTTTCTAATGGTTGAGGGCGGAAGCGGTTGGAAACATCTGCGTCTATGGGGCTCCATTTCCCACAAGAACAGCTGACCAGGATAACTCCTATCTTCGCGAGGCTGCAAACGTCAACAGCGTAGGTTCCGAGGTTGTCACCGCGATGCTTAACTCCAAGCAAGGAATCTGGCCAAGACAATAGCCAGGGACAAGCCAGTGAGTACGTTTGAATGTACTCGCAAACATTAAGAACACGGGTATAATATATCAAACATACTCCAGGTTTAATAGATGATCATACATCCGTCACGAAATATACAAAAAAATCATGATGCACACATATGGATGAAAATATACCAAAATAAAATACTGGGTGCCAAACGAGTGTCTGAATGACTCCTCGAGCGGAAAAATGCAGAATAGTAATACTGGTGCCAAACGAGTGTCTGAATGACTCCTCGAGCGGTAAATGCAGAAATAATAATACTGGTGCCAAACGAGTGTCTGAATGACTCCTCGAGCGGAAAACGCAAAAATAATAATGCCGCAGTCGGGCGTCTGAGCGACACCACATAAAGGGCTTATAAAAGAATAATCACAGTGAATATCCAGGAGGTAGAACCATCCCAGGGATACTCAATAATATACGTAATATAAATGGTTAGTCCAAAACAATAAAGATCATAATCCAAGGGTGCCATAATCATAAACAAAATTTAGTACAATCGTTTCTCCATCCGAAAACCGATAATTTAGTCAAGCCGTATCTCCATCCGAATTCCGTTACTAAGCTCTAATTAAATCGTTCTCCATCCGAATGCCGTTACAGAGACTCAACTCGGGTTGTGGCCTTTACTTAAGAACAGGACTATCTGACAGGATATATCCTTTGCAGAGGGAGTACCATTTTCCACGAGTAACGGGATTACTCAGTCCCTCGGGACTAATTCCGTCTACGGTCTTTTGATTGAAAACACGCCTGACCTGCACACACCAGCTTAACTCACCAGTGTCTGGAATCACCCACGACACCTGCCAAGCAAAACTCTAAGTGGGGAGGCTACAACCTCGACGTAGCATGGGATCACAAAATTTATACCGCGCGCAAACTGGGGAAGCTATCCCCTTCGGCTACAACCGAAACACCCATGCCCCCGGACCGAATGACAGGCTTTAATCCGTGGCCACGGGACCTTCATCACGGCCTCTCTGTATGGTGTGTGCTTTGGAAAGGGGTTGACAACCTACTGAACCATACCCTGTCCCCTGCAGGGACAAGTGGTGGTACCGACAAAGGAAGCTACTGAACAAGACTCGGTCTACAACCGACTCAGGTGATCCAAGTATCCACCAACAATATTACCACTAGTGAAATAAATCACCACTCCTCGAGCCTCACCATGCTATGCCGGGCATACTCGTCTCAACGAGGGATTAGGGACAAGCTTGTGTCTACCCAAGACCACGACTTTCCCGCTTCCTACTGGTGTGCAAGAGAAGCTCACGAGGGCGATACAAATCCTTAGGGTATCCATTGCTGGCCACAAACAATCTCCAAAGTGCACTCATGCACGAGACTACATCGATACATAAACTGTCACATCTACTCCAAGTCAAAAGGTGCTGTGATCGCATCAAAACACCACAACAAATATTATGCCAGAGTTCAGAAATGCTTGCCTTCAAGAGTATGCAAAGGATGCACTTTATTGGAAGCTTTCCTTTTTCTCCAAAAATCCTATTTTGCAAAATACACAAATACAAATATTTCAAACACAGTACCAAAACCTGTCTCAAATATTTTTGAAATAAATCTTAAAATAAACTAGATGAAATTTGAGAGAGGTAGGAAAAAGAATCAACTCATTTGGAGTTTTATTTTAAAAGTTATAGCCAGTCAAAGTTTGGTCAACTCTGTTTTTAAATAAAACCAGAAAAAAAGGAAAACGTTTCAGCAGAAATACGCTTTCCCAGCAGAGGAAACGCACTCGAGGGTTTTGCGCCTCCACTTAAACAGAGAGAGGGCGCTGCGTGGGTCACTGACAGTGGGTCCAGAGGGCCCACTGGTCAGGTTCGACCGTTCCTTCCCTCCTTCTCTTCTCTTCTGCCCGACGGGAGCGGGGCTCCGGCGATCGCCGGCGACGGACGTCGGCTCCTCGAGGGCATCTGCGGGCGGGAATGGAACGGCAAGACCGAGGCGGTCCTCGGGGTGGTTGATGGGTCGGCGGAGGTGGAAGGAGTCGCCGGCGGCGAGCTCCGCGGCGGAGGAAAGCTGCGGTGGTGAAGTGCTTTTTGTGCTCCGGTGGTCTCTGATCGAAGATGAGTAGCTGGGCAGCTCCGCAAGGACCAGAGGGAGCGACTGGTGGTGCTGGTTTGGCGAGAGGGTGGCCGGTTGCGACGAATCGCATCGGAGTTTGGCGGCGGCCGGGCTGGCCGGAGTTGAGGGAGACGGCCACTACTGTTCGATTCACTACGCGGGAAGCTCTACGAGGAGTGTCTGAAGTCGCGTGAGTGCTCGGAGGGGCTCGGGGACCCTTTATATAGCGTGACGAGGCTGGCTCCGTGGTGGCAGCAGATAAGATCGCCGGCGACCGCTTTCCTGTAGTTGCAGGGCATCGTGGCGGCGACGAACGCGTTCCGACGAGCGGGAGGATAAGCACGGTCTGTGCTCCGGGGCAGCTGTCGTGCGCTGGTGGCTTGGGCGGCGCCGAACATGGCAGAGGCCACTGCCGACGCCGGCGTGCCGCCAGGGCGCGGCCAGCGGCGCAGCAGGGCGCCAGAGAGATCGTGGAGCAGGGGGGCGACTAGTGCGTGGCTCAGCGATGCAGAGGGAGCCAGGGTCGGGTCGCGTCGCGTGCGGCAGTGCGGCGTGTCGGCGTAGTGCGCGCGCGTGCAAAACGTGCGCTGCATCTCATTGGAAAACTGCTGAAGCGGAAGGCGAATATTGAGCCTTCATTCATGTTGAAGGTCTTTGCAACTTTGGGCCAGTGCTTGTGGATGATTGACCGTCTGTCCTTCATCCTCTTCAGGAACACTTCAATATTGAACCGTGGGTGTTGTATGAAAACCTTCCTCGCCTCCTGGCCATAGAGGTGGTTTTAGAGGTAATCATCAGCGAACTGCTTTGGAAAGGCCTGAAAACAAGGATGTGCGTAAATATCTTCTCTATATTGGAAATGGGGCAAAGGAATAAAAAAAGGCAAGGTATAATAGTTAGTACCATCTTGTAGTGAACTGATGTCTTCTTCATTGTGCAGACAAAGATCTTGTTGTTTTTTGTCGCTAATTTCTTTATCATAACAATATTTCTGAGTTTCTTGATTTGATTGATATTCATGGATATGCAAAAAGGGTCGAACAGTGGGTCAAAACCTCTGACAGCAGGACCTACATGTGCAAGACCAAATTGTTAAAAACCAAAATATTAGAATGGTTCCTGCAATTGCACAATAATGTGCTATTAGACAACGGACCATGCACGTGCTAACCTCAATTGTAAACCTCAGTGCTTCCCATTGTTTCCCTGCAACACATATAAGGTAGTTAGTCATCAGGTTAAGTAAGGGTTCGCATGCTATCGGTAAAATATGTTGATGAAAAATAAGCACATTGCAGATTCATCAGATTAATTCAAGCCACACGGAAAACCATTTATCCAAACTAAGCATGATTAAGAAATAGGAAATATAGCACTTGTATAAACCCAGAGCACGCACGGCACCTGTTCGACGCAATGCCAGCGCGCTCTAGAGCTCGAGGGTGGAGCTGGCACTGCACAGGACGGAGGTAGGGGTAGCAAGGCACTCAGTGGACAAGGTGGGTAGGTCAGGGGTTCAAGTCCATAGTGCAAACCAGAGAGCTTGCCAAAAGTGGCTGTGCACACCAGGTGTTCGACAGAATGCCAGATGCACATAGGCAACTCTTGGAGTGGCCAAAAACTCCAGATCAGTGCCTCCTTAGACACAGGAGATGGTGGTAGGGTCAGTTTGGCAAAAACAGAAAGTTGATAGTGCAAGCTTTGCAAAACTCCAATTCTGGACAGAAAACAGAAGGGTCTAGGGCATGCACTTCAAAACCTCCAATGAGCCCAATCTCTTGGACTTAAGAGTTTGGTAGGGAGGGCTACAAGTAGGAGAAAGCTCAGGGTCACTAGAGCAAGGAAAAATATGGTTGCAGTACAAATCACCAATTTGGACCAGAAAGCAAAAGAGGTTGATCCACTCAAATTTTCCAAAGAACATCATTGGGTTTTTGCTTGAAGATGAGTTGTATGCATCCACTGTCATCTCCAAATACTTGGAAGAATTTTTGAAGAAATATTTAAATGGGTTGCAGTGCAAAAGTGCCTACTGGACCAGATTGGAAAAATTGGTGTAGAGCTCAAAATCTCCAATGGCCAGAAGGTATCTTTGCATAAAAGTGATGTGGAAACATCACATGACATCCCCAAATTTTGGTGGAATTTTTAAAAGCATTTGTCAAGTGGTTGTAGTGCAAATAGGCCCCAAATGCAAAAGGAATCATTTTAAAGAGATAAAGCTTTTTGAATAAATAAATCTTGCAACATTTGAATCCACTGATAAATAATGGTTTTATAGAAGAGAGTAAACAAATCCAACAATACCTTTGAAGGTTTCTCCCACTAGAGGCAAAAATCCAAAATCACAAAAGGTAAAACTTGACAATTTGGAAAAGTTTTATTTCCTGGCAACATTTTAATAAATAAAATGAGGCCAAAATTTTGGGGTGTCACAGCCGCTCCAAAGAATCGGTGCCGCATTCATGCCCGGGGAGAGCGGACGTGACCTCTCACTGGCGCCTGCGTTGAAGGGAGAAGCAAATTCAAGAGTGATGGTTGCTTCATCCATCCAACTTACTGTTGGGTCTATGTGATTTGATGGCTCATTGATCATTATTACTGAGGTGGTACGACTGCTGGATGTCCCACGCTTTCGGCGAAAGGAGGTACTACTAGATTACAATTTTCTCAATTCTTATAGCGGAGAAGTGCGAAAGCAATGAAAACACGTAGACCCAGTGATTACATGGCCCATCTCACACTATCACCATATTTTCTGGACACCGTGCGACACCTAACTCTTTACATCGTACTGTACTAGTATAGTACGTACTATAATTTCTCAACGAGATAAATTTGTACAATGCTATGAAGCTTCCAGCTTCTGTTTCATGTATCTTGCATCCAAGGTTGCCCATTGTAACATTTCATCAGATACAAAGGAGACTAACATGCATGCTATTGCATCTCAATGATTGACATATCATAGCCAATATGTACTCCCACTGGTACGCGTCGGTCCTAAACAAACGGTTTTTAACCCCTTTCCGCGACGGCATTTGGAATCGTCGCCAAGTGAGTGTGGGCGATAGGGGGTCCTTCCCACACGACCCAGAAACCGTTGGGGATATGCCCTCCTGGCACACACGTTCGGCAAAATGAGGTCGTGTGCAACCGGCGAGTGCTCAAATACGGAAATACGTACAGTAGAGCTAAAAAACATTTATATGGCGAATTTTTTTCCGGTCGCAAGTACATCCCACACAGTCAGTCCCCGCTAAACGTTTCCGTTCGTATGTACATCCCACACAGTCGCTCCAAGGAAAATGTTTCCGTTCACAGGTACATCACACACAATTTTTCCCGTTAAATCATTTGCGTTATTGAATGTATCACACACGGTCCGTAGAAGAAACTGTGTGGCAAAGGCTGTCCATCACACACAGTTTTTATGTGGTAAACGTTTGCGCAAGGTGGCCTAACACAAATAGTTTTCAAGAGAAAGTCGTGTGTGATTGTTCATTGATCCAACACGGTTTATTCCTAGAAACTGTGTGCGTTGCTTGAGGTCATCGCCCACGGTATTTTTTCAACAACCATTTGCAATAGCAAAACACAATTAGCAGGCTAATTATCCGATTATTCATAATCCATTTATTAATCTAATTGACATTTCATATTAAGCACACAATATATTTCATTTCCATATTGAGGAAGCAGAATTTCATAATTGAAATACATCAGAGTACAACATGATATAGCTTCAGCACTCAGCTACACCATTACACAATTGCACCAGCAACAAGTTCCACATTCAACATGTAGAACCTTTCGAAATTAGCATCATAGACGGTATATAGACAGATGCATCTCATTGGAAAACTGCTGAAGCGGAAGGCGAATATTGAGCCTTCATTCATGTTGAAGGTCTTTGCAACTTTGGGCCAGTGCTTGTGGATGATTGACCGTCTGTCCTTCATCCTCTTCAGGAACACTTCAATATTGAACCGTGGGTGTTGTATGAAAACCTTCCTCGCCTCCTGACCATAGAGGTGGTTTTAGAGGTAATCATCAGCGAACTGCTTTGGAAAGGCCTGAAAACAAGGATGTGCGTAAATATCTTCTCTATATTGGAAATGGGGCAAAGGAATAAAAAAAGGCAAGGTATAATAGTTAGTACCATCTTGTAGTGAACTGATGTCTTCTTCATTGTGCAGACAAAGATCTTGTTGTTTTTTGTCGCTAATTTCTTTATCATAACAATATTTCTGAGTTTCTTGATTTGATTGATATTCATGGATATGCAAAAAGGGTCGAACAGTGGGTCAAAACCTCTGACAGCAGGACCTACATGTGCAAGACCAAATTGTTAAAAACCAAAATATTAGAATGGTTCCTGCAATTGCACAATAATGTGCTATTAGACAACGGACCATGCACGTGCTAACCTCAATTGTAAACCTCAGTGCTTCCCATTGTTTCCCTGCAACACATATAAGGTAGTTAGTCATCAGGTTAAGTAAGGGTTCGCATGCTATCGGTAAAATATGTTGATGAAAAATAAGCACATTGCAGATTCATCAGATTAATTCAAGCCACACGGAAAACCATTTATCCAAACTAAGCATGATTAAGAAATAGGAAATATAGCACTTGTATATGTTTCTCATGTATTAAGTGCAGCCAAATTCGATTTATTCCTCACATGCACTACAATACAAAATTCTAGCCACGACAATTGGAGATCGCATTGCAGAATTAAACCAAGCTGTTAACTAAACAGCACAACAAATGAACCAAACAATAATTGAGCACCACATTGCACAATATAACATACTCCTAATAGAAGATCAGACAGTTAACCAAACAGTTAACTACAGCCAACTGTAGCAATTGTATTTGTTTCTCATGTATTTACTATAGGCAAATTCAATTTATTCGTCACATGGTATACAATAACAGAATGCACCGACCATTTTGTAAAGATAAATTCGATTTCTTTCTCACATGGAAGACAATACAAAATCGCAACCTGAAGAATTGAACATAACATTTGCAGAATTGAACCAAACAGTTAACTAAAGACGACAACTAATTAACAAAATAGTTAATAAGTGAGCACCACACTGCACGACATATAGAACATATACACTGGAGCAACAGATTGCATGGTAAAATTAGATAGCACAATTCACTAGAATTTGTGAAGGAAAGGTAGGAGCAGCACACGCAACGGGTAAACCGAGCATGCTTAACCGGTGTAGCTAGCAAATGGAAAGGTGCTCCTCCAAGATCTGGGGGTCGGCACGAATGGTGGCGCTTATTTGGTGGAGGGGTCGGTGATTTGGGTGGAAGGTATTGCGCTCGCACCGGCGGTCGGGGCATGTGGGATGTGGAAGGAGGAGGAGGATGGGGGTCGGGTGTGGATTACCTGCCTGGATAGACGAGGCCGAGCAGCGTGAAGGAGGGTCGCCGACGAGGAGGCGGCACTAGAAGCAAGGAGTGAAGGTTTCAGCTTGGAAAGGAAGGCGGAAAGAGGGGAAATGTGGCTTTTGGTAAGGGGGAGGGGGCGGTGAGGTAGATATTTCCGCGAAAGCCGAAAATTTGGAATCGCTTCAGCGAAAAAACTGGATCGCAAAGTGTCATCAGAACTGTGTACGATATGTGGACATCACAAACGATTCAGATAGCTTAACCCGTGTGTGATGAGTTGGAACGTCAAAAGTTTTGGTTCGAATTTCCATGGTTACAGTGGTCATCCACGTCATTGCATAATTTGGGTACACAAAGGAGACTAAAGCACACCCACACTTCTTAATCGAGAAAGTTCAGCAATTAAACAGAGCTAGCTGACCTAAACATTACTCTAACAAATTAAAGACCAGCGCTCTTAATTAAACAAAACAAAGAGTACTACTATGGCTGGTGCTCGTCGATCTCCGCCGTTGCCTCCATGTCCAGCTTGCGCCCGACGGTCTCCTGGGGAAGGGGCTCCATGGCATCCATCACACCATACTCGGCAAGCATCTCGCCATCTGTGTCCGCCATCTCTTTGGAAAAGGCCGCCATGAGCTGGCGTGGGCGGACGTGATCTGGGCTTGGACGGGCACCGTCGTCCCAAGGTATGCGGCGGAGGAATGGATGGCTGCTCGAACGCTCTTGGAGATTGTCAGCTCTTCGGCCGTGGGTTGCCGATCGTTGTCAGAGAAGCTTTGTTCGATTTGTGCGGTGACCGCCAGGAGCTGGGCGTGGGCGGCCTCGACATGGTCATGGGCTGCCTCCATCAGGGCTAAGGCCGCCGCTGCGGAAAGGACAACTTCTGTGCCGCTCTCGTCAGTTTATATCCCCGAGGCAGATGTTGCTGTCGCCACCTGAGAAGCAACAGTGGCCGTTTGGGCTGCCTTTGCCGCCCGGTCGCAGATTGCAGCCGCGCTCATGCACCTTATTAGCACGCGCATGGCGGCTGCAGCCGCGCTCTCGCCGGAGTGGGCCACCGAAGTTGCCCTCAAGACGCGGGTCCACGTGCCCGTCTTTCACCGGCGATGATTGAACAATGAAATGCTATTTGGGGAGTGATCTAGTGTGCTTGAAACGCCGGTTGTGGACTGTAGTCGATGCACCTTCTCGCATTAGCCATAGGCATACTATACACCGACGGTGCTCCAGGATATTTTGTGCTGCATCTCACATGGTTGCTGATAATAAACTGTGTGTGACCTACTTGATTTTTCATCTTGATTTGAATTACATAATGGGGTCACAGCAGCAATGGACGGTGTTTGAATGGCTAGACCTTTCATCTGGAGTGAACATGCAACTATATGTGTGTCATAAAAGAATTGGTATTATTCAGGATTCGTTTGAACATTTTATACATTAAATTGGTTTTCTAGCCATTTCAGGTGAACAATTCAAAATTAAACTACATGCACATGCTCCAGTGCATATAAATTGGTTGAAAAATCAAATCTGTGTCCTTGGGTGCATGCTTTGGTCCCATGCAAGAAATGGGAATGAATTTCAAACACCAGGGCACCGTTGATTGGCGGCAAAACATTGAGATGCCTGGTTTTTAAATTCTAGTAAATCCAAAACTCGTCTGAAATTCATGAAACTTGGTGTGCTATCATGGAGTGGCATCAACATGCCGTGGTAAAAAAATTGTCCCATTTGGGCAGGTTTGGGTATATGCTTCTCACAAACTGGAGCTTCTCACAACAAGCATGATGGTTTTCGGTAGGGAATGTCCCACCTTTGGGGACGAAACGATATCCATTGCCTCTTATTGCTTTCAAATTTTTTCTCGTGTCAACATAGAACAACAGGAGTGTTGGGTGAATTTTTGTGATTTTGAGGGGTTCATTTGGACATTTTTATGCATTAACTGGGTTTTCAATGCATTTATGTGCATAATTCAAATTTGAACTACATGCACATGCTCTAGTGCATATAAATTGGTTGAAAAATCAAATCTGTGTCCTTGGGTGCATGCTTAGGTCCCACACAAGAAATGGGAACAAATTTCAAACACCAGGGCACCGTTGATTGCCGGCAAAACATTGAGATGCCTGGTTTTAAATTCCAGTAAATCCAAAACTCGTCTGAAATTCATGAAACTTGGCATGCTATCATGGAGCGACATCAAAATGCGGTGGTAAATTTTTTGTCCCATTTGGGCAGGTTTGGGTATATGCTTCTCACAAACCGGAGCTTCTCACAACAAGCATGATGGTTTTCGGTAGGGAACGTCCCACCTTTGGGGACGAAACGATATCCATTGCCTCTTACTGCTTTCAATTTTTTTTCACATGTCAACATAGAACAACACGAGTGTTGTGTGAATTTTTGTGCTTTTTCAGGGTTCGTTTGGACATTTTTATGCATTAATCGAGTTTTCAATGCATTTATGTCCATAATTCAAATTTGAACTACATGCACAAGCTCCAGTGCATATAAATTGGTTGAAAAATCAAATCTGTGTCCTTAGGTGCATGCTTAGGTCCCACGCAATAAATGGGAATGAATTTCAAACACCAGGGCACCATTGATTGCCGGAAAAACATTGAGATGCCTGGTTTTTAAATTCTAGTAAATCCAAAACTCGTCTGAAATTCATGAAACCTGGCATGCTATCATGGAGCGGCATCAACATGTTGTGGTAAACATGCTGTGGTTTGGGTATATTTTTTTGACAAAGAAGATAGTAGGAGAGGCTCCTACTGTTTTGTATTACTCACATATAAATAAGGAGGTTACATGGTGGAGGGTGGAATATACAAATAGGGGGGGTAGGGGCCGGCTAAAAGAAGTTACAGGAGAGAGTAACAAAAATCAAGCACAGAGGCAATATGTGCCTCTTTAACCCTGTGTTGCAGAAGCCCAAAGTCTTTTATGAATCTATCCCGCCAAGATCGAATGGAGGGGGCCACCCCTCTGAAGTGATTGTTGTTTCTTTCCTTCCACAAGCTCCAGGCAGCGGTAATAAAAATTTCCACAAAGAGTTGGTTGGGCCAGGTTGCCTTGACCGTGCTAACGACCTCCAACTGCGAGGTGAATGCAGGCCATGTGATTTGCAACTTGCTCCAGCAGGCACGACTGAAAGGGCACGTGAAGATCATATGATCAACTTTTTCTTCAACGTGTTGGCCGCAAAGGAGGCAGTAAAAGTCATTTCCGATGTTATAATGGCGTCTTTTCAGCATATTGCGTGTGTTGAGACGATCATGGAGGAGCAGCCACCCAAATACCTTGAGCTTCATTGTACATTTAGATCGCCAAAGCAGGTTGAAGGTGGGGTTGGCTCTAGTGTCTCGAAAGTAAAATTTGTAGTAGTCGGATGCCTTGAAGTCAGTCTTGCCCCAAAGAAATAACCAGAAGTCAGAGGTCGAGGTGGTCGGGTTGGTTTGCAAGGAGAGAGTTTGGAGGTCCCGTAGTTCATCAAGGGCTTGGGGTGTGAGTGGTAGATGGAAGGTTTCATGCAGTACCGTGCTCTCCAAGAAACGTTTGACGGAGATATCCTCATGCAGTGCAAACGAGAAAGCCCGAGGGTGAGAATCTTGTATGATGTTGTCCAGCCAGAGATCTTTCCAAAAAAGAGTTGTCGATCCATCAACCACCAAAACTTTGGAAACCCCACGAAATTTAGGCATGAGTTTGAGAATGTCACGCCACCAGAAAGAACCTACGGGGTCAGACGCGTGGGGGATTTTATCAGAGTAGTATGCATTCCAGATCAAGCTGACCCATGGGATATCCTTCTTGTTGTAAAACTTGTGCAAGAATTTCAGGAGGAGAGCCTCATTTTGAACTTTCAGGTTGATCACTCCCGGCCCTCCGCTTTTTTTTTGGTTTACAAACCATGTCCCAGGCAGCTAGAGAGTTACACTTGTCCCGTTGTTCAGTTTTTTTGGTCCAAAGGCATCGGCGTCTGATTTTGTCAAGCATGTCAAGAATCTTGGGAGGTGTTTGTAGGGTGCACATGGCATAGATCAACAAGGACGTGACCGTGGCATTAAGCCAAGAGAGCTTTCCCCCGTACGACATCATAGCAATAGTTGGGGTGATACGACGTTCGGCACTGCAAACAATGGGCATGAGATCTTGAACAGTCAGTTTTGATGTCCCAAGAGGGAGCCCCAGGTAAGTGAAGGGCATACGGCCAACCGAGAAACCAAAAATGTTGGCCAGGGTACTTGTCTCAGATGCATCCAAGTTGATTGGTATCATTTGTGGATTTGTGAAAGTTGATTTTGAGCCCAATCGAGATTGCATAATCAGTGAGAATCTCTTTGATGAGGGAGATTTGACGGGCGTACGCTGGTAAGACAAGAATGGTGTCGTCAGCGTATTGGATAACCGGGTAGTCAGTCATCGTCACATGGGAATGCCAGGTTAATTTTGCCCTGTCGGAAAGCATCATTGATAGCAGCCGGAAGAAGATCCGCAGCAAGCACAAATATGAGTGGAGAGAGCGGGTCCCCTTGGCGTACACCACTGTGACAATGAAATTGCCGACCTGGCACACCGTTTAGTAACACCGAGGAGCGGCCAGAGCCGAAGATAGTTTTGATCCATCCAAGCCATTTTTCATTAAACCCCATATGGCGCATGATCGTAATCATAGCTTCATGGTTGATAGTATCAAACGCTTTGGCAAAATCCAGTTTTAGTAAAATGATTTTATTTTTTGAAGCCTGGCATTGATGGATGTATTGGAATGACCAAGCCAAACAATCCTGTATGGTACGTCCTTTAATGAATCCATACTGGTTGCGGTGGACAAGTTGTAGGATGACTCGTTGGAGCCTATTGGCCAGCAACTTAGTAATCAACTTGAGGCAGCAATTGAGAAGTGTGATCGGGCGGTAATCATTTAGTGACTCAGGAGAGGGCACCTTTGGAATGCGAGTGATTAATCCATCATTGATGCTTGTGAGATCAAGCGTGCCATCATGGAATTGGGAGCAGAGAGTGTAGAAGTCATGTTTAATGATGGACTAGCAGGCCTTGAGAAAAGCTCCACTAAAACCATCCGGACTAGGGGCTCGATCAGCGGGCATTTCTTTCACCACATCGTCAATTTCAGCATGCATAAAAGGGTTAGTGAGTTGATCTAGACAGGACGCTCTTTGGATAATGGCAGGTAGGTCAAATCTCATTTCAGAGTGTGTTGTCGTACCCAATCGCCCTTTATAAGTTTGGAACAGAAGGGCTTCTTTTCCCGGGTGATCATCAACCTAGATCCCATCATCATCATGAAGGCAAGCAATGTTGTTTCTGCGATAGCGCTCGGTGGCCACTGCTTGAAAAAAATTTGTGTTCTCATCTCCGAACTTGATCCAACGGATTGTACACTGTTTTTTCCAGTATTGATTTTGGTAGTGGAGGAGACGTAGGAGATGTTTCTTCAGAATTTTACGAAAATTGGTCTCAGGGATCATCAGTGCACGTTTATTCTCAAGTTCGTCAAGCTCAGCCAGGGTTATATTGCAGTTCTCAATAGCAATGGAGAGGCGGGAGATGTGCTTACTCCAGTTTTTCAGACCGTATCGAAGAGCTTTAAATTTATGGCAGAGAGTAGTTGCTGCATTTGTAGAACGAATAGGTTTTGACCAAGTATCTTTTACCAAATCCATGAAACCCGGGTGTAGGATCCAGAAAGGCTCAAAGCGAAAAAGTTTGCTTCTGGGGATCTTGGTCTCAATGGAGACAACACAAGGTATATGATCAGAGATCGCCTTACCGAGAGGTTTAACAAGCGTCTTGGGATAGACATTAGTCCAATGCAGTGAGGTAAAAACCAATCAAGTTGTTCTAACAAGGGGTCTTGGTGCATATTGCTGCATGTGTATGCACGGCCTTTAATAGGGAGTTCAATTAAGTTTTGTGAGCGTATGAAGTCATTGAAAGTGGCCATGTCCGAAATGCTACCGCCTGGTTTATTATGATTATCAGGTGCTCTGATATAATTGAAATCGCCAAGAATAAGCCAGTCGCTCGTGTTCGGGATATCAAGCTCAAAAAGCCAATTGGTATATATGTCACGTTCCTCCCCTGTGCAAGGACCGTAATGTTAGCCAAGGTCCAATTTTGTGGGCTCTGCGTACGGACAAAGTTGACTACCAAGGCAAAAGATTCAGAAAACATAACAGTGCCCGTAAACATAGAACTTTTCCAGATAGTAACAAGGCCGCCCGAGGCTCCACGAGAGGGGACAAAAGCAAATCGGTCAAACTGACGCAGGCAACAAGTTTTGATGAACGCAAAATCAAAAGAAGTATTCTTTGTTTCTTGCAAGCAGACGATTGAACACCCACTAGCCTTGATCGCATTATTAATAGCCAGTTGCTTGTCATCAGAATTTAACCCCTAATGTTCCATGAGAGGACGTTCCAGCAACGCAAAAGTGGCATAGAGAGGAGAACTCAATCAAGCAGAGCTAGATGGAGCATCAGGGCCCCCCTCTTCAACCTGAGGATTACCTACGTGAGAAGAACCTGCTTGGGAGGAGTCATCATGAGAGAGTGGAGCAGCCAGCAAAGCTTCAGTAGTAAGCTCATGAGCAGGGACAGCACAGCGATGCACACCAATCGCCTGAAGAGTAGCCATAGGGGTTGGTGGAGGGATTGCCGTATGAGCATCATCCAGGACCGTGGAGGAGGAGGCAGCAGAAGGGGTCACACAAGGCTTGACTTTGGAAGGCACCACATGAGCATCAGAGGTAGTAGGCACACGGAAGCCATTGTACTTGTTGATGCAATTGCTGCGTCGAACCTCAGTCATGGAGATTGGAGCTGCAACATGAGGACGACGACCACGGGTTAGAAAAGGGCCCGTAGGAACCAGAGCCATCTCAACAGAAGCAAGGCCCAGTCCATCAGAGTTTGTAGCAGCAAAGTGGTTGGCTTCAGGAGCTGGGTGAGCAACATTCTCAACATTCGCAGCATCAGTGCTGGAGAGGACAACTTCCAAAGGAGCAGGTGGTTCCACCTCGTCGGGCATCTCAGAAATGACCACTGAAGAGGTTGTGGTGGCAGGTGCAACAATCTGGGAGAAATGTAAACCTGAAGGAGTGGAATCCACATGAACAGAAACTTGAGCAGTGGTATCTCGTATGCCATAGTTGTGCCTCCAAGGCCCAATAGTAGCAATTAAAGGACGTAGAGCATTGAACACAAACATATTGAGCTGCTGGGAGGGGACAGGTTCAGCGATGAGCAGAGACAGAAGATCATTTCCTTGATCAGATAGGGGAAACTGGATTCCATGCTGGTGTAGAGTGACAGAGATGTCAAGGTGATCTTGGGGCTAAGGCTGCTCCATCAGGTGCTGCGGCTGGTGGGGAAGTACAACCAAGACTAAATCATCAGAAGCATCTAAACTGCTGTCATCAGAAACTGTAATGGAATCATTCCAGGCTTCAGTTGGGCTATCAGAAGATTTATTTTCCGCCACAATGCCATGCTGAACTATCAGTCCTTGGGCAGCCAGCCACGCCTGGTAATTGACAGGATGAGGTGGAAGTGCAGGCAGCGGCGGAGCCGGAGGAGCAGGTCAAACACCCCAACCATTATTCACCTGATTTGGATCAGCAGCAGCTCCGTTGGGACCAGGGTTGGCGGGTTGTGGCGCTGCATTCTGAACCAGCCAGTTATGGACCTGCTGCTGGTATAACTGTTCTGCGGTCAGCTCAGGCCCGAACTGGGGGTGCGGGTTACCATCCAAGGGAGGGGGTTCTTCATTAGCGGGCAGGACCTCAGGAAGCAGCCCGTTCCAATCATTACTGCGAAGGATAGTGACCTGCACAGTCCAACAATCGCGAGGCCCACCCAACTGCCAGACAATGAAGCTCTTCGGAATGAGGCGCAGACGGATCACCCTGGCCTTAAGCAGAATAAAACACCGATCTTGTCGCGGATTGTACCAGGAAACTAAAGATCCATAACCACCCAGGGCTTTAGTGAGGTAGTAATCCATCTGATAATCACACGGAAAGCGAAAGAACATGAGCCAAACTTCAAGACCGAACGAGGTGGTGCGTCTATTTAGAGCTTCGTTATGAGGAACAAAACTGACAAGCAAATCTTCATCTTCTAGTTCGATAGGAGTGTTGACAGCAGTATCGCGCATGAAGTTGTCCACGAATCCAAAAATCCCAGTGCCAAAGGGGTGGTCGCTAACCTCGATGGTGAACAGCTGAGATTCATGCAGGAGCCCGATGATGGAGTTGCGGATGGCCTCCTGGCGATGCAGCGGGACGTAATGGCCCGTCTCCACAATGGCCAAGAAGTCATGGTTGAGCGGCGGGATCGGGCCGACCACCATCCCACTGCGCACAACGCGATCCGCCGGACCGGGCTCAACGGCGAACCCCGGCGGGAGGAAGGGGACCGGATTCAGCGGGTAGTTCGCCATGGGAGCAGAGTAGGGACTGGGTGTGGGGTGAGGCAGCGGCAGAGAGATGGGACAGGGCGAGGCCGTTTGAGTATTCGAGGTGGAATTTGGAGCGTGAGGGGCAAAAATGGAAGGCTGCGTGGTCTTGGGGATCCATTTCCATTTAGCAGCAAAGTTCCTTTTAAAGCAAGATCGATCCTGGTGCCCATATCCACCACAGGAGGTGCATCGGACGGCTGGCGTAGAAGCTCGCCTCTTGGAGCTCAAACGGGAAGGCACAAAGGATCCGGCATGAGGGGTGGGAGCATTGGTCATAGCGTTTCTACCAAAAAAAGGCAAAGACTTGCCAAGAGCAGGGCAGTGGCGTGCCTTGTGATCAGGAGCAGAGCAATTAATGCATATTATGCGATTTTGGCACGCTGAAATTTGATGACCCCATCGCAAACATTTAGAGCATAGTGCAGCCCAGTTATTAGATAAACAGGTGATTTCCACCAACAAATAATGGGCTTGGGCCAAGTCAGCTTTGTGGCGGTTTGTAAGCAGAGGAGGCCATGCATCATGGGCCGGAGCATATTTGATGGCTGAGGATAAGAAGCAACGAGGCAAAGCCGGATGAGGCACGTTCAAAGGGCATTTAAAATTCCCAAAGGGAATAAATTCCACAGGGCGCTTATCGTCCAAATCAGCCAGAGCCGTAAAATGCTCCATTAAGGCCAAGTGATCAATGCTGTCTCCAGACATCAAGCGGGTATCCGGTAATGGAGCCTCCAGAAATGGAGGAGTAAATGAGCCAAAATGAATGTTTGAACTTGCATGTTGTTTTTGGCCAGCCAAGCGCTTGATCGAGGAAGAAGAAGCTTCAACCGCATGTTTATTTGAAAATGGCATATAATCCAGATTAACCAAAATGGAATTGGAAGGAGCATGACCTTGATCGGACTGTAAAAGCCCCGACGTAGCTGCATGTATATTCTTGTCATTGGGAATCATGGGCGCACTAGAAATGAGTCCGAATTTGCGTAATTCATTGCACGAAGCCAAATCCAAAGAAGGAGCATGCATAATAGATGCTTTATCCACGCGAATGGCCATAGGACTGCGGCTCGCAATAGTCTCAAGTCTTTCATCAGCATGCCATAGAGAATCAAAATGCTTGAAACCATTGAATCGGCCATTAAATAAGTGAAAATGACAAATGAAGTCGGGCCAAATGACAAATGGTTTGGGTATATGCTTCTCACAAACCGGAGCTTCTCACAACAAGCATGATGGTTTTCGGTAGGGAATGTCCCACCTTTGGGGACGAAACGATATCCATTGCCTCTTATTGCTTTCAATTTTTTTTCTCGTGTCAACATAGAACAACCGGAGTGTTGTGTGAATTTTTGTGATTTTTTGGGGTTCGTTTGGACATTTTTATGCATTAACTGAGTTTTGAATGCATTTGTGCATAATTCAAATTTGAACTACATGCACATGCTCCAGTGCATATAAATTAGTTGAAAAATCAAATCTGTGTCCTTGGGTGCATGCTTAGGTCCCACACAAGAAATGGGAATGAATTTCAAACACCAGGGCACCGTTGATTGCCGGCAAAACATTGAGATGCCTGGTTTTTAAATTCTAGTAAATCCAAAACTCGTCTGAAATTCATGAAACTTGGCATGCTATCATGGAGCGGCATCAAAACACCGTGGTAAAAATTTTGTCCCATTTGGGGCAGGTTTGGGTATATGCTTCTCACAAACCGGAGTTTCTCACAACAAGCATGATGGTTTTCGGTAGGGAATGTCCCACCTTTGGGGACAAAACGATATCCATTGCCTCTTATTGCTTTCAATTTTTTTCTCATGTCAACATAGAACAACAGGAGTGTTGTGTGAATTTTTGTGCTTTTTCAGGGTTCGTTTGGACATTTTTACGCATTAACTGAGTTTTCAATGCATTTATGTGCATAATTCAAATTTGAACTACATGCAAATGCTCCAGTGCATATAAATTGGTTGAAAATCAAATTTGTGTCCTTGGGTGCATGCTTAGGTCCCACGCAATAAATGGGAATGAATTTCAAACACCAGGGCACCGTTGATTGCCGGCAAAAAATTGAGATGCCTGGTTTTTAAATTCTAGTAAATCCAAAACTCGTCTGAAATTCATGGACTTGGCATGCTATCATGGAGCGGCATCAAAATGTCGTGGTAAAATTTTTGTCCCATTTGGGGCAGGTTTGGGTATATGCTTCTCACAAACCGGAGCTTCTCATAACAAGCATGATGGTTTTCGGTAGGGAACGTCCCACCTTTGGGGACGAAACGATATCCATTGCCTCTTATTGCTTTCAAATTTTTTTCTCATGTCAACATAGAACAACAGGAGTGTTGTGTGAATTTTTGTGATTTTTTGGGGTTCGTTTGGACATTTTTACGCATTAACTGAGTTTTCAATGCATTTATGTGCATAATTCAAATTTGAACTTCATGCACATGCTCCAGTGCATATAAATTGGTTGAAAAATCAAATATGTGTCCTTGGGTGCATGCTTAGGTCCCATGCAAGAAATGGGAATGAATTTCAAACACTAGGGCACCGTTGATTGCCGGCAAAACATTGAGATGCCTGGTTTTTAAATTCTAGTAAATCCAAAACTCGTCTGAAATTCATGAAACTTGGCATGCTATCATGGAATGGCACCCGACATGTTGTGGTATTTTTCGTGTCCATTTTGAGGGAAGGCGGACTCGAATAATGACAGCCAACAAAGGCATTTTGAAAAAATAGCTGCCACTTTAATATCTCAAACGTTTGTATAATTCAAACCGTGTGCGTTCTGTTAACCATTCATGTGACGCCACATGTCTTTGTTTTAATGGTTATAGGAGGTGCCGTGCGGACAGCTGCTTGACCTTGACTGAATGGGAGGCGTGTTAGTGCCGTCCAGTGCGCAGGCTGACCGAGAGGCGTGCAAGCAGTCCTAGAGTGTGCAGGCTCACCGGGAAGCGTGCGAGCCGTATGCTGCGCAGGCTCACTTGGAAGCGAGCCCTTTGACTTCCATGGCGTCCGCCTTGCTCGCATCCTCTCCATTAATGGCGCCCAAGCCGCAGTTTAATTCGCTTTTTAAATATAAACCACTCGTCGCAAATGTTTTGGTTAGAACACCCGTATGCAAACCGACAGCTTCCCCAGGAAGCCAAGAGAAAATGTGCCGAGCAGGATTTCTGCGGCTCTTGATCGCAAACGTTTTAGATAGAACACCCGTATGCAAAGTGAGAGCAGCGCAGGATTTGTGCATCCCTTCAATGCAAATGGTTGTTTTGGATGACCCGTGTGCAACCACGTACAAACAATTTGGTAAGATTTGTCAATCCTTGTAACACTGCGATTTGTCAAAATATGAAGCTAAAAATCACTAGCAGTATCTAATTTTTGCAACTAAAATTCAGTAATTAAGCATAGATTTCATTCATATATTAAGCAGTCGTTCTTAATTTATACAAACAGTTCAACTCGACAGCTGAACTGACCAAACTTTTCCCCAATTGTTGCCAACCATGTACTGAAATAGCTAGTTCAACTATATATACTAGCTAATTTTAAGTACGTTGTACAGTTCCACCACATCTATAGTCAGATGAACTGAACAAAATAGCCCCTAAATACTACTAGTACTACTACTGTAGAGGGGCTTTGTACTACTTCCGGCTGGTTCTCCTCTGCCGAGCGTGCTAAGTAAGAGGCGGAGGAGGAGGAGCCTACCGACGAGCTGGGCAACCGCAATGTGGTACCTGCCGCTGTTGCAGCTTCAGCGACGCTCACTGCGAACACCCTCTGCCGCTCCAGACGACCCCTCTCGAATCGGTGGTTCTCCTCGTAGATCTCCTGATTCCTCGCCTCTGAGGCAGCGTGTGTCGCGGCCACGGCGGTGGTAAGGCTCTTTGCGTGCTCGACGAGGCGCTCCTCCTCCTCCTGCAGGAACTCGGTGTAGCGCACAAGGTCGCTGACGCACGTGCGGGCATCCATCTCCGCCTCCCACCTTCGGGCGGCGGTGGCGGAGCGGGTGATGACCCTGGCGGTCGATGGTGGGTTGGCGGCCATGGCGGCCGATGACGGGGTGGCGGCCACGACCACCACCTCCCGCCTTCGGGCCGCGGTGGCGAAGCGGGTGATGGCCACAGTGGCCGGCAGTGGGGTGGCGGCCACGACCGCCACCTCCCACCTTCGGGCCGCGGCGGCGGAGTGGGTGATGGCCCTAGCTTTCGACGGTGGTGTGGTGGCAACGGCGGCCGGCGACAGTTGCCGACGGGCACCGGCGGCGGAGCGTGTGGTGGGTGTTCCGCACACACCCAACAGGGACGCCACGCACACTACACTGCGCCGGGGACTGCACCGCCGCCGCGGTGTAGCCTCCCAGCTGGAGTTGTCCTCTGATGACGGCGGAGTGGCTAAGCAACGACAATGGACTGGTGCCATTGGCAATTGTGGGAGAAGCAGACGAGATAAGCTACAGGGATGGAGGGGAAAATGCGACGCAGGACTCGCCGGCCGTGAGGGTTTTTATAGCAGGCCGGTAAGCATTGGGATTTTGGGGGATTTCACCGAGTCGGGCGGGAAGCTTGCATGGGAACCTGCGAGGTTGCGCGGGAACGGGCTCACCGACGATTCATTGGTGCCACCGTTTGGCCAAAAGAACGCCCACGCGTGCTGCGCAAGCTTGCGCTGTAAGCCGTCTACGGCAGCGGGGTGACAAGACGTGCGAGAGGAGGACGAAAGGCCACCTGCACATACGGTTAATAAAAAACGTTGCGATTTAATTACCTACTATACCACCATCCTGGTTTATAAGTATGATTTAACTAATAAAATACGAATGCATGTCGGCAAAGATTATATAGTTGGATTTGATTTGAACATAGTTTCCAATTATATAATTTTTAAAACATGCATTAACATTTTGTTGGTTAAATTTGAGGGCAAAGTATGGCACAAAATATAAAGGAGACTATAGACTAGACGGAGGTGGTAGCACACGGCCGCTCTCTACGCAGCGACGCAACTGTTGGCCGGCTTGTAGGCGACGATTTCCTGCGTGTTCAACTGCTCTATGCGTGTGGTTACTTACGGTTTAGGCGGCCGCGGCGCGCTCTGCTCACGTCCCGCCGCGCCCGCTCTGCTCTAGCGTCCCTCTGGGTGCTCTGCTCTCATCCCTCCACGTGTGCTGCCAATGTTTGGGGCCGGCGCACGATCACGCACGTTCGTGTCCAAGCGGTTGCGCCAGGCGCGGCGCGACAATGCAGTTACCCGCTGCAAAAACTGCCATGCGGACGCGCCGAGAATCCACGCCGCCCGGCCCCCTTTTATTCCTGCGGCCATTTACCTTCATCTCTCGTCTCACACGACACAATAAGCACACCCACGAGAACACATACAGAGAGGACATCCAGCTGTTCAAATGGCGCTCCCCGTGGATCCAATGGCGCTCCCAGCGGCCGACGTCGACAATGGCGGGTAGTTCACCACGCATCACGTAGTGGACACCCACGTGAGGGGGAAGGCCCTCTCAGTGGTGTACACGAATGATCCAGTCTCGGTGGAGAGCTCCATCCAAACTATGGAGCATTTCCTTGCCGAGGACAAGTACCGAGTGGTTGGCTTCGACCTCGAGTACACCATCGGTCGTGCCGGGCACGATCAGAAGGTTGCCGTCGCCTAGTTGTGCATGCGACATGACGTCCTCGTCTACCACTTCCACCTTGCCACAAGGCCTTGTGAGCATTTCTCCAGGTCTATCAACAGCTCCAACTACAGTTTCGCTACGGTGGACACCACCAACGATCTAAAAGCGCTCAAGGTTTCGGACTTGAAATGCCCGAATCTTGTCAACATCCAGCACCACTACAAGGTCTGGGGCAGCGACAAAAACAAACTGAACTCCCTGGTTGACCTCGCCTCGGCCATCATTGACCCCTACTACGCGAAGATGAAGGAAGAGAGCAATAAGGACAAGAACGCCTGGCACAGTGTGTGGCATGAGAGACTGGATGAACAACATGTCAAGTACGTGGCCATGGATGCGTACACAAGCTACGAGATGTATAGGAGGATCGTTGACATGAGGAACTGTCTTCTTCCTGACCCAGACGAGGGATCGAGCCACATAGCAGTGGCGGGGGCGTCACAAGAAGTAGATGACTAGACGATCGTTTCTCCTACTTTAGAATGCATGCAATTGTTTATTGAGGTGTGTGCAAATGATCTGTATAGTCACTTATGTAATTGGATGTTTATTTCAGTTATATATAAATATACATGTTATTCTACTATAGACAGAGCAATTCACATGGCTTATTAGTAGCAATCGTCTGTGTTATTATTGGTCTTCGCACACATTTCTGATTACGGACCTGTTTGCCGCGTATCACACACATCTTGTTCAGTTGAACCGTTTCCATTGTGTTGCCTAATCACACACAGTTCATCCTAGTGAACCGTATGCTGTATATCGCACATGCCCTCATCTGGCTGCCCATTTCTTTTGTGCCTCCTCATCCCAAACAGTTAATTGAGATGAACCGTATGCCCTGCATCGCACACGCAACTAAATTCTGAACCGTGTTTGATGCATCTGTCATCGCAAATGTTTTGCACCTTTTTTGACGGTTTTTTACACCACCGTTTGCGATTATGGCATCGCACACAGTTTCGTCGAAGGGTCTTTGATCGTAGTGTCGCGTTTGGACCATCCTGCAGTAGTGTCCCTCCATTCCAAAATAAGTGTCTCAACTTTATGCAAACTTTAGTACGAAGTTGTACTACTACTAAAGTTGACACTTATTTTGGAACAGAGACAGCTAAAGAAAAAAATGATACATGCAGTCCCTAGCCCTTGAACCATAAACCATAACCAGGCTTTAATTTGCTAGCAATGTTGGAGCTTCCGAAGAAATGAAGTTTGCAACCCTTTGACCATCGGATCATTTTGTGCAGTTTCACCAAAATCGAGATGAGCATCCTTGTGGCAAAGAAATTGAAGAAGCGTGATTAGAATAAAATTACTGGGACTAGTTGATGAGACATAAACTCATCACAAATACAGTACATAGAAGCCAGTAGAGGTCTGTGCAAGGCAAAGAAGTAGAGAAATATCCACATGGAGTGATGTGGGCAGCTGGAGCAGTGGTGCAAGCCGACTGTAAAGGAAGTTGCACCTGCGGGATGTCGGGACGTAGCTCAACCTAGAGGAGGGTGCCGAGAGGCGGCAACTGCCCACGTCATGGCAGTGAGCAAGGGACGAAGGCAACCTCACCGGCTTTGTGAGAGAGAACGACAGGGACCCCTGACCGGGACGTGCCGACAGTGGGTTTTCGCCGTTGGCGATAGCGACCGCATCTACACTAAGCATCCACCCCTTCCCCCAACGGACGTGATCTGCCGGGATGTTAGAGATGTGGCCACAGTCGTTTTGTGCGAGAGAGTGTGAAGAGAGCAACCCCAACAAGCAACCGTGTAGGCTTGTCCTGGCTATGTATATAGTGGAGCGGTTTCCTTTTCTCTCCATATGAACCTATTTATATTGCGTACGTGCCACTGAAGAAAAAACTTTATTTATAAATGACGCGGTACCGTTCATGCGTGGTTCCCGACCCTCCATTATTTATAAGTGAGTAACTACTACTAGACGCATCAAATTATCACGTGGGCTACATCATCCTACAGAAATGAGCTCCACCGAGTCACATGTGTGGTTGGGGAAGATGCAAAAGACGCAAAGAGTGCTACTAGTACACTACGTGCGTGGGTGCATGCACCTCTTCTCTTCAAGCATGGTTATTAAATGTATAGCCCACTACTCAGTAATAATGACTAATAAGCCGTGAAATCACGAGGCCCACCTTTCTCTATGTTTGACCGAGGAAGAAGCCATCATTTCACTCCTCGTTGAATATCCATCCGCTTCTACCTCCGTGAATAAATAAAAATCCGCTTCTACCTCCGTAGCATGGTTAATAATATAGCCATGTCAATCACGACGTAGAAATATCATTCACTGATACAATAGGGCTGGATCTAAGGCTGGTAATTTTTTTTACTTTGTCTCATTCTCTTTTTGTCTCATTTACTCATTTTACATAGGAGCACGTGTAGAGGATGGCTATTCCTTTCGATGGGACTTATTCGTGGGGTTTAAGACTAAGCAGCTCCGAATTATGCCCGCTGCCCACCACTCTGAATCATGTCATCTATGATAGGGAGTAGTCCCATTGCAATAATGAGGTCCACTAGGTCTAGCACGTCCTGTAAGAAGAGACTGTCACGCAAAACATACATCTTGTTGCCTTCTTCCTCGTATAGTATGTACCACTGGTACATACTGCTAGTACTCGTTCTCCTATAAACCTTGTGCTTGGCATCTCCAAAGTATTAACCTTGCGATTGGCTCTTCGCCTCTTCGGGAAGTCGAGCAATAATGGTACTGCAGTATATATCATTCTGGCTATATGAGACTGAATGAATTGCTGCACGTCCACCATGTGGGCGAGGGTCGAGGGGCGAGGGAGAGTGCGTACTATTACGTCCGTTTCAATATTGACTACATACGGAGCAAAATGAATGAATCTACACTCTAAAATACGTCTATATACATCAGTGTTTGGAGTATGTACTAGTAGTTCATATTGAAATCTACTAAAGGACATATATTCCAAACAATATGATAATCTCTCTAACCAAGGTAGGGACGAGGAGTAAACGGAGGGAGTAGTAAAATTTTCTCCTCGTCCTGCGAGCCACCGCACGCGTGGGCGAGGGAGCGGGCGTAAGGCGTAGTAAGCAAGCTTCACCTCTTCTTGCGAGCCACCGCGCCTGTGGGTGGGGGAGACGGCGTACTAAGCAAGCTTCTCCTCGTTCTGCGAGTTGACGGGACACATCAAAAGTAATACGGACAGAGCATCTCGACTGTATAGAGCATTGCCTCTAAGGTAGGCCCCACATGGTTTGCCTCCTTTTTAACGTAACGCGTCAAGTCTCAATTTGTTTGTTCACCCGTGGTAGACGATCCTCCATCAAGTGGACAACCAGTACACGTGTCAAATTACCACGTGGGCTGCCTTTTCGTACAGAAATGAGCTCCACCGTGTACCTGCGCAGGTGTGGTTGGGAAAGAGACGGGAGTACGTGTGTCGTGCGTGCACCTCTTCTCTTCGTGCACATCCCCCACCTACGTGGGTGTGTGTGAGAGAGATACAAACCTAGACAGATGGTGTGTGCTTTCGTGAGTGTTTTTTGTTTGGGGGGTGATTTTGTGAATGTATTTGTGGGAATATGTGTCGATGACATCTCAAACAAAAATTTGACACATGCAATGTGTGTGAAATAGAGGCCTATCGATATCATATATAGAGGGGGCGATCCATGAGAAGAGAGGGAGGGGTCATAGATATCGACAGAGTCAAAGAGAGGATCAAGTGGGTCGGTGCGAGATCGATGAAGAGATCCATCGAAATTGTGTGTGTGCAAGTCAAAGATATAGGGCGACTGACCTACCAGAATGTCAGAGGGCACAGGGCAAGTTTGTGTGTGGCAGGGAGACATGACTAGAGCGCTCGATGTATCAGTGTGTGTGGGGGGAGGAGGGGGAGGCAGAGGCCTAACTAGAGAGGTAGAACGACTCGTATATGTGTTGAGAAGGAGAGACCCAGCTATGTCTTGAGGGAGATCAATCGACATCCATACGTAACTGAAGGACGGGAAATAGGTTGGGACAGAGAGAGAGGGAGGAGAGAGAGGGAGGGAGAGGTGTAGAGTGCTGGATGGGTGATGGAGTTGCTTCTCGAAGATGGTGAGAGAGGCCTTCTAAACAAACTGAGGGTAGAACTGCAATATTATCAATAAGAGTGGGGATGTGTTTCTGTGTGTGCCTGTGCGTGATAGATGTGTCAGGACGCATACATGGATGATGAAGGGGAACCATGTGTTTGGTAAGCAAACCTAACTAGATCGGTAGATCAATTGTTGTTTGTCGTAGGAAGGGAGAGACATAACTAATGAGGTAGATCGATCGACACGTGGGGAAAAACGAGTTATAAGAACCTAGCTAGCTATATGTATAGCGGGAGATCGGTCAGTGTACATCCATTTGGTAGAGGCAAATAAGGCCCAGCGAGATGGATAGACAAAGAGAATGGAGCTAGGAGGTGGTGCGAGAGGCCGAGCTACTAGCTAGATAGGGGGGAGTGTGCGATTGTGAGGTCGATGAAAAGAGGGGCGAGAGTTTACACGTGTGTGGGGCCGTATGAGAGACACGAGGCATGGACACAGAAAGGAGGAGATGGAAGGTGCGTGTGTATGTTGTAGGCAGACATCGCTGGAGAGGTTTATCGATCGGTGTGTGTCGAAAAGGAGTTGTGGAGACTGTGGGAGAACGACCTAAAGAAAAAAATGAATGTGCACGATGGATAGAATGCTGGGAGAGGGGGAGGGCGAGGAGGGCGTGTGCATGCACGAGAGAAAGTTAGTGCTAGCTACAAAGGTTAGAGGATTGTGTGGGTGTAAGAGACTAACAAAGATGATAATTTGATATGAAAGTGGGTTCATATATTTGAATAGGAGATCATAGTGTTATAAACATATGCATGCATGAATATAGCGGTGATACGCGTGCTGTGGTTTTGCACATGTTATACCATAACGTGATAATGCATGGCGTTTGCAACTCACAGCTAAATGTCGAACAATATAAACCATATTATACATCAAACAATGTCACATTTTATTTGAATTTGTCATAATGTGTGGCATTTGTAGCTTACAACTAAATATCGAACAATCTAAACAATACTATATATCGAACAATCTCACATTTTATTTGAATTTTGTGGTAATGTGTGGCGTTTGCAACTCACATCTAAATACTTGTAGGAGTAGGGGCGGGGCACCATACATTATGTGATAAACACATTATACATATGAGACATGGTTTAGATTATGAAGATCTAGATAGAGCTTGAAATGTACTGTGATTTGAAATCAACATAAAGTGGATTCAAAAAATTGAGTTCGAGTTCATATAGTACACATAGTTCATATCTAACTCGACAGTAATCATGTGGTGTGCTGTGAAGATAATACACAAATGATGGTTTAACTTGACAGTAATGATGATTGTAGATCTTATTAAAATAGAGAAACGAATTCAAATGGTTTGACTTCACAACAATCATTATTGTAGATCTTATTGAAATAGAGAAAGGAGTTCAAATTTAGTTCATATTGAAGCGGTAGTATATACGTTTGGAATGCACTAAAACGTTCATTTGAGTAGCAGGTTGCATGCATTATACACGTAGCAAAATATTTTGATTGAACATAACATGAATTCAAAGTTTTGAATGGCATTTGTAGTGCGAATTAATTTGGTACAGTACACGGGACTACTCTCTTGTGTGGTGCGAATTTATTTATTTTTGTTTTTCGTTGACGGAAGTGCGAATTGATTTGGTACAGTACACGTTAGGCTTGTCTGGAAATTTCAACCCGCGCCTTGTTACCTCGAAATATTTAAGATATATCTTTGTCTCGTTGTGCTCCGAAAACTCCCTCCATCTCAACCCGCGCCTTGCTATCCCAAAATTACAATGCGCGCGAAAACTCCCACCTCCTGCGAAATCCCGACACGCGAAATGCTCGTGATACCCCTAAACCAAAAGAACCTCCTAGCACAAATCGGTGGGGGTACTTTCGTAACTTACCCCACATTTCGGACAAGCACGTCCCTAAGACATGGTTCCCCACTCCCATCCCATCAGCCCACCCATTTGTACACCGGGCCGAGAAAACCCGCGAAGCCCCACACCCTCCTCTGTCCGCCACCCAGCCGGAGCCTCTTCCCCGACGACGTCGTCCACAGCAACACCTCGACGTCCCTCATCCACCGTACCAGATGAGGATCCGTCATCGATCACGTCGTCCCGCCGTTTCAGCCACCCCGTCCTCCACCTCCAAGGAGCTGCCCCGACGTTTCCCTCGTCTTTCGTGCCACCTCCATTCCCACACCGCCGTCTTCACCTTCACCACCGGAAGAGAAGCATCATCACCGTTTCCTCGGATGAAGCTGAGCCTAACGGCGCCACCAAAGAGGTTGTACACTAATCGCTGCATTTTCTTCTTGATTCGATCTCACGGTGCTGCCGGCGCTCGGTCCCGAGCCGACATGGCGCGGCTCCATCCACGGTGGCATCGCCGGCCACTTCCTCCACGGCGTCGCTCCCTCAGCGGTGACGTCCACATCAGTAGGAGCTGTTGCTGCTTGAGCTCTCGCTCGCGCTGTTGCTCTGCTCTTGCTCTCGGTCCCTTGCCTGGTCTGCTCTTGCTCTTGCTCGCGCTGCTCCTCTCGCTCTTGCTCTTGCTTGCG
Organism: Aegilops tauschii subsp. strangulata; assembly: GCF_002575655.3. Taxonomy (NCBI): domain Eukaryota; kingdom Viridiplantae; phylum Streptophyta; class Magnoliopsida; order Poales; family Poaceae; genus Aegilops; species Aegilops tauschii. Next base: position 392,356,934 of record NC_053037.3, read on the forward strand.
ATTCTGCTCCGATTTGGCTACACTTTAGTTGACTGAATCGACTTTTGGGTCAGCCGATTTTCAGGGGGTGGGGGGGCTCGCCGGAGTTAAGCAAGAACCAGTCGCAGCAGGGAGGGGGGCTCGTCGGAGAGGTACCCCACTATCTATCTTATGGTTCAGGGTGGGGGCGGTGGTCGTCGACGGTGGTGGGGCGGTGGCGTGGGGATTGCTGGAGAAAAAGCTCGGCACGGGGGGGGGGGGCTAGAGGGATGGTGGGGGCGGCGGTGGACCGATGATGGGGAGTGGTTTCGGGGCGGGCGGGGCGGCGCACCACCGGCCGCGGGCGGCGGGGGCCGGCGGTTTGGTCGGTGGTGTCAGTCGACTGATGCTGCTACACGACCAGCTGCCCCGGCTCTCGCACGCGCTGCTAGTACTGCTTTTCTGCTACTGGCGCATTCAGTTTCGAAAGAAAATTTAGTTTTGACAGCTAAGTTCAGTTTCGACAGTTAAATTCAGTTTCGACAGTTAAATTCAGTTTCGACAGTTAAGTTCAGAGATGAGCGGCTGATGTATTTTACGTTTAGCACTTTGTGGTTATGTATTTTACGTCATCTATTGGAGATGCTATTAGAATTCCACTCATGTCAACATTGTCTCTCTTGTCCTGCTTCAGCCTCGGCGTCGTACAACTCACCGGAGCTGCTCCAACGATGAAACCCTCCATCACAGCGGAGCAGTACCCCGGGCTCCATCTCAAGATGCCTAAGATCTTCTTCCCCTCCTCCGACAGCCAAGTCAGCCGGATCATCCTCCCCGACCAACCCAATCATGCTGAGATCGACATGGCTTCGCCAAAGAGGTTGTACACTTGTTGCATCTCCTTTTTACTCTACATGTTATATATATATTGTCCAGTGAGCACACGTAGTAACGTGAAATACGATTAGTTTCTCCTACTATATGACAAGCAGTGAGGTACCAGGCAACTTAGCTATCCGTGATGGACTCACTTGAACGCCATCATTATTTATCTCTGCGCGTGTGAGCTGTGCATTTGTCGATGGGCCGGGGAGTTGAGCTAGTAGGGCAGTGGCCTGGGTCCAAAGTAGTAGAAGTAGCACAAAAACATTTTTTGAGTGTAGACTTTTCCTTGCTCAAGCCTACTACTAGAATCGCCAGTGCTTGAAAGGAAAAGTGAAGGAAAAACATAGGAATTGGAAAGTTTCCTATGGTACTACTATTCATGCATTTGGTTCAAAGGAATGGAGCAAAGGAAAACTGTAGGATTTGTTCCTTTAGTGTCTCCTTGAAAGAAAAACCATAGGAATTTTGATATCCACTTGCCTCCTTTTCAAATTCCTATTCATGAAGCACAAGACTAAGAGATAGTAGCATAATAGCATTATAACCGTACATTTTCTTGTGGTTTGACTTAATCTCACCATGCTTCTTTGCATCCTGTGATCTTCCAATTCTTGTGAACCAAACACCCAGATTGGCAGAAATCCTGTGTTTTTGAATTCTCTGTTTTGCACGTGCATTTCTATCCTATTACTGTGTATTTCCTATCCATGCGTTGTTAGAATCCTCCAATTCAAATGAGCCCTTACAGAATTACTTCTCTTACAGATAGTTGTCAAATAAAACCTTGTGTGGTTTGTCCCGCTCCTGCTACGCCGTCATCCACCCCAGCTCAGCAGCTCCAACGACAGAAGGGTCCAGCACAGCAGGGATCCGACCTCCAAACTGTCTTTCGCCGCCTCAGATCTTCTTCCCCGCCGTGGGCAGCCATGATAACTGCATCACCATCATCAACCGAGAAGATGACCTCAAGGACTACACGGGTCCGCAAGAGAGGTCACACTCTTTCGTGTCTACTTACGTTATGCGTCGCTTAATATTACATGCTACTTTATCGTCCTGTTCACTGATTAGACTCTGAGTCAGCTCCAACTAATGGTCAAACTTGAGTTTTTAAATGGTTGTGGGGTACATATCGGGGCCGCAATTAATAGTATCTATCTACTATCTGGTTAATCTCTGGTGTCTACTATGAGTTTCATGTTGGGTGGGAAACAAACAGTAAAGAAGCCATTATCTACCTGCTATCATTGGTTTTGGGTCTATCCACAGGTTGCTACCATCACTCTGGATTTCTGCATGCACTCCTTACATAGTCTCACTATGTTTTATTCCTATGCATGTCAGTTATTGTACACAATGGAATGAACATGTAGAGCAAAAGAGACGAGCCTTGCATGGCAATAAAATTTCATGCAGACGTCGCTCCATGGTAGGCGCAAAGGCAGCCCCCCTCCACCCATTTCAGATTGTAATCGAGAGGAAGATATCTGTTCTGAGGGGGATTCAGAAGGAGAAGACCACTCCTATTTAGCCCCTGAGGTCTTTGCTCTAACTTGGCATGCTGATGTTGGTTATATCGTGCATAGGGTGCCTTGAATTGCTTACTTTATACATCAAATATGTCATCTGCTTTGTTTAGACATGCATGCTTTGTGTGAATGCCATATGTTTAGTTTATTCATCGTTTATGTGAATTATGCAACGCCATCTTGTTTAGCCAGGCATCATATATGTGAATTTTGCAATACCATCCTGCTTAGCCAGTCATCTTATATGTGAATTATATCAGGCCATCCTTTTTTTCCGTTACGTATTACATTTGTCAACAATGTTAGTACATTCAACTACTCTTCGTGTGCATCAGCCATTTGACATGGTGATGGAAAATTCTGGAGTGAAAACAAGGTCTTCAGAGCAGACTATGCTATCTGATGAAGCGCATATCTCGCTGGTTACGGATAGCTCCTCAGAGGAGGATTCAGAGACAGATGACCAGTCCTATTCCCCCCCCCCCGAGGTGTATGCTCTAACTTGGCAGGGTTATGTTTCTCATATCGTGCGTATGGTGTCTTGCATTGCTATGTCATTTGATTAGTTTAGACATGCTTTGTGTGAATGCCACCTGTTTAGTGTCTAATTACCATATATGTGAATTATGCATTGCCATCTTGTTGCGAGACATTATATATGTCGATTATGCAATGATATCTTGTTGCAAAGGCATTATATATGTGAATTATGCAATGCCATGCTGTTTAGCCAATCATCATGTATGTGAATTATATCATGCTATCATTTTTTGTATTACATGTTCCATTTGTCGATAACGTTTGTATATTCAACTACTCTTCCTGTGCATCAGCCATTTGAAGCGGTGATGGAAGTATCTGGAGTGAAAATAAGGTATTCAGAGCAAACAATGCTACCTGCTGAAGCGGACATCTTGCTGGTTACAGAGAGCTCCTCAGAGGAGGATTCAGAGACTGATGACCAGTCCTATTTCCCCCCTGAGGTCTATGCTCAAACTTGGCAGGGTTATATTACCCATGTCATGCATGTTGTCTTGCATTGCTTAGTTTTTACATCATATATGGATTGCCATCTGCTTACTTGCTTACTATATAAATCATATATTTGAATTATATCATGCCATCATGTTTACATACACAACATCTATCTGAATTATGGCATGGCAACCCATTTAATAAAGACATCATATAGTTATATCATCTCATCCTGTTTAGTGTTTACAGTCATCATATTTTGAATTATGTCATTCTATCCGGGAATTATATCATGCTATCATGTTTCCATAGGCGGCATGTATCTGAATTATGGCATGCCAACCTATTTAATAAACACATCATATAGTTATATCATGTCATCGTGCTTACATAGTCATCATATTTTGAACTATGTCTTTCCATCTTTTTTAGTTAGCCATCATAATGTGAGATTGTGTCATGCTGTCATGTTTAGTTAGCCATCATATATGTGAAATCGTGTCATGCTATCCTGTTTGGTTAGACAACATAAATGTGAATTATTTCATGCCCTATTTTATTTCCCACTATCCATTGCGCCTGTCTATCATACAATGTCTGTGCATTCAATTACTTTTCTTGTTTATCAACCATTTGAATTGGAGAGGATGATGGCAGTATCTAAGGGAGTAACAACACGGTCTTCAGAAAAGATAGTGCTACAAGTTGATGCAGATAGAACCACGGTTGTACTTGCCCAAGAACCAGCCCCACCACACATAACCCAGACTCTCGCAGATTGTACCCCTACCTAGTTGGATAGAGAAACAACTACACCCCTTCTAACCCCAACCCCAGAAGATAGTAACCCAGTTCTAGTTGACACAACACCGTCTCCACCACAGAGCACCCAAACACGAGCAGTTAGTAAGGGAACTGCAGTGCCCAAAGCACGAGGACCACTACTCCGAATCCCAACTCAATGCTTAAAGGAGAAGAAGAATTGTCCTCAGGTCAGGTTATGTAGCTATGGTTCACACTCCTTTGCTCTTGCATCACTGTATTTACTCATACCAACTATTTTCAAATTTGAAGGATGGAATTGAAACTCCAAAGGCGCAACAGGTATGTTTTAAACCTGTTTCTTTAACTGGTTTGCTGTTGTAACTTGCTATGTTGATTTCAGTTTCAATTGAATAAACAGTTATGTTCTCATGTCATGCACATTACAAGTGTTGTTATTGCTCTATAGTTTCCCACACTTATATTCTGTCTATTCTGCTTTGTCTTGAACAAATATTATTTGAACTGTGTCTCTATCTTGATTTGGCAACAAAAACTAGAATGATATAGACCATAAAGTGACCATGGTACATAGATATATGTTTGTTTCATACTGTTATCCTATCCACTTTACTACTGAACTGATTTACCAAAATGAGTTTCATATACAACATGGTAAACCTGTGACGTGTCTGCTTGTTTCTCTTTTAGAATGCGGACAAAATATTGGAGAACAGTACCCCGTTATGCAATGGTAAAGGAAGTAATGTAGATAAGGTTCAACATAGCGAGACATCCCTGTCGGTCTCCAAGAAAGCTGATAAAAACTATCTTGACGACAGTGAGAGAACCCAAAAGTCCTGTCTTGATGTAGTGTTCGAGTTACTGGCCACTACTACTGGCACAAGCTCTTCGAACTTGCTGCCTGAATCAGTTTGTCTTCTTGAGTCTCAACTTCAAGTTGAAAGACATCGATCAGATGTGTTGCGACAAGAAGTTGAAGGACTGAGGAAGTCCCTGCAAAATTCAGATGCATACTTTCTGGTGCAACAGCAAGCGCTGGAGGATTTAAGCGCCAAACAAGAGAGAGCTAATAAGCTTGCTAAGCATCTTGCCAGCATTATGGGTACCCAGGATATTGTTTCTTGAGCTCTTCTGAAGTGGTTTCAGTTCCGGACTTGTTTTGCTGCGGCGTTTATTTGCACTGGTCGCCAACTTTGACAACCAGTGTATATGATATGCGGCTTTGTTCCCTATATTTGCACTGGTGGCGAACTTTGATGCCCAGTGGATGTAATATGTGTAATAGCCGTGATAGCCAAGCATAAGTTGCTTGCTTATTTATTTCCTTGTTGTCTTGTTTATTTGTTTGCTTGTAGTCAGTGCAGTTCTTTTTCCGCGGTTTGCTAGTGGCCGCAATAACCTATTTTTTAAAACTAGGCCACAATAACCATGGGCTACATATTTACTGTAGTTACCTTGGGCCTCCTACGGGCCGTGGAAACAATGGGCCTTCTAAGGGCCGTAGAAACAAAGGGCCTTCTACGGGGCATAGCATCAATGGGCCTTCTACGGGCCGTATGATCGATCGGCCAAACATGGGCCAATAACAGACCGCATTATGGGTCGTAAACGGGCTAGATTTGGAATCGTCCGTTCATGGGCCGACCATAACGAGCCGTCGTTAATCGGTCATATTTGATGACGCTATGAAAATGTCCCAACGGATTAACGGGCCGCAAACGGGCCGATTGTAACCATGGGCTGAATTTGGCCCACAAGCAGAAAAGGCCAGTAACGGGCCGTAAGTAACCGAATGCTTGAAATAAGCCCAAGAATAAATGGTCCCTGAGAAGGCCGAAAGATAACACGGGTTGGAAATGGCCCAATGGAATAATGGGCCGTTAATGGGTATAAAGCGATACAATGTTCATTGCGGGCCAGATTCACCATGGGCCGTTAATGGGCCAAGAGGTACAAATGGCCTCGTATGGGCCGAAAGACATCATGGACCATACGTGGGCCGGAAGTTACAACAGGCTCGAATCATATTGGACGGCCCAGATGAAGCTACTGGGCTTAATTCCGATAGGCCATAATGGGCTATGAGTTAGCGGGCCGTAAATGGGCTATATACGAACATGCCGTTAACAGGCTTTCCGTGGGCCAGCCCGTTACCTTTTGACCAAGTCAAATGGGCCAGCCTATTCACCGGAATGGGCCTCAGTTGGGCCGTGCCACGTGTCGACCTATCATAGGCGCCTCCTGTCCAATGAATGTTGACATTTGTCCCAACGTTGAGCCAACACGTGTTTCCTCCGGCCAATCACAATTTTACACGTGGAAAATCCTCATTGGTCCGGGCTGTTAACGGGTTATCGGATCCAAAACCGGACCCGATAGCTTAACGGTGAACTGTTACGGTGGATGCCACGTGTCAGTCACCCTTGACGAAAGCACTCCTATGACGCGCGATTTATCATCATGGAAGTGCACACTTCCATGATGATAATTTTGGTAATGTCATGGAACACTTCTACGACAGCACAGGTATGACTATCTTGAATCTATCATAAAATTGGCATGGATGTACATGCATGATAGAAAACGTGACCTACTGTGACAAACATGTATCATCATAGAAGTGTATTTTTTTGTACTGGTAATATGGGCTCTTTATCAGATCATCAATAATGCATATGAGAGCCACTCAACATTTTCATCGTGGTCTTCTCTTTATGACCCAAAGAAAATAAAAGAGATTCAAAGAAACACACTGAAATATTTTTGGAGTTTTTGTTTTTCTGAAGAAAGTAAAACAAAAACGAGAAAAACTATTTACACGGGAAAACTCCCAATAAGCAAAAGAAGAATGAGAAATCTTTTTGGGTTTTCTTTTAATACTACTACTAATTAAACTAGAAAGAAAAACTAAAAAGAAACGAGAAATATTTTTGGCTTTTATCAAAGTTTTTCGAACACACAAGAAGAAAGCAAGAAAAATGAACTAACATGTATAATACAATGAAAAAGGATGAACACCGACTACTTGAATGAATGTTTGAGCATGAATGTAATGTCGGTGAGAAATGCGTACTTCCCCAAGCTTAGGCTTTTGGCCTAAGTTGGTCTAGGGCCACGGCTTGAAATAACCCTCTATTGGATACTGCATAGGGTCCTGAGGGTTCCACTGATTGGCGAGCTCATGTGGCTCCCACTGATTAATAGGTTCCTGATATGGCTCAGGAACTGGTGTTGGCTCAGGTGCTGGAGGTTGCGTCAGCCTCCAGTATGCATAAAAGTCCTCGGGCTTAATAGTGTACCTGCCTGAACGAATATCAAACAAAGAGGGTGCAGGCAAAGTAATAATCTCACAAGTACCCTAACTAAATACTAGGTTGTAGAGGAGTCGCTTATCATCATCTTTGGCAATAAAATCATGTGCTACCATACTAGCATAGTTTAAATATTTAGTGGGTAACAACAGCTCCTCTTTCTCATCATGCCTAATGGGTATCTCAAAATGTTTAGCAAGGCGGGAGGCATAGACACCTCCAAAAATACTACCCTTCGAACGATTTGTGTTTAACCATCGAGCAACAATGGCGTCCAAACTAAAAGTTCTATCAGCACACAAAGCATGGCGTAAAATAGCAAGGTTAGGGGCACTGAGGCCTCCACTTTCCCCATGACCAGTCAGACATCTCCCGACAAATAATGCATAGTAACGTAAAACAGGAAAATGCAAACTAGCTACTCTAGCTTCTGACACTCCTCTCTCTTCCCCCACATTAGTGTCATCGATAAAATCTGCCATGTCTCTAGGACGTGGCTCAGTGATGCTGCCCTCATAAGGTATTTTGCAAACATTGCAAAAATCATAAAGTGACATTTCCTTAGGCTCATCATACAAGCGAAATTTTACCATGGGAGGATCCCTCCTAGAATGGAAGCGGAAATTTTGCACGAAGGAATTGGTCAGTAGGAGGTATTGGTCACACTTATCTTGGAGGAAGGGAATAATGCCAGCATTCTCCGCCAAATAATAGAAGTCATCATAAGTTCCCGCATCTCTCAAGAATGTGTCACTTGGCCACTCGCACGGCCGAACTTCCGCCGCACGTGGAAGATTATATTTGGGTTTTGTCTTCTCCTCATTTTCATTTCCTTACGAATTTCGACTTGAAGAACCCCTTAACCACCTCCTCATGGTTTATTTTTCCTCTGAAAGTTTTAGTGACTCAAAATAAAAGTGAACCAAACTCAACAAAACTAATAGCAACTACTCCCACAAGTGTCTAGAGGCTATATCATGCAACAAAACTACTTTGGACAATATAAATTTGACATGCAAGCCCAAGAACATGGTCCCCATACTAACAAAATTTTGCAATAAATAAAGCACTAGAACAAAAACTAATTGGACCATTGGAGGAGTCACATACCGATGAACAATCCCCCAAACCAGTTTTGCAAATGGATCTCCAAGCAAGGAGATTGAAAATGGCAGCAAGATGAGCAAGACCACGGGTTTGAGCAATGGTGCAATTTTTTCTGGAGGAAGACGAAGTGGATGGGTGGCTAGAATAAGTGCGGGGGTCCCTGTGGGCCCCACAAGCCGCCTAGGTGCGCCCGGGGGGGTGGCCGCGCCTTGTGGGCTTTTAGCCCACTGGTGCACCCCCCCTGAGGTGTGTTTAGTGCCAAAAATTCTCTAATATTCTATAAAAAATCATACTAGATTTTCAGGGCATTTGGAGAAGTTTTATTTTCTGGTCATTTTTTTATTGCACGGAAAATTCAGAAAATAGTAAAATAATTGCATTTCTACTTTATTAATTCTAAATAACAAAAAGTAAAAAGTGGGTACAGAAGGTTGTGTCTACTAAGTTCATCCATCACATGCCGTCGAAAGGAATCCATTAACAAGGTTGATCAAGTCTTATTAACAAACTTCTTTCGAATGACATAAAATTGAAGAATCTTCGTATAGCACTAGGTTACCTCAACGGGGATATGCATGTCCCCAACAAATCATATTTCTTTTTGATAGTAGGAATAGGGAACTTAAAACCTCCAATTGTGATTGTTGAAAATTTTCCAATAGAGTTGATACTATTCACTTTGAGGTTGTTTCTGTTGGGAAATGTTGCATGGAAAACAATACTGTGGAGAGGGGCGCCGCACATGGCTAAGAGATTGTCGTAGTCCTTGTGTGGCGCCCCCTCCCACATATATAGGTGGGGGGAGAGGGGAGGCAGCTAGGAGGCACCCCCAAGGAGGCTGAATCCTCCTTGGGCTCCTGCCCTAGGCGCGCCCCCCTTCCTTGTTTGTGCGCGGGAGGAAGGCACGGGGAGGTAGCGCCGCCCTTTCCTTTCTCTCATGAGGAGGGAAAGCCAGGAGTGGTCAACCCTCCCCCTTTCCTTTCCCTAGGGCCGGCGGCCAGGGAGAGGGGTGCACCAGCCCCTTGTGGGTTGGTGTGTTCCCCCTTTGGCCCATTAAGCCCATATAGCCTCCCGGGGCTTCCCGGAACCCCTTCCGGTGATCCGGAGATTACTCGGTACCTCTGAAACTCTTCCGGTGTCCAAACATCATCGTCCTATATAACAATCTTTACCTCCGGACCATTCCGGAGCTCCTCATCATGTCCATGATCTCATCCGGGACTCCGAACAACATTCAGTCACCAAATAACATAACTGATATAACACTATATCGTTAACAAATGTTAAGCGTGAACTAGACATGACTGAGACACCTCTCCGGTCAATAACCAATAGCGGAAACTGGATGCCCATATTGGTTCCTACATATTCTACGAAGATCTTTATCGGTCGAACCGTTATGACAACATACGTAATTCCCTTTGTTTGTCAGTATGTTACTTGCCCAAGATTCGATCGTTGGTATCTTCATACATAGTTCAATCTTATTACCGGTAAGTCTCTTTACTCGTTCCGTAATACATCATCTCATAACTAACTCCTTAGTCACTTTGCTTGCAAGCTTCTTGTGATGTGTATTACCGAGAGGCCCAGAGATACCTCTCTAATACTCGGAGTGACAAATCCTAATCTTGATCCATGCCAACTCAACAGACACCTTCGGAAATACCTGTAGAGCATCTTTATGATTACCCAGTTACATTGTGACGTTTGATAGCACACAAGGTATTCCTCCGGTATCCGGGAGTTTCAGGATCTCATAGTCGAAGGAATATGTATTTGACATTAAAAATCAATAGCAATAAACTGAACGATCATATGCTAAGCTAACGGATGGGTCTTGTCCATCACATCATTCTCCTAATGATGTGATCCCGTTATCAAATGACAACTCATGTCTATGGTTAGGAAACCTTAACCATCTTTGATCAACGAGCTAGTCTAGAAGAGGCTTACTAGGGACACGGTATTTGTTTATGTATCCACAGATGTATTTAAGTTTCCGGTCAATACAATTCTAGCATGAATAATAAACCTTTATCATGATTAAGGAAATATAATAATAACCATTTTATTATTGCCTCTAAGGAATATTTCCTTCAGTCTCCCACAAGCACTAGTGTCAATAATCTAGTTCACATCATCATGTGATTAACACCAAAAGAGTTCACTAGAGTCAATAATCTAGTTCACATCGCCATGTGATTAACACCCAAAGAGTTCTAAGGTGTGATCATGTTTTGCTTGTGAGAGAAGTTTCGTCAATGGGCCTGCCACATTCAGATCCGTATGTATTTTGCAAATTTCTATGTCTACAATGCTCTACATGGAGCTACCCTAGCTGATTGCTCCCACTTTCAATACGTATCCACATTGAGACTCATAGTTACCCGGATCGGTGTAACATCCCAGTTTTCAATTTGGATGTTAATCATTAGGTCATCATATGCATCCATGATTTGTGCACTTTTGAATTTGGTTTATTTGGACATTTTGATCCTACAGACCTTAAGCAACTCAAGGACCATTTGAGAGAGTTGGAGGTTTTCATACAAATCCATTTATGAATTTTCAAAATTGGTAATTTGAATCAAAGTGAATTTTTATTTGAAATTATTTTTCCAATTATTTCTAAATAAAATAATGAGAGAAGATAATATGACTTCTTCAAAACAGCTAGGAAATAATGGAAATTTAATTTTGAATAAAAATATATATTATTTGAATTTTTTATTAGGTTAAATTAGGGAAAAATATGCATTTTTAAAAATTGCATTTAGTCCAGAAAAATGTTCACTTTGTCCTAAATATTAGGAGAGGACGGTGAAAATTGTTTCGGGAATTTTAGGATTTCTATTTTATTTTATTTGAATTTTTTTCTATGCGGTGAAATTTATTAAAAAAAACTTCTTCGGAACGAACTGGGCCGAAGGCCCAGCCGGCCCAGCGCGCCACCGCCTTCCCTGGCATGCCCGAGCCGGACTCCGCCGGAGTCCGAGCCGCCGCCGCCTAGCCCATCGCCCCTCCCCCAAGTCGGACCCCCAGACCTCCTTATAAACCGCGCCGCCCCGCCACCCCGTCCCCCTCATCAAGCCGCCGCCGCCCCCCACGCAGCAGCAGTCGCCGCCGCCCCCCACGCAGCAGCAGTCGCCGCCGCCCCGCCACCCCGTCCCCCTCATCAAGCCGTCGCCGCCCCCCACGCAGCAGCAGTCGCCGCCGCTGCCACAGGAGCCTCCTCCCGCCACGCCGCCGTTCGCCGTGCCGCCTGCCGCGCCACCCCGCCCCGCAGCCGCCGTCGCCCGCGCCGCCGCCAGAGCCGCTGTCGCGATCTGATCCGATCCGAGCCGCCGTTTTTTTTTCACGAACCGGTATAACCGCTAAAACCCGCCCCAGTTTTATTTTAGTTTTCAGTTTTTATCATTAGATCGGTTTAATTTTATTAGGTTAGTTCAATTAGTGAACGTTCGTTTGTTTAGATTTGTTAGTGAACGCTTTCGTTCGTTAGTTTCTGTTAGCGAACGTTCGTTCGTTAGATTTTTCTTTTTAATTTTATTTCGGCCAGGGGCCTATCCGCGATTAGTTTTCCTACATATTAGTCCCTGATCTTTAAACCCTCACCACTTTTTCCTCGCTTATCCAAATCCAACGAAACCAACACCAAATTCTTCATCTTGATCCCCTTTGTTTAGATAAACAACTTGAACATGATTTTGAAGATTTAAAATTTGGTTTCAAGAAGATTTGGATTTGAACTTCTTTTGATCGTAGTTTGAGTTTCGTAATTCCGAATTAATCGATTCTTTTTGCAAATCAAAGTTCTTCGCTTATGCTTTATGTTTAGATCTTTTATTTTGGTTTTAATTTTGCATCTTATGCTTGAGTGCTTATGTATGCTATTGTTTGTTCATGATTGAGTTTCCGGAGTGCGAAGCTTGCTACTACGAATCTCTAAGGTTTTCCGATCGTCAGCAAGGCAAGTAACACTTTGATCATATCCCTTTATTACCCAATTTTTATGCATTAGTTTCAACACTCAAACATTGCATGAGTAGTTTTGGTAACATGTGTATATGGGAAGTAGTTGTTGAGGTAGGAACCTATTGTCTTTTATCAACCCTGGGATTATACGTTATGCTCATATTGCTTTGCTATGCTCGTAGACGTGGATTGGTATGTGAGGTTCATGAAAGATGTGAGAGATATTAACTAAGCGAAACCTAAGGTGGCTACTTTAATACAAATCTGGGTGGATTGGTTGTGGGCACCTGGGGAATCCAGTGTTGTCCTAGGAGATCCCGGGGTACCCGTGTGATCATCCTATGGAATGCCACCCAGGCTCAAAGGGATCATAAGATTATTCATGCTAGAAATTTCCGTGTGCAGCCACATGCCATTATGGGCTCTGGCATTGTTGAGTAAGTTGTGGGAATCCTTTCAATGATGGGCTAGCAGATGTAGGGGATTGTAGGTGTACCGGCCTATCTATCGGTTAAGGGGACCTCTTCGGAAAGACTGTGTCTCGATCATCCGTTTCTCAAACATCATGCAGTGCGAGAAATACAATGGAGGAGATCGGGTCTTGTGGGGAAAAGTGTGCAAACCTCTCCAGAGTGTATAAACTAATCATGGTTAGCCGTGTCCTCGGTTATGGACATCTTGAGTATCTGGTACTTGAATTATTGATTTGATCTCATCACATTACTTAATGAATTTGTTGGGTTGTTAATACTATTTTGGGATTGAGTTGGGGGGTACCTTCTCATTAATGACATAAACTTGGTAGTTAAATAAAATCTATTCCTTTGTTGTAGGAAAAAATTGGCTTTATGCAAATATTAAACTTAGAGCCTCCACCAGCCATAAATGCATGTAGTGATAGCTGTTATTTGTTCATTGCTCTATAGTGTTATCTTGCCAGCATATTCAATGTGTTGACCTACACGGCTACAACGTATCATGTTGCAGAATTTTCAGACGAAGAGTAAGGTGCGCTAGGTAGTTGTCATGCACTCAGTATTGAAGTGGAGTTGGATGGACTCATTTATCTTTGATGCTTCCGCAGTTATCTTATTTAGAGGGCCTTCAGCCATATTATTGTAATAAGTTCTCTTTTTGAGACACTCGATGTAGTAAGTATGTGATTGAACTCTGTTATAAATCCTCGAGTACTGTGTGTGTCAGTAATACCGATCCAGGGATGACACTTAAGCACAGAGACTACGATCCATTCGGGTCGGGTCGCTACAAGATGGTATTAGAGCACACGCTGACTGTAGGACGCGACCACTAGGAAAAGCCACAGGATACTCTTCTCTACTCATTTCTAACTCTTCTCCATTTTGACTCTATAGATGGCGGACCCAAGGAACAAGTTCACACAACCGGATGATGACACCTCTTTCGGACGACACTTGAAGGAAGTCACTAGGTACCTGAACATCGGCATACCAAGCTTCACCGGAACCTTCATCGCCACTTTACCAGAAGAGGAGGGCTGGATGATTCAAGTTCATGTTCCAGGAAGGACTTTTGCACCAGTTACCGAGCCCATCGACTTTTCCTTTGATGCACCAACCTGGAGTTTGGGAAAGAGCATGGCCGCCCACATCGCTATTGGACGCATAGGCGAGGTGTACAACAAGGATCTTAAGGACACCATCTACCAGATATATGGACGCCGAGATGAGCAATGGGAGATGATTTGCACCAGGAAGGATAAATTTATTGCAGCCTACATTCAGGAGTTGAATCAGCACATTCGTCGTTATGAGAACTAGATGTGCGCCAACATGATAGACACGAAGAAGGTGATGACCAGGAACATGGAGCTGGAGGAAGAACTCAAAGCTACGCGCGATGGATATGAAGAGGAAATTGCTGTACTACTGGAGAAGAATGAAGACCTGAAGAAGAAGCTAGGAATATTCATGGGTGATCCCGAACCTGAAGAGGACATCCGTTCTGAAGACTACATCATAATAGACGACACAAACTCCTACCCCGACAGCGATGATGATTATGAAGACGAAGCTGGAGCAGATATTATGGAGTCTTCCACCGATCAAAATTTCTAGTCGACCACCATATTGCCATTAGAAGTTCTTCCATGTATATAGTAATAGTCCACGAGATTTTCTAATGGTAGCTTAGATCGATTGTATGCTTCTTGTTTGATATTGAGTGGTGTGGAATGAATATGTTTGTCTCATGTGCATATGGATAGTGATTTTCTCTTTAGACCCTATTCTATTCTGTTCTCACCCCTCTAAACCTATCAGATGCCTCCAAGACGTGACCTCAGATTCGTCTTCCCACCGGAGCTTACTCAGTTGATCCAACAGCAGAATGCCTTGATGCAGTTGCTAGTCCAGAAGCAAGGCAACAACAACAACAACCCACCGTCTCCACCCCCATTTGACAACTTAGCCCACTTTCTAAGGTTGAATCCGCCGGTGTTCTCTAGCAGCACCGAGCCGATTGTTGCTGATGACTGGCTCCGCAAGATTGGCAGGGAGCTGACGACCACAGGTTGCACAAATGCTGAGAAGGTGCACTTTGCCGCACATCAACTGGATGGACCAGCAGCCTCATGGTGGGAGAATAACACAGCCACTTTCCCCATGGCCAACGTCACTTTGGATCAGTTTCAACAAGCCTTCCGCACTGCACACGTCTTAGCTGGAGCTATGAGTATGAAGAAGTGTGAGTTCCGCAACTTACTCCATGGGAATCGTACCGTGGCGTAGTACATGGATGAGTTCAGCAAGTTAGCATGGTACGCCCCAGATGATGTGGCCACAGATGCTGCGAAGCAGGAGAAGTTTCTTGAGGGACTGAATGATGAACTGAGTATGCAGTTGATGGTGGCAACATTCACCAACTATCAGGAGCTGGTAGACAGGGCCCTCATGATTGAAGGTAAGCAGCAGCAGATAGAGAGCTGCAAACGAAAGTATGGACAAGGGAAGTACAACTCTGGAGCTCAGCAGAAGCCTCGCTATACCCCCTACTCGGGAGGACACACTCATACCCATGGAGGACATAACCATGGAGGACATTCTCATCCTAGAGGAAGTTGACACAACCACAGTGGCCCTAAGAATGGAAATGGGAATGGAAGCAATAGCAGTCAGGACCGTTCCAACCCCGCGACACCCGCCAAGAAGGATCTAAGTCACGTTAACTGTTTAAGTGCGGGAAGACTGGACACTACGCCAATGATTGTTTTGAGGCAAAAAATGGTAACGGAAATAGAAGCTCTAGAAAGAAGCCCAGCCCTTTCACCAGAGGGCAGGTGAATCACATCAACATGGAGGAAGTTGAAAAGCAGCCTGATGCAGTTATTGGTAAGTTTTTGATTAAGTCATTTACAACTACTGTCCTTTTTGACACTGGTGCATCGCATTCATAGATATCAAGGGGATTTGCGGATAAGTTTAAGTTGCCCACCGTAGCCCTTAAGACACCATGTTAGTAAGCTCACCAGGAGCGGAGTATATGGCTAGCTGAGGATGTTTTCAGTTGCCATTGACCATAGGTAGGCATGTTTTCCCCTCCGACCTCATTATTCTGGAATCACAAGGATTGGATGTGATACTAGGCATGGATTGGCTATCGATGTATGGAGGAAATATCGATTGTGCTAGTAAGTCAATTCTTCTCACCACCCCAGAAGGGAAACGGATCGAGTATGTGTCTAGGCATGCGCCAAGGAGGACTCAAGTAAATTCACTCTCGGGAGTTGTACAGGAGGAAGTGCCAGTTGTGAAGGATTATCCCGACGTATTCCCGGAGGAACTACCAGGCATGCCACCAGATCGTGACATGGAGTTTTTGATCGAGTTGTTGCCAGGCACCGGACCAATATCGAAGAGACCGTATTGGATGCCCGCAAATGATCTGGAGGAAATTAAGAAGCAGATCAAGGAGTTATTGGAGAAAGGTTATATTCGACCAAGTTCATCACCTTGGGGAGCCCCAGTGCTCTTAGTTGAGAAGAAGGATAGATCTTTGAGAATGGTTGTTGATTATCGTGCACTGAATGAGGTGACGATCAAGAACAAATACCCACTACCGGTGATCAATGATTTGTTTGACCAGATGCAGGGAGCTAAAGTATTCTCCAAGATCGATCTACGATCGGGATATCACCAGTTGAACATCTGGGAACAAGATATACCTAAGACAGCTTTTACCACAAGGTATGGGCTATATGAGTACACGGTCATGTCTTTTGGTTTGACTAACGCCCCTGCCTACTTTATGAGCATGATGAATAAGGTGTTCATGGAGTTCTTGGATAAGTTTGTTGTGGTGTTCATTAATGATATATTGGTGTACTCAAAGAATGAAGAAGAACACAAGGAACATTTGCGTTTGGTTCTCGAGAAACTCAGGGAACATCAGTTATATGCCAAGTTCAGCAAATGTGGGTTTTCGTTGAAGGAAGTTGGATTTCTCAGACATGTTATATCCGGAGAAGGTATAGCAGTAGACCCTTCCAAAGTTAAATCTGTCACCGAGTGGTTGGCACTCACCTCAGTTGGAGAGATATGTAGTTTCCTTGGACTCGCAGGATATTATCAGAGATTCATTGAGAATTTTTCCAAGATTGCGAAGCCCATGACGGAGTTATTGAAGAAGGACACTAAGTTCAAATGGACCGAGGAATGTGAAGCCAGTTTTCAGGAGTTGAAGAAATGTTTGGTTACAGCCCCAGTGCTGGTTCTTCCGAATATATGCAAGGATTTCCAAGTATATTGTGACGCTTCTCGCCAAGGACTTGGAGGCGTACTTATGCAAGAAGGAAGAGTTGTTTCATATGCCTCACGTTAGCTTCGACCTCATGAGTTGAATTATGCCACGCATGATTTGGAATTAGCAGCCGTAGTGCATGCTCTCAAGACCTGGAGACATTTTCTCATTGGAAACCGTTGTGATGTATACACGGATCATAAGAGTTTGAAGTACATCTTCACGCAGAAGGAGTTGAACCTCAGGCAGAGGAGATGGTTGGAGCTCATAAAGGATTATGACAAGAAACTGCATTATCATCCAGGAAAGGCCAATGTTGTAGCCGACGCGTTGAGCCGCAAGAGTTATGTTAATACTCTAATAACCGGAGGATTACCTCAGGAGTTAGCTGACGATCTCAGAGAACTTCACTTGGAGATAGTTCCGAGAGGTTTTGTTGCAGCGTTGGAAGTTCGGTCCATGTTGTTGGGAAAGATTCGAGAAGCTCAGAAGACAGATAAGGAGATTGCAGAGATAAAGGAAAAGATGAGTAAAGGAAAGGCCAAAGGTTTTCGTGAGGATGAACACGAAACTTTATGGTTTGAGGATCGTATTAATGTGCCCAATGACCCCGAGATCAGGAAGTTAATTCTTCAGGAAGCTCATGATTCGCCATACT
The DNA here is from genome assembly GCF_002575655.3 of Aegilops tauschii subsp. strangulata. Lineage (NCBI taxonomy): Eukaryota > Viridiplantae > Streptophyta > Magnoliopsida > Poales > Poaceae > Aegilops > Aegilops tauschii. Next base: position 392,374,897 of record NC_053037.3, read on the forward strand.
CGATTCACCTAGGAAACACCAAGATGTATTTGGATTTAAAGGAATGTTTCTGGTGGACAAGTATGAAGAAGGATATTGCCGAGTATGTAGCAGTATGTGACGTATGTCAGAGAGTTAAGGCAGAGCATCAGAAACCAGTCAGATTACTTCAGCTTTGCCGATACCCGAATGGAAATGGGATAAGCTTGGCATGGATTTCATCACCGGATTACCCAGGACACGATCATGATATGACTCCATCTGGGTAGTAGTGGATCATTTGACCAAAGTGGCTCACTTTATCCCCGTGAAAACCAGTTATACGAGCGTGAAGTTAGCACCAGGATCGTATGTCTGGATGGAGTTCCGAGGACCATCGTATCAGTTACACCAGACTTTGGGTACCAGGCTAGAGTTTAGTATAGCCTTTCATCCGCGGATAGATGGACAGACCGAGAGAGTCAACCAGATTCTAGAGGACATGTTGAGAGCTTGTGCGCTAGATTACGGATCTAGTTGGGATGATAATTTGCCTTACGCAGAGTTCTCGTACAACAACAGCTACCAAGCTAGTTTGAAGATGGCCCCTTTCGAAGCCTTGTATGGAAGGAGGTGCAGGACACCATTGATGTGGGATGAAGTAGGAGATCGACAATTTTTTGGGCCAGATTTAATCAGGGAATCTGAGGAGAAAGTCAAGTTGATTCGCGATAGACTGAAGGTAGCTCAGTCCAGGCAGAAGAGTTATGCCGATAGTAAACGCAAGGAGGTAGCCTATGAAGTCGGAGACAGAGCATATCTCTGTGTGTCACTATTTCGAGGAGTTAAACGATTTGGAGTCAAAGGAAAGTTAGCCCCAAGATTTGTAGGACCATACCGAGTTTTGGAACGCATGGGAGAAGTTGCCTACAAGTTGGAGTTACCCGAAGGTTTGTCTGGAGTTCATGATGTGTTTCACATTTCCCAGTTGAAGATGTGCCATGCAGAGATGGCCAATATTCCTCTGAGAGATACAGTGCCCCTGGAAGCAATTTAGTTGGAGAGTGACATGACCTATGAGGAGAAACCCGTTAAGATTCTCGAGTTTGCCAATCGAGTTACACGCAGGAAGGTCATCAAGTTTTGCAAAGTTCAATGGAGCCACCATACCAAGGAAGAAGCCACCTGGGAGCGAGAAGAAGACCTACGGAAAGACCACCAACACCTGTTTGCTAGCTAACCCGAATCTCGAGGGCGAGATTCATCTTAAGGGGGTAGGTTTGTAACATCCCAATTTTCTATTTGGATCTTAATCATTAGGTCATCATATGCATCCATGATTTGTGCATTTTTAAATTTGGTTTATTTGGACATTTTGATCCTAGAGACCTTAAGCAACTCAAGGACCATTTGAGAGAGTTGGAGGTTTTCATACAAATCCATTTTTGAATTTTCAAAATTGGTAATTTGGATCAAAGTGAATTTTTATTTGAAATTATTTTTCCAATTATTTCTAAATAAAATAATGAGAGAAGATAATATGACTTCTTCAAAACAGCTAGGAAATAATGGAAATTTAATTTTGAATGAAAATATATTTTATTTGAATTTTTTTATTCGGTTAAATTAGGGAAAATATGCATTTTTAAAAATTGCATTTAGTCCAGAAAAATGTTCACTTTCTCCTAAATATTAGGAGAGGACGGTGAAAATTGTTTCGGGAATTTTAGGATTTTTATTTTATTTTATTTGGAATTTTTTCTTCCCGGCGAAATTTATTTAAAAAAACTTCTTCGGAACGAACTGGGCTGAAGGCCCAGCCGGCCCAGCGCACCACCGTCTTCCCCGCCGTGCCCAAGCCGGACTCCGCCGGAGTCCGAGCCGCCGCCGCCTCGCCCGTCGCCCCTCCCCCAAGTCGGACCCCCCGACCTCCTTATAAGTCGTGCCGGCCCGCCACCCCGTCCCCCTCATCAAGCCGCCGCCGCCCACGCAGCAGCAGCAGCAGTCGCCGCCGCGCCGCTCGTCGCCGCCGTTCGCCGCCTGCCCCGCAGCCGCCACCGCCCGCGCCGCCGCCGGAGCCGCCGTCGCGATCTGATCCGATCCGAGCCGCCGGGTTTTTTTTCGTGAACCGTTATAACCGCTAAAACCCACCCTAGTTTTTTTTAGTTTTTGGTTTTTATCGTTAGATCGGTTTAATTTTATTAGGTTAGTTTAATTAGCGAACGTTCGTTCAGTTAGATCTGTTAGTGAACGCTTTCGTTCGTTAGTTTCTGTTAGCGAACGTTCGTGGCCAGGGACCTACCCGCGATTAGTTTTCTTACAGATTAGTCCCTGATCTTTAAACCTTCACAACTTTTTGCTCGCTTATCCAAATCCAACGAAACCAACGCCAAATTCTTCTTCTTGATCCCCTCTATTCAGATAAACAACTTGAACATGATTTTGAAAATTTAAAATTTGGTTTCAAGCAGATTTGGATTTGAACTTCTTTTGATCGTAGTTTGAGTTTCGTAATTCCGATTTGATCGATTCTTTTTGCAAATCAAAGTTCTTCGCTTATGCTTTATGTTTAGATCTTTTATTTTGGTTTAATTTTGCATCTTATGCTTGAGTTCTTATGTATGCTATTGTTTGTTCATGATAGAGTTTCCGGAGTGCGAAGCTTGCTACTACGAATCTCTAAGGTTTTCCGATCGTCAGCAAGGCAAGTAACACTTTGATCATATCCCTTTATTACCCAATTTTTATGCATTAGTTTCAACACTCAAACATTGCATGAGTAGGTTTGGTAACATGTGTATATGGGAAGTAGTTGTTGAGGTAGGAACCTATTGTCTTTTATTAACCCTGGGATTATACGTTATGCTCATATTGCTTTGCTATGCTCGTAGACATGGATTGGTATGTGAGATTCATGAAAGATGTGAGAGATATTAACTAAGGGAAACCTAAGGTGGCTACTTTAATACAAATCTGGGTGGATTGGTTGTGGGCACCTGGGGAATCCAGTGTTGTCCTAGGAGATCCTGGGGTACCCGTGTGATCATCCTATGGAATGCCACCCAGGCTCAAAGGGATCATAAGATTATTCATGCTAGAAACTTCCGTGTACAGCCACATGCCATTATGGGCTCTGGCATTGTTGAGTAAGTTGTGGGAATCCTTTCCATGATAGGCTAGCAGATGTAGGGGATTGTAGGTGTACCGGCCTATCTATCGGTTATGGGGACCTCTTCGAAAAGACTGTGTCTCAATCATCCGTTTCTCAAACATCATGCAGTGCGGGAAATACAACGGAGGAGATCGATTCTTGTGGGGAAAAGTGTGCAAACCTCTGCAGAGTGTATAAAATAATCATGGTTAGTCGTGTCCCCGGTTATGGACATCTTGAGTATCTGGTACTTGAATTATTAATTTGATCTCATCACATTACTTAATGAATTTGTTGGGTTGCTAATACTATTTTGGGATTGAGTTGGGGGTACCTTCTCATTGATGACATAAACTTGGTAGTTAAATAAAATCTATTCCTTTGTTGTAGGAAAAAAATTGGCTTTATGCAAATATTAAACTTAGGGCCTCCACCAGCCATAAATGCATGTAGTGATAGCTGTTATTTGTTCATTGCTCTATAGTGTTATCTTGCCAGCATAGTCCATGTGCTGACCTACACGGCTGCAACATATCATGTTGCAGAATTTTCAGACGAAGAGTAAGGTGCGCTAGGTCGTTGTCATGCACTTAGTATTGCCGTGGAGTTGGATGGACTCATTTATCTTCGATGCTTCCGCAGTTATCTTATTTAGATGGCCTTCAACCATATTATTGTAATAAGTTCTCTTGTTGAGACACTCGATGTAATAAGTGTGTGATTGAACTCTGTTATCAATCCTCGAGTACTGTGTGTGTCAGCAATACCAATCCAGGGATGACACTTAAGTACAGAGACTACGATCCATTCGGGTCGGGTTGCTACAATCGGTGTCAAAGCTTGCATTGATGTAACGCTTCACGACGAACTCTTTATCACCTCCATAACCGAGAAACATTTCCTGAGTCCTCTTAGGTACCTAAGGATAATTTTGACCGCTGTCCAGTGATCCACTCCTGGATCACTATTGTATCCCCTTGCCAGACTCATGGCAAGGCACACAACAGGTCTGGTACACAACATGGCATACTTTATAGAACCTATGGCTGAGGCATAGGGAATGACTTTCATTCTCTCTATCTTTTGCCGTGGTCGGGCTTTGGGTCTTACTCGACTTCATACCAGGCAAGAACCCTTTCTTTGACTGATCCATTTTGAACTTCTTCAAAACTTTGTCAAGGTATGTGCTTTGTGAAAGTCCTATTAAGAGTCTTGATCTATCCCTATAGATCTTGACGCCCAATATGTAAGCAGCTTCACCGAGGTCTTTCGTTAAAGAATTCTTATTGAAGTATCCTTTTATGCTATCCGGAAATACTATATCATTTCCAATTAGCAATATGTCATCCACATATAATATCAGAAATGCTACAGAGCTCCCACTCACTTTCTTGTAAATACAGGCTTCACCGTAAGTCTATATAAAACCATATGCTTTGATCACCTTATCAAAGCGTATATTCCAACTCCGAGATGCTTGCACCAGTCCATAGATGGATCGTTGGAGCTTGCACACTTTGTCAGCACCTTTGGGATCGACAAAACCTTCTGGTTGCATCATATACAACTCTTCTTTAAGAAATCCATTAAGGAATGCAGTTTTGATGTCCATTTGCCATATTTCATAATTATAAAATGCGGCAATTGCTAACATGATTCGGACTGACTTAAGCATCACTACGGGTGAGAAAGTCTCATCATAGTCAACCCCTTGAACTTGTCGAAAACCTTTCGGGACAAGTCGAGCTTTGTAGATAGTAACATTACCACCAGCGTCTGTCTTCTTTTTGAAGATCCATTTATTCTCAATGGCTTGCCGATCATCGGGCAAGTCCACCAAAGTCCATACTTTGTTCTCATACATGCATCCTATCTCAGATTTCATGGCCTCAAGCCATTTATCGGAATCTGGGCTCATCATAGCTTCTTCATAGTTCGTAGGTTCGTCATGGTCTAATAACATAACTTTCAGGATAGGATTACCATAACACTCTAGTCTGGAACGAGCTCTGGTCAACCTACGAGGTCCAGTAGTAACTTGGTCCGAAGTTTCATGATCATCATCATTAGCTTCCTCTCTAGTTGTTGTAGGCATCAAGGGAATGGTTTTCTCTGATGTGCTACTTTCCAGTTTGAGAGAAGGTACAATTACCTCATCAAGTTCTACTTTCCTCCCACTCACTTCTTTTGAGAGAAACCCCTTCTCTAGAAAGGATCCATTCTTGGAAACAAAGACCTTGCCGTCGGATCTGTGGTAGAAGGTGTACCCAATAGTTTCCTTAGGGTATCCTATGAAGACACACTTCTCCGATTTAGGTTTGAGCTTATCAAGCTGAAGCCTTTTAACATAAGTGTCGCACTCCCAAACTTTAAGAAACGACAACTTAGGTTTCTTGCCAAACCACAATTCATAAGGTGACGTCTCTACAGATTTAGACGGTGCCCTATTTAACGTGAGTGCGGCTGTCTCTAATGCATAACCCCAGAACGATAGTGGTAAATTAGTAAGAGACATCATAGAGCGCACCATATCTAATAAAGTACGGTTACGACGTTTGGACACACCATTACGATGTGGTGTTCCAGGTGGCGTGAGTTGTGAAACAATTCCACATTGTTTTAAATGAAGGCCAAACTCGTAACTCAAATATTCACCTCCGCGATCAGATCATAGGAACTTTATTTTCTTGTTACGACGATTCTCCACTTCACTCAAAAAATCTCTGAACTTTTCAAATGTTTCAGACTTGTGTTTCATCAACTAGATACACCCATACCTACTCAAATCATCTGTGAAGGTGAGAAAATAACGATACCCGCCGCGTGCTTCAACACTCATCGCACCGCATACATCGGTATGTATTATTTCCAATAAGTCATTAGCTCGCTCCATTGTTCCGGAGAACGGTGTTTTAGTTATCTTGCCCATGAGGCATGGTTCACAAGTATCAAATGATTCATAATCAAGTGATCCCAAAAGGCCATCCACATGGAGTTTCTTCATGCGATTTACACCAATATGAACTAAACGGCAGTGCCACAAGTATGTTGCACTATCATTATCAATTTTGTATCTTTTGGCATCAATATTATGAATATGTGTATCACTACGATTGAGATTTAATAAACCATTTACATTGGGTGTATGACCATAGAAGATTTTATTCATGTAAACAGAACAACAATTATTCTCTAACTTAATGAATAACCGTATTGCAATAAACATGATCTAGTCATGTTCATGCTCAACGTAAAGACCAAATAACATTTATTTGGGCTCAACATTAATCCCGAAGGTAGAGGGAGTGTGCGATGGTGATCATATCAATCTTGGAAACACTTCCAACACACATCGTTACCTTGCCCCTAACTAGTCTCCGTTTATTCTGCAACTCATGTTTCGAGTTATTAATCTCAGCAACAGAACCGGTATTAAATACCCAGGGGCTACTTCGAGCACCAGTAAGGTACACATCAATAACATGTATATCAAATATACCTTTGTTTACTTTGCCATCCTTCTTATTTGCCAAGTATTTGGGGCAGTTCCGCTTCTAGTGACCATTCCCTTTGTAGTAGAAGCACTCAGTTTCAGGCTGGGTCCAGCTTTGGGCTGCTTCACGGGAGCAGCAACTTGCTTGCCATTCTTCTTGAAGTTCCCTTTCTTTCCCTTTCCCTTTTTCTTGAAACTAGTGTCTTGTTAACCATCAACACTTGATGCTCCTTCTTGATTTCTACCTCCGCCGATTTTAGCATCGCGAAGAGCTCGGGAATCGTTTTCGTCATCCCTTGCATATTATAGTTCATCACGAAGCTCTAGTAGCTTGGTTATAGTGACTGGAGAATTGTGTGAATCACTATCTTATATTATCTGGAATATTAACTCCCACTTGATACAAGCAATTGTAGTACCCAGACATTCTGAGCACGTGCTCACTGGCTGAGCTATTCTCCTCCATCTTGTAGGCAACATATTTGTCAGAGGTCTCATACCTCTCAACACGGGCATGAGCCTGAAATACCAATTTCTGCTCTTGGAACATCTTATATGTTCCATGGCGTCCAAAACGTCTTTGGATCCCCGATTTTAAGCCATAAATCATAGAACACTAAACTATCAAGAAATCATCATATCGAGCTTGCCAAACGTTCAAAACGTCTTCATCCTGCAACAGGTATGTCACCTAGCGATGCATCAAGGACATAATTCTTCTGTGCAATAATGAGGATAATCCTCAGATTATGGACCCAGTCCGCGCTATTGCTACCATCATCTTTCAACTTAGTTTTCTCTAGGAACATATCAAAAATAGGGGAGCTATATCGTGAGCTATTGATCTACAACATAGATATGTAAAAACTATTAAGAATAAATTCATGATAAAATTAAGTTCAGTTAATCAAATTACTGATGAACTCCCACTTAAATTAACATCCCTCAAGTTATCTAAGTGATACATGATCCAAATCAACTAACCCATGTACGATCATCACGTGAGATAGGGTAGTCAGCAATGGCGAACATCTCTATGTTGATCATTGATACGTCCATTTTGCATCAAGCTTTTATATTGATATTTATTGCATTATGGGCTGTTATTACACACTTGGGCACAATACTTATGCCTTTTCTCTCTCTTATTTTACAAGGTTTTCATGAAGAGGGAGAATGCTGGCAGCTGGAATTCTAGACTGGAAAAGGAGGAAATCTGAGAGAAATGTTCTGCATAACTCCAAAAGTCCTAAAACTTCACAGAGAATTATTTTGGAATATATAAAAAACATTGGGCAAAGAAAGTACCAGAGGGGACCCACCAGGCATCCATAAGGGTGGAGGGCGCACCCTACCCCCTGGGCGCGCCCCTACCTTGTGGGCCACATGGCAGGCCCCCGGTGCCCATCTTCTGCTATATGGCGTGTTTTGACCTGGAAAAAATAAGGAGGAAGCTTTCGGGATGAAGCACCACCGTCTCGAGGCGGAACTTGGGCAGAACCAATCTAGGGCTCCGGCGGAAACTTCCCTCCTGGAGGGGGAAATCGAAGCCATCGTCATCACCAACGACCCTCTCATGAAGAGGGGGTCAATCTCCATCAACATCTTCACCAGCACCATCTCCTCTCAAACCCTAGTTCATCTCTTGTATCTGATCTTTGTCTCAAAACCTCAGATTGGTACCTATGGGTTGCTAGTAGTGTTGATTACTCCGTGTAGTTGATGCTAGTTGGTTTATTCAGTGGAAGATCATATGTTCAGATCCTTAATGATAATTAATACTCCTCTGATTATGAACATGAATATGCTTTGTAAGTAGTTACGTTTGTTCCTGAGGACATGGGAGAAGTCTTGTTATAAGTAATCATGTGAATTTGGTATTCGTTCGATATTTTGATGAGATGTATGTTGTCTTTCCTCTAGTGGTGTTATGTGAATCTCGACTACATGACACTTCACCATTGTTTGGGCCTAGGGGAAGGCATTGGGAAGTAATAAGAAGATGATGGGTTGCTAGAATGACAAAAGCTTAAACCCTAGTTTATGCATTGCTTCGTAAGGGGCTGATTTGGATCCATATGTTTCATGCTATGGTTAGATTTATCTTAATTCTTCTTTCGTAGTTGCGGATGCTTGCGAGAGGGGTTAATCATAGGTGGAAGGCTTGTCCCAGGAAGGGCAGTACCCAAGCACCGGTCCACCCACATATTAAATTATCAAAGTAATGAACGCGAATCATATGACCATGACGAAAACTAGCTTGACAGTAATTCCCATGTGTCCTCGGGAGCGCTTTGCATTATATAAGAATTCGTCCAGGCTTGTCCTTTGCTACAAAAAGGATTGGGCCACTGATGTTGGCTAGGACTACGTCGGTATTTCCCCAAAGAGGAAGGGATGATGCAGCACAGCGACGGTAGGTATTTCCCTCAGTGATGAAACCAAGGTTATCGAACCAGTAGGAGAACCAAGCAACACAACGTAAACAGCCCCTGCACACAAATAACAACCACTCGCAACCCGACGTGTTAAAGGGGTTGTCAATCCCTTTCGGGTAACGGCGCCAGAAATTGGTGCGTGGATGGGAGAAAGTTGGAATAGATTGAATAAATAGATCGCAAATAAAATAAAGTGCATCAAAGTATTTTTTGTATTTTTCGTTTAATAGATCTGAAAAGAAATGCAAAGGAAAAGTAGATCGCAAAGGCAAATATATGAGAAAGAGACCCGGGGGCCCTAGGTTTCACTAGTGGCTTCTCTTGAGAAAAATAGCAAACGGTGGGTAAACCAATTACTGTTGGGCAATTGATAGAACTTCAAATAATCATGATGATATCCAGGCAATGATCATTATATAGGCATCAAGTCCAAGATTAGTAGACTGACTCCTACCAGCATCTACTACTATTACTCCACACACCGACCGATATCCATCATGCATCTATGCAATAAGAACGATGACATGATGTAGACAAGATCTATCTATGTAGAGATAGACCCCATCGTTTTATCCGTAGTAGCAACGATACATACGTGTCGGTTCCCCTTCTGTCACTGGGATCAAGCACCATAAGATCGAACCCACCAAAAAGCACCTCTTCACATTGCAAGATAAATAGATCAAGTTGGCCAGACAAAACCCAAATATCAGAGAAGAAATACGAGGCTATAAAATATCACGCATAAAAGAGAACAAAGAAACTCAAATACTTTCATGGATATAAAAAGATATAACTGATCATCAACCCAAACTTCATTAGATCCCAACAAACAAACCGCAAAAAGAGTTACATCATATGGATCTCCAAGAGACCATTGTATTGAGAATTCAATGAGAGAGAGGAAGCCATCTAGCTACAAACTACGCCCCAAAGGTCTACAAAGAACTACTCACGCATCATCAGAGAGGCACCAATGGAGGTGGTGAACCCCATCCGAGATGGTGTCTAGATTGGATCTGGTGGTTCTGGACTCTGCGGCGGCTGGATCAATATTTCGTCGACTCCCCTAGGGTTTTGGGAATATTGGGGTATTTATAGAGCAAAGAGGTGGTCCTGGGGGCACCCGAGGTAGGCACAACCCACCAGGGCGTGCCTGGGCCTCCTGGTGGGTTGTGCTCTCCTCGGAGCACCCCCAGGCGCAGCCAGGGCCCATTAGCTATCTTCTAGTCCCAAAAAATTCTCCGTGAAGTTTCGTTGCATTTGGACTCCATTTGGTATTGATTTCATGCGATGTAAAAAAACATGCAAAAAACAACAACTGGCACTTGGCACTATGTCAATAGGTTAGTACCAAAAAATGATATAAAATGACTATAAAATGATTATAAAACATCCAAGATTGATAATATAACAGCATGGAACAATCAAAAATTATAGATACATTGGAGACGTATCAGCATCCCCAAGCTTAACTCCTACTCGTCCTCGAGTAGGTAAGTGATAAAAACAGAATTTTTTATGTGGAATGCTGCCTATCATGTCATATCATATTCTTTTCTTTATAACATGGACATTTGGACTTTTATGTGATTCAAAGCAATAGTCTAGTTTTGACATGATATTTTAAATACTCAAGCATATCAACAAGCAACCATGTGTTTCAAAATATTAATGCTAAATTAAGTTATCCCTAGCCCATCATGCTCAACCATTGATCCATTCATGAAACACACTCGCATATTAACTACACCCAATACTCAAGTACGATCATATTGCCTCTTAGTTGGTGCTTTTATAAGAGAAGAAGGAGACTCAAATTCAAAAATAAAAATTTCATAAAGTAAAAGAAAGGCCCTTCGCAGAGGGAAGTAGGGATTTGTAGATGTGCTAGAGCTCAAAGCGAAAAATTTAGAGATTAAAAACATTTTGGGAGGTGTATCCTTCCCACCAACGAAAACGACTTAGAGTTCCCAACACTTTCCATGCTAGATATATCATAGGCGGTTCCCAAACAGAAAATAAAGTTTATTCCTTTTTCAACCATACTTTCACTTTCCATGGCTAGCCATATCCACGGTTGCCCTCCATACCAACACTTCCCATAGGCTTTTTTATAGTAGAATCCGCCAAGTGCAAATTTAAAGAGCATTCTTCAAGATCGGTAAGAAGAAGCACATCACATAAAGATTTCGGAATAGTAGAAAGACTAGCACCCAAGTCACACAAAGCAAAACACTCATAATTTTTAATCTTGCCTTTGATAGTGGGTTCCCATTCATCATGCAATTTTCTAGGAATTGATACTTCTAATTCCAATTTTTCTTCAAAAGCTTTCATCATAGGATCAACAATATGTTTAGTAAAAGCTTTATTTTGTTCATAGGCATGGGGTGAATTTATCATGGATTGCAACAAAGAAATACGATCAATCAAAGATCAACTATCATAATTAAAGTCTTTGTAATCCAAAAGAGTGGGCACATCACTAGCTAAAGTTTTGACCTCTTCAAACCCACTTTCATCAAATTTCTCAACCAGATTTTCACCCTCCGAATTATCGGGATACCTTCTAGCTAAAGTTGACTCTTCTCCAGTCCCTTTTTCATCAATCTCAACTTTACTAAACAAGGAATCAATAGAAGAAACACCAATCATTTTAAGATCTCCATCACTTTTGCGAAAGTAATCACTAGAAAACACTTTTTCTAATAATTCTCTTTTAGCTCTAAGCATAGCGGTTATTTTCTTACTTTCATCCATAGAAATATAAAGAGCTTTAATTGATACATCAACCTTAGGCACAAAAAATTTCATCTTGAGATTTTCCACATCATGAGAAATTCTATCAACGCTTCTAGACAAATCATCAATCTTACTCAACTTTTCTTCTAGGGAAGTGTTGAATTTTTTTTGCGTGTTGATAAATTCTTTAATATTATTCTCAAGATCAGAGGTGTTCCTATTATTATTATTATAAGATTGATTTCCGTAGGAATTACCATAATTATTATAGGAATTACTAGGAAAAGGCCTAGGATTAAAATTACCTCTATAAGCATTGTTGTTGAAATTATTTCGAGAAATGAAATTCACATCTATGGCATCACTATTTTGCTCAATCAAAGTAGACAAAGGCATATCATTAAAATCAATAGGAGCACTTTTACTAGCAACCAATGTCATAAGAGCATCAACTTTTTCACTCAAAGAAGAAATTTCTTCAACCAAATTAACTTTTTTACTAGTAGGAGCTCTTTCGATATGCCATTGCGAATAATTTGCCATAATATTATCAAGCAATTTGGTGGCTTCACCCAAAGTAATTTTCATAAAAGTACCACCCGCGGAGAAACAAAATTCAATCCCGCATAAAATTTTTGTATGATCATCCAAACATTTAACCCATGAGTTGGGCAATTCCTTAGCATAATTTTCATCCTTTCCCAAGATTGTGTAACATGCTCATGTTCAAGTTGCTTGAAATTCATGATCTGGGTTCTAACGGAAATAACTTTTGCGGGTGGAAAATACTTAGTGATAAAAGCATCTTTGCACTTATTCCAAGAATCGATACTATTGCGAGGCAAAGAAGAGAACCAAATTTTTGCAGAATCATCCAAAGAAAATGGAAATAATTTCATCTTCACCACATCATTATCCACATCTTTTTTCTTTTGCATATCACATAATTCCACGAACGTATTAAGATGGGACGTGGCATCCTCATTAGGAGTACCAGAAAATTGATCTTTCATAACAAGATTCAGCAAAGCAGTATTAATATCACAAGACTCCGCACTAGTGGCGGGAGGAGCAATCGGAGTGCCGATAAAATCATTGTTGTTGGTATTTGAGAAATCACATAACTTGGTGTTCTCTTGAGTCATGATGACCACACAACAAGATTGCACTCAAAACCAGATCCGGCAAGAAAACGGCGAACGGAAAAGAGGGGCGAATAAAACGACAAATTTTTGTGAAGTGGGGAGAGGAAAACGAGAGGCAAATGGAAATTAATTAAATTGCGAGGAGATGAGATTTGTGATTAGGAACCTGGTATATGTTGAAGATCCTATTGGGCAACGGCGCCAGAAATTCCTTTTGATGTCAGCTAGGACTACGTCGGTATTTCCCCAAAGAGGAAGGGATGATGCAGCACAGCGACGGTAGTTATTTCCCTAAGTGATGAAACCAAGGTTATCGAACTAGTAGGAGAACCAAGCAACACAGCGTAAACAGCCCCTGCACACACATAACAACCACTCGCAACCCGACGTGTTAAAGGGGTTATCAATACCTTCCGGGTAACGGCGCCAGAAATTGGTGCGTGGTCGGGAGAAAGTTGTAATAGATTGAATAAATAGATTGCAAATAAAATAAAGTGTAGCAAAGTATTTTTGTATTTTCGTTTAATAGATCTGAAAATAAATGCAAAGGAAAAGTAGATCGCACAGGCAAATATATGAGAAAGAGACCCAGGGGCCGTAGGTTTCACTAGTGGCTTCTCTCAAGAAAATAGCAAACGGTGGGTAAACAAATTACCATTGGGCAATTGATAGAACTTCAAATAATCATGATGATATCCAGGCAATGATCATTATATAGGCATCACGTCCAACATTAGTAGACCGACTCCTACCTGCATCTACTACTATTACTCCACACATCGACCGCTATCCAGCATGCATCTAGTGTATTAAGTTCATGGAAAACCATAGTAATGCAATAAGAACGATGACAAGATGTAGACAAGATCTATCTATGTAGAGATAGACCCCATCGTTTTATCCTTAGTGGCAATGATACATACGTGTCGCTTCCCCTTCTGTCACTGGGATGAAGCACCGTAAGATCGAACCCACTACAAAGCACCTCTTCCCATTGCAAGATAAATAGATCAAGTTGCCCAAAAAAACAAATATCGGAGAAGAAATACGAGGCTATAAGAGGTCATGCATAAAAGAGATCAAAGAAACTCAAATACTTTCATGGATATAAAAAGATATAACTGATCATAAACTCAAAGTTCATCAGATCCCAAAAAATACACCGCAAAAAGTGTTACCTCATATGGATCTCCAAGAGACCATTGTATTGAGAATTCAGTGAGAGAGAGGAAGCCCTCTAGCTACTAACTACGGACCCGAAGGTCTACAAAGAACTACTCACGCATCATCGGAGAGGCACCATTGGAGGTGGTGAACCCCATCCGAGATGGTGTCTAGATTGGATCTGGTGGTTCTAGACTCTACGGCGGCTGGATCAATATTCCGTCGACTCCCCTAGGGTTTTGGGAATATTGGGGTATTCATAGAGCAAAGATGCGGTTCGAGGGGCACCCGAGGTGGGCACAACCCACCAGGGTGTGCCTGGGCCTCCTGGCGCGCCCTGGTGGGTTGTGCTCTCCTCAGAGCACCCCCAGGCGCAGCCAGGGCCCATTAGGTGTCTTTTGGTCCAAAAGAAATTCTTCATGAAGTTTCGTTGCATTTGGACTCCGTTTGGTATTGATTTCTTGCTATGTAAAAAACATGCAGAAAACGACAACTGGCACTTGGCACTATGTCAATAGGTTAGTACCAAAAAATGATATAAAATGTAGCGACCCGACCCGAATGGATCAAAGTCTCTGTGCTTAAGTGTCATCCCTGGATCGGTATGCTGACACACAGAGTACTCGAGGATTTATAACAGAGGTAAATCACATGTATAAAGTAATGTAAATACTATTACCTCAATCCAAACAGCGGAAGTAACAACAAGGTTGTGGATTCCCATCAACACCAACGGCAAAGTTGAGTGCTGAAATCGTAACCCTAACGTATCACTTACTCGTCGTAAGATTCCTGCAACATGAGACGTTGCAGCCATATAGGTCAGTACATTGAATGTACTAGCAATTTCACACTGTAGAGAAATACTGAAAAATTGTTATCACTAAATGCATAATTGGCTGGTGGAGGCTCTATGGTTATCATTTGCATAAAGCTAGTTTTTTCCTACAACAAAGGAACATATTTTATTTAACTACAAAGTTTGTTTGAAAACATTGAGAAGGTTCCTCCAACTCAATCCCAAAATAGTAAGCATTAACCCAATAAAATTAATTAAATAAAGTGTTGAGATCAACATGATAATCCAAATACAAGAGACTCAAGACGTCCATAACCGGGGACACGGCTAATCATGATTATTGTGTACACTCTGCAGAGGTTTGCGCACTTTTCCCCACAAGACTTGATCTCCTCCGTTGGATTTCTCGCACTACATGGTGTTTGAGAGACGGATGACCGAGACACAGTCTTTCAGAAGCATTTACTCTTTACTCTGGGTAGATAGTTACACCTACTCTCCCCTACATCTGCTAGTCTACGACTGAAAGAGGTCACGCAACATACTCAACTATGCCAGAGCCCATAATGGTTTGTGGCTGCACACGGAAGTTTCTACCCTGAATAATCTTATGATCCCTTTGAGCCTGGGTGGCAAACCGTAGGATCATCACACGAGTACTCTGGGATATCCTAGGACAACACTGGATTCTCTAGGTGCCCGCAACCAATCCACCCAGATGTGTATTTAAGTAGCCACCTTAAGTTAACCCTTAATTAACAACTCTCACATCTTTCATGAATTCTCTCAAAACCAAACCACGTCTACGATCATGGCAAAGTAGTCTGGGCATAACGTATGTTCCCAGGGTTGATAAACGACAATAGGTTCCTACCTCATCAACTACTTAACCATCCCCACATGTTCTCAATCCTACTCATGCAATGTTTGAGGGTTGAGACTAATGCATAAAAACTGGGAAATCAAGGGGATATGATCAAAGTGTGAACTTGCCTTGTACTGATGATGAATATGCTTCGCACTCAGAATTCCTGATAGTTCTACTCGTCACACTCCGTTCAATCTACCGTAAGCAAGCAATTGCATACATAAGCACTCATGCAAAAGAATCGAAGAAAAGATCTCGAAAAACTTCGAAAACAAGCAATTAACTCTTGCAACATAAAACAATTTCTAACAGTACCATAATTAGTTGGATTTGGTCTTATCATAAAGTTTAGGTCAAGAGCTTCGATTTGCAAAAAGAATCAACCTAATCAGAGTTACGAAACTCAAGTTATGATCAAAAGAAGTTTGAATGTGAATGTGAACAAATTTTGAAATTTGAAAATTTCAAAAAGTTGATGTGACAGGTTCACTCGATAGGTGAAAACAAGACGAAACTATAGACGTTGGTTTCATCTAATTTGGATGAACGAATGAGTAAAAAGTTATGGCTATTTGAAAAATCAGGGCCAAGCTGTTTTATGGAAGAAAAATAACTACGGCTAAAAGAATTCTAGGTCTAATGTATAAATATAGAGACTAATTGATAATCTAATTATTCTACCATACTAGTCTGGAAATAATAAACTACGGAAGTATAAAAAACGAAGAAAGATACCTTTATAAGGTAGAGAAAAGATGACTTCGGATAGAGGAGACAACTTCCAAAAGTCCGCCGGAGAGGAGAAAAATATTTTTTTAATGAATCTAGTCAAACCAAAATATTGATTTAACCCGAATCGGATGAGTTTTGGAGGCTCTATGGGTCTATATTTATAGGTGCAAAAGAAGTTTAGGGGTTAAAGACTAGGCAATGTGGGACTAAACGTATACGAAAAGAGGAGAAAGAAAGAGAATGGCACCGTATGGGCCTTTTAGTTCGGCCGGCCGCGAGTGCACAGTGCGGGCTGCGGTGCGCCTTTTTTTTGGAACTTTTTTGTAAGAAAAAGAAATATTTGTGAAAATAATATTTTTTTCTCTCCAAGCATAACCGAAAAAATAAATAAAAACAGTTACGGGCCTGTCTGCTCACTATGCTGGGCACGTGGGCGACGGATAGTTATAGGCCGCACACGCAGTTTGTTCTTTTAAATCGAAACAGAAAAGGAAAAACTGAATAACGAAAATAAAAATAAAATTTTCTATAGGCATATTATATATCAAAAATTTCAAAAAATATTTTCAACAACATGAACATTCTTCTAGCGTCAAATAAATTCCACACAAATTCAAATATATCAAACAGTGCTAATGGTGCAATAAAACCACATAAAATCATTTAAAAATACCAAAATAATTTCAAATTTATTTCTCTCCAATTTTCGACTATAGGGAATCATTTTACCCTAATTTCCATATATTTTATTTTTGGAGAAAAATAATTTGAATAAAAACTAAATAACTCCAAACTGAAAATTAATTTCAAAGGGACTTTAAATTTGATTCTTTTAACTTCCAACTCATATTTGATATAATTTGAAGAAGTCATTTTATCTTCTCTCATGAAAATCATTGAGTTGGATAAAGTTTCTGAATTTGAACTATTTCCAAATGAAACTCAAATATTTTTTTAAAAAACCCTTTTCATTTATTTAAATGAAAGAAGTCATATTATCTTCACTCTAGGGTTTTGTGATAAAAAGAATTTGAATTCATGGAGATCATAAAAGCAAGATGAAAGTTTTGGGTAAGTCATTTTATTACCTCTCATTCAACTTTCAAAAAGTTTCAAATTTCACTCAAGCAACCACACCACAATCAAACAATCAATAAAACTATCTATTTAATATAACATTCCAAAATTTAGAATTTTGGGATGTTACAAACCTACCACCCTTAAAATGAATCTCGCCCTCGAGATTCGGAGAGGCTAGCAAGAAATAGGTTAGGTTCGGGGTCTTCTCAAAATCCATTGATTGTCATAGGGGGTCTGGGGTGCTACCACCCTTTAGAAGCATGGTTACAGTTCCATCAAAAGCTCATATACTCCATCCTTATTCTTGATAGTGTCGGTCTTCTTAGATCTTCAGGATAATTTCTACTCTGGCTCTTCCGGTAGTGGCATAATCTTTTTCCACAATTCCTGTGTCCATTTCATCTTGGTACGGTACCTCTATGACTGGGCCTTCTTATCTGACGGGTCTGGCGCCAATACTAAACAACTATCGATATCTCATGGTGGTCATCAATTTATGGTTTCTCCTGCAGGAAAAGGGTCTGGGCTTTATTCTCACCGTATGACCTACGATTGGCAACAACTACCTTGTACAAGGGAAAATTGTCATACAATTCTAAGGTTTAAACAAGGTTTTGATATCGCCGTCTCTCTACTATGGGCAAGTCCCTCAGATTTACCATCCTATATAGCAAAGCGAATAATAAGAGTAAGTCGGTATGGTGATCAATCCATCCCGCACCCAAATCATTACCTTGTATATGGTTTAGCGAATCTCGCATTCTAACACTCGGTCATCCTCACAAGCATTGCGGAATTTATCTTGTCAACGAACTAGGTTCGGATAAATCCATGGATTCTGCAAGCCAAACAAACATCTATCGTTCCTTCACAACTCTCAGGTTTTGCGTAACTCCTATAAGATCGTCTGTCGATAAAATCGTAACTTCTTTCAGGGATTTTCCTTCAGCAAGAGTGTGCTTGCTTCTTGGCAGGTCTTGGGGCCTGTGGGTTATGGGCTCACCTCATCACTTGTAAACCTTGAACTCATCATCGGGGCAACTTATCATTATCCCAACATTCAGCTTCCTAGCATTCTTAAATCCATCAAATTGTACTGTCTCCCTTCCTTCTATTTGTACCAAACTAAGACGTGATTACTCCGACTTATCATGGAGTTACGATTGCTCCTTATTACCAACATTCTACCTCCTTTATATCCAATAGGTCTTCATCTCTTCATATTCTTGGGGTATCCCACATATCAAGATAAAACTCATACTTTATTTTGTCCGAAGTCCACTTCGTGGATACCATTATCTTTTCCAGGGGTCAAGGGTCCTCATAGGGTACTACCACCCTTGAAATGCACAAATCCTTCCATAGAACATATTTCTCATATCCTCGAAAATGGTCAAAATCTTTCTTCATAGAGTAACTACTCATAAAATCCAAATCAGTACCCACGATGCTAACTTTATTGATTCTCAAATTATTTCAATCTCCTGCATTTCCATTTCATGCCTCAACTCAACACCTCAATATAAAAGAATTGTTCCCACTACTACTACTATATTTCTCACAGACTCCACTATTTAACACGAATATCCTCATTGGGACAGCCTTCGGCAAAGTGCCCTGTTTCATTACAGCAGAAACATATTACTTCTGATAAGTCTTGTGGTTTCCTTGTGATTACATAGCCTCCTTGGGTCCTCGGTTTCCTTTTTGGGCAACCGCTGGAGTAGTGCCCTGAATCTCTG
This sequence comes from Aegilops tauschii subsp. strangulata, assembly GCF_002575655.3. Taxonomy (NCBI): domain Eukaryota; kingdom Viridiplantae; phylum Streptophyta; class Magnoliopsida; order Poales; family Poaceae; genus Aegilops; species Aegilops tauschii. Next base: position 392,394,212 of record NC_053037.3, read on the forward strand.
CACCTAAAACATATGATATGACGCAGGTCCTTCTTTGTAGAAACTGGGTTGTTCCTAGAATCCAATCTATTTCTCTTCCTGGACTTTTTCGTGCTAAATCATGGCTTCTATTTCCTATGGGTCATACTCTACTTCCACTGTCGGGAATGCTACTAGATTCCCATTCAGACAATTCTGGGAGATGTGTCCTTCTTCTCCACATGAATAGCATGACTTGGTGCAGGGTTTAATTGGGTCTTCTTCGGGTGTGTCCTCCACCTCTTCCTTCATCACAGGTTCTTCTAAAATTTCCATGAGGGCTCCTTTCATTGCTTCTTTCTTCTGCTGGATGGTTCTTTGTACCATGGGGTAAATGTGACACTGAGCCGGGTAGTGGGTAGTCCCTTCACGCAAGAAACAAGTAATCTGCCTAGTTGGGCATTCTTCAGCTGGGTGACTTCCTTCACAATGAGGGCATTCATCCTTGTGTTCTTTATGGTTCTGTCATATTTCTCCACAGAGCTCGCATGCACAAGGTTTCTTCATATCATTTCCATAAGGCTTCAATTTCTGGGACAACAGCTGAGACCTTAGCAGAGTCAACTTAATTTCTTCCCAAGTGGTTACTCCTTGCCATCCATTGACAGTTTGGTACATCCTCCACCAAGTGGCAGCACCTCTTTTAAAGCACTGAAGAGCATGTTGGGGCATATCCTTTCCGGCTATAGTGTTATTCTTCATGTGATCTTCCATGTTTTGAATCCATTGGTTCGTCTCCAATTGACTTATCGGTCCCGGAAATGTGAGTTCATCTCCATTCATCCTCTATTGGTTTCAAGGGTTTTGGGGTGGGATAAGAGAGATAGAGAGGGATACACACAATACAAACAATAGTTTTGAAAAGAAAGATTTTATTTTGTGTCTGTCGGAAAAACATCAAACAAATGACAGCTCACAATTGTCGCATCTAACGTAAGTATATAATAGGGGTTTGGTCTTCTAAAGGTCAATAAATCTTCAAAGTCGCCAAACTCTTCAAGTCTTGTTCATGTCTCCGATGGCTTCTTACGATCATGCTTGTCCTTCTCAAGTTCTTTTGCCAGATCATCGCTGTTGACGCGAAGTCTCTCGTGACGTCCTTTAATATTCTGGAGTGGCGTTACAAACTTCTTGGTTTCAACATCCTTGGCATGAACCATGGTCTTACTGTCCTTCAGTTCCTAAAGAATCTCCGGCATCTCGAGGTTTCGCTCCTCCAGCTTGGCTACTTTCAGCTTCTGGGTCCTGAGTTCTTCACAAAATGTTCCTTGTCAAATACGGCTTCCTGCAGGTCCATCTTAAAATTCTTGATGTAATACTCCAGATCCTGGCGATACACCAGCTAAGGTTAAAACTGTATCCTTTGCTGATAGATGCTTCATCAGCCTTCTACCATCCAATCCTTCCGAAGGAATGCATGCTTAACTCAGCACGGTGACAATAGCATAAGCGGGCGATAACATCACGGATAGCCGTGTTTATGCCCATATCTTTGCCATGAGCTATTATTCCATAGTTGATATCTCCCGCCTTAGGGTTTTCTTGACAAAACTTTTGAAAATAAAGTTTTAGAGAAAATCTTTCCTATGGACTTGCTAGTTTCTAGGGTCACGTCCTACAGTCAACATGTGCTCTGATACCATCTTGTAGCGACCCGACCCGAATGGATCAAAGTCTCTGTGCTTAAGTGTCATCCCTGGACCGGTATGCTGACACACACAGTATTTGAGGATTTATAACAGAGGTAAATCACATGTATAAAGTAACGTAAATACTATTACCTCAATCCAAATAGCGGAAGTAACAACAAGGTTGTGGATTCCCATCAACACCAACGGCAAAGTTGAGTGTAGGAACCCTAACATATCACTTACTCGTCGTAAGATTCCTGCAACATGAGACGTTGCAGCCATATAGGTCAGTACATTGAATGTACTGGCAATTTCACACTATAGAGCAATGCTGAATAATGGTTATCACTACATGCATAATTGGCTGGTGGAGGCTCTATGGTTATCATTTGCATAAAGCTAGTTTTCCCCTACAACAAAGGAACATATTTTATTTAACTACAAAGTTTGTTTGAAAACATTGAGAAGGTTCCTCCAACTCAATCCCAAAATAGTAATCATTAACCCAATCATATTAATTAAATAAAGTGTTGAGATCAACATGATAATCCAAATACCAGAGACTCAAGACGTCCATAACTGGGGACACGTCTAATCATGATTAGTTTGTACACTCTGCAGAGGTTTGCACACTTTTCCCCACATGACTCGATCTTCTCCGTTGGATTTCTAGCACTACATGGTGTTTGAGAAAAGGATGACCGAGACATAGTCTTTCAGAAGCATTTACTCTTTACTCTGGGTAGACAGTTACACCTACTTTCCCCTACATCTGCTAGCCTACCACTAAAAGAGGTCACGCAACATACTCAACTATGCCAGAGCCCATAATGGCTTGTGGCTGCACACGGAAGTTTCTAGCATGAATAATCTTATGATCCCTTTGAGCCTGAGTGGCAAACCGTAGGATGATCACACGGGTACTCCGGGATATCCTAGGACAACACTGGATTCTCCAGGTTCCCGCAACCAATCCACCCAGATGTGTATTTAAGTAGCCACCTTAAGTTAACCCTTAATTAACAACTCTCACATCTTTCATGAATTTCTCAAAACCAAACCACGTCTACGAGCATGGCAAAGCAGTATTAGCATAACGTATGTTCCCAGGGTTGATAAACGACAATAGGTTCCTACCTCATCAACTACTTAACCATCCCCACATGTTCTCAATCCTACTCATGCAATGTTTGAGGGTTGAGACTAATGCATAAAAACTAGGAAATCAAGGGGATATGATCAAAGTGTGAACTTGCCTTGTACTGATGATGAATATGCTTCGCACTCAGAATTCCTGATAGTTCTACTCGTCACACTCCGTTCAATCTATCGTAAGCAAGCAATTGCATACATAAGCACTCATGCAAAAGAATCGAAGAAAAGATCTCGAAAAACTTCGAAAACAAGCAATTAACTCTTGCAACATAAAACAATTTCTAACAGTACCATAATTAGTTGTATTTGGTCTTATCAGAAAGTTTAGGTCAAGAGCTTCGATTTGCAAAAAGAATCAACCTAATCAGAGTTACGAAACTCAAGTTATGATCAAAAAGATGTTTGAATGTGAATGTGAACAAATTTCAAAAAGTTGATGTGACAGGTTCACTGGATAGGTGACAACAAGACGAAACTATAGACGTTGGTTTCATCTAATTTAGAGGAATGAGTAAAAAGTTATGGCTATTTAAAAAATCAGGAGCAAGCTGTTTTATGGAAGAAAAATAAGTATGGCTAAAATAATTCTAGGTCTAAAGTATAAATACAGAGACTAATTGATAATTTAATTATTCTACCGTACTAGTCTATAAAATAAGAAACTATGGAAGTATAAAAAAACGAAGAAAGATAACTTTATAAGGTAGAGAAAAGACGACTTCGGAGAGAGGAGACAACTTCCAAAAGTCCCGCCGGAGAGGAGAAAAATATTTTTATTTAATGAATCTAGTCAAACTAAAATATTGATTTAACCCGAATCGGATGATTTTTGGAGGCTCTATGGGTCTATATTTATAGGTGGAAAAGATGTTTAGGGGTTAAAGAGTAGGCAATGTGGGACTAAACGTATACGAAAAGAGGAGAAAGAAAGAGAAAGGCACCGTATGGGCCTTTTAGTTCGGCCGGCCGCGCGTGCACAGTGCGGGCTGCGGTGCGCCTTTTTTTTGAACTTTCTTTTAAAAAAGAAATATTTCTAAAAATAATATTTTTTCTCTCCAAGCATAACCGAATAAATAAATAAAAACAGTTACGGTCCTGCCTGCTCACTATGCTGCGCACGTGGGCGACGGATAGTTATAGGCCGCACATGCAGTTTGTTTTTTTAAATAGAAACAGAAAATGAAAAACTGAATAAAGAAAATAAAAATAAAATTTTATATAGGCATATTATATATCAAATTTTTTAGAAAAATATTTTCTACAACATGAACATTTTTCTAGCATCAAATAAATTCCACACAAATATATATATATCGAACAGTGCTACTGGTGCAATAAAACCTCATAAAATCATTTTAAAAATACCAAAATAATTTCAAATTTATTTATCTCCAATTTTCTACTGTATGGAATCATTTTAGCCTAATTTCCATATATTTTATTTTTGGAGAAAAATAATTTGATTAAAAACTAAATAATGCCAAATTGAAAAATAATTTCAGAGGGACTTTAAATTTGATTCTTTTAACTTCCAACTCATATTTCATATAATTTTAAGAAGTCATTTTATCTTCTCTCATGCAAGTCATTGAGTTGCATAAAGTTTCTGAATTTGAAGTATTTCCAAATGAAACTCAAATATTTTTTTCAAAAACCCTTTTCATTTATTTAAATGGAAGAAGTCATATTATCTTCACTCTAGGGTTTTGTGATAAAAAGAATTTGAATTCATGGAGATCATAAAAGCAAGATGAAAGTTTTGGGAAAGTCATTTTATTCCCTTTCATTCAACTTTCAAAAAGTTTCAAATTTCACTCAATTTCACTCAAGCAACCACACCACAATCAAACAATCAATAAAACTATCTATTTAATATAACATTCCAAAATTTAGAATTTTGGGATGTTACATAAAATGACTATAAAATGATTATAAAACATTCAAGATTGATAATATAACAGCATGGAACAATAAAAAATTATAGATACGTTGGAGACGTATCAACCACCTTGCTGCACCGTAGTTAGTTTTGTTACTTGTTACCCATTATGAATTATTTTACCATGCAACTATCTGTTAGTGATAATTTCAGTGCTTGCAGAGAATACCTTGCTGAAAACCGCTTGTCATTTCCTTCTGCTCCTCGTTGGGTTCGACACTCTTACTTATCGAAAGGACTACGATAGATCCCCTTTACTTGTGGGTCATCAAGACTCTTTTCTGGCGCCATTGCTGGCGAGTGAAGCGCCTTTGGTGAGTGGAATTTGGTAAGGTATATTACGTGCTGAAATTTACTGTCACTTGTCACTATGGAAAATAATCCTTTGAGGGGCTTGTTTGGGGTATCGTCACCTCAACCGGTAGAGCAAAGTGTTGCTCCTCAACCTACTAAACCTACTGAAAATATTTATTATGAAATTCTTTTGGGTATGATAGAGAAACTGCTAACTAATCCTTATGCAGGAGATGGAACATTACATCCTGATATGCAACTAATCTATGTGGATGAAGTTTGTGGATTATTTAAGCTTGCAGGTTTGCCCGAGGATGATGTCAAGGAGAACGTCGTTCCTTTATCTTTGAAGGGAAAGGCATTGACATGGTATAGGCTATGTGATGATATTGGATCTTGGAACTACAACCGATTGAAATTGGAATTTCATCAGAAGTTTTATCCTATGCATCTGGTTCATAGTGATCGGAATTATATATATATATATATATATATATATATATATATATATATATATATATATTCCTCGTGAAGGAGAAAGTATGATCAAGCTTGGGGGAGGCTTAAGTCAATGTTATATTCATGCCCCAATCATGAGCTCTTAAGAGAAATTATTATTCAGAATTTTTATGCTCGGCTTTCTCGTAATAATCAATCCATGCTCGATACTTCTTGTACTAGTTCCTTTATGAAGAAGGCTATTGAATTCAAATGGGATTTATTGGAAAGAATTAAACGGAACTCTAAGGATTGGGAACTCAACGAAGGTAATGAGTCAGGTATAAACCTTAAGTTTGATTGTGTTAAATCTTTTATGGATACCGATGCTTTTCGTGAATTTAGCACTAAATATGGACTTGACTCTGAGATAGTAGCTTCTTTCTGTGAATCTTTTGCTACTCATGTTGATCTCCCTAAGGAGAAGTGGTTTAAATATCATCCTCCCATTGAAGTGAAAGTAGTAGAACCTATTAAAGTTGAAGAAGAAACTGTTATTTATAATGTTGATCCTATTGTTCCTACTGCATATATTGAGAAACCACCTTTTCCTGTTAGGATAAAGGATCATGCTAAAGCTTCAGCTGTGGTTCGTAAGAGTTATACTAGAACACCTACACCCCGTGAACAAATTAAAGTTGAACCTAGTATTGCTATGGTTAAGGATCTCTTGGTTGATAATATTGATGGGCATGTTATTTATTTCTGTGATGAAGGTGCTAGGATTGCCAAACCCGATATTAAAGATAAACATAGACCTATTGTTGGCATGCCTGTTGTTTTTGTTATAATAGGAGATCATTATGGCTTATGTGATATGGGTGCCAGTGTGAGTGCAATCCCTTTACCTTATATCAAGAAATTATGAATGATATTGTACCTGCTGAGATAGAAGATACTAATGTTACTATTAAGCTTGCCAATAGAGATACTATATCACCAATTGGAATTGTTAGAGATGTTGAAGTCTTGTGTGGGAAAATAAAATACCCTACTGATTTTCTAGTTCTTGGTTCCCCACAAGATGATTTTTGTCCCATTATATTTGGTAGACCTTTCTTGAACACTAGTAATGCTATGATAGACTATGAGAAAGAAATTGTTACTGTAAGTTTTGGGAATGTGTCTCATGATTTTAATTTCTCTATATTTCATAGACAACCCCATGATAAAGAATTGCCTAGTAAGGATGAAATTATTGGTCTTGCTTCTATTGTCATGCCTCCTACTGATCCTTTAGAACAATATTTGCTAGACCATGAAAATGGTATGTTTATGAATGAAAGAAAGGAACTAGATGAAATATTCTTTAACCAAATGCCTGTTTTGAAACACAATTTGCCTGTTGAAATCCTTGGAGACCCACCTCCACCCAAGGGTGATCCCGTGTTTGAGCTTAAACAATTACCTGATACTTTGAAATAAGCTTATCTTGATGAAAAGAAGATATATCCTATTATTATTAGTGCTAACCTTTAAGAGCATGAAGAAAAGAAATTGTTGAAAACTTTGAAGAAGCACCGTGCCGCTATTGGATATACTCTTGATGATCTTAAGGGCATTAGTCCCATCTAAGTCAGCAAAAACTCAATATGGAGCCTGATGCTAAACTCGTTGTTGATCATCAACGATGGTTAAATCCTAAGATGAAAGAAGTGGTAAGAAATGAAATAGTAAAGCTTCTGGAGGCAGGTATAATTTATCCTATTGCTGATAGTAGATGGGTAAGTCCCGTTCATTGTGTCTGTAACGCCCGGATAATTAAGCTACAGTAATCCCCTGCTAATGATGCCAGTGAAGGAAATATGCCCTAGAGGCAATAATAAAGTTGTTATTTATATTTCCTTATATCATGATAAATGTTCATTATTCATGCTAGAATTGTATTAACCGGAAACTTCGTACATGTGTGGATACATAGACAAACAGAGTGTCCCTAGTATCCCTCTACTAGACTAGCTCGTTAATCAAAGATGGTTAAGTTTCCTGACCATAGACATGTGTTGTCATTTGATGAACGGGATCACATCATTAGAGAATGATGTGATGGACAAGATCCATCCGTTAGCTTAGCATAATGATCGTTTAGTTTTATTGCTATTGCTTTCTTCATGACTTATACATGTTCCTCTGACTATGAGATTATGCAACTCCCGAATACCGGAGTAACACCTTGTGTGCTATCAAACGTCACAACGTAACTGGGTGATTATAAAGATGCTCTACAGGTGTCTCCGATGGTGTTTGTTGAGTTGGCATAGATGGAGATTAGGATTTGTCACTCCGTGTTCCGGAGAGGTATCTCTGGGCCCTCTCGGTAATGCACATCACTATGAGCCTTGCAAGCAATGTGTCTAATGAGTTAGTCACGGGATGATGCATTACCGAACGAGTAAAGAGACTTTCCGGTAACGAGATTGAACTAGGTATGATGATACCGATGATCGAATCTCGGGCAAGTACCATACCGATAACAAAGGGAACAACGTATGTTGTTATGCGGTTTGACCGATAAAGATCTTCGTAGAATATGTAGGAGACAATATGAGCATCCAGGTTCCGCTATTGGTTATTGACCAGAGATGTGTCTCGGTCATGTCTACATAGTTCTCAAACCCGTAGGGTCCGCACGCTTAACGTTCGATGACGATTTGTATTATGAGTTATGTGGTTTGATGTACCGAAGTTTGTTCGGAGTCCCGGGTGAGATCACGGACATGACGAGGAGTCTCGAAATGGTCGAGACATAAAGATTGATATATTGGAAGGTTATGTTTGGACACCGGAATGGTTTCGGAAAGGTTCGAACATTTTCCGCAGTACCGGGGGTTACCGGACCCCTCCCCCCCGGGGAGTTAATGGGCCTTCATGGGCCCTAGTGGAGAGAGGAGGTGGCGGCCAGGTGGAGGTGCCCCCCAATCCCAAACCAAATTGGACTAGGGTTGGGGGGCCTTTACTTCTCTCCTCCTCGTCCTTCCCTCCTTCTCCTAGTGGGAATAGGAAAGGTGGGGGGCGAATCCTACTTGGACCGGGAGTCCAAGTACGACTTCCCCCTATGGCGTGCCCCCCTTGGGCCGGTCACCTCTCCCCCCTTTATATACATGGAAGGGGGGCACCCCAAAGGCATACCAAGCCTTCTCTTAGCCGTGTGCGGTGCCCCCCCATAGTTACATACCTCGGTCATATCGTCGTAGTGCTTAGGCGAAGCTCTGTGACGGTAACTTCATCATCACCATCGCCACACCGTCGTGCTAACGAAACTATCCCTCATCCTCAACTGGATCAAGAGATTGAGGAACGTCATCAAGCTGAACGTGTGCTGAACACGGAGGTGCCGTACGTTCGGTGCTTGGATTGGTTGGATCGCGAAGACGTTCGACTACATCAACCGCGTTACTAAACGCTTCCGCTTTCGGTCTACAAGGGTATGTGGACACACTCTCCCCACTCGTTGCTATGCATCTCCTAGATAGATCTTGCGTGATCGTATGTAATTTTTTGGAAATACTGCGTTCCCCAACAGTGGCATCCGAGCTAGGTCTATGCGTAGATGTTATATGCACGAGTAGAACACAATGAGTTGTGGGCGATAATAGTCATATTGCTTACCAACAACGTCTTACTTTGATTCGGCGGTATTTTTGGATGAAGCGGCCCGGACCGACATTACATGAACGCGTTCATGAGACTGGTTCTACCGACATGCTTCACACACAGGTGGCTAGCGGGTGTCAGTTTCTCCAACTTTAGTTGAAGCAAGTTTGACTACCCCGGTCCTTGTTGAAGGTTGAAATAGCACACTTGACAAAAAATCATTGTGGTTTTGATGCGTAGGTAAGAATGATTCTTGCTAGAAGCTCGTAGCAGCCACGTAAAACTTGCAACAACAAAGTAGAGGACGTCTAACTTGTTTTTGCAGGGCATGTTGTGATGTGATATGGTCAAGACGTGATGATATATAAATTGTTGTATGAGATGATCATGTTTTGTAAAAGTTATCGGCAACTGGCAGGAGCCTTATGGTTGTCGCTTTATTGTATGAAATGCAATCGCCATGTAATTGCTTTACTTTATCACTAAGCGGTAGCGATAGTCGTAGAAGCAATAGTTGGCGAGACGACAACGAGGCTACGATGGAGATCAAGGTGTCAAGCCGGTGACGATGGTGATCATGACAGTGCTTTGGAGATGGAGATCAAAGGCACAAGATGATCATGGCCATATCATATCACTTATTTTGATTGCATGTGATGTTTATTATGCATCTTATTTTGCTTAGTACGGAGGTAGCATTATAAGATGATCTCTCACAAAATTTAAGGTATTAGTGTTCTCCCTGAGTATGCACCGTTGCTACAGTTCGTCGTGCCGAGACACCTCGTGATGATCGGGTGTGATAAGCTCTACATTCACATACAACGGGTGCAAGCCAGTTTTGCACACGCAGAATACTCGGGTTAAACTTGACGAGCCTAGCATATGCAGATATGGCCTCGGAACACTGAGACCGAAAGGTCGAACGTGAATCATACAGTAGATATGATCAACATAGTGATGTTCACCATTGGAAACTACTCCATCTCACGTGATGATCGGACATGGTTTAGTTGATATGGATCACGTGATCATTTAGATGACTAGAGAGATGTCTATCTAAGTGGGAGTTCTTAAGTAATATGATTAATTGAACTTTAATTTATCATGAACTTAGTACCTGATAGTGTTTTGCATGTCTATGTTGTTGTAGATCAATGGCCCCTGCTACCGTTCCCTTGAATTTTAATGCATTCCTAGAGAAAGCTAAGTTGAAATATTATGGTAGCAACTACACGGACTAGGTCTGTAACTTGAGGATTATCCTCATTGCTGCATAGAAGAATTACGTCCTGGAAGCACCGCTAGGTGCAAGACCCGCTACAGGAGCAACTCCGGACGGTTTGAACGTCTGGCAGAGCAAATCTGATGACTACTCGATACTTCAGTGTGCCATGCTTTACGGCTTAGAATCGGGACTTCAACGACATTTTGAACATCATGGAGCATATAAGATGTTCCAGGAGTTGAAGTTAATATTTCAAGCAAATGCCCGAATTGAGAGATATAAAGTCCCCAATAAGTCCTACAGCTGCAAGATGGAGGAGAATAGTTCTGTCAGTGAACACACTCAGAATGTCTGGGTACCACAACCACTTGACTCAACTGGGAGTTAATCTTCCCGATGATAGTGTCATGGACAGAGTTCTTCAATCACTGCCACCAAGCTAGAAAAGCTTCGTGATGAACTATAATATGCAAGGGATGGATAAGACAATTCCCGAGCTCTTCGCGATGATAAAGGCTGCGGAGGTAGAACTCAAGAAGGAGCATCAAGTGTTGATGGTTAACAAGACCACTAGTTTCAAGAAAAAGGGCAAAGGGAAGAAGGGGAACTTCAAAAAGAACGACAAGCAAGTTGCTGCTCAAGTGAAGAAGCCAAGTCTGGACCTAAGCCTGAGACTGAGTGCTTCTACTGCAAAGGGACTGGTCACTGGAAGCGGAACTGCCCCAAGTATTTCGCGGATAAGAAGGATGGCAAAGTGAAAGGTATATTTGATATACATGTTATTGATGTGTACCTTATTAATGCTCGTAGTAGCACCTGGGTATTTGATACTGGTTCTATTGCTCATATTTGCAACTCGAAACAGGGGCTACGGATTAAACGAAGACTGGCTAAGGACAAGGTGATCATACGCGTGGGAAATGGTTCCAAAGTCGATGTGATTGCCGTCATCAAGCTACCTCTACATCTAGCTTCGGGATTAGTTTTAGACCTGAATAATTGTTATTTGGTGCCAGCGTTAAGCGTGAACATTATATCTGGATCTTGTTTGATGCGAGACGGTTATTCATTTAAATCAGAGAATAATGGTTGTTCTATTTATATGAGTAATATCTTTTAAGGTCATGCACCCTTGATGAATGGTCTATTTTTGTTGAATCTCGATAGTAGTGATACACATATTCATAGTATTGAAGCCAAAAGATACAAGTTTAATAATGATAGTGCAACTTATTTGTGGCACTGCCATTTTGGTCATATTGGTGTAAAGCGCATGAAGAAACTCCATGCTGATGGACTTTTGGAATCACTTGCTTATGAATCACTTGATGCTTGTGAACCATGCCTCATGGGCAAGATGACTAAGACTCCGTTCTCCGGAATAATGGAGCGAGCAACAGACTTGTTGCAAATAATACATACTGATGTATGCGGTCCAATGAGTGTTGAGGCTCGCGGCGAGTATCATTATTTTCTGACCTTCACAGGTGATTTGAGCAGATATGGGTATATCTACTTGATGGAACATAAGTCTGAAACATTTGAAAAGTTCAAATAATTACAGAGTGAAGTGGAAAATCATCGTAACAAGAAAATAAAGTTTCTACGATCTGATCGTGGAGGTGAATATTTGAGTTACGAGTTTGGTCTTCATTTGAAACAATGTGGAATAGTTTCGCAACTCACGGCACCTGGAACACCACAGCGTAATGGTGTGCATGAACGTCGTAATCGTACTTTATTAGATATGGTGCAATCTATGATGTCTCTTACTGATTTACCGCTATTGTTTTGGGGTTATGCTTTAGAGACGGCTGCATTCACGTTAAATAGGGCACCATCTAAATCCGTTGAGACGACACCATATGATAAGTGGTTTGGCAAGAAGCCCAAGTTGTCATTTCTTAAAGTTTGGGGCTGCGATGCTTATGTGAAAAAGCTTCAACCTGATAAGCTCGAACCCAAATCGAAGAAATGTGTCTTCATAGGATACCCAAAGGAGACTGTTGTGTACACCTTCTATCACAGATATGGAGGCAAGATATTCGTTGCTAAGAATGGATCCTTTCTAGAGAAGGAGTTTCTCTCAAAAGAAGTGAGTGGGAGGAAAGTAGAACTTGATGAGGTAATTGTACCTTCTCCCGAATTGGAAAGTAGTTCATCACAGAAATCAGTTCCAGTGATTCCTTCACAAATTAGTGAGGAAGGTAATGATGATGATCATGAAACTTCTGATCAAGTTACTACTAAACCTCGTAGGTCAACCAGAGTAAGATCCGCACCAGAGTGGTATGGTAATCATGTTCTGGAGGTCATGTTACTTGACCATGACAAACCTACGAACTATGAGGAAGTGATGATGAGCCCAGATTCCGCGAAATGGCTTGAGGCCATGAAATCTGAGATGGGATCCATGTATGAGAACAAAGTGTGGACTTTGGTTGACTTGCTCGATGATCGGCAAGCAATAGAGAACAAATGGATCTTCAAGAAGAAGATGACGCTGACGGTAATGTTACTATCTACAATGGTCGACTTATTGCGAAAGGTTTTCGACAAGTTCGAGGAGTTGACTACGATGAGACCTTCTCACCCATAGCGATGCTTAAGTCTGTCCGAATCATGTTAGCAATTGCCGCATTTTATGATTATGAAATTTGGCAAATGGATGTCAAAACTGCATTCCTCAATGGATATCTTAAAGAAGAGTTGTATATGATGCAACCAGAAGGTTTTGTCGATCCAAAAGGTGCTAACAAAGTGTGCAAGCTCCAGCGATCCATTTATGGACTGGTGCAAGCCTCTCGGAGTTGGAATATACGCTTTGATAGTGTGATCAAAGCATATGGTTTTATACAAACTTTTGGAGAAGCCTGTATTTACAAGAAAGTGAGTGGGAGCTCTATAGCATTTCTGATATTATATGTGGATGACATATTGTTGATCGGAAATGATACTGAATTTCTGAATAGCATAAAAGGATACTTGAATAAGAATCTTTCAATGAAAGACCTCGGTGAAGCTGCTTATATATTAGGCATCAAGATTATAGTGATAGATCAAGACACTTAATTGGACTTTCACAAAGCACATACCTTGATAATGTTTTGAAGAAGTTCAAAATGGATCAGTCAAAGAAAGGATTCTTGCCTGTATTACAAGGTGTGAAGTTAAGTCAGACTCGATGCCCGACCACTGCAGAAGATGGAGAGAAAATGAAAGTCATTCCCTATGCCTCAGCCATAGGTTCTATCATGTATGCCATGCTGTGTACCAGACCTGATGTGTGCCTTGCTATTATTTTAGCAGGGAGGTACCAAAGTAATCCAGGAGTGGATCACTGAACAGCGGTCAAGAACATCCTGAAATACCTGAAAAGGGCTAAGGATATGTTTCTCGTTTATGGAGGTGACAAAGAGCTCGTCGTAAACGGTTACGTCGATGCAATCTTTGACACTGATCCGGATGACTCTAAGTCACAACCCGGATACGTATTTATATTGAATGGTGGAGCTGTCAGTTGGTGCAGTTGCAAGCAGAGCTTCGTGGCGGGATCTATGTGTGAAGCGGAGTACATAGCTGCTTCGGAAGCAGCAAATAAAGGAGTCAGATGGAGCTGTATGTTTCTCATACCTAGTGCATTGGGTCCAATGAAAATCTTCTGTGACAATACTGGGGCAATTCCCTTAGCGATGGAATCCAGATTTCACAAGAGAACCAAACACATCAAGAGACGCTTCAATTCCATCCGCGATCAAGTCAACGAGGGAGACATAGATATTTTAAAGATAATACGGAACTGAATGTTGTAGACCCGTTGACTAAGCCTCTCTCACGAGCAAAACATGATCAGCACCAAGACTCCATGGGTGTTAGAATCATTACTATGTAATCTAGATTATTGACTCTAGTGCAAGTGGGAGACTGAAGGAAATATGCCCTAGAGGCAATAATAAAGTTGTTATTTATATTTCCTTATATTATTATAAATGTTTATTATTCATGCTAGAATTGTATTAACCGGAAACTTAGTACATGTGTGGATACATAGATAAACAGAGTGTCCCTAGTATGCCTCTACTAGTCTGGCTCGTTAGTCAAAGATGGTTAAGTTTCCTGACCATAGACATGTGTTGTCATTTGATGAACGGGATCACATCATTAGGAGAATGATGTGATTGACTTGACCCATCCGTTAGCTTAGCATAATGACCGTTTAGTTTTATTGCTATTGCTTTCTTCATGACTTATACATGTTCCTCTGACTATGAGATTATGCAACTCTCGAATACCGGAGGAACACCTTGTGTGCTATTAAACATCACAACGTAACTGGGTGATTATAAAGATGCTCTACAGGTGTCTCCAATGGTGTTTGTTGAGTTGGCATAGATCGAGATTAGGATTTGTCACTCCGTGTTTCAGAGAGGTATCTCTGGGCCGTCTTGGTAATGCACATCACTATGAGCCTTGCAAGCAATGTGTCTAATGAGTTAGTCACGGGATGATGCATTACAGAACGAGTAAAGAGACTTGCCGGTAACGAGATTGAACTAGGTATGATGATACCGACGATCAAATCTCAAGCAAGTAACATACCGATGACAAAGGGAACAACGTATGTTGTTATGCGGTTTGACCAATAAAGATCTTCATAGAATATGTAGGAGCCAATATGAGCATCCAGGTTTTGCTATTGGTTATTGACCGGAGATGTGCCTCGGTCATGTCGACATAGTTCTCGAACCCGTAGGGTCCGCACACTTAACGTTCGATGACGATTTGTATTATGAGTTATGTCATTTGATGTACCGAAGTTTGTTCGGAGTCCCGGATGAGATCACGGACATGACGAGGAGTCTCAAAATGGTCGAGACATAAAGATTGATATATTCGAAGGTTATGTTTGGACATCAGAATGGTTTCAGAAAGGTTCAGACATTTTCCGGAGTACCGGGGGTTACCGGAACCCCCCCCCCCCGGGGAGTTAATGGGCCTTCATGGGCCCTAGTGGAGAGAGGAGGCGGCGGCCAGGTGGAGGTGCGCCGCCCCCCCAATCCCAAACCAAATTGGACTAGGGTTGGGGAGGGCGGCCCCCCTTTCCTTCTCTCCTCCTCCTACTTCCCTCCTTCTCCTAGTGGGAATAGGAAAGGGGGGGCGAATCCTACTTCGACCGGGAGTCCAAGTAGGACTCCCCCCTATGGCGTGCCCCCCTTGGGCCGGTCACATCTCCTCCCCCTTTATATACATGGGAGGGGGCACCCCAAAGGCACACCAAGCCTTCTCTTAGCCGTGTGCGGTGCCCCCCTCCACAGTTACACACGTCGGTCATATCGTCGTAGTGCTTAGGCGAAGCCCTGCGCCGGTAAATTCATCATCACCGTCACCACGCCGTCGTGTTGACAGAACTCTCCCTCATCCTCAACTGGATCAAGAGATCGAGGGACGTCATCGGGCTGAACGTGTGCTGAACGCGGAGGTGTCGTACGTTTGGTGCTTGGATCGGTTGGATCGCGAAGACGTTCAACTACATCAACCGCGTTACTAAACGCTTCCATTTTCGCTCTACGAGGGTACATGGACACACTCTCCCCGCTCGTTGCTATGCATCTCCTAGATAGATCTTGCGTGATCGAAGGTAAAATACCGCGTTCCCCAACAGCCAGGTCATCACATTACTATTGCTGATCCTCACTTTATCCAAATCACAATTCAAATTATAGTTCAAAATTCAAATTTTCTCAAACATGCAAACTAAAATGTTCAAAGTGTTGCAAATATTCCATAACTAATTATGGTGGTGAACCAACATTTTTGCAAAGTGTTTAAATGCCCTAAACTAATCAAAACAGTGGCCTAAATAATAATTTAATTGCTTTTTAAATTATAAAAATACTATGATATTTTATTTAAACCTCAAACTATTTTTGGCAGTGGCATAATTACTAATGTTGATTTAGGGGCTAGTATTGTATTTTATAAAGCTAGAATTAAAAGGAAACTGATAAGAAATTAGAAATTATAAAAAGAAAAGAAAATTGCAAATAGAAAAGCACAACTTTAAAACAATGGAAAAGGCCCCCCCTGTTTTTTTCCCGGGCCGTACTCCACCCGGCCGGCCCAGGTAGCCCAACTACCACCTCCCCATCGTTGTCGTCTTCTCCCCATGCCTCCACTGTTCGTCTGACCGCGCCCGCTGTCACCGACGGACCAGCTCACTGTCCCGCACCGCTACAGGCCACCGAAGGGGATAAGGACGCCGCCTGCGCCCCCTTGATCTCCCCTCCCCACTTGCCCCTAGCTCCGCCACTCCCACTCTCTCCCCCTGATACGTCTCCAACGTATCTATAATTTTTTATTGTTCCATGCTGTTATATTATCAATCTTGGATGTTTTATAATCATTTTATAGTCATTTTATATCATTTTTGGTACTAACCTATTGACATAGTACCAAGTGCCAGTTGCTATTTTTTCCATGTTTTTTACATCGCAGAAAATCAATACCATACGGAGTCCAAATGCCACGAAACTCCACGGAGAATTTTTATGGGCCAGAAGGAACACAACGGGCCCTAGCTGCGCCTAGGGGGTGCTCCGAGGGAGGCACAACCCACCAGGGCGCGCTAGGAGGCCCAGGCGCGCCCTGGTGGGTTGTGCCCACCTCGGGTGCCCCCCAGACCACCTCTTTGCTATATAAATACCCAATTATTCCAAAACCCTAGGGGCATCGACGAAATATTCATCCAGTCGCCGCAGAGTCCAGAACCACCAGATCCAATCTAGACACCATCTCGAATGGGGTTCACCACCTCCATTGGTGCCTCTCCGATGATGCGTGAGTTGTTCTTTGTAGACCTTCGGGTCCGTAGTTAGTAGCTAGATGGCTTTCTCTCTCTCACTGAATTCTCAATACAATGGTCTCGTGGAGATCCATATGATGTGACTCTTTTGCGGTGTGTTTGTTGGGATCTAATGGACTTTGAGTTTATGATCAGTTATATCTTTTTATATCCATGAAAGTTATTTGAGTTTCTTTGATCTCTTATATGCATGATCTCTTATAGCCTCGTATTTCTTTTCTGATATTTGGGTTTTGTTTGGCCAACTTGATCTATTTATCTCGCAATGGGAAGAGGTGCTTTGTAGTGGGTTCGATCTTACGGTGCTTGATCCCAGTGACAGAAAGGGAAACGACACGTATGTATCGTTGCTACTAAGGATAAAACGATGGGGTATATCTCTACATAGATAGATCTTGTCTACAACATGTCATCGTTCCTATTGCATTACTCCATTTCTCCATGAACTTAATACACTAGATGCATGCTGGATACCGATCGATGTGTGGAGTAATAGTAGTAGATGCAGGCAGGAGTCGGTCTACTAATCTTGGACGTGATGCCTATATAATGATCATTGCCTGGATATCATCATAATTATTTGAAGTTCTATCAATTGCCCAATAGTAATTTGTTTACCCACCGTTAGCTATTTTTCTCGAGAGAAGCCACTAGTGAAACCTACGGCCCCCAGGTCGTCTTTCTCATATATTTGTCTTTGCGATCTACTTTTTCCTTGCATTTATTCAGATCTATTATACAAAAAATACAAAAAATACCTTGCTGCATTTTATTTCTATTTATTTTATTTTGCGTTTGATCTATCAATTTATTACAACTTATTCCCGTCCGCACACCGTTTCTGGCGCCGTTACCCGAAAGGGATTGACAACCCCTTTAACACGTCGGGTTGCGAGGTGTTGTTATTTGTGTGCAGGGGCTGTTTACGTTGTGTTTCTTGGTTCTTCTATTGGTTCGATAACCTTGGTTTGATATCTGAGGGAAATACCTACCACCGCTATGCTGCATCATCCCTTCCTCTTTGGGAAAATACCGACGTAGCTTCAAGCGACATCCAAAGGAATTTCTGGCGCCGTTGCCGGGGAGAATCAAGTCAACTCTCCCGACAACTCACCAATTTCTGGCGCCGTTGCCGGGGAGTATCTTCAACATACACCAGGTTCCTAATCACAATCTCATCTCCCCGCAATTTACATTATTTGCCATTTGCCTCTCGTTTTCCTCTCCCACACTTCACAAAAATTTGCCGTTTTATTTGCCCTCTTTTTCGTTTTCCTTTTTCTTGTCAGATCTCATGTTTGCTTCTGTTGCCATGTGCCTTCTATTTGCTTGCATCTTCGCTTGCTAAAAATATATTGTTATGGATCCTCATCCACTTGCTAATCTTTTCAAAAGATCCAATTATGATGAACCAATTACTAGTGAATTGAGCGCACTAGATTATGTTTATAAAGTTTTGCTTGAGATTCGTGAATCTGAAAATTGTGATGAAGAAATTTATGAAGTGATTCATGATAGCTCCTTGAATGAAAATCATGATTGCAAGTATTTTACTATATATTCTATTAGTGTCAATTGTGCTAATAATATGCAACACCCCAAGCTTGGGGATGCTAATTTTGATATGTTCACTACTTATTGCAATGATCATGATTGGGGTGATAATGTTTCTTATGATCTTGAAAATTTATTTAAGCCTCATGATGGATATGTTTGCGATAATATTGAAAGTGGGTTTGGAAGAGTGTCAACTTTAGCTAAAAATAATCCCACATATTTGGAGAGTGTTCAATCTTATATTTTTTTTTGATGAAAGTGGGTTTGGAGAAGTCATGACTTTATTTGATGATAATCCCACTATTTTGGAAGAGTGTCAACCTTGCATGCATGTGGATCATAAAGAGAAAATTTTATATGATAGTTATATTATTGAATTTGATTATGATCCTACATATAATTATTATGAGAGAGGAAAATATGGTTGTAGAAATTTCCATGTTATTAAGTTTCCTCTCGTTGTGTTGAGACCGTCAATGTTTTATTCCTCTCCTTTGCTTATGCTAGAGGTTTCTTGTCTTGATAATTTGTTTTCCTATAAAAATCCTATGCATAGGAAGTACGTTAGACTTAAATGTGTTTGTCACATGTTTCATGATGCTCTCTTTGTGTTTCGATTATTATCTGTTGTGTGAGCATCATTGAAATATTGTGCCTAGCTAAGGGCGTAAAATTATAGCGCTTGTTGGGAGGCAACCCAATGAATAAAATTTATTTTTTCTTTTTTGGTTTCTGTTTTTGAGTGTTAGCTCAATTATGCTACTGTTATGATTGTGTTTTTTGTGTTTTACTTAGTGCTTGTGCCAAGTAGAACCAATAGGATCTTCTTGGGTGATAGTTGTTTGATCTTGCTGAAAAAGACAGAAACTTTGTGCTCACGAAAATAATTGTTAAAAATCACCAGAAAGTGATAAATGCCAATTATTTTTGCAAAATATTAATATACAAATTACCCAGGTCGTCCTAGTGTTTCAGAATTTTTGGAGTTCCAGAAGCATTCGAACAAATCAGATTGCTACACACTGTTCTGTTTTGACAGATTCTGTTTTCTTTGTGTTGTGTGCTTATTTTGATGGCTCTATGGTTTTCTTTGGTGAGTTTTTGCCATTGAAAAGTTGGAATACAGTAGATATAATACAAAAACAAAATAAGAATTGGTTTGATACAACACTTATAGTTGTGATTTATTTTTCTTACACTAAGGGATCTCACGAAGGTTTTGTTGAGTTTTGTGTGATTGAAGTATTCAAGTTTTGAGTTATCTTACGATGGATGAAGGAAGCATAGAAGAGCCTAAGCTTTGGGATGCCCCGGCATCCCAAGCTATTATCCAAAAATGAGAAACCAACTAAGCTTGGGGATGCCCCCGAGTGGCATCCCCGCTTTCTTCCAACGATCATCGGTATTTTACTCAAAACTATATTTTTATTCGTCACATGATATGTGTTTTGCTTGGAGCATCTTGTATGATATGAGTCTTTGCCTGTTTTATTTTTTGTTATAAGTCATCAATCCGTGCTGGACACACTTATTTGGGAGAGCCAAAATTATGTCATGACTTGTTAGAATTTCTCTCTTTGCTTCACTTCAATTTTTTATGAGCAATAGGACTTGCTCTAGTGCTTCACTTATATCTTTCTGAGCACGGTGTGCTTACTATTTTTGAAGAAATGCTCTCTTGCTTTACTTAGATTTATTTGAGAGTTAGTAAATTTTTAAAGAAATTCTCTCTTGCTTCACTTAAATTATTTTGAGAGAAAGAAGAAAAATTATGCTCTTGATCTTCACTTATATTTGTTTGAGCTTATGAAAAGCAACACATGCAAATTAGTCCCAAAGTGATAGATATCCAAGAAGGATATAATGAAAACATTCATGAAGATCATTGGACAAAATAAACTTGATGCTTAGTAATAGTTTTGAGATATGATGATGTGATATGTGAGTTATGCTGATGAGTAATTATGCTTTAGTAAGAATATTGGTGTTAAGGTTTGTGATTCCCTATGCAAGTACAAAAGTCAATAGTCATGCAATGAAAATTATATCCTACTTGTGGTGCATTATTCGGTGCTATTTATGCTTAATGCTTGCTTATGAGATTATCCATTTCTTGGTTGGTCGCTTCCCAATCTTTTGCTAGCCTTTACTTTGCACCAAGTATAATCTCTACTTGTGCATCCAAAATCCTTTAAACAAGTTTTGCCACATGAATCCACTATATCTACCTATATGCGGTATTCTTTTGCCGCTCTAAGCAAATTTGCATGTGCCATCTCTAATTTTCAAAATAAACTTCTCTTTTGTGTGTTTGTTTCGGTCGCGGAGCGGTGAGGGGTGGCTAATATTTTCCATGCTGGATGTGTTATTCTCACAATGAGTGTTTATTCACTTGTCATTGCACGAGAGTAAGGCAAAGGTCTTAGGGATGCCCAGTCCCGAAATGGAAAAAAATGAATTTACTTTATGTTGTCAAATAATAAATTCCTTGGAAAGTGTTGGTATGGAGGGCACCCGTGGATACGGTTAGCCATGGAAAGTGAAAGTATGGTGGAAAAAGGAATAAACTTTATTTTCTGTTTGGGAACCGCCTATGATATATCTAGCATGGAAAGTGTTGGGAACTCTAAGTCGTTTTCGTTGGTGGGATGGATGCACCTCCCAAAATGTTTTTATCTCTAAGTTTTTCGCTTTGAGCTCTGGCACCTCTACAAATCCCTACTTCCCTCTGCGAAGGGCCTTTCTTTTACTCTATGCAATTTTTATTTTTGAATTTGAGTCTCCATCTTCTCTTACAAAAGCACCAATTAGGAGGCAATATGATTGTACTTATGTATTGGGTGTAGCTAATATCCGAGTGTGTTTCATGAGTGGATCAATGGTTGAGATTGATGGGCTAGGATAACTTATTTTAGCGTTGATATTTTGAAAGACATGGTTGCTTGTTGATATGCTTGAGTATCTAAATTATTATGTCAAAACTAGACTATTGCTTTGAATCACATAAAAGTCCAATTGTCCATGCTATAAAAAAAGAATATGATATGACATGTTAGGCAGCATTCCACATCAAAAATTCTGTTTTTATCACTTACCTACTCGAGGACGAGTAGGAGTTAAGCTTGGGGATGCTAATACGTCTCCAACGTATCTAATTTTTTTTATTGTTCAATGCTGTTATATTATCAATCTTGGATGTTTTATAATCATTTTACAGTCATTTTATATCATTTTTTGGTACTAACCTATTGACATAGTGCCAAGTGCCAGTTGCTATTTTTCCATGTTTTTTCCATCGCAGAAAATCAATACCAGACGGAGTCCAAATACCACGAAACTCCACGGAGAATTTTTATGGGCTAGAAGGAACACAACGGGCCCTGGCTGCGCCTGGGGGGTGCCCCGAGGGAGGCACAACCCACCAGGGCGCGCCAGGAGGCCCAGGCGCGCCCTGGTGGGTTGTGCCCACCTCGGGTGCCCCCCGGACCGCCTCTTTGCTCTATAAATACCCCAATATTCCAGAAACCCTAGGGGCATCGACGAAATATTCATCCAATCGTCGCAGAGTCCAGAACCACCAGATCCAATCTAGACACCATCTCGGATGGGGTTCACCACCTCCATTGGTGCCTCTCCGATGATGCGTGAGTAGTTCTTTGTAGACCTTCGGTTCCGTAGTTAGTAGCTAGATGGCTTTCTCTCTCTCGCTGAATTCTCAATACAATGGTCTCTTGGAGATCCATATGATGTAACTCTTTTGCGGTGTGTTTGTTGGGATCTGATGAACTTCGAGTTTATGATCAGTTATATCTTTTTATATCCGCAAAAGTTATTTGAGTTTCTTTGATCTCTTATATGCATGATCTCTTATAGCCTCGTATTTCTTCTCCGATATTTGGGTTTTGTATGGCCAACTTGATCTATTTGTCTTGCAATGGGAAGAGGTGCTTTGTAGTGGGTTCGATCTTACGGTGCTTGATCCTAGTGACACGTATATATCATTGCTACTAAGGATAAAACGATGGGTCTATCTCTACATAGATAGATCTTGTCTACATCATGTCATCGTTCTTATTGCATTATTCCATTTCTCCATGAACTTAATACACTAGATGCATGCTGGATAGCGGTTGATGTGTGGAGTAATAGTAGTAGATGCAGGCAGGAGTCGGTCTACTAATCTTGGACGTGATGCCTATATAATGATCATTGCCTGGATATTGTCATAATTATTTGAAGTTCTATCAATTGCCCAACAGTAATTTGTTTACCCACCTTTAGCTATTTTCTCGAGAGAAGCCACTAGTGAAACCTACGGCCCAGCGGGTCTTCTTTCTCATATATTTGCCTTTGCGATCTACTTGTTCCTTGCATTTATTTTCAGATCTATTCAACCAAAAATACAAAAATACCCTGCTGCATTTTATTTCTATTTATTTTATTTGGCGTTCGATCTATCAATTTATTACAACTTATTCCCGTTCGCACGTCATTTCTGGCGCCGTTACCCGAAAGGGATTGACAACCCCTTTAACATGTCGGCTTGCGAGGTGTTGTTATTTATGTGCACGGGCTGTTTACGTTGTGTTGCTTGGTTCTCCTACTGGTTCGATAACCTTGGTTTCATATCTGAGGGAAATACCTACCACCGTCGTGCTGCATCATCCCTTCCTCTTTGGGGAAATACCGACGTAGCTTCAGGCGACATCACCCCCCCCACTCCACCTCGCTCCCCCCAAGATCCGCCTCGCCTGAGACCGCGGTCACCGCGGTCACTGTCGTCTTGGACATCAGCCGCGGCCAGTCGCCTCCTCAATGCCCTGGACTACACCGGGGAGCTCGCCTTCGTCGTCCTCGTCTTCCCGGTGCAAGGGTTCGCTCTGGGTCGACGCCGGCGGTCGAGACCGACTCCATCTTCATCATCGATGGCCGCCACCACTTCTCTTCGGTATGCACTGCTCCGGTCATCCTCGGTTTCACCACGACACCAGCGAGCACCTCTGTGAGCCCACGAACAAGATCCTTCCCTTCGCCGCTCAAATCCGTCGCTCTAGCATAGTTTACCACCATGACCGAAGTTGGACGCTGCACGGCTAGTCGCTGGCGCCACTCCGGTGGCCTTTGGTCTCGCGTGTGTACCCGTTGTCTTCACTGCGTCGCATAGATGCTTCCTAGACCCCCTGCTCGTCGTGTGCGCACCCGTGGCTTCGACCCTGTTGAGTCCGAGCCGCGCCACCGCACCGACCTCACGTAGAAGCGAACAAGCTCTCACTTCCCGTGTTCGCTGCGCCCTTCCCGTGCGCAGCTCGCGCCCGTCCGCGCTCCCACGCACTGGCCACCCTCGGCCTTGCTCTCGCTCGCTGCTTGACCCCGCCACCAGCTGCTCGTCGTCGCCCTGCCCGCCGTGCCGACCACCACGCCCGCCTCCCTGCAGCCACCCCGCGGCCCCGCCCCGCGTGCTGCTCGCTGGCCGATCCCGCGCCCGGCGCCACGTCGCCGCGCCTACGCTCCCACTCTATCCCGCGGCCCCTCCAGCTCCAGTCGGTCGCGCCACCCACTGCTCCCTCCGGCGGCTCCCCCCGTCGCCGGCGACCATGCACCACACCCGGCGCCCTCTAGCGGCCTCGACCCGTGCCCGGGGCCAGCCCCCCGCCGTGCTCGGGTCCGCCCCTCCACGGGGATCCGCCCGTTAACCCGCCCCGCTGGACTGGCCTGGTGCCTCTGCCAGCGGGCCCCACGCCCCTGCTTAATTAAAAAAGAGTGAAATAATAAAAATAATAAAAATAAATAATAAATTAAATTATTCTTGTTTAATTAAACTAAACCTAATTAACTTAACTAATTCGGTTGGTTAACATAGACAGTCAATGTCAGGGGGGCCCACACCCTGTTGACCAGTCAAACGTTGACTGGTCAACTCGGACCCCCTGGCTCACTTTTCATCCTCTCTGTACACTTCTGTGTACACAGAGCTGGGTACCGTAGCATTTAATCTTTATTTTCGAGTTAATAATAATTTCAGGATATTACTAGAACTTTAGAAAATCATATAAAATAATGCGTAACTCGGATGAAAATACTTTGTACATGAAAGTTGCTCAGAAAAACGAGACGAATCCGAATACGCAGTCTGTTCTTCTGTCTCGCGTCCCTAGCATAACGAACATGCAACCGTCCCCCTCCAATTCATCTATCCGAAAATGCCATCCTTCGGGAAAACTCTCCCGGATATTATCCCCCTTCGCCGGTATCGTGTAACACTGCATAAGAACACCCCTAGCGCTGCTTATTGTCTTATCATGCATAGTATTGTACTTGTTTGCTCTGTATTTATTGTTTCTTCCCCCTCTTCTCTCCGGTAGACCCCGAGACCGTTGAGGATGCCCCTATGATCGACTACGTCGACGACGACCCTTCTTCCCTTTCAACGGAGCTTCCAGGCAAGCCCCCCCCCCTTGATCACTCCGATATCGCCCATTCCATTCTCTCATGCTTGCATTAGATTTTGCTACTGTTATTGTTTGCTCCTATTCTGATGCATAGCCTGCTTTTGTAACCGCTCATTGTACCTTACCTGCTTATCCTAAACTGCTTAGTATAGGTTGGATAGTGATCCATCAGTGACGCCCACCTTGTCCTTGTTGCCCCTGCTTCACCATCGATGACTCGATCAACGTGATTGATGACCAGAGCCCGACACCTTACATCACATCACACCCCTTTTGTTGCTTGACTCCGCAGAGCTACTATCGAGTGCCGAGGGTGATACCTCGTAACGCACTCCTGATGAGAACTCTGTAGTGTAGCTATTCGGTCGTGGTCAACGAGGGTGATTCCTCTTTCACCACTCCAGATATGACTCTGTCGTGCAAACCCTCAAGTGTGGACCTCGAGGGTGATACCTCCTACGTTCACCTTGATGATTACATCGAGTGGAATCCACTGAGGGTGATTCCACGGGTTTTCCCCCTTGATGTTTAGGACACACGGTTACTCGGATTTTACTAGAGACCATTGTTGAAGTCGGGTCGGCCCTGAGGGGTACCCGCGAGTTCATGTGAAAGTCGGGCGGGCCCGTAGAGCACCCGCGAGTTTTCTACGAGGCACGGCCGGGCGTTCTGGGCCCTTGCCATAAGTCCACGAGACGGGTCGACGAGGTCACATTATCGTGAGTCTCCGCTCATCTCCGCAAGCCCCCAATGCACTAACAGGTTTGGGTATTTGTTCTGAATTGTCCTCTGGCCTTTACGCACTAACCACCACGCGGGAATAGTTATGAGCCTCGGCGTCGCAGTATCAGCCAAAGCTTTGTCAGACCTCCAGTTCAGCATTTGTGGCCGGTCCGGATGGCGCCATCCAGGCAGAGGTAGTGCTAGTATCCCCTTGCGCACAACGACCCGGAGTGGAACGGGCGATTGGTCCAAGACCCGAAAGCGCTTAGGATGTAGACCGGCGGGGACCTCTCTGCTGAGCCTAGGTAGGGAAACGACGTGTTGATCTTCCGAGGTCGGGCATTGACTCGGAAAAGTGTGTCCGGCCAGAGTAATCAAGCGTGTTGGGTAATGTGGTGCACCCCTGTAGGGAAGTTATCTATTCGAATACCGTGTCCATGGTAATGGACGTTCAGAATTGTATCCTGATCTGTTACAACTAGAACTGGTTATTTGAGACATGTGATGGATATGTGGCTCCGGGATTGCTTTCTCGTAGGGAGTCGAGGAAGGATCTCTGGGCATTAATCTTACAACATGCTTGTCAATTATAAACTGCTATTTGTTTACTCTTCTATATGCTGCAAGATGCTTGGAGCTGCTTGAAGATGCTAGTCTTCGATAGGCTAGGCCTTCCCCTCTATTATGGCATTCTGCAGTTCAGTCCATGGATACATACCTTCCATTTGATACCAATGCATACTTAGTATAGATCTGATGCTTGCGAGTACTATGGATGAGTACTCACGGTTGCTTTGCTACCCCTTTTACGCCTTCTTCCTTCTTTTCGGTTGTTGCAACCAGATGGTGGATCCCTGGAGTCAGATGCCACCGTCGATGAATACTACTACATGGAGGCCGCCGAAGACCAGGAGTAGTTAGGAGGTCCCAGGCAGGAGGCCTTGCCTCTTCGATCATTGTTGCTTTTGTGTTAGCCTTCTTAAGGCATCCTTGTTTAACTTATGTCTGTACTAAGATATTATTGCTTCCGCTGAATCTTGTGTATCAATCTATGTATTTGAGCCCTCCAGGCCCCTGGCTTGTAATATGAAGCTTGTATTTTTTTTATTTGTGTCTAGAGTTGTGTTGTGATATCTTCCCGTGAGTCCCTGATCTTGATCGTACACATTTGCGTGTATGATTAGTGTACAGTCGAATCGGGGGCGTCATAAGTTGGTATCGGAGCCGACTGCCTGTAGGAAACCCCCTTTCCAACTCCTTGGCCGAAGTTGAGTCTAGTCTTTGGAAAACTATTTTACTAACATGGCTGTGTGGCTTATGGGCCCACGTCGCCTTGGGTGGTATTAGGATCTTTTATTCCTCGTCTATACTCTGGGACTCTGATCTCTCTTCTATTGGGGTTAAATGATTTGCTAAATATAACATTAGGATCTCATGATCACATCCACCCGGAAAATTGTATTGCCCTTTTTCTCGAATTAAGGTTCAGAATCTGCTTCACAATATTCACTGGCCGCGGGATCCTGTTATCAAGGGCACCCTACGTCGCCACATGCAAATTCCTCTCTCCAGAGGTTTTCCCTGAGATTGATGTAGCCTTGCTATGTCCCGTTGTTATATCCCTCCATCGCGTGCATACGTGCCGCCTAGTATGTCAAGGATGTTTCTTTTGTCCGAACTCATACAAACAACGTGTAATTGGCTCTATATATGTATCAGTATGTCTTCAATGACTACTGCTTTATACATACTATGCCTTTGCTCACTATTCAAGTTACCACATGAATGACTCCCTACACTTCCTCCACCCCTTGCTAAACTACCCCCTATTGCATTTAAGTAGGATGGTTAGACCCGCTGGTCATGGCCGCCTGAATCATGTCCGGAATGATACATCAGTTGAGCTAAATCGCCAGTTCATGAAAGGAGTCATGACTGAGTTTCCGTGCCCCAATATGAATCAACAACTAGCCCAGTGACTCTGCAAGACTTTGCGCATCTCAACCCTGTCATCTACCGCAGCTCAACTCAGCCCCTTGATGCTAATGATTGGCTCATTGATATCACTTTTGAGTTGGAGTCTGCTGATGTAGCCCCTGTCAACTATGTCACCTTCGCGGCATATTATCTGAAAGGTCCCGCTGCTCAATGGTGGGACAGCCATAGTCGTTCCTTACCTATTGGAACCGCCATCACTTGGCCGGAATTCCAAGCTACATTTCATGGGCCAATGTCAAACCACCATGGATAGTCATAACGCCCCCGTTGAAATTGAAGAGTTGGAATTCCATGTTCCCCCCATTGTTTTGAAGTCTTCCAATATCGACCTCATTCTGTCAATGGAATGTTTTGAAAACACATACCGCTTCTATCGTTTACACCACTAAAACCATCCATCTACTACATCCTTCAAGTGAGATAGTAAGCTACCATGCTCATCTTGTTCGAAATGCCAAAGCACGAATTTATTCCTTGGAAGCGTGAAATGCTTCTCCCCTTTGTGAGAATTTAAAACGCTACACCGAGGTTTGAAGTTTCTGTCTGGTCCGCGTTCTCCATCAAGCTGAACGTTGCACCCGTCAAAGAGCTATCAAATTTCTTAAAGTTCAGTGGTCAAATCTTTCTGAAGATGAAGCCACTTGGGAATGCAAGGATCGTCTTCGTGATGAATACCCGCTTTGTTTCCATATACCTCCTAAAATCTCGGGACGAGATTTCTTGTAGTGGAGGAGATTTGTAACGCCCGGATAATTAAGCTATAGTAATCCCCTCCTAATGATGCCAGGTCATCACATTACTATTGCTGATCCTCACTTTATCCAAATCACAATTCAAATTCAAGTTCTAATTAAAGTCCAAAATTCAAATTTTCTCAAACATGCAAACTAAAATGTTCAAAGTGTTGCAAATATTCCATAACTAATAATGGTGGTGAACCAACATTTTTGCAAAGTGTTTAAATGCCCTAAACTAATCCAAACAGTGGCCTAAATAATAATTTAATTGCTTTTTAAATTATAAAAATACTATGATATTTTATTTAAACCTCAAACTATTTGTGGCAGTGGCATAATTACTAATGTTGATTTAGGGGCTAGTGTTGTATTCTATAAAGCTAGAATTAAAAGGAAACTAATAAGAAATTAGAAACTGTAAAAAGAAAAGAAAATTGCAAATAGAAAAGCAGAACTTTAAAACAATGGAAAAGGCCCCCCTGTTTTTTTTTCTGGGCCGGAACCCACCCGGCCGGCCCAGGTGGCCCAGCTGCCACCTCCCCGCCGTTGTCGTCTTCTCCCCATGCCCCGAATGTTCGTCCGACTGCGCCCACTGTCGCCGACGGACCAGCTCACCGTCCGCGCCGCTACAGGCCCCCGGAGGGGATAAGGATGCCGCCTGCGCCCCCTCGATCTCCCCTCCCCACTTGCCCCTAGCTCCGCCACTCCCACTCTCTCCTCCCCCCACTCTACCTCGCTTCCCCCCAGATCTGCCTCGCCTGAGACAGCGGTCACCGCACTCGCCGTCGTCTTGGACATCAGCCGCGGCCAGTCGCCTCCTCGATGCTCTGGACTCTGCTCCGGGGAGCTCGCCTTCATCGTCCTCGTCTTCCCGGTGCAAGGGTTCACTCTGGGTCGACGCCGGCGCTCGAGACCGACTCCATCTTCATCATCGCTGGCCGCCACTGCTTCTCTTCGGTATGCACTGCTCCGGCCATCCTCGGCTTCGCCACAACACAAGTGAGCACCTCTGTGAGCCCACGAACAGGATCCCTCCCTTCCCCGCTCAAATCCGTCGCTCTAGCTCAGTTTACCACCATGACCGAAGCTGGACACCGCACGGCTAGTCACCGACGCCACTCCGGTGGCCTTTGGTCTCGCGCGTGTACCCGTCGTCTTCACTGCGTCACGTAGATGCTTCCTAGCCCCCCTGCTCGTCTTGTGCGCGCCCGTGGCTTCGACCCCGTCGAGTCCGAGCCGTGCCACCACTCCAACCTCGCGTAGAAGCGAACGAGCTCGCGCTTGCCGTGTTCGCTGCGCCATCCCCGTGCCCAGCTCGCGCCCGTCCGTGCTCCCACGCGTTGGCCACCCTCGGCCTTGCGCCCGCTCGCCTCTCGACCCCGCCACCAGCTGCTCACCGTCGCCCTGCCCGCCGTGCCGACCACCACGCCCGCCTCCCCGCAGCCACCCCCAGTGGCGGAGCTATAGAGTGGCCAGGGTGGGCCATGGCCCACCCTGGAATTTTGGGTCCGCTTATATACCTATATGGATTTTTAACTGGGCTAGAAAAATAGGCCCGATAACCATACCAATTGATCTAGTGAACGCACCCATAGCCCTCGTCTCGTCCTCTTCCTTCGTTCCTTGTCTCGTCCACTACAGTCGCCTCATCCCGACGCCATCTGACGCCCTCGCCTCACCGCTGCTGTTCCTCACGGCCTCGCCGGTCGCCGGCTGGATCCCAGACCGCCTCCCCCTTCCCGCCCGCGCTCGCCTGACCCTCAGCTCACCGCTCCCTCGCGCCCCTAGCCTGTCCGGCTGCTCCCTTGACCAAGGCTGTCTGGCCCTGCCGCCCGCTCGCCCCTGCCACTGCCCTCCGGTGGAGTCTGGCCCTCCGCCCTCCCTGTGCTACCTCTTGAGCACTGCGTTGGTTTTCCCTTGAAGAGGAAAGGGTGGTGCAGTAAAGTAGCATAAGTATTTCCATCAGTTTTTGATAACCAAGGTATCAATCCAGTAGGAGACCACGCTCGAGTCCCACACACCTACACAAACAAATAAGAACCTCGCAACCAACACGATAAAGGGGTTGTCAATCCCTTCACGGTCACTTACGAGAGTGAGATTTGATAGAGGTGATAAGATAATATTACGGTGGGTAAACGAATTACTGTGGGAGATTAATATGATGGAAAATAGACTCGGGGGCTATAGGTTTCACTACTGGCTTCTCTCAAGATAGCATAAGTATTACGGTGGGTAAACGAATTACTGTCGAGCAATTGATAGAATTGAGCATAGTTATGAGAATATCTAGGTATGATCATGTATATAGGCATCATGTCCGTGACAAGTAGACCGAAACGATTTTGCATCTACTACTATTACTCCACACATCGACCGCTATCCAGCATGCATCTAGAGTATTAAGTTCATAAGAACAGAGTGATGCTTTAAGCAAGATGACATGATGTAGAGGGATAAACTCATGCAATATGATATAAACCCCATCTTTTTATCCTCGATGGCAACAATACAATACGTGCCTTGCTACCCTTGCTGTCACTGGGAAAGGACACCGCAAGATTCAACCCAAAGCTAAGCACTTCTCCCATTGCAAGAAAGACCAATCTACTAGGCCAAACCAAACTGATAATTCGAAGAGACTTGCAAAGATAACCAATCATACATAAAATAATTAAGAGGAGATTCAAATATTGTTCACAGATAAACTTGATCATAAACCCACAATTCGTCGGATCTCGACAAACACACCACAAAAGAAGATTACATCGAATAGATCTCCAAGAAGATCGAGGAGAACTTTGTATTGAGATCCAAAGAGAGAGAAGAAGCCATCTAGCTAATAACTATGGACCCGAAGGTCTGAGGTAAACTACTCACACATCATCGGAGAGGCTATGGTGTTGATGTAGAAGCCCTCCATGATCAATGCCCCCTCCGGCGGAGCACCGGAAAAGGCCCCAAGATGGGATCTCACGAGTACAGAAGGTTGCGGCGGTGGAAATAGGGTTTTTGCTCCGTATATGATGTTTCCTTGGTATATGGGTATATATTGGAGGAAGAAGTA
This sequence comes from Aegilops tauschii subsp. strangulata, assembly GCF_002575655.3. NCBI lineage: Eukaryota > Viridiplantae > Streptophyta > Magnoliopsida > Poales > Poaceae > Aegilops > Aegilops tauschii. The sequence continues at coordinate 392,425,962 of NC_053037.3, forward strand.
CGTCGGTGGAGCAACGAGGGCCCCACGAGGGTGGAGGGCACGCCTGGGGGAGGTGGACGCGCCCCCTACCTCGTGCCCTCCTCGTTGATTACTTTACGTAGACTCCAAGTCCTCTGGATCATGTTTGTTCCGAAAATCACGTTCCCGAAGGTTTCATTCCGTTTGGACTCCGTTTGATATTCTTTTTCTGCGGAACACTGAAATAGGCAAAAAATGCAATTTGGGTTGGGCCTCCGGTTAATAGGTTAGTCCCAAAAATAATATAAAAGTGTATAATAAATCCCATTAAACATCCAAAACAGAATATAATATAGCATGGAACAATAAAAAATTATAGATACATTGGAGACGTATCAAGCATCCCCAAGCTTAATTCCTGCTCGTCCTCGAGTAGGTAAATGATAAAACAGAATTTTTGATGTGGAATGCTACTTAGCATTATTTTCAATGTAATTCTCTTAACTGTGGCATGAATATTCAGATCCGAAAGATTCAAGATAAAAGATTAATATCGACATAAAAATAATAATACTTCAAGCATACTAACTAAGCAATCATGTCTTCTCAAAATAACATGGCGAAAGAAAGTTATCCCTACAAAATCATATAGTCTGGCTATGCTCTATCTTCATCACACAAAGTATTTAATCATGCACAACCCCGATGACAAGCTAAGCAATTGTTTCATACTTTTGATGTTCTCAAACTTTTTCAATCTTCACGCAATACATGAGCGTGAGCCATGGACATAGCACTATATGTGGAATAGAATGGTGGTTGTGGAGAATACAAAAAAGGAGAAGATAGTCTCACATCAACTAGGCGTATCAACGGGCTATGGAGATGCCCATCAATAGATATCAATGTGAGTGAGTAGGGATTGCCATGCAACGGATGCACTAGAGCTTATAAGTGTATGAAAGCTCAACAAAAGAAACTAAGTGGGTGTGCATCCAACTCGCTTGCTCACGAAGACCTAGGGCATTTTGAGGGAGCCCATCATTGGAATATACAAGCCAAGTTCTATAATGTAAAATTCCCGCTAGTATATGAAAGTGACAACATAGGAGACTCTCTATCATGAAGATCATGGTGCTACTTTGAAGCACAAGTGGTGTAAAAGGATAGTAACATTGTCCCTTCTCTCTTTTTCTCTCATTTTTTTATTTGGGCCTTTTCTCTTTTTCTTCTTCTTTTTTTATTTTTTTTCTATTTTTCGTCCGGAGTCTCATCCCGACTTGTGGGGGAATCATAGTTTCCATCATCCTTTCCTCACTGGGACAATGCTCTAATAATGATGATCATCACACTTTTTTACTTACAAGTCAAGAATTACAACTCAATACTTAGAACAAAAATAAGACTCTATGTGAATGCCTCCGGCGGAGTGCCTGGATATGCAATGAATCAAGAGTGACATGTATAAAAATTATGAACGGTGGCTTTGCGACAAATACGATGTCAACTACATGATCATGCAAAGCAATATGACAATGATGAAGCGTGTCATAGCAAACGGAACGGTGGTAAGTTGCATGGCAATATATCTCGGAATGGCTATGGAAATTCCATAATAGGTAGGTATGGTGGCTGTTTTGAGGAAGGTATATGGTGGGTGTATGATACCGGCGAAAAGTGCGCGGTATTAGAGAGGCTAGCAATGGTGGAAAGGTGAGAGTGCGTATAATCCATGGACTCAACATTAGTCATAAAGAACTCATATGCTTGTTGCAAAAATCTATTAGTTATCGAAACAAAGTATTACGTGCATGCTCCTAGGGGGATAGATTGGTAGGAAAAGACCATCGCTCGTCCCCGACCGCCACTCATAAGGAAGACAATCAATAAATAAATCATGCTCCGACTTCATCACATAACGGTTCACCATACGTGCATGCTACGGGAATCACAAACTTTAACACAAGTATTTATCAAATTCACAACTACTCAACTAGCATGACTCTAATATCACCATCTTCATATCTCAAAACAATTATCAAGCATCAAACTTCTCATAGTATTCAACGCACTTATAAGAAAGTTTTTAATAATCTTGGATGCCTATCACTTTAGGACTAATTTCTCAATTTAAGCAAATTATCATGCTGTTTTGTAGGACTCTCAAAATAATATAAGTGAAGCATGAGAGAACAATAGTCTATAAAGCAAAACCATCACCGTGCTCTAAAAGATATAAGTGAAGCACTAGAGCAAAAACTATATAGCTCAAAAGATATAAGTGAAGCACATAGAGTATTCTAATAAATTCCGAATCATGTGTGTCTCTCTCAAAAGGTGTGTACAGCAAGGATGATTGTGGTAAACTAAAAAGCAAAGACTCAAATCATACAAGACGCTCCAAGCAAAACACATATCATGTGGTGAATAAAAATATAGCTCCAAGTAAAGTTACCGATGGACGAAGACGAAAGAGGGGATGCCTTCCGGGGCATCCCCAAGCTTTGGATTTTTGGTGTCCTTAGATTATCTTGGGGTGCCATGGGAATCCCCAAGCTTAGGCTCTTGCCATTCCTTATTCCATAATCCATCATATCTTTACCCAAAACTTGAAAACATCACAACACAAAACTCAACAGAAAATTTCGTGAGCTCCGTTAGAGAAAGAAAACAAAACACCACTTCAAGGTACTGTATTGAACTCATTCTTTATTTATATTGGTGTTAAACCTACTGTATTCCAACTTCTCTATGGTTTATAAACTATTTTACTAGCCACAGATTCATCAAAATAAGCAAACAACACACGAAAAACAGAATCTGTCAAAAACAGAACAGTCTGTAGTAATCTGTAACTAACGCAAACTTCTGGAACTCAGAAACATCTACCAAAATAGGAAGACCTAAATAATTTGTTTATTGATCTACTTCAATTGGAATAAGTATTTATCATATTCTTGTGATTTTTAACAATTGTTTTTGTGAACAGAAAGTTTCTGGAATTTTCAGCAAGATCAAATAACTATCATCCAAGAAGATCCTATAGGTTTCACTTGGCACAAACACTAATTAAAACATAAAAACAAATCTAACCAGAGGCTAGATCAAATATTTATTGAATAACAGCAAGGAAAAATATTGGGTTGTCTCCCAACAAGAACTTTTCTTTAAAGCCTTTTAGCTAGGCATTGATAATTTTAATGATGCTCACATGACAGACAAGAATTGAAGCACAAAGAGAGCAACATAAAACATGTGACAAACACACTTAAGTATAACATACTTCCTATGCATAGGTATTTTATAGGCAAACAAATTATCATAGAAAGCAAAAACTAGCATATGCAAGGAAGAGAAAAGAAACAATAACAATCTCAACATAACGAGAGGTAATTTAGTAACATGAAAATTTCTACAACCATATTTTCCTCTCTCATAATAATTACATGCGGGATCATAAGAAAATTTAACAAAATAGCTATCACAAACTATATTCTCAACACGATCCACATGCATGCGAAGTTGACACTCTTCCAAAATAGTGGGATTATCATTAACTAAAGTCATGACCTCTCCAAACCCACTTTTATCAAAAATTTCATAAGATTGAATATTCTCCAAATATGTGGGATCTAAAGTTGACACTCTTCCAAACCCACTTTCAATAATATTGCAAACACTATTATCAATCTCATATTCATCATGGGGCTTAAATAAATTTTCAAGATCATAAGAAGAATCTCCCCAATCATGATCATTGCAACAAGTAGTGGACATAGCAAAACTAGCATCCCCAAGCTTAGGGTTTTGCATATTATTAGCACAATTGACATCAAGAGAATTTATAGTAAAATCATTGAAATCATGCTTTTTATTCAAGGAGCTATCATGAATCTCTTCATAAAGTACTTCATCACAATTTTCAGATTCACAAATTTCAAGCAAAACTTCATAAAGATAATCTAGTGCACAAAACTCACTAGCAATTGGTTCATCATAATTGGATCTCTTAAAAAGATTAGCAAGCGGATGAGGATCCATAGATCTTAGGTTCTCTGTTTAGCAATAAATATTCAACTATTCCAACCAAATGTGCAAACGAGCCAAGTAAGACATTAAGGCAAACGAAAAGACGAACAGAATAAGGGCGAATAAAACGGCAAGGGTGAAGTGGGGGAGAGGAAAACGAGAGGCAAATGGCAAATAATATAATGTGAGGGATAAGAGTTTGTGATGGGTACTTGGTATGTCTTGACTTGTGCGTAGCTCCCCGGCAACGGTGCCAGAAATCCTTCTTGCTACCTCTTGAGCACTGCGTTGGTTTTCCCTTGAAGAGGAAAGGGTGATGCAGTAAAGTAGCGTAAGTATTTCCCTCAGTTTTTGAGAACCAAGGTATCAATCCAGTAGGAGACCACGCTCGAGTCCCACGCACCTACACAAACAAATAAGAACCTCGCAACCAACGCGATAAAGGGGTTGTCAATCCCTTCACGGTCACTTACGAGAGTGAGATCTGATAGAGATGATAAGATAATATTTTTGGTATTTTTATGGTAAAGACTAAAAGTAAAGAAAGCAAAATAAACGGCGCCAGAAATAGCTTGTTGTCGGGAGATTAATATGATGAAAAATAGACCGGGGGCCATAGGTTTCACTAGTGGCTTCTCTCAAGATAGCATAAGTATTACGGTGGGTAAACGAATTACTGTCGAGCAATTGATAGAATTGAGCATAGTTATGAGAATATCTAGGTATGATCATGTATATAGGCATCACGTCCGCGACAAGTAGACCGAAACGATTCTGCATCTACTACTATTACTCCACACATCGACCGCTATCCAGCATGCATCTAGAGTATTAAGTTCATAAGAACAGAGTAATGCTTTAAGCAAGATGACATGATGTAGAGGGACAAACTCATGCAATATGATATAAACCCCATCTTTTTATCCTCGATGGCAACAATACAATACGTGCCTTTCTACCCCTGCTGTCACTGGGAAAGGACACCGCAAGATTGAACCCAAAGCTAAGCACTTCTCCCATTGCAAGAAAGATCAATCTAGTAGGCCAAACCAAACTGATAATTCGAAGAGACTTGCAAAGATAACCAATCATACATAAAATAATTTAGAGGAGATTCAAATATTGTTCATAGATAAACTTGATCATAAACCCGCAATTCATTGGACCTCGACAAACACACCGCAAAAGAAGATTACATCGAATAGATCTCCAAGAAGATCGAGGAGAACTTTGTATTGAGATCCAAAGAGAGAGAAGAAGCCATCTAGCTAATAACTAATCACACATCATCGGAGAGGCTATGGTGTTGATGTAGAAGCCCTCCGTGATCAATGCCCCCTCCGGCGGAGCGCCGGAAAAGGCCCCAAGATGGGATCTCACGGGTACAGAAGGTTGCGGCGGTGGAAATAGGGTTTTTGCTCCGTATATGATGTTTCCAGGGTATATGGGTATATATAGGAGGAAGAAGTACGTCGGTGGAGCAACGAGGGCCCCACGAGGGTGGAGGGCGTGCCTGGGGGAGGTGGCCGCGCCCCCTACCTCGTGCCCTCCTCGTTGATTACTTTACGTAGACTCCAAGTCCTCTGGATAACGTTTGTTTCGAAAATAACGTTCCCGAAGGTTTCATTCCGTTTGGACTCCGTTTGATATTCTTTTTCTGCGAAACACTGAAATAGGCAAAAAACAGGAATTTGGGTTGGGCCTCCGGTTAATAGGTTAGTCCCAAAATAATATAAAAGCGTATAATAAAGCCCATTAAACATCCAAAACAGAATATAATATAGCATGGAACAATAAAAAATTATAGATACGTTGGAGACGTATCACCCTGCAAAGCCTACGGCCGTCGGTGCCGCTCAGTAGCCAGTCTCCGGCCGTCCAGCGGTAGCACCGCAGCAAGTGTGCAAAACGATTTAAGGTACTGAAATCTCCTAATTTTTGATTTAGAGTTTGCTTTTTCGCACTATGCTATCATGAATTGATGAACACATACATAATTTTCACATCATTTCTGCCTCAATTAGCATTATTGATGGAAACTAATTTTTATTGTAGGTTGAAGAATGAAGAGGGCCGGATGCATTGTTTCTCTTTTTCAGAATATAGTCAAGAGCAAGTTGAGAAATAAGATGGGTGATAGTCTTTTGGATGATTGACTAGTCACATACATTGAGGGGGATGCTTTTGCCGAGGTGAATGAAGATGATATAATTGGTACTTCCATGGTAATGCAAAAGCGTAGGCTAGAAACATAATTTTTTTTGAGTTTCTCAAGGTATGTATTATGGTCCATGTATTATGTATTATCTAGGCTTCTTTATGCAAAACATAGACTTAATTGAGAATTTTAGTGTGTTTGTAAGACCATATTAATCTATTTCTATGTGATATCAGTAATTAGTTAGAACATCCACATGTCATATTTCTTGTAAAAAAATTTGGGGCGGACGGACCACCCTGATGTCAAATGCTAGCTCCGCCACTGGCCACCCCACGGCCCTGCCCCACGTGCTGCTCGCTGGCCGATCCCGCGCCCAGCGCCACGTCGCCGCGCCTGCACTCCCGCTCTATCCCGATCCACGCCACCCACTGCTCTGTCCGGCGGCTCCGCCCCTCGCCGGCGACCTCGCACCGCACCTAGCGCCCTCTAGCCGCCCCGGCCGGTGCCCGGGGCCAGCGCCCCGCCGCGCTCGGGTCCGCCCGTTAACCCGCCCCGCTGGGCTGGCCTGGTGCCTCCGCTAGCGGGCCCCACGCCCCTGCTTAATTAAAAAAGAGTTTAAAATAAAATAATAAAAATATATAATTAATTAATTAATTAATCTTGTTTAATTAAACTAAACCTAATTAACTTAACTAATTCGGTTGGTTAACTTACACAGTCAATGACAGGGGGCCCACACCCTGTTGACCAGTCAAATGCTGACTGGTCAACTGGGACCCCCTGGCCCACTTGTCATCATGTGTGTACACTTCTGTGTACATAGAGTTGGGTACTCGTAGCATTTAATCTTTATTTTCGAATTAATAATAATTTCAGGATATTACTAAAACTTTAGAAAATCATATAAAATAATCCGTAACTCGGATGAAAATACTTTGTACATGAAAGTTGCTCAGAAAGATGAGACGAATCCGACTACGTAGTCCATTCTTCTGTCTAGTGTCCGTAGCATAGCAAACATGCAACCGTCCCCTCTGATTCATCTGTGCGGAAATGCCAAACTTCGAGAAAACTTTCCCGGATGTTATCCCCCTTCGCCGGTATCGTGTAACACTGCGTTACATCACCCCTAGCGCTTCTTATTGTCTTATAATGCATAGTATTATACTTGTTTGCTCTTTATTTATTGTTTCCTCCCCGTCTTCTCTCCGGTAGACCCCAAGACCGCTATTGATGCCCCTGTGATCGACTATATCGCAACGACCCTTCTTCCCTTTCAGCAGAGCTTCCAGGAAAGCCCACCCCCTTGATCACTCCGATATCGCCCATTCCATTCTCTCATGCTTGCATTAGATTTTGTTACTGTTATTGTTTGCTCCTATTCTAATGCATAGCCTACTTTTGTAACCGCTCATTGTACCTTACCTGCTTATCCTAAACTGCTTAGTATAGATTGGATAGTGATCCATCAGTGACCCCCACCTTGTCCTTGTTGCCCCTGCTTCACCATCGATGACTCGATCAACGTGATCGATGAATAGAGCCCGACACCTCACATCACATCACGCCCCTTTTGTTGCTCGACTCCGCAGAGCTACTATCGAGTGCCGAGGGTGATACCTCGTAACGCACTCGTGATGACAACTCTATATTGTATCTATTCAGTCGTGGTCAATGAGGGTGATTCCTCTTTCACCACTCCTGATACGACTCTATCGTGTAACCCCTCAAGTGTGGACCTCGAGGGTGATTCCTCCTACATTCACCTTGATGATTGCATCGAGTGGAATCCATCGAGAGTGATTCCTTGGGTTTTCCCCGTTGATGTTTTGGACACACGGTTACTCGGATTTTACTTGAGACCATTGTTGAAGTCAGGTCGGCCCTGATGGGTACCCGCGAGTTGATGTGAAAGTCGGGTGGGCCCGTAGAGCACCCGTGAGTTTTCTACGAGGCACGTCTAGGCATTCTGGGCCCTTGCCGTAAGTCCACGAGACGGGGCGACGGGGTCACATTATCGTGTGTCTCTGCTCGTCTCCATGAGCCCCCAATGCACTAACAGGTTTGGGTATTTGTTCTGAGTTGGCATCTGGCCTTTACGCACTAACCACCATGCGGGAATAGTTATGGGCCTCGGCATCGCAGTACCAGCCAAAGCTTTGTCAGACGTCCAGTTCAGCATTGTGGTCGGGCCAGATCGCGCCATCCATGCAGAGGTGGTGCTAGTATCCCCTTTCGCACAATGACCCGGAGTGCAATAGGCGATGGGCCCAAGACCCCGGAGCGCCTAGGATGTAGACCGGCGGGGACCTCTATGCTGAGCCTAGGTAGGTCTGCAACATGTTGATCTTCCGAGGCCGGGCGTTGACTCAGAAAAGTGTGTCCGGCCAGAGTAATCAAGCATGTTGGGTCATGTAGTGCACCCATGCAGGGAAGTTATCTATTCGAATACCGTGTCCACGGTAATGGATGTTCAGACTTGTATCATGATCTATTACAACTAGAACTAGTTACTTGAGACATGTGATGGATATGTGGCTCCATGATTGCTTTCTCACAGGGAGTCGAGGAAGGATCTCTGGGCGTTAATGTTACAACATGCTTGTTAATTATAAACGGCTATTTCTTTACTCTTCTATATGCTGCAAGATGCTTGGAGCTGCTTGAAGATGCTAGTCTTCGATAGGCTAGGCCTTCCCCTCTATTATGGCATTCTGCAGTTCAGTCCACGGATACATACCTTCCATTTGATACCAATGCATACTTAGTATAGATATGATGCTTGCGAGTACTTTGGATGAGTACTCACGGTTGCTTTGCTACCCCTTTTACCCCTTCTTCCTTCTTTCCGGTTGTTGCAACCAGATGGTGGATCCCTGGAGTCAGATGCCACCGCCGATGAATACTGCTACATGGAGGCCACTGAAGACCAGGAGTAGTTAGGAGGTCCCAGGCAGGAGGCCTTGCCTCTTCGATCATTGTTGCTTATGTGTTAGCCTTCTTAAGGCATCCTTGTTTAACTTATGTCTGTACTCAGATATTGTTGCTTCCGTTGACTCTTGTGTATCGAGCTATGTATCCGAGCCCTCGAGGCCCTGGCTTGTAATATGAAGCTTGTATTATTTTATTTGTGTCTAGAGTTGTGTTGTGATATCTTCCCGTGAGTCCCTGATCTTGATCGTACACATTTGCGTGTATGATTACTGTACGGTCGAATCGGGGGCATCACAGTGTCCCTAAGAAGGGAGGTATTACTGTTGTTCCTAATGATAAGAATGAATTGATCCCACAAATAATTGTTACAGGTTATAGAATGGTAATTAATTTTCGCAAACTAAACAAAGCTACTAGAAAAGATTATTACCCTCCTTTTATTGATCAAATGCTAGAAAGACTGTCCAAACATACACATTTTTGCTTTCTAGATGGTTATTCTGGTTTTTCTCAAATACCTGTGTCAAAACAGGACCAAGAAAAGACAACTTTACTTGCCCGTTCAGTACTTTTGCTTATAGACGTATGCCTTTCGGTTTATGCAATACACCTGCCACCTTTCAAAGATGTATGACTGCTATATTCTCTGACTTCTTTGAAAAGATTGTTGAGGTTTTCTTGGATGATTTCTCCATTTATGGAACTTCTTTTGATGATTACTTAAGCAACATTGATCAAGTTTTGCAGAGATGTGAAGAAACTAATCTTGTTTTGAATTGGGAGAAGTGCCACTTTATGGTTAATGAAGGTATTGTCTTGGGGCATAAAATTTCTGAAAGAGGTATTGAAGTTGATAAAGCTAAAGTAGATGCTATTGAAAAGATGTCGTGTCCTAAAGATATCAAAGGTATAAGAAGTTTCCTTGGTCATGCTGGTTTCTATAGGAGGTTTATTAAAGACTTCTCTAAAATTTCTAGGCCTCTCACTAATCTCTTGCAAAAATATGTTCCTTTTGTTTTTGATGATGATTGTGTAGAAGCATTTGAAATACTTAAGAAATCCTTGATTTCTACACCTATTGTTCAGCCACCTGACTGGAATTTACCCTTTGAAATTATGTGTGATGCTAGTGATTATGTTGTTGGTGTTGTTCTAGGCAAAGAGTTGATAAGAAATTGAATGTTATTCGTTATGCTAGTAAAACTCTAGACAGTGCCCAAAGAAATTATGCTACTACTGAAAAAGAATTTTTAGTAGTTGCTTTTGGATATGATAAGTTCAAATCTTATATTGTTGACTCCAAAGCAACTGTTCACACTGACCATGCTGCTATTAAATATCTTATGGAAAAGAAAGATGCTAAGCCTAGACTTATTAGATGGGTTCTCCTGTTACAAGAATTTGATTTGCATATTATTGATAGAAAGGGAGCTGAGAACCCCGTTGCAGACAACTTGTCTAGGTTAGAAAATGTTCTTGGTGACCCACTGATATTGATGATAGCTTTCCTGATGAGCAATTGGCTGTCATAAATGCTTCTCGTAATACTTCATGGTATGTTGATTATGCTAATTCCATGTTTAGGGCTTTGATTACATGGGACCTTTTTCTTCCTCTAATGGGTATACACATATTTTAGTTGTTGTTGATTATGTTACTAAGTGGATAGAAGCTATTCCAACTAGTAGTGCTGATCATAACACTTCTATTAAGATTCTTAAAGAATTTATTTTTCCGAGGTTTGGAGTCCCTAGATATTTGATGACTGATGGTGGTTCACATTTTATTCATGGTGCTTTCCGTAAAATGCTCGCTAAATATGATGTAAACCATAGAATTGCATCTCCATATCACCCTCAGTCTAGCGGTCAAGTAGAATTGAGCAATAGAGAGATTAAATTGATTTTGCAAAAGATTGTTAATAGATCTAGAAAGAATTGGTCTAAGAAACTTGATGATGCATTATGGGCTTATAGAACTGCTTATAAAAACCATATGGGTATTTCTCTGTATAAAATGGTTTATGGAAAAGCATGTCACTTACCTCTTGAATTAGAACATAAAGCTTATTGGGCTATTAAAGAGCTCAACTATGATTTCAAACTTGCTGGTGAGAAGAGGTTATTTGACATAAGCTCGCTTGATGAATGGAGAACCCAAGCCAATGAGAATGCCAAGTTGTTTAAAGAAAAGGTTAAAAGATGGCATGACAAAAGGATACAAAAGCGTGAGTTTAATGTAGGTGATCATGTTTTGCTATACAACTCTCGTTTAAGATTTTTTGCAGGAAAGCTTCTCTCTAAATGGGAAGGTCCTTACATTATCGAGGAGGTTTATTGTTCTGGTGCCATCAAAATCAACAACGCCGAAGGTACAAATCCGAAGGTGGTAAACGGTAAACGAATCAAACACTATATCTCAGGTAATCCTATAAATTTTGAGACCAATATAATTAATACCATAACACCGGAGGAGTACACAATGGACACTTTCCAAAATGTTTCAGACCCCGAAAAGGAATAGGTATGTGGTATGGTAAGTAAACCGACTCCAAAATGTTTCCAATGGCAATTTTTCTCCGTTTTGGAATATCTAAAAAAATAGGAAAATTAAAAGCAGTCTGAAGAGTGCACGAGGAAGCGGCAAGGCAGGAGGGTACGCCCTACCCCGTGGGCGCGCCCCTGTACCTTGCCGCCACCTCGTGTGCCCTCCGGACTCCGTTTTCTTGAACAATACTTCTTTTGGACGGTAAAAATTCATTATATAATATCCCAAAGGTTTTGACCACCGTACCACGGCAATATCTCATGTTTTCGTTTTGAGTTGTTTCTGCAGCAGATTTAAAGCAGGATGTCTTCGCAAGAGTCGGTCGGGGAGAGTCGTGTCTCTCATCCGACACCGGGCCCAAGAGCAAACAACGAAGCTGACCACTTCGGGTAATCAATGGAGGAAGAGATGGATGCTGACTTGAAAAGGGTGGATGCCATGGAGGAGGATCAAGAAGTTACCTCTCGTCTTCAACCTGGATTCATGTTGGAGGAACTTCAGAGCTCAACGATACCAAATTCGGTGATCCCTCCCAAGGCTAGATTTCTCTCTTATGAAAATATGAAAAAGAGTGTTGCTTTTCTCCCCGCAGTTATGAAACATCCATGGGAGATTGGAGTTCTAGCCGTCACGGGTAAACTTCGCAAGGAAATAATGGATCTTAAGTAGCAAAATAATAAGCTCGAGGGGGAGAATCGCATCCTAAGGGGCATCATCACCAAGAATATCACATCATCACCTCCAAAGAAAGAGACATAAATACATGGGTATGGGCACTCCCCTTGGCAACCGCCAAGCTTGGGGGAGGTGCCCCGGTATCATATCACCATCACACCTTTACCTTTATCATTTTTCTTAGTTCGATCCTTTTGGTTACATCTTGATCTAGTAGAATAAAGTTTTAGTATTATCTAGCTTTGAGTTTTGTTTCGAGATCTATCTATGTAATCGAGTCCTTGAGTTATATATAATAAAGAGTAGTTTTGAGTTGAGGGATTTGCTTTCTTGCTATGATCTTTAAGGAATAAAATAATAAAAAGATCATATAACGATCTTATGGAGAGTGATGACTTCACATATAAAGAGTATGATGAATAAAAGTTGTTGAGAGTTGACAAACGTAGTTTTGGTCATTGTTGCAATTAATATGAAGTAATATAGAAAGAGAGGCTTCACATATAAATATACTATCTTGGACATTCTTTGTAATTCTGAGCACTCATTAAAATATGACATGCCAAAAAGTTGATGTTGGACAAGGAAGACAACATAATGGGTTATGTTTTCTTATATTCGAATAGAAGTTATATTGTCATGGATCCTCCAACATGTTGAGCTTGCCTTTCTCTCTTATGCTAACCAAATCCTTTGCACCAAGTAGAGATACTACTTGTGCTTCCAAACATCCCTTAAACCAGTTTTGCCATGAGAGTCCACCATGCCTACCTATGGATTGAGTAAGATCCTTCGAGTAAATTGTCATCGGTGCAAACAATAAAAATTGCTCTCTAAATATGTATGATCTATTAGTGTGAAGAAAATAAGCTTTATACGAACTTGTGATATGGAAGAAATAAAAGCGACAAACTGCATAATGAAGTTCTTTATCACAAGCGACAATATAAAGTGACGTTCTTTTGCATTAAGATTTTGTGCATCCAACCATAAAAGCGCATGACAACCTCTACTTCCCTCTGCGAAGGGCCTATCTGTCAATTTTATTTTTCTACCCTTATACAAGATTCATGGTGATATTCACCTTTCCTTTTTACACTTTTTTTTGTTTTTGGCAAGCACTATGTGTTGGAGTAAGATCCAGATATATATATATCCACTCGGATGTAGGTTATCATAAAATATTATTGTTGACATTACCCCTGAGGTAAAAGGTAGGAAGTGAAACTATAAGCCCATATCTTTCTCTGTGTCCGATTGAAGCTTTGAACTCATAACTATCGCGTGAGTGTTAGCAATTGTGAAAGATTAAATGATAGTTGAGTATGTGGACTTGCTGAAAAGCTCTTATATTGACTCTTTCCTATGTCATGATAAATTGCAATTGCTTCAATGATTGAGATCATAGTTTATTAGTTTTCAATGAAGTTTCTAATTCATACTTTACCTTGTGGATGAATTGTTACTTTAGCATAAGAAATTATAAGACAATATATGTTGTTGTTCTAAAGATGATCATGACGCCATCATGTCCGTATTTTATTTTATTGACACCTCTATCTCTAAACATGTGGAGATATTTTTTGATTTCGGCTTTCGCTTGAGGACAAGCGAGGTCTAAGCTTGGGGGAGTTGATACGTCCATTTTGCATTATGGGCTGTTATTACACATTTGGGCACAATAGTTGTGCCTTTTCTCTCTTATTTTAGAAGGTTTACATGAAAGGGAGAATGCCGGCAGCTAGAATTCTGGACTGGAAAAGGAGCAAATCTGAGAGACCTATTATGCGCAACTCCAAAAGTCCTGAAACTTCACGGAGAATTATTTTGGAATATATAAAAAATATTGGGCGAAGAAAGTACCAAAGGGGACCCACCAGGCATCCATAAGGGTGGAGGGCATGCCCTACCCCTTGGGCGCGCCCCCTACCTTGTGGGCCACCTGGCAGGTCCCCGGTGCCCATCTTCTGCTATATGGTGTGTTTTGACCTGGAAAAATTAAGGAGGAAGCTTTCGAGACGAAGCGCCACCGTCTCGAGGCGTAACTTGGGAAGAACCAATCTAGGGCTCCGGCGGAGCTGTTCTGCCGGGGAAACTTCCCTCCCGAAGGGGGAAATCGAAGCCATCGTCATCACCAACAATCCTTTCATCGAGAGGGGGTCAATCTCCATCAAGATCTTCACTAGCACCATCTCCTCTCAAATGCTAGTTCATCTCTTGTATCCGATCTTTGTCTCAAAACCTAAGATTGGTACCTGTGGGTTGCTAGTAGTGTTGATTACCCCTTGTAGTTGAGGCTAGTTGGTTTATTCGATGGAAGATCATATGTTCAGATCCTTAATGATAATTAATAATCCTCTGATTATGAACATGAATATGCTTTGTGAGTAGTTACGTTTTTTCCTGAGGACATGGGAGAAGTCTTGTTATAAGTAATCATGTGAATTTGGTATTCATTCAATATTTTGATGAGATGTATGTTGTCTTTCCTCTAGTGGTGTTATGTGAACGTCGACTACATGACACTTCACCATTGTTTGGGCCTAGGGGAAGGCATTGGGAAGTAATAAGTAGATGATGGGTTGCTAGAGTGACAGAAGCTTAAACCCTAGTTTATGCGTTGCTTCGTAAGGGGCTGATTTGGATCCATATGTTTCATGGTACGGTTAGATTTAACTTAATTCTTCTTTCCTAGTTGCGGATGCTTGTGAGAGGGGTTAATCATAAGTGGCAGGCCTGTCCAAGGAGGGCAGTACCCAAGCACCGGTCCACCCACATATCAAATTATCAAAGTAATGAATGCGAATCATATGAGCATGATGAAAACTAGCTTGACAGTAATTCCCAAGTGTCCTCGGGAGCGCTTTGCATTATATAAGAGTTCGTTCAGGCTTGTCCTTTGCTACAAAAAGGATTGGGCCACCTTGCTGCACCTTAGTTACTTTTGTTACTTGTTACCCGTTACGAATTATCTTATCACACAACTATCTGTTACCAATAATTTCAGTGCTTGCAGAGATTACCTTGCTGAAAACCGCTTGTCATTTCCTTCTGCTCCTCATTGGGTTCGACACTCTTACTTATCGAAAGGACTGCGATAGATACCCTATACTTGTGGGTCATCAATCATATCTACTATATGACTCATGTTCGACCTTTAGGTCTCCAGTGTTCCAAGACCATGTCTGTACATGCTAGGCTCGTCAAGTTTAACCCAAGTATTCTGCATGTGCAAAACTGTCTTACACCCATTGTATGTGAACGTAGAGTCTATCACACCCAATCATCACGAGTTGCGTCGAAACGACGAACTTTGGCAACGGTGCATACTCAGGGAGAACACTTTTATCTTGAAATTTAGTGAAGGGGTCATCTTATAATGCTACCACTGTTCTAAGCAAAATAAGATGCATAAAGGATAAACATCACATGCAATCAAAATATGTGACATGATATGGCCATCATCATCTTGTGCTTTTGATCTCCATATCCAAAGCATCGTCGTGATCTCCATCGTCACCGGCTCGACACCTTGATTTCCATCGTTGCGTCGGGGTCGTCTCGCCAACTATTGCCTCTACAACTATTGCTAACGCATAGCGATAAAGTAAAGCAATTACATGGTGTTTGCATTTCATACAATAATTAAGAGACAACCCTAAGGCTCCTGCCAGTTGTCGTACAAAACATGATCATCTCATACATCAACATATATCACATCATAACTTGACCATATCACATTACAACATGCCCCGCAAAAACAAGTTAGACGTCCTCTACTTTGTTGTTGCAAGTTTTATGTGGCTGCTATGGGCTTCTAGCAAGAACCGTTCTTAACTTACGCAAAAACCAGAATGGTGATTATCAAGTTTGTTGTTTTAACCTTCTTCAAGGACCGTCCGTAGTCAAATTCGATTCAACTAAAGTAGGAGAAACAGACACCCGCCAGCCACCTTTATGAAAAACAAGTTGCATGTCAGTTGGTGGAACTGGTCTCATGTGCGTGACATGTAAGGTTGGTCCATGCCGCTTCATCCCACAATACCAGCGAATCAAAATATAAGACATTGGTGGTAAGCAGTATGACCATCAGCACCCACAACTCCTTTGTGTTCTACTTGTGCATATCATCTACGCATAGACCTGGCTCGGATGCCACTGTTGGGAAATGTAGCATGGAAAACAAAAAAATTCTACGCACACGCAAGATCTATCCATGGAGATGCATAGCAACGAGAGGGGAGAGTGTCTCTACGTACCATCATAGACCGTAAGCGGAAGCGTTTATTAACGCGGTTGATGTAGTCGGAATTCTTCGCGATCCAACCGATCAAGTACCAAACGTACGTCACCTCCGCGTTCAGCACACGTTCAGCTCGATGACGTCCTCGCCTTCTTGATCCAGCAAGACATGTGAAGTAGGTGATGAGTTCCAGCAGCACGACGGCATGGTGATGGTGGTGACAGTGGTGGTGTTCTGACAGCAAATTCGATTCAACTAAAATATGACCGAGGGACAAAACTATGGAGAGGGGCACCACACACGGCTAAGAGATTGTCGTCGTCCTTGTGTGGTGCCCCCTCCCACATATATATAGGTGGGGGAGAGGGGAGGCAGCCAGGAGGCGCCCCCAAGGAGGTCGAATCCTCCTTGGGCTCCTGCCCTAATCGCGCCCCCTTCCTTGTTTGTGGGCGGGAGGAAGGCTGATACGTCTCCATCGTATCTACTTTTCCTAACGCTTTTCCTCTTGTTTTGGACTCTAATTTGCATGATTTGAATGAAACTAACCCGGACTGACGATGTTTTCATCAGAACTACCATGGTGTTGTTTTCTGTGTAGAAATAAAAGTTCTCGGATTGGAACGAAACTTTGCGAGGATTTTTTTATATCAATAAAGAGAATTTCTGCAGCCAAGAACCACCGGAGGGGGCACCTGGGTGGGCACAACCCACCAGGGCCCCCCATCCAGGCGCGCCCAGGTGGGTTGTCCCCACCTGGTGGCCCCGCAGACCCTGAAACTGGCGCTATAAAATCCTATTTTTTTAGAAAAAAAATAGAGAGAAAGAATTATCGCATTCCACGAGACGGAGCCGCCGCCGTCTCCTGTTCTTCATTGGGAGGCCAGATCCGGAGTCCTTTTGGCGCTCCGGAGAGGGGGATCTTCGATCTTCGTCATCACCAACCCTTCTCCATCGCCAATTCCATGATGCTCCCCACCGGGAGTGAGTAATTCCTTCATAGGCTTGCTGGTCGGTGAGGAGTTGGATGAGATTCATCATGTAATCGATTTGGTTTTGTTAGGGCTTGATCCCTAGTATCCACTATGTTCTGAGATTGATGTTGCTATGACTTTGCCATGCTTAATGCTTGTCACTTTGGGCCCGGGTGCCATGATTTCATATCTGAACCGTTCATGTCATCACCATTATATCTATGTTCTAGATCTGATCTTGCAAGTTATAGTCACCTACTACGTGTTATGATCCGGCAACCCCGGAGTGACAATAGCCGGGACACTTCCCGGTGATGACCGTAGTTTGAGGAGTTCATGTATTCACCGTGTGTTAATGCTTTGTTCCGGTTCTCTATTAAAATGAGGCCTTAATATCCCTTAGTTTCCAATAGGACCCGTTGGCACGGGAGGGTAGGACAAATGATGTCATGCAAGTTCTTTCCATAAGCACGTATGACTATTTACGGAATACATGCCTACATTATATTTATGAACTGGAGCTAGTGTTGTATCGTCCTAGGTTATAACTGTCACATGATGAATATCATCCAACAAATCGCCGATCCAATGCCTATGATTTTCCTACATATTGTTCTTTGCTAAGTTACTACTGCTATTGTTACTATTGCACTTGCTACAAAATCACTGCTATCACTGTTACTGTTACTATTGCTGCTGCTACTACTATTATCAAAACTGTCATACTACTTTACTACTGATCACTTTGCTGCAGATAATTAATCTCTAGGTGTGGTTGAATTGACAACTCAGCTGCTAATACTTACAAATATTCTTTGGCTCCCCTTGTGTCGAATCTATAAATTTGGGTTGAATACTCTACCCTCAAAAACTATTGCGATCCCCTATACTTGTGGGTTATCAAGACCTTTTTCTGGCATCATTGCCGGGGAGCATAGCTATATTTGTTGAGTCACTTGGGATTATTATCAATTTATCACTATGAAGAATATGAAGGATGCTAAGACCAAGATTTTTCCCTCTAAGACGAGGGGCGATAAGGAACTGCCATCTATCTCCGGACTTGATTCACCTTCTGTTATAAGTAAACTTGCAACACCACCACATGTTATCAATTCTGATATGTCGCAAGTTATTGATGATGCTACTTTTGCTATGAATTCTACTCTTGATGATGCTAGTACCTTGCTTGATGATAATGTGCCACTAGGTGAATTCCTTGATGAACAAATTGCTAGAGTAAGATAGCATGATATTGTTGAAACTGACGATGAGCTTGAAACTGAAAATCTTGAAACACCTATTAGAACTAGTCCTCCTAGATATGAATTGCCTAAGGTACTGGAAGCTTATGTTATGAATGAGGAGACAACTAGAGATATTCTTGCTTGTAAGGATAGAGATGATCTAGAGAAATTATTATGCAAGTATAAAGAGAAATCTTTGAGTGCTAAAATGAAATGTGATCCTTAGTTTGCTGCTTCACCTACCTTTATTGATGATAAGGATTTTGAATTCTCTGTCGACCCAGAGTTAATTACTTTGGTTGAATCTGATCCTTTCCAAGGTTATGAAACTGAAATTGTTGTGGCACATCTTACTAAGTTGAATGACTGATACGTCCATTTTGCATCATGCTTTTATATCGATATTTATTGCATTATGGGCTGTTATTACACATTATGTCACAATACTTATGCCCATTCTCTCTTATTTTACAAGGTTTACATAAGGAGGGAGAATGCCGGCAGCTGGAATTCTGGGCTGGAAAAGGAGCAAATATTGGAGACCTATTCTGCACAACTCCAAAAGTCCTGAAACTCCACGAAAGTTATTTTTGGAAATAATAAAAATTGCCGAGCGAAAGAAATACGTCAGGGGGGCCTCCACCTGTCCATGAGGGTGGGGGTGCGCCCTACCCCCCAGGGCGCGCCCCTGCCTCGTGGGCCCCCTGTTGGCCCTCCGGTGCCCATCTTCTGCTATATGAAGTCTTTCGTCCAAAGAAAAATCATAAGCAAGCTTTCAGGACGAGACTCCGCCGCCACGAGGCGGAACCTTGGCGGAACCAATCTAGGGCTCCGGCAGAGCTGTTCTGCCGGGGATACTTCCCTCCGGGAGGGGGAAATCATCGCCATCGTCATCACCAACGCTCCTCTCATCGGGAGAGGGCCAATCTCCATCAACATCTTCCCCAGCACCATCTCATCTAAAACCCTAGTTCATCTCTTGTATCCAATTCTTGTCTCCAAGTCTGGGATTGGTACCTGTAGGTTGCTAGTAGTGTTGATTACTCCTTGTAGTTGATGCTAGTTGGTTTATTTGGTGGAAGATCATATGTTCAGATCCTTTATGCATATTAATACTCCTCTGATTATGAACATGAATATGCTTTGTGAGTAGTTACGTTAGTTCCTGAGGACATGGGAGAGGTTCTTTTATTAGTAGTCATGTGAATTTGGTATTCGTTCGATATTTTGATGAGATGTATGTTGTCTATCCTCTAGTGGTGTTATGTGAACGTCGACTACATGACACTTCACCATTTGGGCCTAGAGGAAGGCATTTGGAAGTAATAAGTAGATGATGGGTTGCTAGAGTGACAGAAGCTTAAACCCTAGTTTATGCGTTGCTTCGTAAGGGGCTGATTTGGATCCATCTGTTTCATGCTATGGTTAGGTTTACCTTAATACTTTTGTTGTAGTTGTAGATGCTTGCAATAGAGGTTAATCATAAGTGGGATGCTTGTCCAAGTAAGGACAGAACCCAAGCACCGGTCCACCCACATGTCAAATTATCAAAGTACCGAACGCGAATCATATGAATGTGATGAAAACTAGCTTGACGATAATTCCCATGTGTCCTTGGGAGCGCTTTTCTCTATATAAGAGTTTGTCCAGGCTTGTCCTTTGCTACAAAAAGGATTGGGCCACTTTGCTGCACTTTATTTACTTTTGTTACTTGTTGCTCGTTACAAATTATCCTATCACAAAACTATCTGTTACCTATAATATAATTTCAATGCTTGCAGAGAATACCTTGCTGAAAACCGCTTATCATTTCCTTCTACTCCTCGTTGGGTTCGACACTCTTACTCATCGAAAGGACTACGATAGATCCCCTATACTTGTGGGTCATCAAGACTCTTTTCTGGCGCCGTTGCCGGGGAGTGAAGCACCTTTGGTAGGTGGAACTTGGTAAGGAAAATTTTGTATAGTGTGCTGAAATTTACTGTCACTTGTTACTATGGAAAGTAATCCTCTGAGGGGCTTGTTCGGGGTATCTTCACGCCGACCAGTAGAGCAAAGAGTTGCTCCTCAACCTACTAAACCTACTGAAAATGAAACTGTCCACTTTGAGATTCCTTCGGGTATGTTAGAAAAACTGCTAGCTAATCCTTTTGCAGGAGACGGAACAAAGCATCCTGATGAGCACCTAATATATGTGGATGAAGTTTGTGGATTATTTAACCTTGCAGGTGTGCCCGGTGATCTTATTAAGAAGAAGGTCTTCCCTTTTTGAAGGGAGATGCATTGACATGGTATAGGCTATGTGATGATACGGGGTCATGGAACTACAAATGATTGAAATTGGAATTTCATCAGAAATTTTATCCTATGCATCTTGTTCATCGTGATCGCAATTACATATATAATTTTTGGCCTCGCGAAGGAGAAAGCATCGCTCAAGCTTGGGGGAGGCTTAAATCAATGTTATATTCATGCCCCAATCATGAGCTCTTAAGAGAAATGATTATTCAAAAAATTTATGCTCGGCTTTCTGATAACAATCGCACCATGCTCGATACTTCTTGTGCTGGCTCTTTTATGATGAAGACTATTGAATTCAAATGGGATTTATTGGAAAGAATTAAATTAAACTCTGAAGATTGGGATCTCGACGAAGGTAAGGAGTCAGGTATGACACCTAAGTTTGATTGTGTTAAATCATTTATGGATACCGATGTTTTCCATAAATTTAGCACTAAATATGGACTTGACTCTGAGATAGTAGCTTCCTTTTGTGAATCTTTTGCTGCTCATATTGATCTCCCTAAGGTGAAGTGGTTTAAATATCATCCTCCCGTAGAAGTAAAAGTAGCTGCACCTATTAAAGTTGAAGAAAAGACTATCACTTATAATGATCCTATTGTTCCTACTTCTTATGTTGAGAAACTACCTTTCCCTGTTAGGATAAAGGATCATGCTAAAGCTTCAACTGTGGTTCGTATAAGCAATATTAGAAATTATACACCTCCTGAGCAAATTAAAGTTGAACCTAATATTGCTATTGTTAAAGATATCTTGTGTGATAATATTGATGGGCATGTTATTCATTTCCGTGATGAAACTGCTAGAATTGCCAAACCTTGTGCTAAAGATAAACATAGACCTGTGGTAGGCATGCCGGTTATTTCTGTTAAAATAGGAGATCATTGTTATCATGGCTTATGCAATATGGGCGCTAGTGCTAGTGCAATACCTATTGACTTATACAAAGAAATTAAGCATGATATTGCACCTACTGAGTTAGAAGATATTGATGTCACAATTAAACTTGCCAACAGAGATACTATTTCACCAATGGGAATTGTTAGAGATGTTGAAGTCTTGTGTGGGAAAACTAAATATCCTGCTGATTTTCTTGTTCTTGGTTCGCCACAAGATAGCTTTTGTCCCATTATATTTGGTAGACCCTTCTTGAACACCGTTAATGCTAGGATAGACAGCGAAAAGGATGTAGTTACTATTGGTTTGGGTGATATGTCTCATGAGTTCAACTTTTCTAAATTTCGTAAACAACACCGTGAAGAGGAATTACCTAGTAAGGATGAAATTATTGGTCTTGCTTCTATTGTCGTACCTCCTAGTGATCCTTTAGAACAATATTTGCTAGACCATGAAAATGATATGTTTATGAATGAAAGAAGGGAAATAGATGAAGTATTCTTTAAACAGGAACCCATCCTGAAACACAATTTGCCTGTTGAAATCCTAGGGGATCCTCCTCCACCCAAGGGTGATCCCGTGTTTGAGCTTAAACCGTTGCCTGATACTCTTAAATATGCTTATCTTGATGAGAAAAAGATATATCCTGTTATTATTAGTGCTAACCTTCCAGAGCATGAAGAAGAGAGATTATTGAAAACTCTGAAGAAGCACCGTGCTGCTATTGGATATACTCTTGATGATCTTAAGGGCATTGGTCCCACTCTATGTCAACACAAAATAAATTTGGAGAAAGATGCCAAACAGGTTCGTGATCACCAACGACGACTGAATCCTAAAATGAAAGAAGTGGTAAGAAAGGAAATACTAAAGCTCCTTGAGGAAGGTATAATTTATCCCGTTGCTGATAGTCAGTGGGTAAGTCCTGTCCATTGTGTCCCTAAGAAGGGAGGTATTATCGTAGTTCCTAATGATAAAGATGAATTGATCCCGCAAAGAATTATTACAGGTTATAGGATGGTAATTGATTTCCGCAAATTAAATAAAGCTACTAAAAAAGATCATTACCCCTTACCTTTTATCGATCAAATGCTAGAAAGATTATCCAAACATACACACTTTTGCTTTCTAGATGGTTATTCTGGTTTCTCCCAAATACCCGTGTCAGCCGATGATCAATCAAAGACCACTTTTACATGCCCTTTTGGTACTTTTGCTTATAGACGTATGCCTTTTGGTTTATGTAATGCACCTGCTACCTTTCAAAGATGCATGATGGCTATATTCTCCGACTTTTGTGAAAAGATTTGCGAGGTTTTCATGGACGATTTTTCCGTCTATGGATCCTCTTTTGATGATTGCTTGAGCAACCTTGATCAAGTTTTGCAGAGATGTGAAGAAACTAATCTTGTCTTGAATTGGGAAAAGTGCCACTTTATGGTTAATGAAGGTATTGTCTTGGGGCATAAAGTTTCTGAAATAGGTTTTGAGGTTGCACTACAAAAAAAAGACACATCCGTGACATTTTGGGCCGAACGAAAAAAAATTCTGTCATACATATGACACTTCTATGACGATAATTGTGACAAAACCCGGTATCATCATAGATGTGGTGGGCTCCTACTTCTATGACAAAAAATCATGACAGAAAATGGGATTTTCGTCCTAGGCGGGCCGGAGACGCAGCTGCATGACATTCTTTGGGCCGTCCATGACGAAAAAAACCGTGGTAGAAGCGAGGGCGAGGAAAATTTCGGGGAGTTCCCGGTTACGGTGGGAGGTCGGGGGCCGAGAGATGCGCGTTTCTCTCGTACACGTACGCGCGTGTGTGCGAGGCGTTGGCTCTAACTGAACCTGAGCGAGGCATTGGGCTCTAACTGAACCCGAGCGATTGCACTGCAGGCTACACGTTACTGAACCCGAGCGATCAATCGATGGCTATTAACTGAACCCGATCGAGCGATTCCTTCGCTACTGCTGCTAACTGAAGCCGATCGATGTTGCCTCTGGGATGAACAGTGAGCATTGCGGGGGGGGGGGGGGTTGGATGAACAATGAGCGGTGGCGTTGCCTCTGGATGAACAGTAGACGGTGGAGGGGTGCCCGTGGAGGGGTGGTTGAACAGTAGCCGGTGGAGTAGCGCGCGGTGGAGGCTGGATGAACAGGAGCCCGTGGAGGCTGGAGGAGGTCGACGGTAGCCCGTGGAGGCTGGAGGAGGTCGACGGTGGAGATGAACAGTATCCCGTGGAGTCCCGTTTTGCGGTACGCCACACCCCTCCCGATGAACAGGACCCCCGTTTCGACCGTAGGAGGTCCGTTTCGTCCGTTTTGCGGTACGCCGCACCCCTCCCGATCAACAGGACCCCCGTTTCGACCGTAGGAGGTCCGTTTCGTCCGTTTTGCGGTACGCCACACCCCTCCCGATCAACAGGACCCCCGTTTCGACCGTAGGAGGTCCGTTTCCTCTGTTTTGCGGTACGCCACACCCCTCCCGATCAACAGGACCCCCGTTTCGACCGTAGGAGGTCCGTTTACTCTGTTTTGCGGTATGCCACACTCCTCCCGATCAACAGGACCCCCGTTTCGACCGTAGGAGGTCCGTTTCCTCCGTTTTGCGATACGCCACACCCCTCCCCATGAACACGGCGCATTCCATTGCCTCCCCATGAACACGACGCATTCCGTTGCCTCCCCATGAACACGACGCATTCCGTTGCCTCCCCATGAACACGACGATGACGCTGTTTCTCCGTTCTGACCCAGCCATGTACACGAGCCCTGGCCGTACGTATGCGTGAGTAGGCGTTCGAGACCCCGCCCGTATGTACACATACGTAGCCGTATTTTCTTTCTTGCACCCTGGCCGCTGTACGTACATGTACATGCTACGTGCGCGCCTCTACTACGACACGTACGCGCCTCTACTACGACACGTGCGCGCCTCTACATCCACCAGTATATATGTACGTACACGTTCGCGACCAGATGACAACGCTACGTACGCTTCGACCAGGTGGGTCCCAACTGTCAGGCACTTCCTTGCTTGCGAAGATGTAGCTGGTGGGTCCCAGCAGTCAGGGGGGCAAATCGTTTTTTTTTTCAGACGCACTTCCTTGCGTGCGAAGATGTAGCTGGTGGGTCCCAGCAGTAAGGGGCAAACGTTTTTTCGCGAAATACGGTGGCCCGTCCGGTGGGTCCCCGCTGTCAGGTGGAGGAATAATTATTTTGCACGTAATAAGGAGGCACTTCCTTGCTGCGGTCGTGGACCCAGCTGTCAGCCTCTCCACGTACAGTCCACGTCCGATGGAAGCCGTTCCTTGACCACGTTGACCACGCCGCGCCGAGAGCACCAGGGCGGTGGACGACGGCGAGGCCTAGGAAGGGGACGATGCGGAGCCGGGGAAGACGTGGCAGTGGATGCCCATGCGTAGAGGAGTATGTGGGTTCACTGGTTCGCTGCGGTGTGAGGCTGTCGTCGCCGCAGAATAACAGGGGGTGTGGGTGAGTAGAGGGATGGCCTGGCCAGCGGTGGGAGTAGTAGGGGGCGGTGAGGCCTCCGCCGCATCGCAGCCGGCCACGGGAGGCAGGAGCACGAGGCACGACCGGCGCTGGTTTGGGCGGCTGGAGCAAGAAGACCAGAGGTTGAAGAAGCACTACGGCCGTTGGATGGACATCGTACGGTCACTGGAGCTAGAATCGTGCATATTGTCTAAGTTGACAAAGCCCTCCGTCCCCGTCAACTTAGTAGGCCCACAAGTCAACCTGCCACTATACCGGGTCCCAGCTAACAGGGGGAGTATTCATTTTTTTGTGCGTAATAAGGAGGCACTTCCTTGCGTGCGAAGATATAGCTGGTGGGTCCGAGCTGTCAGCGGCGGTAACTTTTTTTTTTGCGAAATACAGAGGCCCTTTCGTTGGGTCCCTGATGTCAAGTGGAGGAATCATTATTTTGCGCGTAATAAGGAGGCATTTCCTTGCGTGCGGCCGTGGACCCAGCTGTCGGCCTCTCCACGTACAGTCCACTTCAGATGCATGTCGGTCGTTGACCACGTTGACCAGGCCGCGCCGAGAATACCAGGGCGGTGAACGACGGCGAGGCCTAGGAAGGGAACGACACGGAGGCAGGGAAGACTCGGCAGTTGTTTCCCACGCGGAGGGGAGTACGACTGTACGAGGGTTTACTGGTTCGTCTGCCGTCGCCAAAGAATAACAGCAGGTGTGGGTGAGTAGAGGGATGGCTAGGCCAGCGATGGGAGTACGGTGGGGCGGTGAGGCCTACGCGGCAGCAGAGCCGGCCACGGGGAGGAGGGAGCAGGCAGTCCCGCCGGCGCTTGTTTGAGCGGCTGGAGCAGGAAGAGCAGAGATTGAAGAAGCACGACTGCCGTTGGATGGCCATCCAACAGTCACTGCTTGTGCGTCAACCTTTTTTTAGGAAAGCCTCAAATCTGTGGAAAACAGCATACAACCCATCTGCCATTATTTCTAATAATTTACAGCTCATTTGCTAATTATTAAGGTTTTTTTGGAGCCCATATTCTTTTTGTTAGCATTACAACCCATATTGTGGCCACGGTTAAAAAATTATACGAAATTTTGCATATTTCGGTGCGGCCCGAATTGTTTTTAATCCCGAAATTTCGACTCACATTCAAACTGATTTTAAAAATAAATGTATATCAATATAAAATCCAACAAATTCTCCACGCATAAAAATTAATGTAATTTAAAATCTCGAAATGAAAAAAAAAGATATTTGAAACTAATTGCCGGTTTGATGTGTTTTAAAAATGTACAGCCCATTTCTCATTACTGATGGGCCATTTTCTCGGCCAGCCAAATGAAAGCTCTCCTTGTCTTGAAAGATTTGCAGCCCAACAGGCCTGACAAAGCGACTTACTTGGCAAATCACAAAAAACTGGGCTGTGACCGTGGACCCAGCTGTCAGCCTCTCCACGTACAGTACTCTTCCGATGGAAGTCGTTCCTTGACCACGTCGACCACGCCGCGCGGAGAGCACCACGGTGGTGGACGACGGTGAGGCCTAGGAAGGGGACGACGCGGAGCCGGGGAAGACGTGGCAGTGGAAGCCCGCGCGGAGAGGAGTATGAGGGTTCACTGGTTCGGCTGCGGTGTGAGGCTGCCGTCGCCGCAGGGCCTGGCCAGCAGTGGGAATAGTAGGGGGCGGTGAGGCCTCCGCGGCAGCACAGCTGGCCACGGGAGGCAGGAGCATGCGACACGACCGGCGCTGCTTTGGGCGGCTGGAGCAAGAAGACCAGAGGTTGAAGAAGCACTACGACCGTTGGATGGACATCCTACGGTCATAGGAGCTAGAATCGTTCATATTGACTAAGTTGACAAAGCCCTTCGTCCCTGTCAACTTAGTAGGCCCCCACAAGTCAGCCTCCCACCAAGGTGGGTCCCAGCTAGCCAGGGGAGTATTCATTTTTTTGTGCGTAATAAGGAGGCACTTCCGGTGGGTCCGAGCTGACAGCGGGGGAACGTTTTTTTCGCGAAATACGGTGGCCCGTCAGGTGGGTCCCAGCAGTCAGGGGGCAAACTTTTTTTCGAAAAATACGGTGGCCCGTCTAGTGGGTCCCTGCTGTCAGTTGGAGGAATCATTATTTTCCGCATAATAAGGAGGCACTTACTTGCTGCAGCCGTGGACCCAGCTGAGACTCTCCACGTACAGTATACTTCCGATGGAAGTCGTTCCTTGACCACGTTGACCTCGCCGTGTTCCGTTGCATGCATGCGTCCATGGGCGTGGTGCGTCCCCACTGTCAGCCTCTCACGTACAGTCATCTTTCGATGACTCTCGGTTGTTGACCACGTTGACCACACCGTGCCGAGCGCACCCAGACTAGAACGACCCGGAGATGGGGAAGACGGGGCAGTGGAGTCGCAAATGGAGAGGAGTGGGAAACTTCACTGGTTCGGGTGCGCGGCAGCACAGCCTCGGTGCCGCCCACGGGAGACAGGAGCAAGAACAGAGGTTGAAGAAGGAGCACGGCTGTTGGATTAACATCCAACGGTCCAGCTGCTAGAATCATTTGTTGATTAAGTTGACAAAGCCATGCGTACACGTCCGCTTAGTAGGCCCACAAGTCAGTCACCAAATCTGACGGGTCCCAGCTGTCAACGGGATGAATAATTTTTTTCGCAAAACAAGGAGGCACTTCCTTCTGTGCGAAGATACAGCCGGTGGGTCCCAGCTGTCAGGTGGAGAAATAATTTTTTTCGCAAAACAAGGAGGCCCTCCTGTAGCTGGTTCGAATTCAAACCTAGACTATGACTATATATGGTGCTATGCTACTCTGCAAGTAATGAAACTGACATATCCAACGTTCGCTTCTCCTCTTCTCTACTTACTCTGCCTAGCATCAGAAGCTCTAGCCGCAGCAACCATGTCCGCTGGCTGCTCGTCCACCTGCTCTTCAGCAGGCAACAACGAGATATGCGCCAAGTCGCCACCCGTACCACCGCCTGTGGGTCTCATCACACCCCCGCCGGCACGCGCACCGTAGCCGATTGCTCATCGCAACCCGCTGTCGTTGGTGTGGTGCCACTGCTGCAAATCACACAGAGTCATCCGCCGCGTCTCAACCACAATCCGCAACCCTGGCCGAGTCTTCTACGAATGCCCGAATCATGGGGTAATAATACGTTTAAGTGTTGTTCTGCTGCTTTCAGTTGCTGAGTTTTTAATAGTTTGGTTGATGATCTTCCAATTTGATTCGTGCAGAAAAGGGAAGATTCGTGTGATTTGTATTTCTAGGAAGTTGCTGATGTGGGGGAATGCAACTACGCTGATTATTTGGTTAGCCGAGGAATCCCAATACCAGCAGGTTGGGGTGTTGGACAAGTAACTGAAGGAACGACAGAAGAGGAAGATGCAGAGTAGAAGGTTAAAGATGCAGTTCCTCTGATCATGGCCAAGCAACAGCTGCTGAACGGCCTTGACAGCAATGAGGAGATGAAAGAGCTTGTGAAGATAATGGGCAAAATCGATGTGCTCTGTAGGATGATTGTCTCTTTATTTGCAGTGTATGTAGCACTCGTGATGTATTCAGTGGCTACGACATGAGCACTTTGCTGAAACTAGTAATGAATGAAACCTGTGTAGCAGGCTGGGCGTAGTGTTGTGAACATCTAATGATTTCTATTAATGGAAATCAGGGGGTATCCCCTTTTGCTCATATAAATAAATAAATAGCAGAGGCCCTGTCGGGTCAGCTTTGTTCTCATTCGAAGACGTCAAGCAAATTGCAGTCCAACAGCAAACTATGTCATCAAATTCAAGTTTCACAGCCAAATATGAGTACAACTAAACAACAATGTCATCATGTTTTAGTTGTCATACAATCACCAAACACAAATCAGCATACATAACAAGTGATGTTCTCACAGCAAAATACTAAACAACATGTTCATCAGGTTTCAGTTGTCATAGCAAACACAATTTCACATAGTAGATAAAAAACGTCTTCTGACAGGCAAATATGACAAAAGCAATATAATCATCATCCGCAGCAGCAGCGTCAACATCTTCGCCATGTGTATCAGTCTGAATCGTAATTCCCCACGGTGTCATCTTCTTCTTCGTCCTCAACGTCCTCGAACGTTGGCTTCTTCTTGATCAACTCTTGTATGTCCACAGCACGACAGGCAATCTTTTCGCTGGCGTCATTGATGTGATGGTTCTCAAAGATATTAGGAACATCTGTGTTATCTTGTAAATCAGGAGCAGTGTAAGCATCATCTTGTTGTGCAACTTCATTAAACGAATTCCTCTGCTCAAACCTTTGCAATACTCTCCAGTCATCGCTACGTGCAAATGTGTCTTCCAAGAAAAATATTTGTGTTGCTTGATTTGCCAAAATAAAAGGCTCGTTGGTCTGGTACGCCGCCTTGACATTGATGGATTTGAAATAATCATCAGCTCTGGGTTTTGCGATCCTGGAAAACAGGCTATACCAACGACAGCACAACAGAACCACACACCGATGATCCTCGAAACTGGAGATATACTGCAACTGAACAATGTCTGTTATGTTAGCATACATTTCAGTTGTCTCTTTGTCATACATATCCGTGCTCATGATGGCACTGTTTTGTGTCTTCCTGCCTTCGTCTCGTGCAAGGGTGTTGTAGCGCACATCTCCAACAACACAAGATTCATAATGTCTTACTCGAGTATCAGGACCCAATTCTAGTGAGTAAAGGGCATCATCAACTGCCTGCCCATCCTACCGCATCTTCTTAACCTATGGTTAGAAAATAGACAAGCTGATCATGTTATGTACTCAATATATTAAAAAAACTGATAGTGCACTTCAAAAGCTTACATGGTTCTTGAACCATTTCGCAAATCCTGCCATAACCAGTTTGTCAATGTTTCTTGGATTTTGCGGCAGTAACTCCTCTTTGTAGATGCTGCACAACATAGTGGTCGCGTCAAACATCTAAATATATAAGAATGTGCTGCAAGTTTAGTAGATTACGATGTATAAGCTGCAGTACTGCACTTACTTGATATAAGGTAGTATCTCAGGACAGTTATTCAACACATACCAAACCATTTTGTCCAAATCTTTAGGTTTGTCCTCTTGTCGACTCTTCCCTGTAACTCGAACAGAATAATCGAAAACATTGAGCCCGGGATTGTCTTCACCCACCTCTTTGCTAAGCTGATCAGTTGTTTCAATGTATTTTGAGCAGAATGTCAACGCTTCTGTAGCAATGTAGGCCTCTGCAATGGAACCCTCGGGTCTAGCTCTGTTCCTAACATAGCCCTTGAAAGTGCCTAGCCGCCTTTCAATAGGTACATCCAGCCATACTGTACTGGACCTCTAAGTAGT
Organism: Aegilops tauschii subsp. strangulata; assembly: GCF_002575655.3. Taxonomy (NCBI): domain Eukaryota; kingdom Viridiplantae; phylum Streptophyta; class Magnoliopsida; order Poales; family Poaceae; genus Aegilops; species Aegilops tauschii. The sequence goes on from NC_053037.3 coordinate 392,456,783, forward strand.
GCCTCATCAGGTAGATGAACAGCCAAATGCACCATCACATCAAAGAAGGCTGGAGGATATATCTTCTCAAGGTCGCATAGTATAGTTGGTATCTTGTCTCTAAGATGCTCCAAAGCATCTATCCTGATATTCCTACTGCAGAGTTCCCTGAAGAATTGTCCCAACTCTGCAACTGCTCTGTATAAGTCAGGGCGGCCCAATCCTCTAAGGATAACAGGTAAAACCCTTTGAAGTAGGACGTGACAGTCATGAGTTTTCAACCCTTGTACCTTGTTTCCATCTGCACTGACTCTCCTTTCAGGGTTGGAAGCAAATCCATGTGGGAATCTCACACGTGACAGGACCTCGCAGAATTCTTTTCTTTTTACCTTGTCCAAGACGTACACAACTGGTGCCATATCCCGTGGTTTACCTTCATCTTGCACCTGCAAATCCTTTCTGATACCCAGGTGTGTCAAATCAATCCTAGATTTTAAGGTATCTTTCGTCTTGCCTTCAATATTAAGAAGTGTGCTGATAATGCTGTCACATATATTTTTCTCGATGTGCATCACATCAAGATTATGCCGCAGATCCAAATATTTCCAATACTTCAAGTCCCACAAAGTGGACCTGCGGGTAAAAAATAATCTCTCTTCTACCCTGCCACGCTTCCTTTTCCCGCTACCATTACCAGGATGGTTTCCTGGTGTAATATGCCTGACCTTCTCTAATTCCACTTGCAAATCATCGGCGGTGAGCCTCTTTGGCGCATCACGGTTTTCATGCTTTGCATTGAACACATGTCTTCGGTATTTTCTAGGATGCGGCTTGTCCTTGGCAAGGAAACGACGGTGTCCAATGTAACAGATCTTGCTAAGTATTGCGTATGACAGCGGATTCCTGTCACAACAAACACATGCATTGTAACCATGTGTCGTTCGCCCTGACATAGTGCCCAAAGCCGGATAATCGTGGATGCACCAAATTATAATAGCACGCAGAAAGAAATCAGCTGGTGGGCTATTATATAGGTCTCGAGTGAGAACACCCTTCCATAGTTGTTGAAGTTCCTCCACAAGAGGCTCCATGAACAAATCAAAATCCTTTCCAGGACTTTTTGGACCTGGGATGAGCAAGGCCATCATGTAGTTTGATTCTTTGGTGCAGACATTTGGAGGCATGTTGTAAGGGATAACAAGCACTGGCCACATGCTATATATGGCGCTCTGGTGGCCAAATGGGTTAAATCCATCTGAAGCTAAGCCAAGTCTAATGTGTCTCGAGTCAGCAGAAAACTCTTTGTGTTTATCATTGAAGCTTTTCCACTCACTACCATGAGATGGATGGCTCATTACATTCTGATCTCTGTACTCCTGGTTCCTAGAATGCCACAGTACATCCTCTCTTGTTTCAGCATCATGAAACAACCTCTGCAATCTTGGTATAATTGGAAAATGTCTCAGAACATTATGAGGAATCCTCTTCACAACATCGCCATCTTTCCATCTTAATGATTTGCATTTCGGGCATTCACTTAAGTTGGCATAATCCTTCCGGAACAGAACACAATTATTCTTACAAACATGGATCATATCATATCCAATTCCAACTGCACGAAGGAAATTCTTCATTTTACTGTAGGTGTGTGGCAGCTCAGATGCATCTGGGAAAGATTCGCGAAAAGCAGCCAACATCGCATCGAATGATTTGTTGGTCATCCGCTCAGATGTCTTCACCTGAAGAAAGGTGACCATAGCTGAGAATACTGACAGCTTATTTCCTGGGGTGACAGCAACGTTGCATTGTTCCAACATGCGGGCCCACCATTTTTCTTCTACAGGTGAAAGTTCACGGAATGCACGAGCATTTCGTAGCATTGTTTCAATGTTGGTCAAACTCACTGGCTCCGCCACCACCACCACCTCCTCCTCTTCCACCTGAGCATCAGACAGATCAATATGGTGATCTGCTGCTTCCACGTAGTCAATAACATTGACGTTCACAGCTTCACCATGATGAACCCACCTAGTATATGTGACCGACATCCCATACAAGTGTAGATGATTTTGCACAGTTGACTGGGGTCTTGTAACTGAATTCACACAACTGCTACACGGGCAGAGCACATCTGATTTCGGACCACCGTACTCAGCTCTGATAAAGTTCATGAAGTTTTCAACCCCCTCGACATATGCAGCGGAGAATCTTCGAGCAGAAGTTATCCAAGTCCTGTCCATCTGTTAGACATACAAATTAGTTCTTCTACTAGATATTACAGGAAAAACATATATGCTTTTTTATGATGTCCAGAAAAAATACTTAGTTCAATGTCTAAAGCTATGGCAAGATATTTGGACGAGCAGATCTAAGTAACGAAATATATGTAAAGCTAATTCAGCAAACAGATTTGAGTGCCAAATTATGGGAGGCTGTTTCAGCAGTCAATGAGGCCGAGCACACATCCATCGAACTATCGAAGGCCATCGCAGCAACAAAGATCGAGTATAAAACGGTGTAGAGCTATTTCACCTAACAGATTGGCTACTAGACCATGGCAATCTACGTCACAATAAATATATGGCAGGATATTTTAGCAACTAATCGGCCTTGGCATGCCATCTCAGCTACGCAGATTGAGTGCAGAACAGGGCAAGGAAGCTTCTTAAGCAGAGCATATTGACAGTAAACTACTTCGGCAAACATTGAGATTAACAGCGTCTATCAGCTAACATTCAGCGCTACACCGACATGAACGGGGCCTCAGTCTAGAATGCACGTACTGTGGGAGAAGCTGACCGTCGTGCGTCTCCACACGAACGTCGCCAGCGGTGGCAGCGCTGACCGCCGTGCGCCTCCACAAGAACGTAGCCAGAGGTGGCGGTGCGGCTAGAGGACGGCAGTCTACGAGAGTGTACTGTGGGAGCGAGAGGATCGCCGAACCGCAGCGCCGACGTATCGGCACGGCGGGGAGGGCGGCTTTGGCGGAGCGAATGGAGTGGAGGGGGACAGGGGGGAGGGGGTTTGGGGAATATTATTGGCTAGTTGGCCGAAGGGCGGTTGAATCGGGGAATTTTTGGGTGTGGGGGGGGAGGATTTTCGCGCGGTGGGCGGGGGGAGTTTGGCGCATGGTCGGTTTCTCCAAGTGCAGTCCCACGTGTCAGTGAAGAGGCAAGCCGAAGTGCATTCCGTTTGCGTGAGCCGTGTTCAGGACCGAACGTGTGTGGGGTGCAATGCGACCGCGACAGGAGTGTTGTGAGTGTACCGCCTTTTTTCCTTTTAAACTAGGTGCTTCGCCCCCTAAAAAAAATTTGTTGCTTCGCGTGATCCATCGATACTACTATGAGTAATCCGGTAATCCTGACTAAAACGGCGCGGCCGGGTCTTTTCCCGCGCGATATGCTGGGAGGTTGGCTTAGTTGGGTTTTTTAGGACGAGTAATGCTACACCTACGTAATCCCAGTTACGTAATTAACTTAATGTGAAACGTGTGAGCTGTTGATTGTAGATTGGGGGGAGGGAGGGGCCCACCACCATGAAAATCAGGGGAGGAGAGAGAGGCGATTTACGTTAACCCTTTCGTAGGTTCCCGTAGATGTAGAAAGATGTGAAATGCGTGAATGTGTAGTGGACGTACTATTGGAGTGCCTAAGATAATTTGTGTATGTATAGACCCTATGTGTTTATTTTACTTCGCATGTTAGATTTGTCTCGGTTCAATAAAAAAGCAGAGTTGGTGATGATGGTGTGCCTGTCATCCTGCAATATAGGCCGTCTGATCTATATCTAACAGATAGGAAGGAAACTATGACAATTTACCCGTACTCCTCTCCACATTTGCAGATAAGGCTTTCCCTCGTTCATCCTTTTCTCCCACAAGATCTTTATCTTCCGTGCAACGCACGGGCATCTTGCTAGTACTCCTACAATATGTATATTATTGTGAAAGTTCATATACACCGGCCGTGATTAATGCAAACACGGCAGATTTTCATTACATTTCAAACTTTTATAGGACAGAAAATAAAACAAACCTGACCCTAAACCTATTCTACGGCGGCGACCGACGTCCTCCATCTGCGATCTCTATGTACGGGGGCGGGGTTCAAGACCCGTGAAGTGAAGGTGCGGTCTCCGGCGAGGAAGAGTAGAACACGGGATACGGACCGGCCAGTTGGCACACCATGCCCTGCCTTCTCCCATGCCCTACTCATCCTCGGAGGAGTCCCCGACCTCGGCGGTGCCGGACGTTGGACGGCGGCAAGTAGGACGCGTGGCTGACGGTGCTCCCGTCGTCGGCCGCCACCGTGGCCACCGCTTGTGCGGTCGCGTCCGCGTCCGGCTACGCCGCTATTGCGTCGCGAGAGGCGACTTGAGCGAGGGCGGCGACCTCGAGCTTCATCCCCGAAGACAAGCTCTCCCGCAGAGCGTTTGCACTTGCGGTCATGGCCGATGTGGTGCCAGGTAGGAGGACGATGTGCTATGGTGTGGAGGTTAGCTGGGCGTTGCCGCTTTAAGTAGCACATTCCGGTGAGGCCAAGCGTCCGGGTGCGCCATTAAGTCGCCAGAGTTGGTTCCTCGGGCACCGAGCCTCTTAACGACGACATACGAACGGACGGCATGAATGCGGGCAGCTGGCGCCGGCTGGGAACGCACCGCGCGACGGCGCGAGGGACGAGGGTTTTGGTGTGCCAGGGTAGTCAGCTGCGGCCGTGGCAACGTTGGAGATGCCCTTTGCTCACATGCGATCCCCGCATGTCATTGAAAAAGCAAGACGACCCGGCATGGTCTCAGGTCCAGAGGATGCAGTTAGCCGTGCTACACCACTCCGCGGACGCGTCGCGGCGCCCCGTGCATCCTCGACGAGCCGGGTGTTGGGGTGTGTTTGGATTGTGGCCAAAGTGCACCTTACCAAAATTTTGGTCATGACCCAAAGATTGGTCTTTGTTTGGATGGTTGCCATTTTTTTGGCATGCCAATTAACTCTAGCCAACTCTAGTTCATTTTTCTTGCCAATGTCGGCCAAATCATGGGCAACCAATACCTCAACCAAAATTTTGGTCATGACCCAAAGATTGGTCTTTGTTTGGATGGTTGCCATTTCTTTGGCATGCCAATGAACTCTAGCCAACTCTAGTTCATTTTTCTTGCCAATGTCGGCCAAATCATGGGCAACCAATACCTCAACCAAAATTTTGGCTACCCAATGCTTTGATGGGGCAACCTTGGGCACAAACCAAACATACCATTTGTCGTGCCACAGCACTAACGCCACCCTCGGCACACTGAAACCGACCGTGTCTAGCGACGATATGAGCGTGTCGCTCACCGCGGTCGCCGTGTCCAGAGGCGGTGCTGGAGCTGCGCCCCGTTGTTGGCCCCAACGACCCACATGAACGGTTGTCGGTGGCGAGGAGGTCATGGGCCAGCTCCTCCATTGGACTAGTCTGTGCTACGTCGTCCCGACGGGTGTGCCCCACATGTCGGTTTCCCTATTTTCCCGGCCATATTCGAGCGTCAGTGCTCCGCGTTGCGCATTAGGCCTTTCACTATGTAGGCCAAGCGAGACAACTTATTGTTTATTTGAGCCGTTCAAGTATAATCATGTGGCATTTGCTTATTTCTCATTCCTCTCGAACCCTCTTCTCCATCGATCATGTCGCCCTCCAGTCGAGTCCATCCTCCCGCATGCCTCATTTGAACATTCCGCCGAGTATCATTTGCATGTACCCACCATAGTCCTCTTTCAATAGATCTCCGGACCCCGAGATGAAATCGAGAGGGAACGAGTGGGGGCACGTGATACCTAAGGCGGATTCAAAATTTTGAACCGGTGATCATAGCATCCACAAATCATATATAAAGGGTATTCAATGTTCGTTTCGTTTTTGAACGTATAATATACTCCCCCTATCCTTTCTAGTTTACATATAAGTTTTATGTGTAGTCAAAGTATCTCTACTTTGATCAAAAAGGTATCAACATTCAACAACGCCCAATCAATATTGTTAGATTCGTACGTACTCCTAGAATTGTACTCGAGATGGTTTCCAATTTGACTATTGACAAGATTAATAGTACATGAGATGTATAATGTGAAAATTATATCATTGGAAACTCCTTTCACATACGAATTTGACCATATGCTTTGTGTAAGTTGCATGTCATATATTATTACTCTAACATTTGGTCAAAGTTAGCCTCGAAAAACGCATTAGACCCTATATGCTTTGTGTAAGTTGCATGTCATATATTATTACTCTAACATTTGTGTAAGTTGCATGTCATATATTATTACTCTAACATTTGGTCAAAGTAGTATAGTGGAAGTGGATCCTCTGACGTAGGTATCCCTGGCTTACCCTCCCTTTCGGTCACTTACTGGCGGACCCCATGCTTGCTAGGCCCCGCATGTCAGTTACTCAATGGGTTCGGCCATGTCAGGGGATCCTCATCCGTAATATACTCCCTCTGTTTTTATTTACTCTGCATAAAACGGAGGGAGTGGTGGTATAATAAATGACGCGGGCGGGGGAGGGGGAGGGACGTCGGTTTGCTCTCAACTGCGGTCCCACAAGCGAGCGAAAACGCAAGACGAAGCATGTTCCATTCGATGAGCGATGTGGAGGGTCCAGCGTGCCAAACTGCAACGCGAACGCGACAAGAGTGATGTACAGTCAAAACCGATTGACCGGTCATCACCGGAAGCACTATTCACACCAGAACCTTCGCTGCTCGGCCTACGCCAGCCACTGCCCTAAAACCACACCAAATCTCCAGCCCATTCCCCCACCTTTCGATCCCCTAGCCCGCATCAAGCGTCCCCTAGTTCGCCGGAAAGCCATGGTGCGCCGCAAGATCACTTACTACAAGATGCTGACGCCGGAGTGCCGCGCAGAAATCGCGGCGGCGGTCGGCGCCACAGACCTCCGTTCCCAAGCTCGCTTTGCGGCAGGCCAATCCCCGAGTTCTCTAGAGCCAAGCTACGAGGAGGAGGAAGCCGATCCAATGTTCATGGCGGAGGTCGCGACGTAGAAGGCCCCCGATGGGTATGAGACGATGGACGTCGACTTCGTGCTGGCGTCCGAGTCCCCCATGGTGTAGGCGGACCAGCGGTTCAACATGGCGATACTAAAGGAGGACCGGGAGGCAGAGACTCAACTTGACGCGGAGCGCGCGCATGCCGCTGCCATCGAGGCTCTCCTGCAGGCGGAACCGGATGTCGTGGATGTGAACCGGGCGACGGAGGCTCAACTTGAGGCGGAGCGCGCGGATGCCGCTGCCATCGAGGCCCTCTTGCAGGCGGAACCGGACGTCCTGGACTTGAACCGGGCAGCAGAGGCTCGACTCGACGCAGAGCGCGCGGATGCCGCTCTCATCGACGCTCTCCTGCAGGCGGAACCAGACGTCCTGGACTTGAACCGGGCGGCGGAGGCTCGACTCGACGCGGAGCGCGCGGATGGCGCTGCCATCGAGGCCCTCCTGCAGGCGGAACCGGACGTCCTCAACTTGAACCGGGCTGTGCTCTCGTCCGTGCAGAGCGCCCGCACGCTCCTCTTGAACGAGTAGCTGGAGGCCGAGGACAACCATGGTGCAGAGACACACGTCGGCAGCGACGGCTGGTTCGCGCCGGCAGCCAAAGACGACGAGGCCGTCTCTTTCCGCGAGCAGTGATAGTTTTTCTTTATGTTGTTGTTTTTATGGATCTTTTGCTGTGTAAAAACATATATTTGTTATGCAAGTCGCCTGACTTGGGTCAGTCTACCATTTCAGGCGGTTGGATGAATATCCTACGTCTCCTAACCCTTCTTTCCTTCTTCCTCACCTCTTCTTCTTCCCCAACAGACCACCGCACGGGCTGTACGGATACTCCCCAACATGCGGTTGGATAAACATACTCTATGAACGAAAATTATGTGTCAGCGATAGGATGGCTGAGTTTGGTTTGTTCACATGTGACAACACGTGTCAGTGAGGGTGCGTTCCCTTGGTTGGGTTTGCGGCGTGCAGGAGCGACTGTGTGAGGGTGCGGTGCGACCACGGCGTGCAGGAGCGACCGTGTGAGGGTGCGGTGCGACCGCGACAGCCGTGCGCAAGTGTACCTCCTTCTCATTTTGAAAACTTTAGGCAAGCTTGGCAAAAATGTGTGGCGAAGTTTGGCAATGCAAGGCCTAGACCCAAACAGGATAAGTACGTACGTACTAGGAGTACTAGTGTTAAAAAAGAAAGGTGGGGTTTTCCTTCGCGGGATTTAATCAATACAAATCCTCGTTTCACGTGTCAATTAATGCGTATTTTTTCTCCAAAGACCAAAGAGCTAACCATCTCACTCCTCATCGCTTGATTAATGCAGCGCCATGCAAACCAACCTTCTCACTTCCGCATGCATGCAGGGGATATTAATGTCCTTGGTTGCTAACCCCATCAATTTTGCCTCGATTAGTGTTAGTGACACTTTACAAATTGTAATTTTGATATACTGGCCTTGTGTACAAAAAAATGGAGGTAGTAACTATATTTGACTTCCTTCCCCATTGCGGTGACGTCGACGATATCTTTTTTTTTGGTGGTTTGGCGAAGTGCGTTCGACGGAGAACACCATTGAGGGAGACCACGGTAAGTCGTTCGCAAGTGCCGCCTGCAAGCCGAGACAACCGCCTTATTTGCATCCAGGAAGTCCTTTACTAGTACTACTAGGAGTACTAGTGCGGTGAGATGGTTTCTCGAAGAAGACGATGGAGAAGCGGAGTCAGCGAAGAGTGAAATGATGGTTGCTTCGTCCGCGCTTTTGTGATTTGACGCCTCACTGCTTTGTGATTTGTGATAGAAGGGACAGGGGAGTAGACTCTGTGCTCTATACTGTACTACATGCGTCCAAGCATGGGAGAAAGAGGAGAGACGTTGCATTTTTCTGTTCCTTCAATCAATCAATCAGGGAGCTTCGGTTCCATCTTTTTGGCTTTGGCAACACCGTCCACAATGGTTCCCACGATGCCAAAAGCTATTTTCACATTTGGCTACACATTGTGGATGCCCTTAACCGTACCACTTGGTTTTGCTCCTGTGTGCTATCTATACAAATCTCAATTACATTGATCTAAAAAATTATAGAATCAAGATTAGTAAAAAGGAGGTGATTTTGCCGCGCGCATGGCGGGGGAGGTTTCTTATTTGAGCAATTCTACATCCACGTAATGGTTTACGTAAAGTTACGAACTGATGTGATGTGGGACTATTTGATTGGATTAAAGGAGAGGATTAGGCCCACCCCACCTGAAAATCAGGGGGGCATATATAGATTAGATGGAAAGTATACGCAGCAGCTACGTAGCCCTTTGTAAGTCTAGGATTAGGCTTCTTATTTTCGGAGGACGTTGTCCTGGCGGTTTGCTAACATGCGGTCCCACGTGTAAGTGCTTTACCAAGCCGATCTGCGTCCCACATGAGGCAGAACAACGGCAGAAGCAACACGTGGTTAAGTTGAAGAAGATGAGGGAGAAGCGGATTCAACAACGAGTGAAACGATGGTTGCTTCGTCCCTCCAACTTAACTGCAGGAAAGGTGCAGCTTGTGATTTGATGCCTCATTGCTCATTACTACGCCGGCACCATGACTGGGGTGCTTCACCCTGGCTGCTCTGCATTGTATTCCGGTATGGCACGTGGACCCGGTAGCTTGATGTCCCACATGTCGGCGAAAGGGACTAGAAGATTTATGAAAGCGAGCGCTCCACTCTTACGACGGAGGTGTAGACGACACGACGGCCCAGTGAACTGTCACTTGTAGTACTGTATAGTACTATAGTTTTGCTGTTTCGCACGATCCATCGATACAAACCCGATTAAACAGGAAAGGGCGGGATTTTTCCCGCGCGGTGGATGATACTGGCCATACATTTCAAAGGCAATTTTAATGTATGCAAACTGAATAATTATAAGTAACAATATGATATCTAGTAAAACTAAAAACGCATATGATTTATTGTGTTAGAGTGTAGTAGTAGTGTTGTATTGCATAGTTGTTAGATGTAACATGCGAGAACGTGTAGAGATGTAGTTTTGGAGGGCCTACAGAGAGAAAAGCGTAATACGGTCACCGAACTTCAGAATAAGCTGATTACGGTCACTATATACGTTTTGCGGTGATTATACAGTCACTTGCTCACAGTTCAGCATCGGATTGCACTCTGTTGACCGGCCAAATAGTCTGCGTGGCGCCATGTTGACTAGTTAAATTGATCATGTTCCTTGTGGGTCCCACCTATCAGTTCGCATTGGCAAAAGGTCAGATAAACACAAATTTACACAGGCGCGACAAGGCTCCAACCTGTGCGCGGGAATCACCTGGTTGTGTATGTGTCTGTCAGGGCCTGATGTGTGCGCATGCACGTGTAGGTTGAGCACTTGAGCGTGAGAGTGTGTGTTGGTCGTGTGGTGTACTGGTGTGTGCATGCATGTGTGCGTGTGAGTGTTGCGTGCGTGCGTGGCTGCGTGTGTACGTGTGAGTGTTGCGTGCGTGCGTGGGTGCATGTGTTTGTGTGAGTGTTGCGTGGATGCAGTTCGTGTGCATGCGTGCATGTGTGTATAATCACCACACCAGCTCCTGTGTGTTCAAATAGACGGCTCAGCATACCAATACAAGGCCACCCTGTCCGCTGTGCTCGCGGTCATGACTTCGAACCACCGTCCAAATATTTTTTTTGTCGTTTGTTTTCATTCTTACTAGCAAGATGCCCGTGCGTTGCACGTAACATCAAGATGCATTTGTATGACTTGTTTATCTTGTGAGAGAAAAGGATGAACGAGGGAAGGCCTTATTTGCAAATGTGGAGAGGTGTGTGGGTACCTTTTTGCAAAATTGCCATAGTTTCTTTCCTATCCGTCAGATATAAATCGGACGGCCTATATTGCAGGATGGCAGGCACACCATCATCACCAACTCTGTTTTTTATAAGAGTGTATTTTATGTATTTTATAAGAGTGTAGATGTAGAGTAGATACAAGTCGACAGGTGGGCACGATGGTAGTGAGATAATGTGATGCAACACTAGAGGTGCCACGTGGAGCGTTTAACTGGTCAACTAGTCATGTCATGAGCAAATACAGAGTTGTACGGTGAGCCCGTGACTGTATAATAACCACTAAACGTAAATGGTGACCGTAATGAGTGGATTCTGAAGTCCAATGTATGTATCGTGCTTTCCCTTCAAATACAATGATCGTCATTGCATATATCGCGAGAGAAAGATGAAACATGCGTGAATTTTCTGGGGGCTTACTTTTAGAGGACCTGGAGATAGTTTTGTGTGCATACGTGAAAGGGGCGTACAGGGGGGTATGCGATGGAGAGAGAGATGCTCTTCGTTTCTCTTTATTATGACTAACTTTGTATATAGTATAAAAATATACAAATTCACAGTGCGGAATAAATATCATTGTGGGCACCATGCAATGCAAATTAGCATTCGTACTCCTCCATATAACTTTGTAATGTTGTATATATGTAGAAACTCTAAAATAATTTTTTGGCCACACTTTATTCAAAAGGAATGTTGTATGCGAAATAAACGTGAAGAGAGGGCTTTTTAGATCAATGGGGTACGTGATGTAACATGTGTGAATGTGTAGTTGATGCATTTGGCGGGGCCTAGAGAGGTATGTGTGTGTATTACGTATTCGAGAGAGGCATGGATAGAGGGGCCGACGGGGGGGCGTGGGAGAGATAGCACGAGAAATGAGAGTGGTCTAGAGAGAGAGAGAGACGAATATGACGTCACGACAAGAGATTCCATTCCCTTGAGTGTGTATATGCAAGGGGGAGGGAATAGAGGCACCAGGAGAAATTTTCTGTGTGTGTGGTGTTTGTGTTGGTCTGTGTGGGTGTGAGAATATAATGAGACGTGGGGGCAGAGGGTGTGTCACTGCGTGAGGTCCGGTGGGTCGAGGTGAGGCCCTTCGTTCGGTTCCGACCTGCGCCACATTGGTCGGCTCGTGACGCATTTAGGAAGACCCATGGATGACTAGTCGTACAAGACAAAGATAGCAGAATTGTGAAGGACTCTATGTCCACTGACAAAGCCGGCTAGGATTTGTAACCCTAGGTTCTCGGACTAAGGTAACCCCTTTATCTCTGATATTACTATTCATCCAACCTAACTTTAAGGGGCATCCTACAGAATGCTCTGCTAGAATCATACTCGTCGATTAGGAAGAGAGGTGTGAGACAATGCGCGAGAGACAGGCGTAAAGATAATGTGTGTACATGAGACACGTAGGCAGGTCCATGTATATAGAAAGGGTCGATGAGGATTGTGCGTGTGTATGTTTGCGAGAGGAAGAGTGCTTGTGATAAAGGTTAGTGAAAACAGTTGTAAATGGTTACGAGAGGGAGGGAGGGTTATATCTAGAGCATGTGTGCGAGAAAGACACCTCGGGAGAGAGTGTGTGAGGATGTGTGAGAGACCACCGATGGAGAGTGAAAGTACACGTAAAAGACTGCTCTACACATTGATTAAAGATATAAATTGTATCCAAATATTAGGATGGGATCATGATATTTGCAATTCGCGTAAGGAGCGGTCATTGATCCATCAGACATCTAGATTCTATCGAATTTGAGCATGTCTATGTTATTATTCGACACAATTGATCCACATAGTTAGTATTTTGAACTCCAGACAATGCATTGCTTTAGCAATCGAATATAAACGTGAGTATAGTTCATGTTGTGTGTGTAAAGCATGTTATACATACGAAAGTTACACAATGGACATTATAAATAGCTACCTATGAACTAGCATACATTTGAATTCAACTTAAGGTGGTTTAAAAAATCGAATTCAACATGAAGTCCATTCAATTATTTGAATTTGATATCATGGAATTTGTAAACCATACCTAAATTATGGGGGCACCAATCTTTGCTCTGATTTTGTACATAATAGCATATGTAGTCGTTTACAAAATAGATTCAAATTTAGCTCCTCCATTCCAAAATAATCGTAGTTATAGGATTTTCAAGTGTCAAAATTTCAAAAAGAAGCGGATAATTTAATGAGGTTTTCAAACATACAAGGTCAAATTAACGTTGTCTATTTAGGTCAATCCTCATAGTTCAAGAGTACTCTAAACGTGAATGCTTGTGTTTCAAAATTTCGAATGAAGCGCCAAAAGAGCCTCTACTCGCCCGAAACCGCGTGAGACCAATGTTTGGTAGTACAAGGAAATTACTTTTCTAATAACTCTGACCCGTGAAACCTACCGGCCCGACGTCCAAAGGTCTAAACCGGGGTAGGTTTGTAGCTTCATCTAGACGCCACGCAACCGCATCCGAAAAACATTCATACACAATGGCCGCCTAAGCACACATGCGCGCGGCCGAAATCGCTCCTGCCCACTATTTGGGACACCTGGGATTACCATCCTACCCCCGACCCGCAGTAGGTCCGAAATTTAAGAGGGGGGCAAAGTTTGTACTTTCCCCAAATTTCAAACAAGCGTGTCCCATCTTCTGTTCAAAAAAGCCAAAAACAAGCGCGTCCCAGACCGAAACATGGTTCCCCCCACCCGTCCGATTCCCCATTCGTACTCCGTGGGCGCCAAAACTACCTCTCCACCAGCCGCGAAACCCCGGCGTCCTCCGTCTGCCACCCCATCCCACCCATCAACCGCCGCCCTCCTCCATCACGCCGGAGCCGATACCCCGAGTCGCGGTCCACCGCAACCTCAACCGCAACGCCCTCCACGACTAGTAGTTGAAGCCGAGGCCGAGCCGTCCGTACCCGAGCCAGTTCAACCACGTCGTCCTGCGCCTCACCGCTGCCGCTCCAACTTCGCCACCCTCCACCGCACCGGAGTTGTTCCTGCTACGCCATCCTTCGCCGCCTCGGATCTGCTTCCCCTCCGCCGACATACAGCCACGGCAACACAGTCAACAATTTGGCCATGGGTTCGTCTAAGCCTGCACCCTCCAGAACATCGGTTTCCCCGGTAAAAAGAAGAAGATCGGCACGACATGTGGAGGTGACCACATCGGCAACCGAAAAAGGTACTCCTCTTCCCTTATTCATGCAAATCTTACATCTCTGCTTGCACGGTATTCATCCCACAGAAGACACTAGTTGACCGCTTGTTCTTGATACTAGATGTTCCTAGTAACTCGCGATGCACAAGGTTTCTCCTCATATACTATTTCACCTTAGTTAGAGCTCTGTCGCCCCCCTGAATTTCAATTTCTGGCCAGTTGATTCCCAATTAACAGAAGCATTCCCCGGCGTAACAGGCGCTAGTACGCCTATTACACCGGGGAAGCAGCGCCTTGGTGTTTATCTTAGGGGCGTGTGCGGCCTAGAGCTACTGGCACCCGATCTGGAGGTCGGCCGGGATTAAAGGGATGGCCTGGGGGCGCTGCCAAGCACGGCGGTGGTGTGAGGTCGATGGGAGGGCGGGGCGGCAGAGGCAGGGGTCTGGGCCGGTGATCGCTGGCGGTTCGAGAAAGATCGTCAATAGTGACTGGCGGGAGGTAGACGAAGGCCATCTGCCCGTTCCTTATAGATCGGACGGTTCATTAAAAAAATCGACTGACCTATTTATTTTCAGTCGACTGTTATCTTAGATATGACCACATGTGGTGGTGTGCTGGAGGAGTACCTGCATTTCCTGTGCTCATATATTACAAAATCATACGGAGTAGAATCTAATTTTGTTTTCCATGCAATGTTGTAGAGCTATCATATGTCTCCTGTCATTTATTTTTCAGCCACCTGCTATCTGCTACTTTTACAGTGCACTAGTTCTGCACACAGTTCACCCTTACTCTCACTATTGTGTTTTTATGCAAGGGTATTTCAGACTCTGCTGCCATGAGAGAAGCCAAAATGAAAAGAGAGAAGTCGCTCCAGCTTCGTGTGCGGTTAGGCAAGACACGTTACAGCGCTATAAAGGGTGCAGTGCAGCAGATGGAGACGGTAAACGTAGCTCTGGAGTTGATGACCTCGCTCGCAATGAACCACCATCCCAGGTGCTTGCTTTAACTTCGCGGTGTCATATGTGGTTGCATGTTCCATATGGTGTCTAGCTTGTATTCGAAAGGCCGAAGTCGGTAAGATAGGGAAAGATTTTTTTTACATGAACCACCATCCCGTGAGCACCAGAAGACAAATAGCTAGTCAGGGCACTGGCCGAGCCAGTGACAAGCCCAGCAAAGATAGGCATCACCTGGAAGCCAACTAAAAAGCTGCGATGGTGGCGAAGCAGCACGCCTCCCACCAGGCTCTCAGGTCCTAGATGATAATGCTCACCACTCTAGCCGGATGTCTAGCTTGTATTGCTTCCAATTTGGTTAAATTGCATCTGCTTAGCTTACACATTATACCTTTGAATATGACATGCCTTTCTGTTTTTGGTACATACTAGTACATCTATGTATTAACCATGTTCTTACATCAAACTAATGTTCTTGTGTATCCCTCATCACTCACTTATGACGAGGCAGGCAGGCAAGGGGACTACTCCTCATTTAAAGAATGCAGCGTCAGCCTCTCGACATGATTCTCAAGAAACAGAAATGCTAGATGAAGATAGTGAACGTAGCTCTGTAGTTGATTATAGCATTTCCCCTACACTAGCATCGCAGGTGCTTGCTCTAACTTAGCAGCGTGATATGTGGTTGCATGTTGCATATGGTGTCTAGATTGTAATTCTTCCAATCTGGTTAAACTGCATGTGCTAGTCTGCTTAGCTTATACATTATACCTGTTAATGTGACATGCCTTCCTGTATTTAGTACATAGTACATCTGTCTATTAAGCATGTCCTTACATAAAACTATTGTTTTTTTTGTATCCCGCATCAATCAACATGACGAGACACCTTTAGTATATGCAGTGCGATATTAGTTGCATCTTTCATATGATTTATAGCATGCGCTGCTTCTAATTTGTTGAAATTCCATTTATGGGGACGCTTTTAACTTGGCAGAGTCATATTGGTTGCATCTTTCATGTGGTGTCTAGCTTGCATTGCTTCTTATTTGCTGGAATGGTTTCTGCTTAGTTTACACAAACAGTTGTGAACATGCCATGCCATCCTGTTTTTCGTACATATTCCATCCTGGTATCATGTGTTTGCCTTACATCAAAGTAGTGATTGTCAGTATCATGCATGAATGAGTTCTGAAGAGAGAATTTTAATGCTTTTTCTTGTCGGTTTTACTTGACAATTCAAAATCAATAAAGCGGAAGGAAGTTAGCAAGGCAGCGGATAAAAGGTGCTCCTTCCGAACGGAGGGCCTCTACAGTTTCTACTCCTCCACACCCCCAAGATGATTTCCAAGACAACACACGCATAGACACTCAACAAAGCTGTGTTTATGATGAGGACGTCTCCCCTAGTGCAGCATCACCGGTGCTCCCTCTAACTTGGCACTGTTATATGTGGTTGCATGTTATGTGTGATGTCTAGCTTGTATTGCTTCTAATTTTTTTGAATTCCATCTGCTTACTTTACACATTATACTTGAATAAGACACGTGTTCCTGTTTCTAGAACATACAATATCTGTCTATCACACCATGTTCTTACATCAAATTACTACTGTTGTGTGACCTGCAACAATCACTTATCATAAGACATGTTTGACTTCGGAGTGTGATATAGGTTACATCTCACATTCTTTTCTAGCTTGTACTACTAATTTGTTGAAATGGCACTTATGGCGAGATAGTTTTAACATGGTAGAGTGATATTCGTTGCATCTTTCATATGGTGTCTAGCTTTCATTGCTTCTAATTTGTTGAAATGCCTTCTCCTTAGTTTACACATCATAAGCTGTGAATATGCAATGCTGTGAATATGCAATGGCACTAATGACGAGAGACCTCTAACATGGTAGTGTGATGTTGTTTGCATCTTGCATATGATTTATTTCTTGTACTGCTTTACATTTGTTTAAACGCCATTTATGATGAGACACTGTTAACTTGGCAGAAAGATATTTGTAGCATCTTTCATATGGTGTCTACCTTCCATTGCATTGTTTCTAATTTGGTGAAATGTCTTCTTCTTAGTTTACACATCATAGTTCTGGTTATCTCCTCCGTCCTGTTTTTCATACATATTACATCCTCCTATCATGTGGTTGTCTAACATCAAAGTTCAGTTCGTTTGCATCACGCATCAATTTGTTCTGAAGAACTAAATTGTTATTCGTTTTTCTTGTCGGCTTGACTTAACATGGCACAGAGAAAGAGGAAGAAACACAGAATGGCAGGGAATGAGAAGCGGATGAATCCTGTAGATTCTGCTGGTACTGATGGTGCAATAGAAGGTCAAAATCCAGCGGAAAATTCTACAAACACGGCATCCCATGCTACACGAGTTGCAAAAAAAGCCAAACAGAAACAAATAGCTGCCACCAAACAAGCAGAGACAGCCCTAGTTCTTGCAACACCTACCATAGTACTACCAGCTGCACGACTTGTGCGTCAACTGAGCTAGCAGCATGTTCCCAAGCTCCCTTGCCACCTGACACTACTTCCCAAGCACTCTTGACACAAGACGAGTTGGCAACATCAGATGAACCTTGTGAGCTTCAACAGCAAGAAGGTAGTTGCTGGAGTCAAGTTACAGTTGCATGCTTCTTTATATGTAGTCTCATAGTTTGATGTACACTAACACTTCCTATGTTCGTTGTTGGCCTAGCACCTAGGCGCAAGAGGAAACAAACATCAGGGATAATGCTCGATAGGTTAACTAAATCTAGAGGAGGAAGAATGGAGATCCGTTTTGAGGCAGGTTTAAAAAGGCCACGTGATGCTACAGAGTCAGCCAAGTTAGTATCAGAGGCAGCGGTTGTCGTTAGGTGTCATGTACGTATCCTCCCAACATGGATTCAGTACAGGAATGACAAAGAGGAAACCCAGTTCAACACCTTCCTCGACCATTTATCTGTAAGTATGGTTATGTATGGAAACTAGTAATATTGTCTTGCTCTGTCCCATACTTTCTAGGTTGCTGATAATGAGACTCCCATAATTTTCAACAGATGAGGTTCAGGTTGGATAGCCAAGATGATGCAACCAGACAAGCTTGCACCCATGTTTTCAAGTCTGCTCTGCGACAGTATCGGTATAACTTGAGGAAAACTCACTTTGAAGGCAAGGCTAACAATGAACTTTCCCAAACATCTCTAGTGGAAAATATATCAGATGAAGACTGGAGGGGCCTTGTTAAACACTGGTCTGATCCGAAGTATCAGGTACATTATATATATGTGATTAGATCACATGTTGAAGTCCTATTTACGCATGTGCCACACAAATCTATCTTCTTGTAGGTGAACTGTTCAAAGAACAAGGCCAACCGTACGAAAGTGAAATTCCAACAGACGACAGGATCTCTTAGCTATATTGCACACTGCGTGGCTCTTGTAATTAGCTGTTGTTTCACTCTTTTCGTTGTACCATATTATCAGATCTATATTGACTTGTTCGAAATGCAGAGGAAAGCCCGCAAGGACCAAAAAGTACCTGAACCAAATGTTGTGGAAATCTTCAAGGACTGTCACACCAGCAAGAAAAAGGGCATGACTACACCAGTCAAAGCCGCTGTTGTAAGTCCTTAATCCTCATGCCTTTTAACTACTACTTACTCTGACTTGTGCCTTGAACTGCATGGTTTGCAGCCAATGTCTATTACTCTTTTCAATTTTATACACAATTGTCTTAGCGTATCATTGCACCTTACAAGGTTTAAAAGAGAGGAGTGATGTTCCTTTGATCTTGAGCCGTAATCTAGTTCCGTGCTGGACTTGCCCACACAACGTTACAATTGCCTATTTGTCTGTTCTCAGTTGTTTTGTGATATGAATGATGTCATACTATGCTTACCGTATTATAAACTTTGTCTCTTTATCCTTAGCCCTCAATACAATGTGAAGAAATAGACAATACATTAGCGATGGTACATGGTCATATGTTTGGAACCTGGTTTTATTATGTACTTTGCAATAAAATACAACTAATATTTTACATGGGTTCACCAGAATAAGTTCTGTATATAGACCAAAGCTATTTTGTTTGGTTTTGCTGCCTCCTTAATATCTTCTGTTCTGGTACTACTAATGTAAAACCTCAACTTTTTACCAAGCTATGGAAAAAATGGTGGAACCGCCACCTTCTAAAGGTGGCGAGGCAACTATAACCGCAATGTCAGCTCTTGCTGTAGTGGGTCAGTACCTGTCCACTAGCAGTACCAAAAGCACGTTCCTGCGTAATACTAGGTTGGTTGTTAAGGAAATATCGTCCAAACTGCCTCATGATCAAGATATGCAAGCTCAAAGCAATGTTGTATCTGCGCTCCAGACACAAGTCCATTCCCTAACAGAGACCCTTTGTGAAACAAGGAGAAACATTGCTCAATGTCGTCAAGATATGCATGGTTTTGAAACCAGACTATCAGACATTTGCTATGTTGTTCAGGAGCCTAGGGGAAATAAAGGCGAATATGTTGCTCCATCGGACAATACAACATGAAAACGTAACAGTCAGGTCAAATGAACTGAGCTTCTGAACTTCTGGTGGTGCATTTATCTGCTAGACTGTTAAGTTTTATGCCAACCTTCCTTTTGTTATATAGTTGTAATTTGTTTTGGTGCGATACAAAATTTATTCTTAACGTGCAGCCACCGGCTGAAGAAAACAGCAAGCCATTTTTGTATAGTGTAGGGTGTTCCCTATATTTGCACTAGTGGCGATCTTTGATGCCGAGTGGATGTAATCTGTGCAATCGCCTTAATAGCCTAGCGTTAGTTTCGGCCTTATTTATTTCCTAGTCTTCTTTTTCCCTGGTTTGCTAGTGGCCGCAACTACCATGGTCCATATACGAGCCGTAGGATCCATGGGTCTCCTACGGGCCGTCGATAAATGGGCCTGTAATCGGTGGGCCTCGGGCCGTCGGATAAATGGGTCTACATGGGCCGTAATCGGGCGTAACTGGTATTGGCCCAGGCCGTTAACAGGCCGTAGGATAGCAAAGGCTTAATTCTGTCATAGGCATAACGGGTCGTTAATGGGCCAGAATATAGGACGGGCTGGAAACGGCGCAACGGGTTAACAGGCCAGAAACGGGCCGACTCTTGCCATGGGCCGAATTTGGCCCATTAGGGTAACAGGCTAGTAACGGGCCGACTCTTGCCATGGGCCGAATTTGGCCCATTAGGGGAACAGGCCAGTAACGGGCCGACTCTTGCCATGGGCCGAATTTGGCCCATTAGGGGAACAGGCCAGTAACGGGCCGGAAGTAATCGAGGGCCGAAAAGGAGCCCAAGAACGTATGGGCCGTCAATAGGCCGAAAGCTAACACGGGCTGGAAACGGCCCATGTAAATCACGGGCCGTTAACGGGTATAAAGAAAATTACGGTTCATTATGGGCTAGAGTCACCGTGGGCCTGTAAAGGGCCGAAAGATACGAAGGCCTCATATGGGCCGAAAGACGTCGTGGGCCATACATGGGCCGAAAGTGAAATGGGCTGGTGTTATATTCGACGGCCCACATGACGTTGTTGGGCTGATTTCCTTTAGGGCCTAACGGGCCGTGAGTTAACGGGCCGTAAAATGGGCTATTTGCGAAGAGACCGTTAACAGGCTTTTCATGGGCCAGCCCGTTAACTTTTGACCAAGTCAAACGGGCCAGCTTTGTAAGCTAAATGGGCCAGTGGTGGGCCGTGGCACGTGTCGACATATCATAGGCGCCTATCTGACCCACTGACGAGCTGACACGTGTTTCGTCCGGCCAATAAGAATTTTACACATGGAAATTTCCCATTGGTCGGGGCTGTTAACGGGTTATCGGATCCAAAACCCGACCCGATAGCTTAACGGCGTTCCGTTATGGTGGATTCCATGTGTCGGTCACCCTTGACGAAAGCACTTCTGTGACGCGCGATTTATTGTCATGGAAGTGGACACTTCCGTGATGATAATTTTGGTAATGTCATGGAACACTTCTACGACAGCACAGGTATGACTATCTTGATTCTGTCATAAAATCGTCATGGATGTACATGCATGACAAAAAACGTGACCTACTGTGACAAACACATATCATCACGGAAGTGTATTTTTTTTGTAGTGTTGATAAAGCCAAGGTTGATGCTATTGAAAAGATGCCATGTCCCAAGGACATCAAAGGTATAAGAAGTTTCCTTGGTCACGACGGATTTTATAGGAGTTTCAGTAAGGACTTCTCAATAACTTCTCGACCTCTGACCAATTTATTACAAAAAGATATACCATTTGTCTTCGATGATGATTGTGTAGAAGCATTTGAAATACTTAAGAAAGCATTTATTTCTGCACCTATCGTTCAGCCACCTGATTGGAATTTACCCTTTGAAATCATGTGTGATGCTAGTGATTATGCTGTAGGTGTTGTTCTAGGGCAAAGAGTTGATAAGAAATTAAATGTTATTCAATATGCTAGTAAAACTCTAGACAATGCTAAGAGAAATTATGCTACTACTGAAAAGGAATTCTTAGCAGTTGTATTTGCTTGTGATAAGTTTAGACCTTATATTGTTGATTCCAAAGTAACTATTCACACGGATCATGCTGCTATTAAATATCTGATGGAAAAGAAAGATGCTAAACCTAGACTTATTAGATGGGTTCTCCTGCTACAAGAATTTGATTTGCATATTGTTGATAGGAAAGGAGCTGAGAACCCCGTTGGAGACAACTTGTCTAGGTTAGAAAATGTTCTTGATGACCCACTACCTATTGATGATAGCTTTCCTGATGACCAACTGAATGTCATAAATGCTTCTCGTACTGCTCCATGGTATGCTGATTATGTTAACTATATTGTTGCTAAATTTATACCACCTAGTTTCACATACCAGCAAAAGGAAAAGTTTTTCTATGATTTGAGACATTACTTTTGGGATGACCCACATCTTTATAAACAAGGAGTAGATGGTGTTATCAGACGTTGTGTACCTGAGCATGAACAGGAACAGATCCTACGCAAGTGTCACTCCGAGGCCTATGGAGGACACCACGCTGGAGATAGGACTACACATAAGGTATTGCAATCTGGTTTTTATTGGCCTACTCTCTTCAAGGATGCCCATAAGTTTGTCTTATCTTGTGATGAATGTCAAAGAACTGGTAATATTAGTAGACGTCAAGAAATGCCTATGAACTATTCACTTGTTATTGAACCATTTGATGTTTGGGGCTTTGATTATATGGGACCCTTTCCTGCCTCTAATGTATATACACATATTTTAGTTGCTGTTGATTACGTTACTAAGTGGGTAGAAGCTATTCCAACTAGTAGTGCTGATCATAACACTTCTATTAAAATGCTTAAAGAAGTTATTTTTCTGAGGTTTGGAGTCCCTAGATATTTAATGACTGATGGTGGTTCACATTTAGTCATGGTGCTTTCCGTAAAATGCTTGCTAAGTATGATGTTAATCATAGAATTGCATCTCCTTATCACCCGCAGTCTAGTGGTCAAGTAGAATTGAGTAATAGAGAGCTCAAATTAATTTTGCAAAAGACAGTCAATAGATCTAGAAGAATTGGTCCAAGAAACTTGATGATGCATTATGGGCCTATAGAACTGCATATAAAAATCCTATGGGCATGTCTCCGTATAAAATGGTTTATGGAAAAGCATGTCACTTACCTCTCGAACTAGAACATAAGGCATATTGGGCTATTAAAGAGCTCAATTATGATTTCAAACTTGCCGGTGAGAAGAGGTTATTTGATATTAGCTCACTTGATGAATGGAGAACCCAAGCTTATGAGAATGCCAAGTTGTTTAAAGAAAACGTTAAAAGATGGCATGACAAAAGAATACAAAAGCGTGAGTTTAATGTAGGTGATTATGTATTGCTATACAACTCTCTTTTAAGATTTTTTGCAGGAAAACTTCTCTCTAAATGGGAAGGTCCTTACGTTATCGAGGAGGTCTATCATTCCGGTGCCATAAAAATCAACAACTTCGAAGGCACAAATCCGAAGGTGGTGAACGGTCAAAGAATCAAACATTATATCTCAGGTAATCCCATAAATGTTGAAACCAATGTTATTGAAACTATAACCCTGGAGGAATACATAAGGGACACTTTCCGGAACGTTTCAGACTCCCAAAAGGAATAGGTATGTGGTACGGTAAGTAAACCGACTCCAAAACAGTTCTAATGGCAATATTTCTCCGTTTTGGAATATTTAGCAAAATAGAAAAATGAGAGGCAGTCTGGGAAGGACACGAGGCCTCCACGAGGGTGGAGGGCGCGCCCTACCCCCTGGGCGCGCCCCCCTACCTCGTGGGCACCTCGTGTGCTCTCCGGACTCCGTTTTCTTGCACGATACGTATTTTGGTCGGTAAAAATTCATTATATAATATCCCAAAGGTTCTAACCCCCGTATCACGCAAATCTCCTCTGTTCTTGTTTCGAGCTGTTTTTCTGACAGATCTAGATCATCATGACATCGCCAAGTGCCCCCAAGGACAAGTTCTTCGAGAAGGTCATCAACCCCTACCTCGCGGAGGTGCTGCAACACCCTCAAACCATTGAGATGCGTGAGGGGGTGCTGCACATCCGCGATGCTGAGGGACCACGGTGGACCGAAAGCGTGGAGGCGAGGCTCGAGGCAATGGAGCAACAAGTTTTCAAGTGCCAGGAGATGGTTGAGCGTGGACTTGAATCCAATCACATAATGATCACGGAGTTCACCAACAACCACAAGTTAGATGCCAAGGACATTGGGGAGGCCATCTTCAAGCTCCACGAGAAAATCGAGCACCTCCAAGCCCAAATCTATGACCTGCAAAACCAAAACTGTGAGTATGAATATAGATTCAAGAGGATGAGTTTGGCTGCAGATTTAAGGATCCCGGAGACTCGATCATCCTTCTATGATGGTGAGCATATGCCTTGGAAGATGGACGACAAGCCTACATCATCAACAATCCCTTCACCATCCCCGAAGGAGACATAATCACATGGGTATGGGCACTCCCCTTGGCAACTGCCAAGCTTGGGGGAGGTGCCCCGGTATCGTATCACCATCACATCTCCTATCTTTACCGTATTTCTTAGTTCGATCCTTTTAGTAGTATCTTGATCTAGTAGAATAAAGTTTATGGCATGATCTAGTTTTGAGTTTTGCTCTATGATCTCTCTATGTAATCGAGTTCGTGAGCTATATAATAAAGATTAGTGTCGAGTCAAGGGCTTGATTATTTTGCCATGATCTTGAGTGAATAAAAGAAAAGAGAAAAAGAATAAAAAGAAATAAAGAGATCATATTGATCTTATTGAGAGTAATGACTTCACATAGGAAGAGTATGACGATTAAAAATTGTTGAGAGTTGACAAACATAGATTTGGTCATCGTTGCAATTAATAGGAAGTAATAAAGAAAGAGAGGTTTCACATATAAATACACTATCTTGGACATCTTTTATGATTGGGAGCAGTCATTAAAATATGACATGCTAAAGAGTTGATGTTGGACAAGGAAGACAATGTAATGGGTTATGTTTTCTTATATCTGAGATAAAGTATATTGTCATGGATCATCCAACATGTTGATCTTGCCTTTCCCCCTCATGTTAGCCAAATTCTTTGCACCAAGTAGAGATAATACTTGTGCTTCCAAAAACCCTTAAACCTGTTTTGCCATGAGAGTCCACCATATCTACCTATGGATTGAGTAAGATCCTTCAAGTAAGTTGTCATCGGTGCAAGCAATAAAAATTGCTCTCTAAATATGTATGATTGATTGGTGTGGAGGAAATAAGCTTTATACGATCTTGTGATGTGGAAGAAATAAAAGCGATGGACTGCATAATAAAGGTTCATATCACAAGTGGCAATATAAAGTGACGTTCTTTCACATTAAGATTTTGTGCATCCAACCCTGAAAGCGCATGGCAAACTCTGCTTCCCTCTGTGAAGGGCCTATCTTTTATTATTATCCTCTACCTTATGCAAGAGTCATGGTGATCTTCACCTTTCCTTTTTACATTTTATCCTTCGGCAAGCACAGGGTGTTGGAAAGATCATGATAGATATATCTAATTGGATGTAAGTTAGCATGAGTTATTATTGTTGACCTTACCCTTGAGGTAAAAGGTTGGGAGGCGAAACTATAAGCCCCTATCTTTCTCTGTGTCCGGTTAAAACTCCGTAACCACAAGTATTGCGTGAGTGTTAGCAATTATGAAAGACTAAATGATAGTTGAGTATGTGGACTTGCTAGAAAGCTCTGACATAGCTCTTTCTAATGTTATGATAAATTGCAATTGCTTCAGTGACTAAGATTATAGTTTGTTAGTTCTCAATAAAGTTTCTGATTCATACTTTGCATTGTGAATAGATTATTACTTGAGCATAAGAAATCATATGACATTATCCATATATGTTGCTGTTATGAGAATAATCATGATGCCCTCATGTCCGTATTTTATTTTATCGACACCTCTACCTCTAAACATGTGGACATATTTATCGTTATCGGCTTCCGCTTGAGGACAAGCGAGGTCTAAGCTTGGGGGAGTTGATACGTCCATTTTGCATCATGCTTTTATATCGATATTTATTGCATTATGGGCTGTTATTACACATTATGTCACAATACTTATGCCCATTCTATGTTATTTTACAAGGTTTACATAAGGAGGGAGAATGCCGGCAGCTGGAATACTGGGCTGGAAAAGGAGCAAATATTAGAGACCTATTCTGCACAACTCCAAAAGTCCTGAAACTCCACGAAAGTTATTTTTGGAAATAATAAAAAATACTGAGCGGAAGAAATACGTCAGGGGGGCCTCCACCTGTCCACGAGGGTGGGGGCGCGCCCTACCCCCTGGGCGCGCCCCCTGCCTCGTGGGCCCCCTGTTGGCCCTCCGGTGCCCATCTTCTACTATATGAAGTCTTTCGTCCCAAGAAAAATCATAAGCAAGCTTTCGGGACGAGACTCCGCCGCCACAAGGCGGAACCTTGGCGGAACCAATCTAGGGCTCCGGCAGAGCTGTTCTGCCAGGGACACTTCCCTCCGGGAGGGGGAAATCATCACCATCGTCATCACCAACGCTCCTCTCATCGGGAGAGGCCCAATCTCCATCAACATCTTCACCAGCACAATCTCATCTAAAACCCTAGTTCATCTCTTGTATCCAATTCTAGTCTCCAAGTCTGGGATTGGGACCTGTAGGTTGCTAGTAGTGTTGATTACTCCTTGTAGTTGATGCTAGTTGATTTATTTGGTGGAAGATCATATGTTCAGATCCTTTATGCATATTAATACTCCTCTGATTATGAACATGAATATGCTTTGTGAGTAGTTACGTTAGTTCCTGAGGACATGGGAGAAATCTTGCTATTAGTAGTCATGTGAATTTTCTATTCGTTTGATATTTTGATGAGATGTATGTTGTCTATCCTCTAGTGGTGTTATGTGAACGTCGACTACATGACACTTCACCATTAGTTGGGCCTAGAGGAAGGCATTGGGAAGTAATAAGTAGATGATGGGTTGCTAGAGTGACAGAAGCTTAAACCCTAGTTTATGCGTTGCTTCATAAGGGGCTGATTTGGATCCATTTGTTTCATGCTATGGTTAGGTTTACCTTAATACTTTTGTTGTAGTTGCGGATGCTTGCAATAGAGGTTAATCATAAGTGGGATGCTTGTCCAAGTAAGGACAGCACCCAAGCACCGGTCCACCCACATATCAAATTATCAAAGTACCGAACGCGAATCATATGAACGTGATGAAAACTAGCTTGACGATAATTCCCATGTGTCCTTGGGAGCGCTTTTCTCTATATAAGAGTTTGTCCACGCTTGTCCTTTGCTACAAAAAGGATTGGGCCACTTTGCTGCACTTTATTTACTTTTGTTACTTGTTGCTCGTTACAAATTATCCTACCACAAAACTATCTGTTACCTATAATTTCAGTGCTTGCAGAGAATACCTGCTGAAAACCGCTTATCATTTCCTTCTGCTCCTCGTTGGGTTCGACACTCTTACTTATCGAAAATACTACGATAGATCCCCTATACTTGTGGGTCATCAATGACATAGCCACCCTTTTTGCTCATGATGAGAAGATTCGCTATTACTATATTCTCAAATTATTTCCGTTCTCGCTAAAGGGTGATGCTAAAGCTTGATACAATACTCTTGCTCCTTGTTGTGTGCGTAGTCCCCAAGATATGATTTATTACTTCTTTGAAAAATATTTTCCTGCTCATAAGAAACAAGCTGCCTTATAGGAAATATTTAATTTTGTGCAAATTGAAGAAGAGAGTCTCCCACAAGCTTGGAGGAGGCTTCTCCAATTGCTTAATGCTTTGCCTGATCATCCTCTTAAGAAAAATGAAATACTTGATATCTTCTATAATGGACTAACCGATGCTTCTAGGGATTTCCTAGATAGTTGTGCTGGTTGTGTTTTCAGGGAATGAACTATTGGGCAAGCTGAAGAATTACTGAATAACATATTGAAAAATTATGATGATTGGATTCTTCCTCAACCACCGCTTAAACCCACTTAGAAGAAGAGGGGTATCTTATATCTCAGTCCTGGTGATATGCAAGAGGCAAAGAAATCTATGAAAGAAAAAGGTATTAAAGCTGAGGATGTCAAAATTTTACCTCCTATTAAAGAAATACATGGGCTTGAAACACCATCATCGCCTAAGGTGGCAGAGGTAAATTCTCTAATGAAATTCAATGATAATGATAATCCTCACAATATGCACCCTAGCCAATGCCTTTATGAGTTTGAAAATTACATTAGAAAGCAAGATCACTTCAATGCAAATGTTATGAAACAATTGAAATACAATTTTGATATGATTGCTCGCTTGAGTGACTTGTTATTTATCTCAAATGATATTAGAGGTGTGGGGAAGCATGCTTCTATGGTTCAAACTCAGTTAGAACAAGTTGCTAAATCTCAAAGAGAGTTTCTTGATGAAATGAATAATAATATCAATGATCATGTTGTTAGAGTAATGACTAGAGGAGGTAGAATGACTCAGGAACCACTTTATCCCGAGGGACACCCAAAAAGGATTGAACAAGACTCTCAAAGAGTCAACACTGATGCACATAGTCCTTCTAAAAAGAAAAGGAAGAAGAAAAATGATAGGACTTTCCATGCCTCTAGTGATCCTGAAGTAGAAAAACCTCCTGATAATGATAATGAAGTTTCTATCTTTGATGCTGAAACTCAACCTGGTAGTGAACACTCACCTTCTGATAATGAAAAAGATAATGATGAGGTTCATGAAGATACTCAAAGAAATAACAAAGAACCAGACAATGATGTTGAGATAGAGCCAGCAGTTGATGTTGATAACCCACAACCCAAGAATAAAAGATATGATAAAAGGGACTTTGTTGCTAGAAAACACGGAAAGGAAAGAGAACCATGGGTTCAAAAACCTATGCCCTTTCCACCTAAGTCAACTAAAAAGAAAGATGATGAAGAATTTGAACGCTTTGCTGAAATGCTTAGGCCAGTCTTTCTACGTACTCGCTTGACTGATATCTTGAAAATGCCTCCTTATGCAAAGTACATGAAAGACATCATCACCAATAAGAGAAAAATACCGGAAGCTGAAATATCCACCATGCTTGCTAATTATACTTTTAAAGATGGAGTACCTAAAAACTTGGAGATCCGGGAATACCAACTATACCTTGCTCCATCAAAAGAAATTATGTCAAAACTGCTTTATGTGATTTAGGAGCTGGTGTTAGTGTTATGCCTTTCTCTTTATATAAAAGACTTGATTTGAATAAACTCACACCTACTAAAATATCATTGCAAATGGCTAACAAATCAACTACCATACCTATAGGTATTTGTGAGGATGTACCTGTTGTTGTTAGTAATGTTACTATTTTGACTGACTTTGTTATACTTGAGATGCCCGAGGACGACAACATGTCGATTATCCTTGGTAGACCCTTCTTGAATACTGCAGGGGCTGTTATTGATTGCAATAAAAGCAAGGTCACTTTTCATATCAATGGTAATCAGCATACGGTGCACTTTCTGAAGAAACAATTCCAAGTGAATGGTATTAATGTTACTGAAAAATCTCCGACAATCACTATTGGAAGTTTTCAACTACCTCTACCTACTGTTAAAAAGAAATATGAAATGCTTATTGTTGGGGACATTCATATTCCCGTTGAGGTAACTTAGTGATTTACGAAAGTTCTTCGGTTTCATACTAATCAAAATTGGTTGTTAATAAGACTTGATCAACCTTATTAATGGATCATTTTTGAGAGGTGTGAAGTTGATGAATTTAGTGAGCACTACCTTCTGTCCCTACCTTTTATTTTCTGTTTTCATTAGTTAAATAAAATAGAACACCATGTTTTGTCTGTTTTCTGAATTTCCCATGCAATAAAAAATGACCCAAAAATAAAAGTCCTCAGAATGCTTTGAAATATTAATATGATTTTTTTCTGAATATTTAAGAATTTCGGGTGCAAATAATATCAGAGGGAGGTGCACCAGGTGGGCACAACCCACCTGGGCGCGCCAGGTCCTCTAGGCGCGCCCTGGTGGGTTGTGGTCCCCATGTGGTCCCCCTCACTTAGCTCTTCATCCCACATCACCACCTACCTCCAGAAAAAAATCACCATTGCTCTCTATCTCGTGTTCTTGCTCTCAAACCCGCGGATTTTGATCTCTTTGCTCGAAGCTCCGTTTCTGAAACTGTTTCGGGGGATTGTTGCTTGGTATGTGACTCCTCTGTTTGTCCAATTAGTTTTTGCTTTAGTGGTTTATATTTTGAATAATTAGCTACTCTTGGTGCTGCTGTAGATGAGCTTGCATGCTGAATTCTTAGAGTTGTAAGTATTTTGAATGCTTGCTATGGCCTCTATGCATCCCTATGAGCAGTTGCTACCAATCTTGTGAAGTTTTGTTGAGAAATTTTTCTCACCCAATTTTTTTTCAGAAAACAGTACGCGAATATGATGAACCTCTTTGGAAGGAGTTCTTCGAGGAGGAGATCCTCGGAGGCATCTTCTAGTGATAGCTCCGTTCGTTGGTCTTTTATTGAACCAAGTGAGAGTTCCATACGAGATGCCGCCACCAAAACATGCTTATGGCCATGCAACGATTATATAGTGAGTGTGGGCATTAAGGAGGAATTTGAGCAATATGTTCACAATGCAGATCTCGGTCCCTACATTTCAGATAAGTGCAACCAACACCACACTCTGACTGAATCATTTGTCAAAGGATTTAAATTCCATCCCCGTGAGTCTAGGGTGTCATTTAAACTGTATGAAAATCCATTTACCATATCTTTAGAGAGATTTGGTCACCACTTCAAAATCCCATTCCGGGGTTCGCTTGACGAACCACCAAGATCTGAGTTTCAAACATTTTTGACTAGTCTTTGCAATGGTGAGACTAGGGGAGTGACGCAGGGTAGAATAAAGAGCATTCATTTTCCTGCAATTCAGTACTTTGCATTATTTAATGGAAAATGTATTGTAGGCAAACAAGATTGTAGTACACTTTGTGCTCCAGACTTGAGCCTCATACGCACCGCTCTTACCGATGACAAAAGTTATAATCTTGGAGCGATTGTTGCACGCAGGTTGCAACACAACGCCAGTAGTGGTTATTTCTATGGTGAAATTTATGCCACGCGCTTAGCAAGAGAGGTGGGTGTTTCACTTTTGCCCTATGACCCTATTTTACCCACGCAATATTTAGACTTTGATGCTGTGAAACGCCATAAGATCCTTAGAGGTGAACCCCATAATTTCACCTATAAACTATTGTTTAATCAAAGTTCCGTTGTGCACACATATTTGCCTGCGCCTGCTCTCTTTGATGTTCACAGTAGGGGAAGATATTTTGTTCTTGAGAGCGAGGCCCGAGCTCATAACGTGGCAGTTGTGGCCGCACGGCAGGTTGAGGCATCCGCACCAAGAGCCTCCATGAGCTATCACCCGATTACTATGCAGGCTACTAACCGATTAACAAGTTAGGCCAAAAGCCTAAGCTTGGGGGAGTATGTATTTCCACCGACATTACATTCATGTTCACACATTTCATTCCACTTGTCAGTGTCCACACTTTTTCGCTGTATTATCCATCTTAAATTTATTTCTCGGTTTCTTCTTGTGTGTTTGGAAAACTTTGAGAAAATCCAAAAATATTTCCTGCTTCTTTTTTATTTTTCTTCCTAGTTTAAATTTCTGTAGTACTAAAAAGAAAACCCAAAAATATTTCCTTGTTCTTCTTTTGCTTGTTGGGAGCTTTCCCGTGTAAATAGTTTTTCCCTTTTTTGTTTTTTCCTTTTATTTGCTTGTTCTCAAAAAACCAAAAACTCCAAAAATATTTCAGTGTGTTTATCTGAATTTCTTTTTATTGAGTCATGCCGAGGAGAAGACCACGATGAAATTGTTGAGTGGCTCTCATATGCATTATTGTTGATCTAACAAACAGCCCATTTTACCTTGTCTTCTCCTGTTGAATAAAATGTTTGCAGATTCCAGCTTAGTCCACGGCATTCTTGCACTATCATTATTTTCATATCGTTCGGTCGTGCAAGTGAAATGCAATAATGACGATATTTGATGAACTGGTCGTGGCAGAGAGAAACGGTTATGAACTCGACTTATTTTGTTTTTGTAAATATGTTTAACCTAGTATCCATGATTCAACCCATTATGATTAAACGTGTTTGCAATGACAATTAGAGATTCTAGTTTCTCATGCCATGGATAAGTAGCTAGGAGTGGATAATGATTTATCTTGGATGTCAACATTGCATTAAAATGATTGTGGTGTAGTATGATGATATGGTATCCTCCTCTGAATGTTCGAGTGGCTTGACTTGGCACATGTTCATGCATGTAGTTGAATCAAAACCAACATAGCCTCTATGATATTAATGTTCATGGTGTTCATATCCTACTCATGCTAGTATCCGATGTTACTTATGCATAATGCATGTTCATGACCGTTGTTGCTCTCTAGTTGGCCGCTTCTCAACCTATTTGCTAGCCTTCGCCTATACTAAGTGGGAATTCTGCTTGTACACCCAAAACCTGAAACCCAAGTTATTCCAGATGAGTCCATCATACCTACCTATATGCGGTATTACCCTGCCGTCCTAAGTAAATTTGCATGTGTCACCTCTAAAAACTTCAAAAAAAATATCCTTTTTGTGTGCCTGGATTGTTCATAGAGCGACAGGAGGTAGTTGGTATCTTCCATGCTAAGTGGGTTATTCTCAGGATGAGTGTTTATTCACTCATCATTGCACGAGAAGGGGGTAGTAATAGGGATGCCCAGTCCCAAACTGCTAAAGAATTGAGCTTACAAATAATCAAACAAAAACTCCTACGGAGTCATAACATTTACTTTATCGCTTGGGAACCGCCACTAGCGTGTTTAGCATGGAAGATATAGATAACTGATGGTCGCGAAGTAAACAAGAAGGGTGCATTTCTCAAAATTTCATTTACCTCTGTTTTAAAAACTTGAGCTCTGGCACCTCTGCGAATCACTGCTTCCCTCTGTGAAGGGACTATCTATTTACTTTTATGTTGTGTCATCACCTTCTAAAACAAGCGCCAGAACCTGAGAATTACAATGTTTAGTCACTGCTTGAACTTTGGAGGTGCTCTGCATTTATGTTTTGCGGTCTCAGAAAGGGCTAGCAAGATACCACTATTGTCCTATTGTATCATGGTTGTTTTGAGAACGTGTTGTTGTTTGAGATATCTTATTATTGCTCGCTAGCTGATTATGTCATTGATATGAGTTAATATAATTTTTACGAGTTATTGCTGACATGGTTAGTTATAATCTTGGCTGAAAACCTGGGTGCTGTTTAAGCTTATTTATGCAAACAAGAGCAAAGAGTTCGTAAAAGTTTTTCTTTTTCACTTTCAGTTTATCAACTGAATTGCTTGAGGACAAGCAAAGGTTTAAGCTTGGGGGAGTTGATACGACTCCGTCGTATCTACTTTTCCTAACGCTTTTCCTCTTGTTTTGGACTCTAATTTGCATGATTTGAATGAAACTAACCCGGACTGACGCTGTTTTTTAGCAGAACTACCATGGTGTTGTTTTTTGTGCAGAAATAAAAGTTCTCGGATTGGAACGAAACTTTACGAGGATTTTTTATATCAATAAAGAGAATTTCTGGAGCTAAGAACCATCGGAGGGGGGCACCAGGGTGGGCACAACCCACCAGGGCACGCCTCCCCCCTCCAGGCGCGCCCAGGTGGGTTGTCCCCACCTGGTGGCCCCGTAGACCCTGAAAAAATCAAAGAGAAAGAATTATCGCATTCCACGAGACAGAGCCGCCGTCATCTCCTGTTCTTCATCGGGAGGCCAGATCTGGAGTCCGTTTGGGGCTCCGGAGAGGCGGATCTTCAATCTTCGTCATCGCCAACCCTTCTCCATCGCCAATACCATGATGCTCCCCACTGGGATGGGTAATTCCTTCGTAGGCTCGCTGGTCGGTGAGGAGTTGGATGAGATTCATCATGTAATCGAGTTAGTTTTGTTAGGGCTTGATCCCTAGTATCCACTATGTTCTGAGATTGATGTTGCTATGACTTTGCCAAGCTTAATGCTTGTCACTTTGGGCCCGGGTGCCATGATTTCAGATCTGAACCGTTTATGTTATCACCAATATATCTATGTTCTAGATCTGATCTTCCAAGTTATAGTCACCTACTACGTGTTATGATCTGGAAACCCCGAGGTGACAATAGCCGGGACACTTCCCGGTGATGACCGTAGTTTGAAGAGTTCATGTATTCACTGTGTGTTAATGCTTTGTTCCGGTTCTCTATTAAAAGGAGGCCTTAATATTCCTTAGTTTCCAATAGGACCCGCCGCCACGGGAGGGTAGGACAAAAGATGTCATGCAAGTTCTTTCCATAAGCATGTATGACTATTTACGGAATACATGCCTACATTATATTTATGAATTGGAGCTAGTGCCATATTGCCCTAGGTTATAACTATCACATGATGAATATCATCCAACAAATCGCCGATCCAATGCCTATGATTTTCCTACACATTGTTCTTGCTAAGTTACTACTGCTATTGTTACTATTGCACTTTCTACAAAATCACTGCTATCACTATTACTGTTACTATTGCTGCTACTACTATTATCAAAACTATCATACTACTTTGCTACTGATCACTTTGCTGCAGATAATTAATCTCCAGGTGTGGTTGAATTGAAAAATTAGCTGCTAATACTTACAAATATTCTTTGGCTCCCCTTGTGTCGAATCTATAAATTTGGGTTGAATAGTCTACCCTCGAAAACTGTTGCGATCCCCTATACTTGTGGGTTATCAAGACCTTTTCTGGCGCTGTTGCCGAGGAGCGTAGCTATATTTGTTGACTCACTTGGGATTATTATCAATTTATCACTATGAAGAATATGAAGGATGCCAATACCAAGATTTTTCCCTCTAAGATGAGGGGAGGTAAGGAACTGCCATCTAGCTCCGCACTTGATTCACCTTTTGTTATAGGTAAACTTGCAACACCACCACATGTTATCAATTCTAATTTGTCGCAAGTTATTGATGATGCTACTTCTGCTATGAATGCTACTCTTGATGATGCTAGTACCTTGCTTGATCGTAATGTGCCACTAGGTGAATTTCTTGATGAATAAATTGCTAGAGTAAGACAGCATGATATTGTTGAAACTGATGATGAGCTAGAAACTGAAAATCTTGAAACACCTTTTAGAACTAGTCCTCCCAGATATGAATTGCCTAAGGTACTGGAAGGTTATGTTATGAATGAGGAGACAACTAGAGATATTCTTGCTTGTAAGGATAGGGATGATCTAGACAAATTATTATGCAAGTATAAAGAGAAATCTTTGAGTGCTAAAATGATTGTAACAGCAGTAGCAATGAAACTAACTTAGCAAATATCAATATGTGAAAAGCTCATAGGCATTGGATCAGCAATGATAATTGTGTTGGATAATATTCATCATGTAGCAGTCATTACCTAGGGCGACACAGAACTAGCTCCAATTCATCAATGTAATGTAGCCATGTATTCCGTATATAGTCATACGTGTGCTTATGGAATGGAACTTGCATGACATCTTTTGTCCTACCCTCCCGTGGTAACGGGGTCCTAATGGAAACTAAGGGATTTTAAGACCTCCTTTTAATAGAGAACCTGACCAAAGCATTAGCACTTAGTGAATACATGAACTCCTCAAACTACGGTAATCACCGGAAAGAATCCCAATTATTGTCACCTTGGGGTATGCGGATCATAACACGTAATAGGTGTCTACAACTTGCAAGATAGGATCAAGAACTCATATATATTCATGAAAACATAATAGGTTCAGATCTGAAATCATGGCACTCGGGCCCTAGTGACAAGCATTAAGCATAGCAAAGTCATAGCAACATCAATCTCAGAATATAGTGGATACTAGGGATCAAACCGTAACAAAACTAACTCGATTACATGATAAATCTCATCCAACCCATCACCATACAGCAAGCCTACGATGAAATTACTCACTCACGACGGTGAGCATCATACAATTTGTGATGGAGGAAGGTTGATGATGAAGATGGCGATGGATTCCCCTCTCCGGAGCCCCGAACAGACTCTAGATCAGCCCTCCCGATGAAGAACAGGAGGCGGCGGCGGCTCCGCATCGTAAAACGTGATGAATCCTTCTCTCTGAATTTTTTCTCCCCAAATAGGTACTTATAGAGTTGGAGTTAGGGTCGGAGACGGTCCAGGGGCCCACAAGCCTAGGAGGCGCGCCCTGGGGGGTAGGTGTGCCCCCAGGGCTTGTGGCCTCTGGGTGGCCCCCTCTGGTATCTTTTTGCGCCAGTATTTTTATATATTCCACAAAAATTCTTTGTTAATTTTTAGGTCAACTCGAGAACTTTGATTTCTGCACAAAAATAACACCATGGCAATTCTGCTGAAAAAAGCATCAGTCCGGGTTAGTTCCAATCAAATCATGCAAATTGGAGTCCAAACAAGGGCAAAAGAATTTGGAAAAGTAGATACAATGGAGACGTATCAGAGAGCAAAGAACAAAAGGAGGAAGAGCGGATTAGCTACCCGTGCCCACCTTCTAATAAGAGTAACTCTTCAACTCATACATTGTTTAATTTCCCTTTGTGCTTACCGATGGATGAATGCTATGATAATTGCTATGTTCTCGTTGATTCTTTTGAAATATCCCTTTTTGATGAAACTGATGCTTGCTATGCTTGTGGCCAAGATGCCAATATGAATTATGCTTGTGGAGATGAACTTGCTATACTTCCTTATATTAAGAATGAAATTGTTGTTATTGCACCCACACATGATATTCCTATTATCTTTTTGAATTCTCCGAACTACATTATATCAAAAAAGTTTGCTCTTATTACGGATTATATTGATGGGTTGCGTTCTACTATTTCACATGATGATTTTAATGAATATAATATGCATGTGCTTGCTGCTGCTACTTGCAATTATTATGAGAGAGGAACTACATCTTCGCCTCTCTATGTTTCCAACATGATAAAATTGCAAGAAACTACTTATGCTATGTATTGGCCTTCACTTGATGTGCATGAATTGTTACTTTGCCATTACATGATATATGTTGCTTTGTGCTCACTACTAAAATACAAATCATTGCTAACTAAAATTGGCTTTGATATACCTTGCGATCCAGGTGGATCCATTACTTGAGCACTTTATGCCTAGCTTAATGGCTTTAAAGAAAGAGCTGCTAGGGAGACAACCCGACAGTTTTAGGAATTCATTTTTTCTGTTGAGTGTTTTTATAAAGTTTAAAAACAAAAAATATAAAGGGGAATTTAAACTTCACAAAAAGAAAAGTGAAAGTGATAAATACGAGCACCGTGGAAGTGGGAGCATGCCTTGAACTTTGTTCATGCCCATGGAAACTTTGTGAATCTCGATTACAGAAAATTTTCAACAAAAATAATTATCCCCTTGTACAAATCCATTGTATTATAAAAATAATGTGCCAAGATTTTCCTTTAGGATGATTAAATTGCTTGTTGTTATGTGCGGCGCAAAAACAGAAACTTTGGCTGTAGTGCGTGAATTTACATTTTTTTACTGGAATGCCAAAAGTTTCTGAATTTTTTACACATTACTACTATGCAAATTGTTTGTTGTGTCCTAATGTTTCAGAATTGTTGGAGTTACAGAAGTATGGTCAAAGTTTAGATTACTACAGACTGTCCTGTTTAAGACAGATTCTGTTTTTGATGCATTGTTTTGCTTATTTTGATGAAACTATCGATTTTATCGGTGGTATAAGCCATGAAGAAGTTATAATACAGCAGGGATAATGGAAAAATAAAATATGAATGGGTTTGCAACAGAACTTAAAGTAGTAATTTGTTTTATTATACTAACGGATCTCACCAGATTTCTGTTAAGTTTTGTGTGGATGAAGTGTCCAAAGATCGAGGAGGTCTCGATATGAGGAGAAGGAGGAGAGGCAAGAGTTCAAGCTTGGGGGTGCCCAATGCACCCCAAGTAAATATCCAAGGAGACTCAAGTGTCTAAACTTGGGGATCCCCCGGAAGGCATCCCATCTTTCTTCAACAAGTATCGGTATGTTTTCGTCTTCGTTTCATTCATGTGATATGTGTAAATCTTGGAGCATCTTTTGTACTTAGTTTTCACTTTTGTTTTATGCACCATGCTAGTATGCGATAGTCCATGGTTGCTTTATAGAATGCTTCGTGTGCTTCACTTATATCATTTGAAGTTTGGATTGCCTGTTTCTCTTCACATAGAAAACCGTTATTGGTAGAATGCTCTTTTGCTTCACTTATATTTGTTAGAGCATGGTCTTTTGTAGAAAGAATTGAACTCTCTTGCTTCACTTATATCTATTTAGAGAGTCAACGGGAATTGGTTTAGAGGGTCAATAGGAATTGGTCAATTGCATGGTTAGTCATGAAATCCTACATAAAACTTATGGATCACTGAATATGATATGTTTGATTCCTTGCAATAGTTTTGCGATATAGAGATGATAATATGTGGGAGGTACTAGTAAACGGTTGTGGTTAGTAAGAATATTG
Organism: Aegilops tauschii subsp. strangulata; assembly: GCF_002575655.3. Lineage (NCBI taxonomy): Eukaryota > Viridiplantae > Streptophyta > Magnoliopsida > Poales > Poaceae > Aegilops > Aegilops tauschii. Next base: position 392,494,932 of record NC_053037.3, read on the forward strand.
GTGTTAAGGGTTGTTATTCCCGAAGCATGCATGTATAGTCTCTCGTTATGCTATGAAGTTGGAGCATGATTTATTATTGATTGTCTTCCTTATGAGTGGTGGTCGGGGACGAGCGATGGTCTTTTCCTACCAATCTATCTCCCTAGGGGCATGCATAGTAGTACTTTGCTTCGAGGGCTAATAAAATTTCGCAATAAGTATATGAGTTCTCTATGACTAATGTGAGTCCATGGATTATACGCACTATTACCTTTCCGCAATTTGCTAGCCTCTACGGTACCGTGCATTACCCTTTCTCACCTCGAGAGTCGGTGCAAACATCGCAGGTGCATCCAAACCCCATGATATGATACGCTCTATCACACATAAGCCTCATTATATGTTCCTCAAAATAGCCACCATACCTACCTAGCTATTATGGCCTTTCCATAGCCATTCCGAGATATATTGCCATGCAACTTCCACCGCTTCCATTTTGATGACTTGAGCATTCATTGTCATATTGCTTTGCATGATTGTAAGATAGCTAGCATGATATTTCCATGGCTTGTCCGTTTTTTGATATCGTTGTTACGCTAGATCATTGCACATCCTGTTACACTGCCAGAGGCATTCATATAGAGTCATACTTTGTTCTAGGTATCGAGTTGTAATATTGAATTGTAAGTAAATAGAAGTGTGATGGTCATCATTATTCATTATTAGAGCATGTCCCAGTGAGGAAAGGATGATGGAGAGTATGATTCCCCCACAAGTCGGGATGAGACTAGGGAGAAAAAAAAGAGACAAAGAGAGAAGGGGTATGCAAATACCACACATGTGCTTCAAAGTAGCACCATGTTTTTCATCTAGAGAGTCGCCTATGTTGTCACTTTCATATACTAGTGGGAATTTTTCATTATAGAGTTAGATTGCACACCCACTTAGTTTTCATGTTGAGCTTTCATACACTTATAGCTCTTAGTGCATCCATTGCATGGCAATCCCTACTCCTTGCATTGATATCAATTGATGGGCATCTCCATAGCCCGTTGGTTAGCTGCGTCAATGTGAGACTTTCTTACTTTTTTGTCTTCTCTATATTTACCCCTATAATCATACTCTATTCCACCCATAGTGCTATATCCATGGCTTGCGCTCATGTATTGCGTGAGGGTTGAAAAAGCTGAAGCGCTTAAAAGTATGAACCAATTGCTCAGCTTGTCATTGGGGTTGTGCATGATAAATACTTTGTGTTAAGAAGGCAGAGCATGACAAGACTATATGATTTTGTAGGGATATCTTTCTTTAGCATTGATATTTTGAAAGACATGATTGTTTGTTGGGATGCCTAAGTATTGATGTCTTTATATCAAATTATAGACTATAGCTTTGAATCATTCGTGTCTTAATATTCATGCCAGGATCAGATATATGATCAAGATTATGCTAGGCAGCATTGCACATCAAAAATTATGTTTTTTATCATTTACCTACTCGAGGACGAGCAGGAAGTAAGCTTGGGCATGCTGATACATCTCCGTCGTATCAATAATTTTTTATTGTTTCATGCCAATATTATACAACTTTCACATATTTTTGGCAACATTTTATGATTTATAGGACTAACCTATTGATCCAGTCCCCAGTGCCAGTTCATGTTTGTTGCATGTTTTTTTGTTTCGCAGAATATCCATATCAAACGAAATCCAAACGCAATAAAAATTTATGGAGTATTATTTTAGAATATTTGTGATTTTTGGGAGGTGAAATCAATGCAAACGGGGGCCCACAGCTCCCAAGATACACCAGGGCGCGCCCCAGGCCCCAGGCATGCCCAGGTGTCTTGTGCCCTCCTCGTCAGTCGGTTGGAGCTCTACTTCGGGCGAAAGGAAGCTTATATCCAAAAAAATCATGTTAAAATCTCAGCGCAATCGGAATTACGGATCTCTGGTTATTTAAGAAACGATTTTCAGCCAGATCTGGGAACGCGAAACGGAAGAGAACAGAGAGGGAGATCCAATCTCGGAGGGGCTCCCGCCCCTCCGCCGCCATGGAGGCCATGGACCAGAGGGGGGGACTCTCCTCCCATCTAGGGGGGAGGCCAAGGAAGAAGAAGAAGAAGAAGAAGAAGAAGAAGAAGAAGGGGGGCTCTCTCCCCCTTTCTCCAGGTCGCGCCGGAGTGCCGCCGGGGCAATCATCGTGACGACGATCTACACCAACAACTTTGCCACCGTCAACACCAACTTGTCCCCCTCTATGGAGCGGTGTAACACCTCTTCTCCCCGATGTAATCTCTACTTAAACATGGTGCTCAACGCTATATATTATTTCCCAATGATCTATGGCTATCTTATGATGTTTGAGTAGACTCGTTTTGTCCTATGGGCTAATCGTGATCTTGGTTGGTATGAGTGTATATTTTATTTTGGTGCTATCCTACGGTGCCCTCCGTGTCGCGGAAACGTGAGGGATCCCCGTTGTAGGGTGTTGCAATACGTTCATGGTTCTCTTATGGTGGGTCGCGTGAGGACAGAAGCGCAGACCCGAGTAAGGGGGTCATTGTCAGGACCGGTTTTCGGGACATTAATTTCCCAGAAAATGGCCCTTATGCTCACCAGCCCCAGGATTACTGTTAGCTGACGAGGCACCAACTTGATACAGAAATTCCAAGCAAAGTACAAAATATGTAGTACAAGACCATTGTGGCCAATGAGTACAACAAATGGTTTCTAGTGGTTGATGGCGGAAGCGGTTTGCAGAACATCAGCGCCCATGGGACTCAATTTCCCACAGGAACAACTGACCTGGATAACTCCTATCTTCACGAGGCTGCTATCACCGTTGCTTAGGTTCCGGGGCTGTCATCGCAACGCTCCTCTCCAAGCAAGAAATCTGGCCAAGACAATAGCCAGGGACAAGCCAGTGAGTACTTTTGAATGTACTCGCAAACATTATGAACACGGGTATAATACAACGAATGATAATCATGCTCTGAAATATTCTATGATCACAATGTCAGTCACGAAATAAACAAAATCCATGATGCACGCATGCAGGTTGTTCATATAAAACATGCCTATGCAATCAGAGAATAGAAATAGAATGCACCGATCGGGTGTCTGAAGCGACGCCTCGAAAGGATAATAGTATAAAGCATGCCTCAGTCGGGCGTCTGAACGACACCACATAAAGGGCTTATAGGTAAAATAAGTAACAAACATGCCACAGTCGGGCGTCTGTGCGACACCACATAAAGGGCTTATAAAGTAAACAGATAAATAGCATGCCACAGTCGGGCTTCTGAGCGACACCACATAAAGGGCTTATAAAGTAAACAATCAACAAGCATGCCACAGTCGGGCGTCTGAGCGACACCACATAAAGGGCTTATAAAGTAAACAATCAACAAGCATGCCACAGTCGGGCGTCTGAGCGACACCACATAAAGGGCTTATAAAGTAAACAATCAACAAGCATGCCATAGTCGGGCGTCTGAGCGACACCACATAAAGGGCTTATAAAGTAAACAATCAACAAGCATGCCACAGTCGGGCGTCTGAGCGACACCACATAAAGGGCTTATAAAGAAAGTAACCACCATGAATATCCAGGAGGTAGAACAATCCCAGGGATACTCAATAATTCAAATAATATAAAGAGTTGGTCCATAATAATAATAATCATAATCATCACAAATCACAAGTCATAATCCATGTTCTGGTTTAGCAGTTTCTCCTCCGAAGACCGACACTAAGACCGACACTTGACCCATCCCAGACTGTAGTCCTTAACCATGGACACGGCTATTCGAATAGATATAATCTCTGCAGAGGGTGTACTCTTTACCCACGAGTAACGGATTTCTTTAGTCCATCGGGACTAATTCCGTCTACGGTCTTTTAATTGAAAACACACCTAACCGCACACACCAGCCTAACTTACCGGTGTCTGGAATCACCCACGACACCCGTTAAGTGAAACTCTAAGTGGGGAGGCTACAACCTCGATTAGCATGGGATCACAAAATTTATACCGCGCGCAAACTAGGGGAGCTACCCCTTTCGGCTCCAACCGAAAACACCCATGCCCCCGGACTAGGTGGATTGCCTAGCAGCTGCAGCCGGTATCTTCCACCATGGCCTCTCTATACGGTGTGTGCTAGAAAGGGGTTGACAACTTACTGAACCGTACCCTACATATGGCAGGGACAAGTGGTAGTACGAAACAAGTATGGGGGTTACTGGAACAAGACTCGATCTATGGTCGACTCAGGAGGTTTAAGTATTTCTTGCATGATTAGCATAACAAATATATTTCAACCAACAGACAGAATCACCACTCAGCATACCTCATCATGCCATACCGGACACAACCGTCTCGATGAGGAACTAGAGACAAGCTCGTGTCTACCCAAGACAGAGGCTTTCCCGGAGTCCTTTTGGTATGCATGAAAGGCATGCGATGGTGATTACTATCACAACGCATCCATTTCCAACAGCAAAGAATCTTCATTACGCACTCATGCGTATGATCATATCATCGCATAAAATAACGAAAACTCTGAGACGAGGGGTGTTGTAAACATATCAAACAACACACAAAAATATTATGCCAGGGTTCAGAATGCTTGCCTTCAAGTTGTGGAGAGGCAGGGTGCATTCCAGAACTTTTGAAAGTTTTCTCCTCTCTCCAAAAATCCTATTTTTGAAAATATTCAAATTAACACATAGTTTCAAAATAGTACAAAAAGTTGCCTGAATTTTTTTTCAAATAAATATGAAAATAAACTAGATGAAATTTGAGAGAGGTAGGAAAAAGAATCAACTCATTTGGAGTTATATTTAAAGAGTTATAGCCAGTCAAAGTTTAGTCAAATTTCTGTTTTTAAAATAAAACAGAAAAAGAAAAACGTTTCGAAATGAGTACACGTCGAAGACGTACTTTGCGTTTACGCCTCCACTTACGCCAGCATGGACCGGACCGTGGTCACTGACAGTGGGTCCAGGGGGCCCACTGGTCAGGTTTGACCGGTCGCCCGCGCCTCCTTCCTCCTCTGGCCGAACAGAGGCGGGGCTCCGGCGATCGTCGCCGGCGATTGGCGGCTCCTCGCGGGGTTCTGAGGGCGGGGATGGATTCGCTAGTCTAGGGCGGTCCTCCCGGTGGTCGAGGAGGTGGCGGGGATGGAGGGAGTCGCCGGCGGCGAGCTTCGCGGCGGACGGTGGCTTCGGGAGATTTGGGGCTTTGGGCTACGGTGGCTCCCCGTCGAGTTTGAGGTGCTGGGTAGGTCCGCGAGACCGAGGGGAAGAGAATGGGAGCACTAGATGGACGGGAGGGGTTCTCGTTGCGACTGAATGGACCAGAGGGCGGCGGCGGCTGTACTGGCCGGAGATGGGGGAGATGGCCTCCCGCCGTCGATTGCTGGTTGTGGGGGCCCTAGGGGGATGGCACGAGGTTGCTTGAGGGTCGGACGAGCTCGGGGGGGGGGCTCCATTTATAGTGTAGCTAGGTCGATTCCGCGGCCGAGGATAAGAACGCCGGCGAACCGCCGTTCTGTTGCAGCAGGGGTACGTGGCGGCGATGAGCGCTTGCAGATGAGCTTGTGGATGAGTTCGGACTGCTCCAGAGGGCAGCTGGCGCACGCGTGTGGCTCGGGCGGCGCCGTCCATGGCAGGGGCTGCTGTGGCCGGCCGCTAGCGGCCACGGCCGACCTGACGGCGGCGCTGTGGAGGTCCAGGAGCGGCTCTGCGGCGAGGGAGGAGTCGGGGCGTGTCGGCTGCGAGTGGGGAAGGGCCAGAACGAGCACGGAGGGGCGGCAGTGGGACGCGGCGACTCGTGCGCACGTACGTGCAAAACGCGTGCTCTGGGCACGCCCAGCGCACGCACGCTACGTGCTCGACGCAATGCCAGGGCGTGCTAGAGGATTAGGATGAGGCTGGGGATTAGCAGGCTTGGGTTAGGGTTAGCTACGAGCTTAGTGGACAAGCTTGTTGGGTCAGAAGATCAAGTTTACAATGCAAACAAAAGATCATGCCAAATCTGTGCATGCACTCAAGGTCTTTGACAGAATGCCAGGTGCATCTAGGCAACTCTTGGGGTGGCCAAAAACTCCAGATCATAGTCTCTTTGGATGATAAAGAGGGTGGCAAGGTTAGTTTGTCAAAAACAAAAACTTGTTAGTGCAAGTTTTTGAGAAAACCAAATCTGGACAGAAACTAAAGGCTGTAATTGCATGAACCAAAAATACTCCAATGGGTCCACTCTCCTGGACTTAAGGGTTTTGTAGGGTGGTTTATGAGGAGGAAAAAGAATCATGGGTATTAGGGCAAGTTAAAATATGGTTGTAGTAGAAAACACCTCACTGGACCAGAGAGTAAAAGAGGATGTTTTGCTCAAATTTTTCAAAGAACATCAATGGGTTTTTGCATAAAGTTGAATATTATACTCCTATTAACATCCCCTAATTTTGGTGGAAGTTTTAAAGGAATATTTAAATAGGTTGTAGTGCAAAAGTGCAAACCGGACCAGATTTGAAAACTTGGGGTAGAGCTCAAAATCGCCAAATGACTAAAAGACATTTTTGCACAAAAGTGATGTGGAAACATCACATGAAATCCCCAAATTTTGGTGAATTTTAAATGCATTTATCAAATGGTTGTAGTGCAAAAGAGGCTCTAAAGCTTATAAAAATCATTTTTAAAAGAATAAAGCTCAGGAAAAACAATTATGCAAATAAATCCACTGAGAAAAGAAATGTTTTCTTGAGAGGGTATACAAGTCCAATAATATTTTTGGAAAGTTTTCACTTTTGGTAAAAACTCCACAATATCAAAGAAAAGAGAGGTTCTGAAATCAAAAAAATAAATCCAGAAAATAAAAATTTAATTTCCTGGCAAAATTTTAATTGATAAATCATGGTTATATTTTTGGGGTGTTACAACACTACCCCCCTTAAGAAAAATCTCGTCCTCGAGATTTGCTAAGGGCCGGTTTGAAAATGTTACTGTGGGTGTCGCCGGGGTTGGTTTTTGGTAGCTACGCCCGGAACTAAAAATGCAATCATACACCAACATACTTATGCATGGCTACTATTTAAAATAGGGGCGCACAAGCAAATAGCATTAAATTACGGCGATACAGGATCACACAGTTACAGGGCGTGGACATACTAAGACTCGGTACTACTCGAGCGACTTAGTCTACTTCGTTCATATCTAGGCGGACATGCCTTGTGGACGTCGAGGCTTCTCCACAGGTTTCACCGTCGGGATTAGCTGGAGGGTGTTGAGGGGCTGCAGAGTCGGGGTAGCGATGATGACCCTCGCGGGGGTTGTTTGCCACAATCCCGTTGGAGCGTGTTCCCAAAAGGCGACGAAGCACTTCTTTGGACATCAAAGTATTTTGGTCGATGGCTGGGGCTGTCCTCAGGGACTCGATCGGTTGTCCGAACAGCACGACTGGGTTGTTAGCGTCGGGCTCCTCTTCTCTTCTCACCGGGGCTCGGCGAACCAGTTCTCCACGAGCTGCGATCAGATCAAGGGTGATTTGATCGAACAGTTCCTCTAGTGCACTTACATAGCGCACCAGACCAGATGCAATAGTGCAGGATCCGTCTTGTGATCTCCGTTGGCAACCTGGGGTGGCCTACCATACCCGTCACGGCTGGGGTAGAAGTAGAACGAGCGACAGTTAACTCTGGCCGACAAGTGCCGAAGTTGAACTATAGCCTCTCGGGCAGCTAGTTGGATGGCTTGTGGCTCAAAGGAAGTTGTCCTTCCGGTGAACCTGTAGGGGCGTTCTGGAGATAGACCCCCACCATAGATGTGCACTGTGGCCCAGAATTGACGGCTCTCACCGCTCATGGGTCCTTGATACACAACATACTCCCGGGGCTCTTCTAATGCAAAGGCACGGCGGGTGAGGTTTGCTAGCACGGTCACAAAACCTCCAAGGTTGTTTGCCGTGGTTACATTGTGCACGACGGGGCCAGGCATTATAGCTCGGTTTGGGAAAGAGGGTGTGTTGTGTTGTGTTGAGGTTAGCGTGCCCTTTTTATAGAAAAAGGAGACGGAGCCTTCCTTCGCACGCTTGCGAATGAGACAATATAGGTGTCGGTCACTAGCGCGTGATCGATAGGCTAGGCTGATAGGTTGGGCACCGACTGCCAAAGGTGTCGGGGTCACTGTGTGGCTATCTTACACGAGAAGCTTGGCCGGGGTTAGGTTAAGGTCTGGTGGGTTGGTTAACCTAGGTTTTTCGACCTGGCTAAGATAGGATTAGCCAATGGTCAGCCTGGCTCTGATACCAAGTTTGTCAGGACCGGTTTTCAGGACATTAATTTCCCAGAAAATGGCCCTTGTGCTCACCAGCCCCATGATTACTGTTAGCTGATGAGGCACCAACTTGATACAGAAATTCCAAGCAAAGTACAAAATATGTAGTACAAGACCATTGTGGCCAATGAGTACAACAAATTGTTTCTAGTGGTTGATGGCGGAAGCGGTTTGCAGAACATCAGCGCCCATGGGACTCAATTTCCCAAGGAACAACTGACCTAGATAAGTACTATCTTCGCGAGGCTGCTATCACCGTTGCTTAGGTTCAAGGGTTGTCATCACAACGCTCCTCTCCAAGCAAGAAATCTGGCCAAGACAATAGCCAGGGACAAGCCAGTGAGTACTTTTGAATGTACTCGCAAACATTATGAACACGGGTATAATACAACGAATGATAATCATGCTCTGAAATATTCTATGATCACAATGTCAGTCACGAAATAAACAAAATCCATGATGCACGCATGCAGGTTGTTCATATAAAACATGCCTATGCAATCAGAGAATAGAAATAGAATGCACCGATCGGGTGTCTGAAGCGACGCCTCGAAAGGATAATAGTATAAAGCATGCCTCAGTCGGGCGTCTGAACGACACCACATAAAGGGCTTATAGGTAAAATAAGTAACAAACATGCCACAGTCGGGCGTCTGTGCGACACCACATAAAGGGCTTATAAAGTAAACAGATAAATAGCATGCCACAGTCGGGCTTCTGAGCGACACCACATAAAGGGCTTATAAAGTAAACAATCAACAAGCATGCCACAGTCGGGCGTCTGAGCGACACCACATAAAGGGCTTATAAAGTAAACAATCAAAAAGCATGCCACAGTCGGGCGTCTGAGCGACACCACATAAAGGGCTTATAAAGTAAACAATCAACAAGCATGCCATAGTCGGGCGTCTGAGCGACACCACATAAAGGGCTTATAAAGTAAACAATCAACAAGCATGCCACAGTCGGGCGTCTGAGCGACACCACATAAAGGGCTTATAAAGTAAACAATCAACAAGCATGCCACAGTCGGGCGTCTGAGCGACACCACATAAAGGGCTTATAAAGTAAACAGTCAACAAGCATGCCACAGTCGGGCGTCTGAGCGACACCACATAAAGGGCTTATAAAGAAAGTAACCACCATGAATATCCAGGAGGTAGAACCATCCCAGGGATACTCAATAATTCAAATAATATAAAGAGTTGGTCCATAATAATAATAATCATAATCATCACAAATCACAAGTCATAATCCATGTTCTGGTTTAGCAGTTTCTCCTCCGAAGACCGACACTAAGACCGACACTTGACCCATCCCAGACTGTAGTCCTTAACCATGGACACGGCTATTCGAATAGATATAATCTCTGCAGAGGGTGTACTCTTTACCCACGAGTAACGGATTTCTTTAGTCCATCGGGACTAATTCCGTCTACGGTCTTTTAATTGAAAACACACCTAACCGCACACACCAGCCTAACTTACCGGTGTCTGGAATCACCCACGACACCCGTTAAGCGAAACTCTAAGTGGGGAGGCTACAACCTCGATTAGCATGGGATCACAAAATTTATACCGCGCGCAAACTAGTGGAGCTACCCCTTTCAGCTCCAACCGAAAACACCCATGCCCCCGGACTAGGTGGATTTCCTACCGGCTGCAGCCGGTATCTTCCACCATGGCCTCTCTGTATGGTGTGTGCTAGAAAGGGGTTGACAACTTACTGAACCGTACCCTACATATGGCAGGGACAAGTGGTAGTACGAAACAAGTATGGGGGTTACTGGAACAAGACTCGATCTATGGTCGACTCAGGAGGTTTAAGTATTTCCTGCATGATCAGCATAACAAATATATTTCAACCAACAGACAGAATCACCACTCAGCATACCTCATCATGCCATACCGGACACAACCGTCTCGACGAGGATCTAGAGACAAGCTCGTGTCTACCCAAGACAGAGGCTTTCCCGGAGTCCTTTTGGTATGCATGAAAGGCATGCGATGGTGATTACTATCACAACGCATCCATTTCCAACAGCAAAGAATCTTCATTATGCACTCATGCGTATGATCATATCATCGCATAAAATAACGAAAACTCCGAGACGAGGGGTGTTGTAAACATATCAAACAGCACACAAAAATATTATGTCAGGGTTCAGAATGCTTGCCTTCAAGTTGTGGAGAGGCAGGGTGCATTCCAGAACTTTTGAAAGTTTTCTCCTCTCTCCAAAAATCCTATTTTTGAAAATATTCAAATTAACACATAGTTTCAAAACAGTACAAAAAGTTGTCTGAATTTTTTTTTCAAATAAATATGAAAATAAACTAGATGAAATTTGAGAGAGGTAGGAAAAAGAATCAACTCATTTGGAGTTATATTTAAAAAGTTATAGGCAGTCAAAGTTTAGTCAAATTTCTGTTTTTAAAATAAAACAGAAAAAGAAAAACGTTTCGAAATGAGTACACGTCGAAGACGTACTTTGCGTTTACGCCTCCACTTACGCCAGCGTGGACCGGACCGTGGTCACTGACAGTTGGTCCAGGGGGCCCACTGGTCAGGTTTGACCGGTCGCCCGCGCCTCCTTCCTCCTCTGGCCGAACAGAGGCGGGGCTCCGGCGATCGTCGCCGGCGATTGGCGGCTCCTCGCGGGGTTCTGAGGGCGGGGATGGATCCACTAGTCTAGGGCGGTCCTCCCGGTGGTCGAGGAGGTGGCGGGGATGGAGGGAGTCGCCGGCGGCGAGCTTCGCGGCGGACGGTGGCTTCGGGAGATTTGGGGCTTTGGGCTATGGTGGCTCCCCGTCGAGTTTGAGGTGCTGGGTGGCTCCGCGAGACCGAGGGGAAGAGAATGGGAGCACTAGATGGACGGGAGGGGTTCTCGTTGCGACTGAATGGACCGGAGGGCGGCGGCGGCTGTACTGGCCGGAGATGGGGGAGATGGCCTCCCGCCGTCGATTGCTGGCTGTGGGGGCCCTAGGGGAATGGCACGAGGTTGCTTGAGGGTCGGACGAGCTCGGGGGGGGGGGGCTCCATTTATAGTGTAGCTAGGTCGGTTCCGCGGCCGAGGATAAGAACGCCGGCGAACCGCCGTTCTGTTGCAGCAGGGGGACGTGGCGGCGACGAGCACTTGCAGACGAGCTTGTGGATGAGTTCGGACTGCTCCAGAGGGCAGCTGGCGCACGCGTGTGGCTCGGGCGGCGCAGTCCATGGCAGGGGCTGCTGTGGCCGGCCGCTAGCGGCCACGACCGATCTAACGGCGGCGCTGTGGAGCTCCAGGAGCGGCTCTGCGGCGAGGGAGGAGTCGGGGCATGTCGGCTGCGAGTGGGGAAGGGCCAGAACGAGCGCGGAGGGGCGGCAGTGGGACGCGGCGCCTCGTGCGCACGCACGTGCAAAACGCGTGCTATGGGCACGCCCAGCGCATGCACGCTACATGCTCGACGCAATGCCAGGGCGTGCTAGAGGATTAGGATGAGGCTGGGGATTAGCAAGCCTGGGTTAGGGTTAGCTACGAGCTTAGTGGACAAGCTTGTTGGGTCAGAAGATCAAGTTTACAATGCAAACAAAAGATCATGCCAAATCTGTGCATGCACTCAAGGTCTTTGACAGAATGCCAGGTGCATCTAGGCAACTCTTGGGGTGGCCAAAAACTCCAGATCATAGTCTCTTTGGATGATAAAGAGGGTGGCAAGGTTAGTTTGTCAAAAACAAAAACTTGTTAGTGCAAGTTTTTGAGAAAACCAAATCTGGACAATTGCATGAACCAAAAATACTCCAATGGGTCCACTCTCCCGGACTTAAGGGTTTTGTAGGGTGGTTTATCAGGAGGAAAAAGAATCATGGGTATTAGGGCAAGTTAAAATATGGTTGTAGTAGAAAACACCTCACTGGACCAGAGAGTAAAAGAGGATGTTTTGCTCAAATTTTTCAAAGAACATCAATGGGTTTTTGCATAAAGTTGAATATTATACTCCTATTAACATCCCCTAATTTTGGTGGAAGTTTTAAAGGAATATTTAAATAGGTTGTAGTGCAAAAGTGCAAACTGGACCAGATTTGAAAACTTTGGGTAGAGCTCAAAATCTCCAAATGACTAATAGACATTTTTGCACAAAAGTGATGTGGAAACATCACATGACATCCCCAAATTTTGGTGAAAATTTTAAATGCATTTATCAAATGGTTGTAGTGCAAAAGAGGCTCTAAAGCTTATAAAAATCATTTTTAAATGAATAAAGCTCAGGAAAAACAATTATGCAAATAAATCCACTGATAAAAGAAATGTTTTCTTGAGAGGGTATACAAGTCCAATAATATTTTTGGAAAGTTTTCACTTGGGGTAAAAACTCCACAATATCAAAGAAAAGAGAGGTTCTGAAATCAAAAAAATAAATCTAGAAAATAAAATTTTAATTTCCTGGCAAAATTTTAATTGATAAATCATGGTTAAATTTTTGGGGTGTTACACTCATTGCGTATGGGAGTAAAGAGGACTTGATACTTGATGCTATGGCTGGGTTTTACCTTAATTATCTTTGGTAGTTGCAGAGGCTTGCTAGAGTTCCATTCATCAGTACAGATGATCCAAGTAGAGAAAGTATGTTAGCTCATTTCTCTCCCTCATATAAAATTCCAAGAATGATTACCGGTCTAGTTATCGATTGCCTAGAGAAAAATGACTTTCTTCTGTGACAAAAAGCTTTTTACTAAACAACTAAATTTTATTATCTTGCAAAGTATTTCTAGTTTTATTCTTGCAAAGTAGTTCTAGCATCACACCTACAAAATAGTTTCATACTTGTTCTAGGTAAAGCAAACATTAAAGTGTGCGTAGAGTTGTATCGGTGGTCGATAGAACTTGAGGGAATATTTGTTCTACCTTTAGCTCCTCGTTGGGTTCGACACTCTTATTTATCGAAAAATCCTACAAGCGATCCCCTATACTTGTGCATTATCAATGTCATGCAAGTTCTTATTATAAGCATGTATGACTATATATGGAATACATGCCAACATTACATTGATAAATTGGAGCTAGTTCTGTGTCGCTCTAGGTTGTGAATGTTGCATGACGAATGCCATCCAACATAATTATCCATCACTGATCCAATGCCTACGTTTCTCTCATATTGGTTTTTGCTAAGTTACTATCGTTGATGCTGCTGTTACAATCACTATAAAACTAATACTATTACTGTTACCTTTACTACCGCAATTGTTACCACTGTTATCAAACTATCATACTACTTCGCTATTGTCACTTTGCTGCAGATATTTTGTTCTCCAGGTGTGGTTGAATTGGCAACTCAATTGCTAATACTTGCAAATATTCTTTGGCTCCCCTTGTGTCGAATCAATAAATTTGGGTTGAATACTCTACCCTCAAAAACTGTTGTGATCCCCAATACTTGTGGGTTATCAGTCAACAGTTGGCTTGGTGCTATGAGCGTCAGTTCTGTGGCGGAGCTGAGCGCAAGCGTCGGCGCCTAGTCACTGATGTTGATAGCCGACATAGTGAATATGAAGAAGGGCACTAGCCACATGAGTATTCGGTGGCTGCGTGCACGTACGCGTTGCCGAACCCTGATACGTCTCCAACGTATCTATAATTTTTTATTGTTCCATGTTGTTATATTATCAATCTTGGATGTTTTATAATCATTTATAGTCATTTTATACCTTTTTTGGTACTAACCTATTGACATAGTGCAAAGTGCCAGATGATGTTTTTTCCATGTTTTTTACATCACAGAAAATCAATACCAGATGGAGTCCAAATGCCACGAAACTCCACGATGATTTTTTATGGGCCAGAAGGAACACATTGCACCCTAGCTGCGCCTGGGGGATGCCCCGAGGGAGGCACAACCCACCAGGGCGCGCCAGGAGGCTCAGGCGCGCCCTGGTGGGTTGTGCCCACCTCGGGTGCCCCCTGGACCGCCTCTTTGCTCTATAAATACCACAATATTCCAGAAACCCTAGAAGGATCGACGAAATATTCATCCAGCCGCCGTGGAGTCTAGAATCACCAGATCCAATCTAGACACCATCTCGGATGGGGTTCACCACCTCCATTGGTGCCTCTCCGATGATGCGTGAGTAGTTCTTTGTAGACCTTCGGGTCCGTAGTTAGTGGCTAGATGGCTTTCTCTCTCTCGCTGAATTCTCAATACAATGGTCTCTTGGAGATCCATATGATGTAACTCTTTTGCGGTGTGTTTGTTGGGATCTGATAAAGTTCGAGTTTATGATCAGTTATATCTTTTTATATCCATGAAAGTTATTTGCGTTTCTTTGCTCTCTTATATGCATGATCTCTTGTAGCCTCGTATTTCTTCTGCGATATTTGGGTTTTGTTTGGCCGACTTGATCTACTTATCTTGCAATGGGAAGAGGTGCCCGATAGTGGGTTCGATCTTATGGTGCTTGATCCCAGTGACAAAAAGGGAACCGACACGTATGTATCGTTGCTACTAAGGATAAAACGATGGGGTCTATCTCTACATAGATAGATCTTGTCTACATCATGTCATTGTTCTTATTGCATTACTCCGTTTTTCCATGAACTCAAAACACTAGATGCATGCTGGATAGCGGTCAATGTGTGGAGTAATAGTAGTAGATGGAGGCAGGAGTCGGTCTACTAATCTTGGACGTGATGCCTATATAATGATCATTGCCTGGATATCGTCAGGAGTATTTGAAGTTCTATCAATTGCCCCACAGTAATTTGTTCACCCACCATTTGCTATTTTTTCTCGAGTGAAGTCACTAGTGAAACCTACGGCCCCCGGGTCTCTTTCTCATATATTTGCCTTTGCGATCTACTTTTCTTTTGCATTTATTTTCAGATCTATTAAACCAAAAATACAAAAATACCTTGCTGCAATTTATTCTTATTTATTTTATTTGGCATTTGATCTATCAATTTACTACAAATTTATCTCACGTCCGTTTGCCTACTTGAGGTGTCGTACCCTGGAAGGGATTGACAGCCCCTTTAACACGTCGGATTGCGAGGATTTGTTATCTGTGTCCAGGGGCTATTTATGTTGTGTTGCTTGGTTCTCCTACTGGTTCGATAACCTTGGTTTCATATATGAGGGAAATACCTACCGCCGCTATGCTGCATCATCCCTTCCTCTTTGGAGAAATACCGACGTAGCTTCAAGCGACATCACAAGGAATTTATGGCGCCGTTGTCGGGGAGAATCGAGTCAAGATAGCCTCCCGTCAACACGCAATTTCTGGCGCATTGCCGGGGAGGATCTTCAACATATACCAGGTTCCTAATCACAAATCTCATCTCCTCGCAATTTACATTATTTGCCATTGGCCTCTCGTTTTCGTCTCCCCCACTTCACAAAAATTTGCCGTTTTATTCCCCTTCTTTTTCATTCGCCTTTTTCTTGCCGGATCTCTTGCTTGCTTGTGTGACCATGTGTCTTTTATTTGCTTGCATCTTCGCTTGCTAAAAATCTATTGATATGGATCCTTATCCACTAGCTAATCTTTTTAAGAGATCTAATTATGTTGAACTAGTTGCTAGTGATTTGAGTGCACTTGATTATCCCTATGAAGTTTTGCTTGAAATTCATTAACCTGAAAATTTTGATGAAGTGTTAAACGAAGAAATTTATAAAGAGATTCAAGATAGATGCTTGAAGGAAAAGCATGATTGCAATGATGTTATTGTGAATTCTATTATTGTCAATTGTGTTAATAATATGCAAAACCCCAAGCTTGGGGATGCTAATGTTGCTATGTCCACTACTTATTGTAATGATCATGATTGGGGTGATACTTCTTATGATCTTGGAAATTTATTTAAGCCTCATCATGATTATGATATTGATAGTGACATTTGCAATAATATTGAAAGTGGGTTTGGAAGAGTTTTTACTTTAGGTAATAATAATCCCACTATTTTGGAAGTGTCAACTTTATATGCATGTGGATCATGAAGAGAAAATTTTATATGATAGATATATTGTTGAATTGGATTATGATCCTACATGTAATTATTATGAGAGAGGAAAATATGGTTGTAGAAGGTTCCATGTTACTAATTTACCTCTCGTCATGTTGAGAATACTATTGTTTCTTTCTTCTTCCTTGCATATGCTAGATGTTTCTTGTCTTGATAATTTGGTTGCCTACAAAATGCCTATGCATAGAAAGTATGTTAGACTTAAATGTGTTTTCACATGTTATATGATTCTCTCTTTGTGCTTCAATTCACGTCTTTCATGTCAGCATCATTGAAATCTCAAGCCTATCTTAATGGCTATAAAGAAAGAGCATGTTGGGAGACAACCCAATGAATAAAATAATTTTTTATTTTTTATTTTCTGTTCTTGTGTGTTTTCATAAATATGCCTCTGATTGATTGTGTTTTTTGTGCTTTAATTAGTGTTCGTGCCAAGTAGAACCTATAGGATCTTCTTGGGTGATAGTTGTTTGATCTTGCTGAAAAAACAGAAACTTTTGCACTCACGAAAACAATTCTCTTTTTTTTACCATAAAGTGCTTTTGCCCTGATTCTTTTTGCAGAAGATTAATATACAAATTGCTCAGGTCGTCCTATTTTTTCAAAAAAATTGGAGTTCCAGATGTTTTCAAAATAGTCAGATTGCTACAGACTGTTCTGTTTTGACAGATTCTGTTTTCTTTGCGTTGTGTGCTTATTTTGATGGCTCTATGGTTTTCTTTGATGAGTTTTTGCCATAGAAAAGTTGGAATACAGTAGATATAATGCAAAAACAAAATATGAATTGGTTTGGTACAATACTTATAGTAGTGATTTGCTTTCTTTTACTAACGGATCTCACGAAGGTTTTGTTGAGTTTTGTGTGATTGAAGTTTTCAAGTTTTGGGTTATCTTACGATGGATGAAGGAATAAAGGATAGAAGAGCCTAAGCTTGGGGATTCCCCGGCATCCCAAGCTATTATCCAAAAATGAGAAACCAACTAAGCTTGGGGATGCCCCCGAGTGGCATCCCCTCTTTCTTCTAACGACCATCGGTATTTTACTCAAAGCTATATTTTTATTCGTCACATAATATGTGTTTTGCTTGGAGCGTCTTGTATGATATGAGTCTTTGCTTGTTTTATTTTGCGTTTTAAGTCCTCATCCCTTGCTGGACACAACTATTTGAGGGAGCCAAAATTATGCCATGACTTGTTAGAATTGCTATCTATGCTTCACTTAAATTTTTATGAGCTATGGACTTGCTCTAGAGCTTCACTTGTATCTTTTTTAGCACGGTGTGCTTAGTATTTTTGAAGAAATGCTCTCTTGCTTCACTTAGAATTATTTGAGAGTTAGTAAAATTTTCAAGAAATTCTCTCTTTCTTCACTTAAATTAATTGAGAGAAAGAAAAATTATGCTCATGATCTTCACTTATATTTGTTTGAGCTTATGAAAAGCAACACGTGAAAATTAGTCCCAAAGTGATAGATATCCAAGAAGGATATAATAAAAACTTTCATGAAGATCATTGGACAAAATAAACTTCATTCTTAGTAATAGTTTTGAGATATGATGATGTGATATGTGAGTTATGTTCATCAGTAGTTGTGCTTTAGTAAGAATATTGGTGTTAAGGTTTGTAATTCCCTATGCAAGTACGAAAGTCAATAGTCATGCAATGAAATTATATCCGACTTGTGGTGCATTATTCGGTGTTATTTATGCTTAATGCTTTCTTATGAGATTATTCATTTCTTGGTCGGTCGATTCTCAATCTTTTGCTAGCCTTCATTTTGCACTAAGTATGATCTCTACTTGTGCATCCAAAAACCTTTAAACCAGTTTTGCCACATGAGTCCACTATATCTACCTATATGCGGTATTCTTTTTCCGTTCTAAGAAAATTTGCATGTGCCATCTCTAATTTTCAAAATAAACTTCTCTTTTGTGTGTTCGTTTCGCTCGCGGAGTGGTGAGGGGTGGCTAATATTTTCCATGCTAGATGTGTTATTCTCACGATGAGTGTTTATTCACTTGTCATTGCACGAGAGTAAGGCAAAGGTATTAGGGATGCCAGTCCCGAAATGAAAAATGAATTTACTTTATGTTGTCAAATAATAAATTCCTTGGAAAGTGTTGGTATGGAAGGCACCCGTGGTAACGGTTAGCCATGGAAAGTGAAAGTATGGTTGAAGAAGGAATAAACTTTATTTTCTGTTTGGGAACCGCCTATGATATATCTAGCATGGAAAGTGTTGGGAACTCTAAGTTGTTTTCATTGGTGGGATGGATACACCTCCCAAAATGTTTTTATCTCTAAGTTTTTCGCTTTGAGCTCTAGCACCTCTACAAATCTCTACTTCCCTCTGCGAAGGGCCTTTCTTTTACTTTATGCAATTTTTATTTTGAATTTGAGTCTCCATCTTCTCTCATAAAAAGCACAAACTAGGAGGCAATATGATCGTACTTAAGTATTGGGTGTGGCTAATATTCGAGTGTTTTTCATTAATGGATCAATGTTTGAGCATGATGGGCTAGGGATAACTTATTTTAGCGTTGATATTTTGAAAGACTTGGCTGCTTGTTGATATGCTTGAGTATCTAAATTACTATGTCAAAACTAGACTATTGCTTTGAATCGCATAAAAAGTCCAATTGTCCATGCTATAAAGAAAAGAAATATGATATGACATGATAGGCAGCATTCCACATCAAAAATTCTGTTTTTATAACTTACCTACTCGAGGACGAGTAGGAGTTAAGCTTGGGGATGCTGATACGTCTCCAACGTATCTATATTTTTATTGTTCCATGCTGTTATATTATCAATCTTGGATGTTTTATAATCATTTTATAGTCATATTATATCAATTTTTGGTACTAACCTATTGAAATAGTGCCAGTTGCTGTTTTTTCCATGTTTTTTACATCGTAGAAAATCAATACAAGACGGAGTCCAAATGCCACGAAACTCCATGATGACTTTTTATGGGCCAGAAGGAACACATTGGGCCCTGCCTGCGCCTGGGGGGTGCCCCGAGGGAGGCACAACCCACCAGGGCGCGCCAGGAGGCCCAGGCGCGCCCTGGTGGGTTGTGCCCACCTCAGGTGCCCCCCGGACCGCCTCTTTGCTCTATAAATACCAAAATATTCCAGAAACCCTAGAAGGATCGACGAAATATTCATCCAGCCGCCGCAGAGTCCAGAACTACCAGATCCAATCTAGACACCATCTCGGATGGGGTTCACCACCTCTATTGGTGCCTCTCCGATGATGCGTGAGTAGTTCTTCGTAGACCTTCGGGTCCGTAGTTAGTAGCTAGATGGCTTTCTCTCTCTCGCTGAATTCTCAATACAATGGTATCTTGGAGATCGATATGATGTAACTCTTTTGCGGTGTGTTTGTTGGGATCCAAATAAGTTCGATTTTATGATCAGTTATATCTTTTTATATCCATGAAAGTTATTTGAGTTTCTTTGATCTCTTATATGCATGATCTCTTGTAGCCTCGTATTTCTTCTCCGATATTTGGGTTTTGTTTGGCCAACTTGATCTATTTATCTTGCAATAGGAAGAGGTGCCCGGTAGTGGGTTCGATCTTACGGTGCCTGATCCCAGTGACAGAAAGGGAACCGACACGTATGTATCGTTGCTACTAAGGATAAAATGATGGGGTCTATCTCTACATAGATAGATCTTGTCTACATCATGTCATCGTCCTTATTGCATTACTCCGTTTTTCCATGAACTTAATACAATAGATGCATGCTGGATAGCGGTCGATGTGTGGAGTAATAGTAGTAGATGCAGGCAGGAGTCGGTCTACTAATCTTGGACGTGATACCTATATAATGATCATTGCCTGTATATCGTCATGAGTATTTGAAGTTCTATCAATTGCCCAACAGCAATTTGTTCACCCACCATTTGCTATTTTTTCTCGAGAGAAGCCACTAGTGAAACCTACGGCCCCCGGGTCTCTTTCTCATATACTTGCCTTTGCGATCAACTATTCTTTTGCATTTATTTTCATATCTATTAAACCAAAAATACAAAAATAACTTGCTGCAATTTATTCTTATTTATTTTATTTGGCGTTCGATCTATCAATTTACTACAAATTTATCTCACGTCCGTTTGCCTACTTGAGGCGTCGTACCCCGGAAGGGATTGACAACCCCTTTAACACATCGGGTTGCGAGGATTTGTTATCTGTGTGCAGGGGATGTTTATATTGTGTTGCTTGGTTCTCCTACTGGTTCGATATCCTTGGTTTCGTATCTAAGGGAAATACCTACCACCGATGTGCTGCATCATCCCTTCCTCTTTGAGGAAATACCGACGTAGCTTCAAGCGACATCAAACCAAAGTCGCCCAATGTTCCAACCCAACATGCATCAGTTGTAGAACATTGATAAGGACACCAATGACATGTCCTCCCACAGGTCCAACAGTTGTCCTGCTATAACGCCCACGATGCGGCTATATCTCCCAGTGTCGAGGCACGACATAGAGGCATAACTGCATGGTGGTTTTGTCGCAAGAAGGGTCATCTTCACACAATCCCATGTAATGAACAAGAATGGGATAAAGAGTTGGCTTACAATCACCACTTCACACAATACATAAATAAATTCATACATCAACCAAAATACACACATAGACCGACTACGGTCGAATCCAAAAGAAAAGAAGATAACGCCAATTGCTAGATCCCCGATCGTCCCAACTAGGCTCCACTACTGATCATCAGGAAATGAAACATAGTAACGACCAAGGTCCTCGTCGAACTCCCACTTGAGTTCGGTAGCATCACCTGCACTGGCATCATCGGCACCTGCAACTGTTGTGATAGTATCTGTGAGTCACGAGGACTCAGCAATCTCAAAACCCGCGAGATCAAGTCTATTTCAGCTTATGGGTAGGAAGTGGTAATGAGGTGGAGCTGCAGCAAGCACTAAGCAAATATGGTGGCTAACATACGCAAATAAGAGAGAGAAGAGAAGCAACGCAACGGTCGTGAAACTAGAAGTGATCAAGAAGTGATCCTGAAACTACTTACGCACAATCATAACACAAAACCGTGTTCACTTCCCGGACTCCGCCGAAAAGAGACCATCACGGTT
Organism: Aegilops tauschii subsp. strangulata; assembly: GCF_002575655.3. Taxonomy (NCBI): domain Eukaryota; kingdom Viridiplantae; phylum Streptophyta; class Magnoliopsida; order Poales; family Poaceae; genus Aegilops; species Aegilops tauschii. Next base: position 392,516,348 of record NC_053037.3, read on the forward strand.
ACACACGCGGTCGATGCATTTTAATGAAGTCAAGTGTCAAGTTCTCTACAACCAGACATTAACAAACTCCTATCTACCACATAACCGTGGGCACGGCTTTCGAAAGTTTATACCCTGCAGGGGTGTCCCAACTTAGCCCATCACAAGCTCTCATGATCAACGAAGGATATTCCTTCTCCCGGAAAGACCCGATCAGTCTCGGAATCCTGGTTACAAGACATTTCGACAATGGTAAAACAAGACCAGCAAGACCACCCGACTGCGCCGACAAATCCCGATAGGAGCTGCACATATCTCGTTCTCAGGGCACACCGGATGAGACAAGCTACGAGTAAAACCATCCCTCAAGTTTCCCCGAGGTGGCCCCGCAGGCTGCTCGGTTCAGACCAACACTTAGAGAAGCACTGGCCGGGGGGGGGGGTTAAAAATAAAGATGACCCTCGGGTTGGCCGACCCAAGAGAAAGGTATAGGTTGTTAGGCAAATGTAAAACTAAGGTTGGGCCTTGCTGGAGGAGTTTTATTCAAAGCAAACTGTCAAGGGGATCCCATAACCCCAACCGTGTAAGGAATGCAAAATCAAGGAACATAACACCGGTATGACGGAAACTAAGCCGGCAAGAGTGGAACAAAACACCAGGCATAAGGCCGAGCCTTCCACCCTTTACCAAGTGTATAGATGCATTAATTAAATAAGAGATATTGTGATATCCCAACATATCCATGTTCCAACATGGAACCAGCTTCAACTTCACCTACAACTAACAACGCTATAAAAGGGGCTGAGCAAAGCGTTAACATAGCCACACAACGGTTTGCTAGGAAAGGTGGGTTAGAGGCTTGACATGGCAATATGGGAGGCATGATAAACAAGTGGTAGGTAGCGCGACATAGCGATAGAGCGAACAACTAGCAAGCAAAGATAGAAGTGATATCGAGGGTAATGGTCATCTTGCCTGCAAAGTTCTCAGAGTTGAAGAAAGCTTGCTCCTCGTTAGCATACTCAACAGGTTCTGTCGGGGATATACCCCGCGGTATGATCCGGCCGGAGTTATAACCCGGCTGGGACTTGGTAAACCGGCAGACCATCATAAACCGGCACCAGTCATAACCCGGCAGACAGTGATAACTGGGTTGTCAGGGGTTATGAATCCCGAGATGTTATGAAGTCCCAGACGTTATGAAGCCCAAGATGTTAAAAATCCCATGAAGAGAAGTCAGAATAGTTAAGTCTTAAGTCCGAGTTGGACTCTACATGTAACCCGCCCCTTGAACTTATATAAGGAGGGGCGGGGCTCCCCAAAGAGGCAACAATCAACAATCTCTAGGGCTAGACACAACTAGGAGGGCCGGTTTACGGCGACTCCCTCGTGATCATAATGAGACCTAGCCTCAAACAGCATGCAGGGTTGTTACCGGATGATGTTTCCCGGGGCCCGAAGATGTCTAAATCCTTGTCTTGTGTTGCGTCTCTCGATTCCGCTCAACCCCTCTCAAGCTACCACATAGATGCGTTGGCCTCGCGACTAAGTCCTGACACTAAGGACATCTGCCGTGACAAATCCATGATAATTGGTGCCCACCGTGGGGCTAGCGCACGTTGGTGATGAGTTCTTGGAGGAATCTCTCCTAGGGATGGAGAGTTTGCAATCTTCCAGATGGAAAGTAGCCGGTTTGGAAAGGTTCTCGTCAAACTACAAATTCATCAAAAGGAGTTAGGGTTACACCACTGTTTCTGGGACTTATTTGGTGGATTTTTGAGTCGCCGGAATAAAGGGATCAAGCCAAGGCCCGTAGAGAGATTGGTCAAAAAATTTATGACTTGGAAAAGAAATCAGCCACCGTTTGCAAGTGCCTCCGAGCGGTCCTTGGATCATCCCGGCGTCATCATAGCTCGCCGTATTACCAGCCCTCCGTCGTTGACGAGTTACCTGGCATAGCCCTTGTGTTGAACCGCCGCCGTTTCAAGCAGTTTCAGGCAACGGAAGAGCCGACGTCGCCTCTCTGTCAAGTCACCACTGGGCTCTACTGTCAACCTGAATCGCCTCCGCATCACCGCTGGGCCCTGCTAGGTCTCTCACGCCTGAGTCGCCTCTGTTTCCGTGGAGCCGCAGTCCTGGTGTTGAACCGCTGCCGGATCAATTCGACCCGGCCTCGCAGCTTTAAACCGACACCCTAGGGCTGCCACCTCCAAGTCGCCATGACCGCGCGCCGTTCCGCCCGGCGCCCTTCTGCTTCCAGCTGCCTGCCGCGCTGCCCGCCTCCGCGTGTCTCTGCTCGCCTCTGAGCCGATTCCCTTCTGAGAAGTCACCTCTGCCGCACGGCGTAGCCTCGCCTTCGCTCTGAACCGGCGTATAACACCACAGGCTTCGTAAACCGCCTCCATCGGAGCCTCAGTCGTTTCTTCAGTCATATCCACCACAGTTGTGCCTGTAAACTGCCGCTTCCAGAGCTGTTGTTCGCTGAGCCGGACGTCGCGCAACATTGTTTTGCCTCTGCCATAAACTTTAAGCCGGGTCACCCAGGTCACCACGTCCGTGCCCGATCGCCAGGTCACCGCGTCCAAGCTACAAACGACGAACCGACCCAGCCGTGTCACTGCTCTTACCACCTCCGCTCCAACCGGAGTCTATTCGCCGCAAACCGGCCCTGAAGCACCCTTGCCGGCTCCGTCTCCCCCTGCAGCCGGCCTGCCTTCGACCGTCTATGACCCGGTCCAGCTCATCGCTGCACGAGGCTACGTCCGCGTGTCTCCGCTCCGGTTTACGCAGTGCCGCCCCGCTCTGCATCCGACCGCCTTGCCGATCAGTCCCGTCTGCGAGCCGACCTGGAATGGGCTCTTACGGTTTCACCAGCGCCGCTCCGTCACTCCCACCGTGGTTCATCATGCTGAGCTGACCCAGCATCGCCACACCTCTACTCCAAACCACAACCCGGATTCACCTTTCGACAACCCGGATTCGCCTTAAACGTCAATTCCAAAGCGCTGCCTTGAGTCGTCGAGGCCTGCCTACCTTGCGCCCCGCGCGCCGGTCCTGCTCTAAGCTTCTATTGACACAGTCTCGGGCCAACCATGCATCTTCCGCCGCGGTCCTCCTCCTCCGAGCTCAACCCAGACTACCGTGAGCCGCCCTGTATCTTCTTCGGTTCTGTTGTATCTCTCTACAAACCGGCCGGCTGCCGTGGATGGATCTGCCATGTCACTTCTCCCGCGTGTGACTCGCTACTCTTGGTCATGGCTCGTGTTCGGTCGCCATGCTCATCTGCAGACACCCGAGCCAGTGCCTCCTCGCGCTGCTGCCTCCCTAAAGCGCCTGCAGCCACGAGAGAACCCGCATCCTGCTGTTCAAAATTAGCTTTGACAAACCACCAGCTACCACTTCGAGGCGCCTCCGAATCGCCACTCCAAAGCGCCGCATCAACTGCAGCAGGGGTGAGCCACCACCGTCTCAACACGATACCGTTGCAGCTCTTGAACCGCTATACTGCCGCGGACGTTGCGTGCAAACCGCCGGGTCTCACCTGACTCCGCCTTCATCGGCCTGCATCAACTTGCCGAGGCCATGACCCGCCGGCGCCCCCGCTAAACCGCCGGCCGCCTCGGTTTTGCTTCTGCTACTACTCGTCAGCTACGTCTCCGCTGGCCTCGCCTCTGCTTTGCCAAAGCGCCGTGTTAAAATAATGGAAGATGCGTACAGGCCAGCCACAGCTACTACTGCACACCACAAGAGTTGGGATCAGTCGCTGACCAACATGTCATAATTTTTCAATGGCCGCTTGCCGTGTGATGAATAGTTGCAATCTCCGGATCGATAAGACCAGAGGTCATTACGTGTGTAATGGAATAATCCATCCGAAGAAAGATCGTAGAGACAAAGCAGTAAAGCAAGCATGCAGAGGTTGTACCAGCACTCGCAACGCACTGGATCCCTGGATGACACGCACTGAATTGTTAAACCGGGAGTCCGGTTTGCATGGACACATCAGGTTATCCGGTGGACCCGGGTAAAATTATTGTTATATGGTTCAATCAACAAATCGGAGGCCGCGCCAAATGTTCGCCTGCATTGAGTTGTCCAACGGGCAGCGGCAATAAGCATAAATCTTGATGCCTGACCGATCTAGTTATTTAAACTTGGTTTGCGCCATCAGTATCATCCGACAAAAAATACTAGGTGCTATCCTTTCTATATATTTTATCAGTACATTTTTATTCCTCTGAGCACCATTACACTGCCCTATTGGTGTTTTTATATACAGGTAAAATTATTGTTATACTGCGGGTATAAAGCACGCACTGGCAACGGTCTATAATGGCGTTTTCCTCCGTGTCACATTACCTGAGGAGCGGACGACCAGTTCACTCGTCCGCATCGGTTTACAACGTGGAGGACAACTTGCCCGTCCGCACCGGTTTCTAATGTCGCGACTGACTCATCGTCCGCGCCGGCGGCCTAGTCATGTCCAACGCAGCGGGCTATTATCTCGTCCGCATCGGTTTACAATGTCGTGGCCGGTTCATTAGTCTGCTCCCGCGGCCGACTCGCCCGTGGTGATCATCAACTCCGCGGTGGATATTTTCTGGCCTAACATATCAGGTGAAATCCATCCAGTATATTTTTATATTATATATTGCTTTCTTTAAAAGAGCAATTACTCCGGCTTGCAAAGTTATCTAATGCAGGACCCTAAATCGCCATATTGGTGCAAATTTAAAGGCCGTCAGAAAATTTCCGGCTTAAAAAGAAAGATTCCGGTTCAAAATCCGATTCAAGGGAAAATCTCTCTCCCACAAAGCTTTGAAGCTCTCAATATCCGGTTCAAAATCCCGGTTCAAGAAGAATTTATCTCTTGCGAAAAGTTAAAGGTTGCCGAAGAGGACCTGTTGCCATGATGCGCGGTTCAAACATGGGTATCCTGCCTTATGGGCTTATCTTATTGGTCACTTGGGGGCTTGGTCATATTCGAACCATAGCTACACCTCTTGATTGGCGAAATGCCACCAGGAGGGTCACTTGGGGGCTTGGTCGTATTCGAACCATAGCTACACCTCTTGATCGGCGAAATGCCACCAAAAGGGTCGCTTGGGGGCTTGGTCGTATTCGAACCATAGCTACACCTCTTGATCAGCGAAATGCCACCAGAAGGGTCACTTGGGGGCTTGGTCGTGTTCGAACCATAGCTACACCTCTTGATCGGCGCAATGCCACAGCATCACTTGGGGGCTTGGTCGTATCCGAACCACAGTCACACCTCTTGATCGGCTCAAAGCCACATCAATCCGGGGCCAAAGAGAGTGTTGTAAAACAACAGCTCAAACATAGGCACCCACTGAGCACAGCTCATAATGTTGCTTGGGGATTCTTTGCTGTCGAATTTAGGGCCTGGCAGCCCGTGAAAAGCCTCGACTACAACGGTTTTATTTGCCTTTTACTAAGTTTCTCTTTCTTTTGATAAGATTTGTGATGTTTTCAAACCGGTGTTTATCAACTCGGTTAGGTTGTCAACTACAAGTTGTCAGTATATGATCAGTCATGGTCCGGAGATTATCAACCCGGTCTGGTTTTGACTACAAGTCGCCAGTATTATATATGGTTAATCCGGTGTTTATCACAACCCGGTACGGTTTTATCATAAACCGGCGCAATATGGAAGGAGTTATCAGTACTCAAGATTGGGGTTATCACCTTTTACTACAATAAAGTTGGCCAACCAGTGATGTGATTTAATGTCACGGGACACTTTAAACTTGTTGTATGCAGAAACAGGTTGAATAAAGCATGATGATAAATTATCCGGTGTTTATTAAACCGTCCTGGCTTTGGACTATAAGTCACCAGTATATATTTGGATTGCGTCATTGGAATCATGCGCTTATAAATCATTGGGTTATATTATTCGAATAGCCAAACTTGGCTGAATTTTCATTATGATATTGAATGAATAAGGTTTTCATACCGGATTATATTATCTTGAATAGCCAACATGGCTGGATTTTTATGGTTATTAATAACCGGTATTATTGAGGTTTTCAAAGTCGCTTTAGCACAATGGCTATTATTTTATCAAAGGATATGATTTATTCTACAATGGAAGGAATAGTCCCGAGTCGCTGCAGGCTTACAACCCGGCACTTGGGGGCTACATTATTCAAATTGAGATTACATCAAATATGCAAGTCCCATGTCACTGCCAGCATGCACCATGGCACTTGGGGGCTAATGCAAAGTCAATTTTTTGCTCACTTTATTGAAGACCCGACTCGTCACATTGTAATAAGCCGGCCCTTGAGGGCTACCAATTGCTCCTGTCAACAATTCAAGGTACACAAGTCTTAATCCATTATATTGAAGGTTTATTGCTCAGTTGGTAAAGCACAAAGCTCTTAACCTTGTGGACGTGGGTTCAAGCCCCATAATGAGGGTTACATCATATGATGTTATTTTCAATGAAGTACATATAAAGTCTCAGCTCAATATTATCTTACTGAGCCGACACTTGGGGGCTACACGTTGCTGTTCAAAGTCTACATGATCATATTTATAAAGTCCCTACTCATTATTGCATAATGACCCGGCCAAAGGCTTACAACCCGGCCTTGGGGGCTACATATGTGGAATACTCAGTTCTGACTGGTGATTGAGATGAAGAACTTGGATTTCTTCACGCTTGTGATATTTATATTGAAGCAAGTCTTAAGCTGTTGCTATACTACCTTCTTAAGACTTGGGGGCTACAAGTCATAGGCATATAAGAGGTATATTTTCAAGCTCGATGTTAACTACAATTATGACCCGGTGCCATCAATATTCGTAAACCGGCAAGTTCTACATTCTTAAACCGGCTGAAGATCAGATGAGTATTTCAAAGACCAATATTTTTGTTAAGCATTGGGAGCTGAGTCAAAGGAGTTATTCTTCATAATATTTCTCTGTGACAAACCAATGTCAGCAAATTGATTATGAAGCTGGCCTATTGACCCGAATTTTCTAGAAAGTAATGACAAGGATTTAAGGATGCTCAGGATCAGTTTAACATGGATAAATCCAAATTAAACTGGGGGCTAATGTCGGGGATATACCCCGCGGTATGATCCAGCCGGAGTTATAACCCGGCTGGGACTTGGTAAACCAGCAGACCATCATAAACCGGCACCAGTCATAACCCGGCAGACAGTGTTAACTGGGTTGCCAGGGGTTATGAAGCCCGAGACGTTATGAAGTCCGAGACGTTATGAAGCCCAAGATGTTAAGAAGCCCATGAAGAGAAGTCAGAATAGTTAAGTCTTAAGTCCGAGTTGGACTCTACATGTAACCCGCCCCTTCAACTTATATAAGGAGGGGCAGGGCTCCCCAAAGAGGTAACAATCAACAATCTCTAGGGCTAGACACAACTAGGAGAGCCGGTTTACGGCGACTCCCTCGTGATCATAATGAGACCTAGCCTCAAACAGCATGTAGGTTTGTTACCGGATGATGTTTCCCGGGGCCCGAAGCTGTCTAAATCCTTGTCTTGTGTTGCGTCTCTCGATTCTGCTCAACCCCTCTCAAGCTACCACATAGATGTGTTGGCCTCGCGACTAAGTCCTGACACTAAGGACATCTGCCGTGACAAATCCATGACAGGTTCCTCGTTCATGAACTCGTCTCCCGGCTCTACCCAAAGCAAGAACACAAGCAACGGAACAACAATCAATCACGGTGCAATCCACAAGCAACATGATGCAAGACATGACATGATATGCAAGATATGATGTGCAATGCATATGGGTACTCCGGAAGGAAAAGAATGAGCAAGGCATCAACTTGGCAAACCAAGTATGCCGCTAGAAAGATGAGGTGATTTCGGTCGAAATCGATATAAGGATCACCGGAAACGGATGCACGGTGTGCAAATGACAAGCAACATAAGAATGATGCACAACTGCGCTTAACAGCAGCATAGCACTTCGAGTGCATCAAGAAACTATGCTACGGCACCCCAACATAGCAACAAAGCACATGGCATGAAAGAACAGGTGAAGCTCTACAAATCATGAACACTGAGCTCCTGCTAGTTCTGAATAGAACAAGCTCAAAATAGCATGGCAAAAGTGCAAAAGATATCAGATTCACAGACTTGGAGAAAATACTAAGCATGGCAAAACAGCATCAGGTAGCAATGTTTGGAGCTAGCAAATAACATGCTACAGGAACATATATTGGAAACAAAAGGCATGAAATTCTATTAATAAAGACATAGAACAAAACACTCTTACTGAACTTTAACCAAAGATGCATAGAAAATGATGTGGCACCCATGCAAACATGGCAAGTTTTATAAACAGATTCGGACTTGGTGAAATTTCAGGACATGGCAAAAACAGATTCATTATAGCAACTTTGCAAGCTCATGACACTCACCACAAAGTATTAAATGACAACATAAGCATATCAATAGTAAGAATACATGTTCAGGAAGCTAGCCATAGCAAGAGCAAGTTCATAGCATGCATGGATCACTAGCAAATCACATGGCAAAAATGAATCTCATGATAACAATCTGCCAAGAATAAAATATAGCAGAAGTAGAGCATGGTAATGACAATCTAGAGCACTCGGTAATTGCAACAAGAGGCTTTAATGGATAGATAATAACCATATGTTCAAAACATCCTTAGTGAACTACCTCAAAATAAGCATGGATCTCATGGTAGCAATATGTTTACATGGCATCAAAATAACAGCAGGAAAAGACAGCAAAATATTCTAAGTGTCTGAAATCAGCAACATCATGAAGCCTACTTTTCATGCTTGTGCTAGTCACCACATAGATCACAAAAATACAATACTTGCACCTCCGTAAGTATGGCATATTGTGTCTCAAAACACATATAGTCATCATGCTCATAGGATGCACACACAAAATGCAACAAAAATGATAAATCATCAAGTTCTGTTAAGAACCAGCAGTTAACATTTTATATCACACTTGCAATGACGATAATGGCATCAATATAGACAGTAACATGCATGGAAATGTAACTACCAGGAAGAGTTTAGCGAGTCGAACGTTTCGACATATCATATACATGAATCGGAGTCACGGTCACTGAGATATAGCATGATGAAGGAGGCATAAAAATTATAGGGTTTCGGGACTTGGTGGAATTTCACCTCCCAGATCTGGATCTAGGGTTCGACGCACGAACCGAGGCAGGGCTGAACAGGGCGGCGGCTCCGGCGAGGTGACGAGGTGGCGACGCCGGCAGGGCGCTCCGGCGAAGGAGAGGGGCAGCGCCGGCGAAGGAGAGGGGCGGCGGCGCGGGACGAGCGGCGCCAGCACGGGTGCTGACGGCGGCGCCCAGGCGAGGCGGCGCGCAGGAGGCGGAGCGGCGGCTCCGGTCGACGGCGGCTGACGGCGAGCGCCGGCGAGGTCGGCGGCGGCGGTGGTTGCGGCCTGGACGCGGACGGGCGGCGCGGCGCGCGGGCTCGCGCGGGCCGGCTTCGGGCCCCGTGGGCCGTGGCGGCTGAGGGCGGCGGTGGAACACATGTCAGCCCTGGAGAGGCCGGGTGACGGCGGCGGACATGTCCGTCGGTAGCGGGGAAGATGTCGGCGGCGCGAGGGGAATTTCTAGGGTTTGGACTGCGAAATTTCGGGGGGATGCACATATTTATAGGTAGAGGGAGCTAGGAGAGTCCAAATGAGGTGTGGTTTTCGCCCACATGATCGTGATCCAACGGCGGAGAGCATGGAGGGGGTTTAGATGGGTTAGTGGGCTGTTTAGGAGGGGTGCTGGGCTGCAGAGAGAGAGCGAGAGAGAGAGAGAGGCTTTTGCGGTTACCCGGTTAACCGTTGGGGCATCAAACGATCTCCAAATGGAACGAAATTTGACAAGCGATCTACCGGTGTTATACCAAGGCCACTTGACAAATCTCGGCCCATTCCGATAAGGTTTTTCTTCCACTCACGAAACAAGATAAGAGGGGTGCAACGGGTGCGTGTGTTAGTGTCAGATCGCGAAACGGACAACGGGGAAAATGACCGGATGCATGAGACGAACACGAATGCAAATGAGATGCACATGATGACATGAGATGAAATGCATGACAAGCACAAAATGCAAAACGTAAGACAAAACCCAACCAAGAAGGAAATATCATAACACATAGTCGGAAATGGCAAGAGTTGGAGTAACAAATATGGAAAGCTACATCCGGGGTGTTACAACACTCCACCACTACAAGAGGATCTCGTCCCAAGATCTAGGATAGCACCGGAGGGAAAACGGGGGAGGAGGAGATAAAACAAAGTTGCTTCTTTGATAAACGCGTGAAACCACGAGCCTTGAGAGGTTAATCAATTTCGAGAAAGGAATACAACGAAGATGAACAAAGTTGAAACACACTCCGTTAGAAAAGAGGAACAAGGAGCACTACAAGAACCTTGTAGGTTGAAGGACAAAAGAAAAAGGGTTACAATGGACAAGAAGTACAAGCAAGCACTCCGGTTGAAACAAGATGTACAAGGAACCATAAGAACAATTACGACAACACTCCGGTTGGAAATGGAAGGAATAGAATATGAACTTGGCAAAATGAAAGCACTTGGATGAGACACTGGTTAAAAGAGGAGTGATAGCCACAACACTCCGGATAAATTGATAAGCAATGAAAGAACATGATCTTGACAAAACAAGATGATGGGTCGAAGATAGCAACATCACAATGCCTCCGGAAGAAATGAAATAATGGAATGAAAGGAACAAAGAAGAAAACAACATGTTCTACCTCAAATGAATTTGAGAGAGCATCCTTAAAAAGAAGGATTGAACGGAGTTGTTGGAAGATCAATACGAAAGGATATGATCCTCGTGGGCTTATGGAGACATCCCAAAATTATGAGGTGACAACCTGCCACTACCAAAAGATTGATTAGCTGAGAGGGATGAAGAGATGGAAAAACTTCTTTCACCACGAGAATAGGAGGACACTTGGATCATTGATAAACACCTTAATAGCGACATTCCATAGGGAAGGCTTTAAGTGAAATCTATACCAAGATAGCACCAACGAAGAAATTATTGGGTTGAAAAAGATCTCGTGAACAAATTGAAAATGATGGGTTTAAAATATGTCACTCTTGAAAACTTGTGAATCATGAAACACGAAGGGAAATTAGCAAGAATGGCATAACACCACCTCAAAAGATAATGGAGAAGAATTGCAGTTCAGAATACAAGATGAAGAATGGTTGAGCTCCTCCAATAAGAATTTTGGCGAACACTTCGATAAGGAATTAAATCCTTGATGAACCACCATGAAGAAACTCTCGAAGAACTCCGGATAGATAAAAAGATGGTCACAAAGAAAGCAAGCTTGAAAATAATAAGATGAGTCCTTGCATTGATTAGATGGAGCTTCGCGATGATATAACCGAGAAAACTTGGAACTCCAGAAAAGAAAAGATGAAGCATCTCGAACCGAGAATGTGCTATGATGAGAAACTCCGGAAAAGAGAAGATGAAGCATCTCGAACCAAGAATGTGATATGACAAACAACTCCGAAAAGAAAGATGAATCACTTGGATAAAACAGGAATAATAATTATGTTATAAGTATCCTTCACCAATTTAAATTGATGACAAGCAACGGATTTGGCATACTACTTATTCTCGTAGAAAGGATTAAGAGAGATATAGCGCAAACTTGAGAAGGTCTTCAACGAACCGCCGGTAGGATTGAAACAACGAATAAATAAAATATGAGAACATAGGAAGAGGAATCTTGAACAAACCGCCGTAAGAATTGAAAATGAACGTAGCAAACGCACAATTCACAGGGAAGAATTGGAAAGCGAATAAAGATACTTGAGGGGAACTTAGACACAAGAGAACAAAGAGATCATGAGCTGACTAGAGTATACTTGAACGATGCACCGGTAAGATTTGGAGAACGAGAGCTGAAAGCTGGAAAGAATAATTCTGAGATGATGGGCTCCGGCGAATCAAACTAAAAAGACTTCTAAATTGCTCCGGATGGGTGAAAAGAATTCACACAATCGAAACCAATTATGAGAGGATGGCATGAAGCTAGAACCTTGAATCTTCAAAAGAGCGAACAAGATTTAGAGGAAAACTCTTCTTCAGACTTCAAAAGCTGAGAATGACGACGAGAAACACCACCATGAATTGCTGAGACACTCCGGGATAATGAAGAATATAAAGGTTGAATCAACGATCAAAAGAATTTGAAAGCGATCTTGGAGAAGGCATCTGACAGATGAAAATTCATTCTTACGTCAAACTTTGAAAAGAATTTGGGAATAGCTCCGGGAAAATTAGAAGAGTCGGGTAAGATCCTGGGAAAAGAACTGTGGGTTAGGGCCCACTCAAAAGAAAACACTATTGAACGATTTAAAAGAGAGATTGCGCCGGTTGAATTAAATGGCTTGAATGAGATAACAACATTGAAATAGCTTGAAAGGATTAAGAATAGAAACTTGAATCTCCTAAGATGATCTTAAGCACTCCGGAACAAATGAATAACAAGAAGTGAAACATTATGAGGTGCACCGGTATGGGAAAACATTTGAAACGAGGAAAGGATAAGATCGACAAAGCTTGAATTGAATCCACCGGAGAATAAAAAGAACAAAGAATAATAAACTTGAAGCTTCGTTAAAATCTTCCTGAGAATCACCTGATAAGAACATTGACGGAAAAGAATGGAGAGACTTCCCATCAATAAAATGATACTACATTGAGAAATTTGAGTCCTTGAAGAAAAGGGTGGGAGGGCGGGAAAAACAAAGACAACTTGGGTCGGATGAAACGAACACCGTAGAGAAAAAGCTTAGAATTGATCTTGCGAATGTTGGAATGATCGGATGCACTTGAAGAGAAGCACGCCGGTTGGAAAAGAATTGACATGACATTCTCGATTATCATGAAGGATTAGTATTCACATAGAAATATGAGAACACCGCTTAGGAAAGGTATGGAATCAACACTTGACATCGAAGCAACTCGAATACCACAAGAAAAACAAAAAAAGGATTTGGCTCGCAGAATAAGCCGGAACAAATACATATGATAGAGATTTACCCAATCCCATATCATGCATCTGTCGGAAAGATATTCTAGGAGCTACTTGAATTCCCACCTATAAACTCCCGAAACTTTCTGGTTATGCAATCTGGTGTTGGGGATACAGGTGAAGCACAATATCTCACCCAAACTAACAATCCCTACATCTAGCTGTATCCATCCGTCAACACATAACCAAGAAAACTCCGGAAATCATGTACCTCAACCTTCAAAAAGCATCCGTTATACGAGCTATGGCAATACTCCCGAACTCCCGCCCCAGTACTGGGTGGCATCGAGGTTACCTCACCAACAACTGCATAAAAGAGATTTTCGATGTCGGCGAAACTCAGGTATTCCAGAACTGCAACGATAAAATTGTGACGATAACACCTCGGAGCTCAACTCGCCGGGACACTGTCACAACCCCTAAATGTCAGGAGGCACCAAGAACAATGTTCTCGTCACAAGAATATCGGAACGATCCCAAGATACCCGCGTGATCCTAAAAAAATCGTGAAATTTGAGTAGAGGAAATACAAAACATCTACGTCAGGAGAACTCACCAGAGTGACAGAGGACTTAGGAGTAAAAAGAATCCTACTCTCCGATATATATAATCCTAAGACTCAAATCATTTTGTCCTAGACTCAACAACGTCAGCGATTCGATCAAGCTGGGGGCTCCTAAGTCGGGGATGGCTCTGATACCAACTTGTAACGCCCACGATGCGGCTATATCTCCCATGTGTTGAGGCACGACTTAGAGGCATAACCGCATGGTGGTTTTGTCGCAAGAAGGGTCATCTTCACACAATCCCATGTAATGAACTAGAATGAGATAAAGAGTTGGCTTACAATCACCACTTCACACAATACATAAATAAATTCATACATCAACCAAAATACACACATAGACCGACTACGGTCGAATCCAAAAGAAAAGAAGATAACACCAAATGCTAGATCCCAGATCGTCCCAACTGGGCTCCACTACTGATCATCAGGAAACGGAACATAGTAACGACCAAGGTCCTCGTCGAACTCCCACTTGAGTTTGATAGCATCACCTGCACTGGTATCATCGGCACCTGCAACTGTTCTGATAGTATCTGTGAGTCACGAGGACTCAGCAATCTCAAAACCTGCGAGATCAACTCTATTTAAGCTTATGGGTAGGAAGTGGTAATGAGGTGGAGCTGCAGCAAGCACTAAGCAAATATGGTGGCTAACATACGCAAATAAAAGCGAGAAGAGAAGCAACGCAACGGTCGTGAAACTAGAAGTGACAAGAAGTGATCCTGAAAATACTTACGCACAATCATAACATAGAGACTGTGTTCACTTCCCGGACTCCGCCGAAAAGAGACCATCACGGTTACACACGCAGTTGATGCATTTTAATTAAGTCAAGTGTCAAGTTCTCTACAACCGGACATTAACAAATTCCCATCTGCCACATAACCGCGGGCACGGCTTTCAAAAGTTTATACCCTGCAGGGATGTCCCAACTTAGCCCATCACAAGCTCTCATGATCAACGAAGGATATTCCTTCTCCCAGAAAGACCCGATTAGTCTCGAAATCCCGGTTACAAGACATTTCGACAATGGTAAAACAAGACCAGCAAGACCACCCGACTGTGCCGGCAAATCCCAATAGGAGATGCACATATCTCGTTCTCAGGGCACACCGGATGAGACAAGCTACGAGTAAAACCAGCCCTCAAGTTTCCCCGAGGTGGCCCCGTAGGCTGCTCGGTTCGGACCAGCACTTAGAGAAGCACTGGCCCGGGGGGGTTAAAAATAAAGATGACCCTCGGGTTGGCCGACCCAGGGGAAAGGTATAGGTTGTTAGGCAAATGTAAAACCAAGGTTGGGCCTTGCTAGAGGAGTTTTATTCAAAGCGAACTATCAAGGGGGTCCCATAACCCCAACCACGTAAGGAACGCAAAATCAATGAACATAACACCGGTATGACGGAAACTAAGGCGGCAAGTGTGGAACAAAACACCAGGCATAAGGCCGAGCCTTCCACCCTTTACCAAGTGTATAGATGCATTATTTAAATAAGAGATATTGTGATATCCCAACATATCCATGTTCCAACATGGAACCAGCTTCAACTTCACCTGCAACTAACAACGCTATAAGAGGGGCTGAGCAAAGCGGTAACATAGCCAAACAACGGTTTGCTAGGAAAGGTGGGTTAGAGGCTTGACATGGCAATATGGGAGGCATGATAAACAAGTGGTAGGTAGCACGACATAGCGATAGAGCGAACAACTAGCAAGCATAGATAGAAGTGATATCGAGGGTAATGGTCATCTTGCCTGCAAAGTTCTTAGAGTTGACGAAAGCTTGCTCCTCGTTATCGTACTCAACAGGTTCCTCGTTCATGAATTCGTCTCCTGGCTCTACCCAAAGCAAAAACACAAGCAACGGAACAACAATCAATCATGGTGCAATGCACAAGCAACATGATGCAAGACATGACATGATATGCAAGATATGATGTCCAATGCATATGGGTACTCCGGAAGGAAAAGAATGAACAAGGCATCAACTTGGCAAACCAAGTATGCCGCTGGAAAGATTAGGTGATTTCAGTCGAAATCGATATAAGGATCACCGGAAACGGATACACGGTGTGCAAATGACAAGCAACATAAGAATGATGCACAACTGCGCTTAACAGCAACATAGCACTTCGAATGCATCAAGAAACTATGCTAAAGCACCCCAACATAGCAACAAAGCACGTGGCATGAAAGAACAGGTGAAGCTCTATAAATCATGAGCACGGAGCTCCTGCTATTTCTCACTAGAACAAGCTTAAAACAGCATGGCAAAAGTGCAAAAGATATCAGATAGCAATGTTTGGAGCTAGCAAACAACATGCTACAAGAACATATCATGGCAACAAAAGGCCTAGAATTCTATTAATAAAGACATAGAACAAAACCCTCTTAATGAACTTTAACCAAAGATGCATAGAAAATGATGTGGCACCCATGCAAACATGGCAAGTTTTATAAACAGATTCGGACTTGGTGAAATTTCAGGACATGGCAAAAACAGATTCATTATAGCAAATTTGCAAGCTCATGCCACTCACCACAAAGCATTAAAGACAACATAAGCATATCAATAGTAAGAAGACATGTTCTGGAAGCTAACCATGGCAAGAGCAAGTTCATAGGATGCATGGATCACTAGCAAATCACATGGCAAAAATGAATCTCATGATAACAATCTGCCAAGAATAAAATATAGCAAAAGTACAGCATGGTAATAAAAATCTAGAGCACTCTGTAATTTCAACATGAGGCATTAATGGATAGAGCATAACCATATGTTCAAAACATCCTTACTGTACTACCTCAAAATAAGCATGGATCTCATGGTAGCAACATGTTTACATGGCATAAAAATAACAGCAGGAAAAGACAGCAAAATATTCCAAGTGTCTGAAATTAGCAACATCATGAAGCCTACTTTGCATGCTTGTGCTAGTCACCACATAGATCAAAAAAATATAAGACTTGCACCTCTGTAAAGATGGCATGTTATAGCTCAAAACACATGTAGAGATCATTCTCATAGGATGCACACACAAAATGCAAAAAAAAAGACAAATCATCAAGTTCTGTTAAGAACCAGCAGTTAACATTTTATAGCACTCTTGCAACGATGATAATGGCATCAATATGGATAGAAACATGCATGAAGATACAACTAATATGAATAGCTTAACGGGGCGAACAGTTCGACATGTCATATGCATGATTTGGAGTCACGGTCACCAAGATATAGCATGATGAAGGAGGCGTAAAAATTACAGGGTTTTGGGACTTGGTGGAATTTCACCTCCCAGATCTGGATCTAGGGTTCGGCGCGCGAACTGAGGCAGGGCTGAACAGGGCGGCGGCTCTGGCGAGGTGACGAGGTGGCGACACCGGCAGGGCGCTCCGGCGAAGGAGAGGGGCAGCACCGGCGAAGGAGAGGGGCGGCGGCGCGGGACGAGCGGCACTAGCACGGGGGCGGACGGCGGCGCCCCGGCGAGGCGGCGCGGGAGGCGGAGCGGCGACTCCGGTCAACGGCGGCTGACGGCGAGCGCCGGCGAGGTCGGCGGCGGTGGCGGAGGGCGCGGTCAGCGGCGGTGGTTGCGGCCTGGAGGCGGACGGGCGGGGCGGCGTGCGGGCTCGTGCGGGCCGGCTTTGGTCCCCGCGGGTCGCGGCGGCTGAGGGCGGCGGTGGGACACGTGTCAGCCCCGGAGAGGCCGGGCGACGGCGGCGGACATTGTCCGTCCGTGGCAGGGAAGATGTCCGGCGACGCGAGGGGAATTTCTAGGGTTTGGACTTCGAACTTTCGGGGGGTGCACATATTTATAGGTAGAGGGAGCTAGGAGAGTCCAAATGATGTGCGGTTTTCGCCCACACGATCGTGATCCAACAGCGGAGAGCATGGAGGGGGTTTAGATGGGTTAGTGTGCTGTTTAGGAGGGGTGCTGACCTGCAGAGAGAGAGAGAGAGAGAGAGAGAGAGAGAGAGAGAGAGAGAGAGAGAGAGAGAGGGAGGGAGAGGGAGAGGGGCTTTTGCGGTTACCCGATTAACTGTTGGGGCATCAAACGACCTCCAAATGGAACAAAATTTGACAGGCGGTCTACCGGTGTTATACCAAGGCCACTTGACAAATCTCGGCCCATTCCGATCAGGTTTTTCTCCCGCTCACGAAACAAGATAAGAGGGGTGCAACGGGTGCGTGTGTGAGTGTCGGATCGCGAAACGGACAACGGGGAAAATGACCGGATGCATGAGACGAACACGAATGCAAATGAGATGCACATGATGACATGAGATGAAATGCATGACATGAACAAAATGCAAAACGAAAGACAAAACCCAACCACGAAGGAAATATCATAACACATAGCCGGAAATGGCAAGAGTTGGAGTAACAAATATGGAAAGCTACATCCGGGGTGTTACAACACTCCACCACTACAAGAGGATCTCGTCCCGAGATCTAGGATAGCACCGGAGGGAAAACGGGGGAGGAAGAGATAAAACAAAGTTACTTCTTTGACAAACGCGTGAAACCACGAGCCTTGAGAGGTTAATCAATTTCGAGAAAGGAATACAACGAAGATGAACAAAGTTGAAACACACTCCGTTAGAAAAGAGGAACAAGGAGCACTACAAGAACCTTGTAGGTTGAAGGACAAAAGAAAAAGGGTTACAATGGACAAGAAGTACAAGCAAGCACTCCGGTTGAAACGAGATGTACAAGGAATGATAAGAACAATTACGACAACACTCCGGTTGGAAATGGAAGGAATAGAATATGAACTTGGCAAAATGAAAGCACTTGGATGAGACTCCGGTAAAAGGAGGAATGATAGCCACAACACTCCGGATAAATTGATAAGCAATGAAAGAACATGATCTTGACAAAACAAGATGATGGGTCGAAGAGAGCAACATCACAATGCCTCCGGAAGAAATGTAATAATGGAATGAAAGGAACGGAGAAGAAAACAACATGTTCTACCTCAAATGAATTTGAGAGAACGTCCTTAAAAAGAAGGATTGAACAGAGTTGTTGGAAGATCAATACGAAAGGATATGATCCTCGTGGGCTTATGGAGACATCCCAAAATTATGAGGTGACAACCTGCCACTACCAAAAGATTGATTAGCTGAGAGGAACGAAGAGATGGAAAAACTTTTTTCACCACGAGAATAGGAGGACACTTGGATCATTGATAAACACCTTAATAGTGACATTCCTTAGGAAAGGCTTTAAGTGAAATCTATACCAAGATAGCACCAACGAAGAAATTATTGGGTTGAAAAAGATCTCGTGAACGAATTGAAAATGATGGGTTTAAAATATGTCACTCTTGAAAACTTGTGAATCATGAAACACGAAGGGAAATTATCAAGAATGACATAACACCACCTCAAAAGATAATGGAGAAGAATTGTAGTTCGAAATGCAGTATGAAGAATGGTTGAGCTCCTCCAATAAGAATTTTGGCGAACACTTCGATAAGGAATTAAATCCTTGATGAACCACCATGAAGAAACTCTCGAAAAACTCCAGATAGATAAAAAGATGGTCACAAAGAAAGCAAGCTTGAAAAGAATAAGGTGAATCCTTGCATTGATTAGATGGAGCTTCACGATGATATAACCGAGATAACTTGGAACTCCGGAAAAGAAAAGATGAAGCATCTCGAACCGAGAATGTGATATGACAAACAACTCCGGAAAAGAGAAGATGAAGCATCTCGAACCGAGAATGTGATATGACGAACAACTCCGGAAAGAAAGATGAATCGCTTGGATGAAACAAGAATAAGAATTATGTTATAAGTATCCTTCACCAATTTAAATTGATGACAAGCAACGGATTTGGCATACTACTTATTCTTGTAGAAAGGATTAAGAGAGATATAGCGTAAACTTGAGAAGGTCTTCAACGAACCACCAGTAGGATTGAAACAAAGAATAAATAAAATATGAGAACATAGGAAGAAGAATCTTGAACAAACCACCGTAAGAATTGAAAATGAACGTAGCAAACGCACAATTCACCGGGATGAATTGGAAAGCGAATAAAGATACTTGAGGGGAACTTAGACACAAGAGAACAAAGAGATCATGAGCTGACTAGAGTATACTTGAATGATGCACCAGTAAGATTTGGAGAACGAGATCTTAAAGCTGGAAAGAATAATTCTGAGATGATGGGCTCCGGCGAATCAAACTGAAAGACACCTAAATTGCTCCGGATGGGTGAAAAGAATTCTCACAATTGAAACCAATTATGAGAGGATGGCATGAAGCTAGAACCTTGAATCTTCAAAAGAGCGAACAAGATTTAGAGGAAAACTCTTCTTCAGACTTCAAAAGCTGAGAATGACGACGAGAAACACCACCATGAATTGCTGAGACACTCTGGGATAATGATGAATATAAAGGTTGAATCAACGATGAAAAGAATTTGAAAGCGATCTTGGAGATGGCATCTGACTGAAGAAAATTCATTCTTACATCAAACTTTGAAAAGAATTTAGGAATAGCTCCGGGAAAATTAGAAGAGTCAGGTAAGATCCTTGGAAAAGACCTGTGGGTTAGGGCCCACTCAAAAGAAAACACTGTTGAACGATTTAAAAGAGAGATTGCGCCGGTTGAATTAAATGGCTTGAATGAGATAACAACCTCAAAATAGCTTGAAAGGATTAAGAATAGAAACTTGAATCTCCTGAGATGATCTTAAGCTCTCCGGAACAAATGAATAACAAGAAGTGAAACATTACGAGGTGCACCGGTATGGGAAAACATTTGAAACGAGGAAAGGATAAGATCGACAAAGCTTGAATTGAATCCACCGGAGAATAAAAAGAACAAAGAATAATAAACTTGAAGCTTCGTTAAAATCTTCCTGAGAATCACTTGATAAGAACATTGACAGAAAAGAATGGAGAGACTTCCCATCAATAAAATGATACTACATTGAGAAATTTGAGTCTTTGAAGAAAAGGGTGGGAGGGCGGGAAAAACAAAGACAACTTGGGTCGGATGAAACAAACACCGTAGAGAAAAAGCTTAGAATTGATCTTGCGAATGTTGGAATGATCGGATGCACTTGAAGAGAAGCACGCCGATTGGAAAAGAATTGACATGACATTACGATTATCATGAAGGATTAGTATTCACATAGAAATATGAGAACACCGCTTAGGAAAGGTATGGAAGCAACACTTGACATCGAAGCAACTCGAATACCACAACAAAAACAAAACAAGGATTTGGCTCGCGGAATAAGCCGGAACAAATACATATGATAGAGATTTACCCAATCCCATATCATGCATCTGTCAGAAAGATATTCTAGGAGCTACTTGAATTCCCACCTATAAACTCCCAAAACTTTCTGGTTATGCAATCTAGTGTTGGGGATACAGGGGAAGCACAATATTTCACCCAAACTAACAATCCCTACATCTAGCTGTATCCATCCGTCAACACATAACCAAGAAAACTCCGGAAATCGTGTACCTCAACCTTCGAAAAGCATCCGTTATACGAGCTACGGCAATACTCCCGAACTCCCGCCCCAGTACTGGGTGGCATCGAGGTTATCTCACCAACAACTGCATAAAAGAGATTTTCGATGTCGGTGAAACTCAGGTATTCCAGAACTGCAACGATAACACCTCGGAGCTCAACTCCCCGACACACTGTCACAACCTGTTGAGGATATAGACCTTAGAGTCACCCGCCAGGAGGGGCCGGGTTACTCATAATGGTCATTGCCAGAAGCCCGGCGCGAAGCTTGAAGACGGTGGGCCAAAGATGGGCTTAAGACCCGGATATCTCTTAAGGCCCGTAGTTACAATCATTATTATGGTAGAACTTGTAGTGTAAGGCAAGAATAGTTGAGAGTCCGAGCCGGACACTCTTATGAGCCGGCCGGGACTCTGAGAGTTGCTGGGCGTCAGCCTCCCTATATAAAGGGACGACCCGGCAACGGTTTAGGGACAAGAAAGATTTGATCGAGAGCCAGGCGTAGCAGTTAAAGCTCCCTAGTCATCGAAACCCTAATCAATACCACCTCAACTGGACGTAGGCTTTTACCTTCACCGTAAGGGGCCGAACCAGTATAAACCCTCGTGTTCCTTGTCCCGTTAACCCCTTCAAGCTTCCTAGCGGCGATGGCTCCACGACTATGTCCTAGCTTGAGGACATCTGCCGTGACAATTCCACGACAGTTGGCGCCCACCGTGGGGCCAGCGCACGGTGGATTTGAGTTCTTGAAGGGCAGCTTCGAAGGGCTCAAGGGATACACTGTGGGCCGGATGACCAAGAGTCGTCGCGGCAAGCTCTACATCGACGATGCAAACTGGGGCCCCGACGCCGGCTCAATTGAGTACGGGTACCGGGTCCCCTTCGGCGGAATTCATGTTTTCATTGGCAAGATTGGTGAGCCGGGCCCTGAGCCGGATCTCTGTGCCAATCTCATCGAGACGGCTCAGCGTGCACGACCCGCCTGAGCCCGGCCTGCCTTAAGGCATGCTTTTGTGGGATGTGTCCATGGAGGGCTCTCTGATCGATCTGGATCTGGTGATGAGATGGCCGCCGGCTCTGACGGCGAGTCGTCCACCGATGAGTCAAACTCGTTGTATCAACTTCAAGATGGCAGGCTCATGGGTTGTTCCGATGGTGACAGTATTCTGGACCCGTTTGAGCCGCCAAGCCGGATTGGAATCTTCATGGCCGGTGCGCAGCCTGTTCAGAACCCTGCTGCTAGAGCGGGAAACCCGGTGCCCTCGCCGGCTCAGGTGCTAATGGATCTCACGGACAAGATGACGGCCCTGCTAACCGCCACGGTTGACCCGGCGGATCAAGCTCAGCATGATGCGGAGGTGGCACAGTTAAAGTTAGATCTAGTGAAAGCTAAGGAGGATCTGGCAGCAGAAGGGATCAGGATGGATGCGGAGAGGGCGGCTCTCGACGCCCAAACCCAGTTGATTCAAGCGCAATCCTTCCGGCTCACGATGGATCAAAACGCGTCCAATGAGGTCCCGAGAAGGAGGCATCAAAAGGCCCAATCTCGACTCCCTCCGGTTTACGATCCACGAAACCTCTTCAACACGCCAGGTGCAGGGTCTAGTAACCCGCCAGGGGTCATAGTGCCCGGGTCCGGGACCCCTATTCAGCCACAAGTGATGGGGCCTCCCCAGGTGCACCCTGCCCCGCCTCAGTACGTGCCAATACCACCGGGTCATTATGCTAACCCGCTAGAGAACATGGTCTCCGCGGCAGCACGGCTGGCGGCTCTCCCAATTGACGGCGACTCTCCGACGGCTATTGAAACCCGCCGAGTCAGGGAACTCCTTCAGACAGCACTGGCGCAACAAGAGGCGTACTCCTACAGCCGGGACAGGATCCACTCGACCCCTCGTCCAGGCCGGAGCCCGAGTTACAGCAGACACATGGTCTCAGCGACCGGCTCAAGTAACGTCCGACGCCATGACCCGCCCCCTGGCCATGGCCCGGCTCATAACGGAGCCTTTCATGCAGCAGACCAAGACAGAGTGCGGCAAGAGGCGTAGCAGGTGCCTCAGTTGACGGCTTACCAGATTCCCCCGGCTTACCCGACGACGTCTGTCGACGTGGGTATCCCCACCAGGACTGGGGGTGTCCCTTGTTTAGTACCAGCTATCCGCAATGAACGTCTACCCAAGGACTTCAAAGGCCCTAGGAAGGTGCCTAATTACACGGCTGACTTACAACCCGCAGCCTGGATCGAGAGTTACGAGATGGCCATGGAACTGCTGGAGGTCAGTGAGGCGGCAATGGCCAAGTACTTCACCATGATGTTAGATGGGACTACCCGCACTTGGTTGAAAGGGCTACCACCGAATTCCATCGGGTCTTGGGCTGAGCTGAAAGCCCGGTTCGTCCAAAACTTCAAGGATACCTGTAGGCAGTCTATGTCAATTGTGGATTTGACTAACTGTAAGCAGCAGGAGGGTGAATCCATGACACATTGGGTTCGCCGGGTCAAGGAGATCATACATTCATCAGATAAGATGGATGCCGGCTCTGCAGTCTTAATGTTGGAGCAGAATTGTCGTTTCGTGCCCCTGAAGATGAACTCGGGCGGCTTAAGCGCGACTGCAATGATATGGGTACACTGATGGCGGCTCTTGTCAAGTACGCCGATTCTGATGGTACCAAGGACCCCGCTTCAGATGATGAAAGGACAGGGAAGGGAAAGAAGAATGGCAATGGCAAGGGTCCTCCGCATAACCCGGGGAATCAAGGAGGTGGCAAGCGCAAGGCCGATGGCAGCCTAGAGTTTGTAGCCAACGCCAGCTCACAAGGTAATAACCAGCGACGCAAGGGGAGGCCCCCTCCCCGAGCCAGCGGGTCAGGCCCGACGTTGGAGCAGCTGTTGAATGAGCCTTGTCCAAGGCATGGCTCTAGAGAGAAGCCAGCTACCCATCTATGGAAGGATTGTGCAATCATGAAGGCCTTTAAAAATTACAATGGCCCGGGCGGCGGCTCAGGCGCTGGCGGTTTTCATGGCCCGGGCGGCGGCTCAAATTCTAATCCTCAGAACGGTCAAGGGGGCTTTAATCAGCAGTCTGGCCAGGGTCATCAACAGCAGCAGGGGGGTTATCAGACCAATCCAAAGCAGCTTAGCGGTTGACAGTATCATGTGTTTACCACCAGTCTGTGTAAGCGAGATCAGAAGCTTCATAAGAGGGCTGTGAATGCTGTTGAGCCGGCGGTTCCACGCTACTTGCGGTGGTCTGAGCAGCCTATAGTGTGGAGTAGGGAGGATCACCCTCCCCGGGTGGATTATCCGGGTCACTTGGCCTTGGTGGTGGCTCCTCAGGTGGGAGGATATAAGTTCACTAAGGTGCTCATGGATGGAGGCAGCAGCATCAACATCCTCTATTATGAGACGTTCCATCGTATGGGGTTGATTGATAAGAACCTCAGCCAGTCAAACACTATTTTCCACGGTGTGGTACCTGGTAAGTCGGCTTATCCAGTCGGCAAGATCGAGTTGGAAGTGGCCTTTGGAGATGAGCACAACTACAGGGTGGAAAAATTCACCTTTGAGGTGGTCAAGATAAGAAGTTCGTACCATGCCATATTTGGGCGGCCGGCTTACGCCAAGTTCATGGCACGGCCGTGTTACGTGTATTTACAGCTCAAGATGCCGGGTCATAATGGGACCATTACGGTTCATGGAAGCCGGAAGGTGGCCCTGGAATGTGAGGAAGGCGATGCAGCTTATGCAGAATCTGTTTGTGCAACAGAGGAGTTAAAGTTTTACAAGGACAACGTTGACCCAACAGATATGACCTCTCTGAAAAAGCCAACTACGAATCATGAGCCGGCAATGAAATTCAAGTCGGCTGATGAGACTAAACTTGTTGATTTCGTTCCAGGAGATTCATCTCAGCAGTTTAGCATCAGTGCCAATCTGGATCCAAAATAGGAAAGCGCGCTCATCGAGTTCATCCGTGAGAATAGGGACATCTTCGCATGGAAACCTTCTGACATGCCAGGTGTACCTAGAGAACTCGCTGAGCACACTCTCAATGTTGATCCGAAATTTAAGCCGGTCAGGCAGTTCCTTCGGCGGTTCAATGAGGAGAGGCGGAAAGCTATTGGTGAAGAGGTGGCCCGGCTCTTGGCGGCCGGGTTTATTGTTGAAGTCTTTCACCCAGAGTGGTTAGCTAACCCGGTCCTCGTACTCAAGAAGAACGGCACTTGGCGGATGTGTGTGGACTACACGGACTTAAACAAGGCGTGTCCGGCTGATCCTTTTGCCCTTCCCCGTATTGACCAAATTATTGATGCTACGGCAGGTTGTGCGCGCTTAAGTTTCTTGGATGCTTATTCCGGTTATCATCAGATCAAAATGGCAGTTAAGGACCAGGAGAAGACGGCGTTCATCACTCCCTTTGGAGCCTTCTGCTATGTATCTATGCCCTTTGGACTCAAGTGTGCACAGGCGACTTATCAGCGTTGCGTGCAGAACTGTCTTCATAACCAGATTGGGCGCAATGTTCATGCTTATGTGGACGATATTGTGGTTAAATCTATAAAGGAGGAAACCCTGATAGATGATTTGAGGGAAACCTTTGATAATCTCCGGGTTTACAAGATGATGCTTAACCCGGCCAAGTGTGTTTTTGGTGTTCCTGCAGGCAAACTTTTGGGTTTCTTGGTTTCTGACAGAGGCATTGAAGCTAACCCGGAGAAGATCAAGGCCATCACCTCCCTGGCTAAGCCGGCGTGTATAAATGATGTTCAGCGCTTGGCGGGTCGCATCGCTGCTTTAAGCCGGTTTATAAGCCGTTTGGGTGAGAAGGCCATGCCATTATATCAGTTGATGAAGAAAACTGATAACTTTGTCTGGAATGATGCAGCTAATATTGCCTTTGAGGATTTGAAGAAGCAGCTGGCAAAGCCCCCAGTCCTTGCTGCTCCGGTTGATAAGGAGCCCTTATTACTGTATGTGGCGGCGAACACACGAGCTGTCAGTGTGGCTGTGGTGGTGGAGCGCAAGGAAGAGGGTAAGGAGCATCCGGTTTAGCGGCCGGTTTATTATGTCAGCGAAGTGCTCATCGAGTCCAAACAGCGGTATCCACATTGGCAGAAGCTTGTTTATGGTGTGTTCATGGCGAGCCGGAAGCTTAAGCATTATTTCCAGGGTCATCCCATCACTGTGGTTAGTTCGGCTCCTCTTGGTGATATCATTCAAAACAGAGAGGCCACAGGAAGAGTAGCTAAGTGGGCCATAGAGCTCGGACCTCATGGTCTCAAATACGTGCCACGCACTGCTGTTAAATCTCAGGCCTTGGTGGATTTCATCAATGATTGGACAGAGTCACAAGTGCCCGAGCAAAAGCCGAAAAACACATACTGGACTATTCACTTTGATGGGTCCAGGCAGTTGGAGGGCTCGGGGGCTGGAGTCGTATTGGCTTCCCCTAAGGGTGATAAGTTCCATTATGTGCTACAATTGATGTTTCCTTGTACCAACAACGCAGCTGAGTACGAGGCCTTGCTCCACGGTCTTCGGATGGCTAAGGAGATGAGCTTGAGCCGGGTAAGGTGTTTCGGTGACTCAGACTTGGTGGCTCAACAAGTATTAGGCAAGTGGGACTCTAAGGACCCTCTCATGGCGGCTTATCGCCGCGAAGTTGATGCCATTGCTGGGCACTTTCAGGGCTACCGAGTAGAGCACATTGATCGCAGGAAGAACGAGGCGGCTGATGCCCTAAGCCGGCTGGGCTCTCAGCGAAAGCCGGTGCCGCCTAATACTTTCCTGGATGTCCTGTATAACCCTTCTGTTAAGTTGCCTACAGAGGAAGACTTGGTTGTCCCTGACCCGGAGGCACGACTGGTGGCGGCTCTCCACGTCATACCGGACTGGACAATGCCCTATCTGGCTTACATGACCCGGGGAGAGTTGCCTGAGGATGAAACTTTGGCCAGACAAATAACCCGGCGGGCTAAGTCAATGATTGTTATCAGTGGCGAGTTGCATCACCGCAGTGTTACGGGAGCATTCCAGCGTTGTGTCTCCCCTGAGGAAGGTCAAGAGATCTTGCGTGAGATTCATGAAGGGGATTGTGGCCATCACGCTGGCTCAAAATCTCTTGTGGGCAAGGCTTTTCGTCATGGTTTTTATTGGCTGACGGCTCATGCTGATGCGGAGGACTTGGTCAGTAAATGTGATGGTTGCCAAAGGTTCTCACGACGGGCTCATGTGCCGGCTCAGGAGCTGAGGATGATCCCAATTACTTGGCCCTTTGCGGTCTGGGGGCTTGATATGGTTGGGCCTTTTAAAAGGTCCAAGGATAAGAAGACCCACCTCTTGGTGGCAGTTGACAAATTTACCAAGTGGGTTGAAGCGGAGCCAGTTAGCAAGTGTGATGCAGCCACGGCGGTTCAATTTATGAAAAAGGTGAATTTTCGCTTTGGCTTTCCGCACAGCATTATAACTGACAATGGCACCAATCTATCCAAAGGCGCCATGGAAGAATTTTGTCAACGAGAGCATATCCGACTTGACGTTTCCTCGGTGGCTCATCCTCAATCCAATGGTCAAGCTGAGAGAGCTAATCAGGAGATTCTGAAGGGCATCAAGCCCCGGCTTTTGGTCCCTTTGCAACGGACGCCGGGTTGTTGGGTGGAGGAGTTGCCCTCCGTGTTATGGAGCATCAACACTACTCCTAACAGGTCTACAGGTTTTACGCCTTTCTTCATGGTTTATGGGGCAGAAGCGGTCCTCCCCAGTGACATCCGTCATGACTCGCCTCGAGTGGCGGCTTATGTTGAGGCGGATAATGAGCAGGCGCGCCAAGATGCTCTTGACTTGTTGGACGAACAGCGTGATGTGGCAGCAGCTCGCTCAGCAATTTACCAACAGGACCTGCGCCGTTATCATAGTCGCCGGGTTAAATCCCGGGTCTTCCAGGAAGGCGATCTGGTGCTTCGGCTCATCCAAGATCAAACAGATGCGCACAAGCTATCCCCGCCTTGGGAAGGGCCCTTTGTGGTCAGCAAGAATTTGCACAACGGGTCATATTACCTCATTAACGTTCGGGAGCACAAAGATTCACGTAAGTCGGAGGAAGAGACCCGTCGGCCGTGGAACATAGCTCAGCTTCGGCCTTACTACACTTGAGCCACCGGCTCTCATAATGTACATATTTCTCTAAGCCATGTATATATTATGATAAGCAATAAAGCAGGACCTCTGTCCTTTTTTCTCCTCCAAATGTGCACGTGTTGTTTTCATTGCAAGATTACATGATAACTTGAAGGAGAATCCGGCTTATGATCGCATTCGAATCTAGCCGTAGGCAATAAGGTCACTTGGGGGCTTCCTGTTCAAACATAGGTCGTATTCGAACCAAAGAGAACATAGCTGTCGATACCCATTTGATTGGCAAAGTGCCGAGCTCATTGGGGAGTTTTTCTTTGATCATATTTGAATCTTAGTTTAACCCCTTTGGGAACCGACGTGGATCGTATTCGAATCAGCGTCGTTAAACAATTCTTAAAGTCATTTGGGGGCTTCCTGTTCAAACATGGGTCGTATTCGAACCAAAGAGAACATAGCTGTCGGTACCCTCTTGATTGACATCGCCACACCCACTGGGGGCTATATGATCGTATTCGAATCCTAGCATAACCCCTTTGGGCCGGGTGTCTGGTCGTATTCGAACCGGAAGCCCATAAGTTCTTCTGCTTTATAGCAAGTTTCTTCTGATTATTTCAAAGTGTGTACGGCCGGGTCTCACTTTGCCGGCTTAACTTTGATTTACAGTGTTAGTTGAACACAATGGGCGTTATTCAGACAGGTAAGCCGGGATTGAGGTACCAACCTTATTACCCGGGTTATTTAAGCCAGAAGTATGCTTGCAGGCCGCTAAGTGTGTTATTACGGCTGTATTAAGGACATAATTGAGGACCAGTCTTTTTTGATTCATATTCCGGGTTATATATCTAAAACCTATGATTCTCAGTGCGGTAAGCCGCCTAGAGACTTGTGATTTGTCCTTCTATGCAGGATAGTCGAAGGCAACTATTTTGGGCTTAAGGAAAATAAATGATTGATTACGACCCGGAGAAATATAAAGGAGACAACTTCAATAGACTTCAGCATTCAATGCGTGCACGATGGCACGGCAAAGATAAAGTGTTGGTCCTACTCTATTACAAGACTCATTGAGTCCAAAAGGGTGAGGCATTGTTTGATAAGCCGCCAGCAGAGTTACGATGCTTGCTGGGTTGAAGTCTCCGGCTCATCCCTCTCTTCTCCTCCGGCTGTTCCCAAGACCTGGAAAGTTGACGACTTCCAGTCGATGCCGCTCAGAGCTTCAAATTGAGCTTCCTCGTCAATCAACCCCGTCGGGTCAATCTCCGAGGCGAAGGTGTGCTTGCGAGTCGGCGGGATTAAGCTGAGGGCCTCATAGCGCGGAGTGGGGATCCTCTGATTCTCTGCATCATAACCCGGCTGATACTTAGTCAGATCTGTATCATTGCCAATCAGAGTGGCCACCGGGCGTACGATCTTCACGCAAGCTGCGAAGTCCTTCCGGTCGAAGGCGGTGCCGTCTTCCTTCAAACTGGGGTAGCCCAGAGCGATGTCCGCCGGGTCTAGCTCTGGAAGGAACGCCTTAGCCCGGCTTAGAGCCGCTATGGCTCCAGCTCTCGCAGAGGCCCGTCGCAGCTCTTGGATGCGTTGAGGAAGAACAGCGAGCCGGCGAAGAACCTCAGCCAAGTGAGTCGGCACCTCGTTGGATAGGGCCACCACAGCTAGAGCACGCTGTGACCCGGTGTAGAGTTGCTCCACCAGGGTGTACACGGCTTTCAGCTTGGTTACCACGCTTTGGTTGAGGTTGGCGCTTCTGGGACCTGTTTAACAGAATAGGATAAGCCGCCGACAAGGATGAGTTATGAGATATACAGATTCTAAACTTGATGAAAGCTGGTGAGATGACTTACCGAAGATTGCGGCAACCATCTGGGACACTTGGCGCTTTAAGCCGGAGAGTTCGACGGTCTTCTCTGAGAGAGCCTTCTCCGCCTGTTCGGCCCGGCTCACCAGAGTGGCCTTCTCTTCGGCCCAGGCTCTCCATTCAGCATCAAAGTCTGTCTTCAGTTTTTCTTGCGCAGCAATACTGGACACAAATTTAGCATTTGCTTTCCGGGTCTCAGTTTCTTGCGTCTTCAGCCTGGTCTTGAGGTCGGAGATGTCAACTTCAAACTTCTTGCCAGCGGCCTGCGTGATTTCCGGGTTATAGCATGAACAGTTACTAGGCAAATTTAAAGTCCCAAGCGTTTTCCAAGCAAAGACACTTGGCACTTGGGGGCTAATGCATATCGAACGTTCCTATCTACAAATTTCCGGTTCATGGAAGAAAGCCGGAACTTAAGTCTACAACATATTTAATCATAAGTCGTCGACTTGGGGGCTAGCATGGTAAAACTAACTATGCAGTAAGTAAGAAGACAGAAGAGTAATATCTCAGACTTCTGCTGAATCTGGTTCACCATGGCGATCTCTGCATCCCGGCTCTTGTGCACTTGACTAACGAAGCCGGAGACAATCTCTCCGATGTTCAGGTTGGTGTAGTCAGTAAGGTCCAGATTAACCCGGCGGGGCTGTAGCAACTCCCCCTTGGCGGAGCACTTGGCCAGCGCAGTAGGTCTCCCCGGCTCAACAAATTCCGTCCGGGTGATTACCACGTCCGGATCATCTGCTGGTTGAGCCGAGCTGGAGGCCTCCGGGTTAGCAGAAGCTTCTGCAGTTGCCTTGTCGGTTGGAGCGGTGGCTTCAGGAGCGGAGGCAGCTGGCGGTTCTTGACCTGCTGCCTCCGGCTCTTCGACCGGCTTGGTCTTCTTCGCCCTCTTGGTGAGCTTGGCCTGGGCACTGAAAAGACAGAAAGGTTAAGCACAAAAATGTAAGTAAAGACAAGTACAACATGAGATGATCATCATTACCCGGGCACGGTCTTGAAAGCCGGCAGGCTTAACTGCATAGAGTCGCCAGAAGAGGGGGAAGTTTCCTGATAATTTGATTCAGAAGAGTTGAGCGGTTGATGTATAACACCCGCCAAAGGATGAAAAGGGTACAAATTTGAGATCACCTCGGTCCGGCGTTTCCTCGACGCGTCCGGTAAGCCAGAAGAGAGGTCGGCGTCCTTGTTGGTCCGGGTGTTCCGCCGGCTCTCATGAGTCTGTCGCTTCAAAATAAATTGCGGATCTTGATAAGCTAAAGGATGTGAAAAGCTTACTTTCCGGGTTACCCTTCGGACTTTCAGCCTTGGCAAGGGCTCCGAGTCGGAGGAAAGTGACATTACCTCTTCAACCACCGGGTTACTTGCGCCGGTGTCATCTTGCTGGTAAACAGTATTGGTAAGGTGGAAAGAAATAAATAGCAGATATAACAAGAGCTTACAGGTTCAGGGGTTACCTCTGACTCGGAGCTGTCGCTTAATTGCATCAGCTTTGAAGCAGTAGGCCTACTTCCCTTCTTGCGGGGAGCGGCTTTCTTGGCGGCTTTCTTCGCTTTCCTGGCCTTCTTGGCCGCCTCATGGTCATATTTGACCTTCCAGAACTTGTCATCAGCCTGAAAAATACAAGGATGATTTCTTAAAGATTCAGATGACGGTTATCTACAGAAGAAGATAAAATGTTCAGATCAGCGGCTTACCGCTGGGGCTGGGTTGGTCTTGCAGAAGGGGGCTAACCCGGTCCTCCCGCAGTCTGCCAGGCTCTCGTTCAAAAGAGCCTTGGTCATATCCTCAGCAACATCTTCAGGGAGATCGTTGCGGCTGTGTCTCTGGGGGTCATCCTTTCGGCCCGTGTACTCGCACATTAAGCCGGGTCGGCGGCTCAATGGGATCACCCGCCACGAGATCCAGACCCGGACCAGATCGATTCCGTTGAGACCATTGCCCAGGAGCGCCTTGATCTTGTTTATGGTGGGGAGCAGAGGTTGGCGCTCCGCCTGAGTCAACTTGTCAGACAGAGGGTGAGTTGGTTCCAGACGTGAAGGGCGAAAGCCGGGCAGCGGGCTCTCGTCAGCCGGCGACGTGTCTTGGCAATAGAACCATGTCTGGTTCCAGTCTTTTGGGTGACTCGGAGGCTCGGCGTAAGGGAAGAGGCAGTCTCTCCGTCGCTGAATGGAGATTCCGCCGAGTTCCAAACTTGGCCCGTTGGCGCACTCATTCTGGCGGTTCAGGTAGAAGAGCTCTCTGAAGAGCAGCAGGCTGGGCTCTTCTCCAAGATAAACCTCGCAGAACACTTGGAAATTGCATATGTTGGACACCGAGTTGGGTCCTATATCTTGTGGCCGCAGGTCAAAGAAGTTCAGCACGTCTCTAAAAAACTTTGAGCCGGGCGGTGCGAAGCCCCGGCTCATGTGATCCGCAAAAATGACCACCTCCCCGTCCCTTGGTTGTGGTCTCTCCTCTGATGGGTCGGGGGCACGGTAGGACATGACGTCCTTCTTGGGCAGGTAACCTGACTTGACAAAATCTGCTAAAGTCTCGTTGGTGACATTGGACCTCATCCAATTGCAAGTGATGGAGGCTTTAGGAGCTTTGGGAGGCATGGTGAAAGTCGGCAGCCTATGATAAAAGGAAACGTCCGGTTTAATTATAAGCCGGAGGAAATTTACAGTTCAATGTTAAAGTGGCGGCTTATGAAGGGGACTAATGACATATATCTAAGTGCACCGGGTTATTTAAGCCGCCCGAAGTATTGAGAGTAATTCGATTGTCTACGGCCTTATCACAGATGAGCCGGAAAATTCTATGGCGCATGGTCTCCTTTGAGTCGGAAGGTTCTACGGCGTGTGGTTTCTTTTAACCGGAAATGTAAACCGCCATGACTCAATGAGTGCAGTTTTTTACTAAGTGTAGTGAAAACAAGTTTCACACATTGCAGTAAATAATTTGGATCAAAATGGTCGCTCAAAAGGAAAGTTTCTAGACCTAAAAAACAGACGCAGGGGAATTCTTGAGCTCGAACGAGGCCTTTATGCAGTAAAAAGAGGTCTACTTGCATTTGAAATGAGTACTAAACGGCCGCCGCACTGGTTCTATACTATCCTAAGATCAAAAAGAGGCAGTAAAAAGGAAAACTACCAAGAACTCGCGGGCGGCGGCGAAGAACACGGAAGAACAGGATGAACCTACTTCAGATCTGTTCTACAGGGCAGTCAGAACTTACAGGTGCTGGTGAGTTGCGGAGGTCGCCGCCGTTTTTCTCTGGACACAACAGGTTGATGTAGCGGCCGGAGTTGGTGAGGAGGAGGAGACCCGCGGCGGCGACGGCAACAGAGCTTGAGCGGAGGAACAGTGGCGCGAGGAGGAAGAACGGGTGGCTGAAGGACCGACGGACCGGGCTATTTATAAGGACGAGCTCATAAGTGGGCGCGGGAAACGAGGAGACCACGGCGTGGTTATCTCCCCATGAAACGCCTCGATTTTCGGGACGGCAGTAAAGATAAGATCCGTTGCGGATCTGGTGGAGTAAAAAGCGGACTTAATGGAAGATGACGTCACGGCGGATTACCCGGAGTCCAGAGGATGACGTCACGGCGGGTTATGGCCTTCACATAATTGTAAGCCGGAGTTTTTTCTGTCGAAAGGATTGAAGAATTACATGAGCCGGCTCAAATGAATCTGGGGCCTAATGTTGAGGATATAGACCTTAGAGTCACCCGCCAGGAGGGGCCGGGTTACTCATAATGGTCATTGCCAGAAGCCCGGCGCCAAGCTTGAAGACGGTGGGCCAAAGATGGGCTTAAGACCCGGATATGGCTTAAGGCCGTAGTTACAATCATTATTATGGTAGAACTTGTAGTGTAAGGCAAGAATAGTTGAGAGTCCGAGCCGGACACTCTTATGAGCCGGCCGGGACTCTGAGAGTTGCTGGGCGTCAGCCTCCCTATATAAAGGGACGACCCGGCAGCGGTTTAGGGACAAGAAAGATTTGATCGAGAGCCAGGCGTAGCAGTTAAAGCTCCCTGGTCATCGAAACCCTAATCAATACCACCTCAACTGGACGTAGGCTTTTACCTTCACCGTAAGGGGCCGAACCAGTATAAACCCTCGTGTTCCTTGTCCCGTTAACCCCTTCAAGCTTCCTAGCAGCGATGGCTCCACGACTAAGTCCTAGCTTGAGGACATCTGCCGTGACAATTCCACGACACAACCCCTAAATGTCAGGAGGCACCAAGAACAATGTTCTCGTCACAAGAATATCGGAACGATCCCAAGATACCCGCGTGATCCTAAAAAAACTTCGTGAAATTTGAGAAGAGGAAAGACAAAAAATCTACGTCAGGAGAACTCACCAGAGTGACAAAGGACTGAGGAGTAAAAAGAATCCTACTCTCTGATATATATAATCCTAAGACTCAAATCATTTTGTTCTAGACTCAACAACATCAGCGATTCGATCAAGCAGGGGGCTCCTAAGTCGGGGATGGCTCTGATACCAACTTGCAACGCCCACGATGCGGCTATATCTCCCACGTATCGAGGCACGACTTAGAGGCATAACCGCATGGTGGTTTTGTCGCAAGAAGGGTCATCTTCACACAATCCCATGTAATGAACTAGAATGGGATAAAGAGTTGGCTTACAATCGCCACTTCACACAATACATAAATAAATTCATACATCAACCAATACACACATAGACCAACTACGGTTGAATCCAAAAAAAAAGAAGATAACCCCAAATCCTAGATCCCCGATCGTCCCAACTGGGCTCCACTACTGATCATCAGGAAACGGAACATAGTAACGACCAAGGTCCGCGTCGAACTCCCACTTGAGTTCGGTAGCATCACCTGCACTGGTATCATCGGCACCTGCAACTGTTGTGATAGTATCTGTGAGTCACGAGGACTCAGCAATCTCAAAACCTGCGAGATCAAGTCTATTTAAGCTTATGGGTAGGAAGTGGTAATGAGGTGGAGCTGCAGCAAGCACTAAGCAAATATGGTGGCTAACATACGCAAATAAGAGCGAAAAGAGAAGCAACGCAACGGTCGTGAAACTAGAAGTGATCAAGAAGTGATCCTGAAACTACTTACGCACAATCATAACCTAGAGACCATGTTCACTTCCCGGATTCCGCCGAAAAGAGACCATCACGGTTACACACGCGGTTGATGCATTTTAATTAAGTCAAGTGTCCAGTTCTGTACAACCGGACATTAACAAATTCCCATCTGCCACATAACTGCGGGCACGGCTTTTGAAAGTTTATACCCTGCAGGGGTGTCCCGACTTAGCCCATCACAAGCTCTCACGATCAACTAAGGATATTCCTTCTCCCGGAAAGACCCGATCAGTCTCGGAATCCCGGTTACAAGACATTTCGACAATGGTAAAACAAGACCAGCAAGACCACCCGACTGTGCCGACAAATCCCAATAGGAGATGCACATATCTCGTTCTCAGGGCACACCGGATGACACAAGCTACGAGTAAAACCAGCCCTCAAGTTTCCCCGAGGTGGCCCCATAGGCTGCTCGGTTCGGACCAACACTTAGAGAAGCACTGGCCCAGGGGGGTTAAAAATAAAGATGACCCTCGGGTTGGCCGACCCAGGGGAAAGGTATAGGTTGTTAGGCAAATGTAAAACCAAGGTTGGGCCTTGCTGGAGGAGTTTTATTCAAAGCGAACTGTCAAGGGGGTCCCATAACCCCAACCGCGTAAGGAACGCAAAATCAATGAACATAACACCGGTATGACAGAACCTAAGGCGGCAAGAGTGGAACAAAACACCAGGCATAAGGCCGAGCCTTCCACCCTTTACCAAGTGTATAGATGCATTATTTAAATAAGAGATATTGTGATATCCCAACATATCCATGTTCCAACATGGAACCAGTTTCAACTTCACCTGCAACTAACAACGCTATAAGAGGGGCTGAGCAAAGCGGTAACATAGCCAAACAACGGTTTGCTAGGAAAGGTGGGTTAGAGGCTTGACATGGCAATATGGGAGGCATGATAAACAAGTGGTAGGTAGCGCGACATAGAGATAGAGCGAACAACTAGAAAGCAAAGAAAGAAGTGATATCGAGGGTAATGGTCATCTTGCTTGCAAAGTTCTTAGAGTTGACGAAAGCTTGCTCCTCGTTATCGTACTCAACAGGTTCCTCGTTCATGAATTCGTCTCCCGGCTCTACCAAAAGCAAGAACACAAGCAACGGAACAACAATCAATCATGGTGCAATGCACAAGCAACATGATGCAAGACATGACATGATATGCAAGATATGATGTCCAATGCATATGGGTACTCCGAAAGGAAAAGAATGAACAAGGCATCAACTTGGCAAACCAAGTATGCCGCTGGAAAGATTAGGTGATTTCAGTCGAAATCGATATAAGGATCACCGGAAAAGGATGCACGGTGTGCAAATGACAAGCAACATAAGAATGATGCACAACTTCACTTAACAGCAACATAGCACTTCGAATGCATCAAGAAACTATGCTAAAGCACCCCAACATAGCAACAAAGCACGTGGCATGAAAGAACAGGTGAAGCTCTACAAATCATGAGCACGGAGCTCCTGCTATTCCTCACTAGAACAAGCTTAAAACAGCGTGGCAAAAGTGCAAAAGATATCAGATGGCAATGTTTCGAGCTAGCAAACAACATACTACAGGAACATATCATGGCAACCAAAGGCATGCAATTCTATTAATAAAGACATAGAACAAAACACTCTTACTGAACTTTAACCAAAGATGCACAGAAAATGATGTGGCACCCATGCAAACATGGCAAGTTTTATAAACAGATTCGGACTTGGTGAAATTTCAGGACATGGCAAAAACAGATTCATTATAGCAAATTTGCAAGCTCATGCCACTCACCACAAAGCAATAAATGACAACATAAGCATATCAATAGTAAGAAGACACGTTCTGGAAGCTAACCATGGCAAGAGCAAGTTCATAGGATGCATGGATCACTAGCAAATCACATGGCAAAAATGAATCTCATGATAACAATCTGCCAAGAATAAAATATAGCAAAAGTAGAGCATAACTATATTCAAAATCTAGAGCACTCCGTAATTTCAACAAGAGGCATTAATGTATAGAGCATAACTATATTCAAAACATCCTTACTGTACTACCTCAAAATAAGCATGGATCTCATGGTAGCAACATGTTTACATGGCATAAAAATAACAGCAGGAAAAGACAGCAAAATATTCCATGTGTCTGAAATCAGCAACATCATGAAGCCTACTTTGCATGCTTGTGCTAGTCACCACATAGATCAAAAAATACAACACTTGCACCTCTGTAAAGATGGCATGTTATAGCTCGAAACACATGTAGAGATCATTCTCATAGGATGCACACACAAAATGCAAAAAACATGACAAATCATCAAGTTCTGTTAACAACCAGCAGTTAACATTTTATAGCACTCTTGCAACGACGATAATGGCATCAATATGGATAGAAACATGCATGAAGATACAACTAATATGAATAGCTTAACGGGGCGAACAGTTTGACATATCATATGCATGATTTGGAGTCACGGTCACCAAGATATAGCATGATGAAGGAGGCGTAAAAATTACAGGGTTTCGGGACTTGGTGGAATTTCACCTCCCAGATCTGGATCTAGGGTTCGGCGCGCGAACTGAGGCAGGGCTGAACAGGGCGGCGGCTCCGACGAGGTGGCGACGCCGGCAGGGCGCTCCGGCGAAGGAGAGGGGCAGCACCGGCGAAGGAGAGGGGCGGCGGCGTGGGACGAGCGGCACCAGCACGGGGGCGGACGGCGGCGCCCCGGAGAGGCGGCGCGCGGGAGGCGGAGCGGCGAATCCGGTCGACGGCGGCTGACGGCGAGCGCCGGCGAGGTCGGCGGCGGCGGCGGAGGGCGCGGTCGGCGGCGGAGGGCGCGGTCGGCGACGGTGGTTGCGGCCAGGAGGCGGACGGGAGGGGCGGCGCGCGGGCTCGCACGGGCCGGCTTTGGTCCCCGCGGGCCGCAGCGGCTGAGGGCGGCGGTGGGACACGTGTCAGCCCCGGAGAGGCCGGGCGACGGCGGCGGACATTGTCCGTCCGTGGCGGGGAAGATGTCCGGCGACGCGAGGGGAATTTCTAGGGTTTGGACTGCGAAATTTCGGGGGGGTGCACATATTTATAGGTAGAGGGAGCTAGGAGAGTCCAAATAAGGTGCGGTTTTCGCCCACACGATCGTGATCCAACAGCGGAGAGCATGGAGGGGGTTTAGATGGGTTAGTGTGCTGTTTAGGAGGGGTGCTGGGCTGCAGAGAGAGAGAGAGAGAGAGAGAGAGAGAGAGAGAGAGAGAGAGAGGCTTTTGCGGTTACCCGATTAACCATTGGGGCATCAAACGACCTCCAAATGGAACGAAATTTGACAGGCGGTCTACCGGTGTTATACCAAGGCCACTTGACAAATCTCGGCCCATTCCGATAAGGTTTTTCTCCCGCTCACGAAACAAGATAAGTGGGGTGCAATGGGTGCGTGTGTGAGTGTCGGATCGCGAAACGGACAACGCGGAAAATGACCGGATGCATGAGATGAACACGAATGCAAATGAGATGCACATGATGACATGAGATGAAATGCATGACATGAACAAAATGCAAAACGAAAGACAAAACCCAACCACGAAGGAAATATCATAACACATAGCCGGAAATGGCAAGAGTTGGAGTAACAAATATGGAAAGCTACATCCGGGGTGTTACAACACTCCACCACTACAAGTGGATCTCGTCCCGAGATCTGGGATAGCACCGGAGGGAAAACGGGGCAGGAAGAGATAAAACAAAGTTACTTCTTTGACAAACGCGTGAAACCACGAGCCTTGAGAGGTTAATCAATTTCGAGAAAGGAATACAACGAAGATGAACAAAGTTGAAACACACTCCGTTAGAAAAGAGGAACAAGGAGCACTACAAGAACCTTGTAGGTTGAAGGACAAAAGAAAAAGGGTTACAATGGACAAGAAGTACAAGCAAGCACTCCGTTGAAACGAGATGTACAAGGAATGATAAGAACAATTACGACAACACTCCGGTTGGAAATGGAAGGAATAGAATATGAACTTGGCAAAATGAAAGCACTTGGATGAGACTCCGGTAAAAAGAGGAATGATAGCCACAACACTCCGGATAAATTGATAAGCAATGAAAGAACATGATCTTGACAAAACAAGATGATGGGTCAAAGAGAGCAACATCACAATGCCTCCGGAAGAAATGTAATAATGGAATGAAAGGAACGGAGAAGAAAACAACATGTTCTACCTCAAATGAATTTGAGAGAGAGTCCTTAAAAAGAAGTATTGAACAGAGTTGTTGGAAGATCAATACGAAAGGACATGATCCTCGTGGGCTTATGGAGACATCCCAAAATTATGAGGTGACAACCTGCCACTACCAAAAGATTGATTAGCTGAGAGGAACGAAGAGATGGAAAAACTTCTTTCACCACGAGAATAGGAGGACACTTGGATCATTGATAAACACCTTAATAGTGACATTCCTTAGGAAAGGCTTCAAGTGAAATCTATACCAAGATAGCACCAACGAAGAAATTATTGGGTTGAAAAGGATCTCGTGAACGAATTGAAAATGATGGGTTTAAAATATGTCACTCTTGAAAACTTGTGAATCGTGAAACACGAAGGGAAATTATCAAGAATGACATAACACCACCTCAAAAGATAATGGAGAAGAATTGCAGTTCGGAATGCAGTATGAAGAATGGTTGAGCTCCTCCAATAAGAATTTTGGCGAACACTTCGATAAGGAATTAAATCCTTGATGAACCACCATGAAGAAACTCTCGAAAAACTCCGGATAGATAAAAACATGGTCACAAAGAAAGCAAGCATGAAAAGAATAAGATGAATCCCTACATTGATTAGATGGAGCTTCGCGATGATATAACCGAGAAAACTTGGAACTCCGGAAAAGAAAAGATGAAGCATCTCGAACCGAGAATGTGATATGACAAACAACTCCGGAAAAGAGAAGATGAAGCATCTCGAACCAAGAATGTGATATGACGAACAACTCCGGAAAGAAAGATGAATCACTTGGATGAAACAAGAATAAGAATTATGTTATAAGTATCCTTCACCAATTTAAATTGATGACAAGCAACGGATTTCGCATACTACTTATTCTCATAGAAAGGATTAAGAGAGATATAGCGTAAACTTGAGAAGGTCTTCAACGAACCACCGGTAGGATTGAAACAACGAATAAATAAAATATGAGAACATAGGAAGAAGAATCTTGAACAAACCACCGTAAGAATTGAAAATGAACGTAGCAAACGCCCAATTCACCGGGAAGAATTGGAAAGCGAATAAAGATACTTGAGGGGAACTTAGACACAAGATAACAAAGAGATCATGAGCTGACTAGAGTATACTTGAATGATGCACCGGTAAGATTTGGAGAACGAGATCTGAAAGCTGGAAAGAATAATTTTGAGATGATGGGCTCCGGCGAATCAAACTAAAAAGACTCCTAAATTGCTCTGGATGGGTGAAAAGAATTCTCACAATCGAAACCAATTATGAGAGGATGGCATGAAGCTAGAACCTTGAATCTTCAAAAGAGCGAACAAGATTTAGAGGAAAACTCTTCTTCAGACTTCAAAAGCTGAGAATGACGACGAGAAACACCACCATGAATTGTTGAGACACTCCGGGATAATGAAGAATATAAAGGTTGAATCAACGATGAAAAGAATTTGAAAGAGATCTTGGAGAAGGCATCTGACTGATGAAAATTCATTCTTACATCAAACATTGAAAAGAATTTGGGAATAGCTCCGGGAAAATTAGAAGAGTCAGGTAAGATCCTTGGAAAAGACCTGTGGGTTAGGGCCCACTCAAAAGAAAACACTGTTGAACGATTTAAAAGAGAGATTGCGCCGGTTGAATTAAATGGCTTGAATGAGATAACAACCTCGAAATAGCTTGAAAGGATTAAGAATAGAAACTGGAATCTCCTGAGATGATCTTAAGCACTCCGGAACAAATGAATAACAAGAAGTGAAACATTACGAGGTGCACCGGTATGGGAAAACATTTGAAACGAGGAAAGGATAAGATCGACAAAGCTTGAATTGAATCCACCGGAGAATAAAAAGAACAAAGAATAATAAACTTGAAGCTTCATTAAAATCTTCCTGAGAATCACCTGATAAGAACATTGACGGAAAAGAATGGAGAGACTTCCCATCAATAAAATGATACTACATTGAGAAATTTGAGTCTTTGAAGAAAAGGGTGGGAGGGCGGGAAAAACAAAGACAACTTGGGTCGGATGAAACGAACACCGTAGAGAAAAAGCTTACAATTGATCTTGCGAATGTTGGAATGATCGGATGCACTTGAAGAGAAGCACGCCGATTGGAAAATAATTGACATGACATTCTCGATTATCATGAAGGATTAGTATTCACATAGAAATATGAGAACACCGCTTAGGAAAGGTATGGAATCAACACTTGACATCGAAGCAACTCGAATACCACAACAAAAACAAAACAAGGATTTGGCTCGCAGAATAAGCCGGAACAAATACATATGATAGAGATTTACCCAATCCCATATCATGCATCTGTCGGAAAGATATTCTAGGAGCTACTTGAATTCCCACCTATAAACTCCCGAAACTTTCTGGTTATGCAATCTGG
Organism: Aegilops tauschii subsp. strangulata; assembly: GCF_002575655.3. NCBI lineage: Eukaryota > Viridiplantae > Streptophyta > Magnoliopsida > Poales > Poaceae > Aegilops > Aegilops tauschii. Next base: position 392,558,211 of record NC_053037.3, read on the forward strand.
TGTTGGGGATATAGGGGAAGCACAATATTTCACCCAAACTAACAATCCCTACATCTAGTTGTATCCATCCGTCAACACATAACCAAGAAAACTCCGGAAATCGTGTACCGCAACCTTCGAAAAGCATCCGTTATACGAGCTATGGCAATACTCCTGAACTCCCACCCCAGTACTGGGTGGCGTCGAGGTTATCTCACCAACAACTGCATAAAAGAGATTTTCGATGTCGGCGAAACTCAGGTATTCCAGAACTGCAACGATAAAATTGTGACGATAACACCTCGGAGCTCAACTCCCCGGGACACTGTCACAACCCCTAAATGTCAGGAGGCACCAAGAACAATGTTCTCGTCACAAGAATATCGGAACGATCCCAAGATACCCGCGTGATCCTAAAAAAATTCGTGAAATTTGAGAAGAGGAAAGACAAAACATCTACGTCAGAAGAACTCACCAGAGTGACAAAGGACTGAGGAGTAAAAAGAATCCTACTCTCCGATATATATAATCCTAAGACTCAAATCATTTTGTCCTAGACTCAACAACGTCAGCGATTCGATCAAGCAGGGGGCTCCTAAGTCGGGGATGGCTCTGATACCAACTTGCAACGCCCACGATGCGGCTATATCTCCCACGTGTCGAGGCATGACTTAGAGGCATAACCGCATGGTGGTTTTGTCGCAAGAAGGGTCATCTTCACACAATCCCATGTAATGAACTAGAATGGGATAAAGAGTTGGCTTACAATCGCCACTTCACACAATACATAAATAAATTCATACATCAACCAAAATACACACATAGACCGACTACGGTCGAATCCAAAAGAAAAGAAGATAACCCCAAATCCTAGATCCCCGATCGTCCCAACTGGGCTCCACTACTGATCATCAGGAAACGGAACATAGTAACGACCAAGGTCCGCATCGAACTCCCACTTGAGTTCGGTAGCATCACCTGCATTGGTATCATCGGCACCTGCAACTGTTGTGATAGTATCTGTGAGTCACGAGGACTCAGCAACCTCAAAACCTGCGAGATCAAGTCTATTTAAGCTTATGGGTAGGAAGTGGTAATGGGGTGGAGCTACAGCAAGCACTAAGCAAATATGGTGGCTAACATACGCAAATAAGAGCGAGAAGAGAAGCAACGCAACGGTCATGAAACTACAAGTGATCAAGAAGTGATCCTGAAACTACTTACGCACAATCATAACACAGAGACCGTGTTCACTTCCCGGATTCCGCCGAAAAGAGACCATCACGGTTACACACACGGTTGATGCATTTTAATTAAGTCAAGTGTCAAGTTCTGTACAACCGGACATTAACAAATTCCCATCTGCCACATAACCGCGGGCACGGCTTTTGAAAGTTTATACCCTGCAGGGGTGTCCCGACTTAGCCCATCACAAGCTCTCACGATCAACTAAGGATATTCCTTCTCCCGGAAAGACCCGATCAGTCTCGGAATCCCGGTTACAAGACATTTCGACAATGGTAAAACAAGACCAGCAAGACCACCCGACTGTGCCGACAAATCCCGATAGGAGATGCACATATATCGTTCTCAGGGCACACCGGATGAGACAAGCTACGAGTAAAACCAGCCCTCAAGTTTCCCCGAGGTGGCCCCGTAGGCTGCTCGGTTCTGACCAACACTTAGAGAAGCACTGGCCCCGGGGGGTTAAAAATAAAGATGACCCTCGGGTTGGCCGACCCAAGGGAAAGGTATAGGTTGTTAGGCAAATGTAAAACCAAGGTTGGGCCTTGCTGGAGGATTTTTATTCAAAGCAAACTGTCAAGGGGGTCCCATAACCCCAACCGTCTAAGAAACGCAAAATCAAGGAACATAACACAGGTATGACGGAAACTAAGGCGGCAAGAGTGGAACAAAACACCAGGCATAAGGCCGAGCCTTCCACCCTTTACCAAGTGTATAGATGCATTAATTAAATAAGAGATATTGTGATATCCCAACATATCCATGTTCCAACATGGAACCAGCTTCAACTTCACGTGCAACTAACAACGCTATAAAAGGGGCTGAGCAAAGCGGTAACATAGCCAAACAACGGTTTGCTAGGAAAGGTGGGTTAGAGGCTTGACATGGCAATATGGGAGGCATGATAAACAAGTGGTAGGTAGCGCGACATAGCGATAGAGCGAACAACTAGCAAGCAAAGATAGAAGTGATATCGAGGGTAATGTTCATCTTGCCTGCAAAGTTCTTAGAGTTGACGAAAGCTTGCTCCTCGTTATCGTACTCAACAGGTTCCTCATTCACGAATTTGTCTCCCGGCTCTACCCAAAGCAAGAACACAAGCAACGGAATAACAATCAATCACGGTGCAATGCACAAGCAACATGATGCAAGACATGACATGATATGCAAGATATGATGTCCAATGCATATGGGTACTCCGAAAGGAAAAGAATGAACAAGGCATCAACTTGGCAAACCAAGTATGCCACTGGAAAGATGAGGTGATTTCGGTCGAAATCGATATAAGGATCACCGGAAACGGATGCACGGTGTGCAAATGACAAGCAACATAAGAATGATGCACAACTGCGCTTAACAGCAACATAGCACTTCGAATGCATAAAGAAACTATGCTACAACACCCCAACATAGCAACAAAGCACGTGGCATGGAAGAACAGGTGAAGCTCTACAAATCATGAACACTGATCTCCTGTTGTTTATCACTAGAACAAGCTCAAAACAGCATGGCAAAAGTGCAAAAGATATCAGATTCGGACTTGGTGAAATTTCAGGACATGGCAAAGACAGATTCGTTATAGCAAATTTGCAACCTCATGCCACTCACCACAAAGCATTAAATGACAACATAAGCATATCAATAGTAAGAAGACATGTTTAGGAAGCTAACCATGGCAAGAGCAAGTTCATAGGATGCATGGATCACTAGCAAATCACATGGCAAAAATGAATCTCATGATAACAATCTGCCAAGAATAAAATAAGCAAAAGTAGAGCATGGTAATGAAAATCTAGAGCACTCCGTAATTTCAAGAAGAGGCATTAATGGTAGAGCATGACCATATGTTCAAAACATCCTTACTGTACTACCTCAAAATAAGCATGGATATCATGGTAGCAACATGTTTACATGGCATAAAAATAACAGCAGGAAAAGACGGCAAAATATTCTAAGTGTCTGAAATCAGCAACATCATCAAGCCTACTTTGCATGCTTGTCCTAGTCACCACATAGATCAAAAAAATACAAGACATGAACTTCTGTAAAGATGGCATGTTATAGCTCAAAAGACATATAGACATCATGCTCATAGGGTGCACACACAGAACGCAATAAAAATGACAAATCATCAAGTTCTGTTAAGAACCAGCAGTTAACATTTTATAGCACTCTTGCAACGACGATAATGGCGTCAATATGGATAGAAACATGCATTAATATGCTACTAACATGAAGAACTTAACGAGGCGAACATTTCGACATATCATATGCATGAATCAGAGTCATGGTCACAGAGATATAGCATGATGAAGGAGGCATAGAAATTACAGGGTTTCGGCACTTAGTGGAATTTCACCTCCCAGATCTGGATCTAGGGTTTGGCACGCGAACCGAGGCAGGGCTGAACACGGCGGCGGCTCCGGCGAGGTGGCGACGCCGGCAGGGCGCTCTGGTGAAGGAGAGGGGCGGTGGCGCGGGACGAGAGGCGCCATCACGGGGGCGGACGGCGGCGCCCCGGCGAGGCGGCGCACGGGAGGCGGAGCGGCGGCTTCGGTCGACGGCGGCTGACGGCGAGTGCCGGCGAGGTCGGCGGTGGCGGCGGAGGGCGCGGTCGGCGGCGGTGGTTGCGGCCTGGACGCGGACGGGCGGCGCGGCGCGCGGGCTGGCTTCGGGCCCCGCGGGCCGCGGCGGCTGAGGGCGGCGGTGGGACACGTGTCAGCCCCGGAGAGGCCGGGCGACGGCGGCGGACATGTCCGTCGGTGGCGGGGAAGATGTCTGGCGGCATGAGGGGAATTTCTAGGGTTTGGACTGCAAAATTTCGAGGGGATGCACATATTTATAGGTGGAGGGAGCTAGGAGGTTCCAAACGATCGTGATCCAACGGCGGAGAACATGGAGGGGGTTTAGATGGATTAGTGGGCTGTTTAGGAGGGGTGCTGGGCTCCAAAGAGAGAGAGAGGCTTTTGCAGTTACCAGGTTAACCGTTGGGGCATCAAACGACCTCCAAATGGAACGAAATTTGACAGGCGGTCTACCGGTGTTATACCAAGGCCACTTGACAAATCTTGGCCCATTCCGAGAAGGTTTTTCTCCCGCTCACGAAACAAGATAAGAGGGGTGCAACGGGTGCGTTTGTGAGTGTCGGGTCGCGAAACGGAGAATGGGGAAAATGACCGGATGCATGAGACGAACACGAATGCAAATGAGATGCACATGATGACATGAGATGAAATGCATGACATGAACAAAATGAAAAACGAAAGACAAAACCCAACCATGAAGGAAATATCATAACACATAGCCGGAAATGGCAAGAGTTGGAGTAACAATATGGAAAGCTGCATCCGGGGTGTTACACCTGCCCACTCCGGCCTGTCGTGGTATCTTCTTGTTCCTCATCTAAGACCACAACGGTGGCAACTCATTCTTATTCTTGTTCTCTCGATGGAGGAGAGAAGGAGTACCTCTTGTTGACGGTTTTCTACAGGAGCTATTGCGAACCAAAAGAAGGCTCTAATACGTCTCCAATGTATCTATAATTTTTTATCCATGCTATTATGGTATCAATCTTGGATGTTTTATATGCTATTTTATATCATTTTTTGGGACTAACCTATTAACCCAGTGCCTAGTGCTAGTTGTTGCTTTTTGCCTGTTTTTGTTTTCGAGAAAATCAGTACCAAACAGAGTCAAAACACTAGGAAATTTTTTGATGATTTTTTTCTAGACAAGAGAGACCCTAGAAGCTTCGGGAGGATATGACAAGGCAACAGGGCATGCCCTGGGGCACCTTGCTGCCTTGTGGGCCCTCCGTGGCTCCGTCTGACCTAATTCCACCTCTATAAATTCTCTAATATTGCAACCATCAAAGAGCCACCCAAAATACTTTTCCCTCTGCCGCAAGTCTCTATTCTTCCGTGATCCCATCTGGAGGCCTTTTCTGGTACTCTATCGGAGGGGGAATCAATCATGGAGGGCTTCTACATCATCCTTGCTACCCTTCCGATGATGCGTGAGTAGTTCACCATAGACCTACAGGTCCATAGCTAGTAGCTCTATGTCTTCTTCTCTCTCTTCGGTCTTCAATACAATGTTCTCCTCGATGTTCTTGGAGTTCTATCCCATGTAATCTTCTTTTGCAGTGTGTTTGTTGGGATCCGATGAATTGTGGGTTTATTATATGAATATTAATGGAGTCTTTTCTGAACTTCGTTATGCATGATTTTTATAGCTTTGTAATTCTCTCCGATCTATTCATTTGGTTTGGCCAACTAGATTGACTTATCTTCGGTAGGAGAGGTGCTTTGTAATGGGTTCAATCTTGCGGTGCTCTATATCCCAGTGACAAAGTAGGGGACAAGACACGTATTTGTTTGCCATTAATGGTAAAGCGATGGGGATTATTCATATTGATTGAGTTTACTTTGGGTACCATTAATGGCAATTTGCACGGGTTATGAGATTGGTCCTAATATGATATGTATTCAAGAGGAATATAATAAAAAAGTCATGTATCATTGAATATGATAAGTTTGATTCCTTGCAATAGTTTTACGATATTAAGATGGTAATTTGTGGGAGGTACTAGTGAATGATTGTGGTTTAGTAAGAATATTGGTGTTAAGGTTTGTGATTCCCAAAGCATGCACGTATAGTCTCTAGTTATGCTAAGACGTTGGAGCATGATTTATTATTGATTGTCTTCCTTATGAGTGGTGGTCGGTGACGAGCGATGGCCTTTTCCTACCAATATATCCCCCTAGGGGCATGAGTAGTAGTACTTTGCTTAGAGGGCTAATAAACTTCCACAATAAGTAGTTGAATTCTTTATGACTAATATGAGTCCATGGATTATACACGGTCTCACCTTTCCGTAATTTGCTAGCCTCTTTGGTACCGTGCATTGCCCTTTCTCAGCTCGAGGGTCGACGCAAACTTTGCTAGTGCATCCAAACCTCGTGATATGATACACTCTGTCACACATAAGCCTCCTTATATCTTCCTCAAAACAGCTACCATACCTACCTATCATGGCGTTTCCATAGCCATTCTAAGATATACTGCCATGCAACTTCCACCATTCCGTTATTATGACACACATGTTCATTGTCATATTGCTTTGCATGATCATATAGCTGACATAGTATTTGTGGCTCAGCCACCGTTCATCATTGCACATCCTCGTACACTGCCAGAGGCATTCATATAGAGTCATATTGTTTTAGTATTGAGTTGTAATATTGATTTGTAAGTAAATAAAAGTGTGACGATCATCATTATTAGAGCATTCTCCTAGTGAGGAAATAAAAAGAGAGAGAGAAAAAGAGGCCAAAAAGAGCCCAATAAAAAAAGAGAAAAAGAGAGGAGGGGCAATGTTACTATCCTTTTCCACACTTGTGCTTCAAAGTAGCACCATGTTTTTCATATAGAGAGCCTCCTATGTAGTCACTTTCATATACTAGTGGGAATTTTTCATTACAGAACTTGGCTTGTATATTCCGATGATGGGGTTCCTCAAATGCCCGAGGTATTCATGAGAAGGCAAGTTGGATGCAAACCCACTTAGTTTTCATGTTGAGATTTCATACACTTGTAGCTCTTAGTGCATCTGTTGCATGGCAATCCCTACTCTTATCATTGACATCAATTGTTGGGCATCTCCATAGACCGTTGATTAGCCGCGTCGATGTGAGACTATCTCCCTTTTTGACTTCTTATTTATCTATATCACTGCATTCTATTCCACCCATAGTGTTATGTCCATGGTTTACGCTCATGTATTGCATGGGGGTTGAAAAAGCTGAAGTGCGTTAAAAAGTATGACCCAACTGATTGGCTTGTCGTCGGGGCTGTGCATGATAAATACTTTGTGTTAAGAAGGTGGAGCATGACAAGACTATATGATTTTGTATGGATAGCATTATTTAGCATTTTTATTCTGAAAGGCATGATTGTTTTTTGGTATGCCTGAGTATTGATGTCTTTGTATCAAATTATAGGCTATTGCTTTCAGTCATTCAGATCTCAATATTCATACCATAAAAGAAACATTACATGATGAACATGTTAAGTAGCATTCCACATCAAAAAATCCGTTTTTATCATTTACCTACTCGAGGACGAGCAGGAATTAAGCTTGGGATGCTTGATACGTCTCCAACGTATCTATATTTTTTGACTGTTCCATGCTACTATAGTATCAATCTTGGATGTTTTATATGCCTAGTGCCAGTTGTTGTTTTTTTCTTGTTTTTGGTTTTTAGAAAATCAGTACCAAACGGAGTCCAAATGCTACGAAACTTTTTGACGACTTTTTTCTGGATAAGAGAGACCCTAGAAGCTTTGGGAGGAGACCAGAAGGCAAACGGGGAGACGACAAGGCAACATGGCGCGCCCTAGGGGGCGCCTTGATGCCTTGTGGGGCCCTAGTTGCTCCGTTTAACCTAACTCCACCTCTATAAATTCTCTAATATTGAGAAACCAATAGAGAGCCACCCAAAATACTTTCTCTGTCGCTGCAAGTCTATGTTCTACGGCGATCCCATCTGGAGGCCTTTTCCAGTACTTTGTCGGAGGGGGAATCGATCACGGAGGGCTTCCACATCATCCTTGCTGCCCTTTTGATGATGCGTGAGTAGTTCAGCACAGACCTACGGGTCCATAGCTAGTAGCTAGATGGATTCTTCTCTCTCTTTGATCTTCAATACAATGTTCTCCTCGATGTTCTTGGAGTTCTATCCGATGTAATCTTCTTTTGAAGTGTGTTTGTTGGGATTCGGTGAATCATGGGTTTATGGTCTGAATATTTATGAATATTATAGAGTCTTTTCTGAGCTTTATTATGTACGATTGTTATAGCTTTGTATTTCTCTCCAATATATCCATTTGGTTTGGCCAACTAGATTGATTTATTTCCAGTGGGAGAGGTGCTTTGTAATGAGTTCAATCTTGCAGTGCTCTATATCCCAGTGACAAAGTAGGGGACAACACACATATTTGTATTGTTGCCATTAAGGGTAAAACGACGGGGTTTATTCATATTGATTGGGTTTACTTTGGGTACCCATTACCCATGTACCTGGTGGGTAAAAACCCTATTAGGGCAAGGGTATGGGTCAAAAAAATTACACATGGGTATATAAATAGGAAAATTTTAAACCCATCGGGTATAGTGGGTATGGATATGGTTTAGTATAATCCATACCCGTGTACCCATGTACCCGTGTATAGTCATGACAACTGAGCCTTATATATTATTTATCCACATGCTAAACCCATTATTACATTTACCTAAATCCCACAGCCCTAGAAAAAACTGTTGGGGAACGTAGTAATTTCAAAAAAATTCCTACGCACACGCAAGATCATGGTGATGCATAGCAACGAGAGGGGAGAGTGTGTCCACGTACCCTCGTAGACCGAAAGCGGAAGCGTTAGCACAACGCAGTTGGTGTAGTCATACGTCTTCACGATCCGACCGATCAAGTACCGAACGCACGGCACCTCCTAGTTCTGCACACGTTCAACTCGATGACGTCCCTCGAACTCTGATCCAGCCGAGCTTTGAGGGAGAGTTCCGTCAGCACGACGGCATGGTGACGATGATGATGTTCTACCGACGCAGGGCTTCGCCTAAGCACCGCTACGATATTATCAAGGTGGATTATGGTGGAAGGGGGCACCGCACACGGCTAAGAGATCCAAGAGATCAATTGTTGTGTCTCCAAGGGGTGCCTCCCTCCCCGTATATAAAGGAGTGGAGGAGGGGGAGGGGGCCGGCCACCCTAGGCGCGCCCCATGAGGAGTCCTACTCCCACCGGGAGTAGGACTCCCCCTTTCCAAGTGGGAGTAGGAGAGGAGAGGAAGGAGAGAGAGGGGGAAAGGAAAGGGGGGCGCCCCCCCCCCTCCTTGTCCAATTCGGACTGGGGGGAGGGGGCGCGCGGCTGCCCTTGCCGCCCCTCCTCTTCTCCACTAGGGCCCAATAGGCCCATTAGTCTCCCCGGGTTCCCGTAACTCCCCGGTACTCCGAAAAATACCCAAACTATTCGGAACCTTTCCGATGTCTGAATATACTCGTCCAATATATCGATCTTTATGTCTCGACCATTTCGAGACTCCTCGTCATATCCCCGATCTCATCCGGGACTCCGAACTACCTTCGGTACATCAAATCACATAAACTCATAATACAAATCGTCACCGAACGTTAAGCGTGCGGACCCTATGGGTTCGAGAACTATATAGACATGACCGAGACACGTCTCCGGTCAATAACCAATAGCGAAACCTGGATGTTCATATTGGATCCCACATATTCTACGCAGATCTTTATCGGTCAAACCGCATAACAACATACGTTGTTCCCTTTGTCATCGGTATGTTACTTGCCCGAGATTCGATCGTCGGTATTGTTGGGGAACGTAGTAATTTCAAAAAAATTCCTACGCACACGCAAGATCATGGTGATGCATAGCAACGAGAGGGGAGAGTGTTGTCCACGTACCCTCGTAGACCGACAGCGGAAGCGTTATCACAACGCGGTTGATGTAGTCGTACGTCTTCACGATCTGACCGATCAAGTACCGAACGTACGGCACCTCCGAGTTCTACACACGTTCAGCTCGATGACGTCCCTCGAACTCCGATCCAGCCGAGTGTTGAGGGAGAGTTTCGTCAGCACGACGGCGTGGTGACGATGATGATGTTCCACCGACGCAGGGCTTCGCCTAAGCTCCGCAACGGTATTATCGAGGTGTAATATGGTGGAGGGGGGCACCGCACACGGCTAAGAGATCTCAAGGATCAATTGTTGTGTCTCTAGGGTGCCCCCTGCCTCCGTATATAAAGGAGCAAGGGAGGAGGAGGCCGGCCCTAGGAGGGGGCGCACCAAGTGTGGAGTCCTACTAGGACTCCCTAGTCCTAGTAGGATTCCACCTCCCATATGGAATAGGAAAAGAGGAAGGGAAAAAGAGAAGGAAGGAAGGGGGCGCCCCCCTTCCCTAGTCCAATTCGGACCAGACCAAGGGGAGGGGTGCGGCCACCCTTGAGGCCCTTTTCCTTCTTTCCCGTATGGCCCAATAAGGCCCAATATGTATTCCCGTAACTCTCGGGCACTCCAAAAAATACCCGAATCACTCGGAACCTTTCCGAAGTCCGAATATAGTCGTCCAATATATCGATCTTTACGTCTCGGCCATTTCGAGACTCCTCGTCATGTCCCCGATCTCATCCAGGACTCCGAACTCCTTCGGTACATCAAAACTCAATAAAACTGTCATCGTAACGTTAAGCGTGCGGACCCTACGGGTTCGAGAACTATGTAGACATGACCGAGACACGTCTCCGGTCAATAACCAATAGCGGGACCTGGATGCCCATATTGGCTCCCACATATTCTACGAAGATCTTTATCTGTCAGACCGCATAACAACATACGTTGTTCCCTTTGTCACCGGTATGTTACTTGTCCGAGATTTGATCGTCGGTATCTCGATACCTAATTCAATCTCGTTACTGGCAAGTCTCTTTACTCGTTCTGTAACACATCATCCCGCAACTAACTCATTAGACACAATACTTGCAAGGCTTATAGTGATGTGCATTACCGAGTGGGCCCAGAGATACCTCTCCGACAATCGGAGTGACAAATCCTAATCTCGAAATACGCCAACCCAACAAGTACCTTTGGAGACACATGTAGAGCACCTTTATAATCACCCATTTACGTTGTGATGTTTGGTAGCACACAAAGTGTTCCTCCGGTAAACAGGAGTTGCATAATCTCATAGTCATAGGAACATGTATAAGTCATGAAGAAAGCAATAGCAACATACTAAACGATCGAGTGCTAAGCTAACGGAATGGGTCAAGTCAATCACGTCATTCTCCTAATGAGGTGATCTCGTTAATCAAATGACAACTTATGTCTATGGCTAGGAAACATAACCATCTTTGATTAACGAGCTAGTCAAGTAGAGGCATACTAGTGACACTATGTTTGTCTATGTATTCACACATGTATTATGTTTCCGGTTAATACAATTCTAGCATGAATAATAAACATTTATCATGATATAAGGAAATAAATAATAACTTTATTATTGCCTCTAGGGCATATTTCCTTCAGTCTCCCACTTGCACTAGAGTCAATAATCTAGTTCACATCGCCATGTATTTAACATGAATAGTTCACATCACCATGTGATTAACACCCATAGTTCACATCGTCATGTGACCATCACCCAAAGGGTTTACTAGAGTCAGTAATCTAGTTCACATCGCTATGTGATTAACACCCAAAGAGTACTAAGGTGTGATCATGTTTTGCTTGTGAGATAATTTTAGTCAACGGGTCTGTCATATTCAGATCCGTAAGTATTTTGCAAATTTCTATGTCTACAATGCTCTGCATGGAGCTACTCTAGCTAATTGCTCCCACTTTCAATATGTATCTAGACCGAGACTTAGAGTTATCTAGATTAGTGTCAAAACTTGCATTGACGTAACCTTTTACGACGAGCCTTTTGGCACTTCCATAATCGAGAAACATATCCTTATTCCAGTAAGGATAATTTTGACCGCTGTCTATTGATCTACTCCTAGATCACTATTGTACTCCCTTGCCAAAATCAGTGTAGGGTATACAATAGATCTGGTACACAGCATGGCATACTTTATAGAACCTATGGCCGAGGCATAGGGAATGACTTTCATTCTTTTTCTATCTTCTGCCGTGGTCGGGTTTTGAGTCTTACTCAATTTCACACCTTGTAACACAGGCAAGAACTCTTTCTTTGACTGTTCTATTTTGAACTACTTCAAAATCTTGTTAAGGTATGTATTCATTGAAAACTTTATCAAGCGTCTTGATCTATCTCTATAGATCTTGATGCTCAATATGTAAGCAGCTTCACCGAAGTCTTTCTTTGAAAAACTCCTTTCAAACACTCCTTTATGCTTTGCAGAATAATTCTACATTATTTCCGATCAGCAATATGTCATTCACATATACTTATCAGAAATGTTGTAGTGCTCCACTCACTTTCTTGTAAATACAGGCTTCACCGCAAGTCTGTATAAAACTATATCCTTTGATCAACTTATCAAAGCGTATATTCCAACTCCGAGATGATTGCACCAGTCCATAGATGGATCGCTGGAGCTTGCATATTTTGTTAGCACCTTTAGGATTGACAAAACCTTCTGGTTGCATCATATACAACTCTTCTTTAATAAATCCATTAAGGAATGCAGTTTTGTTTATCCATTTGCCAGATTTCATAAAATGCGGCAATTGCTAACATGATTCAGACAGACTTAAGCATAGATACGAGTGAGAAACTCTCATTGTAGTCAACACCTTGAACTTGTCGAAAAACCTTTTTGCGACAATTCTAGCTTTGTAGATAGTAACACTACTATCAGCGTCCGTCTTCCTCTTGACGATCCATTTATTCTCAATTGCTTCCCGATCATCGGGCAAGTCAACAAAAGTCCATACTTTGTTCTTCATACATGGATCTCATCTCAGATTTCATGGCCTCAAGCCATTTTGCGGAATCTGGGCTCATCATCGCTTCCTCATAGTTCGTAGGTTCGTCATGGTCAAGTAACATGACCTCCAGAACTGAATTACCCTACCACTCTGGTGCGGATCTCACTCTGGTTGACCTACGAGGTTCAGTAATAACTTGATCTGAAGTTCCATGATCATCATCATTAACTTCCTCACTAATTGGTATAGGCGTCACAGAAACTGGTTTCTGCGATGAACTACTTTCCAATAAGGGAGCAGGTACAGTTACCTCATCAAGTTCTACTTTCCTCCCACTCACTTCTTTTGAGAGAAACTCCTTCTCTAGAAAGGATCCATACTAAGCAACGAATGTCTTGCCTTTGGATCTGTGATAGAAGGTGTACCCAACTGTCTCCTTTGGGTATCCTATGAAGACACATTTCTCCGATTTGGGTTTGAGCTTATCAGGATGAAACCTTTTCACATAAGCATCGCAACCCCAAACTTTAAGAAACGACAACTTTGGTTTCTTGCCAAACCACAGTTCATAAGGCGTCGTCTCAACGGATTTTTATGGTGCCCTATTTAACGTGAATGTAGCTGTCTCTAATGCATAACCCCAAAACGACAGTGGTAGATCGGTAAGAGACATCATATATTGCACCATATCTAATAAAGTACGGTTACGATGTTCGGACACACCATTACACTGTGGTGTTCCAGGTGGCGTGAGTAGTGAAACAATTTCACATTGTTTTAACTGAAGGCCAAACTCGTAACTCAAATACTCTTCTCCACGATCAGATCGTAGAAACTTTATTTTCTTGTTACGATGATTTTCCGCTTCACTCTGAAATTATATGAACTTTTCAAATGTTTCAGACTTCTGTTTCATTAAGTAGATATACCCATATCTGCTCAAATCATCTGTGAAGGTCAGAAAATAATGATACCTGCTACGAGCCTCAATATTCATCGGACCACATACATCTGTATGTATGATTTCCAACAAATCTGTTGCTCTCTCCATAGTTCTGGAGAACGGCGTTTTAGTCATCTTGCCCATGAGGCACGGTTCGCAAGCATCAAGTGATTCATAATCAAGTGATTCCAAAATCCCATCAGTATGGAGTTTCTTCATGCGCTTTACACCAATATGACCTAAACGGCAGTGCCACAAATAAGTTGCACTATCATTATTAACTTTGCATCTTTTGGCTTCAATATTATGAATATGTGTGTCAGTACGATCGAGATCCAACAATCCATTTTCGTTGGTGTGTATGACCATAAAAGGTTTTTATTCATGTAAACGGAACAACAATTGTTCTCTAACTTAAATGAATAACCGTATTGCAATAAACATGATCAAATCATATTCATGCTCAACACAAACACCAAATAACACTTATTTAGTTTCAACACTAATCCCGAAAGTATAGGGAGTGTGTGATGATGATCATATCAATCTTGGAACTACTTCCAACACACATCGTCACCTTGCCTTTTTACTAGTCTCTGTTTATTCTGCAACTCCCGTTTTCAAGTTACTACTCTTTAGCAACTGAACCAGTATCAAATACTGAGGGGTTGCTATAAACACTAGTAAGTACACATCAATAACATGTATATCCAATATACCTTTGTTCACTTTGCCATCCTTCTTATCCACCAAATACTTGGGGCAGTTCCGCCTCCAGTGACCAATTCCTTTGCAGTAGAAGCACTTAGTCTTAGGCTTAGGTACAGACTTGGGCTTCTTCACTTGAGTAGCAACTTGCTTGCCGTTCTTTTTGAAGTTCCCCTTCTTCCCTTTGCCCTTTTCTTGAAACTAGTGGTCTCGTCAACCATCAACACTTGAAGTGGTCTCGTCGACCATCAACACTTGATGTTTTCCTTGATTTCTACCTTCGTCGATTTCAGCATCACGAAGAGCTCGGGAATTACTTTCGTCATCCCTTGCATATTATAGTTCATCACGAAGTTCTACTAACTTGGTGATGGTGACTAGAGAATTCTGTCAATCACTATTTTATCTAGAAGATTAACTCCCACTTGATTCAACCGATTGTAGTACCCAGACAATCTGAGCACATGCTCACTAGTTGAGTGATTCTCCTCCATCTTTTAGCTATAGAACTTGTTGGAGACTTCATATCTCTCAACTCGGGTATTTGCTTGAAATATTAACTTCAACTCCTGGAACATCTTATATGGTCCATGACGTTCAAAACGTCTTTGAAGTCCCGATTCTAAGCCGTTAAGCATGGTGCACTAAACTATGTAGTCATCATATTGAGCTAGCCAAACGTTCATAACGTCTGCATCTGCTCCTGCAATAGGTCTGTCACCTAGCGGTGCATCAAGGACATAATTTTTCTGTGCAGCAATGAGGATAATCCTCAGATCACGGATCCAATCCGCATCTTTGCTACTAACATCTTTCAACATAATTTTTCTCTAGGAACATATCAAAAATAAACACAGGGAAGCAACAACGCGAGCTATTGATCTACAACATAATTTGCAAAATACTATAAGGACTAAGTTCATGATAAATTCAAGTTCAATTAATCATATTACTTAAGAACTCCCACTTAGACAGACATCCCTCTAATCCTCTAAGTGATCACGTGATCCATATCAACTAAACCATGTCCGATCATCACGTGAGATGGAGTAGTTTCAACGGTGAACATCACTATGTTGATCATATCTACTATATGATTCACGCTCGACCTTTCGGTCTCCGTGTTCCGAGGCCATATCTGATATATGCTAGGCTCGTCAAGTTTAACCTGAGTATTCCGCGTGTGCAACTGTTTTGCACCCGTTGTATTTGAACGTAGAGCCTATCACACCCGATCATCACGTGGTGTCTCAGCACGAAGAACTTTCGCAACGGTGCATACTCAGGGAGAACACTTATACTTTGATAATTTAGTGAAGGATCATCTTATAATGCTACCGTCAAACAAAGCAAGATAAGATGCATAAAGGATTAACATCACATGCAATCAATATAAGTGATATGATATGGCCATCATCATCTTGTGCTTGTGATCTCCATCTCTGAAACACCGTGCTTGTGATCTCCATCTCCGAAGCACCGTCATGATCACCATCGTCACCGGCGCGACACCTTGATCTCCATCGTAGCATCGTTGTCGTCTCGTCAATCTTATGCTTCTACGACTATCGCTACCGCTTAGTGATAAAGTAAAGCATTACATGGCGATTGCATTGCATACAATAAAACGACAACCATATGGCTCCAGTCAGTTGCCGATAACTCGGTTACAAAACATGATCATCTCATACAACAAATTATATCACATCATGTCTTGACCATATCACATCACAACATGCCCTGCAAAAACAAGTTAGACGTCCTCTACTTTGTTGTTGCAAGTTTTACGTGGCTGCTACGGGCTTAGCAAGAACCGTTCTTACCTACGCATCAAAACCACAACGATAGTTTGTCAAGTTGGTGTTGTTTTAACCTTCGCAAGGACCGGGCGTAGCCACACTCGGTTCAACTAAAGTGAGAGAGACAGACACCCGCCAGTCACCTTTAAGCAACGAGTGCTCGCAACGGTGAAACCAGTCTCGCGTAAGCGTACGCGTAATGTCGGTCCGGGCCGCTTCATCTCACAATACCGCTGAACGAAAGTATGACATGCTGGTAAGCAGTATGACTTATATCGCCCACAACTCACTTGTGTTCTACTCGTGCATAGCATCAACGCATAAAACCAGGCTCTGATACCACTGTTGGGGAACGTAGTAATTTCAAAAAAATTCCTACGCACACGCAAGATCATGGTGATGCATAGCAACGAGAGGGGAGAGTGTTGTCCACGCACCCTCGTAGACCAACAGCGGAAGCGTTATCACAACGCGGTTGATGTAGTCGTACGTCTTCACGATCCGACCGATCAAGTACCGAACGTACGGCACCTCCGAGTTCTACACACGTTCAGCTCGATGACGTCCCTCGAACTCCGATCCAGCCGAGTGTTGAGGGAGAGTTTCGTCAGCACGACGGCGTGGTGACGATGATGATGTTCCACCGACGCAGGGCTTCGCCTAAGCTCCGCAACGGTATTATCGAGGTGTAATATGGTGGAGGGGGGCACCGCACACGGCTAAGAGATCTCAAGGATCAATTGTTGTGTCTCTGGGGTGCCCCCTGCCCCTGTATATAAAGGAGCAAGGGAGGAGGAGGCCGGCCCTAGGAGGGGGCGCACCAAGTGTGGAGTCCTACTAGGACTCCCTAGTCCTAGTAGGATTCCACCTCCCATATGGAATAGGAAAAGAGGAAGGGAAAAAGAGAAGGAAGGAAGGGGGCGCCCCCCTTCCCTAGTCCAATTCGGACCAGACCAAGGGGAGGGGTGCGGCCACCCTTGTGGCCCTTTTCCTTCTTTTCCGTATGGCCCAATAAGGCCCAATACGTATTCCCGTAACTCTCCGGTACTCCAAAAAATACCCGAATCACTCGGAACCTTTCCGAAGTCCGAATATAGTCGTCCAATATATCGATCTTTACGGCTCGGCCATTTCGAGACTCCTCGTCATGTCCCCAATCTCATCCGGGACTCCGAACTGCTTCGGTACATCAAAACTCAATAAAACTGTCATCGTAACGTTAAGCGTGCGGACCCTACGGGTTCGAGAACTATGTAGACATGACCGAGACACGTCTCCGGTCAATAACCAATAGCGGGACCTGGATGCCCATATTGGCTCGCACATATTCTACGAAAATATTTATCGGTCAGACCGCATAACAACATACGTTGTTCCCTTTGTCACCGGTATGTTACTTGCCCGAGATTTGATCGTCGGTATCTCGATGCCTAGTTCAATCTCGTTACCGGCAAGTCTCTTTACTCGTTTCGTAACACATCATCCCGCAACTAACTCATTAGTCACAATACTTGCAAGGCTTATAGTGATGTGCATTACTGAGTGGGCCCAGAGATACCTCTCCGACAATCGGAGTGACAAATCCTAATCTCGAAATACGCCAACCCAACAAGTACCTTTGGAGACACCTGTAGAGCACCTTTATAATCACCCATTTACGTTGTGACGTTTGGTAGCACACAAAGTGTTCCTCCGGTAAACGGGAGTTGCATAATCTCATAGTCATAGGAACATGTATAAGTCATGAAGAAAGCAATAGCAACATACTAAACGATCGAGTGCTAAGCTAACGGAATGGGTCAAGTCAATCACGTCATTCTCCTAATGAGGTGATCTCGTTAATCAAATGACAACTTATGTCTATGGCTAGGAAACATAACCATCTTTGATTAACGAGCTAGTCAAGTAGAGGCATACTAGTGACACTCTGTTTGTCTATGTATTCACACATGTATTATGTTTCCGGTTAATACAATTCTAGCATGAATAATAAACATTTATCATGATATAAGGAAATAAATAATAACTTTATTATTGCCTCTAGGGCATATTTCCTTCAGGTATCTCAATACCTAGTTCAATCTCGTTACCGGCAAGTCTCTTTACTCGTTCCATAATGCATCATCCCGCAACTAACTCATTAGTCACATTACTTGCAAGGCTTATAGTGATGTGCATTACCGAGAGGGCCCAGAGATATGATAACCCACAAGTATAGGGGATCAATTGTAGCCTCTTTCGATAAGTAAGAGTGTCGAACCCAACGAGGAGCTAAAGGTAGAACAAATATTCCCTCAAGTTCTATCGACCACCGATACAACTCTACGCACGCTTAACGTTCGCTTTACCTAGAACAAGTATGAAATTAGAAGTACTTTGTAGGTGTTGTTGGATAGGTTTGCAAGAATATAAAGAGCACAAAAAGTAAAAGCTAGGGGCTGTTAAGGTAAAGAAGCAATAAAGTAAATATAGCGAGTGTGGAAAAGTGGTGGTAGGAGTTGCGAAATTGTCCCTAAGCAATTGACTACTTTACTAGACGGATAGCAAGTTTTATGTGGGAGAGGCCACTGCTAGCATGTCATCCCTGACTTGGAATTCTATGCACTTATGATTCGAACTATTAGAAAGCGTCCGCAACTACTAACGTTCATTAAGGTAAAACCCAACCATAGCATTAAGATATATTGGTCCCCCTTCAATCCCGTATGCATCAATTTCTATGCTAGGCTGAAGCTTCTGTCACCCTTGCCCTCCAATACATAGTCCTATCAACATACAACTAACCCTATGGTGTGATCCACGCGCGCGCTCATATGATGGGCACCAAAGGACAGCAACATAACCACAAGCAAATTAAATCAATCATAGCAATTCATCAACCACCGATAGGACAACGAAAATCTACTCAGACATCATAGGATGGCAACACATCATTGGATAATAATATGAAGCATAAAGCACCATGTTCAAGTAGAGGGTACAGCGGGATGCGGGAGAGTGGACCGCTGTAGATAGAGGGGGAAAGGTGATGGAGATGTTGGTGAAGATGGCAGAGGTGTTGGTGAAGATCGCGGTGATGATGATGGCCCTCGGCGGCGTTCCGACACCACCGGAAGCGAGGGGGAGAGAGCCCCCTCCTTCTTATTCTTCCTTGACCTTCTCCCTAGATGGGAGAAGGTTTTCCCCTTTGGTCCATGGTCTCCATGGCATGGGAGGGGCGAGAGCCCCTCCGAGATTGGATCTGTCTCTTTGTCTCTCTCTGTTTCTGCGTTCTCCTCCTGCTGCCCTTTCACCGTTTCGTATATATATATGGAGATCCGTAACTCCGATTGGACTGAAACCTTCGCCGTGATTTTTCACCAAAAATTAGCTTTCTTGCGGCCGAAGAAGGGCATCAACCGCCTTACGGGTGGCCCACGAGGGTCAGGGGCGCCCGCCCCTGCCTCGTGGCCACCTCGGGCACTGTTGGGGATATTACTACTAGGTGTAAACCGGCCGAGATAGCCGGGTTATCCCCATAATGGATTGTTTATGCTTAAAGCCCATGAAGACAAGGATAAAGCGGATTATTACAGAGACTTGAAGGCCCACGGCTCAAAGGTAGGTTAAGGCCTGTAGTTATAAACTGCCATGTAATTCATGACTGGTATTATAAGGTATGACGAAGTAGAGACCGGGCCGGTATGTGTATAAACCGGCGTCGGGACTCTGTAAGCCGGTGAGCGTCGACCTGTGTATATAAAGGCACGACCCGGCGGCGGTTCAAGAGAGACAGATAACTCGAGACTCAGGCGAAGCATATTTGCTCCCTGATCATCGAGACCCTAGCAATTCCATCACAACTAGACGTAGGCTTTTACCTTCATCCTAAGGGGCCGAACTAGTATAAAACTCTCGTGTCCCTTGTCCGGTTTAACCCCTTTAAGCTAACCCGTTGCGATGGCTCCACGACTAAGTCCTTTCACTAGGACATCTGCCGTGACAATTCCACGACAGTTGGCGCCCACCGTGGGGCTATCGCGCGATGGTTTCGAGTTCTTGAAGGGCAATTTCGAAGGGCTCAAGGGATACGCCGTGGGCCGGATGACCAAGAGTCGTCGCGGCAAGCTCTACATCGACGACGCAGGCTGGGGCCCCGAGGCCGGCTCAATCGAGTACGGGTACCGGGTCCCCTTTGGAGGAATTCACGTCTTCATCGGCAAGATCGGCGAACCGGGCCCTGAGCCGGACATCTGCACCGACCTCATCGAGACGGCTCAGCGTGCAAGCCCTGCCCGAGTTCAGCCTGCCGTGAAGCGGGCGTTCGTAGGTTTCATCAATGGTGCGGAACTTGAACCGGCGTCCGATGGCGAGACCGTCATCCACTCAGATGACGAGTCGTCCACCGGGGAGACCGAGTCACTGTACCAACTGCAAGATGGCCAGTTTGGGGGTTATTCCGATGGCGACAGTATTTTGAACCCCTTTGAACTGGCAAACCGGGTTGCGATCTTCATGGCTGGAACTCAACCCACGTTGCAATCTTCAACCGCGGCAGCAATAATTTCCGGATCGGCAACTGGGGCGGGAGGTCCTGCGCGCCGGCCGGCCCAAATCTTGCCCGATTTAGTGGACGCCTGGACGGCCTTACTGACCACACAAGTTACCGCCGAGACGCAAGATCAGCATAATGCGGAGGTGGCGAAATTGCAGGATCAGATAACTCGAGCTAAGGAGGACCTAGCGGCTGAATAAACCAGGATGGCTCAAGAGCGGGTCGCTTTAGAGGCACAAGCACAGCGGATTCAGGCAGAAAATTATCGACTCCTGTTGGATCAGAACGCTTCAAACGACGTGTTAAGGAGAAGGCATCAGTCACGACTGCCACCGGTTTATGAGGCAATGAATCTCTTTGGGACGCCAGGAGCAGGAAGCAGTAATCCGGCAGCGGTGAACCGGATTGAGGCGCCGAGGACCGGAGCACCGAATCAGCCACGGATGACGGATCCCCCTCGAAGGACCCATAACCCGCTGCAGATTGTACCGGCACCGCCGGGTCACTTCTCCACCCCTTTGGATAATATGATCGCGGCCGCATCACGATTAGCTGCTATCCCAATGGAGGGTGAATCCCCAGCGGCGGTTGAGACGCGGCATGCTAGGGATCTTCTTCAGACGGCTATGATGCAGCAGCAGGCTTATTCATACAGCCGAGATAGAATTCATTCAACCCCACGCCCGAGCCGGAGTTATAGCAGGCACATTGATGAACTGGCTATGTCAAGCAGTGCGCGGAACCGAGACGCTCCTCGAGGGCCTAATCCGGCGCGTGGTGGGGCACATGCTCAGGATGTCATGGACAACGGAGCACGTCGTGAAACCGAGTTAGCTGCGCAGGACCGTCAGCTCACTCCAGTTTGTCCGGTGGTTTCCGTAGAGCAAGGCCTTACTTTCAGCTCTTGGGGGGTGCCCTGCCTCGTCCCGGCTTTGCGCAATGTACGGCTGCCCAAGGATTTTAAGGGCCCCCGAAAGGTGCCTAATTACACCACTGATTTGCCTCCCGAGTCATGGATCGAGAGTTATGAGATGGCTATCGAGATGTTAGATGTGAATGAAGCGGCATGCGCGAAATATTTCGCTATGATGTTGGATGGAACAGCTCGCACGTGGTAGAAAGGCTTACCAGTTAATTCCATTGAGACATGGGCTGAGTTGAAGGCCCGGTTTATAGCAAACTTCAAAGACACGTGCAAGCAACCTATGTCAATTGTGGACTTAACCGCCTGCGTCCAGGGAGAAGGCGAGTCAACGACCCATTGGGTGCGCCGGGTTTCAGAGATCTTACACTCTTCAGATCGCATCAAAGCCGACTCAGCGATTATAACATTGGAGGGGAATTGTCGTTTTCAGCCTTTAAAGTTGAAGTTGGGACGGCTCAAGCGTCATTGCAATGATATAGGAACACTTATGGCTGCTCTGGTTAAGTATGTTGATTCTGATGGTACCAAGGACCCCGAGTCTGACGATGACAAGCCGGGGAAGGGAAAGAAGAGCGGCAACGCCAAGGGGCAGCAGCATAACCCGACGGGCCACAATAATAATGGTAAGCGCAAAGCAGATCATAATTCATATTTTGTGGCTAACACCAATACATAGGGTAATGGTCAACGTCGTCAAGGAAAGCCACCCCTGAGAAGGGCAGAGCCCAGTCCTAATCCGGAGCGCCTGAATTACCTGTTGAACCAGCCCTGCCCGAAGCATCCTGGAACGCCGGATAAACCGACCACGCACCTCTGGAAAGATTGTTATATCATGCGAGAATTCAAAAATTCAGACCTTTTCCGGAATGATCATGGACCATCCGGCGGTTCAGGACCCGGGTCCTATGGGCCGGGTTATGGAGGAGGCAACCCCGGTTCAGGATAAATTTTGACGATGTATATATTATGATCAATGCAATAAACCGGAGCCCCAGCTAAAGCGGGGTATCTGTTGTTTTTCTCATATCATGAGTGGTTACACGGAGGATTCTGTTTGTGAAGCGACATCCGGTTTACCCTTTGATTCAGCTTTACAGCTATCTATTCAATTTAAGTCACTTGGGGGCTTGGTCGTATTCGAACCATAGCTACACCTCTTGGCTGGCTCAAAAGCCACGACAATAAGTCACTTGGGAGCTTGGTCGTATTCGAACCATAGCTACACCTCTTGGCTGGCTCAAAAGCCATGACAGTAAGTCACTTGGGGGCATGGTCCTATTCGAACCATAGCTACACCTCTTGGCTAGCTCAAAAGCCACGACATTAAGTCACCTGGGGCTTGGTTGTGTTCAACCAAAGCTACACCTTTTGGCTGGCGCAATGCCACTACTTAGGGGCCAAAGAGTGTTGTCAAGAACAACTCAAACATAGGCACCCGTTCTGTCGCGGAATTGTCACGGCAGATGTCCTAGTGTGAGGACTTAGTCGTGAGGCCAACGCATCTATGCGGTAGCTTGAGAGGGGTTGATCGGAATCGAGAGACGCAACACAAGACAAGGATTTAGACAGCTTCGGGCCCCGGGAAACATCATCCGGTAACAACCCTACATGCTGTTTGAGGCTAGGTCTCATTATGATCACGGGAGAGTCGCCGGGAACCGGCTCTCGGTGTCTAGCCCTAGCGATTGTTTCTTGTCCCTCTTGGGGTGCCCTGCCCGTCCTTATATAAGTTGAAGGGGCGGGTTACATGTGGAGTCCTATTAGGATTAGGACTAGTCTATTACAAGTGGAATCCTAGTCTGCCCCCTTAAGGGAAAACTCCTTATGCCTTTCGTCGTAAACCGGCCCACCATAACATGAGCCGGCCTTCTGGGCCTTGGGCCTAGTCTTCTACCTGACCCGCCGTTAGGGCCATCCTTGAGTCGCCCACCTCGTGAGTCGCCACCACGACGGGTTACCAATGAAAACGCCAAGCCCGGCCGGGTCATACCACGGGGTATATTCCCGACACGTTGAGCACAGCTCAAAATGTTGCTTGGGGATTCTTTGCTATCGCAATGAACAAAGAAATCTACACTTGCAATAGGCTACCCGTTGAGCCGTGGCTTGGAAGCCTGGTATATATACCTAAAACCCCGGGTTAACCTGCCTTCATTAAGTAAGTCACTCTACCCATGTAAGCCTGGTATGACCCGCCAACTTGACAAGTCAATCGCATATGACCCTAAACTTGTCAATGATAGACCGGCGATTGGTTAAAGACTGAGGACCATCTTAAAAGGCTTTGTTAAACGGTTTAACTCAGTGGCCTGGCAGCCCTTGAAAAGCCTCGGCTACAAGTTTTTCGTTATTCTCTGGTTTCTATTTGGTCAATTTTGTTTTTTCTCCCTTGTTAAAGTTTTGAGCTAAACCGGCATCCAATGGCCCAGCCTGATTGTAAGTCATATGTATAAACCGGTGTATTTAACCCGGCCTGGAGTTAACTATAAGTTGCCAGGATGATCATTCGGTGTTTATCATAACCCGGCATCGCTTGTTTGTTACCAACGTAACATGGTTTGAGTTATCAATGCTCAATACTTAGGTTATCACCCTTATTACAAAAATGTTGGTAAACCAACAAGGTGATTCAATATCACAGGTATGATATGTTTCATATTTGATTATTTAAAGTTGTGGTTGTCAACCTTGGCTATATATATTGGGTATTATGACCCGTCCAGCGGTAAGCCGCCTGGACAGTTTTCGCTTTGTTTTATGCAGAAACAGGGTTGTATAAAACCGATAAAGATCACAAGCAAATATAGCATGATGGATTAATAATATGGTGTGCAGCAAGTATGCATGATGGCATATCAGATCAGTTGTTCAAGCTAGCCTATTACAAGGCATGTCGACTGCCCAAAAGAATGATTGTTTTTGAAGGATAACAAAAGGAACAAATTAAAC
Organism: Aegilops tauschii subsp. strangulata; assembly: GCF_002575655.3. Classification (NCBI taxonomy): domain Eukaryota; kingdom Viridiplantae; phylum Streptophyta; class Magnoliopsida; order Poales; family Poaceae; genus Aegilops; species Aegilops tauschii. The sequence goes on from NC_053037.3 coordinate 392,582,790, forward strand.
CGGGTTCCGGATTATGATTCTGCTTCAGGTTGATGGGAAGGTTGCGGATCTTCCTGCGCCGGTTCATCCTCCTTCTCTCCGCCCAATGGATGGAAGTCAATGGTTGTCCAATCAATCCCTGTTAAGGCTTGAAAGACAGATTCGTCGTGTATCAGATCAGACGGTTCAACATTAGGAGCGTAAGAATACTTACGGATCGGCGGGATCAGATTTTCCACATCATAAGTTGGAGCACTTATTCGCTTGCCGCTGGCATCGTATACATTCTGATAACTTGACAAGTTAGTATCTTCAGCCAATTTACTTGCCAGTGGTCGCATCTCTCTCATGATAGCCCGGAGATCATTGTTGCTGAATTCTGAACCATCCTCTTTTTGACTCGGGTAACCGTTACCAATGTCTTCCGGATCAAGGTCAGAGATCCAGGCCTTGGCGCGCGTCAGTGCAGTAAGGGCACCGGACCTAGCAGCAGATTTCTTCAATTCCACAATCCGGGCAGGCATCATAGACAGTTTTTCCAGTGTTTCCTTGATTAGCGACGGTGGTGGATGGTTATTGGAAGCTGCGCAGATGGCCCGTTGCACGCCGGTATAAAGCTGCTCTGCCAAAGTATAGACGGCCTTCAATCTTTTGCGCATATCTGTGCCAAGATGAGTAACACGGTTACCTGCAAAAGGATCCAGTTTATATTAAACCAAAAGTTTTTATAGCGGGTGTTGTGACATATTGGTGAAGAGGTTGTTACCAAAGATGGCAGAGGTCATAGCATCAATCTGCCGTTTCAGGCTGCTCAGCTCTTCTGTGGCCGGTTTAAGGGCGTTCTCCGCATCTTCTGCCCGCTTTAACAAGGTGGTCTTTTCAGTTGCCCAATCTGCCCGTTCACCTTTGAAGAATTCCTTCAGCTGCTCCATGGTTGTTAAAGCGGTGGTCAGCTCGCTCTTAACTTTGCAAGTTTCGTCCACCTGAGACTTGATGTTTCCTTGGAGATCAGTGATTTGGGAGTCTTTTTTGGACAACTCAGCCTGCAAGCATACAGATAATAAGTTAACATTACAACATTTAAAGTCTCAAGCACATAACAAGTTATCTCCTTGACACTTGGGGGCTAATGCGGATTGCTTCTTATCAGCTATTCATTTAAAGTCTCAAGCACATAACAAGTTATCTCCTTGACACTTGGGGGCTAATGCGGATTACTTCTTATCAGCTATTCATTTAAAGTCTCAAGCACATAACAAGTTATCTCCTTGATACTTGGGGGCTAATGTGTATTCAGTCAGATTCAGATGGATGGTCATCATTATAAGTGGTGAGATTAATAGGATGTACCGGTTCATTCTCTAAGATATAAGCCGGTTCATGGGGGCTACACCAGCTAAATACAAATATCGATTCAAGACCCGGTTCAAACCAATGTTATGAACCGGCCCTTGGGGGCTACTAGAGTTGATATATTGGACCAGTTTTAACAAAAGGACTATTGGAATATTTATGCAAAGGGAAAGTGACATTTACCTCATACTGCTCCTTCATCAGGCCTACTAAACCGGTTTCAAAGTCGCGGCTTGTATACAGGCGGTTTAAATAACCAGAATGTAGCTCTTGAGCGCTAAGGTTGGAATAGTTGGATAGCTCGGATTTCCATTTCCCTTTATCCATAGCAGAAATTTCTTTGGCGTTATGCTTTGATAAAGCGACAGGACGACCAGGGGAGCTGAAACCAAGGCCAGGCCAGTTACGACAACATCATCGTCTGTAGTTTTGGTAGGACTTGGCGGTTTATCAGATTCTTTAGCCGGGCTACGCGGATCAACAGTTGGACTAAGTGGATCACCTGACTCGCTTGGCGGATTATTTTCTACCGGTTCAACAAGTGTATCAGTTGCTTGAGGTTCCGGATTATCAGTAACAGTGTCAGCCTCCAGGTCAGTAGCCTCTGGGTTTTCTCCGGCTCGGTAGGCGGTTCATGGTCGGTTGGCTTGTTCAATTTAGCCTTCTTGCTTGGTCTAGCTTTAGCACTGAAAAGGAGAGCAGACACGAAGATCAATATGATAAAATAATACAAGACCAAAGAGTTAAGAGTATGTTATGCTCACCCAGGGACGGTTTTCAGAGGAGGAAGTTGTGTCGCTGACGACTCGCCAGACGATGAATGGGAAGTTCCCTGATAATTTGGGTCAGACGGATTAAGAGGATATCGGATGTAACCCGCCTTAGGGTAAAGGGTGTCAGGAGTATAAGAAACCTCTTGGCGGCGTTTGCGAACCGGCGAATTTGGTAAACTGGAGGAGGACACCACTTGGCCGCTATGTCGAGTTGTGCGGTGAGCTTCATGCTGTTGTGTCTTTAAAAGAAAGTGCGGGTCCATATAAGAAAGAGGGCATGAAAATTTTACTTTCCGAATGGCTCGACGGATTCTTGGTACTGGCACAGGATCAGAATCAGAAGAAAGAATAGTTACCTCATCAGCATGGCTGGCTTCCGCTTCATCCTGAGAATGATCATTGTCAATAAGGTGTATAAAAAGTGAACTGAGTGAGTCAAGTTCTACCTCTGAATCTGGATCATCTTCAATAATAGGCTCGGATGGTTCAACGTTCCTTCTCTTTGCAGGCTTTTTTGAAGCCTTGATCTTAATCCGAGGATTCTTTATCGGTTTATCTTGTGATTTTCTCTTCCAGAATGGATCATCGGCCTGTATAGACAAATAATAAGTCATCAAAGGAAAATTTTAACAAAGGATGGTTAAAGGCAGGAATACGGAAGATTATACCTTTGGCGGTTTATTGGCAACATAGAAAGGACTGAGCCCGGTTTTGCTGCATGCGTCTATTGGTTCATTAAGCATCTTTTTAACAGCTTCAGTGACTTCATCATCAGTCAGTTGGATGTCAATATGGCGTTGCGGGTCTTTCAGATCCCCTGTGTATTCACACATTAAACCGGGCCGCCGGCTTAAAGGTAAAATGCTCCATGAAACCCAGCATCGGACAAAATCCACGCCTGTCAGCCCATTTGCAATAAACGCTCTGAGCTTGGCTAGTTGAGGGGCATATTTTGCTCGCTCTTGGGCTGTCAACCATTGAGGAAAGGGATGAGTTTGAGTAAGCCGATGTGGACGGTAACCCGGCAAAGGGTTTTCATTGACTGGAGATGTGTTGCGGCAGTAGAACCAAGTCTGATTCCAGTCCTTAGGATGACTACGAAGCTTGGCATGAGGGAAATCAACATCTCTCCTCTTCTGAATTGAAACCCCGCCTAGTTCAGTATTGGGGCCATCCGTAAACTCAGTACGGCGGTTTAGATAAAAGAAATCCCGGAATAGATCAACAGTAGGCTCCTCTTGTAGGTATACCTCACAGAATACTTGCCAGTCACAAATATTGGATATGGAGTTTGGACCGATGTCTTGGGGATGGATTTGAAAGGCGGCAAGCACGTCACGGAAGAATTTTGATCCGGGAGGAGTGAAGCCTCGGCTTAGGTGATCAACAAATACAATAACTTCTCCGTCTTGGGGTTCAGGAGGAGATTCTAGGCCGGGGACTCGCCAATGGATAGTGTTCTTACTTGCTAAAGCGCCTATTGAAACATAACCAGCCAGCTGCGTTTCCGTAACCCGGGAAGGAACCCAATTACAGGAAAATAATTGTTTGGCCATTTTTGGTGACAAGCTGGAAAAAAGCACAATATTCGGTTTAAAGTTCACGGTTATAATTTATAAACTGGTGCAATGATGGAAGTACAATATCCGGTTTAAAACAGGTTGGCGGTTTAATAGAGGGCTAATGGTATATGATGAGTTATCTCAGGTTCAAGGATGAACCGCCCACAATGGTAAAGAGGCTACACATTTGCAGAAATTTCTAAGTATGGTGCAAACAGATTTCACAGATCGGTGATATAAATCTAGATCTGCCACAGTTCTAAAAAGAGGAAATAAATTTAACCTAAAGCCGTGATAGTGGAAGAACACATATGCTTGGATGGGATCTTATGCAGGAAAGGGTGCTTTTTGAGGATTAAAAGGGGTGCTAAACTACTGAAGCTTGCCTTTGCTATCAGATTCAGATCAAAACTATGTGATCTAGGAAAGGAAAGATGAACGGTGAAGAACACAGACGAACAGTGGAAACCCTAATGCAGATCTGACGTTCGAGGAGAGGAATACTTACTGGTGCTGCTGAACAGTGGAGGTGCGTCGCAGTTCTCTGGTCAAAACAGGTTGATGCAGCGGCCTGGGTTGGTGTGGACGCGAAGGTCGACGGCGGCGGCGGAGTTCGGGCGCTGAGGCGTCGCGAGGAAGAAGAAGACTTGAAGAGAAAAAGGGAGAGATGGAAAGGGCCCTCGGCCGTATTTATAAGGACGAAAGGATGAGGGTCAAGCGCGAGAACCGAGGAGCTTAACAAATGGATATGTGACAGATTTGTCGCCTCGATTATCGGAGACTCATTAATGAAGGTGAGGAATATACCATTTAAAATAACAGGTGACATCATGGCGGTTTATTATGATTCTGGATGATGACGTCATGGTGGTTTACAAGATTTATGCGAAGATATGGAAGAAGAAATTTTCTCAAGGTTTTGGAGATTGACATGAACCAGTTCAAATCAATCTGGGGCCTAATGTTGGGGATATTACTACTAGGTGTAAGCCGGCCGAGATAGCCGGGTTATCCCCATAATGGATTGTTTATGCTTAAAGCCCATGAAGACAAGGATAAAGCGGATTATTACAGAGACTTGAAGGCCCACGGCTCAAAGGTAGGTTAAGGCATGTAGTTATAAACTGCCATGTAATTCATGACTTGTATTATAAGGTATGACGAAGTAGAGACCGGGCCGGTATGTGTATAAACCGGCATCGGGACTCTGTAAGCCGGCGGGTGTCGACCTGTGTATATAAAGGCACGACCCGGCGGCGGTTCAAGAGAGACAGATAACAACTCGAGACTTAGGCGAAGCATATTTGCTCTCTGATCATGGAGACCCTAGCAATTCCATCACAACTAGACGTAGGCTTTTATCTTCATCGTAAGGGGCCGAACTAGTATAAAACTCTCGTGTCCCTTGTCCGGTTTAACCCCTTTAAGCTAACCCGTTGCGATGGCTCCATGACTAAGTCCTTTCACTAGGACATCTGCCGTGACAATTCCACGACAGGCACCATCTCGCGTGGATTTTTCTTCCGGAATTTTCCAAATATTCCAAAAATAAGCTCCGTCCGTTTTTATCCCGTTTAGATTCCGTTTGATATGGATATTCTGCAAAACATAAAACATGCAACAAACAGGAACTAGCACTGGGCACTGGATCAATATGTTAGTCCCAAAAATAGTATAAAAATTGCCAAAAAGTATAAGAAAGTTGAATAATATTGGCATGGAACAATCAAAAATTATAGATATGACGGAGACGTATCAGCATCCCCAAGCTTAATTCCTGCTCGTCCTCGAGTAGGTAAATGATAAAAAAGATAATTTTTGATGTGGAATGCTACCTAGCATAATCTTGATCATATGTCTAATCATGGCATGAATATTAAGACACGAGTGATTCAAAGCAATAGTCTATCCTTTGACATAAAAACAATAATACTTCAAGCATACCAACCAAGCAATTATGTCTTATTGAAATAACATAGCCAAAGAAAGCTCATCCCTACAAATCATATAGTCTGGCTATGCTCCATCTTCACCACACAAAATATTCACATCATGCACAACCCCGATGACAAGCCAAGCAATTGTTTCATACTTTTGACGTTTCTCAAACATTTTCAACTTTCACGCAATACATGAGCGTGAGCCATGGACATAGCACTATAGGTGGAATAGAATATGATGATGGGGGTTATGTGGAGAAGACAAAAAAGGAGAAAGTCTCACATCGACGCGGCTAATAATCAACGGGCTATGGAGATGCCCATCAATTGATGTCAATGTGAGGAGTAGGGATTGCCATACAACTGATGCACTAGAGCTATAAGTGTATGAAATCTCAAACTGAAACTAAGTGGGTGTGCATCCAACTTGCTTGCTCATGAAGACCTAGGGCATTTGAGGAAGCCCATCGTTGGAATATACAAGCCAAGTTCTATAATGAAAATTCCCACTAGTATATGAAAGTGATAACTCAAGAGACTCTCTATATGAAGAACATGGTGCTACTTTGAACCACAAGTGTGGTAAAAGGATAGTAACATTGCCCCTTCTCTCTTTTTCTCTCATTTTTTTGTTTTCTTTTTTTCTTTTTTTTGGGCCTTCTCTTTTTTTGGCCTTTCTCTTTTCTTTTTTTGCCCGGAGTCTCATCCCGACTTGTGGGGGAATCATAGTCTCCATCATCCTTTCCTCACTGGGGCAATGCTCTAATAATGATGATCATCACACTTTTATTTACTTACAACTCAATATTACAACTCGATATCTAGAACAAAGATATGACTCTATATGAATGCCTCCGGCGGTGTACCGGGATGTGCAATGATCTAGCGTAGCAATGACATCAAAAAAATGGACAAGCCATGAAAACATCATGCTAGCTATCTTACGATCATGCAAAGCAATATGACAATAAATGCTCAAGTCATGTATATGATGATGATGGAAGTTGCATGGCAATATATCTCGGAATGGCTATGGAAATGCCATAATAGGTAGGTATGGTGGCTGTTTTGAGGAAGATATAAGGAGGTTTGTGTGTGATAGAGCGTATCGTATCACGGGGTTTGGATGCACCGGCGAAGTTTGCACCAACTCTCGAGGTGAGAAAGGGCAATGAACGGTACCGAAGAGGCTAGCAATGATGGAAGGGTGAGAGTGCGTATAATCCATCGACTCAACATTAGTCATAAAGAACTCACATACTTATTGCAAAAGTCTATTAGCTATCGAAACAAAGTACTACGTGCATGCTCCTAGGGGATAGATTGGTAGGAAAAGACCATCGCTCGTCCCCGACCGCCACTCATAAGGAAGACACTCAATAAACACCTCATGCTCCAACTTCGTTACATAACGGTTCACCATACGTGCATGCTACGGGACTTGCAAACCTCAACACAAGTATTTCTCAATTTCACAATTACTCAACTAGCACGACTCTAATATCACCACCTTTATATCGCAAAACTATTGCAAGGAATCAAACATATCATATTCAGTGATCTACAAATTTTATGTAGGGTTTTATGACTAACCATGTGAATGACCAGTTCCTGTCATCTCTCTAAATAGATATAAGTGAAGCAAGAGAGTTTAATTCTTTCTACAAAAGATATGCCCACGCTCTAACAAGTATAAGTGAAGCAAAAGAGCATTCTATAAATGGCGGTTGTCTATGTAAAGAGAAACAAGCAATCCAAACTTCAAATGATATAAGTGAAGCACATGAAGCATTCTATAAAGCCATACTCAAAGAATATAAGTGAAGTGCAAAGAGCATTCTATAAATCAACCAAGGACTATCTCATACCAGCATGGTGCATAGAAGGAAAATGAAAACTAAAGCAAAAGACGCTCCAAGATTGCACATATCGCATGAACGAAACGAATCCGAAAACATACCGATACTTGTTGAAGAAAGAGGGGATGCCTTCCGGGGCATCCCCAAGCTTAGACGCTTGAGTCTCCTTGAATATTTACTTGGGGTGCCTCGGGCATCCCCAAGCTCGTGCTCTTGCCTCTCTTCCTTCTTCTCACATCGAAACCTTCTCGATCATCGAACACTTCATCCACACAAAACTTCAACAAAAAACTCGGTAAGATCCGTTAGTATAATAAAGCAAATCACTACTCTAAGTACTGTTGCAAACCAATTCATATTTTGTTTTTGCATTGTGTCTACTGTAATATAACTTTTTCATGGCTTAATCCACTCTTTGATAGTTTCATCAAAACAAGCAAACTATGCATCAAAAATAGAATCTGTCTAAAAACAGAACAGCCTGTAATAATCTGAACATTCACCATACTTCTGATACTTGAAAAATTCTGCCCAAATTAGGAAAAATAAACAATTTGTATAGAAATACAGTGCAAAAAGAATCAGAACCGTTTGACGTTCTAGTAAAAATGAAAAATCGCGCACTACAGCCAAAGTTTCTGTCCTGCACCATACAAACCAACAAGCATTGTAAACATCCTAAAGGCAAACCTTGGCACATTATTTTTATTCTAAACTTTATAAAAGAACACAACAGAAATAAATGACTCTCTAAAACTTCCGGGTTGTCTCCCTGGCAGCGCTTTCTTTAAAGCCATTAAGCTAGGCATACAGTGTGCAAGTAGTGAATCCACCCGGATCCCAAGGTATATCAAAGCCAATTTTAATTAACAATGATTTATAATTTAGTAGTGAACAAAGCAACATATATCAAGCAATGACGAAGTCTAACTCTCTTCCTATGCATCAGCATGTCATAAAAGAACAATTCATGCACACAAAGTAAAGGCCAACGCATAGTATAAACAGTTTCTTGCAATTTTATCGTGTTGGAAACATAGAGAGGTGGAGATATAGTTCCTCTCTCATAATAATTGCAGGTAGGGGCAGCAAGCACATGCATATTATATTCATCAAAATTATCATGTGCAACGGTAAAAGGCAACCCATCAATATAATCCTTAATAAGAGCAAACTTCTCCGATATAGCGTAGTTTGGAGAATTCAAAAAGATAATAGGACTATCATGCGTGGGTGCAATAGCAACAATTTCATGTTTAACATAAGGAACTATAGCAAGTTCATCTCCATAAGCATCATTCATATTGGCATCTTGGCCACAAGCATAGCAAGCATCATCAAAAAGGGATATTTCAAGAGAATCAACAGGATCATAACAATCATCATAGCAATCATCCTTCGGTAAGTACGAAGGGAAATTAAACAATGTATGAGTTGAAGAGTTACTCTCATTAGAAGGTGGGCACGGGTAGCTAATCCGCTCTTCCTCCTTTTGTTCTTCGCTCTCCTCGTCATCTTTTTCATCCAATGAGCTCACAGTTTCATCAATTTCTTCTTCCATAGACTCCTGCAAAATATTAGTCTCTTCTTGGACAGCGGAGTAGTCCTCAATATATGGTTCAACATAGGCATTAGAAGCATAATTATCATAGCAATATTTAAGTATGGCAAAATTTTCAGATTTGTAAAGAGTAGCACCATACTTTTCAATCAGTGAAGCAATTTCATAAGCACCCTTAAAAGCAACAAATTCTTCAATTTGTTGAACATCATAGTAACTATAAACACCCTTAGCATACGAAGATACGATTCCATTATCACTAAACTCACATTGATAGGGAAGGTGTTTCTTAGGGTTTTCAGAACAACAAGTAATATCATATATTTCGCATAAATTCCAAGAGCATTGCAAACGATGAATTTGACCCAGTAAAATTTTCCCTTTTTCAGATATTCGGTGTCGCACATAACAAGCATGCACATCTAAAGATTTGCCCTCAACTAAGCTAGTTGGGGTTTCAGCACGAGCACATAGGGATCGAAGATGATCCAAGTAATAAGCTTCAGTAGTGTGATAGATTTTGAGTGGTTCTTCAACCATTGGTTCAGTAGGTACAACTAATTTTTTTGGTATTTTGCGTTTCCTACCCATAACTAAAGATAGAAAACAACTAAGAACAACAAAGAAAAATTACTTAGTGATAAAGCAAACAAGCACACACGAGAATATTCACCCCACGCTATTGCTCCCCGGCAACTGCGCCAGAAAAAAGTCTTGATAACCCACAAGTATAGGGGATCAATTGTAGCCTCTTTCGATAAGTAAGAGTGTCGAACCCAACGAGGAGCTAAAGGTAGAACAAATAATCCCTCAAGTTCTATCGACCACCGATACAACTCTACGCACGCTTAACGTTCACTTTATCTAGAACAAGTATGAAATTAGAAGTACTTTGTAGGTGTTGTTGGATAGGTTTGCAAGAATATAAAGAGCACAAAAAGTAAAGGCTAGGGGCCGTGAGCCTCAACACTCATCGGATCGCATACATCAGTATGTATTATTTCCAATAAGTCAGTTGCTCGCTCCATTGTTCCGGAGAACGGAGTCTTAGTCATCTTGCCCATAAGGCATGGTTCGCAAGCATCAAGTGATTCATAATCAAGTGATTCCAAAATCCCATCAGCATGGAGTTTCTTCATGCGCTTTACACCAATATGACCTAAACGGCAATGCCACAAATAAGTTACACTATCACTATTAACTTTGCATCTTTTGGCTTCAATATTATGAATATGTGTATCACTACGATCGAGATCCAACAAACCATTTTTATTGGGTGTATGACCATAGAAGGTTTTATTCATGTAAACAGAACAACAATTATTCTCTAATTTAAATGAATAACCGTATTGCAATAAACATGATCAAATCATATCCATGCTCAACGCAAACACCGAATAACACTTATTTAGGTTCAACACTAATCCCGAAAGTATAGGGAGTGTGCGATGATGATCATATCAATCTTGGAACTACTTCCAACACACATCGTCACCTCGCCCTTAACTAGTTTCTGTTCATTCTGCAACTCCCGTTTCGAGTTTCTAATCTTAGCAACTGAACTAGTATCAAATACTGAGGGGTTGCTATAAACACTAGTAAGGTACACATCAATAACATGTATATCAAATATACCTTTGTTCACTTTTCCATCCTTCTTATCCGCCAAATACTTGGGGCAGTTCCGCTTCCAGTGACCAGTCCTTTTGCAGTAGAAGCACTTAGTCTTAGGCTTAGGTCCAGACTTGGGCTTCTTCACCTGAGCAGCAACTTGCTTGCCGTTCTTCTTGAAGTTCCCCTTCTTCCCTTTGCCCTTTTCCTTGAAACTAGTGGTCTTGTCAACCATCAACATTTGATGCTCTTTCTTGATTTCTACCTTCATCGATTTCATCATCATGAAAAGCTCGGGAATCATTTTCGTCATCCCTTGCATACTATAGTTCATCACGAAGTTCTACTAACTTGGTGATGGTGACTAGACAATTCTGTCAATCACTATTTTATCTGGAAGATTAACTCCCACTTGATTGAAGCGATTGTAGTACCCACACAATCTAAGCACATGCTCACTGCTTGAGCTATTCTCCTCCATCTTTTAGCTATAGAACTTGTTGGAGACTTCATATCTCTCAACTCGGGTATTTGCTTGAAATATTAACTTCAACTCCTGGAACATCTCTTATGGTCCATGACGTTCAAAACGTCTTTGAAGTCCCGATTCTAAGCCGTTAAGCATGGTGCACTAAACTATCAAGTAGTCGTCATATTGAGCTAGCCAAACGTTCATAACATCTGCATCTGCTCCTGTAATAGGTTTGTCACCTATCGGTGCATCAAGGACATAATTCTTCTATGCAGCAATGAGGATAAACCTCATATCACGGACCCAGTCCGCATCATTGCTACTATCATCTTTCAACTTTGTTTTCTCTAGGAACATATATAAAACATAGGTAAGCAACAACGCGAGCTATTGATCTACAACATTATTTGCAAAATACTATCAGGACTAAGTTCATGATAAATTAAAGTTCAATTAATCATATTAGTTAAGAACTCCCACTTAGATAGACATCCCTCTAATCATCTAAGTGATCACGTGATCCAAATCAACTAAACCATGTCCGATCATCACGTGAGATGCAGTAGTTTTCAATGGTGAACATCACTATGTTGATCATATCTTCTATATGATTCACGCTCGACCTTTTGGTCTCCAGTGTTCCGAGGCCATATCTGCATATGCTAGGCTCGTCAAGTTTAACCCGAGTATTCTGTGTGTGCAAAACTGTCTTACACCCGTTGTATTTGAACGTAGAGCTTATCACACCCGATCATCACATGGTGTCTCGGCACGAAGAACTATCGCAATGGTGCATACTCAGGGAGAACACTTATACCTTGAAATTTTAGTAAGGGATCATCTTATAAAGCTACCGCCGAACTAAGCAAAATAAGATGTATAAAAGATAAACATCACATGCAATCAAAATATGTGACATGATATGGCCATGATCATCTTGCGCCTTTGGTCTCCATCTCCAAAGTACCGTCATGATCTCTATTGTTACCGGCATGACACCATGATCTCCATCATCTTGATCTCTATGAACGTGTCGTCACATGATCGTCTCACCAACTATTGCTCTTGCAACTATTGCTATCGCATAGCGATAAAGTAAAGCAATTATTTGGCACTAGCATCTTATGCAATAAAGAGACAACCATAAGGCTTCTGCCAGTTGCCGATAACTTCAACAAAACATGATCATCTTATACAACAACTTATATCTTATCACGTCTTGACCATATCACATCACAACATGCCCTGCAAAAACAAGTTAGACGTCCTCTACTTTGTTGTTGCAAGTTTTACATGGCTGCTATGGGCTTGAGCAAGAACCGTTCTTACCTACGCATCAAAAACCAGAACGATAGTTCGTCAAGTTAGTGTTGTTTTAACCTTCTCAAGGACTGGGCGTAGCCACACTCGGTTCAACTAAAGTTGGAGAAACTGACACCCGCTAGCCACCTGTGTGCAAAGCTCGTCGGTAGAACCAGTCTCGCGTAAGCGTACGCGTAATGTCGGTCCGGGCCGCTTCATCCAACAATACCGCCGAACCAAAGTATGACACGCTGGTAAGAAGTATGACTTGTATCGCCCACAACTCACTTGTGTTCTACTCGTGCATATAACATCTACGCATAAACCTGGCTCTGATACCACTGTTGGGGAACGTAGTAATTTCAAAAAAATTCCTACGCACACGCAAGATCATGGTGATGCATAGCAATGAGAGGGGAGAGTGTGTCCACGTACCCTCGTAGACCGAAAGCGGAAGCGTTAGCACAACGCAGTTGATGTAGTCGTACGTCTTCACGATCCGACCGATCAAGTACCGAACGCACGGCACCTCCGAGTTTTGCACACGTTCAACTCGATGACGTCCCTCGAACTCCGATCCAGCCGAGCTTTGAGGGAGAGTTCTGTCAGCACGACGGCGTGGTGACGATGATGATGTTCTACCGACGCAAGGCTTCGCCTAAGCACCGCTACGATATTATCGAGGTGGATTATGGTGGAAGGGGGCACCGCACACGGCTAAGAGATCCAAGAGATCAATTGTTGTGTCTCCAAGGGGTGCCTCCCTCCCCGTATATAAAGGAGTGGAGGAGGGGGAGGGGGCCGGCCACCCTAGGCGCGCCCCATGAGGAGTCCTACTCCCACCGGGAGTAGGACTCCCCCTTTCCAAGTGGGAGTAGGAGAGGAGAGGGAAGGAGAGAGGGGGGAAGGAGAGAGGGGGGGAGGAAAGGGGGGCGCCGCCCCCTCCCCGTCCTTGTCCAATTCGGACTGGGGGGAAGGGGGGCGCGGCTGCCCTTGGCCGCCCCTCCTCTTCTCCACTAGGGCCCAATAGGCCCATTAGTCTCCCCAGGTTCCCGTAACTCCCCGGTACTCCGAAAAATACCCGAACTACTCGGAACCTTTCCGATCTCCGAATATAGTCGTCCAATATATCGATCTTTACGTCTCGACCATTTCGAGACTCCTCGTCATGTCCCCAATCTCATCCGGGACTCCGAACTACCTTCGGTACATCAAATCACATAAACTCATAATACAAATCGTCACCGAACGTTAAGCGTGTGGACCCAACGGGTTCAAGAACTATGTAGACATGACCGAGACACGTCTCCGGTCAATAACCAATAGCGGAACCTGGATGTTCATATTGGCTCCCACATATTCTAGGAAGATCTTTATCGGTCAAACCGCATAACAACATACGTTGTTCCCTTTGTCATCGGTATGTTACTTGCCCGAGATTCGATCGTCGGTATCTCAATACCTAGTTCAATCTTGTTACCGGCAAGTCTCTTTACTCGTTCCGTAATGCATCATCCCTCAACTAACTCATTAGTCACATTGCTTGCAAGGCTTATAGTGATGTGCATTACCGAGAGGGCCCAGAGATACCTCTCCGACAATCGGAGTGACAAATCCTAATCTCGAAATACGCCAACTTAACAAGTACCTTCGGAGACACCTGTAGAGCACCTTTATAATCACCCATTTACGTTGTGACGTTTGGTAGCACACAAAGTGTTCCTCTGGTAATCAGGAGTTGCATAATCTCATAGTCATAGGAACATGTATAAGTCATGAAGAAAGCAATAGCAGTAAACTAAACGATCAAGTGCTAAGCTAACGGAATGGGTCAAGTCAATCACATCATTCTCCTAATGATGTGATCCCGTTAATCAAATGACAACTCATGTCTATGGCTAGGAAATTAACCATCTTTGATTCAACGAGCTAGTCAAGTAGAGGCATACTAGTGACATTCTGTTTGTCTATGTATTCACACATGTATCAAGTTTCCGGTTAATACAATTCTAGCATGAATAATAAACATTTATCATGTAATAAGGAAATAAATAATAACTTTATTATTGCCTCTAGGGCATATTTCCTTCAAAAACTAATATTGCTAGGCCGTCAAACCCCACTAGCAGCACACGAGGCCACTAGCCCACGGCCGCAGAGAGCCAGAGCCCATTCACTAATCACCTCCCGTCGAGAAATCATGTGCGCATCCTTCTTTCTAATTCTAAAAAAATGTACATATCCTTCTATCTAGCGTTGACGTGCGTCGCAGCAGCCAACATATCAATCTTCATCTTCTCGCCGCGAGCGCCTCAGCTCCACTCCAGCCACTCGCCTCCTCGCACCATCACCCCCTTCATGTCCTTTAGAGGTGGACGCAAATGCCATGGAGCCCCGGGACAATGACCATAGCTCGCGCGTCAACGAGGTTCGTTAGGTGGAGTTGCAGCTTGGTGACTACCACGGCCGGAAGCACCGCACAGCTACCCCAATCCCAACCCTATCATTCGATGGTGCCTTCCACATGTGCCTGCTAGGAAAGGGCCAAGTTCACAGTCGAGTGCCAACGTCAAAGCCTGCCACTTCCTGCTTCCGGGTTCCAAAGAGCAGCACCTTCGGAGCACTATGTGACATGTCTGTAAAGTTGTGGTCATTGTGAAGCGACACCGTGGCCTACTTAGCAACGGTCGTCAAGCAGAAGAACAAGAGAAAGGCTATTTTGGGTCGGTGAGTTTCCATTTTCCTTAATTTTATGCTTTTGTTGTTTATAAATTATTATTACAAGTTGTTGTTTATGACTACGTAATCTCAAATTGATGTGTTGCAAATCTGGGTAATTTTACCCGTGGGTACCCGTTTACCCTGATGGGTTATGGGTATGGGGGGAATTGTAACCATCGTCGGGTATGGGTACAGGTGATGGGTAAGGTTTGGGACGATGGGTAAGGGTATGGGGTGGCTCCACTCGTACCCAAACCCGGCGGGTGCCATCCCTAGTCTACATCATGTCATCTTGCTTAAGCCGTTACTCTATTTTAAACTTAATACCATAGATGCAATGCTAGATAGCGTTCGATTGGTGGAGTAATAGTAGTAGATTCAGGCAGGAGTCGGTCTACTTGTCTCGGGCGTGATGCCTATATACATGATCATTGCCTTAAATATCGCCATAACTATGCGTTTTTCTATCAATTGCCCAACAGTAATTTGTTCCCCCACCGTATGCTATGTGCTCGAGAGAGAAGCCTCTACTGAAAACTATGGCCCCCAAGTTTACCTTTATCATGTATAAAAACACAAAAAAATACTTTGCTACAATTTTTTATTTTATTTTATCTTTGGAATTTATCTATCTATCACTACAAGCCTTGCAAGTAATCGCCAAGTGGATTGACGCAAGTATTTGTTTTTGTGTGTGCAGGTGTTGTTCACGAGGTTCTGTGTGATTCTCCACCTTGATTCTTAACCGAGGGAAATACTTATCTCTACTATATTGCATCTCCTCTCCTCTTCGAGGAAATCCCAACGCAGCTCACAAGTAGCAGGATCCTCATCATTGGCGGCCTGGACCTCGTAGTCTTTGTCGAGGGGGTGAGGTTGTTGTAGAGGTTGGCGAGGGCCGACGCACGGATGGCGATCGATACGGTGAGGCTGACACCCACCAGAGACCACCGACTCCCGGTGAACCTGAGGTTGAGGCCGCACAACGTGTATTGCGAGAAGCAGGTGAGATGGAGCAGGTGGATGCCGATCACCATGTGCTTTCTCTTGATGTGCTTGATGGTGTTGACCTTGCAATAGGTCTCGCGGAGAGCGGTCATGTCGCCATTGTTTGGGCACCGCCTCCTCCTATGTCTCCTCCTTTTCCGTTCTCTTCCGCTAAAAATCACCTTCATTTATCCCGAAAACCACCCAAGGGCCACATTTATCCAATTTTGTGTAATTTTAAGGTTAAAATAATATGGTTTTAATGTTTAAAGTTTAAAGGGATACATGAGAAGGTGTAAAAACACAGGTCCTTCCCAGCCCAACCGGGCCCGGCCCGCTCGGTCCCCATCTCAAAACCCAACCCGCGCCGTCAGCATGTGGCTTGCTCTCCCGGGGGATCCTATACAGCGCGTAAGTCGCCCGCTAGCGACATATCGCGCACCCCCAAGCTCCCTGTTCAGCGTATGGGCCGGCCCGTTTTGCGGTTTATTTTGCCACCGATTTTGAGAAGGTTCTAGAATCTTCCCAGAACTGTTTTTTTCTATACTGGTTTTTTGTTTTTCTTTTTTTCTTTCTTTTTTCCTTTTTCCTTTTTCTTTTTACTTTCCCTTTTTCTTTTCTATTTTCTTCTTCGTCTTCTTCTTCTTCACTTTTTGACTATTGGCATTTTTTATTTTCAAATTTGTTAACACCTTTTTCGTTCATTGAATTCAAAAAATATTCAACCATGTAAAAATGTGTTTAACAATTCAAAAAAATGTTCGTCGAATTCAATTTTTTGTTCACTAGGTAAAAAATGTTCATAAAATTCAAAATATGTTCATCATATTCTTTTTTTGTTCATTGTTTTAAAAAATTGTTCATCACATTCAAAATTTGTTCACTGAATTTAAAATTTGTTCATAATTTTTTCAAAAAAATGTTCATCAAATTCAAAATTTGTTCATAATTTTTTCAAAAAATGTTCTTCAATACAAACTTTGTTCATCAAATTAAAGAAACGTTCATCAGATGCCAAATTTGTTCATCATGTTTAAAATGTATTCACCAAATTCAAAAAAATGTTCATTCCTTTGAAATCATGAACTTTTTTTTGAATTCAAGAAATGTTTTTGAATTCAGTGAACATTTTTTAATTCCATGAGAATTTATCATTTCGTGAACATTTTTACAAATCATGAACAATTTTCGAATTCACGAACATTTCACAAGTTTTAACTTTTTTTAAATCCCGAATTAGTCTTACAATGGACAACAATTTAAAAAAGCAAAAAAAGATGTTTCCGCTTTCCCGCCCCACACATGGGCCGGCCCATGAGGGAGCGCAGGGGGTACGCGCTCCATCGTTCGCTGGCGTGTACAGCGCTAAATAGGAGGTCTCTGCTCTCCCCCCATCCGGAGTCGCAACCAAATCCAAAGCAGAACAGAGCACCGTGAGGAACGCCATGGCCATGAGTCGCGCGCTCCTCTCCCACATCCTCCACCGCCCGCCTCTCCTTGCATACGCGCACTCTCCTTCTTCCCAGTCTCTCTTTTTTTGCGGGAAATTTTGAGCTTTATTCAAACAGCATCGGCACCAACACGATCAACCATCACGCTGGTCATGAGGAAACCGAGCGGAGAGTCCATCCAACAATCGGTAACCTCATGTGTGTTTGCATGTTCCGCACACAAGTGGGCCGGCAGGTTGGCATTTCTTATTACATGTTGAATATCAAAGAAAGAAAAGATAAGGCTAGCCCATCAATTTCTAAAAGTAACGGCGCTACAATAGAGCGTGAAAAGCGTCGCGAGTGCCAATTGTACCACCTCTAAGCAATATGTTTCCATCAGCACTCGCGAAAACCCCTGGAGCTTTGCAAAAATCACCCTATCTCGCAATGCCAAAGCTTCTACAATAAGTGGATCCGTAACATCGTGGTAAGGCTTGCTCCAGACAGCAATAAATAAAGGAGTTCTGGCTAAACCTCCTACTCCTCTCTTATTTTCAGTCAAAGAGACACTAGCATCCGTGTTGATCTTGACCCAATCAGTCTCAGGCGGTCTCCATCCAAACCCGGGCAACATCCTGGTCTGCTCCAAAGGAAGCTCCAACAAAGCTAGAGTTTCTCTTATACAGTTCATGGACTCGAACGGGTCCATATCGGCCACATGACAGTGATTATTTTCACCCGGTCCGCGTCAGCAATACGTGAATCACAGAGGATGTCCTTGCACCACGTACTAGGGTGTAACTCAGGGAGCTTGAGGTGAAGCCAACGGCTCGCCTCTATCCAGAAGCTATGTGCATGAGAACACTTAATCAAGGCATGAATCATATCTTCATCTGCCCCCATACAGACCTTGCAGCGAGCTAAGGTCGCTATGTGTCTGTGTTGTAGTGTTGTTTCCACCGGAAGGATACCTCGAAGGACTTGCCACCAGAACACACGGACCTTGGGCAACACTTTGAGCTTCCATAGTCGTGTCCACACCTGTTTATTATTCTCTGAAGATCCTGTGATCGTCCCTTCCTCTAGAGCAAACTGCTCGTTACGAGTCATTAGAGCATGATACGTGGATTTCACAGTGTAGGAACCCAACCGCTCATGAGCCCAAGCCCAGAAATCACCACCACCACCCTGTCTGAGCGGGATATTTAGAATTGCATCAGCATCTGGGTGTATGAAGTTATTCCTGACTAAATTAGCTTTCCAGGACCAACTATCATTGTCTGTCAAATCTGCGACCATATGGAGTATGGCAGTACCAACCTGCTCCGAAGGTCGTAGTGATAATCTCCCTGGGAGCCATCTATCTTCCCAGATTCTTATAGAGGAGCCATCCCCGATCCTATTTAGTAGTCCAGCCTCCAATGCTGCCCTTCCTGCAACTATCGCTCGCCAGCTAGCCAAAGAATTGCGTGGAACAGTAGCATGCATGAAATCTGTCGTTGGGAAGTAACGACCTTTTAGCACCCTGGAGCATAAAGCATGCGGACTTGTAATCAGCCTCCAACCATGTGTTCCCAACAAAGCAACATTGAAGCATTCTAGATCACGGAATCCCATTCCTCCTCTTATTTTTGGAAGTGACAAGGACTTCCAACCTATCCAGTGCATGGAACGCCGGTCAATCGAACTGCTCCACCAAAATTTTGCCATCAGCGAGGAGATATTTTTGTACACTTTTTTCGTGAGCTTAAAGCATCTCATGGTGTACATCGGGACTGCCTGAGTCGTTGACTTGATTAACACCTCCCTCGCCGCGCAAGAAACCAAACGTTCTGCTCCACCATTCAACTTTGATCCCACTCTCTCACCGATGAAATCAAATGTACCAGATGTAATTCATCCAACTGCAGTTGGGAGGCCTAAGTATCTTTCCTTGAAGGCCTCAACCGCAATGCCCATGGCACCTTTCAACATTACTCTGACTGGACGTGGTGTGTTTGGACTAAAAAACATGGAGCTCTTCTCTCTGTTCACACATTGGCCCGAACAATCACCATATATCCTCAGGATGTTATTCAAACGCATTGCACTCTCTAGTTTAGCTTGCATAAAGATAAGGCTGTCGTCTGCAAACAGTAGATGGTTAATCCATGGTGACTGGGTGCATACTCGAATTCCTTTGTCCGCATAGACTCTACCAAACTAGTTCAACAGAGTTGTGAAGCCCTCCGCGCAAGAAGAAATAGATATAGTGAAACGGGGTCTCCTTGTCGGAAGCCTCTAGATGGGGTAAAAAAAAGGGCAATAATTCACCATTCACACGTACTGCAAACCGAACTGATGAAACACATTTCAAGATCAGGCGGATAAAGGTTGAGCTGAATCCTAATTTAGTCATGATGGCCTCGAGGTAATGCCATTCAACACGGTCATACGCTTTAGTCATGTCTAATTTTACATCACACACCCAATTCTTTCCTTTCTTCCTCTTCTTCATTGCATGAACACTCTCGTGCACAATAAGAACATTATCCATTATGAGGCGCCCAGGCACAAACGCACTTTGCTCCTCACTTACTATTTCATGGCGAAACTCCCTCATCCTGTTGGCAATACATTTGGCAGTGATTTTGTATAAAATAGGACATAGGGAGATAGGTCTATACTGGTTTATCCTCTGTGGGTGTCGTACCTTAGGGATTAGTGTAATTGAGGTGTCGTTCATGCCTGTAGGTAGCTCGCCCCCATTCAAAAAACCCAACACCGCCGGGACTATATCATCTTTCAATAAGAACCAGTGTCTCTGAAAAAATCCCGTAGTAAAACCATCCACACCAAGCGCCTTGGACGGGGCCATCTGAAATAGCGTGGTCCATACCTCCTTTTCCATGAACGGCATATCAAGATGTGCGTTCATGGGGGCGGCCACCCGAGTAGGAACCAATTCCATCAGCTCATCAAGTGGTTTAAACCCTTGAGATGTGTACAGATCCTAATAGAACTGTTGCACTTCAATCATGTCATCCTCCAGTGTTTGACAAACTGACCCATCTACACGCCAAGCCGTTCAATCTTATTCATTCTTCTTCGTTGTGCTGCTTGTGTGTGAAATTTTTTCTTATTTCGATCTCCTTCGCGCAAGTACGACACTTAGACCGTTGACGCATCCATATTCCCTCTTGATGAATTGCCTCATGAAGCTTTTTAACTGTTGCCTTTTCTTCATCAGTGGGACCTCTTCCAGCAGCTCGACTACTCAGGCGATTCAAATTTTCACACAGTTTCCTGACTGTGGCCGTCAAGCTACCAAACTCTCGCGCACCCCATGCAGTTAACGAGCTCTGCATTTTATGGAGTGCATGAAGAATGATGTCGCTTGAACTACGTCAGTATTTCCCCAAAGAGGAAAGGATGATGCAGCACAGCTTCGGTAGGTATTTCCCTCAGTTATGAAACCAAGATTATCGAACCAGTAGGAGAACCAAGCAACACTATGTAAACTGTACCTGCACACAAAGACCAAATACTTGCAACCTGACGTGTTAAGGGGGCTGCCAATCCCTTTCGGGTAACGGTGCCAGAAATTCGCACGTTGACGGGATAAAAATTATGATAGATTGGATAAATAGATCTCGATAAAATGCGAAATAAAAGATGCAAATAAAAAGTGCAGCAAGGTATTTTTGGGTTTTTGATAATATAGATCTAAAAATAAAAGTGGCAAATAATAGATCGGAAAGCAAATATGAAGAAGAATAGACCCGGGGGCGTAGATTTGACTAGTGGCTTCTCTCAAGAAAGATAGCATACGGTGGGTAAACAAATTACTGTTAGGCAATTGATAGAACTTCAAATAATTATGACTATATCCAGGCAATGATCATTATATAGGCATCGCGTCCAAGATTAGTAGATCGACTCCTGTCTGCATCTACTACTATTACTCCACACATCGACCGCTATCCAGCATGCATCTAGTGTATTAAGTTCATGGAGAAACCGAGTAATGCAATAAGAATGATGACATGATGTAGACAAGATCTATTCATGTAGGAATAGACCCCATCTTGTTATCCTTAATGGCAACGATCAATAGGTGTCTTGCTGCCCCTTCTGTCACTGGGAAAGAACACCGCACGACCGAACCCATCACAAAGCACCTCTTCCCATGGCAATAAAAATCGATCTAGTCGGCCTAACTAAACCAAATATTTGAAGAAGAAATACGAGGCTATAAGTAATCATGCATATAAGGGATCAAAAGAAGACGCAAATAACTTTCATGGATAAAATAGATCTGATCATAAACTCAAAGTTCATCGGATCCCAACAAACACACCAGAAAAAGAGTTACATCAAGTAGATCTCCAAGAGACCATTGTATTGAGAATCAAAAGTGAGAGAGGAAGCCATCTAGCTACTAACTACGGACCCGTAGGTCTACAATGAACTACTCATGCATCATCAGAGAGGCACTAATGAGGATGATGAACCCCTCTGTGATGGTGTCTAGATTGGATCTAGTGGTTCTGGAACTTGTGGCGGCTGGAATTATGTTTCGTCGACTCTCCTAGGGTTTTTGGATTTTCAGGGTATTTATAGAGCAAAGAGGCGGTGCGGGAGGCGGCCGAGGTGGGCACAACCCACCAGGACACGTCTGGGCCCCCAGGCGCGCCCAGGTGGGTTGTGCTCCCCTCGGAGCCCCCCTCTGGTACTTCTTTGGCCCAACAGGTGTCTTCTGGTCCAGAAAAAATCTCCAAAACGTCCCACTGCGTTTGGACTCCGTTTGGTATTGATTTTCTGCGAAGTAAAAAACAAGCAAAAAACAGCAACTGGCACTGGGCACTATGTCAATAGGTTAGTCCCAAAAAATGATATAAAGTTGCAATAAAATGATTGTAGAACATCCAAGAATGATAATATAACAGCATGAAACAAGCAAAAAGTATAGATACGTTGGAGACGTATCAAAGAACTCCAGCCAGACCCTACAGACCGGGCCCCTTTTGCGAGTTATTTAGGACAACACTATTGTAGTCTGCATGTCTCTGCCACACATCCTCGTAGCGAAATTGTTTCGTTCCTCTTCTTCTTCCGTCGACCACATGTTCCCACAGCTCAACCAGTACAAAGCAATGGTCAGATTCCGTGGTACTGATGTGCCGAACTCTAGTATG
Source organism: Aegilops tauschii subsp. strangulata (assembly GCF_002575655.3). NCBI lineage: Eukaryota > Viridiplantae > Streptophyta > Magnoliopsida > Poales > Poaceae > Aegilops > Aegilops tauschii. The sequence goes on from NC_053037.3 coordinate 392,605,520, forward strand.
ACCGAAACGATTAATGAAGGCAGGATTCCCGAAGGCTCTATCCAGCCGAGCTTTTACATTGTCATCACCTTCTTGGCCATTATCCCATGTATACTCCATTCCAGACCATCCTAGGTCCTAGAACAAGCACTCATCTATTACATCTCGGAACGCCCGCATCTGCCACTTGGGACGGGTAGCCCACGAAAAGTGCTCCGAGGCATATAGTATCTCATTAAAATCCCCAACACATAACCATGTTGGGTGCTGGATGGAAAATAAAGTTCGAAGAAACCTCCAGCTATGGTGTCTATCAGCTACTCGTGGGGGCTCCATAGAAACCCGTGAGTCTCCATTTTTAAGAACTCTGCTCACTTTTCTGCACCATTACATCAATGCGGCAGAACTATAATTCTGAAGATCAACATGAACTTCAGCTAACCAAAACAGAACAATGCCTCCACTCAGCCCAGCACTGTCCACTGCAAAACAACCTACAAAACCAAGTTGATTCTTTAGGCTTTCCACCCTCTTTGTCGCAATCTTTGTCTCCATCACAAACAGAAGACATGGCCCTTCTTGCTTCACTAAACTGCGAAGCTCACGAACTGCCGCTGGGTTCCCAAGCCCACGGCAGTTCCAGCTGAGGCAATTCATTGCGTCGGGCAAGGCTGCGCTACAGCCTCTGCCGATGCCCCGGAGTTAACCGGGGTGGCTTTCTTTATCTTTGGCGTCCTCTCACCATCTACACTCTTCTCAGGGGAGTCAGTAGGGTCCTCGTCGGCACCCTTCTTGTCTCCCCCTTGATCATGTGGCTCGTTCATCAGCAAGGGTAAACCCTCCTGCACTCCTATTTCTTTCCCTGTGGCCCTCCCTTTCTTTTGTTCTGATTTGTATTCTTTGCCGGGGAAGTAACCTCAGTTCCTTTCTCGACTGCAATACTTGAACCCTTTGTCTCAGTTGTATAATTTTGGTTGCGCGAGTGCTCTTTGGACATGTTCTCACTAGAGCCAGGTATCTTATGATCATCCGTGCCCGCAATCCTTTCCCAAAGGGGATATCCCCATTGGCATCCCTCATCCCAGGGGACGGACAGTGCAAGTCAGAGTGGCCCAAACGTCCACATGAAAAGCAGAAGTGTGGAGCATTCTCATATTGAATATCATAGAGATCCGTCCTCTTCCTCCGCGCTGACTCGATCAGAATCCAACGCCTTAGTGGTTTTTCCACATCAACTGACACTCTGGCTCTAAGATAGCCATTAGCATGATCAAACTGCACGTGAGATGCCTGCTTACCAATCTGCTTGGCTATAGCACCACACCACTTGTCATTATGCAGGTTAAAGGGCAGATTAACAACCCTCGCCCACATATGAATCTTGTCAAACCTCAATTCAGACGGTCGCATGCATTCATCAAACTCCGCCAAGACGACGACGTTTTTACTAACATGCCACGGCGCCCCTTCCGAGAACATGAAACAGGGTCTCCTGCACATGGACCAACATCATGTTGTTGATACAAAACATAATTTACCCATTTGGTTTTTTTAGAACATAGACGTCAGGGACGTCCGGCTTTAAATTAATAAAGCCCTCAACACAGGCAGCGTGCACAACCAACCAGCGAAACGAACAAAAGGAGACCTAGTCTCCCGAAGTCTAAGACAGACCCGAAACGAAACGAAAGAAACATTACATGGCATGACCAGCCAACTTAAGAGCACGCAGGCTCGGAGGAAACACTACCAAAATGGCCACCCATCCCTATGAGATTGCTAAAGGAGGCGTCGGGGCTCGCGGCGAGGAGTAGACAGAACGCAATCGAGCTAGAGCCAGAAGATGTAGATCAGAGTCCTGTTGCCTTCCCAGCGGGGCCCATTGCTGCAAGAACAAGATGCATTTGTAGATTACGTCAGCAGGGTCAGAGGGGAACACACCCTCAATAGTAAACTTGTTACGAATGTTCCATAAAGCCCACAACATGGCCGCCGCACTTGTCCACATAACACGACGCGAAGAACCCTGGACTGAGGACAAAGACGACACTAGCTCTGGGCAGGAGTGTGGATCCCAATCCACCCCCGCGGCCTCCCGGACCGCGCTCCAGGCAAAGCGCGCCAAGGAGCAATGGAAGAACACATGGTCAGCGTCTTCCGGAACGCCACACAACGCGCAAGGGCCAGCGGCCGGGCCATTGCGTTTGGCAATATTGACGGAAGTAGGAAGGCGATCTTGGCAAAGTTGCCAGAGGAACACCTTGATCTGAGAGGGATTCGAGCCTTCCAAAGCCCCGCGGCAGCCATAGGGACATGGCCCCGGGATAGCTCACTGTAAAGGGACTTGACAGTAAATTTGCCTGAGCCCGAAAGTCTCCAGGACATCGTGTCCGCGCTGTTCGACAAGCGAACGTCGGCTATCATAGCCCGAAGGCGGTCCCAATCCTCCCGCTCCGGCCCCGAGAGCTCCCGTCGAAAGTGGATAAGGGGCGGGGAGGAGCAAAGGGCCGAAGCAACCAATTTGTTGGGCTGGACCACGATGGAGTAAAGTTGGCGGAATTCCGACCAAAGAGGTTGATGGCCTATCCAAGTGTCGAGCCAGAGACGCGTGGAGCGTCCGTTATTGACCGAAAACCTCGCGCCCCTGGCGAAGTACGGTTTTAGGGATTGTATGGAGTTCCAGAACGGCGATCCGTGTGCCGCTGCCTCAAAGAAATTCCCCTCCGGACCCATTTGGTTTTTGCAGGAAGTTGTTGGTGAATGCTGAGATATGAACGGGGGACATTCAAGGCTAAGGGTGCCTTAATTGATCATCTCCAGCCTATTCAGGTCTGATAATCTTTAGGATTTGTGTGGTCTAATCATGTTCACCCTATCCAAGTGAAATTCGTCCTCAGATCGATCACATCAAACAAGATGAACACGCGCACACGAAAACTGATAGCCGAGGGTACGTCTCGTACCCCTAATTTTCCTCTCTATTGATTTTCTATTTTTCTCTTTCGTACAATATCCATGGCCTGCCCGTGTATATATACATGTTCAGCCAAGACTCGGGCAAACTCAATCCTAATCCGACCATCTGACCTAAAGCTAAACGTATTACTTTTGGACTCCAAAAGCTAGACGCACGGACACATCAAGACTACCAAAGCTGGACTCGTAATCTCCTAAGCCGACTACTACTTGACTCGCATGCGGACTCACACTCCTGAGAGCGAATTTTCAACAATTGATATCTAGAGCAAGGTTTGAGTAAAGCTGCGCTTGCCCTGGGGTGGCGATCTACTAGCGCCTCGGGGTGGGCAATATAGTCGCAGGATGGAGCGACGGATGAGGAGGATCAGGCGATCGTCGTTCGGCGGAGCGATAAGGAAGAAGACGGCAGGTTGTCGTCGGGAAGAAGGTGGAAGGAAATCGTTGATGGGAGTGGTGGTGCCGAGGTGTGGCACTGGAGCTCATCAAGATTATCGTCCTGGGGAGTCAGATGAGTCATGGAGTCGTGTGAGTTTGCACGGTCAGTCGTCGTCGTCGCGTCTGTGAGTCGTCGTCGTGTCCAAGTGCTCGTCTTGGTGATGATTCGTTGGACTGGAAGCGGTGTGCATGGTGTTCCGTGAGCCATGCCCATGTCCTCGTGGAGCGTCCTGGTTGCGGCCAACATAGGTTCGGTGTGATGCCGAAGGCGGACGATGGTAGGCGGAGCCATCGTAAAGCGAGGAGGTGTGCGACCGGTAGAAGGCGATCTACTGCAAGCAAGTATACGGAGTACGGTGCGGACCGAGTGCAAGGCAGCAGCCAAGCAATGACGGTGGCACAACATTGTAGAGCAAGGAGGTTCTGCATGTTTCCAGACGGGTCATACTCAGTGTACGGATATGATAGTTGAAGATCAAGCTTGGCGTGTAGTGGGACAGTGACCAGTTAAGTTGTATGACGTGAAGACTGAAGATGTGTCCAATCTTGCATATTGCACGCGTAGATGCGACCGTGTGCTGATAGTCTGGGACATGCGTCGAAGTTTGGATCGACAAGTTGCGAATCTACAACGAGTCAAGACCAGAGCAAGTACATGAAGATAACAAGTCAAGATTAGGGACAGATTAGGGGCAGATTGTTAGTGTAATCTTGATTAGTTAATAGGTTTAAGCTAATCAAGATTACACTAACAACTTGATCATTGTACTAGGGATGCAGGCAGCCGCGTCCGCATCTGCCCACCAAAGAAATTAATGATGTCCGTTCACGCATTAACCACTAAAGTAGTACTACAGTACGTGCTTTAGTTCATTCAATCTCCAGTGGACGGATGCGAAGATGTGGACTGTCCGCCTGCATCCCTGATTGTAACGTACACCCTAGTTAGTTAAACAAATTATTTTCACTAGTATAATTAATTTAATCTTGCATATGCTCCCTGGTTATACATTCATCTTTTCACCTTTCTGTAGGTTCGATACGACGAGATCATCTCTGATCCAGGTTATTTGGATAGTGTTCTGCTAGATGGGGCAGGGAAAGCTTCTGAGATAGCAGACGCCACTCTCAACAACGTCTATCAAGCCATGGGTTTCTTGCGCAGATAGCGTATGTAGAACATTTCACAAGAACTACAATTTTGTTTCTGCACGTGTAGGCCTTTCTGCTAGTGCTACTGATAAACATTTTGTTTGATGGTACTTGGATTAGCCTTTTGTTTCTGGTTGTTATGGACACTGTTAATAGATTGTGGAAGGATTATTTACCGAAATACAATGTCCAAATACCATCTCTGGATAACTTTACAGTTATTTTCTCGAAGTTACATGTGTGGGTATGGTGATAGCGCATATGTACGAAACATTTGCACAGACTGTACGCTCCCTGCTAATTGAATCAGCAGAGGAAAAAGCTTCATGTCAACCCTCCACTTAGGACTAACGCTGCTTGGCTGATGACTCTAGCAATCCTGTGGATCTCATGCTGTACAGATTGCCACGACTCGGAGGTATTTGTTTTCTTTGCGGTCTGAATGGCATCATCCGCACCTGGATACACTTCGGCTCCATAATCGTTGTACAGTGAAGGTCCATAAATCTGCATGATTTCTTTTCCGTAAGCATGATGGTATGTAATGAACCAACTACGTATTTTACCGAAACCACAGCTTACCATGTGTTTGTACCACGGTCTCCCAGAAAGTCCTTCCCACTCTGTGAATGCCCGTTCAGTCATCATCAGCCGGTCATTCAGATCTCTTACCCTCAACGGGTTGTTTCGCCACGGGGACCAAAATTTCCATGTTTGCAGAGCCTAATTACCAAGATGAACTTAGAAAGCCAAAACTTCCATGTTTGCAGAGCTTAATTATCAAGATGAACTTAGAAAGCTCGAAGTTAAAACTATGTCCCAACAACAACAACAACAACAACGGACAGCAATACCTGAAGTTCAGAATCCACTTTCAGCACTGCTCTATTGAACTGTTTGATCGACCTGTGGAGGGGAGATAAGCTGACAGGCATTCCTAGTACTCTCTTATTTATATCCACTGCACCATTCTGCAAAAGAGAGAGCTACTATCACGATCCTCCAAATTTAAACCCCTAATTACTGAGAGAAGATGCTCAGTTCTGAAAAAGTTGGTATTGGGGAGAGCTCTAAAGGACATGTTACCTCGAGCTCTGTGGCATAGGAACTGTAGTTGAAGGGTAGGATCTCCTCATCTGAAAGCCTCAAAGCAACAAGCCCCCATATGCTTGCCACTACAAGAAGAGATGATTTTAGCTGGAGTTTTGGCTAGTGGGCTTATGCAAGTATTTTGCAAATGCAACAAATTTAGCACAACATATTTTCGATGATCAACTCAACCGAAAGTATATACGACAGACACTTGTTCACTTGGTAAGTATGGTTAAGATGTACAGTATGCTTCACACGTTTTAGCAATGTCCCATGATCCTCCCTAACTTGCGTGTTGTGCCTCCTGCTGGATAGGCACACACAAGTTCCTGTCTGCAATGGAAGTCGAGAAATGTGAATCGTGTCGTTGTTATGGGGCAGAGGAGCACATGGAGACCTATGTTGACATCGAGCTTGTCATCTTAGAGCTGGCACAAACCCCTGCGTCGCCCCTTCCTTGGCGGCCCGGGGGTTCACTCATGCGCCGCCGCCGGTGGCTCCCCTAACGTCCTACCGTCCCTCATCGCCGCCTGAGGTTGGCGCCGGGCAAGCCCAAGCCAAGGAAGGTGGCGGCAGGGCTCGTGCTGCTCCTCCCTGTCCGGGGGCGGCGGCTTGCGGACGGAGCCGGGGTGGCGGTGCATCCGTTGGCTCTGCTCTGGCGACCTGGGGATGGCACGGGGGGCGGGGGGGTGGTGGTCCGGCGTGGCCGTCGATTTGGACGCGGTGGTGGTGGCGGCACCCTCGGCTGGCAGCGCTCGTGGGCGGTGGATGGATCGCTTCTTGACCGCGTGGGCGGTGAGTCGTCGGTGGATCTCCTTTCCGCTGCAGCCTCTCTTCCGCTGCACTTGGTGGCTTGCGGTTTCGACCGTCGGCCTCGGTGCGTTGGCGGGGGCTGGTAGAGGTTGACTCGGACCGGATAAAACTCTGGATGGCTCGCTCATCCCAACGGTGGTGACGACCATGGTCGCCGCTCTCCTCCTTGCAGGCATCGTCGAGGTCCCTCCCCTACACCCCGACCCCATGCCCAGGTGAAGACCCAAAAATCTCCTCAGATTGGCGGCGGCGGCACTATGTGTGCTGCGCCCTTCTTGGAGGCGCCGCCTGGGGCGTTCTGGTGCTCGGTTAGAGGAATTGCAAGCGAAGGGGATGGGACCAGTGACAGCAGGTGGTGTTCGCGAAGGAGTGGCGTGGCATCTGGCACGTCGACAATGGCAGATATCAGCGGCATGGAGCAGCGGGGTCTCGGCGGTGGACGCGTGGACGAGCGTGTGATGGTAGCGCTGTCTGGCGTCGACGGCAGTTGGGACTGGCAAGGTCGATGCGTGAGTACCTGCTCTGAAGATGGATCGGTGCAAGACGGTGGCGGCCGCCTCTGTAACGTGAGCGTGCGGTGACCACTAAGAGTGCGCCGGACCGGTGTGTGCCCAGACCCGGCAATGCGGTTTGGTTGGGGCCTCCGGCTTTAGATGTTGGGCTTTTGTGTGAGGTCTGGGTATGCGGCTTAGACAATCGGCACCCCTTCATCAAGTTGATAGGAATAGCGACGATTGTTGCTGAGATGGTGGCTTCAGACTTATTGATGTACTATTTTGTAAGGTCTTGGTGAATAATTAATAAAATGGCTGCATGCATCATCCTGATGCAGAGACCGGGGGTCATCCTCCTTTTTGAAAAAAAATCGTAGGACTGGCACAACAAATAAAAGAGCAGTTTGAAGACAAGCTGCTTGTGGAGAGGGGTGTAATGTCATGGGCAGACTTAGGAAGGAGGACAATAGGAATGCAATTTGCTAGGAAAGTGGTGCATCTCCAACCGATCCCCAATAACAATTTTCATATTACTGGGGATGGTTGCTTTCACAGATCCCCAATAACCCCCATTCCCAATTACATATGGGCCCCACTTGTCAAAGAGATATTTCTTCCAGAAGACAAATGACGGAGAAAAGAGGGTGGCTACGCTGTGTTCGATGGTGGGGCCCCATGGTATTGGGAAAGAGGCAACTCCCCTCTATATTGGGGGAGTTGGGGTGATTTATTGATGGTCACCGATAAGATGGGACGGGATTGGCGGTCTATTGGAGCTGATCTTTTTTCCCAACTCCCTAAATACAAAGAAATGGGACAGGATTGGGGATCTGTTGTAGATGCTCTTATGTTCTTAGTGGTCAAGTCTGAGTTTTCCCTATAAAAGGCACACCATATACGATCAATCAAGCAATGAGAAGAACAAACTAGTAAAGATCTAATCCCAATCACTCATATGCCTATCATCCCCTGCACGCCAGCCTACCCTTGCTCCTCGGAGCCATAACTCCAACTTTGTCATGTTCATCAGTCTCGAGACCGCTAGTAATTTTAGCATAGGTTCGTTGCTATGGTGTACCTGCAACATGCCTGCGGAACATGGGATCTCCATACTTTTCCATCCATGTGAAGTCATCATACAAGCTGTGGTAAACTGCGTATCCTGCAAACAAGTAGCACTCTAATTCAATTTGATCTACTAAAAGAATTCACAATCAGTCAAGTGCAAACAGCAAAACATTTCAGGAATGTAACTTAATGAACATAGGCAGATAAAAAAAGCATAAAACAAACCTGACCCAATAGCCATGTCGACTGAAGGAATACCAATATGTTGAACAAAGGCAGAATAATCTGATCCTCCACCTCCTAACCTTCCAATCTTAATATATAAGTGTGTCATCAGAAATCTAGTATAGCAAAAGCATCACACACCTGAACTTAGAACAAGAGGAAATAGAACTATGTCTAAACTATACATAATATTCCTTTTACATGCCAAGTGTGCAGAATACTGAGAAAACAAATTTGTGTGACATGCTTAGTTAACATGAAGTGCATACCAAAGAACTATCAGAAGCCATCCACAAGTCATACAGACTTTCTGTTCCATTATCCGGATTTTGAACCTTCCTCGGAAAGAAAGAAAACACAGTATATTAAGAGAAGTAGAGAATCCTCAACACTAATTCACTCTTTGGTTTTTAATAGAAATTCCTACTGAAAACAATTCCATTACAGTAAACTATTCCTTCTTTCAAAGGTAACAACTACTCAGGTTAGAGACAAAAGAATTTATGGATTGTAAATTTGTATAAGCAATGACAAAACAAGCCGAGCGCAGGTTAGAGAGAAAAGAATTTATTGATTGTAAATTTGTTGCCCCACTGTCCCCTTGGCATAATTGCACGAGCCATGCAATTCAAGTCCCTTGTAGTTTTTGGCCACGTACGAGTGACAACATGCTATTGGTGTCTAACTATGCCAAAACTTAGAGCAAATTAGTTTATATATTAAACTTGCCAAAGTTTGCCTTTTCCTTTTTGCAAAACTTGCCTAAGTTTAGGTCATAAAAACTGAAGCCACTTTGGTTAGAATTTTGCACACTTTAGACCCAGGTGCTATAAATGGAATTTTGCCACATGTGAGACTACGGACCAAATGGATGCACAAGTCAGGGTGTGGGAAGTGTGGAATTCTGGTTAGTCTAAAGGTTTGGTTATGAACGAAACAGGCCTTGGCCAAACCGTGGCTTGCCACAAAAACCTCTAGATCTTCTCTCGTAAATGCTATGTCACCATGGAAGCAAGCGACCCTCGGCGGGTTGGATCTAACCCTAATAGTATTGTATATATTTGCTGTTGACTGAATAGACATGTCTATTTACTGAATAGACATGTCTATTCCGACTATTATACCTTTTTACTCGCCTGCTTGAGCAACTCATCAAGTTGAGGAGTGGCTGATGCGTCAACTCCAGAACCAGACACACCAACATCTACATTCAGGTAAGCAACAGTTCTCGAAGTTAGCATTGCCCTGTTCTCTTCAACCCATTCTGTGGAACCTATCTGCAATTTTCTAAAGAAATTAGTATGAAAAGGACAGGCGAACTGCTTGATAATAGTACAAGGGAATGGAGAGAGAGAGAGACCAATCCGTACTCTTCAGCATCCCAATTACACAAAATGATGGTTCGACGAGGTCTCCAACCCTTGTTTTGTAGCTTAGACAACCTTTGAGCTAGCTATATTCAATAGTAGTTAACAAGCCAATGTGTTCCTCTAGATCATTAGTAGACTAAAACAAAGGGGTGACATAGAGCAACTGAATATGCCATACCTCAAGCAAGGCTGCCGTTCCGCTGTTTGGGTCAGCTGCCCCAAATGTCCACGCATCACGATGGTTGCCAAGAATAACATACCTGTATGTGCATGATAATTATTACTGGATATGTAGTTATTCATGTACTGAATCTCTTACATGCAAAATCATCAGTGGTGATAAACAGTTGAAACCTAAGATGGTTCTTGGTGTCTGTTTCAAAATTGTAATCCAAGATATCTCTAATTAACTACTGATGAAATGTAGCTGAGTTTCTCTGATGCAATTATAACAATGTAGTTATAAGTTTGTTGAAATTTCGTTATCAAGGGTACTCATACTGTGGCCTATGGCACGGATTTGGAGTCAGTCATTTGGAGTTGAGTCAGAGGGCACACTGTTGCCGACAGTAGGGGGTTTGGTGGGCACTGAAGTGGAATTCCCATTGAAGAGAAGTGTATGGCAAAATGGTGAGCGGTTTTGCCATTTGGGGATATTGACCACAAAAAGGAGAAACGCGGAGAGTTTCGTTTACCTGTCGGGTTCTTCTTTCCCTTCAATCACCGAAATAACATTCTGAATAGTAGCTATCGTCTCATTCCCCTGAAAGAAACACACAAGCATCACTCGAGTCAGCCAGGAAGTGGAACCAAAAAGGAAGAGAAAGGCAGATCTCGTCTCCACATCAATTTGACAGCAACTTACTGTGTATGTCAGATTGAGTACCGCCGGCCCGGGCCCGAGGCGGTAAACCGGCGCGCCGTCACCGCCTTGCCAATCCTCTGGCGCGACGTCCCCGCCGACGAGCCGTAGTATCTCCTCCCCGTCCCTCCCCGACACCGGCAGCGCCGGTATCCCCGGCATGTCGTGCGTGGACATCGCCTTCGCGACGCTCACACGCTCGCAACCTTCCGACGACGCCCACATCGGCGTCGTGGGGTCCCCCACCCCCTTGAACGTGCTCCCCACCTGCACGCCGGTCGGCGGCATCCACGGCCCATCCGGGAAGGCCTTCCCCGGCGTGTAGTCCTTGGGGTCGGTGAATATCACAGCCGCCGCCGCGCCAGCGTCACGGGCGTTCTTCACGATGTCGCCCCGGTACACCTTGCCGTAGCGCGCGAGGGCGACCTTCCCGGTGACGTTTACGCCCCGGGAGGCGAGGTAGGCGTAGTCCTCCCTGCGGCCGTAGTTGGCGTAGACCACCTCGGCGGCGGCCGAGCCGGACGCGGCGTAGGCGAGGAAGGTGGGGACGACCTCCGCCGAGGCAGCGGCGTAGGGGTCGCCAGGGTAGGTGTCCTGCACCAACGCGAAGGCGGTGGCGTCGCGGCCTGGCGCGGAGAGGGAGAGGGAGCGGCCGACGGGGTAGGAGAGGAGGACTTCGTAGGGCGTGACGCGGGTGGGGAAGGAGAGGGAGGAGAGCGTGGAGACGACGTGATCGGCGGCGAGCGCGTTGGCCTCGGTGCCCGCGAGGTGGGGGCGGACGGTGAGCGCGCGCAGGTGCGCGGCGGCGGTGTCGTTGGAGCCCAGTGAGAGGAAGAGTGATTGGTAGTACGACGGGGCGGGCGCGACGAGGAGGTGGTAGTAGGTGGCGAACAAGGCGCCGACGAGGAGAGGGAGCGGGTGGAGCCTCGCGGTCGCCCGGGGAGGAAGAGGAGGAGGGGTGGCGGGGATGAGCGGGGTAAGCAAGCAGGAGTCGTCGCCGCCGAGCGGAGGCGGCATGGCGGCGGCGTCCGGCGGCGGCACTGGCGAGGCGGGGTAGTCAGTCCGGTAGTGCCTGGCGTGTGGTGGTGCGGCGGGAGAGCCGGAGTGGAGTGGGTAGTAGAGTAGACGCAGGGAAAGCGTTTCCCTGTCTTCCGCTGACATATGGGTCCCGGTGCGATGTTTACGTTTTATACGTTATCTTTCGCTATCCTTGGTACAGCGTGGCGTGTGCTTCGTGGAATAATCGTGCAATACGTTTTCGACCTTTTGCGACGAGGTGGGCTGGTTGGGTGGGGTAAGACGTGGATTGATTCGGATTGGGCCTTTGTTTATGGCTTCATTATTTGAGGGTCCATTTCCGTTCTTAGGATTTTTTATTTTTTTGAACACAGCCCAGACGCAAGCCTTCATACATACGCACATACACTCACCCCTATGAACATACACACGCACACCTTATCCCTATGAGCACCTTTGAGAGACTGAGCCAACATACATCTTGAGATTTACGAAGTCACCTTAGGCGCCTCGTCGTCGACGGGAACGTCTCCTCCCACTGAATGCGCATCGCCAATTTTTTTGAAATAAATTCAGAAATATTGCAAGCATCAGGACTTGAACCCTGGTGGGTTGGGGATACCACTATCCCTATAACCATCCAACCACAGGTTGGTTCGCCCTAAGATTTTATTTAAATATAATAGGTTAACTATAAGCAATTGAAAACGTATGAACATACTCCGTCCAGTATACTTACAACATCTACCTGTTCAGGAAAAACACCTACGACTGGGCGGACAGATCGTGAGTGTCAGTTTTCTCGAACCCAAGCACACTTTTCAAACGCCCCTTATACGTCCAAGCTGATCGGCACCATTCATATGTATCACATATATGAGGCGGATATGAGGTTGTCTGAACGTGTACGCGACATCAGCTTGGACGCTGGCTCGCACCAACCCAACTAGAAATCCTCACCCGGACCAAACCCTACCTCACTTGTCTAAAAAAATATCTCACTCTCTGCTCCTCCCCAATCGCTTCCCTCCCCCTCTCCGTCCCCTCCTATAGCATGTCGAGCATCTGTAGCGGAGGTGGCGGCGGAGGATCCGGTAATGTGGACGACCACATTGACTAGGACGCCCTCATCCACGAGGTGGAGGCGAGCGACGACGAGCAGCTCACGCTCCACATCACGCTACAACGGTTAGGGTGGACAGGGGCGGTAGCTCGAGCTCCGCTCCATCCCCTGTCACCCAGCAACGCGGCATGGACACTGGCGCCATCCCATCACGCACCGCGGGCAACTCATCGTGGTCCACACGCTTCGCTCCACTGGCCCGAGGACATCCGATACTCTCTCTCCAACCCCCCCCAGCGGACCCTTCTCACGGGCATTGGTGGGTGCTCGTGCCCGCGCCGCCGACGTCACGGGCGAACGCCCGAATCGGATGCGTGTGCCGCACGCCACGAGAAGTAGCGGGCTAGGGAGAGGGCGGCGGTGGCGGCCGCATCTTCCTCCCATCAAGTCCGCGGCCAGGCGACGGTCGATGAGGAGGAGCAGTGATGATGTTTGCTAAGACTACGTCGGTAATTCCCCCAAGAGGAGAGGATGATGTAGCACAGCGACGGTAGGTATTTCCCTCAGTAATGAAACCAAGGTATCGAACCAGTAGGAGAACCAAACAACAAAACGTAAACAGCCCCCGCACACAAATAACAGCCACTCGCAACCCGACGTGTTAAAGGGGTTGAGGGGTTGTCAATCCCTTTCGGATAACGGCGCCAGAAGGCACGTTGACGGAAGAAAATTGTAATAGATTGAAATAATAGATCATAAATAGAATAAAGTGCAGCAAGATATTTTTTTATTTTTTGGTTTAATAGATCTAAATAAAAACGCAAAGGAAAAGTAGATCCCAAGGCAAATATATGAGAAAGAAGACCCGGGGACCGTAGGTTTCACTAGTGGCTTCTCTTGAGAAAGATAGCAAACGATGGGTAAACAAATTACTGTTGGGCAATTGATAGAACTTCAAATAATCATGACGATATCCAGGCAATGATCATTACATAGGCATCACATCCAAAATTAGTAGACTGACTCCTGTCTGCATCTACTACTATTACTCCACACATCGACCGCTATCCAGCATGCATCTAGTGTATTAAGTTCATGGAAAAACAGAGTAATGCAATAAGAATGATGACATGATGTAGACAAGATCCGTTTATCTATATGGCGGTAGATATAGATCTTGTCTTTTTATCCTTAGTAGCAACGATACATATGTGTCAGTTCCCTTTCTGTCACTGGGATCAAGCACCGTAAGATCGAACCCACTACCGGGCACCTCTTCCCATTGCAAGATAAATATATCGAGTTGTCCAAACAAAACCCAAATATCAGAGAAGAAATACGAGGCTATAAGAGATCATGCATATAAGAGATCAAAGAAACTCAAATAACTTTCACGGATATAAAAAGGTATAACTGATCATAAACTCGAAGTTCATCAGATCCCAACAAACACACTGCAAAAGAGTTACATCATATGGATCTCCAAGAGACCATTGTATTGAGAATTCAGCGAGAGAGAGAAAGCCATCTAGCTACGGACCCGAAGGTCTACAAAGAACTACTCGCGCATCATCGGAGAAGCACCAATGGAAGTGGTGAACCCCTCTGTGATGGTGTCTAGATTGGATCTGGTGGTTCTGGACTCTGCGGCGGCTGGATGAATATTTCGTCGACTCCCCTAGGGTTTGTGGATTTTTGGGGTATTTATAGAGCAAAGAGGCGGTCCGGGGGGCACCCGAGGTGGGCACAACCCACCATGGCGCGCCTGGGCCTCCTGGCGCGCCCTGGTGGGTTGTGCCCCCCTCGGGGCACCCCCCAGGTGCAACCAGAGCCCATTGCCTTTCTTCTTGCCCATAAAAATCATCGTGGAGTTTCGTGGCATTTGGACTCCGTTTGATATTGATTTCCTGCGATGTAAAAAACATGGAAAAACAGCAACTGACACTTGGCACTATGTCAATAGGTTAGTACCAAAAAATGATATAAAATGACTATAAAATGATTATAAAACATGCAAGATTGATAATAAAACAGCATGGAACAATAAAAAATTATAGATACGTTGGAGACGTACCAGCATCCCCAAGCTTAACTCCTACTCGTCCTCGAGTAGGTAAGTGATAAAAACAGAATTTTTGATGTGGAGTGTTGTTCATCAAATCATAACATATTCTTTTCTTTATAGCATGGACATTTGGACTTCTATGTGATTCAAAGCAATAGTCTAGTTTTGACATAATAATTTAGATACTCAAGCATATCAACAAGCAACCATGTCTTTCAGAATATCAATGCTAAAACAAATTATCCCTAGCCCATCATGCTCAAACATTGATCCATTCATGAAACACACTCGAATATTAGCTACACCCAATACTTAAGTACGATCATATTGCCTCCTAGTTGATGCTTTTGTAAGAGAAGATGGAGACTCGAAATAAAAATTGCATAAAGTAAAAGAAAGGCCCTTCGCAGAGGGAAGTAGGGATTTGTAGAGGTGCCAGAGCTCAAAGCAAAAAATATGAGATATAAACATTTTGGGAGGTGTATCCATCCCACCAACGAAAACGACGTAGAGCTACGAACACTTTCCATGCTAGATATGCCCTAGGCGGTTCCCAAACAGAAAATAAAGTTTATTCCTTTTTCCACCATACTTTCACTTTCCATGGCTAGTCGTATCCACGGGTGCCTTCCATACCAACACTTTTCAAGGAATTTATTATTTAACAACATAAAGTAAATTCATTTTTACATTTTGGGACTGGGAATCCCTAAAACATTTGCCTTACTCTCGTGCAATGACAAGCGAATAAACACTCATCGCGAGAATAACACATCCAGCATGGAAAATATTAGCCACCCGTTACCGTTTCGCGAGCGAAACAAACACACAAAAGAGAAGTTTATTTTTAAAATTAGAGATGGAACATGCAAATTTGCTTAGAACGGCAAAAGAATACCACATATAGGTAGGTATAGTGGACTCATGTGGCAAAACTGGTTAAAGGATTTTGGACGTACAAGTAGAGATCATACTTGGTGCAAAATGAAGGCTAGCAAAAAGATTGAGAAGCGACCAACCAAGAAACGAATAATTTCATAAAGCAAGCATTAAGCATAAGTAACACCGAATAATGCACCACAAGTAGGATATAATTTTCATTGCATGATTATTGAATTTTGTGCACGCATAGGGAATCACAAACCTTAACACCAATATTCTTACTAGAGCACAATTACTCATCAACATAACTCACATATCACATCATCATATCTCAAAACTATTACTAAGAATCAAGTTTATTTTGTCCAATGATCTTCATGACATTATCCTTCTTGGATATCTATCAGTTTGGGACTAGTTTTCATGTGTTGCTTTTCATAAGCTCAAACAAATATAAGTGAAGATCATGAGCATAACAAATTTTCTTTCTCTCAAAATAATTTAAGTGAAGCAAGAGAGAATTTCTTTAAAAAAATTCTAACTCTTAAATAAATCTAAGTGAAGCAAGAGAGCATTTCTTCAAAAATAACAAGCACACCGTGCTCAAAAAAATATAAGTGAAGCACTAGAGCAAGTCCTAGCTCATAAAAGATTTAAGTGAAGCAGAGCAATTCTAACAAATCATGATATAATTTTGGCTCTCTCAAATAGGTGTGTCCAGCAAGGATTGATAAATTAAAACACAAAAAAACAAGCAAAGACACATATCATACAAGACGCTCCAAACAAAACACATATCATGTGACGAATAAAAATATAGTCTCGAGTAAAATACCAATAGTTGTTGGAAGAAAGCGGGGATGCCACTCGGGGGCATTCCCAAGCTTAGTTGGTTGCTCATTCTTGGATAATAGCTTGGGATGCCGGGGCATCCCCAAGCTTAGGCTCTTACATCCTTCCTTCATCCATCATAAGATAACCCAAAACTTGAAAATTTCAATCACACAAAACTCAGCAAAACCTCGTGAGATCCGTTAGTATAAGAAAGCAAACCACTACTATAAGTGTTGTATTAAACCAATTCATATTTTGTTTTTGTATTATATCTACTGTATTTCAACTTTTCTATGGCAAAAACTCATCAAAGAAAACCATAGAGCCATCAAAATAAGCACACAACACAAAGAAAACAGAATCTGTCAAAACAAAACAGTCTGTAGTAATCTGACTTTTTGCGAATACTTCTGTAACTCAAACAATTCTACCAAAATAGTACGACCTGGGTAATTTGTATATTAATCTTCTGAAAAAAGAATTGGCATTTTATCACGCTCTGGTGATTTTTAACAATTGTTTTCGTGAGCACAAAGTTTCTGTCTTTTTCAGCAAGATCAAACAACTATCAACCAAGAAGATCCTATAGGCTTTACTTGGCACAAACACTAACTAAAACATAAAAAAGCACAACCATTCCAGTAGCATAATTGTGCAAACACAAGAACATAAAGCGAAAAGCAAAAATAAATTTTATTCATTGGGTTGCCTCCCAACAAGTGATATAGTTTTACGCCCTTAGCTAGGCGTAAGGCAAGGATCTAAGTTTTGTCATCCTTCTTCTTCTTAATTTTCTTTGGGGGTATTTTTGTCAGGAGGTTTTGTAAACACAACATAAAATATATTATCCATAGAAACTTTAGCATTCCTTAGTTGGTTTTCATCATAACCCCTTTGATTTCCCGCAACAATCCAAGAATAGTGTCCATTAACATTATTAAAAACTTGTTGGATTATTTTTAGAGCAGGAACCTCCTTTTTAAGATTCTCATCAAAGATCTTATTATCCCCAAGCAAATGCCTTAGTCCATAGTCACTATTGTAAATAATTTCATCTATCACGGGTTTTCCATGATTCATACCATAAAAGTCAAAGATTTCCCTAGCTTCCCGAATTATAGTCAAACTCGTTCATAAGAACGAGAGTGGCCAACTTTTTGGCTCTAGGATTCTTTATTTCGGGAAGCTCAAAAAACAATCTTTGCAAAGTAGGATGAGTGTGGATAAATTTACTTTCAAGTTTCAGAACTAGTGCTGCAATGGCATCCGCATAAGATCTAGTAGTTTTAAGTATAGGAGCATCATCAAGACTCAGATTTCCAACACAATTGAAAAATTCTTGGATACGTTCTTTCCCATGACGTTCCCTTGCCCCAAGATAAAAGTTTTAGCATCCAGATTGCCTGTACATCCAATCTTAGGAGTCAGGCCATCATCTGTTGGTGCCATACCGAAATCACTCATGATTGCAAGTAGAGAATAGATCTGACAAGAAAACGGCGAACGGAAAAAGAGAGGCAAATAAAACGGCAAATTTTTGTGAAGTGGGGGAAAGGAAAACGAGAGGCAAATGGCAAATAATGTAAATTGCGAGGAGATGAGATTTGTGATTAGGAACCTGGTTATGTTGAAGATCCTCCCCGGCAACGACGCCAGAAATTCCCTTGATGATGTTTGCTAAGACTACGTGGGTATTTCCCCCAAGAGGAGAGGATGATGTAGCATAGCAACGGTAGGTATTTCCTCAGTAATGAAACCAAGGTATCGAACCAGTAGGAGAACCAAGCAACAAAATGTAAACAACCCCTGCACACAAATAACAGCCACTCGCAACCTGACGTGTTAAAGGGGTTGTCAATCCCTTTCGGGTAACGGCGCCAGAAGGCACGTTGACGGAAGAAAATTGTAATAGATTGAAATAATAGATCATAAATAGAATAAAGTGCAGCAAGATATTTTTGTATTTTTTGGTTTAATAGATCTGAATAAAAAACGCAAAGGAAAAGTAGATCGCAAGGCAAATATATGAGAAAGAAGACCCGGGGGGCGTAGGTTTCACTAGTGGCTTCTCTTGAGAAAGATAGCAAACGGTGGGTAAACAAATTACTGTTGGGCAATTGATAGAACTTCAAATAATTATGACGATATCCAGGCAATGATCATTACATAGGCATCACGTCCAGGATTAGTAGACCGACTCCTGCCTGTATCTACTACTATTACTCCACACATCGACCGCTATCCAGCATGCATCTAGTGTATTAAGTTCATGGAAAAACGGAGTAATGCAATAAGAACGATGACATGATGTAGACAAGATCCGTTTATCTATATGGTGGTAGATATAGATCTCGTCTTTTTATCCTTAGTAGCAACGATACATACGTGTCGGTTCCCTTTCTGTCACTGGGATTAAGCACCGTAAGATCGAACCCGCTACCGGGCACCTCTTCCCATTGCAAGATAAATAGATCAAGTTGGCCAAACAAAACCCAAATATCAGAGAAGAAATAAGAGGCTATAAGAGGTCATGCATATAAGAGATCAAAGAAACTCAAATAACTTTCATGGATATAAAAAGGTATAACTGATCATAAACTCGAAGTTCATCAGATCCCAACAAACACACCGCAAAAGAGTTACATCATATGGATCTCCAAGAGACCATTGTATTGAGAATTCAGCGAGAGAGAGAGAGAGAGAGAAAGCCATCTAGCTACTAACTACGGACCCGAAGGTCTACTAACTACGGACCCGAAGGTCTACAAAGAACTACTCACGCATCATCGGAGAGGCACCGATGGAAGTGGTGAACCCCTCCGTGATGGTGTCTAGATTGGATCTGGTGGTTCTGGACTCTGCGGCGGCTGGATGAATATTTCGTCGACTCCCCTAGGGTTTGTGGATTTTGGGGGTATTTATAAAGCAAAGAGGCGGTCCGGGGGGCACCCGAGGTGGGCACAACCCACCAGGGCGCGCCTGGGCCTCCTGGCACGCCCTGGTGGGTTGTGCCCCCCTCGGGGCACCCCCAGGTGCAACCAGGGCCCATTGCCTTTCTTCTAGCCCATAAAAAATCATCGTGGAGTTTCGTGGCATTTGGACTCCTTTTGATATTGATTTCCTGCGATGTAAAAAACATGGAAAAAACATCAACTGGCACTTGGCACTATGTCAATAGATTAGTACCAAAAAATGATATAAAATGACTATAAAATGATTATAGAACATCCAAGATTGATAATAAAACAACATGGAACAATCAAAAATTATAGATACGTTGGAGACGTATCAAGCAGCTCCTTGAGGCAGTCCTCCTCCGCTCGCCGGCCATGCCAGAGACGTACGCGAGCCGACTACGACACGGGAACGCCAAGGCGCTCTAGCTCAGCATCGAGCAATCGAAGCGCGAAGCAACGGAGAAGGTGGCGACCAAAGTGAAAGTCGCCCGTCTGGCGAAGCAGCAGGCGCTTTGTCCGTCGGATGGCTGAGTTCATCTCCTTATCATCCGATGACTTGGACATCACCGATGACTCCGACGATGCCCCTCTCACCATCGCCGTTAACGCCTACACGAAGGGCTACGGTCGCTCCGGTGTCCGCAAGGGCAAAGGACTAGCGAGGAAATGGCGATTTCCATCGTCCTGTCCGTCTCTTCTTTGGTATTTAGTTATTTTACTTTAAATATGTGTCCGTTTGCCGCCGATGAACCGCCACATTTGGTCCAATGAACTGTGATGTTATGCATGTTTGAACTGTGAATCTAGGCCTCTTTTTGTTGCTATGTGATTACTTCCTTTGGTGATCCGGAAAGGGAACAGAAAGGATTCTCGCCTTTTCCGTGAGAGGCAACCCTGAGTTACTAAACCCACAATTGGACGGTTCCCTTTAATCTAAGGTCTCAAAAAGCTTTTGCTAGAGAATTAATTCCAGCTTTTGAGCGGATCGTAAATCAAGCTGACACAGAAAACGCTTATAACAAAAATAGGTATGGGTTATGAGAACTTATGCTTACAACCATGCATATATCTGTGTCGGGACCAGAAATGATACTAATTTGTGCTCTAGAAGTCATCCATCAAGATGTACTTGTTGCATATCGAAGTGGGGGATGTGTCTAAATTACGTCTTGACCGACACACGTCTTGCATCAAGAGTCGGTTGTCCAAGCGAAGGCCCTATTCGTCGCATGGGGATGCCTCGATAACTAAGATTGCAATAATCAGATAAACGCATTGGGCGTTTAATGACCACCTCTTGAATCGCCAAGGATAGGATCCATGTTACCGTACTAAAACTTTCTATCGCCGATGTTCAGAATAACATTTCATGGTCTCCCTACCATTAGCCTCTCTGTGTCTCGTTCTCCATGATCCAGAGTACCTGCAGGGATGAAGGACGCGAACGAGACAAGAGACAACTATGGAACAATTTTATGTTACACATACGAGACGTTAATTCAAAGTACTTCCATTGATCCCTCCAACAAATATATCGGGTTGCAAGGCTCTTGCCTCAACCCATGACCTTACCGAACTACTCACACATGGAGATCAGATCACACGAAGAACACATCACGAAGATAGATCGATTGATAATATGTCTTACATTGGATGCCGTGTGTGATACACGATTACAAGTATGACTAGATTGATGAGAAATATGGTGGTGATGAAGGTTGTATCTATGGAGATGGGAAATGGTGACGACTAGGGTTGATGGAGATGGCTATGGTGGTGATGACGAAGAATGGCTTTTCTGCGATGTTCTGTTGCTCATTTGGCGTCGGCCCCTTTATAAAGGTTGTTCGGGTGGATCAAACGCCTTGGTTTCCACACCATACGTCCGCTCATACGAGCGAGTGTGGTCGTACGAAACGTCTTCTTTTGCTCTGTTTCTTCTGGTGCACCTCCCACTTGATCTCCTCTATATCCACTTTCCCCCTTTTCGTGTACTGGCTTGATTTTGTCCATAAATGTTCCATTTCCCATGGAAACAAAATAAAGATAGGATATTTAGAATCCTACGCATTCATTAGTCATTAGTAGCAATATCGGAGTGAATATGTCGGTTTTAATGAAATATATCAGTTTAAACTCAGGTTAGAGGAGTGTAAAAATAGCACTCATCAACTCCCTCCAGCTTAAACTTGATCATCCTCGAGCAACATAGAGTGAAATCTGAGTCATAAGGAAATCAGTTGTTTAAACCGAAATAACGAGAAGATTTCAGTTCACTTACGATCGGTACGCCTAGATAGCCCTTCGCTTCTTAACCTGAAAACTTTGTTAGCTGTAGGAGTGGCATGGTTATTATGCAAGTGTTAGTGAAGCAAAGATAATCAACTCAAAGCTCTTGCTCAACTAGATAAAATAACATGGTAGCACTTAATTCTGTTTTCTCTAGTTAACACTTGCTTGCCTGGAATGCACAGAAGAGTTTTTCTTTCTTTGAAACAATAAAAACAGGAATTAGGGAGTGAAGGTATGTAAAGACAACATAATTGTAGACTAGCTCACTAACACACCCAACAATGTCTCATCATGAAGGCTCTCAAGCTCTTTGTTTCAATCATTGTTTGCTGAAACTTTTGTTGTCACGCGACGGGATTACGCCAAATAAGTGATCATGTATAAGGTTTCTTTGTGGCTTAATTTTCGGTACTGTGGACCAATGTGTTTGTCTCTTTCAAGCTCTTGTGATCAGTACCCGGTGTTTACCACATACACACACATTGAAGAGAAAGCTAAATAATATTCGATGTAGTGTTGACACTACATATGGTAACAAACTCGTAGCCAAAATTCGAGCTGAAACTCTGGTGGATTGTTCATTGGTTAGCGAAGTTCTTAGGGAGTCTGGATTCACCACTGTTATGTATCAAACATAATTACACGAATGCATATTCTAGGTATGTACCACTAAGCCACCTCGTATTGTTTTCATAAATGGGCCGAGCCAACTACACATACATGCATCAGTCACTTATCACATATGTCACCCCCATTCCTCCTCAAATTCAATTTTAAAAAACAATTCATAAATGTGAAAAGATAAAGAATTTCAAAAAAGTTTATGAATTTTAAAACACAAATTGGAAAAAGTTCATGAATTTGAAAAGCTTTGCGGATTTCAGAAAGTGTTTGTGGATTTACCTTTTTTGCAAATCATAAAAATATTCACGAATTTGAAAACATGACCGTGAACTTGGAAAAACTTCATCGATTTAAAAAATGTTCACAAAATTAAAAAAGCTCACTAATTTAAAAATATTCATGATTTCAAGAAAATTTCATGAATTTGAAAAATATTATGAAAATTTAAAATAAAAGAAGAAAAATAAGAAAGGAAAAATGAAATTAAAAAAATAGAAAGGTAAATCTGAAAAAAATCAGAGCAGTTCGTGTTTACAGTCTCGCTCAGCTTATCAAAGGGCATGCGTTACTTACGATTATCAAAGTAAACAGCGCCGTAAAGACAAAGTAGGGGCACGCCGGTTTTACTATTTTTTTCTATATTGGTTACTGTGTTTGTTTAGCTTTTCATTTTTTTCCTTTTTTCCGCTTGTTTTCCATTTTCCCCTTTATTCTATTTTCAAATTTTGCTCCCATTTTCTAAATAATGAATGAAATTCTTAAAAAAATGTTCAATTTTGTTAAACAATGTTAAATTTTCAAAATTTTGTTCCCATTTGTCCGATCATTTATCAAAAATTAAAAAAGTTAAAATAATAAACATGTTTTGAAATTCCCAATCAGTTTTTTTATTTGTAAACATATTTGAAAATTTGAATACTTTTTGAAAGCGTTTACCTTTTGAAACTCCTTTTTATTTTTAATTGGTGAACATGTTTTGAAAAATATATTTCGAAATTCTAAACAAAATTTAAAACCACAAACATTTTGTCAAATTTATGAATAAATTTTCTATAACGAATATTTTTTCAAATCCCAGACAATTAGTTACAACACAAACATTTTTTAAAAGAAAAATAAGTCTTAAAAAAAACCTGAAGATAACCAACTAAAGAAATAGAAAAACCAGACCTGAGCCGGACCGAAACCTTTCTGGAAGGTTCCTAAAACCGATAAACACTATAACATGAACTGGGCTGGGCCATTAAAGCGCTGCCCCATGCAAAGGAAAGGCTGCCGCTTAATATGGGTAATAGGAAAGGGAGCTCCTAATCTGCGCATTCGGGGGAGCTCCTGTATGGGAGCTCCTATAGGCCGCTTGCTGCGGCAAAGTGCCGGCGCTTCGCACAGGAGCGGCCCGCGTGGGCCGGCCCATTTACAGTGGCACGCGACAGCACGTTCATGAGATGAAAAAATCGCAAAAAAAGAAAATCACGCCAATGTTGTAACTCGAACACGCGCCTTCGCACCAATTGGCCTGCCGTACAAACAACTGCGACAAAGACCATCTCATGTTTAATTAGCAGCCTGACAGTTAAAGACGTATACGACAGAGACTAATGTTAAACATTAATTCGCAAAAAATCCTAAAAACTACAGTCGATTTATTGGGTCGAATCGATGACCTCCTACAACTGAATTTTTCGAAATTATGAATATTTTCTTCAAAATAAAAACATTTTTAGAATTTTCGTACAAATTTTGTAAAACAGGAAGATTTTGATGATGTGAACAAATTTGAAGAAGGGGAACATTTCTTGAATCTGTGAACAAAAAATAAAAATGTTTACTTTTTAAAACTTTCAGAACATTTTTTGAATTTGTGAACAAAATTGAAAAACATGAACTATTATTGAATTTGTGAACAAATTAGGAAAGCCGGAACATTTTCTTCAATTCCCAAACATTTTTTGAATCTTGAGAACAAATTTTGAAACAACGAACATTTTTGAAAAATCCTGAACAAATTTGGAAGCGCGGACAATTTTTTAAAGTATGAACATTTTTTGAATTTTGAGAACATATTTTAAAACGGAGAACAATTTTGAAAAATCCCGAATAAATTTGGAAGCGCGAACATTTTTTTAATATGTGAACAATAAATATCCGGTACATTTACTGAATTTCGAAAGTTTTGTACTTTTTTGTGTAACAAGAACAATTTTTGAATTTTGAGAACTTTTTTTGGAAACACGAGAAAAAATTATTATTTTTCGATTTTTTTAAAGAGAAGAAAAGGAAAAGAAATAAAAAATAAAATCGTAAACATTTTGTAAAACTGCGAACAAGTTCTGAGAAAGAAAAATAAACTTGAAAAATAAAATGAAACAAAAAACAAAAAACGAAAAATAAAACTGAAACGAAAAAAGAGAAATGGAAAAACAACAGAAAGCCAAAAAAGAACCAGAAAAAAACGATACAGGAAAAAACCAGGGTTCAGGGAATCTTCTAGAAGGTTCCCAAAACCGGTTGGACGCATTATGTATAAGTGGGCCGGCCCAGGTTTGTCGCTAGCTGCGCTGCCCTGTGCGGTAGCCGCACATTTTGCCGCAGCGACGGCGAATAGGGATTTCCCTCCTGTATGACGCTCGTTAGCGTCAAACAGAAGAGCTTCCGCACAGGGCTCACGCAAACGGGCCAGCCCATTGATAATCCAACGTAAGAAAAAAAGTAACGAACGAAAAATCATAGCGCTAGTTTTTTTTTGAACTTAAAAATCATAGCGCTAGTTAGTTTCGAACTCGCGACCTTGCACTGGATAGCCACGTCAAATGGCACTCCCGCTAGCGACTGGTATTATTTTTAAGTACAGCGTAAACTTCAAGTACCATGTACAGCGGCAGATCGGGTTTTTTAATCTTCATTAAAAAAAATGAATAATGTTTTCTTGAACAAATTTCGAAACTCGAACAAACTTTTAAAACGTAAAAAATCATTGAAAACATGAACACAAATTTATTACTTTTTTAATATACGATGAATGATTTTCAAATATACATTGAACATTTTTTAGATATACGGTGAACAATTTTGAAGTACATAGTGAACATTTTTGTGATATACGCGGAACAAAACTTAAAACATAATGAACATTTTTGTGATATACCATGAGCAAATTTTGTACACTGAACATTTTTATAATATAATCTGAACAATTTTAACCACACATTGAACAATTTTGTGATATGCGCTGAAAAAACATTTAAATAACCATTAAGATTTTGTGATATACACTGAACTATTTTAAATTTTTGAGAAAATTGAAAAAAGTTAATAAAATTATAGAAAACCGTGAACACATTTTGAAATCACGATTTTTTTGGGGATTTCGAAACATTTTCTTGAAAACAAAGTATAAAAATAGAAACGAAAAACGATAAAATGAATGGAAAGGAAAATGAAAAGAAATACAAACAAAAACAGAAGAAAATAGAAACAAAAAAGGAAACTGGAAAAAACCAGCAAAACATTGAATATTTTTGTAAAAAATACGCTGGACAATTTTTAGCTAAACATTGAACATTTTTGTGATATACACTGATTTTTTAAAAATATGCATTGAACATTTCTGTGATATACGCTGAAGAAAGATTTGAATTGTGAACAATTTTTTGAAAAAGTGATTTTTTTTGGAAACCATGAACATTTTTTGATATCATGAACAAATTTAGGAATTTCAAAAAAATTGAAAACAAAGAATAAACAAATGAAAAATGATAAAAATAAATGAAAGCGAAAAAGAACAGAAACAGAAAAAAAGGAAAAAAGAAAATAGGCAAAAAAGGAAAACCAACAAAAAGAATAAAACGAAAAAACTCGGTTGAGGGAACCTTCTAGAAGGTTCCCAAAATCGATTGTCAGGAGCTGCTTTAAACGCTCGTTATGGGCCGGCCCGTTTTGCATGCGCTTCAGTGGAAATGACTCAGCTGGACGCTCGCGCGCGTCAAATAGGGATCGCCCGCTGTAGGCGCCCGTTAACGAAATGCACGCTAGTTCTTCCAACCGATGTGGCACAATGGCAGGCACGAGCGGGCCGGCCTTGTGACTTTTTTAGGGTGCCTTGGTCCTTTTTTGCTGTGTACAAGCAAGAGCAAACACACCCCATCCCATATTAATTCTCAAAAAGAAAAAACACTCCATCCCATATTGAGATATTCGAAACATCTTTATATTTTTGTGAACAAAAGGGGGTACATTGCAAGTTCTCGTGCGTGCGTTGTGTGACTGGATAAAAAATATTACAGGAGTTCGAAATCCAGAGAATATGACAATAAAAATTGATCACGCCGATGCAGCTATGTGTACACTTAACCTTAGGATGACAATTTCCTACAAAGAGAGACCGAACGTTTCATATAAAGGGCTCATTCGAGGACGCAACTATGTGTACACTTAGGGCGTGTTTGGTTACATTGCCAATCGAGCCTGGCCCGGCGAGCCTAGCTCTAGTGAGCCGGTTTAAGGGGATGCAGCAAAAAGACCCCAGATGCACATAGTTTGGTTGCCTGCATAAACCTTAGTTGCATGAGACAACCATTTTTGACCCCGCGTTTGGTTGCCCGCATTGCATTGGGCGTATATATGACATGGTGTTTGGTTGCAACCTGCATAAGGTGTTGTCACTACTTCTAACTAGTGTTGAGCTTACCACACACAATCTGAACATGTAGTGCCAGCTAGTTAAACAAATGACAGTTCATCCTAACTAGTATCAAATGACAGTTGAAATTATTAAGAGCCATTGGCTAAATAGGGGATAGTTCATCGGTGTTGCTGCTATCAGATCTTCCTCTTCATCTTCATCTTCATCTTCCTCTTCTTCCGCTTCCTCTTCCTCTTCTTCTTCTTCTTCTTCTTCTTCTTCTTCTTCTTCTTCTTCTTCTTCTTCTTCTTCTTCTTCTTCTTCTTCTTCTTCTTCTTCTTCTTCCTCTTCTTCTTCCTCCTCCTCCTCTTCTTCTTCTTCTTCTTCTTCTTCTTCTTCTTCCTCCTCCTCTTCTTCAAATCCTGCACTGACCTCTATTAAGCCACATTGCCTCTGCCCACTCCAACCTTTTGTTCTTCCAAGCGTCATTGTCAAATGTCTCCACACCATGGCCGGAGCTAACAACATTGTCAGGCTCAACCTCTTCCTCCTCAGGCACGTGTTCATCAAAGCCCCACTGGAGGATCCAGTTATGCAGAATGCAACAAGTAAGAACAAGCTTAACCTGAGTGGAGTATGGGTGGAATGACTTCTGATCCAGGATCTTAAACCTATTCTTCAGAGCTCCAAATGCCCTCTCAACAGTTACTCTAAGGCTGGAGTGTCTGTGATTAAACAGCTCCTGTGCAGTCCTAGGATAGTTCCTACTAGAGAACTCGTTGAGATGGTACCTGGTTTACCTGAAGGGTGGAAGAATACCCGGCCGACATGCATAGCCAGCATCTCCAAGGTAGAACTTGCCGCCGGGGATGTTGATCCCATCAGGTCGACTCATGCTGTCAGTGAGAATGTTAGCATCATGCGCTGACCCCTCCCAGCCAGCCAACACATATGTGAACTTGAGATCAAAGTCAACAACAGCAAGCACATTCTGGCTTGTGTAGTGCTTCCTCCCCCTGTATGCTGCAGACTGTGACCTAGGAACTCTGGCAGTGACATGAGTACCATCTATTGCCCCAATGCAATCCTGAAAATGGCATCACAAGCCTGTGTTAGTGCTCAACTTGAACAATACAAGCATATCAAGCTATGAAAAGTGTATATTGTCAATGCTCACCTTGAAGTATGGATACCATCTTGGGCTTCCGCGAATCTTGGGTGGAGTCTGGCCAGATGGTCTCCTGATCATCTCTCCTCTAAGCTCCCCAACAACAAAAAGCACCTGCTTGGAGTACCTAGAGATGGTCTCCATTGATCTCCTGAACGTGTTGTGAATGACCCTGAACCTCTGGTTATGGCCAACAACATGGAGGAACATGGCTACTTGCTCTTCCACACTGGTGTTGATGTTATCTTGTAGCAGCCCCCTGCTCCTGAAGGTCTCGACAAGCCTGGCAAATGGTGCTCTTTTCATTCGAAGCATCCACAGAGCCTCGACGTCATTGCAGTTGTAGATGTAGTTCAGATTTTGGATCCTCTCCTATTCTCGGATAAACATTGGACCATAGCGGATCAAAGGTCTCCCAGCATGACGAACAACTCTCTGGTGCATGAACATGACCCATGCCTGAATCACACTTAGCAGTGTTGTTGCCTAAATTATCAGCCTCATCCGTGCGTCCATAACCTAGTCGACATCGACGGTTCGTTCAGTGGAAAATCGATCGTACACTTTGCCTAACAGCCTAACCACCGACCTAACAAAGGGGGAGGGGTGCTGCTTACCGGCATCAGAGATGAGGACGGCGTAGGGGGAGCCATGGCACAGACAAGGTCGACCAGACGGTGGCCAACAGCAATGGGAGCACCAGATCCGCCGCAAACGCCGCCACCACCTCTAACGCAGGTCTGAAATCGCAGTTGCCGCCGGTGGTGAGGCAGTAGGGAAGAAATGGGGGTAGTGGCTATGGGTGAGCGAGTGAAAGGGTGGTGAGGCTAGATTTGGCGCCGGGACGGCGCGCCAGATTTCCCATCTCCCGCCATCCCCCCCGGCCCTCGCGTCGCACCCGCCTGTGCGACCTCGCGCCGCACTCAGTCTGGCTCGCGAGAAACTGCCGATACGAGCATTTCCAGTGAGCCAGGCTCTGGGCTGCTTTGAGAAGTGTGCGATGCAGGCCCAACAGTGAAACCAGGCAACCAAACAGCCTCTTCCTTCCCGCACGGGCCTGGTTGGGCTTGATGCAGGCAACCAAAGACGCCCTTAACTTTAGGATGCAGGTATGTTACTCGATGCCACTTCCTACCACCGGAGGTGGGCCGAGGGGGCTACAACCCACCAGGGCGCGCCTGGGCTGCCTGGCACGCCCAGGTGGGTTGTGCCCACCTGGTGGCCCCCCTCTAGTACTTATTGGCTCCAATATTTCTTAAATATTCCATAAAATATCTCCATAAAGTTTTAGCTTGTTTGGAGTTGTCCAAAATAGGTGGCCTGACGTAGCTTTTTCAGGTCCAGATTTTCAACTGTCGGAATTCTCCCTCTTGGTGTGTACCTTGCAAATTATGAGAGAAAAGGCATTAGAATTACTCCAAAAAGAATTATTATGGATAAAAACATTGTAAATAATAGTAAGAAAACATGATGCAAAATGGACGTATCAACTCCCCCAAGCTTAGACCTCGCTTGTCCTCAAGCGAAAACCAAAATCGAAAAACATGTCCACATGCTTTGAGAGAGAGGTGTCGATAAAAACAAAATACAGACATAGAAGCATCATGTTGATTATTATAACAGCAACAAATTTAAACATAATACTTTTATCATAGAACTTCTATCATACACTTCCCACGAATAAGTAACAGTTCATCACACAATCGAAGTATAAAGCAAAAACTCTATTAGAAACCAACAAACTATGTTCTCAGTCAACTTTGCAACTACAATTCATCATCTTTTTAGGAAGGGTCACGTGTCGGAGCCTTTAGGCAAGTCCACATACTCAACCATCATATAGTCTTCTATGATTGCTAACACTCACCTTGTACACATGAGCAAAACGTTTCAACCGGACGCATAGAAAGATAGGGGCTTATAGTTTCGCCTCCCAACATACTCACCTCAAGGGTGATGTCAACAATAATAACTCATGCTATCTACATTCAACTGGACATATGTGCCTAATCTTTCCTCACCACATGATGCTTGCCAAAAGAGAAAAATAAAAGGAATAGAAGGAAAACTTTGACTCTTTGCATAAAAGTAAATACATAAAAGTAAAAGATAGCCCTTCGCAGAGGGAAGCAGAGGTTGCCATGCGCTTATTTGTTTGTATGCTCAATCCCTTAGTGCAAAAGAACGTCATGTTACATTGCCCCTTAAGATGACAACCTTTATTATGCAGTCTGTCGCTTTTATTCTTTGTCATCCAAGTTCGTGCAACGCTCAATTTTCTCTTACACTAAACAATCTCACACTTTTAGAAGCAATTTTTATTGCCTTTTTGCACCAATGACAACTCACTTGAGGGATCCTGCTCAATCCCTAGGTAGGTATGGTGGACACTTGAAAAATATTTGGGTTTAAGGGTTCTTGATGCACAAGTAGTATCTCTACTTAGTGCGGAGTTTTTGGCTAGAAAAGATAGGGGGCAAGCACCACATGTTGAAGGACCTATGACAATATGACTTCTATGTGAATATAAACAAACATAAACCATTACGTTGTCTTCCTTGTCCAATGTCAACAATTTTGGCATATAATATTTTGATGAGGGCTCACAATCACAAATTATTTCTAGGATAGTATATTTATATGTGAATCTTCCCTTCCCTTATTAATTCTTGCATGAGTTGCATCATTTGACTAATGCTATGTTTGTCAATCTCTAATAAAACTTTCTACTTATACTTTTCCTTATGTGGTGCTATCACCTACCATAGGATTAGTATATGATCTTATTGATTTATTTCCTTTCTTTTATTTGTTTTATTTCTCTTTTTTTTTCTTTATTTGCAACATGAAAGTAAAGAAAGTAAAAATGCAAACTAACTTTATTATATAGCTTGCACACGATTACAATGATAGATCACTAAGCAAACTCTCAAAGAAGAAAAGATCGAACTAAACTTCATTCATCTAAGCAAAAGATTGAACTAAGATAAGTAAAAGCAAAAAGATAGTCGGATGATACGATATCGGGGCACCTACCCCAAGCTTGGCGGAAGCCAAGAGGAGTGCCCATACCCGATACTCAATTCTCTTTTGGTGGTGAAGAAGGTGATATTGGTGAAGAAGAAGAGATCTTTAAATCTCGCCTCATATTCAAAGACTTGGTTTTGAAGATCATAGATCTGGCTTGGAGGAAGTTGATTTGCTCGTTGAAGGTGAAGATGATGTCCTTCATGGGCTTGCCATCCACCTTGAGATCACGGGAAAGCTCCGTGATCATGAGGTGATTAGCATTGAGACCACGTTCCACCATCCCCTTGCACCGGAAGACTTCTTGCTCCATAGCTTCAAGCCTGGCCTCCACGGTTCCCGTACCCTTGGGACCTTGCTCATCGCGGATGTACAGCACCCCCTCATGCATCTGGATGGTTTGAGGGTGCTGCACCACCTCCCGCAGGTATGGGTTGATGACGTTCTTGAAGAACTTGTCCTTGGAGGAACTTGAAGAGGCCATGGTAGATGGGATCTGACAGAAAACAACAAGAAAAGAGAACAGAGGATTTCTTCGCGATACGGTGGTTAACAGGTTCGAGAAGTATATATAGATTTTTTATCTTGGAGGACAAGTAAGAGGTAGAAAAAGGAGTCCGAAAGGTGTCCCGGGTGGGCACAACCCACCTGGGCGCACGAGGTAGCCTGGCGCGCCCTGGTGTCTTGTGCGCGCCAGGGGACGCTTCCTCGGAGTTTCTTTATTTCCAAAATTCTAAAATATTCCAAAACTGACAGAAAATATTTTGCGGAATTTTCGGAGTCCGTTTACTTACCGTATCACGTACCTCCTTATATTGACGATTCTGGAGTGTTCTAGAAGGACTCTTTTATGTGCTCTTCTGGTGTCAAGGTTTGGATAATATTACTTTCAACATTAATAGGCATACCTGAGATATAATGCTTTATTCATTGCCCATTGACAACCTTTGGGTTAGTACCTTCGGAGTTATTTATTTTGATGGCTCTAGACCGGTAAACCTCCTCGATGACATATGGGCCTTCCCATTTTGAGAGGAGTTTCCCTGCAAAGAATCTGAAACGAGAGTTGTACAAAAGAACATATTCTCCGACCTTAAACTCACGCTTTTGAATTCTTTTATCATGCCATCTTTTAACGTTTTCTTTGAATAATTTTGCATTTTCATAAGCTTGGGTTCTCCATTCATCTAAAGAGCAAATATCGAATAACCTCTTTTCACCAGCAAGTTTGAAATCATAGTTGAGTTCTTTAACTGCCCAATATGCTTTATGTTCTAACTCAAGAGGCAAATGACAAGCTTTTCCATAAACCATTTTATAAGGAGACATACCCATAGGATTTTTATATGTTGTTCTATAACCCCAAAGTGCATCATCTAATTTATTAGACCAATTCTTCCAGGACCTATTAACAGTCTTTTGCAAAATTAATTTTAATTCTCTATTGCTAAGCTGAACTTTACCACTAGACTAAGGATGATAGGGTGATGCAATTCTATGGTTAACATCATACTTAGCAAGCATCTTATGAAAAGCACCATGAATAAAATGTGAACCACCATCAGTCATTAAATATCTAGGGACTCCAATCCTTGGGAAAATAACTTCCTTAAGCATTTTAATAGAGGTGTTGTGATCAGCACTACTGGTTGGAATAGCTTCTACCCATTTAGTAACATAATCAACAGCAACCAAAATATGTGTATACCCATTAGAGGAAGGAAAATGTCCCATGTAATCAAATCCTCGAACATCAAGTGGTTCAATAGCAAGTGAATAATTCATAGGAATTTCTTGACGCTTACCAATATTACCTATTCTTTGGCATTCATCACAAGATGAGACATACTTATGAGCATCCTTGAAGAGAGTAGGCCAATAAAATCCAGACTGCAATACCTTATGAGCAGTTCTATCTCCAGCATGATGCCCTCCATACGGTTCAGAGTGACATTTCCGTAGGATTTGTCCTTGTTCATGCTCAGGTACACAACGTCTAATAATACCATCTACTCCTTCTTTATAAAGATGTGGGTCATCCCAAAAGTAATGTCTTAAATCATAGAAGAATTTTTTCTTTTGTTGGTAAGTAAAGCTAGGTGGCAAATATTTAGCAACAATGTAATTAGCATAGTCAGCATACCAAGGAGTACTATTAGCAACATTTATTGCAGCTAATTTCTCATCAGGAAAACTATCATCAATAGGAAGTGGGTCATCAAGCACATTTTCAAGCCTAGACAAGTTATCAGCTACGGGGTTCTCAGCTCCTTTGCTATCAATAATATGCAAATCAAATTCTTGTAACAAGAGAACCCAATGAATAAGTCTAGGTTTAGCATCTTTCTTTTCCATAAGATATTTGATAGCAGCATGGTCTGTGTGAACAGTTACTATGGAGTCAACAATATAAGGTCTAAACTTATCACAAGCAAACACCACTGCTAAGAATTCTTTTTCAGTAGTAGCATAATTTCTTTGAGCACTGTCTAGAGTTTTACTAGCATAATGGATAACATTCAATTGCTTATCAACTCTTTGTCCTAGAACAACACCCACAACATAATCACTAGCATCACACATAATTTCAAAAGGCAAGCTCCAATCAGGTGGTTGAATAATAGGTGCAGAGACTAAAGCTTTCCTGAGTGTTTCAAAGGCTTCTAAACAATCATCATAAAAACAAAAGGAATATCCTTTTGCAAAAGATTAGTGAGAGGCCTAGAAATTTTAGAGAAGTCTTTAATAAACCTCCTATATAAACCAGCATGACCTAGGAAACTATGAATACCTTTTATATCCTTAGGACGTGGCATTTTCTCAATTGCATCAACCTTAGCTTGGTCCACTTCAATACCTCTTTCGGAAATTTTATGACCCAAGACAATACCTTCATTAACCATAAAGTGGCACTTCTCCCAATTCAAGACAAGATTTGTTTGTTCACATCTCTGCAAAACTCAATCAAGATTGCTTACACAATCATCAAAAGACTTCCCATAAACAGAAAAGTCATCCATGAAAACTTCAACAATCTTTTCACAAAAGTCAGAGAATATAGCAGTCATACATCTTTGAAAGATAGCAGGTGCATTACATAAACCAAAAGGCATACGTCTATAAGCATAGGTTCCAAAAGGACAGGTAAAAGTGGTCTTTTCTTGATCAGGTTGAGAAACGGGTATTTGTGAAAAGCCAGAATATCCATCAAGGAAGCAAAATTGTGTGTGCTTAGATAATCTTTCAAGCATTTGATCAATAAAAGGCAAAGGGTAATCATCTTTTCTAGTAGCTTTGTTTAATTTTATGAAATCAATTACAATTCTATAGCCTGTAACAATTCTTTGTGGAATAAGTTCATTCTTATCATTAGGAACAACAGTTATACCTCCTTTCTTAGGGACACAATGAACAGGACTTACCCATCTACTATCAGCTATAGGATAGATTATACCTACTTCCAGAAGTTTTAATATTTCCGTTCTTACCACCTCTTTCATCTTCCGGTTTAACCGACGTTGGTGATCAACAACTGGTTTAGCATCAGGTTCCATATTAATTTTGTGCTGACATAGAGTGGGACTAATGCCCTTTAAATCATCAAGAGTATATCCAATAGCAGCTCGGTGCTTCCTTAGAACTTTCAATAATCTTTCTTCTTCATGTTCTGAAAGGTTAGCACTGATAATAACAGGATATATTTTCTTTTCATCAAGATAAGCATATTTCAAAGTGTCTGGCAATTGTTTTAATTCAAACACAGGATCACCTTTAGGTGGAGGAGGACCTCCTAGAGTTTCAATAGGCAAATTGTGTTTAAGCAGAGGACGTTGTTCAAAGAAAATCTTATCTATTTCATTTCTTTCATGCATATGTAAATCATTTTCATGGTCTAGCAAATATTGTTCTAAAGGATCAGTAGGTGGCACAGCAATAGAAGCAAGACCAATTAATTCATCCTTACTAGGCAATTCTTTTTCATGATGATTTCTACTAAACTTGGAAAAATTAAACTTATGAGGCTCATCACCAAAGCTAACACTAACAGTTTGTTTCTTGCAGTCTATCTTAGCATTAACTGTGTTCAAGAAAGGTCTACCAAATATAATGGGACAAAAGTCATCTTGTGGGGAAACAAGAACAAGAAAATCAGTAGGGTATTTTATTTTCCCACACAAGACTTCAACATCTCTAACAAGCCCACAAGGCGATATGGTGTCTCTATTAGCAAGTTTAATAGTAACATCTATGTCTTATATCTCTACAAGTGCTATGTCTTTCTTGATTTCTTGATATAAAGTGTAAGGAATAGCACTCACACTAGCACCCATGTCACATAAACCATGATAACAGTGAGCTCCTATTTTAACTGAGATGACAGGCATGCCAACAACTGGTCTATGTTTATCCCTTTTATCGGGTTTGGCAATTCTAGCAGCTTCTGCACATAAGTAAATAACATGCCCATCTATATCTTCTTATAAGAGATCTTTAATCATAGTAACATTAGGTTCCACCCTAATTTGTTCCTCTGGTTTAGGTGTTCTAACATAGCTTTTGTTAACCACAGTTGAAACTTTAGCATGTTCCGTTATCCTTACAGGAAAAGGGGGTTTCTCAATATAAGTAGTAGGAACAACTGGATCAACATTATAGAGTATAGTTTCTTCTTTAACTGGTACTAGTTTTTTAATTTCATCTTTAATAGGTGGGTGATATTTAAACCACTTCTCTTTAGGGAGTTCAACATGAGTAGAAAATGATTCACAAAAGGAGGCTACTATCTCAGAGTCAAGTCCATATTTAGTGCTGAACTTTTGAAAAGCATTGGTATCCATAAAGATTTAACACAATCGTATTTAAGCTTAATACCTGACTCTTTACCTTTGTCGAGTTCCCAATCTTTAGAGTTGCGTTTAATTTTTCCAAAAGATCCCACCAGAATTCAATAGTTTTCTTCATAAAAGAACCAGCACAAGAAGTATCCAACATGGTTTGATCATTACGAGAAAGCCGAGCATAAAAGTTCTGAATAATAATTTCTCTTGAGAGCTCATGATAGGGGCATGAATATAACATTGACTTAAGCCTCCCCCAAGCTAGAGCGATACTTTCTCCTTCACGAGGCCAAAAATTATATATATAATTCCGATCACGATGAACTAGATGCATAGGATAGAATTTTTGGTGGAACTCCAATTTTAAACGATTCCAATTCCATGATCCAATATCATCGCATAGCCTATACCATGCCAATGCTTTTCCCTTCAAAGATAAAGGGAAAACCTTTTTCATCACCTCATCTCCGGGTAAACCTGCAAGCTTAAACAATCCACAAATTTGTTCCACATATATCAAGTGCATATCAGGATGTTCGGTTCCATCTCCTGCATAAGGATTAGCTAGCAGTTGTTCTATCATACCCAAAGGAATTTCATATTCAATATTTTCAGTAGGTGCAGTAGGTTGAGGGGCAATTAATCGTGGTTCCGGACGAGGTGAAGATACCCCGAACAAACCCCTCAAAGGATTGTTTTCCATAGTAGCAAGTGACAATAAATTTCAGCACACAATATAAATGTTTCCTTACCAAATTCCACTTACCAAAGGCGCTTCACTCCCCGGCAACGGCGCCAGAAAATAGCCTTGATGACCCACAAGTATAGGGGATCAATTGTAGCTCTTTTCTATAAGTAAGAGTGTATAAGTAAGAGTGTCGAACCCAACGAGGAGCAGAAGGAAATGACAAGTAGTTTTCAGTAAGGTAATGTCTGCAAGTGCTGAAACTGTAAGTAGCGAGTAGTTTGATAGCAAGATAATTTGTAACGAGCAAGTAACGATAGCAGCAATAAGTGTGCAGAAAGATAGCCCAATCCTTTTGAGGCAAAGGACAGGCCAAAACGGTCTCTTATAATAAGAAAAGTGTTCTTGAGGGTACACGGGAATTTCATCTAGTCACTTTCATCATGTTGGTTCGATTCGTGTTCGCTACTTTGATAATTTGATATGTGGGTGGACCGGTGCTTAGGTGCTGTTCTTACTTGAACAAACCTCCTACTTATGATTAATTCTCTCGCAAGCATCCGCAACTACGAGAAAAGTATTAAGAATAAATTCTAACCATAGCATTAAACTTTTGGGTCCAATCGGTCCCTTACGGAATAGTGCATAAACTGGGGTTTAAGCTTCTGTCACTCTCGCAGCCCACCATCTATTTACTACTACACAATGCATTCCCTTAGGCCCAAATATGGTGAAGTGTCATGTAGTCGACGTTCACATGACACCACTAAGGGAATCACAACATACATACCATCAAAATATCGAACAGATATCAAATTCACATGATTACTTGCAACATGATTTATCCCGTGACCTCAAGAACAAAAGTAACTACTCACAAATAATAAACATGCTCATGATCAGGGAGTATTAAATAGAATCATGGATCTGAACATATAATCTTCCACCAAATAAACCATATAGTAATCAACTACAAGATGTAATCAACACTACTAGTCACCCCCTAGCACCAATCTATAGTTCCGGTAACAAGATTGAATACAAGAGATGAACTAGGGTTTGAGATGAGATGGTGCTGGTGAAGATGTTGATGGAGATTGCCCTCCCCAAGACGGGAGAGTTGTTGGTGATGATGATGACGATGATTTCCCCCTCCGGGAGGGAAGTTCCCCGGGCAGAATCGCTCCGCCGGAGGGCAAAAGTGCTCCTGCCCAAGTTCCGCTTCGAGACGACGGCGGAGTGCAAATTGCTGTTTTTTTTGCCAATTTCAGTGTTTTGCAGAAAAGGAATATAAAACGGAATCCAAACGGAATGAAACCTTCGGGAGAGTTATTTTTAGAACAAACGTGATCCAGGAGACTTGGAGTGGACGTCAAGGAAGCAACGAGGCGGCCACGAGGCAGGGAGGCGCGCCTAGGGGCGGCAGGCGCGTCCCCCACCCTCGTGGGCCCCTCATGGCTCCACCGACCTACTTCATTCGCCTATATATACTCATATACCCCGAAAACATCCGAGAGCACCACAAAACCCTATTTACACCGCCGCAACCTTCTATACCCGTGAGATCCCATCTTGGGGCCTTTTCCGGTGCTCCGACGGAGGGGGTATCGATCACAGAGGGCATCTACATCAACACCATAGCCTCTCCGATGATGTGTGAGTAGTTTACCACAGACCTTCGGATCCATAGTTATTAGCTAGATGGCTTCTTCTCTCTCTTTGGATCTCAATACAAAGTTCTCCTCGATTGTCTTGGAGATCTATTCGATGTAATTCTTTTTGCGGTGTGTTTGTCGAGATCCGATGAATTGTGGGTTTATGATCAAGATTATCTATGAACAATATTTGGTTATTCTCTGAATTCTTATATGTATGATTTGATATCTTTGCAAGTCTCTTCGAATTATCAGTTTGGTTTGGCCTACTAGATTGATCTTTCTTGCAATGGGAAAAGTGCTTAGCTTTGGGTTCAATCTTGCGGTATCCTTTCCCAGTGACAGCAGGGGCAGCAAGGCACATATTGTATTGTTGCCATCAAGGATAAAAAGATGGGGTTTATATCATATTGCTTGAGTTTATCCCTCTACATCATGTCATCTTACCTAATGCGTTACTCCGTTCTTATGAACTTAATACTCTAGATGCATGCTGGATAGCGGCCGATGTGTGGAGTAATAGTAGTAGATGCAGAATCGTTTCGGTCTACTTGTCGCGGACGTGATGCCTATATACATGATCATGCCTAGATATTCTCATAACTATGCGCTTTTCTATCAATTGCTCGACAGTAACTTGTTCACCCACCATAGATTATGCTATCTTGAGAGAAGCCACTAGTGAAACCTATGGCCCCCGGGTCTATTTTCCATCATATAAGTTTCCGATCTATTTTATTTTGCAATCTTTACTTTCCAATCTATATCATAAAAATACCAAAAATATTTATCTTATTATCTCTATCAGATCTCACTTTTGCAAGTGGCCGTGAAGGGATTGACAACCCCTTTATCGCGTTGGTTGCAAGGTTCTTATTTGTTTGTGCAGGTACAAGGCGACTTGCGTGTAACCTCCTACTGGATTGATACCTTGGTTCTCAAAAACCAATAAAATGCCTATGCATATACTAGTTATGTTGAGATTGCTATTGTTTCTTCCCTCTTCCTTGCATATACTAGTTTTTGCTTGCTATGATAATTTTTTGCCTATAAAATGCCTATGCATAGGAAGTATCTTAGACTTAGATGTGTTTGTCACGTGTTTCATGATGCTCTCTTTACGCTTCAATTCTTGTCTTCCTTGTGAGCATCAATAAAAATTATGCCTAGCTAGGGGCGTTGAACGATAGCGCTTGTAGGGAGGCAACCCAATTTTATTTTTGTTTCTTGATTTTTGTTTATGTTTAGTAATAAAGAATTGATCTAGCCTCTGTTTAGATGTGGTTTTATGTTTTAATTAGTGTTTGTGCCAAGTAAAACCTACATGATCTTCTTGGGTGATAATTATTTGATCTTGCAGAAAAAGACAGAAACTTTTTGCTCACGAAAACAATTGTTAAAAATCACCAGAACGTGATAAAATACTGATTCCAATTGCAGTAGATCAATAATCAAATTATATAGGTCTTCCTATTTTGGTAGAATTTTTGAGTTACATAAAGTTTGCGTTTGATACAGATTACTACAGACTGTTCTGTTTTTGACAGATTCTGTTTTCCGTGTGTTGTTTGCTTATTTTGATGAATCTATGGCTAGTATCGGGGGGTATGAACCATAGAGAAGTTGGAATACAGTAGGTTTGACACCAATATAAATAAATAATGAGTTCATTACAGTACCTTAAAGTGGTGGTTTGTTTTATTTCGCTAACGGAGCTCATGAGATTTTCTGTTGAGTTTTGTGTTGTGAAGTTTTCAAGTTTTTGGGTAAAGATTTGATGGATTATGGAATAAGGAGTGACAAGAGCCTAAGCTTGGCGATGCCAAAGGCACCCCAAGGTAAAATTCAAGGACAACCAAAATCCTAAGCTTGGGGATGCCCCGGAAGGCATCCCCTCTTTCGTCTTCGTCTATCGGTAACTTTACTTGAGGCTATATTTTTATTCACCACATGATATGTGTTTTGCTTGGAGTGTCTTGTATGATTTGAGTCTTTGCTTTTTAGTTTACCACAATCATCCTTGCTGTACACACCTTTTGGAAGAGACACACATGAATCGGAATTTATTAGAATACTCTTTGTGCTTCACTTATATATCTTTTGAGCTAGATAATTTTGCTCTAGTGCTTCGCTTATATCTTTTTAGAGCACGGTGGTGGTTTTATTTTATAGAAATTATTGATCTCTCATGCTTCACTTATATTATTTTGAGAGTCCTATAAAACAGCATGGTAATTTGCTTTGGCTATAAAATTAGTCCTAATATGATGAACATCCAAGATGGGTATAATAAAAACTATCATATAAAGTGCATTGAATACTATGAGAAGTTTGGTACTTGATAATTGTTTTGAGATATGAATATGGTGATATTAGAGTCATGATAGTTGAGTAGTTGTAAATTTGAGAAATACTTGTTCTAAAGTTTGTGATTCCCGTAGCATGCACGTATGGTGAAACGTTATGTGATGAAGTCGGAGCATGATTTATTTATTGACTGTCTTCCTTATGAGTGGCGGTCGGGGACGAGCGATGGTCTTTTCCTACCAATCTATCCCCCTAGGAGCATGCGCGTAGTACTTCGTTTCGATAACTAATAGATTTTTGCAATAAGTATGTGAGTTCTTTATGACTAATGTTGAGTCCATGGATTATACGCACTCTCACCCTTCCACCATTGCTAGCCTCTCTAATACCGCGCACCTTTCGCCGGTATCATACACCCACCATATACCTTCCTCAAAACAGCCACCATACCTACCTATTATGGCATTTCCATAGCCATTCCGAGATATATTGCCATGCAACTTTCCACCGTTCCGTTTATTATGACACGCTCCATCATTGTCATATTGCTTTGCATGATCATGTAGTTGACATCGTATTTGTGGCAAATCCACCTTTATAATTCTTTCATACATGTCACTCTTGATTCATTATCCCGGTACACCGCCGGAGGCATTCACATAGAGTCATATTTTGTTCTAAGTATTGATTTGTAATTTTTGAGTTGTAAGCAAATAAAAGTGTGATGATCATCATTATTAGAGCATTGTCCCAAGTGAGGAAAGGATGATGGAGACTATGATTCCCCCACAAGTCGGGATGAGACACCGGACGAAAAAAAGAGGCCATAAAAAAAGAGAAAAGGCCCAAATAAAAAAATAAAAAAATGAGAGAAAAAGAGAGAAGGGACAATGTTACTATACTTTTACCACACTTGTGCTTCAAAGTAGCACCGTGATCTTCATGATAGAGAGTCTCCTATGTTATCACTTTCATATACTAGTGGGAATTTTACATTATAGAACTTGGCTTGTATATTCCAATGATGGGCTTCCTCAAATTGCCCTAGGTCTTCGTGAGCAAGCGAGTTGGATGCACACCCACTTAGTTTCTTTTTTTGAGCTTTCATACACTTATAGCTCTAGTGCATCCGTTGCATGGCAATCCCTACTCACTCACATTGATATCTATTGATGGGCATCTCCATAGCCCGTTGATACGCCTAGTTTATGTGAGACTAACTTCTTCTTTTTGTCCTCTCCACAACCACCATTCTATTCCACATATAGTGCTATGTCCATGGCTCACGCTCATGTATTGCGTGAAGATTGAAAAAGTTCGAGAACATCAAAAGTATGAAACAATTGCTTGGCTTGTCATCGGGGTTGTGCATGATTTAAATATTTTGTGCGATGAAGATAGAGCATAGCCAGACTATATGATTTTGTAGGGATAACTTTCTTTGGCCATGTTATTTTGAGAAGACATGATTGCTTTGTAAGTATGCTTGAAGTATAATTATTCTTTATGTCAATATTAAACTTTTATCTTGAATCTTTCAGATCTGAACATTCATGCCACAATAAATAAAATTACATTGAGAATTATGCTAGGTAGCATTCCACATCAAAAATTCTGTTTTTATCATTTACCTACTCGAGGACGAGCGGGAATTAAGCTTGGGGATGCTTGATACGTCTCCAACGTATCTATAATTTTTTATTGTTCCATGCTATTATATTATCTGTTTTGGATGTTTAATGGGCTTTATTATACACTTTAATATTATTTTTGGGACTAACCTACTAACCGGAGGCCCAGTGCAAATTGCTATTTTTTTGCCTATTTTAGTGTTTCGCAAAAAAGGAATATCAAACGGAATCCAAACGGAATGAAACCTTCGGGAGAGTTATTTTTGGAACAAACGTGATCCAGGAACTTGGAGTGGACGTCAAGGAAGCAACGAGGCGGCCACGA
Organism: Aegilops tauschii subsp. strangulata; assembly: GCF_002575655.3. Classification (NCBI taxonomy): domain Eukaryota; kingdom Viridiplantae; phylum Streptophyta; class Magnoliopsida; order Poales; family Poaceae; genus Aegilops; species Aegilops tauschii. The sequence goes on from NC_053037.3 coordinate 392,647,980, forward strand.
GGCAGGGAGGCGCGCCTAGGGGGGCAGGCGCGCCCCCCACCCTCGTGGCTCCACCGACCTACTTCATTCGCCTATATATACTCATATACCCCGAAAACATCCGAGAGCACCACGAAACCCTATTTCTACCGCCGCAACCTTCTGTACCCATGAGATCCCATCTTGGGGCCTTTTCCAGTGCTCCGCCGGAGGGGGAATCGATCACGGAGGGCTTCTACATCAACACCATAGCCTCTCCGATGATGTGTGAGTAGTTTACCACAGACCTTCAGGTCCATAGTTATTAGCTAGATGGCTTCTTCTCTCTCTTTAGATCTCAATACAAAGTTATCCTCGATCCTCTTGGAGATCTATTCGATGTAATTCTTTTTGCGGTGTGTTTGTCGAGATCCGATGAATTGTGGGTTTATGATCAAGATTATATATGAACAATATTTGGTTCTTCTCTGAATTCTTATATGTATGATTTGATATCTTTGCAAGTCTCTTCTAATTATTAGTTTGGTTTGGCCTACTAGATTGATCTTTCTTGCAATGGCAGAAGTGCTTAGCTTTGGGTTCAGTCTTGCGGTGTCCTTTCCCAGTGACAGCAGGGGCAACAAGGCACGTATTGTATTGTTGCCATCGAGGATAAAAAGATGGGGTTTATATCATATTGCTTGAGTTTATCCCTCTACATCATGTCATCTTGCCTAATGCGTTACTCCGTTCTTATGAACTTAATACTCTAGATGCATGCTGGATAGCTGTCGATGTGTGGAGTAATAGTAGTAGATGTAGAATTGTTTTGGTCTACTAGTCGCGGACGTGATGCCTATATACATGATCATGCCTAGATATTCTCATAACTATGCGCTTTTCTATCAATTGCTCGACAGTAATTTGTTCACCCAACGTAGATTATGCTATCTTGAGAGAAGCCACTAGTGAAACCTATGGCCCCCGGGTCTATTTTCCATCATATAAGTTTCCGATCTATTTTATTTTGCAATCTTTACTTTCCAATCTATATCATAAAAATACCAAAAATAATTATCTTATTATCTCTATCAGATCTCACTTTTGCAAGTGGCCGTGAAGGGATTGACTACCCCTTTATCGCGTTGGTTGCAAGGATCTTATTTGTTTGTGCAGGTACAAGGCGACTTGCGTGTAACCTGATACGTCTCCAATGTATCTATAGTTTTTGATTGTTCCATGCTATTATATTATCTATTTTGGATGTTTAATGGGCTTTATTATACAGTTTTATATTATTTTTGGGACTAACCTATTAACCGAAGGCCCAGTGCAAATTACTGTTTTTTTTTCTATTTCAGTGTTTCGCAGAAAAGGAATATCAAACGGAGTCCAAACGGAATGAAACCTTCGGGGAGAGTGATTTTTGGAACAAACGTGGTCCAAAGGACTTGGAGTGGACGTCAAGAAACAAGCGAGGAGACCACGAGGCAGGGAGGCGCGCCTGCCCCCCTGGGCGCGCCCCCACCCTCGTGGGCCCCTCGCAGCTCCACCGACCTACTTCTTCCTCCTATATATATCCATATACCCCAAAAACATCCAGGAGCACCACGAAACCCTATTTCCACCGCCGCAACCTTCTGTACCCGTGAGATCCCATCTTGGGGCCTTTTCCGGCACTCCGCCGGAGGGGGAATCGATCACGGAGGGCTTCTACATCAACACCATAGCCTCTCCGATGATGTGTGAGTAGTTTACCACAGACCTTCGCGTCCATAGTTATTAGCTAGATGGCTTCTTCTCGCTCTTTGGATCTCAATACAAAGTTCTCCTCGATCTTCTTGGAGATCTATTCGATGTAACTCTTTTTGCGGTGTGTTTGTCGAGATCCGATGAATTGTGGGTTTATGATCAAGATTATCTATGAACAATATTTGAATCTCCTCTGAATTATTTTATGTACGATTTTTTATCTTTGCAAGTCTCTTCGAATTATCAGTTTGGTTTGGCCTACTAGATTGATCTTTCTTGCAATGGGAGAAGTGCTTAGCTTTGGGTTCAATCTTGCGTTGCTCGATCCCAGTGACAGAAAGGGAAACGACACTTATTGTATTGTTGCCATCGAGGATAAAAAGATGGGGTTTATATCATATTGCTTGAGTTTATCCCTCTACATCATGTCATCTTGCCTAATGCGTTACTCTGTTCTTATGAACTTAATACTCTAGATGCATGCTGGATAGCGGTCGATGTGTGGAGTAATAGTAGTAGATGCAGAATCGTTTCGGTCTACTTGTCGCGGACGTGATGCTTATATACATGATCATGCCTAGATATTCTCATAATTATGCATTTTTCTATCAATTGCTCGACAGTAATTTGTTCACCCACCGTAATACTTATGCTATCTTGAGAGAAGCCACTAGTGAAACCTATGGCCCCCGGGTCTATTCTCCATCATATAAGTTCCCAATCTATTTTTACTTTGCAATCTTTACTTTCAATCTATATCATAAAAATACCAAAAATATTTATATTATTATCTCTATCAGATCTCACTTTTGCAAGTGGCCGTGAAGGGATTGACAACCCCTTTATCGCGTTGGTTGCAAGGTTCTTATTTGTTTGTGTAGGTACAAGGCGACTTATGTGTAGTATCCTACTGGATAGATACCTTCGTTCTCAAAAGATGAGGGAAATACTTACGCTACTTTGCTGCATCACCCTTTCCTCTTCAAGGGAAAAACCAACGCAGTGCTCAAGAGGTAGCATAACCTCCTACTAGATTGATACCTTGGTTCTGAAAAACTGAGGGAAATACTTATGCTACTTTGCTGCATCACCCTTTCCTCTTCAAGGGAAAACCAACGCATGCTCGAGAGGTAGCACGGTGCTCTGCCCCGAAAGGCTTCTCCTTATTTTTTCTAGGTAAAAATGACTTATTTACCAGAAGATGGGCAACGGAGGTGGGCCGAGGGGGCTACAACCCACCAGGGCGCGAGCCAATAAGTACTAGAGGCAGCCCAAGCACGCCCAGGTGGGTTATGCCCACCTGGTGGCCCCCTCTGGTACTTATTGGCTCCAATACTTCTTAAATATTCCATAAAATATCTCCCTAAAGTTTCAGCTTGTTTCGAGTTGTGCAGAATAGGTGGCCTGACGTAGCTTTTTCAGGTCCAGATTTCCAACTGCCGGAATTCTCCCTCTTGGTGTGTACCTTGCAAATTATGAGAGAAAATGCATTAGAATTACTCCAAAAAGCATTATTATGGATAAAAACATTGTAAATAATACTAAGAAAACATGATGCAAAATGGACGTATCAGCAAGCGCAGGCGCGGGGTCCCGAGGAATCAGGCAAAGATTTCCATTCCGTGCTACAAGACCAAGACCACCAGGACAGCAGGACGGATGTCACCATCGAGCCCATTGTAGCATCACGACTAGAAGCTTTGCAGGCGAAGACCACCTTTCGTTAGGATAATATGTACTACTTGTCCCCTTTCAAATTGGCCACTGTGGGATCCCTTCCCGACTTTGTTTTGGGGGAAAAGGACCGAGGCCACTATAAGTATAGGCTAGCCACCACCAAGAGAGGGATCCGAACCGGATCCTCTCGTACCTCACCAGAACAGACCTCGCGAGGTTGTTCTTCCCTTGTACTAGTTCATCCACATCCCCTCGTGAGGCAAATCCACCCCAAAGCAGGATTAGGATCTTACACCGCAAGGTGGCCCGAACCTGGGTAAACTGCTGTGTCCATCTTCTTCCTTGTTCATCGAGCTAGGCTGTGGGGGTGACGAACTGGCTGGCTGGAGAGGTTGAGTCCTTCGCACATGCCCCAGAGGTCGAACCTTTCTTGGGTCCGCGGAGCGCTGAATTCGACATTTTCCTCCTTCCATTCACCTTTGCATGATAATATCTAGTATTCCCATCTCCATCTGTAATTTCCTTATCTTTATATCTCTGGAGCATTTTTATCTCCTCTTGAATCATCACTTTTTTAGCTGATATCTCAGTTCTTTTTGCTCTGTTCTGTCAGTAGCAGTTATTCCTATAATCTCAAAAAAAAGTTATCAATCTCATATAACTACTTAATAATATCTATTTTGATTTTTCTGTACCAAGCATCTACATTTCTATTCCACCCCTTGGTTTTCTTTCTCAAATTTCTTAGTCTAAGTTGCGATCTTTCTAATATATATCCCCATAATATCTTTCATTCCATGTTTTATATACCAAATCTTTAAACTCCCCTCTCAAAGCCCAAGCATTTTCATATCTGAAAACATATTTATCAGTCTGTCCTTCCCCTGTGTCTAGGAACAATGGGGTGTGATCTGACACTTCTCTAGCAAAGGCTTGTAGTATGGTTAGAGGATATTTTTCCTCCCAAGCTGGACACATCAACACCCTGTCTAGTTTTTCATAAGTGGGGTCAGCCATATTATTGGCCCATGTAAATTGTCTCCCATTTAGGGTTAGCTCTCTCAACCCAACTTGTTCAATGATTGCAATGAACATAAAAGTCCATTGCTCATTATGGACATGTTTATTTTTTCCTTATCATTTCTGATAATATTGAAATCTCCCCCAACCAAACAAGGTAGAGGGTTATCATGATACAATCTAGCAAATTCTACTAGGAAGCAAGCCTTTCCTTCCAACTGAGCATCACCATACACTGTGATTAAATTCCAGTGCATCTTGATTATTTTATCATATACCAGCACCCTAAGAAAATAGATCCGTTTCTCTATATGTTCTATATTGTACCTATCCTTACCAACCCCCATTAATATCCCTCCAGACATCCCTCTGGGTTCATTCTAGCACCATTCATAATTTCTCCCCCCACATAGGTTGTGTAATTCACTTTTGGAGAAATTCTATTTAATAGTTTCAGAAATCCCTATAAAATCTAGCCTATGATCATTAATCATTTCCCTCACATATCTCTTTTTTGTTGGGTAACGTTGCATGGAAAAAATATTCTATGCACACGCAAGATCTATCAAGGAGATGCATAGCAACGAGAGGGGAGAGTGTGTCTACGTACCCTCGTAGAACGTAAGCGGAAGCGTTTGACAACACGGTTGATGTAGTTGAACTTCTTCGCGTTCGAACCGATCGAGCACCGAACGTACGACACCTTCACGTTCAGCACACGTTTAGCTCGATGACATCCTCCGCATTCTTGATCTAGCAAGACGGAAAGGTAGTGGATGAGTTCCGGCAGCACGACGGCGTGGTGACGATTATGGTGAATTGATCTCCGCAGGGCTTCGCCTAAGCACTACGGAAATATGACCGGGGGTGTAAACGGTGGAGGGGGGCGCCACACACGGCTAGGCAATTGTATGTTATGTGCTAGGCGCCCCTTCCCACATATATATAGGTGGGAGGGAGGGAGGAGCAGCCAAAGGAGGTGCCCAAGTAGGAGGAATCCTACTTTGGGTCTCTCCCAAGCCGCGCCCCCCTGCTTTATATAGGCGTGGGGGGAAGGCAGGGGAGGGTGGCGCCCCCTTTCCTTTCTCGCATGAGAGGGAAAGGCACGAGGGGCTAGTCCTCCCCCTTTTCCTTCCCTAGGGCTGGCCGGCCAGGGAGAGGGGCACACCAGCCCCCTGTGGGCTGGTCTGTCCCTCGCTTGGCCCATTAAGCCCATAACACTTACCGGGGGTGTCCGAAACCCCTTCCGGTGACCCGATGGCTACCTAGTGCATCCCAAAACCCTTCCGGTGTCCGAATACCATCGTCCTATATATCAATATTTATCTCTCAACCATTTCGAGACTCCTCGTCATGTCCGTGATCTCATTCGGGGGTCCGAACAACATCCCGTCACCAAAACATATAACTCATATAACACTATATCGTCAACGAACGTTAAGCGTCCGGACCCTACGGGTTTGAGAACTATGTAGACATGACCAAGACACTTCTTCGTTCAATAACCAATAGCGGAACCTGGATGCCCATATTCGCTCCTACATATTCTACAAAGATCTTTATCGGTCGAACCATTATGACAACATACGTAATTCCCTTTGTCCATCGGTATGTTACTTGCCCGAGATTTGATTGTCGATATCTTCATACCTAGTTCAATATCGTTACCGGCAAGTCTCTTTACTCATTCTGTAATACATCATCCTGTAACTAACTCATTTGTCACTTTGCTTGCAAGGCTTCTCATGATGTGTATTACCGAGAGGGCCCAGAGATACCTCTTTGATACTCAGAGTGACAAATCCTAATCTTGATCAATGCTAACTCAATAAACACCTTCGGAGATACCTGTAGAGCATCTTTATGATCACCCAGTTATGTTGTGATGTTTGATAGCACACAAGGTGTTCCTCCAGTATCCGGGAGTTGCATAATCTCATAGTCGGAGGAATATGTATTTGACATAAAGAAAGCAATAGCAATAAACCGAACGATCAATATGCTAAGCTAACGTATGTGTCTTGTCCATCGCATCAATTTCTTAATGATGTGATCCCGTTATCAAATGACAACACATGTCTATGGTTAGGAAAACTTAACCATCTTGATCAACGAGCTAGTCTAGTAGAGGCTTACTAGGAACACAATATTTGTTTATGTATTCGCACATGTATTTAAGTTTCCGATCAATACAATTCTAGCATGAATAATAATCCTTTATGAATAAGGAAATATAAAATAAAAACTTTATTATTGCCTCTAGGGCATATTTCCTTCAGTCTCCCACTTGCACTAGAGTCAATAATCTAGATTACATTATGATGAATCTAACACCCATGGAGTCTTGGTGCTGATCATGTTTTGCTCGCGGAAGAGGCTTAGTCAACGGGTCTGCCACATTCAGATCCATATCTACATCCTTGACCTTTTCACAAATGGAGTTGAAGCGTCTCTTGATGTGTTTGGTTCTCTTGTGAAACCCAGATTCCTTCGCCAAGGAAATTGCTCCAGTGTTGTCACAAAAGATTTTCATTGGACCCAATGCAGTAGGTATTACACCTAGATCAGATATGAACTCCTTCATCCAGACTCCTTCATGTGCTGCTTCCTAAGTAGCTATGTACTCCGCTTCACACATAGATCCCGCCACGACGCTCTGCTTGGAACTGCACCAACGGACAGCTCCACCATTCAATATAAATACGTATCCGGTTTGTGACTTATAGTCATCCGGATCAGTGTCAAAGCTAGCATTGACGTAACCATTTACGACAAGCACTTCGTCACCTCCATAAACGAGAAACATATCCTTTGTCCTTTTCAGGTACTTCAGGATGTTCTTGACCACTGTCCAGTGATCCACTCCTGGATTACTTTGGTACCTCCCTTCCAAACTTATGGAAAGGCACACATCAGGTCTGGTACACAACATAGCATACATGATAGAACGTATGGTTGAGGCATAGGGAATGACTTTCATTTTCTCTCTATCTTCTAAAGTGGTCGGGCTTTGAGTCTGACTCAACTTCATACCTTGTAACACAGGAAAGAACCCTTTCTTTGACTGATCCATTTTGAACTTCTTCAAAACTTTATCAAGGTATGTGCTTTGAGAAAGTCCTATTAAGCGTATCGATCTATCCCTATAGATATTGATTCCCAATATATAAGAAGCTTCACCGAGGTCTTTCATTGAAAAATTCTTATTCAAGTATCCTTTTCTACTATCCAGAAATTCTCTATCATTTCCGATCAACAATATGTCATCCACATATAATATCAAAAATACTACAGAGCTCCCACTCACTTTCTTGTAAATATAGGCTTCGCCATAAGTCTGTATAAAACCATATGCTTTGATCACCTCATCAAAGCATATATTCCAACTCCGAGATGCTTGCACCAGTACATAGATGGATCGCTGGAGCTTGCACACTTTGTTAGCACCTGTAGGATCAACAAAACCTTTTGGTTGCATCATATACAACTCTTCATTAAGAAATCCATTAAGGAATGCAATTTTGATGTCCATTTGCCAGATTTCATAATCATAAAATGCGGCAATTGCTAACATGATTCGGACAGACTTAAGCATCGCTACGGGTGAGAAAGTCTCATCGTAGTCAACTCCTTGAATTTGTCAAAAACCTTTCGCGACAAGTCAAGCTTTGTAGACAATAACATTACCATCAGCGCCAGTCTTCTTCTTGAAGATCCATTTATTCTCAATGGCTTGCCGATCATCGGGCAAGTCCACCAAAGTCCATACTTTGTTCTCATACATGGATCCTATCTTAGATTTCATGGCTTCAAGCCATCTGTTAGAATCTGGGCCCAGCATAGATTCTTCATAGTTCGTAGGTTCGCCTTGGTCTAGTAACATGACTTCCAGAATAGGATTACCATACCACTCTGGTGCGGATTGTGCTCTATTCGACCTACAAGGTTCAGTAGTAACTTGATCTGAAGTTTCATGATCATCATCATTAGCTTCCTTTCTAGTTGATGTAGGCATCACAAGAACGGTTTTCTGTGAGGAGCTACTCTCCAATTTGAGAGAAGGTACAATTACCTCATCAAGTTCTACTTTCCTCCCACTCACTTCTTTCAAGAGAAACTCCTTCTCTAGAAAGGTTCCATTCTTGGCAACAAAGATCTTGCCTTAGAATATGTGGTAGAAGGTGTACCCAATTGTTTCCTTAGGGTATCCTATGAAGACTCCGATTTGGGTTCGAGCTTATCAGGCTGAAGCCTTTTGACATAAGTGGCGCAACCCCAAACTTTAAGAAACGACAGCTTAGGTTTCTTGCCAAACCACAGTTCATATGGTGTCATCTCAACGGATTTAGACGGTGCCCTATTTAACGTGAACGCGGTTGTCTCTAATGCATAACCTCAAAACGCTAGTGGTAAATCGGTAAGAGACATCGTAGATCGCACCATATCTAACAAAGTACGGTTACGATGTTCGGACACACCATTACGTTGTGGTGTTCCATGTGGCGTGAGTTGTGAAACTATTCCACATTGTTTTAAATGAATGCCAAACTCGTAACTCAAGTATTCGCCTACGCAATCAGATCATAGAAACTTTATTTTCTTGTTAGGATGATTCTCCACTTCACTCTGAAATTCTTTGAACTTTTCAAATGTTTCAGACTTGTGTTTCATTAAGTAGATATACCCATACCTACTCAAATCATCTGTGAAGGGCAAAAAATTAACGATACCCGCCGCGTGCCTCAACACTCATCGGACCGCATACATTGGTATGTATTATTTCCAATAAGTCATTAGCTCGCTCCATTGTTCCGGAGAACGGAGTTTTAGTCATCTTGCCCATGAGGCATGGTTCGCAAGTATCAAATGAGTCATAATCAAGTGATTCCAAAAGCCCATCTGCATGGAGTTTCTTCATGCGCTTTACACCAATATGACCTAAACGGCAGTGGATGAGTTCCGGCAGAATGATGGCATGGTGACAGTGCGGTGAATTGATATCCGCAGGGCTTCGCCTAAGCACTACGAAAATATGACAGGGGGTGTAAACGGTGGAGGGGGGCGCCACACATGGCTAGGAAATTTTCTGTTACGTGCTAGACGCCCCCTCCCACATATATATAGGTGGGAGGGAGGGAGGAGCAGCCAAAGGGGCGCCCAAGTAGGAGGAATCCTACTTGGGGTCTCTCCCAAGCCGCGCCCCCTGCCTTATATAGGTGTGGGGGAAAGGCAGGGGAGGGTGGCGCCCCCCTTTCCTTTCTCCCATGAGAGGGAAAGGCAGGAGGGGCTAGCCCTCCCCCTTTTCCTTCCCTAGGGCTGGCCGGCCAGGGAGACGGGCGCACCAGCCCCCTGTGGGCTGGTCTGTCCCTCCCTTGGCCCATTAAGCCCATAACACCTACTGGGGTGTCCGAAACCCCTTCCGGTGACCCGATGGCTACCCGGTGCATCCTGAAACCCTTCCGGTGTCCGAATACCATCGTCCTATATATCAATCTTTATCTCTCGACCATTTCGATACTCCCCATCACGTCCGTGATCTCATCCGGGACTCTGAACAACATTCGGTCACAAAAACATATAACTCATATAACATTATATCGTCAAAGAACGTTAAGCGTGCGGACCCTACGGGTTCGAGAACTTTGTAGACATGACCGAGACACTTCTCCGGTCAATAACCAATAGCGGAACCTGGATGCCCATATTGGCTCCTACATATTCTACGAAGATCTTTATCAGTCGAACTGTTATGACAACATATGTAATTCCCTTTGTCTATCGGTATGTTACTTGCCCGAGATTCGATCATCGGTATCTTCATACCTAGTTCAATCTCGTTACCGGTAAGTCTCTTTACTCGTTCCGTAATACATCATCCTGTAACTAACTCATTAGTCACTTTGCTTGCAAGGCTTCTCATGATGTGTATTACCGAGAGGACCCAGAGATACCTCTTCGATACTCGGAGTGACAAATCCTAATCTCGATCTATGCCAACTCAACAAACACCTTTGGAGATACCTATAGAGCATATTTATGATCACCCAGTTACGTTGTGACATTTGATAGCACACAAGGTATTCCTCCGGTATCCGGGAGTTGCATAATCTCATAGTCGGAGGAATATGTATTTGACATAAAGAAAGCAATAGCAATAAACTGAACGATTGATGTCTACTACACAACCTTCTTCTTGTAGACTCGTGTTGGGTCTCCAAGCGCAGATTTTTGTAGGGCAGTAGCAATTTCCCTCAAGTGGATGATATAAGGTTTATCAATCCGTGGGAGGCATAGGATGAAGATGGTCTCTCTCAAACAACCCTGCAACCAAATAACAAAGAGTCTCTTGTGTCCCCAACACACCCAATACAATGGTAAATTGTATAGGTGCACTAGTTCGGCGAAGAGATGGTGATACAAGTGTAATATGGATGGTAGATATAGGTTCTTGTAATCTGAAAATATAAAAACAGCAAGGTAACTAGTAACAAAAGTGAGCACAAACGGTATTGCAATGCTTGGAAACAAGGCCTAGGGTTCATACTTTCACTAGTGAAAGTTCTCTCAACAATGATAACATAATTAGATCATATGGCAATCCCTCAACATGCAACAAAGAGTCACTTCCTATCGTGGAGAACATAAGATGAAATTGCTTGTAGGGTACGAAACCACCTCAAAGTTATTCTTTCCGATCAATCCATTGAGCTATTCCTATAAGTGTCACAAACAACCCTAGAGTTCGTAGTAAAGTAACATCATATGATACACATCAATCAACCCTAATGTCACCTAGATACTCCAATGTCACCACAAGTATTCGTGGGTCAATTATATGATATGCATCAAACAACTTCAGATTCATAATATTCAATCCAACACAAAGAACCTGAAAGAGTGACCCAAGATTTCTACCGGAGAAACAAGGACGAAAACGTGCATCAACCCCTATGCATAGATTACCCCAATGTCACCTCGGGAATCCGCGAGTTGAGTGCCAAAAAATACATCAAGTGAATCAATAGAACACCCCATTGTCACCACGGGTATCCCACGCAAGACATACATCAAGTGTTCTCAAATCCATAATAGTATTCAATCTGATGGTAGTGAAACCTCAAAGGTAAAACTCAATTCATCACAAGAAGATAGAGGGGAGAAACACCATATGATTCAACTATAATAACAAAGCTCTTGGTATATCAAGATTGTGCCATATCAAGAACCCTCTACCCCGAGGGTGAACTAATCCCTCCTCGTCATGGAGACCACCGGGATGATGAAAATGGTCATCAGTGATGGTTTCCCCCTCCGGCAGGGTGCCGTAATGGGCTCTTGATTAGTTTTTCATGGGTATAGAGGCTTGCGGCGGTGGAACTCCTGATCTAGGTTTCTTTTTGGGGGTTTCGGGATTTATAGGAATTTTTGGTGTCGGTCTCACATCAGGGGGGCCCACGAGGCAGCGGCGAGACAGGGGGCACGCCCTAGGGGGGCATCCTCCACTCTCGTGGTTTCCTCGGGACTCTTCTGGCCCAACTCTTGTGCTCCGTGGGCTTCTTCTGGTCCATAAAAAACCACCGTATATTTTCAGCTCGTTTGGACTCCATTTGATATTCCTTTTCCGTAAAACTCAAAAACAAGGAAAAAAACAGAAACTGGCACTAGGCTCTGGGTTAATAAGTTAGTCCTAAAATAATATAAAATATCATATTAATGCATATAAAACATCCAAAACAGATAATATAATAGCATGGAACAATAAAAAATTATAGATACGTTGGAGACGTATCAACGATCAATATGCTAAGCTAACGGAAGGGTCTAGTCCATCACATCATTCTCCTAAGGATGTGATCGCGCTATCAAATGACAACACATGTCTATGGTTAGGAAACCTTAACTATCTTTGATCAACGAGCTAGTCTAGTAGAGGCTTACTAGGGACACGGTATTTGTTTATGTATTCACACATGTATTTAAGTTTCCGATCAATACAATTCTAGCATGAATAATAAACCTTTATCATGAATAAGGAAATATAAAATAACAACTTTATTATTGCCTCTAGGGCATATTTCCTTCATTTTATGGTCTTGCCCCAATCCTCTTACATTCCAGAAAACTCCTCTTATTTTTCTTTTTTTAAATCCCTTGAACTTTATTAGTCTAAGTTGTTATATCTAAAAAGTTAACTTCCCGGAAGCAAATTTAGACTTCTTTCTTTTTCTTTTTCCTTCTTAGGACTCCAATCCCTCCTGACTATTTCACACATCTTAATGCTGGTGAACAGATTTTTTATTTTTCCTCCCTGAGAAAATAGTTCTCAGTTTCAAATATTGTTGTTCTTCCATTTCAACATCAAAAAGTTCAATGTCTAAACAAAGTCCTTCCACATCAACATCTCCAGTGTCAATATGCACTTGTGTGTTATAATTTTTGCTATCCATACATTTAATCCCCTCTTCTTCTTTTTTATCCTCTGCAATGTTTCGAAAATAAATCTCTCTCCTTGCCATCTCCATTTTTCTAATGGTTTTTAAATTTTTCTCAACCATGTCAATGGAACAACCTAAATCAATTCCAACCAGAGAACTAATATGCAATAAATAAGAATTAGCACAATTTAAATCAGAGCCCTTACCATAATCATCTCTTTCCTCAGCCCTCATTTTGGCCATTTCCTCCACCTTTTGGTCTTCCCTTCCCCTGTTTCTCAGGCTTCTTTTTAATTCAATTTCTTTGCCTTCCTCACTTTTATCTAGCACCCAACTCCATGTATCTCAGCCATTTTCTCACCAAAACTCCCCACGGATTCCTGACTTGCATTGTAATTAGTAGGTTCATTATACTTTCCAGATCTAGTCTCTTCTTTTTTTTCTTGATTTTCCTTCTGAAAATCTTCAACTTCTAGATTGGCCAGCTCCATCTAATATTGCTCTTAATTTGCTGCCTCCAGTTCCAGTCTCAGTATCTCACCTTGTTGTTGTTCAACTAGGCCTTCCAGTTTTTTGTGTGTGAGCTCCAGGTCTTTTATTCTCTTGTCAGCTTTAGTTCATAGTGCACTTTGTCTAGCTTTTTCTTCCTCCAACCCCTGAATTTTTCTGAACATAATATCTATCTCTTTCTGCAACCATTTCCTTACAAAAGTGTCCATGGTTTTCTTCCAATGAGATCTTCATTATTTCATTCTTCTTGTCTATCTCTTCTATTTGTTTTAGAGATAAGCTGCCCAGGACCATTCATCTTCTGTCTTTTTCATCTACCTTTGTCTTTTTCCTTTTTTCCTCCTCTTCTTCTCCATCTTCTATCTCACTGACATCATCAGATTTCCTTTTCTCTTCCTTGTACCACCCCATCTTAGTACCTTATCAAGCTCTACCCCAATCCTGAACATCAACAGATTTGGTGATTTGATCTCCACATGCAATGGGATCTTTCCAACATCTCTAATTCCACACTTCACTTTAACTTCTTCTTCATTGATAGTATCCATGTCTACTTCTAGCAAAGGCCCTATAGCAGCAGCAACTTCACACATTCCAAAGAAGTGTCTAAAGCAATCTGGCACCTTCTCAAATCTCACCCAAGCAGTATGCATTTTTACTATTGCTTGATGATCAAGGGACCAAGGTTGGACCTTGATCACTACTCCAGTACCCAGTAAGTTGAAGTCATTGAATTTTGCAAGCTCCACCTGTTTTGCTTTATTAGGAAACCTCATCATCTAGCAAATCTTTCCATATTATTTAACTCTCCACTGCCACCCCAATCAAACATTTCACTAAAGGCTTGTACCAACTCAGTCTCATTGATCTGACCATCTCTTATGACCACCACTCCCAGTGGATTCATATGCTTAGCAATCAGTGTTGGGAAACGTAGCATGCAATTTCAAAAAAAATCCTATGCTCACGCAAGATCTATCTAGGAGATGCATAGCAACGAGGGGGGAGAGTGTGTCTACGTACCCTCGTAGACCGAAAGCGGAAGCATTTGACAACGCGATTGATGTAGCCGAACTTCTTCTAGCTCCGACCGATCATGCACCGAACGTACAACACCTCCAAGTTCTGCACACATTCAGCGTGATGGCGTCCCTCGCCTTCTTGATTTAGCAAGGTGTCGAGGAAGTAGATGAGTTCCGTTAGCACGACGGCGTGGTGACGCTGATGGTGAAGTGATTCTCGTAGGGCTTCGCCTAAGCACCGCAAAACTATGACCGGGGGTGTAAACTGTGGAGGGGGCGCGGCACACGACTAACGATTGTTATTGTGTGTTCTAGTGGTGCCCCCCACATAAATATAGGTTGGAGGGGAGGAGAGGCAGCCAAGGGGGTGCCCCAAGTAGGAGGAATCCTACTTGGGGTCCTCCCCAATCCTCCATTTATGCATGAAGGGGAAGGAAAGATGGGGGTGAGGGAAGGAAGTGGGAATCCTAATCCACACTTTCCTTTCCCTCCCCCCTTTCCTTCTCCTCCTCCTATGGCCTTATAGGGCGCACCAGCCCCTTGTGGGCTGGTGTGTTCCTTCACAAGGCCCATACGGCCCATAGGATTGCCGGGGGTACCCGAAACACCTTCTGGTGACCCGATAAGTACCCGATACCCTCCAAAACACTTCCGGTGTCCGAATACCATCGTTCTATATATCAATATTTACCTCTCGACCATTTCGAGACTCCTCGCCATGTCCGTGATCTCATCCGGGACTCCGAACAACATTCGATCACCAAATCATATAACTCATATAATACTATATCGTCGTCGAACGTTAAGCGTGCGGACCCTACGGGTTCGACAACTATGTAGACATGACCGAGACACCTCTCCGGTCAATAACTAATAGCGGAACCTGGATGCTCGTATTGGCTCCTACATATTCTATGAAGATCTTTATCGGTCGAACCGTTATGACAACATACGTTATTCCCTTTGTCCATCGGTATGTTACTTGCCCGGGATTCGATCGCCAGTATCCATATACCAAGTTCAATCTCATTACCGACAAGTCTCTTTACTAATTCCGTAATACATCATCCTGGAACTAACTCATTAGTCACTTTGCTTGCAAGGTTTCTTATGATGTGCATTACCGAGAGGGCCCAGAGATACCTCTCCGATACTCGGAGTGACAAATCCTAATCTCGATCTATGCCAACCCAACAAACACCTTCGGAGATACCTGTAGAGCATCTTTATAATCACCTAGTTATGTTGTGACGTTTGATAGCACACAAGGTATTCCTCCGGTATCCGAGAGTTGCATAATCTCATAGTCGAAGGAATATGTATATGACATGAATAAATCAATAGCAATAAAACTGAACGATCATTATGCTAAGCTAACTGATGGGTCTTTTCCATCACATCATTCTCCTAATGATGTGATCCTGTTATCAAATGACAGCTCGTGTCCATGGTTAGGAAACCTTGACCATCTTTGATCAACGAGCTAGTCAAGTAGAGGCTCACTAGGGACACAAAGTTTGTCTATGTATTCACACATGTATTTAGGTTTCCGATCAATGCAATTGTAGCATGAATAGTAAACATTTGTCATGAATAAGGAAATATAAAATAACAACTTTATTATTGCCTCTAGGGCATATTTCCTTCAGTCTCCCACTTGCGCTAGAGTCAATAATCTAGTTCACATCGCCTTGTGATTTAACACCAATAGATCACATCGTCATGTGATTAACACCCATAGTTCATATCGCCATGTGATCAACACCCAAAGGGTTTACTAGAGTCAATAATCTAGTTCACATCGCCATGTGATTAACACCCAAAGAGTACTAAGGTGTGATCATGTTCTGCTTGTGAGAGAAGTTTAGTCAATGGGTCTATCACATTCAGATCCGTATGTATTTTGCAAATTTCTATGTCTATAATGCTCTGCATGGAGCTACTCTAGCTAATTGATCCCACTTTGAATATGTATCCAGATTGAGACTCAGAGTCATCTGGATCAGTGTCAAAGCTTGCATCGACGTAACCCTTTATGACGATCTCTTTGTCACCTCCATAACCGAGAAACATTTCCTTAGTCCTCTTTAGGTACCTAAGGATAATTTTGACCGCTGTCCAGTTATCTACTCCTGGATGACTATTGTACCCTCTTGCCAAACTCATGGCAAGGTACACAATATAGGTCTGGTATACAACATGACATACATTATAGAACCCATGGCTGAGGCATAGGGAATGACTTTCATTCTCTCTCTATCTTCTGCCGTGGTCGGGTTTTGAGTCTTACTCAACTTCATACCTTACAACTCAGGCAAGAACTCCTTCTTTGACTGATCCATTTTGAACTCATTCAAAATCTTATGAAGGTATGCACTCATCGAAAGTCTTATCAAGCGTCTTGATCTATCTCTATAGATCGTGATGCCCAATATGTAAGCAGCTTCACCGAGGTCTTTCTTTGAAAAACTCGTTTCAAACACTCCTTTATGCTTTCCAGAAAATTATACATCATTTTCGATCAACAATATGTCATTCACATATACTTATCAGAAAGGCTGTAGTGCTCCCACTCACTTTCTTGTAAATACAGGCTTCACCGCAAGTTTGTATAAAACTATATGCTTTGATCAACTCATCAAAGCGTATATTCCAACTCCGAGATGCTTGCACCAGTCCATAGATGGATCGTTGGAGCTTGCACACTTTGTTAGCACCTTTAGGATTGACAAAACCTTCTGGTTGCATCGTATACAACTCTTCTTTAATAAATCCATTAAGGAATGCAGTTTTGACATCCATTTGCCAGATTTCATAAAATGCGGCAATTGCTACCATGATTCGGACAGACTTTAAGCATCGGTACGAGTGAGAAAATCTCATTGTAGTCAACACCTTGAACTTGTCGAAAGCTTTGTAGATAGTAACACTACCATCAGCGTCTGTCTTTGTTGGGGGAAACGGCACCTATGGGATCACTGGGATCCCTTCTACGGTTGGCGGGTGCGGGGTTGTGCAAAGAGCGGGTCTAGAGGTCAGCACGAGGATCGTTTACCCAGGTTCGGGCCGCGAGGATGCGTAATACCCTAGTCCTGCTTTGGTGTATATTTGAGTGTTCTTGATCTCTTGAACTAGCTACGGTGTGTGCGTCGTCCAAAAGATCCGAATCCTCCCTCAGTACGCCGCGGACCTCCTTTTATAGTCAAAAGGGGCTGCCACAGTGGCACACAGGAGGTGGAAAGGTATACAGTGTTCAAGCTTATCGCCTGTCATTACAGGACAAAGTGCATTAAATGCGTTGCTTAGGCGTCCACTTGCTTTATCGGGGGCGATAACGAGGCCCGTCCCGTCCGTCGCCGCTCCGCCTTGCTCCGACACGCGTCCAGGCCAACAAGGCATGCAGCGCCACGTAGGCAGGCAGGCTGCTGACTTGGCATGGTGGTAGGGTCTTCACGAAGATCTGCATGCCACCACGCAGGTGCTTGACTAGTTGGATTAGTACCCACGTACTACCACGTGGGTACTTGCTTCAGTCGGTGGGTCGGCCGCTGAGCTGGGGCGGCAAGGCCTTGCCGCGGTCTTGTGGATGTTCCCGGCAAGGGTCTCGTCGAGGCCTTGTGAGCGCCCTCGGTAAGAGCCTTGCCGGGGCCTTGCGGGTGTCTTCGGCAAGGAGCCTTACCGGGGCTTCATGGGCATCCTCGGCAAGGAGCCTCGCGGTTGTCTTGCCTTCTGGTTCTCATCTGGGTTTTGTTGGCTCGTTGTCTTCACAAAGATCTGCATGCCACCATGCAGGTGCTTCCCGAGCCTTGGTTCCAACGTTGTCGATGGTGTCGGAACTCTCAGGCTCAAGGATGGCTGTGATGTTGGCGTTGGGTGAGCTGCCCCGGCAAGACTCTTGCCGGGGCTGCGTGGGCCGCCCTGGCAAGGGTCTTGTCGGGGGAAAGCCCATCTTGTAGCTTGACCTTCTTGCACCTCTGCCTTGGCGCTGCTCTGATAATCTTGCACTTCTGCTTCCCTCCTTCGCCATGCTAAGTGTGGTCGCAGGCGTGGCTCTGACTGCCCGTGCACAAGTAAAGGGGTACAAAAGAGAGCCCCTACTTTTGTGCACCGACAGTCTTCCTCTTGAAGATCCATTTATTCTCAATGGCTCGCCGATCATTGGGCAAGTCAACCAAAGTCCACACTTTGTTCTCATACATGGATCCTATCTCAGATTTCATGGCCTCAAGCCATTTATCGGAATCTGGGCTCATCATAGCTTCTTCATAGTTCGTAGGTTCGTCATGGTCTAGTAACATGACTTCCAGAACAGGATTACCGTACCACTCTGGTGCGGAACATGCTCTGGTTGACCTATGAGGTTCGGTAGTAACTTGATCTGATGTTTCATGATCATCATCATTAGCTTCCTCTCTAGTTGGTGTAGGCATCACGGGAACGGTTTTCTGTGATGACCTACTTTGTAATTCGAGAGAAGGTACAACTACCTTATCAAGTTCTACTTTCCTCCCAGTCACTTCTTTCGAGAGAACTCCTTCTCTAGAAAGTTTCCATTCTTGTCAACAAAGATCTTGCCTTCGGATCTGTGGTAGAAGGTGTACCCAATTGTTTCCTTAGGGTATCCTATGAAGACGCACTTCTCCGATTTGGGTTCGACCTTATCAGGCTGGAGCCTTTTGACATAACTGCCACAACACCAAATTTTAGGAAACAAGAGCTTAGGTTTCTTGCCAAATCATAGTTCATAAGGTGTCGTCTCAACGGATTTAGACGGTGCCCTATTTGATGTGAATGCAGTTGTCTCTAATGCATAACCCCAAAACAATAGTGGTAATCGGTAAGAGACATCACAGATCTAATAAAGTACGGTTCCGACGTTCGGACACACCATTACGCTGTGGTGTTCCAGGTGGCGTGAGTTGTGAAACTATTACATATTGTTTTAAATGAAGGCCAAACTCGTAACTCAAATATTCGCCTCCGCGATCAGATCGTAGAAACTTTATTTTCTTGTTACGATGATTCTCCACTTCACTCTGAAATTCTTTGAACTTTTCAAATGTTTCAGACTTGTGTTTCATCAAGTAGATATACCCATATATGCTCAAATCATCTGTGAAGGTCAGAAAATAATGATACCCTCCGCGAGCTTCAACACTCGTCGGACCGCATACATCGGTATGTATTATTTCCAATAAGTCATTAGCTCGCTCCATTGTCCCGGGGAACGGAGTTTTAGTCATCTTGCCCATGAGGCATGGTTCGCAAGTATCAAATGATTCATAATCACGTGATTCCAAAAGTCCATCTGCGTGGAGTTTCTTCATGCGCTTTCCACCAATATGACCAAAACGGCAGTGCTACAAGTATGTTGCACTATCATTATCAATTTTGCATCTTTTGGCATCAATATTATGAATATGTGCATCACTACGATTGAGATTCAATAAACCATTAACATTGGGTGTATGACCATAGAAGGTTTTATTCATGTAAACAAAACAACAATTTATTCTCTGAATTAAATGAATAACCATATTGCAATAAACATCATCCAATCATATTCATGCTCAACGCAAACACCAAATAACATTTATTTAGGTTCAATACTAATCCTGAAGGTAGAGGGAGTGTACGATGGTGATCGTATCAACCTTGAAATCACTTCCAACACACATCGTCACTTCACCCATAACTAGTCTCTGTTCATTCTGCAACTCCTGTTTTCGAGTTACTAATCTTAGCAAATGAACCGATATCCAATACCCAGGGGCTACTACGAACACGAGTAAGGTACACATCAATAACATGTATATCAAATATACCTTTGTTCACTTTTCCATCCTTCTTATCCGCCAAGTATTGGGGGCAGTTCCGCTTCCAGTGACCATTCCCTTTGCAGTAGAAGCACTCAGTTTCAGGCTTAGGTCCAGCTTTGGGTTTCTTCACGGGAGTGGTAACTTGCTTGCCATTCTTCTTGAAGTTCCCTTTCTTTCCCATGCCTTTTTATTGAAACTAGTGGTCTTGTTAATCATCAACACTTGCTGCTCTTTCTTGATTTCTACCTTGGCTGATTTCAGCATCGCAAAGAGCTCGGGAATCATTTTCGTCATCCCTTGCATATTATAGTTCATCACGAAGTTCTAGTAGCTTGGTGATAGTGACTAGAGAACTCTGTGAATCACTATCTTATCTCGAAGATTAACTCCCACTTGATTCAAGCGATTGTAGCACACAGACATTCTGATCACATGCTCACTGGCCGAGCTATTCTCCTCCATCTTGTAGGCAAAGTATTTGTCACAGGTGAGGGAGTCCTGGATAAGGGGGGTCCTCGGACTGCCGGACTATATACTTTGGCCGGACTGTTGGACTATGAAGATACAAGATTGAAGACTTCCTCCCGTGTCCGGATGGGACTCTCCTTTGCGTGGAAGGCAAGCTTGGCAATTCAGATATGTGGATCTCCTCCCTTGTAACCGACTTTGTGTAACCCTAGCCCCCTCCGGTGTCTATATAAACCGGAGGGTTTAGTCCGTAGGACAACACCAATCATAATCATAGGCTAGCTTCTAGGGTTTAGCCTCTACGATCTCGTGGTAGATCAACTCTTGTAATACTCATATCATCAAGATCAATCAAGCAGGAAGTAGGGTATTACCTCCATCGAGAGGGCCCGAACCTGGGTAAACATTGTGTCCCCTGCCTCCTGTTACCATCCGCCTTAGACGCACAGTTTGGGACCCCCTACCCGAGATCCGCCAGTTTTGACACCGACATTGGTGCTTTCATTGAGAGTTCCACTGTGCCGTCACGATAAGGCTTGATGGCTCGTCTTGTTGTCAAGGACAACATTACCTCGGGGGGAGCCCTGGCTGTAGGCCAAACTCTCCGACTAGGTGGCTTCGTCATGACCGCCCGTTCGGCCATCGCGCCGACGATGACTTCTCGGGTCATCAAAAACAGCCTCCACATCGGCTCGGGATTCGCCGAGCAGATGGATCCAATGGAGCTCTCTTCCTTGAACGAGCTCTTGGATCGCATCGCCGCCCTGGGAGTCACTACGGACTATGATCAGATCGGGCTTAAACCTGACCAAAGGGAGATTAACTCTCCGCCGGTCACCCATCAGATAGCGGTGGTGGAGGAGCAATGTAGCTATTCTTCCTCTATTTTGAGGACAAACTATGTCCAGATTACCGAGCTCTCCGAGCCGGATACCCGTCCACGGGAGGACATGGCCCAAGCTTCGAACCTAGAATCAGACAGCGGGCCAGAACTATTGGGCAACATCCCGGAGCCCGAACTGTTAAGCTCGGAAACTCCTCCGCCCCTGGGTCTCAGATCGGGTCAGGGTTTGGACCTAAATCTACCCACCCACCCAGATATAAGTGATCTTTCCCACATTAGACAAGAGCCCCAAGAGACAGTACATCACTATTGGGCCAGATTCCTCCTTGTAATGAGCAAGGTCAAGGACTGTCGCGAGGAAGACGCAATTTCATTCTTTTGCAAAAATTGCACGGACAAGGGAATCCTCAACGCCATAAGTCGCCGTGACATAGCACACTTCGCTGACTTGGCGGCCATAGTACAGAAGTACTGTGCGATGGAAAGCGCCTGCAAAACCCAAACAAAATTCTAGGATCCTCCGGCTCTCACTAAACCCCCCGTCCGAAATAAAAGGGTGTACTCTCGTAAGTCACCCGATCCAATTACAAAGAAACCAAAGCCCAGTACAGGGCGTGGAACTGTATTGGAGGGATGGCTTAATGGGACATGCAAAATACACAGTACAGCAGATACCATGCCAACACACAGCCTTAGAGCATGTTGGATACTTCGGCAGGTGGCCAAGAGCGGCGAGGATCTCCTCATCAACAATACAACAGAGCACCATCCCATGGAAAATAACAATACAGTATTGACAGTCTTCGAGACCTTCGCCTCAAATAATAGGCGCAAGCGAGCACTCCGCAGCCTTGCCGAAGTCTGCCACGTTGCAGCAATAAATCCATGGGACGACATGGCCATAACCTTCAATGCCAGTGACGAACCTCAATTCCGAACAGCCCGAGCACCAGCCGCTTTGGTCCTTAGTCCAATTGTGGACGGCTTCCGGCTTACTAAAGTACTCATGGACGGTGGCAGCGGATTAAACCTCATCTACGAGGAAACTCTTAGCAAAATGGAAATAGACAAGAGCCGCATTGAGCAAAGCAGCACGACCTTCAGAGGAATCATCCCTAGTCGGGAGGCACGATGTGCAGGAAAAATCACACTAGATGTGGTATTCGGCACGCCGGAGAATTATAGGTCCGAAGAAATCACATTCCAAGTGGCCCCGTTCAGTAGCGGATACCACGCTCTTTTAGGGCAGGAGGCATTCACAATCTTCCAAGCTATACCCCATTACGGGTACATGAAGCTCAAAATGCACGGGCCCAATGGAATCATCACTCTAGCTAGTGATCCGGACATAGCACTCCGCGCAGAAAATAAAACCGCCGCACTGGCCCTCGAGGCGTTATCCAAAGCCCTTGCAGCCGAAGAACTAACTGTGCGGCGCTCCACAGTGGACAGGGACGACGTGACACTCGACAAAAGACCCAAGTCCACCTCTTTTAAACCAGCGGACGAAATAGTCAAATTCCAGGTCCACCCAACGGACCCTACAAAAATATCATCCATCGGGGCATAGCTGAACCCCACAACAGACGCCGCACTGTGGGGGTTCTTGCGCGAGAATTGGGACATCTTTGCCTGGCATCCTTCAGACATGCCAGGAATCCCACGCAGGCTGGCCGAACACAGCCTTAACATTCTAAAGGGGTTCAAGCCAGTCAAGCAGACTCTCCGGCGTTTCTCTGAGCCTAAGCGACAAGCCATGGGAGAAGAACTAGCAAAGTTACTCGGGGCCGGATTCATTAGAGAAATAAAACATCCGGACTGGCTAGCAAACCTGGTGATGGTACCAAAGAAGGACAAATCCTGGCGCCTATGTGTCGATTTCAAGGACCTTAACAAGGCTTTCCCCAAGGATCCCTTCCCCCTCCCCCGCATCGATCAAATTATTGACGCTACCGCAGGACACGACTCATTGTGTTTCCTCGACGCATACTCCGGATACCATCAAATTAAGATGGCGGAGTCCAATCAAGCCGCAACGGCATTTATCACTCCATACGGCCCCTTCTGTTTTAACACCATGCCTTTCGGGCTCAAAAACACCGGTGCAACCTATCAACGCATGATTCAGACATGCCTGGAAACACAAATTGGCAAAACAGTGGAGGCATACGTAGACGATGTGGTCATCAAAACCAGACACATCAAATCTTTAATAGACGACTTGGGGCTTACGTTCGACAATCTCCGAACATATGACATCAAGCTCAATCCGGAAAAATGCGTTTTCGGCATGCCCGCCGGAAAGCTCTTGGGCTTCATCGTTTCCAATAGAGGAATTGAAGCAAATCCGGCTAAAATCTGAGCTTTGTTATAGTTGGCTATCCCAACAGACCTCAAGCAAATCCAGAAATTAACTGGATGCTATGCTACCTTAAGCCGTTTATCTCCCGATTAGGAGAAAAGGCACTACCTCTTTATCGCCTTCTTCGACGCACCGAACACTTCGAGTGGACGGATGCGGCCACGGCCGGATTGGAAGAAATAAAAGCCATCTTGGCCAGCAACCCAATCATGGCCGCGCCAAATATCGGCGAACCAATGCTGTTATATATAGCGGCAACACACCAAGTTGTAAGCGCAGTGCTCGTCGTCGAACAAGAGACGGACGGACATAAGTTCCCGCTTCAAAAGCCGGTATACTACGTATCCACTGTCCTCACTCCATGCAAATCATGGTACCCACATTATCAAAAGATAGCATACGCGGTCTTCATGGCATCCCGGAAATTATGACACTACTTTCAAGAGTGTTCAATTACGGTGGCCTCTGAAGTACCACTCAACGACATAATAAATAACCGCGATGCCACGGGCCGGATTGCTAAATGGGCTATTGAGCTCCTCCCGTTCGACATAACATACAAACCACGGCGAGCCATTAAGTCACAAGTACTGGCTGATTTCGTCGCCGAATGGACAGATGCCGAACTCCCTAAAGAGTACGACGCGTACTCCAATTGGATCATGCATTTTGACGGCTCTAAAATGCTGGCTGGTTTGGGGGCAGGCGTCCTCCTGACATCCCCCACCGGAGATACAGTCCAATACATACTCCAAATATTATATACAGACTCCAACAACGCAGCAGAATATGAGGCCCTGTTACATGGTCTCCGGATGGCAGTCTCCATGGGCATTCAACGCCTAGAGGTGCATGGGGATTCGAACCTCGCAATATCTCAAATAAATGGAGAATTCGACGCCAAGGATCCGAAAATGGCGGCTTACCGCAACGCCGTCCTCAAAATGTCAGCTCGGTTCGAGGGGCTCGAATTCCACCATGTGGTTCGAGAAAACAATCAAGCGGCGGATATCCTCGCCCGCATCGGCGCTAAGCGCGACCTTGTCCCACCTAATATCTTCTTGGAAAGGCTGTTTAAGCCATCCGTGGTATGGGAAGGAGAGACCGGCAACAACAGTCCAGACCCGGCCACAACGCCAGATACCAAACACTCTGACGTAATCGGAGGCTCTACCACCGAAATAATGCCTTCGGCCCATGTGATTATGGCTGTCATCGCCCCGTGGACAGAACCCTTCTTAGCCTACCTAACTAGGCAAGAACTCCCTGAGGACCCAAACGAGGCACGTTGCATTGTGCGGCGGTCTAAAGCCTACAAGGTCCACGAGGGAGAGCTTTATAAGAAAAGCGTTACCGGAGTATGAGGGAGTCTTGGATTAGGGGGTCCTCGGACAGCCGGACTATATCCTTTGGCCGGACTATTGGACTATGAAGATACAAGATTGAAGACTTCGTCCCGTGTCCGGGTGGGACTCTCCTTTGCATGGAAGGCAAGCTTGGCAATTCGGATATGTAGATCTCCTCCTTTGTAACCGACTCTGTGTAACCCTAGCCCCCTCCGGTGTCTATATAAACCGGAGGGTTTAGACCATAGGACAACAACAATGATACCATAGGCTAGCTTCTAGGGTTTAGCCTCTACGATCCCGTGGTAGATCAACTCTTGTAATACTCATATCATCAAGATCAATCAAGCAGGAAGTAGGGTATTACCTCCATCGAGAGGGCCCGAACCTGGGTAAACATCGTGTCCCCCACCTCCTGTTACCATCCGCCTTAGACGCATAGTTCGGGACCCCCTACCCGAGATCCGCCGATTTTGACACCGACATTGGTGCTTTCATTGAGAGTTCCACTGTGTCGTCGCGATAAAGGCTTGATGGCTCCTTCGATCATCGACAACGATGCGATCCGGGGCGAGGTTTTCCTCCCCGGACAGATCTTCGTATTCGGCAGCTTCGTACTGCGGGCCAACTCGCTTGGCCATCTGGAGCAGATCGAGAGCTACGCCCCTGGCCATCAGGTCAGGTTTGGAAACTTGAACTATACTGCCGACATCCGCGGAGACTTGATCTTTGACGGATTCGAGCCCATGTCAGGTGCGCCGCACAGTCACGACGAGCATGACTTAGTTCTGCTATCGGACAGTGTTCGGGAGATCACACCTGCAACTACTCCGGCCCTCAATCCGGAACAGATTGCGCCGTTCGAGGACGGGTGGATGGACCCCGCCACGAAGGCCGCGCACTCAGCGGCGATAGAGCCGAATGCTGACTTCACTTCCTATGAGACCCGTGTTGCCGGACACTTGGATTCGTCCCCGGAAACGGGCTCCGAGCCGCCTGCGTCCGTGCCTATCGAATCCGATTGGGCACCGATTATGGAGTTTTCCTCCGTGGATATCTTTCAGCACTCACCATTGGGCGACGTGCTAAACTCATTGAGGTCTCTCTCCTTGTCAGGAGACCCTTGGCCGAACTGTGTCCGGCTAGAGTGGGATGCGGACGACGAAGAAATTCGCTCCCCACCCACCACCCACTTAGTAGCCACTGTCGACGATTTAACCGACATGCTCAATTTCGGCTCCGAAAACATCGACGGTACGGACGACGATGCAGGAGACGAACAAGAACCACCACCCACAGGGCGCTGGACTGCCACCTCACCATATGATATATACATGGTGGACACCCCCAAAGAAGGCAATGGCGATAAGACAACGGAGGATAATCCCTCCAAGAAGCAATCCAAGCACCGACGTCAGCGGCGCCGCTCTAAGTCCCGACATACCAAAAGCAGTGATGCCGGCACAAGAGACAATAACGCTCCGGATAGTGCCGAAGACGATGACAATCCCCTCCAGCCAGACCTCGAGCGGGAGGATGAACAAGCTAGCCCTCCGGAACAGGCAGCAGACGGAGAATCAGAGGATGACAATTACATGCCTCTCTCCAAAGATGAGGTGAGCCTCGGCGACGAAGAATTTATCGTGCCTGAGGATCCCGTCGAGCAGGAGCGCTTCAAGCGCCGGCTTATAGCCACAACAAACAGCCTGAAGAAAAAGCAACAACAGCTTCGAACTGATCAAGATCTGCTAGCGGCTAGATGGACTGAAGTCCTGGCGGCCGAGGATACGAACTCGAGCGCCCAACCAAGAGTTACCCAAAGCACAGGTTGCTACCCTAACTCGAGGAGGAAGCATTAAAACCTACATTACCAGCGTATGATGCGGCCGATCGGCCACCTCGTGGCCGAGACAGAGGGGCATATCAGCCCGAAGTCCAGCCCGCACCCCGTCGCCAAACAAACAAAAACACCAAGGCCCGGGGCAACACGCAGGACCTACGAGGCGCATTGGAAAACAAGGCAAGACATACAAGATCGATCTACGGATCACGGGGTCGTGCCCCAATGCGTGACGATGATCGTCACGCCGGACACACTAAAAGCAAATCCGGCCGGGCCGAATACAGCAGACAAGACTCGTATGAACTGCGTCGCGACATAGCCCAACACAGAGGTGCCGCACACCCCCTATGCTTCACTGAAGAAGTAATGGATCACGAATTCCCAGAAGGGCTTAAACCCGTAAACATTGAATCATATGATGGTACTACAGACCCCGCGGTATGGATAGAAGACTTCTTCCTCCACATTCACATGGCCCGCGGGGATGATCTACACGCCATCAAGTATCTCCCACTAAAACTCAAAGGGCCAGCTTGGCATTGGCTGAATAGCTTGCCGGCAAACTCCATCGGAAGTTGGGAGAGCCTGACAGATGCATTCCTGGACAATTTCCAGGGCACTTATGTGCGACCGCCAGATGCTGACGATTTAAGTCATATAACTCAGCAGCCAGGGGAATCGGCCAGGAAATTCTGGACCCGGTTCCTAACTAAGAAGAACCAAATTGTCGACTGTCCGAATGCAGAGGCCTTAGCGGCATTCAAGCATAACATCCGCGACGAGTGGCTCGCCCGGCACCTCGGTCAAGAGAAGCCAAAATCTATGGCAGCCCTCACGACACTTATGACCCGCTTTTGCGCAAGCGAAGATAGCTGGTTGGCTCGTAGTAACAACACAGCAAGCAAACCTGGCACATCAGAGGCCAGGGATAGCAACGGCAAACCACGACGCAACAAACACAAGCACTGCAAATATGGTGAAAATGCCGAGGATACGGCAGTTAATGCCGGGTTTAGTGGCTCAAAGTCCGGTCAACGGAAAGGGCCACTCAAAAATAACAATTCGGGTCCATCCAGTTTGGACTGCATACTCGATCGCCAATGCCAAATTCATGGCACCCCAGGGACGCCAGCCACCCATACCAACAGAGAATGCTGGGTCTTCAAACAAGCCGGCAGGGCAGGCGCCAAAAATAGAGAAGGGGGGTCTCAAAGCGATGATGGCGACGAAGAGCCCAGATCACCGAACACAGGAGGGCAAAAGAAATTTCCCCCGCAAATCCAAACGGTGAACGTGGTAAACACCACCCGAATTCCCAACCCGGACCGGATAGCACCCTTAGGGATGCCGACTTAACGAAACCAGTCGTCCCACAATATAAACTAGGGCCGGTCACCTTCAACCGCACGGATCGTCCGGTTAACGCCAATCAGGGCAACCCAGCCGCACTAGTCCTCGGCCCAATAATTGACGGGTTCCACCTCACACGAGTCCTTATGGACGGAGGCAGCAGTTTAAACCTGCTTTACCAGGACACAGTGCGCAAGATGGGCATCGATCATTCGGAGATCAAACCCACTAAAGCCACTTTCAGAGGCATTATACCAGGTGCGGAAGCCAGCTGTACAGGCTCCATCGCCCTTGAGGTAGTCTTCGGATCACCCGACAATTACCGTACCGAAGAGTTAATCTTCGAAATTGTCCCTTTCCGCAGTGATTATCAGGCACTGCTCGGACGAACCGCGTTCGCTCGATTCAACGCGGTGCCACATTATGCCTACCGTAAGCTCAAAATGCCCGGTCCACGCGGCGTCATCACGGTTAATGGCAAGGACGAACTTTACTTCGGCATCAACGAGTACACCACTGCCTTAACAGCAGAAGCAACGAGCAGCACCTTGCAGCCGAACCTCAAGTCGACGGCCAGGCTCCCGGACACCGTCAAAGGACTCCGAACTACTTCGCGGAAGGATAGCCCGGCTCTTCCAGAGCTCAATTAAACACTCCGGCGAAGGCCAGGACAGGCCGCACTCAGCGGCTCAACCGCTCTCCGGCACGCAAACATTTCTTACATTTCCTTCGCAGGTTCACCTTTGCGCCGACCAGGACGGGCGATACGGAGGCAGCTCGAACGCGCAAGGGAATCCTTAGACATTCCCCGCGATGACCATCCGGCTATACTCCGTATCCGCACTCAGCTTCTTCCCCCCTGGTCTCAGCAGGTTCCACAGTCATATTTCCTTTTTATCACATTACCTGTACTTATACGCATCGACGTACCATTCAAATACAACTTATGAATTCATATGACACTTATCTGCTGTTATTTCTTATTAAAATTCTTTTATCAAGTGGCATCCGTACACCACGATATGCCTTCAAATATGCCAGGGGCTTCGTTTTACCCATAATACGGCAATAAAGTCCGAACACCCTCGCGGAAGTACGGCACCCCGAACCTATAGCATTATATGCATCAGCTCCAAGTCATGTCTTGGGTCAATAGTTGGGTTTGCCCAGCTCCCACGTTTTGGTACCTTATGTTCCGCTATATCGGCTAAGCTAGCACTGGGAGAACTACTGCGATTGTGTCCCGGTTCTTCCGGACGAGCACCTCAGTAGAGAAAGCCAAAAACTGACTGTCATGATACAGCGAGAGCTGGTCAGCTGTTCGAGAGGTTGTAAAATCTTTAAGGATTTCTCCCTCATAATGCCATAACCAATGCAGCGTGCGATGGATCGGCTTTTCTTCCGATCAGGTGCTTATAGAGCCCCTCGTGCGGTCTTCCAAACACCAGGGGCTGCGCCTACCTTCCTAAAGCTCTATGGCTAAGTGAGAGCGATAAAGCCCTATAGTCCGATTGCCTGGTTCGTTGTGCTGAACACCTCCTTCGAGGGACCCAAAACTGGGATAAAGAGTGATCAGGTCTATCCCGAACACCCCCGTACTTCTTACGTGGGGGCAGAAGCCGCCGACTGGCCAACTCTCAGGATTCATATATAAAACGGCCGTGCAGGAGGATAAACTTTTATATAACAGGCAATAAATAATATAAATGACCTTGTTCAGACATTACAGAGGACAACATGATTTGCATTCATGGAAATATAATGTCCTTGTTACATAGCTTCGCTGCAAGGAAGGATCCCTTCAGGACACTCTCATAATATAATCCAGGCTTGCGGTGCTCCTTCCCCTCTGGCGGTCCTTCGGTCATCAGCTTTTCAGCATCCATCTTCCCCCAGTGCACCTTTGCGCGGGCGAAGGCCATTCGCGCACCCTCTATACAGACCGACCGCTTGATGACATCAAGTCGAGGGCAGACACTCACAAGCCGCTTCACGAGCCCGAAGTAGCTGCTCGGAATCGGCTCGGCGGGCCATAGCCAGATAATCAAATCCTTCATGGCTAGTTCCGCCGCCTTATGCAGTTCGATCAGCTGTTTCAGTTGATCGACAAAAGGCACCGGATAATTCGGTGCCAAATACTGCGACCAGAAGAGCTTATCCGCAGTGTTCCTTTCTTCGGCTCGGTAGAATTGGGCGGCATCCGATATGCTGTGGGGCAGCTCCGCTAATACCCCTGGAGAAATCCGAATTCAAAATTAGAAACATAATTTTCTCCTCAAACACTTGCTTTACATGGAAAAAGCCTTACCCGCCGCGATCTTCCTCGCCTCTTGGATCCCCTGCAGGGCGCGTTGGGTTTCCCCCCGGGCATCGCTCGTGGCCTGACGCGCCTTGGTGAGTTTGGATTCTTTCTCCGTTAAACTCTGCTCCAAGGTCTCGCATTTCTTCATGGCCTCTTGCAGCTCCTGCTCAGCTTTAATAACCCTAGCCTCGTACTTCTCACGAAGAGCCTGCTCTGTGGCTGCCTTTTTCTCGGCCTCGGCCACAACCTTCTTAAGGGCCTCGACTTCGGTCACCATCCCTAGCGCAAATCATGAAGCCTATTTCATCATACTGAAAATTCATTCGCAATGAACGCGAACAAGACTTGTGCATACCTTGTTTATCTCCCAACTGCATTTTCAACTGGCCAAGTTCTTCTTTGGCCCGCTCCAGACTTTGATTCAGTCCGGAGATCTCTGCAGTATGAGAGGCAGCAGCCGCTACAGACGCCTGCTTATAACAGAAGAGAAATAGATGTCATTCAATGAGTCTTCCTGAGAACATAAATTTGATCCTCTGTCCGGCTTTCACCGAACAGTGTATCAGGGGCTACTATCCATACCATGACACTCTTCGAAACCTCATACAACACACCTCAAAACCTTTTATAAGGCTGATACAGGCTCCATTCAGTCCACTCTCAGCAGACTGAATCTTCTCAATCATCGCACCCATAAGGGCACGGTGTTCATCGACGATGGAGGCACTCTTCAGCGCCACCAACAAAGCATCCGACACCTCTGGTTGGACAGAGGTTGCCGGTATGCCCCCTCCAGCTGAGAGAGGCCCCCTCCAGCCGTATTGGTCTCCAGAACTGCATCCGGCAGGGAGCCGAATTCAAGATGGCCCCCGCCGTCGGCTCCCATGGGAATTTTCTCCCCCATGTGTCCGGCCCCTGAAGTTTGACCTCCAGGCGCCGCCTTCACGGTCTTTTCCTCTCCTCCTTGGCCGGGGTCCCTCTGGGATGAAGCCTCGGTGGTATTCACCTGTTCGAAGGAAGGGGCCTTCGGGGGCGTCCCGCTCTCCATAGCATCCGAGCTCAACGAATCCTCTGATGAGGATTGTTCGGTACGGGACCTCGCCGGACTACAAAAGTATGGCTCAGGTTGAAATATTATGCCATGATGAGTCTGGACGCATAAACATATTCGGACTGTATATACTCATGAGTTCACCAGGGGCTAGGCCCTGGGATCCCACGCCGGGCCGTTGTCGGCGGCGGCAGTGGACTCCTCCGGAAGAGGAGCTTTTCCCCTTTTAGGCGACTCGGCCTCCAAGTGTGCGGAGGCCGTCCTCTTCTTTCTTCCCCCCATGGGGGATTCATCTTCCTCCTCCTCCTCGTCCTCTTCGGAGGCGGAACGGGCATCAGAGCCTTCGGATATTGTGTCCGAAGTGCCGCGGCGACGAAGGCCGCCCCGGGTCTTTTTGGCCTCCTTCTCGGCCGTCTTCTTCGGCACCTTGTAAGGCGCCAGGACCAGCATCTTTGTCAGAAGTGGGACGGCCGGTTCTTCGGGCAGTGGGGCCGGACAATGGATCCGCTCCGCCTTCTTCGCCCAGCCCTAGGAGAGTTGTGGAAAACACATTAACCGCTTCCCTTGGGTTATGCGGATAAAAAGTACGATGACTTACCGAACTTGCAGGGCGGGACAGTTGGTACCCGCGGTCTTCGGGGGAGTCCGGCCATGATTTGCTGGACTTGAAAAGCACCTTCCAGATGTCCTTGTGCAAGGAGACGAAAAGCTCTCGCAGGGTTTGGTGCTTGGCCGGATCGAATTCCCATAGATTGCAAGTCCGGTGTTGACAAGGCAGGATCCGGCGAACTAACATCACCTGGACTACATTGACAAGTTCAATGTTCTTGTCTCCCATATCTTTAACGCGCGTCTAGAGCATCGACAGTTCGTCGGACGAGGACCAGTTCAGGCCCTTCTTGACCCAGGATTTAAGCCGCAAGGGGGCACCGGATCGAAACTCAGGAGTAGCGGCCCATTCCGTGCCGCGCGGCTCGGTGATGTAAAACCACTGCTGTTGCCACTCCTTGACGGAATCGTTAAAGGTGCCTGTTGTCCATGTAACGTTGGGCATCTTGCTCACCATAGCACCCCCGCACTCGGCGTGGTCGCCACCCACTACCTTAGGCTTCACATTAAAAATCTTCAGCCATAAGCCGAAATGTGGCGAGATGCGGAGAAAAGCCTCGCACACGACAATGAATGTCGAGATGTCGAGGAAGGAATTAGGGGATAGATCGTGAAGATCGATCCCGTAATAATACATGATGCCGCGAACGAACGGGTGGAGGGGAAACCCTAGCCCGCGGACAAAGTGAGGGAGGAATACAACCCTCCCGTGGGGTTCCGGAGTAGGGACGATCTGTCCCGCCGTCGGGAGATGATGGCTGATTTTCTTGGCCAGATACCCGGCCTCCCGAAGCTTTTTGATATCCTTCTCCCGGATGGTAGAGGCCATCCATTTGCCTCCTGCTCTGGATCCGGACATTTTCGGAAGGCCTTTGTGGACAGAGAATATGAACGCTTGGGCGTTGGAGCTCGGGCGGAGGGGAATGGATCGGGAAGAAGAAAGCGTGGGTGCGAAAGGGAGTCCTTATCCCCTTATAAAGGCAGCAGGGATTCTGCGCCTCCCCACTTGTCTGGTAAAACTGCTTATTCCCCAAGCGCCGTAATTGATGGCGCAGTTGGGTTACCCACACCCGTATTGATGAGAATCCCGTGAAAAGAGGGACACGATCTCTGCTTCGACAAGATGTGCCAATAAAACCGCCTCGCAACACGTGCAGTGGCAGACTCGGAAAAACGGTTCGTCATCACCAGACCACGGCAGAACGTCACGTTAAGAAAAGTTGTCAGCAGATTAGATTTGTGGGAATATTATTCTCTCTACGGTGGTATGTGGAATTTGTTTTGCAGAGCTAGACACTATCCTTGTGTTCAAAATCTTCTATGGAGTATTCGGAGGAAGAACCCGCCTTGCAATGCCGAAGACAATCTGTGCGCCGGACTCATCGTCATTGAAGCCTGGTTCAGGGGCTACTGAGGGTGTCCTGGATTAGGGGGTCCTCTGACAGCCGGACTATATCCTTTGGCCGGACTGTTGGACTATGAAGATACAAGATTGAAGACTTCGTCCAGTGTCCGGGTGGGACTCTCCTTTGCGTGGAAGGCAAGCTTGGCAATTCGGATATGTAGATCTCCTCCTTTCTAACCGACTCTGTGTAACCCTAGCCCCCTTCGGTGTCTATATAAACCGGAGGGTTTAGTCCGTAGGACAACAACAATGATACCTTAGGCTAGCTTCTAGGGTTTAGCCTCTACGATCTCGTGGTAGATCAAATCTTGTAATACTCATATCATCAAGATCAATCAAGCAGGAAGTAGGGTATTACCTCCATCGAGAGGGCCCGGACCTGGGTAAACATCGTGTCCCCCGCCTCCTGATACCATCCGCCTTAGACGCATAGTTCCGGACCCCCTACCCGAGATCCGCCGGTTTTGACACCGACAGAGTACTTCAAAGGTGCATCTCCGAAGAGGAAGGACGGCAACTTTTGGCAGAAATTCATGCTGGACTCGGCGGCCACCACGCCGCAGCTCGGGCCCTTGTAAGCAAGGCCTTCCGTACAGGTTTTTACTGGCCGACGGCCCGAGCAGACGCACAGGACCTCGTCCAACGTTGCGTCGGTTGCCAGCTTTTTGCAAACCAAAGCCATCTGCCACCTACTGCTCTCCGAACAATCCCCATTACTTGGCCCTTCGGGGTCTGGGGGCTTGATATGGTCGGACCCCTTAAAGGAGGAAGCCATAAGAAAAAGTACCTATTGGTCATGGTGGATAAATTCACCAAATGGCTAGAAGCCAAACCAGTTAAAACGGCCGAGTCCGGACCAGTGATAGACTTCATATCCGGGGTTGTACACCGTTATGGCGTCCCCCATAGCATCATCACCGATAACGGCTTGAACTTTACAGCTGACGAGGTAAAACCTTGGTGCGGCAACATGGGCATTAAGCTTGATTATGACTCCGTCTATCACCCCCAAACAAACGGTCAGGTCGAGCGAGCAAATGGTATCATTATGAGCGGCATTAAACCCAGGTTAGTGCGATCCTTGAAGGAATCATATACGCACTGGGCTGAGGAGCTTGACTCCGTACTATGGGGGCTGGGGACGACACCGAATCGCACTACCGGATACACACCGTTTTTTATGGTGTACGGCGCAGAGGCGGTACTGCCCTGCGACATCATTCATGACTCACCTCGAGTGCGCATGTACGAAGAGAAAGAAGCCGAGCTTGATCGGCAGGACAATTTGGACGCCCTGGAGGAGGAGCATGATGTGGCAAAAGCCCGCTCCGCATTCTATCAGCAACAGGCTCGACGGTATCAAAGCAGAGAAGTATGGGCCAAAACTTATAACGTTGGCGAACTCGTTCTACGCCTACTAGAGAAGAAAAAGGACAAGCTCAAGCCCAAATGGGAAGGTCCCTTCATTATTGACAAAGTTCTGACCGGTGGAGCGTACCGTCTGCGGGATGCATCGGACAATCGACTCGAGCCAAACCCATGGAACGCGGCCAGACTCCGAAGGTTTTACACCTAGCGCCGGACTCTGTGTTCGTCTCCTTACCTCCGTCAATTATATATATATATATATATATATATATATATATATCTGTTACCTGTCTTTTCTTTCTTCCCTTTTTCTTCATGGCCTCAAAAGGTTAAAATGTGTCTTGACTACGCAATCTTGACGCGCTAGGCGTGCTCATTATACCTGGGGGCTTCTTATACAGAAGCTTAATATAACTATGTTCCGGGCTCTATGCCCCCCGCACATGTGTTACTTTTCCACATGTACCTTTTCTTCGCCATTATATGCATCGATATGACTTAAGTTTTGGCCAAGCTGGGTTGAGTGTTTATGCCCTACGTTCCCGTTAATTCGGCTAGGGCATAAGGGGAGCACCTCTGCGATTGTTACTGCCGGGTCAGCCGGATGTGTACCTCAGACTGGGTGAAGCCGAAAGCTAGCGTTCTTAAGGGAATATTTGGTCAGTGAACAAAAGATGACTTTTACTTATTTCAATACAAGCCCCCAGATGTTTATATCCCGCATCTCCTTTTGCAGTTCGGACGTGCACATTAATGCATGCGTGCCCGGGAAAGGAACACTTAACGGAACTATTCTCCCTGGAAGATGTTTCTTACTATCCATGTAATATAACATAGCTAGTTGGGTACTTGTCTGTTCAGGCACTTATGACCCCTACGCCTGGTTTCTACGCGTACCCCGGTTTTCACATAACTGAGCGGGTATTCGGATACACTCCGGACTGTCGGGTCCGGAGGTCGAAGCGAAAAGGTCTGCCATGACAAATGATTTACAATCCGGCTAGGGACAATATATGTCACTTGAAGTACACAGTCACTTAGACTGACTAAATTCTTCTTCTATACCATCCCAATAGGCTGTCTAGCCTACAATCCTGTTGGGAATACTTTGCGGCTAATTTCACCTGGTCATACACCAAACAGACGACCCCACAGGTCCGACCTCGGCCATGTGGTTCGGGTCAGCCTTGGTATATCAAGTCTTCACCATGCCCAGGCTTCCCTTGCACCTTGTCGGCAGGCAGATATCTTCCATAATCGGAAGCGCCGCCGCGCTCCCTTGAGCATCTCTACAAGCTCTCCCATGCCTCCTGGCAGGGAGGCGGAGGGCCACAAGGCCTGGGCAATGCCCTGCATCACCTGCCAAACTTGTTCGTGCAGTTGTGAGAGCTCTGGCAGAAGATCACCTGCAGACCCGGGCATCTCCTCTGCGGGGCGACCCGTCAGCATAGCTACAGATATAACTCTGTTAGCCGGTTTCTTCGCCGAACTCTATAAAAGTTCGTTCGAGCACTTACTAAAAATGCCGCGTCGAAGCCTCTTATTCTCCTTTACGGAGTCAGCAAGCTGGGCCCGAACATCTTTCAGTTCAACGCCCAGCCGGGTATTGGCATCTTGGAGATCATTTTTCTCCCGCCTAACCTGTGTAAGCACGCGCTCGCCAGCCTTTAGCTGTCGTTGAGCATGTTGCTCATCCCCCCGTACGACCTTCGGATTCACTCCGGGATCATCTGCAGAATCTTTTGTTAAAATTGCATGCATGCCGCATACTAACCGGTACATGTCATTCTTTTTGATAGAAACAAGTGTTACCAGATGGGGCCTTCTCGGACTCCGTCATTGCGGCAACTGCAGCCCATAACTGGGCTTTGCACTCCTCCAGCTCTTGAGACAACTGGGTATTCTTCTCTGTAAGAACCTACGCAAATAATGATCCTTAAGTCAGTTGTGTCAACTGTTTCAAGTCTCAGGGGCTACTGATATACATAATTATCAGATTTTCTTACCCGTATATCCTTTACATACTGGTTTGTGGCTCTGGCAAGACCATTTTGAGCAGCTCGGATGTACGCGTCTCCTGAGTTGAAGGCATCGAACGCCTCTTCAGAGAAACAAGGGTCGCGGAGTGCGGCCCGACGACGCCTGTGATTCATGGCACTCTCCACTTCGGAATTCATAGCGGACAGCCTATCCGCATCCTGTGTAGGAGGAACATCCGGCGTTGTCCCCACGTTAGCATCTGCCTCTAAGTCCGGCCCTGGAGCCCGGCTGGTGGAGGCGTGGCCGGCAGGCTCTCCGGATACGGTCCGGCGAGCGTTTTTCCTGCCAGGAACCATGGACGTCATTATATTTTCAAGACGACAACCATGGAGCAGGGTTCCTTTTCATACCTCTGCGATGGCGTCTCAGTCCTGACCGCCTTCCTTTTAAGCCTACCCGGTTTCGGTGCCCCTTGTTGGTGAGTCACTACGGGTTCGGCATGGCGTCCCGAGGGCCTTCCCTATAAGACACCATGTGTGTGCGGTAGGTGAAGTGCAAAAAAAGGGATCCTTCTCGGAAGTTGGGACTCCGGTTTTACTTACATGCGATGCAGGGAGCAGTCCAGGATAATCGGATATGATGGCCACCAAGGCACCGTCGCAGCTTAACTGATAGAACGTCCTGTCGATGAGCTCTACAAATGTGTCCGGATCTTCTTTGAGTCCGGGGTCGAGGGCCCGGTCAGGGTCCTCTGGTTGTGGAGACGGGCTGTGGACCTCCCTCCCAGCTTTTCGCAGTTCCTGCTATGAAATAGCAAGGTAAATACTTATGACAAAGAATGCGGGAAGGTCTGGAGTAAAAAGTAGCAGCTCACCCAGTTTGGGGGGTTGTACATGGAGAATCCAGCCCATGGCTTAATGCGGATGAACTCCTCTTCCTCTCCTTTATATAAATCGGACAGTATTTTCGCTAGAGCAGCGACGGAGTCCGGACCTTTACGACCGCAGCGGGTGGCATCGTCTTCTCCATTGAAGTGCCACATGGGTTGTCCCCGATATTGAAGTGGCTGCACCCCCCGCATTATACATATTGACATAACCTTGATTATTGTCAATCCTGATTTGGCCAGCGTTTTTATCCGGCCCATCAGGTAAAGGACCTCTCTGTTATCTTCCTCCTGGGGGCTCCGAGGGCACCAGCTGCGGCGTTTCTTCAGAGCGGCGTTATTGAACTCAGGAAGGCCCATCCGAATAGGGTCCGGAAGGGGGACGTCCTCCATATAAAACCACTCCGAAGGCCAGTCTTCGGATGTCTTCTTCGGAGTACCGGATAGGTATTCGGTCCCGGCGATGCACCATATCTCGGCTCCGCCCACTTGATATATTGACCCCTCCTGTGTACGGGGTACGAGGCAGAATAGCCTCTTCCATAGCTCGAAATGAGCTTCGCAGCCCAAAAATAGCTCGCAAAGGGCGACGTAGCCAACGATGTGTAATATGGAGGCGGGAGTAAAGTTATGCAGCTGGAGGCCGTAGAACTCCAGGAGCCCGCGGAGGAGCGGATGGATTGGAAATCCAAGTCCCCTTAATAAGTAAGGGACAAGGCATACCCGCTCCCCCATGGATGGGTTGGGAAATCTCTCCGCTTGCTCCCCGCCGTTGTAAGTGGCTAGTCCAGCTCGGACGGGGACCATATACACTAGAGGGAGAAACCCCTGGGTCTGTAACTCTACTAATTGGCTGTGGGGGACGGAACACTTCTTCCAATTGCCTGGCTTAGTGCTACGGAAGCGAGAGGAGGAGTTGCGATGGCCGGCCATGATGGTATGGGCTTTTCCGGGCGCGCTCCGATGGACACTCGCTGTGGGAGGATGGTGTGATCTGGATCTGGGGATCCCCGGCTCTTTACATAGATGATTTGCTCACAGGATTAGGGTGCCAAGTGTAAAAATGCCCGGACTTCTCGCATTCGCTCGACACGTGGAAGATAGCCATTATTAGGCGCGGAAGCCAAGGAGTGCAACATTCATGGGAAGCCGAACACTACTCGACAGGTACTCGGAATTTGGAGAAGAACCCGCCTTGCAATGCCGAAGACAATCTGCGCGCCGGACTCATCGTAATTGAAGCCTGGTTCGGGGGCTACTGAGGGAGTCCTGGATAAGGGGGTCCTCGGACTGCCGGACTATATACTTTGGCCGTACTGTTGGACTATGAAGATACAAGATTGAAGACTCCATCCCGTGTCCGGATGGGACTCTCCTTTGCGTGGAAGGCAAGCTTGGCAATTCGGATATGTAGATCTCCCCCCTTGTAACCGACTCTGTGTAACCATAGCCCCCTCCGGTGTCTATATAAACCGGAGGGTTTAGTCCGTAGGACAACACCAATCATAATCATAGGCTAGCTTCTAGGGTTTAGCCTCTACGATCTCGTGGTAGATCAACTCTTGTAATACTCATATCATCAAGATCAATCAAGCAGGAAGTAGGGTATTACCTCCATCGAGAGGGCCCGAACCTGGGTAAACATTGTGTCCCCTGCCTCCTGTTACCATCCGCCTTAGTCGCACAGTTCGGGACCCCCTACCCGAGATCCGCCGGTTTTGACACCGACAACAGGTCTCATACCTCTCGACACAGGCATGAGTCTGAAATACCAATTTCATCTCGTGGAACATCTCATATGCTCCGTGGTGTTCAAAACATTTTTGAAGTCCCGGTTCTAAGCCATAAAGCATGGTGCACTAAACTATTAAGTAGTCATCATATCGAGCTTGCCAAACGTTCATAACGTCTGCATCTGCTCCTGCAACAGGTCTTTCACCTAGCGGTGTATCAAGGACATAATTCTTTTGTGCAGCAATGAGGATAATCCTCAGATCATGGACCCAGTCCGCATCATTGATACTATCATCTTTCAACTTAGTTTTTCTCTAGGAACATATCAAAAACATAGGGGAGCTACAACGCGACCTATTGATCTACAACATAATTTGCAAATACTATCAGGTCTAAGTTCATGATAAATTAAAGTTCAATTAATCAAATTACTTAGGAACTCCCACTTAGATATACATCCCTCAAGTCATCTAAATGATACGTGATCCAAATCAACTAAACCATGTCCGATAATCACGTGAGATGGAGTAGTCATCAATGGTGAACATCTCTATGTTGATCATATCTACTATATGATTCACATTCGACCTTTCGGTCTCCAGTGTTCCGAGGCCATGTCTGTACATGCTAGGCTCGTCAAGTTTAACCCGAGTATTCCGCATGTGCAAAACTGTCTTGCACCCGTTGTATTTGAACATAGAGTCTATCACACCCGATCATCACGTGGTGTCTAAACACGATGAACTTTCGCAATGGTGCATACTCAGGGAGAGCATTTATACCTTAAAATTTAGTGAAGGGATCATCTTATAATGCTACCGCCATACTAAGCAAAATAAGATGCATAAAAGATAAACATCACATGCAATCAAAATATGTGACATGATATGGCCATCATCATCTTGTGCTTTTGATCTCCATCTCCAAAGCATCGTCATGATCTCCATCGTCACCGGCTCGACACCTTGGTCTCCATCGTTGCGTCGTGGTTGTCTCGCCAACTATTGCTAATACAACTATCGCTAACGCATAGTGATAAAGTAAAGCAATTACATGGCGTTTGCATTTCATACAATAAAGAGACAACCATAAGGCTCCTACCGGTTGCCGATAACTTTTACAAAACATGATCATCTCATACAACAACGTATATCACATCATGTCTTAACCATTTCACATCACAACATGCCTTGCAAAAACAAGTTAGACCTCATCTACTTTGTTGTTGCAAGTTTTACGTTGCTTCTACGGGCTTATAGCAAGAACCGTTATTACCTACGCATCAAAACCACAACGGTGATCTATCAAGTTTGCAGTTTTAACCTTCAACAAGGACCGGCCGCAGTCAAATTTGATTCAACTAAAGTAGGAGAAACAGACACCCGCCAGCCACCTTTATGCAAAACTAGTTGCATGTCAGTCGATGGAACCGGTCTCATGAACGTGGTCATGTAAGGTTGGTCCAGGCCGCTTCATCCAACAATACCGACAAATCAAAATAAGACATTGGTGATAAGCAGTATGATGATCACAGCCACAACTCTTTGTGTTCTACTCGTGCATATCATCTACGCATAGACCTGGCTCGGATGCCACTGTTGGGAAACGTAGCATGCAATTTCAAAAAAAAATCCTACGCTCACGCAAGATCTATCTAGGAGATGCATAGCAACGAGGGGGCAGAGAATGTCTACGTACCCTCGTAGACCGAAAGCGGAAGCGTTTGACAACGCGGTTGATGTAGTCGAACTTCTTCTAGCTCTGACCGATCAAGCACCGAATGTACGACACCTCCGAGTTCTGCACACGTTCAGCGCGATGACGTCCCTCGCCTTCTTGATCCAGCAAGGTGTCGAGGAAGTAGATGAGTTCCTTCAGCACGACTGCGTGGTGACGGTGATGGTGAAGTGATTCTCGCAGGGCTTCACCTAAGCAACGCAAAACTATGACCGGGGGTGTAAACTGTGGAGGGGGGCGCCGCACACGACTAACGATTGTTATTGTGTGTTCTAGCGGTGCACCCCCCCCCACATATATATAGGTTGGAGGGGAGGAGAGGCAGCCAAGGGGGTGCCCCAAGTAGGAGGAATCCTACTTGGGGTCCTCCCCAATTCGGCCTCCCCCCTTTCCCTGTATGCATGAAGGGGAAGGAAAGATGGGGGGTGTTCTAGCGGTCTCTGATACATCTCCAACGTATCTATAATTCTTGATTGTTCCATGTTGTTTTATTATCAATCTTCAATGTTTTATAATCATTTTATATTCATTTTATATCATTTTTTGGTACTAACCTATTGACATAGTGCCAAGTGCCAGTTGCTGTTTTTTGCATGTTTTTTACATCGCAGGAAATCAATATCAGACGGAGTCCAAATGCAACGAAACTTTACGAAGATTTTTTATGGGCAAAATATGAATTGGTTTGATACAATACTTATACTAGTGGTTTTCTTTCTTATACTAATTGATCTCACAAAGGTTTTGTTGAGTTTTATGTGATTGAAGTTTTCAAGTTTTGGGTTATCTTACGATGGATGAAAGAAGGATAGAAGAGCCTAAGCTTGGGGATGCCCCGACATCCCAAGGTTTTATCCAAAAATGAGCAACCAACTAAGCTTGGGGATGCCCCTGAGTGGCATCCCCTCTTTCTTCTAACGACTATGGGTATTTTACTCGAAGCTATATTTTTATTCGTTACATAATATGTGTTTTGCTTGGAGCGTCTTGTATGATATGAGTCTTTTGCTTGTTTTATTTTGTGTTTTAAGTCAGCAATCCTTGCTGGACACGCCTATTTGAGAGAGCCAAAATTATATCATGACTTGTTAGAATTGCTCTCTATGCTTCACTTAAATCTTTTATGAGCTATGGACTTGCTCTAGTGCTTCACTTATATCTTTCTAAGCACGGTGTGCTTAGTTATTTTTGAAGAAATGCTCTCTTGCTTCACTTAGATTTATTTGAGAGTTAGTAATTTTTTTAATAAATTCTCTCTTGCTTCACTTAAATTATTTTGAGAGAAAGAATTTTTTTATGCTCATGATCTTCACTTATATTTGTTTGAGCTTATGAAAAGCAACACATGAAAATTAGTCCCAAAGTGATAGATATCCAAGAAGGATAAGTAAAAAAATTCATGAAGATCATTGGACAAAATAAACTTGATTCTTAGTAACAGTTTTGAGATATGATGATGTGATATGTGAGTTATGTTGATGAGTAATTATGCTTTAGTAAGAATATTGGTGTTAAGGTTTGTGATTCCCTATGCAAGTACGAAAGTCAATAGTCATGCAATGAAATTATATCCTACTTGTGGTGCATTATTCGGTGTTAATTATGCTTAATGCTTTCTTATGAGATTATTCGTTTCTTGGTTGGTCGCTTCTCAATCTTTTGCTGGCCTTCATTTTTGCACCAAGTATGATCTCTACTTGTGCATCCAAAATCCTTTAAACCAGTTTTGCCACATGAGTCCACTATATCTACCTATATGCGGTATTCTATTGCCGTTCTAAGCAAATTTGTATGTGCCATCTCTAATTTTCAAAATAAACATCTCTTTTGTGTGTTTGTTTCGCTGCGGAGCGGTGAGGGGTGGCTAATATTTTCCATGCTGGATGTGTTATACTCACGATGAGTGTTTATTCACTTGTCATTGCACGAGAGTAAGGCAAAGGTTTTAGGGATGACCAGTCCCGAAATGCAAAAATGAATTTACTTTATGTTGTCAAATAATAAATTCCTTGGAAAGTGTTGGTATGGGAGGCACCCATGGATACCGTTAGCCATGGAAAGTCAAAGTATGGTGGAAAAAGGAATAAACTTTATTTTCTGTTTGGGAACCGCCTATGATATATATAGCATGGAAAGTGTTGGGAACTCTAAGTCGTTTTTGTTGGTGGGATGGATACACCTCCCAAAATGTTTTTATCCCAAATTTTTTGCTTTGAGCTCTGGCACCTCTACAAATCCCTACTTCCCTCTGCGAAGGGCCTTTCTTCTACTTTATGCAATTTTTATTTTGAATTTAAGTCTCCATCTTCTCTTATAAAAGCACCAACTAAGAGGCAATATGATCATACTTGAGTATTGGGTGTAGCTAATATGCGAGTGTGTTTCATGAATGGATCAATGTTTGAGCATGATGGGCTAGGGATAGCTTATTTTAGCGTTGATATTTTGAAAGACATGGTTGCTTGTTGATATGCTTGAGTATCTAAATTATTACATCAAAACTAGACTATTGCTTTGAATCACATAAAAGTCCAAATGTCCTTGCTATAAAAAAAATATGATATGACATGATAGACATCACTCCACATCAAAAATTATGTTTTTATCACTTACCTACTCAAGGACGAGTAGGAGTTAAGCTTGGGGATGCTGATATGTCTCCAACGTATCTATAATTTTTGATTGTTCCATGATGTTTTATTATCAATCTTGGATGTTTTATAATCATTTTATAGTCATTTTATATCATTTTTGGTACTAACCTATTGACATAGTGCCAAGTGCCAGTTGCTGTTTTTTTGCATGTTTTTTACATCGCAGGAAATCAATATCAAACGGAGTCCAAATGCAACGAAAATTTATAGAGATTTTTAATGGACCAGAAGGAACATATTGGGCCCTGGCTGTGCCTGGGGGGAGTCCCGAGGAGGGGACAACCCACCAGGGCGCGCCAGGAGGCCCATGCGCACCCTAGTGGGTTGTGCCCACCTCAGGTGCCCCCCGGACCGCCTCTTTGCTCTATAAATACCCCAATATTCCAGAAACCCTAGGGGAGTCGACGAAATATTGATCCAGCCGTCGCAGAGTCCAGAACCACCAGCTCCAATCTAGACACCATCTCGGATGGGGTTCGCCACCTCCATTGGTGCCTCTCCGATGATGCGTGAGTAGTTCTTTGTAGACCTACGGGTCCGTAGTTAGTAGCTAGATGGCTTTCTCTCTCTCGCTGAATTCTCAATACA
This sequence comes from Aegilops tauschii subsp. strangulata, assembly GCF_002575655.3. Classification (NCBI taxonomy): domain Eukaryota; kingdom Viridiplantae; phylum Streptophyta; class Magnoliopsida; order Poales; family Poaceae; genus Aegilops; species Aegilops tauschii. The sequence continues at coordinate 392,692,700 of NC_053037.3, forward strand.
ATGGTCTCTTGGAGATCCATATGATGTAACTCTTTTGCGGTGTGTTTGTTGGGATCTGATGAACTTTGAGTTTATGATCAGTTATATCTTTTTATATCCATGAAAGTTATTTGAGTTTCTTTGGTCTCCTATATGCATTATCTCTCATAGCCTCTTATTTCTTCTCCGATATTTGGGTTTTGTTTGGCCAACTTGATCTATTTTTCTTGCAATGGGAAGAGGTGCTTTGTAGTGGGTTCGATCTTACGGTGCTTGATCCCAGTGAAAGAAAGGGAAACAACACGTATGTATCGTTGCTACTAAGGATAAAACAATGGGGGTCTATCTCTACATAGATATATCTTGTCTACATCATGTCATCGTTCTTATTGCATTACTCCATTTTTCCATGAACTTAATACACTAGATGCATGTTGGATAGCGGTCGATGTGTGGAGTAATAGTAGTAGATGCAGGCAGGAGTCGGTCTACTAATCTTGGACGTGATGCCTATATAATGATCATTGCCTGGATATCTTCATGATTATTTGAAGTTCTATCAATTGCCCAACAGTAATTTGTTTACCCACCGTTTGCTATTTTTCTCGAGAGAAGCCACTAGTGAAACCTACGGCCCCCGTGTCTTCTTTCTCATATATTTGCCTTTGCGATCTAATTTTCTCTTGCATTTATTTTCAGATCTATTAAACCAAAAATAAAAAATACCTTGCTGCGTTTTATTTCTATTTATTTTATTTGGCGTTCGATCTATCAATCTACTACAATTTATCTCATGTCTGTTTGCCTATCTTGAGGCGCCGTACCCCGGAAGGGATTGACAACCCCTTTAACACGTCGAGTTGCGAGGATTTGTTATCTGTGTGCAGGAGCTATTTACGTTTTGTTGCTTGGTTCTCCTACTGGTTCGATAACCTTGGTTTCATATCTGAGGGAAATACCTACCGCCGCTGTGCTGCATCATCCCTTCCTCTTTGGGTAAATACCGACGTAGCTTCAAGCGACATCAAAAGGAATTTCTAGCGCCATTGCCGGGGAGGATCTTCAACATATACCAGGTTCCTTATCACAAATCTCATCTCCTCGCAATTTACACTATTTGCCATTTGCCTCTCGTTTTCCTCTCCCCCACTTCACAAAAATTCGCCGTTTTATTCGCTCTCTTTTTCGTTCGCCGTTTTTCTTGCTGGATCTGTTTTTGAATGCAATCTTGTTGTGTGGTCATCATGACTCAAGAGAACACCAAGTTATGCGATTTCTCAAATACCAACAACAATGGTTTTATTGGCACTCCGATTGCTCCTCCCGCCACTAGTGCGGAGTCTTGTGATATTAATACTGCTTTGCTGAATCTTGTTATGAAAGATCAATTTTCCGGTACTCCTAATGAGGATGCCGCATCCCATCATAATACCTTCATGGAATTATGCGATATGCAAAAGAAAAAAGATGTGGACAATGATGTGGTGAAGCTGAAATTATTTCTGTTTTCTTTGCGTGATTCTGCAAAATTTTGGTTCTCTTCTTTGCCTCGCAATAGTATCGATTCTTGGAATAAGTACGAAGATGATTTTATCACTAAGTATTTTCCTCTCACAAAAATTATTTCCCTTAGAACCAAGATCACGAATTTCAAGAACCTTGAACATGAGCATGTTGCACAATCTTGGGAAAGGATTAAAATGATGCTAAGGAATTGCAACTCATGGGTTAAATCTTTGGATGATCATACAAAAATTTTATGCGGGGTTGAATTTTGTTTCTCGTAATATTTTAGATTCCGCTGCTGGTGGAACTTTTATGGAAATTACTTTCGGTGAAGCCACCAAATTACTTGATAATATCATGGCAAATTATTCACAATGGCATACCGAAAGAGCTCTAGTAGTAAAAAAGTTCATTCGGTTGAAGAAATTTCTTCTTTGAGTGACAAAGTTGATGCTCTTATGAAATTGGTTGCTAGTAAAAGTGCTTCTATTGATTTTAATGATATGCCTTTGTCTACTTTTATTGAGAAAAATAGTGATGCCATAGATGTGAATTTTATCTCTCAAAATAATTTCAATAACAATGCTTATAGAGGTAATTTTAATCCTAGGCCTTTTCCTAGTAATTCCTATAATAATTATGGTAATTCCTATGGAAATCAATCTTACAATAATAATAGGAACACCTCTGATCTTGATAATAATATTAAAGAATTTATCAACACGCAAAAAGTTTTCAACACTTCCATAGAAGAAAAGTTGAATAAGATTGATGATTTGTCTAGAAGTGTTGATAGAATTACTCTTGATGTGGAAAATCTCAAGTTGAAATTTTTTGTGCCTAAAGTTGATGAATCAATTAAAGCACTTTATGTTTCTATGGATGGTAAGAAAGAACTGCTATGCTTAGATCTAAAAGAGAATTTCTAGAAAGAGCATTTTTCTAGTAAAAGTGATGAAGATCTTAAAATGATTGGTGTTTCTTCTATTGATTCCTTGTTTAGTAAAGTTAAGATTGATGAAAACGGGATAGGATAAGAGTCAACTTTAGGTAGAAGGCGTCCCAATGATTCGGAGGGTGAAAATCTTGTTGTGAAAATTGATAAAAGTGGGTTTGGAGAGTTCAAAACTTTAGCTAGTGATGTGCCCACTCTTTTGGATTACAAAGACTTTAATTATGATAGTTGCTCTTTTATTGATTGTATTTCTTTGTTGAAATCCATGTTAAATTCACCCCATGCTTATGAACAAAATAAAGCTTTTACTAAACATATTGTTGATGCTATGATGAAAGCTTTGGAAGAAAAACTGGAATTATAAGTATCAATTCCTAGAAAATTGCATGATGAATGGGAACCTACTATCAAAGTCAAGATTAAAAATTATGAGTGTTTTGCTTTGTGTGACTTGGGTGCTAGTGTTTCTACAATTCCGAAATCTTTGTGTGAGGTGCTTGGTCTTACCAATCTTGAAGAGTGTTCTTTGAATTTGCACTTGGCGGATTCTACTATTAAAAAGCCTATGGGAAGAATTAATGACGTTCTTATTCTTGCAAATAGGAATTATGTGCCCATATATTTTATTGTTCTTGATATTGATTGCAATCCATCTTGTCCAATTATTCTTGGTAGACCGTTTTTACTCACTATTGGTGCCGTGATTGATATGAAAGAAGGCAATATCAAGTTCCAATTTCCTTTGAGGAAGGGTATGGAACACTTTCCTAGAACAAAAATTAGGCCACCATATGAATCAATCATGAGGGCATCTTATGGATCTCAAACCAAAGATGACAATACTTAGATCCTTGCTTTATGCCTAGCTAAGGGCGTAAAACTATAGCGCTTGTTGGGAGGCAACCCAATGAATAAAATTTATTTTTGCTTTTTGCTTTCTATTCTTGTGTGTTTGCACAATTATGCTACTGGTATGATTGTGTTTTTTGTGTTCTAATTAGTGTTTGTGCCAAGTAAAGCCTTTAGGATCTTCTTGGGTGATAGTTGTTTGATCTTGCTGAAAAACATAAACTTGGTGCTCACGAAAACAATTGTTAAAAATCACCAGAACGTGATAAAATGCCAATTATTTTTGCAGTAGATCAATATATAAATTACCCTGGTCGTCCTAATTTTTTAGAATTTTTGGAGTTACAAAAGTATTCGAAAGAGTCACATTGCTACAGACTGTTCTGTTTTGACAGATTCTGTTTTCTTTGTGTTGTGTGCTTATTTTGATGGCTCTATGGTTTTCTTTGATGCGTTTTTGCCATAGAAAAGTTGGAATACAGTAGATATAATACAAAAACAAAATATGAATTGGTTTGATACAGTACTTACAGTAGTGGTTTGCTTTCGTATACTAACGGATCTCACGAAGGTTTTGTTGAGTTTTGTGTGATTGAAGTTTTCAAGTTTTGGGTTATCTTACGATGGATGAAAGAAGGATAGAAGATGCTAAGCTTGGGGATGCCCCAACATCCCAAGCTTTTGTCCAAAAATGAGCAACCAGCTAAGCTTGGGGGTGCCCCCGGACCGCCTCTTTGCTCTATAAATACCCCAATATTCCAGAAACCCTAGGGGAGTCGACGAAATATTGATCCAGCCGCCGCAGAGTCCAGAACCACCAGCTCCAATCTAGACACCATCTCGGATGGGGTTCACCACCTCCATTGGTGCCTCTCCGATGATGCGTGAGTAGTTCTTTGTAGACCTACGGGTCCGTAGTTAGTAGCTAGATGGCTTTCTCTCTCTCGCTGAATTCTCAATACAATGGTCTCTTGGAGATCCATATGATGTAACTCTTTTGCGGTGTGTTTGTTGGGATCTGATGAACTTTGAGTTTATGATCAGTTATATCTTTTTATATCCAGGAAAGTTATTTGAGTTTCTTTGATCTCTTATATGCATTATCTCTTATAGCCTCGTATTTCTTCTCCGATATTTGGGTTTTGTTTGGCCAACTTGATCTATTTATCTTGCAATGGGAAGAGGTGCTTTGTAGTGGGTTCGATCTTACGGTGCTTGATCCTAGTGACAGAAAGGGAAACAACACGTATGTATCGTTGCTACTAAGGATAAAACAATGCGCGCCCCCCATAGACCCCCTGACCTAGATCTTCCTCATATATATACTCTTATACCCTAAAAACATCCAGGGGAGCCACGAAACCACATTTCCACCACCGCAACCTTCTGTACCCGTGAGATCCCATCTTGGGGCCTTTTCCGGCATCCTGCCGGAGGGGGATTCGATCATGGAGGGCTTCTACATCAACACCTTTGCCTCTTCGATGAAGCGTGAGTAGTTTACTTCAGACCTACGGGTCCATAGCTAGTAGCTAGATGGCTTCTTCTCTCTCTTTGATTCTCAATACAAAGTTCTTCTCGATGTTCTTGGAGATCTATTCGATGTAATACTCTTTTGCGGCGTGTTTGCCGAGATCCGATGAATTGTGGATTTATGATCAGCTTATCTATGAATATTATTTGAATCTCCTCTGAATTCTTATATGCATGATTTGATATCTTTGCAAGTCTCTTCGAACTATCGATTTGGTTTGGCCAACTAGATTGGGTTTTCTTGCAATGGGAGAAGTGCTTAGCTTTGGGTTCAATCTTGCGGTGTCCTTTCCCAGTGACAGCAGGGGCAGCAAGGCACGTATTGTATTGTTGCCATCGAGGATAAAAAGATGGAGTTTTCATCATATTGCTTGAGTTAATTCCTCTACATCATGTCATCTTGCTTAATGCGTTACTCCGTTCTTTATGAACTTAATACTCTAGATGCATGCTGGGTAGCGGTCGATGTGTGGAGTAGTAGTAGTAGATGCAAAATCGTTTCGGTCTAGTTGACACGGACGTGATGCCTATATTCATGATCATTGCCTTAGATATCGTCATAACTTTGCACTTTTCTATCAATTGCTCGGCAGTAATTTTTTCACCCACCGTAACAAATTCTATCTTGAGAGAAGCCTGTAGTGAAACCTATGGCCCCCGGGTCTATTTTCCATCATATAAGTTTCCGATCTACAATTTCAGTTTCCTATTTCCTTTACATTGCAATCTTTACTTTTCGTTCCATAAACCAAAAATACCAAAAATATTACTTTGCCGTTTATCCATCTCTATCAGATCTCACTTTGCAAATAACCGTGAAGGGATTGACAACCCCTTTATCGCGTTTGTTGCAAGTTGGTGTTTGTTTGTGCAGGTATTTGGTGGCTTGTTGTGTTGTCTCCAACTGGATTGATACCTTGGTTCTCAAAACTGAGGGAAATACTTACGCTACTTTGCTGCATCACACTTTCCTCTTCAAGGGAAAAACCAACGCAAGCTCAAGAGGTAGCGAGAAGGATTTCTGGCGCCGTTGCCGGGGAGATCGATGCCAAGCCAAGACATACCAAGTACCCATCATAAACTCTCATCCCTCACATTACATTGTTCGCCATTCGCCTCTCGTTTTCCTCTCCCCCACTTCTAAAATGATTTTCGAAAAGATTTGCCTTTTCTTCGCCCCTCCTCCTTTCGTATTTTCATTTGCCTTGATGTCTTATTTGGCTCGTTTGCTCGTTTGGTTGGATAAATCGTGTATTTATTTCAAATCATAGAACCTAAGATTTATGGATCCTCATCCGCTTGCTAATCTTTTTAAGAGATCCAATTATGATGAACCAATTGCTAGTGAGTTTTGTGCGCTAGATTATCTTTATGAAGTTTTGCTTGAAATTCGTGAATCTAAAAATTGTGATGGAGTACTTTATGAAGTGATTCATGATAGATCTTTGAATAAAAAGAGTCGGGGGAAATATACAAGGGCAGGCATTTTCCCCTAACTCATGCACGAACAAGCTGAGCTCAATCCAGAAGATCCAAGAGCCAAGAGATTTGAAGAACCAACATGCAGCTCAGAGAGGCCAAGATCAAGCCAGGAGAACAAGATATGTACGAGGAAAAGGGCCTCCCTTGCCGGGCAGGTGAGCCCAGCAAGGGGCCAGGCCACCACCAGAAGCAAGCAACCAAGACTCCCTAACAGAGCCTGCCGGGGCTTGCGGGGGCTGAACCACCCCGCCAACCACACAAGCGCGACCCACGTCATCAATCAATGCGGTGTCAAGCCGCAAGATGATTAAGTGGCAGCATTCGCCACCTGGCAGCCATCTCCTATAAAAGAAACCCACAGATGACACCCGTCCTGTGACGTGTGAAGAGAACAGATGCGGAGCTGGCGAGATAGCCCGGCAGGCCTTGCGGGGCAGCCGGTGATGTGACGCTAAGCGGTGCATTTAATGCACCCCGTCATCCCGCAGAGTTAGGTATGACAGCATTGTTTGCTATCATATTAGTGGATAATGACCACTTTGCCACTGTGGTGACCCCTTAATCCATAAAAGGAGGCCCATGGCACACTTAGGAGGGGTTAGAGAGTTGGAAAGTTGACAAACCCAAGCCACCACACGCGCGTTGTCGCCGTCGCCCTGAGGCAGACCTTGTAGGGAAAGTGTACTATGCACCACCACATTCATTCCACCATCAATCCACCAAAGCAGGAGTAGGGTCTTATGCCTCGCGGCGGCCCGAACCTGGGTAAATTGCTTGTGTGCTCTCTGCTGTGCTGCCGTGCGTTGATCTGCTCTTTGTGCAACACGACGTCCCCTCGCCGAACCAGCAAGGGGCCACCCGGTACCATAGGTGGCCGCGGATATCCCGCGACATCTTTGGCGCGCCAGGTAGGGGGCTCGCTTGCGCGAACCTAGAAGCGTGAACAGTGCTTCATCTTCATCACCATCCTTATTCTCGACGGCACCATCGACCGCGGCGCCCGCGACAACGCGGAGGCAGAGCAGGAGAGGATCCACCCTTGCGCCGCGTTGCCGCTCTTCAAGATTCACCGCGGCAACGGTTATGACCAAGGCCACGACTGAGAGCGATAAATTTACTTCGGCAGCTCGTATGGCGTTATCGCCATCCGAGCACTATCCGGGGGAAGGGGCACAAGGCGTCCGAGCGCGGGCTGTCTCCCTCCACCTCGTCAGCAGTCGGACTGCTTTAGCCTCGGCATCGTCAACGTCGACGATTACCACGCGACGCTCGGTCCAGTAGTTCCCCCATCGTGGGTAATCATGAGCAAAGCGCTGGTATGAGTCTGTCGATTGGTCCCCCGGCAAGCGCGCTTCAGCGAGGCTGCCCGCATTGGCACAGAACAGGCGATGGCAGCCGCTGTACTAACTCAAGGGGAGGGCAGCAAAAGAGAGGGGGACCAGAGAAGCTCGCCGCCATGCCCCTATGCCCAACAGTCACAAGGAATACTTTGCCGGCCCTTGCCGGGAATGAAGAAGCCACCAGATTGCCGTCTACACGTCCAGACGCCGCGGACGCGTCGAACGCGCGCGGCCCGGTAGATGAACAAGGGACTCAAAATGAAAGCTAAGTAGCGTTATCAATCCTTGTTGATGCGTTTCTAAGATTCTTACAGTTGTTTATCCCTTAACTCCAGCGAGTGTTCGTATCGTGAAAGCCCTCATGTGACGGAACCTAGGCTAGTTTCTTTTATCACACCACCGTCCTGTCCAGAGCCACGCTCGCAGGTCGGGAGGCTGCATCGAGAGCTACCTAGGAAAAACATGCCGAGACGCATCCATGCCAAAATGACTGTTAAGGGCCAAACCCTTACGACAATCGCGGCAATATGATATCGGTAGGTATCCAGAGCATACATAGGAATTGATCATATGAACACAAGCATATAGAGTTCAACGGGATAAACACGCATTTAAAGATCCAGCAAGAAATATCAGTTCCACACAAACACTAAGGATAAGACAACTAAACACAAGATATGCATCATGTTTCATTACAGGACCAGGTGGAACAGCTTAAACACGAAGAACCCTGTCGGCGAGGGGAGCAGCCTTCTCTTTAGCGGCAGCAACATCGGCACCAGTTGGCGGCTTCCTGAAACCATCATTAAGGTCAAGCTCTAGGTGGCGACAGGCGATGTTGCTCAAGACCATGAAGAGGGCGTCGCGAGCGAGTCTCCGCGACTCGGCCGCGAAGCGCTCGGCCCTCCCCTCTTCACGCACCTTCATCTTGTCAATCAAATCATTGAAGAAGATCCCCAGCTTGACACTTGGGACCTCCTGCTCGCTGGCTGAGTAGACGGGGCCATCCATGCCCATCGCTGCAGCTTGGGCACCAAGACGTTCAGCAATATCAATCAAGCTCGTGATCTAGAGATTGCTCATATCGACCTGGTTCTTAAGCCTATCCTCTGCATCTTGCCGGAGGCGCTTGGCGTTCTCCAGTTCCTTGGACAGCAGCTGTTGTCGGGATTCGAGAGACCCTGCCGACTCCTGCAGTTAGCCAATCCTTGCCTTCATGTCAGTAATATTGCTGTTGGCAGTCTCAAGGCTCTGAGTCTTGGAAGAGAGTTGCGAGTGCACGTCAGCCAGATGGAGCTCTGCTTTCCATGCTTCCTCTTTGAGCACCTCCACCTCCTTGGCATTCCCGGCAAGATCCTCATTCAGCTTGGCCACCTGCCGGTCGAGCTCAACCTTGGCAGAAGAAGCGGCGTCCAAATCATCGACGACATTTTTCAGCTGGGCAGCGTGATCAACAGCAAGGGCGTCCAGGACGGCCCCATGCCCGTCCTTCAGTTCTTTGGTGCGCTGTTGCACCAAGGTCTCCAAGCTCTCATCTTTGGCACGGAGGGTGGCTTCAAGATTCTCCTCCCAAAGGGAGATTTCATGCTCCCTGGCATCCAGAGATGCTTTGTGATCCGCCAGGCCTCTCCCGAGCCACGACGTCCTCCCTCATCATCTGGAGAGTCTCCTGCTGCCTCATGAGCACCTTGAACTGCTTTTCGTGCCATTCGCGCAGCTCCAGACACTTGCCCTCCAGCCTCTGATCCACCTTGTCGGCGGATTTGCGCCGTGTCTTGAGCTCCTGCCACTTCTGGCGGTGCCGGGCCTGCATTTCCTTCACACATCAGGCGTTTTGCAGGGGCATGCATTTTCCCTTGACTCGTGCACGGACAAGCTGAGCTCAAGCCAGAAGATCGAAGAGCCAAGAGATTTGAAGAACCAACATGCAGCTCATAGAGGCCAAGATCAAGCCAGGAGAACAAGATATCTACGAGGAAAAGGGCCTCCCTTGCCGGGCAGGCGAGCCCGGCAAGGGGCCAGGCCACCACCAGAAGCAAGCAACCAAGACTCCCTGACAGAGCCTGCGGAGGCTGAACCACCCCGCCAACCACGCAAGCGCGACCCACATCGTCAGTCAGTGCGGTGTCAAGCCTCAAGATGATTAAGTGGCAGCATTCGCCACATGGCAGCCATCTCCTACAGAAGAAACCCACAGATGACACCCGTCCAGCGACGTGTCAACAGAACAGATGCGGAGCAAACGAGATAGCCCGACAGGCCTTGCCGGGCAGCCGGTGATGTGACGCTAAGAGGTGCATTTAATGCACCCTGTCAGCCCGCAGAGTTAGGTATGATAGCACTCTTTGCTATCATATCAGTGGATAATGACCACTTTGCCACTGTGGTGACCCCTTAATCTATAAAAGGAGGCCCATGGCACACGCAGAGGGGTTAGAGGGTTGAAAAGTTGACAAACCGAAGCTACTACACATGCGTAGTCACCGTCGCCCTAAGGCAATCCTTGCCAGGCAAGTGTACTACGCACCACCACATTCATTCCACCATCAATCCACCAAAGCAGGAGTAGGGTCTTACGCCTCGCGGCGGCCCGAACCTGGGTAAATTGCTTGTGTGCTCTCTGTCGTGCTGTCGTGCACTGATCTGCTCTTTGTGCAACGCGACGTCCCCCCGCTGAACCAGCAAGGGGCCACCCGGTCCCATGGGTGGCCGCGGATATCCCGCGACAAAAAGCATGATTGCAATGATGTTATTACAAATTCTATTAATGTCAATTGTGCTAATAATATGCAAAACCCTAAGCTTGGGGATGCTAGTTTTGCTATGTCCACTACTTGTTGCAATGATCATGATTGGGGTGATTCTTCTTATGATCTTGAAAATTTATTTAATCCCGATGATGAATATGAGATTGATAATAATGTTTGCAATAATATTGAAAGTGGGTTTGGAGAGGTCATGACTTTAGTTAATGTTAATCCCACTATTTCGGAAGAGTGTCAACTTTGCATGCATGTGGATCATGAAGAGAAAATTTTGTGTGATAGCTATATTGTTGAATTTGCTTATGATCCTAGATGTAATTATTATGAGAGGGGAAAATATTATGGTAGAATTTTTCATGTTACTAAATTACCTCTCTTCATGTTGAGATTGCTATCGTCTCTTTCTTCTTCTTTGCATATGCTAGGTTTTGCTTTCCTTGATAATTTGTTTGCTTATAAAATGCCTATGCATAGGAAGTATGTTAGACTTAGATGTGTTTGTCACATGTTATATGATGCTCCTTTTGTGCTTCAATTCTTGTCTTTCATGTGAGCATCATTAAAATTATCAATGCCTAGCTAGGGGCGTTAAACAATAGCGCTTGTTGGGAGGCAACCCAATATTATTTTTGTTCTTGCTTTTTAGGTCCTGTTTTGCTTTGAATAAATCATCTATCCTCTGGTTAGATGTGGTTTTGTGTTTTACAATCATATAAGTTTCCGATCTACAATTTCAGTTTCCTATTTCCTTTACTTTGCAATCTTTACTTTCCATTCCATAAAACAAAAATACCAAAAATATTACTTTAACGTTTATCCATCTCTATCAGATCTCACTTAGCGAATAACCGTGAAGGGGTTGACAACCCCTTTATCGCGTTGGTTGCAAGTTGGTGTTTGTTTGTGCAGGTATTCAGTGCCTTGTTGCGTTGTCTCCAACTGGATTGATACCTTGGTTCTCAAAACTGAGGGAAATACTTATGCTACTTTGCTGCATCACCTTTTCCTCTTCAAGGGAAAAACCAACGCAAGCTCAAGAGGTAGCAAGAAGGATTTCTGGCGCCGTTGCCCGGGAGATCTATGCCAAGACAAGACATACCAAGTACCCATCATAAACTCTCATCCCTTGCATTACATTATTCGCCATTCGCCTCTTGTTTTCCTCTCCCCCACTTCTAAAACGATTTTCGAAAAGATTTGCCTTTTCTTCGCCCCTCTTCCTTTCGTCTTTTCGTTTGCCTTGATGTCTTATTTGGCTCATTTGCTCGTTTGGTTGGAATAATCGTGTATTTATTTCAAATCAGAGAACCTAAGATTTATGGATCCTCATCCGCTTGCTAATCTTTTTAAGAGATCCAATTATAATGAACCAATTGCTAGTGAGTTTCGTGCACTAGATTATCTTTATGAAGTTTTGCTTGAAATTCATGAATCTGAAAATTGTGATGAAGTACTTTATGAAATGATTCACGATAGATCTTTGAATAAAAAGCATGATTGCAATGATGTTATTATAAATTCTATTAATGTCAATTGTGCTAATAATATGCAAAACCCTAGGCTTGGGGATGCTAGTTTTGCTATGTCCACTACTTGTTGCAATGATCATGATTGGGGTGATTCTTCTTATGATCTTGAAAATTTATTTAAGCCCCATGATGAATATGATATTGATAATAATGTTTACAATAATATTGAAAGTGGGTTTGGAGAGGTCATGACTTTAGTTAATGTTAATCCCACTATTTTGGAAGGGTGTCAACTTTGCATGCATGTGGATCATGAAGAGAAATTTTTGTGTGATAGCTATATTGTTGAATTTGCTTATGATCCTACATGTAATTATTATGAGAGAGGAAAATATTATAGTAGAAAGTTTCATGTTACTAAATTACCTCTCTTCATGTTGAGATTGCTATCGTCTCTTTCTTCTTCCTTGCATATGCTAGTTTTTGCTTTCCTTGATAATTTGTTTGCTTATAAAATGCCTATGCATAGGAAGTATTTTAGACTTAGATGTGTTTGTCACATGCAATATGATGCTCCTTTTGTACTTCAATTCTTGTCTTTCATGTGAGCATCATTAAAATTATCAATGCCTAGCTAGGGGCGTTAAACAATAGCGCTTGTTGGGAGGCAACCCAATTTTATTTTTGTTATTGATGTTTAGATCCTTTTTTGCTTTGAATAAATCATCTAGCCTCTGGTTAGATGTGGTTTTGTGTTTTGATTAGTGTTTGTGCCAAGTAAGACCTATGGGATAGCCTACGATGATAGTTAATTTGATCTCGCTAAAAAACAGAAACTTTTGTGCTCACGAAAACAATTCTTATTTTTAGCTGGAGAGTTATTTTTAGTTTATTATTTTTGCAGAAGATTAATAAACAAATTATCTAGGATTTCCTATTTTCTCATGATTTTTGGAGTTACATAAGTATTCGAAATATCCAGATTGCTACAGACTGTTCTGTTTTTGACAGATTCTGTTTTTCGTGTGTTGTTTGCTTATTTTGATGCATATATGGCTAGTATCGGGGGGTATGAATCATGGAAAAGTTAGAATACAGTAGATATTACACCAATATAAATAAATAATGAGTTCCCAACAGTACCTAAAGTGGTGATTTATTTTCTTATACTAACGGAGCTTACGAGATTTCCTGTTGGAGTTTTGTCTTGTGAAGTTTTCAAGTTTTGGGTAAGGATTTGATGGACTATGGAATAAGGAGTGGCAAGAGTCTAAGATTGGGATGCCCAAGGCACCCCAAGGTAATATTCAAGGATGTCAAAAATCCTAAGCTTGGGGATGCCCCGGGAAGGCATCCCCTCTTTCGTCTTCGTCTATCGGTAACTTTACTTGAGGCTATATTTTTATTCACCACATGATATGTGTTTTGCTTGAAGCGTCTTGTATGATTTGAGTCTTTGCTTTTTATTTTGTCACAATCATCCTTGCTGTACACACCTTTTGAGAGAGACACGCATGAATCGTGATTTATTAGAATGCTCCATGTGCTTCACTTATATCTTTTGAGCTAGGCAAACTTTTCTCTAGTGCTTCACTTATATCTTTTTAGAGCACGGCGGTGATTTTATCTTATAGAAATTGATGAACTCTCATACTTCACTTATATTATTTTGAGAGTTTCTAAACAGCATGGTAATTTGCTTTGGTTATAAAATTAGTCCTAATATGAGAGGCATCCAAGAGGGATATAATAAAAACTTTCATATATAGTGCATTGAATACTATGAGAAGTTTGATTCCTAATGATTGTTTTGAGACATGAGGATGGTGATATTAGAGTCATGCTAGTGAGTAGTTGTGAATTTGAGAAATACTTGTGTTAAAGTTTGTGAGTCCCGTAGCATGCACGTATGGTGAACCGTTATGTGATGAAGTCGGAGCATGATTTATTTTTTGATTGTCTTCCTTATGAGTGGCGGTCGGGGACGAGCGATGGTCTTTTCCTACCAATATATCACCCTAGGAGCATGCGCCGTAGTACTTTGTTTCAATGACTAATAGATTTTTGCAATAAGTATGTGAGTTCTTTATGACTAATGTTGAGTCCATGGATTATACGCACTCTCACCTTTCCGCCATTGCTAGCCTCTCTAGTACCGCGCAACTTTCGCCGGTACCATAAACCCACCACATATCCTTCCTCAGAAAAGCCACCATACTACCTATTATGGCATTTCCATAGCCATTCCGAGATATATTGTCATGCAACTTTCCACCGCTTCGTCTATTATGACACGCTCCATCATTGTCATATTGCTTTGCATGATCATGTAGTTGACATCATATTTGTGGCAAAGCCACCGTTCATCATATTTTTATACATGTCACTCTTGATTCATTGCACATCCTGGTACACCGCCGGAGGCATTCACATAGAGTCATATTTTGTTCTAAGTATCGAGTTGTAATTCTTCAGTTGTAAGTAAATAAAAGTGTGATAATCTTCATTATTAGAGCATTGTCCCATGTGAGGAAAGGATGATGGAGACTATGATTCCCCCACAAGCCAGGATGAGACTCCGGACGAAAAAAAAGAAAAGAAAAAGAGGCCAAAAAATGAGAGAAGGCCCAAATAAAAAATGAGAGAAAAAGAGAGAAGGGACAATGTTACTATCCTTTTTGCCACACTTGTGCTTCAAAGTAGCACCATGATCTTCATGACAGAGAGTCTCCTATGATATCACTTTCATATACTAGTGGGAATTTTTCATTATAGAAATTGGCTTGTATATTCCAATGATGGGCTTCCTCAAATTGCCCTAGGTCTTCGTGAGCAAGTGAGTTGGATGCACACCCACTTAGTTTCTTTTTTGAGCTTTCATAAACTTATATCTCTAGTGCATCCGTTGCATGGCAATCCCTACCCACTCACGTTGATATCTATTAATGGGAATCTCCATAGCCTGTTGATACGCCTAGTTGATGTGAGACTTTCTCCTTCTTTTTGTCTTCTCCACAACCATCGTCTATTCCACCTATAGTGCTATGTCCATGGCTCATGGTCATGTATTGCGTGAAAGTTGAAAAAGTTTGGGAACGTCAAAAGTATGAAACAATTGCTTGGCTTGTCATCGGGGTTGTGCATGATTTAAATATTTTGTGTGATGAAGATGGAGCATAGCCAGACTATATGATTTTGTAGGGATAAGCTTTCTTTGGCCATGTTATTTTGAGAAGA
Source organism: Aegilops tauschii subsp. strangulata (assembly GCF_002575655.3). Classification (NCBI taxonomy): domain Eukaryota; kingdom Viridiplantae; phylum Streptophyta; class Magnoliopsida; order Poales; family Poaceae; genus Aegilops; species Aegilops tauschii. The sequence continues at coordinate 392,707,815 of NC_053037.3, forward strand.
CATAATTATTTTCTTAGTATGCTTGAAGTATTATTGCTTTTATATCAATATTAAACTTTTGTTTTGAATCTTATGGATCTGAACATTCATGCCACAATAAAGAGAATTACATGGATAAATATGTTAGCTAGCATTCCACATCAAAAATTCTGTTTTTATCATTTACCTAGTCGAGGACGAGCAGACGTATCTATAATTTTCTATTGTTCCATGCTATTATATTATCTGTTTTGGATGTTTTATATGCATTAATATGCAATTTTATATGATTTTTGGGACTAACCTATTAACCTAGAGCCCAGTGCCAGTTTCTATTTTTTCCTTGTTTTAGAGTTTTGCAGAAAAGGAATACCAAACGGAGTCCAGAGGAATAAAACTTTCGCGATGATTTTTCTTGGACCAAAAGACACTCGGGAGACTTGGAGTGCAAGTCAGAGGAGCCTCGGGGCGGCCACAAGGTTGGAGGGCGCGCCCAGGGGGTAGGGCGCGCCCCCCGACCTTGTGGGCCCCTCGTAGACCCCCTGACCTAGATCCTCCTCCTATATATACTCTTATACCCTAAAAACATCCAGGGGAGCCACGAAACCACTTTTCCACCGCCGCAACCTTCTGTACCCGTGAGATCCCATCTTGGGGCCTTTTCCGGCATCCTGCCGGAGGGGGATTCGATCACGGAGGGCTTCTACATCAACACCATTGCCTCTTCGATGAAGCGTGAGTAGTTTACTTCAGACCTACGGGTCCATAGCTAGTAGCTAGATGGCTTCATCTCTTTCTTTGATTCTCAATACAAAGTTCTTCTCGATGTTCTTGGAGATCTATTCGATGTAATACTCTTTTGCGGCGTGTTTGCCGAGATCCGATGAATTGTGGATTTATGATCAGCTTATCTATGAATATTATTTGAATCTCCTCTGAATTCAATATGCATGATTTGATATCTTTGCAAGTCTCTTCGAACTATCGATTTGGTTTGGCCAACTAGATTGGGATTTCTTGCAATGGGAGAAGTGCTTAGCTTTGGGTGCAATCTTGCGGTGTCCTTTCCCAGTGACAGCAGGGGCAGCAAGGCACGTATTGTATTGTTGCCATCGAGGATAAAAAGATGGGGTTTTCATTATATTGCTTGAGTTAATTCCTCTACATCATGTCATCTTGCTTAATGTGTTACTCTGTTCTTTATGAACTTAATACTCTAGATGCATGCTGGATAGCGGTCGATGTGTGGAGTAATAGTAGTAGATGCAGAATCGTTTCGGTCTACTTGACACGGACGTGATGCCTATATTCATGATCATTGCCTTAGATATCGTCATAACTTTGCGCTTTTCTATCAATTGCTCGGCAGTAATTTGTTCACCCACCGTAATAAATTCTATCTTGAGAGAAGCCTCTTGTGAAACCTATGGCTCCCGGGTCTATTTGCCATCATATAATTTTCCGATCTATAATTTCAGTTTCCTATTTCCTTTACTTTGCAATCTTTACTTTCCGTTGCATAAACCAAAAATACCAAAAATATTACTTTACTGTTTATCCATCTCTATCAGATCTCACTTTGCGAATAACAGTGAAGGGATTGACAACCCCTTTGTCGCGTTGGTTGCAAGTTGGTGTTTGTTTGTGCAGGTATTCGGTGGCTTGTTGCATTGTCTCCTACTGGATTGATACCTTGGTTCTCAAAACTGAGGGAAATACTTACGCTACTTTTCTGCATCATCCTTTCCTATTCAAGGGAAAAACCAACGCAAGCTCAAGAGGTAGCACTAACTCATTAGTCACTTTGCTTGCAAGGCTTCTTATGATGTGCATTACCGAGAGGGCCCAGAGATACCTCTCCGATACTCGGAGTGACAAATCCTAATCCTTATATATTCCATCCCAACAAACACCTTCGGAGATACCTATAGAGCATCTTTATAATCACCCAGTTATGTTGTGACGTTTGATAGCACACAAGGTATTCCTCCGGTATCCGGGAGTTGCATAATCTCATAGTCGAAGGAATATGTATATGACATGAAGAAAGCAATAGTAATAAAACTGAACGATCATTATGCTAAGCTAACGGATGGGTCTTGTCCAGCATATCATTCTCCTAATGATGTGATCCCGTTATCAAATGACAACTCATGTCCATGGTTAGGAAACCTTAACCATCTTTGATCAACGAGCTAGTCAATTAGAGGCTCACTAGGGACTCAAAGTTTGTCTATGTATTCACACATGTATTTAGGTTTCCGATCAATAGAATTCTAGCATGAATAATAAACATTTATCATGAATAAGGAAATATAAAATAACAAATTTATTATTGCCTCAAGGGCATATTTCCTTCAATCAGTATATCCTTATAACTCTAAACCAGCAGAATCCCCAAGCCCTTGGCAGCATAACCAACATACTTAGGCATAGGCTTCATTTGCTTCAACAGGTTGCATTCCCCAGTGACATGATTATCTCTTCCACATATTAAGTAGTGTCCCACTTTACATTCTCTAGTTGAGTGTGTAGGGTCTCTGCATTTCTCACATACCTGTTTGTTAAACCTGTCACCTCTGATTCTATCCTCTCCCACATGTTGTTGCCAAGAGCCTCTGTTCACTTGATTCCTCGAACCATTGCCTATGCCACTTTCATTTCCCTTGTCTCTTTTCTGCACGTTATTCCCAGCTGCAGTCATTTCCTTTTCTACTTCTTTCTCACTGGCCATCATTGCTTTACCTAGATCACTCTCCCCTGAAGTCAATCCACCTCTATTCATTCCTTGCACCAGTTGAGACAGTAAAGCACTCAGCAGTTGCTGTTGCTGGTTTGAATCCATGGTGACTCCTTCTCCCTTCTCCTTGCTATCATACTTACTCATCATTTCCTCAGGATCTTTTCTTTCTTCCTCACCCCTGCCTCCATTGTCCTTCTTCCCACCTTTATCTTGCCAAAATTTTCCTCCCCCAGATGTCTCACCTGTGAGAGCAGCAGTAGCTTCATTACCTCTTCCCACACCATATCCAAATCCAGCACGCCCCCTCCTTTACCATGGAAATCGAAGAAGCCCTCAGAGAAGGTGGATCTCCTTCTATCTCCTCCCATGACCTGTCCTGTTTTCATGGCATCAAAGTCACCTATTCTCCCTCTACTAAATCTTCCTCCTCCAAAACTGTTGAGGATATAACCATTAGAGTCACCCGCCCAGGAGGGGCCAGGTTACGTCATAATGGTCATCACACGAAGCCCAGTACCAAGCTTGAAGACGGCGGGCCAATAATGGGCTTAAGACCCGGAGATGGCTTAAGGCCCGTAGTGATAAACCGCCGTTATAGCAAGACTTGTAGTGTAAGGCAAGAATAGTTAGGAGTCCGAGCCGGACATTGTTATGAGCCGGCCGGGACTCTGAGAGCCGCTGGGCATCAACCTCTCTATATAAAGGGACAACCCGGCGGCGGTTCAGGGACGAGAAAGATCAGATCGATAACCAGGCAGGGCGGTTTAGCTCCTGGTCGTCGAAACCCTAAGCAATACAACCTCAACTGGATGTAGGCTTTTACCTACACCGTAAGGGGCCGAACCAGTATAACCCTCGTGTTCTTCGTCCCGTTTAACCCCTTTAAGCTTCCTAGTTGCGATGGCTCCACGACTAAGTCCTTGCACTAGGACATCTGACGTGACGATTCCACGACAGTTGGCGCCCACCGTGGGGCCAGCGCACGGTGGATTTGAGTTCTTGAAGGGCAGCTTCGAAGGGCTCAAGGGATACGCTGTGGGCCGGATGACCAAGAGTCGTCGCGGCAAGCTCTACATCGACGATGCAACCTGGGGCCCCAACGCCGGCTCAATCGAGTACGGGTACCGGGTCCCCTTTGGTGGAATCCACGTCTTCATTGGCAAGATTGGTGAGCCGGGCCCTGAGCCGGATCTCCGCACCGATCTCATCGAGATGGCTCAGCGTGCATGACCCGCCCGGGCTCTACCTGCCTTGAAGCATGCTTTCGTGGGATGTGTCCATGGAGGACTCTCTGGAGGATCTGGATCTGGTGATGAGATGGCCGCCGACTCTGACGGCGAGTCGGCTACGGATGAGTCAAATTCGTTATATCAACTTCAGGATGGCAGGCTCAGGGGCTGTTCCGATGGCGACAGCATTCCGGACCCCTTTGAGCCATCGAGCCGGGTTGGAATCTTCATGGCCGGGGCACAACCTGTTCCAAACCCCGCCCCCGGGTCAGGAAACCCTGTGCCCTCGCCGGCTCAGGTGCTGATGGATCTTACAGACAAGATGACGGTCCTGTTGACCGCTACGGTCGCCCCGGCGGATCAAGTTCAGCATGACGCGGAGGTGGCACAGTTAAAGTTGGACCTAGTAAAAGCCAAGGAGGATCTGACGGCGGAAGGGATCAGAATGGCTGTAGAGCGGGCGGCCCTCGATGCCCAGACTCAGCTGATTCAGGCTCAATCTTTCCGGCTCACGATGGATCAAAACGCGTCCAATGAGGTCATGAGAAGGAGGCATCAAAAGGCCCAATCTCGACTCCCTCCGGTTTAAGATCCTCGAAACCTCTTCAACACGCCTGGCGCAGGGCCTAGTAACCCGCCGGAGATCATAGCGCCCGGGACTGGAACGCCAATTCAACCCCAAGTGATGGGGCCTCCCCGGGTGAACCCTGCCCCGCCTCAGTACGTGCCAATACCCCCGGGTCATTATGCCAACCCGTTGGAAAACATGGTCGCCGCGGCGGCACGGCTGGCGGCTCTCCCAATTGACGGTGACTCTCCAACGGCAGTTGAAACCCGCTGGGTCAGAGAACTCCTTCAGACGGCTCTAGCGCAGCAAGAGGCGTATTCTTATAGCCGGGACAGGATCCATTCAACCCCTCGTCCAGGCCAGAGCCCGAGTTATAGCAGACACATGGCCTCAGCGACTGGCTCAAGTAATGTCCGATGCCATGACTTGCCTCCTGGCCACGGCCCGGCTCATAATGGAGCTTTTCATGCGGTAGACCAAGACAGAGCACGGCAAGAGGCGGAGCAGATGCCTCAGTTGACGGCTTACCAACCACCCCCGGCTTACCCGACGGCTTCCGTCGACGTGGGTATACGTACGAGGACCGGAGGTGTCCCTTGTCTGGTGCCGGCTCTCCGCAAAGAACGTCTGCCCAAGGACTTCAAAGGGCCTAGGAAGGTGCCTAACTACACAGCTGATTTACAACCCGGAGCCTGGATCAAAAGTTACGAGATGGCCATGGAGTTGCTGGAGGTTAGCGAAGCGGCAATGGCCAAGTACTTCACCATGATGTTAGATGGGACTGCCCGCGCTTGGCTGAAAGGGCTGCCACCCAATTCTATCGGGTCTTGGGCTGAGCTGAAAGCCCGGTTCATCCAAAACTTCAAAGATACATGTAGGCAGTCTATGTCAATTATGGATTTGACTAACTGTAAACAGCAGGAGGGTGAGTCTACAACCCATTGGGTTCGCCGGGTCAAAGAGATAATACATTCATCTGATAAGATGGATGCCGGCTCTGCAGTCCTAATGTTGGAGCAGAATTGTCGTTTCCTGCCCCTGAAGATGAAACTCGGGCGGCTCAAGCGCGATTGCAATGATATGGGTACGCTGATGGCGGCTCTCGTCAAATATGCCGACTTTGATAGTACCAAGGACCCCGCGTCATATGATGAAAGGACAGGGAAGGGAAAGAAGAACGGCAATGGCAAGGGTCCTCAGCATAACCCGGCGAACCAAGGAGGTGGCAAGCGTAAGGCCGACGGCAGCCTAGAGTTTGTGGCCAACGCCAGCTCACAGGGTAACAACCAGCGACGCAAGGGGAGGCCACCTCCCCGAGCCGGCGGGTCAGGCCCGACGCTCGAGCAGTTGTTGAATGAGCCTTGTCCAAGGCATGGCTCTAGGGAGAAGCCAGCTACTCATCTATGGAAAGATTGCGCAATCATGAAGGCCTTTAAGAATTCCAATGCCTTTAATGGCAACAATGGCCCGGGCGGCGGCTCAGGCGCTGGCGGCTTTCATGGCCCGGGTGGCGGCTCAAATTCCAATCTTCAGAATGTTCAAGGGGGCTTTAATCAGCAGTCCGGCCAGGGTCATCAACAGCAGCAGGGGGGGTTACCAGACCAATCCAAAGCAGCTCAATGGTGGAAAGTATCATGTGTTTACCACCAGTCTGTGTAAGCGAGATCAGAAGCTTCATAAGAGGGACGTGAACGCTGTTGAGCCGGCGGTTCCACGCTATTTAAGATGGTCTGAGCAGCCTATCGTGTGGAGTAGGGAGGATCACCCTCCCCGGGTTGATAATCCGGGTCACCTGGCCCTGGTGGTGGCTCCTCAGGTGGGAGGATATAAATTCACTAAAGTGCTCATAGATGGAGGCAGCATCATCAACATCCTCTATTATGAGACTTTCCGTCGTATGGGATTGATTGATAAGAATCTCAGCGGTCCAATACTGTTTTCCATGGCGTGGTGCCTAGTAAGTCGGCGTATCCAGTGGGTAAGATTGAGCTGGAAGTAGCTTTTGGAGATGAGTACAACTACAGGGTGGAGAAATTAACCTTTGAGGTGGTTAAGATAAGAAGTCCATATCATGCTATATTTGGGCGGCCGGCTTACGCCAAGTTCAAGGCACGGCCGTGTTACGTGTATTTACAGCTCGAGATGCCAGGTCACAATGGGACCATTACGGTTCATGGCAGCCGCAAGATAGCCTTGGAGTGTGAGGAAGGCGACGCGGCTTATGCAGAATCTGTTTGTGCAACAGAGGAGTTGAAGTTTTACAAGGACAATGTTGACCCAACAGATATGACATCTCTGAAAAAGCCGACCACGGAGCATGAGCTGGCAATGAAATTTAATTCAGCTGATGAGACTAAACTTGTTGATTTCGTTCCAGGTGACTCATCTCAGCAGTTTAGCATCAGTGCCAATCTGGATCCAAAATAGGAAAGCGCGCTCATCGAGTTCATCCGTGAGAATAGGGACATTTTTGCATGGAAGCCTTCTAACATGCCAGGTGTACCTAGAGAACTCGCTGAGCACACTCTCAATATTGATCCGAAATTTAAGCCGGTCAGGCAATTCCTTCGGCGGTTCAATGAGGAGAGGCGGAAGGCCATTGGTGAGGAGGTGGCCCGGCTCTTGGCGGCCGGGTTTATTGTCGAAGTCTTTCATCCAGAATGGTTAGCTAACTCGGTGCTCGTGCTCAAGAAGAATGGCACCTGGCGGATGTGTGTGGACTACACAGACTTAAACAAGGCATGTCCAGCTGATCCTTTTGCTCTCCCCCGTATTGATCAAATCATTGATGCTACGGCGGGTTGTGAGCGCTTAAGTTTCTTGGATGCTTATTCTGGATACCATCAGATTAAAATGGCAGTTAAGGACCAGGAGAAGACGGCATTCATCACTCCCTTTGGAGCCTTCTGTTATGTGTCTATGCCTTTTGGACTCAAGAGTGCACAGGCGACTTATCAGCGTTGTGTGCAGAATTGTCTTCATAACCAGATTGGGCGCAATGTTCATGCCTATGTGGATAATATCGTGGTTAAGTCCAGGGAGAAGGAGACTTTGGTAGATGACCTTCGAGAAACCTTCGATAATCTCCGGGTTTACAAGATGATGCTTAACCCGGCCAAGTGCGTTTTTGGTGTTCCTGCAGGGAAGCTCTTGGGCTTCCTGGTTTCTAACAGAGGCATTGAAGCTAACCCGGAAAAAATCAAGGCAATCACCTCACTGGCTAAGCCGGCGTGCATAAACGACGTCCAGCGTCTGGCGGGTCGCATCGCTGCCTTGAGCCGGTTTATAAGCCGTTTGGGTGAAAAAGCCATGCCACTGTACCAGTTGATGAAGAAAACTGATGACTTTATCTCGAATGATGCTGCTAATGCTGCTTTTGAGGATTTGAAGAGACAGCTGGCTGAGCCCCCAGTCCTTGCTGCTCCGGTTGATAAGGAGCCCTTGTTACTGTATGTAGCTGCTAACACGCGAGCCGTCAGTGTGGCTGTGGTGGTGGAGCGCAAGGAAGAGGGTAAGGAGTATCCGGTTCAGCGGCCGGTTTACTACGTCAGTGAAGTGCTTATAGAGTCCAAACAGCGATATCCACATTGGCAGAAGCTTGTTTATGGTGTGTTCATGGCAAGCCGGAAGCTTAAGCATTATTTTCAGGGTCACCCCATCACTGTGGTTAGTTCTGCTCCCCTTGGAGATATCATCCAGAACAGAGAAGCCACAGGAAGAGTGGCTAAGTGGGCTATAGAGCTTGGGCCTCATGGTCTGAAATACGTACCACGCACCGCTGTTAAATCTCAAGCTTTGGTGGATTTCATCAATGATTGGACAGAGCTACAGGTGCCTGAAGAAAAGCCGGACAATACATATTGGACTATTCACTTTGATGGGTCTAGGCAATTGGAGGGCTCGGGGGCTGGAGTTGTATTGGCTTCCCCTAAAGGTGACAAGTTTCATTATGTGCTACGGTTGATGTTTCCTTGTACTAACAATGCGGCTGAGTACGAGGCCTTGCTCCATGGTCTTCGGATGGCTAAGGAGATGAGCTTGAGCCGGGTAAGGTGCTTCGGCGATTCAGACTTAGTGGCTCAACAAGTATCAGGCAAGTGGGATTCCAAGGACCCTCTCATGGCGGCTTATCGCCGTGAAGTTGATACCATTGCTGGACACTTTCAGGGTTACCAAGTAGAGCACATTGATCGCAGGAAGAACGAGGCGGCTGATGCATTAAGCCGGCTGGGCTCTCAGCGAAAGCCGGTGCCGCCTAATACTTTCTTGGACATCTTACATAACCCTTCTGTCAAGTTACCTACAGAGGAAGACTTGGCTATCCCTGACCCGGAGGCACAGTTGGTGGCGGCACTCCACATCACCCCAGACTGGACAGTACCGTACTTGGCTTACATGACCCGGGGAGACTTGCCTGAGGATGAAACTTTGGCCAGACAAATAACCCGGCGGTCTAAGTCAATGGTCATTATCAATGGTGAGCTGCATCATCACAGTGTTACTGGAACTTTCCAGCGTTGTGTCTCCCCTGAGGAGGGTCAAGAAATCTTACGTGAGATTCATGAAGGGGATTGTGACCATCATGCCGGCTCGAAATCCCTTGTGGCCAAGGCTTTTCGTCATGGTTTTTACTGGCTGACGGCTCATGCTGATGCGGAGGACTTGGTCAGTAAATGTGACGGTTGTCAGAGGTTCTCGCGACGGGCTCACGTGCCGGCTCAGGAGCTGAGGATGATTCCAATTACTTGGCCATTTGCGGTCTGGGGGCTTGATATGGTTGGGCCTTTTAAAAGATCCAAGGATAAAAAGACCCACCTCTTGGTGGCAGTTGACAAGTTCACAAAGTGGGTTGAGGCAGAGCCCGTTAGCAAGTGTGACGCAGCCACGGCGGTTCAGTTCATGAAAAGGGTGATATTTCGCTTTGGCTTTCCACACAACATTATAACTGACAATGGGACCAATCTGTCTAAAGGCGCCATGGAGGAGTTTTGTCAACGAGAGCATATTCGACTTGATGTTTCATCAGTGGCTCACCCTCAATCCAATGGTCAAGCTGAGAGAGCTAATCAGGAGATCTTGAAGGGCATCAAGCCCCGGCTTTTGGTCCCTCTGCAACGGACGCCGGGTTGTTGGGTGGAGGAGTTACCCTCCATGTTATGGAGCATCAACACTACTCCTAACAGGTCTACGGGTTACACGCCGTTCTTCATGGTTTATGGAGCGGAAGCAGTCTGCCCTAGCGACATCCGTCATGACTCACCTCGCGTGGTGGCTTATGTGGAGGCGGATAATGAGCGAGCACGCCAAGATGCTCTTGACTTGTTGGACGGACAGCGTGATGTGGCAGCAGCTCGCTCGGCGATTTACCAACAAGACCTACGCCGTTATCACAGCCGCCGGGTCAAGTCCCGGGTCTTCCGGGAAGGTGATCTGGTGCTCCGGCTCATCCAGGATCAAACAGATGCGCACAAGTTATCCCCGCCTTGGGAAGGGCCCTTTGTGGTCAGCAAGAACTTGCACAACGGGTCATACTACCTTATCGACATTCGGGAGCACAAAGATTCACGCAAGTCGGAGGAAGAGACCCGTCGGCCGTGGAACATAGCTCAGCTTTGGCCTTATTACACTTGAGCCACCGGCTCTCATAATGTACATAATTCTATAGCCATGTATGTATTATGATAAATAATAAAGCAGGACCTCTGTCCTTTTCTCCTCCAAAGGTAAATGTGTTATTTCCATTACAAGATCACATGGTCACTTGGAGGTGGATCCGTCTTACGATCGTCTTCGAATCTATCCGTTAACAATATAATCATTTGGGGGCTTCCTGTTCAAACATAGGTCGTATTCGAACCAAAGAGAACATAGCTGTCGATACCCACTTGATTGGCACACTGCCGAGCTCATTGGGGAGTTTCCTTGATCATATTTGAATCATAGCTTAACCCCTTTGGGAACCGACGTGGATCGTATTCGAATCAGCGTCGTTAAACAACTCACAAGGTCATTTGGGGGCTTCCTGTTCAAACATGGGTCGTATTCGAACCAAAGAGAACATAGCTGTCGGTACCCTCTTGATCGGCATCGCCAAAGCCACTGGGGGCTATATGATCGCATTCGAATCTTAGCTTAACCCCTTTGGGACGGTTCTCTGGTCGTATTCGAACCGGAAGCCCCTAAGTTTTGATCTTCTAACTTATAACAAGTTCTTTGGGTCACATCAACAGTGTGCAAGGGCGGCTTTTATTTCGCCGAATTAATTTTGATTCACAACGTTGATAACACATAGTAAGTATTCTTGATGCTAGTAAACCAGAGTTGAGATCTTCACCTCATTATTCGGGTTACATAAACCGGAAGTATACTTGAAGGCTTGTAAGTACGCTGTTATGGTTACATCAAAGATATAATTAAGGACCAGTCTTTGGTGACCTTTGTTTATATTCCGGGTTATATATGTAAGGTCTATGATTTTCAGTGCGGTAAGCCGCCTAGAGACTTGTGACTTGTTTTCTATGCAGGATGGCTAAAGACAGCTATTCGAGCTTAAGGAAATAAAGTTATGACCCAGAGGAATATAAGGAAGCAACTTCAATGGAGTTAAGCATTCAACACGTGCACGATGGCACGACAAAGTTAAAAGTTTGTCCTACTCTATTGCAAGACTCCCCGAGTCCAAAAGGTGAGGCATTGTTTTAAAGGCGTAACCATGGGCCGCCTAAGAGTCAAGATGCTTGCTGGGTCGAAGCTTCCGGCTCATCCCTCTCCGCTCCTCCGGCTGTTCCCATGACCTGGAAGGTTGACGATTTCCAGTCAATGCCGCTCAAAGCTTCAAATTGAGCCTCCTCATCAATTAACCCGGCCGGGTCAACTTCTGGGGCGAAGGTATGCTTACGAGTCGGAGGGATCAAGTTGATTGCTTCGTAGCGTGGAGTGGGGATCCTCTGATTCTCCGAGTCATAGCTTGGCTGATACTTGGTAAGGTCGGTGTCATTCCCAATCAAGGTAGCCACTGGGCGCACACTCTTCACACAGGCAGCAAAATCTTTTTGATCAAAGGGAGTACCGTCTTCCTTCAGACTGGGGTATCCAAGCGCGATCTCCGCCGGGTCTAGCTCCGGGAGGAAAGCCTTGGCCCGGCTCAGAGCAGCTATGGCTCCGGATCTTGCAGAGGCCCGTCGTAGCTCTTGAAAGCGCTGAGGAAGAACAGCAAGCCGCCGAAGTACGTCCGCCAGGTGAGTCGGAACCTCATTGGACAGGGCCACAACGGCCAAGGCACGCTGTGACCCAGTGTAGAGTTGCTCCACCAAGGTGTACACGGCCTGTTTAGCAAAGTCAGGTAAGCCGCTAGCAATAATGAGACTTATGAGACATAAAGAATGTAAACTTGTTGAAAGTCTACAGAATGACTTACCGAAGATTGCGGCGACCATCTGTGACACATGGCGTTTTAAGCCGGAGAGTTCGGCGGTTCTCTCCGTCAGAGCAGCCTCCGCCTGTTCGGCCCGGCTGACCAAAGCAGTTTTCTCCTCGGCCCAAGTCTTCCTTTCGGTTTCAAACTTCTTCTTCAGCTTCTCTTGTGCAGCAACACTGAACTCAAATTTAGCGTTGGCCTTCCGGGTCTCAGTCTCCTGAGTCTTCAGGCGGTTCTTCAGCTCAGAGATTTCAGCTTCAAATTTTTTGCAAGCAGCCTGTACAAATTCCGGGTTATAGTATGAGTGATTATTATGCAACATTAATGTCCCAAGCACTTTCCAAGCAAAGACACTTGGCACTTGGGGGCTAATGCATGTTGAAAGATTCTATTTACAAATTGCCGGTTCATGAAAGTAAGCCGGAAGTTAAGTCTACAACATATTCTATCATAAGTAATAGACTTGGGGGCTAGCATAGTAAGACTGACTATGGAGTAAGCAAGAGGGTTGTACCTCAGATTTTTGTTGGATCTGCTTCACCATATCAATTTCCAGGTCCCGGCTGTTGTGCACTTGACCAATGTAACCAGAGACAATGTCTCCAATGCTTAAGTTAGCATAATCAGTAATCTCCAGTCTAGCCCGGCGGCGCTCTAGCAGTTCTTCCTTGGCAGAGCATCTGGCCAGCACAGTGGGTCTTCCCGGCTCAACATATTCCGTCCGGGTAATCACCACATCCGGGTCATCGGCCGGTTGAGCTGAGCTGGGGATCTCCGGCTTAGCAGAAGTCTCTATGACTGGCTCGTCGGTTGGAGCGGTGGCTTCAGGAGCAGAGGCAGATGGCGGCTCTTGAGCTGAAGCCTCCGGTTCAGTCAGGACCGGCTCTTCGATCGGTTTATTCTTCTTCGCCCTCTTGCTGAGCTTTGCTTGCGCACTGAAAGGAAAAAAGGTTAGTACAAAAGCATGAGTAAGATAAGCACATCATAAGATGGTCATTATTACCCGGGGGCGGTCTTGAAAGCCGGCAGGTTAGATTGCATAGAATCACCAGAGGAAGGTGAAGTTTCCTGATAATTTGAATCAGACGAATTGAGCGGTTGACGAGTGACACCCGCTAAAGGATGAAAAGGGTATAAGTTGGAGATAACCTCAGTCCGGCGCTTTCTTGATGCCTCGGGTAAGCCGGAGGAGAGGTCTGCATCCTTGCTGGCCCGGGTTTGCCTCCGGCTCTCATGAATCTGTTGCTTCAAAAGAAATTGAGGATCTTGATAAGCTAAAGGATGCGAAAATCTTACTTTCTGGGTTACTCTTCGGACTTTCAGCCTTGGCAAGGGGTCTGAGTTGGAGGAAAGTATAGTTACCTCTTCAGTTACCGGGTTACTCGCTCCGGTATCATCCTGTGGATAATCAAGTCAATAAGGTGGTTAAAAGACAGACGAAAAGCAGAAACAAAAGAAGAGTCTAAAGAATCAAGGGTTACCTCTGACTCGGAGCTATCATCCAGCTGAAGCAGCTCTGAGGCGGCAGGCTTGCTTCCCTTTTTGCGGGGAGCGGCTCTCCTGGTGGCTTTCTTAGCCTTTCTGGCTTTTTTAGCCGCCTCATGGTCATACTTGACCTTCCAGAACTTATCATTAGCCTGAAAAATACAATAAAGACTTCTTAAGGTTCAGATGAAAACTATCCAAAGGGAAAGTAAGGTGTTCAGGTCAGTGGCTTACCGCTGGAGCCGGATTAGTCTTGTAGAAGGGGCTTAAGCCGGTCCTCCCGCAGTCGGTCAAGCTCTCATTCAAGAGGGACTTGGTCATGTCGTCAACGACGTCTTCAGGTAGATCGTTGCGGCTGTGCCGCAGAGGGTCATCTTTCCGGCCCGTGTAATCACACATTAAGCCGGGGCGGCGGCTCAAGGGGATCACCCGCCAAGAGATCCAGACCCGGACCAGATCAATGCCGTTGAGGCCATTTCCCAGGAGAGCCTTAATCTTGTTGATGGTGGGGATCAGAGGTTGACGCTCGGCTTGAGATAGCTTATCCGGCAGGGGGTGACTTGGCTCCAGACGCAGGGCACGAAAGCCGGGCAGAGGGCTCTCGTCAGCCGGGGAAGTATCCTGGCAGTAGAACCATGTCTGGTTCCAGTCCTTTGGATGGCTTGGCGGCTCAGCATAAGGAAAGAGGCAATCTCTCCGTCGTTGAATAGAGATTCCACCAAGTTCCAGGCTCGGCCTGCTGGCGCACTCGTTCTGGCGGTTCGGATAAAACAGCTCCCTAAAGAGCAGTAGGCTGGGCTCTTCTCCAAGATATACTTCGCAGAATACTTGAAAGTTGCAGATATTTGACACGGAATTGGGTCCTATGTCTTGCGGCCGCAGATCGAAGAAGTTTAGAACATCCCTAAAGAATTTTGAGCCGGGAGGTGCGAATCCCCGGCTCATGTGATCAGCAAATATCACCACTTCGCCATCTCTAGGTTGAGGTCTTTCCTCCGACGGGTCAGGGGCACGATAAGACATGACATCCTTCTTGGGCAGGTAACCCGTCTTCACGAAATCCGCTAAGGTTTCGTCAGTAACATTGGATCTCATCCAGTTGCACGTGATGGGTGCCTTGGGAGCTTTGGGTGGCATTGTGAAAGATGAAAGCCTATGACAAAAGGAAATGTCCGGTTCAATTATAAGCCGGAGGAAGTTTACAGTTCAATGTTCAAGATGGCGGCTTATGAAGGGGCCTAATGACATATGGCTAATTGCGTCGGGTTATCTAAGCCACTGAGGGCATCATGAGTAATTCAAGTTGTCTAAAGCTTTATTATAAATGAGCCGGAAATTTTACAGCGTGTGGCCTCTTTAAAGCCGGAGATATGAGCCGCCATAGCTAAACAGATGCAATTTTTGACTAAGTGTGGCGCAAACAAGTTTCACAGATCACAGTAATTATTCTGGATCAAACGATCGACTGGAAAGGGAAAATTTCTAGACCTAGAACAGACACAGAAGAAGTTCATAGGTTCGAACGGAGCCTCTATGCAATGAAAAGGGATCTATGTACATTGGGAATGGGTGCGAAACAGCTACCGCAACAGTTCTGTACAGTCTAAAGATCAAGAAAGGGTGGTAATAGTGGAATCTATCAAAAGTTCGTGACGAACGGCGACGAACACCGACGAACTCGAAGATCGCTAATGTGGATCTGAGGAACGGGGAGGAGAAAGCTTACAGATGCGGAGTTACTGCGGAGGTTCGTCGCGTTTTTCTGGTCACGTCAGGTTGATGCAGCGGCCTGAGTTGGTGACGACGAGGAGATCCGCGGCGGCGGCGGTGGAGCTCGAGCGGCAGCACAGTAGCGAGAGGAGGAAGACGATGGAGGCGACAAGTAACTGGAGGCTCATGGGCCGGGCTATTTATAAGGTGAGGCTCATAAGTGGGCGCGAGAAACGAGGAGGCCACGGCGTGATTATCTCGCCACAGAAGCGCCTCGATTTTCGGGATGGCCATTAAAGATAAGATTCGTTGGGATATGACAGAATAAAAAAAATGAACTTAGTGGAAGATGACGTCATGGCGGGTTATCAGGAATCCAGAAGATGACGTCACGGCGGGTTACAACCTTCACACAAATGTAAGCCGGAAGATTTTCTCTCAAAGGGATTGAAGATTGACATGAACCGGTTCAAATCAATCTGGGGCCTAATGTTGAGGATATAACCATTAGAGTCACCCGCCCAGGAGGGGCCGGGTTACGTCATAATGGTCATCACACGAAGCCCAGTACCAAGCTTGAAGACGGCGGGCCAATAATGGGCTTAAGACCCGGAGATGGCTTAAGGCCCGTAGTGATAAACCGCCGTTATAGCAAGACTTGTAGTGTAAGGCAAGAATAGTTAGGAGTCCGAGCCGGACATTGTTATGAGCCGGCCGAGACTCTGAGAGCCGCTGGGCGTCAACCTCTCTATATAAAGGGACGACCCGGCGGCGGTTCAGGGACGAGAAAGATCATATCGATAACCAGGCAGGGCGGTTTAGCTCCTGGTCGTCGAAACCCTAAGCAATACAACCTCAACTGGACGTAGGCTTTTACCTTCACCGTAAGGGGCCGAACCAGTATAACCCTCGTGTTCTTCGTCCGTTTAACCCCTTTAAGCTTCCTAGTTGCGATGGCTCCACGACTAAGTCCTTGCACTAGGACATCTGACGTGACGATTCCACGACAAAACCCCCTCCCCAAGTTTCCAGCCATTGTTTCTTCCTCAGTTGGCGGTGAAGGAGGAGTAAACCCTAAACTTAGGTCGCTACCTACCAGCCTCTTCTGCCCCTGCCTTTTTATAGCCACCCTACTCCCCTCATAGGAGTGGGCCTGACTACCTCCTGGGCTTTCCTTGGCCCACTAGCCCAGGTCAACATCTATGTCCAGGTGTATCTCACCCCCAACTGGGCCCCCAAATATAATTGGCGATCCACTGCTTTCCTTTCTTCCCTCACTCCCCCTGTGCTCTCCATTTGTTCCCAAATTGGGTTCAATTGGAGTTGTATTTACAACTATTTCCCCAAAATCAATTCCATTATCCTCATACCATATGGCAATGGGTTGGAAATTACCATGCCTCATATGCTCTTGAAAAATTATAGCCTCCACACTTTTTATATTGTTACTGCCATTGTCTAGAAGATCAATATTCCCTTTATCTAGAGTTCCTTTTTCTTCTAATTTCCCCCTCCTGGCTTCATCATTTTGAAGCTTGGAAATCTTCCTTAAACGTTTCTCTTTTTTTCTACCCATGACTAACAACTTCTATCTCTCACAATCACCCTCATCCACATCAGTCGACGCAGCAGAGGTCAAGTATTTCTCAACTAACATACCTGAAGAAGTTGGTGATGCCGCCCCCTCCCCCCCTTCATAGGAGCACTCCCCGGCCAGCAGCCAAAAGCGGTTGCCGACCGGCGAGACCCCTACTGCAGGCAGGGGAGGACTCGGAGGTGCGGCGAGCACCTTGGGAAGCATGGCGAACGCCGAGGCAACGTCGTGGTCACCCGCTTCCGTCTCTTCCTTGGCACCACCGTCTCCTTGTCATCTTCCTCTATCACGATCGGCGCCATCTGTGACCCCGGAGCAGGGAGCCCCATCACCACCTCCATCGGCGGCACCGGTGGCTGGATCTGGCGGTAGCGGAGGGATCTGAAGACCCTCCACTTGTGCCTCTGCTCCTGGATCGGGGATTCCGCCTCGAGCATCGCCCAAAGCAGAACCCCCATCGCCGGCTTCCTGTCGTAGTTGGGGAAGCACCGCATGGTCTCCTACTCGTTCAGACGCCCCCGGACCATCTCTGCCGCGTCGTTGAGCGCATTCGCCTTCGGAAACCACCTGTCGATCTCCCTCAACCTTCCCATCATCATCTCGTCGTCGCCGGCGAGCGCCGCCATCTGCTGCTCGCGGGTCGTCAAGGAACCCTAGCTCTCGGCGAGTCGCGGCACCGGGAGTCGATGCGTGTGGGAGGCAGGGGGGATGCGAGGAGTCGGAGCACAGCGCAGGCTAAAAAACTCCCTCCCCTCCCCACGATTGCCATTACTCACCTCGGGACTCGAGACGTGTCCAGCCCGACCCGCTGTCGACGCAACCCGTGCCAAGTGACACGGGAACTACACAATCTGACCTGCTACAATCCCTCGTCGCCGCACCACCCTCGCGCATCCACCGTCAGATCGTCGGCGTTGAGGAGGGCCAGCTGACGTCCTTGCCGGAGAAGGAAGTCCAGCCTGAATTCAAGCAGGGATGCCCCGAGATTGGGGACGAAATCGCACCGGAGTCGCGTGTCGCACCGGAACCGTGGAACGCACGTCATCCTTGGAGTCGCCATCACATGACATATTTGCTTGGACCCTAATGATGCTCATTTGTTAGCATGAATGTTGATATTTTTGCTATAAAGTTGGTTAAACTTTACTAAGTTTGCCTCGAGAGAAATTTTGTATGTGGGACTAAAAAAACGGAGTAGTATATTCTGCACATTTGCACCGATCGGTGTTTACTTGGAGACATGAGCCACTGTTTGTTGCTTCTTGCCATTAACCAGTCGCGCTGCTAGTCCTGAAGTCTTGCAAACTTTTGGTAGTACAATAACTAGGAAACTGACGTCTCAACGATCATCATCGCGTACGCTTCTTATTGAGTCGCTGCCACTGTCGGATCATGTGTCGATCAGCTGGTTCGGTGCTTCCCGTCAGATCACTTCAGCATCGTTAGCACTGGAGCAAATAACTCCAGCGTCAAACCAATCCTGCTGTCCTTTTGAAGAAAACATGGCGCGTAACTACACGTTTGGCGGTTTGGGGCAGGACAAAAACATCAATGTGGGCACTGCTAAACCACCGTGTAGTTCTGAACTTCATTTTATTTACCTTGTTCTATTTTCTTGAGGTAAAACGAGTTTAATTTTTTTGGAACGCAGACGCTAGAATCGCCCGGCTTTAAATTAATAAAGCCACTAGATAGCATCCACATACGGTTTAATGCATACAAACCACACCATCAAAATACACAAAACCATACCGTCCCGAATCAGTAAAGGTACAGACCCTCGCGGTCACGAAACATAAAGGCAAGTTGAACCTCAACACTAAACAACCAGCAGAAAACGAAGCAACACAACCAAAAGGCTCATGAGGGCGCCTCATACTGTCGCGCCTTCACCATCGTAAGCTTGATCTGCTCCATGATTCCATCCATGCGCGCAGCATCACACGTCTTCCCCAACGGTGCCCAAGTCTGTAAGAAGATGCGGCATTTGAAGATGATGTCAGCAAGGTGAGCAAGAAACTTCTTTTCTATAGTAATTTTGTTCCTAGTCGTCCATAAAGACCAAAGTAGCGCCCCTACGCAACGCCAAACAATCCTAGCATTAGAACCCCTTGGGCCGATAGCAGGGCAAGCAGATCTATGCTGGATTGCGGGTTCCAGTTATGATGGAAAGCTTCCCGAACAGCACTCCACGCAAATCTGACTAGGTAGCAACCAAAGAAGACATGATTTGCGTTTCCCCCTAAACCGCAAACAGCACAAGTTCCGTCCGCTGGCCCGTTGCGCTTGGCCACATTATCCGATGTCGGCAAACGGTTGCAAACCATTTGCCACATAAAAATTTTGATTTTGAGGGGGAGGCCAGCCTTCCATAGCCCCCTAGCCATGTCTAGCGAGTTTCCCTCGGTTAGCTTGTTGTAAAGAGATTTGACCGTAAACTTTTAGGAAGCAGCTAGGCTCCATGTGACCGCATGAGCCCCCTGGCTGAGGTGCCTCCCCTCGAAGGAGGCCACCAACGCAGCCCAGCTAGCTGCCTCGGCTGGGACGAGTGGGCGCATGAAGGAAATCGCCGGAGGGTGGGTCCTCAATGCATCGCCCACCATTATAGTGGTGCCAGTAGCAAGTTGATATAACGCCGGGTGGGATTGCCACAACGGCGCCTGGCCCCACCAACAATTGAGCCAAAACCTCGTGGCCATGTCGTTATTCACGTTGAAATGAGCCCCTACTGAGAAAGCCGACCTCATCGCTTGGATCTCATTCCAAAACGAGGAGCCGGATGATTTGGCCTTGAACAAGTTCCCGTCTGGGAAATAGTTTGCCCAGAGGATATCCGCCCAGAGTCCCGACTCGTTTTGGGCAAGGCGCCACCACCACTTGGCGAGGAGGGCCACATTCATTAGCTTGGAGTTAGTAATCCCCAAGCCTCCGAATATCTTTGGTCTACATACCACTGCCCATTTCACCAAGTGGTATTTGCGTTTATTGCTGGTTCCTTTCCAAAAGAACCCCGAGAGAGGGGTGTCAAGCTTAGCATGGACACCATCCGTGAGGAGAAACATTCCCATTGTAAAAAGGGGAAGAGAGGATAGGCTCGAGTTGGTGAGGATCAATCTAGCCGCCGAGGACATGAACCTGCCTCGCCAAGGACTCATCCTATTGGCCACTTTGCCATATAAAGGCTCCCATTCAACAATGGAAAGTTTCTTATGTGAGATCGGGAGGCCAAGGTATTTGATCGGGCCCCCAAGCTTGTAGTTTAGAAGGTTAGCCACCCGCACACTATCGTGATCGTCCGTCCCTATAGTGATCACTTCGCTCTTTAGGAAGTTAATCTTCAGCCTCGACAAGATTTCGGAGGCAGGGAGCAGAAGCTTAATCATGGAAATACTATGGTCGTCTGGCTCGAAGAGCAACATCGTATCGTCCGTGTATTGAAGATGGGTAACCTCTTGGGATGTGGTGAGGTACCAGGTCTTTGATATGCCCTGCCGCACTTGCCTTATTGAGCATGGCCGCCAAGGCATCCGCAACGAAGTTAAAAATAAGCGGGGAGCTAGGATCTCCTTGTAGGAGGCCCCTCTTATTACGGAAAAACTTGCCCATTGTGCCATTGATGGTGACCGTTGTATGACCAGTGCTGACTAAGTGCATGATACGGTGGACAAAGCCCGCCTCAAAACCCTTTTTAAGGAGGACCTCCCTAACAAACTCTCAGTTCACTCGGTCATAGGCTTTATCGAAATCCAACTTGAGTAGGACGCCCTTCCCTTTGGTGTGTTTTAGCTCATGGATAATTTAGAGTAACGCCATTGGCCCTTCGAGAATGTTGCGGTGTTTAAGAAAACCGGTCTGGCTTTTGCTAATCACACGTTGAGCGATCGGGGCCAAGCGCGAGGCATATGCTTCCGCACAGATTTTGAACGGTACGTTGACGAGGGTGATCGGTCTAAACAACTTGATGCTATCCGCGCCTTTAACCTTAGGGATCAAACTAATAGCACCGTAGTTAAGGCGAGATAAATCTACCGTACCCAACGCAAAACAATTAACAATCGCGTAGAATAGGTGTTTAAGGCATGGCCAGAATTTCTTGAAAAACTCCACCGGCCACCCGTCCGGGCCTGGTGCCATGTCCGTTTTCATATCATCCAGGGCGTTGTCGATCTCCTCTGGCATAAAGGATAAAACGAGCCCTTCGTTTTCCTCCTCTGACACTCGCTCCGAGGGATCCCACAAATCCTCCCGAAGGCTAAGAGCCTTTTCTTCGGCCGTCCCCAAAAGGCCCAAGAGAAATTCGTAAATGTGTTTGACTATTTCCTCCTGGGTCAGTAAGAGTCCGGAATCGGATTGGAGATACAAAATGGAGCACTTCCGTTTCCGGCCGTTGGCATAGGCGTGAAAGTAGCTGGTATTTGTATCTCTTTTAGTCACCCATTTGACGCCGCCTCTACGTCGCCAATACTCTTCCTCAGCGCGCAGGATAGAGAGGACTTGATTTTCCAAAGCATAGCGGTGAGCCCATTCCCCTTCGGAGAAAGGGCGGCAATCTGCCTGGACATCTAGCGCGGCAATTTCGTCGAAAATTCTAACCCGTTCCCTCTTGGATTCGCTGCCATGGTTAGCCCCCCACCCATGAAGAAAAGCACGCAGAGAGCCAGCCGCGGCTGTCCAGCACTCTGCCGGGCCACGCTGCGGACCTATCTGGGTCAAGATAACGAGTTTTATTTCATATTTGACACTTGAGAGACAAAATATTCTTAATACATAGTGGTCCTTGGTGCAATCACACAGTCGTGGATCACTTAGTACGACTATAATTTACCAAGCAACCGGCTACATTTTGATCTCTACAAATTTCCGTTGAACAAACCCCCTATCGATCATCAACGTTTTGATCTTAACACTTTAGCAACTACTAGATGTCAAGAAAGAAAACCCGCAAAAAAAAGCCTCTAAGCATAAAGCATGTACAGAATTCGGAGACTATCCAGCGATTTGCAGCTACTGGTATCATACACCACCGTCCGTCCGTCTCCATCTGATAGATGAGACGATCACCACATCCTGTCCAAGTAATAATCTCTTGCCGCGTCGTCGCTGAGGTCGGAGCGGCGCGTGTGGGTGGCATCCGAGGAGTGGAAGCAGAGGCCGCCATGCTGCGTCCGCGTGCACGTCGACTTCCTCGCCCCAGCAGGGACATCCCGCTGGGTCAGGCTCGCCCTCGGCGCCTCCGCCGGCTGCCTGGGCACACTCTGGCACCGCAGCCTCGCCGCCGACGAGGCCGTGCCCGCCATGTACCGCGGGCTCGCGAGGAGGTCCCGGTGCCAGAGCGGCCGCGCCGCCAGCCCGTCCACGCTCTTGGCAGGCGAGTCGTACGTGTACGGCGGGTCGGCCCCGCTGAAGCGGGGCGTGTTCTGCGCCGTCTTGGCGAGCCTTACGGGCTCACGCCGGGTGGACAGCCGCGGGGGCTGCTTGACGGACCGCGGCGAGAACGGCGGGGCCAGGTCCGGGGCGAGCCGGCCCGACGAGCGATCGGCGGCGTACCGGCCGCTCGCGATCCGGCTGGACCGGGAGCGGAGGTGGCACGTGTCCATCTCCACGATCCGCGGGCTGCGCTCGTAGTTGGAGTCCGTGCTGTCGGACAGCCTCCGCCGGTGCCCCGGCTTGGCCGGCGGCGTCCTCATCCGGGCATCTTGCGCGACAATTCTCTCCTGCATTGCGGAAAATGCACAGCAGCGAACATATCAAACTCTTGAAATCACGTCGACGCGTCGTGATCGTTGATCAACACGAACGAAGAGTTCAAATTCGGGGCTGACCTGTTCCATGGATTTCCGGTAGGAGGCACTCTTGAAAGCGCGGGAATCGGCCTGCAGCCGCATGAGCGCCTGCAGCCGGTGCAGCGTCGTGGCCGCCTGCTTCCTCACGAGATAGCCTCGGACCAGAGCTTGCAGCTTGACGAGTGATCTGAGAGCGCGAAGCGCCTTCCTAGCCTGAAGCCATGCATTATTGTCAGAGAAGATTCAAAACTCAAACCAAAACAACTTGCTTTGGGCCAAGGACTAAAGAACTCAGCTTGGCCAAAGAGGCTCATGTCACACTGCGTAATCAGTAACCACTACACTGACACCGAACCAACACAGAGCTTATTATACAGAGAAGTCGCTGCTGAAGGCCCGAAGCAGAGTAAAGAACTGCGCAGCCGATCAAGATCAACGTGCAGGTTTTGCGCAGGGACAGAGGAAGAGTTAACAACTACCAACTGTCCATCATGGAAAGGAACATGACGAGCAGTGACATCACATACAGCGACGTTTAGCCCACTAATCCAAACAGATAATACAAAACGAGCTGACGGGTCTGGAATAAACAGTGTGCGAACAGTGTGAACCTATCCACTAAAATAATTGATGGGAGGATCTGCATCGTTAACGTCAGAGTTCGGGCGCATACTGGGACTGTTCAATCCATTTCGGCACGCCGGATAACAAGAAATGATGAACATAGCCGAAACTCAGACACGCACGCGGTCAGCAGTATCTCAACCAACTTATACAGGGATGACGTACGATGGAGATATCAGATATGAATCAACGGGATGATGATCAAGAACATACCAGGTAGCCTCTGAAGGCTTTCTGAATCACGACGGCCGCCTTCTCCTCGCGTGCTCCCACCAGCTCGCCGCCGGCACAGCGGCATGGCTTCACCTCCCGCGCGGGGGCGAGAGGCTCTGAGGGCCGCTTCCCGGCGTCAACCCCGCTCTTCCTCTGCTTCACGAAGCTCCATCTCTTGGTGGACTCCTTCACCGCCGCCGCGTCATGCCAGTCGGTCGCGGCATGGATCTCCTTGCCGCCACCGTGCGCCTCCTTCCTGCCTGTGAGCAGCCTCTTGAGCCACCGCATGGCACGCCCCATCTCTGCAGACATGAACGAGCGCAAGGAAGAAGCTAGAGCATCAAGTCGTTAACGGAACCAAACGTGAGTAAGATGAAGAATCTCAGAAGGAGAGGGCAGTACTTAGCCCAGTATGCCCGAGGGCGCGGCGCACTGGCGCAGAGGCTCCTCCGACTTGAGTTGAGTTGGGAGAAAAGGAGCTTTTGGGGACAGGAAGCTATGGAAGGAGAAACCTAGAGGAAGGAAGGAAGGAAGAAACACGGCGAGGGCTTATATACAGCTTGTCGACTCCGTACGCGACATCACGGCTCGTGGAGTATTAATTAGAATGGAAAAGGGAAGGGCGATTTGTACGCGAAATCCAGGAGAAATGAACGGGGCCGGAGGAAAAACTCCAAGTCCACTCTTTGCTTTGAGAGGAAAGGCACGGGATTAAAGGAGGAAATCAACCTGCGGTTGCGGGGCAGGTAAGGGAGCAGCGGCAAAAGATGGAAAGGCCGGTGGCCGGAGCGGAGCGGCGAAGTTTACGTGAGTCACTCCAGTCCAGCCAGCCAGCCAGCCCGGAAGAGGAAACTTTGCAGCGCATCAACCTCGAACGGATAACCGCAGCGGCGGCGAGCGGATTACTCCTACTGCTGCTTCTACTAGTCTAGCGGGCGGGGAGGGAGAGGGAGAGGGATAGGTGGGAGAGCGAGCCCAACTGACGCGTGGGTCTCGGCACCACCAGATCACCAAGCAGACTGGTAGCGCCACCGCCGAGCGCGCGCGCGCAAGCCAACAAATGCGCAGGCCAAAGGACCAACTCAAGTCCACATATGTACGTACGTAGCAGTACCGACATGCGCCGATCGAGTAGAACAACAACAAAGCCGCCGTTGATCAGGCAACCTGGCAGTACACGGCAATGCACAATCATTCACTCGCGACCGCCTCCAAAACGGATCGGTCGGGATTCGGGACCATGCCACTCATGCAGCATGGACGTAGTTACGTACTACATGAAACGGTGGGGATCGTTCGCGCCGATGCTGCACCGAGAGACCCACGCCGGCCGCTTCTGTTTCTTGGGCACCTCCCTCTCGGGCAACCCTTGTTCGGCGACTTGTATACCGTGCACCCCAGCCCGGTACGAAGCGCATGGAGGGATGCCCTCCACGAGATGAGGGTGGATAAAATATTGCAGTTCCGGAGAAACGGAGTACGTAGTACTGGAGTAGTACGTAGCAGTAGCACCAGGCAGGCACGGACACCGGGGGTGTGGCGGATCTCGCTTGTGCGTTTTCACTGTTTCGCGGGCAGAACGGGGAGAGGGATCCACAGTTGCCGTCAACGTCGCTGCTCGATCTGGGTTCAACCTTGGGACCACGGACGAAGCGGCCAAACTTACTCCTACTCGATCTGGATTCCTTCTCCGAATGGAGCAGAGCGGCGCTAGCCCTACCTTAAATTTCGTTACTACTCGATCTGGACAACTCATGGCTGTCAGTGCGGTTAGTGACGCTTTGCCCTGCACCTCACGATTTAATTCGTGGCTCTAACGTGTGCTATGTAGCTCGTCTTGACACCACGACAACGCATGGACGTTCTCGGTTTTCTACGGGGTACGTATTCAGCTTCTTTTGTGCTCCCGGGAGCTTCAGGCGGCGTGGAAAGATAGCACCAGGTCATCGCTATCAGTTCTCCTGTGCAGCTTTTAAGTGCGAGATTTGCCAAAGTTTTGTGTTATCTATATTTAATGTAGAGTCCGACTGTTGATCAGTCGACTACAAATTTCACAGACCACACCGCTCATGTGGTAAATTGTCTCAAGTTTACAATATCAAGACAGTTTTTATTATTTCGAAACGGGGACACAAGGTTTGTCTCATTTATAGATTATCGGATTATAGCATAGTTTTTGTGTTACAGAGGCCCCTAACACAACGCATGGGTAATTACTCTCGCGACATGATTGACCCTAAGTTTCTTGGCTCCCGCGGTTACCCAAAGTTTTGGGTTGGCCATGATGGCGTCGAGGAGAATTGGCGGGGAGGCATTCTTGTGTCTTGACGGAAGACGTAGGAGTTTCTCTCGTTCGAAATTGTCCACGACACAAGCAGAGTGAGAGACGCCATGGCTTTCTTATTAGGGTTGACCCAATCGTTAACAAAGTCTTCAACGTGTCAAATAGAGGTGTCCATATGCGTGAGGCCTAGTGCTACTTCTGTATGAGATGTTGGATTCTCCAAAGAGGAAAGATGATGTAGCACATCAGCAGATCTTATTTCTCTCAGTAAAAAAATCAAGATTTATCGAACCAATAGGAGGCACCAAGCTATCAACGTTAGCAGCACCTACACACAAACAAGAAAGATTGCTTGAACCCAACAGTAGCAAGGAGGTTGTCAATCCCCTTGTTCTTGCTAGTCATAAGATTAAATGCGAATATATAGTGATAGAGAAAATGGCAAGAAAGTAAAAGAGTAAATTGTAGGAGCTTTTGTATTAATGGAGAATGGACCCTGGGGCCGTAGGTTCACCAGTGGCATCTCTCTCGAAAGCAGGTAGTAGCATGTTAACAAAAATCTGTTGAACAATTGACAGAATAGCGGCAACTTATAACTATGATCATTCATGGCATAATCTCACATACACATAACGTCGGTTATAACTACACTAATAGAAAACAAGGCTTTGGTCCAGGCCTGAAAAGCCCATTAATCCCGGTTCACTCACGAACCGGGACCCATGGGGGCATCGGTCCCGGTTCGTCAGGCCAGGGCGCCGGCCGGGTCTCGTGGGCCATTGCTCCCGGTTCGTCTGACCCATTTGGTCCCGGTTCCAGGCACGAACCGGGACCAATGGGCCTCGCTCCTAGCCCACAACCATTGGTCCTGGTTTGTGGCTGGAACCGGGACCAAATGTGGTCCTTTAGTCCCGGTTCCAGCCACAAACCGGGACCAAAGAGAAGCCTATATATACCCCCTGCTCGCGAGCAGAGCAGTGCATTGCTCTGTTTTTTTGGCCGGTCGTGGGAGAGCTTTGTAGTGCTCTAACTCACCTCCTATGCACATGAGGTGTTCGATGAAATGCCCGAGCCACACTTAAGCTTTCTCCTCTCGAAGCTCCTTGTCCAAGCTCCATTTTCCTCAAGATTTGTCTAGGTTTGGCGGTCCATCCTGTCCCGTCCCCGTCCTCATCGTCGTCGATCGCCCGCGCCGATCTCGTTACCGGCACCACCGTGGTGAGCCTCTTGTTCTTATCTTCTTTCTAAAAGAAAAAAGTTCTTACTTGTATGATTTAGATAAATACTTGTGTAATTTTCTTACTTTTATTATTGTTTGTTATTATATAGTGCGATGGTTTTGGTATCCGCCTCCATCAGGCCTCGTCCTGTCTATGATTCGGTTGTTGTATATATTATCTTTTATAACTATTTGTTTCATTTAGTGTTTATGACAATTATGCCGACCAACGTGACATAGATTTTTTTATCTAGGAGGCATGTGAACCGGAAATTCCAACCGACCCTATTGTCGAGAGGTTAAATTTAGTTGAAAAAGAAAACAATTACTTGAAGGAAATATTGGAAAAAATTGAGGAGGAGAAGATGATATTGGAGTTGCATGTTGCGGATGTCGTCGATGATCACAAGATCAAGATGGATGCAATGCGCTTGAAGCTAAGAAAGATTACAAAATATGCCATTCATACTGAGGCTTGGTATCATTATGCCGTTGGATCAATTGTTACCTTAGTTGCGATTATGGTTGCATTTGTTGTTGCATTGAAATGTTTTAGATAGTTTCAATGTATGGTTTAATTAGATACTCTGGAGAGCTATATGTTGTTCAATGAGAACTATGTATGTACTTTGGTTTTAATGTGATGATGAACTTCTATTAATTTGGTCACTTCTGTATTCATGATGTTCTTTAATGGTTTTTGACATACTTAATTATATATAATGCATGCAGATGAACCGGCAATGGATGTACGGTAACAGACGCACCTCCGAGTACATTAAGGGCGTCCATAATTTTCTTGAAGTGGCTGAGGCAAACAAGCATAATGGTTTTATGTGTTGTCCATGCCCTATATGTGGGAATACGAAGTCTTACTCTAACCGGAAAATCCTTCACACCCACCTGCTTTATAAGGGTTTCATGCCACATGGACCAAGCACGGAGAAAGAGAGGTTATGATGGAAGACAACAAAGAAGAAGAGGATGATGACAACTATGTGCCCCCTGAATACAGTGAGCTGCAATGGGGGAAGCTGAAGATCAAGAGGAACCAGACGATGTGCCCGATGATGATCTTTGTCGGGTCATTGTTGATGCAAAGAGACAATGCGAAAGTGAAAAGGATAAGTTGAAGTTCGATCACATGTTAGAGGATCACAAAAAAGGGTTGTACCCCAATTGCGAAGATGGCAACATAAAGCTCGGTACCACACTGGAATTGCTGCAGTGGAAGGCAGAGAATGGTGTACCTGACAAAGGATTTGGGAAGCTACTGAAAATATTGAAGAAGAAGCTTCCAAATAATAACGAATTGCCTAACAGTACGTACGCAACAAAGAAGGTTGTATGCCCTCTAGGATTGGAGGTGCAAAAGATACATGCATGCCCTAATGACTGCATCCTCTACCGCGGTGCATACGAGGATTTGAACGCATGCCCGGTATGCGGTGCATTGTGGTATAAGATCAGACGAGATGGCCCTGGTGATGTTGAGGGCGAGCGTCCCAGGAAGAGGGTTCCTGCCAAGGTGATGTGGTATGCTCCTATAATACCACGGTTGAAACGTTTGTTCAGAAACAAAGAGCATGCCAAGTTGATGTGATGGCACAAACAGGACCATAAGAAAGACGGGAAGTTGAGAGCACCCGCTGACGGGTCGCAGTTGAAAAAATCGAGAGAAAGTGGGGGGCTTTGCAGGTGACGCAAGGAACATATGGTTTGGTTTAAGTGCGGATGACATTAATCCTTTTAGGGACTAGAGCAGCAATCAAAACACCTGGCCCGTGACTCTATGTATCTAAAACCTTCCTCCTTGGTTGTGCATGAAGCAGAAGTTCATTATGATGCCAGTTCTCGTCCAAGGCCCTAAGCAACCCGACAACGACATTGATGTGTGAAGGAAATATGCCCTAGAGGCAATAATAAAGTTATTATTTATTTCCTTATATCATGATAAATGTTTATTATTCATGCTAGAATTGTATTAACCGGAAACATAATACATGTGTGAATACATAGACAAACTGAGTGTCACTAGTATGCCTCTACTTGACTAGCTCGTTGATCAAAGATGGTTAAGTTTCCTAGCCATTGACATGGGTTGTCATTTGATTAACGAGATCACATCATTAGGTGAATGATGTGATTGACTTGACCCATTCCGTTAGCTTAGCACTCAATCGTTTAGTATGTTGCTATTGCTTTCTTCATGACTTATACATGTTCCTATGACTATGAGATTATGCAACTCCCGTTTACCGGAGGAACACTTTGTGTGCTACCAAACGTCACAATGTAACTGGGTGATTATAAGGGTGCTCTACAGGTGTCTCCGAAGGTACCTGTTGGGTTGGCGTATTTCGAGATTAGGATTTGTCACTCCGATTGTCGGAGAGGTATCTCTGGGCCCACTCGGTAATGCACATCACTTAAGCCTTGCGAGCATTGCAACTAATGAGTTAGTTGTGGGATGATGTATTACGGAACGAGTAAAGAGACTTGCCGGTACAAGATTGAACTAGGTATTGAGATACCGACGATCGAATCTCGGGCAAGTAACATACCGATGATAAAGGGAACAACGTATGTTGTTATGCGGTCTGACCGATAAAGATCTTCGTAGAATATGTGGGAGCCAATATGAGCATCCAGGTTCCGCTATTGGTTATTGACCGGAGACGTGTCTCGGTCATGTCTACATAGTTCTCGAACCCGTAGGGTCCGCACGCTTAACATTTCGATGACAATTATATTATGAGTTTATACGTTTTGATGTACCGAAGGTTGTTCGGAGTCCCGGATGTGATCACGGACACGACGAGGAGTCTCGAAATGGTCGAGACATGAAGATTGATATATTGGAAGCCTATATTTGGATATCGGAAGTGTTCCGGGTGAAATCGGGATTTTATCGGAGTACTAGAGGGGTTACCGGAACCCCCCGGGGGTTAATGGGCCTTAGTGGAGAAGAGGAGAGGCGGCCAGGGCAAGGGCCGCACGCCCCTCCCCCCTAGTCCGAATAGGACAAGGAGAGGGGGGCGGCACCCCCCTTTCCTTCTTCTCTTCCACCTCTTTCCCCCTCTTCTCCTAATCCAACAAGGAAAAGGGAGGAAGTCCTACTCCCGGTGGGAGTAGGACTCCTCCTGGCGCGCCCCCTCCTGGCCGGCCGCACCTCCCCCCTTGCTCCTTTATATACGGGGGCAGGGGGGCACCCTAGAGACACAACAATTGATCGTTTGATATTTTAGCCGTGTGCGGTGCCCCCCACCACCATAGTCCACCTCGATAATACTGTAGCGGTGCTTAGGCGAAGCCCTGCGTCGGTAGAACATCATCATCGTCACCACGCTGTCGTGCTGACGAAACTCTCCCTCAACACTCGGCTGGATTGGAGTTCGAGGGACGTCATCGGGCTGAACGTGTGCTGAACTCGGAGGTGCCGTGCGTTCGGTACTTGATCGGTCGGATCGTGAAGACGTACGACTACATCAACCGCGTTGTGCTAACGCTTCTGCTTTCGGTCTACGAGGGTACGTGGACAACACTCTCCCCTCTTGTTGCTATGCATCACCATGATCTTGCGTGTGCGTAGGAATTTTTTTGAAATTACTACGTTCCCCAACAGTGGCATTCGAGCCTGGTTTTATGCGTAGATGTCATATGCACGAGTAGAACACAAGTGAGTTGTGGGCGATATAAGTCATACTGCTTACCAGCATGTCATACTTTGGTTCGGCGGTATTGTTGGATGAAGCGGCCCGGACCGACATTACGCGTACGCTTACGCGAGGCTAGTTCTACCGACGTGCTTTGCACACAAGTGGCTGGCGGGTGTCAGTTTCTCCAACTTTAGTTGAACCGAGTGTGGCTACGCCCGGTCCTTGCGAAAGTTAAAACAACACCAACTTGACAAACTATCGTTGTGGTTTTGATGCGTAGGTAAGAACGGTTCTTGCTAAGCCCGTAGCAGCCACGTAAAACTTGCAACAACAAAGTAGAGGACGTCTAACTTGTTTTTGCAGGGCATGTTGTGATGTGATATGGTCAAGACATGTTGCTAAATTTTATTGTATGAGATGATCATGTTTTGTAACCCGAGTTATCGGCAACTCGCAGGAGCCATATGGTTGTCGCTTTATTGTATGCAATGCAATCGCCCTGTAATGCTTTACTTTATCACTAAGCGGTAGCGATAGTCGTAGAAGCATAAGATTGGCGAGACGACAACGATGCTACGATGGAGATCAAGGTGTCGCGCCGGTGACGATGGTGACCATGACGGTGCTTCGGAGATGGAGATCACAAGCACAAGATGATGATGGCCATATCATATCACTTATATTGATTGCATGTGATGTTTATCTTTTATGCATCTTATCTTGCTTTGATTGACGGTAGCATTATAAGATTATCTCTCACTAAATTTCAAGATAAAAGTGTTCTCCCTGAGTATGCACTGTTGCCAAAGTTCGTCGTGCCCAGATACCACGTGATGATCGGGTGTGATAAGCTCTACGTCCATCTACAACGGGTGCAAGACAGTTTTGCACACGCGGAATACTCAGGTTAAACTTGACGAGCCTAGCATATGCAGATATGGCCTCGGAACACTGAGACTGAAAGGTCGAGCGTGAATCATATAGTAGATATGATCAACATAGTGATGTTCACCATTGAAAGCTAATCCATTTCACGTGATGATCGGTTATGGTTTAGTTGATTTGGATCACGTGGTCACTTAGAGGATTAGAGGGATGTCTATCTAAGTGGGAGTTCTTAAGTAATATGATTAATTGAACTTAAATTTATCATGAACTTTGTACCTGATAGTATCTTGCTTGTCTATGTTGATTGTAGATAGATGGCCCGTGATGTTGTTCCGTTGAATTTTAATGCGTTCCTTGAGAAAGCAAAGTTGAAAGATGATGGTAGCAATTACACGGACTGGGTCCGTAACATGAGGATTATCCTCATTGCTGCACAGAAGAATTACGTCCTGGAAGCACCGCTGGGTGCCAGGCCTGCTACAGATGCAACTGACGACGTTAAGAACGTCTGGCAAAGCAAAGCTGATGACTACTCGATAGTTCAGTGTGCCATGCTTTACGGCTTAGAACCGGGACTTCAACGACGTTTTGAACGTCATGGAGCATATGAGATGTTCCAGGAGTTGAAGTTAATATTTCAAGCAAATGCCCGGACTGAGAGATATGAAGTCTCCAATAAGTTCTACAGCTGCAAGATGGAGGAGAATAGTTCTGTCAGTGGGCATATACTCAGAATGTCTGGGTATAACAATCACTTGATTCAACTGGGAGTTAATCTTCCGGATGATAGTGTCATTGACAGAATTCTTCAATCACTGCCACCAAGCTATAAGAGCTTCATGATGAACTATAACATGCAAGGGATGGATAAGACGATCCCCGAGCTCTTCGCAATGCTAAAGGCTGTGGAGGTATAAATCAAGAAGGAGCATCAAGTGTTGATCGTCAATAAGACCACCAGTTTCAAGAAAAAGGGTAAAGGGAAGAAGAAGGGGAACTTCAAGAAGAACAGCAAACAAGTTGCTGCTCAAGAGAAGAAACCCAAGTCTGGACCTAAGCCTGAGACTGAGTGCTTCTACTGCAAGCAGACTGGTCACTGGAAGCGGAACTGCCCCAAGTATTTGGCGGATAAGAAGGATGGCAAGGTGAACAAAGGTATATGTGATATACATGTTATTGATGTGTACCTTACCAGAGCTCGCAGTAGCACCTGTGTATTTGATACTGGTTCTGTTGCTAATATTTGCAACTCAAAACAGGGACTACGGATGAAGCGAACACTGGCTAAGGACGAGGTGACGATGCGCGTGGGAAACGGTTCCAAAGTCGATGTGATCGCCGTCGGCACGCTACCTCTACATCTACCTTCGGGATTAGTATTAGACCTAAATAATTGTTATTTGGTGCCAGCGTTGAGCATGAACATTATATCTGGATCTTGTTTGATGCGAGACGGTTATTCATTTAAATCAGAGAATAATGGTTGTTCTATTTATATGAGTAATATCTTTTATGGTCATGCACCCTTAAAGAGTGGTCTATTTTTTATGAATCTCGATAGTAGTGATACACATATTCATAATGTTGAAGCCAAAAGATGCAGAGTTGATAATGATAGTGCAACTTATTTGTGGCACTGCCGTTTAGGTCATATCGGTATAAAGCGCATGAAGAAACTCCATACTGATGGACTTTTGGAACCACTTGATTATGAATCACTTGGTACTTGCAAACCGTGCCTCATGGGCAAGATGACTAAAACGCCGTTCTCCGGTACTATGGAGAGAGCAACAGATTTGTTGGAAATCATACATACAGATGTATGTGGTCCGATGAATGTTGAGGCTCGTGGCGGATATCGTTATTTTCTCAACTTCACACATGATTTAAGCAGATATGGGTATATCTACTTAATGAAACATAAGTCTGGAACGTTTGAAAAGTTCAAAGAATTTCAGAGTGAAGTTGAAAATCATCGTAACAAGAAAATAAAGTTTCTACGATCTGATCGTGGAGGAGAATATTTGAGTTACGAGTTTGGTCTACATTTAAAACAATGCGGAATAGTTTCGCAACTCACGCCACCCGGAACACCACAGCGTAATGGTTTGTCCGAACGTCGTAATCGTACTTTACTAGATATGGTGCGGTCTATGATGTCTCTTACTGATTTACTGCTATCGTTTTGGGGTTATGCTTTAGAGACGGCTGCATTCACGTTAAATAGGGCACCATCGAAATCCGTTGAGACGACGCCTTATGAATTGTGGTTTGGCAAGAAACCAAAGTTGTCGTTTCTTAAAGTTTGGGGCTGCGATGCTTATGTGAAAAAGCTTCAACCTGATAAGCTCGAACCCAAATCGGAGAAATGTGTCTTCATAGGATACCCAAAGGAGACTGTTGGGTACACCTTCTATCACAGATCCGAAGGCAAGACATTCGTTGCTAAGAATGGATCCTTTCTAGAGAAGGAGTTTCTCTCAAAAGAAGTGAGTGGGAGGAAAGTAGAACTTGATGAGGTAACTGTACCTGCTCCCTTATTGGAAAGTAGCTCATCACAGAAATCTGTTCCTGTGACGCCTACACCAATTAGTGAGGAAGTTAATGATGATGATCATGGAACTTCAGATCAAGTTGTTACTGAACCTCATAGGTCAACCAGCGTAAGATCCGCACCAGAGTGGTACGGTAATCCTATTCTGGAGGTTATGTTACTAGACCATGACGAACCTACGAACTATGAAGAAGCGATGGTGAAGCCAGATTCCGCAAAATGGTTTGAGGCCATGAAATCTGAGATGGGATCCATGTATGAGAACAAAGTGTGGACTTTGGTTGACTTGCCCGATAATCGGCAAGCAATTGAGAATAAATGGATCTTCAAGAAGAAGACTGACGCTGACGGTAATGTTACTGTCTATAAAGCTCGACTTGTTGCAAAAGGTTTTCGAAAAGTTCAAGGGATAAACTACGCTGAGACCTTCTCTCCCGTAGCGATGCTTAAGTCTGTCCGAATCATGTTAGCAATTGCCGCATTTTATGATTTTGAAATTTGGCAAATGGATGTCAAAACTGCATTCCTGAATGGATTTCTGGAAGAAGAGTTGTATATGATGCAACCGGAAGGTTTTGTCGATCCAAAGGGAGCTAACAAAGTGTGCAAGCTCCAGCGATCCATTTATGGACTGGTGCAAGCCTCTCGGAGTTGGAATAAACGCTTTGATAGTGTGATCAAAGCATTTGGTTTTGTACAGACTTTTGGAGAAGCCTGTATTTACAAGAAAGTGAGTGGGAGCTCTGTAGCATTTCTGATATTATATGTGGATGACATATTGCTGATTGGAAATGATATAGAATTTCTAGATAGCATAAAGGGATACTTAAATAAGAGTTTCTCAATGAAAGACCTCGGTGAAGCTGCGTATATATTGGGCATCAAGATCTATAGAGATAGATCAAGACGCTTAATTGGACTTTCACAAAGCACATACCTTGACAAAGTTTTGAAGAAGTTCAAAATGGATCAGGCAAAGAAAGGGTCCTTGCCTGTGTTACAAGGTGTGAAGTTGAGTAAGACTCAATGCCCGACCACTGCAGAAGATAGAGAGAAAATGAAAGATGTTCCCTATGCTTCAGCCATAGGCTCTATCATGTATGCAATGCTGTGTACCAGACCTGATGTGTGCCTTGCTATAAGTCTAGCAGGAAGGTACCAAAGTAATCCAGGAGTGGATCACTGGACAGCGGTCAAGAACATCCTGAAATACCTGAAAAGGACTAAGGATATGTTTCTCGTTTATGGAGGTGACAAAGAGCTCATCGTAAATGGTTACGTTGATGCAAGCTTTGACACTAATCCGGACGATTCTAAATCGCAAACCGGATACGTGTTTACATTGAACGGTGGAGCTGTCAGTTGGTGCAGTTCTAAACAAAGCGTCGTGGCGGGATCTACGTGTGAAGCGGAGTACATAGCTGCTTCGGAAGCGGCAAATGAAGGAGTCTGGATGAAGGAGTTCATATCCGACCTAGGTGTCATACCTAGTGCATCGGATCCAATGAAAATCTTTTGTGACAATACTGGTGCAATTGCCTTGGCGAAGGAATCTAGATTTCACAAGAGAACCAAGCACATCAAGGGACGCTTCAATTCCATCCGGGATTTAGTCCAGGTGGGAGACATAGAAATTTTCAAGATACATACGGATCTGAATGTTGCAGACCCGTTGACTAAGCCTCTTCCACGAGCAAAACATGATCAGCACCAAGGCTCCATGGGTGTTAGAATCATTACTGTGTAATCTAGATTATTGACTCTAGTGCAAGTGGGAGACTGAAGGAAATATGCCCTAGAGGCAATAATAAAGTTATTATTTATTTCCTTATATCATGATAAATGTTTATTATTCATGCTAGAATTTTATTAACCGGAAACATAATACATGTGTGAATACATAGACAAATAGAATGTCACTAGTATGCCTCTACTTGACTAGCTCGTTGATCAAAGATGGTTAAGTTTCCTAGCCATTGACATGGGTTGTCATTTGATTAACGAGATCACATCATTAGGTGAATGATGTGATTGACTTGACCCATTCCGTTAGCTTAGCACTCGATCGTTTAGTATGTTGCTATTGCTTTCTTCATGACTTATACATGTTCCTATGACTATGAGATTATGCAACTCCCGTTTACCGGAGGAACACTTTGTGTGCTACCAAACGTCACAACGTAACTGGGTTATAAATGTGCTCTACAGGTGTCTCCGAAGGTACTTGTTGGTTGGCGTATTTCGAGATTAGGATTTGTCACTCCGATTATCAGAGAGGTATCTCTGGGCCCACTCAGTAATGCACATCACATAAGCCTTGCAAGCATTGCAACTAATGAGTTAGTTGTGAGATGATGTATTACGGAACGAGTAAAGAGACTTGCCGGTAATGAGATTGAACTAGGTATTGAGATACCGACGATCGAATCTCGGGCAAGTAACATACCGATGACAAAGGAACAACGTATGTTGTTATGCTGTCTGACCGATAAAGATCTTCATAGAATATGTGGGAGCCAATATGAGCATCCAGGTTCCGCTATTGGTTATTGACCGGAGACGTGTCTCGGTCATGTCTACATAGTTCTCGAACCCGTAGGGTCCGCACGCTTAATGTTTCGATAATAGTTATATTATGAGTTTATATGTTTTGATGTACCGAAGGTTGTTCGGAGTCCCGGATGTGATCACGGACATGACGAGGAGTCTCGAAATGGTCGAGACATGAAGATTGATATATTGGAAGCCTATATTTGGATATCGGAAGTGTTCCGGGTGAAATCGGGATTTTACCGGAGTACCGAAGGGGTTACCGGAACCCCCCGGGGGTTAATGGGCCATAGTGGGCCTTAGTGGAGAAGAGGAGAGGCGGCAAGGGCAAGGGCCGCGCGCCCCTCCCCCCTAGTCCGAATAGGACAAGGAGAGGGGGGCGGCGCCCCCCCTTTCCTTCTTCTCCTCCACCTCTTTCCCCCTCTTCTCCTAATCCAAGGGAGGGAGTCCTACTCCCGGTGGGAGTAGGACTCCTCCTGGCGTGCCCCCTCCTGGCCGGCCGCACCTCCCCCCTTGCTCCTTTATATACAGGGGCAGGGGCACCCTAGAGACACAACAATTGATCGTTTGATCTTTTAGCCGTGTGCGGTGCCCCCCTCCACCATAGTCCACCTCGATAATACTGTAGCGGTGCTTAGGCGAAGCCCTGCGTCGGTAGAACATCATCATCACCACGCCGTCGTGCTGACGAAACTCTCCCTCAACACTCGGCTGGATCAGAGTTCGAAGGACGTCATCGGGTTGAACGTGTGCTGAACTCAGAGGTGCCGTGCGTTCGGTACTTGATCGGTTGGATCGTGAAGACATACGACTACATCAACCGCGTTGTGCTAACGCTTCCGCTTTCGGTCTACGAGGGTACGTGGACAACACTCTCCCCTCTTGTTGCTATGCATCACCATGATCTTGCGTGTGCGTAGGAATTTTTTTGAAATTACTACGTTCCCCAACAATGTGTACCTCAGGCCATTAGTTGAAGAACTTTTACAGCTGTGGAATGGAAATGGTGTACTTGCATGGGATGAGCACAAACAGCACGAATTTGACCTACATGCGTTGTTGTTTGTAACCATCAATAATTGGCCTGCTCTCAGTAACCTTTCAGGACAGACAAGCAAGGGATACCACACATGCACGCACTGTTTAGATGACACCGAAAGTATATATTTGGACAAATGCAAGAAGAATGTGTACCTGGGGCATCGTCGATTTCTTCCGACCAACCATCAATGTCGAAATAAAGGCAAGCATTTCAAAGGCGAGGCAGAACACCGGAAGAAGCCCGCCATTCGTACTGGTGATCACATACTTGCTATGGTCAATAATTTACAAGTAATCTTTGGAAAGGGTCCCGACAGACTATCTGTTCTGAATGACGCTGAGGGACGCGCACCCATGTGGAAGAAGAAATCTATATTTTGGGATCTACCTATTGGAAGACCTAGAGGTCCGCTCTGCAATCGACGTGATGCACGTGACGAGGAATCTTTGTGTGAACCTGCTAGGCTTCTTGGGCGTGTATGGGAAGACAAAAGATACACCGGAGGCACGGGAGGACCAGCAACGTGTGCACGAAAAAGATGGCATGCCTCCAAAGCAGTATGAAGGTCCTACCAGCTACACTCTTACCAAAGAAGAGAAGGCAATCTTCTTTGAATGCATGCTCAGTATGACGGTCCCGTCTGGCTTCTTGTCGAATATAAAGGGAATAATGAATATGGCAGAGAAAAAGTTCTAGAACCTAAAGTCTCATGACTGCCACGTGATTATGACGCAACTGCTTCCGGTTGCATTGAGGGGGCTTCTACCGGAAAACATTCGATTAGCCATTGTGAAGCTATGTGCATTCCTCAATGCAATCTCTCAGAAGGTGATCGATCCAGAAATCCTACCAAGGTTAAGGAGTGATTTGGCGCAATGTCTTGTTAGTTTCGTGCTGGTATTCCCACCATCCTTCTTCAATATCATGACGCACGTCCTCGTTCATCTAGTCGTCGAGATTGTTGTTCTGGGCCCTATATTTCTACACAATATGTTCCCCTTTGAGAGGTTCATGGGAGTCTTAAAGAAATATGTTCGTAATCGCGCTAGGCCAGAAGGAAGCATCTCCATGGGCCATCAAACAGAGGATGTCATTGGGTTTTGTGTTGACTTGATTCCTGACCTTAAGAAGATTGGCATACCTCAATTGCGGTATGAGGGGAGACTGACTGGAAAAGGCATGCTAGGAGGGGACTCAATAATATGTAGGGACGGACATTCTGGTCTCAAACACACTACACAGTTCTACATAATTCTACCTTGGTGACCCCGTATGTCGATGAACACAAGAATATTCTGCGCTCCAAACACCCGGAGTAGTGTGATGACTGGATTACATGTGCACACATCAGGATTTTCGACAGTTGGTTGCAAACATGGCTCATGGGTGACAACACTGTTTCTAATGAGCTGTACACGTTGGCCAGGGGACCATCTTCGACTGTATTGACTTACAAAGGGTACGAGATAAATGGGAATACATTTTACACGATCGCCCAAGATCAAAAGAGCACCAACCAAAACAACGGTGTCCGCTTTGATGCAGCAACCAAGAGGCCAAAGGACACATCACTACAAAAAAAGACATATCCGTGACATTTTGGGCCGAACGAATTTTTTTCTGTCATACTTATGACACTTCTATGACGATAATTGTGACAAAACCTGGTATCATCATAGATGTGGTGGGGTCCTACTTCTATGACAAAAAATGATGACAAAAAATGGGCTTTTCGTCCTGGGCGGGCCGGAGACGCAGCTGCATGACATTCTTTGGGCCGTCCATGACGGAAAAAACCATGGTAGAAGCGAGGGCGAGGAAAATATCGGGGTGTTCCCGGTTACGGTGGGTGGTCGGGGCCGAGCGATGCGCGTTTCTCTCGTACACGCACACGCGTGGGTGCGAGACGTTGGGCTCTAACTGAACCCGAGCGAGGCGTTCGGCTCTAACTGAACCCGAGCGATTGCACTGCAAGCTACGCGTTACTGAACCCGAGCGATCGATCGATGGCTGTTAACTGAACCCGATCGAGCGATTCCTTCGCTACTGCTGCTAACTGAAGCCGATCGATGCTGCCTATGGATGAACAGTGAGCGTTGCTGGGGGGTTTGGATGAACAGTTCCCGGTGGGGGTGGATGAACAGGACCACGTGGTGTTGCCTCTGGATGAACAGTTCCCGGTTGGGGCTGGATGAATAGGACCCCGTGGAGGGCTGGATGAAGAGGACCACCCCGTGGCTGGATGAACAGTAGAAGGTGGAGGGCTGGATGAACAGTAGCCCGTGGAGGGGTGGTTGAACAGGAGCCCGTGGAGAGGGCTGGTTGAACAGTAGCCGGTGGAGTACCGCGTGGTGGAGGCTGGATGAATAGGAGCCCGTGGATGAACAGTCGCAGGTGGAGGTTGGAGGAGGTCGACGGTGGATGAACAGTACCCCGTGGAGGCTGGAGGGTGTCGACGGTGGAGATGAACAGTATCCCGTGGAGTCCCGTTTTGCGGTACGCCACACCCCTCCCGATAAACAGGACCCCCGTTTCGACCGTAGCGCTCCAACACAAGTCCGTTTCCTCCGTTTTGCGGTACGCCACACCCCTCTCGATCAACAGGACCCCCGTTTCGACCATAGGAGGTCCGTTTCCTCCGTTTTGCGGTACGCCAGACCCCTCCCGATGAACAGGATCCTGTTTCGAACATGGCCGGTTGAACACAAGGCCATTTCCTCTGTTCTGCGGTACGCCAGGCCTCGTTTCCATCGACTGTTCCGTCCAAGCCCTCCCGATGAACACGACGACGCATTCCGTTCCGACCCAGCCTGTTGGCTCCCCATGAACACGACGACGACGCTGTTTCTCCATTCCGACCCAGCCATCTACAGGAGCCTTGGCCGTACGTATGCGCGAGTAGGCGTTCGAGACCCTGCCCGTATGTACGTACGTGGCCGTATTTTCTTTCTTGCACACTGGCCGCTATACGTACGTGTACATGCTACGTGCGCGCCTCTACTACGACACATGCGCGCCTCTACATCGACCGGTATGTATGTACACGTTCGCGACCAGAATGACAACGGTACGTACGTTTCGACCAGGTGGGTCCCGACTGTCACGCACTTCCTTGCGTGCGAAGATGTAGCTGGTGGGTCCCAGCAGTCAGGGGGTGAATCGTTTTTTTTTGCCCGGACGCACTTCCTTGCGTGCGAAGATGTAGCTGGTGGGTCCCAGCAGTCAGGGGAAACATCTTTTTCACGAAATATGGTGGCCCGTCCGGTGGGTCCCCGCTGTCAGGTGGAGGAATAATTATTTTGCGCGTAATAAGGAGGCACTTCCTTGCTGCGGCCGTGGACCCAGCTGTCAGCCTCTCCACGTACAGTACTCTTCCGATGGAAGTCGTTCCTTGACCACGTTGACCATGCCACGCCGAGAGCACCAGGGCGGTGGACGACGGCAAGGCCTAGGAAGGGGACGACGCGGAGCCGGGGAAGACGCGGCAGTGGAAGCCCGCGCAGAGAGGAGTACGAGGGTTCACTGGTTCGGCTGCGGTGTGAGGCCGCCGTCGCCGCAGGGCCTGGCCAGTGGTCGGAATAGTAGGGGGCGGTGAGGCCTCTGTGGCAGCACAACTGGCCACGGGAGGCAGGAGCATGCGGCACGACCGGCGCTGCTTTGGGCGGCTGGAGCAAGAAGACCAGAGGTTGAAGAAGCACTACGGCCGTTGGATGGACATCATACGGTCACTAGAGCTAGAATCGTTCATATTGACTAAGTTGACAAAGCACTCCGTCCCCGTCAACTTAGTAGGCCCACAAGTCAGTCACCCACCAAGGTGGGTCCCAACTAGCAGGGGGAGTATTCATTTTTTTGTGCGTAATAAGGAGGCACTTCCGGTGGGTCCGAGCTGACAGCGGGGGGAACGTTTTTTTCACGAAATACGGTGGCCCGTCCGGTGGGTCCCAGCAGTCAGGGGGGAAACGTTTTTCCCCAAATACGGTGGCCCGTCCGGTGGGTCCCTGCTGTCAGGTGGAGGAATAATTATTTTCCACGTAATAAGGAGGCACTTCCTTGCGGCTGCCGTGGACCCAGCTGTCAGCCTCTCCACATACAGTACTCTTCCGATGGAAGTCGTTCCTTGACCACGTTGACCACGCCGTGCCGAGAGCACCAGGGCGGTGGACGACGGCGAGGCCTAGGAAGGGGACGACGGGGAGCCGGGGAAGACACGGCAGTGGATGCCCACGCGTAGAGGAGTATGAGGGTTCACTGGTTCGCTGCGGTGTGAGGCTGCCGTCGCCGCAGAATAACAGGGGGTGTGGGTGAGTAGAGGGATGGCCTGGCCAGCGGTGGGAGTAGTAGGGGGTGGTGAGGCCTCCGCCGCATCGCAGCCGGCCACGGGAGGTAGGAGCACGAGGCACAACCGGCGCTGGTTTGGGCGGCTGGAGCAAGAAGACCAGAGGTTGAAGAAGCACTATGGCCGTTGGATGGACATCGTACGGTCACTGGAGATAGAATCATGCATATTGACTAAGTTGACAAAGCCCTCCGTCCCCGTCAACTTAGTAGGCCCACAAGTCAGCCTGCCACTATACTGGGTCCCAGCTAGCAGGGGGAGTATTCATTTTTTTGTGCGTAATAAGGAGGCACTTCCTTGCGTGCGAAGATATAGCTGGTGGGTCCGAGCTGTCAGCGGCGGTAACGTTTTTTGCGAAATACAGAGGCCCTTTCAGTGGGTCCCAGATG
Organism: Aegilops tauschii subsp. strangulata; assembly: GCF_002575655.3. Lineage (NCBI taxonomy): Eukaryota > Viridiplantae > Streptophyta > Magnoliopsida > Poales > Poaceae > Aegilops > Aegilops tauschii. Next base: position 392,750,084 of record NC_053037.3, read on the forward strand.
TCAGGTAGAGGAATCATTATTTTGCGCGTAATAAGGAGGCATTTCCTTGCGTGCGGCTGTGGACCCAGCTGTCAGCCTCTCCACGTACAGTCCACTTCAGATGCATGTTGGTCGTTGACCACGTTGACCAGGCCGCACCGAGAGCACCAAGGCGGTGGACGACGGCGAGGCCTAGGAAGGGAACGACACGGAGGCAGGGAAGACTCGGCAATTGTTTCCCACGCGGAGGGGAGTATGATTGTACGAGGGTTTACTGGTTCGTCTGCCGTCACCGGAGAATAACATCAGGTGTGGGTGAGTAGAGGGTTGGCTAGGCCAGCGATGAGAGTAGGGTGGGGCGGTGAGGCCTGCGCGGCAGCAAAGCCGGCCGCGGGGAGGAGGGACCAGGCAGTCCCGCCGACGCTTGTTTGAGCGGCTGGAGCAGGAAGAGCAGAGATTGAAGAAGCACGACGGCCGTTGGATGGACATCCAACAGTCACTGCTTGTGCGTCAACCTTTTTTTAGGAAAGCCTCAAATCTGTGGAAAACAGCATACAACCCATCTGCCATTATTTCTAATAATTTACAACCCATTTGCTAATTCTTAAGTTTTTTTTGGAACCCATATTCTTTTTGTTAGCATTACAGCCCATATTGTGGCCACGGTTAAAAAATTATACGAAATTTTGCATATTTCGGTGCGGTCCGAATTGTTTTTAATCCCGAAATTTTGAGTCACATTCGAACTGATTTTAAAAATAAATGTATATCAATATGAAATCCAACAAATTGTCCACGCATAAAAATTAATGCGATTTAAAATCTCGAAATGAAAAAAGAAATTTGAAACTAATTGCCGGTTTGATGTGTTTTAAAAATGTACAGCTCATTTCTCATTACTGATAGGCCATTTTCTCGGCTAGCCGAATGAAGCTCTCCTCGTCTTGAAAGATTTGCAGCCCAACAGGCCTGACAAAGCGACTTACTTTGCAACTCACAAAAAAACTGGGCAAGCCATTTTCAGAAAGAAAAAAACTACTGGGCTGGTCTGTGGTAAACCTAAAAGAGAAGGTTGTCTAGACCGGCCAGAGTGCCCCGCACAGCCGAGTTGACACCCTGCTTCCATCTCAAAAACAAATTAGATAAATGCCACTCCAATTATGGCGATTCATAAAAATGCCACTGCAATTTCTAAACTTTGAAAAATGCCACTGCAATTTTTGCAAACTTTGGAAAACGCCACTGCAATTTGCAAACTTCGAAAAACGCCACTCCAGACTTCGAAAAATGCCACTGGAAATGGCATTTTTCAATGTTTGGAAATTGCAGTGGCATTTCTCAGAAACACCAAATTTGGAGTGGCATTTATCAAATTAACCCAAAACAAAAATAACTGGGCGAGCTGCTGGGTCCCTGGTGTCAGCCGCTCGTTGTGCAATTCTCTCGTTTATTGACTACGTTGACAATGGCATGGGACCCAGATGTCAGAAATCCATTAGGAGGAGCCATTTTTTTATTGGTTTGTAATAAGGAGGCACTTGCTTGCGTACTGCCATGACCTTGGCGGGTCCCTGCTGTCATCCTCTCCACGTACAATCATCTCCTGATTGTGTACGCGTCAACTTGGTCGGCCCACAAGTCAGCCTCTAAACCCGTGGAGGACAAATACAACCCATTTAAAAAAATAACAGCCCATTCCATACGTTCAAACGGAAGTTCAACATTCAGAGCAAAGTAACAGGTCTGATCCACATATAGAGTACTGAACTTCCACGTTGACAACCATCATAGCCACGTTAACTATCTACTCCCACTAATACTCTAGTAGTGTACAAGTACTAACTTACTCTTAGCTAACTAGACGATGCCGGCCGCCATCTGCGGTACAAGCTAAAGGCCGGCACCGGCGTCCTCCGCCTCGCCTCGGACTTGCCAGAGGTGCGATAGGGCGCGGTGCTCGCGCGCGTTGGCCCTTTCCATGCCGGTGTGTTCCATCGAAGCTTCGACTTCTAAGCGGGAAACCCACTTGACGAGATGGTAGTAAAAATCGGCGTCGCGAACGCGTGCGTGCCCGACAGCCTCCAGGGATATTTGCCAAGCGCCGGCCTCCACGTAGTCGGCCCAGTTGCGGGCGCTCTACTTGCGATTCAGAGCGTCGGTGCGCTGCTGCTCCATGTCCCGCTGGCGGCGGAAATCGGCGATACGCTGCTCCTCCACCAAGCGGTCGTGCTCCAACAACTCCTGCTCCTCCGCCAGGCGGTCGCGCTCCAACAAGTCCTCGATCTCTGCATTTCCATCTAAAGACCGATAGAATGCCTCCTCCCTCCGTCTGCCTTCTGGTGAAAAACCGAACACTAGTTCCGGCGGTGACCGCCTCCGGTGTCGCCTATCGCGGACGGGCGGGGGCATGGCGGACGTGGTGAGAGCGAGGATAAGTGGCGAGCGACATCGGGCCGGTGGGGGCTTATGAGGATAGGGCGAGTTGGGTGATGGTGCCACCGGAGAAGCCCGGGAGGCAGTAATTATAGGCGGAAGGTAGGCGAACTAGCGTATCGCGGGAAACGCGACGGTCATCGCGGTCATCGGAATTCAATGCATAAACAGGCATGGCTTAGCGTGCCAGCTTGCCATGGAAAACTAGAAAATCTGGAATTATGACTGTGCCGTCCCGTCCCGTCAGTGGTGCATCCCGTCTATGCTGGGTCGCACGCCGGCATGACGGTCAAGCGAGTGCACTTGAATCATCTCCCTCCTTGTCAATAATGATTCCACGGATTTAAAAGGCTCGCAATAATTAAAGCGCTTCTTTTTTCGCATCAGTTAGCTGCCTTAATTATGGCCGGCTGCATGCAGGCACTCAAAATCGCTCGCAGCCAGTACGCGAAGCAGCATGCAACGAGTCGCAGTCGAGGGCATTAGTTGATGAACTTTAGTTGGGAGATAAGGCAATAGCGAACGTTTTCGCTGGCAGTTTCTTCAGATTCGCATGGCATTTTCTTCAGAGCAGCTTGTCAGTTTCTTCAGAGGTAGGCATTTTTATTCAAAAAACTGCCACTTCGGATCTTGCATCGCAACTAAAACTGCCAGGAATGCATTAGTAGGCTAGCTAGTGATCAATCAGTAACTTGTAAACACTGAGCGAACCGAAATAAGGAACTGTTAATGCATCTCAATGATTCACAGATCATATACAAATATGTAGCTCCAAAAGCAAAGATCAACCACTTTGGATCTTGCGTCGCAACTAAAACCAACTAGTATGATTCCCATACATAAGATCAACATGTTAATGCATCTCAATGATTCACAGATCATATACAAATATGTGGCTCCAAAAGCAAAGATCTAGAAAAAACATCTGTTCTGCCTACTAACATGGATGCTTCTCTTGGCACATTCAGTATAGACTGAAAGACAAATTTGTTTGTGAAGTCTACCATTACTCTTGCAAACGTAAGTGGTTTCACCAATAGCTAGAACCATGAGAATGAACCACACATGTTGGAGGAACATCCACTGCAATATGATTTGGTCTTCTCTCGATCACACGGCGAGACTATTTTCGGAATACAAACTTTAACTTAGGCAAAATGATGCCCATTGTATAATCAGACCAAAGCAATGAAGCACCTAGTGTTGGCCAATAAATAGTACAATACTACTTTTCTGCAGTCCATGAAGTGACTATCCAATCTTTCTGTGTCTATTTTCAAATGGCACTGCATGCAGTGACTATACTATTCTCTTGTGCAGTTCAACCAAAATTGCGGTCACTTTGTGTGTTTGCCAAATAGCAACGGGCAAACATCTCTGTCTGCACAAATATCAAGCAGCTGGTAAACATATACCCACCTTGTGTTTTCGGTTTAAACATGTCTCTTCCGCTTAGCATCTGTCATGTTTTGCACTGGACAATTTGATACAGTCATGTTTTGCCCTGGACAATTTCATACTGAATTGATTTCCTGGTTCAGAGCAGAAATATAGCGCCTATTCTTCATCAGACCAAGGATATCCATGTTCGCAGTGATGGAAGAGGTGAAATCGATACAACCGAAATTGAGCATCCAATCATTGAATCCTGTCCTGCACCTCCAATGTAGGTCCACCCTGCCAATAAATTCACATGCAAACCACTAGTATTACTATCTAATGACAGTACAAAAAGAGTAGCAAGATAGTAGCAAACCATGTACCTTCATAATGAACAGCTCATAGTGCCACTAATTGGATATAAAGGTTTGGAAGAAAACATGCTCCTAATGTTGAACCAGTTGTACTTTTTGTGCAGTTCCACTAAAATCGAGCATCCCTGTTTGCATAGATATTGAAAGTGTGATTACTATAAAAGTGGCACTAGTTGAAGCATAGACTCACAAATATAAGCATTCCAATTTCTTAATGGGAAAAGGTAGCAAGACTGTTTCTAACCACCTGTTTGAAGGAATAAACAAGGCAACAGCGGCTGATGTCAGAAAGGCATATATAGTTCTTTCTGAAAGAATGATCGATTCCTGACCTTTCCTCTTCTTTTAAGCATATTTTGTACAGTTCAACTAAAATAAAATGCCATCACCGCCTTGACAATTCAGTAACACTGTACAAAAGGAAATGACTTAACATTACATCATGATGTCAGGTATGTAGTCGACAGGCATTAGAGACAAACTTATAGACCTCCTCCGATAACATAATGAACATTAATTTTAACAAAGGTGTGACTAGCTTTACCGGGATAATTTGAGTGAACTCTACACCCTCTGTTCCTTAATATAAGACGTTTTCGGGTTCAATTTAAAGTACCCAAACGTCTAGTATTTAAAAAACAGGTAGTAGTTTTCTTGAGCACATGTCTGGGAAAGCTTGCCTAACTTTATTTATGTCCATACGCTAATGCAACACCATTCGAAATTTCGAATACTACAAATATACACTAATCCAGTGGCTAGTGCAACAGTAGAGTAGTTATTTTATTATTGGGTACAGTACAATGGTTTTACTGAACATATTTCAATAAACTCTAGCACTGGAAGATTTCTATAAGAATTAACAATATAAAATGTAAAGGTAACACGTTTCAGCATTGGTATACTAGTTGTGCATGAGCATTAAACCAAATACAAAAGTCTGAAGGTAACTAGCATTATTAACTAATGACAGTATAAAAAAATTGCAAACCATGTACCTCCAAGGTAAATATCATTTCGAACTCGGGGGACCTTAAAAATTGCTATCCCAATCTTGATAATCGATCAAACATAAAAACTTGATCGAACGAATCAAGAGAACAGCCGGAGGAGGAGGTGCCCACTCTTGACCTTTCCTCTTGTCTTCATAATTTTTTGTGCAGTTTAACCAAAATAAAATGACATCAGCGCCTTGGCATTTTGGTGACACTATACACAAAAATTAACTTATCTCACGAAAGTGAGGTATGTAATCTATAAGCATTAACAGTGCAAAAATCTGAAGGTAGTAACAAGTTTCATCGTTGGTATACTGGTTGTGCAACAACATTAGAATGCCTTAGCTGAAAAATCTTTAATACATCCACAATCAACAGCTAATCCTGAAATAATCCAGTGACATTAAATGGCATTGCTTAAATTTATCGGTGGCATTAGACTGAATGCAGCATTAGTTAAACGTGGCATCACTTTAGAAGTAGCATTGCTTGACTTGACTGCTGGCGTTATACTAACAGCAAAAAAGTGACAATAAGAGCATGGGAGGCCCATACGGACAGTGGGCGCACCAGTACGATGTACCTCCACGGACGCATAGAGTGGCGAGGGAGGTATGGTTGCCCAGAGCAACAAATATCCAGGCAGCATATGTGGATTACGTCCCATTTTTTTCTGTTTAGCCACCTTTTTCCTATGTGAGGACAAAAAACCGATCGACCTGGTCATTCTCTATTGCGTTGTCATGCCTTTCTACCCTTCTTCAACCAAGAGACACGAGACTCGATCCTTAGCTACTGATTTTCCCCTTTTCAACCTAGATGCGGGTTCGATGCCTACTCTCTTGGACAGTACAGTCTCCCTTCCTTTCCTTATTCAACCCAAACATGGATTAGTCTGCATGAAGTAGGGTTTCCTTTAATAGTGCAAATTAAGGTTTACGTCTGCATGACCAGCAGAGCAGAGGATAGCAAATTGGGAAGATGGTGGAGTGGAAAAAGATCCACATGCAGCGACGTGGCAGATGGGGCAATAGAACAAGGGTATGGTTCGAAAAGAGGTAGCATACCTGAGGGTCGATGGGAAGTGGCTTCGCTCGTGGTCGTCGTCCTCCGCACGCACTGCAGCAGCGAGCTTGGGGACGAAGGCCATCCCGCGCGGGCGCTAGGTCTGAGAGGACGACCTTTTCGTCAGTGCGTGACCTCGCTCGCCGACGACGAGTGCGTCAACGCTGCACGTCCTTTTCTTCCCCGGCGGATCTTTGACCATCGGTGAGGAGGGAGAGAGAGGCCGTGTTTTTTAGATCTGGAGAGAGGGTGATAGTGTGAGAAGCAAGTGGGCAGCCCTTAGCAAGAAAGCTCTGAAGCTCCAGCCTATATATATTTTTTATACAACTAGTACTAGAGGTGGAGTAGTGGTAGAGTAGTTTATATTTTCTCTGCAAACAGTACCAGTTAGTCGTGCTTCAAAACTGAACGGCATGCCATTAAAAAAATAAAGGCCGATAACTAATGCGGCACCTCGGGCCAACGCGGCCAGATCGCATTTTGCACGAGAAATTACACAACATGTTTGGTTGACATGTGGTCCCGTTCCAACATGTCAGTGAGACAACGGCGAGTTCTTTTGTACAATTTCCGAAAGGACGTGTAGGCCGAGGCGCCTCTTCGTGTACCGTGGCAAACTGGCAACCGTCCACCGACTCTTCGCCTTTCCCTCTCGATTTGGAACTGCTGTCGCACGCTCTTCCTCCCTCCTCCATTTGCCTTCACCCTTCCTTCTGCCATTGTTCGATCGTCTTCTCCATGGAGGGAACAAGCCGGAAACGACCCCGTTATTCTTGCCCCGATCTGAAAGATGACATGGTGGGGGAACTCATTGATCGATGCGACGTAATCACCTCGGCTAGCATGGCAGGTTCGTTCAAGACCATTCTCGACTCAACTAATAACATCATTACAAGGAACCCAAGGGTCCAGGAGCGGTTTGATCTCCCTTATCTTCGTCGCTATAAGCCTATTCGCATGGGCGCGGACGACGGAGGCCTCGCCTTGTGCAAGTTGATGCCGCTTGATAATGATACGTGTGATGTCAAGATGCCATCTCTTTAGGGTAAGGCCTGGGCTGGCGCAAATGGAGATTGGGTTGTTTATATTGGGTACAATTGCGAGTGGGAACTTGTGAATGTGTATACTCGTCAACAGATTCCACTTCCAAAAATCTCTGAGTGCCCTGAGGTTGAGCACACAGATGATCTACGTACATTCAAATACGATCATGGTGACTGTCGTCTACGGAAGATAGCAATTTCTCGAGTTCCCAACCGCTCTTGGAATTACGAGAACTATCAAGTTGTTGCTATCTTCGACAAGCTTGTTGCCGTCGTTACTGATTCCACGGTTTGTCCATGGATATTGCTCAAAAATCAGTTTCTGTACACGGATGAGTACTGTGATGCAATTGAATACGAGGATCTTGTGTTTGCTGCCACCATCGTGGCACTGTTTTTGCATGGGATCCTCGTAGTTTCAGTACGTTTGTCTTCCACCGTAATTATAATTGTTTCAGCCACATGCATGCGGGTTAGCAAGTTTCCCTTTACTAATTAACCTTCTTCTTGTGTTTCCAAGGTCCTGCCAACATTCCACCACCTATACTTGAAAAAAATTTATAACCAAGGGGGAGATGACGATGGTGATGATCACGAGCATGAGGACGAGCATAACTTATATACTCAGTGGCGTCTGGCAACTAATTCTGATGGATCACCTCTTCTTGTCTGTATACAGTGCACTATGATTGTTACTACTGAGGTAGCAGGTGTTGTCTCCCATGCTCGCCCTCTCCGGACCTATTCCAACACCCATTGCAGGGTATCCGGGATGGATACTAGTGTGCTAGCGCCAACACCTTCTCCCTAGTACAGTATTGGTAGTCTTGGAGCAAACTCGCTCTTCCTTGGACCAAACTATCCAATGATGGTTAAAGGCGATCCAGCTGCTGTTGACACAGCGTTACTACCATTTATGAGAAGCAACTGTATCTATACCTCGGACATTGCGGTGGTTCCCTACCCTGCTCCTGATATATGCCGCTTCAGCCTGGATGATCAGTCCTGCATTGCTCTCGATATTGACAATAGCTGGCCCTTCCCAGAGCACCTATGGTTCAAAGCAAGCGTTTCCAACGCCAAGGATTGGTTGAGTTGAAGTTTATTTCATTGCTTGTTATTTGTTGTGTGATGAAAACTTCAGTATTTACTGGAATGTTTTGTTGGAAATAATCTATAATCCAACATGTATCATCGTTGTCGTTGTGTGTTGATGACTTGTTGTATGTAATGAATGGTACATTTGCAAATGCGTGTCATAGACTCAATTTATGAATGGTTTTCAAGTCACTTCTTGGAGTGTGAGTACCGTAGTAGTATAGCCAGCATCCGGTTAGTATATGAAGTTGCCACATCATATAGAGCCAACCTAAAATTGGAGTACTAGATCTGAGATGCCACATGTACCAGATGAATGACTCCAAGTTCGAACACCGTGATGCTAGGTGCGAGCCGAGGAACACTGTTGAAGAGACCCCCCTCATAATTTTCCTACATTGGTCATTTGATTCATAGGATAGAATGCTATAGGATTTTTTTCCTATGTAATCATGTTTTAATTGGCAATCTAGCATCCACTCCAACTTTTGTTTCACTTCCTTTGATCCTACGAAGAGAGTACTTGCTCTAAATGATGTGCCACTGCAAGAGCCGCCTATATTAATTAACCATGCTCTAAAAAGGTGGACCAGCTTTGGCTGTAGTAGTACTGTACTAGGTTAGTAGGTGACCTTGCGCTTGGCTCTTCTCCTGTTCCGAAAGTCGAACAATAATGATGGTACTGTACTACTTCTGGCAATCTGACACCAAATGAACTGCTGCATGTCCACCGCTTGTAAGCAAAAGTTTCTCCTCGTGCTGCGAGCCACCGCGCACGCGTTGGCGAGGGATAAGGCGTAGTAAGCAAGCTTCTCGTCGTTCTGCGAGTTGACGGGACACATCAAAGTTACGTATTTATTAGTACTCTCTTCAAAAAGGGCTGGCCATGTCCATGCCTACCATCCCGTGCTCTGTCATTGAGTACGTGCACTATTCATGTGCCATCGAGGAGAAAAATATTGCGTAGTACTAGGTGCCATCGAAGTGCACGACTCACTTACGCACTACATATCTCCATTTTCTTGGATGACACGCCACCTTGATGCTAGATGTCCCGCGTGTCATGGAGGCATATAGTATGATTTTGTAAAATGGAGGCAAATAGATGTCCCGCGTGTCGGCAATAGGATGAACAAAAGCTCATGTCTTAAACGAAAGAGTGGAAGAACATAGATTCCCAACGACCGAGAAGGAGCTACAAACCTCGGGGTGGAGCGTCTGCACTCATAATATTTTATATTATTCAGCGATATAAAATCAACCAAATCTCTCCATGTTCCTATACCATTCTATAGTATGAGAATAACTTTGAACGTAAGCCATTGATTCACTCTATCCAATGGTCATAGTTGGAAAATCCAAACAAAACCAAGCATTGGATCAACTCTTTTTTCGAGATCAACTCTTTTAGCACTTAGATTGTTGCCGCCTGCCCACCTAGCCCACCTATATATCCGCTCACGTGTGATGACCACAGGAGCTATCCACTCAGATTGTATGTTAAAAAAATAAAGGTCGATAACTAATGCGGCACCTCGGGCCAACGCGGCCAGATCGCATTTTGCACGAGAAATTACACACCATGTTTTGTTGACATGTGGTCCCGTTCCAACATGTCAGTGAGACGACAGCGAGTCCTTTTGTACAATTCTGAAAGGACGTGTAGGCCGGGGCGCCTCTTCGTGTACCGTGGCAAACTGGCAACCGTCCACCGACTCTTCGCCTTTCCCTCTCAATTTGGAACTAATGTCGCACGCTCTTACTCCCTCCTCCATTTGCCTTCACCCTTCCTTCTGCCATTGTTCGATCGTCTTCTCCATGGAGGGAACAAGCTGGAAACGACCCCGTTATTCTTGCCCCGATCTGAAAGATGACGTGGTGGGGGAACTCATTGATCGGTGCGACGTCATCACCTCGGCTAGCATGGCAGGTTCGTTCAAGACCATTCTCGACTCAACTAATAACATCATTACAAGGAACCCAAGGGTCTACGAGCGGTTTGATCTCCCCTATCTTCTTAGCCGTGACCCTGCTGACTGGCGCGGGTACGAGGGAAGCCTCGCCTTGTGCAAGTTGATGCTGCTTGATAATGATACGTATGATGTTAAGATGCCATCGCTTGAGGGCAAGGCTTGGGCAGGCGCAAATGGAGATTGGGTTGTTTATACTGGGTACAACTGCGAGTGGGAACTTGTGAATGTGTACACTCGTCAGCGGATTCCACTTCCAAAAATCTCCGAATGCCCTGAGGTTGAGCACACAGATGATCTACGTACGTTCAAATATGATCATGGTGACTGTCGTCTACGGAAGATAGCAATTTCTCGAGTTCCCAACCGCTCTTGGAATTACAAGAACTATCAAGTTGTTGCTATCTTCGACAAGCTTGTTGTTGTCCTTCGTGGTTCGACTGGATGGATATTGCTCAAAAATCAGTTTCTATACACGGATGTGTATTGTGATGCAATTGAATACGAGGGTCTTGTGTTTGCTGCCACCACTCGTGGCACTGTTTTTGCATGGGGTCCTCGTAGTTTCGGTAATTTTGTCTTCCACCGTAATTATAATTGTTTCATCCACATGCATGCGTGTTAGCAAGTTTCCCTTCTCTACTAATTAACCTTCTTCTTGTGTTTCCAAGGTCTTGTGAACATTCCACCACCTATACTTGAAAAAATTTATAACCAAGGAGGAGATGACGATGGTGATGATCACGAGCATGAGGATGAGCAGGGCCCATATGCTCACTGGCGGCTGGCAACTAATTCCAATGGATCACCACTTCTTGTCTGTATACAGCCCACTGCTGATGTTACTACTGAGGGAGCAGGTGTTGTCTCCCATGGTCGCACTCTTCGGACCTATTCCAACACCCGTTGCATGCTATTCGGGATGGATACTAGTGTGCTAGCGCCAACACCTTCTCCCTGGTACAGTATTGATAGTCTTGGAGCAAACTCGCTCTTCCTTGGACAAAACTATCCAATGATGGTGAAAGGTGATCCAACTGCTGTTGACACAACGTTACTACCATTTATGAGAAGCAACTGTATCTATACGTTGGACATTGCGGTGGTTCCCTACCTTGGTCGTGATATAGTAGGCCGCTTCAGCCTGGATGATCAGTCATGCGTTGGTGTCGAGATTGACAGTAGCTGGCTCTTCCCAGAGAATCGCTTGTGGTTCAAAGCAAGCGTTTCCAACGCCGAGGATTGGTTGAGTTGAAGTTCATTTCATTGCTTGTTATTTGTTGTGTGATGAAAACTTTAGTATTTATAATGTATCCTCGTTGTCGTTGTGGGTTGATGACCTGTTGTATGTAATAAAATGATATGCCTGTGATAAACTTACTAAATTTATGAATGGCTTTTGAGTCGCTTCTCTGAGTGGGTGCTGCGACGGTGCAACAGGTTATCGGATGAGGCAAATAAACAATAGTACACTATTTGTACTAGCTTCACATGCTGCACTATCTCTACGTCTATGTACGTAATACAACAAGCTTTAAACTTGAGACCAGCCACCCATCCTCACAAAGAACACTTTTTAACCTAGCACAGACTCCAGGAAATTTGGCCACAGTGTGAGGTGGGTCATATGTTAATGTGTTCGCTGTACGTAACCAGCACCTCGAATCCTCGATACTACTACTATAAGTAGTAGGAGTAGTAGGGTGGCATGGGCCAGAACAAGCATTCACGTCCAGGAGTACGGCACACACCACCAGCACGACTTCCATCTGACACCATATTTCTTGGAGTCTGTGCTACAGCAATCTCTTCAACCTCGTCGTTTCTCTAACTCAGCCATCGCGCGGCGAGCGAGGTAGGGGTTTGCCGATAGTCGGTTTCCTCAACTGCGGTCCCACTTGTAAGGCCAACTCCAACGCACGACCCCAAACGGACCTCCGTTTTCCCCGGATTCTGTCCGTTTGGGTAGGGCAATGGGGTCGTGTCCGGGCCATTTCTCGGATGCGGTGGCCGTGCGCCGAAAGCGCGGATGCATCCCGGCCGCGTACAGTTTTCTTTGCAAACACATATTTTTTTCATCATTGATTTTTTGGTACATGGAAATACATCACCAAAATTTTGACTAGAAAAGCAAGACCAAAGAAAATAAGAACCACAAGAATACATTTTAGAAGATATCCAACTTCCATAACTGCTCCTGTAAGTTGGATTAGTGCCTTCTCGATGCATTCATTGTTGATCTGCAGAGGCTCGATCTTGCGTGCTTCTTTCTTCTTCGAGTGTAAAGAAGTAGACGTGTCTAGCCTCTATTCTATCAACAACTGCACTAGTCTCTTCTCTAGCCTCTATTCTATCAACAACTGCACTAGTCTCATCTCTAGCCTCTATGCTAGCTAAAAGTGCTAGAACATCTACTAAATTGCGCTCTATCAATATATCGTTGTACTCTTCTTCCCAATACCAAAACTTGCATCCATTCTACACAATAAAATTTTAAGTTAGCACAACTAGTCTAATCCGACAGCACAACCGAAGATTTGGTCGAGTTCTTCCTCCTTTTGCCGACACGTGGGACATCCAGCATCCAGGTCGTGTCATGCAAGAAAATAGAGTGGTAGTTGAAGCCACATGATGTGCATCTTGGGTTAAACTGTAAATAGAATCTTACTACTCTTGAGTAACTCCAAAAGAGGCCACCGAAGATCTTTACTGGATTTGTTTTTCATCACCAGCACGTCGAGGTGAAAGATGTGCAGGTTCAGTGGGTCCTCTTGCGTTTTCACTGACATGTGGGACCGCATATGAGCAAACAGACGATGGGCTCCGCGCCTCTGCTGGCTGGCTGAGAAGAGAGATAGAGGAGGGCTGAGCACGGACTCCGGGAAATTTGTTCTACGTAACCAGCACCTCGATATAGTGGGGTGGCATTGGCCATAACTAGCATTCATGTCTAGCAGTACGGCACACGCCACCCACACGAGTCCCATCCGACACCAATTTTCTTGGAGTCCATGCTACATGCATCTCTTCTCCCTCCTGTTTTGTTAGCCATCGCACGGTGGGCGGGGTGGGGGTTTGCCGATAGTCGGTTTGCTCAATTGCGGTCCCACTTGTAAGTGAAAATGCAACACAGTACGTATTCCCCCTTGAGCGGCGTGGCAGGCCAACCGTGTGGGTGTGCGACGCGAACACTGCAGGCTTTTCCTTTTGAACTTGTAACTTGTAAAATTTGGTTCTGCTCCATGGCGCGACCGATAGATAGAAATAACGATTTTCCCTAGAGTAATGAGAAGTTTGGTTCTGGCGCGGTTCATGCATGGAGTACGTAGGAAAATTATGAAGTTGATGCGAAAGGTAAGATAATTACTAGTAGTACCATATACTACTACATGGATTTGACGGAAAGATAAAGATACATACGGATCCATCAACGACATCCTCACGCCCTCGTGCACCGGGTCACCAACCGACGTGTGAGGAGCAGCGGTGTTGGCGGCAAGCTCAATGTGCTTCTGAACAATGCCGTCCAAGGTTGCCCTGCGGTCCAAGAAGGCCAGCGTCCTATCGTCCTCCTCTTGCATGTAGTAGTCCTTGTGGACGATTTGCGCGTAGACATGGGTGATTATGTCGATGGTGTCTTGCTGCGCCAGGCGCTGCGCGGCGAGCGCGACCTCGAGGTGGACATTCTCTGGCGCGACGGCGGGCAGTCGCAGGGCCACCAGTGCGTCGAAGAGGTTGTCACCATAGAGGCCGTTGAGGGTGGCAGGCATCACAGAGCCTGGGCGCGTGGGCTGGAGGCGTACGTCAAGGTCGTCCGCGAGCTTCTTGACGACGATGAACTTGTCGAGGAAGCCGACGAGGACCTCGTCGAACAAGGAGACGAAGCTGTCGTCCAAGCGGCCCCTCGCCCTGGAGGCCTCAAGCACTACCTGGAGACGTTCCTTGGTGCCGGGCCGCAGGCCAGCGTCGTGGACCATCTGGCACAGCCGGCTGATGCTCGCACTCATCGCCTCCATGGGTCTAGCTTCTAGTCAACTGATCTTGCGATTGGAGTGATCACTCTTGCCCTTGGGTGCATAGGTGCGTAGGATTTCGTAGATTGGACTGGCGGGAGCCTTTATATGAGAAGTGCAGACTGCGTTGAATTCACGTGCGTGTTGGCCATCTACTCCTCGCCCCTCTACTGCACCTGCCTTTGGCTGTATGACAGGTTGGCTAGCCACCCGTTGGGCCCACGTGTCATACACCCAAAGGCAGGTGCAGTAAGTCAATGAAGCTGCGTCCCCCTCCGTGCCCGTGCATGCTTTCAATGAATTGAGACTACCAAACATCACATGCAGTGGTTAGTTAATTGCATGTAATCCTATTAAGTAGAAAAGAGACATTAAGTTATCTCGCCGATAGGAATAAAACAATACACCATGTATTTATTTACAGAGGGAGTAGTACAATTTTTCTGACATGCATTACTAGATATTGCTAGTCAAATACTAAATCCAGATGGACGTGGTAGTACTACTAAATCCAGAAGGTGGTGCTAGTACTAGTAGTAGTAGTACTACCAATGTAGTAGCACTGTACTACCCGTTGGTCAAATTATTACGTGCTGCTCCTCACAGTGAAGTGACAAGACCCTACGCCGGAGATGACACCTGAGTATAGGCGCCGTGTTCGGCATACCATAGTCAGCCTCACCGTCTGCAGTCACTATCATCATGGCTGTAGACCTAGCCTGCTTACAACTAGCCGTGTTCGACATAATTTCCCGTGCGTAGATGCCCGTGCATTGCACGGAACACCAAGATTGGGGGGTGGACGGCGCCGGCAGCGGCCATCGCGCCAGATTTATCCATGGCCTTCTAGATGTGGTGGGGAGGAGATAAGGCTCATTGTGAGAGACAAGGAGTTGTTTGTAAATAGGGAACAAGTACTGACATCTTTTTGCAAAACTGGAGAAGTTTGGTTTGTATGCGTCAGATCTAGATCCGGCGGCTATTGGTGAAAGATGGCAGGCACAACATCATCACCAACTCAGGACCTGTTTGATTCGTAGTATTTTGAAAACGCAGGAATAGGACACGGCAATATTACAAGTTTCAAACTAATATTACAAATGTTAGGAGTAATGCTGCGCCTACGAAGAGGAAATTACTAGGAAGTTTACGTAAGAACTTTCGTTACTTTAGGTGGATGCAGCATTATCGTACAAACTAAAATCCACCGCCCTGACAAGTCACTAATGGGCAAATAAGTTTTCGAGTCTCTGGCCACTTGATGTTTCAAAAACAAATTCAGCTTCTGCGGAGACTTTGTCATTGAGGCTTAGACGCTTGTGGTGATCAGCACACCATTCATTGTTGCGCGAGAGAACGCCAAACCTCATTACCTTGAGCACACTTGCCTCCAGAACAAAGAACCTCGCCAATTTAATCTCAGATGTGCTGCCTCGGTAGTCGATCAAATCAATTTCTGTAAGATGGAGATCAAGGCATTCGATGAGATTGTTATAGTGCAGCACATTTTTCACTTTCGGGTCTTTTTTTATCTGCAAAAGAAGAGAACATATTAGAGCAGCTGGCTGTATAAGATTGCCGTGTCATCAAGAGGTACCAATATCATTCGCTCATACGATAGGGTTGGTTGGCTAGTGATATTTTTTCGCTCTCTCTCTCTCTTTCTCTTTCCTATCATTTACCTACGAGTACGTGAAGAGCTTGGGCATTTGTTGCCTTCCACTATGTGGCCGATGCCATATTTCGCAAAAGTATGCCACATAATACGCATCGATGTCAAATCAAAAGATTTTGGCACCACTCTCGCGATGTGAGAGAGTTGGCACCGCTATGCACACAGACCCACATGTATAAACAAATCAATCAAACCAACTACACCAGCCTCTCACTCTCCCAAACAAGTGTTTTTTTATTGCCTCAGTCCTCTCTCTCTCCCACGCAAGTGTTTTTTCATTGCGTGAGTTAATTTGGCACCGGAGCAAAGTAGGTGATCCAGATTGGGGCACCAGGTGAGCAATGGAGGGGCATCGATGCCAAATGCATCACAAGTGAATTTGGCATGTGTTTTGGCCTACATAGTGGAGGGCCGTTATAGCCCACTGTTGTACTACCTCTTATTTAGTATAAAATTTTGACCATATATTTATGTAAGAAAATGCCAATGCATGTCACTAAAAATTACACCATTTGAAATTATGTTCAAATACGAATCCAACAATATAGTTCTTAGTGACATGCATTAACATTTTGTCAGTTAAATCTATGGTCAAATTTTGATACTAGAAAATAGGAAGAGTAAACCAGGACGGAGGTAGTACTTGCTCTTAGGGTAACCATAGAGTTACTAGAGTAGTCTAAGTTACTTTCCACTATGACTAGCCTAGGCTACTATAGTAGTACGACAAAAAAACGATGCAGGTGATCACGTGAGAAAAAATACTAAAAACATTTCTTTCGATGTAGTGCGTAGATGCAGTTTTGAACACTACACTTGTCATCGTAATTTGGGAAAATTACAAAAAAATTGAGCTACATTATGATTACCGTTTACTAATAGGAAAGAAGTTTCACCTCGATGAGTAGCTTCTCCGTGCACGGAAAGCATGTAAGGAATCCAACAACTTGATCCAGATTGGGGCCGATAGATTTTATTGCCAAGATCTTCACTGTGCGCATAGACTGGGTCAAGCTTGTGGGAATCATTTTCTGGAAGACGGTCGTAAATACATCAAGAAGAAATTTAAAAATGTGAATTTCAAGAAGACGGAGAAGAAGATGAGTCCTGTACCTGAACGATTACGGATCCAATAAAGAGTTCGAGAATTTGGCAGACGAGTGCACCAACGCTGTCAATTTCGGCGTGTCAATGACCCTGATTTTTGTTGGACCTTCTAGATCTGATACAAGCAATCTCTCAAGGAAAGGCACATTCTCAATGACCATAACGTGGAACATCTGTAGTGATCTCTTCCCAATTGATGTCTTGTTGCGGGGCCAGCAAGACACATAAATCCATCGGAGATTCGTCGAGGCGATGTGGAGGCTAATGAACCCGTGGATCTGCTCAAGACGAAGGTACTCGAGCGCAGTACAGCTGCGGAGCAGGTGCTCCATAGCCTTCTTCGAGATGACAACGTCAAAGAGGTTGAGCTGCTTGAGTTGAGGGAGAAGAAGGGCTGGCGCGGCATTAATCTAGGGAAGATAGCAGGAGCTGAAGTTGCCGCGGCGCAGCTTTGGCGCGAGGCGGAGCGCGGACGGCGGCAGAGAGCGACATTGTCCAGCTTCAAAGCTGAGCTCCTCGAGCTGATCTAGGGCGGGGGATAAGAACCACTCATCGAAATTGGGTTGGACCTTGCAGTTGGTACTGAACATGCGGATGTCAAGGCGTCTGGCTGGCCCAGAGTGCGATGAAAGGATCTTGGAGACTGCGGCCATGCGTTTGTAATCCCCGTAGCAGAGGCAGCTGTCGACGGTGAGGTTGAGGGGGACACGGCGCCAGAGGGGGCGCCACCGCCGGGAGAGCAGGGCAGTCCGCACGGCAGATTTGGTGGGGAGGAGGCCGATGATGACGAGTAGCATGTCGTCGGGGAGGCTGCTGATGAAGTCCATGCTCGCCGGATGCGGTTTTGGCTCGAGCCGCCTCCGCTTGTTGGCTGCCGTCCATCTCAACCGGCGGCGACGCCGGTGTACACGTGTGCTGGTGTGTGTTGTGTGCTGGTGTGCGTGAGTGCGTCCTTCTGTGCATGCCTCCGCGCAGTGGTGAATTGTGCACGAGTGCGTCCTCCACGCGGAAGAAGTGTGTCCTCAATGCGCCCTCAATTTACTAGCATGCGGGGTGCTACCCCGAGTGGTTTCAACTTTGTTTACCTCACCGCGTGTCAGATGGGCCTCTAGTTTACTTATTTTCACCCACTGCCACATGGGCCAGCACACGAAGATACAGAACACGAGCTGACAAGGCAGCATGTGGACTGGTTGACTGGTCAACTAAACAATATACGAAGCTATACGCTGACACAGTGAGCATATAATCCGTCGGTATAGAGTGTTCGTGTGAGGGGAGGCCCGTGAGAGATAGCAGAGAGAGAGAGAAAGAGCTACTCCCTTCGTTCGATAATGTAGTTCCAACATTTTTTTAAAAGTCAAACTTTGAAACTTTGACCAAGTTTATAAAGAAATTACTTATATCTACAATACCAAAGATAAATGATAGTATGAAGTAAGTACATGTTGTGATGAATCTAATGATCTTTCCAGATGTAAATGTTTTTCTCCACATATACCTGGTCAAACTTTTCTGAGGTTTGACTTTTCAAAACATCCATATGCTTATGGACGTGAGAGAGTCCCTAACTAGAGAGAGAGTGTGAAATAGAAAGAGTGAGTGAAAAAAGTGTGTGTGCGTGTGTGAAAGAGACATGGACAACACTCGATAAAAGTCGAGAAAAAATGTGTTTGTCTTATGCAAACATATCACACATGCATCTTCGACAACGGAAGCAAGGTGAGGAGATAGTGTGTGGTTGTTTGCAACCGAGAGAGCAAGACCCCTAGCACGTGGCCAAGAGGGGTCTGACAAACAAGGGAGAGAGGTCGAGAGAGACGTACGGAGAAAATGCAGACATGGGGAGGAGAGAGTGTATGTTTGTCATAGAGAGATCCCCTAGAGATCGTGATGGGAGTACATGGGTGGGAGATCGAGTGACAAGGTGTGTGCGTGATGGAAGATACCCCGAGAGATATCGAGATAGACGTATGGATGGAAGGAGACAATACGTGTGTTCCTGGTGGCTAGTGAGAGATAATCATACTTAGGGGGGAGTGCTTGCGCCTATGATGGAGTGAGGGATTATGGTACTTATTAGGGGGTGCGTGTCACATAGAGAGAGAACAAGGGCGGAGAGTGTTGGATGGGTCTATATGTATAGCGCGAGTGAGGCATGTGTATGTGTGAACCAGGGAGATATAAAGTTTGAGAGAGATTGAGGAGCCCCGATAAGGCTAAGTGGTGCGTCAGATAGCTGAGAGGGGGAAAGAGATATTCCATCCGCTCGATAATGCAGTGCATGTAATTATTTTAGAAGTCAAACTTTGGAAACTTTGATCAGGTTTACATAAATGTTATTTATATCTTTAATACCAAAGATACATCATACAAAACTACATCTCATGGTGAATCTAATGGTATATGTTTGCCGTTCTAGATGTAATTGTTTTTATCCACATACATGGTCAAAATTTGTGATGTTTGACTTTTCAATAAATCAATATGCTATGGACCGAGGAGAGTGCCTAAGTCGAGAGGGATCAAGTGCGTGTGAAGGAGAATGAGTAAGTGTGCAAAAAGTGTACGTGTGTGAAAGAGAAAGTGACAACAAACGATAAATTAGAGAGAGTGTGTGTTTTTTTGTTTCTTAGGCGAACATATCACGCATGCATCTCTGAGATAGAAAAGCAAGGCGAGGAGATACACGAAGATAGCTAGTGTGTGATTGTTTGCAACGGAGAGAGACACCCCTATAGCACATGTCCAATAGAGGTCTGGCCAACAAGGAACAAAGGTCGAGAGGGACACATGGAGAACATGGACGCATGGGGAGGGCGAGAGGGTTTGTTTGTGATAGAGAGACCCCCTCGAGATCGTGAGGGGACTATATGGGTGGGAGATCGAGGGAGGTTCATGCGCGATAGAAAGATGCCCCGAGAGAAATCGAGATAGACCATGCACATGTTTGTGATGGAGACTAAGATTAGCTAGTCATATACATATAGGGGGGCTGCGTGTGCCTACAATTGAGTGAGAGACCATCATACTTGGCTAGCTAGGCATGAGATTGTGTGTGTGTGTGTGTGCGTGTGAGATGGAGAGAGAACGAGGGAGAGAGATAGTTTTAGATGGGCCTATCGAGTGCGAGTGAGATTTGCATGTGTATGTGTGACCCAGGTAGATGGAGAGTTTGAGAGAGAGGGGGAAGAGCTCCGAGACGATAGAGTGGTGCGTGAGAGAGTTACAGGCAACGAGCCAAGGAATTTGTGTGCGTACGATGAGTGCACCCAAGATATCTAGCTTGGACTAGAGAATCATACATAGTGTGCGAGAGAGACCTATAGATGGAGTATATATGCATGCGAACTAGAAAGACCCCCCCCCCACGCACACACACAAAGAGAGAGAGAGAGATGGAGAGAAAGCGAGAGGGACCAACAAGGTTTGTGTGTTGGATGCGTGCGACAGAATTGAAGATTGTCGGCGAGAGAGAGAGAGCATAGGAGTCCGGGAGAGGGGGAGGTCACGTTTTATGCATCAAAGACTGATATAAACCATGTTTCGATATAAACTTGCATTCATATATTTAAATTGGAGAACATGTTGT
Source organism: Aegilops tauschii subsp. strangulata (assembly GCF_002575655.3). Lineage (NCBI taxonomy): Eukaryota > Viridiplantae > Streptophyta > Magnoliopsida > Poales > Poaceae > Aegilops > Aegilops tauschii. The sequence goes on from NC_053037.3 coordinate 392,770,811, forward strand.
CTGCAATCCACACATGAACGGATATATGCGTATATCAAGTTCATTAATTTGACTTTCAACATGTTCATGGAGTACTATAATACTGTACAACATGCTATTCGATTGAGGTGTTCAATTTTGGATTTAGTTCACTATTTTGACCTGGTGAACGAGCTATTTCATTGAATCGAGATATTTCATTTTGGGTTTGATTCCCGTTTTTGAGTGGTTCAACTATTTGTCATATAGTAAATCGCTAGCAACGAGCATAAAAAAACACATTACTCCCGAGCATTATCTCTCCATCTAAAAAAGAAGTGGCAAGCTAATATTTCAAAATTTGATTCGAATCGACTTGGTAAGGTAGACGTGGATGCTCGTTCTCCCAAATTTTGAACGAACCGTTAAACATCCTCTGCTCGGTGGAATTCGCCCGAGCAAATAAATGGGAGACGCGAAATTACCGTCTTATGTGGGAGACACATTAATTGGCCCGTTGTACATCGAGGGTAGGTTCGTAACTTCATCCAAGCGCGCCTTCTCCTCGGCCGAAATGACATGTGCCGAATAATTCATAAACCATGGTCGGCAAAACACGCTCTCCTCGCCCGAAATAGCTCGCGCCCATTATTTCAAAACACGCTCTCCTCGCCCGAAATCGCTCGCGCCCACTATATTTCAAAACACGCCCTCCTCTCCCGAAATCGCTCCCGCCCACTATTTGGGGAGAAGCAAAGTTACTCTACCATCCCTGACCCTCAGTACACAGACCAAGGCCGAGAAGCCTAAAGGCAGGGGTAGAACTGTAACCCCCCTCACATTTCAGACAAATGCGTCCGTAAAACATGGTTCCACTCCCCTCCCAATCCCCCCATTCATACCTCGTGGGCGCCAAATCACCTTCTCCCCGGAAGCTCCCTTCTCCCGAGCCGTGAAACCTCAACCCCTCCTCCATGGCGCCCCCACCGCACCAATTCACAGCCGCCCTCCTCCCTAATGCCGGAGAAGCTGTCCATTTGCCGTCGTGCACTGGGCCGTGTTCCTCTTACTCCGTGCTGCTGGAGCTGCCTCGACGACGGCCGCGTGAACCGTACTGGAGGCGATTCACCCCCGCCGTTGTTCACGGCGCCGGAGCGGCTCCAACTTCGGATCCGTCCAGAGTCCCGGCGCTGCTTCCCCGTAGCCGTCGACCGTCGCGACATAGCTGTTTCCCTGCCGCCGGTGGCCACCGCAACCGCGCTGGCCTCACCGACTCGGCAGCTGGACCTGCCTACTTCACCATGCCGCAAGATAGGTCGCACCCTCATCTCAAATCAGTTTCTTTAGGCGTGAGTTGTCTGAATTTTATTCTAGGCCAATCGATTCCCAATGGGAAGCAGCACCCGTCGAGGCGGCGGAGCTCCTAGGCTGCCGGTTGGCTGGTGTCTAACGTAAGGGTGCGGGGCCGCATGTTCGCCGCGGAAGCGGCGCTTAGATGGCTATCTTAGAGTTGCGTGGGTTGAAGGTACTGCCGCCGCTGGATCTGGATGATGGGGAGTCTTTGTGGATTGGCCCGGGGGTGGCGCAACCACGGCAGTGCGGTGGGGCGGGGAGTGGGGTTTTGGCCGGGGCCACGGACGGCGGAGGCAAGCTGCTCTGCCGTTGGTCGCTGGCTCTTCGGGGAAGATTCCTAACAGTGTCAGCCGGGAGGCACAAGACAGCCATCAAGCCATCCGGCGTAGATCGGACAGTACCAAAATAAAATAAAATCGTGTGACCCCAATTTAGTCTTCAGTCAACAGACGCATGACCACTCTCGTACCTTGCTATTGATCCTTAGTGTATTTCTTCATATCAAAGAGATGTGTCGTTCTTAACATTATGCGTTATCTGCATCTTCGGCCACACCGTCTTCGGGCTCACCACAGTTGGTCCAACAAGGGAAGCATACACCAGAAGGGAGCTATAGTCCCCACTCAACAGTTCCCTGCATCAAATGCGCGTGCCCGACATGGACAGCCACAACAACTGTAGGGCCATCGACAAGTCAGTACATGATGCTCACTCCTATGGATGGCGGCCAGATAGGTTGTACCCTCATCTTACTTGCGTGCAACATTTATGGCTTTGTTATTCATCTAAGCATGGAAAATAGATTATCACATTTCACTGTATATTCATGCTGATCTCTTATGAGTCTTGTTCAGGAGTTAACGTTGTTCTATAGTTCAGCTAAGATACTTGTTCTTTAGGTTACGCTGTTCCATAGTTATTATCCATCAGCCAATGCTATCCCACAGGCTGGTGATTATAGTATTATACCACTTCTAGTATTACCTATGTTGTTCTTTAATACTTTTGTGTGCCATCTAGTTAATATCGAGTACAAACGATACATATTCAGTAGCTTTCATCTGTGTTCTCCCTTTAGTTTTTGAGACCTGTCGCTGCTAGTTAACCCCAGTCCACTATTTATGTCGTCTCCTACAGGCACTCATTACATAAATCTAACTACTAGTTGTCTTCCATGCATGTCAGATATAATTGCACACACTGATATATCCACAAGAACCTCACGGAGCAATGTAAAGGCCAATAAACTTGATGTCAATGATACCCAATATGATGGAACATGTAAAGGCAGTTCTTCAGAAGACTTACAGAAAGATGTTGAATCCTCTTCACCCCACAAGGTCCTTGCTCTAACTTGGCCCGTGATATGGGTACAACATGCATATAATGTCCTGGAGTGTATCTACTCTGTTGCAATGCCATGTGCTTAGCATGCTGATCATGCATGTAAATATGTCATGCCTTCCTGTTTTTCAGTACCTATTCCATTCATGATAACATGTTTTCAATTTCAAGTACTGTCATTCTACTCCATCGCAATGCCATATGCTTAATTTGGACATCATGCTTCTGAATATCTTATGCATTGTTATTCATCAGTATGTACTTCATTTGTCTACCATACCATGTTTTTTACATTGAAGTGTTGTTCTAGTGCTCTGTTGCAATGCCATCTTAGTTTCCCAATCATACACGTGTATGTTGCCTTAGTTTTTTTTGTATGTATTCCGCTAGCATACAATTTTACATTCAACTAGTGTTTTTTTGACTGTGTTGTCCTGTCGTATCCCTAGCTCTTACACCATACTCCCTCCGTCCGGATTACATGTTGCCGAAATGGATAAAAAAGGATGTATCTAGAACTGAAATACGCCTAGACCCATCCATTTTTTTGCGGATGGAGGGAATACATGTCAATATGTCATGCCTTTCTATTCTTCAGTACCTATTCCACCTCTCTGCTGTAGTATGTTTTATAATTGAAGCACCATTCTTCTATATAAGGCATGCAAGGGGAAGACGACTATCTTAGAATCTGAAGGGTTACAAACCAGGTCTTTGCAAAAGATCCAAACGCCAGGAGATAATAAACCAACTCCAGTTTTTATAGATACTGCTCCAGCACAGAGAAACCCAACTCCTACTGATAATAAGCAGATTCCAGTGGCCAAAGAACTAGTCCGCTCAAGTCGAGCAAAAATATGTCAACTCAATTCTAAGAAGCGTGTGCGTATCCTTGCATCATGAAATTTTATAGCATGCTGATCATATTTTCTACATGTTTCTTACCCATCTCTCTTTTAGAAAATAAGCTTAACAGATAGAAGAATTTCTGCACTGGTATCGTCTGTGAGGAAAGATTCTTGCAGGAATTCTCTGTACTCCAATGCAGATGTAAGTACCTGTTGTATATCACTATATTTTTACATCAACATGTATTTTGTTAATCGGCGTGAATCCAACCTTTATCTGATCTAAATTTAGTTGTAGCAAAATGTATGATTAAAGGCCACAATGTTGATTTTTGTAAGGAAACCTGCCTGGTAGTTTTGCATCCTGAGCTGCATGAGTGTACTATCTCATATCAGTGGGTTTGATTACTTTGGTTCTGCAGTGGGTTTTCAGTGTTTTTTTACTGTGTTGTCCTGTCGTATCCCTAGCTCTTACATCATACTCCCTCCGTCCGGATTACATGTCGCAGAAATGGATAAAACTGGATGTATCTAGAACTGCAATACGCCTAGACCCATCCATTTATTTCGGGATGGAGGGAATACATGTCAATATTTCATGCCTCTCTATTCTTCAGTACCTATTCCATCTCTGCTGTAGCATGTTTTATAATTGAAGCACCATTCTTCTATATAAGGCATGCAAGGGGAAGACGGCTATGTTAGAATCTGAAGGGTTACAAACCAGGTCTTTGCAAAAGATCCAAACGCTAGGAGATAATAAACCAAGTCCATTTTTCATAGATACTGCTCTAGCATAGAGAAACCCAACTCCCACTGGTAATAAGCAGATTCCAATGGCCAAAGAACTAGTCTGCTCCAGTCCAGCAAAAGAATGTCAACTCCATTCTAAGAAGCGTGTGCGTATCCTCGCATCATGAAGTTTTATAGCATTCTGATCATATTTTCTACATGTTTCTTACCCATCTCTCTTTTAGAAAATAAGGTTAAATGATAGAAGACTTCCTTCATTGGGATTGTATTCGAGGAAAATATATTGCGGGAATTCTCTGTGCTCCAATGCTGATGTAAGTACCTGTTGTATATCACTATATTTTTACATCAGCATGTATTTTGTTAATCGGCGTGAATCCAACCTTCATCTGATCTAAAATTAGTTGTAGAAAAATGTTAAAGGCGCCAATGTTGATTTTTGTAAAGAAAACTGCCTGGTAGTTGCACATTACTGAATTGTAGTGCTGCTCTGGTTGCCCATTCATTCATTGTGTCAATGTTGCTTTCGTGTTACCTTACCTAGCTGATGATAGTTGTGCCATATTGTGTTAATTTGGTGTTGGCTAGTTGCCCAAACATTCGTTGTGCCAATGTTGCTTTCCTATTATCTGACTTGGCCAATGATAGCAATGCTAGTGTCTTAATTTGGTGCAGGCTGCTGAAGATAAGAAGACAAACTCTGAAAAAAGCAAGGCAACCCCATTGTTTCTTTCCAATAAATCTAGGCCAGGTAATATGCCAATAACTCATGATTAATCTGTTAGGTTCCCCTCCTAATTTATGATGCAGTGGTCGAGACACTCTCCACTATCAATAATACAAGCCTGCCAAAATCGCCATCTGAATCTGTTCAGTATCCTCTGTCTCGAATGCAACGGAAAAAATGTATGTTTGTGAACCAATTAATGGCTGAAGGAATGATGGAAATGGTGGAGGAATCAGAGGTGCAGAGTCGTGCGACACAACAACTGATCAATGTTTTCAGAGACAGTGTAGCAAAGCAGCAAGAACTTGCCCACATGCTTATGGGCGTCATCCGTGCTGAGGTTGCAGATTGTGACGTTGTAGATCGTTAGGTTCTGTTCATTTATTTGCACTGGCATCAATCTTTGATTTCCCAGTGGATGTAATTTCCTGTAATATATGTTGGATGTGCAACGTTTTTCCCTGTATGTCGTACCTTTGCTTGATCGGTTTTGGTCCTATGCATAATTGCTCATCGTAATGGGCTCAAATTATCTAATTTGGCCTAAAGACATGTACGAACTTTAGTGGGCCCATTAAGTTAATGGGCCATTACCAGGCCGAAAGTTTGATGGTCAGCCCTCTTAACTCCCGGGTCGTTAACAGACTGACATCGAAGCGGGCAACAGATGGGCCCAATTGATTTCACGGGTCGTTAACAGGCCGTTACTAAGTTCGGGCTACATATGGCCCAACTATACTGTGGGCCTTTAGCAGGCCGAAAGAGACAGCGGGCTTGTACAGGACCATGAAGAGCATGGACCACTAAGAGGCCGAAAGTCAGGTCGTATTGTGAATGGCCCAACTGTGTTGTGGGCCTTTAGCAAGCCGAAAAAGAAACTGGGCTGGTATTGGACCATGAAGGGCATGGGCCGTTAAAAGGCCAAAACTCAGGTCCGACTACAAATGGCCCAACTCATTTATGGTCCGTTAACAGGCTGAAAGGCACACAGGGCTGGGAATTGGCCCAACACTTAAATGGGTCACTAAAAGGCCAAAACTCAGGTCCGACTACAAATGGCCCAACAGATATATGGGCCGTCACCAGGCTGAAAGACACACCGGGCCGGAAATTGGCCCAACACTTAAATGGGTCGCTAAAAGGCCGAAACTCAGGTCCGACTACAAATGGCCCAACTGATTTATGGGTCGTCAACAGGCTAAAAGACACACCGGGCCGGAAATTAGCCCAACATTTAAATGGGTCGCTAAAAGGCCGAAAGATGTACATCGTGAAAATTGGCCCATCCACTGAATGGGCCGTTAACAGGCCGAAATCTCATCGGGCCGATATTGAGCCCAAATATATAGCGGGCTGTTAACGGGCTCGAACTGACGATGGGCTGCAATGGTGTCAAATCTTTAACGGGCCGTTGACGGGCCGAATTGGCACATCTCGTATGGGCTGTGGGCTTAAATGGACCTGACACAAGTAGGCCTTATATGGGCCGGCCTGCTATTTTTTACTGGGCCGGCCTTTTTCACCGGAATGGGCCACTGTTGGGTCGTGCCACGTGTCGACCTATCATAGGCGCCTCCTGTCCAATGAGTGGATGACATATGTCCCAACGGTGAGGCAACACGTGTTTCCTCCAGCCAATGACGATTTTACACGTGGAAAATCCCCATTGGTTCGGGCTGTTAACGGGTTATCGGATCCAAAATCGGACCCGATAGCTTAACGGCGTTCCGTTACGGTGGATGCCACGTGTCGGTCACCCTTGACGAAAGCACTTCTGTGACGCGTGATTTATCGTCATGGAAGTGGACACTTCCGTGATGATAATCTTGGTAATGTCATGGAACACTTCTACGACAGCTCAGGTATGACTATCTTGATTCTGTCATAAATTTGTCATGGATGTACATGCATGACAGAAAACATGACCTACTGTGACAAACACGTATCATCACGGAAGTGTATTTTTTTGTAGTGCATATTATGGTTACATAGTGGACATATGGAAACATGACTATGGACCTGATTTTAAGGTCCCTTTGTTTCAGTGCAAATGGGTCAATCTGTCAGGAGGCGGGGTACAGGTAGACCCACAATACGAAATGACAATAGTGGATATGAACAATCTTGGGTACACAAACGAACCATTCGTCCTAGCCAATGATGTGGCGCAGGTTTTCTATGTGAAGGACATGTCTACCAAACCGAGAAAAAGAAAAGATAAGGAAGCGAATACATCATACGATGAGCCAAAGCGCCACATAGTTCTTTTAGGAAAAAGATACATTGTGGGATTAGAGGGCAAGAGAGACATGTTAGAAGATTATGAAAAGTTTCATGAAATTCCTCCCTTCAAAGTCAAGGCTGACCCAAGCACCCTGTTAAACGATGAAGATTATCCATGGTTACGGCGCAATAAGCAAAGGACACAAGCGAAGAAAAAGTGAAGACTTTCTCTCCACAACTATTATGATGATGCCTTTGATCTAGAATATCAGTGTAGTTACATGTGAAGAAATGAAATGCCTTTTGTAACAGATGATTTTCCGTCCGAAACCCTGATACTTCGAAAGAGATTGTCCGTTTTGTACACGAAGTGCATACAGTATTTGTCGTAACCCTCTCAACTTTTTAGCACATGCTATGTCGGTGAAATGATGATACCATGCCAACTTTCAACCTTTTCACAGTTCATTTGAAGTGCTTTTCAATTTCAGGGTCATTTAGCTAAAAAATCAGTAAATGCATGAAAAATACCAAATGAAGTCAGAAAGGGTTGAAAATTGATGATGTGGCTTTGAATGGTGCATTTTGAACACACAAAAAGTCTGGAGTTCAAATAAGTTCAAAAAAATGAAATCCCTTTGTAACAGATGAGTTTTCATCCGAAACCCTGATACCTCGAAAGAGATTGTCCGTTTTGTACACGTAGTGCATCCAGTTTTTGTCGTAACCATCTCAACGTTTTAGCACATGCTATGTGGGTGAAATGATGATACCATGCCAACTTTGAACCTTTTCATAGTTCATTTGAAGTGCTTTTCAAATTCAGGGTCATTTAGCTCAAAAAAATCAGTAAATGCATGAAAAATACCAAATAAAGTCAGAAAGGGTTGAAAATTGATGATGTAGCTTTGAATGGTGCATTTTGAACACACAAAAAGTCTCGAGTTCAAATAAGTTCAAAAAATGAAATCCCTTTGTAACAGATGAGTTTTCGTCCGAAACCTTGATACTTCGAAAGAGATTGTCCGTTTTGTACACGAAGTGCATCCAGTTTTTGTTGTAACCGTCTCAACTTTTTAGCACATGCTATGTGGGGGAAATGGTGATACCATGCCAACTTTCAACCTTTTCACAGTTCATTTGAAGTGCTTTTCAACTTCAGGGTCATTTAGCTCAAAGAATGAACTAATAGCAAAAAGAATGAACTAAAGAACTTTTATGAAACTCTAATAGCAAAAGGAGTCAACTAAAAATATTTTATAAACTTCTAGTATTTTTGAAACTAAAATTATAAAAAATTTATGCAACTAAAATTATCAAAGTATTTTTTGTTCAAAACATTAATAGCAAAATGAATTATCATAAAGAATTTTTTGTTAGAAACATTAATAGCAAAAAGAATAATCATAAAGAATTTTTTGTTAGAAACTAAAATAACAAAATCTGTTTTCGAATAATGATAAAACACAGTAATATTAAATAACAGGAAAAAGAATCACTCAAAAATCTATTTTTATAGTAAAGTTATTCACAAACTAGTGATTCACACAAATTTCAAAGAATTCGAATTTAAACTATTCAAATTTGAAAACTAATGGCACTAACAGAAAGTTTATAATTTGGTGACCTAACAGCAAAAAGAATTAAAAAAATAAGCAAAAACAAAAGAAAATAAATAATGCAAAAAACAAAACAAAAAAACTGGAAAAAAGATAAAAAAAATGCCGCCTACTGGGCCACCACGGCCTGAATATGACTAGAAACCCAACCAGCCAGGTGGGCCAGGATTCAGGCCCGAAGAAGGCCCAGTAGGCCCACATGCATATACACAGAGGTTAGGCCCGTAAGCCTACTTAAGAGAGGAGCTCGAAGGCTCAGGCGCACCGCGCCTTTTAAACATGTGTGCCACTCTCTCAACTAGCGAGGTGGGACTAAACTCCCACCACCACGCCGATGTGCAAGCCATTGGTCCCGGTTGGTGGCACGAACCGGGACCAATGCCACCCTTTGGTCCTGGTTCGTGCCACCAATCGGGACCAAAGGTCTATGCTTCCCGCCCTTTGGGCTGACGAAAAGAGACCTTTGCTCCCGGTTAGTGGCACGAACCGGGACCAAAGGGTGGCATTGGTCCCGGTTGGTTTTACAAACCGGGACCAAAGGTCTGGCTATATAAGCATAGACTTAGGATTTTTCCCCAGTTTCTCCCATAGCCGAGCCCTGCCTCCTCGTCGCTGTCGCTGTCGACGCCCTCGCCCCGCCCTGCCCCGACGCGCCGCCCTCCTCTCGCCATTCCGACCAACCCGGAAGCCTCCCCGCGCTCTACCTCGTCGCCTCTTCCCGTTCGTTTGCCCGGGGAAGCACCACGCCGGCGCCCGCGACCCCTTCTTCCCCGACGTTGATACGTCTCCGTCGTATCTACTTTTCCAAACACTTTTTCCCTTGTTTTGGACTCTAACTTGCATGATTTGAATGGAACTAACCCGGACTGACGCTGTTTTCAGCAGAATTGCCATGGTGTTATTTTTGTGCAGAAATAAAAGTTCTCGAATGACCTAAAACTTCACGGAGAATATTTTTGGAATTTATAAAAAATACTGGCGAAAGAATCAAGACCAGGGGGCCCACCCCCTGTCCACAAGGGTGGGGGCGCGCCTACCCCCCTGGGCGCGCCCCGTGCCTCGTGGCCCCCCTGGTGCTCCACCGACCTCAACTCCAACTCTATATATTCACGTTCGGGGAGAAAAAAAAATCAAAGAGAAGGATTCATCGCGTTTTACGATACGGAGCCGCCGCCAAGCCCTAAACTCTCTCGGGAGGGCTGATCTGGAGTCCGTTCGGGACTCCGGAGAGGGGAATTTGTCGCCGTCGTCATCATCAACCTTCCTCCATCACCAATTTCATGATGCTCACCGCCGTCCGTGAGTAATTCCATCATAGTCTTGCTGGACGGTGATGGGTTGGATGAGATTTATCATGTAATCGAGTTTGTTTTGTTAGGGTTGGATGAGATTTATTATGTTCTAAGATTGATGTTGCTATGACTTTGCTATGCTTAATGCTTGTCACTAGGGCCCGAGTGCCATGATTTCAGATATGAACCTATTATGTTTTCATGAGTATATGTGAGTTCTTGATCCTATCTTGCAAGTCAATAGTCACCTACTATGTGTTATGATCCGGAAACTCCGAAGTGACAATAATCGGGACCACTCCCGGTGATGACCGTAGTTTGAGGAGTTCATGTATTCACTAAGTGTTAATGCTTTGGTTCGGTACTCTATTAAAAGGAGGCCTTAATATCCCTTAGTTTCCAATAGGACCCCACTGCCACGGGAGGGTAGGACAAAAGATGTCATGCAAGTTCTTTTCCATAAGCACGTATGACTATATTCGGAATACATGCCTATATTACATTGATGAATTGGAGCTAGTTCTGTGTCACCCTATGTTATAACTATTGCATGAAGAATCGCATCCGACATAATTATCCATCACTGATCCAATGCCTACGAGCTTTTCACATATTGATCTTTGCTTAGTTACTTTGCCGTTGCTGTCGGTTCAATCTCCGCCGTATCTCGTAGTAGGGGTCCTAAGCTAGGCGTCTTGGAGCGATGGTAACATGGACACAGGGTTTTACCCAGGTTTGGGCCCTCTCGAAGAGATAATTCCCTACATCCTGCTTTTGATTGTATTCATATGGGGATAGTACATAGTACAGGTATCTACCACGAGATTGTAGTAATGAATATGAGATTGTTCTATTGACTAGCCTGGCCTCGGTTTATATAACACACCGGAGGCCTAGGGTTTAGGAGAATCCTTGTCTTGGGCACCAAGTCTTGTGGAATCCTCCTTGTATGCGGCATGGGCTGTCCGAACTGGCCCTTGAGTAAACGGCCATGGGGGTCCTCGGCCCAATCCAACTGATCGGGAGACGACGTGGTGAGTACCCCCTAGTCCAGGACACCGTCAATAGCCCCCTGAACCGGTCTTCAAGTTGGGTACGCTCCTCAATTCTTCCGAACTGTTCTTCATCTTCGGTCGTCGGTCTTGAAAAGTGGTTCAACAAATCTTCTCATCTTCGATCTTGAGGATCGCCGAGGTGAATCCGAAGAGTTTACACGTCGGGTATCTGAGGAGCCCTTTAAGTCTTCAGCCTTTATCAATGCCTTGTTATTTTTATGCCACGCCTCGGGTTTGAAGTGTTTCGCATGCGGCGGTGTCCTCTTGCATCCGAGCTCCAATGCCGGACTGCATTCGAGGTATCTTTTGCAGCCGAGTACCAACAGCGTACCGTTTCCGAGCTCCAACGCCGGAATGTATCCGAGCTCCAACGCCAAACTGTATCCGAGCTCTAATGCCAGACTATGTGCAAGCTCCAACGCCGGACTGTATCCGAGCTCCAACGCCGGACTATATTCGAGGTGTCATAGATCACCTTGGTTCAAAAAGTTGAAGGAGTTTGGCCGAGCTTAATGCCGGAAATGCCCTTTATGGAGCCAGCCACTTGCATCCGAGCTATATCCCGAAATGCTTTTGAGGTAGTTCAGCACCTCGGTCATGGGCTGATTGTTTGCGGATTTTGTTTTCGATTGATGCAATCTATTTACTGACGAGATATATAGCCAGTAGCCCTCAAGGTGTGTGTCGGTCTAAAAACCCGAGATGCACCTGGAGGATGACATATGACCGCTGATCCCAGTAGCCCCCGAGACTCAGGTTGATTTGCAAAATCAGCCTGAGGATCAACTCCTAGCTCGGTAGAATACTTCGGGACACAAAAAGCGGTGTGAACAGTCCTCGAGACTCAGGTTGGGTGCGGCCGACCAACCTGAGGATCATAATCTCCTTGGAAACTATATTGCACTTAAATTTCCTGCATTGGATTATCAATGCAGTAGCCCCCGAGACACTGGTCGGGTGGCAACACTGAATCAGGGGATCGATGTACCCCTTTAATATTAGTAAATGATAAGCCCGAAGCCCAGTAGCCCCCGAGCCTTAATGCGGGCACGGGAGGCCGAATTAAGGATCGATGTTCATAGTAAAATGACAAATTATGTGTAATGATTCTATGTATCCAAGTACTTTACATCATTAATGCTCGGATCCGCATTGTACAAAACTTTGTTAACTGACCATCGGCTTCAACCTCTTCGGCCAGTAGCCGAGGAGTGTTTTCCTACTTTCTAAAGCCGTTATAAGGGCAAAGATTTATGGAAAACAAGGCAATCCTGCCATATGGTTTTATAAACAAAGGTACACAGAGGGGTATGTTATATTACATTTTAACGTAAGAAACATCTTGCAAAGAAAATAGTCCCGCTATCAGTTCCTTTCTTTGGGTCGTCATGCTTATCATGATCATGAAACCTCACCTCCAATCAATGTGGGAGGAAAATATTGAGGATTTAGTTCGGGGAAAGTTCCCGAACTCTACGGTATTAATGAACCAAAATTTTCACTTCCGTCGTTGCCGACCAATGTGATCTGTTAAGATTGCTAGCTTTTGGCTTCACCCAGTCTGAGGTACTAACTCGGATGACCCGGTAGTAACAATCACACAGGTGCTCCCTTTACCGCCTAGCCGAACAATCGGGAACGTAGGGGTAAGCACAGGAGCCAGGCAACCCAGCTTGGCCAAAATCTTAAGTCAAATTGATGCATATTTATGGCTTTATAACAATGATTACGGAAGGCAGCCCTCGTATATTAAATACAAACGCCGATGATATATATTTATTTTAACTCCATTGCGACCATTTATCAATTGAAAGTGGCCCATCGTCGGCTTCTACCCCTTTGTAGATACTACGCAGGGTGTTTCTGCAATAACCAGACAACCCTTAGCCGACGTCTCGGTGCCCGGAGGCGGTTGTGTTAGCAGAAACGAGGCAATCAGATATGCGGGCTTTATAACTTTCACTTAGTCATAGGAGCTTAAAGTTGGGAGGCCAGTTACTAGCCCCCGGTTAGTGTTCGGCGACAGTCGAGGTCAATCCGTAAACACTTCAGCCAATGTTATGAACGGCCCGTCATTTAACACAGTCATCATATCGCTGACCAGTTTACGCTTATTGTGACAGTCAGTTTTTGGCTTTCTCCACTGAGGTGCTTAACCATGCGAGCTGGAAGCACAATCGAAGTGGTTCTCCCTTTGCACACCTAGCCGAACAAAGCGGAACATAGGAGGCAAGCACAGGAGCCGGGCAACCCAACTATTGACCGAAGACACAATTCGAAACCGATGCATATATAGCAATGTCCGATAATGTTTTTGCCGAATCTCGAAAGGTGTCCGGCGTTGCACTGCGAGACTAATGCTGGAAAACACAAATAGTCTAAAAGTGCCGTAGGCTTGGAAAACCTAAAAAAACTTCACTAAAAACTTGACGGCCGAACTAGATCAAGTGTTCGGTGCCAATCCGAAAATTGGTGTTAAAAAATTTGTGCTTCTGTCGTGCATTAATATGACACATCCGATCTCAAGACCTCAAGCGGGTCAGCCCACGACTGTAACCTCCTATCCCGAAGGCGGAGTACTGCTTGTTAGGCCAGTTTAGCGAACTAAACTCGAACGGCTTTGAGAGAGAAACTAGGCTCCCCGGCTATTGACCACACACTCGCGTCAAAAAAGGAGCGATAGAAAAAGATTTTGCAACGACCAAGAAGAAAACACTTATTATAAAACGGCTCATACTAATTTAAGAGCCCCCGAGTGACTTGGGTAAAAGAATTTTATGTATAATGATTGTATGTACCGAAGTACTTATATCATATATGTGTTCACCCAAACTTTGAACGCGTCTTAACCGACCGTCGGCTTCTCCCTCTTTGGTCAAGGGCCGAAAAGTGTTATGTACTCCACCTGTCAAGAATGTCGACGGTGTTTCGGAAAACCAGGCAATCAGGCCATAAGGCTGTAACAGACAAAGCGCGCTCAGGGAACTTATGCTATATTACTGACGAAGTGTAAGAAGCATCTTCGAAGAAAATAGTACCCCCACCGATACCTTTCTTCGGTTGCTCATTGTTACTATGAGACTTGTGCAATAGATTTTTTGTACTCATGAGTTCCGTTGTGTGCCGACCATGATTGAAAACAATAAGAGCGCTAGCTTTCGGCTTCACCCAGTCTGAGGTCATAGCTCGGATGACCCGATCATGACAATCGCAGAGGTGCTCCCTTTACTCCCTAGCCGAACAATCGGGAACTTAGGGGTAAACACATGAGCAAGGCAACCCAGCTTGCGGAACACTTAAGTCAACATGGTGCATATTGTGGCGTAATACACGAACAAGGAACAAAGCCATACAAGTATAATCATATGCAAGAGGAAAGGCTTCATGAAGGAAGCCCCCAAGTAAACGGGGTATTTGAATTTGTGTGTCACAAACAAAGTTTTGACAAGGAAGTTTTTCACAAAGAAATTTTTGCCAAAAAAGTATAATGCTTGGTCGAACCGAACACAATTTAAAACTGAAAGTTTTTGAGCATGAAAGCGACTTAGCTGGTTAATGTGCTCGGTGTTGATGACGCGATTCGGGCTTGTGGCGGGACGAAGACATAGTCCTCGGCCTAGCCGAGGTCCCAGCCCCCAAGCCGGTTCCGAAGTATCCGAGAAAAGAGCTCGGCTTGACGAAGTGGCGACATAGCGCGGTTGACGTGTTGAGGAGCAGCCCCGGGTCCAGCCGAGCTGACGAAGCTGGTCGGCTGATGATGCCGGAGTCCCCGGAGTAGGTTTGATGAAGAGATGGCAAAGCCCCCGGTCCAGCCGAGGTGACGCGGTAGGTAAGGCGACAACGGAAACCCCACGTCGGCACGTCGATACGCCGAAGTGACAGCGCTGCCCGACCCGAATCATTTACCTATGCACAAAAAATAGTGCAAGCCGGGGATAATAATAATAATAAATTAAAAAAATTCGTTGCATAATTAATAATTTATGCAAAGTGAGTAATAAAAGAAATATGGCCCTTGCGCCGAACACTCGATGAGTTAGAGCTCTCTCAGTGATGCCGAAGTTCTAGAGGCAACCGAACATGTCGGTATGGCAATTCGACCAACAAGGTGATCACGAGAGCCAATTTATGCCGATTGGGACGACGACGTCGGCTTGCCGAAGTGACCGCGTGACGCAGTTGAAGTCAATTACAGTGCGGAGATGCCGGTGCAGGGACGCGTGCCAAGGCGACGCCATGGTTTGGTCGACCGCAGACGGGACGACGACGGCTCGCCGAAGTGGCAATGTGGGCGTATTCGAGGTCGATTATCGTGAAGGCACGACAAAGTCCCAACTCGCAGCGCAGCCCAGGTCCCGAACGGACCGCAAACAGAAAATTGGTTCGACCATTATATAGGTCGTATTGTGATCTGTGTACACAAGAGACATCACAAACAAACAAGTAATATACTTGCAAAAACAATTAATTATACGTAATTATTAGGAAGATTAACACCTGATAATTTATGAGACACCAGCGGGAGATGCAGCAATCAGACATCATATTCCAATTGATACGACGTAGTTTGGCATCTCATAAGTATTCAAAAGCAGACCACCATTGGATGCGCTGGTGGAGAGAACAAAGCCTCCACTTTCTTTAATCATCCTTGAAATACGTGTTAGCAAATAACCTGGATGGATGCGTGGTTGCTAGGGGCCGAATTGAGTACGGCTGCCGGACTTGGTATTGTACTGGAGCAGCAACAGATCAATCCGGGACCCGAACGCTGCTGCACCAATTGGAGTTTCACATCGGTCGCCGCTTTTGGGAGGCAGTGGGCCGAATTAAAAAAAAGGGGAAAGAAAATCTCCTCGGCTACCACTGCACGAGCATGATTGCTACGCGACTTTGCTCCATCTTCGGCTGCCGCCTACACGTGTTCACAGTGGCCATGGTAGGTTGAGACTTGGGATTTGGCGCATCGCGGAACGCCGGCCACAACCATAAAAGTCCTTGATCTCTGTCTGGCACTGCGAACGAATAACCCAAGGCAGCGACAATAATTTGCAGAAAAATAATAATTTATGTGGAACAGATCTAACTGAAAAAATATAACCTGATCATCCCATCGATCCGTGACGATCACCCAGCAGGCTCTCAATGAAAGCACCAAGATCGAATTTACTTAAAGGGGCTCCTCGGATACCCGACGTGTAAACTATTCGGATTTACTTCGGCGATCCTCAAGATCGAAGATGAGAAGATTTGTTGAACCAGTTTTCAAGACCTACGACCGAAGATGAAGAACAGTTCGGAAGGATCGAGGAGCGTCCCCAACTTGAGGTGTCCTGGACTAGGGGGTACTCACCACATCGTCTCCCGACCAGGTGGATCGGGCCGAGGACCCCCATGGCGGTTCATGATGACCCACAAGTATAGGGGATCTATCGTAGTCCTTTCGATAAGTAAGAGTGTCGAGCCCAACGAGGAGCAGAAGGAAATGACAAGCGGTTTTCAGTAAGGTATTCTCTGCAAGCACTGAAATTATCGGTAACAGATAGTTTTGTCATAAGGTAATTTGTAACGGGTAGCAAGTAACAAGTGTAAATAAAGTGCAGCAAGATGGCCCAAACCTTTTTGTAGCAAAGGACAAGCCTGGACAAACTCTTATATAGAGAAAGCGCTCCCGAGGACACATGGGAATTATCGTCAAGCTAGTTTTCATCACGTTCATATGATTCGCGTTCGGTACTTTGATAATTTGATACGTGGGTGGACCGGTGCTTGGGTGCTGTCCTTACTTGGACAAGCATCCCACTTATGATTAACCCCTATTGCAAGCATCCGCAACTAAAAAAGAAGTATTAAGTTAAACCTAACCATAGCATGAAACATGTGGATCCAAATCAGCCCCTTACGAAGCAACGCATAAACTAGGGTTTAAGCTTCTGTCACTCTAGCAACCCATCATCTACTTATTACTTCCCAATGCCTTCCTCTAGGCCCAAACAATGGTGAAGTGTCATGTAGTCGATGTTCACATGACACCACTAGAAGAGAGACAACATACATCTCATCAAAATATCGAACGAATACCAAATTCACATGACTTCTAATAGCAAAACTTCTCCCATGTCCTCAGGAACAAACGTAACTACTCACAAAGCATATTCATGTTCATAATCAGAGGGGTATTAATATGCATAATGGATCTGAACATATGACTTTCCACCAAATAAACCAACTAGCATCAACTACAAGGAGTAATCAACACTCCTAGCAACCTACAGGTACCAATCTCACGCTATGAGACAAAGATTGGATACAAGAGATGAACTAGGGTTTGAGAGGAGATGGTGCTGGTGAAGATGTTGATGAAGATGGACCCCCTCCCGATGAGAGGATCGTTGGTGATGACGATGGCGATGATTTCCCCCTCCCGGAGGGAAGTTTCCCCGGCAGAACAGCTTCGCCGGAGCCCTAGGTTGGTTCCGCCAAGGTTCCGCCTCGTGGCGGCGGAGTCTCGTCCCGAAATCTTGCTTATGATTTTTTTCTCGGACGAAAGACTTCATATAGCAGAAGATGCGCATCAGAGGGCCACCAGGGGCCCACGAGGCAGGGGCGCACCCAGGGGGTAGGGCGCGCCCCCACCCTCGTGGCCAGGGTGTGGGCCCCCTCTGGTATTTTCTTCGCTCAGTATTTTTTATTATTTCCAAAAATAACTTCCGTGGAGTTTCAGGACTTTTGGAGTTGTGCACAATAGGTCTCTAATATTTGCTCCTTTTCCAGCCCAGAATTCCAGCTGCCGACATTCTTCCTCTTTATGTAAACCTTGTAAAATAAGAGAGAATAGGCATAAGTATTGTGACATAATGTGTAATAACAGCCCATAATGCAATAAATATCGATATAAAAGCATGATGCAAAATGGACGTATGAACTCCCCCAAGCTTAGACCTCGCTTGTCCTCAAGCGGAAGCCGATAACGATAAATATGTCCACATATTTAGAGATAGAGGTGTCGATAAAATAAAATACGGACATGAGGGCATCATGATCATTCTCATAACAACAACATATATGGGTATTGTCATATTATTTCTTATGCTAAAGTAACAATCTATTCACAATGTAAAGTATGAATTAGAAATTTCATTGAGAACTAACAAACTATAATCTCAGTCATTGAGGCAATTGCAATTTATCATAACATCAGAAAGAGTCAATATAAGAGCTTTTCAGCAAGTCTACATACTCAACTATCATTTAGTCTTTCACAATTGCTAACACTCACGCAATACTTGTGGTTACGGAGTTTTAATCGAACACAGAGAAAGATAGGGGCTTATAGTTTCGCCTCCCAACCTTTTACCTCAAGGGTAATGTCAACAATAATAGCTCATGCTAACTCACATCCAATTAGATATATATATCAGGATCTTTCCAACACAATGTGCTTGCCAAAGGATAAAATAAAAAAAGGAAAGGTGAAGATCACCAAGACTCTTGCATAAGGGTAAGAGATAAAAGTAAAAGATAGGCCCTTCGCAGAGGGAAGCAGAGGTTGTCATGCGCTTTCATGGTTGGATGCACGAAATCTTAATGCAAAAGAACGTCACTTTATATTGCCACTTGTGATGTGGACCTTTATTATGCAGTCCGTCGCTTTTATTTCTTCCACATCACAAGATCGTATAAAGCTTATTTTCTCCCACACTAATAAGTCATACATATATAGAGGGCAATTTTTATTGCTTGCACCGATGACAACTTACTTGAAGGATCTTACTCAATCCATAGGTAGGTATGGTGGACTCTCATGGCAAAACTGGTTTTAAGGGTATTTGGAAGCACAAGTAGTATCTCTACTTGGTGCAAGGAATTGGCTAGCATGAGGGAGAAAGGCACGCTCAACATGTTGGATGATCCATGACAATATACTTTATCTCAGATATAAGAGAACATAACCCATTACGTTGTCTTCCTTGTCCAACATCAACTCTTTAGCACGTCATATTTTAATGAGTGCTCACAATCATAAAAGATGTCCAATATAGTATATTTATATGTGAGAAACTCTCTTTCTTTATTACTTCCTATTAATTGCAACGATGACCAAAACTATGTTTGTCAACTCTCAACAACTTTTAATCATCATACTCTTTATATGTGAAGTCATTACTCTCCATAAGATCAATATGATCTCTTTGTTTCTTTTTATTCTTTCTTTTTATTTTATTTATTCACTCAAGATCATAGCAAGATAATCAAGCCCTTGACTCAACACTAATCTTTATTATATATAGCTCACGGACTCGATTACATAGAAGGATCATAAAGCAAAACTCACGACTAGATCATACTAAAACTTTATTCTACTAGATCGAGATAATACCAAAAGGATCGAACTAAGAAAAATGGTAAAGATAGGAGTGTGATGGTGATACGATACGGGGGCACCTCCCCCAAGCTTGGCAGTTGCCAAGGGGAGTGCCCATACCCATATGATTATGTCTCCCTTGTTGGTGAAGAAGATGGTGGTGATGTGGGTAGTCGCACATCGAGCGTAAGAGATCCTCCAACTTGCGGATAATGCCCTTGAGTGCGACGATATGCTCCTTCAACAAAATATTTTCACGTGTGAGATACTTGCTTTGTATACGAGCTAACTCAATCATCTTAAAAGCTTCGATCTCAGTTGGGGTAAGAAGATTGTGATCTAGTTGAAGGATGTCTTCTGCTGCCGGAACTTGGTTCTCCGTGGCCTTCTTGATCCCTTCATCCTTGTTGATCTCCATGGGTTCTTCCCTCTTCAGCTATGTGTTCATTAGCCAAGCATCATTGTCACCATTGTTGGAGGAGGGGGACGACATGATGCCTGGCCTTGACAACCCTGACAAAAAACAGCTCGAAACAAGAACAGAGGATATTTGCGTGATATGGTGGTCAAAACCTTCGGGAGATTATATAATAATTTTTGCCGACCGAAAGAAGTATCGTGCAAGAAAACGGAGTTCGGAGAGTGCACGAGGTGCCCACGAGGCAGGGGGGTAGGGCGCGCCTCCCACCCTCGTGGAAGCCTCGTGTCCTTCCCGGACTGCTTCTTATTTTCCTATTTTTCTAAATATTCCAAAACGGAGAAAAAATGTCATTAGAACTGTTTTGGAGTCGGTTTACTTACCGTACCACGTACCTATTCCTTTTCGGAGTCTGAAACATTCTGGAAAGTGTCCCTTATGTATTCCTCCGGGGTTACGGTTTCAATAATATTAGTTTCAACATTTATAGGATTACCTAAGATATAATGTTTAATTCTTTGACCGTTCACCACCTTCGGATTTGTGCCTTCGAAGTTGTTGATTTTTATGGCACCGGAACGATAGACCTCCTCGATAACGTAAGGACCTTCCCATTTGGAGAGAAGTTTTCCTGCAAAAAATCTTAAACGAGAGTTGTATAGCAACACATAATCACCTACATTAAACTCACGCTTTTGTATCCTTTTGTCATGCCATCTTTTAACTTTTGCTTTAAACAATTTGGCATTTTCATAGGCTTGGGTTCTCCATTCATCAAGTGAGCTAATGTCAAATAACCTCTTCTCACCGGCAAGTTTGAAATCATAATTGAGCTCTTTAATGGCCCAATATGCCTTATGTTCTAGTTCGAGAGGTAAATGACATGCTTTTCCATAAACCATTTTATACGGAGACATGCCCATAGGATTTTTGTATGCAGTTCTATAGGCCCATAATGCATCATCAAGTTTCTTGGACAAATTCTATCTAGATCTATTAACAGTCTTTTGCAAAATTAATTTGAGCTCTCTATTACTCAATTCTACTTGACCGCTAGACTGTGGGTGATATGGAGATGCAATTCTATGATTAACGTCATACTTAGCAAGCATCTTACGAAAAGCACCATGAATGAAATGTGAACCACCATCAGTCATTAAATATCTAGGGACTCCAAACCTCGGAAAAATAACTTCTTTAAGCATCTTAATAGAGGTGTTATGATCAGCACTACTAGTTGGAATAGCTTCTACCCACTTAGTAACGTAATCAATAGCAACTAAAATATGTGTATATCCATTAGAGGCAGGAAACGGTCCCATATAATCAAAGCCCCAAACATCAAATGGTTCAATAACAAGTGAATAATTCATAGGCATTTCTTGACGTCTACTAATATTACCAATCCTTTGACATTCATCACAAGATAAGACAAACTTACGGGCATCTTTGAAGAGAGTAGGCCAATAAAAACCGGATTGCAATACCTTATGTGCAGTTCTATCACCAGCGTGGTGCCCTTCGTAAGCCTCGGAGTGACACTTGCGTAGGATCTGTTCCTGTTCATGCTCAGGTACACAACGCCTAATAACACCATCTACTCCTTCTTTATAAAGATGTGGGTCATCCCAAAAGTAATGTCTTAAATCATAGAAAAACTTTTTCTTTTGCTGGTATGTGAAGCTAGGTGGTATAAATTTAGCAACAATGTAATTAGCATAATCAGCATACCATGGAGCAGTACAAGAAGCATTTATGACATTCAGTTGTTCATCAGGAAAGCTATCATCAATGGGTAGTGGGTCATCAAGAACATTTTCTAACCTAGACAAGTTGTCTGCAACGGGGTTCTCAGCTCCCTTTCTATCAATAATATGCAAATCAAATTCTTGTAGCAAGGGAACCCATCTAATAAGTCTAGGTTTAGCATCTTTCTTTTCCATAAGATATTTAATAGCAGCATGATTAGTGTGAATAGTTACTTTAGAATCAACAATATAAGGTTTGAACTTATCACAAGCAAATACAACTGCTAAGAATTCTTTTTCAGTAGTAGCATAATTTCTCTGGGCAATGTCTAGAGTTTTACTAGCATATTGAATAACATTTAATTTCTTATCAACTCTTTGCCCTAGAACAACACCTACAGCATAATCACTAGCATCACACATGATTTCAAAGGGTAAATTCCAATCAGGTGGCTGAACGACAGGTGCAAAAATTAATGCTTTCTTAAGTATTTCAAATGCTTCTACACAATCATCATCAAAGACAAATGGTATATCTTTTGTAATAGATTAGTCAGAGGCCGAGAAATTTTTGAGAAGTCCTTAATGAACCTCCTATAAAAACCGGCATGACCAAGGAAACTTCTTATACCTTTGATGTCCTTGGGACATGGCATCTTTTCAATAGCATCCACTTTAGCTCTATCAACTTCAATACCTCTTTTAGAAATTTTATGCCCCAAAACAATGCCTTCATTAACCATAAAGTGGAACTTCTCCCATTTCAAGACAAGATTAGTTTCTTCACATCTCTGCAAAACTCGATCAAGGTTGCTCAAGCAATCATCAAAAGAGGATCCATAAACGAAGAAATCATCCATGAAAACCTCACAAATCTTTTCACAAAAATCAGAGAATATAGCCATCATGCATCTTTGAAAGGTAGCAGGTGCATTACATAAGCCAAAAGGCATACGTCTATAAGCAAAAGTACCAAAAGGCAAGTAAAGGTGGTCTTTGCTTGATCATCAGCTCACACAGGTATTTGAGAGAAACCAGAGTAACCATCTAGAAAGCAAAAATGTGTATGTTTGGATAATCTTTCTAGCATTTGATCAATAAAAGGTAAGGGGTAATGATCTTTTTTAGTAGCCTTATTTAATTTGCGAAAATCAATTACCATCCTATAACCTGTAATAATTCTTTGCGGGATCAATTCATCTTTATCATTAGGAACAAAAGTAATACCACCTTTCTTAGGGACACAATGAACATGACTTACCCACTGACTATCAGCAACGGGATAAATAATACCTGCCTCAAGGAGCTTTAGTATTTCCTTTCTTACCACTTCTTTCATCTTAGGATTTAGCCGTCGTTGGTGATCAATAACTGGTTTGGCGTCTTTCTCCAAATTTATTTTGTGTTGACATAGAGTGGGACTAATGCCCTTAAGATCATCAAGAGTATATCCAATAGCAGCACGGTGCTTCTTCAGAGTTTTCAATAATATCTCTTCTTCATACTCTGAAAGGTTAGCACTAATAATAACAGGATATATCTTCTTTTCATCAAGATAAGCATATTTAAGAGTACCAGGTAATGGTTTAAGCTCAAACACGGGATCACCCTTGGGTGGAGGAGGATCCCCTAGGATTTCAACAGGCAAGTTGTGTTTCAGAATAGGTCCTTGTTTGAAGAATACTTCATCTATTTCCCTTCTTTCATTCATAAACATATCATTCTCATGGTCGAGCAAATATTGTTCTAAAGGATCACTAGGAGGCACGACAGTAGAAGCAAGACCAATAATTTCATCCTTACTAGGCAATTCTTCATCACGGGGTTGTCTACAAAATTTAGAAAAATTATACTCATGAGACATATCATCCAAACCAATAGTAACAACATCCTTTTCGCAGTCTATCTTAGCATTAACAGTATTCAAGAAGGGTCTACCAAATATAATGGGACAAAAGCTATCTTGTGGGGAACCAAGAACAAGAAAATCAGCAGGATATTTAGCTTTCCCACACAATACCTCAACATCTCTAACAATCCCGGTCGGTGAAATAGTATCTCTATTAGCAAGCTTAATGGTAACATCACTATCTTCTATCTCAGCTGGTGCAATATCATGCATAATTTCTTTGTATAAGGAAATAGGTATTGCACTAGCACTAGCACCCATATCACACAAGCCATGATAACAATGATCTCCTATTTTAACAGAAATAACAAGCATGCCTACCACAGGTCTATGTTTATCTTTAGCACCAGGTTTAGCAATTCTAGCAGTCTCATCACAAAAGTAAATAACATGCCCATCAATATTATCAGCCAGGAGATCTTTAAAATAGAAATATTAGGTTCAACTTTAACTTGGTCAGGAGGTTTATAAGTTCTAATATTACTTTTACGAACCACAGTTGAAGCTTTAGCATGATCCTTCATCCTAACAGGAAAAGGTGGTTTCTCAACATAAGCAGTAGCAACAATAGGATCATTATAAGTGATAGTCTTTTATTCAACTTCAATAGGTTCAACTACTTTTACTTCTATGGGAGGATGATATTTAAACCACTTCTCCTTAGGGAGATCAATATGAGTAGCAAAGGATTCACAAAAAGAAGCTACTATCTCAGAGTCAAGTCCATATTAAGTGCCAAATTTACGGAAAACATCGGTATCCATAAAAGATTTAACACAATCAAACTTAGGTGTTATACCTGACTCCTTACCTTCGTCGAGATCCCAATCTTCAGAGTTGCGTTTAATCCTTTCCAATAAATCCCATTTGAATTCAATAGTCTTCATCATAAAAGAACCAGTACAAGAAGTATCGAGCATGGTGCGATTGTTGTCAGAAAGCCAAGCATAAATTTTTTGAATAATCATTTCTCTTGAGAGCTCATGATTGGGGCATGAATATAACATTGACTTAAGCCTCCCCCAAGATTGAGCGATGCTTTCTCCTTCACGAGGACAAAAATTATATATATAATTACGATCACGATGAACAAGATGCATAGGATAAAACTTCTGATGAAATTCCAATTTCAATCAATTGTAGTCCCATGATCCCATATCATCACATAGCCTATACCATGTCAATGCATCTCCCTTCAAAGATAAAGGGAAGACCTTCTTCTTGATAACATCATCGGGCATACCTGCAAGCTTAAATAATCCACAAACTTCATCCACATAGATTAAGTGTAAATCGGGATGCAATGTTCCATCTCCTGCAAAAGGATTAGCTAGCAGTTTGTCTATCATACCCGAAGGAACTTCAAAGTAAACATTTTTAGTAGGTTCAGTAGGTTGAGGAGCAACTATTTGCTCTACTGGTTGGGGTGAAGATACCCCGAACAAGCCCCTCAAAGGATTACTTTCCATAGTAACAAGTGACAGTAAATTTCGGCACACTATATAAATTTTGCCTTACCAAATTCCACCTACCAAAGGCGCTTCACTCCCCGGCAACGGCGCCCGAAAAGAGTCTTGATGACCCACAAGTATAGGGGATCTATCGTAGTCCTTTCGATAAGTAAGAGTGTCGAACCCAATGAGGAGCAGAAGGAAATAACAAGCGGTTTTCAGTAAGGTATTCTCTGCAAGCACTGAAATTATCGGTAACATATAGTTTTGTGATAAGGTAATTTGTAACGGGTAGCAAGTAACAAGTGTAAATAAAGTGCAGCAAGATGTCCCAATCCTTTTTGTAGCAAAGGACAAGCCTGGACAAACTCTTATATAGAGAAAAGCGCTCCCGAGGACACATGGGAATTATCGTCAAGCTAGTTTTCATCACGTTCATATGATTCGCGTTCTGTACTTTGATAATTTGATACGTGGGTGGACCGGTGCTTGGGTGCTGTCCTTACTTGGACAAGCATCCCACTTATGATTAACCCCTATTGCAAGCATCCGCAACTACAAAAGAAGTATTAAGGTAAACCTAACCATAGCATGAAACATGTGGATCCAAATCAGCCCCTTACGAAGCAACGCATAAACTAGGGTTTAAGCTTCTGTCACTCTAGCAACCCATCATCTACTTATTACTTCCCAATGCCTTCCTCTAGGCCCAAACAATGGTGAAGTGTCATATAGTCGACGTCCACATGACACCACTAGAGGAGAGACAACATACATCTCATCAAAATATCGAACGAATACCAAATTCACATGACTACTAATAGCAAGACTTCTCCCATGTCCTCAGGAACAAACGTAACTACTCACAAAGCATATTCATGTTCATAATCAGAGGGGTATTAATATGCATAATGGATCTGAACATATGATCTTCCACCAAATAAACCAATTGGCATCAACTACAAGGAGTAATCAACACTGCTAGCAACCTACAGGTACCAATCTCAGGCTATGAGACAAAGATTGGATACAAGAGATGAACTAGGGTTGAGAGGAGATGGTGCTGGTGAAGATGTTGATGAAGATGGACCCCCACCCGATGAGAGGATCATTGGTGATGACGATGGCGATGATTTCCCCCTCCCGGAGGGAAGTTTCCCCGGCAGAACAGCTTCGCCGTAGCCCTAGATTGGTTCCGGCAAGGTTCCGCCTCGTGGCGGCGGAGTCTCGTCCCGAAAGCTTGCTTATGATTTTTTTTCTCGGACGAAAGACTTCATATAGCAAAAGATGGGCATCGGAGGGCCACCAGGGGGCCCACGAGGCAGGGGGCGCGCCCAGGGGGGTAGGGTGCGCCCCCACCCTCGTGGCCAGGGTGTGGGCCCCCTCTGGTATTTTCTTCGCTCAGTATTTTTATTATTTCCAAAAATAACTTCCGTGGAGTTTCAGGACTTTTGGAGTTGTGCACAATAGGTCTCTAATATTTGCTCCTTTTCCAGCCCAGAATTCCAGCTGCCGGCATTCTCCCTCTTGTAAAATAAGAGAGAATAGGCATAAGTATTGTGACATAATGTGTGATAACAGCCCATAATGCAATAAATATAGATATAAAAGCATGATGCAAAATGGACGTATCAGTTCACTCATGGGCCACTTCGGGCAGCCCATGTCGCATACAAGGAGTATTCCACAAGACTTGGCGATCAAGACAAGGACTCCTCTCCACCAACGTATTCGGCTAGGACTCTTGTTATTCTAGGCCTCTGGTGCATTATATAAGCCAAGGCCAGGCTAGTCGATAGAGGATTATGATATTACTCATCATATCCATAGGTCTTAGACCACAACATATGATTTCGAGGTAGATCAACTCTTGTAACCCTATATTCATCAAGATCAATCAAGCAGGATGTAGGGTATTATCTCTTCAAGAGAGCCCGAACCTGGGTAAAACCCTGTGTCCATGTTACCATCGCTCCAAGATGCCTAGATTAGGACCCCTACTACGAGATACGCCTGATATTGAACCGACAGTTGCCATTGTTACAATTACTACAAAACTGCTACTGTTACTTTTGCCACCGTTACCGTTACTTCCATACTACTTTGCTACTAAATACTTTGCTGCAAATATTAAGTTTTCCAGGTTTGGTTGAATTGACAACTCAACTGCTAATACTTGAGAATATTCTTTGGCTCCCCTTGTGTCGAACCAATAAATCTGGGTTGAATACTCTACCCTCAAAAACTGTTGCGATCCCCTATACTTGTGCGTTATCAAGACTATTTTCTGGCGCCGTTGCCGGGGAGCATAGCTCTATTCTTTGAGTCACTTGGGATTTATATCTGTTGATCACTATGAGGAACTTGAAAGACGAAAAATCCAAGATTTATCCCTCAACTACGAGGGGTGGTAAGGAACGGCCATCTAGCTCTGCACTTGATTCGCCTTCTGTTTTGAGTAAACTTGCGACACCTAAACCTGCTTCTGCTATTTATTCTGATGTGTCGCATGTTATTGATGATGCCACTTCTGCTATGCATGATACTTATGATGAAACTACTTCTATGCTTGATAATACTGTGCCACTAGGTGAATTTCTTGATGAACAACTTGCTAGGGCTAGAGAGAATGAAATTATTGAAACTGATAATATTGATGAAAGTGATGATGAAGATTCTCCCCCTAGATGTGAATTGCGTGTTGTTCCTGAGGGTTATGTTATGGATGAAGAAACTGCTAGAGATTTTCTTGCTTGCAATGATAGATATGATCTTAAGAAATTATTAGCTAAGCTGAAAGAAAAGTCTTTGAATGCTAGAATAAAATATGACCCTGCTTTTGCTACTTCACCTATCTGTATTACTGATAAGGATTATGATTTCTCTGTCGATCCTGATATAATTACCTTGGTTTAATCTGATCCTTTTCATGGCTATGAATCTGAAACTGGTGTGGCACATCTTACTAAATTGAATGATATAGCCACCCTATTCACTAATGATGAGAAAACTCGCTACTACTATATCCTTAAATTATTTCCGTTCTCATTAAAGGGTGATGCTAAAACATGGTTTAATTCTCTTGATCCTGGTTGTGTCCGTAGTCCCCAGGATATGATTTATTACTTCTCTACTAAATATTTCCCCGCTCATAAGAAACAAGTTGCTTTAAGGGAAATATATAATTGTGTGCAAATTGAAGAAGAGAGTCTCCCACAAGCTTGGGGGAGGCTTCTCCAATTACTTAATGCTTTGCGTGATCATCCTCTCAAGAAAAATGAAATACTTGATATCTTTTATAATGGACTAACCGATGCTTCCAGAGACCACCTGGATAGTTGTGCTGGTTGTGTTTTCAGGGAAAGGACCGTTGATCAAGCTGAATTGCTATTGAATAATATGTTGACAATGAAAACAATTGGACACTTCCTGAACCAACTCCTAAGCCAACTCCGAAAAAGGGGTATTCTATTTCTCAGTCCCGAAGATATGCAAGAGGCAAAGAAATCTATGAAAGAAAAAGGTATTAAAGCTGAAGATGTTAAGAATTTACCACCTAATGAAGAAATACATGGTCTTGATAACCCGACATAGGTAGTAAAGGTAAATTCTCTCTATAGATATGATAAAGCGGAAATCCCGTCTACTAATTTGCTAGCCAATGCTTGGATGAGTTTGATGACTTTATGGTTAAACAAGAAAACTTCAATGCTTATGTTGGTAGACAATTGAAACGTAACGCTTATATGATCGAACACTTGAGTGATTATATGTCTAGAGTTAAAGGTGAACTTAAACTTATTAGTAAACATGCTTCTATGGTTACCACTCAAGTAGGACAAGTGCTTAAAGCTCAAAATGATTTGCTCAATGAATTAAATAATAAGAAAAATGATAATGCTGTTAGAGTTGTGACTAGAGGGGGTAGAATGACTCAGGAACCCTTGTATCCTGAGGACCACCCTAAGAGAATTGAGCAAGATTCTCAGAGAATTAATGTGGATGCACCTAGTCCTTCTAAAAAGAAGAAAAAGAAAAATGATAGGACTTTGCATGCTTCTAGTGAACGTGTTGTTGACACACCTGAGAATCCCAATGATATTTCTATTTCTGATGCTAAAACACAATCTAGTGATGAACATGAACCTAGTGATAATGTTAATGATGATGTTCATGTTGATGCTCAACCTAGCAATAACAATGATGCAGAGATTCAACCTGCTGTTGATCTTGATAACCCACAATCAAAGAATCAACGTTATGATAAGAGAGACTTCATTGCTAGGAAGCATGATAAAGAAAGAGAACCATGGGTTCAGAAACCCATGCTTTTTCCTCCTAAACCATCCAAGAAAAAGGATGATGAGGATTTTGAGCGCTTTGCTAAAATGATTAGACATATCTTTTTGCGTATGCGTTTGACTGATATGCTTAAAATGAATCCTTATGCTAAGTATATGAAAGAAATTGTTACAAATAAGAGAAAGATACCGGAAGCTGAAATTTCCACCATGCTTGCCAATTATAGTTTTAAGGGTGGAATACCAAAGAAACTTGGAGATCCAGGAGTACCAACTATACCATGCTCCATTAAAAGAAACTATGTTAAAACTGATTTATGTGATCTTGGAGCTGGTGTTAGTGTTATGCCTCTCTTTATATAGTAGACTTGATTTGAATAAGTTGACACCTACTGAAGTATCTTTGCAAATGGCCGATAAATCAACTGCTATACCTGTCGGTATTCATGAGGATGTGCCTGTTGTGGTTGCAAACGTTACTATCTTAACGGACTTTGTTATTCTTGATATTCCCGAGGACGATAGTATGTTGATTATCCTTGGTAGACCCTTTTTGAATACCGCAGGGGCTGTTATTGATTGCAACAAAGGCAATGTCACTTTTCATTTTAATGGTAATGAGCACACGGTACACTTTCCGAGGAAACAACCCCAAGTCCACCGTATCAATTCTATTGGAAAAATTCCATCGATTATTATTGGAGGTTTTGAATTTCCTCTTTCTACTGTCAAGAAGAAATATGATATTCTTATTATTGGGGACGTGCATATCCCTGTTGAGTAACCTAGTGCTATTCAAAAATTCTCCGGTTTCATGCGATTCGGAATGAGTTTGTTAACAAGACTTGATCAACCTTGTTAGTGGATTCCTTTTGATGAGCATGAGATGGATGAAGTTAGAAAGCACAACTCTCTATACCCTCCTTTTACTTTCTATTATTTATATTAAATAAAGCAAAAATAGTATTTTCTGTCTGTTTTCTGAATTATCCGTGCAATAAAAAATACCCCAAAAATAAAAGTTCTCCAAATGCCCTGAAATTGAAATATGATTTTTTGTAGAATATTTAAGAATATCTGGCACTAAGAACACATCAGGGGTAGCCACCACCTGGCCACGAGGGTCCAGGGCGCGCCCCCCTACTTTGTGGGCCCCACGTGGCCTCCCTCCACTTATTCCAGCACCCACACACTTCGTCTTCCTCTAGAAAAAATCACCACACAGCTCAAACTCGTGTTCTAGCTCGTTTTGCTGCGATTTTCGATCTCCTTGCTCAAAGCTCCATTCACAAAGCTTCTTTGGGGGATTATTCTTCGGTATGTGACTCCTCCAATGGTCCAATTAGTTTTTGTTCTAGTGCTTTATTCATTGCAAATTTTTGCTGCTTAGGTGACCCTGTTCTTGAGCTTGCATGTCAAATTTATTTGATCCCAAGTAGTTCTAATGCATGATATAGTCTCTAGGCACTTGTGGGAGTAGTTGCTATCAATTCTGTTGAGTTTGGTTCACTTTTATTGTGAGTTACTAAAATTTGAGAAATTTTCAGAGAAAGAAAATGATGAAGAGATTACTGAGGGGCTCTTCGAGCCGAAGCTCGAAGGATAAGCAAAGTGAAGAGAATAAGAAGCCCAAATATAATCTTCCTCGCACCGCGGAAGTTCGTCCGTGTGAATGGCCTTGTGATGAGTTCTTGATAGCAGCCGGGATTCATGATGATTTTTATTATTTGGCTGAGAATGCCGGCCTCACCGACTTCCTCCGCGACCAGCGTGAACAGTATCTCCTCCTCACTAATATTTTTGTGCAAAATTTTCATTTCCATGCTAGGAGATCACCACCTTCGGTGGATTTTTATTTATATGATCAGTTTAGGGAGATGTCCCTTTATGATTTTTGTGCGGTTTGCAAGTTGCCTTTTGAGGGCAGCGTCGAGGAACCACATCCAAGGGATGTGGCAGGTTTTATTGATATGATTGCTGTAGGGGAAACGAGAAAAGTGTCAGATGCAAGAACTACTAGCATACATTTTCCTGTTCTACGTTACTATGCAATATTTGCTAGTAGATGTTTAATTGGCCGCGGGAACAGTGGGGGCCTCAGTGCTCCTGACCTCGCCATTTTGCGCCATGCTTTACTCCGTGATAGAACTTTCAGTTTAGGCGCTATGGTTGCTAAACGGTTGAGTCTAAACCGTACAAAGGGCCCCATTTTTGGAGGTATCTTTGCTTCGCGTCTTGCTAAATATTTTGAGATACCTATTAGACACTATGAGAAAGAAGAAAAGTTGTTGCCCCCTATTTTCTTAGACTATAAAAGTATGGTAGCACATGATTATTTGCGATGATAAGGAGAAGAGACTCCTTTATAACCTGGTATTCAGTGAAAAGACTTGTCAGATTATTACCCTGCCTGCACCATCTTTGTTTAATATTTATTCAGGCACGTACAACATCCTGCCTAATGACATTTATGCATATTGGGAGCGAACACGATACCCAGAGCCTGAGCCTGAGCCATCTCCTGACCCTTATCGGCAGTCGGTTTATCAGTGGGACCCGGAGGAGCTCGCCAACCAGTGGCACCCCGAGGATCCTCCTCAGTACACTGGAGAGGACCACTTTGATCCATGGGCATATACCAACTTAGGCCAAAAGCCTAAGCCTGGGGGAGTACGTATTCCTCACTGACATTACATTCATGTTCACACACTCATTCTAGATATCGGTGCTCATACTTTTTCATTGTATTATCCATGCTAGTTTATTTTCTTTTCTTGCTTTCTTCTTGTGTGTTTGAAAAACCTTAAGAAAAACCAAAAAAAATAGTTGTAGCTTTTAGCTAGTTTACTTTCCATGCTTGTAGTAGTAATAATTAAAAGAAAACCCAAAAAGATTTCTCGTTCTTCTTTTGCTTGTTGGGAGCTTTCCCGTGTAAATAGTTTTATTTCCTTTCTTTTCTTTGGGGGTCGAGAGGAGAAGACCATGATGAAAATGTTGAAGTGGCTCTTATATGCATTAATGTTT
Source organism: Aegilops tauschii subsp. strangulata (assembly GCF_002575655.3). NCBI lineage: Eukaryota > Viridiplantae > Streptophyta > Magnoliopsida > Poales > Poaceae > Aegilops > Aegilops tauschii. Next base: position 392,803,199 of record NC_053037.3, read on the forward strand.
ATTTGACAAAGAGCCCATATTGCCTTGTCTTCTCCCTTGTATTAAAATGCTTGCAGATTCCAGCTTAGTCCAATTGCACGTGCACTATTGTTATTATCCACACCGTTCGGTTGTGCAAGTGAACGGTAATAATGACGATATATGATGGACTGATTGAGATGAGAGAAGCTGGTAAGAACTCGGCCTCTCTTGTTTTTGTAAATATGATTAGTTCATCGTTCCTAATTCAGCCTATTATGAATGAAACATGTTTGCAATGACAATTAGAGATTATAGTTGCTCATGTCATGCTTAATTTGCTAGAAGTTTATAATGGTTTACCTTGCGTGCCAACATGCTATTAAAATGGTTGTGATGTGGTATGGTAGGGTGGTATCCTCCTTTGAACGACTCGAGTGGCTTGACTTGGCACATCTTCACACATGTAGTTGAAATAAAACCAACATAGCCTCCATGATATTAATGTTCATGATGAATTATATCCTACTCATGCTTGCACTCAGTGTTGATTAATTTTAATGCAATATTCATGACTATTGTCGCTCTCTAGTTGGTCGCTTCCCAGTCTTTTTCTAGCCTTCACTTGTACTAAGCGGGAATATTGTTTGTGCATCCACTTCCATAAACCCCGAACTTATTCCATATGAGTCCACCATACCTTCCTATATGCGGTATCTACCTGCCGTTCCAAGTAAATTTGTATGTGCCAAACTCTAAACCTTCAAATGAAATTCTGTTTTGTATGCTCAAATAGCTCATGTATCAAATAGGGTTGTCTATATCTTCCATGCTAGGCGAGTTATTCTCAAGAGGAGTGGACTCCGCTCCTCACTCACGAGAAAATGGTTGGTCACCGGGATGCCCAGTCCCACGTTCAAACCAAATCAAAATAATTGCAAACAAAACTCCCCCAGGATTGTTGTTAGTTGGAGGCACCCGTTGTTTCGGGCAAGCCATGGATTGATGCTTGTTGGTGGTGGGGGAGTATAAACTTTACCATTCTGCTTGGCAACCGCCTATAATGTGTGTAGCATGGAAGATATTGAGATCTCTCGGTTGTTATGTTGACAATGAAAGTATGCCACTCAAAATATTATTTATCTCTATTTCAAAAATTGAGCTCTGGCACCTCTATAAATCCCTGCTTCCCTCTGCGAAGGGCCTATCTATTTACTTTTATGTTGAGTCGTCATCCTCTTATTAAAAAGCACCAGCTAGAGAGCACCGCTGTCATGTGCATCCATTACTATTAGTTTACATTGAGTATGACTGTGACTGGATCTCTTTTACCATGAATTACAATGTTTAGTCAGTCCTTGATCTTCAGAGGTGCTCTGCATTTATGTTTTGCGGTCTCAGAAAGGGCTAGCGAGATACCATCTTGTTATATCATATTATGATTGTTTTGAGAAAGTGTTGTCATCCGAGATTTATTATTATTGCTCGCTAGTTGATTATGCCGTTGATATGAGTAAACATGAGACCTAAATGTTATTGTGAATATGGTTAGTTCATAATCTTTGCTGAAAACTTGAATGCTGGCTTTACATATTTACAACAACAAGAGCAAACCGAGTTTGTAAAAGTATTTCTTTATCACTTTCAGTTTGTCAACTGAATTGCTTGAGGACAAGCAAAGGTTTAAGCTTGGGGAGTTGATACGTCTCCGTCGTATCTACTTTTCCAAACACTTTTTCCCTTGTTTTGGACTCTAACTTGCATGATTTGAATGGAACTAACCCGGACTGATGTTGTTATCAGCAGAATTGCCATGGTGTTATTTTTGTGCAGAAATAAAAATTCTCGGAATGACCTGAAACTTCACGGAGAATATTTTTGGAATTTATAAAAAATACTGGCGAAAGAATCAAGACCAGGGGCCCACACCCTGTCCATGAGGGTGGGGGCGCGCCTACCCCCCTGGGCGCGCCCCCTGCCTCGTGGGCCCCCTGGTGCTCCACCGACCTCAACTCCAACTCTATATATTCACGTTCGGGGAGAAAAAAATCAGAGGGAAGGATTCATTGCATTTTACGATACGGAGCCGCCGCCAAGCCCTAAAATTTCTCAAGAGGGCTGATCTGGAGTCCGTTCGGGGCTCCGGAGAGGGGAATCCATCGCCGTCGTCATCATCAACCTTCCTCCATCACCAATTTCATGATGCTCACCGCTGTGCGTGAGTAATTCCATCGTAGGCTTGCTGGACGGTGATGGGTTGGATGAGATTTATCATGTAATCGAGTTAGTTTTGTTAGGGTTTGATCCCTAGTATCCATTATGTTCTAAGATTGATGTTGCTATGACTTCGCTATGCTTAATGCTTGTCACTAGGGCCCGAGTGCCATGATTTCAGATCTGAACCTATTATGTTTTCATGAATATATGTGAGTTTTTGATCCTATCTTGCAAGTCAATAGTCACCTACTATGTGCTATGATCCGGCAACTCCGAAGTGACAATAATCGGGACCACTCCCGGTGATGACCGTAGTTTGAGGAGTTCATGTATTCACTAAGTGTTAATGCTTTGGTCCGGCACTCTATTAAAAGGAGGCCTTAATATCCCTTAGTTTCCAATAGGACCCCGCTGCCACGAGAGGGTAGGACAAAAGATGTCATGCAAGTTCTTTTCCATAAGCACGTATAACTATATTCGGAATACATGCCTACATTACATTGATGAATTGGAGCTAGTTCTGTGTCACCCTATGTTATAATTATTGCATGAATAATCGCATCCGACATAATTATCCATCACTGATCCAATGCCTATGAGCTTTTCACATATTGATCTTTGCTTAGTTACTTTGCCGTTGCCACTGTTACAATTACTACAAAACTGCTACTGTTACTTTTACCACCGTTACTGTTACTTCCATACTACTTTGCTACTAAGTACTTTGTTGCAGATATTAAGTTTTCAAGGTGTGGTTGAATTGACAACTCAACTGCTAGTACTTGAGAATATTCTTTGGCTCCCCTTGTGTCGAATCAATAAATTTGGGTTGAATACTCTACCCTCGAAAACTGTTGCGATCCCCTATACTTGTGGGTTATCAGACGCCGTTCATCACTGCCGCCACCAATTCTGGCGACCTCGAGCCCTCCCCGAGCCCGCTGTCGTTCCCTACAACCGCGCTGTGAGCCCCTGCCTCCTCCCCTTTCCTTCTCATCGCCGTCCCCGCACGCCACCCTGTTCTGCTCTTCCTCTTTTGTTTTTCTGCTCATGGATGGCCGTTGCTCTGTTGATGGTAATCTTGGTCCTTTGTGCATTGGTTTTGTGTGATCTAGGTTTTGGGGAGACTTGATTTGATGGCTATGATCTGCTACTTAGGATTGGTGCACTGTTGGAGATGTTGCCTAATTAAGAAGAACTCAGTTTAATTTGTCACTGACATGTGTAGTTCAACTTTGATCATACACTTGCTCCTAGTTCATACATACAATGCGCTGTTGTTGGGTTTATAACTAGGTTTGTTGGGATTTCCCCAATTTGTTGGTTTTATAACTACTTTGTGCTAATTAACTATTTGGTAATGATCCTAGTTCATATACATACATAATTGGGTTTGTTGGATTTCCCCATATAACTACTGTTCAGATAGACATTGTGATGTTAGTGCTGATTTGATAACACTGCTAAGATCATTGTGATGCACTACTAGTTAATTAGTTAACTGTATCTAGTTAATTAGGTAATTTCTGTAAATTGGTCATGGCCTGCTTACTTTCTTATGTATTAAACAACATGAACTAGTTCCTCTTCTATTGGTATTTCTCATACATTCAACTGTTCTTTTGGTAGATTATAAAGGATATAGTTCTTTTATTTATATAGTTACAGTGCTTGTAATTGCAAAGATTATAATGATTTCTCCTGTCCATAGTTCTTTTCTTGCCAGGTTATGGATAGCATCTCATCTACCCAATTTTCCCTCTCTCCTAAATCTGATTTGAACAGAACTACACTTGCCTTCTCTCTTTCTCGCGTAAATCTCTCACTGATAAGAACAGATGTGACTTGATTTTATGCCAGCTAATGATGTTGCTCTGAGGCTCCTCTCTGGGATTTGATGCTACAGATGCTACACTTCTCATGATCCTATGATGATCTAGTCCTAGCACTTCTAGGCTATCTGAGGACATCTCCCCGAAAATCCTACCTTGGGGGTGTTCTATTGCTTGTTCATCTGGCAGTGTGTCTATTTGACTTGGGATATTTTATAGAACTGCCTTTGCTGACTTGGAGTGCTTTATTTACATATTTGGTAATGCTCCTACAAAGAATATGCAAAGAAAATGTATGTATGTTCATATGCAAAGAATATGCAAAAGTTAGAATTTTTTATGTTCATAGATTTTTTTTGGTGATATTGTAATATGAACATTTTGAATATGGATGAACTTTTTTGTAGTAGATGATGATGATGATATGATGATATATGAAAACTTGGTCAATTTTTTTGTAGTACACGATGATGATGATGATGATCATGATATGATGATATATGAAAAGTTGGTCAATTTTTTCTGTTGTAATTTTGTTCGATGATATATGATGATGTTTTAGATGTTTGAATGTATTAAAAGTTTGTCATATCGAAAAAAGTTTGAATGTTGCATATTTCACGATGCAACATTTGATCCAATGTAACTAGATGCAATAATTTTGATCATATGTCAAAGTTTGATCATATGTCAAAATTTGAATTTTGACATATGCAACATTTGATCATATGTCAAGTTTGAATTTTGACATATGCAACATTTGATCATATGTCAAAGTTTGAATTTTGACATATGCAACATTTGATCATATATCAAAGTTTGATCATATGCCAAAGTTTAAATTTTGACATATGCAACATTTGATCATATGTCAAAGTTTGAATTTTGACATATGCAACATTTAATAAGGGATTTATCAAGAATGCCCCCGTTAATAAGAGATTTATCAAGAATGCCCCCATTTTGGATGTGCATAATTAAGTTGATCCATATGTTTCCTAATCTCATCTACGCTTCTATATGTGCACGTTCTTTTGTGTCAAAGTATTGAAGAAATCCATGGTTTCATCATTAGCCGGAAGTAATAGGCGCATGATGGTATGAAGCTCTCCAAAGTTATTTTGGAACGGAGTCCTGATAGGATAATTCGCTTTTTGGTACGAAATTCAGCAAAGGCCTTCCAAATAGCGATATTCGGAAGGCTCTTGCTGAACTTCGTACCAAAAAGCAAATTATCTTATCCGGGACTCCGTTCCAAAACAACTTTGGAGAGCTTCGTACCATCATGCGCCTGTTACTTCCGGCTAATGATGAAGCCATGGTTTTCTTGAATCCTTTGACACTAGACAATGTGACATATAGAAGGGTAGATGAGATCAGGAAAAATATATGGACCATTTTCTGCACATCCAGAATGGCGCCATTTTGTTAAATCCCTTAAAGGTTAAGAGAATCCCTTGTTTAACATTCATGAGAGAGGCGGTCCGGTCCGGTCGCTGGACATGTCATGTGATAGGTAGTATTTTTTTTGTTCATAGAGAACTCTGGTAACTCTTCAACATGAGGGGGGACGTTGATCAACCCCCTCTCGCCCGACCAAACCCTAGAAGCGTCGAGGCCACCCCAAACCCTAGAAGCATTGCCGAGGCCACCCCAAACCCTAGAAGCATCGAGGCCACCCAAATTTACCAAGTTAAAAGAGCGTTGTCGAGGCCATCCCAAACCCTAGAAGCGTTGTCGAGGCCACCCCAAAACATAGAAGCATCGAGGCCACTAATGTGATTCCTTGTTGTGATTAGCTAGCTAGGTCTATGTTTGCCACTAATATATCCATCTCTCATGTTTGTATATTAATTGTTGTGTTTTAATATTTGCAGAAACTATGGATCAAAGAGACATAGAACAAGAAGAGTTGTTGGGGGACATAATCCGCCACGGACGTGATGTCTTGTCATTTCTCACCGATACCGATGGTCTGGAAGGAGAGGATGACGGCTCCGGTAACCGAATGGCGGAGGAAGAAGGAGACCATGATGACGGCTCCGGTGACCGAACGGAGGAGGGAGCTGTTGCAAAGTCTGGCGAGGTATATATATTAATTAAGCCGGTGCTGACTAATTGATGCATTAATTGTTTTGGTATGTACATATATTAACTCTTCTTTCTTCTTTTATAGCCCTCCGGATCGAGCCAAACTTCCGTAACGAGACGAGGCCCGAAGAAAAGGTTGCGCCAAGATGAAAGGTTCACGATCACACAACTCACGGCTGATGGCCTACCGATTGAACCCAAGCGGACCAAGGACGCATTTTCTGCTCAGTGCGGATCTATTGTTAGGGACAACATCTCGATCAGCATCTAGTAATGGAATAAGCCTAAGGAAGACGACCCTGAAGTTTCTTATGTCACTGATAGACAAAAAGATGATCTTTGGACCTCGCTGAAGGCAACTTTCACCCTATCGCCAGAGGAGGATCCGAATAAGCCAGTTATAGAGCCACTGGTCAAGACGTGTGCTCTTAAGAAGATGGCAGATCTATTCAGGAGGTGGAAGAAAGAGTTGAAATCAAAGTTTGTCGACAAAGGGAAGACTCCAGAATTCACCGGCCGATTTGAGAAGATAAGAGATCACTGGCCCGCATTTGTGGCCTACAAGACATCGGACAAGAGTAAGAAAATGTCACAGACAAACAAGATAAATGCTGCAAAGAAGTAGTATCACCATCACACGGGGTCAGGTGGCTACCTCAAAGCCTGGCCGTTGTGGGACAAAGCTGAGAATGACCTGCTTGCTAAAGGGGTCCAACCAGCGACGTTGAACTGGCCAGACCGTTCAAGGACTTGGTTCTTCGGGGTTGGGGGAACTTTGGACCCTGAAACGGGGGAGTGCCATTGGACGGACGAGCAACATGCAATACCCGTCAAGAAGCTTCAGAAGTATATCACCGCAGCGCAGGAAGGGAGGTTCATTTCCGACAGAGAGAAGGACGAGCCGACTAAGGCCCTCGGGAGTCCTGAGCACCCTGGACGAACACGAGGCACGCCAGGCTCCGTTCCGTGGGTGGTTGGGTTTCCCGGCGCAGGCGGTCACAGAAGCCGGGAGAGGAAGAGGAAAGCGGAGCTGAGCAAAATGCAGAAGCTCAGTGCAAGACTACTAAAGCTAGAGGAACTTGAGAGCCAGCGAGCTGCCGGCCAACCATCTCAGCGGCACGAAGCTACCCCACCATCTCAGCGGAGAAACAACGTGGCTTCCATGGAGCTCGTTCAACCTAACTTCACGGCTCCTAGCTACCCCGTGGATGCTATCACGGAGGCTCAACATTGCCATCTTATGACGAAATGGCAGAACCTCACTTTGAAGGCGGCTGTCGGCTCTGTTGCATCTCCTCAACCTGACGGAACTTTTCACTGCCGTCCGATTACACATGCCTATGCTGTTGTGATGGTGGATGAAGTAATGGAGGGATTTGAGGAGCTCGAGCTTGACCACCCTACAGGTGAAGGGGATAATCAGTTGGTTCATGCTGTGAGGACTACATGTCTATGGCGGAAGGAGTACATCAAGCTTCCAAACTGGACGCCTCCGCCTCCTCCTCCTCCTCCGGTGAGTCAGGGCACTCCACGTCCTCCTCCTCCTCCTCCTCCTCCGGCGAGTCAGGGCACTCCACGTCCTCCTCCTCCTCCTCCGGCGAGTGATCAGGGCACTCCGCCTCCTTCTCCGGCTCCTCCGGCACGTGAGGGCACTCCGCCTCCTCCTTCGCCTCCTCCGGCACGTCAGAGCAGTCTGCCTCCTCCTCCGCCTCGTCAGCAACGGTGGAAGATAGACGCCGCCGCTCTGGCTCCTCCGCCGCATCGGAGCACTCCGCCTCCTTCTCCGCCTCGTAAGCAACGACGGAAGAGAGACGCCGCTGCTCTGACGGTTAGCAGTACAGCCAGAGGCGGGAGGCAATTCAGATATGGTCCATCTCTCAAGCCTCTGGAAAAAGTTACCATACAAGAGGACCGAGAAGGAATACGCGGAGATCTGCGAAGCCCAATCGAGGGACTTTTTTGCAAAGAAACCTCCACCACCGAAGGAGACGATAGATCCGGTGAAAGCGAAGAGCACTATCGATGCTCTGAAGTGACCACCATCGCCTCCGCCGGATTCCAACTATGTTCGCTGTATTAAAAAGACATATGAAGATGAGCGGCGGTCGGGAAGTACTTCAAGTGATGCAAGGTTAGCACAACGAAGAAGTGGGAAAAAATCCCCAGCTCGGCGAACAGGTGAACCAATCATGCCCCCCGCTCAAAGTGTCTAGCGATATCGTCGCTAATCAGCCGGGGATGGTGATGAGTACCAATCCTGCTGATTACCTGAGCGATGATGTAGAGTTTGAAATAATGGAGGTGGAAGAATTCAGATACCAGTACGGGCAGCCTCTTGTCAAACCTGATCATCCTCCTCTAACAACGATGATGCGAAGATTCCATGAATGGTACATGAAAACCTGCAGCGAGTCTGGGAAGGATACTTTGATGTTGAGAATTAAAGAGGAGCACGACCTCGTTGGAATGGATCAGTTGTCTATTGAATTTGACGAGTTATTCCAGTTATACAATCAAAAGGCCCTCGACAAAACAGTCGTGACTTGCTACTGTCTGTAAGTACTACTTCTGTAATTAAGTCTCTATACATAGCTCAGCTCTTTCATTGCATGTATATATAATTATCCTCACTATATTATGTAGATCGAAGATCATCGAATGCAGAAAAGCACAAATCTATGAAATTGGGTTCATTAACCCAAATGTCATACATGAATGAACGGTTGACAAGAATGTCACAGAAACCGAGGACAACTTGCTACAATCGTTGCTTAAAAATCAAAACAAAGAGAAAATACTCTTCTCTTACAACTTCAAGTGAGTGTTACTATCTTGTGCATATTAGGTTTCCCTTATTACTCGAGGTTATAGTAATGTAATTGATGAGTTATGCATGCGTCCGCAGGTTCTACTTTATTCTGCTGGAGATTAAGCTTGAGCGGGGAGTAGTAACCGTCTTAGACTTGAGACGAGAAGACCCCCAGGAGTATGCGGGCATGACTAAAATGCTCCAGAAGTAAGTTTAATCGATCATTAATGCACCATATCAGCAACTTTGTTCATTTCCTGATATCAAGTAATTATTTTCTTTGTCTGGCAGGGTTTGGAAAGAGTTCATCGGAATTGTGCCGGCACTGCCGAGGGAGCTGCTATTTACACACTCGAAAGTAAGTACTACTAGCTAGTTCCGCGCGTCTCCCATTGATTCTAGTTTCATCAATACCATTTATAATGCTTGATTATCAGTTTGATTGAACTCTATTTCTCGTAAAGTGCTTGTGGCAAGAAGCCGAGAATGATTATTGTGGATACTACGTTTGCGAGTTCATCTACAACGCCACGACCTCTAAGTGGGGCTACTCTAAAAAACAATATGAAGTGCGTAAGCAATAATATTCACAATTTTATTTTATTACCATCATTTGTGTTGAGTTTCATTCATATATATGTATTGACCCCCTTCTTCAAATTAGATGTGGCAGATGCGGGATGAACTCCTACCACATTATCGCATACGAGCAATTCAAGAGGAATTGGCGGGATTCTTTCTTGACCACGTCATAAATAAAGCCGGAGAATACCATGTGGAATTTGACATTAGATGTTAGGGATTGTAAGAGACCTTATATTATATATATGTAGCTAGCAGTGTTGGATAGATATACGAAAACTCGTTGTTCGACCAATCTCTCGGAGAAAGAGAGGTCGACCACTTCTCTCTGTATATGTTCATGACGATCTTGTGTACTTAATGGTTCCTTCATTTGCTTACTAGCTAGCGTGTCGAGTTCACTCTATACGTATAGTAGCTAGCGTCGACCAAGCACGGAGAAAGAGAGGACACTTCTCTCTATTAGCTAGCTAACACAATACGAAACCCCTAAATTAACCCTCCAAAACCCCCAAACCCCCCCCCCCCTAAAAAAACCCCAACTCCTGCCAGCTGCTGACGCGTGGATGCCTTTTGGTCCCGGTTGGTGTTACCAACCGGGAATAAAGGTCCTCCTGCCTGGGCTCCCTGCAGCGGCCACGTGGAGCCCCTTCTGTCCCGGTTCGTAAGCGAACCGGGACTAAAAGTTTTGGGCTTTACTCCCGACCCTTTAGTCCCGGTTCCAGAACCGGGGCTAATGGGCCTCTGGAACCGGGACAAATGGGCCGTTTTCTACTAGTGCTAGACCTTTAATCCAACTGCATCTACTACTATTACTCCACCCTAAGACCGATTCCAACATGCATCTCAAAATATTAAGTTTGCAAGAAACAGAGTAACACAATAAGCAATATGACATAATGTAGAAGTAAATCTAGCAATAAGATTAATCCCCATCATTTTCTCCTTAGTAGCAACAATACAATACATGCCTTCATCCTTTTTGTCTATGGACAAGATGACCAAGAGATTGAGCCCACTACTATGCACCACTCATCTAAAGAAATAATCGTCTATCTTGGGCAAAGAAGACTCATAGATCGGAAAGCATACATAGCTATAAAATTACGCAACGATGAAACTTTAAGAGATTCAAATATATTCAATGAACAATCTGTTGGGAAATATATCAGAAAACAAAGAAAAATTGCCCTACGATCAACCAGGAACACTATGAAGATGCAATAACGGTTGGATCAGATCTTTACCAACTCTGAGTTGCAGCGGAAGAAGACGAGTCGGTGTAGATCATACTTGAAGTCCCTCGAAGCATCGATCAACGATCGCTCAAACGGAAAACCGAAAGCACGACCTCTCTATAGATTGCAAGCGTACGGTCTTCACGATCCGGCAGCGCTTCGCCATTCAGAGATAATCGTCGTCGGAGAATTAGAGGAAAGAGATTAGAACCACACTCGGCTTCTAATTATGAGGATTAGATGATCTAGGTCTAACTCTAATTGGATCAACTAGAACTAGAACTAGAGAACTAGAGAAGGCTCATATATATATATATAGGGAAAATCCATGCTATCACTGAGGGGTAGTTACCCCACATGTTTCATATGTTATCATGTATTAACATATATACTATTTTATCATTCAAAATATGTTTATAGACTATATTTAAGATATTTCAAAGCAAGTTACACGAGAAAATTACATGTGAGCCCATAGTTTTTGTTATATTTGTGAAATACGTACATATTTGTATGTAAAAACGAGTATGCTCAAAATATGGTACATACTACCCAAAAAGTAGTATATATACTACATAAACATTGTTATAAACTTCATACTACATGTACATACTCTCGGTTTGAAATACACTACATACAACATACAAAACGCAAGTGGTGGTAACTACCACTGGTTGGAGGAAGAGGAGGGGCGCCACAAGGGGGAACAAACTCTCCTCTTTGCACCGGCCAAGAGGAGGGGAGTCCCCCTCCAATTCGGCATCTCCTTTCCTTCTCCATGAGGAAAAAGGGGCGCCTCCCCTATTGGGCCCAAGTAGCTTTCCACCATTTGGCCTTTTAAGGCCCGTGGATATTTAAATAAATATAAAAGCATCCTAATCATATTTAGAGCCTTTCAATATTAATTTAACATCACCAGAAACTATTTCCACCTATATATAATTTATGAGTATTACCCGGTAAACCCTGAAACCCTTCCGGTGACCCCAAAAAGCTTCTGGTTCCTCTTGAAACTATTTGAAATATTAATGAAATTATTTCATAAATATTTTCTCGTTGCTCCTATCCTACTAGCACTCAGCAGATCGTGATTACCTTAAACTTGCGACCCTGTAGGTTCGGTAAAACATAGACATGAACAAAACCACTTTTGTTCAATGACCGATAGCGGAACCGTGGACGTCCATATCGATCCCAATGAGTGAATGAATGAAATTCCAGTGAACATTTGGTTATCATGTGCTATTCCTTTTGCTTTGCAATACTTTACAAAACCTGAGGTGAGATATATCTGTATCCTTTTGAGTCATACACAAGCTCACTATACCGGTCTCCTCATTACCGGGTTTATTCTTCTTTCTCTTGGACATGTTCTGGTATCCCCATGACATAGTCACCTGTGTCTGGCCAGACGATGATGGATGTCGTAGACGGTGTTCTGGACTAAAGGGTACTAACCTGTACGGCCCGCGGTCCATGGGCCGGGCTTATGGCCCGCCGATCACTAAAAGGAAGGACTACTGAAGCTGTGAACCTCTGCGTGATCAAGATGGAAACCTCCAAAGACTTGGCTTGTACTTCAAGGATAGTTTAATAGCCGGCGCATTGGCAACTGACCATGTGTGTAACCTAGATACTAATACGTCTCCAATGTATCTATAATTTTTATTGTTACATGTTATTATAGTATCAATTTTGAATATTTATTATGCAATTATATATCATTTTTTGGGACTAACCTATTAACCTAGTGCCCAGTGCCAGTTGCCGTTTTTTGCTTGTTTTTGGCTTTTCAGAAAATTAGTACCAAACGGAGTCCAAACGGTATGAAACTTTTTGATGATTTTTTCTAGACCAGAAGGGACCCTAGAAGCTTCGGGAGAAGACCTGAAGTGTCACGAGGCAGTGACAAGCCTGCCAGGCGTTCCCCAGGCTTGTGGGACCCTCATGGCACCTCCTGACCTAATTCTAGCTCTATAAATTCCAAAATATTCCCCGTACATCAGAGAGCCACCCCATATACTTTTTCCGCCACCGCAAGTTTCTGTTCTAAGGAGATCCCATCTGGAGACCTTTTCCGGTACTCTTCCGGAGGGGGAATCGATCATGGAGAGAGTCTACATCAACCTTAATGCCCTTCTGATGATGTGTGAGTAGTTTACCACAGACCTACGGTCCATAGCTAGTGGCTAGATGGCTTCTTCTCTCTCTTTGATCTTCAATACAATGTTGTCCTCGATGTTCTTGGAGATCTATTCGATGTAATCATTTTTTATGGTGTATTTATTGGGAACCGATGAATTGTTGGTTTATGATCAGATTATCCATGAATAATTTTTGAGTCTTCTCTGAACTCTTTTATGCATGATTGTTATAGTTTTGTATTTCTCTTTGATCTATCGATTTGATTTGGCCAACTAGATTGATGTATCTTGCAATGGGAGAGGTGCTTTGTGATGGGTTTGATCTTGCGTTGCTCAATCCCAGTGACAGAAGGGGACATGACATGTACTTGTATCGTTGTCATAAGGATAAAAAGATGGAGTTTATTCATATTAATTGGGTCTACTTTGTCTACATCGTGCCATCTTGCTTAAGGCATTACTCCGTTCTTTATGAACTTAATACTCTAGATGCATGCTGGATAGCGCTCGATGTGTGGAGTAATGGTAGTAGATGCAGGCTGGAGTCGGTCTACTAGTCTCGAACGTGATGCATATATACATGATCATTCCCTTAGATATCATCATAACTATGCACTTTTCTATCAATTGCCCAACAGTAGTTTGTTTACCCACTGTATGCTATGTTCAAGAGAGAAGCCTCTAGTTAAACTATGGCCCGCGGGTCTATTTTAGTTATGTATTAAATCCAAAAATATCTTTCTGCAATTTAATTAATTTTTTATTTTATGTTTTTGTTTATCTATCTATCACTACGAGATTTGATCCTTGTAATTAATCGCCTACAGATTGACAACTCTTATTTGCGTCGGGTGCAAGTATTTGTTATTTTGTGCGTAGGTGTTGTTAACGAGGTGTTGCGTGCTTCTCCTACTGGATTGATAACCTTGGTTCTTAACTGAGAAAAATAGTTATCTCTACTGTACTGCATCATCCTCTCCTCTTCGAGAAAATTCCAACGCAGCTCACAAGCAGCAGATACCCCCGGTACATATATAAGCCAGGGGTTTAGTCTTTAGAGGCACGATTACCAGCCTTAGGGTTTAGAACACAATCATACGATCTCGAGGTAGATCATCTTGTACTCTGTACTCCATCACATCAATATAATCAAACCAGGACGTAGAGTTTTACCTCTTCGAGAGGGTCTTAACCTGGGTAACATCGTATCTCTTCGTACCCTGTTACAATTGTTCCTAGACCTATAACTCAAGACCCCCTACCCGAGATCCGCCGGTTTTAGCACCGACAACCGTCACACTGAGAAGGCCCTAAGAATATCTCTTCATTGTCGGAGGAGCAAATCCCACTCTCGAGCTATCTAGTCCCTTGCCAAACTTTCTGATGAACCTGTAAGTTATCATTATGATCACCATGTTCCGGTGAGGCGAGGCCATGGGCCGCAGCGGACTCCCACCTGGTGAGACTCTAGGTCCCGGTAAGGGGAGCGCCGGCCCCAAGCCATGAGTGCCAATACCCGAGGTGGTTAGGCCCCTTGGAGTGGCGGAGGGAGCTCCGCCGATGGTGCCCCTGTTGTCCGCAGCCGACGGCCCCCGAATCTGGCCGCACCAGAGTAGCCACCACGGCCACGGAAGACCACACCACGCAGCCCACTGCGCAAGATCTCAACGCGCATGACCCCGTCGCCAATGTCCGCCGTCATGCCGCCGTGCCTCGCGTCAGCGCGCCACCGTCGGCCGCCAGATCCCACGAGCACCGACGTCGAGTGAGGGGAGAAGAGCCCCGCCGCCGCCCACGCCGGTCGGGCTTTGCCCGGCTGTGGCGAGTGTTAGAGTAGTCATTATCATATACGACTCCTAGTCCAAGTCAGTTTTGTAATCTTATCCCAAGTCGGTTTGTACCCTTTTATATACCCCTGTATGCCGCACTAAATCAATTAATAAGCATCAGTTTTATTCATCTTTCATGGTATCAGATACCGGTCCTAGGGTTTAGGGTATGGCTCCGCCGAGGCCGCCACCGCCCGGCTACTTCGAGCGCCGGGCTGCGCTCATCGCCAAAGCTGCCAACGCCACTGTCGCCTTTCTCTCGGCCCTCTCCATAACTCCACAAAACACCCCTACACCCATCCTCGCCACACCAATGTCTCTTGCTGACACAATCTCTGACGTCAGCCCCTACATCCCCATAGTTCTTAATCTCGCCGCCCACAACTACTACCATTGGAGACATCTCTTCGATCTCCACCTCGGCCGCTGCAACCTGCGGTCGCATGTCGCGGCCAACTGTTTTCCCTGCCCCGACGATCCGCAATGGATGAAAGACGATCTCGCGATCGTCCAGTGGTTCTACACCCGCATCACCACCGAGATCTTCAACATGCTCGATCACGATGGCGCCACCGCTGCCAACATCTGGCACTCCCTCCGTCAGCTCTTCCAAAGCAACACCGATGCTCGGAAAAACGCTCTCCACACCGAGATTCGCAAGATGGTGCAAGGAGACGCCCCGGTGAACCTATTCTGCCAGTGCATCAAGACCAATGGTGATGAGCTCCGCGAACTCGGCGATACCATCAGCGACTCACAGCTAATCAACATCGTCGTCGTCGGCCTCGGCGAGGACTTTGACAAACAAACCTCGTTCATACCGATGATACGGCCTCCTCCTACCTTCGCTGAAGTTCGTTCTCTGCTCCAACTCGCGGCGGAAACACAAGCTCACAAGGACTCTCGCCCCAAGGTCTTTCATGTTGCGGCTCGCCCTCCTCCGCCGTCTACACCAGCACCGTCTCCCATGCCGGCTCCAGCCGCCGGGCCGTCCGTGTCGTCATCCGCTCAACCGTCCCCAGGTTGGCGCCCTAGTCCGAACTACCGAGGCAAAAATCCTATCTACAGGCCGCCGTCGACTCGTTTGGTTCCGCCTACGACATCACCAGCACCACCCACCAGTGCTCCATCGGCGGCTGCATGGCGGCCTCCTCATGATCCTTGGACGGGGCTCGTTCAGGCGTGGCCCATGCCCTGGTCCGCTCCGTCCGCACTCGGTGATCCGCCGGCATACTCAAGTGCCTGGCAACCCGGCCTTCGGCCGTCTACTGGTGCTCCCAGGGTTCTCAACCCCCACCAGCCGGCCAATGCCTATCACACCGCCCCGACGTATGCTCCTTATGGTCATTACTCCACCGACGACGGCGCCTTCTACACACCTCAGCCGGCACTGCTCCCGACGCCACAGCCGGCCAATGCCTCTCACGACACACCCCAGCCGGCCCTGCTGCCTTCACCATCATATCCGCCGGCACTGCTCCTGACGCCACCCTCACCTGCGACGCCAAGCTGGGATCAAGCTGCTTTTCTCCAGGCCATGAATAACTTTGCTGCGCAAGGAAACTCGGGTACGGATTGGATCTTTGATTTAGGGGCCTCTAGTCATATGTCTGCATCTAGTAATTGGTTATCATCCTGCACTAAATCTCCTTTCCCTTCCATTACCCTCGGAGATGGATCATCTATTCCTATCTATTGTGTTGGTCAGGCTCAATTTCCCTGTTCCACTAAACCTCTTCTTCTTCGCGATGTTCTAGTTGCACCCGCCCTCATTAAAAATCTTATTTCTGTTCGCCAATTTACTTGCGACAATCTGGTTTTGGCTGAATTTGACCCTTTTGGTTTATCTGTGAAGGATTACCTGACCAAGGCCGAGATCGCTCGCTTCAATAGCTCCGGTGATCTTTACTCTCTTAATGGAGTTCCTGCCGCCGGCCCTCCAACATCCATGCTGGCCTCCGTCGATCTCTGGCATCATTGCTTGGGCCATCCCAACCCTGCTGTCTTAGCTTCTATGCTTAGTGAATTTACCATACCATGTAATAGGGATTCTCATAATGCTGTGTTTTGCGAGTCATGTTGTCGGAGTAAATGGCCACAGGTAGCCTAACCGACTGCCCCTGGTTCTCCTGAAAAAATTATCAGGCCTTCGGGCCTCCAAGCACTCCAAGCGTTGGGCCACCTTCCCTGGCCGGCTATCTCTGAAGCCGACTCCCGGAAGGCGACCCAGCCTCAGCAACCCCTCCCCAGGACGACCACGGGGTGGCCGACTCCAAGAAGCCAGCCAAGAAGAGCGCCGACTCCAAGGAGCCGGCCGAGACCACAACCACCAAAGCTACTCCCACATAACGGCGACAAGACGGGGAGTGGCCACAGTGCAGCCCACTACCCCCGAAGCCCGAGGCGGGCATGGCTACAGGAGGCCGTACGGGACGGCCGTCTCCCGCACGGCTCGGCACCGTAGCCATGCTAGCCTCAACGTCATCCACGACAGATTCCCTACGGCCCACGGGCGGCGGGCCCCTTCAGCCAGACAGAGGCGTGAAGGCGGCCCGGCCTCCTCCCAGTCGGCCAAGGGCGTAGCCGGCCCCCAGAAGCCGGCTACCCCCTTCCTCGAAGCAGGAGCCCCATTAAGGAGACAAGACGAGGTAAGGCTACAGTGAGAGCCCCCAAGGCGGCCCACTGTAGCCATGCTTACCTCGACGAAGCCCTCGTCATCAGAGGCGAGGCTACAGTAAGCAGCCACCGACAAGACCCTAGGCGGTGGGGCCGGCATGTCGACCATGAGGCCGGCAGCCGGCGGGACCCACCAGCCGGCGGAGAAGCCGGCGAGCGTAGACGCTGACGGCTGGGACCAGTGCCCAGCCGGATTACCATTGTACCCCCGGGGGGTAGGCCTATATAAACCCCCCGGAGCACCCATGCAAATGGTTGGCTTCTAAGCATAGCACACACACACACCATAGTAAGAGAGAAGTGAGAGCTAGCCTTGTTCTTCTTCTCCCTTGCACCCAACAGCTCTAGGAGCGATTGTAGCTACCTTTCTTTGATCTAGTGATCATGCGGAGACCCCGCAGAGCAGGACTAGGGGTGTTATCTCCTCGGAGAGCCCCGAACCTGGGTAAGATCCACCGGCGTGCATGTCTTCGCCTCATCCCGTTTCCAGGCACCGGCGACATTTTATTGGCTCCCACAATGATAAGCCATCCCTTGGCATATGTCGCACCAACCACCCGACACATGTCAATTTGGCAAACATGTGCATCTTCCCTTTAGTTCCTCTAGCTCTTGTAGCACTTATCCCTTTGAATTAATACATTGTGATTTATGGACCTCTCCCATTGCAAGTTTTTCGGGTTTTAAATACTACCTTGTTATACTAGATGATTTCACCCACTTTGTCTGGACTTTTCCTCTACGCAACAAATCCGAGGTCCATTCTCTCTTTCTTAATTTTCAACGCTATGTGTTTGTCCACTTCTTCCTCCCAATTCGCTTTATCCAATGTGACAATGGTCGCGAGTTTGATAACATTAAAAATCGTACTTTCTTCTTACAACATGGCATCCTGCTTAGATTCTCATGTCCCTACACCTCCCCTCAAAATGGTAAAGCCGAACATTCTCTTCGCACCCTCAATGATATAGTTCGCACTCTTCTCATTCAATCCTCGATGCCTCCCAAGTTTTGGGCTGAAGCCCTACACATGGCCACCTTCCTTCTAAATATTCGACCTTCTAAAACTAAACCCAACACTACTCCCTATTATTCTCTCTTTCTTTCCCACCCCGACTACTCCTCGGTTCGTGTTTTCGGCTGTCTCTGTTTTCCAAATGCCTACGCCACTTCTGCAAATAAATTGTCATCACGATCTATCCCATGTGCTTTTATCGGCTTCTCCGACGAGCACAAAGGCTATCGCTATCTCGACCTTCACACAGGACACGTTCATGTCTCTTGTCACATCACGTTTGCTGAGCACATTTTTCCTTTCTCACAACGCACTACTACACCATCCAACACCTCTAGCTCGGCAAACACCCCCTCTCCCCGTCCTTTCCAACTTTATACTCCCCTTCCTGCACCCCCTCATGATGAACAGAACGTACCACCAACAACATTAACACCAGCCACAGCCGATACCAACCCTCCCCTCACCCCACCCGAGACGTCCCCAACACCCTCGACCCCTGCTCCCTCCCCAACACCCCCGGCACCTGCTCCCGCTCCACCACCCAACCATGCTCCTTCGTCCGACTCTTCCGCTGCGCCGGACTCACCCGTACCCATGTTACCCCCTCGTGCTATTCCTACAGCAATCCCGATTAATGATCATCGCATGCGTACTAGGGCCAAATCGGGATTTCATCAACCACAAGAGCGCCTAAACCTTGATACCACCATCTCTCTCACTTCACTCCCAAAGAATTACAAAACTGCTCTACTTGATCCCAATTGGGCCGCTGCCATGCAAGAAGAATATAATGCTTTACTTCAAAACAACACATGGCAACTTGTTCCTCGTCCTCCCAATACAAACATTGTTTCTGGCAAATGGATTTTTCGCCAAAAGTTTCACTCCGATGGGAGCCTCTCATGATATAAAGCCAGGTGGGTTTGTCGTGGCTTTTCTCAGCAACAAGGAATTGATTACGATGAAACCTTTTTCTCCTGTTGTTAAACCTAGCACCATTCGTACCGTTCTTAGTGTTGTTGTCTCCTCTTCCTGGCCTATTCACCAACTTGATGTTAGAAATGCTTTCCTCCATGGTTCCCTTCAAGAAACTGTCTACTGTCAGCAACCTCTAGGTTTTGAAAATCCATCCTTTCCAACTCATGTCTGTCTTCTTCAAAAATCTCTCTACGGTCTTAAACAGGCCCCAAGAGCTTGGTTTCAATGCTTCTCCTCCTTCATCCAAACAATAGGCTTCACTCCATCTCTCTCCGACACCTCTCTTTTTGTGTATCATCAAAATTCTGACACTGCCTATTTACTTCTCTATGTAGATGATATCATTCTCACCGCATCCTCTCAAAAGTTCTTAGATCATATTGTCTCTCTTCTTAGCTCTGAATTTTCTATGACTGACCTAGGACTCCTTCATCATTTCTTAGGCATTACTGTTGTTCGAGATTCCTCCAGCCTTTTTCTCTCCCAACGCTAGTATATTCTTGATCTACTTAATCGTGCTGGTATGCTTGACTGTCAATCCTCTCGCACTCCTGTCGATACTAGTTTTAAACTTTCGGGTGCCGATGAACCCTTTTCAGATCCTACTCTCTATCGTAGCCTAACAGGTGCTCTCCAATATCTCACCATTACTCGTCCTGAAATCTCTTTTGTTGTTCAACAAGCATGTCTCTATATGCATGATCCACGGGTTCCTCACTATAATCATTTTGTTTGTGAAAAGGTTGCTCTTGGTCAGGTTCGGGTGCTTCATATTCCCTCTACGGCTCAGTTTGCTGACATTTTCACCAAGGCACTGCCTACTAAGCCGTTTCAAGATATCTATTTTAGTCTCAATGTCGTCGAGCCTGCCGTTGATACTGCGGGGGGATGTTAGAGTAGTTACTATCGTATACGACTCCAAGTCCAAGTCAGTTTTGTAACCTTACCCCAAGTCGGTTTGTACCCTCTTATATACCCCTGTATGCCGCACTAAATCAATTAATAAGCATCAGTTTTATTCCTCTTTCAGCGAGGAGATTGGGAGGGGAGGAGGAGTCGAGGCCGGCGGCGGCTAAGGGTTTGCCCACCGCTCGCGGGAGAGACACGGGCACGATTGTATGGACGGGGCCTGGTGGATGAATGCATGATATGGGTTCTGTCGTCCGTCGCGTGTGCATGGAAAAAGCTGGCTGGCATACGCCTGCTCTGCCTATAGCTATAGGGGCTAGTACCGTAGTACCCTGGTACAGTTTGGCCAGAGCGCCTGTACACGCACGCTAGACTGTAGCCACCTCCTTTGGCCTTTGCGTGTGACTAGAGTTCTTGTGCAGTTCTCTGCCACCCCACCGAGGATTGGAAACGGTGGAAAAGCAGTGAATAAATGGCGGAGGGCGTGAGTGCAACACCCTACAACTTTGCGAGGCTCGCTCGATGGTCCAGCGAGTACTCCAGTCCAGATAGACCAGTCTATGGTGGCGGTGACAGTAGCGCAAGTGCAACACTGCTGTACCCAACCATGAACTACTAGACATCATTGGGCCCTCTGAAGGAAATATGCCCTAGAGGCAATAATAAAGTATTATATATTTCCTTATATCATGATAAATGTTTATTATTCATGCTAGAATTGTATTAACCGGAAACATAATACATGTGTGAATACATAGACAAACAGAGTGTCACTAGTATGCCTCTACTTGACTAGCTCGTTAATCAAAGATGGTTATGTTTCCTAGCCATAGACATGAGTTGTCATTTGATTAACGGGATCACCTCATTAGGAGAATGACGTGATTGACTTGACCCATTCCGTTAGCTTAGCACCCGATTGTTTAGTATGTTGTTATTGCTTTCTTCATGACTTATACATGTTCCTCTGACTATGAGATTATGCAACTCCCGTTTACCGGAGGAACACTTTGTGTGCTACCAAACGTCACAACGTAAATGGGTGATTATAAAGGTGCTCTACAGGTGTCTCCAAAGGTACTTGTTGGGTTGGCGTATTTCGAGATTAGGATTTGTCACTCCGATTGTCGGAGAGGTATCTCTGGGCCCACTCGGTAATGCACATCACTATAAGCCTTGCAAGCATTGTGACTAATGAGTTAGTTGCGGGATGATGTATTAAAGAACGAGTAAAGAGACTTGCCGGTAACGAGATTGAACTAGGTATCGAGATACCGACGATCGAATCTCGGGCAAGTAACATACCGATGACAAAGGGAACAACGTATGTTGTTATGCGGTCTGACCGATAAAGATCTTCGTAGAATATGTGGGAGCCAATATGGGCATCCAGGTCCCGCTGTTGGTTATTGACCGGAGACGTGTCTCGGTCATGTCTACATAGTTCTCGAACCCGTAGGGTCCGCACGCTTAACGTTACGATGACAGTTTTATTGAGTTTTGATGTACCGAAGGAGTTCGGAGTCCCGGATGAGATCGGGGATATGACGAGGAGTCTCGAAATGGTCGAGACGTAAAAATCGATATATTGGACGACTATATTCGGACTTCGGAAAGGTTCCGAGTGATTCGGGTATTTTTCGGAGTACCGGAGAGTTACGAGAATTCGTATTGAGCCTTAATGGGCCATACGGGAAAGGAGAGAAAGGCCTCAAAAGGTGGCCGCACCCCTCCCCATGGTCTGGCCCGAATTGGACTAGGGAAGGGGGGCGCACCCTTCCTTCTTTCTCCTTCCCCCTTCCCTTCTCCTACTCCCACAAGGAAAGGAGGAGTCCTACTCCCGGTGGGAGTAGGACTCCCCCCTTTGGCGCGCCTCTCCCCTTGGCCGGCTGCCTCCCCCTTGCTCCTTTATATACGGGGGCAGGGGGGCACCCCAGAGACACAACAATTGATCCTTGAGATCTCTTAGCCGTGTGCGGTGCCCCCTCCATCATATTACACCTCGATAATACCGTTGCGGAGCTTAGGCGAAGCCCTGCGTCGGTGGAACATCATCATCGTCACCACGCCGTCGAGGGACGTCATCGAGCTGAACGTGTGTAGAACTCGGAGGTGCCGTACGTTCGGTACTTGATCGGTCGGATCGTGAAGACGTACGACTACATCAACCGCGTTGTGATAACGCTTCCGCTGTCGGTCTACGAGGGTACGTGGACAACACTCTTCCCTCTCGTTGCTATGCATCACCATGATCTTGCGTGTGCGTAGGAAATTTTTTGAAATTACTACGTTCCCCAACACCCTCGGCCTAGCTCCAAGAAGAGGTAATAGCACTGCAGGTCCCAAAACTTGCATGTCAGGTGATGGTTTGATCCTTGAACTTGAAAAAGTGGATTATTTCATCCCTCAACTTGTCATGGATGTGCAAGTTTAGTCCACAGCCAATCAGAACTCGCCAAATGGATCCAGCTGGGCTGGGCCGGTCAGCGCCGTGAGTTTTTCAGTTAGCCCCCTGCCTTTATCACGAATCAACCCGCAGTACTCCTCGTCCCCCTCGAAGCAAAAAACACCTGAATTTATTTTTTCCCCCTCCCCACCCCAATCATTCATCCACTTGGCTTGGTTGCTGTCTTGCTCGCGCCGACCGCGTGCGCCGGGTGCTGGCTGACGTCAGCAACCATGGTGGCGTCGTCGCCGGAGTACACCGGCGGTGTCGTCCCTCCTCCGACCGCGCATCAAGTTCGCCCGGACGGCGTCTTTCCTCCCGACTATGGTGGGTCCTCCTCCCCTCTCTGCTCTGTTCCTCCCTCCTCCTCTGGTTTGATCGTCCTGCCGTGTCGTCCGCAGCACCGGCGGATCACCCCCTTTGGATAGCGTTGCGGGTATTTACGGTGGATTTCTGTGTCTATACAGCTTTCGGCGCTGCGAAGCTGGTTATTGAGGTGGTCGTTGATTTCAGGCTAGGGTTTAGGCTGTGAGATTTAGGATTTCGCCAAGAAGCTAGGGTTCTTGTGTTTCATGTTGTTTCGTGCACAATGTATTATTTTGACCAGTTAACATTGACCAGCAGAGCACATTGGTGCGAAATTTGTTTTGGTTGTAGGGTTGACATTGAACAGCAGGGCGCATGTTTGTACTTTTAAAAACATGAAATTTGTAGTTGTAGTGCTGCTGTTTAGTAGTTGCTCAGCAGTTTAGTAGTGGCACTACATCATTAGAATGCCTTTTTGTTGTTTTATCTTGCTAGATCAGTTATCTGAATGTAGTCAGGTAACTGAATGTAGTCAGTTAACTGAATTTAGTCAGTTAACTGAATTTTCAGGTAACTGAATTTAGTCAGTTAACTGAATTTAGTCTTGAAGATACTATTGTTGACTGTGGTTGGTTGAGTTTGGTTGAAGATTGTGCTTACCCTGTTTCTTGCAAAAAGAATGCATAACTGAATTTCCTGAGTGAACTTGCAGCATGCAGTTAACTGAATAAATTCAGTGAACTTGCTGCTTGGAGTTAACTTGCAGGTTACACAATTTAGTCATATGAATTTATTAAGCAGAGTTGCAGTTATTTTACTGTTCAGTTATCTACTTAGAGGTTGTTTGAGATGTGATATGCTTTGTCTTACATAATGCACTTTCTTGCTGCAGTTTGTGATTCAGCAATGGGACAGATTGTGGACACCCCTTTCTTTACACTGGAACTTGAGCATGGTGGGCTTTTCTGTGGACCAAGAAATAACATGGAGTACTATAATCCTTCTGTGGAGGTGATTGACTATGTTGATGCTGGCACATTCTCATATTCAGCTATTGAATAGCACTTGCTATGGTTGGGATATCCTGTGGCTGAGCACATAATTTATTGGTGCATGCCTGACAAAATGATTTCAGATGGTATGTTGAGAATTAGAGGTGATGAGGATGTGCAACACATGATCAGAGCTAGTAGTCAGCATAAGGTGCTTGCACTAATGGTTGACCATGCAGATTTCATCGGTAATTGCAGGGAAGATTTGGTATTGACAGTGCCAACAGTTCACAGTTCTGTCACGATGGCCAGGTCAAATGTTGTTGCAGCAGCATCTTCTCACAGCCTCATTTCAGTAAATGTTGAAGATCCCATTTCAGAGGTGGCAGCGGATAACATAGAAGCAGACAACTTGGTTGCTAATGTAACAGAAACAGAGACTTTGCTAACTGATGGTGCAGCAGCAGATAACTTGCTGACAGATGGTGGAGCAGCAGAGAATGTGTTGTATGATGGTGCAGAGGATGCAGTGCTCTCAGATTCAGAGTTCAGTGATAGTGATTATGACATAGATGATGGAGATGATGATTTATATGAAGACAACATTGATTTTGATGTTGATGAAGAAGCTGAGCAAGTGGAGGAAGAGGTGGAGCCAGACTATTTACTTGAGGATGAAGATCTAAACCTCTCTGTTGAAGAGCAAGAGCAACTGAAATACAAGTTCAAAGCTTTCAATTCCAAGGTGGACATGAAATCCCCTATATTTAAATTAGGGATGGTATTTTCTGATGTGGTTGAGCTCAGGAAAGCTCTTACTGCTTATTCTATAAGGAACAGAGTGCAAATCAAGAAGGTGAAGAATGATAAGATGAGATTAGAGGCTGTTTGTCAGAGAGGTTGCCCATGGCTGCTTAAAGCTAGCAAGGACAACAGGACTGGAGGATTTGTCATCAAGGCCTACTTTGGAGAGCATCTCTGTCAGAAAAAGTGGAAGTTGAAGGATTTGACAGCTAAGTTTCTTTGCCAGTTTTTCTTGGATGAGTTCAGAGATGACCAGAAGATGTCACTTGCAACCTTTTCAAGGAAAATTACTAAGGAATTCAATGTTACTCCTAACAAATGGAAGCTTGCTAGGGCTAGAAAGCAAGCATTTAATGAGATTCATGGTGATGAGGAAGAGCAATTCAGTAGGCTTTGGGACTATGGTCAAGAATTAAGGACCAAAAACCCTGGGTCTACATTTCTGGTCACAACCTCACTGGTGAAAGATACAAAATTTCCATTGGGCAGGAAATGTTTGAAAACATTGTACCGGTCATATGATGCATGTAAGAGGGGGTGGCTAAAGGGCTGCAGGCCAATCATCTTCATTGATGGTTGTCACATGAAAACAAGGTTCAAAGGAGTGCTACTCAGTGCTGTTGGTATTGATCCCAATGACTGCATATTCCCAATAGCAATGGGATGGGTGGAAGTTGAATGCACAGGTTCATGGGAGTGGTTTCTCACCACTCTCGGAGATGATCTCAACATCACTAACACTGCTCCTTTCACAATCATGAGTGACAAACAGAAAGGTTTAATAAATGCAGTGCACAAAGTTTGGCCAGATTCAGAACACAGGTTTTGTGTCAGACATATTTACCAGAATTTCAATGAGAAGCACAAAGGAGAGGTACTAAAGCAAGACTTGTGGGCAATTGCAAGATCTCCAAACAAAGTGAAGTGGAGAGAAAACTGTCAGAAAATGGATGACCACAGTTCAGCTGCTTTCCACTGGACTGAAAGACCAGAGTGGAAAACTTGGTGCAAAACATTCTTCAGTGAATTCCCCAAATGTGACATCCTTCTCAACAATAACTCTGAGGTTTTTAATAGGTAGTTTGGTGGTCAGTCTGCTAAGTTGTTTTGATTTTAACATATAACCCATCTGTACTGCTAATTATCATATCATACTAACATGTTTTCTTCCTATCTGTATGCAGCTACATCCTTGAGGGGAGAGAGATTCCAGTGCTCAGCATGCTTGAGTACATTTTCTATAAGATGATGAACAGGATTGTTAGCAAACAAAGAGAAGCTATTGAAAAGTGGACAGGCCAGAGAATATGTCCCAAGATCAAGAAGAAGTTAGATAAGAACACAGAGTTTGCTGCTAACTGCCATGTAACAGAAGCTGGCCAGCAAATCTTCAGAGTTCAGTCTGGTAACAATAGCTACACTGTGGACCTCTGCTTGCACACTTGTGATTGCAGGAGATGGCAGTTATCAGGAGTACCATGTGGCCATTGCATAGCATGTTGCAGGGAGGAGAGAATTGACCCAGAGACACTGGTTCATGACTGCTATACTGTTCAGACCTTTCTCAAAGCTTATGGATACACTCTTGTCCCTCTTGCAGACCCTAAGGAGTGGGAGAAACAGAATGGCTATAAGGTGTATCCACCAGTGTTCACCAAACAGTTGGGTAGACCCAAGAAAAACAGGAAGAAGACACCAGAGGAGAAGATCAAGAAGGGTGTTAGGGTTTTGAACAAAAAAGGTGTTACAATGCACTGCTCTATTTGTGGGAGAGCTGATCACAACAGAAAGGGGCATTACAGATGGCAGGAGGCTCTCATTGAAGAAGGGGTAAAGGTTGTTGATGAGAACTATGATGACCCAACATTTCTTCAGGTGCATGCATTTTACAATACTTGAATTCAGTTCAATTCATTTCACTGAATTTTAATGCATTTGTTGTACTTATCTGAATTGCACTACATTTCACTGCATTTTACTGAATTTTACTGAATTTGTTGTACTTATTTGAATTTGTGCAGAACATCTTCCCTAACCAACCAGACCCTTTACTGGATCCAATTGACACACCATTCAGTATGGTCTACAACATGACTCAGAGAGAGCTTGCAAGAAGAGCTCCTCAGAGGGTTCATGGGCCACTGCCTGAGCAATCTGCATTTGTTGCTGCTGCTGGTGCTGCAATACCCCAGCTAAGGGTTACTACAGAAATGAACATAGGTAGACAGACAAGGGCAACCACAATAGCTGACAGAGGAGAAGGATCTGGTAGGGGAAGAGGAAGAAAAAGACAAAGAAATCCAGATGCAGGCAGAGGAGCAACTACAGAGAGAGGAAGAGGGTCAAATTCAGTTGTAGGCAGAGGAAGAGGGTCAAATTTAGTTGCATGCAGAGGAAGAGGAGCAAATGCAAATGCAGGTAGAGGAAGAGCAGCAAATTCAGTTGCAGGGAGAGGAGAAGTTCCATCTGCAGGGATAGGAGCAGCAGCAATAGCAAATGCATATGCTTGGAGAGGAGGGGCAGCAACAGCAAATGCATATGCTTGGAGAGGAGGAGCAGCAAATGCAAATCCAGATGCTTGGACAGGAGGATCACTGCCATTTGTAGGGAGGGGAGAAGCAATGCCATTTGCAGGGAGAGGAGGAGCACTGCCATTTGCAGGGAGAGGAGGAGCAATGCCATTTGCAGGGAGAGGGGGATCAATGCCATTTGCAGGGAGAGGAGGATCAATGCCATTTGCATGGAGAGGAGGATCAATGCCATTTGCAGGGAGAGGAGGAGTAGCAACAGCAAATACACATGCTTGGACAGGAGGATCAATGCCATCTGTAGGGAGAGGAGGAGCAGCAACAGTTCCATATGCAGGATGGAGATGGCTTCTGTTTGGAGATCAGAGGACAATTCCTGATCTCAATGCTCCTGATGATGATTTCATGGCACCACATGAGTGATTTGGTGACAGTTATTGTCTGCCATTCTTTTTTGTTAAGGCCTACAGTAATTTTAAATTATGGACATGCCATTTTTTATAGGCAAACAGTGGCTTATATTGCCTACAATGGCATTCATTGCCCTTTTTGATGGCAAACAGTGGCTCACAATGGCATTCATTGCCCTTTTTGTAACTAAATTTGATGATGCATTTCAGTGATGTAGTTTAAGTTGGAATTTACATGGATGCAGTGTTAGTGATTCAGTTAAGTTAGTGAACTGAAGATGCAGTTAACTTAGTTAACTGGATTTTTCTGATTTTTGTTGTGTTAACTGAAATGAACATTGCTGCTTTTAACTGAAAAAGGTTTAAAATAATATCTTCAAAAAGAGGTGCTGGGTTAACAAAATCATGATATGTTTTGGAGTGAATACTGCAGTTGTGAACTAAAAATAATTTTCCCAAAAATTGGTTGTCCTGGGGATCGAGCTCAGGACCCTTTGTGTGATAGGCTGAGCTCCATGCCAGTGCGCTAGTACTAGTGATCTGCTAGATACTAATTGCCACGTTTATTATAGTGATATAAACTGTACATGCTGGTCAGAGCGGTGCCGTTCGCTCTTCCATTCCTATTAAGAGGCCACCACCCACCACCCACCGCCCCCACTCACCACTACCGTTTCACGACGCCTCGGGCTCTACGCTCCCCACCTCGCACTCCACCTGAGAAGAAAACCCTCGCCGGCCATCTCGACGCCGCCGCTGACGCCATGGACAGCCACCCTGCATGGCAGAGGATGGTCGACAAGCTGGCAGGAGACGACCAGGTCGCGCGCGCGGAGCTCCAGGAGATAGGCCGGTGGTTCCCCAGCGTCGACATGCTTAGGAACCATGCGCGGGGTCTCATCGACCAGATGACCGACGACGAGAAGAGGCGCGCTCTCGTGGACGGCCCAGGTACGCCTCCGGCCAACATCCTCCGCTTCGCAATGGCGGAGACGTGCTCCGACGATCCGAGGCAGCGCGCGCGTTGGTGGATGTACAAGTCCGCCACCACGCCGCAGCCGCAGCCGGATCCGACGCGCGTGTGGTCGAGGATGCAACACGTCCACGATGTGGTTCTGGCCCTGCCTGCGCCGGTGCCCCTCGTGCACGTCGACGACAAGGACGTCTCTCTGTCGTCCGACTCGGAGTACTGCAAGGTGGACTCCGACAACGACTCGGGCTACAGAGGGGATTCTGACTCCTCTGCGTCGTATGCCTCGTCTGGCGATGAGGAGGTGTCCGTCGTTGTCCTGTCGGACAACGAGGAAGAGGACGAGATCCAGATGATGGCGCCAGTCCACAACGCCAATGAGGACGACATAGACCTCCCAATTGACGTGGAGGTGCTCCCAGATGTGCCTGACATCGTCAAGCAGGAGGTGATGGATGATGCAGAAGAGGAGAAGGTGGCAGCGGCACCACAGAAGCCGGAGAAGACGAACAAAAGGCCATTTGCAGGGGAGGTGCGCCGCTCGGAGCACCTCAAGCACCTGAAGAACTGAAGATGATGGACAAGAAGATGATGCAGTAGTTAGGTATGCTGACTAGCAAGAAAATTCAGCATATAAGTTAGTGATATTTTGGTTAGTTTATGTTAGGTGTGCTCTATATATGCAGAGCACATAAGTTAATTGTAATGTTGCACTTCTGCTATATTGTCTGAACTTTCCTGCAATGTTTAGGACATCTGGATGCTATCTATATAGTTATTCTGCTTTGCAGTGCCAATTATGATGTGGCATGCTGCTGCTGCTTTGCAATGCTGCTGCTGCTTTGCCAATCTGCTGTTGCTGCTGCTTTGCCATGCTGCTGCTGCTGCTTTGCCATGCTGCTGTTCCTGTGCACTTAATTTTTGCTAAATACATAACTGAATTTTTGCTAAATACATATCTTTGTTAACTGAATATAACTCATTTAAATTCAGTTAACTGAAAGATTCAGTTAACTGAAATTGTAGTTAACTAAAGATATCTGATTTAAATTCAGTTAACTAAAGATTCAGATAACTGAATTTGTAGTTAACTAAAGATTTCTCATTAAAATTCAGCTAACTGAATTCTTCAAATAACTCAATTTGTAGTTAACTAAAGATTTCTCATTTAAATCCACTTAACTGAATCTTCAGATAACTCAATTTGTGTTTAACTGAAGATATCTCATTTAAATTCAGTTAACTGAATCTTCAGATAACTGAACTTCAGTTAACTACAAACTAAGTTAATTGACACTGTAAAAATTGCACTTATCTGGAGACATTCAGATAACTAGTAACAATAAAAGCAGTCATACAGATTTAGTTAACTAAAAGCATTCATACAAATTCAGTGCATTACATAATACTGGCATTAAACCAACAAATTCAATACAACTAATTAATAGATCTTCTTGAATGAATTACTCAAATTCATCTAAGATCTCCTTCACCCTCCTTATCTTGCTCTTGGTCTCCTCCTTGTGCCTGAACAAATCACCAATCATGTACTCTAGTTTCTTCTTCTCCTTCTTCAGCTCATCCCTGTGTGACACCACTTTATCCAAATCTTCCTTCATGTTGTCCATCTGTTGCTTCATCTCATCCCTCTCTTTCTCTGCCTTAGCCCTCACAACCTGATGAATGCTGCTGGTAGATTTATCAGACATCTTCTTCTTCTCAAGCTCTTCCTTTAGGTCAGAAAGAGCAAGTCTTGCATTGCCCAATTCAGTAATTGCCTGCTCCTTGTCAGCCACCATCTTAGCAAAATCTAGTTTAAAAAACCTCAGATCATTTTCCATCTTTTCCTTCTCTTTCACAACCCTAAAATTTTCTTCAGCAAGAACTACACTTTCCCTGAGCCTTAGCTTCTTCTCATCATCATACATGCCCCAAACCCTAGCTAAACTCATCTTCACAGTGGCAGGCCATTCAGGGTCAATCCACTCTACAAAGTTGCATTTAGGTATTTCCTACCAAATAAGAAAAGAATACAACTTTAGATAAATGAAAATGCTTAGAGCACTATTGATTCATTTATATTTATTTAAATTCAGTTAAGTTCATTGAACTTCATTTAAATTCAGATAAGTTCAGTTTGTTGATTTACATTCAGTTAAGTTCACAAACAACATGTTGTTAACTGAGAAATTCAGTTAATTTAAATATTGTTAAATGAAAAAAAGATGTTGTTAACTGAAAAGTTCAATTAACAGACTGCAGTTTTCTTCAGTCAACTGAATTTGGATATAGCTGCAGTTATATTCAGTCAAATGAAAAATTCTGTTAACTAACTGCAGTTTCTTCAGTTAACTATATTGCTGCACTCTTAGACAGATCACAGTGACATGACACATTCCAATAACTGTAAATCTACTAACCTTTTGTGCACAACCAAGATACCTCCTACCACTGTCAACAGATTCAAAGGACACAAACTTCTCACAGACGCATTGGTGTTCGCGTCTAGCTGAAAGATCTGGAGCAAGGCCACTCCACTCTGAGCAGAAAATAGTGGCAGCAGCAGGAGCCTAGAACACATTATTGTCAGCACAAAATTGCCCATTTCTTAGCAGCAGGAGCCCTAACCCTAACTACCAGTGAGTATGTATGTACTGGAGGTGGACGAACTAACCTCACTTGTCACAGAGAAGTCGTCCGACGACGAGTTGGATCCTTCACTCCAAGAAACCATGGCCGCGAGCTGGAAGGTGGCGTCGAGATGGACGGCGGCGGCGATCTGGAGCAGACGAGCTGAAGAAGAAGAAGCGGATAGGAGAGTGGAGAGGAGAGAGCCGACAGGATAGGATATTCCAAAGGAATATACCCACAAGTTAACTCAGGTGTAGTACTACGGGTTGATTCGTGATGAAGGCAGGGGGCTAACTGAAAAACTCGCGGCGCTGACCAGCCCAGGCCACCTGGCTCCACTTGGCGAGTTCGGATTGGCTGTGGACTAAACTTGCACATCCATGACAAGTTTAGGGACGAAATAATCAGCTTTTTCAACTTCAAGGACCAAACCATCACCTGACATGCAAGTTCAGGGACCTGCAGTGCTATTACCTGCTCCAAGAAGCTGACAACGACACGCGGCAGGCGTGGAGCCCAAAGCAATCACCTTCAGTAGCCGGCGATAGCAGCTTCTTGCCAGTCTCGCTGGGCTGACGGGACGTCCACGTGCCATGCAGTGCAGGAAAAATTGCCCTGCTCGTGCGCGGCCAGTGCGCCGCCGGTGCGGCTGCCTTTCCCCCACGGTGGAGCGTGGCATCCATAGAAGTTTTTTTATTTTCTCCGTTTCTTTTTAGTCATTTTTTCTATTAAGGATCATATGAAATTTGTCTGAGAGTTTGACTAGCTGTATAAGAAAAAAATATCAACATTCACAATATGAAATTATCTTTCATACTGTATAACTTTTGTATTGTAAATTTGGTCAAGCTTTATGTAGTTTGACTTTAAACAAGTTTTATACGCAGAGTAAAACGAAACGGGGGGTAGAAGTTATTATGACCTCCTTCGTCTATGCAAAAAAAAGGTGTGGCTTCGAACATGCATCGTTACTTCTGTTGGTGTAGACGGAGCCCGCTCCACTCCTCGACGGGGCCAGCGCATGCAGTGCGACACAAACCACCGTGGAGATCTCGGCGGCACCGCTTTTGGGTTTGTTCCGGCCCGGCCGGCGCATGCTGCCGAACCGGGACATGCAAGAGACAGGAACGGGGGCGGCAACAGTAGTGGGACTGGAAGGCGCAATCAATCAATCGCTCGACGCGCTCGCTCTAGGTAGCCACCTCTACCTCTACCTAGCCCTAGCCGGCTAGCTGCATGCGACGACGTGCACGCGTCGCGTACGTACCCTGCGCCGCTGCCGGCGGTGGCAGGGCGAGGCAACACGCTCAACAGTTTTGTTCGAGCCTCGGCTCAGCTCCCCTCCCCTCTATTTCGGTTTCTCTGCTCGTCAGCGCGCGGCGCACGCCACCACGCAGGACACGCGGCCATGCCCTGTGCGTGCCGCCCGATCGGAGGTTTTTCTGTGGCCTGCTCGATCTGACAAGGGAAGTGAGTTCAGCTCGGCCTCTGCTGCAACTGTGGTCGGTACTCGTACAAGCCGAGCAACGCCCCAAGCCCCCAATACTTCGCCAGAAAGTACGCGCAGTTGTGTAAAGATCACGGCATTGAAAACGTACGTGCAATTCCACCAGAATCACCCATGCTATTGCTAGCTGCTGCTTCTGCCTCCAGTTCTGCCGGTGCTCATGAGCTCATTTACCGCTGTGCATAAGACTTTTTTTTCATGGAGGCTTTCATCTGCATCCGAAAGATGCATGCGGCCATATTATTAAAAATTACGAACAAAAACCATAGTCTTAGATCCAGTACAGCTTACAAACGAAGCAAAAAAAAAATCATTGCCACAACCGGCCGGAGAATAGGACAAGATCGCTAAACACATATCCTATTATGAGACCGTCATCCAAACCGGTTGAAGATACTCCGTGCTACCATCTCTCACTGGTTGCACCCAGTAACCAAAGGCTCCCTCGTGTCCGTAGGAGTGAGTAACGACCACGTACTAATCCATGCCGTAGCTCTAAAGATAACCTGTAAGAAATTTAAGATGTTTTGTCTGTTAAAGATCATATCGTTCCTGATCCATATAGCCCCGAATACAAGATGCAGTAATATGGTCTACTCCAGTTATCCACGTCCCAAATAACGCATCAATACTACCTGGAGGAGTAATGTTAAAGGCTATATGAATGGTTCGCCAAAGTAATTTCGCGAGAGGGCAAAATATGAAGAGGTGTTGTATTGTTTCGCCTTGATCACAAAAACAACATCGTGCACTACCTATCCAACGTTGCTTTAGCAAATTATCTTTGATAAGTATCACTTGCTTGTGGACAAACCACATGAAAATTTTCATACACAAGGGAACCTCAATTTTCCAAATATGTATCGATCTCGGGACTGTGCCGAGTAGATTTTGGCAATCAGGCGTTAACATCATTTTGGCAACCAGGCGGTATTTTTCATGGCTATAGCATGAACAATTCTTCTCTTTACAGCATGGCAAATCATGGGCATTTTATGGCAACTTTCTTCTGTTGTAGGATGACAAATTTTTTCCATGAGTGAATCTCTTGTGCGTATGCAATTTACTCTGCTGCAGCATGGCAAACTCCTGACAATTTTTTTGCTAGCTTGGCAAAATTTCATTTTCAACATGGGAAAAAACAAGTTAAAAAATTTGCATACCATTTTGCTCTGAAATTGCACCTTTTGTAATATGTAAAGAACAACAATAAAATAGTTTAATATTCACGCTCCAGGATAATTTACACACATATTTCCATAGTAAGTGCTTGTATACTAACACACACACACAGAAACAAAAAAAAAGGACATTCTCTAAGGAAATGATGAAAGAGGGGCATTGGTGTTACTCTTTAAGAAGAAGGAATAAAATAAATAATGACAAAAATTACACAAAAATTGCATTTTTTATAATACGAAAAAGCAATCATATTTTTTTGCGGGTGAAAAAAAGCAAGCATATAACAGTGGATTTTTTTTTGCAAAAAGTAGTTTTTTTATTAAGAAGGAATAAATTAATGACATTGATATTATCCTTACAGAAGAAAGAAAAGAATCAAGGAGATCAAAGAAAGAAAGAATCTAACTAGGGATGGCTGCCTTAATAAATTATGCAAGACTTGGTTTTCTATTTCTCTTTTTATTTATCACAACGACTTTATTCATAAAATAATAGCAAGGTCGTTTACATAATGATGAAGAATAAAGTCAGGGACATTGGATTCCCAAGATTCAGACTTATTAATGCTAAAACAGTGTTTTGCCAAGCAATCTGCTACCATATTTGCTTCTCTGCTGCAGTGGACAAAATCAATACTAGCAAACTCCATGGCCATGAAAGAACACTCTGTAATGATTGAAACATCAGTTCCCATATAGACATTTGGATCAGAGATGTCCTTCAACACCAACATATTGTCGGACTCGATGATGAGTTCAGTGCAACCCAAATTTTCTGCTAGGATCAAACCACTTCGGATAGCCATAACTTCCACTGAATCTGCACTAGAAACATGGGTAGCACACAGGTCCCTGGTGCCAGAAAATTACCTCGATCATCTCGAGCTATCGCTCTGCAGGCTCCTGTCATATTTTCCACAAGAAATGACGCATCAACATTGATTTTAACAACTCCCTCACTTGGCTTGTTCCAGCTATGATCGATCTTGCGTATAGGCTGGTTGATTGTTCTGCTGACATGATTGGCTCTCTTTTAGTAGATTGGCGTCTCTGCCACCAAATGAACCACATAGCGACAATAATCAATTCGTCTATTGGTATTTCATGCATCATAGTGCGAAGTCGGACTAAAAATCTCTAGGTTGATTGATCCTGAGCGGTCCTGCCGCACGGCCCGATCAATTTCATCATTAAGACCCAACTCGGTCCAAACCTCTGATGCCCGGGATCCTGTGAACAAGCAGTGTTGAATGTCCTCAAGTCCAATCTTATAAAATGGGCATTGAGGAATCAGTTGAATATGTTTGCTTGCTAGCACTCCATAGCACAGTAAAACCCCCTTAAGAACTTTCCAGCCAAAATGTTTAATCTTTCCCGGGAGGCTAAGTTGCCATAACTCCTTCCAAATTGTATTCAGATGAACACTACTCGGGCTGTTAGAGCTTGAGTAATGATGTCCAAACTGATGATCAAACTCAACATGGTAGGCCGACCGGACTGAGAAAGTTTCGGACTTGCATTTTTATTTCCCAGCTTTGTATTTGTGACATTATTGCGGCAGAAGCCGTTTAGTTAATAAAAGGCAGCGACGTATCCTCAAAAGAAAATCCGGAAAATAATATTTTTCAAAAAATAATGAATTAGTGGCGTTGATATTACCCTTTAAAAATAAAGAAAATGAAAAATAAACTAAAAAATCTTGCACACAACTTTTGCATTGCAATTGTCACTTTTTTATAATATGCAAATAATAAGTATATAATAGTGCCATTTATATACTCTAGTAGGAGTATAATTTACACACATGTTGTATAGTGCTTGCATGTGTGCATTACACCCACTCAACATCTGAAAAAACCACAAAAATGGTTAAAAATGGAAGAACGAAAAACAATAGCAAAAACACAAAATCTAAACAGGCGGGTAACAGGCTTCAAGCGCATAAAAAAAATCAACTGACCCCATCAAAAGCAAGTCAAAATTTCAGCCTAAAAGGCAATTGATTTTCCCAAATTTAAAAAATAGGCAATTTACATATAGCTAGAGTGAAAAAATGTTCTTCGATCTTTTTTCTGTTGGAGAACCGCATTGTATCTGGAACATTTTTTTTAGACATTCTCGCTAATATATCCACAACTTTTTATTTTCGAGAATATTCATATCCGCAATTTTTTTTAGGCAAACGCACAAAGCTTTTATTCAACCATCACCAGGTTTACGGGGACGAAAACAAAGATCTCCGGGCTGATGTGTTACTGAATTTTTTGGGCCCCACTTATCAAAGAGGCAGTTTGCAAGGTCCAACAATGACACAGTCCGGCTCATTATATAGGTTTTATGTTTCGGCCCGAGGAACAAGTATTTGTGGGCTCAGGCCTGCGAACCACCAAGTAGACTGGAATTCGAGGCATGGCGGCGGAGGGAGCGGAACTTGGTTCCCCGGCGCCGGCGCAGCCGCCGGCACCGAAGCGGCGGAAGATCGAACCGTCTCGGAGGTACCCAGCGCGCATTTCCTCGCGACCCTTTCGATTATCCTCAGCATGATTGCCGCGTGCTTCCAACTCCCCAATCTGGTGGATGATTTGCCTAATCCCGGAAAAGAATTCTACGAGACCAGGTCTCATATAATTTTTTTCCCCTAATCCCTCACGATCGCGCTGCGCCGTCCTTTAGTTTCGGGAAGAAATCGCAAAGGTTCCGACCTTGGTTGTGGGGCGTGCCAGTGGTGTGGGGTGGCTACAGGTGTAGTGTTCTTTTAGGTAAAGATTCCGGACTGGCCTGCCGACTAGCTGATCCTGTCGACGAGCATCGCTATACGTTAGGTTTTGGTGTTCTTTGAAAGGGCCTTTGGAATGTGGCAATGTGCTTGTTTATCTATTTTCTGGCAAAAGTCTCGATATTCCCATGGGTCCTTGTTGATTGAGGCGAATATCGGGCCCTTTTGCATTTCTTTCCTGGACATATAAATTTTCAGGCAATGTTTGGTATCGTCCACAATTGAGTGGGGAAGTGGGTAATTTGATGACAGAAAGAGTAGCTCCCATGTCCCAGTGGTGAATTCTTTGGGACGATTGATCCCGAAATATCAACTGCACATATTTTCTATCACTCTTTCAACCATTGTTCCGTTCATTCAATTCCTCCAAGCATGCACCATAACTGAAAACGTGGTGCAGTCTATGTCACGTTCTATAGATCCTTTGTATATAGCTATTACAAGTCATTGCCGCTATTAAATCATTGCACCAAACTAGCCATTCAGTTAGTACTTTTACCTTGTGTGCCTGTATCTGTATCTGGTTGTCAGTGTTTAGTTCAATGACATTATCAACCTGAATGCACTAGAAGTGTACCTCCTAAGTTGCCTGAATTGAGAACAACACCAACCGTATGCTAATTGATGACTTGATGCACTGACAGTCACCATGAAAATATTTTGTACCATCAGAAAATTGTGCATTTGATCTCTTACTCCTTACCCATTCTTTTTTGCAATTCACTGTTGCTTTGCACTCACTAGTTACTAAGAGCATCGATTTTGTTGCTGTTGACTATGCCTTGCTGCTGACTGTAATTTGTCATCACTTTACTTTCTTGTCTAGTATGGTAAATATTTTTTTGATGTGCTTTGGAACACAGGAGCAGACCACCTCAAACTGCTGTTGATAAGGACAAAGTGGCGGCATCATCCAATTCATCGGTATGCTCAAATTCCTGACACGTTGATTGGCAACTTATACCTTCTCTCCTCTTTTTTGATTTCTCATAACATCCTTTCTTGATATTAACACCACTTTTCCAGGTTTCAGGTACACCGCTAGCAAGAGTGGATCTCAACAAAGTTAGAGAGGCAAAGATATTTGCTGTCCTTCAAGCACAGCACGAGGGATGCCTGGGAAGCTTCAAAAGCTTTGATTCTCTGTTTGGAAATTATCTTGTTCCTGTTACCCCAAGTGATGAATTCTTCGAGCAAATTGCAAAGAAGTGATCCAACAAATTTGACAGCCGTGAAGAGGTAGGATGATGATCCTGTTCTATCCTGCTACATCCTCGACATTATTCCTGCTAGATTTACTAACAGAAAAATAGTGAAGATCTCAAGACAAAATGTATTTTATTTGGAAATTGAGGTTCTGTGCTTCAAATGAGAAACCGATTTTCATGCATGCCTGTAGATACCCCTACCTTGTAAGATCCCCACAGTATCAAAACGTAAAACTACTCCTTTTGCAGTGGTATAAAAGAGTGGCATTTTGGCAAGTATTTTATACCGTCATCTTTTAATTTTCAGCGGGACTTTTTCCCAGGCTAGGATACCCCAGTAGGCCAGTAGGATGTATATCTTCATGGGTATCATTTTATTCTTGTAGTCTTCCATTACCTAGCCATCTTTCCAATTATTGATGGGATTCTTTCTACCACTTCTTTCCTTCCAGCCAGTTCAACAAATATCTTGGTACTACCTCCGTTCGGGTTTATTATGCCCCTTGTATTTTGGGTTCAAGTTTGACCATGCATTTAACTAAAAATATATAATGTCTATGCTACACAAAGTATATTATTGGATCTGCATTTGAAAGAGGTTTTCTATGGTGTAGTTTCGTATATAGTTTATATTTTATTAATTAAATTAATGGTCAAACTTTGGCTCAAAATGAAAAGGGGCCTAATAAACCCGAACGGAGGGAGTATCAAACAAGGCTAGGAAGTATGCTTGATTCTGAAACCCACATTTCCCTGCAAGTACTAAAGAAGCAATGAGGAGACAACTCTCTGAGGAGACTACTGTACTTACCTTTAAGACTCTTCCTAGATCTAAATTGCTAAAGTCTTTGAGGGCTTCTTCGATTCATTCTTTTTTCGAAGCACGGGCAGGAGCTTTGCCATTCTATACAAATTTAATTAAGGAAACAAGCACAACGGGCACATTACCTAGCTAAAACTAGGCAAAGACCACCGTTAATACACTGAGCCATGACAACACAAGCAAGCCCAAACTCAACATATATTGCAAACCCTACCAGTTGTTCGCAATACCATCCTCATCACACTTGCTTCACCAACTTTGACTCCCAGCAAGTAGTTGACGCCTCCAACAAGGAGCATAATTGGTTTGGTGCCAAAAATAGGCATGCCAATGTTTGGTATTGTGCCAAATATTGGCTACTACTTTTTTTTAAGGGAACAAATGGTATTCCATCACATTAGACTGCTGGTTAAATCACCAGCTACAGAGTTCATTACAACATTAGGGAATTGGCCTAACCAGATTTCATAGGTGCCATTCCCTAAACTAGTTCCATGTGCAACTAAGGCATGCGCTGCATTATTACAAGACCTTGGACACACATACAGATTTACATTATCAAAACCGACTCTCATTTGAAATTTTATCTTCTGGAACAGAGCTCCAAAGTGGCGCTAGGTCGTAGTCCTGACTTGAGATTGCTTGTTTCAGTACCCTGGAGTCCGTCTCAAAGATGGCTTGGTGACACCCCATGTTGGTTGTTGCATTAATCGCGTTTAAAAGTGCTAGTGTTTCAGCATGTAGGGCATCAGAGATATGTTCCAGATTTCCTGCACCTGCAGCTATAAGCGTTCCACAATCATCTCTTACAGTGAACCCCCACCCTCCAGAATGTGTAACTTCATGAAATGCACCATCGGTGTTTATTTTCAGAAACTCACTTGGTGGAGGCGTCCATTTTTGAGTATTTGCTTGCTTCTGGGTCATCCTCCTCAACTTGAGATTCCTGTATTCATAAGTATGGTGACTAATAGAAGACAAAATATCAAATGAGGATTTAATTTTATCTCCTGCATTAGCTTTATTTCTTTGGTGCCAAATTAACCAAAGTAATGTACACACCTTTAGACATTCTTCTTCATTTAGCTTAAACACTTCTTCCAGGAGGCATTGAGGATTAGTGCATGGTAACAATTTCAGTCTGATATGTTCCATTTGGGCTATGCCCCACACCTTTCTCACATCTTTACATTTCAGGAAGCAATGTCCACCATCCTCATCAAATCTAAAACATATTGGGCATCTAGTATTCACAATATTGGCTACTACTTGATTGGTTAC
The DNA here is from genome assembly GCF_002575655.3 of Aegilops tauschii subsp. strangulata. Taxonomy (NCBI): domain Eukaryota; kingdom Viridiplantae; phylum Streptophyta; class Magnoliopsida; order Poales; family Poaceae; genus Aegilops; species Aegilops tauschii. Next base: position 392,843,343 of record NC_053037.3, read on the forward strand.
CGAGTTGTCTTGTCTATCTCACATAAAGTTGTCAATATTTGGCAAGTCTTGGTATTGCCAATATTTGGCAATTCCAACATTTGGCTAGCCAAATATTGGCAGCAAACCAATCATGCTCCGTAACAACATATGAGGTTGTCACCATTGTCGGCTCTGACCCAAAAGCTAAGCCCTAGCATTGACATCCGAGGTTGTCCCCCTTAGTCGGCGCCGGCCTAAAACCTTGAGTGTCATAGATTTGCCTCGAGCAACACCCTACGTATCACAGATCAAGCACTTGTCGCCCGACTGCATTGTGAAACCTTACAACATCTCCACCCGCCCACTCTAGGCTCGGCGACGCTTTTTGCCGAAAAACGGCCAGCCACGCCCCCAACGCCCCCCTCCCCCAGGACGTCAAAATAGTGCCGGCAAACCCAGGCGAAACCCAACGCGTTGGGGGGCTCTTGGTGGCGTCGGCGTTAGTTTCGGCGAATCGTGTCTCCCCACATGTCCTTTTTCTTGGCCCACTTAATCATTTCCCTTACAAACTTTTGGTTGGGTAGGGTGTGGCTGGGAAGATGCCCTCCCCATGCACTCCTATTTCGGCCAGATGAAGCATTTGGCCCCCCAAGACACTAACTTTTTTGGTTCGGTGGTGTTCTTGGGGGCTCCAACGGTTGGAGATGCTCTTAGTAACTCTCACCCTTAGACTGGCTGCGCCGAGCTGCTTAATAAGGTAAATGGGCCTTCTTGTGCTTTTTTTTATGTTCGTCATAGGAGAAGTGGAGAATAGAGTGGATTTTTGGAACCCAGGTGTATTGGAGGACCTTATTTTAAATACTTTGAAAACCACATTTAAGGTTTCAAAAAATTCTGAAAAAAAATCTACATGATCATATGGATGTATATTACACATGTGTAAAATTTGGTGATGAAATAAGTAAATATGCGACCTATACAAAAATGACAAAATGGTGATTTCCAAATAGTGAAATGCATGCACTGTTCATTTTTCCAAAATCACGATTTTGTCATTTTTGTGTAACTCACATGGTTACTTATTTCAGCATCAAAATTTACACATGTGTATATAGATTCATATAAACATGTTGATTTGTTTTCAGAATTTTTTGAAACTTAAAAATAGCATTTTGGCACAGTTCAAAAAATAGGGCTCCAATGCACCCGAGTTCCAAAGTGACTTTTTGAAGTGTGGAGAAGCCATTTAAAATAAGGTAAGTGGAGCATAGGAATATACTAGTAGAAACTTGTGGCGCTATTTAGGCATTTAATTCAAGAGTGAATTCCTTTTTTACCTCCAAAATTCGTGTTTGTGTGTAAAATCTCAATTTAGGCAAGTGTGTGTGACACATTTGACCCCATTTAGTATTTTCCTCAAAGTTGATGCTGACTGTGCATGCCGCGCGTGGGGTTTATTTTGCCTTTTTCTTTTGGGTTCGCTCCGGTTTTTAGATGCTCCAACCGTGCCCAGCCAGCCACGTCCAACCTGTACCTACCTGCTCGAGCCGCACCCGCAGGCCCTCACCTCCGCGGCTCCCCGGATCTCCGCCCGCTCCTCATCAGTTGGAAAAGGCGTGGCTAGGTGCCTAGGTAGCATATTCTTTTTCTTCTTCCGAATTGGTTTGGTAGCATCTTATATCATTGAAGTGCAAGACTGTATAGCACGTTACAGAAACGAAAAGCGGCGAGACACAACGTGGGTTGCCCTGCCCTCTTGGTGGTTTACGGCGGCGCATCCATCCAATCGGTGCGTCGGCCACCCCCGTGCCCCATGCTGTCGTGCGGGTCGCCGCCGTTCCGCGTCTTGGCCACGCGACGCTGCCGCCGGCGATAGGGTGCGATCACCGAGGCGCTATTCTGTTTTGTACCGGAGAGGGATAGGAGCGGAGGCAATGGCTTGGTTGGCGCTTTCTTTCGCTCCCTGCCGCTCTTGACCCCACGGCCGAGCGCGACGCATTCTTCACCCGGCGCTGCCTCGAGGCAAATTTGACAATTTTGAACGGCGCCCGACACGAAGGCGTCACACTACACTGTACAACGCCTGATTGACAGGCGCTACACGTCTGTCCAACATCGCATCTCGGACTGCCTAAAAATTACTAAGTCAATGTGACCACTAGTGCAACGCCTAGACGTTAGGCGCTACACTGTATAATTCTCAGTCGATGCACATTGACTTAGTAATTTTCAAATTATCCCGGTGCGACGCTGGCTAGGGATGCAATTTACGACGCTGGCAGTATAGTGTGGCGCCTTCGTGTCGGCACCACTCAAAAAGGTCAGCTGAGTGAATTTTTTTAGGAACAGTTTATTTTGTGAAATGATTTTATCCACAGGTCAAATTTGCGACACGTCTACCCGCGCCGTCATGGTCGCGTCAGCCGCCCCTAACAGTGGGCCCGATCCGCACGTGACCCCGTATCTTGCAGCCGCTTTCTCCTGCTCGCTTCCGCTTAACTAATCACTTCCTTTCTCCTGGGCGGTGGGCCTAATTTCCAGTTCTGTGACAGAAATGATTACTCGCTGAGTTGCAATTTACGATAACACCCTTATTCTCTCTCCTATTGCATCTTTTCACACACATAATAACCTCGTAAAAGTTTCGAGATTACACCCCGCGCACCCACAAAAGCCCGGGAAAGGCATGCACCGGCGCCACCCCTTTTACCCCGCTGGACCGATCCTGGCCGTCCGGGCGCACCTTCGGGAACTCGCGTCCGTTCACGAGCAGGAGTACATCCGTAAAACACTTCCAAAGGCGAGGGGATCTATTCGCCTGTAAAAACGACAGATTCGTGGCCCTCGTACCACTCTCGCTCCCACGCTCGCGCAAGCGGAACTGGGGAGAGCAGGACAGAGCGGGAGAGGCTGCAGCGGCGCAGCCCCCAGCTCGGAAGCAGACCTGGTACGACTGGTTGAGGTTGTGCGATGGCGAAGGGGGCGGTCGCGGGGACGGCGGTGGTGGTGTGCGCCGCGGCCGCGGCTGCGGCGGCGGTCGGGGTGGCGGTGGTGGTGTCGCGGAGGAGGAGGAGGACGCGGGACGCGGAGGCGAGCAGGCGGAAGAAGATGGCCGACGTCATCGAGGAGCTGGAGCAGACGTTGGCGACGCCGACGCCGCTGCTGCGCGGCATCGCGGACGCCATGGTGGAGGAGATGGAGCGCGGGCTGCGCGCCGACCCCCACGCGCCGCTCAAGATGCTCATCAGCTACGTCGACAATCTGCCCACCGGGTAATACCCTCCTCTGCTTCTTCGGGTTTCCTCTCATCATCGCTGAGTGGCATGAGCGGCACGTCCGTTTTTGTGTCAGTCTTGGCTGGGAATTGCGTAGTCTTCATGCGGTTTGGAGTTCTGTAGTCTTCAGGCGGTTTGGAGCATGACTTGAAAAAGGAAAAGAAAAAGGGAATTGTCGAAATAAGGTTCGATTTTTTTTTTAAACTTGCTATGATACATATTGGTTCTGGAAGAAGGATCCGTTTTTGCTTTTTCCTCGCAGGGTTGTTGGTTCTATGTGCACCTTCAGCAATTTGTGAATATCTTCCGACATGACGCTCAATTATCAGTTTTGATCATATAATATGCCTGCATGAAGAATTATGATATGGCTCAGAACACAAGGATTTAAATAAAAACGTCACATACTGTTCGGTTTGTAGTGTTTGGAGGATGAGTAGAGACATGTGTACCCACATGCCTTCTCTAATTCTCTTAATGAATGGACCATTTGTATTTCCTACCCACTTGTCGGGCTTACTATCAAGGCACCATTAAGGTATGGGTTTTTCCTTTTTCCAAGGCAGGATCCAGGTAATGAGTGTTTGTGTGCGTGTTCTTTTTTTTAGTCGGCATCGAAAATTTGTTGTATGTCGTATTTTATACTACCGATTTCTCAAATATTGTCCATTAGAATGATGTTGCCTTCTTAAAAAGAAATACTTTGATTGTGTTATACTGTTGTTTCTACGATATGTTGGAGACTGAAAAATCTGGAGTGGGAAGTACTCCTTCTGTCCTAAAATAAGTGTCTTAAGTTTAGTACTCCCTCTGTCCCAAAATTCTTGTCTTAGATTTGTCTAAATACGGATGTATCAAGTCACGTTTTAGTATTAGATACATCCGTATCTAGACTAATCTAAGACAAGAATTTTGGGACGGAGGAAGTGCAACTTTGTACTAAAGTTAGTACAAAGCTGAGACACTTATTTTGGGACGGAGGGAGTATTTGATGACAATCGTCTATGAAAATCCCATGAACAACTTGAGAACTAAATATGTGGAACTTAGAAGACACGTTTCAGACATGAACCCATGAGTAGTATGTTAACTCTAATTGCATAACTAAAAGTCTCATAATATGTGTCCGGCCAAAAGTGAAAGATCTTGAATTATCTCTTTCTGAAATCTTCTGCTCATCTTTCCTCTGCTTTAATGACTTGTCCCACTACTTCAGGGATGAGCATGGGCTGTTTTATGCACTGGATCTTGGTGGGACCAACTTTCGTGTTCTACGGGTTCAGCTTGGAGGAAAGGAGAAACGTGCTGTCCAACAATATGAAGAGGTGCCCATTCCACCTCATCTGATGGTTGGGACTTCCACCGTAAGTGCATTTGATTGCTCTGCTAAGTCCCTTGTATCAGATTTCTTGTTTATTTTTACATGGTTTACTTACTTACAAAAGCACAAATACAGGAACTATTTGATTTCATTGCGGCTGAGCTAGAAAGATTTGTTGAGACTGAAGGAGACGATTTCCACTTGCCTGAGGGCAGGCATAGGGAACTGGGTTTCACCTTTTCTTTCCCAGTACACCAAACATCGATATCGTCAGGCACCCTCGTTAAGTGGACAAAAGGATTTTGCATCAATGGCACGGTAAAAATCAAATTATCACAGTACATACTTGGTTGAGAGAATGATAAACTAATAGCTCTTACCGTTATCTTTGCCGACCATGGCCTGCTCAAAAGCGAAATTTCTTATCAAACACATTTTCTCTATGAAATTTTCCTGTTCATCTTAATATGGCAATTAAACTTCTCCGATTTTGTTCCTCTGAATAGACTTATTAATTGGACAGAAATTATCTTATAGCATTAGGGCTCTCCTAGAGTTTGACTTTTGAGTACTCTCCCTGACAAGTGGCAATCAACCACCTTGCACTGTTCTTCAGAATATTAGAAGTGTCTTTTATCCAATATTAGTATCTACTATGTTTTGTTTCGGTTTTGAACATGTGTAGCCCATAACATAGATCATGTCTAGAAAGATTACTTTTGATGTGATAGATATCCTTCTCAAAACTCATTGTATTTCTGTCTACCATCAAATATCCTCTAACCAGTGTGTAACTAGCCATAGATCTCTCACAAAAGCATAACTAACTGATACAACGCACAATTTTATATTGAAAAGTAGATTCGTGTTTTATAGGCAAGTTCAAATCTGTAGCCAAAAGTAGCGTTATATTTCTTATACAACTGCAGTATACTAAATTACTAAATAGGACTAACAACCATACTATTCATGTGCAGTCTTATTATAGTATGGAGTCTAGACCAACCAAAATAAGTTATGATCTCTTCCTTTCCTCCTATTTCATGGCAACTTTAAACATCTTTTTAACTATATGTATATATATATACCCGATTTGCCATCGCTGTTGTGCTGTTAGGTACTAAAATGTATTAATATATCCGTGAAACCAGAGTTGTATTTGATACATGACTATACTAGTCCTCAAGTTTTTCTGTATACTGCATCCTTACAATCTGGCCTCACTGAATAAGCAGTAGAAATCATTCTCTTGTTTCCTTTTTATCCGATTAATTTGGGGATTTGTATCCTCTTGGTGAACCTAGAGGCGGCCTTTAACCTTGTTTTTGTAATATAATTAGCCAAACTGCTTGCATTACTGCATAGCTAGTACTAAAAAGACATATATCGATGCTTGAAATAGAGTGGTTTCTGTATGCAATTGAATGCTTATCACTGGAGAAGACATGTTTTTCTTATAGAGTTGTAACACTTCTCAACATTTTTTTTTGACACGTACTTGTCAACATTTCTGATTAATCTATATCATTATAATCTCGACCCACTAAAATAAGCTGTATTGATCTTTCTCTTTCTTCTCTCATTGTTACAAGAAGTTCTACCATCTTAGGATGAACATGGAAGCTTCTTTTAACCTTGTTTTTAGCAAGATACTAGTAATAGATAATGGACGACTGCATTGGTGTTCTCTATGATTGATTTCTGTGCGATCAGGTTGGGGAAGATGTGGTGGCTGAATTGAGCAGTGCTATGGAGAGGCAGGGGCTTGATATGAAAGTTACAGCTTTGGTACGGAAGCTCCTTTGTTCGTTCAATTATGTCGCATCTTAAACATTTCAATTTCCTATGCATTCTGATGATGGCATTGATCTTTTAGGTTATCTATGTTGATGGAACACAAATGTTATCCACTTATTACATCACTAGATAATTTCTACGTCACTAGATCTGACAACATTTTTGCGCAGGTTAATGATACTGTGGGCACGTTGGCTGGTGGGATATATGCTGATAATGATGTCGTCGCTGCTGTAATATTGGGCACTGGGACAAATGCAGCGTATGTTGAGCATGTAGATGCAATTCCAAAATGGAAGGGACCACTACCTAGATCAGGAAACATGGTTAGTGTCTGACTTCCTTTGTGTGCTTGGAATACTGAAGGTCTTTTGCACCTTGTCCAGTCGTATGTATATCCACTGCAATTTTTGTGTTGTAGTATGATATTCACTTCAGTTGATAATTCAACAATTCGATTTTGATCTTTGGCATGCTGCAGGTCATCAACATGGAATGGGGGAACTTTAAGTCAGACAAGCTTCCCCGTTCTGACTACGATATTGCCTTGGATTTTGAAAGTTTGAACCCCGGCGAGCAGGTATGGTTTGTCTATTCTGGTTATTCCTGGCTATGTGTGGGTGTGTCATCTTGTCTCACTCTTTGCCTCAGATGTATGAGAAGATGATTTCGGGCATGTATCTTGGAGAGGTTGTGCGAAGGATCTTGCTTAGGCTGGCTCATGATGCTTCCTTATTTGGTGATGTTGTTCCATCAAAATTGGAGAAACTATTTGTACTGAGGTGCGCTTCCATGTCCCACCCATTGAATCTTTAGCTTTATTAATAGAAAAAAAATAAGAATATAATTCAATATAATCTATATTGTGTGACACACTTACTCTAAATTATGTTATTTATTATGGTTCTATCTGTATATTTTTGTACTCTTGGTTGTATTGTACATATATGAAACTAATGAATCAATAGGTTAACAGTTTGGCATTTGGCAGTATTTTGTTGGTAGGTCTGGTCTCCATAGTTTGCGTACACTGTTATTTATGAACATAAAATTTAGAGGCAACTGTCTGTAATGTTTTCCATTTTTCGACTCCGTTTTAGTTTTCTAGCGCATGGAGCAAAGTTTTCTGAAATTTTCTGTATGCTTTGGGATCAGCCCTTTCCAGCCAGCTCAGAAGTTTATCATAAACTTTGCTAATCATAAGGGTCTCCAGTATAACCATTGCGAGTTTGTGGCTACTGGATTTGGACCTTGGAGCTCCCAGACTCCCACTACGCAAAACAAAACAAAATGAAAGAAGGAAAAAAAAACTCTGTCACTGTCCCCTTAAGGCCCTACCATACACTAATCTCACGAAGAAGTGACGCTCTGTTCTGTCTTTCAATGAAAATGAAATGGGGTTTCTCCTGTCAGTTAATTACTCCCTCTGTAAAGAAATATAAGAGCGTTTAGATCACTACTTTAGTGTTCTAAACGCTCTTATATTTCTTTCCAGAGGGAGTAGATGACAATGTATGTCCTTGGAGTGAATCAGCAGAGTACACATATACAGTGGGCACAAAGAATAGCATCTTGGCTTTGACTATGGGCATATTAACTAATGATATTCCGTCATTTTCGCTTGAATAGCTCAAAGGCCTAATGAAAGAGGTAAATTCCATGCTTTGAGCGTATAGTGTACACGATATTTAAGGGGGAAAAGCTTTTCCAGTGATATATCATGACACACAATTCATTCCAATCGATCGCAGTTAATGAAGGAAGCTAATGTGCTTAACCTGAAGAAACTTTATTTTTTGAAACGTCACCGGGGGGCAGCAGAAAAACTGCCCACCTGAATTTTCCATTAACTTCACATCAAACCAAACATAGAGAGAAGGAAGAAACTTTATTAACCAGTAGTAACTTTCAATTGTGGTATTGCAGGACGCCGGATATGTCAGCCATGCATCATGACACCTCACATGATCTCAAGCACCTTGGTGCTAAGCTGAAGGATATCCTGGGGGTATGTATGAATATGATGATAGATATACTCTAGAGAGGATATTGCTGAACCTGACCTTCAACAACCAATGACTCCTTGTCACATGCTTGAACTTACATCTAGGTTGCCGATACTTCGCTGGAAGCAAGATACATAACCCTTCACGTCTGCGACAAGGTCGCGGAGAGAGGCGCGCGCCTGGCTGCTGCCGGCATATACGGCATCGTGAAGAAGCTGGGCAGGGACAGAGCGCCGACTGACGGCAGTCCGAAGCAAAGGACCGTCGTCGCCATAGATGGAGGCCTCTACGAGCACTACAAGAAGTTCAGCTCCCGCGTCGAAGCGACGGTCGCGGAGCTGCTCGGTGAGGCGGCAGCCTCGTCGGTCGTCGTCAAGATGGCCAACGACGGCTCCGGCATCGGTGCCGCCCTTCTCGCGGCCTCACATTCCCAGTACAATGTCGTCGAGTAGTCCTAGGAGAGGGAGTGAGCTCCTGGCGCAGCTTCTTGCTTTCGCCTGGATCACTTATTTTGCCATTTCTCTCCACCGATAGCTAGTCTTGTGCCAATGAGTTTCGTTTGCAACCGCGGGAAGGTGGAAACGGAGGCGGAGGTTAGAATGACGCCGCTCCTTTCCTGCCAATTCTTTTTCCCTAAACCTGCAAGTTTCTGTTGCGATGCCATGTCGCGAACCAAACAGAGGAGACCTGCATCTGATCTTCTACAATTCAGAATAAGGAGGGTGGTATATCACATAATCGAAACATTTATGATTTCTTCTGTTTCGTGATCCACATACTTTATATATGCAATACATGTTCAGTTTTTCCAAACTGAAAATGGCTCCTCCACCATGTGCAGCTACCATGGGATGTGGGTAATGTAAGTCAAATAATCTTTTTTTAACCTTTTTTTTGCGGTTGTTTTTTTTAACCTGGCTAATCAATCAAAAGAATGTGGAGCTAGGTTTGGAATTGTAACCCTCTCCTCTCCTACAGTATGCTAAACTTGTAGTACTACTTGAATGAGCTTCATCCTTTGCCTGCTTACAGGCGCTGTCGCTCCTTAATTCAGACAGTGCTGTCGAAGTCACTCGTGTACTCCCGGAGCGTCTGCAAGAGCGGAGTCGCCCTGCCCTTCTGGTGCGTCTGCTCGGAACACTTGAGCAGCATCTGCAGCACGACCTTCACGTTCGGCCGCGACGACGGCGGCGACGCTGTCGTGCACATCACGCCTAGCCTGAACACGAATTCGATCTCCTCCGAGAACCCCGCGTATCTGATGCGACTATCTGTGGCTTCGGGGATGCTTCCTCTTGATTGGCACAGGCGTCACGCCCATTCCGCCAGGTACCCGTCCTCGCCGCCGTCGTTGGCGGCCCGCCCGGTGGTGAGCTCCAGGAGCACCACGCCGAAGCTGTACACGTCCACCTTCTCCGTCACACTCGTCGTGTTAGCGCACTCTGCACACCAGCATATGACGGTGTGAAAATCTAGCTACTGACGAGTGACGACCAGGGATGGTTTGGTTCCTTACCTGGAGCCATGTAGCCGAACGACCTGGTGTCGGGCGTGCCGGCCTGCACCAGCATCGTGGCCAGCCCGAAGTCTGCGACCTTGGTTCGGAACTCGGAGTCCAGCAAGATGTTGCTGGTCTTGACGTTCCGGTGAACGATGGGCGGGGAGCACTCGTGGTGCATGTAGCAGAGCCCCTGCGCGGCGCCCACGGCGACTCTGATCCTCGTGGGCCAGTCCAAATCACCCTCGCCGGACGACGCGGAGTGCCCGGCGCCGTGGGGGAGAGCGTGCCTGTGGAGCCACCCGTCGAGGCTGCCGTTGTCCATGTGGTCGTACACGAGGAGCTTGTCGCCGGAGTCGGCGTGGGAGAGGCAGCACAGGAGACTGACGATGTTCTTGTGCCGGACGCCGCCGAGGATGCCGGCCTCCGACTCGAACTCGCGCTCCAGCCTCTCTTCCACCTTCCCGGCGCTCCCTATTTTCTTCACAGCCACGGCGCCGGCCTTGCCGTTGTACCGGTTGGTGTACGCGGGTAACGCGACGCGGTACACGCGTCCCGACCCGCCGCTGCCGATGAGATTCTCATCGGTAATCGCCCGGAGTATGTCTGCCTCCCCGAACCCCAGATTGGTTTGGAAAGACGTCATCTTCCAGTATTTAACAAAAAACTACCACAATTCGTAGAACCATGCTTACAAACTACCACTTTATAAATTTATGCCAAAAACTATCATTTTCTCACTAATCCTTGACTAAAAACTACCAAATCTGAAAGGAGCCCGATTCGGCTCTTTTAAACGCGTTTCTGACTAGTTGGGCTCACACGTCAGTGTCTATCTTCTTCCTCCTCCTATATCTCTCTTAGGCATTTCAACAAACACCTCGTCTTCGTGCCCACGGCCGAGAGCTCGCCGGCGAGGTAGTTGCCGGCGAGCGAGAGTACGCGCAGCTCGGTGGCTGGCCCATCCAACCCCCGGCCGACCCTCCTCCTCCTTCTCCCCCTCTGGCCGGAGCACGACCTCCAGCAGGGCGGCGGTGCGCCCCTCCATTGCACGCGGCGACGCTCCTCTGGCCAGAGCGCGGCGATGCACCCCGGAGCACGACGGCGGTGCACCCCTCGGCGCCGGCCGGCAAGGAATAGCAGCAGGCGCGGGCGACAAGGAGCAGCAGGGAGCAGCCGGCGTGGGCGGCAAGGAGTAGCAGGAGCAACAAGCGCGTCCGTGCGCGACCATGGCTGAGCTCGAGTCCGGGCGCGGTGACAAGGAGTAGCAGGGAGCAGCCGGAGCGGGCGGCAAGGAGTAGCAGGAGCAGCAAGCACGGCCGGGTGTGACCATGGCTGAGCTCGAGCCCGGGCGCCGCGGCGGCCATGACTAGCTCCTACCATTAATCCATGAAAAGGAGAGAGGCCAACTCAATGGCGAGGCTGCGGCGAGTCTGAGAGAGGCCAAGGCGAGGCTGCGGCTATGGCGCATGGGGGCACGGTGCCGGACTGCTTCGCCGCGTGCGTGGGAGCCGGCGCCGGCTGCGGCTGCATGTGTGCGCGCGCGCTGGCGCCGGAGGAGGAGAGGAAGGCTCTGGTGACCGGGAGCAGCCATGTGGTGCGGCTCAGCGACCTCGTCGTCCAGGACGCTGGGCTTCCATCTGCTGGCTGCCGTCGCGTGCTTCGCCGGGGTGTTGCCATTGAGAAGACCGCGGAATGCACATGAGGTGTTTGAGGAAATGCCAGAGAGAGGGAGGAGGAGGAAGAAGAAGATTGATGCTGACAGGTGGGCCCATCCTGTCAGAAATGCGTTTAGAAGAGGTGAATCGGACACTTTCCCGACATGGTAGTTTTTAGTCAAAGATTAGTGAAAAAGTGATGAGAAGTACTTCGGTACAAAACCCACCCCCCCTAAACGTAGAAGGGGTAGTATTGTCCATACTAAATTATGTATTTGTGTACCTGTAACGCCCGGATAATTAGGCTACAGTAAACCTCTGTTAAAGATGCCACGTCACCACGGTTACTGTTGATAAACTCCCGTTAGGTCAAACCGTTTCAAAATTCAAATTCAAATTAATGTCAACAATAAAAGTTTTTTAAAATTTACAACAAAAATGTTCGGAAGGTGCCATATTTTGCATAAGTAAATATGGTGTAATAAACACATTTTTATAAAATGCCTAGATAATTTAAAATGATTTAAAACAAAAAAAATAAATAAAAAGAAAGAAAATACAAAAGAGAAAACAAACAAAAAGAAAGAAAGAAGAAAACCACCTGGACCGTGGCCCAACTGGGCCAACCCACCAGGCCCAGCCGGCCACCCACCCCACTCCTTATCCCCTCACCCCTCTCCCAGTCAACCACCGACACCCCCCACTCCCCTAGGTAAATATCTCCCCTCTCTCCCCTGATTGGATCGGGATCGAGAGGAGGAGGCCGCCGCTCGCCGCCCGACGCCACCTCGCCCTCGCCGGCCTGCCTCCTCCTCCCCACCGGTCTGCCTCCCCCGTCGTCGTCGTCCTCGACCACCACCCCGACCCCCACTGCCCCGTTCCCTACGCCCCAATGTGAGCCCCGCCGCCGCGCTCGTCTCCGCGCGCCCTCGCTCCCTCTCTCTCTCTCCCTCGCGCGACCCCGCCTGTGCGCGCGCTCGCGCTCGTCACTGCGGCCGCTACCGCCGCCCACGCGCCCCGCTCGACCACGCTCCGGCCGCCCTTGCTTTCCCCCCAGAGCCCCGCGCCGACCGCGCCCGCGCCCTCTGCCTGTGCCCGCGTGGCCTGCCGCCTGCAGTCACCTGTTGGCCTTGTCGTGCTCCCGCTCGGCCCCTGGCGACGCTCGCACCCGCTTCCCCTCCGCTGCATGCCCGCCGGCCACTACCTCCCCTCGCGCCGTCGCTTGCCCCGCGGCTGGCACCCGCCACCGCAGCCGTTGCAGCTCCCCTGCCGCCTTGCCCTGCAGCCGCCTCCACCGCCCCTCGTGCGACCCCGCCGTCCTCTGCTGCAGTCCGGCACTCGGCCGGCCTCGCCGGTGCCTTTCCCGGCCAGCCTCGCCGTGGCCCCGGTCGTCGCCCGACGCCGGTGCCCGTCAGTGGCCGCTCGACCCTCGCCTGGTCGGGCATCGCCAGCGCCCGTAACCCACGCGCCCGCTAAGGCCCCCTGGGCCAATGACAGGGGGGTCCCAGCCCCCTGAACGTTAAAAAAAGATAGAAAAATAATAATAATTAAATTAATTAATTAACTAATTAATTAGCTTAATTAATCCCGCTTAGTTAAACTAATTAAACTTAATTAACCTAAATATCTAATTAAACTAACTAATCTGTTAGTTAGGGCAATGTGTCAATGACAGATGGGACCCACACGTCAGCTTGACCCAGTCAACACCTCTGCTGACTGATGACGTCATGCTGATGCAGTAATGCCATTTTCGGATTAAATTAATAATAATAATAATTTATAAATTGATTTAAATCTTTAAAAATGAATATAAAATAATCCGTAACTCGGATGGAAAAACTTTGTACAAGAAAGTTGCTCGGAATGACGAGACGAATCCGAATACGTAGCCCGTTCGTCCACCACACATCCCTAGCATAGCGAACATGCAACTTTCCCCCTCCGGTTCATCTGTCCGAAAACGCAAAACACCGGGGATACTTTCCCGGATGTTTCCCCCTTCGTCGGTATCACCTCCTACCGCGTTAGGGCATACCTAGCACCGCGTTTTGCCTCCTTATGTTTTGTGATGCTTTGTTTGCTCCGTATTTACTGTTTCTTCCCCCTCTCCTTCTCCGGTAGACTACGAGACCGACGCTGCTGCTGCCCAGTTCGACTACGGAGTTGACGACCCCTCCTTCTTGCCAGAGCAACCAGGCAAGCCCCCCCTTGATCACCAGATATCGCCTATTCCTTCTCTATACTGCTTGCATTACAGTAGTGTAGCATGTTACTGCTTTCGGTTAATCCTATACTGATGCATAGCCTGTCATTGTTGCTACAGTTGTTACCCTTACCTGCTATCCTACTGCTTAGTATAGGATGCTAGTGTTCGATCAGTGGCCCTACACTCTTGTCCGTCTGCCATGCTATACTACTGGGCCGTGATCACTTCGGGAGGTGATCACGGGTATATACTATATACTTTATATACATGCACATGTGGTGACTAAAGTTGGGTCGGCTCGTTGAGTACCCGCAAGTGATTCTGGTGAGGGGGCTGAAAGGACAGGTGGCTCCATCCCGGTAGAGGTGGGCCTGGGTTCCTGACGGCCCCCGACTGTTACTTTATGGCGGAGCGACAGGGCAGGTTGAGACCACCTAGGGGAGAGGTGGGCCTGGCCCTGGTCGGCGTTCGCGGATACTTAACACGCTTAACGAGATCTTGGTATTTGATCTGAGTCTGGCCATTTGGTCTATACGCACTAACCAACTACGCGGGAACAGTTATGGGCACTCGACGTCGTGGTATCAGCCGAAGCTCTTCTTGACGTCAGCGACGGAGCGGCGCGCGCCGGATTGGACTGGAACGCCTGCTAGACTAGGTGTGCTTCCGGCCGCGTATGCAACGTGCAGGTGTGCAATGGGCGATGGGCCCAGACCCCATGCGCGCATAGGATTTAGACCGGTGTGTTGACCTCTCTGTTGAGCCTAGGTGGGGCTGCGACGTGTTGATCTTCCGTGGCCGGGCATGACCCAGAAAAGTGTGTCCGGCCAAATGGGATCGAGCGTGTTGGGTTATGTGGTGCACCCCTGCAGGGAAGTTTATCTATTCGAATAGCCGTGTCCCTCGGAAAAAGGACGACCCGGAGTTGTACCTTGACCTTATGACAACTAGAACCGGATATTTAATAAAATACACCCTTCCAAGTGCCAGATACAACCCGGTGATCGCTCTCTAACAGGGCGACGGGGAGGGGATCGCCGGGTAGGATTATGCTATGCGATGCTACTTGGAGGACTTCGATAGGACTAGCTATCCCCCTCTTATTCTGGCATTCTGCAGTTCAGTCCACTGATATGCCCCTTTACACATATACCCATGCATATGTAGTGTAGCTCCTTGCTTGCGAGTACTTTGGATGAGTACTCACGGTTGCTTTCCTTCCTCTTTCCCCCCTTTCCTTTCTACCTGATTGTCGCAACCAGAGGCTGGAGTCCAGGAGCCAGACGCCACCGTCGACGACGACTCCTACGACACTGGAGGTGCCTACTACTACGTGCAGCCTGCTGACGATGACCAGGAGTAGTTAGGAGGATCCTAGGCAGGAGGCATGCGCCTCTTTCGATCTGTATCCCAGTTTGTGCTAGCCTTCTTAAGTCAAACTTGTTTAACTTATGTCTGTGCTCAGATATTGTTGCTTCCGCTGACTCGTCTATGATCGAGCACTTGTATTCAAGCCCTCGAGGCCCCTGGCTTGTATTATGATGCTTGTATGACTTATTTATGTTTTAGAGTTGTGTTGTGATATCTTCCCGTGAGTCCCTGATCTTGATCGTACATGTTTGCGTGCATGATTAGTGTACGGTCAAATCGGGGGCGTCACAGTACCCGCCGTCCGTCGTAGGGCCGACCGCCCGTGTACGTCCCGGCCCATACGCCCGCGTCGTACGCATACCGTGCGGTTCGGTAGTGCGATCGGGAAAGGAAAAAAATGACGCCCCACCCCGACACCCCATCCCCGCGTACGAAACTGTGACGCCCCCGATTTGACCGTACACTAATCATGCACGCATACGTGTACGATCAAGATCAGGGACTTACGGGAAGATATCACAACACAACTCTAAAACATAAATAAGTCATACAAGCATCATAATACAAGCCAGGGGCCTCGAGGGCTCGAATACAAGTGCTCGATCATAGACGAGTCAGCAGAAGCAACAATATCTGAGTACAGACATAAGTTAAACAAGTTTGCCTTAAGAAGGCTAGCACAAACTGGGATACAGATCGAAAGAGACGCAGGCCTCCTGCCTGGGACCTCCTAACTACTCCTCGAAGCCGAACTCCATGTAGAATCATCCTCGGGATCTCTAGCTCCTGGAGTCCAGCATCTCGTTGCGACAATCAGGTATAGAAAGGGGAAAAGAGGGAGAAAAGCAACCGTGAGTACTCATCCAAAGTACTCGCAAGCAAGGAGCTACACTACATATGCATGGGTATATGTGTAAAGGGCCATATCGGTGGACTGAACTGCAGAATGCCAGAATAAGAGGGGGATAGCTAATCCTGTCGAAGACTACGCTTCTGGCCACCTCCATCTTGCAGCATGTAGAAGAGAGTAGGTGGTAAGTTCACCAAGTATCATCGTATAGCATAATCCTACCCGGCGATCCCCTCCTCGTCGCCCTGTTAGAGAGCGATCACCGGGTTATATCTAGCACTTGGAAGGGTGTGTTTTATTAAGTATCCGGTTCTAGTTGTCATAAGGTCAAGATACAACTCCGGGACGTCCTTTTACCGAGGGACACGGTTATTCGAATAGATAAACTTCCCTGCAGGGGTGCACCACATAACACAACACGCTCGATTCCATTTGGCCGGACACACTTTTCTGGGTCATGCCCGGCCGCGGAAGATCAACACGTCGCAGCCCCACCTAGGCTCAACAGAGAGGTCAGCACGCTGGTCTAAATCCTATGCGCACAGGGGTCTAGGGCCATCTCCCATTGCACACCTGCATGTTGCGTACGTGGCCGGAAGCAGGCCTAGCCTAGCAGGCGTTCCAGTCCAATCCGGCGCGCGCCGCTCCGTCGCTGACGTCAAGAAGAGCTTCGGCTGATACCACGACGTCGAGTGCCCATAACTGTTCCCGCGTAGTTGGTTAGTGCGTATAGACCAAATGGCCAGACTCAGATCAAATACCAAGATCTCGTTAAGCGTGTTAAGTATCCGCGAACGCCGACCAGGGCCAGGCCCACCTCTCTCCTAGGTGGTCTCAACCTGCCCTGTCGCTCCGCCATAAAGTAACAGTCGGGGGCCGTCAGGAACCCAGGCCCACCTCTACCGGGATGGAGCCACCTGTCCTTTCAGCCCCCCTCATCAGAATCACTTGCGGGTACTCAACGAGCCGACCCGACTTTAGTCACCACATGTGTCATGTATATAAAGTATATAGTGTATACCCGTGATCACCTCCCGAAGTGATCACGGCCCAGTAGTATAGCATGGCAGACGGACAAGAGTGTAGGTCCACTGAGGGAACACTAGCATCCTATACTAAGCAGTAGGATAGCAGGTAAGGGTAACAACTGTAGCAGCAATGACAGGCTATGCAGCAGAATAGGATTAACCGAAAGCAGTAACATGCTACACTCTTCTAATGCAAGCAGTATAGAGAAGAGTAGGCGATATCTGGTGAACAAGGGGGGGGCTTGCCTGGTTGCTTTGGCAAGAAGGAGGGGTCGTCAACACCGTAGTTGTACTGGGTAGCAGCGGCGTCGGTCTCGGTGTCTAACGAGAGAAGAGGGGGATGAAACAATAAATATAATGCAAACATAAGCATGACGATGGAAGACATGTCAATGCGCGGGGCTAGGTGTGCCCTAACGCGGTAGGAGGTGGTACCGGCGAAGGGGGGAAACATCCGGGAAAGTATTCCCGGTGTTTTGCATTTTCGGACAGATGAACCGGAGGGGGAAAGTTGCGTGTTTGCTATGCTAGGGATGTGTGGCGGACGAACGGGCTGCGTATCCGGATTCGTCTCGTCGTTCAGAGCAACTTTCATGTACAAAGTTTTTCCATCCGAGCTACGGCTTATTTTATATTAATTTAAAAAAGGATTTTATCTTTTTCTAGAATTAACAGAATTAATTTAATTAGAAAAAGGCAATTATGATGTCAGCATGATGTCAGTAGTCAACGTTGACCGTTGACCTGGTCATCCTCACAGGTGGGTCCCACCTGTTAGGGACTGCTTAGCTAATTAACAGTAGTTAATTAGGTTAACTAGTTATTAGGTTAATTAATCTTAATTAGTTAATTTAAACAGAATTAATTAAGTTAGTTAATTAACTAATTGATATTTTATTTATTTATTATTATTTTAATTCCTTTTTTAACATTCTGGGCATGGGCCCCACATGTCATTGTCATAGGGGCGGGGCCCAGCTGTCATAGGCCCTAAGGGCCATAGTGGGTTCGGGCGACGGGCGAACGAACACAGGGCGCCCGATGGGCGCGAGCGCCGAGCGTGGCGTCGCCCGAGCGGGAGCGTCGGCGAGCAGGGAAGCTGCGGGGCCAGGCGGAGTGCGGCGAGGGAGGCCGAGCGAGCGGTGGCCGGAGTGGCCAGGTCACGCGCAGGGGAGGGGATGTGAAGTGGGGCGAGGCCAGCGAGTGGCAGGGGTGGGAGGCCGCGCGAGGCAGGGCGCGCCCGCGAGCAGAGCGAAGCGGGACGGCGGACGGCAAGGGCGGCAAGTGAGCGGGGCTCGCGTGCGACGGGCGCCGGAGCAGGTGAGCTACGGTCGCGAGGGGAAGAGAGGAGGAGAGGAGGGGCTCACGATGGCCGTAGGGGATGGGCAGTGGGCTCGGGGAGGAGGACGACGAAGGGGCGGCGTCCGGGTCACCGGCGACGAGTGCGGCGAGACGACGGGGTCGATGGCGCGGCGCAGGAACGGTGGCCTCGGCACGGGACGAGGAGGAGGCCGAGGCACGCGGGGCGATGGCGGCGTCGGCGGAGACCTCAGGCAGCGATGGTCGGCGACGAGATCGAGGCGGTGAGCACTGGGGCGCTCCCGATCCAGATCGCGTGGGGGGGAGGGGGAAAGGGGGTCGCTCCCCCGATCCAGAAACGGGGCGGGGAGAGGGACGAGTGGGGGAGAGTGGGGTGGTTAGGGTTTCTGGGAAGTGGGGGTAGGTGTAGTGGGGGGAATAGGTGGGCTGGCCGGTTGGGCTAGGTGGGTCGGTCTACTCGGCCGTCTGGTCCAGTTGGCCAGGGGGCTTTCTCTCTTTCTTTCTCCTTTTTTTTCTTTTTACACTTTTGTTTTGTTTTCTATTTTTATCTCTTTCTTATTTTCTTTTCTGTTTTATTTATTTTAGTTAGCAAAACAGTTTTACAAAAATACAACCCCTACTCCTAAATTAGCATAATAACATAGGCCACCTACTCCAAAAAGTTTTGGTGATTATATAAACTAGATTAACATTTGTTTAGTATTTAAAAGCATTTGAATAATTGTTTTGCTGCTGTTTTTACTTACTATAGTGCAGTTAAATACTTTACAAAAGTGTGGTTTCTTCACCAATATTTAATATGGACTATTTGGCTCACTCCGAACATTTTAGTTTTAATATTTATAAACTTTTATTATTTTCTTTTATTTAAATTTTGAATTTGTTTCGGTTCTGAACTATCGAGAGTTTATCAACAGTAAACGGGGTGACATGGCATCGTTAACGTGGGATTACTGTAGCTTAATTATCCGGGCGTCACAATTCTCCTCCACTACAAGAAATCTCGTCCCGAGATTTAAGAGGGGAGTAAGGGGGAAAGTTCTGGTTACGATATTCTAACGGATCTTCTCGAAGAAGTTAATCCTTTGGTTGATGTCTTCAATTCTTTTTTCCAATGCATCATGATGAAGTCGTCGTCCTTTCTTCGGGAACTCCATCGTACTTATGGAAGGATAAGGGGGCATTACGGAAAAATGGGCCGCTACAATGTTTGCTTATCTAGTAGATAACATCAGGGAAGGTGGCGGGAGGTAACCCTCGAATTGAAACTTAAGACATTATCGAGAGCAAGTAAGAAGGTGCAAAATAGAAGTTTCAAGCGCATAGACAGTCGTTCGTTGCCTGATACGAAATGTGACAGGGGTTCAGAGCAAATGGGAAAGTATTGCGTCTGGTACCAGAATAGATCACTACGCAGGTGGCCCATGAATCACATACGAAGTCAAACTTGAGGAATAACTTCGACAACAGGGTGTATAGGAGAGTCAGGTTTCGATCCTGTGGAACTGTGGGTTATGGGCCCACCATGTGGGTTAAAAGTAGGAAGGGCGGTGACATCTTGCACGATCATGATAGCAAGGCATGTCAGAGGGTAGCCTGTCAGTTATATGTCAGCAACATCGTCGGTACCAAGGGCGAGGGACGAAGAGAACCATTTTCCTACTCGTTGAAACGAGGCAGACCAATAGGCAAAGTTCTCGTCCATCGGTGGTTACCGGAATGTCACCAACAATAGTAACAGGGTCTTACTGACAGAGTTGTACACCGAGGTGTTTGCACAAGCAGGGAATTAATACTGCTTAGATCATAATGATCACCAGAAACGTTAAACCAACCAATGGAAAGGAAAATATGATTATCAGATTAAACAGAACAATGGAAAAGAAAATGTGTTTAAACACATATTTCAGGGGTATATCCTTCCCAAGGGCAATGGTTAGAAGAGAACCATTTAGGTTAGGGAAGAGGAAGTTCATGACATTACCCAAACAACGATGTTTGAATAATTGGTAACGAAAATTTAGCATTGTGCTTCAAATGTTTTTATTGAAGATCGGAGTACCACAGACATGCTTCGAGATAGCATTGACATGGTCATTAGGTAAGATCAGGCTATGGATACACAAAGGATCCATCAGGAACAACTTATAGAGTAAGTCTTACAATTTCCTCATGGAAGAATAGCTAACCTTGCTAAAAAGGAAAACTTATAACAATAGGTCCTTCGGCCAGGTGTGTTAGGCATGACATCGCCTTACTGGGTCATAAATAGACCAATGTTATAACTCTTGGAAATATGTTCCAACCATCATATCTGACCGAGATTCAGATCTGATTGGTGTCAGGATAACTCAGACTCAGGATGCCTGAGAAGAAAGGTGCAACACAAATTGTCGAAACGACATCGAAGATTCTCGGGAGATGAACTATGGAAGCGAGTTCCGAACAAGGGTTCATCATTAAATCAAGGAGAGGTGAGGAGGTGACTGATTGACTCAGCGACAATCCATTGAGATTTCCAAAAGATGGATTTCCACAACTATGTGACCAAGGAGATAACATTAGCTAGATCGAATGACTTAATGATGTATGCTCGAGGAAAACATACATAGTTAAACATTGGTTGAAATGTGCACCCAAAATATGGGCTAGGTAGCACGATCAATGTTCGAATGATGATTCATTAAGCCATAGACGTAGAATGAAACTATAGACCAATAACTTCACAGCACTAGGGTTGCTAGAAGTTTAGAATTTACACATCACAGACCATTTGTCGGTATTTCGTTTAGAAACAACACAGGGACCAAGAAAGAATGGTGATGGTGAGAAGTATCACTGTACCAAGAATTCTTAAGAGGTGGAGTAATGCTCACGACATTCTTGACATAAAAGATGGTAATACTACAAGGTAGAACATATCATAAGCTAGATAGCAAGGAAATCAAGATACAACACAAAATATGAACAAGCTTGTGTTGGGGGGAGGCAAGAATGTTGTCGATGATAACACAATTCATCGAGGGGCAAGGATGGTATTTCTCATCCTGAATTTCGACACACAACTTGGAAGAAGTCAAACTGTTGACAATGATCACGACAAATTTGTCGAGAGGTTTTCAAGAAGATGTAATGGATCAACGATGACATCAATTCAAAGGAATGATGAAAGCGAAAGGTTATTGGAACCACGGGTAGGACACAAACTCGAAATCAAGTTTGCTGTTCAAGGAGAAGTGATATGACGAGGAAGATAGACGCAAGATTAGCTCACTGTCGAAATTTGTGCGCTGGGAAGGACCAGGTAGCACAGTTAAAATCGGCACGATAATGACATAGCCGAGCAGGCTAGGGATGACGTGATCGAGTACGAACTCGTAAGCAAAGGAGATTACTAAGAGTTGTTTAATCGTGACGCGGACTCGATTCAGTTATCGATGTCCTTGAGTGTTTAATAACTCGGAGCCCGTGAAAATTTGGAATCAATGAGAATGTAATACTTGATGGAGAACTCATAAGAAGTTATGCAGTTCCGTGATAATCTCGAGATACCAGGGGGGTAATACTCGACGACAAACCAAAGTAGAGGTTGGACTGGGGTATTGCTCTACAGAAGACAAGTGCTTAAACTTGTACGAGAAATGGTATTTAAAGGAGAACATGGTCGGAACAATGATTGCAAAAGGCCAGATCCCAGATATAAGATGAACTTATACCAAAGGAATAATTAATTTAAGAGAAGCTTTAATGATAAGAGCTACATCGTGTCCATGGGCATGAACATAAAGTTCAAGGTCGACTCTCACTTCTCCAATACACAACTTCTCATTTACTGCTCTCGGTTAAGAATGTTTAGAGTTTGAAAGTTTAACTGGCGGAATACCAGAAGGTTATGACCCATGAAGACTTTTGGGTTCACACAATTTAAGGAAGGTATATGTTCAACCCATCGGGGCATCTTAGAAACATATACCACAATTCCAGGAGTAATTCGTACAAGCTCGAAAGCAGCACATGGTTGAGAAAGCAGAGGATACAATTTACCCAAGGCATTATGTATCCGAGGATGGCTCAGAAGATTATTGAATATGAAGGACGCTGTCAGATAAAATCCAACAAAGTATTTGACGGTCCATAACAGCGCTAATGTGAGTACCGGCACAATCAAAGGAAGAAACAATGCGAAGGCACTGGATTATAGAAGCAACTTACTAATTCCAAGTTCAGATGCAAAGGAATTTATGATTTCCAAATCAAGGGATCAGAAGCAAACGCTCTGATTAAGGATGGATAACTTGAGTAAGCTTAGGGGTACAAACGACGACAATTTGATTGGTCGAGATCCAGCTCGTGTTAAAAAAAAGACGTCTGAGCCAAAAGAATGAATTCTAGGATATGATTGAGGATTGCGAGCATTCGCAACATATTGAATCAATGGGCTCAAAATGATATTGACAAAGGATGCCAATAAGATTACGAGACTTAAGATTAATCATAATGCAAGTAAGCAAGAATTTCAAGAGCAAAAGGCTCCTAAGGATTTTCGGAAGATCGAATGGTATTTTGAACACTTTTGTGAAATACTTGAATCAACTGGGATGAGCCGATACTCGGTAAGTGCGAGAATTATCCGTAGGGGTATTCAGGTGACAAAGAACAGCAAGGCAGTAAGCTCAAAGGATTCTCGGAACAACAGAGAGAATTTCGGGGTATCTTGTAATAACAAGATCAACTGGGAACATTGTATGAATGGCGAGTATACGTGGTTATCCATAGGAGTTTATCGATGAAAGGGAATTTCAAAAGCGATGAACACAAGTTCTCGGGTTATCAGCGGAGAGTATCTTCAGGGTCTTCACGTGCAGCAGACGATCATCAGTAATAAGGGGCTCTCCGGGTGAAAGTGATAACAGGATCCTAATGTTAGATTTAGCAAAATTCACTTAACCCGAATAGAAGAGAGATCAGAGTCCCAGAGTATAGACAAGGAGTAAAAGATCCTAATACCACCCAATGGCGACATGGGCCCGTAAGCCACACAACCATGTTAGTAAAAGTTTTTCAATGACTAGACTCGACTTTGGCCAAGGAGTTGGGAAGGGGGATTCCTACAGGCAGTCGGCTCTGATACCAACTTGTGACGCCCCCGATTTGACCGTACACTAATCATGCATGCATACGTGTATGATCAAGATCAGGGACTCACGGGAAGATATCACAACACAACTCTAAAACATAAATAAGTCATACAAGCATCATAATACAAGCCAGGGGCCTCGAGGGCTCGAATACAAGTGCTCGATCATAGACGAGTCAGCGGAAGCAACAATATCTTAGTACAGACATAAGTTAAACAAGTTTGCCTTAAGAAGGCTAGCACAAACTGGGATACAGATCGAAAGAGGCGCAGGCCTCCTGCCTGGGACCTCCTAACTACTCCTCGAAGACGAACTCCATGTAGAATCATCCTCGGGATCTCTAGCTCCTGAACTCCAGCATCTGGTTGCGACAATCAGGTATAGAAAGGGGAAAAGAGGGAGAAAAGCAACTGTGAGTACTCATCCAAAGTACTCGCAAGCAAGGAGCTACACTACATATGCATGGGTATATGTGTAAAGGGCCATATCGGTGGACTGAACTGCAGAATGCCAGAATAAGAGGGGGATAGCTAATCCTGTCGAAGACTACGCTTCTAGCCACCTCCATCTTGCAGCATGTAGAAGAGAGTAGCTGGTAAGTTCACCAAGTAGCATCGTATAGCATAATCCTACCCGGCGATCCCCTCCTCGTCGCCCTGTTAGAGAGCGATCACCGGGTTATATCTGGCACTTGGAAGGGTGTGTTTTATTAAGTATCCAGTTCTAGTTGTCATAAGGTCAAGATACAACTCCGGGTCGTCCTTTTGCCGAGGGACACGGCTATTCGAATAGATAAACTTCCCTGCAGGGGTGCACCACATAACCCAACACGCTCGATTCCATTTGGCCGGACACACTTTTCTGGGTCATGCCCGGCCGCGAAAGATCAACACGTCGCAGCCCCACCTAGGCTCAACAGAGAGGTCAGCACGCCGGTCTAAATCCTATGCGCGCAGGGGTCTGGGCCCATCGCCCATTGCACACCTGCATGTTGCGTACGCGGCCGGAAGCAGACCTAGCCTAGCAGGCGTTCCAGTCCAATCCGGCGCGCGCCGCTCCGTCGCTGACGTCAAGGAGAGCTTCGGCTGATACCACGATGTCGAGTGCCCATAATTGTTCCCACGTAGTTGGTTAGTGCGTATAGACCAAATGGCCAGACTCAGATCAAATACCAAGATCTCGTTAAGCGTGTTAAGTATCCGTGAACGCCGACCAGGGCCAGGCCCACCTCTCTCCTAGGTGGTCTCAACCTGCCCTGTCGCTCCGCCATAAAGTAACAGTCGGGGGCCGTCAGGAACCCAGGCCCACCTCTACCGGGATGGAGCCACCTGTCCTTTCAGCCCCCCTCATCAGAATCACTTGCGGGTACTCAACGAGCCGACCCGACTTTAGTCACCACATGTGTCATGTATATAAAGTATATAGTATATACCCATGATCACCTCCCAAAGTGATCACGGCCCAGTAGTATAGCATGGCAGACAGACAAGAGTGTAGGGCCACTGAGGGAAGACTAGCATCCTATACTAAGCAGTAGGATAGCAGGTAAGGGTAACAACTATAGCAGCAATGACAGGCTATGCAGCAGAATAGGATTAACCGAAAGCAGTAACATGCTACACTCTTCTAATGCAAGCAGAGTAGGCGATATCTGGTGATCAAGGGGGGGCTTGCCTGGTTGCTTTGGCAAGAAGGAGGGGTCGTCAAAACCGTAGTCGTACTGGGTAGCAGCGGCGTTAGTCTCGGTGTCTAACGAGAGAAGAGGGGGAAGAAATAATAAATATAATGCAAACATAAGCATCACGATGGAAGACATGTCAATGCGCAGGGCTAGGTGTGCCCTAACGCGGTAGGAGGTGGTACCGACGAAGGGGGGAAACATCCGGGAAAGTATTCCCGGTGTTTCCGTTTTCGGACAGATAAACCGGAGGGGGAAAGTTGCGGGTTTGCTATGCTAGGGATGTGTGGCGGAGGAACGGGCTGCGTATCCGGATTCGTCTCGTCGTTCTGAGCAACTTTCATGTACAAAGTTTTTCCATCCGAGCTACGGTTCATTTTATATTAATTTAAAAAGGATTTTAACTTTGTCTAGAATTAACAGAATTAATTTAATTAGAAAAAGGTAATTATGACGTCAGCATGATGTCAGCAGTCAACGTTGACCGTTGACCTGGTCAACCTGACAGGTGGGTCCCACCTGTTAGGGACTGCTTAGCTAATTAACAGTAGTTAATTAGGTTAACTAGTTATTAGGTTAATTAATCTTAATTAGTTAATTTAAACAGAATTAATTAAGTTAATCAATTAATTAATTGATTGATATTTTATTTATTTATTATTATTTTTAATTCCTTTTTTTAACGTTCTGGGCATGGGCCCCACATGTCATTGCCATAGGGGGCGGGGCCCAGCTGTCATAGGCCCTAAGGGCCATAGTGGGTTCGGGCGACGGGCGAGCGAGCACAGGGCGCCCGATGGGCGCGAGCGCCGAGCGTGGCGTCGCCCAAGCAGGAGCGCCGGCGAGCAGGGAAGCTGCGAGGCCGGGCGGAGTGCGGCGAGGGAGGCCGAGCGAGCGATGGCCGGAGTGGCCAGGTCACGCGCGGGGGAGGGGATGTGAAGTGGGGCGAGGCCAGCGAGTGGCAGGGGCGGGAGGCCGCGCGAGGCAGGGCGCGCCCGCGAGCAGAACGAAGCGGGACGGCGGACGGCAAGGGCGGCAAGTGAGCGGGGCTCGCGTGCGACGGGCGCCGGAGCGGGTGAGCTACGGGCGCGGGGGGAAGAGAGGAGGAGAGGAGGGACTCACGATGGCCGTAGGGGATGGGCGGTGGGCTCGGGGAGGAGGACGACGAAGGGGCGGCGTCCGGGTCGCCGGCGACGAGTGCGGCGAGACGACGGGGTCGATGGCGAGGCGCAGGAACGCCGGCCTCGGCACGGGACGAGGAGGAGGCCGAGGCACGCGGGGAGATGGCGGCGTCGGCGGAGACCTCAGGCAGCGGTGGTCGGCGACGGGGTGTCCGGGCGACGGCGGGATCGAGGCGGTGAGAGCTGGGGCGCTCCCGATCCAGATCGCGGGGGGGGGGGGGGGGGGAGGGGGAAAGGGGGTCGCTCCCCCGATCCAGAAACGGGGCGGCGAGAGGGAGGAGTGGGGGAGAGTGGGGTGGTTAGGGTTTCTGGGAAGTAGGGGTATGTGTAGTGGGGTGAATAGGTGGGCTGGCCGATTGGGCCAGGTGGGTCGGCCAGCTGGTCCAGTTGGCCAGGGGGCTTTCTCTCTTTCTTTCTCCTTTTTTTTCTTTTTACACTTTTGTTTTGTTTTCTATTTTTATCTCTTTCTTATTTTCTTTTCTGTTTTATTTATTTTAGTTAGCAAAACAGTTTTTAAAAAATACAACCCCTACTCCTAAATTAGCATAATAACATAGGCCACCTACTCCAAAAAGTTTTGGTGATTATATAAACTATATTAACATTTGTTTAGTATTTAAAAGCATTTAAATAATTGTTTTGTTGCTATTTTTACTTACTATAGTGCAGTTAAATACTTTACAAAAGTGTGGTTTCTTCACCAATATTTAATATGGACTATTTGGCTCACTCCGAACATTTTAGTTTTAATATTTGAAAAATTTTATTATTTGCTTTTATTTAAATTTTGAATTTGTTTCGGTTCTAAACTATCGAGAGTTTATCAACAGTAAACGGGGTGACGTGGCATCGTTAACGTGGGATTACTGTAGCTTAATTATCCGGGCGTCACAGAAACCCTAGCGGCATCAACGCCGCCGTGGTCCACCGTCGTCACGACGTCGGGCGGCATCCGTAGTCACCCACGCGCTGTGTCACCGGTGTCGCGTGAAACCGACACCCCATCCCCGCCTAGGAAACCCTAGCGGCATCAACGTCGCCGTGGTCCACCGACGTCACGACGTCGACCCCGACGTGCCCGTCTAGTCGCGAGCACCGACGACGTCCGTAGTCACCCACACGCCGTCTCACCGGTGAAACGCCCAGCGCTCCCGCGTCAACGTTCTGTCCTGGTACGCGCCCTCCACGACGTGGGTGGCAGTAGCGCATCGGCGTCGACCCCAGGCGAGGACCCCTCGACGGCGCACAGTAGGTTCTCTGGCTCTTTTTTTTTCTTTTTCATTTGTCCATTGCATTTTTTATGCAAAATGATTCCCTACTTAGCTAAATTAGAGAGGAGAGTAGTGACCTCTTAATGACCTCATAATGATTTTGTATGTTCAAATTTGTATGCATGCCACATAGTCATGTCACTGTTGACGAATTTACTGTATTCGCGATGATGTTGTGGAATGTTGGCATTGATCTCACACCTTATTTGTATGTGCATAGATGGAGCAAGTAACCGGATACGCCGGTGATGATTCCGGTAGCGATAATGGATCCTCGTCATTGAATGCGAACCAACCTCCCGGAGACAACTATATGAGTCAGGATGAATCGTACAGTGGTAATGTAAGTGCCTTCAATGTTGACCAAAACATATTGAATACAAACTAGTTATTTGACACTTACATGTCCTTTTAAATTTGTACAGCTACATGGCAATGATGACGATGAGGAATATGATATAGATGAACAATTTTATGTAGATAGTGTGAGCCAGGTATGTTGAAAAAATTGTAGGGCAATGATTGACATTAAAATTGTATGACCACTTATTTTACTTTACATGTGCACGGATAAATGCTAATGGTGACAATGAGCGTAATAATATAGATGATGACAATGCCGAGAGTGAGGTCGATGCATCTCGTAGTGGGAGCGGTAGCCAAGTAACTTCTTTACATTATTTATGGTTAGTAACAATACAAGAACAGATTGACATGCAAGGTTATATGTCATATTTTGCAGGGAGGTGTTGATGGTCCTAGCGGGAACGATGAGCGCAGCGATGATGATCAGTTTGACCTTGACATGTGCTATGATGAATATCAGCAAGAGTCACTTGATAGGCATTGGGCAGTGATGGTAAAGACATTCAGGTCATTAGACGAGGTGTACACGTTCTACAACAAGCACGCGAGAGAACGTGGGTTCAGCATCAGGAAGGACTCGCTAAAACGTTCAAAGGATCGCGCAAGGACTGTGCGCTTGGGGAGGTATCTCTGTCCCGCCGCAGGAAAACGACAGGCCAAGTTCTGTACCATGGAAGCCCGGACCCGCAGGCTTAGACCGGAGAGTCGATTCTTATGCGAAGCCCATTTGACAGTTAAGCTTGATAAAAAGCTCAATCTTTGGTATGTCAGCAGTTTCTTCGATGATCACAGCCACACTCTTGCACGACCGGACGAAGTCCCTTTCCTCCGATCTCATAATCAGATCAAAGCATTTGAGAGAGCTGAGATCTTAGCTATGGCTGGAGCTGGGATAAGAAAACATATCATTTCTGACAACGTCGTTAGCAGGTATGGGTCCTATGCAAAGTCACCGTTTCAGAGGACAAAGCTGTATAACATGTGCTATAGGGAGAACATGAAATTGCTTGCACAAGGTGATGCCGATACTGCCATAGGAATCATGTTGACCAGAAAGGACAGAGATCCAGACTTCTTCTTTGAGCAAACAGTTGACGCTGAAGGCAAGCTCCAAAACCTGTTCTGGTGTGATTCGCAGTCACGCCGGGATTATCTAGACTATGGTGATGTTGTCGTCTTCGACAGCACATACAAGATGAACAGGTATGGAATGCCGTTCATCCCTTTTGTGGGTCTGAACAACCACCGTTGCACTACGGTATTCGCCTGCGCCATTGTTTCAGACGAGACTGAGGCTACATATGTTTGGTTGCTTAACACGTTCTTGAAAGCTAACTGTGAGAAGAGGCCCAAATCTGTAATTACCGATGGAGATGCAGCGATGAGAAGGGCTATCAGGAAGGTGCTTTCTAACGTGTGGCATCGTCTATGTTCATGGCATATTGAAAAGAATATGCAGAAACACCTCAACCACAAGTCATTGAAGGAGTTCAGGGCATTATTGTACTATGCCACTACACATAAGGTTTTTGAGGAGAGATGGGCCGCGTTTGTGCGCAAATGGCAGACGGAGAGAACGAAAACATGGCTCCATAGGATGTACTGGAAGAGGACGCTTTGGGCTGCATCATATTTGTCTGGTGGGTTTTTCCTTGGTATGCGCAGTAATCAGAGGAGTGAGAGTCTGAACTCCAGCCTGCACCTTCATCTTGACTATGGTATGACGATCGTTGACATGATTGTACACTACGAGAATTGTATTGTTCGCCTCCGTGAGAATGAAGCTTATGATGACTACACGGCCTCACAGACTCTTCCAGTAACAGTGACCGAGTGTCAGGCCATTGAGTCGTATGCTGCGAAAGCATTCACGCAGGCAAACTTTTATATGTTGCAACAAGATATGAAGAAGGTACAGGAGCTTGAGGTAATTGATAGACTGACAGGGACCGATAGTCAGAGATTTGTGGTTGCGTGGAAGAATAACAGGGATCACAGATTTAATGTGGACTATACGCCAGGTAACTCGGCAGAAACTATAAAGTGTAGTTGCCGAAGTATGACTCGCAAAGGGCTTCCTTGCAAGCATATTCTTCATGTTTTGAATGCACTGAACTTACCTGTGATACCCAAGTGTTGTGTCCTGCGAAGATTCTCAAAAAAAGCACGAGCTAGACTGCCCGTGAAGCTCACCAGCGATCTGTTTGCGTGGGGTTGGTCAAGTGGTGAGGACAGAGCTAGATATAGTGAGTTGACCATCAAATCTTCAGAAGCATGTCATGTCGCATGTAGTAATCCTTTCTTATTCGACAAGTTGACGGCAGCTCT
Source organism: Aegilops tauschii subsp. strangulata (assembly GCF_002575655.3). NCBI lineage: Eukaryota > Viridiplantae > Streptophyta > Magnoliopsida > Poales > Poaceae > Aegilops > Aegilops tauschii. The sequence goes on from NC_053037.3 coordinate 392,873,599, forward strand.
GGATGATATTATAGCGAATAAGGACATTCAGGGAAATGAAGATGATAGTCAGCGAAGCTTCGTGAACAATAATCCATTTGAGCCTAACCGAGATCATATTCTGGTTCGTGATCCAGTAAAGGTTTTGACGAAGGGCGCACCTAAGCAGAATAGTAGAGGTCGCGGTAAGGGTGGCCCAGATGTGACAAAAAATGAGAGGCCTAAAGCATTTGACGAGAAATCTGGACGAAAATGTAGCATATGCAGCGGCTCAGGTCATAACAGGAGCACATGCAGCAAAAATGAAGAGTATGTCTATTCTTTGTTTATGTTAGTTTTGTTGTTTCATTTACGGTACATTGATTCTCATAGTTTATTCTATGCGGCAACTGGGCTTGAAGACGGAAGTGAGGACGGTGCATCTGTTTTACTGCATCCATTTATATGTAACTGTATGTCTTTTTGCTTTGTTTATGTTACTTTCGTTGATTCATCTACCGTACATTGATTCTCACAATTTTTTTATTTATTCTATGCAGCAACTGGGCTTGAAGACTCAAGTGAAGACGATGCAAGTGTTTTACCTCTTCCATTTATATGAAAAACATTTGTTAAATTTATGTTCGTGTTGAGTATTTTATATTGTGAAACAAGATTATTGCCTAAAGACCGTTGTTATTTGAGACTTGTTATTTTCTGTCCACTACAATAAAATTACTGTGGTGACAATTGTTATGTTGAGACATCATTATTGTTGATATAAATATTCACTATTCATTGTTTATATTATGAATTCTGCATGTATTCACTACAGTTCCGTCGACTGTCAAATATATTAAAATAAGAGAAGTACTCTACGAATTATTGTTGAAAAAGAAAAAAAAAGGAAAAAAAATGCCCGCCCGTCTCCACAGCGTGTCTTACTAAGCCCATCGTTATCAAGCCCACCGGGCGACTACAACAGGCGTTTCAGAGCACGCCGTGGAAACCAGGCCCAACAGGGCAGCATCGACGGGGTAGTAGACCAGAGGAGTTCAATGTGCCGACGGGAGCTGGGTATATAAACTGGTCGTCGCCGCCTTCGGCCGGCGAGGTGGGACTAAACTAGCGTTAGTTTCCCTGGCGCGTCGTCTCAGCGGGGGTTAACTGGGCCGGCCCACGTCGCGTCTGGCTGTCTCCACGTCGCTCCGCGGCCGACGCAAGTTTAGTCCCACCTCGCCGGCCGAAGGGGACGACGACCAGCTTATATACTCAGCTCCCGTCGGCACATTGAACTCCTCTGGTTACTACCCCGTCGATGTACCCCGTCGATGCTGCCCTGTTGGGCCTAGTTTACACGGCGTGTTCTGAAACGCCTGTCGTAGTCACCCGGTGGGCTTGATAACGACGGGCTTACTAAGACACGTTGTGGACGGGCAGGCAATTTTTTTACCTAAAATATTTTTTTAGCTTTTCTAAACTAAACTAACACCCAGTGTGCTGTAAACCAACTTTTTGCTAACAAAATAACACGCAGTGTGCTGCCATAGTTTACTGTACAAAAACTTAACGACGACACGATTACATATATGTAAATCTAAACATTATTGTTGTTTTTGTAAACTATTTTTTTTGTTTTTCTAAACAAAATCGCCGCGTTTTTTTTAATAATGCGCTACCATAGTTTAGTGCACAGAAAATAAACGAGATCGTATTACATATATGTAATCGTAACATTAGTGTCAAAAAAAATAGTTAGTATTAAATATTTCTTCAACAAAATATCGTGTACACATACAAACGGTAAGTACGCATATAACTATTCGGAAACAAAAAATCATGTAAACAAAAAAAGACTGATTATATAATATTTATGAAACAAAATATCATGTGGACATAAAAAACGTAATTAAGTGTATAATCTTTTCGGAACAAAATAGTGGCAAAATCAATAAATATGTCTATTAAATAAAATTTATAAGCAAGTGCGCAAAGCGTTTGGAAAATATAGTCCTCCAGTACCACCCAATCACATGCAAAACTCCTCCGCGGCGCATCTATTTCTTCTTCTTTGATATCCGAATAACTTTGTTTTTCACTTCATCAAGCTTGTTTCTTTCGGAAAAGATAAGTTGCGCTATCATTACCTCTCTCGAATCATCAATTGACCTCTGGGAAAAAAGTGGTGTTAGCACAGCGTTCATTGTACATCGTAGTATAAACATTACTTGCGTACCTGTGAAAATAAGCCTGTCCATTTGTCACCATCCCAATATTGAAAGCATCGAAGGAGAAATATTCCACACGAATTCCTAGTGCATACAATTTACGAAGATTAAATATCTACTGTACATACAGGACCGGCATTCTGTCAAAGTAAGAACTCACCCATCATGTTGTTTTGGCATGTCATACATTTGAATAGGCCAATTGGAAACATCCGGATAATTCACAATTCCGGTTGCATTTGCTTCTTGGATATCTTCTGCTAGTTGTTTTCTCTAAAGATATGATTAACATGGTGGAAAGAATGTCATTCAGTGTACTAAAGAAAACGAATGTTACCAAATGCACATTTGAAAGTTAAACCTACCAGGTCCTCAACAAGTTCTCTAATAACACTGTCAAGTTTTCCGGTCATCAACGAGTCAAGAACCTGAAACTCTCTCTTCTCGCTATGCATGACGACAGTAACCCAGTGAGTGTTTTCCTTGTTTAGAGGAATATAAGTCTGCATCACAAGGACCATAAAACACAATCAGCACATACTATCGTATGTATGTACCATGTAACCAATCAAACTTACCTTTGATTTTTTGAAATACTCGTCCTCACATCTATTCACGGGTCCATTATTATGCGAATCTGCTTCATAATCGTTACCCGGCGGTCTTCTTTCCGGGTCTAATGTGAAGCAACCAATATATCCTCCAAGTTGTCAACATGAAACGATCATCATTAACTTTGTCGACCAAATATGATGAGTATGCATTAATTACCTATAAATAATGTGTCAGATTTAACAGTGGTATTTTCGAATCAATTGTAAAACAATATATGAAATTAACTTACGTCGCCACTTAGCCACTCATGGTTAATAATCTGACAAACTCTCCGCACAGTGAGACCTTCTTCCATGCCATCATTGAAAATTTCTGTTTTGGCATGTTTTTGTGAATACTCATGCGCGCGCACGTACTTGATGGACGCTTTCACCACATCATACCCATCACTAGATTTGTTAACACCACCATTTTGGAACAATTCTGTAACACACAACTCAAATATTTATAAACGCAAATATATAAATAATTATTACGCAAGAACAATTAGAAACACAAAAAACTTACTTCCTTTCGCAGAACGTTTTGCACGCTTGTTCGGTTTAGGAACCACATAAGGAGACTTGACATGTTGTGATCCTTTGCGGTTGCGCCTGCCAGTAACCTCCTCCACTTCCTCTTGTACTCCTCGAGAACCAAGCAATGCATGCAATGTGATCTCGTCCGTCCCTAAAGATGTGGCAGCTTTTTCATCTGATACTTCTGGTACTTGGATAGGATCATCCATATCACCCTTGAAACTATCCCAGTACTCAGGTGTGCAGTAAAAAGGTGTGTTTCCACGAGAAGTTACATCAACGCCGTCATCATCCTTTTGCAAATTCATTTTGGAAGGTGTGTGGAACCGGTCTGAATCATCTTTTTGATATACGAACTCTTTTTTCGAAGTCCACCATCGTTTGAAGACTCATTAATGCCTCCGTACAGATTCTCTTAGTCTTCTTCCAGGTTACTGGGTTTGTAGAAGATGCCGGTTTTGTTTAGTTTCTCAATCATCCTCTGCAAGAAAACATTTCATCTTAGTTCTTCAATTTAGTGATGGACATTAAAGTGACGTGCTCAAGTGTTACCTGTGCGCATAACTCTGGCAAACGAAGCATTTCCTTCCGAAGCTCATTAAATCACACTCAAAATCCGGTCCATAGTAGGCTTCTGGCTCGAAGCCTCCAAGGTACTGCCTTCTTTCCTCGTTCCAGTAACGTTAGATTTTTTGCTACTAGCTTTCTTGGTTTTTTGAGCTTCTTCTTCTGCAATTGTTTTCAGCATGTACTCCTCTGTAATGTTGTCATCGATCTACAAATGCAACAAGAGAATTATACATACAAACCATATGCACACTTAATTTTATTTCATAAATGTAAAAAAACATGATTACTCGGATTACCATCCCAACACCACGACCATATTCATAGTCGTATTTGTCTCTTCTCACAGCCATATCTTCCGTCCAGTTCCTCATCAGCGGGCTCAACAATGCCAACGGATCATATTTTGGACCGGTGATTGGTTGCACCTTCTCCCAGTATAGGTACTGCAAAACACATAAACTAATTAAATTACATGTTCTTCCGTGACATTTTATAACAAAAGTGTTGAAATTAATAAATACAACGTACTTGCAAAAGGGCGAGGTTCCCCTGGGGCCACTGCCTAACATGGCCGTCCTGCAGAAGCTTACCAATCTCCGACAAACAGAATTGCGAAGTGAATGCATTCCAGTTGAACTTCCTTATCAACTTAATATTTTGCACTAAGGCATAGTATTTCTTCGGAACGTATTCATGAGACACTGGTGCAATTATAGTTCCTAAAAGAACTAGAAATGTCATCTGAATAAAGTCATCGTCAGTGCTCTTATTCTTCACAATCTTTTCTATGAGATCATCAATCATGATCTTACCATTTTTCTTTCTAACAAAACTAACTGGTATTTTTTTGGTTGCTTTTTCTCCTTCGGTACTAAGAAACCCAAAAACATCCACTCCATTGTTTTTCCAACCAAATATGGAGTACACATCATCAGGCCTTAGTGAAATAAGGCCTTTACTTCCAGCAGTACTTCCAAAACTCTCTTCGACCATGAATTTTTTGCTACTTGGATTGTAACCTTGGAGTAAAAAGTGAAGCAAAAAATCACGCATCTGTATCGATGGTATTCTAAACATGCCCTGCATATCCGTCTCATAAAACCGGAATTTCTGACTTGGTGACAGTTTGTCAACTAGGCTAACCCACTTTTGAACAGAACATGGAATCACACCGTCGATATTCATACTGCATCAAATAGTTTTCTGTCACATACCATCATACTGCTATGAGCCTCGTCGTATAAAAAAACAGACAAAAAAAACTTACACGACGGCGACGGTGGGAGAGGCACCGGCGGCGTATAGAGGGCGACGGGTCAGGGTACGCAGGCCGGCGCGGGCGCACCGACGGCGTTTGGACGGTGGGGCGACGGTGGGAGAGGTACCGGCAGCGTATAGAGGGCAATGAGTCAGGTCATGGCAGGCCGGCGCGGGCGCACCGGCGCCGTTTGGAGTGTGGGGCGACGGGCGGCGTACGTCGGCAGCACGTGCAGATCGCGGCGGCGGCGAGACGGGCTGGACGTACAAGGAAAATTTGCATGCGCGTCGCCCGAGCGCTGATTGCAGCGTCGTTGTTAGTGGGACGGCCCCATGCACGCATGCGCGTCGGTTAGCGAGACGGCCGGCGTTTTTTTTTCATATAGGGCCTCATTTTCTTTAACTAAATAAAATAGGCTCATTTTTTTAAACTGTATCAATTTTTTTTACCTTAACCAATTTTTGTTAACTTAGCCAAGCGTGCCTATTTTTTTTACTTAATCAAGTAGGCTCATTTTTTTAACCTAGCCAAACGTGCCCAATTTTTTTCCACGTGCTACAGTGCCCTTGCAGGGCACGCACGCAAAATTTTGTCGTGTTTTGAGTCCATATGGATTTTCTACGATTTTCCGGGCCGAAAACCCCTAAAATACTGCCCGGACGTGACGCAACGTGCGTTCGTTGTAGGATTTCGTTCATTTTGGCCGTGGGGTGCCCGGGTGGGGCCCCACACGCGCTGGCAAAAGTTGGGTGCATTCCGTGAAACCGCTCAGGTACTTGCTGTGGAAGGGGGTGGTTTCGGTATGGGCGGAGGGGACCCTCGGTCGCACGTCTCCGCTTCGCATCCGCCAAACGTGCCCCTTTTTTTCCCACGTGCTACAGTGCCCTTGCAGGGCACGCACGCAAAAATTTGTCGCGTTTCGAGTCCGTATGGATTTTCTACGATTTTCCGGGCCGAAAACGCCTAAAATACTGCCCGGACGTGACGCAACGTGCGTTCGTTGTCGGATTTCGTTCATTTTGGCCGTGGGGTGCCCGGGTGGGGCCCCACACGCACTGGCAAAAGTTGGGTCCATTCCGTGAAACCGCTCAGGTAGTTGCTGTGGAAGGGGGTGGTTTCGGTATGGGCGGAGGGGACCCTCGGTCGCACGTCTCCGCTTCGCATCCGCCAAACGTGCCCATTTTTTTCCACGTGCTACAGTGCCCTTGCAGGGCACGCACGCAATGTTTCGAGTCCGTATGGATTTTTTACGATTTTCCGGGCCGAAAACCCCTAAAATACTGCCCGGACGTGACGTAACGTGCGTTCGTTGTCGGATTTCGTTCATTTTGTCCGTGGGGTGCCTGGGTGGGGCCCCACACGCGCTGGCAAAAGGTGGGTGCATTCCGTGAAACCGCTCAGGTACTTGTTGTGGAAGGGGGTGGTTTCGGTATGGGCGGAGGGGACCCTCGGTCGCACGTCTCCGCTTCGCATCCGCCAAATGTGCCCATTTTTTCCGCGTGCTACAGTGCCCTTGCAGGGCACGCACGCAAAAATTTGTCGCGTTTCGAGTCCGTATGGATTTTCTCCGATTTTCCGGGCCGAAAACCCCTAAAATACTGCCCGGACGTGACGCAACGTGCGTTCGTTGTAGGATTTCGTTCATTTTGGCCGTGGGGTGCCCGGGTGGGGCCCCACACGCGCTGGCAAAAGTTGGGTGCATTCCGTGAAACCATTCAGGTACTTGCTGTGGAAGGGGGTGGTTTCGGTATGGGCGGAGGGGACCCTTGGTCGCACGTCTCCGCTTCGCATCCCCCAAACGTGCCCATTTTTTTCCACGTGCTACAGTGCCCTTGCAGGGCACGCACGCAAAAATTTGTCGCGTTTCGAGTCCGTATGGATTTTCTACGATTTTCCGGGCCAAAAACCCCTAAAATACTGCCCGGACGTGACGCAACGTGCGTTCGTTGTCGGATTTCGTTCATTTTGGCCGTGGGGTGCCCGGGTGGGGCCCCACACGCGCTGGAAAAAGTTGGGTGCATTCCGTGAAACCGCTCAGGTACTTGCTGTGGAAGGGGGTGGTTTCGGTATGGGCGGAGGGGACCCTCGGTCGCACGTCTCCGCTTTGCATCCGCCAAACGTGCCCATTTTTTCACATGCTACAGTGCCCTTGCAGGGCACGCACGCAACGATTTTCCGGGCCGAAAACCCCTAAAATACTGCCCGGACGTGACGCAACGTGCGTTCGTTGTCGGATTTCGTTCATTTTGGCCGTGGGGTGCCCGGGTGGGGCCCACACGTGCTGGCAAAAGTTTGGTGCATTCCGTGAAACCGCTCAGGTACTTGCTGTGGAAGGGGGTGGTTTCGGTCTGGGCGGAGGGGACCCTCGGTCGCATGTCTCCGCTTCGCATCCGCCAAACGTGCCCATTTTTTTCACATGCTACAGTGCCCTTGTAGGGCATCCACGCAAAAATTTGTCGCGTTTCGAGTCCGTATGGATTTTCTACGATTTTCGGAAAATATTTAAAAAGTTGGGTTTACAAATATTTAAAAATATTCCAGAAAATTCATAAATGTTAATGAATTTAAAACTATTTCAGATAATGTTAATGAATTTAAAATTTCTCGGATTCTTAAATATTAATGAATTATAAATATTCTCTGGTTCATTAATTTAAAAAATTTAAAAATATTTCGGAAAATGTTAATGAATTTAAAAATTCTCATATTCATATATGTTAATGAATTTAAAAATATTCTCTGATTCATAAATGTTAATGAATTTAAAAATATTTCAGAAAATGTTAATGAATTAAAATACCTCACCTTTTTAAATTTATTTTTGTTTTTTATTTGTTATATTTTTTATTTCAAAATTTCAATTTTTTCATCCACCGGGCTTTACTATATGCACATATTTTAACAAAATCTGAACATTTCTAAAACACTTTATAAACATTTAGATACACTTATGATTTTTTATTCAGTTTTCTTTTTTATTTTATGTGTTTTCACGATTTTTTTGTGCTACAATTTTTCGATAATTGCATACCTTATTCTGTGCTATGTATATTCGATGGAAATTTTTTAAATATATTGTGAACATTTTTATGCATGGGTCGGAGAATTTTCAAAAAAATTCAAAATAAGCATTCAATATTTTGCTAATTTTTGAACAAACTTTGAAGACAAATTAAAACAAGATTCGAACAAACTAGATTGAACATAGAGATATTTTACATAGTCCATTCAACACTACCGAAACGAAACGAGTTTATCCGAACCTAAACGATACATAGTTCATACTTAGAACATTTTAAAAAAACAACTACTCCTCGTCGTCATCGCTAGCCGCGAGATCGATGAACTCCGCCGCGCCGTCACCGTCGTCGTCGTCGCTAGCCGCGAGATCGATAAACTCCGCCGCGCCGTCACCGTCGTCGTCGTCGTCGCCGCTGACCTGGGCTAACCGCTCCCAGTCGATGACGTCTTCGTCCGACGACTCCGACGCCTCCGCCTCCGCCTGCGGGACCACCGGCGGAATCGCCGCCGCCGCCTGGATCGCTGCCGCCTGCTCGGCGGCCTCCCTCGCAGCCGCCGCTGCAGCCACCGACGCCCGCAGGGCGATGACGTAACCCGGCGTATCGTCGGGATGGCCGTCCTCCCGAAGAACCACCTGCTCCGGCGGCAGTTCCACCTCCGGCGGGGCGGCGGCGGGGGGGGGGGGGGGGGGGTTCGACGGGCACCGGCGCAGGTGGTGGAGGGCCCCGACGGCCGCGCGCTTCTGGACGAGGGCGCGGGACAAGAAGGCGGCGGCGGTCGCCGATGAGGTCTGGCGTGACGCCGGACTCCGCCAGCCAGTACGCGCCGATGACGGCAGCGTAGTCTTTGCTGTCCCAGAACGCGTGACAGCCGGCGATGTTGTTGCGGCCGCCGGTCCGCCTCCGCGGTGGCGCCGGGCCCGCGCCTCGGGTAGCCGTCCTTGTCGAGTTTCCAGTTGTGCGGAAGACGGCAACCCGGCGGCACGAGGAGCCCAAACCGGTACAGCTCCTCTGTCTCCGGCGTGCTCAGGCTCGACGGCCACGCGCTTGGTCCGTCGTCGCCGCCGGTGCCGGAGCTGCTGCCGCGGTGGAACGACATGTCGCCGGCGGCCTTTTGGGAGGTGGAGTCGGGAGGAGTGGTGTTTGCGGCGACGGGCGGACGGGGGTGCGATTTATAGGGCAGACGGCGGGGCAGCGGGCGGACGGGGATGAAATGCGACGGGCGGGTGGGTGGGCAGCTAATGCGACGGGCGGACGGGTCGGCAGTCGAGGGCGGCGGCGCGACAAACGAGGGGACGGGGCGGCGGGGCGGCAGACGAGGGGACGGACGGGACGGGGCGGCGGGCCGCAGTTCACACGCCACGACGCGCTTTCATCGGGCGACGCGCGGATTGACCAACCGACGCGGTTAGACGTACGTACGTCGCCACAGTAAAAAAACGCCGTCGGGGACACGCGTACACGTACGTACGTCGACGGGCCGCGCGGGTACGTCGCGGGGGCGGGGCTGCGAAGGGGAAGGGGCAATGACCATTCTATCATTTTTTAAGTTTTCAGGTGAAGGGGTATAGGACGATCTGGACCGTTAATGTTTTCAGGTGGTTGTACCGAACAAGATGTGAAAAGTGATAGTTTTCGGCACAAATTTGTAAAGTGGTAATTTGTAGGCACGGTTCACGAAATGTGGTAGTTTTTTTTTAAAATACTCTCCGGGCACCGTCCTGTGCGGCGCGTTTCCTTTTCCTGATGTCGCGGGCGAAGGCCACGATGAGGACAACGAGCATGCCGCCAATGAACAGGAGGCCAGTGCGGAGCGCCGGCCACATGCCCCCGGAGGAGGAGGTGGCTTGTGATCCCGCGGCACAGGTGCGCACGCCGGTGAGGTAGCCTGGCCCCAGATCGGCATGGCAGAGGCCGGGGTTGCCGAGGAAGCTCCGATCGTAAGCGGCGGTGGCGAGCCCTGCCGGTACCTGGCCTTCGAGCTGGTTGGATGACAGGTTGAGCGAGCTGAGCTGTAGCCCGGCAAGCGGCGGCGGTATGTCGCCGGATAGCTTGTTTGACGACAGGTCAAGTGCGTCGAGCACCCGCATGGCGCCCAATTCAGCCGGTATCTCGCCGGCGAGCTGATTCCTGCTCAGGTCCAGCTGCGTCAGGTATCTGAGCGTGGCTACGCTCCTTGGGATCTCGCCAGAGAGCGTGTTACCGGACAAGTTCATTGCCTGCAGCAGCGGCATGCCGTTGCCGATGTCCGCGGGGAGCTCGCCGTGGAGGTGATTATCGGACAAATCGAGGTGCCGGAGCGAAGCGCATCGGTACACGCTGGTCGGGAAGGCGCCGGTGATGTCGTTGTTGGAGATGTTGAGGCTCGTGAGGCGGGAGAGGCCGCCGATGGCGTCGGGAAACGGGCCGGCGACGCCGGTGTTGGCGAGGGAGAGGCTGGTGACGCGTCCCAGGTCAGGTAGGGCCAGGTGCAGTGGTCGGTCGAGCCGTTCCATGCCGCGAGCACGGGCGGGTTGCCGAACGCGCGCTTGAGCTGGATCAGCAGATGCCTCTCGTCGGCGGCCTGGGCGGCCGCGGGGTGCAGGATGCAGCAGGGTAGCACGAGCAGTAGGAGGAGGGACGCGCGACATGGCAAGGCTGCCATGGTTCGCGGCGTTTCTGGGTTGGTGGTCTTCGTGTGTTGCGGCCGAGGCGGGTAGTTTTTTGTTTTTGTTTCGAGAAACGTGCTTTTATATAAAAGTGTTGAGGCGCCAAGGCCCGAGGCGCCAAGGAGGCGGGGGGAGACGTGACTGACTGGCAGTCTATTCCGTCGACGAAGCTTCGGGGTCAGAGGATGCAGGGGTCTGCGGCCCGTCCGCGTCCGTCGGCGGGCACATGCGGGCGTCTGCACCATTTAGCTGCTTTGCCTAGTTAGTACACTACCAGTTTCGCTGCTTTGCCTAGTGCGTACAGTCAGCTTTTTCTCCTGGTACGTACGCTAGTTTGCAAACCAGCTACAGATTTCACTGTCCATCTGCGAACTAGCTTGAACATACGTACATCATTGCTAGCTTTGTATCAGTTTCACATTCAGATTTCAGTCTTGAACATACATCAGTGCTAGCTTGAACATCAGAGTCAGGTTTCAGATTTCACAGTGCTGAAGATGTACTTGAACAGCAGATTTCATAGTCCTGAACATACATTCGGATTCAGTTTGCAAACTAGCTGCTTTTTCCGTGTGAATACATCAGTGCTACAAACACGGCGTGCAAGTGACATTCAGATTTCAGGGCACGCCGATATACTTGAGAATATAGAAAGCCTAAGATCAACCCGGCAGCTCGCAGTCGATTCACAATCGAGCCAGCGGAAAGGGCAGGGCCAGGAGGTGCTCCTTCGGGGCCAAGGAGGGGAACGCCGTTCCCGAAAAAAGAATCAGGAGAGGAGAACGCGGCGCTTCGCTTCGTTGCGACTTGTGACGTAGCAGGCCTCGCAGGTCATGTCCGCCAAGTCTGCTGCGTTTCTTTGGCCTATCAGTGAAGCCATTTACGTGATTTAGACGACGCGGACCAAGCGGGCACGAGGACTTCGGGGTGATGGGAGTGACATGGCTTGGCTCGTGGTCAGTGGTTTTCTTCACATGGATAATGATTCAAGTAGCGGACTGGCCGACAAAAGATCAATTAATTCGAATATCTGCGGGAGGAGGACTAAATCTACACTCCTAAATAATGTACCAATAGCAAGTCATATGGACCGTTCGATCTTTCCAATCTAACGGCTCAAATTTAATGGCCTGTCCGTGATATAGTACTACGTGGCTGCATATAGACCATTGAATATGTCGATCTGACAGCTCACATTGCACGGATTCGCGGTGCACTCCTTTGTGCTGCGAGCATGCCAATCTCGGATGAAGTCTGTAGGATGCACGTGATCCTCCCATCACTACCAGAAATTTCTAGCAGCTACTCCCTTTGTACCACGTATTCGAGAAAACTCCCTCTGTACCATAATACGTGTCGCTGGGGAACCTGTACTGGTTTTCCCCAACGATAAGTATTTTGATACAGAGGGAGTAGAATGCATGCGACAGTAGCTGGTTAGATTTGTAATACGTACAATACTATAGCGACAAGCAGGCTATCATAACGAGAGAGAGAAAGAGAAGGCATGCAGTAGAGCAGCCTATGTGGGAGAATATCAGGTGATACCGCCACTTATATGCTTCCATGATATTAACTAAAAAAACAAATTTATACAATTCAAAAAATTCTGAAAGAAATCATGGATGTTCGCAACATATGTGTCTACAAACCCTAGAAAAATAAGATCCAAATTCAAATTGTGCAATGAGAAAAAAAGAAGACAAATTCAGCATGCATAGTGTCAATAAAGACAAAAACATGAATAGTGTGAAAAACTACACTATTCACAACAGATTTATCTTTTTTGTTTCTCAATGTATATATTGAATTTGGATCTGAATTTTTAGGGTTTGTAGACACATATGTTGAGAACATCCATGATTTTTTTCAGGATTTTTTGAAACCTTTAAATTTGATTTTTTTTCGAATTAGTATTATGTGAGCATATAAGTGTTGGTATCATGGGGCATAGTCACAGAAATAGGAAAACAATTTTCTACCGTGGAAGCAATTTAACGAATTAAAGAATGACAAACAAAAAAACAATGTAAGATGTGTCACAACTATTTTTTTACTTTTTGAAATAAATTCATTTTACAAATGTTATTACCCTTGTTTTTTCTTTGATTTTATCAATCAAGTCTAATTTTTTATCAACCAAAGAAACATAATAAATGTTTGAATTATTATTTTATTCATAATGATGAATAACTTGCAACATGGTACTCTTCCGATTGCTATTGAATTGTTTATATATTTATAATTTTAATTATTTAGATAAGCTGAAACATGCCATGCATCGTCATGATGCACATAACCAAATATGAAAAGACCACAACCGGTCAGGAAAAAAGATTTCATGACTTGATCGCCTTTATAATTAATACTTGATTATTTGAAGAGTTGCATGACTGTATCCATGGTAGTTCAAATCATGATACTTAAAATTACGTACACATATGTGTGTTTATAACTATCTCTACATGTGGCAAATCAAACTGTGGTTGGATGATTAGGAGGACAGTGGTATCCCAGCCCACCGGGGTGACACTCGTACTCGCATTTTTCTAGATTTATTTCAGTCCTTTTGGCAATATGTGTTTACTGGAGGTGACGTTTCCATCGACTTCGAAGGCATCTGCCGTGACTTCATCAATCTTAAGATGATGTTCTGGTTCAGTCTCTTGGAGGTATTCATAGGGTTAGCGTGTGCGTGCGTGCGATCATAGGGGTGGTGAATGTACGTGTGTGTATATGAGCGTCATCGTGCACTGTGTTAAGAAAATATCTCTACACGTGCATGGCATGTCTGATTTACTAGTATATTGAATGTTTCTAATAAATTATACGGTCAATGGGACATTTCTTTTCAAATTTGTACTAGTTGAAATTTGGCTTCTTGACTGCCAACAAGAGCTAATGCGCGTATAATTGGTTCAAACAAACATACAATTTTCCACTTCATGACTACACAAACACAAACACAATTGACAAAAAAATTAAATGTAAATGATATAATCAATGCATCATCCCTAATTTGCAGTACCGATCTGACTAATTCATCTAAATCAATCCTAATCCAGAATTTTGGATCTGCAACATAGTACAAAACAATGGGGAGACTGACCGTAGGATTTTCTTGCACCTCGGTAGACATGGTCGCTGGGCGCCACATGACAGCTTCGCCCGTCGCCGCTGGTCCGGATTGGTTGTGCAGTGCCGCCGCCGGCAACACTTCGCCCAACTAGCCCTATACACACGCACGCAGCGAGTCATGCGGCTGCGCCGTAAGAGTTAATAGATTTTTTTGAGACTCTGAAACAATTAATAGATGAGAGCTTGAAGTCGGCGGGCGCGGGGCTGGCCCCCACTTGTCCCCCATTGGGCTCCGCCATTGTTGGAGGAGGTGCAACACGCAACATGAGGGCATGAACTATGGAGGCATCATCATACCACTGCCTCAACATTTCACATAGATAAAAATAACTAAAGCCATGGTTTAGTTTTACCTTCATCCAATGGAAGCAGTAGTATTGTTCCCCGGTTCAACAACTCTTCCTTTTTATATGATACAATAGTGTGGTCCTTTTGGTTGTTATCCTATCCTTCCTCATTGGTTGCCTCATCACCTTTGTTAGGGTTGATTCAAGGCAGTGCACACATGAGAGCCTGAAATCAGCGGGCACGGGATAGCATGGCCAGCTACATGGAGTCATGTTGACGGTGGAGCTGGAGTCTGACGGAGGACTTCACTCAGTGCTAATGGAGGGGCTATGGTGTAAGATGTCGGAAAATTAGAGCCTATTTCAACGGTTAAAAGTGAGAGTGTAAGGGCATATTTATCCCTTAGTTGTTTTGGTGATTGATGACAATGCTTTTGCGGACTAATCGTGTGCATTGAGTATTTCGGACAGTTCATCACTAGGCACAAGACGATTTGGTGCCCCTCGAAGACTATTTAAGACGGCGTTTCTCTACGTTTCTTTTCGGTGGATTTGAGTCGTAGGAAAGCCGTACTATTAAGAGGGGTCCGCTTTGGAAAGGTTTGGGTGGAATCGTCACGTACACATCAACTCCTTTCGCACCTCCTTTCCTTTGGCACGTTGGAGCATCCTCCGTCTTTTCTCATCTATGCAAATTGTCATGTTTGCTGAACTTGGGCATGCGGTAGTACTGCTCCTAGGAGCGGTAGTACCGCAGGCCCTTGCGGTAGTACCACCCCCAGGCGCGGTAGTACTGCAAGCGCCCACGGTAGTACCGCTCCTTCGGAGCTGTAGTACCGTGGCCCCAGGCCAGGCGCTGCTGCGGCTGCAGTAGTAGGGGCGGATGTAATTTGTTACATCCACGCCCAACGCGGTAGTACCGCGGCCTGTGCGCGGTACTACCGTCCGTTCTGGCCTGGCTCAGCAGCTTGCGCGGCAGTAGGAGCGGATGTAATTTTTTACATCCACACCCCGCGCGGTAGTACCGCTCCTGACTTGCAGTACTACCGTGTCGGATTTTTGCATAGGTCCCAACTCAGTGGAAGTTGCCACAGATGTATTTTTATATGTCCGTGCCTTCCCAATAACTAGTCTATCCCTGCCTTGCGGTAGTACCGCAAGGAGGAGCGGTAGTACCGCGCCAGCGGTTTTACCGCCCTATGCTTCAGTGCATCTGGGCTGGTCTGGTTTCTGTTGCACGGGCGGTAGTACCGCGGGGCCTTGCGGTAGTACCGCGTGCCCTTGCGGTAGTAGCGTGTCCCTGGTGCGGTAGTACCGTGCTACGCAGGCTGAGTTGGTGGATAACGGTTGGATTTGTCCCTCCACTATATAAGGGGTGTCTTCTTCTCCGAGTTGACCACCTCTTTCATCCCCAAGCTCCATTGTTGCTCCAAGCTCCATTTTCGCCCGATCTCTCTCCCTAGCCAATCAAACTTGTTGATTTTCCACCAAGAGAGATTTGATTCCCCCCACTAATCCCTTGCGGATCTTGTTACTCTTGGGTGTTTGAGCACCCTAGACGGTTAAGGTCACGCGGAGCCATATTCCATTGTGGTGAAGCTTCGTGGTGTCGTTGGGAGCCTCCAATTAAGTTGTGGAGATTGCCCCAACCTTGTTTGTAAAAGTCCGGTCGCCGCCTCCAAGGGCACAAATAGTGGAATCACGACATCTCGCACTGTGTGAGGGCGTGAGGAGAATACGGTGGCCCTAGTGGCTTCTTGGGGAGCATTGTGCCTCCACATCGCTCCAACGGAGACGTACTTCCCCTCAAAAGGAAGGAACTTCGGTAAAACATCCTCGTCTTCACCGGCTCCACTCTTGGTTATCTCGTGCCTTTACTTGTGCAAGCTTATTTGTGTTATATCCCTTGCTTGCTTGTGTGCTTGTTGTTGTTGCATCATATAGGTTGCCCACCTAGTTGCATATCTAGACAACCTATTTTGATGCAAAGTTTAATTTGGTAAAGAAAAGCTAAAAATTGTTAGTTGCCTATTCACCCCCCCCTCTAGTCAACTATATCGATCCTTTCAATTGGTATCGGAGCCTCGTCTCTTTATTAAGGACTTTGCCGTCCGAAGAGTATGGTTGACACCGTAGACGGTGTGGAGGAGCACTCCGGTGCGAAGCCGGTCTCGTCTACGGCCGATGGGGGAACCGCGGTCTCTCGTGAGGAATTCAATGTGGCTTTGGACACGTTGAAAACCTCCATGACGACCGAGGTTGAAAGCATGTTTAATAAGTTCATAGAAGGGCTTAAATTATCCACCGCACCGATGAAAGTGGGTGATCCCACTAACAAGGTGACGGATGCTAACTTCGACAAGGGGGAAGCTACTAGTGAAAAGGCTACTTCTTCTAGTGGTAAAAATGGCACCGGCATCTTTGCCCATGTGGAACCTCCACTTATTTATGGTGGACCGATTCCCTCCACTCATTTAAATCATGCCGGTCCTCCCCCTAAGATTGTGAAAAATGAGGACTTTGATTCTTGGGTCTATCGCTTTAAGCGTCATTTAAACCATGTTAATATCTCTGGAGAATCATTGAAGAAGGTTTTTATCCGCATGATCGAAGCAACTTCACTCCTAGAGAAGCCGCGGATAATCAATTCAATGAGAATGCTCTCTTCATCATCCAAGATGCAATTCCACCCGAAGATCTTGCTCATCTTCGGCCCTTCTCCATGGCTAAGGATGCATGGCGCCAGGTTGTCTCGCTCAATAGGGGAAGCGCAAGCATTCAACGCTCCAACTATGAAGTGGTGCAAGATGAAGCCGATGAGTTTGCAATGAAAGAGGATGAAGAACCTCGTGAGCTTTATCGGAGGTTAACTACTCTCGCCGTCTCACTCCGAGATCACAGGAGCAAGGATACGGATGACAATTGGATCAAGCGCAAATTCCTCAAGGCCATGATGCCTTACCACAAGGCCATGTCCTCCGACATTCGTCAAAGGCCGGATTTCCACACCTTGTCCTCAAGTGAAGTTTTGGATGAGTTCGTGGCAATGAGTATCTTGGACAAGACCGCCGGCAATGCGGTGTTACGTTCTCAAAGAGCAAAGAAGCCCAATCTTGCATTGAAGGCCAAGGTTAGCGTGGAAGAAGAGGACGAAGAGGAAGAAGAGGAGAGCAACCCCGAAGATACAAAGTATGCTTATCATGAGCACATGGCTCTTGCTTCAAGGCAATTTTGGAGTAAGAAGAACACAAGGCCCAACTTCAACAAGAACAACTCAAGTGGCGCGAAGGTCAAGCAACGAGTGAGGACTTGCTATAATTGTGGCAATGTGAGCCACTTTTTTGCGGAATGTCCTTATGAGAAGAGGGAAGACAATGGTGGCAAGCTCATCCGAAAGGATAAGGCCAAGTCTTTCCCCAACAAGAGCAACTTCACCAAGAAGACTCCACCCAAGGGGTTGGTGGCACAAGAAGAGTACAATGAGGATGATGATGATGAAGACGGTGAGTCGGTTGCCGTGGCCTCCATTGCCATTGCAAAAACTCCACGGGTGTCTCTCTTTGACTCACCCAATGAGAACATCACCGCCAAGTGCCTCATAGCTAAAGCCACCAACAAGGTAACCCCCAACATCAAAACTACCATCATTAATAATCCTTCTTTGACGGATTGCATTGATGAACATGAGGGGTCTAATGTGGAGGAGAATGAATTTGAGTCTTTTATGAGTAAGCTTAAGGGTAAATCCAAGAAGCACTTCGTTGCTCTCTTGGAACAACTTGGTGAAGCCAATGACATGATCGAGGCTCACGAAGATACCATCTCTAAGATGGAAGGGCATAGTTGTGACTATGCCGATGAGATTTCAGATCTCTCCAATGCTCTTGAGGAAGAGCGAGGTATTCGTTTGGCTCTTGAGGAGTCATACAACGATGACCACGCTAAATTAAAGAAAGATCTTGATCATGCTCTTGTTGTATCTCGTGTTCTAAACTCCGAGAAGGCCAAGCTTGGGGTTGATCTTGCTAGACTCAAAGAGGAGTTTGATTTACTTGACAAGGCTCACAAGGTCTTGAAGCGTGCTCATGCTAGCCTCAAAGAGTCTCATGATCAACTCCAAGTAAAGCTAACCAAGGAGAAAGCCACCTTTCCTCATATGGTCTTGATTGATAATGCAAATGCTACTAACCCGTGTTGTGAGCATGTGCATCTTGTTGAGGAGAATGCTAAGTTGAAGAAGCAACTTGAGAAAGGCCTTGTGTTGTGTATACAAGGTGAGAAGAACCTCAACAACCTTTTGGGCACTCAAAAGGAAGTTGTGGCCAAGGAAGGAATTGGGTTCACACCCAAGTCCAAGAACAAGAAGAAGAATGACAAGACCAAACGACCTTCTCCTCTCAAGCAAACTTTTGTGAAGGAGGGATAGGGTGCTTCCAAGGAGAAGAAGAACAATGTGAAGGGTGGTAGTGTCAAGAAGGGCAATGCCACCCCCTCCAACAAAGCCGGCGACTTTAACCCTTCTTATGTGTTGTCTCGTGCTAGTGATGGGCATGTTTATGCCAAATTTGTTGGTTCTCCTTATGAGTACATTGAGTGGTCTATTTGGGTTCCTAAGACCCTTGTCACTAACATCAAAGGACCCATTACAAAATGGGTACCTAAAACCAAGCATTGATCTCTTGTAGGTGTTTGCTTCCGGTGGGGGATCATGGTTGCTCGATAGTGGAGCTACAAATCATATGACCGGAAGCAAGGATTTGGTGGTGGACGTTCACAAGATTCCATCTATGCCCACCAATGTCGAATGGGGTGATGCCTCGTCCTCTAAGGTATTGGGACTTGGCAAGGTTGTCATTTCTCATGATCTCACATCAAGAAGGTCATGCTTGTCGAGTCCCTTGCATACAATTTACTTTCCGTTCGTAAACTTGCACTCATGGGCTTTGCCACTTTCTTTGATGTTGATACCGTGACCCTCTTGTGGAGCAAGACTCTTAAAGTAGCCTTTGTTGGGCATGTCGAGAACGGTCTCTATGTGATTAACTTTTCGGAGCGACACACTAAGACCACGACATGCCTAATGGCTAAAGTTGACGTGGGATGGCTTTGGCATCGCCGTTTAGCCCATGTCAATATGAGATCTTTGCAAAGTCTTCTCAAGTGGGACCATGTCCGTGGACTAACAAATGTTAGTTTTGCTAAAGATCGTGCTTGCAGTGCTTGTATCGAAGGAAAGCTTCATGAAAAGGCTCACCCTCCCACGACTATCATTTACTCGAAGAGGCCTTTGGAGCTCCTTCACTTGGATATCTTTGGGCCTCCATCCTTTGATAGCCTTGGGGGTAGAAAGTATTGCTTGGAGATTGTGGATGACTATTCAAGATACACTTGGGTGTATTTCTTCAAGAGGAAGAGCGAGACCCAACAAACCGTCATTGACTTTGCAAATGAAGCCCAACGTCAACACAATCCAAAGATCTTGACAATAAGAAGTGACAACGGCACCGAGTTCAAGAACTACACCTTGGATGAGTTTCTTAGTGATGAGGGGATCAAGCATCAATATTCTGCACCATACACCCCTCAACAAAATGGTGTAGCGGAGAGGAAGAACCGGACGTTGATGGATGCGGCAAGGACCATGATGGCGGAGTTCAAGTCTCCATACAACTTTTGGGCCGAAGCCATCAACACCGCGTGTCATGCATCCAATCGGCTCTACCTCCGCAAGGGCTTGAACAAGACTCCATATGAGATACTCACCGGTAACAAGCCCAACCTCAAGTACTTTCGGGTGTTCGGGTGTAAGTGTTTCATTCTCAAGAAAGGTGTTCGGTTGTCTAAATTTGGGACTAGAGCTTATGAGGGCATATTTGTTGGTTATGCTACGAACTCTCATGCTTACCGTGTCCTCAGTAAGTCCACGGGACTTATTGAGGAGACGTGTAATGTGGAGTTTGATGAGAATAACGGCTCCCAAGTGGAGCAAAGTGGCACTTGTGATCTAGGTGATGAAATTCCTCCTCAAGCCATAAGAAGAATGGGAGTTGGTTTTATCCTACCCATTGAGGAACCCCTTGTGGCCGAAGGAGAAGGACAATGCTCCACTCAAGTGGAGCCATCACCAACCCAAGGCCCACACGCTTCCGAAGAACAAAGTGAAGGCCCTCAACCTCATGAACAAGACCAAGGGCAAGATCAATCTCAAGACGGTGTTGAATCACCAAGTGATGCCCAAGGTCAAGTTCTCTCCTCCGAGCAAGTTCAAGATCAAGAGCATTCTCAAGATCAAGAACAAGCTCAAGACGACGCTCAAGATGATCAAGTGACCGCTCCTCGACTCACCCCGAGGAGGAATTGGAGCGTCGTGTTGCCAAGATTGCATCCAAGCTCTCCACCAAGGGTCATCTCATGAAGAATGTGCTTGGAAGCATTCAAAAGGGGGTAAGCACTCGTAGACAATTGGCAAACTATTATGAACATCACGCATTTGTCTCTTGTGTTGAACCCCAAAGGTCTATGAGGCGCTCGAAGATCCGGATTGGCTCAATGCCATGCATGAAGAACTCAACAACTTCGAGTACGACAAGGTGTGGAGATTGGTGCCAAGACCAACGGGGAACCACAGTGTCATTGGAACCAAGTGGATATTCAAGAACAAGCAAGATGCTCATGGGACCATCGTTCGCAACAAGGCAAGATTGGTACCACAAGGCTACTCCCAAGTCGAGGGTATCAACTACATGAAACCTTTGCTCCCGTTGCTAGCCTTGAATCCATTCGTTTGTTGATTTCTTATGCTTCTCATCATAACTTTAAGTTGCAACAAGTGGATGTGAAGAGTGCTTTTCTTAATGGTCCTATTAATGAGTTGGTGTATGTCAAGCAACCCACCGGGTTCGAGTATCCCTACTTCCCCGATCATGTGTATCAACTCGATAAGGCACTCTATGGCCTTAAACAAGCCCCACGTGCATGGTATGACCACCTTACCGAGTTGTTGCAAGATCGTGGATTTGAAGTTGGGAAAATCGACCCCACTCCTTTTACTAAGAAGGTCAAAGGGGAGTTGTTTGTGTGCCAACTATATGTTTATGATATTATCTTTGGTTCCCCTAACAAAGCTTTCAATGAGGAATTTGCCGCTCTCATGACTTCAAAGTTCAAGATGTCTTCGATGGGAGAGTTGAAGTTCTTTCTCGGGTTCGAAGTCAAGCAAAGAAGAGAAGGAACCTTCATCAACCAAGCCAAATATACTCAAGACATGCTCAAGAGATTCAAGCTAAGTGATGTCAAGCCGGCCTCCACTCCAATGCCCGTCAAATGCCAACTTGACATAGATCCCAGTGGTAAAGCAGTGGATCAAAAGGTATATCGCTCCATGATTGGCTCCTTGCTTTACCTTTGTGCATCTAGACCAGATATCATGTTGAGTGTGGGAATTTGTGCACGGTTTCAAGCCGCACCTAAGGAAAGCCACTTTGTGGCGGTCAAGCGAATCTTTCGATATTTGGCTCATACCCCGAACTTTGGCTTATGGTATCCAAGAGGTGCAAACTTCAAGCTTGCAGAATATTCGGATTCCGATTGGGTGGGAGATAAAGTGGATAGGAAGTACACTTTTGGAGGGTGCCAATTTCTTGGTTTCTCTTTGGTAAGTTGGTCTTCCAAGAAGCAGAGTTGTGTGTCTCTCTCATCCACCGAAGCGGAGTATGTGGCCGCCAGTAGTTGTTGTGCACAACTTCTTTGGATGAGGCAAACTTTAAAGGATTACGGTGTCATTTGTGACAAAGTGCCTCTTTGGTGTGATAATGAAAGTGCCATCAAGATTTCTCTCAACCCGGTGCAACACTTTAAGACGAAGCATATTGAGATTCGGTATCACTTCATCCGGGATCACATTAGGCGAGGGGAGATTCAGCTCAACTACGTCAACACTCATGATAACCTTGCAGATATTTTCACGAAGCCCTTGGATAAAGCAAGATTTTGCGAGTTAAGGCATGAGCTAAATATCATTGATTCGAGCAATGTTGCTTGAACCCTTGCACACCCCAGCATACTCAACTTGTTATCTTGTTCAGGTGTAGGCATGGACATAGGGGGAGTGTTGTTCTCTCAATGAACTCTCCCTCCCCCATTATGCATAAATTGATCAACTCTTTCACATTAGCCATTGTTGATGGTACTTGTGCTTCAAAGACGAGTTTTGGTCATGGGCCCAAGGATAATTCTTCGCGGTGCCATACCAATTGACTCAAACATAGGTGGCTCCGGCCACCGCCCTCTCTTTGGAGAGGTTGTGTTGCGTGTTTTAGTCCTTGTTGTCTCTTGTCTCCCTTTCGTCGTGTCGAGCTTGTGTGTGTTGTCTCGTGTGTCAGCGTTTTGGTGTGTCCATTCGCTTGAAGGTTGCTTTGCAAAGGCCTTTTGTTTTCCCTTGTTCTTGAAACTGCATCTTCTTGAGCACACGGTACTACCATGGCCTGCCACGGTCCTACAGCGAGAGCAGCGCACGGTACTACCGCACCCAGCGTGGCAGTAATTTTTTACTACCGCCTGGGGAAGCGGTACTACCGCCCACGGTACGGTACTTCGACCCGGGCGGTACTACCGCGCAATCGAGGGCGCGTGGGGGTTAAGAGCGGGCAGGGGGAGTTCCAACTCCCCCATACCCATTCATCTTTTTCTTCCCACGCCGTCTCTCTCTGTCGCTCAAGAATGGCGCCGGAGACCCTCGCCGGATCTCCGTCTCCGGCCGCTCTCCTCGGATTCCATACGGTGGGATCGTTCCCCACCACGTCCTCTTGCCATGGAACAAGGTTTCTTCCCAAATCCCTCTCTCTTTGGTTCGTTCTTTCGTTTCTAGGTTTTTGGGGAGATGCATGTTGTTCTTGAGATTTTAGGCTAAATCTTTGCAAGAGTAGGATGTAGGAGAGTAGTAATGCATAGAGATTGTACTTGATATGTTGTCCCATGGTAGATTTGATCAACCGTAGTACCGCCTCGTTGTCACGGTTGTTATCAGATCCAGTTGGGGATTCGGATCTGATACCGTGCGGTACTACCACCACTCCCGTGTGGTACTACCGCGCCTCAGGAGCGGTACTACCGCGCGAGACGCGACACTAAAATTCTACTGCCGCTCTGAGACCCGGTACTACCGTGCCTCCGCGCGGTACTACCGTGACGAGGAGCGACACTAAAATTTTAGTACCGTGCAGACAAGCAGTACCATCGTTGTTGTCCAATCTCCGTCATGGCAATTACCAAGTGCGCGTTCTACTTGTTTCCCTTATTTTGCTGTGGTCTTTGCATTGATCCTTCTCGCTTCTCGTGCGTGTTTTTGTGTTTTGTGTCTTAGGTGGTGGCTCCGGTGCACCTGCTCGCCGTTCCAATCCCAGCCGTGACACGGGTTCCAAGCGTCTGCGCAATCAAGATGAAGCTCCAGAGGGCTCCAATGCCCCCCAACGCAGGACCAAGACCACCGCCACCAAGAAAAAGGAACCCTCCATGGGCATGGATGAGATACCACTGGCTGAGTTTATCTCTCGAAGGAGGATCAACCCTTATGTGAATCCTCGTGCAAACTTCAGAGGGAATGATCTGTTCTGGACCAAGCAGCAGAATCTCATTTATTTGGATGTGATCAAGGGCAAGCAGAACACCTATGTGGGTGTGCACTGGATTGATATGAATCACATGAGGGAGGATAAGCACCGTGCCTACTTTGGTGAGGCCTTGGATCTCGTGGAGCAGTTTGCCATTGAGGATGTGATCTCTTTCCACCTGGACTTTGATCCCGAGCTTGTGGCCCAGTTCTTTGCTTCGGTTCACTTTCATACTGATGAGGACCGGAGGATGACCTGGATGACCAATGGACGTCAGCTGATTGCTACATGGAAGGACTTCATGGATTTGCTCCATGTACCTGATGAGGGGCTCAACACGCCCGTTGGTGTTTGCCCTCATGCCAACTCCGAGTCAGCTAACAAGAACAAGCTCCAGCAGTATTATGTTGAGAAGCTCCTTCCAAGTGGCAAGAAGGCGTGGGTTCTGAACCCTTTCCTTGACATTATGCACCGGATCTTCTGCAACTCTCTCTTCCCACGCATTGGGGACAAGGACAAGGTGCATGCCTATCTTGTGGACATGATGCTCATCTGTGAGGAGGCGCGTCTCACTCAGACTCAATCGTTGGACGTCTCCCACATTATGTGATGCGAGCTTTAGTTTGCGGTGTTCAACCGTAAGGTTCCCATCTATGGACCTTACCTGTTTCTCTTGATCTCAAGGACGTGGGAGAAGCTCTACCCACAGGATGAGTTTTTGGCCCCTGACTGGATCTGTCATGACCACATCGGACTCCGCATCAAGCCCTAGTGGGCTAACACTACTACTCGTGCTGAGGCAGCGGCTGCTAGGATGGATGTTGATGAGGAGGAGATTGAGGAGGAGGACGCAGATGAGGATAGCTCTGCTGGGTATGCCCCTCCCTCTTCTGAGCCTCATGGGCTAAGAAGCTGAAGGCCAAGATGAAGACCTTGTTCTGCATGCAAGCCAAGGGGCAGTACCGGACTCACGTTGCCTCCAAGGAGAGTCACCGCCGTGACAAGAAGATCATGAAGGTTTTTGGAGAGGATGTTACCAGCGGCTCCGAGAAGTACATCACTCTAGAGGTTGAGTGGATGGCAAAACAAGGCTACAAGTGGACTGATTCTGAGGAGGAGCCCATCCCCGCTGCCGAGTCCGACAAAGAGCGTGCGAGTGATTACTCCGCTTGAGCCACCACTTGTGTTGTAGGTGTCCTCTCTGCCTTTTTGGCGTCTCGATGCCAAAGGGGGAGAGAGTGTATGATTTGCGAGTCGTGTTCGCGTTTGTTTCGTTGCTTTAGTTCCGTTGAACCTCATTTGCTTTGGTTTGGTTTGCGCTTGTGAGACCTTTCTATCATATGGTGTAAGACATATGCACTCTATCGTACCGTTTGAGCTTATGTTATCTTGTGCTATTTACATTATGCTCATTTCTATCATCTTGCTTAGCGTTAGCTTTATTGTTGCAAGATATGCCTTGTCTATCACATATAGGGGGAGTGTTGATCCTAGTATGTGTGCCATGCAGTCCAAAGCATTTTTTTATAGCACACATCTAGGGGGAGCCCGTCGATATCTTATAGATGTGGGGTTTGCCCATGTTCATTTTATCTCCTTTTGTGCAAATCCCGTATTGTCATCAATCCACCAAAAAGGGGGATATTGTAAGGGCATATTTATCCCTTAGTTGTTTTGGTGATTGAAGACAATGCTTTTGCGGACTAATCGTGTGCATTGAGTATTTCAGACAGTTCATCACTAGGCACAAGACGATTTGGTGCCCCTCGAAGACTATTGAAGACGGCGTTTCTCTACGTTTCTTCTCGGTGGATTTGAGTCGTAGGAAAGCCGTACTATTAAGAGGGGGTCCGCTTTGGAAAGGTTTGGGTGGAATCGTCACGTACACATCTACTCCTTTTGCACCTCCTTTCCTTTGGCACGTTGGAGCATCCTCCGTCTTTTCTCATCTATGCAAATTGTCGTGTTTGCTGAATTTGGGCATGCGGTAGTACGGCTCCTAGGAGCGGTACTCCCGCAGGCCCTTGCGGTAGTACCGCAAGCGCCCACGGTAGTACCGCTCCTTCGGAGCTGTAGTACCGTGGCCCCAGGCCAGGCGCTGCTGCGGCTGCAGTAGTATGGGTGGATGTAATTTTTTACATCCGCGCCCAACACGGTAATACCGCGCCCTGTGCGCGGTAGTACCGTGCGTTCTGGCCTGGCTCAGCAGCTTGCGCGGCAGTAGGAGCAGATGTAATTTTTTACATCCGCACCCCGCGCGGTAGTACCGCTCCTGGCTTGCAGTACTACCGTGTCGGATTTTTGCATAGGTCCCAACTCAGCGGAAGTTGCCACGGATGTATTTTTATATGTCCGTGCCTTCCCAATAACTAGTCTATCCCTGCCTTGCGGTAGTACCGCAAGGGGGAGCGGTAGTACCGCGCCAGCGGTTCTACCGCCCTCTGCTTCAGTGCATCTGGGCTGGTCTGGTTTTTGCTGCACGGGCGGTAGTACCGCGGGGCCATGCGGTAGTACCGCGTGCCCTTGCGGTAGTACCGCGTCCCTGGCGCGATAGTACCGTGCTACGCAGGCTGAGTTGGTGGATAACGGTTGGACTTGTCCCTCCACTATATAAGGGGTGTTTTCTTCTCCGAGTTGACCACTTCTTCCATCCCCAAGCTCCATTGTTGCTCCAAGCTCCATTTTCGCCCGATCTCTCTCCCTAGCCAATCAAACTTGTTGATTTTCCACCAAGAGAAATTTGATTCCCCCCACTAATCCCTTGCGGATCTTGTTACTCTTGGGTGTTTGAGCACCCTAGACGGTTAAGGTCACCGCGGAGCCATATTCCATTGTGGTGAAGCTTCGTGGTGTCGTTGGGAGCCTCCAATTAAGTTGTGGAGATTGCCCCAACCTTGTTTGTAAAGGTCTGGTCGCCGCCTCCAAGGGCACCAATAGTGGAATCACGGCATCTCGCATTGTGTGAGGGCGTGAGAAGAATACGGTGGCCCTAGTGGCTTCTTGGGGAGCATTGTGCCTCCACACCGCTCCAACGGAGACGTACTTCCCCTCAAAAGGAAGGAACTTCGGTAACACATCCTCGTCTTCACCGGCTGCACTCTTGGTTATCTCGTGCCTTTACTTGTGCAAACTTATTTGTGTTATATCCCTTGCTTGCTTGTGTGCTTGTTGTTGTTGCATCATATAGGTTACCCACCTAGTTGCATATCTAGACAACCTACTTTGATGCAAAGTTTAATTTGGTAAATAAAAGCTAAAAATTGTTAGTTGCCTATTCACCCCCCTCTAGTCAACTATATTGATCCTTTCAGAGAGAGATGTGGATCGGACTTGGGACGGATGGTCTCATGAAAACATGATACTCTACATTGGTCGGTGATGATCGGAGGTTCTCTATAGTAGGGGTTGAGGCATTATGGGCTACCTACCCAGGAGACTCAGTCGGTATAGCACATGCTCGACGCGGTGATCACGACGAGCGTTGATGTGAGAACAAGACACTGCGACAGACCAATGCACTAGTAGGAAGACAAAGTGTGCAAAAGGTGCTAAAGTAGTGTTGGCGAGAACCAGGGTTCAAGTTGGTGACTAGGTCTATCGGTACCTGAAGATGAACATGAGTTAACCATGAAAAATCTGAGAAAGTGGCGGAAAGTCTGAAGTTGTCAAAAACTGAGAGAGTACGTGGTCGTATATTCTGTGGTGTTCAGTGCATATGGCAAGGTGCAGATGACAAGTGCGATAGCTTTGGGACATGTAAAGACTATACAGAAGAAAGGGTGAGACAACTACGAATTTGACTCAGAGTGACACAAGATGAGGGTAAAATTCCTTCAAGTTTCAGACATCAATGGAGAAAGAGCTAGTATATTGAGTTCGGGGAACTCTTATATGTGGCGTCCAAAATGTGAGTCATTCACTTTCAGAAACAAATACTTCAGAAATTGGGAGGCGCAAACTAGAGTAAAGGAGTAACCTAATTTTGCTCGAGAGTTGATGGTGAAGAAGACAAGACGAAACTACAGTTGTAGGTGGAGTCACATCGACTCTGTAAGTAGCAGCAGTGCTCATGGTAAAATTTCAAGTTCATTATACATGGAAGTTTGATGCATGAATGAATCGGTGGAGAATATTCGTCAAGGTGGAGTTTGTTGAAATTGTGTTGGATATATTTATACATGGTACTCCCTCTGTAAAAATATATAAGAGCGTTTAGCACTAGGGAGTAGGTTACAGTTGGACTTGAGTCGTACGGTGTGTAGCCAGGGTATGATGTAGTGTCCCAGTGTGACTCTTGCATTCTAGATCTTTTATATAATATAGGAGTAGACACATGTTGTAACATATGCCAGCATAATAACATAAACACGCAAGGGAGCAGGCGGCGTGTGCTGGCACCCAGATGGTTGGTGTGCGGTATTGCAATGGTGTCATGCGGAGGAGCGTCCGTAGTCCTACCCTGGAGATATAGCTGTGTTGGTGAACCTCGGTAATAAATCTAGGTGTCATGGCTTGTGTGCTTGCTTGGTCTTCAAATGGCCCTTAAATATGAAGTCCCGTGATTCCTATGTAGCGTGCTTCATGAATTATGACAACTCAGGGCTTGATGACGACTTTATCAAAGTGGCTTTTTGGCCAAAGTCGTCATATATTGACGATTATTATGTCAATCAGGCCGATATGCTAACTCTGCTAGAGTTGCTGTAAGTTGGGGTCGCTTGCTTGAGAAGTGACGAAACCGATGACTATGTGGACACGACTTTTCTTCATGATGGTGTATGACGCATCTTGAGTGTGCCATCTTCCCCAACCTCACACTGTTCACACCTGGACATCGTCGTTCTGGATTGGAAAGTCGGAAGCTGGAAACAGTGCATGTGCTCTTATTTCTTGAGAGAACGGAAACTATGTATAGTTTACACAACCTTCCCCGAAGAAAAATTTAATGGTTTTTGACTTGACTCCACTGGTCCAAGTGGTCGCTTTCCGGACTGATCCTGTGTCTAA
Organism: Aegilops tauschii subsp. strangulata; assembly: GCF_002575655.3. NCBI lineage: Eukaryota > Viridiplantae > Streptophyta > Magnoliopsida > Poales > Poaceae > Aegilops > Aegilops tauschii. The sequence continues at coordinate 392,902,454 of NC_053037.3, forward strand.
CGACGTGCTTCGTCACCGACTCGAACGCAAAGGCAAAGTGGCCCACGAGTGATCGACTTGCGCTCAGGCACTTTGGGTTGGGTTGGGATTTCTCAAAAAAATGCACTTTGGGTTAGGTGGTCAAACAAAGAAAAATCTTGGATAGAGCAAATGCAAATATAGAGGGGAGACATCAGACATGACTAGCGGAGCTTCTTTTTTTTAGACACGGACATGGTGTCGGGCGTGCCGGCCTCCTGGCCAGCCCGAAGTCTGCGACCTTGGTTCGGAACTCGGAGTCCAGCAAGATGTTGCTGGTCTTAACGTTCCGTTGAACGATGGGCTGGGAGCACTCGTGGTGCATGTAGTAGTGCGCGGCGCCGATGGCTGACTCTGATCCTCGTGGGCCAGTCCAAACCACCCTCGACGACACGGAGTGCTCGGCCGCGTATTTGTATTGTTGTCATTAAGGATAAAACGATAAGGTTTATTCATATTGATTGAGTTTACTTTGTCTACATCATGTCATATTGTTTAAGGCGTTACTTCGTTTTTTATGAACTTAATACTCTAGATGCATGTTGGATAGTGGTTGATGTGTGCAGTAATATTAGTAGATGCAGATAGGAGTCGGTCTACTTGTCTCGGACACGATCTCCAGATCCGACTGGACTATGGGCAGACTGAACGGTCTCAGCGTGCCGACGCACTGTGTATGTGATCACTGGATTGCGACACCACAGCGTTCTGCGGCAACGCTGTCTGCAGGACCGCTTGGATTTGACGGATCCCTTCTCTGGCCGCAGAGCCAGGGGGTTGGATGGAATCAGCGATCCGAGTGGCCGCCGCGAGGTTTTGCAACGGGGTGCTGAGTACCTGGTACTTCCGAGGTTGGTCGCTCGGGAACAGCCGGTGCTTGTGCCGGCTGGAGCTAGGTTGCTGGCGAGTGTGGTCATCCAGCTCCTTCTGCAGCCGCTCAAGGCGGCCTCGCTCAGCCAAAGTGGCCAAGCGTGCTGACTTCATGGCCAGGGCCTCATGAGTCTTCCCGGTGATGGGAATGCTTAGGGCTTGCTCGTTCTTCCAGCGGAGCTCATCACGCTACTCCCAAGTGAGCGCCTGAGGAACATACGGCTCGTGGAGGGGAGAACGGTCTTACTCTCCACCGTCATTGGCGTGTCCGCGTGAAGGGCCCACGTTCCCGTCACGGGGACCTGTGCACCATGGAGGGCCGTGCGGCTCGGAGCCGGCCATCAGGACCTCGGCCATGGACTCGACGCTCTCACACCCAAACTCATCGGTGGAGTCCTCGTGGAGCTCACCGAAAAGGTCAAGGGCAGGCTCGCCAGGCTCGAGCACCGTCACATGGCCCGCCACGACGTGCCCGATCCAACGCTGGAACCGTGAACGCCCGGAGCACTAGCGGCGACGGCCAGCGGTCAGGAGACGGATCAGTCGATACGAGACCGAGGGCTGTCGGAGAGGGACTCCATACGAAGATGCGCGGAAGTGCGCCGCGCCACGGATGGGCAGCGACTCCACGTCTAGTGGGGCTTCCTGAAGCCATGTCGAGTCGTTGGCGATGAAGTTGAACGCCCCAAAATGAATCTCGCCGCCGACTAACTTAATGCTGATGAAATTCCACTGGCGCCGTAAAGTCGCTAGACGCGCTGCCCCACGGTGGGCGCCAACTGTCGGGGTTATGATCCTGACAATGAGTACTAGGGGTACGAAAGAGGAGCAGAGCCTAGCTACGGTGCAGGTGTAACACTTGGCGTTTACGAGTTTAGATAATGGCCCTACGTCCCATGCCTTGAGGCTTGTTTTCTGTTGGGTGGTGTGATTACAATGAAATGCTTCACCCTTGTACAGGAGGAAGAGTGCGGCTTATATAAAGTGCATTGCTGCCTCATCACTCCGCCGTCGCAAGGGTAGTTTGGGTGTATAACTACGTCAGTTACTAGTGGTAATGGCCAGACTACAACAGTTATCGTATATGAAAGTTCCTAACTACAGCAGTTACATGTAATGGTAGCCATGACTGTGTTAAAGTCCGCATTAAGACCACTCGACCGTTGCAGATCCCACATTGTTCCTTCACCGTACTTGTCCGAATAATGTTGACCTGGTGTGACGCCCGGATAATTAGGCTACAGTAACCCCACGTTAACGATGTCACGTCACCTCAGATTACTGTTGATAATCTCGCGTTAGTTCGAAACGATTCATATTCAAAAAATGAATTTAAATTAAACAATTAAAGTTTTCAAAAGTTAAAACTAAATTGTTCCTAATGTGTCAAATAATCCTTAGTAAATGCTGGTGGATAAATTATTTTTTAATAAAATATTTAAATGCACTAAAGTAATAGAAATGACAGCAAAAACAATTAATTAGACGCCTTTTTTATAAAGTTATAATAATAAAACTAAATTAGTAGTGTGCCAAAATAATTATGGCAGTGGACTCATTAGCAATACTAATTTAAGTGTTTACAGGGTATTTTATAAAACTAAAATAAAAGAAACTTTAGATGAAAACAGTAAAGGAAAAATAAATAAATAAAAAGAAAATACAAAACAAAACAGGAAAAAGGAACCCCTCCCCACTAGGCCAGTCGGCCCAGCTGCTAGCCAGGCCGGCCCAAACCGGCCCAGGCCGCCCCCTCACTCCACCATAACCCCCACCTCGGTCAAACCCTAACCCGTGACCCGCACCCACTCCCCCCACTCCCTCTCGATCTCTCTCGCCCTTCCCCGATCTGGATCGGGGCAACCCCCCGATCCCATCGCCCCATCGCCGCCTCGAGGTCGCCACCCCCCCTCGCGGAGCCGGCCCCTCCCGTCGCCCCACCGGCGCCGTGCCGCCCGTCCACGACCACGCTGTCACGGGACCCCGCCCGGAGCTACCTCGACCCCGCCGCACGAGGAACGCACCGCCGGAGCCCCTCACCGTCTTCCCCGAATCGCCGTCGCCCCGTCGTCCTCTTCTCCACTCCGTCGTCGCCGTTGTCCATGACATCCTCCCCCTGCCCCACTGCCACTCCCCTACATCGGGGGTGAGACCCCGTGCCCCGACTCCTCCTCTCATCCTCTGTCGCACGTGCACCACCGCGTCGGCCACGCCGACGCCCCCTTGCCGCTCCTGGCCTTGCCCCGTCGCGGGCTGCAACAACTGCTACTGTGCTGCGGCGCTACCGCCACCACCACTCCGGCCTCCTACCCGCGTCCTGCTTCGGCCGGCGCCCCATGGCCCCGTGCCTCGGCGCGCCTCGTCTCCGCCCTCTCCTCCTCCCGTGGCCGCGCCACCGCGCCGCCCGCGCGCCAATGGCCGCACCGGCGCCACCCCTCGCCTCCGCCCGCCGTGTCCCCGGCTGGCCGCGCCGGCGTGCCCCGCCGTCGGTGCCCTGGCGGCCTCGTCCCGCCCTGCGGGCGAGTGCTCGCTCCGGTGCGCCCGCACCAGCTGGGCCGAACCCGCATAGGCCTCTGGGCCACTGCCAAACGGGGCCCACTGCCCAGAACGTTTTTAATAAAAAAAGAATTAAAAATATAATAACAATAATAAAAATATTAATTAATTAAAGAATTAATTAGCTTAATTAATCATAATTAGAATAACCTAATCACTAGTTAACTTAATTAAACCCTGTTTAGCCTAATCTGTCAATGACACGGGGGCCCCACCCCCTGTTGACCAGTCAAACATTGACTGGTCAACTGGGTCCCCCTGGCCCACATGTCAGCCCCTGTGTAAACTGCTGTGTACACAGGGCTGGGTACATTTAGCAATTTCTCTTTTATTTTCGAATTAAAATAAATCCTGGAAATTTAGAAAATCATTTAAACTTATAAAAATCATATAAAATAATCCGTAACTCGGATGAAAATATTTTCTACATGAAAGTTGCTCAGAACGACGAGACAAATCCGGATATGCAACCCGTTCGCCCGCCACACATCCCTAGCATAGCAAACACGCAACTTTCCCCCTCCGGTTCATCTATCCGAAAACGCGAAACACCGGGGATACTTTCCCGGATGTTTCCCCCCTTCGCCGGTATCACCTCTTACCGCGTTAGGGCACACCTAACACCGTTGTTTGCTTTGTCATGCATCGTCATGCTTATGTTTGCATTATATTTATTGTTTCTTCCCCCTCTTCTCTCGTTAGACACCGAGACCAACGCCGCCGCTACCCAGTACGACTACGGTTTTGACGACCCCTCCTTCTTGCCAAAGCAACCAGACAAGCCCCCCCTTGATCACCAGATATCGCCTACTCTTCTCTATACTGCTTGCATTAGAAGAGTGTGCCATGTTACTGCTTTCGGTTAATCCTATTCTGCTGCATAGCCTGTCATTGCTGCTACAGTTGTTACCCTTACCTGCTATCCTACTGCTTAGTATAGGATGCTAGTGTTCCCTCAGTGGCCCTACACTCTTGTCTGTCTGCCATGCTATACTACTGGGCCGTGATCACTTTGGGAGGTGATCATGGGTATATACTATATACATTATATACATGACACATGTGGTGACTAAAGTCGGGTCGGCTCGTTGAGTACCCGCAAGTGATTCTGATGAGGGGGGCTGAAAGGACAGGTGGCTCCATCCCGGTAGAGGTGGGCCTGGGTTCCTGACGGCCCCGACTGTTACTTTATGGCGGAGCGACAGGGCAGGTTGAGACCACCTAGGAGAGAGGTGGGCCTGGCCCTGGTCGGCGTTCGCGGATACTTAACACACTTAACGAGATCTTGGTATTTGATCTGAGTCTGGCCATTTGGTCTATACGCACTAACCAACTACGCGGGAACAGTTATGGGCACTCGACGTCGTGGTATCAGCCGAAGCTCTTCTTGACGTCAGCGACGGAGCGGCGCGCGCCGGATTGGACTGGAACGCCTGCTAGGCTAGGTCTGCTTCCGGCCGCGTACGCAACATGCAGGTGTGCAATGGGCGATGGGCCCAGACCCCTGCGCGCATAGGATTTAGACCGGCGTGCTGACCTCTCTGTTGAGCCTAGGTGGGGCTGCGACGTGTTGATCTTCCGCGGCCGGGCATGACCCAGAAAAGTGTGTCCGGCCAAATGGGATCGAGCGTGTTGGGTTATGTGGTGCACCCCTGCAGGGAAGTTTATCTATTCGAATAGCCGTGTTCCTCGGTAAAACGACGACCCGGAGTTGTACCTTGACCTTATGACAACTAGAACTGGATATTTAATAAAACACACTCTTCCAAGTGCCAAATACAACCCGGTGATCGCTCTCTAACAGGGCGACGAGGAAGGGATCGCCGGGTAGGATTATGTTATAGGATGCTACTTGGTGAACTTACCATCTACTCTCTCCTACATGCTGCAAGATGGAGGTGGCCAGAAGCGTAGTCTTCGACAGGATTAGCTATCCCCCTCTTATTTTGGCATTCTGCAGTTCAGTCCACCGATATAGCCCTTTACACATATACCCATGCATATGTAGTGTAGCTCCTTGCTTGCGAGTACTTTGGATGAGTACTCACGGTTGCTTTTCTCCCTCTTTTCCCCTTTCTATACCTGGGTGTCGCAACCAGATGCTGGAGTTCAGGAGCTAGAGATCCCGAGGATGATTCTACATGGAGTTCGGCTTCGAGGAGTAGTTAGGAGGTCCCAGGCAGGAGGCCTTGCCTTTTCGATCGTTGCTACTTTTGTGCTAGCCTTATTAAGGCAAACTTGTTTAACTTATGTCTGTACTCAGATATTGTTGCTTCCGCTGACTCATCTATGATCGAGTACTTGTATTCGAGCCTCGAGGCCCCTGGCTTGTATTATGATGCTTGTATGACTTCTTTATGTTGTAGAGTTGTGTTGTGATATCTTCCCGTGAGTCACTGATCTTGATCGTACACATTTGCGTGCATGATTAGTGTACGATTTAATCGGGGGCGTCACACCTGGCCGACTGGAGGGAGCACGTCCGAGTGCCGTTGATGTGTCCAAGTGGACTTCCCGTTGTAAGCATCCGAATGGATCTACGGTCGAGAGACCTATCCATGATGGTGTGGGGCCCTAGATGGGCCTTAGATATGAGGTCCTTGACCCTACCTATTACAGGTGACCTCATCAACGCTAGATAGGTATATACTTCCTCCGATCCTAAATATAAATCTTTCTAGAAATTTCATTACGGACTACAAACAGATGTATATAGACGTAGATTCGCTCCGTATATAGTTTTTATTTAATCCCTAAAACTTGTATACTATTGTACTTGCGTAGCTCAGTCCGACTGGCGTATTTTCCTCTCTTTTCCCATTTATTTTTGTGCGATCACGACATAAATCTTCTAGAGATGTCGCGTGCTCACACGCTCGTAATCTACTACCAGGCGTTACTCACACACATTTGCACCCAATAAATCCTTTGCACCGTCAGTCGTCATGGCTGGATGGGAAATGTCGTGCGCGTGTCGTTTAATAAGGGTCGGCTATACAGCAGTGCTCTTTTACGTGGTCCGATTGGTCTGATGGTGATGGAGAGGTTATTATGACAGTAGCTTTGACTTGCGGTACCAAAATCAATCCTGGCCTATCCGAGGAGCACCGTCGAATTTTGGGGTGGGTTCTCTTCCTTGCTTGTGAGTTTTGGTGGGATTTGAGACGGGGATCGCTGGCGGTGATTTGTGGAAGGTTTTTGGCGTGGAAGGAGCGGGGAAGAGGGGTGGTGGTGGGCGTGGTTGATGGTGGAGTTGTAGCCGTTGTGGGCTTGTGGGGTAGGATGGTTGATGGTGTGGTGGTCAAGAAGCGCACGGCTGATTGGTTTTGACTCTGCCTGCCCGACCTGTAATAATCACGCCCGCTCGGAAACCTCATCTCATCTCCGCGTACTTGGTAAATATCGCCTAATTCCAACAAAATTTGGTAAATAAACATACAGTACCGATGGGTTAGATATTCGTACATATAGTATAATATATAAGAAAAACTCTTCTAATCAACCGGTGGATCACGTCGTATCGTCCGTCGCCTCCCACGCTTGACGCGTGTCCTTCATGGATTTAAATTTCTGCAATAAGTCCTTTGTTGCAAAAATTTATGTAATATAGCCCCTGTTGCATAAAGATTCTATAATCGGTCTTTTTAAAATTTCAGTAACAAAACCTCTGTTGCGAAAAAAATTCCGCAACAAGATTTCTGTTGTAAAAAATAAAAAATGCTGCAACAAGATATATGTTGTGATTTTTTTCCAACAAGTCATGTGTTGCAAAAAATAAAAAAAGCATAGGCTTGGGCGATTGCAACAAGCTGATTGTTGCAGAGAGCCTTCTGCAACATCACTCTTGTTGCAAAGGAGTGGCTGCTTACGTGAAAAAGGTTGAACGTATTTAGCGTGTCCATCCAATGGTCAACGAGCCGGCGGATATTTTCTTATTATCCACCGACCGACGCGTAGCGTCGCCCATAATATAGAAGACCCAAAGGATGTGATTCCATTAATCTCGTCCATCAAACAAGCTCAATCCAACAGCCTAAACTGTTAAAATTACGAGCGCACAACATGTTCACCAAATATAGGACTAATCACATAATTAATATGCACACAATATTTTACCTAATATTCGCATGCAATTAGTTTTACTGCCAAATATTAATGTGCATTGCACGTATACATACTTTCTCTATGTAGGTGTATAAGTCACAAAAATGGGACGCGGAGTTTTGGCTCACGAGCTCATCTGCACCCACGCTCAGAAAAAATTTCAAAATAAATACTAGAAAATTTTTAAAAATTCTAAATTTTTTTTGGGTGGTAGATAATTTGACGCGTGAGGTCCGCTTCAACTTTCAACTTATTTGAACATCTGAGCAACTCTCGGCAAAAAAGACAAAATCGAGGTCTGTAAAAATGTTTACTGTTCACGTACTGTTCTGACCCGATTTGTCTTTTTTGCCGAGAGCTACTCAGATGTTCAAATAAGTTGAAATTTGAAGCGGACCTCACGCGACAAATTATCTATCAGACAAAAAAATTAGAATTTTTTGAATTTTTTTATTATTTATTTTGATTCTTTTTTCTGAGCGGGAGCAGATGAGCCTGGGCACCGAATGATATCCGACAAAAAATGAGACATCTCTGTCTGTCTATATTGCCGAAGGATGTTTCCTGAACCGTTTTATTCACGTTTCATATTCCTCAGCCATTTATCGTATAGCATGTGTCAACATGTCGGTGGAAAAAGCTGTTTTCATTGGATTTAATCAAAAGTTTCCCTTTTCGGCACAGGATATATAGTTTTTTTAGAAACTTTCAATCAATTCATTTTCAATCATGGCAGTACAAAGAACAATAGAGGTAATAAAAATTACAACCAAGTTCGTATACCACCTAGCAACGACTACAAGCACTGTAGCGCCCCTCCCTTACCGGAGCCGGACAAACCTTGTTGTTGTAGACAGTCGGGAAGTCGTCGAGGTAAGGCCCCATAGGACCAACGCACCAGAGTAGCAATCATCGCCAATGAAGAAAGTCGTAAATCAGAAGGATCAAACATGTAAACACCCAAAAGAGGACGAACGAAGAACGGATCCAACAAATCCACCGAAGACCAGCACCGACCGAATCCTGTGGGATCTGACGGAAACAAACCTCCACACGCCCTCCGATGATGCTAGATGCACCATCAGGACGGGAATAGAATGTGGGAGACGTTATTCCTACTAAGGGACATCGCCGCCGCCACACAGCGAATCTAACAAGAACGAGAACGGGGTCCCTCCCACCGGCGAGGGACCGAGATCATCCATACCTCCATGGCCTAGAGGCCATCGGAGATGGGGCGGACTGGCGGCGGCGCTAACGGGAGGAAAAGAGCTTTTCTTGTGGAGGAGAAAAGAGATATGCATAGATAACTATCAATTTTTTTATGTAATTATAACTAGCGAACGTTCGCTGTAGGGGAGATGGCAAATGAACCATCTTAGATGACAACTTCAGTTATGAAACAAGACATTTAAAACAAAAATTGCCTTCTCATGAAAACAAATGCCATATCGCTTGAAGAAATTGCCACCTTTACCACTGCCGCACAAGTAAAAACGCCATGCGAGCGTTCGCAAATGCCACCCTACCTGGCTAACGTTCGTCAGATAAGGGTTCCTCTTTTTAATACGGTATAGACATAGACGCTTATATACACACACATATACTTACCCCTATAAACGCACACACGCATACTTTATCCCTATGAGCATCTCCAAGAGACTAAGCCGACATATAATCTTGCAAATGACAAGTTGCCTCATACGTCTATGTAGTCAACTGAAACCTCTCCTATCACTGACCGCACATCATAAGACCTGAAATAAATTCAGGAAAATATGGGCATTGGTGTCAAGTCTAGGATTTAAATTTTGATAACTTATATACCACTGTCCTACTAACCATTTAACCATAAGTTGGTTCGCGACGAACTATCATGTTTACCTATGTCAAGATGTGCTATAAACAAAACAGGGCTGAATAATTAAAAAATTTGCAAGGGCACGCACCTACCGAAATGCCTACAACCGTCTATCTACGCGGTGATCCGGACACATGTTTCCACGGAAATTGGTTGAAAACTGGATGGAAATTCTTTAACTGCCTGAATACGAGAAAGTATACGTGTTTATTCTATACAATACTTTGGCGAGCCCTTCTTATACATCTTTCTATCTGTGTGTATGCTACGTCTCCCATTCCGTTACATACTCTTTTCTTTTTGCGAGAGATTACATACTCTTTTCCACGAGTTGCATGCACTATTCTTCTTCTTCTTCTTCATTCGTCCCTGTCGTGTTCTGCTCTTATGTTCAAGTTTTGTTTCCTTCTCTTTCTTTTATATTTGCTTTCCCTATGTCCATTTACTTCCCTTTATGCCATCTTCATTCATCCGTTCGTCCTGTCCTACCCCTTCGCTAATTTAATGCATCGTTCTTTTGATGAAAAATTGATACATTTTCCCCAACTTTTGTGGTTCCAATACTGCTTCCTCCTGTTCATTCTATATTCATTTTCCTTCTCTGCAATAATTTTTCTTTATGTAATGTCCACTCAATACCTCCTCTCCTGCAATTATTTTCCTTTCCTGCTCTTATGTGAATGATGCCGCTCCTTTCCTGCCAATTCTTTTTCCCTAAACCTGCAAGTTTCTGTTGCGATGCCATGTCGCGAACCAAACAGAGGAGACATGCCTGCATCTGATCTTCTATAATTCAGAATAAGGAGGGTGGTATATATGATCACATGATCGAAACATTTATGATTTCTTCTGTTTCGTGATCCACATACTATATATATGTATGCAATACATGTTCAGTTTTTCTAAACTGAAAATGGCTCCTCCACCATGAACAGGTACCATGGGGTTTGACTAATGTATCATCAAAGTTTTTTTTTTTGAACCGGGCTAATCAATCAAAGAATGTGAAGCTAGGTTTGGACTTATAACTCTATCCTCTCGTACAGTATGTAAACTTGGAGTACTACCTGAATGAAGCTTCATCATTTGCCTGCTTACAGGCGCTGTTGCTCCTTAATTCAGACAGTGCTGTCGAAGTCACTCTTCTCCAAGAGCGTCTGCAAGAGCGGAGTCACCTTGCCCTTCTGGTGCGTCTGCTCGGAGCACCTGAGCAGCTTCTGCAGCACGTACTTCATGGTCGGCCGCGACGACGGCGACTCTGTCGTGCACATCAGGCCTAGCCTGAACACGAATTCGATCTCCTCGGAGAATCCCGCGTTTCTGATGCGACTGTCTGTGGCTCCGTCGATGCTTCCTCCTGATTGGCACAGGCGCCGCGCCCATTCCGCCAGGGACCCGTCCTCGCCGCCGTCGTTGGCCGCCCGCCCGAGCTCCAGGAGCACCACGCCGAAGCTGTACACGTCCACCTTCTCCGTCACACTCGTCGTGTTAGCGCACTCTGCACATCAGCATATGAAGGTGTGAAAATTTAGCTACTGACGAGTGACGACCAGGGATGGTTCGGTTCCTTACCTGGAGCCATGTAGCCGAACGACCAGGCAACGGCGGACATGGTGTCGGGCGTGCCGGCCTGCACCAGCATCCTAGCCAGCCCGAAGTCTGCGACCTTGGTTCGGAACTCGGAGTCCAGCAAGATGTTGCTGGTCTTGACGTTCCGGTGAACGATGGGCGGGGAGCACTCGTGGTGCAGGTAGCGGAGCCCCTGCGCGGCGCCGACGGCGACTCTGATCCTCGTGGGCCAGTCCAAACCACCCTCGTTGGACGACGCGGAGTGCCCGGCGCCGTGGGGGAGAGCGTGCCTGTGGAGCCACCCGTCGAGGCTGCCGTTGTCCATGTGGTCGTACACGAGGAGCTTGTCGCCGGAGTCGGCGTGGGAGAGGCAGCACAGGAGCCTGACGATGTTCTTGTGCCGGACGCCGCCGAGGATGCTGGCCTCCGACTCGAACTCGCGCTCCAGCCTCTCTTCCACCTTCCCGGCGCTCCGTATTTTCTTCACGGCAGCGGCGCCGGCCTTGCCGTTGTACCGGTTGGTGTACGCGGCGCGGTACACGCGTCCCGACCCGCCGCTGCCGACGAGGTTCTCTTCGGTCAGCGCCCGGAGTATGGCCGCCTCCCCGAAATCCAGGGTCTGAAAAGGCGTGATCTTCCAGCTACCGTCCTGTGCCGCGCGCTTCCTTTTCCTGATGTCGCGGACGATGAAGAAGGCGAAGGCCATGATAAGGACAAGGAGCACGCCGGCAGCGACAGGAGGCCAGTGCGGAGCTCCGGCGAGACGCCCCCGGAGGAGGAGATGGCTTGTGATCTCGCAGCACAGTAGCGCGCCGGTGAGGTAGCCGGGGCCCAGACCGGCATGGCAGAGGCCGGGGTTGTCGAGGAAGCTCCGGTCGTAAGCGGCGATGGCGAGTCCTGCCGGTACATGGCCGTCGAGCTGGTTGGATGACAGGTTGAGCGAGCTGAGCTTTAGCTTGGCAAGCGGTGGCGGTATGTCGCCGGATAGCTTGTTTGATGACAGGTCAAGCGCGTTGAGCACCCGCATGGCGCCCAATTCAGCCGGTATCTCGCCGGCGAGCTGATTCTTGCTCAGGTCCAACTGCGTCAGCAAGCGGAGCTTGGCTACGCTCCTCGGGATCTCGCCAGAGAGCTGGTTACCTGACAAGTTCATCGTCTGCAGCAGCGGCACGCCGTTGCCGATGTCGGCAGGGAGCTCGCCGTGGAGGTAGGTAAGTGACAAATCGAGGTGCCGGAGCGAAGCGCACCGGTAGATGCTGGTCGGGAAGGCGCCGGCGATGTGGTTGTTGGAGAGGTTGAGGCTCCTGAGGCTGGAGAGGCCGCCGATGGCGTCCGGGAACGAGCCGGCGACGCAGGCGTTGGCGAGGGAGAGGCTCGTGACGCGCCCGGAGGACGCGTCGCAGATCACGTAGGGCCAGGTGCAGTGGTCGCTGGAGCTGTTCCATGCCGCCAGCACGGGCGGGTCGCCCCACGCGCGCTTGATCCGGATGAGAAGCTGCCCCTCACGGGCGGTCTGGGCGCCCGCGCGGTGCAGGAGGCAGCAGGGGAGGAGGAGGAGCACGAGGGATGGTAAGGTGGCCATGACTAGAGTCGTTTCTGGGCTGGGCTTCTTCGTGAGTATTTAACAAAAAACTACCACGTCTCGTGAAAGAGCATTTTTATGGTACCTATACTGTTATCTCTACTCCTAATGTCTCAGTTGGTAGTCTGAGTTTCGGATTTAATTTCGTCCACCTTTCATGGTTTTTTTTACCTCCTCCCACCTCCCACTTTCAAATAAACCAACCAAAACCACGTTCACGTAGTTCTCTCGCACGCCAGAAAAACGGACGAAATTAAACCTACGAAATTAAACCAGCGAAAAAAGTTCCGCTACTCGCACGAGCGAGCGAGCAGCGAGGCGCCCAGAGAGCCCTCGAGCGAGAACCCCGCTGTCGTCTCCCTCAGAAGCAGCCGCCCGCCGAATCAAATCGCGCTGCCAGCCTCGTCCGCCTCGCCGTGCCTGCGTCCCTCCCCGGACGGCGGCGACGATGGAGGGATCCACTGGCGCTGGCCAGGCCCCCGGCCGATGGACGCGCCGGATCGTCGCTCCTCTGGGCCAGCCCCTCCCGCCGCGCTGGATCACGTGGCAGCCTAGGTAACCCTAACCAGCCCCCGATCTTCGCATCTCTCCCTGAATCCCTCCTCCTCCACGAGCCGTGCGGTGTACTTCCCTCCCACACGCTGCTCCTCTCCCTCCCCAAATCAACATGGATCTCGCGCTGCTGGATCCCCTCCTCTCCCTCCCTGATTTGCCGTGAATCTTGTGCTGCGAGAGCTGCTCCTATCCCTTCCCTGGCCGCCATGGATCTTGCCAGGCACCATCGGAGGAAGCCCCACACCCAGGCTTGATGTGCTGGGGCTATACTGTCATCTTTTGGATCTCATAGATCACTGAATTTATGTTCAGCATAAAAAAAAGGCTGCTTGGCTGCACCAATTCCATGTAGCTAATAAACTATGAGACAACATTTTTTCGGAATCTCCAGCATTTGATTCATTTTCGGTGCTGTATGTGAAATAGTATGATTTATGGATACTGGGATGCATCAACGCAATTTTATAGCCTTAGTCTATAATCTGATTGATGATTGTTACATACATAAACTCCTGATTCTTCCATACAACAAAACAGTTCGTCAGTTGTTTTACTCGTGTATTCTCACATAATATTTTTTTTCTGAGTTACAAAAATAATGCATAACATGTTGATCACAATACTGTGCCAGCTTGTCAGAGATGGCAAAGCTGTTATATATAGGGTACGGCTCCGAGCTAGCCGATGCCTACTGTATCCAGTGTTCTGTTGCATCCGGTGCGACCTCAAAGAATACCTTCTTCTAGCTGGGCGTTGAGCGCCTCAGGGACGACGAGGTGCAGCGCCTGGGGTGGAAGCAGTTCAACTACACGATGAAGAAGTGAGTGAAGGGGTTAAGATGGTTGCGTTGTGCGTGCGCTGCTTGCTTGCCGGTGAGTGTCGCCTCTGTGACTAGGTGTTCTTTGCTGTCTATGCCCTCTGTAGTTTAAGGTGTTTGTTCTTTTAGCAGCCATTAAAATACTGCAATGTAAATGAATGTCTTCTCTATGTCTACAGCATGCACTTGAAGTATAGAACTAAAGGCAGTGTTTTGTCTATACAATATATTAGTATGTTATACATGTTTTTGATTCTAAGTGTATTATAAATTAGTATAGACTATCTATCATCCTTTCATTCAGTTTTTGCAGAGAAGTTCCGTTGCCTCGCAAATATTAAAAAACTTAAATACAGTGAATGATTGTGTTTTCAGATGGAAAACGCCATTTCCAGTAATAGTTGGACAACCTCAAAAGAATTGCTCGAGTAACATGTTTCCAAGCAGCATACTGCATAATCTTTCAAATTATAGGCAAAGTTATACAAGAAACACTGACCTAGGAGTTAGTGTAGTACTTTGTTCATCATTCCATAATTTCTTTGCACCTAGACGTGGATCCTAATGGCTTACTAAGATCTTAATTTTCCATCATGGTGGTTTGAGTTTGTTGCCTGCGCTTATTACTAGGAAATGAAGCTCTCAGCCTGGTTCTAACAAACTTAACTGAACTTCTGTACACGAGATAAATAAATACAGTGTATTAAGATGTTAAGAGTCCTTATACTGATATTTTATTTAGTTCTTTTTATTCAAGGATACATTAATTAAGTTTCAAAGTTAATTGTCATTTTTAGTAAATTGGTGTGTGGTAGCATTCTTTAGGTAGTTGATTACGTCACTTGAATCTTTGCAGCTGTTGCATATAGCTTGTGGCTGTGGTTGTCCAGCCGGGTTATCTCTGGCTGCAGAACACTGTTTTAAATAGCCCGCTATAGCGTTTACAAAAGGTCTTGCGTTAAGAGACTTTGATCCAAATAAATGAACAAACATTTTAAATAGCGCGCTATAGCTCCGCTATAGCACGCTATAGCATTTGGAAGAGGTCCGTCGCTAAGATGCTTAGCACGCTATTTAAAACTATGCTGCAGAATCATCAAAGAAAGGATCCACTGCTGGTCTCATTGGCCTTGATCTTCCATTCACAAGCAATTAATGTTTATGGGAGCACGAATTCAAAGTAGCACATTTTCGCGGCTGTGAAATGCAGCAACATGTTTGGATAGCTGACCAAAAAGGATCTCACTGAAAAACTGAAATATTTAAGTAACACGTCAACGACGGCTGCGTCCTGCGTGTTGGCAAGGCGGCGGCGACGGATGGTGTGCAGGATGCGGCCTTTTTTGTGTATAGCTCTCTAAACTTGACAGTTGAGTTTCTTTTTGGTCATGTTAAAACTGAGTTTCTGTTAGTTCAGTTTGCACAAGCGGCCATAGTGCGGACCATCAGGAGACAGGGGCACACAAGCACCAGCACGGCAGCACCACCATCAGAACACACCAGACGGCTCGCATAGGGAATACTTCAAGATGGACACTGGTGGTACAACATGGCTTACTATCATCTGTTTACACATGGCTAATTTGACGGAATAGCTTTGGCCATCTTTGATATATGTTACTCCTACTACAGATTTCGCTCCCTCTTCTCCAAGAAATTCCCTACTAGCTACACTTGACATGAGAGTCCAATTTGAATTCCCATAAATGAGAGGAAAGCTATGATTCGTTCGCTCCACTTTTAGCTTTGTATCTCCCCCTGAAGACATCCTCCCTGAACTACTTGATTTCAGCCATCAGGTCCAGGCTTCTACTGAATGGTGTCCTCTGTCTCCAGCGCCCATTTCCGCTTAGCGAGTTGTTGGATTGCATCCTACTTCTTATTTTCCTCCTGCACACCGTCTCCCTTTGTGTCGTCAATCACGTACTATAACATTTGACAAATAGTATGTGTTGTGTTGGTGTCAGCATGCCAGCACTACATGAATGATCCCACTGCTGCAGACTTCAGCCAATACTGGAATGAATGAAACAATGTCTTCTCATCAAGGAAAAGACTTGTGTTCTCCTTATAGAACATAATTTATTATGTGAGGGATTTGCCATTACAACATCTTGTCCAGGGTATGATTTTTCTTCCACTAAACTGAACTGCCTCGCATACAATTGTATGTAATACCCCCTTTTCCAAAAATATATGACATCTGCTTGGCGGTAGGCCATGCTTGGCATCGCCTCGTCCTGGTCTTCGGCGCTCCTACAGGAACTGGGCGCCAGTGTGGTCGAGCCAAGTACAACACCAACAAGCGACAACAGCGCACCACTCTGTAAGGAATTATGGCTCTTGTTTCAATAAATTTGAAATTGGACGTGCATGTGTATATAACTCTACTTGATTCTTCTGTACAGAATATGAACCGAGATGGAGTGGAATGTTAAATATGTGCATAGCATGTCTCGATTGAGCAATCTGTTTACTGATGGCAAAGATGTCTTATGAATACAATTTTTTTGTTCAATTGTTTTAGGAGATTTTGACTCAATTATGTCTTCCTATGGGTAAAATAGTTATGCTGAACCATGGTGCCGTCATACAAACAGTGTAGATTTCAGAGCTAGCGTATACTTCCTAGATGTTGAGTAATTGTTTGTAACTTGCTTATAGACCTCAGTAGTTTAGTTGTTTGTAACTTTGCTCACATACTTCAGTAGTTTGGTGTGAAAAATGAAAGGGTATCTAGAAAAGTATTGGGTTAGTGCTACCGATGACATTTGAAATAAGTAAATAAACACACAAGGTTTGAATTTTATTTATTTTTAGTTTTCCAGATAATGTGGTTCATGCTGATGTGATCAGAGACATTATGATTGATGCTACATCCTCTCTTTGTCCATAGATCTAGGTTTTTACACATCGCTGGTACTTGTTATATTGTTTGGATCTGACTGTTCTGCGTAATCATCAAAATTAACTGTGACCAGGATCCATGCGGGAAACATGCAGTGTACAGAGAAATCAGGTCAGCTACCTTGCCTTTGGAATTTTTGAGAAAGTGAATAGAGGATGTAACAAACCAACCCATGATCTTGCAGCGCTTTCACAGGCTGATAGGAGAAAATTTTGGGTGGGGCCTGCATGTTTCGAGAGAATTGTCGTGTCATAGTGCTAACTAGGAAAATGTTGAGGAGGTCCTGTTGCGTCCCATGTTCAATATAAGGTAAAAGAAATAATAAACTCCTGGTTCTACCAAACGTGTGAACTTAAAATGAAATCACGCGTATGACGCCACTATACTATATTGTACTGTTCTATCAAGAAAAACACCCTCCATTTGGAGGGAATAAATCTCTTACAAATACCAATGAAACATGGCCAAGCAAGAGCAAGCTATTATTTTTTAAGTACCAAATGCTTTCTCCTCTTTTACAACCGGTTGTGAGAAGATATATTGCCGAACTGAAATTTTTGTATTATTTTTAACATATGTGAACTGGGTGGTCATTTTAGATCTAAGACATTAGTCATATATTTAAACTACAAAATGTAGTTCTATTCTCCAAACAAAGGGGACAAGATATATGTCCATATTACAATTTCTGTAATTTTTGTAAAAAAATGTGAACTGGGCGATCATTTATATCCAAGACATTAGTCATACATATGTTACATTCAAATCAATTTTTGTACTTTGTCAAGGGATATAAATATAAAATATGAAACGTTTAGCCATGTGATCAAAGTAGATTTTGTCCGAACCGATCTAATTCTGGAAATTATCTGTTGTTTGAAATATAAATATTTAAATCAATATGAAATTAAATATTTACATTCATATATTTGGTTAGTATGTGAATCAACTAACCAATCAGCTACCAAAAATTACAGGGGGTGTTAAAAGGGACTCGAAGCATTTTCATGTGTCGATGGCACGAGAGATCCTCCCGATACTCTCCTCAAGGTTGACCCAACTAGATCCTGATGCGCCAGCGGCACGGGTGGTCAGGCCTGAGCAGCGAGCTCTTCTGCCCCCTCCTCATTGGATCGGCGGCCAGGGAGGCCAGATCGTGTGGCACGAGAGAAGGCTCATGTGTGAGGAAGGGGAGCAGCAACATGCGTCGATTGGGGAAGGGAGGAGCAACGGGTGCCACTGAAGGGAGGGGAGCAGCGCCAAGCGCGGAGGGAGGGGAGCACGGGAGCCCCAAGGGAGGCGGAGCAGCGGCAGGTGGCGTGGAGGTTGGAGATCTTGGTGAGGACGGCGCGACGCGAGGTCATGGTGGCATGTGTCGGAGCAGTGGTAGGTGGCGTGTGCAGGTAAATAGCAACATCACTACCTCTTTTATTATGTGCATATTACATTTTGAATATTTCAAGTAACCAGATGGACGTGAACATATACACATAATCCACTTTCCGGTTGAAGCTTATTTTCTTGCATGAGTGGTGAAGAAAATGAGTGACAAGGATGATGAGAATAAAGGGAGTGCAATGTGGTTATTGAAGAAGGGCAAGGAAGAGGAAGACACATGTTAGTCGGGTGAAGTCAGCAGCGATCGCTATCAGTGATGTTATTGGCCAAATAGGTTGTCTAAACATTTTGCTAGGTCTCCCTCAGGGATGATGGTGTAACCTTGTTTCAAGTAGATAAACAGAAGTGGGCTAAAAGAGTGTCATATTACAACAGATCAGTTGGTGTGAAACTAGATGTTGGACTAATACGTAATGTAATGGGCATGAATGCATTCTTTTGAGGATTGGTGGTTGCAGCAGCGCCTGATCATGGTTATAAATCTTTTTGCTGCTAAAAAGACGTTGTCACTTGGAGAAATATATGATAGGGCCTGATTGGAGTTTATCATAACCGGTAAGTATGGATACTTAATTTTCTTATCTTATACAAATTACATAGGATTCCATTTCCTTGCTTGCTTGTGCGTATATTATGGCAACAAAAACACACCGCAGATTTTGCTTTTACTTTTCCATATTAACACTGAAAAGATGACCCACAAAGACACATAAATAACTAGATTAAAGGGTGGACATATAAGTTTGAGACCTGGTTATGGCCGCCGTACTCGGGGAAGGTGCGATGCTGTGATGAGCAGCAGGTTGCATCGTCATGGTGGTCACCCTCAGCTACGATAGAGTGCACACCTTGGCACCGGGAATCGGCCTGGGATGCCGTGGAGGGAAGAGGAGGGGGCGGGCAACGACTTGTCACCAAAATATAACAAACCCTAACAAGTCATTTGTACTAAAACTTGGGATACGACTCACTGTAATAAAAAGCATGATGACACTCACTCTGACTAAAAGTGATCACCTGCTTGCATCTAGCAGCTGATCAATGTATATAAGCCATTTATTTTTATTATATGTTCACTTGTAGATCAGAGAGAAAACCCGATGGCTTCGGATGATGCTTTGAAAATGTCGATTGACAAAGTCACAGACGTAACTAACCGAGCGGACTGAAAACTAATCGAAATTTTAGAATTAGAAGGGATGCAGAAAAATAATTGTTCTTTACATATACTGTATATTGCATGCGATAATACAGAAGATGTATTTCTGTATATGTTTATTTTGCAGATTATGAGAGAGATGGAGGTGGATTATGTGGACGCTCAAAACGATCCATTGGCAAGGGTCCTGACGATATCATTGGAAGGGGATGCAACCAGAAAAAAGAGTTCAAAAGCCCGTAGCAACGCATGTGCATGAGATTGTGGCACGGTTTAGAGGGTTGGCCGGCGGCGGAGGCGGCAACTCGGGTAGGGGGCATGACCAAAATATTTCAAAAGCCCGTGGCAACGCACGGGCATTATACTAGTAGAGGGAAGGGAGCAGTATACCATATCATCCACCCTTGATTTTGGGCGTCTGCTACAAATCATCCGGCTGATGCCAGGAAAAGCAAGCCGCCTCGCCCACCGCTCGATTAGGCTGTTTTTGATCGTTGGATTAAGACCTTGAATCGTTTTTTCCACGCAGACGCGTGTTTGTAGTAGCTAGAAAATGCGTTCACACCTCACGTGGGCATCCATCCTGGTAGTAGCTAGAAAAATGCGCTCACACCTCACATGCCGATGGTAGTAGCTAGCCTATATGTAACTCGGCTCGTCAAAGAAGCCGGCCCTGCGCGCACGCCATGCATGATGCATCCCATGCCACCAACGCAGCAGCCCCTTGGCGTTGCATGCTGCAACTTAACACGCTCCGCATCGCCCGTTGTTGGCAGAACCATCCTTGCATCAGCAATGGAGGAGGCCCTTGAACCATGGATGTCCAACCTGCACAAGACATGCAGCAGCGTGCAGCTCGAAAAGTGAAAG
Source organism: Aegilops tauschii subsp. strangulata (assembly GCF_002575655.3). Classification (NCBI taxonomy): domain Eukaryota; kingdom Viridiplantae; phylum Streptophyta; class Magnoliopsida; order Poales; family Poaceae; genus Aegilops; species Aegilops tauschii. The sequence continues at coordinate 392,922,721 of NC_053037.3, forward strand.
GGCAACCGCAATTGTAGTGACATTAGCTGCTTCAAAGACCAGTGGCGGAGTGGCTGCTGTGTACAAGGGGGTAGATGCACTGTAAGACGGAGTGGCTGCTATGTACAAGGGGGCCGATGCACTGTAAGTCGAGACGACGATGTTGTGAGGGTCGGCCGGCTGCTACGGGCGTCACTGCGGTCTTTGCGACACCCGACTGCTTCAAATGGTTGCGCCATATATACTATGACGTGTGCTGCGACGGCCCCGGCAGTGGCACGATGACATGCTTCAAACGGTCGTGATGTGCTGTGACGACATCCCGACTTCTTCGAGGATGTTGCGATGGCTTGCTTTCGACCGTCGTGCAGATGCTACGAGGCGTGTAATGGCGGCCACGATGTTAGCACAACGACATGCTTTGAACACTCGTGGCGGGCTTTGACGGCTGCGACGATGTCGCAACGGCATGCTTCGATTGTCGTGGTGATGCTATGATGCGTGCTGCGACGACATGCTTCAAATGCCCATATGTGCTTCAACGGCCATGATGATGCTGCGACGACATGCTTTGAATGCCCATATGTGCTTCAACGGCCATGATGATGCTGCGACGACATGCTTCGACTTTCTGTGGTGTGCTTCGACGGCCATGACGATGCTGCGACGACGTGCTTTGTACAGTCATGGCGATGCTGCGACGTTGTGCTTCAACAACCACCGCGATGCTACGACCAATGCTCGGCTACTTTGAGTTCGATGATGCAGCAATGACGTGTTTCACGGACGTGACACTGTTGTGATGACGGACATGTCAGCTTTGATGATGGTGCGGCGGGCGTGCTTCGACGGCAGCAGCGATGCAGCGACGGGGCCCGACTGCTCCAGTGATGCGGCGACGACATGCTTCAAGTGCTCGTGGTGTGGTTCGACGGCCACGACGATGTTGCGACGATGTGCTTTGTACAGTCATAGCGATGCTGCGACGTCGTGCTTCGACAACCGCGGCAATTCTACGACGGATGCCCTGTTACTTCGATGATTGCAATGACGTGTTTCACGGACGAGACACTGCTGTGATGACGGATATGTTAGCTTCGATGATGGTGCGACGGCGTGTTTTGACGGGAGCAGCAATGCAGCGACGGGGCCCGGTTGCTCCGGTGCTGCTGCGATGGCATGCTTTGAAGGCCAAAGCAGCAGCTTCAAGGACGCTACATCCAAAGCAACCTTTACTCCACGAGCTTCGTAGTACCAAATCAAAACCAACAACAACCATTCAGCATGCAGAACTATTTGTACTAACTGACCAAGGTCGCGAACGGGAGAGCCGTAGTGTCTTGTTGAGGACATTAATCAGCTAGTACTACTAGCTACGACTGGTGCATGGCAGCAATTTAACCATATACGAGTAGTACTAATATTGAACAAAACAGTACGAGTGGTGCTACTCGTCAGGGGCATGCAGGCATGCAGCCATGCAGTGAGTGGGCATAGAGGGAGAAACACGTGAGCCCGTCTCAAAGGCCAACACGCGCTCAGAAAAGTGGAAGGAAACAACGGTGGGCCTCGACCTGGACACGTGGTTGGCAGGGGAGGCGGCGGACGCGCGCGCGTTATCATCCGGATGAAAGCAATCGTTTTCCTTGATTTTGTGAGGGTACTCTAGTCATAATTTTGTTTTACAGTACAAAATAACGTCAGCCCATTAAGAATCGGCTGGTCTGTTCATTGCCCTGCCCCGAGCCGTAGCCGAACTCGATGCCGCGTCCCTATTTCCCGGTGCACTACCGCCAACGCCGACGGGCTCTCGTCGATCTCGCCGTCATCTGACCGTGTCCTCGCACCTCCAGGTTCCAGCCGCGCCTCCCGCTGGGGTGTGCATCGCCCTCACACACACGTCCACGTCCTGGTCAGTACAGGATCGCAAACTTTCCCACCTTTCATGGTGGTTCATTTAACTCTTGGTCGGTGGAGATGCTGTGTTTTGGTTGATCTATAGAGCCCGTCGATTGGTTTGCTTCTGAAATACGCACTGCATCTAATTTCCTTAGCTGCCGAAAACTATCACTTTTTTACTAATCTTTGACTAAAAGCTACCATATTGCGAAAGTGCTCGATTCGCCTTTTCTAAACGCCTTTCTGACAAGACGGGCCCACCTGTCAGCATCAATCTTCCTCCTCCTCCTCCTCTCTCTCTGACATTTCCTCGAAAACCTCGTGTGCACTCCGGTGACCCTCTCGCCCGCACAACCTTTCTTCCATCAACGCCGTGGCCGAGCGCCGGAGCTCGTGCTCCGAGCCGCACCCGCACCCGCGCCCGCTCCGTAGTGCACCTCGCAGTTCCTCCTCCCTAGCCCCTCTCGCTCGCTCTCGACCACCTCCGAGTGGGCTCGTCGCTCCCACCTCGCCGTCGTCATGCCCACCAAGCTCATGGGGCCACTCGAGTATGTCCAGGACCTCCGTCGTGCGCCGCTCCTTCGACTGCTACTTTAGATCGAACCCTGGGGGCCTCTCCGACGACGCGCGCATCACTTCCTCGCCGTTGGCCACCGCCCATAGCCGCGTCAATCCGTCGCATTCCGGCGACCCCAGCTGCCCCGAGCAACATCTCGACACCACTATGAGTCGCGCCTTCCCTTTGCCTCCCCCTCGATCTCGGACCGGAGCTCCGGCGCGTGCTCAGCCGTAACTGTAGCTACATCGCCGTCGCACCTTGCCGCTGCCATGGCGAGGGCTCGTGTCTATTGACGCCGAGCACGGCAGCGCACTCCTGGCCCTCCCAGGAGGCTAGTGAGCCCCTCAGCCAGCCGCTACCCCCCGCAGCCTGGCGCCCGTGCAAGGCCGAGCACCGGCCGCCGCTCCGCTCGCTGCAGACGCCGCTAGGATGCACCTTCGGCAACCCCACGACCACCGTTGGACGCGGGTCGCCGCCGGAGCCGCTCGCTGTGGGTCGGCGCTGGAGCCGCCGGAGCCGCCCGCCCCGCGTCCTTCGCCGGCGACCGCGAGCTCCTCCGCCGCCATCAAACAGATTTTGCTAATGTGCCACGTCAACGCTGGGCCCATTCTGTCAGAAACGTGTTTAAAAGAGGTAAATCGGACTCTTTTCAGACATGGTAGTTTTTAGTCAAGGATTAGTGAGAAAGTGGTAGTTTTTGGCACAAATTTGTAAAGTGGTAGTTTGTAGGCATGGTTCCACGAAATGTGGTAGTTTTTTGTAAATACTCCTTCGTCCGTTGGCCGTCGCGGTGGATGCTGGGTGAGGAATTTATAGGCCAAAAAATAATACTCCACCTACGTAAACAAGCTACGAAGGGCTACGTAAATTTCCAATCTAAACCTATCGGCCTCTACATGACAATCTAAACCTATCGGCCTCTGAGGTTACTAAAAAAAAACCTATCGGCCTCTGATTTTAACGGGGGTGTGCCTCATGCTCCCGCACGGTTCAGGTATCTTCTTGAAGTCTAGGCTAGTTGTAATGAGAAGTATCATATATACTAGTATCATGTATTTATGATATTACCTCCCAACTATTTAGTATCATATATTAGTTTTATATAGTATTTTATTTGTTGTCATACATGATGCATAGTAGCATAATATTTATTATAATATGGTATCATAATATGGTACTTAACTTTTTTTCATTTAATTCTATGACACTTTAATTAAATTATTTAATTGACATGCATGATACTAAGTATGACACTACCATTACAACCAGCCTTATGCGTTCCCCAAATGCGAGCGTTCTGAGCACACTTGCAGATTTTGCTTCTCTGACAAATGGGTCCCACGCATGGTCACTAGGATTAGAAAAACAATCCTCTAGTGGCAAGTGGGTGCTTTTCTAATTAGAAAATAAATACCTACTGCTATATGGCCCATTCTGGAGCACAATATGCCTGCGTGTGCGGAGATCGTCCGTTTTCGGGAGAGCGATGGATATACACGTTTGGTCTTTGTTTTTTTAGAAAGGTTTGCACATCATAGTTTTTTATAGATATTCACACGTATGCGTGTACACGCATTTTAAAGAACGTATGCACGCATACCTTATCTGTGAGCACCTCTGAGAGACTGAACCAATACATCATTTTAAAATTGAAGAAGTCGTCACAAACGTTTTTCTAGTCGACGGGGACATATCCTTGCATTGAAGACACATTGCCGAAAGACCAGAAATAAGTCTAAAAAATGCGAGCTCAATGTCAAAATCTGCGACTTAAATCCTGATGAGCAGAGGATACCAGTGTCTTCCTAACCATGGTTGGTTCTATCTTTTTAGGGGCGTTTGCATTTCTAAGATGTTGTGTTTAATTTTTCTTTTTTTTAGACGAAGATGACGCGTTTAATATTTTTTTAACACAATACAGACACAGACGCTCATGCGCGCACCTCTATAAATGCATGCACACACACTCTATTTCTGCGAGCACCTCTGAGAGACTGGACCGCCACACATCATTTTGAGATTAATAAAGTCATCACAGATGCCTTCGTAATCGACGAGTACGTCTCCTTTGACTAAACGCACATCGTGAAAAGGCCTGAAATAAATCCAAGTAAATGCGAGCAGCAATGTTAAGTCTAGAACTTAAAACCTGCTAGGATAGGGAGACAACAGTCCTCCTATTCATCCAACCATAGGTTGGTCCGCTGAAGTTGCGTTTGATTAAGATACTAGCTTACTAGATGGGCCAAATATTTAGAGATTACTTCCACACCATAATATTTAGCCCAACGCATCCGAAGGTTTAAATTATTTCACATCATTTTCAGGAGCATACTATACAACAAATTTCTAGCATGTAGAGAGGAAAATAGTGCGTTGTCATGAATATAATGCCTATCAAAAATTGAATATAAAGGATGCTGCTATAATCGGGCGTAGCGGAGCGCGCCGTTTCATCTAGTTAGTATCTAACTATTTTTATATTTTTTATGAAGAGAGTACTTAGGAGCTTCGGTGTGACATGGCTCGGTGACGATCGGACTGGCTGTACGGACGGAGAATTAGAAAATAAATACCTACTGCTACATGGCCCATTCTGGACCACAATATGCCTGCGTGTGCGGAGAACGTCCGTTTTCGTGAGAGCGATGGATATACACGTTTGGTCTTTGTTTTTTTAGAAAGGTTTGCATATCTTAGTTTTTTACATACACTCACACGTATGCATGTACACGCATTTCAAAGAACATATGCACGCACATCCTATCTATGAGCACCTCCAAAAGACTGAGCCAGTACATCATTTTAAGATTGAAGAAGTCGTCACAAACGTCTTTCTAGTCGACGGGGACATATCCTTACATTGAAGACACATTGCCGAAAGACCTGAAATAAGTCCAGAAAAATGCTAGCATCAATGTGAAAGTCTGCGACTTGAATCCTGGTGAGCAGAGGATACCAGTGTCTTCCTAACCATGGTTGGTTCTATCCATGTCTTCAGTTTTTAGGGGCGTTTGCATTTCTAAGATGTTGCGTTTAATTTTTCTTTTTTAGACGAAGATGATGTGTTTAATATTTTTTTTAACACAATACAGACACAGACGCTCATGCATGCACCTCTATAAATGCATGCACACACACTCTATTCCTGCGAGCACCTCTAAGAGACTGGACCGTCACACATCATCTTGAGATTAATAAAGTCGCCACAGATGCCTTCGTAATCGACGAGTACGTCTCCTCTGGCTAAACGCACATCATGAAAAGGCCTGAAATAAATCCAAGTAAATGCGAGCATCAATATCAAGTCTAGAACTTAAAATCTGCTAGGATAGGGAGACAACAATCCTCCTATTCATCCAACCATAGGTTGATTCGCTGAAGTTGTGTTTGATTAAGATACTAGCTTACTAGATGGGCCAAATATTTAGAGATTACTTCTGCACCATAATATTTAGCCCAACGCATCCGAAGGTTTAAATTATTTCACATCATTTTCAGGAGCATACTACACAAAAAATTTCTAGCATGTAGAGAGGAAAATAGTGCGTTCTCATGAATATAATGCCTATAAAAAATTGAATATAAAGGATGCTGCTATAATCGGGCATAGCAGAGCGTGGTTTCGTCTAGTTAGTATCTAACCGTTCTTATATTTCTTTATGAAGAGAGTACTTAGGAGCTTCGGTGTGACATGGCTCGGTGACGATCAGACTAGCTGTACGGACGGAGAACCGACCAACGCGCCAGTTTGGACCGTGCCCGCAGGAGAATATCACATGATACCAACACTTATATTCCCATGATACCAATTCGAAAAATTCAAATTTAAACGTGTGAAAAAATTTCAAAAAAAATCATAGATGTTTTGAACATGTGTGTTTACAGGGCCTAAAAAATTCAGATCCAAATTTGATATACACATCGAGAAACAAAAAAGACAAATCTGTTGTTAATAATGTAGTTTTTATACTATTCATGTTTTGTCTTTATTGACACTATTCATGCTAAATTTGTCTTTTTTGTTCCTCATTGAACAATTTGAATTTGGATCTGATTTTTTAGGGCTTATAGACACATATGCTAAGAACATTCATGATTTTTTTGGAATTTTTTTGACACGCTTAAATTTGAATTTTTTAAATTGGTATCATGGGAGCATATAAGTGTTGGTATAATGTTATATTCTCCCTCGTGTTCGCGCCGCTATACCCTATATACAGTATGTATTAAAATTGGAATGTATGAATCATGTAGTACGTATTTTTGAAAGACCCAGAGGATGATGATCGATGAACTCGTGCAGTCATACCGTCGCGGCCGGCCGGACGGCAGCACGCGCAAGACGACACGAGCAGCAAGCAGGCTGCAGCAGCCACCAGCCGGCAGGTCCGTGAGCGACCGCAAGATTGAATCGTTGAATCGGGAGCGATAGTCCAACGTAGGTATCCATTTTGTCCGTCGTCTTCTGTTTGAGTTGCCATGGATAAAAGTGCTAGCCTCACATGTCAACCCATTCGCAAAACGCGTCCGTGCAGATTCATTGTCGGCCTAAATTTACGGCTGAAATGCGTCGGCGTGGACGCGAAGCGAACTAGCCGTGCGTCGTCTTGGTGTCCGCTGCGTCCCCATCTGGCGGCCTTCCAACTACCGCGGTCGTCTTTATTAATGACGGTTGTCCATCATGGGCCCATGCGTCAGCGATGACGGTCGGTCTTTTTTAATCTGAGCGTGCAGTGGGGCGCCGTTCTCATCCGCTTCCAGAAGCCCCCGTCCCCATCTCGCCACCCCTTGTGCTCCCCCGTCAGCGACAAACCCTAGCCACCGCAATGGGCTTCTTCTTCGGCAAGGCTGCGCATCGCCGTCCCAGTGCACCAAGCGAAGTGGCACTGGGAGCACCGCGTCCCCCTTCCCTACGCTGAGGTGACGCTGCCACACAACTGGCACTTGGATTTGGAGAGGATCCCAGTGCCGGCGGCACCACGGTCGGCGCGGGCGCATGTGGAGGAGGTGCGGCGCCGAAGGGAGGTGCCGACGCCAGAGCAGCGCCACGACCCGGCGTACGCGTTCGACTAGTCCGCGTGGCAGCAATGGTTCGTTTTCGAGCACGAGGAGGCCAGGAGGCGCGGCGTCCGTGACGTGCGCCATGGCTCCCCGCCGCCGCCCCTCGTCGTGTGCGACGAAGACCAGGAGGAGGAGTGCCAGGCGCGCTAGCCGCCGTCCTTCTTGAAAGCGAGGAGGAGGAGTGGCGCAAGGAGGAGGAGGAGGAGGCGTACCAGGCGCGCATGGCGGAGGCCATGGCGCTCTCCGTGGCCGGCGACTGCGTCTTGCCGCCGTTGAGGCCGACGTCCCCCGTCAAGGCCGAGCATGACCCGGAGCCAGAGCCGACCCCCATCGAGCGCAACTCGTGGACCGGGCAAGTGCGCGAGTGGGTCAGCGCGCCACCGGTCTAGTATCGGGCGACGCCGGCGCAGTAGCAGGCCTACCTCGAGCAGTGGCGACAACAAAGGTTGGCCGAGGAGCGCCGCGAGATGCTGGAGTGCGACGCCGAGGAGGAGCAGCGCGAGGCGGGGGAGGAAGCGCGCCTTGCAGGCGCTGGGCCAACCCAGCCGCCGGCGACGGCGGCACGGCTCGCGGTGGACGACGCCTATAGCTTTGTCGATGGTGTTCCCTTCATCTGGCTCGACGCCGACACTCATTGACCTCACCAGACCCGACGACGACGAGGATGCCTAGGGCAGCGCGCCTCCTCGTAGTTTTAGTTTTATTTATGTTTTAGTTAATGTAAGTGAACTAGTGTACTCTGGTCGGCCTTTGTGGCTGGCATTAATGTTTTTATTTTTTCAAAATGTTCGCGTGATGTCTTTTATCGCGTGACTTGAAAAATGGGTCAGGCCAGCATTGGGCGCAAGCGTCCACCCAAATGCAAAAGCAGATATGGATGTCCGTTGGGCCGACCCAAATGGACAATAGCGCCGTCCGTTTGGATCGACGCGTTGGAGTTGTTCTCATGAATAGACGATTGGAGCATCTCCAATAGAAGATGTAGATATAAAATACCTAGGTTTTGCATCTTTAGACGCCAAAAACACTTCTCCAGCAGATGATGTAGATGCAAAAAAATTACATATTCGCCTCTCAAAGATGTAAACTACAACACTTTGCGGTGCAAATATAGATCTCCACCTATAGGAGATGTATATTTGGTAGCCGTGCGCCAACCGCCAACCGGTGGAGATGTATATTTGCCAGCCGCGTGCCAACCGCCGCTTCCTTTCACTTCCCTCCCTTCTTCCTCACACCTCCCTTCGCACCGCCGCCACCGGCCGCCGACCCGTCCTCGCACCAGATCCGGCCCCGCCATCGCCCCCACTGCCGGTTCCGATGCTCCTCCGTCGTCGTCCGTCGCCCGACGCCGCGTATCGGCGGATGTTTCCTCCTCTTTTCCCCGCCACTAATTCGGCCTCGTCGCTGCCCGGTTCGTCGCCCTGCCTCTTCTCTGCCGGCTCCACTCCATTGCCGCCCCACCCCACCTCTGGTCACCGCTACACGCGGTGTTTCCGCCGCCCGATTCGTCGCCCGCGCCGCTTCTCCGCCGGCCCCAATTCGTCGCCGCCTGAATCCACCTCTGTCCGCAACACCCTGCCTCGTAGCCGCCCCGCCCCTACCCACCTTGTCGCCGCACATCCCAGCGCCGCGTCGCCCCGCTGTTGCCATATCGCCGAGGAAGACCCCGAGGGGCAAGACGGGGTTCTTCGGCGTGAGGGCGAAGCCCTCCGGCAATTTCGGGATGGAGTTTAGCGATGTCGGCCACCGCTTTGGCTTGGCACCTACCCCACCGTCCACGAGGTGGCGCGTGCCTACGATGTGGCGGTGTGGCGTGCCGGGAGGCCGAAGAAGGACCTCAACTTCCCGGAGATCGAGACCCAGGCAGATGCGAAGTTGCTCATGCCGGGGGCATTCGCATGGAGGATATCACGACGAAGAAGGCGAAGAGGCCCGCCATTGTTGCCTGTCCTGGCGATAGCGACGAGCCGGCGATGGCGAGGTTCACGCGTGTGCATCCGAAGTATGTGCAGGCCGAGCAGGGAGTTCTTCTAGAAGCACGATGCCGAACAGAAGAAGAAGAAGAAGAAGAAGAAGAAGAAGAAGAAGAAGCAGAAGGAGGAGGAGGAGGAGGACGAGGCCGGCCCCTCGACGGTGAACCCTCTCGAGTACTCAGAGGAGGACTGGGTGACTCGGAGGAGGAGGATGAGGGCTGTGACGACCCAGACAAGGATGTGTTCTGGGAGCAGTTCGAGAGCTCCGATGGCGAGGAGTACTTTTATTTTCGGTGTACTTTAAGTAGATGTAGTTCGAACTACTACTAGTAGTGGTAGATGAATGTAGTGCCTCGAACTAGTAGTAGTTGAGTTTGTTATGTTTTTATTAAATTGAACTATGTTTAATTATGTTTGAAATGAAGTAGTAGTTGAATTTGTTATGTTTGAAGTATAGGTTTCAAATGAAATAGTAGTTGAAGTATAATTTTACATCTCCATTTGCATCTTTCATTGGAGTTGCTCTTTTACATCTCCGTTTTGCATCATCTGTTGGAGTTGGCACTTATTTAGAAATGCAAAAAGCACCTTAAGGAAGCTGTTTGTTTTCTCGCAGGTGCGCTAAAGCTGAACCAGGATGCTGCCATATTCCTCTGATATTGCACTTATCATCTGTTTGACTTCCTCTGATATTCTGCTTCACATATTATTCGCTTGCACAAGGATGTGCAAGAGAAGAAAGACATCTATGCGCCGTTCAACATCCTCCCTCTAGATGCTGCCAGTGCATCCGAGTCCATCATGCAGCTGGAGGAGGTACGTGGACATTATGCACCTGTCCACGCCAAATGCAATATTTTGGCGTGTTCAGTTAAGTAATGTCAAGATGTAAATTTTTACATCTTCTATTGGAGATGCTCTAGTGATGTTTATTTATTTATTTTCGTGCCTGAGCGATCCAGGCCAGGCCAAGTCTGAAAGTTATAGGAGGCAGCAACTACTACTCATACCTATACGTGGGTTGTGAGCTGGTTTGTATTGTCAGTAGTTTTTTTGTCTTTAGAGCATCTTCAATAGATGATGTAGAGATGTAAAACTAGGTGTTGTATAATTTACATCACCAAAAAGTGATTTTTACATCTCCAAAAAAGAGCCAACTCCAACAGATGATGTATATTTGTGATGTAAAACTCCAACTCCAACAGATGATGTATTTGATGATATAAAACTAGTGCACTGAACCTACCGTCGAAACTGTCAAAAGCTCGCGCGCTCCCGCTGCAGCTCGCCGGGGCCAGCGGGATGGCTGAAATCGGCCGACAACGGAGAGGAATGGGAAGGGGTAGTAGAGAGGAAGCCAAACCGGTTAGCGGCAGCACGGGGCGACACCAGAGCTGCCCGTAATCTGCCGACGACGACGGCGCCGGAAAGGGGATCGGGTAGGTGGCAGGGGACAAGGGGGGAGGCGAAGTCGCGGCAGGCCCGACAGTCGACGGGTTTGGGGCGACGACAAAAAGGGGATCGGGTAGGTGGCGGGCTGATGAGGCAGTCAGCGGGGGACGGGGGGGGGGGGGGGGAGTTGCTGCTGGCCCGCTGCTACTTCTTGAGCTTGCGTTGGTTTTCCATTGAAGAGGAAAGGGTGATGCAACAAAGTAGAGATAAGTATTTCCCTCAATTAGAGAACCAAGGTATCAATCCAGTAGGAGACAACTCACAAATCACCAATACCTGCACAAACAATCAAACGCTTGCGCCCAACGCGATAAAGGGGTTGTCAATCCCTTCACGGTCACTTGCAAAAGTGAGATCTGATAGAGATAGATAAAACTAAACAAAAGATAAAGTAAATATTTTTGGGTTTTTTGGTTTATAGATCGGAAAGTAAAAGATTGCAAAATAGTAGATCGGAAACTTATATGATGGAAAATAGACCCGGGGGCCATAGCTTTCACTAGAGGCTTCTCTCAAGATAGCAAATAATACGGTGGGTGAACAAATTACTGTCGAGCAATTGATAGAAAAACGCAAAGTTATGATGATATCTAAGGCAATGAATATGAAATATAGGCATCATGTTCGTGTCAAGTAGACCGACTCCTGCCTGCATCTACTACTATTATTCCACATATCGACCGACTCCTGCCTGCATCTAGAGTATTAAGTTCAAGAAGAAAAGAGTAACAAATTAAGTAAGATGACATGATGTAGAGAAATAAACTCAAGCAATATGATGTAAGCCCCATATTTTTATCCTTAATGGAAACAATACAATACGTGACTCGCTACGCCTTCTATCACTGGGAGAGGACACCGCAAGATTGAACCCAAAGCTAAGCACTTCTCCCATTGCAAGAAAAACCAATCTAGTTGGCCAAACTAAACCGATAGTTCGAAGAGAATTACAAAGATATCAAATCATGAATAAAATAATTTAGAGAAGATTCAAATAATATTCATAGATAAGCTGATCATAAATCCACAATTCATCGGATCTCGACAAACACACCGCAAAAGAAGACTACATCGGATAGATCTCCAAGAATATCGAGGAGAACATGGTATTGAGAATCAAAAAGAGAGAAGAAGCCATCTAGCTCTAGCTATGGACCCATAGGTCTGAGGTAAACTACTCACGCTTCATCGAAAGAGCAATAGAGTTGATGTAGAAGCCCTCCTTGATCGAATCCCCCTCTGGCAGGATGCCGGAAAAGGCCCCAAGATGGGATCTCACGGGAACAGAAGGTTGCGGCAGTGGAAAAGTGTTTTCGTGGATGCTTCTGGTGGTTTGGGAATATATGTGAATATATAGGAGGAAGATCTAGGTCAGGGGGTCACTGAGGGGCCCACAAGGTAGGGGGCGCGCCCTCCACCCTTGTGGCCACCTCGTGGCTCTTCTGACTTGCACTCCAAGTCTCCCGGGTGTCTTCTGGTCCAAGAAAAATCATCGCGAAGGTTTTATTCCGTTTGGACTCCGTTTGGTATTCCTTTTCTGCGAAGCTCAAAAACAAAGGAAAAATAGAAACTGGCACTGGGCTCTAGGTTAATAAGTTAGTCCCAAAAATAATATAAAATAACATATTAATGCATATAAAACATCCAAAATAGATAATATAATAGCATGGAACAATCAAAATTATGGATACGTTGGAGACGTATCACCCGTGGCCGTCGGGCGGGGGGGCGGTGGCGTCGATTTGGTGCGGATTTGGCCGGCGGCGGAGTCGGGCGGGTGGCGGCTAGTCGCACGGAAGGGAAAGTAACGGCGGTTCGCGCAGGACCGGCGTTTTTACATCTCCTGTAGGTGGAGATGCAAATTTGCACCGCGAGGTGTTATAGTTTACATCTCCGGAAGGTGGAGATGTAATTTTTCTTACATCTACATCATCTATTGGAGCGTTTTTGGGCCTCGCAGATGTAAAAGATAGTTATTTTGCATCTACATCTTCTAGTGAAGATGCTCTTACATAGACTGGCAGGTCGAGGCATGATCCAAACAAGTCTCCCTGTAGCCTACCTAACCAGGCTAAAACTCAAAATACCAGGCATATGCCAGGCATGTGACCCAGAGCAGCACCCAATTGATCTCACATCTCTATCAAAAGCCTTACAATTTAGCTTTTTTATGTCCACTTAAACTTTAACTTCATATATTTGAGGAGTTAAAAAACTGACTCCTAACTGAACTCTTAAAATTTAATTCCTTAAAAAAGTTTGTACAAATATGAGCATAGATACATAATATGATTCAAACTACATTGTATAATACGGATATGAACATAGATATCACAATTCAATTCGAATTACATTGCATAACATGAATAGTTGATTTGAAAGAAATAAAAACTAAAAAATAAATCTTCCTCTATTCGAACTTAAACTGGGAGCCAGTGATACGTCTCCAACATATCTATAATTTTTGAATTTCCATTCCATTCTATTATCTATCTTGGATATTTTATATGCATTTATATGCTATTTTGTATGATTTTTGGGACTAACCTATTAAACTAGAGCCCAGTGCCAGTCTATGTTTTTCCTTGTTTTTGAGTTTCGCATGAAAGGAATATCAAACAGAGTCCAATTGACCTGAAAATTTACGGAGAATATTGTTGGAAAATATATAAATACTTGAACGAAAAGATATCGGAGAGGAGTCCCGAGGCCACCACAAGGGTGGAGGGCGCACCCCCTAGGGCGTGTCCCCCGTCCTTGTCGTCGCCTCGTGGGCCCCCTTGACTTGTCCCCGACGCCAACACCTCTTATAAATCCCAAAAACGCCATAACAGAACATAGATCGGGAGTTCCACCGCTGCAAGCCTCTGTAGCCACGAAAACCAATCAGGAGCCCATTTCGGCACCCTGACGGAGGGGGAAACCATCACTAGTGGCCATCTTCATCATCCCGGCGCTCTCCATGAATAGGATGGAGTAGTTCACCCTCGGGGCTGAGGGTATGTAGCAGTAGCTATGTGTTTGATCTCTCTCTCCGTGTTCTTGATTTGGCACGATCTTGATGTACCGTGAGCTTTGTTATTATAGTTGGATCATATGGTGTTTCTCCCCCTCTACCTTCTTGTGATGAATTGAGTTTTACATTTGAGGTTTCACTATTATCGGATTGAACACTATTATCGATTTGAGAACACTTGATGTATGTCTTGCGTGGGATACCCGTGGTGACAATGGGGTATGCTATTGATTCACCTGATGTATGTTTTGGCACTCAACTCGCGGATTCCCGAGGTGACATTGGGGTAATCTATGCATAGGGGTTGATGCACGTTTTCTTCCTTGTTTCTCCGGTAGAAATCTTGGGGCACTCTTTGAGGTTCTTTGTGTTGGATTGAGTATTATGAATCTAAAGTTGTTTGATGCACATCGTATAATTGACTCACGGATACTTGTGGTGACATTGGAGTATCTAGGTGACATTAGGGTTGATTGATATGTGTCATATGGTGTTATGTTACTACGAACTCTAGGGCTGTCTGTGACACTTGTAGGAATAGCTCAATGGATTGATCGGAAAGAATAACTTTGAGGTGGTTTCATACTCTACAAGCAATTTCATCTTATGTTCTCCGCGATAGGAACTTTGGAGCGACTTTTGTCGCACATTGAGGGATTTCCATATGATTTAATTATGTTATCATTGTTGAGAGAACTTGCACTAGTGAGATATGAACCCTGGCCTTGTTTCCAAGCATTGCGATACCGTTTTGCTCACTTTTGTTACTAGTTACCTTGTTTTTTTATATTTTCGGATTACAAAAACCAATATCTACTATCCATATTGCACTTGTATCACCATCTCTTCGCTGAACTAGTGCACCTATACAATTTACCATTGTATTGGGTGTGTTGGGGACACAAGAGACTCTTTGTTATTTGGTTGCAGGGTTGTTTGAGGGAGACCATCTTCATCCTATGCCTCCCACAGATTGATAAACCTTAGGTCATCCACTTGAGGGAAATTTGCTACTGTCCTACAAAACTCTGCGCTTGGAGGCCCAACACGAGTTTACAAGAAGAAGGTTGCGTAGTAGACATCAAGCCCTTTTCTGGCGTCGTTGGCGGGAAGGCTAGGTAAGCGGCACTCACACCCCGTCAGCTAAGCTCTTTTCTGGCGCCGTTGCCGGGGAGGTTAGTGCTTGAAGGTATATCTTGAGATCTTGCAATCGAATCTTTTAGTTTCTTGTTTTATCACTAGTTTAGTCTATAAAACAAAACTAAAAAAAATGGAATTGAGGTTGCCTCATATGCTTCATCTTTTTAATATCTTTCGTGAAAATGATGGAAAGGAAAATTGTGCTCAAGTGTTAGAAGAAGAAGTCAATAAAATGTTTGGCACTAAATTTTGAATGATGAGCATGGTTGCAATGTTGTTAGTATGAATTCTTTGAATATCCATGATGCTAATGATATGCAAATCTACAAGCTTGGGGATGCTATGTTTGATGAAGAAGATATTTTTTGTCCCCCAAGTTTTGATGTGCAAATTTATTATGATGAAAGCATGCCTCCTATTTATGATGATTATGTTGATGAAAGTGGGTTTGGAAGAGTGTCAACTCTAGGTAATGATCCCACTATTTTGGAGGGTGTTGAATCTTATAATATTTATGAAAGTGGATTTGGAGAGGTCTTGACTTTATTTAGTGATGAATCCGCTATTTTGGAAGAGGTTTCAATTTATTATGAGAACAAAGTTGCTATCTATGATGATTCTTTTGATGACATGTATGCTATAAAGAATAATGATAACCATGAAACTTGTCATCTTGATTTTAATTTTCAATTGGATTATGCCTCACATGATAGTTATTTTGTTGAGTTTGCTCCCACTACTATTCATGAGAAGAATTTTGCTTATGTGGAGAGTAGTAAAATTTCTATGCTTTTAGACCATGAAAAGAATGATTTATGTGATAGTTATTGTTGAATTCATTCATGATGCCACTGAAAATTATTATGAGAGAGGAACACATGCTTTTACATATCTCAATAATATCAAGTTTCCTCTCTATGTGTTGAAAGTTTTGAAGTCGTGCTTGTTTTGCCTTCCTATGCTAGTTGATTCTTGTTCCCATAAGTTGTTTGCTCACAAAATCCCTATGCATAGGAAGTGGGTTAGACTTAAAGGTGCTTGCCACATGTGTTTCATGATGCTCTCTTTGTGTTTCATTTCTTTACTTTTATGCGAGCATCATTGAAATCATCATGCCTAGCTAGAAAGGCATTAAAGAAAAGCTCTTGTTGGGAGACAACCCAACACCTTTACCTACTATTTTTGCATGTTCACATGATTAAGCTACTGTAGTAATCATGCTTTATAGCTTTTGTTTCAATAAAGTGCCAAGTAAAGCCTTTGGGATAGTGTGTATGATAGTTGATTCAATTATGTCCAAAAACAGAAACTTTTGCGCCCAGTCACAGAGTTGTTAAAAATCACTAGAGCGTCGAAAAATTCTGAATTTTTTACAATATATAGATATACAAATTTCCTCTGTTGTCCTAATTTTTCATAATTTTTGAAGTTACATAAGTATGGATAGTTTCCAGATTACTACAGACTATTCTATTTTTGACAGATTCTGTTTTCTATGTGTTGTTTGCTTATTTTGATGAATCTATGAGTAGTATCGGAGGGTATGAACCATGGAGGAGTTGGAATACAGTAGACATAACACCAATATAAGTTTAGAATGAGTTCATAGCAGTACCTAAGTGGTGATTTGCTTTATTATACTATCAGAGCTTACGAGTTTTCTGTTAAGTTTTTTGTTGTGAAGTTTTCAAGTTTTGGGTAAAGATTCTATGGACTACGGAATAAGGAGTGGCAAGAGCCTAAGCTTGGGGATGCCCCAGATGGCATCCCCTCTTTCTTTTTCGTTCATCGGTAAATTTACTTGGGGCTATATTTTTATTCACCGCATGATATGTGTTTTGTTTGAAGGGTCATTTTATTTTATTAGGATTTGCTTGCTGTTTGAATAAAATATTGATAACCCACAAGTATAGGGGATCGCAACAGTTTTCGAGGGTAGAGTATTCAACCCAAATTTATAGATTCGACACAAGGGGAGCCAAAGAATATTTGAAGGTATTAGCAGCTGAGTTGTCAATTCAACCACACCTGGAGAATAATTATCTGTAGCAAAGTGGTTAGTAGCACAATAGTTTGATAGTTTTGATAGTGGTGATAGCAGCAATGGTAACAGTAATAGTGATAGCTGTAATTTTGTAGCAAGTGTAACAGTGATGATAGTAGTAGTAACTTAGCAGAAACAATATATGATAAATTCGTAGGCATTGGATCGGTGACTTGTTGGATGATATTCATCATGTGATAGTTATAACCTAGGGCGATACGGCACTAGCTCCAGTTCATCGATATAATGTAGGCATGTATTCCGTAAATAGTCATACGTGCTTTATTAAAAAAACTTGCATGCCATCTTTTGTCCTACCCTCCCGTGGTAGCGGGGTCCATATTGGAAACTAAGGGATATTAAGGCCTCCTTTTAATAGAGAACCAGAACAAAGCATTAGCACATAGTGAATACATGAACTCCTCAAACAACAGTCATCACCGGGAGTGGGCCCGGTTGTTGTCACTCCGGGGTTGTCGGATCATAACACGTAGTAGGTGACTATAACTTGCAAGATCGGATCTAAAACATGGATATAATGATGAATTCATAAACGGTTCAGATATGAGTTCATGGCACCCGGGCCCAAAGTGACAAGCATTAAGCATAGCAAAGTCATAGCAACATCAATCTAAGAACATAGTGGATACTAGGGATCGGGCCCTAACAAAACTAACTCGATTACATGATGAATCTCATCTAACTCCTCACCGACCAGCGAGCCTACGAAGGAATTACTCACTCCCGATGGGGAGCATCATGGAATTGGCGATGGAGATGGGTTGGTGATGACGAAGAACGAAGATCCCCCTCTCCGGAGCCCAAAACGGACTCCAGATCTGCCCTCCCGAGGAAGAACAGGGCTTGGCGGCGGCTCCATCTCGTGGATCGCGATAATTCTTTCTCCCTAATTTGTTTCTGGATAAATGTGAATTTATAGTATCAGGGGGGTCATCAGCGGGGCCACCAGGTGGGTACAACCCACCTAGGCACGCCAGGAGAGGGGGGCGCGCCATGGTGGGTTGTGCCCACCCAGGGGCCCCTCTCTGGTGGGTCTTGGCTCTAGAAATTCTTATTATTGGTATAAAAAATCCTCAAAAAGTTTCGTTCCATTCCGAGAACTTTTATTTCTGCACAAAAACAACACCATGGTAGTTTTGCTGAAAACAACGTTAGTCCGGGGTTAGTTTCATTCAAATCATGCAAATTAGAGTCCAAAACAAGAGGAAAAGCGTGAGAAAAAGTAGATACGTTGGAGACGTATCGACTCCCCCAAGCTTAAACCTTTGCTTGTCCTCAAGCAATTCAGTTGATAAACTGAAAGTGAGAAAGAAAAACTTTTACGAACTCCTTTTGCTCTTGTTTGCATAAATAAGCTTAAATAGCACCCAGGTTTTCAACCAACATTATAACTAACCATGTCAACAATAACATTTAAAGATTATGATGACTCATATCAATAACACAATCAGCTAGCAGGCAATAATAAGATATCTCAAACAGCAACACATTGTCAAAACAACCATGATATAATATGACAATAGTGGTATCTCGCTAGCCCTTTCTGACACTGCAAAACATAAATGCAGAGCACCTACAAAGTTCAAGCAGTGACTAAACATTGTAATTCATGGTAGAAAAGATCCAGTCATGATGCACCCAACATTAGCTATACACAATGCATAAATCATGACCGCTGTGCTCTACCCAGTTTCCGGCGCTTGTTTATTAGAAGGTGGTGACACAACATAAAAGTAAATAGAAAGTCCCTTCGAATTTGCAGAGGTGCCAGAGCTCAGTTTTTTAAAACAGAGATAAATGATAATTTTGAGACATGCCCCCTTCTCATTCACTTCACGACCATTAGTTATCAACATCTTCCATGCTAAGCACACTAGTGGCGGTCCCCAAGCGGAAAGTAAAGGTTTTGACTCCATTGGGAGTTTTTGTTTGAATATTCAAGAGATGAAATCTTTTTTGTATTTTGCAGTTTGGGACTGGGCATCCCTATTACCGCCCATTTCCTCGTGCGATGGTGAGTGAATAAACACTCGACCTGAGGATAACATGCTTAGCACGGAAGATATCGACCACCTCCTGTCATTCCATGAACGATCCAGGCACACAAAATGGATAATTTTTTTAGAAGTTTTTAGAGGTGGCACATGCAAATTTACTTAGGACGGCAGGGTAATACCGTATATAGGTAGGTATGGTGGACTCATCTGGAATAACTTTGGGTTCAAGGTTTGGATGTACAAGCAGAGTTCCCACTTAGTACAGGCGAAGGCTAGCAATTTAAGATTGGGAAGCGGCCAGCTAGAGAGCAACAACGATCATAACCAGGCATTATGCATAAGTAACATTGGACACTAGCATGAGTAGGATATGGACACCATGAACATAAATATTATAGAGGCTATGTTGGTTTTGATTCAACTACATGCATGAACATGTACCAAGTCAAGCCACTCGAACATTCAGAGGAGGATACCATACCATCATACTACATCATAATCATTTTAACGCTATGTTAATATCCAAGATAAATCATTATCAACTCCGAGCTACTTATGCATGGCATGAGAAACTATAATCTCTAATTGTGATTGCAAACATGTTTAATCATAATGGGCTGAATCATGGGCACTAGGTTAAACATATTTACACAACAAGAACAAGTCGAGTTCATACCAGTTTCTCTTTGCCATGGCCAGCTCATCGAATATCGTCATTATTACCTTTCACTTGCACGACCGAATGATATGAAAATAATAATAATGCAAGAGTGCCATGGACTAAGCTGGAATCTGCAAAACATTTTATTCAACAGGAGAAGACAAGGTAAAATGGGCTCTTATTAGTTCAACAGTTATTCATATGAGAGCCACTCAACGTTTTCATCGTGGTCTTCTCCTCGGCACAACTCGAATAAAAAGAAAAGAATTTTAGAGAAACACACTGATTTTTTTTGGAGTTTTTGGTTTTCTTCAACAAGCAAATAAAAGCAAAAACGAGAAAAACTATTTACACGGGAAAGCTCCCCACAAGCAGAAGAAGAACAAGGAAATCCTTTTGGATGTTCTTTTTAATTCTACTACTAAGCATGCATAGAAAGTAAATTACTACAACTAATTTTTTTGGTTTTCTAAAGTTTTTCAAACACACAAGAAGAAAGCAAGAAAATAAATCTAAGCATGGATGATACAATGAAAAAGTGTGAGCACCGACAGATAGAATGATATGTGAGCATGAATATAATGTCGGTGAGAAACACGTACTCCCCCAAGCTTAGGCTTTTGGCCTAAGTTGGTAATCAATCAGTAGCCTGGAGAGTAGTAGGGATCCTGAGGAGCAGGCATCCACTCATCCCACTGTGGAGGTGCCTGTGCAGCCTCTGCAGCAGCGTGAGCGTTCCAGAAGGCGAGGATGTCTGCAGGCATAATCCAGTATCCGCCCTTGGCAACAGAATCAAACAGAGCAGGTGCAGGCAAGGGGATAACATCACGAGTGTCAACGTTATAGACCAAGTTATAAGGAATGGCAAGATCAGGGCGATCATGTGCAAGAAAGTGATGGTGATCCATGGCTGCACGGTCTAGGTAAACTGTGGTAAGAGGGACATCATGAGGGCATATCTCAACCTCGAAGTGAGCCGCCAAACGAGTAGCAAAAATCCCACCATGTATTTTACCCTGAGATTTATTAAGATGGAGGCGACGAGCCATAATAGCTCCCAAGCTATAAGTGTTGTCGCCCTCTATTGCACGAGTAAAACAGCAAGGTCTGGTGAACTAAGTGCACCCACCTTCTCCCTAGCAAGCAAGCATTTGGTAATGAAATATGCAAAGTAACGAACAACAGCAAAATGTAAGCCACCGGCAGTGATGGCTGACGCTCTCCTCTCATCACCCACTGTCAAAGTGTGAGAGAAATCCTCAAACTTGGCTGGCCTAGGCTCAGCCAAACTCCCATCAGACGGGATCATGCATAAGTCACAAAATTCAGTAAGTGGTATCTGGTGGTTTTCAGCATATAAATTAAAGCTCACTTCAGGGGGATTGTTTCTAGGCAAGAATGTAAAGTTTTGAACAAAGGCATTTGTGAGGATTTGGTGTTGGTCACTGATACGTCTCCGTCGTATCTACTTTTCCAAACACTTTTGCCCTTGTTTTGGACTGACGCTGTTTTTAGCAGACTTTCCATGGTGTTATTTATGTGCAGAAACAAAAGTTCTCGGAATGACCTGAAACTCCACGGAACATCTATTTGGAAAATAAAAAAATAATGGAAGAAAAATCCACGTCAGGGGGCCCACACCCTGTCCACGAGGGTGGAGGGCGGGCCCCCTGCCTCGTGGGCCCCCTGACGCTCCACCGACCTCAACTCCAACTCCATATATTCACTTTCGGGTTGAAAAAAATCAGAGAGAAGGATTCATCGCGTTTTACGATACGGAGCCGCCGCCAAGCCCTAAAACCTCTAGGGAGGGCTGATCTGGAGTCCGTTCGGGGCTCCGGAGAGGGGAATCCGTCGCCATCGTCATCATCAACCATCCTCCATCACCAATTTCATGATGCTCACCGCCGTGCGTGAGTAATTCCATCGTAGGCTTGCTGGACGGTGATGGGTTGGATGAGATCTATCATGTAATCGAGTTAGTTTTGTTAGGGTTTGATCCCTAGTATGCACTATGTTCTGAGATTGATGTTGCTATGACTTTGCTATGCTTAATGCTTGTCACTAGGGCCCGAGTGCCATGATTTCAGATCTGAACCTATTATGTTTTCATGAATATATGTGAGTTCTTGATCCTATCTTGCAAGTCTATAGTCACCTACTATGTGTTATGATCCGGCAACCCCGAAGTGACAATAATCGGGACCACTCCTGGTGATGACCATAGTTTGAGGAGTTCATGTATTCACTATGTGTTAATGCTTTGGTCCGGTACTCTATTAAAAGGAGGCCTTAATATCCCTTAGTTTCCATTAGGACCCCGCTGCCACGGGAGGGTAGGACAAAAGATGTCATGCAAGTTCTTTTCCATAAGCATGTATGACTATATTCGGAATACATGCCTACATTACATTGATGAATTGGAGCTAGTTCTGTGTCACCCTATGTTATGACTGTTACATGATGAACCGCATCCGGCATAATTCTCCATCACCGATCCAATGCCTACGAGCTTTTCATATATTGTTCTCCACTTATTTACTTTTCCGTTGCTACTGTTACAATCACTACAAAACCCAAAAATATTACTTTTGCTATCGTTACCGTTACTTCCACATTACTTTGCTACTAAATACTTTGCTGCAGATATTAAGTTATCCAGGTGTGGTTGAATTGACAACTCAACTGCTAATACTTGAGAATATTCTTTGGCTCCCCTTGTGTCGAATCAATAAATTTGGGTTGAATACTCTACCCTCGAAAACTGTTGCGATCCCCTATACTTGTGGGTTATCAAGACTATTTTCTGGCGCCGTTGCTGGGGAGCATAGCTCTATTCTTTGAGTCACTTGGGATTTATATCTGCTGGTCACTATGAAGAACTTGAAAGATGCAAAAACAACAATCTATCCCTCAACTATGAGGGGAGGTAAGGAACTGCCATCTAGCTCTGCACTTGATTCACCTTCTGTTTTGAGTAAGCTTGCGACACCTAAACCTGCTTCTGCTATTCATTCTGATATGTCGCATGTTATTGATGATGCCACTTCTACTATGCATGATACTTATGATGAAACTACTACTATGCTTGATACTACTGTGCCACTTGGTGAATTTCTTGATGAACAACTTGCTAGGGTTAGAGAGAATGAAATTATTGAAACTGATAACATTGATGGAAGTGATGATGAAGACTCTCCCCCTGATAAATATGAATTACCTATTATTCCTGAGGGTTATATTTTTGAAAAAGAAGCTGCTTTAGCTATTTTAGCTTGCAAAGATAGATACGAGCTCAAGAGGTTATTAGCTAAATGGAAGCAGCAATCTCTTAATGCTAGAATGAAACCTGACCCTGCTTTTGCTACTTCACCGATCTGTGTTACTGATAAGGATTATGAATTCTCTGTTGATCCTGATACAATTACTTTGGTTGAATCTGATCCTTTTTATGGCTATGAATCTGAAACTGTTGTGGCACATCTTACTAAATTAAATGATATAGCCACCCTGTTCACTAATGATGAGAAATATCGCTACCTATATATCCTTAAAATATTTCCGTTCTCATTAAAGGGTGATGCTAAGATATGGTTTAATTCTCTTGATCCTGGTTGTGTGCGTAGTCCCCAGGATATGATTTATTACTTCTCTGCTAAATATTTCCCTGCTCATAAGAAACAAGCTGCTTTAAGGGACATATATAATTTTGTGCAAATTGAAGAAGAAGTCTCCCACAAGCTTGGGGGAGGCTTCTCCGATTACTTAATGCTTTGCCCGATCATCCTCTTGAGAAAAATGAAATACTTGATATCTTTTATAATGGACTAACCGATGCTTCCAGAGATTACCTGGATAGTTGTGCTGGTTCTGTTTTCTGGGAAAGAACACCGGATGAAGCTGAAATTTTATTGAACAATATGTTGACAAATGAAAATAATTGGACACTTCCCGAGCCAGCTCCTGAGCCGATTCCTGAGCCTATTCCTAAACCAACTCCGAAGAAAAGAGGTGTTCTATTTCTGAGTCCTGAAGATATGCAAGAGGTAAAGAAATCTATGAAAGAAAAGGGTATTAAAGCTGAAGATGTTAAGAATTTACCTCCTATTGAAGAAATACATGGTCTTAATTTACCGCCTGTTGAAGAAACATATGATCTTAATCCTCCACCTATTGAAGAAACTCATGGTCTTGATAACCCGACACAGGTAGTAAAGGTAAATTCTCTCTATAGATTTGATGAAGGTGATATTCCTCACTATAAGTCTGCTAGACAATGCTTAGAAGAGTTTGATAATTTTATTGTCAAACAAGAAAACTTCAATGCTTATTTTGGTATACAATTGAAATACAATTCCGATACGCTTGAACACTTGGGTGATTATATGTCTAGAGTTAAAGGTGAACTTAAACTCATTAGTAAACATGCTTCTATGGTTACCACTCCAGCAGAACAAGTACTTAAAGCTCAAAATGATTTGCTCAATGAATTGAATAGTAAGAATAATGATTTTGCTATTAGAGTGGCTACTAGAACTGGTAAAATGACTCAGGAACCTTTGTATCCTGAAGGCCATCCTAAGAGAATTGAGCAAGATTCTCAGAGAAATAATTTAGATGTACCTAGTCCTTCTAAAAAGAAGAAAAAGAAAAATGATAGGACTTTGCATGCTTCTAGTGAACCTGTTGCTGAAACACTTGAGAATCCTAATGATATTTCTATTTCTGATGTTGAAACACAATCTGGTGATGAACATGAACCTAATGAAAATGTTAATGATTATGTTCATGATGATGCTCAACCTAGCAATGATAATGATGTAGAAATTGAACCTGCTGTTGATCTTGATAACCCACAATCAAAGAATCAACGTTATGATAAGAGAGACTTTATTGCTAGGAAACATGGTAAAGAAAGAGAACCTTGGGTTCAGAAACCCATGCCTTTTCCTCCCAAACCATCCAAGAAAAAGTATGATGAGGATTTTGAGCGCTTTGCTGAAATGATTAGACCTATCTTTTTGCGTATGCGATTAACTGATATGCTCAAAATGAATCCTTATGCTAAGTACATGAAAGAAATTGTTACTAATAAAAGAAAGATACCGGAAGCTGAAATTTCCACCATGCTTGCTAATTATACTTTTAAGGGTGGAATACCTAAGAAACTAGGAGATCCAGGAGTACCAACTATACCATGCTCCATTAAAAGAAACTATGTTAAAACTGCTTTATGTGATCTTGGAGCCGGTGTTAGTGTTATGCCTCTCTCTTTATATCGTAGACTTGATTTGAATAAGTTGACACCTACTGAAATATCTTTGCAAATGGCTGATAAATCAACTGCTATACCTGTCGGTATTTGTGAGGATGTGCCTGTTGTGGTTGCAAACGTTACTATTTTAACGGACTTTGTTATTCTTCATATTCCCGAGGACGATAGTATGTCTATTATTCTTGGAAGACCTTTTTTGAATACTGCAGGGGCTGTTATTGATTGCAACAAAGGCAATGTCACTTTTCATGTTAATGGTAATGAGCACACGGTACACTTTCCGAGGAAGCAACCTCAAGTTCATAGTATAAATTCTATTGGAAAAGTTCCATCGATTATTTTTGGAGGTTTTGAATTTCCTCTTCCTACTGTCAAGAAGAAATATGATATTCTTATTATTGGGGATGTGCATATCCCCGTTGAGGTAACATAGTGTTATTCGAAATTTCTCCGGTTCCATGTTATTCGGAATGAGTTTGTTAACAAGACTTGATCAACCTTGTTAGTGGATTCCTTTTGATGAGCATGAGATGGATGAAACTAGAAGCACAACCTTTTGTACTCTCTCTACTTTCTGTTATTTAGTTGAAATAAAGTAAAAATAGTATTTTTCTGTCTGTTTTCTGATTTATCCGTGCAATATAAAAAATACCTCGAAAATAAAAGTTCTCCAAATGCCCTGAAAATGGAATATGATTTTTTCTGGAATATTTGAGAATATCTGGCACTGAGAACACAGCAAGAGGGGCAAGCACCTGGCCACGAGGGTGGAGGGCGCACCCTACCCCCCTGGGCGCGCCCCCTGCCTCGTGGGCCCATGGTGGCTCCCCTCCACTTATTCCTGCACCTACACACTTCTTCTTCCTCCCAAAAAAATCACCATCCAGCTCAAGCACGAGTTCTAGCTCATTTTGCTGCGATTTTCGATCTCCTTGCTCAAAGCACCTCTCACAAAACTGCTTGGGGAGATTGTTCCTTGGTATGTGACTCCTCCATTGGTCCAATTAGTTTTTGTTCTAGTGCTTTATTTATTGCAAATTTGTGCTGCCTAGGTGACCATGTTCTTGAACTTGCATGTCAAATTTATATGGTTCCAAGTAGTTCTAATGCTTGATATAGGCTCTAGGCACTTGTAGGAGTAGTTGCTATCAATTTTGTTGAGCTTCGTTCACTTTTATTTGAAGTTACTAAAAATTTCAGAAATTTTTCAGAGGAAGAAATATGCTCAGGAAAATGTTCCAAGGTGGTTCTTCAAGGAAGCAAGGACCCAGGCTTGCAATGCGTGATGCTGACGATGAGCCACCAAGGGACGCTCCAGTGCGGCCTTGTGAATGGCCTTCAGAGAACTTTATGGATCGAGCGGGAATCAAGGAAGAATTTAACACATATTTGCGTAACGTGATCTTGTGAGCTTCGAGGCAGAGAAGTGCCGCCAATACCACTATCTCACTAATTCATTTGTGAGGATGTTTGAATTTTCATCTTCACGTAATTCTCCAACTGTCCTATTTGATCTTTATGAAAAATCTTATACGATGGACTTAGAGGATTTTACCACTGCTTGCAAACTTCCACAATGGGGTAGTGCGAACCCCGCAAATCTGAATTTATAAATTTTCTTGCTAGTATAACTGTGGGGGAATCTAGAGACATAGCACAAGCTACCATAGGGAGCATTCATTTTCCTGCTATACATTACTTTGCTCTCTTCATAGGTAGGTGCATAAATGGTAAAGATGAAGCATGTCACATGTGTGTCCCTGATCTCAGTATTCTTAGGAGTGCTGTGTTAGGAGACAAATCTTATAATTTGGGAGCCATTGTTGCACGTAGGTTGCATCATAATAGATTTAATGGAGATTTCTTTGGAGGAATTTATGCAACCCGCTTAGCTGATTTTCTTGGTGTGGACATACGTGAGGATGATATTGAGTTGCCTCCTACTTATTTAGACTTTAATGCTATGGTTCACCACCAGTTTGTCGAGAGGAATGAATCACCTCTCCGGTATCGCTTAATCTTTGACAGACGTCGTGCTGTCCGTATTACTCTCCCTGCTCCTGCCTTCTTTGATTATCAGGCAAAAGGAAGATATGTTATTACCAGAGAGGAGGCAGATGAGTATGAGAGGAGGGCAGAGGCAGCTCGCCTCCATGCTGCAGCTCAGGAGGCGATAGCTGCTGCATCTCAGTACGACCCCGGCTACAACTATGGATATCCGCCAGGCCATCCGTGGCAATGTACCAACTTAGGCCAAAAGCCTAAGCTTGGGGGAGTACGTATTTCTCACCGACATTACATTTATGTTCACACACTCATTGCTAGATGTCGGTGCTCATACTTTTTCACTGTAATATCCATGCTAGTTTATTTTCTTTTTCTTGCTTTCTTCTTGTGTGTTTGTTAAACCTTAAGAAAAACAAAAAAAATTAGTTTAGCTTTTAGCTAGTTTACTTTCTCGCTGTAGTAGTAATAATTAAAAAGAAAACCCAAAAATATTTCCCGTTCTTCTTTTGCTTGTTGGGAGCTTTCCCGTGTAAATAGTTTTATTTCTTTTCTTCTCTTTGGGGGTCGATAGGAGAAGACCATGATTAAATTGTTGAAGTGGCTCTTATATGCATTATTGTTGATTTAATCAAGAGCCCATATTGCCTTGTCTTTTCCTGTTTATTGAATGCTCGCAGATTCCAGCTTAGTCCAATGCACGTGCACTCTTATTATTTTCATATCATTTGGTCGTGCAAGTGAAAGGCAATTATGACGATATATGATGGACTGACTGAGATGAGAGAAGCTGGTATGAACTCGACCTCTCTTGTTTTTGTAAATATGATTAGTTTATCGTTCCTGATTCAGCCTATTATAAATAAACATGTTTGCAATGACAATTAGAGATCATAGTTGCTCGTGCCATGCTTGATTAGCTATGAGTTATAATGGTTTACCTTGCGTGCCAACATGTTATTAAAATGGTTGTGATGTGGTATAGTGGGGTGGTATCCTCCTCTGAATGATTTAAGTGACTCGGCTTGGCACATGTTCACACATGTAGTTGAAACAAATCAACGTAGCCTTCACGATATTTATGTTCATGGTGGATTATATCCTACTCTTGCTCGTACTCAATGTCTATTAATTTTAATGCATGTTCATGACTGTTGTCGCTCTCTAGTTGGTCGCTTCCCAGTCTTTTGCTAGCCTTCACTTGTACTAAGCGGGAATACTGCTTGTGCATCCAATCCCTTAAACCCCAAAGTTATTCTATATGAGTCCACTATACCTTCCTATATGCGGCATCTACCTGCCGTTCCAAGTAAATTTTTATGTGCCAAATTCTAAACCTTGAAATGAAATTCTGTTTTGTATGCTCGAATAGCTCATGTATCAACTAGGGCTGTCCGTATCTTCCATGCTAGGAGGGTTATTCTCAAGAGGAGTGGACTCCGCTCCTCACTCACGAGAAAATGGCTGGTCACCGGGATGCCCAGTCCCATGCTTTATGCAAACTAAATCAAAATAATTGCAAACAAAACTCCC
The DNA here is from genome assembly GCF_002575655.3 of Aegilops tauschii subsp. strangulata. NCBI lineage: Eukaryota > Viridiplantae > Streptophyta > Magnoliopsida > Poales > Poaceae > Aegilops > Aegilops tauschii. The sequence goes on from NC_053037.3 coordinate 392,951,341, forward strand.
CCTGGGACTATTGCTAGTTGGAGGCACTCGTTGTTTCGAGCAAGCCATGGATTGATGCTTGTTGGTGGAGGGGGAGTATAAACTTTACCATTCTGTTTGGGAACCGCCTATAATGTGTGTAGCATGGAAGATATCGCCATCTCTTGGTTGTTATGGTGACAATGAAAGTATGCCGCTCAAAATATTATTTATCTCTATTTCAAAAACTGAGCTCTGGCACCTCTACAAATCCCTGCTTCCCTCTGCGAAGGGCCTATCTATTTACTTTCATATTGAGTCATCACCCTCTTATTAAAAAGCACTAGCTGGAGAGCACTGCTGTCATTTGCATCCATTACTATTAATTTGTATTGGGTATGACTATGACTGGATCTCTTATACCATGAATTACAATGTCTAGTCAGTCCTTGATCTTTAAAGGTGCTCTGCATTTATGTTTTGTGGTCTCAGAAAGGGCTAGCGAGATACCATCCTGTTATATCATATCATGATTGTTTTGAGAAAGTGTTGTCATCCGAGATTTATTATTATCGCTCGCTAGTTAATTATGCCATTGATATGAGTAAACATGAGACCTAAGAGTTATTGTGAATGTGGTTAGTCATAATCTTTGCTGAAAACTTGAATGCTGGCTTTACATATTTACAACAACAAGAGCAAACAGAGTTTGTAAAAGTTTTTCTTTATCACTTTTAGTTTATCAACTGAATTGCTTGAGGACAAGCAAAGGTTTAAGCTTGGGGGAGTTGATACGTCTCCGTCGTATCTACTTTTCCAAACACTTTTGCCCTTGTTTTGGACTCTAACTTGCATGATTTGAATGGAACTAACCCGGACTGACGCTGTTTTCAACAGACTTTCCATGGTGTTATTTATGTGCAGAAACAAAAGTTCTCGGAATGACCTGAAACTCCACGGAACATCTATTTGGAAAATAAGAAAAATACTGGAAGAAAAATCCACATCAGGGGGCCCACACCCTGTCCACGAGGGTGGAGGGCGTGCCTGCCCCCCTAGGGCGTGCCCCCTGCCTCGTGGGCCCCCTGACGCTCCACCGACCTCAACTCCAACTCCATATATTCACTTTCGGGTTGAAAAAAATCAGAGAGAAGGATTCATCATGTTTTACGATACGGAGCCGCCGCCAAGCCCTAAAACCTCTAGGGAGGGCTGATCTGGAGTCCGTTCGGGGCTCCGGAGAGGGGAATCCGTCGCCATCGTCATCATCAACCATCCTCCATCACCAATTTCATGATGCACTGCTGTGCGTGAGTAATTCCATTGTAGGCTTGCTGGACGGTGATGGGTTGGATGAGATCTATCATGTAATCGAGTTAGTTTTGTTAGGGTTTGATCCCTAGTATCAACTATGTTCTGAGATTGATGTTGCTATGACTTTGCTATGCTTAATGCTTGTCACTAGGGCCCGAGTGCCATGATTTCAGATCTGAACCTATTATGTTTTCATGAATATATGTGAGTTCTTGATCCTATCTTGCAAGTCTATAGTCACCTACTATGTGTTATGATCCGACAACCCCGAAGTGACAATAATCGGGACCACTCCCGGTGATGACCATAGTTTGAGGAGTTCATGTATTCACTATGTGTTAATGCTTTGGTCCGGTACTCTATTAAAAGGAGGCCTTAATATCCCTTAGTTTCCATTACGACCCCGCGGCCACGGGAGGGTAGGACAAAAGATGTCATGCAAGTTCTTTTCCATAAGCACGTATGACTATATTCGGAATACATGCCTACATTGCATTGATGAATTGGAGCTAGTTCTGTGTCACCCTATGTTATGACTGTTACATGATGAACCGCATCCGACATAATTCTCCATCACCGATTCAATGCCTACGAGCTTTTCATATATTGTTCTCCGCTTATTTACTTTTCCGTTGCTACTGTTACAATCACTACAAAACCCAAAAATATTACTTTTGTTAACTTCCACATTACTTTGCTACTAAATACTTTGTTGCAGATACTAAGTTATCAGGTGTAGTTGAATTGACAACTCAACAGCTAATACCTGAGAATATTCTTTGGCTCCCCTTGTGTCGAATTAATAAATTTGGGTTGAATACTCTACCCTCAAAAACTGTTGCGATCCCCTATACTTGTGGGTTATCAGTCACACTCATCTGCGATGAAGTCGGTGAGACCGGCGTTGGCAATGAATTGCATGAACTCCTCACTAATTCCAGCTTCTTGTAGGAACAGGATGTGCGGCCATTCGCACGGCCGTACCTCCTCGACCTCCGAAGGTTGAGATCATTGTCAGAGGACTACCCAATAACACCCTTGGAGTTCTTCCTAGAGCCAAATTTCCTGAAGATATTCATGTCCGCATACAATTTTCTGAAAATAAATTTTTTGAGGTGACAAAAATTTGTCAACAAAACTAATAGCAACTACTCATAGGGATACACAGAGGCCATAGAAAGCATTCAAACTACTTAGAACACTAAGAATTGAACATGCAAGCACATCTACAACAACACAAAGAGTAGCTATTTATTCAAAGTATAAACCACTAAAACAAAAACTAATTGGACAAATGATGGAGTCACATACCAAGCAACAAATCCCTGAAACAGTTTTGGAAATGGAGCTTCGAGCAAAGAGATCGAAAATGGCAGCAAAATGAGCAAGAACATGAGAGAGAGAGAGAGTATGAGGGATTTTTTCTGGAGGTGAGGGATGAAGTGGGACGAAGGGATAAGTGAGGGGGGCCACATGGGGACCACAACCCCCAGGGCGCGCCAGGGGGTGCTGGGGCGCCCTGGTGGGTTGTGCCCACCAGGTGCACCCCCTCTGGTTATTTTTGCACCAAAAATTCTTAAATATTCAAGAAAAAATCATATAAAATTTTCAGGCCATTCTGAGAACTTTTATTTTTGGGTCATTTTTTATTGCACGGGAAATTCAGAAAACAGACAAAACATAGCATTTTATTTTTATTAACTAATAAAAACAGAGAATAAAAAGTAGGGACAAAAAGTAGTGCTTACTAAATTCATCAACTTCATACCGTTCAAAAATGATTCATTAATAAGGTTGATCAAGTCTTATTAACAACCAATTTCGGTTGGCATGAAACCGAAGAACTTTCATAAATCACTAAGTTACCTCAATGGGGATATGCATTTCCCCAACAATAAGCATTTCATATTTCTTTTTGACAGTAGTTAGAGGTATTTGAAAGCTTCCAATAGTGATTGTCGGAGATTTTTCAATAACATTAATACCATTCACTTGGAATTGTTTCTTTGGAAAGTGCACCGTATGCTAATTACCATTAATATGAAAAGTGACTTTGCTTTTATTGCAATCAATAACAGCCCCTGCAGTATTCAAGAAGGGTCTACCAAGGATAATCGACATGTTGTCGTCCTCGGGCATCTCAAGTATAACAAAGTCAGTCAGAATGGTAACATTAGCAACAACAACAGGCACATCCTCACAGATACCAATAGGCATGGCAGTTGATTTGTCAGCCATTTGCAAAGATATTTCAGTAGGTGTGAGTTTATTCAAGTCAAGTCTTTTATATAAAGAGAAAGGCATAACATTAACACCAGCTCCTAAATCACACAAAGCAGTTTTCACATAATTCTTTTTGATAGAGCAAGGTATAGTTGGTATACCCGAATCTCCAAGTTTTTTAGGTACTCCATCTTTGAAAGTATAAGTAGCAAGCATAGTGGAGATTTCAGCTTCCGGTATTTTTCTCTTATTTGTGATGATGTCTTTCATATACTTTGCATAGGGAGGCATTTTAAGGATATCAGTCAAGCGAGTATGCAAAAAGACTGGCCTCAGCATTTCAGCAAAGCGTTCAAATTCTTCATCATCATTCTTTTTAGTTGACTTGGGTGGAAAAGGCATAGGTTTTTGAAACCACAGTTCTCTTTCTTTACCGTGTTTCCTAGCCACAAAGTCTCTTTTATCATATCTTTTATTCTTAGGTTGTGGGTTATCAAGATCAACACGTGGTTCTATTTCAACATCATTATCTGGTTCATTATCATTAGGTTGAGTGTCTTCATGAACCTCATCATTATCTTTTTCATTATCACTAGGTGAGTGTTCATTACCAGATTGAGTTTCAGCATCAGAGATAGAAGTTTCATTTTCATTATGAGGAGGTTTCTATTTCAGGTTCACTAGAAGTGTGCAAAGTCCTATCATTTTTGTTTTTCTTTTAGAGGGACTAGGTGCACTAGTGTTGTTTCTTTGTGAATCTTGTTCAATTCTTATTGGGTGTCCCTCAGGATAAAGTGGTTCCTAAGTCATTTTACCTCCTCTAGTTGCAACTCTAACAGCAAAGTCATGCACATTATGATTCATTTCATCAAGTAATTCTCTTTGTGATTTAGCAACTTGTTCTAGTTGAGTTTGAACCATAGAAGCATGTTTTCCAAAACCTCTAACATCATTTAAAATTCTAAATAACAAGTCACTCAAGCGAGCAATCATATCATAATTATATTTCAGTTGTTTCATAACATTTGCATTGAAGTGATCTTGTTTTCTAATGTAGTTTTCAAACTCATAAAGGCATTGACTAGGATGCATATTGTGAGGATTATCATTTTCATTGAACTTCATAAGAGAATTTACCTCTACCACCTTAGGCAGTGATGGTGTATTAAGCCCATGTATTTCTTCAATAGGAGGTGAATTTTTAACACCCTCGGCTTTAATACCCTTTTCCTTCATAGATTTCTTTGCCTCTTGCATATCTTCAGGACTGAGATATAATATACCCCTCTTCTTCGGAGTGGGTTTAGCCGGTGGTTCTGGAATAGTCCAATCATCATAAGTTTTCAATATGTTATTCAATAATTCTTCAGCTTGAGCAATAGTTTGTTCCCTGAAAACACAACCAGCACAACTATCTAGGAAGTCCCTAGAAGCATCGGTTAGTCCATTATAGAAGATATCAAGTATTTCATTTTTCTTAAGAGGATGATCAGGCAAAGCATTAAATAATTTGCAAAGCCTACCCCAAGCTTGTGGGAGGCTCTCTTCTTTAGTTTGCACAAAGTTAAATATTTCCTGTAAGGCAACTTGTTTCATAAGAGGAGGAAAATATTTTTCAGAGAAGTAGTAAATCATATCCTGGGGACTACGCACACAACCAGGAGCAAGAGTGTTGTACCAAGCTTTAGCATCACCCTTTAATGAGAAAGGAAATAATTTGGGAATAAAGTATGAGAACGAGTTTTCTCATCATGAGTAAAAAGGGTGGCTATGTCATTCAACTTAGTAAGATGTGCCACAATAGTTTTAGTTTCATAACCATGGAAAGGATTAGATTCAACCAAAGTAATTAACTCTGGGTCGACAGAGAATTCATAATCCTTATCAGCAATATAGATAGGTGAAGTAGCAAACTTAGGATCACATTTCATTCTAGCATTCAGAGATTTTTCTATGTACTTGCATAGTAATTTCTCTAGATCGTCTCTATCATTGCAAGCAAGAATATCTCTAGTTGCTTCTTCACTCATAACATAACCTTCCGGTACCCTAGGCATTTCATATCTAGGAAGGCTAGTTCTAGCAGGTGTTTCAGGAGTTTCAGTTTCAAGCTCATCATCAGATTCAACATCATGTTGTATTACTCTAGCAATTTGTTCATCAATAAAATCACCAAGTGGCACATCATCTGTAACATCCCAAATTTTCAATTTGGAATGCTATACATAGGTCATCATATGCATATCATATTTTATTTGCATTTCGTTTGCGATCCTAGAAAATCCTAAGCAACTCAAGGACCCACGGAGAGAGTTGGGGATTTCATTTATTTTCATATTTGAATTTTCTCAAATTTGAAAAAAGGGGATCATTTTGGTTTTAATATTTTCTCTCCGAAATATTTCCGATATAAAAATTAAAGAGAGGAGATAAAACGACTTCTCCAAAATAAAAGAAATATTGGAGAGAAAATGTCAAAATCCAATAAATATTTTATTTGGATTTTTATTGCTATTTTATTTGAATTAGAAAAATATGCATTTTTCAAAATTGCTCTTTAGGCTAGAAAAATGTTCACTTTGTTCTAAATATTTTATTTAGACGGCGAAAATTGTTTTGGGCATTTTTAGAATTTTTTATATTTATTTAGGATTTTCTTCGGCGGAATTATTAAAAAAAACTCTCCGGACCGAACTGGGCCGAAGCCCAGGCGGCCCGCTCGTGCCGCCGCCTCCCGCTCCGACTCGGGACCGGAGTCCCGAGCGCCCGAGCCGCCGCCGCCGAGTCACGTTGGGACACGCCTCCCAAGGCCATGCCCCCTCGCCCAAGCCGCCGCCCCGAGGCCTTTATAAGTGCCGCCCCCGCTGCCTTTTCCGCCACCCGGCCACCGCAGCCACCGCCGCCTCCCAAGCCGCGCCGCTGCCGCCGCTGCTTGCGCCGCCTCCCAAGCCGCGCCGCCACCGCCCGCGGAGCCCCGTCGCCTCGCCGTTGACCACGCCGCCTTGCCGCCGTTCGGATCCCGCCGCCGCCGGTTTTGTCCGGTTTTTTCATCGGTTTATTTTCAGGAAACCCTAGATCTAGTTCAGTTTTTTTATAGATCGGTTTTCCTCGGTTTTCTCGGTTTAGAGCTATTTTGCGAATGTTCATTCGTTTAGATCTAATAACGAACGAATTCGTTCGTTTGTCTCTGTTAGCGGACGTTCGTCCGATAGATTTTTTCTTTTTATTTTATTTTCGGCCAGGGACCTATCCGCAAATACTTTTATCATAGATTAGCCCCTGATCTTCAAACCCTCGCAACTTTTCAACTGTTCGTCCAAATCCAGCGAAACCAACGCCAAAATCTTCGTCTCGAACCCCTCTTTCCAGTTAATCAACTTGAACATGATTTTGACAATTTAAAATTTGGTTTCAAGTAGATTTGAATTTGAAGTTCTTTTGATCGTAGTTTCAGTTTCGTAGCTCCGATTCGGTTGATTCTTTTTGCAAATCACAGCTCTTCAGTTGAACTTTCAGTTTGGACTTTCTTATATGAGTTTTACCCTTGCATATATTCTTGAGGGCTTATGTATGCTATTGTTTGTTTGCGATAGAAAACTCTAGGGTTTGCAGATCGTCAGCAAGGCAAGTAACACTTTGATCATACCCCTTTATTACCCAGTTTTTATGCATTAGTTCCAATACTCAAACATTGCATGAGTAGGATCTGATTAATATGTGGGTATTGGGAAGTAGATGATGAGGTAGTACCTATTGCCTTTTTATTACCAAACCCTGGGAGTTACTTCTACGTTATGCTTATACTGCTATGCTATGCTCGTAGACGTGGATTGGTTGAGCGTATCCATGACAGATGTGAGAGTTGTTAATTAAGGGTTAACTTAAGGTGGCTACTTGAATACACAACTGGGTGGATTGGTTGCGGGCACCTAGAGAATCCAGTGTTGTCCTAGGATATCCCGGAGTACCCGTGTGATCATCCTATGGTTCGCCACCCAGGCTCAAAGGGATCATAAGATTATTCATGCTAGAAACTTCCGTGTGCAGCCACAAGCCATTATGGGCTCTGGCATAGTTGAGTATGTCGGGTGACCTCTTCCAGTGGTAGGCTAGCAGATGTAGGGGAAAGTAGGTGTAACTGTTTACCCAGAGTGAAGAGTTAGTGCTTCTGAAAGACTGTGTCTCGGTCATCCGTTTCTCAAACACCATGTAGTGCCAGAAATCCAACGGAGGAGATTGAGTCTTGTGGGGAAAAGTGCGCAAACCTCTGCAGAGTGTACAAACTAATCATGGTTAGCCGTGTCCCCGGTTATGGACATCTTGAGTATCTGGTTCTTGAATTGTATGTTGATCTCATCTCTGTAAATTAATTTGTTGGGTTATTATTACTGCTTAATTGGGATTGAGTTGGAGGAACCTTCTCAATGTTTATCAACTACCATGATAGTTAAAAAAAAATATTCCTTTGTTGTAGGAAAAAATTGGCTTTTCGCAAAACCATGATAACCGTAGAGCCTCCACCAACCATATATGCATGTAGTGTTAGCATTTACCTGTTCATTGCTTGTTATTTTGCCAGCATATTCCATGTGCTGACCCGTTTCGGGCTGCAACATATTATGTTGCAGACTTTTCAGACGAAGAGTAAGGTGGGCTAGGTCGTTGTCGTGCACTCAGCTATGCCGTTGGAGTTGATGGACTCATTTACCTTCGATGCTTCTGCAGTTTTCTAATTTAGTTGGCCATAAGCCATATTATTGTAATAATTTCTCTTTTGAGACATTTGATTTAATAAGTGTGTGATTGCACTCTGTTATAAATCCTTCGAGTACTGTGTGTGTCAGCATTACCGATCTAGGGATGACACTTATGCACAGAGATTTGACCGTCTGAGGTCAGATCGCTACAAGATGGTATCAAAGCACACGCTGACTGTAGGACGCGGCCACTAAGATAAGCCATAGGTCACTCTTCTCTACTCTTTCTGACTCCTCTCCATTTTCCACCCTATGGATGGCAGACTCAAGAAACAAGTTTGCTCAACCGGATGAAGACACACCTTTTGGACGACACTTGAAGGAAGTCACTAGGTAGCTGAACATAGGAATACCAAGCTTCACCGGGACCTACACCGCCACTTTACCAGAAGAGGAGTGTTGGATGATTCGAGTTCAAGCTCCAGGAAGGACATTCACGCCAGTTACTGAGCCCATAGAGTTTTCCTTTGATGCACCAACCTGGAGTCTAGGAAAGAGCATGGCAGCTCACATCGCCATGGGACGCATAGGAGAAGTTTATCACAAGGATATCAAGGACACCATCTGCCAGATATGTGGGCGCCGAGATGACCAATGGGAGATGATCAGCACCAGGAGGGACAAGTCCATTGCAGCTCTCATCCAGGAGTTAAACCAGCACATTCGTCGCCAGGAGAACCAAATGTGCGCAAGCATGATAGATCTGAAGAAGGAGATGACTAGGAACATGGATCTTGAAGAGGAACTCTAGTCTACACGCGATGGATATGAGGAGGAAATCGCAATACTAGTAGAAAAGAATGACGGCTTGACGAGGAAGCTAGGAGTATTCATGTGAGACCCCGCGCCAGGAGGAGATGATGACCATCCCAAGGACTACATCATCATCGACGACACCGACTCCGACCCCGACAATAGTGATGACGATTACAAAGACGAAGCTGGAGCGGATATCATGGAGTCTTCCACTGATCAAAATTTCTAGATGACCACCATATTATTAGTAGCATTTCCCCCATGTATACAGTAGTAGTCCGAGTATTTTGTAACGGTAGTTAGATCGTTTGTATGCCCTTGTTTGAATTGAGTGGTGTGATATTATGTGTTTGTCTCATGTGCATATGGGTAGTGTTTTCTCACTAGACCTCACTCTATTCTAATCTCTCCCCTCTAAACCCATCAGATGCCTCCGAGACGTGACCCCGGATTTGTCTTCCCACCGGAGCTCACTCAGTTGATCCAACAGCAGAATGCCTTGATGCAGCTACTAGTCCAGAACCAAGGCAACAACAACAACAAGAACCCACCACCACCACCTCCAGTTGACAACTTAGCCCATTTTCTGAGGTTGGATCCACCGGTGTTTTCCAGTAGCACCAAGCCGATAGTTGCTGATGACTGGCTACGCAGGATTGGAAGGGAGTTGACCACCGCAGGTTGCACAGATGTTGAGAAGGTGCGTTTTGCCGCACACCAACTGGATGGACCCGCAGCCTCATGGTGGGAGAATTACACAGCCACTTTCCCTATAGCCAATGTCACCTGGGATCAGTTTCAGCAAGCTTTTCGCACTGCACATGTCTCAACTGGAGCTATGAGCATGAAGAAGCGTGAGTTTCGCAACTTACGCCAGGGAAATCGTACTGTGGGGCAGTACGTGGATGAGTTCATTAAGTTAGCTCGCTATACCCCGGATGATGTGGCCACAGATGTTGCGAAGCAGGAGAAGTTTATGGAAGGGCTGAATGATGAGCTGAGTATGCAGTTGATGGTAGCAACATTTACTAACTACCAGGAGTTGGTAGACAGGGCTCTTATGATTGAAGGGAAGCAGCAGCAGATAGAGAGCCACAAAAGGAAGTATGGACAAGGGGAGTACAATTCAGGAGCTCAGTAGAGACCCCGTTTTACCCCGAACTCGGGAGGACACACCCACCACAACCATGGAGGCCACACTCACAATGGAGGAAGTTCGCATAATCATAGTGGCCCCAAGAATGGGAATGGAAATAGAGGAAGCAGCAGCCATAACCATTCCAACCCAGCAACGCCCGCCAAGAAGGATCTAAGTCACATTACTTGTTTCAAGTGCGGGAAGACTGGACACTACACCACCGAGTGTTCTGAAGCAAAGAATGGTAATGGAAATGGAAGCTCTGGGAAGAAGCCCAACCCTTTCAACAGGGGACAGGTGAACCACGTTAACGTGGAGGAGGTCGAAGAACAGCCAGATGCAGTTATAGGTAAGTTTTTTGTTAAGTCATTTACTACAATCGTTCTTTTTGATACTGGTGCATCGCATTCATACATTTCAAGGGGATTTTGTGGAGAAGTATGAATTGCCCACCAAAGTTCTTAGGACACCTATGTTAGTAAGCTCGCCAAGAGCGAAGTATATGGCAAGCCAAGGATGTTTTTAGATGCCATTAACCATAGGTAGGCATGTTTTCCCCACAGACTTAATAATTCTGGAGTCACAAGGATTGGATGTGATACTAGGCATGGATTGGCTATTGATGTATGGGGGAACATCGATTGCGCCAGTAAGTCAATTATGCTCACCACCCCAGAGGGAAAAAGGATCAAGTATGTATCCAGGCGTGCGCCAAGGAAGACCCAAGTAAATTCCCTCTCAGGAGTTGTTCGGGAGGAAGTGCCTGTTGTGAAGGATTATCCAGACGTATTCCGAAAGGAACTACCAGGAATGCCGCCGGATCGAGACATTGAGTTTTTGATAGAGCTGTTGCCAGGCACCGGACCAATATCAAAGAGACCATACCGGATGCCCGCAAATGATCGGGAGGAGATAAAGAAGCAGATTAAGGAGTTATTGGAGAAAGGTTACATTCGACGAAGTTCGTCACCTTGGGAAACCCCAGTGCTCTTAGTTGAGAAGAAGGATGGATCTTTGAGAATGGTTGTTGATTATCGTGCATTAAATGAAGTGAAGATCAAGAACAAGTACCCACTACCGATGATCAATGATTTGTTTGACCAGCTGCAAGGAGCTAAAGTATTCTCCAAGATCGATTTGCGATCAGGATACCACCAGGTGAAGATCCGAGAACAGGATATACCTAAGATAGCCTTTACCACAAGGTACGGGCTATATGAGTACACGGTCATGTCATTTGGATTGACAAATGCCCCTGCCTATTTCGTGAGTATGATGAATAAGGTGTTCATGGAGTTCTTGGATAAGTTTGTTGTGGTGTTCATTGATGATATTTTGGTATACTCGAAGAATGAAGAGGAGCACAAGGAGCATTTGTGTTTAGTTCTCGAGAAGCTCAGGGAACATCAGCTATATGCTAAGTTCAGCAAATGTGAGTTTTGGTTGAAAGAAGTTGGATTTCTTGGACATGTTATATCAGGAGAGGGTATAGCAGTAGACCCTACCAAGGTTCAGTCAGTCACTGATTGGCTAGCACCCACCTCAGTAGGGGAGATCCGCAGTTTTTTTGGACTCGCGGGATACTACCGGAGATTCATTGAGAATTTCTCCAAGATTGCGAAACCTATGACGGAGTTGTTGAAGGACACTAAGTTCAATTGGACAGATGAATGCGAGGCAAGTTTTCAGGAGTTGAAGAAATGTTTGGTTACAACCCCAGTGCTGATTCTACCGGATATACGCAAGGATTTCCATGTGTGTTGCGATGCTTCTCGCTTAGGACTTGGAGGTGTACTTATGCAAGACGGAAGAGTTGTTTCATATGCCTCACGACAGCTTCGACCGCATGAATTGAATTATGCCACGCATGATTTGGAGTTAGTAGCTGTAGTTCATGCACTCAAGACCTAGAGACACTTTCTTATTGGAAATTGTTGTGATGTGTACACGGATCACAAGAGTTTGAAGTACATTTTCACGCAGAAGGAGCTGAATATCAGACAAAGGAGATGGTTGGATCTTATAAAGGATTATGATATGAAGCTACACTATCATCCAGGCAAGGCCAATGTCGTAGCAGACGCTTTGAGCCGGAAGAGTTATGTCAATACCCTCATACACGGAGGATTACCAAAGGAGTTAGCCGAAGACCTCAGGGAGCTTCGTTTGGAGATAGTTCCACGAGGTTTTATCGCAACAATGGAGGTTCAGTCAACACTATTGGGAAAGATTCGAGAAGCTCAGAAGGATGATAAGGAGATTGCTGAGATAAAGGAGAAGATGAGCGAAGGAAAAGCCAAGGGTTTTCGTGAGGATGAGCACGACACTTTATGGTTTGAGGACCGAGTGTATGTACCCAATAATGCAGAAATCAGGAAGTTAATACTACATGAAGCTCATGAATAGCCATACTCGATTCACCCAGGAAACACCAAAATGTATTTGGATTTGAAGGAGCATTTCTGGTGGACAGGTATGAAGAAGGATATTGCCGAGTATGTAGCCGTATGTGATGTATGTCAGAGCGTGAAGGCAGAACATCAGAAGCCAGCAGGATTACTGCAGCCTATGCTGATACCCGAATGGAAGTGGGACAAGCTTGGCATGGATTTCATCACTTGATTACCCAGGACACGATCGGGATATGATTCTATCTGGGTAGTAGTGGATCGTTTGACCAAAGTGGCTCACTTTATCCCAGTGAAAACCACCTATACGTGTGCGAAGTTGGCCAAGATATATATGACCAGGATCATATGTTTGCATGGAGTTCCGAGGACCATCGTATCGGATAGAGGGACTCAGTTTACTTCGAAGTTTTGGCATCAGCTGCGCCAGACTTTGGGTACCAGGCTAGAGTTCAGTACAGCCTTTCATCCGTAGACAGATGGACAGACTGAGAGAGTCAATCAGATTCTGGAGGACATGTTGAGAGCTTGTGCGCTAGATTATGGATCCAGCTGGGATGATAATTTGCCGTACGCGGAATTCTCATACAACAGCAGTTATCAAGCTAGTCTGAAGATGGCCCCTTTCGAAGCCTTGTATGGAATGAGGTGCAGGACACCGTTGATGTGGGATGAAGTTGGAGACCGCTAGTTGTTTGGACCAGATCTGATCAAGGAGTCCGAGGAGAAGGTTAAGTTGATCCGCGACAGACTAAAGGTAGCTCATTCCAGGCAGAAGAGTTATGCAAACTCCAAACGCAAGGAGGTAGTCTATGAAATCGAAGACGGAGCATATCTTCGTGTGTCACCTCTCCGAGGAGTTAAACGTTTTGGAGTTAAGGGAAAGTTAGCCCCGAGATTTGTAGGACCATACCGAGTTTTGGAACGTATGGGAGAAGTGGCCTACAAGTTGGAGTTACCCGAAGGACTGTCAGGAGTTCATGATGTGTTTCACGTTTCCCAGTTGAAGAAGTGCCATGCACAGATGGCCGATATTCCCCTGAGAGATACAGTGCCCCTGGAAGCAATACAGTTGGATTGTGATTTGACCTACGAGGAGAAACCCGTCAAGATTCTCAAGTTTGCAAGCCGAGTTACGCGCAGCAAGGTTATCAAGTTTTGCAAAGTTCAGTGGAGCCACCATACCAAGGATGAAGCCACCTGGGAACGAGAGGAAGACCTACGGGAAGACCACCCACACCTATTTTCTAGCCAACCCTAATCTCGAGGGCGAGATTCATCTTAAGGGGGGGTAGGTTTGTAACATCCCAAATCTTCAGTTTGGAATGTTATACATAGCTCATCATATGCATATCATATTTTATTTACATTTTGTTTGCGATCCTAGAAAATCCTAAGCAACTCAAGGACCCGCGGAGAGAGTTGGGGATTTCATTTATTTTCATATTTGAATTTTCTCAAATTTGAAAAAAGGGGATCATTTTGGTTTTAATATTTTTCTCTCTGAAATATTTCTGATATAAAAATAAAAGAGAGGAGATAAAAGGACTTCTCCAAAATAAAAGAAATATTGGAGGGAAAATGTTAAATTCCAATAAATATTTTATTTGGATTTTTATTGCTATTTTATTTGAATTAGAAAAATATGCATTTTTCAAAATTGCATTTTTAGGCCAGAAAAATGTTCACTTTGTTCTAAATATTTTATTTAGACGGCGAAAATTGTTTTTGGCATTTTTAGAATTATTTTATATTTACTTAGGATTTTCTTCTGCGGAATTATTAAAAAAAAACTCTCTGGACCGAACTGGGCCGAAGCCGAGCCGGCCCGCTCGCGCCGCCGCCTCCCGCTCCGACTCGGGACCGGAGTCCCGAGCGCTCGAGCCGCCGCCGCCGAGCCCCGAGCGCTCGAGCTGCCGCCGCCGAGTCCCGTCGGGACACGCCTCCCGAGGACGTGCCCCCTCGCCCAAGCCGTCGCCCTCGAGGCCTTTATAGGCGCCGCCCCCGCCGCCTTTTCCGCCACCCCACCACCATCGCCTCCCAAGCCGCGCCGCCGCTGCTTGCGCCGCCGCTGTTGCCGACGCCTCGCTGCCGCGCCGCCACCCGCGGAGCCCCGTCGCCTCGCCGTTGACCACGCCGCCTCGCCGCCGTTCGGATCCCGCCGCCGCCGGTTTTGTCCGGTTTTTTCGTCGGTTTATTTTTGGGAAACCCTAGATCTAGTTCGGTTTTTTTATAGATCGGTTTTCTCGGTTTAGAGCTATTTTACGAACGTTCATTTGTTTAGATCTAATAACGAACGAATTCGTTCGTTTTTTCTGTTAGCGGACGTTCGTCCGATAGATTTTTTTATATTTTATTTCGGCCAGGGACCTATCCGCAAATACTTTTATGGCAGATTAGCCCCTGATCTTCAGACCCTCGCAACTTTTCAACCGTTCGTCCAAATCCAGCGAAACCAACGCCAAAACGTCTCGAACCCCTCTTTCCAGTTAATCAACTTGAACATGATTTTGACAATTTAAGATTTGGTTTCAAGCAGATTTTAATTTGAAGTTCTTTTGATCGTAGTTTCAGTTCCGTAGCTCTGATCGATTGATTCTTTTTGCAAATCAAAGCTCTTCAGTTGAACTTTCAGTTTGGACTTTCTTATCTGAGTTTTACCCTTGCATCTATGCTTGAGTGCTTATGTACGCTATTGTTTGTTTGCGATAGAATTTCTGGAGTCCGAAGCGTGCTACTACGAGTCTCTAGGGTTTGCAGATCGTCAACAAGGCAAGTAACACTTTGATCATACCCCTTTATTATCCAGTTTTTATGCATTAGTTCCAATCCTCAAACATTGCATGAGTAGGATCTGATTAATATGTGGGTATTGGGAAGTAGATGATGAGGTAGTACCTATTGCCTTTTATTATCAAACCTTGGGAGTTACTTCTACGTTATGCTTATACTGCTATGCTATGCTCGTAGACGTGGATTGGTTGAGCGTATCCATGACAGATGCGAGAGTTGTTAATTAAGGGTTAACTTAAGGTGGCTACTTGAATACACATTTGGGTGGATTGGTTGCGGGCACCTGAAGAATCCAGTGTTGTCCCA
This sequence comes from Aegilops tauschii subsp. strangulata, assembly GCF_002575655.3. Lineage (NCBI taxonomy): Eukaryota > Viridiplantae > Streptophyta > Magnoliopsida > Poales > Poaceae > Aegilops > Aegilops tauschii. The sequence continues at coordinate 392,966,994 of NC_053037.3, forward strand.
GGATATCCCGGAGTACCCGTGTGATCATCCTATGGTTCGCCACCCAGGCTCAAAGGGATCATAAGATTATTCATGCTAGAAACTTCCATGTGCAGCCACAAGCCATTATGGGCTCTGGCATAGTTGAGTATGTCGCATGACCTCTTCCAGTGGTAGGCTAGCAGATGTAGGGGAAAGTAGGTGTAACTGTCTACCCAGAGTGAAGAGTTAATGCTTCTGAAAGACTGTGTCTCGGTTATCCGTTTCTCAAACACCATGTAGTGCGAGAAATCCAACGGAGGAGATCGAGTCTTGTGGGGAAAAGTGCGCAAACCTCTGCAGAGTGTACAAACTAATCATGGTTAGCCGTGTCCCCGGTTATGGACATCTTGAGTATCTGGTTCTTGAATTTTCATGTTGATCTCATCACTCTAAATTAATTTGTCGGGTTATTAATACTGCTTAATTGGGATTGAGTTGGAGGAACCTTCTCAATGTTTATCAACTACCATGATAGTTAAACAAAATATATTCCTTTGTTGTAGGAAAAAATTAGCTTTTCGCAAAACCATGATAGCCATAGAGCCTCCACCAGCCATATATGTATGTAGTGTTAGCATTTACCTGTTCATTGCTCTACTGTGTTATTTTGCCAGCATATTGCATGTGCTGACCCGTTTCGGGCTGCAACGTATTATGTTGCAGACTTTTCAGACGAAGAGTAAGGTGCGCTAGGTCGTTGTCGTGCACTCAGCTATGCCGTTGGAGTTGATGGACTCATTTACCTTCGATGCTTCTACAGTTATCTAATTTAGTTGGCCGTAAGCCATATTATTGGAATAAGTTCTCTTTTGAGACATTCGATGTAATAAGTGTGTGATTGCACTCTGTTATAAATCCTTCAAGTACTGTGTGTGTCAGCATTACCGATCTAGGGATGACACTTATGCACAGAGATTTGACCGTCTGAGGTCGGATTGCTACATCATCATTATCAAGCAGGGTACTAGCATCATCATAAGCATCATTCATGGTAGAAGTAGCATCATCAATAACTTGCGACATAATATAATTGATAGCATGTGGTGGTGTTGCAAGTTTACTCATAACAGAAGGTGAATCTAAAGCAAAACTGGATGGCAGTTCCTTACCTCCCCTCGTCTTTGAGGGAAATATCTTAGTCTTAGCATCCTTCAGATTCTTCATAGTGATAAATTGATAATAATCCCAAGTGACTCAGCAAATATAGCTATGCTCCCCGGCAACAGCGCCAGAAAAAGGTCTTGATAACCCACAAGTATAGGGGATCGCAACAGTTTTCGAGGGTAGAGTATTCAACCCAAATTTATAGATTCGACACAAGGGGAGCCATAGAACATTTGAAGGTATTAGCATCTGGGTTGTTAATTCAACCACACCTGGAGATTAGTTATCTGCACCAAATTGATCAGTAGCACAGTAGTTTGCTAGTTTTGATAGTAGTGACAGTAGCAACGGTAACAGTAACAGTGATAGCAGTAATTTTGTAGCAAGTGTAACAGTGATGATAGTAGTAGTAACTTAGCGTAAACAATATAAGATAAATTCGTAGGCATTGGATCGGTGACTTGTTGGATGATATTCATCATGTGATAGTTATAACCTAGGGCGATACGGCACTAGCTCCAGTTCATCGATATAATGTAGGCATGTATTCCGTAAATAGTCATACGTGCTTTATTAAAAGAACTTGCATGACATCTTTTGTCCTCCCTCCCGTGGCAGCGGGTCCATATTGGAAACTAAGGGATATTAAGGCCTCCTTTTAATAGAGAACCGGAACAAAGCATTAGCACATTTTTAATACATGAACTCCTCAAACAACGGTCATCACCGGGAGTGGGTGTCGGTGTCAAAACTGGTGGATCTCGGGTAGGGGGTCCCGAACTGTGCGTCTAAGGTCGATGGTAACAGGATACGGGGGACACAATGTTTACCCAGGTTCGGGCCCTCTCTATGGAGGTAATACCCTACTTCCTGCTTGATTGATCTTGATGAATATGAGTATTACAAAAGTTGATCTACCACGAGATCGTAATGGCTAAAACCCTAGATGTCTAGCCTGTATGACTGTATATCTTTCCGGACTAAGCCCTCCGGTTTGTATAGACACCGGAGGGGACTAGGGTTGTACAAAGTCGGTTACAGAGAAAGGAATCTTCATATTTGGTCGCCAAGCTTGCCTTCCATGCCAAGGAGAGTCCTATCCGGACACGGGAGAGAGTCTTTAGTCTTGTATCTTCACAGCCCACTAGTCCGGCCCATGTCCAACAGGCCGGACGCCCGAGGAACCCTTAGTCCAGGACTCCCTCAGTAGCCCCTGAACCAGGCTTCAATGACGAGGTGTCCGGCGTGCAGATTGTCTTCGGCTTTGCAAGGCAGGTTCCCCTTTCCAAATATTCCAAGATAGTCTTCGGACGAACGTGTCCGGATCTGCAACACAAGTACCACAACCATAGAGAATATAATATTTCACGATTCCAATCTGCAGACAACTTTTGGTAACGTGACATCATGCTTGCCCGGTCATTATTTCGAACCGTTTCCTGTCCTGCCGTTCCATGTTTCGAGGCCACGTTTTTTTGGCACGTCTTGTCGAATCAGAGATCGTGTCCCCGTATTGTGGGATTCTCATTAATACAAGCATGGGTAACCCAACCGTTCCATTGGAAACATTCCTTAGGAATAGGCAGGTTTTCAGGCTTAGGAGGAGGCGTTCGATACGCGGTGCCTTTATAAAGGAGCCAAGGGCCGTCTTTATTTATGCCAAACTTCTCCTCAGCCTCCCCAACCTCGAGCTCTAGCACCCAAGGTTTGAATCCATTGCTTCAAGCTTCCAAGTCATGTCCGGACCCAGGCCGCAGGGCTGATGGGTGGCTTCCTCTGTTACAGAGGAGGACATTGCGAAGCTTCGGGCAGCCAGATACCTGACCGCGGAGATCCCCCACAGGCTTCCTGCTCAAGGACAGGTTATTCTGAGTCCCAGATCCGGCGAGAGGGTCGTATTCATCTCTCACTTCCTCCGAGGGATAGGGTTCGCTCTTCACCCCTTTGTCCGAGGGCTCATGTTTTATTACAGACTAGATTTTCATGACCTAGCCCCAGATTCTTTCCTTCACGTCTCATCATCATGTGTGAGGCCTTCCTCCGAATTCCCCCACACTTCGGCTTATGGCTCAAGACCTTTAGTGTGAGGCCGAAGGTGGTCAATGGGAAACAGGCGGAGTGTGGCGGCGTTGTAGTGAGCAAGCTTACCAATGTTCTTTGGCCAAAAGGTTCTTTCACCGAAACTTCCAACCAATGGCAACGGGAGTGGTTTTACGTCACAGAACCCCGCGGTACCAAGTGGGCAGCTATACTTGCGTTCCGTTCGGGCCCTCCGTTACAGCTTGCATCATGGATCAATAAGGGGCTGGACTGGGGATCAGTTGATGAAGTGCAAACTCTATATAGCCGCATCCGAACCCTCCTTGAGAGGGACATCGATCTTGTCAACGTGATTCAAGTAATGCTAGTCCGCCGAGCCCTGCCATGCCAGCGTAGGCCTCTTCGCATGTGGGAGTTCAATCTAGAAGGACCACGAACCCTCCAACACTTCTTCGGCACTACGCATAAAGGGACGTGGAAGTTGTTTTTCAGGAAATGAAAACAGTAGCCGGACACCACTGTGGACATCGGCCTCGACTGCAACCATCCGGATACCTCGATAAGCGCTCAACCCCCGACCACTTTGTAGTTAAGCATGCCGTGATACATTACTGAGAAACTATTTTTTTCCAGGGCTGGGTAAAGAAAGCGGAGCGAATTAGGTGTTTGGTCCCCCTCCCTGAAGACCCAGCGGATCCCGTACTAACAAGGATGCTGGCCCCGACACCATACCAGATGCCTGTGGAGGAGGACAAGGCGGAAAGTGGGAAGACTAAAGGCGGCCTCCATCCCGAAGGTATATCAAACATTGTGTCCAGGGGAATCAGAATTCCATCGTCCGAGGACAAAAGTGAAGGAGGAGTCAATGTCTTCCGCCCCATGGTAAGAAAAGGGCTGCCTCCGAAGACTGGGAAGGAAAGGCTCCTAAGCGAGTCAAGGTGCCCCTGTCGGGCGGCTCGGGCTTGAAGGATGGCGTCTTCGCACAGTCCCACGATGAGGACAAGCCTCTAGCCGAATCGTGAGTGAACCAGGGTGTTTTTAAACATGCCCCGTTCCTTTCCTGTTACTAGGGTAACATCTAGAATATATGTTTTTGCAGCTTGGCAGATAGTCTTCTTCACCAATCCTCTTCCTCGGGAGATCTTCTCCCGGAGATGATGGAAAGCGAGACACCTCCTCCGGTCTCCTCGCCCAATAAGGCGGACGACTTTGAGGTGTCGTCCCGGAGGGTCTCTCCTGATCAAGTGGTGCGAGGGGTGATGAAGACACTACCCGAAGGTGATACTTCGGTAGCCCAGGATCCGGGGGCCAACAATAAAGGCCCCGGACTGTCCGGTTTACAGCCGGAGACGACTCTGGGGACAGATACATGGATCCCTTCGAAGGGAGGCCGTACTCCTACAGCAGCTTCCGGAGGTCCAGAAGCGTCGGATATATTGACGAGCATGCTGCGACAAGCGTCCATCTCGGAGGAACATCGTACCTTGATGGGTATGGTGGTTGAAAAGGTTCTGTCCGCAAAAAGCGGACTGAATAAAGCCTGCGCGAGCCTGTTAAGAGGCTTCGAGGTTTGTACTGAAAAAATCTTTGAGTGTGTTTTATTCATGAATTGTGCCTGTGTATAGGTAGTAGCCCCTGAGACACTGATTGGCTTCCCAAGGGGGGCGATCAGAGGATCAATAAGATATGCCCAGGAAATAATGATTAATTGGAACACATGCTATTACCCCCCTGGCGACTGCCCGGACTACGGAGGTTGGAGAGCTGCAGCGGAAGCTTGATGTAGCGGATGATGACCTTGCGCTTATCAACAGGCGGCTTGACGAGGTGCAAGGTACGTCTCGGGGGTGGTAATTACATGCACATGTCTGTATTTGATCATGACGCTAAGAATTGTATGCTGAAATATGCATGACTGTAGATGGTGCCGCCGCGGTCGAGATCCTTCGGGCTGAGCTGGCCCGGGCCAAAGAGCGGGTCCGGATTAATAATGCGGCTGCTTTGAAGGCATATGCCGAGTTAAAGGCCAAACAGGCTGCTCGGCGCCAATGCGAGGAGAGAATATCCACAATGACGCGTGAGCTAAAGGATGCCGCTAGCCGCTGTGAAATCCTCGAGAAGGATAATAAAGCCAAAATGGCTGATCTTGACAAGGCCTTACGAGAGGCGAAAGAAGCGCGGTCCGAATCTAGAGCGGCCCGGGAGGAGATCCGACAAGCTGGGGAGATCGCGACTGGTAAGCCCTTTTTATGGCAAACTAAGTTCGGTGATCTGAATTATGCTCCACTTAATCAGGTGTGGAGTTCTCCAGACGCTTTATTGGACCAGCCAAAGAGTGCTTCCGATGCGGCGCAGTTTTACCAAGCGCAAGAAGGGTATGCAACGGAGAAGCTTTTCTGGTCGCAGTTCGGTGCGTAAAAACACCCACTGTTGCTGAGCGAACAGATGACCCAATGGGCCGAGCTCCATAGACTATCCGGTTCTGCCAGGAAGGACGCCGTGACTGGGCTGTGGCCGAACGAGCCAATTCCGGATAGTTATTTTGGTTTGGTGCGGCGACTTGCTGATGCGGTGCCGCGTATCGAGGTCGTTAAGCGGTCGGCGTGCATTGAAGGTGCACGGATGGCCTTTGCTCGTGTTAAGACATACTGGGCGAAGATGAAGGCCACCGATGTTGCCGCGAAGGGTCCACCCAAGGGCAAGGACCATCACGCACCAGAGCATTATTTCGAGGATGTCCTGGAGGGTGCCCGCTTGATAGAGGGTCAATGCTCGAAAAACATGATATTCGAGTGAAATGTATGGAAATTTGTAAAAGACAATATTTATAATAAGGCTATTTTTTGTAGTTATGCCTTAAAACTTTTGTTCCTCCTGTGCGGCCGTTTTTGTATTATTCTGAAAGTTTTCCAGTCATCGGCTTCAGCCCTCTCGTATAAAGTACGGGGGTGTTCGGAAAAGCATTTGATCACTCTTAACCCAACGTCTTGGTCCATTAAGGAGGTGTCAATGCGGTGAACTAGGCAATCGGACTATAGGGCGTTAACACTTTCACTTAGCCATAGGAGTTTTATTGGGGGACTACGATATAGCCCCTTGTATGTACACGGCTTATTCCGATATGGTGCGTTACATATATGACATGAAGAAAAAGGTTCTTCGTATAATACGGAGGGAATCGTGAAAGATTCTGATAAGTCATCGAGTGGTTGACCAGCTCTCGCCACATCATGATAGTCAGTTTTCGGCTTTCTCTACTGAGGTGCTTGACCACATGAACTGGAAGCACAATCGCAGTAGTTCTCCCTTTACTACCCTAGCCGATAGAGCGGAACGTAAGGTAGCAAGCACAGGAGTCGGGCAACCCAACTATTGACCCAAGACATGATTCGGAGCTGATGCATATAAGGCCAAACTCGCGACGCCGAAGTATGCTATAAAGCTGTTCAGACTTGTTGGCAACTCATGTGTTCCCATACCGAGCCCCTGACAAGTTATGCCGAGGTATATGTGTGAAACAACCACAGGAGCCAAATTTAGGTTTTGAAAAAAAAGGTGAATGCCGGATGCGGATTATGTTTACCGGGACCTGAGTGATATGCCAATATTTATTTTATAGATAACAAAGCCGCAACCCCGGCTATTTGACATGCCCGGGGTCGAAGGCGGAGGGAAAAGGCACCTTACAGGCTTGAAATAAAGAGTGCGGTCTACAAAAAGTTATTTTGGACCTCCTGTCACACGTCTGCGCCGCCTGTCCTCGGTGAGGGGACTCCTTGACGGAAATAGCCCTTAGGTGAGTGTATGAATCCGAACTCCGATAGAGTCCATGAGATGATTAGCCTTTGCGTCACCTGTGGTAAAGGATAATGAAAGGGAAAGAGTAATTAGAAAACAAACAAAGGTTATGGGAGTGCTTGCAGGATCGTCCGTATTGTGCTTCCGCCGATGCCCAGGGTATTTTAAGTGCATAGTTATGTATGCATGGTACAGATTTCGCATGTATATGAGGTGGGCGGCGGAAGTCGAACTGCTAGTTCCACTCCGGAATTGGTCGATCCTGTTGAATGGAGACCGGTGGCTTAAGGGCCGACAAGGTATGCGGTTTAATAAGACCACTTTGTACTTCGGCTGAGGTCGCCGTAGTATGATCTTCAGTCCAGAGGGAGTGCTTCTCCTGCTCCCTTGTAGCGTTGTGTGTCACGTATACCATGTTCACTATTTTTATTTCGGGGGGAAATTGCTTCTGACCTCTGGTATTTGGTTGGTGAGTCTCTTCGTCATCGCTATCACCGGACGGCCTCCTCCCCTTGTGTTCGGCATTGAGCTTGCCGGCCTGCTTGAAGACCCAACAGCTTCTGTTGGTATGATTAGCTGGCTTATCAGGGTGGCCATGAATCTGGTAGGGCCGGTCTAATATCTTGTCTAAATTGGATGGTCCGTCTCTGTTTGCCTTGAATGGCTTTTTCAGTTGACCGGGTTTGGGACCGCTGAATCCGGCGTTGACCGCTGTGTCGCGCGTTCGTTCATTATCATTGCGACGTTTGTGCTTACTGCGTTGTGGCTTGCCATTGCCGTCTCGGGCTTCGGAAGTGCCCGGATCGCTGGCGCTGTCGCTTCTACGAGCGAGCCAGTTGTCTTCTCCCGTGCAAAAGCGGGTCATCAGAGCGGTAAGGGCTGGCATGGATTTTGGTTTTTCTTGACCGAGGTGGCGGGCGAGCCACTCGTCCCGGACGCTGTGTTTGAAGGACGCTAGGGCTTCCGCATCCGGACAGTCGACGATTTGGTTCTTTTTAACTAAGAACCTAGTCTAGAGCTTCCTGGCTGACTCTCCGGGCTGCTGGACAATGTGACTTAAGTCATCGGCATCTGGTGGCCGAACATATGTACCTTGGAAGTTGTCGCGGAAGGCGTCTTCCAAGTCCTCCCAACTGCCAATAGAGTTTTCCGGCAGACTGTTTAACCAGTACCGAGCTGGTCCCTTGAGTTTTAACGGTAGGTATTTGATGGCATGAAGGTCATCTCCACGGGCCATGTGGATATGGAGGAGGAAATCCTCGATCCATACCTTGGGATCAGTTGTTCCATCGTATGATTTGATATTCATGGGTTTAAACCCATCTGGGAATTCGTGCTCCATTACTTCGTCTGTGAAGCAAAGAGTATGTGCTGCGCCTCTATATTGGGCCACACTGCGACGTAGCTCCGATGGAGTCCGTCTGCGGTTTTCGGCCCGGGCGTGACTAGGCTTGTCTCGTCCGAGTAGATAATCGTCGCCGCGCATCAGGGCACGTCCTCGTGATTCGTAGATCGATCTAGTATGTCTTGCTCTGCTGTCCAGGCCCTGCCGGAGGTCATATGTATAACCCTGTGTTGTTTTATCTCTGCCTTTACGGTGAGGTGAGGCGGGCTGGTGTTCGGCTTGAGTTGTCGTTCTGTAGTGACCGCGTTGTGGTCGATTAGCCGCATTGTGTGATGATGGTATGGGCTCCGGCGCCTCATCACCAAACTGAGGTAGCAATTTGTGCTTCGGGTAATTTTTGGCTGGGCCACTAAGGCCATATTCCTCGGCGGCTAGGACTTCGGTCCATCTATCATTGAGCAGATCTTGGTCAGCTTGAAGCTGTTGCTACTTCTTTTTCAGGCTCCTTGGAGTGGCTATTAGCCAGCATTTAAAGCGCTCCTGTTCGAGAGGTTCCTCAGGCACGATGAAATCCTCGTTGCCGAGGCTCTCCTCATCCTCGGAGAGCGGAAGATAGTTACTGTCCTCCGAGTCTTCGTGTATGGCCTGTTCGTCAGGGCTAACGTGCCCATCCTCCCGATTGTCCTGTTCGGCCGTTTGTTCGTCAGGATCTTCTCTGTCTTCGTCACTGTCCGGAGTGTGATCGTCTCTCGTGCCGGTGTTGCTGTCCTTGCTGTGGCGGGATTTAGAGCGGCGCCGCTGACACCGGCGCTTTGGTTGTGTCTTAGGAGGCTCATCCTCAACTGGATTTTCCTTGTCCTCGCCATTATTCTCTTTGGGTGTATCCACCATGTATACGCCGTCTGAAGAAGTGGCCGTCCAGTGTCCGGTAAACGCCGGGTTTTGGCCATGCTCATCACTTGCATCGTCGTCCATACCGTCGATGTCTTCAGAGCCGTAATCGAGCATGTCGGTTAAGTCCTCGACAGTGGCTATGTAGTGGGTGGCGGGTGGGAAGCGAAATTCCCCATCATCATCCTCCAGTTCGAACCGGACATAGTTCGGCTGTGAGTCCCCCGCTAAGGACATATTTTTTAATGAGTTCAGCACGTCGCCTAGATGCGAGCGCCGAAAGATGTCTGCTGCGCTAAATTCGGCGATCGATGACCGATCCAGCTCGACATAAGCAGACACACATGGTTCGGAACTTATCACCGGAAACGAGTCCGAGATTCCGGAGACACAAATATCACCCGAGGTTAGGGCTGCGTGCGGCTCCAACGCCGCGGAGTCTGCGGCTTCCGTGGCGGGGTTGAGCTTCCCGTCCTCGGATGGCGCGGTCTGCTCTGTATCTAAGGCCGGAGCGGTTACAGGTGCAATTTCCTGAGTATGGTCCGATGACAGATTTAAGTCATGTTCATCGTAGGGATAGGGAGCGGCTGCCGTGGTCTTGAATCTGTCGAAGATCAAGTCTCCGTGGATGTCCGCGACATAGTTCAAGCTCTCAAATCTGACCTGATGGCCAGGGGCGTAGATGTCGATCTGCTCCAGATGGCCAAGCGAGTTGGCCCGTAGCACGAAGCCGCCGAACACGAAGATCTGTCCGGGGAGGAAGGTTTCCCCTTGGACAACATCGTTGTTGATGATTAAGGAGCCATCAAACTTTTTGGGGACGGCACAGTGGAACTCTCAATGAAAGCACCAATGTCGGTGTCAAAACCGGCGGATCTCGGGTAGGGGGTCCCGAACTGTGCGTCTAAGGTCGATGGTAACAGGAGATGGGGGACACAATGTTTACCCAGGTTCGGGCCCTCTCTATGGAGGTAATACCCTACTTCCTGCTTGATTGATCTTGATGAATATGAGTATTACAAGAGTTGATCTACCACAAGATCGTAATGGCTAAAACCCTAGAAGTCTAGCCTGTATGACCATGTATCTTTCCGGACTAAGCCCTCCGGTTTATATAGACACCGGAGGGGACTAGGGTTGTACAAAGTCGGTTACAGAGAAAGGATTCTTCATATTTGGTCGCCAAGCTTGCCTTCCACGCCAAGGAGAGTCCTATCCGGACACGGGAGAGAGTCTTCAGTCTTGTATCTTCACAGCCCACTAGTCCGGCCCATGTCCAACAGGCCGGACGCCCGAGGACCGCTTAGTCCAGGACTCCCTCAGTGGGCCCGGTTGTTGTCACTCCGGGGTTGCCGGATCATAAGACGTAGTAGGTGACTATAATTTGCAAGATCGGATCTAAAACATGGATATAATGATGAATTCATAAACGGTTCAGATCTGAGTTCATGGCACCCGGGCCCAAAGTGACAAGCATTAAGCATGGCAAAGTCATAGCAACATCAATCTAAGAACATAGTGGATACTAGGGATCGGGCCCTAACAAAACTAACTCGATTACATGATGAATCTCATCCAACTCCTCACCGGCCAGCGAGCCTACGAAGGAATTACTCACTCGGGGTGGGGAGCATCATGGAATTGGCGATGGAGATGGCTTGGTGATGAGGAAGAACGAAGATCCCCTCTCCGGAGCCCAAAACGGACTCCAGATCTGCCCTCCCGAGGAAGAACAGGGCTTGGCGGCGGCTCCATCTCGTGGATCGCGATAATTCTTTCTCCCTGATTTGTTTCTGGATAAATGTGAATTTATAGTATCAGGGGGTCATCAGCGGGGCCACCAGGTGGGTACAACCCACCTGGGCGTGCCAGGAGAGGGGGGCGCGCCCTGGTGGGTTGTGCCCACCCAGGGGCCCCTCTCTGGTGGGTCTTGGCTCTAGAAATTCTTATTATTGGTATAAAAAATCCTCAAAAAGTTCCGTCCATTCGGAGAACTTTTATTTCTGCACAAAAACAACACCACGGTAGTTCTGCTGAAAACATCGTTAGTCCGGGGTTAGTTTCATTCAAATCATGCAGATTAGAGTCCAAAACAAGAGGAAAAGCGTGAGAAAAAGTAGATACGTTGGAGACGTATCAAATATTAAGATCTGAAATACTTAAATGATAGAGAGTCCTCACATAGCTAAATAATTATTTGACTACTCATTGATCTTCACTTATATCTTGTTGGAGGAGTTTGTCATTCACTCGCGTGCTTCACTTATATCCCATGAGTACATTTGAATGAATTGAATATCATAAATCTGAATTTATATTTGTTTCATATGCTTATACCATGCACTACAAAAAAAGACACATCCGTGACATTTTGGGCCGAACAATTTTTTTTCTGTCATACTTATGACACTTCTATGACGATAATTGTGACAAAACCTGGTATCATCATAGATCTGGTGGGATCCTACTTCTATGACAAAAAATCATGATAGACAATGGGCTTTTCTTCCTGGGCGGGCTGGAAACGCAGCTGCATGACATTCTTTGGGCCGTCCATGACGGAAAAAACCGTGGTAGAAGCGAGGGCGAGGAAAATATCGGGGTGTTCCCGGTTACGGTGGGTGGTCGGGGTCGAGCGATGCACGGAGGTTTCCGTGTTTCTCTCATACACGCACGCGCGTGGGTGCGAGGCGTTCGGCTCTAACTGAACCCGAGCGAGGCGTTCGCCTACTGAACCTGGGCGATTGCACTGCAGGCTACGCGTTACTGAACCCGAGCGATCGATCGATGGCTGTTAACTGAACCAGATCGAGCGATTCCTTCACTACTGCTGCTAACTGAAGCCGATCGATGCTGCCTCTGGATGAACAATGAGTGTTGCCGGGGGGTTTGGATGAACAGTTCCCGGTGGGGGTGGATGAACAGGACCCCGTGGTGTTGCCTCTGGATGAACAGGACCCCGATCGATTGAGCCGGTTGGGGCTGGATGAACAGGACCCCGTGGAGGGCTGGATGAACAGGACCACCCCGTGGAGGGCTGGATGAACAGTAGACGGTGGAGGGCTGGATGAACAGTAGCCCGTGGAGGGGTGGTTGAACAGGAGCCCGTGGAGAGGGCTGGTTGAACAGTAGCCGGTGGAGTAGCGCGCGGTCGAGGCTGGATGAACAGGAGCCCGTGGATGAATGGTCGCAGGTCGAGGCTGGAGGAGGTCAACGGTGGATGAACAGTAGCTCGTGGAGGCTGGAGGGGGTCGACGGTGGAGATGAACACTATCCCGTGGAGTCCTGTTTTGCGGTACGCCACACCCCTCCCGATGAACAGGACCCCCGTTTCGACCGTCGCGCTCCAACACAAGTCCGTTTCCTCCATTTTGTGGTACGCCACACCCCTCCTGATCAACAGGACCCCGTTTCGACAGTAGGAGGTCCAACACAAGTCCGTTTCCTCCGTTTTGCGGTACACCAGACCCCTCCCGATGAACAAGATCCCGTTTCGACCGTGGCCGGTCGAACACAAGGCCGTTTCCTCCGTTGTGCGGTACGCCAGGCCTCGTTTCCATCGGCTGTTCCGTCCAAGCCCTCCTGATGAACACGACGACGCATTCCGTTCCGACCCAGCCGGTTGGCTCCCCATGAACACGACGACGACGCAGTTTCTCCGTTCCGACCCAGCCATGTACACGAGCACTGGCCGTACGTATGCGCGAGTAGGCGTTCGAGACCCAGCCCGTTTGTACGTATGTGGCCGTAGTTTATTTCTTGCACCCTGGTCGCTGTACGTATGTGTACATGCTACGTGCGCGCCTCTACTACGACACATGCATGCCTCTACATCAACCAGTATGTACGTAGACGTTCGCGACCAGAATGATAACGCTACATACGCTTCGACCAGGTGGGTCCGAACTGTCAGGCACTTCCTTGCATTGCGAAGATGTAGCTGGTGGGTCCCAGCAGTCAGGGGGGCGAATGATACGTCTCCAACGTATCTATAATTTTTTATTGTTCCATGCTATATTATATTCTGTTTTGGACATTAATGGGCTTTATTATACACTTTTATATTATTTTTGGGACTAACCTATTAACCGGAGGCCCAACCCAGAATTGCTGTTTTTTGCCTATTTCAGAGTTTCGCAGAAAAAGAATATCAAACGGAGTCCAAACGGAATGAAACCTTCAGGAACATGATTTTCGGAACGAACGTGATCCAGAGGACTTGGACCCTACGTCAAGAAAGCAACCAGGAAGGCACGAGGTAGGGGGCGCACCTACCCCCCAGGCGCGCCCTCTACCCTCATGGGCCCCACGTTGCTCCACCGACGTACTTCTTCCTCCTATATATACCTACGTACCCCCAAACTACTAGATACGGAGCAAAAACCTAATTCCACCACCGCAACCTTCTGTACCCATGAGATCCCATCTTGGGGCCTTTTCCGGCGCTCCGCCGGAGGGGGCATTGATCACGGAGGTCTTCTACATCAACACCATAGCTTCTCCGATGATGTGTGAGTAGTTTACCGACCTTCGGGTCCATATTTATTAGCTAGATGGCTTCTTATCTCTCTTTGGATCTCAATACAAAGTTCTCCCCCTCTCTCGTGGAGATCTATTCGAGGTAATCTTCTTTTGCGGTGTGTTTATTGAGACCGATGAATTGTGGGTTTATGATCAAGTTTCTCTATGAACAATATTTGAATATTCTCTGAATTCTTTTATGTATGATTGGTTATCTTTGCAAGTCTCTTCAAATTATCTGTTTGGTTTGGCCTACTAGATTGATCTTTCTTGCAATGGGAGAAGTGCTTAGCTTTGGGTTCAATCTTGCGGTGTCCTTTCCCAGTGACAGTAGGGGCAGCAAGGCACGTATTGTATTGTTGCCATCGAGGATAACAAGATGGGGTTTATATCATATTGCATGAGTTTATCCCTCTACATCATGTCATCTTACTTAAAGCGTTACTCTGTTCTTTTGAACTTAATACTCTAGATGCATGCTGAATAGCGGTCGATGTGTGGAGTACTAGTAGTAGATGCAGGCAGGAGTCGGTCTACTTGTCGCGGACGTGATGCCTATATACATGATCATACCTAGATATTCTCATAACTATTCTCAATTCTGTCAATTTCCCAACAGTAATTTGGTTACCCACCGTAATACTTATGCTCTTGAGAGAAGCCACTAGTGAAACCTATGGCCCCCGGGTCTATTTTCCATCATATTAATCTTCCATCACTTAGCTATTTCTGGCGTCATTTTTATTTTGCTTTCTTTACTTTGCATCTTTATCATAAAAATACCAAAAAAATATTATCTTATCATATATATCAGATCTCATTTTTGTAAGTAACCGTGAAGGGATTGACAACCCCTTTATTGCGTTGGTTGCGAGGATTTTATTTGTTTGTGTAGGTGCGAGGGACTCATGCGTGGCCTCCTACTGGATTGATACCTTGGTTCTCAAAAACTGAGGGAAATACTTACGCTGCTTTACTACATTACCCTTTCCTCTTCAAGGTAAAACCAACGCAGTGCTCAAGAGGTAGCAAGAAGGATTTCTGGCGCCATTGCCAGGGAGGCTTACGCGAAGTCAAGTCAAGATTTGACTCCCGACAACAAGCCATTTCTGGCGCCGTTGCCGGGGAGTCTACGCAAAAGTCAACATACCAAGTACCCATCACAAACCCTTATCTCCCGCATTACATTATTTGCCATTTGCCTCTCGCTTTCCTCTCCCCCACTTCACCCTTGCCGTTTTATTCGTCCCCTCTCTTTTCCGTTCGCCTCTTTTTCGCTCGCTTCTTGTTTGCTCGTGTGTTGGATTGCTTGCTTGTCACGATGGCTCTACCTAGATTTGGTGATCTTCACCTTAAAAGGTTAGAAGAGATCGAAAGCAACGTCAGGAGTTTTATGGTCTTACAATTTGAGCATAATAATTTCTTTAGAAACGAGCTTAAGGAACAAAAAAGCTTTATGGGTTATATGAATAAAGAGCTCGATGATATGTCTAAAGAATTTGATGGTTTGAAATCTCAGATTGCTCATCTTGAGAAGTTAATAGCTGAAGTTTCGGTTAAGCAGGCCACCTTAGTTAATAAGATGGCCACTAAGCCGGATTTTTTTGGGAAAATAAAGATGAAGATCTAAAAGTTATTGATGTGTTCCCTATTAAATCTTTGTTTTGCAATATGAATCTTGATAATGATGGGACTGAATATGATCCACCTTTACCTAGAAGGCGTTCCAAAAATTCGAAGTTTTTAGATCTTGATGCAAAAATTGGTAAGTGGGATTGAAGAGATCAAATCTCTAGATAGTAATGAACCCACAATTTTGGATTTCAAGGAATTTAATTATGATAATTGCTCTTTGATAGATTGTATTTCCTTGTTGCAATCTGTGCTAAATTCTCCACATACTTATAGTCAAAATAAAGCCTTTACTAAACATATCATTGATGCTTTGATGCAATCTTATGAAGAAAAACTTGAGTTGGAAGTTTCTATCCCTAGAATACTTTATGATGAGTGGGAACCTACTATTAAAATTAAAATTAAAGATCATGAATGCTATGCTTTGTGTGATTTGGGTGCTAGTGTTTCCACGATTCCAAAGACTTTGTGCGATTTGCTAGGTTTCCGTGATTTTGATGATTGCTCTTTAAACTTGCACCTTGCGGATTCCACCATTAAGAAACCTATGGGAAGAATTAATGATGTTCTTATTGTTGCAAATAGGAATTATGTGCCCGTGGATTTTATTGTTCTTGATATAGATTGCAATCCTTCATGTCCTATTATTCTTGGTAGACCTTTCCTTACGATTGGTGCAATTATTGATATGAAGGAAGGGAATATTAGATTCCAATTTCCGTTAAGGAAAGGCATGGAACACTTCCCTAGAAAGAAAATAAAATTACCTTATGAATCTATTATGAGAGCCACTTATGGATTGCCTACCAAAGATGGCAATACTTAGATCTATCCTTGCTATTATGCCTAGCTAAGGGCGTTAAACGATAGCGCTTGTTGGGAGGCAACCCAATTTTATTTTTTAGTTTTTGGCTTTTTGCTTCTGTTTAGGAATAAATATTTTATCTAGCCTCTGGTTAGATGTGTTTTTATGTTTAATTTAGTGTTTGTGCCAAGTTTAACCTGTAGGATCTTCTTGGATGATAGTTATTTGATCTTGCTGAAAATTCCAGAAACTTTCTGTTCATAAAAAAATTGTTAAAAATCACCAGAACGTGATAAATATGATTCCAATTGCTTCTGATCAATAAACAAATTGTCTAGGTCTTCCTATTTTGGCTGAATTTTTGGAGTTCCAGAAGTTTGCGTTAGTTACAGATTACTACAGGCTGTTCTGTTTTTGACAGATTCTGTTTTTCGTGTGTTGTTTGCTTATTTTGATGAATCTATGGCTAGTAAAATAGTTTATAAACCATAGAGAAGTTGGAATACAGTAGGTTTAACACCAATATAAATAAAGAATGAGTTCATTACAGTACCTTGAAGTGGTGTTTTGTTTTCTTTCGCTAACGGAGCTCACGAGATTTTCTGCTGAGTTTTGTGTTGTGAAGTTTTCAAGTTTTGGGTGAAAGATTTGATGGATTATGGAAGAAGGAGTGGCAAGAGCCTAAGCCTGGGTATGCCCATGGCACCCCAAGATAATCTAAGGACACCTAAAAGCCAAAGCTTGGGGATGCGCCGGAAGGCATCCCCTCTTTCGTCTACTTCCATCGGTAACTTTACTTGGAGCTATATTTTTATTCACCACATGATATGTTTTTTTGCTTGGAGCGTCTTGTATTATTTGAGTATTTATTTGTTAGTTTGCCACAATCATCCTTTCTTCACACACCTTTTGAGAGAGACACACATGATTCGGAAATTATTAGAATACTCTATGTGCTTCACTTAGACCTTTTGAGTTATATAGTTTTTGCTCTAGTGCTTCATTTATATCTTTTATAGCACGGTGGTGGTTTTGTTTTATAGAAACTATGGTTCTCTCATGCTTCACTTAGATTATTTTGAGAGTCCTACAAAACAGCGTGGTAATTTTCTTTAATTATGATAGGCATTCAATATTAGTAAAAAAATCTTATGAGTGTGTTGAATACTATGAGAAGTTTGATACTTGATAATTGTTTTGAGATATGGAGATGGTGATATTAGAGTCATGCTAGTTGAGTAGTTTTGAATTTGAGAAATACTTGTGTTAAAGTTTTTGATTCTCGTAACATGCACGTATGGTGAACCTTTATGTGATGAAGTCGGAGCATGATTTATTTATTGATTGTCTTCCTTATGAGTGGCGGTCGGGGACGAGCGATGGTCTTTTCCTACCAATCTATCCCCCTAGGAGCGTGCGCGTAATACTTTGCTTTGATAACTTGTAGATTTTTGCAATAAGTATATGAGTTCTTTATGACTAATGTTGAGTCCATGGATTATACACACTTTCCTTCTTCCACCATTGCTAGCCTCTCTAATAGCGCGCACTTTCCGCCGGTATCATACACCCACCATATACCTTCCTCAAAACAGCCACCATACCTACCTACCATGGCATTTCCATAGCCATTCCGAGATATATTGCCATGCAACTTACCACCGTTCCATTTATTATGACACGCTCCATCATTGTCATATTGCTTTGCATGATCATGTAGTTGACATTGTATTTGTGGCAAAGCCACCATTCATAATTCTTTCATACATGTCACTCTTGAATCATTGCATATCCCGGTATACCGTCGGGGGCATTCACATAGAGTCATATTTTGTTCTAAGTATTGAGTTGTAATTGTTGAGTTGTAAGTAAATAAAAGTGTGATGATCATCATTTTTTAGAGCATTGTCCCAAGTGAGGAAAGGATGATGGAGACTATGATTCCCCCACAAGTCGGGATGAGACTCCGGACTAAATAAAAAATGAGAGAAAAAGAGAGAAGGGACAATGTTACTATCCTTTTACCACACTTGTGCTTCAAAGTAGCACCATGATCTTCATGATAGAGAGTCTCCTATGATATCACTTTCATATACTAGTGGGAAATTTTTCATTATAGAACTTGGCTTGTATATCAATGATGGGCTTCCTCAAAATGCCCTAGGTCTTCGCGAGCAAGCGAGTTGGATGCACACCCACTTAGTTTCTTTTGTTGAGCTTTCATATACTTATAGCTCTAGTGCATCCGTTGCATGGCAATCCCTACTCACTCACATTGATATCTATTAATGGGCATCTCCATAGCCCGTTGATACGCCTAGTTGATGTGAGACTATCTTCTCCTTTTTTGTCTTCTCCACAACCACCATTATATTCCACATATAGTGCTATGTCGATGGCTCACGCTCATGTATTGCGTGAAGATTGAAAAAGTTTGAGAACACCAAAAGTATGAAACAATTGCTTGGCTTGTCATCAGGGTTGTGCATGATTTAAATACTTTGTGTGGTGAAGATAGAGCATAGCCAGACTATATGATTTTGTAGGGATAACTTTCTTTGGCCATGTTATTTTGCATAATTGCTTAGTTAGTATGCTTGAAGTATTATTATTTTTATGTCAATATTAAACTTTTGTCTTGAATCTTTCGGATCTGAATATTCATACCACAATTAAGAGAATTACATTGAAATTACACCAAGTAGCATTCCAAATCAAAAATTCTTTTTTTATCATTTACCTACTCGAGGACGAGCAAGAATTAAACTTGGGGATGCTTGATACGTCTCCAACGTATCTATAATTTTTTACTATTCCATGCTATATTATATTCTGTTTTGGACATTAATGGGCTTTATTATACACTTTTATATTATTTCTGGGACTAACCTATTAACCGGAGGCCCAGCCCAGAATTGTTGTTTTTTTGCCTATTTCAGAGTTTCGCAGAAAAAGAATATCAAACTGAGTCCAAACGGAACGAAACCTTCGGGAACGTGATTTTCGGAACGAACGTGATCCAGAGGACTTGGACCCTACGTCAAGAAAGCAACCAGGAAGGCACAAGGTAGGGGGCGCGCCTACCCCCCCTCCAGGCGCGTCCTCCACCCTCGTGGGCCCCACGTTGCTCCACCGACGTACTTCTTCCTCCTATATATACCTACGTACCCCCAAACTACCAGATACGGAGCCAAAAACCTAATTCCACCGCCGCAACCTTCTGTACCCGTGAGATCCCATCTTGGGGCCTTTTTCGGCGCTCCGCCGGAGGGGGCATTGATCACAGAGGGCTTCTACATCAACACCATAGCCTCTCCGATGATGTGTGAGTAGTTTACCTCAGACCTTCGGGTCCATAGTTATTAGCTAGATGGCTTATTCTCTCTCTTTGGATCTCAATACAAAGTTCTCCCCCTCTCTCGTGGAGATCTATTCGATGTAATCTTCTTTTGCGGTGTGTTTGTTGAGACCGATGAATTGTGGGTTTATGATCAAGTTTATCTATGAACAATATTTGAATCTTCTCTGAATTCTTTTATGTATGATTGGTTATCTTTGCAAGTCTCTTCGAATTATCATTTGGTTTGGCCTACTATTGATCTTTCTTGCAATGGGAGAAGTGCTTAGCTTTGGGTTCAATCTTGCGGTGTCCTTTCCCAGTGACAGTAGGGGCAGCAAGGCACGTATTGTATTGTTGCCATCGAGGATAACAAGATGGGGTTTATATCATATTGCATGAGTTTATCCCTCTACATCATGTCATCTTACTTAAAGCGTTACTCTGTTCTTTTGAACTTAATACTCTAGATGCATGCTAGATAGCGGTCGATGTGTGGGGTAATAGTAATAGATGCAGGCAGGAGTCGGTCTACTTGTCGCGGACGTGATGCCTATATACATGATCATACCTAGATATTCTCATAACTATGCTCAATTCTGTCAATTTCCCAACAGTAATGTGTTTACCCATCGTAGGACTTATGCTCTCGAGAGAATCCACTAGTGAAACCTATGGCCCCCGGGTCTATTTTCCATCATATTAATCTTCCATCACTTAGCTATTTCTGGCGCGGTTTTTATTTTGCTTTCTTTACTTTGCATCTTTATCATAAAAATACCAAAAAATATTATCTTATCATATCTATCAGATCTCACTTTCATAAGTGACCGTGAAGGGATTGACAACCCCTTTATTGCGTCGGTTGTGAGGATTTTATTTGTTTGTGTAGGTGCGAGGGACTCGTGCGTGGCCTCCTACTGGATTGATACCTTGGTTCTAAAAAACTGAGGGAAATACTTACGCTGCTTTACTGCATCACTCTTTCCTCTTCAAGGGAAAACCAACGCAATGCTCAAGAGGTAGCAGCGAATCATTTTTTTGTTCGGACGCACTTCCTTGCGTGCGAAGATGTAGCTGGTAGGTCCTAGCAGTCAGGGGGGAATGTTTTTTTCGCGAAATACGATTGCCCATCCGGTGGGTCCCTACTGTCAGGTGGAGGAATCATTATTTTCCGCGTAATAAGGAGGCACTTCCTTGTTGCGGTCGTGGACCCAGCTGTCAGCCTCTCCACGTACATTCCACGTTCGATGGAAGCCGTTCCTTGACCACATTGACCACGCCGTGTCGAGAGCACCAGGGTGGTGGACGACGGCGAGGCCTAGGAAGGGGACAACGTGGAGCCGGGGAAGACGCGACAGTGGACGGCCATGCGTAGAGGAGTATGAGGGTTCACTGGTTCGCTACGGTGTGAGGCTGCCATCGCCGCAGAATAACAGGGGGTGTGGGTGAGTAGAGGGATGGCCTGGCCAGCGATGGGAGTAGTAAGGGGCGGTGAGGCCTCCGCGGCATCGCAGCCGGCCACGGGAGGCAAGAGCACGAGGCACGACCAGCGCTGGTTTGGGCGGCTGGAGCAAGAAGACCAGAGGTTGAAGAAGCACTTCGGCCATTGGATGGACATCGTACGGTCACTTGAGCTAGAATCATGCATATTGACTAAGTTGACAAAGCCCTCCGTCCCCGTCAATTAGTAGGCCCACAAGTCAGCCTCCCACTATACTGGGTCCCACCTAGCAGGGGAGTATTCTTTTTTTGTGCGTAATAAGGAGGCACTTCCTTGCGTGCGAAGATATAGCTGGTGGGTCCGAGCTGTCAATGGCGGTAATGTTTTTTTTTCACGAAATACAGAGGCCCTTTCGGTGGGTCCCAGATGTCAGGTGGAGGAATCATTATTTTGCGCGTAATAAGGAGGCATTTCCTTGCGTGCGGCCGTGAACCCAGCTGTCAGCCTCTCCACGTACAGTCCACTTCATATGCATGTCGGCCGTTGACCACGTTGACCAGGCTGCGCCGAGAGCACCAGGGCAGTGGACGACGGCGAGGCCTAGGAAGGGAACGACACGAAGCCAGGGAATAGTCGGCAGTTGTTTCCCACGTGGAGGGGAGTATGACTGTACGAGGGTTTACTGGTTCGTCTACCGTCGCCGGAGAATAACAGCAGGTGTGGGTGAGTAGAGGGATGGCTAGGCCAGCGATGGGAGTATGGTGGGGCGGTGAGGTCTGTGCGGCAGCACAGCCGGCCGCAGGGAGGAGGAAGCGGGCAGTCCCGCCGGCGCTTGTTTGAGCGGCCGAAGCAGGAAGAGCAGAGATTGAAGAAGCACGACGGCCGTTGGATGGACATCCAACAGTCACTGCTTGTGCGTCAACCTTTTTTTAGGAAATCCTCAAATCTGTGGAAAACAACATATAGCCCATATGCCATTATTTCTAATAATTTACAGCCCATTTGCTAATTCTTAAGGTTTTTTTGGAGCCCATATTCTTTTTGTTAGTATTACAGCCCATATTATGGCCACGGTTAAAAAATTATACGAAATTTTGCATATTTCAGTGCGGTCCGAACTGTTTTTAATCCTGAAATTTCGAGTCACATTCAAACTGATTTTAAAAATAAATGTATATCAATATAAAATCCAAAAAATTGTCCACGCATAAAAATTGATGCAATTTAAAATCTCGAAATGAAAAAAAGAAATTTGAAACTAATTGCCGGTTTGATTTGTTTTAAAATGTACAACCCATTTCTCATTACTGATAGGCCATTTTCTCGGCCAGTCGAATGAAGCTGTCCTCGTCTTGAAAGATTTGCAGCCCAACAGGCCTGACAAAGCGACTTACTTGGCAAATCACAAAAAAACTGGGCTAGCCATTTTCAGAAAGAAAAAAAAAACTACTGGCCTGGTCTGTGGTAAACATAATTGAGAAGGCTGTCTAGACATGCCAGAGTGCCCCGCACAGCCTAGTTGACACCCTGCTTTCGTCTCAAAAACAAATTAGATAAATGCCACTCCAATTATGGCGATTCATAAAAATGCCACTGCAATTTCCAAACTTTGAAAAATGCCACTGCAAACTTTGGAAAAGGCCACTGCAATTTGCAAACTTTGAAAAACGCCACTCCAGACTTCGAAAAATGCCACTGGAAATGGCATGAAATGGCATTTTTCAAAGTTTTGAAATTGCAGTGGCATTTCCCGGAAACACCAGATTTGGAGTGGCATTTATCAAATAAACCCAAAACAAAAATAACTGGGCGAGCTGCTGGGTCCCTGGTGTCAGCCGCTCGTTGTGCAATTCTCTCGTTTATTGACTATGTTGACAATGGCATGGGACCCAGATGTCAGAAATCCATTAGGAAGAGCCATTTTTTATTGGCTTGAAATAAGGAGGCACTTGCTTGCATACTGCCATGACCTTGGCGGGTCCCTGCTGTCATCCTCTCCACGTACAATCATCTCCTGACTGTGTACGCGTCAACTTGGTAGGCCCACAAGTCTGCCTCTAAACCCGTGGAGGACAAATACAACCCATTTAAAAAAATAACGACCCATTCCATACGTTCAAACGGAAAGTTCAACATTCAGAGCAAAGTAACAGGTCTGATCCACATATAGAGTACTGAACTTCCACGTTGACAACCATCATAGCCAAGTTAACTATCTACTCCCACTAATACTCTAGTAGCGTACAAGTACTAACTTACTCTTAGCTAACTAGACGATGCCGGCCACCATCTGCGGTACACGCTAAATGCCAGCACCGGCGTCCTCCGCCTCGCCTCGGACTTGCCAGAGGTGCGATAGGGCGCGTTGCTCGCACGCGTTGGCCCTTTCCATGCCGGCGTGGTCCACCGAAGCTTCGGCTTCTAAGCGGGAAACCCACTTGACGAGCTGGTAGTAAAAATCAGCGTCGTGAACGCGTGCGTGCCCGACAGCCTCCACGGCTATTTGCCGGGCGCCGGCCTCCACGTAGTCGGCCCAGTTGCGGGCGCTCTGCTCGCGACTCAGAGCGTCGGTGCATTGCTGCTCCATGTCCCACTGGCGGCGCAAATCGGCGATACGCTGCTCCTCCGCCAAGCGGTCGCGCTCCAACAACTCCTGCTCCTCCGCCAGGCGGTCGCGCTCCAACAAGTCATCGATCTCCGCATTGCCATCTAAAGACCGATAGAATGCCTTCTCCCTCCGTCTGCCTTCCAGTGAAAAACCGAACACTAGTTCCGGCGGTGACCGCCTCCGGCCTCGCCTATCGCGGACGGGCGGGGGCATGGCGTACGTGGCGAGAGCGGGGATAAGTGGCGAGGATAGGGCGAGTCGGGTCACGATGCCACCGGAGAAGGCTGGGAAACAGTACTTATAGGCGGAAGGTAGCGCGACGGTCATCGGAATTCAATGCATAATTAAGCAGGCATGGCTTAGCGCGCCAGCTTGCTGTGGAAAACTAGAGAAACTAAAATTATGACTGTGCCGTCCCGTCCCGTTCGTGCTGGGTCGCACGCCGGCATGACGGTCAAACGAGTGCACTCGAATCATCTCCCTCCTTGTCAATAATGATTCCACGGATTTAAAAGGCCCGCAACAATTAAAGCGCATCTTTTTCGCATCAGTTAGCTGCCTTAATTATGGCCGGCTGCATGCAGGCACTCAAAATCGCTCGCAGCTAGTACGCGGAGCAGCATGCAACGAGTCGCAGCCGAGGGCAGTAGTTGATGAACTTTAGCTGGGAGATAAGGCATTTGCGAACGTTTTCGCTGGCAGTTTCTTTAGATTCGCATGGCATTTTCTTCAGAGCAGCTTGTCAGTTTCTTCAGAGGTAGGCATTTTTATTCAAAAAACTGCCACTTCGGATCTTGCGTCGCAACTAAAATTGCCAGGAATGCATTAGTAGGCTAGCTAGTGATCGATCAGTAACTTGTAAACACTAAGCGAATAGATATAAGGAACTGTTCATACATCTCAATGATTCACAGATCATATACAAATATGTAGCTCCAAAAGCAAAGATCAGCCACAACTAAAACCAACTAGTACGATTCCCATACATAAGATCAACATGTTAATGCATCTCAATGATTCATAGATCATATACAAATATGTAGCTCCAAAAGCAAAGATCTAGAAAAAACATTTGTTCTTCCTACTAACATGGATGCTTCTCTTGGCCAACATTCAGTACAGACTGAAAGACAAATTTGTTTGTGAAGTCTACAATTCCTCTTGCAAACGTAAGTGGTTTCACCAACAACTGGAACCATGAGAATGAACCACACATGATGGAGGAACATCCACTGCAATATGATTTGGTCTTCTCTCGATCACACGGCGAGACTATTTTCGGAATACAAACTTTAACTTAGGCAAAATGATGCCCATTGTATAATCAGACCAAAGCAATGAAGCACCTAGTGTTGGCCAATAAATAGTACAGTACTACTTTTCTGCTGTCCATGAAGTGACTATCCAATTTTTCTGTGTCTATTTTCAAATGGCACTGCATGCAGTGACTATACTATTCTCTTGTGCAGTTCAACCAAAATTGCGGTCACTTTGTGTGTTTGCTAAATAGCAACGGGCAGACATCTCTGTCTGCACAAATATCAAGCAGCCAGTAAACATATACCCCACCTTGTATTTTCGGTTTAAACATGTCTCTTCCGCTTAGCATCAGTCATGTTTTGCACTGGACAATTTGATACAGTCATGTTTTGCCCTGGACAATTTCATATTGAATTGATTTGCTGGTTCAGAGCAGAAATATAGCGCCTATTCTTCATCAGACCAAGGATATCCATGTTCGCAGTGATGGAAGAGGTGAAATCGATACAACCGAAATTGAGCATCCAATCATTGAATCTTGTCCTGCACCTCCAATGTAGGTCCACCCTGCCAATAAATTCACATGAAACCACTAGTATTACTATCTAATGACAGTACAAAAAGAGTAGCAAGATAGTAGCAAACCATGTACCTTCGTAATGAACAACTCATAGTGCCACCAATTGGATATAAAGGTTTGGAAGAAAACATGCTCCTAATGTTGAACTAGTTGGACTTTTTGTGCAGTTCCACTAAAATCGAGCATTCATGTTTGCATAGATATTGAAAGTGTGATTACTATAAAAGCGGCACTAGTTGAAGCATAGACTCACAAATATAAGCATTCCAATTTCTTAATGGGAAAAGGTAGCAAGACTGTTTCTAACCACCTGTTTGAGGAATAAATAAGGCAACATCGGTTGATGTTAGAAAGGCATATATAGTTCTTTATGAAAGAATGATCGATTCTTGACCTTTCCTCTTCTTTTAAGCATATTTTGCGCAGTTCAACTAAAATAAAATGACATCACCATCTTGACAATTCGGTGACACTGTACAAAAGGAAATGACTTAACATTACATCATGATGTCATGTATGTAGTCGACATGCATTAGAGACAAACTTACAGACCTCCTCCGATAACATAATGAACATTAATTTTAACAAAGGTGTGACTAGCTTTATCGGGATAATTTGAGTGAACTCTACACCCTCTGTTCCTTAATATAAGATGTTTTCGCGGTTCAATTTAAAGTACCCAAACATATAGTATTTAGAAGAAAAGGTAGTAGTTTTCTTGAGCACATATCTGGGAAAGCTTGCCACACTTTATTTATGTCCATACGCTAATGCAACAGCATTCGAAATTTCGAATACTACAAATATACACTAATCCAGTGGCTAGTGCAACAATAGAGTAGTTATTTTATTACAGGGTACAGTGCAATGATTTTACTGAACAGATTTCAATAAACTCTAGCACTGGAAGATTTCTATAAGAATTAACAATACAAAATGTAAAGGTAACACGTTTCAGCATTGGTATACTAGCTGTGCATGAGCATTAAACCAAATACAAAAGTGTGAAGGTAACTAGCATTATTAACTAATGACAGTATAAAAAATTGCAAACCATGTACCTCCAAGGTAAATATCATTTCGAACTCGGGGGGACCTTAAAAATTGCTATCCAAATCTTGATAATCGATCAAACATAAAAACTTGATCGGACGAATCAAGAGAACAGCCGGAGGAGGAGGTGCCCACTCTTGACCTATCCTCTTGTCTTCATAATTTTTTGTGCAGTTTAACCAAAATAAAATGACATCAGCGCCTTGGCATTTTGGTGACACTGTACAAAAAAATTAACTTATCTCATGAAAGTGAGGTATGTAATCTAAAGCATTAACAGTGCAAAAATCTGAAGGTAGTAACAAGTTTCATCGTTGGTATACTGGCTGTGCAACAGCATTAGAATGCCTTAGCTGAAAAATCTTTAATACATCCACAATCAACAGCTAACCCTGAAATAATCCAGTGACATTAAATGGCATTGCTTAAATTTATCGGTGGCATTAGACTAAGTGCGGCATTAGTTAAATGTGGCATCACTTTAGCAGTAGCATTGCTTGACTTGACTGCTGGCGTTATACTAACAGCAAAAAAGTGACAATAAGAGCATGGGAGGCCCATTCTGACAGTGGGCGCACCAGTACGATGTACCTCCACAGACGCATAGAGTGGTGAGGGAGGTATGGTTGCCCAGAGCAACAAATATCTAGGCAGCAAATGTGGATTACGTCCCATTTTTGTTCTCTTTAGCCACCTTTTTCCTATGTGAGGACAACGAACCGATCGACCTGGTCATTCTCTATTGCGTTGTCATGCCTTTCTACCCTTCTTCAACCAAGAGACACGAGACTCGTTCCTTAGCTACTGATTTTCCCCTTTTCAACCTAGATGCGGGTTCGATGCCTACTCTCTTGGATAGTACAGTCACCCTTCCTTTCCTTATTCAACCCAGACATGGATTAGTCTGCATGAAGTAGGGTTTCCTTTAATAGTGCATATTAAGGTTTTCGTCTGCGTGACCGGCAGAGCAGAGGATAGCAAATTGGGAATATGGTGTAGTGGAAAAAGATCCACATGCAGCGACGTGGCAGATGGAGCAATAGAACAAGGGTATGGTTCGAAAAGAGGTAGCATACCTGAGGGTCGGCGGGAAGTGGCTTCGCTCGTGGTCGTCATCCTCCGCATGCACTACGACAGCAAGCTTGGGGACGGAGGCCATCCCGCGCGGGTTCTAGGTCTGAGACGACGGCCTTGTCGTCAGTGCGTGACCTCTCTCGCCGACGACGAGTGCGTCAACGCTGCACATCCTTTTCTTCCCCGGCGGATCTGTGACCACCGGTGAGGAGGGAGAGAGAGGTCGTCTTTTTTAGATCTGGAGAGAGGGTGATAGTGTGAGGAGCAAGTGGGCAGCCCTTAGCTAGAAAGCTCTGAAGCTCCAGCCTATATATCTTTTTTATACTACTAGTACTAGAGGTGGAGTAGTGGTAGAGTAGTTTATATTTTCTCTGCAAACAGTACCAGTTAGTCGTGCTTCAAAACTGAACGGCACGCCATTAAAAAAATATAGTCGAGAAATAATATGGCACTTCGGGCCAACGCGGCCAGATCACGTTTTGCACGAGAAATTACACACCATGTTTCATTGACATGTGGTCCCGTTCCAACATGTCAGTGAGACGACGGCGAGTCCTTTTGTACAATTTCCGAGCTTCCACCACTCGTGGCACTATTTTTGCATGGGATCCTCGTTGTTTCGGTACGTTTGTCTTCCACCGTAATTATAATTGTTTGATCCACATGCATGCGGGTTAGCAAGTTTCCCTTTACTAATTAACCTTCTTCTTGTGTTTCCAAGGTCCTGTGAACATTCCACCACCTATACTTGAAAAAATTTATAACCAAGGGGGAGATGACGATGGTGATGATCACGATCATGAGGACGAGCAGGACTTATATACTCAGTGGCGGCTGGCAACTAATTCCGATGGATCACCTCTTCTTGTCTGTGTACGGTGCACTGAGATTGTTACTACTGAGGAAGCATGTATTGTCTCCCATGGTCGCCCTCTCCGGACCTATTCCAACACCCGTTGCAGGGTATTCGGGATGGATATTAGTGTGCTAGTGCCAACACCTTCTCCCTGGTACAGTATTGATAGTCTTGGAGCAAACTCGCTCTTCCTTGGACCAAACTATCCAATTATGGTTAAAGGCGATCCAGCTGCTGTTGACACAAAGTTACTACCATTTATGAGAAGCAACTGTATCTATACCTCGGACATTGCGGTGGTTCCCTACCCCGCTCCTGATATATGCCGCTTCAGCCTGGATGATCAGTCCTGCGTTGCTCTCGATATTGACAATAGCTGGCCCTTCCCAGAGCACCTTTGGTTCAAAGCAAGCATTTCCAACGCCAAGGATTGGTTGAGTTGAAGTTCATTTCATTGCTTGTTATTTGTTGTGTGATGAAAACTTCAGTATTTACTAGAATGTTTTGTTGGAAATAATCTATAATCCAACATGTATCATCGTTGTCGTTGTGTGTTGATGACTTGTTGTATATAATGAATGGTACATTTGCAAATGCGTGTCATAGACTCAATTTATGGATGGTTTTCGAGTCACTTCTTGGAGTGTGAGTACCGTAGTAGTATAGCTAGCATTCGGTTAGTATATGAAGTTGCCACATCACATAGAGCCAACCTAATATTGGAGTACCAGATCTGAGATGGCACGTGTACCAGATGAATGAATCCAAGTTCGACCACCGTGATGCTATGTGCGAGCCGAGGAACACTGTTGGAGAGACCCCCCTCATAATTTTCCTACATTGGTCGTTTGATTCATAGGATATAATGCTATAGGATTTTTTCCTATGTAATCATGTTTTAATTGGCAATCTAGCATCCACTCCAACTTTTGTTTCACTTCCTTTGATCCTACGAAGAGAGTACTTTCTCTAAATGATGTGCCGCCGCAAGAGCCGCCTATATTAATTAACCATGCTCTAAAAAGGTGGACCAGCTTTGGCTATAGTAGTACTGTACTAGGTTAGTCGGTGACCTTGCGCTTGGCTCTTCTCCTCTTCCAGAAGTCGAACAATAATGATGGTACTACTTTTGGCAATCTGACACCAAATGAACTGCTGCACGTCCACCGCTTGTAAGCAAAAGTTTCTCCTCGTGCTGCGAGCCACCGCGCACGCGTTGGCGAGGGAGAAGGCATAGTAAGCAAGCTTCTCGTCGTTCTGCGAGTTGACGGGACACATCAAAGTTACGTATTTATTAGTACTCTCTTCAAAAAGGGCCGACCACGTCCATGGCTACCATCCCGTGCTCTGTCATTGAGTACGTGCACTATTCACGTGCCATCGAGGAGAAAAAATATTGCGTAGTACTAGGTGCCATCGAAGTGCACGACTCACTTACGCACTGCATATCTCCATTTTCTTGCATGACATGCCACCTTGATGCTAGATGTCCCGCGTGTCATGGAGGCATATAGTATGATTTTGTAAAATGGAGGCATATAGATGTCCCGCGTGTCGGCAACAGGATGAACAAAGCTCATGTCTTAAACGAAAGATTGGAAGAACATAGATTCCCGACGACCGAGAAGGAGCTACAACCTCGGGGTGGAGCGTCTGCACTCATAGTATTTTATATTATTCAGCGATATAAAATCAACCAAATCTCTCCATGTTCCTATACCATTCTATAGTATGAGAATAACTTTGAACGTAAGCCATTGATTCACTCTATCCAATGGTCATAGTTGGAAAATCCAAACAAAACCAAGCATTGGATCAACTCTTTTTTCGAGATCAACTCTTTTAGCACTTAGATTGTTGCCGCCTGCCCACCTAGCCCACCTATATATCCGCTCACGTGTGATGACCACAGGAGCTATCCACTCAGATTGTATGTTAAAAAATTAAAGGTCGATAACTAATGCGTCACCTCGGTCCAACGCGGCCAGATTTCATTTTGCACGAGAAATTACACACCATGTTTTGTTGACATGTGGTCCCGTTCCAACATGTCAGTGAGACGACGGCGAGTCCTTTTGTACAATTTTCGAAAGGACGTGTAGGCCGGGGTGCCTCTTCGTGTACCGTGGCAAACTGGCAACCGTCCTCCAACTCTTCGCCTTTCCCTCTCAATTTGGAACTGCTGTCGCACACTCTTCCTCCCTCTTCCATTTGCCTTCAACCTTCCTTCTGCCATTGTTCGATCGTCTTCTACATGGAGGGAACAAGCCGGAAACGACCCCGTTATTCTTGCCCCGATCTGAAAGATGACATGGTGGGGGAACTCATTGATCGGTGCGACGTCATCACCTCGTCTAGCATGGCAGGTTCGTTCAAGACCATTCTTGACTCAACTAATAACATCATTACAAGGAACCCAAGGGTCCAGGAGCGGTTTCATCTCCCCTATCTTCTTCGCCGTGACCCTGCTGACAGGCGCAGGGACGAGGGAAGCCTCGCCTTGTGCAAGTTGATGCTGCTTGATAATGATATGTATGATGTTAAGATGCCATCGCTTGAGGGCAAGGCTTGGGCAGGCGCAAATGTAGATTGGGTTGTTTATATTGGGTACAACTGCGAGTGGGAACTTGTGAATGTGTACACTTGTCACCGGGTTCCACTTCCAAAAATCTCAGACTGCCCAGAGGTTGAGCACACCGGTATTCTACGCACGTTCAAATACGATCATGGTGACTGTCTTCTACGGAAGATAGCAATTTGTCGAGTTCCCAACCGCTCTTGGAATTACAGGAACTATGGAGTTGTTGCTATCTTCGACAAGCTTGTTGCCGTCCTTCGTTGTTCGACTGGATGGATATTGCTCAAAAATCAGTTTCTATACACGGATGTGTACTGTGATGTAATTCAATACGAGGGTCTCGTGTTTACTCCCACCACTCGTGGCACTGTTTTTGCATGGGATCCTCGTAGTTTTGGTACGTTTGTCTTCCACCGTAATTATAATTGTTTCATCCACATGCATGCGAGTTAGCAAGTTTCCCTTCTCTACTAATTGACCTTCTTCTTGTGTTTCCAAGGTCCTGTGAACATTCCACCACCTATACTTGAAAAAATTTATAACCAAGGGGGAGATGACGATGGTGATGATCACGAGCATGAGGACGAGGAGGAACCATATACTCAGTGGCGCCTGGCAACTTCCGATGGATCACCCCTTCTTGTCTGTATACAACCCACTGCTGATGTTACTACTAAGGAAGCAGGTGTTGTCTCCCATGGTCGCACACCCCGGACCTATTCTAACACCCGTTGCATGGTATTCGGGATGGATACTACTGTGCTAGCGCCAACACCTTCTCCCTGGTACAATATTGATACTCTTGGAGCAAACTCGCTCTTCCTTGGACAAAACTACCCAATGATGGTGAAAGGCGATCCAACTGCTGTTGACACAATGTTACTACCATTTATGAGAAGCAACTGTATCTATACGTCGGGCATTGCGGTGGTTCCCTACCCTGGTCGTGATATAGTAGGCTGCTTCAGCCTGGATGATCAGTCCTGCGTTGGTCTCGAGGTTGACAGTAGCTGGTCCTTCCCAGAGAATCACTTGTGGTTCAAAGCAAGCGTTTCCAACGCCGAGGATTGGTTGAGTTGAAGTTCATTTCATTGCTTGTTATTTGTTGTGTGATGAAAACTTTAGTATTTATAATGTATCCTCGTTGTCGTTGTGGGTTGATGACCTGTTGTATGTAACAAAATGATATGACTGTGATAAACTTACTAAATTTATGAATGGCTTTCGAGTCGCTTCTCTGAGTGGGTGATGCGATGAGGCAAAAATATATTTCCGAATACATAATTGTACGTGCATTGCAACAGGTTATTGGATCAGGCCAATCAACAATAGTACACTATTTGTACTAGCTTCACATGCTGTACTATCTCTACGTCTACGTACGTAATACAACAAGTTTTAAACTTGAGGCCAGCCACTCTTCCTCACAAAGAACACTTTTTAACCTAGCACAGACTCCAGGAAATTTGGCCACAGTGTGAGGTGGGCCATATGTTAATGTGTTCGCTGTACGTAACCAACACCTCGAATCCTCGATACTACTACTATAAGTAGTAGGAGTAGTAGGGTGGCATGGGTCATAACAAGCATTCACGTCCAGGAGTACGGCACACGCCACCAGCACGACTTCCATCTGACACCATATTTGTTGGAGTCCGTGCTACAGCAATCTCTTCAACCTAATCGTTTCTCTAACTCAGCCATCACGCGGCGGGCGAGGTGGGGGTTTGCCAATAGTCAGTTTCCGCAACTGCGGTCCCACTTGTAAGGCCAACTCCAACGCACGACCCCAAACGGACCTCCGTTTTTCCCGGATTCTGTCCGTTTGGGTAGGGCAATGGGGTCATGTCCGGGCCATTTCTCGGATGCGGTGGCCGTGCGCCGAACGCGCGGACGCATCCCGGCCGCGTACATTTTTTTGCAAACACATATCTTTTTTTCATCATTGATTTTTTGGTACATGGAAATACATCACCAAAATTTGACTAGAAAAGCAAGACCAAAGAAAACAAGAACCACAAGAATACATTTTAGAAGATATCCAACTTCCATAACTGCTCCTGTAAGTTGGATTAGTGCCTTCTCGATGCATTCATTGTTGATCTGTGGAGGCTCGATCTTGCGTGCTTCTTTCTTCTTCGAGTGTAAAGAAGTAGACGTGTCTAGCCTCTATTCTATCAACAAGTGCACTAGTCTCATCTCTAGCCTCTATGCTATCTAAAAGTGCTAGAACATCTACTGCATTGCGCTCTATCAATATATCGTTGTACTCTTCTTCCCAATACCAAAACTTGCATCCATTCTACATAATAAAATTTTAAGTTAGCACAACTAGCCTAATCCGAGAGCACAACCGAAGATTTGGTCGAGTTCTTCGTCCTTTTGCCGACACGTGGGACATCCAGCATCCAGGTCATGTCATGCAAGAAAATAGAGTGGTAGTTGAAGCCACGTGATGTGCATCTTGGGTTAAACTGTAAATAGAATCTTACTACTCTTGAGTAACTCCAAAAGCGGCCACCGAAGATCTTTATTGGATTTGTTTTTCATCACCAGCACGTCGAGGTGAAAGATGTGCAGGTTCAGTGGGTCCTCTTGTGTTTTCACTAACATGTGGGACCGCATATGAGCAAACAGACGATGGGCTCTGCGCGTCTGCTGGCTGGCTGAGAAGAGAGATAGAGAAGGGCTAAGCACGGACT
Source organism: Aegilops tauschii subsp. strangulata (assembly GCF_002575655.3). Classification (NCBI taxonomy): domain Eukaryota; kingdom Viridiplantae; phylum Streptophyta; class Magnoliopsida; order Poales; family Poaceae; genus Aegilops; species Aegilops tauschii. Next base: position 393,000,646 of record NC_053037.3, read on the forward strand.
CCAGGAAATTTGTTCTACGTAACCAGCACCTCGATATATTGGGGTGGCATGGGCCATAACTAGCATTCATGTCTAGCAGTACGGCACACGCCACCCACACGAGTCCCATCCGACACCAATTTTCTTGGAGTCCATGCTACAGCCATCTCTTCTCCCTCCTGTTTTCTTAGCCATCGCACGGTGGGCGGGGTGGGGGTTTGCCAATAGTCGGTTTGCTCAACTGCGGTCCCACTTGTAAGTGAAAATGCAACACAACACGCATTCCCCCTTGAGCGGCGTGCCGGAACAACCGTGTGGTGGTGCGACGGGAACACGGCAGGCTTTTCCTTTTGAACTTGTAACTTGTAAAATTTGGTTCTGCTCCATGGCGTGACCGATAGATAGAAATAACGATTTTCCCTAGAGTAATGAGAAGTTTGGTTCTGGCGCGGTTCATGCATGGATTATGTACGAAAATTATGAAGTTGATGCGAAAGGTAAGATAATTACTAGTAGTACCATATACTACTACATGGATTTGACGGAAAGATAAAGATACATACGGATCCATCAACGACATCCTCACGCCCTAGTGCACCGGGTCACCAACCGACGTGTGAGGAGCAGCGACATTGGCGGCAAGCTCAACATGCTTCTGAACAATGCCGTCCAAGGTTGCCCTGCGGTCCAAGAAGGCCAGCATCCTATCGTCCTCCTCTTGCATGTAGTAGTCCTTGTGGACGATTTGCGCGTAGACGTGGGTGATTATGTCGATGGTGTCTTGCTGGGCCAGGTGCTGCATGGCGAGCGCGACCTCGACGTGGAGATTCTCTGGTGCGACGGCGGGCAGTCACAGGGCCACCAGTGCGTCGAAGAGGTTGTCACCATAGAGGCCGTTCAGGGAGGCAGGCATCACAGAGCCTGGGCGCGTGGGCTGGAGGCGTACGTCAAGGTCGTCCGCGAGCTTCTTGATGATGGTGAACTTGTCGAGGAAGCCGACGAGGACCTCGTCGAACAAGGAGATGAAGCTGTCGTCCAAGCAGCCCCTCGCCCTGGCAGCCTCAAGCACTACCTGGAGACGTTCCTCGGTGCCGGGCCGCAGGCCGGCGTCGTGGACCATCTGGCACAGCCGGCTGATGCTCGTGCTCATCGCCTCCATGGGTCTAGCTTCTAGTCAACTGATCTTGCAATTGGAGTGATCACTCTTGCCCTTGGGTGCGTAGGTGCGTAGGATTTCGTAGATTGGACTGGCGGGAGCCTTTTATGAGAAGTGCAGACTGCGTTGAATTCACGTGCGTGTTGGCCATCTACTCCTCGCCCCTCTACTGCACCTGCCTTTGGCTGTATGACAGGTTGGCCAACCACCCATTGGGCCCACGTGTCATACACCCAAAGGCAGGTGCAGTAAGTCAATGAAGCTGCGTCCCCCTCCGTGCCAGTGCAGTATAGTCATCTCACCAGATCTCTAGTTGGGTCCAAACGAGAGAACTTTGATGTTTACAGGTTTATTGGTCCCCTTTGCATTTTGCGCCAAGTTTTGACCTTTGATTTAACTAATAAAATGTTAATGCATGTAACCAAAAATGTTGTGTAAGTCACCTTACAAAAACCAAATAATCCCAAAACACTTAGGCACGGTACATTAACTCCCTCCTCATTTCTTATTTCGTGACATATCAACCAATGAGAGATGTGGGCCGTGCATGCTTTTAATGACTTGAGACTACCAAACATCACATGCAGCGGTTAGTTCATTGCATGTAATCCTATTAAGTAGCAAAAATACATTAAGTTATCGCACCGATAGGAATAAAACAATACACCATGTATTTATTTACAGAGGGAGTAGTACATTTTTTGTGACATGCATTACTAGATATTGCTAGTCAAATACTAAATCCAGATGGACGTGGTAGTACTACTAAATCCAGACGGTGGTGCTAGTACTAGTAGTAGTACTACCAATGTAGTAGCACTGTACTACCCGTTGGTCAAATTATTACGTGTTGCTCCTCACAGTGAAGTGACAAGACCCTACGCCGGAGATGACACCTGAGTATAGGCGCCGTGTTCAGCATACCATAGCCAGCCTCACCGTCTGCATTCACTATCATCATGGCTGTAGACCTAGCCTGCTTACAACTAGCCGTGTTCGACATAATTTCCCATGCGTAGATGCCCGTGCATTGCACGGAACACCAAGATTGGGGGGTGGACGGTGCCGGCAGCGGCCATCGCGCCAGATTTTTCCATGGCCTTCTAGATGTGGTGGGGAGGAGATAAGGCTGATTGTGAGAGACAAGGAGTTGTTTGTAAATAGGGAACAAGTGTGGGCATCTTTTTGCAAAACTAGAGAAGTTTGGTTTGTATGCGTCAGATCTAGATCCGACGGCTATTGGTGAAAGATGGCAGGCACAACATCATCACCAACTCAGGACCTGTTTGATTCGCAGGATTTTGAAAACACAGGAATAGGACACGGAAATATTACAAGTTTCAAACTGATATTACAAATGTTAGGAGTAATGCTGCACCTACGAAGAGGGAATTACTAGGAAGTTTACGTAAGAACTTTCGTTACTTTAGGTGGATGCAGCATTATCGTACAAACTAAAATCCACCGCCCTGACAAGTCACTAATGGGAAAATAAGTTTTCGAGTCTCTGGCCACTTGATGTTTCAAAAACAAATTCAGCTTCTGAGGAGACTTTGTCATTTAGGCTTAGACACTTGCGGTGATCAGCACGCCATTCATTGTTGCGCCAGAGAACGCCAAACCTCATTACCTTGAGCACACTTGCCTCCAGAACAAACAACCTGGCCAATTTAATCTCAGATGTGCTGCCTCGGTAGTCGATCAAATCAATTTCTGTAAATGGAGATCAAGGCATTCGATGAGATTGTTATAGTGCAGCACATTTTTCACCTTCGGGTCTTTTCTTATCTGCAAAAGAAGAGAACATATTAGAGCAGCTGGCTGTATAAGATTGCCGTGTCATCAAGAGGTACCAATATCATTCGCTCGTACGATAGGGTTGGTTGGCTAGTGATATTTTTTCACTCTCTCTCTCTCTCTCTCTCTCTCTCTTTCTCTTTCCTCTAATTTACCTAGGATTACGTTAAGAGCTTGGGCATTTGTTGCCTTCCACTATGTGGCCGATGCTATATTTTGCAAAAGTATGCCACATAATACGCATCGATGTCAAATCAAAAGATTTTGGCACCGCTCTCGCGATGTGAGAGAGTTGGCACCGCTGTGCACACAGACCCACATGTACAAACAAATCAATCAAACCAACTACACCAGCCTCTCACTCTCCCAAACAAGTGTTTTTTTATTGCCTCAGTCCTCTTTCTCTCTCCCACGCAAGTGTTTTTTCATTGCGTGACTTAATTTGGCACCGGAGCAAAGTATGTGATCCAGATTGGGGCACTAGGTGAGCAATGGAGGGGCATCGATGCCAAATGCATCACAAGTGAATTTGGCACATGTTTTGGCCTACATAGTGGAGGGCCGTTATAGCCCACTTTTGTACTACCTCTTATTTAGTATAAAATTTTGACCATAGATTTATGTAAGAAAATGCCAATGCATGTCACTAAAAGTTACACCATTTGAAATTATGTTCAAATATGAATCCAACGATATTGTTCTTAGTGACATGCATTAACATTTTGTCAGTTAAATCTATGGTCAAATTTTGATACTACAAAATAGGAAGAGTAAACCAGGACGGAGGAAGTACTTGCTCTTAGGGTAACCATAGAGTTACTGGAGTAGTCTAAGTTACTTTCCACTATGACTAGCCTAGGCTACTATAGTAGTACAACAAAAAAATGATGCAGGTGATCATGTCAGAAAAAATACTAAAAACATTTCTTTTTGGTGTAGTGCGTAGATGCAGTTTTGAACACTACATTGTCATCGTAATTTGGGAAAATTACAAAAAAAATTGAGCTACGTTGTGATTACCGTTTACTAATAGGAAAGAAGTTTCACCTCGATGAGTAGCTTCTCTGTGAACGGAAAGCATGTAAGGAATCCAACAACTTGATCCAGCTTGGGACCGATAGATTTTATTGCCAAGATCTTCACTGTGCGCATAGACTGGGTCAAGCTTGTGGGAATCATTTTCTGGAAGACGGTCGTAAATACATCAAGAAGAAATTTAAAAATGTGAATTTCAAGAAGACGGAGAAGAAGATGAGTGCTGTACCTGAACGATTATGGATCCAATAAAGAGTTCGGAGAATTTGGCAGACGAGTGCACCAACGCTGTCAATTTCGGCGCGTCAATGACCCTGATTTTTGTTGGACCTTCTAGATCCGATACAAGCAATCTCTCAAGGAAAGGCGCATTCTCAATGACCATAACGTGGAATAGCTGGAGTGATCTCTTCCCAATTGATGTCTTGTTGCGGGGCCAGCAAGACACATAAATCCATCGGAGATTCGTCGAGGCGATGTGGAGGCTAATGAACCCGTGGATCTGCTCAAGACGAAGGTACTCGAGCACAGTACAGCTGCGGAGCAGGTGCTCCATAGCCTTCTTCGAGATGACAACACCGAAGAGGTCGAGCTGCTTGAGTTGAGGGAGAAGAAGGGCGGGCCGGCATTAATCTGGGGAAGATAGCAGGAGCTAAAGCTGGCGCGGTGCAGCGTTTGCGTGAGGCGGAGCGCGGACGGCGGCAGAGAGCGACATCGTCCAGCTTCAAAGCTGAGCTCCTCGAGCTGATCTAGGGCGGGGGATAAGAACCACTCGTCGAACTTGGGTTGGACCTTGCAGTTGGTACTGAACATGCGGATGTCAAGGCATCTGGCTAGCCCAGGGTGTGATGAAAGGATCTTGGAGACTGCGGCCATGCGTTTGCAATCCCCGTCGCAGAGGCAGCTGTCGATGGTGAGGTTGAGGTGGACGCGACGCCAGAAGGGGCGCCACCGCCGGGAGAGCAGGGCGGTCTGCGCGACAGATTTGGTGGGGAGGAGGCCGATGATGACGAGGAGCATGTCGTCGGGGAGGCTGCTGATGAAGTCCAGGCTCGCCGGATGCGGTTTTGGCTCGAGCCGCCTCCGCTTGTTGGCTGCCTCGCCATCCATCTCAATCGGCGGCGATGCCGGTGTACACGTGTGCTAGTGTGTGTTGTGTGCTGGGTGTGCGCGAGTGCGTCCTTCTGTGCATGCCGCCGCGCAGTGGTGAATTGTGCGTGAGTGCGTCCTTCACGCAGAAGAAGTGTGTCCTCAATGCGCCCTCAATTTACTAGCGTACAGGGTGCTACCCCGAGTGGTTTCAACTTTGTTTACTTCACCGCGTGTCAGATGGGCCTCTAGTTTACTTATTTTCACCCACTGCCACATGGGCCAGCACACGAAGATACAGAACACGAGCTGACAAGGCAGCATGTGGACTGGTTGACCGGTCAACTAAACAATATACGGAGCTATACGCTGACACAGTGAGCGTATAATCCGTCGGTATAGAGTGTTCGTGTGAGAGCGGAGGCCCGTGAGAGATAGCAGAGAGAGAGAAAGAGCTACTCCCTATGTTCGATAATGTAGTTCCAACATTTTTTTAAAAGTCAAACTTTTGAAACTTTGACCAAGTTTATAAAGAAATTACTTATATCTACAATACCAAAGATAAATGATAGTATGAAGTGTTGTGATGAATCTAATGATCGTTCCAGATGTAAATGTTTTTCTCCACATATACCTAGTCAAACTTTTCTGAGGTTTGACTTTTCAAAACATCCATATGCTTATGGACGTGAGAGAGTCCCTAACTAGAGAGAGAGAGAGAGAGTGAAATAGAAAGAGTGAGTGAAAAAAGTGGGTGTGCATGTGTGAAGGAGACATGGACAACACTTGATAAAAGTCAAGAAAAAACGCGTGTGTCTTATACAAACATATCACACATGCATCTTCAACAACGGAAGCAAGGTGAGGAGATAGTGTGTGGTTGTTTGCAACCGAGAGAGCAAGACCCCTAGCACGTGGCCAAGAGGAGTATGAAAAATAAGGGAGAGAGGTCGAGAGAGACCTACGGAGAAAATGCAGACATAGGGAGGAGAGAGTCTATGTTTGTCATAGAGAGATCCCCTAGAGATCGTGATGGGACTACATGGGTGGGAGATCGAGTGACAAGGTGTGTGCGTGATAGAGGATACCCCGAGAGATATTGAGATAGATGTATGGATGGAAGGAGACAATACGTGTGTTCCTGATGGCTAGTGAGAGATAATCATACTTAGGGGGGAGTGCTTGCGCCTATGATGGAGTGAGGGATTATGGTACTTATTAGGGGGGTGCGTGTCACATAGAGAGAGAACAAGGGCGGAGAGTGTTGGATGGGTCTATATGTATAGCGCGAGCGAGACATGTGTATGTGTGGACCAGGGAGATATAATGTTTGAGAAAGATTGAGGAGCCCCGATAAGGCTGAGTGGTGCGTCAGATAGCTGAGAGGGGGAAAGAGATATTCCATCCGCTCGATAATGCAGTGCATGTAATTTTTTTAGAAGTCAAACTTTGGAAACTTTGATCATGTTTACACAAATGTTATTTATATCTACAATACCAAAGACACATCATACGAAACTACATCTCATGGTGAATCTAATGGTATATGTTTGCCGTTCTAGATGTAATTGTTTTTCTCCACGTACATGGTCAAACTTTGTGATGTTTGACTTTTCAATAAATCAATATGCTATGGACCGAGGAGAGTGCCTAAGTCGAGAGAGATCAAGTGCGTGTGAAGGAGAATGAGTAAGTGTGCAAAAACAGTATGTGTGTGAAAGAGAAAGTGACAACAAATGATAAATTAGAGAGAGTGTGTGTTTTTTCGTTTCTTGGGCGAACATATCACGCATGCATCTCCGAGATAGAAAAGCGAGGCGAGGAGATACACGAAGATAGCTAGTGTGTGATTGTTTGCAACGGAGAGAGACACCCCTATAGCACATGTCCAATAGAGGTCTGGCCAACAAGGAACAAAGGTCGAGAGGGACACATGGAGAACATGGACGCATGGGGAGGGTGAGAGGTTGTGTTTGTGATAGAGAGATCCCCCCAAGATCGTGAGGGGACTATATGGGTGGGATATCGAGGGAGGTGCGTGTGCGATAGAAAGATGCCCCGAGAGAAATCGAGATAGACCATGCACATGTTTGTGATGGAGACTAAGATTAGCTAGTCATATACATATAGGGGGGACTGCGTGTGCCTACAATTGAGTGAGAGACCATCATACTTGGCTAGCTAGGCATGAGATTGTGTGTGTGTGCGTGTAAGATGGAGAGAGAACGAGGGAGAGAGATAGAGTTTTAGATGGGCCTATCGAGTGCGAGTGAGATATGCATGTGTATGTGTGACCCAGGTAGATGGAGAGTTTGAGAGAGAGGGGGAACAGCTCCAAGACGACAGAGTGGTGCGTGAGAGAGTTACGGGCAATGAGCCAAGGAATTTGTCTGCGTACAATGAGTGCACCCAATATATCTAGCTTGGACTAGAGAACCATACATAGTGTGCGAGAGAGACCTATAGAAGGAGTATATATGCATGCGAACTAGAAAGACCCCCCCCCCACACACACAAAGAGAGAGAGAGATGGAGAGCAAGCGAGAGGGACCAACAAGGTTTGTGTGTTGGATGCGTGCGGCATAATTGAAGATTGTCGGCGAGAGAGAGAGAGGGAGCAGGAGTCCGGGAGAGGGGGAGGTCGCGTTTTATGCATCAAAGTCTGATATAAACCATGTTTCGATATAAACTTGCATTCAAATATTTAAATTGGAGAACATGTTGTCTACAATCCACACATGAACGGATATATGCGTATATCAAACAGGTTCATTAATTTGACTTTCAACATGTTCATGGAGTACTATAATACTATACAACATGCTACTCGATTGAGGTGTTCAATTATGGATTTAGTTCACTATTTTGACCTGGTGAACGAGCTATTTCATTGAATCGAGATATTTCATTTTGGGTTTGATTCCCGTTTTTGAGTGGGTCAATTATTTGTCATATAGTAAATCGCTAGCAACGAGCATGTAAAAACACATTACTCCCGAGCATCATCTCTCCATCTAAAAAGGAAGTGGCAAGCTAATATTTCAAAATTTGATTCGAATCGACTTGGTAAGGTAGACGTGGATGCTCGTTCTCCCAAATTTTGAACGAACCGTTAAACATCCTCTGCTCGGTGGAATTCGCCCGAGCAAATAAATGGGAGACGCGAAATTACCGTCCTATGTGGGACACGCATCAATTGGCCCGTTGTACATCGAGGGTAGGTTTGTAACTTCATCCAAGCACGCCTTCTCATCGGTCGAAATGACATGTGTCGAATAATTCATAAACCATGGTCGGCAAAACATACTCTCCTCGCCCGAAATAGCTCGCGCCCACTATTTCAAAACACGCTCTCCTCGCCCGAAATCGCTCGCGCCCACTATATTTCAAAACATGCCCTCCTCGCCCGAAATTGCCCCCGCCCACTATTTGGGGAGAAGCAATGTTACTCTACTATCCCTGACCCTCAGTACACAGACCCAAGCCGAGAAGCCTAAAGGCAGGGGTAGAACTGTAACTCCCCCTCACATTTCAGACAAATGCGTCCATAAAACATGGTTCCACTCCCCTCCCAATTCCCCCCATTCATACCTCGTGGGCGCCAAATCACCTTCTCCCTGGAAGCTCCCTTCTCCCGAGCCGCGAAACCTCAGCCCCTCCTCCATGGCGCCCCCACCGCACCAATTTCACAGCCGCCCTCCTCCCTAATGCCGGAGACGCTGTCCATTTGCCGTCGTGCACTGGGCCGTGTGCCTCTTACTCCGTGCTGCTGGAGCTGCCTTGACGACGGCCGCGTGAACCGTATCGAAGTTGATTCACCCCCGCCGTTGTTCACGGCGCCGGAGCGGCTCCAACTTCGGATCCGTCCAGAGTCCCGGCGCTGCTTCCCCGTAGCCGTCGACCGTCGCGACATCGTTGTTTCCCTGCCACCGGTGGCCACCGCAACCGCGCCGGCCTCACCGACTCGGCAGCTGGACCTGCCTACTTCACCATGCCGCCAGATAGGTCGCACCCTCATCTCAAATCACTTTATTTAGGTGTGAGTTGTCTGAATTTTTATTCTAGGCCAATCAATTCCCAATGGGAAGCAGCACCCCTCGAGGCGGCGGAGCTCCTAGGCTGCCGGTTGGTTGGTGTCTAACGTAAGGGTGCGGGGCCACAAGTTCACCGCGGAAGCAACGCTTAGATGGCTATCTTAGAGTTGCGTGGGTTGAAGGTACTGCCGCCGCCGGATCTGGATGATGGGGAGTCTTTGTGGATTGGCCCGGGGGCGGCGCAACCATGACAGTGCGGTGGGGCGTGGAGCGGGGTTTTGGCCGGGGCCACGGACGGTGGAGGCAGGCTGCTCTGCCGTTGGTCGCTGGCTCTTCGGGGAAGATTCCTAACAGTGTCAGCCGGAAGGCACAAGACGGCCATCAAGCCATCCGGCGTAGATCGGACAATACCAAAATAAAATAAAATCGTGTGACCCCAATTTAGTCTTCAGTCAACAGACGTGTGACCACTCTCATACCTTGTTGTTGATCTCTTAGTGTATTTCTTCATATCAAAGAGATGTGTCGTTCTTAACATTATGCGTTATCTACATCTTCAGCCACACTGTCTTTCGACTCACCGCAGCTGCTCCAACAAGGGAAGCATACACCAGAAGGGAGCTATAGTCCCCACTCAACAGTTCCCTACATCGAATGCGCGTGCCCGACATGGAGAGCCACAACAACTGCAGGGCCATCGACAAGTCAGCACATGATGCTCACTCCTATGGATGGCGGCCAGATAGGTTGTACCCTCATCTTACTTGTGTGCAACATTTATGGCTTTGTAATTCATCTAAGCATGGAAAATAGGTTATCACATTGCACTGTATATTCATGCTGATCTCTTACGGGTCTTGTTCAGGAGTTAACGTTGTTCCATAGTTCAGCTAAGATACTTGTTCTTTAGGTAACGTTGTTCCATAGTTATCATCCATCAGCCAATGCTATCCCACAGGCTGGTGATTATAGTATTATACCACTTCTAGTATTACCTATGTTGTTCTTTAATACTTTTGTGTGCCATCTAGTTAATCTCGAGTACAAACGATACATATTCTGTAGCTTTCATCTGTGTTCTCCCTTTAGTTTTTGAGACCTGTTGCTGCTAGTTAACCCCAGTCCTACTATTTATGTCGTCTCCTACAGGCACTCATTACATAAATCTAACTACTAGTTGTCTTCCATGCATGTCAGACATAATTGCACACACTGATATATCCACAAGAACCTCATGGAGCAATGTAAAGGCCAATAAACTTGATGCCAATGATACCCAATATGCTGGAACATGTAAAGGCAGTTCTTGAGAAGACTTACAGAAAGATGTTGAATCCTCTTCACCCCACAAGGTCCTTGCTCTAACTTGGCCCGTGATAAGGGTACAACATGCATATAATGTCCTGGAGTGTACCACTCTGTTGCAATGCCATGTGCTTAGCATGCTGATCATGCATGTAAATATGTCAGGCCTTCCTGTTTTTCAGTACCTATTCCATTCATGATAACATGTTTTCAAATTCAAGTACTGTCATTATACTCTATCGCAATGCCATCTTCTTAATTTGGACATTATGCTTCTGAATATCTTATGCATTGTTATTCATCAGTATGTACTTCATCTGTCTACCATACCATGTTTTTTACATTGAAGTGCTATTCTAGTGCTCTGTTGCAATGCCATCTTAGTTTCCCAATCATACACGTGTGTTGCCTTAGTTATTTCTGTACGTATTCCGCTAGCATACAGTATTACATTCAACTAGTGTTTTTCACTGTGTTGTCCTGTCGTATCCCTAGCTCTTACACCATACTCCCTCCGTCTAGATTACATGTTGCCAAAATGGATAAAAAAGTATGTATCTAGAACTGAAATACGCATAGACCCATCCATTTTTTTCGGATGGAGGGAATACATGTCAATATGTCATGCCTTTCTATTCTTCAGTACCTATTCCATCTCTCTGCTGTAGCATGTTTTATAATTGAAGCACCATTCTTCTATACAAGGCATGCAAGGGGAAGACGACTATTTTAGAATCTGAAGGGTTACAAACCAGGTCTTTGCAAAAGATCCAAATGGCAAGAGATAATAAACCAACTCCATTTTTTATAGATATGCTCCAGCACAGAGAAACCCAACTCCTACTGATAATAAGCAGATTCCAGTGGCCAAAGAACTAGTCCGCTCCAGTCCAGCAAAAATATGCCAACTCCATTCTAAGAAGCGTGTGCGTATCCTTGCATCATGAAATTTTATAGCATGCTGATCATATTTTCTACATGTTTCTTACCCATCTCTCTTTTAGAAAATAATCTTAACAGATGGAAGAAGTTCTGCACTGGTATTGTCTGTGAGGAAAGATTCTTGCAGGAATTCTCCGTGCTCCAATGCAGATGTAAGTATCTGTTGTATATCACTATATTTTTACATCAGCGTGTATTTTTTTAGTCGGCGTGAATCCAACCTTTATCTGATCTAAATTTAGTTGTAGCAAAATGTATGATTAAAGGCCACAATGTTGATTTTTGTAAGGAAAACTGCCTGGTAGTTTTGCATCCTGAGCTGCATGAGTATACTATCTCATTTCAATGGGTTAGAGTACTTTGGTTTTGCAGTGGGTTTTTAGTGTTTTTTTTACTGTGGTGTCCTGTCGTATCCCTAGCTCTTACATCATACTCCCTCCGTCCGGATTACATCTCGCAGAAATGGATAAAACTGGATGTATCTAGATCTGAAATACGCCTAGACCCATGCATTTATTTTCGGATGGAGGGAATACATGTCAATATGTCATGCCTTTCTATTCTTCAGTACCTATTCCATCTCTGTTGTAGCATGTTTTATTATTGAAGCACCATTCTTCTATATAAGGCATGCAAGGGGAATACGGCTATGTTAGAATCTGAAGGGTTACAAACCAGGTCTTTGCAAAAGATCCAAACTCCAGGAGATAATAAACCAACTCCATTTTTCATAGATACTGCTCCAGCACAGAGAAAACCAACTCCTACTGATAATAAGTAGATTCCAGTGGCCAAAGAACTAGTCCGCTCCAGTCCAACAAAAGAATGTCAACTCCATTCTAAGAAGCGTGTGCGTATCCTCGCATCATGAAATTTTATAGCATTCTGATCATATTTTCTACATGTTTCTTACCCATCTCTCTTTTAGAAAATAAGGTTAAATAATAGAAGACTTCCTTCATTGGGATTGTATTCGAGGAAAATATCTTGCGGGTATTCTTTGTGCTCCAATGTCGATGTAAGTACCTGTTGTATATCACTATATTTTTACATCAGCATGTATTTTGTTAATCAGCATGAATCCAACCTTTATCTAATCTAAAATTAGTTGTAGCAAAATGTTAAAGGCGCCAATGTTGATTTTTGTAAAGAAAACTGCCTGGTAGTTTTGCATACTGAGCTGCATGAGTGTACTATCTCATATCATGCACATTACTGAATTGTAGTGCTGCTCTGGTTGACCATTCATTCATTGCGTCAATGTTGCTTTCGTATTACCTTACCTGGCTGATGATAGCTGTGCCATATTGTGTTAATTTGGTGTTGGCTAGTTGCCCAAACGTTCGTTGTGCCAATGTTGCTTTCCTATTATCTGACTTGGCCAATGATAGCAATGCTAGTGTGTTAATTTGGTGCAGGCTGCTGAATATTAGAAGACAAACTCTGAAAACAGCAAGGCAAGCCCATTGTTTCTTTCCAATAAATCTAGGCCAGGTAATATGGCAATAACTCATGATTAATCTGTTTGGTTCCCCTCCTAATTTATGTTATGATGCAATGGTCGAGACACTCTCCACTATCAATAATACAAGCCTGCCAAAATCGCCATCTGAATCTGTTCAGTATCCTCTGTCTCGAATGCAACAGAAAAAATGTATGTTTGTGAACCAATTAATGGCTGAAGCAATGATGGAAATGGTGGAGGAATCAGAGGTGCAGAGTCGTGCGACACAACAACTGATCAATGTTTTCAGAGACAGTGTAACAAAGCAGCAAGAACCTGCCCACATGCTTATGGGCATCATCCGTGCTGAGGTTGCAGATTGTGACGTTGTAGATCGTTAGGTTCTGTTCATTTATTTGCACTGGCATCAATCTTTGATTGCCTAGTGGATGTAATTTCCTGTAATATATGCTGGATGTGCAACGTTTTTCCCTGTATGCCGTACCTTTGCTTGATCGGTTTTGGTCCTGTGCATAATTGCTCGTCGTAATGGGCTCAAGTTATCTAATTTGGCCTAAAGACATGTACGAACTTTAGTGGGCCGATTAAGTTAATGGGCCGTTACCAGGCCGAAAGTTAATGGTCGGCCCTCTTAACTCCCGGGTCGTTAACAGGCCGACATCGAAGCGGGCAACAGGTGGGCCCAATTGATTTCATGGGTCGTTAATAGGCCGTTACTAAGTTCGGGCTACATATGGACCAACTATACTATGGGCCTTTAGTAGGCCAAAAGAGACATCGGCCTTGTACTGGACCATGAAGAGCATGGGCCGCTAAGAGGCCGAAAGTCAGGTCGTATTGTAAATGGCCCAACTGTGTGGTGGGCCTTTAGCAGGCCGAAAGAGAAACCGGGCTGGTATTGGACCATGAAGGGCATGGGCCGTTAAAAAGCCAAAACTCAGGTCCGACTACAAATGGCCCAACTCATTTATGGTCCGTTAACAGGCTGAAAGGCACACACGTCCGGGTATTGGCCCAACACTTAAATGGGTCGCTAAAAGGCCAAAACTCAGGTCCGACTACAAATGGCCCAACTGATATATGGGCCGTCAACAGGCTGAAAGACACACCGGGCCGGAAATGGGCCCAACACTTAAATGGGTTGCTAAAAGGCCGAAACTCAGGTCCGACTACAAATGGCCCAACTGATTTATGGGTCGTCAATAGGCTGAAAGACACGCCGGGCCGGAAATTAGCCCAACATTTAAATGGGTCGCTAAAAGGCCGAAAGATGTGCATTGTGAAATTTGGCCCATCCATTGAATGGGCCGTTAACATGCCGAAATCTCATCGAGCCGATATTGAGCCCAAATATATAGCGGGCTGTTAATGGGCTCGAACTGACGATGGGCTACAATGGTGTCAAATCTTTAACGGGCCGTTGACGGGCCGAATTGGCACATCTCGTATGGGCCGTGGGCTTAAATGGACCTGACACAAGTAGGCCTTATATGGGCCAGCCTGCTAATTTTTACTGGGCCGGCCTTTTTCACCGGAATGGGCCACTGTTGGGCCGTGCCACGTGTCGGCCTATCATAGGCGCCTCCTGTCCAATGAGTGGATGACATCTATCCCAACGGTGAGGCAACACGTGTTTCCTCCGGCCAATGATGATTTTACACGTGGAAAATCCCCATTGGTCCGGGCTGTTAATGGGTTATCGTATCCAAAACCAGACCCGATAGCTTAACGGCGTTCCGTTACGGTGGATGCCATGTGTCGGTCACCCTTGACGAAAGCACTTATGTGACGCGCGATTTATCGTCATGGAAGTGGACACTTCCGTGATGATACTTTTGGTAATGTCGTGGAACACTTCTACGACAGCACAAGTATGACTATCTTGATTATGTCATAAAATCGTCATGGATGTACATGCATGACAAAAAACGCGACCTACTATGACAAACACGTATCATCACGGAAGTGTATTTTTTTGTAGTGATGGGGAGTAATGAATTCACATATAAGAAGTAGAGGTGGTAAATTTATTGAAAGCTAGCAAACATAGTATTGGTCACTTGAACAATTCATGAAAGAATATTGAAGGAAGAGAGGTTTCACATATAAATATACTATCTTGGACATCTTCTATGATTTTGAGCCCCATTAATTATTTTCAAACTTGATCAAATTAGCTGAAGTTGGACAAGGAAGACAACTTAATGAGTTATGTTTGGGTATATTTGTATAGAAGTTATATTGTTATAGATCCTGCAACATGTGGTGCTTGCTTTTTAGAATCTTTTGCTAGCCAACATTTCTGTAGTAAGTAGAGATACTACTTGTGCATCCAAAAACCCTTGAACCCAGTTTCCTCCATGAGTGTCCACCATATCTACATATATGCGGTATTTACCTGCCATTCCAAGTGAATTTGCATGTGCCAAACTCTAAACCTTCAAATAATAATTTGTTTTGTATGCCCGAATCGCTCATGTAGCGACTAGGGGTTGTCATTATCTTCGATGCTAGGTGGGTTATTCTCACAATGAATGTTTATTCACTTATCATTCATGAGAGAGTGGCTAGTAATTGGGATGCCCAGTCCTATGATCAAAAGATCAAAAATAAAATCACAAATAAATTAAACAGAACTCACCCAGGATTGTTGTCAGTTGGACGGTACCCGTTGTTTCGGACCAGCCGTGGAATGTGATTGTTGGTGGAGGGGGAGTAAAATCTTTACCTTTCTGTTTGGGAATCGCCTATAATGTATCTAGTATGGAAGATATTGGGAAATCTTGGTTGTTATGTTGAAAATGAAAGCATACCTCTCAAAATTATTTTCATCTCTGTTTTAAAAGATCCGAGCTCCGGCACCTCTGCAAATCCCTGCTTCCCTCTGCGAAGGTCCTATCTTTTACTTTTATGCAAGAGTCAGTAGTATTCCTTCTCATTCCAATCTACTCTTTAGTTGGCAAGCATCATGTGATGGGGAAAGATCTAAGCATATATGGCCATTCAAATATATTTGATCATCAATTATTATTGTTCACAATTATCTATATGACAAATAAGTTTGGAGGTGAAACATTAAGCCCCTATCTTTCTCTGTGTTTGATGCATGCTATTTGTTCTAAAAATATGCTTTGAGTTGTGGCAATCATGGAAGACTATATGATAGTTGAGTATGTGTGATTTGCTAAATCAAAGCTCTTACATAGACCCTTCCTGAAAATAAGATGAATCGCAATTGTTTGATGACTGAGAACATAGTTTGTTAGTTTTCAAGAAAGTTTATGATCTATGCTTTAACATGTGAATAGCTTGCTACTTGATCATGAGAAGCTTTATGATATGAGCTACTGTTCTGATATATAATGATGCTAGAAAAAGTGATTGAAATTATCATAGATCAAACTTGTGCACTTGATAGCATTCCACATCAAAAATTCTGTTTTTATCATTTACCTACTCAAGGATGAGCAGAAATTAAGCTTGGGGATGCTTGATACGTCTCCAACGTATCTACAATTTTTGATTGTTCAAGGCTATTATATTATCTATCTTGGATGTTTTATATGCATTTATATGCTATTTTATATGATTTTTGGGACTAACCTATTAACCTAGAGCCCAGTGCCAGTTTCTGTTTTTTCCTTGTTTTTGAGTTTCGCAAAAAAGTAATATCAAACGGAGTCCAATTGACCTGAAAATTTACGGAGAATATTTTTGGAAAATATAAAAAATACTGGAACGAAAAGATATCAGAGAGGAGTTTCGAGGCCACCTGATACGTCTCCAACGTATCTATAATTTCTGATTGTTCCATGCTATTGTATTATCTGTTTTGGATGTTTAATGGGCTTTAATATGCTCTTTTATATTATTTTTGGGACTAACCTACTAACCGGAGGCCTAGTGCCAGTTTTTGTTTTTTTGCCTATTTTAGAGTTTCGTAGAAAAGGAGTACCAAACGGAGTCCAAACGGAATGAAACCTTCGCGGTGATCTTTCTTGG
This sequence comes from Aegilops tauschii subsp. strangulata, assembly GCF_002575655.3. Lineage (NCBI taxonomy): Eukaryota > Viridiplantae > Streptophyta > Magnoliopsida > Poales > Poaceae > Aegilops > Aegilops tauschii. The sequence continues at coordinate 393,017,450 of NC_053037.3, forward strand.
ACCGAAAGAAATCCAGAAGACTTCGAGTTGAAGTCTGGAATGCCACGAGGCAGCCACGAGGCGGGAGGGCGCGCCCAGGGGGTAGGCGCGCCCCCACCCTCGTGGGCCCCTCGTAGCTCCATCGACGTACTTCTTTCGCCCATATATACTCTTATGCCCTAGATTGATCAGGGAGAGCCACGAAAACACTTTTCCACCGCCGCAACCTTCTGTACCCGTGAGATCCCATCTTCGGGCCTTTTTCGGCGATCTGCCGGAGGGGGAATCGATCATGGAGGGCTTCTACATCAACACCATAGCCTCTCCGATGAAGCGTGAGTAGTTTACCATAGACCTTCGGGTCCATAGTTATTAGCTAGATGGCTTCTTCTCTCTCTTTGATTCTCAATACAAAGTTCTCCTCGATGTTCTTGGAGATCTATCCGATGCAATACTCTTTTGCGGTGTGTTTGCCGAGATCCGATGAATTGTGGATTTATGAACAAGTTTATCTATGAATGTTATTTGGTTCTTCTCTAAATTCTTATATGCATGATTTGATATCTTTGCAAGTCTCTTCGAATTATCGGTTTAGTTTGGCCTACTAGATTGATCTTTCTTGCAATGGGAGAAGTGCTTAGCTTTGGGTTCAATATTGCGGTGTCCTTTCCCAGTGATAGAAGGGGAAGCAAGGCACGTATTGTATTGTTGCCATCGAGGATAAAAAGATGGGGTTTATATCATATTGCTTGAGTTTATCCCTCTACATCATGTCATCTTGCTTAATGCGTTACTCTGTTCTTATGAACTTAATACTCTAGACACATGGTGGATAGCGGTCGATGTGTGGAGTAATAGTAGTAGATGCAGAATTGTTTCGATCTACTTGACATGAACGTGATGCCTATATTCATGATCATTGCCTTAGATATCTTCGTAACTATGCGCTTTTCAGTCAATTCCTCGGCAGTAATTTGTTCACCCACCGTAATACATGCTATCTTGAGAGAAGCCACTAGTGAAACCTATGGCCCCTGGGTCTCTTTCTTATTATATTGCATCTCTTTTATTTACATCGCATCTCGTTTACCATTTTGCAATCTTTACTTTCCAATCTATACAACAAAAATATCAAAAATATTTACTTTACTATCTTTATTAGATCTCACTTTTGCGAGTGACTGTGAAGGGATTGACAACCCCTTTATGGCGTTGGTTGCAAGGTTCTTGATTGTTTGTGCAGGTACTAGGTGACTTGTGTGTTGTCTCCTACTGGATTGATACCTTGGTTCTCAAAACTGAGGGAAATACTTACTCTACTTTGCTGCATCACCCTTTCCTCTTCAAGGGAAAACCAACGCATGCTCAAGAGGTAGCAAGAAGGATTTCTGGCGCTGTTGCTGGGGAGATCTACGCCAAGTCAAGACATACCAAGTACCCATCATAAACTGTTCTCCCTCGCATTACATTGTTTTCCATTCGCCTCTCATTTTCCTCTCCCCCACTTCTAAAACGATTTTCAAAAACCTTTGCCTTTTCTTCGCCCTCCTCCGTTCGTCTCTTTTCGCTTGCTTCTTGTGTGCTTGTGTGTTGGATTGATTGTTTGTCATGATGACTCAAGATAATACTAAATTATGAGACTTTTCCAATACCAACAACAATGATTTTATTAGCACTCCGGTTGCTCCTACTACTTATGCTGAATCTTGTGAAATTAATACCGCTTTGTTGAATCTTGTTATGAAAGATCAACTTTCTGGCCTTCCTAGTGAAGATTCTGCAACCCATCTGAACAACTTCGTTGATTTGTATGATATGCAAAAGAAGAAAGATATGGATAATGATATTGTTAAATTGAAGCTATTTCCATTTTCGCTTAGAGATCGTGCTAAAGGTTGGTTCTGTTCTTTGCCTAAAAATAGTATTGATTCATGGAATAAGTGCAAAGATGCTTTTATCTCTAAGTATTTTCCTCCCGCTAAGATCATCTCTCTTAGGAACGATATTATGAATTTTAAGCAACTTGATCATGAGCATGTTGCACAAGCATGGGAGAGGATGAAATTAATGATACGTAATTGCCCTACACATGGTTTGAATTTATGGATGATTATACAAAAAAATTATGCCAGATTGAATTTTTCTTCTAGAAATCTTTTAGATTCGGCCGCGGGAGGCACTTTTATGGAAATCACTTTAGAAGAAGCTACTAAACTCCTAGACAATATTATGGTTAATTATTCTCAATGGCACACCAAAAGATCCACTAGTAAAAAAGTTCATGCGATTGAAGAGATTAATGTTTTGAGTGGAAAGATGGATGAACTTATGAAATTGTTTGCTAATGAAAGTGTTTCTTTTGATCCTAACGATATGCCTTTGTCCACTTTGATTGAGAATAATAATGAATCTATGGATGTGAATTTTGTTGGTAGGAACAATTTTGGTAACAACGTGTATAGAGGAAACTTTAATTCTAGGCCGTTTCCTAATAATTCCTCTAATAATTATGGTAATTCCTAGAAAAACTCTTATGGAAATTTTAATAAGATGCCCCCTGATTTTTAGATGATTGTCAAAGAATTTATGAGTTCGCAAAAGAATTTCAATGCTTTGATTGAAGAAAAATTGCTTAAGATTGATGAGTTGGCTAGGAACGTGGATATAATTTCTCTTGATGTTGATTCTTTGAAACTTAGATCTATTCCACCTAAGCATGACATCAATGAGTCTCTAAAAGCCATGAGAATTTCCATTGATGAGTGCAAAGAAAGAACCGCTAGGATGCGTGCTAAAAAAGATTGCTTTGTGAAAGCGTGTTCTGGTAGTTTTCATGATAATAATGATGAAGATCTAAAAGTGATTGATGTGACTCCTATTAAATCTTTGTTTTCCAATATGAATCTTGATAAAGATGAGACTGGAGATGAGTCAACTTTAGTTAAAAGGCGTCCCAATGATTTGGAGGTTTTAGATCCTGAAGAGGTCAAAACTTTACATAGCAATGAACCCACTATTTTGGATTTCAAGGAATTTAATTATGATAATTGCTCTTTGGTAGATTGTATTTCCTTGTTGCAATCTGTGTTAAATTCTCCTCATGCTTATAATCAAAATAAATCTTTTACTAAACATATCGTTGATGCTTTAATGCAATCCTATGAAGAAAAGCTTGAACTAGAAGTTTCTATCCCTAGAAAACTTTATGATGAGTGAGAACCTACTATTAAATTAAGATTAAAGATTATGAATGCTATGCTTTGTGGGATTTGGGTGCTAGTGTTTCCACGATTCCAAAAACTTTGTGTGATGTGATAGGTTTCCGTGAATTTGATGATTGTTCTTTAAATTTGCATCTTGCCGATTCCACCATTAAGAAACCTATGGGAAGGATTAATGATGTTCTTATTGTTGCAAATAGGAATTATGTGCCCGTAGATTTCATTGTTCTTGATATAGATTGCAATCCTACATGTCCTATTATTCTTGGTAGACCTTTCCTTAGAACGATTGGTGCAATTATTGACATGAAAGAAGGAAATATTAGATTGCAATTTCCGTTAAGGAAAGGCATGGAACACTTTCCTAGGAAGAAAATTAATTTGCCTTATGAATCTATTATGAGAGCCACTTATGGATTGCATACCAAAGATGACAATACCTGGATCTATTCTTGCTTTTATGCCTAGCTAGGGGCGTTAAACGATAGCGCTTGTTGGGAGGCAACCCAATTTTATTTTTATTCTTTTATTTTTGTTCCTGTTTAGTAATAAATAATTCATCTAGCTTCTGTTTAGATTGTGTTTTTTTATGTTTTAATTAGTGTTTGTGCCAAGTAGAACCAATAGGATCTTCCTGGGTGATAGTTGTTTGATCTTGCTGAAAGAGACAGAAACTTTGTGCTCACGAAAATAATTGTTAATATTCACCAGAACATGATAAAATGCTAATTCTTTTTGAAGTAGATCAATATACAAATTATCCAGGTTTTCCTATATTTTCAGAATTTTTGGAATTCCAGAAGTATTCGAACAAATCAGATTGCTACAGATTGTTCTGTTTTGACAGATTCTGTTTTTCGTGTGTTTTTTGCTTATTTTGATGAATCTATAAGTAGTATCGGGGGGTATGAACCATAGAGAAGTTGGAATACAGTAGGCTTAACACCAATATAAATAAAAAATGAGTTCATTACAGTACCTTAAAGTGGTGGTTTATTTTCTTATACTAACGGAGCTCATGAGATTTTCTGTTAAGTTTTGTGTTGTGAAGTTTTTAAGTTTTTGAGTGGCAAGAGCCTAAGCTTGGGGATGCCCAAGGCACCCAAAGGTAAAATTCAAGGACAACCAAAAGCCTAAGCTTGGGGATGCCCTGGAAGGCATCCCCTCTTTCGTCTTCATCTATCGGTAACTTTACTTGAGGCTATATTTTTATTCACCACATGATATGTGTTTTGCTTGGAGTGTCTTGTATGATTTGAGTCTTTGATTTTTAGTTAACCACAATCATCCTTTCTGTACACACCTTTTGGGAGAGAAACAGATGAATCGGAATTTATTAGAATACTCTATGTGCTTCACTTATATCTTTTGAGCTAGATAATTTTGCTCTAGTACTTCACTTATATCTTTTTAGAGCATGGTGGTGGTTTTATTTTATAGAAATTATTGATCTCTCATGCTTCACTTATATCATTTTGAGAGTCTTTTAGAACAGCATGGTAATTTGCTTTGGTTATAAAACTAGTCCTAATATGATGGGCATCCAAGATGGGTGTAATAAAAAATTTCATATAAAGTGCGTTGAATACTATGAGAAATTTGATGCTTGATGATTGTTTTGAGACATGAGGATGGTGATATTAGAGTCAAGATAGTAGATTAATTGTGAATTTGAGAAATACTTGTGTTCAGGTTTGCAAGTCCCGTAGCATGCACGTATGGTAACCGTTGTGTAGCAAATTTGAAGCAGGAGGTGTTTCTTTCATTGTCTTCCTTATGAGTGGCGGTCGGGGACGAGCGATGGTCTTTTCCTACCAATATATCCCCCTAGGAGCATGCGCGTAGTGCTTGGTTTTGATGACTTGTAGATTTTTGCAATAAGTATGTCAGTTCTTTATGACTAAAGATGAGTCCATGGATTATACACACTCTCACCCTTCCAACGTTGCTAGCCTCTCTAGTACCGCGCAACTTTCGCCGGTATCGTAAACCCACCATTTACCTTCCTCAAAACAGCCACCATACCTACCTATTATGGCATTTCCATAGCCATTCCGAGATATATAGCCATGCAACTTTCCACCGTTCCGTTTATTATGACACGCTTCATCGTTGTCATATTGCCTTGAATGATCATGTAGTTGACATCGTATTTGTGGCAAAGCCACCATTCATAATTTTTCATACATGTAACTCTTGATTCATTGCGCATCCCGATACTGTCGGATTTCGGGTTCCGGCAAAACCCTTGAGGTTCGAACACTGGGGTGCGCACGAAAATCTCTCTCTCCCTAGATCGCTCCCGCAACTATCACAAGGCCTGGCTAGACGAACCCAAAGAACGAGAGACACAAGAGTTTATACTGGTTCGGGCCACCGATGTGGCGCAATACCCTACTCCAGTGTGGTGTGGTGGATTGCCTCTTTGGCTGAGGATGAATAGTTACAAGGGAGGAACAGCCTCCTGAGGAGAGGTGCTCTTGTGCTTGTGTGTGGCTATGGATGGAATGGCTCCGATCCAAGATCAGATGAGATGCCTCCTATGGTGGTGGCTAGTCCTATTTATAGAGGCCCTGGTCCTCTCCCCAAATATTGAGCGGGAAGGGATCCAACAACGGCCAAATTCGAAGGGAGACAACTAGTACAAGTTATCCTGACTAAAGGTGGTCTTCGCCTGCCAAAGGCTCTGGCGGTGACGCCGTCTTGGGCTGCATGGTGACCTCCGTCCTGCCGTCCTGCAGGTCTTGGTCACGTTGCACCGATATGGAAACCTTTGCCTGATGTCTCGGGACTCCTCGCCTGCACTTGCCTCTTTAGCACCAACGAGGAAACGAGGACACTGCGCGCGCTGGAGCCCGCCTGGCTCCAGTCATCATGGCTTACGTCACAGAAACCTCACGAGGTGTCCCTTGCCTTGATCTCTTCGCCCCTCGCGAGCCGGCCCGGTGAGGCCATCCCTGAGGAGGTCTTGTGTCGCCCGCCTCGCGAGGCCTGGCCCCTCGCGAGGCCTGGCCCCTCGCGAGGGTCTTGAGTGTTTGCTAGTGAAGATGGGCCGTACAGGGCCGCTGGTGGAGCCATGTTGTGGGCCACAGGCAGGCAAGTCTGGGGACCCCCATTCGCAGGACGCCGACAGTAGCCCCCGGGCCCAAGGCGCGCTCGGACTTGGCTTCGAGGCGAAGCCAAAGGGCAAGTGCGGAGCACCGCGGGCCCCAACAGCCTGCGACCCCGCCCGACGCGTGGCGATTGATTGGACGTGGGCGGCCCCGCTTCCCCATGCAGCCTGGATATCCGCCTGGCTAGGCGGCCACGGCGTCCTACGCAGTTATTTCCCCGTTGCTGGTGGCGCACATCCCAACTCCTCCGCTTCCTCGGACCTCAGCTTCCTCTCCAAATCCGACCCAAGCTCTGTCCTCTCCATCACCATGGCCCCGAACCGGACGGAGAAGGGGAAGAAGCCCCTGTCTTCACCCAGACCGCCTCCAGCCATTGAGCCCGTCGTCGGTCGATCGTTGGTGCTCAACCAGGAGTCCATGGACAAGGTCCACCCGGGGCTCACCACCAGCTTTAACGAATGGGGAGGGACGGTGGCCTGGCCTGCGTCTCGAGCTTCCGTTGATAGGACAGCCACTAAGGTCCAATTCTTCAATGACGCCCTGTGGGCCGGCCTGGTTCCTCCCTTCCCCGCCTTCTTCAATGCTGTGCTTTCCCATTACCAGATCCATATGCTGCACCTAGATCCCCAATCCGTCGCCCTTCTTGCCGTCTTTTTCGTCGTCTGCGAGGCCATGGTGGGCATTTCCCCTTCCGTGGCCCTCCTGCGCCATTTCTTCTCGCTGCACCTGACCGACCCCCGACAATGCTCGGGGTGCCTGAACTTCCAATCCATGGCTGCGACGGCCGGCTCGGGGATTGACTTTGAACTCCGGCCGTCTGCGAGCGGGTTTCGGACGCGGTGGGTGTATGTGGAAGTCGGAGTGCTCAGCCCTTTGCTCTTGCCTCCATCGGCGCCTGCCGTCCCCAGCTCCGGCTGGGTTCACGAGAAGCTTGCGAGCCCCCGCCTCGCCTTCGTCTGGCTCCAGTTGAAGAGGCTGAAAGATCTTGGCTTGACTGCGCCCATGGTGGTGAATGAGTTCCTCCGACGCCGCATCGCCCCACTCCAGCGCCATTCCCAGCCGATGTGGGCCCTGTCCGTCAGCCAGGACCGCATGAGGCTTCAGGAGTCAGGGCTTCCGCTCGAGGCACGAAGAACAGTGCTTGAGGTCCTGACAGGCGACCCCTCGCCCGCCGATATGCCACTAGAGGACTGTCTCTTGTACTGCTGCTCGAACATGGTGGAGTTCGCAGGGCAGGTGCCCCTCTTTGATGAATGGGGGCCGCGTCCCGTCGGCCATGAAGGGCCCCGCGAGAACCCTGTCTCCGTGGTCCCCCTCCTGGCCGCCAGCGCAGAGCTTACCCCAAGAGTGGATGCAGGGGGGAAGCACCGCTAGAGGCCGGAGGCGCGGGTGCTGAAGCGTCGACGTCGCTCGAGGCTCCTGAGGTGTCATCCCCGGGAGCTCGCGACTCTTGCCCTGGGGTGGCAGGTGAGGAGGCGCCGCAATCCGCAGCTCCTGAGGTCGAAGCCCCCAAGGTCTCCGCAGGTCGTCGTGAGGCGGAGCCCGAGGGCTCTCCTTGGCCCAGTACTCCCGAGGTTGCTTCCTCGGGCGCCTCACCGGCCACGTCCTGCGCTGGTTGCCGCATCCCACGCTTTGGCCGGCTCCGCCTGGACTTCGATGCGCTCCGCAATAGGAAAGGGTCTCCGAGCTGCGGCAGAGATGCCTTCCGGCCGTTGAAGCATAGGAAGTATATCGCCATAGATGAGTGAGTTCCTTATCTTTGTAATTTCTCGAGTGCTGCTTCCCCTCCTGACAGTGGCTCCTCACGGTCCCTCCTGCTAAGGCCGTGAAGTGTCCTGAGATGCAACCTCCTCCTGCCTCGACTTCTTCTCTAGCCTTGAGCGTCCCAAGCCAGCGTGCCGCCCCTAACGCGAGGTCGGCCGGAGGGGCAAACTCGCCTGCCTGGTGCCTCGAGCCCGCGCCTTTGTCGTCTCTCATTCGCGGCCTCGCCCGGGGTGTGGCAAGCGTGCCAAGGGCTCCTCCTTTGGTTATGAACGTCGGCTGGATGGCTTCGATCCTGGCTCCTGCTTCGAGCAGTGGGTCCTCACCCATCCAGGCCTCCCTCGTGGCCCGGACGGCGGTCGGCGAAGCGCCAGTCCCCAGCCCCCTGCTGGGAGGGAGCGAGCCGCTTCGGGCCCCCTCAGCTACCCCTGCTGCGGGAGATGGGCCTGGTCGCGCATTCAAACTTACGCGCGAGCGGAGTGTCATCTGCCATGAGCTCTTTGAGGAAGCGATGGGCGCGATGAGCCTTCTTGGCGGAGAACTCGCGGATGTTGACATGCGCCTTGAAGCCGAGGGTCTCCGGCTGGCGGAGGAATGGCATCAACTGAAGGTGGCCATCAACTTCGGGCGCCTCCAGCGTGAGCATGCCAATGCGGAGGCCGAGGCATCCCTGGAAACCTCCCGCGAAGCCAGTGTCCGAGCCTTGGAGGAGGCCAGGGAGGCCGAACGTCGCCATGCGACCACCGAGGAGTGTAGGCGGGAGCTCCTGGCCTTGAACGCCTCTTTGGAGCAGCAGGTGGAAGCACACAGGGGCGCCCTCGTGTCGATGAAGGGGACGCCTGCCGAGGAGGAAGAGATCCGGAAGCGCGAGGAGACATTGGCGCTGGAAGCCACGGAGCGCGGCCTTGAGCTTGAGAGGATGGAGAGGAGGGAGCGCCAGGTTGCCCAAGCGGAGGATGCCGCTAACGCGCACGAGACGAGGATCCAGGAGGAGGTCGATAGCTGGGTGGCCGAGGCTCACGCAAATCTTGTTGGTAGGTACGACCTGAAGCTGGAGCTCGTGGAATCCGAAGCTATGGGCAGGACCACCGCCCTCAGGTCGGAGTTGGCTAAGGCGGAGCAGCGCGAGAAAGCCGCCGTGGCTGCTCTGGTCTCAATGCAGGCCGAGTTGGCCTCCGCCCGCGCCGAGTTGCTTTCTCTTCAGCGGCGGGTCGCCAGCGCAGAGTCCCTCGCGCGGTAGAGCAGGGAAGAAGCGCTCCGGCGGCAGACGCTGGAGCGCGTGCACGCCCCCATGCTCCAAGACCTCCAGATTAGAGCCAACACGGCGTTGGGCGCCATTTGCGACGAACATGCCCCTCATTCCCACGCGAACGATTATGCGAGTCACTTCCGCTTCTTCGCCGACGTGGTGACACGCCTGGAGAACCGATCCTAGAGATCTCGCGAGCTTGTTGAAGAGAGGAGCCGTGGCCTGCTCGGGCGTGCGTTCTCACGCGTCTTCAGCCACCTCCAGAACACCTACCCCAACTTCGATTTTGATGCCGCCATTGCCCCCGTACCCGAGGCCATCCGGGGCGACCTGGCGCGCTGGGTGGAAGACAATGTGGACGCTCTTGTCAAGGCCTTCACTTCCAAGGACGATGCGGTGGTGGTCGCGGTGGATGAAGGTGACGTGGTCGACAATGGTGAGGGCGACACCGGCAACGGTGATGGTGATGCCAGCGATGGCGACGGCGACGCCAGCGACGCGTCTGAGGGCGGCCCGGAGGACGCGGTGAGTGACATGTCCGATTGAGCCCGTGCTTCCTTGTCGTTGACCCTGCATGCGAAAGCTCGGGCATAGCCCTGGAGGTTGTAAGAGCATTTTGGGAGGGGGAGCCCCTCATGTAAACAGACTACTACCTTTATTCCTTAGGCCAAGCTGGATATGTGTTTTCATGAACCCGCGAGTCCCGCCATGAGTTTGCTGCTGTAATTTACCTTAGTCAGGACAGGTCCCGAACGGGCTCGTGAGGTCGTGAGTTTCTGAAGTGCCTGTCGATCCGTCCGAGAGGGCCTCGCGAGAAGCAAGCGCCAGCCACGGCAGGGCGTGCGAGTGCGTGCGCTGTGCCCAGCCCCCGCTCGCGAGGGGCTCGCAAGGGGGAGGCAGCAGGTGCGAACTCCGAATCGAGGGAAGGAACCAGATTCCAAGAAAACGAACGAGAAAAGACACCCCCCACGCACGCCAATGAAAATTCAACTTCAAACATAAATCCAAAGTCAGAAAACAGGGCTACAGAAAAGTGGTCAAAAGCAAATAGCCGCGTCCGGCACCTAGCTAGGCTTCTGGTCTTTGAGTCTTCCACCAGCGCGGAGCATGGCGCCTCCACTAGGATGTGGGCGAGAGCCCCCGAGGCCCGGGGGCGGCTCTCCGGAGACTCCGGGGCGTGTACAACCCCACTCATTATTATGTGAGAGTGTCATGAGCGGAGACCTTCACTGGCGTGAGCCTTGCTTCATATCGCCAGACGAGGGCACCGCCTTGCGCTGCCCTCGACCACCGTTGGATCATCCGGACACCAGGACGATGCCAACGGGCAAAGGGGACGCTAGCGGCGCCCTCGGCGACCACGGGTCCTCTGCCAGGGGGAAGGCTCACCAGTGCCTCCCCGGTAGAGGGCCTACCTTCGGACGACGCCTTGTTCCGTGCGATGCTGGGAGGGGCCTTGCTCCTGGCTCCTCCTACGCAACCCCCAGTGCGCCTCCCCTGGTTGGAGAGGGGCTGTCGGTGTCAAAACCGGCGGATCTCGGGAAGGGGGTCCCGAACTGTGTGTCTAAGGTCGATGGTAATAGGAGACAGGGGACACAATGTTTACCCAGGTCCGGGCCCTCTCTATGGAGGTAATACCCTACTTCCTGCTTGATTGATCTTGATGAATATGAGTATCACAAGAGTTGATCTACCAGGAGATCGTAATGGATAAACCCTAAAAGCCTAGCCTGTATGACTATGATAATGAATATCTCCCCTCTGCGGACTAAGTCCTCCGGTTTATATAGACACCGGGAGGATCTAGGGTTACACAAGGTCGGTTAGAAAGAAGGGAATCTACATATTTGGTCGCCAAGCTTGCCTTCCACGCCGAGGAGAGTCCCATCCGGACACGGGTGCAGTCTTCGGTCTTCGTATCTTCACAGCCCATCAGTCCAGCCCATGGCTAACATGCCGGACGCCGGAGGACCCCTTAGTCCAGGACTCCCTCAGTAGCCCTTGAACCTGGCTTCAATGACAAGGTATCCGGCGCGTAGATCTATCTTCGGCATTGCAAGGCGGGTTCCTCCTTCTGTACTCCAAGATAGTCTTCAGACATATGTCCGGACCTGTAGCATAAGTTTTGTATACTTCCACAGAGGGAACAATAATTTATAAATCTAATCCACCGACAACTGTTTGTAGCATGATGCCACGTCACCGTCGGGACATTGCTTTAAACCCATTGTTGGTCTGCAGCCCCGGGTTTCGAGGCGCGGCTTTATTCACGTCTTATCCGAACCGAGATCGTGTCCCCTTTATTAAGGGATTCTTATTAACACAGACGTGGGTAACCCAACCGTCTCTGTGGTACAACTCCTTGGAAACAAGCAAGTTTTAAGGCCCGGGAGTTGACGTTTAGGTACTCACGGCCTTTATAAAGGGGTACAGATCCGCCTCCCCCTCTTCCAGGTTTGCTTCTTCCTCAGCCCTTGCTATCTCGAGTTCTAAAACTCAAGCTTCGACCACCTCAAACCTTAGTCATGTCTGGCTTCAGCGTTCCCGGTCGGTGGGTGGCTTCTTTTGTTATAGAGGAGGATATTGCGAAGCTTAGGGCGGCGAGATACCTGACCGCAGAAATCCTCCATCGGCTCCCTGCCGAAGGGCGGGTTATCCCTACCCCCAGATTCGGCGAGAGGGTCGTGTTCATCTCCCACTTCCTCCGAGGGCTAGGCTTTGCCCTTAATCCCTTTGTTTGAGGGCTTATGTTCTACTACGGGCTGGATTTTCACGATCTGGCCCCGAACTCTGTTCTTCTTATCTCGGCATTTATCGTCACATGCGAGGCCTTCCTTCGAATACCTCCACACTTCGGCTTGTGGCTCAAGACCTTCAATGTGAAGCCGCAGATGATAGGGGAGGAAGAAGGCGGAGTGCGGTGGCGCCACCATGAGCAAGCTTAATAGCGCTCTTTGGCTTAAAGGATCCTTCACCGAGTCCTCTGACCTATGGCAGTGGGAATGGTTCTATATCACCGAGCCCCACGGCTCCAAGTGGGCGGCTGCGCCTGCGTTTCGATCCAGCCCTCCGATTCAGCTCGCATCATGGATCAATAAGGGGTTGGACTGGGGGTCAATTGATGAGGTACAGACTCTGCAGAGCCACATCTGGAGTCTCCTCGAGAGGGACATTGATCTATAAACGTTATTCTAGTGATGCTGGTTCGTCGGACCTTGCCGTGCCAAAGGCGGCCTCTCCGCATGTGGGAGTTTAATCCCGAAGGGACGCGGACACTTCAACACTTCTTCGGCACTACACACAAAGGGATGTGGAAATTATTTTTCGGGAAACGAAAACAGTGGCCGGATACTACCGAAGACATTGGCCTTGACTGTAACCATCCAGATACCACGGTAAGTATCCGTCCGCCGAACACCTCCTAATTAGGTATCCTGTGGTAAGACACTAAGCAAACCATCTTTTTCCAGGGCTGGATAAAGAAAGCGGAACGGATTAGGTGTCCGGCCCCTCTTCCCGAAGACTCAGCGGACCCCGTGTTAACAAGGATGCTGGCACCGCTTCCGTACCAGGCGCCGGTAGAGGAGGGCAAGGTGGAGAGTGGGAAGACCCGGGATGACCTTCGTTCCGGAGGTAAATTAGATACCGAGACCGGAGAAATCGACATTTCTTCGCCCGAAGACAAAGGCAAAGGAGAAGCAAGCATCCCTTCTCCATTCAGGAAGAAAAGGGCCGCCTCCGAAGGTTGGGAGGGGTGGTCTCCCAAGAGGGGCAGGATGCCATCGTCGGGCGGCTCGGAATTGGAAGGCGACGCCGTTGAACAACTCCGTCGTGAGGACAAGCCTTCGACCAAATCGTAAGTGAACCCGGGGTGCTTTGATCACATCCTGTTACTTTCCAGTTACCGAAGAGACATGTAACGTACAAGTGTATCCTTACAGTTCAGCGCAGAGTTTTCCTGGACAATCCCCTTCTTCGGGACATCTTCTCCCAGAGATGATGGAAAGCGAGACGCCTCCCCCGATCTCCTCGCCCAATAAGGCGGACGACTCCGAGGTGTCATCTCGGAGGGTTTTTCTTGATCAACAAGAGGCGCGGGGGATGAAGGAGGCAGTACCCGAAGGTGAGCCTCCGATCGTCCGGGATGCGGGGGCCAACAATGCAGGCCCCGAACTATCCGGTTTTTAGCCAACGATGATTCTGGAGACGGGTGAACAAGTTCCTTCAAAGGATGGTCGTGCTCCTACAGCGGCTTCCGGAGACCCGGCAGCGCCAGATATGTTGAGGGATATGCTGCGAAAAGCATCTGTCTCGGAAGAACAACGTACCTTGATGGGTACGGTGGTTGAGAAGATTCTGTCCGCGAAGAGCGGATTGAATGAAGCCTTCATAAGCCTGCTAAGAGGCTTTGAGGTTTGTGATGTAATATTTTCAACTATATTTTATTTGCAAAATGCACCTGTGTATAGGTAGTAGCCCCTGAGACTCGGGTTGGCTTCCCATGGGAGGCGAACGGAGGATCAAGAAGAAACACTCAAGGACTAATCTGGTTAATTGGAACATAGGCTGTTTCTCCCCTGACGACTACCCGTACTACGGATATTATCGAGCTGCAGTGTAAGCTTGATGTGGCAGGGGATGACATTGCGTTAATCAATATGCGTCTTGACGAGTCGCAAGGTATGTATTCGGAGCAGTCCTTACACATACGTGTTTGTATATAAGCGTGACGCTGAAAGTTGCATACCGGGATGGCTGTAGATGGTGCCGCCGCCGTTGAGATTCTTCGGGCGGAGCTGGCCTGAGCCAAGGAGCAGGCCCGGTTTAGTAATGCGGCTGCCGAAAAGGTATCGGCTGAGTTAAAGGCCGAACAGGCTGCTCGGCGCCAAGACGAGGAGAAAATATCCACGATGGCGCTCGAACTAAAAAATTCTACTAGCCGCTGTGAATTCCTTGAGAAGGAGAATGAAGCCAAAACGGTTGAACTTAACAAGGCCTTGCGAGAGGCGAGAGAAGCGCGGCCCGAATCTAGAGCAGCCCGTGAGGAGATTCAACAAGCTGGGGAGATTGCGGCCGGTAAGCCCTTTTTACTACAGACTAAGTTCGGCGATCCAAACTATGCTCAGCTGAACCAAGTGTGGAGTTCTCCAGACGAGTTTTTAGACTTGCCGAAGAGTTCTTCTGATGCGGCGCGGTTTTACCAAGCGCGAGAGGGGTATGCAATAGAGAATCTTTTTTGGTCACAATTTGGCGCATCAAAGCGCCCTCTGTTGTTGAATGAACAGATGTCCCAATGGGCCGAGCTTCATAGGATATCTGGCGCTGCCATGAAGAACGTCATAATCCGGCGGTGGCCGACTGAGCCTATTCCGAATAGCTACTTCGGCTTGGTGCAGCGGCTTGTTGATGCGGCGCCACGTATCGACGCTGTTAAGCGGTCGGCGTGCATTGAGGGTGCATGGATGGCCTTTGCCCGTGTCAAGACATACTGGGGGAAGATGAAGGCCATCGATGTTGCGGCGAAGAGTCCACCCAAGGGCAAGGACCATCATGCACCGGGGCATTATTTTGAGGACGTCTTAGAGGCTGCCCGCTTGATAGAGGGTCAATGCTCAAAAGGCATAATATTCGAGTGAACTCTGTACGAATTGTAAAAGACAGTTTTTATAATCAGTCTATATTTTAGTTTTGCCTAAAAGGCTTTTGTTCCTCCTATGCGGACGTTTGTATATGATCTGAGAGTTTTCCAGTTGTCGGCTCCAGCCCCCTCGTAGGAAATACGGGGGTGTTCGGAAAAGCATTTTAGCACTCTTGACCCAACATCTTGGTCCGTGAAGGAGGTGTCGATGCGGTGAACGAGGCAATCGGACTATAGGGCGTTAACACTTTCACTTAGTCATAGGAGTTTTATAGGGGGGCTACGATATAGCCCCTGGTATGTGTACGGCTTATTCCAATATGGTGCGTTACATATATGACCTGAAGAAAAAGGTCCTTCGTATAATACGGAGGGAATCGCGAAAGATCCCGATAAGTCATTGAGTGGTTGACCAGCTCTCGCGGCATCATGACAGTCGGTTTTCGGCTTTCTCTACTGAGGTGCTTGACCAGATGAACCGGAAGCACAATCGCAGTAGTTCTCCCTTTACTAACCTAGCCGATAGAGCGGAACGTAAGGTAGCAAGCACAGGAGCCGGGAAACCCAACCATTGACCCAAGACATGATTCGGAGCTGATGCATATAAGGCCAAACTCGCGATGCCGAAGTATGCTATAAAGTTGTTCGGACTTTGTCGGCAACTCATTTGTTCCCATACCGAGCCCCTGGCACGTTATGCCGAGGTATGTGTGTGAAACAACCATAGGAGCCACATTCATTTCAAAAAAAGAAACGAATCATGAATGCGGATTATGTTTAGTGGGACCTGAGTGATATGCCAATGGTTACTTCATAGATAAAAAGACCACAACCCCGACTATTTGACATGCCCCGGGTCGAAGGCGGAGGAAAAAGGCATATTACAGGCTCGAAATAAAGAGTGCGGTATACAAAAAGTTATTTTGGACCTCCTGTCGCACGTCGGCGCCGACTGTCCTCGGCGAGGGGATTCCTGGACGGAAGTAGCCCCCTAGGTGAGTGTACGGATCCGAACTCCGATAGAGTCAGTTAGATGTTTGTCCTTTGCGTCACCTGTTTTTAAGAGATAATGAAGAATTAAAGAGTAATTTAGAGAAAAAATGTTACAGAAATACTTGCAGGCTTGTCCGTATTGTGCTTCCGCCGATGCCCATGGTATCTTAAGTGCGTAGTTATGTATGCGCGATACAAATTTCGCAGGTATATGAGGTGGGCGGCGGAAGCCGAACTGCTATGTCCGCTCCAGAATTGGTCGATCCTGTTGAATGGAGACCGGTGACTTAATGGCCAACAAGGTATGCGGTTTAATAAGATCGTCTTGTACTGAAGTTGCAGCAGTATAATCTTCAGTCCGGAGGGAGTGCTTCTCCTGCTCCCTTATAGAGTTGTGTGTCGCGTATACCATGTTTACTGTTTAGTTTGGGGGGAAATTGCTTCTGACCCCCGGTATTTTATTGGTGAGTCTCTTCGTCGTCGCTATCACCGGGCGGCCTCCTCCCCTTGTGTTCGGCGTTGAGCTTGCCGGCCTGCTTGAAGACCCAACAACTTCTGTTGGTATGATTAGCTGGTTTGTCGGGGTGGCCGTGAATCTGGCAGGGTCGATCCAATATCCTGTCTAAGTTGGATGGCCCGTCTCTGTTCGCCTTGAATGGCTTTTTCCATTGACCGGGTTTGGGACCGCTGAATCCGGCGTTGTCCGCTGTGTCGCGCATTCTTTCATTATCATTGCGACGTTTGTGTTTGCTGCGTCGTGGCTTGCCATTGGCGTCTCGGACTTCGGAAGTGCCCGAGTCGCTGGCGTTGTTGCTTCTACGAGCGAGCGAGCCAGCTGTCTTCTCCCGCGAAAAAGCGGGTCATCAGAGCGGTAAGGGCTGACATGGATTTTGGTTTTTCTTGACCGAGGTGGTGGGCAAGCCACTCGTCCCAAACGCTGTGTTTGAAGGCCACTAGGGCTTCCGCGTCCGGACAGTCAATGATTTGGTTCTTTTTAACTAAGAACCTAGTCCAGAGCTTCCTGGCTGACTCTCCGGGCTGTTGGACAATGTGACTTAAGTCATCGGCATCTGGTGGCCGGACATATGTTCCTTGGAAGTTGTCGCGGAAGGCGTCTTCCAAGTCTTCCCAGCTGCCAATAGAGTTTTCCGGCAGACTGTTTAACTAGTATCGAGCTGGTCCTTTGAGTTTTAATGGCAGGTATTTGATGGCATGGAGGCCGTCGTCACGGGCCATGTGGATATGGAGGAGGAAGTCCTCGATCCATACCGTGGGATCAGTTGTTCCGTCGTATGATTCTATATTCATGCATGGGCTTAAACCCATCTGGGAACTCGTGCTCCATTACTTCATCTGTGAAGCAAAGAGGGTGTGCGACGCCTCTATATTGGGCCACACTGCGATGTACCTCCGATGGAGTTCACTTGCGGTTTTCGGCCCGGGCGTGGCTAGGTTTTTCACGTCCGAATAGGTAGTCGTCGTCGCGTGTCGAGGTACGCCCTCGCGATCCGTAGATCGATCTTGTATGTCCTACTCTACTGTCCAGGCCCTGCCGAAGGTCGTCTGTATAACCCTGAGCTGTTTTATTCCTGCCCTTACGACGAGGTGGGCCGGTATGGTGTTCGGCTTGAGTTGCCGCTTTATCCCGACCTCGTGGTGGTCGGTCGGCCGCGTTGTGAGACGATGGTACGGGCTCCAGCGCCCTGTCATCGAACTGAGGTAGCAATTTGCACTTCGGGTAATTTTTGGCTGGGCCACTAAGGCCGTATTCCTCGGCGGCCAGGATTTCGTCCATCTATCATTGAGCAGATCTTGGTCAGCTTGAAGCTGTAGCTGCTTCTTTTTCAGGCTCCTTGCGGTGGCTATTAGCCGGCGTTTAAAGCGCTCCTGCTCAAGGGGTTCCTCAGGCATGATGAAATCTTCGTTGCTGAAGCTCTCCTCTTCCTCGGAGAGCGGAAGATAATTACTGTCCTCCGAGTCTTCTTGTACGGCCTGTTCATCAGGGCTAACGTGCCCGTCATTCCGTTCGTCCTGTTCGGAGATTGCCCCAACGGGGTCTTCATTGTCTTCGGCATCGTCCAGAGTATTGTTTTCTCTGGTGCCGGTGTTGTTGTCTTTTGCACGACGTGACTTAGAGCGGCGGGTTTTGGCCCTGCTCCTCATCGGCATCGTCATCCATACCGTCGATGTCTTCAGAGTCGTAATCAAGCGTGTCGGTTAAATCCTCGACTGTGGCTATGAAGTGGGTGGTGGGTGGGAAGCAAGATTCTCCATCATCAGCCCCTAGTTCAAACCGAACATAGTTCGGCTATGAGTCCCCCTCCAAGGACAGGCTCTTTAATGAGTTTAGCACATCGCCCAAGGGCGAGTGCTGGAAGATGTCTACGGTGCTGAACTCGAAGATCGATAAACGATCAAGTTTGGCATCCGCGGACTCACATGGTTCGGAACTTACACCCAGAGACGAGTTCGGAGTTCCGGTGACACAAATATTGTGTGAGGTTAAGTCCATGTGCGGCTCCAACATAGGGGAATCTGTGGCCTCCGTGGTGGGGTTGAGCCTCCAATCCTTGGATGGCGCTGTATACTCCGGATCTAAGGCCGGAGCAGTTACAGGAGCTATCTCCTGAATGTGGTCCGATGACAGATTTAGGTCATGTTTATCGAGGTGACCAGGAGCGGTCGCCGCGGTCTCGAATCCAGTGAAGATCAAATCTCCACGGATGTCCGCGACGTAGTTCAAGCTCCCAAATCTGACCTGGTGGCCAGGGGCGTAGCTATCGATCTGATCCAGATGGCCAAGCGAGTTGGCCCGCAGTGCGAAGCCGCCGAACATGAAGATCTGTCCTGGGAGGAAGGTCTCGCCTTGGAAAACATCGTTGCTGATGATTGAAGGGGCCATCAAACCTTTAAGGGACGACACATTGAACTCTCAATGAAAGCACCAATGTCGGTGTCAAAACCGGCAGATCTCGGGTAGGGGTCCCGAACTGTGCGTCTAAGGTCGATGGTAACAGGAGACAGGGGACACAATGTTTACCCAGGTTCGGGCCCTCTCTATGGAGGTAATACCCTACTTCCTACTTGATTGATCTTGATGAATATGAGTATTACAAGAGTTTATCTACCACGAGATCGTAATGGCTAAACCCTAAAAGCCTAGCCTGTATGACTATGATAATGAATATCTTCCCTCTCCGACTAAGTCCTTCGGTTTATATAGACACCGAGAGGATCTAGGGTTACACAAGGTCGGTTACAAAGAAGGGAATCAACATATTTGGTCGCCAAGCTTGCCTTCCACGCCGAGGAGAGTCCCATCCGGACACGGGTGCAGTCTTCGGTCTTCTTATCTTCATAGCCCATCAGTCCGGCCCATGGCTAACAGGCCGGACGCCCGAGGACCCCTTAATCCAGGACTCCCTCAGGGGCTGTCGTGCTAGGGCCGTCATCCGGCGCTGTCACTTGATTCACTTGCGACCCATGCATGGTTAGCGTAAGCCTGCTCCTGAGAGATTTGTGGTACCCTATAGCTGTTGTCGCCGGCGTGGTCGGTGAGGTTCCCGGGTGGCTCCTGGAAGGCCTCAACTTCCAGCGTATCCTCTTCCCAACCCGGCTCGAGAAACGCGCCGGGGTCATCTTCTGGCATGTACTCCTGATCCATCCTGCGGGGCACATAGGCCTCCGGAGCCGTTGCCCCGGAATCCTCGCTGAAGTGCCCCGCGCTCCACGCTGCTCTGCCCGACATGCCGCTCTGAGGGTGGTAGGGCGGCATCCTGCAGGGACCGTGGGCGGCGACGCTCATGCCTGCGCCCATCAGGGAAGGCATAGGTGCAGTTGGGTGGCCAGCGCCGTTGGCTGTGCTGATGCCGACGAAACCCCCTGGTGCGCCCGGGGGCGCGCGGGCGCGTCGAGGCCTACTATGCGATCCGGTCACAGCCTGAGGTGTAAGCAAGGAGCAGAAAGGCGGCATACCCTGCTGCGGCATCCAATAGCTCAACGACGCGCTCCAGCAACGCATCTCGGCCGCTCTCCATCAGCCGGCATCGCAGCAGCTCCCGAGCCACCGTGAGCGCGGCCCTCATGTTTGCTTGTTCTCGTTGGGTGTGCGGCGCCGTGGCCGCAGCGTAGCTTGAGGCTCTTGCGGCTGCCCGTGCTTGCCGTGGAGTAAGGGTGGATGGCGTTTGACCGCGCCGCCCGCTCCCCGCAGCGTTTGGCCGTGCTCGTGCCGCCTGGAGCGCAGGGTTGAGGTCTTCTTGGGCGGACGACGCCGCCCGGGCTGGCCAAGCTGCCCAGCGGTCGGCGCTGGTCCTCAGGTCACCGGACATCGGAACCGCGGAGCGTCGGCGGATCTACTGGCGGAAGAGAGGCTCCGGCGCACCCCTACCTGGCGCGCCAAATGTCGGATTTCGGGTTCCGGCAAAACCCTTGAGGTTCGAACACTGGGGTGCGCACGAAGATCTCTCTCTCTCTCCCTAGATCGCTCCCGCAACTATTCCAAGGCCTAGCTAGATGAACCCAAAGAACAAGAGACACAAGAGTTTATACTGGTTTGGGCCACCGATGTGGTGTAATACCCTACTCTAGTGTGGTGTGCTGGATTGCCTCTTGGGCTGAGGATGAACAGTTACAAGGGGAGAACAGCCTCCTGAGGAGAGGTGCTCTTGTGCTTGTGTGTGGCTATGGATGGAATAGCTCCGATCCAAGATCAGATGAGATGCCTCCTATGGTGGTGGCTAGTCCTATTTATAGAGGCCTTGGTCCTATCCCCAAATATTGAGCGGGAAGGGATCCAAGAACAGCCAAATTCGAAGGGAGACAACTAGTACAAGTTATCCTGACTAAAGGTGGTCTTCGCCTGCCAAAGGCTCTGGTGGTGACGCCGTCTTGGGCTCCACGGTGACCTCCATCCTGCTGTCCTGCTGGTCTTGGTCTAGTTGCACCGATATGGAAACCTTTGCATGATGCCTCGGGACTCCTCGCCTGCACTTGCCTCTTTAGCACCAAAGAGGAAACGAGGACACTGCGCGCACTGGCGCCCGCCTGGTGCCAGTCGTCATGGCTTGCATCACAGAAACCTCGCGAGGTGTCCCTTGCCTTGATCTCTCTGCCCCTCGCGAGCCGGCCTGGTGAGGCCGTCCCTAAGGAGGTCTTGTGTTGCCCGCCTCGCGAGGCCTGGCCCCTCGCGATGGTCTTGAGTGTTTGCTGGTGAAGATGGGCCATACAGGGCCGCTGGTGGAGCCACACTGTGGCCGCAGGCAGGCAAGTCTGGGGACCCCCGTTCCCAGGACGCCGACAGGTACACCACCGGAGGCACTCATTTAGTCATATTTTGTTCTAAGTATCGAGTTGTAATCCTTGAGTTGTAAATAAATAGAAGTGTGATGATCATCATTGTTAGAGCATTGTCCCATGTGAGGAAAAAAAAAGAGAGGCCAAAGAAGCCAATAAAAAAAGAGAGGCCAAAGAAGCAGAAAAAAGAGAGGAAAAGAGAGAAGGGACAATGCTACTATCCTTTTTCCACACTTGTGCTTGAAAGTAGCACCATGATCTTCATGATAGAGAGTCTCTTATTTTGTCACTTTCATATACTAGTGGGAATTTTCGATATAGAACTTGGCTTGTATATTCCAACAATGGGGTTCCTCAAAATGCCCTAAGTCTTCGTGAGCAAGCAAGTTGGATGCACACCCACTTAGTTTCTTTTGTTGAGCTTTCATATATTTATAGCTCTAGTGCATCCGTTGCATGGCAATCCCTACTCAGTCACATTGACATCTATTGATGGGCATCTCCATAGCCCATTAATACGCCTAGTTGATGTGAGACCATCTTCCTCCTTTTTGTCTTCTCCACAACCGCCATTCTATTCCACCTATAGTGCTATGTCCATGGCTCACGCTCATGTATTGCGTGAAAGTTGAAAAAGTTTGAGAATACTAAAGTATGAAACAATTGCTTGGCTTGTCATCGGGGTTGTGCATGATTTGAACATTTTGTGTGACGAAGAAGGAGCATAGCCAAACTATATGATTTTGTAGGGATGAACTTTCTTTGGCCATGTTATTTTGAGAAGACGTAATTACTTTGTTAGTATGCTTGAAGTATTATTATTTTTATGTCAATATTAAACTTTTGTCTTGAATCTTTCGGATCTGAACATTCATGCCATAATAAAGAAAATTACATTCATAATTATGTTAGGTAGCATTCCACATCAAAAATTCTGTTTTTATCATTTACCTAGTCGAGGACGAGCAGGATTTAAGCTTGGGGATGCTTGATACGTCTCCAACGTATCTATAATTTTTTATTGTTCCATGCTATTATATTATCTATTTTGGATGTTTAATGGGCTTTAATATGTTCTTTTATATTATTTTTGGGACTAACCTATTAACCGGAGGCCCAATGCCAGTTTTTGTTTTTTTGCCTATTTTAGAGTTTCGCGGAAAAGGAATACCAAATGGAATGAAACCTTCGCGATGATCTTTCTTGGACCGAAAGCAATCGAGAAGACTTGGAGTTGAGTTTTGGAACGCCACAAGGCAGCCACGAGGCAGGACGGCGCGCCCAGGGGGTAGGTGCGCCCCCACCCTCGTGGGCCCCTCGTAGCTCCATTGGCGTACTTCTTTCGCCTATATATACTTTTATACCCTAGATCGGTTAGGGAGAGCCACGAAACTACTTTTCCACCACCGCAACCTTCTGTACTCGTGAGATCCCATCTTGGGGCCTTTTCCGGCGATCTGCCGGAGGGGGAATCGATCATGGAGGGCTTCTAATCAACACCATAGTCTCTCCGATGAAGCGTGAGTAGTTTACCACAGACCTTCGGGTCCATAGTTATTAGCTAGATGGTTTCTTCTCTCTCTTTGATTCTCAATACAAAGTTCTCCTCGATGTTCTTGGAGATCTATTCGATTAATACTCTTTTGCGGTGTGTTTGCCGAGATCCGATGAATTTTGGATTTATGAACAAGTTTATCTATGAATATTATTTAGTTCTTCTCTGAATTCTTATATGCATGATTTGATATCTTTGCAAGTCTCTTCGAATTATCGGTTTAGTTTGGCCTACTAGATTGATCTTTATTGCAATGGGAGAAGTGCTTAGCTTTGGGTCCAATCTTGCGGTGTCCTTTCCCAGTGACAGTAGGGGCAACAAGGCACGTATTGTATTGTTGCCATCGAGGATAAAAAGATGGGGTTTATATCATATTGGAGTTTATCCCAATACATCATGTCATCTTGCTTAATGCGTTACTCTGTTCTTATGAACTTAATACTCTAGATGCATGGTGGATAGCGGTCGATGTGTGGAGTAATAGTAGTAGATGCAGAATTGTTTCGATCTACTTGACACGGACGTGATGCCTATATTCATGATCATTGCCTTAGATATCTTCATAACTATGCGCTTTCCTATCAATTGCTCGGCAGTAATTTGTTCACCCACCGTAATACATGCTATCTTGAGAGAAGCCACTAGTGAAACATATGGCCCCCGGGTCTCTTTCTTATTATATTGCATCTCTTTTATTTACATCGCATCTAGTTTACCATTTTGCAATCTTACTTTCCAATCTATAGAACAAAAATACCAAAAATATTTACTTTACTATCTTTATTAGATCTCACTTTTTCGAATGACCGTGAAGGGATTGACAACCCCTTTATCGCGTTGGTTGTAAGGTTCTTGATTGTTTGTGCATGTACTAGGTGACTTGTGCGTTATCTCCTACTGGATTGATACCTTGGTTCTCATAACTGAGGGAAATACTTACGGTACTTTCCTGCATCACCCTTTCCTCTTCAAGGGAAAACCAACGCATGCTTAAGAGGTAGCACCACCACAAGGGTGGAGGGAGCCCCCCCCCCCCCCCGTCCTTGTCGTCACCTCGTGGGCCCCCTTGACTTGTCCCCGACGCCAACACCTCTTATAAATCCCAAAAACCCCAGAACAAAACCTAGATCGGGAGTTCCGCCACTGCAAGCCTCTGTAGCCACAAAAACCAATCGGGAGCCTGTTCCGGCACCCTACCGGAGGGGGAAACCCTCACCGGTGGCCATCTTCATCATCCCGGCGCTCTCCTTGACGAGGGAGTAGTTCATCCTCGGGGCTAAGGGTATGTACCAATAGCTATGTGTTTGATCTCTCTCTCTCTCTTGTGTTCTTGATTTAGCACGATCTTGATGTACCGTGAGCTTTGTTATTATAGTTGGATCATATGGTGTTTCTCCCCCTCTACCTTCTTGTGATGAATTGAGTTTTACCTTTGAGGTTTCACTATTATCGGATTGAATACTATTATGGATTTGACAACACTTGATGTATGTCTTGCGTGGGATACTCGAGGTGACAATGGGGTATGCTATTGATTCACTTCATGTATGTTTTGGCACTCAACTCGCGGATTCCTGGGATGACATTGGGGTAATCCATGCATAGGGGTTGATGCACGCTTTCGTCCTTGTTTCTCCGGTAGAAATCTTGGGGCACTCTTTGAGGTACTTTGTGTTAGATTGAATATTATGAATCTGAAGTTGTTTGATGCATATCGTATAATTGACCCACGGATACTTGTGGTATGAAAGAACATGTGGTGCCCCCACGTTTGGTTTTGGTAATTGACGACAATCTCTATGGACTAATGGTTGCCTTGAGTTATATTTGAAGGTTTTGTCCATAGGCTTTTCTTGGAGTACATGTGTTGGTTTCAAGGAGAGTTTGTGTTGACCAAGGTGCTATTTAGGAATTATCCAAAGATTGGTCATGTGAGAGTTGAGCTTATTGCAAGCATGTCTTGAAGAAGAAGATTGTGTGATCATTCATGTTTACCTTCAAGACATCATCCAAATGAAGAGAGTTGGAAAGATTCTAGGTTGATCAAGACTAAGTCAAGAGTGAATCAAGTTGATCAACTCACAAAGAGTAGAAGATGTACCGAGAGGGATCAAGTGATCCCATGGTATGGTAAGCATTGTCCATTGTGCTTTGTGTACTAACCCATGGTCTATGTGAGAGTTCTATGTGGGGTTAGGTACGTGTTCATGGGCTTGCGTCAAGAGGAAGATATCACTCAACCCATGGAGAGGATGACATCAAGTGGTGATCGTCATCAAGATTGCCGTGTGCAAGTTCAAGTGGAGCATCACGAAGAGATCAAGTGCTTGAAGCTTGCCGTCCATTGTGGTGACAATGGACCTGTGAAGATGTGCCGAAGAGTGGCTCACGCATAGTGGACTATGGGGGAGTAATCATCTAGTCTTCATCGAGCCAGCGCAATCAAGAAAGGTGGTCCAACTTGAGGGTGTCAAGATCGTCATCATCTAGCTCAAGTGGACCATGTGTAAGGCAAAGGTTTGCCCTTGATAGGTTTTCTATTTTACCGGTCTCATGGTGGTAGTTGGGAGACCGGGTTATAGGATCGATAGCCGTACTATCAAGGGGGGCTCTCAAGTGAGTAGCTTGATCGTATCGTTCGTCGAGAGCTCAAACCATTGCATCCTTGCATCATGTTTCTTGGTTCTTGTTTGGTTCTCTTTGTGATTCATAGATCTTATGGTCATCTCGATGACAAGCTTGAGTTCATCGAAAACGGAGTTTGCATGCGTCTTCTATGATGTTTTCGATGTTGGAGGTTTTACCAGTCTTATCCGAGGAAGGATTCTCACCATTTTCTTTTGGGCCTTTTCTCATTTGCTTCTTATTGGTATTTCTATCAAGATTGTGTTAGCCCTTGTCTCTAGCTTTCCAACAAACTTGGTTTCATCGAATTCGGAGTCCGTTTGCAAAAGTTGTGTCAGTTTTGGTGTCCTTTAAAGGGGCTGCTGCGGATGTAATTTTTTAGTACCGCTCTTGGGAGCGGTACTACCGCTCCAGAGCTGTACTACCGCGGCTCCTGAGCGGTAGTACCGCTCAGGACCAAAATCTCGTGTTTTGCTCAGTGGAAGTAGGCACGGAAGTATTTTTTTTGTACCGCTCGCAAGCAGTAGTACCGCTACCACTTGCGGTAGTACCGCTATCCCTAGCGGTAGTACCGTGGGGACGAGCGGTAGTACCGCTCTGGCAGTTCTACAGGCCTTTTGCCTCCTCGCTATTGTTTTTCAAAGGGGTACTACCGCCCTAGCGGTAGTACCGCTCCTTGGAGCGGTAGTACCGCTCTGTGCGGGCTGTGTGCATAACGGTTGGATTTTTCCCCACCTATAAAAGGGGGTCTTCTTCCCCATTGAACCTTATCCTTTGAGCTTGTGTTCTTCCCCCATTGTTGACCTTCTTCGAGCTTGCTAACTCTCAATCCCTACATGGATTCGTGCAAGTTTTTGAGGGAAAAGAGAGAGGAGATCTAGATCCACATTTCCACCAATCACTTTCTCCTCTATGTGAGGGGAACCCCTTAGATCTAGATCTTGGAGTTCTTGGTGTTCTCCTTCTTGTTCTTCCTCTCATTTTCCTCCCTAGCATTAGTTGCTTCGGTGGGATTTGAGAGAGAAGGACTTGGGCACTCCGTGTGCCCTTGCCATTGCATTTGGTGCATCGGTTTGAGTTCTCCACGGTGATACGTGGAAGTTACAAGTTGAGAAGCTTATTACTCTTGGGTGCTTGGTACCCTTGAGCTTGTTCCTCTTGGGTGCTTGGGCGCCCTAGACGGTTGGTGGTGTTCGGAGCTCAATCATTGTGGTGTAAAGCTCCGGGCAAGCGTCGGGGTCTCCAATTAGGTTGTGGAGATCGCCCCGAGCAATTTGACGGGTTCCGGTGACCGCCCCCAAGGGTTGCCAAAGTGTACGGGTTCGGTGACCGCCCCCAAGGGTTGCCATTTGTACGGGTTCGGTGACCGCCCTTAAGGGTCCCTTAGTGGAATCACGGCATCTTGCATTGTGCGAGGGCGTGAGGAGATTACGGTGGCCCTAGTGGCTTCTTGGGGAGCATTGTGCCTCCACACCGCTCCAAACGGAGATTAGCATCCGCAAGGGTGTGAACTTCGGGATACATCGTCGTCTCCGCGTGCCTCGGTTATCTCTTACCCAAGCCCTTTACTTATGCACTTTACTTTGTGATAGCCATATTGTTTCTTGTCATATATCTTGCTATCACCTAAGTAGTTTTTCTTGCTTAGCATAAGTTGTTGGTGCACATAGGTGAGCCTAGTTGTTGTAGGTTTTGTGCTTGACAAATTAACCGCTAGGTTTATTCCGCATTTGTTCAAGCCTCAACCATAATTATTTTAAAGCGCCTATTCACCCCCCCCCCCTCTAGGCGACATCCACGATCTTTCATGGTGACATTGGAGTATCTAGGTGACATTAGGGTTGATTGACATGTGTCATATGGTGTTATTTTACTACGAACTCTAGGGTTGTTTGTGACACTTATAGGAATAGCTCAATGGATTGATCGGAAAGAATAACTTTGAGGTAGTTTCGTACCCTACGAGCAATTTCATCTTATGTTCTCCGCGATAGGAACTTTGGAGTGACTTTTGTCGCACGTTGAGGGATTGCCATATGATTTAATTATGTTATCATTGTTGAGAGAACTTGCACTAGTGAAAGTATGAACCCTAGGCCTTGTTTACAAGCACTGCAATACTGTTTTGCTCACTTTTATTACTAGTTACCTTGTTGTTTTTATATTTTCAGATTACAAAAACCAATATCTACTATCCATATTGCCATTGTATTGGGTGTGTTGGGGACACAAGAGATTTCTTGTATTTGGTTGCAGGATCGTTTGAGAGAGACTATCTTCATCCTACGCCTCCCACGGATTGATAAACCATAGGTCATCCACTTGAGGGAAATTTGCTACTGTCCTACAAAACCCTGCGCTTGGAGGCCCAACACGAGTCTACAAGAAGAAGGTTGCTTAGTAGACATCAGTCAGCGTAGGAATCGAAGTCTTTTTTCGGCCATGATCTTCTCCCAATTCACGCCGCCTTGACCGGGAGCCGCCGAAGTTGGAGTAGGTAGGTGAAAGATCGATCACCTCCGCCCCCGCCCCACCGGACGGCCTGACCTCATTGGTAACCCCTTTGTTGTGCAACTTGAGCTGCCGACGGTCCTCGGCGGCGAGCTCTGTATGCATCTGGCGGTGCTCGCCCATGTACCCCTAAATGGCGCGTATTTCCTCGAGCCGGTCGAAGGTCTTCTGATTCTCCTACACCTCACGGCAGGTTGGTGTCGACGAACTGCGGGACCTTGGCTACCAAGGGGGAAGTTGGTCTTCTCTTGGCTATCGTAGAAACTCACCGCCTTCATATTGTAGGCCCTCACCGTTAGCTCCGCCAAGTGGATGGAGCCAAGCCCATACCAGTGGATGGTGTCCTCATCATTTATTTTTGAAACCCAGGTCGCCCACGCATTTGCCGCATATCATCGTACTTCCTCTTCGACGGTGGCGAGGGCGGCGGGTTGGTGAAAGAGTGAGAGGGGCGCGCGTCGTTGCATGCACGGGGCGGATGTGCGCTGCAGCGTGGATCCTTGCTTCGAATCGGTTGCCGTGATCTCCGACGGTTGCATCCCACAATTCAGAGGGCAGTGCATGCCAAATGGAAGTGCCGGCAGGGGTGCGTTGCAGGCGGGACAGCCGCCGGAGGGGGTGCGGGTGCGCGCAGGGAGTGGGGATTTGTGACACGACGACGGTGGCGATGCAGCCTTAGGGCATCTCCAATGGAAACCCGCAAAAATCCTCCTGCATCTGTCCACGGACAGGGGGGCCAGTCCGCTGACACGGATGCGGGAGGACGCCATCCAACGCTAGCCGCATACATTTGAAACCACATTTGAACTAACAGACGAAATTCATGGAAAGCGGTCGATATTCATCAAAGTTCAGATAGAAAATAACACAAATCATCGATACATAGCATGCAAATTAAGTCTAGTACAATAATGTCTCTAATTCGACTAGATCCCGGATGTCCAGCAAGTTTTTCATGAACGGATCATGTCGTTCCACACAAACTCCCCATTTTGCTTCATCCAACAGTGTGTGCACGTAAATGGCCTTCCCTCTGTCATGTGGTACACCACGGCGGCGCATGCGGGCTACATATAATGTGTAGACCTACATTGAGTGAATGAATCAATCAACAAGTTGAGCAAGAGGAAGTAAAACTTACCATCTCCTCCATGTGCGTGTGCAATGGCCACATTGCCTCCAACTGGCTAACCAAGTTGCGAAACTTAATGACGCTGACCTGGATAGCGCACCAGCAATACGACAATGACCTAACGTTGCGTGGTTGAATGGTGTACATGTGGTAGGGCGCAATGTGCCTCCGTGCGTGAGACTTTTCATGCACTTGCTCCCAGAAGGGCTCCCCTCTGCTCCTGCCTATAAAATCCGCAGATACGACCAGCCACGCATCGCACAACAACTCATCTTCCATGGTCGAGTAGCTCACCATCCTTCGTACTCTAAAAAATGACAGAACATTTGAAAATAAGCTCAATGGCATTTAACTAAACACTTGTCGGGCATGGTGTCCGCTATGGAGGTCGTCGATAAGGGGCGGAGGTGGAGGGTGTGGAGCAAGGGGGAGAAAGGCGGGGTAGAAGGAAATGGGACCGGGTGGGGTGATTGGGTGGGCCGGGGGTGTCGGAGTTTTACATTTCCGGTGTCCGGACTCCCGCAAATCTCCCTCACTTTTGTCTCCAATTTGCGGGAGAAATCGCGTCCGGACCGCCCCGTAGACCGATACAGGTTGGCGTTGGATGGCTTCCGCAGTCCGGATAGCGCGGTCCGGACGATTGCGGGGATTTGCGGGTCCGCCTTGAAGATGCCCTTAGCGAAGGAGATGGATGGCGCGAAGGAGAGAATTATTTTCCTGAGAAGTGGCACACGGTTGAGTAAATATAAACAACAGCCAATGCGAGGAGTAAACTTTTTAGGACTTAAAAGAGGATAAAGGATCGGCTAGGTCTAGTTTAACTCCTCAAAACATTTTCTAAAAATTCTTTAACCGATTTTGAGGGATGGGCTAGAAGGCTAGAAATGCTCTAACATCTAGACAACCATGTATTTCACGGTTGGTGTTTTACATTGCCAACGCGAGGATTTTCCTTTCTTTTAACATCATCGACCTCACGCTTTGCTTCAGGTGAAGAGAGAAAGCCAGAGTGACAAACTTTTCATTGTTGGCTGTTGCCGTTTTTGATAGGAGACTCGGAAACCGGAAAATGTGTGTTGCACACGACGTCCTCTTACGAGAAAAATAATGTTTTCTGACTTTTTTTAGGAAAGCCATCGTGACTAACTTTATTAACCGCAAAATAGGATTACACTGCCTATAAGTTTATGGACCAAATAGTCCGGTGGTTTATCATCCAAAACACCAGAAATATTTACAAAGACTAAAATTTGCTAGCAAATGTGCCGCTTAATTAGCTGGATGAAAACAATGCTTGAAATTGACCTTTCTAATTGATGAACCAATGTAACACATTCTGCAAATACCACCGAACCCGGGTCCCACTCGTTTGTCTGGTGCAAACATTGATCACCTCTTGAGAATTAGACCCCGCTTCAACTCGACGGAATCCAAGGTTGGATTCCTCCCGGTACTCTCTCTGTCCCATTTATTACTATTGAAGCTCAAACTATCTGAGTAGCTTTCCGCCGATCTCTGGCTTCGTCAACTACATCGACGCAACCACGACGCAAAGGCCAAAGCTAGCTGCGTTAAAAAACTGCGTTAAAAAACGAGTGGCCCACAATCAAGTGGCTTGTTCTCGTTCTCTCGCCGGCGAAATCTTGGATAGAGCAATAGACACGAGTCCAAACTTCTAGTTGGTCAATGGTCACATGCACATTTTTTAGAAGAGAACAGATTATCTGTTACAATCAAGTAGCACTAAACGTTAAAGAGAAAAAAAATGATACAAATTGTCTATTTTCGTGTGTGTGCCGCCGGTGTTGCCTTCCGTGCGTTGTCGCGATAGTTTTAGTCTCGTTTTTCGTATATTCGTAAATTTAGTTCGTATTGGACAGATCAGACCGCGGACATGGATACAGAGCCAGCCATTCAACGCTACCCGCATATAGTTCAAACCGCATTCTAATAGATCAGACAAAATTCATGCAAACACAACAGACTTTTATATAAACCGGAGCACATACATTACAATTCAAACATTTTTCATTAAAAAAGCGACCATACCCTAAACCTATCCTACAGGGGCACCCGTAGTCCACTTTCTTTGCATTCTGCATTGGCGACCACGTTCTTCATCTGCCGTCTTCATGAGCGGCGGCGGCGTTTAAAACCCATGAAATGAAGGTGCGGTATCCGGCAAGAAAAAGTAGAACATGGGAGACGGACCAACCCATTTGGGACACAATGCTCTACCGCCTCCCATGCCCTACTCATCATTTGAGGAGTCCGTGACCTGTCTATCGCCGGTGACGATGGACGTGAAGTTGATGATGGACGTGGACAGTCCGTCACTGTCCACCTACCACATGTGCCGCCGAAAGTTGGACGGCGGCGCGTAGGACTCGCAGCTGGCGGTGTAAGCGTCCTCGACCGCCAACGCGTGTGCGAGCGGCGCGTTGAGCACGCGCGGCCGCGTAGAGTGCCCGCTACTCCACAACGAAGTTCGGGTTTGTCGCGGCCTTGGCGGCCACGACCTCCTTGCTTATGCGCTCGCCGTAGATTTGGCCTTCCGCCAGCCGGTGCTGCTCGAGGAGGAACAAGTTGTACCTTTGCTCCTCATGTCCCCGCCGGAACACCGACATCGGAGCCGACACATGCCGCTCCTCATCCGTCGTGGCGGCGTCGTAGTGCTCCAGCGCCCGCTCCATGGTCAAGCCAGCATGCACAGGCGTGGGGTCTGGAACGATGTCACCGTCGGAGCCCGTCTCATCATAGGGTCATTGTCGGAGACCTCGGGCAAGCTAGCCGACATGTCGTGCTCGATTCGCTAGGTGCGATGGGTCTGCCAGGCGGCTGCAAGGGTGGCCACCTCATGCTTCTGTTCTGATGACATCCTCTCCCACAACGCACTAGAGCTTATGGTCATGGTGGATGTGGTGCAAGGGAGGAGGATGTGCAGCGGATGTGTTGTGGTGTGGAGTTTAGTCGGGTGTGGCCGCCTTTAAATAGCGGATTCGGGTGAAGCCAAGCGTCCGGGTGCGTCAATGCGCGGTGCAGGAGTTGGTTCCTCAGCGGCAAGCCTGCTTAATGGCGACGTGCAGACAGATAGGCATTGATCGCGCGTGGTAGAAAGCCGTCCCGCTCCGTACAGTAAATGTCTCTCCGGCATCGAGCAGGTGCGGACATCAAGGACGCGGCGCGGACGGCTAAAAGTGCAACTAATCCCCGGGTGGTTTTGGTAATTAATAACAACATATTTGTCATTGATCTAAGGAATATTAATGATAGATTTCATAAAATATCAATGATTCGCATGGCAAGGAATAATGGATGTGGACCCCTCAAAATGTCAAGAACAAGAATTAGCTACCCCAAGACTCTACATTTTTAGTTTAGTGATCTAAGATCACACTGAGTCCAATAAGAAAGCCAATACTATCACTAGTAGAAAAAGGGCCTAATGTGAAGCAAATTAGTCCCGGTTTGTAACTGAACCGGCACTAATGTGACCATTAGTGCCGGTTCGAACGGCTATGCATTAGTGTCGGTTCGTGTTGAACCTTTAGTACCCGTTCGTGCCATGAACCGGTACTAAAGCGGTGGTGGCGGGCTGGCGTCAGGTCGGGGCCCCATGAGCCCCTTTAGTATCGGTTTGTGACACAAACTGGGACTAAAGGTCTAACCTATAGTCCTGGTTTGTGTCACAAACCGGCACTAAAGGGGTCTTAACCTATAGTCCCGGTTGGAGACACAAACCGGCACTATAGGGCAATTTTCAAACTCTACCCCCCCCGGTGTATCGCCATTTCAGTTTAAAAAACAAAAGAAAAATATAAAAACTTCAAAAATTAAAATCCTTCGAGATGTAGTGATGTTACTACATCTACTAGGAAAATTTAAAAACTTAAATTTGGACATGTTTTGCAAAAAAGTGTGATGAAAAAGTAAAACGACTATATCTTTTGCATACGATGTTAACAAACGTATAATATATCAAAATGTTCACCACAAAAATCCGCATCCGATTTTGACGGCCGTAGGCCATTTTGCAATTTTTTAGAATCCTCAAATTCTAAAAGGAAAAAAATATGCTCAAATTTCAATTTTTTTTAATTTTGGTCAAACTGTGGTCAAACTACTTATTCAAGAAATATTAGTGTTATTAAATAATTATTCAAGAATATTAGTGTTACTAAATAATTATTTCAGTTTTTTGAATTTTGGTCAAATCTAGTCAAACTGTGTTCAAACTGTGGTCAAACTATGGTCAAACTACTTATTCAAGAAATAATAGTGTTACTAAATAATTATTGTTTTTTAGAATAATAATTTCAAACTCAAACGGTGAAACGTGTGACCTAATGCGCAAGCTAAACTCCTGAGGGTTAATAGGATTGACAGCTTACTATTGTGAGGAAAACAACAAGTGCAGACTTGGAAAACTAGGGGGAATAGAACTCGAAAGTTAAGCGTGCTCAGGCTGGAGTAGTGAGAGGATGGTTGACCGGCCGGGAAGTTAGACGATTTGGAATGAGTGATCCACACTTGAGCAGTTATGAGGGGTGATTAGAGACTAAATCATCAAATAATTCAGAAAATTGAAAATAAAAAAAATCAATTTTTTTTCCAAAAAAATAAAAAAAACCTTTAGTACCGGTTGGCGTTACCAACCGGGACTAAAGGTCCCCCATACCACGGCGCGGGCTCGTGCCACGTGGTGGGCCTTTGGTGGCGGTTCGTGTTGAACCGGGACTAAAGGGGGGGGGCTTTAGTCTCCACCCTTTAGTGCCGGTTGCAAAACCGGTAATAAAGCTCCGTTTTCGACTAGTGTATTAAAATGGGATGAGGTATTGTTGATGAGGTTGTAGCTCAAAGTGCTTAGTGATGTTGCTCCAAAAACCCTCCATCACTTTCCCAAAGGACGTCTATCCAAACCCTAATTCATCATTTCGGTCCCACCGATATCACCTACTCCGGACCCACCGAGATGATCATTCCATTGCCACAGCCGAAACTCTAACAATTCGGTATGAACGAAATGGTTCTCGGTCCCATCGAGACGGCCTTTCCAAGCTTGTGTAATGAAGTCGCTTCATATCGGAATCACCGAGATGAATCGATCGGAATTACCGAAACGAGGTTTTGCCTAGCTATTGCACTTCGATCCCACCGAGTTGGTATAATCGGTCTCACCGAGAAGCCCAATGGTCATGTCTTTTGCACTAGTCGGTCTCACTGATATTATCATATTGGTGCCATCGAATTGGGTCAAAATCTTGTAACAGTTGTATTTTTGGCGCTGCCTATTTATACCCCTCCACCACCACTTAGTCTCTAAGAGAGCCATCGAAATGAAACACAACTTCCACCATTGATTTTCTGAGAGAGAACCACCTACTCATGTGTTGAGATCAAGAGATTCTATTCGTACCATTTGAACCTTGATTCCTAGCCTCGTCAAGTTGCTTTCCAATCCAATCCTTCTCCTACCCAAGCCAAATCTGTGTGAGATAGATCGAGTGTTGAGGAGACTATCATTTGAAGCACAAGAGCAAGGAGTTCATCACCCGAGGAGATCATGTGGAGTTTGGAGAGTGGTGTCTCCTAGATTGGTTAGGTGTCACTTGGGTGCCTCCAAGATCATGTGGAGTTGAACCAAGGAGTTTGTAAGGGCAAGGAGATCGTCTACTTCGTGAAGATCTACCCGAGTGAGGCTAGTCCTTCGGGGATGGAAGCCATGGTGGAATAGGCAAGGTTTTTCTTCGTGGACCCTTTGTGGGTGGAGCCCTCCATAGACTCGTGCAACCGTTACCCTCTGTGGGTTGAAGTCTCCATCAACATGGACATATTATATCACTACCTATCGTAACTACGCCAAAAATCATCGTGTCTTCATTGCGTTTGAAATCTCCAAGCCCCTCCTTACTTACATATGCAATGTTATACTTTCCGCTGCTATACTCTTAGAATTACATGTGTAGGGTGATACTTGACTTGCTAGATTTGCTAAAATCTGCCCACAACTAAAATTGGGAAAAGGTTGGATTTTTATTGGGTCAAGTAGTCTAATCACCCCCCTATAGACATACTTTCGATCCTACAAGTGCATTGGTTTCCATTGCATTGGTTTCACAACTTAGGAGAGTATGTAGGGAAACTACCATCGTAGAGGTCCATATTTTGATGGTACAAACTCTGCTAGTTGGAAAAATTAGATGAAAAATGCATATTGTTGGTCATAACCCCGCCATTTGGGCTGTTGTTCGTGTTCGCTTGCAAGGTGTATTCTTTGAGGATGGTAAATAACCAGATCATGAAGCAACCGCAGAAGAATTGAAGATGTTGCAATATAATGCTCAAGCGTGTGACATTCTCTTCAACGGTTTGTGCCTCAAGGAGTTCAACAAGATTAGTCAGCTCGAGAATGCAAAGGAAATTGGGATACTTTGATTGATATGCACGAAGGTACCTGATAACCCACAAGTATAGGGGATCGCAACAGTTTTCGAGGGTAGAGTATTCAACCCAAATTTATTGATTCGGCACAAGGGGAGCCAAAGAATATTCTCAAGTATGACAACTGAGTTGTAAATTCAACCACACATGAAAGACTTAATATCTGCAGCAAAATATTTAGTAGCAAAGTAGTATGGAAGTAACGGTAACGGTGGCAAAAGTAACATTAGTAGTTTTGTAGCAATTGTAACAGTGGCAATGA
Organism: Aegilops tauschii subsp. strangulata; assembly: GCF_002575655.3. NCBI lineage: Eukaryota > Viridiplantae > Streptophyta > Magnoliopsida > Poales > Poaceae > Aegilops > Aegilops tauschii. The sequence goes on from NC_053037.3 coordinate 393,053,222, forward strand.
CAAAGTAACTAAGCAAAGATCAATATGTGAAAAGCTCGTAGGCAATGGATCAGTGATGGATAATTATGTCAGATGGCATTCATCACGCAACAGTTATAACCTAGGGTTATACATAACTATCTCCAATTCATCAAATTATGTAGGCATGTATTCCATGTATAGTCATACATGCTTATGGAAAAGAACTTGCATGGCATCTTTTGACCTACCATCCCGTGGCAATGGGGTACTAATGGAAACTAAGGGATATTAAGGCCTCCTATTAACAAAGAACCGGCCAAAAGCATTAGCACTTAGTGAATACATGAACTCCTCAAACTACGGTAATCACCGAAAAGAATCCTAATTATTGTCACCTTGGGGTATGCGGATCATAGATCGTAGTAGGTGTCTACAACTTGCAAGATAGGATCAAGAACACATATATATTCATGAAAACACTCGGGCCCTAGTGACAAGCATTAAGCATATCAACATCAATATCACAACATAGTGGATACTAGGGATCAAACCCTAACAAAACTAACTTGATTACATGATAAGTCTCATCCAACCCATCACCGTTCAGCAAGCCGACGATGGAATTACTCACGCACGGCAGTGAGCATCATGAAATTGGTGATGGAGGATTTTTGGTGATGACGATGGCGTCGATTTCCCCTCTCCGGAGCCCAAAACAGGCTCCACATCAGCCCTCCCGATGAAGACCAGGAGGTGGCAGCGGCTCCGTATTGTAAAACGTGATTAAATCTTCTCTTTGATTTTTTTCTCCCTTAATAGGGTTATATGGAGTTGGAGTTGAGGTTGGAGGGGGTCCAGGGGGCCGACAAGCCGCCTCCCAGGCTTGTGGCTAATGGGTGGACCCCCTCTGGTTGATTCTTTCGCCAGTATTTTTTATATATTCCAAAAATATTCTCGTAAATTTTCAGGTCAAACCGAAAACTTTTATTTCTGCACAAAAAATAACACCATGGCAATTCTGCTGAAAACAGTGGGGTTAGTTCCATTCAAATCATGCAAATTAGAGTCCAAAATAAGGGCAAAAGAGTTTGGAAAAGTAGATACGATGGAGACGTATCAGTACTGAGTCTGTCAAGGAATCCAAGTTAGATGCGCTTCAAAGTCAACTTGACAAGTTCAAGATGAAGGATGGTGAAGGGGTCATCGAAATCTACTCTAGGCTTGCTCTCATCAGAAATGAGATTGCCAGCTTAGAAAGTGAAGAGGTGACCGACAAATTTATCATCAAGAAAATCCTTAGAGCCTTGGATGGAAAATATGATACCGTATGCACATTGATCCAAATGATGCCTCATTACAAAGATCTCAAGCCCACGAAAGTCATTGGAAAGATTGTTGCTCAAGAAATGTCACTCAAGGATAAGGAGGAGCTCCACAACAAGTCAAGTGGTGCATACAAAGCCTCAAGTGATCCTCGTACAACTTAAAGTGAAAATCTAGTATCCAATGAAGAGATAAGCCTAATGGTGAAGAACTTCAACAAGTTCTACAAGAATAGAAGCAAAGAGAAAAGCTCCAACTCAAGACACTATGAGCAAAGATCATCAAGTCGTGACCGTACTTGCTACAGTTCTGGAAGACATGGACTGTACTCCAATGAGTGTATGACACCTGACAAGAAAAGAGAAGACTCACCTGGAAGGAAGAGTAGAAGAGATAAATCACCTCACAGAGAGAGGAGGAGTAGAGATGATCGTTATGAACGAAGACCTTCTCGAAGAAACAAGGGAGAGGCTCATGACACATCCGGAGGATGCGCCGCAACCTCGTATGTCACTTAGGGCCAGGTTTAGTGGTCGCTGGAGTTGTTCCATTGTGGCACCCCGGGTGAGACAAACCGGAACGCCCCGTATTCCAGCCCAGAGATCGAGGAGAAGTCTTCTGGAATACGGCACTGCTTAGCATAGCACAAACTAGCTTTCTATTATATCACGAATATGAATACAAGGTCTCCGATATTACAATGAATAACATCGGCACGGCGACACTACGCCATCCTCAGTTGCTCTATGCAAGCAGCAGAACAACTCGAAGCAGCGGAATAACTCTAGCAGTGGAACAACGACGACGGTGGTGAACTCCAATCCGCGGGGACTCTGGCTGGAACGCTTATCCTAGCTCGCAAACAAAGAATCCCTGGCAAACAAGCATGCAATCCAGGCACGACCTGCAAGCTGGCATGACACGCCAGGTCAGTACATTGAATGTACTTGCAAGCTCACAATTAACCAGAAGCATTCAAGACAAACAACAGCATGGCAATTACAGGTTAAGCAGGAATTAACATGAGATCCTCATAACAACATGACCTGAACAACATGACACCCAAAGTAATACTCCCAAAATAATACCAGGTACCATCATGAAAATAATCATAATAGCCACTAAAATCCAAAGGCAACATGAACACGATACAGCTAGAACAACATGAGCATAGCATGAGCATATGAGTCTAACGATACTAGCATGCAACATGATGACACTATATGCATTATTTATTTTGCTCGGGTTACTACGTAACGATCACATGCCTCACTTACCAACCTCGGACATCACACGATTATCTCAGGATCAAATCAAGCTTGGTATAAACAATACCGTAGTAATCATTAAATGACCACAAGGAGCTTGATCTTTACCCATGATTCTCGCACAACATCGCGAATATACAATAACTCGGTATCCTCGATACCACCGTGATCCTTCCGGCAATCACAACCACGACCAACACTTGGTCTCAAACCGTGATCCTTACGACGATCACAACCACGACCAATATTTGGCGCGTGATCCTTACGGCGATCACAACCAACTTATCTCATCATCAAACCGGGGTTGTTATTAATCAAGTTATTATTAATACCGTTGACTCACGGTGGGACTGACACGAACTGGGCCCTTATCCGCGGGCGCGGCTATCGATAGATTTAATATACACTCTGCAGAGGTTAGTACACTGTACCCACACCACGGAACCCATGGCCTCGCACTCCCATTCGGGTGGACCAACAGCGTTCCGACAAAACCGATCTACTGCCATGACACTCTCCCGGCCACTCCGACCAACTCCCCTTTGGGCTAAGTCCTGGGTGGCCCCGTGTCTACCAAAGACACAACGACCACCGTCGTGGTCCGTCCCAAACAGGGACAAAAGCGCTTATCATCCGATCTACGGGCACACAAGGTTATGTCCGCCTACCTGATCCAGGTAAGCACGCCCATAACCTTCCCTAGTTGGAGGCACCGGTGAGAGGCACGACAATAGACCCAGTTAGGACCTCCCCATAAGGTAAGCGTGGTTGCACTGGTCAGTTTCGATATGGTGGCACCATGACTCAGCCAACAGTTGTTCAAGTTCAATTTAATCCGGTTAAACTTGAATGCAATTGCCGAGCCATGATAAAATAACATGATGCATATACAAAGCATGAGAATGATATCAACATAAGCACGGGATGCAACATAACTATCCACCATATCAACTATGAATAATCTCCAACTGAACATGGCATAATGACGAGCATGAATATTACAAGTGCAACACTACTCATAGCATAACATGGCCACTAGCATCAACCATAAACATCATGCATGAACATAACAACAATGCAAACATGCAAGCATTTAACCAACTGGATGCAATGGAACATGTATAACAATGGTACTCGGGACGGATGGTCGTCATGCACCGAAGACCATTACCAACATCAACATGTACTACTAGCAAGCATAAGCATATGAAAGGAATACTGGCAACTAGCAGGGCATGATAACCAGGTGCATAACAACATAGCAAGAAGGTAAGCACTAACCCAGAAGCATTACCGAAACAACGATAACCATATTTTAAACAAGCAAACATTTAATAAATATTCAAGTTGAAAACCATGGCTACTGCATGACTATCATGCAAGTGGGTATTGTGGCTTGCCTAGGGATGAAGAAAACACCAGGAAGATGTGCGGAAAGATCGCAGAAAGATTCGCCGGAAACACTTCTCTCTCGAAAGGGGCTGGTTAACGGCAAGGGAAAAATGGTAATTTTCACAGTGTCAAATCATAGTGAAAATGAAACCAATAGAACGGGCTCGACGAGACGAAGAAGTGGGCTTTGGAATCACCTCATTTGGAGTTGTGGTTAAAAAGATATGAAGGGTTGAAGTTCAGGGACTTTTCTGCAAAAATATCATCACAAACAAGTCCCTGAGTGGATAAGACAGAGGCGCAAAGTTAGAAATACGCTTTCTGATTAAGAAAACGCATTCTGGGCTGAAACAGAGAGGAAATACGCTTTCAGTAAAAGAAAGCGTACTTTGAGCTGAAGCAGACAACCGAGTACGCCTCCATTAATCCAGTCAGCCGAGGCGGGACCGAGGCGTGTGACGCTGACATGCGGGTCCCACGGGCGGTGGGGCCCGTCACTTATCCAGCTAGGCAGGCGGGGTCAATGCCTACCCGTCGACAGGTGGGGCCGCTAGGAGATGGGGCCCGCCAGGCTCCTGTCTTCTTCCTCCTCCTCGCTGCGCCCCGATGGAAATAGAGGAGGGAGGCAGGGAGGAGACCGGCGACGGGGCGGGCAGCTCTGGCCGTCCCAAGCTCAGGCGAGAGCACCGGCCGGTTCGGGGTGGAGTGCCGCGCCGACCCAGACGAGAAAAGGGCGCCGGTGAGGACCAGGGGCGACGGGGCTCACGGCGACAGGGAGGCGGCAGAGAGCGGCGGCCGTTCTCGGGGCACGGTCCTAGGGGTGCTCCGGCGAGGTGGAGAGAGGGTAGGGAGGTTCGCGGGACTCCGTGGAAACCGAGGGTGGTGGCTAGGGGAAGAGTAGGGCTTTGGTGGCCGCGAATTTAGGATGAGGAGGCCCGCGGCCATGGCGGTAATGGTGGAGCAGGAGAGCTCCAGAGGCTCGGGCGGATGGATGGGGAGGTTGCTGGGAGTGAGGGGGGCTGGTGGTGAGGTCGAACGGCCTCGGGATGGGCTTATATAGCCGCGGGGCGAGGGGCCGCGCTGTCGTCGCCGCGAACACGCGACCGGCGCCGCGGACGCGTATGCACGCGCATGAGCTTGGGGAAGGCGACGGAGAGGGAACGGACGAAGGGCAGGGCTCACGGAGACGAGGCCGAGCTCGTGGACAAGAGGAGAAGAGGCCGAACGCCATAAATGCCCGGTCGGCTACATGCTTCCCATGGGCGCGCGGCGACGAGAGCTGACGGAGGGGCTGACGGAGGGGAAGAGGGCTCCATGAGGATGGCGACGACGCGGTGCAGCTGTGGGACACGCTCACGAGCTCGAAGACGCCGAAAGGGAGAAGGGTCCAGCACAAACAACCACTGGACGCGCGCACTGCACACAGAGCGCGTGCACAGGCATGCCATTGTCATGGTCACCATGTGCACTGGCATGTAGTGGGGGAGAGGTACTTGGAAATGTTGTCTAGTGAGTAGTTCATCCAGGGGAGGTTGCATCTGAGGTGGTAGATGGGTTAAAAGTGACATGGTTAAAAAGTAATCAAGCTCTGAAGTTTACTGCAGTAAACTTGATCAAGCACTGCTGATCCACAGAGACTTGATTGAGGTCAAAGGAGTTGTCTGGTATGTTTAGGGTAAGAAGGACTTACATCCTGGTAATTTTGAGAAGAATTGGACCACTAATTAATATAGTTGCTTTATGACTAAGTAATCTGGTCCAGAATGAAGATCATGATGATGCTCTCAAATGGAGAAGCCACTTGAGCTGAAATTGGGCAAGGCAGAGTTATTTGGTCTTATGAAAATACTCAAAAGGTTTCATACCAATTCGATAAACCAAAATGGTACTTCCTTCACAAACATTTCCACTGACCAGAAACTTGCAAAAATTCTAGAGGAATAATGGCTTGATGAAAAATGCCCAAAATGGGTGGAGGTAAGTTATATGGATAACAGAAGGCCTAGAAAAATTGGAAGCCATAATGGAGCAAGATAACATATACTTGCTTCACAAACTAAAATTTTGGACAGAATCAAAGAATTGAAGATGAGCTCACATGGAGGCATGACATGAGCTCTACTTTGGTGGAGAGCTATGATATGATGATATGAGGGATCATGAAAAATGGCAACTCATTTGGATATGCCTAGCTTGTACTTCCTTCACAACCAGTTCCCTCAGACAGGAACTTTGAAAAATTGCTCAGGAATATTTACTAGGCAAATGAGGTTGCACTTTGGCATGTGGCAATGATATGGAAAGGAAAAGGTGTCCAAGGAGTTTGAGGTTAATTGGGAAAATAAAAATAGCACTTGCTTCACAATGTGCCATTTAGGGCAGAATAGGAAATGAATTATTTGAGCATGATGATAAACATGACAAATGAAATATTTTGCTATATTTGAGAAAGATATGACCCAAACAATTTATGAGAATTATTTGGGAATTTTAGGAGTGATGGAAATAAAGGTTGCTTCACAACCTAGGGCAATTTGAGTTATTCCTTTAATAGAAAAGGAATATCCCCAATAAAAAGAATATTGGGATTTGGGCTAGGATGAAAATGACAGGGTCTAGGGAAGGATTTGGGAATGACAAGCCACTTTGGAAGCAAAGAAGAGTTCATCTTCTTCAGTTTCCAGACCACAAGGCCACGGAAAAAGAAAACTCAAGCAAAAACCTCAGAAAAACAAAAGAAAAAGAAAGGGCCAAAAATCAGGCTGTCACAAACCTTACCCCCTTAAAGAAATCTCGTCCTCGAGATTTGGTTACTCAGGGAACAAGTATGAAGATCCTGAGTTAAGGAAACCGTTTCCAACTCGGGTATCCTTTTTGTTATTTTTGTTCCCACTAAATTTTTATCTGACTGGCCCTGGGGTGGTTTGCTTTAATATATCCATATTCTGACAGATTTTACCTTGCTTGTTCATGCTTATACAGGCTCCAATTTCTTTTCAGATCTGCTGACTTAGCTGTCTGTGATTGATTCTCACGACTGAAATATATGTCGGTCTCACAAATCCAAGAGTGATTTCCGCTGGGTGTGTCATCCGGCACTGACAATCTTTCATGAAGTGGTGATCAGATTTTTTTCTAGTGGACACCCAAGCTCTAACTCCTTGCATTGGGTTTCTCCACTAAATGCAGGTCCTTCGGGTTCCAAACAGTGAGTTGGGTCATAACCGCTTTCCCGACTGCTTCTAGCTTATCGCGGAAGTTTCTGAATCATCTTAACTGGTTCCACTGTCTTGAGTGTCGGATCCGTACCAAATATTTGATTGTCGCCTGTCGTGGCTAGCATAAGAGTTTGACATGTAGGATAATATCTGCAGACTTTACTGACGGTGGTTCTGCACCACGCGGGTCTTGCAACAATTTTCATACTCACATCACTGGTCTTGCTCCTTCATTATCGTTTTCTTGGTCTGGATCCTTGGCTGAAAGAGCTGGGTCATATTGCTTCTTTGTATCACCATAGGTATGGTCGGTACAATTTTTCGGCAATCGTAGCCTATCCTCATTTTCTGACAAGGTACCCCATTTAAATGGCAGTTTTAACTCCCCTCAAGTTCTGACTGATTCTTGCTTCTGACCAAAATGTTGCGGATCTGATTCTTGGGATTCACTGCCATATGCTGTCAATTCACAGCGTACTACCTTGTACCAATGTCTTACTGAGGAAGATTGGCTGGCTTGTGCTCAAAACTTTCATCGGACAGCTTGCTGAAGAAGACTGGGTATCGTGCTTCAGAAGCTTACCCCCTTAAAGACTTTGTTGGGGAAAGCCTCAGTACCTTATGCCAGAAGCTTTTGCGGTTGCTTACTGAAGAAGGCAGAGTACCTTGTACGGGAAATCATCCATGTATCGTACTGAAGAAGATAGATGAATCTTGCCTTGGAAGCTTGTCGGGTATCTTGCGAGGGAAGATTGGGTTACTTACACCAGAAACTTCTTATTGTGATATGCGGACTGATTTCCACATATATAACCATCTTAAAATTTTTGTTATTGATTTCTTGTATGAAACGGGGTTTTGTAGGACTATCCTCCTTTCTGAGGACATGCCATATTTTTGCTTGCTTCCAGGTACCTCGGGTTCCAAATTCATCCTCAACGAAAAATTACACTTGTATCTGAGCCATACCTTTGATAATATTTTGTCAACCTTGCACACAATTTATCTTCTTGCTGATTTGATCATTTCTGCTATGAGGAGTGAACGTTAATGCAAACTTTATACTGACATTCCATCCAGGATTTCTTTTGTATTCAGACGAGCTATTTCCAATTTCACCGCAGTCTGCTGACAATTCCATTCTGTTTAGCTGAGTTTCCAAATATATGCATTTCTTGCTGACTCTTCGGGTCCGGTGTCGGCTGACGAGCAACTTTAATAGGGGGAAATTTGTAACACCGAAGGCCCAAAGAAAGAAACAAAAGAAACGACTAAAACAAATGCACACAAGCATACTACTAATTTAATTAATCAAGCAATCATCACATATTACTACTACTCACACCATAATATGCATGCACACCTAAGCACACAAATCGCACGGAAACTCCGGTATTATGGTCAAATATGCTGTGGCGGTGTGCACGAAAATTATATCTGTGTGTGGAAGGAGTTGGCGTAACCGAAGCTACACCAAGCACTGGCTGAACAGTGGCTGGATCTGGATGGATACACCGGTGAGAACGGACTTGACGATCAAGTAGCGAGACACAAAAGTCACGACCACTTCATTATCAAGCGTACGAAGGGAATCGTACCCGTCCAAAGAATGAAATGACATGGCAAGATAACAATGGAAGACTGGGTTTATTGGCATTGCCCTTTTCTAATAACAAAGATCAGCAAGGGTTGCCAAGGGGACGAGATGAAGGGCATGGATGATGATGTGGTCGCATCACACCGAGGGGCAGGCATGCTAAGGAGGGTGCAGGCGGTGGACCAAAAACGATCCCGCCTATACTCACAAGATCAACCGTTAGTGACAAAATAATAATCTATATGCATGCTATGCGACAAACAAATGCAACAATCAAGTGCAACAAACCAACTAGGGTATATACTACCGCTTTCTAACGTTCGCGCGGGCTAAGGCATCATATAGCCAGACCTGGCTCTGATACCAAGCGCTGTGGCACCCCGGCTCAGAGAAAACCGGAACGCCTCGTATTCCAGCCCAGAGATCGAGGAGAAGTCTTCTAGAATACGGCACTGCTTAGCATAGAACAAACTAGCTTTCTATTATATCACGAATATGAATACAAGGTCTCCGATATTACAATGAATAACATCGGCACGGCGACACTACGCCATCCTCAGTTGCTCTATGCAAGTAGCAGAACAACTCGAAGCAGCGGAATAACTCTAGCAGCGGAACAACGACGACGGTGGTGAACTCCAATCCGCAGGGACTCTGGCTGGAACGCTTATCCTAGCTCGCAAACAAAGAATCCCTGGCAAACAAGCATGCAATCCAGGCACGACCTGCAAGCTGGCATGACACGCCAGGTCAGTACATTGAATGTACTTGCAAGCTCACAATTAACCAGAAGCATTCAAGACAAACAACAGCATGGCAATTACAGGTTAAGCAGGAATTAACATGAGATCCTCATAACAACATGACCTGAACAACATGACACCCAAAGTAATACTCCCAAAATAATACCAGGTACCATCATGAAAATAATCGTAATAGCCACTAAAATCCAAAGGCAACATGAACACGATACAGCTAGAACAACATGAGCATAGCATGAGCATATGAGTCTGACGATACTAGCATGCAACATGATGACACTATATGCATTATTTATTTTGCTCGGGTTACTACGTAACGATCACATGCCTCACTTACCAACCTCGGACATCACACGATTATCTCAGGATCAAATCAAGCTTGGTATAAACAATACCGTAGTAATCATTAAATGACCACAAGGAGCTTGATCTTTACCCATGATTCTCGCACAACATCGCGAATATACAATAACTCGGTATCCTCGATACCACCGTGATCCTTCCGGCGATCACAACCACGACCAACACTTGGTCTCAAACCGTGATCCTTACGACGATCACAACCACGACCAATATTTGGCCCGTGATCCTTACGGCGATCACAACCAACTTATCTCATCATCAAACCGGGGTTGTTATTAATCAAGTTATTATTAATACTGTTGACTCACGGTGGGACCGACACGAACTGGGCCCTTATCCGCGGGCGCGGCTATCGATAGATTTAATATACACTCTGCAGAGGTTAGTACACTGTACCCACACCACGGAACCCATGGCCTCGCACTCCTATTCGGGTGGACCAACGGCGTTCCGACAAAACCGATCTACTGCCATGACACTCTCCCGGCCACTCCGACCAACTCCCCTTTGGGCTAAGTCCTGGGTGGCCCCATGTCTACCAAAGACGCAACGACCACCGTCGTGGTCCGTCCCAAACAGGGACAAAAGCGCTTATCATCCAATCTACGGGCACACAAGGTTATGTCCGCCTACCTGATCAGGGTAAGCACGCCCATAACCTTCCCTAGTTGGAGGCACCGGCGAGAGGCATGACAATAGACCCAGTTAGGACCTCCCCATAAGGTAAGCGTGGTTGCACTGGTCAGTTTCGATATGGTGGCACCATGACTCAGCCAACAGTTGTTCAAGTTCAATTTAATCCGGTTAAACTTGAATGCAATATGCTGAGCCATGATAAAATAACATGATGCATATACAAAGCATGAGAATGATATCAACATAAGCACGGGATGCAACATAACTATCCACCATATCAACTATGAATAATCTCCAACTGAACATGGCATAATGACGAGCATGAATATTACAAGTGCAACACTACTCATAGCATAACATGACCACTAGCATCAACCATAAACATCATGCATGAACATAACAACAATGCAAGCATGCAAGCATTTAACCAACTGGATGCAATGGAACATGTATAACAACGGTACTCGGGACGGATGGTCGTCATGCACCGAAGACCATTACCAACATCAACATGTACTACTAGCAAGCATAAGCATATGAAAGGAATACTAGCAACTAGCAGGGCATGATAACCAGGTGCATAACAACATAGCAAGAAGGTAAGCACTAACCCAGAAGCATTACCGAAACAACGATAACCACATTTTAAACAAGCAAACATTTAATAAATATTCAAGTTGAAAACCATGGCTACTGCATGACTATCATGCAAGTGGGTATTGTGGCTTTCCTGGGGATGAAGAAAACACCGGGAAGATGTGCGGAAAGATCGCAGAAAGATTCGCCGGAAACACTTCTCTCTCGAAAGGGGCTGGTTAACAGCAAGGGCAAAATGGTCATTTTCACAATGTCAAATCATAGTGAAAATGAAACCAACAGAACGGGCTAGACGAGACGAAGAAGTGGGCTTTGGAATCACCTCATTTGGAGTTGTGGTTAAAAAGATATGAAGGGTTGAAGTTCAGGGACTTTTCTGCAAAAATATCATCACAAACAAGTCCCTGAGTGGATAAGACAGAGGCGCAAAGTTAGAAATACGCTTTCTGATTAAGAAAACGCATTCTGGGCTGAAACAGAGAGGAAATACGCTTTCAGTAAAAGAAAGCGTACTTTGAGCTGAAGCAAATGGAAAATGCGCTTTCCCGAAGGTGAAAACGTACTCAACCGAGTACGCCTCCACTTAATCGAGTCAGCCGAGGCGGGACTGAGGCTTGTGACGCTGACGTGCGGGTCCCACGGGCGGTGGGGCCCGTCACTTATCCAGCTAGGCAGGCGGGGTGAACGCCTACCCGCCGACAGGTGGGGCCGGTAGGAGATGGGGCCCGCCAGGATCCTGTCTTCTTCCTCCTCCTCGCTGTGCCCCGATGGAAACAGAGGAGGGAGGCAGGGAGGAGACCGGCGACGGGGCGGGCAGCTCCGGCCGTCCCAGGGTCAGGCGAGAGCACCGGCCGGTTCGGGGTGGAGTGCCGCGCCCACCCAGACGAGAAAAGGGCGCCGGGGAGGACCAGGGGCGACGGGGCTCACGGCGACAGGGAGGCGGCAGAGAGCGGCGGCCGTTCTCGGGGCACGGCCCTAGGGGTGCTCCGGTGAGGTGGAGAGAGGGTAGGGAGGTTCCCCGGACTTCGGGGAAACCGAGGGTGGTGGCTAGGGGAAGAGTAGGGCTCTGGTGGCCGTAGGATGAGGAGGCCCGCGGCCATGGCGGTAATGGTGGAGCAGGAGAGCTCCAGAGGCTCGGGCGGATGGATGGGGAGGTTGCTGGGAGTGAGGGGGGCTGGTGGTGAGGTCGGACGGCCTCGGGGTGGGCTTATATAGCCGCGGGGCGAGATGCCGCGCTGTCGTCGCCGCGGACACGCGGCCGGCGCCGCGGACGCGTGTGCATGCGCATGAGCTTGGGGAAGGCAACAGAGAGGGAACGGACGAAGGGCAGGGCTCACGGAGACGAGGCCGAGCTCGTGGACAAGAGGAGAAGAGGCCGAACGCCATAAATGCCCGGTCGGCTACAGGCTTCCCGTGGGCGCGCGGCGACGAGAGCTGACAGAGGGGAAGAGGGCTCCATGAGGACGGCGACGACGCGGTGCAGCTGTGGGACACGCTCACGAGCTCGAAGACGCCGAAAGGGAGAAGGGGTCCAGCACAAACAGCCACTGGACGCGTGCACTGCACATAGAGTGCGTGCACAGGCATGCCATTGTTGTGGTCACCATGTGCACTGGCATGTAGTGGGGAGAGGTACTTGTAAATGTTGTCTAGTGAGTAGTTCATCCAGGGGAGGTTGCATCTGAGGTGGTAGATGGGTTAAAAGTGACATGGTTAAAAAGTAATCAAGCTCTGAAGTTTACTGCAGTAAACTTGATCGAGCACTGCTGATCCACAGAGACTTGATTGAGATCAAAGGAGTTGTCTAGTATGTTTAGGGTAAGAAGGACTTACATCCTGGTAATTTTGAGAAGAATTGGACCACTAATTAATATAGTTGCTTTATGACTAAGTAATCTGGTCCAGAATGAAGATCATGATGATGCTCTCAAATGGAGAAGCCACTTGAGCTGAAATTGGGCAAGGCAGAGTTATTTGGTCTTATGAAAATGCTCAAAAGGTTTCACACCAATTGGATAAACCAAAATGGTACTTCCTTCACAAACATTTCCACTGACCAGAAACTTGCAAAAATTCAAGAGGAATAATGGCTTGATGAAACATGCCCAAAATGGGTGGAGGTAAGTTATATGGATAACAGAAGGCCTAGAAAAATTGGAAGCCATAATGGAGCAAGATAACATATACTTGCTTCACAAACTGAAATTTTGGACAGAATCAAAGAATTGAAGATGAGCTCACATGGAGGCATGACATGAGCTCTACTTTGGTGGAGAGCTATGATATGATGATATGAGGGATCATGAAAAATGGCAACTCATTTGGATATGCCTAGCTTGTACTTCCTTCACAACCAGTTCCCTCAGACAGGAACTTTGAAAAATTGCTCAGGAATATTTACTAGGCAAATGAGGTTGCACTTTGGCATGTGGCAATGATATGGACAGGAAAAGGTGTCCAAGGAGTTTGAGGTTAATTGGGAAAATTAAAATAGCACTTGCTTCACAATGTGCCATTTAGGGCAGAATAGGAAATGAATTATTTGAGCATGATGATAAACATGACAAATGAAATATTTTGCTATATTTGAGAATGATATGACCCAAACAATTATGAGAATTATTTGGGAATTTTAGGAGAGATGGAAATAAAGGTTGCTTCACAACCTAGGGCAATTTGAGTTATTCCTTTAATAGAAAAGGAATATCCCCAATAAAAAGAATATTGGGATTTGGGCTAGGATGAAAATGACAGGGTTTAGGGAAGGATTTGGGAATGACAAGCCACTTTGGAAGCAAAGAAGAGTTCGTCTTCTTCAGTTTCCAGACCACAAGGCCACGGAAAAAGAAAACTCAAGCAAAAACCTCAGAAAAACAAAATAAAAAGAAAGGGCCAAAAAACAGGCTGTCACATCCATGCCGCCAGCACAGGCGGGTAGTCCCGCGCGGTGCTGGAGGTAGCAGGGGAGGAGGAGGAGCAGGAGGGATGGTAAGGTTGCCATGATTTGGGTCATTTCTGGGCTGGACTTCATCCATTGGCCGCCGCAGTGGATGCGGGATGAGGAATTGGCTTGTAGCATAAGCACACGGCTCGGGTCTGGGACGTGGTTGCTACATTAGTACAGAGTACTTAGGAAGCTTCGGTGTGACATGGTTCGGTGACGATCGGACTGGCTATACGGACGGAGAACCGACCGACACGCCAGTTTGGATCGTGTCCGCGCCGCTAGCCGCCAATACTGCTGTCTGACACTTGTTTGGATGTTGTCATGTCGTGTAACTTTCACACTTGGCCTGGCCTGGATCACTCAGGCACGAAAATTAGCCTGCCAAGCGCCCCCGTTCGCTCACCTGGATCGCAGGTAGCAGCTACTCATACCTATACGTGGCTTGTGAGCTGGTTTGTATTGTCAGTATCTTTTTTGGTCCTTACATACACTACTGCAGGATGCTGCTAACGCGGCGCTACGATCAGAGACCCTTCGACGAAACTGTGTGCGATGCAATAATCGCAAACGGTGGTGTAAAAAACCGTCAAAAAAGGTGCAAAACATTTGCGATGGAGGATGCATCAAACACGGTTCAGATTTTAGTTGCATGTGCGATGCAGGGCATACGGTTCAGCTCAATTAACTGTTTGCGATGAGGAGGAACAAAAGAAACGGGCAGCCATATGAAGGTGTTTGCAATGTACATCATCCGGTTCACTCGGATGAACTGTTTCTGATTAGGCAACACAAAAGAAACGGTCAGCCCGATGAAGGTGTGTGCGATGTACATCATACGGGTCACTCGGATGAACTGTTTCTGATTAGGCAACACAAAAGAAACGATCGGCCCGATCAAGATGTGTGCGATGTACATCATACGGTTCACTCGGATGAACTGTTTGTGACTAGGCAAGAGAATAGAAACGGTTCAATATAACAAGATGTGTGTAATACGCGGCAAACAGGTATGTAATCAGAAATGTTTGTGAAGACAGATAATAACACAAACGATTGCTTCTAATATGACGTATGTGATATGCTCTGTCTATAGAACATCTATTTGCCATTGTGGGACGGGCGATCTACACCATAAGGATGCGAAGAGGCATTCCTACCAGCAAGGACTAGCTGTTCCACCAGTAGCTCATGTAAGAAAACTATCAAGTTAAATGTGCTCAGGCTGGAGCAGCCATCAGATGGGTGACTGGATGGGAAGTTTTGTTGATGTTAAATTAACTAATAGGACGGGAGAAATGACCCATTCCCTCAGCTAATTTAACCACGAGGTCCTTGTTTTTTTTAACACATGTTAAAGAAGGTCTACCGCATTACTTTTTGACAATGTGCGATACGTGGCATACAGTTCATCCATCCGACCTGTTTGTGATGGAATAGGCCATGCGTGTTGTGGGAAAACACTTGCTAGTATTCAACCGTTTGGGGTTGATGAATTCATCACCGACGGGTTCCCTAGTGTGGTCCGTCTTCGTCTAATCATCGTCTACTTCTTGTGTTAGCTTGATGTTCCTTCTATGCCAAGTTTCCATTAATTGATGGCATTTTATGAACACGCCACCGATTCCCGCCATTTCCTCACCGGTTTCCCGCCACCCTTCTCTATTGTGCATAGGCGGCGCGCGATGCACGGAGGCGACAAGCACAGCCTGTAGCACAGCCACCTTGTCCAAGCATGCCAACCCACCAAAGTGCCGCCTCTGCCATCAACCTCATCGACGAGGAAAACGAGCAGGCGCCACGACCCGTCGAGGCCGAGGCGCTCCTCGGCAACGCGATGGACGACACCGTGATGCGCGTCATTGCCAGGATTGAGCAGACCTTTGGCGCATGGCGCTTGAGCACCGTGGATCAAGATAGGCAGGTAAGCGCCAACATGTTGTAGCTCGCCGCACAACATGATCGATGGCACGCTACAGAGCAAGCTAGGCGCGTCCGTGCCGATAGGCTGCGGCTCACCGCACGGCGAGACCGTTGGAGCGCCGCAGAGCGAGAGGCGCGGCGCGCCGCATAGCAAGAGCGGATCCATCAGCGCTTGCCTGCTGTCGACACGGCATCGCAGCTGGGTACACATCCCGTCAGTACCCCCATTCGTCGCCAGGAGTGGGCAGAGGCCCTCAACGTCGTACTTGTATCAGAGGTCGGCCGCGCCATACTTGCACCGGACGCCCGCCGCACCGTTCGCCTTGTCCACGGCCCGCTGGATGCCAACGCGCTGGTCCGTAGGCTCGACCGCCTCCTTGGCCCAGGTGTCCACCTGGGCGTAGTAGAGGAACATGGCCGTCGCATCCTCGAGCTGGTGATCTCCGATGAAATAGCCAACTTGGAGCTCGAGATCGCGCTCCAGATGTACCGCGAGCGTGTCGACCGCTTGGATGAACGGCTGCACGAGTTCAGGCACAGCCAAGAGCTACCCTAGGCAAGGGCTGCTGGTCATGGTCTCATGGACGCGTTTTATTTTGAAAAGTCGTTTCGACGTGGATAGCTATGTTTTCACAGCAATTATAGCATTGCTCTGTTTATTGCTCTGTTTCAATGTGTGTACTCTGTTTTCCATTCTTATATGTTCTGTTTCAATATGTGTATATACGCTTTCTATTCTTTATATGTGGATGATAATAGCTAGATTCAAATTAGTATACAAAAATAGATAGAAAATGGAATTCATAATATATATATATATATATTAATCGTTCATTAGATCATCACAGAATATATATATATATATATAATATCATCACATATACGTGGTGATACTTAACTACTAGGTACAATGCATATAATTGAAAACGAACAATACTGAAACTAATAATCCCTCCTAGGGCTAGTATTCTGGCAGCCCCTCGCGAGCAGCTCCCTGGTGCGCGGCGTCTTCCCAGTGCGGAGGCAGTACTGCGACTCCTCTGCCTCGCAGCGCTTGACGTACCGATTTGCCTCTTGGTGGCGGACGTGCACGGTCGATCTTGCCATTTCGTTGGGCGACCACCGGAGCTCCTCGTCGGTGGCACTCTGGAGCTTATCGGCCCACCTCCATGCAGCAATGAGGCGCCCAACGCCTATGACCTTCCTCGCGAAGTACCCGTCTTCGTACACCTCCTCGGCACGACGACGCGCCCGCCCCCAAAGCTCCGCCGCCTCCTTTTTCCAGGCGGCATCACGGGCTTCATAGGCCGCCTGTTACCTGGCTTCCTCCTCCGCCATCTCCTTCTTGAATGCCACTTGCCTGGCTTTCTCAGCCGGCGGCAGCGACTTCCACAGACAAAGATTGTACTGGCCCCAAAACCAATCCAAAGTTGGGGGGTCCGACGCAACCTCGTCAGGCGGCGCGTAGGGGTCCTCGTCGCTGCTAATCGCGTGAGCATCCTCGGGGGGCAGCGACTCCTCGTCGGTGCGTGGGCAGACCGGCGGTGCCATGGCAGAGATTTGAGAGAGAGAGAGAAAGAGAGGGCGAGCGAGGCGAGGATGTAGATGAGAATGCAGGCGGGACGACGTGAGCAAGGTAGTATTTATTGGCGGCCGGAATCTAGATCAACAGGGACAGTACACACGCCGTTCGCTGGAATTTATGAGTACTGTAGTTTGAATTACACATAATTCCCATAGCAAATCCGTGTGTGAACATAATAGCTGACGGTTTCCAATACAGAACCGTGTCTGATTAATGATCCCCGCCAATCACCTACCAAACCTCGAGCCGCGAGATAGAGTGCCAATCGTGTGGGGGCCGGTTGTCTTGCCAGATCTTTACATTTTCTTTTTTGAACACCAGATATTTACATCGTCTGATGATTTTTTTAACTCGCACACAAGTAAACAAAAAAATGACTATTCAAACCGTTTTGGTTAGGCGTTGCATGTAGATGTAGTTCAAATTTGAATTACAGTCATTAAATGGTTAGAAAATCACTTAAATGTCTTTAAAAGGTCAAATGACCCCTGAAAATTTCCAAAATTTCACATGACAGTTGTATTAGTGCACGTTAAACGTAGGAAAAATTGAAGGTCGTAAGAGGAAGCTATCTCCCGTCCGTCAGCAAACATGCATTGTTCCCTCTCGGAACCACGAACCTTCTAGTGAGTTGATCCGGTTTGTGAGGGGTGTGTGTCCAAACTTTCGTCAAACAGGCCATTTTTTTTACCACATCATCCTGGTGGCATGACATTAAATCAAGCAAGGTTTCATGTTTTTCTGACCATTTTTTAAAATTTTGGAATTAAAATGCCAGCGCATGCACTCCATGCATGTGCCCATGCCTTGACACTAATATGTTTGAAAATTCCTTCTAATTTACTGCACATGAAATTAACTCACACACAAGTACACAAAAATATGATTTTTCAAAACCTTTTTGGTTATGCGTTGCATGTAGATGTAGTTCAAATTTGAATTACGGTCATTAAATGGTTAGAAAATCTCTTAAATGTCTTTAAAAGGTCAAATGACCCCTAAAATTTACCAAAATTTCACATGACAGTTGTATTAGTGCACGTTAAACATAGGAAAAAATTTGAAGGCCGTATGAGGAAGCTATCTCCCGTTCATCATCAAACATGCATTGTTCCCTCTCGGAACCACGAACCTTCTAGCGAGTTTCTCCGGTTTGTGAGGGGTGTGTGTCCAAACGTTCGTCAAACATGCCAATTTCTTTACCACATCATCTTGGTGGCATGACATTAAATCAAGCAAGGTTTCATGTTTTTCTGATCATTTTTTAATTTTTTGGAATTAAAATGCCATGGCATGCACTCCATGCATGTGCCCATGCCTTGACACCAATATGTTTGAAAATTTCTTCTAATTTACTTCACATGGAATTAACTCGCACACTACAAAAAAATATGATTTTTCAAACCGTTATGGTTAGGCGTTGCATGTAGATGTAGTTCAAATTTGAATTACGGTCATTAAATGATTAGAAAATCACTTAAATGTCTTTAAAAGGTCAAATGACCCCTAAAATTTACCAAATTTTCACATGACAATTGTATTATTGCACGTTAAACGTAGGAAAAAATTTGAAGGCCGTAAGAGGAAGCTATCTCCCGTTCGTCATCAAACATGCATTGTTCCCTCTCGGAACCACGAACCTTCTAGCGAGTTGCTCCGGTTTGTGAGGGGTGTGTGTCCAAACTTTCGTCAAACATGCCAATTTCTTTACCACATCATCTTGGTGGCATGACATTAAATCAAGCAAGGTTTCATGTTTTTCTGATAATTTTTTAATTTTTTTGGAATTAAAATGCCATGGCATGCACTCCATGCATGTGCCCATGCCTTGACACCAATATGTAAAATTCCTTCTAATTTACTGCACATGGAATTAACTTGTGTTGGGGATCGTAGCAGAATTTTAAAATTTCCTACGCATCACCAAGATCCATCTATGGAGTATACTAGCAACGAGGGGAAAGGAGTGCATCTACATTCCCTTGTAGATCGCGAGCGGAAACGTTCCAATGAACGGGGTTGATGGAGTCGTACTCGCCGTGATCCAAATCACCGATGACCGAGTGCCGAACGGACGGCACCTCCCCGTTCAACACACGTACGGAGCAGCGACGTCTCCTCCTTCTTGATCCAGCAAGGGGTAAGGAGAGGTTGATGGAGATCCAGCAGCACGACGGCGTGGTGGTGGATGTAGCGGGATCTCGGCAGGGCTTCGCTGAGCTTTTGCGAGAGGGAGAGGTGTTGCAGGGGAGGAGGGAGGTGACCAAGGCTGTTGTACTACTGCCCTCCCTCCCCCCTTTATATAGGCCCCCTGGGAGGGGGGCGCCGGCCAGGAACCCATCTGGATGGGGGCGGCGGCCAGGGGGAGACTTGCCCCCCAAGGCAAGTGGGGCGCCCCCCCACCCTAGGGTTTCCAACCCTAGGCGCAGGGGGGAGGCCTATGGGGGGCGCCCCAGCCCACTAAGGGCTGGTTCCCTTCCCACTTCAGCCCATGGGGCCCTCCGGGATAGGTGGCCCCACCCGATGGACCCCCGGGACCCTTCCGGTGGTCCCGGTACAATACCGGTGACCCCCGAAACTTTCCCGGTGGCCGAAACTTGACTTCCTATATATAATTCTTCTCCTCCGGACCATTCCGGAACTCCTCGTGACGTCCGGGTTTCCGCATACTCATATCTCTACAACCCTAGCGTCACCGAACCTTAAGTGTGTAGACCCTACGGGTTCGGGAGACATGCAGACATGACCGAGACGCCTCTCCGGTCAATAACCAACAGCGGTATCTGGATACCCATGTTGGCTCCCACATGTTCCACGATGATCTCATCGGATGAACCACGATGTCGAGGATTCAATCAATCCCGTATACAATTCCCTTTGTCAATCAGTATGTTACTTGCCCGAGATTCGATCGTCAGTATCCCAATACCTTGTTCAATCTCGTTACCGGCAAGTCTCTTTACTCGTACCGCAATGCATGATCCCGTGACTAACTCCTTAGCCACATTGAGCTCATTATGATGATGCATTACCGAGTGGGCCCAGAGATACCTCTCCGTCATACGGAGTGACAAATCCCAGTCTCGATCCGTGCCAACCCAACAGACACTTTCGGAGATACCCGTAGTGTACCTTTATAGTCACCCAGTTACGTTGTGACGTTTGGCACACCCAAAGTACTCCTACGGTATCCGGGAGTTGCACGATCTCATGGTCTAAGGAGAAGATACTTGACATTGGAAAAGCTCTAGCAAACGAACTACACGATCTTTGAGCTATGCTTAGGATTGGGTCTTGTCCATCACATCATTCTCCTAATGATGTGATCCCGTTATCAATGACATCCAATGTCCATAGTCAGGAAACCATGACTATCTGTTGATCAACGAGCTAGTCAACTAGAGGCTTACTAGGGACACGTTGTGGTCTATGTATTCACACATGCATTACGATTTCCGGATAACACAATTATAGCATGAACAATAGACAATTACCATGAACAAAGATATATAATAATAACCATTTATTATTGCCTCTAGGGCATATTTCCAACAACTTGCACACAAGTACACAAATATGATTTTTCAAACCGTTTTGATTAGGCGTTGCATGTAGATGTAGTGCAAATTTGAATTACGGACATTAAAAGGTTAGAAAATCACTTAAATGTCTTTAAAAGGTCAAATGACCCCGAGAATTTTCCAAAATTTCACATTACAGTTGTAGTAGTGCAGGTTAGACGTAGAAAAAATTTGAAGGCCGTAAGAGGAAGCTATCTCCCGTTCATCATCAAACATGCATTGTTCTCTCTCAGAACCACGAACCTTCTAGCGAGTTGCTCCGGTTTGTGGGGGGTGTGTGTCCAAACTTTCGTCAAACATGCCAATTTCTTTACCACGTCATCTTGGTGGCATGACATTACATCAACCAAGGTTTCATGTGTTTCTGTTTTTTTTGTAATTAAAATGTCATGCCACTCCATGCATACGTATTCATGCATATGTGTCCATGTCGTGATACAAATATGTTTGAAAATTCCTTCTAGTTTACTGCACATGGAATTAACTCGCACACAAGTACACAAATATGATTTTTCAAATCGTTTTGGTTAGGCGTTGCATGTAGATGTAGCTCAAATTTGAATTACGGTCATTAAATGGCTAGAAAATCACTTAAATGTCTTTAAAAGGTCAAATGACCCCTAGAATTTTCTAAAATTTCACAATACAGTTGTAGTAGTGCACGTTAGACGTAGAGAAAAATTGAAGGCCGTAAGAGGAAGCTATCTCCCGTTCGTCATCAAACATGCATTGGTCCCACTCGGAACCACGATCCTTCTAGTGAGGTGCTCCGGTTTATGAGGGGTGTATGTCCAAACTTTGGTCAAACATGCCAGCTTTTTACCACACCATCTTGGTGGCATGACATTACATCAACCAAGGTTTCATGTGTTTCTGATTTATTTTATTTTTTGGAATTAAAATGCGATGTCACTCCATGCTTAATTGTGTCATAGCCGTTAGACCAATATGTTTGAAAATTACTTCCAATTTGCTGCACATTGAATTAAATCGCACACAAGTACATGAAATATGAGTTTTCAAACTGTTATGGTTAGCTGTTGCATGTACATGTAATTCAAATTTCAATTCGGTCGTTAAATGGCTAAAAAATCACTTAAATGTTTTAGAAGGTCAAATGACCCCTGATATTTTCTAAAATTTGACATGGCAGTTGTATTAGTACTACAAAATTTCTCGTTCATTTAAAACACCATCTGTTGGCGCTTTATTCCAAATTCGTCTTTCACAGCTAATACAAAATATCTACAACATCACACACAATTGTTTTCTAGGAACCGTTTGCGATGAAAATATCTGGGTTTATTTAAGTCTCCCTCCTTAAGCTTCGTCGGCTCGTCTGCTCTAGTGCCGGCAACCCCCGAATCCACGAATCCCGATCCCCATTCCCGTACCTCCTTCTTGCAAAGATGACGTTGTGGAAACGTTTCGTGAAGGCCCGTATGATGGCCGCGTCCCCCCCCCCCCCCCGAGCGCCGCCGCCTATGCCGAGAGCGCAGCTGCCTACACCGAGAGTGCCGGCGCATCCGCATTGAGCGTGGCCGCTTCCGCCGAGAGGGCGTCTGCAGCGGCCGACGGGGCAGCAGCTGCTGCGATGGCGGCTGCAAACGCCGAGAGCGCTCGAGCTACCGTCCGTGCCGCTGATGTCGCCCTGGCCCAGGTCGAGGCCATCCACGCCAAGATCGAGGATGCACACGCCAAGATATTCCAGGCCACCTCGGACTCCAGCATGCAACCCACATCTGAAAAGGCGGCGGTGGCCATGGAGCACCTGCTTCCTCATGAGGTCACCGAGCGGGAGCTGGAGATGCAGGAGGGGGCGGAGATCGAGGAGCGCCGGGAGGAGGAGTTGTGCGTGGCCGAGGTCGAGGTAGAGAAGAGTCTGTCTGTCGAGGAATCGGCGGTGGAGTACCAACGCGAGCTCTAGCACAGCCACTACTACGAGTAATACAACCTTGAGGGCGGCGCCGAGGACGAGGACGAGGACGCGGTCGACTTCAGCAGGGGTGACGCGGAGTCCACCAACGGCGACATGTCGCCAGGACAAGTCATCGATGTCTCATCTCACACCGGCGATGCATAGGCTAGCGCGGCGGCGGATTTTTAATTATGCGTACTTAGGATTTGTTTTTAATGCTGGTCTTTTGTTAAAGCAATGTTTAGGTCAACTGGCTCTCTGTAATGACTAAAATTGCTCGATTCAGTAAGTGTAGTATGTCTGTTGTACGCTCTTTTGTGTGCCCAAATTAGCAAGCGATGTTAAATTATGCAATGACGTACCCGGGGAAATTTCCACCAAAATTTGAATTATCAAACTCATCCCATGCGCGTAAAGCAGAAGAATCGTTTGCGATGCACACAATCGTTCAAAGTGAATGGTCCGGCGGCACCGCGCGCGTTCAAAGTGAATGTGCCCATGCCTTGAGACCAAAATTTGAATTATCAAACTCATCCCATGCGCGTAAAGCAGAAGAATCATTTGCGATGCACACAATCGTTCAAAGTGAATGGTCCGGCCGCACCGCGTGCAAAGTTTCCCTCCACATTTCCAAAATTTTAGCCTACCGCCAAAATATCTACCCTCGCCCCCCCTTCCCCACCCCCTTTTCTCCCCGACCACAAGTCACATTTCCCATGTTTCCTCCTTCCTTCCTTCCTTCGTTCCTTGCTAAGCTATAGCCGCTTCCTCGCTCTCGCTGTCTTGCATCCTACCGCCAGGGTCGCCATGGTCTTCTTCAAAGACCTCTCCAGCGGTTCCTCCTTCGGCGACTACTCCTTCACCACCCGGGTATGCCTCTCTTCTCTCTCTCGGGCTATGACTTGGAATGAAGGATTTTTACCCGGCGGTCAATTTGAGTCATTTCTTCCTCTTGTAGCTCCCTAGGACCATCAACGGCAACGAATGGAGCGAGGTGGCTGAAGATCTATCTGCTCGTTGTCACCATCAATCTCCATGTGTGAAGCTAGTTGCGTTTGATTCGGTGGACAGTGGGAGGAAGTTTCTTGCATGTGCAGAGAAGGTTAGACCCTCTTTCGTTGTTACAAATCATTTGTTAGATGTGATTCACACACTGTCACGGTCCCAACCCATTCATACCACATCTTCAACCACACGCATCCTAAGACAGTGTCACAGTTTGTACCTAGTATCTTAAATTGTTGCCATCTCATCAGCAGTGCCATTAGAAAATTATTTGGCACCGCTTCAGTAGTTTGTGCGGCCAACTTTCGTCCACACATCCGAGCAGCCAAGAAGTAAAATACTAAATCTTTATGGCACGAAGGAACTGGGCATCGGAGCAACTACGTGCTCCGGAGTCCGGGGCCCTGATTTTTTTTCTGCTGCATCGGTTTGCCAGTGCAGGGCACCGGTGCGAGATGTAGCAACAGTTGTCTTTACCCCAGCTTTGGCATACATAGTGGAGGCCTTAGTGCTATTAGTTCTATGTTACTAAATTTGTGCATGTACACACCTGTTAGTATCAATTTGCTATCATCCAAACACTGTCGCTATGTTGTTGCAGTTATATTTACCTTCCCCATAAAATGTTCAATTTGTTATTTATTGAACATGAGTAAGAACTTGTAGCGTCGTTGTAGTTAATTATAGCTTCTGATGTTCCAGAATTTGGTTGTTGTCTCAGTATCAATTATTTCATTTGCACATTGATCTTTTTGAGAAGATATATCATAATTAACATGTTTCTTCAGTTTTTCAAAATAAGCATTGATGATTTTCTATGTTGATATAAACCCATTTCCCCTACAATTGTTACTGATCTAGTTTTAAATATTATAGGATGAACGGAAGTGTTCGTACTTGGAGTGGGTTGATCAAGAGTGGCCACAGTCTTTCAAGATGTGCCTAACGAA
Source organism: Aegilops tauschii subsp. strangulata (assembly GCF_002575655.3). Lineage (NCBI taxonomy): Eukaryota > Viridiplantae > Streptophyta > Magnoliopsida > Poales > Poaceae > Aegilops > Aegilops tauschii. The sequence goes on from NC_053037.3 coordinate 393,078,244, forward strand.
GTTCTGGAGCATGTATGAGGAAAAGAACACACGTAGGCTTAGAGAAAGTCTTGTCAACGCTGAAGCATATTTCAAGATGCGGGATAAAAAGTTGAAGGTGGAGAATGAGCTCAGTTTTTTTAAATCAGACTTCGCTAAGATAGTGTTGGCGAAGGAGGAGACACTTTCCCAGTTGGCCCGTGCAAAATGGATTCTTATTGAACTGAAAGCAGAGGTGGATAAGACGAGCCTGGATGATCTCGATTAGGAAAATGAATATATTGTTCTTATGAAGTTGAACTAGCTATATGTTGTACTGTGTTGTTTTCATGTAGCTACCGTACTGTGATGTTATAATATATTTATGTGCCTGATATGAAATTGGCAAACAACTGTTCGATATGAAATGTGAATTTGCGTAATATAGGAATTATTAATTATAAACTAATAAACCTGCTAAATGTGTCATGGACCTTTGCAAACGGTTCTAGCAGTAAAAGCGCTTGCGATGGATAGCCCAATGCCACACAGTTTTCTTCATCAAATTGTGTGTGATATAGTTGATAAAAGCAAACAGTTAACCAAGGAAGACCGTGTGTGATAGTTACACCTTTCACACATGAGCTTACACATAAAACTGTGTGGGATGTACGTCTGAACGGAAACGTTTTCCCTGGATTGACTGTGTGAGATGTACATAAGAACGGAAACGTATTCCTTGGATTGACTGTGTGTGATATACATACGAACGGAAATGTTTTTCTAGGATTCACCGTGTGGGATGTACATAACTAGGGAAATGATTTTCTCGGATTACCGTGTGGGATGTACATACCTACGGAAATGATTGGGTTTCGATGCCTCGCCCGATCGCACACGGCCCCAACCTGGGTCCCAGGAGGGCCTATCCCCGACGATTTCTGGATCGTGTGGGAAGAACACCCTATCGCACACACTCACTTGGCAACAGTTCCAAATGTCGTCGCGGAAAGGGATTAAAACCCATTTGTTTAGGACCGACGCGCACCAGTGATAACCTGCCAGGCCGAGGCACGATCCAAACAAGTCTCTCTACAGGCTGCCTAATCAGGCTAAAAACTCAAAATACTAGGGACATGCCAGATATTTGACCGAGGGTAGCGTCCAATTCAGCTAACATCTCTATCTGAAGCCTTACAATTTAGCTTTTTTATTTCCCCTTAAACTTTAACTTCTTATATTTGAGGAATTAAAAAATTGACTCCTAACTGAACTCTTAAAATTTAACTCCTTAAAGAAAATTGTACAAATATGAGCATAGATACATAATATGATTCAAACTATATTGTATAATACGGATATGAACATAGATATCACAATTGAATTCGAACTACATCAAAAACTGGAAAAATACCAAATCTTCCTGTATTCGAAGTTAAACTAAGCATCAGCGTCGGAATCGAAGTCTTTTTTCGGCCATGATCTTCTCCCAATTCACACCGCCTAGGTCGGGAGCAGTCGGAGTTGGAGTAGCTAGGTGAAAGATGGATCACCTCCTCCCCCGCCCCACCGGACGGCCTGGCCTCGCCGATAACCCCTATGTTGTGCAGCTCGAGCCGCCGATGGTCCTTGGCGATGAGCTCTGGATGCATCTGGCTGAGCTCGCCCATGTACTGCTAATTAGCACGCATTGCCTCTCGCCTCTCGAAGGCCTTCCGATTCTCCTGCACCTCACGGCAAGTTGGTGTCGACGAACTGCGGACCTTGGTTGCAAGGGGGAAGTCGATCTTCGCCTGGCTAGCATAGAGGTTCACCACCTTCATATTGTAGGCCCTCGCCATTAGCTCAGCCAATTGGAAGGAGCGAAGCCCATACCAGTGGATAGTGTCCTAATCATTTATTTTTGAAACACAGGTCTCCCATGCCTTTGCTGTATGCCATCGTACTTTCTCTTCGACGACGGCGAGGGCGGCAGGTTGGTGAAAGAGTGAGAGGGGCGCGTGTCTTCGCATGCTCGGGGTGGATGTGTGACGCACCGTGGATCCGCGCTTCAAATTTGTGGTCGTGATCTCCGACGGCTACATCCCACCATTACGAAGGCAACGCAGACCAATTGGAAGTGCTGGCGGGGTGCATTGTGGGCGAGACGGTCGCCGGAAGGGGTGCGGGTGCGCGGAGAGAGTGGGGATTTGTGCCGCGACGACGGTGGCGAAGCAGCCTTAGGGCATCTCTAACGACAACCCGCAAAAATCGTCCCGCATCCGTCCGCGAATAGGGGGGACCAATCCGCGAACACGGATGCGGGAGGATGCCATCCAACACTAGCCGCATATTTTTGAAATCACATTTTAACTAACAGTGAAATTCATGGAAAGGGGTCGATATCCATCAAAGTTTGGATAGAAAATAGCACAAATCATTTGTACATAGCACACAAATTAAGTCTAGTACAACAATGTCTCTAATTTGACTAGATCCCGGATGTCCAACAAGTTTTTAATGAACGAATCATGTCATTCCAGACAAACTCCCCCTTCAGCTTCATCCAATAGTGTGTGCACGTAAATGGTCGTCCCTCTGTCGTGTGGTACACCACGGCGGCGTGTGCGGGCTACATATAATGTGTAGACCAACATTGAGTGAATGACTCATCAACAAGTTGAGCAAGAGTAAGTAAAACTTACCAACTCCTCCATGTTCGCGTGCAATGGCCATCTTGCCTCCAACCGACCAACCAAGTTGCAAACTTGATGACGCTGACCTGGATAGCGCACCAGCGATACGACAATGACCTAATGTTGTGTGGTTGAATGATGTAAATGTCGTAGGGCGCAATGTGCTTTCGTGCATGAAACTTTTCATGCACTTGCTCCCAGAAGGGCTCCCCTCTGCTCCTGCATATGAAATCCGCAGATACAACCAGCCACGCATCGCACAACAACTCATTCTCCATGGTCGAGTATGTCACCATCATTCGTACTCTAAAAAATGACAGAGCATTTGAAATTAAGCTCAATGGCATTTGACCGAACACTTGCCAGGCGTGGTGTTCGCCATGGAGGTCGTCGATAGGGGGTGGAATGTACCTCGGTACAAACGACTCCAGGGTGGAACTGTCGGAACGGCGAGCGGGCGCGTCGGTGCTGGTTGGGGACGTCCGGCAATGCCTCTGTGGCCGCCGGAGATGAACAACAGCGGCGGCGGAGGTGGAGGGTGTCGATGCAAGGCAAGGGGGAGAAGGGCGGGGTGGAAGGAAATGGGACCGGGAGGGGGATTGGGTGGGCCGGGGGTGTCAGGGTCCTACATTTTGGGCGTCCGGACTCCCGCAAACCACCCCCACTTTCGTCTCCAATTTATGAGAGAAATCGTGTCCGGACCGCCTCGCGGACCGATACATGTTGGCGTTGGATAGTTTCCGTGGTTCGGACAGCGCAGTCTGGATGATTGTGGAATGTTTGCGGGCCCGCCTTGGAGATGCCCTTAGTGAAGGAGATGGGTGGCGCGGAGGAGAGAATTATTTTTCTAAGAAAAGGCACATTGTTGAGTAAATATAAATGATGGCCGGTGCGAGGAGTAAACTTTTTTAGGACTTAAAAGAGGATAAAGGATTGGCTAGGTCCAATTTAACTCCTCAAAATATTTTTTAAAAATTCTTTAATTGATTTTGAGGGATCGGCTAGAACGCTAGAAATGCTTTAACAACTAGACAGCCATGTATTTCATGGTTGGGGTTTTGCATTGCCAACGCCAGGTCCTTTATTTTAACATCATCGTCCTCACGCTTTGCTTCAGGTGAAGAGAGAAAGCGAGTGTGACAAAATTTTCATTGTTGGTTGTTGCCGTTTTTGATAGGAGACTTGGAAACCGGAAAATGTGTGTTGCACACAACGTCCTCCTACGACAAAGTAATGCTTTCTGACTTTTTTAGGGAAGTCATCTTTTATTAATCGCAAAATAGGATTACACTGTCTATTAGTTTATGGACCAAACAGTCCGGTGGTTTATCACCCGAAACACCAGAAAACTTTACAGAGACTATAATCTGCTAGCAAATGTGCCGCTTAATTAGCTGGATGAAAACAATGCTTGAAATTGAACTTCCTTACTGATGAACCAATGTAACACATTCTGCAAATATCAGTATATCACCAAACCCGGATCCCACTCGTTTGTCTCGTGCAAAAATTGGTCACCTCTTGAGAATTAGACCCCGCTTCAACTCGATGGAATCCAAAGTTGGATTCCTCCGGGTACTCTCTCTGTCCCATTATTACTAACTGATGCTCAAATTATCCGTGTCGCTTTCCGCCGATCTCTGGCTTCGTCAACTACGCCGACGCAATCTTTAGACCAACGCAACGGCCAAAGTTAGCTGCGTTAAAAACGAGTGGCCCACGATGAGTCCAAACTTTTACTTGGTCAACGGTCACATTTCAAGGATGGTTGTGGCAGGTCGAAAGAGCATCTATCTATGTCTGGCAACAACGTAGCAATTCTAGATCAATTGACATTTATTCGTTCGACGACAATGACCAGCAATGCAACATCCGGACAGTGTCATCTGTCATCTGATGGCAGGGAGGCGCGTGCCAAATTATAGAAAAAAAAGATGTCACATGCGCAATTTTTTAGAAGAAAGAGAACAGATTATCTGTTACAGTGAAGTAGCACTAAACGTTGAAGATAAAAAAATGATACAAATTGTCTATCTTCGTGTGTCTGGCGGCAGGTGTCGCCTTCGTGGGTTGTCGTGAGAGGTTTAGTTTGGTTTTCCGTATGTCAGGGCATTTTCAATATTTACCCGCAAATTTACATCCACATCCGTGCGTGAACAGGTGGATCACTCGACATATATGCGAATGCCGGCCATCCAACACTACATGCATACATTGTAAATCATATTTGAACAGATCGAACGAAAATCATGCAAACTTTTATACAAACCTGAGCACATCCATTACAATTCGAACAGTTTTCATTTAAAAAGGCGACCAGACCTTGAACCTATCCTACGGCGCCGCCCGCCGCCCACTCTCTTTGTATTTTACATTGGCGATCACATGCTCCATCTGCCGTCTCCATGAGCGGCGGCGGGGTTTAACAGTCATGAGGTGAAGGTACGGTCTCTCGCGAGGATGAGTAGAACATGTGAGACGGACCGACCCACTTGGGACACAATGCCCCGCCCCGCCTCCCATGCTCTATTCATCCTTTGAGGAGTCCGCGACCAATCTGTCACTGGTGTCAGTGGACGTGAAATTGAATATGGACGTGGACAGTCTGACACTATTCACTTGCCACATGCGGCCCTTTGGACAGCAGCGCATAGGACGCGCAACTGGCGACGTTCTTGTCCTCCACCGCCAGCACTGCCAGCGCGTGTGCGGGCGCGTCCGGCTTTGCGTTGCGAGTGGCACGTTAAGCACGCGCAGTCTCATAGAGTGCCCGCTGCTCCAGAACGAAGTTCAGATTTGCCGCGGCCATGGCGGCCACGACCTCCTTGCTTGCGCACTCACTGTAGTTTCGGCCCTCCGCCAGCCGGTGTTGCTCGAGGAGGAATAAGTTGTACCTCTGCTCCTCATGTCCCTGCCGGAACACCGACATAGGAGCTGACGCATGCCGCTCCTCATCCGCCGTGGCGGCATCGTAGTGCGCCAACACCTGCTCCATGGTCAAGGTGGCATGCACATGCATGGGGTCTGGACAGTTGTCATCGTCGGAGCCCATCTCCATCGCAGGGTCGTTGTCGGAGACCTCGGGCAAGCTAGCCGACATGTCGTGCTCGATTCACCAGGCACGACGGGCCTGCTAGGAGGCCACAAGGGCGGCCACCTCATGCTTTTGCTCTAATGTCATCTTCTCCCGCAGCGCGCTAGAGCTTACGGTCATGGTGGATGTGGTGTAAGGGAGGAGCATGTGCAGCGGATGTGTTGTGGTGTGGAGTTTAGCCGGGTGTGGCCGCCTTTAAATAGAGGATTCTAGTGAGGCCAAGCGTCCGGTGCGTCAATGCGCGGTGCCGGAGTTGGTTCCTCGGTGGCGAGCCTGCTTAATGGCTGCATATACAAACGGACGGGCATTGAACGAGCGTGGTAGATATCCATCTCGCTCCGTACAGTAAATGTCTCTCCGGCATTGAACAGGCCCGGACATCGAGGACGTGGCACAGGAGGCACTCTCGGCCGACGCACCAGTTCAATGTCGGCGCCAATAAGAGGTCGCGTCAGCTCTGGGCCGGCGTCAATGCAGAGCGACTGTTCTACAATGTCATGAATGCGGGGAGCTGGTGCCTGGCAAAAACGCACACCAGTGAGGGAGGAGTTTTTTTGCTGGGACATGATAGTCAGAAGCGGGTGTTGCAGCGGTCCAAACGTCCGCAAAGCCCCCCCCCCCCCACTTTGCCTCGGGGTTACGAAAAAACGTGTCCGGACCAGCTTGCAGACCGATACAGAACTGTGTTCGATGAAAAAACATGGCCGAACCATGCGGTCCGGACGGTGGGGCGGTGGGCGTTTAAGGCTCGACTGGAAGATTCCCTTAACCGAGCAAGTATGTTCTTTGTTTTTTTAGCAAATCGAGATCCTTCAAGCCGACTTTGAAAATTTCAATGAAGTAAACATCCAGATTTTCTCTGTAGATGATTCCTTTTCCAATTACATTTTCATCAGAAGCAAACGCATAAAGTCTCCAAGACTGAGAACCTCAGCCTGGGTTGCGCTAGCGACATCATAGGAAGTTCTCCAGCAAATCATCCATCCCCGTCTCTTCTGCTGTACTTTCCCGGTACGACACCTCATTAAGCCACAATATTTATTACTTCTATAGCTTGTCTTGCACTAATTGCATGCACACATGCAATCACGCACCTCTTTGACAGAGTCAATTCCCGGCAATCTCAGGTAGGGGACCCGAGCTGGTACTCTAGAGATGATGGTAATAAGAACACAAGGTTTTACCTAGGTTCGGACTCTATCGAAGAGATAGTACCATACATCATATTCGTGATTGTATTGATTTGGGATAGAGTACAAAATACAGATGGCCTTCCGTGAGATTGTCTATTGTATTCTACGAGCCCTACCCCTTGATTTAGATAGATACAGGGGGTCTAGGGTTAAAGATAGGCCAGCTAAGTATATGGTAACCATGTTGTAGATGATCTCTAGATCTTGGAGTATGCGCCAAGTCTTCGGGCTATATTCCTTCTCTGTGCCATGGGCCTTCTTGAGATAGCCCACTGGTGAACCTCCATGGGGGTCCTCGGCCTGGCCCACCTGGGCTGACGGGGAACCGAGGTGGTGAGTACCCTCTAGTCAAGGACATCATGAGTAGCCCCTAAACCGGTTTGCAAGTCAGGGACGCTCCTCGGATCTCTCGAACTGTTCTTCATCTTTAGTCGTCAGTGTTGAAAGTTGGTTCAACAAATCTTCCCATCTTTGATCTCGAGGTGTAGCCAAAGAATTTACACATGGGCATCTGAGGGGCCCCTTCTCCGCTCCCTTGGCCTTCACCAAGCGGTCTGTTATTTTTACGCCACACCTCGGGTCAAACTTTTCTCGCACACCGGTGCCTTAGCCTCGAAGAGTTCCCACGCTCGAACCAAGATGATGGTCTGGTCGCATTCTGACAACATTGACCAATTCTTATCTGTGCTCCCACGCAACAATGGTGTGCCTTCATTTCAGCGGTCATCATTACGTGTAAACGTGGCTCGAGGTCCCACTACGGTATCGTCTAATCAGTAAAGGAGATCATGCCCTGATATATGCGGCAATTTATGAAGGGGAACGCGACAAAAAACAAAAAATTTCCGACCTACGCACCAGCCCAGGACCACTATGGAGACTGCATACATGGTTTGATCTTTTTCGTTACCGACTCGTAGCGCAGCGGGAAGTAGAGTCGATGACAATCGGCGGTGCAGATCCCCGCAGCTAGGATTTACAACCTCCCAACCGCGAGGATGTATACCCTCATCTGCTCCTCAGACAGCCCTCCGGGAGGCGGTCGAACAGCCCCCCGGACGGTGTCGCGGACAGCCCTTCGGGAGGACCTTCGAAACTCGAACGGTCACTCGGACAGCCCTTCGGGAGGACCTTTAAAACTCGGACGGTCACACGGACAGCCCTTCGGGAGGCACTCACGAACTAAGACCAAAACTACGATCTCTCTACAGAGTTGCATACATACGGTGTCATCTATCCGGCAGGGCTTCGCCGTCCAGAACTAGTTCCTGCCGGAACCCAGACAGCCTTACGGCTCTACGAAACTCTTTTCGTGGGAGGGAGAGAAGAAGCCAGATAATGCATGGCACGTGTATGAGAGCAAGGGATGATTGTGGAGGGCTGCCCCTCCACCTCTATTTATAGGAAATCCCAAGGGGGTAGGGTAGTTTCACAAAAAACCCAAAATGCACATGAATGAAGTCCTTCCACAAGGACCTAGGAGTGAAACCAAGGAACAAGAGGGTCCCCAAAGGGGGATACCCCATGTGGCCGGCCACACCCCCATGAGGGGCCCAAAAAATGGCTCCTATCCATCCATGTCATCCCCAAGATCTTTTGGAGCAAAGCCCCAAAAGGTGGCTTTCCATAAAGTAACCATAAAGCTGATTTTCACTATTCACGACGACATTTTTCAGCGTCTGATCGAACTGAAAATATTTATGTGGGCTAAGAACATTTCCAGTACCGACTAAAATGATTTTCAACGCGTTCCGAAACAATTCCGATTTTAGTGATTTTCATCTGCGAAACGCATCTGAAGTGGCTCCGGCAGCTCCGGAACATTTCCGGTTTTTATCTCAGAAAATTCCAAAAAGCTTCCAGAATGATTCTGGCATCCTCCAAGAATTATCAGGCATGTGCCGAAACCAATTTGACTTAATGGTGTATCCCGAAACAACTTTTCGGTATCATCGAAACTTATCCGATGACCTCTCTCTGCGGTACGATTCCGCTGTCCGAAACTTTTCGGTGTCCGAAACTTTTTCGGTGATTTTCTCTCAGACTCCCTGTCTAGTATTCAGCAGATAGATGACCCTTAAGCGTGTGACCCTATAGGTTCGGTGAAGTATAGACATGACCCGGAACCCCTTCCGATCAATGATCAACATCGGAGCCGTGGACACCCATATTGACCCCTATACCCACACGAATAAATATTCGAGTGAACCTCCAGTTGCCGTGTGCTATTCCTGTTGTTTCGCGATATGTTACAAATACCTGAGGTGAGACATGTTGGCATTCCCGTGGATCAACAACTTGTCCACTATGCTAGTTACCTCGTTACCGGTATTGTTCTCTTTTCTCGTTATCGTGTTCCGGCATCCCCGTGATCAAATCACAAAGTGTCTGGCCAGACGATGATGGATACCGTAACACCGAGAGGGCCCAGAGATATCTCTCCATCGTCGGAGGAGCAAATCCCAATCTTGAGCTATCAATTTACTTGACACACTTTTCCATGAACCCGTAAGCCGCCGTAATAGGCACCCATTTACGGATGACGTTTAACAAACCCCAAAGTTCATGAAGCAAGCATGAAGAAACTCGATACTCTCATGGTCTAAGGAATCATGCAAACGTTAACCATCTCTGTGTTATGTACCAATAAACTTGTGACGAATGAATCTCATAGCATAACATCAATCCGGGTCGATTCAACACAAATGTTCTCTTAACATTGTGCCCTCAAAGTTGCTGGCATAGACATGCCCATGACCAGGAAAACAGAATCATCATGCAACACTTGAGCTAGTCTTAGAGGCCAGACTAGGAATACTTCTTACCGTTTATTATTCCACACGTGCATTTGAGTCTTCCTCCGAGCCTCGTGGATATTGCAGACTCGAGAATCATTGCAGTTATAGCATGGAACATAAACATAATTATGAACTCGGAGATAAATAATATCATTTATTATTACCTCTAGGGCATATCTCCTACAATTTAACCAACCACCCCCTTGATTCTCGTGCTTGATTAACACATGACGTCTAGGGAACTGGTGTAATTACTGCCCCACGACGTGCTTTACCACGCAACCGCTTCGTGTTCTCATCTGCCTATAAAAGGCTAGGGGTGAGAGAGAGAGGGAGAGAGAGAGAGACGGTTTGTGCTCTAAATCGGCAAAATTGATAATTTTGACCTTGGGACGAAATCATTTCACAGAATGAACTGGGTGCGAAACTATTTCACTCCCCTAACCCTTTTGTGTAGCGCCCGCCATGCCGGCGTCACACCCTACTGTGCAGCGCCTAGCGCGGCGGCGTTGCACTCCTGTCTACCATGGCAGCCCCTGGGCCCGCACCCAGCAGTGCAGCGCCTCCGAGCTAGGCGCCACAAATGGAATGTGCAGCGCCTAGACGCTGGGCGCCACACATGTAATGTGCAGCGCCTAGCGGCTAGGCGCTGCACTGTGACTTATCCAGCCACTTTGCTGGCCCCCCTCCCCCACCCCCCCCACACCACACACTCTCCCACTCTCTCCCCGAGCTTTAGCCCCTCTCCCACTCTCTCCCCCTCTCAAATCCTCTCCCAAATCTTGCAAATTTGAAGAAATTGTCCGTGGATTTCGAAGTCAAACCCTCCCTCAAGGTAATATTCTCCGATCCCCTTGTTTTGATCCAAGTAAAGTTCTCCCATTGCTCATTTGTTGCTAGTTTGGGGAGACCCTAGTTTTGTTTGGATCTAGAGATTTGCATGGAGATGTGAGATGTTTGTTTGCCAATTTCTATGATTAGGCTTTGTTAGTATGCTAGGGTTATTCTTATGGGTGTTCTTATGTTGGTGCTAGAGTTAGGTTTAGAGCTAGGGTTATGGTTATGGTTATGGTTAGGGTTAGGGTTAAGGTTAGGGTTAGGGTTGTTGTTTGATATATATATTAGGGTTTGTATTCCGTGTTTATCCTTGGATTAGTACTCATGGAAGCAATGTTACCTTGTGTTCTTTGAATGCTTATAGGGATGAAAAGAACATGTGTGTTTGTTCATCATGGGGACAAAGATGCCTTTTTGAAAGGCAATATAGAACCGGACCCGCATGAGCTTGACATGGTGTTTGATAGTAGTCCTAGCTATGCGGAGCTCTTGCAACAAGTTAGGAAAGATCTGAATTGGATGGACCCTAGTGATATCATTGAGTTGGAGGGAAGGCATAATGTTGGTTTTGGAATGCACATCCGTTGGAAGACAATGCGTGTCAACTCGGAGCAACGTTGGGTTGCATACAAGGAGACGGTGGCCGAATCACTAGACAAGGCTCTTGAGTTATTTGCAACAAAGAAAGTTGATTCAAGTTTGCATTTGGACTTGAACCGGAACCCCTCCCCTTTGGTTGCTAGTAGCCCCCCACCCTTGAAGCGAGATGAAATTGTTGAACCTCTTTTGACCCAGGAAGTGAGGCCAACATTGAGCCCGTTTACAAACAACCAAGATGAAGCTTTGCAAGAGGACAATGATGAGTATGCGGACGATGACAATGAAGTTGATCTCCATGACAACAATGTGGGTGATCTCGACAAATATCATTTGCAAGAGACAATGGACCATTCCATCCCTTTTTCCCGTGCATATGCATCGGACTCGGATGACGATGGTCCGATGAACAAGTTGATGCGGAGGGGTTCACGGTGAAGGAGGCCGAAGCTTTCGAGAAGGTATTTGGTCGGGATCATCGGACTACATTGTTCAAGGATGTTAGTCTCGCGGATGAAGCCGTGGTAGATGGTGGCCAATGTGTACCTCTTGGGGTTCGGCCAAGCTCTCACCGTGATTTGGTAGACGACAAGAACCGGATTGCTAAAGGTTCTAAGTTCGACACCTGGTTGAAATTGAAGATGTGGCTCGACAACTACTCGGTTACGCATTATCGTCCACACAAGGTGGTGAACTCGGACGTCAATGTGCGCTACACGGTTGCATGTGCATGTGAAGATGAAATATGTCCGTGGATTGTGCGTGCAAGACCATGGAAAGGAGGTCCAACTTGGCATGTAGTGAGTTGTGTGCCGACTCACATGTGCCAAGGCAAAAGGGTGGATGGCAAGATTGTGTCCCAAGACCACAAACAACTCACGTCCGAGTTCATCGCTTACAGGCTCTCCAACTCAATATCCACACTTCCAACAATGAGCGTCCACCATGTCATTGATCTTGTGAAAGCCATCTTTCATTACAAGGTGAAATACGACAAGGCATGGAAGGCGAAGCAAGCCGCACTTAAGATGTTGTATGGTACATGGGAGGAAGCATGCAACCGAATCCCTAGGTTGTTGTTAGCCATGGCCGCGACAAACCCGGGCATGGTTCATGTGGTCGAGCCTCATGGGCACCAAACAACGGTTCATGAAGGAAGGAAAGTCAGAGTATTTGGCCGTGCTTTGTGGGCGTTCGAGCAATGTGTGAGGGCTATCAAACATTGTGGGCCGGTCATCGCAATTGACGGCACGTTCTTGACCGGACAATACAAGGGCACCTTGTTGGTTGCGATAGCAAGTGATGCCAATAACCGGGTGTTGCCATTGGCATTTGCTTTGGTTGAGGTGGAAAACAATGACAACTGGGAGTGGTTTCTGCATCTTTTGAGGACGAAGGTGTTACCCGCTCAAAGGGAAATTTGTGTCATATCGGATCGGAATCAAGGAATTCTTAACGCGGTGGAGATTGACATTCCCGGGCATGCTCCGTTGCACCATCGATGGTGCATGAGGCACTTTTGTTCGAACTTCTATAGGGCATGTGGCCTTAAGGAGTTGGCCGATGATCTTCAAGATTGTTGTCTCGCTTTCTTCGATAAGCGCTTCGCCACTTTGTACAACAAATTGCTCGCACACAAAAAACTTGATACTGGGGGTCAAGACTTTCTCAATAGGCACATTCAATACCGAAACAAGTGGGCACGTGCTTTTGATGAAGATGGCCGGAGATACGGTCAAACGAATGCTTCAATATGGTGCTCAAAGGTGCACGTGGATTACCCGTGATGGCAATAGTTTAATACACATTTGACAAGATGAATGCATACTTTGTAAAGTACTCAATGGAAACTGATGCACAGATAGCGGGTGAGAACCCACGGAAGTACAAGTACAAGTTCCCACCCAAAGTTGATGAATGGTTGGTATTTCAATCACGGAAGGCGGACTCAGAAGAAGCTATATTATATGACAACGAAGAGTGGAAGTACGAAGTGAAAGAGCCAGGAGGAACCACAAACGATGGCCGGCAACATGGAGGTCGGGCTTTCAAGGTGTCGTTAACACAATGTGATTGCACTTGCGGGAGGCCATTGTTGCTTCATCTCCCATGCTCACACTTGTATACCGCCGGTCGCGTTAGGAATGTGGACATCATCACCCACGCACCATGAGGGAGTCGGAGTTCTCAATCATGACGGTCAAGAAAACATGGGCTCCCCGCTTTCACCCATACTTTGACCAATCACAATGGCCGGAGTATCATGGAGTTCAACTATGGCCGGATCCGGAGTTGAAGGTTGTTAAACGGGGTAGACGTAAGACAAAGCGTCTTAGAGGCGACATGGACAGATGGGGCCATGGTGGCCGCCGCAAAGCGGGCAACGACCAATTCCAAGAGCCTCGTGAGAGCTCCCGTTGTGGGGAGTGCAAAGGTCATGGCCACAACAAAAGAAAATGTACGAAACCAAGGAAAAGGTCCAAGAAAAATGATGCAAGCACAAGCCAACAAGGAGCTACACAAGGGAGCCAACCAAGTGGTAGCCAACCTAGTGGTAGCCAACAAGTGCCAAGCCAACCAAGTGGTAGCCAACCTAGTGGTAGCCAACAAGTGCCAAGGCAACCAAGTGGTAGCCAACAAGTGCTAAGCCAACCAAGTGTTAGCCAAAGAGGATCTAGGCAACAAAGAGGTCAGCAACTAGGACTTACAAGAGGCAGTGGTGGTGGTAGAGCTCGTGGTGGTGGTAGAGCTCGTCGTGGTGGTAATGGCCGTGGTGATGGTCTAGGACTTGGTGATGGTCTTGGCCTTGGTGGTGGACTTGGCCGTGGTGATGGACAAGGGCAAGTTCGTTATAGAGGAATGTTTGGATACCTAGATGGACCGTTTCCGTATGTTCCTCACTAACTATAATGTATCATATGTTCTTGTTTTTCATATGTTCTTGTTTTTCATATGTGCTTCCATTTGTTCTTATTGTCCTTACTAACCATTATGTTTCACTCATTGTAGGTATGGCGGCTTCCCAACCCAACAAACCAACGATGAAGGAGGATGGCGAAGATGAGATGGCGGGATGGTGGGAGAAGGCTGCGAAGAAGCTTAGAGAGGAGGATGCAGCCAAGCTAAAGAAGAAGAAGGAAGATGAGCTTGAGAAGGAGAGGAAGGCAAAACAGAGAGCGTCAAATGCGATGCGCGCTAGGGAGCAAGCGTTGGTGAGGAAATGTGAGGAGGCACAGAAGAAGCGTCAAAAGGATTTTGAAGAAAGAACCAGGAAGCTTCGGGCAATTGCAGCTGAAAAAGAAGAGAGGGACAATCAGATATTCATGGAGAGGGTGGTTAAGGAGGCTCACCTCATAAGAAAAAGGGAGGAGGAAGAGGAAGAAGATAGGAAGAAGAAGAAGGGAAAGGGCCTTGCTCTACGCAATAGAGCTATGTCATCCTCTTCGATTTGGTTGTGAACTACTATGTGTCATGAACTACTATGTCTCCTCCTCGATTTGGTTGTGAACTACTATGTGTCGTGAACTACTATGTCTCCTCCTCGATTTGGTTGTAAGAACTACTATGTGTCGTGAACTACTATGTCTCCTCCTCGATTTGGTTGTAAGAACTACTATGTGTCGTGAAGTACTATGTGTTATGAACTACTATGTGTCGTGAAGTACTTCGTGCATATGTTCTCTTCACAGTTGTTTGCTTGCTACGTATCAATCCTACTTCACATCTACTTACTATGTTTGCATATGCTAAAAAATTCACTAAGTCCAAGTGCAACGCCTAACACGCGGGCGTTGCACTGTACAGTGTGGCGCCTCCAAGCTAGGCGCTGCACAGGTCTGTAGCTATCCAGAGAGCAACAAAAGGTATGGCAAGTTACAGACATGTGTGGCGCCTAGCTCGGAGGCGCCACACTATACAGTGCAGCGCCCAGATGCTAGGTGTTGCACTGTAGAGTGTGACGCCTCCAGGCTAGGCGCTGCACAAGTCTGTAGCTATCCAGAGAGAAACAGAAGGTAGGCCTCCAATTTGGGGCAAAAATTTCGCTAAGTGTTTGTGCAGCGCCTAGCCCTTGGGTGCCACACTGTACAGTGCAACGCCTAGCTGCAAGGCGCTGCACTGTAGAGTGTGGCGCCTCCGAGCTAGGCGCTGCACAAGTCTGTAGCTATCCAGAGAGCAACAGAAGGTAGGCGTACAGTTTGGGCCAAAAAATTCGCTAAGTGTTTGTGCAGCGCCTAGCCTTTGGGCGCCACACTGTACAGTGCAACGCCTAGCTGCAAGGAGCTGTACTGTAGAGTGTGGCGCCTCCAAGCTAGGCACTGCATAAGTCTGTAGCTATCCAGATAGCAACAGAAGGTAGGCCTCCAGTTTGGGACAAAAAATTCGCTAAGTGTTTGTGCAGCGCCTAGCCTTTGGGCGCCACACTGTA
Source organism: Aegilops tauschii subsp. strangulata (assembly GCF_002575655.3). Classification (NCBI taxonomy): domain Eukaryota; kingdom Viridiplantae; phylum Streptophyta; class Magnoliopsida; order Poales; family Poaceae; genus Aegilops; species Aegilops tauschii. The sequence continues at coordinate 393,093,822 of NC_053037.3, forward strand.
CAGTGCAACGCCTAGCTGCAAGGCGCTGCACTGTAGAGTGTGGCGCCTCCAAGCTAGGCGCTGCACAAGTCTGTAGCTATCCAGAGAGCAACAGAAGGTAGGCCTCAAGTTTGGGCCAAAAAATTCGCTAAGTGTTTGTGCAGCGCCTAGCCTTTGGGCGCCACACTGTACCGTGCAACGCCTAGCGGCTAGGCGCTGCACTGTACAGTGTGGCGCCCCCAGGCTAGGCGCCGCACAAGTCTGTAGCTATCCAGAGAGCAACAGAAGGTAGACCTCCAGTTTGGGCCAAAAATCTCGCTAAGTGTTTGTGCAGCGCCTAGCCTTGGGGCGCCACACTGTACCGTGCGACACCTAGCGTCTAGGCGCTGCACTGTAGAGTGTGGCGCCTTCGAGCTAGGCGCTGCACAAGTCTGTAGCTATCCAGAGAGCAACAGAAGGCAGGCCTCCAGTTTGGGCCAAAATTTTCGCTAAGTGTTTGTGCAGCGCCTAGCCTTGGGGCGCCACACTGTACCATGCAACGCCTTGCTGCTGGGCGCTGCACTGTAGAGTGTGGAGCCTCCAAGCTAGGCGCTGCACAAGTCTGTAGCTATCCAGCGAGCAACAGAAGGTAGGCCTCCAGTTTGGGCCAAAAATTTCGCTAAGTTTTTGTGCAGCGCCTAGCCTGGGGGCGCCACACTGTACAGTGCAACGCCTTGCTGCTGGGCGCTGCACTGTAGAGTGTGGCGCCTCCCAGCTAGGCGCCGCACAAACACTTAGTGTTTTTTTGTCATTCATACTGGGTCATTTTCAGCCATAGTTCAACATTTCGTATAATAAACATTAAGGTTCAAAAAGTGTTCAGCAAAGACATCATTTCTTAGAAAGGACCATCACAATAAGTTCAAGTTGAACATAGAGCTACCACCACTCCAAGTTCAACGACATAAAAAATTCCACATTACTAAGAGCTACCACCACTCCAAGTTCAACGACATAACAAATTCCACTCTAAGTTCAACATTATAAATAAAGGACAATGACTAGTGCTTTCCGCGCTTGCTGGCTCCTCCCCCCCTTGATGCTTATCTTCTTCACCTTCATAGGAAGAGGAACCCGCTCCGGCTCCGCCATGTCATCTACATAGTCATCCAAATAGTCATCCAAAGCCGCCATCCGCGAGGTGCCGCCCGTCCTTTTGCCTCTTTGGCATCTTTGGGTGAAGTCTTCAGGTGTGTACTTGTTGATTCCCTTCCTAGGCTTCAACTCGTATGCAAACCGAGCCTGGTACGTCCCCACGGTCATATCATCAGCAACCTATGCATCAACAGAAGATATGGAAAGACCGTGTGTGAGGATATAGTTAGCAATGCATCAACAAATGGATATATATCGTCATGCCATACCTCTTGGGTGACCACACCCACATCCTCATCCTCCAAAGGTTCACCATGGCCCTGCCCCGAAGCGGGATCTGATGGTGTCGCCGACCTAGACCGTTCTGGTGATACATACTCGGGGTCTCGACAACCGAAAAGGTTTGATAGCCGCCTTAACTTTTGACCCTGGCGCTGCAACATGTACAAGTGAATGAGACATGGAACGTAGCAACATATGTTAAGTGCTAGTTTGAAGGAGATGTGAACCTTAATGAATGCTCGAAGTGCACCTTCCCCATCGCTTTTGCCAGCCGGGGTTGTTTCCAGAATAGTCTCGGTCTCATCAGTTGCTTTCTTGATCTGGGCATGCTATGAACAGAAACGGTATCAAAGTGTTAGGCAAGCGAAGATGTGAATAGTGCGAATGGAAAAGCAAAAAGGGCTAACCACAAAGTTCATCACTGGAGCTGAAGGGATCACTGAGTTGCCTTTCCTGACTAATGCGTTGTACTGGTGATGGGCTACCTCATCAAAAACGGTGGGTTCTTCCAGAATCTCCTCAGCATACGCCGGCTTGCATACCTCCACGCGGGTACTTGCAAGAAACCATGTGAGATAGTTGTTGAACGCGATCGGGCAGTGCTCACGAAGCTGGGCTCGTTTTCCAGCCCTTGCTTGCTCCACACTAAGAGCGAACTGCACGACATACTTCCTATGATGGTTGGCCCAATCCTTGATCTTCCGATGCTTTTTCCTATCCAACCTGCAAGTTAGAAACAGAATATTAGCATCATCGAAACCGTCGAGAAGCTGCTAAGTGCTCAAGGTTAATTATATCTTACGCGTGTAGCAACTTGTCCGTGTCCTCCCACTCCGGCGGGTGTGGCTGGAACAAACCAAACTGGCGGAACACCCGATGTGGCAGGTGAAGCTCAACCGCCTAGTTGCATATCAGTGGGCACCGCATATGCCAGAGATCCCTATCCCTAGTGCACATCGGATTCAGCCTGAACTCCATAGGGTTACCAAAACTCTCTCCTTTTCCATATGGCTCCCATTCCACCTGCAAAATGGGATTGAATGCAAAATTGATATCGAGTTACGATACAAGCATGATAATCACTTATGCAATGTCGGTTCACCTGCTAAGGCGTGATCGCGTCCAGCTCGCTCTTGTACAACTTGTACATGACTGAGGGATCATCCGTCATCTCATTTAACACATCCCACTTGTAAGCCCAAGTGGGGAGCCGTAGTGGGTCGTCTTTGTCGTCCCAATCCTCGTACTTCACGGTCTTCGGTCGTCCAACCGGCAAACGCTCCCAGCTCCATATGGAAAGTGCGAGCAGACAACCACCAATACCTCCAGTGTGCCTACAACAGGCTTCGTCCAACTGCACATAAAAGAGAACATGGTCAAATTTGCTGCAAGGGCGCATTGATAATATATCAATGAAGTGAAAAGGAAACAACTTCATACCTGTCGATACAAGTAAGCCAGTGTCGCCGAACCCCAACTCCATTTGCTATCGAAGACGGTCAACGCCTTCAGCCACATCCATGGAGCATTCTTGCCTGTGCCATCAGCAAACATCGTCCTGGATATCACGTACCACATGTAAACACGAGCATATGTCCTCACCATGTCCTCATTAGCATCCTCAGGGCAAGTACTGAAGTTCGATGATATCCACGTGACAGTAGCGCCGGCTGCGACTCTTTCCTTCTTCTTGTCTTCTGCTTCTGGTTCCTGAGGCTCCGGAGGAACCATACCGATAAGGGCATGCATCTGCGCGCCACCCATCAGAATCGGTGTTCATACATAAAGGATTCCCATCGATAGGAAGACCGGTGATCATAGCAATATCCTGGAGCGTCACGGTCATCTCCCCGGTCCGAAGATGGAAAGTGTGTGTCTCCGGCCTCCAATGATCAATAAGCGCGGTGAGTGCTGCAGCATTGCTGGGTGGCGTCGACCGGCGGACCAACTGAATGAAAGGGAGAAGTCCTGCCTCCCTTACATACGGTGTGTACCGCTCATCATAGCGCATCCATCCAAGGGTGACCCCATGAGACCAAAGCTTCAGAGGTGCAAGATCCTACAAACAAACAAATCATAACATTACATATGGGGCATTTGTGTTTGAAAAAAATATGAAATTCATAACACCGGCCACTTTCAGTATTACCCGCTGCTCCACCGACATAGCGTACGACCGGTGTTGTTTGTCCCAATGAGCATCGAGAAGCCAAACCATCCTAACAATTTCAACAAAGCATTCTTGTCAACACGATTATCTTTTCAATTCAAAAAAACTAAAGTAGGCCTACTAGATGCAAGATTCAAAGCATATGTATCCAAAGCATTCTTCTCAATACGAGTATAATTTCAGTACAAATAAACTAAACTAGGCCTACTTCATACAAATAACTTTTCCATAGAAATAACATGTCAATCTATGTATCCAACCATATCTTTTCAATAAAATAAAATAAACTAGGGTTCCACAAATCAAACAAACAAGGGTTGTAATACATGCAAAATTCTAATACATGCAAGATTCAAATCTAATCAAATCAAACAAGGATTCCCCAAATCTTCAAAATATCATATTTTGTATGGATAGAAAGAAGGGGATCGGAGGAGAGTACCCTCTAGGATGGATTGGTGAAGAAATGCACGGACCAAATCGTCGGATCTGAAGGATTTGGGAGAGAGGATTGAGAGGGGGAGAGGAGGAAGCCGCCGGCGCGCCTGTTTTGTAACTCCTCCTGGAACGAATGGGTGGGGTGGGGGGAGGGGGAGCGGGCGGCTGGCATCTAAGTCACAGTGCAGCGCCTAAGGGCTAGGCGCTGCACATTACATGTGTGGCACCTACCTCGTAGGCGCTGCACTGCTGGGTCCGGGGCCCAGGACTGCCACGGTGGACTGGAGTGCAACGCCCCCGAGCTAGGCGTTGCACCGGCGTGGCGGGCGCTGCACAAAAATGTCAGGGGAGTGAAATAGTTTCACAGGCAGTTCATTCTGTGAATTGATTTCGTCCCGAGGTCAAAATTGTCAAATTTGCCCTCTAAATCTCTCAAGCCTTCATCTCTTTCCTTGAGCCTTTGCGCCCTTCAAGCATTACAGTGTTCGAGCCATACAAGCTTCATCGCCCACCCCCCTTTTCTCATCTAACAATGACCGGAGAGAGCAGCTAGGCCCTGCCGGTGAAGCCCCCAAAGTGCGGCAACAATACAACAGGGGAGTCACAAACTACCCGTGAGACACGAGCGCTATGGAAGCCTTTCATGGTTACCCAGCTGTAGATCAATCAGCTTCAAGGCGCCGGGTACTTGCCATCGGTGAAGATTGCCACGGCGCGCCCTAGCAATTCCGCCAGGATTCCTCATCCTCTTGAGGGTGAGCTAGTAGTATTTTTTGTTGGGGAATGTAGTATTTCAAAAAATTTGCCTACGATCACGCAATATCAATCTAGGAGAAGCACAACAACGAGCGGGGAGAGTGTGTCCACGTTGTTGGAGATCGTTGCAGAAATTAAAAAAAATTCTACGCATCACCAAGAGAAATCTATGGAGTCTTCTAGCAACGAGAGGGAAAAGAGTGCATCTACATACCCTTGTAGATCGCGAGCGGAAGCGTTCAAGTGAACGGGGTTGATGGAGTCGTACTCGTCGTGATCCAAATCACCGATGACCGAGCGCCGAACGGACTGCACCTCCGCGTTCAACACACGTACGGTTGGGGAAGACGTCTCCTCCTTCTTGATCCAGCAAGGGGAGGGAGAGGTTGATGGAGATTCAGCAGCACGACGGCGTGGTGGTGGAAGCAGCGGGGATCTCGGCAGGGCTTCGCCAAGCTCAGCGAGAGGGAGAGGTGTCACGGGAGGGAGGGGGAGGCGCCAGGGGCTTGGGGGCTGCTCCCATGCGCCTCCCCACTATATATAGGGGTGGAGGGGGCTGGTTTCTTGCCCTCCAAGTCCATTGGGGCGTTGGCAAAGGTGGGGGAAAGAAATCCCATCATTTCCCTTCCCCACCGATTGTTATCCCCCCTTTTTAGGGATCTTGATCTTATCCCTTCGGGATATGATCTTATTCCTTCTAAGGTGGGATCTTGGTGCGCCTTGACCAGGGGTGTGGGGCCTTGCCCCCACTACCCACGTTCATGTGGGTCCCCCCATGCAGGTGGGCCCCACTTCGAAACCTTCTAGAACCTTCCCGGTACAATACCGAAAAATCCCGAACATTTTCCGGTGGCCAAAATAGGACTTCCCATATATAAATCTTTACCTCCGGACCATTCCGGAACTCCTCGTGACGTCCGGGATCTCATCCGGGACTCCGAACAACTTTCGGTTAACCGCATACTAATATTTCTACAACTCTAGCGTCACCGAACCTTAAGTGTGTAGACCCTACGGGTTCGGGAGACATGCAGACATGACCGAGACGACTCTCTGGTCAATAACCAACAACGGGATCTGGATACCCATGTTGGCTCCCACATGTTCCACGATGATCTCATCGGATGAACCACGATGTCAAGGATTCAATCAATACCATATACAATTCCCTTTGGCAATCGGTATGTTACTTGCCCGAGATTCGATCGTCGGTATCCCAATACCTTGTTCAATCTCGTTACCGGCAAGTCACTTTACTCGTACCGTAATGCATGATCCCGTGACCAAACACTTGGTCACATTGAGCTCATTATGATGATGCATTACCGAGTGGGCCCAGAGATACCTCTCCGTCATACGGAGTGACAAATCCCAGTCTCGATTCGTGCCAACCCAACAGACACTTTCGGAGATACCCGTAGTGCACCTTTATAGCCACCCAGTTACGTTGTGACTTTTGGCACACCCAAAGCACTCCTATGGTATCCGGGAGTTGCACAATCTCATGGTCTAAGGAAATGATACTTGACATTTGGAAAAGCTCTAGCAAACGAACTACACGATCTTGTGCTATGCTTAGGATTGGGTCTTGTCCATCACATCATTCTCCTAATGATGTGATCCCGTTATCAACGACATCCAATGTCCATAGTCAGGAAACCATGACTATCTGTTGATCAACGAGCTAGTCAACTAGAGGCTCACTAGGGACATGTTGTGGTCTATGTATTCACACATGTATTACGATTTCCGGATAACACAATTATAGCATGAACAATAGACAATTATCATGAACAAGGAAATATAATAATAACCATTTTATTATTGCCTCTTGGGCATATTTCCAACACACGTACCCTCATAGACCGAAAGCGGAAGCGTTTAGTAACGCGGTTGATGTAGTCGAACGTCTTTGCGATCCAACCGATCCAAGTACCGAACGCACGGCACCTCCGCGATCTGCACACGTTCAGCTCGGTGACGTCCCTCGAACTCTTGATCCAGTTGAGGCCAAGGGAGAGTTTTGTCAGCATGACGGTGTGGTGATGGTGATGATGAAGTTACCAGCGCAGGGCTTCGCCTAAGGACTACGACGATATGACCGAGGTGTAAAACTGTGGAGGGGGGCACCGCACACGGCTAAAGATCAACTCATGTGTCTTTGGGGTGCCCCTGCCCCCGTATATAAAGGAGGGGAGGAGGAGGCCGACCGACAAGGGGAGTCCTACTAGGACTCCAGTCCTCATAGGATTCGGCCCCACCTTTTTTCCCTTCTACCGGAGGGGGAAAAGGGGAAGGAGAGGGAGTAGGAGAAGGAAAGGGGGGTGGCGCCCCCTTCCCAAGTCCAATTCGGCCTCCTCCCTTGTGGGGGGCGCACCAACCCCTTGTGGGCTGGTTAGCCTCCCTCCTATGGCCCATAAGGCCCATATCTTTCCCCGGGGGGTTCCGGTAACCTCCCGGTACTCCGAAAAAATGCCCGAATCACTCAGAACCATTCCAATGTCGGAATGCAACCTTCCAATATATGAATCTTTACGTCTCGACCATTTCCAGACTCCTCGTCATGTCCGTGGTCTCATCCGGGACTCCAAACAAACTTCGGTCATCAAATCACATAACTCATAATACAAATCATCATCGAACGTTAAGCGTGCGGACCCTACGGGTTCGAGAACTATGTAGACATGACCGAGACACATCTCCGGTCAGTAACCAATAGCGGAACCTGGATGCTCATATTGGCTCCTACATATTCTACGAAGATCTTTATCGGTCAAACCGCATAACAGCATATGTTGTTCCCTTTGTCATCGATATGTTACTTGCCCGAGATTCGATCGTCGGTATTATCATACCTAGTTCAATCTCGTTACTGGCAAGTCTCTTTACTCATTCCGTAATGCATCACCCCGCAACTAACTCATTAGTCACATTGCTTGCAAGGCTTATAGTGATGTGCATTACCGAGAGGGCCCAGAGATACCTCTCCGATACTCAGAGTGACAAATCCTAATCTCGATCTATGCGAACCCAACAAACACCTTCGGAGACACCTGTAGAGCATCTTTATAATCACCCAGTAACATTGTGACGTTTGATAGCACACAAGGTGTTCCTTCGGTATTCGGGAGGTGCATGATGATTTCTTGCTGGTGTATATATTTTTTGCAAGAAGGAATCATGAACATGAAGTTACAATTTCTATATTTACATCTTTTGCTCTGATGCATATAGCCAAGATACATGTAACTCATTGCTTGCTCTGCCATGCTTATGCATTCACATGCTCTTACATTCCATATCTACATGATTGCATACATGTAGGGGGAGCCAATGCATGTTACATGTCTTTCCAAAGCTTTACTTACTATTCTCTATATCTTTATCTAAGGCTTTGATGTATGTCGTCATCAATTGCCAAAATGGGGGAGATTGAAAGCACAAGTGCTCCCTGGGTGGTTTTGGTAATTAATGTCAACATATCTCTTGTTGGACTAATGTTTTTATCTAGTATATTTCACACAAGTTCAACAGATGTGGACAAGAGGATGTGGAACCCCTTCAAGATGCTAAGGACAAAGGATTGGCTCAATCTCAAAAGCTCAAGACTCTGCATTTTCATTTTGGTGATCCAAGATCACATTGAGTCCATAGGAAAAGCCAATACTATTAAAAGGGGATGAGGTGTTGCTTAATGGCTTGCTTGCTCAAAGTGCTTAGTGATATGCTCCAAATCCCTCAACCACGTTCTCATAACCACATATGTCCCAAACCAAATGTCAAACTCGGCCCCACCGATTTGATCTATCTGGCGCCACCGAGTTCATTTGACATAGCCACTTCCAGAAACCCTAATCAATTCGGTCTCGCCGATGGGATCCCGGTCTCACCGAGATGGGCTTGCAAACTCTCTGGTTCCTATTGCAATACATTCGGTCTTACCGAGATTTGTAATCGGGCTCACCGAATTTGCTTGACCAACTCTCTGGTTAGCTCGTTACCAAAATCGGTCCCACCGAGTTTGTGTAATCGGTCAAACCGAGATGAGGTTTTACCCTAACCCTAGCACATCGGTCCCACTGAGTTGATCATATCGGTCCCACCGAAATGCCTAACAGTCACATTATGAACTAAATCGGTCCGACCGAGTTTTCTGATTTAGTCCCACCGAGTTTGGTGAATTGTGTGTAATGGTTAGATCTTGTGTGGAGGCTATATATACCCCTCCACCCACTCTTCATTCATGAGGAGAGCCATCAGAACGTTCCTACACTTCCAGCGTACATTTTCTGAGAGAGAATCACCTACTCATGTGTTGAGGTCAAGATATTTCATTCCAACCACATAAATCTTGATCTCTAGCCTTCTCCAAGTTGCTTTCCACTCAAATCATCTTTCCACCAAATCCAAATCTGTGAGAGAGAGTTGATTGTTGGGGAGACTATCATTTGAAGCACAAGAGCAAGGAGTTCATCATCAACACACCATCTATTACCTTTTGAAGAGTGGTGTCTCCTAGATTGGTTAGGTGTCACTTGGGAGCCTCCGTCAAGATTGTGGAGTTGAACCAAGGAGTTTGTACGTGCAAGGAGATCGCATACTTCGTGAAGATCTACCCTAGTGAGGCAAGTTCTTCGTGGGCGATGGCCATGGTGGGATAGACAAGGTCGCTTCTTCATGGACCCTTCGTGGGTGGAGCCCTCCGTGGACTCGCACAACCATTACCCTTCGTGGGTTGAAGTCTCCGTCAATGTGGATGTTCGATAGCACCACCTATCGGAACCACACCAAAAATCTCCGTGTCTCCAATTGCGTTTACACACTCCAATCCCATCCCTTTACATTCTTGCAAATTGCATGCTTTACTTTCCGCTGCTCATATATTCTTGTCATGCTTGCTTGATATGTATTGTGAATGTTTAAACTTGTGCTAAAACTCCACCTCAACTTGAAGAAAATAAAAACTGCAACTTTTCTTTGCTAAGAGTCTATTCACCCCCCTCTAGACACCTCTTCTCGATCCTTTCAATTGGTATCAGAGCTTTGGTATCCATTGCTTTGGTTTAAACACCTTTGGAGGAAGATGGATGAGTCTATGTTGGGGAGTCTTAGACATAGAGTGCCTATTCTTGATGGAGAGTACTTTCATGAGTGGAAAAATGAGATGCTTGTGATTTTCAATGAATATCATTTGAACAAGTACATTACTAGCCCTTGTGCACCTCATGTTGATCCTTTGCATCCTACTTTTGATGAGTCTATTGACATGATACACAACCTTAGAACTGTTAATCTTATCACTAGAGGTTTGCCTAGAAACTTGATTGGTTGCTTGCCTACTCTTGATTGTGCTTACACTATATGGAGATTTCTTGAGAAACGATTTCCAAACTATTCCTTAAAAAACTTAGATGAGATCCTTCATAAGTCTATTGCTTTAACTAAAATGAGTCCTAATGATCCCAAGTATGGTGATTGTTTGTTTGAGCTTCGTGACCTTATGCGTGCCAAAGGAGATGTTGGAATCATTAACAATATCATCTCTGAAGTCATTAGAATCCATAAAGATGCACATTGTCATGGTCATAAATCTAATGAATCACTCTCTCTAGGAATTGACCCATCACAAGACAATGTTGAACAGGATACTATGATGAGGATGATGATAATGACTTTGATCTCGATGAGTCTATGAGACACTTTGGTCTTATGGCTAATCTTCGCGGCTACATGGTTGGAGGAAAGGAATGGGTCCTTGATAGTGGATATACCGATCATATGACCGGAGATAAGGATATGTTTCGTGAGCTTGCTGAAAACGACGGCCCTCGAAAGTATGTCACTGTTGGTGATAACTCAAAGCGTAAGGTGGTTGGCCTTGGTAAGGTGGCCATCTCACATGATATCTCCATACAAAATGTTATGCTTGTTGAATCTCTTGGCTACAATTTACTTTCCGTATCTAGACTTGCTGACTTTGGTTTCAATATCCTATTTACTGAAGAAGATTGCCAAGTGTTTCATAGAGATAACCATAATATGGTCTTTACCGGTATACGTAGAGGTGATCTTTACATTGTCGATTTCACTAAAAAGGCTCAACCTAGAACATGCTTTATTGCTAAATCTTCTAAAGGCTGGTTGTGGCATAGAAGGTTAGGTCATGTGGGCATGCGGAATCTTGATAAGCTTATTAAAGGTAATCATATCCTTGGAGTAAAAGAGGTTATATTTGACAAGGATAGATTGTGTAGTGCTTGTCAAGCAGGAAAACAAGTTGGAGGAAGTCACCCCGTGAAGAACATCATGACCACGAGAAGACCGCTCGAGCTACTTCATATGGATCTTTTTGGTCCCAATGCCTACAAAAGTCTCGGTGGAGACTCATTTGATCTAGTCATAGTTGATGATTTTTCAAGATTTACATGGGTGTTCTTTCTTGATGATAAATCACAGGTCCAAAAGATCTTCGAGAACTTCGCAAGGAAGGCCCAAAATCAATTTGAAGTGAAGATCAAGAAGGTTCGCAGCGACAACGGAACGGAGTTCAAGAACACAAATGTGGATACCTTTCTTGATGAAGAGGGGATTTCACACGAGTTCTCGGCTACGTACACACCTCAACAAAATGGAGTTGTTGAGAGGAAGAACCAGACTCTTATTGAGATGGCGAGAACGATGCTTGATGAGTACAAGATTGCAAAACACTTTTGGGCGGAAGCGATTGAGACGGCTTGTCATGCAACAAATCGCTTGTATCTTCACAAGCTACTCGGTAAGACGGCATACGAGCTTCTCACTGGTAACAAACCCCAAGTTGGATATTTTTGAGTATTTGGCTCAAAGTGTTACATTCTTGATAAGCATCGTCGTTTTAAATTTGCTCCTAAATCTCATGAGGGTTTCCTACTCGGTTACGGCTCAAACTCTCACACTTACCGTGTCTACAACAATTTCACACGAAAGGTTGAAGAGACGGTAGATGTGAAGTTTGATGAATCTAATGGCTCGCAAGTAGAGCAATTGCCAATTGATGTAGGAGACAAAGACCCTTCGGAAGCAATCCAAGACTTGTCTATTGGCAAGATTCGTCCAACGGAGGTGAAGGAGAGTACCTCGTTCGTCCAAGTGGAAGCTTCTACCTCACGACAAGGTGAACCAAGAGTTGACATGGAAGCATCCACAAGTGGGACACACCAAGATGAAGAAAACGAGGAAGTACACCAAGATGAACCTCATCAACCTCCTTCTCCACTACGACAAGAGAATGACAACGTCAACAATGAAGAAGGACAAGATGATGAAGAAGATGTTCCACCCCGACCCAAGCAAAAGCTCTACCGAGTTCGAGCAAGAGTCTCAAGAGACCATCCCATTGAACAAATCTTCAGTGATATTCAAACCGGGAGAATCACTCGCTCTAAAACTCGTTTGGCTAATTTTTGTGAACATTATTCATTCATCTCTAGCATTGAACCTATGAAGGTTGAAGAAGGTTGGAACATCCGGATTGGATAAATGCCATGCATGAAGAACTACACAACTTTGAGAGAAACCAAGTGTTGACATGGGTCGAGAAGCCCGACAACAACCACAACATCATCGGTACCAAATGGGTGTTTCAGAACAAGCAAGACGAAGACGGACAATCGTTCGCAACAAAGCACGTCTCGTTGCCCAAGGCTACACTCAAGTCGAAGGTATGGACTATGGTGAGACATATGCCCCCGTTGCTAGACTTGAGTCCATCCGCACCTTACTTGCCTATGCTAATCACCATGATATTACCTTGTATCAAATGGACATTAAAAGTGCTTTTCTAAATGGTGAAATAGAGGAGGAAGTTTATGTTAAACAACCTCCCGGCTTTGTCAATCCTAAGAAACCCGACCATGTTTACAAACTTCACAAAACTCTTTATGGTCTTAAACAAGCTCCTAGAGCGTGGTATAAATGCTTGACCAAGTTCCTTATTGAAAAAGGCTTTAAGATTGGAAAGATAGATTCTACTCTTTTTACTAAAAGGTTTAATGGTGAATTATTTGTGTGCCAAATTTATGTTGATGATATCATATTTGGTTCGAATAACCCTCATTTTAGTGAAAAGTTCGGGAAGCTTATGTCGAAGAAGTTTGAGATGTCTATGATGAGTGAACTCAAGTTCTTTCTTGGTTTGCAAATCAAGCAAACTAAGGAAGGCACCTTTTTTTCTCAAACAAAGTACACCAAGGACTTTTTCAAGAAGTTCAACATGCAAGAAAGCAAAGGTATGAAAACACCCATGCCTACTAGTGGACATCTTGACTTGACCAAGGATGGCAAATCGGTTGACCAAATGGTTTACCGATCTATGATTGGTTCATTGTTATATCTATGTGCCTCCCGTCCCGATATTATGCTCAGTGTGTGCATGTGTGCACGATATCAAGCGCCCCCCCAAAGAATGCCATCTTGTTGTGAAAAGGATAGTGAGATACTTAATACATACGCCAAATTTTGGCATTTGGTATCCTAAGAGGTCTTCTTTTGATCTTGTTGGCTACTCCGACTCGGACTATGCCGGTGACAAGGTTGCTAGAATGTCAACTTCGGGTACTTGTCAATTTCTTGGTAGATCTCTTGTGTCTTGGCCCTCCAAGAAACAAAACTCCATATCCCTATCCACCGTCGAAGCGGAATACATTGCGCCGGTTCATGTTGTGCTCAATTACTTTGGATGACCCAAACTCTTAAGGATTATGGGATCAATGTGAAACATGTTCCATTGCTTTGTGACAATGAGAGTGCTATTAAGATTGTTCATAATCCCGTGCAACATTCTCGAACTAAGCATATTGAAGTTCGTCATTATTTCATTCGAGATCATGTTACCGATAAGAAATTGGCGGATATATTCACCAAACTGCTTGATGAGAAAGTATTTTGCCGTTTGAGAGGTGAATCGAACATCATTGATGCTTCAAACTTGGAGTAGAAACTCCACTTGGATACATGCAAGGCATGAGCCTTTGACTAATCCTTGATATTTCTCTTATGATGATGATTATATGTATTGGATATATTTGCACCCTTGCATGCTATCTAACCCTTGTAGGTACTTGGATGAATCTAAATCTATGAGATTGTAACTCACTCACATCTTGAGCAATCTCTACATAACCAAGTCTCTACAACATGGTGGTTGAAGACAAAGAAGCATGAAACTCTTCAACCTATCATTTGACAAATTCTATATATCAAATTTCATTCGGTATCAAATTTCATGATTGTCATTTTGGATACACAAGTGCTCTTCCTTGCAAGACTAACCCGTGTAGGTAGATGAACTCAAACTACAAGAGGTGCTCCCAACCATTGATGACCTACATCAACCTTGAGCACCCCACACAAGTTCGACTACATGATCAAGTACAACACCACCACCAAAGGTATGATATTCCATCTTAGAGAAGCTTTACCCCAAGTCATGGGTCAAAGCAACTCAAAAAGATGCGAATACATCAAAATGCTTAAACGAAAAATGGTAACCCCATTTTGAGCTTAAACGATGAGTATGACCTATGATCAAGTGTTCTCACTTGACTCCTTAGTTAATATACTCTAACATAGGTGATTTTGTCGCCGCCCATTTCTAGATGAAGTTCTCTAGTGTTTCTCTAAGTTCTTGCATATTTGTTCCCCTTCTTTTTCAAAAAAAAACTTCATCTAGATTTTCTTTTCTCTGATCTATTCTGCATTCCCTGCATCCAATTCCTTGCAAATCTTTCAGTTGATTCCTTGAAAATCTTTGTGAGATCTTATTTTCCTAGTGAGCTGAGATGACAAAATGTTATCTCTGTGTTGAACTCGGACATACCGGATTTCCACTTTCGGTTAAACCGAAACAATTCGGTGCTACCGAAGTATATAACTCGGTGTTACCGATTTCACTGCAGAGAAGACAATCTGTCATTTGCATTCTGCAATTTTTGTTCCAGCTCCACTCAATGATTCTTGTCCTCTACCAGCATCACATTCCATATGCTGCTTTGCTCTGTGACTCAAGGACCAAACCTATTTTGACTCACAATCCAGAAGGTCCCTTCTTGGAAATTGATGTCAAAGGGGGAGAGAGAGATCACATCAAAGCTTAATTACTTCACAAGGGGGAGAGTACTTCAAAGGGGGAGAATGCTCAATCGTATCAAATGGAGAGAGAGACCCCAGAGACCCCAGATGCTTGGTGTTCAAGAGGAGAGAAGTCACATGTCTTTAGAGGGGAAAGACATGTTAGTTTGTGTTATGTTTTCGTGCTCTGATCTGTTTTGCTTTGATTTTCTTTTACCTACCTTCTCCCATTATCCAATATAAGATTCACGGGGGGAAAGACTTCTAGGGAAGGAAATCTTCGAATTCATTGCATATCTTTTACCTTTGGGGACATGTCTATATCCAATAGAGTACCTAGTACTCACTCTCTACATGTCATCCCAATCTTGGTACTCTTGTGGCTCTTTTGTTTGCTCTGTATATTAGATGCATCTGTGTTACCTAACCTTGTTTACTCAGGTTCATCTCTTCCTAAGCTAGCTCAAGACCACAAGGTAAGTATATGCATCACATTCATGTGCATGATGATTTCTTGCTGGTGTATATATTTTTTGCAAGAAGGAATCATGAACATGAAGTTACAATTTCTATATTTACATCTTTTGCTCTGATGCATATAGCCAAGATACATCTAACTCATTGCTTGTTCTGCCATGCTTATGCATTCACATGCTCTTACATTCCATATCTACATGGTTGCATACATGTAGGGGGAGCCAATGCATGTTACATGTCTTTCCAAACTTTACTTACTATTCTCTATATCTTTATCTAAGGCTTTTGTAACACCCCGGATGTAACTTTCCATATTTGTAACTCCAACTCTTACCATTTTCGGCTATGTGTTATGATATTCCCTCCGTGGTCGGGTTTTGTTTGTCGTTTTGCATTTTGCTCATGTCATGCATCTCATATCATGTCATCATGTGCATTGCATTTGCTTACGTGTTCGTCTCATGCATCCGAGCATTTTCCCCGTTGTCCGTTTCGCAATCCGGCACTCGCACCTCCTCCGGCGCACCCCTCTTGTTTCTTTTCATGAGTGGGTGTTGAACGTTCTCGGAATGGACCGAGACTTGTCAAGTGGCCTTGGTATACCACCGGTAGCCCACCGGTCAAGTTTCGTTCCATTTGGAGTTCGTTTGGTATTCCAACGGTTAACCGGGTAACCGCAATGTCCGTTTGTGTGTTGCAGAAAAACCCCTCTCTAAACAGCCCAAAACCCACCAAACTCTCTTCCATGCTCTAGGTCGTTCGATCACGATCGTGTGGGCGAAAACCGCACCTCATTTGGAGCCTCCTAGCTCCCTCTACCTATATATTTGCACCTCCCCCCGAAATCTCGGATCCCGAAACCCTAGCCCTTTCCCTCCGCGCGCCGGACGTGTCCGCCCGGCGCCGGACGAAATCGCGCCGCCGCCCTCGTCCAACCAGAACGTGCCACATCACCCCGCCGTCCACCCTCTCTCTCTCCTCCACCGCGCGGCCCGCCGAAGCCCGTACCCGGCCCGCGCGAGCCCGCGGGATCCCGCCGCCGCTCGCCGGTCCTTCCCGTCCTCCGCCCGGCGCCGCCGCGCCTCCGCGCCGGCGACCGCGCCGCCTCCACGACGCCGCCGCCTCACCGCCTCCACGACGCCGCCGCCTCGCCGCCACCGCAGGTCGCCGCCGGACCTCGCCGGCGCCGCCTCCGCCCGCTGCCCCACCCCCCGGACCCGGGCGCCGTCGTCCCCGACGCCTCCTCTCCCTCCGACGCCGGCCGCCGCCTCCCTCCCCTCTCCCGTCGCCGGCCAACGAGCCCCGGACCCGATCGGATCTGGATCTGGCTGTGCATTGACTTTCTCTCCTCCCCCGATTTTCCCTAAGTCTGAAGATTTTTACAATATGTGCACCTGTTCAACGCATCATAACTCTTTGCATATAGCTCTGTTTCGCGCGTGTAATATATCGAAATGTTCGCCTCGTGATGATCTACATTTTGTTCCATTGCACGATGTTCTTTTGAGTCAATCTTGATGCCCAAATCTCTGGTGCAAGAGTGCTAGTTGCTGTTATCTGCTGTTACTTAGCAGAACTTGAGAATTTGTTATTTTTGTTGCATTTAATCTGTGCATCTTATGGGCATGAGCTCTACATGTGTTTTGTTGTATGCCATGCCATCTTTACATAGGTGTATGCCATGTATTTATGTGATCTATTTGGTGAATAGCACAAGCATGGAAACTAGACTCCGTAATGTTTCTGATTTCAGGGACTTAGTAAATTTGTAAATTTACTAAGTTTTTGGCTGTTGTTATTTTGTTGCTATGTATCCATGTGGCTACAGAGAGATCCATGCTTATTTTGAAAATGTTCAGTAAGGATGTTTGGTAGATATTGTTGTAATTGATCCATTCCTGGCCTTGTTTGCAATTATGGTGTGCCATAGCATGAGTCATTCTTGCTCTACTTTTGCTATAAAATATTTCTGGCAGATTGTTTACGTGTTATTCAATTTTGCCAAGCTTGTTGTAGTTGATCCTTTCATGCTATGTATTTGCTCTTGCCATGGATAGCTTCATAAACATTCCATCTTTCTGTAGGTATTCTTTTTTTGTCATGCATTGCTTTGTGGTGAGTTCATCAAGCTCACCAAGATGCCCTCATAATGTCTGTTTCTGCCATACTCTGTTTTCTGCCAAGTCCGAAACCTGTTAACGGAACTTGCTTTGTTTACATGATTGCCATCATATCTTCTGGTCCTTTTTGGCTTAGGGTCAGTAAGGGACTTTTGTCATATGCATGTATTAGAATACTGCCATGCCTTGTTTTTCCATGTTAAGTTCACGTAGCATGTTCATTTCGTGCTCTGAACATTGCTACCTGATACTGTTTCTGCCATGTCCAGTAATTTCTCTAAGTCTGTGACCTGTTATCTTTTGCACTTTTTCCATGCTTGTTTGAACCTGCTGTGGCGTGATCTAGCCATAGCTCAGTGTTCATCTTTTGTCGAGCATCTCCTGAAGATTACTGCCATATGCTTTTTTGCTCTGTTGGGGTGTTGTAGCATTGTTACTTGTTGCATTCTAAGTGCTATCATGCTGTTAATCGCAGATTCATGTCATTCTTGTTTTGCTTGCCATTTGCAAACCGTGCATCCGTTTCCGGTGATCTTTATATCGATTTCGACCGAAATTATCTCATCTTTCCGTTGGCATGCTTGGTTTGCCAAGTTACTGCCTTGTTCATCATTTTCCTTCCGGAGCACGCATATGCATCGCATATCATATCTTGCATATCATTCATGTTTTGCATCACGTTGCTTGTGCATTTCTCGTGATTGATTGTGGTTCCGTTGCTTGTGTTCTTATTTTGGGTAGAGCCGGGAGACGAGTTCGTGAACGAGGAACCTGTTGAGTACGCTTTCGAGGATCAAGCTTTCGACAACTCTGAGAACCTTGCAGGCAAGATGACCACCCCTCGAAATTACTTCTATCTTTGCTTTGCTAGTTGTTCGTTCTATTGCCATGCTGCGCTACCTACCACTTGCTATATCATGCCTCCCATATTGTCATGTCAGCCTCTAACCATCCTTTCCTAGCAAACCGTTGTTTGGCTAAGTTACCGCTTTTGCTCAGCCCTTCTTATAGCGTTGCTAGTTGCAGGTGAAGTTGAAGTTTGTTCCATGTTGGAACATGGATATTTTGGAATATCACAATATCTCTTATTTAATTAATGCATCTATATATTTCTTAAAGGGTGGAAGACTCGGCCTTATGCCTGGTGTTTTGTTCCACTCTTGCCGCCCTAGTTTCCGTCTTACCGGTATTATGTTCCTAGAGTTTGCGTTCCTTATGCGGTTGGGTGATTTATGGGACCCCCTTGACAGTTCGCCTTGAATAAAACTTCTCCAGCAAGGCCCAACCTTGGTTTTACCATTTGCCACCTAAGCCTTTTCCCCCGGGTTTTCGCGAGCCCGAGGGTCATCTTTATTTTAAACCCCCGGACCAGTGCTCCTTCGAGTGTTGGCCCAAACTGGGCGATGTCCGGCGCCCCCTGGGCAACCAGGGTCTATGCCAACCCGACGTCTTACCCAGCCGGTGTGCCCTGAGAACGAGATATGTGCAGCTCCTATCGGGATTTGTCGGCACATTCGGGTGGCTTTGCTGGTCTTGTTTTACCATTGTCGAAATGTCTTGTAAACCGGGATTCCGAGACTGATCGGGTCTTTCCGGGAGAAGGTTTATCCTTCGTTGACCGTGAGAGCTTATGATGGGCTAAGTTGGGACACCCCTGCAGGGTAATATCTTTCGAAAGCCGTGCCCGTGGTTATGAGGCATATGGGAATTTGTTAATGTCCGGTTGTAGAGAACTTGTCACTTGACCAAATTAAAATACAACAACCGCGTGTGTAGCCGTGATGGTCTCTTCTCGGCGGAGTCCGGGAAGTGAACACGGTTTGAGTTATGAATGACGTAAGTAGGAGTTCAGGATCACTTCTTGGTCATTACTAGATGACGACCGTTCCATTGCTTCTCTTCTCGCTCTCTTTTACGTATGTTAGCCACCATATATGCTTAGTGCTTGCTGCAGCTCCACCTCATTACACCATCCTTTCCTATAAGCTTAAATAGTCTTGATCTCGCGGGTGTGAGATTGCTGAGTCCTCGTGACTCACAGGTTCTACCAAAACAGTTGCAGGTGCCGACGATGCCAGTGCAGATGACGCAATCGACCTCAAGTGGGAGTTCGACGAGGAACGTGGTCGTTACTATGTTTCTTTTCCTGATGATCAGTAGTGGAGCCCAGTTGGGTCGATCGGGGATCTAGCATTTGGGGTTGTCTTATTTTCATTTGGATTTTGACCGTAGTCGGTCTATGTGTGTATTTTGGATGATGTATGGATTATATTTATGTATTGTGTGAAGTGGCGATTATAAGCCAACCCTCGTTATCCCATTCTTGTTCATTACATGGGATTGTGTGAAGATGACCCTTCTTGCGACAAAACCACAATGCGGTTATGCCTCTAAGTCGTGCCTCGACACGTGGGAGATATGGCCGCATCGTGGGCGTTACAAGTTGGTAATCAGAGCTATCCCCGACTTAGGAGCCCCCTGCTTGATCGAATCGCTGACGTTGTTGAGTCCAGAACAAAAATGTTTTGAGTCTTAGGATTATATATATCGGAGAGTAGGATTCTTTTTACTCCTCAGTCCCTCGTCGCTCTGGTGAGGTCTCCTAACGTAGAAGTTTTGACTCTTCTCTCCTCAAATTTCACTAAAAAAAATTTAGGATCACGTGGGTATCTTAGAATCGTTCCGATGGTTTTGTGATGAGAACATTGTTCTTGGTGCCTCCTGACATTTAGGGGTTGTGGCAGTGTCCCGGGGAGTTGAGCTCCGAGGTGTTGTCGTCACAATTTTATCGTTGCAGTTCTGGAATACCTGAGTTTCGCCGACATCGAAATCTCTTTTATGCAGTTGTTGGTGAGATCACCTCGACGCCACCCAGTACTGGGGCGGGAGTTTGGGAGTATTGCCATAACTCGTATAACGGATGCTTTTCGAAGGTTGAGGTACACGATTTCCGAAGGTTTCTTGGTTATGTGTTGACGGATGGATACAGCTGGATCTAGGGATTGCTAGTTTGGGTGATATATTTTGTGTCCCGTGTATCCCCAACACCAGATTGCATAACCAGAAAATTTCGGGAGTTTATAAGTGGGAATTCAAGTAGCTCCTAGGATATCTTTCCGACAGACGCATGATATGAGATTGGGGTTCGACGTCTAGTGGTCCGCCTTTCCATGGTTGGTTTTACAGTGGTCTCGTAGTGTCTTAAAGAGTCCTTGGCTATGCCGACTCGGGGACGCTTCGTATGTCATGTGCACTGCCTTGTACATGATGGTGCTGTACGATCGAGCCCGTGTGGGCCCCACCACGAAAACTTCGGACGAAATCTCTATCATATGTTTGTTCCGGTTTATTCTGCAAGCCAATACTTTGTTTTGTTTTGAATTGTGGTATTCGAGTTGCTTCGAAGTTAAATGTTGTTTCCATATCTTTTTCTAAGTGGCTTCTCAACTTATGGAAGTGTGATGATTTACTATGGAATTCATTCGTTCATCTTCGTTCGAATGTTTATTGTGAAGACTATATGTTGCAATTTCTATCCGTTGATTCTACTCTATTTGTCTATCAAGATGCTAACGAATGTCACCCTCTTCAGGATGGCTCCGCCAACGCGTCAGAATCCGGAACGCAATGATGGGAGTCAGGCGAACCCTCCGCCACCACCTCCGCCTCCGGAGGCATGGCAAGCTATCATGGCAGCCACCAACGCCAATGCTCAGATGATTCTGCAACTCTTGCAAGAACGCACCCAAGGGCAAGGCAATCAAGGAAATCAAGGTCAAGGCAACAATCAGCCTCACTTCGCTACCCTCAACCAGTTTCTCGCAAATCAGCCCAAGTCTTTCAGCTACTGTGCCGAGGCCACGGATGCTGATGATTGGCTCGTGGACATCAACAAGCATTTTGAATGTAGCAATGTCAGGCCTGAGGACTATGTCAAGTTCGCTTCTTTTCAGCTCAAGGACCAAGCTGCTGATTGGTTTCAACAATACAAAGATTCCAGAGGAGGTCGTGTGATCACTTGGACTGACTTCTGTCGGGACTTCAAAGCGCACCACATTCCACAAAGTGTTGTTGAGAGCAAGCGTGAGGAGTTCCGCAATCTCAAGCAAGGCAGCATGTCCGTGTATCAATTCAACATCCAGTTTCAGAAACTTGCTCGCTTCGCTAAACAAGACGTTCCTGATGAAAAGAGCATGATCTATCACTTCAGAGGTGGCCTTAGAGAGGATGTGCAGTTAGCTCTCGTTCTTGTTGAGCCTACTCAGTTTGATCAATTCTACAACATGGCACTGAAGCAAGAGGCTGCTCAGCTCAAGTGTGAGGCTTCTAAGAAGAGAGTCAGGGACGCAGTTCAGTCTTCTTCTTCCTCACTTGTGGCTGCTAAGCAACAGAAGTTTTGGTTGCCTCCTCCTCCTCCGTTTCGTCATCCTTACCAGCAGAAGAACAAATGTGGCCATGGATCTTCCCACTCTTCCAACTCTGGCTATCAGAACAAGTCTCAGAATCAAGCTCCAAAGTCCAATGGCCCTTATCATCGTCCACTCTCAGAGGTGACTTGCAACAAGTGTCAGCAGAAAGGTCACTATGCTAACAAGTGCTTCAACCAAAGGCGCCTTCCGCCTCCTCCTTCTGTGAGATCTTCCAGCAATGCAGTGGTCAAGCATATTCCCAAGTCTGCAAAGGTGAACATGATGAATGCAGCTCAAGCGGAGGAATCTACTGATGTGATACTGGGTAATCTTCCTGTTAATGATATTCCTGCAAAAGTCTTGTTTGATACTGGGGCATCTATTTCTTTCATATCAAGACCTTTTGCATCCATGAACAATTTGCATACTGTTGATCTGCCTAAGCCGATAGCGGTTTCCTCTCCGGGTTTATTCATGAATACCAAAATGATGGCTCCGGATGTTTCCATCAAGATGGGCAACTATAAATTTCTGTCTTCTCCAATGGTTCTTGGTGACTCGGATATTGATCTTATTCTTGGGATGGACTGGCTTTCTAAGCACGAGGCTCAACTTGATTGTGCTGCCAGGGAAATTCAATTGACACACTCTTCTGAGGATGTTATTATTTATGCCGCTCGTGATGAAACCATTCGGTTATTTTCTCTCAATGAGAAGGGCGAATTGAATGCCATCTCTCAAATTCCAGTCGGTTGTGAGTACCAAGATGTCTTTCCAGAAGAGCTTCCGGGTATGCCTCCTCACCGGCCAGTTGAGTTCGTCATCGATCTTGAGCCCGACACTGAACCCGTTTGCAAGCGTCCATACAAGCTTGGACCCAAGGAGCTGAAGGAATTGAAGAAACAGCTCGATGAACAAGAGCGTCTGGGTTTGATCAGACCGAGTTCTTCTCCATGGGGTTGTGGTGTTCTTTTTGTCCAGAAGAAGGATGGCACGGAACGACTTTGTGTCGACTACCGTCCATTGAACAAGAAGACAATCAAGAACAAGTATCCACTTCCCAACATCAATGAGCTATTCGAGCAACTCAAAGGTGCTAAAGTATTCTCCAAGCTTGACCTTCGTATGGGTTATCATCAGATTCACATTCGTGAAGAAGATATTCCCAAGACAGCATTCAGAACAAGCTTTGGTTCTTATGAATATACTATCATGTCTTTCGGCCTTGTCAATGCTCCTCCAACTTTCTCTCGGATGATGAATTTCATCTTCAACCCCTATACCAATGGATTCGTCCTGGTGTATCTCGATGATATCTTGGTCTTCTCCAAGAATAAGAAGGATCATGCCAAACATTTGCGATTGGTGCTCGACAAGCTCAGAGAGTATCAATTTTATGCGAAGTTCTCAAAATGTGAGTTTTGGCTTGATGAAGTTCTTTACCTTGGTCACATCATCTCTGCCAAGGGCATCGCTATTAATCCCGAGAAGGTGTCCGCAATTGTGAATTGGGAACCTTCTCAGAATGTCAAGCAGCTTCGCAGTTTTCTTGGTCTTGCAAGCTATTGCCGAAGATTCGTTGAGAATTTCTCTAAGATTGCAAAGCCTCTTTCCAACCTCCTCCAGAAGCATGTGAAGTATGTCTGGTCTCCTGAGTGTGATGTTGCTTTCAACACTCTCAAAGAGAAACTCGTCACAGCTCCTGTCTTAACTCCTCCTGACGAATCCAAGCCATTTGAAGTTTTCTGTGATGCTTCTCTCCAAGGTCTCGGTGCTGTGTTAATGCAAGAGAAGAAAGTTGTGGCCTATACCTCTCGTCAGTTGAAGCCCAATGAGAAGAACTACCCCACTCACGATCTTGAGTTGGCGGCAGTTGTCCATGCATTAATAACGTGGAGACATCTCTTGTTGGAAAGACAAGTGGACATATTCACCGATCACAAGAGTCTCAAGTACATCTTCACTCAGCCCAACCTCAATCTCAGGCAGACTCGATGGGTCGAAATGATTCAAGAGTACAATCCGAGTATTGAATATACTCCAGGCAAAGCCAATGTGATTGCAGATGCTTTGAGCAGGAAGGCTTATTGCAACAGCTTAATTCTCACGCCATTCCAACCGGATCTTTGTGAAGCTTTCCGCAAGCTGAATCTCCAAGTTGTTCCTCAAGGCTTTCTTGCCAACCTCATAGTCTCTCCTACTTTGGAAGATCAAATTCGTGAGGCACAACTCCTGGATGCCATGGTGATGAAGGTGAAACGTGGTATCGACAAGGGTCTTTCCAAATACAATTGCTATCGCATTGATGACAGAGACACTTTATTCTTCGAGGACCGGGTTGTGGTTCCTAAAGGTGATCTAAGGAAAGTCATAATGAACGAGGCGCACAATTCTCTTCTTTCCATTCATCCTGGAAGTACGAAGATGTATCATGACCTCAAGCAGTCGTATTGGTGGACTCGAATGAAGCGAGAAATCGCTCAATTCGTGAATGAATGTGATGTCTGTCGAAGAGTGAAAGCAGAACACCAACGACCAGATGGTCTCCTCCAACCTCTTGCTATCCCAGAATGGAAGTTTGATCATATCTAGATGGACTTCGTGACTGGATTTCCCAAGTCCAAGCGTGGAAATGATGCTATCTTCGTTGTCATTGACAAGCTTTCTAAAGTGGCTCATTTCCTTCCAATCAAAGAATCTATCACAGCAGCTCAGTTGGCAGAGCTATACACCTCCAGGATTGTCTCCTTGCACGGCATTCCACAATTGATTTCTTCAGATCGTGGAAGCATCTTCACTTCTAAGTTCTGGGACTCCTTCCAGAAGGCCATGGGCACCAACATTCGCTTCAGCACAGCTTTCCATCCTCAAACTAGTGGCCAAGTCGAGCGAGTCAATCAAATTCTTGAAGATATGCTCAGGGTTTGTGTCATTTCCTTTGGCATGAAATGGGAAGATTGTCTTCCATATGCCGAATTCTCCTACAACAACAGCTTCCAAGCGAGTTCGGGCAAGGCCCCATTCGAGATTCTCTATGGCAGAAAGTGTCGTACTCCTCTCAATTGGTCAGAGACTGGTGAACGCCAACTTCTTGGCAATGACTTAATCACAGAGGCTGAAGAAATGTGTAAAGTCATCCGTGAAAATCTCAAAGCCGCGCAATCGCGCCAGAAGAGTTACTATGATAGTAAGCACCGTGATGTGGATTTCGAGATCGGAGACCATGTCTACCTCCGCGTCTCTCCAATGAAAGGCACTCGTCGCTTCGGTATCAAAGGGAAGCTTGCCCCGAGATACGTGGGTCCTTTCAAGATCATTGGCAAAAGAGGCGACCTCGCCTATCAACTTGAGCTTCCTTCCAACTTCACGAACGTGCACGATGTGTTACACGTGTCACAGCTTCGTAAGTGCTTCAAGACGCCTGAGCGCACCATCAACTTCGAAGAGATTGACCTTCAAGAAGATCTGTCTTATCATGAGCACCCCGTTGCTATTCTTGAAGAAACTGAGCGCAAGACTCGCAACAAGTCAATCAAATTCCTGAAAGTGAAGTGGTCGCACCATTCCGACCGAGAAGCCACCTGGGAACGCGAGGACCACCTCCGTTCCGAATATTCGGAGTTCTTTCAGTCCTAGATCTCGGGACGAGATCCTCTCGTAGTGGTGGAGTGTTGTAACACCCCGGATGTAACTTTCCATATTTGTAACTCCAACTCTTGCCATTTTCGGCTATGTGTTATGATATTCCCTCCGTGGTCGGGTTTTGTTTGTCGTTTTGCATTTTTCTCATGTCATGCATCTCATATCATGTCATCATGTGCATTGCATTTGCTTACGTGTTCGTCTCATGCATCCGAGCATTTTCCCCGTTGTCCGTTTCGCAATCCGGCACTCCCACCTCCTCCGGCACACCCCTCTTGTTTCTTTTCGTGAGCGGGTGTTGAACGTTCTCGGAATGGACCGAGGCTTGTCAAGTGGCCTTGGTATACCACCGGTAGACCACCGGTCAAGTTTCGTTCCATTTGGAGTTCGTTTGGTACTTCAACGGTTAACCGGGTAACCGCAATGTCCGTTTGTGTGTTGCAGCAAAACCCCTCTCTAAACAGCCCAAAACCCACCAAACTCTCTTCCATGCTCTAGGTCGTTCGATCACGATCGTGTGGGCGAAAACCGCACCTTATTTGGAGCCTCGTAGCTCCCTCTGCCTATATATTTGCACCTCCCCCCGAAATCTCGGATCCCGAACCCTAGCCCTCTCCCTCCGCGCGCCGGACGTGTCCGCCCGCGCCGGACGAAATCGCGCCACCGCCCTCGTCCAACCAGAACGTGCCACGTCACCCCGCCGGCCACCCTCTCTCTCTCCTCCACCGCGCGGCCCGTCCCCGGCCCGCGCGAGCCCGCGGGATCCCGCCGCCCCTCGCCGCTCCTTCCCGTCCTCCGCCCAGCGCCTCCGCGCCGGCGACCGCGCCGCCTCGCCGCCTCCACGACGCCGCCGCCTCGCCGCCACCGCAGGTCGCCGCCGGACCTCGCCGGCGCCGCCTCCGCCCGCGGCCCCACCCGCCGGACCCGGGCGCCGTCGTCCCCGACGCCTCCTCTCCCTCCGACGCCGGCCGCCGCCTCCCTCCCCTCTCCCTTCGCCGGCCAATGAGCCCCGGGCCCGATCGGATCTGGATCTGGCTGTGCGTTGACTTTCTCTCCTCCCCCGATTTTCCCTAAGTCTGAAGATTTTTACAATATGTGCACCTGTTCAACGCATCATAACTCTCTCCATATTGCTCCGTTTCATGCGTGTAATATATCGAAATGTTCGCCTCATGATGCTCTACATTTTGTTCTATTGCGCTATGTTCATTTGAGTACATCTTGATGCCCAAATCTCTGGTGCAAGAGTGCTAGTTGCTGTTATCTGCTATTACTTAGCAGAACTTGAGAATTTGTTATTTTTGTTGCATTTAATCTGTGCATCTTATGGGCATGAGCTCTACATGTGTTTTGTTGTATGCCATGCCATATGTACATAGGTGTATGCCATGTATTTTTGTGATCTCTTTGGTGACTAGCACAAGCATGCAAACTAGACTCCGTAATGTTTCTGATTTCAGGGACTTCGTAAATTTACCAAGTTTTTGGCTGCTGTTATTTTGTTGCTATGTATCCATGTGGCTACAGAGAGATCCATGCTTATTTTGGAGATGTTCAGTAAGGATGTTTGGTAGATATTGTTATAATTGATTTATTCCTGGCCTTGTTTGGAATTATGGAGTGCCATAGCATGAGTCATTCTTGCTCTACTTTTGCTATAAAATATTTCTGGCAGATTGTTTACGTGTTATTCAATTTTGCCAAGCTTGTTGTAGTTAATCCTTTCATGCTATGTATTTCCTCTTGCCATGGATAGCTTCATAAACATTCCATCTTTCTGTAGGTATTCTTTTTTTGTCATGCATTGCTTTGTGGTGAGTTCATCAAGCTCACCAAGATGCCCTCATAATGTCTGTTTCTGCCATACTCTGTTTTCTGCCAAGTCTGAAACCTGTTAACGGAACTTGCTTTGTTTACATGATTGCCATCATATCTTCTGGTCCTTTTTGGCTTAGGGTCAGTAAGGGACTTTTGTCATATGCATTTAGTAGAATACTGCCATGCCTTGTTTTGCCATGTTAAGTTCACGTAGCATGTTAATTTCGTGCTCTGAACATTGCTACCTGATACTGTTTCTGCCATGTCCAGTAATTTCTCTAAGTCTGTGAACCTGTTATCTTTTGCACTTTTGCCATGCTTGTTTGAACCTGCTGTGGTGTGATCTAGCCATAGCTCAGTGTTCATCTTTTGTCGAGCATCTCCTGAAGATTACTGCCATATGCTTTTTTGCTCTGTTGGGGTGTTGTTGCATTGTTACTTGTTGCATTCTAAGTGCTATCATGCTGTTAATCGCAGATTCGTGTCATTCTTGTTTTGCTTGCCATTTGCAAACCGTGCATCCGTTTCCGGTGATCTTTATATCGATTTCGACCGAAATCATCTCATATTTCCGTTGACATGCTTGGTTTGCCAAGTTACTGCCTTGTTCACCATTTTCCTTCCGGAGCACGCATATGCATCGCATATCATATCTTGCATATCATTCATGTTTTGCATCACGTTGCTTGTGCATTTCTCGTGATTGATTGTGGTTCCGTTGCTTGTATTCTTATTTTGGGTAGAGCCGGGAGACGAGTTCATGAACGAGGAACCTGTTGAGTACGCTTTCGAGGATCAAGCTTTCGACAACTCTGAGAACCTTGCAGGCAAGATGACCACCCCTCGAAATCACTTCTATCTTTGCTTTGCTAGTTGTTCGTTCTATTGCCATGCTACGCTACCTACCACTTGCTATATCATGCCTCCCATATTGTCATGTCAGCCTCTAACCATCCTTTCCTAGCAAACCGTTGTTTGGCTAAGTTACCGCTTTTGCTCAGCCCTTCTTATAGCGTTGCTAGTTGCAGGTGAAGTTGAAGTTTGTTCCATGTTGGAACATGGATATTTTGGAATATCACAATATCTCTTATTTAATTAATGCATCTATATATTTCTTAAAGGGTGGAAGGCTCGGCCTTATGCCTGGTGTTTTGTTCCACTCTTGCCGCCCTAGTTTCCGTCTTACCGGTATTATGTTCCTTGAGTTTGCGTTCCTTATGCGGTTGGGTGATTTATGGGACCCCCTTGACAGTTCGCCTTGAATAAAACTCCTCCAGCAAGGCCCAACCTTGGTTTTACCATTTGCCACCTAAGCCTCTTCCCCCGGGTTTTCGCGAGCCCGAGGGTCATCTTTATTTTAAACCCCCGGACCAGTGCTCCTTCGAGTGCTGGCCCAAACTGGGCGATGTCCGGCGCCCCCTGGGCAACCAGGGTCTATGCCAACCCGACGTCTTACCCATCCGGTGTGCCCTGAGAACGAGATATGTGCAGCTCCTATCGGGATTTGTCGGCACATTCGGGTGGCTTTGCTGGTCTTGTTTTACCATTGTCGAAATGTCTTGTAAACCGGGATTCCGAGACTGATCGGGTCTTTCCGGGAGAAGGTTTATCCTTCGTTGACCGTGAGAGCTTATGATGGGCTAAGTTGGGACACCCCTGCAGGGTAATATCTTTCGAAAGCCGTGCCCGCGGTTATGAGGCATATGGGAATTTGTTAATGTCCGGTTGTAGAGAACTTGTCACT
Source organism: Aegilops tauschii subsp. strangulata (assembly GCF_002575655.3). NCBI lineage: Eukaryota > Viridiplantae > Streptophyta > Magnoliopsida > Poales > Poaceae > Aegilops > Aegilops tauschii. The sequence goes on from NC_053037.3 coordinate 393,122,898, forward strand.
TGACCAAATTAAAATACAACAACCGCGTGTGTAGCCGTGATGGTCTCTTCTCGGCGGAGTCCGGGAAGTGAACACGGTTTGAGTTATGAATGACGTAAGTAGGAGTTCAGGATCACTTCTTGGTCATTACTAGATGACGACCGTTCCATTGCTTCTCTTCTCGCTCTCTTTTACGTATGTTAGCCACCATATATGCTTAGTGCGTGCTGCAGCTCCACCTCATTACACCATCCTTTCCTATAAGCTTAAATAGTCTTGATCTCGCGGGTGTGAGATTGCTGAGTCCTCGTGACTCACAGGTTCTACCAAAACAGTTGCAGGTGCCGACGATGCCAGTGCAGATGACGCAATCGACCTCAAGTGGGAGTTCGACGAGGAACGTGGTCGTTACTATGTTTCTTTTCCTGATGATCAGTAGTGGAGCCCAGTTGGGTCGATCGGGGATCTAGCATTTGGGGTTGTCTTATTTTCATTTGGATTTTGACCGTAGTCGGTCTATGTGTGTATTTTGGATGATGTATGGATTATATTTATGTATTGTGTGAAGTGGCGATTGTAAGCCAACTCTCGTTATCCCATTCTTGTTCATTACATGGGATTGTGTGAAGATGACCCTTCTTGCGACAAAACCACAATGCGGTTATGCCTCTAAGTCGTGCCTCGACACGTGGGAGATATGGCCGCATCGTGGGCGTTACAGCTTTGATGTATGTTGTCATCAATTACCAAAAAGGGGGAGATTGAAAGCACAAGTGCTCCCTGGGTGGTTTTGGTAATTAATGTCAACATATCTCTTGTTGGACTAATGTTTTTATCTAGTATATCTCAGACAAGTTCAGCAGATGGAGTGGCGTGGACAAGAGGATGTGGAACCCCTTCAAGATGCTAAGGACAAAGGATTGGCTCAAGCTCAAAAGCTCAAGACTCTGCATTTTCATTTTGGTGATCCAAGATCACATTGAGTCCATAGGAAAAGCCAATACTATTAAAAGGGGATGAGGTGTTGCTTAATGGCTTGCTTGCTCAAAGTGCTTAGTGATATGCTCCAAAGCCCTCAACCACTTTCTCATATCGACATATGTCCCAACCCAAAAGTCAAACTCGGCCCCACCGATTTGATCTATCTGGCACCACCGACTTCATTTGACATAGCCACTGCCAGAAACCCTAATCAATTTGGTCTCACCGATGGGATCCCGGTCTCATCGAGATGGGCTTGCAAACTCTCTGGTTCCTATTGCAATACATTCGGTCTTACCGAGATTTGTAATCGGGCTCACCAAGTTTGCTTGACCAACTCTCTGGTTAGCTCAGTACCAAAATCGGTCCCACCGAGTTTGTGTAATCGGTCAAACCGAGATGAGGTTTTACCCTAACCCTAGCATATCAGTCCCACCGAGTTGATCATATCGGTCCGACCGAAATGCCTAACGGTCACATTGTCGGTGTCAAAACTGGCGGATCTCTGGTATGGGGTTCTGAACTGTGCGTCTAAGGTTGATGGTAACAGGAGATAGGGGACACGATGTTTACCCAGGTTCGGGCCCTCTCTATGGAGGTAATACGCTACTACTCCTGCTTGATTGATCTTGATGAATATGAGTATTACAAGAGTTGATCTACCTCGAGATCGTAATGGCTAAAACCCTAAAAGTCTAGCCTGTATGACTATGATTATTCTTGTCTCTACGGACTAAGCCCTCCGGTTTATATAGACACCGGAGGGGACTAGGGTTATACAAAGTCGGTTACAGAGAAAGGAATCTTCATATCCGGACACCAAGCTTGCCTTCCACGGCAAGGAGAGTCCCATCCGGACGCGGGTGAGAGTCTTCGGTCTTGTATCTTCACAGCCCATCAGTCCGGCCCATGTCCAACAGGCCAGACGCCCGAGGACCCCTTAGTCCAGGTCTCCCTCGGTAGCCCCCGAACCATACTTTCAATGACGATGTGTCCGGCGCGCAGATTGTCTTCAGCATTGCAAGGCGGGTTCCTCCTCCGATGACTTCAAAGAGCTGTATTCGGCCTTCCGTTTAATGTCATTCCCATCGGCTTCTGTGCATCCATAGCTTCAGCTCCCACGTGTTGAGCGAATACGACAGGCCAGGGTATTTTTTTGCATATTACACCCCGGCCATGTAAGAAAAGCGTTTATTTAAAGGGATTGGATCTCAGATCCGTTCCACATCACGCGGAAAATCCTCAGAGCTTGCTAGGAGAGACCACTCCAACATGGCTAGCACTCCCAGTTCTTCCTCCCGTCCCCACGGCCCTGAAAAAGGCGATTCAGAGAGATGCTCTGTATCCCACGGTCAGCTAGTGAAGCTGCAAATACAGGGATTTCATCCCCCCGTGGATCTAGTCCCCGTTTGAGCAGGATTGACTTCCTTCAACGGCGGGGCTCAGGCTGAGAATTTCCCCAATCCATCCAAGGGGAACGAGTGTGCTTCGTTCCCTACCTGCTAAGAGGCGTCGGATTTCCAATCCATCCGTTCCTCTGAGGACTTCTGGAGTATTATGTCTCCAACTTCACAATTTCACTCCCGCCTCCATCCTGCACATCGTGGGTTACATCGCTCTTTATGAGCTATTCCTGGGCTGTGAGGCCCATTTTGAATTATGGAGGAAACTATTTTGCCTCGTCCCTCGTAACCAAGAGGGATCAATATTTGAAGTGGGCGGAGCCGAGGTATGGCGCATCGCCGAGACCGGATACCTGTCCGGCACGCCGAAGAAGGCATCCGAAGAGTGGCCTTCTGAATGATTTTATATCGAGGACGTCGCCCTTCCTGACCCAGTCCGAATGGGTCTGCCCGAATTTTCAAGCGCTCCATTGAAGAAACGCCACAGCTGGCGCCCTCGGAGCTTCGAGGAGGAAGACAACGCGGAAGTCCGTCAATTGATGGGCAAGATAAAGACGCTCGCCCACTCTGGATTATCAATAGTCGAGGTAATGGCAACTTCCATAGCGGGGGGGGGGGGTTCAGCCACTCCAATACAGAGGGCTCCCCATGTGGCACTATAATGGGGAAGATAACGCCTCCCGCTGCGGTCGGAAGGGTCCGGACACCCCCGCCGCTTTGGCCAAAATATTGCCGAACTATTCAAAGGGGAGAAACAAGAATTCACTCATATCAAGCGCCGAGATGGATTTTCCATGTACAATCCTCCTAGCTGGGTGAGTTCCAATCCTACTACTCTACTCAATCTACCCCTTGAGTCAATTTTAATGGACATTAATCCATGCATGTGTAACAGGAATGGCGAAAGATCACCAAGGGGCTCGCCCCGCCCCACAGCCAGAGGACCACAACCGGGACCTTGACCCCGGATTCGAAGAGGATCCGGACATATTCGTGGAGCTCGAGAACAGGGTGTTCTACCAGGCGAGCTATGACGGCACGGAAGTGGCCATCACCGCCGACTATCCCGGACTTCTCCCTGCCTCACACATAAGTAATCAAGAGACATTTCCTCTGAAAGAGCTTGCTCATTCGGCCTCACCCACCGCACAGTCTCGTGCTCCAAAGGGGAGGCGTTCGGTGCGCCATGTTACACCAGGGGCAACTCCAAAGAGGGCGGCGCCCACGCCGGGCAAGCCTGCGAAGAGGAAGGCAAACGAAGACAGGACCGAGCCTTCATCAAAGAGGTATCGCTTTATAAATATGCTCCTTGGCAGTCACATCCAACTGTGACATTGTCCGCTTGTGCTTTATCAGGAAAAGCGTTCGCCGGACTATGTCCTGGGGTCCTGCCGATCACACTCCCAACAGCCGGGTTCCAGACCCTGCCGTAAAGACGGGGGCTGATACGGGAGTGACGCCGGATTGTCCTTTGGCAGAGGATTCGGATGATGTATCCGTCACAAACTCGGAAGTGGAGAGCGCCATGAATCATCGGCACCGGAGGGCCGTTCTATGCGACCCCGACTTTACAAAAGAGGCATTCAATGCCTTCAGCTCGGCTGATGCGTACATCCGAGCTGCTCGAGACGGGCTTACCAGAGCCACATACCAGTATTTGAAAGACATACGGGTAAGTTTACATTGTCCAAATATGATAATCATATACCAGTAGCCCCCGAGACTTGAAACAGTTGATACAACTGATTTAAGGATCATTGTATAACCAGGTGCTTATGGAGAAGAACAAACTGTTGTCTCAAGAACTGGGAAAGTGTCGGACTGAGCTAAATGCCGCTACCGTTGAACTGGAAAAATCCAAGAAGGCATCGCCTGGTAATATTCCCCTCCATCGAGAAAATACAATTATATACCAGTAATGCTAATATTGTTGCATATCTCATGGCATGAGCGTCAGATAAACTGGAGGAGGCATTGGAAGTCACGCAGGCGGGTGAACAAGAAGCCAAAAGGTAACGGGCCGCGGGCGAACGTATACTGACACGGGTCAGAGAGGAGATAAACAAAGTCCAGGATACCAATACCCAGCTGGGCGAAGAACTAAAAGATGTGCGGGCCCAGCTGGCTAACTCCGTGAAGGAAAATAAGAGGCTGCGATGCGACATATTTAGTATGTGCTCCAACTTTCCTTCGTGTAATTCAGCGGGGAAAGGAAGTGACAGAGTTATGTCTGTAGGCATGCTGACTGGCCGTCCCGAGGAGGAGGTGTCCGGATCGTCGGGCGATCTGCTACAAGAGCTATCGCAAATGCACGAGCGAGCTCGGCAGGCGATGCGAAGTGTTGCCAAGGCCTTATGGCCATCCGCCTCCCCTCCAGGAAGTATGGAGGAGCTTGTACAGCTATTCAAGGGAGTGCGGCGGCGTTTCCGATTATGGAAGATATCGGCCTGCCGGGAAGGTGCACGAGAGGCCTGGTGACAGTGTCCTGGACTAGGGGGTACTCACCACGTCGTCTCCCGACCAGGTGGATCGGGCCGAGGACTCCCATGGCGGTTCTATCATGGGCCACTTCGGACAGCCCATGCCGCATACAAGGAAGATTCCACAAGACTTGGCGCCCAAGAAGAGGACTCTCCTAAACCCTAGGCCTCCGGTGTGTTATATAAACCGAGGCCAGTCTAGTCAATAGATAATCAATATTCATTACTACAATCTTGTGGTACATACATGTACTCTATACTACACCCATATGAAAACAATCAAAAGCAGCATGTAGGGTATTATCTCTTCAAGAGAGCCCAAAGCTGGGTAAAATCCTGTGTCCATGTTACCATCGCTCCAAGACGCCTAGCTTAGGACCCCTACTACGAGATACGCTGGATATTGAACCGACATTGGTGCTTTCATTGAGAGCCTGCCAGATGTCGTCGTGGCGTGATGGGATCTTCAACCGACGCCAATCAGGTGTTATGTTTTCAGTTAAATTTATTTCATGTAAGTTGAAATTATTTGTGAATCATCTCTGCTTGTTCATGTTGTTCTGTTCATAATTTTTATCCGCGAGGCGGAAGAAATTTCTTCTATGGCGGAGCAGGGGATCACGCCGATCCGAAGATCAACCTGCGTGTTAGCCGTATTTGTGTCCAAGATCGAAACGGACTCAGGGATAGACCCTACGTCAAAGTAGGCCGGCGTGCGCACACAGATCACTTCACGAGAGATAGATCAAAAGGACAAAGTGTAGACACAAAGTCTGAGGAATAAAAAACAATGTGCTCCTCGGCGGCAAGCAGACTTGTACAGGCCGAACACAACCCCACGTGATGATGGCTGCCAAAATCAATATCGAGTACTACTTGTAGTACTAATTGGAGCACTCCTCCCAAGAGCTCCCATCAGTCGGCCTTTCATCAGATTTGGCGTTGTCTGCAGCTTTAGCCGGCCTCTCCTGTTACTGCTAGGTGTTACCTCTCTGAATTACTTTCAAACGTGTTTTAATCTTTTGAATTAGTGCTTTGCCAGTGCTATTCCCTGTACGCAGGTTCTCATCCGCGTCGACTTTGGCGCCCCGTCACTCCACCGAGCCGATGTCAAACGCGCCATAAACTTTCTTGGGCGACATCTGTTGAGGATATAACCATTAGAGTCACCCGCCCAGGAGGGGCCGGGTTACTCATTATGGTCATCATGCGAAGCCTAGCACCAAACTTGAAGACGGCGGGTCAATCATGGGCTTAAAACCTGGAGGTGGCTTTAAGGCCCGTAGTGTTAACCGCCGTTAGGGTGAAACTTGTAGTGTAAGGCAAGAATAGTAAGAGCCCGAGCCGGACACTGTTATGAGCCGGCCGGGGCTCTGAGGGCCGCTGGGCGTCAACCTCTCTATATAAAGGGACGACCCGGCGGTGGTTTAGGGACAAGAAAGACAACCTCGATAACCAGGCAGGACGGCTTAGCTCCTGGTGATCGAAACCCTAATCAATACAACCTCAACTGGACGTAGGCTTTTACCTTCACCGTAAGGGGCCGAACCAGTATAACCCTCGTGTTCCTTGTCCCGTTTAACCCCTTTAAGCTTCCTAGCTGCGATGGCTCCACGACTAAGTCCTTGCACGAGGACATCTGCCGTGGCAACTCCACGACAGTTGGCGCCCACCGTGGGGCCAGCGCACGGTGGATTTGAGTTCTTGAAGGGCAGCTTTGAAGGGCTCAAGGGATACGTTGTGGGCCGGATGACCAAGAGTCATCGCGGCAAGCTCTACATCGACGATGCAGATTGGGGCCCTGACGCCGGCTCAGTTGAGTACGGGTACCGGGTCCCCTTCGGCGGAATTCATGTCTTCATTGGCAAGATTTGTGAGCCGGGCCCTGAGCCGGATCTCTGCGCCGATCTCATCGAGACGGCTCAGCGTGCACGACCCGCCCGGGCTTTACCTGTCGTGAAGCATGCTTTCGTGGGATGTGTCCACGGAGGACTCTCTGAAGGATCTGGATCTGGAGATGAGACGGCCGCCGGCTCTGACGGCGAGTCGTCTACGGATGAGTCAAACTCGTTGTATCAACTTCAAGATGGCAGGCTCAGGGGTTGTTCCGATGGCGACAGCATTCCGGACCCCTTTGAGCCGCCGAGCCGGGTTGGAATCTTCATGGCTGGCGCGCAACCTGTTCAAAACCCCGCCTCCGGGTCAGGAAGCCCGGTGCCTTCGCCGACTCAGGTGCTGATGGATCTCACAGACAAGATGACGGTCCTGTTGACCACTACGGTTGCTCCGGCGGATCAAGTTCAGCATGACGCGGAGGTAGCACAGTTAAAGTTGGATCTAGCAAAGGCCAAGGAGGATCTGGCGGCAGAGGGGATCAGGATGGCTGCAGAGAGGGCGGCTCTCGACGCCCAGACTCAGCTGATTCAGGAACAGGCCTTCCGGCTCACGATGGATCAAAACGCGTCCAATGAGGTCATGAGAAGGAGGCATCAAAAGGCCCAATCTCGACTCCCTCCGGTTTACGATCCTCGAAACCTTTTCAACACGCCGGGTGCAGGGTCTAGTAACCCGCCAGAAATCATAGTGCCTGGGGCTGGGACGCCAGTTCAGCCCCAAGTGATGGGACCTCCCCGGGTGAACCCTGCCCCGCCTCAGTACGTACCAATACTGCCGGGTCATTATGCCAACCCGTTGGAAAACATGGTCGCCGCGGCGGCGCGGCTGGCGGCTCTCCCAATTGATGGTGACTCTCCAACGGCGGTTGAAACCCGCTGGGTCAGAGAACTCCTTCAGACGGCTCTGGCGCAGCAAGAGGCCTATTCTTATAGCCGAGACAGGATTCATTCAACCCCTCATCCAGGCCGGAGCCCAAGTTATAGCAGACACATGGTCTCAGCGACCGGCTCAAGTAATGTCCGACGCCATGACTTGCCTCCTGGCCACGGTCCGGCTCATAACGGGGCCTTTCACGCGATAGACCAAGACAGAGCGCGGCAAGAGGTGGAGTAGGTGCCTCAATTGACGGCTTACCAGCCACCCCCGGCTTATCCGACGGCTTCCATCGACGCGGGTATACCTACAAGGACTGGGGGTGTCCCTTGTCTGGTGCCGGCTCTCCGCAATGAACGTCTGCCCAAGGATTTCAAGGGGCCTAGGAAGGTGCCTAATTACACGGCTGATTTACAACCCGGAGCCTGGATCGAGAGTTACGAGATGGCCATGGAGTTGCTGGAGGTCAGCGAAGCAGCAATGGCCAAGTACTTCACCATGATGTTAGATGGGACAGCCCGCACTTGGTTGAAAGGGCTGCCACCGAATTCCATCGGGTCTTGGGCTGAGCTGAAAGCCCGGTTCATCCAAAACTTCAAAGATACCTGTAGGCAGTCTATGTCAATTGTGGATTTGACTAACTGTAAACAGCAGGAGGGTGAGTCTACAACCCATTGGGTTCGCCGGATCAAAGAGATAATACATTCATCTGATAAGATGGATGCCGGCTCTGCAGTCTTAATGTTGGAGCAGAATTGTCGTTTCCTGCCCCTGAAGATGAAACTCGGGCGGCTCAAGCGTGATTGCAATGATATGGGCACGCTGATGGCGGCTCTCGTCAAGTACGCCGACTCCGATAGTACCAAGGATCCCGCGTCAGACGACGAAAGGACAGGGAAGGTAAAGAAGAACGGCAATGGCAAGGGTCCTCAGCATAACCCGGCGAACCAAGGAGGTAGCAAGCATAAGGCTGATGGCAGCATGGAGTTTGTGGCCAATGCCAGCTCACAGGGTAACAACCAGCGATGTAAGGGGAGGCCACCTCCCCGAGCCGGTGGTTCAGGCCCAACGCTTGAGCAGTTGTTGAATGAGCCTTGTCCAAGGCATGGCTCTAGGGAGAAGCCAGCTACTCATCTATGGAAAGATTGCGCAATCATGAAGGCCTTTAAGAATTCCAATGCCTTTAATGGCAACAATGGCTCGGGCGGCGGCTCAGGCGCTGGCGGCTTTCATGGCCCGGGCGGCGGCTCAAATCCTAATCCTCAGAATGTTCAAGGGGGCTTTAATCAGCAGTCCGGCCAGGGTCATCAACAGCAGCAGGGGGGATACCAGACCAATCCAAAGCAGCTCAATGGTGGGCAGTATCATGTGTTTACCACCAGTTTGTGTAAGCGAGATCAGAAGCTTCATAAGAGGTTGTGAATGCTGTTGAGCCGGCGGTTCCACGTTATTTAAGATGGTCTGAGCAGCCTATTGTGTGGAGTAGGGAGGATCGCCCTCCCCGGGTTGATAATCCGGGTCACCTGGCCCTGGTGGTGGCTCCTCAGGTGGGAGGATATAAGTTCACTAAGGTGCTCATGGATGGAGGCAGCAGCATCAACATCCTCTATTATGAGACCTTTCGTCGTATGGGGTTGATTGATCAGAACCTCAGCCAGTCCAATACTGTTTTCCATGGTGTGGTGCCTGGTAAGTCGGCTTATCCAGTGGGTAAGATCGAGATGGAGGTGGCCTTTGGAGATGAATACAACTACAGGGCGGAAAAATTGACCTTTGAGGTGGTCTAGATAAGAAGTCGTATCAGGCCATATTTGGGCGGCCGGCTTACGCCAAGTTCATGGCACGGCCGTGTTACGTATATTTACAACTCAAGATGCCGGGTCACAATGGGACCATTACGGTTCATGGCAGCCGAAAGATAGCCTTGGAGTGTGAGGAAGGTGATGCGGCTTATGCAGAATCTGTTTGTGCAACAGAGGAGTTGAAGTTTTACAAGGACAATGTTGACCCAACAGATATGACATCTCTGAAAAAGCCGACCACGGAGCATGAGCCGGCAATGAAATTTAAGTCAGCTGATGAGACTAAGCTTGTTGATTTCGTTCCAGGTGACTCATCTCAGCAGTTTAGCATCAGTGCCAATCTGGATCCAAAATAGGAAAGCGCGCTCATCGAGTTCATCCGTGGGAATAGGGACATTTTTGCATGGAAACCTTCTGACATGCCAGGTGTACCTAGAGAACTCACTGAGCACACTCTCAATATTGATCCGAAATTTAAGCCGGTCAGGCAATTCCTTCGGCGGTTTAATGAGGAGAGGCGGAAACCCATTGGTGAGGAGGTGACCCGGCTCTTGGCGGCCGGGTTTATTGTCGAAGTCCTTCATCCAGAATGGTTAGCTAACCCGGTGCTCGTGCTCAAGAAGAATGGCACCTGGCGGATGTGTGTGGACTACACGGACTTAAACAAGGCATGTCCGGCTGATCCTTTTGCTCTCCCCCGTATTGATCAAATCATTGATGCTACGGCGGGTTGTGAACGCTTAAGTTTCTTGGATGCTTATTCTGGATACCATCAGATTAAAATGGCAGTTAAGGACCAGGAGAAGACGGCGTTCATCACTCCCTTTGGAGCCTTCTGTTATGTGTCTATGCCTTTTGGACTCAAGAGTGCACAGGCGACTTATCAGCGTTGTGTGCAGAATTGTCTTCATAACCAGATTGGGCGCAATGTGCATGCCTATGTTGATGATATCGTGGTGAAGTCCAGGGAGAAGGAGACCCTGGTAGATGACCTTAGAGAAACCTTTGATAATCTCCGGGCTTACAAGATGATGCTTAACCCAGCCAAGTGTGTTTTTGGTGTTCCTGCAGGCAAGCTCTTGGGTTTCCTGGTTTCTAACAGAGGCATTGAAGCTAACCCGGAAAAGATAAAGGCAATCACCTCTCTGGCTAAGCCGGCGTGCATCAACGACGTCCAGCGTCTAGCAGGCCGCATCGCTGCTTTGAGCCGGTTTATAAGCCGTTTGGGTGAAAAGGCCATGCCACTGTACCAGTTGATGAAGAAAACTGATGATTTTGTCTGGAATGATGCTGCTAATACTGCTTTTGAGGATTTGAAGAGACAGCTGGCTGAGCCCCCAGTCCTTGCTGCTCCGGTTGACAAGGAACCCTTATTACTATATGTAGCTGCTAACACACGAGCCGTCAGTGTGGCTGTGGTGGTGGAGCGCAAGGAAGAGGGTAAGGAGTACCCGGTTCAGCGGCCGGTTTACTACGTCAGTGAAGTGCTCATCGAGTCTAAACAGCGGTATCCCCATTGGCAGAAGCTTGTTTACGGTGTGTTCATGGCAAGCCGGAAGCTTAAGCATTATTTCCAGGGTCACCCCATCACTGTGGTTAGTTCTGCTCCCCTTGGAGATATCATCCAAAACAGAGAAGCCACAGGAAGAGTGGCTAAGTGGGCTATAGAGCTTGGGCCTCATGGTCTGAAATACGTACCACGCACTGCTGTTAAATCTCAAGCTTTGGTGGATTTCATCAACGATTGGACAGAGCTACAGGTGCCTGAAGAAAAGCCGAATAATACATATTGGACTATTCACTTTGATGGGTCTAGGCAATTGGAGGGCTCGGGGGCTGGAGTTGTGTTGACTTCCCCTAAAGGTGACAAGTTCCGTTATGTGCTACGGTTGATGTTTCCATGCACTAACAATGCGGCTGAGTACGGGGCTTTGCTCCATGGTCTTCGGATGGCTAAGGAGATGAGCTTGAGCAGAGTAAGGTGCTTTGGCGACTCAGATCTAGTGGCTCAACAAGTATCAGGCAAGTGGGATTCCAAGGACCCTCTCATGGCGGCTTATCGCCGTGAAGTTGATGCCATTGCTGGACACTTTCAGGGTTACCAAGTAGAGCACATCGATCGCAGGAAGAACGAGGCGGCTGATGCATTAAGCCGGCTGGGCTCTCAGCGAAAACCGGTGCCGCCTAATACTTTCTTGGACATCTTGCATAACCCTTCTGTTAAGTTACCTACAGAGGAAGACTTGGCTGTCCCTGACCCGGAAGCACAGTTGGTGGCGGCTCTCCACATCACCCCAGACTGGACAGTACCATACTTGGCTTACATGACCCGGGGAGATTTGCCTGAGGATGAAACTTTGGCTAGACAAATAACCCGGCGGTCTAAGTCAATGGTCATTATCAATGGCGAGCTGCATCGTCGCAGTGTTACTGGAACTTTCCAGCGTTGTGTTTCCCCTGAGGAAGGCCAAGATATTTTGCGTGAGATTCACGAGGGGGATTGTGGCCATCATGCCGGCTCAAAATCCCTAGTGGCCAAGGCTTTTCGTCATGGTTTTTATTGGCTGACGGCTCATGCTGATGCGGAGGACTTGGTCAGTAAATGTGACGGTTGTCAGAGGTTCTCGCGACGGGCTCATGTGCCGGCTCAAGAGTTGAGGATGATACCAATCACTTGGCCATTTGCGGTCTGGGGGCTTGACATGGTTGGGCCTTTTAAAAGGTCCAAGGATAAGAAGACCCACCTCTTGGTGGCAGTTGACAAATTCACAAAGTGGGTTGAAGCAGAGCCAGTTAGTAAGTGTGACACAGCCACGGCGGTTCAGTTCATGAAAAGGGTGATATTTTGCTTTGGCTTTCCACACAGCATTATAACTGACAATGGTACCAATCTGTCTAAGGGCGCCATGGAGGAGTTTTGTCAACGAGAGCATATTTGACTTGATGTTTCATTAGTGGCTCACCCTCAATCCAATGGTCAAGCTGAGAGGGCTAATCAGGAGATCTTGAAGGGCATCAAGCCCCGGCTTTTGGTCCCTTTGCAACGGACGCCGGGTTGTTGGGTGGAGGAGCTACCCTCCGTGTTATGGAGCATCAATACTACTCCTAACAGGTCTACGGGTTACACGCCTTTCTTCATGGTTTATGGAGCGGAAGCAGTCCTCCCCAGTGACATCCGTCATGACTCGCCTCGAGTGGCGGCTTATGTTGAGGTGGATAATGAGCGGGCGTGCCAAGATGCTCTTGACTTGTTGGACGAACAGCGTGATGTGGCAGGAGCTCGCTCGGCGATTTACCAACAAGACCTGCGCCGTTATCACAGCCGCCGGGTTAAGTCCCGGGTCTTCCAGGAAGGTGATCTGGTGCTCCGGCTCATCCAAGACCAGGCAGATGCACATAAGTTAGCCCCGCCTTGGGAAGGGCCCTTTGTGGTCAGCAAGAACTTGCACAACGGGTCATACTACCTTATCGACGTTCGGGAGCACAAGGATTCACGTAAGTCGGAGGAAGAGACCCGTCAGCCGTGGAACATAGCTCAGCTTCGGCCTTATTACACTTGAGCCACCGGCTCTCATAATGTACATATTTCCATAGCCATGTATATATTATGATAAAGAATAAAGCAGGACCTCTGTCCTTTTCTCCTCCAAAGGTAAAACGTGTTATTTCCATTACAACATCACATGGTCACGTGGAGGTGGATCCGGCTTATGATCGTATTCGAATCTAGCCGTAAACAATATGATCACTTGGGGGCTTCCTGTTCAAACATAGGTCGTATTCGAACCAAAGAGAACATAGCTGTCGATACCCTTTTGATCGGCACACTACCGAGCTCATTGGGGAGTTTTCTTTGATCATATTTGAATCATAGCTCAACCCCCTTTGGGAACCGACGTGGATCGTATTCGAATCAGCGTCGTTAAACAACTCTTAAGGTCATTTGGGGGCTTCCTATTCAAACATGGGTCGTATTCGAACCAAAGAGAACATAGCTGTCGGTACCCTCTTGATTGGCAACGCCACACCCTCTGGGGGCTATATGATCGCATTCGAATCTTAGCTTAACCCCTTTGGGACGGTTGTCTGGTCATATTCGAATCAGAAAGCCCTTAAGTTTGGATTTTTTGGTTTCCAACAAGTTATTTTGATCATGTCAACCGCGGGCAAGGGCGGTTCTGGCTCCGCCGGCTTAATTTTGGTAACACGCAATAAGCTTTACCAATACTGGTGAACCGGAGTTGAGATCTTAACCTCATTATTCGGGTTACATGAACCGGAAGTATACTTGAAGGCTTGTAAGTATGCTATTATGGTTACATCAAAGATACAATGGAGGGCCAGTCTTTGGTGACTTTTGCTCATATTCCGGGTTATATATATAAGGTTTATGATTCTCAGTGCGGTAAGCTGCCTAGAGACTTGTGACTTGTTTTCTATGCAGGATGGTTAAATACAGCTATTCGAGCTTAAGGAAAATAACTGATCAATTATAACCCGGAGGAATAAGAAGAAGCAGCTTCAATGGAGTTAAGCATTCAACACGTGCACGATGGCACGACAAAATTAAGTGTTTGTCCTACTCTATTACAAGACTCCCCGAGTCCAAAAGGTGAGGCATTGTTTTAAGGTGTAACCATGAGCCGCCTAAAAGTCAAGATGCTTGTTGAGTTGCAGCTTCCGGCTCATCCCTCTCCGCTCCTCCGGCTGATTCCATGACCTGGAAGGTTGATGATTTCCAGTCAATGCCGCTCAAGGCTTCAAATTGAGCCTCGCCATCAATTAACCCGGCCGGGTCAACTTCTGGGGCGAAGGTATGCTTACGAGTCGGAGGGATCAAGCTGATGGCTTCATAACGTGGAGTGGGGATCCTCTGATTTTCTGCGTCGTAGCCCGGCTGATACTTGGTAAGGTCGGTGTCATTCCCAATCAGGGTGGCCACCGGGCGCACGCTCTTCACACAGGCAGCAAAGTCTTTTTGGTCAAAGGGGGTGCCGTCTTCCTTCAGGCTGGGGTATCCAAGAGCGATGTCGGCCGGGTCTAGCTCCGGAAGAAAAGCCTTGGCCCGGCTCAAAGCAGCTATAGCTCCGGCTCTTGCAGAGGCCCGTCTTAGCTCTTGGAAGCGCTGAGGAAGAATGGCAAGCCGCCTAAGTACATCCGCCAGGTGAGTCGGAACCTCGTTGGACAGTGCCACAACGGCTAACGCACACTGTGACCCGGTATAGAGTTGCTCCACCAAGGTGTACACGGCCTTCAGCTTGGTCAGAACATTCTGGTTAAGGTTGGAGCTTCTGGGACCTGTTTAACAAAGTCAGATAAGCCGATGGCAGTAGTGGGACTTATGAGACATCAAGAATGAAAACTTGTTAAAAGCTTGCAGAATGACTTATCGAAGATTGCAGAGACCATTTGGGACACATGGCGTTTTAAGGCGGAGAGTTCGGCGGTTCTCTCAGTTAGAGCAGCCTCTGCTTTTTCGGCCCGGCTCAGCAAGGCGGCTCTCTCCTCAGCCCAAGCTTTTCTTTCTGTTTCAAATTTCTTCTTCAGTTTTTCCTGTGTAGCAACACTGAACTCGAATTTAGCATTGGCCTTCCGGGTCTCAGTTTCCTGAGTCTTCAGGCGGTTCTTCAGCTCAGAGATTTCAGATTCAAATGTCTTGCAGGCAGCCTGTACAATTCCGGTTTATAGTGTGAATAATTTTCATGTAGCATTGAAGTCCCAAGCACTTTGCAAAGCAAAGACACTTGGCACTTGGGGGCTAATGTATGTTGAAAGACTCTATTTAACATTGCTGGTTCATGAAGGTAAGCCGGAAGCTAAGTCTACAACATATTAAATCATAAGTAATAGACTTGGGGGCTAGCATAGTAAGGATGGCTATGGAGTAAGCAAGAGAGTTGTACCTCAGATTTTTGTTGTATCTGCTTTACCATGTCAATCTCCAGGTCCCGGCTGTTGTGCACCTGATTAACATAGCCGGAGACGATATCTCCAATGCTCAAGTTAGCATAGTTGGTGATATCCAGCTTGGCCCTGCGGCGCTCTAGCAACTCTTCCTTGGCAGAGCATTTAGCCAGCGCAGTGGGTCTCCCCGGCTCGACAAACTCCGTCCGGGTCATCGGCCGGCTGAGCTGGGCTGGGGATCTCCGGATTAGTAGAAGCCTCTATGACTGGCTCGTCAGTTGGAGCGGTGGTTTCAGGGGCTGAGGCAGATGGCGACTCTTGAGCAGAGGCCTCCGGTTCAGTCAGGACCGGTTCTTCGACCGGTTTGTTCTTCTTCGCCCTCTTGCTGAGCTTTACTTGAGCACTGAAAGGACAAAAGATTAGTACAAAAGCATGAGTCAAGATAAGCACAACATAAAGATGATCATCATTACCCGGGTGCAGTCTTGAAAGCCGGTATATTAGATTGCATAGAATCACCAGAGGAAGATGAAGTTTCCTGATAATTTGAATCAGACGAATTGAGCGGTTGACGAGTGACACCCGCTAAAGGATGAAAAGGGTATAAGTTGGAGATAACTTCTGTTCGGCGTTTCCTTGACGCTTCAGGTAAGCCGGAGGAGAGGTCTGCATCCTTGTTGGCCCGGGTTTGTCTCCGGCTTTCATGAATCTGTTGCTTCAAAAGAAATTGAGGATCTTGATAAGCTAAAGGATGCGAAAATCTTACTTTCCGGGTTACTCTTCGGACTTTCAGCCTTGGCAAGGGGTCCGAGTCGGAGGAAAGTATAGTTACCTCTTCAGTCACCGGGTTACTCGCTCCGGTATCATCCTGCGGATAATCAAGTTAGTAAGATGGTTAAAAAACAGACGAAAAGCAGAATAGGAGTCTAACGAATCAAGTGTTACCTCTGACTCGGAGCTATCATCCAACTGAAGCAGCTCTGAGGCGCTAGGCCTACTTCCCTTCTTACGGGGAGCGGCTCTCCTGGCGGCTTTCTTAGCCTTCCTGGCCTTTTTCGCCGCCTCATGGTCATACTTGACCTTCCAGAACTTATCATTAGCCTGAAAAATACGACAAAGATTTCTTAAGGTTCAGATGAAAACTATTAAAAGGGAAAGTAAGGTGCTCAGGTAGGTGGCTTACCGCCGGAGCCGGGTTAGCTCGGCAGAAGGGGCTTAAGCCGGTCCTCCCACAGTCGGCTAAGCTCTCATTCAAGAGAGACTTGGTCATGTCGTCCACGACGTCCTCAGGAAGATCGTTGGAGCTGTGCCGCAGAGGGTCATCCTTCTGGCCCGTGTAATCACACATTAAGCCGGGGCGGCGGCTCAGGGGAATCACCCGCCAAGAAATCCAGACCCGGACCAGATCAACGCCGTTAAGGCCATTTCCCAGAAGAGCCTTAATCTTGTTGATGGTAGGGATCGGTGGTTGACATTCGGCTTGAGACAGTTTGTCTGGCAGGGGGTGAGTTGGCTCCAGACGCAGAGCACGAAAGCCGGGCAGAGGGTTCTCATCAGCCGGAGAGGTATCCTAGCAGTAGAACCACGTCTGATTCCAGTCCTTTGGGTGGCTTGGCGGTTCAGCGTAAGGAAAGAGGCAATCTCTCCGTCGTTGAATGGAAATTCCACCAAGCTCCAAGCTAGGCCCATTGGTGCACTCATTCTGGCGGTTCAGATAAAACAGCTCTCTGAAGAGCAGTAGGCTGGGCTCTTCTCCAAGATATACTTCGCAGAATACTTGAAAGTTGCAAATATTTGACACGGAATTGGGTCCTATGTCTTGCGGCTGCAGGTCGAAGAAGTTCAGGACATCTCTAAAGAATTTTGAGCTGGGCGGTGCGAAGCCCCGGCTCATGTGATCAGCAAATATCACCACCTCACCATCTCTTGGTTGAGGTCTCTCTTCCGACGGGTCAGGGGTACGATAAGACATGACCTCCTTCTTGGGCAGGTAACCCGTCTCCACGAAATCAGCTAAGGTTTCATCAGTGACATTGGATCTCATCCAGTTGCACGTAATGGGTGCCTTGGGAGCCTTGGGCGGCATTGTGAAAGATGAAGCCTATGACAAAAGGAAATGCCCGGTTCAACTATAAGCCAGAAGAAGTTTACGGTTCAGCACTCAAAATGGCGGCTTATGAAGGGGACTAATGACATATGGCTAATTGTGTCGGGTTATCTAAGCCGCTGTGGGCGTCGTGAGTAATTCAAGTTGTCTACAGCTTTATCATAAGTGAGCCGGAAAGATATAGCGTGTGGCCTCTTTTAAGCCGGAGATGTGAGCCGTCATAGCTAAACAGAGGCAATTTTTGACTAAGTGTGGCGCAAACAAGTTTCACAGATTGCAGTAATTATTTTGGATCAAACAGTCGGCTAAAAAGAAAAATTTCTAAACCTAGAACTGACACAGAGGAAGTTCAAATGCTCGAACGGGGCTTCTGTGCAGTGGAAAGGATCTACGTGCATTTGGAAACGGGTGCGAAACGATTACCGCAGCAGGTTTATACTGTCTAAAGATCGGGAAAGGGTGGTAAAGGTGGAATCCATCAAGTGTTCGTGACGAACGATGACGAACACCGACGAACTCGAAGAGCACTAATGCGGATCTAAAGGACAGGAGGGGGAAAACTTACAGATGCAGAGTTACTGCAGAGATCCGTCGCGTTTTTCTGGTCAAGTCAGGTTGATGCAGCGGTCTGAGTTGGTGAAGACGAGGAGACCCGCGGCAGCGGCGGCGGAGCTCGAGCGGCAGCACAGTAGCGAAAGGAGGAAGAAGATGGAGGCGACAAGTGATGGAAGACTCATGGGCCGGGCTTATTTATAAGGTGTGGCTAATAAGTGGGCGCGAGAAACGAGGAGGCCATGGCATGATTATCTCGCCACAGCCGCCTCGATTTTCGGGATGGCCATTAAAGATAAAGATCCGTTGGGATATGACAGAATAAAAAAATGAACTTAATGGAAGATGACGTCATGGCGGGTTATCAGGAATCCAGAAGATGACGTCACGGCGGGTTATAACCTTCGCACAAATATAAGCCGGAAGATTTTCTCTCAAGGGGATTGAAGATTGACATGAACCGGTTCAAATCAATCCGGGGCCTAATGTTGAGGATATAACCATTAGAGTCACCCGCCCAGGAGGGGCCGGGTTACTCATAATGGTCATCATGTGAAGCCCAGCACCAAACTTGAAGACGGCGGGTCAATCATGGGCTTAAAACCCGGAGGTGGCTTAAGGCCCGTAGTGTTAATCGCCGTTAGGGTGAAACTTGTAGTGTAAGGCAAGAATAGTAAGAGCCCGAGCCGGACACTGTTATGAGCCGGCTGGGGCTCTGAGGGCCGCTGGGCGTCAACCTCTCTATATAAAGGGACGACCCGGCAGCGGTTTAGGGACAAGAAAGACAACCTCGATAACCAGGCAGGATGGCTTAGCTCCTGGTGATCGAAACCCTAATCAATACAACCTCAACCGGACGTAGGCTTTTACCTTCACCGTAAGGGGCCGAACCAGTATAACCCTCGTGTTCCTTGTCCCGTTTAACCCCTTTAAGCTTCCTAGCTGCGATGGCTCCACGACTAAGTCCTTGCACGAGGACATCTGCCGTGACAACTCCACGACAACATGCGTACATGGCATTCGATCTACTGCTGTTAAAGCGGCAACCGAAGTGTTGGACCAGCTGGTTTCCCATCTGGTGTTATGTGGACATAGCATCCATCGCTTAATCTGCCCTACAAGTCTAGACTTCGTCAGGGCTTATCGGATCCTGCTGAACACCGACTCACGTCGACGTCTCCCTCTGCGTCCAGGCTATATTTATCAAATTTTTCGCCTGAATTAATTATGCGTAATTCCCTTTTTTTCAATTATTGTTACAGGGTAGTACTGGTCCGATCAGTTTAGACTTTTTCACCTAGAATTTCAGCGCCTCGCTACTCGAGCAGGAATATCAGGTTCTATCGTTCCAGTTACCTGCACAGTATATATTAAATACGCAATGGATATTGTTCTGCCGGTTTGCATGAATTTTTCTGTATAGATTTTCTACCACTGGTTTAAGATTCAGACATGATGGTCTGATTCCAGTCCGGCCAGCTTTTGGCAATTCGGCGGATATTATAACCGCAACTCGGCCAGCAATGCGAATTCAAACTATGTGGTCACCGCATCGCGCCATCATCGTCATTATGCGGATTTCTGACATATGTCGACATCGACCTCGGCGCCCAGGCCAAACTTACTTCACCATATTATCCACTTCGCATAAATTAATTATGCATTTTTTTAATTATTATTGCTACTTGCTCGCGCTATTCTATGTGCGCAGGTACTCAACTTCGACTGCGTCATGCGGTCAACTCTGTGGGCCGACGTCGTTGTCCTGCCTGCACCGATCAAATGGGGGGTGTCGCCTCAACGCGCGTCCCTGTGTGAACCAACTTCGACAGGGATCTGTGACCGATGATAGTTCGGCTCAACATGCATCTGAGACCGACGATAGTCCGGCTCGGCTCAGTCACAGGGAGATTTGATCTTTCTTTTTCCTTATTATTTAATTAAGTTTGGAGGACGTGTACACTTTTCATTAATGGTCTCTCTTCCATGTGCTTCCCTGATGCAATTAGCACTACTAGTTGTTGCACGTCCATCAAGATCGGATTGATGCAACAAAGCTATCTTACGCATTCGACAGTCACCACGCCAACCGACACCTCCATGCAATGAGTTCAGATGATGCCAGGATGATGTTTTTGCCCCACGCATGCCGACCTACATCAACATATCCACGCTGTCACTCCGTCGAACCGACCTCGGCGCCCGGGCCAAGCTTACCTGATTATTCGCTTTGCATACATTAATTATGCATTATATTTTCTTCCTTTCAATTATTGTTGTTTCTTACTTGCACTGTTTTGTTTGTGCAGGAAATCGATTTTGACTGCGATATATGGTCACCTTGGTGTGCCGACGTTGTCATCCCACTTTTATCGACCGAATTGTGTCGTCACTTGATACGCTGACTGATACGTCTCCAACGTATCTATAATTTTTGATTGCTCCATGCTATATTATCTTCTGTTTTGGACATTATTGGGCTTTATTATTCACTTTTATATTATTTTTGGGACTAACCTATTAACCGGAGGCCCAGCCCAGAATTGCTGTTTTTTGCCTCTTTCAGAGTTTCACAGAAAAAGAATATCAAACGGAGTCCGAACGGAATGAAACCTTCGGGAGCGTGATTTTTGGAATGAACAAGATCCAGGAGACTTGGACCCTACGTAAGAGAAGCTTCCAGGAGGCCACGAGGTAGGGGGGCGCGCCCTCCACCCTCGTGGGCCCCCTGTTGCTCCACCGACGTACTCCTTCCTCCTATATATACCTACGTACCCCCAAACGATCAGAATAGGAGCCAAAAACCTAATTCCACCGCCACAACCTTCTGTACCCATGAGATCCCATCTTGGGGCCTGTTCCGGAGCTCCGCCGGAGGGGGCATCCATCACGGAGGGCTTCTACATCAACACCATAGCCTCTCCGATGAAGTGTGAGTAGTTTACCTCAGACCTTCGGGTCCATAGTTAGTAGCTAGATGGCTTCTTCTCTCTTTTTGGATCTCAATACAATGTTCTCCCCCTCTCTCGTGGAGATCTATTCGATGTAATCTTCTTTTTGCGGTGTGTTTGTTGAGACCGATGAATTGTGGGTTTATGATCAAGATTATCTATGAACAATATTTGAATCTTCTCTGAATTCTTTTATGTATGATTGGTTATCTTTGCAAGTCTCTTCGAATTATCATTTTGGTTTGGCCTACTAGATTGATCTTTCTTGCAATGGGAGAAGTGCTTAGCTTTGGGTTCAATCTTGCGGTGTCCTTTCCCAGTGACAGTAGGGGCAGCAAGGCACGTATTGTATTGTTGCCATCGAGGATAACAAGATGTTTTTTTATCATATTGCATGAATTTATCCCTCTACATCATGTCATCTTGCTTAAGGCATTACTCTGTTTTCATGAACTTAATACTCTAGATGCATGCTGGATAGCGGTCGATGAGTGGAGTAATAGTAGTAGATGCAGGCAGGAGTCGGTCTACTTGTCTCGGACGTGATGCCTATATACATGATCATACCTAGATATTCTCATAACTATTCTCAATTCTGTCAATTGCTCAACAGTAATTCGTTCACCCACCGTAAAATACTTATGCTCTTGAGAGAAGCCACTAGTGAAACCTATGGCCCCCGGGTCTATCTTCATCATATTAATCTTTCAACACTTATTTATTTCCTTTGCTTTTATTTTACTTTGCATCTTATCATAAAAATACCAAAAATATTATCCTATCTTATCTATCAGATCTCACTCTCGTAAGTGACCGTGAAGGGATTGACAACCCCTTATCGCGTTGGTTGCGAGGATTTATTTGTTTTGTGTAGGTACGAGGGACTCGCGCGTAGCCTCCTACTGGTATGATACCTTGGTTCTCAAAAACTGAGGGAAATACTTACGCTACTTTGCTGCATCACCCTTTCCTCTTCAAGGGAAAACCAACGCAGTGCTCAAGAGGTAGAAAGAAGGATTTCTGGCGCCGTTGCCGGGGAGGTCTACGCAAAAGTCAACATACCAAGTACCCATCACAATCCCTTATCTCCCGCATTACATTATTTGCCATTTGCCTCTCATTTTCCTCTCCCCCACTTCACCCTTGCCGTTTTATTTGCCCTCTCTTTTCCGGTTGCCTCTTTTCGTTCGCTTTTCCCTCGCCATGTCAGAACCAAAAAGGGTTGGGGTTTCTCTCCCGAGTTTCAGCGCTTTAGACAATCCTGTTATCTTATATAAACTCATAAATAAAAATACTATGGAAAAACCTGCTGGAGTTATAAATGAAAACCTTAGCAATTTTGATGAAGAAGATTCTGGAATATTTCGTTATTTACTCGATGAATCTTTGAAAGATGCTTGGGATAGGCTATTAAGGATCCGGGCTAGCTATGTACCTCAATACCAAATTGAGGTTTACTTAAAAAGCTTTATGTTGGGTTGCCCGCTTCGTTCAAACAAGTCTTGGATTCTATTTTTGAAGAGGGTTTTCTTGAAGGGGACCCCATAGATACCTATGAAAAGATGAAAACTATATTTGGGCACCCCATTAACGAGAAAGTTGAAATCACATCTCTTTTGCTTTCTTACCAAAACGAATCTATCAAAGAGATAAAAGCAAGCCTAGATGCCAATTTCCGCAACATACTTAATCTTTCTTCTACCATTAATGGTCATGTACTTTGTCAAAATAGAAAGATTATTTCCATAGATAACAAGTTTGCTCTCTTTGTCCCTAAAACCAAAAATGGCAATACCTAAGATCTATCCTTGCTTTTATGGCTAGCTAGGAGCGTTAAACGATAGCGCTTGTTGGGAGGCAACCCAATTTTATTTTTAGTTTTTTTTATTTTGCTTCTGTTTAGGAATAAATATTTGTTCTAGCCTCTGGTTGAATGTGTTTTTGTGTTTTAATTAGTGTTTGTGCCAAGTTAAACCTATAGGATCTTCTTGGATGATAGTTATTTGATCTTGCAGAAATTTCCAGAAACTTTCTGTTCAAGAAAACAATTGTTAAAAATCACCAGAACGTGATAAAATACTGATTCCAATTTCTGCTGATCAATAAACAAATTGTCTAGGTCTTCCTATTTTTTCTGATTTTTTGGAGTTCCAGAAGTTTGCGTTAGTTACAGATTACTACAGACTGTTCTGTTTTTGACAGATTCTGTTTTTCGTGTGTTGTTTGCTTATTTTGATGAATCTATGGCTAGTAAAATAGTTTATAAACCATATAGAAGTTGGAATACAGTAGGTTTAACACCAATATAAATAAAGAATGAGTTCATTACAGTACCTTGAAGTGGTCTTTTGTTTTCTTTCGCTAACAGAGCTCACGAGTTTTCTGTTAAGTTTTGTGTTGTGAAGTTTTCAAGTTTTGGGTGAAAGATTTGATGGATTATGGAACAAGGAGTGGCAAGAGCCTAAGCTTGGGGATGCCCATGGCACCCCCAATATAATCTAAGGACACCAAAAAGCCAAAGCTTGGGGATGCCCCGGAAGGCATCCCCTCTTTCGTCTACTTCCATTGGTAACTTTACTTGGAGCTATATTTTTATTCACCACATGATATGTGTTTTGCTTGGAGCGTCTTGTATGATTTGTGTCTTTGCATTTTAGTTTACCACAATCATCCTTGCTGTACACACCTTTTGAGAGAGACATACATGATTTGGAAATTATTAGAATACTCTATGTGCTTCACTTATATCGTTTGAGTTATATAGTTTTGCTCTAGTACTTCACTTATATCTTTTAGAGCACGGTGGTGGATTTGTTTTATAGAAACTATTGATCTCTCATGCTTCACTTAGATTATTTTGAGAGTCTTAAATAGCATGGTAATTTGCTTAAATAATCCTAATATGCTTGGTATTCAAGATTAGTAAAAACTTTCTTATGAGTGTGTTGAATACTAAGAGAAGTTTGATGCTTGATGATTGTTTTGATATATGGAGGTAATAATATCAAAGTCATGCTAGTTGAGTAGTTGTGAATTTGATAAATTCTTGTGTTGAAGTTTGCAAGTCCCGTAGCATGCACGTATGGTAAACGTTATGTAACAAATTTGAAACATGAGGTGTTCTTTGATTGTCCTCCTTATGAGTGGCGGTCGGGGACGAGCGATGGTCCTTTCCTACCAATCTATCCCCCTAGGAGCATGCGCGTAGTGCTTGGTTTTTGATGACTTGTAGATTTTTGCAATAAGTATGTGAGTTCTTCATGACTAATGTTGAGTCCATGGATTATACGCACTCTCACCCTTCCATCATTGCTAGCCTCTTCGGTACCGTGCATTGCCCTTTCTCACATTGAGAGTTGGTGCAAACTTCGCCGGTGCATCCAAACCCCGT
This sequence comes from Aegilops tauschii subsp. strangulata, assembly GCF_002575655.3. Classification (NCBI taxonomy): domain Eukaryota; kingdom Viridiplantae; phylum Streptophyta; class Magnoliopsida; order Poales; family Poaceae; genus Aegilops; species Aegilops tauschii. Next base: position 393,147,217 of record NC_053037.3, read on the forward strand.
GATATGATACGCTCTTTCACACATAAACCTCCTTATATCTTCCTCAAAACAGCCACCATACCTACCTATTATGGCATTTCCATAGCCATTCCGAGATATATTGCCATGCAACTTTCCACCATTCCGTTTATCATGACACATCCATCATTGTCATATTGCTTAGCATGATCATGTAGTTGACATAGTATTTGTGGCAAAGCCACCATTCATAATTTTATTTCATACATGTCACTCTTGGTTCATTGCATATCCCGGTACACCGCCGGAGGCATTCATATAGAGTCATACTTTGTTCTAGTATCGAGTTGTAATCATTGAGTTGTAAATAAATAGAAGTGTGATGATCATCACTTTCTAGAGCATTGTCCCAAGTGAGGAATAAAAAAAGAGAAATGCCATAATAAAGAGAAGGCCCAAAAAATGAGAGAAAAAGAGAGAAGGGACAATGTTACTATCCTTTGCCACACTTGTGCTTCAAAGTAGCACCATAATCTTCATGATAGAGAGTCTCTTGTTTTGTCACTTTCATATACTAGTGGGAATTTTTCATTATAGAACTTGGCTTGTATATTCCAACAATGGGCCTCCTCAAGTGCCCTAGGTCTTCGTGAGCAAGCAAGTTGGATGCACACCCACTTAGTTTCTTTTGTTGAGCTTTCATACATTTATAGCTCTAGTGCATCCGTTGCATGGCAATCCCTACTCCTTGCATTAACATCAATCGATGGGCATCTCCATAGCTCATTGATTAGCCTCGTTGATGTGAGACTTTCCCCTTTTTTGTCTTCTCCACATAACTCCCATCATCATATTCTATTCCACCCATAGTGCTATGTCCATGGCTCGCGCTCATATATTGCGTGAAGGTTTATAAGTTTGAGATTACTAAAGTATGAAACAATTGCTTGGCTTGTCATCGGGGTTGTGCATGATGAGAGCATTCTTGTGTGACGAAAATGGAGCATGACTAAACTATATGATTTTGTAGGGATGAACTTTCTTTGGCCATGTTATTTTGAGAAGACATAATTGCTTAGTTAGTATGCTTGGAGTATTATTATTTTTATGTCAATATGAACTTTTATCTTGAATCTTTTGGATCTGAATATTCATAGCACAATTAAGAAGAATTACATTGAAATTATGCCTAGTAGCACTCCGCATCAAAATTCTGTTTTTATCATTTACCTACTTGAGGACGAGCAGGAATTAAGCTTGGGGATGCTTGATACGTCTCCAACGTATCTATAATTTTTGATTGCTCCATGCTATATTATCTTCTGTTTTGGACATTATTGGGCTTTATTATTCACTTTTATATTATTTTTGGGACTAACCTATTAACCGGAGGCCCAGCCCAGAATTGTTGTTTTTTTGCCTATTTCAGAGTTTCGCAAAAAAAAAATATCAAACGGAGTCCAAACGGAATGAAACCTTCGGGAGCGTGATTTTTGGAACGAACAAGATCCAGGAGACTTGGACCCTACGTAAGAGAAGCTTCCAGGAGGCCACTGTTGGGGAACGTAGTAATTTCAAAAAAATTCCTACGCACACGCAAGATCATGGTGATTCATAGCAACGAGAGGGGAGAGTGTTGTCCACGTACCCTCGTAGACCGACAGCGGAAGCGTTATCACAACGCGGTTGATGTAGTCGTACGTCTTCACGATCCGACCGATCAAGTACCGAATGTACGGCACCTCCGAGTTCTACACACGTTCAGCTCGATGACGTCCCTCGAACTCCGATCCAGCCGAGTGTTGAGGGAGAGTTTCGTCAGCACGACGGCGTGGTGACGATGATGATGTTCCACCGACGCAAGGCTTCGCCTAAGCTCCACAACGGTATTATCGAGGTGTAATTGGGTGGAGGGGGCACCGCACACGGCTAAGAGATCTCAAGGATCAGTTGTTGTGTCTCTGGGGTGCCCCCTGCCCCCGTATATAAAGGAGCAAGGGGGAAGGCAGCCGACCAAGGGGAGAGGCGCGCCATAGGGGGGAGTCCTACTCCCACCAGGAGTAGGACTCCTCCTTTCCTTGTGGGAGTAGGAGAAGGGAAGGGGGAAGGAGAAAGAAGGAAGGGTGCGCCCCCTTCCCTAGTCCAATTCGGACCAGACCATGGGGAGGGGTGCGGCCACCTTTTGAGGCCTTTCTCTCCTTTCCCGTATGGCCCATTAAGGCCCAATACGAATTCCCGTAACTCTCTGGTACTCCGAAAAATACCCGAATCACTCGGAACCTTTCCGAAGTCCGAATATAGTCGTCCAATATATCGATTTTTACGTCTCGACCATTTCGAGACTCCTCGTCATATCCCCGATCTCATCCGGGACTCCGAACTCCTTCGGTACATCAAAACTCAATAAAACTGTCATCGTAACGTTAAGCGTGCGGACCCTACGGGTTCGAGAACTATGTAGACATGACCGAGACACGTCTTCGGTCAATAACCAATAGCGGGACCTAGATGCCCATATTGGCTCCCACATATTCTACGAAGATCTTTATCGGTCAGACCGCATAACAACATACGTTGTTCCCTTTGTCACCGGTATGTTACTTGCCCGAGATTTGATCGTCGGTATCTCGATACCTAGTTCAATCTCGTTACCGGCAAGTCTATTTACTCGTTCCGTAACACATCATCCCGCAACTAACTCGTTAGTCACAATGCTTGCAAGGCTTATAGTGATGTGCATTACCGAGTGGGCCCAGAGATACCTCTCCGACAATTGGAGTGACAAATCCTAATCTCGAAATACGCCAACCCAACAAGTACCTTTGGAGACACCTGTAGAGCACCTTTATAATCACCCATTTACATTGTGACATTTGGTAGCACACAAAGTGTTCCTCCGGTAAACGGGAGTTGCATAATCTCATAGTCATAGGAACATGTATAAGTCATGAAGAAAGCAATAGCAACATACTAAACGATCGAGTGCTAAGCTAACGGAATGGGTCAAGTCAATCACGTCATTCTCCTAATGAGGTGATCTCGTTAATCAAATGACAACTTATGTCTATGGCTAGGAAACATAACCATCTTTGATTAACGAGCTAGTCAAGTAGAGGCATACTAGTGACACTCTGTTTGTCTATATATTCACACATGTATTATGTTTCCGGTTAATACAATTCTAGCATGAATAATAAACATTTATCATGATATAAGGAAATATATAATACTTTATTATTGCCTCTAGGGCATATTTCCTTCAGTCTCCCACTTGCACTAGAGTCAATAATCTAGTTCACATCGCCATGTGATTTAACATCAATAATTCACATCACCATGTGATTAACACCCATAGTTCACATCTCTATGTGACTAACACTCAAAGGGTTTACTAGAGTCAATAATCTAGTTCACATCGCTATGTGATTAACACCCAAAGAGTACTAAGGTGTGATCATGTTTTGATTGTGAGATAATTTTAGTCAACGGGTCTGTCACATTCAGATCCGTAAGTATTTTGCAAATCTCTATGTCTAGAATGCTCTGCACGGAGCTACTCTAGCTAATTGCTCCCACTTTCAATATGTATCTAGACCGAGACTTTAGAGTCATTTAGATTAGTGTCAAAACTTGCATCGACGTAACCCTTTACGACGAACCTTTTGTCACTTCCATAATCGAGAAACATTTCCTTATTCCACTAAGGATAATTTTGACCGCTGTCAAGTGATCTACTCCTAGATTACTATTGTACTCCCTTGCCAAAATCAGTGTAGGGTATACAATAGATTTGGTACACAGCATGGCATACTTTATAGAACCTATGGCCAAGGCATAGGGAATGACTTTCATTCTCGTTCTATCTTCTGCCGTGGTCGGGCTTTGAGTCTTACTCAATTTCATACCTTGTAACACAGGCAAGAACTCTTTCTTTGACTGTTGTATTTTGAACTACTTCAAAATCTTGTTAAGGTATGTACTCATTGAAAACACTTATCAAGCGTCTTGATCTATCTCTATAGATCTTGATGCTCAATATGTAAGCAGCTTCACCGAGGTATTTCTTTGAAAAACTCCTTTCAAACACTCCTTTATGCTTTGCAGAATAATTCTACATTATTTCTGATCAACAATATGTCATTCACATATACTTATCAGAAATGCTGTACTGCTCCCACTCACTTTCTTGTAAATACAGGCTTCACCGCAAGTCTGTATAAAACTATATCCTTTGATCAACTTATCAAAGTGTATATTCCAACTCCGAGATGCTTGCACCAGTCCATAGATGGATCGCTGGAGCTTGCATATTTTGTGAGCACCTTTAGGATTGACAAAACCTTCTGGTTGCATCATATACAACTCTTCTTTAATAAATCCATTAAGGAATGCAGTTTTGTTTATCCATTTGCCAGATTTCATAAAATGCGGCAATTGCTAACATGATTCGGACAGACTTTAAGCATAGATACGAGTGAGAAACTCTCATCGTAGTCAACACCTTGAACTTGTCGAAAACCTTTTTGCGACAATGCTAGCTTTGTAGACAGTAACACTACTATCAGCGTCCGTCTTCCTCTTGAAGATCCATTTAATCTCAATGACTCGCCGATCATCGGGCAAGTCAATCAAAGTCCATACTTTGTTCTCATACATGGATCTCATCTCAGATTTCATGGCCTCAAGCCATTTTGCGGAATCTGGGCTCACCATCGCTTCTTCATAGTTCGTAGGTTCGTTATGGTCTAGTAACATAACTTCCAGAACAGGATTACCGTACCACTCTGGTGCAGATCTTACTCTGGTTGATCTACGAGGTTCAGTAATAACTTGATCTGAAGTTTCATGATCATCATCATTAACTTCCTCACTAATTGGTGTAGGTGTCAGAAACTGGTTTCTGTGATGAACTACTTTCCAATAAGGGAGCAGGTATAGTTACCTCATCAAGTTCTACTTTCCTCCCACTCACTTCTTTCGAGAGAAACTCCTTCTCTAGAAAGGATCCATTCTTAGCAACGAATGTCTTGCCTTCGGATCTGTGATAGAAGGTGTACCCAATTGTCTCCTTTGGGTATCCTATGAAGACACATTTCTCCGATTTGGGTTTGAGCTTATCAGGATGAAACCTTTTCACATAAGCATCGCAACCCCAAACTTTAAGAAACGACAACTTTGGTGTCTTGCCAAACCACAGTTCATAAGGTGTCGTCTCAATGGATTTTGATGGTGCCCTATTTAACGTGAATGCAGCTGTCTCTAATGCATAACCCCCAAAACGATTAGTGGTAAATTGGTAAGAGACATCATAGATTGCACTATATCCAATAAAGTACGGTTATGAAGTTCGGACACACCATTATGCTGTGGTGTCCCAGGTGGCATGAATTTGTGAAACTATTCCACATTGTTTTAACTGAAGGCCAAACTCGTAACTTAAATACTCTTCTCGACGATCAGATCGTAGAAACTTTATTTTCTTGTTACGATGATTTTCTGCTTCACTCTGAAATTATATGAACTTTTCAAATGTTTCAGACTCTTGTTTCATTAAGTAGATATACCCATATCTGCTCAAATCATCTGTGAAGGTCAGAAAATAATGATACCTGCTACGAGCCTCAATATTGATCGGACCACATACATCTGTATGTATGATTTCCAACAAATCTGTTGCTCTCTCCATAGTTCCGGAGAACGGCGTTTTAGTCATCTTGCCCATGAGGCACGGTTCGCAAGCATCAAGTGATTCATAATCAAGTGATTCCAAAATCCCATCAGTATGGAGTTTCTTCATGCGCTTTACACCAATATGACCTAAACGGCAGTGCCACAAATAAGTTGAACTATCATTATTAACTTTGCATCTTTTGGCTTCAATATTATGAATATGTGTATCACTACGATCGAGATCCAACAAACCATTTTCGTTGGTGTGTATGACCATAGAAGGTTTTATTCATGTAAACAGAACAACAATTGTTCTCTAATTTAAATGAATAACCGTATTGCAATAAACATGATCAAATCATATTCATGCTCAACGCAAACACCAAATAACACTTATTTAGTTTCAACACTAATCCCGAAAGTACAGGGAGTGTGCGATGATGATCATATCAATATTGGAACTACTTCCAACACACATCGTCACCTCGCCTTTTACTAGTCTCTGTTTATTCTGCAACTCCTGTTTTCGAGTTACTACTCTTTAGCAACTGAACCAGTATCAATTACCGAGGGGTTGCTATAAACACTAGTAAAGTACACATCAATAATCTGTATATCAAATATACCTTTGTTCACTTTGCCATCCTTCTTATCCACCAAATAGTTGGGGTAGTTCCGCTTCCAGTGACCAGTCCCTTTGCAGTAGAAGCACTTAGTCTCAGGCTTAGGACCAGACTTAGGCTTCTTCACTTGAGCAGCAACTTGCTTGCCGTTCTTCTTGAAGTTCCCCTTCTTCCCTTTGCCCTTTTCTTGAAACTAGTGGTCTTGTCAACCATCAACACTTGATGTTTTTCTTGATTTCTACCTTCATCGATTTCAGCATCACGAAGAGCTCGGGAATTACTTTCGTCATCCCTTGCATACCATAGTTCATCACGAAGTTCTACTAACTTGGTGATGGTGACTAGAGAATTATGTCAATCACTATTTTATCTGGAAGATTAACTCCCACTTGATTCAAGCGATTGTAGTACCCAGACAATCTGAGCACATGCTCACTAATTGAGCGATTCTCCTCCATCTTTTAGCTATAGAACTTGTTGGAGACTTCATATCTCTCAACTCGGGTATTTGCTTGAAATATTAACTTCAACTCCTGGAACATCTCATATGGACCATGACGTTCAAAACGTCTTTGAAGTCCCGATTCTAAGCCGTTAAGCATGGTGCACTAAACTATCAAGTAGTCATCATATTGAGCTAGCCAAACGTTCATAACGTCTGCATCTGCTCCTGCAATAGGTCTGTCACCTAGCGGTGCATCAAGGACATAATTTTTCTGTGCAGCAATGAGGATAATCCTCAGATCATGGATCCAATCCGCATCTTTGCTACTAACATTTTTCAACATAATTTTCTCTAGGAACATATCAAAAATAAAACAGGGAAGCAACAACGCGAGCTATTGATCTACAACATAATTTGCAAAATACTATCAGGACTAAGTTCATGATAATTCAAGTTCAATTAATCATATTACTTAAGAACTCCCACTTAGATAGACATCCCTCTAATCCTCTAAGTGATCACGTGATCCATATCAACTAAACCATGTCCGATCATCACGTAAGATGGAGTAGTTTCAACGGTGAACATCAATATGTTGATCATATCTACTATATGATTCACACTCGACCTTTCGGTCTCCGTGTTCCGAGGCCATATCTGTTATATGCTAGGCTCGTCAAGTTTAACCTGAGTATTCCGCGTGTGCAACTGTTTTGCACCCATTGTATTTGAACGTAGAGCCTATCACACCCGATCATCACATGGTGTCTCAGCACGAAGAACTTTCGCAACGGTGCATACTCAGGGAGAACACTTATACTTTGATAATTTAGTGAAGGATCATCTCATAATGCTACCGTCAAACAAAGCAAGATAAGATGCATCAAGGATTAACATCACATGCAATCAATATAAGTGATATGATATGGCCATCATCATCTTGTGCTTGTGATCTCCATCTCCGAAGCACCGTGCTTGTGATCTCCATCTCCGAAGCACCGTCATGATCACCATCGTCACCGGCGCGACACCTTGATCTCCATCGTAGTATCGTTGTCGTCTCGCCAACTTATTGCTTTTACGACTATAGCTACCGCTTAGTGATAAAGTAAAACTATTACATGGCGATTGCATTTCATACAATAAAGCGACAACCATATGGCTCCTGCCAGTTGCCGATAACTCGGTTACAAAACATGATCCTCTCATACAACAAATTATATCACATCATGTCTTGACCATATCACATCACAACATGCCCTGCAAAAACAAGTTAGACGTCCTCTACTTTGTTGTTGCATGTTTTACGTGGCTGCTACGGGCTTAGCAAGAACCGTTCTTACCTACGCATCAAAACCACAACGATAGTTTGTCAAGTTGGTGTTGTTTTAACCTTCGCAAGGACCGGGCGTAGCCACACTCGGTTCAACTAAAGTGAGAGAGACAGAGACCCGCCGGTCACCTTTAAGCAACGAGTGCTCGCAACGGTGAAACCAATCTCGCGTAAGCGTACGCGTAATGTCGGTCCGGGCCGCTTCATCTCACAATACCGCTGAACCAAAGTATGACATGCTGGTAAGCAGTATGACTTATATCGCCCACAACTCACTTGTGTTCTACTCGTGCATAGCATCAACGCATAAAACCAGGCTCGGATGCCACTGTTGGGGAACGTAGTAATTTCAAAAAAATTCCTACGCACACGCAAGATCATGGTGATGCATAGCAACGAGAGGGGAGAGTGTTGTCCACATACCCTCGTAGACCGACAGCGGAAGCGTTATCACAACGCGGTTGATGTAGTCGTACGTCTTCACGATCCGACCGATCAAGTACCGAACGTACGGCACCTCCGAGTTCTACACACGTTCAGCTCGATGACGTCCCTCGAACTCCGATCCAGCCGAGTGTTGAGGGAGAGTTTCGTCAGCATGACGGCGTGGTGACGATGATGATGTTCCACCGACGCAGGGCTTCGCCTAAGCTCCACAATGGTATTATCGAGGTGTAATTGGGTGGAGGGGGGCACCGCACACGGCTAAGAGATCTCAAGGATCAATTGTTGTGTCTCTGGGGTGCCCCCCTGCCCCCGTATATAATGGAGCAAGGGGGAAGGCAGCCGACCAAGGGGAGAGGCGCGCCATAGGGGGGAGTCCTACTCCCACCGGGAGTAGGATTCCTCCTTTCCTTGTGGGAGTAGGAGAAGGGAAGGGGGAAGGAGAAAGAAGGAAGGGTGCGCCCCCCTTCCCTAGTCCAATTCGGACCAGACCATGTGGAGGGGTGCGGCCACCTTTTGAGGCCTTTCTCTCCTTTCCCGTATGGCTCATTAAGGCCCAATACGAATTCCCGTAACTCTCCGGTACTCCGAAAAATACCCGAATCACTCGGAACCTTTCCGAAGTCCGAATATAGTCGTCCAATATGTCGATTTTTACGTCTCGACCATTTCGAGACTCCTCGTCATATCCCCGATCTCATCCGGGACTCCGAACTCCTTCAGTACATCAAAACTCAATAAAACTATCATCGTAACGTTAAGCGTGTGGACCCTACGGGTTCGAGAACTATGTAGACATGACCGAGACACGTCTCCGGTCAATAACCAATAGCGGGACCTGGATGCCCATATTGGCTCCCACATATTCTACAAAGATCTTTATCGGTCAGACCGCATAACAACATACGTTGTTCCATTTGTCACCGGTATGTTACTTGCCCGAGATTTGATCGTCGGTATCTCGATACCTAGTTCAATCTCGTTACCGGCAAGTCTCTTTACTCGTTCCGTAACACATCATCCCGCAACTAACTCATTAGTCACAATGCTTGCAAGGCTTATAGTGATGTGCATTACCGAGTGGGCCCAGAGATACCTCTCCAACAATTGGAGTGACAAATCCTAATCTCGAAATACGCCAACCCAACAAGTACCTTTGGAGACACCTGTAGAGCACCTTTATAATCACCCATTTACGTTGTGACGTTTGGTAGCACACAAAGTGTTCCTCCGGTAAATGGGAGTTGCATAATCTCATAGTCATAGGAACATGTATAAGTCATGAAGAAAGCAATAGCAACATACTAAACGATCGAGTGCTAAGCTAACGGAATGGGTCAAGTCAATCACGTCATTCTCCTAATGAGGTGATCTCGTTAATCAAATGACAACTTATGTCTATGGCTAGGAAACATAACCATCTTTGATTAACGAGCTAGTCAAGTAGAGGCATACTAGTGACACTCTGTTTGTCTATATATTCACACATATATTATGTTTCCGGTTAATACAATTCTAGCATGAATAATAAACATTTATCATGATATAAGGAAATATATAATACTTTATTATTGCCTCTAGGGCATATTTCCTTCAGCCACGAGGTAGGGGGGCGTGCCTACCCCCCCAGGGCGCGCCCTCCACCCTCGTGGGCCCCCTGTTGCTCCACCGACGTACTCCTTCCTCCTATATAAACCTACGTACCCCCAAACGATCAGAACAGGAGCCAAAAACCTAATTCCACCGCCGCAACCTTCTGTACCCACGAGATCCCATCTTGGGGCCTGTTCCGGAGCTCCGCCGGAGGGGTATCCATCACGGAGGGCTTCTACATCAACACCATAGCCTCTCCGATGAAGTGTGAGTAGTTTACCTCAGACCTTCGGGTCCATAGTTAGTAGCTAGATGGCTTCTTCTCTCTTTTTGGATCTCAATACAATGTTCTCACCCTCTCTCGTGGAGATCTATTCGATGTAATCTTCTTTTTGCGGTGTGTTTGTTGAGACCGATGAATTGTGGGTTTATGATCAAGATTACCTATGAACAATATTTGAATCTTCTCTGAATTCTTTTATGTATGATTGGTTATCTTTGCAAGTCTCTTTGAATTATCAGTTTGGTTTGGCCTACTAGATTGATCTTTCTTGCAATGGGAGAAGTGCTTAGCTTTGGGTTCAATCTTGCGGTGTCCTTTCCCAGTGACAGTAGGGGCAGCAAGGCACGTATTGTATTGTTGCCATCGAGGATAACAAGATGGTTTTTTTATCATATTGCATGAATTTATCCCTCTACATCATGTCATCTTGCTTAAGGCGTTACTCTATTTTCATGAACTTAATACTCTAGATGCATGCTGGATAGCGGTCGATGAGTGGAGTAATAGTAGTATATGCAGGCAGGAGTCGGTCTACTTGTCTCGGACGTGATCATACCTAGATATTCTCATAACTATGCTCAATTCTGTCAATTGCTCAATAGTAATTCGTTCACCCACCGTAAAATACTTATGCTCTTGAGAGATGCCACTAGTGAAACCTATGGCCCCTGGGTCTATCTTCATCATATTAATCTTCCAACACTTATTTATTTCCTTTGGTTTTTACTTTGCTTTTATTTTACTTTGCATCTTATCATAAAAATACCAAAAATATTATCCTATCATATCTATCAGATCTCACTCTCGTAAGTGACCATGAAGGGATTGACAACCCATTATCGCATTGGTTGCGAGGATTTATTTGTTTTGTGTAGGTACGAGGGACTCGCGCGTAGCCTCCTACTGGATTAATACCTTGGTTCCCAAAAACTGAGGGAAATACTTACGCTACTTTGCTGCATCACCCTTTCCTCTTCAAGGGAAAACCAACGCAGTGCTCAAGAGGTTGCACTGACCTGCTTCGTCATGTTAGCGGGGCTGGGGCTCCACCTCGTCACAGCAACGATGTTGCGTTGCCACTTCGGAGCGCCGAACTCTTCGCTCGGCCACCTCGGGACTAGCCTCGCGCTGGGACCTTGTCCCACATCAAGCTCGGATCGCGTCATCAACACCGAGCACATTAACCAGCTAAGTCGCTTTCATGCTCAAAAACTTTCAGTCTCAAATTTCGTTCAGTTCGACCAAGCATTATACTTTTTTAGGCAACAAGTTTTTTGTAAAACTTCCTTGTCAAAACTTTGTTTGTGACACACAAATTCAAATACCCCGTTTACTTGGGGGCTTCCTTTATGAAGCCTTTCCTCTTGCATATGATTATACTTGTATGGCTTCGTTCCTTGTTCGTGTATTACGCCACAATATGCACCATGTTGACTTAAGTGTTCCGCAAGCTGGGTTGCCTTACTCCTGTGTTTTCCCCTACGTTCCCGATTGTTCGGATAAGGAGTAAAGGGAGCACCTCTGCGATTGTTATGATCGGGTCATCCGAGCCGGACCTTAGACTGGGTGAAGCCGAAAGCTAGCGCTCTTATTGTTTTCAATCATGGTCGGCACACAACGGAACTCATGAGTACAAAAAATCTATTGCACAAGTCTCATAGTAACAATGAGCAGCCGAAGAAAGGTATCAGTGGGGGTACTATTTTCTTCGAAGATGCTTCTTACACTTCGTCAGTAATATAGCATAAGTTCCCTGAGCGCGCTTTGTCTGTTATAGCCTTATGGCCTGATTGCCTGGTTATCGGAAACACCGTCGATATTCTTGACAGGTGGAGTACATAACACTTTTCGGCCATTGACCGAAGAGGGAGAAGCCGACGGTCGGTTAAGACGCGTTTAAATTTCGGGTGAACACAGATATGATATTAGTACTTCAGTACGTACAATCATTATACATAAAATCCTTTTACCCAAAGTCACTTGGGGGCTCTTAAATTAGTATGATCTGTTTTATAATAAGTGTTCTTCTTCTTAGTCGTTGCAAAGTCTTTTTCTATCACTCCTTTTTTCGACGCGGGTGTGTGGTCAATATCCGAGGAGCCTAATTTCTCTCTCAAAGCCGCTAGAGTTTAGTTTTCTAAACTGGCCTAACGAGAAGTACTCCGCCTTCAGGATAGGAGGTTGAAACCATAGGCTGACCCGCTTGAAGTCTTCAGATAGGATGTGTCATGATAAAGCACGACAGAAGCACCTTTTTTCTAAGACTAATTTTCGATTTGGCACCGAACACTTGATCTAGTTCGGACGTCCAGTTTTTACTGAAGTTTTTTGGTTTTCTAAGCCTTTGGCACTTTTAAACTATTTGTGTGTTTCCAGCATTAGTCTCGCAGTGCAACGCCGGACACCTTTAGAGATTCGGCAAAAACATTCTTGGACATTGCTATATATGCATCGGTTTCGAGTTGTGTCTTCGGTCAATAGTTGGGTTGCCCGGCTCCTGTGCTTGCCTCCTACATTTCGCTTTGTTTGGCTAGGTGTGAAAAGGGAGAACCGCTGCGATTGTGCTTCCAGCTCGCATGGTTAAGCACCTCAGTGAAGAAAGCCGAAAACTGACTGTCACAATAAGTGTAAACTAGTCAGCTATCCGATGACTATGTTAAACTATAACATCGATGGAGGTCACCCCATGTTAAACGATGGGCCGTTCATAACGTTGGCCGAAGTGTTAACAGCATGACTTTGGTTGTCGCCGAACACTAATCGGGGGCTAGTAGCTGGTCTCCCAACTTTAAGCTCCTATGACTAACTGAAAGTTATAAAGCCCGCATATCTGATTGCCTCATTTCCGCTAACACAACCGCCTTCGGGCACTGAGACGTCGGCTAAGGGTTGTTTTGTCATTGCGAAAACAGCCTGCGTAGCATCTACAAGGGGGTGGAAGCCGACGATGGGCCACTTTCAACTGATAAACGGTCACAACGGAGTCAAAATAAACATATCATCGGCGTTTGTATTTAATATACGAGGGCTACCTTCCACAATCATCATTATAAAGCCATAAATATGCATCAATTTGACTTAAGATTTTGGCCAATCTTGGTTGCCTAGCTCCTGTGCTTACCCCTACGCTCCCGATTGTTCGGCTAGGGAGTAAAGGGAGCACCTCTGCGATGTCACGATCGGGTCATCCGAGCCGGACCTCAGACAGGGTGAAGCCGAAAGCTAGCGATCTTAAAGGATATATTTGGTCGGCAACGACGGAAGTGAAAATTTTGGTTTATTAATACCATAGAGTTCGGGAACTTTCCCCGAACTAAATCCTCAATATTTTCCTCCCACAATGATCGGAGGTGAGGTTTCATGATCATGATCAGCATGACAACCCAAAGAAAGGAACCGATAGCGGGATTATTTTCTTGGGAAAATGTTTTATATCTTTCTGCGTACCTTTGTTTATCAAACCGTATGGCCGGATTGCCTTGTTTTCCATAAATCTTTAACCTTATAACGGCTTTATAAAGTAGGGAAACACTCCTCGACTACTGGCCGAAGAGGTCGAAGCCGATGGTCGGTCAACAAAGTTTTGTACAATGCGGATCCGAGCATTAATGATGTAGAGTACTTGGATACATACAATCATTACTCATAATTTGTGATTTTACTCCAGATATCGATCCTTAATCCGGCTTCCCGTGCCTGCATTAAGGCTCGGGGGCTACTGGGCTTCGGGCTTATCATTTACAAATATTAAAGGGGCACATCGATCCCCTGATCTGCATTGCCTATTCTATACAGAAAATTCAGAATGCTCAGTGTTCGGCTTGACCGAACTATGGGCAAACGCGTCTTCGGACAACAATAGGTACCATCTGGACCTATCCGGCATAAAGCTCGGATGGCTAGTTCCATAGAGAACTTTTCAGCGTTAAACTCGGATAACCTCCTTCAAACTTTTTCAAGCCAAGGTGATCTATGACACCTCGGATATAGTCCGGCGCTGGAGCTCGGATATAGTCCGGCGATGGAGCTCGGATACAGTCCGGTGTTGGTGCTCGGCTGCAAAAGATACCTCGAATACAGTCCTGCGTTGGAGCTCGGATGCAAGAGGACACCGCCGCATGGGAACAGCTTCAAACCCGAGGTGGCCGTAAAAGTAACAAGGCATTGATAAAAGCCAATAAAGGGGATCCTCGGATACCCGACGTATAAACTCTTCGGATCCACTTCGGAAATCCTCAAGATTGAAGATGGGAAGATTTGTTGAACCAGTTTTCAAGACCGACGACCGAAGATGAAGAACAGTTCAGAAGAATTGAGGAGCATCCCTAATTTGAAGACCGGTTCAGGGGGCTACTGACGGTGTCCTGTACTAGGGGGTACTCACCACGTCGTCTCCCGACCAGGTGGATCGGGCTGAGGACCCCCATGGCGGTTCTATCATGGGCCACTTCGGACAGCCCATGCCGCATACAAGGAAGATTCCACAAGACTTGGTGCCCAAGACGAGGACTCTCCTAAACCCTAGGCCTCCGGTGTGTTATATAAACCGAGGCCAGGCTAGTCAATAGATAATCTAACATTCATTACTACAATCTCGTGGTAGATACATGTACTCTGTACTACACCCATATGAAAACAATCAAAAGCAGCATGTAGGGTATTATCTCTTCAAGAGAGCCCGAAGCTGGGTAAAATCCCGTGTCCATATTACGATCGCTCCAAGACGCCTAGCTTAGGACCCCTACTACGAGATACGCCAGATATTGAACCAACACCTGGGCCATGGTGAAAACACGGTATACCAAGCTTGATCCAAATCATATGGCCCGGGTCGGACCTCTAGGGTCAGATGGCAAAGAAATTCCCGTTAATTTGGTGTATGACCAAGTAGAAGTAGCCGCCAAATATTCCCAATAGGATTGTTAGTTAGATAGCCTGTTAGACGGTATAGAGGAGGAAATTTTTGAGTCAAAGTGACTACGTACTTTCCTTGACATATTTGTCCCTAGACGGATTGTAATTAAAACGATTGTCATGGCAGACCTTTTCGCTTCGACCTCTGGACCCGAAGTTGCGGAGTGTTTCCGAATACCTGAACGGCAAAATAGACCGGGGTATGCGTGGAACCAGGCGTAGGGGTCATAGTTGCTTGAACAGACAAGTTGTATCTGGCTAGCTATGTTATATTAGATTGTGATTGTAAGAAACATCTTCCAGAGAGAATAGTTCCGTTAAGGGTTCCTTTCCCTGGGTGTACATGCGTTAATGTGCATGTCCAAACTGTGATTGAAAAAATCGCAGTATACGTAACATTTGGGGGTTCATACTGGAATGAATGTAAAAAACATCTTTAGTCCGCCGACCGAATATCCTTAAGAATGCTAACTTTCGGCTTCACCCAGTCTAAGGTACACATCCGGATGACCCGACAGTAACAATCGCAGAGGTGCTCCCTTTATGCCCTAGCCGAACTAACGGGAACGTAGGGCATAAGCACAGGAGCCAGGCAACCCAGCTTAGCCAAAACTTAAGTCATATCGATGCATATAATGGCGAAGAAAAGGTACATATGAGGAAAAACGCATATGTGATGAGCTTGATGCTCAGAAAATAACAATAATAAGCTTTTGTGCCAGAAGCCCCCAGGTATAATGGACGTACATATTTGAGGATGTGTACGTCATAGGTGCACGGTTTTAGCCGCATGGAAGCTTTAAGGCTAAAAGAAGAAAGGCGAAAAGAGAGGAACAATAATGAAACAATAGGGAGAAGGAGACGAACGAAGAGTTCGGCGCTAGGCATAGAATCTTCGGAGTCTGGCCGCGTTCCAGGGGTTCCGCTCTAGGCGATTGTCTGATGAATCACGCAGGCGGTATGCTCCTCCAGTGAGAACTTCGTCAATGATTAAGGGACCCTCCCACTTGGGCTTGAGTTTGTGCTTTTTCTTCTCTCGCAAGCGTAGAACGAGTTCGCCAACATTATAAGTCTTGGCCCACACTTCTCTGCTTTGGTATCTGCGGGCCTGCTGTTGATAAAATGCGGAACGGGCTTTGGCGATGTCGCGCTCCTCCTCCAGGGCATCTAAGCTGTCCTGCCGATCGAGCTCGGCCTCTCTCTCTCTCTTCGTACATGCGCACTCGATGTGAGTCATGAATAATTTCGCAGGGTAACACAGCCTCTGCGCCGTACACCATGAAGAAAGGTGTATATCCGGTAGTGCGATTGGGCGTGCTCCGCAGCCCCCAGAGTACGGAGTCGAGCTCCTCCACCCAGTGCTTGTTTGATTGTTTCAAAGACCGCACTAGTCTGGGCTTAATGCCGCTCATAATAAGACCATTTGCTCGTTCGACATGACCGTTTGTTTGCGGGTGATAGATAGAGGCGTAATCGAGCTTGATACCCAGATTAGCACACCAGGTTTTCACCTCATCGGCTGCGAAATTGGAGCCGTTATCGGTGATGATGCTGTGTGGAACACCATAACGGTGCACGACACCGGATATGAAGTCTATCACTAGTCCAGCTTCGGCCATATTAACTGGTTTGGCCTCTATCCAGTTAGTGAATTTATCCACCATGACCAGCAGATATTTTTTCTTATGGCTTCCTCCTTTAAGGGGTCCGACCATAGCAAGCCCCCAGACCGCGAAAGGCCAAGTGATGGGGATTGTTTGTAGAGCGGTGGGTGGCATATGGCTTTGGTTGGCGAAAAGCTGGCATCCGACGCAGCGCTGGACAAGGTCCTATGCATCTGCTCGGGCTGTCGGCCAATAGAAACCTGTACGGAAGGCCTTGCTTACAAGGGCCCGAGCCGCGGCGTGGTGACCACCGAGACTGGCATGAACTTCAGCCAATAGCTGCCGCCCCTCTTCCTCGAAGATACATCTTTGAAGTACTCCGGTAGCGCTTTTCTTGTAGAGTTCTCCGTCGTGAACCTTGTAGGCTTTCGAGCGCTGGACAATGCGGCGAGCCTCATTCTGATCCTCAGGGAGTTCTCGCCTATTAAGGTAGACCAAGAAGGGTTTGGTCCATGGGGCAATGACTGCCATGATAAGATGGGTCGACGGTGTTATTTCGGTGGCTGAGCCTCCGATGATATCAGTGTGTTCGGAATCTGGGGTCATAGTCGGATCCGGCCTGGTGTTGCCACTCTCCCCTTGCCACACCACGGATGGCTTGAAGAGTCTTTCCAAAAAGATGTTAGGTGGGACGGGGTCGCGCTTGGCGCCGATGCGAGCAAGGATGTCCGCCGCTTGATTAGTTTCTCGAGCCACATGATGAAACTCGAGCCCCTCGAACCGAGCCGACATTTTGAGAACTGCGTTACGGTAAGCCGCCCTCTTCGGATCTTTGGCATCGAAATCTCCGTTTATTTGAGATATTGCAAGGTTTGAATCCCCGCGCACTTCCAGGCGTTCTATGGCCATGGCGACAACCATCCGAAGACCATGCAACAAGGCCTCGTATTCGGCTGCATTGTTGGAGTCTGTGTATAATATTTGGAGTATGTATTGAACTGTATCTCCAGTGGGGGACGTTAGGACAACGCCCGCTCCTAAGCCCGCCAGCATTTTGGAGCCGTAGAAGTGCATGACCCAGTTGGAATATGTGCCGTACTCTTTAGGGAGTTCGGCCTCTGTCCATTCGGCGATGAAGTCAGCCAGCACTTGGGATTTAAATCCGAACGCTGACCCACTTTGGGATCCGGAGTTTGAAAAACTTCCAAACTTAATAGCTCGGGCTCCGGGATATCGACTGATTTTTTAGGCCCGTCGTCCGGTTCTAAGTTCGGAGGGCAGGGTGTGTCTTTCCGAAGGCAGGTATCCGGCTCTTCGGGCTCGGAGATCCGAACATAGTTTGTCCTCAGTATAGAGGAAGAGTTGTCGTCCTGCTCCTCTACTACCGCTATCTGGTGGGTGATCGGTGGAGATTTAATTTCTCTCTGGTCGGGTTTAAGCCCGATCCGATCGTAGTCTGTAGCGACCCCCAAGGCGGCGATGCGATCTAGGAGCTCGTTCAAAGATGACAACTCCACCGGATTCATCGGCTTGGAGTATTCAGAGTCAACACGGAGGGGATTTTTTATGACTCGAGAAGTCATCGTCGGCTTAACGGCCGAACGGGCGGTCATGGTGAAACCGCCCAGCCGGAGGGTTTGGGCTGGGGCCAGTGCTCCTCCGGTGGTGACACTGTCCTTGATAACAAGGCGAGCCATCAATCCTGTCTTTGACGTCACAGCAGAACTCTCAATGAAAGCACCAATGTCGATGTCAAAACCGACAGATCTCGGGTAGGGGGTCCCAAACTGTGCGTCTAAGGTTGATGGTAGCAGGAGACGGGGGACACGATGTTTACCCAGGTTTGGGCCCTCTCTATGGAGGTAATACCCTACTTTCTACTTGATTGATCTTGATGAATATGAGTATTACAAGAGTTGATCTACCTCGAGATCGTAATGGCTAAAACCCTAAAAGTCTAGCCTGTATGATTATGATTATTCTCGTCTCTACGGACTAAGCCCTCCGGTTTATATAGACACCGAAGGGGACTAGGGTTATACAAAGTCGGTTACAGAGAAAGGAGTCTTCATATCCGGACGCCAAGCTTGACATCCACGGCAAGGAGAGTCCCATCTGGACACGGGTGAGAGTCTTCGGTCTTGTATCTTCACAGCCCATCAGTCCGGCCCATGTCCAACAGGCCGGACGCCCGAGGACCCCTTAGTCCAGGTCTCCCTCACACACTATGAACTAAATCGGTCCGACCGAGTTTTCTGATTCGGTCCCACCGAGTTTGGTGAATTGTGTGTAATGGTTAGATTTTGTGTGGAGGCTATATATACCCCTCCACCCACTCTTCATTCGTGAGGAGAGCCATCAGAACGTGCCTACACTTCCAGCATACATTTTCTAAGAGAGAACCACCTACTCATGTGTTGAGGTCAAGATATTCCATTCCAACCACATAAATCTTGATCTCTAGCCTTCTCCAAGTTGCTTTCCACTCAAATCATCTTTCCACCAAATCCAAATCTGTGAGAGTTGAGTGTTGGGGAGACTATCATTTGAAGCACAAGAGCAAGGAGTTCATCATCAACACACCATCTATTACCTTTTGGAGAGTGGTGTCTCCTAGATTGGTTAGGTGTCACTTGGGAGCCTCCGTCAAGATTGTGGAGTTGAACCAAGGAGTTTGTACGGGCAAGGAGATCGCCTACTTCATGAAGATCTACCCTAGTGAGGCAAGTCCATCGTGGGCGATGGCCATGCTGGGATATACAAGGTTGCTTCTTCGTGGGTGGAGCCCTCCGTGGACTCACGCAACCGTTAGCCTTCGTGGGTTGAAGTCTCCATCAATGTTTATGTACGATAGAACCACCTATCGGAACCACGCTAGAAATCTCGGTGTCTCCAATTGCGTTTGCACACTCCAATCCCATCCCTTTACATTCTCGCAAATTGCATGCTTTACTTTCCGCTGCTCATATACTCTTGTCATGCTTGCTTGATATGTATTGTGAATGTTTAAACTTGTGCTAAAACTCCACCTCAACTTGAAGAAAATAAAAACTGCAACTTTTCTTTGCTAAGAGTCTATTCACCCCCCCCTCTAGACACCTCTTCTCGATCCTTTCACATAGGGAATGACTTTAATTCTCTTTCTATTTTCTGCCGTGGTCGTGTTTTGAGTCTTACTCAAATTTACACCTTGCAATACACGCAAGAACTCCTTCTTTGACTGTTCCATTTTGAACTACTTCAAAAATCTTGTCAAGGTATGTACTCATTGTAAAAATCTTATCAAGCGTCTTGATCTATCTCTATAGATCTGGATGCCCAATATGTAAGCAGCTTCACCGAGGTCTTTCTTTGAAAAACTCCTTTCAAACACTACTTTATGCTTTCCAGAAAATTCTACATTATTTTCGATCAACAATATGTCATTCACATATACTTATCAGAAATGTTGTAGTGCTCCCACTCACTTTCTTGTAAATACAGGCTTCACCGCAAATCTGTATAAAACCATATGCTTTGATCACCTTATCAAAGCGTATATTCCAACTCCGAGATGCTTGCACCAGTGCATAGATGGATTGCTGGAGCTTGCACACTTCGTTAGCACCTTTAGGATTGACAAAACCTTCTTGTTGCATCATATACAACTCTTCTTTAAGACATCCATCAAGGAATGTAGTTTTTGACATCCATTTGCTAGATTTCATGAAATGTGGCAATTGCTAATATGATTCGGATAGACTTTAAGCATCGATACGAGTAAGAAAATCTCATCGCAGTTCAACATCTTGAACTTGTCAAAAACCCTTTTTGACAAGTCGAGCTTTGTAGATAGTAATACTACTATGAACGTCCGTCTTCCTCTTGAAGATCCATTTTATTCTCTATGGTTTGCCGATCATCGGGAAAGTCAACCAAAGTCCATACTTTGTTCTCATACATGGATCCTATCTCAGATTCCATGGCCTCAAGCCATTTTGTGGAATCTGGGCTCATCATCGCTTCCTCATAGTTCGTAGGTTCGTCATGGTCAAGTAACATGACCTCCAGAACAGGATTGCCGTACCACTCTGGTGCGGACCTTACTCTGGTTGACCTACGAGGTTCGGTAGTAACTTGATCTGAACTTTCATGATCATCATCATTAGCTTCCTCACCAATTGGTGTAGGCATCACCAGAACTGATTTCTGTGATGAACTACTTTCCAACTCGAGAGATGGTACAATTACCTCATCAAGTTCTACTCCCCCCCCCACTCACTTCTTTCGGGAGAAACTCCTTCTCTAGAAAGGATCCATTCTTAGCAAAAGATCTTGCCTTCGGATCTGTGATAGAAGCTGTACCCAACAGTCTCCTTTGGGTATCCTATGAAGATGCATTTCTTCGATTTGGGTTTGAGCTTATCAGGTTGAAGCTTTTTCACATAAGCATCGCAGCCCCAAACTTTAAGAAACGACAGCTTAGGTTTCTTGCCAAACCACAGTTCATACGGTGTCGTCTCAACGAATTTTTAGATGGTGCCCTATTTAACATGAATGCATCTATCTCTAATGCATTACCCCAAAATGATAGTGGTAATTCGGTAAGAGACATCATAGATTGCACCATATCTAATAAAGTACGGTTATGATGTTCGGACACACCATTACGCTGTGGTGTTCAAGGTGGCGTGAGTTTTGAAACTATTCCACATTGTTTCAAATGAAGACCAAACTCGTAACTCAAATATTCGTTTCCGCAATCAGATCGTAGAAACTTTATATTCTTGTTATGATGATTTTCCACTTCACTCTAAAATTCTTTGAACTTTTCAAATGTTTCATCAAGTAGATATACCCATATCTGCTCAAATCATCTATGGAGGTCAGAAAATAACGATACCCGCCACGAGCCCCAACACTTATCGGATCGCATACATCAGTATGTATTATTTCCAATAAGTCGGTTGCTCACTCCATTGTTCCGGAGAACGGAGTCTTAGTCATCGTGCCCATGAGGCATGGTTCGCAAGCATCAAGTGATTCGTAATCAAGTGATTCCAAAAGTCCATCAGCATGAAGTTTCTTCATGCGCTTTACACCAATATGACTTAAACAGCAGTGCCACAAATATGTTGCACTATCATTATCAACTTTGCATCTTTTGGCATCAATATTATGAATATGTGTATCACTATGATCGAGAGTCAATAAACCATTCACCTTGGGTGTATGACCACAGAAGGTTTTATTCATGTAAACAGAATAACAATTATTCTTTGACTTAAATGAATAACCGTATTGCAATAAACATGAGCGACGAAGGGACTGAGGAGTAAAAAGAATCCTACTCTCCGATATATATAATCCTAAGACTCAAAACATTTTTGTTCTAGACTCAACAACGCTAGCGATTCGATCAAGCAGGGGGCTCCTAAGTCGGGGATGGCTCTGATTACCAACTTGTAACGCCCACGATGCGGCTATATCTCCCACGTGTCGAGGCACGACTTAGAGGCATAACCGCATAGTGGTTTTGTCGCAAGAAGGGTCATCTTCACACAATCCCATGTAATGAACAAGAATGGGATAAAGAGTTGGCTTACAATCGCCACTTCACACAATACATAAATATAAATCATACATCATCCAAAATACAAACATATAGACCGACTACGGCCAAAATCCAGATGAAAATAAGACAACCCCAAATGCTAGGTCCCCGATCGTCCCAACTGGGCTCCACTACTGATCATCAGGAGAAGACACATAGTAACGACCACGTTCCTCGTCGAACTCCCACTTGAGATCGACCCCATCATCTGCACTGGCATCGTCGGCACCTGCAACTGTTTTGGTAGAATCTGTGAGTCACGAGGACTCAGCAATCTCACACCCGCGAGATCAAGACTATTTAAGCTTATAGGAAAGGAAGGTGTAATAAGGTGGAGCTGCAGCGGCAATAAGCATATATGGTGGCTAACATACGCAAATGAGAGCGAGAAGAGAAGCAACGGAGCGGTCGTCAACTGGCAATGACCAAGAAGTGATCCTGAACACCTACTTACGTCAATCATAACTCAAACCGTGTTCACTTCCCGGGCTCCGCCGAGAAGAGACCATCACGGCTACACACGCAGTTGATGTATTTTAATTGGGTCAAGAGACAAGTTCTCTACAACCGGACATTAACAAATTTCCAGCTGCCTCATAACCGCGGGCACGGCTTTCGAAAGATAATACCCTGCAGGGGTGTCCCAACTTAGCCCTTCATAAGCTCTCACGGTCAACGAAGGATAAACCTTCTCCCGGAAAGACCCGATCAGTCTCGGAATCCCGATCTACAAGACATCTCGACAATGGTAAAACAAGACCAGCAAAGCCCCCGAATGTGCCGACAAATCCCGATAGGAGCTGCACATATCTCGTTCTCAGGGCACAACGGATGAGCCAGACGTCGGGTTGGCATAGACCCTAGTTGCCCAGGGGGCGCCGGACATCGCTCGGTTTGGGCCAGCACTCGAAGGAGCACTGGTCCAGGGGTTTAAAATAAAGATGACCCTCGGGCTCGCGAAAACCCGGGGGAAAAGGCTTAGGTGGCAAATGGTAAAACCAAGGTTGGGCCTTGCTGGAGGAGTTTTATTCAAGGCGAACTGTCAAGGGGGTCCCATAAATCACCCGACCGCGTAAGGAACGCAAACTCAAGGAACATAATCCCGGTATATCAGTAACTAGGGCGGCAAGAGTGGAACAAAACACCAGGCATAAGGCCGAGCCTTCCACCCTTTACCAAATATATATAGATGCATTAATTAAATAAGAGATATTGTGATATCCCAACATATCCATGTTTCGACATGGAACAAACTTCAACTTCACCTGCAACTAGCAACGCTATAAGAGGGGCTGAGCAAAAGCGGTAACATAGCCAAACAACGGTTTGCTAGGAAAGGATGGTTAGGGGCTGACATGGCAAAATGGGTGTCATGATATAGCAAATGATAGGTAGCGGAGCATGGCAATAGAGCGAACAACTAGCAAAGCAAAGATAGAAGTGATTTCGAGGGGTGGTCATCTTGCCTGCAAGATTCTTAGAGTTGTCGAAAGCTTGATCCTCGTAAGCGTACTCAACAGGTCCCTCATTCACGAACTCGTCTCACGGCTCTACCCAAGACAAGAACACAAACAAACGGAACCACAATCAACCACGAGAAATGCATAAGCAACATGATGCAAAACATGTATGATATGCAAGATATGATATGCGATGCGTATGCGTGCTTTGGAAGGAAAATGATGAACAAGGCAGTAACTTGGCAAACCAAGCATGCCACTGGAAAGAGGAGATGATTTCGGTCGAAATCGATATAAAGATCACCGGAAACGGATGCACGGTTTGCAAATGGCAAGCAAAACAAGAATGACACGAATCTGCGATTAACAGCATGATAGCACTTAAAATGCAACAAGCAGCAATGCTACAGCACTCCAACATAGCAACAAAGCATATGACAGTAATCTACAGGAGATGCTTGACAAAAGAGGAACACTGAGCCACGGCTAGATCACAACATATCAAGCTCAAACAAGCATGGCGAAAGTGCAAAAGATAACAGGTTCACAGTCTTAGTGAAAAACTGGACATGGCAGAAAACAGTATCAGGTAGCAATGTTCAGAGCATGAAATCAACATGCTAAAGGAATTTAACATAGCAAAACAAGGCATGGCAGTATTCTACTAAATGCATATGACAAAAGTCCCTTACTGACCATAAGACAAAAAGGATCAGAAGATATGATGGCAAGCATGTAAACATAGCAAGTTTCGTTATCAGGTTTCAGACTTAGCAGAAAACAGAGCATGGCAGAAACAATAATATGTAGGCATGTTTGTGAGCTTGATGCACTCACTACAGAGCAATGCATGACAAACCAAGCACACCTACAGCATGATGGCATGTTTATGAAGCTATCCATGGCAAGAACAATTGCATAGCATGTATGGATCAACTACAATAAGCTTGGCAAAATTGCATAGCATGTTAAGAATCTGACAGAAATATTTTATAGCAAAAGTAGAGCAAGATTGAGTCATACTATGGCACTCCATAATTGAAAACAAGGGCAGGATGGATCAATTACAACTATAGCTACAAAACATCCTTACTGAATATCCCCAAAATATGCATGGATCTCTCTGTAGCATCAAGTTTACATGGCAACAAAATAACAGCAGACAAAGACTTGGAGAAATCACCAAGTCCCTGAAATCAGAAACATTACATGGCCTAGTTTGCATGCTTGTGCTAGTCACCACAGAGATCACAAAAATACATGGGCTACACCACTGGAAAGATGGCATGGCATACTTCAAAACACATGTAGAGCTCATGCTCATAAGATGCACAGATTTAAAGATACAAAAATGACAAATCCCCAAGTTCTGATGAGAACCAGAGAATAACAGCAACTAGCCCTCTTCCAACAGAGATTTGGGCATCAAGATGACCTCTAATGAACATGGTGTAATTGAACAAAATGAAGAGCATCACGAGGCGAACAATTTGACATATTACACGCGCGAATCGGAGCTACATGCAAGAAGTTATGGAGCTGTGAACAGAGGTATATGCTGTGAAAAATAAGGACTTAGAGAAATTGGGGGGAATTAGGGGGGTGTCGTGGAATTGTCACGGCAGATGTCCTTAGTGTGAGGACTTAGTCGCGAGGCCAACGCATCTATGTGGTAGCTTGAGAGGGGTTGGGCGGAATCGAGAGACGCAACACAAGACAAGGATTTAGACAGCTTCGGGCCCGGGAAACATCATCCGGTAATAGCCCTACATGCTGTTTGTGGCTAGGTCTCATTATGATCAAGGGAGAGTCGTCGGGAACCGGCTCTCGGTGTCTAGCCATAGAGATTGCTTCTTCTTGCTTGTCCCTCTTTGGGGTGCCCTGCCCCTCCTTATATAAGTTAGAGGGGCGGGTTACATGTGGAGTCCTAGTAGGACTAGGACTAGTCTATCTTTTCTTACAAGTTGAATACAAGTCCGGGTCTCGCTTCCTTGGTAGGAGAATATTCTTTATGCCTTTCTTCATAAACCGGCCCACCATAACATGAGCCGACCTTCTGGGCTTTGGGCCTACTCTTCTGTCTGACCCGCCGTCGGGGTCATCATTAAGTCGCCAGGCTCGTGAGTCGTCACACCAGTGAACCGCCAGACCTATGAGTCGCCAAACCTCCGGCGGGTCACGATGAAGCGCCAGGTCCAGCCGGGTCATACTTCCGGCCGGGTCATACCGCGGGGTATATCCCCGACATTAGCCCCCAGTTTAATTTGGATTTGTCCATGTTAAACTGATCCTGTAAAATAAACACAAGAACAAACTTGACAGGTTGTGTTCCGGGTTAAATATTTTCGTGAACTGGCACCTGATCATCTTTAAGTCCTTGTCATTTCCTCCTGGATGCATACCTTGCTAATGCAAAAAATCCGAGCACTTCTTTTGAAAAATCCAGGTCAATAGGCCAGCTTCAGAGTCAATTTGCTGGCATTGGTCTCTTGTAGAGAAATATTGTAAGAAATAATCCACTTGAGTTAGCTTCCAAAGCGCCGGCTTAAAAATATAGGTCTTAAAATACTCATCTGGTTTTCAACCGGCTTAAAGATATAGATCTTGCCGAGTTATAATTTCTAAAATCTCCGGGTTATAAAAGACTGATGATGCCGGGTCATAATTGTTGCCAACGCCGGTTCATGTTTATTGATGACGCCGGGTTGTAGTCACAGGGTCATAATGATTGGTGACGCCGGGTCAATCTGGTTTGCTCAAAACAAAGAATTTGAAAATATTTCTTCGATAATAATATAATACCTGTAGCCCCCAAGGGCCGGGTCATTATGCAATAATGAGTAGGGACTTTGTAAATATGATCATTGATAATAACACTATATGATGTAATCTCCACCATGGGGCTTGAACCCACGTCCACAAGGTTAATAGCTCTGTGCTTTACCAACTGAGCAGTGGATCCTTCAATATAATGTAATAAGGCTTGTGTATCTTGAATTTTAACAGGAGCAATTGGTAGCCCCCAAGGGCCGGCTCATTACGATGTGATGAGTCGGGTCTTCAATAAGTTGAGCAAAAAATGTCCTTACATTAGCCCCCAAGTGCCATGGTGCATGCTGGCAGTGACATGGGACTTGCATATTTGATGTGATCTCAATGTAAATAATGTAGCCCCCAAGTGCCGGGTCGTAAGCCTGCAGCGACTCGGGACTATTCTTTCCATTGTAGAATAAATCATATCCATTCATAAAATAATAGCCATTGCGCCAAAGCGACTTTGAATACCTCATCTGCTGATAGGTCAATCCGGAGTTTAAATACCCGGCGGCTCTTGGCCGATGGCGATTTAATACGCCTCCATTGTAAGCTGGAATTTGTACAACCCGGCGGCTTATAGCCTTTGAGAAAATAAAGAATTGATAACCCTTTTGAGACACCAATTTCCATCTGTGATGATGGGCTTGAATTTAATCATTTATGTAAGTCATAGCTCTGTAAATCCTGCAAAGTTTAAACAACATATGCCCTGGCGACTTAACGTCAAAAACCAGGGCGGGTAACCACCCAAATGTAGTCTTATCCTGCACGCAAGTAGATCACAAGAACCCTTGGCGGTTTACAGCAGGGCGGGTCATAATATTTTACATATGACCACTGATGTGTAAAAAAGGAGTCACAGATAAGCCTGTTATGAATCATAACTTTGAAACATAACTATAATATCATACTTGTGATATTGAATTTGCATTTGTCGGTTTATATGACCTGCACGATAAGGGTGACAACCCAATCTTTGATACACGCATGATTCCAATGGCGCAATTCAAAACATACCGGCGGCTTAAAGTCCATAGCCAGGGCTAGTTTAAACATAATCATGTATAAACAATATCATACCTGTGATATTGAATTGTACTGCCGGCTTATGATACCTGTGCAGTAAGTGTGATAACCCAATCCTTAGAAGCCAATGCTTCCACATAGATGATGATTGTCATAAGCCGGCGACTTATCATCGAAAATCAAGCCGGGTTTAAACAGAAACCACTCATATACACTTTAGATGTGTTCAAAAGAGGTTAAAATAAAATCCCAAAAATTATTTGCAAAAAGAGACTTAAAATTTTTTGAGGCTTCTGATTCGAATATGATCAGAAAACTGTCCCAAAGGGGTTAAGCTAAGATTCGGATACGATCATATAGCCCCCAGTGGCTTTGGCGTTGACGATCAAGAGGGTACCGACAGCTATGTTCTCTTTGGTTCGAATACGACCTATGTTTGAACAGGAAGCCCCCAAATGACCTTGAGAGTTGTTTAACGACGCTGATTCGAATACGATCCACGTCGGTTCCCAAGAGGGGTTGAGCTATGATTCGAATACGATAAAGAAGCCCCCTAGTGAGCTCGGCAGTGTGCCAATCAAGAGGGTACCGACAGCTATGTTCTCTTTGGTTCGAATACGACCTATGTTTGAACAGGAAGCCCCCAAATGACCTTGAGAGTTTTAACGACTCTGATTCGAATACGATCAGCGTCACACCAAAAGGGTTAAGCTAAATTCGAATACGATCAGCTCCCAATGGTCATTAAAGCAGGGTACCTATATTTGAGTTGTGCTTTGTAACAGACTCTCTTTGGTCCCTTTAATTTTTCCTGAGAACTCAAACTTTTGCGAGAGATAAATTCTTTTTGAACCGGAAAAAACCGGATATTGAGAGTTTCAAAGTTTTATGATAAACAAATTTACCTTGAACCAGATTTTGAACCGGATTTGAGAGCTTCAAAACTTTGTGGCAGATAAATTTCCCTTGAACCGGATCTCAAACCGGCTATTTTAAGAGCTTCAGTGCTTTGTGGGAGATATCAAGTCTCTTGAGCCGGATATAAACCGGAATCCTTCTTTTTAAGCCGGAAATTTTCTGACGGCTTTTAAACTTTTTACCAATATGGCGGTAGCCTTCGGGACCGGGTTATTTTTCCCTCCAATGACCCGGAGTTCTTGAATGCATTGAAACCGACCAATGTTGCCGAGTCATATCATTGTAGCCCCCGAGTCTCAAGATGACTCGAGAAGTTGGCTTTGAGATTCTCTATATTGACCATAGCATAAGGTGTATATCATTGGTGTTGATAGCGCGATGTGAATCCACAGAAGGTTGAGGTGACTGTGGCGGGTTATAAATGATCCCATATGAGCCGTGTCAACAACTCGGCCAATGGCTCCTTCCAACTGCTTGTTCGAAGTTAACCAAACTGTAGTGGCGGCGACTCGTGCGCCTGCCCATTGAACCATCCAGTGCAGACGACGGCTGATAATATATGATAATTTGCCTCTAGTTTGTTGGAAGAAAACCGGGCTTCCCAAGTAGTGACTTGCTCATAATCAATAAACAACTCATCCAGACAAGTGCGGCCTGGTATGTTGATGTAGACCAGGCCGCGAGAGACGGCCTCGGCATTGTAAGTCGGCGTGGTCGCGAGAGACGGCCACGGCGTTGTAAGTCGGCGTGGTCGCGAGAGACGGCCACGGCGTTGCAAGCCGGCGTGATCGCGAGAGACGGCCACGGCGTTGTAAGCCGGCGCAGTCGCGAGAGACGGCCACGGCGTTGTAAACCGGCGCAGTTGCGAGAGACGGCCACGGCGTTGTAAGCTGGCGCGGTCGCGAGAGATGGCCACGGCGTTGTAAACCGGCGCGTGCGGGTCAACCATGTTTGTTTTGATGTAGCGAACAATTGTCCTGCATCAACAATAGTGCAGACCAAGGCAAAGATAAACTACTCTTTGACAAAAATAATACGCGTCAATAAAATATATCTTAGATGGATATCACCTGATGTGCCAGGCCGGAAAGTAACCCGCCATGAATTTGATGATCACAACGTGACGTTGAAATCACTCACAGGCGAGTCAGCCGCGGGTGCAGGTAGACGAGTCGGCCGCGGTGTTGCAAGCCGGTGCGGACGAGGAAGTTGTCCTCCGCGTTGTAAGCCGGCGCGGATGCGTGAACCGGCCATCCGTTCATCGGGTAATGCGACACAAAGGAAAACACCATTGTAAAACGTTGCCATTTCGTGCTTTATACCCGCAGTATAACAATAATTTTATCTGTATATAAAAACACCAATAGGGCAGTGTAATAGTGCTCAGAGGAACTAAAATATACTGATAAAATATATAGGAGGGATAACACCTGATGTGTTTAGGCCGGAAGTAATCCGCCATGAAGTTAATCACGGGTGAGTCAACCGCAGCACTGTAAACCGGTGCGGATGAGAGAGTCGGCCGCGGCGTTGTAAGCCGGTGTGGACGCGAGAGACGGCCGCAACATTTTAAACCGGTGTGAACCTCATGTCCATGGCATGACGTCACTTTTGTAGTAGACTTTGTCCTGCGTAAAATATTTTAAAAGACAGAGTAATTGTTCTCAGAAGTATTAATATGTGCTAAAAATACTGAGAACAGATAGCACCTAATTTATTTTCCGGATGAATGCGGATATCAACACTGGATAATGTTGGACGTATTCTGGTGCAGCCTTTAGTATGTAAACAGGACCAACAGACAGCCTCCGTATCAGTATGTTGATGATTTCCTGTTCTGACGTGACTAGACCACTTGAAGAAGCTTCACATGAGATGAATTCTTTTGTCATGATCAACCTAGAAGCTTCATGTGATATTAAAAAACTGATTTGATCTTTCTCCATGCATCCGAGTGCTAGCTGAAGTCTTCGGTCTTCACGCGTGAGGCGTAAATAACATAGCACTAGATGTTGGCTTCGATCTTCTTATATGGAAGTAAATCATAGGCGGAGGAGCAGTAACAACTAGACGGTCAGGCACCCGCATGACACTGTGTACGCCCACAATCACTGTAGCAAAAGAACAGGCCTGCTCAGAGAAACCTGTGATGAGGCGGAGCAAAACGAGCGGCGGGCGGCGGCTCAGGGCCGGCCACAGCGGACGGCGGCTTGGAGTGACTCGGAGTGCGGTAGCGACTTGCGAAGGCAGAGACCTCCGGAGCTAGCCCGGCAGTCGAGGCGCGGTTGGCAAGGCTCCAGTTCGCGTGAGGCGGCTTGGAACGAAGTGAAAGCAGAGTCCGGGTTGTAATTGGCTTGACATCGTCTATTTGCCAAACTAGAAGTACTAGTCCATGGCATTAACTTGTCTGACCCTAGTATGTAGTCCTTGGTAATTCTCTGACCGTAGGAAAATCGGTTTTGATAATTTGTAATTTGATGGCCAGGTGAGCAACGACTACGACAAAAATTTTCTGTAGATCTTCCATTGATGAACAAGAACATGAACCGGCTGGTGGCTGCATCTGAGGCCACTTTGTGTTGACTGTTCCTTATTTTAACCGTGCCTGCATGCGTCATGTGCGTCCTCTGACTTATGGGTTGTGATGAGTAGTTTCCTGGCTTGTGGTTCGAGTCCTTCACGTGTACAGGTAGCATCGGGAGCCAAAAAAACTGTAGTTTAGTAGCACTTTGTTTACTCGGCCGTCATCTCTGAGAAGTAGTAACAGCGGCCATAACAACTTGGCAGACTTGATGCATGGGCTGCCAGTTTTGCTTTTGCTGCCGTAATTACCCTCGGGAGAAGCAGTCTCTCCGAGTTTGATCTGAACACGGACGACGGAATCGCCAAATCCTGTCGGTCTTGGCGACTTGAACGTGACGATTTGATCTGGCGTACGTCTTTGACTTGCGGTATCGGCAGTGCCGTACTCGATACACCTCAAATTCTTTTGATCCTTGTACTAACAGCTCCAAAGTAAATCACAATTCCTATTACCAAGAATAAATCTGTCGGCTCTTTTTCCTCCGACGAAATCATGACCTTCTCGAAACCCTAGTTAAGATCCCTTCAAGAACTCATCACCACCGTGCGCGGGCCCCACGATGGGCGCCAACTGTCGTGGAATTGTCACGGCAGATGTCCTGAGTGTGAGGACTTAGTCGCGAGGCCAACGCATCTATGTGGTAGCTTGAGAGGGGTTGGGCGGAATCGAGAGACGCAACACAAGACAAGGATTTAGACAGCTTCGGGCCCGGGAAACATCATCCGGTAATAGCCCTACATGCTGTTTGTGGCTAGGTCTCATTATGATCACGGGAGAGTCACCGGGAACCGGCTCTCGGTGTCTAGCCCTAGAGATTGCTTCTTCTTGCTTGTCCCTCTTTGGGGTGCCCTGCCCCTCCTTATATAAGTTAGAGGGGCGGGTTACATGTGGAGTCCTAGTAGGACTAGGACTAGTCTATCTTTTCTTACAAGTTGAATACAAGTCCGGGTCTCGCTTCCTTGGTAGGAGAATATTCTTTATGCCTTTCTTCATAAACCGGCCCACCATAACAATAGCCGGCCTTCTGGGCTTTGGGCCTACTCTTCTGTCTGACCCGCTGTCGGGGTCATCATTAAGTCGCCAGGCTCATGAGTCGTCACACCAGTGAACCGCCAGACCTATGAGTCGCCAAACCTCCGGCGGGTCACGATGAAGCGCCAGGTCCGGCCGGGTCATACTTCCAGCCGGGTCATACCGCGGGGTATATCCCCGACAGGGGGCGAGAAAGTCAACGCGAGCTACAGGAACTACCAGATCGGATCGGGCCGGGCTCCTCGAGCTCGTCTCCGGCGACGGGAGGAAGAGGAGGCGGCGAGGTCGGCGGGGCCGGCGCCGGAGGAGGAGAGGGAGGCCGGCCGGGGCTCCGGTGGAGGGGGGCGTGGCCCGAGGCGGCAGTGGCCGCGGCGGCGGCGGCGGCCGGTGGCGATGGTGACGGCGGTGGCCGAAGGCGAGGGCGGCGGCGGCGCGTTGGGCGGCGGCGGCGGCCGGTGGCCGGAGGCGAGGGCGGCGGCGGCGCGTCGACGCGTTGGGCGGCGGCGGTAGGGTTTGGGCCGGCGGGCCCGCGGCGGGTCGGGCGGGCCGGCGCGGTGGAGATCCGGCGGCGACAGGTGGCGGTGCGCGATTCGCCGGGCGGCGCGGGCGGACTTTGTCCGGCGGCGCGAGGTGGACGGAGCTAGGGTTGGACTGAGTTTGTTTTTCGGGATGCTCACATATTTATAGGTAGAGGGAGCTAGGAGGCTCCAAATGAGGTGCGGTTTTCGCCCACACGATCGTGATCGAACGAACTAGAGCATGGAAGAGAGTTTGGTGGGTTTTGGGCTGGTTTTGAGGGGGGGGTTTGCTGGACACTCAAATGGACTTTGCGGATGCCCGGTTAACCGTTGGAGTACCAAACGACCTCCAAATGGAACAAAACTTGACCGGTGGACTCCGGGTGGTATAATAGGGCCACTTGACAAGCCTCGGTCCATTCCGAGAAAGTTTGACACCCGCACACGAAAGAAAACAAGAGGGGTGCACCGGAGGAGATAGGAGCGCCGGATTGCAAAACGGACAACGGGGAAAATGCTCGGATGCATGAGGCGAACACATATGCAAATGCAATGCACATGATGACATGATATGAAATGCATGACATGAGAAAATACAAAACAACAAATAAAACCCGACCACGAAGGGAATATCATAACACATAGCCGAGAATGGCAAGGGTCGGAGTTACAAATATGGCAAGTTACATGCGGGGTGTTACAACACTCCACCACTACGAGAGGATCTCGTCCCGAGATCTAGGACTGAAAGAACTCCGGATATTCGGAACGGAGATGGTCCTCGCGTTCCCAGGTGGCTTCCCAGTCAGAATGGTGCGACCACTTCACTTTCAGGAATTTGATTGACTTGTTGCGAGTCTTGCGCTCAGTTTCTTCAAGAATAGCAACGGTGTGCTCATGATAAGACAAATCTTCTTGGAGGTCAATCTCTTCGAAGTTGATAGTGCGCTCAGGCGTCTTGAAGCACTTGCGGAGCTGTGACACGTGGAACACATCGTGCACGTTCGCGAAGTTGGAAGGAAGCTCAAGTTGATAGGCAAGGTCGCATCTTTTGCCAATGATCTTGAAAGGACCCACGTATCTAGGGGCAAGCTTCCCTTTGATACCGAAGCGACGAGTGCCTTTCATTGGAGAGACGCGGAGATAGACATGGTCTCCGATCTCGAAAGCCAAATCACGGTGCTTACTATCATAGTAACTCTTCTGGCGCGATTGCGCGGCTTTGGGATTATCACGGATGACTTTACACATTTCTTCAGCTTCAGTGATTAAGTCATTGCCAAGAAGTTGGCGTTCACCAGTCTCTGATCAATTAAGAGGAGTACGGCACTTTCTGCCATGGAGAATCTCGAATGGGGCCTTGCCCGAACTCGCTTGGAAGCTGTTGTTGTAGGAGAATTCAGCATATGGAAGGCAATCTTCCCATTTCATGCCAAAGGAAATGACACAAGCCCTGAGCATATCTTCAAGAATTTGATTGACTCGCTCGACTTGGCCACTAGTTTGAGGATGGAAAGCTGTGCTGAAGCGAATGTTTGTGCCCATGGCCTTCTGGAAGGAGTCCCAGAACTTAGAGGTAAAGATGCTTCCACGATCTGAAGAAATAAATTGTGGAATGCCATGCAAGGAGACAATCCTGGAGGTGTATAGCTCTGCCAACTGAGCTGATGTGATAGATTCTTTGATTGGAAGGAAATGAGCCACTTTAGAAAGCTTGTCGATGACAACGAAGATAGCATCATTTCCGTGCTTGGACTTTGGAAAACCAGTCACGATGTCCATTTCGATATGATCAAACTTCCACTCTGGGATAGCAAGAGGTTGGAGGAGACTAGCTGGTCGTTGGTGTTCTGCTTTCACTCTTCGACAGACATCACATTCATTCACGAATTGAGCAATTTCTCGCTTCATTCGAGTCCACCAATACGACTGCTTGAGGTCATGATACATCTTCGTACTTCCAGGATGGATGGAAAGGAGAGAATTGTGCGCCTTGTTCATTATGACTTTCCTTAGATCACCTTTAGGAACCACAAACCGGTCCTCGAAGAATAAAGTGTCTCTGTCATCAATGCGATAGCACTTGTATTTGGAAAGACCCTTGTCGATACCACGTTTCACCTTCTTCACCATGGCATCAAGGAGTTGTGCCTCACGAATTTGATCTTCCAAAGTAGGAGAGACTATGAGGTTGGCAAGAAAGCCTTGAGGGACAACTTGGAGATTCAGCTTGCGGAAAGCTTCACAAAGATCCGGTTGGAAAGGCTTGAGAATTAAGCTGTTGCAATAAGCCTTCCTGCTTATAGCATCTGCAATGACATTGGCCTTGCCTGGAGTATATTCAATACTCGGATTGTACTCTTGAATCATTTCGACCCATCGAGTCTGCCTGAGGTTGAGGTTGGGCTGAGTGAAGATATACTTGAGACTCTTGTGATCAGTGAAAATGTCCACTTGTCTTCCCAACAAGAGATGTCTCCACGTTATTAATGCATGGACAACTGCCGCCAACTCAAGATCGTGAGTGGGGTAGTTCTTCTCGTTGGGCTTCAACTGACGAGAGGTATAGGCCACAACTTTCTTCTCTTGCATTAACACAGCACCGAGACCTTGGAGAGAAGCATCACAGAAAACTTCATATGGCTTGGATTCATCAGGAGGAGTCAAGACAGGAGCTGTGACTAGTTTCTCTTTGAGAGTGTTGAAAGCAACGTCACACTCAGGAGACCAGACATATTTCACCTGCTTCTGAAGGAGGTTGGAAAGAGGCTTTGCAATCTTGGAGAAATTCTCAACGAATCTTCGGCAATAGCTTGCAAGACCAAGAAAACTGCGGAGCTGCTTGACATTTTGAGGAGGTTCCCAATTCACAATTGCGGACACCTTCTCGGGGTTAACAGCGATGCCCTTGGCAGAGATGATGTGACCAAGGAAAAGAATTTCATCGAGCCAAAACTCACATTTAGAGAACTTCGCATAGAATTGATACTCTCTGAGCTTGTCGAGCACCAATCGCAAATGTTTGGCATGATCCTGCTTATTCTTGGAGAAGACCAAGATATCATCGAGATACACCAGAACGAATTCATTGGTATAGGGGTTGAAGATGAAATTCATCATCCGAGAGAAAACTGGAGGAGCATTGACAAGACCGAAAGACACGACAGTATATTCATAAGAACCAAAGCTTGTTCTGAATGCTGTCTTGGGAATATCTTCTTCACGAATGCGAATCTGATGATAACCCATACGCAGGTCAAGCTTCGAGAATACTTTAGCGCCCTTGAGTTGTTCAAATAGCTCATTGATGTTGGGAAGTGGGTACTTGTACTTGATTGTCTTCTTGTTCAGTGGACGGTAGTCGACACAAAGTCGGTCCGTGCCATCCTTCTTCTTTACAAAAAGAACACCACAACCCCATGGAGAAGAACTCGGTCTGATCAAACCCAGACGCTCTTGTTCATCGAGCTGTTTCTTCAATTCCTTCAGCTCCTTGGGTCCAAGCTTGTATGGACGCTTGCAAACGGGTTCAGTGCCAGGCTCTAGCTCGATAACGAACTCAACTGGCCGATGAGGAGGCATACCCGGAAGCTCTTCTGGAAAGACATCTTGATACTCACAAACGACTGGAATTTGAGAGATGGCATTCAATTCGCCCTTCTCATTGAGAGAGAAAAACCGAATGGTTTCATCACGAGCGGCATAAATAATCACATCCTCAGACGAGTGTGTCAATTGAATTTCCCTGGCAGCACAATCAAGTTGAGCCTTGTGCTTAGAAAGCCAGTCCATCCCGAGAATTAGATCAATATCCGAGTCACCAAGAACAATTGGAGAAGACTGAAATTTATAGTTTCCCATCTTGATGGAAACATTCGGAACCATAGAGCTTGCATTCATGAATTTACCCGGAGAGACTACTGATAACGGTCTAGGCAAATCTTGATAAACCAACTCATGCTTAAATGCAAATGGTCTTGATATGAAAGAAAGCGATGCACCAGTATCAAAAAGAACTTTTGCAGGAATATCATTAACTGAGAGATTACCCGTTATCACATCAGTAGATTCCTCCGCTTGAGCTGCATTCATCATGTTCACCTTTGCAGACTTTGGATTATGCTTGACCACTGCATTGCTGGAAGATCTGACAGGAGGAGGAGGAGGAAGACGCCTTTGGTTGAAGCACTTTGGAGCTTGATTCTGAGACTTGTTCTGATAGCCAGAGTTGGAAGAGTTGGAAGAACCATGGCCACCTTTGTTCTTCTGCTGGTAAGGCTGACGAAACGGAGGAGGAGGAGGCAACCAGAACTTCTGTTGCTTAGCTGTCACAAGTGAGGAAGAAGAAGACTGAACTGCGTCTCTGACTCTCTTATTAGAAGCCTCACACTTGAGCTGAGCAGCCTCTTGCTTCAGTGCCATATTGTAGAATTGATCAAACTGAGTAGGCTCAACAAGAACGAGAGCTAACTGCAGATCCTCTTTAAGGCCACCTCTGAAGTGATAGATCATGCTCTTTTCATCAGGAACGTCTTGTTTAGCGAAGCGAGCAAGTTTCTGAAACTGGATGTTGTATTGATACACAGACATGTTGCCTTGCTTGAGATTGCGGAACTCCTCACGCTTGCTCTCAACAACACTTTGTGGAATGTGGTGCGCTTTGAAGTCCCGACAGAAGTCAGTCCAAGTGATCACACGACCTCCTCTGGAATCTTTGTATTGCTGAAACCAATCAACAGCTTGGTCCTTGAGCTGGAAAGAAGCGAACTTGACATAGTCCTCAGGCCTGACATTGCTACATTCAAAATGCTTGTTGATGTCCACGAGCCAATCATCGGCATCCGTGGCCTCGGCACAGTAGCTGAAAGACTTGGGCTGATTTGCGAGAAACTGGTTGAGAGTGGCAAAGTGAAAACTGATTGTTGCCTTGACCTTGATTGCCTTGCCCTTGAGTACGTTCTTGCAAGAGTTGCAGAATCATCTGAGCATTGGCGTTGGTGGCTGCCATGATAGCTTGCCATGCCTCCGGAGGTGGAGGTGGTGGCGGAGGGTTCGCTTGACTCCCTTCATTGCGATCCGGATTCTGACGCGTTGGCGGAGCCATCCTGAAGAGGGTGACATCCGTTAGCATCTTGATAGACAAATAGATAAGTAGAATCAACGGATAGAAATTGCAACATATAGTCTTCACAATAAACATTCGAACGAAGATGAACGAATGAATTCCGTAGTAAATCATCACACTTCCATTAGTTGAGAAGCCACTTGACAAAGATATGGAATCAACATATGAATTCGAAGCAACTCGAATACCACAATTCAAAACAAAACAAAGTATTGGCTTGCAGAATAAGCCGGAACAAACATATGATAGAGATTTCGTCCGAAGTTTTCGTGGTGGGGCCCACACGGGCTCAATCGTACAGCACCATCATGTACAAGGCTGTGCACATGACATACGAAGCATCCCCGAGTCGGCATAGCCATGGACTCTTTAAGACACTACGAGACCACTGTAAAATCAACCGTGTACAGGCGGCCCACTTGACGTCGAACCCCAATCTCATATCATGCGTCTGTCGGAAAGATATCCTAAGGCTACTTGACTTCCCACTTATAAACTCCCGAAACTTTCTGGTTATGCAATCTGGTGTTGGGGTTACAGGGGACACAAAATATATCACCCAAACTAACAATCCCTAGATCCAGCTGTATCCATCCGTCAACACATAACCAAGAAACCTTCGAAAATCGTTTACCTCAACCTTCGAAAAACATCCGTTATACAAGTTATGGCAATACTCCCGAACTCCCGCCCCAGTACTGGGTGGCGTCGAGGTGATCTCACCAACAACTGCATAAAAGAGATTTCGATGTCGGCGAAACTCAGGTATTCCAGAACTGCAACGATAAAATTGTGACGACAACACCTCGGAGCTCAACTCCCCGGGACACTGCCACAACCCCTAAATGTCAAGAGGCACCAAGAACAATGTTCTCGTCACAAAATCATCGGAACGATTCCAAGATACCCGCGTGATCCTAAAAAAAATTTAGTGAAATTTGAGGAGAGAATAGTCAAAACTTCTACGTTAGGAGACCTCACCAGAGCGATGAAGGGACTGAGGAGTAAAAAGAATCCTAGTCTCCGATATATATAATCCTAAGACTCAAAACATTTTTGTTCTAGACTCAACAACGCCAGCGATTCGATCAAGCAGGGGGCTCCTAAGTCGGGGATGGCTCTGATTACCAACTTGTAACGCCCACGATGCGGCTATATCTCCCACGTGTCGAGGCACGACTTAGAGGCATAACCGCATAGTGGTTTTGTCGCAAGAAGGGTCATCTTCACACAATCCCATGTAATGAACAAGAATGGGATAAAGAGTTGGCTTACAATCGCCACTTCACACAATACATAAATATAAATCATACATCATCCAAAATACAAACATATAGACCGACTACGGCCAAAATCCAGATGAAAATAAGACAACCCCAAATGCTAGGTCACCGATCATCCCAACTAGGCTCCACTACTGATCAACAGGAAAAGACACATAGTAACGACCACGTTCCTCGTCGAACTCCCACTTGAGATCGACCCCATCATCTGCACTGGCATCGTCGGCACCTGCAACTGTTTTGGTAGAATCTGTGAGTCACGAGGACTCAGCAATCTCACACCCGCGAGATCAAGACTATTTAAGCTTATAGGAAAGGAAGGTGTAATAAGGTGGAGCTGCAGCGGCAATAAGCATATATGGTGGCTAACATACGCAAATGAGAGCGAGAAGAGAAGCAACGGAGCGGTCGTCAACTGGCAATGACCAAGAAGTGATCCTGAACACCTACTTACGTCAATCATAACTCAAACCGTGTTCACTTCCCGGGCTCCGCCGAGAAGAGACCATCACGGCTACACACGCAGTTGATGTATTTTAATTGGGTCAAGTGACAAGTTCTCTACAACCGGACATTAACAAATTCCCATCTGCCTCATAACCGCAGGCACGGCTTTCGAAAGATAATACCCTGCAGGGGTGTCCCAACTTAGCCCTTCATAAGCTCTCACGGTCAACGAAGGATAAACCTTCTCCCGGAAAGACCCGATCAGTCTCGGAATCCCGGTCTACAAGACATCTCGACAATGGTAAAACAAGACCAGCAAAGCCCCCGAATGTGCCGACAAATCCCGATAGGAGCTGCACATATCTCGTTCTCAGGGCACAACGGATGAGCCAGAAGTCGGGTTGGCATAGACCCTGGTTGCCCAGGGCGCGCCGGACATCGCTCGGTTTGGGCCAGCACTCGAAGGAGCACTGGTCCGGGGGTTTAAAATAAAGATGACCCTCGGGCTCGCGAAAATCCGGGGGAAAAGGCTTAGGTGGCAAATGGTAAAACCAAGGTTGGGCCTTGCTGGAGGAGTTTTATTCAAGGCGAACTGTCAAGGGGGTCCCATAAATCACCCGACCGCGTAAGGAACGCAAACTCAAGGAACATAATCCCGGTATATCAGTAACTAGGGCGGCAAGAGTGGAACAAAACACCAGGCATAAGGCCGAGCCTTCCACCCTTTACCAAATATATATAGATGCATTAATTAAATAAGAGATATTGTGATATCCCAACATATCCATGTTCCGACATGGAACAAACTTCAACTTCACCTGCAACTAGCAACGCTATAAGAGGGGCTGAGCAAAAGCGGTAACATAGCCAAACAACGGTTTGCTAGGAAAGGATGGTTAGGGCTGACATGGAAAAATGGGTGTCATGATATAGCAAATGATAGGTAGCGGAGCATGGCAATAGAGCGAACAACTAGCAAAGCAAAGATAGAAGTGATTTCGAGGGGTGGTCATCTTGCCTGCAAGATTCTCAGAGTTGTCGAAAGCTTGATCCTCGTAAGCGTACTCAACAGGTCCCTCGTTCACGAACTCGTCTCCCGGCTCTACCCAAGACAAGAACACAAACAAACGGAACCACAATCAACCACGAGAAATGCATAAGCAACATGATGCAAAACATGTATGATATGCAAGATATGATATGCGATGCGTATGCGTGCTCCGGAAGGAAAATGATGAACAATGTAGTAACTTGGCAAACCAAGCATGCCACTGGAAAGAGGAGATGATTTCGGTCGAAATCGATATAAAGATCACCGGAAACGGATGCACGGTTTGCAAATGGCAAGCAAAACAAGAATGACACGAATCTGCGATTAACAGCATGATAGCACTTAAAATGCAACAAGCAGCAATGCTACAGCACTCCAACATAGCAACAAAGCATATGACAGTAATCTACAGGAGATGCTTGACAAAAGATGAACACTGAGCCACGGCTAGATCACAACATATCAAGCTCAAACAAGCATGGAAAAAGTGTAAAAGATAACAGGTTCACAGTCTTGGTGAAAAACTGGACATGGCAGAAAACAGTATCAGGTAGCAATGTTCAGAGCACGAAATCAACATGCTACAGGAATTTAACATAGCAAAACAAGGCATGGCAGTATTCTACTAAATGCATATGACAAAAGTCCCTTACTGACCATAAGACAAAAAGGATCAGAAGATATGGTGGCAAGCATGTAAACATAGAAAGTTTCGTTATCAGGTTTCAGACTAAGCAGAAAACAGAGCATGGCAGAAACAATAATATGTAGGCATGTTTGTGAGCTTGATGCACTCACTACAGAGCAATGCATGACAAACCAAGCACACCTACAGCATGATGGCATGTTTATGAAGCTATCCATGACAGGAACAATTGCATAGCATATATGGATCAACTACAATAAGCTTGGCAAAATTGCATAGCATGTTAAGAATCTGACAGAAATATTTTATAGCAAAAGTAGAGTAAGATTGAGTCATGCTATGGCACTTCATAATTGAAAACAAGGGCATGAATGAATCAATTACAACTATAGCTACAAAACATCCTTACTGAATATCCCCAAAATATGCATGGATCTCTCTGTAGCATCAAGTTTACATGGCACCAAAATAACAGCAGAAAAAGACTTGGAGAAATCACTAAGTCCCTGAAATCAGAAACATTACGGGGCCTAGTTTGCATGCTTGTGCTAGTCACCACAGAGATCACAAAAATACATGGACTACACCACTGGAAAGAAGGCAGGGCATACTTCAAAACACATGTAGAGCTCATGCTTATAAGATGCACAGATTTAAAGATACAAAAATGACAAATCCCCAAGTTCTGATGAGAACCAGAGAATAACAGCAACTATCCCTCTTCCAACAGAGATTTGGGCATCAAGATGATCTCTAATGAACATTGTGCAATTGAACAAAATGAAGAGCATCACGAGGCGAACAATTTGACATATTACACGCGCGAATCGGAGCTATATGCAAGAAGTTATGGAGCTGTGAACATAGGCATATGCTGTGAAAAATAAGGACTTAGAGAAATTAGGGGGGGGCGAGAAAGTCGACGCGATCTACAGGAACTACCAGATCGGATCGGGCCGGGCTCCTCGAGCTCGTCTCCGGCGACAGGAGGAAGAGGAGGCGGCGAGGTCGGCGGGGCCGGCGCCGGAGGAGGAGAGGGAGGCCGGCCGGGGCTCCGGTGGAGGGGGGCGCGGCCCGAGGCGGCGGCGGCGGCGGCCGGTGGCGATGGCGGCGGCGGTGGCCGGAGGCCGGAGGCGAGGGCGGCGGCGGCGCGTCGACGCGTTGGGCGGCGGCGGTAGGGTTCGGGCCGGCGGGCCCGCGGCGGGTCGGGCGGGCCGGCGCGGTGGAGATCCGGCGGCGACAGGTGGCGGCGCGCAATTCGCCGGGCGGCGCGGGCGGACGTGTCCGGCGCGGGCGGACTTTGTCCGGCGGCGCGAGGTGGACGGAGCTAGGGTTGGACTGAGTTCGTTTTTCGGGATGCTCACATATTTATAGGTAGAGGGAGCTAGGAGGCTCCAAATGAGGTGCGGTTTTTGCCCACACGATCGTGATCGAACGACCTAGAACATGGAAGAGAGTTTGGTGGGTTTTGGGCTGGTTTTGAGGGGGTTTTTGCTGGACACTCAAATGGACTTTGCGGATGCCCGGTTAACCGTTGGAGTACCAAACGACCTTCAAATGGAACGGAACTTGACCGGTGGACTCCGGGTGGTATAATAGGGCCACTTGACAAGCCTCGGTCCATTCCGAGAAAGTTTGACACCCGCACACGAAAGAAAACAAGAGGGGTGCACCGGAGGAGATAGGAGCGCCGGATTGCAAAACGGACAACGGGGAAAATGCTCGGATGCATGAGGCGAACACGTATGCAAATGCAATGTACATGATGACATGATATGAAATGCATGACATGACAAAATACAAAACGACAAATAAAACCCGACCACGGAGGGAATATCATAACACATAGCCGAGAATGGCAAGGGTCGGAGTTACAAATATGGCAAGTTACATGCGGGGTGTTACAACACTCCACCACTACGAGAGGATCTCGTCCCGAGATCTAGGACTGAAAGAACTCCGGATATTCGGAATAGAGATGGTCCTCGCGTTCCCAGGTGGCCTCCCGGTCGGAATGGTGCGACCACTTCACTTTCAGGAATTTGATTGACTTGTTGCGAGTCTTGCGCTCAGTTTCTTCAAGAATAGCAACGGGGTGCTCATGATAAGACAAATCTTCTTGGAGGTCAATCTCTTCGAAGTTGATAGTGCGCTCAGGCGTCTTGAAGAACTTGCGGAGCTGTGACACGTGGAACACATCGTGCACGTTCGCGAAGTTGGAAGGAAGCTCAAGTTGATAGGCAAGGTCGCCTCTTTTGCCAATGATCTTGAAAGGACCCACGTATCTAGGGGCAAGCTTCCCTTTGATACCGAAGCGACGAGTGCCTTTCATTGGAGAGACGCGGAGATAGACATGGTCTCCGACCTCGAAAGCCAAATCACGGTGCTTATTATCATAGTAACTCTTCTGGCGCGATTGCGCGGCTTTGAGATTATCACGGATGACTTTACACATTTCTTCAGCTTCAGTGATTAAGTCATTGCCAAGAAGTTGGCGTTCACCAGTCTCTGACCAATTAAGAGGAGTACGGCACTTTCTGCCATAGAGAATCTCGAATGGGGCCTTGCCCGAACTCGCTTGGAAGCTGTTGTTGTAGGAGAATTCAGCATATGGAAGGCAATCTTCCCATTTCATGCCAAAGGAAATGACACAAGCCTTGAGCATATCTTCAAGAATTTGATTGACTCGCTCGACTTGGCCACTAGTTTGAGGATGGAAAGCTGTGCTGAAGGTCATGTTACTTGACTATGACAAATCCACGAACTATGAGGAAGCGATGATGAGCCCAGATTCCGCAAAATAGCTTGAGGCCATAAAATCTGAGATAGAATCCATGTATGAGAACAAAGTGCAGACTTTGGTGGACTCGCTCGTTGATCAGCAAGCCACTGAGAATAAATGGATCTTCAAGAGGAAGACAGACGCTGATACTAGTGTTACTATCTACAAAGCTCGAATCGTCGCAAAAAGTTTTCGA
Source organism: Aegilops tauschii subsp. strangulata (assembly GCF_002575655.3). NCBI lineage: Eukaryota > Viridiplantae > Streptophyta > Magnoliopsida > Poales > Poaceae > Aegilops > Aegilops tauschii. The sequence goes on from NC_053037.3 coordinate 393,191,562, forward strand.
CAGGTTCAAGGTGTTGACTATGATGGGATTTTCTCACTCGTAGCGATGCTTAAGTCTATCCAAATCATGTTAGCAATTGCCATATTTTATGAAATCTGGCAAATGGATGTCAAAACTGCATTCCTTAATGGATTTCTTAAAGAAGAGTTGTATATGATACAACAAGAAGGTTTTGTCAATCCTAAAGGTGCTAACAAAGTGTGCAAGCTCCAGCGATCCATCTATGGACTGGTGCAAGCATCTCGGAGTTGGAATATACGCTTTGATATTGTGATCAAATCATATGGTTTTATACAGACTTTTGAGAATCCTGTATTTACAAGAAAGTGAGTGGGAGCACTACAACATTTCTAATAAGTATTTGTGAATGACATATTGTTGATCGGAAATAATATAGAATTTTCTGGAAAGGATAAAGGAGTGTTTGAAAGGAGTTTTTCAAAGAAAGACCTCGGTGAAGCTGCTTACATATTGAGCATCAAGATCTATAGAGATAGAACAAGACGCTTGATAAGTTTTTTCAATGAGTACATACCTTGACAAGATTTTGAAGTAGTTCAAAATGGAACAGTCGAAGAAGGAGTTCTTGCCTTTGTTGCAAGGTGTGAAGTTGAGTCAGACTCAATGCCCGACCACTGCAGAAAATAGAAAGAGAATGAAAATTCATTCCCTATGCTTCAGTCATAGGTTCTATAAAGTATGCCATGATGTGTACCAGACCTATTGTGAACCTCACCATGAGTTTGGCAAGAGGGTACGATAGTGATCCAGGAGTGGATCACTGGACAGCGGTCAAAATTATCCTTAGTGAAATAAGGAGATATTTCTCGGTTATGGAGGTGATAAAGAGTTTGTCGCAAAGAGTTACGCCGATGCAAGCTTTGACACTGATCCGGATGACTCTAAGTCTTAATCTAGATACATATTGAAAATGGGAGCAATTAGCTAGAGTAGCTCCGTGCAGAGCATTGTAGACATATAAATTTGCAAAATACATACGACTCTGAATGTGACAGACCCATTGGCTAAGCTTCTCTCACAAGCAAAACATGATCACACTCTTTGGGTGTTAATCACATAGCGATGTGAACTAGATTATTGACTCTAGTAAAACCCTTTGTGTTGAGGATATAGACCTTAGAGTCACCAGCCAGGAGGGGCCGGGTTACTCGTATGGTCGTTGCCAGAAGCCCGGAGACAAGCTTGAAGACGATGGGCCAGAGATGGGCTAAGACCCGGATACGGCTTAAAGCCCGTAGTTACAATCATTATTATGGTAGAACTTGTAGTGTAAGGCAAGTACGATTGAGAGTCCGAGCCGGACACTCTTATGAGCCGGCCGGGACTCTAAGGGCTGCTGGGCGTTTTCCTCCCTATATAAAGGGATGACCCGGCAGCGGTTTAGGGACAAGAACAATCTCATCGAGAGCCGGGCATAGCAAGTTTAGCTCCCTGGTGATCGTAACCCTAATCAATACCAACTCAACTGGACGTAGGCTTTTACCTTCACCGTAAGGGGCCGAACCAGTATAAACCCTCGTGTCCCTTGTCCCACATTAACCCTTTCAAGCTTCCTAGTTGCGATGGCTCCACGACTAAGTCCTAGCTCGAGGACATCTGCCGTGACAATTCCACGACAGTTGGCGCCCACCGTGGGGCTGGCGCACGGTGGATTTGAGTTCTTGAAGGGCAGCTTCGAAGGGCTCAAGGGATACGCCGTGGGCCGGATGACCAAGAGTCGTCGCGGCAAGCTCTACATCGACGATGCAGACTGGGGCCCCGACGCCGGCTCAATTGAGTACGGGTACCGGGTCCCCTTCGGCGGAATTCATGTTTTCATTGGCAAGATTGGTGAGCCGGGCCCTGAGCCGGATCTCTGCGCCGATCTCATCGAAACGGCTCAGCGCGCACAACCCGCCCGGGCCCGGCCTGCCTTAAGGCGCGCTTTTGTGGGATGCATCCATGGAGGACCCTCTGATCCATCCGGGTCTGGTGATGAGGCGGCCGCCGGCTCTGACGGCGAGTCGGCCACCGATGAGTCAAACTCGTTGTACCAACTTCAAGATGGAAGGCTCATGGGATATTCCGATGGTGACAGTATTCCGGACCCGTTTGAGCCGCCGAGTCAGGTTGGAGTCTTTATGGCCGGTGCGCAGCCTGCTCAGAACCCCGCCGCTGGAGCGGGAAACCCGGTGCCCTCCCCGGCTCAGGTGCTGATGGATCTCACAGAGAAGATGACGGCCTTGCTAACCGCCACGGTTGATCCCGCGGATCAAGCTCAGCACGATGCCGAGGTGGCACAGTTAAAATTGGATCTAATAAAAGCTAAAGAGGATCTTGCGGCGGAAGGGATCAGGCTGGCTGCGGAGCGGGCGGCTCTCGATGCCCAGACTCAGCTGATTCAGGCGCAGTCCTTCCAACTCACAATGGATCAGAACGCGGCCAATGAGGTCATGAAAAGGAGGCATCAGAAGGCCCAATCTCGACTCCCTCCGGTTTACGATCCACGCAACCTCTTCAACACGCCAGGTGCAGGGTCTAGTAACCCGCCAGGGGTCATAGCGCCCGGGTCTGGACCCCTTATTCAGCCACGAGTGATGGGGCCTCCCCAGGTGCCCCCTGCCCCGCCTCAGTACGTGCCAATACCCCCGGGTCATTATAATAACCCGCTGGAGAACATGGTCGCTGCGGCAGCACGGCTGGCGGCTCTACCAGTTGACGGCGACTCTCCGACGGCTATTGAGACCCGCCGGGTCAGGGAACTCCTTCAGACAGCACTGGCGCAGCAAGAGGCGTACTCCTACAGCCGGGACAGGATCCACTCGACCCCTCGTCCAGGCCAGAGCCCGAGTTACAGCCAGCACATGGTCTCAGCAACCGGCTCAAGTAACGTCCGACGCCATGACCCGCCCCCTGGCCATGGCCCGACTCATAATGGAGCCTTTTACGCAGCAGACCAAGCGCGGCAAGAGGCGGAGCAAGCACCTCAGCTGATGGCTTACCAGACCCCCCGGCTTATCCAACGACTTCCATTGATGTGGGAATCCCTACCAGGACCGGGGGTGTCCCTTGTTTAGTGCCAGCTATCCGTAATGAACGTCTACCTAAGGACTTCAAGGGCCCTAGGAAGGTGCCTAACTACACAGCTGACTTGCAACCCGCAGCTTGGATCGAGAGTTATGAGATGGCTATGGAGCTACTGGAGGTCAGTGAGGCGGCCATGGCCAAGTATTTCACCATGATGTTAGATGGGACTGCCCGCACTTGGTTGAAAGGGCTACCACCGAATTCCATTGGGTCTTGGGCTGAGCTGAAAGCCCGGTTCATCCAAAACTTCAAAGATACCTGTAGGCAGTCCATGTCAATTGTGGATTTGACTAACTGTAAGCAGCAGGAGGGTGAATCCACGACTCACTGGGTTCGCCGGGTCAAGGAGATCATACATTCATCAGATAAGATGGATGCCAGCTCTGCAGTTTTAATGTTGGAACAGAATTGTTGCTTCGTGCCCCTGAAGATGAAACTCGGGCGGCTTAAGCGCGACTGCAGTGACATGGGCACACTAATGGCGGCTCTTGTCAAGTACGCCGATTCTGATGGTACCAAGGATCCCCCTTCAGATGATGAAAGGACAGGGAAGGGAAAGAAGAACGGCAATGGCAAGGGTCCTCAGTTTAACCCGGGGAACCAAGGAGGAGGCAAGTGCAAGGCAGATGGCAGCCTAGAGTTTGTGTCCAACGCCAGCGCGCAAGGCAATAACCAGCGACGCAAGGGGAGGCCCCCTCCCCGAGGCGGCGGGTCAGGACCTTCACTGGAGCAGCTGTTGAATGAGCCTTGTCCGAGGCACGGCTCTAGAGAGAAGCCAGCGACTCATCTATGGAAGGATTGTGCAATCATGAAGGCCTTTAAGAACTACAATGGCCCGGGCGGCGGCTCAGGCGCCGGCGGCTTTCATGGCCCGAGTGGCGGCTCAAATTCCGGTCCTCAGAACGGTCAAGGGGGCTTTAATCAACAGTCTGGCCAGGGTCATCAACAGCAGCAGGGGGGTTATCAGACCAATCCAAAGCAACTTAGCGGCGGACAGTATCATGTGTTTACCACTAGTTTGTGCAAGCGAGATCAGAAGCTTCACAAGAGGGCTGTGAATGCTGTTGAGCCGGCAGTCCCACGCTACTTGCGGTGGTCTGAACAGCCTATAGTATGGAGCAGGGAGGATCACCCTCCCCGGGTGGATAACCCGGGCCACTTGGCCTTAGTGGTGGCTCCTCAAGTGGGAGGATATGAATTCACAAAGGTGCTCATGGATGGAGGCAGCAGCATCAACATCCTCTACTATGAGACTTTCCGCCGTATGGGGTTGGTTGATAAGAACCTCAGCCAGTCAAACACTATCTTTCATGGTGTAGTACCTGGTAAGTCGGCTTATCCAGTCGGCAAGATCGAATTGGAAGTGGCCTTTGGTGATGAGAACAACTACAGGGTGGAAAAATTGACCTTTGAGGTGGTCAAGATAAGAATTCCATACCATGCTATATTTGGACGGCCGGCTTACGCCAAGTTCATGGCGCGCCGTGTTATGTGTACTTACAGCTCAAGATGCCGGGTCACAATGGGACCATTACGGTTCACGGCAGCCGGAAAGTGGCTCTGGAGTGTGAGGAGGGCGATGCGGCTTATGCAGAATCTGTTTGTACTACAGAGGAGTTGAAGTTCTATAAGGACAATGTTGACCCAACAGATATGACCTCTCTGAAAAAGCCAACTACAGAACAAGAGCCGGCAATGAAATTTAAATCAGCGGATGAGACTAAACTTGTTGATTTTGTTCCAGGTGACTCATCTCAGCAGTTTAGTATCAGTGCAAATCTGGATCCAAAATAGGAAAGCGCGCTCATCGAGTTCATCCGTGAGAATAGGGACATCTTCGCATGGAAACCTTCTGACATGCCAGGTGTACCTAGAGAACTCGCTGAGCATACTCTCAATGTTGATCCTAAATTTAAGCCGGTCAGACAGTTCCTTTGGCGGTTTAATGAAGAGAGGCGGAAAGCTATTGGTGAAGAGGTGGCCCGGCTCTTGGCGGCCGGGTTTATTGTTGAAGTCTTCCACCCAAAGTGGTTAGCCAACCCGGTGCTCGTACTCAAGAAGAACGGCACCTGGCGAATGTGTGTGGACTACACGGACTTAAATAAGGCGTGTCCGGCTGATCCTTTTGCCCTTCCCCGTATTGATCAAATTATTGATGCTACGGCCGGTTGTGCGCGCTTAAGTTTCCTGGATGCCTATTCCGGATATCATCAGATTAAAATGGCAGTTAAGGACCAGGAGAAGACGGCGTTCATCACTCCCTTTGGAGCCTTCTGCTATGTATCCATGCCCTTTGGGCTCAAGTGTGCACAGGCGACTTATCAGCGTTGTGTACAGAACTGTCTTCATAAACAGATTGGGCGCAATGTTCACGCTTACGTGGACGATATTGTGGTTAAATCCATAAAAGAGGAAACCCTGATAGATGATTTAAGGGAAACCTTTGATAATCTCCGGGTCTATAAGATGATGCTTAACCCGGCCAAGTGTGTCTTTGGTGTTCCTGCAGGCAAACTCTTGGGCTTCTTGGTTTCTGACAGAGGCATTGAGGCTAACCCGGAGAAGATCAAGGCCATCACCTCCCTGGCTAAGCCGGCGTGTATAAATGATGTTCAGCGTTTGGCGGGTCGCATCGCTGCTTTAAGCCGGTTCATAAGCCGTTTGGGTGAGAAGGCCATGCCCTTATATCAGTTGATGAAGAAAACTGATAACTTCGTCTGGAATGATGCAGCCAATACCGCCTTTGAGGACTTGAAGAAGCAGCTGGCAGAGCCCCCAGTCCTTGCTGCTCCGGTTGATAAAGAGCCCTTACTACTGTATGTGGCGGCAAACGCACGAGCCGTCAGTGTGGCTATTGTGGTGGAGCACAAGGAGGAGGGTAAGGAGCATCCGGTTCAGCGGCCGGTTTATTATGTCAGCGAAGTACTCATTGAGTCTAAGCAGCGGTACCCGCATTGGCAGAAGCTGGTATATGGTGTGTTCATGGCAATCCGGAAGCTTAAGCATTATTTTCAGGGTCATCCCATCACGGTGGTCAGTTCTGCCCCTCTTGGTGATATCATTCAAAACAGAGAGGCCACAGGGAGAATTGCTAAATGGGCTATAGAACTTGGACCTCATGGTCTCAAATATGTGCCACGCACTGCTGTTAAGTCTCAGGCCTTGGTGGATTTCATCAATGATTGGACAGAGTCACAAGTACCCGAGCAAAAGCCGGATAACACGTATTGGACCATTCACTTCGATGGGTCCAGGCAGTTGGAGGGCTCGGGGGCTGGCGTTGTATTGGCTTCCCCTAAAGGTGACAAGTTCCATTATGTGCTACAGTTGATGTTTCCTTGCACTAACAATGCGGCTGAGTACGAGGCCTTGCTCCACGGTCTTCGGATGGCTAAGGAGATGAGCTCGAGCCGGGTAAGGTGCTTTGGTGACTCAGACTTGGTGGCTCAACAAGTATCAGGCAAGTGGGATTCTAAAGATCCTCTCATGGCGGCTTATCGCCGCGAGGTTGATGCCATTGCTGGGCACTTTCAAGGCTACCAAGTGGAGCACATTGATCGCAGGAAGAACGAGGCGGCTGATGCTCTAAGCCGGCTGGGATCTCAGCGAAAGCCGGTACCGCCTAACACTTTCCTGGACGTCCTGTATAAACCTTCAGTTAAGTTGCCTACAGAGGAAGACTTGGCTGTCCCTGACCCGGAGGCACGACTGGTGGCGGCTCTTCATGTCATACCAGACTGGACAATGCCATATCTGGCTTATATAACCCGGGGAGAGTTGCCTGAGGATGAAACTTTGGCCAGGCAAATAACCCGGCGGGCTAAGTCCATGATCGTTATCGATGGCGAGTTACATCATCGCAGTGTTACAGGAGCGTTTCAGCGTTGTGTCTCCCCTGAGGAAGGTCAAGAGATCTTGCGTGAGATCCATGAAGGGGATTGTGGCCATCACGCCGGCTCAAAGTCTCTTGTGGCCAAGGCTTTTCGTCATGGTTTTTATTGGTTGACGGCTCATGCTGATGTAGAGGACTTGGTCAGTAAATGTGATGGTTGCCAGAGGTTCTCACGACGGGCTCATGTGCCGGCTCAGGAGCTGAGGATGATCCCGATCACTTGGCCCTTTGCGGTCTGGGGGCTTGATATGGTTGGGCCTTTTAAAAGGTCCAAGGATAAGAAGACCCACCTCTTGGTGGCAGTTGATAAGTTCACAAAGTGGGTAGAAGCTGAGCCAGTTAGCAAGTGCGATGCAGCAACGGCGGTTCAGTTTATGAAAAAGGTGATTTTCCGCTTCGGCTTTCCGCACAGCATCATAACTGACAATGGCACCAATCTCTCCAAAGGCGCTATGGAAGAGTTTTGTCAACGAGAGCATATCCGACTTGATGTTTCCTCAGTGGCTCATCCTCAATCCAATGGTCAAGCTGAGAGAGCTAACCAGGAGATTCTGAAGGGCATCAAGCCCCGGCTTTTGGTCCCTTTGCAACGGACGCCGGGTTGTTGGGTGGAGGAGTTGCCCTCCGTCTTATGGAGCATCAACACTACTCCTAACAGGTCTACAGGCTTCACGCCTTTCTTCATGGTCTATGGAGCAGAAGCAGTCCTCCCCAGTGATATCCGTCACGACTCACCTCGCGTGGCGGCTTATGTTGAGACGGATAATGAACAGGCGCGCCAGGATGCTCTTGACTTGTTGCACGAACAGCGTGATGTGGCAGCGGCCCGTTCGGCGATTTACCAACAAGACCTGCGCCGTTATCATAGCCGCCGGGTCAAATCCCGGGTCTTCCAGGAAGGCGACCTTGTGCTCCGTCTCATCCAGGATCAAACAGATGCGCACAAGTTATCCCCGCCTTGGGAAGGGCCCTTTGTGGTCAGCAAGAACTTGCACAACGGGTCCTATTACCTCATTGACGTTCGGGAGCACAAAGATTCACGTAAGTCGGAGGAGGAGACCCGTCGGCCGTGGAACATAGCTCAGCTTCGGCCTTACTACACTTGAGCCACCGGCTCTCGTGGTGTACATATTTCTCTCAGACATGTATATATTATGATGAAGCAATAAAGGAGGACCTCTGTCCTATTTTCTCCTCCAAATATGCACGTGTTGTTTTTATTACAAGATTACATGATGGCTTAAAGGAGGATCCGGCTTATGATCGTATTCGAATCGAGCCGTAAGCAGTAAAGTCACTTGGGGGCTTCCTGTTCAAACATGGGTCGTATTCGAACCAAAGAGAACATAGCTGTCGATACCCATTTGATTGGCAAAGTGCCGAGCTCATTGGGAGGTTATCTTTGGTCATATTTGAATCATAGTTTAACCCCTCTGAGAACCGACGTGGATCGTATTTGAATCAGCGTCGTTAAACAATTCTTGAAATCACTTGGGGGCTTCCTGTTCAAACATGGGTCGTATTCGAACCAAAGAGAACATAGCTGTCGGTACCCTCTTGATTGGCATCGCCACACCCACTGGGGGCTATATGATCGTATCCGAATCATGGCTTAACCCCTTTTGGGCCGGGTTTCTGGTCGTATTCGAACCGGAAGCCCCTAAAGTTCCTCTGCTTTATCACAAGCTTACTCTGATTATGTCAAGGTGTGTATGGCCGGGTCTCACTTTACCGTCTTAACTTTGAACGCCATGGGTGTCATTACGACAGGTAAGTCGGAGTTAAGATACCAACCTTGTTACACGGGTTATCTAAACCGGAAGTATGCTCACAGACTGCTAAGTGCATTATTACGGCTGTGTTAAGGATGTAATGGAGGACCAGTCTTTTTTAATTCATATTCCGGGTTATCTATCCAAAACACCTGATTCTCAGGGCGGTAAGCCGCCTCGAGACTTGTGATCTGCCTTTCTATGCAGGATACTTAAAGGCACCTCTTTAAGGTTGAGAAAAACGAAGGGATGATTATGACCCGGAGAAACATCAAAGAGACAATTTCAAAGGACTTTCGCATTCAATACGTGCACGATGGCACGGCAGAGATGAACTGTTGCACCTACTCTATTACAAAAACTCATCAAATCTAACAAGGGTGGAGCATTGTTTGGTAAACCGACAGCCGAGTTACGATGCCCCCTGAGTGGAAGTCTCCGGCTCGTTCCTATCCTCTCCTCCGGCTGATCCCAAGACTTGGAAGGTTGATGACTTCCAGTCGATGCCGCTGAGAGCCTCGAACTGGGCTTCCTCGTCAATTAATCCGGCCGGGTCGATCTCTGGGGCGAAGGTGTACTGACGAGCCGGCGGGATCAGGTTGAGGGCTTCATAGCGAGGGGTTGGAATCCTCTGATTCTCCGCGTCATAACCCGGCTGGTACTTGGTCAGATCTGTGTCATTCCCGATGAGGGTGGCCACCGGGCGAACCGCCTTCACGCACGCCGCGAAGTCCTTCTGATCAAAAGCTGAGCCGTCTTCCTTCGGGCTTGGATAACCCAGGGCGATGTCTGCCGGGTCTAGCTCCGGCAGGAATGCCTTGGCCCGGCTCAGCGCGGCGATTGCTCCGGCTCTCGCGGAGGCCCGTCGCAGCTCTTGGATCCGCTGAGGCAGAACGGCGAGCCGGCGCAGGACTTCGGCCAGATGAGTTGGCACCTCGTTGGATAGGGCCACCACAGCTAAGGCACGTTGTGACCCGGTGTAGAGCTGCTCCACCAGGGTATACACGGCCTTGAGCTTGGTGACCACGCTCTGGTTGAGGTTGGCACTTCTGGGGCCTGTTTAACAGAATCAGATAAGCCGGCGGCAAGGATGAATACTGAGACATAAACATTCTGACATTTATGAAAGTCGGTTAGGCGACTTACCGAAGATGGCGGCCACCATTTTGGAAACCTGGCGCTTTAGGCTGGTGAGCTCGGCGGTCTTCTCAGAGAGAGTCTTCTCCGCCTGTTCTGCCCGGGTCACCAGTGCGGCCTTCTCTTCAGCCCAGGCCTTCCGCTCAGCATCAAATTTTGTCTTCAGCTTCTCTTGAGCGGCGATGCTGGAGACAAACTTGGCGTTTGCCTTCCGGGTCTCCATCTCCTGCGTCTTCAGCCGGCTCTTGAGATCCGCAAGGTCCGACTCTAGCTTCTTGCTAACAGCCTGAATAAATTTCCGGGTTATTAACAGTCATTATATAAGTCCCAAGCGCTTTCCAAGCAAAGACACTTGGCACTTGGGGGCTAATGCATATTGAACGTATCTATCTACATACTGCCGGCTCAATTGAGTAAGCCGGAACCTAAGTCTACAACATATTCAAATCATAAGTCGTCGACTTGGGGGCTAGCATGGCAAAGGTAACTATGCAGTAAGTAAGAAGATGGCAGAAGAATACCTCAGATTTTTGTTGGATCTGGTTTACCATGGCGACCTCCGCATCCCGGCTCTTGTACACCTGGCTGATGTAGCCAGAGACGAGCTCTCCAATGCTCAAGTTGGTGTAGTCGGAGAGGTCCAGGTTCACCCGGTGGGGCTGCAGCAACTCCCCCTTCGCGGAGCATTTGGCCAGCACGGTCGGTCTCCCCGGTTCAACGAACTCCGTCCGGGTGATTACCACGTCCGGGTCGTCTGCTGGCGGAGCTGAGCCGGAGGCCTCTGGGTTAACCGAAGCTTCGGTCGTTGCCTTGGTAGTTGGAGCAGTGGCTTCAGGTGCCGTGTCTATCGGAGTGGTGGCTTTGGGGGCGGAGGCAGCTGGCGGCTCTTGAGCCGTCACCTCCGGTTCAGGTAAGTCCGGCACTCCGGCTGACCTGGTCTTCTTCGCTCTTTTGGTGAGCTTTGCCTAGGCGCTGAAAGGACAGAAACATTCAGCACAAAGAGAGTAAGTACAGACAAGTATAATGTGAGATGGTTGTCATTACCCGGGCGCGGTCTTGAAAGTCGGAAGACTCGACTGCATAGAGTCGCCCGAAGAAGGGGAGGTCTCCTGGTAATTGGAGTCAGAAGAATTGAGTGGCTGACGGATAACACCCGCCAACGGGTGAAAAGGGTACAAGTGAGAAAAAACCTCAGTTTGACGCTTCCTTGTTGCGTCGGGTAACCCGGCGGAGAGGTCGGTGTCCTTGTTGGTCCGGGTGTGACGCCGGCTTTCGTGAACCTGTCGCTTCAAATGAAATTGAGGGTCTTGATGAGCTAAAGGATGTGAAAAGCTTACTTTCCGGGTTACCCTTTGGACTTTCAGCTGTGGCAAGGGCTCCGAGTCAGAGGAAAGTGACATTACCTCTTCAACCACCGGGTTACTGGCGCCGGTGTCATCCTATTAATGAGCAAGTGTTGATAAGGAAAACAGCAACAAATAACAAGTACAGCAAGAATTTAAAGGCTTGGGGGTTACCTCTGACTCGGAGCTGTCGCTTAATTGCATCAGCTCCGAAGCAGTAGGCCTGCTTCCTTTTTTGTGAGGGGCGGCTTTCTTCGCCTTCCTGGCCTTCTTGGCCGCCTCATGGTCATACTTGACCCGCCAGAACTTGTCATCAGCCTGAAAAATACAATGAGGAATTCTTAAAACAGGTTCAGATGAAGGTTATATGCAGACGAAGATGAAAAGTTAAAGTCAGCGGCTTACCGCTGGGGCTGGATTGGTCTTGCAGAAGGGGGCTAACCCGGTCCTTCTGCAGTCTGCCAGGCTCTCGTTTAAAAGAGCCTTGGTCTCCTCCTCTGCAACATCTTCTGGAAGATCATTGCGGCTGTGCCTCTGAGGGTCATCCTTTCGCCCGATGTACTCACACATTAAGCCGGGGCGGCGGCTCAATGGGATCACCCGCCATGAGATCCAGACCCGGACCAGGTCGATTCCATTCAGACCGTTGCCCAGGAGGGCCTTGATTTTATTGATGGTAGGAAGCAGAGGCTGGCGCTCCGCTGGAGTCAGCTTATCCGACAGTGGGTGAGTCGGCTCTAGACGTGTTGGGCGAAAGCCGGGCAGCGGGCTTTCGTCAGCCGGGGACGTATCTTGGCAGTAGAACCAAGTCATGTTCCAGTCCTTGGGGTGGCTCGGCGGCTCTGCATAAGGGAACAGATAATCCCTACGCCGCTGGATGGAAATTCCACCTAACTCCAGACTCGGCCCATTGGCACACTCATTCTGGCGGTTTAAGTAAAACAGCTCTCTGAAAAGCAGCAGACTTGGCTCTTCTCCAAGGTAAACCTCGCAGAAGACTTGAAAATTGCAGATGTTGGATACGGAGTTGGGTCCTATATCTTGAGGCCGCAAGTCGAAGAAGTTGAGCACATCTCTAAAAAACTTTGAGCCGGGCGGTGCGAAGCCCCGGCTCATATGATCTGCGAAGATCACTACCTCCCCGTCCCTTGGCTATGGTCTTTCTTCTGACGGGTCAGGGGCACGGTAGGACATGACTTCTTTCTTAGGGAGATATCCGGACTTAACAAAATTGGCTAGGGCCTCGTTGGTGACGTTGGACCTCATCCAGTTGCAAGTGATGGGAGCCTTGGGAGGCATAGTGAAAGTTGGCAGTCTATGACAAAAGGAAAATGTCCGGGTTAATTATAAGCCGGAGATCTACAGTTCAAAACTAAGGTGGCGGCTTATGAAGGGGACTAATGATATATACTCAGGTACAGTGGGTTATTTAAGCCGCAGGGGCATTCAGATTAAGTTGGTTATCTACGGCCTTACTACAGTTAAGCCGGAGGATTCTACGAAGCATGGCTTTCTTTAAACCGGAGGATTCTACAGCACGTGGGTACTTTAACCCGGAATCATAAGCCGCCAATATTCAATGGTTGCAGTTTTTACTAAGTGTGGTAAAACAGGTTTCACATATTGCAGTAACTTTTTTGGATCAAAATGGTCGGGTGAAATGAAAATTTTCTAGACCTAGAAACAGACGAGCGGATATTCTTGAGCTCGAACGAAGCATCTATACAGTGGAAAAAGATCTACTGGCATTTGAAATGAGGCCTAAGCAACTGCCGCACTAGTTCTATACAAGGCTAAAGATCAAACAAGGGCAGTGACTACGAGAACTACCGAAGCTTGTGGCAATGGCGATGAACACGAAGAACACGGCGAACCCTGCTGCAGATCTACTCTACGGGGTGGTGAGAACTTACCGGAGCTGAAGAGGTGCGGGAGTCGCCGCCGTTTATCTGGTCCGAGTCAGGGTGATGCAGCGGCCAAGGTTGACGAAGACCGGAGGCGAGACGGCGGCGGCGGAGTGCGAGCTCAGTGAGAAAGGCAGCGGCGCGAGGAGGAAGAAGGAAGCGTGAGAAGATCCTGTCAGGCCGGCTTATTTATAAGGCAAGGTCATAAGTGGGCGCGAGATTCAAGGAGACCACGACGTGGTTATCTCCCCCCACGACGCCTCGATTTTCGGAATGACAGTAAAAGCAAAGATCCGTTGCGGATCTGGCAGAGTAAAAAACGGACTTAATGGAGGATGACGTCACGGCGGATTATCCGGAGTCCAGAGGATGACGTCACTCCGGGTTACGGCCTTCACATGAATGGTAAGCCGGAGATTTTTTCTGTCAGAAGCGTTGAAGATTGACATGAGCCGGCTCAAATCAATCTGGGGCCTAATGTTGAGGATATAGACCTTAGAGTCACCCGCCAGGAGGGGCCGGGTTACTCGTATGGTCGTTGCCAGAAGCCCGGAGACAAGCTTGAAGACGATGGGCCAGAGATGGGCTAAGACCCGGATACGGCTTAAAGCCCGTAGTTACAATCATTATTATGGTAGAACTTGTAGTGTAAGGCAAGTACGATTGAGAGTCCAAGCCGGACACTCTTATGAGCCGGCCGGGACTCTAAGGGCTGTTGGGCGTTTTCCTCCCTATATAAAGGGACGACCCGGCAGCGGTTTAGGGACAAGAACAATCTCATCGAGAGCCGGGCATAGCAAGTTTAGCTCCGTGGTGATCGTAACCCTAATCAATACCAACTCAACTGGACGTAGGCTTTTACCTTCACCGTAAGGGGCCGAACCAGTATAAACCCTCGTGTCCCTTGTCCCACATTAACCCTTTCAAGCTTCCTAGTTGCGATGGCTCCACGACTAAGTCCTAGCTCGAGGACATCTGCCGTGACAATTCCACGACACTTTGGGTATTAGTCACATGGCGACGTGAACTAATCACATGGTGATGTGAACTATTGGCGTTAAATCACATGGCGATGTGAACTAGATTATTGACTCTAGTGCAAGTGGGAGACTGAAGGAAATATGCCCTAGAGGCAATAATAAAGTTGTTATTTATATTTCCCTATAATCATGATAAATGTTTATTATTCATGCTAGAATTGTAATAACCGGAAACTTAGTACATGTGTGAATACATAGACAAACAGAGTGTCACTAGTATGCCTCGACTTAACTAGCTCGTTAATCAAAGATGGTTAAGTTTCCTAGCCATGGACAAAGAGTTGTCATTTGATGAACGGGATACATCATTAGAGAATGATGTGATTGACTTGACCCATCCGTTAGCTTAGCACTATGATCGTTTAGTTTATTGCTATTGCTTTCTTCATAACTTATACATGTTCCTATGACTATGAGATTATGCAACTCCCGAATACCGGAGAACACTTACTGTGCTATCAAACGTCACAACGTAACTGGGTGACTATAAAGATGCTCTACAGGTGTCTCCGATGGTGTTTGTTGAGCTGGCATAGATCGAGATTAGGATTTGTCACTCCGATTGTCGGAGAGGTATCTCAGGGCCCTCTCGGTAATGCACATCACTATAAGCCTTGCAAGCAATGTGACTAATGAGTTAGTTGCGGGATGATGCATTACGGAACGAGTAAAGAGACTTGCCGGTAACGAGATTGAACTAGGTATTGAGATACCGACGATCGAATCTCGGGCAAGTAACATACCAATGACAAAGGGAACAACGTATGTTGTTATGCGGTTTGACCGATAAAGATCTTCGTAGAATATGTAGGAACCAATATGAGCATCCAGGTTCCGCTATTGGTTATTGACCGGAGATGAGTCTCGGTCATGTCTACATAGTTCTCGAACCCGTAGGGTCCGCACGCTTAACGTTCGGTGACGATCGGTATTATGAGTTTATGTGTTTCGATGTACCGAAGGTAGTTCGGAGTCCCGGATATGATCACGGACATGACGAGGAGTCTCGAAATGGCCGAGACATAAAGATCGATATATTGGAAGGCTATGTTTGGACATTGGAAGGGTTCCGAGTGAGTTCGAGCATTTACCGGAGTAACGAGGGGTTACCGGAACACCCCGGGGAGTTATTGGGCCCTAATGGGCTTTAGTGGAGAGAGAGAGGGGCGGCCAGGGCAGTCCGCGCGCCCCCTCCCCCTTGGGTCCGAACGCCCCCCTTTCCTTCTCCCTCTCTCCTCCTTCCCTCTTCTCCTACTCCAACAAGGGAAAAGGGGAATCCTACTCCCACCGGGAGTAGGACTCCCCCCTTGGGCGCGCCATAGAGGGCCGCCCCCTCCTCCACTCCTTTATATACGGGGGAGGGGGCACCCCATAGACACACAAGTTGATTGTTTAGCCGTGTGCGGTGCCCCCCTCCACCGATTTCCACCTCGGTCATATCGTTGCAGTGCTTAGGCGAAGCCCTGTGTCGGTAGCTTCATCATCACCGTCATCACGCCGCCGTGCTGACGAAACTCTCCCTCGACCTCAGCTGGATCTAGAGTTCGTGGGACGTCACCAAGCTGAACGTGTGCAGATCGCGGAGGTGCCGTACCTTCGGTGCTAGGATCGGTGGGATCGTGAAGACGTACGACTACATCAACCGCGTTGTCATAACGATTCCGCTTTCGGTCTACGAGGGTACATGGACAACACTCTACCCTCTCGTTGCTATGCATCACCTAGATGATTTTTTTTGAAATTACTGCGTTCCCGAACAGCCTGCTCCTCTAGGCCCTGAGTGTCGTCGTCGTCGTTAGACGTTAATTACCGCACAAAAGAAGGGGAGAAAGATGGGCGGGGTGTGCGACATGGTGGTGTACATGCAAAGTTGGTGCAAGCTTGTGGTGCGGAGGAGGCGGTGTGGGCCGGGCGCCCGTGGAACCGTGTGGTACGGAGGAGGCGGTGATGGAGTGGCGGTGCCCTTGCAACCATATGACGCGAAGGAGCAGGCGATGGGCTAGGTGCCTACGCAACCATGTGGTGCGGAGGAGACGATGGCTCGGGGCGTACGCCATGAGAGAAGAGGAGAAATATGGAGAGATGGGCGGGGCATGCGCGTGGTGGTGGACTGAAGGCGCCCATGCAACCATGTGACTCAGGGGAGGCGGTGATGGGCCAAGCTGGTGGTGACTGCGCGATGGTACATCACTTTAATAGGCGTGGATATAGTTGGCTGCATCATTAATTTCCCTCATACCAGATGTAAATGAGGGACATGTAACCTTTTTTTCCGCAAAAAGTAGTTCATCTGATCAAGTGCTGGACACACGTAGTTGGATGGTTGACCCAAACAGTAAACAATACCTACTGTTGGATGGTTAGGAGGAACATTTGTATCCTCTGCCCACCAGAGTTCAAGTCCCAGACTTGCATTGGTGCTCACATTTTTCTGCATATATTTCAGGCCTTTTGGCGATGTACGTTCAGTGAGAGGAGACGTTTCCATCGACTACGAAAACGTCTGTGGTGACTTCATCAATCTTAAGAGGATGTGCCGGTTCAATCTCTTAGAGGTGCTCATAAGAATAAGGTGTATATACATATATTCATATGGGTAAGTGTATGCTCGTGTATGTAAGCGACTTTGGCTGTACTGTGTTCAGAAAAACAATACCTACTCACCTAGTAAGAGAGTAAGAGACCGTGGTGCTCCTAAATAAAACTATGTGGTTCTCCTAAAAAAATAAGAGACGTGGTCACTTGAGTCTTTGATCCTCTCGGCCCCAGAGCGCTTATAGCGCTTAAATTCGAGGGAGCTTAGATATTGTAGTGATACACAATGTTCAAAAGAGGATATTATCAAATCCAACCTTCAGCAACAAATGACTCTTCGTGTTGTGCTTCAACTTACATCTAGATTGCCGATACTTCCCTGGAAGCAAGATACATAACCCGCCACGTCTGCGACAAGGTCGCGGAGAGAGGCGCGCGCTTGGCTGGGCAGGGACAGAGCGCCGACTGACGGCAGTCCGAAGCAAACGACTGTCGTTGCTATCGATGGCGGTCTCTACGAGCACTAAGTTCACCTCCCATGTGGAAGCGACGCTTGCAGAGCTGCTCGGAGAGGCGGCCGCCTCGTCCGTCGTCGTCTTAGTTTTTCTAAACTGAAAATGGTACCTCCACCATGAGCAGCTAGCAGGGGATGTAAGTTTAGACTAGTAATCCTCTCCTACGGTATGCAAACTTACACGGTCTATACCGCTTCATAATTTCCCTGCTTCCAGCTGTTGTCCTAACTGGTACAGTATGCCAGTGCAATCAAGATGCAGTGGTTGGCTCCATAATTCAGACAATGCCGTCGAAGTCGCTCTTCTCCTCGCTGTCGGAGTTCGAAAGCTGCTTCCGGCGGCTGCCGCGCTGCGGCAGCAAGAGCGGAGCCGCCTCGTACTCACGGCCAGGCTCTGCCTTGCCCTTCTGGTGCGTCTGCTCGCAGCACCTGAGCAGGATCTGCAGCACGTCCTTCATGGTCGGCCGCGACGACGGCGACGCGCTCGTGCACATCACGCCGAGCCTGAACACGACCTCGATCTCCTCCGAGCACCCCGCGTATCTGATGCGATTATCCGTGGCGTCGGTGATGCTTCCTCCTGATTGGTACAGGTGCCGCGCCCATTCCGCCAGCGACCCGTCCTCGCCGCCGTCGTTGGCCGCCCGCCCGGTGGTGAGCTCCAGGAGCACCACGCCGAAGCTGTACACGTCAACCTTCTCCGTCACCTTCCTCGTGTAGCCGCACTCTGCACACAAGCGTACGACGACAGTGTCAGATATATGAATCCACTAGAAATTTAGCCACCGACGTCAGATGGTTGATTCCTTACCAGGAGCCATGTAGCCGAACGACCCGGCAACGGCGGACATGGTGTCGGGCGTGCCGGCCTGCACCAGCATCCTGGCCAGCCCGAAGTCCGCGACCTTGGCCCGGAACTCGGAGTCCAGCAAGATGTTGCTGGTCTTGACGTCCCGGTGAACGATGGGCGGGGAGCACTCGTGGTGCATGTAGCAGAGCCCCTGCGCGGCGCCCACGGCGACTCTGATCCTCGCGGGCCAGTCCAAACCAGCCTTGCGCCGGCCTGACCGGGCCCTCGCCATGGACGACACGGAGTGCCTGGCGCCGTCGGTGAGAGCGTGGCCGTGGAGCCACCCGTCGAGGCTGCCGTTGTCCATGTAGTCGTACACGAGGAGCTTGCCGGCAGAGTCGTCGCGGGAGAGGCAGCACAACACCCTGACGATGTTCTTGTGCCGGACGCCGCCGAGGATGCCGGCCTCCGACTCGAACTCGCGCTCCAGCTTCTCGTCCACCTTCCCGGCGCTCCGTATTTGCTTCACGGCCACGGCGCCGGCGCTGCCGTTGTACCGGTTAGTGTACGCGGCGCGGTACACGCGCCCCGACCCGCCGCTGCCGACGAGATTCTCCTCGGTCAGCGCCCGGAGTATGGCTGCCTCCCCGAAGCCCAAATCGGTCTGGAAAGGCGTGATCTTCCAGCCACCGTCCCGTGCCGCGCGCTTCCTTTTCCTGATGTCGCGGACGATGAAGAAGGCGAAGACCACGATGAGGACAAGGAGCGCGCCGGCAGCGGCCAGGAGGCCAGTGCGGAGCGCCGGCGAGACGCCACCGGAGGAGGAGGCAGCTTGTGATCCCGCAGCGCAGGAGCGCACGCCGGTGAGATAGCCGGGCCCCAGACCAGCATGGCAGAGGCCGGGGTTGCCGAGGAAGCTCCGATCGTAAGCGGCGGTGGCGAGCCCTGCCGGTACCTGGCCGTCGAGCTGGTTGGATGACAGGTTGAGCGAGCTTAGCGGTAACCCGGCAAGCGGCGGCGGTATGTCGCCGGATAGCTTGTTCGACGACAGGTCAAGTACGTTGAGCACCCGCATGGCGCCCAATTCAGCCGGTATCTCGCCGGCGAGTTGATTCCTGCTCAGGTCCAGCTGCGTCAGTGAGCCGAGCTTGGCTATGCTCTTCGGGATCCCGCCAGAGAGCTTGTTACCGGACAAGTCCATTGCCTGCAGCAGCGGCATGCCGTTACCAAGACTTGCTGGCATCTCCCCTGAAAAATTGTTGTTCCCGGCGGTGAACTTCTGGAGCCCAACGGCCACCTCTGGGATGTTGCCACCAAACTGATTGTTCTCTATGTGTAAACTGGAGAGGTTGCTGAACATCTTGACCGGCAGACTGCCGCTGAGCCGGTTATTCCGCAGCAACACCTGTTCAAGTTTTGCCGTCTTCCACAGCGCTTCAGGGACCTCGCCGGAGAGCTGGTTATTGTCGAGCATAAGGTTGTTGAGCGTGGCGCAACCGGCGAGGCCTGCCGGGATGGACCCGTTCAAGCGGTTGTTCCTGGCGATGAGCGACTGGAACTTGCCGTTGGCGCAAAGCCCCTCCGGAATCGCGCCGGTGATGTCGTTGTCCTGAACATCAATATACATCAACCCTGCCGACGAGTTCTTGCCGAGGTCCGGAGGGAGCCTGCCGGTGAGACGATTGCTGAACAAGCTCAAGGTCACCAATGAAGGCAACCGGCCGATGCTCGCGGGTATCTCACCGGAGAAGTTGTTGAAGTACAAGTTCAGTGTTTCAAGGTTCGGCAAGTGCCCGAACGCTTCCGGAATCGGCCCACTTAGCCTGTGATTCGAGGTCAGATCGATCGTCACCAAATTCACCGCGCCGAAAGCACCGTCGGCGACAACGACCTCGCCGGTGAAGTTGTTTGCATACAGAGCCACAGTTTTCAACTTGGTGAGGCTCCAAATCGCCGGAGGTATACTTCCGGTCAAGGCGTTAACCGAGAGGTCGAGCACCTCCAAGTCCCGCATCTCCGCCACATAGCTGGGAAAGCCGCCGGTGAGGTTGCAGATCGCCACCCAAAAGGTTTTCAGCTGGGTCAGGTTCTTGAACGACGCCGGCAGCTCGCCAACGCTGAACGAGTTGTTGGCGAGCGTCAGCGTCTGAAGGCCCGTGAGGTCGCCGAGCTCTGCCGGGATGGTGCCGGCGAGGAAGTTGTTGTCCAGCTCGAGCGACTGCAGGTTCTTTAACCGGGACAAAGAGGAAGGGATGGTACCGTTGAAGTAGTTGCCGTTGAGCATCAGAGAGGTGAGGTTCTCCCCGAGCGCGCGGCCGATGTCGGCGGGGAGCTCGCCGTCGAGGTAGTTACCGGACAAATCGAGGCTAGTGAGGCCGGAGAGGCCGCCGATGGCGTTCGGGAACGGTCCGGCGACGCCGGTGTTGCCGAGGGAGAGGCTCGTGACGCGCCCGGAGGCATCGCAGGTGACGTAGGGCCAGGTGCAGTGGTCGCCCGAGCCGTTCCATGCCGCGAGCACGGGCGGGTCGCGCCACACGCGCTTGATCCGGATGAGCAGCTGCCTATCGTCGGCGGCCGCACGGTGCAGGAGGCAGCAAGGTAGCACGAGCAGCAGGAGGAGGAGGGGCGCGCGACATGGTAAGGTCGCCATGGTTTGGGGGGCGTTTTCGGGCTGGTCTTCTTCGTGTGTTGGCCGCCGCGGTGTGGACGCGGGAAGAGGAGCTGGTTTTGTATAAGCACATGCACAAGGTAAGCAAAGGCGGCGGGAACGTGACCATTCACTAGTGCTCCGTGTGCTCTAGGTGCTTGCTAGGAAGCTTCGACGTGCTTGCGACCTCACGGTTTGCTCCATGCTCTTCACTGTTGGGCATCGCCGTTTCGGATTAAAGTCGGAAACCGGAAGGAGAATGCGTGTAGTGCACATAACGCCCTCCTACGAGATAATGTTTCTTGACTTGACTCCACCGGTCCAAGTAGTCGCTCTCCTCCACTGATCGTCGCTCTAACAACGGCCTGCTTCGTCACCGTAGACCGACCGCAAAGGCAAAGCTAGCTGCGTTCAAACACGAGTGGCCCACGATGGAGTGGCTTTCTCTAGCTCTCTGGATGGTCAAACTGGTCAAACGGAGAAAAATCCTGGATACGGCAATATACAGGAGCGTAGTGGCGGGACTAGTCCAACTTCTAGTTGGTCAACGGTCATAGCTCAAGGATGGCGCAGCGAAAACGACGGCAACTGCGAGGCGTGTGGGTTTTTTTTTACTAAATACACCGTGGTGCTTCAACTTGCCACGGATGTTCAGTTTAGTGCCTGAACTTGAAAAATACACCGAACTGGTTCTAAAACTTGGCACGGATGAGCATATACGGTGCTAATCACACTCCTAGACGTAAAGTGCATCGAGGTGGCACCGTATATGCTGATGTGGCACAGACATGGCGTGAGGCCCACTTATAACTACGAAATATAATTACTTGTAACCACTTGGCATGAGTCGTAAGCTATATAAAAAAAATAGAGGTGTACCGTATACAATAAAATAAATTACTAAACAATATTCCTGTAATATTTAGAAATATGAACTTATTGTTTACAAAATACTCCCTCCGTCCCGTAATGTAAGACATTTTTTTAAACTAGTGTAGTGTCAAAAAAGTCTTACATTATAGGGCAGGGGGAATACTATTTTTAGAAAATAATTATTATTCATAAAAACTATTTTAAATGTTAATATCTACAAACATTTTTAAACACTCATGGATTATATTTAGATAGTATTTTAAAATAATAAGTTAATATTTCTAAAAATTACAGGAAATTTTTTAGGTAAGATAGTTTATTACATACCTCTCTATATTTATTGCGTGCACATGGATATTTGTGTAACATGAAGTAATTATTAATTACACATGAATATCAAATCTAGATTTTATTATTGACATACTTTTCACATTAAAAAAATAAAGTGCGGTAAATGGGCCACAGGCTGCAACCCATTTATGTATACAGGAGTTTTCGATTCAAATACATTAAGTACGAGGGGCTGACGTTGACATGGAAATATGTTTGGTGGAGTGATGAGCGAAATTTTCCCCAAGCGTCAGGTCGCAGGTTCGATGCATGTCCAGTACATTTTTATGTTAATTTTCTTACTAATTAATGACAGGCGGGCCCACTAGTCATAGGGTTACCTACAAGTGGGCCCCATACCATGTCAGTGCCACGTCGACACACTTTACGTCTGCAGGCAGGATTAGCATCGTATTTGCATGTTCGTGTCAAGTCTTAGAACCAGTTCGGCGTATTTTTCAAGTTCAGACACTAAAGTGAACATAGATAACAAGTTCAGGCACCATTGGTGTATTTACCTCTTTTTTTTCACGTGTGGCCACGGACAGGGGAGTGTTTGACAAAAAACTACCGCTTTAGGGGTTCGCGTCCTACAGAACTACCTTTTTTAAATGATAGAAAACTACAAAAAAACTTAATTCCGTGACTTAAAAACTACCAAGTTGACGGAATGGTCGTTTTGACCGATTTAACCGCGATCCACACAGCAGTGGCCCACGTGCTAGGCTGGCGGGCGGCCTAACGGCTAACGGCGCGCGCGTGCAGCCGATAGAGCCGCCGCTCGGTCGCACCTGGTCGGACCAGGTCAAACCTGGCCGGCCGGCTCCCCGTCCCCACCCTCTCTCACTCTCCCCCGAGCTCCTCCCTAGCCGTCGCCAACCATGGCGGCTGTCGATGCAAACTCCGGCGGCGATTCAGGCATACCTCCGGACGTGGTCGGCAGTGCGGCGCAGTAGCCTTCTCAGTCTGAATCTCATCTTCGCGGAGGTTGGGTTGGTCGGCGCCGGCGCGACCACCGTCGACGACAAGAAGCACAGGTCAAGGTCGGCGGAAGCTTCCTCGTTCTGCGGGCGGCAGCAGGTACGGCATCTCATCTATTAGACTCAGAGATTTTAAATTGTGTAATAAACTAAAAAAACAGTTTGACAGAAACTCAATATTGTGCATACTTAGGTTCAGTTATCCAGTTTTCAGTTAATAAAGGTTATTCATTAAATAATTTTCAAAATTGATGACCCAAAGTGGGCAATTTGGTTTCATTTCAATGCCAGAGAATCTGTGGTTCGAACTTTGTACCAGTCAGACATATTATATTTGACAATGCTTTCTCTTATTGGGAGTGAGGGCTTTGCGGCTGATGATTATATGTACTATGTATTTGATGAGGAGAAAGGATTAGAAGGTTTAGATCAAATATGCTGTGAAGATGATGTGCAGCAGATGTTGATCCACTCTCATAATGAAAAGATTCTGAACATAAGAGTAGTGGGAGCTCTTGAGGCATGTAATGCAGATGAAAACATAGATAGTTATTTTGCTGAACATTGCATTAACACTCAACAAAGTTGCACTAAGGTGGTGTATATAAGCATGGACAGAAAGGAAGAGCTGAAGAAAAGCATGGTGCAGAGAGAAGCTGACCTTAACCATTTTGAAGGTGACACTGATGTGTCTGAATTTGTTTCTGATGATGAAGCTGCAAATTCAGGTTTAGACGGGAACAATGTGGATTTTCAGTTACAGTATTCCTTTGAAGATGAAGCTGCAAAACAAGATACATCAGTGGTACAGAAACTGAAGGTAGTGAGAAAACCTGGTCCAACCAGTAGATCCCAGCATGAGGTTGAGAAAAAGGAGAAAGCGGATTGGTTCCCTGAAGCAGATGAAAAATGTTTCCCTGGTGATTATGGCATCAGTGATGAAGAAGATGAGCCTGAAGGATCCTATAAACTACCAAGTGGTAGGAAGAGAAGGAGTAAGAAGTTGAAAGATAGGATATGGTATGATCACAAACTTCAAGGACCAGTAGAACATTTCTGTAAGGGCTTGTGCTTCACCACTGTGTATGAATTCATAGATGCACTTAGGGATTTTCACATTAGGACTTTGAGAAATTTCATTACCACAGGAATGCCCCAGATAGGATTGTTGTTTGGTGCTCAGTGTCGGAGTAAATGGCCACGGGTAGCCTAACCGACTGCCCCTGGCTCTTCCAAAAAATTATCAGGCCTTTGGGCCTTCAAGCATTTCAAGCATTGGGCCGCCTTCCCCGGTCGGCTATTTCTAAAGCCGACTCCCAGAAGGCGACCCAGCCTCGGCAACCTCCCCCCAAGATAACCACGGGATGACCGACTCTAGGAAGCCGGCCATAGAGGATGCCGACTTCCCAGAGCCGGCCATGAAGAACGCCGACTCCCCAGAGTCGGCCACGAAGAGCGCCGACTCCAAGGAGCCGGCCAAGACCGCACCCACCAAAACTACATCCATATAACGGTGACAAGACGGGGTGTGGCCACAGTGCGGCCCACTACCCTCGAAGCCCGAGGCAGGCATGGCCACAGGACGCCGTACGGGACGGCCATCTCTCGTCCGGCTCTGCACTGTAGCCATGCTGGCCTCAACGTCACCCACGACAGACGCCAATACGGCCCACGGGCGGCGGGCCCCTTCAGCCAGAGAGAGGCGCGAAGGCGGCCCGGCCTCCCCCAGTCGGCCAAGGGCGTAGCCGGCTCCCAGAAGCCGGCTACCCCCTCCCTCGAAGCATGTGCCACATTAAGGAGACAAGACGAGGTAAGGCTACAGTGAGAGCCCTCGAGGTGGCACACTGTAGCCACGCTTACCTCGACGGAGCCCTCGTCATCAGGGGCGAGGCTACAGTAAGCAGCCGCCGACAAGACCCTAGGCGGTGGGGTCGGCCTGTCGACCAAGAGGCCGGCAGCCGGCGGGACCCACCAGTCGGCGGGCCCCAACGGCCCGCGGAGAAGCCGGCGAGCGTAGACACTGACGGCTGGGACCAGCGCCCAGCCGGATTACAATTGTACCCCCGGGGGGTAGGCCTATATAAACCCCCCGGGACACCCATGCAAAGGGTTGGCTTCTTAGAGTTACACACACACCATAAAGAGAGGGAAGTGAGAGCTAGCCTTGCTCTTCTTCTCCCTTGATCACAACAGCTCTAGGAGCATTTGTAGCTACTCTTTCTGATCTAGTGATCATGCGGAGACCCCGCAGAGCAGGACTAGGGGTGTTATCTCCTCGAAGAGCCCCGAACCTGGGTAAGATTCGCCGGCATGCATGTCTTCGCCTCATCCCGTTTCCAGGCACCGGCGACGTCTTACTGGCACCCACTATGATAAGCCACCCGTTGGCATATGTCGCACCTACCACCCGACATTTGGCGCCCACCGTGGGGCCAGGTGCACCGTCGTCCGGAGACCTGTTTTGGACGGGAACCCTCTTCCTCCCCCGTGAGCGCAGCCAGCCTGCTGCGCCCGAGGGCGTTTGCCTCGATGCGCTG
This sequence comes from Aegilops tauschii subsp. strangulata, assembly GCF_002575655.3. NCBI lineage: Eukaryota > Viridiplantae > Streptophyta > Magnoliopsida > Poales > Poaceae > Aegilops > Aegilops tauschii. Next base: position 393,216,943 of record NC_053037.3, read on the forward strand.
CAAGGCGTCGACGACGCCTGCGCAGCGAGCTGCCTCGCCGATCTTCTCGGCGAGACTCGCATCTCCGACGAGCCTGCGTCCGACGCAGGCACAGACTACCCCGAGAGCCGCCTCGTCAGCCTCCTCGACCAGCTTCACGTCTCTAGCGAGCCTGCTGCAGATGTGGAGTCGGTCGGCTCCACCGACCCGATGCTCGTCGACTCCGACACGGCATCGCTCGATGCCTACCCCTCCGACGTGGTGGTCTTCGACGATCCTCTCCCTCGAGCTGACAGTGGCAGCAGCGCTGTCACCGAAGTGTTGGTCATTAGCCACGTCGCCAACTCGGGCGAGAACGCCCACGACGCCCTGCAAGCGGCGATGCACGACCTCTCCGTCCCCATCCCGGCCGACGCCGACGCCGAGACCCTGGAGGCACGTCGCCTCGCCCTCGTCGCGGAGGGCCAGAAGATAGCCTCCATGAGACGCCTCACCGAGGCCCACCAGCGCGAAGTCGACCGCGCCGCCTTCGGTACGCCGCCGCCTAGCGGCCCGAGCCGAGCCGGCTTCGTCCAGAAGCGCGGCGCGGCTATCGCTAGCATGCTGGGGGCAGATCGCCCCGTCTACGCGACCCCGCTCGAGAATCTGCGAGCCGCTCAGGCGGCCGCAGAAGAGCTCAATGGGCTGGGAGCCGATGAGCTCCCCTACATGACAAGACGGATCCAGCAGCTGATCGACGCGGCTGCAGAACGGCACGAAGCCGGCGCCCGTGCTGATAGTCATCCCCCGCGCCGGGAGCACGCCGCGACGTCCCGCTCGCTGACTGCGAGTGGCGCCCGCCAGAAGAAAGACAAGGAGCCGGCTGCCAACCGCAGCCGGACTCGTGTCACCATCGAGCGCGACGCGGAAGGCCGCCCTCGAGCGGTGGAACGCCAAGGAAATCTGCCTCCTCCCCCGCCTCGAAGAGAGAGACGTCTCACTCCGCCGCCTATCATGCACCCGACTTTTGGCGACCGACTAGGCCGCCGAGAAGGAGTCGGCGAGAACGACGCCCGCCACCGGATCGACCGCCTTGCTTGATCCCTGGCTCTAGAAGAAGAAGACGATGTCGGCCCGCCATGCTTCGGCCCCCGCATCCGCGACGAGCCCTTCCCCAAAGGGTTCTCGCTCCCCAGAGACACGCCCAAGTATAACGGCTTAGTGAAGCCGGAAGATTGGCTCATCGACTACTCCACTGCTGTCAGCATAGCCAACGGCAATCGGCGTGTAGCCGTGAAGTACGTCCCCCTTATGCTGCAAGGCACGGCGCGCACCTGGCTCAACAGTCTCAAGCCTTACAGCATCAACAGCTGGCTGGACTTCACGGAAGTCTTCGTCCGCAACTTCACCAGCACGTACAAGCGGCCTCCCAAGCCTCGCCAGCTCTCCCTGTGCGTCCAAGGACCCAATGAGTCGACCCGTGACTACCTCACGCGGTGGGCCGAGCTCCGCAACTCCTGCGAGGGGGTGCACGAGGTTCAGGCCATCGAGTACTTCACCGCCGGGTGCCGAGAGGGCACCCTCCTCAAGCACCGACTCCTCTGCGACGAGCCGGCTACCCTCGACGAGTTGCTGGTCATCGCGGACAAGTACGCCACGGCCGACTCCTCGATGAAGACCGAGTTCCGAGTGGACACCTCTGGGAAGGTGATTGCTCCGGCTCCCAAGACGCCGGCTGGCGACTCCAATCGGCGCCCCTACCAGAACGATCACAAGCGCAAGGCCCCCATGCCGACTTCCACCAGTCGGCAGGTGGCCATAGTTGAAGATGAGCAGCCCGAAGAACGGCCCGCTCCCAAGAAGAAGGGTGGCAGGCCGGCTTGGTAGCCGGCTTTCTCCTACGAGCAGACTCTCGACGCCCCCTGCAAGTTCCACAGCGGCGCGAAGCCGTCCAACCACACGACCCGAAAATGCCACTGGCTCACACGCATCTCCAAGGGCGAAGGGTTGTTGCCGCCTCCGCCTCCAGCCCCTCAGCAGCCGGCGGCTCGGCCGGCAGTCGGAGCCATCCAAGATGAATTCCCTGAAGAGCACGCCGCCTACGCCGTCTTCACCAGTCAAGCCGACGACAAGCGTAGTCGGCGTCGTCAGCATCAAGAAGTCAATGCAGTCGCCTCTAGCGCCCTCGAGTTCATGCACTAGTCAGAGAAGCCAATCAGCTGGAGCCAGGCCGACCACCCAGAGGTGATGCCATCCCCTGGCTCCTATGCACTGGTCTTGGATGTTACCCTCGCGACGGAGAGGCGAGCTGCCCGATTCTCCCGCGTCCTGATAGATGGCGGAAGCAGTATCAATATACTGTACCGCGATACCATGGAGAAGCTGAATATCAAGGCGAAGCAGCTTATGCCAAGCCGAACCGTGTTCCATGGTATCGTCCCCGGCTTGTCTTGCTCCCCAATCGGCAAGATTAAAATGGATGTTCTCTTCGGAGACAAAGATCATTTTCGCCGAGAAGCGATCTGGTTCGAGGTAGTGGATTTGGAGAGCCCCTATCATGCTCTGCTTGGCCGACCTGCTCTGGCCAAGTTCATGGTTGTGCCCCACTACGCCTACCTGAAGATGAAGATGCCGAGCTCGAAGGGGATCATCACGGTAGCCGGCGATTACAAGAAGTCCATCGAGTGTGCCATGGCCAGTAGCCGGCTGGCCGAGTCCCTCGTAGTGGCAGAAGAGAAGAAGATGCTGGAGCGGGTTGTGGCCATGTCCAGCAAGCAGCCGGCCCTGTCCCCCAACCCCAAAGATTGTGATGCACAAGGCTCGTTCCAGCTAGCCAAAGAGACAAAGAAGATACCTCTGGACCCGGAGAACCCGGAGAGGTTTGCCGTCATTGGGGTAAACTTGGACAGTAAATAGGAAGGCGAGCTCGTCGACTTCCTCCGTGAGAATCGAGACATTTTTGCATGGTCCCCAAAGGACATGCCGGGTGTCCCGAAGGATTTTGCCGAGCACAAATTACATGTCCGAGCCGACACGAAGCCGGTCAAACAGCCCCTCCGCCGACTGTCATAAGAGAAGCGAAGAATCGTAGGAGAAGAGATAGCCCGGCTCCTTGCCGCTGGCTTTATCATGGAAGTGTTTTTTCCAGAGTGGCTTGCCAACCCAGCTCTGGTATTGAAGAAGAATAACAAGTGGCGTATGTGTATAGACTACACCAGCCTGAACAAGGCCTGCCCCAAGGAAGCGTTTGCCTTGCCACGGATCGACCAAGTGATAGACTCCACAGCCGGATGCGAGTTGTTGAGGTTTTTGGATGCCTACTCAGGGTACCATCAGATCAAGTTGGACCCAGCTGACCGCCTGAAGACTGCCTTCATTACACCATTTGGAGCTTTCTGCTACCTGACTATGACATTCGGCTTGAGGAATGCCGGTGCCACTTTTCAGCGTTGCATGCAGAAATGCCTCCTGAAACAACTCGGCAGAAATGCCCACGTCTATGTAGACGACATTGTGGTGAAGACAGAGAAGCGCGGCACCCTGCTGGAAGATCTCAAAGAAACATTCGCCAACTTGCGCCGATTCCAAATCAAGCTCAACCCCGAGAAGTGCGTGTTCGGAGTACCAGCCGGCCAGCTGCTAGGCTTCCTGGTCTCCGAACGCGGCATCGAGTGCAACCCTGTGAAGATCAAGGCCATCGAGAGGATGGAGATTCCCACCAAACTGCGAGATGTGCAGAAGTTCACCGGCTGCTTGGCCTCCCTGAATCGCTTTATCAGCCGACTAGGAGAGAAGGCTCTCCCCCTATACCGACTCATGAAGAAGTCCACTCACTTCGAGTGGAATGACCAAGCCGACCAAGCCTCCCATGAGTTGAAGAAGATGCTGACCACTCCGCCTGTCCTGGCAGCGCCGACTGAGAAGGAGCCCATGCTCCTCTACATTGCCGCGACCAGCCGAGTAGTCAGTACTGTTGTTGTGGTCCAGCGCCCGGAAGAAGGCCGAGCCCAGCTAGTCCAGAGGTCGGTGTACTATCTAAGCGAAGTGCTATCCAGCTCAAAGCAGAACTACCCGCACTACCAGAAGATGTGCTATGGGGTATACTTCGCCGCCAAGAAACTGAAGCCCTACTTCCAAGAGCATCCCATCACGGTCGTATGCACCGCCCCGCTCGCCGAGACCATAGGCAGCCGGGATGCATCCGGCCGGGTGGCTAAATGGGCCATTGCACTGGCGCCCTACACGATCTTCTACCAACCCCCACCGGCATCAAGTCCCAAGCATTGGCCGACTTCCTCGTCGACTGGGCCGGGACCCAGTACCTACCGCCGGCTCCCGATTCTACCCATTGGCGGATGCACTTTGACGGGTCCAAGATGCACACCGGCTTGGGAGCCGGCATCGTCCTCACCTCTCCCAAAGGCGACAAGCTCAAGTACATGCTGCAGATCCACTTCGCCGCCTCCAACAACGTGGCCGAGTACGAGGCGCTCGTACACGGGCTCCGGCTAGCCAAAGAGCTCGGCATACGCCGGATCCTGTGTTACGGCGACTCAGACTTGGTGGTCCAGCAGTCGTCTGGCGATTGGGACGCCAAGGACGCGAACATGGCGAGCTATCGATTCCTCGTCCAGCAGATCAGCGGATACTTCGAAGGGTGCGAGTTCCTTCACGTGCCAAGGGCCGACAACGACCAAGCAGATGCCCTAGCACCGATCGGCTCCACCCGACAAGCCATACCGACTGGCGTCTCCCTCCAGCGCCTCCTCAAGCCGTCCATCAAACCGTCTCCAGAGTCGGATTCTATCTTCGTACCGCCTGCGCCAGATGCAGCCGGATCCGACTGGAGGAACCCTGCAGGCGGCACGGTGACTTCGGCAACTGGCTCGGGGACTGCCGTAGTCGCACCCGGCCCGGGGACATCAGAACCCGGCCCGGGGACTGCAGCAGTCGGCCCGGGGACTGCAACGACACAAGAAGTGGTGGCCGACTCCGACTCCACGCCACCCAACCCACCCACCCAAGTCATGGTGGCTACGCTAACAGAAGAAGAAGTCACAGCTCCATCATGGGCCCAGCCCGTCCTCAAGTTCCTGGTCAGCAGAGAACTGCCGGCTGATGAGATCTCAGCAAGACTAGTGCAACGACGAGCCGGAGCATATGCAATAATCAACAGAGAGCTTGTGAGAAGCGCAGCGTCACTGGAGTCTTCCAGCGTTGTGTCGAGCCAGAAAAAGGAGTGGCAATCCTCAAGGATATCCACCAAGGCGAATGCGGCCACCACGCAGCCTCAAGATCACTTGTGGCCAAGGCTTTCCGCCATGGTTTCTTTTGGCCGACTGCCTGGGAAGATGCCAAAGAGATAGTCAAGAGCTGCAGAGGATGCCAAGTTTTCAGTTCCAAGCAACACCTGCCGGCTTCTGCACTCAAGACCATTCCCCTTACCTGGCCCTTTGCCGTCTGAGGACTGGACATGGTGGGCCCTTTCAAAACAGCCCGCGGCGGCTTGACACATCTACTTGTCGCCGTGGACAAGTTCACCAAGTGGATCGAAGTGAAGCCGATCAAGAAGCTAAACGGGCCGACTGCCGTAACATTCATCACCGACATCACTACTCGGTACGGCGTGCCGCACAGCATCATCACCGACAACGGCACGAACTTTGCCAAAGGAGCACTGGCACGTTTCTGCGTGACGCAGGGCATCCGACTGGACTTAGCGTCCGTTGCCCACCTGCAGTCAAACGGCCAGGTCGAGTGAGCAAATGGACTCATCCTCTCCGGCATCAAGCCTCGACTGGTTGTACCACTGGAGCGATCAGCCGGCTGCTGGCTCGATGAGCCGCCGGCTGTCCTCTGGAGTCTGCGCACTACACCCAACAAGTCAACCGGCTTCACTCCGTTCTTCCTTGTATATGGTGCCGAGGCTGTCATCCCAACCGATATCGAGTTCGACTCGCCTCGGATCACCATGTACACGGAGGCGGAGGCCAAGGAAGCAAGAGAAGACGGCGTCGACCTACTGGAAGAAGGCCGGCTGTTAGCACTCAGTCGGTCCGCCATCTACCAGCAAGGGTTGCACCACTACCACAACCGCAAGGTCAAGCCAAGATCCTTCCAAGAGGGCGACCTTGTGCTTCGGCTGATCCAGCGAACAGCCGGCCAGCACAAGCTCTCGGCCCCTTGGGAAGGCCCCTTCGTCATCAGCAAGGCACTAGGCAACGACTCCTACTACTTGATCGACGCGCAAAAACCAAGAGCACGCAAGAGAGATGACTCCGGCAAGGAGTCGGAGCGACCATGGAATGCGAACCTCCTGAGAAGATTTTACAGTTGAAAGCAGTATGTATCATGCTACCCTTTTGTATTAAGTACGAACCAACAGGCCCCCCGAACAGTACTCGGGGACTGCCTTTATTTATCTATGACGAGTGTCATATCCATGAATGTATTATTACATTTGATTTCTTGTCTGGCACCGGGTCCGACTAGTCGGCCCGGGGACTGGCCGCCTTGAGCTATATTAAAAGTTCTACCTAAAGTCAGACAAGTAGTGTGCCGGCTCCCGAGTCCTCTCTTGTTGAAAGTCGCAGCTCGAGGAACCGACTGTCCGACTAGCAAGAGACAAGGCAGAAAGGATGCCCACACGAAAAACGGCTAAGGACCAACGAACTTATATAGCAAAAAGGCGGCCTCCAACCACGCTTGCCGGCTGTCAGAACAGCCGGCTGGCCGGCTTCCTAAAAACACTTAGCTCTAATCCAACAAAGCTAGAGTACTTGCCCTCCCAACTGGCCAAGCACTTCTCCAGCAACAGATTGCAGAGCAACTGTCTGCCTGGGGAGGCGGCAACCAAGGGAAGGCGGCAAAGGAAACAGCAGAAGGATGAAAAGCAAAGAACGAGGAAAAGCCAAATGCATGCATAAGTTATATATACATATAAAGCCCCCAACAGGCCGGCAATAGACATAAGTTCGAATACACCCCCAGTGGGTGGAATTGTGCAGACTTAACAGAATATTGTTCCAAAAGTGACAAGACAGGAAAACAAAAGATAGCAGACTAGACTAAGGCGCGGTGCAGGAGCCAGGCTGGTCGGTGGAGACGGCGTCGCCGGCTGAAGGAGTGGCCGGCTGACGGGTCTCGGCTTGGTCACCACCGGTGGCAGGCAACGTACCCGCGCGTGACGTGGTGCTGGTGGCACGGTCAGGCTGAGGCCGGTCGGCCGCTCCACCCCCCGGCTCGGTGTCTTCACCCTGCTCCTCCTCCTCGCCCTCGTCGCTGGAGTCGATCTCCTCCGCCGAGTCTTCACCGTCTGTCGGGTTCAGCCCGAACCACTCCTCCGGCTGGGCGACACCGTTGTCATCTACCTCAGGGGCGAAGACGCTGGTGTCGGTGTAGTCGGCGATCGCCGAAGCCTGCCGGATGATAGCCGGCCGCACCGGCTCCAGCTCCGTGTCGGCTTGCTGCCGCCAGGTAGCTAGCTGATCCAGGCTCAGGCCGGGGTACCAGGCCTTGACGAACTCCAGCGCCCGCCTGGCGCCGGACCGAGCTGCCGAGGCCTTCCAGGCGTTGACGCGACCGACCGCCACCTCCAGCCAGTCGGCAGTCCGACTGGGGGTGCGGGGAACCACTTCGCCGGGCCAGAGGGCGGCCAATACTTGCGCCCCGGCACGCTGAAGCCGGCGGAGTAGTCGGTGAGCCGGCTGGAGATGGGCCTGGATCGCCAAGAGCTGCTCCTCCAGCGAACGGCCAGCGCTTTGGGCAATCTCGAAGCCAGCCTGCCTTCGCGCTTGGCGGCGGGCCTCGATGATCTGGTTGGCGGCGGTAGAATAGCCAGGGAAGTACTCTGTGCAACAAATAAAGAGAAAGAAGAGAAAACACCAAGTCAGAAAACGAGCCAAAAACCGGCAGACGGCAAGAAAGGACGAAGAAGTAGGCGGCTTACCGTCAACCAGATCTTCGATCTGACCATAGCCAGTGATCAGAGTTTGCCTCGCTTCAGCCCAGCCAGCCGCTTCTGTCTCGTACTCGGCCTGGAGGGCGGCTTCGCGGTCCTGCACCGCCTTCAGAGCCGCCTTGTGGCCCTCCTCCTGGTCGGCCAACTTCTTGGCCAGGCGGCCGCGTTCCTGCACCAAGGCGGCAAGCTCGGCCTCCTTGGCACGAAGGGCGGTCTGAGACTCTCCCAGCTGTGCCCTCAGACCGGCGTTGGCCGCTGCGGGGACGGCAGAAAAAGAAAAAACAATAAGAGGAAGTCGTCAAGGAAGATCTGACCCGACTGCTCAGCAGTCGGCCCGAATCTCGGGGACTACACCCAGTGGGTGCGCTGACGCGCCCCCACGTGAGATCAAGAACAAAGCACTTACCCCGGCTCTCAGTTAGGTCGGCAGTCTTCTGGGTCAGCTCCCGAGCCTGGGAGTTGAAGGCAGCCGCGCGAAGATTGTGGTAGTCCTGCAAGACAGGCAGAAGATCGGAGTAAGAACAAGAATAGCAAAACCAAATCCACTAAGAAGTTCCAAGCCGCCTGCTCAGCAGCCGACTCGGAACTCGGGGACTACACCCAGTGGGTGCGCTGACGCGCCCCCACGGAAGAAACCAAGATCAAGAAGAAGCAAGATAAGAAGACTAACCCGGATGGCCGCCCGCGTCGCAACGAATTCGTCGGTGTACTGCCTCAGCGCCGTAGCCTGGGCCTGGAGCCGGGTCCGGACGTCCTGCGCGGCCACGTTCATCACGGCCGTCCCTCCGCCCGGCGTCCACCCCGAGGTGGCGCTGGCCACCTCCACGTTCTGGGCCGATGAGCTGGAGCCCGTGGCCGGCTGCGGCTCCGACGCAGCCTTCTGTGGCTCTGACGCAGCCTTCCCCGCGCGCCGGCTCGGCGGCATCCGGACCGCCAGCTCAGTCCTCGCGGACGGCTCGCCCCCCGCCGACTGCGCAGGCGGCAGATCAGGCCGGCCGCCTTGAGCCGTCCCAGTTGGCGGGGTCGGCACCGGCGCCCTCTCCAGGATGACGACGTCGTCATCCCTCTCCAGCCCTGGCTGGTCGCTGCTGACTTCTTCTGGCGGGGGCTCCGGGGCCCCAGGCGCTGCGACGCGCAGTGGGGTGACCAACAAGGCCCCCTCCGCCGTCGCCGTAGCTGCAGCCTCCGCTTGGGACTTGGCTGCGGCGTCGGCGCGCGCCTTCGCCGCCTCCTCCTCCTGCGCTGCCTTGGCGGCGGCCGCCTTCCGTGCCTCCGCCTCCCGCGCCTTCCGCTCCTCCCGCGCCTCCCGCGCGTTCCGTTCCGTCGCCGCCTGAAGGTCGGCACGGGGGTCCACGTGGCGAGTGGTGCTCCCAGATCCCCTTGGCGACTCAACGACAGAGGCGGCAGCCGCCCGCTCGAGCGACAATGGAGCTCTGGTTGTTTGGAGAAAAAGACAAGGATTCAGGAACCACCAGAGAAAAGAAAGAAAAAAGAGTACACGAAAGAGTGTGAACTTACGCCGACACCGTCTGTGGTTGCTTCACCATCTTGCGGAAGCGAGCCGCCTTCGCGGCCGCCTCCTCCCGCCTAGTCGCCGCTGCCCCGCCTCGGGGCTTCTATGTCCGACTGCCGAACAAACCCTGTGCGGCGCGACGCTTTTGCCCGCCGCCCCGAGCAGGCGGTGCAGCGGAGGAACCCGCGCCGCGGCCAGATGCCGGCTGACGGCGCGGGACAACTTCGGCCTCGTCATCGTCCGGCCAGTCGTCGCAGGTGACTCCATGCCCGGAGCCGCCTGCTTCGCCGCCGGTTGGCCACCACCCGGCTCGGTGTTGTCGTCCATAGCGGCCGCCCCCAAGTCGGGGTCCTCCAGATCGTGCTCCGTCCGGTGGGGGGCGAGTCGGCGCTCCGCGCCCGACCCGCCTGCAGGCCGAAGAAGAGGGCTCTGTCGAAAACAAGCCGACTAGTCAGAGTCGGCCAAAAGGAACTCGGCAACAAAACTGAGAAAGAGAAAAAGACAAGGAGAACATACCGTGGGCGGCGGATTGGTGCGGCTATATGGATACTTGCCGAACTGCCACTCTTCGGAGAGTTTGCAGTTCGCGAGGTAGTTCACCATATAGGCCACCTCCTCGTGCGGCATGTCCTTGGTACACATCCGGCTCGGATCGAGCTGGCCGCTCATCTGACAGATCAGATGAGGGCGGCTCTGGAGTGGGAGTACCCGGCGCGTGACGAAGGCGGCTAGCAGGTCGGGCCCCGACAAGCCCTCCGACTGGGTCATCGCTCGCACTCGGGCGACGGCTGCGGATCCAGCCAGCGTCAGCGTCACGGCCCGGTAGGACCACTGGGGCCGCCTGCCCGCCGGTGGGCCGGCTACGTAAGCCGGCAGGTTGACGTAGTCACCCTGCGGGGCGACGTTCCTGACGTAGAAGTACGACTTTTGCCATAACTTCACCGACTGTATCAGCGTGATGACGGGGAAGGGGTTGTCGGCAGCCACCCTCCGCATCGCGATGAAGGCGCCAGTCTGAGCCGGCACTCCCTGCATGCGCGTGCCCAGCTTGGACTAGAAGAACTCCCCCTAGAGCTCGAGGGTAGGGAGGACGTCGAGGTAGCCTTCTCACAGGGTGACGAAGGCAGACAGCAGCACCACCGCGTTCGGCGTGAGGTGGTGCGGCTGGAGCTGGTAGAACTCGAGCCAAGAGCGGAAGAAGGCGCTCACGGGCAGGCCAATGCTGCGCAAGAAATGCGAGCGGAAGACCACCCGCTCGCTCTCCCGCGGCTCCGGCGTAAGCTCCTTCGCTGGCGCGAGACGGACCTCCACCTTGTCCGCACCGGGCAGCCGCCGCGTCTTGCGGAGGAATTCGACGTGATCCTCGTGGACGTTGGAGCCGTCCCAATCCCCGTCGTACTGCTCTGTGGCGGGAGGCATGGTGAAAACGAGCGCGGTGGCGGAGGAACGAGTGGTGGAAGAGCGCGGCGGCGAGGCGCTGTTGCAAGAAAGGGCAGGAGGAAGAAGATGGTGGAAAGAGGAGGAGCGTGCGAGAGCCTGCCGCTCTCCCCCTCCCCCTACTTATAGATTCGCAAGGTGAAGCCGGGGAGGCCGGACGTGGGGTGAGACGTGGGATTAACTGCACCCACTCCCCCCACGCCTCGCGGTTATTACGCCCTAAAGGCGTGCCGAAACTGCCGCAGTGAGATGTGCGGGCGGTTTCGGGCTGCAGAGGATCCACGCCTGGGCCGGGGCGTGGACGTGGCGGGCCCCCGCCCTGCGGCGACGTCCCGTCGCGCGCGTGGGCTGGCAGGCTTTTTGGCCGAGAGAGGCCACGTGGTTCACAGGTGGCAAGTGGCCGGCCCGCGGCCCGGTGCACGCGCTGGCGAGCTCCCGCCCTCCGACTCCAGAATTTTTGGCCAAGACGGCGCGCCTAACCAAGGCCGGCTCCCAGCTGCCGGCTTGTCAAGATAGGAAGCTGACCGAGCTTCTCGACTCCTACCCAACCTCGAAGCCCAATCAGCTTTGGGGACTACTGTCGGAGTAAATGGCCACGGGTAGCCTAACCGACTGCCCCTGGCTCTTCCAAAAAATTATCAGGCCTTTGGGACTTCAAGCATTTCAAGCATTGGGCCGCCTCCCCGGTCGGCTATTTCTAAAGCCGACTCCCAGAAGGCGACCCAGCCTCGGCAACCTCCCCCCAAGATAACCACGGGATGGCCGACTCTAGGAAGCCGGCCATGAAGAATGCCGACTTCCCAGAGCCGGCCATGAAGAACGCCGACTCCCCAGAGTCGGCCACGAAGAGCGCCGACTCCAAGGAGCCGGCCAAGACCGCACCCACCAAAACTACATCCACATAACGGTGACAAGACGGGGTGTGGCCACAGTGCGGCCCACTACCCCCGAAGCCCGAGGCAGGCATGGCCACAGGACGCCATACGGGACGGTCATCTCCCGTCCGGCTCGGCACTGTAGCCATGCTGGCCTCAACGTCACCCACGACAGACGCCAATACGGCCCACGGGCGGCGGGCCCCTTCAGCTAGAGAGAGGCGCGAAGGCGGCCCGGCCTCCCCCAGTCGGCCAAGGGCGTAGCCGGCTCCCAGAAGCGGCTACCCCCTCCCTCGAAGCATGTGCCACATTAAGGAGACAATACGAGGTAAGGCTACAGTGAGAGCCCTTGAGGCGGCACACTGTAGCCACGCTTACCTCGACTGAGCCCTCGTCATCAGAGGCGAGGCTACAGTAAGCAGCCGCCGACAAGACCCTAGGCGGTGGGGTCGGCCTGTCGACCAAGAGGCCGGCAGCCGGCGGGACCCACCAGTCGGCGGGCCCCAACGGCCCGCGGAGAAGCCGGCGAGCGTAGACACTGACGGCTGGGACCAGCGCCCAGCCGGATTACAATTGTACCCCCGGGGGGTACGCCTATATAACCCCCCGGGACACCCATGCAAAGGGTTGGCTTCTTAGAGTTACACACACACCATAAAGAGAGGGAAGTGAGAGCTAGCCTTGCTCTTCTTCTCCCTTGATCACAACAGCTCTAGGAGCATTTGTAGCTACTCTTTCTGATCTAGTGATCATGCGGAGACCCCGCAGAGCAGGACTAGGGGTGTTATCTCCTCGGAGAGCCCCGAACCTGGGTAAGATTCGCCGGCATGCATGTCTTCGCCTCATCCCGTTTCCAGGCACCGGCGACGTCTTACTGGCACCCACTATGATAAGCCACCCGTTGGCATATGTCGCACCTACCACCCGACACTCAGAGAGAGCCCAGGGCTGTGATTTTTATATATGTGCCTCTAAGTTAGCTCATGAAAAAACATTCTGCATCAAGAAGTGTGATATGTTGCACACTTGTGGAGCATGTGCAGAGTCCACAAAGGTTACTACTAAGTGGATGTCAAGGTACATGCAGCATTGAGAGAAGACATTAGATCTCCTGTGGATGCATTAATTAAGAAGACCAAGACTAAGTTTTCAGTGGATGTATGAAGTGTGGCATATAGGGCAAGGAGGAAGGCTGTTGATGTAGTTCAAGGTGACCACAAGCAGCGGTACTTGAGGCTCAGGGATTATCTTCAAGCAGTTCTTGACACAAACCCAGGTAGCAGGTGTATAGTCAGAACATTTGAAGATCCAGAGAACCCAGCACCTACTCCTAGATTCAAGTATATGTTCTACTGTTTAGCAGCTTCAAAGAAAGGTTTCCTTAATGGTTGCAGACCATTTATAGGTCTTGATGGATGCTTCATCAAGTTAACCACTAGACAACAAATTCTTGCAGCCACAGGAAGGGATGGAAACAACAATATTTATCCTATAGCGTTTGGTGTGGTTCACACGGAAGATGGTGATAGTTGGAATTGGTTTTTAACTCAATTGAGATGTTGCATTGGCAGTGGCAACAAATTTGGAACATACACTATCATATCTGACAGGCAAAAAGTTGGGAAGAATTTCATTGAGCAATTTACTTGTTATTACTTTTTGAATTATTTCATTATGTTCAATTGTACTAATAATTTGTGAATGTACAGGGCTTGCTTAAGGAAATAAATGAGGTATTCCCTGATTCACCTCAAAGGTATTGTCTTAGGCACATATATGCAAACTTTCAATCTACTGGGTTTAGAGGCCAGGAACTAAAGAAGTGTATTGACAAGGCTAGCTACTCCTACACTAAACATGGGCATGAACTAGGGATGGCAGAGCTGAAAGCACAGTCTGAGGTGCTTGGAAATGGCTGGAAAAAAATTGAGGTCTCTACTTGGGCTAGGTTTGCTATGGATCATACTTGCAAAACATATTTAGTTGTGAATAATCTTAGTGAAGTCTTCAACAAGATGATACTGGATGTTAGGGCCAAACCAATAAGGACAATGTTTGAAGGGATTAGGACCAAGCAAATGATCAAGATGCAACAAACTAGGGAGAAGTTACAGATTAGCAGGTGGACAATCACACCTACCTACTCAGAGATTTTAGAAGAGAACAAGCAGTATGCTAAGTATTGCCAGGCCCAACAAGTTGGCAAGTTACTAGCAAAGAAAAATAGTATTGTGTGGACATGGGAGGGTATACATGTGACTGCAAGAGATGGAACATGACTGTCCTAAACCTAGCCCCCGCGTCGCTCCTCCCGCGGGCGACACGGGCGGCACCGCCACCCCTTGCCGCTAGCCCTCCTCCTCCCCTTCCCCGCCGCCGCCGGGGCAAAGCCCCCCGCAGTGGCTGGCGGCGGGGGCCTTCTCCCCTTCTCGCGTTTGTGGTATGCGGGAGCGGCCAGGCCAAGCGGAGGCGCCAGGGCGCGCGGATCCTAGCGGCGCGGCTGTCGGTGTCAAAACCGGCGGATCTCGGGTAGGGGGTCCCGAACTGTGCGTCTAAGGTCGATGGTAACAGGAGACAGGGGACACGATGTTTACCCAGGTTCGGGCCCTCTCTATGGAGGTAATACCCTACTTCCTGCTTGATTGATCTTGATGAATATGAGTATTACAAGAGTTGATCTACCTCGAGATCGTAATGGCTAAAACCCTAAAAGTCTAGACTATATGACAATGGTAATGAGCATCTGTCCTCCGGACTGAGTCCTCTGGTTTATATAGACACCAGGAGGATCTAGGGTTACACAAGGTCGGTTACAAAGGAAAGGAATCTACATATTTGGTCGCCAAGCTTGCCTTTCACGCCAAGGAGAGTCCCATCCAGACACGGGTGCAGCCTTCGGTCTTCGCATCTTCACAGCCCATCAGTCCGGCCCATGGCTAACAGGCCGGACGCCCGAGGACCCCTTAGTCCAGGACTCCCTCAGTAGCCCCTGAACCTGGCTTTAATGACAAGGTATCCGGCGCGTAGATTTGTCTTCGACATTGCAAGGCGGGTTCCTCCTTCCGAACTCCAAGATAGTCTTCGGACGTATTGAATGTGTCCGGACCTGTAACACGCACCGCCCAGCCATATAGAGAATATAATATTCCACGAGTCTAACCCGCTGACAACTTTTTGTAACATGACATCACGTCTGCCCGGTCACTATATCGAACCGCTTTGTCTGACATCCCGTGTTTCGAGATGCGATTTCCATTGGCACGTCTTGTCAAAGCAGAGGTCGTGTCCCCTTATCGCGGGATTTTCATCAATTCGGGCGCGGGTAACCCAACCGTGCCTGTTTACACAACCCTTGGGAATAGGCGAGTTTTAAGGTGAGTGGGGAGGCGTTCGATATTCACTGCCTTTATAAGGGGATAAGGATTCCCCCTTCTTCTCCCATGCCTTCTATTTTCCTTCGCCCTTCCACTCCTGAGCTCCAGCGCCCAATTTCTCATCTTCTTCCCACTCAAGCCAGCGCTCAACCATGTCCGGATCCGGAGGCCAAGGCAAGTGGATGGCCTCCTCCGTCAAGGGGAAGGACATTACTGAGCTTCGGGCAGCCGGGTACTTGGCGAAGGAAATCGCCCACCGCCTTCCTGCCCAGGGACAAGTCGCCCCCATGCCGAAGCCCAACGAGAGGGTGGTATTCATCCCTCATTTCTTCCGCGGGCTAGGGTTTCCACTCCACCCTTTCGTCCGCGGGCTGATGTACTATTACGGGATTGACTTCCATGATCTATCCCCGAACTCCTTCCTCAACATTTCGGCGTTCATCATCGTGTGTGAGGCCTTCCTCCGTATCCAACCCCACTTCGGGCTATGGCTCAAAGTCTTCAACGTGAAGCCGAAGGTGGTGGATGGCCAGCACGCGGAGTGCGGAGGAGCCATGGTGAGTAAGCTGTCCAATGTCTCCTGGCCGAAAGGCACTTTCGTGAAGACTGTCAAGGAGTGGCAGAAACAATGGTTCTACATTACAGAACCCCGCGGCACCAACTGGGCCGTAGCTGCCAAATTCAACCCCGGTGCTCCAATGCGGCTCACCTCCTGGGTCGAGAAGAGCCCGAACTGGTGTTCGCCAGACGAGCTGACAGCGCTGCAGACGCGCGTTCAGAGCATGGTGGACAAGAATGTCAAACTTGTCGATGTAATCCAGGTGATGCTAGTTCGGCGGATTCTCCCGTGCCAAAGCCGAAGCCTCCCGCTATGGAAGTTCAATCCGAAGAAGCACCATACCCTGACGAGGCTCTTCGAGACTTCTCACAAAGATGTCTTGAGGTTGCTCTTCAAGGGCAACGAGATACCACCAGCCACATATTCGGACTGTGGGCATGATGTTAACCACCCCGCCAGCGAGGTATGTTGTTTTTACCGCATCCCCTACTTGCTCGTTTCAAGGATGATGCCTAAGCTTTTATTGTCATCGTTTCTTCAGGACTGGATGGAGAGGGCGAAGCGGATCCAATGTCTGGCTCCGCTGCCTGAAGAACCAGTCATCCCGCGTTTAGCAAAGATGCTGGTGCCGTCGCCCTACAAGGCGCCGGAGAAGAAGGCAACAGGGAAGGCCAAGGGGGCCGGAGTGGCCCCCGCCGCAAGGGCGCTTCGGACGCGACGTCCGAAGACAAGACTCATTCCTCCGCCGCCGAAGACAATGACGATGAGGAGGAGGAGGAAAACAACCCTTCCCCTGATGAGGGGAAGAAGAAGAGGGCGGCGTCCACCATTCTGGAGGCGGAGGCGCCCAAGAAGGGGAAAGGCCCACTCGTGGGCAGCTCCGCATGGGACGTCGAAAGTAGTCCGGAGCAACGCCCCCGCACTACTAGAAAAAGGCTTACTAGTGGCGCACCAGTTTTGCCTACTAATGGCGCACTACTGGTGCGCCACTAGCACCACGCCACTAGTATTTTTTACTAATGGCGCACCACTGGTGCGCCATTAGTATCTGGTATACTAATGGCGCACCAGGCAGTGCGCCATTAGTATAGGCCATGGTGCGCCATTAGTATGCCTCCCAGTGGGCATGTGCTTTGCCATACTAATGGCGCACTGCTGGGTGATGCGCCATTAGTATCCTTTGGCATACTAATGGCGCACATTTGGGTGATGCGCCATTAGTATGTATATTAGGGATTTTTTTCTTTTCTAATATCTGCACAGATTACAAAATATATTATTGGACAGAATATAAACAGCACCACACAGCAACAGCAGATTCATCGAATACAATAGAAGATTAGTCTCCAAATACAATTCATCATATAAGTCTCTGAATTCAAAAGACCGAACAAAGATAGAACATTACAAGTCTCGAGACCGCGAGTAGCGAGTTTGTCGAAAGTAATACTAATCCTAACAAGTCCTACTAATCATCATCATACAACTTCTACTCGTTATTAAGGACCTAAAATACCCTATTTAAGGTAAAATAGCATAAAACAATATAGACCCTGACTCTCCATTATGGAGAATGGAGATCATCCTGTCTCCAATTCTTGCGCGGCGCTTCCTTTTGCTTCCAAGAACCTCCTTACGACTGTCCATACATTTTTTTTCCATTCTCTGATTAGCATGTCTCCAGTTCTTCTAGAAATCCGGTATGGACAGTTGAGATTCGTAGGATGACCTGGATATAAGTTCAAAACTTGAAGGCTGCCATTCTGATACATCAAATGAGGCACACAATCCTCTGGGATTCTCTGTTGAAAAACATAGTAATAAATTCATAGTTAGCAATGATGTACTAGTTTTAGAAGTATGCAAAAGATGCACGGATGTCGTAATAGTAAAAAATCTTACCAGGGTATCTCCATGGTAGTTACCGTAGTTCAACACGTGCACTAGTGGCACGTATTGACCATAATGTTGAGGAGTTTGATTGTAGATATTGTAATTCTCAAGATCAGTACAAAATCCGACCAGATGATTTTTCTCCTGATAAGTTAACTCGGAGACAAAACCCAGCAAACTAGCACCACAATGTGCCTCTACTTTCATATGGATGAAAAGGCCACAGACCATATGGTCCTCTACTAGCATATCTTCAACACCAATTTCTTTCAGTTTTGGCAGTTTATGTGCCTTTGGTAAGCATTATATTACAAAAAAACAAGATATGCAGTACTATACAATATCCATAACCAGAAAACAAGACATGCATAGGCTATATTTGAAACAAGATATTCTGCCACATCACAAAATACTACTACTACTGCTGCATATGATTCATGCCCTAAGCACAATATACTACTACTACTGCTGCATCATATCATAGGAAATAATTGCCACTGATATCATTCCAGCCTCTCAAGTGGAAGATGACCCAGCTAACTGAATTTAGTTTCAGTAAGGTTTTCAGTAAAGCCAAATTAATTGCCACTGATATCATTCCAGCCTCTCAAGAGGCTTGACTATATGTCTGTGTTCAGTCTACTCCATTGTCTCTAGCTAACCCTGGCACCTACACTGATGACTGATTTGCTAAGCTTTTGGGAGACTATGTGTATAGAGCTTCTACTAAAAAGAAGAACCATGCTCAGTGTTATGGCCTTGCAGACCATCTGAATTTGTGTGAGGAGCGAACTGCTCCGATCTGCAGTGACACCACCCTTCACTTCTACATTAATATTGCTTGAGATAATGAGAAATGAGACTTGCTTGAGATACCATATGAAAGTGCTGAACTTGACAGTTGACACAGATGCAACCTCATATAAAATATGTGTTGGAAACACTTGAGCTTTATTACAAAGTAGAAGATTTTGCAACATAACCACTTATATTCACTGAAATAACCACCACTTATATTCATCAACATAACCACTGCCAATCAGAGATGGGGGACAGGGGAGAGGGAGGGCAGACGCCGGCAGCCGGAGGGGCGGGAAGGGGATGAGCATACCTGCGCTGGACGCAGGTGGGTAGGGCTGGAGCTCGCCCCGGTTCTGCTCGATGATGGAGTTCGTCCGATCCTGCAGAGAGAAGGGAAGGTGGAGGAGTCAGGAGGGAATGGAGGGGAGGAGGGAGGTCGAGGTGGACGCCGGCGGGTCAGGAGGGATTTACCTGGCCGCCGCTCGATTTGGCGCGTGGAAGACGAGGTGGGGCGGCGGGTAGACGTGGGGGCGGCGGCGCGGGGGAGCTGCAGTGGTGGGGGGCGCGGGGGCGGCGGCGCGGGGGAGCTGCAGTGGTGGGGGGCGCGGGGGCGGCGGCGCGGGGGAGCTGCAATGGTGGGGGAGCGCGGGGGCGGCGGGGGTCGGGGCGGCGGGGTCGTGGGTCAGGCCGGTGAGCGCGCGGGTGGACTGGCGAGGGAGAGGGAGGAATTAGCTAAGGGGGGGAACTTACTAATGGCGCACCCCGAAGCGGTGCGCCATTAGAATGTTTTTTTACATAGCAATGGCGCACCCACGACGCGTGCGCCATTAGTAAAAAAAAATTATGTAGCAATGGCGCACCAGCCAGCGGTGTGCCATAAGTAATTTTATTATTATTATTTTTGTTGCATCTAGTAATTTTTTAGAAATTGAATATGAATATGAAACAGTAATAATTTATTATTTAAAAATATCATCAAATTTATTATTTGAAAATATCATCAAATTTGTTATTTGAAAATATAATCAAATTTGTTTTTTTTGCAATTTTAGTTGCATTCATTTGTGACGGTGGAGCGGGCCCGGGAGGGTGCGGGGGGTCGTCGGCGGCGGTGGAGCGGGCCGGGGAGGGTGCGGGGGGTCGGCGGCGGCGGTGGAGCGGGCCGGGGAGGGTGCGGTGGGTCGTCGGCGGCGGTGGAGCAGGGGAGCTAGGGTGCGGTGGGTCGTCGGCGGCGGTGGAGCGGGGGAGGGTGCGGTGGGTCGTCGGCGACGGTGGAGCAGGGAAGGGTGCGGTGGGTCGTCGGCGGCGGTTGGAGCGGGGGAGGGTGCGGGGGGTCGGCGGCGGCGGCCGGTGGAGCGGGGTAGAGGGTGCGGGGGGTGCTCGGCGGCGAGGGGGGCCAGATCTGGCGAGGTGGGATAGCGATCGAGATGGAGAGGGATCGAGATCAAAGTGTCCATGAAATATACACTAATGGCGCACCGTCGAACAGTGCGCCATTACTAGCTTAAACTAGTAATGGCGCACTCTCCCCTGGTGCGCCATTAGCAGTTTTGCAAAAAAATAAAAAATAAAAAAATATTGTAGTGGCGAACTGTGTGGCTGGTGCGCCGTTACTAGTTAGAACTAGTAATGGCGCACTGTGCACTGGTGCGCCATTAGTATTTCTGGAAAAATAGAAAAAATAAAAATTTATTACTAATGGCGCACCGTGTGTCTGGTGCGCCATTAGTGTATTTCACACTAATGGCGCACCAGCACATGGTGCGCCACTGCTACATAGCAATGGCGCACCACATGTATGGTGCGCCATTAGTGGCCATTCCATCTATAGCCCTTTTCCTAGTAGTGCCGCACTAAGCCGCGGGCCGCATCGTAAGTGCTAGGACTTATAACCACCCATAAAGTTTCTCCTCCTCATTGTATTGATATGATTGGTTATGTTATTGCAGTCCGGCCCACAATAGCTCCCCGCGATCCTCATCAGGAGGTTCGCTGGATTCCAAGGCGATGGCCAGCGAGTCACCGCCGGCCGCTCAGTCCCCCAAGGCCAAGGACGACGCGGAGGTGCTATCCCGAAGGACCGTTCCAGGTCGAGGAGAGGCTTGGGAGGCGCCAGAAGGCGAAACCCCCGTCGCCGGACACCAGGGGGAGTCAATCCCCATGAGGACTGGTGGGGAGGGTCGTATTCAGTTTGGCCCTTAGCCGGACTCGAGTCCGGAGATCGATGCGGCTCCGGAATCCGGCACGCAACCTCCTTCAAAAGAAGGGGGATGCCTATTCCGCCGGTGACCCCTGTCCAACCAGGGGCATCGGATAATCTGCTGGAAGCGCTGTGAGGTGCTTCCATTGTGGATGAGCACCGTGCCCTTATGGGCACTGTAACTGAAAAGGTTCAGTCCGCCAAGAGCGGACTAACCGAAGCCTGCCGACAGGTTTTGAGGTAAGCGACGCAAAAGAAGAGAAAATCCCAATATAGACAGTAGCCCATGAGACACTGTTCGGTGTTTAGAAAGAAAAAGCCGGACAGATGATCAATCTCCTGTTGCAGGAAACTAACTAAATTTGTCTGAAATGTATGCACAGGCATCGCTGTTGGCCGCAGCCTCGCATGCTGCCGAAGTCTCCGGACTAAAGCGGAGACTGGAGGAGGCCGAGGAGGAGCTTGGCCATGTGAAGAGGCAGCTCCAGGAAAAACAAGGTATGTAATAACCTGTTATGTATTCGAAAAAGGTTAAATGATATGCATTGACCGAAATGCCATGATGTGTACAGAGGCGACGACCGAGGCCCTGAAAAAGGCCCTGGCCGAAGCCGAAGGGAAGGCTGTCAAGGAGCAGGCCGCTCGGAAGAAGCTCAAGGCCCGGGTCAACGAGGTCCAACAAGAGCTCCAAGACGCGGTGAAGAAGTGCGATACCTTGGAGCGCGATGCGTCGGTTCAGGAGACCGAACTCGCCAAGGCTCGTCATAATGCGGAGTCGGCCCGGATTGAAGCCTGATACGTCCATTTTGCATCATGCTTTTATATCGATATTTATTGCATTATGGGCTGTTATTACACATTATGTCACAATAATTATGCCTATTTTCTCTTATTTTACAAGGTTTACATAAGGAGGGAGAATGCCGGCAGCTGGAATTCTAGGCTGGAAAAGGAGCAAATATTACAGACATATTCTGCACAACTCCAAAAGTCCTGAAACTCCACGAAAGTTGTTTTTGGAAATAATAAAAAATATTGAGCGGAAGAAATACGTCAGGGGGGCCTCCACCTATCCATGAGGGTGGGGGCGCGTCCTACCCCCTGGGCGCGCCCCCCTGCCTCGTGGGCCCCCTGTTGGCCCTCCGGTGCCCATCTTCTGCTATATGAAGTCTTTCGTCCAAAGAAAAATAATAGGCAAGCTTTCGGGACGAGACTCCGCCGCCACGAGGCGGAACCTTGGCGGAACCAATCTAGGGCTTCGGCAGAGCTGTTCTGCCGGGGACACTTCCCTCCGGGAGGGGAAATCATCGCCATCATCATCACAAACGCTCCTCTCATGGGAGAGGGCAATCTCCATCAACATCTTCACCAACACCATCTCCTCTCAAACCCTAGTTCATCTCTTGTATCCAATTCTTGTCTCTAAGTCTAGGATTTGTACCTGTAGGTTGCTAGTAGTGTTGATTACTCCTTGTAGTTGATGCTAGTTGGTTTATTTGGTGGAAGATCATATGTTCAGATCCTATATGCATATTAATACTCCTCTGATTATGAACATGAATATGCTTTGTGAGTAGTTACGTTTGTTCCTGAGGACATGGGAGAAGTCTTGCTATTAGTAGTCATGTGAATTTGGTATTCGTTCGATATTTTGATGAGATGTATGTTGTCTCTCCTCTAGTGGTGTTATGTGAACATCGACTACATAACACTTCACCATTATTTGGGCCTAGAGGAAGGCATTGGGAAGTAATAAGTAGATGATGGGTTGCTAGAGTGACAGAAGCTTAAACCCTAGTTTATGCGTTGCTTCGTAAGGGGCTGATTTGGAATCATATGTTTCATGCTATGGTTAGGTTTACCTTAATACTTTTGTTGTAGTTGCGGATGCTTGCAATAGAGGTTAATCATAAGTGGGATGCTTGTTCAAGTAAGAACAGCACCCAAGCACCGGTCCACCCACATATCAAATTATCAAAGTACCGAACGCGAATCATATGAACGTGATGAAAACTAGCTTGACGATAATTCCCATGTGTCCTCGGGAGCGCTTTTCTTTATATAAGAGTTTGTCCAGGCTTGTCCTTTGCTACAAAAAGGATTGGGCCACCTTGCTGCACTTTATTTACTTTTGTTACTTGTTGCTCATTACCAATTATCTTATCACAAAACTATCTGTTACCTATAAGTTCAGTGCTTGCAGAGAATACCTTGCTGAAAACCGCTTATCATTTCCTTCTGCTCCTCGTTGGGTTCGACACTCTTACTTATCGAAAGGACTACGATAGATCCCCTATACTTGTGGGTCATCAAGACTCTTTTCTGGCGCCGTTGCCGGGGAGTGAAGCGCCTTTGGTAGGTGGAATTTGGTAAGGAAAAATTTATAGTGTGCTGAAATTTTTTGTCACTTGTTACTATGGAAAGTAATCCTCTGAGGGGCTTGTTCGGGGTATCTTCACCCCGACCAGTAGAGCAAAGAGTTGCTCCTCAACCTACTGAACCTACTAAAAATGAAAATGTCTACTTTGAAATTCCTTCGGGTATGTTAGAAAAACTGCTAGCTAATCCTTTTGCAGGAGATGGAACAATGCATCCTGATGAGCACCTAATCTATGTGGATGAAGTTTGTGGATTATTTAAGCTTGCAGGTATACCCGATGATGTCATTAAGAAGAAGGTCTTCCCTTTATCTTTGAAGGGAGATGCATTGACATGGTATAGGCTATGTGATGATACGGGGTCATGGAACTACAAACGATTGAAATTGGAATTTCATCAGAAGTTTTATCCTATGCATCTTGTTCATCGTGATCGCAAATATATATATAATTTTTGGCCTCGTGAAGGAGAAAGCATCGCTCAAGCTTGGGGGAGGCTTAAATCAATGTTATATTCATGCCCCAATCATGAGCTCCCAAGAGAAGTAATTATTCAAAGTTTTTATGCTCGGCTTTCTGATAACAATCGCACCATGCTCGATACTTCTTATGCTGGCTCTTTTATGATGAAGACTATTGAATTCAAATGGAACTTATTGGAAAGAATTAAACGCAACTCTGAAGATTGGGATCTCGACGAAGGTAAGGAGTCAGGTATGACACCTAAGTTTGATTGTGTTAAATCTTTTATGGATACCGATGTTTTCCGTAAATTTAGCACTAAATATGGACTTGACTCTGAGATAGTAGCTTCTTTCTGTGAATCTTTTGCTGCTCATGTTGATCTCCCTAAGGAGAAGTGGTTTAAATATCATCCTCCCATAGAAGTAAAAGTAGCTGCACCTATTAACGTTGAAGAAAAGACTATCACTTATAATGATCCTATTGTTCCTACTACTTATGTTGAGAAACCACCTTTCCCTGTGAGAATAAAGGATCATGCTAAAGCTTCAACTGTGGTCCGTAAAAGCAATATTAGAACTTATACACCTCCTGAGCAAATTAAAGTTGAACCTAATATTGCTATTTTTAAAGATCTCTTGTCTGATAATATCGATGGGCATGTTATTCATTTCCGTGATGAAACTGCTAGAATTGCCAAACCTTGTGCTAAAGATAAACATAGACCTGTGGTAGGCATGCCTGTTATTTCGATTAAAATAGGAGATCATTGTTATCATGGCTTATGTGATATGGGTGCTAGTGCTAGTGCAATACCTTTTGACTTATACAAAGAAGTTATGCATGATATTGCACCTACTGAGATAGAAGATATTGATGTCACAATTAAACTTGCCAATAGAGATACTATTTCACCAATGGGAATTGTTAGAGATGTTTAAGTCTTGTGTGGGAAAACTAAATATCTTGCTGATTTTCTTGTTCTTGGTTCCCCACAAGATAGCTTTTGTCCCATTATATTTGGTATACCCTTCTTGAACACTGTTAATGCTAGGATAGACTGCGAAAAGGATATTGTTACTATTGGTTTGGGTGATATGTCTCATGAGTTTAATTTCTCTAAATTTCGTAGACAACACCGTGAAGAGGAATTGCCTAGTAAGGATGAAATAATTGGTCTTGCTTCTATTGTCGTACCTCCTAGTGATCCTTTAGAACAATATTTGCTAGACCATGAAAATGATATGTTTATGAATGAAAGAAGGGAAATAGATGAAGTATTCTTTAAACAGGAACCTATCCTGAAACACAATTTGCCTGTTGAAATCTTAGGGGACCCTCCTCCACCCAAGGGTGATCCCGTGTTTGAGCTTAAACCGTTACCTGATACTCTTAAATATGCTTATCTTGATGAGAAAAAGATATATCCTGTTATTATTAGTGCTAACCTTTCAGAGCATGAAGAAGAGAGATTATTGAAAACTCTGAAGAAGCACCGTGCTGCTATTGGATATACTCTTGATGATCTTAAGGGCATTAGTCCCACTCTATGCCAATAGAAAATAAATTTGGAGAAAGATGCCAAACCAGTTCGTGATCACCAACGACGGCTGAATCCTAAGATGAAAGAAGTGGTAAGAAAGGAAATACTAAAGCTCCTTGAGGCAGGTATAATTTATCCCGTTGCTGATAGTCAGTGGGTAAGTCCTGTCCATTGTGTCCTTAAAAAGGGAGGTATTACTGTCGTTCCTAATGATAAAGATGAATTGACCCCGCAAAGAATTATTACAGGTTATCGGATGGTAATTGATTTCCGCAAATTAAATAAGGCTACTAAAAAGATCATTACCCCTTACCTTTTATTGATCAAATGCAAGAAAGATTATCCAAACATACACATTTTTGCTTTCTAGATGGTTATTCTGGTTTCTCTCAAATACCTGTGTCAGCTGCTGATCAATCAAAGACCACTTTTACTTGCCCTTTCGGTACTTTTGCTTATAGACGTATGCCTTTTGGTTTATGTAATGCACCTGCTACCTTTCAAAGATGCATGATGGCTATATTCTCTGACTTTTGTGAAAAGATTTGTGAGGTTTTCATGGACGATTTCTCCGTTTATGGATCCTCTTTTGATGATTGCTTGAGCAACCTTGATCGAGTTTTGCAGAGATGTGAAGAAACTAATCTTGTCTTGAATTGGGAGAAGTGCCACTTTATGGTTAATGAAGGTATCGTCTTGGGGCATAAAGTTTATGAAAGAGGTATTGAAGTTGATAAAGCCAAGGTTGATGCTATTGAAAAGATGCCATGTCCCAAGGACATCAAAGGTATAAGAAGTTTCCTTGGTCACGCCGGTTTTTATAGGAGGTTCATTAAGGACTTCTCAAAAATTTCTCGGCCTCTGACTAATTTATTGCAAAAAGATATACCATTTGTCTTTGATGATGATTGCGTATAAGCATTTGAAATACTTAAGAAGGCATTGATTTCTGCACCTATTGTTCAGCCACCTGATTGGAATTTACCCTTTGAAATTATGTGTGATGCTAGTGATTATGCTGTAGGTGTTGTCCTAGGGCAAAGAGTTGATAAGAAATTAAATGTTATTCAATATGCTAGTAAAACTCTAGACAATGCTCAGAGAAATTATGCTACTACTGAAAAAGAATTCTTAGCAGTTGTATTTGCTTGTGATAAGTTCAGACCTTATATTGTTGATTCTAAAGTAACTATTCACACTGATCATGCTGCTATTAAATATCTTATGGAAAAGAAAGATGCTAAACCTAGACTTATTAGATGGGTTCTCTTGCTACAAGAATTTGATTTGCATATTATTGATAGAAAGGGAGCTGAGAACCCCGTTGCAGACAACTTGTCTAGGTTAGAAAATGTTCTTGATGACCCACTACCTATCGATGATAGGTTTCCTGATGAGCAATTAAATGTCATAAATACTTCTCGTACTGCTCCATGGTATGCTGATTATGCTAATTACATCGTTGCTAAATTCATACCACCTAGTTTCACATACCAGCAAAAGAAAAAGTTTTTCTATGATTTGAGACATTACTTCTGGGACGACCCACATCTTTATAAAGAAGGAGTAGATGGTGTTATTAGACGTTGTGTACCTGAGCATGAATAGGAACAGATCCTACGCAAGTGTCACTCCGAGGCTTATGGAGGACACCACGCTGGAGACAGAACTGCACATAAGGTATTGCAATCCGGTTTTTATTGGCCTACTCTCTTCAAGGATGACCGTAAGTTTGTTTTATCTTGTGATGAATGTCAAAGAATTGGTAATATTAGTAGACGTCAAGAAATGCCTATGAATTATTCACTTGTTATTGAACCATTTGATGTTTGGGGCTTTGATTATATGGGACCTTTTCCTGCCTCTAATGGATACACACATATTTTAGTTGCTGTTGATTACGTTACTAAGTGGGTAGAAGCTATTCCAACTAGTAGTGGTGATCATAACACCTCTATTAAAATGCTTAAAGAAGTTATTTTTTCGAGGCTTGGAGTCCCTAGATATTTAATGACTGATGGTGGTTCACATTTTATTCATGGTGCTTTTCGTAAAATGCTTGCTAAGTATGATGTTAATCATAGAATTGCATCTCCTTATCACCCGCAGTCTAGTGGTCAAGTAGAATTGAGCAATAGAGAGCTCAAATTAATTTTGCAAAAGACTGTTAATAGATCTAGAAAGAATTGGTCCAAGAAACTTGATGATGCATTATGGGCCTACAGAACCGCATATAAAAATCCTATGGGTATGTCTCCGTATAAAATGGTTTATGGAAAAGCATGTCACTTACCTCTCGAACTAGAACATAAGGCTTATTGGGCTACTAAAGAGCTCAATTATGATTTCAAACTTGCCGGCGAGAAGAGGTTATTTTCCATTAGCTCACTTGATGAATGGAGAACCCAAGCCTATGAAAATGCCAAGTTGTTTAAAGAAAAGGTTAAAAGATGGCATGACAAAAGAATACAAAAGCGTGAGTTTAATGTAGGTGATTATGTATTGATATACAACTCTCGTTTAAGATTTTTTGCAGGAAAAATTCTCTCTAAATGGGAAGGCCCTTATGTTATCGAGGAGGTCTATCGTTCTGGTGCCATGAAAATCAACAACTTCGAAGGCACAAATCCGAAGGTGGTAAACGGTCAAAGAATCAAACACGATATCTCAGGTAATCCTATAAATGTTGAAACTAATGTTATTGAAACCGTAACCCCGGAGGAATACATAAGGGACACTCTACGGTACGTTTCAGACTCTGAAAAGGAATAGGTATGTGGTACGGTAAGTAAACAGACTCCAAAACAGTTCTAAAGGCAACTTTTCTCCGTTTTGGAATATTTAGAAAAATAGAAAAATAAGAAGCAGTCCGGGAAGGACACGAGGGCTCCACGAGGGTGGAGGGCGCGCCCTACCCTACTAGGCGCGCCCCCTGCCTCGTGGGCACCTCGTGTGCTCTCCGGACTCCGTTTTCTTCCATGATACGTATTTTGGTCGGTAAAAATTCATTATATATTCTCCCAAAGGTTTTGACTCCTGTATCACGCAAATATCCTTTGTTCTTGTTTCGAGCTGTTTTTCTAACAGATCTAGATCATCATGTCGTCCCCCTCCTCCAACAATGGTGACAACGATGCTTGGCTAATGAAGATAGAGCTGAATAGGGAAGAACCCGTGGAGATTGATAACCCACAAGTATAGGGGATCGCAATAGTTTTCGAGGGTAGAGTATTCAACCCAAATTTATTGATTCGACACAAGGGGAGCCAAAGAATATTCTCAATTATTAGCAGTTGAGTTGTCAATTCAACCACACCTGGATAACTTAGTATCTGCAGCAAAGTGTTTAGTAGCAAAGTAATATGGAAGTAACGGTAACGGTAGCAAAAGTAATATTTTTTGGTTTTGTAGTGATTGTAACAGTAGCAACGGAAAAGTAAATAAGTGAAGAACAATATATGAAAAGCTCGTAGGCATTGGATCGGTGATGGAGAATTATGCCGGATGCGGTTCATCATGTAACAGTCATAACATAGGGTGACACAGAACTAGCTCCAATTCATCAATGTAATGTAGGCATGTATTCCGAATATAGTCATACTTGCTTATGGAAAAGAACTTGCATGACATCTTTTGTCCTACCCTCCCGTGGCAGCGGGGTCCTAATGGAAACTAAGGGATATTAAGGCCTCCTTTTAATAGAGTACCGGACCAAAGCATTAACACATAGTGAATACATGAACTCCTCAAACTATGGTCATCACCGGGAGTGGTCCCGATTATTGTCACTTCGGGGTTGCCGGATCATAACACATAGTAGGTGACTATAGACTTGCAAGATAGGATCAAGAACTCACATATATTCATGAAAACATAATAGGTTCAGATCTGAAATCATGGCACTCGGGCCCTAGTGACAAGCATTAAGCATAGCAAAGTCATAGCAACATCAATCTCCGAACATAGTGGATACTAGGGATCAAACCCTAACAAAACTAACTCAATTACATGATAGATCTCATCCAACCCATCACCGTCTAGCAAGCCTACGATGGAATTACTCACGCACGGCGGTGAGCATCATGAAATTGGTGATGGAGGATGGTTGATGATGACGACGGCGACGGATTCCCCTCTCCGGATCCCCGAATGGACTCCAGATCAGCCCTCCCGAGAGGTTTTAGGGCTTGGCGGCGGCTCCGTATCGTGAAACGCGATGAATCCTTCTCTCTGATTTTTTTCTCCCCGAAAGTGAATATATTGAGTTGGAGTTGAGGTCGGTGGAGCGTCGGGGGGCCCACGAGGTAGGGGGGGCGCGCCCCCCCACCCTCGTGGACAGGGCATGGGCCCCCTGACGTGGATTTTTCTTCCAGTATTTTTCTTATTTTCCAAATAGATGTTCCGTGGAGTTTCAGGTCATTCCGAGAACTTTTGTTTCTGCACATAAATAACACCATGGAAAGTCTGCTAAAAACAGCGTCAGTCCGGGTTAGTTCCATTCAAATCATGCAAGTTAGAGTCCAAAATAAGGGCAAAAGTGTTTGGAAAAGTAGATATGACGGAGATTTATCAACTCCCCCAAGCTTAAACCTTTGCTTGTCCTGAAGCAATTCAGTTGATAAACTGAAAGTGATAAAGAAAAACTTTTACAAACTTTGTTTGCTCCTGTTGTTGTAAATATGTAAAGCCAGCATTCAAGTTTTCAGCAAAGATTATGACTAACCACATTTGCAATAACTCTTAGGTCTCATGTTTACTCATATCAATGGCATGATCAACTAGCGAGCAATAATAATAAATCTCGGATGACAACACTTTCTCAAAACAATCTTGATATGATATAATAAGATGGTATCTCGCTAGCCCTTTCTGAGACCGCAAAACATAAATGCAGAGCACCTTTAAAGATCAAGGACTGACTAGACATTGTAATTCATGGTAAAAGAGATCCAGTCATAGTCATACCCAACATAAATTAATAGTAATGGATGCAAATGACAGCAGTGCTCTCCAGCTGGTGCTTTTTAATAAGAGGGTGATGACTCAACATGAAAGTAAATAGATAGGCCCTTCGCAGAGGGAAGCAGGGTTTTGTAGAGGTGCCAGAGCTCGATTTTGGAATAGAGATAAATAATATTTTGAGCGGCATACTTTCATTGTGAACATAACAACCAAGAGATGGCGATATCTTCCATGCTACAGACATTATAGGCGGTTCCCAAACAGAATGGTAAAGTTTATACTCCCCCTCCACCAACAAGAATCAATCCATGGCTTGCTCGAAACAACGAGTGCATCCAACTAGCAACAGTCCCGGGGGAGTTTTGTTTGCAATTATTTTTGATTTAGTTTGTATAAAGCATGGGACTGGGCATCCCGGTGACCAGCCATTTTCTCGTGAATGAGGAGCGGAGTCCACTCCTCTTGAGAATAACCCGCCTAGCATGGAAGATACGGACAGCCCTAGTTGATACATGAGCTATTCGAGCATACAAATAAGAATTTCATTTGAAGGTTTAGAGTTTGGCACATACAAATTTACTTGGAACGGCAGGTAGATACCGCATATAGGAAGGTATGGTGGACTCATATGGAATAACTTTGGGGTTTAAGGGATTGGATGCACAAGCAGTATTCCCGCTTAGTACAAGTGAAGGCTAGCAAAAGACTGGGAAGCGACCAACTAGAGAGCGACAACAGTCATGAACATGCATTAAAATAAATAGACATTGAGTACGAGCATGAGTAGGATATAATCCACCATGAACATAAATATCGTGAAGGCTATGTTGATTTGTTTCAACTACATGTGTGAACGTGTGCCAAGTCGAGTCACTTAAATCATTCAAAGGAGGATACCACCCCACTATACCACATCACAACCATTTTAATAGCATGTTGGCACGCAAGGTAAACCATTATAACTCATAGCTAATCAAGCATGGCATAAGCAACTATGATCTCTAATTGTCATTGCAAACATATTTATTCATAATAGGCTGAATCAGGAACAATGAACTCATCATATTTACAAAAACAAGAGAGGTCGAGTTCATACCAGCTTCTCTCATCTCAGTCAGTCCATCATATATCGTCATAATTGCCTTTCACTTGCACGACCGAACGATGTGAAAATAATAAGAGTGCACGTGCATTGGACTAAGCTGGAATCTGCGAGCATTCAATAAACAGGAGAAGACAAGGCAATATGGACTCTTGGTTAAATCAACAATAATGCATATAAGAGCCACTTCAACAATTTAATCATGGTCTTCTCCCATCGACCCCCAAAGAAAAGAAAAGAAATAAAACTATTTACACGGGAAAGCTCCCAACAAGCAAAAGAAGAACGAGAAATCTTTTTGGGTTTTCTTTTTAATTATTACTACTACAGCAAGAAAGTAAACTAGCTAAAAGCTACACTAATTTTTTTTTGGTTTTTCTTAAGGTTTAACAAACACACAAGAAGAAAGCAGGAAAAAGGAAATAAACTAGCATGGATATTACAATGAAAAAGTATGAGCACCGACATCTAGCAATGAGTGTGTGAACATAAATGTAATGTCGATAAGAAATACGTACTCCCCCAAGCTTAGGCTTTTGCCCTAAGTTGGTCTATTGCCACGGATGGCCTGGCGGATATCCATAGTTGTAGCCGGGGTCGTACTGAGATGAAGAAGACTCTGATTGCCACTGGTTGGAAATCATCTCCGGATCCCACTGGTAGTTAGACTGTCGTGGAGGTTCAAATTGTGGTTCCGGCTCCGTAGCTGGTGTAGGGTTTTGGTAGGCATGAATGGCCGCCAACGGAACGAGATACGGACCTTCAGATAAATTAAACAAGGAGGGAGCAGGCAAGGTAATAGTCTCAGGGTGATGTTTATCAAAGAACAATTTGTATTTAAGCGCCCCTTCCCTATTCTTAACAATAAAGTCATGCGCTACCATACTCTTATAATCTAAATAAGCAGTGGGCAGCAATTTTTCTTCTTTTTCATAGTGCCTAATAGGTATGGTATAGTGTGCAGCAAGGCGTGAAGCATAAATACCTCCAAAGATGGGGCCCTTTGTACGGTTCAAACTTAACCGTTTGGCAATAATACCGCCCATACTAACAGTGTTATCGCAGAATAAACCATGGAACAAAATGATAATATCAGGAACACTAAGGTTTCCACAGTTTCCGCGACCAATTAAGCAACGACTAGCAAATATGGCAAAGTAGCGTAAAACAGGAAAATGTATGCTAGTGATTCTTGCATCGGAAACCTTCCTAGTTTCCCCAACAGTAATAGTGTCAATAAACCCATCCACATCTTTATGATGTGGTTCATCTAAACTACCCTCAAAAGGTATTTTGCAAACCTTGCAAAATTCATCTAGTGGCATCTTCTTAACAACATCATATAAATGAAACTCTACTGAAGGAGGTGATTCCTTAGGATAATATTAGAAGTTTTGCACAAAAGTATTGGTGAGTAAGAGATACTGATTGCGTTGGTCGCGGAGGAAGTCGGTGAGGCCTGCATTCTCAGCCAATTCATAAAAATCATTGTAAATCTCGGCTTCTCTCAAGAAATCATTGGAAGGCCATTCACACAGCCGGACCTCCGTGCTGCGAGGCAAATTATATTTGGGCCTCTGAGCTTCTTCACTTTGCTTTTCCTTCGAGCTTCGGCTCAATGAGCCCCTCAAAAATCTTTTCATTATTTTCTGAAAAATTCTGAAATTTTTAGTAACTTCAAATAAAAATGAACCAAACTCAACAAAATTGATAGCAACTACTCCTACAAGTGCCTAGAGCCTATATCAAGCATTAGAACTACTTGGAACCATATAAATTTGACATGCAAGCTCAAGAACATGGTCACCTAGGCAGCAAAAATTTGCAATGAATAAAGAACTAGAACAAAAAATAATTGGACCAATGGAGGAGTCACATACCAAGGAACAATCTCCCCAAGCAGTTTTGTGAGAGGTGCTTTGAGCAAGGAGATCGAAAATCGCAGCAAAATGAGCTAGAACTCGTGCTTGAGCTGGATGGTGATTTTTTTTGGGAGGAAGAAGAAGTGTGTGGGTGCAGCAATAAGTGGAGGGGAGCCACCGTGGGCCCACGAGGCAGGGGGAGCGCCCAGGGGGTAGGGCGCGCCCTCCACCCTCGTGGCCAGGTGCTTGCCCCTCCTGCTGTGTTCTCAGTGCCAGATATTCTCAAATATTCCAGAAAAAAATCATATTTCATTTTCAGGGCATTTGGAGAACTTTTATTTTCGGGGTATTTTTATATTGCATGGATAAATCAGAAAACAAACAGAAAAAAATACTATTTTTACTTATTTCAACTAAGTAACAGAAAGTAGAAAGAGGGTACAGAAGGTTGTGCCTTCTAGTTTCATCCATCTCATGCTCATCAAAAGGAATCCACTAACAAGGTTGATCAAGTCTTGTTAACAAACTCATTCCAAATAACATGGAACCGGAGAAATTTCGAATAACACTATGTTACCTCAACGGGGATATGTGAAGGAAATATGCCCTAGAGGCAATAATAAAGTATTATTTATTTCCTTATATCATGATTAATGTTTATTATTCATGCTAGAATTGTATTAACCGGAAACATAATACATGTGTGAATAAATAGACAAACAGTGTGTCACTAGTATGCCTCTACTTGACTAGCTCGTTAATCAAAGATGGTTATGTTTCATAGCCATAGACATGAGTTGTCATTTGATTGACGGGATCACCTCATTAGGAGAATGACGTGATTGACTTGACCCATTCCGTTAGCTTAGCACCCGATCGTTTAGTATGTTGCTATTGCTTTCTTCATGACTTATACATGTTCCTATGACTATGAGATTATGCAACTCCCGTTTACCGGAGGAACACTTTGTGTGCTACCAAACGTCACAACGTAAATGGGTGATTATAAAGGTGCTCTACAGGTGTCTCCAAAGGTACTTGTTGGGTTGGCGTATTTCGAGATTAGGATTTGTCACTCCGATTGTCGGAGAGGTATCTCTGGGCCCACTCAGTAATGCACATCACTATAAGCCTTGCAAGCATTGTCACTAATGAGTTAGTTGCCGGATGATTTATTACGGAACGAGTAAAGAGACTTGCCGGTAACGAGATTGGACTAGGTATCGAGATACCGACGATCGAATCTCGGGCAAGTAACATACCGATGACAAAGGGAACAATGTATGTTGTTATGCGGTCTGACCGATAAAGATCTTCGTAGAATATGTAGGAACCAATATGAGCATCCAGGTTCCGCTATTGGTTATTGACCGGAGAGGTGTCTCGGTCATGTCTACATAGTTCTCGAACCCGTAGGGTCCGTACGCTTAAAGTTACGATGACAGTTATATTATGAGTTTATATGTTTTGATGTACCGAAGGTTGTTTGGAGTCCCGGATGTGATCACGGACATGACGAGGAGTCTCAAGATGGTCGAGACATAAAGATTGATATATTGGACGACTATATTCGGACACCGGAAGTGTTCCGGAGAAGTTTCAGATAAAACCGGAGTGCCGGAGGGGTTACCGGAACCCCCCGGGGAAGTACTGGGCCTTAGCGGGCCTTGAGGTGAGAGAGAGGGCAGCAACCAGGAGGTGGCGCTTCCCCTCCCATGAGGAGTCCGAATTGGACTAGGGGAGGGGGGCGCAGCCCCTCTTTCCCTCTCCCTCTCCCTCTCTTTCCTTCCCCCCTCTCTTCCTAGTTGGACTAGGAAAGGGGAGTCCTACTCCTACTAGGAGGAGGACTCCCCCCCTCTCTTTGGCGCGCCCAAAGGCAGCCGGCCTCCCCCTTGCTCCTTTATATACGGGGGCAGGGGGGCACCTCTACACACAATTGATATACGATATTTTAGCCGTGTGCGGTGCCCCCCTCCACCATATTACACCTCGATAATATTGTTGCGGAGCTTAGGCGAAGCCCTGCGTCGGTAGAACATCATCATCGTCACCACGCCGTCGTGCTGACGAAACTCTCCCTCAACACTCGGCTGGATCGGAGTTCGAGGGACGTCATCGAGCTGAACGTGTGCTGAACTCGGAGGTGCCGTGCGTTCGGTACTTGATCGGCCGGATCGTGAAGACGTACGACTACATCAACCGCGTTGTGATAACGCTTCCGCTTTCGGTCTACGAGGGTACGTGGACAACACTCTCCCCTCTCGTTGCTATGCATCACCATGATCTTGCATGTGTGTAGGAATTTTTTTGAAATTACTACGTTCCCCAACAATATGCACATGCCCAATAATAAGAATATCATATTTCTTCTTGACAGTAGGAAGAGGAAATTCAAAACCTCCAAAAATAATCGATGGAATTTTTCCAATAGAATTGATACTGTTGACTTGAGGTTGTTTCCTCGGAAAGTGTACCGTATGCTCATTACCGTTAACATGAAAAGTGACATTGCCTTTGTTACAATCAATAACAGCCCCTGCAGTATTCAGAAAAGGTCTTCCAAGAATAATATACATACTATCGTCCTCGGGAATATCAAGAATAACAAAGTCCGTTAAAATAGTAACATTTGCAACTACAACAGGCACGTCCTCACAAATACCGACAGGTATAGTAGTTGATTTATCAGACATTTGCAAAGATATTTCAGTAGGTGTCAACTTATTCAAATCAAGTCTACGATATAAAGAGAGAGGCATAACACTAACACCGGCTCCAAGATCACATAAAGAAGTTTTAACATAGTTTCTTTTAATGGATCATGGTATAGTTGGTACTCCTGGATCTCCTAGTTTCTTAGGTATTCCACCCTTAAAAGTATAATTAGCAAGAAATTTCAGGTTTCGGTATCTTTCTCTTATTAGTGACAATATCTTTCATACACTTAGCATAAGGATTCATTTTGAGCATATCAGTTAACCGCATACGCAAAAAGATAGGTCTAATCATTTCAGCAAAGCGCTCAAAATCCTCATCATCCTTTTTCTTGGATGGTTTGGGAGGAAAAGGCATGGGTTTCTGAACCCATGGCTCCCTTTCTTTACCATGTTTCCTAGCAACAAAGTCTCTCTTATCATAACATTGATTATTTGATTGTGGGTTATCAAGATCAATAGCAGGTTCAATTTCTACATCATTATCATTACTAGGTTGAGCATCATCATGAACATCATCATTAACATTTTCATTAGGTTCATGTTCATTACCAGATTATGTGTTTCAGCATCATAAATAGAAATATCATTTGGATTCTCAGGTGTCTCAGCAATAGGGTCACTAGAAGTATGCAAAGTCCTATCATTTTTCTTTTTCTTCTTTTTAGAAGGACTAGGTGCATCAATATTGTTTCTCTGAGAATCTTGTTCAATTCTCTTAGGGTGGCCTTCAGGATACAAAGGTTCCTGAGTCATTTTACCAGTTCTAGTAGCCACTCTAACAGCATAGTCATTATTCTTACTATTTAATTCATTGAACAAATCATTTTGAGCTTTAAGTACTTGTTTACTTGAGTGGTAACCATAGAAGCATGTTTAGTAATGAGTTTAAGTTCACCTTTAACTCTAGACATATAATCACCCCAAGTGTTCAATCATATAAGCATTTTGTTTTAACTGTCTACCAAAATAAGCATTGAAATCTTCTTGCTTAACCATAAAGTTATCGAACTCATCTAAACATTGGCTAGCAAACTTAGTAGGAGGGATTTCAGCTTTATCATATCTATAGAGAGAATTTACCTTTACTACCTGTGTCGGGTTATCAAGACCATGAGTTTCTTCAATAGGTGGAGGATTAAGATCATATGTTTCTTCAACAGGCGGTAAATTAAGACCATGTATTTCTTCAATAGGAGGTAAATTCTTAACATCTTCAGCTTTAATACCTTTTTCTTTCATAGATTTCTTTGCCTCTTGCATATTTTCAGGACTGAGAAATAGAACACCTCTCTTCTTCGGAGTTGGTTTAGGAGTAGGTTCAGGAATTGGCTCAGGAGCTGGCTCAAGAAGTGTCCAATTATTTTCATTTGTCAACATATTATTCAATAGAATTTCAGCTTCATCCGGTGTTCTTTCCCTGAAAACGACCCAGCACAACTATCCAGGTAATCTCTGGAAGCCTCGGTTAGTCCATTATAAAAGATATCAAGTATTTCATTTTTCTTAAGAGGATGATCAGGCAAAGCATTAAGTAACCGGAGAAGCCTCCCCCAAGCTTGTGGGAGACTCTCTTCTTCAATTTGCACAAAATTATATATCTCCCTTAAAGCAGCTTGTTTCTTATCAGCAGGGAAATATTTAGCAGAGAAGTAATAAATCATATCCTGGGGACTACGCACACAACCAGGATCAAGAGAATTAAACCATATCTTAGCATCACCCTTTAATGAGAACGGAAATATTTTAAGGATATAAAAGTAGCGAGATCTCTCATCATTAGTGAACAGGGTGTCTATATCATTTAATTTAGTAAGATATGCCACAACGGTTTCAGATTCATAGCCATGAAAAGGATCAGATTCAACCGAAGTAATTATATCAGGATCAACAGAGAATTCATAATCCTTATTAGTAACACAGATAGGTGAAGTAGCAAAAGCAGGGTCAGGTTTCATTCTAGCATTAAGAGATTGCTGCTTCCATTTAGCTAATAACCTCTTCAGCTCGTATCTATCTTTGCAAGCTAAAATAGCTAAAGCAGCTTCTTTTTCAAAAACATAACCCTCAGGAATAACAGGAGATTCATATTTATTAGGGGGAGAGTCTTCATCATCACTTTCATCAATGTTATCAGTTTCAACAATTTCTTTCTCTCTAACCCTAGCAAGTTGCTCATCAAGAAATTCACCAAGTGGCACAATAGTATCAAGCATAGAAGTAGTTTCATCATAAGTATCATGCATAGCAGAAGTGGCATCATCAATAACAAGCGACATATCAGAACGAATAGCAGAAGCAGGTTTAGGTGTCGCAAGCTTACTCAAAACAGAAGGTGAATCAAGTTCAGAGCTAGATGGCAGTTCCTTACCTCCCCTCGTAGTTGAGGGATAAATTGTTGTTTTTGTGTCTTTCAAGTTCTTCATAGTGACCAGCAGATATAAATCCCAAGTGACTCAAAGAATAGAGCTATGCTCCCCGGCAACGGCGCCAGAAAATAGTCTTGATAACCCACAAGTATAGGGGATCGCAACAGTTTTCGAGGGTAGAGTATTCAACCCAAATTTATTGATTCGACACAAGGGGAGCCAAAGAATATTCTCAAGTACTAGCAGTTGAGTTGTCAATTCAACCACACCTGGATAACTTAGTATCTACAGCAAAGTCTTTAGTAGCAAAGTAATATGGAAGTAACGGTAACGGTAGCAAAAGTAATATTTTTGGGTTTTGTAGTGATTGTAACAGTAGCAACGGAAAAGTAAATAAGCGAAGAACAATATATGAAAAGCTCGTAGGCATTGGATCGGTGATGGAGAATTATGCCAGATGCGGTTCATCATGTAACAGTCATAACATAGGGTGACACAGAACTAGCTCCAATTCATCAAAGTAATGTAGGCACGTATTCCGAATATAGTCATACGTGCTTATGGAAAAGAACTTGCATGACATCTTTTGTCCTACCCTCCCGTGGCAGCGGGGTCCTAATGGAAACTAAGAGATATTAAGGCCTCCTTTTAATAGAGTACCGGACCAAAGCATTAACACATAGTGAATACATGAACTCCTCAAACTATGGTCATCACCGGGAGTGGTCCCGATTATTGTCACTTCGGGGTTGTCGGATCATAACACATAGTAGGGGACTATAGACTTGCAAGATAGGATCAAGAATTCACATATATTCATGAAAACATAATAGGTTCAGATCTGAAATCATGGCACTCGGGCCCTAGTGACAAGCATTAAGCATAGCAAAGTCATAGCAACATCAATCTCAGAACATAGTGGATACTAGGGATCAAACCCTAACAAAACTAACTCGATTACAAGATAGATCTCATCCAACCCATCACTATCCAGCAAGCCTACGATGGAATTACTCACGCACGGCGGTGAGCATCATGAAATTGGTGATGGAGGATGGTTGATGATGACGACGGCGACGGATTCCCCTCTCCGGAGCCCCGAACAGACTCCAGATCAGCCCTCCCGAGCGGTTTTAGGGCTTGGTGGCGGCTCCGTATCGTGAAACGCGATGAATCCTTCTCTCTGATTTTTTTTCTCCCCGAAAGTGAATATATGGAGTTGGAGTTGAGGTTGGTGGAGCGTCAGGGGGCCCATGAGGTAGGGGGTGCGCCCAGGGGGCAGGCGCGCCCCCACCCTCGTGGACAGGGTGTGGGCCCCCTGACATGGATTTTTCTTCCAGTATTTTTCCTATTTTCCAAATAGATGTTCCGTGGAGTTTCAGGTCATTCCAAGAACTTCTGTTTCTGCACATAAATAACACCATGGAAAGTCTGCTGAAAACAGCGTCAGTCCGGGTTAGTTCCATTCAAATCATGCAAGTTAGAGTCCAAAACAAGGGCAAAAGTGTTTGGAAAAGTAGATACGACGGAGACGTATTAGAGATCAACAAGGATGAAGGGATCAAGAAGGCCATGGAGGACCAAGTTCCGGCTGCAGGAGACACCCTTCAACTTGATCACAATCTTCTTACCCCAACTGAGGTCGAAGCTTTCAAGATGATTGAGTTAGCTCGTATACAAAACAAGTATCTCACCCATGAAAATATTTTGTTGAACGAGCATATTGTCGCACTCAAGGGCATTATCCGCAAGTTGGAGGATCTCTTACGCTCGATGTGCGATTACCCATCATCAACAACTCCACCTTCTTCACCAGCAAAGGAGATATAATCACATGGGTATGGGCACTCCCCTTGGCAACTGCCAAGCTTGGGGGAGGTGCCCCGGTATCGTATCACCATCACACTCCTATCTTTACCGTTTTTCTTAATTCGATCCTATTAGTAGTATCTTCATCTAGTAGAATAAAGTTTTGGTATGATCTAGTTTTGAGTTTTGCTTGATGATCCCTCTATGTAATCGAGTCCGTGAGCTATATATAATAAAGATTAGTGTTGAGTCAAGGGCTTGATTATATTGCTATGATCTTGAGGGAATAAAAGAAAAAGAAAAGAATAAAAAGAAACAAAGAGATCATATTGATCTTATTGAGAGTAATGACTTCACATAGAAAGAGTATGATGATTACAAATTGTTGAGAGTTGACAAACATAGCTTTGGTCATCGTTGCAATTAATAGGAAGTAATAAAGAAAGAGAGGTTTCACATATAAATATACTATCTTGGACATCTTTTATGATTGGGAGCACTCATTAAAATATGACATGCTAAAGAGTTGATGTTGGACAAGGAAGACAACGTAATGGGTTATGTTTTCTTATATCTGAGATAAAGTATATTGTCATGGATCATCCAACATGTTGAGCTTGCCTTTCCCCCTCATGCTAGCCAAATTCTTTGCACCAAGTAGAGATACTACTTGTGCTTCCAAATACCCTTAAACCCAGTTTTGCCATGAGAGTCCACCATACCTACCTATGGATTGAGTAAGATCCTTCAAGTAAGTTGTCATCGGTGCAAGCAATCAAAATTGCTCTCTAAATATGTATGATTGATTGGTGTGGAGGAAATAAGCTTTATACGATCTTGTGATGTGGAAGAAATAAAAGCGACGGACTGCATAATAAAGGTTCATATCACAAGTGGCAATATAAAGTGACGTTCTTTCGCATTAAGATTTTGTACATCCAACCTTGAAAGCGCATGGCAACCTCTGCTTCCCTCTGCGAAGGGCCTATTTTTTTATGTTTACCTTCTACCTTATGCAAGAGTCATGGTGATCTTCACCTTTCCTTTTTACATTTTATCCTTTGGCAAGCACAGTATGTTGGAAAGATCCTGATATATATATATATATATATATATATATCTAATTGGATGTAAGTTAGCATGAGTTATTATTGTTGCCATTACCCTTGAGGTAAAAGGTTGGGGGCGAAACTATAAGCCCCTATCTTTCTCTGTGTCCGATTAAAACTCCGTAACCACAAGTATTGCGTGAGTGTTAGCAATTATGAAAGACTAAATGATAGTTGAGTATGCGGACTTGCTAGAAAGCTCTGACATAGACTCTTTCTGATGTTATGATAAATTGCAATTGCCTCAATGACTGAGTTATAGTTTGTTAGTTCTCAATAAAGTTTCTGATTCATACTTTGCATTGTGAATAGATTGTTACTTGAGCATAAGAAATCATATGACAAATTCCATTTATGTTGTTGTTATGAGAATAATCATGATGCCCTCATGTCCGTATTTTATTTTATCGACACATCTACCTCTAAACATGTGGACATATTTATCGTTATCGGCTTTCGCTTGAGGACAAGCGAGGTCTAAGCTTGGGGGAGTTGATACGTCCATTTTGCATCATGCTTTTATATCGATATTTATTGCATTATGGGCTGTTATTACACATTATGTCACAATACTTATGCCTATTTTCTCTTATTTTACAAGGTTTACATAAGGAGGGAGAATGCCGGCAGCTGGAATTCTGGGCTGGAAAAGGAGCAAATATTAGAGACCTATTCTGCACAACTCCAAAAGTCCTGAAACTCCACGAAAGTTGTTTTTGGAAATAATAAAAAATATTGAGCGGAAGAAATACATCGGGGGGGCCTCCACCTGTCCACGAGGGTGGGGGCGCGCCCTACCCCCCTGGCGTGCCCCCCTGCCTCGTGGGCCCCCTGTTGGCCCTCCGGTGCCCATCTTCTGCTATATGAAGTCTTTCGTCCAAAGAAAAATAATAGGTAAGCTTTTGGGACGAGACTCCGCCGCCACGAGGCGGAACCTTGGCTGAACCAATCTAGGGCTTCGGCAGAGCTGTTCTGCCGGGGACACTTCCCTCCGGGAGGGGGAAATCATCGCCATCATCATCACCAACGCTCCTCTCATCGGGAGAGGGCAATCTCCATCAACATCTTCACCAGCACCATCTCCTCTCAAACCCTAGTTCATCTCTTGTATCCAATTCTTGTCTCTAAGTCTGGGATTGGTACCTGTAGGTTGCTAGTAGTGTTGATTACTCCTTGTAGTTCATGCTAGTTGGTTTATTTGGTGGAAGATCATATGTTCAGATCCTATATGCATATTAATACTCCTCTGATTATGAACATGAATATGCTTTGTGAGTAGTTACGTTTGTTCCTGAGGACATGGGAGAAGTCTTGCTATTAGTAGTCATGTGAATTTGGTATTCGTTCGATATTTTGATGAGATGTATGTTGTCTCTCCTCTAGTGGTGTTATGTGAACGTTGACTACATAACACTTCACCATTATTTGGGCCTAGAGGAAGGCATTGGGAAGTAATAAGTAGATGATGGGTTGCTAGAGTGACAGAAGCTTAAACCCTAGTTTATGCGTTGCTTCGTAAGGGGCTGATTTGGAATCATATGTTTCATGCTATGGTTAGGTTTACCTTAATACTTTTGTTGTAGTTGCGGATGCTTGCAATAGAGGTTAATCATAAGTGGGATGCTTGTTCAACTAAGAACAGCACCCAAGCACCGGTCCACCCACATATCAAATTATCAAAGTACCGAACGCGAATCATATGAACGTGATGAAAACTAGCTTGACGATAATTCCCATGTGTCCTCGGGAGCGCTTTTCTTTATATAAGAGTTTGTCCAGGCTTGTCCTTTGCTACAAAAAGGATTGGGCCACCTTGCTGCACTTTATTTACTTTTGTTACTTGTTGCTCATTACCAATTATCCTATCACAAAACTATCTGTTACCTATAAGTTCAGTGCTTGCAGAGAATACCTTGCTGAAAACCGCTTATCATTTCCTTCTGCTCCTCGTTGGGTTCGACACTCTTACTTATCGAAAGGACTACGATAGATCGCCTATACTTGTGGGTCATCAAAACCCAGGGCGCCCTCCAGGAGATCCAGGAGGCCAGGAAGATCACGGCGGGTAAGGCATTCAGTATGCAAAGCAAAAATGTGAAGAGAAACTATCTTTTACTAACCCGGATTCGGAGTTCTCCAGGGGCCTTTACTGATCTGCCACGCAGTGTGGCCGACGCCGCAGAGTTCTTTCGAGACAAAGAAGGAAGCTCCACGGAGAAGCTGTTCTGGTCGTAGTATCTTGCGCCAGAACATCCGGTGCCCTTCGGCGACCAGCTAAAACAGCTGGTCGAGCTGCATAGGGTGGCCGAACTGGCCATGAAGGATTTAATGATCCGGTTGTGGCAGCCGAAGCTATACCCGGCAGTTACTTCGGCCTCGTGAAGTGACTGGTGGATGCATGTCCTCGACTGGACGTTGTCAAGCGGTCCGTTTGCATCGAGGGTGCACGTCTGGCCTTCTCCTACTGCAAGGTCTGGTGGGCGAAGCGGGACGCTGTCAAATTAGCGACCGAGGGGCCGCCGGAGGGCAAGGAGCACCGCACACCCGAGCGATACTTCGGTGATGTCTTAGAGGAGTCCCGCATTGTTGCCGATCATTGTGCGAAAGACACTATCTTTGAATGAATGTATTCGAGC
This sequence comes from Aegilops tauschii subsp. strangulata, assembly GCF_002575655.3. Classification (NCBI taxonomy): domain Eukaryota; kingdom Viridiplantae; phylum Streptophyta; class Magnoliopsida; order Poales; family Poaceae; genus Aegilops; species Aegilops tauschii. Next base: position 393,260,459 of record NC_053037.3, read on the forward strand.
TCCCCCTACTTTGTATGATAAAACAAAGTGATTGTGCAATATAATGCTTGTTATGTTTTTAAATTTTTACTTCCTGTGAGGCCATGTTGTATGAAATCTGAGGGTTAACCAGTCCTCGGCTTCTGCCCCCACGTAGGTAGTACGGGGGTGTTCGGGATGGAATCTAAACAATCTTGATCCAATTAGATGGTCCTTGAAGGAGTTGTTTAGCGCAACGAACCAGGCAACCAAACTATGCGGCTGTAACGCCCTCACTTAGCCATAGGAGTTCGACAATAAAAACATGGGCGCAGCCCCTAGTATCCGAACTAGAGTGCTATAAGTGTCTGATTGGGAAGTACCAATCCTTTGCATAATGCGGAAGAAATCTCCAACGATTTGCAACCTCCAAATAGCTAACCGGCTCTCGCCGCATCATGACACTCAGTTTTCAGCTTTCTCTACTGAGGTGCTCCTTTGGATAAACCAAGGCACAATCGCAGTAGTTCTCCCTTTACTACCTTAGCCGATATAGCGGAACATAAGGTAGCAAGCATAGGAGCCGGGCAACCCAACTATTGACCAAAGACATGATTCGGTGCCAATGCATATAATGCTAAATTCAGGGTGCCGAACTATACTTATAAAAAGTGTTCGGACTTTTGTTGCCATAGTGTGGGGTGCTGAGCAGCCCCTGGCAAACATGAAACGCACCAAAGTGTACGAGTGCTATCTGATAAGGTTACCCACAGGAGGGAAAGCCATAAAAAACAAAGGGAAATAGACAGGGTGTGAAAATAATAAGCTATGGCCCTGAAGTTCGAGCCACGAACTGTTTCCATTGTAATTTGATTAATACGTCGAGGCGCATTTGATACAAGTAGTGCAATAAGCAATAGGCCATTTAACATGCCAAAACCAAGGGAGAGCTGCATGTGGGTCCTGGAAGACAGGTAGAGTTATCGTTAACGGAATCACCTAGAAAGTCCCCGTGTGTCTGCATTTCTCGCCGCCTTGGTGTGTTTATCCTTCAAGAGGGCCGATGACCCGACCGCCAGATGGGGCCTGTAGAATTGAGACCTGAAAAGGAAACAGGTAAAAAGTGAAGGGATGTGTGTATCCGATGTCGGTTAAGCCGTACTATGGATCATAAGCTAACTATGCCTCCGGCGATGCCCATGGGATTTTGAGCGCGTAGTTATGTACGCGCGGCACGAATGCCACCACTTGATCGGGACTAGGACGGAGGCCGGATTGCTAGTCGAGCTCCTGACGAGCCGAGCTGTCATGTTGCAGCGTAGTCCGGACCCTCTTTACGATGTCCTGGGGCTCGGCAGCCGGATTACGGTTCTGCTTGAAAAGGCCGCTCTGTACTTCTGCTGCTAGGGCGTCGGTGTGCTCCTCTGTACGGAGGGAGCGTTCCATGTTTCCGTTGACCGTTATGACGCCGCGTGGACCGGGCATCTTGAGCTTAAGATAAGCATAATTGCAGCACCGCATTGAACCGAGCAAATGCAGTCCGTCCGAGCAGTGCATGATAACCACTGCGGAATGGGACGATGTCGAAGATCAACTCTTCGCTTCGGAAGTTGTCGGGGCATCCGAAGACAACCTCTAGTGTGATTGAGCCCGTACAGCGGTCCTTTACACCTGGTATGACTCCTTTGAAGGTAGTCTTCATTGGCTTGATCCTTGATGGGTTAATGCCCATTTTGCGCACTGTGTCTTGATAGAGCAGATTGAGGCTGCTACCACCGTCCACGAGGACTCGCGTTAGGTGGAATCCATCAATGATTGGGTCCAGGACTAGTGCGGCTGATCCACCATGCCGGATACTTGTCGGATGATCCCGACGATCAAAAGTGATCGGGCACGATGACCATGGGTTGAATTTTGGGGCGGCTGGCTCTATCGCATAAACGTCCCTTAGTGCGCGCTTACGCTCCCTTTTGGGGATGTGTGTAGCATATATCATGTTCACCGTTTTGACTCGAGGGGGGAACTTCTTTTGCTCCCCTGAGTTCGGTTGCCGGGGCTCTTCGTCGTCGTCCTCACTTTGCGATCCCTTTCCCTTGTTCTCGGCGTTTAACTTGTCGGCCTGTTTGAAGACCCAACAATCCCTGTTGGTATGATTGGCTGGTTTGTTTGGGGTGCCATGTATCTGGCACGGACGATCGAGTAAGCGGTCCAAGATGGATGGTCCCTGACTGTTCCTTTTATACGGCTTTTTCCGCTGACCGGACTTGGAGCCGCTGAATCCGGCGTTGACTGTAGTGTCATCGGTATTATCACCATTGCTTCGACGCTTGTGCCTGTTACGTCGGAGCTTGCCGTTGCTGTTTTTGACCTTGGAGGGGCCCGCCTCGCTGGCTGTGTTTTTGCTACGAGCCAGCCAACTATCCTCACCTGTGCAAAAGCGGGTCATGAGTGCCGTGAGGGCTGCCATAGATTTGGGCTTTTCTTGGCCGAGATGGCGGGCGAGCCATTCGTCACGGATGCTATGTTTAAAGGCCGCTAGGGCTTCGGCATCCGGACAGTCAATGATCTGGTTCTTTTTAGTTAGGAATATAGTCCAGAATTTCCTGGCTGACTCTCTAGGCTGTTGGACTATGTGACTTAAGTCATCGGCGTCTGGTGGCCTGACGTATGTTCCTTGGAAGTTGTCAAGAAAAGCTTCTTCCAAGTCCTCCCAGCTGCCCATGGAATTTTCAGGCAGGTTGTTTAACCAGTGTCGGGCTGGCCCTTTGAGCTTTAGTGGGAGGTATTTGATAGCATGGAGGTCATCTCTGCGGGCTATGTGAATGTGGAGGATAAAATCCTCGATCCATACCGCGGGATCGGTTGATCCGTCGTATGATTCAATATTGACAGGTTTGAACCCTTCGGGGAATTCATGGTCCATTACTTCATCAGAGAAGCAAAGAGGGTGTGCGGCACCTCTAAATCTGGCCGCATTGCGCCGTAGCTCCGATGGAGTTCGTCTGCGGTTATCGGCTCGGGTGTGACTAGGTTTGTCACGCCCGAATAGGTAGCCATCATCACGTGTCGAGGGACGTCCTCGCGATCCATAAATCGATCGGGTATGTCCTGCTCTACTATCCAGGGTCTGCCGGAGGTCGTATGTATGACCCCGAGATGTTTCGTCTCTATTTTTTCGTGGCGGCGGGGCGGGCTGCTGTTCGGCCTGAGTTGCCGCTCTATCCCGACCACGAGGTGGTCGGTCCGCCGCACTGTCCTGACCACGTAGTGTTCGGTCAGCCGCATTACGCGTGGGAAGTATGGGCTCCGGCGCCTCTTCATCGAACTGAGGTAGCAACCTTCGCTTCGGGTAACTCTTGGCTGGGCGTCCGAGGCCGTGTTCTTGGCTGACAGGACATCAGTCCATCTGTCGACGAGCAGATCTTGGTCAGCTTGAAGCTACTGCTACTTCTTTTTCAGGCTCCTTGCGGTGGCTATTAGCTGGCGCTTGAAGCGCTCCTGCTGGAGAGGTTCCTCAGGCACGATGAAATCTTCGTTGCCGAGGCTTTCCTCATCCTCGGAGAGCGGATGGTAACTACCGTCCTCCGAGTCATTGGGCCTGGCCTGTTCGTCGGGGCTAGCTTGCCCATTTTCTTGCTCCTCATGTTCGGATGTTACCTCAGCAAGGTCTTCATTGTTTTCGGCATCGTCCGGAGTATTATTTTCACCGGTGCCAGCATTGCTGTCTTTTGAACGACGTGACTTAGAGCGGCGCCGAGGACGCCGGCGTTTTTGCTGTGTCTCAGGAGGTTTATTCTCGACTGGATTTTCTTTGTCATCATCGTTGGTTGTTTTGGGTGTATCCACCATGTACAGATCGTATGAAGAAGTGGCCGTCCAGCATCCAGTATATGGCGGATTTTGGCCTTGCTCCTCATCGGCATCATCGTCCATACCGTCGATGTCTTCGGAGTCGTAATCAAGCATGTCGGTTAAATCCTCGACTGTGGCTATGAAGTGGGTGGCGGGTGGGAAGCAAGATTCTCCTTCATCAGCCCCTAGTTCGAACCGAACGCAGTTCGACTGTGAGTCCCCCGCCAAGGACAGGCTCTTTAATGAGTTTAGCAAATCGCCCAAAGGCGAGTGCTAGAAGATGTCCGCGGCGCTGAATTCGAAGATCGATGAATGATCAAGTTCGGCGTTCGCGGGCTCACATGATTCGGAACTTATAACCAGAGACGAGTCTGGAATTCCGGTGACACAGATATTGTGTGAGGTTAAGTCCATGTGCGGCTCCAATGACGGGGAATCTGTGGCCTCCGTGGTGGGGTTGAGCCTCCACGCCTTGGATGCCGCAGTGTGCTCTGGATCTAAGGCCAGAGTGGTCACGGGAGCTATCTCCGGGATGCGGTCTGACGACAGATTTAGGTCATGTTCGTCAAGGTGACCAGGAGCGGTCGCCGCGTTTTTGAATCCGGCGAAGATCAAATCTCCACGGATGCCCGCAACGTAATTCAAGCTCCCAAATCTGACCTGATGGCCAGGGGCGTAGCTATCGATCTGCTCCAGGTGGCCAAACGAGTTGGCCCGCAGCGCGAAGCCGCCGAACACGAAGATCTGTCCGGGGAGGAAGGTTTCTCCTTGGATAGCATCATTGTTGACGATTGGAGGGGCCATCAAAACCTTTTAGGGACGGCGCAGTGGAACTCTCAATGAAAGCACCAATGTCGGTGTCAAAACCGGCGGATCTCGGGTAGGGGGTCCCGAACTGTGCGTCTAAGGTCGATGGTAACAGGAGACAGGGGACACGATGTTTACCCAGGTTCGGCCCTCTCTATGGAGGTAATACCCTACTTCCTGCTTAATTGATCTTGATGAATATGAGTATTACAAGAGTTGATCTACCACGAGATCGTAGTGGCTAAACCCTAAAAGTCTAGCCTATATGACTATGGTAATGAGCATCTGTCCTCCGGACTGAGTCTCTGGTTTATATAGACACCAGGAGGATCTAGGGTTACACAAGGTCGGTTGCAAAGGAAAGGAATCTACATATTTGGACGCCAAGCTTGCCTTTCATGCCAAGGAGAGTCCCATCCGGACACGGGTGCAGGCTTTGGTCTTCACATCTTCACAGCCCATCAGTCCGGCCCATGGCTAATAGGCCGGACGCCCGAGGACCCCTTAGTCCAGGACTCCCTCAGCGGCGACGACGATCTTGACGGCGGCGGCCCCATGGCGCGGCTACAGATGGGTCGATGCCAAGCTGTGTGGCGGCTGCGTGCGGGTCTCCTCGTGGCGGCGACCTTCGCCGGCGGCGGGACGGCACGTGCGCGGCATCCGGCGAGGGGTGGGGACGTGGCCAAGGTGGCTTCTCGTGCGAGTACATGGAGAAGAGGCTGCGGCGTGTGTCCTCGGGGAGGATGGCTATCCTCGCCCAGATCCGTCGGCGGCATGGAGGCGGAGGTCGCAGTGGCCGGTCGGCAGTGGCGGAACTTGGCCGGTGGCAGCGGCGAGGTTCTGTCTGGATCCCAGGGCGGCGGCCCTAGAGGGTGGCGGCTGGTGAAGCTAGGGCTTCCCGCGGTGGCATGGCGTGGTGCAGTACCTGTCCAAGGCGGATCTGTGACGGCGATCTGCTTTGGATTGGTTCGGTTCAGAGACGGTGACGGGCACGCGGGATCCTTCTTGGAGGCTCTCGTGGCTTGGCGAGGCGGGGTGGGAGCCCTCCTCCTAGGCTCCAATGGTGGCACACTCAGGCAGTGGCCGGTGCGCCAGGGATCCCATGGTGGGACTGTTGCTGCGGTTGGTCGCCGGATCTAGGCGGCTGGATCTGGGGCTTTGAAGGCGGTCGAGACGGTGCACAGGTTGTTGGGTGGATTTCTTGGGACGGATCCGGGTGAAAACCTGGTCTTCGGTTGATGGCCGGAGCCGGTGATGACGATGCCCTTACCATCGTTTCGTTCATGAAGGCATCATCGAGGTGAAGCTCCCAACTCCACTCAATACCTCCGGGGGAAACCCTAGATCAGCTGATCGGATGTTGGCGGCATTCATGTGTCCTAACCCCCTTTGGGGCGGCATTCTTGGAGGTGCACTCGGCTTCGCGGGACCAGCGGACGGCTTCTTTGGTGGAGCGGTGCTTCATCCTAAACATTGATGGCGACGGATCTTGATGGCGTGGTGCAGTGCAGATTCAGATTTCGATTTGGGAGGATGGACTCGCGCAGGAGGACGGCGCTGTCTGGCGTCGTAGTGGCGTCGATGGCAGAGAGACCTGGCACGGTAGATGCAATAGTACAGCTCTGAAGATGGACTCATGGCAGGTGGCTACGGCAGCCTCATACCCAGCAGGCGTCCTGGTTGAGGAGTGCGCCGGACTAGTAGGTGCCCCATACCAGGCAGGCGTCCTGGTTGGGACCTTAGGTCTTAGATGTTTAGGTTTGGGTGCGATGTCTGTTTGGTATTAGGCCCAGGCTATCAGCGCCCCTTCATCAATTGGACAGGTGTAGCGACAGTTGTTGCTTAGACGGTGGCTTTAGTCTTGCTGTTGTATGACTTTGTAAGGTCTTGTGAGAATAATTAATAAAGTGGCCGCATGCATCGTCCAGATGCAGAGGCCGGGGGACGTCCTCCTTTTCTAAAAAAAATCTGTAATGACAAAGTAAAAGCTGCATCCTAAGGACTATGTCAATGAGTTTTTCAAGAAGCCACTTTATTTGGAGACATACAAAGAAATTATATACCCTGTTCCTGGTCCAGATTTCTGGCCTAACACAAACACTCCAGATATTGAACCTCCTGTGTTCAAAGAAAAGGCAGGCAGAAAACAAACTGCAAGGAGGAAAGGGGAGTTTGAAGTTCCTGGCCCAAGAGACACCAGTAGGATGGGGACAATTACCTGTGGAAATTTTGGGTTGGAAGGACACAAGTATACAAGTTGCAATAAGACTCTTAGGCCTAAGCTTCAAATGAGGAAAAACAAACATCAGGTAATTACCAAGTATCATAGCAATGTTTCCTTTTACATAGTCTAATGATTGTGAAGTTGGACCTTTAATGCAGGAAAACAGGGCAGTCTATGTGCCTACTCCATCTGTTCCAGTACCAACTCCAAGAGCACCACCAGCAGGCCCAACTCCAAGAGCACCACCAGCAGGCCCAACTCCAAGAGCACCGGCTCCTGCTGCATCAGCACCAGCCCCTACCGCAAGAGCTAAAAGGGGTAGGCCTGCAGGTGGAGGGAGAGGCAAGGGATTCAGTGCACCAAGATCTGCTACTGCAACTTCAGATGTTTTGGTTGGTACCAAAAGGAAGAGGTTTGCAAGCAGCAAATTAAAGGGTTACTTCTATGCAAGTGGTAACTGACACAGTGGTAAGGTTTGTTTTGTTTGAACTTGTTTTGAACCTGATTGAATTTGTTTGAACCTGTCTGTACTTTTTTGCATGAGTCTGTCTGAATTAGTCTGCATCTTATCCAAGTTGCCGTGTACGTGGGCCTGATGGTGGGCTTTCGTTTTGGACCTAACTAACCCACCATGCCCGCCACACTGTCTACATAAGAGAAGCCACTAGAAACCAGTGGATCCCTGCGCCTCATTCCCTTTGACCAAAACCTAGCCGCTAGGAACCACATCCACCACTGATGGATCCACAGTTAGGAGAGGTAGTTGATGAGCAAGAGGAGGTTGCTAGGAAGGTTGCTAGTATGAAAGGAGGGCTCAAAGGAGGGCCAACCGTCAAGCACAGGCATAGGAGCGACACCGAAGGATTGCTGCCATGATTATGGCGGAACGCAACCAGAATGACGTCAAGCAGTTTAACACATGTTCCAAGAAGGAACCAACATCACAGATGAACTAATCATTTGGTGGTCCAGAGACAAGGCATCTTTCCATCGATTCCAAGCAACAAGGAAGAGATGGACTCAGATCCTGGCTGCAGCCGAAGGAAGACATGATTAGTTCGACGCGGTAGTTTCTGTTGTACTGAAATTGTGATTTCAAATAGTTGTTGTACTGAAGCTTGTCTTGTTCTGAATCCTGTCTCGTTCTAAATCTTGTTCAACTTATCGAATTTGTCTTGTTCTGAATCTTGTTCAACTTGATATGCTTGTGAAAATGTCTGAACTTTATGATTGCAGCAAAGGAGAGGAGAAGCAACAAACGAGATGCAACATCCAGAGTACTCCAACATCCATGATGAAGACGATGCAATGTGGCTGCCCCATCTATCTATGTTTTTATGTTGAACAATATATTTATCTATGTTTCTATGTTTGCGTTGTTGAAAAATCTATGATAAAGACGATCTATCTGCATTTATATGAATGTTTCTATACTTGGACTGGCGGTGAACTTGGCTGCTGAATTGTGAGTTTGTTTTGTCACACTAATTTTAAAACACTTTGACCAGCAACTACTCCACTGATTTAGCACAAGTTTCAATCTGCTGGGTTTCAACAAAGACATTAACTGCAGCACAACTACCACTTCCCCACTATCACACTCCACCGCACTTCCTCTGCTCCAACATTTAAGTAGCCCAACAACTCACTCAATCTCTGCTCACTCTATCTCTCCCTCAAAAACTTCACTCTACCTACATCCATGGCTGGTTCTTCCTCATCTGCGCCTAACCCATGGTTGAACCCCTTCCCCACCGGCAAGGGCTGGGTTGCCATGCTTTTTGCGTCGGCTCGCGGCGACGAAGACCTATTTGTGGACTACATGGAGATTGCCATGAGATACAACATCGCAGAAGGGCTCATGGATGCATCAGAAGAGGTGAGGAAGAAGGCGATGACTTAGGAGAAGCAGCGCATGGACCAGCGCTATGGAACCCCATGTAAGGGGATCATGCCCATCGACATGCTGCTGTGGGCAATGAAGGAGGCGGACTCCGGCGACGCTGGGCAGAGGGAACGGTGGGCAGTCCACCGCTATATCCCTCCAGCACAAGCTACAGCTCCTCCAGCTGCTATGGGCAATGACGACGAGGACCTACAGATCATCGCCCCACCAGCACTACTGGCTCACCGACATCCTCCTCCCATCATCGTCATCGATGGAGACGAAGAGGAGGTGCCAGAGCTGCCACCTCCCACTCAAGTCAAGCAAGAGGTGTCACGGTCAGGTCGCATAGCAGGGCATGGGACCTAACAATCTGTAACTATAAGTTTTAGATTCAGTTACAACAGTTATCGCCAGCTCTATGTGAGATTCAGTTATGTCTGTTTAGTTCTGTCAGTTTAGTAGGGTGTTTGCAATCTCAGTGAGATTCAGTTCTGTCAGTTTAAGTGTCTTTGAACAATTTCAGTGTCCATGTGCTATCTATGTAAGACTAAATGCTATCTATGGGAGACTAAATGTCTTCCAAACTTCTCTGAATTTGTTTGAACTTGCTTAGATATTGTTTACCTTTCTTGCAGCCTGTGATGAAGCATTTTTTGAACTAAACAGATCTTAGCAACAAATTATGATACAACACACAGAAATAAACTGCATCAGACTTAGATAATTTAGTTCTTAACTTAACTTAGCACTAGTTCTCAGCATCAGGATAATATTTGGGCATTACAGATCAGGGCAAACAACACCCCCCACACCAACCAAAATGATCTGAACCCATTCCAGTTCTTAGGCAGTTCATAGCTAATATTAATATTAGGATGCATATTTGCATCAGGCTGATCAGTCCTAGGCTAATTATATATATATATATAGGCCTCATATATACTTACCATCCACAGCTGCCACTTCACTCCTCCATCACGGCTTCCTTGATCTTGTCCAGCTTTTCCTTGCACCCATGACCAACCTTCAGGAGCTCAGCAATGACCTTCTCCAGCTTCTTCTTCTCTTCTTTAAGGAGGTCTCTGTCCACCTCTATCTCCTTCATGGCCTTCCTTGTGTTTTGGATTATATCAGCTTGACTCTGAAGGATGCACCTATATTCTTTCTTGAGCTTAAGCTTCTCCATTTGAAGCTCAATTTTTGCCTGCTCCTCAACTTGCTTCTTCTTCTCCTTCAGTTCATTCATTGCCTGGCTTGTGCAATCCATGTTATGACATGTCTTTCCATCCTAATAATCAAACAACTTGGACACATCATCCACCAGCTGGCTATACTGATTGGCCAGAGAATCAAGCTCCTTCTGCAGTTTTGCAACCTCTGTCCCATGAGCCTCATTATCCTGTGCTCTACCAAGGTTCTGCTCATGATACATATCCCAGAGCTTGCTTAAGCACCTTTGTAGAATTACAGGTCAGGGGGCATCTCCCACTCCAGCACACCACAATTCACACCATCCTGAAAATCAATTTAAAGTTACAGTGAACACCATAGTTAACAAGCAAATTCAATTCAGAATAACAAATCATATACAGTAATGATATACATAGCTACACTAGCTAGGTCTATACTAAAAATACAATAGATCAATATGTTTCTAGTGCTCTATGCTAGTAGTACAGTATTCAGACCTACCAATGTTTTTACACTTAAGGAAAATTCAGAAAACAGCTACTGAACGCTACTCTGTTTCCACTAAATAGCAGATAATCAAGCTAATCAAATACACAACTACTTGGTCCATTACCTTAGTAGAACATCCTATGACTCTCCTACCAGTGTCAGTGCCTTCAAATGCCACAAACTTACCTGGCCTCTGCCTGTGCAGGATGCACCTTCTATCAGATTCAGTCACAAGCCCACAGAAACTAGGGTCTATCACAGTGTCAGGAGTTAGCTGCAACAAGCAAAAACATATCTATATCAACTAAAACTCACATATATCAACTTAAATGCAAAAAATCTCAAATATCTTCAAACCCTAACCCTAACCCTAGAACAGATAGGAGAGGGACATGATAAACTGAGCTGACTTACAAAGTACTCCATCTGCATGCTGCTGAACTCGCTCATGTACTCATCATCGTCGTCCGACGTCTCGTTGCTGTTCGGCCATGACGGCATGGTCGCGGAGTCGCCGGAGCGCGAGAAGAAGAAACAGAAGCAGAGAAGAGCCGAGAGGAGTGAAGTGAGCTCGGGGGAGAGTGAGTGAGCTGGTGGGGACGAGCGGCCCGGTCGGCCAGGTTATTCCTGGTTCGACCAGGTGCGACCGAGCGGCGGCTTTAACGACAGCACATGCGCGCCGTTAGCCGTTAGGCCGCCCGGCAGCCTGGCATGTGGGCCGCTGCTGTCAGAATCGAGCTTAAATCGGTCAAAACGACCATTCCGTCAACTTGGTAGTTTTTAGTCACGGGATTAATTTTTTTGGTAGTTTTCTGCCACTTTTAAAAAAGTGGTAGTTCAGTGGGACGCGAACCCCTAAAGTGGTAGTTTATTGTCAAACACTTGGGACAGGGAGTAATGCTACGCCTACGTACTAATTACTCCTCCGCCGTGTCAAAAATATATTTATATTACGGGACAGAGGGAGTACTGAAGGAAATATGCCCTAGAGGCAATAATAAAGTTGTTATTTATATTTCCTTATATCATGATAAATGTTTATTATTCATGCCAGAATTGTATTAACCGGAAACTTAGTACATGTGTGAATACATAGACAAACAGAGTGTCACTAGTATGCCCCTACTTGACTAGCTCGTTGAATCAAAGATGGTTAAGTTTCCTAGCCATAGACATGAGTTGTCATTTGATTAATGGGATCACATCATTAGAGAATGATGTGATTGACTTGACCCATCCGTTAGCTTAGCACGATGATCGTTTAGTTTGTTGCTATTGCTTTCTTCATGACTTATACATGTTCCTATGACTATGAGATTATGCAACTCCCAAATACCAGAGGAACACTTTGTGTGCTATCAAAAGTCACAACGTAACTGGGTGATTATAAATATGCTCTACAGGTGTCTCCGATGGTGTTTGTTGAGTTGGCATAGATCGAGATTAGGATTTGTCACTCCGATTGTCGGAGAGGTATCTCTGGGCCCTCTCGGTAGTGCACATCACTATAAGCCTTGCAAGCAATGTGACTAATGAGTTAGTTAGGGGATGATGCATTACAGAATGAGTAAAGAGACTTGCCGGTAACGAGATTGAACTAGGTATTGAGATACCGATGATCGAATCTCGGGCAAGTAACTTACCGATGACAAAGGGAACAACGTATGTTGTTATGCGGTTTGACCGATAAAGATCTTCGTAGAATATGTGGAAGCCTATATGAATATACAGGTTCCGCTATTGGTTATTGACCGGAGATGAGTCTCGATCATGTCTACATAGTTCTCAAACCCGTAGGGTCCGCACGCTTAACATTCGATGACGATCGGTATTATGAGTTTATGTGTTTTGATGTACTAAACGTTGTTCGGAGTCCCGGATGTGATCACGGACATGACGAGGAGTCTCGAAATGGTCGAGACATAAAGATTGATATATTGGAGCATGGTATTCGGACACCGGAAGTGTTCCGGGAGGTTTCGGATTAACCCGGAGTGACGGAGGGTTACCGGACCCCTCCCCCCGGGAAGTTATTGGGCCCTTAGTGGGCTTTAGGGGAGAGAGAGGGCAGCAGCCAGGAGGTGCCCCCCCCAAGGAAGTCCGAATTGGACTAGGGGAGGGGGGCGCGGCCCCTCTTTCCCTCTCCCTCCCCCTCTCCTTCCTTCCCCCTCCTAGTAGGACTTGGAAAGGAGGAATCCTACTCCTACTAGGAGGAGGATTCCTCTCCCCTTGGCGAGCCCATGATGGCCGGCCGGCCTCCCCCTCCCTCCTTTATATACGTGGGGAGGGGGGCACCCTAGAACACACAAGTTCATTGTTTAGCTGTGTGTGGTGCCCCCCTCCTCAGATTTCCACCTCGGTCATATCGTTGTAGTGCTTAGGCGAAGCCCTGCGTCGGTAACTTCATCATCACCGTCATCACGCCGTCATGCTGACGAAACTCTCCCTCGGCCTCAGCTGGATCAAGAGTACGAGGGACGTCACCGAGCTGAACGTGTGCAGATCGCGGAGGTGCCGTGCGTTTGGTACTTGATCGGTTGGATCGCGAGACGTTCGACTACATCAACCGCGTTACTTAACGCTTCCGCTTTCGGTCTACGAGGGTACGTGGACACACTCTCCCGCTCGTTGCTATGCATCACACAGATAGATTTTGCATGATCGTAGGTAAAATTTTGAAATACTGTGTTCCCCAACAGTGGCATCCGAGCTAGGTCTATGCGTAGATGTTATATGCACGAGTAGAACACAAAGAGTTGTGGGCGATATTAGTCATACTGCTTACCAGCATGTCATACTTTGATTCGGCGGTATTGTTGGTGAAGCGGCCCGGACCAACATTACGCGTACGCTTACGCGAGACTGGTTCTACCGACGTGCTTTGCACATAGGTGGCTGGCGGGTGTCAGTTTCTCCAACTTTAGTTGAATCGAGTGTGACTACGCCCGGTCCTTGTTGAAGGTTAAAACAGCACACTTGATGAAAAATTGTTGTGGTTTTGATGCGTAGGTAAGAACGGTTCTTGCTCAGCCCGTAGCAGCCACGTAAAACTTGCAACAACAAAGTAGAGGACGTCTAACTTGTTTTTTCAGGGCATGTTGTGATGTGATATGGTCAAGACATGATGCAAAATTTTATTGTATGAGATGATCATGTTTTGTAATAGAGTTATCGACAACTGACAGGAGCCATATGGTTGTCGCTTTATTGTATGCAATGCAATCACCCTGTAATTGTTTTTACTTTATTACTAAGCGGTAGCGATAGTCGTAGAAGCAATAGTTGGCAAGACAACAACGATGCTACAATGGAGATAAAGGTGTCGCGCCGGTGACGATGGTTATCATGACGGTGCTTTGGAGATGAAGATCAAAGGCACAAGATGATGATGGCCATATCATATCACTTATATTGATTGCATGTGATGTTTATCCTTTATGCATCTTATTTTGCTTAGTTCGACGGTAGCATTATAAGATGATCTCTCACTAAATTTCAAGGTACAAGTGTTCTCCCTGAGTATGCACCGTTGCGAAAGTTCGTCGTGCCGATACACCACGTGATGATCGGGTGTGATAAGCTCTACGTTCACATACAACGGGTGCAAGCCAGTTTTGCACACGCAGAATACTCGGGTTAAACTTGACGAGCCTAGCATATGCAGATATGGCCTCGGAACACTGAGACCGAAAGGTCGAGCGTGAATCATATTGTAGATATGATCAACATAGTGATGTTGACCATTGAAAACTACTCCATCTCACGTGATGATCGGACATGGTTTAGTTGATTTGGATCACATGATCACTTAGATGATTAGAGGGATGTCTATCTAAGTGGGAGTTCTTAAGTAATATGATTAATTGAACTTAAATTTACCATGAACTTAGTACCTGATAGTATTCTGCATGTCTATGTTGTTGTAGATCAATGGCCCGTGCTACTGTTCCTTTGAATTTTAATGCGTTCCTAGAGAAAGCTAAGTTGAAAGATGATGGTAGCAACTACACGGACTGGGTCCGTAACTTGAGGATTATCCTCATTGCTGCACAGAAGAATTACGTCCTGGAAGCACCGCTAGGTGCAAGACCAACTGCAGGAGCAACACCAGACGTTGTGAACGCCTGGCAGAGCAAAGCTGATGACTACTCGATAGTTCAGTGTGCCATGCTTTACGGCTTAGAACCGGGACTTCAACGCCGTTTTGAACGTCATGGAGCATATGAGATGTTCCAGGAGTTGAAGTTAATATTTCAAGCAAATGCCCGGATTGAGAGATATGAAGTCTCCAATAAGTTCTACATCTGTAAAATGGAGGAGAATAGTTCTGTCAGTGAACATATACTAGAAATGTCTGGGTATCATAATCACTTGACTCAGTTGGGAGTTAATCTTCCAGTTGATAGTGTCATTGACAGAGTTCTTCAATCACTGCCACCAAGCTACAAAAGCTTCCTGATGAACTATAATATGCTAGGGATGGATAAGACAATTCCCGAGCTCTTCGCGATGCTAAAGGCTGCGGAGGTAGAAATCAAGAAGGAGCATCAAGTGTTGATGGTCAACAAGACCACCAATTTCAAGAAAAAGGGTAAAGGGAAGAAGGGGAACTTCAAGAAGAACGGCAAGCAAGTTGCTGCTCAAGTGAAGAAGCCCAAGTCTGGACCTAAGCCTGAGACTGAGCGCTTCTATTGCAAAGGGACTGGTCACTGGAAGTGGAACTGCCCCAAGTATTTGGCGGATAAGAAGGATGGCAAGGTGAACAAAGGTATATGTGATATACATGTTATTGATGTGTAGCTTACTAATGCTCGCAGTAGTGCCTGGGTATTTGATACTGGTTCTGTTGCTAATATTTGCAACTCGAAACAGGGACTACGGATTAAGCGAAGATTGGCTAAGGACGAGGTGACGATGCGCGTGGGAAATGGTTCCAAAGTCGATGTGATCGCCGTCGGCACGCTACCTCTACATCTACCTTCGGGATTAGTTTTAGACCTGAATAATTGTTATTTGGTGCCAGCGTTAAGCATGAACATTATATCTGGATCTTTTTGATACGAGACGGTTATTCATTTAAATCCGAGAATAATGGTTGTTCTATTTATATGAGTAATATCTTTTATGGTCATGCACCCTTGAAGAGTGGTCTATTTTTGTTGAATCTCGACAGTAGTGACACACATATTCATAATATTGAAGCCAAAAGATGCAGAGTTGATAATGATAGTGCAACTTATTTGTGGCACTGCCGTTTGGGTCATATTGGTGTAAAGCGCATGAAGAAACTCCATTCTGATGGACTTTTGGAATCACTTGGTACTTGTGAACCATGCCTCATGGGCAAGATGACTAAAACTCCGTTCTCCGAAACAATGGAGCGAGCAACAGATTTATTGGAAATCATACATACTGATGTATGTGGTCCGATGAATATTGAGGCTCGCGGTGGGTATCATTATTTTCTGACATTCACAGATGATTTGAGCATATATGGGTATATCTACTTGATGAAACATAAGTCTGAAACATTTGAAAAGTTCAAAGAATTTCAGAGTGAAGTGGAAAATCATCGTAATAAGAAAATAAAGTTTCTGCGATGTGATCGTGGAGGAGAATATTTGAGTTACGAGTTTGGTCTTCATTTGAAACAATGCGGAATAGTTTCGCAACTCACGCCACCCAGAACACCACAACGTAATGGTGTGTCCGAACGTTGTAACCGCACTTTACTAGATATGGTGCGATCTATGATGTCTCTTACTGATTTACTGCTATTGTTTTGGGGTTATGCTTTAGAGACGGCTGCATTCATGTTAAACATGGCACCATCTAAATCCGTTGAGACGACACCTTATGAATTGTGGTTTGGCAAGAAACCCAAGTTGTCATTTCTTAAAGTTTGGGGTTGTGATGCTTATGTGAAAAAGCTTCAACCTGATAAGCTCGAACCCAAATCGGAGAAATGTGTCTTCATAGTATACCCAAAGGAGACTGTTGGGTACACCTTCTATCGTAGATCCGAAGGCAAGACATTCGTTGCTAAGAATGGATCCTTTTTAGAGAAGGAGTTTCTCTCGAAAGAAGTGAGTGGGAGGAAAGTAGAACTTGATGAGGTAACTGTACCTGCTCCCTTATTGGAAAGTAGTTCATCACAGAAATCAGTTCCTGTGACTCCTACACCAATTAGTGAGGAAGCTAATGATGATGATCATGTAACTTCAGATCAAGTTACTACTGAACCTCGTAGGTCAACTAGAGTAAGATCCACACCAGAGTGGTACGGTAATCCGTTTCTGGAGGTCATGTTACTTGACCATGACGAACCTATGAACTATGAGGAAGTGATGATGAGCCCAGATTCCGCGGAATGGCTTGAGGCCATGAAATCCGAGATGGTATCCATGTATGAGAACAAAGTATGGACTTTGGTTTACTTGCTCGATGATCGGCAAGCCATAGAGAATAAATGGATCTTCAAGAAGAAGACTGACGCTGACGGTAACGTTACTGTCTACAAAGCTCGACTTGTTGCGAATTTTTTTTGACAAGTTCAAGGAGTTGACTACGATTAGACCTTCTCACCCGTAGCGATGCTTAAGTCCGTCCGAATCATGTTAGCAATTGCTGCATTTTATGATTATGAAATTTGGCAAATGGATGTAAAGACTGCATTCCTGAATGGATTTCTGGAAGAAGAGTTGTATATGATGCAACCCAAAGGTTTTATCAATCCAAAGGATGCTAACAAAGTGTACAAGCTCCAGCGATCCATTTATGGACTGGTGCAAGCATCTCGGAGTTAGAATAAAAGTTTTGATTGTGTGATCAAAGCATATGGTTTTATACAGACTTTTGGAGAAGCCTGTATTTACAAGAAAGTGAGTGGGAGCTCTGTAGCATTTCTAATATTATATGTGGATGACATATTGTTGACTGGAAATGATATAGAATTTCTAGATAGCATAAAAGGATACTTGAATAAAAGTTTTTCAATGAAAGACCTCGATGAAGCTACTTATATATTGGGCATCAAGATCTATAGAGATAGATCAAGACGCTTAATTGGACTTTCACAAAGCACATACCGTGATAAAGTTTTGAAGAAGTTCAAAATGGATCAAGCAAAGAAAGGGTTCTTGCGTGTGTTACAAGTTGTGAAGTTGAGTTAGACTCAATGCCCGATCACTGCAGAAGATAGAGAGAAAATGAAAGTCATTCCATATGCTTCAGCCATAGGTTCTATCATGTATGCAATGCTGTGTACCAGACCTGATGTGTGCCTTGCTATTAGCTTAGTAGGGAGGTACCAAAGTAATCCAGGAGTGGATCACTGGACAGCGGTCAAGAACATCCTAAAATACCTGAAAAGGACTAAGGATATGTTTCTCGTTTATGGAGGTGATAAAGAGCTCGTCGTAAATGATTACGTCGATGCAAGCTTTGACACTGATCCGGATGACTCTAAGTCACAAACCGGATACGTATTTATATTAAACGGTGGAGCTGTAAGTTGGTGCAGTTTTAAGCAAAGCGTTGTGGCCGGATCTACGTGTGAAGCGGAGTACATAGCTGCTTCAGAAGCTGCAAATGAAGGAGTCCGGATGAAGGAGTTCATATCCGATCTAGGTGTCATACCTAGTGCATCGGGTCCAATGAAAATCTTTTGTGACAATACTGGTGCAATTGCCTTGCCAAAGGAATCCAGATTTCTTAAGAGAACCAAGCACATCAAGAGACGCTTCAATTCCATCCGTGATCAAGTCAAGGAGGGAGACATAGAGATTTGCAAGATACATACGGATCTGAATGTTGCAGACCCGTTGACTAAGCCTCTCTCACGAGCAAAACATGATCAACACCAAGACTCCATGGGTGTTAGATTCATTACTGTGTAATCTAGATTATTGACTCTAGTGCAAGTGGGAGACTGAAGGAAATATGCCCTAGAGGCAATAATAAAGATGTTATTTATATTTCCTTATATCATGGTAAATGTTTATTATTCATGCTAGAATTGTATTAACCGGAAACTTAGTACATGTGTGAATACATAGACAAACAGAGTGTCACTAGTATGCCCCTACTTGACTAGCTCGTTGAATCAAAGATGGTTAAGTTTCCTAGCCATAGACATGAGTTGTCATTTGATTAACGGTATCACATCATTAGAGAATGATGTGATTGACTTGACCCATCCGTTAGCTTAGCACGATGATCGTTTAGTTTGTTGCTATTGCTTTCTTCATGACTTATACATGTTCCTATGACTATGAGATTATGCAACTCCCGAATACCAGAGGAACACTTTGTGTGCTATCAAACGTCACAACGTAACTGGGTGATTATAAAGATGCTCTACAGGTGTCTCCGATGGTGTTTGTTGAGTTGGCATAAATCGAGATTAGGATTTGTCACTCCGATTGTCGGAGAGGTATCTCTGGGCCCTCTCGGTAATGCACATCACTATAAGCCTTGCAAGCAATGTGACTAATGAGTTAGTTACGGGATGATGCATTACGGAACGAGTAAAGAGACTTGTCGGTAACGAGATTGAACTAGGTATTGAGATACCGACGATCGAATCTCGGGCAAGTAACATACCGATGACAAAAGGAACAACGTATGTTGTTATGCGGTTTGATGATAAAGATCTTCGTAGAATATGTGGGAGCCAATATGAATATCCAGGTTCCGCTATTGGTTATTGACCGGAGATGAGTCTCGGTCATGTCTACATAGTTCTCGAACCCGTAGGGTCCGCACGCTTAACGTTCGATGACGATCGGTATTATGAGTTTATGTGTTTTGATGTACCGAAGATTGTTCGGAGTCCCGTATGTGATCACAGACATGACGAGGAGTCTCGAAATGGTCGAGACATAAAGATTGATATATTGGAGCATGTTATTCGGACACCGGAAGTGTTCCGGGAGGTTTCGGATAAAACCGGTGTGCCGGAGGGTTACCGGACACCCCCCCCCCCCCCGGAAGTTATTGGGCCCTTAGTGGGCTTTACGGGAGAGAGAGAGG
The DNA here is from genome assembly GCF_002575655.3 of Aegilops tauschii subsp. strangulata. Taxonomy (NCBI): domain Eukaryota; kingdom Viridiplantae; phylum Streptophyta; class Magnoliopsida; order Poales; family Poaceae; genus Aegilops; species Aegilops tauschii. The sequence continues at coordinate 393,279,901 of NC_053037.3, forward strand.
GCAGTAGCCAGGAGGTGGCCCCCCAAGGGAGTCCGAATTGGACTAGGGGAGGGGGCGCGGCCCCTCTTTCCCTCTCCCTCCCCCTCTCCTTCCTTCCCCCTCCTAGTAGGACTAGGAAAGGAGGAATCCTACTCCTACTAGGAGGAGGATTCCTCCCCCTGGCACGCCCATGATGGCCGGCCGGCCTCCCCCTCCCTCCTTTATATACGTGGGTATGGGGGCACCCTAGAACACACAAGTTCATTGTTTAGCCATGTGCGGTGCCCCCTCCACAGATTTCCACCTGGGTCATATCGTTGTAGTGCTTAGGCGAATCCCTGCGTCGGTAACTTCATCATCACCGTCATCACGCCGTCGTGATGACGACACTCTCCCTTGGCCTCAACTGGATCAAGAGTACGAGGGACGTCACCGAGCTGAACGTGTGCAGATCGCGGAGGTGCCGTGCGTTCGATACTTGATCGCTTGGATCACGAAGATGTTCGACTACATCAACTGCGTTACTTAACGCTTCCGCTTTCGGTCTACGAGGGTACGTGGACACACTCTCCCGCTTGTTGTTGTGCATCACATAGATAGATCTTGCGTGATCGTAGGTAAAATTTTGAAATACTGCGTTCCCAACAAGTACCACATGATGTGTGATATGTGGATTTGTGATTGGAAATAGAGGGAGTAAGGCTGGGTTGGCCATAGTGGTGGTATCTTAGCTAGTATCATGCACTTGGGAATAGTAACAGGCTGATGTGGCAGAGAATTAAAAAACAGATAGAGGGTTAGAGTAACATAGTTAGATACAATATCATATTAAATGCTATGCTACTTTATGTCATGCATGACAATAGATAAGATAATCTATGAGACTACTCTATGATACTATGCACCATGAAGGTAGTATCATACCCTAGTATCATATGCATGATACTAGCATATGATACTCCCCACTATGAGTAGCCTAGCCATTTCCCTGAAATTCAGGGGGAGAGAGAGTTTGTTTGGAAATTTACGTAAAGACCTTCATAGGATTACATGGATGTAGGATTTTCGGTACAAGCACATTTTTTTGTGGCGTCGCGTTAATCGGGTGAGCTTCTAGTTGGTCAACGGTCATAATTCACTGAATCATAGTATAAGCAGAATCGGTAGATGCGAACTAGCGCGGAGGGGTTATCGTGTTAATTGTGTGAGACTGGTTCATGCAAAGGGAAGAATCAACACGCGAAAGAGAGAGGTAGTAGTAGATACGAGTGCAGCGATTCGGAGCCTGGGCTCATTTGCTACTGCTCATGAAAGAAAAATTTCAAAAAAAATATCAAGTAGATTTTGAAAAAAAAATATCATCGTAGATGCCCTAGTGGGCTAAGTCCGTGTCAAATTTGGTGGTGAATGGACATTCGAGGAGCTCTCAAGAAAGAAAAACAAAATACATATTGGAGAGAAACCTTGAAAAAAGACACTGACCAGAGTCCAAAAATAGTGGAGCTCTTGAATGTCATTTCACCCTCAGAATATGCACACTCCTAGCACACTTGATCATCTCTGATGAACTTTTTTCTATTTACTGTTTAACCGGTGCAAATGAACCTGGGCTCAGAGACATGGATTGTAGTAGTCGATACATGGAATATTCACATTTTGAATTTCTTTATAACATTTAAATCTAGTTTTTAAAACATGGGCTTTGCCAACACTCACAGTCTCTTACGTATCTACTCCTTCCCATAAAATAAATGGAATATTCACAAATTTATTTTTTAAAACATTTAAATTTGATTTATTTTTAGACAATGGATGTTGTGTAGCAAGCGGTCGCGTGAAGATGTGTTCCCAGAATCCGCACGTGTCGATTCTCCCAGCAGCAAAAGAATGGAGGTACCAATTCTCCCATCCTCAATATACACCGAGAAGAAGATTTGGCTAGGACCAGGACGCTTGGTACTCATAGGAGGCAGAAGGAAAGATGATGAAATTTGGGTGTTTTACTTGGGAAGGCTTTCGATTGATATATCATGTGTTTGGTGGAAGTGATATTCGAGTTGAACTTGCACCTAGGATAACAAGACACATCTCTTTACAATTAATAAATGGAGAAGGCCCTAAGTTCACAATATTGTGTGACACTTGACGTGCATGCTGATACTAGGCCACTAGGGCACGATATCGCATTTCATGATAGTATTGTGTCTTAGTTCGAACATAAGTCAGCATAGTTTTTCTGAATTTCTTCATTTTTCTGACAGTAAGCCTCCGCTTAATATGTTTGTTGGATTTTTCATTATCCTTGGCATTTGTAATCTTAGCCAACACAGTTTGTTTATCACGATGCATAAGGATTGCTGGTATTGGTATCTGAACCAACGACACGTCTAACAAAATCTCTCTTAGCCATCCAGCCTCACCAATGACAGTGTCTAGTGCAATCGGTTCAACTTTTATGGTTGACCTCGTCAAAATGTATGTATACAGGACCTCCATGGAACAGTGGCGCCAGCTATAAAGTAAAAATATATCCAGTCTTTGATTTGATCCCGCCCGCATTGGTGATCCAATTTGGATCACTTTATCATTCTAACACATGAGGATATCCAGTATAGTGAGTACCAAATGATGTTGTATCCCTTAAGTATCGCAAAATCCTCTCAAGTTCAACCTAATGATCATCTCCCAGATTAAAACTAAACCTTCTTAATTTGCTCACAACAAAAGAATTATGGCCACTTGCTAGGTACATGAAAAGTCCAATTATTTGTTGGTATCTTAAGTGATCTTTACCTTCTTCTTTGTTTTCGTGTAACTGTACACTAGCCTCGTACGGTGTTCGGGCAATTTTACAATTCTAAAATCCAAGCCGGCTCAAAACCTTTTTGGCATAATGGGCTTGATTTAGCGTTATCCATTTTCGCTCTTAATTAATGAGGGTTTTTATGGTACCCTATACTGCTACTGGGGAGGGAGCAGTATATGTGTGATCCCACCGTTGATCACAAAGGGATTTGCTCTGGTGACTGGTGGGCCAATACTTCTGAACGACCAAGACACAAGCAGGTTGAGCCATGCCTGGGTGAGCATTCTAGCACACGATGTGGTTGTCGACCTCACAGCAAAGGCAGATGAGCAGCTCCACGTCCCGCGAGATGCGGCCGAAGTAGAGGTTCCGCCACGCTCCGGCACTCACCAAGACGCAGCTCTTCGCGTCAAAAGACTGGCACATCTTGCACATCCTGGCCTCGTCGTCGACGGCGGCGAGCTCGTCCATGGCGCAGGGTGGTTTGGCATGCGCTGTCGCCATGCACGAGGCACAATAAGCGTGATGCTAGGGTGAGGATGGGGCGCACGGCGACGGGCCATAACGTCATAACCGCAGAAGCATCAGTCCACGATCACGACGGATTAAGGGGAGGTTGCCCGGCCGGTAGGCGCACGGTCGAAGGGGAGACGAGCGTCCGGGGACGTCTGCCGGAGATGCAGAGTCGCCGAATAATGAACTGCAAGCGCGTATATTGGTGGACGAGAGACACGCAGTACTAGCGATACTGCTGATCCGTTTTCACCGGTGTAGATATCTAACAACCCTTGGATCTTTGCCATTGGACGGCCTGTATTCAATACATGGTACCATAAAAGAGCTCTTAATGATTTAATCTTTAGAATCACATCTGCTTCTCTTTCATCTTTTATATCACACTAGTAAGCGTGCACGTGTAACGCACGAATGAGCGTAAAAGTAAACTTCGTTGTACATCTTAGTCATAAAACAATTATTAAAATAAACACGGTTGTTAACTGGATCATACCTAGACGCATCTTCTTAACTCATCATTTTAGATAGATTTTGCAATGTTGTGAAGGATATAACAAAATATGAACAAATATGCATGGAAGTGCATGGATGAACCCGGGTACATATGAACCCACTTAAAAAAACACATTTTGAAATGTCAAAATGTTCAGAAAAAATATGCGTGTGGACATCTCCATATTCTATGTGTGTGCAGCAAGTTTCACGGGAAGACAATTTTTGTGGCCTGTGCAAAAAAGACAAAACACTGTGTCGCGAAATCCTATTTAGAAGCACTAAAATTTGTCTTTTTTGCTGGGACAAAATAAAAGTATTTTTTTAATAAAACTTTGGCCCCCAGACATATTTTTCAAACATGTATGCACACAATTTTTTTTTAAATTTTTTTGACATTACAAAATGTGTCTATAGTACATTTTTGAAAAGCGGGTTCATATTTACCTGTGTTCAAGATGTGCCTATTCGAACGTGCACAAGCTATACAATGGTAAAATAATATATACTGATGTCAAAAGTTGGTTATAAAACCTGTCAAAAGTTGGTGATGTCAAAAACTGTCAAAAGAAGATCTTCATCACGTGTTGGACTTATAAAAATATAGTGATGTCAAAGGTTGGAATGTCATAAACACTCGTATGTCGAAATGAAACCTCCATGCTCGATCCTTATATACAGGAAAAATATAATGAATATATTTTACAATGTTACTGCAAGAGAAAATCAACCATTTGCATGCATAGGTTGAGACAAAGCACCTTCAGGCAAGGGTAGTTGTCACTTCTCCCCTTTCTCTATACAGCAAGGTGTTTTTCCACATAAACAAAATATATATTTTGTTAGGGAAAAACTTCTTTTGCAACATTGAGTTCTAACATGCAACCATCAAGGAAAGCAAATCGACATGAGTGATGAACCCATGACATGGTTGTTCATAAGTAGGTAACTTGTACTATGGTGTCATTGTGGAGGTACCAGTTCAGTGAGAGATAGTGCAGATGCATAACATGGATGTACATCACGCTATAAGATGAAAACTTCCTAAGATTCACATATAAAAATGAAAATGTGGAAACCATAGAGCATTTTCATTTCATAACAGGAACCTATCTATTTTCCTGCTTGGTATCGAAACTAAAAAAATTCATTGTCAAATGTATTGTTCTGTTATTCACTCATGGGGCCCTGGTGTATGATAATTTATTCAATACTTTATTATTTGTAGCTGGATTAACTTCAGTTCAACAGCTACGGTACTCAAACCTCATATTCCACGGCAGGACTTTAAATTACAGAACACAAAGAATTCTAGTGGACAACAACTCTTTTAGTATGGAAGAACAAATACAAGTAAATGAGAACATACCGTATCTTGTTATTATGCAGTAATGACAATACCGTATCAACAACTCAGAGCACCGCTTCTTTTGAAATATGTTCATACGGGAAGTGGTGAGAAGGAAAATGCCATATCTTGCAACAGAAAAGAAGACTGGAAATGAGGTGAAAAATAAGATGCTAGCTGCAGAGCAACGCTGACTTCTCCTTCCATCTCTGCGTCAATGTGAATACGTTGGAGAGCATGACGTAATTGGCCTCATGAGCAGGGTACTCTATCAACCTCAGTTTTGGCTGCCCAAATATAATCTGAACTTTGGTTTTATTAGACAAAGTTGAAAAGATGTACATGGACGGTGAAAAACTTTACAAAGTATTGCCTTCAAATAAAAATGCAGATAATACAAATGCACTTCACCATTAGCAATACTCCACTCTATAGTTGTGCAACTGAAACCTGACGGCACTGCTCCGCGGTCAGGAGTCATTTGATTGCTTCGAGGCCGACTTCGTTCCTCAGCACCGCGCTCATGACGTAGCAACAACTACAAAATACAGTAGTGAAGTAGCAGTAGTCGGATGCGCACCTCGTGTTCATGTGCTTCACGCTGAGCTGGCCTGCGCACGACACACACGCCGTCGCCAAGCTTGCCGCCGGTGCGCGCTGGCCACCGCCCGCACACCGCCACCACTCGTCGGGCAGCCGCTGCTCCGCAAGGCACCCTGGCCATGTTAGGTGCTGGTTCGCACGCTGCCCGCCGTCGCCGGCACCGATGTCCGCCGCCGGTCTCTGGTTGAGCGCGCTGTCAGTTACCGCTGCCATGCGCCTGCGCAGGTGATGCGCCGAGCCCGGCCTCCTGGCCACACATATACGCGTTCCCGCCATCGCCCCAGCGTCCCACCCGCTGCCCGTCGCGTCGCGCGAGGCACGCCCAGGACCCGCTGCCTTCATTGCCATGCCATGCCCGCAGTCCGCAGAGCCCGAGTTCCACCGTGAACCGCCTCGACCACCCTCATAACAGGCCCGCCTCCCCGCGATGCCACACGCACCGCCCGGCCCCGCCGGACGGAGCACGCCACCGTCGCCTGCCACAACCATTAGTCGTCCGCCGTCGCCGCTCGGACGTTTAGGAATAACGCTAATACCGCCGTCGCTGCTTGACAAGGGCCACGCCGTCGCGGATCGAGCGCCGCGCGCTCCGGTTCATCACCAACAGCGTGGCTCCACTCCCGCTCCCCGACGGCCCTCCTGAAGAAATCCATCTCAGCGGCGGTCGAGAACGAAGACTCCTCATCCTGTGGGTTGTTTCGTCGCTTGATGGCCGCTAGTTTCTTTTTCTTGTTGTTGCCTTGTGTGCGTGACTGTAGGGGTCGAGGACTCGGGCGTGGAGTTTGTTATGCGGTGGATTGAGTGGAGAGGTGAGCGCTAATCACGGAGGAGAAGTTGCGGTCGCGGGGTGGAGTACGGTCAGTCAAGGTAAATTGCTAAGTGCACACAGAAAACAGATTAGATCAAGGCTAGCGGTTGGATTGAGTTTAATGGGCCTAATCCTGCGGTGGTAATGGGTTCGTGTATATTTGTGGGGTGCGTTTAAAAAAGTTTATGTTTGATTGTTTATTAGTAGTAGAGAAAAACGAGATAGGAGTAATTTGACCTGGTCAATTGTGGCAATGGCTGTCCAAAATACTAACACGTCATCGACATATAAGCACAATATAACTCACTGACCCTCACCATAATGGTATACACACATCTATCTACTTTATTTAATGATGAACCAACAGATGTCAATGTATGATCAGATTTCTTTTCTATTGATTAAGTGCTTGTTTATGGCCATATAAGGATTTTAATTATGTGCACACTTTATTTTCCTGTCCAGGTATGAAAATACCATATGGTTGTTCCACATAAATTTCTTCCTCCAATTTTCCATTAAGAAGAATTGTCCTCACATCCATTGAATGGACTAGTAGACCAGAGCTGACTTCTTCGTGCCGCTAATGCAATTAACACTCTAATGGTTGTCAACCTGGCAACAAGAGAATAAGTATTAAAAAAATTATCTCCTTAGTTTTGGTATAACCCTTGGCCATAAGGCTTGCCTTAGTATCGTCAAATCTTAGCTTCATTTTAAAGATCCACTTACATGCAACATGTTTGCAACCTTTTGGATCGATCAACAATCTCCCATGTCTCATCAGCCATGATGGGTTCCATCTTTCTATGGATGGCCCCTTTTCAATAGTCTGCATTTGGTGAGGCTGGAAAATTACGCAAATCTCAATATAAGATCTCACTAATGGCAAGAAAGTTATCGGTTATAGTATTATGCGTGTCGCGTGCTTCTTTTTTGGGTCATGGACGACAAAGAAAACCACTACTACGACGAGGATGACGACCAAGCATGCGGCGGCCTTGAGGGCAAGGAGAGCCGCCGAACGGACCCCGGGGGAAGAGGCGGCTTGTGATGGCATGGAGCAGGAGCGAACGCCTGCGACGAAGCCGGACCCCGTACCGGCAAGGCAGAGGTCGGGGTTGTCCAGGAAGCTCCGATCGTAGGCAGTGATGGCGAGCCCTGTCGGTACCTGGCCTTTGAGTTGGTTGGATGACAGGTTGAGCGAGCGGAGATGTAGCCCGGTAAGCGGCAGTGGTATGTCGTCAGATAGCTTGTTCGGCGACAGGTAAAGTGCGTTGAGCATCTGCATGTCGCAATGTGGGCTTCACCCTGTCTTCGAATCATCCATGGTTGCATGAAAAGTAGCTAAGTAATACTCGAAAATGCCAAACGGATACCGAGCTCCATGGAGGCCTTTATTTCAAAACTTCAAAATTCAAACTTTTCAGTTTCAAAAAACTCTGAATATAAATACACATATGCCTAGATACATAATGCACATGTGTGCAAATTTCAGGTTGAAATACATTAAAATGTGAGCTATACAAAAAAGACAAATTTGAGGCTTTTTAGCATATGTACTGTTCATCCTCAAAGTCCATGATTTTGTATTTTTGTGCAGCTCGCAATTCAAGGTATTTCATCCTGAATTTTTTTACACATACACTTTACGTTCTTGCACACATGTGTATTTTTTTAGATTTTTTAAATTAAAGACTTTGAATTTTGATTTTAAAAAAATAAAAGTCTCCATGAAGCTCGGTCTCCAAAATGCCCTACTCAGTAGTACTAGGCTTTCTCTAGTTAAAAAAGAGCTGAGTAGTAGTAGTAGTCTTTCTCTAGTCAAAAGGCTGAGGCGGAGAAGTAATATTAGACTTTATCTAGTCAAAAAGGCTGAGGTGAACTAGTACTACGGTTCGTGTAGTACAACTTCAAGTTGACAAGCATCCCCATATCCATCAATCACTCCATCCGATCCAATACAAGGCAGCAAGCATTTTGCAATCAGTCTCTAGTACTACTCCGGTGCATATGTGAGTGTGTTTCCGTGAGTTAGCAGCTTGCCCAACAGCTGCAGTTTAGTTTTTCGTCTGTGTACAAGAGAGAGCTAGCTACTTGTAGCTTGGGCTAACAATTGACATCAGAGTCTCGTTTTAGTGGCCATGTCAGGCGGCGGAGAGAAGCGCCCCACCTCTCACAGTTTTGTGATGCTGCCAGTAGAGCAGCTGCGGACCGCAGAGGACAGTTCTAAAATGTTGCTGGAGCAGCAGCCATGGACCATGGTGGACGGCTCCAAGTCGCCTCTTTCAAGGGAGGAGCGCCATCGCTCAGTAAGCCACGGTCGCAGCCCGGTGCGGCGCCGCAGGTGGCGGTGGTGAGATCGTGGTGAGGGAGATTGTGTGCGAGACCGTTGGAGGCGGCAACAACACAAATATCTCCTTTCCGATGCTCATCAGCTCGAACTACAACGAGTGGGCATTGATCATGGAGTGCAAACTACAAGCGGAAAACATGTGGTTCCCAATGGAGGACGGCACTGTCTCCATGAGGGAGGACAGGCAAGCGGTGGCGGCGCTGATTAGCTCTACCCCGCCGGAGATGCATGGCATGCTCACGGTGAAGGCGAGCACCAAGGATGCATGGGCATCCATCTGGACCCAACGCCTCGGCAGCGACCACGTGCGCGAGGCGAACACGCAAGGGCCGTGTGACACCCCCATTCAATTGTACACTAATCATACACGCAAACGTGTACGATAAGATTAGGGACTCACGGGAAGATATCACAACATAGCTCTAGACACAAATTAAAATCATACAAGCTTCATATTACAAGCTAGGGGCCTTGAGGGCTCGAACACAGAAGCTCGAATACAAACGAGTCAGTGGAAGCAACCATATATGAGTACAGACATAAGTTAGATAAGTTTGCCTTAAGAAGGCTAGCACAAACATCAACGGTGATTGAACAGGCAAGGCCTCCTGCCTGGGAGCCTCCTAACTGCTCCTGGTCGTCGGCGGTCTCCATGTAGTAGTAGGCACCCTCGGGGTAGTAGTAGTAATCATCGGTGGTGGCATTTGGCTCCTAGGATCCGTCATCTAGTCGCATCAATCGGGTATGGGGGAAAAAGAGGTAGCAAAGCAACCGTGAGTACTCATCCAAAGTACTCGCAAGATTTACATCAGATCTAAACTAAGTACGCATCTGTATCAAAGGAATAAGCTATATCTGCGGACTGAACTGCAGAATGCCAGTTGAGAAGGGGAAAAACCTAGCCTATCGAAGACTAGCATCTTCAAGATAAGGGTAACATATTATAATAGTAGTAAGTATGTTGTAACATCGCCCAGATATCACTTCCTCGACTCCCGACAAGAAAGCAATTCGGGAGCCATCATTTCCATTCATGCCTCAGCATCCAGTTCTAGCTGTACCGATCGGGATACAACTCCGAGCGTCCGTTACCGTGGACATGGCTATTCGAATAGATATTCTTCCCTGCAAGGGTGCACCAACTTACCCAACAGGCTCGATCAACTACGGCCGAACACACCATCAGGTCATGACCGGCCTCGGCCGATCAACACACTGTAGTCCTACCTAGGCTCCGTAGAGAGGTCCCCGCCGGTCTACATCCTAAGTGCTTGGGCGCATCGCCCTTTGCACTCCGGGTCGTTGTGAGCAGGGTGGATACCAGCGCCACCTCTGTCCTGGATGGCATGATCCGACCGTGCCACAATGCTGAACTGGACATCTGCCAGAGCTTTCGGAAGAATCGTACGACGCTGAGTGCCCATACTTATTCCCGTGTGGTAGTCAGTGCGAAAAAGGCCAGAGGCCTACTCGGATCACATATCCAAATTGTAGTGTATTGGGAGCGTGCCATCACAAGTAGAGACTCACGATCAATGTGACCCTGTCACCCCGTCTCGTGGACTTACGACAAGGGCCCGTAAAGTTCGGCCGTGCCACGTAGAAAACGCGCGGGAACCCTCCAGGTCAACCCGACTCGCAAAAGACCGTCGGGAACTCAAGTCCACCTCTACCGGGGTGGTACCGCTGTTGGGGAACGATGCATGGAAAACGAAAATTTTCTACGCTCATGCAAGATCTATCCATGGAGATGCATAGCTACGAGAGGGGGAGAGCATCTTCATACCCTTGAAGATCGCTAAGCGGAAGCGTTTATCAACGCGGTTGATGTAGTCGTACACCTTAGATCAATTACCGAACATACGGCACCTCCGCGTTTAGCACACGTTCAGCTCGATGACGTCCTCGCCTTCTCGATCTAGCTAGAGAGGTGAAGTACTAGATGAGTTCCGGCAGCACAACGGCGTGGTGACGGTGGTGGTGAAGAACTATCTCTGCAGGGCTTCGCCAAGCACAACGGAAACTATGACGGAGGATAAACTAGAGGGGACGGGGTTACTGACACACGGCTTGGTGAATCTTGACGTGTCTTGGGTGCTAGTCTTGGGGAACGTAGCATGCAATTTCAAAAAAATTCCTACGCTCACGTAAGATCTATCTAGGAGATGCATAGCAATGAGACGGGGAGAGAGTGTCCACGTACCCTCGTAGATCGAAAGTGCAAGCGTTTGACAACGCGGTTGATGTAGTCGAACTTCTTCTTGTTCCGACCGATCAAGCACCGAACGTACGTCACCTCCGAGTTCTACACATGTTCAGCTCGATGACGTCCCTCAAACTCTTGATCCAGCAAAGTGTCGAGGGAGAGTTTTGTCAGCACGACGGTGTGGTGACGGTGATGGTGAAGTGATTCGCACTGGGCTTCGCCTAAGCACTACGACAATATGATTGGAGGCGTAAACTGTGGAGGGGGTGCCGCACACCGCTAGGAATCTATGTTGTGTGTTCTATCGGTGCCCCCCCATATATATAGGTTGGAGGGGAGGAGAGGCAGCCAAGGGGGCGTCCCAAGTAGGAGGAATCCTACTTGGGCGCCTCCCTATTCGACCTCCCCCCTTCCATATTCATCGGAGGGGGAAGGAAGGAGGAAGGAGGAGAGAAGGAAGGGGGAGGCCGAATCCCTCCCCTTCCTTTCTCTCTTCCCCTCTTTCCTTCCTCCTTATTTTGGCCTACATGGGGTGCACCAGCCCCCTAGGGGTTGGTCTGTCCCCTTCTTGGCCCATTAGGCCCATGTAGTTGCCAGGGGGATGCCGGGAACCCCTTCCGGTGACCCGATATGTACCCGGTACCCCCGGAACACTTCTGGTATCCGAATATTATCGTCCTATATATGAATATTTACCTCTCGGCCATTTCGAGACTCCTCGTCATGTCCGAGATCTCATCCGGGTCTTCGAACAACATTCGGTCACCAAATCACATAACTCATATAATACAAAATCATCATCGAACGTTAAGCGTGCGGACCCTACGGGTTTGAGAACTATGTAGACATGACCGAGACACCTCTTCGGTCAATAACCAACAACATAACCTAGATGCTCATATTGGTTCCTACATATTCTACGAAGATCTTTATCGGTTGTACCGTAATGACAACATACGTAATTCCCTTTGTCATCGGTATGTTACTTGCCCGAGATTCGATCGTCGGTATCTTCATACCTAGTTCAATCTCGTTACCGGCAAGTCTCTTTACTCGTTCCGTATTACATCATCCCGCAACTAACTCGTTAGTTACATTGCTTGCAAGGCTTATTATGATGTGCATTACCGAGAGGGCCCAGAGATACCTCTCCGATAGTCGGAGTGACAAATCCTAATCTCAATCTATGCCAACCCAACAAACACCTTCGGAGATACCTGTAGAGCATCTTTATAATCACCCAGTTACGTTGTGACGTTTGATAGCACACAAGGTATTCCTCTGGTATCCGGGAGTTGCATAATCTCATAGTCAAAGGAATATGTATATGCCATGAAGAAAGCAATAGCAATAAAACTTAATGATCATTATGCTATGCTAACAGATGGGTCTTGTCCATCACATCATTCACCTAATGATGTGATCTCGTTCATCAAATGACAACACATGTCTATGGTTAGGAAACTTAACCATATTTGATTAACAAGCTAGTCTAGTAGAGGCTTACTAGGGACACTGTGTTCTGTCTATGTATCCACACATGTATCAAGTTTCCGGTTAATACAATTCTAGCATGAATAATAAACATTTACCATGATATAAGGAAATATAAATAACAACTTTATTATTGCCTCTAGGGCATATTTCCTTCAGTCTCCCACTTGCACTATAGTCAATAATCTAGTTCACATCGTCATGTGATTTAATACCAATAGTTCACATCTTTATGTGATTAGTTCACATCGCCATGTGACTAACACCCAAAGGGTTTACTAGAGTCAATAATTTAGTTCACATCGCTATGTGATTAGCACCCAAAGAGTACCAAGGTGTGATCATGTTTTGCTTGTGAGAGAAGTTTAGTCAACGGGCCTGCCACATCCAGAGCCGTATGTATTTTGCAAATTTTCTATGTCTACAATGCTCTGCATGGAGCTAATCTAGCTAATTGCTCCCACTTTCAATACACAGATTGAGACTCAGAGTCATCCGGGTCGGTGTAAAAGCTTGCATCGACGTAACTCGTTACGACGAACTCTTTATTACCTCCATTACCGAGAAATATTTCCTTAGTCCTCTTAGGTAACTAAGGATAATTTTGACCGCTGTCCAGTGATCCACTCCTGGATCACTATCGTACCCCCTTGCCAAACTCATGGCAAGGTACACAATACGCCTGGTACACAACATAGCATACTTTATAGAACCTATGGCTGAGGCATAGGGAATGACTTTCATTCTCTTTCTATTTTCTGCCGTGGTTGGGTTTTGAGTCTTACTTAGCTTTACACCTTGTAGTATAGGCAAGAACTCCTTCTTTGACTGTACCATTTTGAACTACTTCAAAATCTTTTCAAGGTATGTACTCATTGAAAAATCTTATCAATCGTCTTGATCTATCTCTATAGATCTTGATACCCAATATGTAAGCAGCTTCACCGAGGTCTTTCTTTAAAAACTCCTTTCAAACACTCCTTTATGCTTTCCAGAAAATACTACATCATTTTCGATCAACAATATGTCATTCACATATACTTATCAGAAAGGTTGTAGTCCTCCCACTCACTTTACAAGCTTCATCGCAAGTCTGTAAAAAACTATATGCTTTGATCAACTCATCAAAGCATATATTCCAACTCTGAGATGCTTGCACCAGTCCATAGATGGATCGCTGGAGCTTGCACATTTTGTTAGCACCTTTAGGATTGACAAAACCTTCTGGTTGCATCATATACAACTCTTCTTTAATAAATCCATTAAGGAATGTAGTTTTGATATCCATTTGCCAGATTTCATAAAATGCGACAATTGCTAACATGATTCGGATAGACTTAAGCATCGATACGAGTGAGAAAAACTCATCGTAGTCAACACCTTGAACTTGTCGAAAAACTTTTTGCGACAATTCGAGCTTTGTAGATAGTAACACTACCATCAGCGTCCGTCTTCCTTTTGAAGATCCATTTATTCTCGATGGCTTGCTGATCAACGGGCAAGTCCACCAAAGTTCACACTTTGTTCTTATATATGGATCCTATCTCAGATTTCATGGCCTCAAGCCATTTATCGGAATCTGGGCTCATCATCGCTTCCTCATAGTTCGTAGGTTCGTCATGGTCTAGTAACATGACTTCCAGGACAGGATTACCGTACCACTCTGGTGCGAAACGTGCTCTGGTTGATCTACGAGGTTTGGTAGTAACTTGATCTGAAGTTTCATGATCATTATCATTAGCTTCCTCTCTAGTTGGTGTAGGCATCACTGGAATGGTTTTCTGTGATGAGCTACTTTCCAATTCGAGAGAAGGTACAATTACCTGATCAAGTTCTACTTTCCTCCCACTCACTTCTTTCGAGAGAAACTCCTTCTCTAGAAAGGATCCATTCTTAGCAACAAAGATCTTGCCTTCGAATCTGTGACAGAAGGTGTACCCAACAGTTTCCTTAGGGTATCCTATGAAGATGCACTTCTCCAATTTGGGTTCGAGTTTTATCAGGCTGAAGCCTATTGACATAAGTGTCGTAACCCCAAACTTTAAGAAACGACAACTTAGTTTTCTTGCCAAACCATAGTTCATACGGTGTCATCTAAACGGATTTAGACGGTGCCCTATTTAACGTGAATGCAGCTGTCTCTAATGCATAACCCCAAAACAATAGTGGTAAATCGGTAAGAGACATCATAGATCGCACCATATCTAATAAAGTGCAATTACGATGTTCGGACACACCATTACGCTATGGTGTTCCAGGTGGCGTGAGTTGTGAAACAATTCCACATTGTTTTAAATGAAGGCCAAACTCGTAACTCAAATATTTGCCTCCGCGATCAGATCGTGGAAACTTTATTTTCATGCTAAGATGATTCTCCACTTCACTCTGAAATTCTTTAAACTTTTCAAATGTTTCAGATTTGTGTTTCATTAAGTAGATATACCCATATCTGCTCAAATCATCTGTGAAGGTCAGAAAATAACGATACCCGCCGCGAGCTTCAACACTCATTGGACCGCATACATCGGTATGTATTATTTCCAATAAGTTATTGACTCGCTCCATTGTTCCGGAGAACGGAGTTTTAGTCATCTTGCCCATGAGGCATGGTTCACAAGTATCAAATAATTCATAATCAAGTGATTCCAAAAGTCCATCTGCATGCAGTTTCTTCATGCGCTTTACACCAATATGACCTAAATGGCAGTGCCACAAATATGTTGCACTATCATTATCAACTTTGGATCTTTTGGCATCAATATTATGAATATGTGTATCACTATGATCGAGATTCAATAAACCATTCACATTGGGTGTATGACCATAGAAGGTTTTATTCATGTAAACAGAACAACAATTATTCTCTAACTTAAATGAATAACCGTATTGCAATAAATATGATCCAATCATATTCATGCTCAACGCAAACACCAAATAACATTTTTTTAGGTTCAACACTAATCCCGAAGGTAGAGGGAGTATGCGATGGTGATCTTATCAACCTTGGAATCACTTCCAACACGCATCGTCACCTCGCCCTTAACTAGTCTCTGTTCATTTTGCATCTCCAGTTTCGAGTCACTAATCTTAGCAACTGAGCCGGTATAAAATACCTAGGGATTGCTACAAACACTAGTAAAGTACATACCAATAACATGTATATCAAATATACCTTTGTTTACGTTGCCATCCTTCTTATCCGCCAAGTTTTTGGGACAGTTCCAGTTCCACTGACCATTTCCTTTGCAGTAGAAGCACTCAGAGGTTTGGGTCTAGCTTTGGGCTTCTTCACGGGAGTGGCAACTTGCTTGCCATTCTACTTGAAGCTCCCCTTCTTTCCCTTGCCCTTTTTCTTGAAACTAGTGGTCTTGTTAACCATCAACACTTGATGCTCTTTCTTGATTTCTACCTTCGCTGATTTCAGCATCGCGAAGAGCTTGGGAATCATTTTCGTCATCCCTTGTATATTATACTTCATCACGAAGTTCTAGTAACTTGGTGATAGTGACTAGACAACTCTGTCAGTCACTATCTTATCTAGAAGATTAACTCCCACTTGATTCAAGTGATTGTAGTACCCAGACATTCTGAGTACATGCTCACTGGCTGAGCTATTCTCCTCCATCTTGTAGGCAAAGTACTTGTCAGAGGTCTCATATCTCTCGACATGGGCATGAGTCTGAAATACCAATTTCAACTCTTGGAACATCTCATATGCTTCGTGGCGTTCAAAACGTTTTGTAGTCCCAGTTCTAAGCCGTAAAGCATGGCGCACTAAACTATCAAGTAGTCATCATATCGAGCTTGTCAAACGTTCATAACGTCTGTATCTGCTCCTGCAATAGGTCTATCACCTAGCGGTGCATCAAGGACATAATTCTTCTGTGCAACAATGAGGATAATCTTCATATCACGGACCCAGTCCGGATCATTGCTACTATCATCTTTCAACTTTTCTCTAGGAACATATCAAAAATATATATATAGGAGCTATATCGTGAGCTATTGATCTACAACATAGATATGCAAATACTATCAGGACTAAGTTCATGATAAATTAAGTTCAATTAATCATATTACTTAAGAACTCCCACTTAGATAGACATCCCCCAAGTCATCTAAATGATACATGATCCAAATCAACTAAACCATGTCCGAGATCATCACGTGAGATGGAGTTGCACTACTGCAGGATGCTGCTAACGCGACACTACGATCAGAGACCTTTCACGAAACTCTGTGTGATGCATTAATCACAAACGGGGATGTAAAAGAACCATCAAAAAAGGTGCAAAACGCTTGCGATGGAGGATGCATCAAACACGGTTCAGATTTTAGTTGCGTGTGCGATCCAGGGCATACAGTTCAGTCCAATGAACTGTTTGCAATGAGGTGGGACAAAAGAAACGGGCAGCCTAATGAAGGCGTGTGCGATATAGAGCATACGGTTCACTCGGATGAATTGTTTGTGATTAGACAAAACAAAAGAAACGGTCAGCCAGATCAAGGTGTGTGTGATTGAGGGCATACGCTTCAGAAGGATTAACTGTTTGCAATTAGGAAACATAACAGAAATGGGCCAGCCAGATCAAAGTGTCTGCGATTGATGGCATACACTTCACATGGATGAACTGTTTGCGATTAGCCACAACAAACTGAAACAGTTAGATAGATCAACGTGTGTGCGCTAGACGGGCACACACATTCTAATTAAAAGAAGCGTGTGCGATGGTAATAACGAGCGCGCACGGTTGTTGGAACAAGACGTGTGCTGACATTGCCTATTGCGGTGCACCCTATGGTGCAAACGCCACGTACGCGGCCGAGAAGGCGTACGTGCCCACGTTACGCCTTTCGGGAATAGTGCCGCACTTATAACCGTCAGTAAATTTTGAGCATGCGTCCCGTCACAATTTTTTTAGAAGAACAGGGAGGCCGCGTCCTGTCACATTCCAAATTGCAAACCTGTTCACATCGGTCAAAACCTAAATGGTTTCCCACTTAGGAGCGTATTACTACCCAGTTATAAATACTACTACTCCAAGATGACTGCACATTCCTCCTCAACTCCTCATCCACAAAAACAAACAAGTCATTCACCATCGTTCCCTTGCGTCTGCCATGGCCAGCGTGAGTTCTGGGCCGAGAGATTGCCACCAGGGAGAGGTGAGCCTGGAAGCGAAAGCACGAGAGATGTCCCGTCTCGCCGCGAAAGCAGCCAACATGTCCCGCCGCACGGCCGTAGCAGCAGAGAGGTCCCGCCGCGCCACCGAAGCATCACGGAGGTCCCGCCGCGTCGTCGATGTAGCAGACTGGTCCGGCCGTGCCGCGGAAGCAGAAGAGATGTCCCGCCATGCTGCAAATGGAGCAGAGATGTCCTCCCGGACCGCGGCAGCCTGGGAAAATGTCTCGCGGGCAGGCGAGGACTCTTATAGGCGCGTGCGCGCCCTCGTCCTTAGGCAGATGGATCAGAACTCCAGGTGGGCGAGGTTGCAGGATGGCCTGAAAGCCTTGTTTGAACAGTCTACCGGCGTCATCCGGCAACTAAATGAGAGCAATGCGAAGCTCCAGGCCAAGCACGACCTGCTGAGGACGAAGATCGTCGGAAGTGCGGAGCAGCAGGAGCAGACCACTGCCTTGTTGAAGAGGACCGACGTCATCGTCGAGAAACTTATGGACGCGCCATGCTGCGCATCGAGCGCAGAAGGCTGGTGGAGGAATCCGTGGATGCTCTCAAGCAGCATCTTGAGGACAAGAAAGAGCTCATCGCCGCTCGCCGCGAAGACTAGTTCCCGCGGCCTGCAACAACGCATCAACAAAGTAGAGATCAGCGAGCCAGATCGTTGTCTTCCTTCTTCTTTTGCCCTTGTGTATTTCGGGCGTTGCCGCATGTGGCTTTTTTAATTATGTTCCTAAATATGTAAGACACTTATTATCCACTGTCATCGTCCTTATATTCATCATGCTTGCTATAAGTCGCAGTCGATGCTATATAGGTCCGTCGGATCTTACATCAAGATCCGTGCAAAACTTTCTTTTCAGATTTTCATTTTTCTCTCTTAAATCTCAGTCCAGTGAGACATATAGCCACACCGTAGAATAGGTGCTCGGGCGCCATTAATGGGGACGTTGGGAGGGAGGTGCGCGGCGGGTAGCGGTCAAAGGGCTCTCCTCCCGATGAGCACGCGCAGGGGTCTGATCGCACGCCTCCCGTATTCAAATAGCTACCCCGCACGGCACCTCCTAGCAAATAAAAAAAGGGGATGCATGGCGGCACGTAATTGGTAAGTAGAATGCCCATGGTTTCAATAATACTTGTGTTTCCGATTTGTAACATGACAGCACTTGTTCTAAAGTGACTTTGTTGATTGTTAATGTGTGCGCCTTGGCAAATCGGACAGAGAAATTACCACAGCATGTTGGTGCCATGTCATGACACCATGCCAAGTTTCATGATTTTCAGGCGTGTTTTGGATTTACAGGTATTAAAAAACCAAGTTTCTCAATCTGTCCGGCCGAGCCACGACGCCCAGATGTTTGAATTTCATTCCCATCTCTTGCATAGGACCTAGAAATTCTCCCAAGGACACACATGTGGTTTTTCAAACAACTTTGGTGCACTGGAGCCCGTGCTTGTAGTTCAAATTTGAATTATGCACATTAAATGCGCAGAAACTCAATTAATGTATAAAAAGGCCAACGAACCCAGAATAATTCCAAAATTTAGCACGATACTTCTATTTGGTCTAATCTGCCTGTGTAAAAAAATTAAGGCGGGAGAAGGCAGTGTACATATGTCGTTTCGCACACGGAGGTGGCACGTTCCCTCTCGGAACCACGAGCCTTCTTAAGGGAAGCTCCGGTTTGCAAGAAGCTTACACCAAAGCTTGTCTCAATTCGGCCAAAAAAATTACCGCAGCATGTTGGTGCCATGTCATGACACCATGCCAAGTTTCATGATTTTCAGGCGTGTTTTGGATTTACAGGTATTAAAAAACCAAGTTTCTCAATCTGTCCGGCCGAGCCACGACGCCCAGATGTTTGAATTTCATTCCCATCTCTTGCATCGGACCTAGAAATTCTCCCAAGGACACACATGTGATTTTTCAAACAACTTTGGTGCACTGGAGCCTGTGCTTGTAGTTCAAATTTGAATTATGCACATTAAATGCGCAGAAACTCAATTAATGTATACAAAAGGCCAAACGAACCCAGAATAATTCCAAAATTTAGCACGATACTTCTATTTGGTCTAATCTGGCTGTGTAAAAAAATTAAGGCGGGAGAAGGCAGTATACGTATGTCGTTTCGCACACAGAGGTGACACGGTCCCTCTCGGAACCACGAGCCTTCTTGAGGGAAGCTCCGGTTTGCAAGAAGTTTACACCAAAGCTTGTCCCAATTCGGCCAAAAAAAATTACCGAAGCATGTTGGTGCCATGTCATGACACCATGCCAAGTTTCATGATTTTCAGGCGTGTTTTGGATTTACAAGAACTAAAAAACCAAGTTTCTCAATCTTTCCGGGCGAGCCACGACGCCCAGATGTTTGAATTTCATTCCCATCTCTTGCATGGGACCTATAAATTCACCCAAGGACACACATGTGATTTTTTCAAACAACTTTGGTGCACTGGAGCATGTGCTTGTAGTTCAAATTTGAATTATGCACATTAAATGCCCAGAAACTCAATTAATGCATAAAAATGCCAAACGAACTCGGAATAATTCCAAAATTTAGCACGATACTTCTATTTGGTCTAATCAGCATGTGCGAAAAAATTAAGGCGGGAGAAGGTAGTATATGTATCTTGTTTCGCACAGGGAGGTGACACGTTCCCTCTCGGAACCACGAGCCTTCTTGAGGGAAGCTCCGGTTTGCAAGAAGCTTACACCAAAGCTTGTCTCAATTCGGCCGAAAAAATTACCGAAGCATGTTGGTGCCATGTCATGACACCATGCCAAGTTTCATGATTTTCAGGCGTGTTTTGGATTTACAGGAATTAAAAAACCAAGTTTCTCAATCTTTCCGGGCGAGCCACGACGCCCAGATGTTTGAATTTCATTCCCATCTCTTGGATGGGACCTATAAATTCACCCAAGGACACACATGTGAGTTTTCAAACAACTTTGGTGCACTGGAGCATGTGCTTGTAGTTCAAATTTGAATTATGCACATTAAATGCCCAGAAACTCAATTAATGCATAAAAATGCCAAACGAACACGGAATAATTCCAAAATTTAGCACAATACTTCTATTTGGTCTAATCTGCCAGTGTAAAAAAATTAAGGCGGGAGAAGGTACGTATGTCATTTCGCACACGGAGGTGACACATCCCCTCTCGGAACCAAGCGCCTTCTTGAGGGAAGCTCCGGTTTGCAAGAAGTTTACACCAAAGCTTGTCCCAATTCGGCCAAAAAATTTACTCAAACATGTTGGTGCCATGTCATGACACCATGCCAAGTTTCATGATTTTCAGCCATGTTTTGGATTTAGAATTAAAAAAACCAAGTTTCTCAATTATTCCTGCCGAGCCACGATGCCCAGATGTTTGAATTTCATACCCATTTCTTGCATGGGACCTATAAATTCACCCAAAGACACACATGTGATTTTTCAACAAACTTTGGTGCATTGGAGCATGTGCTTGTACTTCAAATTTGAATTATGCACATTAAATGCCCAGAAACTCAATTATTTCATAAAAATGCCAAACGAACCCGAAATAATTCCAAATTTAGACACGACACTCATGTACTAGTTGCATGTTCACTGTATGTAAATGTTCTAGCAATTCAAACACCATCCTTTCCCTCCGTTACACCATTTTGTCTTTCAAAACATAATGAAAAAATCAGGTATACCACAAACAGTTACTAGAAAGAATCGTGTGGGATGCGATATAAAATATCTTGGCGCACCGTCTTGTCTCGCTTACGCAGGAAGCTTTGTCGTCTACAGTCCATCGCCCCCGGTTGAACCACACTTGCGTGCCAGTTTCTCGCGGCACCGAGCGAATTTGTTTTGCCACCGTGGAAATATCTATCTCCCCGCCCCCCTCTCCTACCAAAAGCCACATTTCCACTATTCCTCCTTGCTTTCCAAGTTCAAACCTTCACTGCTGCTTACTGGTAGCTCAGCCTCCTCGCCGGTGACCCTTCTTCTTGCAGCGCCGCCTCCTCACCGGCTACCCTTCTTCTTGCAGCGCCGCCTCCTTGCCGGCTACCCTTCTTGCAGCGCCGCCTCCTCGCCGGCGACCCTTCTTCTTGCAGCGCCGCCTCCTCGCTAGCGACCCTTCTTCTTGCTGTGCCGCCTCCTCGCCGCCGACCCTTCTTCTTGCTGCGCCCCCTCCTCGCCGCCGACCCTTCTTCTTGCTGCGCGGCCTCGTCGATATGGTCAGGTAATCCACACCCCACCCACACCATCCTCCTCCTTTCTCGTCCCACATGCTCCTACCGACGAAGCGACACCTTCCACCAAAATCACTGCCCCCTGAAGGAAATATGCCCTAGAGGCAATAATAAAGTTATTATTTATTTCCTTATATCATGATAAATGTTTATTATTCATGCTAAAATTGTATTAACCGGAAACATGATAGATGTCTGAATACATAGACAAACAGAGTGTCACTAGTATGCCTCTACTTGACTAGCTCGTTAATTAAAGATGGTTATGTTTCCTAACCATAGACATGAGTTGTCATTTGATTAATGGGATCACATCATTAGGAGAATGATGTGATTGACTTGACCCATTCCGTTAGCTTAGCACTTGATCGTTTAGTATGTTGCTATTGCTTTCTTCATGACTTATACATGTTCCTATGACTATGAGATTATGCAACTCCCGTTTACCAGAGGAACACTTTGTGTGCTACCAAACGTCACAACGTAACTGGGTGATTATAAAGGTGCTCTACAGGTGTCTCCAAAGGTACTTGTTGAGTTGGCGTATTTTGAGACTAGGATTTGTCACTCCGATTGTCGGAGAGCTATCTTTGGGCCCACCCGGTAATACACATCACTATAAGCCTTGCAAGCATTGTAACTAATGAGTTAGTTGCGGGATGATGTATTACGGAATGAGTAAAGAGACTTGCCGGTAACGAGATTGAACTAGGTATTGAGATACCGACGATCGAACCTCGGGCAAGTAACATACCGATGACAAAGGGAACAACGTATGTTGTTATGCGGTTCGACCAATAAAGATCTTCATAGAATATGTAGGAGCCAATATGGCCATCCAGGTTCCGCTATTGGTTATTGACCAGAGAGGTGTCTCGGTCATGTCTACATAGTTCTCGAACCCGTAGGGTCCGCACGCTTAAACGTTCGTTGACGATATAGTATTATATGAGTTATGTATGTTGGTGACCGAATGTTGTTCGGAGTCCCGGATGAGATCACGGACATGACGAGGAGCTCCAGAATGGTCCGGAGGTAAAGATTCATATATTGGATGATATGGTTAGGCCTACGGGTCAGGCCCAAGGGGCTATAAGTCGGTGCAAAAGGAGTTTTGCGGAGGCCAGGGGGCCAAACGCCGGAGACCCTGGCGTCTGGCCCTGGGCCAGACGCCGAGGCCCATGGCGTTTGGTCCTGGAGTCCGAGTGGGACTCTTGCCTTTCGGGCAAAACCGACTTTGAGGAGGCTTTTGCTCCAAGTTTCGACCCTAGGGCTCAACATATAAATAGAGGGGCAGGGCTAGCACCAAAGACACATCAAGAAACACCAAGCCGTGTGCCGGCAACCCCGTCCCCTCCGTCGTAGTTTTCGTAGTGCTTAGGCGAAGCCCTGCGGAGATTGTTCTTCACCAACACCGTCGCCACGCCGTCGTGCTGCCGGAACTCATCTACCACTTCGCCCCTCTTGCTGGATCAAGAAGGCGAGGACGTCATCGAGCTGAACATGTGCTGAACGCGGAGGTGCCGTACGTTCAGTACTTGATCGGGACGGATCATGAAGGTGTACGACTACATCAACCGCATTGATAAAACGCTTCCGCTTACGGTCTACGAGGGTATGTAGACAACACTCTCCCCTCTCGTTGCTATGCATCACCCTGATCTTGCGTGTTAGGAAATGTTTTTGAAATTACTACGTTCCCCAACACCCCCCTCCTCCAATTAAGCGCCGCCCACAGCCATTTTGCACGCAGTATAACATGGAGCTCAGTAGCATGCGGCCGCACGCGCGAATCAGGTCGCTATGGCTGCCATGCGTGTCGACCGCCAGATCTTGGAGGAGCACCTCGTCTTCGAGGCCACCGTTGACACCGCCACGCGGTTGTCTACTTTAAAATACAGTTCGTGATGTTTTCTCGTGGCCACCGCCAGTGCCTTCTAGTGATTTGTCCTCTATAATGTTAATATGCAATCTGATGTTCAATTAACAGTTTGGTCCTCTGAAATGTAATGTTCAGTTAACACTTTGGTCCAACAATTGCTACATTTCGTAGTACTGTTCTCAAGCATTCTTTGTTTTGTTAACTGTCTTATCTTATAGTACATGTTTCTATTCTGCAATGTCGTGCTCAGTTAACTATTTTGGTTCATTTGGTCTGTTGTCCATTTAACTTTTTGGTTCAGTTCTGCAATTTGATTTTCATTTGCTGTGGGTACAATTTTGTATTGTTATTGTAACGCCCCGGATTCGATGCGCCAAGCGTCTCCCAGTTATTCGTCATTGTTGCCTTGTCTTTTGCTCGCGTGTTGCATTTTGCCATGACATCATCTGCATTTCATCTGCATGTTTTTCAAAACTTGCATCCGGTCCTTTTCCCCGTTGTCCGTTTCGAGATCCGACACTCTCGCACGCGCCCGTCGCCCCTCTCAGACCTTGTTTTGTGAGCGGGAGAAAACCTTCTCAGAATGGGTCGGTATTTGCCAAGTGGCCTTGGTATAGCACCGACAGACCGCCCGTCAAATTTCGTTCCATTTGGAGGTCGTTTGATGCCCCAACGGTTGACCGCGTATCCCGAAACCCCTCTCTCTTTGCAGCCCAGCACCCCTCCACCACAGCCCACTAGCCCATCCAAACCCCCTCCATGCTCTCGGTCGTTCGATCACGATCGTGTGGGCGAAAATCGCACCCCGTTTGGATTCTCCTAGCTCCGTCTGCCTATATATTTGCACCTCCCCCCGAAATTTTGCGGATGAACCCTAGCCTTCCCCTCCCTCTCGCCGCCGGACATGTCCGCCCCGCGCCGGACGGATCCCGCCGCCGCCCGCAGGCAACCACGTCGCGCCACGTGGCCTCCTCCGCTGCCAGCCACCGCGCCTCGCCGCTAGGCCCGCCGGGGCCCGAGGCAGGCCCGTCCCGGGCGGCACCCGGGCCGCTCGCCCCGCTCGCCGCCCGCGCTGCCGCGTCTCGGCTCCCGGCCGCGCCGCCGCCCGCCGCCCGATCTCCGCCGCCGGCGCGCCTCCCCACCGCCGTGCCGGAGCACCGCCGTGCGCCGCCCCGAGCGCCCGAGCCGCCGCTTCCGCCCGTGGTCGCCCGCGCCTGGCTCCCGCGCCGCCGCCTCCTTCCTCCCGCCCCGCGCCGACCATCGCCCCGCCGCCCTTCGCCGGCCCCGACCACCCCGAGCTCTCTGACGTCTCCCTCCTCCTTCCCCATCTCCGGCAGCAGCCCTGGCGAGCCTCGGATCCGCGCCCGATCCAGATCCCACCGGAGGTTGACTTCTTCCCCTTCCCGTTTTTCTCTCAGTCCCGAGATAATTGCTATATATGCTCCTGTTCATCGCATCATAACTCCGTGCATACTGCTCCGTTTTGCGTGCATGATATATCAAAATGTTCGTCTCGAGATGCTCTTCATTTTGTTCCATTGTGCCATGTTCATTTGAGTCCATCTTGACGCCCAAATCTCTGGTGCAAGAGTGCTATATGCTGTTAACTGCTGTTACTTATTAGAACTTGGTGATTTGTTATTTTTGTTGCATTTGATGTGTGCATCTTATGGGTATGAGCTCTACATGTGTTTTGATGTATGCCATGCCATATTTACAGAGATGTATGTCATGTATTTTTGTGATGTATGTGGTGACTAGCACAAGCAGGCAAACTAGGCTTCGTGATGTTTCTGTTTTCAGGGACTGAGAATTTTGCCGTCTGTGACTGCTGTTATTTTGTTGCCATGTATCCATGTGGCTACAGAGAGATCCATGCTCCTTTTGATGATGTTCAGTAAGGATGTTTTGTAGATATAGTTGTGCTCTATCCATCCATGCCCCTGTTTGCAATTATGGAGTTTTCTAGCATGTCTTAATCTTGCTCTACTTTTGCTATAAAATGTTCCTGGCAGATTGTTTACATGTTAATCAATTTTGCCACGGTTGTTACTAGTGATCCATGTACCCTATGACTATGGTATTGCCATGCTTAGCTTCATATGTATGCCATCTTACCGCTGGTTACCTTGTCATGCCATGTATTGCTCTGTGGTGAGTGGTTCAAGCTCACCAACATGCCTACTATCGTTGTTACTGTCATGTCCTGTTATTTTCACCAAGTCTGAATCTGTCATATTACTTGCTATGTTTACCTAGGTGCCATCATATCTTATGTGCCTTTTTGGCTCGTGTTCAGTAAGGGACTTTTGTTCTATGCAATTAGTAGATTCATGCCATGCCTTTGGTTGCCATGGTAAGTTCCTGTAGCATGCTGTTTGTTAGCTCTAAACTTTGCAACCTGATGTTATTTCTGTCATGTCCAGTGATTTTCTACTAAGTCTGTGATCTGTTATTATTTGCAATCTTGCCATGTTCTTTTGAGCATGTTCTAGTGATTTCTGGGAATAGCTCAGTGTTCCTGTTTTGTCATGGTTTACCTGTGAATCATGTCCATGCCTTTTGTTTTCATGTTGAGTTGTGGTAGCATATTGTTTTGATGATTTTTAGATGCCTAGTTGCTGTTTTGGACAGATTGTTGTTATATCTTGTTTGGAGTGTATGTGTTGCACCGTTGCTCCGTTTTGAGCATGCTCTTTATGTAACTTTCTTAGAATTGCATGTAGTTTCATATTATCATGTTGCATCCATGCTTTGAGTGTGTTTGCTTGATGTTTGTATGCATTTTGCATCAATGCCATGTTTAACTTGTTTTGCTCATATCTTCTGGACCGTAGCTCCGAACCTAATGAACTTTATATGTAACTTGACTAGAATTTCATGTAGATCATCTTGGTGCATATTAACTTGCTGTTTAACAACTTGAACATAAGGTTGATTCGGATCTGGACCAATTTCGAAACTTGCATATGAGGACTTACCGGAATTGTTATATGTTGTTTCCGGCCTAATTTAAACTTGCTTTGATGTGTTGTTCTTGTATGCATCATCTCTTGCCATGAGTAGCTTCATATAGCTTTGTCATGCATCTTGCTTGGTTGTGCATCATGTCTTGTTCATGTGTGGTGTGTTTACCATGTTCTGTACTTCTTCTCGATAGTTCCCGTTTCGTTGCGATCGTGAGGATTCGTTTATCTTCGTGGCTTCATCTTCTTCATGGACTCGTTCTTCTTCCTAGCGGGATTTCAGGCAAGATGACCATCACCTTGGATCTCATTACTATCATTGCCATGCTAGTTGCTTCGTTCTATCGCTATGCTGCGCTACCTATCACTTGCTCTTCAAGCCTCCCAAATTGCCATGAACCTCTAATCTTTGTCACCCTTCCTAGCAAACCGTTGTTTGGCTATGTTACCGCTTTGCTCAGCCCCTCTTATAGCGTTGCTAGTTGCAGGTGAAGATGAAGATTGCTCCATGTTGCATTATGTTTATGTTGGGATATCACAATATCTCTTATATTATTAATGCATCTATATACTTGGTAAAGGGTGGAAGGCTCGGCCTTATGCCTGGTGTTTTGTTCCACTCTTGCCGCCCTAGTTTCCGTCATACCGGTGTTATGTTCCTTGATTTTGCGTCCCTTACGCGGTTGGGTGATTTATGGGACCCCCTTGACAGTTCGCTTTGAATAAAACTCTTCCAGCAAGGCCCAACCTTGGTTTTACATTTGCCTCACCTAGCCTTTTTCCCTTGGGAGTCGCGCATCCCGAGGGTCATCTTTATTTTACCCCCCCGGGCCAGTGCTTGTCTAAGTGTTGGTCCAAACTAGAGCACCGTGCGGGACCATCCCTTGGCAACTTGGGTTACGTCGGTACCTGTATGCTTAGCTCATCCGGTGTGTCCTGAGAACGAGATACGTGCGACTCCTATCGGGATTGTCGACACATCGGGCGGCTTTGCTGGTTTTGTTTTACCAATGTCGAAATGTCTTGTAACCGGGATTCCGAGACTGATCGGGTCTTCCCAGGAGAAGGAATATCCTTCGTTGACCGTGAGAGCTTATAATGGGCTAAGTTGGGACACCCCTGCAGGGTATTATCTTTCGAAAGCCGTGCCCGCGGTTATGTGGCAGATGGGAATTTGTGAATATCCGGTTGTAGAGAACTCGACACTTGACCTTAACTAAAATGCATCAACCGCGTGTGTAGCCGTGATGGTCTCTTCTCGGCGGAGTCCGGGAAGTGAACACGGTTTATGGGTTATGCTTGATGTAAGTAAGAGTTCAGGATCACTTCTTGATCATTACTAGTTGACGACCGTTCCGTTGCTTCTCTTCTCGCTCTTATTTGCGTATGTTAGCCACCATACATGCTTAGTCGCTGCTGCAACCTCACCACTTATCCTTTCCATACCCATTAAGCTTTGCTAGTCTTGATACCCATGGTAATGGGATTGCTGAGTCCTCGTGACTCACAGATTACTACAACACCAGTTGCAGGTACATGTTTTGCGATGATCATGACGCGAGAGCGATGTTACTTGTTTTGGAGTTCTTCTTCTGCTTCTTCGTCGATCAGGGGATAGGTTCCAGGTCGACAGCCTGGGATAGCAGGGTGGATTTCGTTGAGTTCCTGTTTGTGTTTCATCCGTAGTCGGATGTTGATCTTATGTATGTTGTATTGATGTATTCTTGCGGCATGTGTATGCCTTGTATGTATCCCCATCTATTATGTAATGTTGATGTAATGATATCCACCTTGCAAAAGCGTCTTCAAGATGCGCTTCTATCCTTGGTGGGACCTTCGTGTTCCTTTAGGATAGGGTCGCATCTTGGGCGTGACAGTTATGCATGTGACATCAATCGAATTTGGCTGTACTCAATACATATTCTACTGATAGTATGGCAACTGTCAGTTAACCCGATCAAGATCTTCCTTATGTGTGTTGCAGGGAAACAATGGGAGACACTGCGGTTTACCATCGAGGTTTTTTCAAGCAGGGTCCTTTGGCTAATAGCACATTATTGTGCAGTTGCAGGAATCATTCTAATATTTAGGTTTCTTACAATTTGGTCTTGCACATGTAGGTCCTGCTGTGAGAGGCTTAGGCCCACTGTTCGACCCATTTTGCATATGGGGAAATGAGATGTCCATGAATATCAGTCAAGTCAAGAAACTCAGAAAAATTGTTAGGATGAAGAAACTTGCGACGAATAACAACAAGATCTTTGTTTGCACAATGAAGAAGACATCAGACAACTATAGGATGGTACCAACTCTTTTACCTTGTTTTTACCCCTTGCGCCATTTCAAAATTTACAACAGCGATTTATGCATAGCTTTGTTTTCAGTACTTTTCAAAGCAGTTCACCGATGATTACCTCTCAAACCACCTGCATGGTCAAGAGGCGAGGAAGGTATTCATTCAACACCCACGGTACAATATTGAAGTTTTGCTGAAGAGGACGAAGGTTGGGCGGGAAATTATCCATAGCCACTGGCCTAAAGTTGGAAGGACATTCAACATCACTGAAGGCTCAATATTTGCCTTCCGCTTCTGCAGTTTGCCAGATGAGATTCATCTGTCTATTTACCGTGTATGATGCTACTTTCCAAATGTTTTTGATGCTGCATGTGAAACTTTGTGTTGTTGTGTAATGGCGTAACTGAGTGCCGAAGCTATCTGATGTAATTCGATTATGAAATCCTGGTTGCTTTTATACGGATATGAAATATCTGCCATGTTTTATAAGAAATATCAGTTTTATTAGTACATGGATTATCAATAATAGGCTAATTACCATGCTTATTGGGGTTTTCTATTGCAAACGGTTACTCAGACATCACCGTGGGCGATGAACTCAAACAACCCGCATGGTTTCTAGAAAGTAGGCGTGTTCGATCAACTAACAATCACACACGGTTTCCGGCAGCAAACTGTTTGCGTTAGGCCACCTTGCACAAACGTTTCCACATAAAGAACTATGTGGGATGTACATACCTACGGAAATGATTTTCTGGGATTCACCGTGTGGGATGTACATACCTACGAAAATGATTTCTGGGATTCATCGTGTGGGATGTACATACCTACGGAAATGATTTCTGGGATTCACCGTGTGGGATGTACATACCTACGGAAATGATTTCTGGGATTCACCGTGTGGGATGTACATACCTACGGAAATGATTGGGTTTTGATGCCTCGCCCGATCGCACACGGCCCCAGCCTGGTTCCCAGGAGGGCCTATCCCCGATGATTTCTGGGTCGTGTAGGAAGGACCCCCGTATCACCCACACTCACTTGGCGACGGTTCCATATGCTGTCGCGGAAAGGGGTTAAAAATCGTTTGTTTAGGACGTCGTTGTACCAGTGTAGTCATCAATGGTGAACATCTCTATGTTCATCATATCTACTATATGATTCACGTTCGAGCTTTCGGTCTCTAGTGTTTCGAGGCCATGTCTGTACATGCTAGGCTCGTCAAGTTTAACCCGAGTATTCCGCATGTGCAAAACTGTCTTGCACCCGTTGTATGTGAACGTAGAGCCTATCACACCCGATCATCATGTGGTGTCTCAGCATGATGAACTGTCGCAATGATGCATACTCAGGGAGAACACTTATACCTTGAAATTTCAGTTAAGGGATCATCTTATAATGCTACCGCCGTACTAAGCAAAATAAGATGCATAAAAGATAAACATCACATGCAATCAAAATATGTGACATGATATGGCCATCATCATCTTGTGCCTTTGATCTCCATCTCCAAAGCACCGTCATGATCTCCACCATCACCGGCTTGACACCTTGATCTCCATCGTAGCGTCGTGGTCATCTCGCCAACTATTGCTTCTACAACTATCGCTAACGCATAGTGATAAAGTAAAACAATTACATCGCGTTTGCATTTCATACAATAAAGAGACAACCATAAGGCTCCTGCCGGTTGCCAGTGACTTCTACAAAACATGATCATCTCATACAGTAACATATATCACATCATGTCTTGACCATATCACATCACAACATGCCCTGCAAAAACAAGTTAGACGTCCTCTACTTTGTTGTTGCAAGTTTTACGTGGCTGCTACGGGCTTCTAGTAAGAACCGTTCTTACCTACGCATCAAAACCACAACGGTGATTTATCAAGTTTGCTATTTTAACCTTCAACAAGGACCGGCCGCAGTCAAATTCGATTCAACTAAAGTTGGAGAGACAGACACCCGCCAACCACCTTTATGCAAAACTAGTTCCATGTCTGTCGGTGGAACCGGTCTCATGAACGTGGTCATGTAAGGTTGGTCCGGGCCGCTTCATCCAACAATACTGCTGAATCAAAATAAGATATTGGTGGTAAGCAGTATGATGATCACCTCCCACAACCCTTTGTGTTCTACTCGTGCATATCATCTACGCATAGACCTGGCTCGGATGCCACTGTTGGGGAACGTAGCATGCAATTTCAAAACAATTCCTACGCTCACGCAAGATCTATCTAGGAGATGCATAGCAATGAGAGGGGGAGAGAGTGTCCACAGACCCTCGTAGATCGAAAGTGCAAGCGTTTGACAACGCGGTTGATGTAGTCGAACTTCTTGTTCCGACCAATCAAGCACCGAACGTACGTCACCTCCGAGTTCTGCACACGTTCAGCTCGATGGCATCCCTCGAACTCTTGATCCAGCAAAGTGTCGAGGGAGAGTTTTGTCATCACGACGGTGTGGTGACGGTGATGGTGAAGTGATTCGCACTGGGCTTCGCCTAAGCACTACGACAATATGATCGGAGGCGTAAACTGTGGAGGGGGTGCCGCACACCGCTAGGAATCTATGTTGTGTGTTCTATCGGTGCCCCCCATATATATAGGTTGGAGGGGAGGAGAGGCAGCCAAGGGGGCGCCCCAAGTAGGAGGAATCCTACTTGGGCGCCTCCCAATTCGACCTCCCCCCTTCCATATTCATCCGGAGGGGGAAGGAAGGAGGAAGGAGGAGAGAAGGAAGGGGGAGGCCGAATCCCTCCCCTTCCTTTCTCTCTTCCCCTCTTTCCTTCCTCCTTATTTTGGCCTACATGGGGTGCACCAGCCCCCTAGGGGTTGGTCTGTCCCCTTCTTGGCCCATTAGGCCCATGTAGTTGCCAGGGGGATGCCGGGAACCCCTTCCGGTGACCCGATATGTACCCGGTACCCCCGGAACACTTCTGGTATCCGAATATTATCGTCCTATATATGAATATTTACCTCTCGGCCATTTCGAGACTCCTCGTCATGTCCGAGATCTCATCCCGGACTTCGAACAACATCCGGTCACCAAATCACATAACTCATATAATACAAAATCGTCATTGAACGTTAAGCGTACAGAACCTACGGGTTCGAGAACTATGTAGACATGACCGAGACTCCTCTCCGGTCAATAACCAACAGCGGAACCTGGATGCTCATATTGGTTGCTACATATTCTACGAAGATCTTTATCGGTCGTACCATAATGACAACATACGTAATTTCCTTTGTCATCGGTATGTTACTTGCCCGAGATTCGATCATCGGTATCTTCATACGTATTTCAATATCGTTACCGGCATGTCTCTTTACTTGTTCCTTAATACATCATCCCGCAACTAACTCGTTCGTCACATTTGTTGCAAGGCTTATTATGATGTGCATTACCGAGAGGGCCCAGAGATACCTCTCCGATACTCGGAGTGACAAATTCTAATCTCGATCTATGCCAACCCAACAAACACCTTCGGAGATAGCTATAGAGCATCTTTATAATCAACCAGTTACGTTGTGACATTTGATAGCACACAAGGTATTCCTCCGGTATCCGGGAGTTGCATAATCTCATAGTCAAAGGAATATGTATATGCCATTAAGAAAGCAATAGCAATAAAACTTAACGATCATTATGCTAAGCTAACGAATGGGTCTTGTCCATCACATCATTCACCTAATGATGTGACCCTGTTCGTCAATTGACAACATATGTCTATGGTTAGGAAACATAACCATCTTTGATTAATGAGCTAGTCTAGTAGAGACTTACTAGTATCGACTAGCTAAATGCCCGTGCGTTGCTACGGGCAACAATATAGATACATGAATTTAAAAAAAAATCTCATTTAGCACGGAGATGACAAATAAAAACTGAATAGCAGTATGTGACGTTAGCATTGGAATACCATGTGCATAAGAAAGATCCCCGTAACTGTAAGCGGACCCAGTTGACTAATTGTCAAATCAATTAGAATGGTATAGAATGGAAAGAGACATGCAACATATCTCCCCGTGAAGAAGGAAAGACAAACAACAATGCTAATGGAGAACATAAATTGTAGCCTATTAATAGTACATAGCACAGATGAAAAGCTTGAATGTATGATAGGTGGTTATATGACATGTCCATGATTTAACACACATATACAGTATGATCTTAAAAACTAGTAAAACACTGCACCTATTATCTTGATCCAGAGTGTCTGATTTAACACATAGAGTCGAGTCAGAGTCAGTCCTGACTACGCCTTATCTTTCCTCCTCCACAAAAAAAGATCTTCCTCCTACCATATAAGCAAATATCTATTTTATGCTCTTAAATATCTATTTTATTTAACACCTAAAGAACCATGGAAAATTAACTGACACCAATACCATACCACAACAAAAAAGATTCGATTAAAAAGAGCGAAGGTAGATTGCTTCGCTTACCAGTGATAAGGTCAACTAAGGTGAGAGGCGATTAAAGGCCAGCATCCACCCATCCATTAAGCACCTACTTCTTTGATCGTCTGGAGGTCTAATCTACGCAAACGATCTGCTACTCAAACAATCCACTCAATTTCTAAACCGGCAATGAAAAGCTAGCTAGTCAAACCTTGATAGACCAAGAGTACTTATCACCTAGAAAGAGAAGGGCAAAGGGAGGACTGACGCTGCTGCTCTGCTTTCCCCGGCGGCGCAGGTCATGCATGCAAGGACTCGTCCAAGGCACCGGCCAACTCCTCCACAACATCTCTCCGACCATTGCATCACCCGAGCCCAGCTTGTCTCCCACCGAGTCCCTCTGTTCACTTGCCTTCTACATCATCATGCACCTCCTAGGCTCCCAGCCAAGCCCCAACACGCACACACGCGGCCAACCCAACCCCTGCACACGCACGCCCGCCCAGCCCCATCACGCGCCCCGGCAGCCCAACCCATCGCGTGTGCCGCCCTCCCCATGCATGATCTCATCCAATGCCTCCCATCGCCGGAGCCCATCCTTGCAAGTGCATCTCATGGATGCGTCAGACTTGCTCGTTGCTGCCCAGGCGGGGTAGTGGTGGGATCGACAAAACTCATGAGTGCGAATTCGGCCGGGTAAACCACAGTGATAGAAGAAAGGAATCTATACCACGGTGATAGAAGAAAGGAAGGAGATAGAAGAAAGGAATTGATCTAAAGAAGGAAGGGGATTGATCACGAGTTATTGTGTTATCAAATCAGATTTTTATTACCATGCATGAATTGATTTTGTTTGGTTACCATACGTTAATTATTTGTTTATACCAAAGATAGAAGAAAGGAATAGAAAACCAAGGAAAACTGGTGGGGAGAAAAGAAAATCGAATGAGGGGAGAAGGGGGTCGTATGAGAGGTTGGACGAAGCGAGGGCAACGTAAGAGGGGAGAGGGAACCTTATGTTTCTTTTAGATAGTAGAGATTACAAGGGAGCGGATTCGCTTGACCTAGCTAGCAATTGATTGTAACTTGTCTATTCTATACCGGGGACTCACCTTTATATACAGGTTGAGGCTGTCGGCTTACAAGAGTCCGGGTCGGGTAACGATCTGTCACCGATCATAACTCTAAGTCGCCTTGCCTTCTATGACAAGTCACCGTCGGATTCAGGGCTCCGCAGACCCAAGAAAGGTTCAAACTCTGGGGCGTGTGCGAAGAACTCAACCTCTCCAGCCAGCCAGTTCATCACCCCCACGGCCTAGCTCGATGAACAAGGAAGAAGATGGACACAGCAGTTTACCCAGGTTCGGGCCACCTTGCGGTGTAAAACCCTAGTCCTGCTTTGTGGTGGATCTTCCTCACGAGGGGCTGAGGATGAACTAGTACAAGGGAAGAACAACCTCGCGAGGTCTGCTCTGTGAGAGTGTGAGTCGATGAGGTTCGGATCGGATCGCCCCCCTCCCTTTATGGTGGCTAACCTATATTTATAGTGGGCTCGGTCCTCTTCCCCCAAAATGTTGGCGGGAAGGGATCCCACAGTGGCCAATTTGAAAGGGAACAAGCAGTACATCTTATCCTGATGAAAGGTGGTCTTCGCCTGCAAAGCTTCTGGTCGTGACACCGTGGTGGGCTCGACGATGACATCCATCCTGCCGTCCTGGCGGTCTTGGTCTCGTTGCACGGGAATGGAAACCTTTGCCTGATTCCTCGGGACCCCGCGCCTGCGCTTGCCTCCTTAGCACCAAAGAGGAAACTGGCTCCTCTGCGCCCGCCTGGAGTTGGTCGTCATGGCTTGCGTCACCCCAACCTCGTGAGGTTGGGCACCTGCATAGAAATCTCCGCTCCTCAGGAGGCAGCCCGGGGAGGCCGCTCCCTCTGGAGGTCTTGATATCGCCCGCCTCACGAGGCTTGGCCCCTCGTGAGGGTCTTATCTTGATGGTGTTGTAGATGGGCCGTGCCAGGCTGTCGATGGAGCCACGCCATGGGCCGCAGGCAGGCAAGTCTAGGTACCCTGGTTCCCAGAACGCCGACAGTAGCCCCCTGGCCCAAGGCGCGCTCGGACTTGGCTTCGAGGCGAAGCCAAAGGGCAAGGGTGAAGCGCCGCGGGCCCCAATCGCCTGCGGACCGAGTCGACGCATGACGCTTGCTGGGACATGGGCGTCTCCACTTCCCCACGCCGCCTCGGCAACTGCCCGACTTGACAACTTCCTGGCGGCTGGCGCATGCAGACAGGCCATCATTGCTCGGAGCATGAGAGGCCGGCGATTAGCCTTCCTCCAGCTATAAATGGGAGAGGGGGCGGAGCCCCCGGCTCATCTTCTCGTCGCTCGCTCCTTCTTCTTCTTCGTCCATGGAGCCAGTAAGGAGGTTCTCTGCCGCGGAGAAGGGGAAGGCTCCCAAGGAAGGACCAGGCTCGCCGCCGCCTAAGAGAGGTCGCGGCCATCCCCGTAAGTACGCAGCGGTGGCTCCCCGAGGGCGTGGGCGCATGATAACCCCCAGGTATAGGGGATCACAACAGTTTTCGAGGGTAGAGTATTCAACCCAAATTTATTGATTCGACACAAGGGGAGCCAAATAATATTCTCAACTATTAGCAGCTGAGTTGTCAATTCAACCACACCTAAAAGACTTAATATCTGCAGAAAAATATTTAGTAGCAAACTAGTATGGAAGTAGCGGTTGCGGTGGCAAAAGTAATAGTAGCAGTTTTGTAGCAATCGTAATAGTAGCAACGGAAAAGAAACGAAGCAGAGATCAGTATGAAATGAGCTCGTGGGCAATGGATCAATGATGGATAATTATGTCGGATGGCATTCATCATGCAACAGTTATAACATAGGGTTACACAGAACTAGCTCCAATTCATCAATATAATGTAGCCATGTATTCCGAATATAGTCATACGTGCTTATGGAAAAGAACTTGCATGACATCTTTTGTCCTACCCTCCCGTGGCTGCGCGGTCCTAATGGAAACTAAGGGATATTAAGGCCTCCTTTTAATAGAGAACCTATCGGCGTCCTGGGAACGGGGGTACCCAGACATGGCTGCCTGCGGCCCGTGGCGTGGCTCCATCTACGGCCCAGCTTCGGCAGCAACAGCTCAAGACCCTCGCAAGGGGCCAAGCCTCGCGAGGCGGACGGCACCAAGACCTCCCTGGGGGCGGCCTCACTAGGCTAGCTCCCGAGGAGCGGAGATATCTATGCAAGGTGCACCTCGCGAGGTTCACATGACGTGAGCCATGACGACCAAGGCCAGGCAGGCGCAAGCGGGCGCAGTGTACCAGTTTCCTCTTTGGTGCTAATATAAGGAGGCGAGTGCAGGCGCGGAGTCCCGAGGAATCAAGCAAAGGTTTCCATTCCGGTGCAACAAGACCAAGACCGCCAGGACGACAGGACGGAGGTCATCGCGGAGCCCACAACAGCATCACCACAAGAGCCTTTTACAGGCGAAGACCACTTTTGTCGGGATAGCTTGTACTAGTTGTCTCCCTTCAAATTTGGCTGTTGTGGGATCCCTTCCCGCCTACATTTGGGAAGAGGACCAAGGCCACTATAAATAGGACTTAGGCACCACCATAGATAGGCATCTTGGGACGGATCCATTCCACCCGAACCACCTCACCAGCTCATCGAGCTCAAGAACACCTCACGTCCTGAGGCTGTTCCACCACTGTACTAGTTCATCCTCAGTCCCTCGAGGCAATCCCCCACAAAGCTGGAGTCGGGTATTACACCGCAAGGTGGCCCGAACCAGGATAAATCCTTGTGTCTCTTGTTCTTTGGGTTCGTCGAGCTAGGCCGTGGAACTGTGCTGAGGGCAGACTGGGGAGAGAGAGTTCTTCGTACGCACCCCAGAGTTCAAACCTCTCAAGGGTCTGCGGAACCCCGAATCCGACATTTGGCGCGTCAGGTAGGGGTGCGCCGAAGCCTCTGTCGGTGTTCTGGGAACGAGGGTCCCTAGACTTGCCTGGTTGTTGCCCACAACGTGGTTCTCTCAGCGGCCTGGTACGGCCCATCCTCACCAACAACCACTCAAGACCCTCGCGAGGGGCCAAGCCTCGCGAGGCGGACGGCACAAGACCTCCTTGGGGGTAGCCTCGCTAGGCTGGCTCGCGAGGAGCAGAGATATCAAGGCGGAGGGGCACCTCGTGAGGTTCACAAGATGTGAGCCATGACGACCGAGGCCAGGCAGGCGCCAGTAGGCGCAGAGTACCAGTTTCCTCTTTGGTGCTAAAGAGGCAGGTGCAGGCGAGGAGTCTCGAGGCATCACGCAAAGGTTTCCATATCTATGCAACAAGACCAAGACCAGCAGGACGGCAGGACGGAGGTCATCGTGGAGCCCACAGCTACATCACCACCAGAGCCTTTTGGCAGGCGAAGACCACCTTTAGTCAGGATAACTTGTACTAGTTGTCTACCTTCAAAATTGGCCGTTGTGGGATCCCTTCCCACCTACATTTGGGAAGAGGACCAGGGCCTCTATAAATAGGACTAGCCACCACCGTAGGAGGCAACTCATCTGGGATCGGATCCATTCCATCATCACACACACAAGCTCACTGAGCTCAAGAACACCTCTCCTCAGGAGGCTGTTCATCCCTTGTACGTGTTCATCCTCAGCCTGCAAGGCAATCCACCACACCACACTGGAGTAGGGTATTACACCACAACGGTGGCCCGAACCAGTATAAACTCTTGTGTCTCTTATTCTTTGGGTTCGGCGAGCTAGGCCTTGAGATCGTGCGAGAGTGAGCTAGGGGGAGAGAGATCTTTGTGCGCACCCCAGAGTTCAAACCTCAAGGGTTTGCCGGAACCCAGAATCCGACATTTGGCGCGCCACGTAGGGGCGTGGTGAAGCCTTTCCTTCGTCGATCCACGCTCCACTGCTCCATCGCATTCATGGCTGACGCTCGCCGAGCTCGCGCTGAGCGTCGGGCCGCCCTTGCCGCCCGTGTCGCTCAGACAGCTCCTGTCGGCGGGCCTCCCCGTCACTCTCCATCACCCGCTGCCAATGCCGCCACCGGCCCAGCGGGAAACGAGCAGCAAGCTTCATCGCTGCACCCCTCTGTGCGGCGGGACGGCCGCACCGCCACCCCGTCGCTGACTCCGGCCGGCTCGTCGTCCCACACTCGTCGCACACCCACGGCCGCGCAGGCCGCGCTGCTCATGGCACGCGAGCTCTTGCGCTACCGCCCGGTGGATGACCTCAATGAGGACTGGCTGGACCGCATCGCCGAGCTCGTCAGCGCTGCTGGGGGCTCTCTCGTACCATCTCTCTCACTGCCTCGCCCTCCTCCAGCTGCAGGCGATGTAGCTCATGGAGCGCCTCCACCACCTCCGTATCAAGACGACGCCCTAGCACCAAGACGCGCGGCCCCGCGGTGCAATCCGCCACGCCGCGCACCCGCGCATGAAGAAGGAAGCTGCCAAGAAGTCCCCCAACCGCAAGAAAACGCCCCTGCACTTCCAGCACCGCAGCGCCAAGACCGTGTGCCGCCCGCGGCGGTGGCGCGAGGGCACCAAGATCAGGCTCCCCCCCCTCAGGATGCTCCGGTGACCAGAGCAGGCTGCCGTGCCTTCACTCCAGAGTTGCGTAGCATCTCTGGCCCGGCAAGTTCAAGCCAGACCTGCCTCCGTGCTACGACGGCACTCCCGACCCTGGAAAGTTCTTGCAGCTCTACAAGCTAAGCATCGAGGCGGCCAACGGCGATGAGAAGGTCATGGCGAACTGGTTTCCCATGGCCCTCAAGGATGGCGCGCATTCGTGGCTCCTTAACTTGCTCGCGGGGTCAATCTCCTCCTGGGGTGAGATGCGCGAGCGCTTCGTCGCCAACTTCCAGGGCACTCGCGACCGCCGGCCGGCCGCGGGTGACCTACGGCGCATCAAGCAGCAGCCGGGAGAGACCCTACAGAAGTACATCCAGGGCTTCAACAGCGTTCGCCTCAAGATTCCCAAGGTAACGGACGAGGCCATCATCTCAGCATTCTCCGATGGCATCCGCGACGTCAAGATGAAGGAGGAGCTCGCCATCCACGACGAACTATGCACAGCCCTGGAGATGTTCAACATGGCGACCAAGTGCGCAAGAGCTGAGGAGGGGTGCCTCTCCCTCCTCGAGCTCCCTGCTGCCGACCCGAAAGAGAAGAAAGCCAAGGCCAAGGACGTGAAGCGCAAGGGAGTAGCTGTGCTCGCGACTGAGACGGAGATGAAGTGCGGACGGGACCACCCTGAGTCGTCCATGAGCAGCCATCCGTTCTGCGCCTTCCACAACGTACACAACCACAACACCAATGACTGCCAAGAGCTCAGGGCTATTCATGATGGACGCGGTCGATGCCCCGAGCGCAATGACCGGGGCTACGGCCGAGGAGGAGGACGAAGTGAAGGACACTGGGACGACCGCGGCCCTCGCCAGGAGTGGCGCGACCGGCCTCGTGAGGACCGCTGGCAGGACCAGCCTCGTGAGGGCGCCTGGAGGGACCAGCCTCGTGAGGACCGTCCTCAGGGCAACGCCAGCCTCCCTCCGCTGCCGCCGCCACCAAGGAGGAACGACGACCATCATCAGAATGAGGGGGCTGGGGGCTTCTAGGAGCCTCGCGCCATCGCCTGCATCTTGGGTGGTGCTCAAGCCCCAGCATCTCAGCGCATCTTCAAGTAGTTTGCTCACGAAGTAAATGCGACCCTTCCCAGGCTCGAGGCCACGCACCCACTCAGGTGGTCCAAGTGTGTGGCACCCTGTCTCAGAGAAACCGGAACGCCCCGTATTCTAGCCCAAAGATCGAGATGAAGTCTTATGGAATACGACACTGCTTAGCATAGAACAAATCAGCTCTTTATTACAATCTATTTGGGTACAAGGGTTACATTGGCACGGGGACACTATGCCTGCCGCAGTTGCTCTATGCAAGCAGCAGAACAACTCGAAGCAGCGGAAAAACTTCTAGCAGCGGAACAACAACGACGGTGGTGAACTCCACTCCGCAGGGACTCTGGCTGGAACGCTTATCCTAGCTCGCAAACAAGGAATCCACGGCAAACAAGCAATCAAGTCCGACATGACCTGCAAACTAACATGACACGCCAGGTCAGTACATTGAATGTACTTGCAAACTCACAATAACCAGAAGCATTCAAGACAAACAACATCATGGCAATTACAGGTTAAGCAGGAATTATTATGAGATCATCAGGATAACATGGCATGAACAACATGAACAAGATACAGCTAGAAAAATATGAGCATGGCATGAACATATAAATCTGACGACCAAACACTTGATTCTTGAAGAAGACACATGCCAATTTGTGCTTTCGACAAAAATGTTGCGAGTCTGATTCTTGAGCTGTACTGCCATACATTGGCAACTCATCATATACCCTTTAAGGATGGTACATAGTGTTGTACTGACGGGGCTGAGTGGCTTACGAGAGAAGCCATCCGAGTAGCTTGCTGAGGAAGACTTGTTAACTTCTGCTCAAATCTTTTGTCTGGGTATCGTGCAGAAGAAGGCTCTATAGCTTACACACGAAACTTGGTCTGATTATTGTGCTGGAGAAGCCTGAGTTCTGTACTTGAGAAGCTTCTCCTCGGGTTTGCTTGTTGAGAAAAATTCATTTTCGTCTGTCAGAAGCTTTCACCGAGGTATCTTGCTGAGAAAGACTGGGTATCTTGGACCGAATTTTTTTCACATATCATGCTGAGGAAAATTGAGGAGCCTTGCATCATAAATTTCTTCCGATAACGTGTGGAAGAAGACCGAGTTTCTTACATCCAAAGCTTCATACTAATATGCAGTCTAAAATCTACACACATGCCCATACTATTATGTGGCTGATTATTTGCATGAGAAAATTTGTTTGACTGTCTTCCTTGAGCACATCACATTCTGACCTTATTTCGGATGATAACATATTTGAAGCATCATGCATTGCTGAGCCAAAATTTTGTATATGATCCATACCTTTGACTGATAATATACCGTTGACCTTGTACCTGACTTGCCTTGCTGCTGGCTTGATCATTACTGCTGTGAGGATTTTGTACTGATGTAGACTTGAGGCTGATAATCAATCCAATACACCATTGGTATTCTGAGCAGATATTAATGCTATAATGCAGTTGACTGGGTAGACCATAATGTTTAGCTGAGCTTCTTCCAAATATTTGAAATCCTTATTACTTCTTCGAGTCCGGTGTAAGTTGATGAGCAACTCTTTATAGGGGAAAAATAATGTGACACTGGGGCCCAAAAAGAAAGAAGCAAAAGAAAACTCAACTAAACAAAAGCAGACAACAACAATCAATACACACTCAAACAAAGTCACATAGTACCACTAGTCGCA
Organism: Aegilops tauschii subsp. strangulata; assembly: GCF_002575655.3. Classification (NCBI taxonomy): domain Eukaryota; kingdom Viridiplantae; phylum Streptophyta; class Magnoliopsida; order Poales; family Poaceae; genus Aegilops; species Aegilops tauschii. The sequence continues at coordinate 393,321,876 of NC_053037.3, forward strand.
CAATATGCATGCCTACTTAAGCACACAAATCTCGCGAGATCTCCGGTTCTACAATCTAGCATGCTGTGACGATGTGCACAAGGACAAATAAATGTGTGGAAGAATTGGTGTAAACAGCGCTACACCAAGTGCTAGCTTAGCCAGGTAGCAACCTGGACTAGCTCGGAGGCGAGGACGCACTCGGTAATCATGTAGTAGGACACGAAGGTCGCAACCACATTATTATCAAGTGGACGGAAAAAGATCCGTACTCGTCCAAGAAATAGGATAGCGGGGAAAAACTGAGGCTGCTGACATTGCCCGTTCTTGATAACTAAGATCATTAAGGGTTGCCAACATGACAAAATGAAAGAGCGATTCGGGATAGAAGCATGTCCATCACCGAAACGATAGGCGGGGCTGAAATAGTGTCGGGATACCTGAGCACCATTTTTGCAAACAGTGTCGGGGTCACTTGGCATCACTCTGCTGGGACAGAAATGACACCAAACACCGAAGAACGAGCAAGAAAAGAAAACTGGAGAAATGCAAAGGCTGAGCTATAGTGGATCCGAACCGATGCCAGCTACGCTCACCAAATAAACCGTTAGCAACAACTACTAAGGCTATATGCATGATATGCAACAAACAAATGCAGCAACCAAATGCAATAAACAAGCCGGACTTTAAACTACTGATTTCTACCGGTTTGTACTGCTGGCGCTGACTAGGGCGTCCTACAGCCAGACCTGCTCTGATACCAAGCCTGTGGCACCCCGGCTCAGAGAAACCAGAACGCCCCGTATTGCAGCCTAGAGATCAACATGAAGTCTTCTGGAATACGACACTGCTTAGCATAGAACAAATCAGCTCTTTATTACAATCTATTTGGGTACAAGGGTTACATCGGCATGGCGACACTATGCCTGCCGCAGTTGCTCTATGCAAGCAGCAGAACAACTCGAAGCAGCAGAAAAACTTCTAGCAGCGGAACAACGACGACGGTGGTGAACTCCACTCCGTAGGGACTCTGGCTGGAACGCTTATCCTAGCTCGCAAACAAGGAATCCACGGCAAACAAGCAATCAAGTCTGACATGACCTGCAAACTAGCATGACACGCCAGGTTAGTACATTGAATGTACTTGCAAGCTCACAATAACCAGAAGCATTCAAGACAAACAACGGCATGGCAATTACAGGTTAAGCAGGAATTATCATGAGATCATCAGGATAACATGGCATGAACGACATGAACAAGATACAACTAGAACAATATGAGCATGGCATGAACATATAAATCTGACGATATTAGCATGCAACATGATGACCCTATATGCACCACTTATTCTGCTCGGGTTACCTCGTAACCATCACATGCATCACTTACCAACCTCGGACATCACACGATCATCTCAGGATCAAATCAAGCTTGGTATAAACAATACCGTAGTAATCATTAAATGACCACAAGGAGCTTGATCTTTACCCACGATTCTCGCACAACATCACGACTATCCAACAACTCGGTATCCTCGATACCAAGGTGATCATTCACGGATCACAAACGGAACCACTCTTGGCTGGGTTACCTCATAACCAAATAGTGATCATTCACGGATCACATAACCAACTTATCTCATCATCGAATCGGGGTTGTGATTAAGCACATCATTATTATTACTGTTGACCCATAGTGTGACAAACTACGAACTGGGCCCTTATCCGCGGGCGCGGCTATCGAAAGATTTAATATACACTCTCCAGAGGTAGCGCACTGTACCCACACCATGGAACCCATGGCCTCGCGCTCCCATTCGGGTGGACCATTGGCGTTCTGTCAAAACCGTCCTACTGCCATGACACCCTCCCGGCCACTCCGACAAACTCCCCTCTGGGATAAGCCCTGGGTAGCCCTGTGCCTACCAAAGGCAGCAACGGCCACCGTCGTGGCAAAACAAAAATGGTCCCAAATGGGGACAAGCCGGCTACAACAACTACAGGCACACAAGGCTTATGTCGTCCTACCTGGCCAAGGTAGCACCCGCGCATAACCTTCCCTCATGGGAGGCACCGGCGAGAGGCATGAAAATAGACCCAGTTAGGACCTTCCCATAAAGGCAAGCGTGGTTGCACTGGTCAGCTCGATATGGTGGCACCATGACTCAGCCAACAGTTGTTCAAGTTCAATTTAATCCGGTTAAACTTGAATGCAAATATGCTGAGCCATGATAAAATAACATGATGTACTTACAATGCATGAGCATGATATCAACATCAGCATGATGGTACAACATAACTATCAACCATATCAACAATGAATCATATCCAACTGAGCATGGCATAATTGTCGGATTTCGGGTTCTGGCAAAACCCTTGAGGTTCGAACACTGGGTGCGCATGAAGATCTCTCCTCCCTCTAGCTTGCGCGCATCATGATCTCATGGCCTAGCTCGATGAACCCAAAGAACAAAGGGACACAAGATTTATACTGGTTCGGGCCATCGTTGTGGTGTAATATCCTACTCTAGTGTGGTGTGGTGGATTGCCTCTTGGGCCGAGGATAAAAAGTACAAGGGAAGAACAGCCTCCAGAGGAGAGGTGTTGTTGTGCTTGGTGAGCTTGTGTGGGTGATGATGGTCTAGTCCAAGATCCCTTTTTCCTATGGTGGTGGCTAGTCCTATTTATAGAGGCCCTGGTCCTCTTCCCAAATATTGAGCGGGAAGGGATGCCACAACGACCAGTTTGAAGGGGGACACCTAGTACAAGCTATCCTGACTAAAGGTGGTCTTCGCCTGCCAAAGGCTCTGGTGGTGACGCCGTCCTGGGCTCCATGGTGACCTCCATCCTGCCGTCCTTCTGGCCTTGGTCTCGTTGCATCGATATGGAAACCTTTGCCTGATGCCTCGGGACTCCTCGCCTGCGCTTGCCTCTTTAGCACCAAAGAGGAAACGAGGACACTGTGCGCGCTGGCGCCCGCCTGATCTTGGTCGTCATGGCTTACGTCATAGGAACCTCGCGAGGTTCCCCTTGCCTTGATCTCTCTACCCCTCGCGAGCCAGCCTGACTAGGCTGCCCCCGAGGAGATCTTGCGTCGTCCGCCTCGCGAGGCTTGGCCCCTCGCGAGGGTCTTGAGGGCTTGCTGGTGAAGATGGGCCATACGGGGCCGCTGGTGGAGCCACGCCATGGGCCGCAGGCAGGCAAGTCTGGGGACCCCCGTTCCCAGAACACCGACAGTAGCCCCCGGGCCCAAGGCACGCTCGGACTTGGCTTCGAGGCGAAGCCAAAGGGCAAGTGCGGAGCGCCGCGGGCCCCAACAGCTTGCGGCCTTGGTCGACACGTGGCGATTGATTGGACGTGGGCGTCTCCTCTTCCCCACGCTGCCTCGGCAACCGCCAGACTGACAAAGGACTGGCGCGGGCAACACTTGCCTTCATTGCTTCCTTTCGCCTTGCTCCAGATCCCCTTTCTCACTCCTTGCTTCCGAAATCCCTAGATCTGCTTCAATCCCCTTCCGAGCCTCCGACCGATGGCGCCCCACAAGGCCAAGGCTGCCACCCCGCCCGCTTGGTACGAGCCGGCTCTGGATGCGCCCAATGTCTCAGAGAAGAACCTTGCCGCCACGCGCCTGCTGACGGCGGGGGAGAGCAACGAGAAGGGGAAGACCGAGCTCCGGGCCGGCTCCGCCGAGTCGGAGGCTCAGGGGAGCACCTTCTACCCCTTTTTCTTGAGCAGCGTCGTTGCTGGCCTGGTTCCCTCTTTCTCCGACTTCTTTTATGCCCTCCTCCGCCATTACAGGTTACAAGCCCTTCATCTCCATCCCAACTCCGTTCTTCTCTTGTCGATCTTCGCCTTCTACTACGAGGCGTATGCCGGGGTGATGCCGTCTGTGGCTCCGCTCTGTTCTTCGCCTTCTACTCCGTTCTTCCTCCGGATCAATGACGACCATACCTTAGGGTGTGCCAACTTTGTCGCGGCTGGCAAGGCCAACACGATCTCGAAGGCCGGGAAGAAGGCCGATGGCTTCAGGAGCAAGTGGGTCATGGTGGATGCCAAGTGTGTCCACCCCCGGTTGAGGCTACCGACGGAGATGCCCCAGTCTGACGAGGGGTGGTCCCGCGTGAAGCTTACTGATGATGTGGCGACGTCGGTGCTGGAGAAGATGACCGCCGACCTGAAGCTGGGCAATGTGAAGGCGGCGAAGCTGACGGGGGCCATGCTCCTGAGGGAGTTTCTGATGCTGCGGGTGGCTCCGCTCCAGGCGCGCTCACGCCCCCTGTGGACGCTTGGGAGCGAAGAATACAAGCTTTGCCTGAGTCCGGTGGCCTTGGCTGACAAGGAGCTGGCCGTGGCTCTCCACCTCTTGGTCGGGGATGACCAGGAGTACCCGCCGAGTGCCATCGTTCCCTTGTTCCGTCGCAAAAACAGGGTGCAGGTTGTGGCCGCCATGCCAACCTTTGACGAGCGCGGCCTGGTGCCGCCGGCACCCCTTGTGGTCTGGGAGGCGACGGCACCGGTGGACGTGTCTTCTGGCGATTCCTACAAGGAGGGGGAAGAGAAGGAGAGCGAGGAGCGCGACTCAAAGGCGACTCCCGAGGGGATGGGAGAGACCTCCCCCTTGCGCAAGGCTGACATCCTCCGCACCCTGCCTGATGACGATGATGAGGCCGGCGTCCTCACGGAGAGAGAGGAGCAGCCCGTGGTTCCAACGAGGGGCAGGTCGGCGTTGATCTCCCGAGATGACGCTCCTGCTCTGACTCTGCCCGGGGCTGCTTCTGGTACATCCACTGCCCCTTCTTCTGCTCTTGGAGCCCGCGCGTCTGCGCCTCAGGCTGCGAGGCTCACCGGCTTCAAGCTTACAAAACGGAGGGACTACGCCGCGGTAGACCAGTAAGTGTTCTTGGCCTGTTTTGTTCGCGCTTATGCTGCTGATCCTTGACGCTACTCCGTTATGCAATTAGGCTGATGCCCGCAACGAAGAAGAGGAAGGAGGAAGCGATGGTGCCACTCGGGACCAATTTGCCTGTCGTCGCTGCGTCTCCCTCCGTGGAGAAGGGCAGCGTCGGCGCTCACGCCTCTCCGGCTCGATCGTCCTCGTGAGGCCTGGGGGAGCAGCTTCGGGAGGAGTCAGCCCTCGTGGCCCCGCTGGCTCCAGAGGCGCCGGTGTCCGGCTCGGCTGTTGGGGTCCCCAAAGCTCAGGAGCCCCCAGTCTCCCAGGCTATGGTGACGATGTTGCCTCCTCCTCCACCTGTTGCACTGCTGGTTCCAGATCCTTCCGCCTCCACTGACGTCTTGGAGTGCGCTCTTTCTGAGATCACCCCGCTGGGAGAAGATCTTCAGGGCACCGACCCCCACCTGGTAGCCGGGCGCTTGGAGCTGGTCTCTGGCTGGCTTCACTCAGACGTGTCCGTTCGGGCAGCGCTAAGCCAGGCCGCGGAGACCTCCGAGAAAGACAAGCAGGCCACCGCCCAAGCCGTGGCCGCTCGCGAGGTGGCGCTGAAGGATGTCGAGTCCGCCCAGGATCGCTGCCGGGTGCTGGAGGCCAAACTGAAGACTCTGTGCAACGAGCGCGCGGAAGAAGCTCGTGGCGCAAGGCGGAGGAGGAGAAGATGAAGACCCGTGAGGACGCCGTCAGGGGTCGCGACACCGAGCTGGAGCAGTTGGGGAAGGCGCTGGCCGCAGAGCGTGGCCGCCTGGAGAAGCTGAAGCAGGAGATGGAAGCTGAGAAGGCCGAGCTTGGTGCCAAGGGGAAGGTCCTGGCTAAGGACCACGAGGCCTTCAAGCTCCTCGAGGAGAGGTCTCGGACAGCGTTGCAGTCACTTTATGAGAAGGGCTTGGAGGAGCCACTGGCTGCCAGCAACGAGGGCCCTGCCCAGCTGCTTCCTTATCTGGTCGATGCACTTTAGGACGTCGTGAGTGGCATCGGCCCCATGGCAAAGGAAGAAGCCCATGTTCTTTCCTCGGCCGCGTTGACGTGCGTCTTCAGCCACCTCCATCTTCGCAACCCTGCCACCCGCCTTGACGAGCTGCTGGAGCATGTGGATGATGAGCATTGCGCGGCCGCTGCCGTAGCCGTGAAGGGTCAGGTGGAGGCCCTGCTGAAGAAGTTCCACGCCTTCGCTCCCGCGCCCTCGACCGGCGGTGCTACTGATCCTGCAACTCCGGCTGGTGGTATAGGTGAAGGGGACGCCGTTGTAGAAGAGGCATCCCTTGCCGGTGACGGCGGCGACGTCCGGGGGTGACGAGATGGCTTGCTGGCGGCTCCTTTCCTGTTTAGTTTCTGCAAAATGGACCATTCCTCGTGGAGGCGTTTAAACTTGTGTTTGGTATTGGGAGAACAATATGCCTTGTAATATTTGCTTTGAGATTTTGCGACTTCCTTCACATTTGCTTTAGGTTCTACGTCGGCAGGGCCCGACCCCGCGCATACCTCTGCGGCCGTTGGGTCGTCCGGATCACCAGGACGAGACCAAGGAGTGAGGGGCTACGTGGCCAGTTAGGCTCCTGAGTCGCGATGCTCAGGAGTCCCCCTCGACCTGCAAACAGCTTACGGGAAGGAGATGCAGGAATAGGTCCAGTGTTCCATGTCGGCAGGGCCCGGCCCCGCGCATACCTGAACCGCCGTTGGGTCGTCTGGATCACCAGGACGAGACCAAGGAGTGAGGGGCTATGTGGCCAGTTAGGCTCCTAAGTCGTGATGCTCAGGAGCCCCCCTTGATGCTCAAACGACCTTCGTACCTTTTCCCTCGCCTAGGCTCGGCTCGGGAGGGGCGCGCGACGACCAGGTCCGGGGGACCTGGCCGGGCGGCGTACACTTGGGCGTGACCCAAGTGCAGCCCCCGTGCCCAGCCCCCTCGCGCGACTCTCCCGAGGGGAGGTGTTGCGATGAGGCCAGACACTGAGCTCGAGGGCTCCCTAAGGTTGATACGGCCAAGGGGCCGCCCTCAGTTGTTTCTCACCAGCGCGGAGCATAGCACTTCCGCACTTGCACGGGCATAACCGCTCCTCGATAGTGTCGATTGCCAGCGCGGAGCATGGTGCTTCCACTGGTGCGTGGGAGGGGACTCCCTATTGTGGAGAGCCCCCGGGCGTGTACAGCCCCGCCCTGACATGTGGCTTGCACGACAGAGCTAGACGAGGTATGTCTGGGCACTCGTGAGCCAGCGCGGGACTCACGAGGCCCTACCTCAAGGCGGGTTGTGCCTGCTCTTGGTTCTTGTTGACTATGATCGTCCTGCGAGATGGTTAGACAACCTGCACCGAAGGAATCTCCTGAGGTTATCGCATGAGAAGGCCAAGCACCAACGGCCCCAGGAGGTGACGTGAACGGGACCGACCCGCCAGACAGAGCTCAGCCGTTGGATTTATCGATGCTGCAGGGACGGGACCGAGTACAGATGCCGTGCCTAGCCTTCTTATGCGAAGGATCCTGAAGAAAGACGATCGGCGCGCGGCTCCCATGGTGGGTAACAATCAAGCAGGTGATAACCATAGGTAAATTGAGCATGGAAAGCAAACTAGCTTATGTAGATGCAAGAACGATACATGCCACTGGGTCAGACCCGAGCGGCTTGGGGATGATGCAGCCCGAGGGGCGCCCCCAGCAGAGTAAGCTAAAGACATAAAAAGGGATACATGCTGCAGGGACGGACCCACGCGGCCTGGGAATGATGCGGCCCGGAGGGCGCTCCCAGCTAAATAAACTTGGAAAATGTCACCTGGTTGCGTTGTCGAAGAGGTGTTGGGGAAGCTGAAGATACGCGGCGAAGGGGTTGCTCCTCACGAGCCACCGGGGTCCTGAGCCTCGGGAGGCTCTGGGGGTCTAGGCGGTTCCTTGAGGACCATCTCCATCTCCTCCAGGACTGCATGATGCCTGGCCTCCTGAGCCGCCAGGACGCTCCGTAGATTGCGCTGATAGGCGGCCACCACGCTCGGCAGGCCGAATGGCATGCGAACATAGCTGTGAGGTGGGCCCTCGCAACATCCCACATGCGAAGGCCAGAAGAGCTCCTGAGATGCGGCCCTGTTGACCCCGGGGATGTCGATGCAGACGCGCAGCCCACCATCCTCACCTGGATGGGGAGCTGCACCAGGTGGGCGGCAGTCGCCGCGCATGGCTCTTGCTCTTGAAGCTCTTGGGTAGTCTGGGTGGTGAACTCTTGAGCGCCAGGTGCCCCTCGCCTGGTGTCCTCCTGAGGGAAACGTGCCGTAAAGCACGCCTCCATGTGGTGCCCGCGCGCCTCCCTCGCGATGTTGGCGAGATCTGAGGCGCTCCAGAAGAGAGCCCCCGAGCCCTGCCCAAGGAGGGCGCCGGGCGCATCTTCCTATGCGCAGGAGGGAGGCGCCCCATCTGAGGGCGCAGGTCTTGAGGTGGTGCTGCTGGTGACGCTGCTCTCCTAAGGCCCTGTACGGAGTAGCAGCTTCTTCTTCTTGGGGATGGCCTCAGGAGGGTGTAGGATCCCTTCACTGTCAGGGTCTTCGATTGCCGTGGCCTAGAAGGCGCGCTCAAGGGAGCACACTGCATCCTTCTCCTCACAGGTGACTGTGATGACACCACCAGTCCCTGGCATCTTGAGGACGTTGTAGCCGTGGTGGGTTACTGCCATGAACTTGGCCAACGCTGGGTACCCGAGGATTGCGTTGTATGGCAGATGAATGTGGGCGACTTCGAAGTCGATGAGCTCGGTGTGGTAATTGTCGCGCCCGCCGAAGGTGACAGGGAGGCGGACCTGCCCGATTGGGTTGTTGGAACCATCGGTCACTCCTGAGAAGGGCTTGGTCGGTTGCAGCTGATCATAGGGTACTTGAAAGCGATAGAACGTGTCAACGGACAAGACGTTAAGCCCCGCACCGCCATCGATGAGGGTCTTGGTGACTTGGACGTTGCTGATGACAGGCAAGCAGAGCATTGGGAGAGCACCGGCGGCTGCGGCGCACTTGAGCTGGTCCGCCGAGCTGAACGTGTTGGCGTACTTGGACCACCTGAGTGGGCGTGTGCCCTCGAGCTTGGGAAGAGCCGCGTTCACCTCGCGAGCAAACTGTTTGAAGATACACCGAGACGCTGGGGCCTGAGCTCCGCCCAAGATGCAGGCGATAGCGCGCGGTTCCTAGAAGCCCCCAGCTCCTTCGTCCTGATGGTGGTCGTCATTCCTTCTGGGTGGTGGCGGCAGCGGAGGAAGACCAGCGTTGCCCTGAGGGCGGTCCTCGCAAGGCTGATCCCTCCAGGCTTCCTCACGAGGCTGATCCTGCCAATGATCCTCGCGAGGCCGGTCGCGCCACTCCTGTCGTGGGCCGCGATCGTCCCAGCGACCTCTGCCTCGTCCTCCTCCTCGGTCGTAGCCCCAATCATCGCGCTCGGGGCATCGACTGAAGCGTCCATCTTGGATGGCCCTGAGCTCCTGACAGTCGTTGGTGTTGTGGTTGTGTACGTTGTGGAAGGCACAGAATGGTCGGCTGCTCTTTGACGACTCGGGATGGTCTCGGCCGCGCTTCGTATCAGGCTCTGCCGCGAGTACGGCCACTCCTTTATGCTTCATGTCTTTGGCCTTGGCTTTCTTCTCCTCCGGGTCGGTAGCAGGGAGCTCGAGGAGGGAAAGGCGCCCTTCCTTAGCTCTTGCGCACTTGGTCGCCAGGTTGAATAGCTCCAGAGCCGTACATAGCTCCTCGTGGATGGCGAGCTCCTCCTTCATCTTGACGTTGCGGACGCCATCGGAAAACGCCGAAATGATGGCCTCGTCTGTCACCTTGGGGATCTTGAGACGAACGTTGTTGAAGCGCTGGATTTACTTCTACAAGGTCTCTCCTGGCTGCTGCTTGATACGGCGCAGGTCACCCGCGGCTGAAGGGCGATCGCGAGTGCCTTGGAAGTTGGCGACGAAGCGGTCGCGCATCGCATCCCAGGAGGAGATCGAGCCCCAGGGCAGGCTCAGGAGCCATGAGCGGGCGCCATTCTTGAGAGCCATGGGGAACCAGTTTGCCATGACCTTTTCGTCGCCATTGGCTGCCTCGATGCTCAGCTCGTAGAGCTGTAAGAACTCCGCAGGGTCGGGGGTGCCGTCGTAGCGAGGAGGCAGATCCGGCTTGAACTTGCCCGGCCAGATGATGGCACACAGCTCAGGGGTGAAGGCGCGGCAACCGGCCGTGGTCACCAGGGCCCGTCGTGGAGGCGGAGCTTGATCTTGGCGTCCCCGCGCTGCCATGGCAAGTGGTGCATGGCCCTGTCGCGGCAAGCGATCCTGACGTGGTGGCGCTGGGAGCGGTGGAGCGTTTCTTGCGGTCGGGGAACTTCTTGGCAACTTCCTTCTTCCCGCGCGGGGGCCCGGCGCGGCGGGTCGGGCCGAGGGGCCGCGCGTCTTAGCGCTAGAGTGCCGTCTTGGTGCAGAGGTGGCGGAGGTGCTCCGTGAGCTACGTCGCCCGCAGCTGGCGGAGGGCGAGGTAGCGAGAGGGTCGGTGCAGGGGAGCCCCCAACGGCGCTGACGAGCTCGGCGATGTGGTCCAACCAGTCCTCATAGAGGTCGTCGACCGGGCGGTAGCGCAGGAGCTTGCGTGCCATGAGCAGCGCGGCCTACGCGTCCGTGGGAGCGCGGCGAGCGTGGGACGACGAGCCGGCTGGGGTCAGCGACGGAGTGGCGGTGCGGCCATCCCGCCACATGGAGGGGTGCAGAGAGGACGCTTGCTGCTCATTTCCCACCGGACCGGTGGCGGCGGGTGATGGGAAACAACGGGGAGGCCCGCCGACAGTGCTTTCTGAGCGACAGGGGTGGCGAGAGCAGCCCGGCGCTCGGCACGGGCCCGGCGAGCGTCGGTCACGAACTTGATGGAGTGGCGAAACACGGATCGACGAGAGGAAAGCTTCAGCGCACCCCTACCTGGCGCGCCAAATGTCGGATTTCGGGTTCCGGCAAAACCCTTGAAGTTCGAACACCGGGGTGCGCACGAAGATCTCTCCTCCCTCTAGCTCGCGCGCATCATGATCTCACGGCCTAGCTCGACGAACCCAAAGAACAAAGGGACACAAGATTTATACTGGTTTGGGCCACTGATGTGGTGTAATACCCTACTCCAGTGTGGTGTGGTGGATTGCCTCTTGGGCTGAGGATGAACAATACAAGGGAAGAACAACCTCCTGAGGGGAGGTGTTCTTGTGCTTGGTGAGCTTGTGTGGGTGAGGATGGTCTAGTCCAAGATCCCTTTTTCCTATGGTGGTGGCTAGTCCTATTTATAGAGGCCCTGGTCCTCTTCCCAAATATTGAGCGGGAAGGGATGCCACAACGGCCAGTTTGAAGCGGGACAACTAGTACAGCTATCCTGACTAAAGGTGGTCTTCGCCTGCAAAAGGCTCTGGTGTTGACGCCGTCCTGGGCTCCAAGGTGACCTCTGTCCTGTCGTCCTGCTGGCCTTGGTCTCGTTGCACCGATATGGAAACCTTTGCCTGATGCCTCGGGACTCCTCGCCTGCGCTTGCCTCTTTAGCACCAAAGAGGAAACAAGGACACTATGCACGCTGGCGCCCGCCTGGTCTTGGTCGTCATGGCTTATGTCATAGGAACCTCGCGAGGTTCCCCTTGCCTTGATCTCTCCGCCCCTTGCGAGCCAGCCTGACTAGGCTGCCCCCGAGGAGGTCTTGCGTCGTCCGCCTCGCGAGGCTTGGCCCCTCGCGAAGGTCTTGAGGGCTTGCTGGTGAAGATGGGTCGTACGGGGCCGCTGGTGGAGCCACGCCGTGGGCCGCAGGCAGGCAAGTCTGGGGACCCCCGTTCCCAGAATGCCGACAATAATGACGAGCATGAATACGACAAGTATAACACTACTCATAGTATAACATAACCATTAACATCAACAATAAGTACCATGCAAGAACACATCAATAACATTACCGAGTAAACACTTAAGCAACTAACAGCAAAGGAACAATGCATATCCCCGGTACTCGGTAACCAATGACAGTTATGCACCGATGAACATGACTAACCCAACAGGTACTACTACCAAGCATGGCCAATATGAAAGTAATACCAGCAGGTAGAACATGATAACAAAGGGCAAGAAAACATAGCATGACGGTAATCACCGATCCATAAGCATAACCGAAATAACGACAGTAGTAGCAAAACAAACATACAGTTATTAAAGATTCAAGTTGAAATTCTACTGCATGACTATGATGCAAATGGTGGTTGTGGCTTGCCTGGGATGGAAGAAATCACCGGGAAGAAGTGCGAGAAGCTCGCGGAAAGAATCGCCAGAAACGTTCTCCCTCCGAGGGGGCTGATTAAGCGCAAGGGAAAAATGGTCATTTTTAGAATGTTAAAACATAGTGAAAATGATACCAACAGAACGGGCTTGATGAAACGAAGAAGTGGGCTTTGGAATCACCTCATTTGGAGTTGGGAGTAAAAAGATATAAGTGTTTTTCTGCCAGGGACCTATCTGTCATAAAATCATCACAAACAGGCGCTCAGCAGGAAAAACAGAACCCGCCTCTCTGGAAATACGCTTTCTCGAAAGTGAAAACGTATTGCGGGCTGAAGTAGAAGAAGAATGCGCCTTCGGGAAATGAAAACGTACTCCAGTGGAATACGTCTCCACTTATCCATGCTGGCAAGCACGGGGCCAGTGGCTGGCTCACTGACGCGCGGGGCCCGCGGGGCCCACGGCCCGCTGGCAGGGAGGGGGCGTCGTTCCCTTCTTCTTCCCGACACTGCTCGCGGACTAGAGGGAGGTTGCCGGCGCGGGGGCTCGCCCGGCCGGCTCCGGCCATCCCCCGCCGCGCTTGACCTTTGGACGAGCTCAGCAGGGTGAGCCGCACCCGACGGTGGAGGTCTCGGACCCCGGGGTGGACCGAGGCGAGCGGGAGCGAGGCCATGGCGGACGACGGTAACGGGCACCAGTGGACTTGGCATTCCAGGCCACTCGAGGAGGAGGAGGAGGCGTGGGGAGGCTCGCCTGGGTTCGGGTGGATCTATGGTGAGGTCAGGAGGGAGGGGAAGGGATCGGTTGTCCCGAATTTAGGAGGAGAAGGCCCACGGCCATGGCAGCAATGGACGGTGAAGAGAGAGGCTCAAGCTCAGGGGAGAAGCTTGGGAGGTTTCTGGGAAGAGGGGGAGGAGCTTGGGATGCTTCAAGTGGCTCGGGGTTGTCCATTTTGTAGGCGGTGCGAGGATGCCGAGCCGGAGGCCGCCGTGCACGTCCGGCCGAGGCTCTGACGAGCTCAGTGAGCACGAGAGGGTGCGGGAACACGACGAGCCATTGATTCAGAGATCACGGAGGGGTAGACGATGCCGGAGAGCAGAGGAAAAGGCCGAAACGAGCTCGGAGCCAAACGGAGCACAGTGCACCCGTGGGCGAGCGTCGGCGAGCATCGGTGAGGAAGCTGCCGGAGGGGGTGAGCTGTCCAGGGGGACCAGGACGACACGGGCAAGCTGTTGGACACGGCCGTTTCCACGAGAACGACAAGAGGAGGAGGGGCCCGAGCAAGAAACCACACAGCTCGTGTCCATGGCATTGCCAAAGCGGTGGTCACCGCGTGACCTCGGGCATTCAATGCTCTATAGTACCCAAAACGTTGTCTAGCTGATAGTCCTTCCAACTGGAGCATTTATGTGGCCATGGCTTGATCCGGGGTGCTATGCTTAAATGGTAATTGGCGTCTGAAGTTTACAGCAGCAAACTTGGCCGTGCACTGCTGATCAACAGGAAACTGATTGGGTCAAATGGTGTTGTCTGGGATGATTAGCTAAGGAAGGACTACGATCCTGGGGAGTTTAAGGAGAAATGGACCAGTAATGAATATAGTTGCTTCACAACTGCATTTTTGGTCCAGAAATGAGATTTGGATGATGCACTCACATGGTGATGCCACTTGGGCTGAAATTTGGCAAGGCTTGATGATTTGATCATATAAAGATGTTGTAAAAGTTTCATACCAATTGGATTTCCCAAAATGGTACTTGCTTCACAAACATCCTTGCTGACCTAAAACTTGCAAAAATTCTAGAGGAATATTTGCTTATTGCATTGATCCCAAATTTGGTGAAGAGAGGTTTTATGGTCATGAGAATGCTCTGCTAAATTTGCAGGCAAAATGAAGCAATATAAAATGTACTTGCTTCACAATCTGAAAATATTGACAGAAGCAAAGATTTGGTCCTGTGCTCAAATAGATCAAGGGATGGAGCTGAAATTTGGAGGAGGATAATGATATGAGCACATTAAGAAGTGTGCAAAATTTCAACTCATTTGAATAACCCTAGCTAGTACTTCCTTCACAAAGCCTTCTCTCTGACAAAAACTTTGGAAAATCACTGAGGAAGTTTGGCTAGGAAAATAAAGTTGAAGTTTTGCATGAGGCAATGATTTGGACATAAAAGAATGCCCAAGAGGTTTGGGAGCCAACAAGGAAAGATTGGTGGCACTTCCTTCTCAGAGAGCCACACTGGACAGAAATGAAAAATAATTATTGGGGAATTATTCTTGGGCTAGGACAGGAAAGTTTGGGCATATTTAGGCAACATATGACCCAAAGAAATTATGAGAGTTATTTGGGAATTTTTGGATGGACAGAAATATAGGTTGCTTCACAACCTAGGGAAATTAGGGTTATTCCTTTAATAGAAAAAGGAATATTCTTGAGAAAAAGAATTTAGGGTTTGGTCAAGGAGTGAAGTGACATGATCTTGGCAAGGTTTTGAGAATGATGAGCCACTTGGGAGGGGGAATGAGGATGATTTCCAAGGTGGCAAGGCCACAGAACCACTCCAAAAATAAAAACAGAGCAAAAACCAAATAAATCAAAAGAAAAAGAGAAGGGCCAAAAGCCAGGCTGTTACAAAGTGCGCCATCACCTTCAGCTCGCCAGACCAGCTCAAGTGCGCAGCAACTGCCGGCGCCCTCCCGATGCTCTGGTCGCCCGTCATCAGCAATGTTCAAGTCACCAAGACCCTCATCGACGGCGGCGCAGGGCTCAATGTCCTATCCGTCGAGACATTTGATAGCCTCCAAGTGCCATACGATCAGCTACAGCCTACCAAGCCTTTCTCATGAGTGATCGACGGCTCCACCACCCCAATAGGGCAGGTCCGCCTCCCTGTCACCTTTGGCCAGCGAAACAACTACCGCACAGAGCTCATCGACTTCGACGTCGCCCACATCCGTCTGCCGTACAATGCCATCCTTGGGTATCCAGCCTTGGCCAAGTTTATGGCAGTGACCCACCATGGCTAGAACATCCTCAAGATGCCAGGGAGCGGCGACATCATCACGGTCCCCTGTGAAGAAAGAGATGCGGTGTGCTCCCTTGAACGCACTTTCCAAGCCGCAGCGGTCAAAGACCCCGACAACGAAGGCACCCTGTACCCTCCTGAGGTCATCCCCGAGAAGAAGTAGCTACTCCACCCAGGACCTCAGGAGAGCGGCGTTTCCAGCAGCACCACCTCAGGATCCACGCCCGCAGCTGGGGCGCCTCCCTCCCTCGCATAGGAAGGCACGCCTGACACCCTCCTCGGGCAGGGCTCGGGGGCTCTCTTCTAAAGGGCCTCAGACCTAGCCAACATCACGAGGGAGGCACTCGGGCACCATGTGGAGGCATGCTTTGCTGCACGCTTCCCTCAAGAGGGAACATGGCGTGGAGCGCCCAGTGCTCAGGAGTTCATCACCAAGGCGACCTGAGAACTTCAAGAGGCAAGGCCCATACGCGGAGACTGCCGCCCACCACCCGGCGCGCCCCCCCATCCTGGCGAGGACGGCGGGCTACACGGCTGCGTCCACATTCCAGGGGTCAACAGGGCCGCATCTCAAGAGCGCTTCTGGCCTTCGCGCATTGGTCGGTGCGAGGGTCCACCTCACAGCTATGTTCGCATGCCATTTGGCCTGCCGAACGCAGCTGCACCTTCCAGCGCCACTTATGGAGCGTCCTGGCGGCTCAGGAGGCCAGGCATCACACAGTCCTGGTGGAGTGGTGACGGTCCTTGAGGAACCACCCGAGCCCCCGGAGCCTCCTGAGGCTTAGGGTCCTGGTTGCTTGTGAGGAGCAACTCCTTCAGCACGCACCTTCAGCTACTTCAACACTTCTTCGACAATGGTGCCAGGTGACATTTTCTGGTTTACTCAGCTGGGAGCGCTCCTCGGGCTGCATCATTCCCAGGTCGCACGGGCCTGTCCCTGCGGCATGTATTTTTTTGCATTTTTAGCCTAGTGTGTTGGGGGGCCCCTTGGGCTGCATCATCCCCAGGCCGCTCGGGTCCGTCCCAGTGGCATGTATCGTTCTTGCATCTATCTGAACTAGCTTGTCTCCTTGCATGAGTTACCTATGATTACCACCTGCATGTCCGGTACTTCGATACCACGAACGTCGTACGCCCTTGCAAGCCCGCCCACGACCGCCTCATGATTAAGGACTGGCATGACGTCTGTGCTCGGGTTCGTCCCTGCAACGTCGCCAAATCCAAGAGGCTGAGATCTTGCTCGCGGGCCCGCTCCCATGTACGTCACCTCCCATGGCCCTTGGTGCCTTGTTCTCGCATGAGCTAATCGTGGACAGACAGGCCAGGGCGCGCGACCCGGTACCTCGCCACCATGGGAGCCGCGCGCCGGTCGTCTTTTTTCAGGATTCTTCGCATGAGAAGACTAGGGCACGACGTCTGGCTCGGGTCCGTCCCTGCAACATCGATAAATCCAATGACTGAGCTTTGTCTGGCGGGCCGGCCCCGTTCATGTCACCTCCTGGGGTTGTTGGTGTTTGGCCTTCTCATGTGATTGCCTCAAGAGATTCGTCCGGCGCAGGTTGCCTAACCATCTCGCAGGACCACCACAGTCGTCAAGAATCAAGACGAGGCGTAACCCGCCTTGAGGTAGGGCGTCGTGAGTCCCGCGCTGGCTCACGAGTGCCCAGACACACCTCTTCTAGCCCTGCCGTGCTAGCCACGTGTCAGGGCGGGGTTGTACACACCCCGGGGGCTCCACTCAGAGGGAGCCCTCACCCACGCACCAGTGGAAGCACCATGCTCCGCGCTGGCAGTCGACACGGTCGTGGAGCAGCTACGCCCGTGCAAGTGCGGAAGCTCTACGCTCCGCGCTGGTGATAAACAACTGAGGGTGGCCCCATGGCTGTACCGACCTCAGGGACCTCCGGGCTCAGTGTCCAGTCTCGTCGCAACACTTCCCCTCGGGAGAGTTGCGCGAGGGGGCTGGGCACGGGGGCTGCGCTCAGGTCACGCCCGAGCATACGCCACCTTGCTAGGTCCCTCCGACCTGGTCGTCACGCGTCCCTCCCGAGAGGAGCCTCGGCGAAGGAAAAGGTATGAAGGTCGTTTGGACATCAAGGGGGACTCCTGAGCATCGCGAGTCAGGAGTCTAACTGGCCACGTAGCCCCTCGCTCCTTGGTCCCGTCCTGGTGATCCAGACGGCCCAACGGCGGTTGAGGTATGCGCGGGGTCAGGCCCTACCGACGTAGAACACTAAGACCTACTTTCACATCTCCTTCCCGTAAGCTGTTTGCGCGTCAAGAGGGACTCATGAGCATCGCGACTCAGGAGCCTAACTGGCCACATAGCCCCTCACCCCTTGGTCTCGTCCTGGTGATCCGACGACCCAACGGCGCTCGAGGTATGCGCGGGGTCAGGCCTCGCCGACGTAGAACACCGAACAAGCGGAAAGGAAATAACAGAATCTTAACTAAATATTACAAAGCGTATTGTCCCCCAAACATCAAGCACAGTTTTAACGCCTCCATGAGGCACGTTGCGTATCACAAGAAAGTTCGCAGGAAGATAAAACGGGAAGCAGCGCCACCGCTCACCAGCAAGCCTCCTTCTCAGCCCTGGGCGCTGCCGTCAGGAAGCGCCCTTCCATCGGCAACATCGCCACCACTCATGTCGTTGGTCGCGGTCGTAGGAGCAGCGGCGCCGCCAGTCGGGGGCGTAGGATCGATGGCGAGGAACTTCTTCAATAGGGCCTCCACCTGGCCCTTCACGGCTTCGGCAGCGGCTGCGCAATGCCCTTCCTCCATGGGCTCGAGCAGCTCGCCAAGGTCAGCATCAGGATCACGGAGATGGAGGTGGTTGAAGATGCGCGTCAGGGCAGATGAAGAGAGCGCGCGGGCTTCCCCCTCCACCATGGGGCCGATCCCGTCGGCGACGTCCTCGAGCGTCGCGACAAGATGAGGGAGCAGCTGGGCGGGGCCTTCGTCATCGGTCGCCAGCGGCTTCTCCAAGCCCTTCTCGTAGAGCCCCCGCAGTGCTACACGGGACCTCTCCTCAAGAGACTTGAAGGCCGCGATCCTCGGCGCGAACCTTCGCCTTGGCCTCCAACTGGGCCTTCTCCGTTTCCACCTTCTTCTCCAGCTTCTCCAGGCGGCTGTGTTCTACGGCCTGCGCCCTCGCCGACTGCTTCAGCTCGGCGTCACGACTATTTACTGCGTCCTCCCAGGCCTTCATCTTCTCCTCCTCCGCCTTGCGATCGCGAGCCTCGGCCGTGCGCTCATTGTGCATGGTCTCCAGCTCGGCCTCCAACGACCGGCAGCGCTCCTTGGCTGCCTCGGCATCCTTCAGCGCCGCCTTGCGGGCGGCCGCTGCTTGGTCGACAGCCTGCTTGTCCTCCTCGGAAGCTGCCACGGCCTGGCCCAACTCCGCCCTGACAGACGCGTCGGAGTGCAGCCAACCCGAGATCAGCTCCAGGCGCCCCACCACCAGGCGACAGTCAGCGCCTTGAAGATCATCCCGCAGCCGGGTCAGCGCAGAGAGAGCATGCTCCAGGGCGTCGGGTGAAGCAGAAGGATCGCGAGCTGGCGGTGCGACAGAGGAAGGAGGCAGCATCGTCGCCAAGACCTGCAAGCTGATGGCGGCAGAAGAAGAAGCCGGAAGCTCTGGAGCCTATGGGACCTCGGCCAGCGGGCTGAGAACGGGCGCCTCAGGAGCCAACGTGGCTGTGGGGGTCGCCCTCTCCTGGGGACGCTCCTCCGGGCCTCGCGAGGATGACCGGGCCGGAGAGGTGCGAGAGCTGCTGCGGCACTTCTGCGCCAGAGGAGGTGCGGCCATGCCAGGCTGTTGGGACCCCGAGGGTGCGGCCACCCTCTCCCTCTTCTTCTTCGCCGATAGTGTCGGCCTAACAGTGCAAGAGGAGAACATCAGGAAGCAGCGACAGAAGCAGGAGCAAGAACAAAGTCAGGGCAAGGTGCTTACTGGTCCACGGAGGTGCAGTCCCGCAGCCGCTTCAGAAGCACGCAGCCCAGGGGCCTCGCAACCTGGGGCGCCGACACGTGGGCTCCAGGAGCGGATGAAGAAGCGGCAGCTGGGCCAGCAGCAGCAGCACTAGGTGGCGTCGGAGCAGGAGCATCGCTTCGGCGGATCAGCGCCGATCTGCTCCTCATCGGGACCGCAGCCGGCGACTTCTTCGAGGGGGTGACCCTGGACCTCGTGGTGACCCCAGCGGGAGGCAGGACCTCCCTCACGGGATGGTCGTCAGTGTCGTCATTGTCAGGCAAGGCACGAAGGAGATCGGCCTTGCGCGCGGGGGAGGTCTCCCCTGCCCCCTCTCGGGTCGCCTCCGAGCTCAGCTCCTCCTCCTCGTCGGAGTCATCGGAGGATACCATCACCGGAGCCGTCACCACCGGGGCCTCAGAGGGCGCCGGCGGCACGAGCCCGCACCTGTCGAAGGCGGGCCAGGCGGCAGTAACCTTCGCCCCATCTGGGCGATGGTACAAGGGGACATGGGTGTCCGGCGGATACCCCTGGTCGTCCCTGACCAAGAGGCGGAGAGCCGTGACGAGATCCTCCTCTGACAAGGCATCCCGGCGCAGGCGGAGGTCGTCCTCCTCATCCCCGAGCTTCCACAAGGGGAGCGAGCGTGCCTGGAGTGGAGCCACGTGCTACGCTAGGAATTCCTTGATGATCATGGCCCCCATCAGCTTCGCTGCCTTCGGGTCGTCAGGCTTCAGGTCGGCGGTCATCTTCTCCAGCACCGGCTCCGCCTCGGGGTCGGTGAGCCTCGCGCGGAACCACCCGTCGTGAGGCGTGGGCATCTCCGTCGGCAGCACCAACCGAGGGTGGGAGCACTTGGCGTCCATAAGGACCCACTTGCTCCTGAAGCCCTCTGCCTTCTTCCCGGCCTTCGAGATCGCGTTGCTCCCGGTGGCCGCGACGAACTTGGCACACCCCGAGCAGTGACTGTCCTTGTTCCAGAGGTAGGAGTAGTGGCGAAGCAGCGCCATGGATGGCATCACCCCCACGAACGCCTCATAATAGAAGGCGAAGATCGACAGGAGGAGGACAGAGTTGGGGTGAAGATGAAGGGCATGCAGCTTGTAGTGTTTAAGGACGGCGTAGAAGAAATCAGAGAAGTGGGGAACCAGCCCTGCGACGACACTACTCACAAAGAAGGGATAGAAGGTGCTGCCTAAGGCTTCTGGCTTGGCGGAGCCATCCCGGAGCGCGGTCTTTCCCTTCTTGTTGCTGCCCTCTGCCATCATCAGGAGCGTGGCGGCGAGGTTCTTCTTTGAAACGCTGGGTGCTTTCAGAGCCGGCCGTACCAGGCGGGTGGAAGAGCGGCCTCTGCCTTGCCGGATACCATCGATTGCAGGCTCGAGGGGGAGTTGGCGTGGATCTGGAGTCTTTGGGAGCAAGGAGCAAGAAAGGGGATCTGGAGAAGATGAAGGGAGGCAATGAAGGCACCGCGACACGCGCGAGCCTTTTGTCAAGCAGGGGCAAAGTTGCCGAGGCAGCGTGGGGAAGCGGAGACACCCACGTCCTGTCAGTCGCCACGCGTCAATCTAGGTTGCGGGCGGTTGGGGCCCGCGGCGCTCCGCACTTGCCCCTTGGCTTCACCTCGAAGCCAAGTACGAGCGCACCTTGGGCCCGGGGGCTACTGTCGGCGTTCTGGGAACGGGGGTCCCCAGACTTGCCTGCATGAGGCCCACAGCGTGGCTCTCTCAGCGGCCTGGTACGACCCATCCTCACCAACAACCACTCAAGACCTTCACGAGGGGCCAAGCCTCACGAGGCGGACGACACAAGACCTCCTCGGAGGCAGCCTGGCTAGGCTGGCTCGCGAGGAGCGGAGATATCAAGGTCGAGGGGCACCTCGCGAGGTTCACATGACGTGAGCCATGACGGCCGAGGTCAAGCGGGCGCCAGCGGGCGCAGAGTACCAGTTTCCTCTTTGGTGCTAAAGAGGCAGGCGCAGGCGAGGAGTCCCGAGGCATCAGGCAAAGTTTTCCATATCGGTGCAACAAGACCAAGACTAGCAGGACGGCAGGACGGAGGTCATTGCGGAGCCCACAGCTACATCACCACCAGAGCCTTTTGGCAGGTGAAGACCACCTTTAGTCAGGACAACTTGTACTAGTTGTCTCCCTTCAAAATTGGCCGTTGTGGGATCCCTTCCCGCCTAAATTTGGGAAGAGGACCAGGGCCTCTATAAATAGGATTAGCCACCACCGTAGGAGGCAACTCATCTGGGATCGGATCCATTCCATCCTCACACACACAAGCTCACTGAGCTCAAGAACACCTCTCCTCACGAGGCTATTCATCCCTTGTATGTGTTCATCCTCAGCCTGCAAGGCAATCCACTACACCACACCGGAGTAGGGTATTACACCACAACGGTGGCCCGAACCAGTATAAACTCTTGTGTCTCTTGTTCTTTGGGTTCGGGGAGCTAGGCCTTGATATCGTGCGAGAGTGAGCTAGGGGGAGAGAGATCTTCGTGCGCACCCCAGAGTTCGAACCTCAAGGGTTTGCCGGAACCCAGAATCCGATAGCATCTCTTCCATCAGCTGACACACCACCACTCCACTGCTTCCATGGCCGATGCTCATCGAGCCTGTGCTGAGCATCGAGCCGCCCTTGTCGCTCGCGTCGCCCAGACGGTGCCCGTCGGCGGACCTCCCCGTCGTTCTCCATCACCCGCCGTCACCGGCCCGGTGGGGCACAAACAGCAAGCTTCGTCGCTGCACCCCTCTGTGCGGCGGGACGGACGCACCGCCACCCCGTCGCTCACTCCGGCCGGCTCATCGTCCCATGATCGTCACGGGCCCGCGGACGCATAGGCTGCGCGGCTCATGGTGCGCGAGCTCCTGCGTTATCGCCCCGTCGATGACCTCTACGAAGACTGGCTGGACCGCATCGCCGAGCTAGTCAGCACGGCTGGGAGCTCTCCTGCACCGTCCCTCTCGCTACCTCGCGCGCCTCCTGCTGCGGGCGACGTGGCCCATGGAGCGCCTCCGCCACCTCCCCGTGAAGACGTTGTCCTCGGGCGGAGATGCGCGGCCCCGTGGCATGACCCACCGTGCAGGGCGCCCGCACGCAAAGAAGAAAGCTGCCAGGAGGTCCAGCGGCCGTAAGAAGATGCTCCTGCGCTCCCAGCACCGCCATGTCAAGACCGCGCGCCGCCTGTGGTGGTGGCGCATGGGTACCAAGACCAGGCTCCGCCTCCGCGACAAGCTCCAGTGACCACTGCGGGCTACCGAGCGTTCACTCCCGAGTTGCACAGCTTCGTCTGGCCGGGGAAGTTCAAGCCCGACCTGCCTCCGCGCTACGACGGCACCCCCGACCCTGCTGAGTTCCTGAAGCTCTATGAGCTGAGCATCGAGGCAGCCAACGGCGACGAAAAAGTCATGGCAAACTGGTTTCCATGGCTCTCAAAGACGGCGCGCGCTCGTGGCTCCTAAACCTGCCCGCGAGATCGATCTCCTCCTGGGGCGAGATGCGCAAGCGTTTCGTCGCCAACTTCCAGGGCACTCGCGACCGCCCGCCTGCCGCGGGTGACCTGCGGCGCATCAAGCAGCAGCCAGGGGAAACCCTGCAGAAGTATATCCATCGCTTCAACAGTGTTCGCCTCAAGATCCCCAAGGTGACGAACGAGGCCATCATCTCAGCATTCTCTGATGGCATCCGTGATGTCAAGATGAAGGAGGAGCTCGCCATACATGAGGACCTGTGCACGGCTCTGGAAATGTTCACCATGGCGACCAAGTGCGCGAGAGCTGAGGAAGGATGCCTCTCCCTCCTCAAGCTTCCAGCTGCCGACCCAGAAGACAAGAAGGCCAATACCAAGGATGTGAAGTGCAAGGGGGCGGCCGTGCTCGCGGCTGAACCAGAGATGAAGCACGGCTGCGACCACCCAGAGTCATCCAAGGGCAGCCATCCGTTCTGCGCCTTCCACAACATGACAGCCACAACACCAATGACTGTCAAGAGCTCAGGGCCATCCGCGACGGGCGCTTCGGTCGACGTCCCGAGCGTAATGATTGAGGCTATGGCCATGGAGGATGACGAAGTGGAGGACGCTGGGACGACCGCGGTCCCCGCCAGGAGTGGCGCGACCAGCCTCGTGAGGACCGCTGGCAGGGCCAACCTCATGAGGGCGCCTGGAGGGACCAGCCTCGTGAGGACCGTCCTCAGGGCAAGGCCGGCCTTCCTCCACTGCCACCACCACCAAGGAGGAACGACGATCATCACCAGGACGAGGGGGCTGGGGGCTTCCAGGAGCCGCATGCCATCGCCTGCATCTTGGGCGGGGCCCAGGCCCCAGCCTCTCAGCACATCTTCAAGCAGTTCGCCCGTGAGGTGAACGCGGCCCTCCCCAGGCTCGAGGCCACGCGCCCGCTCAAGTGGTCCAAGTGCACCATCATCTTCAGCTCGTCCGACCAGGTCAAGTGCGCGACAACTGCCGGGGCCCTCCCGATGCTCTACTCGCTCGTCATCAGCAATGTCCTTGTCACCAAGACCCTCATAGATGGCGGTGCAGGGCTCAATGTTCTTTCCATCGAGACGTTCGACCGCCTCCAAGTGCCATATGATCAGCTGCAGCCAACCAAGCCCTTCTCAGGATTGACCGACGGCTCCACCACTCTGATAGGGCAGATCCGCCTCCCGGTCACCTTTGGCCAATGCGACAACTACTGCACCGAGCTTGTCGACTTCGACGTCGCCCACATCTGCCTACCGTACAATGCCATCCTTGGGTATCCGGCCCTGGCCAAGTTCATGGCAGTGACCCATCATGGCTACAATGTCCTCAAGATGCCAGGGAACCGTGATGACATCACGATCGCCTGCAAGGAGAAAGACGCGGTGTGCTCTCTCGAGCACGCCTACCAGGCTGCGGTGGTCGAGGACCCGGACAACGAAGGCACCATCTACCCTCCTGAGGCTGTCCCCAAGAAGGAGAAGTAGCTGCTCTGCCAAGAGCCTCAAGAGAGCGGTGTCTCCAATGGCACCACCTCAGGACCTGTGCCCACAGGTGGGGCGCCTCCCTCCCTCGCAATGGAAGGCGCGCCGGACGCCCTCCTTGGGCTGGGCTCGGGGGCTCTTTTCTGGAGGGCCTCAGACTTAGCCAATGTCACGAGGGAGGCGCTCGGGCACCACATGGAGGCATGCTTCGTCACATGCTTCCCCGATGAGGGCACAAGGCATGGAGTGCCTGGTGCTCAGGAGTTCATCACCAAGGCCACCGAGGAGCTTCAAGAGGCAAGATCCATGCACGGCGACCGCCGCCCACCACCTGGCGCAGCTCCTTGTACTGGCGAGGACGACGAGCTGCGTGTCTGCGTCAACATCCGAGGGCTCAACAGAGTCGCATCCCAAGAGCACTTCTGGCCTTCGCGCGTTGGTCGGTGTGAGGGTCCACCTCACAGCTATGTTCGCATGCCATTCGGCATGCCGAACATGGCTGTTGCCTTCCAGCATCGCCTGCGGAGTGTTCTGGCGGCTCAGGAGGCCAGGCAGTAGGCGGTCCTGGCGGAGATGGCAATGGTTCTTCTCGAGCCCCCCGGACCCCCAGAGCCTCCCGAGGCTCAGGACCCAGGCGGCACGTGAGGAGCGACTTCTTCAGCACGCGTCTTCAGCTACTTCAACATCTCTTCAGCAACGGTGCCAGGTGACATTTTCTGGTTTATTCAGTCGAGGGTGCCCCTCGGGCTGCATTATCCCCAGGTCGCATGGGACTGTCCCTGCGACATGTATCCTTTCGTGTCTTCGATTCACTTTGTTGGGGGCGCCCTCGGGCTGCATCATCCCCAGGCCGCATGGGTCCGTCCCTGTGGCGTGTATCGTTCTTACATTTATTTGAACTAGCGTTACCTACTTATTTAAGATGATTTACGTTCCCACCTACTTGCCTGTTGCCCATCGCGGCCTCCCGCGTTGCTGACCGGCCTCCTGCTCATCCCGCAACGGGGGCTACACATGCTGGCACGACGCTTGTGCTCGGGTCGTCCCTGCAACGCTGACAAACCTGAGAGATCAAGCTCTGACTCGCGGCCCGCCCCGCGCACGTCACCTCACCAGATCCTCAGTGCCTTCATCTTCTCTCGGAAAGATCAGCGGCAGGACAACAAACGCGATTATGAGCTATATTCTCCCCTCGAACTAACCCACAGGAATCTCCGGAGCTTAGCTACGGGTGGCCCCGCCGGCTGCCCCCTTTTCACACGATTCGCATGTGCATTAAAGGGGGGCTCCTGAGCATCGTGCCCCAGGAGCTTTTACTGACTCTCCAGCCCTCACCCCCTGGCCTTGACCACGACATCGCGACCTAGCAAACCAGCGGTGGCTGAGCCTCGCTCGAGGGTCGGGACCCGAGGATGCAGCGCATTTAGATGAGCGAGAAAGGGGGAGGCCAGCGTGAGCCTAACCTAGTAACACTGCCGTCAAAGCACAGGTCGGGCGAACCCTGCAGGAAATCACCTCAGGCTCGTTAAGATAAGTCACATATTCAAGTTAGCGTGACGCCGCGGTTTGGAATTTTCGACCCTCGCAGCCTTGCTCTGGCAATGCCGCCTTCCTTTCTGCCTTCAGGAAGCTGCTTGCATGCGAAAGCGGACCTCTTGAGCATCGCGCCTCAGGAGCTCTTACCGGACCTCGGGCCGCTCACCTCCTGGCCGTGACCACGGCATCACGACCTGGCATACTAGAGACGGCTGAAGCTTGCCTGGGGACTGGGACCTGCCGGCGTAGAGCGCTAAGCTACCACGGGGATGAAAAGGGGGAACAATGCCGAAGCAAGACATGCAACCACAACATTATAGTAGGAAAAATAAGCATTGGAGCAAAAGCACTACAGGTTCTTTACACGCCCCCACGGGGTTCGTCTCGATTCCTCGCAGGGAACAAAAGAAGGAAAGCCTCAAGGAGCCCTAACTACGGCCACCGCCGCCGACGCCGTCATCAACAGTGGGCCACGAGAGGCCGACGCCAACCCCATCCAGGTCATCGGCGACGACGGGCAGATGCCGCTGCCGTGCTCCGGGCACAGCGAGAGCTCGGTGGCGCGTAGCTGTCGTCGCTTGTCTCCGGAGACTCGCTTGGCTCGGGAGAGTCGCTGGACTCCCAGGAGTCGTTGCTGCTGCTGGAGGAGCTATTGGAAGGACCGGGGGCAGGCTCGACGCCTGCTGCCGCGCCATCCCGGCGGCTTCTTCTAGGACAGCACTCCAGGCAGCGGTCTCCCTTGTCAAAGACCTTGAAGAACAGCGTGGAGGCACCATCGTACTCAAAGTGGACCGCGAGGGCCCCCTCCGCGCGGCAAGCGCGGGCGACCTCGCCCCATCCACGGGTCATGAAGATCTTGCCCGGGGGAACGACCTCGACCTCCGCCCCCGTGGCCAGACTGCAGCACCCGGGGTGTTGCAGCCACAGCTCAAGTGGCCCCCTCGGTGGCATCTCCTCGGCAAAGAACCGCGGGAGCTGGATCCACGTGCGCGGTGGCATCACCGCCCGCACCAAGAACTCACGCGAGGAGCCCTCGGCGTGGGTTCGTCGGCCGGCAGCTCGTGCAACCTCGGCCTGGCCACCACGGCCATGGCACGCGTGGCACGGGTCACTCCGTCCTTCTCCAGAGCCGCGCTTGGGCATACAAGGGAAGCAGCTAGCCGGGAGGAGGCCGCTCGTACCAAGGTTGCGTCACCCCCAGCCTCACGCCAACGTCGCGGGGGCGGCTGAACCTCTTCTTCGGTAGAAGTGGTCCCTACTCCTCGCGGGGGGTTTTCCCTTTCTCCGCGGCGGAGAACCTCCTGATCGGCTCCATGAGTATCGCAGCAAGACGGCGAGGCGAGGAGGAAGAAGAAAGAGCAGGCGGCGAGAAGAAGGAGATGAGCAAAGGGGGCTCCGCCCCGCTCTTCATTTATAGCTGGGAGGAGGCCAACCGCCGGCCTCCACAATCGCATGTAATGATGGTTTTTCTCTGCATGCAGCAAAGTATCGTCAAGTTGAATGGTTGCCTGGGCAGCGCGGGGAAGTGGAGCCGCCCACGTCCCATCAATCGCCACATGTCGACCGAGGCCGCAGGCGGTTGGGGCCCGCGGCGCTCCGCACTTGCCCCTTGGCTTCGCCTCGAAGCCAAGTTCGAGCGCGTCGTGGCCCCGGGGGCTACTGTCGGCGTCCTGGGAACGGGGGTACCCAGACTTGCCTGCCTGCGGCCCGTGGCGTGGCTCCATCAACGGCCCAGTACGACCCAGCTTCGGCAGCAACAGCTCAAGACCCTCACGAGGGGCCAAGCCTCGCGAGGTGGACGACACCAAGACCTCCCTGGGGCAGCCTCTCCAGGCTAGCTCCCGATGAGCGGAGATATCTATGCAAGGTGCACCTCATGAGGTTCACATGACGTGAGCCATGATGACCAAGGCTAGGCGGGCGCCAGCGGGTGCAGTGTACCAGTTTCCTCTTTTGTGCTAAGGAGGCGAGCGTAGGCACAGAGTCCTGAGGAATTAGGCAAAGGTTTCCATTTCGGTGCAACAAGACCAAGACAGCCAGGACGGCAGGACGGAGGTCATCGCGGAGCCCACAACAGCATCACCACCAGAGCCTTTTGCAGGCGAAGACCACTTTTGTCAGGATAGCTTGTACTAGTTGTCTCCCTTCAAATTTGGCCGTTGTGGGATCCCTTCCCGCCTACATTTGGGAAGAGGACCAAGACCACTATAAATAGGACTTAGCCACCACCATAGAGAGGCATCTTGGGACGGATCCATTCCACCCGAACCACCTCACCAGCTCGTCAAGCTCAAGAACACCTCACCTCCTGAGGCTATTCCACCACTGTACTAGTTCATCCTCAGTATCTCGAGGCAATCCACCACAAAGCTGGAGTAGGGTATTACACCGCAAGGTGGCCCGAACCAGGATAAATCCTTGTGTCTCTTGTTCTTTGGGTTCGTCGAGCTAGGCCGTGGAATCGTGCTACGGGCAGACTGGGGAGAGAGAGTTCTTCGTACGCACCCCAGAGTTCGAACGTCTCGAGGGTCTGCGGAACCCCAAATCCGACAGAACCAGACCAAAGCATTAGCACTTTGTGAATACATGAACTCCTCAACCTACGGTCATCACCGGGAAGTGTCCCGACTATTGTCACTCCGGGGTTGTCGGATCATAACACGTAGTAGGTGACTATAACTTGCAAGATAGGATCAAGAACACAAATATATTCATGAAAACATAATAGGTTCAGATCTGAAATCATGGCACTCGGGCCCTAGTGACAAGCATTAAGCATAGCAAAGTCATAGTAACATCAATCTTAGAACATAGAGGATACTAGGGATCAAACCCTAACAAAACTAACTCGATTACATGGGAAATCTCATCCAACCAATCACCGTCCAGCAAGCCTACGATGGGATTACTCACGCACGGCGGTGAGCATCATGAAATTGGTGATGGAGGATGGTTGATGATGACGATGGCGACGATTTCCCCTCTCCGGAGCCCAAAACGGACTCCAGATCTGCCTTCCCGAGGAAGAACAGGAGGTGGCGGCGGCTCCGTATCGTAAAACACGATGAATCCTTCTCTCTGATTTTTTTTCTCCCCGAACGTGAATATTTCACTACAAAAAATTACACATCCGTGACATTTTGGGCCAAACCAATTTTTTTTTCTGTCATGCTTATGACACTTCTATGATGATAATTATGACAAAAAATCATATCTGTGGTGGGCTCCTACTTCTATGACAAAAAATCATGATAGAAAGTGGGATTTTCGTCCTGGGCGGGCCGGAGACGCGGTTGCATGACATTATTTGGGCCGTCCATGATGGAAAAAACCATGGTAGAAGCGAGGGCAAGGTAAATATCGGGGACTTCCCGGTTACGGTGGGTGGTCGGGGCCAAGCGATGCAAGGAGGTTTCCGCGTTTCTCTCGTGTACGCACGTATGTACGAGGCGTTGGCTAATTGAACCCGAGCGACCGCATGTTACTGAATCCCAGCGATCGATGCCTTGGCTCTTAACTGAACCCGAGGGATTCACTCTCTGTTGACTGAACCCGAGTGATTCCTTCACTACTGCTGCTAACTGAAACCGAGCGATCGATCACTGCTGCTGCTTACTGAAGCCGATCGAGCCCCCGTGCGGGACGTAGCCAGCCGGTGTTGGGCTGCCTCTCGATGAACAGTGACCGTTGCTACCGTGCGCGCGGTACGTAGAATAAGTCGAGACGTGGTGAGTCAAGCCGGTTGGTTGGCTGTGGATGAATAGTTCCCGGTGGGGGTTGGATGAACAGGACCCCGTGGTAGTAGGCCGTTACTCCCCAGCCGGTTGGGGGTGGATGAACAGGACCGCGTGGAGTGAGGGAGTCCTGGACTAAGGGGTCCTCGGGCATCCGGCCTGTTACTCATTGGGCCGGACACATGGGCTATGAAGACACGAAGACCGAAGACTATACCCGTGTCTGGATTGGACTCTACTTGGCGTGGAAGGCAAGCTAGGCGATTGATTATGAAGATTCAATCTTATGTAACCGACCTCGAGTAACCCTAGATCTCTCCGGTGTTTATATAAACCGGAGAGCATAGTCCGGATAGGACAGATTCATTACCATATACTCATAGGCTAGACTTCTAGGGTTTAGCCATTACGATCTCGTGGTACATCAACTCTTGTAACACCCATATTCATCAAGATCAATCAAGCAGGAAGTAGGGTATTACCTCCATAGAGAGGGCCTGAACCTGGGTAAACATCGTGTCCCCCGTCTCCTGTTACCATCGATTCTAGACGCACAGTTCGGGACCCCCTACCCAAGATCTTCCGGTTTTGACACCGACATTGGTGCTTTCATTGAGAGTTCCGCTGTGCCGTTGACGAAAGGATTCGATGGTCCCTTCGATCATCATTAATGATGCCATCCAAGGAGAAACCTTCCTCCCCGGACAAATCTTTGTGTTCGGCGGCTTCGTACTGCGGGCCAACTCTCTTGGCCGTCTGGAGCAGGTCGATAGCTACGCCCCTGGCTATCAGGTCAGATTTGGAAGCTTGAACTACGTCGCGGATATCCGCGAAGACTCGATCTTCAATGGATTTGAGATCGCGGCGATCACTCCCCTTCTCTCCGATGAACATGACTTAAATCTGTCATCGGGGCACACCTAGGAGATGGATCCTGTTACTGCAACGGCCTCAATACCAAAGCAGATCATCCCCTATGAGGCCATAAAGTACGCGACGTTGGAGCCGCACACAGACTCCACATCCTGCAATGCCTGCGTCAACGAAACTCCGGACTTGTCTCCGGCTTCACGTTCCGGATCAAGTGCGCCAGCGGACACCGAGCTGGATCGGTTACCGATTTTTGAATTTAGCGCCGCAGACATCTTCCAGCATTCGCCTTTGGGTGACGTACTAAATTCTTTGAAGAACTTGTCCTTGGAGGAAGACTCACAGCCGAACTATGTTCGGTTCGAGCTAGAGGCGGACGATAAGGAATTTTGCTTCCCACCCGCCACCCACTTCATAGCCACAGTCGATGACTTAACCGACGTGCTTGACTATGGCTCCGAAGAAATCGACGACATGGACGATGATGCCGACAGGGAGCAAGGCCAAGACCGCCATTCACTGGACGTTGGACGCTCACCTCTTCGTACGATGTGTACATGGTTGATACACCTAAAGGATCTGGCGACGACAAAGAAGAGCCGGATAAGAACAAACCCTCTAAGACGCAGTCCAAGCGCCGGTGTCCCAAACGCCGTTTTAAGCCTCGTCGCTCAAAGGATGGCAACACTGGCACCGGAGAAAATAGTACTCCGGGCGACGCCGAAACCAATCAAGACCCTGTCGGCGCTGCATCCGAACAGGAGGAACATGACAACATGCAAGACAACCCTGATGAACAGGCCATAGAAGATAACACGGAGGACGATAGTTACCATCCGCCCTCCGAAGAGGAGACAAGCCTCAGCAACGAAGATTTCATCGTGCCCGAGGACCCTCTGGAGCAGGAACGCTTTAAGCTTCAACTCATAGCCACTTCAAGGAGCTTGAAAAAGAAACAACAACAGCTTCAAGCTGAACAAGATCTACTTGTCGACAGATGGACTGACGTCCTGACAGCGGAAGAATACGGCCTCAAGCGCCCAGCGAAGAGCTACCCGAAACGCAGACTGCTACCTCAATTTGATGAGGAGGCACCGGAGCACACATCTCCCTCGCGTAATGCGGAACGACCACCGCATGGTCGAGACAGGGCGGCTGACCGGCCACCCCGCGGCCGGGACAAAGCGGCAACTTAGGCAGAACAGCAGCCTGCCCCACCGCCTAGTAAAAATAGAGATGGAAGAGTTCGGGGTCACACACACGACCTCCGGCAAATCCTGGACGATAGAACAGGACACACAAGATCGATCTATGGATTGAGAGGGCGTGCCTCAAGGCACGAAGAAGGCTACCTATTCGGACGTGATAAATCTAACCACGCTCGGGCCGAAGACCGCAGACGGACTCCATCAGAGCTACGCCACGACTCGGCCCGATATAGAGGCGCCGCACACCCTCTCTGCTTCACAGATGAAGTACTGGACCATGAATTCCCGAGGGGTTCAAGCCCATCAACATCGAATCATACGACGGCACAACCGATCCCACAGTGTGGATCGATGATTTCATCCTCCACATCCACATGGCACAAGGAGACGATCTCCACGCCATTAAATACCTCCCACTCAAGCTCAAAGGGCCAACTCGGCACTGGCTTAACAGCCTGCCTGAAAATTCTATCGGCAGCTGGGAGGACTTGGAAGAAGCTTTCCTAGACAACTTCCAAGGAACTTATGTTCGGCCACCAGACGCCGATTACTTAAGCCACATAGTTCAACAACCTGGACAATCAGCCAGAAAAATCTGGACAAGCTTCCTAACAAAAAAGAACCAGATTGTTGATTGTCCGGACGCTGAGGCCTTAGCAGCCTTCAAACACAACATCCATGACGAATGGCTAGCACGCCACCTCGGCCAAGAAAAGCCGAAGTCCATGGCAGCCCTAACGGCACTCATGACCCGCTTTTGTGCGGGAGAGGACACTTGGCTGGCCCGTAGTAACAATACGGCCAATGAAACAAGCCCCTCCGAGGCCAAGAACAGAACCGGCAAGCTCCAGCGCAATAGAAACAAACACTGAAGCAACGGCGATAACACCGATGACACAACAGTTCATGTCGGATTCAGTGGCTCCAAGTCCGGCCAGCGAAAGAAGCCCTATAAAAGGAGCAACGGAAAACAATCCAGCTTGGACCGCATACTTGATCATCCTTGCCAAATTCATGGCACCCCAGACAAACCGGCCAACCATACCAATAGAGATTGTCGGGTCTTCAAACAAGCCAGCAAAGCAAATGGCAGAGGCAAAGAAGGGGAATCATAGAGCGACGAAGAGCCCCGGCAGCCAAACAGCGGGGGGCAAAAGAAATCCCCCCCCCCAAGTCAAAACGGTGAACATGATATACATTACACATATCCCCAAAGGGGAGCGCAAGCGTGCACTCAGGGACGTCTACGCGATAGAGCCAGTCGCCCCAAAATTCAATCCATGGTCGTCATCCCCGATCGACGAGACCACTCAACTAGTGTCCGCCACGGTGGTTCAGCAGCACTAGTTCTTGACCCAATTATTGACGGGTTCCACCTAACTCGAGTCCTGATGGATGGTGGTAGCAGCCTCAACCTGCTCTATCAAGACACAATGCGGAAGATGGGAATTGACCCCTTGCGAATCAAATCAACAAAGACCACCTTCAAAGGAGTCATTCCAGGCGTAGAGGCCCGCTGTACGGGCTCAATAATGCTGGAAGTAATATTCGGCTCTCCGGATAACTTCCGAAGCGAAGAACTAATCTTCGATATCGTCCCATTCCGCAGCGGCTATCATGCTCTGCTCGGACGAACCGCATTCGCTAGATTCAACGCGAGACCACATTATGCTTATCTTAAGCTGAAGATGCCCGGTCCACGTGGCGTCATTACGGTAAATGGAAATATGGAGCGCTCCCTCCGTACGGAGGAGCACACCGCCGCCCTAGCAGCAAAAGTACAGAGTGGCCTTCTCAAGCAGCACTATAATCCGGACACCACTAAGAAGGTCCGAACTATACTGCAGTAGGACAGCTCGGCTCGTCACGGGTCAAACTAGCAAAATTTGGCCTCCGCCCAAGCCCATACGAGGCAATGATATTCGTACCGCGAGCACATACGCTACGCACCCATGGGTCTATACGGACGACCCGCTTGCAGAACACACCAAGGAGGCAACGAGCTCTGGCGTACAAGGGACCCCCAGGTGGTTTCTAATAAACGATTAACATACTTGTTTTACATACCCGTATGCAGGTCGCCCTTGGTTACGGCATTTTTCAATAGCCTTGCTTGCTTATCGCATTACTTGTACAAAGTACGCCTTGACGTACTGATTACATCACAACGGTGAATAAACGATGGCGTCAGCCCACTACTTCATTTTTTCCCTGTTTCCTCACCTAGATATCTATTATTCCTGGCACACGTACATCATGATACGTACTAATCCGCCAG
This sequence comes from Aegilops tauschii subsp. strangulata, assembly GCF_002575655.3. NCBI lineage: Eukaryota > Viridiplantae > Streptophyta > Magnoliopsida > Poales > Poaceae > Aegilops > Aegilops tauschii. The sequence continues at coordinate 393,355,644 of NC_053037.3, forward strand.
GGGCTTAATTACAACCCGCATCACGGCAATAAAAGTCCGAACACTTTTATAGTTCAGTTTGGCACCCCGAACTTATAGCATTATATGCATCGGCTCCGAATCATGTCTTTGGTCAATAGTTGGGTTGCCCGGCTCCTGTGCTTACTACCTTACGTTCCGCTATATCGGCTAGGGTAGTAAAGGGAGAACTACTGCGATTGTGTCCCGGTTCTTCCGGGCGAGCACCTTAGTAGAGAAAGCCGAAAACTGACTGCCGTGATGCAGCGAGAGCCGGTCAGCTGTTCGAGAGGTTCCAAATCGTTAGAGATTTTTCCCGCTTCTCGCGAAGAATCAGTTTCCCCGATTAGGCGTGTATAGCGCCCCTAATTCGGCCTTCCAAATACCAGGGGCTTCGCCAACATTATCAATTGGCAAACTCTTATGGCTAAGTGGGGGCGGTAAAGGCCGCATAGTCTGATTGCCTTGTTCGTCGTGCTAAACACCTCCTTTAAGGACCAGAATGTGGAGTAAAGAGTGTTTAGGTTTATCCCGAACACCCCCGTACTATATACGTGGGGGTAGAAGCCGACGACTAGTCATCCCTCAGATTAAATAAACGGCCGCACAGGAGGTAAAATTTAAAATCATAAACATTATACTACATAACATCTTTGTTCCATATTACAGGGCAAGATAATACACATGTTCTTATGGGAATATAATATCCTTCGAACATTCCGCCGCCGCAAGGCGGGATCCCTCCAGGACACCTTCAAAATAATGCTCAGGCCGACGATGCTCCTTGCCCTCCGGCGGTCCCTCGGTCATCAGCTTCTTGGCATCTAGCTTTGCCCAATGCGTCTTGACGCGAGCAAAAGCCATACGCGCACCTTCAATGCAGACCGACCGCTTCACAGCTTCGAGCGGCGGACAGGCACTCACAAGCCGCTGCACAAGTCCGAAATAACTGACAGGTGTACGATTGGCAGGCCACAACCGGACTATCAGGTCCTTCATGGCCAGTTCGGCCAACCTATGCAGCTCGACCAGCTGCTTTAGCTGGTCGCTGAAGGTCACGGGATGTTCGGATCCCAGATATTGGGACCAGAACAGCTTCTCCATTGACATCCCTTCTTCCGCTCTATAATGCTCGGCCGCGTCCGACACACTATGCGGTAGACCTGCAAATGCCCCTGGAAAACCAAAATCCAGGACAAGCAAACGGGACATTTTCTCTACATATTTTCTCGGCATGGTGACAGACTAACCCGCTGCAATTTTCTGGGCTATTTGAATCTCCTGGAGGGCGCTCTGGGCCTCGGCTCTGCATCCTGCGCGCTCTGGCGAGCCTTCGCCAATTCGGACTCCTGCGACTTAAAATCGCGCTCCAGGGACTCAAATTTCTCTATCGCGCCCTGAAGCTGTTGCTGCGCCTCGCCAACCCGGACCTCCTGCTTCTCGCGCAAAGTTCGTTCCTTGGCCGCTTTGTCCTCGGCCTCGGCTAGTGCCTTCTTAAGGGTTGCCACCTCGGTTGTGGCCCCTAATAAAGTTTATGACACTTTCAGTCCGATCGGACCATTCATTTTTTCGAAATGTACCCACGGGTTACTGCATACCTTGGCTATCTTCGAACTGCTTCTTCACAGGGCCAAGCTCCTCCTCGACCCACTCCAATTTATGCTTCAGTCCAGAGACCTCCACAACATGAGCAATGGCAGCTTGCAGTGATACCTGCTTATTCACATAGACAACTCATGTTAGACTCCTGCGATTTTTTGATCCTTTGTCAGGCTTTTCTTACCGAACACCAAACAGAGTATCAGGGGCTACTATCTATACTGTGATATTTTTCTTATAATCACATTACTTACCTCAAAGCCTCCTAGAAGGCTAGTGCAGGCTTCAGCCAGTCCGCTTTTAGCGAACTGAACCTTCTCTATTACCGTGTCCATAAGGACACAATGTTCATCCATGATAGAGGCACCTCGCAGTGCCTCCAGCAGATTATCCGGTGCCTCTGGTTGGACAGAGGTCACCGGTGGAACAGGCACGCTCCCTCCTTGGGGGGAATGCCGTTCGTTGAACCCCGAAGCTGTATAGATTTCCGGGATGGTATCCAGCTAAGGTCCGAAGGGAACTCGGACCCCTTCACCAGTCTCCATGGGGGCTTTTTCCCCCATGTGTCCGGCGTGCGAGGAGTCGTCCTGAGGCATCACCCTGATGATCTCCGGAACCTCCCCCTGGCCTGGGAAGGCCTTTTTGGACACCACCTCGTCATCACCCCTGGGTGAGAAGGAATGAGCAGGTGGTGGAGATACGCTAGCCATCTCCTCTGTGTCCAGCGAATCCTCTATCGAGGATCGCGGGGAGTCACCGCGCGCCAGGCTGCAATGACAAAAGTTTACCATATGTCAATATTACAAACCAGGAAGGCCAGACTTTTGCGAATTCTGGTACTTACGAAGCGGCCCGAGGCTTGGTCCGACGAGGTCGTTCCGGACTGCTGTCGACGTCCCAAGCGGAGTTATCCGCGAGGGAGCCTTTAACCCTTTTAGGCGCTTTCGCCTCCGGGCTTCTGGGGGCTGCTCTCTTCTTCCTCCCCGCTTCAGGTGGGGAGTCTTTTTCTTCTTCCTCTTCATCGCTGTTGTCAGTTGACGAAGAGGAAGTCTCGCTTTCGGACGTCTTGTCCGGAGTGCTTCTTCGGCGAAGGTCCTTCTTGGCCCCTTGGGCCGCCTTCTTAGCCGTCTTCTCCGGCACCTCGTAAGGCGCGGGGAACAGCATCTTCTCCAATAATGGAAATACTTGGTCCTCGGGTAGCGGAGCCGGACAGTTGATCTTCTCGGCCAACTTAATCCAGGCCTGAAATTGGAGAAAGGAAGCTTAAGTTTTCCCTCAAAATATGCTAGTAGGGGGTACTCCTTGAAAACATTAAAGAAACTGACTGGATTGGGCTGACGCTTTAAGCTAAGCCCGCGGTCTTCGGTCGTAGGCGGTGGCGTCTCGCCGGCCTTGAAGAGCCCCTTCCAAATTTCTTCGTGCGTTGTGCCGAAGAGCTCCAGCAGCGTCTGGTGCTTGGCCGGCTCGAACTCCCATAAACTATAAGTTCGGCGATGGCACGGAAGGACCCGACAAACAAGCATAACTTGGACTATGGTGACAAGCTTGATCTTATTCTCTATCATGTTCTGGATGCACATCTGGAGCCCTGTCAACTCGGCCAAGGGACCCTAGGTTAGGCCCCGCTCTTGCCAAAAAGTGAGCCGCATCGCGAATCCAGATCGGAATTCGGGGGCCGCCACCCAGCTGGCGTCGCGCGGCTCGGTGATATAAAACCACCCTGATTGCCACCCCTTCACCGTCTTCGCGAACGAGCCTTCGGGCCAGGTGACGTTGGGCATCTTGCCTACCATGGCGCCTCCGCACTCTGCTTGTTGACCGCGCACTACCTTCGGCCTCACATTGAAGGTCTTCAGCCACAGGCCAAAGTGAGGCGGGATGCGGAGAAAAGCCTCACAAACGACGATAAACGCCGAAATATGGAGGATGAAGTTGGGGGCTAGGTCGTGAAAATCCAGCCCATAGTAAAACATCAACCCGCAGACGAATGGGTGAAGAGGGAACCCAAGCCCGCGGACGAAGTGCGTAAGAAACACAACCCTCTCGTGGGGCTCAGGAGTAGGGATGATCTGTCCCTTGACTGGGAGTCGATGGGCGATCTCTTTGGCCAGATATCCGGCCTCCCGGAGCTCCTTGATATCCTTCTTCTTGACAGAAGAGGCCATCCACTTACCCCCAACTCCGGATCCGGACATCCTCGAAGTAATTTCTCGAGTGAGGGAAAAGCTGAAGCTTGGGCGATGGAGCTCAAGGACGGAAGGGCTGAGGAAGAGAAAGGGCGTGGGTGAAAGAAGGGAATCCTTACCCCCTTTTATAGAGGCCGCGAATGTCAAGCGCCTTCCCACTTGCCTTAAACTCGCCTGTTCCCAATGGTCGTGCAAATGGCGCGGTTGGGTTACCCACACCCGCATTGATGAGAATCCCGCAATACGGGGACACGACCTCTGCTTCGACAAGGCGTGCCAATAGCAATCGCGTCTCACAACGCGGGGTGGCAGATGAAACGGTTCAAGATTATAACCGGACAGGCGTAGCGTCATAAAAACTGTCAGCAGATTAGACTCGTGCAAATATTATATTCTCTCTGCGGTTGTGTGTAGAATGCGTTGTAGGTTCGGATACAATCATCGCATCCGAAGACTATCTTGGAGTTCGGAAGAAGGGGAACCCGCCTTGCAATGCCGAAGACAATCTGCGCGCCGGACTCCTCGTCATTGAAGCCAGGTTCAGGGGCTACTGAGGGAGTACTGGACTAAGGGGTCCTCGGGCGTCACTCATTGGGCCGGACTGATGGGCTATGAAGACACGAAGACCGAAGACTATACCCGTGTCCGGATTGGACTCTACTTGGCATGGAAGGCAAGCTAGGCGATTGATTATGAAGATTCCCTCTTATGTAACCGACCTCGAGTAACCCTAAATCTCTCCGGTGTCTATATAAACCGGAGAGCATAGTCCGGATAGGACAGATTCATTACCATATACTCATAGGCTAGACTTCTAGGGTTTAGCCATTACGATCTCGTGGTAGATCAACTCTTGTAACACCCATATTCATCAAGATCAATCAAGCAGGAAGTAGGGTATTACCTCCATAGAGAGGGCCCGAACCTGGGTAAACATCATGTCCCCCGTCTCCTGTTACCATCGATTCTAGACGCACAGTTCGGGACCCCCTACCCGAGATCCGCCGGTTTTGACACCGACATGGAGGCTTTATGAACAGCAGTCGGTGGAGGCTGGATGAACAGTGCCTGTGGATGAACAGTAGCCCGTGGAGGCTGGAGGAGGTCGACGGTGGATGAACAGTACCCTTGGAGGCTGGAGCGAGGTAGTAGACGGTGGATGAACAGGACCCCGTACGACCGTAGGCACTCCAACACAAGTCCGCTTCCTCCGTTTTGCGGTACGCCACACCCCTCCCGATCAACAGGACCCCGTTTCGACCATAGGCACTCCAACACAAGTCCATTTCCTCCGTTTTGCGGTACACCAGACCCTTCCCGATGTACAGGACCCCGTTTCGACTGTACGCGGCTGAACAGAAGGCCCATTTCCTTCGTTCTGCGGTACGCCAGACCTCGTTTCGGTTGTTCCGTCGAAGCCAGTTGGCTCCCGATGAACACGACACCGTTGCTGCCATCCGATGCCTCTCCATGTACACAAGCCCTGGCCATACGTATGCGCGTGTAGGCGTTCGAGACCCCGCTTGTATGTACGTATGTGCCAGTATTTACATTCTTGCACCCTGGCTGTATGTATGTGTATACGATATAGACGGGAGTGCTTGACATGCTACGTCCACGCCTCTACTATGACATGTGCCATTCCTTACTCGGCCACGGTTCATCCTTGCATCCTGCAAACAGATCGATCGACCAGTATGTACGTACACGTTCGCGACAATGCTTCATACGCTTCGAACGGGTGGGTCCCAGCTGTCAGGGAGGATAAGGATGCACTTCCTTGTGTGCGAATATATAGCTGGTGGGTCCCGGCTGTCATGGGGAGGAATCATTTTTATTTAGCAAGTAATAAGGAGGCACTTCCTTGGTTTCGAAGATGTAGCTGGTGGGTCCAGCTATCAGCCTCACAGCCTAAAGTCCACTTCCGATGGCTGTCATTCGTTGACCTTGTTGACCACGAGGCGCTGATAGCATCAAGGCGGTGGATGACGGTGAGGCCTAGGAAGGTAACGACGAGGAGCCAGAGAAGACAAGGCGGGTGGATGCCCACGCGGAGGGGAGTACGAGGGTTCACTGGTTCGGCTGCGGCGTAAGTCCGTCGTAGCTGGAGAATAACAGGGGGTGTGGGTGAGTAGAGAGAAGGTCTGGCCAGTCGTAGTATGGTCGGTCCGTGAGGCCTGCACGGTAGCACAGCCGACCATGGGAGGCTGGAGCAGGCGGTACGGCGGGCCTGGTTTGGGTGGCTGGAGCAAAAAGACCAGAGGTTGAAGACGCAGCACGGCCGTTAACTTAACATCCAACGGTGAGTGCAGCTATAATCGTTTTGACTAAGTTGACAAAGCCCGTACGCGTCAACTTAGTTGGCCCACAAGTCAGCCTCCAAATCTGGTGTGCCCCAGCTAGCAGGGGGAATTATTTTTTTGCTCGTAATAAGGTGGCACTTCCTTGCGTGCGAACATGTTTTCTTGGTTTTTTAATTTCTTCCTTTTCGAGTTAGAATAAAAAGAAAACAATTTAGCATCTTTGGTACAATCTATATTTTCGCGAAATGGATCATAATAAAGCTAGTGGGTCCCAGCTGTCTGGGAGAGGTAACTTTTTTCCACGTAATAAGGGAAACACTTCCCTGCGTTCAAAGATGTAGCTGGTGGCTCAAACCTGTCAAGGGGAGAAATCATTTCTTTTCGCATAATAAGGAGGGACTTGCTCGCGTGCGGCCATGGGCCATGCGGGTCCCTACTATCAGCCACTCCACGTTCATGACTCTTCCAATGGCTGCCATTTGTTGACAAAGTTGACCACGCCGCGCCGAGAACCAATGTGGTGGACGATGGCGAGGCCTAGGAAGGGAACGACCCGGAGCCGGCGAAGACACAACAGTGGATGCCCACTAATAACCCACAAGTATAGGGGATCAATTTTAGCCTCTTTCGATAAGTAAGAGTGTCGAACTCAACGAGGAGCTAAATGTAGAACAAATATTCCCTCAAGTTCTATCGACCACCGATACAACTCTACGCACGCTTAACGTTCGCTTTACCTTGAACAAGTATGAAACTAGAAGTACTTTGTAGGTGTAACGGGATAGGTTTGCAAGAATATAAAGAGCGCGTAAATAAATTCTAGGGGCTGTTTAGGTAAAGAAGGAATAAAGTTAGTATAGCGAGTGTGGAAAAGTGGTGGTAGGAGTTGTGAAATTGTCCCTAAGCAATTGACTACTTTACTAGACCGATAGCAAGTTTTATGTGGGAGAGGCCACTGCTAGCATGTCATCCCTGATTTGGAAATCTATGCACTTATGATTGGAACTATTAGCAAGCATCCGCAACTACTAACGTTCATTAAGGTAAAACCCAACCATAGGATTAAGATATATTGGTCCCCCTTCAATACTGTATGCATCAATTTCTATGCTAGGTTGAAGCTTCTGTCACTCTTGCCCTCCAATACATAGTCCTATCAACATACAACTAACCCTAAGGTGTGATGCACGCGCGCGCTCATATGATGGGGACAAAAGGACAACAACATAACCACAAGCAAATTAAATCAATCATAGCAATTCACCAATTACCGATAGGATAACGAAAATATACTCAGACATCATAGGATGGCAACACATCATTGGATAATAATATGAAGCATAAAGCACCATGTTCAAGTAGAGGGTACAACGCTTTGTAGGAGAGTAGACTGCTGTAGATAGATGGGGGAAGGTGATGAAGATGTTGGTGAAGATGACAGAGGTGTTGGTGTAGATTGCGGTGACGATGATGGCCCCGGTGGCACTCCGGCGCCACCGGAAGCGAGGGGGAGAGAGCCCCCCTCCTTCTCCTTCTTCTTGCCTTCTCCCTAGGAGGGAGAAGGGTTATCCCTCTGGTCCTTGGTCTCCATGGCATGGGAGGGGTGGGAGCCCCTCCGAGATTGGATATGTCTCTCTATCTCTCTCTGTTTCCGCGCTCCCAGATTCTGGCCTTTCACCGTTTCTTATATTCCCGGAGATCCCTAACTCCGATTGGGTTGAAATTTGGACACGATTTTTATCCGGGTATTAGCTTTCTTGTGGCGAAAGAAGGGCACCAACCACCTTATGGAGTGGCCACGAGGCCCAAGGGTGTGCCCCTCACCCTCGGTGGCCCCTCGGGCATCGTCTCGCGTTGATTCCACTTCCCAAAATTCACATATATTCCAAAAAAATCTCCGTCAGTTTCTATCCCATTTGGACTCCGTTTGATATGGATTTTCTGCGAAACAAAAAACACGCAACAAACAGGAACTGGCACTGGGCAATGGATCAATATGTTAGTCCCAAAAATAGAATAAAAAGTTGCCAAAAGTATATGAAAGTTGTATAATATTGGCATGGAACAATCAAAAATTATAGATACGATGGAGATGTATCAGCATCCCCAAGCTTAATTCATGCTCGTCCTCGAGTAGGTAAATGATAAAAAAGATAATTTTTGATGTCGAATGCTACCTAGCATAATCTTGATCATGTAATCTAATCATGGCATGAATATTAAGACACGAGTGATTCAAAGCAATAGTCTATCATTTGACATTAAGACAATAATACTTCAAGCATACTAATAAAGCAATCATGTCTTTTCAAAATAACATGGCCAAAGAAAGTTATCCCTACAAAATCATATAGTCTAGCTATGCTCCATCTACATCACACAAAATATTCAAATCATGCACAACCCCGATGACAAGCCAAGCAATTGTTTCATACTTTTGACGTTCTCAAACCTTTTCAACTTTCACGCAATACATGAGCGTGAGCCATGGATATAGCACTATAGGTGGAATAGAATATGATGATGGAGGTCGTGTGGAGAAGACAAAAATGGAGAAAGTCTCACATCGATGCGGCTAATCAACGGGCTATGGAGATGCCCATCAATTGATGTCAATGTGAGGAGTAGGGATTGCCATGCAACGGATGCATTGGAGCTATAAGTGTATGGAAGCTCAAACTGAAACTAAGTGGGTTTGCATCCAACTTGCTTGCTCATGAAGACCTAGGGCATTTGAGGAAGCCCATCGTTGGAATATACAAGCCAAGTTCTATAATGAAAATTCCCACTAGTATATGAAAGTGATAACTCAAGAGACTCTTTATATGAAGAACATGGTGCTACTCTGAAGCACAAGTGTGGTAAAAGGATAGTAACATTGTCCCTTCTCTCTTATTCTCTCATTTTTTGTTTTCTCTTTTTTTGGTGGGCTTCTTTGGCCCCCCTTTTTTATTTTGGCTTCTTTGGCCTCTTTTTTTTTAAACCTCACAAGGGACAATGTTCTAATAATGATGATCATCACACTTTTATTTACTTACAACTCAATATTACAACTCGATATCTAGAACAAAGTATGACTCTATATCAATGCCTCCGGCGGTGTACTGGGATGTACAATGATCTAGCATAGCAATGACATCAAAAAACGGACAAGCCATGAAAACATAATGCTAGCTATCTTACGATCATGCAAAGCAATATGACAATAAATGCTCAAGTCACGTATATGATGATGGAAGTTGCATGGCAATATATCTTGGAATGGCTATGGAAATGCCATGATAGGTAGGTATGGTGGCTGTTTTGAGGAAGATATAACGAGGCTTATGTGTGATAGAGCGTATTGTATCATGGGGTTTGGATGCACCGGCGAAGTTTGCACCAACTCTCGAGGTGAGAACGGGCAATGCACGGTACCGAAGAGGCTAGCAATGATGGAAGGGTGAGAGTGTGTATAATCCATGGACTCAACATTAGTCATAAAGAACTCACATACTTATTGCAAAAATCTATTAGTCATCGAAACAAAGTACTACGCGCATGCTCCTAGGGGGTAGATTGGTAGGAAAAGGCCATCGCTCGTCCCCAACCTCCACTCATAAGGAAGACAATCAATAAATACCTCATGCTCCAACTTCGTTACATAATGGTTCACCATACGTGCATGCTACGGGAATCACAAACTTCAACACAAGTATTTCTACAATCCACAACTACGCACTAGCATGACTCTAATATCACCATCTTCATATCGCAAAATTGTTGCAAGGAATCAAACATATCATATTCAGTTATCTACAAGTTTTATGTAGGATTTATGACTAACTATGTGAATGACCAGTTCCTGTCAACTCCCTAAATAGATATAAGTGAAGCAAGAGCTTTTAATTATTTCTACAAAAGATATGCCCATGCTCTAACAAATATAAGTGAAGCAAAATAGCATTCTACAAATGGCGGTTTTCTATGTGAAGGGAAACGGGCAATCCAAACTTCAAATGATATAAGTGAAGCACATGAAGCATTCTATAAAGCCATACTCAAAAAAATATAAATGAAGTGCAATGAGCATTCTATAAATCAACCAAGGACTAACTCATACCATCATGGTTCATAAAAGAAAAGTGAAAACTAAATGCAAAAGACGCTCCAAGATTGCACATATCGCATGAACGAAACGAATCCGAAAACATACCGATACTTGTTGAAGAAAGATGGGATGCCTTCCGGGGCATCCCCAAGCTTAGATGCTTGAGTCTCCTTGAATATTTACTTGGGGTGCCTTGGGCATCCCCAAGCTTGAGCTCTTTCCTCTCCTCCTTCTCGTCATATCGAGACCTCCTCGATCTTCGAACACTTCATCCACACAAAACTCAACAGAAAGTTTGGTAAGATCCGTTAGTATAATAAAGCAAATCACTACTCTAAGTACTGTTGAAAACCAATTCATATTTTGTATTTGCATTTTATCTACTGTAATATAACTTTTCCATGGCTTAATGCACTGATAGAAATCGATAGTTTCATCAAAACAAGCAATACAATGCATCAAAAACAGAATCTGTCTTAAACAGGACAGTCTGTAGTAATATGAACATTCACCATACCTCTGGTACTCCAAAAATTCTGAAACAATTAGGAAAAATTAACAATTTGTATATAAAGACAGTGCAAAAAGTTTCAGAACCGTTCAACGTTCCAGTAAAAAATGCAAAATCGTGCACTACAGCCAAAGTTTTTGTTTTGCACCGCACAAACCAACAAGCAATGTAAACATCCTAAAGGCAAATCTTGGCACATTATTTTTGTTTTTAAATTTCATAAAAGAACTCAACAGAAATAAATGACTCTCTAAAACTTCCGGGTTGTCTCCCTGGCAGCGCTTTCTTTAAAGCCATTAAGCTAGGCGTAAAGTGCTCAAGTAATGGATCCACCCGGATCCCAAGGTATATCAAAGCCAATTTTAATTAACAATGATTTGTGATTTAGTAGTGAGCACAAAGTAACATATATCATGTAATGACGAAGTCTAACTCTCTTCCTATGCATCGGCATGTCATAAAAGAACAATTCATGCACACATAGTAAAGGCCAATGCATAGTATAAACAGTTTCTTGCAATTTTATCATATTGGAAACATGGAGAGGCGGAGATATAGTTCCTCTCTCATAATAATTGCAAGTAGGAGCAGCAAGAACATGCATATTATATCTATCAAAATCATCATGTGCAACGGTAAAAGGCAACCCATCAATATAATCCTTAATAAGAGCAAACTTCTCCCATATAGTGTAGTTTGGAGAATTCAAAAAGATAATAGGACTATCATGCGCGGGTGCAATAGCAAAAATTTCATGTTTAACATAAGGAACTATAGCAAGTTCATCTCCACAAGCATAATTCATATTAGCATCTTGGCTACAAGCAAGCAAGCATCATCAAAAAGGGATATTTTAAAAGAATCGACGGGATCATAACAACCATCATAGCAATCATCCTTTGGTAAGCACGAAGGGAAATTAAACAACGTATGAGTTGAAGAGTTACTCTCATTAGAAGTGTGGCACGGGTAGCTAATCCGCTCTTCCTCCTTTTGTTCTTCGCTCTCCTCATCATCTTTTTCATCCAATGAGCCCACAGTTTCATCAATTCCTTCTTCCATAGACTCCTGCAAAATATTAGTCTCTTCTTGGACAGCGGAGGAGTCCTCAATATATGGTTTAACATAGGCATTAGAAGCATAATTATCATAACAATATTTAAGTATGGCAAAAAATTTAGATTTGTAAAGAGTAGCATCATACGTTTCAATCAAAGAAGCAATTTCATAAGCACCCTTAAAAGCAACAAATTCTTCAATTTGTTGAACATCATAGTAATTATAAACACCCTTAGCATACGAAGATACGATTCCATTATCACTAAACTCACATTGGTAGGGAAGGTGTTTCTTAGGGTTTTCAGAACAACAAGTAACATCATATACTTCACATAAATTCCAAGCATAGCATTGCAAACGATGAATTTGATCCAGTAAAAGTTTCCCTTTTTTAGATATGCGGTGTCGCACATAATTAACAAGCATGCTCATCTAAAGATTTGCCCTCAACTAAGCTAGTTGGGGTTTCAGCCCGAGCACATAGGGATCGAAGATGATCCAAGTAAAAAGCTTCAGGAGTGTGATAAATTTTGAGTGGTTCTTCAACCATTGGGGTAGTAGGTACAACTATTTTTTTGGTATTTTGCATTTCCTACCCATAACTAAAGGTAGAAAACAAGAGCACAAAATAAAAACTACTTAGTTATAAAGAAAACAAGCACACACGAGAATATTCACCCCACGCTATAACTCCCCGGCAACGGCGCCAGAAAAAGGTCTTCATAACCAACAAGTATAGGGGATCAATTATAGCCTCTTTCAATAAGTAGGAGTGTCGAACCCAATGAGGAGCTAAAGGTAGAACAAATATTCCCTCAAGTTCTATTGACCACCGATACAACTCTACGCACGCTTTACCTAGAACAAGTATGAAACTAGAAGTACTTTGTAGGTGTAACGGGATAGGTTTGCAAGAATATAAAGAGCACATAAATACATTCTAGGGGCTGTTTAGGTAATGAAGCAATAAAGTTAGTATAGCGAGTGTGGAAAAGTGGTGGTAGGAGTTGCGAAATTGTCCCTAAGCAATTGACTACTTTACTAGACCGATAGCAAGTTTTATGTGGGAGAGGCCACTGCTAGCACTTATGATTGGAACTATTAGCAAGCATCCGCAACTACTAACGTTCATTAAGGTAAAACCCAACCATAGCATTAAGATATATTGGCCCCCCTTCAATCCCGTATGCATCAATTTCTATGCTAGGTTGAAGCTTCTGTCACTCTTGCCCTCCAATACATAGTCCTATCAACATACAACTAACCCTATGGTGTGATCCACGCGCGCGCTCATATGATGGGCACCAAAGGACAGCAACATAACCACAAGCAAATTAAATCAATCATAGCAATTCACCAATTACCGATCGGACAACGAAAATCTACTCAGACATCATAGGATGGCAACACATCATTGGATAATAATATGAAGCATAAAGCACCATGTTCAAGTAGAGGGTACATCGCATTGCGGGAGAGTCGACCGCTGTAAATAGATGGGGGAAGGTGATGAATATGTTGGTGAAGATGACGGAGGTGTTGGTGTAGATTGCGGTGACGATGATGGCCCCGGTGGCACTTCGGCGCCATCGGAAGCGAGGGGGAGAGAGCCCCCCTCCTTCTCCTTCTTCCTTGGCCTTCTCCCTAGGTGGGAGAAGGGTTCTCCCTCTGGTCCTTGGTCTCCATGGCATGGGAGGGGTGGGAGCCCCTCCGAGATTGGATATGTCTCTCTGTCTCTCTCTGTTTCCGCGCTCCCAAATTCTGGCCTTTCACCGTTTCTTATATTCCGGGAGATCCGTAACTCTGATTGGGTTGAAATTTGGACACGATTTTTATCCGGATATTAGCTTTCTTGCGGCGAAAGAAGGGCACCAACCTCCTTATCGGAGTGGCCACGAGGGCCTAGGGCACGCCTGACCCCTGGGGCGCGCCCCTCACCCTTGTGGGACCCTTAGGCATCATCTCGCGTTGATTCCACTTCCCAAAATTCACATATATTCCAAAAAAAATCTCCGTCAGTTTTTATCCCGTTTGGACTTCGTTTGATATGGATTTTCTGCGAAACAAAAAAAATGCAACAAACATGAACTGGCATTGGGCACTGGATCAATATGTTGGTCCCAAAAATAGTATAAAAAGTTGCCAAAAGTATATGAAAGTTGTATAATATTGGCATGGAACAATCAAAAATTATAGATACGATGGAGACGTATCACCCACGCGGAGGGGATTACGGGGGTTCACTGGTTCGGCTGCGGTGTGAGGTTGGTGTCGCCGGAGAATAACAGGAGGTGTTGGTGAGTAGAGGAATGGCCTGAACAGCGATGGGAGTAGGGTGGGCCAGTGAGGCCTGCGCAGCAGCACAGCCGGCTATGGGAGGCAGTAGCAGGTGGTACCGCCGGCGGTGGTTTGGGCGGCTGAAGCATGAATATCCGAGATTGAAGAAGCACCACAGCCATTAGATGGACATCCAACGGCCAGTGCTAATAAAATCGTGTGTTGACTATAAGTTGACAAAGCCTTGCGTACGCGTAAACTTAGTAGGCCCACAAGTGACCATCACATTTGTGGCAGAGAACATATAGCCCAATTGTGATTTGTTATAATGTATAGCCCATTTTTTAATTCTAATGGAATTTACTCAGCCCATTTACTGTTTGTTAAAATTACAGCCCATTTTCTAGCCAGGACTTTGATGGGATCCAAAATATTTAATTTCAGCGAACCGCTCAAAAAAAACTCAACAAGATTTCCAACATTTTGATGGGATCCAAAATATTTTTTAATCCAAAATTTAGAGTTAAATTAAATATAATTTCAAAATAAATTTGTATTAGGTAAAACTCCAACGAAATTTTGCGCCGCAACAAGTAATGAATTTAAAAACTGTACCTTTTTTAGAAGAATTAAAAAATACTTGTTCGGTGCGTTTTTATATTTACAACCAATTTGCCCATTTATTATTTCTTAAAGCCCATTTTCTTGGCAAGTCTAATGCGCCCCGGAGAATAACAAGTTGACCTGGATTGGGTATTCCGCAAAAAAAAAAAGAATAGCTGTGCTAGCCATTTTCACATTTAAATATTAATATCTGGGCTGGATATTTGGTCGACATAAAATAATAGGCCTTGGCCAGACGGGCCACATCCCGCCCAGTTGATACCCTGCTCCTCTAAACAACAACAAAACATCGCTCAAGAAAAACTCTGCTCACACCTCAAAAACACAAATACTGCTTGAGCTGCTGTGTCCCAGCTATCGGCCGCTCCTTGTGCAATTCTCTCGTTTATTGACTATATAGGTTGACAATGGTGTGGGACTGTGATGTCAGGAATCCAGGAGGAAGCAAAACAAAATATAGTTGTATATACTAATAAGGAGGCACTTGCGTACGTGCGGCTATGGCCCTGGTGGTATCCACTGTCATCCTCTCCAATTAAAGTCATCTCCTGTTTCCTCATGTTCGTTGACCATGTTGACAACGCGAGACGACGGCGGCATGGCGAGCGCAACAACTCAAAGGATGACAGAGAGGGCCTCGCGGGCCCTATGGATGGTCTGATACAACGCCCGTTGCTCATTCAGGAAGCCAGGATCGTAGGGCCACATGTCTGCGACGTCATTATCGTTCGCTTGTTCGCCGGCAATTCATCCTTTCGTGAGCCGGTGATCATTGAGGAGACGGTGGTTACAGCACAGGTCCTCCTGCGCTAGTAGCTCTTCGCCATTAGGGCGTCGAAGTGCGGCAACACCTGCTCTATGATGAACACGGCATGAACCGGCATGGGCGGTGGCGCCGGGTCCTGGCGGAAGCCACATCCATCGTCTGATTGTCGTCGCTCAGCTAGGCGAGCTCGCTCGCGAGCCAGCATGTCAGGCTGCTGGACCAGACCGCTGCCAAGCACGAGTCTGACCACCGTGGTCCACCCAGACCGCCTCCCTCGCCCGCGCGTGCTTTTCAGCCGAAACGGCCATCACCAACAGTGCCGCTTCCAGGTGCAGGTGATTGCTCCACGTTCAAATGACACAAGTGTCGTCCGTCCGTCTGCCGCCCACATTTATGATACGGGGTTGCCGAGGTGGCTACTCCGGCGCCACCCGTCCATCCCTCGGCCGCCCACCATTGCTATATAAACTGCTGCGCCGGCCATAGCCGCAATCATCCGCCTCCGTTCCCTTTCTCCTGTCCACACCACTACTGCCCACCATGGCTTCCTTGCACTCCAGCACTCTTCGGGACGGACGGACAATGGACCACAAGGAGATGGCAGCCGTTGCTGCCGACTGGCTGGCCGGCAGGCAGCCGGAGGATGACGAAATCCCAATCGAGAACATGGTAGTCGACAATTCGGCGCCAATCACCTCCTCCGCGCCATCCTCGCTGGTGCATTGCACCATGACCATTCGCGAGGCCCGTGTCTAATACATGGACACGGTGAGGCAGAAGCATCAGGAGCAGTTCCGGGAGGCGCAGGCCGATGCCGCCTACAACCACCATCTCCTCCAGGAGCACCTGCAGAGCGGGCGGAGCAGGAGGTGCTGCTCGAGTCGTACCGCTCTACCCGCGAGAGCCGTCTCACGCGCTGGCGGTACCGCATGCGGGTGGCGGAGGTTGCGGCCACCTACAAAGAGGACGATGAAGCGGGCGAGGCGCTGTTTGGCGAGACCGACGATGAGGCGGAGGACAATGCCAGCTCCGCCGAGGCCCCCCCCCCCCCCCCCCGCGCCTTCACCGGCTTCGGCGAGGCCCTGCTCCGCCGAGGCCCCGCCCGCCAACAACGAGGCAGAGGGCATCGCCGGCTCCGTGGAGGCCCAACCCCGCCGGCACCGAGGCGGAGGACTTCACCGGCTTCGGCGAGGCCCTGCTCCGCTGAGGCCCCGCCCTGCCAACAACGAGGCAGAGGACATCGCCGGCTCCACCGAGGCCCCGCACTGCCGAGGCGCCGCCCCATCGGCAATGGGACAGAGGACATCGCCGGCTCCGTCGAGGCCCCGCCCCGCTGCCAATGAGGCCGCGCCACACAAAAAACAAGGAAGAGTAGAACACGGTAGGTCGCCGCCGCTCGGGTCTAATAAGGCCACCGCTGCTACCCTCCGGTTGAAGCCAAGCTTGGCGGGTTGACTTTTGATGGCCGATTAGCTTCTTGGCGGTGATGTGGAGTCGGAGAGCTATGCTGGAGAAGGGCGCTGCTTCAGTGACTTAACTACAGGTGCAGTTGGGTCACTGACATGTGGGCCCAACAGGCATCTTGCCCACATGTCAGTCACCCAACTGCAACTGCAGTTAAGTCACTGAAGCTACTGTTTGGCTCAACCGGACACGGGTGGGTAGCTTCGGTTAATTAATTATACCTCCAGCGCACCCCTTTTCAGTTGAAGAATGTATGAAATGTAATGAAATCTGGCATGTTTATATGAAATCTGGCCGTGTATGAATGAATTTAGTTCGATTAGTTCGAATTCTTGTATCACTGGCATTGGATGACATGCAAAACAATACGTACTAACATTATTCCCAGGGTGATCACCTCGTTTGCAGCGGTTTCACACGTACTCCCTCCGGTCCTTTTTAGTCTGCATATAAGTTCTGAAGTCAAAGTATCTCTACTTTGACCAATCTTATAGAAAAAAGTATCAACATTCACAATGTAAAATCAACTGACTTAAAAGAAATCTAATATGCGAAGTAAAAAGGAACAGAGGGAGTACAAAAAGTTTGAGCATCTTTTTGTTGAAGAAAACTTTGACAAGGTTTTTCCATTCCAAAATATCAAATGCCTACGATTGTGGAATGGGCAGGGTTTGCCATCAGTTCGGACATTGACATGGCACCTCGTGCTAAATAAACCAACTGTTATTTTTGTCCAGTTCCACCAGAATCAACCAAATTCATGCGTAGCTTGTATGATTTCGCCTTTTATATGTTGCAACGCCTTGAACATACCGGCACCTCCTTTCTTGTGGTGGAAATGAGTGATTCGAGAATATTCGATGTATCCGAGAACATTTTGTGCAGTTCCCATTGAAATCAAGCTGAGCACCCCTGTTTGCATAAATAGGAAAAAAAGTGATTTGTATAAAGCTGTTGGGGAACATAGCATGCAATTTCAAAAAATTTCCTACGATCACGCAAGATCTATCTAGTAGATGCATAGCAACGAGAGGGGGAGAGTGTGTCCACGTACCCTCGTAGACCAAAAGCGGAAGCGTTAGGTTAACGCGGTTGATGTAGTCGAACGTCTTCACGATCCAACCGATCTAGTACCGAATGTACGACACATCCGAGTTCAACACATGTTCAGCTCGATGACGTCCCTCGAACTCTTGATCCAACAGAGGGTCGAGCGAGAGTTTCGTCAGCACGACAGCGTGGTGACGGTGATGGTGATGTGATCCGCGCAGGGCTTCGCCTAAGCACTACGATGCTATCACCGGAGGAGTAAACTGTGGAGGGGGGCACCGCACACGGCTAAGAGAATAACGGATGTGCTATGGAGTGCCCCCTGCCCCCGTATGTAAGGGAGGAGAGGGAGGAGGCTGGCCAAGGGGCGCGCCATAGGGGGGGAACCGACTAGGACTCCAAGTCCTATTTGCCCCATTCCTTCTAACGGAGGAGGAAAGGGGGAAGGATTGGGAGAGGGAAAGGGGGGCCGCGCCCCACCCCTTGTCATATTCGGACTACTCTTGGGGGGGGGGGCGCCACCCCCTTGTGGGCTGCCCTCTCTCTCCCCTATGGCCCATGAGGCCCAATACTTTCCCCGGGGGGTTCCGGTAACCCCTCGGTACTCCGAAAAAATACCTGAACCACTCGAAACCATTCCGGTATCCGAATACCACCTTCCAATATATCTATCTTTAACTCTCGACCATTTCGAGACTCCTCATCATGTCTGTGATCTCATCCGGGACTCCGAACAAACTTCGTTCACCAAAACACATAACTCATAATACAAATCGTCATCGAACGTTAAGCGTGGGGACCCTACGGGTTCGAGAACTATGTAGACATGACCGAGACACATCTCCGGTCAATAATCAATAGCGGAACCTGGATGCTCATATTGGTTCCTACATATTCTACAAAGATCTTTATCGGTCAAACCGCAATAATGACATACGTTATACCCTTTGTCATCGGTATGTTACTTGCCCGAGATTCGATCGTCGGTATCCTCATACCTAGTTCAATCTCATTACCAGCAAGTCTCTTTACTTGTTCCATAATGCATCATCCCGTAACTAACTCATTAGCCACATTGCTTGCAAGGCTTATAGTGATGTGCATTACCGAGAGGGCCCAGAGATACCTCTCCGATACTCGGAGTGACAAATCCTAATCTCGATCTATGCCAACCCAACAAACACCTTCGGAGACACCTGTAGGGCATCTTTATAATCAGCTAGTTACGTTGTGACGTTTGATAGCACAAAAGGTGTTCCTCTGGTATTCGGGAGTTGCATAATCTCATAGTCAGAGGAATATGTATAAGTCATGAAGAAAGCAGTAGCAATAAAACTTAACGATCATTATGCTAAGCTAACGGATGGGTCTTGTCCATCACAACATTCTCTAATGATGTGACCCTGTTCATCAAATGACAACACATGCCTATGGTCAGGAAACTTAACTATCTTTGATTAACGAGCTAGTCAAGTAGAGGCATACTAGGAACACTCAGTTTGTCTATGTATTCACACATGTACTAAGTTTCCGGTTAATACAATTCTAGCATGAATAATTAACATTTATGATGATATAAGGAAATATAAATAACAACTTTATCATTGCCTCTAGGGCATATTTCCTTCAGTCTCCCACTTGCACTAGAGTCAACAATCTAGTTCACATCGCCATGTGATCAACACCCAAAGGGTTTACTAGAGTCAATAATCTAGTTCACATCGCTATGTGATTAACACCCAAAGAGTACTAAGGTGTGATCATGTTTTTCTTGTGAGAGAAGTTTAGTCAACGGGTCTGCCACATTCAGATCTGTATGTATTTTGCAAATTTCTATGTCTACAATGCTCTGCACGGAGCTACTCTAGATAATTGCTCCCACTTTCAATATGTATCCAGATTGATACTCAGAATCATCCAGATCGGTGTAAAATCTTGCAACGACGTAACTCTTTATCACCTCCATAACCGAGAAATATTTCCTTAGTCCTCCAAGGATAATTTTGACCGCTGTCCAGTGATCTACTCCTAGATCACTATTGTATTCCCTTACCAAACTCATGACAAGGTATACAATAGGTCTGGTACACAGCATGTCGTACTTTATAGAACCTATGGCTGAGGCATAAGGAATGACTTTCATTCTCTCTCTATCTTTTGCCGTGGTTGGGCTTTGAGTCTTTCTCAACTTCAAACCTTGCAACACAGGCAAGAACCCTTTCCTTGACTGATCCATTTTTAACTTCTTCAAAATCTTGTCAAGGTATGTGCTTTGTGAAAGTCCTATTAAGTGTCTCGATCTATCCCTATAGATCTTGATGCCCAATATATAAGTAGCTTCACCGAGGTCTTCCATTGAAAAACTTCTTATTCAAGTATCCTTTTCTGCTATCCAGAAATTCTATATCATTTCCAATCAACAATATGTCATCCACATATAATACCAGAAATACTACAGAGCTCGCACTCTCTTTCTTGTAAATACATGCTTCACCATAAGTCTGTATAAAACCATATGCTTTGATCACCTTAGCGAAGCATATATTCCAACTCCGAGATGCTTGCACCAGTCCATAGATGGATCGCTAGAGTTTGAACACTTTGTTAGCACCTTTAGGATCGAGAAAACCTTCTAGTTGCCAGATTTGACATCCATTTGCCAGATTTGACATCCATTTGCCAGATTTGACATCCATTAAGGAATGCAGTTTTGACATCCATTTGCCAGATTTCATAAATGTGGCAATTGCTAACATGATTCACACAGACTTAAGCATCGCTACGAGTGAGAAAATCTCATTGTAGTCAACACCTTGAACTTGTCGAAAACCTTTTGCGACAAGTCAAGCTTTGTAGATAGTAACACTACCATCAGCGTCCATCTTCCTCTTGATGATCCATTTATTCTCAATGTCTTGCCGATCATCGGGCAAGTCCACCAAAGTCCACACTTTGTTGTCATACATGGATCATATCTCAGATTTCATGGCCTCAAGCCATTTATCAGAATCTGGGCTCATCATCGCTTCCTCATAGTTCATAGGTTCGTCATGGTCTAGTAACATGACTTCCAGAATAGGATTACCGTACCATTCTGGTGCGGATCATGCTCTGGTTGACCTACGAGGTTTGGTAGTAACTTGATTTGAAGTTTCATGATCATTACCATTAGCTTCCTCTCTAGTTGGTGTAGGCATCACGGGAATGGTTTTCTGTGATGAGCTACTATCCAATTTCGAGAGAAGATACAATTACCTCATCAAGTTGTACTTTCTTCCCACCCACTTCTTTCGAGAGAAACTCCTTCTCTAGAAAGGATCCATTCTTAGAAACAAATATCTTGCCTTCGGATCTGTGATAGAAGGTGTACCCAACAGTTTATTTTTGGGTATCCTATGAAGACGCACTTCTCCAATTTGGGTTTGAGCTTATCAGGCTGAAACTTTTTCACATAAGCATCGCAACCCCAAACTTTAAGAAACGACAGCTTTGGTTTCTTGCCAAACCACAGTTCATATGGTGTCGTCTCAACGGATTTAGACGGTGACCTATTCAACGTGAATGTAGTTGTCTCTAATGCATAACTCCAAAATGATAGTGGTAAATCGGTAAGAGACATCATAGATCGCACCATATATCTAATAAAGTACGGTTACGACGTTCGGACACACCATTACGCTGTGGTGTTCCAGGTGGCATGAGTTGTGAAACTATTCCAAACTGTTTAAATGAAGGCCAAACTCGTAACTCAAATATTCACCTCCGCGATCAGTTCGTAGAAACTTTATTTTCTTGTTATGATGATTCTCCACTTCACTCTGAAATTCTTTGAACTTTTCAAATGTTTCAGACTTGTGTTTCATTAAGTAGATATACACATATCTACTCAAATCATCTGTGAAGGTCAGAAAATAATGATACCCGCCGCGTGCCTCAACACTCATCGGACCGTATACATCGGTATATATTATTTCCAATAAGTCATTGGCTCGCTCCATTGTTCCGGAGAACGGAGTTTTAGTCATCTTTCCCATGAGGCATGGTTCGCAAGTATCAAATGATTCATAATCAAGTGATTCCAAAAATCCATCCATATGGAGTTTCTTCATGCGCTTTACACCAATATGACCTAAACGGCAGTGCCACAAATATGTTGCACTATCATTATCAACACCGCATCTTTTGGCATCAATATTATGAATATGTGTATTACTATGATCGAGATTCAATAAACCATTCACATTGGGTGTATGACCTTTGAAGGTTTTATTCATGTAAACATAATAACAATTATTCTCTGACTTAAATGAATAACCGTATTGCAATAAACATGATCTAATCATATTCATGCTCAACGCAAACACCAAATAACATTTATTTAGGTTCAACACTAATCTCGAAGGTAGAGGGAGTGTGCGATGGTGATCGTATCAACCTTGGAATCACTTCCAACACACATCATCACTTCACCTATAGTTCATTTAGGCGTGTCCGAGTCGACAAGGCCCTCCCCTTCGCCCTAAGACACAGTCCAGCTCCGGCTATTCGGCCGGCAAGAACAAAGGGCCAAACGCGCCAGCACACGGAGATCTGCTAAGCTGGACCGGCCGGATCAGTCCATCCGGCACCACCGCACTAAGGTGTTGCATGACCGACTGCGCGCCAACCAGATTTGCCGCCTACCATTGACGATGAAATGTACCTAGGGTAGGGTCCTAGGCTTGACCTACAGGCCCCACCCAAGGACACTACACAAAGGCCTACAAAGTTAGAAAGGAGGTACCGACTGAAATAACTACAACGTGCAAGTCACTCGACAGAAGATCCACTTGGTTACCCCACCTCCACTCGACCATCGTTATTCATTTGAGGTACTTGGTTTCACTCAAAGAACAAAAGACCTAGAGTCACCTCAGGATGGCAATGGTCAGGCAATCACTCCATCGACATAAAGATCATTGATTACGGGCGTTTCTAGTAACGTTCTCGTCCTTAACTCTCTCATTGAACCCTTGCATAATGGAGGGCGACGAGGGGCCAGCGGACTCTATATAAGCCGCCCCTCTCCTCTGCACAAGGGTTCGCACCCCCTGTAACTCAACACTCCAATCAAACAAAGCTCCTGCTGCACCAGGACGTAGGGTTATTACATCCTCCGAGAGAGGGCTGAACACGTAAATCCGAGTGTACAATCTCATCGTAGCTAGGCTCTCCCTCTCCTACATACCCCCTACCTCTACTGTCAGATTCGTTCCCACGACAGTTGGCGCCCACCATGGGGCAGGCGTCTAAGCGACTTCCGGCAAGGTTGCGTTCTCCGCACTTCTTCGACATGGTTTCCGGTGGCGGACTGCCTCTGGGTCGCGAGATCCGTCTCGGCGCACTCAGTTTCATCGCCGACGATTCAGCTTGGCTCCAGGAAGCTCACCACGATGTCGAGGCGCTCCCTATTCGCGGGGTAGCGCACTTCCCTGCGAGTGCCCACGACGTCCTTTTGCGGCAGCTGTCGACTCAGTATCGGTCGGCTCCAGTGGCGTCTTCCCTCCCCGCTGCTCACCGTCGCAAGCAATCCGGTCTCTCACGGCTCCGGCGGTGGGTGAAGCACGCGGTGGCTCGTCGGTCATCCACTCCTTAGATCACGACGATCGAGCCCGACAAGTCCCTTTATGGTCTGTTCGATCTATCGTCCGGTCACTCGGATACGCTTTCTGAGTGCAAAAGTAATGATCCAGCGGCGGAAGTCCTGGTGGTTGGCACCCAGCGTAGCCCACCCGGGTTTTCCCGCAGCAGGGGCGAAAGCGGCGGTCCATCGCACGGCAACAACGAGTACTACCCGCAGGCCCTCACTGCGGAGTGATACGTCTCCAACGTATCTATAATTTTTTATTGTTCCATGCTATTATATTATCTATCTTGGATGTTTATATGCATTTATATGCTATTTTATATGATTTTTCGGACTAACCTATTAACCTAGAGCCCAGTGCCAATTTCTGTTTTTTCCTTGTTTTTGAGTTTTGTGGAAAAGGAATATTAAATGGAGTCCAAATGAGCTGAAAATTTACGGTGATTTTTTATGGACCAGAAGAAGCCCCCGAAGCAAAAGAGTTGGGCCAGAAGAGCCACGAGGCATCGACAAGGGTGGAGGGCACACTCCCCTCCTAGGGCGTGCCCCATGTCTTGTCATCACCACGTGGACCCCCCTGACTTTTTCCCGACGCCAAAAATTCCTATAAATATAGAAACCCCCAGAAATAAACCTAGATCAGGAGTTCCGCCGCTGTAAGCCTCTGTAGCCACAAAAAACCAATCGGGAGCCCGTTCCGGCACCCTACCGGAGGGGGAAACTATCATCGTTGGCCATCTTCATCATCCCGGCGGTCTCCATGACGAGGAGGGACTAGTTCATCCTCGGGGCTGAGGGTATGTACTAGTAGCCATGTGTTTGATCTCTCTCTCTCTCGTGTTCTTGATTTGGCACAATCTTGATGTACCGCGATCTTTGCTACTATAGTTGAATCATATGCTGTTTCTCCCCCTCTACCTTCTCGTGATGAATTGAGTTTTACCTTGAGGTTTCACTATTATCGGATTGAATACCGTCGGCGTTCTGGGAACGGGGGTCCCCATACTTGCCTGCCTGCGGCCCACGGCATGGCTCCACAAGCGGGCCCGTACGGCCCATCTTCACCAGCAAGCACTCAAGACCCTCACGAGGGGCCAAGCCTCGCGAGGAGGACGACACAAGACCTCCTCAGGGGCGGCCTTACCAGGCTGGCTCGTGAGGGGTGGAGAGATCAAGGCAAGGGGTACCTCGCGAGGTTTCCCGTGATGTAAGCCATGACGATCAAGGCCAGGCGGGCGCTAGGCGGGCGCCAGCGCGCACAGTGTCCTTGCTATCTCTTTGGTGCTAATTAGGCAAGCGCAAGCGATGAGTACCGAGGCATCAGGCCAAGGTTTCCATATCAGTGCAACGAGACCAAGACCAGCAGGACGGCAGGACGGAGGTCACCGTGGAGCCCAAGACGAAGTCACCACCAGAGCCTTTGGCAGGCGAAGACTACTTTTGTCAGGATAGCTTGTACTAGTTGTCTCCCTTCAAACTGGCCGTTGTGGACTCCCTTCCCGCTCAATATTTGGGAAGAGGACCAGGGCCTCTATAAATAGGACTAGCCACCTCCATAGCAGGGGATCGAGACCTTCACTAGCTCACCAAGCACAAGAACACCTCTCCTCAGGAGGCTGTTCTTCCCTTGTACTGTTCATCACTAGCCCAAGAGGCAATCCACCACCACCACACTGGAGTAGGGTATTACACAACAATGGTGGCCCGAACCAGTATAAATCTTGTGTCCTTCGTGTTGTGAGTTCGTCGAGTTCAACCCTAGAGATCGCGGTGAGGGTGAGGGCGTGGTTTGATAGGAGGAAATCTTCGTGCGCACCCCAGTGTTCGAACCTCAAGGGTTTTTCCGGAACCCGAAATCTGACATTTGGCGCGCTAGGTAGGGGTGCGCCGGAATTTCCTTCCGCTGATCCGTGTCCCATCGCTTCATCGCCTCCATGTCGGACGCCCGTCGAGCCCGCGCTGAGCGCCGGGCCGCCCTTGCCACGCGCGTCGTTCAGACGGCTCCCATCGGCGGGCCTCCCCGGCGTCCCCCGTCACCTGCCGCCAACGCCGTCATCGGCCCGGCGGGGAACGAGCAGCAAGCGTCCTCGGTGCACCCCTCGGTGCGGCGGGACGGCCGCACCACCACTCCTTTGCTGACTCCGGCCGGCTCGTCGTCTCGCGCTCGTCGCGCTCCCACGGACGCGCAGGCCGCATTGCTCATGGCACGCGAGCTCCTGCGCTACCGCCCCATCGACGACCTCTACGAGGACTGGCTGGACCGCATCGCCGAGCTCGTCAGGCCGCAGGGGGCTCCCCTGCGCCTTCCCTCTCGTTGCCTCGCCCTCCGCCAGCTACGGGCGACGTGGCCCACGGAGCACCTCCGCCACCTCCGCACCAAGACGGTGTCCTGGCGCCAAGGCGTGCGGCCCCCGGCGTGACCCACCGCGTCGGGTGCTCGCGCGCGAAGAAGGAAGCTGCCAAGAAATCCCTCGCCCGCGTGAGAACGTTCCCGTGCTCCCCGCACCACCACGACAAGGCCGTGCGCGGCCTGCAGTGGCGGTGCACGGGCATCAAGGGCAGGCTCCACATTAGGAAAGGGTCCCGGTGGCCATCGCGGGCTACCGCGCCTTCATACCCGAGCTGCGTAGCGTCGCATGGCTGGGCAAGTTCAAGCCAGACCTGCCTCCTCGCTTTGACGGCACCCCCAACGCCGCGGAGTTCCTGCAACTCTATGAGCTGAGCATCGAGGCGGCCAACGGCGATGAAAAAGTCATGGCGAACTGGTTTCCTATGGCTCTCAAGGATGGTGCCCGCTCATGGCTCCTGAAGCTGCCTCCGGGCTCGATCTCCTCCTGGGCGAGATGCGTGACCGCTTCGTCACCAACTTCCAGGGCACTCGCGACCGCCCTCCGGCCGGGGGTGACTTGCGCCGCATCAAGTAGCAGCCAGGAGAGACCCTCCAGAAGTACATCCAGCGCTTCAACAACGTTCGCCTCAAGATCCCCAAGGTGACGGACGAAGCCATCATCTCTGCGTTTCCCGATGGCGTCCGCGACGTCAAGATGAAGGAGGAGCTCGCCATCCACGAGGAGCTGTGCATGTACTTGGAGTTGTTAAACCTGGCGACCAAGTGCGCAAGAGCTGAGGAAGGGCGGCTTTCCCTCCTCGAGCTCCCAGCTGCTGACCCTGAGGAGAAGAAAGCCAAGGCCAAGGACGTGAAGCACAAGGGAGTGGCCGTGCTCGCGGTGGAGCTGGGCACGAAATGCGGCCGCGACCAGCCCGAGTCATCCAAGAGCAGCCGGCCGTTCTGCGCCTTCCACAATGTTCACAGCCATAACACCAATGACTGTCAAGAGCTCAGGGCCATTCGAGGCGGACGCCTCAGTCAACGCCCCGAGCGCAACGACCGGGGCTACGGCCGAGGAGGAGGACGCGGCGAAGGACGCTGGGACGACCGTGGCCCTCGCCAGGAGTGGCGTGACCGGCCTCGTGAGGACCGCTGGCAAGATCAGCCTCGTGAGGGCGCCTGGAGGGATCAGCCTCGCGAAGACCACCCCCAAGGCAACGCCGGTTTCCCTCCGCTGCCGCCACCACCAAGAAGGAACGATGACCACCATCAAGACGAGGGGGCTGGGGGCTTCCAATAGCCGCGCGCTATCGCCTGCATCTTGGGCGGAGCTCAAGCCCCAGCCTCGCAGCGTATCTTCAAGCAGTTTGCTCGCGAAGTGAATGCAGTCCTCCCGAAGCTTGAGGCACGCGCCCGCTCAGGTGGTCCAAGTGTGCCATCACCTTCAGTTCAGCAGATCAGCTCAAGTGCGCGGCTACCGCTGGCGCCCTCCCAATGCTTTGCTCTCCCATCATCAGCAACGTACAAGTCACCAAGACCCTCATCGATGGGGCGCAGGGCTCAACGTCCTGTCTGTCGAGACGTTCGACAGCCTTCAAGTGCCCTACGATCAGCTTCAGCCTACCAAGCCCTTCTCAGGAGTGACCAATGGTTCCACCATGCCAATAGGGCAGGTCCGCCTCCCTGTCACCTTTGGACAGCGCGACAACTACTGCACCGAGCTCATCGACTTCGACGTCGCCCACCTCCGCCTGCCATACAACGCCATCCTCGGGTACTCGGCCCTGGCCAAGTTCATGGCAGTGACGCACCACGGCTACAACGTCCTCAAGATGCCAGGAAGTGGCGGGATCATCACAGTCCCCTGCGAGGAAAGAGATGTGGTGTGCTCCTTCGAGCGCGCCTTCCAAGCAGCGTCAATCAAAGACCCCGACAACAATGCAGCACAGTACCCTCCTGAGGTCATCCCCAAGAAGAAGAAGCAGCTACTCCGTGTCGGGCCTAAGGAGAGCGGCGCTGCAAGTGGTACTTCGTCAGGATCAACGCCCACGCCTGGGGCGCCTCCCTCTGTCGCATTGGAAGGCGCGCCCGGTGCCCTCCTTGGGCAGGGCTTGGGGGCTCTCTTCTGGAGGGCCTCTTACCTTGCCAACATCACGAGGGAGGCGCTCGGGCACCATGTGGAGGCGTGCCTCGCAGCACGTTTCCCTCAGGAAGACATCGGGCGAGGAGCGCCCAACGCTCAGGAGCTCATCGCCAAGACCACTCAGGAATTGCAGGGAGCAAGAGCCATGCGCGGCGACCGCCGCTCACCTGGCGTAGCTCCCCATCCAGGCAAGGATGGCGGGTTGCGCGTCTGCATCGACATCCCAGGGCTCAACAGAGCCGCATCTCAGGAGCTCTTCTGTCCTTCACGCGTGGGACGCTGCGAGGGCCCACCTCACAACTACGTTCGCATGCCTTTTGGCCTACCGAACATTGCTTCCGCCTTCCAGCACAGCCTGTAGAGCATCCTGGCGGCTCAGGAGGCTAGGCACCACGCAGTCCTGGCGGAGACGGAGACGGTCCTCAAGGAACCGCCTGGACCCCCAGAGCCTCCCGAGGCTCAGGATCCCGGTGGCTCGTGAGGAGCGACCCCTTCACCACGCGTCTTGAGCTGCCCCAACATGTCTTCAACAATAGAACCAGGTGACATTTTCCAAGTCCGTTTAGCTGGGAGCACCCCTCGGGCTGCATCATTCCCAGGCCGCGTGGGCCTATCCCTGTGGCATGTATCCCTTTACATCTTTAGCTTACTTTGCTGGGGGCGCCCCTCGGGCGGCATCATCCCCAAGCCGCTCGGGTCCGACCCAGTGGCATGTATCGTTCCTGCATTTACCTAAGCTAGTTTGCTTTCCATGCATAATCTATCTATGGCTATCACTTGCTTGGTTGTCACCCACTAAGGGAGCCGCGCGCCGATCGTCTTTCTTCAGGACCCTTCGTGTGAGAGAGCCTGGCACGGCGTCTGTGCTCGGGCCCGTCCCTGCAGCGTCGATAAATCCAACGGCCGAGCTCTGTCTGGCGGGCCAGCACCGTTCACGTCACCTCCTGGGGTCGTTGGTGCTTGGCCTTCTCACGCGATAACCTCAGGAGATTCGTTTGGCGCAGGTTGTCTAACCACCTCGCAAGTTCGCCACAGCCATCAAGAATCAAGACCAGGCGCAACCCGCCTTGAGGTAGGGCCTCGTGAGTCCTGCGCTGGCTCATGAGTGCCCAGACACACCTCGTCTAGCCCTGCCGTGCAAGCCACGTGTCAGGGCGGGGCTGTACACGCCCTGGGGGCTCTCCGCAGTAGGGAGTCCCCTCCCCATACCAGTGGAAGCACCATGCTCCGCGTTGGTCGTCGACACTGCCGAGGAGCGGCTATGCCCGTGCAAGTGCGGAAGCGCCATGCTCCGTGCTGGTGATAAACAACTGAGGGCGGCCCCACGGCCATATCAACCTCAGGGAGCCCTTGAGCTCAGTGTCCGGCCTCACCGCAACACCTCCTCTCGGGAGAGTCATGCGAGGAGGCTGGGCATGGGGGCTGCGCTCGGGCCACGCCCAAGCGTATGCCACCCAACCAGGTGTAACACCCCGCATGTAACTTTCCATATTTGTAACTCCAACTCTTGCCATTTTCGGCTCTGTGCTATGATTTTTCCTCCGTGGTCGGGTTTTGTCTTTCGTTTTGCATTTTGTTCATGTCATGCATTTCATATCATGTCATCATGTGCATTGCATTTGCATACGTGTTCGTCTCATGCATCCGAGCATTTTCCCCGTTGTCCGTTTTGCAATCCGGCGCTCCCATCTCCTCCGGTGCACCCCTCTTGTTTTTCTTTCGTGAGCGGGTGTCAAACGTTCTCGGAATGGACCGAGGCTTGTCAAGTGGCCTTGGTATACTACCGGTAGACCACCGGTCAAGTTTCGTTCCATTTGGAGGTCGTTTGGTACTCCAACGGTTAACCGGATAACCGCAGATGCCTTCTGTGTGTTGCAACAAAACCCCCTCTCTAAACAGCCCAAAACCCACCAAACTCTCTTCCATGCTGTAGGTCATTCGATCATGATCGTGCGGGCGAAAACCGCACCTCATTTGGAGTCTCCTAGCTCCCTCTACCTATAAATATGTGTATCTCCCGAATTTTTCGCGCAGTCCAAACCCTAGCTCGTTCCCATCGCGCCGCCGGACGTGTCCGCCCCCGGCCGGACGAAATCCCCGCCGCCGGCGCGTCCAACGGGAGGCCGCCACGTGTCACCGCCGCCTTCGCCGTCGCCGCCGGCCCGCCCAAGCCCGCGGGAAGCCCTCCGGGCCCGCGAGCCCGAGCCGGCGCCCTCCTCGCCGCACCGCCGCACCGGCCGGCCCGTTCGCCTCGCCGCCGCCTCGCCGCACCACCGCACCTCGCCGGCGCCGCCGCACTCGCCGCCGCCTCGCGCCTCGACGTCGCGCCCCGCCGCCGCGGACGCCGCCCGCGCGCCCGGCGCCCTCCCCGTCCGGCGCCTCTCCTCTCCTCCGGCCGCCGCGCCGCCGTCTCCGTCACGCCGCCGAGCTCCGAGCTCGGAGCCCCGATCGGATCTGAGAAGAATAGGGTTGACCTCTCTCCCTCTCTTTTTTTCCCCAAGTCCTGAGATCTACACAGTATCTTGTCATGTTCAACGCATCATAACTCTTTGCATGTAGCTCCGTTTCGCGTGTCTAATATATAGAATTGTTCGTCCCGTGATGCTCTACATTTTGTTCAATTGCACCATGTTCTTTTGAGGCCATATTGATGCCCAAATCTCTGTTTCAAGAGTGCTAGTTGCTGTTATCTGCTGGTTCTTATCAGAACTTGGAGATTTGTTATTTTTGTATCTTTTAATCTGTGCATCTTATGGGCATGAGCTCTACATGTGTTTTGTTGTATGCCATGCCATCTTTCCAGTGGTGTATGCCATGTATTTTTTGATCTCTGTGGTGACTAGCACAAGCATGCAAACTAGGCCCCGTAATGTTTCTGATTTCAGGGACTTGGTGATTTTTCCAAGTCTTTGTCTGCTGTTATGTTGTTGCCATCTAAACCTGATGCTACAGAGAGATCCATGCATATTTTGGAGATGTTCACTAAGGATGTTTTGTAGATATAGTTGTAATTGATCCATTCCTGCCCTTGTTTGCAATTATGGAGTGCCATAGGATGACTCAATCTTTCTCTACTTTCGCTATAAAATATTTCTGGCAGATTCTTAACATGATATTCATTTTTGCCAAGCTTGTTGTAGTTGATCCATACATGCTATGCTTTTGTTCTTGCCATGGATAGTTTCATAAACATGCCATCTTGCTGTAGGTATGCTTGTTTCGTCATGCATTGCTTTGTGGTGAGTGCATCAAGCTCACGAAGATGCCTTCATATTATTGTTTCTGCCATGCTCTGTTTTCTGCCAAGTCTGGAACCTGATAACGAAACTTGCTATGTTTACATGGTTGCCATCATATCTTCTGGTCCTTTTTGGCTTATGGTCAGTAAGGGATTTTTGTCATATGCATTTAGTAGAATACTTCCATGCCTTGTTTTGACATGTTAAGTTCCTGTAGCATGTTGATTTCATGCTCTGAACATTGCTACCTGATGCTGTTTTCAGGCATGTCCAGTAATTTCATCAAGTCTGTGAACCTGTTATCTTTTGCACTTTTGCCATGCTTGTTTGACCTTGTTATGTTGTGAACTAGCCGTAGCTCTGTGTTCATCTTTTGTCAAGAATCTCCTGTAGATTACTGTCATATGCTTTGTTGCTATGTTGGAGTGTTGTAGCATTGTTACTTGTTGCGTCCTAAGTGCTATCTTGCTGTTAATCGCAGATTCGTGTCATTCTTGTTTTGCTTGCCATTTGCAAACCGTGCATCCGTTTCCGGTGATCTTTATATCGATTTCGACCGAAATCATCTCATCTTTCCAGTGGCATACTTGGTTTGTCAAGTTACTGCCTTGTTCATCATTTTACTTCCGGAGCACGCATATGCATCGCATATCATATCTTGCATATCATACATGTTTTGCATCATGTTGCTTGTGCTTTCCTCGTGATTGATTGTGGATCCGTTGCTTGTGTTCTTGTCTTGGGTAGAGCCGAGAGACGAGTTCGTGAATGAGGAACCTGTTGAGTACGCTTACGAGGATAAAGCTTTCGACAACTCTGAGAACCTTGCAGGCAAGATGACCACCCCTCGAAATCACTTCTATCTTTGCTTTGCTAGTTGTTCGCTCTATTGCCATGCTGCGCTACCTACCACTTGTTATATCATGCCTCCCATATTGCCATGTCAGCCTCTAACCATCCTTTCCTAGCAAACTGTTGTTTGGCTAAGTTACCGCTTTTGCTCAGCCCTTCTTATAGCGTTGCTAGTTGCAGGTGAAGTTGAAGTTGGTTCCTTGTTGGAACATGGATATGTTGGGATATCACAATATCTCTTCTTATACTAATGCATATATATATTTGGTAAAGGGTGGAAGGCTCAGCCTTATGCCTGGTGTTTTGTTCCACTCTTGCCGCCCTAGTTTTTGTCATACCGGGATTATGTTCCTTGAGTTTGCGTTCCTTACGCGGTCGGGTGATTTATGGGACCCCCTTGACAGTTCGCCTTGAATAAAACTCCTCCAGCAAGGCCCAACCTTGGTTTTACCATTTGCCACCTAAGCCTTTTCCCCGGGGTTTTCGCGAGCCCGAGGGTCATCTTTATTTAAACCCCCGGGCCAGTGTTCCTCTGAGTGCTGGTCCAAACTAGAGCCACTTGCAGCGCCACCTTGGGGAAACTCGAGGATTGGTTTTAGTTGTACGTAATGTTCATCCGGTGTGCCCTGAGAACGAGATATGTGCATCTCCTATCGGGATTTGTCGGCACATTCGGGCGGCTTTGCTGGTCTTGTTTTACCATTGTCGAAATGTCTTGTAAACCGGGATTCCGAGACTGATCGGGTCTTTCCGGGAGAAGGTTCATCCTTCGTTGACCGTGAGAGCTTATGATGGGCTAGGTTGGGACACCCCTGCAGGGTATTATCTTTCGAAAGCCGTGGCTGCGGTTATGAGGCAGATGGGAATTTGTTAATGTCCGGTTGTAGAGAACTTGTCACTTGACCCAGTTAAAAATACATCAACTGTGTGTGTAGCCGTGATGGTCTCTTCTCGGCGGAGTCCGGGAAGTGAACACGGTTTGAGTTATGAATGACGTAAGTCGGAGTTCAGGATCACTTCTTGATCATTTCTAGATGACGACCGTTCCGTTGCTTCTCTTCTCGCTCTCTCTTGCGTATGTTAGCCACCATATATGCTTATTGTCGCTGCAGCTCCACCTCATTACACCATCCTTTCCTATAAGCTTAAATAGTCTTGATCTCACGGGTGTGAGATTGCTGAGTCCTCGTGACTCACAGATTCTACCAAAACAGTTGCAGGTGTCGACGATGCCAGTGCAGATGATGGGATCGACCTCAAGTGGGAGTTCGATGAGGAACGGGGTCGTTACTATGTGTCTTTTCCTGATGATCAGTAGTGGAGCCCAGTTGGGACGATCGGGGATCTAGCATTTGGGGTTATCTTATTTTCATTTGGATCTTGACCGTAGTCGGTCTATGTGTGTATTTTGGACGATGTATGAATTATATTGATGTATTGTGTGAAGTGGCGATTGTAAGCCAACTCTTTATCCCATTCTTGTTCATTACATGGGATTGTGTGAAGATGACCCTTCTTGCGACAAAACCACTATGCGGTTATGCCTCTAAGTCGTGCCTCGACACGTGGGAGATATAGCCGCATCGTGGGCCTTACACCAGGTCTCCCGGACCTGGACATCGCTCGCCCCTCCCGAGCCGAGCCTCGGAAAGGACAAAGGTATGAAGGTCGTTTGCACGTCAAGGGGGACTCCTGAGCATCGCGACTCAGGAGCGTAACTGGTCACGTAGCCCCTCACTCCTTGGTTCCGTCCTGGTCTCCGGTCAGCCCAACGGCGGTTGAGGTATGCGCGGGGCCGGGCCCTGCGGACGTAGAACACTAAACCTATTCCTGCACCTCCTTCCTATAAGCTGTTTGCGCGTCAAGGGGGACTCCTGAGCATCGCGACTCAGGAGCCTAACTGGCCACATAGCCCCTCACTCCCTGGCCTCGTCCTAGTTTCCGGTCGAGTCAGTGGCGGCTGAGGTATGCGCGGGGTTGGGCTCTGCCGACGTAGAATGTAAAGCAAATAGGAAGGAAAGCGCAAAATCTCAAAGCAAATATTACAAGACATACTGTTCTCCGAATATCAAACGCAAGTTTAAACGCCTCCACGAGGCACGATACATGTTGCAGGAGTTTAAACAGGAAAGGAGCCGAGCAAGTCATCCCTGAACACCGTCGGCACCCGCAAGAGGCGCTCCTTCCTTGGTAGCGTCGCCTTCACCTGTACCACCGGCCAGGGCTGCAGGAGCGAAGGCACGGAACTTCTTCAGCAGGGCTTCCACCTGACCCTTCATGGCTGCAGCAGCGGCTGCGCAGTCCATGTCGTCCACAGGCTCCAGCAGCTCGTCAAGGCGGGCGGTAGGATCGCAAAGATGGAGGTGGCTGAAGACGCGCGTCAGCGCAGCCGAGGAGAGCACGCGAGCTTCCTCCTCTTTCATGGGGCCGATGCCGCTCACGACCTCCTCAAGCGCCTCGACCAAGTAGGGAAGCAGCTGGGCGGGGCCGTCCTCGTCGGTGGTCAGCGGCTTCTCCAAACCCTTCTCGTAGAGTGCCTTCAGCGCCACACGAGACCTCTCCTCGAGGAGCGCGAAGGCCGCACGGTCGTCGGCCAGGACCTTTGCCTTGGCGTCAAGTTCGGCCTTCTCTGCTTTCACCTTCCGCTCCAGCTCCTCCAGCCAGCCGTGCTCAGCGGCTTGTGCCCTCGCTGCCTGCTCCAGCTCGGCGTCGCGACCCTTGACGGCGTCTTCCCGGGACTTCATCTCCTCCTCCTCTGCCTTGCGGCTGCGGGCTTCTTCTGCATGCTCGTTGTGCAGGGTCTTCAGCTCGTCCTCCAGTGCCCGGTAGCGATGCTGAGCGGCCTCGACGTCCTTCAGCGCCGCCTTGCGAGAAGCAGCTGCTTGGGCGGCAGCCTGCTTCTTCCTCTCGGAAGTTGCCGCGGCTTGGCTTAGCGTCGCTCGAACAGACACGTCAGAATGAAGCCAGCCAGAGACCAGCTCCAGGCGCCCGGCTACCAGGTGGGAGTCGGTGCCCTGGAGATCTTCTTGTAGCTGGGCCATCTCCAAAAGGGCGCGCTCCAAGACATCAGGGGAGGCAGAAGGACCTAGAATCAGCAGTGCAGTGGGAGGAGGAGGAGAAGGTATCGTCACCACAGCATGGGAGACTGGGGACTCCTGAGCCTTGGAGACCTCAACAGCCGAGCCGGACACCGGTGCCTCCGAAGCTAGTGGTGCCACGGGGGTTGACTCCTCCCGATGATTCTTCCCCAGGCCTCATGAGGACGACCGTGCCGGAGAGACATGAGCACCAACGCTGCCCTTCTCCACGGAGGGAGACGCAGCCGGAGCGGGCGGGTTGGTCCCGAGCGGCACCACCGCCTCCTCCTTCCTTTTCTCCGCCGCGGGTGTCGGCCTGATCGCACGACGGAGAAGCCTCAAGGTCAAGCAGCAGAAGCAAGAACAAGACGAGGCAAGAGCACTTACTGGTCCACCGCGGTGTAGTCCACCCTCCTCTTGCTAAGCTTGAAGCCCGAGAGCCTCCCAGCCTGGGGCGCGGGCGCACGGACTCCAGGGGCAGAGGAAGGAGCAGCAGATGGACCAGAAGCAGCCACAGGCGGCGTCAGAGTAGGAGCGTCGTCTCGGGAAATCAACGCCGACCTGCTCCTCGTCGGGATCACAAGCGGCTCCCCCCTCTAGAGGTCATTGGTCTCGCAGTCGTCGTCAGGCATGGCGTGGAGGACGTCAGTCTTGCGCAAGGGGGAGGTCTCCCCCATCCCCTCAGGGGCCGCCTCCGGGTCGCGCTCTTCGTCTCCCTCCTCTTCCTCCCCCTTGCGAGAGTCGTCAGAAGACACGTCAACCAGCGCCATCGCCTCCGGGACCACAAGGGGCGCCGGCGGCACCAGGCCGCGCTCGTCAAAGGAGGGCATGGCGGCCACAACCTGTGCCCCGTCCTTGCGATGAAACAAGGGAACAGTGGCACTCGGCAGATACTCTTGGTCGTCCCCGACCAAGAGGCGGAGAGCTACAGCCAGCTCCTCATCAGACAGGGCCCCCGGACTCAGGCGAAGCTTGTCTTCTTCACCCCCAAGCATCCACAAGGGGCGCGAGCACGCCTGAAGCGGAGCCACCCGCAGCATCAGGAATTCCCTCAAGAGTGTGGCTCCCGTCAGCTTCGCCGCCTTCGCGTTGCCCAGCTTCAGGTCGGCATTCATCTTCTCCAGCACCAACGTCGCCCGGTCATCAGTAAGCTTTCCGCAAGACCACCCCTTGTCAGACTAAGGCATCTCCATCGGCAACCTCAAGCGTGGGTGGACACACTTGGCGTCCATCATGACCCACTTGCTCCTGAAGCTGTCTGCCTTCTTCCCAGCCTTCGAGATCGCGTTGGCCTTGCCGGCCGCGATGAAATTGGCGCACCCGGAGGTGAGGCCATCATTGATGCGGAGGAAGAAGAAGTGGCGCAGCAGAGCCACGGACGGCATCATGCCACATACGCTTCACAGTAGAAGGCGAAGATCGACAGAACGAGAACAGAGTTGGGATGAAGATGCAGCGCCTGCAGCCCGTAATGGCCAAGAACCCCGTAGAAGAAGTCGGAGAAGGGGGGAACCAGCCCCGCGACGACGCTGCTCATGAAGAAGGGGTAGAAGGTGCTATTCGGGGCCTCCGGCTCGGCGGAGCCAGCCCGGAGCTCGGTTTTCCCCCTCACGTTGCTCTCCCCCACCATCAGCAAGCGCGTGGCAGCAAGGTTCTTCTCCGAGACGTTGGGCGCGTCCAGAGCCGGCTCATACCAAGCCGGCAATGAAGCGGCCTTGACCTTCCGGGGCGCCATTGGTCGCTGATTCGGAAGGGGATGGGAGCAGATCTGGAGATTTCGGAAGCGAAGGGCGAAAAAGGGGATCTGGAGCAGGGCGAAAGGAAGCAATGAAGGCAAGCAATGCCCACACCAGCCTTTTGTCAGTCGGGCAGTTCCCGAGGCAGCGTGGGGAAGTGGAGACGCCCACGTCCAATCAATCGCCACGCGTCGAGCGGGGCCGCAGGCTGTTGGGGCCCGCGGCGCTCCGCACTTGCTCTTTGGATTTGCCTCGAAGTTAAGTCCGAGCGCGCCTTGGGCCCGGGGGCTACTGTCGGCGTTCTGGGAACGGGGTACCCCAGACTTGCCTGCCTGCGGCCCACGGCATGGCTCCACAAGCGGGCCCGTACGGCCCATCTTCACCAGCAAGCACTCAAGACTCTCGCGGGTGGCTAAGCCTCGTGAGGCGGACGACACAAGACCTCCTCAGGGGCGGCCTCACCAGGCTGGCTGGCGAGGGGCGGAGAGATCAAGGCAAGGGGTACCTTGCGAGGTTTCCCGTGACGTAAGCCATGATGATCAAGGCCAGGCGGGCGCCAGCGCGCACAGTGTCCTCGCTTCCTCTTTGGTGCTAAGGAGGCAAGCGTGGGCGATGAGTACCGAGGCATCAGGCAAAGGTTTCCATATCGGTGCAACGAGACCAAGACCAGCAGGACGGCAGGATGGAGGTCACCGTGGAGCCCAAGATGGCGTCACCACCAGAGCCTTTGGCAGGCGAAGACTACTTTTGTCAGGATAGCTTGTACTAGTTGTCCCCCTTCAAACTTGCCGTTGTGGACTCCCTTCCTGCTCAATATTTGGGAAGAGGACCAGGGCCACTATAAATAGGACTAGCCACCTCCATAGCAAGGGATTGAGACCTTCACCAGCTCACCAAGCACAAGAACACCTCTCCTCAGGAGACTGTTCTTCCCTTGTACTATTCATCACCAGCCCAAGAGGCAATCCACCACCACCACACTAGAGTAGGGTATTACACCACAACGGTGGCCCAAACCAGTATAAATCTTGTGTCCTTCATGTTGTGAGTTCGTCGAGTTCAACCCTAGAGATCGCGGTGAGGGTGAGGGCGTGGTTTGGTAGGAGGAAATCTTCGTGCGCACCCTAGTGTTCGAACCTCAAGGGTTTTGCCGGAACCCGAAATCCGACAAATACTATTATGGATTTGAGTACACTTGATGTATGTCTTGCGTGGTATACCCATGGTGACAATGGGGTATTCTATTGACTAACTTGATGTATGTTATGGCACTCAACTCGCGGATTCCCGGGGTGACATTGGGGTAATCTATGCATAGGGGTTGACGCATGTTTTCATCCTTGTTTCTCCAGTAGAAATCTTGGGGCACTCTTTGAGGTTCTTGGTGTTGGATTGAATATTATGAACCTGAAGTTGTTGATGCATATCATATAATTTACCCACGGATACTTGTGGTGACATTGGAGTATCTAGGTGACATTAGGGTTGATTGATGTGTGTCATATGGTGTTATTTTACTACGAACTCTAGGGATGTTTGTGACACTTATAGGAATAGCTCTATGGATTGATCGGAAAGAATAACTTTCAGGTGGTTCCGTACCCTACAAGCAATTTCATCTTATGTTCTCCGCAATAGGAACTTTGGAGTGGCTTTTGTCGCACGTTGAGGGATTGCCATATGATCTAATTATGTTATCATTGTTGAGAGAACTTGCACTAGTGAAAGTATGAACCCTAGGCCTTGTTTCCAGGCGTTGCAATACCGTTTTTGCTCAATTTTAATACTAGTTACCTTGCTGTTTTTATATTTTCAGATTACAAAAACATATATCTACCATCCATATTACACTTGTATCACCATCTCTTCGCTGAACTAGTGTACCTATACAATTTACCATTGTATTGGGTGTGTTGGGGACACAAGAGACTCTTTGTTATTTGGTTGCAGGGTTGTTTGAGAGAGACCATTTTCATCCTACGCCTCCCACGGATTGATAAACCTTAGGTCATCCACATGAGGGAAATTTGCTACTGTCCTACAAAACTCTGCGCTTGGAGGCCCAACACGAGTCTACAAGAAGAAGGTTGCGTAGTAGACATCAAGCTCTTTTCTGGCGCTGTTGCCGGGGAGGTGAGTGCTTGAAGGTATATCTTTAGATCTTGCAATCAAATCTTTTAGTTTCTTGTTTTATCACTAGTTTATTCTATAAAAGAAAACTACAAAAAAATGAAATTGAGGTTGCCTCATATGCTTCATCTTTTTAATGTCTTTCGTGAAAATGATGGAAAGGAAAATTGTGCCCAAGTGTTAGAAGAAGAAGTTAATAAAATGTTTGGCACTAAATATTTGAGTGATGAGCAGTATTGCAATGTTGTTAGTATGAATTCTTTAAATATCCATGATGCTAATGATATGCAAAGCCACAAGCTTGGGGATAATATGTTTGATGAATATGATATTTTTGTCCCACAAGTTTTGGTGGGCAAATTTATTATGATGAAATCATGCCTCCTATTTATGATGGTTATGTTGATGAAAGTGAGTTTCGAAGAGTGTCAACTTTAGGAAGTAATGATCCCACTATTTTGGAGGGTGTTGAATCTTATAATATTTATGAAAGTGGATTTGGAGAGGTCATGACTTTATTTAGTAATGGTTCCACTTTCTCGAAAGAGATTCCAATTGATTATGAGAACAAAGTTGCTATCTATGATGATTATTATGGTGACATGTATGCTATGAAGAGTAATGATAACCATGAAACTTGTCATCATGATTTTAATTTTCAATTGGATTATGCCTCACATGATAGTTATTTTGTTGAGTTTGCTCCCACTGCTATGAATGAGAAGAATTTTGCTTATGTGGAGAGTAGTAAAATTTCTATGCTTGTGCATCATGAAAATAATGCTTTATGTGATAGTTATAATGTTGAATTCATTCATGATGCTACTGAAAATTATTATGAGAGAGGAACATATGTTTTTTCATATTGCAATAATATCAAATTTCCTCTCTATGTGTTGAAAGTTTTGAAGTTATGCTTGTTTTGTTTTCCTATGCTAGTTGATTCTTGTTCCCATAAGTTGTTTGCTCACAAAATCCCTATTCATAGGAAATGGGTTAGACTTAAATGTGCTTGCCACATATGTTTCATGATGCTCTCTTTGCGTTTCAATTCTTTACTTTTATGCGAGCATCATTGAAATCATCATGCCTAGCTAGAAAGGCATTAAAAAGTGCTTCTTGGGACTCAACCCAATATTTTAACCCCTACTGTTTTTGCATGTTTACATGATTAAGCTATTGTAGTAATCATGTTTTATAGCTTTTGTTTCAAATAAAGTGCCAAGTAAAGCCTTTGGGATAGTGTGGATGATAGTCGATTCAATTCTGTCCAAAAACAGAAACTTTTGTGCCCAGTCACAGAATTGTTAAAAATCACTGGAGCATCGAAACATTCTGAATTTTTTA
Organism: Aegilops tauschii subsp. strangulata; assembly: GCF_002575655.3. Classification (NCBI taxonomy): domain Eukaryota; kingdom Viridiplantae; phylum Streptophyta; class Magnoliopsida; order Poales; family Poaceae; genus Aegilops; species Aegilops tauschii. Next base: position 393,396,049 of record NC_053037.3, read on the forward strand.
CAGTACATTGATATACAAATTGCCTACATTGTCCTAATTTTTCAGAATTTTGGAGTTACAGAAGTATGGATAGTTTCCAGATTACTACAGACTGTTCTGTTTTTGACAGATTCTGTTTTCTATGTGTTGTTTGCTTATTTTGATGAATCTATGAGTAGTATTGGACGGTATGAACCATGGAGGAGTTGGAATACAGTATATATAACACCAATATAAATTTAGAATGAGTTCACAATAGTACCTAAGTGGTGATTTGATTTATTATACTAACGGAGCTTACGACTTTTCTGTTGACTTTTGTGTTGTGAAGTTTTCAAGTTTTGGGTGAAGTTTCGATGGACTATGGAATAAGGAGTGGCAAGAGCCTAAGCTTGGGGATGGCCAAGGCACCCCAAGGTAATATTCAAGGACAACCAAGCATCTAACCTTGGGGATGCCCCGGATGGCATCCCCTCTTTCGTCTTCGTTCATCGGTAACCTTACTTGAGGCTATATTTTTATTCACCACATGATATGAGTTTTGCTTGGTGCATCATTTTCTTTTATTAGGATTTTCTTGCTGTTATTTAGAGTAAGGTTTTGCATCTTTTATTTCAATAAAAATGTAAAATATAGTCTTTACCATGCTTATTTTGCAAGTCTATATGTTGCTGTTTGAAAACTGAAAGTTTGCTGTTATGTTCTGAATATTTGTGAATAGTCAGAACATGATAAAATCTTGAAATTTTTACACAATGAGAAACAACAAATTTTCTAGAGGGTGTTAATTTTTCATAATTTTTGGAGTTAGGGAAGTATGATTCCTCTTGCATTCTTTATAGACTGTTCTGTTTAGACAGATTGCTGTTATGTTTGCATTGTTTGCATATGTTTGCTTGTTTAACGATTCTATTTGAGGATAGGAGTATTAAATATGAAGAGGCATTTAGTATGCAATGTTAATGTAACATCCCAAATTTTCAATTTGGAATGTTATACATTAGATCATCATTGCATAACATATTTTATTGCATTTTGGTTTGATCCTAGAAATTCTACGCAACTCAAGGACCCACAGAGAGAGTTGGGGGTTTCATTATTTTCATATTCGAGTTTTTCTCGAATTTTGAAAACTGGATCGTTTGATTTTAATTATTTTCTCTTTGAATATTTCTTTTATAAAAATAAAGGAGAGAGGATAAAATGATTTCCTCAAAGTAAAGAAATATCGGAGATTTAATGTTAAAATCAAATAAGATTTTTATTCGGAGTTTTATCGCTATTTTATTTGAATTAGGAACCTATTGCCCTGCATTCAAACCTTGGGAGTTACTTCTACATTATGCTCATTTTGCCATGCTATGCTCGTAGACGTGGATTGGGTTTGAGTGTATTCCATGACAGATGTGAGATTGTTTACTTAATGGTTCAACTTAAGGTGGCTACTTTAATACACATCTGGGTGGATTGGTTGGGGCACCCTGGGGATATACGAGTGGACTTGCCCGGACACCTGGGGATATACCAGTGTTGTCCTAGGAGATCCCGGGGATATACTGTGTGATCATCCTATGGTTCGCCACCCAGGCTCAAAGGGATCATAAGATTATTCATGCTAGAAACTTCCGTGTGCAGCCACATGCTATTATGGGCTCTAGCATAGTTGATTAAGTCGTGTGAACTCTTACAGTGGTAGACTAGCAGATGTAGGGGATGTAGGTGGTACGGTCTACCCATAGTAAGGTGCTAACGCTTCTGAAAGACTATGTCTCGGTCATCCGTTTCTCAAACACCATGTAGTGCGAGTAATCCAACGGAGGCGATCGAGTCTTGTGGGGAAAAGTGCACAAACCTCTGCAGAGGCGATCCGGTTATGGACATCTTGAGTATCTAGTATCTGGATTTTCATGTGAATCTCATCATGTTACTTTAATTAATTTTGTTGGGTTAATGATGATACTTAATTGGGATTGAGATTCTGTCAACCATCTCAATGTTTAACAACCACCATGATAGTTAAATAAAATTTATTCCTTTGCAGTAGGGAAAAATTGGCTTTTCGCAAAACATTATAACCATAGAGCTTTTCCACCAGCCATATATGCAAGTAGTGATAGCCTTTGTTCATCATTTCTCTATGGTGTGAATTTGCCAGCATATTCCATGTGCGGACCCGTTTTCGGGCTGCAACGGTTCATGTTGCAGGATTCTTACGACGAGTAAGTGATACGTTAGGGTTACGATTTCTACACTCAACTTTGCCGTTGGTGTTGATGGGAATCCACAACCTTGTTACTTCCGCTATTTGGATTGAGGTAATAGTATTTACGTTACTTTATACATGTGATTTACCTCTGTTATAAATCCTCGAGTACTGTGTGTGTCAGCATACCGATCCAGGGATGACACTTAAGCACAGAGACTTGATCCATTCGGGTCGGGTCGCTACAGGATATCATGGAGTCTTCGACCGATCAATTTTTCTAGTCGACCACCATATCAGTAGTAGTATTCCACCATGTATATAGTATAGTCCGAGCACTTTGGTAATGATAGTCCTAGACCGATTGTATGCCCTTGTTTGATTTGATTGAGTGATTTTTTTGTGTTTGTCTCATGTGCATATGGGTAGTGTTTCCCCCCTAGACCTCATTCTACTCTGTTTTCTCATCTTTTCTAAACCCAGTAGATGCCTCCGAGACGCGACAATGGATTTGCTTTCCCACCGGAGCTCACTCAGTTGATCCAGCAGCAGAATGCATTGATACAGATACTAGTCCAGAATCAGAACCAGGGGAACAACAACAACAACAACACACCACCACCATCACCAGTTGATCACTTAGCTTGTTTTCTTAGGCTGAATCCGCCGTTGTTCTCAAGTAGCACCGAGCCGATTGTTGCAGATGATTGGCTCCGCAAGATTGAAAGGGAGTTGACTACTACAGGATGGACAAATGCGGAGAGAGTGCGTTTTGCCGCACATCAGCTAGATGGACCCGCGGCATCATGGTGGGAGAATTTCATAGTCACTTACCCCATTGACACTGTGACATGGGACCAGTTCCAGTAGGCTTTCCGTACTGCCCATGTTTCAGCAGGAGCTATGGCCATGAAGAAGCGTGAGTTTCGCAACTTATGCCAAGGAGGGCGCACTATTGGCCAGTATGTGGATGACTTTAGTAAGCTAGCACGTTATGCCCCGGATGACGTCACTACAGATGCAGCTAAGAAGGAGAAGTTTCTGGAAGGACTGAATGATGAGCTGATCATGCAGTTGATGGTGGCAAATTTCAATAACTACCAGGAGTTGGTGGATAGAGCTCTCATGCTTGAAGGGAAGCAGCAGCAGATTGACAGCCGCAAGAGGAAGTATGGACAAGGGAAGTATAACTCTGGAGCTCAGCAAAGACCCCGTTTCACCCCGAACTCGGGAGGACTTGTTCATAACCATGGAGGCCGCACTCATAATGGAGGAAGTTCGCACAACCATAGTGGCCCCAAGAATGGGAATGGTAATGGAGGAAGCAACGGACAGAACCGTTCCAACCTGGCAACACCCGCCAAGAAAGATCTAAGCCACGTTACTTGCTACAAGTGCCAGAAGACCGGACATTACGCCAATGAGTGTCCTGAAGCTAAGAATGGAAACGGCAATGGAAGCTCTAGGAAGAAGCCCAACCCTTTCACCAGGGGACAAGTGAACCACGTTAACGTGGAGGAGGTTGAAGCCCAGCCAGATGCAGTAATATGTAAATTTTTGGTTAAGTCATTTACTGCAGTCGTACTTTTTATACTGGTGCATCGCATTCATAAATATCAAGGGGATTCGTGGATAAGTTTAAGCTGCCAACCCAAGCCCTTAGGTCACCCATGTTAGTAACCTCGCCAGGAGAAGAGTATATGGCCAGCCTATGGTGTGATTGGTTACCATTAAGGATTGGTAACTACCTGTTCCCCTCAGACCTAATAGTATTGGAGTCACAAGGATTGGATGTGATATTAGGCAAGGATTGGTTATCGAAGTATGGAGGGAACATTGACTGCGCCAGTAAGTCGATCTTACTCACCACCCCAGAAGGAAGAAGGATCAAGTATGTATCCTGGCATGTGCTGAATAGGACTCAAGTAAATTCCTTATCAGGAGTTGTACAGGAGGAAGTACCAGTGGTGAAGGATTTTCCATATGTATTTCCATAAGAGTTGCCAGGCATGCCACCGGATAGAGACATTGAGTTTTTGATTGAGCTTTTGCCAGGCACAGGGCCAATATCTAAGAGACCGTACAGAATGCCCGCAAAGTATTAGGAGGAAATTAAGAAACAAATTAAGGAGTTACTGGATATAGGTTTTATTCGCCCAAGTTCGTCACCTTGGGGATCCCCAGTACTTCTAGTGGAGAAGGATGGATCATTAAGGATGGTTGTTGATTATCGAGGATTAAATGAGATGACGATCAAGAACAAGTACCCACTGCCGAAGATCAATGATTTGTTTGACCAGCTGCAAGGAGCTAAGGTGTTTTCCAACATTGATCTGCGATCAGGGCACCACCAGCTAAAGATTCGAGAGCAGGATATACCTAAGACAGCTTTTAGCACGAGGTACAGGCTATACGAGTATACCGTTATGTCATTTGGTCTGACTAACGCACCTGCCTATTTTATGAACATGATGAACAAGGTGTTTATGGAGTTTTTGGATAAGTTCGTCGTGGTGTTCATTGATGATATTCTGGTCTACTCGAAGAATGAAGAAGAACATAAAGAGCATTTGCGTTTAGTACTTGGGAAACTCAGAGAACATCAGCTATACGCCAAATTCAGCAAGTGTGAGTTTTGGCTGAAGGAAGTTGGATTCCTTGGACATGTTATATCCAGAGAAGGAATAGCAGTAGACCCCACCAAAGTAGTCACTGTGACAAATTGGGAGGCACCCGCGTCAGTTGGAGAGATCTGGAGTTTTCTTGGACTCGCAGGATACTACCGGAGGTTCATTGAAAATTTCTCAAAGATTGCAAAGCCTATGACAGAGTTGTTGAAGAAGGACACCAAGTTCAAATGGACTGAGGAATGTGAGGCCAGTTTTTAGGAGTTGAAGAAACGCTTGGTTACATCACCGGTGTTGATTCTGCCAGATCAACGCAAGGATTACGAAGTGTATTGCGACGCTTCTCGTCGAGGACTTGGAGACGTACTTATGCAGGAGGGAAGAGTTGTTTCATATGCCTCACGACAGCTTAAACCCCATGAGTTAAATTATGCTACGCATGATTTGGAGTTAGCAGCCGTGGTGCATGCGTTGAAGACTTGGAGACATTTTCTCATCGGAAACCATTATGAGGTATACACGGATCACAAGAGTTTGAAGTATATCTTCACACAGAAGGAGTTGAATCTCAGGCAGAGGAGATGGTTAGAACTCATTAAGGATTATGATATGAGGTTGCATTATCATCCTGGAAAGGCTAACATAGTAGTCGATGCGTTGAGCCGCAAAAGTCATGTCAATACACTCATGACCGGAGAGTTACCCAAGGAGTTGGCAGATGACCTTCGCGAGCTATGGTTGGAGATAGTTCCGAGAGGCTATGTAGCAGCATTGGAGATTCAATCTACTTTGATGGATAAGATCAGAGAAGCTCAGAAGACGGACAAGGAGATTGCCGAAATAAAGGAAAGAATGAGTAAAGGAAAGGCTAAAGGATTTCGTGAGGATGAGCACGATACCTTATGGTTTGAGGACCGCGTATATGTGCCAAATGATCAGGAGATCAGAAAGTTGATTCTGCAAGAGGCCCATGATTCGCCATATTCGATTCACCCAGGAAATGCCAAGATGTATCTGGATTTGAAGGATAGTTTCTGGTGGACCGGAATGAAGAAGGATATTGTAGAGTATGTAGCAGTTTGTGATGTATGTCAGAGAGTGAAGGCCGAGCATCAGAAGCCAGCAGGATTGCTACAACCATTGCCGATACCCGAATGGAAGTGGGATAAGCTAGGCATGGATTTTATCACGGGATTACCCAGGACTCGTTCAGGCTATGACTCGATATGGGTTGTAGTCGATCGTTTGACGAAAGTAGCTCATTTCATCCCAGTGAAGACCACTTACACCAGTGCTAAGTTGGCAAAGATATACATGACCAGGATCATATGTCTGCATGGAGTCCGAGGACCATTGTATCAGATAGAGGAACCCAGTTTACCTCAGAGTTTTGGAATCAGTTGCATGAAACTTTGGGAACCAGGCTAGAGTTCAGTACAACTTTTCACCCACAGACAGATGGACAGACTGAGAGAGTCAATCAGATTCTGGAGGACATGTTGAGAGCTTGTGCACTAGATTATGGATCTAGTTGGGACGATAATTTGCCGTATGCAGTGTTCTCTTATAACAACAGTTATCAAGCCAGTTTGAAGATGGCCCCTTTCGAAGCACTGTACGGAAGGAGGTGCAGAACCCCGTTGTTGTGGGACGAAGTTGGCGACCGACAGTTGTTTGGACCAGATTTGATTAAAGAGTTTGAAGAGAAGGTTAAGCTGATTCGCGATAGACTCAAGGTAGCCCAGTCCAGGCAGAAGAGTTATGCGGATTCAAAACGCAAGGAGACAGTTTACGAAGTTGGAGACAGAGTGTATCTTCGTGTATCACCACTTCGAGGAGTGAAGCGCTTTGGGCACCACGTTTTGTGGGACCATACAAAGTTTTGGAACGTATGGGAGAAGTTGCTTACAAGTTGGAATTGCCCGAAGGATTGTTAGGAGTTCACGATGTGTTCCACGTTTCTCAGTTGAAGAAGTGCCACGCAGAGATGGCTGATATTCCTCTGAGAGATACAGTGCCGCTGGAAGCGATATAGTTGGATAGCGATTTGACCTACGAGGAGAAGCCAGTCAGGATTCTCGAGTTTGCCAGCCGAGTTACACGCAGCAAGGTTATCAAATTTTGCAAAGTTCAGTGGAGCCACCATACCGAGGATGAAGCCACCTGGGAACGAGAGGAATACCTACAGGAAGATCACCCACACCTATCTTCTAGCCAACCCGAATCTCGAGGGCGAGATTCATCTTAAGGGGGGTAGGTTTGTGACATCCCAAATTTTCAATTTGGAATGTTATACATTAGATCATCATTGCATAACATATTTTATTGCATTTTGGTTTGATCCTAGAAATTCTACGCAACTCAAGGACCCACGGAGAGAGTTGGGGGCTTCATTATTTCACATTCGAGTTTTTCTCGAATTTTGAAAAGAGGATCGTTTGATTTTAATTATTTTCTCTTTGAACATTTCTTTTATAAAAATAAAGGAGAGAGAGGATAAAATGACTTCCTCAAAATAAAGAAATATCGGAGATTTAATGTTAAAATCAAATAAGATTTTTATTCGGAGTTTTATCGCTATTTTATTTGAATTAGGAAAAAATATGCGTTTTTCAAAATTGCATTTTGGGCCCAAATAAATGTTCCACTACTGGAATCAGCTAATTTGCCATCTCCCAGCTCTTTGCCGTCTGCTAGCTCACGGCAAAGAAGCTCTTTGCCATCAGCTACCCAGAAGCAGACGGCAAAGAAATGGCAGACGGCAAAGAAGCTCTTTGCCATCTGCGTGCTCTTTGTCGTCTGCTAGCAGACGGCAAAGAATCTTTGCCGTCCGCTGGCAGACGGCAAAGAGGTGGGTGGGTCCAGTTATTGTTTAACCAACTCAAGCCCACCGGCCCCACCTCTTTGCCGACCGTTGGCTGACGGCAAAGAGGCGGGTACGTTAACGGCCGTCCCGCCCCGTCTCTTCTCCCCACTCTCTCATTCGTCCCCACCCACACCCGCGCCGCCGCCGCCGACCCCGTCTGCCGTAGCCGGCTGCCCCGCCACCCCACACCCCTCCCCTGCGACCCCCGACCTCCACCGCACCCCCGCCGCCCCTTCCACGTCACCCCGCCCCCACCGCCCCTCCCCTCCGTCACCATCCCTCACCCACACCGGCCCGCGCCGCCGCCGTCGACCCCGTCCGGCGTAGCCGGCCGCCCCGCCGCCCTGCATCCCTCCACGACCTCCACCGCGGCCCCGCCGCCTCTTTCACGTCGGGAAGCCGCGCCGCGGCTGTCCCCGCCCCGTCCGGCCTCCCCCTCCACCGGGTCGCCGCCTCCTCCAGCGGCCGCCGCAGCCGTCCGGCCTCCCCCTCCACCAAGTGAGCTCCTCTCCCCCTTTTTTTGTTTAATTAGTTTCTTTTTGTTTATTTTAGTTTAGTTTCTGTTTTAGTTATACTTTTAGTTTAGTTTTAGTTTTAGTTTAGTTTTAGTTTAGTTTATTTTAGATTAGTTTTAGTTTAAGTTTATTTTAGATTAGTTTTAGTTTTAGTTTATTTTAGATTAGTTTTAGTTTTAGTTTGGAAGAAGAAGTAGAAGGAGGAGGGAGGAACAAGAGGAGGGAGAAGAAGAAAGAAGAAAAGAAGAAGAAGAGGAAAAAGGAGAAGAAGAAGAAGAAGAAGAAGAAGAAGAAGAGGAGGAGGAGGAGGAGGAGGAGAAAGAAAAAGAAGAAGAAGAAGAAGAAGAAGAAGAAGAAGAAGAAGAAGAAGAAGAAGAAGAAGAAGAAGAAGAAGAAGAAGAAGAAGAAGAAGAAGAAAAGAAGTAGAAGACGGGAGATGAGAAGAAGTAGAAGAATGAGAAGAAGTAGAAGTAGTAGAAGAATGAGAAGACCCCCTGACCCCCCAACCCCGACACCACACCCCGACACCCGACCCCGACTCCACCCCGACACCCGACCCCCTAACCCCCTGACCCCGACACGACACCCCGACCCCCCGACCCCGAAACAGCACCCCGACCCCGACACGGCACCCCGACACCGACACGACACCCCGACCCCCGACACCTCCCGAAAAGGTGTTCTTTGGCCTTGCAGAGGCCGATGGGGTCATATATTTGTGAATTATTAGTTAGGTCATATATTTTTCGATTTTGTTATGAAAACATCATATATAATTGTGTTGATCAGGTAGATTTAAATGTGCAGTTGTTTCATCGCTGCGAGGTTTGGTGGTCGACGACCTCGCCGTGCGTTTGACGAGCTCTGCCCCTTCGTTCGTGGGTGAGCACAAATGACATGTCCTCCTCCCTCGTTAATTATTTGCTCTGTTCCGGTGTTCGTGCCGATGAAACTTGATAGCTAGCTATATATGTGTCTTGAATCATCAGTATGCGTAACCAATATGTGTCTCCCGTTCGAAAGCGTCATAGTTATAAATATGCATGCATTTGCATATTTATAACCTTGATTCTTTCGAATTGTCCAACGCTATCCATGGACAGCCCACTACGAAGCCAAAAATCGTCATTTGCATAATCCGAAGCCTCGGTACAATGCTGACGACCCTAAAAAGGGTGGATCCAACCTCAGCCTTTTCAAAGGGAATCTCGCACCAGCCAGTGTTTCAAATCCAGTATCTTTGGATAACGAACAATGGCGGACCATTTCGTTGTATATCTTCAACAACCTGATAGAAGTGCGGCCGTACATCGAGTAAGTTCTCGGTACATAGTTTCGCAACTTCTATTTCCTTTGAACTGCTCTTATTCCTGGATATTTCATACAGTCGATACGTCGCCTTATTCTCGTATGGAGCGGTGATCCAAAAGGATTCTGTCGAAGAGTATGAGCTTCTCGCAAAGCAAGGAGGCGGCTATCCCGGTTTCATCTCTTGGTTCAAACAAACGGTAATTTCTATTAGACTTGTTGGCTAATTTGTAGGCAGCTATCCCGGTTTCATTCGCTAATTTGTGCGTAATGCAACAATCCTTTCATATTAAACTTGTAGGCTAATTCAGAGTCTATGGACGCCGAATTGAGACAAGTCGCTAATGGTTTTGACTATAAGGTCCGTTCATTTGACAAATACGACATCAACGGGTATCGCTTTCGTACCTATGGCAAACAGCTATCTATGGCCGACCGAAAGTCTACAAATTGTTGTGTATCTGCTATCGGTGAAGGAGGTACCGAGTATTATGGGAGAGTTGAAGCAATTTATGAACTTCTATTCTATGGTGAAAACCCACTGAATGTCGTAGTCTTCAAATGTTATTGGTTTCAGCCGAAGGAGACTAGAAGGACTCATGAGCATATAGGGCTAGTTGAAATCAACCAAAGCACCCATTTAGATGTTCCTGATGTCTATATTACGGCTCAACAGGCGACCCAAGTATTCTATCTACCGTGGGCCTGCTAAACTAATCCAAATCTGAAAGGTTGGGATGTCGTTTATGAAGTGCCGCCATGTGCTAGACTATCTCCCCCAAAGGAAGAGGATTATGAACCTCACATTAACCCAGACACATATGAAGGAGAATTCTTCCAAGAGACACGTCTTTCCAAAAAGCGTTTCAAGAACCGCTATACTTCACCCCAAAACATTGAAGTAGACAGCGACAGTGAATCCGACATCACCCCAGAGGAGGAACAAGAAGAGCCGGAACAAGAAGAGGTTACTGCTGCGGATGACCTGTCATTGCTTGACCGATTACGTCAAGGTGGCCTTCCACATGTTGATGCCACTGAACCCTATGAGCCCGTCATTGATTATAGTGATGATGATGATTATGCATTTATTGATGATACTGATCAAGATTATTAGTAGTGTCAGGTATTAAATTTTTTTATGTTGTACTTGATGATGATACACTTAAGTGATACACATATTATTATTCATGTCGGTCTTTTTTTTTATGTTGTACTAATTTCGTTTACTGTTTGTCATGGCAGGTGTTGAAAGATGGTGGGCGCTGGTCGGGAGCGCGCCAAGGCCCCTTCTTCGTCGGCGCGTGGTCTGAGGTCTTCCATTCCAGACGCACCTCTCCGCCGAGCGTTGCTGGACAGTATGGCCACACCGCCGAGCCCTTCTTCGTCGACCGCGGTGCCCAGTAGGGGACGAGGTAGGAAGAGGGGAGGTGGGGCACGTGGTCGCGGGAGAGGAGGTAGGGTGACTGCTACGGCGCCTTCCTCGCCGCCACCCCCAGCTGTTTCACCCGAGCACGTGACTGCTAGGGTGGACTCGTCCGAGGAGGAGGCTACACGGACTCCGGTCCACGAGCCTCCGGTCCACGGGTCTTGGGCCCACGAGCCTCGGGTCGACTGGCCTTCGGCGCATGAGAGTTCGGCCCACGAGACCCCGGAGGAGCACACGTCCGGATGGGGTACCTGGCCGGATCAGCCCGAGGAGCCGAGTGGCCATGCTGATGATGGCGGGGAGCCGACTGATCTTGAGGAGGAGGGGGGCACCGTCTACCAGCGTGGTGCTACACGGCTCCCGTCCGTGCCGGCGACCCGCGAGCAGAGGTGGTTGATTTTCCCTGATGGGGAGAGGTACGTAAGTGCATTTAATATTTTTGTACCTTCTGCATTCACGTTTCTTCAAATAACTAATGCGTTGGCCTTGTCATGCTGCAGGGGTTGGGACCACCATCATAGTGTCCGCCGGCCCAACTCCGTCCTTGAGTTCTTTGCCGGCAAAACTTCCCGAGGTTTGTCACGTTGCCTGGTGAGGGTCGGCTTCCAGAGCTTGGATTGAGCTGGGAGCACTACGTGGCTGGCCCGGCCCCGCCGGATGAGATTATCGACGGTGTCGTGTGCGACACGAGGGCAGACATGGTGATCAGAAAGTTCTGGGTAATTTCTCCTTTACACATTTAAAAATCTTCAACTAGCTAGTTATTAATTGTACTAATCAATATTGTCTCATTTGATTGCAGACATTCTACAGGTGTGAGGAGGGATACGAGGAGGACGCGGCACATGTTATCGAGAACGTCTGCAAGCGCCTACTCCAGAACTTACGGCACGAGGCTCGGGTGCAGGCTGTTCGAGACTACTACGCCTTGCGTGGTATCAAGAAGACCAAGCCGGCGTGCCGCGATAAGTTCCTGAGTAAGGAGCAGTACATGAAGGTAATTCTTAAGGCCTTCTACTTAAGTTCCTTCATTTAGTAATTCTTAGCCGTAGCGCTCAAGTTTCTATTTGCTAACTTAGGCGCCTCCGAGATGGTGTGCGGATCGGATGGATTGTTGGGAGGTGTTGGTCGATGAGTGGTGCTCAAAAGAATGGCTAGCCCTCCACAACGAGGCCAAGGACAAACGTGCCCAAATGGAAGGTGTGCCACACCATCAAGGCAGCTCCAACTTATATCAGTTCGGGCGCAACTGGGTATGTGGTTTGCTTCATGATTCATGCAATTCATTCATCATGCTAGCTTGAGCCCTTTAATTACTAATTTACATTGTTTCTCTCTTTCAGGCACGCCACAATAAGGTGGATAAGGTGCCAGAGGTGTACGACCTGTATGCCATGGCCCACACTGCCTCTTTCAAGAAAGTCAAGGCTTTCTCTCAGTCTGACCTCGATGATGCAAACAACTTCACCAACATCTCCTCCCACAACAAGCTCGTGAGATATAGAGATGAGGGGAAGGCGAGGAAAGGGGAGGACTTTAACGCGAGCCAGGGTCCCATTGATCCAGAGCTGGTGATGATATCTGGTGGCGGGAGGTCCCATGGCTCCATAGCCATTGGAGATGGACTTATCCGTTGTCCTAGCACTCTCCCGGAGATCAAGGCGCGCCAGTCGAGCTCCGCTCCTGAGATAAGGCCTCGTGAACGGCCAGTGCAACTCGCCATCAAGGTTAGTGATACGTACTCAGTTATCTTTCTCCATTACATTGTGTGCGCTTCCATCAATGATTACAAATGGTCATGTGAGTGGTGTTGCAGGCTGCTATACAGAGTGAGAGAGATAGAACGGAGAAACTTCTGGCGGAGGCGGCGGAGAGGCAGCGGGAGTTGGAGGAGAGGACGACAAAGATGATGGAGGAGGAGAGGGCACGGAATGACATGCAGGCAAGGGCCATGTACGAGCTCCTTGTGGTAAGTTTCTTATGCAGATTAGCCAAAACATTCATGTAGTGTTTGTCTCATTACTAACTAGTATGACTGAGTCGTCAAAACCAAATGTGCAGTCTGTGTGCGAGAAGACCGGTCAGACCGCTCCGCCGATGCCAGTGATTGCTCCTGGGACCACGGTGAGTTTAATTTGAATGGACATTACTTGCTAGTCTTAACATTTGAGTGTCATCATGCTAACAAGACATTGGAAATGATCTTTGGTGCAGCGTAACTCCAGACAAGCATCGCACGATCCTTCTCCAGCTACCGACACGAGCCAGCCCGCTCCTACACCTCCTGGATCTTGGTAAGTTTATCTAGTGTTTTGCTTAACACATGCATAAAGACCTAGACTTAGCTTTATTTCCTCCAATGCTTACCATAATGACCTAGACTTAGCTTCTTCTCCTCCAAAATGACTTAATAAGCTTACTGACCTCCAAAACCATCCATTTTACCTAAGTTAGCTCTAAAACGATCTGTACTTAGCTTACTTATGTAAAAAATTGCATAATTAGCTTAGTTAGCTCAAAAAGATCCATTTTACCTAGATTAGCTTATACATGATCCAGTTCATCCAAGTTAGCTAAAAAATGACCCATTTTACCTAGATTAGCTCCTAAATGATCCATTTTCCCTACGTTAGCTTTAAAATGACCCATTTCACCTAGGTTAAATCCAAAATGACACATCTTACCTAGGTTATCTCATAAACGATCCATTTCAACTAATTAAGCTCATAAACGATCCATTTCACTAAGTTAGCTAAAAACGATCCATTTTACCTAAATTAGCTCTTAAATGATCCATTTCACCTAAGTTAGCTCAAAAAGATCCATTTCAACTAAATTAGCTCATAAATGATCCAATTCACCTAAGTTAGCTCAAACACGATCCATTTCAACTAAGTTAGCTCATAAATGATCCATTTCACCTAAGTGAGCTAAAAAACGATCCATTTCACCTTAGTTACCTCAAAAACGATCCATTTGACCTTAGTTAGCTCATAAACAACCCATTTCAACTAAGTTAGCTCATAAATGATCCAGTTCACCTTAGCTAGCTCATAAACGACCCATTTCAACTTAGTTAGCTCATATATGATCCATTTCACGTAAGTTAGCTCATAAATGACATACTCTTCTTGTTCTAGTCTTCTTCTTGTTCTACTCTTCTTGTTCTAGTCTTCTTATTCTAGTCACCTATTTCTAACTCTCTTAATTTTCATTTTGCAGATTTCATTCACTTGACGAAAGCTTGCATAGACGGAGTGCTCCTTATCCCTTTCTCTGTTTCTTTTGTATCGTTGAACTATGCATGTATCATTGGATGAAACTATTGTAATATATATGGTTGGATGCCTCTATGTTGAACTTGCTATGTATGATGGAACTATGCATGCAACTTGGTAGTTGGATGGAACTATGCATGTATCATTGAACTATGAAGTTATGTGTTGGATACCTTATATGTTTGCTCTGTAATTGCCTTGTGAAATATATCTATATATGTCATATATATTTGCTGTGAAATTGTTGGATTTAATAAAAAACAAAAAAAGAGCCAATATGCAGGCTCTTTGCCGTCTGCCACCGACGGCAACGGGCTCTTTGCCGTCTGCCGCGGACGGCAAAGAAGGCACGTCGCATCCAGCTGTGCTTCCTGGGAGCTGACCCATTTGGTCAGTTTGCCTACAGTGGCAGACGGCAAAGGCTTGAGGCTCTTTGCCGTCAGCGGCGGACGGCAAAGGCCTGCCGTTAGCCACTTAACGGACTGACAGCGCAATTATTGTCGTCCGCTCTCTTTGCCGTCCGCGGCAGACGGCAAAGGCCCTTTGCCGTCAGCCGCCAGGAAGCAGACGACAAAGTAGCTCTTTACCGTAGCCTACTTTGCCGGAGCCTTTTGCCGTCCGCGGCTGACGGCAAAGGTCTTTGCCGTCCGCCGTTCATGCCTTTGCCGTCCGCCATGGCAGACGGCAAAATAGCTGATTCCTGTAGTGTTCACCTTGTCCCTCCTATTTTTAGAGGACGGGGAAAATTTATTTCGGGATTTTTGGAGTCCGTTTAGTACTTCTTTTCTTTCTTTTTCTGCACGACGGAATTATTTAAAAAAAAGAGAGAAACCGACTCCGGGCCGTACCCGAGCGGGACTTCGCCCGGGGGGCTTTATAAGCCGCGCCACCCGAGCCCCGCAGCCCACCAGCCCACCGCCGCCGAACCCTAGCCGCCGCCCGCGCCAGCCCGCTGCCGACGCTGCCCCGCCGCCGTCTCGCCGGATCCGCCGGAGGTAGCCGCCTCGGTTTTCACGAGAAAACCGAACGATTTTTTTTCGAAACCCTAGATCCGTTTTTTTAGATCCGGTTCGGTTTATTTTTCGGTTTAGTTATCTAGCGAATGCCCGTTCGTACGTTCATTTTAACGAACGGTTTTCACCGTTTAGCCGCAGACAGCGAACGTTCGTTCGTTAGCCTGTTCGTTAGTTTTTCTTTTTCTCGGATTTTCCGCGATTATTTTCGATTGCGATTTCTGATCCGATTTTCGTTTTAGTTTATCTTTTCGCTCGTTTATCGGAATCAGGCGATTCAAGCGCCTAGAGTTTCATCTCGAAGCCCTCTTTCTGTTTAACCAGCTTGAACAAGATTTTTCTACTGTAAAATTTGACTTTAGTCCAGATTAGTAAACGAAGCTTGTTTCTTTTGCCGTTTGAGTTTTGTTGCTTTGTTTGATTTGATTCTTTTTGCAAACTGGAGTTCTTAAGTTGAACTTTCTGGTTAGATCTCTTATCTGAGTTTTACCCGTGCCCTTGTTTGATTGCTTATTGTATGCTTGTTTGTTTGTGATAGAGTACCCGGAGTGCGAAGCGTGCTACTACGAGTCTCTAGGTTTCGCGGATCATCAGCAAGGCAAGTAACACTTTGATCATACCTCTTTACTACCTAGTTTTATTGCATTAGATCAACCCTCAAACAATTGCATGGTTAGTATCTTATTTAAATTGTGGGTTGGGAAGTAGTTGAGGTAGTAACTATTCACCTGTTTATTATCAAACCTTTGGGAGTTACTTCTACGTCGCTTATACTACTATGTTATGCTCGTAGACATGGATTGGGTTTGAGTGTATTCATGACAATTGTGAGTATTGTTAATTAATGGTTAACTTAAGGTGGCAACTTTAGTACACATCTGGTTGATTGAGGCACCTGGGGAATCCAGTGATTGCCTGTATTTTTGGAAATCCCGGGGTACCGTGTGATTTTTCCTATGGACTACCACCCAGGCTCAAAGGGATCATGAGATTATTCATGCTAGAAACTTCTGTGTGCGGCCACAAGCCATTATGGGCCCTGGCATAGTTGAGTATGTTGTGTGACCTCTTTCAGTGGTAGACTAGCAGATGTAGGGGATGTAGGTGGTACGGTCTACCCATCGAAAGAGTTAATGCTTCTGAAAGACTTTGTCTCGCTCATCCGTTTCTCAAACATCATGCAGTGCGAGAAATCCAACGGAGGAGATCGAGTCTTATGGGGAAAAGTGCGCAAACCTCTGCAGAGTATACAAACTAATCATGGTTAGCCGTGTCCCCGGTTATGGACATCTTGAGTATCTGGTTTTTGGATTATCATGTGGATCTCATCACTCTTAGCTATAAAATTAGATTGGGATATTATTTACCTTTTTAATTGGGATTGAGATGGGGTTTACCATTCTCAATGTTTAACAACCACCATGATAGTTAAATAAAGTTTATTCCTTTGTTGTAGGGAAAATTTGGCTTTTCGCAAAACATATTAACCATACAGCCTCCACCAGCCATATATGCATGTAGTGATAGCATTATTCTGTTCATTACTCTTTTGTGTTACATTGCCAGCATATTCCATGTGCTGACCCGTTTTCGGGCTGCAATGTATCATGTTGCAGACTTTTCAGACGACGAGTAAGGAGCCTTAGGTCGTGATCTTTCACTCAGTGATGCCGTTGGAGTTGATGGACTCACTTTATCTTCCAAGCCTTCCACTGTTATCGTATTAGATGGCCATAAGCCATATTTATTGTAATAAGTTCTCTTTTGAGACATTCGATGTAATAAGTGTGTGATTGCTACTCTGTTATAAATCCTTCAAGTACTGTGTGTGTCAGCATTACCGATCCAGGGATGACACTGATGCACAGAGATCAGACTGTTTGAGGTCTGATCGCTACAGTTAAATAATAATTTTAGTGATTTTCTACAGTAGAGAATGATAAGGTTTTGCATTGGTTTATACTAACTTATCTCATGAGTCCTTGTTGAGTTTTGTGTGCATGAAGTTTTTAAGATTCCGGGAAACTATGATATGAGAGGAATTAAGGGGACACAAAAGCTCAAGCTTGGGGATTCCCAAGGCATCCCTGATTAATATTTCAAGAAGGCTCAAGCATCTAAGCTTGGGGATGCCTCGGTTGGCATCCCACCTTTCTTCATCATTACCGGTTAGCCTCGGTTGAGCCTAAGTTTTTGCTTCTTCACATTGGTTGTGCTATAGGTGTAGTGTCATTTTATTTTGTTTTGTTGGTTGTTTGAATAATATCCCAAGATCTGAAATTCTTAAATGTTAGAGAGTCTTCACATAGTTACATAATTATTCAACTACTCATTGATCTTCACTTATATCTTTTGCAGTAGTTTGTCGTTTTCTCTAGTGCTTCACTTATATCTTTTTAGAGCACGGCGGTAGTTTTATTTTGAAGAAACTGTTGAACTCTCTTGCTTCACTTATATCATTTTGATAGTCTCTAAACAACATGGTAATTTTCTTAGGTTATGAATTTAGTCCTAATTCTTGGGTAACGCAGAAGAAAACAAAAAAATTCTGACCTACGCACCAGCCCAGGACCACTATGGAGACTACATACATGGTTTGATCTTTTTCGTTACCGACTCGTAGCGTAGCGGAAGCAGAGCCGATGACGAACGGCGGTGCAGATCCCCGCAGCTAGGATTTACAACCTCCCAACCACGGGGATGTATACCCTCATCCGGCCCACGGACAGCCCTCCGGGAGGCGGTCGGATAGTCCCTCGGACTGTGTCGCGGACAACCCTTCGGGAGGACCCTCAAAACTCTGACGGTCACTCGGACAGCCCTTCGGGAGGACTCACAGAACTCGGACCGTCACTTGGACAGCCCTTCGGGAGGCACTCTCAAAACAGCCCCTCAGGCAAAAGGATCGAAACTACAACCTCTCTACGGGGTTGCACACATACGGTGTCATCTATCCGGCAGGGCTTCGCCGTCCAGAACTAGTTCCCACCGGAACCCAGACAGCCTTTCGGCTCTATGAAACTATTTCGCTGGGAGGGAGAGAGAAGCCAGATCATGCATGGCACTTGTATGTGAGAAAGAGTGTGTCTTTAGCCAGCCCCTCCACCCCTATTTATAGGCCAAGCCCAAGGGTGGCTTCTCCAAGAAGCCAAGGGGTTAATACTAAAAGGCCCTCAAGGTGGCTTCTCCAAGAAGCCAAGCAAAAAGCACTTTCATTATTCATGACGACATTTTTCAGCGTCCGTTCAAACTGAAAATATTTATGCGGGTTCAGAACATTTCCAGTACCCACTAAAATAATTTTCAACACGTTCCGAAACAATTTCGGTTTAGTGATTTTCATCTGCGAAAAGCAAACAAGAATGCGCTTTCACTATTCATGAAGACAATTTTCCGCGTCCATTAAATCCGAAAATATTTCTGTGGGTCTTAGAATAATTCCAGTACCCACTAAAATGATTTTGGATTCGTTCTGAAACAATTTCAGATTAGTGAATTTCATCTCCAAAAAACAACCAAAGCGGTACCAGCAGCTCCGAAACATTTTCGGTTTTTATCCCAAAAAATTCCCAGAAGTTTCCAGAATAATTCTGGCACCCTCCAAGAATTATCAGGCGTGTCCCGAAACCAATTTGACTTAATGGTATATCCTGAAACAACTTTTCGGTGTTACAAAACTATTTCACTATTCTCTCTCCGGAACTCTTCCATTGTCTCCGAAACTTTTTCGGCAAATTTCTCTCAGACTCCCTGTCTAGTATTTAGCAGATAGATGACCCTTAAGCGTGTGACCCTATAGGTTCGGTGAAGCATAGACATGACCGGAACACTTTCCGATCAATGATCAACATCGGAGCCGTGGACACCCATATTGACCCCTATACCCACACGAATGAATATTCGAGTGAACCTCCTGTTGCCGTGTGCTATTCCTGTTGCTTCGCGATATGTTAAAAGACCCGAGGTGAGATTTACTTGCATCCCCGTGGATCAACAACTTGTCCACTATGCTAGTTACCTCGTTACTTGTTTTGTTCTCTTTTCTCGTTTCCGTGTTCCGGCATCCCTGTGATCAAATCACACTGTGTCTGGCCAGACGATGATGGATACCGTAACACCGAGAGGGCCCGAGAATATCTCTCCATTGTCGGAGGCACAAATCCCAATCTTGAGCTATCAAGTTACTTGACATACTTTTCCATGAACCCGTAAGCCGCCGTAATAGCCACCCATTTACGGATGACGTTTAACAAACCCCAAAGTTCATGAAGCAAGCATGAAGAAACTCGATACTCTCATGGTCTAAGGAATCATGCAAATGTTAACCATCTCTGTGTTATGTACCATTAACTTGTGACGAATGAATCTCATAGCATAACATCAATCTAGGTCGATTCAACACAAATTTTCTCTTAACACTGTGCCCTCAAAGTTGCTGGCATTGACATGCCCATGATCAGGAAAACGGAACCATCATGCAACACTTGAGCTAGTCTTAGAGGCCAGACTAAGAATACTTCTTACCGTTTATTATTCCACACGTGCATATGAGTCTTCCTCCGAGCCTCGTGTTATTGCAGACTTGAGAACCATAGCAGTTATAGCATGGAACATAAACATAATTATGAACTTGGAGATAAATAATATCATTTATTATTGCCTCTAGGGCATATCTCCTACAGACTCCCACTTGCATTAGAGTCAATAATCTAGTTCATGCTAATGCACTTTACACCTATGGCATACTAGTGTAAAAAATGCTTCGCATGTGGTATAGCCTAATCTCCATCAGATCTGGCAACTTCAGCTCCGTGTGTATCTCTGCATATCCTCGTGTTTTCATGCTTTCACAAAATTCATATTTTGTGTGGACTTGGCTTTGTATATATGTGAATCATTGGTCGAAACCTGATTCCTCAGACTAAGCTATGGAGCAACTATCTGCAATAGTGTCCCATTTCCCAAAGCCTTCTTGGAACCATACTAAGTTCATGAATGAACTATATGATTCAACATCTTTCTCTTTGTCGCTTCTAAAGCGGCAACATACTTCGCCTTTGTTATAGAATTCGCCACAGTAACTTGTTTGGAACAATTTCCAACTAACTGTGCCACCATATTGTGTGTTACACAAAACCCTAAATTTAAATCGAAAATCGCATGGAGAAAAGATGAAGACTGTATCAACGTAACCTTTTACAACGAACTCTTCATGATCTCCACTTGCGAGGAAACATGTCATAAGTGCTACTTTAGTACTCAATGACCCTTTTTCACTATTGTCCCATGATCAGTACTTTTGATCACTTTGGTATCTATACTCGCAAAAGCTTGGGAGTATTGGACATATCTGGTTGTTTTACATACCATGGAATACATGATTAATCTAAACACATGAGTGTGTGGAATCTCCATCATGTATTTTGCTCAGCAGTGTTTTGGGACATTGATTCTTGCAAAAACTCTTTCCATGTGACTCGGCAAGAATCACTCCTTGTCGTTCTTAGTGCTAAACGGTTTTAGCATCTTGTCAATATGTATTTTTGCTCAGACCCATTAGGTAAATCTATCTCCATAGATCATTATGCCTAATATCAAGGCTATTTAGCCCAAGCGCTTCATCGGCAAACTATTTTCAAATGAAGTCCTAATTCATGTCAAGAAATTTATTTCCAATTAACAATGTGTAAAGCACACAAGGTTTTCAGAAATATTATTATGCCCCCACTTACTTTCTTGAAACCACAAGCATCTTCGTTACTCGTTGATGAAGTCAAACCCCTTTGACCATTCCAACAAAAACAAAGATTCCAACTCCATTTTGCACTCTTCTGTCCATTGCTGGAACTCTGAAGTTTGCATACTTACTAGCATACTCTGGACTGACAAAATACTTTGGATTGTATCACATACAAGTCCTAGGTTGTATTTCCATTTCATGGAAATTATTTTGTCATCCATGTTGCATATCTCATGTTTGAAATATGTATTAATTGCTAGTTTAACCCGAACCGACTTTAAGCATTGCTATGGTGAGACAATCTCATTGTAGTCAACTCCTTGAACTTGTTATTGCAACAAGTCGAGCTTAATGGATAAAACATTTTTATCCATACCAGTTTATAGTCCCATTACAATCCGTTAGACTCCAAGTCTTTCGGAGGGTTTATCAAGATTTAAATCTTGAATCATTTATGGAAACTATCTCGGATTATATTGGCATTCATCCAATTCCGGAGTCAGGGCCCATCAACGCTTCCCTGTGTATCATAGGTATACTGTTGTCTAACAACAATATCTCGTTTGCGCACCTGAGAGGTTTGCACGAGCTTTGCCTACGTTGTTCAGCTACAAGTTCGACCGAAGTCCATACATCTAATGTAGAGGCTTACGTATCAGTCGCAGTAGGAAACTCTGGAATTACTTCCAAGGTTCCTTTCCTTTGACCTGATGACGAAGATACTTGTTATTTCGTCGAGTTGCACTGTCCTCCCACTTACCCTTTTGCAAGAACTATTCTTATTAAAAGCATACCGTTTTGTGGCAAAAATCCTTTGCCTCGGTATAGTGGTGGGGGAATACCCAATGACTTGGCATAACTTACAAAGTAGCACTTGTCTGATTTGGAATAGGTTTGTAACCTTCTACACAAGCCCCATATTCCAAATGTTAAGAAAAGATATAACATGGTTGGGCGTACCATACCATGCCGCCATTTCAACATACCTGATGGAGCTCTTTTCAGTGTAAAAGCCACAGTCTCTAAAGCATTACTCTTTAAAAGTGATATTGGCAAATTTATTTATGTCATCTTTGATCTTACCATGTCATAAATGGTTTGATTACATCTTCATAGACATTCCACTCATAGTGGTGTTCCGGGAGTTGTAAGTTATGAAACTCTTTTCACAACTCATCAGACATTCGCTAAACTTGTAACTCAAATATTCCTTTCTGCAATAAAATTGCAGAAACATAATTTCCTTGTTACAATAACTTCTACTTCATTTTTGAAAACCTTTCGAATGATTTCAAAAGATCCAGACTTAAGTCTCATCAAGCAAATGTCCATATATCTACTTGAGTCATTTCTGAAGATATATAAATCCACTACTTGCAACAACATTTATTGAACTACACACATCAAAATGTATGATCACCAATAAGTTTGTTACTCGTTCCTTATGGCCTGTGAACGGTATTTCAGTCACTTCACTTTTCAGAGAAAAGTTGCAAGTGTCAGATGATTCAAAATCAAACGACTTTAAAATCCATCATAATGGAATTTTTCCATGCGGGTTTCTCCAATGTGACCAAATGCAGTGCCACACATGTGTGGTATTCTCATAGTCTGGCGACATTTAGCGTCAGTGTTATGGATGTATCATTTTACCATCAATATTCATAACATACATCCCATCTTGGATGGAAGCATGGCCCTTCATGTTATTCATAATACTGAACAACAATTGTTCTTTTATGAACAACCCTTTTGCAATAAACATTGTGCAATGGGCTAGAGTGTAAGAAACTCTAAAATGAATTATGAAAGTAAACATAGAGGTAATATATTAATATCATTATTCATAACATACATCTCATTCATAATGAAAGTATGGCCCTTATGTTTATTCATAATACTGAACATCAAAAGTTCTCTTATGAACAACCTTCTTGCAAGATACCTTATGCAAAGGGCTAGAGTGTGAGAAACTCTAAAATGAATTATGAAAGAAAATACATAGGTAATACACCGATGGAAGGTATAGTAACTTTTACTATGTTCCCAGCATGTATTAAAACCTCATTCCTGGCTAGTCTTTTTAGGCCATAGTAGCTCTTACATTGATTCGCAACAGAATGCAATCGAGCGGGTATCTTTGCGATTAACTCACAATACCCAAGAATTAGTGATTACCATGTTTAACCATAATTCCCAAGAACTATATCTTTGACCAGCCTTCTATACATCAAAAACTTGTATGACATTCATACATGAGCTGGATATTCCAGTCATCTTTCTTTCTACCTTTATACTTCTAACAGTTTAACTTTTAGTATTTCTCCTACTCGCAAAAGAAGCACCCAACTTAAGTGTGGCTTTAGCCCCGGACTACCTAGGCGTGTAAGTCATACTAACACCCTTTGGACACTTCCTTTCTCTTTAAGTTGTTGTTTTATTCACCTTTCATCATATGACAGGCGTTCTTTTGGATCCCTCTCTTATTAGTCTAGTGCATAGTAAACACTTTACTAATAATTTGCAAACAAACATTGCTTTGGATATTTCATATCTTTCAGCCTTTGTTTGTATCTAAAAATTAATTTTCAGTTCCAAGAATATCACATAACTATCCCAAAACTTTCGAAGTTCGGGTTTCATGGAAGCAAACATATTGCACTGGACCGTAACGGAATTCTAGCTTTTGGATCGAAGGACAAGAGTCACATCATCCATAGCATTTGTGGGAGGATACCGAAAGCATGCGATAGGACAAAGTCCTTCTCGGCACTCTTGAGGACAATCCTCACATTACGTTACCAATCATAAAGTTTTAACCAGATATTTAACAGCTATTCAATTTATCAGGGAAGGTGGAAACGCGAGCCATTATTC
Organism: Aegilops tauschii subsp. strangulata; assembly: GCF_002575655.3. Taxonomy (NCBI): domain Eukaryota; kingdom Viridiplantae; phylum Streptophyta; class Magnoliopsida; order Poales; family Poaceae; genus Aegilops; species Aegilops tauschii. The sequence continues at coordinate 393,419,884 of NC_053037.3, forward strand.
TACAACTATTTTGCAAGAAACACTTAGACAGTCTTCATAATTAATTGCACTGAGAATTAAACATGTTAATTCAACAGTGTGCTCCCACTCAAATCAATATCTCTCAAAATTGATTATGAGTGACACGAGACCCGCATATCCATTCAACGCCATTGAACAAGATGAACACTGATGGCGCGAAATTCAATCGGTAGGCAAACTTGCCGATCACATCTCTATGTGACTCTTGTTCATATTTCGATGGGAGTGTTCCGAGCTCAGGGAGATCCTTCCAGAACGTCAAGACAACCAAGTGATCTTGCTGCGAGGTCTCAAGTCACCCGCCTCACACTTCCCTAATCGTTCGTACCCAGGGAGATCCTGCGATACCCCGAAAATTTAGGTGCCATGATGGTGCTACACTTGGGAGAACACTAACTACTTGATATTTTTTTCTTTGAGAGATCACCCTAATAAAAGCGACTACCGCGCAATCAAGAAGGGTGCATCAAGAGGGATAAATATCTCAGGCAATTCATAATAGCATGATATGGTATAGCCCCTTCCGACAGAGAAGTCAAGTATTTCTTCGTCTTCGGCATTCGCGTCGGTGTTCACCTTCGCGAAGATTGCCACCACCTTGTCGATGCACCAGATAATATCGTTATCTCCATAGTGGATAAAATAAATGCATTACTTAAGGTTGACATGCATGTCATTAAAGTGCAATCATATGGCTCCAGCCATCATGCCGAATCATGACACGTAGGTCATGTTAATTACATCATATAGTCATCTCATACATAATCAAATTGAATATGAGCATTGCTATACCACATCACATGCACATGCAAACCCTCCTGCAAAACCAAGTTAGACGTTCCTAATCGGTTCACGCAAAAACTTGTTTTTCGTGGCTTCTAAGGTTTCGACTTAAACCGCAGCTACCAACGTTTTATCATCAAGTATGATTATTCAAGTTCCTAGATTAACATCTCGGGGTGTATGAAACACGAGATAATTAAATCTCGAGCCCCATACTAAACTTCGTCATACGCCTGACCCCCGTGCAGATCATATCTGCAATGCCCTTTCATCTGCGAATTTCATCTTTCTTTTGACTACGGCAAGAACCCAAAGAACTGATAGCACTTCCATGATCAATCAGGATCACGGATTGCCAGAACTTTGTCAAATTCCACCATGTTGTCTCGAGATTGAGCAAAGGCAAATTCTAGGGAAGCAACAAGAACGTCGGGTAACAGATTTCATCTTGTCACCCGCATAAATAATTTTCAGCAATAGATCTCATCTACTCCAAAATTATATTATGCAATACCCATACATCTCCATGTATTCTAGATCGTAACCTGCATCTACGCATAGCACGGCTCTTGATGCCACTGTTGGGTAACGCAGCAGAAAACAAAAAATTTCTGACCTACGCACCAGCCCAGGACCACTATGGAGACTGCATACATGGTTTGATCTTTTTCGTTACCGACTCGTAGCGCAGCGGAAGCAGAGTCGATGACAAACGGCGATGCAGATCCCCGTAGCTAGGATTTACAACCTCCCAACCGCGAGGATGTATACCCTCATCCGCCCCACGGACAGCCCTCTGGGAGGCGGTCGGACAGTCCATCGGACTGTGTCGCAGACAGCCCTTCGGGAGGACCCTCAAAACTCGGACGGTCACTCGGACAGCCCTTCGGGAGGACTCACAGAACTCAGACCGTCACTTGGACAGCCCTTCGGGAGGCACTCTCAAAACAGCCCCTCAGGCAAAAGGATCGAAACTACGACCTCTCTACGGGGTTGCACACATACGGTGTCATCTATCCGGCAGGGCTTCGCCGTCCAGAACTAGTTCCCACCGGAACCCAGACAGCCTTTCGGCTCTATGAAACTATTTCGCTGGGAGGGAGAGAGAAGCCAGATCATGCATGGCACTTGTATGTGAGAAAGAGTGTGTCTTTAGGCAGCCCCTCCACCCCTATTTATAGGCCAAGCCCAAGGGTGGCTTCTCCAAGAAGCCAAGGGGATAATACCAAAAGGCCCTCAAGGTGGCTTCTCCAAGAAGCCAAGCAAAAAGCACTTTCACTATTCATGATGACATTTTTCAGCGTCCGTTCGAACTGAAAATATTTATGTGGGCTCAGAACATTTCCAGTACCCACTAAAATAGTTTTCAATGCGTTCCGAAACAATTTCGGTTTAGTGATTTTCATCTGCGAAAAGCAAACAACAATGCGTTTTCACTATTCATGAAGACAATTTTCGCGTCCATTAAATCCGAAAATATTTCTATGGGTCTTGTACCCACTAAAATGATTTTGGATTCGTTCTGAAACAATTTCAGATTAGTGAATTTCATCTGCGAAAAACAACCAAAGCGGTACCGGCAGCTCCGAAACATTTTTCGGTTTTTATCCCCCAAAATTCCCAGAAGTTTCCAGAATAATTCTGGCACCCTCCAAGAATTATCAGGCGTGTCCCGAAACCAATTTGACTTAATGGTATATCCCGAAACAACTTTTTAGTGTTACGAAACTATTTCGCTATTCTCTCTCCGGAACTCTTCCATTGTCTCCGAAACTTTTTCGGCAAATTTCTCTCAGACTCCCTGTCAAGCATTCAGCAGATAGATGACCCTTAAGCGTGTGACCCTATAGGTTCGGTGAAGCATAGACATGACCGGAATAGTTTCCGATCAATGATCAACATCGGAGCCATGGACACCCATATTGACCCCTATACCCACACGAATGAATATTCGAGTGAACCTCCAGTTGTCGTGTGCTATTCCTGTTGCTTCGCGATATGTTACAAAGACCCGAGGTGAGATTTACTTGCATCCCCGTGGATCAACAACATGTCCACTATGCTAGTTACCTCGTTACTGGTTTTGTTCTCTTTTCTCGTTTCCGTGTTCCGGCATCCCTGTGATCAAATCACACCGTGTCTGCCCAGACGATGGTGGATACCGTAACACCGAGAGGGCCAGAGAATATCTCTCCATCGTCGGAGGAGCAAATCCCAATCTTGAGCTATCAAGTTACTTGACATACTTTTCCATGAACCCGTAAGCCGCCGTAATAGCCACCCATGTACGGATGACGTTTAACAAACCCCAAAGTTCATGAAGCAAGCATGAAGAAACTCGATACTCTCATGGTCTAAGGAATCATGCGAACGTTAACCATCTCTGTGTTATGTACCATTAACTTGTGACGAATGAATCTCATAGCATAACATCAGTCCGGGTCGATTCAACACAAATGTTCTCTTAATTGTGCCCTCAAAGTTGCTGGCATTGACATGCCCATGATCAGGAAAACAAAACCATCATGCAACACTTGAGCTAGTCTTAGAGGCCAGACTAAGAATACTTCTTACCGTTTATTATTCCACACGTGCATATGAGTCTTCCTCCGAGCCTCGTGTTATTGCAGACTCGAGAACCATAGCAGTTATAGCATGGAACATAAACATAATTATGAACTTGGAGATAAATAATATCATTTATTATTGCCTCTAGGGCATATCTCCTACACTAATATGATGGGCATCCAAGAGGGATATAACAAAAACTTTCATATAGAGTGCATCGAATACTATGAGAAGTTTGATTCCTTATGATTGTTTTGAGATATGAAGATGGTGATATTAGATTCATTCTAGTGAGTAATTGTGGATTGGAGAAATACTTGTGTTAAAGTTTGTGATTCCCGTAGCATGCACGTATGGTGAATCGTTATGTAAGAAAGTCAGAGCATGATTTATTTATTGATTGTCTTCCTTATGAGTGGCGGCCGGGGACGAGCGATGGTCTTTTCCTACCAATCTATCCCCCTAGGAGCATGCACGTAGTACTTTGTTTTGATGACTAATAGATTTTTGCAATAAGTATGTGAGTTCTTTATGACTAATGTTGAGTCCATGGATTATACGCACTCTCACCCTTCCACCATTGCTAGCCTCTCTAGTACCGCACAAATTTCGCCGTACCATACCCCCACCATATACCTTCCTCAAAACAGCCACCATACCTACCTATTATGGCATTTCCATAGCCATTCCGAGATATATTGCCATGCAACTTTCCACCATTCCGTTTATTATGACACGCTTCATCATTGTCATATTGTTTTGCATGATCATGTAGTTGACATCGTATTTGTGGAAAAGCCACCATTCATAATCCTTTCATACATGTCACTCTTGATTCATTGCACATCCCGGTACACCGCCGGAGGCATTCATATAGAGTCATATTTTGTTCTAAGTATCGAGTTGTAATTCTTGAGTTGTAAGTAAATAAAAGTGTGATGATCATCATTATTAGAGCATTGTCCCATGTGAGGAAAGGATTATGGAGACTATGGTTCCCCCACAAGTCGGGATGAGACTCTGGACGAAAAAAAAGAGGCCAAAAAATGAGAGAAGGCCCAAGTAAAAAAATGAGAGAAAAGAGAGAAGGGGCAATGTTACTATCCTTTTACCACACTTGTGCTTCAAAGTAGCACCATGATCGTCATGATAGAGAGTCTCCTATGTTGTCACTTTCATATACTAGTGGGAATTTTTCATTATAGAACTTGGCTTGTATATTCCAATGATGGGCTTCCTCAAATTGCCCTAGGTCTTCGTGAGCAAGCGAGTTGGATGCACACCCACTTAGTTTCTTTTTGAGCTTTCATAAACTTGTAGCCCTAGTGCATTTGTTGCATGGCAATTCCTACTCACTCACATTGATATCTATTGATGGGCATCTCCATAGCCCGTTGATAGGCCTAGTTGATGTGAGACTATCTTCTTCTTTTTGTCTTCTCCACAACCACCTTCTATTCCACCTATAGTGCTATGTCCATGGCTCACGCTCATGTATTGGGTGAAAGTTGAGAAGATGTGAGAACATCAAAAGTATGAAACAATTGCTTGGCTTGTCATCGGGGTTGTGCATGATTTGAATACTTTGTGTGATGAAGATGGAGCATAGCCAGACTATATGATTTTGTAGGGATAGCTTTCTTTGGCCATGTTATTTTGAGAAGACATGATTGCTTTATTAGTATGCTTGAAGTATTATTGTTTTTATGTCGATATTAAAATTTTGTTTTGAATCTTATGGATCTGAATATTCTTGCCACAATAGAGAAGATTACATTGATGAATATGTTAGGTAGCTTTCCACATCAAATATTCTGTTTTTATCATTTACCTACTTGAGGACGAGTAGGAATTAAGCTTGGGGATGCTTGACACGTCTCCAATGTATCTATAATTTTTTATTGTTCCATGCTATTATATTATCTATCTTGAATGTTTATATGCATTTATATGCTATTTTATATGATTTTTGGGACTAACCTATTAACCTAGAGCCCAGTGCCAGTTTCTGTTTTTCCTTGTTTTTGAGTTTCGCAGAAAAGGAATATCAAACGGAGTCCAAATGACCTAAAAATTTACGGTGTTTTTTATGGACCAGAAGAAGCCCCCGAAGCAAAATAGTTGGGCCAGAAGAGCCATGAGGCCTCCACAAGGGTGGAGGGCACCCCCCTAGGGCGCGCCCCCCTGTCTTGTCGTCGCCTCGTGGAGCCCCCTGACTTGTTCCTGATGCCAAAAGTTCCTATAAACATAGAAACCCCCAGAAATAAACCTAGATCGGGAGTTCCGCCACTGCAAGCCTCTGTAGCCACGAAAAACCAATCAGGAGCCTGTTCCGGCACCCTGCCGGAGGGGAAAACCATCACCGGTGGCCATCTTCATCATCCCGACGGTCTCCATGACGAGGAGGGATTAGTTCACCCTCAGGGCTGAGGGTATGTACCAGTAGCTATGTGTTTGATCTCTCTCTCCCGTGTTCTTGATTTGGCACGATCTTGTCATACCGCAAGCTTTGCTACTATAGTTGAACCATATGGTGTTTCTCCCCCTGTACCTTCTTGTGATGAATTGAGTTTTACATTTGAGGTTTCACTATTATCGGATTGAATACTATTTTGGATTTGAGAACACTTGATGTATGTCTTGTGTGGTATGCCCATGGTGACAATGGGGTATTCTATTGATTAACTTGATGTATGTTTTGGCACTCAACTCACGAATTCCCGAGGTGACATTGGGGTAATCTATGCATAGGGGTTGATGCATATTTTCATCCTTGTTTCTCCGATAGAAATCTTGGGGCACTCTTTGAGGCTCTTTGTGTTGGATTGAATATTATGAATCTGAAGTTGTTTGACGCATATCGTATAATTGACCCACAGATACTTGTGGTGACATTGGAGTATCTAGGTGACATTAGGGTTGACTAATGTGTGTCATATGGTGTTATTTTTACTACGAACTCTAGGGCTGTTTGTGACACTTACAGGAATAGCTCAATGGATTGATCGGAAAGAATAACTTTGAGGTGGTTTCGTACCCTACAAGCAATTTCATCTTATGTTCTCCACGATAGGAACTTTGGAGTGACTTTTGTCGCACGTTGAGGGATTGCCATATGATCTAATTATGTTATCATTGTTGAGAGAACTTGCACTAGTGAAAGTATGAACCCTAGGCCTTGTTTCCAAGCATCGCAATACCGTTTTCGCTCACTTTTACCACTTGCTACCTTGCTGTTTTTATATTTTCAGATTACAAAAACCTATATCTACCATCCATATTACACTTGTATCACCATCTCTTCGCCGAACTACTGCACCTATACAATTTGCCATTGTATTGGGTGTGTTGGGGACACAAGAGACTCTTTGTTATTTGGTTGCAGGGTTGTTTGAGAGCGACCATCTTCATCCTATGCCTCCCACGGATTGATAAACCTTAGGTCATCCACTTGAGGGAAATTTGCTATTGTCCTACAAAACTCTACACTTGGAGGCCCAACACGAGTCTACAAGAAGAAGGTTACGTAGTAGACATCACGGAGCAAAGGGAAGAACTGCAGCACAGGAACGAGCAGGCTCTTAAGACCCCCATCGTTGGGGAGGCTGCCGAGGCTCAGGCTTTGGAAGCTGCACGCATAGCCCCTCTAGCTGAATGTGTGCGTTTGGAGGATCTCTAGAAGTCAATCAAAGACCATGCTTGCAGGCCACCCCCAAATCCCAGTCGACGGCAGCAACAACTCTTTCCGAGTGGATCTCGAGATGAGTATCAGGTACTCTGCACTCCGATTCAGAATATTGCTGTTGTTGCTGCTGCGCGTATAGCGGATTCCATCCAGCTGTCCCGATCCGAAGCGGGAGAAGTTTTCCGGCAAATCCGAGCGTTGCTCAGAGTGGCTGGGGAACATAATTCAGCCATTTCACAGTCGCACAACAGGTCGTCAGAGCGGACACGGTCCAGTTTACTCACAGCCCAAGATCGCCTCCGCGGCGTGAAGATCGTGGTTATCGCCAGGACCAGTACCTGGATCGAGGCCACAGGTAGTTTTATCCTCGACATCACCGTGACGACCTCCGTCGGGTGCCTACGCCCCCTCCGAGGGGTGGTTCGTATGCGCCCCGGTAGTATGATGACTGGCGTTCGTACGGTGATGAGCAGAGAAATCCAGTCGACCCCTGAGAGCCTAGGTTCGATGTAAGGTCAGTCGTCGTGCAGGGCCTGGTTGACAGGGGAAGGGCTCACCGTGAAGGTCTAGATAGAGACTGTCCGAGTGGAAACGGTGTGTTTGTCTCAGGGCTCGAGTGTTTCAGCATGGCCATACGAGCCGCAGAGATACCGCCCAACTTCAGATGGGCCACAGGTGTGAACAAATTCACTGGCAAGTCAAAGCCAGATACGTGGTTGGAGTATTAGTGAGTGGCTGTACAGATTGGTGGAGGCAATGATGATGTTGCCATGAAACATCTGCCCTTGATGCTGGAAGGGTCGGTCCGAGCGTGGTTGAACCAGTTGGCTCCTGCTAGTATCTACTGCTGGGAAGACTTGACCCGAGTGTTTATCGAAACATTCAAAGGTACATGCAAGCGACCTGCTGGCCTGACTAAACTGCAGCATTGCATCCAGAAACCGAATGAAACTTTGAGGGATTACATCCAGTGTTGGACCACACTTCACCATGTGGTGGAGAACGTTTCAGAGCACCAAGCAGTCTGTGCCTTCAAGGAAGGTGTCCGGTACAGAGAGCTCATCCTGAAATTTGGTCGGTCGGGGACCCTGTCCATGAACCGAATGATGGAGATAGACACTCGATATGCGAATGGCGAAGAAGAGGACCGACTCCGTAGTGGTAAAGGAAAGGCTGTGGACCCTGACGCCGGAGGCGGGAATTCCAGTTGGAGACAGAAGCGTAAAGCTGAGGCCGCTGGTTAGGCAGAAGCAGTGGTGGTAGCTGCTCAAGGCAAGTTCAAAGGGAAGGCTAAATAATAGTGGGTCCCTCGAAAGAAGAAAGATCAGTCGGGGCAAGGTGTCCTGGATTTGTCGTGTGTCATTCACACGAAGAAAGATGAGGAGGGTAACCTGATTTTACCCAAGCATACCACTCGACAGTGCACATTTCTTATTCAGTAGTTCTGTGATGGCCAACCAAGTGAAAAAGGTTCTGACAAGGATGATGATGAAGAGAAGGCAGAAGATTACCCAAAGGTTAATGCCACTCTGGTGATTTTTGCTGACGTTGAGAGCAAAAGTCAACTGAAAGACATCAACCGTGAGGTGAACATGGTTGCTCCGACAACTACAACGTACCTCAAGTGGTCAAAGACTCCTATTACCTTCGACAGTCAGCCACCCAGCTCATGTTGCTACCCCTGGGTGGCAAGCACTGGTAGTGGATCTAATCGTAGGAGGCACTCGGTTGCGCAAAGTTCTTATGGATGGCGGTAGTGGTTTGAACATTCTCTATGCCCAAATCCTCCAGGGGATGGGCATTCTGATGTCCGGACTCAATGAAAGCAACATGCAGTTTCACAGAGTCATTCCAGGGAAAAAGGCAAATTCACTCGGTCAGATTGCTTTGGATGTGGTTTTTGGTGACTCGAAGAATTTTTGGAAGGAAAAGTTGACGTTTGAAGTGGTGGATTTTCACAGTGCTTATCATGCTATTCTTGGCCGACCAGCTTATGCTCGCTTCATGGCCCGTCCATGCTACGTGTACCTTAAGCTGAAGATGCCCGGACCCAACACTGGTACAGCGAGGTGCTATAAAATGGTTTTTAACCCCTTTCCGCGATAGTGTTTGGAACCGTCACCTAGTGAGTGATTGCGATAGGGGGGTCCTTCTCACACGACCCAGAAACCGTCGGGGATATGCCCTCCTGGCACACACGCTCAGCAAAATGAGGTCGTGTGCGACCGACGAGCGACCAAATATGGTTATACGTACAGTAGTGCTAAAAAATACAATTATACATGCGAAATCATTTCCGGTCGTAAGTACATCCCACACAGTCAGTCCCCGCTAAACATTTCCATTCATATATACATCTCACACAGTCGCTCCAAGGAAAACGTTTGCGCAAGGTGGCCTAACGCAAACAGCTTTCAAGAGAATGTCGTGTGTGATTGTTCATTGATCCAACACGGTTTATTTCTGGAAACTATGTGCATTTCCCGAGGTCATCGCCGAAGGTGTTTTCTCAATAGCCGTTTGCAATAGGAAAACCCAATTAGCAAGCTAATTGGCCAATTAGCAGGCTAATTTCCCTATTATTAATAATCCATTTATTAATCTAATTGACATTCATATCAAGCACATAATATATTTCATTTCCATATTAAGGAAGCAGGATTTCATAATTGAAATACATCCGAGTACAACATGATATAGCTTCAGCACTCAGCTACCCCATTACACAACTGCACCAGCACCAAGTTTCACATGCAACATCTAGAACCTTTCGAAATTAGCATCATAGACGGTACATAGACAGATCATTCATGTTGAAGGTCTTTGCAACTTTAGGCCAGTGCCTGTGGATGATTGACCATCTATCCTTCGTCCTCTTCAGGAACACTTCAATATTGAACCATGGGTGTTGTATGAAAACCTTCCTCGCCTCCTGACCATGGAGGTGATTTGAGAGGTAATCATAAGTGAACTGCTTTGGAAAGGCCTAAAAACAAGGATGTGCATAAATATCTTCTCTATATTGGAAATGGGGCAAAGGAATAAAAAAAGGCAAGGTATAATAGTTAGTACCATCTTGTAGTGAACTGATGTCTTCTTCATTGTGCAGACAAATATTTTGTTGTTTTTTGTCGCCAATTTCTTTATCCTAACAATATTTCTGAGTTTCTTGACTTGATTGATATTCATGGACAACTCATTTCCCCATATGCAAAAAGGGTCGAACAGTGGGTCAAAACCTCTGGCAGCAGGACCTACATGTGCAAGACCAAATTGTTAAAAACCTAAATACTAGAATGGTTCCTGCAATTATAGATTGATCAGATTAATTCAAGCCACATGGAAAACCCATTTATCCAAACCAAGCATGATTAAGAACTAGGAAATATAGCACTTGTATATGTTTCTCATGTATTAAGTGTAGCCAAATTCGATTTATTCCTCACATGCACAACAATACAAAATTCTACCCACGACAATTGGACATCACATTGCAGAATTGAACCAAGCAGTTAACTAAACACCACAACAAATGAACCAAACATTAACTGAGCACCACATTGCACAATATACCATACTCCTAGTAGAAGATCAGACGGTTAACCAAACCAAGCATGCTCAACAACTTGGAAATATAGCAATTGTATTTGTTTCTCATGTATTTAGTACAACCAAATTCGATTTATTTCTCACATGGTATACAATAACAGAATGCAGCCACAACAATTGAACATCGCATTGCAGAACTGAACCAAGTAGTTAACTAAACACCACAACAAATGAACCAAACGTTAACTGAGCACCACATTGAACAATGTAAGATACTCCTAATAGAAGATCAGACAGTTAACCAAACCAAGCATGCTTAATAACTTGGAAATATAGCACTTGTATTTGTTTATCATGTATTTAGTACAACCAAATTTGATTTATTTCTCACATGGTATACAATAATAGAATGCACCCACAACAATTGAACATCGCATTGCAGAATTGAACCAAACAGTTAACTAAACACCACAACAAATGAACCAAACGTTAACTGAGCACCACATTGCACAATGTATAACATACTAGAAGATCAGATAGTTAACCAAACCAAGCATGCTTGACAACTTGGAAAATTGCACCCTGAAGAATTGAACATCACATTTGCAGAACTGAACCAAACAGATAACTGAGCACGACAACTAATTAACCAAACAGTTAATAAGTGAGCACCACATTGCACGACATATAGAACATATACACTACAGCAACATATTGCATGGTAAAAGTAGATAGCACAATTCACTAGAATTTGTTAAGGAAAGGAAGTAGCTAGCAAACTGGACATGGGTCCTTATAGTGAGCTAATATGACAAGCTACTCCTCATCGTCGGAGATATCGATGACGATTGGCTCCTTGGACATGGAAGAGGGAGAGGCCTCTGCATCGTGGGTGCCCTCGTTGTAGTGGTGAGTTGCCTGAGCCGCTCTGGGCACCAACCCGCTGGCTCTTGAGATGAGGTAAGCACGTGCACGCTGAGAAAACACCTCGTAGTCTTCGTCGAAGGCACCGAGGGTGGCCTCGAGAAAACGCTAGGAACTGTTGTTTAAAGCAGCCAACCGTGTCGCAGCGTCGGTGTCGGCGCGCGAGGCGTCGATGGTGGCCTCGACGGCGAGGTGCTCCTCCAAGCTCTGGGGGTCGGCACGAATGGCAGCCATCGCGCCCTCATCCGCGCGTGCGGCCGCGATTTGCTTCTCCGCTGCCAAATGCTCCTTGAGATCCTGGCTATACTGCGTGCACCATGGCTTAGGGCGGGACTTATTTGGTGGAGGGGTGGGTGATTTGGGTTGAAGGTGTCGCGTCGGCGGTCGAGGCATGTGGGATGTGGAAGGAGGAGGAGGATGGGGGTCGGGTGTGGTTTACCTACCTAGATAGGCGAGGCCGAGCAGCGTGAAGGAGGGTCGCCGGCGAGGAGACGGCGCTGCAAGCAAGGAGTGAAGGTTTCAACTTGGAAAGGAAGGCGGAAACAGGGGAAATGTGGCTTTTGGTAAGGGGGAGGGGGCGGGGAGGTAGATATTTCCGCGGAAGCCGAAAATTTTGAATCGCTTCAGTGAAAAACTGGCGCGCAAAGTGTCATCAGACGGTGCTCCAGGATATTTTGTACTGCATCTCACACGGTTGGTGATAATAAACTATGTGACATCTACTTGATTTTTATCTGCTAGACGGTGTTTGAATTGCTAGAACGGCGGCAATGGATGGTGTTTCAATTGCTAGAACTTTTATCTGTAGTGAACGTGCAACTATATGTGTGTCGTAAAAGAATTGGAATTATTCAGGGTTCGTTTGGACATTTTATACATTAAATTGGTTTTCTATCCATTTCAGGTGCACAATTCAAAATTAAACTACATGCACATGCTCCGATGCAACAACATGGGTTGTAAAATCATAGATGTGTCCATGGGTCTATGCTTATGTCCCATGCAAGAAATGGGGATGAATTTCGGCCGCTAACATTTAGATACATCGTTTTTAAATTCTAGTATATCGAAAACACGTCTGAAATTTATGAAACTTGACATGCTAGCATGGAACGGCATCAACATGCAGTGGAAAAAATATTGTCCCATTTGGGGCAGGTTGGGGTATATAAGCTTCTCACAACAAGCCTCATGGTTACAGTAGGGAACGTTTCACCTTTCTGGACGAAACGATATCCGTTGCCTCTTCTTGATTTCATTTTTTTTTCTAGTGTCAACATAGAACAACATGAGTGTTGTGCTAATGTTTGGAATTTTTTGGGGCTCGTTTGGACATTTTTATACATTAACTGAGTTTTCTATGCATTTATGTGCATACTTCAAATTTGAACTATAAGCACATGCTCTAATGCATATAAATTGGTTGAAAATTAAAATATGTGTCCTTCGTTGCATGCTTAGGTCCCATGCAAGAAATGGGAATGAATGTCAAACACCCTGCCGCCGTCACTCGGCGCAAACATTGAGATACCTGGTTTTTAAATTCTAGTAAATCCAAAACTCGTCTAAAATTCATGAAACTTGGCATACTATCATGGAGCGGCATCAAACATGTTGTGGTAAATTTTTTGTCCCATTTGGGGCAGGTTTGGGTATAAGCTTCTCACAAACCAGAGCTTCTCACAACAAGCCTGATGGTTTCGGTAGGGAACGTACCACCTTTGGGATGAAAGGATATCCGTTGCCTCTTATTGCTTTCAAAAAATTTCTAGTGTCAACATAGAACAACAAGAGTGTTGTGTTAAATTTTGGAATTTTTTGGGGTTCGTTTGGACATTTTTATACATTAACTGGGTTTTCTAGGCATTTTATGTGCATATTTCAAATATGAACTACATGCACATGCTCCAATGCATATAAATTGGTTGAAAAATCAAATTTGTGTCCTTGTGTGCATGCTTAGGTCCCATGCAAGAAATGGGAATGTTCAAACACCCTGCCACCATCACTCAGCCACAAACATTGAGATACCTGGTTTTTAAATTCTAGTAAATCTAAAACTCGTCTGAAATTCATGAAACCTGGCATGCTATCATGGAGCGGCATCAACATGCCGTGGTAAAATTTTAGTCCCATTTGGGGCAGGTTTGGGTATAAGCTTCTCACAAACCAGAGCTTCTCACAACAAGCCTGGTGGTTTCGGTAGGGAACGTGCCACCTCTGACGACGAAACGATATCCGTTGCCTCTTATTGCTTTCAAAAAAATTCGAGTGTCAACATAGAACAACAGGAGTGTTGTTTTAAATTTTGGAATTTTTTGGGGTTCGTTTGGACATTTTTATACATTAACCAGGTTTTCTAGGCATTTTATGTGCATAATTAAAATTCAACTACATGCACATGCTCAGTGCATATAAATTGGTTGAAAAATCAAATCTGTGTCCTTGGGTGCATGCTTAGGTCCCATGCAAGAAATGGGAATGAATTCCAAACACCTTGCCACCGTCACTCGGTCGCAAACATTGAGATACCCGGTTTTTAACTAGTAAATCCAAAACTCGTCTGAAATTCATGAAACTTGGCATGCTATCATGGAGCGGCATCAACATGTCGTGGTAATTTTTTTGTCCCATTTGGGGTAGGTTTGGGTATAAGCTTCTCATAAATCAGAGCTTCTCACAACAAGCCTGATGGTTTCGGTAGGGAACATGCCACCTTTGGGGACGAAACGATAGTCGTTGCCTCCTATTGCTTTCAAAACAATTCTAGTGTCAACATAGAAAACAGGAGTGTTGTGTTAAATTTTGGAATTTTTCGGGGTTCGTTTGGACATTTTTATACATTAATTGGGTTTCCTAGGCATTTTATGTGCGTAATTCAAATTTGAACTACATGCACATGCTCTAGTGCATATAAATTGGTTGAAAAATCAAATATGTGTCGTTGGGTGCATGCTTAGGTCCCATGCAAGAAAAGAGAATGAATTTCAAACACCAGGGCACTGTTGATTGCCAGTTAAACGTCGAGATACTTTGTTTTTAAATTCTAGTAAATCCAAAACTCGTCTGAAATTCATGAAACTTGGCATGCTATCGTGGAATGCCACCTGACATGTTGTGGTATTTTTCGTGTCCATTTTGAGAGAAGGCGCACTCGAATAACAACCAACAAAGGCATTTTGAAAAAATAGCCGCCACTTTAATATCTCAAACGTTTGTATAACTCAAATCGTCTGCGTTATGTTAACCATTCACGTGACGCCACGTGTCTTGGTTTTAATGGCTATAGGAGGTGCCGTGCGGACAGTTGCTTGACTGAACGAGAGGCGTGCGAGCGCAGTCCGGTGCGCAAGCTCACCGAGAGGCTCACAGGGAAGCGTGTGAGCTGTTCAATGCAGGATTTGTGCATCTCTTCAAAGCAGACGGTTCAGATTGAATATTGTATGCAAATTAAACCCAGACTTCGGCGCTAACACAAGAGACACTGCGATTTGTCAAAATATGCAACTAAAAATCACTAGCACTATCTAATTTTTGCAATTAAAATTCAGTAATTAAGCATATATTTCATTCATAGATTAAGCAGTCGTTCTCACCAGGAAGTGAGATAGCCTTGGACCGCCACTCGCCTCGCTCCCACTAGTGTGTATTAATGGCGCAGCCGAACGGCCGCACCCCCCATCCTCGCCACACACACAATCCTCTCTCTCCGCCCGCATCCTCGACGCCGTTCTTAGTCCTCAAAGCCGTCAGTGTATAAGGATGTCGCTGAAGCACCCCATCGGAGGGAGTGGCGATGCTGGGGCTGCTGAAGCACCGGAGCATGGTGTGAATATGGAGACAGAGGTTTCCGTCACCGTCGACAAGGTGGAGAACGAGGCTGCCAACAAGCAGAGGCGGGTCGAGAAAGAACCGCAACTGTAGGTGCAACAGACCCTAGGTATGTTGACCAACCGTGCACAGGCACAAGATCAAGATTGAAGCACTAGCTCAAGCCAGAGATTGGAGAATCAAGAGATTTGAAGTACCAACATACAACTCAGAGATACCAAGGACGAGCCAGGAGAACAAGATATCTACAGGGAAAGGGCCTCCCTCGCCAGGCAGGCGAGCCCGACAAGGGGCCAGGCCACCACCAGAAGCAAGTAACCAAGACCCCCGGCAGGGCCTGCCGGGGCTTGCGGGGGGCTGAACCATCCCGCCAACCGCGCAAGTACGACCCACGTTGTCAATCAGTGCGGTGTCAAGCCGCAAGTTGATTAAGTGGCAGCATTTGCCACATGGCAGCCGCCTCCTACAGAAGAAGCCCACGGATGACACCTGTCCAGCGACGTGTCAAGAGCACAGATGCGGAGCTGGCAAGATAAGCCCGGCATGCCTTGCTGGGCAACTAATGATGTGACACTGAGCGGTGCATTTAATGCACCCTGTCAGCCCGCAGAGTTAGGTATGATAGCACTATTTGCTATCATATCAGTGGGTAATGACCATTTTGCCACTGTGGTGACCCCTTAATCTATAAAAGGAGGCCCATGGCGTTCGTAGGAGGGGGTTAGAGGGATGGAAACTTGACAAACCCAAGCCACCACTTGGTCGTAGTCACCGTAGCCTAGAGGCAACCCTTGCCGGGAAAGTGTACTATGCACCACCACTTCCATTCCACCATCAATCCACCAAAGCAGGAGTAGGGTCTTACGCCTCGCGGCGGCCCGAACCTAGGTAAATTGCTCGTGTGCTCTCTGTCGTGCTGACGTGCGCTGATCTGCTCTTTGTGCAACGCGACGCCCCCCCGCCGAACCAGCAAGGGGCCGCCCGGTCCCATAGGTGGCCGTGGATGTCCCGCGGCATCTTTGGCGCGCCAGGTAGGGAGCTCGCTTGTGCGAACCTGAAAGCATGCGCAACGCGTCATTTCATCGCCATCTTCATCTTCGACGACACCATCGACCATGGCGCCCAAGAAGAAGTTCGGCCCTTCGGCCCAGCCATCCACCTCAAAGGCTCCTCGGCCTCAGACGCCGCGGGGGATGCAGGGACGGACGAGGACCTGAGCGCCGCTGGGGGCGTGGCGGGAGCAGGTGGCACCATCGCCACTCCCCCTGCGGCCAACACGGGGGTTGAAAGCTCCGGGGAAGAATAGCTTCAGCAGCGTCTCGATGGTTACGCTTTGTAGGAGGCGAACGGGAGGGTCGCTACGCTCACGCCCCTTCCTCCCACCGACGGATGCAACCACAGCAATGGCGCTCGGTCCGGGGTGAACCATCGCCCTCCGGCTGTTCCCACCGCGGGCGCGGTCGTGGCACGTGTGCTTCCTCCCGGACGATCCAACCCAACCACTGCGCCCGATGGAGCCGCGGACCCTCGAGCACCATCGCCGGGTGACCCTGCCGCTCAGGTGGTCGCCCCACCGCAGCGCAGGCGCGCCACCGCCGGCGCCATCGCGGGCACCGTTAGGAGCCAGGCGACGGTGCGGTCAAGATCATCAACTTTCATGCCAAGCACAGCCACGGAGGCTATGGCGTGGGCCCAGCTGCTGCTAAGGTCCTGCCAGCAGCCGAGCAGATGGATGAGTGGCGTGCCACCATCCAGAGTCTGCTCGGTTTTGCTGAGGCTGGGGGCTCGCGACGCGCTGGCCTGCCATGACCTCCCCAAGTGACGACCACCACCCACACTGTTGGCCGAACGGAGGGGGCCGTCGCCACCGTGCAGTCCCCACCACGGCAGCAAACGTGGGCGCAGCAAGATCAAGATCCCGATGACGTCTCGATGGCCTCTTCCGACCCTCGAGCACGTCCAGGCCAGCAGCGAACCCCGGAGGATAGGCGGCGGGAAGATGCGCGAGTCGTCGTGGGACGGCCTCTTGACGACCCCCGCCAGACCGACGGGTGCGGCGGCCCCAACGCCGGCGAGCCTGCAGTCAGTGTTGGCGGGTGCCTACCTTTCGAGGTCGGCTACCCTGCCTTTACACTTGAGTTGCGGCAAGTCCGTTGGCCGTCCGTTCGCACGTTCTAGCCGAAGATCCCCGAGAAGTACGACGGGAGACTGAACTCGGCAGAGTTCCTGAGCATCTACACCATTGCTGTTCAGGCTGCCGGGGGAAGAGATGAGAAGGTGTTCGCCAACTACTTCCCGTTGGCTCTCAAGTCCAATGTGAGATCTTGGCTCATGCACCTGCCGGAGAACTCCATTTCTTCATGGGCATTCCTGTGCCACGAGTTCATCGGTGCCTTCACCGGTGGCCACCAGGAGTCCGACAGGCCCAACGACCTACAGCTTCTCCAGCAGAAGGAAGGAGAAACCCTTCGTAAGTATTTACAAAGATTCAGTAAAGTTCATAGGAATATTCCAAATATCCATCCAGCAGCTGTTATAGCAGCCTTCCAGTCCAATGTGCGCAACCCTCGCATTCGTTCTAAGATGAATGTGCGGTTGCCCAAGACTATGAAGGAGCTGTACACCCTAGTGGATAAATGTGCTCGGATGGAGGAAGGAAGGAAGTTGCCTGGAGAGGAGGATTGCATCAATGTTGATTCAGAGGATGAAGATGAATCAACCGGCTAGAGAAAGGGCAAGAAGCGTAACAAGAAACCAAGAGATAAGGCAGTGATGATTGTGGAAGGTTCTGGCACGCCTAGTACCGGCAAGAAGGCCAAGGCTGAATCCCCCGGCAAGGAAGTTGCCGCGTGCACTGCCTACCGGGACGCCGCTGCTGCGGAAAAAGCCGG
Organism: Aegilops tauschii subsp. strangulata; assembly: GCF_002575655.3. NCBI lineage: Eukaryota > Viridiplantae > Streptophyta > Magnoliopsida > Poales > Poaceae > Aegilops > Aegilops tauschii. The sequence continues at coordinate 393,438,136 of NC_053037.3, forward strand.
GAAAGGTGATGGGCCATACTGCAAGATCCACCGGACCAAAGGCCATGACCTCCATGAATGTTATCAAGTTGAGTAGCTTGTCAAGACACAGAGGGCAGAGTATGATAGGCGTGATAAGGAGAAAGGTCAGAATGCTGCTGGTGGAAAGGGCCGAGGTGGTGAAGCAAACCGCCCAGGCAAACCCTTTCGGAACCAAGGAAAACCCGCCAGGGGCCAAGAGAAGGAAATCTGTGATGATTCGAGTGATGAAGGGAATGAAGAGGAAACAAGTGAGCAGGAATTTTAGAAGGCCACTGACGACCAATACATTGATGGAGGTGCATCTTTGCATACCTCCCATCGTCAGCTCAAGCAATGGGCACGAGAAGTTAATGTTGTGGAGCCAGCGCCAGAGGCCCAAAAGCCGCTCAAATGGTCCTGCACGCCCATAATCTTTGATGAGGAGGACTGCCGGTGTCAAAACCGGCAGATCTCAGGTAGGGGGTCCCGAACTGTGCGTTTAAGGATCGAAGGTAACAGGAGACAGGGACACGATGTTTACCTAGGTTCGGGCCCTCTTGATGGAGGTAATACCCTACTTCCTGCTTGATTATCTTGGATGAATATGGGGTTACAAGAGTTGATCTACCTCGAGATCGTAATGGCTAAACCCTATATGTCTAGCCTGTATGATTATGATTGCCTCTACGGACTAAACCCTCCGGTTTATATAGACATCGGAGGGGCCTAGGTTGTACAGAGTCGGTTTACAGAGAAAGGAATCTTCACATCCGAATGCCAAGCTTGCCTTCCACGCAAAGGAGAGTCCCATCCGGACACGGCGGGAAGTCTTCTGTCTTGTATCTTCACGGCCCATCAGTTTGGCCCGCGTCACATAGCCCGGACACCCGAGGACCCCTTAATCCCGGACTCCCTCAGTAGCCCCTGAACCAGGCTTCACTGATGATGTGTCTGGCGCGCAGACTGTCTTCGCATTGCAAGGCGGGTTCCTCCTTCGAATACTTCAAAGCAGTCCTCAAACACAGAAGACGTGTCCGGCTCTGCAAAATAGGCACCACATACAGCTGCGAAGAGTATAATATTTAACAAGTCCCATATGCTGACAACTTTGGTAGCGAGACGTTACGTCTCTGCCCGGTTATTATTTCGAACCGTCTTTCAACCTCCCGCTCCACGTTACGAGACATGGTCTTTATTGGCATATGTTGTCAAAGCAGAGATAGTGCCCCCTTATCGCGGGATTCTTGCCATCATGGGCGTGGGTAATCCCACCGTGTCGTTCACACGATCCCTTGGGAATAGGCGAGTTTTAAGGCCCGTGAGGTGGCGTTCGATATTCATCGCCTTTATAAAGGGGCACAGACCCATCCTTCTCCTCCACGCCTATTTCTTCCTCAGCCCTTCCAACCTTGAGCTCCAGCGCCCTAGTGTCGACTTAATTGCTACAAGCCTCCTAGTCATGTCCGGATCCAGCCCCCAAGGCAGGTGGGTGGCCTCTTTGGTCACGGAGGAGGACATCGCGGAGCTCCGGGAGGCGAGGTACCTGACCGAGGAAATCCCCCACAGGCTCCCTGCTAAGGGGCAAGTTATCCCTACACCAAAATCCAGCGAGAGGGTTGTATTCATCTCTCACTTCCTCCGCGAGCTAGGGTTCGCTCTCCACCCCTTCGTCCGTGGCCTTATGTTCTATTATGGGCTATATTCTCATGATCTAGCTCCGGACTCCTTTCTTCACATCTTGGCATTTATCGTCATGCACTGGTGCGCGTCGGTCCTAAACAAACGGTTTTTACCCCTTTCCACGACGGCCTTCGGAACCGTTGCCAAGTGAGTGTGTGCGATAGGGGGTCCTTCCCACACAACCCAGAAACCGTCGGGGATATGGAACAGTGATCCAGAGGCCTTCCAAAATGTAATCGTGTGCGATGCAGCCCACACTAAATTCTTTCGCACGTGTGGTATCGGTGATTAAGCGTTTCTAATGATGCAGCAAAACCATACGGTCTATCGTAACAAACCGTTTGGGAAATAGTATGTAAGGCACACTGGGCAACATATGAACCGTGTGTGATTTGTGCCCTATCGCACATGAGTTTTCTGCGTAACCCGTCTGCCATGCTAGACTCCATCACACACGTTTTCCAACAATTACCGTCTGCGATAATGTTCTATCACAAACGGTTCAGGAGCCCCTTCGCACACATACAAGTGTTGCAGACAATTTGTGATTTGTTATGTATCACCGATGGTTGTCGCAAGAGTGACGTGTGCTTTTCATTTGGGATCCCACACGTTTCCTGAAAAAATACGACTGGGATTGTATTTTGCATTGGGCACGGCTTACTCCCAGTTCTCGTGTGCGATAACGCGATATCACAAACGGTTCCGGAGAACCTACACACACGTAGTAGCATTGCGAATCGTTTGCGATCTGCTGTGTATCACCGACGGTTCCAATACGATTGACGTATGCTTTCCAATGTGGATCGCACACACTCATTTAGGTGAACCATGTGCGGAGCAATTGCCAGGTTAAAAAAAAATATCCCATTTTGAATCGGCACGCAAAAAGCAAATTCGCCACAGTATTCAATTGAACAAATAAACAAAAATATCCCATTTTGAATCGGCACGCAAAAAGCAAATTCGCTACAATATTCAATTGAACAAATAGTGTCCACAGGAAGAACATTCATCAGATTTCGCAACAATTGCAATTGAACATATGGTAGCTAAATTCCAATGATTTGTCCACACATATATGCATTACATAATTAATCATAGTGTACGAAATACGAAGACCTCATCAGATGGAAAATAATGGATCCATGCGTTATATGTTTAGCGGCTAACTCTTACTCAATGTTTCAGGAGAAACCATGCTGAAATCTTCATCATCACGAGTGGGATTGATGTAGTGATCCTGGAAGAAGTCGCTGATAAATCTCCGAACCATTAGCAATTCACCAGCCGGGAGCGGTTCAGGGGTCCTCGGTTTTAAGATGAGCTGCAGTATTTTTAAGATCAGAATGTGCCATATGAGTGGAGTAGAAGATATTAATTAAGATAGACTTACTGGTACTAATTCGCGAGGATCGTCACAACTATCAGCAGATTTGCAGATGGAGATCATGTGTCTGCAAACATAGTATCCACAAAGGTTAGTCCCTGCTTCTTGCTGAGGACACTGAAATTTTTTGTACAAAATTAGTCATGTATTTGTCCTGTTAGGAACAACCTAACTGGTGTTAGATGTATTGTTTTTTCTTTGGACAAAATAGAAAGAGGTTTATTTAGAAGCTTGAACATTTGACTAGCGTAAGGAAAGGTATTTGGAGACTGTTGGATAAATTTTCCGAAAATAATGGATTTCGGTGCATTACCGGAGAAACGATCTCGTGCTGCAGAGGTAGTTTCCTCTTGAACAAGTTCCCTGTTTTAGTTTCCCACAATGCGAGCACACTGCAAATGATGATGAATTTATACAACATCAATTATTGAACCAGATATGAATGCAAATTAATTTCAACATCATAGAATTCAATACCTATCCAAGAATTGCTGAAGATGCGTCAGATCCTGAGCGTTTGTTGACTCTCTGAGAGAATCGATGTAGTAAACTGTGTTCTTGTTTGGAACAATGAATACCAATATCAAGTGATTGGTACATATTAAGAAGGCCATGAACTTACGAATGATGTCGAAATCTGGAAGACAATCAGTGTATGCGTGGTTGTTTACTTGACTTACCCTTCATGATATGGCCAGAGAAATGATTCTGCATGGGATGTGTTTTTGAAGATACGGACGACCATGTTAACGGCCCAGTCCCGTCGGTCCTTTTCATGTAATGTTGTGCCATTTGCTAATGCAGGATCTATGAAATACACACTCTCACTTTGTCTTCTCTGCGCGTTCAATCCCCTGAGAGGAATAAAATGCAGTTAGTTGTTTATCATTTACAGCCTTGTATGGAGAAGTTGATCAGTGTTTGTTAAGTACTTACAAAATCACGCATCTAACAAGAGTGGCATCGAGCACGTTGAAGTTGAAGAAGAGATGTAAGTCCTCGAAACTCACAATGATGGAACCAGCATCGTGTCGGAAATGATCTCTGTTGTAGTGGACTAGCATATGGTGATGACCTTCTGACATTTGATCCATGCAATATTCATGTAACTCGCGGCAACTGGAGCTGCACTCATCAAAGTATTCGCCAACAAGAAATGGCTGACCATGGACGTAATTGCATGCTTCAAGTACGTCTGCTTTTCTTTTAGCAAGCAACAATTATACTTCTTTATCATCCATGGCGTCAGAAATAATATTACTCCCCGATTCAAACAAGCTGCTGTTAATTTGGTTCTGGGCGATGAGTGCTTTAAGTAAGAGGCAATCGTTCTCTTTCCTCTTCACTTTCCCGCTGCGCTTCCTCGTGGTCGTGGGTGTAGCCTTTTTGGCCACTTCCTTCTTGGTACTTGAAGCATTTCTGGCAGAACGTCTGGTTGCCTGCACGGTAGACTGCCGAGCAGACGGTGAAGCTTGGACGGACTTCTTAGCAGACTGTTTATCTATGCCGGACCGCTGAGCTGGCGGTGCTGCAGTGACGGACTGCTGGGCTATAGGAGCAGAGGCATCGGACTTCTGACCATGCGTTGAAGCTATGTTGGGTTTCTGCACAGGTGGTGCCAACTTGTCGGTGTCCTGATGACGCTGTGCCAACGCGTTGGTTTGCTGAGCAAGAAGTGCTGACGCATTGGTATGCTGATCACGCGCCTGCGGCCCGACGGACTGATGAGCAGTCGGTTCTGGACCTACAGACTGCTTAGCAGGCGGTTCCGAAGCATCAGACTTCTTAGCAGTCTGTTCCACCAGGTTGGTCTGCTGAGCATGTGCTGCAGCTGGGTCTCCCCTCGCTGCTTCAGCGACCGGCAACTGAACCGGTGGTGCGTCATCAGCAGTTGTAGGCCTTGCCACTGGCTGCTTTAGGGCGGAGGATGACATGCCATGTACACCACAAAGTCGGTCCGGCTGATCACAGGTTGATGCATCAGCCCGCAAGAGCTGCTCTGGAAAGGAGAGCGTCACCGGTTGAGGGGCGATAGTGGTTGCTCTTGGCGGGGCTTGAGGAATCTCATCGATGAACTCTATTTCCTTTCGTGGCCACTAGATGTGATGTAACAGTGTTTCTCCCAAGGTCCTTTGCTCATCAAAGTCTCCTAGGACATTCTTCAGGGCAAATTCATTGAATCTAGGCCTTACTTCGGTCACGTAGCACTTCACACAGCCCGGCTTCAATGGCACATTGTCCAAGAAGAGGCCATCTTCCAAGAAGGGTGGGCAAACCCAGGCTGTTGCACATTTTAATGTACCTTCATAATGTGTAAGCATGCCCTTCAGTCTGTCTTTCATTCTAGATAGATCAGATATAGCATCATCACAAGCAGCTGCAGTCTCAGTGTCGCTAGGGTCAGCTGATGCACAACTACTCTTGTGCAGTGTTGTCGCACAATAAGCAGCATCATCCATGCCCGCCTCCCCTCCCATCTGCTGGCTATCTGTCAGTGTTAGAGTCGTCTGCATCATCATCATTGACTCCTCAACATCCTTTCGAACATCCAGATAAATCTCCTTCTTCAACTTTTCAAACAATGCATTCTGCTTCATTTCACTCCTTACTTTTTTCATGTTGAGCCTCTATTCTTTGCTGAGTGTGAAAGCCCTCTTGTGCGGGACATTAATGCCTATACCCCTTGCACGGCCAGGGGGCTCTTTTGTGTCCAGAGCAATGGACAGAATGTCACATGGCCCTGAGTTCCTGTGGAACCTTCCAGGGATCTTGGAAGCCTCTACCATCACTTCATACAGTTTGGCATCACGTGCGTTTTCAAAGTAATAAGCTCCGCCATCATGCCTCTTTGCATGTGCCCGCAAGTAGTCTCTGGCGCGTTCACCCTTGATTTCACTAAAGGCCGGACTCCCACCCGCCGCTACTGCTTCTTTGTCCTCCGTTCCCATATCAGTTTCATGTCGTAGTATCCTGCCACACCCATACGATGGGGGTGTATCTTCTTCTTCTGAAGTTCCGATTGCTTGAAACTCTTCACAGCAAACTCTGGAGTTGCCCTGACCCTTTTGAATACCGCCCGGTCTTCCATTGTAATTTGGGGGTATGCGGGGATTGGGTCCTTGCCTTCACTCAAGTACTTCTTGTACAACACGTGCTTCCAGTTTCTCCAAGCATCCCTAGCCTTCTTCAGTGCAGCGTGTTCCACCTGCACTCTCCACTGCTCTGGAACGTTGAAGTGATCCATGATCTCCCGGACTATCCTTTGCCATGTTTCTGTGTCAGCCTTCCGAAACCCCGGCAGATTAATGTTGAGCCTTGCCCTGCCAACAAATCCACACACATTCCTGAACCTCATGCGTGCTTTATCTAGTTTAGTTGGAGCCCAGGACTTTAAATCAATCTCGGTTACTTCATATACACCTTTAGGCTGGAGTGTGGGCTTCCTTGGAGCGTTCCACCGTGTCCTGACCGGAAGGGTAATTGCTGCAGCTCTATCCCGTTCAAGACTACTTGATCCCTCACAATCTGCTGAAGACCTAGGGTTGTCCGAATCAGATGAAGATACATGGCCTGAATGAGTGTTGTTGCCGCTACTCGGCATCTACATAGAACACATGCGAAACTCAGGAAAGGAGGATAAGCATAAAATTAACAACTTGGTATCAAACTTTCTAAACATGCCATGCAATAATTTAGAAAATGTACGGCTAATTTGTTAAGTTTGTGTGACTCGGGCGCCCGCGATCTGTAAATAGGCAGTAACTTATTGGAACAAATACAGCTTATATGTAGTAAGGAAGGTCGATAATGAACATATATACGCTCTCCGTTATTTTATAGCCAATTTGGGAACATACGAAACGAAATTGGAAGAGGGATTGCAAGGAAATATGTCTCACCGCGATGGAGAGCAGTAACTAACAGGCTTCTTAATGCAAACCCGGCCGGACCACAGGAGAGGCGAGGGTTACTGCATGGATATGCTCGAGGGTGGCTGGCGAGCAAATGAAGACGGCGAGGCGCGGGCCATCGCGTGTTGGGAACGGCAGTGGACGTAGGCTTGACGTCGAAGAGCGGGCACACAGCCGGGTGAGCACGGCGGCGCCGAAGAGGGTTCTGCTATGGATCTGGGGGAGGGGGGAGTTGGCGAAGGAGATTGGGTGGACTAGTTGAGTGAAGTGCGGGCGGACGGTGGGAGTGTTGGCGGCCTAGGTGAAAAGGGTGAAAAATATCCCCGGTAGCCGCGCGCGCGGAAAGGCCTATGCAAACGGTTGCCTCTAAGCGTTCGTGTGCACAAACAGAATAATTTCGTTTGAAATGAAGACGTACTAATTTTGAAATGAAGACGTGAGTTCATCGTTTCTCATCTAAATTTTTCGCACGTAAACCAATCACAATTTTACCACGGGTTTGATTTGCTAGCGCATTTCAGGTCTCGTGTGCTATATGTAAGATATTTTTTGGCATTTACCGTGCATGTTTGCATATAAATCAATTCCTAGCCGGACTGCATTTCCTGTCGAAAGGATGAGGATTGCCGTTCGATCTGGGAGCATCCAACGGTGCAGACGTACGATCCGTGGGGTTTGGGTTCTGGCCAATCAGAACGCACGACTCAGATCGCACGCGCAGCAAAGGGGGCATCGGCCACGGTTTGGTAGGCACAGGGCTTTCTTGTGTGAACCGTGTGCTATTTGAAAACATTTTTTGGGAGGGGCTATTTGAAAACATGTACATGTGTTGTTGAAAGGGATGAGGATCGCCGTTCGATCAAGGAGAATCCAACGGTGCAGACGTACGATCTGTGGGGTTTGGGTTCTGGCCAATCAGAACGAACGACTCAGATCGCGCGCGTGGCAGAGGGGTGGGGGGTGCACCGGCCATGTTTTAGTGGACACACGGCTTTCATGAGTCAACCGTGTGCTCTTTGAAAACATTTACATTACCTAACATCATATTTTTGTTCGAATGAAAACATGAGTTCATCGTTTCTCCTCCAGTTTTTTTCCACGGTAAGAAATCATGAGTATAGTGGAGAGTGTCATATACTAGTATCATGAATATACAGTACATATGATACTACCTTTAATTAATTATAGCGCATAGTATAATACATAGAGTATAGTATATCATATATATAGATCATATTTATTGCCATGCATGACACAAATTAGCATCGCATTTAACATGATACGGTATCTACCTACTATATGTTACTCTAACCCTCTTTATATATATTTAATTCTTTGCAACATCAGCATATATACTTGCTATTTCCGAGTGCATGACATCGTCGGCTATGATACCACCACTATGGCCAGCCTTATATAGGGAGTATCATATAGTACTATATATATATAGTATCATGCATATGATACTAGTGTATTATACTACGTACGTACCTTCATAGTGCATATATAGTATCATAGAGTAGTACTAGCTCCCTCTGTAAACTAATATATATAAGAGCGTTTAGATTACTAAATAGTGACCTAAACGCTCTTATATTAGTTTACAGAGGGAGTATATATCATAGATGGCCGTATTTATGGTCATGCATGACACAAAGTAGTATAGCATTTATTTTATATATAAATATATATGTTATGGTATCTACCTATGTTACTGCTTCTTTGCCACATCATCATATTTTCTATTCCCGGGTGCATGATACCGGCTATGACACCCCCACTATGGCCACCCTAATAAGGCTGGTCGTAATATGGGAGTATCAAGCGGTATGATGCATGCTAACTAGACTTTTGGATGATGTGGCACACAGTTAAATGATGAAAGAGAGGGTGTGTGGTATCATATCATGATACCGTATCATATTAAATGTTGTACTACTTTGTGTCATGCATGGTAATTAATAAGGAACCTAAGATACTAACTCATGATACTATGCATGCACGCATTACAGAGGTATTGCCGATCATATACTAGTATCATGCATATATACTCCCTCCTTTCCGGTTTATAGGGTTATCTCAAAATTTTATTTTTTCCGTTTTATAAGGCTCAATTTAGTTGTTCCCCATCACATGTCCAGATTCCAAGGTGCATTAAATCATTGCATGCAAGTATTAAGAGAAAGTTGACCAATGCATGTACTTTATATATGCATGCATGTATTGCAATTAATACATTGGAAAACATAAAATTTTGAGGAAAACAAAAGCATTAATTGGGTGTTCTTGCAAACTACAAAAGGTATTCCACCACTCACCATCTACCTTGGTTGGTGAGATTTTTTAATTGAGCCCTATAAGGCTGGTTGTAATGGGGAGTATCATATATATATATATATACATATACTAGTAGTATCATGCATATATATATATATATATATATATATATATATATATATATATATATATATATATATATATATATGATAGTGTAGCTAGGATACTAGCTACTTCCGTAATGCATAGCATCATAAGTTAAAATCTTAGGTTGCCTTACTAATCACACAAAGTAGTAGTACAACATTTAATATGACACGGTATCATGATATGATACCACATCCTCTCTTGTGTGCCACATCATCCAGAAAGTCTAGTTGGCATGCATGATACCGCTTATTATAATACCATTACAACCAGCCTAGCTAAACCGGAAAGGAGGGAGTATGAGACTAGCTAGCCACAATGGAGAGTAGTACACTGGTAACATACACATATCCCTAGACTATATATGTTACTACCTTCATAGTGGGTAGTAACATAAGTGTAGTATCATGCAAAGCTTCATTCCTTAGGTTACATACTCATATTGCATCGGGACATGTGATGCTACAATAACTATCTAAGTTACTGAAACTATCTCTCTCCTCATTAACTTATTGCCACATAAGCAAGTTTGCTGAGTTGGAGTCGGTGTTACTGCTGAAGTTACTCCCACTGTGGCTAGTCTGATACTAGCTAGTCATCTATGATATACTAGCTACCTCACTAAGAGCATGGTTAATAATACAGCCAAGGGTCGACTATAAGAAGTTGACATGTCATATACAGCCAACCTCTTAGCGGGTAAGTACAATAATAAGTTTTATATACGTACTAGTTTATCAATAGTTGGCCCACCTTACATCCTCACAAAGTGTCTTGGGTCTCCTGTTGCAGCTGGCTCTACTAACCAAGAGCCCACTTCTCTTCTCTTTCCTCGAACTAATAAGCACATATATATTATTCTATTCCTTATAGCCAGACTACCCACAGTGGGAGTAACATTGGTAGTAACATCACACATATCTAGATAAAATAGATGATGTGGCAAGCAATAAATGAAGAAATGGAGGAAAGTGGATATGTGTGATGTTACTACCTATGTTACTCCCACTGTGGGTATAGTCTTACTGTAGTATGAGACTACCCACAATGGGAGTAACATAGGTAGTAACATCACACATGTCTAGATAAAGTAGATGATGTGGCAAGCAATAAATGAAGAAAGTAGTAGCATAGCTAGTTACTAGTAGTATGAGTAACATCACATGTACATATCAAGGCAAGATGTGTCTATAGCCTAATAAATGAAGTGTTGCATGTTACCACACATATATGTTACTCCCCACTATAGAGGTAGTAACATATATAGACTAGTGTAACACATGGGCATGTTACTAGTCTATGTTACTACCCATTGAGGCTAGTCTGAGTAACATCACACATCTCAAGGCAAGATGAGTCTATAGCCTAATAAATGAAGTGTTGCATGTTACTACACATATGTTACTCCCCACTATAGAGGTAATAACATAGACTAGTAACATTCTATGTTACTACCCATTATGGCTAGTCTTATGTCACTCTATTGTGTACTTACTTGCTCTAATAATGCATAGTATCATATGTAGTACTTTATTTATATTGTCATGCATGACACATAGTAGCATAACATTTATTATGATACGGTTTCATGATATGATACTTAACCCTCTCTTTCTTCATTTAATTAATTCTATGACAGCTCATCAAAATTGCCTAGTTGGCATGCATGATACTAGCTATGATAACCCCTTACTATCAGCCTAGCAAACGTGTACAGATCATTTGTGCGTCACTTTTGTGAGTTTTCACCCGTTTGTTCGAGAAGCGGGGAGAAGTTTCAAACATTTCGGCCGCGAGGTGCGGCCACTGGCGTAGGCCTAGTTGGTATTTTAATTACGGAAAATTCAGATGGAGTTCGGACATCATCAAAATCGATGTGTGTTTGTGGCGTGCTCTCACGCCCTGTGGAAAAAATTGGTAAAGTTTGGCACAAGTTTTGATGACCGCTCGTTCCAAACCGGAGCATCTCACATGAAGGATCATGGTTTTCTAAAAGGAGATGTGTCAATTCAAACTCCTGTGGCCGGTGACTTCATCGTTTGGCCTCATAAAAATTTTCCACGGTACGCAATCACCATTATACCACAGGTTTGATTTTCTGGCGCATTTCAGATATAGTTAGCTATATTTAAGACATTTTTTGATATTAACGTGCATTTTGTGCATAAAAATAAAATTACAACCGGAACTGCATGTGCTGTCGAAAGGGATGAGGATCGCCATTCGATCTGGGAGCATCCAACGATGCAGATGTACGATCCGTGGGGTTTGGGTTCTGGCCTATCAGAAAGCACGACTCAGATCATGGGCGGGGTGGTGGCGGGGTTTGGTCAGCACACGGCTTTCATCAACGAACCGTGTGCTATTCGCAAACCAGATTGCATATTTTTGTTCACACATACTGTAGTGAGATCGATTGAGTGTGCTACCTCTATGATATAATAATAATAATAATAATAATAATAATAATAATAACAAAAAACAGTTCATATTCATTGCCTGAGCTGACAGCATATCAAGGTCAACATATTAACGGTTCTTACATCAATAGAAAACCGGGCATAACTCACAAATTCAGTACATGCGACAGTTCTAAATTGAACGAATTAAGTTGCAGGGTAGGCATAAAGACTAGTCTTACAGCTTAATTCCCATGTACATGTGGGAACAAGGATCATTAAGTTGACCCCGAATGAACTTGGGGTTTTTGATGATTTTAAACTTCTTCTCTGTTGCACTGGCCCTTGGCTGGCAACTCATCAAATTCATCGTACTCATCCTGATTGGCAACATCGTCGACACCCAGTACCCTTCTCTTCCCATGCATCGCTAAATGGCTGTTCTTATGCAAGGGGTCTTCCATAAAGAAAATTTGGGTAGCATCGCTGGCAAGAATGAATGGGTCCGCGTGATATGCCATCGTTGTCCTGTTAACACAGGTCTTCCTGTACTCATCAATCCTTACCTAACCAAGAGGGATCCATGCGCACCTGAATAATGCCACCTTAACTTTCACATAGTCAAGCTCCCAAATCTCTTTGATGGTTCCACAGTATACCATTTTATTAGCTTCATTTACAGTCATGCATTCTATTCGAACAGAGCTGTTCTAATACGAGGTCTTCTTATCACGTTCCTCAGTGTAGAACGTGTATCCATTTATGTCATATGCTTGGTACGTCAGCACCGTAGGTGATGGATTTTGTGCCATCCACATAGCAATGTCATCGATGGATCCTTGTGCCAAACGATTCTTCAGCCATTCGGCGTAGTTCTTAGTGTGCTCCTTCATCTCCACCTCTGATGAGGGCACCATTGGTAAGAATCTTTGGTGTATCTCTGCCAAGTGTTCTTCGGCATAAGCGATGAGAATTGGGCTGTTAAGCAGTACCGTCAAATGGGCTTTCTCTGCCAATTCTTCGGGTGCAGCCATTTGCATGCCAACAAGGACTGGCTTACCTTTCAACCTTCCCTCATGGCGAGAGAGGGGCAAACCTATAGGTCTTCGTTTCATGTATTCGGTGCAAAACTCAACCACCTCCTCCGCGGTATAACCTTGTAGGATGCTTGCCTCTGGATGGTTTCAGTTCTGACAAAAGCGCTTCAGGATTCCCATGAACTGCTCGAAGGGATACATGTTGCGAAGAAACACAGGACCACAATACTTTATCTTGTCGACAAGGTGCACAGTGAGATGGACCATGATATCAAACAATGGCGGTGGGAAAAACATCTCTAGGTTGGACAATATTCTTGCAATATCATCTTGCATATGATCCAACTCTTCAGGATCTACAACTTTCTGCCATAGTTGGTTGAAGAAATCACAGAGGTCAATGAGTGTGTTTCTTATATCTTTGTCCATCAGATTCCTAATGGCCACCAGGAGGTTTGTGTCAACATTACGTGGCAATCATGTGACTTCATGTGTCCCAACTTCATTTTACCTGAGCTCACATCCACGAGACTTCTGATGTTTGCGGAGTAGGAAGAGGGTGTCTTAACTGACAACAAATAGGTGAAGAACTGTGTTGCTTCTTTTGTACTGAAATTGTAACTCTGGCTAGCTTTGATGAATTTGTCATCATCTTCTGCTTCACTCTTGCGTTGCGATTGATCAGCAAGCATATCGAGCCGTGAACTGTCACCATCCTTTCTTTTACCTTTAATCTTGAGCAGAGTAGCAAGGATGCTTTCACACACGTTCTTCTCTACGTGCATGACATCGATGCAGTGACTTACACGTAGAATCTCCCAGTAAGATAATTTCGAGAACACCGATTTCTTCTTAAACACTTGATCCTTGGGTGTTAGTTTCACCGTCAAAGGGTGGTTCTTGCCAAGCACAACATTAATTTCTTTAGCCATGTTGTGGACCACCACCCCTTCATATGGTCTTGGGGCTGCAGCTGCCTCTGTCGTACCATCAAATTCAGCTTTCATCTTTCGGTATGGGTGATTTTTCCGTAATAACCTACGATGACGCAAATACACTGTTTTGTGCGAGTTAGGAAGTCTTCTGCTAGCTGTCCTATCCATGCATGTGACACACCCTACTTCTCCCCTTGTTTTCTGCCCCGATGTGTTGCCTAATGCCGGCATATCTTGAATGGTGTGCACCAGCATGGCATGTAGATCGAAAATCTTCTTTCTGTAAGTATCATAACATTTTATAGCAGGCACATCTATCCACACTGTCAGCAGTTCTTCTACCAGTAGCTGAAAGTAAATGTCGATGTCATTTCGAGGTTGCTTCGGGCCTAGGATAATCATTGACATCATAATGTATTTTTTTCATACACAACCAAGGAGGTAGGTTATATATGCACAGAAGCACCGGCCATGTGCTGTGATTGGTGCTCATATCGCCAAAAGGATTCATCCCATCAGTACTCCCCGAGCCTTATACTTCTAGGATCCTTGGCAAACTTTTCAAACTTTTTGTTGATTAATTCCCACTGAGCCCCATCTTTCAGGTGCCTCATATACCTATCCGCAATTCGCTCATCATGATGCCACTGCAACCTCTTTGCCTCTCTAGGGTTTGCAAACAAACGCCTCAACCTTGGAATTAAAGGCAAGTACAAAACAACCTTGAATGGGGCTCCTGTCTTGATCTCGCCGTCCAATTTGTACTTGTCCTTTGCTCTCCTGCGCTTGTATCATGCATGCTTGCATGTGGGACATGCACGATAATCTTCGTATTCACCACTGTACAATATACAATCTTTCACACAAGCGTGTATCTTCTGTACTTCAAGTTCCAATGGGCAAACAATTTTCTTCGCTTCATTCGTGCTTCTGGGGAGCACATTATCTTCCGAAATAATTTCTTTCAAAAGACCTAACATCTTAGTGAAGCCCTTGTTTGATAGACCATTTGCTGCTTTAAATCTGAGAAGCGCCAAGGTGGCACTCAACCTGGAATATTTCTTTTTGCAACCTGGATACAATTCTGTCTTGGAGTCCGCATCAATGGTTGGCAGATCCTTGTACCCAATCATATGCTTATCTGGCCCTCGAAATCTGCAATCATAGCAGCAAAATCTGGCATATCAAGATCGTCGTCATCTGCGTCGACGTCTTGGTTTTCCAGTGGGCGTTTCGGCTTTCCGGTGTTCCATTGGTAGCTTGACAGCTCTGCCCTGATGTTAGATTCAACATCCATGTGACGCTGATCGGGGTTTGGCATCTCGCTGCCCTGGGTATCTTCATCCATGACCTCCTCTTCACCGTGTCTGGTCCAACGTGTATATCCATCCATGAATCCCCTAGAGACTAAGTGCATCGGGACATCTGCAACTTCATGTGACTCTATATTGGCACAATCAGTACATGGACACAGGATGTAATCCGCATCACCAATTCTCCTCTTTGTACTTTTAGCCAAATTCATGAACTCTGTCATGCCACTGATAAAATTTGCGGTTTTCCGATTCTTCATCCATCGAGATCGTTCCATCTGCAGCACACGAATGGTAATTAAAAACAAAACAACAACATTAATACACAGATTAACTGCTGTCCAAAGATGCGTGCATAAATCACAAGGTTTTATTTTAATAATTACTGAGGGCGCTCCATGTTGTTATCCAGACGTGCTAAGACAAAAATTAATGGCCAGTCAATTTACACGCAGAGTACTAGTACAACACTACACTTAGGAATTGAATACATAAATTTAGCCACTCACAAAAAGAATACCTTAATTAATTAGCCGCGCGGCGACCTCCACCCAGCAGACAGACAAGCGCGATGCGGCGGCACGCCGAGACAGCAGGGTCGAAGAGCAAAGCTTAGTGCGGCTGCCGCCTGAAGTTCTACCTCCACTATCCCGCCATCGACCGCGATGGATGTGCTCGAATCATGCCGCCGCCGACCTCGATGGTTGAGCTCCTCCTATCTCCCGCCGCAGAACGAGGATTGACCTCCTATGACGCCGCCACCGCCCACCGACCGAGGATTGACCTCTTCTCCGGTAGCCGCTGCCTAGGCCGCCGCCGCCATCTCTATATGCAGAGCGGCTATTTTTTATGGATATCCGCAGAGCGGCTGTTTACACGGTATCTCATCGTAACTCAATTATATGGACAGGGTAGTACATCACATACGGTTATGTAACGGCAACCGTGTCTAACCTACATTGTCTTCTCACACGGTTTGGTGCAGAAATCATGTGTGACGTTGTAATACCTAACACAAACGACATGTACAAACAGTGTGCCCTATACAACATATATATAGTGCCATTAGTAGTTCCCGACTGTTAGCTTATCTCCACAGTTTCCCCATTTCCCCCAAATCCCTACATAGCCTCCAAATTCCCTCACGTGGCGCTGACATTGGGGGAATGCGGACGAGTGGTGCTGATGGTTTCGGTGCGGCTTCTCCTGCTCGTATCACCGCCACGACGGTGGTCGCCGCCGAGCACTTGCCTAAGGTCATCAGAAGGCAGGTGTACTACGGATCTGAATTGTCCTGTCAGGTTCCAATCTATCCTGATCTTTTTTACCATGTCCAAAGTATGGCTCCTTGCTGAATGACCCCCCCCCCCCCCGCCCCCAGGATTCGGAGCTTGACTCCAGACTCCCGCAACACGAGTTCGACTTTGAGTTTTGTGCCACCGAGAAGTACCAAAAGCTGAGTTGTGTGCACGGGCAAACTCCCGCTCGACGTGTATGCAGGGAGGGATTCGACAATGGCAGGCGGTTTCTCAGTTGCCCCTTAGAGGTTAGTCCTAATTAAGTTCATCATTTTACTTCAGTTAATTCCACCGCTCATCCAGAATACTATTTAACATTGGCAGGGATATGAGGCTTGTGCCTTTGTTAACTGGCTGGATGAAGAATGGCATGGCAGGGCTCGGAATGTTATCACCAAGCTCGCAGAAGATAACGTAAAGCTGAAGAAGAAACTGGCTGATCTGGAATGTACAATCAGTATGATGAAGCAAGAAAGAATCAATCACAGGCAACAGATGAAAGCAAGAGACAAGAAGGAACTAGCATGTGTAGTTGTGGTTGCCGCATTAGCCATGTTCTATGCGCTGTTTGCAATGATGATTAGGGGTTTTGTTTGATAGTATTGCTAAAGCACATCTAGATGTGCTCTAAGTAATGCACATCTAGGTCCTATATATGCCATTGATGTTACACGAAGATTCGTGCAGATATTTTTCTTTGCCTTTTTTCTTTTCCTTTCTACTTTGATTATTACTGGCTTTATCAATAAGAAGAGCTCAATGTATTGCTTGCCAACTCTCCTACTCCGTTCGTACCGGTACAGGTGCATAATCCCAAAACTCGTTCCTTGTTTTTGTCCTGAAAAAGGAAACCAGCCAAATAGCCAATAGGAGTCTGCGCAACCCCGGGAATTTGGAGCAACTGGGTACAAATAATTACGGTTGATTATATCAGCGGTTAGATAATACGTCAACCCCCGCTTCAATCCCTGCTTCAATTGGCAGTTCCTCTTCTCTGCATACCCCGCTTAAGTGTCCACCATCTTCATCGTTCCCGGCAGGCCACGCTACACACTAGCACACACTCTGTAGCCATGTCGAGCGATAGCGAGGACGACAGTTCGGCCAGCAGTCTGGCGCCCGATGATAGGTCAACATCGGAATCATCCCGCTCGTCTTCCATGAGTCCGGTGTTGAGCCCAGACCTCAATTATATCCGGTTCATGGAAGGGATGCCGCCTCCGGAGTCATCAGACGACAACCAGACGGACGAGGAGCCGTCGGAGGACGAAGAAGAGGACGACGATGATGAGGAGGAGGAATGGTCGAACGAGGAGGCGGACGATGACGGCAGCAATGACGATGATGACGGCGGCGGCGATGAAAAGCCAACGGTCAGCGGCAAGAAGCGTCCTCGCCAAGACGATGTCGCGGGGCCATCCAACAAGAACAACAAGAAGAAGAAGGACTAAATTAAGCAGACAGCATATATCTCTGTTTATCCTGTCAATCTCATCACAGACAGTTAGTAATATGTACTCGACAGAGATCTTCTACATTATCGCCAATAGGTTGGTTTGTTGAACTGTCTGCCCTCACGAGCACACAATTCACAAAAAAGACCATATGGGCTGTCTATAATGATCGCACACAATTCTGATTACCGACCTGTTTGCCGGGTATCACACACATCTTGTTACGCCGAATCGTTTGTGTTCACCTCACTCATCGCAAACGGTTCATCGGAGTGAACTGTATGCCGTATATCGCACACACCTTGATATGGCTGCCCGTTTCTGTTGTTCTATCTCATCGCAAACAGTTCGTACAGATCAACCGTATACCCCTCATCGCACACGCAACTAAAATCTGAACTGTGTTTGATCTATCATTCATCGCAAACATTTTGCATCATTTCTGACGGTTTTCATACATCACCGTTTGTGATTATTGCATCGCACATAGTTTCTCGAAGGGTCTCTGATCGTAGTGTCGCGTTAGCAGCATCCTGCAGTAGTGATGTGTGAGGCTTTTCTCCGCATCCCCCACACTTCGGCCTATGGCTCAAGACTTTCAATGTGAAGCCGAAGGTAGTCAACGGGGAGCAGGCGGAGTGCGGCGGCGCTATGGTGAGCAAACTTGCCAATACTATCTAGCCAAAAGGCACCTTCATGGAAGCCTCCAACTTATGGCAGCAGGAGTGGTTCTATATCACCGAACCCCGTGGTACCAAATGGGCAGCCACGCCTGTGTTCCGATCTGGCCCTCCACTGCGGCTCGCATCGTGGATTAATAAGGGGCTAGACTGGGGATCAACTGATGAAGTGCAGACGCTGCAAAGTCATATTCAGAGCATCCTCGAAAACGACACCGGCCTCATTATCGTGATCCAGGTGATGCTAGTCCGCCGCATCCTCCCGTGCCAGCGACGGCCTCTCCGCATGTTGCAGTTCAATCCAGAAGGACCGCGGACCCTTCAGCGATTCTTTAGCACAACACACAGAGGGATGTGGAAACTGTTCTTCAAGACTCGAAAGCAGTGGCCGGACACATCCGAGGACATTGGCCTCGACTGCAACCATCCGGATACCTCGGTAAGCACCCAACTTCTGAACGTAATTTGGTTGATTATCCCGTAACGATCTACTGAGAAACCTATCTTCGACCAGGGCTGGATAAAAAAGGCGGAACGAATTAGGTGTTCAGCTCCACTTCCCGAATACTCATCTAATCTTGTGTTGATGAGGATGCTGGCTCCGGCGGCGTATCAAGTGCCGGCGAAGGAGGACAAGGAGAAGAGCAAAAAGGCCGAAGGTGGCCTCCGCTCTAAAGGTACACTAGACGCTACGTCTGGGGAGACTGAAGTTCCCTCTTCTGAAGACGAAGGGGAAGAAGAAGGTGTTATCCCTTCTCCCCACGGGAAGAAAAGGACTGCCTCCGAAGACTTGGAGGTGGAGCGCACAAGAGAGGGAAGATATCCGTGTCAGATGGCTCGGGTTTGGAAGACGATGTTGTCGCACAATACCTCCGTAAGGACAAGCCCTTCACCGAATCGTAAGTGAACAAAGGTGCTCTAGACATATCCCGCTCTTTCTGGGTCACAAGGGTAACATTTAAAATATATGTTTGCAGTCCGGCCCGCTGTCTCCCCCAACAGTCCTCCTCATCAGGGGACTTGCCTCCGTAGATGATGGAAAGTGAGACGCCTCCACAGGCTTCCTCGCCCCTTAGGGTGGATGACTTCGAAGTGTCATCCCGGAAGATCTCTCCTGACCATCAAGCGGTGCGGAGGACAATGAAGACAGTGCCCGAGGGTGATATTTTGGTCGTCAAGGGTCCAGGGGCGCAGCCCCTATGGGGACCAACAATGAGGGCCCCGAACTATCTGGTTTACAGCCGAAGATGACTCTCGGGTCGAGTAAGCGTATCCCTTTGAAGGGAGTCCGTACTCCCGCAGCAGCCTCCAGGGATCCGGAGGTGCCGGATACTCTGATGGGCGCATTGCAAAGTGCGTCCATCTCAAAGGAACATCATACCTTAATGGGTACGATAGTTGAGAGGATTCTGTCCGCAAGAAGTGGATTGAATGAAGCCTTCACGGGCTTGCTAAGAGGCTTCGAGGTATTCAATGTAATATCTTAACCACTCTTTACATGCAGAATGCACCTGTGTATAGATAGTAGCCCCTGAGACTCTGGTCGGCTTCCACAGGGAGGCGATCAGAGGATCAAAAAGATATGCTCAGGAAGTAACATAATTAATTTGAAAACAGGCTGTTATGTCAATGGCGACCGCCCAAGTTGCGGAAGTTGCAGATTTAAAGCAGAAACTTGAGTTAGCGGATGAGGACATTACTCTTATTAACAGGCGGCTCGATGTGGCACAAGGTATGTTTTGGGGCAGTCAGCTTAGGCATGTATAATAATATGAGCACGAAGCTAAAAATTATATACTGTGACATGCATAACTGCAGATGGTGCTGCCACGGTTGAGACCCTTCGGGCTGAGCTTGCCCGGGCCAAGGAGCAGGCCAGAGTGAGCAATGCAGCTGCCAAGAAGGCGGCTGCTGACTTAAAGGCCGAACAAGCCACCCGGCGCGAGTGCGAGGAGAAAATATCTACCATAGAGCGACAGCTAAAGGATGCCACTGGCAAATGCAAATCACTCAAGGAGGATAACAAAGCTAAGGCGGCCAAACTCGACAAGGCCTTACAAAAGGCGAGAGAAGCACGGTCTGAGTCTAGAGCAGCTCGGGAGGAGATCCGGCAAGCTGGGGAAATAGCGGCTGGTAAGCCCTTTCTTTTACACACTAAGTTCGTTGACCCGAAGTATGCTCTACTTAATCAATTGTGGAGTTCTCCAGATGCGCTCATGGACCTGCCGAAGAGTGTCTCCGACGCGGCGCATTTCTTCCAAGCACAGGAAGGACATGCTGCGGAGAAGCTTTTCTGGTCACAATTCAACGTGCCAAGGCGCCCGTCGTTGCTGAACGAATAGATGGCCCAGTGGGCTGAGCTCCACAAGATGTCCGTAGCTGCCATGAAGGACGTCGTGGTCCAGCTATGGCCGGCTGAACCCATTCCGAACAGTTATTTCGGTTTGGTGCAGCGACTTGTTGATGCAGTGTCGCGTATCGACGCGGTTAAGCGGTCGACGCGTATAGAAGGTGCCCGGATGGCCTTCGCCCGCGTCAAGATGTACTGGGCAAAGATGAAGCCCACCGATGTTGCATCTAAGGGCCCACCCGGAGGCAAGGACCATCGCACGCCAGAGCATTATTTGGGAGACGTCCTAGAGGGCGCCCGCCTGATAGAGGGTCAGTGCTCGAAGGATATTATGTTCGAATAAATGTACCGGAATTGTGAGAACAATATGATGATACATTAAGGCTGTGTTATATTTATGCCTTTGCCTGAAAGTTATTTCCTCCCGTGCGGCCATTTTATAATCTGAAAGTTTGCCAGTCGTCGGCTTCAGCCCCCTCGCATATAATACGGGGGTGTTCAGAATAGCACCTGACCACACTTGACCCAACATCTTGGTCCGTGAAGGAGGTGTCAGTGCGGCGAACTAGGCAATCGGACTATAGGGCTTTAACACTTTCACTTAGCCATAGGAGTTTGACGGTGGGTCTATGATGTAGCCCCTGGTATGTATGCGGTTATCTGAATACGGTTGCGTTACATAGGTGACCGGAAAACGGTCCTTCGTGTTATACGGAAGAAATCGCATAATAAGTCGCCGAGTGGTTGACCAGCTCTCGCCGCATCATGACAGGCAGTTTTCGGCTTTCTCTACTGAGGTGTTTGACCAGGTGAACCGGAAACACAATCGCAGTAGTTCTCCCTTTACT
This sequence comes from Aegilops tauschii subsp. strangulata, assembly GCF_002575655.3. Classification (NCBI taxonomy): domain Eukaryota; kingdom Viridiplantae; phylum Streptophyta; class Magnoliopsida; order Poales; family Poaceae; genus Aegilops; species Aegilops tauschii. The sequence goes on from NC_053037.3 coordinate 393,459,855, forward strand.
ACCCTAGCCGATAAGATGGAACGTAAGGTAGTAAGCACAGGAGCCGGTGCTACCTCTTGAGCACTGCGTTGGTTTTCCCTTGAAGAGGAAAGGGTGATGTACCAAAGTAGCGTAAGTATTTCCCTCAGTTTTTGAGAACCAAGGTATCAATCTAGTAGGAGGCCACGCACGAGTCCCTCGCACCTACACAAACAAATAAATCCTCGCAAGCAACGCGATAAGGGGTTGTCAATCCCTACACGGTCACTTACGAGAGTGAGATCTGATAGATATTATAAGATAATATTTTTGGTATTTTTATGATAAAGATGCAAAGTAAAGAAAACAAAATAAAAACGGCGCCAGAAATAGCTTGTTGTCGGGAGATTAAATATGATGGAAAATAGACCCAGGGGCCATAGGTATCACTAGTGGCTTCTCTCAAGAGCATAAGTATTTACGGTGGGTGAACAAATTACTGTTGAGGAATTGACAGAATTGAGCATAGTTATGAGACTATCTAGGTATGATCATGTATATAGGCATCACGTCCGAAACAAGTAGACCGACTCCTGCCTGCATCTACTACTATTACTCCACACATCGACCGCTATCCAGCATGCATCTAGAGTATTAAGTTCATAAGAACAGAGTAACGCTTTAAGTAAGATGACATGATGTAGAGGGATAAACTCAGGCAATATGATATAAACCCCATCTTGTTATCCTCGATGGCAACAATACAATACGTGCCTTGCTGCCCCTACTGTCACTGGGAAAGGACACCGCAAGATTGAACCCAAAGCTAAGTACTTCTCCCATTGCAAGAAAGATCAATCTAGTAGGCACAACCAAACTGATAATTCGAGGAGACTTGCAAAGATAACCAATCATACATAAAAGAATTCAGAGAAGATTCAAATATTGTTAATAGATAAACTTGATCATAAACCCACAATTCATCGGTCTCAACAAACACACCGCAAAAGAAGATTACATCGAATAGATCTCCACGAGAGAGAGGGAGAACATTGTATAGAGATCCAAAAAGAGAGAAGAAGCCATCTAGCTAATAACTATGGACCCGAAGGTCTGAGGTAAACTACTCACACATCATCGGAGAGGCTATGGTGTTGATGTAGAAGCCCTCCGTGATCGATGCCCCCTCCGGTGGAGCTCCGAAACAGGCCCCAAGATGGGATCTCACGGGTACAGAAGGTTGCGGCGGTGGAATTAGGTTTTTGGCTCCGTATCTGGTAGTTTGGGGGTACGTAGGTATATATAGGAGGAAGGAGTACGTCGGTGGAGCAACAGGGGGCCCACGAGGGTGGAGGGCGCGCCCAGGGGGGTAGGCGCGCCCCCCCTACCTCGTGCCCTCCTGGTTGATGTCTGTACGTAGGGTCCAAGTCCTCTGGATCACGTTCGTTCCGAAAATCACGTTCCCGAAGGTTTCATTCCGTTTGGACTCCGTTTGATATTCTTATTCTGCGAAACTCTGAATAGGCAAAAAACAGCAATTCTGGGCTGGGCCTCCGGTTAATAGGTTAGTCCCAAAAATAATATAAAAGTGTATAATAAAGCCCAATAATGTCCAAAACAGAATATAATATAGCATGGAACAATAAAAAATTATAGATACGTTGAAGACGTATCAGCCGGGCAACCCAACTATTGACCAAAGAAATGATTTGGAGCTGATGCATATAATGCCAAACTCGTGATGCCGAAGTATGTAGAGCTGTTCGGACTTTTGGGCAACCAATATGTTGCCGTATCGAGCCCCTGGCGATTTAGTGCCGGTGTGTGTGTGAAACAATCAAAGAAGCAACATACAGTTCTATGAGGAAAAGTAAGTACTGAAGACGAATTATGTTCACTGGAATCTGATAGATACGTCGAACGCCATCGTACAGATTATAACACCACTACCCAGGTCATTTGACATGCCAGGGGTTGGAGGCTGAGGAAAAAGGCTCTGTACAGGTTTTAAATAGAGTATTTGGTCTACAAAAAATCTTTTGGACCTCCTGTCGCACGTCTGCGCTGCCTTTGCCTTAGCGAAGAGCATTCCTTAAAAGGAGCCATCTTTGGTTACTTGGACGAAATCGGGCTCCGAGAGAGTCCTTGCAGGTCCGTAGGATGAACAGGTTTTGGTTCACCTGTGGCAAAAGATAAGAAATAATTAGAAAAAAGAGAAGAAAGTTGTAGGAGGACGAACCATGTTGTAGGCATGTCCGTATTATGCCTCTGCTGATTACCAAGGTATTTTAAATGCATAATTGTGCATGCACGCTACAAACTTCGCGGGCATATGTGGCGAACGACGGAGGCGGAACTGCTAATCCAGCTCTAAAATTGACCGGTCCTGTGTAGTACAGGCCGGTGGCTTAATGGCCGATGAGGTATGCGGTTTGATGAGGCCGCTTTGTACTTTGGCTGTGATGGCCGTGGTATACTCCTCGGTACGGAGGGAGCGTTTCGTGTTTCCGTTGATCGTGATGACGCCATGTGGACCGGGCATCTGAAGCTTTAGATAGGCGTAGTGTGGGACCGCATTGAAACAAGCAAAAGCGATCCGCCCAAGCAGTGCATGCTATCCACTGCAGAACAGGACGATATCGAAGATCAAGTCCTCGCTTCGAAAGTTGTCCGGCGAACCGAAGACGACTTCCAATGTGATTGAGCACGTACAGTGAGCTTCTACGCCGGGTATTCTCCCTTGAAGGTAGTTGTGGTGGGCTTGATCCTTGAGGGATCAATGCCCATCTTGCGAACAGTGTCTTGATAGAGAAAATTAAGGCTACTGCCGCCGTCCATAAGAACTCGCATGAGATGGAATCCATCAATGATTGGGTCGAGGACCAGAGCTGCCGAACCTCTGTGACGGATACTAGTTGGGTGGTCCTTGCGATCAAAAGTGATCGAGCAGGCCGCCCATGGGTTAAATTTTGGGACGACCGGCTTTATGGCGTAGACGACTCGTAGTGTGAGCTTGCACTCTCTTGTAGGGATATGCGTCACAGATATCATGTTTACTGTTTTTACTTCGGGGGGAAATTGCTTCTGTCCCCCGATTTTTGGTTGGCGAGTCTCTTCGTCTTCGCTGTCACTAGGCGGCCCCTTCCCTTTGTGTTCGGCATTGAGCTTGCCAGCTTGTTTGAAAACCCAACAATTTTTGTTGGTATGGTTGGCGGGTTTGTCAGGGCTGCCATGAATTTGACAGGGCCGATCCAGTATCCTGTCTAAACTGGATGGACCATCTTTCTTTGCCTTGAATGGCTTCTTCCGTTGACCGGATTTGGAGCCACTGAATCTGGCGTTGACCGCCGTGTCTTGGGTTCCTCATTATTGTTTTGACGCCTGTTTTTACTACGTCGTGGCTTGCCATTGCCGCCCCTGACTTCGGAGGTGCCAGGATTGCTGGTGCTATTGCTTCGTCAAGCCAGCCAGCTATCTTCTCCCGCGCAAAAGCGGGTCATCGGTGCTGTAAGAGCTGCCATGGAATTTGGTTTTTCTTGGCCGAGGTGACGGGCTAGCCACTCATCTCGGACGCTGTGTTTGAAGGCCGCGAGGGCTTCGGCGTTTGGACCGTCGACAATTTGGTTCTTTTTAATTAAGAACCTAGTGCAGAGATTCCTGGCTGACTCTCCGGGCTGCTGGATGATGTGACTGAGGTCATCGGCGTCTGGAGGCCGGACATATGTACCTTGGAAGTTGTCGCGAAAGGCATCTTCCAAGTCTTCCCAGTTGCCAACGGAGTTTTTCTGGGAGGCTGTTTAGCCAGTGTCGGGCTGGTCCCTTTAATTTTAGTGGGAGGTATTTGATGGCATGTAGATCATCGCCTCGGGCCATGTGGATATGGAGAAGAAAGTCCTCAATCCATACTGCGGGGTCGGTTGTTCCATCATATGATTTGATATTCATAGGTTTGAACCCTTGTGGGATTCATGCTCCATTACCTCCTCGGTGAAGCATAGGGGGTGTGCGGTGCCTCTATAACGGGCAACGTTGTGACGGAGTTCGGCGGACGTCCCTATGCGGCTTTCACCCCGAGTGTGGTCGTGTCGATCACGCCGGGCCTGATAGCCGTCCTCTCGTGTTGGGGCACGTCCCCTTGACCCGTAGATTGATCTGGCTAGGCCTGCCCTAGTGTCCAGGTCTTGTCGTAGGTCGTAGGTGTAGCCCCGAGCCGCTGTCTCCCTGCCTTTATGGCGGGGTAATGTAGGTTGGTGTTCGGCTTGGGTAGTCGTTCTGTCTCGGCCAAGCGATGGCCAGTCTAGTTTATCAGCTGCGTTACGCACTGATGTTATGGGCTCCCGTGCCTCGACGTCGAATTGGGGTAACAACTTGCGCTTCAAGTAGCTTTTGGTTGGTCGTGCGAGGCCGTATTCCTCGGTTGCCAGGACATTAGTCCATCTGTCATTGAGCGTATCCTGTTCGGCTTGAAGCCGTTGCTACTTCCTTTTCAGGCTCCTCGCGGTTGCGATGAGCTATTGCTTAAAGCGTTCTTGCTCGAGGGGTTCCTCTAGAACGATGAAGTATTCATCGCCGAGGCTTACTTCGTCTTTGGATGGTGGCATATAATTGCTGTCCTCCGAGTCTTCGTTCCCGACTAGCTCCTCAGGGTTACCCTGCTCCTCCTCCTTATCATCCTGTTCGGATGTTGGTTCGACGGGGGCTTCGGGGTCTTCGGCATTCTCCGGAGTGTTATCATCTCCATTGCCAGTATTGTTTTCTTTGTTGCGGCATGATTTTGAACGGTGCCGCTGATGTCACCGCTTTGGTGGTTTATCAGTGTTATTGTCCTTGATTGGATCTTTACTGCCTTCATCGCCATCCTCTTTTGGCGTATCCACCATGTATATGTCGTATGTGGAGGTGGCCGCCCAACATCCGGTATGCGGTGGGTTTTGGCTTTGTTCGTCTCCGGCATCAATGTCCATGCCATAGATGTCTTCGGAGTTGCGATCAAGCATGTCGGTTATGTCCTCAACAGTGGCTATGAAGTGGGTGGTGGGTGGGATATAAAATTCCCTGCTCTCAGCCCTTGGTCCGGGCTGGGCGTAGTTCGGACGTTGCCTGATGTCTACTACGCAACCTTCTTCTTGTAGACGTTGTTGGGCCTCCAAGTGCAGAGGTTTGTAGGACAGTAGCAAATTTCCCTCAAGTGGATGACCTAAGGTTTATCAATCCGTGGGAGGCGTAGGATGAAGATGGTCTCTCTCAAACAACCCTGCAACCAAATAGCAAAGAGTCTCTTGTGTCCCCAACACACCCAATACAACGGTAAATTGTATAAGTGCACTAGTTCGGCGAAGAGATGGTGATACAAGTGCAATATGGATGGTAGATATAGGTTTTTGTGATCTGAAAATATAAAAACAGCAAGGTAACTAATGATAAAAGTGAGCTTAAACGGTATTGCAATGCTAGGAAACAAGGCCTAGGGTTCATACTTTCACTAGTGCAAGTTCTCTCAACAATAATAACATAATTGGATCATATAGCTATCCCTCAACATGCAACAAAGAGTCACTCCAAAGTCACTAATAGCGGAGAACAAACAAAGAGATTATGGTAGGGTACGAAACCACCTCAAAGTTATTCTTTCGGGTCAATCTATTAAAGAGTTCGTACTAGAATAACACCTTAAGACACAAATCAACCAAAACCCTAATGTCACCTAGATACTCCAATGTCACCTCAAGTATCCGTGGGTATGATTATACGATATGCGTCACACAATCTCAGATTCATCTATTCAAACCAACACAAAGTACTTGAAAGAGTGCCCCAAAGTTTCTACCGGAGAGTCAAGACGAAAACGTGTGCCAACCTGTATGCATAGGTTCATGGGCGGAACCCACAAGTTGATCACCAAAACATACATCAAGTGAATCACGTGATATCCCATTGTCACCATAGATAAGCACGGCAAGACATACATCAAGTGTTCTCAAATCCTTAAAGACTCAATCCGATAAGATAACTTCAAAGGGAAAACTCAATCCATTACAAGAGAGTAGAGGGGGAGAAACATCATAAGATCCAACTATAATAGCAAAGCTCGCGATACATCAAGATCGTGCCGAATCAAGAACACGAGAGAGAGAGAGATCAAACACATAGCTACTGGTACATACCCTCAGCCCCGAGGGTGAACTCCTCCCTCCTCGTCATGGAGATCGTCGGGATGATGAAGATGGCCACCGGTGAGGGATCCCCCCTCCGGCAGGGTGCCGGAACAGGGTCCCGATTGGTTTTTGATGGCTACAGAGGCTTGCGGCGGCGAAACTCCCGATCTATTCTGTTCCCCGATAGTTTTAGGGTATATTGGTATATATAGGAGGAAGAAATACGTCAGGCGAGCCACGAGGGGCCCACGAGGGTGGAGGGCGCGTCCAGGGGGGTGGGCGCGCCCCCTGCCTCGCGCCCTCCTCGTTGATTCCCTAACGTGCACTCCAAGTCCCCTGGATTGCTTCCGTTCCAAAAATAACTTTCCCGAAGGTTTCATTCCGTTTGGACTCCGTTTGATATTCCTTTTCTGCGAAAGACTGAAACAAGGGAAAATAGAAACTGGCTCTGGGCTCTGGGTTAATAGGTTAGTCCCAAAAATAATATAAAAGTGCATAATAAAGCTCATAAACATCCAAAACAAATAATATAATAGCATGGAACAATCAAAAATTATAGATACGTTGGAGACGTATCATTGCCCCTCAGTAATGACGAGGGATCGCATTAAGTCCAGAGCCTTGATTAAAGGCGGGGTTTGGCCAGGGAGAAGAGAGTCTGTGGAGTATGGCAGGAAGGCAACTCCTCGGCCGAGCTCACACGATGCCGACTCTGAGGAGTCGGAGCCAGTGTTCGGAGAAGAGTCCGGCTTCGTGATGATGGCCGGTGTCACTACTTCCTCCGACTCTCCCGTACTAGGCTCAATAGCCGCAGAGAGTCCGGAGGGCTCGGGAATCCTGCCTTCGGACCTGGTGATGCACTTCGGATCTAAGGCCAGAGCGAAGGTTGGGGTCGCGAACCCTTGGAGGACCAAGTCTCCTCGGATATCAGCGACATAATCTAGATTTCCAAAGTTAATCTGGTGACCTGGGGTGTAGTTCTCGATCTGCTCTAGATGGCCAAGCGAGTTGGACCGGAGTGCTAAGCCGCCGAACACAAAAGGAAGACCTACCTCAGGGCAGCATTGTTGTAGATGAAAGATGGAGCCATGGAACCTTCTGACGACGACACAGTGGAACTCTCAATGAAAGCACCAATGTCGGTGTCAAAATCGGCAGATCTCGGGTAGGGGGTCCAGAACTATGCGTCTAAGGATCGAAGGTAACAGGAGACAGGGACACGATGTTTACCCAGGTTCGGGCCCTCTTGATGGAGGTAATACCCTACTTCCTGCTTGATTATCTTGGATGAATATGGGGTTACAAGAGTTGGTCTACCTCGAGATCGTAATGGCTAAACCCTATATGTCTAGCCTGTATGATTATGATTGCCTCTATGGACTAAACCATCCGGTTTATATAGACACTGGAGGGGCCTAGGGTGTACAAAGTCGGTTTACAGAGAAAGGAATCTTCACATCTGAACGCCAAGCTTGCCATCCACGCAGAGGAGAGTCCCATCCGGACAAGGGGGAAGTCTTCTGTCTTGTATCTTCACGGCCCATGACTCTGGCCCATGTCACATAGCCCGGACGCCCGAGGACTCCTTAATCTAGGACTGCCTCAAGGACCACCCTTGCCGCACCACTACGGTAGGGTGTTTGCCGTTGTTGGTCTCCCCAAAAATTCGCAACCTCAAGGTCACAAAGATGTTAGTGGATGGTGGGGCCGGGTTGAATCTGATTTCCTCAGTAGTCATTAACAAGCTTCAGATAGGAGAGGAAGAGCTAGAGCTTACCGGCACGTTTCAAGAAGTCAATCCAGGCAGGAGCCGTCCCAAGGGAAATATTACGCTGCCAGTGACATTTGGGGGAGAGCTGAACTACCGGACTGAGAAGGTTGTGTTCGATGTGGTTGAGCTCCCCCTGCCGTACAATGGGATTCTGGGATGTCCGGCCTTGGCCAAGTTCATGGCAGCATCCCACTATGCTTAGAACACTTTGAAGATGCCTGGGCCATTGGGAGTCATCACCATCCCAACGAATGACAAGGACGCGATTATCTGTGTGGACAGGATGTATCGGGATGTCGTCGCAGCAGAGGCCCCGGTGGCAACGGTCCCCGTGAAGGAAAGCAAAGGAAAGAAGAGGGACTGTAGGACCTCTGGCAAGGAGTCCGGGAAGCATGCCCCCTCTAAGTGCACGGCACCCATTGATGACGTGTCGGAGTGTTCCAACAGCAACAGATCCAAGGTTGCAGCACCCCAAGTGAAGAAGGTCCCGGCAGGGCCGGCTAGTGTCGATGGTACTTTCACCATCAGCGCCACCCTCGACGACAAATAGGAAAGCGCGCTCGTTGCCTTCCTGCAGGCGAATATCGATGTGTTTGCCTGGCAACCATCCGATATCCCCGGTGTTTCCAGGGAGGTAATCGACACTACAAAAAATACACTTCCATGATGATACGTGTTTGTCATAGTAGGTGTCGGATCACGGGTTCCGGCAAAACCCTTAAGGTTCGAACTCTGGGGTGCGCGCGAAGTTCTCTCCCTCCTACCGATCCGCGTCCTAACTAGCTAAGATCTCAAGAACGAGCTCGGCGAACTCACAATCACAAAGACACGAGGTTTATACTGGTTCGGGCCACCGTTGTGGTGTAATACCCTACTCCAGTGTGCTGGTGGTGGATTGCCTCTTGGGCTGATGTGAACAGTACAAGGGGAAGAACAGCCTCCTGAGGTTGAGGCGTTCTTGTGCTTGGTGTGCTTGAAGGTGAGAGGATGGAAGGTGGAACCGATCCCCCCTAATATGGTGGCTAGTTCTACTTATATAGGCCCTGGTCCTCTTCCCAAATATTGAGCGGGAAGGGAGCCAACAACGACCAATCTGAAAGGGGACAACTAGTACAACTTATCCTGACAAAAGCGGTCTTCGCCTGCAAAAGGCTCTGGCGGTGACGCCGCCTTGGGCTCCATGGTGACCTCCGTCTTGCCGTCCTGCTGGTCTTGGTCTCGTTCCACCGATATGGAAACCTTTGCTTGATGTCTCGGTACTCCACGCCTGCGCTCGCTCCCTTAGCACCAAAGTGGAAACAAGGACACTGCGCGGGATGGCGCCCGCCTGGCGCCAGCCTGATCTTGATCATCATGGCTCACGTCACGAGAGCCTCGCGAGGTTTGCCCTGCCTTGATCTCTCCACCCCTCGCGAGCCTGCCTGTTGAGGCCGCTCCTGAGGAGGTCTTGTGTCGTCCACCTCGCGAGCCTTGGCCCCTCGCGAGGGTCTTGAATGCCTTGTTGGTGAAGATGGGTCGTACAGGCCTGCTAGCACAGCCACGCCGTGGCCCGCAGGCAGGCTAGTCTGGGGACCCCCGTTCCCAGAACGCCGACAGTAGGTCACGTTTTCTGTCATGCATGTACATCCATGACAAATTTATGACATAATCAAGATAGTTATACCTGTGCTGTCGTAGAAGTGTTCCATGACATTACCAAAATTATAATCATGGAAGTGTCCACTTCCATGACGATAAATCACGCGTCATAGAAGTGCTTTCGTCAAGGGTGACCGACACGTGGCATCCACCGTAACGGGATGCCGTTAAGCTATCGGGTCCGGTTTTGGACCTGATAACACGTTAACAGCCCGGACCAATGGGAAATTTCCACGTGTAAAATTCTGATTGACCGGAGGAAACACGTGTCAGCTCGTCAGTGGGTCAGATAGGCACCTATGATATGTCGACATGTGCGACGGCCCACCACTGGCCCATTTAGCTTACAAAGGCCGGCCCGTTTGACTTGGTCAAAAGATAGCGGGCTGGCCCATGAAAAGACTGTTAACGGTCTCTTCGCAAATAGCCCATTTTACGTCCCGGTAACTCACGGCCCGTCAGGGCCTGCACGAAATCGGCCCAACAACGTCATGTGGGCCGTCGAATATAACACCAGCCCGTTTCACTTTCGGCCCATGTATGGCCCATGACGTCTTTCGGCCCATATGAGGCCTTCGTATCTTTAGGCCGTTTAGAGGCCCACGGTGACTCTAGCCCATAATGAACAGTAAATTTCTTTGTACACGTTAATGGCCTATGATTCACATGGGCTGTTTCCAGCCCGTGTTAGCTTTCGGCGTACTGACGGCCCATACGTTCTTGGGCTCCTTTCCGGCCCTCGATTACTTTCGCCCCATTACTGGCCTGTTCCCCTAATGGGCCAAATTCAGCCCGTGGCAAGAGTCGGCCCGTTTCTAGCCTGTTAACCCATTGCGCTGTTTCCAGCCCGTCTTATATTCTGGACCATTAATGACCCATTATGCCTGTGACAGAATTAAGCCTTTGCTGTCCTCCGGCCTGTTAACGGCCTGTTACCGTGCTGGGGCGATACCAATTACGCCCGTTTACGGCCCATGTAGACCCATTTATCTGACGGCCCGAGGCCCACCGATTCTACGACTGTGATCCTATGACTTGTAGCAGGGTCAAGGCTACCACGGTCCGTATATGGCCCATGGTTGTTGCGGCCACTAGCAAACCAGGGAAAAAGAAGACCAGGAAATAAATAAGCCCGAAACAAACGCTAGGCTATTAAGGCGATTGCACAGATTACATCCACTGGGCATCAAAGATCACCACCAGTGCAAATATAGGGAACACCCTACACTATACAAAAATGGCTTGATGTTTTCTTCAGCCAGTGGCTGGACGTTAAGAACAAATTTTATATCGCAACATAACAAATTACAACTACAAAACAAAAGGAAGGTTGGCATAAAAGTTAACAGTCTGGCAGATAAATGCACCACCAGAAGTTCAGAAGCTCAGTTCATTTGACCTGACTGTAATGTTTTCATGTTGTATTGTCTGATGGAGCACCATAACCTTCGCCTTCATTTCTCCTAGGCTCCTGAACAACATAGCAAATGTCTAATAGTCTTGTTTCAAAACCATGCACATCTTGACGACATCAAACAATGTCTGTCCTTGTTTCACAAAGGGTCTCTGTTAAGAAACGGACTTGTGTCTGGAGCGCAGATATAACATTGTTTTGAGCTTGCATATCTTGATCATGAGGCAGTTTGGACGAGATTGCCTTAACAACCAACCCAGTATTATGCAGGAACGTGCTTTTGGCACTGTTAGTGGACAGGTACTGACCCACTGCAGCAAGAGCTGACATTGCGGTTATAGTTGCCTCGCCACCTTCTGAAGGTGGCGTTTCCACCATTTTTTCCATAGCTTCCTGAAAAGTTGAGTTTTTACATTAGTAGTACCAGAACAGAAGATATTAAGGAGGCAGCAAAACCAAACAAAATAGCTTTGGTCTATATACAGAACTTATTCTGGTGAACCCATGTAAAATATTAGTTGTATTTTACTGCAAAGTACATAATAAAACCAGGTTCCAAACATATGACCATGTACCATGGCTAATGTATTGTCTATTTCTTCACATTGTATTGATAGCTAAGGATAAAGAGACAAAGTTTATAATACGGTAAGCATAGTATGACATCAATCATATCACAAAACAACTAAGAACAGACAAACAGACAATTGTAACGTTGTGTGGGCAAGTCCAGCACGGAACTAGATTACATGTCAAGATCAAAGGAACATCGCTCCTCTCTTTTAAACCTTGTAAGGTGCAATGATACGCTAAGACAATTGTGTATAAAATTGAAAAGAGTAATAGACATTGGCTGCAAACCATGAAGTTCAAGGCACAAGTCAGAGTAAGTAGTAGTTAAAAGGCATGAGGATTAAGGACTTACAATAGCGGCTTTGACTGGTGTAGTCATGCCCTTCGTCTTGCTGGTGTGACAGTCCTTAAAGATTTCCACAACATTTGGTTCAGGTACTTTTTGGTCCTTGCGGGCTTTCCTCTGCATTTGGAACAAGTCAATATAGATCTAATAGTATGGTACAACGAAAAGAGTGAAACAACAGCTAATTACAACAGCCTCGCAGTGTGCAATATAGCTACGAGATCCTGTCGTCTGTTCGAATTTCACTTTCGTACGGTTGGCCTTGTTCTTTGAACAGTTCACCTACAAGGAGATAGATTTGTGTGGCACATGCGTAAATAGGACTTCAACATGTGATCTGATCACATATATATAATGTACCTGATACTTCGGATCAGACCAGTGTTTAATGAGGCCTCTCCAGTCTTCATCCGATATATTTTCCACTGGAGATGTTTGGGCAAGTTCACTGTTAGCCTTGCCTTCAAAGTGAGTTTTCCTCAAGTTATACCGATACTGTCGCAGAGCAGACTTGAAAACATGGGTGCAAGCTTGTCTGGTTGCATCATCTTGGCTATCCAACTTGAACCTCATCTGTTGAAAATTATGGGAGTCTCATTATCAGCAACCTAGAAAGTATTGGACAGAGCAAGACGATATTACTAGTTTCCATACATAACCATACTTACATATAAATGGTCGAGGAAGGTGTTGAACTGGGTTTCGTCTTTGTGATTCATATACTGAATCCATGTTGGGAGGATACGTACATGACACCTAACGGCAACCGCTGCCTCTGATACTAACTTGGTTGACTCTATAGCATCACGTGGCCTTTTTAAACCTGCCTCAAAACGGATCTCCATTCTTCCTCCTCTAGATTTAGTTAACCTATTGAGCATTGTCCCTGATGTTTGTTTCCTCTTGCGCCTAGGTGCTAGTCCAACAACGAAAATAGGAAGTGTTAGTGTACATCAAACTATGAGACTACATGTAAAGAAGCATGCAACTGTAACTTGACTCCAGCAACTACCTTCTTGCTGTTGAAGCTCACAAAGTTCATCTGATCTTGCCAACTCATCTTGTGTCAAGAGTGCTTCGGAAGTAGTGTCTGGTGGCAAGGGAGCTTGGGAACGTTCTGCTAGCTGAGTTGACCAACGAGTAAATCGTGCAGCTGGTGGTACTGTGGAAGGTGTTGCAACAACTAGGGCTGTCTCTGCTTGTTTGGTGGCAGCTATTTGTTTCTGTTTGGCTTGTTCTGCAGCTCGTGTAGCACGAGATACCCTGTCGGTACAATTTTCCGCTGGACTTTGACCTTCTATTGCACCATCAGTACCAGCAGAATCTGCAGGATTGTTCCGCTTCCCTTTCCCTGTCGTTTTGTGTTGTTTCCTCTTTCTCTGTGCCATGTTAAGTCAAGCCAACAAGAAAAACAAATAAAAATTTAGTTCTTTAGATTAAATGTACTTTGATGTAAGAACATGGTGTGATAGACAGATATTGTATGTTCTAGAAATAGGAACACGTGTCCTAGTCACAAGTATAATGTGTAAAGTAAGCAGACGAAATTCAACAAAATTAGAAGCAATACAAGCTAGACATCATACATAACATGCAACCACATAAAATAGTGCCAAGTTAGAGGGAGCACCTGTGATGGTGCACTAGGGGAGACGTGCTCATCACCAACACAACTATGTTGAGTGTCTATGGATGTGTTGTCTTGGAAATCATCTTGGGGGGATGGAGGAGTAGAATCTTTAGAGGCCCTCCGTTTGGAAGGAGCACCTTCATCCGCAGCCTTGCTAACTTCCTTCCGCTTTATTGATTTTGAATTGCCAAGTAAAACCGACATGAAAAAGCAATAAAATTCACTCTTCAGAACTCATTCATGCATGATACTGACAATCACTACTTTGATGTAAGGTAAACACATGATTCCAGGATGGAATAATACGAAAAACAGGACGGCATGACATATTCACAACTGTTTGTGTAAACTAAGCAGAAACCATTTCAACAAATAAGAAGCAATGCAAGCTAGACACCACATGAAAGATGCAACCAATATGACTCTGCCAAGTTAAAAGCGTCCCATCATAAATGGCATTTCAACAAATTAGAAGCAGCACATGCTATAAATCATATGAAAGATGCAACTAATATCATACTGCATATACTGAAGGTGTCTCGTCATATTGATTTATGCGGGATACAAAAAAAATAGTTTTATGTGAGGACATGCTTAATAGACAGATGTACTATGTACTAAAAACAGGAAGGCATGTCACATTAACAGGTATAATGTATAAACTAAGCAGAATAGCACATGCAATTTAACCAGATTAGAAGAATTACAATCTAGACACCATATGCAACATGCAACCACACACGCTGCCAAGTTAGAGCAAGCACCTGCGATGCTAGTGTAGGGGAAATGCGGTAATCAACTATAGAGCTACGTTCACTATCTTCATCTAGCCTTGCTGTTTCTTGAGAATCATGTGGGGAGGCTGAAACTGCATTCTTTAAATGAGGATCTTTTATCATAGTAGTCCACTGGCCTGACTGCCTCATCATAAGTGATTGATGAGGGATACACAAGAACATTAGTTTGATGTAAGAACATGGTTAATAGACAGATGTACTAGTATGTACCAAAAACAGGAAGGCGTGTCATATTCAAAGGTATAGTGTGTAAGCTAAGCAGATGCAATTTAACCAAATTGGAAGCAATACAAGCTAGACATCCAGCTAGAGTGGTGAGCATGATCATCTAGGACCTAAGAGCCTGGTGGGAGGCGGGTGCTTCGCCACCATCGTGGCTTTTTAGTTGGCTTCCAGGTGATGCATGTCTGTGTCGGGCTTGTCACTGGCTCGGTCAATGCCCTGACTAGCTATTTGTCTTCTGGTGCTCTCGGGATGGTGGTTCATGTAAAAAATATATTTCCTTATCTTGATAAATACCGACTTCAGCCTTTCGAATACAAGCTAGACACCATATGCAACATGCAACCACATATGACACCGTGAAGTTAAAGAAAGCACCTGGGATGGTGGTTCACGGCGAGCGAGATCATCAACTCCAGAGCAACATTCCCCGTCTCCATCTGCTGACACTACACCCTTTAAAGTCTTGAAACATGACTGGCCTAGCCGCGTACCACGCTGGAGCGACTTCTCTCTTCTCTTTTCTGCTTCTGTCAAGGCAGGGTCTGAAATACCCTTGCATAAAAACACAATAGTGAGAGTATGGGTGAAGTGTGTGCAGAACTAGTGCACTGTAAAAGTAGCAGATAGCAGGTGGCTGAAAAATAAATGACAGGAGACATATGATAGCTCTACAACATAGCATGGCAAACAAAATTAGATTCTACTCCGTATGATTTTGTAATATATGAGCACAGAAAATGCAGGTACTCCTCCAGCACACCACCACATGTGGTCCTATCAAGATAACAGTCGACTGAAAATAAATAGGTCAGTCGATTTTTTTATGAACCGTTCGATCTATAAGGAATGGGCAGATGGCCTTCCTCTACCTCCCGCCAGTCACTGTTGGCAATCTTTCTCGAACCGCCAGCAACCAACGGCCCAGACCCCTGCCTCCGTCGCCCCACCCTCCCCTCAACCTCACACCACAGCCGTGCTTGGCAGCGCCCCCAGGCCATCCCTTTAATCCTGGCCGACCTCCAGATCGGGCGCCAGTAGCTTTAGGCCCCACACGCCCCTAAGATAAACACCGGGAATGCTTCCGTTAATTGGGAATCAACTGACCAGGAATTGAAATCCAGGGGGGCGACGGACCTCTAGCTAAGGTGAAATAGTATATGAGGAGAAACCTTGTGCATGGTGAGTAACTAGGAACATCTAGAATCAAGAAGAAGCGGTCAACTAGTGTCTTCTGTGGGATGAATACCGTGCAAGTAGACATGTAAGATTTGCACGAATAAGGGAAGAGGAGTACCATTTTCGGTTGCTTGTGTGGTCGCCTCCACATGTCGCACCGATCATCTTCTTTTTGCCGAGGAAACCGATGTTCTGGAGGAGGGTGCAAGCTTGGACGAACCCATGGCCAAATTGTTGACTATGTTGCCGTGGCCGTATGTCGGCGGAGGGGAAGCAGATCCGAGGCGGCGAAGGACGGCGTAGCAGGAACAACTCCCGTGCGGTGGACGGTGGCGAAGTTGGAGCGGCAGCGGTGAGGCGCAGGACGGCGTGGTTGAACTGGCTCGGTTATGGACGGCTCGGCCTCGGCTTCAACTACTAGCCATGGAGGGCATGGCGGTTGAGGTTGCGGTGGACGACGACGTCGGGGTATCAGCTCCGGCGTGATGGAGGAGGGCGGCGGTTGATGGGTGGGATGGGGTGGCGGACGGAGGGCGCCGGGGTTTCACGGCTGGTGGAGAGGTAGTTTTGGCGCCCACAGAGTACGAATGGGGAATCGGGCGGGGGCGGGGGCAGGGGGAGCTAAGGGAGAACCATGTTTCGGTCTGGGACGCGCTTGTTTTTGGCTTTTTTGAACAGATGGGACGCGCTTGTTTGAAATTTGGGGAAGTACAAACTTTACCCCCTCTTAAGTTTCGGACCTACTGCGGGTCAGGGTAGGATGGTAATCCCAGGTGTCCCAAATAGTGGGCGGGAGCGATTTCGGCCACGCGCAATTGTGCTTAGGCGGCCATTGTGTATGAATGTTTTTCGGAGGCGGTTGCATGGCGTCTAGATGAAGCTACAAACCTACCCTGGTTTAGACCTTTGTACGTCGGGCCAGTAAGTTTCACGGGTCGGAGTTAGAAAAGTAATTTCCTTCTACTACCAAACATTGGTCTCACGCGGTTTCGGGCGAGTAGATGCTCTTTTGGTGCTTCGTTCGAAATTTTGAAACAGAAGCATTCACATTTAGAGTACTCTTGAACTTTGAGGATTGACCAAAATAGACAACGTTAAATTTGACCTTGTATGTTTGAAAACCTCATTAAATTATCCACTTCTTTTTGAAATTTTGACACTTGAAAATCCTATAACTACGATTATTTTGGAATGGAGGAGCTAAATTTGAATCTATTTTGTACACGACTATATATGCTATTATGTACAAAATCAGAGCAAAGATTGGTGCCCCCATAACTTAGGTATGATTTACAAATGCCATGATATTGAATTCAAATAATTGAATTGACTTCATGTTGAATTCGATTTTTGTAAACCACCTTAAGTTGAATTCAAATGTATGCTAGTTCATAGCTAGCTATTTATAATGTTCATTGTGTAACTTTCTTATGTATAATGTGCTTTACACACACAACATGAACTATACTCACGTTTATATTCGATTGCTAAAGTGATGCATTGTCTAGAGTTCAAAATACTAACTATCTGGATCAATTATGTCGAATATTAACATAGACATGCTCAAATTCGATAGAATCTAGATGTCTGATGGATCAATGACCGTTCCTTACGCGAATTGCAAATATCATGATCCCATCCTAATATTTGGATACAATTTATATATTTAATCAATGTGTACATCAGTCTTTTTACGTGTAGTTTCACTCTCCATCGGTGGTCTCTCACACATGCTCACACTCTCTCTCCCAAGGTCATGATAACCTATATAACCCTCCCTCCCTCTCGTAACCATTTACGACTGTTTTCACTAACCTTTATCACAAGCACTCTTCCTCTCACAAGCATACACACGCACAATCCCCATCAACCCTTTCTATATACATAGACCTGCCTACGTGTCTCCTGTACGCACATTATCTTTAGGCCTATCACTCATGCATTGTCTCACACCTCTCTTCCTAATCGACGAGTATGATTCTAGCAGAGTATTCTGTAGGATGCCCCTTAAAGTTAGGTTGGATGAATAGTAATATCAGAGATAAAGGGTTACCTTAGACCGATAACCCAGGGTTACAAATCCTACCCGGCTTTGTCAGTGGACACAGAGTCCTTCACAATTCTGCTATCGTTGTCTTGTACGACAAGTCATCCATGGGTCTCCCTAAATGCGTCACGGGCCAACCAGTGTGGCGAAGGACGGAACCGAACCAAGGGCCTCACCTCTGCCCCCAGGTCTCGTTATCTTCTCACACCCACACATACCAACACAGACACCACACAAAAAAAATCTCCTCGTGCCTCTATACCCTCCCCCCTTACGTATACACACTCAAGGGAATCTCTCGCCATCACATCATATATTAGTCTCTCTCTCTAGACCTCTCTCATTTCTCGTGCTATCTCTCCCACGCCCCCTCCCCCCGCCGGCCCCTCTATCCATGCCTCTCTCGAATACGTAATACACACACATACCTCTCTAGGCCCTGCGAAATACATCAACTACACATTCACACATGTTACATCACGTACCCCATTGATCTAAAAAGCCCTCTCTTCATGTTTATTTCGCATACAACATTCCTTTTGAATAAAGTGTGGCCAAAAAATTATTTTAGAATTTCTACATATATACAACATTACAAAGTTATATGGAGGAGTATGAATGTTAATTTGCATTGCATGGTGCCCACAATGATATTTATTCCGCACTGTGAATTTTTATATTTTTATACTATATATAAAGTTAGTCATAATAAAGAGAAACGAAGAGCATCTCTCTCCCCATCGCATACACCCCCTCTACGCCCCTTTCACGTATGCACACAAACTATCTCCAGGTCCTCTAAAAGTAAGGCCCCAGCACATTCACGCATGTTTCATCTTTCTCTCAC
Organism: Aegilops tauschii subsp. strangulata; assembly: GCF_002575655.3. Lineage (NCBI taxonomy): Eukaryota > Viridiplantae > Streptophyta > Magnoliopsida > Poales > Poaceae > Aegilops > Aegilops tauschii. Next base: position 393,478,432 of record NC_053037.3, read on the forward strand.
GATATATACAGTGACGATCATTGTATTTGGAGCGAAAGCATGATACGTAGATTGGACTTCAGAATCCACTCATTACGGTCACCATTTACGTTTTGTGGTTATTATACAGTCACTTGCTCACCGTACTGCTCTGTATTTGCTCAAGACACGACTAGTTGACCAGTTAAACGTTCCACGTTGCACCTCTAGTGTTGCATCACATTATCTCACTACCATTGGGCCCACCTGTCGGCTTGTATCTACTCTTCTACACTCTTATAAAAAATAGAGTTGGTGATGATGGTGTGCCTGCCATCCTGCAACATAGGCCGTCCAATTTATATCTGACGGATAGGAAGGAAACTATGACAATTTTGCAAAAAGGTACCCACACACCTCTCCACATTTGCAAATAAGGCCTTCCCTCATTCATCCTTTTCTCTCACAAGATAAACTAGTCATACAAATGCATCTTGATGTTACGTGCAACACACGGGCATCTTGCTAGTAAGAATGAAAACAAATGACAAAAAAATATTGGACAGTGGTTCGAAGTCATGACCGCGGGCACAGCAGACAAGCTGGCCTTGTATTGGTATGCTGAGCCGTCTGTTTTAACACACATGAGCTGGTGTGGTGATTATACACACACGCACGCACGCACACGAACTGGATGCACGCAACACTCACACAAACACATGCAGCCACGCACGCACGCAACACTCACACGTACACACGCAGCCACACACGGACGCAACACTCACACGCACACACGCACGCATGCATGCACACACCACACGACCAACACACACTCTCACGCTCAAGTGCCCAACCTACACGTGCACGCGCACACACCAGGCCCTGACAGACACATACACAACCAGGTGATTCCCGCGCACGGGTTGGAGTCTTGTCGCGCCTGGGTAAATTTGTGTTTATCTGACCTTTTTCCTATGTGAACTGACATGTGGGACCCACAAGGAACGTGGTCAGTTTAACTAGTCAACATGGTGCCATGCAGACTATTTGGCTGGTCAACAGAGTGCAATCTGATGCTGAACGGTGAGCAAGTGACCGTATAATCACCGCAAAACGTATATAGTGACCGTAATGAGTGTATTCTGAAGTTCGGTGACCGTATTACGCTTTTCTCTCTGTAGGCCCTCCAAAACTACATCACTACATGTTCTCGCATGTTACATCTAACAACTATGCAATACAGCACTACTACTACACTCTAACACAATAAATCATATGTGTTTTTAGTTTTACTAGATATCATATTGTTACTTAATTATTCAGTATGCATACATTAAAATTGCCTTTGAAATGTATGGCCAGTATCATCTACCGCGCGGGAAAAATCCCGCCCTTTCCTGTTTAATCGGGTTTGTATCGATGGATCGTGCGAAACAGCAAAACTATAGTACTATATAGTACAAGTGACAGTTCACGGGGCCGCCGCGTCCTGTACTCCTCCGTCGTAAGAGTGGAGCACTCGCTTTCATAAATGTTCTAGTCCCGTTCGCCGACATGTGGGACATCATGCTACCGGGTCCACGTGCCATACTGAAATACAGTGCAGAGTAGCAGGGGTGAAGCACCCGAGTCATAGCGCCGGCGTAGTAATGAGCAATGAGGCGTCAAATCACAAAGCTGCATCTTTCCCGCAGTTAAGTTGGAGGGACGATGTAATAATGCTAAAAAAGAAGTTGGAGGGACTAAGCAACCATCATTTCACTCATTGCTGAATCCACTTCTCCCTCATCTTCTTCAAGTTTTTTTATAAGATCTTCTTCAAGTTAACCACGTGTTGCTTCTACCGTTGTTCTGCCTCATGTGGGACGCGGATCGGCTTGGTAAAGAACTGACACATGGGACCGCATGTTAGCAAACCGCCAGGCCAACGTCCTCTAAAAATAAGAAACCTCCCCCGCCATCTGCGCGGCAAAATCACCTCCTTTTTACTAATCTTGATTCTATAATTTTTTAGATTAATATAATTGAGATTTGTATAGATAGCACACAGGAACAAAACCAAGTGGTATGGTTAAGGGCATCCACAATGTGTAGCCAAATGTGAAAATAGATTTTGGCATCGATGGGAACCATTATGGACGGTGCTGCCAAAGCCAAAAAGATGGAACCGAAGCTCCCTGGTTGATTGATTGAAGGAATAGAAAAATACAACGCCTCTCCTCTTACTCCCGTGCTTGGACGCATGTACAGTATAGAGCATAGAGTCTACTCCCTTGTCCCTTATATCACAAATCACAAAGCATTGAGGCGTCAAATCACAAAGCACGGACGAAGCAACCATCATTTCACTCTTCGCTGACTCCGCTTCTCCATCGTCTTCTTCGAGAAACCACCTCACCGCACTAAGCTGGACGGACGGTGCTATTGTGTACTAGTAGTACTAGTACATTTACGCGTCCTTTGGTTCAACAGACTTCCTGGATGCAAATAAGGCGGTTCTCTCGGCTTGCAGGCGGCACTTGCGTCCGGTGGTCTCCCTCAACGGTGTTCTCCGTCGAATGCACTTCGTCAAACCACAATGTTCGAGATATCGTCGACGTCACCACAATGGGGAAGGAAGTCAAATAGTTACTACCTCCATTTTTTGTACACAAGGCCAGTATATCAAAATTACAATTTGCAAAAGGCCACTAACACTAATCGAGGCAAAATTGATGGGGTTTGCCTCGTACTAGCAACCAAGGACATTAATATACCCTTGCATGCATGCGGAAGTGAGAAGGTTGGTTTGCATGGCGCTGCATTAATCAAGCGATGAGGAGTGAGATGGTTAGCTCTTTGGGCTTTGGAGAAAAAAATACGCATTAATTGACACGTCAAACGAGGATTTGTATTGATTAATCCCGTGAAGGAAAACCCCGCCTTTCTTTATTAACACCAGTACTCCTAGTACGTACGTACTTATCCTGTTTGGGTCTAGGCCTTGCATTGCCATACTTCGCCACACATTTTTGCCAAGCTTGCCTAAAGTTTTCAAAATGAAAAGGAGGTACACTTGCTCACGGCTGTTGCGGTCGCACCGCACCCTCACACGGTCGCTCCGCACCCTCACACAGTCGCTCCTATATGCCGGAAACCCAACCAAGGGAACGCACCCTCACTGACACGTGCTACCGCATGTGAACAAACCAAACTCAGCCATCCTACCGCTGACACATAATTTTCGTTCATACAGTATGTTTATCCAACCGCATGTTGGGGAGGATCCGTACGGCCCGTGCGGTGGTCTGTTGGGGGAGAAGAAGACATGAGGAAGAAGGGTTAGGAGACTTAGGATATTCATCCAACAGCCTGAAATGGTAGACTGACCCAAATGATGAAAGTCCGGCGACCTGCATAACAATATATGTTTTTACAAAACAAAAGATCCCTAAAAACAACAACATAAAGAAAACTATCACTGCTCGCGGAACGAAACAGCCTCGTCATCTTTGGCTGGCGGCGCGAACCCCGTAGCTGCCGACGTGTGTCTCTGCACCGTGGTTGTCCTCGGCCTCCAGCTACTCGTTCACGCGGAGCGTGCGGGCGTTCTACACGGACGAGAGCACCGCCCGATTCAAGTCGAGGACGTCCGGTTCCACCTACAGGAGGGTCTCGATGGCAGCGGCATCCACGCGCTCCGCGTCGAGTTGAGCCTCCGCCGCCCGGTTCAAGTCGAGGACGTTCGGTTCTGCCTGCAGGAGGGCCTCAATGGCAGCGGCATCCGCGTGCTCCGCATTGAGTTGAGCCTCCGCCGCCCCGTTCAAGTCGAGGACGTCCGGTTCCGCCTGTAGGAGGGCCTCGATGGCAGCGACATCCGCGTGCTCCGCCTCAAGTTGAGCCTCCGCCGCCCGGTTCACATCCACGACATCCGGTTCCACCTGCAGGAGAGCCTCTATGGCAGCGGCATGCGCGTGCTCCGCGTCGAGTTGAGCCTCTGCCTCCCGGTCCTCCTTTAGTATCGCCAGGTTGAACCGTTGGTCCGCCTGCACCATGGGGGACCCGGACGCCGGCACGAAGTCAACGTCCATCGTCTCATACCCATTGGGGGCCTTCTGCGCCGCGACCCCCGCCATGAACATTGGATCGGCTTCCTCCTCCTCGTAGCTTGGCTCCAGAGAACTCGGGGATTGGCCCGCCGCAAAGCGAGCATGGGAACGGAGGTCTGTGGCGCCGACCGCCGCCGCGATTTCTGCACGGCGCTCTGGCGTCAGCATCTTGTAGTACGTGATCTTGCGGCGCACCATGGCTTTCCGGTGAACTAGGGGACGCTTGATGCGGGCTAGGGGATCGAAAGGTGGGGGATGGGCTGGAGAGGAGGTGTGGTTTTGGGGCAGTGGCTGGCGTATGCCGAGCAGCAAAGGTTCTGGTGTGAATAGTGGTTCTGGTGATGACCAGTCAATCGGTTTTGACTGTACATCACTCTTGTCGCGTTCGCGTTGCACCCCGGCACGCTGGACCCTCCATGTCGCTCACCGAATGGAATGCGCTTCGTCTTGCGTTTTCGCTCGCTTGTGGGACCACAGTTGAGAGCAAACTGACACCCCTCCCCCTCCCCCGCCCGCGTCATTTATACTACCACTCCCTCTGTTTTATGCGGAGTAAATAAAAACAGAGGGAGTATACTACGGATGAGGATCCCCTGACGTGGCTGAACCCATTGAGTAACTGACATGCGGGGCCTAGCAAGCATGGGGTCCGCCAGTAAGTGAACGAAAGGGAGGGTAAGGCAGGGATACCTACGTCAGAGGTCCACTTCCACTACTACTCCCTCCTTCCATCTACAGGGCCTAATGCATTTTTCGAGGCTAACTTTGACCAAATGTTAGAGTAATAATATATGACATGCAACTTACACAAAGCATACGGTCAAATTCGTATGTGAAAGGAGCTTCCAATGATATAATTTTCACATTATACATCTCATGTACTATTAATCTTGTCAATAGTCAAAGGCGGTTTTGAAAAATGCATTAGAGCATGGTTAATAATATAGCCAGCCAATGGCTATAAGGAACTGCCATGTCATCTATAGCCATCATTTATATGCACCCATACAGTAGTGTGGGATATTTCCCGCAAAAAAGATATAAGGTTGGCTATTGTATTAGTACTTTTTCCATCTCCTCTCTATCTCTTTCTTCATATTTATTGTATTTAACTAGGAATGCGTATATAGCTAGGCTCTTGCATGAGAGCTCACTCCCTTTACTTTTTCACATCTCTCTCCTCCACATAGGCCCTATATAAATGGAAGGAGGGAGTACTATGAGCACTGCATACTCTACTACAGATGTTGCCAGTACTCCACTAGTACTATTGTTTTAACAAGTTTAGCTGATTGATCTACGAATGGAGGGATTCAAGCTTATTTTTGTTAACCGAGATGCAAACGACTAACAAACTGGATTCGGAGCCACCTGTCGTAATAGTACCTGCGGGTTCTTTCTGTGGAGCCTTCAAATGCAATAGCTAGCTGCACAACGGCCAATGCCACAGGAAAATCTCCATTTTCCACTTTATACAACTCTTTGGGGTCCAAAGATACTCGCCAAACAGGGAGCTTAAAAAAGTTACTATTGGACTGGCTATACGTGGCGAAATCCTAGTAGGAAGAGCATGCGCGAGAACAAGCACATTCACATGGTTGAAAACAAATTGGAAACCATGTCTGTTTGAATACAAATCTAGGAGTATGTACGAATCTAACAATATTGATTGGGCGTTGTTGAATGTTGATACTTTTTCTGTAAGTTTGATCAAAGTAGAGATACTTTGACTACACATAAAACTTATATGTAAACTACTAGAAAGGATCGGAGGGAGTATATTGTACGTTCAAGAGCGAAACGAACATTGAATACCCTTTATATATGATTTGTGGATGGTATGATCACCGGTTCAAAATTTTGAATCCGCCTTACGTATCATACATGCACCCACTCATTCTCTCTCAATTTCATCTCGGGGTCCGGAGATTGATTGAAAGAGGACTAGGGTGGGTACAATATGTTCGTTTTGCTTATGAACGTACAATATACTTCCTCTGATCCCCATAGACCCCCCCCCCTGCCAGTCATTTCTATCATAGAAACACACCAAACCTTTATCTCCTTGCACGACACGCAAATTGGTCTCTCAACATCAATTGATCTCGTCAAGATGTGTCGGGGCATGAACCGAATGGGATGTCAAAACTAAGATGGGAAGCGACACATAGTGGAGGCAAAGTGAAACTTTAAACGAACCGTTTGTTTGTATGCATGTCGGAAAAATTACAACATTGGAAATACAAGCATGGTCTAGGCCCACATGCGAATGATACTCGACGGAATGTTCAAATGAGGCATGCGGGAGCGACACACTTATCGTCGCCTTACACGGTGGGTTTCAGTGTGCCGAGGGTGGCGTTAGCGCTGTGGCACGACTAGCAGATCAACACCCGGCTCGTCGAGGATGCATGGGGTGCCGAAGTGCGGGCGCCGCGACGCGTCCGCGGAATGGTGTAGCGTGGCCAACTACATCCCCAGGACCTGAGACCATGCCGGGTCATCTTGCTTTTTCGATGACATGTGGGGTCGCATGTGAGCAAAGGGCATCTCCAACGTTGCCACGACCGCAGCTGACTACCCTGGCACACCAAAAACCCTCGTCCCTCGCGTCGTCGCGCGGTGCGTTCCCAGCCGGCGCCGGCTGCCCGCATTCATGCCGTCCATCCGTATGCTGTCGTTAAGAGGCTCGGTGCCCGAGGAACCAACTCCGGCGACTTAATGATGCACCCGGACGCTTGGCCTCACCGGAATGCGCTACTTAAAGCGGCAACGCCCAGCTAACCTCCACACCATAGTGCATCATCCTGCTACCTGGCACCACATCCGCCATGACCGCGAGCGCAAACGCTCTGCGGGAGAGCTTGTCTTCGGGGATGAAGCTCGAGGTCGCCACCCTCGCTCAAGTCGCCGAACAAGCGGTGGCCACGCTGGCGGCGGACAACGGAAGCACCATCAGCCATGCGTCCTACTTGCCGCCATCTAACATCCGGCACCGCCGAGGTTGGGGACTCCTCCGAGGATGAGTAGGGCATGGGAGGCGGCAGGGCATGGTGTGCCAACTGGCCGGTCCGTCTCTCGTGTTCTACTCTTCCTCGCCGGAGACCGCACCTTCACTTCACGGGTCTTGAACCCCGCCCCCGTACATGGAGATCGCAGATGGAGGACGTCGGTCGCTGTCATAGAATAGGTTTAGGTTCAGGTTTCTTTTATTTTTCTGTCCTATAAAAGTTTGAAATGTAGTGAAAATCTGTCGTGTTTGCATTAATCTCGGTCGGTGTATATGAACTTTCACAATAATATAGTATATTGTAGGAGTACTAGCAAGATGCCCGTGCGTTGCACGGAACATCAAGACCTTGTGGGGAAAAGGATGAACGAGGGAAGGCCTTATCTGCAAATGTGGAGAGGAGTGCGGGTAAATTGTCATAGTTTCCTTCCTATCCGTTAGATATAGATTGGACGGCCTATGTTGCAGGATGGCAGGCACACCATCATCACCAACTGTGCTTTTTATTGAACCGAGACAAAGCTAACATGCGAAGTAAAATAAACATATAGTCTACATACACAATTTATCTTAGGCACTCCAATAGAACGTCCACTACACATTCACGCATTTCACATCTTTCTACATCTACGGGAACCTACAAAAGGGTTAACGTAAATTGCCTCTCTTTCTCCTCCTTGATTTTCATGGTGGTGGGCCCCTCCCTCCCCCCAATCTACAATCAACAGCTCACATGTTTCACATTACGTTAATTACGTAACTGGGATTACATAGGTGTAGCATTACTCGTCCTAAAAAACCCAACTAAGCCAACCTCCTAGCATATCGCGCGGGAAAAGACCCGGCCGCGCCGTTTTAGTCGGGATTACCGGATTACTAGTAGTAGTATCGATGGATCGCGCGAAGCACCAAGTTTTTTTTCTTTAGGGGTTGAAGCACCTAGTTTATTAAAAGGAAAAAAGGTGGTACACTAACAGCACCCCTTTCGCGGTCGCATTGCACCCCACACACGTTCGGTCCTGCACATGGCTCACGCAAACGGAACGCGCTTCGGCTTGCCTCTTCACTGACACGTGGGACTGCACTTGGAGAAACCGACCATGCGCCAAACTTCCCTTGCCCACCGCGCGAAAATCCCCCCCCCCCCCAAAATTCCCCCCAAATCCCAAATTCAACCGCCCTTCGGCCAACTAGCAAATACTAATATTCCCCAAACCCCCTCCCCCCCCGTCCCCCTCCACTCCATTCGCTCCGCCAAAGTCGCCCTCCCCGCCGCGCCGATACGTCGGCGCCGCGGTTCGTCGAGGGGACGCACGGCGATCCTCTCGCTCCCACAGTACGCTCTTGTAGACTGCCGTCCTCTAGCCGCGTCGCCACCGGTGGCGACGTTCTTGTGGAGGCACACGGCGGTCAGCGCCGCCACCACTGGCGACGTTCGTGTGGAGATGCACGGCGGTCAGCTTCTCCCATGGTACGCGCATTCTAGACTGAGGCCCCGTGCATGTCGGTGTAGCGTTGAATGTTAGCTGATAGACGCTGTTAATCTCACTGTTTGCCGAAGTAGTTTACAGTCAATATGCTCTGCTTAAGAAGCTTCCTTGCCCTGTTCTGAACTCAATCTGCTTAGCTGAGATGGCATGCCAAGCCCGATTAGTTGCTAAAATATCCTGCCATATATTTATTGTGACGTAGATTGCCATGGTCTAGTAGCCTATCTGTTAGGTGAAATAGTTATACACCGTTTTATACTCGATCTTTGTTGCTGCGATGGCCTTCGATAGTTTGATGGCTGTGTGCTCGGCCTCATTGAGTGCTGAAAAAGCCTGCCATAATTTAGCACTCAAATCTATTTGCTGAATTAGCTTTACATATATCTCGTTACTTAGATCTGCTCGTCCAAATATCTTGCCATAGCTTTAGACATCGACCTAGGTATTTTTTCTGGACTTCATAAAAAAGCATATACGTTTTTCTTGTAATATCTAGTACAAGAACTAATTTGTATGTCTAACAGATGGACAGGACTTGGATAACTTCTGCTCGAAGATTCTCCGCTGCATATGTCGAGGGGGTTGAAAACTTCATGAACTTTATCAGAGCTGAGTACGGTGGTCCGAAATCAGATGTGCTCTGCCCATGTAGCACTTGTATGAATTCAGTTACAAGACCCCAATCAACTGTGCAAAATCATCTACACTTGTATGGGATGTCGGTCACATATACTAGTTGGGTTCATCATGGTGAAGCTGTGAACGTCAATGTTACTGACTACGTGGAAGCAGCAGATCACCATCTTGATCTGCCTGATGCTCAGGTGGATGAGGATGAGGAGGTGGTGGTGGCGGAGCTAGTGAGTTTGACCAACATTGAAACAATGCTACGAAATGCTCATTCATTTCATGAACTTTCATCTACAGAAGAAAAATGGTGGGCCCGCATGTTGGAACAATGCAATGTGGCTATCACCCCAGGAAATAAGCTGTCAGTATTCTCAGCTATGGCCACCTTTCTTCAGGTGAAGACATCTAAGCGGATGACCAACAAATCATTCGATGCGATGTTGGCTACTTTCCGCAAATCTTTCCTAGATGCGTCTGAGCTGCCACACACCTATAGTAAAATGAAGAATTTCCTTCGTGCAGTTGGAATTGGATATGATATGATCCATGTTTGTAAGAATAACTGTGTTCTGTTCTGGAAGGATTATGCCAACTTAAGTGAATGCCCGAAATGCAAATCATTAAGATGGAAAGATGGCGATGCTGTGAAGAGGGTTCCTCATAATGTTCTGAGACATTTTCCAATTACACCAAGATTGCAGAGGTTGTTTCATGATGCTGAAACAAGAGAGGATGTATTGTGGCATTCTAGGAACCAGTACAGAGGCCAGAATGTAATGAGCCATCCATCTCATGGTAGTGAGTGGAAAAGCTTCAATCAGAAACACAAAAGGTTTGCTGCTGACCCGAGAAACATTAGACTTGGCTTAGCTTCAGATGGATTTAACCCATTTGGCCACTAGAGCGCCACATATAGCATGTGGCCAGTGCTTGTTAACCCTTACAACATGCCTCCAAATGTCTGCACCAAAGAATCAAACTACATGGCAGCCTTTCTCATCCCAGGTCCAAAAAGTCCTGGAAAGGATTTTCATTTATTCATGGATCCTCTTGTGGAGGAACTTCAATAGCTATGGAAGGGTGTTCTCACTCGAGACCTATATAGCAACCCACCAGCTGACTTCTTTCTATGTGCTGTTATAATTTGGTGCACCCATGATTATCCGGCTTTCGGCACTATGTCAGGGCGAACGACACATGGTTACAATGCATGTGTTCGCTGTGACAGGAATCCGCTGTCATACGCAATACTTAGCAAGATCTGTTACATTGGACACCGTTGTTTCCTTGCCAAGGACAAGCCGCGTCCTACAAAATACTGAAGACATGTGTTCAATGCAAAGCATGAAAACCGTGATGCGCCAAAGAGGCTCACCGCCGATGAGTTGCAGGTGGAATTAGAGAAGGTCAGGCATATTACACCAGGAAACCATCCTGGTAATGGTAGCGGGAAAAGGAAGCGTTGCAAGGCAGAAGAGTGATTATTGTTTACCCGCAGGTCCACTTTGTGGGACTTGGAGTATTGGAAATATTTAGATCTGCGGCATAATCTTGATGTGATGCACATCGAGAAAAATATGTGTGACAGCATTGTCGGCACACTTCTTAATATTGAAGGCAAGATGAAAGATACCTTAAAATCTAGGATTGATTTGACACATCTGGGTATCAGAAAGGATTTGCAGGTGCAAGATGAAGGTAAACCACGGGATATGGCACCAGCTGTGTACGTCTTGGACAAGGTAAAAAGAAAAGAATTCTGCGAGGTCCTGTCACGTGTGAGATTCCCACATGGATTTGGTTCCAACCCTGAAAGGAGAGTCGGTGCAGATGGAAACAAGGTACAAGGGTTGAAAAATCATGACTGCCACGTCCTACTTCAAAGGGTTTTACCTGTTATCCTTAGAGGATTGGGCCGCCCTGACTTATACAGAGCAGTTGTAGAGTTGGGACAATTCTTCAGGGAACTCTGTAGTAGAAATATCAGGATAGATGCTTTGGAGCATCTTAGAGACAAGATACCAACTATCCTATGCGACCTTGAGAAGATATATCATCCAGCCTTCTTTGATGTGATGGTGCATTTGGCTGTTCATCTACCTGATGAGGCACTACTTAAAGGTCCAGTATAGTATGGCTGGATGTACCCTATTGAAAGGCGGCTAGGCACTTTCAAGGGCTATGTCAGGAAAAGAGCTAGACCTGAGGGTTCCATTGCAGAGGCCTACATTGCTACAGAAGCGTTGACATTCTGCTCAAAATACATTGAAACAGTTGATCAACTTAGCAAAGAGGTGGGTGAAGACAATCCCGGGCTCAATGTTTTCGATTATTCTGTTCGAGTTACAGGGAAGAGTCGACAAGAGGACAAACCTAAAGATTTGGACAAAATGGTTTGTATGTGTTGAATAACTGTCCTGAGATACTACCTTATATCAACTAAGTGCTAAGTATTGCAGCTTATACATCGTAATCTACTAAACTTGCAGCACATTCTTATATATTTAGATGTTTGACGCGATCACTATGTTGTGCAGCATCTACAAAAACGAGTTACTGCCGCAAAATCCAAGAAACATTGACAAACTCGTTATGGCAGGATTTGCGAAATGGTTCAAGAGCCATGTGAGCTATTGAATTGCACTGTCAGTTTTTTTAATATATTGAGTACATAAGATGATCAGCTTGTCTATTTTCTAAACATAGGTTAAGAAGATGCGGGAGGATGGGCAGGCAGTTGATGATGCCCTTTACGCACTAGCAATGGGTCCTGATACTTGGGTAAGACATTATGAATCTTGCGTTGTTGGAGATGTGCGCTACAACACCCTTGCACGCGATGAAGGTAGGAAGACACAAAACAATGCCATCATGAGCACGGATACGTACTGCAGAGAGACAACTGAAATGTATGCTAACATAACAGACATTGTTTAGTTGCAGTATATCTCCAGTTTCGAGGATCATCGGTGTGTGGTTGTGTTGTGCAGTCGTTGGTATAACCTGTTTTCCAGGATCGCAAAACCCAGAGCTGATGATTATTTCAAATCCATCAATGTCAAGGCGGCATACTAGACCAACGAGCCTTTTATTTTGGCAAATCAAGCAACACAGATATTTTTCTTGGAAGACACATTTGCACGTAGCGATGACTGGAGAGTATTGCAAAGGTTTGAGCAGAGGAATTCATTTAATGAAGTTGCACAATAAGATGATGCTTACACCGCTCCTGATGTACAAGATTCCACAGATGTTCCTAATATCTTTGAGAACCATCACGTCAATGACGCTGGCGAAAAGATTGCCTGTCATGCTGTGGACATACAAGAGTTGATCAAGAAGAAGCCAACGTTCGAGGACATTGAGGATGAAGAAGAAGATGACACTCTGGGGAATTACGATTCAGACTGATACACATGGCGAAGATGTTGACGCTGCTGCTGCGGATGATGATTAGATTGCTTTTGTCGTATTTTCCCGTCAGAAGACGTTTTTTATCTACTATGTGAAATTGTGCTTGCTATGCCAACTGAAACCTGATGAACGTGTTGTTTAGTATTTTGCTATGAGAACATCACTTGTTATGTATGTTGATTTGTATTTGGTGATTGTATGACGAGTAAAACATGATGACATTATTGTTTAGTTGTACTCATATTTGGCTGTGAAACTTGAATTTGATGACATAGTTTGCTGTTGGACTGCAATTTGCTCGACGTCTTCGAATGGGAACAAAGCTGACCCGACAAGGCCTCTGCTAATTTATTTATTTATTTACCAAAAGGGCCTCTGCTATTTATTTATGAGCAAAAGGGGATACCCTCCGATTTCCGTTAATAGAAATCATTAGATGTTCACAACACTACGCCCAGCCTGCTACACAGGTTCATTCATTACTAGTTTCAGCAAAGTGCTCATGTCATAGCCACTGAATACATCACGAGTGCTACATACACTGCAAATAAAGAGACAATCATCCTACAGAGCACATCGATTTTTCCCATTATCTTCACAAGCTCTTTCTCTCCTCATTGTTGTCAAGGCCATTCAGCAGCTGTTGCTTGGCCATGATCAGAGGAACTGCATCTTTAACCTTCTGCTCTGCATCTTCCTCTTCTGTCGTTCCTTCAGTTACTTGTCCAACACCCCAACCTGCTGGTATTGGGATTCCTCGGCTAACCAAACAATCAACGTAGTTGCATTCCCCCACATCAGCAACTTCCCAGAAATACAAATCACATGAATCTTCCCTTTTCTGCATGAATCAAATTCGAAGATCATCAACCAAACTATTAAAAAAATCAGCAACTGAAAGCACCAGAACAACACTTAAACATATTATTACCCCATGATTTGGGCATTTGTAGAAAACTCGGCCAGGGTTGAGGATTGTGGTTGAGACGCGACGGATGACTCTGTGTGATTTGCAGCAGTGGCACTACACCAACGGCAGCGGGTTGCGATGAGCAACCGGCTGCGGTGCGTGTGCCGGCGGGGGTGTGATGAGACCCACAGGCGATGGTACGGGTGGCGACTTGGCGCATATCTGGTTGTTGCCTATTGAAGAGTAGGTGGACGAGCAGCCAATGGACATGGTTGCTGCGGCCAGAGCTTCTGATGCTAGGCAAAGTAAGTAGAGAAGAGGAGAAGCGAACATTGGATATGTCAGTTTCATTACTTGCAGAGTAGCATAGCACCATATATAGTCATAGTCTAGGTTTGGATTCGAACCAGTTACAGGAGCATGTCTCTCTTTTTTCTAAAACTCAGCAATGTCTCTTTACTGGTACACTAGCTTATTCTGTACGCCTTCTCAAGTCTTTGATTTTCTTTCTTTTTTTGCGAGGAAGGAAGGAGGACAAAATTGAGAGTTCCTGGGACTCGAACCCATGGCCTCTCGGTTGAATACCAAGGGTGCTAGTCACTTATGTGGCGAACGTTCCCTGGGAGGAGGACGGCAGACGAACGCACTTTCCTCGCAGTTTTAGTTGCGACGCAAGACCGAACGGTCGCAGTTTCGGGAATGTTACCAGGCGAACGAGCCCAGTTTTTCTTTTCTTCCTATATATAAAAAAGTATGCTACTTGGTGTGGGCTTAGTCAACAAACGATTGTGCCAACCTTGACCGTTGGATTGACATTCAACGTCTGTCGTGTTTCTTCAGTCTCTTCTTCCTCCAGCCGCCAAAGCCAAACCAGCGGCGGCGGGATGCCTGCTCCTGCCTCCCACGGGTGGTTGTGCTGCCGCGCACGCATCGTGGCCACATCGCACCCTAAAACTCTGCGCATCTTCCCCGGCTCCTGTTTGTTCCTGTCCGAGGCATCACCATCGTCCTCCGCCTTGGTTCGCTCACCGCGGTGCCGCCCTCAGGTGTTGTCAACATGGTCAACAACCGAGAGGAATAAGGATATGACTGTGCATGGTGAGGATGACAGTAGGGACCCAGCAGCGCGCACAGTAATTTTGTTTTTTCGGGACGGAGAAGGGAACTGGGTTATGCGGGAGCTGTGGCCCGTCTAGCCCAGGCTTTTATTTCATATGTTTAGCACATGACCAGCCCAGTTTGTTTTTTTCCTTTCTGAAAATGGCTAGCCCAGCTATTTTGTTTTTTGCAGAATTACCAACGTAGGCCTACTTGCTTTTCTACGCCCTGCTAGGACGGAAATCTTTCAAGACGAGGAGGGATGCATTTTGCCCAGAAAATGGGCTATCAGTAATAAGAAATGGGCTATAAGTAATAATAAATGGGCTATAAAATGAAAAATATAGCAAACAGGCAATTAGTTCCAAAATACTTTTTTCTTTTGGATTTTGATATTTTAAATTTCATTGTTTTTGTGTGGGTAAAATTTCATTGGATTTAAATTAAGGTATGTTTAGTTTTTAAATTAATTTGAATCTGGCTAGAAATTTCGGGTTGTATGCTGTTTGGGACAGATTTGGAGACTGACTTGTGGGTCTACTAGGTTGACGTGTACGAAAGGCTTTGTCAACTTAGTCCACAAATGATTCTAGCAGCAGTGACCGTTCAATGTTAATCCAACGGCCGTGCTGCTTCTTCAGTATCTGATCTTCTTGCTCCAGCCGCCCAAACCAGCGCCGTTGGGACTGCCTGCTCCCACCTCCCGTGGTCGGCTGTGCTGCCGCACTGGCCGCACCGCCCCACCCTACTCCATTGCTGGCCAGGCCATTCCTCTACTCACCCACACCTCCTGTTATTTTCCGGCGACAGCAGCCGGACCGGTAAACCCTCATACTCCCCACCGCATGGGAAACCACTGCCGAGTCTTCCCCGGCTCCGTGTCGTTCCCTTCCTAGGCCTCGCCGTCGTCCACCGCCCTGGTGCTCTCGGCGCGGCGTGGTCAACGAACGACATCCATCGCAAGTGGACTGTACGAGGAGAGGCTGACAGCTGGGTCCACGGTCGCACACAAGGAAATGCCTCCTTATTACGTGCAAAATAATGATTCCTCCACCTGACATCTGGGACCCACCGAAAGGGCCTCTGTATTTCACGAAAAAAATGTTCCCCCCGCTGACAGGTCGGACCCACCAACTATATCTTCACACACAAGGAAGTGCCTCCTTATTACGCACAAAAAAATGAATACTCCCCCTGCTAGCTGGGACCCAGCATAGTGGGAGGCTGACTTAGGCCTACTAAGTTGACGGGGACGGAGGGCTTTGTCAACTTAGTCAATATGAACGATTCTAGCTCCAGTGACCGTACGATGTCCATCCATCGGCCGTAGTGCTTCTTCAACCTCTGGTCTTCTCACTCCGGCCGCCCAAAGCAGCGCCGGTCACACCGCCTGCTCCTGCCTCTCGTGGCCGGCTGTGCTGTCGCGGAGGCCTCACCGCCCCCTACTACTCCCACCGCTGGCCAGGCCATCCCTCCACTCACCCACCCCCCTGTTATTCTGCGGCGACGGCAACCTCACACCGAAGCCGAACCAGTGAACCTCGCACTCCTCTCCGCGTGGGCATACACTGCCGCGTCTTCCCCGGCTCCACGTCATCCCCTTCCCAGGCCTCACCATCATCCACCGCCCTGGTGCTCTCGGCGCGGCATGGTCAACGTGGTCAAGGAACTACTTCCATCGGAAGAGTACTGTACGTGGAGAGGCTGACAGCTGGGTCCACGGCCGCAGCAAGGAAGTGCCTCCTTATTACGCGGAAAACAATGATTCCTCCACCTGACATCGGGGACCCACCGGACGGGCCACCGTATTTCGCGAAAAAAATGTTTCCCCCTGACTGCTGGGACCCACCAGCTACATCTTCGCACGCAAGGAAGTGCGTCCATATTACGGGCAAAAAAATGATTCGCCCCCTGACTGCTGGGACCCACCAGCTACATTTTCGCACACAAGGAAATGCATCCATATTATGGGCAAAAAAACGATTCGCCCCCTGACTGCTGGGAGCCACCAGCTAGATCTTCGCACGCAAGGAAGTGCCTGACAGTTGGGACCCACCCGGTCGAAGCGTACGTAGTGTTGTCATTCTGGTCGCAAACGTGTACATACATACTGGTCGATCAGGCTGTCTGTAGGCTGCAGTGATGAACCGTGGCCGTGCAAGGAAGGGCACGTGTCGTAGTAGAGGAGCGCACATGTCGTAGTACAGGCGCGCACGTAGCATGTACACGTACGTACAACGGCCAGGGTGCAAGAAAGAAAATACGGCCACGTACGTACATACGGGCGGTGTCCCGAACGCCTACTCGCGCATACATACGGCCAGGGCTCGTGTACATGGTTGGGTTGGAACGGAGAAACTGCGCCGTCGTCATGTTCATGGGGAGGCAACGGAATGCGCCGTGTTCATCGGGAGGCAACGGAACGTGTGCTGTTCATTGGGAGCCAACCGTCTTGGACGGAACAGGCGATGGAAACGAGGACTGGCGTACCGCGGAACGGAGGAAACGGCCTTGTGTTCGACCGGCCATGGTGGAAACGGGATCCTGTTCATCGGGAGGGGTCTGGCATACCACAAAACGGAGGAAACGGACCTCCTACGGTCGAAACGGGGTCCTGTTGATCGGGAGGGGTGCGGCATACCGCAAAACGGAGGAAACGGACTTGTGTTGGAGCGCTATGGTCGAAACGGGGGTCCTATTCATCGGGAGGGGTGTGGCGTACCGCAAAACGGGACTCCACGGGATACTGTTTATCTCCACCGTCGACCTCCTCCAGCCTCCACGGGCTCCTGTTCATCCACCGTCGACCTCCTCCAGCCTCCACCTGCGGCTGTTCATCCACGGGCTCCTGTTCATCCAGCCTCCATCGCATGCTCCTCCACCGGCTACTGTTCAACCAGCCCTCTCCACGGGGGTCCTGTTCAACCACCCCTCCACGGGCTACTGTTCATCCAGCCCTCCACCGGCTACTGTTCAACCAGCCCTCCACCGGCTACTGTTCAACCAGCCCTCCACCGGGTCCTGTTCATCCAGCCCTCCACGGGGTCCTGTTCATCCACCGGCTCGATTGATCAGGGTACTGTTCATCCAACGGCAACAACCTCTACTACCACGGGGTCCTGTTCATCCAACCCCCACTGGGAACTGTTCATCCAAACCCCCCAACAACGCTCACTGTTCATCAAGGGAAGGAGGCAGCAGTGTTCGATCGGCTTCAGTTAGCAGCAGTAGCGAAGGAATCACTCGGGTTCAGTTAACAGCAAGGGATCGATCGCTAGCTCGGGTTTAGTAACGCGTAGCCTGCAGTGCAATCGCTCGGGTTCAGTTAGAGCCCAACGCCTCGCTCGGGTTCAGTTAGAGCGCAACGCCTCGCTCACACGCGTGTATGTACAAGAGAAACGCGCATCGCTCGGCCCCCGACCACCCACCATAACCGGGAACTCGCCAGATATTTTCCTCGCCCTCGCTTCTACCACGGTTTTCTCCGTCATGGACGGCCCAAAGAATGTCATGCAGCTGCGTCTCCGGCCCGCCCAGGACGAAAAGCACATTTTCTGTCATGATTTTTTGTCATAGAAGTAGGAGCCCACCACATCTATGATGATACCGGGTTTTGTCACAATTATCGTCATAGAAGTGTCATAATATGACAGAAAAAAATTCGTTCGGCCCAAAATGTCACGGATGTGTCTTTTTTTTGTAGTGCGAGCACTACCTTGCTTTCTGCCCACATGCCTGACCCGTCAAGCAGAAAGTTAGGAAGCAAGCTTTGGAGCGACAACAGTTCATTGCCGAGGAGATCAAGAAGTTAGAGGCAGCTGGATTGGTCAGAGGAGTATTGCACCCTACATGGTTGGCGAACCCAGTGGTAGTTCGGAAGGCGAATGGGAAATGGAGGCTTTGCATCGATTTCACAGATGTCAATAAGGCTTTCCCAAAGGACCCGTTCCCCTTGCCGCGCATTGATCAGATTGTGGATTCCACTTCAGGTTGTGATCTGCTCTCCTTTTTGGATGCTTACTCCGGATATCACCAGATCTTCCTGTCCAAAGAGGATGAGGAGAAAACATCATTCATCACTCCATGTGGTACATATTGTTTTGTCTGCATGCCCTTCAGATTGAAGAGTGCCGGGTCTACTTTTGCAAGAGCAGTCCAGATCGGTTTTGCACCACAACTGCATAGAATCTTATATGGATGACATTGTGGTCAAGACCAAGGATAAGGCCACCCTTATCTAGGATTTGGAGGAGAGATTTTCTAATTTTTATAAAGATCAACTTGAAACTTAACCCGGAGAAGTGCGTATTTGGTGTTCCCTCCAGCAAGCTACTTGGATTCTTCGTGTCCCACAGGGGGATTGAAGCCAACCCCGACAAGATCAAGGCCATTGAGCAGATCCAAGCGCCAAGGACAGTCAAGGATGTAAGGCGCTTGACGGGATGCGTTGCCGCGCTAAGCAGATTCATTTCCAAATCCGCCGAGCGTGCCCTACCATTCTTCAAAATTTTGAAGAAGGCAGGGCCAATGAAATGGATTCCGGAAGCAGAAACAACCTTGCAAGAGTTGAAGGCCTACCTGTCATCTGTGCCCACCTTGGTTGCTCCCAAACCCCGAGAGCCGTTGTTGCTCTACTTGGCGGGAACCAACCAAGTGGCCAGTGCAGCCTTGGTAGCGCAGTGAGAAGCAGAAGATGTGGAAAGTGGACAGGTCACGGCAGAGTCAGCAGAGGAACAAGACAGCAGTGAGCACGGCAACGAGAGCAGCCCCAAGGACGCGGCAAGGAAGAAAGTGGTGCAGCGCCCAGTTTACTTCGTCAGCTCTCTGTTACAAAGAGCTAGGTCGAGGTACTCTGGTGTGCAGAAGTTGATCTTTGGCCTCATCATGGCCTCAAGAAAACTGCGCCACTACTTCCAAGCCCATGAGATCACGGTTGTTACTCATTTTTCCGTTGCATAGGATACTCCGAAACCCTGAGGCTACTGGTAGTATAGTGGAGTGGGCTTTGGAGTTATCCAGCTTTGGTTTGAAGTTTGAGAGCACTTCAACCATTCAAAGCAGGGCGCTGGCAGAGTTTATTGCAGAATGGACGCCAACCCTGATGACGAGGCAACAGAAACAGCTCTCCCCAGCAAGGAATCACCCCAAGAGTGGATTATGTATTTTGATGGTGCTTTTTCCCTACAAGGTGCAGGAGCTGGCGTGCTTCTTGTTGCCCCCTCCGGGGAGCACTTGAAGTACGTCGTCCAAATGCACTTTGCCCGGGAAGAAGCCACCAACAATACAGCTGAGTATGAAGTGCTCCTTGCCGGGCTCAGAATTGCAGCAAAATTGGGGAACAAGAAGTTGAATATCCGAGGAGATTCACAGTTAGTAGTGAGACAAGTCAATAACGATTACCAAAGCCCATTGATGGAAGCATACGTTGAGGAAGTGAGGAGATTGGAGGAGCACTTTGATGGGTTGCCAACAGAGCACGTACCTCGTGCGAAAAACAGCATAGCTGATCACCTATCCAAGTGTGCTGCGCAGAAGCTTCCTGTGGAACCAGGAACTTTTGTTCTCCATCTCTCTCGACCCTCCATATCACCAGCCACAATGGCCTGAAAAAGGAAAAAGTTGGACTACGGTAAGCCTCTCAAGATCGAGCCACCCGCTCCCGGCAGAGACCCTACAGGAAACAACTCCTCACATCCTATCGGACTGCCCCCTCCAGTCGGGCCTATGGACCCCGCGTACGAGGCTGGTACTCCCGCAGCCGAGGAGGTTCCGCTAGTCCTCGTTGCCAAGCCTCAGGCTCCAACTTGGGCAAGGCACATCGTCCGCTTCCTCCAAACCGGAGAACTCCTCGGCGACCCAGATGAAGCTGAGAAAGTAGCCCGAAGGGCCAGTATGTATCAGTTTGTCGATGACACTCTGTACAGAAGGAGGCCCAACGGTGTGAAATTGAAGTGTGTCTGCCGGGAGGACGGAAAGGAACTGCTGGCTGAGATTCACAGAGGAATGTGCAGCTCACACATTGGATCAAGGGCATTAGTTGGGAAAGCATTCCGGCAAGGATTCTATTGGCCCATAGCCATCCAAGATGCAGTTGAGCTTGTCACGACATGTGAAGCCTGCCAGTTCCATTCCAAGAGAACACACCTGCCTGCCCAAGCTCTACAGATAATCCCTTTGTCAAGGCCATTTTTGGTCTGGGGGCTCGATATCCTCGGCCCCTTCCCCCGAGCAATCGGGGGCTTTGAATTCTTGTTTGTTTCCATCGACAAGTTTACAAAGTGGCCGGAAGTGACTGCCGTGAGGAAGGTGACTGCCCAGTCAGCTATCAAGTTCTTGAAAGAATTGGTGTGTCGTTTCGAAGTTCCGGCAAGGATCATCACTGACAACGGCACCCAGTTCACGAGCCACGCCTCCATGCAATATGTTCAAGCCCTCAGATGCAAGATCTCATTCACTTCTGTGGCACATCCCCGGAGCAATGGACAAGCCGAGAGTGCGAACGCTGAAGTGCTTCGTGGACTCAAGACAAGAACTTTCGACGCTGCAGAAGCACAGGCGGTCGATCGAGGAGTTGCCGGTAGTTCTCTGGTCCCTCAGAACGACACCTAATCCAGCTACCGGGCAGACTCCCTTCTCCCTGGTCTACGGAGCAGAAGCAGTTATCCCCACAGAACTCATTTACGGGTCTCCTCGAGTGCTTGCCTACAATGAAGTAGAGCAAGATCAGCACTGGTGTGATGATGCTGTGCTACTCAAGGAGAACCGTCTCCGGGCCGCTGCGCGTGATGCACGCTATCAGCAAGCCCTGTGCCGCTATCACAGTCGCAAGGTTCATGCCTGGTGTTTTGAGGATGGTGACCTTGTCCTGAGGCACGTTCAATCTACCAAGGGTACACACAAGTTATCACCGAAGTGGGAAGGCTCTTACCGGGTAGTACGAGTCACTAGACCTGGCGCAGTCCGTCTGGAGACCAGAGATGGCACACCGTTGCAAAACTCATGGAACATTGAGTATCTCCGTAAGTTCTACCCGTAAGGAACAAAGGCTACCGGGCCCTGCCCGGCAGCCACCCATTGTACATGGCCTTGCCGAAGTTGCATGTAACCCATTGTACAAGCCGGGGCGATGACCCCGTGTAAGAGAAAATAAAGAAGCGCTGTAGGGGAGCCCCAACTAAGATTGCATGCATGCACAAGCACACCCAGATCACTGCATAAGCATTTCATGAGCATTTGCATATGCATATAATAGGATTGCATCATGCATTCATTCTCATCTACATGGAGTTGCAGGTACTTGCCGAGAACCTGGCTTCAACAAAGGACGAGAAGATTGCACGGCATGGCAATCCCCGGCAAGCCAAACAGATGAGTTCACCTCTTGTCCATTAGTATTCTGTAAAGCTATAACTTTGCATGAAGAAACCTTGCCTCTCTTTTTTGGAACTTAGGTGCTCCCATCCATGACTCGAACGTTGCTTCGGTCATGGTGGTCGCAATAACCTTTGGAAAGAAGAGGAGTTGGCGGGGGGCTGCCCCTCTGTCTGTTCCCCGGCAGACATGGCTCTCCGGCAGACAAAAGAGGTGCCGACAGGATATCTTGCCGGGGAAAACTCGTTTATTTTATTAAAGAGGCACTTTGCCTCTGCATGGGTATACACATGCACAGGTTCCTGGCAGGATTCATCCTTTTCATTCATATGCAGTTACAAGTACAAGCATTACAGAATACAAGGATGGACTCGAGAGATTACACTATTTGAATTAAAATTTGGCGATTGCCTACAAGTTTAAGATTGAAAAAAGATAAGTGCTCCGCAAACTCCTCTCCCTGTCCCCCTTATCCCAGGTATTGCGGTGGGAAGAGAAGAGGACGGGCGCCGCGCCGGCGCAACGCCACCCCCATCCTGGTCAGAAACTGGCATGACCAGTCTGACAGGATCGGGAGTGGCGAGGCTGCGAAGGAGGAAGACGTGCGGAGCGCCTCGACGGCCCCCTGGTCACCGTCTCCAGGACCGGAAGAGGGGCTCCAGCACAGGCACCAGCAGAGGAAGACACTGGGCCCCATTCAGAAGACCCCAGAGGGGAACAGGAGCACCAGGGGTACAAGCCTTTTCCCGACAGCCAGAAGAAACAATGATGACGGTGCCGGGAAAAAGGGGGAAGAGCCAGGCAGACGGGCAGCAGGTCGCCAGTACGACACGAACGCGTCGATGCGGTCCTGCTCCTACTGGATGGCCTACCTCCCGTCTTCTCCTTCTCCCCAGGCTTCGTCTCCATCAACCCCGTTCTAGGAAGAGGCCGAGACTCCAGTCCAGCGCTCTCCCTGAGAAGACGGCGAGCAGCCAAAACGGCCAGGGGACTCGAGGCGTACCGCTCCCCTCCTCGGCGGGTAGGAAGGTGCACCTCTCGTTGACAACGGCCCCAAGGCCTCCGGGAGGGGCAATGCTGGGTTTACCAATGATCTCCAGCCCCGCCTCCCGGCCTCGAAGAGTCCAAGAAACTCACCGCGCCAAGGACCAGGCTCACTCCCCAAGCATCAACATCGACATAAGGCAACAACTGCCTCGAGCAGGAGCCCGGGAGCCGGCCCCGAGCCCTTCCCTTCGACATCACCAGAAGAAGCAGCGGACTAGAAAAGAAGAAGAGGGATGCAGAGGTAGATGACTCCGCCTTCCTCTACCCTGATACGTCTCCAACGTATCTACTTTCCCAAACACTTTTGCCCTTGTTTTCGACTCTAACTTGCATGATTTGAATGGAACTAACCCGGACTGACGATGTTTTCAGTAGAATTGCCATGGTGTTATTTTTGTGCAGAAATAGAAGTTCTCGGAATGACCTGAAAATCTATGGAGACACGTTTTGGAAATAATAAAAAATACTGGCGAAAGAATCAGCATCAGGGGGCCCACACCCTGTCCACAAGGGTGTAGGGCGTGCCCACCCCCCAGGGGCGCGGCCCCTGCCTCGTGGGCCCCCTGGGACTCCACCGACCTCAACTCCAACTCCATATATTCACGTTCAGGGAGAAAAAACAGAGAGAAGGATTCATCGCATTTTACGATACGGAGCAGCCGCCAGGCCCTAATGTCTCTCGGGAGGGCTGATCTGGAGTCCGTTCGGGGCTCCAGAGAGGGGAATCCATCATCGTCGTCATCATCAACCATCCTCCATCGCCAATTTCATGATGCTCACCGCCGTGCGTGAGTAATCCCATTGTAGGCTTGCTGAACGGTGATGGGTTGGATGAGATTTATCATGTAATCGAGTTAGTTTTGTTAGGGTTTGATCCCTAGTATCCATTATGTTATGAGATTGATGTTGCTATGACTTTGCTATGCTTAATGCTTGTCACTAGGGCCCGAGTGCCATGAATTCAGATCTGAACCTATTATGTTTTCATGAATATATGTGAGTTCTTGATCCTATCTTGCAAGTCAATAGTCACCTACTATGTGTTATGATCCAGCAACCCCGAAGTGACAATAATCGGGACCACTCCCGGTGATGACCGTAGTTTGAGGAGTTCATGTATTCACTAAGTGTTAATGATTTGGTCCGGTACTCTATTAAAAGGAGGCCTTAATAACCCTTAGTTTCCAATAGGACCCCGCTGCCACGGGAGGGTAGGACAAAAGATGTCGTGCAAGTTCTTTTCCATAAGCACGTATGACTATGTTCGGAATACATGCCTACATTATATTGATGAACAGGAGCTAGTTCTGTGTCACCCTATGTTATAACTGTTGCATGAGGAATTGCATCCGACATAATTATCCATCATTGATCCAATGCCTACAAGATTTTCACATATTGATCTTTGCTTAGTTACTTTCCCGTTGCCACTGTTACGATTGCTACAAAACCTGCTAGTGCTACTTTTGCCACCGTTACCGTTACTTCCATACTACTTTGCTACTAAATACTTTGCTGCAGATATTAAGTCTTTCAGGTGTACTTGAATTGACAACTCAGCTGCTAATACTTGAGAAAATTCTTTAGCTCCCCTTGTGTCGAATAAATAAATTTGGGTTGAATACTCTACCCTCGAAAACTATTGCGATCCCCTATACTTGTGGGTTATCATACCCCTCCTTTTATAGGCAAGGTCGGGGAAGGGGAACGCCCCATCAATGAGCGACCACCGCTGAAAGCACAAGTGCTCCCTGGGTGATTTTGGTAATTAATGTCAACATATCTCTTATTGGACTAATGCTTTCATTTAGTATGCTTCAGATAAGTTCAACAATGGAGTGGCATGGACTAGAGGATGTGGAACCCCTTCGAGACAATAAGGACAAAGGATTGGCTCAAGCTCAAAGCTCAGGACTCTACATTATTCTTTTTAGTGATCCAAGATCACATTGAGTCCATAGGAAAGCCAATACCATTAAGAGGGGATGAGGTGTTGCTTAATGGCTTGCTTGCTCAAAGTGCTTAGTGATATGCTCCAAAGCCCTCAACCTTTTTCTCACATCCACATATCTCCCAAACCAAAAGTCAAACTCGGCTCCACCGAAACTTTCTATCCGGCGCCACCGAGTTCTCTTGACATAGCCACCGCCAGAAACCCTAATCAATTCGGTCTCACCGATAGGGATCTCGGTACCACCGAGATGGGATTGCAAACTCTTTGTTGCCTATTGCAATAATCTCGGTCGCACCGAGATATGCGATCGGTCCAACCGAGTTCTCAATGCAGACTCTCTGTCTCCCTTTCGTAATGTTTTGGTCCAACCGAGATGAGCGAATCGGACCCACCGAGTTTGCCTGACCAACTCTCTGGTTAGCTTATTACCAAAATTGGTCCCACCGAGTTTGTGTAATCGGTCTCACCGAGATTACGTTATGCCTAACCCTAATGAAATCGGTCCCACCGAGTTGACATGTCGGTCCCACCGAAAATCCTAACGGTCACATTATGAACTAAATCGGTCTGACCGAGTTTTCTGATTCGGTCCCACCGAGTTTGGTGATTTGTGTGTAACGGTTAGATTTTGTGTGGAGGCTATATATACCCCTCCACCCACTCTTCATTCGTGGAGAGAGCCATCAGAACATGCCTACACTTCCAACATACATTTCTGAGAGAGAACCACCTACACTTGTGTTGAGGTCAAGATATTCCATTCCAACCACATAAATCTTGATCTCTAGCCTTCCCAAGTTGCTTTCCACTCAAATCATCTTTCCACCAAATCCAATCCTATGAGAGAGAGTTGAGTGTTGGGGAGACTATCATTTGAAGCACAAGAGCAAGGAGTTCATCATCAACACACCATCTATTACCTTTTGGTGAGTGGTGTCTCCTAGATTGGTTAGGTGTCACTTGGGAGCCTCCGTCAAGATTGTGGAGTTGAACCAAGGAGTTTGTAAGGGCAAGGAGATCGCCTACTTCGTGAAGATCTACCCTAGTGAGGCAAGTCCTTCATGGGCGACGGCCATGTTGGGATAGACAAGGTTGCTTCTTCGTGGACCCTTCGTGGGTGGAGCCCTCCGTGGACTCGCGCAACCGTTACCCTTCGTGGGTTGAAGTCTCCATCAACGTGGATGTACGATAGCACCACCTATCGGAAACACGGATAAAAAATCTCCGAGTCTCCAATTGCGTTTGCACACTCCAATCCCATCTCTTTACATTCTTGCAATTTGCATGCTTTACTTTCCGCTGCTCTATACTCTTATCATGCTTGCTTGATATGTATTGTGAATGTTTAAACATGTGCTAAAACTCCAATTCAACTTAAAGAAATTAAAAACTGCCACTTTTCTTGCTAAGGGTATATTCACCCCCCTCTAGACACCTATTCTCGATCCTTTCAATTGGTATCAGAGCTTTGGTCTCCATTGCTTTGGTTTAAGCACCATTGGGGGAAGATGGATGAGTCTACGTTGGGGAGTCTTAGACATAGAGTGCCTATTCTTGATGGAGAGTTCTTTCATGAGTGGAAAAATGAGATGCTTGAGATTTTCAATGAATATCATTTGAACAAGTACATTACTAGCCCTTGTGCACCTCATGTTGATCCTTTGCATCCTACCCTTAATGAATCTATTGACATGATCCGCAACCTTAGAACTGTTAATCTTATCACTAGAGGCTTGCCTAGAAACTTGATTGGATGTTTGCCTACTCTTGATTGTGCCTACACTACATGGAGATTTCTTGATGTAAGATTTCCAAACTATTCCTTGCAAAACTTAGACGAAATTCTCCATAAGTCTATTGCCTTGAGTAAGATGAATTCCAGTGATCCTAAGTTTGGTGATTGTCTATTTGAGCTTACCAATCTCATGCGTGCCAAAGGAGATGTTGGAATCATTAGCAATATCATCTTCGAAGCTGTTAGAATTCATAAAGATGACCATTGTGATGATAATTTATCTAATGAATTACCCTCTCTAGGAACTAATCAAATACAAGACGATGTTGAACATGGATACTATGATGAGGATGATGATAGTGACTATGATCTTGATGATGCGATGAGACACTTTGGTCTTATGGCTAATCTTCGCGGCTACATGGCTGAAGGAAAGGAATGGGTCCTCAATAGTGGATGTACTGATCATATGACCAGAGACAAAGATATGTTTCGTGAGCTTACTGAATACGACGGCCCTCGAACGTTTGATATGTCTATGATGAGTGAACTCAAATTCTTTCTTGGTTTGCAAATCAAGCAAACTAAGGAAGGTACCTTTGTTTCTCAAACAAAGTACAGCAAGGACATATTCAAGAAGTTCAATATGCAAGAATGCAAAGGTATGAATACACCCATGCCTACTAGTGGACTTCTTGATTTGACCAAAGATTGTGAACCGGTTGATCAAACAGTTTACCGCTCTATGGTTGGTTGATTGTTATATCTATGTGCCTCTCGTCCCGATATTATGCTAAGTGTGTGCATGTGAGCACGATATCAAGCGGCCCCTAAAGAATGTCATCTTAAGGCTGTGAAAAGGATAGTGAGATACTTAATACATACACCAAATTTTGGCATTTGGTATCCTAAGAGGTCTTCTTTCGATCTTGTCGGCTACTCCGATTCGGACTATGCCGGAGACAAGGTTGATAGAAAGTCCACTTTGGGTACTTGTCAATTTCTTGGTAGATCTCTTGTGTCTTGGTCCTCCAAGAAACAAAACTCGGTATCCTTATCCACCGCCGAAGCGGAATACATTGCCGCTGGTTCATGTTGTGCTCAATTACTTTGGATGACCCAAACTCTTAAAGATTATGGGATATATGTGAAACATGTTCCATTGCTTTGTGACAATGAGAGTGCTATTAAGATTGCTCACTATCCCGTGCAACATTCTCAAACCAAGCATATTGAAGTTCGTCATCATTTCATTCGAGATCATGTTGCTAAAGGGGACATTGATCTTAAGCATGTTCGCAACGATAAGCAATCGGCGGATATATACACCAAACCGCTTGATGAGAAAGTTTTTTGCCGTTTGAGAGGAGAATTGAACATCATTGATGCTTCAAACTTGGAGTAGGAACTCCATTTGGATACATGCAAGGCAGGAGCCTTTGACTAATCCTTGATATTTCTTTCATGATGCTATTTATATGTCTTGGATATACTTGCACCCTTGCATGCTATCTAACCCTTGTAGGCACTTGGATGAATCTAAATCCATGAGATTGCAACTCACTCACATCTTGAGCAATCTCTACATCACCAAGTCTCTACACAATGGTGGTTGAAAACAAGGAAGCATAAAACTCTTCAAACATATCCTTTGACAAATTCTATATTAAGTTTTATGATTGTCATTTTGGATACACAAGTGCTCTTACTTGCAAAACTAACCCATGTAGGTAGATGAACTCAAATTCCAAGTGGTGCTCCCAACTCTTGATGAGCTACATCAACCTTGAGCAAACCACACAAGTTCAACTACATGATCAAGATCAACACCACCACCCAAGGTATGTTATTCCATCCTGGAGAAGCTTTACTCCAAGTCATGGGTCAAAGCAACTCAACAAGATGTGAATACATCAAGATGCTTAAACGAAAAATGGTAACCCCATTTTGAGCTTAAACGATGAGTATGACCTATGATCAAGTGCCCTCACTTGACTCCCAAGTCAATATACTCTAACATAGGTGACTTTGTCGCCGACCAATTCTAGATGAAGTTCTCTTGGGTTTCTCCGTGCTCTTGCATTTGTCTCATGCATATTTGTTTCCCGTTTCAAAAAAAACTTCATCTAGACTTCCTTTCTTTTTATTTTTGTTCTGCATACCCTGCATCCAATTCATTGCAAATCCTTCAGTTAATTCCTTGCAAATCCTTGTGAGATCTTATTTGCCTAGTGAGCTGAGGTGACAAGTGTTTTCTCTGTGATGAACTCGGTCCCACCGGTCTGTTGTTTTCGGTCCAACCGAATCCTTTCGGTGCAACCGAAGCACACAACTCGGTGCCACCGATTTCACTGCAGAAAAGACAACTCGCCACTTGATCCTGCATTTTTGCTCCAGCTCCACTCGATGATTCTTGTCCTCTACCAGCATCATGTTCTCTATGCTGCTTTGCTGTGTGTCTCAAGGACCAAACCTATTTTGACTCTCACTCTAGAAGATCCCTTCTTGTAAATTGATGTCAAAGGGGGAGAGAGAGATCACATCAAAGCTTAATCACTTTGACAGGGGGAGAGAATTCTTCAACAGGGAGAAAGAGGAATCACATCAAAGGCCCCAGATGCTTGGTGTTCAAGAGGAGAGAAGTCACGTGTCTTTAAGAGGGGAAAGACATGTTCATATTTGGTTGTTTGCATTTGCTCTGTTCCCTATCTTCTCCCAGTATCCCATGCAAGATTCTTGGGGAGCAAGACATCTGAGGGAAGGAAATCTTCGAATTCATTGCATATCTTTACCATTGGGGACATGTCTATATCCAATGGAGTACTCAGTACTCACTCTCTACATGTCATCCCAGTCTTGGTACTCTTGTGGTTTCTTTTGTTTGCTCTGGCTAGTAGATGTATCTGTGTTATCTAACCTTGTTTACTCAGGTTCAGTCCTTCCTAAGCCAACTAAAGACCACAAGGTAAGTATATGCATCACAGTCATGTGCATGAGGAGTTCTTACTGATATACATATTGTTTGCAACAAGGACTCATGAGCATGAAGGTACATTTCCTATACTCACATCATTTGCTCTGATGCATATAGCCAAGATACATGTTACACATTGCTTACTCTATCATGCTTATGCATTCACATGGTCCTATATTCCATATTTACTTGATTGCATACATGTAGGGGGAGCCTATGCATGTTACATGTCTTTCCAAAGCTTTACTTGTTATTCTCTATATCTTTATCTAAAGCTTTGATGTATGTTGTCATCAATTACCAAAAAGGGGGAGATTGAAAGCACAAGTGCTCCCTGGGTGATTTTGGTAATTAATGTCAACATATCACTTACTGGACTAATGCTTTCATTTAGTATGCTTCAGATAAGTTCAACAATGGAGTGGCATGGACTAGAGGATGTGGAACCCCTTCGAGACGATAAGAACAAAGGATTTGCTCAAGCTCAAAGCTCAGGACTCTACATTTTTCTTTTTAGTAATCCAAGATCACATTGAGTCCATAGGAAAGCCAATACTATTAAGAGGGGATGAGGTGTTGCTTAATGGCTTGCTTGCTCAAAGTGCTTAGTGATATGCTCCAAAGCCCTCAACCTTTTTCTCACATCCACATATGTCCCAAACAAAAAGTCAAACTCGGCCCCACCAAAACTTTCTATCCAGCGCCACTGAGTTCTCTTGACATAGCCACTGCCAGAAACCCTAATCAATTTGGTCTCACCGATAGGGATCTCGGTACCACCGAGATGGGATTGCAAACTCTCTGTTGCCTATTGCAATAATCTCGGTTGCACCGAGATATGTGATCGGTCCCACCGAGTTCGCAATGCAGACTCTCTGTCTCCCTTTCGTAACGTTTTGGTCCAACCGAGATGAGCGAATCGGACACACCGAGTTTGCCTGACCAACTCTCTTGTTAGCTTATTACCAAAATCGGTCCCACCGAGTTTGTGTAATCGGTCTCACCGAGATTACGTTATGCCCTAACCCTAATGAAATCGGTCCCACCGAGTTGACTTGTCGGTCCCATCGAAAATCCTAACGGTCACATTATGAACTAAATCGGTCTGACCGAGTTTTCTGATTCGATCCCACCGAGTTTGGTGATTTGTGTGTAACAGTTAGATTTTGTGTGGAGGCTATATATACCCCTCCACCCACTCTTCATTCGTGGAGAGAGCCATCAGAACATGCCTACACTTCCAACATACATTTTCTGAGAGAGAACCACCTACACTTGTGCTGAGGTCATGATATTCCATTCCAACCACATAAATCTTGATCTCTAGCCTTCACCAAGTTGCTTTCCACTCAAATCATCTTTCCACTAAATCCAATCCTATGAGAGAGAGTTGAGTGTTGGGGAGACTATCATTTGAAGCACAAGAGCAAGGAGTTCATCATCAACACACCATCTATTACCTTTTGGAGAGTGGTGTCTCCTAGATTGGTTAGGTGTCACTTGGGAGCCTCCGTCAAGATTGTGGAGTTGAACCAAGGAGTTTGTAAGGGCAAGGAGATCGCGTACTTCGTGAAGATCTACCCTAGTGAGGCAAGTCCTTCGTCGGCGACGGCCATGGTGGGATAGACAAGGTTGCTTCTTCGTGGACCCTTCGTGGGTGGTGCCCTCCGTCGACTCGCGCAACCGTTACCCTTCATGGGTTGAAGTCTCCATCAACGTGGATGTACGATAGCACCACCTATCAGAACCACGGATAAAAAATCTCCGAGTCTCCAATTGCGTTTGCACACTCCAATCCCATCCCTTTACATTCTTGCAATTTGCATGCTTTACTTTCTTCTGCTCATATACTCTTATCATGCTTGCTTGATATGTATTGTGAATGTTTAAACATGTGCTAAAACTCCAGTTCAACTTAAAGAAATTAAAAACTACCACTTTTCTTTCTAAGGGTCTATTCACCCCCCCCCCTCTAGACACCTCTTCTCGATCCTTTCAACCGCCCTCCTCTGCCAATTCAAGACAGGTGGGCCCTCTTCAAGTTGCTCGTCCACGACACGCGCCTCCATTACCTACCCCGCGCGATGCATGCAGCATACGTGGCCAAGGATAAGAGTGCGCCGTGGGAAGAGTAATTTGGTAGTTTCCACCCCGTGCGTTAAAGTCATTCACAGGTCGTCACTGCCACGGCCCCATCACTATCGGCTTTACATCACGCGCGGAGAAATTGGAAACCGCCCCAGAATCAAGACTACTGAAGCACCAACAGAGAACTTCAAGGGGCCAACCTCTTCAACAGCCCTGCCTGTGCACTTATGAGGCCCTACCCCTACGATGCTCCGCAGCGCGTTCGGGGCAGGCCCGGGGGCTTCTGTCGGTGCAACAGACCCTGGGTATGTTAACCAACCGTGCACAGGCACAAGATCAAGATTGAAGCACCAGCTCAAGCCAGAGATTGGAGAATCAAGAGATTTGAAGTACCAACATACAACCCAGAGAGACCAAGGACGAGCCTGGAGAACAAGATATCTACAGGGAAAGGGCCTCCCTCGCCAGGCAGGCGAGCCCGGCAAGGGGCCAGGCCACCACCAGAAGCAAGCAACCAAGACCCCCGGCAGGGCCTGCCGGGGCTTGCGGGGGGCTGAACCACCCCGCCAACCACGCAAGTATGACCCACGTCGTCAATCAGTGTGGTGTCAAGCCGCAAGATGATTAAGTGGCAACATTTGCCACATGGCAGCCGCCTCCTACAGAAGAAGCCCACAGGTGACACCCGTTCAGCGACGTGTCAAGAGCACAGATACGGAGCTGGCAAGATAAGCCCGGCAGGCCTTGCCGGGCAGCTAATGATGTGACACTGAGCGGTGCATTTAATGCACCCTGTCAGCCCACGGAGTTAGGTATGATAGCACTATTTGCTATCATATCAGTGGGTAATGACCATTTTGCCACTGTGGTGACCCCTTAATATATAAAAGGAGGCCCATGGCGTTCGTAGGAGGGGGCTAGAGGGTAATGACCATTTTGCCATTGTGGTGACCCTTAATATATAAAAGGAGGCCCATGGCGTTCGTAGGAGGGGGTTAGAGGGTTGGAAACTTGACAAACCCAAGCCACCACTTGGTCGTAGTCACCGTAGCCTAGAGGCAGCCCTTGCCGGGCAACTGTACTACGCACCACTACTTCCATTCCACCATCAATCCACCAAAGCAGGAGTAGGGTCTTACACCTCGCGGCGGCCCGAACCTGGGTAAATTGCTCATGTGCTCTCTGTCGTGCTGCCGTGCGCTGATATGCTCTTTGTGCAACGCGATGTCCCCCGCCGAACTAGCAATGGGTCGCGTGGTCCCGCGATAGCAAGCGACTCCAGCAGGCCTAGACTTCATCAGCAACCTCCCCGATGATATGTTGAGAGTCATCATATCCCTCCTCCCAATCAAATATGGGGCGAGGACAGCCGCCCTTTCCCGGCGGTGTCGCCCCCTATGACTCCTCACCCCTGTTGACCTCCTCGACGCCCACGAGCTCTGCCATGGCTATCGCAAAAGTTTGGATGCGTTCTCCCAGATCCTGGCAGTCACCATGGCCCAATCAGAGGCCTTATCACGGGCAAGTTCCGTTCCAATGGCAAGGACCGAGCCAAGCTTGATGAGTGGTTCCAATCCCCCACCATAGATCAGCTCGAGAAGCTCAGTTTTAATGATGGGCATATGTACTCGTTGCCAACGTCCGCGCTCCGCTTCGCGCCCATGCTGCGCCTCGGCAAGTTCATGAACTGCCATTCCCCCCGCCCTAATGATGCGCCCGCTCTTTTTCTACCACGACTGAAGCATCTCAAGCTCATCGTCATCTGCATCCCAAAGGATGACATGGAGCGCCTGCTCCACGGCTGTACTGCACTCGAGTTCCTTCATCTTCAGGCGATGAATTGGTCGAGTACCTTCCACATCACCTCCAAGACTTTCCGGACTATTTATGTGTGTTGCTCGTGCTGCAACGAGAGATCACAAAAGGTGGACTACAATATGGTCATTGAGGATACACCTTCACTTGAGAGATTATTTGTAGTTGATCAACAAGGTCCAACAAGAATCAATGTCATTTTTGCGCCGAAATTGACAGTGGTGGGTGTAACACCCCGCATGTAACTTGCCATATTTGTAACTCCGACTCTTGCCATTTCCGGCTATGTCATATGTTTTTCCCTCCGTTGTCGGGT
This sequence comes from Aegilops tauschii subsp. strangulata, assembly GCF_002575655.3. Lineage (NCBI taxonomy): Eukaryota > Viridiplantae > Streptophyta > Magnoliopsida > Poales > Poaceae > Aegilops > Aegilops tauschii. The sequence continues at coordinate 393,512,330 of NC_053037.3, forward strand.
TTTGTCTTTCGTTTTGTATTTTGTCATGTCATGCATTTTCATATCATGTCATCATGCGCATTGTATTCGCATACGTGTTCGTCTCATGCATCCGAGCATTTTCCCCGTTGTCCGTTTTCCAATCCGGCGCTCCTATCTTCTCCGGTGCACCCTTCTTGTTTTCTTTCGTGTGCGTGTGTCAAACTTTCTCGGAATGGACCGAGGCTTGTCAAGTGGTCTTAGTATACCACCCGGAGACTACCAGTCAAGTTTCGTTCCATTCGGAGGTCGTTTGGTACTCCAACGATTAACCGGGCCTCCGCTATGTCCATTTGAGTGTCCAGCAAAACCCCCCTCCAAAACCAGCCCAAAGCCCATCAAACTCTCTTCCATGCTCTAGGTCGTTCGATCACGATCGTGTGGGCGAAAACCGCACCTCATTTGGAGCCTCCTAGCTCCCTCTACCTATTTATATGTGGGCATCCCGAAAAACAAAATCTCAGACGAACCCTAACCCTCTCCCTCCGCGCCGCGCCGGACGCGTCCGCCCGCGCCAGACACGTCCGCCGCCGCGCCCCGGCGAATCTACTGCTGCCACGTGTCCCGCCGGTCTCTCCCTCCGCGCCGGCCCGCGGGCCCGCCCGAGCCCGCCGCCGCCTCCTCCGCGCCCGCACGCGCCCGCCACCGCCGCCTCCGCCGGAGCCGCGCCGCCGTCGCCGGCCGAGCTCGCCTCCGCCGTCCGTCGCTCCGGGCGCCGCCGCCCGCCGGCGCCACCGCCTCCGGCGACCGCCGCCCCCGCTGGCGACCGCCTCCTCCGCCGCGCCTCCTCCTCTCCTCCCCCGCCTAGCGCCGCCCGCCGCCGGTCCCTGCCTCGCCGCCGTCGGGCTCGAGCTCGAGCTCGGGAGCCGGCCGGATCCGATCTAGTAGAAACCGCGCCCGTTGACTTTTCTCCCCCTCGAAATTCTTCCAAGTCTTGGAGATTCATCAGCATATGCACTTGTTTCCGATGCGATAACTTTGTGCATATAGCTCCGATTCGCGCGTATAACATGTCAAATTGTTCGTCTCGTGATGCTCTTCATTTTGTTCAATTGCACCATGTTCATTAGAGGTCATATTGATGCCCAAATCTTCGTTGGAAGAGGGCTAGTTACTGTTATTCTCTGGTTCTTATCAGAACTTGGAGATTTTTCATTTTTGTATCATTTATTCTGTTCATCTGATGAGCATAAGCTCTACATATGTTTTGGAGTATGCCATGCCATCTTTGCAGTGGTATAGTCCATGTATTTTTGTGATCTATGTGGTGACTAGCACAAGCATACAAAGTAGGCCCCGTAATATTTCTGATTTCAGGGACTTTGTGAATTCTCTAAGTCATTGTCTGCTGTAATTTTGTTGCCATGTAAACTTGATGCTACAGAGAGATCCATACATGTTTTGGAGATGTTCAGTAAGGATGTTTTGTAGCTATAGTTGTAATTGATCCATTCCTGCAATTGTTTGAAATTTTAGAGCACCATAGCATGACTCAATCCTGCTCTACTTTTGCTATAAAATATTTCTGGCAGATTCTTAACATGACATGCATTTTCGCCAAGCTTATTGTAGTTGATCCATACATGCTATGTAATTGTTCTTGCCATGGATAGCTTCATAAACATGCCATCTTGCTGTAGGTATGCTTGGTTTGTTATGCATTGCTCTGTAGTGAGTGCATCAAGCTCACAAAGAGGCCTACATATTAATATTTCTGCCATGCTCTGTTTTCTGCTAAGTCTGAAACCTGATAACGAAACTTGCTATGTTTACATGCTTGCCATCATATCTTCTGGTCCTTTTTGGCTTATGGTCAGTAAGGGACTTTTGTCATGTGCATTTGGTAGAACACTACCATGCCTTGTTTCGCTATGTTAAGTTCCTGTAGCATGTTGATTTCGTGCTCTGAACTTTGCTACCTGATGCTGATTTCTGCCATGTCCAGTTTTTCACTAAGTCTGTGAACCTGTAATCTTTTGCACTTTTGCCATGCTTGTTTGAGCTTGATATGTTGTGAACTAGCCGTAGCTCAGTGTTCATTTTTTGTCAAGCATCTCCTGTAGATTACTGCCATGTGCTTTGTTGCTATATTGGGATGCTGTACCATTGTTGTTTGTTACATGTTAAGTGCTATCTTGCTGTTTATCGCAGATTAGTGTCATTCTTGTTCTGCTTGCCATTTGCAAACCGTGCATCCGATTCCGGTGATCTTTATATCGATTTCGACCGAAATCATCTCATCTTTCAAGTGGCATGCTTGGTTTGCCAAGTTACTTCCATGTTCATCATTTTCCTTCCGGAGCACGCATATGCATCGCATATCATATCTTGCATATCATACATGTTTTGCATCATGGTTCTTGCGCATTTCTCGTTGTTGATTGTGGTTCCGTTTGTTTGTGTGTCGTGGGTAGAGCCGGGAGACGAGTTCGTGAACAAGGAACCTGTCGAGTACGCTTACGAGGATCAAGCTTTCGACAACTCTGAGAATCTTGCAGGCAAGATGACCACCCCTCGAAATCACTTCTATCTTTGCTATGCTAGTTGTTCGCTCTATTGCCATGCTCGCTACCTATCACTTGCTATATCATGTCTCCTATTTCAGCCATGTCAGCCCCTAACCATCCTTTCCTAGCAAACCGTTGTTTGGCTATGTTACCGCTTTTGCTCAGCCCCTCTTATAGCGTTGCTAGTTGCAGGTGAAGTTGAGGGTTGTTCCATGTCGGAACATGGACATGTTGGGATATCACAATATCTCTTATTTAATTAATACATCTATATATTTTGGTTAAGGGTGGAAGGCTCGGCCTTATGCCTGGTGTTTTTTCCACTCTTGCCGCCCTAGTTACTGTTATACCGGGATTATGTTCCTTGAGTTTGCGTTCCTTACACGGTCGGGTGATTTATGGGACCCCCTTGACAGTTCGCCTTGAATAAAACTCCTCCAGCAAGGCCCAACCTTGGTTTTACCATTTGCGACCTATACCTTTTCTCCCCCGGGTTTTCTAGAGCCCGAGGGTCATCTTTATTTTAAACCCCCGGGCGAGTGCTCCTCTGAGTATTGGTCCAAACTGTCAGTCGCCGGTGGCCACCAGGGGCAACTTTGGTCTGGCCTATCGGAAGCTTGGACAATCCGGTGTGCCCTGAGAACGAGATATGTGCAGCTCCTATCGGGATTTGTCGGCACATTCGGGCGGCTTTGCTGGTCTTGTTTTACCATTGTCGAGATGTCTTGTAAACCGGGATTCCGAGACTGATCGGGTCTTTCCGGGAGAAGGTTTATCCTTCGTTGACCGTGAGAGCTTATGATGGGCTAAGTTGGGACCCCCCTGCAGGGTATTATCTTTCGAAAGCCGTGCCCGCGGTTATGAGGCAGATGGGAATTTGTTAATGTCCGGTTGTAGATAACTTGTCACTTGACCCAATTAAAACACACCAAGTGCGTGTGTAGCCGTGATGGTCTCTTCTCGGCGGAGTCCGGGAAGTGAACACGGTCTGTGTTATGTTTGACGTAAGTAGGTGTTCAGGACCTCTTCTTGGTCATTGCTAGATGACGTCCGTTCCTTTGCTTCTCTTCTCGCTCTCATTTGCGCAAGTTAGCCACCATATATGTTTTTGCCGCTGCAGCTCCACCTCTTTGCACCTCTTGTCCTATAAGCTTAAATAGTCTTGATCTCGCGGGTGTGAGATTGATGAGTCCCCGTGACTCACAGATACTTCCAACACCAGTTGCAGGTGCCGACGATGCCAGTGCAGATGATGGCGTCGATCTCAAGTGGGAGTTCGACGAGGAACGTGGTCGTTACTATGTGTCTTTTCCTGATGATCAGTAGTGGAGCCCAGTTGGGACGATCGGGGATCTAGCATTTGGGGTTGTCTTATTTTCATCTGGATTTTGGCCGTAGCCGGTCTATATGATTGTATTTCGGATGATGTATGATGATATTTTATGTATTGTGTGAAGTGGCGATTGTAAGCCAACTCTTTATCCCATTCTTGTTCATTACATGGGATTGTGTGAACATGACCCTTCTTGCGACAAAACCACTATGCGGTTATGCCTCTAAGTCGTGCCCCGACACGTGGGAGATATAGCCGCATCGTGGGCGTTACAGTGGGCTACTCTTCTGTCAAATACTACTACTTTCAGGTACAACAATCGCCATATACCTGTCCTTCTTGATATCAACATTATTTCTAGTTTTGAAGATGTATGTTTGTCTGTCATCCAGCAAAGCTTCACCCAGATTCTGGGCATAGTGAAGGTCTTGGCACTAGAATCTGTCGGCCCCAACATGGACCTAGTTGTCAGTTGCCTGAGATGCTTTCCGTGCCTGAAGAAGCTGTATATCGAGGTGATGTTCCTTTCCTATTAAATGTTAACCATAAGGGAGTTCAATTTTTTGCACCTTTTCCCAAGTTTACAATGACAATGTACTACGATTTCTAAAGGAATTTTGGAGGATTTCAGGACATACACCCCCACCCCACATTGGTTGCTTGATTCATATTGTTACAATTCATAAGCATTTCTCCTTTGGATTCATTTGTACTAGTTTTCTTAGGGAATTTTTCATCCAGTCCAACCTCTTGTGAAGAAGGCTACATGTTTCTAGATTGTAATCAAATGCCCATGTTAATCATGTCAGATTGAAGATGGCACGTTGATGCATTTTACAAATCCTACAAACCAAATAGGCATGTAGTAGTGTTCAAAACTGCATGTAGGCACTAACACGTTCTCTTATTTTGCAGATAATAATATGCCCGGAGGTGGATAATGTTTAGAACGACAATCACATTGAATGCCTGGATCTGCATCTCTCAAATATTACTTTGAACTCCTATCGAGGGACCTTACCAGAGATTACACTCGCCAGGTTCTTTCTTGCCAGAGCAAGGGTGCTGAGGGTATTGAGGTTGAACACGCATTTAATTAGGAAAGATGAATGGTATGTTGATCAAAGCCGGCAGGTACTGCAGAATGGAAGAGGCTCCAAAAAAGCTAAACTTCGTATTGGAAGAGCATATGACAAAGCAATTGGAAGTCATTGTGTCAAACCCAAACATGACTTGTCAGCGGCTGATCCCTTTGTAGAAATGACGAGGTTTGCAATGTTTGAATTTGGGCATTGTAATCTTTGAATTTGAACCTTGCAATATTTATGGTATTTGTTATATAACGTAATTGGATGTTTAATTTGGTATTGCAATCATATCATGTTACAAGTATATATATGTTGTTCTTCTGTACATCGAGCATAGATGTTCTGCAGACAGAGCATATCACAACACACACAGACCGCACTAGGTAACCCGTCAGCGATGAATTCATCAATCACAAACGGTTATATACCAGCAAGCGTTTGCCCACAGTTTGTCCTATTTGCCACATATCACTGTGCCGGCCTCCACTCGCGTCCCTCGGCAAGCAGTGCTCGCCGTTAGGCGGCGCGGCGCGCTCTCCTCACGTCCGTCGGCGCGCTCGGCTTGTGGACAACTTTTCCTTGAGTGTTCAACTGCTACATGCATATATATGATTGCTCGTCGTTGAGGCGACCGCGGAGCGCTCTGCTCGCGTCCCTCCGCGTGCGCTCTGCCAGCGGTTGGGCATGCGCACGATCACGTTGGGGGCCCCATATGCATGTGGTTGCGCCACGCGCGTTGCCACGTGAAGCAGTTACGTGCGGCACGATGGAGTTACGCGCTGCAAATTAGAACTGCCATCAGGGCCTGCCGATATTCCAGGCCGTCTGGCTTTCCCTTTAATTCCCGCGGCCATTATAACCTTAGTCTCTTCAACCTTTTGATCACTCCCCACAACACAACAAGCACACCCACAACGACACATAGAGAGGGGATGTCTAGTGGCGCTCCAATGGAGTTTGGAGAGTATAAAGTGGAGTCCCACGCGAGGGAGATGGATCTCTCGATGGTGTACACCATCTACCAGGCCATGGTGGACGACTACACCAACATCGTTGAGCAGTTGCTTGCGCGAGACAAGTACAAGGTGGTCGGCATCGACCTCCAGTACACCGCCGGTCGTCCCAACATAGATCAGAAGGTTGTCGTCGCCCAGTTGTGTGTGCGCCATCATGTCCTCATCTACCACTATTGCATGGCCATAGAACCTTGCGACCGTTTCAACAAGTTTGTCAACAGCACTGACTACAAGTTCACCATGGTGGAAACCACCGATGATGGAAAAGCGCTCAAGGTTACGGGCTTGGCCTGCCAGAACCTTGTCGATATCCGTGAGCACTACAGGGTCTGGGGCAGCATGAAGAAGGACTCCCTGGTTGAACTCGCCTCGGCCATCATTGACCCATACTACGAAAATATGAAGCAGGATGCCAACAGAACACGTCCCGTATCCTGGCATGGAGCCTGGATGCGGCAACTGGATGGACCTCACCTCAGGTTCGCGGCCAAGAGCATGTACACATGCTACGATATGCACACGCAGATCGTTGACATGAGGAAGTGCCTTCTTACGGAGATCAACGAGGCCGGATCGAGCCACAAGCAGAGCAAGCATCACAAGAAGTAGATGATGATCAGATGATCGTTTATCCCAGTTAATCATGCATGTAATATATAGTTTACTTTGGTGTGTGGAAATGTCATGTGTGTAGTAGCCACCTATGTAATTATGCATGTAATAGTTTACTTTGGTGTGTGCAAATGCCATGGTTGTAGTAGCCACCTATGTAAGTGGATGTTTAATTTGGTTATGCAACCATGTCCTTATAAGTGTGTGTATGTATGTGTGTGTGTGTGTGTGTATGTTGTTCTGTATGCAATCCCATCACACAACACACACATCTTGTTAAATTGAACCGTTTCTGTTCTCTTGGCTCAACACAAACAGTTCATCCGAGTGAACCGTATGCCGTATATCGCACACACCTTGATCTGGCTAACCGTTTCTTTTGTGTTGCCTAATCACAAACAGTTCATCCAAGTGAATCGTGTGCTGTATATCGCACACACCTTCATCTGGCTGCCCGTTTCTGTTCTTCTGCCTCATCGCAAACAGTTCATTGAACTGAATCATATGCCCCTCATCGCACACGCAACTAAATTCTGAACCATGTTTGATGCATCCGTCATCGCAAACGTTTTGCATCTTTTTTGACGGTTTTTTTACATCCCCGTTTGCGATTATTGCATCACACACAGTTTCGTCGAACGGTCTCTGATCGTAGTGTCGTGTTAGCAGCATCCTGCAGTAGTGCAGGGCGTGATCACCATCACTGGGAATAGGCAGAGAGTCGAAGAATGTCTTCAAAAGGGATCCTAAATTGCTGATGAGCAGATGGTTGTGGTGGAGTTGGAAGAGTACAAGAAGAACGCCGATCTGAGTGATTTGCTCCGCTTCTGAGTCTGCTTTTCAGTCAGCAGGAGAAACCAAACAAGTTCACATTCACCCGGAAGATCTCGTAGCCGCTCCGACCAATATCTCAATGACACATAGGAAGTCGCGCTCATCCAGTTCCTCCGTGAGAACTGGGTCATCTTTGCATGGAAGCCATCTGACATGCCAGGTGTTCCCAGGGGACTGGCTGAGCACCGTTTGGGGTCGACTCGAAGGCCAAACCTGTCAAAGAGCATCTCCGCCGCTCTGCTGCGGAAAAGAGGAAGGTGATTAGCGAAGAAGTGGCTCGGCTCCTGGCAGCTGAGTTCATACATGAAATATACCACTCCGAGTGGCTCGCCAACATCGTCATGGTCCCCAAGAAGGATAATTCACTCCGTATGTGCATCGATTTCAAACATATCAATCGGGCCTGCCCGAAAGATCACTTTCTGATCCCCCGTATCGAGCAAATAGTTGATTCGACTGCGGAACGCGAGCGCTTGTCTTTTCTTGATGCATATTCCGGATACCATCAGATCCGTCTAGATGGGCCGGATGAAATAAAAACAGCCTTCATCACCCCTTTCGGGTGTTTTTGCTATGTCACCATGCCATTCGGTCTCAAAAACGTTGGGACCACATTCATGCGTATGATTCAAAAGTGCCTGCTCACTCAGATCAGTTGGAATGTGGAGGCTTACATGGATGATATCGTGGTCAAGTCACGCAAAGGTTCCGACCTGCTGACTGATCTTGCTGAAACCTTTGCCAACCTGAGAAGGTACGACATAAAGCTGAACCCGTCAAAGAGCACCTTCGGTGTGCCTGGAGGCAAGTTACTCGGTTTCCTCGTTTTCGAACGAGAAATAGATGCCAATCCCGATAAGATCGGTGCCATTGTCCGAATGAAACGCCCCGAGCGTGTGCATGACGTCCAGAAGCTCACAGGTTGTCTCGTGGCACTGAGTCGGTTCATTCTCGTCTCGGTGAAAAGGCACTGCCTCTTTACCGACTGATGAAGAAGTCCAATAAGTTTAAGTGGACTCGCAAAGCTGAAGCAGCATTTGTTGAGCTCAAAGCCCTGCTCTCCACCCAGCCGATGCTTGCTGCTCCAAATAGCAAAGAGCCTCTACTTTTGTACATTGCGGCCACTGGTCAAGTTGTCAGCACAGTGCTCACAGTGGAACGAGAGGAAGAAGGCAAGGCCTACAAAGTTCAACGACCAGTGTACTATATCTCTGAGGTTTTGACTCCGTCCAAGCAGAGGTATCCTCATTATTAGAAGCTTGTCTATGGAATTTACTTAACAGTGAAGAAAGTCGCACATTATTTTCAAGATCACCTGGTTTCAGTCGTCAGTGACGCCCCGTTATCTGAAATCATGAACAATCAGGATTCAACTGGCCGAGTGGCTAAATGGGCAATTGAACTTCTCCCTTTGGATATTAAGTTTGAAGCAAAGAAGGTGATCAAATCACAAGAACTTGTAGATTTCTTGGCCGAGTGGATTGAACAGCAATAGCCGACTCCAGTTTACTCGGAGCACTGGACCATGTTCTTCGATGGATCTAAAATGCTTAATGTTTCGATGCCGGAGTAGTCCTGGTGTCTCCAAGGGGTGATCGGCTCAGTTATGTCCTCCAGATTCACTTTGGTTCCTCCAATAACGAGGTCGAGTATGAAGCACTCCTCTACGGGTTGCGTATGGCCATTTCACTCGGCGTCCGTCGCCTGATGGTCTATGATGACTCGGATTTGGTGGTCAATCAAGTGATGAAGGAGGGGGATGTCAGAAACCCTGCCATGACAGGATACTGCAATGTAGTGAGGAAGCTAGAGAAAAAGTTCGAGGGTTTGGAGCTTCACCACATTCCCCAAATCAAAAATCAAGCAGTCAACGATCTGGCAAAAATTGGTTCCACTCGGAAGCCTATCCCCAGTAATGTGTTTCTTGAGCACCCCCATTCCTCGTTAGTGCAAGAGGATTCTTTCACTGAAGAGCCTCCCCAAGCGATAAGTTCCTCAAACCCGACTGAAATCGAGGTCCCTGCAGTCATTGACTTGGTTATGGAGATTATGGTAATTACACCCGACTGGAAAGTGCCATATATTGCATATATGCTCAGGCAAGAACTCGCCGAAGATGAAGTTGAGGCACGTCAGATCGTCCGCGGATCCAAAGCTTTCACTGTGATGAACGGACAGCTTTACAGAGAAAGTGTCACTGGCGTAGCCCAACGATGTATTTCTCTAGAAGAGGGTTGACTGATTTTGGAAGAGATTCACTCGGGGACCTATGGTCATCATGCATCCTCTCGTACTATTGTGGCCAAAGCATACTGAGTCGAGTTTTACTGGCCGCGTGCCAATGAAGCTGCAAAGGAGATCGTTCAGCGTTGCGAAGGACGCCAGTTGTATGTGAACTTGTCCCATAAGCCGGCGTTGGCCCTGAAGACCATACCACTCATCTGGCCATTTGTGGTGTGGGGATTGGACATGGTTGGTCCACTCAGGACCGGCAGAAGCGGCTTTACTCATCTGCTCATAGCAGTCGACAAGTTCACCAAGTGGATTGAAGCCAAGCCTATTAAGAAGTTAGATTCAAGGACAACCACTAGGTTCTTGGAAGAGTTGATATTCAGATACGGAGTTCCACACAGTATCAACACAGATAATGGCTGAAAATTCAATTCGGAAGAGTTCAGAAACTTCTGCGCCACCCAAGGCACTCGGGTGGACTACGCATCCGTTGCCCACCCGCAGTCGAATGGTCAAGCTGAGAGGGCGAACAGCCTTATCCTTCAAGGATTGAAGCCATGACTCATGCACGACCTCGAGCATGCAGCTGGAGCCTAGGTGACTGAACTGCCGTATCTCCTGTGGGGTTTAAGGACGACTCCTAACCGGTCCACTAACCACACTCCTTTCTTCATGGTGTATGGAGCTGAAGTTGTGTTACCTAGTGATCTCTTCCATAATTCACCCGTAGTGGAACTCTACTCGAAAGCTGAGGCGGAACAGGCACGGCAGGACGCCGTTGACCTTCTGGAAGAACAACGTGAGATGGCCCTGATATGGTCGACTGTTTATCAGCAAGATCTTCGTCGATTCCATGCCAGGAATGTCAAAGGTCGAGCATTTCAAGAAGGAGATCACGTCCTCCGGGTGGATCAGCAGCGACCACACAAACTTGCCCCTGCGTGGGAAGGCCCCTTCATTGTCACCAAGGTGCTACACAGTAGGGCCAACCACCTCTATAACCTCACGAAGAAGATCGACGAGCCGGGCGCCTGGAATGCAGATCTTCTTCGTCGGTTTTATACCTAGCACTCAGATTGTCGAGATGTAATAAGATTACTTTAGATTGTTTATCAAGACAAGACTCATGCAGTCCCATGATGATTTTGCTCGCATAAGTGCATGTTCAAAACCCCCAGTGGGTGACTTAGCCACAAACTTGTTTTTGCCTAAGTTAAAAAACTACTCCAAGTGAGAGCATCCCTCCCACTCGGGAGCTTAGCCGTGAGCCAGTCCTCGCCTAAGTTAAAAAAAACTACTCCGAGTGAGAGCATCCCTCCCACTCGGGGGCTTAGCCGCGAGCCAATCCTCGCCTAAGTTAAAAAACTACTCCGAGTGAGAGGATCCCTCCCACTCGGGGGCTTAGCCACGAAACTGTTTTCGCCTAAGTTAAAAAACTACTCCGAGTGAGAGGATCCCTCCCACTCGGAGGCTTAGCCGCGAGCCAGTCCCCGCCTAAGTTACAAAACTACTCCGAGTGAGAGCATCTCTCCCACTCGGGGGCTTAGCCGCGAGCCAGTCCTCGCCTAAGTTAAAAAACTACTCCGAGTGAGAGCATCCCTCCCACTCGGGGGCTTAGCCGCGAGCCAGTCCTCGCCTAAGTTGAAAAACTACTCCGAGTGAGAGCATCCCTCCCACTAGGGGGCTTAGCCGCGAGCCAGTCCTCGCCTAAGTTAAAAAAACTACTCCGAGTGAGAGCATCCCTCCCACTCGAGGGCTTAGCCGCAAGCCAGCCCTCGCCTAAGTCGAAAAACTACTCCGAGTGAGAGCATTCCTCCCACTCGGGGGCTTAGCCGTGAGCCAGTCCTCACCAAAATTAAAAAACTACTCCGAGTGAGAGCATTCCTCCCACTCGCGGCTTAGCCGCGAGCCATTCCTCGCCTAAGTTAGAAAACTACTCCGAGTGAGAGCATCCCTCCCACTCGGGGGCTTAGCCGCGAGCCATTCCTCGCCTAAGTTAAAAAACTACTCCGAGTGACAGTATCCCTCCCACTCGGGGGCTTAGCCGCGAGCCAGCCCTCGCCTAAGTTAAAAAACTACTTCGAGTGAGAGCATCCCCCCCACTCGGGGGCTTAGCCGTGAGCCAGCTGTAACACCCCGGATGTAACTTTCCATATTTGTAACTCCAACTCTTGCCATTTTCGGCTATGTGTTATGATATTCCCTCCGTGGTCGGGTTTTGTTTTTCGTTTTGTATTTTTGTTGATGTCATGCATCTCATATCATGTCATCATGTGCATTGCATTTGCATACGTGTTCGTCTCATGCATCCGAGCATTTTCCCCGTTGTCCGTTTTGCAATCTGGCACTCCCACCTCCTCCGGCGCACCCCTCTGGGTTTCTTTCGTGAGTGGGTTTCAAACGTTCTCGGAATGGACCGAGGCTTGTCAAGTGGCCTTGGTATACCAACGGGAGACTACCGGTCAAGTTTCGTTCCATTCGGAGGTCGTTTGGTACTTCAACGGTTAACCGGGTAACCGCAATGTCCGTTTGTGTGTTGCAGAAAAACCCCTCTCTAAACAGCCCAAAACCCACCAAACTCTCTTCCATGCTCTAGGTCGTTCGATCACGATCGTGTGGGCGAAAACCGCACCTCATTTGGAGCCTCCTAGCTCCCTCTACCTATATATTTGCACCTTCTCCCGAAATCTCGGATCCCGAAACCCTAGCCCTCTCCCTCCGCGCGCCGGACGTGTCCGCCCGGCGCCGGACGAAATCGCGCCGCCGCCCTCGTCCGACCAGAACGTGCCACATCACCCCGCCGGCCACCCTCTCTCTCTCCTCCACCGCGCGGCCCGCCGAAGCCCGTCCCCGGCCCGTGCGAGCCCGCGGGACCCCGCCGCCTCGCCGCCACCGCAGGTCGCCGCCGGACCTCGCCGGCGCCGCCTCCGCCGGCGGCCCCACCCGCCGGACCCGGGCGCCGTCGTCCCCGACGCCTCCTCTCCCTCCGACGCCGGTCGCCGCCTCCCTCCCCTCTCCTGTCGCCGGCCAACGAGCCCCGGGCCCGATCGGATCTGGATCTGGCTGTGCGTTGACTTTCTCTCCTCCCCCGATTTTCCCCAAGCCTGATGATTTTTACAATATGTGCACCTGTTCAACGCATCATAACTCTCTGCATATAGCTCCGTTTTGCGCATGTAATATATCGAAATGTTTGTCTCGTGATGCTCTACATTTTGTTCCATTGCAACATGTTCATTTGAGTCCATCTTGAAGCCCAAATCTCTGGTGCAACAGTGCTAGTTGTTGTTATCTGCTGTTACTTAGCAGAACTTGAGGATTTGTTATTTTTGTTGCATTTAATCTGTGCATCTTATGGGCATGAGCTCTACATGTGTTTTGTTGTATGCCATTCCATCTTTCCAGTGGTGTATGCCATGTATTTTTGCGATCTCTGTGGTGACTAGCACAAGCATGCAAACTAGGCCCCGTAATGTTTCTGTGACTGCTGTTATTTTGTTGCTATGTATCCATGTGTCTACAGAGAGATCCATGCTTATTTTGGTGATGTTCAATAAGGATGTTTTGTAGATATTGTTGTAATGGATCCATTCATGCCCTTGTTTGCAATTATGGAGTGCCATAGCATGTCTCAATCTTGCTCTACTTTTGCTATAAAATATTTCTGGCAGATTGTTTACATGTTATTCAATTTTGCCAAGCTTATTGTAGTTGATCCATACATGCTATATATTTGCTCTTGCCATGGATAGCTTCATAAACATGCCATCTTGCTGTAGGTATGCTTGTTTTGTCCTGCATTGCTTTGTGGTGAGTGCATCAAGCTCACCAAGATGCCCTCTGCCATACTCTGTTTTCTGCTAAGTCTGAAACCTGTTAACGGAACTTGCTATGTTTACATGGTTGCCATCATATCTTCTGGTCCTTTTTTGGCTTAGGGTCAGTAAGGGACTTTTTTCATATGCATTTAGTAAAATACTGACATGCCTTGTTTTGCCATGTTAAGTTCCTGTAGCATGTTCATTTCGTGCTCTGAACATTGCTACCTGATGCTGTTTCTGCCATGTCCAGTAATTTCTCCAAGTCTGTGAACCTGTTATCTTTTGCACTTTTGCCATGCCTGTTTGAACCTGCTGTGGCGTGAACTAGCCGTAGCTCAGTGTTCATCTTTTGTCAAGCATCTCCTGTAGATTACTGCCATACGCTATGTTGCTACGTTGGAGTGCTGTAGCATTGTTACTTGTTGCATTCTAAGTGCTATCATGCTGTTAATTGCAGATTCGTGTCATTCTTGTTTTGCTTGCCATTTGCAAACCGTGCATCCGTTTCCGGTGATCTTTATATCGATTTCGACCGAAATCATCTCATCTTTCCAGTGGCATGCTTGGTTTGCCAAGTTACTGCCTTGTTCATCATTTTCCTTCCGGAGCACGCATATGCATCGCATATCATATCTTGCATATCATTCATGTATTGCATCATGTTGCTTGTGCATTTCCCGTGATTGATTGTGGTTCCATTGCTTGTGTTCTTGTCTTCGGTAGATCCGGGAGACGAGTTCATGAACGAGGAACCTGTTGAGTACGTTTACGAGGATCAAGCTTTCGACAACTCTGAGAACCTTGCAGGCAAGATGACCACCCCTCGAAATCACTTCTATCTTTGCTTTGCTAGTTGTTCGTTCTATTGCCATGCTGCGCTACCTACCACTTGCTATATCATGCCTCCCATATTGCCATGTCAGCCTCTAACCATCATTTCCTAGCAAACCGTTGTTTGGCTAAGTTACCGCTTTTGCTCAGCCCTTCTTATAGCGTTGCTAGTTGCAGGTGAAGTTGAAGTTTGTTCCATGTTGGAACATGGAAATTTTGGTATATCACAATATGTCTTATTATATTAATGCATCTATATTTTTGGTAAAGGGTGGAAGGCTCGGCCTTATGCCTGGTGTTTTGTTCCACTCTTGCCGCCCTAGTTTCTGTCATACCGGTATTATGTTCCTTGAGTTTGCGTTCCTTACGCGGTTGGGTGATTTATGGGACCCCCTTGACAGTTCGCCTTGAATAAAACTCCTCCAGCAAGGCCCAACCTTGGTTTTACCATTTGCCACCTAAGCCTTTTCCCCCGGGTTTTCGCGAGCCCACCGTGGGGCTCGCGCACGGTGGATTTGAGTTCTTGAAGGGCAGCTTCGAAGGGCTCAAGGGATACGCTGTGGGCCGGATGACCAAGAGTCGTCGCGGCAAGCTCTACATCGACGATGCGGACTGGGGCCCCGACGCCGGCTCAGTGGAGTACGGGTACCGGGTCCCCTTTGGTGGAATTCATGTCTTCATCAGCAAGATTGGGGAGCCGGGCCCCGGGCCGGATCTCCGCGCCGGTCTCGTCTAAACGGCTCAGCGCGCACGACCCGCCCGGGCCCGGCCTGCCTTAAGGCGCGCTTTTGTGGGATGCGTCCACGGAGGGCCCTCTGATCCATCTGGGTCTGGGGATGAGGCGGCCGCCGGCTCTGACGGCGAGTCGGCCGCTGATGAGTCAAACTCGTTGTACCAACTTCAAGATGGCAGGCTCATGAGTTATTCCGATGGCAACAGTATTCCGGACCTTTTTGAGCCGCCAAGTCAGGTCGGAGTTTTCATGGCTGGTGCGCGGCCTGTTCAGAACCCCGCTGCCGGATCGGAGAACCCGGTGCCTTCCCCGGCTCAGGTGCTGATGGATCTCACGGATAAGATGACGGCCCTGTTAACCGCCACGGTCGACCCGGCGGATCAAGTTCAGCATGATGCGGAGGTGGCACAGTTAAAATTGGATCTGAGGAAAGCTAAAGAAGATCTTGCAGCAGAAGGGATCAGGCTGGCGGCAGAGCAGGCGGCTCTCGACGCCCGGACTCAGTTGATTCAGGCGCAGTCCTTCCAACTCACGATGGATCAAAACGCGGCCAACGAGGTCATGAGAAGGAGGCATCAGAAGGCCCAGTCTCGACTCCCGCCGGTTTACGATCCGCGCAATCTCTTCAACACGCCGGGTGCGGGATCCAGTAACCCACCAGGAGTCATTGCGCCCGGGTCAGGACCCCTTATTCAGCCACGAGTGATGGGGCCTCCCCAGGTGCCCCCTGCCCCGCCTCAATATGTGCCAATACCCCCGGGCCATTATAATAACCCGCTGGAGAACATGGTCGCCGCGGCGGCACGGCTGGCGGCTCTGCCCGTTGATGGCGACTCTCCGACGGCTATTGAGACCCGCCGGGTCAGAGAACTCCTTCATACAGCACTGGCGCAACAAGAGGCGTACTCCTACAGCCGGGATAGGATCCACTCAACCCCTCGTCCAGGACAGAGCCCGAGTTACAGCCGGCACATGGTCTCGGCGACCGGCTCAAGTAATGTCCAACGCCATGACCCGCCCCCTGGTCATGGCCCGGCTCATAAGGGAGCCTTCTACGTAGCAGACCAAACACACCAGGAGGCGGAGCAGGCTCCTCAATTGACGGCTTACCAGACCCCCCCCCGGCTTATCCGGCGACGTCCGTTCATGCGGGTATCCCTACCAGAACCGGGGGTGTCCCTTGTTTGGTGCCAGCTATCCATAATGAACGTCTACCCAAGGACTTCAAAGGACCTAGGAAGGTGCCTAACTATACAGCAGACTTACAGCCTGCAGCCTGGATTGAGAGTTATGAGATGGCTATGGAATTACTGGAAGTCAGTGAGGCGGCCATGGCCAAATATTTCACCATGATGTTAGATGGAACTGCCCGCACGTGGTTGAAAGGGTTACCGCCGAACTCCATTGGGTCTTGGGCTGAGCTGAAAGCCCGGTTCATTCAAAACATCAAAGATACCTGCAGGCAATCTATGTCAATCGTAGATCTGACTAACTGTAAGCAGCAGGAGGGTGAATCCACGACCCATTGGGTTCGCCGGGTCAAGGAGATCATACATTCATCGGATAAAATGGATGCCGGCTCTGCAGTCTTAATGTTGGAACAAAACTGTCGCTTTGTGCCCCTAAAGATGAAACTCGGGCGGCTTAAGCGTGACTGTATTGATATGGGTACACTGATGGCGGCTCTTGTCAAGTACGCCGACTCTGATGGTACCAAGGATCCCCCTTCAGATGATGAAAGGACAGGGAAGGGAAAGAGGAACGGCAATGGCAAGAGTCCTCAGTTTAACCCGGGGAATCAAGGAGGAGGCAAGCGCAAGGCCGATGGCATCCTAGAGTTTGTAGCCAGCACCAACTCTCAAGGTAATAACCAGCGACGCAAGGGGAGGCCCCCTCCCCGAGGCGGCGGGTCAGGACCTTCTCTGGAACAGCTGTTGAATGAACCTTATCCGAGACACGGTTCTAGAGAGAAGCCAGCGACTCATCTGTGGAAGGATTGTGCTATCATGAAGGCCTTTAAAAACTACAATGGTCCGGGTGGCGGTTCAGGCTCCGGCGGCTTCCATGGCCCGGGCGGCGGGTCAAATTCCGGTCCTCAGAACGGTCAAGGGGGCTTTAATCAACAGTCTGGTCAGGGTCATCAACAGCAACAGGGGGGCTATCAGACCAACCCAAAGCAGCTTAGCGGTGGACAGTATCACGTGTTCACCACTAGTTTGTGCAAACGAGACGAGAAGCTTCACAAGAGGGCTGTTAATGCTATTGAGCCGGCGGTTCCACGCTACTTACGGTGGTCGGAGCAGCCCATAGTGTGGAGTAGGGAGGATCACCCTCCCCGGGTGGATAACCCGGGCCACCTGGCCTTAGTGGTGGCTCCTCAAGTGGGAGGCTATAAGTTCACAAAGGTACTCATGGATGGAGGCAGCAGCATCAACATCCTCTATTATGAGACTTTCCGTCGTATGGGACTAGTTGATAAGAACCTCAGCCAGTCAAATACTATCTTCCATGGTGTGGTACCCGGTAAATCGACTTATCCAGTTGGCAAGATCGAACTGGAAATGGCCTTCGGTGATGAGAACAACTACAGGGTGGAGAAGTTGACCTTTGAGGTGGTCAAGATAAGAAGTCCTTACCACGCCATATTTGGACGGCCGGCTTACGCCAAGTTCATGGCACGGCCGTGTTATGTGTACTTACAACTCAAGATGCCGGGTCACAACGGGACCATTACGGTTCATGGCAGCCGGAAAGTGGCTCTGGAGTGTGAGGAAGGTGACGCGGCTTATGCAGAGTCTGTTTGCGCCACAGAAGAGTTGAAATTTTATAAAGACAATGTCGACCCAACAGATATGACCTCTCTGAAAAAGCCAACCACGGAGAATGAACCAGCAATGAAGTTTAAATCAGCTGATGAGACTAAACTTGTTGATTTTGTTCCAGGTGACTCGTCTCAGCAGTTCAGCATCAGTGCAAATCTGGACCCGAAATAGGAAGGCACGCTCATCGAGTTCATCCGTGAGAATAGGGACATCTTCGCATGGAAACCTTCTGACATGCCAGGTGTACCTAGAGAACTCGCTGAGCACACTCTCAATGTGGATCCAAAATTTAAGCCGGTCAGACAGTTCCTTCGACGGTTTAACGAAGAGAGGCGGAAGGCTATTGGTGAAGAAGTGGCCCGGCTTTTGGCAGCCGGGTTCATTGTTGAGGTTTTTCACCCAGAGTGGTTGGCTAACCCGGTGCTTGTACTTAAGAAGAACGGCACCTGGCGGATGTGTGTGGACTACACGGACTTGAACAAGGCGTGTCCGGCTGATCCTTTTGCTCTCCCCCGTATTGATCAGATCATTGATGCCACGGCAGGTTGTGCACGCTTAAGTTTCTTGGATGCCTATTCCGGGTATCATCAGATTAAGATGGCAGTTAAGGACCAGGAGAAGACGGCGTTCATCACTCCCTTTGGAGCCTTCTGCTATGTCTCTATGCCCTTTGGGCTCAAGTGTGCGCAGGCGACTTACCAGCGTTGTGTACAGAATTGTCTCCATAAACAGATCGGGCGCAATGTTCACGCTTACGTGGATGATATTGTGGTTAAGTCCATCAAGGAGGAAACCCTGATAGATGACTTAAGGGAAACCTTCGATAATCTCCGGGTCTACAAGATGATGCTTAACCCGGCCAAATGTGTTTTTGGTGTTCCTGCAGGCAAGCTATTGGGCTTCTTGGTTTCCGACAGAGGAATTGAAGCTAACCCGGAGAAGATCAAAGCTATTACTTCTCTAGCTAAACCGGCATGTATAAATGATGTTCAGCGTTTGGCGGGTCGTATCGATGCTTTAAGCCGGTTCATAAGCCGCTTGGGTGAGAAGGCTATGCCCTTATATCAGTTGATGAAGAAAACTGATAACTTTGTCTGGAATGACGCAGCTAATACCGCCTTTGAGGATTTGAAAAAGCAGCTGGCAGAGCCCGCCGTCCTTGCTGCTCCGGTTGATAAGGAGCCCTTGCTACTGTATGTGGCGGCAAACACACGAGCTGTCAGTGTGGCGATGGTGGTGGAGCGTAAGGAGACGGGTAAGGAGCATCCGGTTCAGCGGCCAGTTTATTATGTCAGTGAGGTACTTATTGAGTCCAAGCAGCGATACCCGCACTGGCAGAAGCTTATATATGGTGTGTTCATGGCGAGCCGGAAACTCAGGCATTATTTTCAGGGTCATCCCATCACTGTGGTCAGTTCTGCCCCTCTTGGGGATATTATCCAGAACCGAGAGGCTACAGGGAGAATTGCTAAGTGGGCTATCGAGCTTGGGCCTCATGGCCTCAAATATGTGCCACGCACCGCTGTTAAGTCTCAGGCTTTGGTGGATTTTATTAATGATTGGACAGAGTCGCAAGTGCCTGAGCAGAAGCCGGATAACACCTATTGGACTATCCACTCTGATGGATCCAGGCAGCTGGAGGGCTCGGGGGCTGGTGTTGTATTGGCTTCCCCTAGGGGTGACAAGTTCCAGTATGTGCTACAATTGATGTTTCCTTGCACTAACAATGCGGCTGAATACGAGGCCTTACTCCACGGTCTTCGGGTGGCTAAGGAGATGAGCTTAAGCCGGGTACGGTGCTTTGGGGACTCAGATTTGGTGGTTCAACAAGTATCAGGCACTTGGGATTCTAAGGATCCCCTCATGGCGGCTTATCGCCGCGAGGTTGATGCCATTGCTGGGCACTTTCAGGGGTACCAAGTGGAGCATATTGATCGCCGGAGGAACGAGGCGGCGGATGCGTTAAGCCGGCTAGGCTCTCAGCGAAAGCTGGTGCCGCCTAACACTTTCCTGGATGTCCTGTATAATCCTTCGGTCAAGTTGCCTACAGAAGAAGATTTGGCCGTCCCTGACCCGGAGGCGCAACTGGTGGCAGCTCTTCATGTCATACCAGACTGGACAATGCCATATCTGGCTTATATAACCCGAGGAGAATTGCCTGAAGAGGAAATTCTGGCCAGGCAAATAACCCGGCGGGCTAAGTCAATGATTGTTATCGATGGCGAGTTGTATCATCGCAGTGTTTCAGGGGCATTTCAGCGTTGTATCTCCCCTGAGGAAGGTCAAGAGATCTTGCGCGAGATCCATGAAGGGGATTGTGGCCATCATGCCGGTTCAAAATCTCTTCTGGCCAAGGCTTTCCGTCATGGTTTTTACTGGCTGACGGCTCACGCTGATGCAGAGGACTTGGTCAGTAAATGTGATGGCTGCCAAAGGTTCTCACGACGGGCTCATGTGCCGGCTCAGGAGTTGAGGATGATTCCAATCGCCTGGCCCTTTGCGGTCTGGGGGCTTGATATGGTTGGGCCTTTTAAACGGTCCAAGGATAAGAAGACCCACCTCTTGGTGGCAGTGGACAAATTCACGAAGTGGGTGGAAGCTGAGCCAGTTAGCAAGTGTGATGCAGCCACGGCGGTTCAATTTATGAAAAAGGTGATCTTCCGCTTCGGCTTTCCGCACAGCATCATAACAGACAATGGCACTAATCTGTCCAAAGGCGCTATGGAGGAGTTTTGTCAACAAGAGCATATCCGGCTTGATGTTTCTTCAGTAGCTCATCCCCAGTCTAATGGTCAAGCTGAGAGAGCTAACCAGGAGATTCTGAAGGGCATCAAACCCCGGCTTTTGGTCCCTTTGCAACAGACGCCGGGTTGTTGGGTGGAGGAATTGCCCTCCGTCTTATGGAGCATCAACACTACTCCTAACAGGTCTACAGGCTTCACGCCTTTCTTCATGGTTTATGGAGCAGAAGCGGTTCTCCCCAGCGACATCCGTCATGATTCACCTCGTGTGGCGGCTTATGTTGAGACGGATAATGAACAGGCGCGCCAAGATGCTCTGGACTTGTTGGACGAACAGCGTGATGTGGCAGCCGCCCGTTCAGCGATTTACCAACAAGACCTGCGCCGTTATCATAGCCGCCGGGTCAAGTCACGGGTCTTTCAGGAAGGCGACCTGGTGCTCCGGCTCATCCAGGATCAAACAGATGCACACAAGTTATCCCCACCTTGGGAAGGGCCTTTTTTGGTCAGTAAGAACTTGCACAACGGGTCATATTACCTCATTGATATCCGGGAGCATAAAGACTCGCGTAAATCTTAGGAGGAGACCCGTCGGCCGTGGAACATAGCTCAGCTTCGGCCTTACTACACTTGAGCTACCGGCTCTTGTGGTGTGTATATTTATCTCAGCCATGTATATATTATGATAAGCAATAAAGCAGGACCTCTGTCCTTTTTTCTCCTCCAAATATACGTGTCATACTAATTTGAAAGGAGGATCCGGCTTATGATCGCATTCGAGTCTAGCCATAAGCAGTAAGGTCACTTGGGGGCTTCCTGTTCAAACATGGGTCGTATTCGAACCAAAGAGAACATAGCTGTCGATACCCATTTGATTGGCAAAGTGCCGAGCTCATTGGGAGGTTGCCTTTGGTCATATTTGAATCATAGTGTAACCCCTCTGAGAACCAACGTGGATCGTATTCGAATCAGCGTCGTTAAACAATTTTCAGAATCACTTGGGGGCTTCCTGTTCAAACATAGGTCGTATTCGAACCCAAGAGAACATAGCTGTCGGTACCCTCTTGATTGGCATCGCCACACCCATTGGGGGCTATATGATCGTATCTGAATCTTGGCTTAAACCCCTCTCGGGCCGGATCTCTGGTCGTATTCGAACTGGAAGCCCCTAAGTGTCGATTTATCGCAAAGTCTACTTTGATTATGACAACGTGTGCATGGCCGGGTTTTCACTTGCCGGCTTAATTTTGGTTTATCTTGTTAGTTGAGCATCATGGATGTCATCAAGACAAGTAAATTCGAGCTAAGATACCAACCGTTCTACCCGGGTTATTTAACCCGGAAGTATGCTTACAGGCTGTTGAGTGTGTTATCACGACTGTGTTCAGACTATAGTTAAGGACCAGTCTTTTTGGTTTGTATTCCGGGTTATCCATCTCAAACACCTGATTCTCAGGGCGGTAAGCCGCCTTGCGACTTGTGATTTGCCTTTCTATGCAGATACTTAAAGGCACTTTTTAAGGTTGAGAAGGACAAAGGGATAATTACGACCCGGAGGAACACAAAGGATAATTTCAAGAGTTTCCAGCATTCATTACGTACATGATGGCATGGCAGAGATAAAATGTTGCACCTAGTCTATTACAAAATTCTTCAAGTCTCAAGGTTGGAGCGTTGTTCGGTGAACCGCCAGCCGCTTTATGATGCCTGCTGGGTTGAAGTCCCCGGCTCGTCTTCTGCTCCGGTTGATCCCAAGACCTCGAAGATTGACGACTTCCAGTCGATGCCGCTGAGAGCTTCAAACTGGGCTTCTTCGTCAATTAACCCGGCCGGGTCAATCTCGGGGGCGAAGGTGTGCTGACGAGCCGGAGGAATCAGACTAAGAGCTTCATAGCGAGGGGTTGGAATCCTCTGATTCTCCGCGTTGTACCCCGGCTGATACTTGGTTAAGTCGGTGTCGTTCCCGATGATGATGGCCACCGGGCGTACAGCCTTAACACATGCCGCGAAGTCCTTCAAGCTCGGGTAACCCAGTGCGATGTCTGCCGGGTCTAGCTCCGGCAGGAATGCTTTGGCCCGGCTCAGCGCGGCAATTGCTCCGGATCTTGCGGAGGCTCGGCGTAGCTCCTGGATCCGCTGTGGCAGAACAGCAAGCCGGCGCAGGACTTCGGCCAGATGGGTTGGCACCTCGTTGGATAGGGCCACCACAGCTAAAGCGCGCTGTGACCCGGTGTAGAGTTGTTCCACCAGGGTGTACACGGCCTTTAGCTTGGTGACCACGCTCTGGTTCAAGTTGGCGCTTCTGGAACCTGTTTAACAACATCAGATGACCCGGTGAACAAGGATGAATCAGGAGATGTAAACATTCTAACATGGATGAAAGCCGGTGAGGCGACTTACCTAAGATGGCAGCTACCATTTGGGACACTGGGCGCTTTAGGCTGGAGAGTTCGGCGGTTTTTTCAGAGAGTGCCTTCTCCGCCTGTTCCGCCCGGGTCATCAGTGCGGCTTTCTCCTCAGCCCAGGCCTTCCGCTCAGCGTCGAATTCAGTCTTCAATTTCTCCTGAGCGTCGATGCTGGAGACAAACTTGGCATTCGCCTTCCGGGTCTCCATCTCTTGAGTCTTTAACCGGCTCTTGAGATCCGCCAGGTCCGACTCTAATTTCTTGCCAACAGCCTGCATATATTTCTGGGTTATTGACAGTCATTCTATAAAGTCCCAAGCGTTTTCCAAGCAAAGACACTTGGCACTTGGGGGCTAATGCATATTGAACGTATCTATCTATGTACGGCCGGCTCAGTTCAGTAAGCCGGATCTAAGTCTACAACATATTCAAGTATAAGTGCTAGACTTGGGGGCTAGGATGACAAGGATCACTATGCAGAAATAAGAAAACAGCAGAAGGTTACCTCAGATTTCTGTTGGATCTGGTTGACCATGGCGATCTCGGCGTCTCGGCTCTTGTAAACCTGGCTGATGTAGCCTGAGACAAGCTCTCCAATGCTTAAATCGGTGTAGCTGGAGAGATCCAGATTCACCCGATGGGGTTGCAGCAACTCTCCCTTCGCGGAGCATTTGGCCAGTGCGGTCGGCCTCCCCGGCTCAACATACTCCGTCCGGGTAATTACCACGTCCGGGTCGTTAGCTGGTGGGGCTGAGCCGGACGCCTCCGGATTAGCTGACGCTTCGGTCGTTGTCTTGGTGGTCGGGGCAGGGGCTTCAGGCGCCGTATCCATGGGAATGGTGGCATCAGAGGTGGCTGGCGGATCTTGAGCCGTCGTCTCCGGCTCAGGCAAGTCCGGCACTCCGGCTGACCTGGTCTTCTTTGTTCTTTTGGTGAGCTTTGCCTGGGCACTGAAAAGACAGAAGTGTTAGGCATACAAAGAGTAAATACAGACAGATAATGTAAGGTGATTGTTATTACCCGGGTGCAGTCTTGAAGGCCGGCAGACTTGATTGCAGGGAGTCACCCGAAGAGGGGGAGGTCTCCTGGTAATTGGAGTCAGAAGAATTAAGTGGTTGACGGATAACACCCGCTAACGGATGAAAAGGGTACAAGTGAGAAAAGACCTCGGTGCGACGTTTCTTTGTTGCGTCGGGTAACCCGGCGGAGAGGTCGGTGTCCTTGCGGGCCCGGGTGAGACGCCGGCTTTCATGAACCTGCTGCTTCAAAAGAAATTGAGGATCTTGATGAGCTAATGGATGAGAAAAGCTTACTTTCCGGGTTACCCTCCGGACTTTCAGCTGTGGCAAAGGCTCCGAGTCGGAGGGGAGTAATGTTACCTCTTCAATCACCGGGTTACAGGCGCTGGTGTCATCCTGTCAATAAGCAAAATGATGGTAAAGTGGACAGCAGCAACCAGTAAATACGGCAAGAGCTTAAAGGGTTAAGGGTTACCTCTGACTCGGAGCTATCGCTTAATTGCAGCAGCTCCGAAGCAGTGGGTCTGTTTCCCTTTTTGCGAGGGGCGGCTCTCTTGGCGGCTTTCTTCGCCTTCCTGGCCTCCTTGGCCGCCTCATGGTCATACTTGACCCGCCAGAATTTATCATCAGCCTGAAAAATACAGTAATGAGTTTTTAGTAAGATGACAGGTAAAAAATGGAAAGGTTAAAGTCAACGGCTTACCGCTGGGGCTGGATTGGTCTTGCAGAACGGGGCTAGCCCGGTTCTTCCACAGTCTACCAGGCTCTCGTTTAACAGAGCCTTGGTCTCATCTTCCGCAACGTCTTCTGGAAGATCATTGCGACTGTGCCTCTGCGGGTCATCCTTTCGCCCGGTGTACTCACACATTAAGCCGGGGCGGCGGCTCAATGGGATCACCCGCCATGAGATCCAGACCCGGACCAGATCAATTCTGTTCAGACCATTGCCTAGCAGGGCCTTGATCTTGTTGATCGTTGGAAGCAAAGGTTGGCGTTCCGTGACAGTAAGTTTGTCGGATAACGGGTGAGTCGGCTCCAGGCGTGTTGGGCGAAAGCCGGGCAGTGGATTCTCGTCAGCCGGGGATGTATCTTGGCAGTAGAACCAAGTCATATTCCAGTCCTTAGGGTGGCTCGGCGGCTCTGTGTAAGGGAATAGACAGTACCTACGTCGCTGGATGGAGATGCCGCCTAACTCTAGACTTGGCCCGTTGGCACACTCATTTTGGCGGTTCAAATAAAACAGCTCTCTGAAGAGCAGTAGACTCGGCTCTTCTCCAAGATATACTTCACAAAAGACTTGGAAGTTGCAGATGTTGGATATGGAATTGGGTCCTATATCCTGAGGTCGAAGGTCGAAGAAGTTGAGCACATCCCGGAAGAATTTTGAGCCGGGCGGTGCAAAGCCCCGGCTCATATGGTCCGCAAAGATCACTACCTCCCCCTCCCTCGGCTGTGGTCTTTCTTCGGACGGATCAGGGGCACGGTAGGACATCACTTCCTTCCTGGGCAGATATCCGGACTTAACGAAGTTGGCCAGGGTCTCATCAGTGACGTTGGATCTCATCCAGTTGCAAGTGATGGGAGCTTTGGGAGGCATGGTGACGGTTGGTGATCTATGATAAAGAAGAAGGTCTCCGGGTTAATTATAAGCCGGAGTTTATCATTCAAACTACAATGACGGCTTATGAAGGGGACTAATGGTATGTATTGATACGGTGGGTTATCTAAGCCGTCGGGGCATTCAGGATGAGTTGGTCATCTACGGCTTACTGCGGTTAAGTCGGAAGATACTACAGAGCATGGTTCTCTTTTAAACCGGAAAGTTCTACGGCGCGTGTTTTCTTTAAGTCGGAAACATAAGCCGCCAAGATTCAAGGGCTGCAGTTTTTACTAAGTGTGGTAAAACAGATTTCATATATTACAGTAACTTTTTCGGATCAAAATGGTCGGGCAAGATGAAAATTTTCTAGACCTAAAGAAACAGAAATAGGAGAAGTTCTTAAGGTGGAACATGGTCTTTAAGCAGTAAAAAGAGGATTTTTTGCAGATGGAATGGATCTCGAACATTTACCGCAAGGGTTCTACGAAGAGTTAAGATCAACGGGGGCAGTGACTACAGGGGTTACTGAAACTTGCGGCAAGGGTGAAGAACGCGAAGAACACAAGATGAACCCTACCACAGATTCGTTCTAGCAAGGCAGGGAAGACTCACCGGAGTTGAGGAAGAGCGACGGTCGCCGCCGTTATCTGGTCCGGGTCAGGGTCATGCAGCGGCCGGGTCGATGATGATCAGGGGCGCGACGGCGGCGGCGGCGGCAGAAGCTCGGGCAGAGGAACGACAGCGCGAGGAAGAAGAAGGAGAGTGTGAGAAGAGAGTGCCGGGCCGGTCTATTTATAAGGCAAGTCATAAGTGGGCGCGATATTCAAGGAGACCACGGCGTGGTTATCTCCCCCTCACGGCGCCTCGATTTTCAGAAAGACAGTAACAGCAGAGATCCGTTGCGGATCTGGCGGAGTAAAAAACGGACTTAATGGAGGATGACGTCACGGCGGATTATCCGGAGTCCGAAGAATGACGTCACACCGGGTTATGGCCTTCACACGAACGGTAAGCTGGAGATTTTTTCTGTCGGCAGAGTTGAAGATTGACACGAGCCGACTCAAGTCAATCTGGGGCCTAATGTTGAGGATATAGACCTGGGAGTCACCCTCCAGGAGGGCCGGGTTACACTAAGGGTCATTGCCAGAAGCCCGGAGCTAAGTTTCAAGATAATGGGCCAGAGATGGGCTGAGACCCGGAGATGGCTTAAAGCCCGTAGTACAATCTTTATTGTTATAGTAGACTTGTAGTGTAAGGCAAGTATTGTTTAGAGTCCGAGCCGGACACTCTTATGAGCCGGCCGGGACTCTAAGGGCCGCTGGGCGTCAGCCTCCCTATATAAAGGGACGACCCGGCAGCGGTTTAGGGGCGACAACAATCTGATCGAGAACCGGGCAAAGCAGTTTAGCTCCCTGGTTATCGAAACCCTAATCAGTAACACCTCGAACTGGACGTAGGCTTTTACCTTCACCGTAAGGGGCCGAACCAGTATAAACCCCCGTGTTCCTTGTCCCACTTAACCCCTTCAAGCTTCCCAATTGCGATGGCTCCACGACTAAGTCCTAACCCGAGGACATCTGCCGTGACAATTCCACGACAGTCATCTTTATTTTAAACGCACGGACCAGTGCTCCTTCGAGTGCTGGCCCAAACTGGGCAATGTCCGGCGCCCCCTGGGCAACCAGGGTCTATGCCAACCCGACGTCTTGCCCATCCGGTGTGCCCTGAGAACGAGATATGTGCAGCTCCTATCGGAATTTGTCGGCACATTCGGGTGGCTTTGCTGGTCTTGTTTTACCATTGTCGAAATGTCTTGTAAACCGGGATTCCGAGACTGATCGGGTCTTTCCGGGAGAAGCTTTATCCTTTGTTGACCGTGAGAGCTTATGATGGGCTAAGGTCGGACACCCCTGCAGGGTAATATCTTTCGAAAGCCGTGCCCGCGGTTATGAGGCAGATGGGAATTTGTTAATGTCCGGTTGTAGAGAACTTGTCACTTGACCCAATTAAAATACATCAACCGCGTGTGTAGCCGTGATGGTCTCTTCTCGGCGGAGTCCGGGAAATGAACACGGTTTGAGTTATGAATGACGTAAGTAGGAGTTCAGGATCACTTCTTGGTCATTACTAGATGAGACTGTTCCATTGCTTCTCTTCTCGCTCTCTTTTACGTATGTTAGCCACCATATATGCTTAGTGCCTGCTGCAGCTCCACCTCATTACACCATCCTTTCCTATAAGTTTAAATAGTCTTGATCTCGCGGGTGTGAGATTGCTGAGTCCTCGTGACTCACAGATTCTACCAAAACAGTTGCAGGTGCCGACGATGCCAGTGCAGATGACGCAATCGACCTCAAGTGGGAGTTCGACGAGGAACGTGGTCGTTACTATGTTTCTTTTCCTGATGATCAGTAGTGGAGCCCAGTTGGGACGATCGGGGATCTAGCATTTGGGGTTATCTTATTTTCATTTGGATTTTGACCGTAGTTGGTCTATGTGTGTATTTTGGATGATGTATGGATTATATTTATGTATTGTGTGAAGTGGCGATTGTAAGCCAACTCTCGTTATCCCATTCTTGTTCATTACATGGGATTGTGTGAAGATGACCCTTCTTGCGACAAAACCACAATGCGGTTATGCCTTTAAGTCGTGCCTCGACACGTGGGAGATATAGCCGCATCGTGGGCGTTACAAGTTGGTAATCAGAGCCATCCCCGACTTAGGAGCCCCCTGCTTGATCGAACCGCTGGCGTTGTTGAGTCTAGAACAAAAATGTTTTGAGTCTTAGGATTATATATATCGGAGAGTAGGATTCTTTTTACTCCCCAGTCCCTTCGTCGCTCTGGTGAGGTCTCCTGACGTAGAAGTTTTGACTCTTCTCTCCTCAAATTTCACTAAAAAAAAAATTTAGGATCACGCGGGTATCTTAGAATCGTTCTGATGGTTTTGTGACGAGAACATTGTTCTTGGTGCCTCCTGACATTTAGGGGTTGTGGCAGTGTCCCGGGGAGTTGAGCTCCGAGGTGTTGTCGTCACAATTTTATCGTTGCAGTTCTGGAATACCTGAGTTTCGCCGACATCGAAATCTCTTTTATGCAGTTGTTGGTGAGATCACCTCAACGCCACCCAGTACTGGAGCGGGAGTTCGGGAGTATTGCCATAACTCGTATAACGGATGCTTTTCGAAGGTTGAGGTACACGATTTCCGAAGGTTTCTTGGTTATGTGTTGACGGATGGAAACAGCTGGATCTAGGGATTGCTAGTTTGGGTGATATATTTTGTGTCCCCTGTATCCCCAACACCAGATTGCATAACCAGAAAATTTTGGGAGTTTATAAGTGGGAATTCAAGTAGCTCCTAGGATATCTTTCCGACAGACGCATGATATGAGATTGGGGTTCGACGTCTAGTGGTCCGCCTTTCCACGGTTGGTTTTACAGTGGTCTCGTAGTGTCTTAAAGAGTCCTTGGCTATGCCGACTCGGGGACGCTTCGTATGTCATGTGCACTGCCTTGTACATGATGGTGTTGTACGATCGAGCCCGTGTGGGCCCCACCACGAAAACTTCGGATGAAATCTCTATCATATGTTTGTTTCGGCTTATTCTGCAAGCCAATACTTCATTTTGTTTTGAATTGTGGTATCCGAGTTGCTTCGAAGTTTAATGTTGATTCCATATCTTTTTTTAAGTGGCTTCTCAACTTATGGAAGTGTGATGATTTACTATGGAATTCATTCGTTCATCCTCGTTCGAATGTTTATTGTGAAGACTATATGTTGCAATTTCTATCCGTTGATTCTACTTGTCTATTTGTCTATCAAGATGCTAACGGATGTCACCCTCTTCAGGATGGCTCCGCCAACGCGTCAGAATCCGGAACGCAATGATGGGAGTCAGGCGAACCCTCCGCCTCCGGCGGCATGGCAAGCTATCATGGCAGCCACCAACGCCAATGCTCAGATGATTCTGCAACTCTTGCAAGAACGCACCCAAGGGCAAGGCAATCAAGGAAATCAAGGTCAAGGCAACAATCAGCCTCATTTCACTACCTGTCGTGGAATTGTCACGGCAGATGTCCTTAAGCTAGGACTTAGTCGTGGAGCCATCGCAACTAGGGAGCTTGAAGGGGTTATGCGGGACAAGGAACACGAGGGTTTATACTGGTTCGGCCCCTTACGGTGAAGGTAAAAGCCTACGTCCAGTTTGAGGTGATATTGATTAGGGTTACGATCGCCAGGGAGCTAAACAGCTATGCCCGGCTCTCGATGAGGTTGTTGTCGCCCTCGAACCGCTGCCGGGTCGTCCCTTTATATAGGGAGGCTGGCGCCCAGCAGCTCTTAGAGTCCCGGCCGGCTCATAAGAACGTCCGGCTCGGACTCTAAACCATACTTGCCTTATACTACAAGTCTACCATAATAATGATTGTAACTACAGGCCCTAAGCCATATCCGGGTCTCAGCCCATCTCTGGCCCATCGTCTTGAGACTTGGCTCCGGGCTTCTGGCAATGACCATCCGAAGAGTAACCCGGCCCCTCCTGGCGGGTGACTCTAAGGTCTATATCCTCAACATTAGGCCCCAGATTGACTTGAGCCGGCTCGTGTCAATCTTCAACTCTGCCGACAGAAAAAATCTCCGGCTTACCATTCATGTGAAGGCCATAACCCGGAGTGACGTCACCCTCTGGACTCCGGATAATCCGCCGTGACGTCATCCTCCATTAAGTCCGTTTTTTACTCCGCCAGATCCGCAACGGATCTTTGCTTTTACTGTCATTCTGAAAATCGAGGCGCCGTGAGGGGGAGATAACCACGCCGTGGTCTCCTTGAATCTCGCGCCCACTTATGACTCTACCTTATAAATAGGCCGGTCCAACGCTTTCTTCTCACGCTCTCCTTCTTCCTCCTCGCGCCGTCGCTCCTCTGCCCGAGCTCCGCCACTGCCGCCGCCGTCGTGCCCCTGGTCTTCATCAACCCGGCCGCTGCATCACCCTGATTCGGACCAGATTCACGGCAGCGACCTCCTCTCTTTCCGTCTCCGGTGAGTCTCCTTTGCCCTGTCAGATAGATCTACTTTAGGGTTCATCTTGTGTTCTTCGCGTTCATCACCATTGCCGCAAACCTCAGTAGCTCTTGTAGTCACTGCACTCGGTTGATCTTTAACCTCACATAGAGTCAGTGCGGTAGATGTTTGAGATCCATTTCACCTGCAAAAAACCCCCCTTTTACTGCATAAGAACCATGTTCCACCTCAAGAACTTCTCCTGCCTCTGTTTTTTAGGTCTAGAAAATTTTCATTTCACCCGACCATTTTGATCCGAAAAAGTTACTGCAATATGTGAAATCTGTTTTACCACACTTAGTAAAAACTGCAGCCCTTGAATCTTGGCGGCTTATATTTCCGACTTAAAGAAAACACGCGCCGTAGAACTTTCCGGTTTAAAGAGAACCATGCTCTGTAGAATCCTCCGGCTTAACTGCGGTAAGCCGTAGATGACCAACTTATTCTGAATGCTCCTACGGCTTAGATAACCCACCGTATCCGAATATATATCATTAGTCCCCTTCATAAGCCGCCATTCTAGTTTGAATGATAATCTCCGGCTTACAATTAACCCGGACACTTTTCTCTTTACCATAGACCACCAACCTTCACCATGCCTCCCAAGGCTCCCATCACTTGCAACTGGATGAGATCCAACGTTACTGACGACACCCTGGCCAATTTCGTTGTCCGGATATCTGCCCAAGAAGGAAGTGATGTCCTACCGTGCCCCTGATCCATCCGAAGAAAGACCACAGCCGAGGGACGGGGAGGTAGTGATCTTTGCGGACCATATGAGCCGGGGCTTCGCACCGCCCGGCTCAAAGTTCTTCCGGGACGTGCTCAACTTCTTTGACCTTCGGCCTCAGGATATAGGACCCAACTCCGTATCCAACATCTGCAACTTCCAAGTATTTTGCGAAGTGTACCTTGGAGAGGAGCCCAGTTTGCTGCTTTTCAGAGAACTGTTCTACTTAAACCGCCAAAACGAGTTTGCGAACGGGCCAAGTCTGGAATTAGGCGGCATCTCCATCCAACGGCGCAGGGACTGTCTATTCCCTTACGCAGAGCCGCCAAGCCACCCCAAGGACTGGAATATGACTTGGTTCTACTGCCAAGATACGTCCCCGGCTGACGAGAACCCGCTGCCCGGCTTTCGCCCGACACGCCTAGAGCCGACTCATCCGCTATCCGACAAACTGACTGCCGCGGAACGCCAGCCTCTGCTTCCAACGATCAATAAGATCAAGGCCCTGCTAGGCAACGGTCTGAACGGAATAGACCTGGTCCGGGTCTGGATCTCATGGCGGGTGATCCCATTGAGCCGCCGCCCCGGCTTAATGTGTGAGTACACCGGGCGAAAGGATGACCCGCAGAGGCACAGTCGCAATGATCTTCCAAAAGACGTTGCTGAAGAAGAAACCAAGGCTCTGTTAAACGAGAGCCTGGCAGACTGTGGAAGAACCGGGCTAGCCCCGTTCTGCAAGACCAATCCAGCCCCAGCGGTAAGCCGCTGACCTTAACCTTTCAACTTCTTTTGCATGTCACCTTGCTCTGAACCATTTTAAGAATTCATTACTGTATTTCTCAGGCTGATGATAAATTCTGGCGGGTCAAGTATGACCATGAGGCGGCCAAGAAGGCCAGGAAGGCGAAGAAAGCCGCCCCTCGCAAAAAGGGAAGCAGACCCACTGCTTCGGAGCTACTGCAACTAAGCGACAGCTCCGAGTCAGAGGTAACCCTTAAACCTTTAAACTCTTGCCATATTTGTTGTTTGTTGTTGTCCGCCTTATCAACATTTTGCTTATTGACAGGATGACACCGGCGCCAGTAACCCGGTGGTTGAAGAGGTAATGTCACCTTCCTCCGACTCGGAGCCTTTGCCACGGCTGAAAATCCGAAGAGTAACCCGGAAAGTAAGCTTTTCACATCCATTAGCTCATCAAGACCCTCAATTTCTTTTGAAGCAGCAGGTTCACGAAAGCCGGCGTCACACCCGGGCCCGCAAGGACACCGACCTCTCCGCCGGGTTACCCGGCGCAACAAGGAAGCGCCGCACTGAGGTTTTTTCTCACCTGTACCCTTTTCATCCGTTGGCGGGTGTCATCCGTCAGCCACTCAACTCTTCTGACTCTAATTATCAGGAGACCTCCCCCTCTTCGGGTGACTCCATGCAGTCAAGTCTGCCGGCCTTCAAGACTGCACCCGGGTAATAACAATCTCCTTACATTATCTGTCTGTATTTACTCTTTGTACGCCTAACACTTCTGCCTTTTCAGCGCCCAGACAAAGCTCACCAAAAGAGCAAAGAAGACCAGGTCAGCCGGAGTGCCGGACTTGCCTGAGCCGGAGGCGACGTCTCAAGAGCCGCCAGCTGCCTCCGCCCTCGAAGCCACCATTCCCATGGACACGGCGCCTGAAGCCCCTGCCCCGACTACCAAGACAACGACCGAAGCGTCGGTTAACCTGGAGGCCTCCGGCTCAGCCGCACCAGCTGACGACCCGGACGTGGTAATTACCCGGACGGAGTATGTTGAGCCGGGGAGACCGACCGTGCTGGCCAAATGCTCCGCGAAGGGGGAGTTGCTGCAGCCCCACCAGGTGAATCTGGACCTCTCCAGCTACACCGACTTGAGCATTGGAGAGCTCGTCTCTGGCTACATCAGCCAAGTTCACAAGAGCCGGGACGCCGAGATCGCCATGGTCAACCAGATCCAACAAAAATCTGAGGTATCCTTTCGCTGTCTTCTTACTGTCTGCATAGTGACCCTTATCATGCTAGCCCCCAAGTCGACAATTTATACTTGAATATGTTGTAGACTTAGGTCCCGGCTTACTCAACTAAGCCGGCAGTACGTAGATAGATACGTTCAATATGCATTAGCCCCCAAGTGCCAAGTGTCTTTGCTTGGAAAGCGCTTGGGACTTATAGAATGACTGTTAATAACCCGGAAATATATACAGGCTGTTGGTAAGAAATTAGAGTCGGACCTTGCGGATCTCAAAAGCCGGCTAAAGACACAAGAGATGGAGACCCGGAAGGCAAACGCCAAGTTTGTCTCCAGCATCGCCGCTCAAGAGAAGCTGAAGACCGAATTTGATGCTGAGCGGAAGGCCTGGGCTGAGGAGAAAGCCGCACTGGTGACCCGGGCAGAACAGGCGGAGAAGGCCCTCACTGAGAAGACCGCTGAGCTCTCCGGCCTAAAGCGCCAGGTTTCCCAAATGGTGGCTGCTATCTTCGGTAAGTCGCCTCGCCGGCTTTCATCAAGTCTGTATATGTTATAATTCATCCTTGTCACCGGCTTATCTGATCTTTATTAAACAGGTCCCAGGAGTGCCAACCTCAACCAGAGCATGGTCACCAAGTTAAAGGCCGTGTACACCCTGGTGGAACAACTCTACACCGGGTCACAGCGCGCCTTAGCTGTGGTGGCCCTATCCAACGAGGTGCCAACCCATCTGGCCGAAGTCTTGCGCCGGCTCGCTGTTCTGCCAGAGCGGATCCAGGAGCTACGCCGAGCCTCCGCAAGAGCCGGAGCAATTGCCGCGCTGAGCCGGGCCAAAGCATTCCTGCCGGAGCTAGACCCGGCAGACATCGCCCTGGGTTACCCAAGCCTGAAGGAAGACGGCTCAGCCTTCGACCAGAAGGACTTCGCGGCATGTGTGAAGGCTGTACGCCCGGTGGCCACCATCATCGGGAATGACACCGACTTAACCAAGTATCAGCCGGGGTACAACGCGGAGAATCAGAGGATTCCAACCCCTCGCTATGAAGCTCTCAATCTAATTCCTCTGGCTCGTCAGCACACCTTCGCCCCGGAGATTGACCCGGCCGGGTTAATTGATGAAGAAGCCCAGTTCGAAGCTCTCAGCGACATCAACTGGAAGTCGTCAACCTTCGAGGTCTTGGGATCAGCCGGAGCAGAAGACAGGAATGAGCCAGGGACTTCAACTCAGCAGGCGTCATAAGTTAGCGGGCAGCTTCTCAAACATTGTTCCATCTTTTAGACTTGAAGAATTATTGTAATAGAATAGGTGCAACAGTTTATCTCTGCCGTGCCATCGTGCACGTAATGAATGCTGAAATCCCTTGAAATTATCCTTTTGGTGTTCCTCCGGGTCATAATTATCCCTTTGTCCTTCTCAACCTTAAAAGGTGCCTTCAAGTATCTGCATAGAAAGGCAAATCACAAGTCTCAAGGCGGCTTACCACCCTAAGAACCAG
This sequence comes from Aegilops tauschii subsp. strangulata, assembly GCF_002575655.3. Classification (NCBI taxonomy): domain Eukaryota; kingdom Viridiplantae; phylum Streptophyta; class Magnoliopsida; order Poales; family Poaceae; genus Aegilops; species Aegilops tauschii. The sequence goes on from NC_053037.3 coordinate 393,547,214, forward strand.
GTGTCTGAGATGGATAACCCGGAATATGAATCAAAAAGACTGGTCCTTAGTTATACTCTGCACATAGCCGTGATAACACACTTAACGGTCTGTAAACATACTTCCGGATTAAATAACCCGGGTAGCACGGTTAGTATCTTAACTCTAATTTACTTGCCTTGATGACATCCATGATGTTCAACTAGCAAGATAAACCAAAATTAAACCGGCAGGTGAAACCCGGCCATGCATACTTTGTCATAATCAGAGTAAACTGGTGATAAATCAGAACTTAGGGGCTTCCAGTTCGAATACGACTAGAGACCTGGCCCAAAAGGGGTTAAGCCAAGATTCGGATACGATCATATAGCCCCCAGTGGGTGTGGCGATGCCAATCAAAAGGGTACCGACAGCTATGTTCTCTTTGGTTCGAATACGACCCATGTTTGAACAGGAAGCCCCCAAGTGATTCTTGAAATTGTTTAACGACGCTGATTCGAATACGATCCACGTCGGTTCTCAGTGGGGTTAAACTGTGATTCAAATATGATCAAAGTTAACTTCCCAACGAGCTCGGCACTTTGCCAATCAAGTGGGTATCGACAGCTATGTTCTCTTTGGTTCGAATACGACCCATGTTTGAACAGGAAGCCCCCAAGTGACCTTACTGCTTACGGCTAGACTCAAATACGATCATAAGCCGGATCTTCCTTTAAATCAGCATGTAAAAAGTAACACACGCATAATTGGGAGAGAAAAAAGGACAGAGGCCCTGCTTTATTGCTTATCATAATATATACATGTCTGAGATAAAATGTACACCACGAGAGCCGGCAGCTCAAGTGTAGTAAGGCCGAAGCTGAGCTATATTCCACGGCCGACGGGTCTCCTCCTCAGATTTACGCGAATCTTTACGTTCCCGAATATCAATGAGGTAATATGACCCGTTGTGCAAGTTCTTACTGACCACAAAGGGCCCTTCCCAAGGCGGGGATAACTTGTGTGCATCTGTTTGATCCTGGATGAGCCGGAGCACAAGGTCGACTTCCTGGAAGACCCGGGATTTGACCCGGCGGCTATGATAACGGCGCAGGTCTTGTTGGTAAATCGCTGAACGGGCTGCCGCCACATCACGATGTTCGTCTAACAAGTCCAGAGCATCTTGGCGCGCCTGTTCATTATCCGTCTCAACATAAGCCGCCACACGAGGTGAATCGTGACGGATGTCGCTGGGGAGGACTGCTTCTGCTCCATAAACCATGAAGAAAGGCGTGAAGCCTGTAGACCTATTAGGAGTAGTGTTGATGCTCCATAAGACGGAGGGCAACTCCTCCACCCAACAACCCGGCGTCCGTTGCAAAGGGACCAAAAGCCGGGGCTTGATGCCCTTTAGAATCTACTGGTTAGCTCTCTCAGCTTGACCATTGGATTGGGGATGAGCCACTGAGGAAACATCAAGTCGGATATGCTCTCGTTGACAAAATTCTTCCATAGCGCCCTTCGATAAATTGGTGCCATTGTCAGTTATGATGCTGTGCGGAAAGCCGAAGCGGAAAATCACCTTTTTCATAAATTGAACCGTCGTGGCTGCATCGCACTTGCTAACTGGCTCAGCCTCCACCCACTTCGTGAATTTGTCAACGGCCACCAAGAGGTGGGTCTTCTTATCCTTGGACCGCAAAGGGCCAAGTGATTGGGATCATCCTCAACTCCTGAGCCGGCACGTGAGCCCGTCGTGAAAACCTTTGGCAACCATCACATTTACCGACCAAGTCCTCTGCATCAGCGTGAGCCGTCGGCCAATAAAAACCATGACGGAAAGCCTTGGCTACAAGGTATTTTGAGCCGGCATGATGACCACAATCCCCTTCATGGATCTCCCGCAAGATCTCTTGGCCTTCCTCAGGGGAGATACAACATTGAAATGCCCCTGAAACGCTGCGATGATGTAACTCGCCATCGATGACGATCATTGACTTAGCCCGCCGGGTGATTTGCCTGGCCAAAGTTTCATCCTCAGACAACTCTCCCCGGGTTATATAAGCCAGATATGGTATTGTCCAGTCTGGTGTGACATGAAGAGCCGCCACCAGTCGTGCCTCCGGGTCAGGGATAGCCAAGTCCTCTTCTGTAGGTAACTTAACCGAGGGATTATACAAGACATCCAGGAAAGTGTTAGGCGGCACCGGCTTTCGTTGAGAACCTAGCCGGCTTAAAGCATCAGCCGCCTCATTCTTCCTGCGATCAATGTGCTCCACTTGGTATCCCTGGAAATGCCCAGCAATGGCATCAACCTCGCGGCGATAAGCTGCCATGAGAGGGTCCTTAGAATCCCAGGTGCCCGATACTTGTTGAGCCACCAAGTCTGAGTCACCAAAGCACCTTACCCGGCTTAAGCTCATCTCCTTAGCCACCCGAAGACCGTTGAGCAAAGCCTCGTATTCGGCCGCATTGTTAGTGCAAGGAAACATCAACCGTAGCACATAATGGAACTTGTCACCTTTAGGGGAAGCCAATACAACACCAGCCCCCGAACCCTCCAACTGTCTGGACCCATCGAAGTGGATAGTCCAATAAGTGTTATTCGGCTTTTGCTCAGGCACTTGAGACTCCGTCCAATCATTGATGAAATCCACCAAAGCCTGAGATTTAACAGCAGTGCATGGCACATATTTGAGGCCATGAGGTCCGAGTTCTATAGCCCACTTAGCAATTCTCCCTGTAGCCTCTCTGTTCTGGATAATATCACCAAGAGGGGCAGAACTGACCACAGTGATGGGATGACCCTGAAAATAATGTTTAAGCTTCCGGCTTGCCATGAACACACCGTATACGAGCTTCTGCCAATGCGGGTACCGCTGCTTGGACTCAATGAGCACCTCGCTGACATAATAAACCGGCCGCTGAACCGGATGCTCCTTACCCGCCTCCTTGCGCTCCACCACAATAGCCACGCTGACGGCTCGTGCGTTTGCCGCTACATATAGTAGCAAGGGCTCCTTATCAACCGGAGCAGCAAGGACGGGGGGCTCTGCCAGTTGCTTTTTTAAATCCTCAAAAGCGGTATTAGCTGCATCATTCCAGACAAAGGTATCAGTTTTCTTCATCAACTGATATAAAGGCATAGCCTTCTCACCCAAACGGCTTATAAACCGGCTTAAAGCAGCGATGTGACCCGCCAAACGTTGAACGTCATTTATACACGCCGGCTTAGCCAAGGAGGTGACGGCCTTGATCTTCTCCGGGTTAGCCTCAATGCCTCTGTCAGAAACCAAGAAGCCCAAAAGTTTGCCTGCAGGGACACCAAAAACACACTTGGCCGGGTTAAGCATCATCTTGTAAACCCGGAGATTATCGAAGGTTTCCCTTAAGTCATCTATTAGGGTTTCCTCCTTGATGGATTTAACCACGATATCGTCCACGTAAGCATGAACATTGCGCCCGATCTGTTTATGAAGACAATTGTGTACACAACGCTGGTAAGTTGCCTGTGCACACTTGAGTCCAAAGGGCATAGACACATAGCAGAAGGCTCCGAAGGGAGTGATGAACGCCGTCTTCTCCTGGTCCTTGACTGCCATCTTAATCTGATGATACCCGGAATAGGCATCCAAGAAACTTAAGCGTGCACAACCTGCCGTAGCATCAATGATTTGATCAATACGGGGGAGGGCAAAAGGATCAGCCGGACACGCCTTGTTCAAGTCCGTGTAGTCCACACACATCCGCCAGGTGCCGTTCTTCTTGAGTACGAGCACCGGGTTGGCCAACCACTCCGGGTGAAAAACCTCAACAATGAACCCGGCCGCCAAGAGCCGGGCCACCTCTTCACCAATAGCTTTCCGCCTTTCTTCGTTAAACCGTCGAAGAAATTGTTTGACCGGCTTAAATTTTGGATCAACATTGAGAGTGTGCTCAGCGAGTTCTCTAGGTACACCTGGCATGTCAGAAGGTTTCCACGCGAAGATGTCCCTATTCTCACGGATGAACTCGATGAGCGCGCTTTCCTATTTCGGGTCCAGATTTGCACTGATGCTAAACTGCTGAGCCGAGTCACCTGGAACAAAATCAACAAGTTTAGTCTCATCAGCTGATTTAAATTTCATTGCTGGTTCATTCTCCGTGGTTGGCTTTTTCAGAGAGGTCATATCCGTTGGATCAACATTGTCTTTGTAAAACTTCGACTCCTCTGTAGCACAAACAGACTCTGCATAAGCCGCGTCGCCTTCCTCGCACTCTAGAGCCACCTTTCGGCTGCCGTGAACCGTAATAGTCCCGTTGTGACCCGGCATTTTGAGATGTAAGTACACGTAGCACGGCCGTGCCATGAACTTGGCATAAGCCGGCCGTCCAAATATAGCATGGTATGGACATCTTATCTTGACAACCTCAAAGGTCAGCTTCTCCACCCTGTAGTTGTTCTCATCACCAAAAGCCACTTCCAATTCGATCTTGCCGACTGGATAAGCTGACTTACTGGGTACCACACCATGGAAGATAGTGTTTGACTGGCTGAGGTTCTTATCGACTAGCCCCATACGACGGAAAGTCTCATAGTAGAGGATATTGATACTGCTGCCTCCATCCATGAGTACCTTTGTGAACTTATAGCCTCCCACCTGAGGGGCCACCACTAAGGCCAAGTGGCCCGGGTTATCAACCCGGGGAGGGTGATCCTCCCTACTCCACACTATAGGCTGCTCAGACCACCGCAAATAACGTGGAACCGCCGGCTCAACAGCATGAACAGCCCTTTTGTGAAGCTTCTCGTCTCGTTTGCACAAACTAGTGGTGAACACGTGATACTGTCCACCGCTAAGCTGCTTTGGGTTGGTCTGATAACCCCCTGCTGCTGTTGATGGCCCTGACCGGACTGTTGATTAAAGCCCCCTTGACCGTTCTGAGGACCGTAATTTGAGCCGCCGCCCGGGCCATGAAAACCGCCGGCGCCTGAGCCGCCGCCCAGGCCATTGTAACTCTTAAAGGCCTTCATGATCGCGCAATCCTTCCACAGGTGAGTCGCTGGCTTCTCTCTAGAGCCATGCCTTGGACAAGGTTCATTTAACAGCTGCTCCAGCGTTGGACCTGACCCGCCGCCTCGGGGAGGGGGCCTCCCCTTGCGCCGCTGGTTATTACCTTGGGAGTTGGCGTTGGCTACAAACTCTAGGCTGCCATCGGCCTTACGCTTGCCTCCTCCTTGGTTCCCCGGGTTAAACTGAGGACCCTTGCCGTTGCCATTCTTCTTTCCCTTCCCTGCCCTTTCATCGTCTGAAGGGGGATCCTTGGTACCATCGGAATCGGCGTACTTGACAAGAGCCGCCATTAGGGTACCCATATTTGTGCAGTCGCGCTTGAGCCGCCCGAGCTTCATCTTAAGGGGCACAAAGCGACAGTTCTGTTCCAACATTAAGACTGCAGAGCCGGCATCCATCTTATCTGATGAATGTATGATCTCCTTGACCCGGCGAACCCAATGGGTCGTGGACTCACCCTCCTGCTGCTTATAGTTAGTCAAATCCACAATTGACATAGATTGCCTGCAGGTATCTTTGAAGTTTTGAATGAACCGGGCTTTCAGCTCAGCCCAAGACCCAATGGAGTTCGGCGGTAACCCTTTCAACCACGTGCGGGCAGTTCCATCTAACATCATGGTGAAATATTTGGCCATGGCCGCCTCACTGACCTCCAGCAATTCCATAGCCATCTCATAACTCTCAATCCAGGCTGCAGGCTGTAAGTCCGTTGTATAGTTAGGCACCTTCCTAGGGCCCTTGAAGTCCTTAGGTAGACGTTCATTACGGATGGCTGGTACCAAACAAGGGACACCCCCGGTCCTGGTAGAAATTCCCACATCAACAGACGTCGTCGGATAAGCCGGGGGGTCTGATAAGCCGTCAATTGAGGCGCCTGCTCCGCCTCTTGCCGCGCTTGGTCTGTTGCGTGGAAGGCTCCATTATGAGCCGGGCCATGGCCAGGGGGCGGGTCATGGCGTCGTACATTACTTGAACCGGTTGCTGAGACAATGTGCCGGCTGTAACTCGGGCTCTGGCCTGGACGAGGGGTCGAGTGGATCCTGTCGCGGCTATAGGAGTACGCCTCTTGCTGCGCTAATGCCGTCTGCAGGAGTTCCCTGACCCGGTGGGTTTCGATGGCCGCCGGAGAGTCGCCCTCAACAGGGAGAGCCGCCAGTCGCGCTGCCGCAGCTACCATGTTCTCCAGCGGGCTATCATAATGACCCGGGGGTATTGGCACATACTGAGGCGGGGCAGGGGGCACCTGGGGAGGCCCCATCACTCGTGGCTGAATAAGGGGTTCAGACCCGGGCGCAATGACCCCTGGCGGGTTACTAGACCCTGCCCCCGGCGTGTTGAAGAGATTGCGTGGATCGTAAACCGGCGGGAGTCGAGACTGGGCCTTCTGATGCCTCCTTCTCATGGCCTCGTTGGCCGCGTTCTGATCCATCGTGAGTTGGAAGGACTGTGCCTGAATCAGCTGAGTCCGGGCGTCGAGAGCTGCCCGCTCCGCAGCCAGCCTGATCCCTTCCGCTGCTAGATCCTCTTTAGCTTTTATCAGATCCAATTTTAGCTGTGCCACCTCCGCATCATGCTGAGCTTGATCCGCCGGGTCAACCGTGGCGGTTAACAGGGCCGTCATCTTGTCCGTGAGATCCATTAGCACCTGAGCTGGAGAAGGCACCGGGTTTCCCGCTCCAGCAGCGGGGTTCTGAACAGGCTGCGCACCAGCCATAAAAACTCCAACCTGACTTGGTGGCTCAAAAAGGTCCAGAATACTGTCACCGCCGGAACAACCCATGAGCCTGCCATCTTGAAGTTGGTACAACGAGTTTGACTCATCAGTGGCCGACTCGCCGTCAGAGCCGGCGGCCGCCTCATCACCGGACCCAGATGGATCAGAGGGCCCTCCATGGATGCATCCCACAAAAGCGCGCCTTAAGGCAGGCCGGGCTCGGGCGGGTCGTGCGCGCTGAGCCGTTTCGATGAGATCGGCGCGGAGATCCGGCTCGGGGCCCGGCTCACCAATCTTACCAATGAAGACATGAATTCCGCCAAAGGGGACCCGGTACCCGTACTCAATTGAGCTGGCGTCGGGGCCCCAGTTCGCGTCGTCGATGTAGAGCTTGCCGCGACGACTCTTGGTCATCCGGCCCACAACGTATCCCTTGAGCCCTTTGAAGCTGCCCTTCAAGAACTCAAATCCACCGTGCGCTGGCCCCACGGTGGGCGCCAACTGTCGTGGAATTGTCACGGCAGATGTCCTTAAGCTAGGACTTAGTCGTGGAGCCATTGCAACTAGGAAGCTTGAAGGGGTTATGCGGGACAAGGAACACGAGGATTTATACTGGTTCGGCCCCTTACGGTGAAGGTAAAAGCCTACGTCCAGTTTGAGGTGATATTGATTAGGGTTACGATCGCCAGGGAGCTAAACAGCTATGCCCGGCTCTCGATGAGGTTGTTGTCGCCCTCGAACCGCTGCCGGGTCGTCCCTTTATATAGGGAGGCTGACGCCCAGCAGCTCTTAGAGTCCTGGCCGGCTCATAAGAACGTCCGGCTCGGACTCTAAACCATACTTGCCTTATACTACAAGTCTACCATAATAATGATTGTAACTACAGGCCCTAGGCCATATCCGGGTCTCAGCCCATCTCTGGCCCATCGTCTTGAGACTTGGCTCCGGGCTTCTGGCAATGACCATCCGAAGAGTAACCCGGCCCCTCCTGGCGGGTGACTCTAAGGTCTATATCCTCAACACTACCCTCAACCAGTTTCTCGCAAATCAGCCCAAGTCTTTAAGCTACTGTGCCGAGGCCACGGATGCCGATGATTGGCTCGTGGACATCAACAAGCATTTTGAATGTAGCAATGTCAGGCCTGAGGACTATGTCAAGTTCGCTTCTTTTCAACTCAAGGACCAAGCTGCTGATTGGTATCAACAATACAAAGATTCCAGAGGAGGTCGTGTGATCACTTGGACTGACTTCTGTCGGGACTTCAAAGCGCACCACATTCCACAAAGTGTTGTTGAGAGCAAGCGTGAGGAGTTCCGCAATCTCAAGCAAGGCAGCATGTCTATGTATCAATTCAACATCCAATTTCAGAAACTTGCTCGCTTCGCTAAACAAGACATTCCTGATGAAAAGAGCATGATCTATCACTTCAGAGGTGGCCTTAGAGAGGATCTGCAGTTAGCTCTCGTTCTTGTTGAGCCTACTCAGTTTGATCAATTCTACAACATGGCACTGAAGCAAGAGGCTGCTCAGCTCAAGTGTGAGGCTTCTAAGAAGAGAGTCAGGGACGCAGTTCAGTCTTCTTCTTCCTCACTTGTGTCTGCTAAGCAACAGAAGTTCTGGTTGCCTCCTCCTCCTCCGTTTCGTCAGCCTTACCAGCAGAAGAACAAAGGTGGCCATGGATCTTCCCACTCTTCCAACTCTGGCTATCAGAACAAGTCTCAGAATCAAGCTCCAAAGTCCAATGCTCCTTATCATCGTCCACTCTCAGAGGTGACTTGCAACAAGTGTCAGCAGAAAGGTCACTATGCTAACAAGTGCTTCAACCAAAGGCGCCTTCCGTCTCCTCCTCCTGTGAGATCTTCCAGCAATGCAGTGGTCAAGCATATTCCCAAGTCTGCAAAGGTGAACATGATGAATGCAGCTCAAGCGGAGGAATCTACTGATGTGATAATGGGTAATCTTCCTGTTAATGATATTCCTGCAAAAGTCTTGTTTGATACTGGTGCATCTATTTCTTTCATATCAAGACCTTTTGCATCCATGAACAATTTGCATACTCTTGATCTGCCTAAGCCGATAGCGGTTTCCTCTCCGGTTTTATTCATGAATACCAAAATGATGGCTCCGGATGTTTCCATCAAGATGGGCAACTATAAATTTCTGTCTTCTCCAATGGTTCTTGGTGACTCGGATATTGATCTTATTCTCGGGATGGACTGGCTTTCTAAGCACGAGGCTCAACTTGATTGTGCTGCCAGGGAAATTCAATTGACACACTCTTCTGAGGATGTTATTATTTATGCCGCTCGTGATGAAACCATTCGGTTATTTTCTCTCAATGAGAAGGGCGAATTGAATGCCATCTCTCAAATTCCAGTCGTTTGTGAGTACCAAGATGTCTTTCCAGAAGAGCTTCCGGGTATGCCTCCTCACCGGCCAGTTGAGTTCGTCATCGATCTTGAGCCCAGCACTGAACCCGTTTGCAAGCGTCCATACAAGCTTGGAACCAAGGAGCTGAAGGAATTGAAGAAACAGCTCAATGAACAAGATCGTCTGGGTTTGATCAGACCGAGTTCTTCTCCATGGGGTTGTGGTGTTCTTTTTGTCCAGAAGAAGGATGGCACGGAACGACTTTGTGTCGACTACCGTCCATTGAACAAGAAGACAATCAAGAACAAGTATCCACTTCCCAACATCAATGAGCTATTCGAGCAACTCAAAGGTGCTAAAGTATTCTCCAAGCTTGACCTTCGTATGGGTTATCATCAGATTCGCATTCATGAAGAAGATATTCCCAAGACAGCATTCAGAACAAGCTTTGGTTCTTATGAATATACTGTCATGTCTTTCGGCCTTGTCAATGCTCCTCCAACATTCTCTCGGATGATGAATTTCATCTTCAACCCCTATACCAATGAATTCGTCCTGGTGTATCTCGATGATATCTTGGTCTTCTCCAAGAATAAGAAGGACCATGCCAAACATTTGCGATTGGTGCTCGACAAGCTCAGAGAGTATCAATTCTATGCAAAGTTCTCAAAATGTGAGTTTTGGCTTGATGAAGTTCTTTAACTTGGTCACATCATCTCTGCCAAGGGCATCGCTGTTAATCCCGAGAAGGTGTCCGCAATTGTGAATTGGGAACCTCCTCAGAATGTCAAGCAGCTTCGCAGTTTTCTTGGTCTTGCAAGCTATTGCCGAAGATTCGTTGAGAATTTCTCTAAGATTGCAAAGCCTCTTTCCAACCTCCTCCAGAAGCATGTGAAGTATGTCTGGTCTCCTGAGTGTGACGTTGCTTTCAACACTCTCAAAGAGAAACTCGTCACAGCTCCTGTCTTAACTCCTCCTGACGAATCCAAGCCATTTGAAGTTTTCTGTGATGCTTCTCTCCAAGGTCTCGGTGCTGTGTTAATGCAAGAGAAGAAAGTTGTGGCCTATACCTCTCATCATTTGAAGCCCAACGAAAAGAACTACCCCACTCACGATCTTGAGTTGGCGGCAGTTGTCGATGCATTAATAACGTGGAGACATCTCTTGTTGGGAAGAAAAGTGGACATATTCACCGATCACAAGAGTCTCAAGTACATCTTCACCCAGCCCAACCTCAACCTCAGGCAGACTCGATGGGTTGAAATGATTCAAGAGTACAATCCAAGTATTGAATATACTCCAGGCAAGGCCAATGTCATTGCAGATGCTTTGAGCAGGAAGGCTTATTGCAACAACTTAATTCTCAAGCCATTCCAACCGGATCTTTGTGAAGCTTTCCGCAAGCTGAATCGACGAGTTGTTCCTCAAGGCTTTCTTGCCAACCTCATAGTCTCTCCTACTTTGGAAGATCAAATTCATGAGGCACAACTCCTGGATACCATGGTGAAGAAGGTGAAACGTGGTATCGACAAGGGTCTTTCCAAATACAAGTGTTATCGCATTGATGACAGAGACACTTTATTCTTCGAGGACTGGATTGTGGTTCCTAAAGGTGATCTAAGGAAAGTCATAATGAACGAGGTGCACAATTCTCTTCTTTCCATTCATCCTGGAAGTACGAAGATGTACCATGACCTCAAGCAGTCGTATTGGTGGACTCGAATGAAGCGAGAAATCGCGCAATTCGTGAATGAATGTGATGTCTGTCGAAGAGTGAAAGCAGAACACCAACGACCAGCTGGTCTCCTCCAACCTCTTGCTATCCCAGAGTAGAAGTTTGATCATATCGAAATGGACTTCGTGACTGGATTTCCTAAGTCCAAGCATGGAAATGATGCTATCTTCATTGTCATTGACAAGCTTTCTAAAGTGGCTCATTTCCTTCCAATCAAAGAATCTATCACAGCAGCGCAGTTGGCAGAGCTATACACCTCCGGGATTGTCTCCTTGCACGGCATTCCACAATTGATTTCTTCAGATCGTGGAAGCATCTTCACTTCTAAGTTCTGGGACTCTTTCCAGAAGGCCATGGGCACTAACATTCGCTTCAGCACAGCTTTCCATCCTCAAACTAGTGGCCAAGTCGAGCGAGTCAATCAAATTCTTGAAGATATGCTCAGGGCTTGTGTCATTTCCTTTGGCATGAAATGGGAAGATTGTCTTCCATATGCCGAATTCTCCTACAACAACAGCTTCCAAGCGAGTTCGGGCAAGGCCCCATTCGAGATTCTCTATGGCAGAAAGTGCCGTACTCCTCTCAATTGGTCAGAGACTGGTGAACGCCAACTTCTTGGCAATGACTTAATCACAGAGGCTGAAGAAATGTGTAAAGTCATCCGTGAAAATCTCAAAGCCGCGCAATCGTGCCAGAAGAGTTAATATGATAGTAAGCACCGTGATGTGGCTTTCGAGATCGGAGACCATGTCTACCTCCGCGTCTCTCCAATGAAAGGCACTCGTCGCTTCGGTATCAAAGGGAAGCTTGCCCCGAGATACGTGGGTCCTTTCAAGATCATTGGCAAAAGAGGCGACCTCGCCTATCAACTTGAGCTTCCTTCCAACTTCGCGAACGTGCACGATGTGTTCCACGTGTCACAGCTTCGTAAGTGCTTCAAGACGCCTGAGCGCACCATCAACTTCGAAGAGATTGACCTTCAAGAAGATCTGTCTTATCATGAGCACCCCGTTGCTATTCTTGAAGAAACTGAGCGCAAGACTCGCAACAAGTCAATCAAATTCCTGAAAGTGAAGTGGTCGCACCATTCCGACCGAGAAGCCACCTGGGAACGCGAGGACCACCTCCGTTCCGAATATACGGAGTTCTTTCAGTCCTAGATCTCGGGACAAGATCCTCTCGTAGTGGTGGAGTGTTGTAACACCCCGGATGTAACTTTCCATATTTGTAACTCCTTCTCTTGCCATTTTCAGCTATGTGTTATGATATTCCCTCCGTGGTCGGGTTTTGTTTTTCGTTTTGTATTTTTGTTTATGTCATGCATCTCATATCATGTCATCATGTGCATTGCATTTCCATACGTGTTCGTCTCATGCATCTGAGCATTTTTCCCCGTTGTCCGTTTTGCAATCCGGCACTCCCACCTCCTCCGGCGCACCCCTCTGGGTTTCTTTCGTGAGCGGGTGTCAAACGTTCTTGGAATGGACCGAGGCTTGTCAAGTGGCCTTGGTATACCACCGGGAGACCACCGGTCAAGTTTCGTTCCATTCGGAGGTCGTTTGGTACTCCAACAGTTAACCGGGTAACCGCAATGTCCATTTGTGTGTTGCAGCAAAACCCCTCTCTAAACAGCCCAAAACCCACCAAACTCTCTTCCATGCTCTAGTTCGTTCGATCACGATCGTGTGGGCGAAAACCGCACCTCATTTGGAGCCTCCTAGCTCCCTCTACCTATATATTTGCACCTTCCCCCGAAATCTCGGATCCCGAAACCCTAGCCCTCTCCCTCCGCGCGCCGGACGTGTCCGCCCGGCGCCGGACGAAATCGCGCCGCCGCCCTCGTCCGACCAGAACATGCCACGTCACCCCGCCGGCCACCCTCTCTCTCTCTCCTCCACCGCGCGGCCCGCCGAAGCCCGTCCCCGGCCCGCGCGAGCCCGCGGGATCCCGCCGCCGCTCGCCGCTCCTTCCCGTCCTCCGCCCGGCGCCGCCGCGCCTCCGCGCCGGCGACCGCGCCGCCGCCTCGCCGCCACCGCAGGACGCCGCCGGACCTCGCCGGCGCCGCCTCCGCCCGCGGCCCCACCCGCCGGACCCGGGCGCCGTCGTCCCCGACGCCTCCTCTCCCTCCAACGCCGGTCGCCGCCTCCCTCCCCTCTCCCGTCGCCGGCCAACGAGCCCCGGGCCCGATCGGATCTGGATCTGGCTGTGCGTTGACTTTCTCTCCTCCCCCGATTTTCCCTAAGCCTAAAGATTTTTACAATATGTGCACCTGTTCAACGCATCATAACTCTCTGCATATAGCTCCGTTTCGCGCGTGTAATATATCGAAATGTTCGACTCGTGATGCTCTACATTTTGTTCCATTGAAACATGTTCATTTGAGTCCATCTTGTAGCCCAAATCTTTAGTGCAAGAGTGCTAGTTGCTGTTATCTGCTGTTACTTAGCAGAACTTGAGGATTTGTTATATTTGTTGCATTTAATCTGTGCATCTTATGGGCATGAGCTCTACATGTGTTTTGTTGTATGCCATTCCATCTTTCCAGTGGTGTATGCCATGTATTTTTGCGATCTCTGTGGTGACTAGCACAAGCATGCAAACTCGGCCCCGTAATGTTTCTGATTTCAGAGTTAGTATTTTCTCTAAGTCTGTGGCTGCTGTTATTTTGTTGCTATGTATCCATGTGTCTACAGAGAGATCCATGCTTATTTTGGTGATGTTCAGTAAGGATGTTTTGTAGATATTGTTGTAATTGATCCAGTCATGCCTTTGTTTGAAATTATGGAGTGCTATAGCATGACTCAATCTTGCTCTACTTTTGCTATAAAATATTTCTGGCAGATTGTTTACGTGTTATTCAATTTTGCCAAGCTTATTGTAGTTGATCCATACATGCTATGTATTTGCTCTTGCCATGGATAGCTTCATAAACATTCCATCGTGCTGTAGGTATGCTTGTTTTGTCATGCATTGCTTTGTGGTGAGTGCATCAAGCTCACCAAGATGCCCTCATAATGTCTGTTTCTGCCATACTCTGTTTTCTGCCAAGTCTGAAACCTGTTAACGGAACTTGCTATGTTTACATGGTTGCCATCATATCTTCTGGTCCTTTTTTAGCTTATGGTCAGTAAGGGACTTTTGTCATATGCATTTAGTACAATACTGACATGCCTTGTTTTGCCATGTTAAGTTCCTGTAGCATGTTCATTTCGTGCTCTGAACATTGCTACCTGATGCTGTTTCTGCCATGTCCAGTAATTTCTCCAAGTCTGTGAACCTGTTATCTTTTGCACTTTTGCCTTGCCTGTTTGAACCTGCTGTGGTGTGAACTAGCCGTAGCTCAGTGTTCATCTTTTGTCAAGCATCTCCTGTAGATTACTGCCATATGCTTTGTTGCTACGTTGGAGTGATGTAGCATTGTTACTTGTTGCATTCTAAGTGCTATCATGCTGTTAATTGCAGATTCGTGTCATTCTTATTTTGCTTGCCATTTGCAAACCGTGCATCCGTTTCCGGTGATCTTTATATCGATTTCGACCGAAATCATCTCATCTTTCCAGTGGCATGATGGTTTGCCAAGTTACTACCTTGTTTATCATTTTCCTTCCGGAGCACGCATATGCATCGCATATCATATCTTGCATATCATTCATGTATTGCATCATGTTGCTTGTGCATTTCCCGTGATTGATTGTGGTTCCATTGCTTGTGTTCTTGTCTTGGGTAGATCCGGGAGACGAGTTCGTGAACGAGGAACCTGTTGAGTACGCTTACGAGGATCAAGCTTTCGACAACTCTGAGAACCTTGCAGGCAAGATGACCACCCCTCGAAATCACTTCTATCTTTGCTTTGCTAGTTGTTCGGTCTATTGCCATGCTGCGCTACCTACCACTTGCTATATCATGCCTCCCATATTGCCATGTCAGCCTCTAACCATCATTTCCTAGCAAACCGTTGTTTGGCTAAGTTACCGCTTTTGCTCAGCCCTTCTTATAGCGTTGCTAGTTGCAGGTGAAGTTGAAGTTTGTTCCATGTTGGAACATGGAAATTTTGGTATATCACAATATCTCTTATTATATTAATGCATCTATATTTTTGGTAAAGGGTGGAAGGCTCGGCCTTATGCCTGGTGTTTTGTTCCACTCTTGCCGCCCTAGTTTCTGTCATACCGGTATTATGTTCCTTGAGTTTGCGTTCCTTACGCGGTTTGGTGATTTATGGGACCCCCTTGATAGTTCGCCTTGAATAAAACTCCTCCAGCAAGGCCCAACCTTGGTTTTACCATTTGCCACCTAAGCCTTTTCCCCCGGGTTTTCGCGAGCCCGAGGGTCATCTTTATTTTAAACCCCCGGACCAGTGCTCCTTCGAGTGCTGGCCCAAACTGGGCAATGTCCGGCGCCCCCTGGGCAACCAGGGTCTATGCCAACCCGACGTCTTGCCCATCCGGTGTGCCCTGAGAACGAGATATGTGCAGATCCTATCGGGATTTGTCGGCACATTCGGGTGGCTTTGCTGGTCTTGTTTTACCATTGTCGAAATGTCTTGTAAACCGGGATTCCGAGACTGATCGGGTCTTTCTGGGAGAAGGTTTATCCTTCGTTGACCGTGAGAGCTTATGATGGGCTAAGTTGGGACACCCCTGCAAGGTAATATCTTTCGAAAGCCGTGCCCGCGGTTATGAGGCAGATGGGAATTTGTTAATGTCCGGTTGTAGAGAACTTGTCACTTGACCCAATTAAAATACATCAACCGCGTGTGTAGCCGTGATGGTCTCTTCTCGGCGGAGTCCGGGAAGTGAAGACGGTTTGAGTTATGAATGACGTAAGTAGGAGTTCAGGATCACTTCTTGGTCATTACTAGATGACGACCGTTCCATTGCTTCTCTTCTCGCTCTCTTTTACGTATGTTAGCCACCATATATGCTTAGTGCCTGCTGCAGCTCCACCTCATTACACCATCCTTTCCTATAAGCTTAAATAGTCTTGATCTTGCGGGTGTGAGATTGCTGAGTCCTCGTGACTCACAGATTCTACCAAAACAGTTACAGGTGCCGACGATGCCAGTACAGATGACGCAATTGACCTCTAGTGGGAGTTCGACGAGGAACGTGGTCGTTACTATGTTTCTTTTCCTGATGATCAGTAGTGGAGCCCAGTTGGAACGATCGGGGATCTAGCATTTGGGGTTATCTTATTTTCATTTGGATTTTGACCGTAGTCGGTCTATGTGTGTATTTTGGATGATGTATGGATTATATTTATGTATTGTGTGAAGTGGCGATTGTAAGCCAACTCTCGTTATCCCATTCTTGTTCATTACATGGGATTGTGTGAAGATGACCCTTCTTGCGACAAAACCACAATGCGGTTATGCCTCTAAGTCGTGCCTCGACACGTGGGAGATATAGCCGCATCGTGGGCGTTACACCGGCCCTCACCTAAGTTAAAAAACTACTCCAAGTGAGAGCATCCCTCCCACTCGGGGGCTTAGTCGCGAGCCAATCCTCGCCTAAGTTAACAAATCCGTTCACTCGGAACATGCAATAAACTGGAAAGCAACGGTTCAGATTAATTCACAACCACAAGTTCAGAAACGCAGGCAAAAGTACTCGAGCAGCAGGCCCGAATGAGTTTAATGGTTACAAGACCACTCGGCATACCGAGGCAAATGAGTTCGAATCATAGAAATTTTTCACATGCCGGTGGGACCCGCCGGCTCGACGAAGGTGTCCAGATCGATGCTGTGTGCTATCCGAGTGGCAGCCTCGATGAAAGTCTCCATGAAATCTTCAAACTAGAGCTTTTTCGTATTGGCCACCTGAAGCGCCTTTAGCTTGTCTTCCTTGGCATCTTTACAATGGACACGGACAAGTGAGAGCGCAACGTCAGCTCCACAGCGGGTAGCAGATTTCTTACATGCTTGCACTCGACCAGGGATTTCATTGAGTCGAGTCATCATTGACTCGAGGTCATTCTGAAGCGTATCCTCAGGCCACAACTCCTTGTCTATCTTCGTCGGCGCAGCCCTCAAGCGAGTGATGTATCCACGAACATCTTCGAGACGAGCTTCGAGGCGCAGTATATTCAAAGCCACTGCGTCTTTCACGAGTGACTTGGTGGGGTCTAAACTTGTCTCGATCCGATCGGTCTCTTCCCCGAAGTTCTGACAGAATTCTGCACAAGGGAGGTAGAAATGACTGGGTAAGCTGGTCGACCTTGTCTTTCATAGCAGTCTTCTTCGACTCAAAAGCACTCGTTTGATCTTCCATCTTCTTGGCCCACTCGGCCCGTTCTTTCTAAAGCTCTTCAACAGCAGTCTTCATAGATGCATTTTCTTCTTCTAGTTTTCCGACTGAAGCCAACTTTGCTTCAGCAACTTCAGTTTTCTCCTTAGCCACCTTTTGGGCTCCTGCAAGTTCTTCATCCTTCTTTTCCAAGGCCTGCTTCATGGTGTCTAAAGAAATAACATTCCTGAGTCGCGCTTGAAGTTGACAGTTTTCATTACGCACATCTGTTCGAGTGAAACCACTTGGCTCAAAGGATGGAAGAAAGGAACAACAGTGCATTCAGTCAGCAGGATTTACCTCCCATGGTCTTCGCCTCTGTCTCTGCGCGCTCCAAGTTCCTCTTGGTCACTCCCAGGTCCAATTGGAGTTGGATCTTCTCCTTCTCCAGGGCAGCGTACTAAGTCCCGAGCTCACAAGTTTTCTGAAGTCAAGAAAGAAATGATTCAGTCGACAAGGATAAAAAGTTTCTGATATTCCTCTACTTACGATTGGAGAGGAACAAATCCAGTTGCTACAAACAAAAGCATTCTCAGACCCCCGCCGAATCAAACATTCGACAGCGGTCTCAGGGACTACACCTAGTGGGTGCACTCAGCATGCCGCCACTGGATCGATTTCCCAC
The DNA here is from genome assembly GCF_002575655.3 of Aegilops tauschii subsp. strangulata. Lineage (NCBI taxonomy): Eukaryota > Viridiplantae > Streptophyta > Magnoliopsida > Poales > Poaceae > Aegilops > Aegilops tauschii. The sequence continues at coordinate 393,564,955 of NC_053037.3, forward strand.
TCAGTACGGCCTGACCGGTCTGAGTGGAGAGCAAAAAAAGAAAGAAGCATTATCAGACCCCCGCCGAATCAAACATTCGATGGCGGTCTCGGGGACTACAGCTAGTGGGTGCACTCAGCTTGCCCCCACTGGATCGATTCCCACTCGGTGCGGCCTGACCAGTCCGAGTGGAGGACTACAGGAAAAAAGCATTCTCAGACCCCCCCCCCCGCCGAATTAAACATTCGACATCAGTCTCAGGGACTACACCCAGTGGGTGCACTCAGCATGCCCCCACTGGATCAATTTCCCACTCGACACGGCCCGGCCGACTCGAGTGGAGAGCTATAGATTGAAAAATTACGAGCAAAGCAATTCTGGCGTCATGAGTCAAATGAAACACACCCAGTGGGTGTATAGAGTCAAGAAAGGATAAAAAAGAAAACCCAATCGGAAATCAACTTACAATCGCACTTACACGGACATTCGCCTGAAAGTCCACACTAGCGTCGTAAGCCGTCTTGCTGGCCTCGTACACTCCCTTCGGTCGCTGCATCATCCAGTCGGCTTGTATCATAGCTTCCTTGTTGGCTCCAGCCTGATCCTCTGGGACATGGTGCAGAGTGAACATGCTTAACGCAGGAGTGGACGACGCAGCCGGAGGGACCAGCACTTGAGGCCGTCCATGTCGGCGTCCTGGGAACGGGAGTCCCCAGACTTGCCTGCCTAGGGCCCATGGCGTGGCTCCACCAGCGGCCCTGTACGGCCCAGCTTCATCAGCGAACACTCAAGTCCCTCGCGAGGGGCCAAGCCTCACGAGGCGGATGACGCAAGACCTCCTCGGGGGCGGCCTCACTAGGCCGGCTCGCGAGGGGAAGAGAGATCAAGGCGAGGGGCACCTCACGAGGTCCCCGTGATGCAAGCCATGACGACCAAGGCCAGGCGGGCGCCAGCGCGCGCAGTGTACTCGTTTCCTCTTTGGTGCTAAAGAGGCAAGCGCAGGCGAGGAGTCCCGAGGCATCAAGCAAAGGTTTCCATATCGGTGCAACAAGACCAAGACCAGCAGGACGGCAGGACGGAGGTCACCCTGGAGCCCAGGACGGCGTCATCACCAGAGCCTTTGGCAGGCGAAGACCACCTTTGGTCAAGATAACTTGTACTAGTTGTCTCCCTTCAAATTGGGCCGTTGTTGGATCCCTTCCTGCCTACATTTGGGAAGAGGACCAGGGCCTCTATAAATAGGACTAGCCACCACAGTAGGAGGCAACTGATCCAGACTCAGATCATCCTCATCCACACAAGCTCACCAAGCTCAAGAACACCTCTCCTCAGGAGGCTGTTCTTCCCTTGTACTTGTTCATCCTCAGCCCAAGAGGAAATCCACCACACCACACTGGAGTAGGGTATTACACCACATCGGTGGCCCGAACCAGTATAAACCCCGTGTCCCTTATTCTACGAGTTCGACATGCTGAGCTTTGAGATTGTGGTGAGGGCGTGAGCTAGGGGGAGGAGAGATCTTCGTGCGCACCCCAGATTTCGAACCTTGAGGGTTTTGCCGGAACCCGAAATCCGACATTTGGCGCGCCAGGTAGGGGTGCGCCGAAGCTTCCCTTCCATCAGCCCGCGTTCCACCGTTCCACCGCATCCATGGCAGACATGCGTCGAGCCCGCGCCGAGCGCCGGGCCGCCCTCGCCACCCGTGTCGCTCAGGCGGCCCCTGTCGGCGGGCCTCCCCGTCGTTCTCCGTTGCCCGCCGCCAACGCCGCCACCGGCCCGGCACGAAATGAGCAGCAAGCGTCCTTGTTGCACCCCTCTGTGCGGCGGGACGGCCGCATCGCTACTCCATCGCTAACTCCAGCCGGCTCATCGTCTCACGCTCGTCGCGCACCCACGGACGCGTAGGCAACGCTGCTCATGGCACGTGAGCTCCTGCGCTACCGCCTAGTCGACGACCTCTGCGAGGACTGGTTGGACCGCATCGCCGAGCTCGTCAGCATCGCTGGGGGCTCTCCCGCACCGTCCCTCTCACTGCCTCGCCCTCCGCCAGCTGCAGGCGACGTAGCTCATGGAGCACCTCCACCACCTCCGCAACAGGACAGTGCCCTGGCACCAAGGCGCGCGGCCCCCCGGCGCGACCCACCGCGCCGGGCGCCCGCGCGAGAAGAAGGAAGCTGCCAAGAAGTTCCCCAGCCGCAAGAAAACGCTCCTGTGCTCCCGGCGCCACCACGACAAGACCGCGTGCCGCCTGCGGCGGCGGTGCGCGGACATCAATGGTAGGCTCCGCCTCTGCAAAGGGCCCCGGTGGCCACAGCAGGCTGCCGCACCTTCACTCTAGAGCTGCGTAGCATCGTCTGGCCGGGCAAGTTCAAGCCAGACCTGCCTCCTCGCTACGACGGCACCCCCGACCCTGCGGAATTCTTGCAGCTCTATGAGCTGAGCATCGAGGCGGCCAACGGCGACGAGAAAGCCATGGTGAACTGGTTCCCCATGGCTCTCAAGGATGGTGCTCACTCATGGCTCCTGAACCTGCCCCCGGGTTCGATCTCCTCATGGGGTGAGATGCGCGACCGCTTCGTCGCCAACTTCCAAGGCACTCGTGATCGCCCGCCGGCCGCTGGTGACCTACGCCGTATCAAGCAGCAGCCAGGGGAGACTCTACAAAAGTACATCCAGCGCTTCAACAGCGTTCGCCTCAAGATTCCCAAGGTGACGGATGAGGCCATCATTTCAGTGTTTTCCGACAGCGTCTGCGACGTCAAGATGAAGGAGGAGCTCGCCATCCACGAGGAGTTATGCATGGCTCTGGAGCTGTTCAACATGGCGACCAAGTGCACAAGAGCTGAGGAGGGGCGCCTTTCCCTCCTCGAGCTCCCAGCTACCAACCCAGAGGAGAAGAAAGCCAAGGCCAAGCACGTGAAGCGCAAGGGGGTGGCCGTGCTCGCGGCGGAGCCAGACATGAAGCGCGGTCGGGACCACCCCGAGTCGTCCAAGAGCAGCTGTCCATTCTGCGCCTTCCACAACGTGCACAGCCACAACACCAATGACTGTCAAGAGCTCAGGGCCATTCGAGATGGACGCTTCGGTCGATGCCCCGAGTGCAACGACCAGGGCTACGGTCAAGGAGGAGGACGAGGTGGAGGACGCTGGGATGATCGCGGCCCCCGCCAGGAGTGGCGCGGCCGGCCTCGTGAGGACCGCTGGCAGGACCAGCCTCGTGAGGGCGCATGGAGGGATCAGACCCGCGAGGACCGCCCTCAGGGCAATGCTGGTCTCCCTCCGCTGCCGCCACCGCCAAGAAGGAATGACGGCCACCATCAGGACGAGGGAGCTGGGGGCTTCCAGGAGCCATGCGCTATCGCCTACATCTTGGGCGGAGCTCAGGCCCCAGCATCCTAGCGCATCTTCAAGCAGTTTGCTCGCGAGGTGAATGCAGCCCTTCCCAGGCTCGAGGCCACGCGCCCGCTCAGGTGGTTCAAATGCGCCATCACCTTCAGCTCGGCGGATCAGCTCAAATGCGTGGCGACCGCCAGCGCCCTCCCGATGTTGTGCTCGCCCGTCATCAGCAACGTCCAAGTCACCAAGACCCTCATCGACGATGGTGCAGGGCTTAACGTCCTGTCCGTCGAGACATTCGACAGCCTCCAAGTGCCATACGATCAGCTACAGCCTACCAAGCCCTTCTCAGGAGTGACCGACGGCTCCACCACCCCGATAGGGCAGGTCCGCCTCCTGTCACCTTCAGCCAGCGCGACAACTACCGCACCAAGCTCATCGACTTCGACGTCACCCACATCCGTCTGCCATACAACGCCATCCTTGGGTACCCAACGTTAGCCAAGTTCATGGCAGTGACCCACCACGGCTACAACGTCCTCAAGATGCCAGGAAGCGGCGGAATCATCATAGTCCCCTGCGAAGAAAGAGATGCGGTGTGCTCCGTTGAGCGCGCCTTCCAAGCCGCAGCAATCGAAGACCCTAACAGCGAGGGCGCGCAGTACCCTCCTTGGGCCATCCCCAAGAAGAAGAAGCAACTACTCCGCACAGGGCCTCAAGGGAGCGGCATCTCTAGCGGCGCCGCCTCAGGATCAGAGCCCGCACCTGGGGCGCCTCCCTCCCTCGCATAGGAAGGCGCACCCGGTGCCCTCCTCAGGTTGGGCTCGGGGGCTCTCTTCTGGAGGGCCTCAGACCTAGCCAATGTCTCGAGGGAGGCGCTCGGGCACCATGTGGAGGCATGCTTTGCCGCACGTTTCCCCCAAGGGGGCGCAGGGCAAGGAGCGCCCGGTGCTATGGAGTTCATCACCAAGACCACTCAGGAGCTACAAGATGAAAGAGCCATGCGCGGCGACCGCTGCCCACCACCGGGCGCAGCTCCCCATCCCGGCGAGGATGGCGGGCTGCGCGTCTGCGTCGACATCCCAGGGCTCAACCGGGCCGCATCTCAGGAGCGCTTTTGGCCTTCGAGCGTTGGGCGTTGCGAGGGCCCACCTCACAGCTATGTTCGCATGCCATTTGGCCTGCCGAGCGTGGCAGCCTCCTTCCAGTGCAACCTACGGAGCATCCTAGCAGCTCAGGAGGCCAGGCATCATGCAGTCCTGGCGGAGATGGAGACGGTCCTCGAGGAACTACCTGAGCCCCCAGAGCCTCCCGAGGCTCGGGGCCCTGATGGCTCATGAGGAGCGACTCCTTCGTCACGCATCTTCGGCTACCTCAACACTCCTTCGACAACGGAACCAGGTGACATTTTTCAAGTTTATTCAGCTGGGAGCGCCCCTCGGGCTGCATTATTCCCAGGTCGCACGCGCCTGCCCCTGCGGCATGTATCCTTTTGCATCTTTAGCTTACTCTACTGGGGGAGCCCCTCGGGCTGCATCATCCCCAAGCCGCTCGGGTCTGTCCCAGTGGCATGTATCGTTCTCGCATATATCTAAGCTAATTTGCTTCCTTGCATGAATTATCTATGGTTATCACCTGCTTAATTGCCACCCACCGCGACCGCTCGCGTCACCGATTGGCCCCTCGCTCATCCCGGAACGAGGACTACTCATGCTGGCACGATGCTTGTGCTCGGGTCCGTCCCTGCAATGCTGACAAATCTGAGCGGTCGAGCTCTGACTCACGGCACGCCCCGCGCACGTAACCTCACCAGGCCCTCAGTGCCCTCATCTCCTAGCGGAACGACCAGTGGCAGGACGGGAAGCGCGGTTGCAATCTGTATCCCTCCTCGCACTAACCTGCAGGAACCCCCTGAGGACGATGGCGGGCGGTACCGCGGCCTCCTTCTTCTCACAGGCAATTCGCTTGTGTGTTAAAAGGGGGGCTCCTAAGCATCGCGCCTCAGGAGCTCTTACTGGCTCTCCAGCCCTCACCCCCTGGCCTTGACCACGGCATCGCGACCTGGCATACCAGCGGCGGCTGAGCTCACTCGAGGGCCGGGACCTGAGGATGTAGAGCACACGGAAGAGCGTGGGAGAGAGCAGGAGGTCCGCACGGGCCTAACCCACCTACACTACGGCCATTAACGTACAAGTATGGCGCTACACAAGGAATTGACTCCGAACCGCTAAGATAAGTTTCGCACCCGGGTCGGCCGAGCGCTACGACATAGGACTCCCACCTGTTGCAGCCTTGTTGCGGCGACATCGCCTCCCTTTCCTACCTCTAGGTAGCTGCTTGCGCGCTAAAGGGGACCTCTTGAGCATCGCGCCTTAGGAGCTCTTACGGGACCTCGGGCCGCTCACCTCCTGGCCTTGACCACGGCATCGCGACCTGGCATACCAGCGACGGCTGCAGCCTGCCTGGGGACCGGGACCTGTCGGCGTAGAGCACCAAGCTACCGCGAGGCTGGAAAGGGGGGGCCGAGCCGAGGCGGGACATGCGTTCGTAAATCTTCATAATAGGAATAATATCAACAAAAGGCATTACAGACCCTTTACACGCCCCCTACGGGGTCCATCTCGATTGCTCGCAGGGAACAAAATAAGAAAGTTTCTAGGAGCCCTATCTACACGTGCCAGCGCCGCCGGCGCCATCATTAGCAGTGGGCCACGGGAGGTCGGTGCCAACCCCATCCAGATCAGCGGCGACGGCGGCCGGACGCTGCGGCCGCGCTCTGGGCACAGCGAGAGCTCGGTGGCACGCAGCTGTCGTCACTCGTCTCCGGAGTCTCGTAGGGCTCGGGAGAGTCACTGGACTCCCAAGCGCCACTGCTGCTGCCGGAGGAACTGCCGGTGAGGCCAGAGGCGGGCCTGGCTCCTGCCGCAGCACCGTCCTGACGGCCCTCTCCAGGGCAGCACTCCAAGCGGCGGCCTTCCACGTCGAAGACCTTGAAGAACATCATGGAGGCGCCGCCGTACTAGAAGTGGAAGGCGAGGGAGCCCTCCATGCGGCAAACTCAGGCGACCTCACCCCAGCCGCGGGTCATGAAGATCTTGCCCGGGGAGACGACTTCAACCTCCGCTCCAGTCGCCGGGGTATCGCAGTCGGCGTGCTGCAGCCATAGCTCGAGGGGACCCCTCGGAGGCATCTCGGCGGAGAAGAACTGCGGGAAGCGAATCCAAGTGCGCGGGGCCATCGCCGCCCACATCACGAGTTCGCGCGAGGAGCCCTCGGTGTGGGTACCTGGGGCAACGACGTGCGTCATCACGGTGCAGCGACAACGGCTGCAACGTGGGCAGCGCTGGTCGCTGCCTCTGCCTCCGGAGCCCTCGTCCTAGGTGTACAAGGGCAGCGGATACCCGAGGGGAGGCCGCTCACACCAAGGCCTTGACACTTCCGGCCTCACGACTACGTCGCGGCGGTGGGCCAGCCTCTTCTTCGGCGGAAGTGGCTCCGGCTCGTCGCGGGGGTTTTTTCCCTTCTCTGCGGCCGAGAATCTCCATATTGGCGCCATGGGTGTCGCCGCAAGCAATGAAGCGAGGGAGAAGAAGCGAGTTGAACAGGAAGAGATGGGCAACGGGGGCTCCTCCCCCCTCCTAATTTATAGCCTCGAGGAGGCCAACCGTCGACATCCACGATCGCAGGTAATGATAACCCTTTCTGCATGCAGCAGGGACTCGTCAAGTCGGGCAATTGCCGAGGCAGCGTGGGGAAGCGGAGACGCCCATGTCCCATCAATCGCCACACGTCGACCGAGGCCGCAGGCTGTTGGGGCCCGCGGCACTCCGCACTTGTCCCTTGGCTTCGCCTCGAAGCCAAGTCCGACAGCGCCTTGGGCCCGGGGGCTACTGTCGGTGTCCTGGGAACGGGGGTCCCCAGACTTGCCTGCCTGTGGCCCACGGCATGGCTCCACCAGCGGCCCTGTACGGCCCATCTTCATCAGCGAACACTCAAGACCCTCGCGAGGCGGACGACGCAAGACCTCCCCAGGGGCGGCCTCACTAGGCCGGTTCGTGAGGGGCAGAGAGATCAAGGCGAGGGGCACCTCATGAGGTCCCCGTGACGCAAGCCATGACGACCAAGGCCAGGCGGGTGCCAGCGCGCGCAGTGTACTCGTTTCCTCTTTGGTGCTAAAGAGGCAAGCGCGGGCGAGGAGTCCTGAGGCATCAGGCAAAGGTTTCCATATCGGTGCAACAAGACCAAGACCAGCAGGACGACAGGACAGAGGTCACCATGGAGCCCAGGACAACGTCATCACCAGAGCCTTTGGCAGGCGAAGACCACCTTTGGTCAAGATAACTTGTACTAGTTGTCTCCCTTCAAATTGGGCCATTGTTGGATCCCTTCCTGCCTACATTTGGGAAGAGGACCAGGGCCTCTATAAATAGGACTAGCCACCACAGTAGGAGGCAACTGATCCAGACTCAGATCATCCTCATCCACACAAGCTCACCGAGCTCAAGAACACCTCTCCTCAGGAGGTTGTTCTTCCCTTGTACTTGTTCATCCTCAGCCCAAGAGGCAATCCACCACACCACATTGGAGTAGGGTATTACACAACATCGGTGGCCCAAACCAGTATAAACCCTGTGTCCCTTGTTCTGCGAGTTCGATGTGCAGAGCTTTGAGATTGTGGTGAGGGCGTGAGCTAGGGGAGGAGAGATCTTCGTGCGCACCCAAGAGTCCGAACCTTGAGGGTTTTGCCAGAACCCGAAATCCGACAGTCCAGTCGGACCCGAAGCAGGAGCAGTCGACACCAGAGGCCAAGCAGCCGATGGAGGGGTAGCGAAGGAAGCACCAGCTCGAGGCGATCCACCTGGTTCTTGAAGAATAACTTTGGGCGGCGCACGAGACGTTTGGCCCGAAGGTACTCTCCTAGTGAAACTTCAGGGGGCGGTCGAGGTCCTACCTTCTCCCCCTGTGCCCTTTTGAGGCTCCTCATTGTCATCTTCTGCGAGGAGGATGACGTTTGTTGGTGCTGCAGTCACTCGACAGCGAAATTCAGTCGACCATCAAGTCAATTAACAAGACAGAGCAGAATGTGAGTCAATCATACCTGCCCGAGAAGAGGTTGCGTCCGTTGTGTCTGCCTGTGTGTGCTCGTCCTCGATCTACATGAGAGACGTCGCAGAAGTAGCAGACCTGCTATTTGAATTCCACTCGGTCAGAAAAACGGTGAAGATCCACAACAGTGAAGAAAGGAAAGGTGCAAAAGGTTCTCACGTTGAAGCAATGGGCACGGTGACCTTGATCCTGGGTAAGGCCTTCCGAGGCTTCGCTGGGGTAGTCTTGAGCTGCGTCGCAGTCTTCTCAATCGGATCAGGAGTGGTCGTTCTTGTGTGCTTGGGGTTCCTGACACTCGACGCCGGGGCCTTGCTCTGGCCAATGCTAGGGTCTTGGTTACCTTGGTACGACGCACAGTACGGGAAGGTGACTCAACTTCCTCGCTGTCATCAAAGTCATGGCTGTTGTCCTCACTGTCGTTAGCATAATCGAAGTTAGCGCTTCCACCTTCGCACTCCATTCCCCCAGCTGGTTGTTCCCCATTCGGCACGGGCGAATACATCCCTGTGAATGCCTGCAGGACAAAAGATATCAAAGCCAGTCGGTCGTTATTTCAGTTGCATATTGAAAACAAAAGAGAAAACACTCGACAAGTTATGTCCTACCTCTCCTGGAGGATGCTCGGCGTCGAATGGCAAGATCCGTTTGGATCCACACGGGTTTTCACGGGCCCCAGTGATGCTCCTGAGCCACTGTGCCACCATCTCCTCCTTGACTTCCTCTGGATGGGTCCGAGTGATATCGTCTGCACCCAAATACAACCACATGGGGTGGTCGCGTGCTTGCAGAGCCTGGATGCATCGACTGAGGAACACTTCCAGCAAATCCAGGCATGTCACCCCGCCCCGGAGCAACTCGACTACAACATCTACCAGAATCCCCACCTCAGCTTTCTCCTCCTCGTCCACAATCAGCGAGCGAGGAGCACTGAGTCTCTCCAACGTATAGGGAGGAAGGCTAGTCGATGAACCAGGGGTCGGAACATCATTGCAGTAGAACCAGGTTGACTGCCAACCCCTAACCGACTCGGGAAAGGTCATGGAAGGGAAAGCACTTCTACATCTCATTTGGACACCTAAACCACCACACAACTGGATCACGTGGGTCTTTGCGTCACTCGAATTAGCTCTTTTAACCGACTCAGAGAGGCATGTGAAGATGTGTTTGAACAACCCCAAGTGGGGGCGACAACCCAAGAAATTCTCACACATTGAGACGAAGGCGGCAAGGTATAATATAGCATTCAGAGGGAGGTGATGGATTTGAGCATCGAAGAAATTCAAGAAACCTAGGAAAAACGGATGAGGGGGCAAGGAGAAACCTCTCTCTAAGTGATTGAGGAGGAGAATCCGCTCTTCAGGGCGTGGCACGGGCTCGAACTCCCCCTACGGCAGCCTCCAGGAACCGGGGACCAACAGGCCGTCGGCGGTGAGCCCCTCGAGGTCGTCCGCCGTGACCAAGGAGGGGATCCAGTCGCCCTAGATCCAGCCCGGTGGCAGAGTGGGCCAGGAGGTCAACGCCTTCTTCCCCTTGGCCACCTTCTTGGCGCGCTCCAGCGCCTTCGTCTTGTCCTTCGTGATGTCTACTACACAAACTTCTTCTTCTAGACGTTGTTGGGCCTCCAAGTGCAGAGGTTTGTAGGACAGTAGCAAATTTCCCTCAAGTGGATGACCTAAGGTTTATCAATCCGTGGGAGGCATAGGATGAAGATGGTCTCTCTCAAACAACCGTGGAACCAAATAACAAAGAGTCTCTTGTGTCCCCAACACACCCAATACAATCGTAATTGTATAGGTGCACTAGTTCGGCGAAGAGATGGTGATACAAGTGCAATATGGATGGTAGATATGGGTATTTGTAATCTGAAAATATAAAAACAGCAAGGTAGCAAGTGGTAAAAGTGAGCGTAAATGGTATTGCAATGCTAGGAAACAAGGCCTATGGTTCATACTTTCACTAGTGCAAGTTCTCTCAACAATGATAACATAATTAGATCATATAACAAGCCCTCAACGTGCAACAAAGAGTCACTCCAAAGTCACTAATAGTGGAGAACAAACGAAGAGATTATTGTAGGGTACGAAACCACCTCAAAGTTATTGTTTCCGAGCAATCCATTGGAAAGTAGTTCATCACAGAAATCGGTTCCTGTGACTCCTACACCAATTAGTGAGGAAGATAATGATGATGATCATGTAACTTCAGATCAAGTTACTACCGAACCTCATAGGTCAACCAGAGTAAGATCCGCACCAGAGTGGTATGGTAATCCTGTTCCGGAGGTCATGTTACTTGACCATGACGAACCTACGAACTATGAGGAAGCAATGATGAGCCCAGATTCTGCAAAATGGCTTGAGGCCATGAAATCTGAGATGGGATCCATGTATGAGAACAAAGTGTGGACTCTGGTTGACTTACCCGATGATCGGCAAGCCATCGAGAATAAATGGATCTTCAAGAAGAAGACTGATGCTGATGGTAATGTTACTGTCTACAAAGCTCGACTTGTTGCAAAAGGTTTTTGACAAGTTCAAGGAGTTGACTCTGATGAGACCTTCTCACCCGTAGCGATGCTTAAGTCCATCTGAATCATGTTAGCAATTGCTGCATTTTATGATTATGAAATTTGGCAAATGGATATAAAGACTGCATTCCTGAATGGATTTCAGGAAGGAGAGTTGTATATGATGCAACCAGAAGGTTTTATCGATCCAAAGGATGCTAACAAAGTGTGCAAGCTCCAGTGATCCATTTATGGACTGGTGCAAGCATCTCGGAGTTGGAATAAACGCTTTGATAGTGTGATCAAAGCATATGCTTTTATACAGACTTTTGGAGAAGCCTGTATTTACAAGAAAGTGAGTGGGAGCTCTGTAGAATTTCTAATATTATATGTGCATGACATATTGCTGATTGGAAATGATATAGAATTTCTGGATAGCATAAAAGGATACTTGAACAAGAGTTTTTCAATGAAAGACCTCAGTGAAGCTACTTATATATTGGGCATCAAGATCTATAGAGATAGATCAAGACGCTTAATTGGACTTTCACAAAGCACATACCTTGATAAAGTTTTGAAGAAGTTCAAAATGGATCAAGCAAAGAAAGGGTTCTTACCTGTGTTACAAGGTGTGAAATTGAGTAAGACTCAATGCCCGACCACTGCAGAAGCTAGAGAGAAAATGAAAGTTGTTCCCTATGCTTCAACCATAGGCTCTATCATGTTTTGATGAGCAAATTTATTATGATGATAGCATTTTGAGGAAGCCCATCATTGGAATATACAAGCCAAGCTCTATAATGAAAGATTCCCACTAGTATATGAAAGTGACAACATAGGAGACTCTCTATCATGAAGATCATGGTGCTACTTTGAAGCACAAGTGTGGTAAAAGGATAGTAGCATTGCCCCTTCTCTCTTTTTTTCTCATTTTTTTGGGCCTTTCTCATTTTTTATGGCCTCTTTTTTCGTCCGGAGTCTCATCCTGACTTGTGGGGGAATCATAGTCTCCATCATCCTTTCCTCACTAGGACGATGCTCTAATAATGAAGATCAACACACTTTTATTTACTTACAACTCAAGAATTACAACTCGATACTTAGAACAAAAATATGACTTTATGTGAATGCCTCCGGCGGTGTACCGGGATGTGCAATGAATCAAAAGTGACATGTATGAAAGACTTTTGAAGGTGTCTTTGCCACAAATACGATGTCAACTACATGATCATGCAAAGCAATATGACAATGATGAAGCGTGTCATAACAAACGGAACGGTGGAAAGTTGCATGGCAATATATCTCGGAATTGCTATGGAAATGCCATAATAGGTAGGTATGGTGGCTGTTTTGAGGAAGGTATATGGTGGGTGTATGGTACCGGCGAAAGTTGCGCGGCACAAGAGAGGCTAGCAATGGTGGAAGGGTGAGAGTGCGTATAATCCATGGACTCAACATTAGTCATAAAGAACTCACATACTTATTGCAAAAATCTATTAGTTATTGAAACGAAGTACTACACGCATGCTCCTAGGGGGATAGATTGGTAGGAAAATACCATCTCTCATCCCCGAGCGCCACTCATAAGGAAGACAATCAAAAAATAAATCATGCTCCGACTTCATCACATAACGGTTCACCATACGTGCATGCTACAGGAATCACAAACTTTAACACAAGTATCTCTCAAATTCACAACTACTCAACTAGCATGACTCTAATATCACCATCTTCATATCTCAAAACAATCATAAGGAATCAAACTTCTCATAGTATTCAATGCACTTTATATGAAAGTTTTTATTATATCCCTCTTGGATACCCATCATATTAGGACTAGTTTTATAACCCAAGCAAATTACCATGCTGTTCTAAAAAGACTCTCAAAATAATATAAGTGAAGCATGAGATTCATCTATTTCTTCAACAGAAAACCACCATCGTGCTCTAAAAGATATAAGTGAAGCACTAGAGCAAACGACAAACTACTCCAAAAGATATGAGTGAAAATCAATGAGTAGTCGAATGATGTGATTAACGACAAACTACTCCAAAAGTTTCCTAGCCATAGACATGAGTTGTCATTTGATTAACGAGATCACATCATTAGAGAATGATGTGATTGACTTGACCCAGTCCGTTAGCTTAGCACTTGATCATTTAGTATATTGCTATTGCTTTCTTCATGACTTATACATGTTCCTATGACTATGAGATTATGCAACTCCCGAATACCGAAGGAACACTTTGTGTGCTACCAAACGTCACAATGTAACTGGGTGATTATAAAGGTGCTCTACAGGTGTCTCTGATAGTGTTTGTTGAGTTGGCATAGATCGAGATTAGGATTTGTCACTCCGATTGTCGAAGAGGTATCTCTGGGCCCTCTCGGTAATGCACATCACTATAAGCCTTGCAAGCAATGTGACTAATGAGTTAGTTGCGGGATGATGCATTACGGAACGAGTAAAGAGACTTTCCGGTAACGAGATTGAACTAGGTATTGAGATACCGACGATCAAATCTCGGGCAAGTAACATACCGATGACAAAGGGAACAACGTATGTTGTTATGCGGTTTGACCGATAAAGATCTTCGTAGAATATGTGGGAGCCAATATGAACATCCAGGTTCCGCTATTGGTTATTGACCGGAGACGTGTCTCGGTCATGTCTACATAGTTCTCGAACCCGTAGGGTCGGCACGCTTAACGTTCGGTGATGATCGGTATTATGAGTTTATGTGTTTTGATGTACCAAAGATAGTTTGGAGTCCCGGATGTGATCACGGACATGACGAGGAGTCTCAAAATGGTCGAGAAATAAAGATTGAAATATTGGATGACTATATTCGGACACCGGATAAGTTCCGGGGGTCACCGGATAATTATCGGAGTGTCGGGGGGTTATCGGAACCCCCGGGGGAACTAATGGGCCAACATGGGCCTTGTGAGAGAGAGAGGAGGGGGCCTTAGGGCTGGCCGCCCTCCCCCCTTGAGGAGTCCAAATTAGACAAGGAGGGGGGAGGGGTCCCCTCTTTCCCTTCCTCTCTCCCTCTCCTTCCTTCCCCCTTGCTCCTCCTAGTTGGACTAGGAAAGGGGGAGTCCTACTCCTACTAGGAGGAGGACTCCTCCCCTCCTTGGCGCGCCCAAAGGTCGGCCGGCCTCCCCCCTTGCTCCTTTATATACGGGGGCAGGGGGCACCCTAGAACACACAACAGACATTGATCTCTTAGCTGTGTGCGGTGCCCCCTCCACCATAATCCACCTCGGTCATATCGTTGGAGTGCTTAGGCGAAGCCCTGTGCCGGTAGCTTCATCATGTAACATCCCAAATTTTCAATTTGGTATGTTATACATAGATCATCATTGCATATCATATTTTCTATTGCATTTTGACAAATCCACGATAAATCCTAAGCAACTCAAGGACCCTCGGAGAGAGTTGGGGATTTTCTCGAATTTTCATATTTGATTTTCATCAAATAATAAAACGAGGATTTTGGTTTTAATTATTTTTCCCTCCGGAAAAATATTTCATTAAAAATAAATGAGAGGAGAAAATATGACTTCTCCAAAACAATTGAAATATTGGAGGAAAAATGTTAAAATCATTTATTGGATTTTATTCGGATTTTATTTGCAATTTTAATTGCATTAAAAAATATTGCAAGTTTTCAAAAATTTATTTTTGGGTCAAAACAATGTTCACCCTGTTCTAAATATTCTAACTAGACGGGGAAAATTTGTTTTATCTTTTTTGGATTTTTATTTATTTTTCTACGAATTTTTCGTCGGAACGTTTTAAATAATAATAATAATAATAATAATAATTTCGCGCCACGCCCGACCGGGCCGAGGCCTAGCCGAGCCGCCGGCCCATCTCCGCGTTCTCCTCCGCGAGCACGCCGGACGCCGCCGCCGTGTCCGCCACGGACACCCCGCCGCCGCGCCTTGCCCCCTCCTCCAAGCACCCCCCCCCCTCTTTATAAACCCCGCCGCCGCCCCCTTCCTCTCACCCCGCCGCCGCCCCGCACCCGCCCCGCACCTCGCCGCCGGAGCCGGAGCCCGAAGGCCGCCGCCGCTCGCCGAACCCCGCCGCCGGAGCCGCCCCTCGCCACCCCCGAGCCCCCTGAGCCCCGCCGCACCCCGCCGCCCTCGCCGGAGCCCCGCTGGAGCCCTGCCCCGACGAGGTATACCTCGCCGTCGTTGCCGGTTTTGTTTAAAAAAACCGTTCGTTTTAAAAAAACCCTAGATCGGTTTATTTCTTCGGTTTTGTTATTTTGTGAACGTTCACCGACCCGTTCGTTTTAACAAACGCGTTCGTCGGATTTTCTCTGTTAACGAACGTCCGTTCTTTAACCGTTCGTCCATTTTTCTTTTTCATCGGATTTTTCCGCGATTATCTCAGATCTCGATTTCTGATCGAATCTTCGTTTCTGTTTAATTTTTCGCTCGTTTATCGGAATCAGGCGATTCAAGCGCCTAGAGTTTCGTCTCGAAATTCTCTTTCCATTTAACCTACTCAAACAAGTTTTTGCTACTATAAAATTTGACCTAGATCCAGATTAGTAAACGAAGTTTGTTTCTTTCGCCGTTTGACTTTCGTTGCTTCGTTCGAGTTGATTCTTTTTGCAAACCCGAGTTCTTAAGTAGAACTTTCTGGTTGGATCTTTCATTCGAGTTTTACCTGTGCATTAGATGAGTACTTATTGTTTGCTTGTTTGTTTGCGATAGAGTACCCGGAGTGTGTCTTTTGTTACTTTGAATCGCTAGGTTTCGCGGATCATCAGCAAGGCAAGTAACACTTTGATCATATACCTTCCATACCCAGTTTTTATTGCATTAGATCTATTCCTCAAACATTGCATGATTAGGATCTAATTAAATTGTGGGAATTGGGAAGTAGTTGAGGTAGTACCTATTACCTGTTCTTTTATCAAACCCTTGGGAGTTACTTCTACGTTTGCTATTATATTGCCATGCTATGCTCGTAGACGTGGATTGGGTTTGAGTGATATTCATGACAGATGTGAGATTGTTAATAATGGTTTACTTAAGGTGGCAACTAAAACTCACATATGGGTGGATTGAGGTACCTGGGTATTCCAGGATTGCCTGTTTTTCTTTTGGACCGCCACCCAGGTTCAAAGGGATCATGAGATTATTCATGCTAGAAACTTCCGTGTGCAGCCACCAGCTATTATGGGCTCTAGCATAGTTGACTAAGTTGTGTGAACTCTTACAGTGGTAGACTAGCAGATGTAGGGGAAAGTAGGTGTAACTGTCTACCCATACGTAAGGTGCAAACACTTCTGAAAGACTGTGTCTCGGTCATCCGTTACTCAAACACCAGGTAGTGCGAGTAATCCAACGGAGGAGATCGAGTCTTGTGGGGAAAAGTGCACAAACCTCTGCAGAGTGTACAAACTAATCATGGTTAGCCGTGTCCCCGGTTATGGACAATTTGAGTATCTAGTACCTGGATTATCATGTGAATCTCATCACCATGTTACTTTTAATTAATTTTGTTGGGTTATTGATGACACCTAATTGGGATTGAGATGCTGTCAACCATCTCAATGTTTAACAACCACCATGATAGTTAAATAAAATTTATTCCTTTGCAGTAGGGAAAAATTGGCTTTCCGCAAAGACTTTAACCATAGAGCTTTCCACCAGCCTCATATGCATGTAGTATAGTATTATTACTGTTCATTATTTCTCTATGTGTTACATTGCCAGCATATTCCATGTGCTGACCCGTTTTCGAGCTGCAACGTTTCATGTTGCAGACTTTTCAGACGACGAGTAAGGTGCCTTAGGTCGTGGTCTTATACTCAGTGATGCCGCTGGAGTTGATGGACTCACTTATCTTCCAAGTCTTCCGCTGTTATCGTTTTTAGATGGCCTTAAGCCATATTTATCATACTTATTCTCTTTGGAGATATTCGATGTAATAAGTGTGTGATTGCTACTCTGTTATAAATCCTCCATTTGTACTGTGCGTGTCAGCATTACTGATCCAGGGATGACACTGGTGCACAGCAGCACAGACCATTTGAGGTCTGGTCGCTACACATCATCACCGTCATCACGCCATCATGCTGACGAAGCTCTCCCTTGACACTCAGCTGGATCAAGGGTTCGTGGGACGTCACAGAGCCGAACGTGTGCAGATCGCGGAGGAGCCATACTTTCGGTACTAGGATCGGTCGATCGTGAAGACGTACGACTACATCAACCACGTTGTCATAACGCTTCCGCTTACAGTCTACGAGGGTACTTGGACTATACTCTCCCCTCTCGTTGCTATGCATCACCATGAACTTGCATGTGCGTAGGAATTTTTTTGAAATTACTACGTTCCCCAACAGTGGTATCAGAGCCAGGTTTATGCGTAGATGTTATATGCACGAGTAGAACACAAGTGAGTTGTGAGCGATAATAGTCATAATTCTTACCAGCATGTCATACTTTGATTCGGCGATATTGTTGGATGAAGCGGCCCGGACCAACATTACGCGTACGCTTACGCGAGACTGGTTCTACCGACGTGCGTCGCACACAGGTGGCTGGCGGGTGTCAGTTTCTCCCACTTTAGTTGAATTGAGTGTGGCTACGCCCGGTCCTTGTTGAAGGTTAAAACAACACATACTTGACGAAAAATCGTTGTGGTTTTGATGCGTAGGTAAGAATAGTCTTGCTCAGCCCGTAGCAGCCATGTAAAACTTGCAACAACAAAGTAGAGGACGTCTAACTTGTTTTTGCAGGGCATGTTGTGATGTGATATGGTCAAGACATGATGCTAAATTTTATTGAATGAGACGATCATGTTTTGTAACAGAGTTATCGGCAACTGGCACGAGCCATATGGTTGTCGCTTTATTGTATGAAATGCAATCGCCATGTAATTGCTTTACTTTATCACTAAGCGGCAGCGATAGTCGTAGAAGCAATAGTTGGCGAGACGACAACGATACTACGAATGAGATCAAGGTGTCGCGACGGTGACGATGGTGATCATGACGGTGCTTTGGATATGGAGATCAAAGGCACAAGATGATGATAGCCATATCATATCACTTATATTGATTGCATGTGATGTTTATCCTTTATGCATCTTATTTTGCTTAGTTCGACGGTAGCATTATAAGATGATCTCTCACTGAATTTCAAGGTACAAGTGTTCTCCCTGAGTATGCACCATTGCAAAAGTTCGTCGTGCCGAGACACCACGTGATGATCGGGTGTGATAAGCTCTATGTTCACATACAACGGGTGCAAGCCAGTTTTGCACACGCAGAATACAAGGGTTAAACTTGACGAGCCAAGCATATGCAGATACGGCCTCGGAACACTGAGACCGAAAGGTCAAGCGTGAATCATATAGTAGATATGATCAACATAGTGATGTTCACCATTGAAAACTACTCCATCTCACGTGATGATCGGACATGGTTTAGTTGATTTGGATCACGTGATCACTTAGATGATTAGAGGGATGTCTATCTAAGTGGGAGTTCTTAAGTAATTTGATTAATTGAACTTTAATTTATCATGAACCTAGTACCTGATAGTATTTTGCATGTCTATGTTGTTGTAGATAGATGGCCCGTGCTGTTGTTCCGTTGAATTTTAATGCGTTCCTAGAGAAAGCTAAGTTGAAAGATGATGGTAGCAACTACACAGACTGGGTCCATAACTTGAGGATTATCCTCATTGCTGCACAGAAGAATTACGTCCTGGAAGCTCCGCTAGGTGCCAAACCCGCTGCAGGAGCAACGCCAGATGTTATGAACGTCTGGCAGAGCAAAGCTGGTGACTACTCAATAGTTCAGTGTGCCATGCTTTACGGCTTAGAACTGGGACTTCAACGACGTTTTGAACGTCATGGAGCATATGAGATGTTCCAGGAGTTGAAGTTAATATTTCAAGCAAATGCCCGGATTGAGAGATATGAAGTCTCCAATAAGTTCTCCAGCTGCAAGATGGAGGAGAATAGTTCTGTCAGTGAGCATATACTCAAAATGTCTGGGTATAACAATCACTTGATTCAACTGGAAGTTAATCTTCCTAATGATAGTGTCATTGACAGAATTCTTCAATCACTACCACCAAGCTACAAGAGCTTCGTGATGAACTATAACATGCAAGGGATGGATAAGACAATTCCCGAGCTCTTCACAATGCTAAAGGCCGCGGAGGTAGAAATCAAGAAGGAGCACCAAGGGTTGATGGTCAACAAGACCACCAGTTTCAAGAAAAAGGGTCGAGGGAAGAAGGGAACTTCAAGAAGAACGGCAAGCAAGTTGCTTCTCAAGTGAAGAAGCCCAAGTCTGGACCTAAGCCTGAGAGTGAGTGCTTCTACTGCAAAGGGACTGGTCACTGGAAGCGGAACTGCCCCAAGTATTTGGCGGATAAGAAGGATGGCAAGGTAAACAAAGGTATATGTGATATACATGTTATTGATGTGTACCTTACTAATGCTCGCAGTAGCACCTGGGTATTTGATACTGGTTCTGTTGCTAATATTTGCAACTCGAAACAGGGACTACGGATTAAGCGAAGATTGGCTAAGGACAAGGTGATGATGTGCGTGGGAAATGGTTCCAAAGTCGATGTGATCGCGGTCGGCACGCTACCTCTACATATACCTTCAGGATTAGTTTTAAACCTGAATAATTGTTATTTGGTGCCAGCGTTAAGCATGAACATTATATCTGGATCTTGTTTGACGTGAGACGGTTATTCATTTAAATCAGAGAATAATGGTTGTTCTATTTATATGAGTAATATCTTTTATGGTCATGCACCCTTGAAGAGTGGTCTATTCTTGTTGAATCTCGATAGTAGTGACACACATATTCATAATATTGAAGCCAAAAGATGCAGAGTTGATAATGATAGTGCAACATATTTGTGGCACTCCGTTTAGGTCATATTGGTATAAAGCGCATGAAGAAACTCCATTCTGATGGACTTTTGGAATCACTTGATTATGAATCACTTGGTACTTGTGAACCTTGCCTCATGGGCAAGATGACTAAAACTCCGTTCTCCCGAACAATGGAGCGAGCAACAGATTTCTTGGAAATCATACATACTGATGTATGTGGTCCGATGAATATTGAGGCTCGTGGCGGGTATCATTATTTTCTCACCTTGACAGATGATTTGAGCAGATATGGGTATATCTACTTGATGAAACATAAGTCTGAAACATTTGAAAAGTTCAAAGAATTTCAGAGTGGAGTGGAAAATCATCGTAACAAGAAAATAAAGTTTCTACGATCTGATCGTGGAGGAGAATATTCGAGTTACGAGTTTGGTCTTCATTTGAAACAATGTGGAATAGTTTCGCAACTCACGCCACCCGGAACACCACAGCGTAATGGTGTGTCCGAACGTCGTAATCGTACTTTACTAGATATGGTGCGATCTATGATGTCTCTTACTGATTTATCGCTATCATTTTGGGGTTATGCTTTAGAGACGGCTGCATTCACATTAAATAGGGCACCATCTAAATCCATTGAGACGACACCTTATGAACTGTTGTTTGGCAAGAAACCAAAGTTGTCGTTTCTTAAAGTTTGGGGCTGCGATGCTTATGTGAAAAAGCTTCAACCTGATAAGCTCGAACCCAAATCAGAGAAATGTGTCTTCATAGGATACCCAAAGGAGACTGTAGGGTACACCTTCTATCACGGATCCGAAGGCAAAACATTCGTTGCTAAGAATGGATCCTTTCTAGAGAAGGAGTTTCTCTCGAAAGAAGTGAGTGGGAGGAAAGTAGAACTTGATGAGGTAACTGTACCTGCTCCCTTATTGGAAACTAGATCATCACAGAAATCGGTTCTTGTGACTCCTACACCAATTAGTGAGGAAGATAATGATGATGATCATGTAACTTCAGATCAAGTTACTACTGAACCTCGTAGGTCAACCAGAGTAAGATCCGCACCAGAGTGGTACGGTAATCCCGTTCTGGAGGTCATGTCACTTGACCATGACGAACCTACGAACTATGAGGAAGCGATGATGAGCCCAGATTCCGCAAAATGGCTTGAGGCCATGAAATCTGAGATGGGATCCATGTATGAGAACAAAGTGTGGACTTTGGTTGACTTACCCGATGATCGGCAAGCCATCGAGAATAAATGGATCTTCAAGAAGAAGACTGACGCTGACGGTAATGTTATTGTCTACAAAGCTCGACTTGTTGCAAAAGGTTTTCGACAAGTTCAAGGAGTTGACTACGATGAGACCTTCTCACCCATAGCGATGCTTAAGTCCGTCCGAATCATGTTAGCAATTGCTGCATTTTATGATTATGAAATTTGGCAAATGGATGTAAAGAGTGCATTCTTGAATGGATTTCAGGAAGAAGAGTTGTATACGATGCAACCAGAAGGTTTTCTCGATCCAAAGGATGCTAACAAAGTGTGCAAGCTCCAGCGATCCATTTATGGACTGGTGCAAGCATCTCGGAGTTGGAATAAACGCTTTGATAGTGTGATCAAAGCATATGGTTTTATACAGACTTTTGGAGAAGCTTGTATTTACAAGAAAGTGAGTGGGAGCTCTGTAGCATTTCGAATATTATATGTGGATGACATATTGCTGATTGGAAATGATATAGAATTTCTGGATAGCATAAAAGGATACTTGAACAAGAGTTTTTCAATGAAAGACCTCCGTGAAGCTGCTTATATATTGGGCATCAAGATCTATAGAGATAGATCAAGACGCTTAATTGGACTTTCACAAAGCACATACCTTGATAAAGTTTTGAAGAAGTTCAAAATGGATCAAGCAAAGAAAGGGTTCTTGCCTGTGTTACAAGGTGTGAAATTGAGTAAGACTCAATGCCCGACCACTGCAGAAGCTAGAGAGAAAATGAAAGTTGTTCCCTATGCTTCAACCATAGGCTCTATCATGTTTTGATGAGCAAATTTATTATGATGATAGCATTTTGAGGAAGCCCATCATTGGAATATACAAGCCAAGTTCTATAATGAAAGATTCCCACTAGTATATGAAAGTGACAACATAGGAGACTCTCTATCATGAAGATCATGGTGCTACTTTGAAGCACAAGTGTGGTAAAAGGATAGTAGCATTGCCCCTTCTCTCTTTTTCTCTCATTTTTTTTGGGCCTTTCTCATTTTTTATGGCCTCTTTTTTTTCGTCCGGAGTCTCATCCTGACTTGTGGGGGAATCATAGTCTCCATCATCCTTTCCTCACTGGGACAATGCTCTAATAATGAAGATCGTCACACTTTTATTTACTTACAACTCAAGAATTACAACTCGATACTTAGAACAAAAATATGACTCTATGTGAATGCCTCCGGCGGTGTACCGGGATGTGCAATGAATCAAAAGTGACATGTATGAAAGACTTTTGAAGGTGTCTTTGCCACAAATACGATGTCAACTACATGATCATGCAAAGCAATATGACAATGATGAAGCGTGTCATAACAAACGGAACGGTGGAAAGTTCCATGGCAATATATCTCGGAATGGCTATGGAAATGCCATAATAGGTAGGTATGGTGGCTGTTTTGAGGAAGGTATATGGTGGGTGTATGGTACCGGCGAAAGTTGCGCGGCACAAGAGAGGCCAGCAATGGTGGAAGGGTGAGAGTGCGTATAATCCATGGACTCAACATTAGTCATAAAGAACTCACATACTTATTGCAAAAATCTATTAGTTATTGAAACGAAGTACTAAGCGCATGCTCCTAGGGGGATAGATAGGTAGGAAAATACCATCGCTCATCCCCGAGCGCCACTCATAAGGAAGACAATCAAAAATTAAATCATGCTCCGACTTCATCACATAACGGTTCACCATACGTGCATGCTACAGGAATCACAAACTTTAACACAAGTATCTCTCAAATTCACAACTACTCAACTAGCATGACTCTAATATCACCATCTTCATATCTCAAAACAATCATAAGGAATCGAACTTCTCATAGTATTCAACGCACTTTATATGAAAGTTTTTATTATATCCCTCTTGGATACCCATCATATTAGGACTAGTTTTATAACCCAAGCACATTACCATGCTGTTATAAATAGAATCTCAAAATAATATAAGTGAATCATGAGAGTTCATCTATTTCTTCAAAATAAAACCATCGTCGTGCTCTAAAATATATAAGTGAAGCACTAGAGCAAACCACAAACTACTTCAAAAGATATGGGTGAAGATCAATGAGTAGTCGAATAATTATGTAACTATGTGAAGACTCTCTAACATTTAAGAATTTCAGATCTTGGGATTTTATTCAAACAGCAAGCAAAATGAAATAAAATAAAATGACGCTCCAAACAAAACACATATCATGTGGTGAATAAAAATATAGCTCCAAGTAAGGTTACCGATGAACGAAGACAAAAGAGGGGATGCCATCCGGGGCATCCCCAAGCTTAGGATCTTCGTTGTTCTTGAATATTACCTTGGTGTGCCTTGGGCATCCCCAAGCTTAGGCTCTTTCCACTCCATATTCCATAGTCCATCGAATCTTTACCCAAAACTTGAAAACTTCACAACAGAAAACTCGTAAGCTCCGTTAGTGTAAGAAAATAAATCACCACTTAGGTACTGTTGTGAACTCATTATAAATTCATATTGGTGTAATATCTACTGTATTCCAACTTATCTATGGTTCATACCCTCCGATACTACTCATAGATTCATCAAAATAAGCAAACAACACATAGAAAACAGAATCTGTCAAAAACAGAACAGTCTGTAGTAATATGTAACTCTCGAATACTTCTGTAAATCAAAAAATTCTGAAATAAATTGTTGGACGTGAGGAAATTGTCTATTAATATTCTGCAAAAAAGAATCAACTGAAAACCACTCTTCTGTAAAAAAATTACAGCTAATCTCGTGAGTGCAAAGTTTCTGTTTTTTACAGCAAGATCACATTAACTTTCACCCAAGTCTTCCCAAAGGTTCTACTTGGCACTTTATTGAAACAAAAGCTATAAAACATGATTACTACAGTATCTTAATCATGTGTACACACAAAAATAATAGGGGTAAATATTGGGTTGTCTCCCAACAAGCGCTTTTCTTTATTCCCTTTTTAGCTAGGCATGATGATTTCAATGATGCTCGTATAAAAGATAAGAATTGAAACATAAAGAGAGCATCATGAAGCATATTACTAACACATTTAAGTCTAACCCACTTCCTATGCATAGGGATTTTGTGAGCAAACAACTTATGGGAACAATAATCAGCTAGCATAGGAAGGCAAAACAAGCATAACTTTAAAACTTTAAGCACATAGAGAGGAAACTTGATATTATTGCAATTCCTACAAGCATATATTCCTCCCTCATAATAATTTTCATTAGCATCATGAATGAATTCAACAATATAACTATCACATAAAGCATTCTTTTCATGAGCCACAAGCATATAAATTTTATTACTCTCCACTTAAGCAAATTTCTTCTCATTCGGAATAGTGGAATATCATTAAAAAAACTCGAATACTATAAATTGTTTCCACATTAAAAGAATAATGTTCAGAAAAAGGGTAATCATAATCATGACAAGTTTTGTAAATATAATCATCACTACTTTTTATAACATAAGTATCATCACAATAATCATAATAAGTAGCCACTTTGTTCTCATCATAATCAATTGAAACCTCTTCCAAGATAGTGGAATCATTACTAAATAAAGTCGTGACCTCTCCAAATCCACTTTTATAATTATCACAATAATATTCAACATCCTCCAAAATAGTGGGATCATTGCTTCCTAAAGTTGACACTCTTCCAAGCCCACTTTCATCAATATAATCATCATAAATAGGGGGCATGCTATCATCATAATAAATTTGCTCATCAAAACTTGGGAGACTAAAAATATCGTCTTCATTAAACATAGAATCCCCAAGCTTGGGACAAACATTAATTGCAGCAAATAAATTCTCAAACATGCCATTCTCATCAAACATAGCATCCCCAAGCTTGGGCCTTTTCATATCATAAGCATAATCACTCTCATCATTAATAGTATGGATAGCACCAATAGTATAGCAATTATCATCATCACAATGAGTAATAGGAGCAACATCATTTGGGAGGGATACCTTTTTACCTTTGCTTCTACGTCTTTTCTTTTTCTTCTTCGCATCATGTGTGGGTTTAATCCTCTTTTTGGAGCTCCTTATTAATGAGATTGGTTGAATAGAAAGCTCCTCCTCGTTATCTGATTCATCATAAGAAAGAATAGGAGGATATTGGGAAATCTCTTCCATTTCATTAGTATTCTCTTCATCTTCTATTTGTTATCTTATCTTTATGTAATTGGCAATATAAGGATTTTCAATGCAATTCACTTCACAATACATATAAATTTCCTCTAGATCAAAATCAAGAACTTTATCCAGGACAAATTCTGGAAGATCATTAGTTATACGTTTCATTTGTTCATAACCCACAAGCAAACTAAGTTCATTATGATGTGCAAGGGAAATCAAGTCATCACAATTTTTGGACACGATTCGATCATGAAACAATTTGCATTGGAGATTTAAATGACCACGTTCATTGCAAAGTTCACAAGGATGGCAAAGAAATTTTAAATTTTCAGCACAAGCAGGCGATGGAGGGGCAGTGAAGGAAGCACCGGCTCGAGGCGATCCACCTAGTTCTTGAAGAATAACTTCAGGCGGTGCACGAGACGGTTGGCCAAAAGGTACTCTCCTAGTGAAGCTTCAGGGGGTGGTTGAGGTCCTACCTTCTCCCCTTGTGCCCTTTTGAGGCTCCTCCTCGTCATCTTCTGCGAGGAGGAGGATGACGTCCGTGAAGGAAATATGCCCTAGAGGCAATAATAAAGTTTTATTTATATTTCCTTATATCATGATAAATGTTTCTTATTCATGCTAGAATTGTATTAACCGGAAACTTAGTACATGTGTGAATACATAGACAACAAAGTGTCACTAGTATGCCTCTACTTAACTAGCTCATTGAATAAAAGATGGTTAAGTTTCCTAGCCATAGACATGAGTTGTCATTTGATTAACGAGATCACATCATTAGAGAATGATGTGATTGACTTGACCCATTCCGTTAGCTTAGCACTTGATCGTTTAGTATATTGCTATTGCTTTCGTCATGACTTATACATGTTCCTATGACTATGAGATTATGCAACTCCCGAATACCGGAGGAACACTTTGTGTGCTACCAAACGTCACAATGTAACTGGGTGATTATAAAGGTGCTCTACAGGTGTCTCCGATAGTGTTTGTTGAGTTGGCATAGATCGAGATTAGGATTTGTCACTCCGATTGTCGCACAGGTATCTCTGGGCCCTCTCGGTAATGCACATCACTATAAGCCTTGCAAGCAATGTGACTAATGAGTTAGTTGCGGGATGATGCATTACGGAACGAGTAAAGAGACTTTCCGGTAACGAGATTGAACTAGGTATTGAGATACCGACGATCGAATCTCGGGCAAGTAACATACCGATGACAAAGGGAACAACGTATGTTGTTATGCGGTTTGACCGATACAGATCTTCGTAGAATATGTGGGAGCCAATATGAACATCCAGGTTCCGCTATTGGTTATTGACCGGAGATGTGTCTCGGTCATGTCTACATAGTTCTCGAACCCGTAGGGTCGGCATGCTTAACGTTCGGTGATGATCGGTATTATGAGTTTATGTGTTTTGATGTACCGAAGATAGTTCGGAGTCCCGGATGTGATCACGGACATGACGAGGAGTCTCGAAATGGTTGAGACATAAAGATTGATATATTGGATGACTATATTCGGACACCGGATGAGTTCCAGGGGTCACCGAATAATTATCAGAGTGCCGGGGGGTTATCGGAACCCCCGCGGGAACTAATGGGCCAACATGGGCCTTGTGAGAGAGAGAGGAGGGGGCCTTAGGGATGGCCGCCCCCACCCCACCTTGAGGAGTCCGAATTAGACAATGAGGGGGGAGGGGTCCCCTCTTTCCCTTCCTCTCTCCCTCTCCTTCCTTCCCCCTTCCTCCTCCTAGTTGGACTAGGAAAGGGGGAGTCCTACTCCTACTAGGAGGAGGACTCCTCCCCTCCTTGCCGCGCCCAAGGGCCGGCCGGCCTCCCCCCTTGCTCCTTTATATACGGGGGCAGGGGGCACCATAGAACACACAACAGACATTGATCTCTTAGCCGTGTGCGGTGCCCCCTCCACCATAATCCACCTCGGTCATAGCGTTGCAGTGCTTAGGCGAAGCCCTGTGCCAGTAGCTTCATCATCACCGTCATCATGCCGTCGTGCTGGCGAAGCTCTCCCTCGACACTTAGCTGGATCGAGAGTTCGTGGGACGTCACCGAGCCGAACGTGTGTAGATCGCGGAGGTGCCGTACTTTCGGTAATAGGATCGGTCGATCGTGAAGACGTACGACTACATCAACCACGTTGTCATAACGCTTCTGCTTACGGTCTACGAGGATACGTGGACTATACTCTCCCCTCTCGTTGCTATGCATCACCATGACCTTGCGTGTGCGTAGGAATTTTTTTGAAATTACTATGTTCCCCAACAGTGGTATCAGAGCCAGGTTTATGCGTAGATGTTATATGCACGAGTAGAACACAAGTGAGTTGTGGGCGATAATAGTCATACTGCTTACCAGCATGTCATACTTTGATTCGGCGATATTGTTGGATGAAGCGGCCTGGACCGACATTACGCGTACGCTTACGCGAGACTGGTTCTACCGACGTGCTTCGCACACAAGTGGCTGGCGGGTGTCAGCTTCTCCAACTTTAGTTGAATCGAGTGTGGCTACGCCCGGTCCTTGTTGAAGGTTAAAACAGCACATACTTGACGAAAAATCGTTGTGGTTTTGATGCGTAGGTAAGAACAGTTCTTGCTCAGCCCGTAGCAGCCACGTAAAACTTGCAACAACAAAGTAGAGGACGTCTAACTTTTTTTTGCAGGGCATGTTGTGATGTGATATGGTCAAGACATGATGCTAAATTTTATTGCATGAGATGATCATGTTTTGTAACAGAGTTATCGGCAACTGGCAGGAGCCATATGGTTGTCGCTTTATTGTATGAAATGCAATCGCCATGTAATTGCTTTACTTTATCACTAAGCGGTAGCGATAGTCGTAGAAGCAATAGTTGGCGAGACAAAAACGATACTATTATGGAGATCAAGGTGTCGCGCCGGTGATGATGGTGATCATGACGGTGCTTTGGAGGTGGAGATCAGAGGCACAAGATGATGATGGCCATATCATATCACTTATATTGATTGCATGTGATGTTTATCCTTTATGCATCTTATTTTTCTTAGTTCGATGGTAGCATTATAAGATGATCTCTCACTGAATTTGAAGGTACAAGTGTTCTCCCTGAGTATGCACCGTTGCGAAAGTTCGTCGTGTCGAGATACCACGTGATGATCGGGTGTGATAAGCTCTATGTTCACATACAACGGGTGCAAGCCAGTTTTGCACACGCAGAATACTCAGGTTAAACTTAACGAGCCAAGCATATGCAGATACGGCCTCGGAACACTGAGACCGAAAGGTCGAGCGTGAATCATATAGTAGATATGATCAACATAATGATGTTCACCATTGAAAACTACTCCATCTCACGTGATGATCGGACATGGTTTAGTTGATTTGGATCACGTGATCACTTAGATGATTAGAGGGATGTCTATCTAAGTGGGAGTTCTTAAGTAATTTTATTAAATGAAATTTAATTTATCATGAACTTAGTACCTGATAGTATTTTGCATGTCTATGTTGTTGTAGATAGATGGCCCGTGCTGTTGTTCCGTTGAATTTTAATGCGTTCCTAGAGAAAGCAAAGTTGAAAGATGATGGAAGCAACTACACGGACTGGGTCCGTAACTTGAGGATTATCCTCATTGCTGCACAGAAGAATTACGTCCTGGAAGCATCGCTAGGTGCCAAACCCGCTGTAGGAGCAACGCCAGATGTTATGAACGTCTGGCAGAGCAAAGCTGATGACTACTCGATAGTTCAGCATGCCATGCTTTACGGCTTAGAACCGGGACTTCAACGACGTTTTGAACGTCATGGAGCATATGAGATGTTCCAGGAGTTGAAGTTAATATTTCAAGCAAATGCCCGGATTGAGAGATATGAAGTCTCCAATAAGTTCTACAGCTGCAAGATGGAGGAGAATAGTTCTGTCAGTGAGCATATACTCAAAATGTCTGGGTATAACAATCACTTGATTCAACTGGAAGTTAATCTTCCTGGTGATAGTGTCATTGACAGAATTCTTCAATCACTGCCACCAAGCTACAAAAGCTTGGTGATGAACTATAACATGCAAGGGATGGATAAGACAATTCCCGAGCTCTTTGCAATGCTAAAGGCTGCGGAGGTAGAAATCAAGAAGGAGCATCAAGTGTTGATGGTCAACAAGACCACCAGTTTCAAGAAAAAAGGTAGAGGGAAGAAGGGGAACTTCAAGAAGAATGGCAAGCAAGTTGTTGCTCAAGTGAAGAAGCCCAAGTCTGGACCTAAGCCTGAGACTGAGTGCTTCTACTGCAAAGGGACTGGTCACTGGAAGCGGAACTGCCCCAAGTATTTGGCGGATAAGAAGGATGGCAAGGTGAACAAAGGTATATGTGATATACATGTTATTGATGTGTACCTTACTAATGCTCGCAGTAGCACCTGGGTATTTGATACTGGTTCTGTTGCTAATATTTGCAACTCGAAACAGGGACTACGGATTAAGCGAAGATTGGCTAAGGACGAGGTGACGATGCGCGTGGGAAATGGTTCCAAAGTCGATGTGATCACGGTCGGCACGCTACCTCTACATATACCTTCGGGATTAGTTTTAAACCTGATAATTGTTATTTGGTGCCAGTGTTAAGCATGAACATTATATCTGGATCTTGTTTTATGCGAGACGGTTATTCATTTAAATAGATAATAATGGTTGTTCTATTTATATGAGTAATATCTTTTATGGTCATGCACCCTTGAAGAGTGGTCTATTCTTGTTGAATCTCGATAGTAGTGACACACATATTCATAATATTGAAGCCAAAAGATGCAGAGTTGATAATGATAGTGCAACATATTTGTGGCACTGCCGTTTAGGTCATATTGGTATAAAGCGCATGAAGAAACTCCATTCTGATGGACTTTTGGAATCACTTGATAATGAATCACTTGGTACTTGTGAACCATGCCTCATGGGCAAGATGACTAAAACTCCGTTCTCCGGGACAATGGAGCGAGCAACAGATTTGTTGGAAATCATACATACTGATGTATGTGGTCCGATGAATATTGAGGCTCGTGGCGGGTATCGTTATTTTCTCACCTTCACAGATGATTTGAGCAGATATGGGTATATCTACTTGATGAAAATAAGTCTGAAACATTTGAAAAGTTAAAAGAATTTCAGAGTGAAGTGGAAAATCATCGTAACAAGAAAATAAAGTTTCTACGATCTGATCGTGGAGGAGAATATTTGAGTTACGAGTTTGGTCTTCATTTGAAACAATGCGGAATAGTTTCGCAACTCACGCCACCCGGAACACCACAGCGTTCATAGTTTGGTCTTCACTAAGTTCATTATGATGTGCAAGGGAAATCAAGTCATCACAATTTTTGGACACGATTCGATCATGAAACAATTTGCATTGGAGATTTAAATGACCACGTTGATTGCAAAGTTCACAAGGATGGCAAAGAAATTTTAAATTTTCAGCACAAGCAGTCGATGGAGGGGCAGCGAAGGAAGCACCAGCTCGAGGCGATCCACCTGGTTCTTGAAGAATAACTTCAGGCGGCGCACGAGACATTTGGCCCGAAGGTACTCTCCTAGTGAAGTTTTAGGGGGGCGGTCGAGGTCCTACCTTCTCCCCTTGTGCCCTTTTGAGGCTCCTCCTCGTCATCTTCTGCGAGGAGGATGACGTCCGTTGGTGCTGCAGTCACTCGACAGCGAAATTCAGTCGACCATCAGGTCAATTAACAAGACAGAGCAGAATGTGAGTCGATCATACCTGCCCGAGAAGTGGTTGTGTCCATTGTTCGCCTCTGTGTGCTCGTCCTCGATCTGCATGAGAGACGTCGCAGAAGTAGCAGCCCTGGTATTCGAATTCCACTCGGTCAGAAAAACAGTGAAGATCCACAACAGTGAAGAAAGGAAAGGTGCAAAAGGTTCTCACGTTGAAGCAATGGGCACGGTGACCTTGATCCTGGGTAAGGCCTTCCAAGGCTTCGCTGGGGCAGTCTTGAGCTGTGTCGCAGTCTTCTCAATCGGATCAGGAGTGGTCGTCCGAGTGCGCTTGGGGTTCCTGACACTCGACGCCGGGGCCTTGCTCTGGCCAATGCTAGGGTCTTGGTTTGTGATGACCCACAAGTATAGGGGATCTATCGTAGTCCTTTCGATAAGTAAGAGTGTCGAACCCAACGAGGAGCAGAAGGAAATGATAAGCGGTTTTCAGCAAGGTATTCTCTCCAAGCACTGAAATTATAGGTAACAGATAGTTTTGTGATAAGATAATTGGTAACGAGCAACAAGTAACAAAAGTAAATAAAGTGTAGTAAGGTGGCCCAATCCTTTTTGTAGCAAAGGACAAGCCTGGACAAACTCTTATATAAAGGAAAACGCTCCCGAGGACACATGGGAATTATCGTCAAGCTAGTTTTCATCACGTTCATATGATTCGCGTTCGGTACTTTGATAATTTGATATGTGGGTGGACCGGTGCTTGGGTGCTGTTCTTACTTTAACAAGCATCCCACTTATGATTAACCTCTATTGCAAGCATCCGCAACTACAACAAAAGTATTAAGGTAAACCTAACCATAGCATGAAACATATGGATCCAAATCAGCCCCTTACGAAGCAACGCATAAACTAGGGTTTAAGCTTCTGTCACTCTAGCAACCCATCATCTACTTATTACTTCCCAATGCCTTCCTCTAGGCCCAAATAATGGTGAAGTGTTATGTAGTCGACGTTCACATAACACCACTAGAGGAGAGACAACATACATCTCATCAAAATATCGAACGAATACCAAATTCACATGACTACTAATAGCAAGACTTCTCCCATGTCCTCAGGAACAAACGTAACTACTCACAAAGCATATTCATGTTCATAATAAGAGGAGTATTAATATACATAAAGGATCTGAACATATGATCTTCCACCAAATAAACCAACTAGCATCAACTACAAGGAGTAATCAACACTACTAGCAACCTACAGGTACCAATCCCAGACTTGGAGACAAGAATTGGATACAAGAGATTTACTAGGGTTTGAGAGGAGATGGTGCTGGTGAAGATGTTGATGGAGATTGCCTTCTCCCGATGAGAGGGGCGTTGGTGATGACGATGGCGATGATTTCCCCCTCCCGGAGGGAAGTGTCCCCGGCAGAACAGCTCTGCCGGAGCCCTAGATTGGTTCCGCCAAGGTTCCGCCTCGTGGAGGCGGAGTCTCGTCCCGAAAGCTTGCTTATGATTTTTCTTCGGACGAAAGACTTCATATAGCAGAAGATGGGCACCAGCGGGCCAACAGAGGGCCCACAAGGCAGGGAGGCGCGCCCCCCACCCTCGTGGCCAGGTGGAGGCCCCCCTGATGTATTTCTCCCGCTCAATATTTTTTATTATTTCCAAAAATAACTTTCGTGGAGTTTCAGGACTTTTGGAGTTGTGCAGAATAGGTCTCTAATATTTGCTCCTTTTCCAGCCCAGAATTCCAGCTGCCGGCATTCTCCCTCCTTATGTAAACCTTGTAAAATAAGAGAGAATAGGCATAAGTATTGTGACATAATGTGTAATAACAGCCCATAATGCAATAAATATTGATATAAAAGCATGATGCAAAATGGACGTATCAACTCCCCCAAGCTTAGACCTCGCTTGTCCTCAAGCGAAAGCCGATAACGATAAATATGTCCACATGTTTAGAGGTAGAGGTGTCGATAAAATAAAATACGGACATGAGGGCATCATGATTATTCTCATAACAGCAACATATATGGATATTGTCATATGATTTCTTATGCTCAAGTAACAATCAATTCACAATGCAAAGTATGAATCAAAAACTTTATTGAGAACCAACAAAATATAATCTCAGTCATTGAAGCAATTGCAATTTATCATAACATCAGAAAGAGTCTATGTCAGAGCTTTCTAGCAAGTCCACATACTCAACTATCATTTAGTCTTTCATAATTGGTAACACTCACGCAATACTTGTGGTTACGGAGTTTTAATCGGACACAGAGAAAGATAGGGGCTTATAGTTTCGCCTCCCAACCCTTTACCTCAGGGGTAATGTCAACAATAATAGTTCATGCTAACCTACATCCAATTAGATATATCTATCAGGATCTTTCCAACACCCTGTGCTTGCCAAAGGATAAAATGTAAAAAGGAAGGGTGAAGATCACCATGACTCTTGCATAAGGTAGAGGATAATAGTAACAGATAGGCCCTTCGCAGAGGGAAGCAGAGGTTGCCTTGCGCTTTCAGGGTTGGATGCACAAAATCTTAATGCGAAAGAATGTCACTTTATATTGCCACTTGTGATATGAACCTTTATTATGCAGTCCCTCGCTTTTATTTCTTCCACATCACAAGATCGTATAAAGCTTATTTCCTCCACACCAATCAATTATACATATTTAGAGAGCAATGTTTATTGCTTGCACCGATGACAACTTACTTGAAGGATCTTACTCAATCCATAGGTAGGTATGGTGGACTCTCATGGCAAAACTGGTTTAAGGGTTTTTGGAAGCACAAGTAGTATCTCTACTTGGTGCTAAGAATTTGGCTAGCATGAGGGGGAAAGGCAAGCTCAACATGTTGGATGATCCATGACAATATACTTTATCTCAGATATAAGAAAACATAACCCATTACGTTGTCTTCCTTGTCCAACATCAACTCTTTAGCATGTCATATTTTAATGAGTGCTCCCAATCATAAAAGATGTCCAAGATAGTATATTTATATGTGAAACCTCTCTTTCTTTATTACTTCCTATTAATTGCAACGATCAACAAAGCTATGTTTGTCAACTCTCAACAATTTTTAATCATCATACTCTTTCTATGTGAAGTCATTACTCTCAATAAGATCATTATGATCTCTTTGTTTCTTTTTATTCTTTTCTTTTTCTTTTATTCACACAAGATCATAGCAAGATAATCAAGCCCTTGACTCAACACTAATCTTTATTATATAGCTCACGGACTCGATTACATAGAGATCATAAAGCAAAACTCAAAACTAGATCATACCAAAACTTTATTATACTAGATCAAGATACTACTAAATAGGATCGAACTAAGAAAAATGGTAAAGATAGGAGTGGTTGTGATACGATACCGGGGCATCTCCCCCAAGCTTGGCAGTTGCCAAGGGGAGTGCCCATACCCATGTGATTATGTCTCCTTTTTCGGTGATGGTGTAATATTCTTGGCGATGATGCCCCTCAGGATACGATTCTCCTCCTCGACCTTATTGACTTGCTGCTTGAGGTCCATTATTTCCTTACAAAGCTTTCCTGTAACGGCTAAAGCTCCTTGCACCCAGGGGTGTTGCATAGCTGCGGGAGAACAAGTGACACTCTTCTTCATATTTTCATAAGAAAGAAATCTAACATTGGAAGGGATAACCGAGTTTGGAATAGCTGAGCTCTATAGTTCCCCCATCGTGAATCCAGCTCGGAAGCGAGAAGTGACTTCTTGATCCTCCTCCATGGCATCTATCCTCATCAAATCAGCCTCCATCTCTTCCTCCGTTGCTGGCCCAAAGTGGTCAGCATCGCTGTTTGTCCTTGATCTCGATGCCGGATGAGACACCCGGCTCTCCCCGACTAACTCTTGAGAAGACATCTTGCTCTAATCTGCACCAGCAACAGCTCAAAACACAAACAGGAGATATTTGCGTGATACGGTGGTCAAAACCTCCGGGAGATTATATAATGAATTTTTACCGACCAAAATATGTATCGTGCAAGAAAACGGAGTCCGGAGAGCGCACAAGGTGCCCACGAGGTAGGGGGGCGCGCCCAGTAGGGTAGGGCGCGCCCTCCACCCTCGTGGAGCCCTCGTGTCCTTCCCGGACTGCTTCTTATTTTTCTATTTTTCTAAATATTCCAAAACGGAGACATATTGCCATAAAAATTCTTTTGGAGTTGGATTACTTACCGTACCACATACCTATTCCTTTTCGGAGTCTGAAACGTTCCGGAAAGTGTCCCTTATGTATTCCTCCGGGGTTACGGTTTCAATAACATTGGTTTCAACATTTATGGGATTACCTGAGATATAATGTTTGATTCTTTGACCGTTCACCACCTTCGGATTTGTGCCTTCGAAGTTGTTGATTTTCATGGAACCGGAACGATAGACCTCCTCGATAACGTAAGGGCCTTCCCATTTAGAGAGAAGTTTTCCTGCAAAAAATCTTAACGAGAGTTGTATAGCAACACATAATCACCTACATTAAACTCACGCTTTTGTATCCTTTTGTCATGCCATCTTTTAACTTTTTCTTTAAACAACTTGGCATTTTCATAAGCTTGGGTTCTCCATTCATCAAGTGAGCTAATATCAAATAACCTCTTCTCACCGGCAAGTTTGAAATCATAATTAAGTTCTTTAATAGCCCAATAAGCCTTATGTTCTAGTTCGAGAGGTAAGTGACATGATTTTCCATAAACCATTTTATACGGCGACATACCCATAGGATTTTTATATGCAGTTCTATAGGCCCATAATGCATCATCAAGTTTCTTGGACCAATTCTTTCTAGATCTATTAACAGTCTTTTGCAAAATTAATTTGAGCTCTCTGTTGCTCAATTCCACTTGACCACTAGACTGTGGGTGATAAGGAGATGCAATTCTATGATTAACATCATATTTAGCAAGCATTTTACGAAAAGCACCATGAATAAAATGTGAACCACCGTCAGTCATTAAATATCTAGGGACTCCAAACCTCAGAAAAATAACTTCTTTAAGCATTTTAATAGAAGTGTTATGATCAGCACTACTAGTTGGAATAGCTTCTACCCACTTAGTAACGTAATCAACAGCAACTAAAATATGTGTGTATCCATTAGAGGCAGTAAAAGGTCCCATATAATCAAAGCCCCAAACATCAAATGGTTCAATAACAAGTGAATAATTCATAGGCATTTCTTGACGTCTACTAATGTTACCAATCCTTTGACATTCATCACAAGATAAGACAAACTTACGGGCATCCTTGAAGAGAGTGGGCCAATAAAAACCGGATTGCAATACCTTATGTGCAGTTCTGTCTCCAGCGTGGTGTCCTCCATAAGCCTCGGAGTGACACTTGTGTAGGATATGTTCCTGTTCATGCTCAGGTACACAACGTCTAATAACACCATCTACTCCTTCTTTATAAAGATGTGGGTCATCCCAAAAGTAATGTCTCAAATCATAGAAAAACTTTTTCTTTTGCTGGTATGTGAAACTAGGTGGTATAAATTTAGCAACAATGTAATTAGCATAATCAGCATACCATGGAGTAGTACGAGAAGCATTTATGACATTTAATTGTTCAGCGGGAAAGCTATCATCAATAGGTAGTGGGTCATCAAGAACATTCTCTAACCTAGACAAGTTATCTGCAACGGGGTTCTCAGCTCCCTTTCTATCAACAATATGTAAATCAAATTCTTGTAGCAAGAGTACCCATCTAATAAGTCTAGGTTTAGCATCTTTCTTTTCCATAATATATTTAATAGCAGCATGATCCGTGTGAATAGTTACTTTAGAATTGACAATATAAGGTCTGAACTTATCACAAGCAAATACGACTGCTAAGAATTCTTTTTCAGTAGTGGCATAATTTCTTTGAGCATTGTCTAGAGTTTTACTAGCATATTGAATAACGTTTAATTTCTTATCAACTCTTTGCCCTAGAACAGCACCTACAGCATAATCACTAGCATCACACATAATTTCAAAGGGTAAATTCCAATCAGGTGGCTGAACAATAGGTGCAGAGATTAATGCTTTCTTAAGTATTTCAAATGCTTCTACACAATCATCATCAAAGACAAATGGTATATCTTTTTGTAATAAATTAGTCAGAGGCCGATAAATTTTTGAGAAGTCCTTAATGAACCTCCTATAAAAACCGGCGTGACTAAGGAAACTTCTTATAATTTTGATGTCCTTGGGACATGGCATCTTTTCAATAGCATCAACCTTGGCTTTATCAACTTCAATACCTCTTTCAGAAACTTTATGCCCCAAGACAATACCTTCATTAACCATAAAGTGGCACTTTTCCCAATTCAAGACAAGGTTAGTTTCTTCACATCTCTGCAGAACTCGATCAAGGTTGCTCAAGCAATCATCAAAAGAGGATCCATAGACGGAGAAATCGTCCATGAAAACCTCACAAATCTTTTCACAAAAGTCAGAGAATATAGCCATCATGCATCTTTGGAAGGTAGCAAGTGCATTACATAAACCAAAAGGCATACGTCTATAAGAAAAAGTACCAAAAGGGCAAGTAAAAGTAGTCTTTGATTGATCATTGGCTGACACAGGTATTTGAGAGAAACCAGAATAACCATCTAGAAAGCAAAAATGTGTATGTTTGGATAATCTTTCTAGCATTTGATCGATAAAAGGTAAGGGGTAATGATCTTTTTTAGTAGCCTTATTTAATTTGCGGAAATCAATTACCATCCTATAACCTATAATAATTCTTTGCAGGATCAACTCATCTTTCATTAGGAACGACGGTAATACCTCCCTTCTTAGGGACACAATGGACAGGACTTACCCACTGACTATCAGCAACGGGATAAATTATACCTGCCTCAAGGAGCTTTAGTATTTCTTTTCTTACCACTTCCTTCATCTTAGGATTCAGCCATCATTGATGATCACGAACTGGTTTGGCATCTTCCTCCAAATTTATTTTATGTTGACACAGAGTGGGACTAATGCCCTTAAGATCATCAAGAGTATATCCAATAGCAGCACGGTGCTTCTTCAGAGTTTTCAATAATCTCTCTTCTTCATGCTCTGAAAGGTTAGCACTAATAATAACAGGATATATCTTTTTCTCATCAAGATAAGCATATTTAAGAGTATCAGGTAACGGTTTAAGCTCAAACACGGGATCACCCTTGGGTGGAGGAGGACTCCCTAGGATTTCAACAGGCAAATTGTGTTTCAGGATAGGTTCCTGTTTAAAGAATACTTCATCTATTTCCCTTCTTTCATTCATAAACATATCATTTTCATGGTCTAGCAAATATTGTTCTAAAGGATCACTAGGAGGTACGGCAATAGCAGCAAGACCAATTATTTCATCCTTACTAGGCAATTCCTCTTCACGGTGTTGTCTACTAAATTTAGAGAAATTAAACTCATGAGACATATCACCCAAACCAATAGTAACAACATCCTTTTTGCAGTCTATCTTAGCATTAACAGTGTTCAAGAAGGGTCTACCAAATATAATGGGACAAAAGCTATCTTGTGGGGAGCCAAGAACAAGAAAATCAGCAGGATATTTAGTTTTCCCACACAAGACTTCAACATCTCTAACAATTCCCATTGGTGAAATAGTATCTCTATTGGCAAGTTTAATTGTGACATCAATATCTTCTAACTCAGTAGGTGCAATATCATGCTTAATTTCTTTGTATAGGTCAATGGGTATTGCACTAGCACTAGCACCCATATCACATAAGCCATGATAAAAATGATCTCCTATTTTAACAGAACTAACAGGCATGCCTACCACAGGTCTATGTTTATCTTTAGCACAAGGTTTAGCAATTCTAGCAGTTTCATCACAGAAATAAATAACATGACCATCAATATTATCAGCCAAGAGATCTTTAACAATAGCAATATTAGGTTCAACTTTAATTTGCTCTAGAGGTGTATAAGTTCTAATATTGCTTTTACGAACCACAGTTGGAGCTTTAGCATGATCCTTTATCCTAACACGGAAAGGTGGTTTCTCAACATAAGAAGTAGGAACAATAGGATCATTATAAGTGATAATCTTTTCTTCAACTTTAATAGGTGCAGCTACTTTTACTTCTATGGGAGGATGATATTTAAACCACTTCTCCTTAGGGAGATCAACATAAGTAGCAAAAGATTCACAGAAAGAAGATACTATCTCGGGGTCAAGTCCATATTTAGTGCTAAACTTACGGAAAACATCAGTATCCGTAAAAGATTTAACACAATCAAACTTAGGTGTCATACCTGACTCCTTACCTTCGTCGAGATCCCAATCTTCAGAGTTGCGTTTAATTCTATCCAATAAATCCCATTTGAATTCAATAATCTTCATCATAAAAGAGCCAGCACAAGAAGTATCGAACATGGTGCGAT
This sequence comes from Aegilops tauschii subsp. strangulata, assembly GCF_002575655.3. Lineage (NCBI taxonomy): Eukaryota > Viridiplantae > Streptophyta > Magnoliopsida > Poales > Poaceae > Aegilops > Aegilops tauschii. The sequence goes on from NC_053037.3 coordinate 393,604,335, forward strand.
TGTTATCACAAAGCCGAGCATAAAAACTTTGAATAATTATTTCTCTTGGCAGCTCATGATTGGGGCATGAATATAACATTGATTTAAGCCTCCCCCAAGCTTGAGCGTTGCTTTCTCCTTCGCGAGGACAAAAATTATATATATAATTGCGATCACGATGAACAAGATGCATAGGATAAAATTTCTGATGAAATTCCAATTTCAATCGTTTGTAGTTCCATGATCCCGTATCATCACATAGCCTATACCATGTCAATGCATCTCCCTTCAAAGATAAAGGGAAGACCTTCTTCTTAACAAAATCACCGGGTATACCTGCAAGCTTGAATAATCCACAAACTTCATCCACATATATTACGTGCTCATCAGGATGCTTTGTTCCATCTCCTGCAAAAGGATTAGCTAGCAGTTTTTCTAGCATACCCGAAGGAATTTCAAAGTGGACATCTTCATTTTCAGTAGGTTCAGTAGGTTGAGGAGCAACTCTTTGCTCTACTGGTCGGGGTGAAGATACCCCGAACAAGCCCCTCAGAGGATTACTTTCCACAGTAACAAGTGACAGTAAATTTCAGCACACTATATAAATTTTTCCTTACCAAATTCCACCTACCAAAGGCGCTTCACTCCCCGGAAACGGCGCCAGAAAAGAGTCTTGATGAACCACAAGTATAGGGGATCTATCGTAGTCCTTTCGATAAGTAAGAGTGTCGAACCCAACGAGGAGCAGAAGGAAATGATAAGCGGTTTTCAGCAAGGTATTCTCTGCAAGCACTGAAATTATAGGTAACAGATAGTTTTGTGATAAGATAATTGGTAACGAACAACAAGTAACAAAAGTAAATAAAGTGCAGCAAGGTGGCCCAATCCTTTTTGTAGCAAAGGACAAGCCTGGACAAACTCTTATATAAAGGAAATGCTCCCGAGGACACATGGGAATTATCGTCAAGCTAGTTTTCATCACGTTCATATGATTCGCGTTCGGTACTTTGATAATTTGATATGTGGGTGGACCGGTGCTTGGGTGCTGTTCTTACTTGAACAAGCATCCCACTTATGATTAACCTCTATTGCAAGCATCCGCAACTACAACAAAAGTATTAAGGTAAACCTAACCATAGCATGAAACATATGGATCCAAATCAGCCCCTTACGAAGCAACGCATAAACTAGGGTTTAAGCTTCTGTCACTCTAGCAACCCATCATCTACTTATTACTTCCCAATGCCTTCCTCTAGGCCCAAATAATGGTGAAGTGTTATGTAGTCGACGTTCACATAACACCACTAGAGGAGAGACAACATACATCTCATCAAAATATCGAACGAATACCAAATTCACATGACTACTAATAGCAAGACTTCTCCCATGTCCTCAGGAACAAACGTAACTACTCACAAAGCATATTCATGTTCATAATAAGAGGAGTATTAATATACATAAAGGATCTGAACATATGATCTTCCACCAAATAAACCAACTAGCATCAACTACAAGGAGTAATCAACACTACTAGCAACCTACAGGTACCAATCCCAGACTTGGAGACAAGAATTGGATACAAGAGATGAACTAGGGTTTGAGAGGAGATGGTGCCGGTGAAGATGTTGATGGAGATTGCCCTCTCCCGATGAGAGGAGCGTTGGTGATGACGATGGCGATGATTTCCCCCTCCCGGAGGGAAGTGTCCCCGGCAGAACAGCTCTGCCGGAGCCCTAGATTGGTTCTGCCAAGGTTTCGCCTCGTGGCGGCGGAGTCTCGTCCCAAAAGCTTGCTTATGATATTTCTTCGGACGAAAGACTTCATATAGCAGAAGATGGGCACCAGAGGGCCAACAGGGGGCCCACAAGGCAGGGCGGCGCGCCCAGGGGGGTAGGGGGCGCCCCCACCCTCGTGGCCAGGCGGAGGCCCCCCTGATGTATTTCTTCCGCTAAATATTTATTATTATTTCCAAAAATAACTTTCGTGGAGTTTCAGGACTTTTGGAGTTGTGCAGAATAGGTCTCTAATATTTGCTCCTTTTCCAGCCCAGAAAAAAGGTAGAGGGAAGAAGGGGAACTTCAAGAAGAATGGCAAGCAAGTTGCTGCTCAAGTGAAGAAGCCCAAGTCTGGACCTAAGCCTGAGACTGAGTGCTTCTAGTGCAAAGGGACTGGTCACTGGAAGCGGAACTGCCCCAAGTATTTGGCGGATAAGAAGGATGGCAAGGTGAACAAAGGTATATGTGATATACATGTTATTGATGTGTACCTTACTAATGCTCGCAGTAGCACCTGGGTATTTGATACTGGTTCTGTTGCTAATATTTGCAACTCGAAACAGGGACTACGGATTAAGCGAAGATTGGCTAAGGACGAGGTGACGATGCGCGTGGGAAATGGTTCCAAAGTCGATGTGATCGCGGTCGGCACGCTACCTCTACATATACCTTCGGGATTAGTTTTAAACCTGATAATTGTTATTTGGTGCCAGTGTTAAGCATGAACATTATATCTGGATCTTGTTTGATGCGAGACAGTTATTCATTTAAATCAGAGAATAATGGTTGTTCTATTTATATGAGTAATATCTTTTATGGTCATGCACCCTTGAAGAGTGGTCTATTCTTGTTGAATCTCGATAGTAGTGACACACATATTCATAATATTGAAGCCAAAAGATGCAGAGTTGATAATGATAGTGCAACATATTTGTGGCACTGTCATTTAGGTCATATTAGTATAAAGCGCATGAAGAAACTCCATTCTGATGGACTTTTGGAATCACTTGATTATGAATCACTTGGTACTTGTGAACCATGCCTCATGGGCAAGATGACTAAAACTCCGTTCCCGGGACAATGGAGCGAGCAACAGATTTGTTGGAAATCATACATACTGATGTATGTGGTCCGATGAATATTGAGGCTCGTGGCGGGTATCGTTATTTTCTCACCTTCACAGATGATTTGAGCAGATATGGGTATATCTACTTGATGAAACATAAGTCTGAAACATTTGAAAAGTTAAAAGAATTTCAGAGTGAAGTGGAAAATCATCGTAACAAGAAAATAAAGTTTCTACGATCTGATCGTGGAGGAGAATATTTGAGTTACGAGTTTGGTCTTCATTTGAAACAATGCGGAATAGTTTCGCAACTCACGCCACCCGGAACACCACAGCGTTCATAGTTTGGTCTTCACTAAGTTCATTATGATGTGCAAGGGAAATCAAGTCATCACAATTTTTGGACACGATTCGATCATGAAACAATTTGCATTGGAGATTTAAATGACCACGTTGATTGCAAAGTTCACAAGGATGGCAAAGAAATTTTAAATTTTCAGCACAAGCAGTCGATGGAGGGGCAGCGAAGGAAGCACCAGCTCGAGGCGATCCACCTGGTTCTTGAAGAATAACTTCAGGCGGCGCACGAGACGTTTGGCCCGAAGGTACTCTCCTAGTGAAGTTTCAGGGGGGCGGTCGAGGTCCTACCTTCTCCCCTTGTGCCCTTTTGAGGCTCCTCCTCGTCATCTTCTGCAAGGAGGATGACGTCCGTTGGTGCTGCAGTCACTCGACAGCGAAATTCAGTCGACCATCAGGTCAATTAACAAGACAGAGCAGAATGTGAGTCGATCATACCTGCCCGAGAAGTGGTTGTGTCCATTGTGTTCGCCTCTGTGTGCTCGTCCTCGATCTGCATGAGAGACGTCGCAGAAGTAGCAGCTGGTATTCGAATTCCACTCGGTCAGAAAAACAGTGAAGATACACAACAGTGAAGAAAGGAAAGGTGCAAAAGGTTCTCACGTTGAAGCAATGGGCACGGTGACCTTGATCCTGGGTAAGGCCTTCCGAGGCTTCGCTGGGGCAGTCTTGAGCTGTGTCGCAGTCTTCTCAATCGGATCAGGAGTGGTCATCCAAGTGCGCTTGAGGTTCCTGACACTCGACGCCGGGGCCTTGCTCTGGCCAATGCTAGGGTCTTGGTTTGTGATGACCCACAAGTATAGGGGATCTATCGTAGTCCTTTCGATAAGTAAGAGTGTCGAACCCAACGAGGAGCAGAAGGAAATGATAAGCGGTTTTCAGCAAGGTATTCTCTCCAAGCACTGAAATTATAGGTAACAGATAGTTTTGTGATAAGATAATTGGTAACGAGCAACAAGTAACAAAAGTAAATAAAGTGTAGTAAGGTGGCCCAATCCTTTTTGTAGCAAAGGACAAGCCTGGACAAACTCTTATATAAAGGAAAACGCTCCCGAGGACACATGGGAATTATCGTCAAGCTAGTTTTCATCACGTTCATATGATTCGCGTTCGGTACTTTGATAATTTGATATGTGGGTGGACCGGTGCTTGGGTGCTGTTCTTACTTGAACAAGCATCCCACTTATGATTAACCTCTATTGCAAGCATCCGCAACTACAACAAAAGTATTAAGGTAAACCTAACCATAGCATGAAACATATGGATCCAAATCAGCCCCTTACGAAGCAACGCATAAACTAGGGTTTAAGCTTCTGTCACTCTAGCAACCCATCATCTACTTATTACTTCCCAATGCCTTCCTCTAGGCCCAAATAATGGTGAAGTGTTATGTAGTCGACGTTCACATAACACCACTAGAGGAGAGACAACATACATCTCATCAAAATATCGAACGAATACCAAATTCACATGACTACTAATAGCAAGACTTCTCCCATGTCCTCAGGAACAAACGTAACTACTCACAAAGCATATTCATGTTCATAATAAGAGGAGTATTAATATACATAAAGGATCTGAACATATGATCTTCCACCAAATAAACCAACTAGCATCAACTACAAGGAGTAATCAACACTACTAGCAACCTACAGGTACCAATCCCAGACTTGGAGACAAGAATTGGATACAAGAGATTTACTAGGGTTTGAGAGGAGATGGTGCTGGTGAAGATGTTGATGGAGATTGCCTTCTCCCGATGAGAGGGGCGTTGGTGATGACGATGGCGATGATTTCCCCCTCCCGGAGGGAAGTGTCCCCGGCAGAACAGCTCTGCCGGAGCCCTAGATTGGTTCCGCCAAGGTTCCGCCTCGTGGAGGCGGAGTCTCGTCCCGAAAGCTTGCTTATGATTTTTCTTCGGACGAAAGACTTCATATAGCAGAAGATGGGCACCAACGGGCCAACAGAGGGCCCACAAGGCAGGGAGGCGCGCCCCCCACCCTCGTGGCCAGGTGGAGGCCCCCCTGATGTATTTCTTCCGCTCAATATTTTTTATTATTTCCAAAAATAACTTTCGTGGAGTTTCAGGACTTTTGGAGTTGTGCAGAATAGGTCTCTAATATTTGCTCCTTTTCGAGCCCAGAATTCCAGCTGCAGGCATTCTCCCTCCTTATGTAAACCTTGTAAAATAAGAGAGAATAGGCATAAGTATTGTGACATAATGTGTAATAACAGCCCATAATGCAATAAATATTGATATAAAAGCACGATGCAAAATGGACGTATCAGTTTGCCTTGGTACAACGCTCGGTACGGGGAGGTGACTCGACTTCCTCGCTGTCGTCCTCACTGTCGTTAGCATAATCGAAGTCAGCGCTTCCACCTTCGCTCTCCATTCCCCCAGCTGGTTGTTCCCCATTCGGCACGGGCGAATACATCCCTGTGAATGCCTGTAGGACAAAAGATATCAAAGCCAGTCGGTCGTTAGTTCAGTTGCATATTGAAAACAAAAGAGAAAACACTCGACAAGTTATGTCCTACCTCTCATGGAGGATGCTCGGCGTCGAATGGCAAGATCCGTTTGGATCCACACGGGTTTTCACGGGCCCCAGTGATGCTCCTGAGCCACTGTGCCACCATCTCCTCCTTGACTTCCTCTGGATGGGTCCGGCTGGTATCGTCTACACCCGAATACAGCCACATGGGGTGGTCGCGTGCTTGCAAAGGTTGGATGCATCGACTGAGGAACACTTCCAGCAAATCCAAGCATGTCACCCCGCCCCGGATCAACTCGACTACAACATCTACCAGAATCCCCACCTCAGCTTTCTCCTCCTCGTCCACAATCAGCGAGCGAGGAGCACTGAGTCTCTCCGACGTATAGGGAGGAAGGCTAGTCGATGAACCAGGGGTCGGAACATCATTGCAGTAGAACCAGGTCGACTGCCAACCCCTAACCGACTCGGGAAAGGTCATGGAAGGGAAAGCACTTCTACATCTCATTTGGACACCTAAACCCCCACACAACTGGATCACGTGGGTCTTTGCATCACTCGAATTAGCTTTTTTAACCGATTGAGATCGGCATGTGAAGATGTGTTTGAACAACCCCCAGTGGGGGCGACAACCCAAGAAATTCTCACACATCGAGACGAAGGCGGCAAGGTATGATATAGCATTCAGAGGGAGGTGATGGATTTGAGCATCGAAGAAATTCAAGAAACCTCGGAAAAACGGATGAGGAGTCAAGACGAAAACGTGTGCCAACCCCTATGCATAGATTCCCAAGGTCACGGAACCCGCAAGTTGATCACCAAAACATACATCAAGTGAATCAATAGAATACCCCATTGTCACCACGAGTATCCCACGCAAGACATACATCAAGTGTTCTTAAATCCTTAAAGACTCAATCCGATAAGATAACTTCAAAGGGAAAACTCAATCCATTACAAGAGAGTAGAGGGGGAGAAACATCATAAGATCCAACTATAATAGTGAAGTTCGCGGTACATCAAGATCGTGCCATATCAAGAACATGAGAGAGAGATATCAAACACATACCTACTGGTACATACCCTCAGCCTCGAGGGTGAACTACTCCCTCCTCGTCATGGAGAACGCCAGGATGATGAAGATGGCCACCGGTGGTGGATCCCCCCTCCGGCAGGGTGCCGGAACAGGGTTCCGATTGGTTTTTGGTGGCTACAGAGGCTTGCGGCGGCAAAACTCCCGATCTAGGTTTCTTTCTGGGGGTTTATGTATTTATAGGAATTTTTGGCGTCGGTCTCACGTCAGGGGGGTCTCCGAGTCATCCACGAGATAGGGGGGCGCGCCCAGGGGGTAGGGTGCGCCCTCCACCCTCGTGGATGGCTTGGGACTCTTCTGGCCCAACTCTTTTACTCTGGGGGCTTCTTTTGGTCCATAAAAAATCATCAAAAATTGGCACGTCAATTGGACTCTGTTTGGTATTTCTTTTCTGTAGAACTCAAAAACAAGGAAAAAACAGAAACTGGCACTGGGCTCTAGGTTAATAGATTAGTCCCAAAAATCATATAAAACAGCATATAAAACATCCAAGATGGATAATATAATAGCATGGAACAATAAAAAATTATAGATACGTTGGAGACGTATCACTTTGCCATCTCCACGGTGGTCATTGGAGCCGAGCGGGGTGGTGCAGAGCTAGGGCGGAAGAAGCGGAGAGGCAGAATGGAGAGGGGAAAAGAGGGGCGCACTGCTACAACCCTCGGCCACATCGCCCTTTATATCCACGCGTCCGAGTCACTGACTTGTGGGCCAGCAGGATCTCAGCACATCCCGCAACCGGCGCCTACTCGATATGTGGCGATGAAGGGGCGCAAAAATCGAGGAGTCCTCCCCCACTTGCCCCGCTTACCGCGCTACAGCCGGCCCGCGCGCTTCTCAAAATTTTCGAATCCCGTGAAATCCATATCCAGCAAATCAGTCGATTGCGTCAAAGATATCCATATCCAGTCTGGTCGACGTTTTGCTACTTGTTTCACTCGGACACCCAAGAAGCCAGAATCGATCAAGGCGACTGACAGGGGATTTAGCAGCTCACGTACTTTCAGACTCCCAAAAAAATGTCTCCGAGACATTAAGTCGGGTCGAAATCAGCTCCAATCCCTCTTCACTCAAACCTCAATCCATTCGAGGGATAATGACAATGACATGTACCTAGGGTAGGGTCCTAGGCCTAACCTACAGGCCCCACCCAAGGACACTACACAAAGAGGCCAAGGCCTACAAAGTTAGAAAGGAGGTACCGACTGAAATGACCACAACGTGCAAGTCACTCGACAGAAGATCCACTCGGTTACCCCACCTCCACTCGACCACCGTTATTCACTCGGAGTACCTGGTTTCACTCGAAGAACAGAAGACCTAGAGCCACCTCAGGATGGCAACGGTCAGGCAATCACTCCGTCGACATAAAGATCATTAATTACGAGCGTTTCTAGTAACGTTCTCGTCCTTAACTCTCTCATTGAACCCTTGCGTAATGGAGGGCGACGAGGGGCCAACGGACTCTATATAAGCTGCCCCTCTTGTCGGTGTCAAAACCGGCGGATCTCGGGTAGGGGGTCCCAAACTGTGCGTCTAAGGCGGATGGTAACAGGAGGCGGGGGACTCAATGTTTACTCAGGTTCGGGCCCTCTCGATGGAGGTAATACCCTACTTCCTGCTTGATTGATCTTGATGATATGAGTATTACAAGAGTTGATCTACCACGAGATCGTAGAGGCTAAACCCTAGAAGCTAGCCTATGGTTATGATTGTTGTTGTCCTACGGACTAAACCCTCCGGTTTATATAGACACCGGAGGGGGCTAGGGTTACACAGAGTCGGTTACAAGGGAGGAGATCTACATATCCGTATTGCCAAGCTTGCCTTCCACGTAAAGGAGAGTCCTACCCGGACACGGGACGAAGTCTTGAATCTTGTATCTTCATACACTACTAGGAAAAGGGCTATAGATGATATGGACACTAATGGCGCACCAGACATGTGGTGCGCCACTACTATATACTAATGGCGCACCACATCCATGGTGCGCCACTAGTAACAATTTTTTTTTTCAAAACTAGTAATGGCGCACCAGGGGATAGTGCGCCATTACTAGTTAAACTAGTAATGGCGCACCACATCCACGGTGCGCCACTAGTAAAAAAAATTCAATTTTTTTTTCAAAACTAGTAATGGCGCACCAGGGGATAGTGCGCCATTACTAGTTAAACTAGTAATGGCGCACCACATCCACGGTGCGCCACTAGTAAATTTTTTCAATTTTTTTTTCAAATTTTTTTTATTTTTTTTCAAAACTAGTAATGGCGCACCGTGGGAACTAGTAATGGCGCACCACTCCCACGGTGCGCCATTACTAACTTGACCCAAAAATTCCACCGAATGCACCCCCCCCCCCCCCCCGTGGACCGCCTTTTCAGTTTTAAAAAAATAAAAGAAAATAATGGAATGTCAAAAAAATAAAGAAAATAAGTTTCCCATGTGATATGTGGTCTAGTTGTTGGGAAAATTTACAAATATGAATTTCGACTTTATTTGCAAAATCTCTCTGGAATTTGTAAAATGGGCATAACTTTTGCATACGAACTCGGATTAAAAAGTTTTTTATATGAAAAATCATCTATTCGAAAAGTTGCATCTGAATTTAACTGGGGGAACCCCGTTAAACATTTTCAAAATCCTCAAAAACCTAACAGTAAAAAGTTACGGGGCTTTCAAGATCTAGAGGCAAAAAAAATTAAAAAATTTCAAACTTACTAGTGGCGCACCGTTTGCTAGGTGCGCCACTAGTAACAGAAAAAAAAATGGTGTTGAATTTTTTTTTTGATTTTTTTTCAAAAAATGATACGTAATATGACCGGGAAGTTTGAAATATTTTTCAAAATTTCATCATACTCATGAACATGAACAAAGTCCTAGACATCAACAAGGTTTAATAGGATTGATATGGTAGATATATCAACAAGTGCCTGTTAAGTGAGGTGGTGTTGGGGTTGGATAGAACTGTGAAGTTAAGCGTGCTCGGGCTGGAGTAGTGTGAGGATGGGTGACCTTCCGGGAAGTTTGACCACTTAGTGTGATTTGACTTGAGATTAAGCATATTGACCCGAGATTAAGCCATAGTGACCCGAGATTAAGATGCGCCATTACTAAGTCAGATAGTAATGGCGCACGGCGTGATGCGCCATTAGTATACCAGATACTAATGGCGCACCAGTGGTGCGCCATTAGTATTTAATACTAGTGGCGTGGTACTAGTGGCGCACCAGTAGTACGCCATTAGTAGGCAAAACTGGTGCGCCACTAGTAGGCATTTTCCTAGTAGTGATAGTCCAACAGTCCGGCAGAAGTATATAGTCCGGCTGTCCGAGGACCCCTTAATCCAGGACTCCCTCAGTAGCCCCTGAACCAGGCTTCAATGACGATGAGTCCGGTGCGCAGATTGTCTTCGGCATTACAAGGCGGGTTCCTCCTCCGAATACTCCATAGAAGATTTTGAACACTAGGATCGTGTCCGGCTCTGCAAAACAATTTCCACAAATCTAATCTGCTGACAACTTTTCATAGCGTGACGTTCTGCCGTGGTCTGGTCATGACGAACCATTTTTCCTAGCCTGCCACTGCACGTGTTGCGAGGCGGTTTTATTGGCACGTCTTGTCGAAGCAGAGATCGTGTTCCTCTTATCACGGGATTCTCATCAATACGGGTGTGGGTGACCCAATCGTGCCCGTTGGTATGACTCCTCGATTTTAGGCAAGTTCCAAACGGTCACGTGGAGGACGCTTGATATTCATCCTCTTTATAAAGGGGCCAAGGCATGTCCTTTTCTTCTCGCGCTCGATCCTTCCCTTCCCCCACCTCGAATTCCAACACCCGAGGCTCCGGCTAAGCGCTTCAGACCTTCAATCATGTCCGGATCCAACCTTCAAGGCCGGTGGATAGCCTCCTCTGTCACAGAGGAGGACATCAAGAAGCTAAGAGAAGCCAGGTATCTGACCGCTGAAATCTCGCACAGGCTGCCTGCTCCAGGGCAGGTCATCCCTACTCCCGAACCCAACGAGAGTGTCGTGTTTGCTTCCCACTTCCTCCGAGGACTAGGCTTTAGTCTTGATCCCTTAGTTAGAGGGCTTTTATTCTATTACGGGCTCGATTTCCATGATCTAGCTCCAGATTCCATCCTTCACATCTCGTCGTTTATCGTCGTGTGTGAGGCCTTCCTCCGCATCACTCCACGCTTCGGCTTATGGCTCAAGACCTTCAATGTGAAGCTGAAGATGATCGATGGGCGACACGCAGAATGCGGAGGTGCCATAATAAGCAAAGGCGTCGATGCTCCATGGCCAAAGGGTTCCTTCCCGGAGATGTCCAACTTATGGCAGCGAGAGTGGTTTTACATCACGGCTCCCCGAAGTACTAAGTGGGTAGCTGCCCCCACCTTCCGTTCGGGCCCCCCGCCACAACTGGCGTCATGGGTTAACAAGAGGCTGGACTGGGGGCCAGTTAATGACGTGCCGACATTGCAGAGTCGCATCCGAGATCTCCTCAAGAGAGATGTCGGCCTTGTCAAGGTAATGCAAGTCATGCTAGTTCGTCGGGTCCTACCATGCCAACGTCGACCTCTCCATATGTGGGAGTTCAACCCGGAAGGACCGCGAACTATTCAGCAATTCTTCGGCGTGACGCTCGAAGGGATGTATGGGTTGTTCTTCGGATCACGAATGAAGTGTCCGGACACCATGGAGGATGCGGGTCTAAACTGCGATCGTCCAGATACCTGCGTAAGTAATTCCGCAGCCGAACACGCTGTCTTTTAATTTGTCACAACATCATTCTGAAAAATCGCTCTTTGACCAGGACTGGTCAGGTGTTCGGCCCCCCTTCCCGAGGGCTCACCGGATCCTGTACTAGCCAGGATGCTTGAGCTCGCACCTTATCAAGCGTCATCAGGAGAAGATAAAGGGGGGAATAAAGAAGCCAAAAGCGAGCCTCACTCATTACTCATCCAAACCAGGGGAATTAGTGTCTCCACGAAGGAGGATAACCGGGGAGAAGAATCTGAAATTCCCTCTCCCCAAGGAAGGAAAAGGACCGCCTCTGAAGACTTGGAAACAAGAGTTTCCAAACGAGGGAAGAAACCTTCACCAGAGGGCCCTGCCCCGGAGGGCATCCTTACCGCACAGTGCCCGCAAGGGGATCAGCCCTCCACCGAGCTGTAAGTGAACAAGAGTACTTTTGGTAAATATATCCTGCTTCATCTCCGAGGACAATAACCAAGACGTATGTCTTGCAGTTCAGATCGTAGCCCTTCTCGACAGAGTTCATCTTCAGAGGATCTTCTTCCGGAGATGATGGAGAGCGAAATGCCTCCCCCTGTCTCCCCGCCTCATGAGGCGGACGACCCTGAGGTGTCGTCACGGAGGATTTCTCCTGATCCGCCAAGGCCGGAAGGTAACCCTTCGGCCACCCGAAGTCCGAAGGATTCGGCTCCTAAGGAGAGCAACAGAAAGAGTCTGGGACTGTCCGGTGCATAACCGGACGTACTTATGGGTCTTCTGGAGCAAGCGGCTATCTCAGAGGCGCATCATACTTTAATGGGTACGGTGGTTGAGAGGATTTCATTCGCCAAAAGTGGGTTGCATGAAGCTTTTATGAGCCTGCTAAAAGGCTTTGAGGTACGCAAAGTAATATATATTTTAATGGTACCGCACACGCTAGGTGTGTCCTATACAGATAGTAGCCCCTGAGACTCTGGTTGCTGTCCTAAAGGCGGCAAACAGAGGATCATAGTCCCAGGTAATGATCATGCTGCTTTCATGTGCAGGCGGCTGAGGGTCCGGTGGCTAGCTGGACTGGTGAGTTTTCCGAACTGAAGCGGCAACTTGATGCAGCAAATGCCGACATTGTGCTTGTAAACAAGCGGCTTGACGAGGCACAGGGTATGTATTCTTCGGTGGTTAACAGATATGTAAGAGGAGCATGATGCTAGTATCTATAATATGCTGTGACTGCAGATGGAGCTGCCGCCGTGGAGACCCTTCGGGCGGAGCTTGCCCGAGCCAAGGAACAAGCCAGGAGAAGTGATGCGGCCACCCTAAAGGCGGTCGAAGAATTAAGAGCCGAACAGGCTGCTCATCGCCAGAGCGAAGATAAAATAGCCAAGATGGCTATTGAGCTGAAGGATGCCGCCGACCGGTATGAGCTTCTTGAAAAGGAAAGCCAAGCGAAAGCGGCAGACCGGAAGAAAGCCATGGTAGCAGCCAAGGAGACCCGCTCTAAAATCAGAGCGGCAAAGGAGGAGCTTCGTCAAGCCGGAGATATCACGGCTGGGAAGCCCTTTTTGTTGCGGACGAAGTTCGGAGATCCGAAGTAGGCCCCTCTGGATCAATTATGGAGTGCTGCAGACGCGTACTTGGACTTGGCAGCGAGTGCTGCGGATGCGACTGAGTTTTCCAAAGATCAAAGAGATCATGAAGTGGAAAAGTTGTTCTGGTCGCAGTTCGGTGCTTCAACGCGTTGGCTTGCCAAGTATTGGCAATGCCAAATGTTGGCAACTTTTGATATTGCCAATTGTTGGCTTGCCAAATGTTGGCATCAAACCAATCATCCTCTATATCTGCCAGCAGCCAACTCATGTGTACAAGTGACCTTGACTAGCGCCCTCTTCAAGCTGCTTGCCATTGGCCACTCGGCACCTGCCCTCCTATGTCACACAGGTTTGTTTCTGTCAAACAGGTGCTCTGGAACATAACAATAGTTTTTTTTATGCGTAACTCTAATGCTTATGGTGCCTCCTGATTCCAATTAAGTTTCATAAAGTTGAGCTCCAAACCAGCTTAGTTGGTTTTTACTGCAACCTGCAAATTAAGCTGTCCATCGACCAATTTTAAGTTGCCTAAAATTTCTATTTCAGGAAATTAAGTTGCATAACTCCAATGCCTTGGATTTTTAAGCAACTCAATAGTATGCCGGGCATCACTTGTGTTAGTAACTTGAAGCAATTAGGTGATTTCTTTTTGGCAGTGTTGGGTGACTGAGTTTGTGACACACAAACTCTGGTTACCTGCATCAGGAGAAGAGTAGACCAATAAAGAAATGTGTTGTTAAGGTGACTAACGGCAAACCAATAGATTCGGCTGACTTTGTGAACATGTTATTTTACGGAATGTCACACCTAATTTCTGCAAGATATGGCTTTGCTGGACTGAGTATTATTATCACTTATTTGCTGGTGTTCATATAGCACATTTGCTGATTTTGTGTCTGTATATGTGTGTGTGTGCTTCCTTTTAATTAAACTGACAAAATTGTTGTAAGCATACTTCTCATCCAACTACCAAGGATCACATCATTATTTGGGTCTAGCTTTTTATCTTTTAACTACTTATAGTAAATAACTAATGCAAAAACGTAGAGGACAAGTAAAACAAAGCAATGCTATTGTAACACAAGTTCTGAACACATTGCATTTTTCATATAGAAACAAATGGAGTACAAGGTGACACCACTATTTTCTGCTCACCAATTGACTTGTGAAGCAGAAGGCATCCAGCTGCTACCTGCTAAAGAAGTACATGGTGACGGAGGGCATGGAGGAGCGAGCAGCCCAAGGTGCTCAAGCGCAAGCTGTGCGCCTTCCTGGACATCATCGCTGATGCCAAGAAGGCTGCGTCCCACAGAGATGGGGCCATGGCCTGGCTGGAGGAGGTCAAGAGGCTGACCTCTGAGGCAGACGGTGCTCCTGCTCACAACCGCAAGGCTAAGAAGAATGGGCACAACAGCGAGCTCGGCTTCGATGCAGTGAAACTCTTTCCAACCCATAACCTTTTTGTTTTCCGTGACAAGATGGGGAAGAAACTGTGCAGGCCATTGAGGTCCTTGTGACTGAGATGAATGCCTTTGGGTTTAGATATTAGCACCAAGCACGGGCATCCAAGAACTGGAGGTAGACAGATCGTGTTATCTTGGATCCAAAGGACATTATCAGCAGATCAAGAGACCAAGATACTGGGAATATTGTTGATATGCTACTTGGTGAAGCTAACAATGCAGCGCAGCTCACTTACAATGAAGCTGAAATTCAGAAGCATCTTGAGTTTTTTTTTCCGAGAAAACGCAAATGGCTTTTGCGTTTCATTGCATTGGAAAGAAAGGGGAATTTACATCCTCCTAGGAGGTAGTTTTACACAGCCAAGAGGGCCTCAGTGGACATCCTAGGATGGTGGCAAAACGACCCTGAGCCCTTGAGCTCCGGCCTTTGCCCAACATCGGGTCTCGTCTTTAATCCTGTCTACCAACTCATTCAGCGAAGGCCTCACATGGTCGAAAACACACGCGTTCCTATGCTTCCAAACCATCCACGGTACCAAGAGCGCCACAGATTTGAGCGCCTTGCGAAGTGCTGGCGGTGTCAATTCCTTTGCGCGCAGCCACCAATCCATGAGCGAGCCGTCGTGCTCGGGCGCCGGTGCCGGTAGGCGTAGCCAAGAAAGGACCTCATGCCAAGTCTGCCTAGTGAATGGGCACGTAAGCATCAGGTGTCCAATCGTCTCCGGTTCCTGGTCGCACAGAAGGCACCGTGGGTGGTGTTGTAGGCCATGGCGCGCTAGTCTCTTCGCGGTCCAGCAGCGATCTTGACACGCCAACCAGTGGAAGAACTTCACCTTGGGCGGTGCCCAGCTCCTCCAGATGAGTTTCCAGGAGTTGCAGCTCGTCGCGCCCTGGAAGGTTGCCCGGTAGCAAGATTGGGCCGTGTAAACCCCGTTGGCTGTCCATCTCCAGAGCAGCCTGTCCGGCTCATTGGACAGCTCGACATGCTGAACTAGGTGCCAGAGCTTTAGGTACTGTCCAATCTCCGGGAGGCCGAGCAGGCCATGGATGTCACGCGCCCAGCTGTTGCCGGCGAGGGCCTCCGCCACCGTTCTGGACTTCCTGCGCTGTTTGGGTATGCACTGGATAAGCATGGGCGCGAGCTCGTGGACGGATTGGCCGCCGAGCCAGCGATCCTCCCAGAAAAGGGTCGTCCTGCCGTCACCGATGGCCATGGTCGTGGAGGCGTAGAAAAGCGCTCGCTCCTCCGTCGTGAATTGCAGGTCCAGCCCCTACCAAGCTCGATCCGTGTCTGTGCGCGCGAGCCAGAGCCAGCGCAGCCGGAGCGATAGTCCCGTGCGCTCGAGGTCCCGGACGCCGAGGCCACCATATTCGAGCGGACGGCAGACCCGGCGCCAGTTGACGTGGCAGTGACCATCGTGGGCGTCCGCGCGGCCGGCCCAAAGAAAATCGCGCTGAAACTTCTCCAGTTGCTTCAGGGTTTTCTTTGGAGGCACTAGCGCTAGCAGTTGATGGATCGGTATCACGCTAAGCACCGACTTGACGAGCGCTAGACATCCCGCTTTGTTCATCAGCCAAGCTTTCCAGGAGGGTAGCCGGCCCGCCACCGCGTCAACGAGGGGTTGCAGCTGGGTTGCGGATGGGCGGCGAGTGAAGAGCGGGATGCCCAGATAGTGACCGGCAAGGCCACGACGGGGCACCCAAGTGGCTCCAACAGCCCCTCGCCGTGGTCGTCGGCATGAAGGATCGGGGCCGAGCTCTTGGCGTAATTCACCCGTAGCCTAGACGCCGTACCGAACACGTCCAGAATGCCTTTGACAGCGGTAATCTCCTCGGTAGTGGCATGGCAGAAAAGCATCACATCGTCGGCGTAAAGAGATATCGCCGGAATGGCTCGCCGGGGGTACAGCTGCTGGAGGATACCCGTGTGCAGAGCGAGACGCGTCAGCCTCCCAAGGGTGTCCACCGCCAGCACGAAGAGTTCTGGGGAGGTGGAGTCGCCTTGTCTCAGGCCGCGACGGTGCCAGATTGGGGGGCCGGGGACTCCATTGCCCATGACCCATGTGCTAGCCGAGGAGAGCAGAATGGCCAACCACTCCCGGAATCGCTCCCCGAACCCATACTGGCGCAACACTTCAAAGAGAAAGGGCCATGAGATGGAGTCGAAGGCGCGTGTGAGGTCGAGCTTTAGCATGATCCTGGGCGCGCGAAGTTGGTGCAGCATCTTGAGGGATTGCCGGACTAGAACGAAGTTGTCGTGGAGGCTTCGTCCGGCGATGAACGCATTTTGGTTGCGGCTGACTAGGGTGCTGAGCTTGGGGGCGAGGCGCAATGACAGGACCTTCGCGAAGATCTTGGCCACAATGTGGATCAGGCAGATCGGCCGGTAGTCACCGAGCTTGTGAGCGTCCGGGCGCTTAGGCAGCAAGGTTAGCAGCGCTTGGTTAAGCTTGCTGAACTCGCGGCCACGCAGCGTGTATAGCAGCTCGAAGACGTCCCATATGTCATGGCGGATGATGCTCCAACAGGCGCGCAGGAACTCCACTGTGAAGCCATCCGGACCGGGTGCTTTGCGCGCCGGCATGCATTTGACCGCGTCCCATATTTCCTCCTGGCTGAAGGGCGCGTCTAGGCATGCGAGGTCGCCGGGCGCGATGAGTTGGGAGAGGTCCAGCGTGTGCACCCGGTCTACAGCAGTGCCCAGCAAGCCATCGAAGTGTGAAAACACTGCGTTGGCCATCTCCTCATGATCCGTGAGCACCTGCCCGTCGACGTTAAGGCTATATATGCGGTTCTTCTGACGCCGATAGGAGCATTGCCGGTGGAAGAAGCTCGTGTTGGCGTTGCCGTCCTTAAGTGACGCGATCCGGGCACGCTGCCGAGCGATCGTGCGCTCCATGGATGCCATGCCGAGGTAGGCGAGCTTGAGCTGCTTGCGGAGCCATTCCTCCGGAGGCGAGAGCACTCGGTCCTCCCGCGCTTTGTCAAAGCGCATGATCAGCTCGCGGGATATGACGAGCTTGTCCCGAATGTTGCCCGTGGCCTTGGCGCTCCAGCTTGATAAGCGGCGAGCAGTGGCCTGGAGACGCTTGACCAACCGCCGGAATGGGTCGTCGTCATGCACCGAGCTCCATGCCGCGGTAACGGTGTCGTGGAAGCCATCAAGTCTGAGCCAATAGTCCTCGAAGTGGAAGCGTTTGTGCGCAGCCGGGATGGGGGAGCAATCTAGCAGCGGCGGGCAGTGATCCGACACGACCGAAGCGAGGCACTGGAGGTGGCATTCACCGTGCGCATCTTCCCAGTCCGACGTGCAAAGGACACGGTCAAGGTGCACTAGCATGGGCGGCGATTGCTCATTCGACCATGTGAAGCGACGCCCGTTGAGATATATCTCCTTCAAGGCGAGGTCATTGATCGATGGCGCGGCGGAATCTACCCATCATGCGCCGATGCAGGCCACCCGTGTTCTTGTCCTCGTCGCGGTATATGAGGTTGAAATCACCACATAGCATCCATGGGCCGGGGCATGCCGCCCGAATATCGCGCAGCTCTTGGAGGAACAAGATTTTATCCGCGTCGTCTTGGGGTCCGTAGACCGTCGTCAGCCACCACGGTGTCCCGGAGGCCACGGATACTTTGGCCGTGAGCGCGTTCCGCGTGAACAGCGGGTCGGAGATCATGACAGCCCTGCTCTTCCAGGCCAAGAGAATGTCGCCTCGCGTGCCATCAGCCGGCAGGTATGTGAAGTCGTCAAACTCGGAGCCGAGAATGTCAAGCACAGTGGGCGAGTAGATCAAAGCCATCTTTGTTTCCTGAAGGCATACAATGGAGGCTCTGGTAGTGCCCAACAGGGAGCGGATGGCACTACGCCGGGCGCGCGAGTTGAGGCCGCGTACATTCCAAACAGCGACTTTAGTCCGTGATCCATGAGCAAGAGGTCGACGATGGGTGGCCGGCAGCCCTAACTGTCTCCGGCAACGGCCGTGCGCGTGGGAGAGGCGAAGCACGCTGGGATCTCCCATCGACCAGGGCAGCGATGGCCTTGAGCACGGACAGGGGGATTGGCGCCGCGAACATGTCGTCGTAGGCCTTCATCTCGATGGCAGTGATCTTCTGGTTGGTGCCAACGATCCCCAGTGTGCATAGGATCTGCACATGGGCCCTCCGTTCTGCCGTCGGCGGCGCCGCCGCGGGTGCGGCCGTAGCCGCTGAGCGGCCTCGCCGTGGGGCAAAGTTGAGGGGATGACGTGGCCTCTTCCCTGGAGTCGGCAGTGACGCGCTGATGTGCTTCGTGGCCGCGGCCAGAAACTCGCCAAGCGTCCAGGCCTGCTGCGTGGTCGCACGGCTGCGTGAGCGGCGCATCGTGATCGGTGGCGATGCGAACCGTCCCGATGCCGGAGAGCGGGGCTCAGATGCAGGTGCAGTCGATCTCTGAACATCACTGGACGTTGGCGTGGAGGATCCTCTGGGCCTCTGCAGGATGGAAATTGGCCTCTGGACCTCAGCTTCCGGCAGCCCAGTAGCGGGCGGCCCGTCATCAGCTGCAAGAGGGAGCGCGGTTGGGGATTCGGCCATAGCATGGAGCGACCCAGCCCCATTCGGCCCATCAGTGGCGCTGCAATGGGGGGGCACGGCCGCTGGTGCGATGGCGGTTTGGGCGGCAACCAGGGCGTCTCCTCCCGCCAGAGCCGCAGAGGTGGGGGCGGGGGACACAGATGACCGGTCAGCTGGGGTGTCTGGGCCCACAAGATCGACATGGGTACGCGAGTCGCTGCTTTGCCCCGACACGGCGGCAGGCGATCCTGGCCGTTCTGAAGCTCCTGGCGCCACGGGCTGCGAGTCTGGGATCTGACTCAAAAGGGCAAGATCCCGACACGGTGATGGGTCAGCAGCGGCAGAAGCGGGCCCCGCGGAATCGTCCTCGGGATCGTGGGAGGAGCCCGAGTTTGAACTTCCCGGGCCTTCCGGCTCCTCAGCGACCGGTGATAGCGCGCCAGCTGGCCCCTGCGCAACCGACCGCGCGCCGTCATCGGGAGCGACAGCCGCTCGCGTAGGATCTGCTGCCAAAGCCTGCAGTTGTGGACCCTTTCTTTTTCCTCTTTTGGCCCAGTGACGAGAACGAACAGGGCCCAGCTGACCCGGCCACGACAGCATGCCGTCCCGCGACGACCGGACTGGAGACGCCGCCGCCGCGACCGTTGCCGGCCGGGGCCAGGCGGTCGCCGTGTTCAGCCCATCGGTCCGCCCTGAGCGGTCGCTGGCGCACCAAGCAGGCGCGTCCATGGCCATGCCATCCGCCCGACCGCCCGGCGCAGCATCGGTGCGCCTTCGTTTCCGGCCACGGCGCCTTGCCCGACCATGACCGGGGCCCTGGCCTTGGCCGTGTCCATTGCCGGCGCCGCCTCTGCCGGGGTCCTCGTTAGCCTGGGCATCGGGAGGAGGCGCCCGGAGCGGGTGGTGCGTGCGAGCGTGATGGAGACATGGTACGTGAGCGTCCTGACCTCCGGCGCCTCCGAGGGGATGCGGGCCGGCAGCAGCTCGACGATCTCCAAGATCGCGGCACGGCGGATGTCGGCTGGGTCGTGCACGCGGGCAGACAGGTGAAAGACAGCCAGGTCCTCGCGAGAGCGCGTGCGGGGGTGCAACCGCTCGACCCAGCAGCTCTCTCCGAGGATGTGCTCGGCGGTGGAAAGGTGCCAAGCTTGGGCGGGGATGCCGCAGAGCTCGAGCTCGACGCGGTGTTCAAACCCGCCGGCGCCAGCATGCGCGAGCTTGCACCAGGGCCGCAGCGACAACGCGAACCGTGGCGAGCTCATGAAGTGCTCGCCGTTCAGACGACGCATGGTTTCCAGGGAGGAGAAGAGGATGAGGAAGTCCTCGGGGTGGTGCACGTGCACGGTGAAGTCGCCTTCGGAGAGCTCGAGGGAGCGGTAGAGCAGCTCGGCCACCTCGGCAGCAGCCACCAGCAGCCTGTTGCCGGTGATGGATGCCACCATGGCGCGGCCAAGGACCCGCTCGGCCTCCTCCATCTCCGTGGACTACGCCATGATGACCCGCACGGGCACGTCGGGGCGCGGTTGGGGAACTGGCGCCGGCGGGGTGGTGGCTCGACGATGCGCGGGGGGAGCCGGGGCAGGGCCGCCACGGCCAGGGGCGTCAGTGCGAGGCCGCGCGTCGTCGTTGCGTCGGACGTCGCAGTCGCGAGACTCATGGCCTGAGGTGAGGCAACGCCTGCACCGGACGTCGTTGGTGCAGTCGCGAACCCGGTGGCGGTGGTTGAGGCATCTGAAGCACAGCCCAGCAACCTCCTCCGGAGACGGGCTGCGACGGCGAGGAGGTGAGCGGTTGGCGGTGCCGTCCTGGCTCGGACGGCTGCGGCGATTCCTGCGCCGCGGTTGCTGGAACCCGTCCGCGTCGAGCGCGGCCCCGCCGGAAACGCGGTGAACCTTCGAGCGGGGGCCAAGGCGTTGCCTGGCGGGCACGCGGGTGGCCGGCGGGGTGCGGCCGGGGGCACTGGCAGCCGACGGCGCAGCAGGGGCCGACGGGGTGAGCGCGACGTCCTGGTAGGAACGCGCCGAGGACTCGCTCTCCGAGCTGAGCCAGCGGTCGCCTGAGGACACGCGCTCGCCGGAGAGGGTCACCCGGCGGTCGGCAGGGGCGGCGCCTGGGGCGTCCATGGCAGGGGCGAGGGGGAAGGGGAGGGCTAGAGGTGGGCTGCCGGCGGAGAGCGACGGCGGCAGGCTGGGGCGTCTCGGAGGGGCTAGAGGGTGGGAGCGAAGCTAGGCAGGAGCGGAGCCATCTCTCTCAGTGGGTAGAAGATGCTGTGGAAGGTGCCGTCTGGGAGCGCGAGCACCGGCAGTGGCAGGGTCAGGACCTGCCGCCTCGCGGCGTCACGCCACTGCGGGCACACCAGAGCAAAGGCGGCGCGGTCAGCGTACCGGGGGAGCCGGCTGAACACCACACCTCCTATGTCCAGCGGGAGGTCTGACCATCGAAGCATCTTGAGTTGCTGATCATGTAGGTACTTCCAATTGCAAATATATGTTTATTGTATATATGCTACGCTTGCTGCGAGAGAATATTTTCTTGTTTACCACTCCTTTCAGACTATCTATGGCAGATGTTTTATTTTTTCCCTTTAGATTCAACGTATTATTAATTTCTTTGTGCTACATTTTTTTGGTCAGGATTAGAGCTGCTGTTTCATGTGTTTGCTCAGAGAATTTTTTCCAATGAAAATGATTGCAATGCTAACCATTTTCCTGCAGTTGGTTTGATTAATGTGAGGTTGTTTTTTCTTTTTCTGTTTGAGATGGAACCATATTTATTACATTAACCAAAAGCTCAGCAACATCGCTGGCTACCAATTCATGCACGAATTCAGGGGCACCGTCCGGCCATACGGCTGGGAATGAGAGACCTGACCATGCACCATATACATCGTAAGAGCGTCTGCGACTTTATTACATACCCTCGCGCAATATGAAATGGGAAAGACATTAAAGTTTAGGCGAGCAAAATATTTAATCTCCTTATAGGATCCCATTTATAGCCAAAGCTTGGTCGTCCGCATGAATCGCGTGCACGAGCTGCGTTGCATCTGTCTCAACATGAACTTCTGAGATGCTCTAAGCCTGGGCAAATTGCAAGCTTCGGAAACACTAGATGTCCCGTTGCGCCGATGGCGCAAAGGGCAAGAGTGAACCAAGTTTTCAAACCATGCAACTTAAAATATTCAGAGAGAGATCATTAAATAATTAAAGCATAAGAAAATAGATATTTATAAATTATGCTCATACATAACGTTATATATTACATTCAAGGTAGTTCCATAGGCCAAAAGGAAGGCTTGAGATAAGTTCATGATAAGCAAAGCTACATAGGCAGATATATACGACGCGTTTGATTCGGAGGAATCACCGCGGCTTTTGGTTACATTGCCTTCCGAAACGGCATCCGACGTTTGGTACGCCCACCACGTATTCCGTAGCCGCGTCTTCTGATTACGTGAGTTCCCAAAATCGAAAACGCCCAACCCAAAGCTGATTAGGAAACCGGAAGTCAGAGCCTCAAACCAAACAATTCATGTATTTCGTGGGAAAAATTTGGATGCAGAGCTTCCCGATACCATAACGGAATACGTTACAATAGTTCGAATCAAACGCGTCGATAGATAGTTTTGGTCATTAAGTTGATGGTAACTAAAACATGCGGTCATTGATATAAAAAATGACTTGATCGTCTAAGCAGCTCTTCACGGTTTGCGTGTTCGGTGGGTTGTCATTGGCAAAAGCCGAACTGCCTTCTGTATCATCATCCAATCTGTAGAATGACCTCTGATTGTATAGTTGTACTCCCTCCATTTCTTAAATATTTGTTTTTTTTTAAATCAAATGAACTATCATATATGAATGTATATAGACATATTCTACAGTGTGGATTCACTTATTTTGTTTCGTATGTAGTCATTTATTGAAATATTGAAATCTCTAGAAAGGCGAATGTCTGGGAACTGAGGGAGTATCATCAATGCGATCTTCACATGATGTGGGGGATAAAAATGACATTTCTCGAGAATGGACAGGCGGTGCACTGTACCTGGCTGCTATTATGGCCTCACGCGAGGTGCCCTTATCTGCTGATGTGGCAACAACAGAGGGCATTTGGGACAATTCATAGCACGTCCAGATAATTTTATCAATTATCAGGCCGGCACTCCGCCCCCAAATGCTCGCCTCCATCTCCCGATCTCTCGCTCGCCGCCGCCCACGCCTTCCGCTTGCTACCGCCGCCGCCACAGCAGCCATGTCGTCGTCCGACACCGCCGGGAGCGTCTCCGACCGTCCGATCTCTCCGGATACCACACGCATCGGCTGGGTGGGGACGGGCGTCATGGGCCAGTCCATGGCCGGCCACCTCCTCGCCGCCGGCTACGCGCTCACCGTATACAACCGCACGCCCTCCAAGGCTCAGGGCCTCGTCTCTAGCGGCGCCCGCCTCGTGGACAGCCCGCGCGCCGCCGCGGCCGCCGCTGACGTCATCTTCCTCATGGTCGGCTTCCCCTCCGACGTCCGCTCCACTTCCCTCGACCCCTCCACGGGCGCTCTCGCAGGCCTCGCCCCAGGCGGCGTCCTCGTCGACATGACCACCTCCGACCCCACACTCGCCGCCGAGATAGCCGCGGCCGCGGCGGGGGCCGGCTGCGCCGCAGTGGACGCCCCCGTGTCAGGCGGCGACCGGGGCGCCCGCAACGCCTGCCTCTCGATCTTCGCCGGCGGCGACGCGGCCGTGGTGGCCCGCCTGGCGCCCCTCTTCAAGCTGATGGGCAACGCCCTCTACATGGGCGGGCCGGGCGCGGGGCAGCGCGCGAAGCTGGGCAACCAGATCGCCATCGCGTCCACCATGGTGGGCCTGGTGGAGGGCATGGTGTACGCGCACAAGGCCGGGCTGGACGTGGGCAAGTGGCTGGAGGCCATCTCCACGGGCGCCGCGGGGTCCAAGTCGCTGGAGCTGTACGGGAAGCGGATGCTGGAGCGCGACATGGCGGCGGGGTTCTACGTCCGGCACTTCGTCAAGGACCTCGGGATCTGCCTGTCCGAGTGCCAGACCATGGGGCTGGCGCTGCCGGGGCTCGCGCTCGCGCACCAGCTCTACGTGTCGCTGCTCGCCCACGGCGAGGGCGGGCTCGGCACGCAGGCGCTGATACTGGCAGTCGAGCGGCTCAACAACACCTGCCTTGACAAGAAAGGGGAGTGAAAACTGTGAAAGCCTACAAGAGTTTGGTTGATGCAATGCAACATGAGGAATTGTCTCCTCTGCTGTTGTTCCCTTGTGTATTATGGGACTTCTGCATGCTCTGCCTGTTCATGTTTTACAGTGCTCAAAGGTTCAAATAAGATTTGCAAAAATGGAGTTTTTCACTTGTATTGATAGTATTCAACTACTCCTATTTGGCAAATCAGCCTGTAGTGAATGCCGATCTACTTGGCAGTGAAACTAGAATATTCAATGAGCTCACCCTTTGTTAACGGGTTATATAACTTATATTTGCCTCAATGTGTTTTTCTTGCTTCAGATGACATCCCTGCCATATCAGTCTAACTAGCAAACAGATAAAAAACAGCATAATCAGTTAACTATTGACAAGAAATGTTATCTGCAATAGTACTTCGCAACACATAACACCTTCAAATATTTCGAATTTATCATGCCATAATAGTACAATATTGTCTAAGCAGCACATTTTTTTCAGAAGAAATTTTTGATCTATTCATAATCAACATCATGACACTACAGAGAACACTAGAGGTAATAAAAAAATAAAACGAGGTCCATGGGCCATCTACCGACGACTACAAGCACTGGAACGAGCCAAAGGCACGCCACCGTCATCGCCACGGTCTAAGCTTAGTTGCTTTACAGACATCTCCAAAAATTTATACCCACATCTGGTTGTTTTTTTTAAGCAACCATATATTTCACTTGACAATCTGTTTACATAGATTACACATATGGCACCATACGAGACACAAATACTTGTCAAGCAACTCTGCACAAAGAATTCTACAAGAGGTAAAACTATTATTCCACCCTTGAAGAAACTCGTGCCTTGCCGAAACATAGTCCACAAACGTCCTCCGCCACCACCATGGCAACGCCGGAAGAAGATGAGAACAGCCGCCATACCCAGATCTGGGAGAGCACCACCACATACAAAGATGCTTTTTGAGCTGATGAAGCGGGTCGCCGCAAGCGACGAGACCGAGTCTTTGTGGCACGTAGGCCGGGGATCTTCCCCATGGTCACCAGATCTCGACGCCGTCAACTTCATCCGATGTAGTCGAAGAAGAGGAACGTCGCCGCCTGCCGTCATCCACGCACCCAACTGCAAGACAGTAAACACAACTACAGCAGACGACACGACCACCACCCGCGAGAGCGCCGTCGACCGACCACCAGACACGAACCTCGCCGGATCCCGAGATCGGCGAGACGACCAAGCCATCTGCCCCTCGACGCCACCAGTTGCAGCGACAACGAGATGGAGGAAGAGTAGAGGCAAATTATTCCGACGCGGCGCCATCTCCTCTATGGAAACAACGCCTCAAGGAAGCACTAGGCCAACCCTAACTACAAACCTAAGTCGAAGCACCAGGGTCCCCACCCCCTCCGGCCGCCGGAGCGGCGAACGGAGGAGGCAGGGACCGGCGGCAAACGGCTTGGAGGCCGGTGTGGTTGGGGGCAGATGGAATCGCCTTGATCCGCTTTTCTCGGAGCGAGCGAGCGAAAACCGTTTTACATCTGGCTGTTTAGAATCATGTCAAACCGTTTGGCATGTCTAATACAGCGTAGTGATGGCTCAGCACCACTTTGATGGGCAAATGGTGTGCTTAATAAGTTTTAAAAAGGGCTATTCAGGGATAAGAATACATATTATGGATTTGTGGGGGTGCTAGTGAGACAGGTGACAAATGTACAAAATAAAATTTGCTCGATGGCCCTAAATAAGGATCCAGTTGACAAATTAATAATGGTAAACTGTGGGGTGCCTCGCCAAAAACTGCCCCTTTCTCATCTCAGCGCGTCATCCTCGCCGAAGCATTTCGTCGAGCGAGGGCCGCGCGCCGCCCAAAACCCCACATCCCAAATCAAAACCCTACGCTCCGCCGCCGCGCCATGCTCCACTCCGGCCTCTCCAAGTCCCAGCCCCTACCGCTCCTCGCGGGAGCGTCTTCGCCTCGCCGCGCCCTCCTCGCCGGTCTCCTCCGCGCCGGGTACTTCTCTAAGTCCGCTACCTCCTCACCTGCGCTTCGTCCGTCCGCCACCCGTGCGAGCACCAGGGCGGCGACTACGCCGCGAGATCCCTCGCGCTTCGGCCTGGTACATAGGGTCTCGTTCTCCACTGCACCAGATGGTTCTGATTCGGTCGGCAGCGGCGGGAGGTCGCTCCCTTGGCTAGCCGCCGGGAGCGTCGATAGCGGCGTCCCCACCGCAAGGACTAGCGCCGGACGCTCCTCCTCGTGGGAGAGCTCCGCTGATAAGTTCTTCTCTAAAGGCGACCACAGTGCGCGAGTAGAGACATTGGAAGATAGCGTTTCATACAAGGAGGGGGGAATTGGAGGGGAGGAGAATGAACCAATTGACAATCCCAAGTGGGGGCGGATTAAGGATAAGTTCCGGCGAAACGCGGCAACGGATGAAGGGTCCCGTGACCGTGCTGAGAGGTTTGAAAAACCGGATGTGAGGCGGTGGAACAAGCAAGAGGACCGTGGTGAGAGGTTTGACAAACCGGATGTGAGGCGGTGGAGCAAGCAAGAGGACCGTGGTGAGAGGTTTGACAAGCCGGATGTGAGGCGGTGGAGCAAGCAAGAGGACCGTGGTGAGAGGTTTGACAAGCCGGATGTGAGGCGGTGGAACAAGCAAGAGGATCGTGGTGAGAGGTTTAGAGGGGAGAGGTTCAACCAGCCAGATGTAAGGCGGTGGAACAAGCAAGAGGACTGGGGCAGGAAGACATGGAAGGAGGTGGGGGAATCGACAGTGCCAAAGATGGTTGGGGAGGGGGTTTATGGCGTTGGGCCGGTACTTGCGGCTCTCACGGCTGGGAGGAGGGAGTTTTATGCATTGTACACACAGGAAGGAATGGATTTGAGTAGGAGCAACAAGAAGAAGAAGGACAAAAGGGGGATTGAGAAGGTGCTGCTGATGGCAGAAACTATCGGGCTTAAAGTTATTGAGGCGTCAAAGCATGACCTCAACATGGTGGTGGATAACCGTCCACATCAAGGTCTGGTGCTTGATGCATCACCCTTGGAAATGGTGAATACTAAGGAGTTGGAACGAGTCAGGGTTCATGGTGGCAAGGCACCGGTCTGGATAGCTTTGGATGAGGTTATGGACCCTCAGAATTTGGGAGCCATAATTAGATCAGCCTACTTCTTTGGTGCAGAGGGTGTTGTCTTGTGCGCTAAGAACTCTGCTCCATTAAGTGGAGTAGTGAGCAAAGCTAGTGCAGGCTCGCTTGAGTTGATTGAGCTGCTTTCGTGTAGGAACATGATGCAGTTTCTGTCTTCATCAGCTGAAAATGGGTGGCGAGTTCTTGGTGGTACCGTCGCTCCAAAAGCTATACCTCTCTCTGAAGTTACCACAGGGGAGCCAACAATTCTGGTGTTGGGCAGTGAAGGCACTGGTCTGAGGCCCCTGGTTGAACGGTCCTGCACACATTTGGTCAAAATTGCTGGTAATGCTGATGGATTTGTTGTAGAAGAAGAAATAGATGCCACAGATGCAGATATAGGGGAAGAAGGTGATAATTATTCAGGTAGTCAAGATATGAAATCATTCCTTGCAGTAGAGAGCTTAAATGTTAGTGTGGCAGCAGGAGTTTTGCTTTATCATCTGGCTGGAAAGAATGTCCACCCTGTAACTGAGAAGCCTAGCATCTCTCCTGTGTAAGGATGTTCCATGTTTCATCCATAACATAGTTATTAATATTTGTTTTCTTGTACTCCCATTAAGGATGAACTTTTGTTTCTGTTGCATGCTTCGAATTTGCTGGTTTGATTAGTAATTTATTGCATAGGTGCGAGGGCAACTTCTTTGAGAAATGGCTTATTTCACCAGGCTGAGTCAGATTCTATGCTGCGTTAATATAATAGGCATGTTTGTTTCAAGGCTAACCATGCCACAGCTAACCCTAGGTAGTTTGTGGTTTGCCGCAGAAGTGTGGCATAAATGTCTATGATGTATGGGCCATATGGATGAAAAAGTGTGGCAAGTCACAGTAGCTAAGAATGTATTTTAGAAGAAAACACAGTAGCTAGAAACCAAACACACACCTGAAAAACAGTGGCGCGCCTAAGTTAGGCGTGGCAAATTGTGTGCAGGAATGAAACAGCCCCTGGACCTGTCAATTGCAGATACATGATTCCAGAGCATATATTGACACCATCATATCACTTACTTATTTTGGTGTAATCTGGAACACACATTAAAAGAGGATGACTACTGCAAGACCATCATTCTGTTGTTATCATATTTACTTACATATAACAAGCTAGTTTGTTGTATCACTGGAACTCTCTGCTCAGAGGTGAAATATTCTGCTTGATTGTTGGAGTTCATATCACTGTATCATCATTTGCTTTCAGACTTGATCACCGATCCTGTTGAGTGTTGAAACTTCCAATTGCAGTGTAATGTACCTTGAACCATCAGAGCTATTTATATGTTGGTATATCCGTATATGATTAGGTAGTACTAGTCGATTGAGACAACACATATGCAATTGCATTTGCAGTTTTGAACCGTAGCAACAAACTTTCTGCTTCTTTGGTGAACTGATAAATGACCTTACTTAATTGAACACTTCCAGCTGTTGCAGTGTGGTATCCAGAAAATTTCTCTGATTAGTCTGTTAATCCCAGTTTATCGTAGTATATTTCGTAAACTAAACTGACCGACTGACCGTTAATAGTAACCCCTGGAAGATCAATCTTCACCAGCGGATCAATTAATTGGGGATGACTATAGTTCCTTGACATGTCATGGTTACCATGCAGATGGACAGAACTCTTGGTCTGTTTAGGCAATTGGACAAACATTTGAAAGATTGTGGATGTCGCCTAGAGGGGGGGGGGGGGGGGGTGTTGAATAGGCGCTTTAAAATAATTACGGTTTAGGCTTGAACAAATGCGGAATAAACCTAGCGGTTAATTTGACAAGCACAAAACCTACAACAACTAGGCTCACCTATGTGCACCAACAACTTATGCTAAGCAAGATAAACAACTAAGTGATAGCAAGATATATGACAAGAAACAATATGGCTATCACAAAGTAAAGTGCATAAGTAAAGGGTTCGGGTAAGAGATAACCGAGGCATGCGGAGACGACGATGTATCCTGAAGTTCACACCCTTGCGGATGCTAATCTCCGTTTGGAGCGGTGTGGAGGCACAATGCTCCCCAAGAAGCCACTAGGGCCACTGTAATCTCCTCACGCCCTCGCACAATGCAAGATGCCGTGATTCCACTAAGGGACCCTTGAGGGCGGTCACCGAACCCGTACAAATGGCAACCCTTGGGGGCGGTCACCGAACCCGTACACTTTGGCAACCCTTGGGGGCGGTCACCGGTACCCGTCAAATTGCTCGGGGCGATCTCCACAACCTAATTGGAGACCCCGACGCTTGCCCGGAGCTTTACACCACAATGATTGAGCTTCGAACACCACCAACCGTCTAGGGCGTCCAAGCACCCAAGAGGAACAAGCTCAAGGGCACCAAGCACCCAAGAGTAATAAGCTTCTCAACTTGTAACTTCCACGTATCACCGTGGAGAACTCAAACCGATGCACCAAATGCAATGGCAAGGGCACACGGAGTGCCCAAGTCCTTCTCTCTCAAATCCCACCGAAGCAACTAATGCTAGGGAGGAAAAAGAGAGGAAGAACAAGAAGGAGACACCAAAAACTCCAAGATCTAGATCCAAGGGGTTCCCCTCACATAGAGGAGAAAGTGATTGGTGGAAATGTGGATCTAGATCTCCTCTCTCTTTTCCCTCAAAAACTAGCAAGAATCCATGGAGGGATTGAGAGTTAGCAAGCTCGAAGAAGGTCAACAATGGGGGAAGAACACGAGCTCAAGAGATAAGGTTCATTGGGGAAGAAGACCTCCTTATATAGTGGGGGGAACAATCCAACCGTTACCCCCCACACCAGCCCCGCAGAGAGCGGTACTACCGCTTGGCCCAGAGCGGTACTACCGCGGTGGTCAGGGCGGTACTACCGCATACGAGCGGTACTACGGCCCCCACTGCCGCGGCTAGTACCGTAAAACCCGACACGAAAAACGACCCCTTGAATCGAGGTGGTACTAGCACGAGACCGCAGCGGTACTACGGCTGGGGGCTACCAGCGGTACTACCGCTCTGGAGCGGTACTACCGCTCTAGAGCGGTACTACCGCTTGTAGCAACCAAGCGGTACTACCGCTCCGGCCCGCGGTACTACCGCAGGGAGAAAAATAGAACTGCCAAAACTTCTTCATATGAGCTCCGAATTGAACAAACTCAAGCTTGTTGGATAGAGGAAGACGAGTAGCATCAAAACAGCGACTGATTATAGTAAGAAGAGGCAGGGGAGGTATGCCAACAAATAGAGGAGTGAAACCTCCAACCGAGAAGAACCGGCATAACCTCCAACATCGAAAACATCATAGAAGATGTGAGTGAACTCCGTTTTCGATGAACTCGAGCTTGTCATCAAGATGACCATAAGCTCCAAAACTCACAAAGAGAAGAACCAAACAAGAATCAATAAAGATGATGCAAAGATGCAATGGTTTGAGCTCTCTATGAACGATACGATCAAGCTACTCATCGAGAGCCCCCCTTGATAGTACGACAATCGATCCTATAACCCGGTCTCCCAACTACCATCATGAGACCGGTAAAATGGAAAACCTATCAAGAGCAAACCTTTGCCTTGCACATGGTCCACTTGAGCTAGATGATGACGATCTTGACTCCCTCAAGATGGACCACCTTTCTTGATTGCGTTGGCTCGATGAAGACTAGTTGATTGCTCCCCCATACTCCACTATGGGTGAGTCACCCTTCCGCACATCTTCACAAGTCCATTGTCACCACAATGGACGGAAAGCTTCAAGCATTTGATCTCTTCATAATGCTTCACTTGAACTTGCACACCGCAACATCTTCACAAGTCCATTGTCACCACAATGGACGGCAAGCTTCAAGCATTTGATCTCTTTCATGATGCTTCACTTGAACTTGCACACCGCAACCTAACCCCACAAAGAACTCTCACGAAGATCATGGGTTACTACACAAAGCGTAATTGACAATGCTTACCACACCATGGGATTGCTTGATCCCTCTCGGTACATCTTCTACGCTTTGTGAGTTGATCAAGTTGATTCACTCTTGACTTAGTCTTGATCAACCTTGAATCTTTTCAACTCTCTTCTTTTGGATGATGTCTTGAAGATATACATGCATGATCACACAATCTTCTTCTTCAAGACATGCTTGCAATAAGCTCAACTCTCACATGACCAATCTTTGGATAATTCCTTAATAACACCTTGGTCACCACATAAACTCCTTGAAACCAACACATGGACTTCAAGAAATGCCTATGGACAAATCCTTCAAATATAACTCAAGGCAACCATTAGTCCATAGAGATTGTCATCAATTACCAAAACCAAACATGGGGGCACCGCATGTTCTTTCAACATTTATGTAGTATATGCATGACATGTCATGGTTACCATGCAGATGGACAGAAGTCACAGAACTATTGGTCTGTTTAGGCAATTGGACAAACATTTATGTAGTATATGCATGACTGTCCTTTGCATAACATATTGTATAATCTTGAATTAAGCCTCCGTTTCCAGCTCAGGTTCATTCAGTAAAGTTATTTTTTGGTGAATTATATATGTGGTATTGAAATACTTTTGCTTTCTATTATCACTGGAGATAAGTATACAGATGGGATAATTCGGCTATTCGGTCACTTCATTCTGCATTAGCTTATTATCAAGAAAGATTGTACCCAATCACTGAGTGTTTAGCTATGCTACACTGCTATCTAATGGATACAGAGTCAGTGCAAACCTAAATATCCGAAGTGGTCAATAGTTGGCTAAAGTGACAAACTGACACTTCAAACTTCAAAGTTGTAGGAGATGATTTAGAGTTGAGTGTTCTAATTATGCTGAAGGGCTCATGAAAGATCTTCAAATCCATCTTCAGTTTCTTCATAATATATGTTGCAGGTATTCAACAATCTCCATTCAGTCTTTATACTTATTGACAACCAATTTATGTAGGATGAAGCTCAAATATGCAATTCTTAGTTGCTCCAACCAACCTTTAGTGACATATTAGTTCGGCACTCTGTAATTACTGTTGAGAATCACAAGATTAGCATTGATAGAAAAATTGGCATTAACCAGTCTTCTAGGTGAGTGCCGGGAGGTACTGTATCACAAGAGTATGACTATTGTTTCATGTTATTTTGGAAGAACTGTGGATTTATTTATTAGTTTATTACTACAGGAGTACCAAGTTGTTGAAAGCTATGAACTAGAGAAAAATTAGATGAAACAGAATGTTCAGCAGAACCACCGGGATCCAGTTTGACCATTTACCGGCTCATGTTTTCTCTTTGGATATATGCTTTGTGTCCTTGTTGCTGTCTAAAGTATTAATTTTAAGCTGCATTTTGATTTCAACAACATTACAGGTTAGGAAGTAAACTATCATAAATCTTCTCTGGTGCCCATAAATGTGGATTAGTCAGAGGCTGCTCGTTTAGCAGATGTTTTTGGTTGTCAGTTGGTGAAAATGCTGTTCACATATTTGGGTCTGCCAGTGAGTGGTACCAGACATAGGATTGCTGATCTGATGAATTTAGTGGACAGGATGGAACGTAGGCTCATTGCTAGTTCTTCGAGATAATTGCACGTATCATCCTGGAAGTTGCCGGCGATGTCCATCTCGGTCCCAGAAGTCGAGAACTGATCCACTACGGTCCTGATACGAGGAAATACGTCGCCAATATGGTCCTGGATGTTGGACGCCCAGTCCTGCCTCTACACGTCGCGTGCATACGCAGTATACCCCGTATGACACGTCAGCGCCTGGCCCGCTTGTCAGAAGGGAGCCCACCAGTCAGCGCGGAGCCCACCCCTTGCCCCCCATCCCTGCCTCGCTGTCTTTTCTCGATCCTTCGTGTGTCCACGAACCGAAAACAGAGCACAAAGCAGAGTAGTGGGATAGGGTGCGGCGGCGGATCATCGGCGACCCGATGGCCTTCCGATGGTAGTTGTTGCGGTGGTGGAAGGGACTGCGACGGCGCCGCAACCCGTAGGACGGGGTTCAGCGGCGATGGAGGGCCCGCGACGGCGGCCCGACGGCGAGGCGGCTCCGACGTACGGTATGATTCGTCACCCAACAATATTGAGACGGTTTTGTGCCTGAAATCTCCAATTTTAGTTCTAATTAGGTTGTGTGCAAATATAATTTCATGTGTTTATGCCTATTTCATGCACTTTGGAGGGAAATTTGTTAGGGTTTGGGTAAAGTACGACAAAAAGATTGAACTTTCACTGATTTTATTTGCAGCAAAGGATTCTCGGTTGTTCACTGTTGAGGTGATCCATGGAGGATTTTTCTTTGGCAGTGGTCAGAATAGGTGCTATTTGGATGGCAAAAAGGTTAGCTATGATTACTGTCAGGTGGAGAGTGCATATTACAAATTGTTTGAAGAATTAGTTGAGCACTTGGGTTATGAAAAGAGAGGTAGAATCGATATGTATTGGTTGCCCCCTGGTTGTCAGCTAAATGAAGGTGGTGCTAGGCTTTTGTCCAATGATGTTGACGTAGATTGTATGTATCTAACGCTTAATCGAGGGCACCAATTTCAAATGATATACCTCGATCATTTGGACAGCCATATTTCTGGAGGAGGAGCTGGATGGGATGATGTTGTGGCTAATCCAGTAACACAAATGCCAGTTGTTTTCAGTCCAATGAAGAAGTCAAGCAATGCAAATGATAACAGAGATGTGGAAGAAAGCAACACATCTTGTAGTGTTGTGGATGAAAGTCATGAAATTCAGAGTCATGACCAACTCTTTGACAGACTGAGACCAAGAAAACAAAATATAGAAGAGCAGGAAGAACAGTATGCAGATTCAGATACTTCTGACAGTGATTATATTCCTGAAATTATTGACAGTGACTATGACTTGGAGGATGGGGATGAGGATTTGTTGCAGGAGCAGCTACACCCTCTGCAAGATAGGAAAGGGAAGAAGGTGGTGGAAGAGTGCAACTCTGAAGATGAGGAATTGGATGCTCCAGATTCAGATCAAGATGAAATGAAATTCAATTTCAAATCATTTACAGCTGCAGATATGCATGAGCCCAAGTTCCATGCAGGCCAATTGTTCTCTTCAGTCGAGCTCTTGAGGAAAGCAGTTAGAGAGTACAGTTGCAAGGAGAGAGTGAACATCACATTCCCAAAGAATGATAAAACAAGGCTTGGTGCAAAGTGTGAGAAAGGATGCCCATGGTATCTTTATGCATCTTGGGATAATAGGACAAATTCAATAATGGTGAAGACATTCAATGGTGAGCATACTTGTGAGAAGAAGTGGCAAGTTACAGCCTTTACAGCTAGGTATATTGCTCACAAATTTGTCGACAAGATTAGGGCATGTGAGAGGATTTCATTGAAGGCCTTAGCAGGTTTTGTCCAAGAAGATTGGAATATGACAATTAAAAGGGGCAAGTTAGGGAGAGCTAGGAAGATTGCATATGATATTATATATGGTGATGAGATTGCACAATACAACTTGTTGTGGGACTATGCAAATGAGCTGAGGAGATCTAATCCTAGTAGCACTTTCTTTGTTGAACTTTCAGACGAGGGGCAATTTCAAAAATGTTACTTCTCATTTGATGCATGCAAAAGGGGCTTCTTATCTGCTTGTAGGCCTATTATTTTCCTCGATGGCTGTCACTTGAAGACACAATATGGAGGTGTGCTTTTAAGTGCTGTAGGAATGGATCCTAATGATTGCATAATTCCTGTGGCTCATGCAGTAGTGCAAAGTGAAGATACAAAAGCCTGGAGATGGTTCTTGACTGCATTGAAGCAAGATCTTGGCATACATAACACAGATCTCTGGACCATCATGTCTGACAAGCAAAAAGTAATTCCTTTGCATTTTTTGCTTATTTCAGTATGTATCAGAACTTATGTGATTTCCTTTGCATGTTTTTGTAGGGTTTACTGAAAGCAGTGAAGGAATTGTTCCCACTTTCACCACACAGATTTTGTGTGAGGCATCTATGGCAGAATTTCAACAAGAATTTCAAGGGAGAGGCCTTAAAGAACCAGCTATGGAAATGTGCTAGAAGTACTACAGAGGGAAGGTTTAGGGAAAATATGAACCAAATGTTAGTTCTCAGCAAAGAGGCCCATGACTGGCTGGATGAGTTGGATCCTAAAACATGGGTCAGGGCTTATCAAAATGATTTCCCAAAGTGTGATGTGCTGCTCAATAACAATTGTGAGGTATTCAACAGGTACATCCTGGAGGCTAGGGAGATGCCAATTATAAGCATGTGCCAGAGGATCAAGGGCCAAAACATGGGAAGGAATTATGGAAAACAACAAGAGGAATTTAATCTACAGACAGCTGGTGTTCTTAACCATGACCAACCTTTGTATCATTCAGAGATGCTAGCTACTTTAACACAGGAAGTAAGTTTAAAAACTGCTTGCACATACTCTTTTTGCGCAAACTCTGTTTGCACACGGCATGTATTGATTGTGAGTTAAAACAATTGTTAACTAATGCAGAGAGAATCAAGGCAGAGAGAGGAAGTTGTGCATGGCCCACTACCTGAGAATGCTTTCATACAGCAGCAAGCCCTCTCACAGCCTCCAATTCAACCTACAACAGCAACAAAAACTGGTGATGTGCACAGGAAGAGAGAGGTTGTTGCATTTGCCAGACTTAGAGCAGCAGCTGAGAGAAGAGAGATAGCCGATCAGGCCAAGTTTGATGCAGCCATTGCAAAATTAAAAGAAGAAGAGGACAAAATCAAGTTGTCTGCTCAAAAGAAGAAAGATGACCAACTAGCAAAGAAACATGCTGCAGAGGAGAAAAAGAAGGCTGCACTTGAAGAAAAAAGAATTGCTGCAGATGAGAGGAAGAAAGCTAGTGAGGAAAATAAAAAAAAGGCCCTAGAGGATAAACTGGCCATGGCAGACAAAAGGAGAGAAGCTATGGAGAAAAGGAAAAAAGAAGCAGAAGAGGCAAAAAGAATTAAGGCAAAAGAAAGACAAAGAATTGCTGAAGACAAAAAAAGAGTTCGCAAGACTAAATTTGATGCAGAAGAGGCATTGTTTCTTATAAATCAAGCAGATGAGATTGATAGGCAGCAATCATTTCTGCAAACACAGGAGACAGCAAGGCAAAGAGCTTGGGAGCAGCAGACTGTCCAGCAGGAAGCTACAAGAGTGCAGGCAGCTTTGCAGGATGCAGATAAGACGAAGGCACAGCAAGACAGAGAAGCAATGGTGGAGGAGCAGAGGATGAATGCATGTCAGTCCAAAACTACAACAATGAAGAGAACTGGAGCAAGCTCTAGTCAAAACAGGAGAACATTTAAAAAACCAAGAAAAGTTAGCATGTTTGATGAACTTAGGGGTGGTTGAAAATTAACGAAAAGTGGTGGTTTCATTTTGTGTTCTGTTTGTGATCAGATGTAGAACGTGTTAATGAACATGTTCTGCTCGTGATCATGCTCCAGACCATGCTGGATAGCTTTTGTAATATGCTTTCTTTTGTAGTATGTAAACTGGATGTCAGACTTGTTATATGCTCCAGAATATAATGGATAGCTTTTGTAATATGTAAATTGGATGTCAGACTTCTTATATGATTACTTCTGTAGTATGTAAACTAGTTGCTGTTATATGCTTTCTTCTGTAATATGTAAACTAGTTTCTGTTATTTGGAGATATGAAAAATGAGGTGCCTGGAAGGATTAATGCCATAACTGTATGTATAGATACAAAAAAAGGTGCATATTCAGTACCGGCATTTTCATAATGATAGAAGTGACAGTGAGCTAGCATGAGATAGAAGTGACATAATGATACATAGATACAAAGAAAGGATACTCCAACTAGCATTATGACAGTGAGCTAGCATTTTCATAACTGTATGTATAGAAGTGACATAATGACAGTGAGCTAGCATTTTCATAATGATACAAAAAAAGGATTAATGCCATAACTGTATGATAGAAGTGACATAGCATGAGATCCATACATAGATAGTCTGTCACGCACTGAATATTACATACCAAATTCACAAAAGAGGCACCCACATAATACATAACTCAGTGACATACATAATACTACAGCAGTTCACAAACTACATAGATTGACTACTACAGATACTCCAACTAGTTAGATAGATAGATAGCTCAATCCTCATGGCCATCGACTTTGCCAAGCCTAGTGCTGAATTTGTGCGTCCGTGTCAGGTCCTCCCCTTCGTTCGGAAGCCATGCATCCGGCGGGTCTTCGGCGAGTAGAGGACCATGATCAGTCACCTCCTTGATGTGACAGATGACAGGATACACCAGCGTCTTCTTCTTCCTCGGCGACGACGGCCCGTAAGACGACGCCATTTCCACCGCCACAAACTCTTCAACTGATTGCGGAGGAGGATCTGTACAGAGCGCAAGCTTAGGCTCGACAATCTCCACGTCCAGCATCTTGCCCACTTTCGACGGGTCACGAAGCCATGCCATTACCTCAAGCTCGCGCCTGTTCTTTGGTCGTATGATCTCTATCAGGTCGCCGCCTAAATCCTTCAGAACACTTTTCACTGACTGCGTCGACCAAGCCTGATCTGGGAGCCCTTCCAAACTGAGCTTCGTCTTGTACTCCAGAGCATCCGGGGTGGCGCGAATCTCTCTTACCCAGCGCTGAAACTGGATCCACCGGCGGCAACACTTGAACTTCATCGACGATTGCAGCACCACCGTGCACTTTTCCTCCGTTGAGAATAATAGCCATAGGTCATGTGGGGGGCAAGCGACCTCAATGCTCACCTCCGACTGCAGCACACCGCAACGGGCCTCGATGGCGGCTAGCAGATCGGCCGGCGTCACTGCCTCCTCGCCGTCTCCTACCGCCGTGGCCAGCAGAACCAAATTGCCGTACCGACCCTCAAACGCATCCATGGATGGCGTCCGGGCCAGCATGACACGGCTCCTCTCCGGACGGAGACACGGCTCACCCCGACGCCATACCTCCTGCGGATAAGCCCTCTCCAGCAAGCTGCGCCCGGATCCATCACCGGCGACGACCGCCGCCGCCGCGCTGCCGCCATCTTCGCTCTCAACATCGACAGAAATGGTGGTGGAGGTCACGCTAGCGCCGCCCATCGCCGCAGGAGAAGCTAGGGATTGCGGGTGAATAGTTGGGGAGATTGGGGATTTTTTTCACCGACGAAACGGCTCGGGGCCTTATCCACTCCAAGCGTACTGACAGGTGGGCTCTGCGCTGACTAGTGGGCTCCCTTCTGACGACAGGCGCTGACGTGTCATACGGGGTATACTGCATATGCACGCGGCGTGTAGAGGCAGGACTGGGCGTCCAACATCCAGGACCATATTGGCGACGTATTTCCTCGTATCAGGACCGTAGTGGATCAGTTCTCGACTTCTGGGACCGAGATGGACATCGCCGGCAACTTCCAGGATGATACGTGCAATTATCTCCTAGTTCTTCCTTTCTGGCTCAGGGTGTTTGTTTGCAACTGCTGAACTCTGCTTTGTCATCCATGCCAATTTATTATTTTTGCAGCCTCCAGCTCCCTCCTGGGATCTTGAAACAGCTTGAGAGAATTCAGAGACAGTGGCATCGGAGGAAAAATCGTCAGGATCCAAAGCCATCTCTGGCTGCTTGGGAGTTAGTCTGTCGGCCCAAGTCGAAAGGAGGTTTGATCCTCAACCCACGTATTCAAAGTGAGGCTCTGCTGTTGAAACATGTCAACAAGTTCTATAACAAACTTGATATCCCCTGGGTACAATTAATTGGAATTCTTACTATCATGGTATAGTACCTCATGCTACTGCCCTCTGCGATTCTTATTAGTGGAGAGATATCTCCAAATTGATGGATCATTTTCAGGCTGTCACTTGGGTTCAGGCCAATATGGGGGATTCTATTCTTTTTTGGAATGACAGTTGGCAGTGTGGTTGATCAACCTGCCTATGAATCTTCGCCTCCCTAGGTTATTCTCTTATGCCCTGGCTGACAGTGCTTCTGTTCCTGATGTCCTGGATTGTGTGGATAGATCTGTTCTTTCCCACCAGGCCACCATCCTCTTTCACGTCAAGCCCATTCTGAGTTCCAGACCATGTAAGGCTGGAGGTGCATCATTTTGACAGAGGGCAGAAGGATGTTTGGCATTGGACGGAAGGCGATCGAATATACAGGGCTAAAGGTTATTATAATTTTCTGCACAAGTCTTTGGTCTACAACCCTTTGTTTACATGGATCTGGGAAAGTTGTTGTATCCTAAAGATCAAGGTGTTTGCCTGGTTGGTGGTTGCTCATCATGGATTGATTGAATACTAGAGACATGCTTCAGAGGAGGAATTGGAAGGTCCCTGAGGATATGCATTGTGAGCTCTGCTACACAGGGGCCAGGGAAGACAGAAACCATTTGCCCTTCGAATGTAACTAACTGACTATAGCTCTAGAGTATGGGCTTATTTGCAGATTACTTGGCCTTTTGTTCAGTACATGAGTGACATTGCCATGCAAGCTAAGAGAGGTTTTGATCAACCTTTCTTCAGTGAAGTGGTGTTTCTGGCCTGGTATATCTGGTTAATTCTAAATGCTAAAATCTTCGACAATGAAAAACCTACCTTTGTCAAATGGAGGAGTGGTTTATTCATGATATTTCTATTTTGGCTCATAGGATCAAAGTGAAACACAAGGATATGTTGCTTAGATGGATTTCCTTCCTCCCCCCTTAGGTTTGTATTTCTTTATATCCTGTTGCTATTGTCTATAAACCCCTGTAATATTCTTTGACTTGGAATAAAGAGGAGGCGTGGCCCTACAGTGTACAGTTAAAAAAGATTATCATGGCAGTTTAACACTAGAAGGCTACTACTACTAGCATGCTTGCGACTTCACTGTCATTTCAGGGAATAGCTGGTCTGTTCAATAAAGACTAAAATATAGTATCTGACCCTAGTTTACATCTCTTCATATACATTCATGCACTGGAGTGGCTTCATTTTGTTGTAGTGACCCGTTCTAGTAAGAGTGTTCTTTTGGTAAACATTAGCTGCATTTTTTTGGAATATTGTAAAAGCAGGCTGTCTATTCATATGACACATGAAGGTGTACTGATGCACGGCAACTACATTGTTTTCTTCTCAAAAGAAGAACATAGCTGAAGTGTCAATTGTCAATTACTGGGGTTTGATCTGATAGATCGTAAAGAAATTGTTCTTATAATATTCCTGACCAAATCATACTTGACTAGAGAGAAGAGGAGACAAGAACAAGAAACAGAAACCTAATATATATCTGAAACTGGACAAACCATTACAAATAATATATGGGAGTATTCCACATGTCAGTGCACATGAATAAAGTGGGTATCTATTGCTGCCTTGTGTCGGACAAACGCAGGTAAGGCTTGGGAGCTTTTTTAAGTAGTATGGTTTAAGAAACTATATCAAGCATTGTCTACTTTACTGCACCCTGATCCTACTTTATGAACTAGGTGTCACAATCAGGTTGGATCAATCAGGAGTGGAGCCTGCAAGGTGTGGTGATGTGGTTTTGAACTGTACTTGACCTTTCCTTTTAATATAATGGTATTACTTTTTGCCATTTTCTTTTAAAAGAATTATGTGGTCCTGTTCTTGGATGCAGCACAATAATTGGATCACTGTACCTTTTTACTCAGAGGTGCCTTGCTGATTTATTTGTTCTTTGAATAGCTAGTACCTGCAATTTTGAAGTAAGATGTTAGGTGAATTCATGCTAGGCGCCTTCATGCTGCACATTGAGCCGATCCAGATGGCTTTTCTTTGTGCGTCCATTCCCTGCCTTCTGATAGAGTACATATATTCTCTGGTTATCTGATTGCTGTTCTTTTGTCTATGTTTGTACTCTTATTTGATCCATCCACCTGAATAGTCGATGTGCCATCTAGTATCTTTTGATGAATGATGATGATAACATCATAGCAATGCACGTATCGACACATGATCCAGTCAGCTGCAGCTCACATGTGTGGAACTGTGAACCCATACACTTGAATATGTGATTAGTTAGTGTTGATACAGAAGGTGAATCGATATTGTAGAACATTCTTCCCGAACTGCTACACAGACTCTTTTGATGCATGAGCCCCTTGTGGGCTGAAGGTGCGTCTATGGGATGTGCACATGTCCCATTGCGAGTTTGTGACTGTAGCATTAGGAATTAGCGCGCACATTACAAGACATGTCTTGCCCATGGGCTCCCAACATGTGAAACTGTTGGTGTCCTCAGTTACGTGTGTGCCTTTACACTTCTGTAGTCTCTTCGATTGGCAGGTTGATTTTAAGTACTCCAATCCATATTACTCCCTCCGTCCGGAAATACTTGTCGGAAAAATGCATAAAAATGGATGTATCTAGAACTAAAATACGTCTAGATACATCCATTCCTCCGACAAGTATTTCCGGACGGAGGGAGTACTTGTCTTAGATTTGTCTAGATACGGATGTATCTAACACTAAAACGTGTCTAGATACATCCGTATCTAGACAAATCTAAGACAAGTAGTAATATGGATTGGAGGGAGTATCGAGAAGTAAACAACTAGTAGTGGCGTAGTGGAATAGAAAATTCACAGTTGGGTGCTTGAAATAAGGGTGGCTTTGTCATTCTGCATTATCTTATCACCTTTTCTGGCTACCGACACCAAAAACACCGTGCTTGCAAAAGCGCTACCGTTTTTTAGTCCATATTAGTAAAACACTAAAACATACATTTGCACACTGCAAGTGGCAACACATGAGTGCACAACACAACGGGGATAAAGATGTCCGGTAAAGACATTACGAAAGGGCTAAGATTCTTTGATAAATCCACCCCACCTCTGCTACTTTTCCTACTGTCTGGAATTTAGCGATGGTCCAGTGACAAAGACCCTTTCTTTGCCCGCAATTTCAAAGTTGTGAGCATCAAGGTGAATATCCCCTGTACCACAAAAGCTTTTCTCCTCTCAGTCTCCTTTACCATTAGCTGACCCGTAAGCTTGTTTGGTGCTCGTATGCTTCATTATACAGATTTATGTCGACACACATACAGGTGTTACTCATCTGTCAAAACAGCTGACCTGCCTGCATTGTAGTTGTTTCATTGGCAACATCCTGCACGCTGAAGGAGGAACAAGTATGCACGTACTATTATAAGGTATGCCTCGTAACGACCAAACACAAATGTCCTCCTATTGGTGTCTATTGTACAATCTAGTTGCATGGGCTTGTCTTGGTACTGTACTGTATATAAGTAATTCAATTTGCTTTCGTCAGTTTGGCTTCTTGTATTGTGGGGCGTTGCTAAAATCCGCTCTAGAAGTGATATGATCAAGTTGGCCAGTTGAAGCCAGTGTGCAGTTTCTGTCATCCAGAAAGAACCAATGCCACCTGTTTTTAATCTTGACTTTGTCAAGAGCCTTTTGATATGATCATCAGAGCAGTATTGGGATAACTTCTAGGTTTGGCAAG
Source organism: Aegilops tauschii subsp. strangulata (assembly GCF_002575655.3). Classification (NCBI taxonomy): domain Eukaryota; kingdom Viridiplantae; phylum Streptophyta; class Magnoliopsida; order Poales; family Poaceae; genus Aegilops; species Aegilops tauschii. The sequence goes on from NC_053037.3 coordinate 393,647,261, forward strand.
TGGTGCTATCAGATGGGTATAATCACTAGCGCACCTAGAACACGTACTCGTATAAAAACAGTACATACTGTTGATTCTTAGCATCACAGAGGGGAAAGGATGAAAGGTTGGCCCTCCTGTGTGTAGTCACGGTCTTGCCTCTATTGGCACAGAGGAGCAATTGGTAGTTTGATGCCCAGCCAGTATGAAGGCATCAGCACATATTTTACTTTCGGCAATTTTATGGTTTGGTCAAACCTTTCTCATGGTCTTCGTGACCACAAATTTAGAAAGGGGTGTGGTTGGAAAGATAATATCGAATTAACAACTCAGCTAGTGGACCCTTCAGCCTTTTTATATCCTGAACTTCTATAGCATATTCCACATGAAGTTGCTACTCCATATATATCGTTCGGTGGTGTGATGCTATCAGGACAGGCCAGGTGCTGGTCCTCTTTTGTCATGAACAGATTTGCATGTCAGGTTACAAATTTGTCAGAGAAAATAGGCGCCAAATCTATGTAACTGAATCAAGAACTATAGCGTTAAATACAAGGTAGCCTAATTTACAAAATAGGCAGGATATCTCCATGCATCTGCGGTATGCTAATTCATCTCACTACAAGAAAAAAAAAGGGTACTGAACTACTAATCCTCAAAAAGGATAACGATCTCCAAACTGACCACAGGATTTAGGTCTCCCCTGCTTCTTAGGAGTTCTTTTAGTTTGCGGCTTCAGTGAGCAACATTCCAAATGGTTTGAAAGGTGTCACCATTTCAGCCATTTGCTGCTCTCTCAGGAGTAGCTCCAATCTGAAACAAAAGAAGAAAAAAAAATAGAATTCGAAAGAGTCAGCTGTGGCTCAGTTTGGGCAATCTAAACATGTACCTGATATCGGCACAAATTAACAGAAAAGTGCAGCTGCCACTTACCAGACCATGGGAAAGCTCTGAGCTTCTCAGAACCCTCAGCCTTTTAGCGGTTGAGACAAACACACTGCAGTAGTTATTATATACAAGCAGTTTAGATGGTGTCGAGGAGCTTAACACAAATAATTTGGGAAAACTGTATATGATGGAACAATCAAGCTTACTTCCAAGGGACATCCCCAACCAGCATCCTGTCTCCTTCACCGTCTTCGTAAACTAGAGTATATTCACCGGACCCGTCTAGCAACTGCGAAAATATTTTTTCATCTGCTCCTTGCTGTGTACGTTCAACCTTAGACGGGTCCCTTTGCACTGCAACATGGTCATATGTAAGTTGTAATAAAAACGAAGATATCAACCTAGTTTTGATATGAATTGACAGTTTGAAACTAAATCAAAGTACTTATTTTATTTGTATTATTGTTAATTCGTACCTTGAAGAAACCCGTGGAAGAGATCTTTGACAGCCAATGAAAGTCTCTCGTAGCTGTCACATGCTGCAAGATCAACTTTCCTTCCAATGGGGATCCCATCCATGTTGATTTTTACAAGAGGGCTTTTCTTGCAGTCAAGCACGGCCTTGGCATCGGCTTCACCGATTTGCGGTTCAGGGGGCTGTTTGGATGCACTAGTGCTTGCAAGGTTTCTCCTGAATGACCGGATTGGAGGCCAGCCGACCACTGGAGCTGCAGCCCCTCTGTATCAGATTAGAGCACGGTGAGTTCTTCTGTGAAAGGCCAGCCAAATAAATACTTGCATGCTAGTTTTATTGGACTAAATAGCTGGATATTTACGGCGAAGGGCTATACAACGTTCATGGTTCATTCTAGTATTCACTTTTTCTATTTGTACTGCAATTGTTACCAAAAAAAACTATACTACCACTGTACTAGAATGTTATTAATAATCCCACAAGACAGAAACTGTAAAAGATGGGCAAAATAACAGTGTCTTCAGACTTGAGCAAAAAAGGCAACCATCTTTTAAACAAAAAACTAATATAAAGTAAAGCAAGCTTTTGGGAAGGAAACCTTTGAGCCTTAGAGCCTCATGTTGACCAACTAAGAAGAACTGACCTTACGCCACTGTAAACTACTCCCTCGGTTCATATAAATATAAGATATTCTAATCTTTTTCTGAATTGGATGTATATAGACACGTCTTAGTCCGTATGTAGTCCTCGGATGATCATGGAGGAACAATCCTCGAATGAACTATCAAAGCAATCGCAGGCGTAGTTCCTTGGTGGGAGCAGAAAAGATAGCAAAGGCACCATGCAGGGGTATCATTACCTTCCCCGCGCCTGCGGTCTGTTGCCGATGTTGCGCGCAGGTGTAGCAGGAGGGGCATGTGCTGGTGGTGGTGGGGGACAGCACCCTTTCTTCCTCTCACCGACGGCCGCTGTATTTTCCTCCACTGCCAGTTCCTTCCCACACGCTGCTGCTCTCGCCTGCTCCTTCTCATAACCTTTAAACAACAGAACAAAGAGTATGTTTAGTTCACTGCTTCGACGGACCTGCTGTTACCATGTTCCAAGCACAAAAGCACAAGAAGAGCTGCTTGTTACCTTGTGCTTTGGCCTCAACCGTGTCCAGGAATCCCCTCTTTGCTCCGGTGGTGGCCGTGGAGTGTTTAGGGGGGTACCCAAGGGAGAGGGCCGGGCTCTCCTGATGCACCCTCTTCTCTCTTGAGCTGGCCGCTGGCTCTTCTTGTACGAGGCCAGGAAGGCCAAGCTTCAGCTCCAGTTTCTCGTCCTCGTCGCTCCCGAACCCTGTGTTTTTCGATCTGCCCTGCCTTGGTGCTCCTCCTCTCAGGCTCCATTCTTTCTCGTCCGGGATGAGATCCAGGAGTCGAGGCATGGCTTCTCTTTTCATGGAGCTTTCTTCCATAGGACTTGTTCTTGGCGAGCCAATTCAAGGTCTCCGAGACTCCAAATGCTACACCAGCTAGTAGAATAATATTAGTAAGAATTGATGTCAATGATATGAGAGTAGACAAGTTCAGTTGTACACTCAACTTAGCCTAGCGAAAAGTGCGAGACCAACGGGAAGCGTATGTTGAGGTCAAAGCGAACATGCGGAAGAGAGAGCAAGGGGAACCGGGAACTTGAGATCAAATCAACCCGTTTCTACTTTCTAGCGAGGAAGACAGAAGGTTTTGCGTCGACAAGACAAGACAGTAAGGAAGTAAACATGAAGGATACGGAAGCAGCTCGTGGCTGGATCGCTAGAGACAGAAGAATGGCTAGCGAGCGTGCATTCGCTGGAGGAAACACTCGCAGCAGTCAAGTCAGAGATCATGTCAAACAATCATATCAGCCAGCTCGTGTTAAAACCGTTTGAGGCAAGAAAAGAAGAAGCTGCAACCTCTTTAATTGGCAAACACCACTTTACTCTTAGCAAAGCAAACCAAAACCAGAAGCCACAGTGAACACAGAAACTCACCAGGAGACGAACTGAGGAGAGCAGACAGTTGAAGCGAGGCTTAGGAGGCCGAGGGGCGATGATGATGAGCTCCAGAACCAAGCGGGAGGTCGAGAAATGGCACCTTGGCTCTGTTACCGACCAGGCTTTGAGCGCGAGCGTGGCGTGGGTGCCTCGAGCTCCTTGCACGCTGCGCCTTTATAGGCTTTCTTCTTTCTTTTGTCCCTAGACTAGAGCTGGCCGGCCGGCTCTCCTTTTTATCCCGCCGCTTTTTTCGCTCCGTTTATCTGGACCGGACCGGTCTGGAGGAGAGCGTGAGTGCGTGCATCGCGCGTCCATCGGCGGCCGATTAGGTGTGTGGCCGGGGAGATTTGCCATGTGACACATTTAGAGAGAGATTCCGTTTGCGTTGCGAAAGAGGACGGACGATCGCGATGACCCGGTCACGGGGGAGTCGAGTTTGCGTGTCTCCCGTGAGAGCGTGCGTGTATCGTTCGTTGGCGGATGGATGATGATGGTGCGGTGGGCTGTGGCGGGCGAGGCGTGCGTGCTCCAGCTCCAGGACAGGAACATCCATCGGCACGCACGCCTATCCGGTCCGGTCAAGTGGGGGCGATGTGACGGGTGCCCCGCCTCGCCTACATCTCTCTCTGCGTGTGTGGTGCTGCTGGTCACAACTCGGGAGGTAAAGGGGTGGTGCCGTATGGATTGGCTCCACTGCCTCTTCCCTCCTGTTCACACCTGGCCCGCCCGGCCGACCGCTGGGGGGACCGTTGTGGATGAGGAGGATTTTTTTTCCTTTGTTTCCGCACCCACTTGTTGATGACCAGTCCCGGAGCTCCGGCGTCCCAACTCTTCTCTGTTCATCTAACGAAAAGGAAAAAAGACTCTTTTCTGTTCATGTTTGGCAGGAACAGCCGATTCGTGGGATCATGTTGGTGGTTGACAAAACTGTGCTCGTTGAGGCCCTATTTGGTTCATAAGTCCTAGGATTTTTTTTATTTCCAATTAAAAAATCACTAGTCTCTAAAAAGTCCTATCTGTTTGGTTTCTAGGATTAAACATGGACTAAAAGACCATGTTACAACTAAAAGTCAAAAAAGACTCTTCTTGAGGGTCTTTTTCCATAAGTCTCAAATGCCCACTTTAAGTCCCTCCTGTTTGGTTTAAATAGAAAAGGGACTTTTTAAAGTCCCTACACCAATAAGTCCCTGTAAACACCAGTTTCTATACCAATAAGTTCCTGTAAACAGACATCCCCTGAGTTATACTGACTAATACTAGTGTTGGAACACGTCTACTCCCACGTCCTCCACGCCACCAGCCCGCCCGGGTTCTGCGCCCACGGTGGCTCGTCCCGCACGTAGCTCACGCTCCCATAGAACTAGCTAGTTCAGTTGCAGTCTTAGGGCATGCACAATGTTGTTGACTCAGCTGTCTATAAGACATGCCACTTAGGATTCTAGAGATGAGTTGGATGAAAGAGAAACAAGAGAGAGGAAGAGGTCGTATACGTATAATTCTGCTGACGGTCGAATCCCGTGAAACTCGGTGGCTAACGACGCCTCTTTTCCCGTTGTATCGAATGTCGTCCGTAACGATGGCACGATGGTCGTTGAGATTTTTCAGGCGGACGTGGGTTTCTATAGACAACGAAACAGACGACCTGTTGTAGGAGGGAGGGTGTATGGAGTACTGTCTACAAGAGACGGGTGTACATGCCCTTATCCTGCCGTTGTATATCCGTGTGTATATATGTGTAACACTGTGCAGTCATAATATACAAAGAGTTTCACTCTCCAACTACTATAGTTGGCTCTACCAGGCGCATGCGTGCGCGCGGAAATGGAGGGCAAGATAATGTTTGCTTACTGTGCCAAGTCATTGACGATCAAATTTTCAACTGTTTGAGCATCCATCGACCGTGCAAGTTGATCGGGGTGGATGTTAGCTAGCAGTTGGCAGCACCTTTGACCCCGGGCCGTCTGAGCTTTGCTGAATTTGTTTCCTTGTTGCCTTCCCATACGAGTAAAATAATAGTAATAGTGTACCAAGTTTGTTGACTGTTGCGTGTATGTCCGAGCTTTGATAAGGGCGTGAGGCAACAGTTTACACTTCCAACGTGACTGAGCAAACAGCCTTCCCTCTGAAAATTCCAAATTTGCTACTAGCAATCACTGTTTCATGGGCTCGCTCTGCCGTGCCCTTCGCATAGCATCCAGCTGGCAGGGTCTGCATGCATGCAGTGCAACGCAGCGCCTGCAGTAGCATCTGTACTTTTCTTGCCCATCATCAGCAAGATGGACAAAAGTATCTTTAGGGAAAGAAAAAAAATAGCACCCTTATGCGCAAAGCAGGTCAATTTCACGCCGAATCATTAGATCCCTAATCAAGGTTAAGGCCCAATCAGTGCTAACTCCCATCCATTATTATTATCTTTAACAATGCCGTCTCTTGGTATCTAATCATTTACAGTCTAGTCACCTGCCAGCTCCTCTATTGCAAGGCAAAGAAATGGTGTACTGCGGCAAGAGCGGCCACGAACACCCGGCCCCTGTCATATTGATATTTGATATAACTCTTGCCTATCACTTGAATCTCAGTTACACATACATAATCTTAACTGGAGTGTACAAGAAACAATAGCACCTATAATTGACCAGCAAACGGAGGCAAGTCTTTATCTTTATTCAACGCACGTAGCTTGGTGGAGCGTACACAGGTAGCCAGGTACGTATAGGCCCAGAGAGAGGCCAACCAAGTGACACTCGAGCATGAGCAACGCTAGGAGACGAATTTGTGATGGCACGTAGAAGACTGAAGCATATACAGCCGGAAAAAGTCCATTTGTAAACCTTGAATTTATAGAGGTCGGGCGAAATAAACCCTCAAGTCGAAATCTCGGTCGAGTACACTATGCAATCCCGGTCTAAATCAAACCCTGGCATCGTTTGAACTGGGATTCGTCTGGTGGACCGGTCCGCTAGAGTATTTTTTCGTTCAAGAACAAAAGTTCCAAAAGGCGCGCACCCGGCTCCCCGCTGAACCAGCACGCTTTAGTTTTTTTTTTTCGTTAAAAAAAAGCGCGTGGTGGTGGCTTGAACCGAAGATCACTTGTGGTTGATCGAATCAACAAACCACCAGGACAACACCTACGTTGTGCTCACTTTCTCCCCTTTTCTTCCTTTCTTTCTTTTTTCATTTTCGTTTTCATTTTCTGCTCTTTTCTTAAATTCGTGAACCGGCCCATTTGGAGCTATTGAATAGCAGGCGCGCAAAAAAAATCTGGAAAAGTTCTACGGGAGTGACTTGAACTCGCGACCTCAGTCTTGTTAGTTGCTGGAATTTGCCAACCAAACTAGTGAGTTCAACTGATAGATTCACGGCGCGAAACATTATGCTTCAAACTTCTTTTGAACATTCGAGAATATTATGCACTGAAGATTTTGTAATATTATGCACTGAACATTTTGGAAAAACTATAAATATATGTGCTGGACAATTTTCGAATATGCATTGAACATTTGTATTATGTGATAAACATTTTTGAAAACAAATATGAATGTATGCATCGTTTTTTTAAAAATACGCAGTGAACATTTTTGTAATATATGTTGAACTATTTTCGAATAAACATTGAACATTCATGGACGTTTGTGATAAACATCTTTTTTCATGGACGTTTTCGAATCCGTGAACATTTTGTTCAAAATTCGTAAAAAAAATTCTTTTGAAATTCTGGTTCACAAGGTTCTTTTGTTTTCGTTTGCTATTTCCTAGTAAGACGGCCACCGGTTTTTATACAGTTCAAAAAACTCAAGCTTTTAAAAAATTAGAAATTTACGGGATTCAAAAATAATATGCAAATTTGGAAAAAGGTTCGTCAATTTCGAGCCACTGCGTGCACTTCTTTTTGTTTTTTAACGAAAAAACAAAAGTGGGCCGGCCAGCAGGGTGTAGTGCCCTTTGCATATTTTTATTTCTAAAAAAAAAACTAAAGCGGGCCGGCCCAGCGGGGACCAGCGGTGCGCGCAGCAGCGTCCTCAGCGAAATCCCACCAATCCCGGTCATCCAAACGACCCGAAGGTTCAATTTAGACTAGGATTGCATAGTTTAGGGTGCAATCGGGATTTCGACTTGAGGGTTCGTTTCGCTGAACGTCTACAAGTTCAAGGTCTAAAATGGACTTTTTCCTATACAGCCATGTAGCCAGTGATGGGTGCGTGGCAGCTTGGTAAGAAGAGAAGAAACTCCGCATGAGCTAGGCACGTATATCGGCATATGCATGGCGCGTCCCAGACGGGTGGCCCGGCCCTTGTCGTTTGCATCATTGCTCGCCATTCCCCAGTCATGGCCGCAACGTCCGCATGTATACATGCATGCATGGTCCAATAGTCCCAGGAGCGTCGCAGACACAGCGGCAATGCACGCAAGATGATGGAGGGAGGCGCGCAGGGCAGGGCGGCAGGCTGCCAGCCGGCGACGGCCTGGGCTGGCTAATTGATGGGCACGGGACAAAACTGGGGATCGATCGAGCGGTCGACCAGCCGGTGGCGACGTCTCCCTCCCTCGCATCGCCCTCCGCTCGCTCAGGCCTGCAACTGCCATGGCCTGAGTCACCTGATCGACGCGCAGCCGTGCATGCATGCATGCGCGCTGATGCCGCCGGTGACGCCCGGCGCCCAGTCCGGTAGCTAGCAGTAGCAGGAGCGGTGGCAGGCCTGGCCGCGGCGTTGGCTCGGCTCAGCTCAACTTTACTTTACTGGGGCGGCGCGCACGTTTGGTCAGTAGATCATCGTTGTCCGTGCGGGCTCTGGGGTCTCGGTGGTTTTACGTTAGGAACAGTAGAGCTGCCTGCCTCGGTCGCAGGAGGCAGAGCGGCTGATATGGAAAGTTTACTGCTTGCATTCCCGTCGGCATCTCCTGGTAAATGAACGCCAGAGCGCGACCACTTCGTTCATAATGCGCGCGCGTCCTAGTCACAGCAAAGCATAGGACAACGACGCGTCAGCACCAAAGCAGGCCCAGAGCTGCTGGACGAGGATATGGCCGGCCTTCGGGGGTTGGAACTTGGAACAGAGCGAGCATACAGGAGAGCACCATGGTAGAAACCCCTTGTTCTAGCACTAGTACATGATTCCGGCAATGTTATCATAAATGTCCCGCCCCCTTCAAGTACCGTGTGATCATAGTGGGACTAACATAAATGATAACATCACACATATCTAAATAAAATAGATGATGCAATAAGTAATGATGATGAAAGATAAGCTTGTCATAACATAATATGTTACTATTGCTTCTTAGTCCCGTATGTAGCCTAGTTTCCTGATGATTGGCAACCTCAAACTTGCTAGATGTACGCCTGTTTACAGCATCTTAGTGCTGTCCTTGATGGTCCTGGCGGGACCAATGTTACTCATACGGTCTGCTGAGCAGTGTGTTTGTACTGTCGTAATCTTTGTGCAATTATGTTAGAACAAAACCTTGCTATTTTGTGTTGGAATGTACGTGGTCTATGAAACAATAGCTGCCTCCTCCTGCCATCTAGTTTGCATGCAGGAGTCCAAGCTCTAGATCATGGATTCCCATGTGGCTGCCTACCTGGGAGGATATCGCCTCAAGAACTTCGCGCACAGTCCAGTAGATGGAACTAGGGGTGGGATCTTGTTGCTTTGGGACGACTCTGTGGTAACCATCTCAAATGTCCAGATTGGCACCTATTTTCTCTCCGCAACTGTTCTCTCAACAATGCCTTAGATGCAAAGACTTTTAAGTTAACGACGGTCTATGGACCTACCAGAAGCATCCACAAGGATGACTTCTTTCTAGAGCTCACCTCTCAAAAACCGGCCGATGGAACAAAATGGCTGGTCAATGGAGGCTTCAATCAAATTTATCGTGCCAGAGACAAAAACCGTGCTAATGTTGATCGCGGTCGCCTTATGAGGTTCCGCAACACTTTGGCGAATTGTAGGCTAAAGGAAATTCATCTACAGAACCGGAAATTCACTTGGAGCGATGAACGCTCTAGTCCAACGCTGTGTAAACTTGATGGCTTCTTCCGCAATGATGATTGGGATGTCGAGTTCAGCTCCCACATTTTACATGCTTTATCATCTTCGCTCTCTGGTTACTATCCATTATTGCTTGCTAATGATGATGGCCCAAGGATACCCAAAACATTCCGCTTCGAGAACTACTGGACAAAGATGCCTGGATTCAAAAAGGTTGTCGTTGATGCTTGGAATGAAGAATCCACCCATGGGGAGCCCTATCAAAGGCTCTTTCATAAGCTGAGGACTACTGCGAGTAGGCTTTGCTCTTGGAGCAAGTCACTTTTTTCAAACGCAAAGATTCAGTTACACATGGCCCTGGAGGTGATTTTGCTTCTCGACTTGGCTCAGGAGCATAGAGAACTCTCCAATGATGAAGCTGACATTCGGAGAAGGCTAAAGATGAAGATCATTGGATGGGTTGTACTGGAGAAATCAAGAAAGAGGCAAAACTCGAGAATAACTAATCCGAGGAGATGCTAACACCCGCTACTTCCACTTGTGGGTGAACCATCGTAGGCGAAAAAATTTCATCCATCGCCTCAAGCACAATGGTGGTTGGGTCACCGAACACAAGCACAAAGAGGATATTATCCACCGTCACTTCAAGAACATCGCCAAAAAGGAACCCTCGCACAAAACGGATATCAGCTGGGGCATTATTCCTACTTGAAAGTGCTAGTTATCGACTAGAGGGGGGGGGGGTGAATAGGCGATTTTTATGAAAGTCTTCAAAACATGGAAGTTTCGAAGACAAACGATAGAAATGAACCTATTAACATGCAGCGGAAGGTAGACTACACTAAGCAAGCCATAGTCAAGTATTCAATGAAGTGAAAGCACGAAGACTAATAGCAACTAGGTAGTAAAGATCAGGATGGAAGATAGTATGAAGCCAAACAACAATAGAAGTCACACAGTGAAGTCAAACAGGTAACACAGGCAGACAATGACTTCACGAAGACAAACTGAAAATAAAGAGAGGGAGAAGATAGAACCAGTCGCTTGGTGAGGACAAGGATTTGTTGGACCAGTTCCAGTTGCTGTGACAACTGTACGTCTGGTTAGGGAGGCTGAGATTTAACTCAGAAGACCGTGTCTTCACCTTATTCCCCTTGAGCTAAGGACACCCGGTCCTCGCCCAATCACTCTGGTAAGTCTTCAAGGTAGACTTCCAAACCTTCACACACTTCGTTCACCAGCGATCCACAATGACTCTTGGATGCTCAGAACGCGACGCCTAACCGGCTGGAGGATTCACAGTCCTCAAGTGTAACAAGTCTTCAGGTCACGCGGACAGAAAGACTTCAGCGATGCCTAACACTCTTTGGCTCTGGGTGTTTGGGCTTTGTACTCGCAGGATTTCTCTCTCTCAAAAGCTTCGGAGGTGGGTTGCTCTCAAACGACAAAAGCCGTGCACTAAATCTGAGCAGCCACCAATTTATGGTGTAGGGGGTGGGCTATTTATAGCCACTAGGCAACCCGACCTGATTTGTCCGAAATGACCCTGGGTCACTAAGGAACTGACACGTGTTCCAACGGTCAGATTTCAAACACATGCGGCAGCTTGACTTGGGCTACAAGTAAAGCTGACCCATCTAGCTCTGGATAAGATTTGCTCTCATTGTCTTCGCTCGAAGACATAGGATTTTGGTTGAGCATCACTTCAGTCACTCTTTGTTCACTGGTACCCCACTTAATAGTACGGTGGTTCCTATGACTCAACAAAGAAGAAAAGGAAACAACGAAACAACTAAGTCTTCGCGCTCCATAGTCTTCATGCGATGTCTTCTCATGTCATAGTCTTCAATGTGAATATCTTCACATACCACCTTTGTCTTCAATGTCTTCATACATTTTTAGGGGTCATCTCCGGTAGGTAAACCGAATCAATGAGGGACTACTACCTGTGTTATCCTGCAATTCTCACAAACACATTAGTCCCTCAACCAGGTTTGTCGTCAATTCTCCAAAACAACTAGGGGTGGCACTAGATGCACTTACAATCTCCCCCTTTTTGGTGATTGATGACAAACTGGTTGAAGTTTTCAACGGGGATAAAAGTATGTGAAATTGTAAAGGTTAAAGGTATTGTCTTCATAAGTAGCAACAGGCTCCCCCTGAAGATGTGCATATAAGTAATTTTCTTTTGGAATGCAAATGCACATGGCAGGTTGTACTTGTGGAGATCCTCTTCAACTTATGAAGACAATTCATCATGCATGATTTGATATAACGAAGATAATGAAATGCATAATGAAAAATGGACGTCTGCAATATGACTACGTGCGGGATTTATCATCGCACATGTGGAATTTATCATCGCACCACAGAATAGCAAACAAGTAGCAGCCGACCATCAAGTTTAAGTGTTACAACTCAAAGAACCAAATGTATCAAAAGCAAGAGTTGTAAACACTAGGCAAAATATAAAGCAACCGCCCGTATGGACCCGCTTGAAGACTATCAACTCATATGCTTCTCCCCCTTTTGTTAGTAAGGACCAAAAAGGTTTGAAGACATAGAGCCTCTACTCGTTCCCAGAAGGAGTAGGTGAAGCTGCAGGGTTGGCGTCGAGGTTTGGCGGTGCAGAAGAACTTGGTGCAGGGTCGACATGCGCTGAAGTTGGAGGTGGTGAGGTAGCATCATCTTGATCATCTATGACTCTGGCATTCACCGTTGCAGCTGAGGAGGAATAATCAGAGTCTTCAAGAGAGGGATTCCGACGCAAGACATCATTCCTTGGAGGAGTGGAGTCAAACTTGAATCTTTCAGTGAAGCCATCGTCTTGAAGATCTGCTTCAGCACTCAGCAATGTCAAACTCTTCCATGACCTCCGACAGGTTTCATGAGTGACATGTTGGGGAACGTAGCAGAAATTCAAAATTTTCTACGCATCACCAAGATCAATCTATGGAATAATCTAGCACCGAGGGGAAGGGGAGTGCATCTACATACCATTGTAGATCGCAATGCGGAAGCGTTGCAAGAACGCGGATGAAGGAGTCGTACTCGTAGCGATTCAGATTGCGGTTGATTCCGATCTAAGCGCCGAACCACGGCGCCTCCGCGTTCAACACACGTGCAGCCCGGTGACGTCTCCCAGGCCTTGATCCAGCAAGGAGAGAGGGAGAGGTTGGGGAAGACTCCGTCCAGCAGCAGCACAACGGCATGGTGGTGATGGAGGAGCGTGGCACTCCAGCAGGGCTTCGCCAAGCACTGCGAGAGACGAGGAGGGAGATGGGTAGGGCTGCGCCAAAGAGAGAGGAAGACTCATGTCCGTGGCAGCCCCAAAACCCCCACCATATATAGGGGAGGGGGAGGGGCTGCGCCCCCATCTAGGGTTCCCCCCCAGGGGTGCGGCCAGCCCTAGATGCATCTAGGGGGGCGGCCAGAGGGGGACAAAGGGGGGGGCGCACCCTAGGTGGGCCTTAGGCCCATCTGAGCCTAGGGTTTCCCCCTTCCTCCTTCCCTGCGCCTTGGGCCTCTTGTGGGAGGCGCACCAGCTCACCTAGGGGCTGGTCCCTTCCCATACTTGGCCCACGCAGGCCTCCGGGGTTGGTGGCCCCTCCCGGTGGACCCCCGGAACCCTCCGGTGGTCCCGGTACATTACCGGTGACGCCCGAAACTCTTCCGGTGGCCAAAACGGGACTTCCCATATATAAATCTTTACCTCCGGACCATTCCGGAACTCCTCGTGACGTCCGGGATATCATCCCGGACTCCGAACAACATTCGGTAACCACGTATATCTATTCCCTATAACCCTAGCGTCATCGAACCTTAAGTGTGTAGACCCTACGGGTTCGGGAACCATGCAGACATGACCGAGACGTTCTCCGGCCAACAACCAACAACGGGATCTGGATACCCATGTTGGCTCCCACATGTTCCACGATGATCTCATCGGATGAACCACGATGTCGGGGATTCAATCAATCCCGTATACAATTCCCTTTGTCTACCGGTATAGTACTTGCCCGAGATTCGATCGTCGGTATCCTGATACCTTGTTCAATCTCGTTACCGGCAAGTCTCTTTACTCGTTCCGTAACACATCATCCCGTGATCAACTCCTTGGTCACATTGTGCACATTATGATGATGTCCTACCGAGTGGGCCCAGAGATACCTCTCCGTTTACACGGAGTGACAAATCCCAGTCTCGATTCGTGCCAACCCAACAGACACTTTCGGAGATACCTGTAGTGCATCTTTATAGCCACCCAGTTACGTTGTGACGTTTGGTACACCCAAAGCATTCCTACGGTATCCGGGAGTTGCACAATCTCATGGTCTAAGGAAATGATACTTGACATTAGAAAAGCTTTAGCAGACGAACTACACGATCTTGTGCTAGGCTTAGGATTGGGTCTTGTCCATCACATCATTCTCCTAATGATGTGATCCCGTTATCAACGACATCCAATGTCCATGGTCAGGAAACCGTAACCATCTATTGATCAATGAGCTAGCCAACTAGAGGCTTACTAGGGACATGGTGTTGTCTATGTATCCACACATGTATCTGAGTTTCCTATCAATACAATTTTAGCATGGATAATAAACGATTATCATGAACAAGGAAATATAATAATAACCAATTTATTATTGCCTCTAGGGCATATTTCTAACAGTCTCCCACTTGCACTAGAGTCAATAATCTAGTTCACATCACCATGTGAATGTAATGAATCCAACACCCATGGGGTTTGTTCATATCTCGCTTGTGAGAGAGGTTATTAGTCAACGGGTCTGAACCTTTCAGATCCGTGTGTGCTTTACGAATATCTATGTCATCTTGTAGATGCAGCTACCACGCGCTACTTGGAGCTATTTCAAATAACTGCTCTACTATACGAATCCGGTTTACTACTCAGAGTCATCCGGATTAGTGTCAAAGTTTGCATCGACGTAACCCTTTACGACGAACTCCTTTTCACCTCCATAATCGAGAAAATTCCTTAGTCCACTAGATACTAAGGATAAGTTCGACCGCTGTCATGTGATCCATTCCCGGATCACTATTGTACCCCTTGACTAACTCATGGCAAGGCACACTTCATGTGCGGTACACAGCATAGCATACTGTAGAGCCTACGTCTAAAGCATAGGGGACGACCTTCGTCCTTTCTCTCTCTTCTGCTGTGGTCAGGTCTTGAGTCTTACTCAATACTCACACCTTGTAACACAGCCAAGAACTCCTTCTTTGCTGATCTATTTTGAACTCCTTCAAAAACTTGTCACGGTATGTATTCATTTGAAAGTACTATTAAGCGTTTTTGATCTATCCTTATAGATCTTGATGCTCAATGATCAAGTAGCTTAATCCAGGTTTTCCATTAAAAAACACTTTTCAAATAACCCTGTATGCTTTCTAGAAATTCTACATCATCTCTGATCAACAATATGTCAACAACATATACTCATCAGAAATTCTATAGTGCTCCCACTCACTTCTTTGGAAATACAAGTTTCTCATAAACTTTGTATAAACCCAAAATCTTTGATCATCTCATCAAAGCGTACATTCCAACTCCGAGATGCTTACTCCAGTCCTTAGAAGGATTGCTGGAGCTTTGCATACTTGTTAGCATCTTTCAGGATTGACAAAAACCTTCTGGTTGTATCACATATAACCTTTCCTCAAGAAAATCGTCGAGGAAACAATGTTTTGATATCCTATCTGCAAGATTTCATAAATAATGCAGTAACTGCTAATACAATTCCAACAAACTCTTAGCATCGCTACGAGTGAGAAAGTCTCATCGTAGTCAACTCCTTGAACTTGTCGGAAAACATCTTAACGACAAGCCGAGCTTTCTTAATGGTGACACTTACCATCATTGTCTGTCTTCCTTTTAAAATCCATCTGCACCCAACAGCCTTACGACCATCAAGTATTTCTTCCAAAGTCTATACTTTGCTTTTATACATGGATCCTCTCTCGGATTTCATGGCCTCGAGCCATTCGTCGGAATCCGGGCCCACCATCGCTTCTCCATAGCTCGTAGGTTCATTGTTGTCTAGCAACATGACTTCCAAGACAGGATTACGTACCACTCTGAAGTAGTACGCATCCTTATCGACCTACGAGGTTTGGTAGTGACTTGATCCGAAGTTTCATGATCACTACCATAAGCTTCCACTTCAATTGGTGTAGGTGCCACAGGAACAACTTCCTGTGCCCTGCTACACACTAGTTGAAGTTATGGTTCAATAACCTCATCAAGTCTCCACCATCCTCCCACTCAATTCTTTCGAGAGAAACTTTTTCTCGAGAAAGGACCTGTTTACTTCCAGATCTGAAATAGGAGGTATACCCAACTGTTTTGGGTATTCTATGAAGATGCATTTATCCGCTTTGGGTTCGAGCTTATCAGCCTGAAACTTTTTCACATAAGCATCGCAGCCCCAAACTTTTAAGAAACGACAACATAGGTTTCTCTAAACGATGTCGTCTCAACGGAATTGCGTGGTGCCCTATTTAAAGTGAATGCTGTTGTCTCTAATGCCTAACCCATAAACGATAGTGGTAAAGAGACATCATGGTATGCACCATATCCAATAGGGTGCAGTTATGATGTTCGGACACACCATTACATTGTGGTGTTCCAGGCGGTATTAATTGTGAAACACTTTCCACAATGTCTTAATTGTGTGCCAAACTCGTAACTCAGATATCTCTATGATCATATCATAGACATTTTATCCTCTTGTCACGACGATCTTCAACTTCACTCTGAAATTACTTGAACCTTTCAATAATTCAGACTTGTGTTTCATCAAGTAAATATTCTCAGCATCTACTCAAATCATCTGTGAAGTAAGAACATATCGATATCCACTGCGTGCCTCAGCACTCATTGGACTGCACACATCAAATGTATTACTTCCAACAAGTTGCTCTCTTGTTCCATCTTACTGAAAACGAGGCCTTTCAGTCATCTTGCCCATGTGGTATGATTTGCATGTCTCAAGTGATTCAAAATCAAGTGAGTCCAAACGATCCATCTGCATGGAGTTTCTTCATGCATATATACCAATAGACATGGTTCGCATGTCTCAATCTTTTCAAAAACGAGTGAGTCCAAAGATCCATCTACGTGGAGCTTCTTCATGCGTTCTATACCAATATGACTCAAATGGCAGTGCCACAAGTATGTGGTACTATCATACTATTTTATATCTTTTGGCACGAACATGTGTATCACTGCGATCGAGATTCATTTTAGGTGCAAGACCATTGAAGGTATTATTCAAATAAACAGAGTAACCATTATTCTCCTTAAATGAATAACCGTATTGCGATAAACATAATCCAATCATGTTTATGCTCAACGCAAACACCAAATAACAATTATTTAGGTTTAACACCAATCTCGATGGTAGAGGGAGCATGCGATGCTTGATCACATCAACCTTGGAAGCACTTCCAACACATATCGTCATCTCACCTTTAGCTAGTCTCCGTTTATTCTGCAGCTTTTATTTCGAGTTACTAACACTTAGCAACTGAACCGGTATCTAATACCCTGGTGCTGCTAGGAGTACTAGTAAAGTACACATTCATATAATGTATATCCAATATACTTCTGTCGACCTTGCCTGCCTTCTCATCTACCAAGTATCTAGGGTAGTTCTGCTTCAGTGACCGTTCCCCTCATTACAGAAGCACTTAGTCTCGGGTTTGGGTTCAACCTTGGGATTCTTCACTAGAGCAGCAACTGATTTGCTGTTTCATGAAGTATCCCTTTTGCCCTTGCCCTTCTAGAAACTAGTGGTTTTACTAACCATCAACAACTGATGCTCCTTCTTGATTTCTACTTTCACGGTGTCAAACATCGCGAGTTGCTCAAGGATCATCATGTCTATCCCTGATATGTTATAGTTCATCACGAAGCTCTAATAGCTTGGTGGCAGTGACTATGGAGAACCATCACTATCTCATCTGGAAGATTAACTCCCACTCGATTCAAGTGATTGTAGTACTCAGACAATCTGAGCACGTGCTCAACGATTGAGCTTTTCTCCCTTAGTTTGCAGGCTTAAGAAACTTGTCAGAGGTCTCATACCTCTTGACGTGGGCATTAGTCTGAAATCCCAATTTCAGTCTTTGGAACATCTCATATGTTCTGCGACGTTTCAAAACCGTCTTGTCGCCACAATTTTAAACCGTTAGCATCACACACTGAACTATCATGTAGTCATCAAAACGTGTATGTCAGATGTTTCGTAACATCTACAGACGACGCTCGAGGTTCAGCACACCGAGCGGTGCATTAAGGACATAAGCCTTCTATGCAGCAATGAGGACAATCCTCAGTTTACGGACCCAGTCCGCATAATTGCTACTATCAACTTTCAACTAAATTTCTCTAGGAACATATCTTAAACAGTAGAACTAAAGCATAAGCTATGACATAATTTGCAAAGACCTTTTGACTATGTTCATGATAATTAAGTTCATCTGATTATTTAATGAACTCCCACTCAGATAGACATCCCTCTAGTCACCTAAGTGATACATGATCCGAGTCAAACTAGGCCGTGTCCGATCATCACGTGAGACGGACTAGTCATCATCGGTGAACATCTCCATGTTGATCGCATCTACTATACGACTCATGTTCGACCTTTCGATCTCTTGTGTTCCGAGGCCATGTCTGTACATGCTAGGCTCGTCAAGTCAACCTAAGTATTTCGCATGTGTTCCGAGGCCATGTCTGTACATGCTAGGCTCATCAACACCCGTTGTATGCGAACGTTAGAATCTATCACACCCGATCATCACGTGGTGCTTCGAAACAACGAACCTTCGCAACGGTGCACAGTTAGGGGGAACATGTCTCTTGAAATTTTAGTGAGGGATCATCTTATTTATGCTACCGTCGTTCTAAGCAAATAAGATGTAAACATGACAAACATCACATGCAAATCATAAAGTGACATGATATGGCCAATATCATCTTGCGCCTTTTGATCTCCATCTTCGAGGCGCGGCATGATCACCTTCGTCACCGGCATGACACCATGATCTCCATCATCATGATCTCCATCATCGTGTCTTCATGAAGTTGTCTCGCCAACTATTACTTCTACTACTATGGCTAACGGTTAGCAATAAAGTAAAGTAATTACATGGCGTTTTTCATTGACACGCAGGTCATACAATAAATTAAGACAACTCCTATGGCTCCTGCCGGTTGTCATACTCATCGACATGCAAATCGTGATTCCTATTACAAGAACATGATCAATCTCATACATCACATATATCATTCATCACATCCTTTTGGCCATATCACATCACATAGCATACCCTGCAAAAACAAGTTAGACGTCCTCTAATTGTTGTTGCATGTTTTACGTGGCTGCTATGGGTTTCTAGCAAGAACGTTTCTTACCTACGCAAAAACCACAACGTGATATGCCAATTTCTATTTACCCTTCATAAGGACCCTTTTCATCGAATCCGATCCGACTAAAGTGGGAGAGACAGACACCCGCTAGCCACCTTATGCAACTAGTGCATGTCAGTCGGTGGAACCTGTCTCACGTAAGTGTACGTGTAAGGTCGGTCCGGGCCGCTTCATCCCACGATGCCGCCGAATCAAGATAAGAATAGTAACGGCAAGTAAATTGACAAAATCGACGCCCACAACTACTTTGTGTTCTACTCGTGGATAGAAACTACGCATAGACCTAGCTCATGATGCCACTGTTGGGGAACGTAGCAGAAATTCAAAATTTTCTACGCATCACCAAGATCAATCTATGGAATAATCTAGCACCGAGGGGAAGAGGAGTGCATCTACATACCATTGTAGATCGCGATGCGGAAGCGTTGCAAGAACGCGGATGAAGGAGTTGTACTCGTAGCGATTCAGATCGCGGTTGATTCCGATCTAAGCGCCGAACCACGGCGCCTCCGCGTTCAACACACGTGCAGCCCGGTGACGTCTCCCACGCCTTGATCCAGCAAGGAGAGGGGGAGAGGTTGGGGAAGACTCCGTCCAGCAGCAGCACAATGGCATGGTGGTGATGGAGGAGCGTGGCACTCCAGCAGGGCTTCGCCAAGCACTGCGAGAGACGAGGAGGGAGATGGGTAGGGCTGCGCCAAAGAGAGAGGAAGACTCATGTCCGTGGCAGCCCCAAAACCCCTACTATATATAGGGGAGGGGGAGGGGCTGCGCCCCCATCTAGGGTTCCCCCCAAGGGGTGCGGCCAGCCCTAGATGCATCTAGGGGGGCGGCCAGAGGGGGAGAGAGGGGGGGGCGCACCCTAGGTGGGCCTTAGGCCCATCTGAGCCTAGGGTTTCCCCCTTCCCCCTTCCCTGCGCCTTGGGCCTCTTGTGGGAGGCGCACCAGCCCACCTAGGGGCTGGTCCCTTCCCACACTTGGCCCACGCAGGCCTCCGGGGTTGGTGGCCCCTCCCGGTGGACCCCCGGAACCCTCCGGTGGTCCCGGTACATTACCGATGACGCCCGAAACTCTTCCGGTGGCCAAAACGGGACTTCCCATATATAAATCTTTACCTCCGGACCATTCCGGAACTCCCCATGACGTCCGGGATCTCATCCGGGACTCCGAACAACATTCGGTAACCACGTATATCTATTCCCTATAACCCTAGCGTCATCGAACCTTAAGTGTGTAGACCCTACGGGTTCGGGAACCATGCAGACATGACCGAGACGTTCTCCGGCCAACAACCAACAGTGGGATCTGGATACCCATGTTGGCTCCCACATGTTCCACGATGATCTCATCGGATGAACCACGATGTAGGGGATTCAATCAATCCCGTATATAATTCCCTTTGTCTACCGGTATAGTACTTGCCCGAGATTCGATCGTCGGTATCCCGATACCTTGTTCAATCTCGTTACCGGCAAGTCTCTTTACTCGTTCCGTAACACATCATCCCGTGATCAACTCCTTGGTCACATTGTGCACATTATGATGATGTCCTATCGAGTGGGCCCAGAGATACCTCTCCGTTTACACGGAGTGACAAATCCCAGTCTCGATTCGTGCCAACCCAACAGACACTTTCGGAGATACCTGTAGTGCACCTTTATAGCCACCCAGTTACGTTGTGACGTTTGGTACACCCAAAGCATTCCTACGGTATCCGGGAGTTGCACAATCTCATGGTCTAAGGAAATGATACTTGACATTAGAAAAGCTTTAGCAGACGAACTACACGATCTTGTGCTAGGCTTAGGATTGGGTCTTGTCCATCACATCATTCTCCTAATGGTCAGGAAACCGTAACCATCTATTGATCAACGAGCTAGTCAACTAGAGGCTTACTAGGGACATGGTGTTGTCTATGTATCCACACATGTATCTGAGTTTCCTATCAATACAATTTTAGCATGGATAATAAATGATTATCATTAACAAGGAAATATAATAATAACCAATTTATTATTGCCTCTAGGGCATATTTCTAACATGACAAATGCATTCTTGGTGGCAAGATTGCGAATGCGATTGACGTCTACCAAGAGGCTTTGCATCTGCCGCTTCAGCCAGTAGTGATGCTTATCTTGTTTCTGATGCAGGGCAACGAGAAGCTCTCGGTCATTGAGAAAACGAGATTGCTTCCGAGGCCTTTGAGCAATAGTGCTTTCAGTGGCTTCAGTATGGGCACGGTGAGGGAAGCGTGTATTGCCAGCCAAAGGATAAACACGAGTGATGGCCTGAACTCCTTCAATGGGCCGTGTGAAGCTTTGGTGACCAGCATTGTGAAGACAAATAGGCTCCTTGGCAGGCTCTGGGTATATGGCTTCAATTGACATATCAACCTCTGGCAAAAAGATCAGATGGTTGCGAGCAGAAGACTGATAGTTGATAGCTGAATGAAGCTTGATAAGGCGCATAACCCATGGAGCGTAGAACTTCAGACCAAAGAGATCAGAGCCTGATGCAGCCAATTGCCTGATAAAGAAGTCTTGAGCATTGAAGCTAATGCCATTGAAGATGTAAAAGACGAATGTCTTCATCGCTCCTTCAAGCTTTGCTGCAGAAGAATGTCCCTTGATGGGCCATAGAGTTCGCCTTATGATATGATAGATTGTTCGGGGCAGATACTCTAGGTCTTCAGCAAAGAACTCTCTTGGGTATTCAGCATCGCGTGGCAGAGGCTTCATCATGCTCAACATTTGGCTCATGTTGGGCTCTGGCTTCTGAAAGATGCTCTCCAATGCATTGCGGTGAAACGGACAACCAGGCTCGTAGAGTTCACCTGGAGTGGGCAGGCCAGTCAGCTCAATGATATCAAGAGCTTTGGCTTCATGATGGACATTGCCTGTCATCCACTCAAGGACCCAAGTCTTCGGATCCCTGTTGTAGCCGCGAATGTGGAGGGTAGCATAAAATTGTAGTAGAAGCTCTTCATTCCAATGCTCCTTGTCAGTCACAAAGTTCAGAAGTCCAGCATCACGGAAGCAGTCAAGGGCTTCTTCAAGGCAGGGCAGTCCAGCAATGGCTTCAGTGTCTAGACGCATATGTGGAAAGATACGCCCTTGGTCATAGAGAACACAGGAATAGTAGCTGCGCTGCTGATAGCTCCAGAACCGATCTGATGAAATCCTTGGCTTGGAATAGGGGTTCTTGGCACTATCAAAGAAGGTTTTGTGCGCAATGAAGCCATTTGCATTGAATGACCCTGGTGAAGTTGCAGTACCTGGAAACCTGGGCAACCTTGGCTTCGGCTTCTGGACCAGAGGCCTGTGCTCGATATGATAGTCAAATTGCGGACCAGCAGCAGGTGGAGGAACTAGAATGGGCCATCTGAGAGTGACCAGCTGACCATGATCATATGCTTGCTCGATGGTGTGTGGCCGTGGAGGCGATACAGGAGCAGTGGCAGTGGTATTGACTTCAGGCTGCAGATTTGCGTCAGGTGCAGCATTGGCTTCAGGTGGAATCACTTCTGGCACCACATTAACTTCAGGCGCCACAGTAGCTTCAGCCATGACAACGTCATTGGCTTCAGTATGGGTGATGGTGGTCGCCTCAATGTTATCAACCTCCACTCAAGTAGCTGGAGGGTCGAACACATTCTCCTCGAGAACAACTTCAGGGTTGGTTGGGGGAGTAGTTGGTGATTCTTCTTCACGGGGGGAGTGTTGAGGGTGATCAGCCCATGAATCATCCTGAGCAATTGGCGTCGAAGGACGACCAATGCTGATGAGTTCGCTGTTCGTGAGAACAGGCGATGATACCACATTTTGCTCGATCTGAGGAAGGACTTCATCATCTTCTACATTGTCATGGTGACCAATGTCTTCAGCTGTGGTGGGGTCAACAGCTGGAATGTCTTCAGCTTCAGGAGCCTCTGTGGAAGCAGGCTCATGAACTATCATACGACGCTCTTGGAGTGCAGACGCAGGACGAGCAACAGAAATCGGCTCGACGACAAGGGGCTTTGAGGGAGCAGCCCGATCTTTCTTCTTGGTTTTTCGCTTCTTGGCAGGTGGAGCCTCGTCAGTGGTGTTCTTGGTCTTGCGCTTTTTGGCTTCGGCTTCAGCTGCCCTTGTTTTCTTGAGCTCTGAAGCCACTGTGGGGACCTTAGGCTTCACGCCTGTCATACTGGCGGGGAAGACAATGCGAGGTTCTTCCCACCTGGATGTTTCAGCTGGGGCCATAGTAGGCTTCTTTTTCTAAGCAGCCATCTTGGGGTCAATGCCAGGATGCCCAATTGCCTTGCGCTTCTCAGCTTCATTGTAAGCTTGAACACATTTGGCAGCCAAGTGCTTCATGCACTCTCGAGAACCTTTGGCTTCATCACGTTTCTTGTGAAACGCCTCCTTGAGCTCATGCATCATTGTCTTGAAGTTTTGGACGTCTGTCACACTGAGCTGGGCCATATGCTTCTTGGACTGAGCCTTCTCATAGTCAATCTTGTGCTTCAGTTCAACAATTTTCTGAGCTAGAGCCAGCTCAGGAGCAATGGCGCCATGGAAGGAGACGCTGAGGCCAATTGGAAGTTGAAGATCATCAAAGCTGAGATTTGGGGTGTCAAACCACTCATCAATGAAGTTGTTCAATACTTCCACGTCAAAGAGAGGCAAATCATTGAAGATTTCCACCTCTTGCTTCCTCTTTATCAGCAGCTCAAGAGCATCATCAGCAAGATCGTCGTCACTCGACAGATCAATGGCGTCGTTCTCATTTCTTAGAACAGCAGCAGGGGTCAGTGCTTGACCAGTGGTGTGCATGGGTGATAACCCACAAGTATAGGGGATCGCAACAGTTTTCGAGGGTAGAGTATTCAACCCAAATTTATTGATTCGACACAAGGGGAGCCAAAGAATATTCTCAAGTATTAGCAGTTGAGTTGTCAATTCAACCACACCTCGATAACTTAGTATCTGCAGCAAAGTATTTAGTAGCAAAGTAATATGATAATAGTGGTAACGGTAACAAAAGTAACGGTAGCAAAAGTAATATTTTTGGTATTTTGTAGTGATTGTAACAGTAGCAACAGAAAAGTAAATAAGCGAAGAACAGTATGTGAAAAGCTCGTAGGCATTGGATCGGTGATGGAAAATTATGCCGGATGCGGTTCATCATGTAACAGTCATGACATAGGGTGACACAGAACTAGCTCCAATTCATCAATGTAATGTAGGCATGTATTCAGAATATAGTCATACGTGCTTATGGAAAAGAACTTGCATGACATCTTTTGTCCTACCCTCCCGTGGCAGCGGGGTCCTAATGGAAACTAAGGGATATTAAGGCCTCCTTTTAATAGAGTACCGGAACAAAGCATTAGCACATAGTGAATACATGAACTCCTCAAACTATGGTCATCACCGGGAGTGGTCCCGATTATTGTCACTTCGGGGTTGCCGGATCATAACACATAGTAGGTGACTATAGACTTGCAAGATAGGATCAAGAACTCACATATATTCATGAAAACATAATAGGTTCAGATCTGAAATCATGGCACTCGGGCCCTAGTGACAAGCATTAAGCATAGCAAAGTCATAGCAACATCAATCTCAGAACATAGTGGATACTAGGGATCAAACCCTAACAAAACTAACTCGATTACATGATAGATCTCATCCAACCCATAACCGTCCAGCAAGCCTACGATGGAATTACTCACGCACGGCGGGGAGCATCATGAATTTGGCGATGGAGGATGGTTGATGATGACGACGACGATGAATCCCCCTCTCCGGAGCCCCGAACGGACTCCAGATCAGCCTCCCGAGAGGTTTTAGGGCTTGGCGGCGGCTCCGTATCGTAAAACACGATGAATCCTTCTCCTTGATTTTTTTCTCCCCGAAAGTGAATATATGGAGTTGGAGTTGAGGTCGGTGGAGCGTCAGGGGGCCCACGAGGTAGGCGGGCGCGCCCTCCACCCTCGTGGACAGGGTGTGGGCCCCCTGACGTGGATTTTTCTTCCGATATTTTTCTTATTTTCCAAATAGATGTTCCGTGGAGTTTCAGGTCATTCCGAGAACTTTTGTTTGTGCACATAAATAACACCATGGAAAGTCTGCTGAAAACAGCGTCAGTCCGGGTTAGTTCCATTCAAATCATGCAAGTTAGAGTCCAAAACAAGGGCAAAAGTGTTTGGAAAAGTAGATACGACGGAGACGTATCAACTCCCCCAAGCTTAAACCTTTGCTTGTCCTCAAGCAATTCAGTTGATAAACTGAAAGTGATAAAGAAAAACTTTTACAAACTCTGTTTGCTCTTGTTATTATAAATATGTAAAGTCAGCATTCAAGTTTTCAGCAAAGATTATGACTAACCACATTCACAATAACTCTTAGGTCTCATGTTTACTCATATCAATGGCATAATCAACTAGTGAGCCATAATAATAAATCTCGGATGACAAGACTTTCTCAAAACAATCATATATGATATAACAGGATGGTATCTCGCTAGCCCTTTCTGAGACCGCAAAACATAAATGCAGAGCACCTTTAAAGATCAAGGACTGACTAGACATTGTAATTCATGGTAAAAGAGAGCCATTCATAGT
Source organism: Aegilops tauschii subsp. strangulata (assembly GCF_002575655.3). NCBI lineage: Eukaryota > Viridiplantae > Streptophyta > Magnoliopsida > Poales > Poaceae > Aegilops > Aegilops tauschii. The sequence goes on from NC_053037.3 coordinate 393,672,674, forward strand.
CATACCCAATATAAATTAATAGTAATGGATGCAAATGACAGCAGCGCTCTCCAGCTAGTGCATTTTAATAAGAGGGTGATGACTCAACATAAAAGTAAATAGATAGGACCTTCGCAGAGGGAAGCAGGGATTTGTAGAAGTGCCAGAGCTCGGTTTTGAAATAGAGATAAACAATATTTTGAGCGGCATACTTTCATTGTCAACATAACAACCAAGAGATGGCGATATCTTCCATGCTACACACATTATAGGCGGTTCCCAAACAGAATGGTAAAGTTTATACTCCCCCTCCACCAACAAGCATCAATCCATGGCTTGCTCGAAACAACGAGTGCCTCCAACTAGCAACAGTCCCAGGGGGAGTTTTGTTTGCAATTATTTTGATTTAGTTTGCATAAAGCATGGGACTGGGCATCCCGGTGACCAGCCATTTTCTCGTGAGTGAGGAGCGGAGTCCACTCCTCTTGAGAATAACCCGCCTAACATGGAAGATACGGACAACCCTAGTTGATACATGAGCTATTCGAGCATACAAAACAAAATGTTTATTTGAAGGTTTAGAGTTTGGCACATACAAATTTACTTGGAACGGCAGGCAGATACCGCATATAGGAAGGTATGGTGGACTCATATGGCATAACTTTGGGGTTTAAGGGATTGGATGCACAAGCAGTATTCCCGCTTAGTACAAGTGAGGGCTAGCAAAAGACTGGGAAGCGACCAACTAGAGAGCGACAACAGTCATGAACATGCATTAAAATTAATAAACATTGAGTGCAAGCATGAGTAGGATATAATCCACCATGAACATAAATATCGTGAAGGCTATGTTGATTTGTTTCAACTACATGTGTGAACATGTGCCAAGTCGAGTCACTTAAATCATTCAAAGGAGGATACCACCCCACTATACCACATCAGAACCATTTTAATAGCATGTTGGCATGCAAGGTAAACCATTATAACTCATAGCTAATCAAGCATGGAATAAAAACTATGATCTCTAATTGTCATTGCAAACATGTTTATTCATAATAGGCTGAATCAGGAACGATGAACTCATCATATTTACAAAAACAAGAGAGGTCGAGTTCATACCAGCTTCTCTCATCTCAGTCAGTCCATCATAGATCGTCATAATTGCCTTTCACTTGCACGACCGAACGATATAAAAATAATAAGAGTGCACGTGCATTGGACTAAGCTGGAATCTGCGAGCATTCAATAAACAGGAGAAGACAAGGCAATATGGGCTCTTGGTTAAATCAACAATAATGCATATAAGAGCCACTTCAACAATTTAATTATGCTCTTCTCCTATCGACCCCCAAAGAAAAGAAAAGAAATAAAACTATTTACACGGGAAAGCTCCCAACAAGCAAAAGAAGGACGGGAAATCTTTTTGGGTTTTCTTTTTAATTATTACTACTACAGCAAGAAAAGTAAACTAACTAAAAGTTACACTAATTTTTTTGTTTTAAGGGTTAACAAACACACAAGAAGAAAGCAGGAAAAAGAAAATAAACTAGCAAGGATATTACAGTGAAAAAGTATGAGCACCGAGATTTAGCAATGAGTGTGTGAACATGAATGTAATGTCGGTGAGAAATACGTACTCCCCCAAGCTTAGGCTTTTGGCCTAAGTTGGTTCATTGCCACGGATGGCCTGGCGGATATCCATAGTTGTAGCTGGGGTCGTACTGAGATGAAGAAGACTCTGATTGCCACTGGCTGGCAGTCATCTCCGGATCCCAAAAGTAATCAGACTGTCGTGGAGGCTCAAATTGTGGTTCGGGCTCAGGGGCTGGTGTAGGGTTCTGGTAGGCGTGAATGGCCGCCCACGGAACGAGATACGGACCTGTAGATAAATTAAACAAGGAGGGAGCAGGCAAGGTAATAGTCTCAGGGTGATGTTTATCAAAGAACAATTTGTATTTAAGCTCCCCTTCCTTGTTCTTAACAATAAAGTCATGCGCTACCATACTCTTATAATCTAAATAAGCATTGGGCAGCAATTTTTCTTCTTTCTCATAGAGCCTAATAGGTATGTTATAATGTGCAGCAAGGCGTGAAGCATAAATACCTCCAAAGATGGGACCCTTAGTATGGTTCAAACTTAACCGTTTAACAATAATACCGCCCATACTAATAGTGTTATCGGAAAATAAACCATGGAACAAAATGATAATATCAGGAACACTAAGGTTTCCACAGTTTTCGCGACCAATTAAGCAACAACTAGCAAATATGGCAAAGTAGCGTAAAACAGGAAAATGTATGCTAGTGATTCTTGCATCGGAAACCTTCCTAGTTTCCCCTACAGTAATAGTGTCAATAAACCCATCCACATCTTTACGATGTGGTTCATCTAAGGTACTCTCGAAGGGTATTTCGCAAACCTTGCAAAATTCATCTAGTGGCATCTTCTTAACAACATCATATAAATGAAACTCTACTGAAGGAGGTGTTTCCTTAGGAAAATAGTAGAAGTTTTGCCCAAAAGTATTGGTGAGTAAGAGATACTGATGACGTTGGTCGCGGAGAAAATCGGTGAGGCCAGCATTCTGAGCCAATAAATAGAAATCATCATAAATCCTGGCTTCTCTCAAGAAATCATCGGAAGGCCATTCACACGGCCGAACCTCTGCGGTGCGAGGCAAATTATATTTGGGCCTCTGTGCTTCTTCATTCTGCTTTTCCTTCGAGCTTCAGCTCGATGAGCCCCTCAAAAATCTCTTCATTATTTCTGAAAATTTCTGAAATTTTTAGTAACATCAAACAAAAGTGAACCAAGCTCAATAAAATTGATAGCAACTACTCCTACAAGTGCCTAGAGCCTATATCAAGCACTAGAACTACTTGGAACCATATAAATTTGACATGCAAGCTCAAGAACATGGTCACCTAGGCAGCACAAATTCGTAATGAATAAAGCACTAGAACAAAAACTAATTGGACCAATGGAGGAGTTACATACCAAGGAACAATCTCCCCAAGCAGTTTTGTGAGAAGTGCTTTGAGCAAGGAGATCGAAAATCGCAGCAAAATGAGCTAGAACTCGTGCTTGAGCTGGATATTGGTGTTTGTGGGAGGAAGAAGAAGTGTGTGGGTGCAGGAATAAGTGGAGGGGAGCCACCGTGGGCCCACGAGGCAGGGGGCGCGCCCAGGGGGTAGGGCGCGCCCTCCACCCTCATGGCCAGGTGCTTGCCCCTCCTGCTGTGTTCTCAGTGCCAGATATTCCCAAAAAATTTAGAAAAAAATCATATTCCATTTTCACGGCATTTGGAGAACATTTATTTTTGGGGTATTTTTATATTGCACGGATAAATCAGAAAACAGACAGAAAAATACTATTTTTACTTTATTTCAACTAAATAACAGAAAGTAGAAAGAGGGTACAGAAGGTTGTGCCTTCTAGTTTCATCCATGTCATGCTCATCAAAAGGAATCCGCTAACAAGGTTGATCAAGTCTTGTTAACAAACTCATTCCGAATAACATGGAACCGGAGAAATTTCGAATAACACTATGTTACCTCAACGGGGATATGCACATCCCCAATAATAAGAATATCATATTTCTTCTTGACAGTAGGAAGAGGAAATTCAAAACCTCCAAAAATAATTGATGGAATTTTTCCAATAGAATTGATACTGTGGAGTTGAGGTTGTTTCCTCGGAAAGTGTACCGTATGCTCATTGCCATTAACATGAAAAGTGACATTGCTTTTGTTGCAATCAATAATAGCCCCTGCAGTATTCAAAAAAGGTCTTCCAAGAATAATAGATAGAGATACTATCGTCCTCGGGAATATCAAGAATAACAAAGTCCGTTAAAATGGTAACGTTTGCAACCACAACAGGCACATCCTCACAAATACCGACAGGTATAGCAGTTGATTTATCAGCCATTTGCAAAGATATTTCAGTAGGTGTCAACTTATTCAAATCAATTCTACGATATAAAGAGAGAGGCATAACACTAACACCGGCTCCAAGATCACATAAAGCAGTTTTAACATAGTTTCTTTTAATGGAGCATGGTATAGTGGGTACTCCTGGATCTCCTAGTTTCTTAGGTATTCCACCCTTAAAAGTATAATTAGCAAGCATGGTGGAAATTTCAGCTTCCGGTATCTTTCTTTTATTAGTAACAATTTCTTTCATGTACTTAGCATAAGGATTCATTTTGAGCATATCAGTTAATCGCATACGCAAAAAGATAGGTCTAATCATTTCAGCAAAGCACTCAGAATCCTCATCATCCTTTTTCTTGGATGGTTTGGGAGGAAAAGGCATGGGTTTCTGAACCCATGGCTCCCTTTCTTTACCATGTTTCCTAGCAACAAAGTCTCTCTTATCATAACGTTGATTCTTTGATTGTGGGTTATCAAGATCAACAGCAGGTTCAATTTCTACATCATTATCATTACTAGGTTGAGCATCAACATGAACATTATCATTAACATTTTCATTAGGTTCATGTTCATTACCAGATTGTGTTTCAGCATCAGAAATACAAATATCATTTGGATTCTCAGGTGTTTCAGCAGTAGGTTCACTAGAAGCATGCAAAGTCCTATCATTTTTCTTTTTCTTCTTTTTAGAAGGACTAGGTGCATCAATATTATTTCTCTGAGAATCTTGCTCAATTCTCTTAGGGTGGCCTTCAGGATACAACGGTTCCTGAGTCATCTTACCAGTTCTAGTAGCCACTCTAACAGCATAATCATTTTTCTTACTATTCAATTCATTGAGCAAATCATTTTGAGCTTTAAGTACTTGTTCTACTTGAGTGGTAACCATAGAAGCATCTTTAGTAATGAGTTTAAGTTCACCTTTAACATTAGCCATGTAATTACTCAAGTGCTCAAGCGTATCAGAATTGTATTTCAATTGTCTACCAAAATAAGCAGTGAAGTTTTCTTGTTTGACAATAAAATTATCAAACTCTTCTAAGCATTGTCTAGCAGACTTATAGTGAGGAATATCACCTTCATCAAATCTATAGAGAGAATTTACCTTTACTACCTGTGTCGGGTTATCAAGACCATGAGTTTCTTCAATAGGTAATGGATTAAGATCATATGTTTCTTCAACAGGCGGTAGATTTAGGCCATGTATTTCTTCAATAGGAGGTAAATTCTTAACATCTTCAGCTTTAATACCCTTTTCTTTCATAGATTTCTTTGCCTATTGCATATCTTTAGGACTGAGAAATAGAACACCTCTTTTCTTTGGAGTTGGTTTAGGAATAGGCTCAGGAGCTGGCTCCGGAAGTGTCCAATTATTTTCATTCGTCAACATATTATTTAATAGAATTTCAGCTTCATCCGGTGTTCTTTCCCTGAAAACAGAACTAGCACAACTATCCAGGTAATCTCTGGAAGCATCGGTTAGTCCATTATAAAAGATATCAAGTATTTCATTTTTCTTAAGAGGATGATCAGGCAAAGCATTAAGTAACTTGAGAAGCCTCCCCCAAGCTTGTGGGAGACTCTCTTCTTCAATTTGCACAAAATTGTATATATCCCTTAAAGCAGCTTGTTTCTTATGAGCAGGGAAATATTTAGCAGAGAAGTAATAAATCATATCCTGGGGACTACGCACACAACCAGGATCAAGAGAATTAAACCATATCTTAGCATCACCCTTTAATGAGAACGGAAATATTTTAAGGATATATAGGTAGCGAGATTTCTCATCATTAGTGAACAGGGTGGCTATATCATTTAATTTAGTAAGATGTGCCACAACAGTTTCAGATTCATAGCCATGAAAAGGATCAGATTCAACCAAAGTAATTATATTAGGATCAACAGAGAATTCATAATCCATATCAGTAACACAGATAGGTGAAGTAGCAAAAGCAGGGTCAGGTTTCATTCTATCATTAAGAGATTGCTGCTTCCATTTAGCTAATAAGCTCTTGAGTTCATATCTATCTTTGCAAGCTAAAATAGCTAAAGTAGCTTCTTTATCAAAAACATAACCCTCAGGAATAACAGGCAAGTCTTCATCATCACTTTCATCTATATAATCAGTTTCAATAATTTGTTTCTCTCTAGCCCTAGCAATTTGTTCATCAAGAAATTCACTAAGTGGCACATTAGTATCAAGCATAGAAGTAGTTTCATCATAAGTATCATGCATAGCAGAAGTGGCATCATCAATAACATGCGACATATCAGAACGAATAGCAGAAGCAGGTTTAGGTGTCGCAAGCTTACTCGAAACAGAAGGTGAATCAAGTGCAGAGCTAGATGGCAGTTCCTTACCTCCCCTCGTAGTTGAGGGATAAATTGTTGTCTTAGCGTCTTTCAAATTCTTCATAGTGACCAGCAGATATAAATCCCAAGTGACTCAAAGAATAGAGCTATGCTCCCCGGCAACGGCGCCAGAAAATAGTCTTGATAACCCACAAGTATAGGGGATCGCAACAGTTTTTGAGGGTAGAGTATTCAACCCAAATTTATTGATTCGACACAAGGGGAGCCAAAGAATATTCTCAAGTATTAGCAGTTGAGTTGTCAATTCAACCACACCTGGATAACTTAGTATCTGCAGCAAAGTATTTAGTAGCAAAGTAATATGATAATAGTGGTAACGGTAACAAAAGTAACGGTAGCAAAAGTAATATTTTTGGTATTTTGTAGTGATTGTAATAGTAGCAACGGAAAAGTAAATAAGCGAATAATAGTATGTGAAAAGCTCGTAGGCATTGGATCGGTGATGGAAAATTATGCCCGATGCGGTTCATCATGTAACAGTCATAACATAGGGTGACACAGAACTAGCTCCAATTCATCAATGTAATGTAGGCATGTATTCCGAATATAGTCATACGTGCTTATGGAAAAGAACTTGCATGACATCTTTTGTCCTACCCTCCCGTGGCAGCGGGGTCCTAATGGAAACTAAGGGATATTAAGGCCTCCTTTTAATAGAGTACCAGAACAAAGCATTAGCACATAGTGAATACATGAACTCCTCAAACTATGGTCATCACCGGGAGTGGTCCCGATTATTGTCACTTCGGGGTTGCCGGATCATAACACATAGTAGATGACTATAGACTTGCAAGATAGGATCAAGAACTCACATATATTCATGAAAACATAATAGGTTCAGATCTGAAATCATGGCACTCGGGCCCTAGTGACAAGCATTAAGCATAGCAAAGTCATAGCAACATCAATCTCAGAACATAGTGGATACTAGGGATCAAACCCTAACAAAACTAACTCGATTACATGATAGATCTCATCCAACCCATAACCGTCCAGCAAGCCTACGATGGAATTACTCACGCACGGCGGTGAGCATCATGAATTTGGTGATGGAGGATGGTTGATGATGACGACGACGATGAATCCCCCTCTCCGGAGCCCCGAACGGACTCCAGATCAGCCTCCCGAGAGGTTTTAGGGCTTGGCGGCGGCTCCGTATCGTAAAACGTGATGAATCCTTCTCCTTGATTTTTCTCTCCCCGAAAGTGAATATATGGAGTTGGAGTTGAGGTCGGTGGAGCGTCAGGGGGGCCACGAGGTGCCCTCCACCCTCGTGGACAGGGTGTGGGCCCCCTGACGTGGATTTTTCTTCCGATATTTTTCTTATTTTCCAAATAGATGTTCCGTGGAGTTTCAGGTCATTCCGAGAACTTTTGTTTCTGCACATAAATAACACCATGGAAAGTCTGCTGAAAACAACGTCAGTCCGGGTTAGTTCCATTCAAATCATGCAAGTTAGAGTCCAAAACAAGGGCAAAAGTGTTTGGAAAAGTAGATACGAAGGAGACGTATCAATGGGCTTCTTCTTCTTCTTCTCAGACTTGGAGATGCGTGAGAGATCTTCAGACTGCACACTTGGTGCAGGAGGAGCAGTGGCCAGAGGCTTCGCTCGCGAAGCTCTTGGTGCAGTGGAAGGCTTCGAAGCCTTGGGTTTCTTCAGCTTCTTTGGCTTCGGTAGTGCAGGCGCTTCGTCAGAATTAGCGTCATCTACAGAGTGATCCATGGCTGCCCCTTGAACCATGATGTGAGTGATGAGACCCTCTAGGTTGTAGAAGGGCCCAACAAGATTGGGTTCAGCTTCGCGTGTGCCATCGGCACGAGGAGCAGAGGGACCTGGGTTGAAGTCTAATCCCCGCGACTTCTTGTTCTCTTTGGCCGAGTTCTTGGCAAACTGAAAGTTGCGCTTGAACAGATTGTTGTCACAACACCAGAGCAACGAAGATGGGTCGGCATCAGTAGGCTGTGGTCCACGGACCATGCAAGGGTAGAAGCCTTGATCAATGGCTTCAGCTCTGGACCTGGGTGGAAGATTTTTGTACAAGATGTCTCCCCAGGGTCGCTTGATGGCATTCTTTTCAGCATATTCCTGGGTCACGAACCTGTACTTGAACCATTGCTCTGCCCAATATCTTCGAATCCATTGGATTCGTGTTTTGCGCTGATTGTAATCCTCCTCTGGATCTGTCTTGTATAGCTCACAGAGGTCAGGTGGCAAATCTCTTGATGTTCCCCCACGACGCTGTCTACCTCCCTTCCTTGCTGACTTATCTGTTGCCATGAAGTTCAGACGGAATGGCTTCCATCTGCTGGTCAGACAGGAACTGGCTTCGGGAGAGTTGATATGATGTTATAAGAATTCTGCAAATGAATGCATACTATGAGAACCAAGGGATTCTCCCACGGACATGTACCTGTGACAGCATTAGTGATGCGAGGGAAGGGGAAGAGGTCATATGCATTCTCAGAAGATTTTGAAGATAAATCAGTTTAGAAGACTTTGACCTCATAGCGGGAAGACATTCACTTATATGTTGAGAGTTGGTTCCAGATTTGTACGAATCCAAGAATAGGTACAAGTGAGGAATCTAACTACGTGTGAAGCATAAATGAATATACTAGGCATCATATGAGATGAAAAACAGGATAGATCCAAATTTGTGGAGACAGAAACCACTTTTGGTAGGAAGGATGAATCTATCGGATCAAAAAGACAGTAAAAAGAGAGTTTTAGTTTACCACACGCTGAACTGCTAGACAGAGTAGAAGATGAGGCCGAGCAGTTCAATCTTCCGTGCCCTAACTTGGCGATGGAGGACACCTACGGCGGCGGCGGAGAAGACGATGTCCACGGCCGGTGTGAAGACGGCGTCGGTGAGGTCGCGGCAGCTAAGCGCTTCGTCGCCGGCGTCGTCGAGAGCTAGCGGTGGCGCTAGGGTTTGTTTGAGGTGGTGAGGTGGAAGAAGTATTTTGACCGTGATGTGATGTGCATTTATAGGGAGAGGGACGGCACAGCGCAATTACGCAGGTGCCCCTGGCGGTTCACATCTGAGGGACACGTGGCAAACATGCAACACATTGGAAGTTGTTCCATGTTCCCACGCACGCCTGGACTGTGGGGTGGTCGCTCCAGCTTCTCCGGGTTTCAGGCAATAAGGATTGAGCATTTAAAACAGATTTAATGTTTGTCTCTGTATCTTCTGCTGACAAGGACACAAAGAAGACATTCGACGGTTTCAATAGAATGCATATGATTTGGATAGATAGATTTGAGGTAGAAGCATAGAGAGGTTAAGGTCCGATCACATTCACTTAGTCCAAAAGATTCAAACAAGAAGACATAGCTATAAGTGAATTTTGTAGAGGACAGAACATATATGTATATATCAGAATAAGACCAAATCAACATTGTGAAGATAAACTTGAAGTCATGACAATATTGAAGACAAAGGAAATGCGAAGATTTTGGTGGTGGCGTTACCCACCGTATAGGAAGTATTAGACCCAGACACGGCGCACAATTATCGTGGCGCTCCGAAGTCAAATTCCGCATTAATGTATTCACACCTCAGAGTGTAAGTCTTCATGGATTGAAGACATACATTACTTCGTGTGTTGCACATCTAAGTCATCAACATGCATAAGTGTTAGGATGTGTGTCTGATCACAAGACATTCGAGGATTCCAAGATATTTAGCTCACACCGCAACTTGCAAAACCTTTTCTCATCCAAGGGCTTTGTGAAGATATCTGCCAATTGCTCTTCAGTGTTGACGTGTATGATATCAATATCTTCCTTCATGACATGATCTCTGAGAAAGTGATGACGAATTTCAATGTGCTTTGTCCTCGAGTGCTGAACTGGATTGTTGGCAATCTTGATGGCGCTTTCGTTGTCGCATTAGAGTGGTACTTGTTTCAGATGGATGCCATAGTCCTTGAGTGTTTGCTTCATCCATAGAAGCTGAGCGCAGCAAGATCCAGCAGCAATGTATTTAGATTCAGCAGTGGAGAGTGATACACAGTTCTGCTTCTTTGAAGACCAACAGACAAGTGATCGTCCCAGAAAGTGACATGTGCCTGATGTAGACTTGCGATCCACCTTGTCACCAGCATAATCAACATCTGAGAATCCAACTAGATCAAACTCTGAGCCCTTTGGATACCATAATCCTAATGTTGGGGTGTAAGCCAAATATCGAAGAATTCGCTTCACAGCTAAGTGATGCGATTCCTTTGATGCCGCTTGGAATCGAGCACACATGCAAACACTAAGCATGATATCTGGCCTAGATGCACATAAATAAAGTAAATAACCAATCATGGAGCGGTATACCTTTTGATCGAACTCTTACCATTGGCATCGGGACCCAGATGACTTTTGGTTGGCATTGGCGTCGTGTAACCTTTGCAGTCTTGCATTCCAAACTTCTTCAGGCAGTCTTTGAGGTATTTCTCTTGAGATATGAAGATGCCATTGCTTTGCTGACGAATTTGAAGACCAAGGAAGAACTTCTGCTCACCCATCATGGACATCTGATATTTCTCTTGCATCATGTGTCCAAATTCATCACTGTATTTCTGGTTGGTGCAGCCGAAGATAATGTCATCCACGTATATTTGGCACACAAACAGTTCACCATCATAAGTCTTCGTGAAGAGTGTGGGATCCAGGGAACCAGGTTTGAAGCCTTTGCTCTTCAGGAAGTCTTTGAGTGTGTCATACCAAGCGCGAGGGGCTTGTTTGAGGCCATACAATGCCTTGTTAAGCTTGTACACCATATCAGGATGTTTTGGATCTTCAAAGCCAGGAGGTTGTGCAACATACACTTCTTCTTCAATCTTGCCGTTGAGAAATGCACTCTTCACATCCATTTGATATAGAAGGATGTTGTGATGATTTGCATAGGCTAGCAATATGCGAATAGCTTCAAACCTAGCCACAGGAGCAAATGTTTCATCGAAGTCAATCCCTTCAACTTGAGTGTATCCTTAAGCAATGAGACGAGCCTTGTTTCTGACAACTTGACCATGCTCATCTTGCTTGTTGCAATAAATCCATTTTGTGCCTATTATGTCATGCTTGCGAGGGTCAGGACGCTTGACAAGTTCCCAGACATTGTTCAGTTTGAACTGTTGAAGCTCTTCTTGCATAGCTTGAATCCATTCAGGTTCCATGAAGGCTTCAGCAACTTTCTTGGGTTCAGATATTGAGACAAATGCAAAGTGCCCACAGAAATTTGCTAGTTGTGTTGCTCTTGAACGAGTGAGTGGACCAGGCGCATTGATGCTATCAATTATCTTCTCAATCTGTACTTCATTTGCAACACAAGGATGAACTGGATGAAGATTTTGCTCTTGCTGATCATTGTCATCGTTAGGAGGATTGTCTTCGGGCTGAGCATTGTCTTCAGGTTGATTAGGTGCAGAAATGATAAGTTCCTCTTCAGGCTGTGCTTCAGACGGTATGATTTCTCCTATTCCCATTAGCTTGATGGATTCACTAGGTGGAACTTCATCTAGCACATTTGGCAGGTGCTCTCTTTGCGAGCCGTTAGTCTAATCGAACCGCACATCCACAGTTTCAACCACTTTATAGTGAAAGAGGTTGAAGACTCTGTAGGAGTGCGAATCCTTTCTGTAACCAAGCATAAAACCTTCATGTGCTTTCGGTGCAAATTTTGAAGTGTGATGTGGATCCTTGATCCAGCACCTAGCACCAAATACTCTGAAGTAACTGACATTTGGCTTCTTACCAGTGAGGAGTTCATAGGATGTGTTCTTCAGAAGCTTGTGAAGATAAACACGGTTGATGACATGGCATGCAGGCCAGAACTTTCTTGGAGTCTTGTATTCATCAAGCATTGTCCGTGCCATCTCAATGAGTGTTCTGTTCTTGCGCCCCACGATGCCATTCTACTGAGGTGTGTACGGAGCTGAGAACTCATGAGTGATGCCCAACGTATCCAGGTAAAGGTCGAGGCCGGTGCTCTTGAACTCTGTGCCGTTGTCACTTCTGATATGCTTGATCTTGATGCCATAGTTGTTCATGGCACGGTTGGCGAAGCGTCTGAAGACATCCTGCACTTCAGTCTTGTAGAGAATTATATGCACCCACGTATATCTTGAATAACCATCAACAATGACGAAGCCATAGAGACAAGCAGTAGTAGTGAGAGTAGAGTAGTGAGTAGGGCCAAATAAGTCCATGTGTAGCAGCTCGAAGGGTTGAGATGTCGTCATGATTGTCTTCGAGGGATGCTTGGCCCTTGTCATCTTTCCAGCTTCGCAGGCACCGCACAGATGATCTTTCTTGAACTTGATGCCCTAGATGCCTATGACATGCTTCTTCTTTGCAAGAGTGTGCAAGTTTCTCATGCCACCATGCCCTAGCCTCCAATGCCAGATCTAGCACTCTAAAGCTTTTGCTAGAAGACATACGGTAAGCTGTGGTCCTGCTGAGAAATCTACCATGTACAGATCATCTTTCCGATACCCTTCAAAGACTAGAGACTTGTAAGATTCCATTAGTACAAGGCAATGATATTTTCTAAATATCACAATCATGTTCAAGTCGCAAAGCATTGAGACAGACATTAAGTTGAAACCAAGGGATTCAACAAGCATCACTTTATCCATGTGCTGATCCTTTGAGATTGCAACTCTACCTAGACCCAATACCTTGCTTTTACCAGTGTCAGCAAATGTGATGTGACTCTTGTCAGATGGACGTAAGGTTGAGTCCATGAGGAGACTTCGATCACCAGTCATATGATTAGTGCATCTGCTGTCCATAATCCATTCTGAAGCATGAGGTGTCATACCCTATAGTATAGTTAGGGGGATAGGCTTCACCAAGAGTATTGTGAAGCATAAACATTCGACGGGCAAGAGGATTATCAAAGCTCAGATCAAGATTAGGACTGATAGGATGATTGGCAAGCGATTCAAGAACAAAATACATAGTAAGACCATTTGGGCATTTGATCTTCCGCCCTACAAGATGTTTTAGGTCCCCAGCATTAGCATCAGACGCCTTTGATTTCCGTCTGGAGACCTTTCCCTGAAAAAGAAAGTTAATTCTTCTTAACCACCCACATCTTCAGGGGTGGCTTAGAAGCAATGAGTCTAAGTGCAGCATCTGAGAACTTCGGCTTTGGAGCCCTAGCAAATAGCCTTGCAGGAGATGAATGATACTCATATGAATAAGCAGAAAAGTTCTTAGTTTTATGAACATAGCGGTTTGAAGACACACGCTCATATTCATAAGTTTGAGTACGATTTTCCTGCAAAACATTGGCGTTAGGGTGACTCAAGTGAGTCCTGTATCTGTATGAAGCCTTTGCTCTGGGATTTGTCTTCTTCCTAGGCGGTGTCGTGATGACATTCACAGGAAGATTCTCAAGACAACTTTTGGGAACCCAAATCTTCTTCATAGGTGGCCCATTCCTGCAGTTAGTACCAATATACCTGGCAAACACTTCACCATTCTGATTCTTAAACAGTTTATAGTTTGCATCAAAGGATTCATCAATGATAATAGGGTTAGCACAAGTGAAGCCAGATAAGGTGGATGGATCCACTGAAGGTCCCTTTGCAGCAACCCATGTGGTTTTGGGGTACTGCTCAGGCTTCCAGTAGGAGCCATCAACATTCATTTTTCTCTCGAACCCAACACCCTCTTTCCTAGGGTTTCGGTTCAGAATCTTCTTTTTGAGGACATCGCACAATGTCTGATGCCCTTTGAGACTTTTGTACATCCCTGTTTCAAGCAATGTCTTCAACCTAGCATTTTAATCAACAATAGTAGTGGTATCCTCAGCAGAGGGGTTAGTTACCACATCAACAGTTGAAGATATTGCAACAGTAGCAGCAGTAGAACATTCAGCAACAGAAGTAGCGTAATAACGCTCAAGGCATTTTAGACATGGTGGTTCACATCCTTCCTGAGCGGTACTAATCTGTTGAGCGCGAAGTGACTCATTCTCTTTTTGAAGATCTTCATGAGCCGCTCTCAATTTCTCAAGCTCTTGCTTCCTTTGAAGATAATCATAGGAAAGCTTTTCATGAGTCGTTGAGAGCGTTTCATGACGACTTTCAAGTTCCTGGTACTTAACATGAAGATTTTTTATGTCTTCAATTAAGGACTGAGATCGGGTCATTTCCGCGTCCAACAGGTCATCGCTTTTGTCTAACAGTTTTTGAGTATGTTCCATAGCTTTCTGTTGTTCAGTTGCAATTTTAGCAAGTGTTTTGTAGCTGGGTTTGGATTCACAATCAGAGTCATCTTCACTTTATGTTTGAAAGTAAGCATCGCGTGATTTTACCATGGCACCACGTGCCATGAAGCAGTAGGTGGGAGCAGAGTCGTCCTTGTCATTAGCATCAGCGTTGGTGACGGGGCCATTGTCTTCAGTGTTGAAGATGGACTTGGCAACGTAGGCTGTAGCTAGAGCCAGACTTGCAACGCCAGGGTCGGACTCCTCCTCAGACTCCACCTCCGCCTCCTCAGAAGCAGACTCCTCCTCTGAATCCATCTCCTTGCCAACAAAAGCACGAGCCTTGCCAGATGAGCTCTTCTTGTGTGATGAAGAGTTGGACGAAGACTTGGAAGAATACTTTGAGGATTTCTTCTTCTTCTTGTCATCAGAATCATATTCCTTGATCTTCTTCTTCTTCTTGTTCTCATTGTCCCACTGTGGACATTCAGAGATGTAGTGTCCAGGTTTCTTACACTTGTGACATGTTCTCTTCTTGTAATCATGAGTGGAAGCTTCATCATTTCTTGAGCTGGATCATGAAGACTTTCTGAAGCCCTTCTTCTTAGTGAACTTCTGGAACTTCTTCACAAGCATAGCAAGCTCCTTTCCAATGTCTTCAGGATCACCAGAACTGCAGTCAGATTCTTCTTCAGATGAGGAAACAACTTTTGCCTTCAAAGCGCGAGTTCGGCCATAGTTGGGACCATATATATCTCTTTTCTCAGATAGCTGAAACTCATGTGTGTTGAGCCTCTCAAGTATGTCAGACGGATCGAGTGTCTTGAAGTCAGGGTGTTCTTGTATCATCAGGGCAAGGGTGTCAAACGAGCTGTCAAGTGATCTCAGCAGTGTCTTGACAATTTCATGCTTGGTGATCTCAGTGGCGCCGAGAGCACGAAGCTCATTTGTGATGTCAGTGAGGCGATCAAACGTGAGCTGGACATTCTCATTGTCGTTTCTCTTGAAGCGGTTGCGAAGAACACTGATCCTTTGATCTCTCTGGGTTGAGACGCCTTCGTTGACCTTGGAGAGCCAGTCCCAGACTAGCTTCGACGTTTCCACAACACTCACACGGCCATACTGTCCTTTGGTCAGATGACCACAGATGATGTTCTTGGCAGTAGAATCCAGTTGAATGAACTTCTTAACATCGGCAGGGGTGACACCTTCACCAGTCTTGGGAACACCATTCTTGACGACATACCAGAGGTCGACATCAATGGCTTCAAGATGCATGCGCATCTTATTCTTCTAGTAGGGATATTCAGTTCCATCAAAGACGGGACACGCAGCGGAGACTTTGATTATCCCTGCAGTCGACATAGCTAAAACTCCAGGTGGTTAAACCGAATCACACAGAACAAGGGAGTACCTTGCTCTGATACCAATTGAAAGTGCTAGTTATCGACTAGAGGGGGGTGAATAGGCGATTTTTATGAAAGTCTTCAAAACATGGAAGTTTCGAAGACAAATGATAGAAATGAACCTATTAACATGCAGCGGAAGGTAGACTACACTAAGCAAGCCATAGTCAAGTATTCAATGAAGTGAAAGAACGAAGACTAATAACAGCTAGGTAGTAAAGATCAGGATGTAAGATAGTATGAAACCAAACAACAATAGAAGTCACACAGTGAAGTCAAACAGGTAACACAGGCAGGCAATGACTTCACGAAGACAAACTGAAAATAAAGAGAGGGAGAAGATAGAACCAGTCGCTTGGTGAGGACAAGGATTTGTTGGACCGGTTCCAGTTGCTCTGACAACTGTACGTCTGGTTAGGGAGGCTGAGATTTAACTCAGAAGACCGTGTCTTCACCTTATTCCCCTTGAGCTAAGGACACCCAGTCCTCGCCCAATCACTCTGGTAAGTCTTCAAGGTAGACTTCCAAACCTTCACAGACTTCGTTCACCGGCGATCCACAATGACTCTTGGATGCTCAGAACGCGACGCCTAACCGGCTGGAGGATTCACAGTCCTCAAGTGTAACAAGTCTTCAGGTCACGCGGACAGAAAGACTTCAGTGATGCCTAACACTCTTTGGCTCTGGGTGTTTGGGCTTTGTCCTCGCAGGATTTCTCTCTCTCAAAAGCTTCGGAGGTGGGTTGCTCTCAAACGACAAAAGCCGTGCACTAACTCTGAGCAGCCACCAATTTATGGTGTAGGGGTGGGCTATTTATAGCCACTAGGCAACCCGACCTGATTTGTCCGAAATGACCCTGGGTCACTAAGGAACTGACACGTGTTCCAACGGTCAGATTTCAAACACACGCAGCAGCTTGACTTGGGCTACAAGTAAAGCTGACTCATCCAGCTCTGGATAAGATTTGCTCTCATTGTCTTCGCTCGAAGACATAGGATTTTGGTTGAGCATCACTTCAGTCACTCCAACTTTGTTCACTGGGACCCCACTTAACAGTACGGTGGTTCCTATGACTCAACAAAGAAGAAAAGGAAACAACGAAACAACTAAGTCTTCGCGCTCCATAGTCTTCATGCGATGTCTTCTCATGTCATAGTCTTCAATGTGAATATCTTCACATACCACCTTTGTCTTCAATGTCTTCATACATTTTTAGGGGTCATCTCTGGTAGGTAAACCGAATCAATGAGGGACTACTACCTGTGTTATCCTGCAATTCTCACAAACACATTAGTCCCTCAACCAGGTTTGTCGTCAATTCTCCAAAACCAACTAGGGGTGGCACTAGATGCACTTACACCACTCCTAATTGTGACCTACATGGATTGGATGATGCCATCTCTGAGGAGGATGTCAAGGCTGCAGTTTTTTCCATGCCAAGTGATTAGGCCCCGGGGCCAGATGGATTTACCGGTGCCTTCTTCAAATCCTGCTGGAACATCATTAAGGTTGATGTCATGAAGGCTATAAACCGCTTCTCGAATCTACATGCCTCCCATTTGCACTGGCTAAACACTGCGGATGTTGCCCTCATTCCCAAGAAGGAGGGTGCTGAAGGCATCGCCAATTTTTGCCCCATCAGTCTCATCCATGCCATCGCAAAGATAATCGCCAAAGTTATGTCCAACCGTCTAGCTCCGCACATGAATGACCTTTTTTCCCAAGCTCAAAGTGCCTTCATCAAAAGAAGATGTATCCATGGCAACTTTATGTACGTTCGCAACTTGGCCCGGCGCTCCCACCGCAAAAAAAAAATCCGGCTCTGCTATTCAAGCTTGATATCAAAAAGGCTTTCGACTCGGTTCGTTGGGATTACCTCCTCGAGTTGCTGAATCATCTAGGCTTCCCTCCGCGCTTCCGAGGTTGGGTCTCGACCCTGCTTTCTACCGCTTTGTCGAGGGTACTTCTCAATGGTGTACCTGGATGCCCAATTTCCCTGGATGTGGCACAGAGGGACCCCCTTTTCCGCCTCCTCTTTGTGCTTGCAATTGATCCTCTACACCATATCCTACAGAAGGCCACAGAGCAAGGCAAGTTGCACCCTCTTGACGGAAATGTGATGGTGATTCGTGCCTCCTTAAACGCGAACAATGTTGCGGTCTTCCTTGCGCTGGTTAAATCTGAAATCAAATTCTTTGTAGAAACCCTTGCGTGCTTTGGGGAGGTCACTGGCCTGGTCACGAAATGCTCTAAAAGCATGGTTGCCCCCATCCAATGTGATCACTTGGACCTTGATGATATACTACATTCCTTCCCGGCCAACCGATCTACCTTCCCGATGAAGTATCTCGGATTGCCACTGTCAGTCAAGAGGCTAAAAAGGATCCACTTCCAGCCACTAGAGGACAAGATTGCGGCCAAGCTTACTCCATGGCTGGGCATGCTCATGGCATCTCCGGGAAGGGCAGTGCTAGTCAAGTCTGTGATCACGGCCATCGCTATATACTATATGACAGCGTTAAACTTACTGGTTGAGGTCCTGGAAAAGATTGGTTCTCTTTGCCGGGCCTTCCTTTGGGAGGGCTATGACAAGGTCACTGGTGGCAAATGCAAGATCAACTGGATGTAGGTATGCAAGTCCAAGGTTCATGGGGGGGGGGGGCTGGGTAACTTAAATCTAAAGAAGTTTGTGTCTGCACTTCGTATCCGGTGGCTTTGGGCAGAATGGTCGGATCCGCCGAAGCCGTGGGTTCGCTTGGGCAATCCTTGCGACAAGAATGATAAAACATTTTTGCGGCTGCCACCAAGGTGCTTCTCGGCAATGGTCTCCGGGCTTCTTTCTTGGAGTCCGCTTGGCTCGATGGTTTGAGGCCCAAAGACATCGGCCCGAAGATTTTTGATCTATAAAAACAGGGGTTGTTCGGTTCAAAAGGCATTGCAGAATAATTTCTGGGTCTATCAAGTTAACACAGACGGGATCACCTCCACTAGACATCTGGCCGAGTTCGTCAACCTTTGGATGAAGATTTCTATGGTGCACCTAATGTTGGGTTCTACGGTAGGGTGCATCGACTGCAAATTAAAATTTTCCTGTGCGCAGAACAACTAGGAACATGCTACGGGAATGGATCACAGATCGTTACCACTAGACGCGCAGTGCCGTGCAGCGGAAGAAGAATTGGGGCAGCGCGCCCGTGTGGTTCGTCTCTTCCTCATCCGATCTCCCTCGAACAACCGGTCGTCGGATCCCACGTACAAGTTCGCCGGAGCGGCGTAGGTGCACCGCCTCTAACGGTATCCGCGCGTGCAGGAGGAACGTCGTGCGGCAGACTGCTAGGTCCGATCACACAACCGGCGGCGAGTGGAGGTATCTATTCGCAACACATGCAAACCCTAGTGACAGCGCCGAAGTGATCAACCAAATGAGTGTGCTGCACCTCCACTTTATATAGGCGTCCGTCGCGGGCTAAACACTTGGGCCTCGCACGGACCCTAAAGCCCAAAATATGTTCGGCCGGGATCCGAGTCCGAGTAGGATCACATCTGACTCGTGGAGTCCGATCCGGCCTCACAGGTTCCTTCCCTTAAGCGCGCGACCCTTTAGGTTCAAGTCGGCTTGGTCACAGGTCGGATCACCTCCGACCTGCTCGGCTGGTAGCGGCCTCTAGCAAGGTGTGCCGACCATCAAGCAGACAATGAAGCTGGTTGGCGAACCTATACATCACACTTCCATTCCTTTTGCCACACGATATATGTTGTCGGGCTCAAGGCGAGTCTGTCATCCTTGTGCTAGCCCAACCTCTTTCTCGTTCCAGTGATGCCGACCACAAACCGGATTATCTCATAATCCTTGTCGCATGGCCATGCTTATCCTGGTCGGATCACACAAGGAGCCCAGAGTATATCTCTCCTGATCGGAGGGGCAAATCTCATCTTGCTCGACCATGTCTCGCAGCATGGGTCTGACAAGCCCGAAACCTACCTTAGTAACTACCCAGTCACGGAGTAGCGTTTGATCGGCCCAAAGCAGGTCTATCACCATCCCGAGTACATGTGCCAGCTCAGGTCTTAGGACATAGAACGTATGTTGTACTAGAGACTTACAGATGACATATCTCGGACCTTATCTCGACTCGGATCCGACTATGTCGAATCCGACAAGATCCTTCCAAGTCCATATTATCCGGTTAGCATCCAATGCTCCATGGCTAGTGAGACCAAGCCATCGACCGTGTCATATGCTAGTCTAGTCGGCTGCGCGTCCACACAGCCCTTTTGACTAGGGACCTTTTAGGACAATCATCATACAATGCATAGTCCCACAAACAAGTCACGTACTTGCTGACACACATCATTGATAATGTCCAAGGACTATCTTTATTCATAAACACATAGGAAATATCATCATACATGATTGCCTCTAGGGCATATCTCCAACACCTAAACCCCGAGATGGCCGATTCTATTTCCTGGAAACTTACTAACGATGGCATTTACTCTGCATCCTCGGCCTACAAGGCCCAGTTCCTGGGTTTGGTTGACTCCAACATGCAACAATTGGTGTGGAAGATCTGGGCTCCCCCCAAATGCAAATTCTTCGCTTGGCTCGTTATCAATAACAGGATCTGGACGGCCGACAGGCTTCAACGTCGGGGTTGGCCTAACTGCGACCGTTGCCCCCTATGCAAACAAGTTCAAGAATCCGCGTCCCACCTACTGTTCCAATGCCGCTACACGGTTCGAGTTTGGGAATGATCAAGTCTTGGCTTGGCTTGGTGGATGTGCATCCTTCTGCTTGGATGGCTATCCATTCGGTAAAGGCCTGGTGGAACCTTATTGATTCCAATATGTCGCAATCTAGACGGCCGATGATGTCCCTCATTATGCTTATCTCGTGGGAAATTTGGAACGAGAGAAACGCACGTGTGTTCCGTAACACTGCAGTGCCGGTAGGGGTTCTTGTTGCTAGGATCAAAGATGTATCCAAACTATGGTGTCTTGCAGGGGCAAAGTATTTGAGTAATGTAGTGCCGCGAGAGTGATGTGTTGTAATTGAGTAGGGCATTTTGGTGCCCAGGCTCATCTGCATCCGGTTAGAAAAAAAATCAAAAAAAATTCAAAAAATTTCAATTTTTTTGTACGGTAGACAATTTGATGTGTGAGGCCCGCTCCAAATTTCAGGTCATTTTGACATGTGAGAAGCTCTCAGCAAAAAAGACAAATCGGGCCAAAACAATACATGAACAGTAAACATTTTTACAAACCCCCAATTTGTCTTTTCTGCTTAGAGCTACTCAGATGTCCAAATGATTTGAAAATTGGCGCGGACCTCACACATCAAAATGTCTACCGCACAAAAAAATTGGAATTTTTTGAATTTTTCTAGTATTTATTTTGATTTTTTTCGTCAGCGCGGGTACAGATGAGCTCGGGTGCAGAGATGGATTTTCGGTTGTAATTCGGCTTTTTGGCCAAAACCTCTAAACCTTCTTCTTAGTCAATGAAAGTGGCAAGTCTTTTGTCCAGTTTAAAAAAAACTATCTCCGTCCTGAATTATTGGTCCTCATTTTATTTTGTGCCAAACTTTGATATAAATTTAACTAACAAAATATTCATGCATATCATCAAAAAATATATCATTGAAAACTATGTTCAAATACGAATCCAACAACATAATTTTGGTTGACATGCATTAACATCTTTTTAGTTAAATCTTTGGTCAAATTTTGGCACAGATTATAAAGGGGACCAATAAACCAGGACGGAGGTAGTACCATAACATCACACATATCAAGGCAAACTGAGTCTAAAACAAAATGAATAAAGTATTGCATGACACCACACATATATTGCTATCCACTGTATGGATATAGTAAGATATAGACTAGTAACATATGCATATTATTAGTCTATGTTACCCTCCATTATAACCAGCCTTAGGTGTAAGAAGAAGAGTAGCAACATGTGGCATTGCCTCCCATGTTAGTCATGGCGCGCTGTCATTTTGCCTTTCCTAAGCCATTTGACCTCGACGTGGAGAATTATGTTCTCTGCATATATAGAGATGCTTAGAGACTATGCTCAGGAAACTAAGGAACGGAATATGTAACTACGTAAGTAGCGCAAAGATTTTACGAAATGTCTACGTATTAGCTCACAAGGACGACAGTAAGCTAAAATCAAGGGAGCTGCTGACGACTTAAAATGAACTACTCCCCCTCTTGTTCATTTTTATAAGGCTTTGTAGATATTTCTGATACTGTGTAAAACAGCTCAATTTCACTTGTTTGAAACGATTTGTAAAAGTGAACGGAGGGAGTAATACATATAGAGTTTGTATGAGTGTTACGTAAGAATAGCATTTTTTTATACATATTATAATAATTCACAGTATAAAAAATTAAAAATTCAGGACCCAAAGTTTTGGGAGCCATTTGGAATCGCACAATCTATATATGCGTGCGATACGGTCTGAGTGTCATGCGTCAAATTCTTGTCCTAGCAAACCTTAGCACACGTTGTATTTTCAAAGGGAGGCATTGGAACGGGGGCACTTGACCTTAGCATCAACAGCCCGAACAACGCATCTGCCATTTCCTCCCCAACCGCCTCAACTATCTCAGCCCTAGTCACGTCCCGCGCCACGGCTTCGCCCTGACTCACATGCGCACCCGCAAGCTGTTTCTTTGATCGCACCGCCTTGGCCGGTGCCTGCCTCTTCTTCTGCTTGACCGGCCGCGGCGCAAACTCCCTTTCTTCCTCGCCGCCGCGGTGGACGTCCCTGCTCTCGTCGTGATGTAATCGGAGGAGAAACCCGAGGGCGCCGTCAGGGTGGCCCTGCAGCCCCTCGATGCCGGGAACCTTGGGCTGCCCGGGCAGCTCCGGCGACCGGAACGCCCACACCTCGATGACAAAATGGAGATCGTCCTTCACCAACTTGTTCTTGGACACGAAGTCGTTCCAGCCGGTGCCAATGAAGCGGTACCCGCCGTTGGAGTCGAGGTACTTGAGCGTGAAATTGAACTGGTTGCTGTGGTCGTCTTGGACGACCACGCTCAGCCCGCGGTGATGGTGCACGTGGCGCGTCTCCTTCTCGGCTAGGATGCCGGTGATGGGGTGGCCCTCGAGGAACTCGCGCTTGCACGAAAAGAGGAGCCGGTTCTGGTTGCGGTCCACGTCGCTCATCTGGAGGCTCTTCATGATGACGAACTGCGGGGCCGTGGCGCCGAGCGTCTCCAGGTGCTGCCGCTGCGCCTCGCTGAGGTGCAGCGGCCTGTTGACCAGCGGGGCGGCGTCACGCGCCGGCTGCGGCCCGTTCTTTCTATTGCCATTGCTATTCCTGTTCCTGTTCCGGTTCTTCTTCGCCCCGGCCGCCGACGTCCCGGCTTCGTCTTCCTCCATGCTCACGTACGCAACGTTGCACGCCGCCGATCGCCTCGGCCGGCTCTGAACCGGGATCGCGCAGGAGCCGGTGCCCTCGCCCACGGTGTCCACCACCCGTCTCTTCTTCGGCGGGACCACAAATGAATCGTCGGCGCTGCTGCCGTCGCTCGTAGTCGTCGCCCTCTTCTTCAGTGGCAAGAGATATCTCTGGAAGATGCCATCGGGAGACGTCGGGACTGGCGTCGATTGGGCGGCGTGGGCGTCGGCGTGCAGGAAGCCCGGCGAGAAGGGGTTTCTTGGGGCTGGCGTCATCGGATTGGAGTTGGAGATGCGAGATTTGGAAGACCTAGATGGTTTTGGGGAGGTTTTGCGATCGCAACCCAGGGGTGAAGTATATAAGACTGACGGCCGAAAAAGGAAGGAAGAGATGGATCGGGAGTTCGGGACTCCAACTCCGCTTCAGATACGGTCCGTGGCGTGCGGGCCCTGTCTTGAGAGAGAAGAACTGGGAGTTTTTGGTGTAGGAACAGGCCCTCCAGTCCGCTTCAGGTACGTACAGGCCTCGAATAGGCAGGCCGTGGATCCGTGCACCGTACGAAAAGATGGCTACGAAGAGGATTTTGGTGGCACAAAGGCGGTGGACGGGTCTACAGCCCATATGCTTCCGGCCATTTCGCGGGCCTCTCTGGCTCCTCGACGCGGCATGTCCTATTTGGCGCAGATGTCTCGCTGAAGCGTTTCGAGTAATCAGGTCAGCCCATGTTCGCTCAGGAAAAGAAATTTAATATATGAGAGAAGCGGGATTCGATTCCTGCTCGCCACTTCGCCCAAGTCTCACTCATGATAAGTATGAGATGCGTTCTGTAGTTGAGACGAGTGAAGCCAGTTTTCCACTTGTTTTCATTTTTTCCTATTTTTATTTTCTTTTTTCTTCGGGTTTTTTGTTTTCCTTTTTCATCTTCACTTTTTGTTTAGTTTTTCTTTTCCTTTTTATTTTTTTCTTCCTTTTGTTTTTTCTTCTCCGAATTTTTCTTCCTTTTCGGTTTTTCCTTCAAATGCTTGCTCAACATTTTTTAGACACTTGTTCAACATTTTCTTAAATACTTGTTCAATATTTTTCAAATACTTGTTCAATATTTTCTTAAATAATTGTTCAGTTTTTTTCAAATACTTTTTCAACATTTTTATATAAATGATCAATCTTTTTTCAAATACTTGTACAATATTTTTTTAAATAGTTGTTCAACATATTTTATATATTTGTTAAACATTTTTTAAATACTTGTACAACATTTTTTCAAATACATGTTCAACATTTTCCAAATGCTTGTTCAACATTTCTTAAATACTTGATCAACATTTTATTAAATAATTGTTCAACATTTTTATATATATGATCCCCATTTTTTAAATACTTGTACAACATTTTTTCAAATACATGTTCAACATTTTCCAAATGCTTGTTCAACATTTCTTAAATACTTGATCAACATTTTCAAATACTCGATCAACATTTTTTCAAATACATGTTCAATATTTTTCAAATGCTTGTTCATCATTTTAAAAATACTTATTCAACATTTTTATATACATGATCAATAATATTAAATATACTTGTACAATTCTTTTTTCAAATATGTGTTCAACATTTTTTAAATACTCATTCAACATTTTTCAAATACTTGTTTTCAAAAAAATACCCATTCAATATTTTTCAAATGTATTTTGAAGAGTGTTTTTTGTAATATATATTTAGAATGAGTATAAGCAAAACTACAAAACTAAAAGGAAAAATGACAACAGAAAACGTAAAGAAACTGAGAATGTCCCCTCCAGTGATCCTAGGCCAGCCCATGTGCTGCAGCTGCCTATCAACGCGAGCCTTCCCCCAGGTCTCGTTTATCAAGCGCCCTCTATTTTACCCCTTTCGGGCGCCTGTTAATGTGATTTTTACAAGCGGGCGCACACCCCCCCTCCAATCTGGGCCAGCCCCTTCCTTCTTTATTTTTTTGTTGAACTTTAAAATAACAAGTGCGGCGCCAGGGTTCAAACTCGCGACCTCTTTGGTGCGACTGAACCACAACAAACACTACGACACATTGCCGCTTGAGATTACTTACTTCCTTTTTTTCTTCTTATTCCCAAACCAGCTTTACCCATTTCGCCAGTTTCATGACGGTTTTGTTTGGTTTTTCTTTTTCTTTTTCTCCTGTTTCTTTCCCTTTTATGTTTTCTTAAATGTGCAGATTTCAGATCTTTTTTTCAAAATCGATGAACTTTTTTAAATTGGTGAACTTTTTCTTTGGAATCGATTAACTTTTTCCCAAATCCATGAATGTTTTTTTCAAAAATCAATGAAATTATCCTAAAATTCATGATTTGTTTTTCACAATCAATGAACTATTAAAAGTTTGTGCACTTTTTTTAAAAATCCGTGAACTTTAAAAAAAATTGATAAACTTTTTTCCAAAATCGATGAACTTTTTTTTATATTTGTGAACTTTTCTCGATATTGATGAACTTCTAAAAAAACTTTTTGCAAAAATTGATGATTTCTTTTTCAAAATCAATGAACTTTTAAAATTTCCAAAAAGTTTTTCGAATTTCTATGAACCTCTTGCAAAATTGAGGTTGTTTTCAATATTTTTTTGAATTATTTTTTGAATGTATACTTCTTTTAAAATAATACCCCCTCTGTCCCATAATGTAAGATGTTTTTTGATACTACACTAGTGTAAAAAAACATCTTACATTATGGGACAGAGGTAGTAATTTATATTGGGTATATATAATATGTATATGTTAACTGAAGGAAGGGTCAAATGGAACTCACCCGCAAAAAAAAGGGTCAAATGGAACTGTTTGCTACTTGTGTTTATTGAAATGAACTCGACCTAGTGGTTATTCGGGATTGCTGTCAACGCTCGCATGCGTAGTTTGAATCCCTCTACTCCCAGAATGGAGACAGGAATAAAATCTCATTAACTTTTTTTTCTCTCTGTTTGAGAGCAGGTTGCAGGGATTATTGTGAGATCAAAGGAGTTCAAACACGCGACGAAAAGACACACACACACACACATACTGATATATGCAAAAAAATGTACAATGTTAGTCACAAAAAGTAGAGTTCAACACATATATTTGGAAAAAATATTAGTCATGTATTTGAAAAATGTAAAACATGCATAAAAAATGTTTCTGATATATGCTAAAAATGTACAATGTGTATAAAAAGGTATAATTGTGTTGCAAAAAAAGAAGAAGAAAAAACTCAAAGAACACCGATGAAAAACCAAAGAAAGAAACAAAGAAAATCATAATAGTATGAAGAAATCCGATGGAAAAAATGAAAACGGATAAGAAGCACAACAAAGGAAAAAAATTCAAGCCGAAGGGCTACAGTACTGGGCTAGCCCACTCCCTCGTGCTCAAAGGTGCGGCCAAGTTACATCTCAATACACGTGATATATAGCCCTGGCCGGATTTTTGCGACAAGCGATGATGCGCGGGTCTAAGGCCCATATGCTTCCGGCCTTTTCCCAGGTTACCGTTTGGATGCCCCGCCACCTACTAGAATTTGGTCGCATGCCGAGTTTTTGGCTCTAAGCCAAAGAGATATACGCTGAGTGCCGCTCTCGGGAAACCATAAAACACAACAACGGAGATAGAACATTGCCAAAAAGCACGCGGTAGAGACAAAAGACTCGGCAAAGAACATATATGCCTCGAGCCAAACAGTGAATACAGGAAATAAGTTGCCACATGTCATGTCCGTTTGCGCTTGACGACTCCGTGACATCGGGGTGTCTTTGCCGTGCACTTAAACAAGGCTCTCGACATATATTTTGAACTTCGAATAATACATGGCCCGTGGGACACACCTGTCGCTGACTCATTTGTGAATTGTTTCTTTAAATATATTAAATCCATAAAAATGTTCGCCGACTGTTGTAGCTCTCGGCAAAGATATCCTTTGCCGAGAGCCCGTAGCATGGCTCTCGGCAAAGTGTTGTTTCAGTGCATATTTCCTTTTTTTGCAGGTGGTTTCATTGCATGATTCAATCATTAGTTTTTACATTTAGTTGTTTTTAGTTGAGTCTAACTAATGAAGATGCTTATTCGCAACTCAGGTTTGGACTATTAAGGAGAGGGCTCCTTGTCCGGCTCTGGATGTATAATTAATTTAAGTAGATGGGCTCATTTCTCTCTCATGGTTTTATAAACCCCTCGTGCCCCGTGTGGACACATGCTTCTTCAGTTCATCCTGCCCAGGATTTATTCTTGTTGTCACACCACCGCTTCCATGGCTACCTCCTCCATTGATGGCCGGTTTGTGAAGGAAGTGCGGGTCCCGTTGCTCAGTTGGCCTCAAAACATCTTGTGCTCTCAAAGGAGGCCATCACATGAAACGTGCCAGTCCCCCTCATTTTTCAGGGTCACCTACAATATTTCAGACATTTATTGCACTCTTAAGGTTTCAGTGCAGGAAATTACAGATCTGCACGGTGGACACATGAAATGCTGTCCATAAGTGGTTTGAAAAATCCTATATGATGTCTTTGGGACATGCGTAGGCCTTGTGGGGCCGAGAGAGGGGCATGCCCGGCCACAACGGAGGCGAATGTACCTTGGTGGCATGCTCAAAGCGGACATGACCTCTCACTACAGCCGCATTGAAGTGTTGCGCCGGCTGAGAGTGCCGCCCACGCCGCTTCCCGGTGCACGCGCCTTCTCCGTGTTCAAACGACAACCTGTCCGTCCGCCTCCCACCATTAGTCATGTCCGGTTGCCGAGAAACCTACTCCGGCGCTACCATCCATCCGTCTACACCCCACCATTAAACACCTCGCCGTGCGGCCAGCCATCCGCCCGCTATTTAAATGCCATGCACAACAACCTCATCCAACCTCCTCCGCTCCTTATCTCCTCTCGGCACTACACCGCCATGGCCTCCTTGAGGTCCAAAGCCATGTGGGACAAACTCTCGTTCGAACAAAAGAAGGAGATCGCCGCCATTGTGGGTGGTGGCCAGCGCCACGGACGAGCCAATGGATGAGCCGGCGCCACCGTCCTCGTTGGCCCATGCTATCATCACCATGGGCGAGGAGCAGTCTGAAGGAAATATGCCCTAGAGGCAATAATAAAGTTATTATTTTATTTCCTTATATCATGATAAATATTTATTATTCATGCTAGAATTATATTAACCGGAAACTTAGTACATGTGTGAATACATAGACAAACAAGAGTGTCCCTAGTATGCCTCTACTTGACTAGCTCGTTAATCAAAGATGGTTACGTTTCCTAGCCATAGACATGTGTTTTCATTTGATGAACGGGATCACATCATTAGAGAATGATGTGATGGACAAGACCCATCCATTAGCTTAGCATAATGATCGTTTAGTTTTATTGCTATTGCTTTCTTCATGACTTATACATGTTCCTCTGACTATGAGATTATGCAACTCCCGAATACCGGAGGAACACCTTGTGTGCTATCAAACGTCACAACATAACTGGATGATTATAAAGATGCTCTATAGGTGTCCCCGAAGGTGTTTGTTGGGTTGGCATAGATCAAGATTAGGATTTGTCACTCTGTGTATCGGAGAGGTATCTCTGGGCCCTCTCGGTAATGCTCATCACTATAAGCCTTGCAAGCAATGTGACTAATGAGTTAGTTGCGGGATGATGCATTACGGAACGAGTAAAGAGACTTGCCGGTAACGAGATTGAACTAGGTATGATGATACCGATGATCAAATCTCGGGCAAGTAACATACCGATGACAAAGGGAACAACGTATGCTGTTATGCGGTTTGACCGATAAAGATCTTCGTAGAATATGTAGAAGCCAATATGAGCATCCAGGTTCCGCTATTGGTTATTGACCGGAGAGTTTCTCGGTCATGTCTACATAGTTCTCGAACCCGTAGGGTCCGCACGCTTAACGTTCGATGAGGATTTGTATTATGAGTTATGTGATTTGATGACCGAAGTTTGTTCGGAGTCCCGGATGAGATCACAGACATGACGAGGAGTCTCGAAATGGTCGAGAGGTAAAGATCGATATATTGGAAGGCTATATTCGGACATCGGAAAGGTTCCGAGTGATTCGGGTATTTTTCGGAGTACCGAAGAGTTACGGGAATTCGCCGGGGGAAGTAGTGTGCCTTAATGAGCCATACGGGAAAGGAGAGAAGGGCCTCAAGGGGTGGCCGTGCGCCCCAGAAATCCCTATTCGCCACTCGCTGCGGCAAAATGTCGGGCTACCGCACAGGGCGGCGCAGCGGGCGACAAACCTGGGCCGGCCAACTTATACATAATGCTTCCAACCGGTTTTGGGAACCTTCTAGAAGGTTCCCTGAACCGGGTTTTTTCCTGTATCGTTTTTTCTGGGTTTTTTCGGCTTTCTATTGTTTTTCCATTTCTCTTTTTTTGTTTTTGTTTTTTTACGTTTTTTTGTTTTTTTGTTTCATTTTCTTTTTCAAGTTTATTTTTCTTTCTCAGAACTTGTTCGCAATTTTACAAAATGTTTATGCTTTTTCTTTTTTATTTCTTTTCCTTTTCTTCCCTTTAAAAAAAATCAAAAAAATTAATTTTTGTTCGTGTTTCCAAAAAATGTTCAGTTTTTGAAAAAATGTTCTCAAAATTCAAAATTTGTTCTCGTTACACAAAAAAGTACAGAACTTTCGAAATTCAGAAAATGTACCGGATTTCAATTTTTTGTTCACATATTAAAAAAATGTTCGCGCTTCCAAATTTGTTCGGGATTTTTCAAAATTGTTCTCCGTTTTAAAATATGTTCTCAAAATTCAAAAAATGTTCGTACTTTAAAAAATTGTTCGCGCTTCCAAATTTGTTTAGGATTTTTTAAAAATGTTCTCTGTTTCAAAATTTGTTCTCAAGATTCAAAAAATGTTTGGGAATTGAAGAAAATGTCCCAGCTTTCCTAATTTGTTCACAAATTCAATAATAGTTCATGTTTTTTAATTTTGTTCACAAATTCAAAAAATGTTCTGGAAGTTTTAAAAAGTAAACATTTTTATTTTTTGTTCACAAATTCAAGAAATGTTCCCCTTTTTCAAATTTGTTCACATCAACAAAATGTTCCTGTTTTACAAAATTTGTACGAAAATTCGAAAAATGTTTTTATTTTGAAGAAAATATTCATAATTTCGAAAAATTCAGTTGTAGGAGGTCATTGATTTGACCCAATAAATGGACTGTAGTTTTTAGGATTTTTTGCGAATTAATGTTTAACATTAGTCTCTGTCGTATACGTCTTTAATTGTCGGGCTGCTAGTTGAACATGAGATGGTCTTCGTCGCAGTGGTTTGCACGGCAGGCCAATTGGTGCGAAGTCGCGTGTTCGAGTTACAACGCTAGCGTGATTTTCCTTTTTGCGATTTTTTCATCTCGGGAACGTGCCGTCGCGTGCCACTGTAAATGGGCCGGCCCACGCTATCCGCTCCTGTGCGAAGCGCCGGCACTTGCCGCAGCGAGCGGCCTATAGGAGCTCCCTCGCGCCCCCCCCCCATGTCAAGTCCCAATCGGACTAGGGAGGGGGCGACGCCCCCCCTCTCTTTCCTTCTCCCTCTCCTACTCCTTCCTTCTCCCCTCTTCCTCCTTCCCTCCTTCTCCTACTAGGAATAGGAAAGAGGAGGGTATCCTACTTGGACTGGGGAGTCCTAGTAGGATTCCCCATACCTGGCGCGCCCCCCTTGGGCCGGCCACCTCTTCCCTCCCCTCCTTTATATACGTGGCCAGGGGGCACCACAATAGCACACCAAAGCCTTCTCTTAGCCGTGTGTGGTGCCCCCCTCCACAATTACACACCTCGGTCATATCGTCATAGTGCTTAGGCGAAGCCCTGCATCGGTAACTTCATCATCATCGTCACCACACCGTCGTGCTGACGGAACTCTCCCTTGGCCTCAACTAGATCAAGAGCTCGAGGGACGTCATCGAGCTGAACGTGTGCTGAACACGGAGGTGCCATATGTTCAGTACTTGGATCGGTTGGATCGTGAAGACGTTCAACTACATGAACCGCGTTACTAAACGCTTCTGCTTTCGGTCTACGAGGGTACGTGGACACACTCTCGCCACTCGTTGCTATGCTTCTCCTAGATAGATCTTGTGTGATCGTAGGAATTTTTTTGAAATACTACGTTCCCCAACACAGTCTCACTACACCGACATAGTGTTGGAGGAGTGGAAGGCCATGTTCCGGCAGACACAGACCGACCAGGTCTACAACCTTCGCCTCCTCGACAAGCACCAACGCACAGAGGTGTAACTCGGCGTCGACATGGGCATCTCGGCAGACATGGACGTGGACGAGAAGGAGGTGCTACTCCGATCCTACCGCTCCGCCTGCGACATCCACCGCGAGTGCTAGTGGTACCGCGTTGTGCAGGCGAAGAAATAAGACGCCTTCACGGAGATCGATGAGGCAGTGGATTAAGTTTACGACAAGGACGATGTCACCAGCTTCGCATTAGTTGTGCCTCGCCGCCATAATGACGAAGTCGCCACGTCCGCAGGCAGCGAGGAAGAGTAGAGCATGGGAGGCTGACGGCGCTTGGGTCCCGCGAAGGCCACTACTCCTCCCCTCTTGTTGAAGCTAAGCTTGGCGGACTCATCATCATTAGCCGATTAGCCACTCGTCGGCTTCGCGGTTGCTGAGCTTCATTTTTTGAGGCTCATGGCCGACCGACGAGCTGCATGTTCTTCGGTTTAGACGTAGGGGCTATTTGGTTGCCACCCTGAGCAACATGCCTGACAATTTTGTATGCCTGAGAGTAGCCTGGTTTTGTTGGTGAAATTGCAAACTCGGGCACACCTCATATTGAAGACCATGTTTGGTTGCCACCCTGATTATACTCAGGTAAGGGGCGCTTGCATGTAGCTCAGGCCAGCAACTTTCTAGGCCTATGTCAGACAGCTCTCACAGGAAAGATTTTCAGTCTAGATTCTCAGGACACCAACCAAACACACCTCCGGCAGGTCACGGGAAGAGGCTCATGTCAGGCATTTGGGCTCAAGGTGGCAACCAAACAGCCCCTAAATCATCCGGTTATATGTAAAAATTATCCAAGTTTCAATGAAATTCGTTCGGTTTATTTAAATTTGCTTATTTTCATTAAATCCATTCAAAATGTCTCTGCAAATTTGTTGTTACGGTTGGATGGATGGTCGACTCCCTCATCAGTGTCGGTAGACTGCTCACCATTCCACGGACGAATGCAGTGTCTGATTTGGGGTTGAATGTTGGAGATGACCTTACCCTAGCCAGTCAGATGTAGGGTGGAACCCTATGAGGTTGATCTTTTCACACTTGGAGGGGGAAAGATGGCAAATCAAAGAGAAACACAAGAAGAACTCTCAAATAGACTTGATCCAATCACACATGTGCTAGATCCATGATACGTCCATTTTGCATCATGCTTTTATATCGATATTTATTGCATTATGGGCTGTTATTACACATTATGTCACAATACTTATGCCTATTCTCTCTTATTTTACAAGGTTTACATAAGGAGGGAGAATGTTGGCAGCTGGAATTCTGGGCTGGAAAAGGAGCAAATATTAGAGACCTATTCTGCACAACTCCAAAATTCCTGAAACTCCATGAAAGTTATTTTTGGAAATAATAAAAAATACTAAGCGGAAGAAATACCAGAGGGGGCCCACACCCTGGCCACGAGGGTGGGGGCGCGCCCTCCTGCCTCATGGGCCCCCTGTTGGACCTCCGGTGCCCATCTTCTGCTATATGAAGTCTTTCGTCCGAAGAAAAATCATAATCAAGCTTTTGGGACGATACTCCGCCGCCACGAGGCGGAACCTTGGCGGAACCAATCTAGGGCTCCGGCAGAGCTGTTCTGTCGGGGACACTTCCCTCCGGGAGGGGGAAATCATCGCCATCGTCATCACCAACGATCCTCTCATCGGGAGGGGGTCAATCTCCATCAACATCTTCACCAGCACCATCTCCTCTCAAACCCTAGATCATCTCTTGTATCCAATTCTTGTCTCTAAGTCTGGGATTGGTACCTGTAGGTTGCTAGTAGTGTTGATTACTCCTTGTAGTTGATACTAGTTGGTTTATTTGGTGGAAGATCATATGTTCAGATCCTTTATGCATATTAATACTCCTCTGATTATGAACATGAATATGCTTTGTGAGTAGTTACGTTTGTTCCTGAGGACATGGGAGAAGTCTTGCTATTAGTAGTCATGTGAATTTGGTATTCGTTCGATATTTTGATGAGATGTATGTTGTCTCTCCTCTAGTGGTGTTATGTGAACGTCGACTACATGACACTTCACCATTGTTTGGGCCTAGAGGAAGGCATTGGGAAGTAATAAGTAGATGATGGGTTGCTAGAGTGACAGAAGCTTAAACCCTAGTTTATGCGTTGCTTCGTAAGGGGCTGATTTGGATCCATATGTTTCATGCTATGGTTAGGTTTACCTTAATACTTCTTTTGTATTTGCAGATGCTTGCAATAGGGATTAATCATAAGTGGGATGATTGTCCAAGTAAGGACAGCACCCAAGCACTGGTCCACCCACATATCAAATTATCAAAGTACCGAACGCGAATCATATGAACGTGATGAAAACTAGCTTGACGATAATTCTCATGTGTCCTCGGGAGCGCTTTTCTCTATATAAGAGTTTGTCCAGGCTTGTCCTTTGCTACAAAAAGGATTGGGCCACCTTGCTGCACTTTATTTACTTTTGTTACTTGTTGCTCGTTACAAATTATCTTATCACCAAAATATCTGTTACCTATAATTTCAGTACTTGCAGAGAATACCTTGCTGAAAACCGCTTATCATTTCCTTCTGCTCCTCATTGGGTTCGACACTCTTACTTATCGAAAGGACTACGATAGATCCCCTATACTTGTGAGTCATCAAGACTCTTTTCTGGCGCCGTTGCCGGGGAGTGAAGTGCCTTTGGTAGGTGGAATTTGGTAAGGAAAAATTTATATAGTCTGCTGAAATTTACTGTCACTTAATACTATGGAAAGTAATCCTCTGAGGGGCTTGTTCGGGGTATCTTCACCCCGACTAGTAGAGCAAAGAGTTGCTCCTCAACCTACTGAACCTACTGAAAATGAAAATGTCTACTTTGAAATTCCTTCAGGTATGTTAGAAAAACTGCTAGCTAATCCTTTTGCAGGAGATGGAACATTACATCCTGATGAGCACCTAATATATGTGGATGAAATTTGTGGATTATTTAAGCTTGCAGGTATGCCCAATGATGTTATTAAGAAGAAGGTCTTCCCTTTATCTTTGAAGGGAGATGCATTGACATGGTATAGGCTATGTGATGATATGAGATCATGGAACTACAAATGATTGAAATTGGAATTTCATCAGAAGTTTTATCCTATGCATCTTGTTCATCGTGATCGCAATTATATATATAATTTTTGGCCTCGCGAAGGAGAAAGCATCGCTCAAGCTTGGGGGAGGCTTAAATCAATGTTATATTCAGGCCCCAATCATGAGCTCCCAAGAGAGATAATTATTCAAAAAATTTATGCTCGGCTTTCTGATAACAATCGCACCATGCTCGATACTTCTTGTGCTGGCTCTTTTATGATGAAGACTATTGAATTCAAATGAGATTTATTGGAAAGAATTAAACGCAACTCTGAAGATTGGGATCTCGACGAAGGTAAGGAGTCAGGTATGACACCTAAGTTTGATTGTGTTAAATCTTTTATGGATACCGTTGTTTTCCATAAATTTAGCACTAAATATGGACTTGACTCTGAGATAGTAGCTTCTTTCTGTGAATCTTTTGCCGCTCATGTTGATCTCCCTAAGGAGAAGTGGTTTAAATATCAACCTCCCATAGAAGTAAAATTAGCTGCACCTATTAAAGTTTAAGAAAAGACTATCACTTATAATGATCCTATTGTTCCTATTGCTTATGTTGAGAAACCACCTTTTCCTGTTAGGATAAAAGATCATGCTAAAGCTTCAACTGTGGTTCGTAAAAGCAATATTAGAACTTATACACCTCCTGAGCAAGTTAAAGTTGAACCTAATATCGCTATTGTTAAAGATCTCTTGGCTGATAATATTGATGGGCATGTTATTCATTTCTGTAATGAAACTGCTAGAATTGCCAAACCTTGTGCTAAAGATAAACATAGACCTGTGGTAGGCATGCCTGTTATTTCTGTTAAAATAGGAGATCATTGTTATCATGGCTTATGTGATATGGGTGCTAGTGCTAGCGCAATACCTCATGACTTATACAAAGAAATTATGCATGATATTGCACCTGCTGAGTTAGAAGATATTGATGTCACAATTAAACTTGCTAATAGAGATACTATATCACCAATTGGAATTGTTAGAGATGTTGAAGTCTTGTGTGGGAAAACTAAGTATCCTGCTGATTTTCTTGTTCTCGGTTCCCCACAAGATAGCTTTTGTCCCATTATATTTGGTAGACCTTTCTTGAACACTGTTAATGCTAGGATAGATTGCAAAAAGGATGTCGTTATTATTGGTTTGGGTGATATGTCTCATGAGTTTAATTTCTCTAAACTTCGTAGACAACACCGTGAAGAGGAATTGCCTAGTAAAGATGAAATTATTGGTCTTGCTTCTATTGCCGTACCTCCTAGTGATCCTTTAGAACAATATTTGCTAGACCATGAAAATGATATGTTTATGAATGAAAGAAGGGAAATAGATGAAGTGTTCTTTAAACAGGGACCTATTCTGAAACACAACTTGCCTGTTGAAATCCTAGGGGATCCTCCTCCACCCAAGGGTGATCTCGTGTTTGAGCTTAAACCATTACCTGATACTCTTAAATATGCTTATCTTGATGAAAAGAAGATATATCCTATTATTATTAGTGCTAACCTTTCAGAGAAGGAGGAAGAAAAATTATTGAAAACTCTGAAGAAACACCGTGCTGCTATTGGATATACTCTTGATGATCTTAAGGGCATTAGTCCCACTCTATGTCAACACAAAATAAATTTGGAGAAAGATGCCAAACTAGTTCGTGATCACCAATGACGGCTGAATCCTAAGATGAAAGAAGTGGTAAGAAAATAAATACTAAAGCTTCTTGAGGCAGGTATTATTTATCCCGTTGCTGATAGTCAGTGGGTAAGTCCTGTCCATTTTGTCCCTAAAAAGGGAGGTATTACCGTCATTCCTAATGATAAAGATGAATTGATCCCGCAAAGAATTATTACAAGTTATAGGATGGTAATTGATTTCCGCAAATTAAATAAAGCTACTAAAAAGATCATTATCCCTTACCTTTTATTGATCAAATGCTAGAAAGATTATCTAAACATACACATTTTTGCTTTCTAGATGGTTACTCTGGTTTCTCTCAAATACCTGTGTCAGCCGATGATCAATCAAAGACCACTTTTACTTGCCCTTTTGGTACTTTTCCTTATAGACGTATGCCTTTTTGGTTTATGTAATGCACCTGCTACCTTTCAAAGATGCATGATGGCTATATTCTCTGACTTTTGTGAAAAGATATGTGGGGTTTTTATGGATGATTTCTCCGTTTATGGATCCTCTTTTGATGATTGCTTGAGCAACCTTGATCGAGTTTTGCAGAGATGTGAAGAAACTAATCTTGTCTTGAACTAGGAGAAGTGCCACTTTATGGTTAATGAAGATATTGTCTTGGGGCATAAAATTTCTGAAAGAGGTATTGAAGTTGATAAAGCCAAGGTTGATGCTATTGAAAAGATGCCATGTCCCAAGGACATCAAAGGTATAGTAAGTTTCCTTGGTCATGCCGGTTTTTATAGGAGGTTCATTAAGAACTTCTCAAAAATCTCTTGGCCTCTGACTAATTTATTACAAAAATATATACCATTTGTCTTTGATGATGATTGTGTAGAAGCATTTGAAATACTTAAGAAAGCATTGATCTCTACACCTATTGTTCAGCCACCTGATTGGAATTTACCCTTTGAAATTATGTGCTAGTGATTATGCTGTAGGTGCTGTTCTAGGGCAAAGAGTTGATAAGAAATTAAATGTTATCCAATATGCTAGTAAAACTCTAGACAATGCTCAAAGAAATTATGCTACTACTGAAAAAGAATTCTTAGCAGTTGTATTTGCTTGTGATAAGTTTAGACCTTATATTGTTGATTCTAAAGTAACTACTCACACGGATCATGCTGCTATTAAATATCTTATGGAAAAGAAAGATGCTAAACCTAGACTTATTAGATGGGTTCTCTTGCTACAAGAATTTTATTTGCATATTATTGATAGAAAGGGAGCTGAGAACCCCGTTGCAGACAACTTGTCTAGGTTGGAAAATGTTCTTGATGACCCACTACCTATTGATGATAGCTTTCCTGATGAACAATTAAATGTCATAAACGCTTCTTGTACTGCTCCATGGTATGTTGATTATGCTAATTACATTGTTGCCAAATTTATACCACCTAGTTTCACATACCAGCAAAAGAAAAAGTTCTTCTATGATTTGAGACATTACTTTTGGGATGACCCACATCTTTATAAAGAAGGAGTAGATGGTGTTATTAGACGTTGTGTACCTGAGCATGAACAAGAACAGATCCTACGCAAGTGTCACTCCGAGGCTTATGGAGGACACCACGCTGGAGATAGAACTGCACATAAGGTATTGCAATCCGGTTTTTATTGGCCTACTCTCTTCAAGGATGCCCGTAAGTTTGTCTTATCTTGCGATGAATGTCAAAGAATTGGTAATATTAGTAGACGTCAAGAAATGCCTATGAATTATTCACTTGTTATTGAACCATTTGATGTTTGGGGCTTTGATTATATGGGACCTTTTCCTACCTCTAATGGATACACACATATTTTAGTTGCTGTTGATTACGTTAGTAAGTGGGTAGAAGCTATTCCAACTAGTAGTGCTGATCACAACACTTCTATTAAAATGCTTAAAGAAGTTATTTTTCCGAGGTTTGGAGTCCTAGATATTTAATGACTAATGGCGGTTCACATTTTATTCATGGCACTTTTCGTAAAATGCTTACTAAGTATGATGTTAATCATAGAATTGCATCTCCTTATTACCCACAGTCTAGTGGTCAAGTAGAATTGAGTAATAGAGAACTCAAATTAATTTTGCAAAAGACTGTTAATAGATCTAGAAAGAATTGGTCCAAGAAACTTGATGATGCATTATGGGCCTATAGAACTGCATACAAAAATCCTATGGGTATGTCTCCGTATAAAATGGTTTACGGAAAAGTATGTCACTTACCTCTCGAACTAGAACATAAGGCATATTGGGCCATTAAAGAGCTCAACTATGATTTCAAACTTGCCGGTGAGAAGAGGTTATTTGACATTAGCTCACTTGATGAATGGAGAACCCAAGCCTATGAAAACGCCAAATTGTTTAAAGAAGAAGTTAAAAGATGGCATGACAAAAGGATACAAAAGCGTGAGTTTAATGTAGTGATTATGTGTTATTATACAACTCTCGTTTAAGATTTTTTGCAGGAAAACTTCTCTCTAAATGGGAAGGTCCTTACGTTATCGAGGAGGTCTATCGTTCCGGTGCCGTAAAAATCAACAACTTCGAAGGCACGAATCCGAAGGTGGTAAACGGTCAAAGAATCAAACACTATATCTCAGGTAATCCTATAAATGTTGAAACCAATGTTATTGAAACCGTAACCCCGGAGGAATACATAAGGGACACTTTCCGGAACGTTTCAGACTCTGAAAAGGAATAGGTACGTGGTACGGTAAGTAAACCGACTCCAAAACAGTTCTAATGGCAATTTTTCTTTGTTTTGGAATATTTAGAAAAATAGAAAAATAAGAAGCAGTCCGGGAAGGACACGAGGGCTCCACGAGGGTGGAGGGCGCGCCTTACCCCCTGGGCGCGCCCCCTACCTCGTGGGCACCTCGTGCGCTCTCCGGACTCCGTTTTCTTGCACGATACGTATTTTGGTCGGTAAAAATTCATTATATAATCTCCCGAAGGTTTTGACTGCTGTATCACGCAAATATCCTCTGTTCTTGTTTCAAACTGTTTTCTGTCAGGATTGTCAAGGCCAGGCATCATGTCGTCCCCCTCCTCCAACAATGATGACAACGATGCTTGGCTAATGAAGATAGAGCTGAAGAGGGAAGAACCTGTGGAGACCAACAAGGATGAAGGGATCAAGAAGACCACGGAGGACCAAGTTCCGATAGCAGAAGACACCCTTCAACTTGATCACAATCTTCTTACCCCAACTGAGATCGAAGCTTTCAAGATGATTGAGTTAGATCGTATACAAAACAAGTATCTCACACGTGAAAATATTTTGTTGAAGGAGCATATCGTCGCACTCAAGGGCATTATCCGCAAGTTGGAGGATCTCTTACGCTCAATGTGCGACTACTCATCATCAACAACTCCACCACCTTCCTCACCAACAAAGGAGATATAATCATATGGGTATGGGCACTCCCCTTGGCAACTGCCAAGCTTGGGGGAGGTGCCCCGGTATCGTATCACCATCACGTCTCTTACCTTTACTGTTTTTCTTAGTTCGATCCTTTGAGTAGTATCTTGATCTAGTAGAATAAAAGTTTTGGTGTGGTCTAGTTTTGAGTTTTGCTTTATGATCCCTCTATGTAATCGAGTCCGTGAGCTATATAATAAAGATTAGTGTTAAGTCGAGGGCTTGATTATTTTGCTATGATCTTGAGTGAATAAAAGAAAAGAGAAAAGAATAAAAAGAAATAAAAAGAGGTCATATTGATCTTATGGAGAGTAATGACTTCACATAGAAAGAGTATGATGATTAAAAGTTGTTGAGAGTTGACAAACATAGCTTTGGTCATCGTTGCAATTAATAGGAGGTAATAAAGAAAGAGAGGTTTCACATATAAATATACTATCTTGGACATCTTTTATGATTGTGAGCACTCATTAAAATATGACATGCTAAAG
This sequence comes from Aegilops tauschii subsp. strangulata, assembly GCF_002575655.3. Classification (NCBI taxonomy): domain Eukaryota; kingdom Viridiplantae; phylum Streptophyta; class Magnoliopsida; order Poales; family Poaceae; genus Aegilops; species Aegilops tauschii. The sequence continues at coordinate 393,712,953 of NC_053037.3, forward strand.
AGTTGATGTTGGACAAGGAAGACAACGTAATGGTTATGTTTTCTTATATCTGAAATAGAGTATATTGTCATGGATCATCCAACATGTTGAGCTTGCCTTTCCCCCTCATGCTAGACAAATTCTTTGCACCAAGTAGAGATACTACTTGTGCTTCCAAAAACCCTTAAACCCAGTTTTGCCATGAGAGTCCACCATATCTACCTATGGATTGAGTAAGGTCCTTCAAGTAAGTTGTCATCAGTGCAAGCAAAAAAAAATTGCTCTCTAAATATGTATGATTGATTAGTGTGGAGGAAATAAGCTTTATACGATCTTGTGATGTGGAAGAAATAAAAGCGACAGACTGCATAATAAAGGTCCATATCACAAGTGGCAATATAAAGTGACCTTCTTTCGCATTAAGATTTTGTGCATCCAACCCTGAAAGCGCATGGCAACCTCTGCTCCCCTCTGTGAAGGGCTTATCTTTTACTATTATCCTCTACCTTATGCAAGAGTCATGGTGATCTTCACCTTTCCTTTTTATATTTTATCCTTTGGCAAGCACAGTGTGTAGGAAAGATCCAGGCATATATATCTAATTGGATGTAAGTTAGCATGAGTTATTATTGTTGACATTGCCCTTGAGGTAAAAGGTTGGGAGGCGAAACTATAAGCCCCTATCTTTCTCTGTGTCCGATTAAAATTCCGTAACCACAAGTATTCCGTGAGTGTTAGCAATTGTGAAAGACTAAATGATAGTTGAGTATGTGGACTTGCTGAAAAGCTCTGACATAGACTCTTTCTGATGTTATGATAAATTGCAATTGCTTCAATGACTGAGATTATAGTTTGTTGGTTCTCAATAAAGTTTCTGATTCATACTTTGCATTGTGGATAGACTATTACTTGAGCATAAGAAATCATATGAAAATATCCATGTATGTTGCTGTTATTAGAATGATCATGATGCCCTCATGTCCATATTTTATTTTATTGACACCTCTACCTCTAAACATGTGGACATATTTATCGTTATCGGCTTCCGCTTGAGGACAAGCGAGGTCTAAGCTTGGGGGAGTTGATACGTCCATTTTGCATCATGCTTTTATATCAATATTTATTGCATTATGGGCTGTTATTACACATTATGTCACAATACTTATGCCTATTCTCTCTTATTTTACAAGGTTTACATAAGGAGGGAGAATGCCGGCAGCTGGAATTCTAGGCTGGAAAAGGAGCAAATATTAGAGACCTATTCTGCACAACTCCAAAAGTCCTGAAACTCCACGAAAGTTATTTTTGGAAATAATAAAAAATACTGAGCGGAAGAAATACCAGAGGGGGCCCACACCCTGGCCACGAGGGTGGGGGGCGCGCCCTACCCCCTGGGCGCGCCCCCTGCCTCATGGGCCCCCTGTTGGCCCTCCGGTGCCCATCTTCTACTATATGAAGTCTTTCGTCCGAAGAAAAATCATAAGCAAGCTTTTGGGACGAGACTCCACCGCCACGAGGCGGAACCTTGGCGGAACCAATCTAGGGCTCCGGCAGAGCTGTTCTGTCGGGGACACTTCCCTCCGAGAGGGGGAAATCATCGCCATCGTCATCACCAACGATCCTCTCATCGGGAGGGGGTCAATCTCCATCAACATCTTCACCAGCACCATCTCCTCTCAAATCCTAGTTCATCTCTTGTATCCAATTCTTGTCTCTAAGTCTGGGATTGGTACCTGTAGGTTGCTAGTAGTGTTGATTACTCCTTGTAGTTGATACTAGTTGGTTTATTTGGTGGAAGATCATATGTTCAGATCCTTTATGCATATTAATACTCCTCTGATTATGAACATGAATATGCTTTGTGAGTAGTTACGTTTGTTCCTGAGGACATGGGAGAAGTCTTGCTATTAGTAGTCATGTGAATTTGGTATTCGTTCGATATTTTGATGAGATGTATGTTGTCTCTCCTCTAGTGGTGTTATGTGAACGTCGACTACATGAAACTTCACCATTGTTTGGGCCTAGAGGAAGGCATTGGGAAGTAATAAGTAGATGATGGGTTGCTAGAGTGACAGAAGCTTAAACCCTAGTTTATGCGTTGCTTCGTAAGGGGCTGATTTGGATCCATATGTTTCATGCTATGGTTAGGTTTACCTTAATACTTCTTTTGTATTTGCGGATGCTTGCAATAGGGGTTAATCATAAGTGGGATGATTGTCCAAGTAAGGACAGCACCCAAGCACCGGTCCACCCACATATCAAATTATCAAAGTACCGAACGCGGATCATATGAACGTGATGAAAACTAGCTTGACAATAATTCCCATGTGTCCTCAGGAGCGCTTTTCTCTATATAAGAGTTTGTCCAGGCTTGTCCTTTGCTACAAAAAGGATTGGGCCACCTTGCTGCACTTTATTTACTTTTGTTACTTGTTGCTCGTTACAAATTATCTTATCACCAAACTATCTGTTACCTATAATTTCAGTACTTGCAGAGAATACCTTGCTGAAAACCGCTTATCATTTCCTTCTCCTCCTTGTTGGGTTCGACACTCTTACTTATCGAAAGGACTACGATAGATCCCCTATACTTGTGGGTCATCAATCCACATACACAAAGAGGATACAAAGGTCCAAATCCAACAAAGGGGGATTGATACGTCTCCAACGTATCTATAATTTTTGATTGTTCCATGCTATTATATTATCCATCTTGGATGTTTGATATACATTTATATGCTATTTTATATTATTTTTTGGAATAACTTATTAACCTAGAGCCCAGTGCCAGTTTCTGTTCTTTCCCTTGTTTTTGAGTCTTATAGAAAAGGAATACCAAACAGAGTCCAAACGAGCTGAAACTTTACGACAATTTTTTATGGACCAGAAGAAGAGTATCGGAGATGGAACACAGGAGCCACGAGGCATCCACAAGGCTGGAGGGCGCTCCCCCCTACCTTGCCGCTGCCTCATGGACCCTGTGACTTGAAACCGACCCCAAAAATTCTTATAAATCCAGAAACCCCCAGAAAGAAACCTAGACCGGGAGTTCCGCCGCCGCAAGCCTCTGTAGCCACGAAAAACCCAATCGGGAGCCCGTTCTGGCACCCTGCCGGAGGGGAAACCATCACCAGTGGCCATCTTCATCATCCCGACGGTCTCCATGACGACGAGGGAGTAGTTCACCCTCGGGGCTGAGGGTATGTACCAGTAGCTATGTGTTTGTCCTCTCTCTCTTGTGTTCTTGATTTGGCACAATCTTGATGTACCGCGAGATTTGCTACTATAGTTGGATCATATGGTGTTTCTCCCTCTCTACCTTCTTATGATGAATTGAGTTTTACCTTCGAGGTTTCACTATTATCGGATTGAATACTATTATGGATTTGAGAACACTTGATGTATGTCTTGCGTGGGATACCCGTGGTGACAACCGGGTGTTCTATTGATTCACTTGATGTATGTTTTGGCACTCACACTGGTACACATCGGTGCTAAACAAACAATTTTTAACCCCTTTCCGCGACGGCATTTGGAACCGTCGCCAAGTGAGTGTGGGCGATAGGGGGTCCTTCCCACACGACCCAGAAACCGTCGGGGATATGCCCTCCTGGCACACATGCTCGGCAAAATGAGGTCGTATGCGACCGGCGAGCACTCAAATACAGAAATACGTATAGTAGTGCTAAAAAATACAATCATACAGGTGAAATCATTTTCGGTCGTAAGTACATCCCACACAGTCAGCCAGCGCTAAATGTTTCCGTTCGTATATACATCCCACACAGTCGCTCCAAGGAAAACGTTTCTGTTCGCAAGTACATCACACACAATTTTCCTGGTTAAATCGTTTGTGATAACGTTTCCATTGCACACGGTATTAACAATATTATCATTTGTGTTATTGAATTCATCACAAACGGTGCCTAGAAGAAACTGTGTGTCAAGGGCTGTCCATCACACACAGTTTTTATGTGGTAAACGTTTGCGCCAGGTGGCCTAACGCAAACAGTTTTCAAGAGGATGTCGTGTGTGATTGTTCATTAATCTAACACGGTTTATTCCTAGAAATTGTGTGCGTTATTGAATGCATCGCACACGGTGTTTTCTCAATAACCGTTTGCAATAGAAAAACCCAATTAGCAAGCTAATTATCCGATTATTCATAATCCATTTATTAATCTAATTGACATTTCATATTAAGCACACAATATATTTCATTTTCATAATTGAAATACATCAGAGTACAACATCATATAGCTTCAGCACTCAGCTACCCCATTACACAACTACACCAGGACCAAGTTTCACATGCAACATCTATAACCTTTCGAAATTAGCATCATAGATGGTACATAGAGAGATGTATCTCATCTGGAAAACTGCTGAAGCAGAAGGCGAATATTGAGCCTTCATTGATGTTGAAGGTCTTTGTAACTTTTAGCCAGTGCCTGTGGATGATTGAACGTCCATCCTTCGTCCTCTTCAGGAACACTTCAATATTGAACCGTGGCTGTTGTATGAATACCTTCCTTGCCTCCTGACCATACAGGTGGTTTGAGAGGTAATCATCAGTGAACTGCTTTGGAAAGGCCTGAAAACAATGATGTGCATAAATATCTTCTCTATATTGGAAATGGGGCAAAGGAATAAAAAAGGCAAGGTATAATAGTTAGTACCATCCTGTAGTGAACTGATGTCTTCTTCATTGTGCAGACAAAGATCTTGTTGTTTTTTGTCGCTAATTTCTTTATCCTAACAATCTTTCTGAGTTTCTTGACTTGATTGATATTCATGGACAACTCATTTCCCCATATGCAAAAAGGGTCGAACAGTGGGTCAAAACCTCTGACAGCAGGACCTACATGTGTAAGACCAAATTGTTAAAAACCTAAATATTAGAATGGTTCCTGCAATTGCACAATAATGAGCTATTAGACAACGGACCATGCACGTGCTAACCTCGATTGTAAACCTCAGTGCTTCCCATTGTTTCCCTACAACACATTTAACATAGTTAGTCATCAGGTTAAGTAAGGGTTTGCATGCTATCAGTAAAATATGTTGATGAAAAATAAGCACATTGCAGATTCATCAGATTAATTCAAGCCACATGGAAAACCCATTTATCCAAACCAAGCATGATTAAGAACTAGGAAATATAGCACTTGTATATGTTTGTCATGTATTAAGTGTAGCCAAATTCGATTTATTCCTCACATGCACAACAATACAAAATTCTACCCACGACAATTGGACATCACAGTGTAGAATTGAACCAAGCAGTTAGCTAAGCACCACAACAAATGAACCGAACATTAACTGAGCACCACATCGCATAATATAACATACTCCTAATAGAAGATCAGACAGTTAACCAAACCAAGCATGCTTAACAACTTGGAAATATAGCAATTGTATTTTTTGTCATGTATTTACTACAGCCAAATTCAATTTATTCCTCACATGGTATACAATAACAGAATGCACCCACAACTATTGAACATCGCATTGCAGAATTGAACCAAACAAAACAGTTAACTAAACACCACAACAAATGAACTAAACATTAACTGAGCACCACATTGCACAATATAACATACTCCTAATAGAAGATCAGACAGTTAACCAAACCAAGCATGCTTAACAACATGGAAATATAGCAATTGTATTTGTTTCTCATGTATTTAGTACAACCAAATTCAATTTATTTCTCACACGGTATACAATAACAGAATGCACCCACAACAATTGAACACCGCATTGCAGAATTGAACCAAGCAGTTAACTAAACACCACTGAAAGGACATGCGGTGCCCCCATGTGTGGTTTTGGTAATTGATGACATTCTCTATGGACTAATGGTTGCATTGAGTTATATTTGAAGGATTTGTCCATAGGCATTTCTTGAAGTCCATGTGTTGGTTTCAAGGAGTTTATGTGTTGACCAAGGTGCTATTAAGGAATTATCCAAAGATTGGTCATGTGAGTGTTGTGCTTATTGCAAGCATGTCTTGAAGAAGAAGATTGTGTGATCATTCATGTTTACCTTCAAGACATCATCCAAACGAAGAGAGTTGGAAAGATTCAAGGTTGATCAAGACTAAGTCAAGAGTGAATCAAGTTGATCAACTCACAAAGCGTAAAAGATGTATCGAGAGGGATCAAGTGATCCCATGGTATGGTAAGCATTGTCCATTGCACTTTGTGTACTAACCCATGGTCTATGTGAGAGTTCTATGTGGGGTTAGGTACGTGTCCATGGGCTTGCGTCAAGAGGAAGATATCATACAACCCATGGAAAGGATGACATCAAGTGGTGATCGTAATCAAGGTTGTGTTGTGCAAGTTCAAGTGGAGCATCACGAAGAAATCGTGCTTGTAGCTTGCCGTCCATTGTGGTGACAATGGACTTGTGAAGGTGTACCGAAGAGTGACTCACCCATAGTGGAGTATGGGGGAGCAATCAACTAGCCTTCATCGAGCCAACGCAATCACTTGTGAAGGTGTACCGAAGAGTGACTCACCCATAGTGGAGTATGGGGGAGCAATCATCTAGTCTTCATCGAGCCAACGCAATCAAGAAAGGTGGTCCAACTTGAGGGAGTCAAGATCGTCATCATCTAGCTCAAGTGGACCATGTGCAAGGCAAAGGTTTTCCCTTGATAGGTTTTCTATTTTACCGGTCTCATGGTGGTAGTTGGGAGACCGGGTTATAGGATCGTTTGCCGTACTATCAAGGGGGGCTCTCAAGTTGGTAGCTTGATCGTATCGTTAGTACAGAGCTCAAACTATTGCATCCTTGCATCATGTTTCTTGGTTCTTGTTTGGTTCTCTTTGTGAGTCTTAGAGCTTATGGTCATCTTGTTGACAAGCTTGAGTTCATCGAAAACGGAGTTCGCATGCTTCTTCTATGATGTTTTCGGTGTTGGAGGTTTTACCGGTCTTATCCGAGGAAGGGTTCTCACCATTTTCTTATGGGCCTTTTCTCATTTGCTTCTTATTGATATTTCTTTCAAGATTGTGTTAGCCCATGTCGTTAGCTTTCCAACAAACTTGGTTTCGTCGAATTCGGAGTCCGTTTGCAGAAGTTGTGGTAGTTTTGGTGTTCTGAAAAGGCTGCAGCGGTACTACCGCGGATAGGAGCGGATGTAATTTTTTACTACCGCTTGGAGCGGTACTACCGCGGCTACTTCTGTGGCTACTTCCGCTCCGGACCAAAAACTCGTCACAAGTCCAGCGGTGGTAGGCACAGATGTATTTTTTTAGTACCGCTCGCAAGCAGTAGTACCGCTACCCTTACGGTAGTACCGCTACCCCTAGCGGTAGTACCGTGAGGACGAGCGGTAGTACCGCTCTGTGCGGGCTGTGAGCATAACGGTTGGATTTTTCCCCACCTATAAAAGGGGGTCTTCTTCCCCAATGAACTTTATCCTTTGAGCTCGTGTTCTTCCCCCATTGTTGACCTTATTCAAGCTTGCTAACTCTCAATCCCTCCATGGATTCTTGCTAGTTTTTGAGAAAAAAAGAGAGGAGATCTAGATCCACATTTCCACCAATCACTTTCTCTTCTATGTGAGGGGAACCTCTTGGATCTAGATCTTGGAGTTCTTGGTGTTCTCCTTTTCGTTCTTCCTCTCATTTTCCTCCCTAGCATTTGTTGCTTTGGTGGGATTTGGGAGAGAAGGACTTGGGCACTCCGTGTGCCCTTGCCATTGCATTTCGTGCATCGGTTTGAGTTCTCCACGGTGATACGTGGAAGTTACAAGTTGAGAAGCTTATTACTCTTGGGTGCTTGGTACCCTTGAGCTTGTTCCTCTTGGGTGCTTGGGCGTCCTAGACGGTTGAGGTCACCTCAGAGCCATATTCCATTGTGGTGAAGCTTCGTGGTGTCGTTGGGGAGATAGCCCCAACCTTTGTGGTGTTCGGAGCTCAATCATTGTGGTGTAAAGCTCCGGGCTAGCGTCGGGGTCTCCAATTAGGTTGTGGAGATCGCCCCGAGCATTTTGACGGGTTCTGGTGACCACCCCCAAGGGTTGCCATTTGTACGGGTTCGGTGACCGCCCTCAAGGGTCCCTTAGTGGAATCACGGCATCTTGCATTGTGCGAGGGCGTGAGGAGATTACGGTGGCCCTAGTGGCTTCTTGGGGAGCATTGTGCCTCCACACCACTCCAAACGGAGATTAGCATCCGCAAGGGTGTGAACTTCGGGATACATAGTCGTCTCCGCGTGCCTCGGTTATCTCTTACCCGAGCCCTTTACTTATGCACCCTACTTTGTGATAGCCATATTGTTTCTTGTCATATATCTTGCTATCACCTAGTAGTTTATCTTGATTATCTTAAGTTGTTGGTGCACATAGATGATCCTAGTTGTTGTAGGTTTTGCGCTTGACAAATTAACCGCTAGGTTTATTCCGCATTTGTTCAAGCCTAAACCGTAATTATTTTAAAGCGCCTATTCACCCCCCTCCAGGCGACATCCACGATCTTTCAACCACAACAAATGAACCAAACGTTAACTGAACACCACATTGCACAATATAACATACTCATAATAGAAGATCAGACAGTTAACCAAACCAAGCATGCTTAACAACTTGGAAATATTGCACCCTGAAGAATTGAACATCACATTTGCAGAACTGAACCAAGCAGTTAACTGAACACCACATTGCACGACATATAGAACATATACACTATAGCAGAAGATTGCATGGTAAAAGTAGATAGCACAGTTCACTAGAATTTGTTAAGGAAAGGCAGTAGCTAGCAAACTGAACATGGGTTCTTATAGTGAGCTAATAAGACAAGCTACTCCTTGTTGTCGAAGATATCGATGATGATTGGCTCCTTGGACATGGAAGAGGGCGAGGCCTCCGCATCATGGGTGCCCTCGTTGTAGTGGTGAGTTGCCTGAGCCGCGCCGGGCACTAACCTACTAGCTCTCGAGATGAGGTAAGCACGTGCACGCTGAGAAAACACCCCGCAGTCTTCGTCGAAGGCACTGGCGGTGGACTCGAGAAAACTCCACGAACTGTCGTTTAAAGCAGCCAACCGCGTCGCGGCGTCGGCGCACGAGGCGTCAACGGTGGCCTCGACGGCGAGGTGCTCCTCCAAGATCTGGGGGTCGGCACGAATGGCAGCCATAGCGACCTCATCCGCGCATGCGGCCGCAATTTGCTTCTCCGTTGCCAAATGCTCCTTGAGATCCTGGCTATACTGCATGCACCATGGCTTAGGGCGGCGCTTATTTGGTGGAGGGGTTGGTGATTTGGGTGGAAGGTGTCGCGCTCACACCGGCGGTCGGGGCATGTGGGATGTGGAAGGAGGAGGAGGATGGGGGTCGGGTGTGGATTACCTGCCTAGATAGGCGAGGCCGAGCAGCATGAAGGAGGGTCGCCGGCGAGGAGGCGGCGCTGCAAGCAAGGAGTGAAGGTTTCAACTTGGAAAGGAAGGCGGAAACAAGGGAAATGTGACTTTTTGTAAGGGGGAGGGGGCGGGAGGTAGATATTTCCGCGGAAGCCGGAAATTTGGAATCGGTTCAGCGAAAAAACTCGCGCGCAAAGTGTCATCAGACACGGTCCCTTATTCAGAACTGTGTACGATATGTGAACATCACAAACAATTCAGATAGCTTAACCCGTGTGTGTTGAGTTTGAACGTCAAAAATTTTGGTTCGAATTTCCCTGGTTACAGTGGTCATCCACGTCATTGCATAATTTGGGTACGCAAAGGAGAGTAACTTCTTAATCGAGCAAGTTCAACAATTAAATAGAGCTAGCTGACCTAAACATTACTCTAACAAGTTAAAGACCGGCGCTCTTAATTAAACAAAACAAAGAGTACTACTACGGCTGGTGCTCGTCGATCTCCGGCGCCGCCTCCATGTCCAGCTCGCGCCCGACGGTCTCCTAGGGAAGGGGCTCCATGGCATCAATTGCACTATACTCGGCAAGCATCTCGCCATCCGCGTCCGCCATATCTTTGGAATAGGCCGCCACGAGCTGGGTGTGGGCGGCCGTGATCTGGGCTCTGGCGGGCTCCATCGTGGCAAGGTATGCCGCGTAGGAACGAACGGCTGCTCGAACTCTCTCGGCGATTGCCAACTCTTCGGCCGTGGGTGGCCGACCGTTGTCGGAGAAGCTTCATTCGATTTGTGCGGTGACCACCACGAGCTGGGCGTGGACGGCCACGACATGGTAGTGGGCGGCCTCCATCAGGGCTAAGGCCGCCGCTGCAGAATGGACAGCTGCTGTGCCGCTCTCGCCAGTTTCTATCCACGAGGCAGATGCTGCTGCCGCCGCCTAAGAAGCAACAGCGGCCGTTTGAGCTGCCTTGGCCGCCCGGACGCAGACTGCGGTCGCCCTCACGAAGCTTGTTAGCCCGCGCCTGGCGGCTGCGGCCGCGCTCTCGCCGGAGTGGGCCGCCGAAGTTGCCCTCACGACGTGGGTCCACGTCCCCATCTTTCACCGGCGACGAATGAATAGTGAAATGATATTTGGGGAGTGAGCTAGTGTGCTTGATATGCCAGCTGTGGACTGTAGCCGACGCACCTTCTCGCGTAAGCCATAGGCGTACTATACATCGACGATGCTCCAAGATATTTTGTGCTGCATCTCACACGGTTGGTGATAATAAACTGTGTGCGATCTACTTGATTTATCGTCTTGATTTGAATTACGTAATGAGGTCACATCTACAAAGGATGGTGTTTGAATTGCTAGAACTTTTATCTGCAGTGAACATGCAACTATAGGTGTGTCGTCAAAAAAATTGGAATTATTCAGGGTTCGTTTGGACATTTTTATACATTAACTTGGTTTTGTACGCATTTCAGGTGCATAATTCTAATTTGAACTACATGCACATGCTCCAGTGCATATAAACGGATTGAAAAATCAAATCCGTGTCCTTGGTTGCATGCTTAGGTCCCATGCAAGAAATGGGAATGAATGTCACACACACCCTGCCACCGTCACTCGGCCGCAAACATTGAGATACCTAGTTTTTAAATTCTAGTAAATCCAAAACTCGTTTGAAATTCATGAAACTTCGCATGCTATCATGAAGCGGCATCAACATGGCGTGGTAATTTTTTTATCCAATTTGGGGCAGGTTTGGGTATAAGCTTCTCATAAACAAGAGCTTCTCACAACAAGCGTGATGGTTTCGGTAGGGAACGTGCCATCTTTGGGGACGAAACGATATCCGTTGCCTCTTATTGCTTTCAAAAAAATTCGAGTGTCAACATAGAACAACAGGAGTGTTGTGTTTAATTTTGGAATTTTTCGGGGTTCATTTGGACATTTTTATACATTAACTGGGTTTCCTAGTCATTTTATGTGCATAATTCAAATTTGAACTACATGCACATTCTCCAGTGCATATAAACTGGTTGAAAAATAAAACATGTGTCCTTGGTTGTATGCTTAGGTCCCATGGAAGAAACGAGAATGAATTTCACACACACCCTGCCACCGTCACTCGGCCGCAAACATTGAGATACCTGGTTTTTAAATTCTAGTAAATCCAAAACTCGTTTGAAATTCATGAAACTTGGCATGCTATCATGGAGCAGCATCAACATGCCGTGGTAAATTTTTTATCCAATTTGGGGCAGGTTTGGGTATAAGCTTCTCATAAACCAGAGCTTCTCACAACAAGCGTGATGGTTTCGGTAGGGAACGTGTCACCTTTGGGGACGAAACGATATCCGTTGCCTCTTATTGTTTTCAAAAAATTTCGAGTGTCAACATAGAACAACAGGAGTGTTGTGTTTAATTTTTTGAATTTTTCGGGGTTCGTTTGGACATTTTTATACATTAACTGGGTTTCCCAGGCATTTCATGTGCATAATTCAAATTTGAACTACATGCAAATTCTCCAGTGCATATAAACTGGTTGAAAAATCAAACCTGTGTCCTTGGTTTTATGCTTAGGTCCCATGCAAGAAATGGGAATAAATTTCAAACACCCTGCCACCGTCACTCAGCCGCAAACATTGAGATACCTGGTTTTTAAATTCTAGTAAATCAAAAACTCATCTGAAATTCATGAAACTTGGCATGCTATCATGGAGCGGCATCAACATGCCGTGGTAAAAATTTTGTCCCATTTGGGGCAGGTTCGGGTATAAACTTCTCACAAACCAGAGCTTCTCACAACAAGCGTGATGGTTTCGGTAGGGAACATGCCACCTTTGGGGACAAAACGATATCCGTTACCTCTTATTGCTTTTAAATTTTTTTGAGTGTCAACATAGAACAACAGGAGTGTTGTGTTTAATTTTGGAATTATTCGGGGTTTGTTTGAACATTTTATACATTAACTGTAACATCCCGATTCTCGGAATGTTTAAGAATTTTTTTCCAAAAATCAGGGCGAGAAAAATTTCATTTATTTTTTTAAGAAAGCTTAAATTGGACTTTTATAATTGGAAGGATTTAATTTGAACTAATACCAACCTAAATTAAAATTGCAGTTTTGTTCTTCTCTTGTAGTTGGGTTTATTTTATTGCCTCCGGCATATTAAATTATGCGTCACTGATTTTTTTTAAGTTGTTTGCTATTGCTCCAACTTTAATCCCTTTCTAGATTTTCCTTTTCTAAAAGGAAAATCAATTTCTGATTACTTATTCTCTCTATCAAACCCTGGCCATAATTTTCCAAGGTGCAATCTGATTTCTTTCTTTTCTCATTTTCTTTCGCCCGATTGGACCATGCCCATTTTTATTTTCTTGCTAACTATGTTGGGCTGTGGCAACCCATCCCTCTACCTTATGGGCTGGCCAAACTGGCCCATCTCTCCCGAGCGAACCCCTATTCTCCTTTCTTTGTAAGTTCACAACAACTCAAGGAAAGAGGAAGAGAGGAAACATCAACAGTCACGTACATGTAGAAAAGGAAAGGACAGAAGGAATTTGCTACCCTCCTTAATTCCATAAACCCATCGGTTTCCAAAACGGAGAGGCTTATCATGCGCCTCCACTTCCTCTTCCACCGCAAGCGCTTCTTCTTCCTCCACCCACATGTACGCGCACACATTACAGAGAAGAAGAAACGTACATCCACTCTCCTGCCCTCCTCTCAACTACCATAAAACTCAATCGTTTTCAGTTTTAAAGATGACTAGACGTCCTCCACGATCTCCTCTCTCATTCCCATCAGTCCTCACGCCCTCTCCCTTCTCTTTCTCTACATAAACTCTGTCTCCAAAGAATGATGCTCCATGGACGCCGGTGCTTGTTTCCGGTGACGTAGACCATCTCCATCACCACCCTTGCGCCCCAAGGTCCATCTCCACACCACGAATCCATTCAGAGAAGAACGAACGCGTCTCGTAGACCACATGCGAAGAATTCAGCATGTTCGTCTACACTGTTCATCGAGTTCGTCGGATTGATTCGTTGCGCTCGGTGAGCTTCTATCCAATTCCTTTTGTGCACATTTAAAATATCACTCAAGTTATCTCCTAGACATCATGGTTCCTCCTGTTTTGTCGTTGGGCACGGGGATGCCGCCATACGCATGAACCGAATATTTTTCAGTGGCATATTCATGTTTTCATTGTTTTTTTCACCGTTTGATCTCAGGCAATAGGTGAAACGTTTTATATGGTTGTAGCAACCACGTGGTGGGGTTAGATTACTTGTTTGGTTAATCATGTTCATATTATAGATTTTATTATAATCCTCTTGGACATGATCCAATGTGGATATAGATCGGTGAACTTTTTGTTAATTGTTATTTATCTTATTTTTCACGACATGTCTAGAAGTTACTCCTAAATATTTCATAATGGTAGGAGTGATCTCATTTTTTTACGAGAGTGTCATGTGATTTATTAGAAGTATTTTTAGTATTGTTTAAATTGTCAAATACAGTTTGTCCTTGATGATATTTTTGTTTGGTGCGTGTGTAGTCCTATGACATGTCTCTGTACAAGTCTTTGCAAATTCTTACCATGTGTAGGAGTGGATTGTTGTAATAGATTATTAATATTTTTACATGCTTGTTTCGTGTTATTATTTTAATTAGATTTGGATCATTGTTAGTGTAATCTTATTATTACTGTTTTAGTAATGATTGGTATTGTTTATTGTTTTACGGAGAACGTGTACATAATTGTGCTGAATATTCACCGTGCTTATAATTCTATAGATTTGTTCTAGGTGTTGGTTTACTTATCCATCTAGTCATGAAATACTTCATGTCTTATTTTTAATTTTTCTTTATCATGGTGATGTTTTAGAGATAGTTTACATATTCTTGTTCTTCCATGTCACATCCTTATTTTATCGGTTTGAAATTATGTCATTTCTACAATAGATGTTTATATATATTTTTGTACTTTTTGTTGGATAGTTTTGGTTATGTTAGAGATCAAATGAAATGCATTGTTGTTTGGAAATGAGTGCATTATAGTTCATTGCGTAGAATATAATTTCCTAATTATTTTCTTTTCTATATGTTTGGTATCCAGATTTCATGGTTGGATACTTTATGTCATGATTCGTATTTGCATTGCTATAAATAATTTGTTCTTGTGGCATAGAACTTAGTTTATTACATCTTGGTAATTATTATGTGTGTTTATTTATATTAGTTTATTACCATGCCGTGTTAACAATTGCTTATAGTAGAATGCATGTTTGGTTGTATGCATACCATGTACTATATAATTTCTAGTTTGCATTGTATGACTACACATATGGTTACCCTTGATTTACATTATAGTAGTTTGTTGATCTTGTACATTCTTTTATTGAGCAACTTCTTGCTTGATCAATACTATGCCAAGTTGTTGAGATTGTATAAATAGATTGCATAACATGTGTGTAATGACCCGTGTGTTCTATGATGCCTATGTTGTCCAGTCATGTACTAGCAAGTCTAGGTTGTACTAGGTAGAAATTCATGTCTTCATGTTATTCATGCTAGTATATAGCGCATTGCTTGATGTGATTGATGCCATGACCTAGATGTGTACTTGCTTAGTATGCTTTTTTCCTTTTGCTTATAAGTCACAACTAGCATGATAGTGTTGTGTGCTAATGCCATTCTTGATAGTCATGTTAGTTGATATCAACTAAGTTATGTCATAGTTATAAGTTGTATTTACTGGTAGCATAGTTTGGCATCTTGTGTCATGATCATCCATGCTTAGCGTTATATCTAGTCTACCTCACTATTACATTGTTGTATGCCTAGACTTCTTCATATCTACTTTATCTAGTTGTTGCATTGTTATATGTCTAGTTGTCACTCATGCAAGTGATCTTTCATGTCTTGTTTTGTCTATGTGCTATAATTGAGTACTTAGTCTCTTGTGCATTCTTATGGATGATCACTTTGGACTTACGGTAGCCTCGGGAGTGTTGGGTCTCGTTGCGATAGTTTAGCACATGCTTAAGATAATTTACCTTTCATGTTAGTTGAGTTGTATCTTCCTCATATGCTTAGTGTGCATAGTTTGATCTGTTATGTAAGCATGAAGTGGTAATCTTATTGCTAGTGGTTACTTGAGTATTAGTTGTTCTTTAGTAGTAAGACCAGATTCTAGTTTAGTATCTTATCATGATCACTCGTATGTGTCATGCTTGTGTTATTTGCTTAGATATCTAGTGAATCTATACTCACATGTATTGTGTGAGATGTGTGTTATTATTAAGTTGTTTAATTAGTTTCTACCTTAATTAGTATTGGTTTGTCTTCTTTTATAGATATGCTTGCTAATAGTTTTTATGATTTATGTTTAGTCTTTGATTGTTGTTAACCATTATAAGTATTTGGATTCATCCAAATATTTATTCTCGGTTGATTGTTACTCTTAATCATATCATGCCTAGGATAGATGTGCATCCATTTGTTTCGTGTGTTGTATAGTATCTTCTTAATTGTTTGGCAAATGAATTGGTTTGATATAATGGAGTTGATCCTATTCTATTTTAATGTTGTTTTAGGGCTAGACCTAGATCATTTCAACTCATGTTGTTGAATGATGTTTGATTGCTTAACTAGTATGGTTTGTAATGTTTGTTCGTTTGGAATTATTATATAGTTGATGTATATGTTCGGCTGTTGTTGTCCATTATAAATATTTACATTCTATCTAAATATTTATTTGTGGTTAACTTTCGTTTCCTTTATCATACCATGTTGTGATTGTAGTTATAATGCTTAGGTTGGTTCAATTTCATGTGTGTTGATGCGTGTGCGTATGTTATATAGTAATTTCTTTTATAGATAGTCAGGTTGTTTAGCGGGAACTACTCGTGGTCAATAGCATAGTTCGTATTAGAACGTTAGACTTGTGGGGAAGCCTTGATTATCCATCATCAACCTAAACCCTGCCAATTCATTGAGTCCTCTACTTACCTTCCAATCAATCTATCTCCTTTTGGAATCTCCATCTGATCAATATCTTGCTATCCATCCACCCTTAATTTCTTTCGGATGTTATTTGGATTACTTTTGTTTTAGTATTTATTGTTTGTCTTTTGCTATCGTTACAACGAGTAGGGAGTGACGACGGTGTTGGACATGGACATAATCAGGTTACCGAAGGACTCAACAACAAAGGCATGCCTCCTTCTTTGATCATACTTATCCTATGTTTACAAAATTGCATTGTGTTTTATGGTTACTATATGCATGCTATTTTAATTCTCGTAGCTAGCGTGTCGATTGACACATTACCTTGATCCGCTTGTCGCCTATTCATTTGACACATGAGTAGAATTATAGTATCCTGGTAGAGTAGAATTGCTTATCCATGCTTATCACCCTATAGGTGTTTTGTCAAATGACCCCTGAGTCATTAACAGTTAAAACTTAACGCTGAGCTAGGCCAGTTGGCCCTTGTTGACCCTCTCTATCCTCTTCTACTCTGGGTGAAACTTACCATCTAAATACTGGCGCGGGCGACAGCTGAATCAAGGATTGAAGGAGCGATTGGCTGCCCTTCACGAGTTGAAGGAGGCAATCAGTTGTCCGTGCCGCATGAGGCCTAATAAGTCTTGGATTTGAAGATCGTGATAATAGTACAACCACATGCTATATGGGCACTGGCTTGGTTAATTAGTTAGTTCAGTCTTATTGTCGTCATTGCCATACCACAGATGGGATAGCTGCCTTGCGAGGAGTATCCTCGGCACAAAAGGGGGGCCCGGACTGTGAACTGCGGTTACTTCCGTGTTGAAACCTAGTGGGCTTGGCACAGTAAGTTTGGTCTAATGAAAGACCTCGTCACAATCTCCCTGCCGGTATACCAAATGGTGTACTACGCTAGCGACGGCTAGTGGCAACAATTCGGGATTGTGTCGTGTGGGTAAAGTGTACAACCTCTGCAGAGTGTAAAACTATTTGAATAGCGTGTCCATGGTCATGGACGGCACATGAATCTTTCTTGACATACATGACCTGTCTTGCTTATTCCCTCTTTGCCCCTTTTCTTGGAACCTATGAAGAGTGTGAGTTGATCGAGTATCCTCACTTTGATGAAAGTTATTCTGGAGATAAAACTTGTTTTCATCAAAAACTGCTTTTATCCAACTGCTATATTTTTCAAAAAAAATTAACTTTTATGCAAATGAGCCATACAACCTTCCTTTGAAGCCACATGTAGCTATTAGGACCTTCCCCGAGGGAGGCATGTTGAGTACGTAATGTACTCATGGCAATAATTTTGTTGACAACAGAGTTCCATGAAGACGAAGGTAATGACTACGACTACTATGGCGATCCGTAGAAATGAGGTCACGTGGACTACATCGACTGCCTGTGGCTGAGATGGAGTCGCTATGCATTGTACTTTCCGCTGTTTTCTGAATGTAATAGATTTCATGAGACAGTTCAGTAGGTATGTCTTGTGAAAAATATACTACTTGTAATGCTTTTACGCATTGTGCAATGATACCATTTTGCTGTGTTGTCAACAATGATCCTGGGGTTGACAAATATACACAGGAGGGTCTGGAAGTTAAATCCGGGTTCTCACATTAATTGGGTTTCCCAGGCATTTTATGTGCACAATTCAAATTTGAACTACATGCACATTCTCCAGTGCATATAAGCTAGTTGAAAAATCAAATATGTGTCCTTGGTTGCATGCTTAGGTCTCATGCAAGAAATGGGAATGAATTTGAAACACCCTGCCACGTCACTCGGCCGCAAACATTGAGATACCTGGTTTTTAAATTCTAGTAAATCCAAAACTCGTCTGAAATTCCTGAAACTTGGCATGCTATCATGGAGCGGCATCAGCATGCCGTGGTAATTTTTTTCCCATTTGGGGCAGATTCAGGTATAAGCTTCTCACAAACCAGAGCTTCTCACAACAAGCGTGATGGTTTCGGTAGGGAACGTGCCACCTTTGGGGACGAAACGATATCCGTTGCCTCTTATTGCTTTCAAAAAAATTCGAGTGTCAACATAGAACAACATGAGTGTTGTGTTCAATTTTGGAATTTTTCGGGGTTCGTTTGGACATTTTTATACATTAATTGGGGTTTCCAGGCATTTTATTTGCATAATTCAAAATTGAACTACATGCACATTCTCCTGTGCATATAAACTGGTTAAAAAAATCAAATATGTGTCCATAGTTGCATGCTTAGGTCCCATGAAAGAAATGGGAATGAATTTCAAACACCCTGCCACCGTCACTCGGCCGCAAACATTGAGATACCTGGCTTTTAAATTCTAGTAAATCCAAAAGTTGTCTGAAATTCATGAAACTTGGCATGCTATCATGGAGCAGCATCAACATGCTGTGGTAAAATTTTTGTCCCATTTGGGGCAGGTTTGGGCATAAGCTTCTCACAAACCTTAGCTTCTCACAACAAGCGTGATGGTTTCGGTAGGGAACGTGCCGCCTTTGGGGATGAAACGATATCCGTTGCCTCTTATTGCTTTCAAAAAATTTCTAGTGTCAACATAGAACAACAGGAGTGTTGTGTTTACTTTTGGAATTTTTTGGGGTTTGTTTGGACATTTTTATACATTAACTGGGCTTTCTAGGCATTTCATGTGCATAATTCATATTTGAACTACATGCACAAGCTCCAGTGCATATAAATTGGTTGAAAAATCAAATCTGTGTCCTTCGGGGCATGCTTAGGTCCCATGCAAGAAATGAGAATGAATTTCAAACACCAGTGCACTGTTGATTCCGGCAAAACGTTGATATACTTTGTTTTTAAATTCTAGTAAATCCAAAACTCGTCTGAAATTCATTAAACTTGGCATGCTATAATGGAATGGCACCCGACATGCTGCAGTATTTTTCGTGTCCATTTTGAGAGAAGGCGCACTTGAATAACAGCCAACAAAGGCATTTTGAAACAAATAGCTACCACTGTAACATCTCAAACGTTTTCTATAATTTAAATTGTGTGCGTTCTGTTAACCATTCACGTGATGCCACGCCTCCCTTTTTTACTGGCTAGGAGGTGCCGTGCGGACAGGTGCTTGAGTGCTTGACTAAACGGGAGGCGTGCGAGCTGTACTCCAATGCGGAGGCTCAACGGGAAGCGTGCGAGCTGTACGCCGCGCAGGCTCACCGGGAAGCGAGCCCTTTGACTTCCATGGCTGCCCGCCTTGCTTGTATCCTCTACAGTAATGGCGCCCAAGCCACAGTTTAATACAGTTTTTAAATATAAAACACTCATCGCAAACGACAGCTTCCCCAGGAAGCCAAGAGAAAATGTGCCGAGCAGGATTTCTGCAGCTCTTGATCGCAAACGTTTTAGATAGAACACCCGTATGCAAAGTGAGAGCTACGGTCTTCCCCCTTAAGCCGAGGGAAAATCCGTAGCGTAGGATTTGTGCATCCCTTCAACGCAAACGGTTGTTTTGGATGACCCATGTGCAACCACGTACAAACAATTTGGTAAGATTTGCATCTGTCATATTGGGTATGTTGCCATTTGTCAAACTGGAAAGATTTACATTTGTTGATTTAGTAACGTTGCCATTTTTCAATCCTTGTAACACTGCGATTTGTCAAAATATGCAGCTAGAAATCACTAGCACTATCTAATTTTTGCAACTAAAATTCAGTAATTAAGCATAGATTTCATTCATAGATTAAGCAGTCGTTCTTAATTTATACAAACAGTTCAACTCGACAGCTGAAACGACCAAACTTTTCCCCAATTGTTGCCAACCACGTACTGAAATAGCTAGTTCAACTATATATACTAGCTAATTTTAAGTACGTTGTAAAGTTCGACCACACATCTATAGTCAGATGAACTGAACAAAATAGCCCCTAAATACTACTACTACCACGGAGGGGCTTTGTGCTACTTCCGGCAGCCTCTCCTCTTCCGAGCGTGCACAGTAAGAGGCAGAGGAGGGGGAGGAGCCTACTGACGAGCTAGAGAAATGCAATACGGTGCCTGCGGCTGCTGCACGTTCAGCGACGCTCGCCAGCTCGAACGCCCACTGCCGCTCCAAACGATCCCTCTCGAAGTGGCCGGACTGCTCGTAGATTTCCTGATTCCTCGCCTCTGCATCGGCTGATACGTCTCCAATGTATCTATAATTTTTGATTGTTCCATGCTGTTTTATTATCATTCTTGGATGTTTTATAATCATTTTATAGTCATTTTATACCATTTTTTGGTACTAACCTATTGACATAGTGCCAAGTGCCAGTTGCTGTTTTTTCCATGTTTTTTACATCGCAGGAAATCAATATCAGACGGAGTCCAAATGCAACGAAACTTCACAGAGATTTTTTATGGACCAGAAGGAAGATATTGGGCCCTGATTGCACCTGGGGGAGTCCCGAGGAGGGGACAACCCACCAGGGCGCGCCAGGAGTCTCAGGCGCGCCCTGGTGGGTTGTGCCCACCTCGGGTGCCCCCAGACCGCCTCTTTGCTCTATAAATACCCCAAAAATCCCAGAACCCTAGGGGAGTCGATGAAATATTCATCCAGCCGCCGCAGAGTCCAGAACCACCAGATCCAATCTAGACACCTTCTCGGATGGGGTTCACCACCTTCATTGGTGCCTCTCCGATGATGCGTGAGTAGTTCTTTGTAGACCTGCAGGTCCGTAGTTAGTAGCTAGATGGCTTCCTCTCTCTCGCTGAATTCTCAATACAATGGTCTCTTGGAGATCCATATGATGTAACTCTTTTTGCGTTGTATTTATTGGGATCTGATGAACTGTGAGTTTATAATCAGTCATATCTTTTTATATGCATGAAAGTTATTTGAGTTTCTTTGATCTCTTATATGCGTGATCTCTTATAGCCTCGTATTTCTTCTTCGATATTTGGGTTTTGTTTGGCTAACTTGATCTATCTATCTTGCAATGGGAAGAGGTGCCCGATAGTGGGTTCGATCTTACGGTGCTTGATCCTAGTGACAGAAAGGGAAACCACATGTATGTATCGTTGCTACTAAGGATAAAATGATGGGGTCTATCTCTACATAGATAGATCTTGTCTACATCATGTCATCGTTCTTATTGCATTACTCCGTTTTTCCATGAACTTAATACACTAGATGCATGCGGATAGCGGTCGATGTGTGGAGTAATAGTAGTAGATGCAGGCAGGAGTCGGTCTACTAATCTTGGACGTGATGCCTATTTAATGATCATTGCCTGGATATCGTCATATTTATTTGAGGTTCTATCAATTGCCCAACAATAATTTGTTTACCCAACGTTTGCTATCTTTCTCGAGAGAAGCCACTAGTGAAATCTACGGCCCCCGGGTCTTCTTTCTCATATATTTGCTTTGCGATCTATTTTATTTGCACTTTTTATTCAGATCTATTAAACCAAAAATACAAAAATACTTTGCTGCACTTTATATTATTTGCGATCTATTTATTCAATCTATTGCAACTTTCTCCCGTCAACACGCAATTTCTGGCGCCGTTACCCGAAAGGGATTGACAACCCCTTTAACATGTCGAGTTGCGAGGTTTTGTTATTTGTGTGCAGGGGCTGTTTATGTTGTGTTTCTTGGTTCTCCTACTGGTTTGATAACCTTGGTTTCATATCTGAGGGAAATACCTACCGCCGCTGTGCTGCATCATCCTTTCCTCTTTGGGGAAATACCGACGTAGCTTCAAGCGACATCAAAAGGAATTTTCTCGCGCCGTTGCCGGGGAGGATCTTCAACATATACCAGGTTCCTAATCACAAATCTCATCTCCTTGCAATTTACATTATTTGCCATTTGCCTCTCGTTTTCCTCTTCCCCACTTCACAAAATTTGCTGTTTTATTCGCCTCTCTTTTTCCGTTCGCCGTTTTCTTGCCGGATCTGTCTTTGTGTGTGAGATCTTGTTTGCCGTTATGGATAATTCCTCCTCTATTACTTGCACTCCCGAGAACGAGGTTCTCAACTTTAAACAAAGGGGAGGACAAAGTTTAAAAGATGCTTGGTATAGAATTTGCAATGCTCATAATATATCTATCCATAAGCAATCTACCGTTGTTCTTCTTTGCTGTTTTTATGTTGGCATCACCACTTGGTATAGATTCGTCCTTGATACGTTTACCGGTGGAAATGTCTTGATGTGTCCCTCTCTTGATGCTTTCAATGCTATGGTAAATTTAGTGGGATCACCACCTCTCATGATTAATGAAACAATTTTGACTCTTGAGCATGTTATGGAAAGATTATATGCTATTGAAAAGAAAATGCTCACCGAAGATCATATGGAAATTATAGATAAAAAGATGCATAATTTTGCCACTAATCTTGGGTCAAAAGCGGGATATATTTTTAAGTTGATGAAAGAGAAGGGTACCTTAATCCATGAAAGAATAGAAGAAAGTCTGTCTCGAATTGATAAATTAGAAGAAATTTTTAGTAATCTAAGCACGACTTTTGGTTCCGCTAAAATTATCGAGAAAATTCCCACAAGGCGTGGTAAAGCACTACAAAAAAACACTTCCGTGATGATACGTGTTTGTCACAGTAGGTCGCGTTTTTTGTCATGCATGTACATCCATGACAAATTTATGACAGAATCAAGATAGTCATACCTGTGCTGTCGTAGAAGTGTTCCATGACATTACCAAAATTATCATCACGGAAGCGTCCACTTCCATGACGATAAATCGCGCGTCTCAGAAGTGCTTTCGTCAAGGGTGACCGACACGTGGCATCCACCGTAACGGAACGCCGTTAAGCTATCGGGTCCGGTTTTGGATCCGATAACCCGTTAACAGCCCCGACCAATGGGGGTTTTCCACGTGTAAAATCATCATTGGCTGGAGGTAACACGTGTCGGCTCACCGTTGGGACAGATGTCATCCACTCATTGGACACAAAGCGCCTATGATACGTCGACACGTGGCACGGCCCAACAGAGGCCCATTCGTTTGAAAAGGCCGGCCCGTTTGACTTGGTCAAAAGGTGGCGGGCCGGCCCACGGCAAGCCTGTTAACGGCCTGTTCGCATACAACCCATTTACAGCCCGCTATCCTAGGGCCCGTTTACGGCCTATCCGAATTAGGCCCAGTTGCGTCATCTGGGCCGTCCAATATAATTCCAGCCCGTTTTAACTTCCGGCCCATGTATGGCCCATGACGTCTTTCGGCCCATATGAGGCCCTTAGTAACCCTCGGCCCCTTAACGGCCCGTGGTAAAACTGGCCCGTAATGAACAGTGTATCACTTTATACCCATTAACGGCCCATTATTCCATTGGGCCATTTCCAGCCCATGATATCTTTCGGCCTTCTCAGGGCCCATTTAATCTTGGGCTCATTTCCAGCATTCGGTTACTTACGGCCCATTACTATCATTTTCTGCTTGTGGGCCAAATTCAGCCCGTGGTTATAGTCGGCCCGTTTGCGGCCCGTTAATATGTTGGGCCGTTTTCATGTCGAAAAAACCCGTTGGGCTGTTTTCGTATAGTTATCAAATACAGCCAATAAACGGCCCGTTATTGTCCATGAATAGTACGTCCCATGATTGGCGAAATGATGATACGCCCCGTAGAAGGCCCATGGATCCTACGACCCGTAAAAGGCCCATGGATCGTACGGCCCGTAGAAGGCCCATTGATCCTACGACACGTATAGAAGGCCAATGGATCCTACGGCCCGTAGAAGGCCCATGGATCATATGGCCCACAGGAGGCCCATGGTTACAACAGTCCGTGTGTTGCCATGATTATTAGAAAAACACAGAAAAGAACTGCAGTGACTACAAGCAAACAACTAAACAAGACAATAAGGAAATAAATAAGCAAGCAATTAACGCTAGCCTATTACCGCTATTACACATATTACATCCACTAGGCATCAAAGTTCGCCACCAGTGCAAATATGGGGAACAAAGCAGCATATTACATACTCTGGCCGTCAAAATTGGCCACCAGTGCAAATAAACGCGGCAGCAAAACAAGAGCATAACTGAAACAACTTCATAAGAGCTCAAGAAACGTGGTATCCACCATGCTGGCAATAAGATTAGCAAGCTTATTAGCTTTGTCCTGTTTGGCGCTAAAATCCTCCAACGCTTGCTGTTGCACCAGAAAGTATGCATCTGAATGCTCCAGGGACTTCCGTAGTCCTTCCGCTTCTTGTCGCAGCACAGCTGATCGATGTCTTTCAGCTTGTACTTGAGACTCAAGAAACCGAACTGATTCAGACAGTGAGTTTGAATAGCTTGTGCAAGCGGTAGTGGCCAGTAACTCCAACACTAAACCAAGACAGGACTTTGGGGTTGTCTCACTGTCTTCGAGATAGTCTTCCTTAGCTATTTTATCAGCTTTGTTGGAGACCAACAAGGATGTGTCACTATCCCGAACCTTATCTGCATTACTTCCTTTACCATTGCTTAATATGGCACTCTTCCCCAATATTCTGTCAGCATTCTAAAAGAAGAAACAAGCAGACACATAACAGTTTAGCATGTACTAGTATATGAAACTCATTTCGGTGAACCAGTTCATTAGTAAGGTGGACAAGATTAAACTACCAAGTCTTCTATTGCTAAGTACTAGTACATAATGAAATCATCAAACAAACAAATATCTATGTCCTATGGTCACTGCATTGTCTTGCCAAATCAAAATAGAGACACGGTTCAAATCATATCAGTTCAAGACAAAGCAGCAGTGAAAGAATACAAAGCGTGGGAAACTACACGGCACAACAAGATTTTAGATGGGTACCACGGGTCTACATGTACAACAACACTATTGGCTCTGTTGTGATGCTAGTAATGTGCATGATATGAGAAGTCAACTGTATACACAATTGAAATTGAAATCAACAGAGCTATTGATAAGAGCAAGCCTATTAAAGAAACATGCGTGAACATACCTGCTGTGCCATTGCAGTTTCGATTGGATCCTTCAATTTAAAAATAAGTTTGTATGAGTAAATACAGTGATACAAGAGCAAAGCAGTACGCACAATAGCAATCATAGTTAGAAAAGGCGCACCTAAGCGAGCGCGTAAGCACGCCTAGGCTCTAGGCGTTGGCGAAACTCATTGCGCATAATTACGCTTAATCTGTGCATAACTGCGCATAAGCATGCGCTTTGGTTAGTAAAGCGCAAGGCGGTGGCAAAACACACAATTAACGCCTAGCGCTTTTTTGAACTATGATAGCAATGGAATCTTAAATTAGAACAGTTGTTCTTCAGGTTTAGGCACTTGTTCTACATGAACAGAGTACAATAAGACGCAAGAATATAGTACTTAAAAATAGAAAATGAGCTCATAGACCTTACCACATTCTTGGTTCGGGACCAGTACAGAACAAGGCGTTCCCAGTCATCGTCCAGTAAATGTGTGTCATGAGAACGTAAGGGAATTTGATGAGTTTCTTTGGCGGTGACGTACGTTTTCTTCAGGTAATTCTGATACTGCCACCAAGCATTCTTGAAGATAGCAGAGGTATTAGCACAGGTTACCTCATCCTGAGTTTCCAAATTGGTCCTTCTCTATAGAGAAAAATGGGAAAATTTGTTGTATTATAACCATCATGGAGGTAGGATGTATGGGACAAAGCAAAGTAATTGCCATGAATAACATTACTTACACATAACTCCTGGACATACACCTGCAACTGGAATTTTCCTTCATCTTCAGTATAATATTTCCAAGATGGGAAGATACGCACATATGATTTAACAACATCAAATGCGATAGATGCTAAACTACGACTAGCTGGTTGTGCTTCCTCCACAAGAATAGGTGTACTAACTGGTGGAGTTGGGGTTCGCCGTGGTAGTACTGGCCCTTTGGGCACTGGAGCTGCCTTACTAACTGCTCTTGTTTGGGAGCTCTGTGGTGGAGATGGTGCTGTGTCAACAGGAACTGGGTTACTATCTGCTTGGGTTGGGGTTAGATTGGGTGAAGCTGGTTCTCTGTCCATCGCAGTAGGGGTACAATCTGCGAGAGTTTGGGTTATGTGTGATAGGGCTGGTTCTCGTGCATGTACAACCGGGGTGCTATCTCCACCAAGAGGTAGCACTGTTTTATTTGAAGACCGTGTTTTTAGCCGCTAGATGCTGGCATCACCCGCTTCAATTCAAATGACTGATAAACAGGAAACATAGTTGAATGTACAGACATTGTATGAGAGACAGATGCAATAGATAGTGTGGAAAAAAGAGGGCATGAAATAGTTGACATGTATATTGTTTAACTAAAACGGATAGCATGACATAATTTCACATATATGATGTCTATCTAAACTGGATAGCATAGCATAACATAATTCAAAGATATGATGAATAACTAAATAGGATCGCATGACATAATTCACCTACATGTTATCTAAGTAATCAGGATCGCATCATTTAATTCACATATGCGATTTATATGCTAAACAGAGGGCATTAGATATGATGTCTGAACTAAGAACATGGTGTTGAATATCGTGTATATGATGTCTAATCTATGCAATGCAAGACACCATATGCATGATATGAGCAGTATAACCATGCCAAGTTAGAGCATACACCTCGGTGGGGGAATAGGACTGGTCATCTGTCTCTGAATCCATCTCTGAGGAGCTATCGGGACCCAACAAGAGATCTGCTTCGACAGGTAGCACTGTCTGCTCAGAAGGCCTTGTTTTCACTCCAGATTTTTCAATCTCCCACCCAAATGGCTGATTCACAGGAAGAGTAGTTTAATGTACAAACATTGTCGACAAATGGAAATGTAATGAAGAAAAGGATGGGCAAGATATCATTCATATATATGATGCCTGGTTAAGCAGGATGGCATTGCACATTTCACGTATATTATGGCTGGCTAAAAGACATGAGACTGCACAATTCCCATATATGATATAGAAACTAAACAGGTGGCATTACAGAACATGTCTAAACTAAGCAGATGACATATATGATTTGAAAAGTAGGCACTGTAAGGCAACATATGCATGATATGACTAACATCATCATGCCAACGTAGAGCAAACACCTTGGGGGGTAAATAGGAGTGGTCAGCGGCGTCTGAATCCGCCTCAGAACAGATAGCTTCCTCTGGATTACAATCTGGAGAGGGGTGGGGAGGGTTTGCCATTGAACCCACCATGGAGCGATGTCTGCATGATATTGTATTGCCGCGCAAAACTCTTCTCTTTTTCTCTACATGTTCAGCATGACTGTGTACAATATCTGACATGCATACGAAAAAAATATGGTGAGATTATGTAAGGAGAGCATGCAGAAATTTAGAGTGATGGTAACAACCAGTGGATGGATCCAAAAATAATGATAGCAGGCTGATGATTGCTTTAATTTAATAAAAAGACAAATGATGATTGCTTTACTATTTGTTTCCCACCCAAGATGGACAACATAGGCATACCCTAGGTGAACCAGATATTAGACAGAGTACTATTCATTGCTTCCTCGATATGTGCCCCATAACTAATTTAGAACTCAAGTTTGAACATTAATTTGGACCTGACTTGGAGTCCAAGAGGTGAACAGGACGATAAAGTAGCAGGTAATTTTAAGCAATGCATAACATAAGCAGAATCAAAAGAGTGCGACCTCTCTTTTGGACATGTGTACTCCTCAGGTTCATCTGCTGAGTCGATGATGGTGATGCCGTTGCGGTGGGTGCCGGCGGCAGGGAAGGAGATCTGGGGCGGCGAAAGACGGTCAGGAGTCATGATGTCTGGTTTGGTGGATGTTTCTGTCGATGGAGCACCTCAGGTGAGGTGGACGACGTCGCGGCAGGAGCAGGACAAACCGCACAAAGTTCCCTTCGACACCAACCTGTAACTTAAGTAATTCTATAAGGGCTCATTTGCCTTGCATGATTCTAAAAACGCAGGGATAGGAAAAACACCGGAATAGGATAGGAATGCACATGGTAAACAGAGCATTTGTAAACACAGGATTTCTGTCAACTTGGGTGTTTGGTTTACAGGAATTGGAAGAGCAGAGGAATGCAAAGAAACATGGCCAAAATAAAGTCAAACCATATGAAAGCGTGTACAGTTAGAATGTTATTCTGCCACTAATGCACTTGGTCTTGTTTTCATGCATAGGATTTTGAAAAGTAGGTCCAGGTGGATGTTTTGCTTCATTCCTTTCAACAAAATGCATGAATAATTGAATAGTAGAGTGCCATTGGAAAATTCCCTATTGCTATGTTTTTTTCCGTCGAACCAAAATAGCCCTAATGGATCGACATGAATGTATAGTAATAAGTGATGCAACAAGTGTACAACCTCTTTGCGGTAGCCGTATCGACCTCAGCATCATTGGGTTGGTCGCTGAAGGAGTTGAGGCAGAGGTGGGTGTCGGAGGTGTGGAGGAAGATCTGAGGAATCTGTAGACGGTGTCCAGGGCACTACTCTGTTGTGATGGATCGTTTTGTCGTTGGAGCAACCCCGGTGAGCCATAAGACGTCAAGGCTGAAGCAGCACAAGACAGACATCGTCAATCTCAAGTGGGATTCTAATAGCATCTCCAATAGATGATGTAAAATAGATGTAAAATTTACATCACCAAAAACCACCTGACTACAACAGATGAGGTAAAAACTGTTGACTCTGAACTTAACTGTCGAAACTGATATTTATTGTGGAATCTGAATGTTACTATCGAAATTGAATGCAATGGTAGCAGAGAGGCACTTGACATGTAGTTTAGAGAGGGCCTGCAGTTCATCTTCAACCTGCACCCCCCTGAGCCACCAGCCACCACCGGCTGAATCGCCGGCCCCAGCGCCGCCTCGCCGCCCCGAAACAACTCCCCACCGCCGGTCCGCCGCCGCCCCGGCCAGCCCTATAGGCCCCCGCCCCCACCCTAAACCCTAAGATAGATAGTGGGGTACCTCTCCGGCGAGCCCCCGTCCCTGCTGCGGGTGGATCTTCCTTAACTCCGGCGAGCCCCCCACCCCCTGAAAATCGGTTGACCCAAAAGTCGATTCAGTCAACTGAAGTGTAGCTAAATCGGAGCAGAGCAGCAACACGAGCGAGAGGGAGAGCAGCAGCAGCAGCGCGAGTGAGCGAGCGAGAGCCGGAGTAGCAGCAGCTGGGCGAGCGAGCGATCGAGCAAGAGCCGGAGCAGCGGCAGCTGGGCGAGCGAGCGATCGAGCGAGAGCCGGAGCAGCAGCAGCAGCAGCGCGAGCGAGCGAGCGAGCGAGAGCCGGAGCAGCAGCAGCAGATCCGGCTGGTATGGACGCCGCCGCTGAAGGGGCCTTGCACTGGGGGAGAGCCGCCGTGGAGATGTCGCCCGCGGCGCCGGCTTCAAGGTAGCCGCTCCATGGGGGTGCGGGATGGAGCACCGTCGACGCCGGGAGGTCGAGGTAAGGAGAAGGTGCGATGCGATGAGTGTACAACCTCTTTGGTGGCGCCGAGTAGGCCTCGGCTTCGTCCGAGGAGTCGGTGAGGATGATGCGGTTCCGGTGGAGCAGGTTAAGGCGGCGTTGTGGGGATGGAGCAGCCGCGATAGACGAGGCGATCGTTGGAGCAGCTCCTTGGAGGTGGAGGACGGGGCGGCTGAACCGGCGGGACAACGAGATGGACGACGAATCCTCATCCGGGGAGGTGGACGAGGGACGTCGAGCTGTTGCGGTGGACGACGTCGTCGGGGAAGAGGCTCCGGCTGGGCAGCGGTGAGGTGGCGGATGGAGGAGGGTGGGGTTTCGCGGCTGGAGCGGAGAGGTTATGGCGGCCTGGGATTTCGAATGGCAAAAAGGAGGCGATGGGAGGGGGTGAACCATGACTTAGGGACGCGCTTGTCCAAAATGTAGGGTGTGTTACAAAAGTACCCTGCGCCGATTTGAACTAGCGGCCCTTTCGGCTCAGGGTTTGAAGGGGGATTTCGCGTGTCGGGATTTGGCAGCTGGAGGGAGTTTTTGCGCACGTTGTAATTTCGGGATAGCAAGGCACGAGTTGTGAAGGCGCCAGTTTTGGGAGCACGATATCTGAATTTTCGGGATATAACAAGGCGCGGGTTGAATTTTAGGGACAAGCCTAACGTGTAATATTGTACTTGTACGTACCAAATCAATTCACACTTCCCTCAACCAAAAAGAAAACAAAAAAAATAAAACTATTCACACCACACAAAGAGAGAGTCTCGCCCCGTTTTACTATAAAAATGCTATTTAAAGCTACTCATACCAACAATTTAGTGCAATTAAATGCTATTCGGTAGTATGAATCCATGTTATGTCCAATTAAATTTTTTCGCTTGCTGTATAATGCATGTAACCTACTCATACCAACATTTTAGTGCATTCCAAATGTCTATACTACCGCTGCAATTCGAACTGAATTTGAATTCGTTTCTCTATTTCAATAACAAATCTACAATCATGATTGTTGCCAACATTCAACCATCATTCGTGTATTACCTTAATAACACACCACATGATTACTATAGAGATAGATATGAACTATGTGTACTACATGAACTCGAATTCTATTTTTTGAATACACTTGATGTTGATTCCAAATAATAGTACATTTGATGTACTAACTATATATTCATAATCTAAACCATGTTCCATACGTGTACACCGTGTTTATCACACATAGTATAGTGCCCCGCCCCCTACATTATGACAAGTACTTAGACCAGAGCTGCAAAAGCCACACATTAGCCCAAATTATGATCAATGTTCTATATGTTATACGTAGTACTAGCAAGATGCCCATGCGTTCCACAGAACATCAACATGATCAAGGGGAGGCCTAATTTGCAAATATGGAGAGGGGTGTGAGTATCTTTTTTCAAAATTGCCATAGTTTCCTTCCTATCCGTCAGATATAAATCGGACGGCCTATATTGCAGGATGGCACCATCATCAACAACTCCGGTTTTTTATAAGAGTAGAGATAAAATATATTATATGTAGTATAACATGTTCATAACCACACCATGTGTATCACCGTTATATATATTCACACATGCGTTGGTTTAAAACACTATGATAAATTCTTCAAATATCCGAATTCGCTTTTTATAATGAAGTATGATCTCTATTCGTCTTTTACACCCACACAATCCTCTTATCTTTGTATCTAGCTAGCGCTAACTTTCTCTCATGCATGCAGACGCCCGCATCCCTCTAACCCTCCCTCAGCATTCTCTAGCTCCATCGCGCAAATACGTCTTTTCACTTTAGGTCGTTCACCCGCGGTGTGTGTAGGCCCCCCAGCTCCTTCTTTACGACACACATCGATCGATACGCGTCTCTAGCCAGGTGTGCTTAGCACAAACACAAGCTTACCCTCTTCTCTTATCACCGTCCATGCCTCACTCCCACCACTCTTCTCATCGATCTCGTACTCGCACACTCCTTCCCCCTCGATATAGTATGACTCTCGCACCACCTCCTAGATGCATCCCTCTCTCTCTATCCTTCTCCCCGTGCCTCATTTGCTTCTAACACACACATGCATGTATACCGATCGATCTCCCAACATATACCTAGGTCGACTTTAACTATTCCCCCCATCGATTGATGTACCTCACAAGTTATGTCTCTCCTTTCTCTGACAAAGGACGATTGATCTTCCTATGTAGTTATGTCTGCTTACCACAGCCACATCGCCCCCCTCATCATTCGTGCATGCCTCCTGACCCATCTCTCACACGCACATGCACAGACAGGCAGCCATCCCCTCTCTTATTGATATTGTAGGCATGCCCTCCGGTTGTCTAGCAATACTATCGCACCATTTGTTAGAAGCAACTCCACTACCACCCCCTCCAACACTCTAGCTCTGTCTCTCTCCCAACCTTATTCCTCTCCTGCACATATGCATGGATGCCGATCGATCTTCCTTAATACATGAGGTAGATCGATCTCCCTTAATACATGAGGTAGGCCTCTCTCCTCCTCCACACATATACCAGCCATTGTACCTCTATAGTTAATTCGGCCTCCCCCCCACCACACACCAATAGTCGGGCGCTGTAGGTAGGTATCCATGCCACAGAGACAAACCACACATGTCCCCTCTCTCGTTCTAGTAGGCCAGCCACTCTATATCTTTGATGTGGGCACACACAAATTGGATGGCACTCCTTATCGACCGCGCGCGCAGACACACACACATCATCCCTCTCTTCGATTCTATGGACACCTCAAGTCGATGATACATCCACTCTCTTCTCGTGGATCGCCCCCTCTATATATATGATATATCCAGGACTCTATTTCACACACATTGCATATGTTGCATTTTTTGATTGACCCCCCCTAAAAAAACTCTCACGAACCCACACACTATATCTCTCTACGTTTGTATCTCTCTCACACAACCCCACGTAGTTGGTGTATGTATACAAGAAGAGAATAGGTGCACCGTGCATGTACTCACGCTTCGTGCCCAGCCACACCCGTGCGGGTACACGGTGGAGCTCATTTCTGTACGAAATGGAAGCCCACGTGCTAATTTGAACGCGTGTAGCGGATTTTTACCTACGGAGGTCGTGTACCACGCGTGCACGAAACAAAGTTCGACTTGATGCATTGGCACGCTATTTTTAAATAAAGTTATATCGCTCATTGGCACGTACACATAATATAAACCGATTTTTATGGAGAAAAAGGTAGTCCACTCCACTATATACAATGGAGCCTCCCTACCTGGTTTGTCTCTCTTCAGAGTATCTCACACAAGGCTGCGGTGGCCTCTCTCTCTCTCTCTCATTGTTGGTCACTGATCCGGCTGCATCCCGTCCGCCGGCGGAAAGGGAGGACGTGCATCGTTTCTCCGTTCGACGGCGCCGAGGCAGCACATCCCGATCTGCGGCACACGCCGTTCTCTCTAACCAAGCTCCGGCGCGGTAGGGCCTACGCCACCTGCTCGCTGCCACAGTATGGGAAGATTCCGCCCGCCGCCACTCACCTAGTTACATCCCGACGACCTCCAGGTATCCCCTCCGGTCTTGCTCCACTGCCCGTCTTCCCACGTCGTTGCATGTGGATCTTCCATAGTTCTTTGCACAAAATGTAGCTCGTCCGGCGTACTTTCCATATTGCAATCTCGTCCTCACACCGTTTTAGACAAACACAACCGTGTTGTTATCTTCCCTTAGGACAAGGAATATGCTTCTTTTTTGTCGTCGCAACTGTCATCAACAATATTTGTCTTTTTACAAATTTCAAATGGGCATATTTTAGAGTGTAGATTCACTCATTTTGCTTCGTATGTGTACTTCCTCCGTTCCTAAATATTTGTCTTTCTAGAGATTTCAACAAGTGACTACATACGGAGCAAAATGAGTGAATCTACACTCTAAAATATGTCTATATACATCTGTATGTAGTAGTCCATTTGAATCTCTAAAAAGACAAATATTTGAGTAGTCACTCGTTGAAATCTCTAGAAAGACAAATACTCTGGAGTATATTTAAGAACCGAGGGGGTAGTGCACAGCCGCATGGGAGACTCAGACCGGTCGTTGCGCCGCATTAATAGTGAGTAATGAGCAGTCAAATCATAAGCCCCACCTTTCCCACTGTAAGTTGCTCAGAAGAAGCAACCATCAATACGCTCTTCTTTGAATCCGCTCATACTACTCCATCCGTCACTGTTTATAGAGTGCGCTTCAGAAAAAGAGAAAATCTCTGGGACCAAGGCGACTAGCGGTCGGCCTGAAAAATAGCATTGGTACTTATAGCACGGCGTCTATTACTAGAGGAAATAATGTGTACACATGCATGCAGTGCTTCCACCCCGGGTAGACACATGCATTCACGTACTCCACTCCGTAGTACTACATCGAGAGAAAATTGCAGTTACCACGCCCTAATTAATTGAGCATTAAACCAAACGCGTCTAAAGTCTCTTTGGTGGTGGAAATGCATTGAGAGAAATGCATCATAATGAAGCGTGCCCTGTAAACTGTGACGGAGGGAGGAGTAGTATGAAGGTGCAAAACCAAGTACGCGTATGGCCAGTCGGTCAACGCACCTCGTCTTGGCATATCACTGACATGTGGGACCGGAGTGTGAGCAAACCGATCTCAATTGACGGCAAAATGGCCAACCCGCCGTTCCTTAAGAGAGACGAGGAGCGAGAACACACAGACGGGCTCGCACGGAGGCCAAGATATATTCAAGCATGGTTGATCGATATCATCATTACATGTTGGGCTGCCGTTTTCCGCCCTTCTCCAGAATAAATGTGTAATTTATCAAAGATTAAGAAAAATAAGAGTACAGAGGCTCCACAATGCAGTTCTAGTAGTAGTACTACTCGTACTACCAAACCTTGCGCTTGGCTCTTCGCCTCTTCGTGAAGTCGAGCAATGATGGTACTCCGCATTTTTGGTACTACAGTGTATGCCTCTGGCAATCTGACACCGAATGAACTGATGCATGTCCACCGCCTGGGCGAGGTACGTTGCATTAGTCAAAAGGCATAAGTGAGCTTCACCTTGTCCTGCAAGCTTCTCCTCGTTCTGCGAGTTGACGGGACACACCAACAAGTAGTGCTAGTCCATACTCCCTCCTTTCCGGTTAATATGGCTTAATCTTTTTTGCGGGTAAATGAGAGAGCTTTATTCATATATAAGCATTCTTAGGACGATCAGCCAAGACACTGGTCACTAGGAAGCGAGGTACCCCGCAAAAAAAGAAGTAGGAAGCGAGGTGTTTCATCAAGCCAGCTCTCGGCCATATTCAAAGTGCAGCAAGCACGGTTCGCACAAAGATTCGCCGCAAGGTTTGCTGACCTGTTTACATGCTGAATAACAAAAAAGAGAGGAAATATTACCGGGCGCTCCTATTTGTAACAGGATATGAGCCAGAATTAAGCGAGAATTGTGGCGAGTGTTCCATGCAATCAACTTCCATTATCACATGCGAGAACCCTCGAAGAGAACCAAATGTGTTGAAGATTGCTTTATCACATTTTAAAAATAGAATAAGAGTGCAGACGCTCCTCCATCCGGTTCCTAGTACTAGTAAACTTTGCGCTTGGCTGTTCGCCTCTTCGGGAAGTGCAATAATAATAGTACTAGTATAGTGTATGCTTCTGGCAATCTGACACCGAATTAACTGTTGCACGTCCACCGCCTGAGCGAAGGACAACTTGCATTAGTCAAAAGTTTCTCCTTGTCCTGCGAGCCACCGCGCGCAAGCTTCTCCCGTCCTGCAAGCTTCTCCTCGTTCGGCAAGTTGACGGGACACAACAAAGTAATGCTAGTCCATACTGCCTCCTCTCCGGTTAATATGGCTTAATTTCAAACGAGATGAATACACTGTCTGTCACTGTATATTTGTAAAAATACGGCCAGTGGACTTCATAATACGCTCATTGCGCTTAATATATATATTTTCCGGTGTTTATACGGTCACTAGCTCACCCTGGCTG
Source organism: Aegilops tauschii subsp. strangulata (assembly GCF_002575655.3). Classification (NCBI taxonomy): domain Eukaryota; kingdom Viridiplantae; phylum Streptophyta; class Magnoliopsida; order Poales; family Poaceae; genus Aegilops; species Aegilops tauschii. The sequence continues at coordinate 393,748,737 of NC_053037.3, forward strand.
AGTATGTGTGTGCATGCACGTGTAGGTTGAGCACTTGAGCGTGACCGTGTGTGTTCCGTCGTGTGCTCGGACATGCATGCATTAGGGCGTCGCGCGCATTTTTGCGTCCATGTGTACGTGTGACTGTTGCATACACGTAGGGGGAGTACGTGTAGGGGCGACTAAAGGAGCAGTCAAATCACACAGTAGGTTAGTCGGAAGAAGCAACCATCATTTCACTCTTCAATGACACGTACGCAACATAAAATGGTTGATATGGAGAGAAAAAGAAAACCACTATATATACACTAGCAGGAGCTTAAGCTACAAGCCTGCTTGCTTGGGTTGCTCTCTTCACAAGCATAGAACGACAGTGGCCACACCGCTGGTCACATATCCGGCCTAATCCCGCAGCTGGGGGAAGGGAACAATGTTCTGCGTAGACGCGGTCGACATCGGCGAGGGAGAAAATCTACAGTCGGTGCGTCCCAATCGGGGGTCACCGCGGTATGGGCCGATGCCGCGTCCCAACCGCCCTTCTAGCTACAGCGTGACGTCCGTTTCAAAAATATTAGTGCATGTCAACAAAAATTATACTAGTATCGCTGTTCCGTTTCGAGAAAAAAGCATATAAGCTATTACTTCTTACCCAAAGGATATTTATATCCAACAGACACAAAATATCCATTGGACTATTCGAAATTACTTTCACTGCTGATCTGATGTCGAGGTAATTGCTGCATCGCCACCAAAACCCACCATCTCTTAAGCTAAAGTAGACCGAGCTAACCCCTATATTAGCATATTACTAAGATAAACAGAAGGCACTGTAGAATCATTTAGGACGTGAGCTTGTCAATCTGAATGTGGAGGGACACCAGCTTAGCGCCGGCCAGCAGCTTGGGCGGAACTGTGAAGAAGGTCAGCTCCTGCACGGCGACGTCGCCGGGATCCCTGCTGCTTGTCACCTCCATTTCCACCTTGACGGCGTTGGTCCTGCCTTTGGGCTCCCCCAGCGGGCCGTTCGCCCACAGCTTGGCCACGTAGTGCGGCAGTGGGGACGCCCCCGCTCTGATGTAGATGACCGACACAGCGATAGGCGCGCCGATGTCGAGCACGCCGCCGACCAAGAAAAATGCGCGGCCTGCCTCCTCCGCGAACAGCAAGAGCCGTGGCTCCGACAGTGGCACTTGCAGCTGGAGCGCCTTGCCGTACTGGATCCTGTGCACGGGCATGGGATGCATGGTGCTGATGTGGTGGGAGAGCCACGGCGGCGGGCCTTCGTAGCCGCAGATGGGCACGGGGCATTTGCAGGGCGCGAGCGGACACACGCTCTGGTGATCAATGAGCTTGTGGTAAGTGACGTAGAGCCCACAATCTTCGTGCGGGCACTCCACCCTCACTGAGGAGAGGACAGCGTCCACCGCCGTGTTCTGCACGTCGAAGCCACAGCCGCGCTCGCACTTCTGGCACTGCCGCTGGTTCCCGGGGCAATTGACACGGCAGTCCGCGCAAGCCAGGTGCCCTCCCTTGCACTGCACAAATCAATCGAACAACACATCAATCAAGAAACCTGCACCTTGCTCAATCAGCCGAACGGACGAGGTGTATTCGGACCTCATACACTGGAGGCTTCAAGGGGCGGAGGCACAAGGGGCAGTGGAGCAAGGTGAGGTCCAGCGAGACCATAGAGAGCTCCATCGTCGGGTCCTGTTCCGTCTGCATGATCTTGCCCTCCTCGTGCACAACCATCGCTCGCTTTATTAGGGCCAGGGCATTACAAAGCTTTACCGTCACATATTCATACTACTTCAAGGTGCATTAAATCAACACATGCAAGTATCAAAAGGAGAGTCACGGCATGCATGCATGCATTGTAATTAATGCATCCGTAAACACAAATTATTGAAATATATCGAGTGCAGTGCTTTTATGTGTCGCGTCAACTCGTACAAGGCCGAGAAGTTTGATTACTACAACGCCCTCTCGCCTTAACCGCACCTGCCTTTGGCTGCATGACAGGTGGGCCACCGACCTGTTGGACCCACCTGTCATGGACGCAAAGGCAGGAGCAGTAAGTCAATGAAGCTGCGTTCCTCCCTCGCCCATGAGCGTGGTGGCTGGCAGGACTAGGAGAAGCTTTCGTTCGCTACACGCTCTCCCTCCCGTACGTGGTGGACATGCAGCAGTTCAATCGGTGTCAGATGGCTAGAAGCATACTGTAGTACTCCTCCACTGCAGTAGTACTCCATCATTTTGTTCGACTTCCCGAAGAGGCAAAGAGCCAAGCGCAGCCCGGACGCTCGTGTGGCAGTTTCATGTGTAGAGTAGTCTAGGATAGCTTGTACCGTGCCTGTAAGCTTAAAATCGTTGGGGTAGGCTCCATGCTATATTTCTTTGATTAAAATTATCTTCTGGCCCTACCTGTCATCCTGGTGATTCTAGTTTGCATGCTCATCTGGTTAAGACGGGAATATATATTTTAATTTGTGGTGGGATAAATGTTAGAGGTTGCAGCAAATGGAGTATTGTACACTGCGGGTCTTTCAGCCAAGTTTAGAGGCAACCATGTGGGGCCAGTGCTATGATGTGTCGCGTCAACTCATACAATGAGGAGAAGCTTGATTTTACTACTACACGCCTTCTCCCTCGCCCATGCGCGCGGTGGCTCGCAGACGAGGGCAGGCTTTTGCTTATACTCCCTCCTTACCAGTTTATAGGGCTCATATCTGAAATCCCACCAACCAAGGTAAATGTCTATTGGGTGAGGTGAATTGAGCTTATGTGAAAAATGCCCAATTACAGCATCCTGGTATTAAATCTCAGCCTGTTCAATTGCCAATGCAATTAACTACAGCGCCCCAAGCCCGCATGCGTCCCACTCTCTCTCTCATCCAGATGGCGCATGCACTGGTCAGTCTTCGTTTTTTTATCTCGTTTTAATGTCCAGTTTGCTGCATGCATGCAGCTGAGGGAAGAAAGGAGCAACGACTTGGCTCTGTGATTAATTTTATTTTGAAAATGGTACCAGGGAATTAAATGCAACGCAGCAATCGAAAAGACCTCAGATCTTTAACCAAGCTACTCTCAAAACAAGCCTTATAAAACAGAAATCTGAAGATTTTGAGTTGAGCCTTATAAACCGGTAAGGAGGGAGTATAGTACTACAACAAGCTATCCCTCCCGCTCGCGGTGGATGGACATGCAGCAGTGGATTCGATACTGTAGAAGCAGTAGTAGTAACATCATTGTTCATCTTCTCGAAGAGGCGAAGAGCCAAGTGCAACCCGAACGTGGCAGTTGCGAACCTTGGAGCACGCATATAGCCAGGCTCTTGCATGAGACAAAATTGCTATGTGAGCCCACTATTGTAGTAAGTACTTGCTAGTATAGCCCTGTAAACTAGAAAGGAGTATTTGCCTTTCTAGAGATTTCAACAAGTGACTAGACTACACCGAGACGGAGTACATATGGAGCAAAATGAGTGAATCTACACCGTAAATAAATATGTACTAGTTCTCTCGTTTTCCTCTCGGCCTTGGTCGCGGTGCACAATATTGAGTATACTAGTACTATCATCTTGAAATGTACGAAGTCACCATGGGCACCTCGTCGTCGACGGGAATGTCTCCTGACACGCGATAGACGCGAGCGGCAGTCGCCTCCATAGGTGCTTGAATGCCAAGGAGGGAGAGGGTAGCGGTTCTCGAGACATTGAACGGTCAATGATGCATCCTCAAATTACTCTACATGCAGGGGAATTAATTGGAGAAGCAGAATAGAGCCAGCACGATGTGAATGCAACAGAGTTTGGATTATCATATAAAGGTGCCCCACCACTCCAATCCATCTACTCCTTAGTCTCTGCGCAACACTGCTCACTCCAATCCAAGACCAAGTGACTAGAAGCTAGAAGCACCTATGGAGGCGATGGACGCGAGCAGCAGTCGGCTGTGCCAAATCATCCAAGGCGCCGGCCTGCGGCCCTACACCGCGTAGCGTTTCCAGACGGTGCTGGCGACCGCCGGCGTCGTAGCCCTCGCCGATGCCGGCTTCGCCTCTTGCATGGACGACATGATGGTCAACTCCATCCGCAAGTTCGCCACTGTCAAGAAGCGCGCATACGACCTTGCCGTACTGCTCCAGCCCGCGCGCCCAGGCTCCTCATTGCCTGCCACCCTCATCGGCCTCCATGGTGATGAACTCTTTCAAGCCCTGGTGGCCCTGCAGTTGCCGGAGGTCGCGATGAAGAATGTGCACCTCGAGGCCGCGCTCGTCGCGCAGCGCCTCACCATGCAAGAAACCGTCGACCTGCACATCCACGTCTACGAGGAAATCGTCTACATAGGCCACTGCAAGGCCAGCGAGGACAGAAAGGCGTTGGCCTTCTTCCAGCGTCTGGAATCTTTGGACGCCATTGTTCAGAAGCACATCGACCTGGCCACGAAAGCCGCTGCTACTTAGCCGCCGTTCGATCCATCTCTTCTTCTTGCCTCCTGTAACCAGCACTGCATTGCCTCGTGGCCTTAATGTTTTATTAGTATAGGAGTATATGGCATTTTTATTCCAGTAGTAACGTTTTCACCGTGAGGTGGGGCCGCAGTTGAGCAAACCGACCATCGGCAAATCCCCACCCCGCCCACCAGGCGTCGGCTGAGTTTAGAATTAGAAGAGAGAAACGAGGGAGAAGAGCTAGCTGTAGCACAGACGCTTTTGTCAGATGGGACTCGCGTTGATAGAATAGGAGTACTGAGAACTCGTACCTCTTTTTTTAGGGAAAAAGCAGTCGTATGTCTAGTACTACCACTAGTTGGGTGCGTGCGACCTATACCTGTCATCACTTTAGGTCTCCTTTTCGAACCGCAGCTACGCTTCACCGTACATATTTTTTCACACATTTATCCTCCTATATGTACTCCTAGGCTATTTCCACGTGCACCCTTTTGCCGACATGTGGGACACAGAGCATCTGGGTCGTAGTGCATGCACGACTCGGAGCATATGCTGGGGTACTTTACATTTCAGACCTCACGAATTACATGCAAACCCCCCGCAGAAGAATAAATAAATAAATGAATTACTACATGAAACCAGATGATTTTTGTAGAAACCGGAGCACGTTCATTAAATTTTGGACACAACACATTTATAAAAAACTACCGGACCTAAACCAGTCTAAGGGCCTCTTTGATTCGCAGGATACTGAAAACACAGAAATGGGGAAAGTATGATGGCGATGAACCGAGACGAGGAGAACTCTACTAACTCAGTTAGAGGTTAGAGTTAGATTCTAACCCTGAACTAACTCTAAACCAAAGAGGTCTATGGATGGCAGGGTTAGATTGACAATAAATGTTCTTTCTCAATCACTGCGCAACACTGCTCACTCCAATCCAAGATCAAGTGACCAGAAGCCAGAAGCACCTATGGAGGTGATGGTCGCGAGCGGCAGTCGGCTGTGCCAAATCATCGAAGGCGCCGGCCTGCGGCCCCGCACCGTACAACGTTTCCAGATGGTGCTCGCGACCGCCGGCGTCGTAGCCCTCGCCGACGCCGGCTTCGCCTCTCGCATGGACGACATGATGGTCAACTCCATCCGCAAGTTCGTCGCCGTCAAGAAGCGTGTAGCGAAAGCTCCTACTAGTCCTGCCAGCCACCACGCTCATGCGCGAGGGAGGGGGCGTTGTAGTAATCAAACTTCTCGGTCTTGTATGAGTTGACGCGACACATCAAAGCACTGCACTCGATATAAGTCTTTTTACACATTTCAAATGGACTACTACATACGGATGTATGTAGACATATTTTGCTTCGTATGTAGTCACTTGTTGCAATCTCTAAAAAGACTTATATTTGTAAACAGAGGGAGTACAACGCATGCATGCATGCCGTGACCTCCCTTTTGATACTTGCATGTGTTGATTTGATGCACCTTGCCAAATTTGACTATAAATTTAACTAACCAAATTTTCATGCATGTCACAAAAAATTACGGGGTTGTTTGGATTGTGACTATGTTTGTCTTATGTTGCCACATTATTTTTCCCACACTTGCCACACTTGACTAACTTGAGTTGCTCAAATTGTTAGACACACTTTGGCTTGCCTAAGGGAATCTTGCCACACTTTTTGTGTCTATGACATGTGGGGTTCACTGCTAAATTTTTTTTCTTGTCTTAGGTGTGGCGAATAAAAAAAGACTTATATTTAGGAAAAATCTCTCCTGATGTGCTTCTTCAGTCGTGCCCCGGCCCCCTCTATAATCTAGTTCGCTCGGGGATCTGGTATCATTTTTGCCAGAGGGCGAACAAGTATCAGCTAGGCCTAGGTTTTGTATTTTAACATGCGTAGCCCACGACATACGGGTGACAGTGGTTTCAACTTATTTTTTGAGGTCCATACCGGCCTATGGGCTTTTTCTTAAAGATCGGCAGCCCAATGTATTTTTTTAACCACATTATATATATTTATATTATTACTATTATCGTATATTTTATAGAGACTTATATATACATTATGAAAACATCCCACGTGGTATTAACTTATAAAAGTAAATGTTTAACAAAAGTTGGCAAGGAAAATCCTGGTTGTTTTTGACTCACAGGCAAGGAAAATCCTTGTGATTGCGTACAAAAGCTTGCGAAGATTTTAAGGACCAATGTAATAATAATGCTCTCATTTTTATTTTGAGCAATAACACGCTAATTTGTTAATTATGTATATAAAAAATGTGCCTCTCCGGTTTATTTTTGATATTAATTGCTCCTTCTAACATAACATTATATATATAACGAGCCCAACTAATTCGTGTATTTGAAGGAAGTGCAAATGGGTTGGGATTTCTTAGATAATATAAATGGGCCGCATTGACGCGAAATTATTTGTTCACCCAGCCCAGCAAATGGACTGTACATTCTAGAAGACATGGGTTAAATATATGCCACATTTTTGCAGGCTGACATGTGGGCCAATAGGTCGAAGCCTACGCTGGGCGTTGTCAACTTGGTCGGCATGCACCTTCAATCTCTCGTCTTCTTCGTCCAGCGTCGCCGGGGCCACCTGGTCCGGCCTCCGGCGGCTAGCGGCTCTGCTTAGCACGCATCGCTGCGAAGCGCTACCCCACCGCCGGCCAGGCTATCCCTCCACACCTCCTATTATTCTCCACCGACTGCAGCCCCACGCCGCACCAGAACCAGTTATAACCCTTCTCCTCCACTCAATCTACGACTCCACTGCCGCGTCTTCCCATCTCCGAGTCGTTCCCGTCAGGGGCCTCGCCGTCGTCCACCGCCTCGTTGCGCTCGGTGCGGCATGGTCAACAAACGAGAGTCATCGGAAGAGGACTGTACGTGGAGAGCCTGACGGCTGGGACCCACGAGGTCCATGGTCGCACGCAAGGAAAGTTCCTCATTAAGCTGAAAAAATGTTTCCTCCACCTGACAGCTGGGACCCACTGGCTGTATCTTCGCACGGAAGGAAGTGCCTCCTTGTTATGCGAAAAAAATTATTCCTCCTGTTGACAGCTGGGACCCGTCAGATTTGGTGGCTGACTTGTGGGCCTACTAAGCGGACGTGTATGCAGGGCTTTGTCAACTTAATCAAAAAATGATTCTAGCAGCTAGACCGTTGGATGTTAATCCAATAGCCGTGCTCCTTCTTCAACCTCTGTTCTTGCTCCTGTCTCCCGTGGGCGGCACCGCGGCTGTGCTGCCGCGCACCCGAACCAGTCAAGTTTCCCACTCCTCTCCATCTGCGACTCCACTGCCCCGTCTCCCCCCGGGTCATTCCAGTCTGAGGCCTCGCCGTCGTCCACCGGCCTTTGGTGCGCTCGGCACGGTAGTCAACGTGGTCAACAACCGAGAGTCATTGGAACATGACTGTACGCGAGAGGCTGACAGTGGAGACGCACCACACCCATGGACGCATGCATGCAACGGAACGCGGCGTGGTCAACGTGGTCAAGGAACGACTTCCATTGTAAGTGTACTGTACGTGGAGAGGCTGACAACTGGGTCCACAGCCGCAGCAAAGAAGTGCCTCCTTATTACGTGGAAAATAATGATTCCTCCACCTAACAGCAGGGACCCACCGGACGGGCCACCGTATTTTGTGAAAAAAATGTTTCCCCCTGACTGCTGGGACCCACCGGACGGGTCACCGTATTTCGTGAAAAAGACGTTCCCCCTGCTGTCAGCTCGGACCCACCGGATGTGCCTCCTTATTACGCACAAAAAAATGAACACTCCCCCTGCTAGTTGGGACCCACCTTGGTGGGTGGCTGACTTGTGGGCCTACTAAGTTGACGGGGACGGAGTGCTTTGTCAACTTAGTCAATATGAACGATTCTAGCTCTAGTGACCGTACGATGTCCATCCAACGGCCGTAGTGCTTCTTCAACCTCTAGTCTTCTTGCTCCAGCCGCCCAAAGCAGCGCCGGTCTTGTCGCATGCTCCTGCCTCCCGTGGCCGGCTGTGCTGCCGCGGAGACCTCACGGCCCCCTACTATTCCCACCGCTGGCCAGGCCCTGCGGCGACGGCAGCCTCACACCGCAGCCGAACCAGTGAACGCTCGTACTCCTCTCCGCGCGGGCTTCCACTTCCGCGTCTTCCCCGGCTCCGCGTCGTCCCCTTCCTAGACCTCGCCGTTGTCCACCGCCATGGTGCTCTCGGCGCGGCGTGGTCAAGGTGGTCAAGGAACGACTTCCATCGGAAGAGTACTGTATGTGGAGAGGCTGACAGCTGGGTCCACGGCCGCAGCAAGGAAGTGCTTCCTTATTATGCGCAAAATAATTATTCCTCCACCTGACAGCGGGGACCCACCGGACGGGCCACCGTATTTTGCGGAAAAAACATTTCCCCCTGACTGCTGGGACCCACCAGCTACATCTTCGCACGCAAGGAAGTACGTCCGGGAAAAAAAAGAAAAACAATTCGCCCCCCTGACTGCTGGGACCCACCAGCTACATCTTCGCACACAAGGAAGTGCCTGACAGTCGGGACCCACCTGGTCGAAGCGTACGTAGCTTTGTCATTCTGGTCGCGAACGTGTACGTACATACTAGTCGATGTAGAGGCGCGCACGTGTCGTAGTAGAGGCGCGCACGTAGCATGTACACGTACGTACATCGGCCAGGGTGCAAGAAAGTAAATACGGCCACGTACGTACATACGGGCGGGGTCTCAAACGCCTACTCGCGCGTACGTATGGCCAGGGCTCGTGTACATGGCTGGGTCGGAACAGAGAAACAGCGTCGTCGTCGTGTTCATGGGGAGCCAACTGGCTGGGTCGGAACGGAATGCGTCATCGTGTTCATCGGGAGGGCTTGGACGGAACAGCCAATGGAAACAAGGCCTGGCGTACCGCCGAACAGAGGAAACGGCCTTGTGTTCGACCGGCCACGTTCGAAACGGGATCCTGTTCATCGGGAGGGGTCTGGCGTACTGCAAAACGGAGGAAACGGACCTCCTACGGTCAAAACGGGGGTCCTGTTGATCGGGAGGGGTGTGGTGTACCGCAAAACGGAGGAAACGGACTTGTGTTGGAGCGCTACGGTCGAAACGGGGGTCCTGTTCATCGGGAGGGGTGTGGCGTACCGCAAAATGGGACTCCACGGGATACTGTTCATCTCCACCGTCGACCCCCTCCAGACTCCACGGGCTACTGTTCATCCACCGTCGACCTCCTCCAGCCTCCACCCGTGGCTGTTCATCCACGGGCTCCTGTTCATCCAGCCTCCACCGCGCGCTACTCCACGGCTACTGTTCAACCAGCCCTCTCCACGGGCTCCTGTTCAACCACCCCTCCACGGGCTACTGTTCATCCTACCCTCCACCGTCTACTGTTCATCCTGCCCTCCACGGGGTGGTCCTGTTCATCCTGCCCTCCACGGGGTCTTGTTCATCCAGCCCCAACCGGCTCGATCGATCGGGGTCCTGTTCATCCAGAGGCAACGCCACGAGGTCTTGTTCATCCACCACAACCGGGAACTATTCATCCAACCCCCCTCCCCCCCGCAACGCTCACTGTTCATCCAGAGGCAGCATCGATCGGCTTCAGTTAGCAGCAGTAGCGAAGGAATCGCTCGATCGGGTTTAGTTAACAGCCATCGATCGATCGCTCGGGTTCAGTAACACGTAGCCTGCAGTGCAATCGCTCGGGTTCAGTTAGAGCCCAACGCCTCGCTCGGGTTTAGTTAGAGCCCAACGCCTCGCACACACGCGCGTACGTACGAGAGAAACGCGCATCGCTCGGCCCCCGACCACCCACCATAACCGGGGACTCCCCGATATTTTCCGCACCCTCGCTTCTACCACGGTTTTTTCCATCATGGACGGCCCAAAGAATGTCATGCAACCGCGTCTCCAGCCCGCCCAGGACGAAAAGCCCATTTTCTGTCATGATTTTTTGTCATAGAAGTAGGACCCCACCACATCTATGATGATACCGGGTTTTGTCACAATTATCATTATAGAAGTGTCATAAGTATGATAGAAAAGATTTTCGTTCGGCCCAAAATGTCACGGATGTGTCTTTTTTTGTAGTGAAGCTACTAGGAACAAGGGTGCAACTTCTAGTATTAGTAATAACGAAGATCTTAAGATGATTAGTGTTCACCCGGATTTTTTTGATGTGTTAAGAGATCCTTTTTGCAAGAATGAAATCTTTAAATTTACTCCTAGGAGTATTGCTATTGAAGGTCTTTATGCTAAATCTTTAAAGGATTCTAAGTGTTTGATTGAAGAGTTGGATAAAGATGACAAAACTTAGATCCTTGCTTTATGCCTAGCTAAGGGCGTAAAACTATAGCGCTTGTTGGGAGGCAACCCAATGAATAAATTTTATTTTTGCTTTCTGTTCTTGAGTGTTAACACAATTATGCTACTGTTATGATTGTGTTTTTTGTTTTTTAATTAGTGTTTGTGCCAAGTAAAGCCTTTAGGATCTTCTTGGGTGATAGTTGTTTGATCTTGCTGAAAAAGACAGAAACTTTGCGCTCACGAAACCAAATCTCATTTTTTATCAGAAAGAGATTTTTCCCTGATTCTTTTTGCAGAAGATTAATATACAAATTACCCTGGTCGTCCTAATTTGGTAGAAGTTTTGGAGTTCCATAAGTATTCGCAAAAGTCAGATTGCTACAGACTGTTCTGTTTTGACAGATTCTGTTTTCTTTGTGTTGTGTACTTATTTTGATGGCTCTATGGTTTTCTTTGATGATTTTTTGCCGTAGAAAAGTTGGAATACAGTAGATATAATACAAAAACAAAATATGAATTGGTTTGATACAACACTTATAGTAGTGGTTTGCTTTCTTATACTAACGGATTTCACGAAGGTTTTGTTGAGTTTTGTGTGATTGATGTTTTCAAGTTTTGGGTTATCTTATGATGGATGAAGGAAGGATGGAAGAGCCTAAGCTTGAGGATGCCCCAGCATCCCAAGCTATTATCCAAAAATGAGCAACCAACTAAGCTTGGGGATGCCCCCGAGTGGCATCCCCGCTTTCTTCCAACGACTATCGGTATTTTACTCTAAGCTATATTTTTATTCGTCACATGATATGTGTTTTGCTTGGAGCGTCTTGTATGATATGAGTCTTTGCTTGTTTTATTTTGTGTTTTAAGTCATCAATCCTTGCTGAACACACCTACTTGATAGAGCCAAAATTATCTCAAGACTTGTTAAAATTGCTCTCAGTGCTTCACTTAAATCTTTTATGAGCTAGGACTTGCTCAAGTGCTTCACTTATATCTTTTTGAGCACGGTGTGCTTAGTATTTTTGAAGAAATGCTCTCTTGCTTCACTTAGATTTATTTGAGAGTTAGTAAAATTTTGAAGAAATTCTCTCTTGCTTCACTTAAATTATTTTGAGAGAAAGAAAAAAAAATTATGCTCATGATCTTCACTTATATTTGTTTGAGCTTATGAAAAGCAACACATGAAAATTAGTCGCAAAGTGATAGATATCCAAGAAGGATAAGTGAAAATTTTCATGAAGATCATTGGACAAAATAAACTTGATTCTTAGTAATAGTTTTGAGATATGATGATGTGATATGTGAGTTGTGTTGATGGGTAATTATGCTTTAGTAAGAATATTGGTGTTAAGGTTTGTGATTCCCTATGCAAGTACGAAAGTCAATAGTCATGCAATGAAAGTTATATCCTACTTGTGGTGCATTATTCAGTGTCAATTATGCTTAATGCTTTCTTCTGAGATTATTCGTTTCTTGGTTGGCCACTTCTCAATCTTTTACTAGCCTTCATTTTGCACCAAGTATGACCTCTACTTGTGCATCCAAAATCCTTTAAACCAGTTTTGCCACATGAGTCCACTATATCTACCTATATGCGGTATTCTTTTGCCGTTTTAAGCAAATTTGTATGTGCCATCTATAATTTTCAAAATAAACTTCTCTTTTGTGTGTTTGTTTCGCTCGCGGAACGGTAACGGGTGGCTAATAATTTCCATGCTGGATGTGTTATTCTCACGATGACTGTTTATTCACTTGTCATTGCACGAGAGTAAGGCAAAGGTTTTAGGGATGCCCAGTACCAAAATGCAAAAATGAATTTACTTGATGTTGTCAAATAATAAATTCCTTGGAAAGTGTTGGTATGGAAGGCAACCGTGGATACGGCTAGCCATGGAAAGTGAAAGAATGGTGGAAAAAGGAATAAACTTTATTTATTGTTTGGGAACCGCCTATGGCATATCTAGCATGGAAAGTGTTCAGAACTCTAAGTCTTTTTCGTTGGTGGGATGGGATACACCTCCCAAAATCTTTTTATCTCTAATTTTTCGTTTTGAGCTCTGGACCTCTACAAATCCCTACTTCCCTCTGCGAAGGGCCTTTCTTTTATGCAATTTTTATTTTGAATTTGAGTCTCCATCTTCTCTTATAAAAGAGCCAACTAACATGCAATATGATCGTACTTAAGTATTGGGTGTAGCTAATATTCAAGTGTGTTTCATGAATGGATCAATGTTTGAGCATGATGGGCTAGGGATAACTTATTTTAGCGTTGATATTTTGAAAGACATGGTTGCTTGTTGATATCCTTGAGTATCTAAATTATTATGTCAAAACTAGATTATTGCTTTGAATCACATAAAAGTCCAAATGTCCATGCTATAAAGAAAAGAATATGATATGACATGATAAACAACACTCCACATCAAAAATTTTGTTTTTATCACTTACCTACTCGAGGACGAGCAGGAGTTAAGCTTGGGGATGCTGATACGTTCCAACGTATCTATAATTTTTGATTGTTCCATGCTATTTTATTATCAATCTTGGATGTTTTATAATCATCTTATAGTCATTTATATCATTTTTTGGTACTAACCTATTGACAGAGTGCCAAGTGACAGCTGCTGTTTTTTCCATGTTTTTCACATCGCAGGAAATCAATATCAGACGGAGTCCAAATGCGACGAAACTTCACGGAGATTTTCTGTGGACCAAAAGGAAGATATTGGGCCCTGGTTGCACCTGGGAGGAGTTCCGAGGAGGGGAAAACCCACCACCCAGGTGTGCCCTGGTGGGTTGTGCCCACCTCGGGTGCCCCCCGGACTGCCTCTTTGCTCTATAAATACCCCCAAAATCCCAGAACCCTAGGGGAGTCGATGAAATATTCATCCAGCTGCCGCAGAGTTCAGAACCACCAGATCCAATCTAGACACCATCTTGGATGGGGTTCACCATCTCCATTGGTGCCTCTCCGATGATTCGTGAGTAGTTCTTTGTAGACCTTCGGGTCCATAGTTAGTAGCTAGATGGCTTCCTCTCTCTCACTGAATTCTCAATACAATGGTCTCTTGGAGATCCACATGATGTAACTCTTTTTGCAGTGTGTTTGTTGGGATCTGATGAACTTTGAGTTTATGATCAGTCATATCTTTTTATATCCATGAAAGTTATTTGAGTTTCTTTGATCTCTTATAGCCTCGTATTTCTTCTTCGATATTTGGGTTTTCTTTGGCCAACTTGATCTATTTATCTTGCAATGGGAAGAGGTGCCCGGTAGTGGGTTCGATCTTACGGTGCTTGATCCCAGTGACAGAAAGGGAAACGACACGTATGTATCGTTGCTACTAAGTATAAAACGATGGGGTCTATCTCTACATAGATAGATCTTGTCTACATCATGTCATCGTTCTTATTGCATTACTCCGTTTTTCCATGAACTTAATACACTAGATGCATGCAGGATAGCGGTCAATGTGTGGAGTAATAGTAGTAGATGCAGATAGGAGTCGATCTACTAATCTTGGACGTGATGCCTATGTAATGATCATTGCCTGGATATCGTCATAATTATTTGAGGTTCTATCAATTGCCCAACAGTAATTTGTTTACCCACCGTTTGCTATCTTTCTCGAGAGAAGCCACTAGTGAAACCTACAGCCCCCGGGTCTTCTTTCTCATATATTTGCTTTGCGATCTATTTTATTTGCACTTTTTATTCAGATCTATTAAACCAAAAATACAAAAATACTTTGCTGCACTTTATTTTACTTGCGATCTATTTATTCAATCTATTGCAATTTTCTCCCGTCCACACGCAATTTCTGGCGCCGTTGCCCGAAAGGGATTGACAACCCCTTTAACACGTCGGGTTGCGAGGTGTTGTTATTTGTGTGCAGGGGCTGTTTACGTTGTGTTGCTTGGTTCTCCTACTGGTTCGGTAACCTTGGTTTCATATCTGAGGGAAATACCTACCGCCGCTGTGCTGCCTCATCCCTTCCTCTTTGGGGAAATACCGATGTAGCTTCAAGCGACATCATCGGCGTGTGCTGCGGCCACGGCTGCGGTAAGGCTCTTTGCATGCTCGACGAGGCGCTCCTCCTCCTCCCGCAGGAACTCGATGTAGCGCGCAAGGTCGCTGACGCACGTGCGGGCCTTGACCTCCGCCTCCCTCCTTCGGGCGGCGGTGGCGGAGCGGGTGATGATCCCGGCGGTCGTTGGTGGGCTGGTGGCCACGGCGACCGACGATGGGGTGGCGGACAAGACCACCACCTCCCGCCTTCGGACCGCGGTGGCGGAGCGGGTGATGGCCACGGTGGCCGGCAGTGGAGTGGCGGCCACGACGGTCACCTCCCGCCTTCGGGCCGCGGCGGCGGAGCGGGAGATGGCCCTGGCTTTCGATGGTGGTGTTGCAGCGACGGTGGCCGGCAACAGCTGCCGACGGGCAGCGGCGGCGGAGCGTGTGGTGGCTGTTTCGCGCACACCCAACAGGGACGCCACGCACACTACACTACGCCGGGGACTGCGCCGCCGCCGCGGTGTAGCCTCCCAGCTGGAGCTATCCTCTGATGACAGCGGAGTGGCTGAGCGACGACGACAGACCGGTGCCATTGGCAATTGTGGGAGAAGCACACGAGATAAGCTATAGGGAGGGAGGGGAAAATGCGACGCAGGACTCGCCGGCCATGAGGGTTTTTCTAGCAGACCAGTAAGCATTGGGATTTTGGGGGATCTCACCAAGTCGGGTGGAAAGCTTGCGCGGGAACCTGCGAGGTTGCGCGGGAACGGGCTCACCGACGATTCATTGGCGCCACTTCGAGCCACGGTTTGGCCAAAAGAACGCCCCCGCGCGCTACGCAAGCTTGCGCTGTAAGCCATCTACGACAGCGGGGTGACAAGACGTGCGAGAGGAGGACAAAAGGATACACACACATACGGTTAATACAAAAAAACATTTGCGATTTAATTACCTACTATACCCCGTCCTGGTTTATAAATTATAAGTAGGATTTAACTAATAAAATACTAATGCATGTCGCCAAAGATTATATCGTTGGAGTCGTATTTGAACATAGTTTCCAGCTATACAATTTTTGTTACATGCATTAACACTTTTTTGGTTAAATTTAAGGTTATACCACAAGCGTTTGCCCGCAACACACATGGCTTATTCCATCACAAACAGCTCGGATAGATCAACTATATGCCACGTATCGCACACACAACTCTAATTTGATTCGTGCTTGATGTCTCCGACATCGCTCGCACAGTTCGTCTTATTTAACACGTATCACTGTGCCGGCCTCTGCTCGCGTCCCTCGGCAAGCTCTGCTCGCTGTTAGGCGCCGCAGCGCGCTGTGCTCGCCATTAGGCGCCGCGGCGCGCTCTGCTCGCGTCCGTTGGCGCGCTCGGCTTGTGGACAGCTTTTCCTTGCGCATTCAACTGCGTTGAGGCGACTGCAGAGCGCTCTACTCGCGTCCCTCCGCGCGCGCTCTGCCAGCTGTTGGGCGTGCACACGATCACGTCGGGGGCCCCATATGCATGCGGTTGCACCGCACACGTTGCCACGCGATGTAGTTACATGCGGCACGATGGAGTTACACACTGCAAATTAGAACTGCCATCAGGGCCTGCCAATATTCCTGGTCATCCGGATTCCCCTTTAATTCCCGCGGCCATTATAACCTGAGTCTCTTCAACCTTTCGATCGCGCCCCACAACACAACAAGCACACCCACGACAACACGTAGAGAGGGGATGTCCAGCGGCGCTCCAATGGAGTTCGGCGAGCATAGAGTGGAGACACACGTGAGGGAGACGGATCTCTTGGTGGTGTACACCATCGACCGGCCGTGGTGGACGACTACATCAACAACGTTGAGCAGTTGCTTGCTCTAGACAAGTACAAGGTGGTCGCCATCGACCTCCAGTACACCGCTGGTCGTCCCGGCATAGATCAGAAGGTTGCCATCGCCCAGTTGTGCGTGCGCCATCATGTCCTCATCTACCACTACTGCATGGCCACAGAGCCTTGCGACCATTTCAACAGGTTTGTCAACAACACCGACTACAAGTTTGCCACAGTGGAAACCACCGACGATGTAAACGCGCTCAGTGTTACGGGCTTGGCCTGCAAGAACCTTGTCGAAATCCGTGACCACTACAGGGTCTGGGGCAGCACGAAGAAGGACTCCCTGGTCAAACTCGCCTCGGCCATCATCGACCCCTACTACGAAAAGATGAAGCATGATGCCCAGAGAACAAGTCCCCTATCCTGGCACAGGGCCTGGATGCGGCAACTGGAGGAACCTCACCTCAGGTTCGCGGCCAAGAGCGTGTACACATGCTATGAGATGCACAGGCGGATTATTGACATGAGGAAGTGCCTCGTTACCCAAACCAACGAGCCCGAATCGAGCCACAAGTAGAGCAAGCGTCACAAGAAGTAGATGATGATCAGATGATCGTTTATGCTAGTTCATGCATGTAATATATAGTTTACTTTATTGGTGTGTGGAAATGTCATGTGTGTAGCAGCCACCTATGCAATTATGCATGTAATAGTTTACTTTGGTGTGTGCAAATGCCATGGTTGTAGTAGCCACCTATGTAAGTGGATGTTTAATTTGGTTACGCAAGCATGTCCTTATAAGTGTGTGTATATATATAGATATGTTGTTGTTCTGTGTGCAATCCCATCGCACAACACACACGTCTTATTAGCAACAACCGCCTGTGTTATTATCAGTCTTCACAAACATTTCTGATTACATACCTGTTTGCCGCATATCACACACATCTTGTTAAGTTGAACGGTTTCCGTTCTCATGTCTCAACGCAAACAGTTCATCCGAGTGAACCGCATGCCGTATATCGCACACACCTTCATATGGCTGACCATTTCTTTTCTGTTGCCTAATCACAAACAGTTCATCTGAGTGAACAGTATGCTGTATATTGCACACACCTCCATCTGGCTGCCCGTTTCTTTTGTTCCTCCTCATTGCAAACAGTTAATTGAATTGAACCATATGACCTGCATCGCACACGCAACTAAAATCTGAACCGTGTTTGATGTATCATTCATCGCAAACGTTTTGCACCTTTTTTGACGGGTTTTTTTACACCACCGTTTGCGATTATGGCATTGCACACAGTTTCGTCAAAGGGTATCTGATCGTAGTGTCGCGTTAGCAGCATCCTGCAGTAGTGTCAACTCACGGATTCTCGAGGTGACATTGGGGTAATCTATGCATAGGGGTTGATGCACGTTTTCGTCCTACTTTCTCCGATAGAAATCTTGGGGCACTCTTTGAAGTTCTTTGTGTTGGATCGAATATTATGAATCTGAAGTTGTTTGATGCATTTCGTATAATTGACCCATGAATACTTGTGGTGACATTGGAGTATCTAGGTGACATTATGGTTGATTGATCTGTGTCATATGGTGTTGTTTTACTACAAACTCTAGGGCTGTTTGTGACACTTACAAGAATAGCTCAATGGATTGATCGGAAAGAATAACTTTGAGGTGGTTTCATGCCCTACAAGCAATTTCATCTTGTGTTCTCCGCGATAGGAACTTTGGAGTGACTTTTGTCGCACGTTGAGGGATTGCCATATGATCTAATTATGTTATCATTGTTGAGAGAACTTTCACTAGTGAAAGTATGAACCCTAGGCCTTGTTTTCAAGCATTGCAATACTGTTTTCGCTCACTTTTGTTACTTGCTTTTTTATATTTTCAGATTACAAAAATCCATATCTACTATCCATATTACACTTGTATCACCATCTCTTCACCGAACTAGTGCACCTATACAATTTACCATTGTATTGGGTGTGTTGGGGACACAAGGGACTCATTGTTATTTGGTTGCAGGGTTGTTTGAGAGAGACCATCTTCATCCTATGCCTCCCACGGATTGATAAACCTTAGGTCATCCACTTGCGGGAAAATTGCTACTGTCCTACAAAACTCTGCGCTTGGAGGCCCAACACGAGTCTACAAGAAGAAGGTTGCGTAGTAGACATCAAGCTCTTTTCTGGCGCCGTTGCCAGGGAGGTGAGTTCTTGAAGGTATATCTTTAGATCTTGCAATTTAATCTTTTAGTTTCATGTTTTATCACTAGTTTAGTCTATAAAAGAAAACTACAAAAAAATGGAATTGAGGTTGCCGCATATAATTCATGTTTATAATATCTTTCACTACTAGGAAAAGGCTAATTAGTGGCGCACCTATTTTGGCCATTAATGGTGCACTACAGGTGCGCCACTATCATCACGCCATTAGTAACTAATACTAATGGCGCACCCCTGGTGCGCCATTAGTATACCAGACAGTAGTGGCGCACCAGGGAGTGCGCCATTAGTATGTCAAACGGTGCGCCATTACTATGCCTCCCTGGGGGCCATATTTACCTTGTGCTCTGGGTTACTAATGGCGCACTACTAGATAGTGCGCCACTAGTGTGTTTATTGCAGTGCGCCACTAAAGTGCTGTGTGGTGCGCCACTAGTATGAATATTAGGAATTTTTTTCTTTTATGATATTTGCACAGGTTACAAAATATATTACTACACAGAATATAGACAACACAACATATAAACAGCAGATTTATCGAATACAATAGAAGATTAGTCTCAATACAATTCATCATATTAGTCTCCGAATTCAAAAGACCGAACAAAAGTTAGAACATTACAAGTCTCGAGACCGCGAGTAGCGAGTTTGTCTTCACATTACAAGTCGATATCGATCATCTAAACTACCATCACATAGAAGAGAGCTGCGGTCATCACGATTAGCATCATCATGATGAAACTGGTCTTCATACGGTTCCTCCTCCGCTCCCTCCTCTCTCCCGCTAGATAGCGCGTGTATCTATCTTCCGCCTCCGCCCTAGTGGTGTACCCTTTGTAACTGTTACCGCTGAAACGGTGAACCTGTCTCCGACACTCCTCCCAGTCGTCGTAGACTCCAGGAACCTTACCCTTGTACACGACATACGACGACATCTCTATGCACTAGCCAAACAAAACGTTAGTAGCCATTCACAGACAATACATAAGCAATATATAAGTATGCAACAAAAGGATCGGAAGAGAAAAGCAAGACATTAATAGCACGATTCATGGTCCTACTAATAAATAGCATCGATTACATATAAGTTGAGCGACTGTCCAAACCATAGAGACATACAAGTTCATTAAAGTTTAATGACAACATGAGCTAATCGATATTTCAGAACTACATAGCATCCCTACTTTCGACTCGACTCAGGGACCGAAGCGTGGATGAAGCCGTCGTCTGTCATGATGGTCATGAAATCACGGGCGTTGTCAGCCTGCATTTGTAGCGTTGTTTCTATCTTACTGTTGGACGGTTGCTATCTGAGGTCGAACTGCCCCGAGGTACGAAGGACATCTTGATGGATGATTTCCGCAAACTCCGACTGGATGCGAAAGAATTCTTTTCTGATGTCCGCGTCCTGGATTGCCGACAAGTGTGCGGCCCAATCTTTGAGATTATTTGGTAGCAGAAGGTGATTATGGTCCCGTACGATCGCCCACATGTGATGGAGGGCGTAGTAGGCATCCTTCTGACCGCCAGGCGGCTGCTTGACGCAGGGGAACGTCGTATTGTGGGTGAACACGTGCTTGCCATACCTACGAACTGGCCTGCTGAAGGTGCCTCTAGATCTGGCGTAGCCGGGGAGAACATCATCAAGAACTTTCTTGATATTTGTGTAGTCTTTCTTTGACTGGCGGTCCGAGTCGAAATACGTGGCCATGGAATATTTCGGGCTTAAGAGGATGAGTGTGCAATGTGTGTCACTGCACAAAACACAGAATGTTAGAAAAAAAAGAACGATCGAAATCTAAGAAATCATATGTTACGGGGCGGTGAGGGGATGACTTACTCGGGAAAGTAAGGCACGAGGAAGTTATCCTTATCTGGGTTTGCCAGAATGACGCCTTCGAGGTATGAACTCGCGACTTGCCGGTCCCCAGCGCTGCCCAAGATCTTGGCACGCATGTAGAAGGGGTCGACTATCACGATGTTCGGGGTCTTGTCTCTAATGATCCGCATCTCCATACTCAGCAAAAATAGCCGAACGAAGGTGTAGTGCAGCGGATGAAGGTTAAACATAGCGAAGATGTCATCAAACCGTAGGACGATCGTACCCCCGATGGCGCTATCCACAAAGCCCTTGCCCTCTGGCACCTTGGCCATGAAAACCGGGTATGCCACATCATTCTTGGAGAGACGCCGCTTCTCCAAAGAAAGAACACTGTCATGTAGACTCCGCATAGCACCGGTTGCAGCATTGAGTAGATTAGTCGGTAGCATCGGCCTACCCGCCACATGCACCCTCCTCGAGATATCAGGTGAAGGTGGCCCGTCCTGAGCACGGATCGTACTCGGTGCCGGCTGGCTCACACCCTTGTTAGTCTTTCTTTTCCGTCCCTTCTTCTTCTGCTGTAATGGGATCGAGTTCTGCTCAGAGAACGCCTTCTTGAGTGTGTTGGGGCTGATAATATTTCGCACCTCGGCTATCTGAGGCTTGGTGAAGGCGGCAGCTAGAGGCGTCTCCTGAGAACTGAACGCCAGACGACGCCTGTTGCAATTGGGTTTCTCCACGGTACCAGCTAGATCGTCTTTTGCAGGGTTGGGCTCTTGAGAAGGAGGCCCCAAGAATTCGTCACCGTACCCATGTTCGTTGAAGTACTTATCGACGTTGGTAAATGTACCGTCATCATCGTCGTCCGGATCCTGTGCCATATGCATGTCCGGATCCTGTGCCATATGCATGTCCGGCATGTCTGGTAGCGTTGCGGGTGTCTTGCCATGGCTTGGCGCCGGCACGACTGGCGGTGTTGTCTGTGGGGTGGTGTCCCCCGCCCCCAAATGAATCTGGCTCTTCGGCCAAAGCATGGGCCAGCTTATGCAGGCGCTGAGGGTCATCACATCATCTTCGTCGGCCCCATGGGGTCGATACGGAGGTAATATGTCGTCGAAGCCCGGCAGCACCCGAACCAGTTGAACCCTATAAACGGTGGGTGGCATCTGATTACCGTGGAACACATGGCTGCCCGGTTGAACGATTCTGCCCTTGGTGACATCGACCAACTCGTCGTTCACGAAGTGCAGGAGAGTGCACGGAACGTCGGCGGCGCCCTGCAAAAACATGTAGGGCGTCAGGGATGCCCAGTCAAAGGCAAGGAGGTGAATTCATCGGCCGAGAGGCTTAATTAGTTACCGTGATGGCGTTGAGCTCGGCTAATGTCGAGGCACAGCCAACGGCGGGCGTGCAATTGATGGAGGGGCCGCTTGCTGCCGAGGTGTCGGCCGGCGTATTCTTCCCACACCCGGGTGCATTAAGCTGCAATGTCGGCGTCGCCGCGGGAGACACCAATGCCGCCTCCGCCGGAGACACCAATGGCGCCGTCGCGGGACACACCAATGGCGCCGCCGGCGCGTTGCGCGACTTGCTGCCCGTGAAGCTGGGAATCGGGGGCGGCCCCTATTGGCCTCCCGCCATCCACGCCTGCAGCCCAGAAACCAAGGTAGGTATAATGGCGGTGATCGTCGCTCCCAGTTGGTCTCGCACTTGCTCTTCGACCATCTTCGGAATCCGTGCCACTTGTGCCTCGAGTTGTTGAACCTCGCGCTGCTGGCTTTTCGAGCTGGTCTTTCTCTCCTTTCGCCCAGCGGTATAGTACTCCGACCATTTCATGGACAAGCCTTTGTCGGCCACACGACCAGCTGACGACGGCTTACTGAGCATATCCTTGTTTTTCATTATGTTCAACGCCCTATTTAAAGGGGTGTCGAAAGGGGAGCTCTGAGACGACCCCGCGTTACTGCTTTCAATGTCCTGCGGAAGGAACGTGAACCATTTAGAAATTTGGCTTCATTAATTAGAATGCAACCATATGGAGCTAATTACGCGGAGGTGTATTCCTTACCAGAACACACTCAAGCGCCTTGGTCTTCGGATCTGTGGTAAGCTCCTTGGTTACCGGGTCAATCTTGTACCGGGCCCTGACATAGTTCCTGGTCTGCTTGTCACGGTATTTCTCGAAGAGGGGCGGTAGGCCTTGCTCGGCACGCTCCGCGTCCTCCTTGTCCCATATAGGTTCCGCCACTCTGTAACCGCCACGGCACACGCTGGATCTTCCAGTACGGCAAGTCCCAGAAAACAGACCTTGTTTTCCATACCTTCAGCAGCGGCTCTGGCGCCTTTCACTTCTTTCCCGGCTCTAGGCACTCTTTCCAATTTTTCAACAGCTCGTCTATTTCCTCGCCGCTCCTCATACTCGGCCGTCTTCGGGGTTCGGTTTCACCATCGAACAGATCCTTGCGTTTTCTCCATGAGTCATCGTCGCGAAGCCACCTTCGATGTCCCATGAACACGGTTTTTGAAGACCCGGGATCTCTATCTAGCTGGCGATACGTTGTGTCATCCATGCACCTGATGCATCCAGAAAATCCGTGGACCACCTGCCCCGCGAGATATCCGTAACCGAGATAGTCGTGCACCGTCGTGAGCAGTGCGGCTCTCATAGGGAAATATTCTTTCTCTGCAGCGTCCCACGTATTGGCTGGCGTTTTCCACAGCGTGTCTAGCTCCTCTTTTAGCAGCCCCAGATACAGATTGATGTCGTTCCCTGGTTGTTTCGGCCCTTCAATTAGCATACTCATGTGAATGTACTTCCTCTTCATGCGCAACCAGGGGGGAAGGTTGTACATCCACACAAACACAGGCCAGGTTCTATGTGTGCTTCTCTGGCTGCCAAGCGGATTGACTCCATCGGTGCTCGCTCCCAGCACGATGTTCCTTGGATCGTCCCCAAATTCTGGGTGTTCGAAGTTCAACGCTTGCCACTGGCTCGCATCCTTAGGGTGACTCAGCATCTTGTCTTTTTTATTTATCTCCGGATCATTTCCGTCATCTTCTCGCTTCTTATCCTCCCTATCCACGTGCCAACATAGGAGCTTTTCTAGCTTAGGGTCCGCGAAATACCACTGCAGACGAGGAGTGATCGAAAAGTACCACACCACTTTTCGAGGAGCTTTCTTCCTCTTCTTGTATCAAGTGACGCCGCACACCGGACATATGGTAGACTCCGCGTGCTCGTCCCGATAAATGATGCAATTGTTCATGCACACATGGTATTTCACGTGCGGTAAATCCAGAGGACACACGATTTTCTTTGCCTCCTCGAAACTGGTCGGGCACTTGTTCCCCTTGGGAAGACGTTCGTGCCAGAATGACATCTTCTCGTCGAAGCATGCGTCGGTCATTTTGTGTTTTACCTTCATCTCCAGAGCCATGAGCGTTACTTTCAGGCGGGTATCCTCGGGCCTGCATCCTTCATACAATGGAGTAACCGCGTCTATCTCCAGTTGATCCAGCTTGGCTTTCTCTCGGGCGGCAACTCTTGCATTATCCGTCTGCTTGAGAAGTAGCTCTTGAATATGAGGGTCCTGCACCCAGCCCATCAATGGTTCATCGTCGTCTGCTCCGGCATCTTCAACTTCATGATCATGCCCTTCATCTTGATCTTCCTCATCATCATGTCCGGCATCTTCTACATGATGACTGTGTACAGCATCACCATCGTGATCATGTCCTGGAGATTCTTCGTCTTCTCGCCCGCCCTCGCCGCGGTGGTTGTCTTGCTACCCTTCCTCATTTCTTGCCCGGCCCCCATGGACGACTTCATAGTCATCTTCATCACCTTGCCACCGATAGCCATCCATGAAACCATGCAAGAGCAGGTGGTCCCGCACCTGTCCGGAATCCGGGTCCGCAATAAGGCTCTTCAACTTGCATCTTCGACACGGACATCTTATCTCCGTCTCGTTCTTTTGAAGCATCTCGGCCTTCGCGAAGCTCAAAAACCTATTCACGATGCCTTCGGTCATCGTGCGGACCATGGTCGCCTGCGGGGTAGAGCAAAACGATATTTTAGAACCAAGAAAAAATTTGGCATGACTTTGCCTAAAAATAGGACCAAAGAGAATGCATAGTGCCAAATTCTCGCCGAAACGGAAATGAATCAACATTCCGGCAAAATATTGGCAACTATCGCATTTCAAATACCGGTACCTGCAAACACAAACATATATGCAACACCACAAACATAAGTAGATCTAGCTAGGCCATAAAAAGTGCATGTGCACGTTGTTGGAGGGAGAAAAAAGTAGATCTACAACATAAAGAAAGCTTTCCCCTTACTTACCTATCAAAAAAGGTAATTTAACCACTTAATTTGGGTGAATCTATGGTGCAAATGAGGTGAGGAGGAGGAGGCAGCCGAGACAAGCTTGGAGGAGGAGGTGGAGAGAATGAAGTGGGGAAGTGAGTGTGGTAGGTGGTTGTCCAAAATATCTAGCTGGTCTCAGGTTACCAATGGCGCACCACATAAAAATGCGCCATTAGTAACCCTGGTTACTAATGGCGCACCTGTTACGTGGTGCGCCATTACTAGTTTTGCAAAAAAAAAATATATAATTGTTAGTAGTGGCGCACCGTGTCTGGGATGCGCCATTACTAGTTTGAACTAGTAATAGCGCACTGTACCCCGGTGCGCCATTACTAGTTTAAAAAAAAGAAAAAAAAATTGTTAGTAGTGGCGCACGGAGCGTGTGGTGCGCCATTACTAGTTAAAACTAGTAATGGCGCACTGTGCCCTGGTGCACCATTAATAGTTTTGGAATTTTTTTTTGCTAGTAATGGCGCACCGTGTGTCTGGTGCGCCATTAGTAATGAGGACACTAATGGCGCACCTGTATCTGGTGCGCCACTGCTATATAGCAGTGGCGCACCACATACATGGTGCGCCATTAATGTCCATATTAGCTATAGCCCTTTTCCTAGTAGTGTTTCTTGAAAACGATGGAAAGGAAAATTGTGCCCAAGTGTTAGAAGAAGAAGTCAATAAAATGTTTGGCACTAAATCTTTGAATGATGAGCATGATTGCAATGTTGTTAGTATGCTTGCTATGAATATCCATGATGCTAATGATATGCAAAGCCACAAGCTTGGGGATGCTATGTTTGATGAAGACGATATTTTTAGTCCCCCAAGTTTTGATGCGCAAATTTATTTTGATAATAGCATGCCTCCTATTTATGATGATTATATTGATGAAAGTCGGTTTGGAAGAGTGTCAACTTTAGGAAGTAATGATCCCACTATTTTGGAGGGTGTTGAATCTTATTGTGATAATTATGAAAGTGGATTTGGAGAGGTCATGACTTTATTTAGTGATGAATCCACTATTTCGGAAGAGGTTCCAGTTGATTATGAGAACAAAGTTGCTATCTATGATGATTATTGTGATGACATGTATGCTATAAAGAATAATGATAACCATGAAACTTGTCATCTTGATTTTAATTTTCAATTGGATTATGCTTCACATGATAGTTATTTTGTTGAGTTTGCTCCCACTACTATTCATGAGAAGAAATTTGCTTATGTGGAGAGTAATAAAATTTCTATGCATGTGGCTCATGAAAAGAATGCTTTATGTGATGGTTATATTGTTGAATTCATTCATGATGCTACTGAAAATTACTGAGGGGAACATATGCTTTTACATATTGCAATAATATCAAGTTTCCTCTCTATATGCTTAAAGTTTCGAAGTTATGCTTGCTTTGCCTTCCTATGGTAGTTGATTGTTGTTCCCATAAATTGTTTGCTCACAAAATTCGTATGCATAGGAAGTGGGTTAGACTTAAATGTGCTAGTCATATGCTTCATGATGCTCCCACTATGCTTCAATTCTTATCTTTTATGTGAGCATCATTGAACTCATCATGCCTAGCTAAAAAGGCATTAAAGAAAAGCGCTTGTTGGGAGACAACCCAACATTTACCCCTACTGTTTTTGTGTGTTCACATGATTATGCTACTGATTAATAATGTTTTATAGCTTTTGTTTCAATAAAGTGCCAAGTAAAGCCCTTGGGATAGTGTGGATGATAGTTGACTTGATTCTGTGCAAAAACAGAAACTTTTGCGCCTAGTCAAAGAATTTCTAAAATTCACTAGAACGTGATTTTGCTCTGAATGTTTTACACATGATTTATATACTAATGTCCTACGTTGTCCTAATTTTTCAGAATTTTTATAGTTAAAGAAGTATGAGAACAATTCAGATCTTCGCAGACTGTTCTATTTTTGACAGATTCTGTTTTCAATGCATAGTTTGCTTGTTTTATAGTTTCTATGACTTATATTGGTCAATATAAATTGTGGAAATGATATAGTACAGTAGGCATTGTTTGAGAACAATTATGAATCTTGTCTTGACAGTACCAAAGTGAATGATTTGTTTTATCGTACTAACGCCTCTCACGGAGTTCCGTTAAGCTTTGTGTGATTGAAGTTTTCAAGTTTTGGGTGAGATATCGATATGAGGAGAATAAGGAGTGGCAAGACACAAAGCTTGGGGATGCCCAAGGAACCCCAAGGTAATATTCAAGGAATACCCAAGCAACTAAGCTTGGGGATGCCCCGGAAGGCATCCCCTATTTCGTCTTCAACATTATCAGTAACCTCACTTGGAGCTATATTTTTATTCGTCGTATGATATGTGTTTTTCTTGGAGCGTCATTTTATTTTGTTTAGATTTGATTGTTGTTATTTAGAATAAGGTTTTGTATCTTTTATTTCAATATAAGTGTCAAGGATAGTCTTCACCATGCACAATTTGCAAGTATATGAGTTGCTGTTTGAAAACAGAAAGTTTATTGCTATTGCAAAAATTCCCTAGAAAAGTCAGAATGTGATAAAATCTTGAAATTTTGACCCAATATGCAATGATAAATTCTCTACAGTGTGGTAAGTTTTCAGAATTTTTTGAGTTAAATAAGTATGGATCCTACCTCATCCTTTACAGACTGTTCTGTTTAGATAGACTGCTGTTATGATTGCATTGTTTGCATATGTTTGCTTGTTTAATGATTCTATTTGAGGATGGGAGTATTAAATATGCAGAGTCATTTAGTATGAAATGTCAAATTATAATTTTAGTGATGTTCTACAGTAGAGAATGATAAGGTTTTGCATGGATTTATACTAACTTATCTCATGAGTTCTTGTTGAGTTTTGTGTGTATGAAGTTTTTAAGATTTAGGAAAACTGTGATATAAGAGGAATTAAGGAGACACAAAAGCTCAAGCTTGGGGATGCCCAAGGCATCCCAAGTTAATATTTCAAGAAGTCTCAAGCATCTAAGCTTGGGCATGCCCCAGTTGGCATCCCACCTTTCTTCTTCAACAACTATCGGTCAGTTTTGGTTGAGCCTAAGTTTTTGCTTCTTCACATGATATGTGCTATCCGTGCAATGTCATTTTATTTTGTTTTGCTTGCTTTTTGAATAAAATAAATTAGATCTGAATTTTTTAAAATGAGAGAGAGTCTTCACATAGCTACATAATTATTCAACTACTCATTGATCTTCACTTATATCCTTTTGGAGTAGTTTGTCATTTACTCGTGTGCTTCACTTATATCCTATGAGTAAATGGTTGAATGAATTGAATATCATAAATCTGAAATTATATATGTTTTATATTCTTATCCCATGGGGAGTAATGACTTCACATATAATAAGTATAGGTGTTTAATTTATTGAAAGTTAGCAAACATAGTATTGGTCACTTGAACAATTCATGAAAGAATATTGAAGGAAGAGAGATTTCACATATGAATATACTATCTTGGACATCTTCTATGATTGTGAGCCCCATTAAATATTTTCAAACTTGAGCAAATTAGTTGAAGTTGAACAAGGAAGACAACATAATGAGTTATGCTTGGGTATATTTGTATAGAGGTTATATTGTTATGGATCCTCCAACATGTGGTGCCTGCTTTTTAGAATCTTTTGCTAGCCAAAATTTCTGTACTAAGCGGGAATACTGCTTGTGCATCCAAAATCCTTGAACCAAGTTTCTTCCATGTGTGTCCACCATATCTACCTATATGCGGTATTTACCTGCCGTTCCAAGTAAATTTGCATGTGCCAAACTCTAAACCTTCCAATAATAATCTGTTTTTTATGCCCGAACCACTCATGTAGCGACTAGGGCCTGTCAGTATCTTCCATGCTAGGTGGGTTATCACTACTGCAGGATGCTGCTAACGTGACACTACAATCAGAGACCCTTCGATGAAACTGTGTGCGATGCAATAATCGCAAACCGTGGTGTAAAAAAACGTCAAAAAAGGTGCAAAACATTTGCGATGGAGGATGCATCAAACAGGGTCCAAATTTTAGTTGCGTGTGCGATGGAGGGCATACGGTTCAGTTCAATTAACCATTTGTGATGAGGAGGAACAAAAGAAATGGGCAGCCAGATGAAGGTGTGTGCGATGTACAGCATACGGTTCACTCGAATGAACTGTTTGTGATTAGGCAACACAAAAGAAATGGTCAGCCAGATCAAGGTGTGTGCGATGTACAACATACATTTCACTCGGATGAACTGTTTGTGATTAGGCAACACAAAAGAAACGGGCAGCCAGATCAAGGTGTGTGCGATATACGACATGCGGTTCACTCGGATGAACTGTTTGCATTGAGACAAGAGAACAAAAACGGTTCAATATAACAAATGCCATAAAATATTGCAAGTTTCAAATTCAAATATTACAACTCCCAAATTCAAACATTGCGAGCATCGTCATTTCTGCAAAGGGATCATCTGCTGACAAGTCATGTTTGGGTTTGACACAGTGACTTCCAATTGCTCCGGCATATGCTCTTCCAATATGAAGTTTAGCTTTTTTGGAGGCTCTTCCATTCTGCAGTACCTGCCGGCTCTAATAATGATACCATTCATATTTCCTAATTAAATGGGTGTTCAACCTCAGTACCCTCAGCACCTTTGCTCTGGCAAGAAAGAACCTGGCGAGTGTAATCTCCGGTAAGGTCCCTCGGTAGGAGTTCAAAGTAATATTTGAGAGATGCAGATCTAGGCATTCGTTGTGATTGTCGTTATAAACATTATCCACCTCCGGGCCTATTATTATCTGCAAAAGAAGAGAACGTGTTAGTGCCTACATGCAGTTTTGAACACTGCTACACGCCCATTTGGTTTGCAGGATTTGTAAAATGCACCAACGTGCCATCTTTGATCTGACATGATTAACATGGGCATTTGATTACAATCTAGAAACATGTAGCCTTCTTCACAAGAGGTTGGATTGGATGAGAAATTCCCTAAGAAAACCAGTACAGATGAATCCAATGGAGAAATACTTATGGATTGTGACCATATGAATCAAGCAACCAATATGGGGTGGGGGTGTATGTCCTGAAATCCTCCAAAATTCCTTCAGAAATCGTAGTACATTGTCATTGTAAACTTGGGAAAAGGTGCAAAAAATTGAAGTCCCTTATGGTTAACATTTAACAGGAAAGGAACATCACCTCGATATACAGCTTCTTCAGGCACGGAAAGCATCTCAGCCAATTGACAACTTGGTCCATGTTGGGGCCGACAGATTCTAGTGCCAAGGCCTTCATTGTGCCCAGAATCTGGGTGAAGCTTTGCTGGATGACAGACGAACATACATCTTCAATACTAGAAATAACGTTGATATCAAGAAGGAGAGGTATAAGGCGACTGTTGTACCTAAAAGTAGTAGTATTTGACAGACGAGTAGCCCACCACTTTCAATTTTGGCGCAGAAATGACATTGATTCTTGTTGGACCTTGTTGATCAACTACAAGTAATCTCTCAAGTGAAGGTGTGTCCTCAAGGACCATATTGTGGTCCACCTTTTGTGATCTCTCGTTGCAGCACCAGCAACACACATAAATAGTCCGGAGAGTCCTGGAGGTGATGTGCAAGGTACTCGACCAATTCATCGCCTAATGACGAAGGAACTCGAGTGCAGTATAGCCGCGGAGAACATGCTCCATGTCATCCTTTGGTATGCAGACGGCGACAAGCTCGAGGTGCTTCAGTCGTGGTAGAAAAAGAGCGGGCACGTCATTAAGGGGGGATGGAAGTTCATGAACTTGCCGAGGCGCAGCGTGGGCGCGAAGCGGAGCGCGGACGTTGGCGGCAAGCGCATATGCCCATCATTAAAACTGAGCGTCTCGAGCGGATCTATGGCGGGGGATCGGAACCACTCGTCAATCTTGGCTCGGTCCTTGCCATTGGAATGGAACTTGCCCGTGATAAGGCCTTTGATTGGGCCATGGTGAATGCCGAGGATCTGGGAGAACGCATCCAAGCTTTGGTGATAGCCATGGCAGGCCTCATGGGTGTTGAGGAGGTCGACAGGGGTGAGGAGCCATAGGGGGCGCCACCGCCGGGAAAGGGCGGTTGTCCTCACCCGATATTTGATTGGGATGAGGGATATGGTGACTATCAACATCTCATCCGGGAGGTTGTTGATGAAGTCTAGGCCTGCTGGAGTCGCTTGCGGTTTTTTCTCGACCCGCCTCCGCTTGTTGGCAGCCTCGTTCTCCACCTCGTCAGCGGCGACGGGAACCTCTGTCTCCATATTCACGCCGTGCTCCGGTGCTTCAGCAGCCTCGGCGTCGCCACTCCCTCCGATGGGGCGCTTCGGCGGCATCCTCATACACTGACGGCTTTGAGGACTCAGAGCAGCGTCGAGGATGCGGGCGGAGAGAGAGGATTGTGTGTGTGGCGAGGATGGGGGGTGCGACCACTCGGCCGCGCCATTAATACAGACTAGTGGGAGCGAGGCGGGAGGCGGTCCAAGGCTATCTCACTTCCCGGTGAGAACGACTGCTTAATCTTTATGAATGAAATCTATGCTTAATTACTGAATTTTAGTTGCAAAAAATAGATAGTGCTATTGATTTTTAGCTGCATAATTTGAAAAAACGCAGTGTCTCCTGCTTAACGCCAAAGTCTGGCTTTAATTTGCATACCGTAATCTGAACTGTTTGTGTTGAAGAGATGCACAGATCCTGCGTTGAATAGCTTGCACGCTTCCCAGAGAGCCTGCGCACCGGACTGCGCTCGCACGCCTCCCGTTCAGTCAAGCAGCTATCCGCACGACACCTCCTATAGCCATTAAAACCAGGACACATGGGGTCACGTGAATGGTTAACAGAATGCACACGGTTTGAATTATACAAACGTTTGAGATATTAAAGTGGTAGCTCTTTTTTCAAAATGCCTTTGTTGGTTGTTATTCGAGTGCGCCTTCTCTCAAAATGGACACGAAAAATACCATAGCATGTCGGGTGCCATTCCATGATAGCATGCCAAGTTTCATGAATTTCAGACGAGTTTTGGATTTACTAGAATTTAAAAGCCAGGTATCTCAACATTTTGCCGGCAATCAACACTCCCCTGGTGTTTCAAATTCATTCCCATTTCTTGCATGGGGCCTAAGCATGCACCCAAGGACACATATTTTATTTTCAACCAATTTATATGCACCGGAGCATGTGCATGTATTTCAAATTTGAATTATGCACATAAAATGCCTAGAAAACCTAGTTAATATACAAAAATGTCCAAACAAACCCCGAAAAATTCCAAAACTTAACACAACACTCCTGTCCTTCTATGTTGGCACTAGAAATTTTTTGACAGCAATAAGAGGCAACGGATATCGTTTCGTCCCCAAAGGTGGCACGTTCCGTACCGAAACCATCAGCCTTGTTGTGAGAAGCTCTGGTTTGTGAGAAGCTTATACCCAAAACTGCCCCAAATGGGACAAATTTTTTTACCATGGCATGTTGATGCCGCTCCATGATAGCATGCCAAGTTTCATGAATTTCAGACAAGTTTTGGATTTACTAGAATTTAAAAGCCAGGTATCTCAACATTTTGCCGGCAATCAACAGTGCCCTGGTGTTTGAAATTCATTCCCATTTCTTGCATGGGACCTAAGCATGCACCTAAGGACAAAGATTTGATTTTTCAACCAATTTATATGCACCGGAGCATGTGCATGTATTTCAAATTTGAATTGTGCACATAAAATGCCTAGAAAACCCAGTTAATGTATAAAAATGTCCAAATGAACCCCGAAAAATTCCAAAACTTAACACAACACTCATGTTGTTCTATGTTGGCACTAGAAAATTTATGACAGCAATAAGAGGCAACGGATATCGTATCGTCCCAAAAGGTGGCACGTTCCGTACCGAAACCATCACGCTTGTTGTGAGAAGCTCTGGTTTGTGAGAAGCTTATACCCAAACCTGCCCCAAATGGGACAAACTTTTTACCACGGCATGTTGATGCCGCTCCATGATAGCATGCCAAGTTTCATGAATTTCAGACATGTTTTGGATTTACTAGAATTTAAAAGCTAGGTATCTCAACGTTTTGCCGGCAATCAACAGTGCCCTGGTGTTTGAAATTCATTCCCATTTCTTGCATGGGACCTAACATGCACCCAAGGACACATATTTGATTTTTCAACCAATTTATATGCACCGGAGCATGTGCATGTAGTTTAATTTTGAATTGTGCACCTGAAATGGCTAGAAAACCAGTTTAATGTATAAAATGTCCAAACGAACCCTGAATAATTTGAATTCTTTTACGACACACATATAGTTGCATGTTCATTGCAGATAAATGTCTAGCAATTCAAACACCGTCCATTGCCGCTATGACCCCACTATGTAATTCAAATCAAGATGAAAAATCAAGTAGATCCCATGCAGTTTATTATCACCAACTGTGTGAGATGTAGTAGAAAATATCTTGGAGCACCGTCGGTGTATAGTACGCCTATGGCTTACGTGAGAAGGTGCATCGGCAACAGTCCACAGCCGGCGTGCCAGGCACACTAGCTCGCTCCCCAAATACTCCCGCCTCTGCATCCCTTGCAATCTCGAAAATATTGCTGCCTCGTAATCTCGAAAATATCTACCGCCTGGAAGGTTTTAATGTTTGATAGCGCACGATTAGTATGTGCGGACCGTGTGCGATGTCTGTTACTCCCGCTCTGCTTCAGTCCCTTGATTCAAATTTTCAGTAGCCCCGACATTTTACTAGATGTATAATGATGCTAGAAAAAGTGATTGAAATTATCATTGATCAAACTTGTGCACTTGCTAGCATTCACACTTCATAAATTCTTTCTTTTATCATTTACCTACTCGAGGAATTAAGCTTGGGGATGGTTGATACGTCTCCAATGTATCTATAATTTTTGTTTGTTCCATGATATTATATTATCCATCTTGGATATTTTATATGCATTTATATGCTATTTTATATTATTTTTGGGACTAACCTATTAACCTAGAGCCTAGTGCCAGTTTCTGTTTTTTCCTTGTTTTTGAGTCTTATAGAAAAGGAATACCAAACATAGTCCAAACGAGCTGAAACTTTACTATGATTTTTTATGGACCAGAAGGAGCCCACGGGGTATCGGAGATGGACCAGAGGAGCTACAAGGCATCCACAAGGGTGGAGGGTGCCCCCCTAGGGCGCGCACCCTACCTTGCCGCTGCCTTGTGGATCCCCCTGACTTGAAACCGACGCCAAAAATTCTTATAAATCCAAAAACCCCCAGAAAGAAACCTAGATCGGGAGTTCCGTCGCCTTAAGCCTCTGTAGCCATGAAATACCAATCGGAAGCCTGTTCCAGCACCCTGCTGGAGGGGGAAACCATCACCGGTGGCCATCTTCATCATCCCGGCGGTCTCCATGACGAGGAGGGAGTAGTTCACCATCATGGCTGAGGGTATGTACCAGTAGCTATGTGTTTGCTCTCTCTCTCTTGTGTACTTGATTTGGCACAATCTTGATGTACCAAGATATTTGCTACTATAGTTGGATCATATGGTGTTTCTCCCTCTCTACCTTCTTATGTTGAATTGAGTTTTACCTTTGAGGTTTCACTATTATCGGATTGAATACTATTATGGATTTGAGAACACTTGATGTATGTCTTGCATGGGATACCCGTGGTGACAATCGGGTGTTCTATTGATTCACTTGATGTATGTTTTGGCACTCAACTCGTGGATTCCCGAGGTGACATTGGGGTAATCTATGCATAGGGGTTGATGCACGTTTTTGTCCTACTTTCTCTGGTAGAAATCTTGGGGCACTCTTTGAAGTTCTTTGTGTTGGATCAAATATTATGAATCTGAAGTTGTTTGATGCATATCGTATAATTGACCCACAGATACTTGTGGTGACATTGGAGTATCTAGGTGACATTAGGGTTGACTGATGTGTGTCATATGGTGTTATTTTAGTACGAACTCTAGGGCTGTTTGTGACACTTATAGGAATAGCTCAATGGATTGATCGGAAAGAATAACTTTGAGGTGGTTTCGTACCCTACCAGCAATTTCATCTTATGTTCTCCGCGATAGGAACTTTGGAGTCACTTTTGTCGCACGTTGAGGGATTGCCATATGATCTAATTATGTTATCATTGTGGAGAGAACTCTCACTAGTGAAACTATGAACCCTAGGCCTTGTTTTCAAGCATTGCAATACCGTTTTCACTCACTTTTGTTACTTGCTACCTTGCTGTTTTCATATTTTTAGATTACAAAAATCCATATCTACTATCCATATTACACTTGTATCACTATCTCTTCGCCGAACTAGTGCACCTATACAATTTACCATTGTATTGGGTGTGTTGGGGACAGAAGAGACTCTTTGTTATTTGGTTGCAGGGTTGTTCGAGAGAGACCATCTTCATCCTACGCCTCCCATGGATTGATAAACCTTAGGTCATCCACTTGAGGGAAAATTGCTATTGTCCTACAAAACTCTACGCTTGGAGGCCCAACACGAGTCTACAAGAAATAGGTTGCGTAGTAGACATCAAGGATACAAAAGAGTAACTAGTTCATCTCAATCCTAGAAGGAAGGAGGTCTTGAATCCATGAAGAATCTTCCCACAAAGGGGATGCCTTGAGTCCTCTTGGGGGATCTTCTCCTAGGAGGCCTTGGTCTCCAATGGAGTAGGTACAAGTGGATGAGCAAAGCTCTATCTTCAAAATGAGCTATCACAATGATAACCCTAAAATGGTGGAGGAGATGGAGTATATATAGTCTAGGGGCCGAAGGGGTACATGGGCTTCGACCCAAATCATGCACGCAGGAACTATCCGGATGATCCGAGTGCTGGTCCGGATGATCCGGGCTTCGGTGGTCTGGATGCTCTGGGTCGGCGTCCGGATGGTCCGGACATGTCATGGAGGCTCCGGGAGGTCCGGTTGTCTGGGTCCTGGTTCGGACCTCCTGGTCCGTCCAGATGATCCGGGTCAAGGTCCGGATGATCTGGCTTCAGATAGAGGGCTTCGGGTGTTTTCGGGCACATTAGTCGGATCATCCGGGCCGGGGTCTGGATCGTCCGGCTGGGTCTGGATCATCCGGACGGCGGTCCGGATCA
Organism: Aegilops tauschii subsp. strangulata; assembly: GCF_002575655.3. NCBI lineage: Eukaryota > Viridiplantae > Streptophyta > Magnoliopsida > Poales > Poaceae > Aegilops > Aegilops tauschii. Next base: position 393,784,870 of record NC_053037.3, read on the forward strand.
TCCGGGCAGGCCCTGACTTGGCCTTTTTCTTCTCCGTCTTCACATTCCTCTTCTCCCTTCGGTCGGCCTTGCTCCTTAGCTTGTCCATGGCTTGTTCCTTGGTACCTGAGCATGCAAAGCGTCTCCGCTTGAGGTAGTAGCCATTTCTCATGTGTTCCAAAGGGGAATTGTGAGAGGAGAGATGTCACCTCGGTCTCGAGAGCTCTCACACTTGCATGTGTCATTGGTCCACTTGGCACTTGGGGAGACGAAGGTAGGTCCGTGGGGATGACATTGGGATGCTTCGCATCATCTCCCCCCCCTTGGGAAAGATCCAACCTCGGATTGAAAACCTCATCACCATGGTCGGGAGAAAGATCCTTGACGTTGAAGACATCGCTCATGTTGTACTTGTCGCGTGGTATGTCAATTTCTTAAGCATTGTTGTTGCAGCGTGCGATCACCTTTAAGGGTCCGTCGGCTCGAGGTAGTAGTTTGGACTTGCGCTCGTTGGGAAATCGTTCCTTGCGAAGGTGTAGCCACACAAGATCGCCATTGTCGAATATCATCGGTTTCTTGTTGACGTTGAGCTTGGTCGCGAGGCGGTGTACTTGGCGCTCGATTGCTTGTCTTGTATCTTCATGCACCTTCTCGAGATAGCTCGCTCGTGCGCTTGCGTCCATGTTGGTGCGCTCTTGTGGAGGTAGCGGTAGAATGTCCAATGGGGACAAAGGATTGAAACCTTAGACGACCTCGAAGGGGGACTTGCTGGTAGTCGAATGTCGTGAGCGATTTAGGCATACTCGGTGATGGGTAAGCACTCCTCCCACTCCTTGATGTTCTTCTTGATCAACACGCGTAGGAGGGTAGATAGCCCCTGGTTCGTGACCTCCCTTTGGCCGTCAGTTTGTGGATGGTATGCCGAAGAGAATAAGAGATTGATTCCGAGCTTGGCGCAAAGCGTCTTCCAAAAGTAGCTAAGGAACTTGACATCATGGTACGACACGATAGTCTTTGGCACTCCATGTAGACACAACATTTATCTACAAAAGAGATTGGCAACATGTGAAGCATTGTCTATCTTGTTACATGGAATAAAGTGTGCCAACTTAGAGGAACGACCCACAACAACAAATACTAAATATTTTCCATTTTGAGTTCTAGGCAAACCAAGCACAAAGTCCGTACTAATATCTTCCCTTGGGTGATATGGAATAGGAAGTGGTGTATAGAGACCATGTGATTGAGCTTTAGACTTAGCTTCGCAACATGTAGATCATCAGTTGGTGTAGCGGGAGACGTCACGAAACATCTTGGGACAAAAGTAGTTCTTGGAGAGCGTAGCGAATGTCTTGTCGCGTCCAAAGTGTCCCATAAGTCCTCCTCCATGAGCCTCTTGTAAAAGTAACAAACGAAGAGAAGACTCAGGTATACAAAGCTTGGTAGCTCTCATTAGATAATCATCCTTGATATAATATCTCTCCCGAGATGAATGCGTCAAGCATTTGGCATAAGGAATAGCAAAAGTGGGATCATGCGCATACAAGTCTTTGATGTGCTCAAATCCAATTACATTCAATTCAAGTTGAGTTACAAGCATGCATTTGCGGGAAAGGGCGTCTGCCACAACATTTTCCTTACCTTTAATGTACTAGATAACATAAGGAAAAGACTCAATGAACTCACTCCATTTGGCATGTCGCTTGTTCAATTTCATTTGACCTTTAAGGTATTTAAGCGTCTCATGATCCGTATGAAGGACAAATTCATGAGGGAGCAGATAATGCTCCCAAACATGCAAGACTCTCACCAAAGCATAAACTCTTTATCATATATGGGGTAGTTAAGTTGCGCGCCGGAAAGTTTTTCTCTAAAGTAAGCAATGAGTCGCTTTTCTTGCATCAACACACCTCCTATGCCATTACCACTAGCGTCGCAATGCACTTCAAAAGTTTTATCAAAATTAGGTAAGGAAAGCAATGGGGCATGTGTAAGCAAGTTCTTAAGCCCCTCAAATGTGGTTGGTTGAGAGGGTCCCCAAACAAAGGGTGCATTCTTTTTGCTCAAAGCATGTAATGTTGAAGCAATAGTGCTAAAGTCCTTAATGAATCGACGATAGAAACCAGCTAAGCCAAGGAAGGTACACACTCGTTGCAAGTTGGTTGGTTGTGGCCAAGTTTTAGTAGCATCAGTTTTAGCTTCATCTACATGAACAGACTTTGAAGACACAACAAAACCCAAGAAAACGGGCTTGCCAACACCAAATGTGCATTTCTCCATATTAGCATAAAGGCGCTCGTTTCTAAGAGTTTGCAAAATGGCTCTAAGATGGGTGACATGATCTTCTAGAGATTCGCTAAACACAAGTATATCATCAAAGTAGACCACAACAAATATGCCAATGTATTTGCGAAGAACATAATGCATCACATGCATGAAAGTGCTAGGTGCTTCAGATAAGCCCATAGGCATGACCAACCACTAATACAAGCCAAACTTGGTTTTGAAAGCAATTTTCCATTCATCACCCTTGTAGGAACGAAGTATGTCTACCAGAGGGGGGTGAATGGGAGTTTTAAGTTTTCTTCGAAAAACTTAAATCTCTCAGAACCCAGCAGCGGAATGAATGAAAAACAAACTACAGTGAACTAAAACAGAGTACCAAACGAAAACTAAGACATGCATCGAAGTAAATCATATGAATGAAAACACATCGATGGTAAACATGAGTGACTGAGATAACTGAAGATGCTCGATGGCGACAAGGTATTTGTTCGACCAGTTCGTCCTTCTGCATAAGGACTACGTCTGGTTGGAGGGGCTATGACTTAACACGGAAGATAAACTCTCTTCACCCTATTCTCCTCAACAATCAATTCGTCAATCGATGGTGATCACTCATGGTAGATACTTGAAGGCGATCTCCGAACCTTTACAGACTTCTTCTTCGAGAACCACAGTCACTCTTGGTCTCTGAAGAAATTTACACCTAACCGTCTAGAGAGTTTGCAGCTCTCAAGAGTAATAGGCGGAGCATACTAAACTTAGATTCCAGTGATGCTGAACCACTATCTAGTTCTTCGGCTCTAGTGTTTTTCTCTCGGTGGATTTTAAACTCAAATGACTCAGAGAGTGGGTTGCTCAACAACTTCTCAGAATCAAACAGAGCAGCCATCGGACAAAGCCAGCATGGGGTGGCTATTTATAGCCGCAGCCTTCCTGGATGGGAAATTACCATTTTGGACACGAGGTCCAGCCAATGGCCAACCGACACGTTCACAACGGTCGGATTTTCGAGCAACAATAACATTACTAGAGGAACAAGTAATGCTAACTCCTCGGTCCGAGTCAAATCTCTCGCAGCGAAGAAGATCACAGTCTCTTGCTAGCAAGTATTTGCTCAGAGCACAAAGAGATTTCTCTCGAAACTTTCATAGGATTTGGGTTTAGCATCAGAGAATCAAACCTTCGAACACACCCCTCTTAATAGTACGGTGGTCCTATGACTCAATGAAAGAAGAAGAACAACGAAACAAATGCTATGTATTTATCTCGTCTTCATTCTTCCTCGAGCGCAGTCATTTGCTTCGAACATGCACCTAACCAATTGCTTAAACTTCAGGAATTTTTAGGGGTCACTCTTGTTAGCTTTATCTTCAGTGATAACCTTCACTGCCACGCAGGGAGATTATCTTCTTCATTTGCATCAACCTCCTTCATACTTCAGGGACCTGTTACTCTGTGTGCACTAGCAAACACATAAGTCCCATACTGTTTATGTCAACAAACTCCAAAACATAAGAGGCCTAACATTGCACCAACAATCTCCCCTTTTTGGATGGTTGTTGACAAAACAGATAATCATCGAAGTGAAGATAGATAAGAGAAATGTAGAACAAACAAGAGTCAACTTGTGTTACTTGACTTGATGATGGAATATACTCCCCCTAGATGTATGCAGGGTCAATTGATGTACAATGAAGTTCCTTGCAATTCATTTGAGTGTGTGGAAGATTTTCAATCATACGAGGTAACAATTCACACTGATGATAGGTAATCCAGCGAATACCTATCATCAGTGCAAAACAAATACTTCGAGAGTGAATAATGTAGTAGGTGGGGTTATTCCTGACTTCTGACAATTCGCACTGATGTACAATGAAGTTCCTTGCAAACCATTTGAGTGTGTGCAAGATTTTCAATCATACGAGGTAACAATTCACACTGATGATAAGTAACCCCACCTACTGCATTATTCATGACTTCTAACAATAATTTCACCTGCAAAACAAATACTTCGAGAGAGAATAATGCAGTAGGTGGGGTTATTAATATTACAACCCATATCAGAAGTTTTACAACAGAGCACAATAACTGGCATAAATTGTCTTGGAAATATACAGCGGAAAAGCCTAGAAATCAGAGCGAATAAACAGGGAGACCAAATCCAACAGAGCAAATCTATCAAAACTCTCAATGTAATTCTCCCCCTTTTGTTAACTAGTGTCAAAAAGGTGATGAAAAACATGTGTGTGAAAGAAGGTGAATCTAATTCACTCTGAGGCATCACCCGAAGAACTTCCCGAAGAGGTTTCTGATTCAGAGGTGGCTAAAAGATCTTCAATGTCATCATCATCAGCAAATCCTTCAGTACTGGCTTGGTGCTGAGAAGTTGAAGGCACGTTGGGATCAGCCTGCTGAGTCTTGCCAGATAGACAATTTCCTTAGCGGGTTTCTCAGTGGGCGAAGTGGCTTCTGACTCATCGAGCAATTTGCACATCTGGATTCAAAGTAAGTTCGTTGTTGGTACACGAGCTGGCAAAGGCGGAGTAATGAGGCCTTGAAAATCTTCGGCAGTAAACCCCTGATCAATATACTCATAGAGTTCTTGGAGATGAGAGTGGAGTAGTTGCTTCTTGGAGAAAAATTTCCGAAGCAATTTTCATAACCACTTCTTGTTTTCTGTTGTGATCATGTGCACAACTTTTGTTCGGTTGTGAATGGCATTAAGTTCGGCAGCCAGATGCTCTTTCTCTTGACGGTCTTCGGCCATATGCTTCAACAGCAGCTGTTGTGTGCGCATGCTCACTTCAAGATGTGAAGGAGGTTGAGTGTTTGGAAGACGATCACGCTTAGGTAACTTTGGTCCATTGAAGGTGTTATGATAATCAGAAGGGCTTGACACAGGTGCTTTTCCCGAAGAGAAATCTTCCATTACTTTCAACGTATCACGCATAGGAGGAATGAAGATTTTGTGACTGACTTTGACAAGATATTCGGTCTTCATTGCATAGTCAACCACTTTCTGAATCCAAGGCGCATATACCTTGATAGGTTTTGGGCACTGAGCTGAATCCATCAGTATGCGCAGGAACATGTGTTCGACATCGAAGATAAAACCTTGTGAGATGGCATGGATGGTGTTGCGAAGAACATCAGATATCACACTGTCTGTATTCATTCCAGCCAGCGGACAGAGGGTGTAAGTGAGAATATGATATACGGTCTGATTGTCAAAAAGTACGTGCTTAGGCAGGAGAGGACCATTGTAGTCACAAATTTTATCTTCATCCATTGTGCATCGGAAATCTTCATCAGAGATCTCATCAATGTTATGAACCCGAATCTCAGTCTTGCCATGTTCAAATCGAGGGAAAGGAATATGAGATACAAAGTCCATGGCAAAGCATTTTATTCCTTTTCCTTCAGTCATCCATTCCATGATCCACTTTGTGCTGTCAGATTCATCACCGGAGATATATAGTGTAGCATAAAATTGAAGGATAATCTCCCTGTTCCATGGATGCTGATATGCAAAGACATGCAGGAGGCCATAGTCTTTGATGTCTTACAAGACTTGATTAAAACAGCCAAGCTTCTTCATCGCAGCAATATCTGGGAACTCATGAGGGAAAATCTTGAGGCTATCATAAAGGATCCGCGAATAGTATGTTGTCTGTTCCAGAGTCCAGAACCGAGGAGATTCAGAAGTACGGGGCCTACTGTATGGATTCTCTTGAAAGAAATTCGGATGAGTGTTCCGATTGAAAAGAGGCCCTTTGACACCAAAACTGGTGGAAAACAACGGCAGGTGCTCGCAAGGATAAGGGTAGTTCAGTTCATGTTCAACAGAAATCACTTCATCGCCATAGATAACGGAATCTGAATGATGAGCTGATGCTGATTTTGCTGCATAAGGATCAACATCTAAGGTTCTTTGTGGAGTGCGAAATGAAATCCTCGGAGGAGAAGGATTAGACACTTGTTCAGCTGCAGAATCAGGCACCGATGTTTTGTCAGCCACTGGGGACCGGTGAGGATTTGCTTTAGGAGTTGTTTGAGGAGAAGAGGAAGGAACTGAATCATTTGGTTCAACACGAGCTAGAGAGGCCTGGCGTTGAGACTGAGGAATTTCACCTTCTTCACACACTTGGTGCTGAGAAGGATTTTCTATAGGAGTTGGGGAGGCCCCAGGCACTGGTTCAGTTGGCCTTGGCGAAGGGATACATCTGTAACTGGTTCAAGAGTTGGCGAAGGAATTGCTCGTTCCGGAGACTTTGCTCTCTGTGCACCAGCTTCTGGAGGAGCATTTTTCTTTGTTGTCTTCTTTTTCTTCTTTTGCTTGGACGGATCTATGTGTCCTTTGACAAGATCATTATAGCCAGTGGCTTGGGCTTGATGATCGAGGCAACTTTTGCGAATGATTTGATCTAAATCTGAGTGAAATCCCAATCTCCTGTGTCGAAGGATATTCAAAGCCTTGTTGACATCCTCATAAGATTCTTCAAGTTGCTTGATGACATAGTTGGATTTCGTATCTTTCATACGGTTGTCAAGCTCCTTGAGTTCTGCAGTGAGGTCATCGATCTCACCGAATCATCTGATGTCTTGAACTAGATCATAGGCTTGAGAAATTACTTCAGAGGTAATGGGCAAAGATGCCACTTCTCCATCAAACAGGTTTTTAACAAATCTGTCAAGCTGCTCCATAATGAATAGATGATTGAAAGAATGTGGTGCGACAGAGTCATGTTGAGTCCGTGTAGCAGCCTGAGCAGTAGGAGCAGTCTGTGCCACATTTTGCTCGGTAGAAGGCATAGAAGCCAAAGGTTGAGTTAACTTTGGAGCAAATTGAGCAGCCTTTTCTTTCACTATCGCAACACTTGGAGCATTTTGTTCGGCAGAAGGAGCTTTGATTTGCTTCGCCTTTTGCTTCAGGAGCTTTTCTCCTGGCTTAGCTGAGCCAACATGGGCTTCAACTACCAAATCTTGCAAATTTATTGCATCAGGATGAGGATCGGTATTCACTTTGTCAACCATTGTGACAGTGGTCTGAGGAGTCTTTCTTTTCAATGGGTTCTTCTTTGGAAGTGCAATTGGGACTGCACTCGCTCTAAGATTAGGCAGAACAGTGGATGTATTGACATTCACTTGTTCGGAGAGAGTTGCATCAATTTCTTCTCTGGTGAGTGGAGGATCATCTTGATCGGAAGAATCACTTTCAGATTCAACGGGCTTAGCAGGTCTTTTCCTCGGTGCACTCTTTTTCTTCAGAGCAGCAGATCTTGGATCATGTTTGTTCTTTGTGCGGTGTTCTGCTTTTCCTTCGGCCTTTTTCTTCTCGACGTCTGATTTGATGAGACGACGGATTTCTTCTTCCTTGGTCTGTTCTTTTGCGGCCTTCTTGGCTCATTTTTCAGCATTCTTGAGGCGCTTGGCCTTTTCTTCGTGATAGGAGTCTGGTGTCTTGGTAGACGACTCATCAGCGTCAAGAGGTCGTCGTGGCCTTTGCTGGGGTTCACCTGCCGGTATGAGTCCAATTTCACGACAGTCACCCCATGGGGGATGGAAAGCAAAGTTCTTGTCATACCGAGGATGAACCATCTTATAGTGGAACCACTTCTGTACCCAGTGACGCCGAATCTTTTGCACACGCCTTTTTCTCTGAGTTGAATCTTCTCCTGGAACTGTGTTATAGTCATCATGAGAGATATACCGAGCTGGATTTGTGAGAGTTTGCCTGCCACCTTTCCTTTTCTTCGGAGCATCTGCTTCTTGCTCATTTTCATTTGGCTTGGCTCTTTTCCTTTTGCTAGTAGATGGGCCTACCGTTGGGCCCTTTGCATTTGGCGCTTTTGATTCGTCATTTGTTCCCATGAATGCCTCTTTGTCATCAGCCATAATGTATGGCTTAGAAGAATCCTCAACAGATTGCATTCACCTGTGAAAGAGAGTAGGTACGAGGGAAAATGGGGACAGGGTCACAAATGCTCATAGCGAAAGTTTTCTCGAACAAAAGACATTTTTGAGGAAGAACTAGATACAGACTTTGAGAGATGTTTCGAATCATTGAAACATATAGATCGAGCTAGTAGTTCCAAAGAATAATGCTAGATAGCGAGCTAGGCATATCATTCAAGCGAAACATAACACAAACCATAGATCTAAAACAATCAGATGCGAGGAACCATTACAAACTACATCCGCACTAGAAGTGTAAAAACCTAGATCTAAGATATGCGGTAAAATCAGAGATAAATAACCATAGACGAACTCGAATCAAGAAGGAGACCCAAGTTCGAACCACACGTACCCTAGCTTGGTGACGTGCAGCAACTATGGCGGCACGGGGAAGAACATGTCCCGCGGCCGCGTGGAATCACTCCGGTGACCTCTTTCCGGCAGTTAAGCGGCGAAGGGGTCGTTGGCATGGAGCTCAAGGTGGAGCATTGCGGAGAGGGTTTTGGTGGAGTGAGAGCGAGGAGAAAGAGAGTAAAGTGGAAGAAGGGAGCGGTGCAGTTTATATAGGCGAATGGAAATAACCGCACACAGAGGTATTTGATCGGACGGTCTCACTACAAAAAAAGACACATCCGTGACATTTTGGGCCGAACGAAAATCTTTTGTGTCATACATATGACACTTCTATGATGATAATTGTGACAAAACCCGGTATCATCATAGATGTGGTGGGGTCCTACTTCTATGACAAAAAATCATGACAGAAAATGGGCTTTTCGTCCTGGGCGGGCCGGAGACGCAGCTGCATGACATTCTTTGGGCCGTCCATGACGGAAAAAACCGTGGTAGAAGTGAGGGCGAGGAAAATATCGGGGTGTTCCCGGTTACGGTGGGTGGTCAGGGCCGAGCAATGCGCGTTTCTCTCATACACGCACGCGCGTGGGTGCGAGGCGTTGGGCTCTAACTAAACCCGAGTGAGGCGTTGGGCTCTAACTGAACCCGAGCGATTGCACTGCAGGCTACACGTTACTGAACTCGAGCGATCGATCGATGGCTGTTAACTGAACCCGATCGAGCGATTCCTTTGCTACTGCTGCTAACTGAAGCCGATCGATGCTACCTCTGGATGAACAGTGAGCGTTGCTAGGGGGGTTTGGATGAACAGTTCCCGGTGGGGGTGGATGAACAGGACCCCGTGGCATTTCCTCTGGATGAACAGTGAGCGTTGCTGGGGGGTTTGGATGAACAGTTCCCGGTGGGGGTGGATGAACAGGACCCCGATCGTTCGAGACGGTTGGGGCTGGATGAACAGGACCCCGTGGAGGGCATGATGAACAGGACCACCCTGTGGAGGGCAGGATGAACAGTAGACGGTGGAGGGCAGGATGAACAGTAGCCCGTGGAGGGGTGGTTGAACAAGAGCCCGTGGAGTGGGCTGGTTGAACAGTAGCCGTTGGAGTAGCACGCGGTGGAGGCTGGATGAACAGGAGCCCGTGTATGAACAGTCGCAGGTGGAGGCTGGAGGAGGTCGACGGTGGATGAACAGTAGCCCGTGGAGGCTGGAGGGGGTCGACGGTGGAGATGAACAGTATCCCGTGGAGCCCCGTTTTGCGGTACGCCACACCCCTCCCGATGAACAGGACCCCCATTTCAACCGTAGCGCTCCAACACAAGTCCGTTTCCTCCGTTTTGCGGTACGCCACACCCCTCCCGATCAACAGGACCCCCGTTTCGATCGTAGGAGGTCCGTTTCCTCCGTTTTGCGGTACGCCAGACCCCTCCCGATGAACAGGGTCCCGTTTCGAACGTGGCCGGTCGAACACAAGGCTGTTTCCTCCGTTCTGCGGTACGCCGGGCCTCGTTTCCATCGGCTGTTCCGTCCAAGCCGGTTGGCTCCCACGCCTTCCATTTCCTCCCGATGAACACGATGCATTCCGTTGCCTCCCCATGAACACGACGATGACACTGTTTCTCCATTTCGACCCAGCCATGTACACGAGCCCTGGCCGTACGTACTCGCGAGTAGGCGGTTGAGACCCCGCGCGTATGTACGTACGTGGCCATATTTACTTTCTTGCACCCTGGCCGCTGTACATACGTGTACATGCTACGTGCGCGCCTCTACTACGACACGTGCACGCCTCTACATCGACCAGTATGTACATACATGTTCGCGACCAGAATGACAACGCTACGTACGCTTCGACCAGGTGGGTCCCGACTGTCAGGCACTTCCTTGCGTGCGAAAATGTAGCTGGTGGGTCCCAGCAGTCAGGGGGAAATGTTTTTTCACAAAATACAGTGGACCGTCCGGTGGGTCCCCGCTGTCAGGTGGAGGAATAATTATTTTGTGCATAATAAGGAGGCACTTCCTTGCTGCGGCCGTGGACCCAGCTGTCGGCCTCACCACGTACAGTCCACGTCCGATGGAAGCCGTTCCTTGACCACGTTGACCATGCCGCACTGAGAGCACCAAGGCGGTGGACGACGACGAGGCCTAGGAAGGGGACGACGCGGAGCCGGGGAAGATGCGGCAGTGGATGCCCACGTGTAGAGGAGTACGAGGGTTCACTGGTTCGCTGCGGTGTGAGGTTGCCGTCGCCGCAAAATAACAGGGGGTGTGGGTGAGTAGAGGGATGGCCTGGCCAGCGGTGGGAGTAGTAGGGGGCGGTGAGGCCTCCGCCGCATCGCAGCCGGCCACGGGAGGCAGGAGCATGAGGCACGACCGGCGCTGGTTTGGGCGGCTGGAGCAAGAAGACCAGAGGTTGAAGAAACACTACGACCGTTGGATGGACATCGTACGGTCACTGGAGCTAGAATCGTGCATATTGACTAAGTTGACAAAGCCCTCCATCCCCGTCAACTTAGTAGGCCCACAAGTCAGCCTGCCACTATACTGGGTCCCAGCTAACAGGGGGAGTATTCATTTTTTGTGCATAATAAGGAGGCACTTCCTTGCATGCGAAGATATAGCTGGAGGGTTCGAACTGTCAGCGGCGGTAACGTTTTTTCGCGAAATACAGAGGCCCTTTCGGTGGGTCCCTGATGTCAGGTGGAGGAATCATTATTTTGCGCGTAATAAGGAGGCATTTCCTTGCGTGCGGCCGTGGACCCAGCTGTCGGCCTCTCCACGTACAGTCCACTTCAGATGCATGTTGATCGTTGACCACGTTGACCAGGCCACGCCAAGAGCACCAGGGCGATGGACGACGGCGAGGCCTAGGAAGGGAACGACACGGAGGCAGGGAAGAATCGGTAGTTGTTTCCCATGCGAAGGGGAGTACGACTTTACGACGGTTTACTGGTTCGTCTGCCGTCGCCGGAGAATAACAACATGTGTGGGTGAGTAGAGGGATGGCTAGGCCAGCGATGGGAGTACGGTGGGGCGGTGAGGCCTGCGCGGCAGCACAGCCGGCCGCGGGGACGAGGGAGCACGCAGTCCCGCCGGCGCTTGTTTGAGCGGCTTGAGCAGGAAGAGCAGAGATTGAAGAAGCACGGCGGCCGTTGGATGGACATCCAACAGTCACTGCTTGTGCGTCAACCCTTTTTTAGGAAAGCCTCAAATCTGTGGAAAACAGCATACAACCCATCTGCCATTATTTCTAATAATTTACAGCCCATTTGTTAATTCTTAAGGTTTTTTTGGAGCCCATATTCTTTTTGTTAGCATTACAACTCATATTGTGGCCACGGTTAAAAAATTATACGAAATTTTGCATATTTCGGTGCGGTCCGAACTGTTTTTATTCCCGAAATTTCGAGTCACATGCAAACTGATTTTAAAAATAAATGTATATCAATATAAAATCCAACAAATTTTCCACGCATAAAAATTAATGTAATTTAAAATCTCAAAATGAAAAAAAGAAATTTGAAACTAATTGCCGGTTTGATGTGTTTTAAAAATGTACAGCCCATTTCTCATTACTGATAGGCCATTTTCTCGGCGAGCCGAATGAAAGCTCTCCTTGACTTGAAAGATTTGTAGCCCAACAGGCCTGACAAAGCGACTTACTTGGCAAATCACAAAAAAACTGGGCTGTGGCCATGGACCCAGCTGTCAGCCTCTCCACGTACAGTACTCTTCTGATGGAAGTCGGTCGTTGACCACATTAACAACGCTGCGCCGAGAGCACCAAGGCGGTCGACGACGGAGAGGCCAAGGAAGGGGACGACACGGAGCCGGGGAAGACGCGGCAGTGGATGCCCACGCGGAGAGGAGTATGAGGGTCACTGGTTCGGCTGCGGTGTGAGGCTGCCATCACCGCAGGGCCTGGCTAGCGGTGGGAGTAGTAGGGGGCGATGAGGCCTCAACGGCAGCACAGCCGGCCACTAGAGGCAGGAGCATGCGGTCTCGCCGGCGCTGGTTTGGGCGGCTGGTGCAAGAAGAGCAGCGATTGAAGAAGCAGCAGGACTGTTCGATTCAAATCCAACAGTTACTGCTGCTAGAATCGTTTGTTGACTAAGTTGACAAGCCCTGCGTACGTGTCAACTTAGTAGGCCCACAGGTCAGCCTTCCAACCGGTGCGCCCCAGATGTCAGTGGGAGGAATCATTTTTTTCGCGTAATAAGGAGGCAGTTGATTGCATGTGGCCAGGCCAGCGGAGGGAGTAGGGTGGGCCGGGGAAGCCTATGCGGCATCACAGCGGGCCACAAGAGGAGGGAGCAGGCAGTCCCGCCGGCGCTAGTTTAGGCGGCTGAAGCAGGAAGATCAGAGATTGAAGAAGCACGTCGGCCGTTGGATGGACATCCAACAGTCAGTGCTGCTAGAATCGTGTGTTGACTGACAAAGCCTTCCGTAAACAAGTCGGCCTCGAAATCTATGGCGTGTACAGCCCATTTTCTATTATTTTTATAATTTTTAGTCATTTTCTAATTCATAGGAATTTATTGCAGCCCGTTTTCCATTTTTAGAATTGCTGCCCATTTTCTAGTGAGTACGAGGGTCAAAAAATTAACTAAATATGTGGGAAAATTTGAAAATTCGCAAATTTTTGCTGGGGAACAAAATATTCTTAATCCAAAAATTAGTAGCCATACTAAAACAAATTTAAAAATAAATTAGTACTATGTCATGTTAAATCCAATGAAATACGTATAATATATCAGTGAAGAACAAAAACAAAAAAAGAAACTAATATCCCATTTTCTATAATTTTTTTGGAATTTTCAACCCCTTTTGATATTACTTTTAACAGACACTGACCATACTCTTTGGCCAGGCCAGAATGCATTCCTCCTCGTCTTGAAAGATTTGCAGCCTAGTAAGTCAGAGAAAACAAATAGGCCTAGCTTGGGTATTCTTCAAAAAGAAATACTGGGCTACCTATTTTCCCAAAGAAAAAACTGCTGGGCTGGTCATGTTGTTAGACGGGCCACAGAGACCGCACAACCCAGTTTATAGCCTGCTCCTCTAAATTACTACTAAAAAAAGTTGAGCAATTCTGTCGTTAATTGACTATACGTTGAAAATGATGTGGGTCCTAGATATCAGCAGGGTGGATTAGAGTAAAAAAATGAGGGGTTCATCTGAGTAGTAAAAGAGGCACTTGCTTGTGTTCGGGAGTGGACCTGGTGGGTCCGTACTATCATACTCACAACTACAGTCCTCTACCGATTCACTATGTTGACAGGGACCGTTTTGAAAAAAAATTATGTTGACAGGGCCGGACGGCGGCGCCGCGGCGAGCGCACCAAGGCGGAGGATAAAGTGCTGTCGCCAATGTGCTGGGCTGGGTTGGACATTCTTATTGAAAAATAAAAATGGACCGGATCTATTTACGACGTTGACTACGATTTGCATGGGTCCGCTGGTTGTAGGAAGAAAATGCTGGGAGAAAGAAGACTGGTCGCTATCTTTGCCGAAGAATAATATCGACTGAATGTAACGACACTATCATAGGAAATAATATCCTCCTATTAAATCGTGAATTTAAAGAACTGGTGCATGAGCATTTAGCTTTATTTATTTATTTACTTATGTTTAGGGGACCATGAGCATGTACCTGGGCCGGATTCATGTGAGAGCCTCCCTTCTAGTTAATTATGGGCTTCTCTATTGGGCCTTCATCAGTGGGCTGCATGTTATCAACAAGTGGAAAATGTGTTCCGTACGAAAAATAGTATGCGCTACGTACAGTACGGGGCACTAAAGGATCGAACCGTGCAACGACTTCCAAAACATTGTGTTTGTCGTTCTAACAACACATTTATTCAACCAACAGACGAAATATACTACTGATTGTACATTGAAAACAGCAGCAGCAGCAACTAGGGCTGGGGGTGCAACAGAAGCAGTAAGCAGGCCAGAAGAGTGAAGACGTGGCTCTCTCTTCCAAACCAAACATTAGCCATCATTACAAAAGGGCTACCAAAAAAGAACAGGTGTATGCATCAAACTAAATAAAGATCCTACTACACCAAGTGTACGCATCTAACTAACTGGCTCAGTTAGACGTTACTATTTATTAAGCTGTGGAGATTGGCTGACGGCTTGAACCAGATGGGTGCCTGATGGGGGAAACTCCAGCCAACAGGTCGAAGTCTGATACTTGCGACCCTCTCTCCTACTTTGGGCTGCAGAGCGTGGCGGCACATATCAGGGTATGGTGCATGCAGAGACACATGGTACGCTGTGTACACACAGTTTTTCCTGATGAACGAAACCGCGTTGCCATCATGATCCTTGTCGTCGGTTATCTCCTGGTTAATCGGATAATTCAGTCCGACAAACAGAGAGCGTGTACCAAGGCTACTTATCAACCTCCAGTCAAAAATTCCTGAAGGCCCAGAGAAGCTGGGATCCTGCTCAAAAACCTTGAAGTGACTGTGATTGTATTCTCGCGAAACAACACGTCGGGTACGTGCGAACGATCATCAATCGTTCGCCGTCGTCTGATCGAGCCAGGAACCACCTGCAACTGCCATGCCGCTTTTCTTTGAAAGGTTCTGGGATTAGGAAGGGTAGGGACACTAGGCAGCCTACAACATCATATCAAGTTGGAGTCAAATAACCCTAAAAAAAGTTGGAGTCAAATAAAAAAGGGATCTTGATGTAGTCAATCTTAAGAACAGCATGTTATGAGCATGAATATATTTTTCAGTAAATGTTGACAGTAACATAAGCAAGCCATCATGATATCATTGGAAAGTAGCATACTGCTGTAACAGCCGTTTGTAGCGATGACTGGAGTAGGCCAGCAATACGTCCAACCATAGAAGGAGTTGACAACGTAAATAAAGCCCTTGTGTTCAATGGCATCAGAGAACCATGGAGGATGTATGATCCTGCGATGGACATGCAGATTTATCCACTTACCGCAGTGACCTGTCAGATAGGCGAGACCGCGGTTGAAGAACGCAATTAGCCTAAAGTCTTTATAATTCGCAGATCTTGTGGGCACTTGGCAGATTACAACCTTGAGCAAATAAAACTTGGTATCATGTTGGCTACTGTAAGATTCTGAGTATTCTGGGCCGCGGTGCCAAAGCAGTGCAGTGTTAATCGAAGGAAGGGGGATCAATCGCCGGGTGTAAACCTCCACGAGCATCCAGCTGCCGCGACCATCGACGAGCACCATCAAGACGTGTTCATGCCGACCCAGTACATACCGTTAATGTAGTTGAGGGTGACGAGGATCGGATCGCAGTCAAGGGGGTTGATGCTCGCCACCCTACGATCGTTATGCTGCGTGACATGCCGTTTCTGAAGATCAGGTGGCATCAGCAAGCAAGGATCTGGCTTAAAAAGCTCTGGCCTGAGGGCTTTTATTAAACGGTACAACCCCGACGAGCACGCGGCCAGCGGCATGGTACTGATATTGTCCACACGCGAAACAATGAGCTTGATTACCTCTGTGGGGAGCGAATTCCAGCCACTCTTTCGGCGGACGCTGCTCGGTTCTGCCATTGTTAGTGCTTTGGTTTCGGACGAGGGGGGGAGGCGCCTTAGCGGGGATGGAAGAGCGGACAAAGATGGAGAAGCGAATATGTGTTGCGGGAAGTGGACAGGTGATGATGACTACAACACGCCGCTTGACTTACGAGACACATACTAGCAGCGTAGGGTCATATCGAAGTCAGACAACTTGCTTGAGTGATCACAATACTGGTACTCCCTACAGTATCTGCTACTATGCCCTAACTTGCTTGAGTAGAGTAGTAGTGGAGTAGGACTCTGCTCTACTACTAGCACCGGAGGAGTAGTATGTTCTAATCTAAAATAGTTACAAACTTCAATGCCCAAGCGTGGAACGACTACGAACCGCCATCGGTGCTAACTCCAATCCTGCAAGTCATGGATTTGTTTCTTTTTAACTTTCTGTACGAATCTGTAGCCTGCCTGCAAGTCATGTACACTGTACTGACAGTGGAACCCACAGAATACTTAGAATACAAGATTAAGGATGCAATTAACTTTTTATAGAGCGAGAATCATACACGCAATTAACTCAAATGGATTGGACGTGACTCTATCATTCTCCAACGTCAACCGGAAAATTTCCTCCCGCGGGCCGGAGTAGGTTTCTCGGTTTGCATGCGAGTTTAACAGAGGGATTTGATGGAGGTGAGGAGGCGAGTTCAGCCGGGCGTGCAGTGGACGGCGCAGTACTATTCGATTTGACAACTACAACTAGTATATTATAAAAAACAAAGAAGAGTAGTAGAGATAGAGATAAGAATAGAGACTAGGGAGGAGCACCATCTACTGCTTCGTGGGCTACTCCTGCGCTCCATTCGGCGGCCGCAACGTTCCCTACAACCACTCCCTCCTGCGCTCCATTCGGCGGGCGCTGTTGAAATTTGGGGAGCGCACTCTCGCGACTGCTAGCAGCGACGACAACTTCTTCCCCGACCTCAGCAACCTCTTCCTCAAAGACATGGGCGACAACCTCAACGCCAATGGTGCTGCTCCCGTTGCACCGTATGTGTTTCTGTCCTTCTTGTTCAAAATCGTGGTAGAACTCATGTTTATAGTCTGTGTCCTAGATTCAATCTGTTCATCTACTATGCTAGTCCGCATGATTAGTTTAATCTCTGTTATAGCCATCATGATTTATTTTGTGCTTATTCAGACTAAATCTCGTAGTAACTTGCTCATATATTGAACTGGCGGAACGTCCCCTACAGCCACTCCCGTTTCATGGACGGCCTGGTCGATGCCTCCCAAGGAGCCCTTCGTCTACTGCTATGAGTGCCCGGTGCCATTTTGGGGCTCGCCGGCGGACATCGTGCATCACCTGACGCAGGCGTGCGGCAATCACTACTGGCCCTTGGCGAAGAACATCAAGTACGAGACGTGCTACCCGTTCATCGTGCCGGAGTCGCTGGAGGATCAGCGCCGCCTGCTAGTCTCAGAGGAGGACGGTAGCGTCTTCCTCTTGATCGTGGCCACCGGCGAGGCCCGCGCATGCCGCCGCCACATCTCTGTAGTGTGCGTCAGGGGCGACGCCGCTGACGCTGACACTGACATGAGAGCGATGTACGGGTGCGTGCTCACTATTACTACCCCTCAGAGGTCCGTGGGCGGCGACACTGGCTATGCCAAGCATACTTGGACTCTGTCGAGCTGGGACTTTCTCGCCGATGTGGACATGGAAGACGCACGGTGTTATTTGACCCCCAACAATGTGCACGGGGACTCCAAGGAGGTTCACCTGGACATTTGCATATTCAAGTTAAATGTTGATCATTAGTCTTCGCTCAATGTAATCCGCTGTCTAAGCATGTGGAGACTTCCATGCATGATCTTGCTCTATTGGAGTATCACGCATGAATAAAAGTGTATCCGTTTATGGTTTAGTCTAGAATCTTCCATGTCTGAATTTTTACTACAGTACTGGTGAAAGACTTATGATGAACCATTTCTTACATATCCTCTGCCCCCTTCCAAGTCATCCTGATTTAATCCCTCTGTCTAGGTGTATAAGGGCATGGTTAATACTTAAATAGTATAGACAACTGTTGACTATAAGAAAGTGACATGTCATCTGTAGCCAACATGTATAACAATGGATACTCAAAAACTAATTCTTGAAGATCATTTCCTGCAAATCACAATAAGAGTTATTTCTTCACAAGTTTTGGACGCAGGTTGAATAGTTGAACGCTTTTGTTTGCAAAAGATACTTTTTTATCTATTTCACCCAGATGTTTGTGAGCTCTAGAGATGAAATAATATCCTAACAAACCTATCGATAACCGTTACACATGAGATGACCCCCACATCCTTTGTCAAAATAAACAACTCCCCGATCAATGCATTTCACTCTTCCGTGCAACGCACGAGCACCTTACTATAAATTAGTACGACCAAAAATTGAACTAACATTATATATAGTACGATAAATGATGATGCATGTCACCTAAAATTATATCATTGAAAACTATGTTCAAATACGAATCCAACGATATTGTTTTTGTTGACATGCACTAACATTTTGTCAGTTAAATTCAATGAGGGATAAACCACGACCGATGTAGTAGTACTGGTGTAGAGGGCGGCGCTGCACGGGAGTCTCACCTCTCACCCCGCTCGTGGCGCGGCAGTAAAGCCGTCATATCACAAAACCCAACCACTCCCAGTAATAAGTGGCCTGGTAAAATAAACGAACAAGCAACCATCACATCCCTCCGTCTTTTTTGCATTTCATCTCTCTGCATTTACTTTCTCCGGTTCATCTCGCACACTCGATCCCTAGCTACTACTCCTAGTATCCCTAGCTACTACTCCTAGGGCTAGTTCTTTTGGCGGCTTCCCCGGCTTTTCCCATAAGACTAGTCACAGTGGAGAGTAACTGTAACACCCCGGATGTAACTTTCCATATTTGTAACTCCAACTCTTGCCATTTTCGGCTATGTGTTATGATATTCCCTCCGTGGTCGGGTTTTTGTTTTTCGTTTTGCATTTTGTTCATGTCATGCATCCCATATCATGTCATCATGTGCATCTCATTTGCATACGTGTTCGTCTCATGCATCCTAGCATTTTGCCCGTTGTCCGTTTTGCAATCCGGCAATCCCACATCCTCTGGCGCACCCCTCTTGTTTCTTTTTGTGAGTGGGTGTTAAACGTTCTCGGAATGGACCGAGTCTTTCCAAGTGGCCTTGGTATACCACCGGTAGACCACCTGTCAAGTTTCGTTCCATTTGAAGGTCGCTTGATGCTCCAACGGTTAACCGGGTAACCGGAAAGTCCTTTTGTGTGTTGCAGCAAAAAACCCTCCAAACAGCCCAAAACCCATCTAAGTCACTTCCATGATCTAGGTCGTTCGATCACGATCGTGTGGGCGAAAACCGTGCTCCATTTGGAGTCTCCTAGCTCCCTCTACCTATAAAAACACCTCCCCCTCCGAAATTCGGGCGAAACCCTAGATCAAATCGCCCCGCCGCCACCGGACACGCCCGCCGCCGCCGGACGCTTCAGCCGCCGCCGCCCGCAGCCAACGGGATGCCACCACGTGGCAACCGGCGCCGCCGCCACCCACGGCCCGCTCGGCCCGCGCGGAGCCCCCGCGAGCCCGTCTCCCCCGCGCCCGCGCCCGCGTCCCCGAGCCCCGCACCGCCGCCGTTCCCGCCTCGCCGTCCGGCCGCCCGCCTCCGCCGGCTGCCGCGAGGTCCGGCGACCTCGCCCAACGTGCCCCGCCGCCGCACGCCGCCGTCCGCCGCCGCCTCTTCTTCCTCGACGTCCGCGACCGCCGCCGCCTATGCCCGCCGTCTCCTCACTCCGGCCACCAGCTCCCTCCTCTCCACGCCGGCCACCGCCACTGCTCCGGCGAGCTCCGGCGAACCCTAGCCCGAGCCCCGATCCAGATCCGCCACGGTTGACTTCCTCTTCTTCCCCCCGAAATTCTTCTGTCCCAGATATTTTACAACATATGCTCCTGTTCATTGCATCATAACTCTCTGCATACTGCTCCGTTTTGCGTGCATGATATATCGAAATGTTCGCCTCGAGATGATCTTCATGTTGTTCCATTGTGCCATGTTCATTTGAGTCCATCTTGATGCCCAAATCCCTGGTGCAAGAGTGCTATATGCTGTTAACTGTTGTTACTTCTCAGAACTTGAGGATTTGTTATTTTTGTTGCTATTGATGTGTGCATCTTATGGGCATGAGCTCTACATGTGTTTTGATGTATGCCATGCCATCCTTACAGAGGTGTATTCCATGTATTTTTTGATCTCTTTGGTGGCTAGCACAAGCATACAAACTAGGCTTCGTGATGTTTCTGTTTTCAGAGAGTAATTTTACTGTCTGTGACTGCTGTTATTTTGTTGCCATGTATCCATGTGTCTACAGAGAGTTCCATGCTCCTTTTGGTTATGTTCAGTCAGGATGTTTTGTAGAGATAGTTGTGGTCTATCCATCGATGCCCCTGTTTGCAATTATGGAAAGCCATAGCATGTCTTAATCTTGCTCTACTTTTGCTATAAAATATTCCTGACAGATTCTTAACATGATATTCAATTTTGCCAAGGTTGTTGTAGTTGTTTCATACATGCTTTGAACTTGATCTTGCCATTGATAGCTTCATAAACATGCCATATTTCTGTAGGTATGCAAGTTTTGTTATGCATTGCTTTGTGATGAGTGCATCAAGCTCACAAAGATGCCTTCATATTACTGTTTCTGCCATGCTCTGTTTTCTGCTAAGTCTGAAACCTGTTAACGAAACTTGCTATGTTTACATGGTTGCCATCATTTCTTCTCATCCTTTGTTGCTCATGGTAAGTAAGGGACTTTTGTTCTATGAATTTAGTAGATTCATTCCATGCCTTGTTTTTCTATGTTAAGTTCCTGTAGCATGTGTTTTCCTTGCTCTGAACATTGCTACCTGATGCTGTTTCAGCCATGTCCAGTAATTTCACCAAGTCTGTGAACCTGATATCTTTTGCACTTTTGCCATGCTTGTTTGAGCCTGTTATGTTGTGATCTAGCCGTAGCTCAGTGTTCATCTTTTCTCAAGCATCTTCTGTAGATTACTGCCATATGCTTTGTTGCTATGTTGAGGTGCTGTAGCATTGTTACTTGTTGTATTATAAGTGCTATCATGCTGTTAATCGCAGAATCGTGTCATTCTTGTTTTGCTTGCCATTTGCAAACCGTGCATCCGTTTCCGGTGATATTTATATCAATTTCGACCGAAATCATCTCATCTTTCCAGTGGCATACTTGGTTTGCCAAGTTACGGCCTTGTTCATCCTTTTTCTTCCGGAGCACGCATACGCATCGCATATCATATCCCGCATATCATGTATGTTTTGCATCATGTTGTTTGTGCTTTTCCCGTGATTGATTGTGGTTCCATTGCTTGTGTTCTTGCTGTGGGTAGAGCCGGAAGACGAGTTCGTGAACGAGGAACCTGTTGAGTACGCTTACGAGGATCAAGCTTTCGACAACTCTGAGAACCTTGCAGGCAAGATGCCATACCCTCGAAATCACTTCTATCTTTGCTTTGCTAGTTGTTCGTTCTATTGTCATGCTGTGCTACCTACCACTTGCTATATCATGCCTTCCATTTTGCCATGTCAAGCCTCTAACCATCCTTTCCTAGCAAACCGTTGTTTGGCTAAGTTACCGCTTTTGCTCAGCACTTCTTATAGCGTTGCTAGTTGCAGGTGAAGTTGAAGTTGGTTCCATGTTGGAACATCGATATTTTGGAATATCACAATATCTCTTATTTAATTAATGCATCTATATATTTTGGTAAAGGGTGGAAGGCTCGGCCTTATGCCTGGTGTTTTGTTCCACTCTTGCCGCCCTAGTTTTCCGTCACACCGGTATTATGTTCCTTGAGTTTGCGTTCCTTACGCGGTTGGGTGATTTATGGGACCCCCTTGACAGTTCGCCTTGAATAAAACTCCTCCAGCAAGGCCCAACTTTGGTTTTACCATTTTCCACCTAAGCCTTTTTCCCTTGGGTTTTCGCGAGCCCGAGGGTCATCTTTATTTAAACCCCCGGACCAGTGCTCCTTTGAGTGCTGGCCCAAACCGAGCGATGTCCGGCGCCCCCTGGGCAACCAGGGTCTATGCCAACCCGACGTCTGGCTCATCCGGTGTGCCCTGAGAACGAGATATGTGCAGCTCCTATCGGGATTTGTCGGCACATTCGGGCGGCTTTGCTGGTCTTGTTTTACCATTGTCGAAATGTCTTGTAAACCGGGATTCCGAGACTGATCGGGTCTTCCCGGGAGAAGGTTTATCCTTCGTTGACCGTGAGAGCTTATAATGTGCTAAGTTGGGACACCCCTGCAGGGTATTATCTTTCGAAATCTGTGCCCGCGGTTATGAGGCAGATGGGAATTTGTTAATGTCTGGTTGTAGAGAACTTGTCACTTGACCCAAGTAAAATACATCAACCGTGTGTGTTGCCGTGATGGTCTCTTCTCGGCGGAGTCCGGGAAGTGAACACGGTTTGAGTTATGCATGAACGTAAGTATTTTCAGGATCACTTCTTGATCATTTTCTAGCTTCGCGACCGTTGCGTTGCTTCTCTTCTCGCTCTCACTGGCGTATGTTAGCCACCATATATGCTTAGTGCCTGCTGCAGCTCCACCTCTTTACACCATCCTTTCCTATAAGCTTAAATAGTCTTGATCTCACGGGTGTGAGATTACAGAGTCCTCGTGACTCACAGATTCTACCAAAACAGTTGCAGGTGCCGACGATACCAGTGCAGATGACACAACCGAGCTCAAGTGGGAGTTCGACGAGGAACGTGGTCGTTACTATGTTTCTTTTCCTGATGATCAGTAGTGGAGCCCAGTTGGGACGATCGGGGATCTAGCATTTGGGGTTATCTTATTTTCAGTTGGACTTGACCGTAGTCGGTCTATGTGTGGATTTTGGATGATGTACGAATTATATTTATGTATTGTGTGAAGTGGCGATTGTAAGCCAACTCTCGTTATCCCATTCTTGGTCATTACATGGGATTGTGTGAAGATAACCCTTCTTGCGACAATACCACAATGCGGTTATGCCTCTAAGTCGTGCCTCGACACGTGGGAGATATAGCCGCATCGTGGGCGTTACAGTAACATTAAGGCGCCTCACTCATTTTTTTGGGCTTCTAAACTACTACTAGTAGTACCTCCGTCCTAGTTTATTCCTCACCATTGTAATTTGTGTTAAATTTTGACCAAAGATTTAACTGATAAAATGTTAGTGCATGTGACATGCACTATCACTTCATTAGTTAAATTTATGATCAAAATTTGACACAGATTACAATGGGGGCCAATAAACCAGGACGGAGGTAGTAGTTATGGGATTACTAATCTAGAAGCCTAAAAGAACTGGCCCCTGGTACTCCTACTAGTAGTAGTACTCAAGTTGGAATTCCAATTGCACGGCACAACTTGTTAGGCAAAAAATTCGATACAGGGTGTAGGAAGCGGTTTGGGAATTTGCATGCTTTTCCAACTAGTGAGATACTCCATACAAAGTATGACAAAGAAATAACCACAGAGAAGGAAGCTAAAAGTAAACAATCAAACGAGCATTTTTGCATTTGTTTTGCATTGAATCGTTTCACAAGCTTGACTAGTGTTGTTTTCCTACTTTTACAAAAACCGCATCTTAATGTTAAAACGTGCGTTTGCACGTACATAAGTAATAGTAGTACTCCCTCCGTCTAGGTGTATAAGTCTTCCCTCCTTCTTGGTCACGGTGCACAACCAAAGATGACTTATTGACCTGGACGGAGGGAGTACCACAGTCTGCAAGCATATATCGAGAGAGATGTGTAGTGCGATAGTATATAGTAAAGTTTGTGCTATATGCACGTACTTGCAAAATGCGTATGAATACACAAGGTTTCCAAACTTTCCCTTTTACATAATTAATTAAGGATGCTAAAAATTCCTGAACGTTCGGGATTTATCATTTGCGTCCCAAAACTAATGAGATCGCCTTACGAAACAAAAATTATATCCTCCTAAAAGCCACCGCGCTCGCAGGAGCACTTGCGGTGCGCCACGAGTGCCCTGGTGCGTGGCCGTTTCCCAGCGCGCCGACACAATGCCTCTTTCTCAGCCTCGCAACTCGCAAGGTGCTGATTGGCGGCTTGCTGGCGGGCGAGCGCGATCTCACCGGTGTGGTGATCCGGCGCCAACAGGTACTCCTCCTCGCTGGAAGCGTGCACCCAGTCCACGTACCGCCAAGCGTAGATGAGGCACTTGGGCCCGACTGCACTCAGGGCGTCGGCACGGGCGTCCTCCGCCACCCTCACGGCCCTCGCACAAGCCTTCTGCCAAAGAGCCAATTGCCTGACTCTCTCGGACGCGACATAGGCCTCCCAGGCAGCTTGTTCCGCGGTGCGCTTCTCTTCCTCGGCCTTCTTCTCCGCCTCTATTTTGGCGCGCTCTGCTGGAGGCAAAGCCTCCCACAAGGCGACATCCATTTCCTTCCAAAGCTCCTCAAGGCTAGGGGGCTCGGCGGGCGGCACGGTGTTCTCCTCGTAGCGGGGAGCCGACGCGTCCTTCGACGCGCGTGCTGGCGAGATTGGGAATGCCGATGTGTCCACCTCGACGCGTCGCAGCGAGGAGCGAAACACCGACGCGTCCTCCTTGACTAGTGGCAGCGAGGAACGGAACGGCGATGCGTCGCGTCGCGGCGAGGAGTGGAACACCGACGCGTCCTCCTCGACTAGTGGCGGTGAGGAACGGAACGGCGACGCGTCGCGTCACGGCGAGGAGCGGAACGCCAACGCGTCCTCCTCGACAAGTGGCGGCGAGGAACGGAACGGCGACGCGTCGCGGCGCGGCGAGGAGTGGAACGCCGACGCGTCCTCCTCGACTAGTGGCGGCGAGGAACGAAACGACGACGCGTGACCGTCCGCGCGGTGCAGCGAGGGGCGCCTAGGGCCTGGGAGGGGCGATGCCATGGTGGTCGACGTGAGAGGGAGGGGGAGGAGATAGCGATGAACGTGAACATGAGGGGGACGAGATAGCGATGTCGTGGGAGGCGCAATATTTATAGCGAGCAATGGCACACCTACGTAAGATATGGACTGAGCTGCACTGACTTAACTGCAGGTCCAGTTGCGTCACTGACATGTGGGCCAGACCCCTGTTGGGCCCATATGTCAGTGAACCAATGCACCTGCAGTTAAGTAACAGCTACGTGGGCATATTTGTTGGAGTAAATTACGGGGGAGGGAAGGGGTGGAAATATTGCTGGTCACAACGGATTGGACGAGCGCGGGGGAGGAGAGTCATGCATGCAGATTTTTTCCACACGGGGTGGAGTGGTGGGACCGCCGGAGGGAGAAGGTGAGTCTGGCAGGCATATTGTTTCCACACATGGAGAGGAAAAGATTTGGAGACAAACGGGCTTCCTGCAGGTATGGGGAACGGTGCATAATAAATCTCATCTTGCATGCCGGGCTAGGTATAGTCTCAAGTCATTAAAAACATACACGCCCCACACATGTTCATATTTCAAGGTGCACTAAATTATTGCATGCGATGATTAAGGCTGGCCATAATGGTGGTATCTTAGCTGGTATCATGCACACGGGAATAGCAAACATGCTGATGTGGCAAAGAATTAAAGAAGAGAGGGGGGGTTAGAGTAACTAGTGTTCATGCATGCATTGGTAAACACATTTTTTGCGAAGAACTACAAAAACTATTCCACCGCCTCTATCTTGCTAAGAGTAGGTCAAATTTTTGAATCGAGCCCTTTAAACTAGAAGGGAGGTAGTAGTACTCTAATAGCTAACCTTGGCCCTGTTTGGATCCATGTGTTAGAGTTAGTTTGGGTTAGTTTGAACTCAACTAACCCAAAAAAATCTAACCCACCCAAGAGGTGCTTTATACTACTCATTATAAACAGTATTGTAGATATTGATATTTTTAGTATAAACGGTTGACGGAAGTAAAAAGGACCAGAGGGAGTATCATGCATGCGGAGTACGCAAAAAAAAAATTGCTCATTTATAGCCGGTCGAAGTCTCAAAGGGCGCGACCGCGCGAGGGAGGCGAAGGTCGTGGGAGGCGCGACGGTTGACGAAATTAATTGAAGTTACACACAAGCCGACATGGCGTGCGAACAGGCAGAAGCTATACCGTTAGGCCTACGATATGGGTCTAGTAGACATGACATCTAGTGGTTCCCGCATAGTTCTCGAGAACTCTTTGGGGGCTTGCAGCCGTTTATCCACCGGGCAAGCCAGCAACCCCACGCCGTTCGCATGCCCTACTCGTCCCCGTCTTCTACTAGTACAGTACCTTACAACAGTTTGCTCCCAGTCGTCCCGTCCTTCCACATTACGGCAGTTCCACTAATCCTAACCCTCCTCCCAAATCCATGGAGTCCCAAATCTCCATGATCGGCGGTGACTAAAACGTTAGAACCATCACCGGCGATGAGTTCGACGTCATCTACACCCGTTCTTCCGCAACAGTGAAAGAATGCCTTGCTCGCTTCAAACGCATGTTCGAAAACTCAAATGATGAGTGGGTTGCTGGGCTAGATGTTGAGTACACCACAGTCCTAGGAAGCGAGAAGAAACTAAAGGAGGCAGAGAAGAAGAAGCCCGCCGTGATCCAGGTTTGCGTGCATGACTTATGCTTGGTCTACCACATATGCCATGCCAACGTTGAGTGTGAGGAATTTAAGAAGTTCCTCAAGGGCGGCCGAGTCAAATTCGTTACTGTAGACTTTAGGAATGACAAGGAAATCCTGGGTCGGATAGGCCTTGTTGTAGGCGACCCCTTCGACCTCTAGAAGGAAGGGCTGGTGTCCTCCTCTCAGCCTTCAATGCTGACCCTGGCAGCAGCCATGATTGATCGTTCGTACGCTAAACTAGAGAAACATCATCATGAATTTCATCATGCATGGGAGTCGAAGACATTAGATGAAGATCACATCTTGTACACAGCAATGGATGCCTACCTTTGTTTAAATATCTACAAGGGTTGGATGAAGAAGCAAAGCCCAGTGTCTGGAGCAAAGAAGCGTCGGCGAAGAGGAAGAGGGACGAGGACGAAGTCAAGGACGTGGACTTGGACTCCGAGTAGGTGGCAGTGCCGTCGCTCATGCTGGTAGCAGTGTCAAGCGGACTAGTTGCTTAGTTTATTTTCAAGGGTGTGTTGTGCTGAGGCCCCAACAGAACTATGTTTATGTTCTTTCTCGTTATTTTTACTCTTTAGTACATACAGTAGTACTAGTACTATGTCTTACTACTGTTCTTGTTGCAGTTGGTACTACTGCTCGTATCTTCGTGTTCCTACTGTAGTTAATACGTTCGTACTAGTAGTATAATTTGGGTTAGTCGATTTGTGAAAGAAGTTCGATAGAGTGAAGGAAGAAGACGGCAGGGTGCCCATGATCTATCTTATGAGTGTTGGGTGTGGAATGCAGTTCGCCAGAAAAAAATGGATCGTGCCCGGTGTTAAACGGATGGCGGGGGTGGGGGGAGCATGGCGGTGGCAGGCGGTTCAGGGGAGGGCGCGGCGGCAGCAGGCGGTTAGGCGTGTGGCGGGCTGGGAAGATGAACCGTGCATCTATTTCGGAGGTTGAAGAAGCCCTTCTAGCCATCCATGTTGCATCAAACGGCTCGCAAGAGTCGACTGACCCAAATTGCTCCTTCAGATTGCAGGATCCACATGGCATTCAAGGTCTCGAAGGTAGATTCCGCGTCCGCACCCGGTTTGCGGGCTCGACGCGTGCGCGACCGGCTTCCGCCGCGACAGCCACCATGCGTGCATCCTCCGCGCGGGCGGAGACAACAATGACACGCTAGTTCCTCCTCGCCGGCGTGCTGGAGCATTCGCTCGTCCTCCTCTTCGTACGCTGCGTGCATAGACGCAGCTCCACCAGCTGCTCGCGTGCTTGGCAGCGCGGCGGCATCGCGAGGAGGGACTGCAGACGACGTGAGTGGGCGAGCCTTTGCCTTGGCAGCGACACGGCGGTGATGGGCGAGAAATTGTTGGCCGGAGCAGGCGGGCGCCGGCATGCGCAACGGTGGCGGCGGCATATTGATGAGTGCGTGTATGGGAGCTTAGTTTAGTTTTATATAGGGTTGGTCAAACTTAAAAGAAAACCGTACTAGTACACGTAAACATTAGACTTAGGCAGCGCTTTTATTAGTTACCACAGCCACGATACCGAATCCTGTGCAAGTGCATGAACCGCGACCGCCCGGTCGATCGAATGGTGCGTCACCGTGTCGCGCTCGAAGGACATCCACCGAACCTTTTTGTGTGTGTGAAAACAATCCCCGAATATTACTCAACTTTTTTTTCGGGAAAAGTTCTTGACGCTACAATATTTCCATATATTTGAATTTAGCTCCAGTTCGTGTTTATTTGGATTTGGACGTTTTAGGTGCGCCCTAGTTTTTTTAATACTGATTTTGGGGCTATTTGGTTCCCAGCCACCGTTTGCCAAGCCAAAATTTGGCAGCCACAGTTTAGTTGGCATGTGTTTGGTTTTTGCCACACTTTGGCTTGCCACACTTTATTGCCCCTATGGCCCACTTGTCATAGAGACAATGTTGCCACACTTGCCTAAGGTTAGTTCTTCAAAATGAGAGCCACAAGTTGGCAAGCCTAAGGGAATCTTGCCACACTTTTTGAGTGTATGTAATGTGGGACCCTAATGTGGCTTGCCTAAGGTGTGGCTTGTACCAAACACCCACCTAAGTTGGTCAAACTTGCCTAACCTTAGGTGTGGCAACCTTAGGA
Organism: Aegilops tauschii subsp. strangulata; assembly: GCF_002575655.3. Classification (NCBI taxonomy): domain Eukaryota; kingdom Viridiplantae; phylum Streptophyta; class Magnoliopsida; order Poales; family Poaceae; genus Aegilops; species Aegilops tauschii. The sequence continues at coordinate 393,813,786 of NC_053037.3, forward strand.
AAACTTACGGGTTGTTTGGTTTTAGGCCTAGGAATGCTACATTTTGCCACACAATTTTTGCCACACTTGCCTAAGGTTAGTTCTTTAAAATGATGAGAGCCACAAGTTGGCAAGCCTAAGGGAATCTTGCCACACTTTGTGAGTGTATGTCATGCGGGGCCCTAGTGTGGCAAAAAGTATATTGCCTAAGGTAAGGCTTGAACCAAACACCCTCCTAAATTGGTCAAAGTTGCCTAATCTTAGGTGTGGCAAGATATGGCAACCATAGTCACAAACCAAACAGCCCCTTAGTCTCAAACCAAACAGCCCTTGTGTGTGTGACTGAGAGAGAACGAGTGTATGTGTCCATATGTGTGTTGTGGCGGAAGGGCAATGTGGAGACGGTGTGCGTGTGATAGAGACATAGAGAGGTGTGAATGTGCAAATGATCATGCATGAGTAAGACATAGACAGATGCCGATACGTTGTGTATACATGAGAGAACGGTCTTATATTTTACTTGTGTGTGTGTGAGAGAGAGAGGAGCATCCGTAACACAACAACCATCTCTCTCGATTCGTCCGTCCCTCGCATGATCGCATGTAACACATGCATCAACACGCACATTTTGACACCCTCACCCGGCCCCTGCCCACCTCAAGGCCCACACATCGCTCTCTATCTCGCACGCACAATCTCTTCGTGAATACCCTGTTTAGCAAGTAGCTTTCCGTCACATACACACACATTTCTCTCCTTAGGTTTGTTTTCTCTCAATATCTGACACACACACACACACACACAGGCAACACACATCACACACACCCCCCTCCCCCGAGCACACAATTCATCCCCATCCAAGGTTATATGGCAACCACTCTCACTTGTGCTTCTTCGCACCCCAGCATGCACAACACCACAATCTTCAAAGAGGGCATCGAGGAGATCAAAGACGGCGACCACACTGCGCTAGAGAATGCGGGGCCATTTGGAAGCAGGATGATGTGATGACGGCTGACTGACTCCTCCCCCCACCCTCTCTCGCGCACAAAATTACCAATCCCTCTCTCCCCCGCACAAATTTATCAATCCTTCAACCCACGAGATCCTTCCCCTCTCGTCCATGTTTTTCCAGCTCTCTCATCAAACCTGTTGTCTCATCTCCTTCCACGTGTACAGAATCCGGATGCACACGCATCTCACGTATATTACATGTCTCCATCTTTCTCACAGACCTAACTTCTTCCTCTCTCTTTTTCTCTCTATCTCCCTCTTTCTTTTCGTGAGGTTTGTCTCCTACTCTCTCGTCCACATACATACAATCTTTCCCGCCCTATCTGCTCCATCTTCGCAAGCTCTCTCTGCACGTTTCATTCACACATTGGGATATGTTCAAAATGTTGCTTTTATAATGGATGATGTATAGTTATTGTTGGTTTTGTTGCATCCTACAAAGTAATAACTATGAAATGCATTTTGATTGTCATTTGACTGGGATTATGCGAGTTTGAGCATGTTGTGAAGTACTATAGACCTCGTATACATCTTGGAATTCGACAATGTTTGTAACTATTGAATTGTATAGACCATTACATTCGAAGTCAGTAGCCTAATATATTTATTTCACAATTTCAACAAATGATTAATTCACTACATACTAAGAAAACAAATGTGTACACCCTCCGTTTTTATTTAAGTCTGCGTATTAGCATTGGTCAAAGTCAAGTTTTGTAAACTCTCAGAAAGTATATAACAAAAAATATTAACATATACAATAACAAATAAAGACCATTGATTCATTATTGAATGTACTTTCACATCATACATATCTGTTATGGTAAATGTTTATATTTTTCTATAAACTTGGTCAAACTTTAGGAAGTTTGACTTTGGTCAAACATAATATGCAGAGTTTACTAGTACTACTCTCTAGTTGCTTAGCCGAATCAGCCAACACGCCACACGGGGAGTTCAGTGTCACAAAATTTTGAGGTCGGCGGGAAAATCTCCCGCGACCCTGATTCGAGCAGTGGGAAGTTACCATCATAGCCTTCGGAACAGGCCTACGGATGACGGTTGGTAGGGGGCTGTTTTCGTAACTTCAGGTTCACCCTACCCAGCCAACCCCACCCCGGCACCCAGAGTAGTACACCTGAATACTCCCCATTTTCTATCCCCACCGCAAAATAGACTTCTCAACGGCACCGCAGCCTTTGTGCTCCTCCCCTTCTACATTGGCACACTCGTCCACCACAGCGCATCTGCCTCATCGACGACCTCGTACGCCGCACTGGAGCCGGTCCACCGTCGTCGTCCTACACGGAGCCTCTTCCTCAGCACCGTCTTCCACGGTCTCGGATCTGCTTCCCGGAAGCCGACGCCAAGCATAGAAGCACCACCGTCATGGATAATGAACTGACTCCCGTTGCCGGCCATGACTCACAGAGGCCGCTGCGACCATCGTTCTCCTCCTCGATTGGTAATGTGTGTATTGAATCACTTAGCAGTACATGTGCAGTTCCAATTTTGTCATACCTACCCTTCAAATTTCCTGGGTGCTATTGTTCCCGTAAAATTAATTGGTTATAGTCTCCATTGTCCAACAAAATATCAGCTTGTAATTGTGCGTCGCTCATGTATAGCGCTGTGCTTGGGTAGGTATTTCATCTGCAACCAGTAGTGTGGCAAATGATGGATAGTTTTTTAGAACTAGCAAGATGCCCATGCGTTGCACGCATCAAGATGCATTTTATGAGTAGTTTATCTTGTGGGAGAAAAGGATGAACGAGGGAATGCCTTATTTGCAAATGCGGAGAGGGGTGTGGGTATCTTTTTGCAAAATTGCCATAGTTTCCTTCCTATCTGTCGGATATAAATCGGATGGCCTATATTGCAGGATGGTAGGAACACCATCATCACCAACACTGTTTTTGATAAGAGTAGGGAGAAAGTAGAGAAAAAATAGAGATTAGAGAAGTAGAGATAAATATTAAATATAAAATAAATATAACAGTAGAGAAGAGAGTAGAGATAGCAGAGACGTCGGGAAAGGATTGCACGCGCGCGGGAAAAAGCGGTCGGGCGTGCGCTAGTTTTGGCGCGCGGCGTCTGGCGCACTTTATAAAATCCAACGCCCTCCCACCGCTCTGTGCCTTGCCACCGCTCTCTCCCCGCTCTGTGCCTCACCACCGCTTTCTCCCCACTCTTTCTCGCCTCGCCGCCGCCGCACCACCATGCCGCCGCGTCGCCGGGAAACTTGGGGATACCGCGGCGTCCGTGCGCGCCCCTCCGGCGGCTTCTCCGCCGAGATCCGGTTCCGCGGGATGCGCCTCGGCCTTGGCAATTTTGACACCACCAACGAGGCCGCCCGCGCATATGACGCGGCGGCGTGGCGCCTTCGGTGGCCTCATAGTACATTGAACTTCCCCAACGTGCCGACGCGGGAGCGGGCACAGGAGCTCGCGCCTCTGCCATGGCTTATCACCGACGAGGATCGTCGCGACAACCGGAGGCGGAGCACCGTCTCGGCATCGCCGAGATGGACGAGGAAGCCATGGCGCTGTGGCGCCAACGCTTCCCGCAGGACATCATCAACGAGTGTGAGTTCTACGAGCAAAGGAGGGCGGAGAGGGATAAGAGGAGGGCAGAGCGAGCCGCCTATCGCGAGGACAAGCCTAGGCGAAAAGCGAACGCTCAATTCAACATGAGGCTAGGAGCAGTGTCGCCCTGGGAATCCGACGACGATTGGTATCTTCACGCCTATAGTCAGACGTCGGAGGAGGACATCACCGAGGAGGAGTCGGACGACGAGGAGTAGTTGAATAATCTTTTTTTTATCTATCTATGCTGAGAACTATCCTCTACTCTCTATCTCTACTTCTCGATCTCAGCACTGTAAATGCTTTTTTAAAGCGCCTCACGTTCCGATTCTGTTGGAGATGCTCTAACATGGCAGACGAGTGCTTTAATGTTGCCCACAAGATGCGCGAGTATTACTAGTAGTATATTTTTCTTGCCATGTTGAGATTTTAAAACCATGAGTGCGAACATGCAGAGGAGCAATGAAGACCAAACACAGGATATTGGGGACATCTTCAAGGAGCATGGCAAGTTAAAGAGGAGCTGCACCGAACCTGTAAAACGAGCTTTGGTAAGTAACACCCTTTCAATTACTTTCGCTTAGCCTCGTGTTCTTCGATGTGTATATGTTGTAGTTTCTGTTTCTCTTAAGCCTCATATTCTTCGATGTGTCATAAGAAGAGTCTTAATTGTCCTAATGCTTTTGTTTTTAGCTTGATGTAGGAAGTGGGTGTTCTCACCTTGTAGTCTGTTTTTATATTTTTTTCCTTTTGAATTCACTTCTCCCAGTTCTGTTTATCTGGCTTCTACTAAATGGATCTGGGTTGCTCTGAGTAATTATCTAAAAAAGAAGTAACTTCATGTCAGGATGCAGTTCCTGCGAGGAGGGAAGTATGGTCAACCTCGAGATCATGTTTCCAGAATGAGGCTGGATTACACACAAGGTGCCAGTTCCCTAATGATGCTGGATTAGACACAAGGTGCAAATTCCCAGATGATGCTGGATTACACACAAGCCAGGTGGAGTCGTCAGCTGTTCATGTCCGCGTGGCTCTAGTAAAGGCTGAAAGAAAGTGTGCAGCAGCCCTTGAGAATGTAGCTGAGTTCCTGAAGAAGCGAAAAGAGCAATCAGATGCTCTCTTCACCCATGCCAAAGAAGAGATGGAAGAAGCCAGAAATAAGCTAGCAGAGGCAGAGCAGGCTAGGCGTCTCCTGCTATCTAAAACTGTTGTCCATACAAAATTTCCTTCATAGTAGCTAGGTTCAAATGTTTATCCAGTCAGCATGCCTGTTCTGATGTCCGTGCATCTACTGATGTGGCACAAAATATTTTTTTTTGGGTCATGTAATAACAGCAATTACTTTCCAAACAATAACAGACGAAGCATTGGACATGGTATAGTTCACGCGCAAGCCCGACATTCCAAGTTCAACTTCCACATCAAACTCATGTTCACAGACATCTCCACATTCATACATAATGTCCACAACCATGATTCACTTCAAAGCCAAAAAAAATTTGAGGAGAGTTATGAATAAATAAAAACCTCTAGTTCCTGCTACCAGTGCGAGCACAACAAGTCAAGACCATGCGTAATTAATTATATTTTGGTCACTTTTTGTGTTCTAAAATGCCGGTCGGCTCGCGGAAGGACGTGTTGCCGGCACACGCGCGGATTCAATGAACGCAGGCGGGGCTGTCTGAAGCCGGTTGCATGCGGCGAGGAGGTGTGTTCAGCCGGGCCTGCAGCGAGTGGGGCTCTCTTGGCCGGCGCGCCGGTTCAATGCATGCGCTATGAGAGGTCGCGTCCGTGTCAGAGCAATCACTCCCTCTAGTGCTTTTTTGTTTGCGTATAACAAAATCTCATTTTCCATTCACATTTTACAAGTAAAATTTATGGACAAACTTTGACCCAAAAAACAATGGGGACTAGTAAACCAGAACAGAGGTAGTAGTTTTTTTTAATCAAAGAAGGGTTTCCCCCTTCCGATTTTCATTACTGAAAACCAACATCTAAATCTAAACATAGTATTTGCCCTAGAACTACCAGGTTCAACATCTCGCAACATAAACCCATACAACCATACGCCAAGGAGGTACGTAGTAGGTAGTACTATGAATTCCATTTTCGCACCATACCAATCGTTCTAAAAACTACTTAGTACTTATAACGCGCCATTGAAAATCGGAACTCTTAACCCCGCTAAAAATGATATTTTAAACGTGGCTACTCGATCTGTGGCAACTGGCGAGCCACCGCCTCCAAGTCGTTCACCTGTGGTCCCGACCATCAACTCCTACGGATCAAATTATCACGTGAGCTGACTATTCCTACAAAGGTGCGCTCCACCACGTACCCGGTACCCGCGAATGCAGCAATCGTGCACCTAGGGTTTTAGGGTTTATTTGTTAACATTGCCTTTACGTAACACTCATGTGTGCGAGACAGGGAGAGACCGACTGCGTGCGTGCGCCTCTTCTCTTCGTATATGTACTCCACCGTTTGTCTAATTTCCACAAAATTATAATAACTACTAGCAATGTGCCAATGCGTTGCCACACGATCTGAGTAGATTAATACATATTCACCGATTTGATAGAAAAAAGTCTAGTTTTGAAATACGTATATCACTAAAAAATGTTATGTTTCACTCAAAATATATTCCTTTGGCGGTTTTGATGAGATAAGGGAGGAATGTTGTTGGTTTCAAGATTCGAGAAGTTGTATATGTCTAATTTCTACTCTTACTAGCAAGATGCCCGTGCGTTGCACGGAACATCCAGATCTTGTGGGAGAAAAGGATGAACGAGGGAAGGCTTTATCTGCAAATGTGGATAGGAGTGCGGGTAAATTGCCATAATTTCGTTCCTATCTGTCAGATATAAATCGGACGGCCTATATTGCAGGATGGCAGGCCCACCATCATCACCAACTCTATTTTTTATCCCTAATCTTATAAAAAGCATAGTCGGTGATGATCGTGTGCCTGCCATCCTGCAATATAGGCCGTCCGATCTATATCTGACGGATAGGAAGGAAACTATGGCAATTTTGCAAAAAGATACCCACACCCCTCTCCACACTTGCAAATAAGGCCTTACCTTGTTCATCCTTTTATCCCACAAGATAAACTACTCATACAAATGCATCTTCATGTTCCGTGCAACGCATGGGCATCTTGCTAGTTGTTGCAAAAAGTCCATGTGTGTGTGAGAGAGAGAGGGAGAGAGCAGGAGGACGGAGTGCATGTGTGACAAAGACACAAAGATTGTGTTTTCGAGAGGTATCAGCTTAAAATGAGGTGATAGTGTGTGTGTGCATGATTGAGAGGGCGTGTCTCAAGAGGGAAGAAAAATCTACATAGATACAAGGAGCGGGAGAGAGACATGTATGCGATAGTGGAAGCACGAGTGTGCGGGTGTACAAAACCTATCTAGAGGCTAGTCGATAAATGTTTGTGAGAGAAATACGAGACGGGGGTGCGAAAGCGAGAGTTTTTGTGTGAGAGAGATACGGTAGGCGGGAAGGGGAGTGGAAGCAGGAGTTGTGTGTGTGTGTGAGAGAGAGAGAGAGGGGGGGGAGTTTGTCTGATCGGTAAACAAATGAATAATCTCAGTTTGGGATGGAGACGAAAAGGAGACTGCAACAAATGTTGTGTCTACAGGAGAGAGAGAGAGTAATTTTAGTGGTATGATTCATATCTAGAGACATATAGGGTGTGTGAGAGAATCCCATAGAGAGAAACACAAAGTGAAAGACGAGTGGAGACTGTGTGTGCGGCGGTGAAAAACAAAGCTTAGGTACCTAGTGATACGAGAGAACGGTAGAGACGTGAGAGATAATGAAAACCGTGTAATGTATAAAGATAGGGAGAGTGTGACACTTCTCAAGGGAGACGTCGAGAGACCATGTTTGCGAGGATAGGAGAAACATGAAGTGAGCGTGCAGGTGAGCTGGAGAAAAGAGAGTGATAGCTACATGAAGGAGCATGCATGTGAGAGAGATGGGCGTGAAAGGAGTGAACATAAAAGGGATTCAAATATTTGAATTCGATATGATGATACATGTAATCCATACTAGAACCAAAATTCATCTATCAAACATGCGTACTCATATGAATTCACGCGCATCTATGTTATTTAATATGTAGATATTACTGATCCATACATTTTAGTAGAACATAATTTGGTTTAACCTTATGATTTTGAGATCATTGTATTTGTAAAGCATATTATACATATAAAGGAGCAAAATTCTTTGTTGTGCTTTTGAAAGTATATATAAAAAATGATGTATATAGAATTTTATTCCAATCGAAAATGGATCCCGCCCGAAAAAAATCGAATACAAACGGGATTCGAATTGAGTTGGCACGGTAAACGTGCACTCTGCAAAATTTGAACGAAGCGGGGAAAGTCGCAGTAACCACCCGAAACCAAAATCTGCGAGATGGAAATTACTACTGCCTATCCCTGCCACGCAAAGCCTATCTGCTCGATTTCTATAGGTTTCGATAGGGGTAGGTTTGTAATTTCACTCGAACGTGACATAACCGCCTCTCACCCGGATTCATACACAGTGGGCGCCAAAACACAGTGTCTCCTCGGCCGAAATTGACTCCCTCCTTGATTCATACACGGTGGGCGCCAAAAACAAACTCTCGTCTATTCGGTGTATGCAAGATTACCGTCCTATCCCCAACCGACTAATATTGCTGTGATGTAGGAAATTTGAAACGGGGGCTAAGTTTGTAAATTTCCTCGCATTTGAGACAAGCGCACCCTGAAGACATGGTTCCCCCTTCCTCTCCACCTCCATTTCCCCATTCGTACTCCGTGGGCGCCAAAACACCCTCTCCACCCCATCCTCCTCCGTCCGCCACCCCATCCACCGCCATCCTCCTCCACCATGCCGGAGCTGATACCCCGACGCCGCCGTCCATTACAAGAGATCGACCTCTCTCATCCACGGCTTCGGACCGGGATCCTTGCATCCCATCCTCTCGCTTCATCCCCGCCGTCGTCCACCTTGCCGGCGCCGCTCCTACGACCGTCTTGTCCATCGCGCCCCGCCGCCGTCATCTACCCTCCTAGATCTGCTTCCACGCCGCCGACAGCCATCGCTACCGCGGCACCATCAAATTCTCAGCAGATTCATACACGGCGCCGCACCAGAGGTGGTACTCTTTCGTATCTGCTCAACTTATTTATCGCAGCAAGAAAATAGATCGTCACTGCTTTACTCTGATTTCTTGTCCATCATTTACTTGCTAGTTGAGAGCAAACATTGGTTGCGAAGTTGCCTTTGTCCGGTTTGCACCTTCAGATCCGCCATGGCACGCTCAACACTATACTCCCAATGCTTATGCTTTTCCCCTTTTATATTCCACGCTAGTTAAATCATAGTAGACTAAATTTCAAAATTGGGTCAGTCGATTTTTCAGAGCTCGCCGGAGTTCGCCGGTGCGAACGAAGGGGCTCGGGTGGGGACTTTGGTTGTTGGGGGGCGGTGGTGGGGCCTCGCCGAATGAAGAAAACTCGACGCGGGTGGGGGCGGGGGTGGGGTGGCGGAGGAACACAAGCGGTGGGGGCCGATGGTCCGGCCGGCGGCCCGTGCGGTGTTCTGTATGGGAAGAATCAGAGACGAGGAGGAAGAAGAAGTGTTAGGAGACGTAGGATCTTCATCCAACCGCCTGAAATGGTCGACTGACCCAAATGCAGACATGCCTTTATATTCAGTACCATCATCGTACCTGCTTAGCACTGCTCCTGAATCCATCAAGCTAAACAATGTGCCACTCATAATTCCAAACTTGTTGCTCAAGTACGAATCTGATATGATGCTGATATTACTAAAACAGATAACATTTAATTGGTCAGCTAATGTTCCTACTTTACTTTTGAAAAAGCACGTGCACCACATATAGAGAGATAGCAGGGAGTTGCTTTCTTAATGCGCTCTGGTTCATCATGTGTGGGCACTGCGCAACGAACATTTTATTATCCAAAATCTGCTTGCTCTTCTTTACCACGTTCCTCTTTTGTTCTTCTTTAATAAGTACTCTCTCCGTTCCTAAATACAAGTCTTTGTGTAGATTCCACCATGGACTACATATGGAGCAAAATGAGTGAATCTACACTCTAAAATGTATCTGGATACATCTGTATGTGATCCATAGTGGAAATCTCTACCAAGACTTATATTTTGGAACGGAGGGAGTATGATAGTAGTACAGTATGTTCCTTGTAGTGAATATGAGCAGGGACATTTGCAGTGTATAGGTCTATACGGTCGGTTGGTATGGACACTTTGAACTCGTCGGGCCTCTTCGATTCGTAGGATTTTGTAAACATGGGAATAGGATTTTGTAACGCCCACGATGCGGCTATATCTCCCACGTGTCGAGGCACGACTTAGAGGCATAACCGCATAGTGGTTTTGTCGCAAGAAGGGTCATCTTCACACAATCCCATGTAATGAACAAGAATGGGATAAAGAGTTGGCTTACAATCGCCACTTCACACAATACATAAATATCATCATACATCATCCAAAATACAAGCACATATAGACCGACTACGGTCAAAATCCAGATGAAAATAAGACAACCCCAAATGCTAGATCCCCGATCGTCCCAACTGGGCTCCACTACTGATCATCAGGAAAAGACACATAATAACGACCACGTTCCTCGTCGAACTCCCACTTGAGATCGACACCGTCATCTGCACTGGCATCGTCGGCACCTGCAACTGTTTTGGTAGAATCTGTGAGTCACGGGGACTCAGCAATCTCACACCCGCGAGATCAAGACTATTTAAGCTTGTAGGAAAAGGGAGGTGTAATAAGGTGGAGCTGCAGCGGCAAAAGCATATATGGTGGCTAACTTGCGCAAATGAGAGCGAGAAGAGAAGCAACGGAACGCACGTAATCTAGCAATGACTAAGAAGTGATCCTGAACACCTACTTACGTCATACATAACTCAGACCGTGTTCACTTCCCGGACTCCGCCGAGAAGAGACCATCACGGCTACACACGCAGTTGATGTATTTTAATTGGGTCAAGTGACAAGTTATCTACAACCGGACATTAACAAATTCCCATCTGCCTCATAACCGCGGGCACGGCTTTCGAAAGATAATACCCTGCAGGGGTGTCCCAACTTAGCCCATCATAAGCTCTCACGGTCAACGAAGGATAAACCTTCTCCCGGAAAGACCCGATCAGTCTCGGAATCCCGGTTTACAAGACATCTCGACAATGGTAAAACAAGACCAGCAAAGCCGCCCGAATGTGCCGACAAATCCCGATAGGAGCTGCACATATCTCGTTCTCAGGGCACACCGGATTGTCCAAGCTTCCGATAGGCGAGCCCAGAGTTGCCCCTGGTGGCCACCGGCGACTGACAGTTTGGACCAATACTCAGAGGAGCACTGGCCCGGGGGTTTAAATAAAGATGACCCTCGGGCTCTAGAAAACCCGGGGGAAAAAGGTATAGGTCGCAAATGGTAAAACCAAGGTTGGGCCTTGCTGGAGGAGTTTTATTCAAGGCGAACTATCAAGGGGGTCCCATAAATCACCCGACCGCGTAAGGAACGCAAACTCAAGGAACATAATCCCGGTATACAGTAACTAGGGCGGCAAGAGTGGAACAAAACACCAGGCATAAGGCCGAGCCTTCCACCCTTTTACCAAAATATATAGATGCATTAATTAAATAAGAGATATTGTGATATCCCAACATATCCATGTTCCGACATGGAACAACTTCAACTTCACCTGCAACTAGCAACGCTATAAGAGGGGCTGAGCAAAAGCGGTAACTTAGCCAAACAACGGTTTGCTAGGAAAGGATGGTTAGGGGCTGACATGGCTAAAATGGGAGATATGATATAGCAAGTGATAGGTAGCGAGCATGGCAATAGAGCGAACAACTAGCATAGCAAAGATAGAAGTGATTTCGAGGGGTGGTCATCTTGCCTGCAAGGTTCTCAGAGTTGTCGAAAGCTTGATCCTCGTAAGCGTACTCAACAGGTTCCTCGTTCACGAACTCGTCTCCCGGCTCTACCCAAGACAAGAACACAAACAAACGGAACCACAATCAACAACGAGAAATGCACAAGCAATATGATGCAAAACATGTATGATATGCAAGATATGATATGCGATGCATATGCGTGCTCCGTAAGGAAAATGATGAACATGGCAGTAACTTGGCAAACCAAGCATGCCACTGGAAAGGTGAGATGATTTCGGTCAAAATCGATATAAAGATCACCAGAATCGGATGCACGGTTTGCAAATGGCAAGCAAAACAAAAATGACACGTATCTGCGATTAACAGCAAGATAGCACTTAAAATGCAACAAGCAACAATCCTACAGCACCCCAACATAGCAACAAAGCACATGGCAGTAATCTACAGGAGATTCTTGACAAAAGATGAACACTAAGCTACGGCTAGTTCACAACATATCAAGCTCAAACAAGCATGGCAAAAATGCAAAAGATTACAGGTTCACAGACTTGGTGAAAAACTGGACATGGCAGTAAACAGCATTAGGTAGCAATGTTCAGAGCACGAAATCAGCATGCTGCATGAACATAACATAGCAAAACAAGGCACGTCAGTGTTCTACTAAATGCACACGAAACAAGTCCCTTACTGACCATAAGCCAAAAAGGAGCAGAAGATATGATGGCAAGCATGTAAACATAGCAAGTTTCGTTATCAGGTTTCAGACTTAGCAGAACACAGAGCATGGCAGAAATATTAATATGTAGGCCTCTTTGTGAACTTGATGCACTCACTACATAGCAATGCATGACAAACCAAGCATACCTACAGCAATATGGCATGTTTATGAAGCTATACATGGCAAGAACAATTGCATAGCATGTATGGATCAAATACACTAAGCTTGGCAAAAATGAATATCATGTTAAGAATCTGCCAGAAATATTTTATAGCAAAAGTAGAGCAAGATTGAGTCATGCTATGGCACTCTATAATTGCAAACAATTGCAGGAATGGATCAACTACAACTAGAGCTACAAAACATCCTTAGTGAACATCTCCAAAATATGCATGGATCTCTCTGTAACATCAAGTTTACATAGCAACAAAATTACAGCAGACAAGGACCTAGAGAAATCACTAAGTCCCTGAAATCAGAAATATTATGGGGCCTATTTTGCATTCTTGTGCTAGTCAGCACAGAGATCACAAAAATACATGGACCACACCACTGGAAAGATGGCATGGCATACTTCAAAACACATGTAGAGCTCATGCTCAAAAGATGCACAGATTAAATGATACAAAAATGACAAATCTCCAAGTTCTGTTAAGAACCAGAGAATAACAGCAACTAGCCCTCTTCCAACGAAGATTTGGGCATCAAGATGACCTCTAATGAACATGGTGCAATCGAACAAAATGAAGAGCATCGCGAGAGGAACAATTTGACATATTACACGCGCGAATCGGAGCTACATGCAAGAAGTTACGCGCTATTGAACAGAGGCACATGCTGATGAAATCTCAAGACCTAGAAAAAAACAAGGACGGGAGAAGTCAACGCGAACAGTACCTCAGATCGGATCGGGCTCTCAGGCGATGGGAGAGAGCTCGGGCTCGCTCGCCGGCGGGAGGAAGGAGTGAGAGGGAGCGGCGGCCGGAGGGAGGAGGAGAAGAGGCCGGAGGTGGCGCCGGCGGGCGGTGGCGCGGCGCCGGCGGGGAGGCGGCCGGCGGCGGCGGCCGGCCGCGGCGGGGCCGAGCCGGCGGCGCGGAGGCGGCGGGGCGAGGCGGGGCCGATCCGGCGGCGTCGGGCGGGACAGGCGCGCGGCGGCGGGGCAGGCGCGCGGCGGCGGCGGGCCGGGAAGGCCTCCCGTGGGCCGAGCGGGCCGCGGCGGAGGGAGGTGCGGCGACGACACGTGGCGCTACGCCACTGGCTGCGGGCGGCGGCGCGGGTTGTCCGGCGGGCGCTGTACGCGTCCGCCCGTGGAGAGGGGATTTAGGGTTACGGGAGACTGCGATTTCGTTTTCGCGATGCCCACATATTTATAGGTAGAGGGAGCTAGGAGGCTTCAAATGAGGTGCGGTTTTCGCCCACACGATCATGATCGAACGACCTAGAGCATGGAAGAGAGTTTGGTGGGTTTTGGGCTTGTTTTAGAGGGGGTTTTTGCTGGACACTCAAATGGACTTTGCGGATGCCCGGTTAACTGTTGGAGTACCAAACGACCTCCGAATGGAGCGAAACTTGACCGGTAGTCTCCGGGTGGTATATTAAGGCCACTTGACAAGCCTTGGTCCATTCCGAGAAAGTTTGACACACGCACACGAAAGAAAACAAGAGGGGTGCACCGGAGGAGATAGGAGCGCCGGATTGGAAAACGGACAACGGGGAAAATGCTCGGATGCATGAGACGAACACGTATGCGAATGCAATGCACATGATGACATGATATGAAAATGCATGACATGACAAAATACAAAATGACAGATAAAACCCGACCACGGAGGGAAAATCATATCACATAGCCGAAAATGGCAAGAGTCGGAGTTACAAATATGGCAAGTTACATGCGGGGTGTTACAACACTCCACCACTACGAGAGGATCTCGTCCCGAGATCTAGGACTGAAAGAACTCCGGATATTCGGAGCGGAGATGGTCCTCGCATTCCCAGGTGGCTTCCGAGTCGGAATGGTGCGACCACTTCACTTTAAGGAATTTGATAGACTTGTTGCGAGTCTTGCGCTCAGTTTCTTCAAGAATAGCAACTGGGTGCTCATGATAAGACAAATCTTCTTGGAGGTCAATCTCTTCGAAGTTGATAGTGCGCTCAGGCGTCTTGAAGCACTTGCGGAGCTGTGACACGTGGAACACATCGTGCACATTCGCGAAGTTGGAAGGAAGCTCAAGTTGATAGGCGAGGTCGCCTCTTTTGCCAATGATCTTGAAAGGACCCAGGTATCTAGGGGCAAGCTTCCCTTTGATACCGAAGCGACGATTGCCTTTCATTGGAGAGACGTGGAGGTAGACATGGTCTCCAATCTCGAAAGCCAAATCACGATGCTTACTATCATAGTAACTCTTCTGGCGCGATTGCGCGGCTTTGAGATTATCACGGATGACTTTACACATTTCTTCAGCTTCAGTGATTAAGTCATTGCCAAGAAGTTGGCGTTCACCAGTCTCTGACCAATTGAGAGGAGTACGACACTTTCTGCCATAGAGAATCTCGAATGGGGCCTTGCCCAAACTCGCTTGGAAGCTGTTGTTGTAGGAGAATTCAGCATATGGAAGACAATCTTCCCATTTCATGCCAAAGGAAATGACACAAGCCCTGAGCATATCTTCAAGAATTTGATTGACTCGCTCGACTGGCCACTAGTTTGAGGATGGAAAGCTGTGCTGAAGCGAATGTTTGTGCCCATGGCCTTCTAGAAGGAGTCCCAGAACTTAGAGGTGAAGATGCTTCCATGACCTGAAGAAATCAATTGTGGAATGCCGTGCAAGGAGACAATTCTGGAGGTGTATAGCTCTGCCAGCTGAGCTGTTGTGATGGATTCTTTGATTGGAAGGAAATGAGCCACTTTAGAGAGCTTGTCGATGACAACGAAGATAGCATCATTTCCGCGCTTGGACTTGGGAAATCCAGTCACGAAGTCCATTTCGATATGATCAAACTTCCATTATGTGATAGCAAGAGGTTGGAGGAGACCAGCTGGTCGTTGGTGTTCTGCTTTCACTCTTCGACAGACATCACATTCATTCACGAATTGAGCAATTTCTCGCTTCATTCGAGTCCACCAATACGACTGCTTGAGGTCATGATACATCTTCGTACTTCCAGGATGAATGGATAGGAGAGAATTGTGCGCCTCGTTCATTATGACTTTCCTTAGCTCACCTTTCGGAACCACAATCCGGTCCTCGAAGAATAAAGTGTCTCTGTCATCAATGCGATAGCACTTGTATTTGGAAAGACCCTTGTCGATACCACGTTTCACCTTCTTCACCATGGCATCAAGGAGTTGTGCCTCACGAATTTGATCTTCCAAAGTAGGAGATACTATGAGGTTGGCAAGAAAGCCTTGAGGAACAACTTGGAGATTCAGCTTGCGGAAAGCTTCACAAAGATCCGGTTGGAAAGGCTTGAGAATTAAGGTGTTGCAATAAGCCTTCCTGCTTAAAGCATCTACAATGACATTGGCCTTGCCTGGAGTATATTCAATACTCGGATTGTACTCTTGAATCATTTCGACCCATCGAGTCTGCCTGAGGTTGAGGTTGGGCTGAGTGAAGATATACTTGAGACTCTTGTGATCAGTGAAAATGTCCACTTGTCTTCCCAACAAGAGATGTCTCGACGTAATCAATGCATGGACAACTGCCGCCAACTCAAGATCGTGAGTGGGGTAGTTCTTCTCGTTGGGCTTCAACTGCCGAGAGGTATAGGCCACAACTTTCTTCTCTTGCATTAACACAGCACCGAGACCTTGGAGAGAAGCATCACAGAAAACTTCATACGGCTTGGATTCATCAGGAGGAGTCAAGACAGGAGCTGTGACTAGTTTCTCTTTGAGAGTGTTGAAAGCAACTTCACACTCAGGAGACCAGACATACTTCACATGCTTCTGTAGGAGGTTGGAAAGAGGCTTTGCAATCTTGGAGAAATTCTCAACGAATCTTCGGCAATAGCTTGCAAGACCCAGAAAACTTCGAAGCTGCTTGACATTTTGAGGAGGTTCCCAATCCACAACTGCGGACACCTTCTCGGGGTTAACAACGATGCCCTTGGCAGAGATGATGTGACCAAGGAAAAGGACTTCATCGAGCCAAAACTCACATTTGGAGAACTTCGCATAGAATTGATACTCTCTGAGCTTGTCGAGCACCAATCGCAAATGTTTGGCATGATCCTGCTTATTCTTGGAGAAGACCAAGATATCATCGAGATACACCAGAACGAATTCATTGGTATAGGGGTTGAAGATGAAATTCATCATCCGAGAGAACACTGGAGGAGCATTGACAAGGCCGAAAGACACGACAGTATATTCATAAGAACCAAAGCTTGTTCTGAATGCTGTCTTGGGAATATCTTCTTCACGAATGCGAATCTGATGATAACCCATACGAAGGTCAAGCTTCGAGAATACTTTAGCACCTTTGAGTTGCTCAAATAGCTCATTGATGTTGGGAAGTGGATACTTGTTCTTGATTGTCTTCTTGTTCAATGGACGGTAGTCGACACAAAGTCGGTCCGTGCCATCCTTCTTCTTGACAAAAAGAACACCACAACCCCATGGAGAAGAACTCGGTCTGATCAAACCCAGACGCTCTTGTTCATCGAGCTGCTTCTTCAATTCCTTCAGCTCGTTAGGTCCAAGCTTGTATGGACGCTTGCAAACGGGTTCAGTGCCAGGCTCTAGTTCGATAACGAACTCAACTGGCCGGTGCGGAGGCATACCCGGAAGCTCTTCTGGAAAGACATCTTGATACTCGCAAACGACTGGAATTTGAGAGATGGCATTCAATTCGCCCTTCTCATTGAGAGAGAAAAACCGAATGGTTTCATCACGAGCGGCAAAAATAATCACATCCTCAGACGAGTGTGTCAATTGAATTTCCCTGGCAGCACAATCAAGTTGAGCCTTGTGCTTAGAAAGCCAGTCCATCCCTAGAATAAGATCAATATCCGAGTCACCAAGAACAATTGGAGAAGACTGAAATTTATGGCCCATCTTGATGGTAACATTCGGAACCATGGAACTTGCATTCATGCATTTGCCCGGAGAGACAACTGCTAACGGCCTAGGCAATCCTTGGAAATGCAATTCATGCTTGGATGCAAAAGGTCTTGATATGAAAGAAAGCGATGCACCAGTGTCAAAAAGAACTTTTGCAGGAATATCATTAACAGGAAGATTACCCATTATCACATCAGTAGAATCCTCCGCTTGAGCTGCATTCATCATGTTCACCTTTGCAAACTTTGGATTATGCTTGACCACTGCATTGCTGGAAGATCTGACAGGAGGAGGAGGAGGAAGACGCCTCTGGTTGAAGCACTTGTTAGCATAGTGACCTTTTTGCTGACATTTGTTGCAAGTCACCTCTGAGAGTGGACGGTGATAAGGAGCATTGGACTTTGGAGCTTGATTCTGAGACTTGTTCTGATAGCCAGAGTTGGAAGAGTTGGAAGAACCATGGCCACCTTTGTGTCTTCTACTGATAAGGCTGACGAAACGGAGGAGGAGGAGGCAACCAGAACTTCTGTTGCTTAGCTGTCACAAGTGAGGAAGAAGAAGACTGAACTGCGTCTCTGACTCTCTTCTTAGAAGCCTCACACTTGAGCTGAGCAGCCTCTTGCTTCAGTGCCATATTGTAGAATTGATCAAACTGAGTAGGCTCAACAAGAACGAGAGCTAACTGCAGATCCTCTTTAAGGCCACCTCTGAAGTGATAGATCATGCTCTTCTCATCAGGAACGTCTTGTTTAGCGAAGTGAGCAAGTTTCTGAAACTGAATGTTGTATTGATACACAGACATGTTGCCTTGCTTGAGATTGCGGAACTCCTCACGCTTGCTCTCAACAACACTTTGTGGAATGTGGTGCGCTTTGAAGTCCCGACAGAAGTCAGTCCAAGTGATCACACGACCTCCTCTGGAATCTTTGTATTGCTGAAACCAATCAGCAGCTTGGTCCTTGAGCTGGAAAGAAGCGAACTTGACAAAGTCCTCAGGCCTGACATTGCTACATTCAAAATGCTTGTTGATGTCCACGAGCCAATCATCAGCATGCGTGGCCTCGGCACAGTAGCTGAAAGACTTGGGCTGATTTGCGAGAAACTGGTTGAGAGTGGCAAAGTGAAACTGATTGTTGCCTTGACCTTGATTGCCTTGATTGCCTTGCCCTTGAGTACTTTCTTGCAAGAGTTGCAGAATCATCTGAGCATTGGCGTTGGTGGCTACCATGATTGCTTGCCATGCCTCCGGAGGTGGAGGTGGTGGCGGAGGGTTCGCTTGACCCCCTTCATTGCGATCCGGATTCTGACGCGTTGGCGGAGCCATCCTGAAGAGGGTGACATCCGTTAGCATCTTGATAGACAAATAGATAAGTAGAATCAACGGATAGAAATTGCAACATATAGTCTTCACAATAAACATTCGCACGAAGATGAACGAATGAATTCCGTAGTAAATCATCACACTTCCATAAGTTGAGAAGCCACTTGAAAAAGATATGGAATGAACATAAGAATTCGAAGCAACTCGAATACCACAATACAAAATAAAACAAGTATTGGCTTACAGAATAAGCCGGAACAAACATATGATAGAGGTTTCGTCCGAATTTTTCGTGGTGGGGCCCACACGGGCTCAATCGTACAGCACCATCATGTACAAGGCTGTGCACATGACATACGAAGCGTCCCCGAGTCGGCATAGCCATGGACTCTTTAAGACACAACGAGACCACTGTAAAATCAACCGTGGAAAGGCGGACCACTAGACGTCAAACCCCAATCTCATATCATGCGTCTGTCGGAAAGATATCCTAAGGCTACTAGAATTCCCACTTATAAACTCCCAAAACTTTCTGGTTATGCAATCTGGTGTAGGGGATACACGGGACACAAAATATATATCACCCAAACTAGCAATCCCTAGATCCAGCTGTATCCATCCGTCAACACATAACCAAGAAACCTTCGGAAATCGTTTACCTCAACCTTCGAAAAACATCCGTTATACAAGTTATGGCAATACTCCCGAACTCCCGCCCCAGTACTGGGTGGCGTCGAGGTGATCTCACCAAGAACTGCATAAAAGAGATTTCGATGTCGGCGAAACTCAGGTATTCCAGAACTGCAACGATAAAATTGTGACGACAACACCTGGAGCTCAACTCCCGGGGACACTGCCACAACCCCTAAATGACAGGAGGCACCAAGAACAATGTTCTCGTCACAAAGCCATCGGAACGATTCCAAGATACCCGCGTGATCCTAAAAAAAAATTTAGTGAAATTTGAGGAGAGAGTAGTCAAAACTTCTACGTCAGGAGACCTCACCAGAGCGACGAAGGGACTGAGGAGTAAAAAGAATCCTACTCTCCGATATATATAATCCTAAGACTCAAAACATTTTTATTCTAGACTCAACAACGCCAGCGATTCGATCAAGCAGGGGGCTCCTAAGTCGGGGATGGCTCTGATTACCAACTTGTAACGCCCACGATGCGGCTATATCTCCCACGTGTCGAGGCACGACTTAGAGGCATAACCGCATAGTGGTTTTGTCGCAAGAAGGGTCATCTTCACACAATCCCATGTAATGAACAAGAATGGGATAAAGAGTTGGCTTACAATCGCCACTTCACACAATACATAAATATCATCATACATCATCCAAAATACAAGCATATATAGACCGACTACGGTCAAAATCCAGATGAAAATAAGACAACCCCAAATTCTAGATCCCCGATCGTCCCAACTGGGCTCCACTACTGATCATCAGGAAAAGACACATAATAACGACCACGTTCCTCGTCGAACTCCCACTTGAGATCGACGCCGTCATCTGCACTGGCATCGTCGGCACCTGCAACTGTTTTGGTAGAATCTGTGAGTCACGGGGACTCAGCAATCTCACACCCGCGAGATCAAGACTATTTAAGCTTGTAGGAAAAGGGAGGTGTAATAAGGTGGAGCTGCAGCGGCAAAAGCATATATGGTGGCTAACTTGCGCAAATGAGAGCGAGAAGAGAAGCAACGGAACGGACGTCATCTAGCAATGACTAAGAAGTGATCCTGAACACCTATTTACGTCATACATAACTCAGACCGTGTTCACTTCCCGGACTCCGCCGAGAAGAGACCATCACGGCTACACACGCAGTTGATGTATTTTAATTGGGTCAAGTGACAAGTTATCTACAACCGGACATTAACAAATTCCCATCTGCCTCATAACCGCGGGCACGGATTTCGAAAGATAATACCCTGCAGGGGTGTCCCAACTTAGCCCATCATAAGCTCTCACGGTCAACGAAGGATAAACCTTCTCCCGGAAAGACCCGATCAGTCTCGGAATCCCGGTTTACAAGACATCTCGACAATGGTAAAACAAGACCAGCAAAGCCGCCCGAATGTGCCGACAAATCCCGATAGGAGCTGCACATATCTCGTTCTCAGGGCACACCGGATTGTCCAAGCTTCCGATAGGCGAGCCCAAAGCTGCCCCTGGTGGCCACCGGCGACTGACAGTTTGGACCAATACTCAGAGGAGCACTGGCCCGGGGGTTTAAATAAAGATGACCCTCGGGCTCTAGAAAACCCGGGGGAAAAAGGTATAGGTCGCAAATGGTAAAACCAAGGTTGGGCCTTGCTGGAGGAGTTTTATTCAAGGCGAACTGTCAAGGGGGTCCCATAAATCACCCGACCGCGTAAGGAACGCAAACTCAAGGAACATAATCCCGGTATACAGTAACTAGGGCGGCAAGAGTGGAACAAAACACCAGGCATAAGGCCGAGCCTTCCACCCTTTTACCAAAATATATAGATGCATTAATTAAATAAGAGATATTGTGATATCCCAACATATCCATGTTCCGACATGGAACAACTTCAACTTCACCTGCAACTAGCAACGCTATAAGAGGGGCTGAGCAAAAGCGGTAACTTAGCCAAACAACGGTTTGCTAGGAAAGGATGGTTAGGGGCTGACATGGCTAAAATGGGAGACATGAAATAGCAAGTGATAGGTAGCGAGCATGGCAATAGAGCGAACAACTAGCATAGCAAAGATAGAAGTGATTTCGAGGGGTGGTCATCTTGCCTGCAAGGTTCTCAGAGTTGTCGAAAGCTTGATCCTCGTAAGCGTACTCAACAGGTTCCTCGTGCACGAACTCGTCTCCCGGCTCTACCCAAGACAAGAACACAAACAAACGGAACCACAATCAACAACGAGAAATGCACAAGCAATATGATGCAAAACATGTATGATATGCAAGATATGATATGCGATGCATATGCGTGCTCCGTAAAGAAAATAATGAACATGGCAGTAACTTGGAAAACCAAGCATGCCACTGGAAAGGTGAGATAATTTCGGTCGAAATCGATATAAAGATCACCGGAATCGGATGCACGGTTTGCAAATGGCAAGCAAAACAAGAATGACACGTATCTGCGATTAACAGCAAGATAGCACTTAAAATGCAACAAGCAACAATCGTACAGCACCCCAACATAGCAACAAAGCACATGGCAGTAATCTACAGGGGATGCTTGACAAAAGATGAACACTGAGCTACGGCTAGTTCACAACATATCAAGCTCAAACAAGCATGGAAAAAATGCAAAAGATTACAGGTTCACAGACTTGGTGAAAAACTGGACATGGCAGTAAACAGCATCAGGTAGCAATGTTCAGAGCATGAAATCAGCATGCTGCAGGAACTTAACATAGCAAAACAAGGCACGGCAGTGTTCTACTAAATGCACACGAAAAAAGTCCCTTACTGACCATAAGCGAAAAAGGAGCAGAAGATATGATGGCAAGCATGTAAACATAGCAAGTTTCGTTATCAGGTTTCAGACTTAGCAGAACACAGAGCATGGCAGAAATATTAATATGTAGGCCTCTTTCTGAGCTTGATGCACTCACTACAGAGCAATGCATGACAAACCAGGCATACCTACAGCAATATGGCATGTTTATGAAGCTATACATGGCAAGAACAATTGCATAGCATGTATGGATCAAATACACTAAGCTTGGCAAAAATGAATATCATGTTAAGAATCTGCCAGAAATATTTTATAGCAAACGTAGAGCAAGATTGAGTCATGCTATGGCACTCTATAATTGCAAAAAATTACAGGAATGGATCAATTACAACTATAGCTACAAAACATCCTTACTGAACATCTCCAAAATATGCATGGATCTCTCTGTAACATCAAGTTTACATGGCAACAAAATTACAGCAGACAAGGACTTAGAGAAATCACTGTCCCTGAAATCAGAAATATTACGGGGCCTATTTTGCATGCTTGTGCTAGTCAGCACAGAGATCATAAAAATACATGGACCAAACCACTGGAAAGATGGCATGGCATACTTCAAAACACATGTAGAGCTCATGCTCAAAAGATGCACAGATTAAATGATACAAAAATGACAAATCTCCAATTTCTGTTAAGAACCAGAGACTAACAGCAACTAGCCCTCTTCCAACAAAGATTTGGGCATCAAGATGACCTTTAATGAACATAGTGCAATTGAACAAAATGAAGAGTATCGCGAGACGAACAATTTGACATATTACACGCGCGAATCGGAGCTACATGCAAGAAGTTACGCGCTATTGAACAGAGGCACATGCTGATGAAATCTCAAGACTTAGAAAAAAAACGAGGACGGGAGAAGTCAACGCGAACAGTACCTCAGATCGGATCGGGCTCTAAGGGGATGGGAGAGAGCTCGGGCTCGCTCGCCGGCGGGAGGAAGGAGTGAGAGGGAGCGGCGGCCGAAGGGAGGAGGAGAAGAGGCCGGAGGTGGCGCCGGCGGGCGGTGGCGCGGCGCCGGCGGGGAGGCGGCCGGCGGCGGCGGGGCCGAGCCGGCGGCGCGGAGGCGGCGGGGCAAGGCGGGGCCGATCCGGCGGCGTCGGGCGGGACAGGCGCGCGGCGGCGGGGCAGGCGCGCGGCGGCGGCGGGCCGGGAGGGCCTCCCGTGGGCCGAGCGGGCCGCGGCGGAGGGAGGTGCGGTGACGACACGTGGCGCTACGCCACTGGCGGCGGGCGGCGGCGCGGGTTGTCCGGTGGGCGCTGGACGCGTCCGCCCGCGGAGAGGGGATTTAGGGTTACGGGAGACTGCGATTTCGTTTTCGGGATGCCCACATATTTATAGGTAGAGGGAGCTAGGAGGCTCCAAATGAGGTGCGGTTTTCGCCCACACGATCGTGATCGAACGACCTAGAGCATGGAAGAGAGTTTGGTGGGTTTTGGGCTGGTTTTAGAGGGGGGTTTTCTGGACACTCAAATGGACTTTGCGGATGCCCGGTTAACCGTTGGAGTACCAAACGACCTCCGAATGGAGCGAAACTTGACCGGTAGTCTCCGGGTGGTATATTAAGGCCACTTGACAAGCCTCGGTCCATTCCGAGAAAGTTTGACACACGCACATGAAAGAAAACAAGAGGGGTGCACCGGAGGAGATAGGAGCGCCGGATTGGAAAACGGACAACGGGGAAAATGCTCGGATGCATGAGACGAACACGTATGCGAATGCAATGCACATGATGACATGATATGAAAATGCATGACATGAAAAAATACAAAACGACAGACAAAGCCCGACCACGGAGGGAAAATCATATCACATAGCCGAAAATGGCAAGAGTCGGAGTTACAAATATGGCAAGTTACATGCGGGGTGTTACAGATTTGTAGTGGCCTGCCCACTTGAATCCTATAAGAATAGCAAGGAAATGCGGGGAGCTGTGTTGCCTTTGAGAGTTACACTGATATTAACAGTACGGCACCTTCAGTTGAAGAGAGCTGGTATCCGAAGGCTTTCTAGCCATACCGGCAATAGTAGCACATATATTCTAGCAAGTTCCACTTTGCTGATTTTACTCTGATGCTTACGGTTTTCCCGTTATATCTACACTATGATCTGTGTAGCTGCTTTGTGTCTCACTAGCAGCAGTCCACTCTTGAAGCTAAACACCGCAATGACTTACAAAATTGGCACCAAGGCATTGAGTTCCATTCTGGATGCAATGAAACTCATTGTAGCGACCCGACCCGAATGGATCAAGTCTCTGTGCTTTAGTGTCATCCCTGGATTGGTATGCTGACACACACAGTACTCGAGGATTTATAACAGAGGTAAATCACATGTATAAAGTAACGTAAATACTATTACCTCAATCCAAATAGCGGAAGTAACAAGGTTGTGGATTCCCATCAACACCAACGGCAAAGTTGAGTGTAGAAATCGTAACCCTAACGAATCACTTACTCGTCGTAAGATATCCTGCAACATGAAACGTTGCAGCCCGAAAACGGGTCAGCACATGAAATATGCTGGCAAATTCACACCATAGAGAAATAATGAACAAAGGCTATCACTACATGCATATATGGCTGGTGGAAAAGCTCTATGGTTATAATGTTTTTGCGAAAAGCCAATTTTTCCCTACTACAAAGGAATAAATTTTATTTAACTATCATGGTGGTTTTGAAACATTGAGATGGTTGACAGCATCTCAATCCCAATTAAGTATCATCATTAACCCAACAATATTAATTAAAGTAACATGATGAGATCAACGGGATAATCCAAGAACTAGATACTCAAGATGTCCATAACCGGGGACACGGCTAATCATGATTAGTTTGTACACTCTGCAGAGGTTTGCGCACTTTTCCCCACAAGACTCGATCTCCTCCGTTGGATTACTCGCACTACATGGTGTTTGAGTAACGGATGACCGAGACACAGTCTTTCAGAAGTGTTTGCACCTTACGTATGGGTAGACAGTTACACCTACTTTCCCCTACATCTGCTAGTCTACCACTGTAAGAGTTCACACAACTTAGTCAACTATGCTAGAGCCCATAATAGCTTGCGGCTGCACACGGAAGTTTCTAGCATGAATAATCTCATGATCCCTTTGAGCCTGGGTGGCGGTCCAAAAGAAAAACAGGCAATCCTGGAATACCCAGGTACCTCAATCCACCCAGATGTGAGTTTTAGTTGCCACCTTAAGTAAACCATTATTAACAATCTCACATCTGTCATGAATATCACTCAAACCCAATCCACGTCTACGAGCATAGCATGGCAATATAATAGCAACGTAGAAGTAACTCCCAAGGTTTGAATGCAGGGCAATAGGTTCCTACCTCATCAACTACTTCCCAATACCCACATGTTATCAATCCTACTCATGCAATGTTTGAGGGTTGAAATCTAATGCATAAAAACTGGGTATAAAAGGGATATGATCAAAGTGTGAACTTGCCTGCAATGTTGATGAATATGATTCGCACTCAATACTCTGGATAGATCTACTCGTCACACTCCGGTCAATCTATCGTAAGCAAGCAATAGTAACCACACATAAGCAATCACTCAAAAGATCGAGAAGAACGAAGAAGACACTTCGGAAAACATCAAAACCAAGCAAATAACTCTTGCAACATAAAAAAATTTCTAACAATACCAAAATTATGTGAATTTGGCCTTATCAGAAAGTTTAGGTCAAGAGCTTCGCTTTGCAAAAAGAATCAACTCAAACGGAGTTACGGAACTTAAGTTATGAACAAAAGAAGTTTGAATATGAATTTGAACAAATTTCGAAATTTGAAAATTTCAAAAAGTTGACGTGACAGGTTAACTGGATAGGTGAAAACAAGACGAAACTATAGGCGTTGGTTTCATCTAATTTGGATGAACGAGTAAAAAGTTATGGCTATTTGAAAAATCAGGGCCAAGCTGTTTTGCAGAAGAAAAAAATAACTACGGATAAAAGAATTCTAGATCTAACGTATAAATACAGAGAACGAATAAATATACCTTTATAAGGTATAGAAAAGACGACTTCGGAGGGTGGAGACAACTTCCAAAAGTCCCGCCGGAGAGGAGAAATATATTTTTAGCTAGTCAAACCAAAATATTGATTTAACCCGTAATGGATAATTTTTGGAGGCTCTATGGGTCTATATTTATAGGTGGAAAAGAGGTTTAGGGGTTAAAGGCTAGGCAACGTGGGACTAAACGTAGACGAAAAGACAAAAAGGGAGCGCCTCGCATGGGCCTAAAGGCCTTAGCGGTTCGGCCGGCCGCGCGGCAGTTTTTTTTTAGCAATTGAAAAGAAAGAAAAGTAAGAAAAAAAAACTATAGAAAAGAAATATGGGGAGGAATATGGCCGGCTGGGCCTGGCCTATTTAACAGAAAAAAAAACAATGGGGCGCCAAAAGCTACTATACTGAGCATGAGGGCGACATATAGTCACAGAGTACGCGCATGTAGTTTTTTTTATAAATAGAGACAGGAAAGGAAAAACTGAATAAAGAAAGTAAAACTTTATATAGGCATATTATATATCAAAATTTGCAGAAAAAGATTTCCTACAGCATGAACATTTTTGTAAACTCAAATAAAATCCACACAAAGTTTAATAAATCAAACAGTGCTTCTGCCTTAATAAATCCAATAAAAATCATTTTAAAAATACCAAAATGATTTCAAATTTATTTTTCTCCAATTTTCTGATGTAGGGAATCATGTTACCCTATTTTCTGTATATTTTTGTTTTGGAGAAAAATAATTTGAATAAGACTCAAATAACTCCAAACTAAAATGATTTCCAAAAGGACTTTGAATTTGACCTTTGAAACTCCCAACTCATATTTCATATTTTTTTGAAGAAGTCATTTTATCTTCTCTTGTGAAAATCATTGAGTTGCATAAAGTTTCTGAAATGGGAAATATTTTCAAATGAAATTCAAATATTTTCAACACCCCTTGTCATTTAAATAAATGGAAGAAGTCATGTCATCTTCTCTCCAGGGTTTTGTGGTGAAAAGAATTTGAATTCATGGAGATCATAAAGCAAAATGAAAGTTTGGGAAAGTCCTTTTATTCCCTCTCATTTAACTTTCAAAAGATTTCGAATTCCACTCACTTTCAGCCAATCAATCAAACAATCAATCCAATCTATCTGTTTATTATAACATTCCAAAATTTAGAATTTTGGGATGTTACACTCATACGCTCACCACCTGTTGATTCTTATTCAGAATATGATCCTAATGACTATTCTAACCTCGAGGAGTCAAAGGCAGATGGCCTGTCCTGTTCACCCATCAAGGTGCCTGTTCTAATTTGGCAAGGTTTTATTGATTGCGCGTATCTTGCATATGTTGTCTTGCATTTCTTCTACTTTGTTGCACCGCCATCTGCTTAGTTTACTCATCATATATGTCAAGATGCCATGCCCATCCATTATCAATACATATTCCATCTGTCATCATACCACGCTTTTTCACTCAGATGCTGTTCTTGTGCATCAGACATAAAAAAGGAAGAGGGTGATTGCCGAACATGAAGGAGCACCAGCAAAGTCCTTGAAAAATGTGGTTGTGTCGGAGAAATCAGACAACACCCCACTTATATTGGCTGTACAACCAGTGACACAAAACATAGGACCGACTCCAGCAGACTGTACCCATACTTCACTGGCCACACCACTAGCCGCACCACACAGGACCTGCACTCCAGCAAAAGGTATGCCGATTTCAGTTGCCATAGCACCAGCCGTACCACAAAAAAATCCCACTCCAGCAAAAAGTACAGCTAGTCAACCGGCCGAAGACCTATCCCAACTGTAGAGACGGCCAATTCCTGCAGATTGGAACCCCATTCCAGTTATTCCCAGTTTAAAAGACAATGCTTTCAATGTTGTTAGGGACTACGTGCATATATTCCCATCATGGGAAGATTATAGTGAAGACAAACACCATTTTCACATCTTCCTGTCCCACTTACGTGTAAGTGCTATTATTCATGGTGATTATTTTCCTGTTTTCTGCTGATTGAACACATCAATGATTTACATTACATTGTTGTAAGTAGGCGAGGGTCAATCTTGATAGTCATGACGAGCAAAGCTTGCTAGCGCTTTTCAAGGAAGCATTGCAGCAGTATCGGTGTTACCTGAGGAAATCACACTTTGATGGCAAGTCTATAAACGAATTTCTGGTGAAGTCTCCTGTGCTAAATTTAGAAGATATTGAATGGAAAGCCTTGTTATGCACTGGTCTCGTTCCGAGGATGAGGTACTGTCTATGATATCGCATGACAATTTGAACTTCTACTTTTCCGCATGTGCCTTACGGATCTTTTTTGCAGGAAATCTGCTCGAAAAAGAATTCCGATTTGAAAAGAATGACAGGATATCGCAAATATGCTGCCCGCTGCTTTGCTCTTGTTAGTACATGTTTTCCTGTATCACTGTACTTGCATACATACCTGGTTCATTATGTGACAGCAATATGCATGATAGCTTGCTTATCAATTGTTCGCTCCAAATTATCTGATCTATATGAATGGTTACATTAGTGTAGAATATATCCAATGCCAATGAAAATTTTTAGCTCTGCATTGTTCTTGTAAGTACCCGTTGTCCTCTATCAGTGTACTTATATTGACAGGTAGTTGTTCATGTACCATCACTCTGACTCTTATTTTCCTTTGCCCTCCATTTTCTACACATAAGATCTATATTTACTCTTACCATAAGGTTGGATAACACCGACGGTACTGAAGAAGTTTAGCTCTGCATTGCTCTTGGCTATACCTTTTGCCTGTATCGCTGTACTTACATTTATAGCTACTTGGTTATGTAGCATCACTCTTCATATTATCTTAAATATTCTCCATTTTTTCTTATATTGTCACATCTATATTTACTCTTAACAAAATGTAGAATAAAGGCTATGCTTATGAAGAAGATTCTGTGGTAAACTTCTTGAATTGCCCCCCCCCATCAGCATGGACAAGGGCTTTATAGAGCCTGCCTTCACCAATAATGTAAGTTTGTCCTTCTCAAGCCTTCAAACTTTGTTGTGTATATTTGGTTAGGCATGACTACAACAGCTGTTTATTTTTGGTGTTTGCATCAAATTGCATGTTTAAAGTTTATTATGTACTCTAGTTCATAAACAAAAGTTTGTCCTTCTTAATTTAAGTTTTCAGTTGTACAACCAAGTTCCTTCTTCATACCATGTAAATTAAACTATACAGAGCAAGTGATCTTATTTTGCCAATCTGAAATGGGATAAATTGACAGCACACTAACCATTGATACTTATGAGTTCTTGATCTGTAATCCAGTGGTGTCGTGAAGCTGTCAACTCCTTCACAATGTCATTTCCTGCCATGTCTTGACCTGAACAATACCATATTGTGTTAATGCTATTTTAAACTGTGTCACTTTATTCGTCAGTAAGAAATGTGATGAATTGTCAGCACTGATACTTATATGTGCAAAACCTGTCATCTGTCTGCTTGTTTATCTTTCAGAGTGAGGAGGATATAAGTGTCAAACAAGTGCAGTCTCACCAGCTTGCTCAGCTGCTTGCGCTGCAGCTCCCGAGCAGGGCTAACCTTTCTTGAACTCTATTGAAGTGCTGTAGGTTTTGTATATTATTTTGTCGGCGTGTTTAGTTGCACTGGTGGCGATCTTTGATGCCCAATGTATGTAATCTGCTGTCTGCTTGTGCTTTATTATCATAGTGGCGAACTTTGATGCCCAGTGTATGTAATATGCCGTAATTTCTTTATTGTACAGTCTAGGTTTTTTCTTATTCACGATGCTGCAGTTATTTTACTGTATATATATCCTGTCTTCGCAGTAAACCGGCCAAACCGTAAAATTACGGTACATAATCGGGCCATCATGCAAATCACCATGTATGATCCGCATCATGGGCCCCGTCATCTTGGTCCGTTAATAGGCCTAAATGTAAACTGGCCCACTAGTAGATTCGGGCCTTTAATAGTCCGAGTAAACCGCCGGCCCTATTTTCCCAAGAAAACTCAATGGGCCTTTAGGAGGCTGAAAAGTAGGTTGGGCCTGAAACGTGCCGAATAGCTCATGGGACGACTGCAGGCCGAAATAGACCCCGGCCCATGAATGTGCCAACCAAATCATGGGCTTATAACAGGCCAAAATTGTCTCAGTCCTTGTTTGGCCCAATCAGATTATCGGCTACGAGCAGGCCGGGTGCAAACCGGGCCGTAGTTAGGCCCAACTATATGACATGCTTTTAACAGGCCGAAATTAATATAGGGCCGAAATGTTAAACGGGCCCTTGACATACCGAAACTAATATCAGACCGAATTACTAAATGGGCCTTTAGCAAATGGGCCCAAAAGCGTAGCGTCCAGTTGACGGGCCGAATCTGATATGGGCCATAATTTAGCCCAAAGCCTCTTAAAGGGTCGGGCCTGATCTGGGCCGTAATTTGGCCCAGAACATGGTAGGCTTTTAACGGGCTAGATCTCATATGGGCCATTATTAGGCCCGGAACGTGGCAGGCCATTAATGGACCGGATCAAATATAGGCCGGCATTTGGCCCAAAACATGGCAGCCAGTTAATGGGCCGGCCTACTAGGGTCCTCAAAATCCTGTGGGCCTACAGCTGGGCCGGCCCATTATTGTCGGCGAAATCTCATGGGCCTTTAGCTGGGCTGGCCCATTATGGTCCACAAAAATCTTGTGGGCCTTCACCTGGGCCGGCCCATTATGGCGCACAAAAATCTTGTGGGCCTTTACCTGGGCCGGCCCATTATGGCCCGCAAAATCTTGTGGGCCGTTAGCTGGCCGTCCCATTATGGGCCGCAAAATCTTGTGGGCCTTTAGTTGGGCCGGCCCATTTAAACTTTATGGGCCACTGTTGGGCCGTGCCACGTGTCGACGTATCATAGGCGCTTTGGGTCCAATGAGTGGATGACATCTGTCCCAACGGTGAGCCGACATGTGTTTCCTCCGGCCAATGATGATTTTACACGTGGAAAAACCCCCCATTGGTCGAGGCTGTTAACGGGTTATCGGATCCAAAACCAGACCCGATAGCTTAACGGCGTTTCGTTACGGTGGATGCCACGTGTCGGTCACCCTTAACGAAAGCACTTCTGTGACGCGTGATTTATCGTCATGGAAGTGGACACTTCCGTGATGATAATTTTGGTAATGTCATCGAACACTTCTACGACAGCACAGGTATGACTATCTTGATTCTGTCATAAAATTGTCATGGATGTACATGCATGACCAAAAACGTGACCTACTGTGACAAACACGTATCATCACAGAAGTGTATTTTTTGTAGTGTCTCTAGGCAGAGACGATTGCGACTCAATGGATGGGATGGACTGGCAGTTGATGTGTTCCACATGGCAACCGTCAAAGATCGTGGTCTTGACTTGGGCGGGAAACCCCAAATTTTGGACAGCTTTCGCCAAAACAAATTAATGTTCAGACCGAATCTTGATCGTGGTCAAGGGCACCAGATAAAGTATCGTTCCAGATGAAATTTGATCATTTGCAATGGAACAACATAGACTGGAAGAGATAGATCAAAGGGAAAATAGGGTCCTAGGCATTTCACACAATCAGAAAACACAACCACACGAGCAGTTAGCTATGAGAGAAATGCATTCAAACAGAAACCAAATCTATCGATCGAAGAGAAATCCAAAGAAAGAAAAGTTGTGGTGGTGTAACCCACCGTATAAGAACTTTATGACCCCGAGCATCACACAATTATCGTGGCACCCGGTTAGTCTAGTTCTTCTTAATGTATTCACTCTTAGAAAGAAAATTTCACTTTGTTGAAATTTCAAACTCTTCGAGTGTTATGCACCCATTCCGTCAAAGATGTGGAAGTGTTAGCACGGGTGCCGAGTCCAGCTTACTGCATGTTTGCTAAGTCCAGGGTATTTAGCTCACACTATCGTGGGGTTAACATGGCAGATGTCCTAGTGAAAGGACTTAAGCGTGGAGCCATTGCAACGTAGGTTAGTTTAAAGGGGTTGAGCAGGACGAGAGACACGAGTTTACCCAGGTTGGCCCCTCACAAACAAGGTAATTAAAAGCCTACGTCCTGCTTTGAGTTGTATTGCTTGAGTATTGATTACAAGGGAGCGAGATCACTTGACCTAGCTATCGATTGATTGTAACTTAAGTTTACCCGCCGCAGGGTCTCGCCTTTATATACATAGGTCAAGACCCTGGGCTTACAAGAGTCCAGGTCAGGTCATATGTGGCACTCCGGCTCAGAGAAACCGGAACGCCCCGTATTCCAGCCCAGAGATCGAGGAGTAGTCTTCTGGAATACGCCACTACTTAGCATAGAACAAATCAGCTCTTTATTGCAATCTATATTGGTACAAGGGGATTACATCGGCACGGCGACACTACGCCTGCCACGGTTGCTCCATGCAAGCAGCAGAACAACACGATGCAGCGGAATAACTCCTGGCAGCGGAACAACGACGACAATGATGAACTCCACTCCGCAGGGACTCTGGCTGGAACGCTTATCCTAGCTCGCAAACAAGGAATCCACGGCAAACAAGCAATCAAATCTGGCATGACCTGCAGACTGGCATGACATGCCAGGTCAGTACATTGAATGTACTTGCAAGATCACAACAACCAAAGCAATCAAGACAAACAATGGCATGGCAATTACAGATTATTAAGCAATGATGAACACGATACTATCAGAACAACATGGCATGTACAACATGATACAACTAGAACAATACGAGCATGGCATAAACATATGAACATGATGAGACTAGCATGCAACGTGATGAAACTATCATGCACCAACTTACTCTGCTCGGGTTACCTCATAACCATCACATGCATCACTTACCACCACAGACATCACACGATCATCTCAGGATCCAATCAAGCTTGGTATTAACAATGCCGTAGTAATCATTTATGACCACAAGGAGCTTGACCTTTACCCTTGACTCTCGCATAACATCCCAAATATCCAACAACTTGGTACTCGCGATACCACAGTGATCCTCTCACAATCACATAAATATCAACCAACTTCTTTAATCATCGAACCAGGGTTGTTATTAAGAAAATTATTATTATTACTATTGACCCATAGTGTGACAGACACGAACTGGGCCCATATCCGCGGGCGTGGCTATCGATAGATTTAACACACACACTCTGCAAAGGTTAGCACACTGTACCCACACCACGGAACCCATGGCCTCGCACTCCCATTCGGGTGGACCAACGGAGTTCCGACAAAACCGTCCTACTGCCATGACACTCTCCCGACCACTCCGACCAACTCCCCTTTGGGCTAAGTCCTGGGTGGCCCCGTGCCTACCAAAGGCACCAAAGGCCACCGTCGTGGCAAAATGGTCCCAAACAGGGACAAGGATCCTTACAAAAACAACGGGCACACAAGGCTTATGCCGCCAAGGTAGCGCCCGTGCATAACCTTCCCTCGCGGGAGGCACCGGCGAGAGGCATGACAATAGACACAGTTAGGACCCCCCCCATGAGGTAAGCGTGGTTGCACTGGTCAGCTCGATATGGTGGCACCATGACTCAGCCAACATTTGTTCAAGTTCAATTTAATCCAGTTAAACTTGAATGCAATATGCTGAGCCATGATAAAAATAAATAACATGGTGCAACTACAATGCATCAACATGATATTAACATAAGCATGGGGGTGCATCACAATCAACGAGCATAACAACAACATTTAACCATTTATCCGGAAGAGCATGGCATACTGACGAGCATGAATATCACAACTAGAACACTACCCATAGCATAACATGACCACTAGCATCAACAATAAATACCATGCAATAACATAACGATAAAACTACCATGCAAGTATTTAATCAACTGGATGCAAAGGAACATGCATAACAATGGTACTCCAAACAGACGATAGTCAGGCATCGAAGACAATCACCAACATGTACTACTACCAAACATTGCCAATATTAAAGTAATACTAGCATGAAGAACATAATAACAGAGTGCATGAAAACATAGCATGACGGTAAACACCGATCCATAAGCATAACCGAAATACCGACCGCAGTAGCAAAACAAACAAACAGTTATTAAAGATTCAAGTTGAGAACCAATGGTTCTGCATGGCTATCATGCAAATGGTGGTTGTGGCTTGCCTGGGGATGAAGAAGGCTCTGGGGAGAAGTGCGGTGAAGCCGCAGAAAGAATCGCCGGAAAGGGTTCACTCTTGGAGGGGGCTGATTAAGGGAAAGGGCAAAATGGTCATATTCAGAATGTTGAAACATAGTGAAAATGGTACCAAAATTTCAGGCTTGACGAGACGAAGAAGTGGGTGTTGGATTCACCTCAATCGGAGTTACGGGCAAAAAGATACGATCGTTTAAAGCCGAGGGACTAATCTGCAAAAATAACTTCTACAAACAAGTCCCTGGCAGTTTAAACGGAACGCGCCTTTCTCAGAAATACGCTTTCCAGAGAGGAAAGCATATTCTGGCCCGAAGGAGAACTGAAGTACGCTTTCGATAAGGGAAAATGTACTCAACAGGAGTACGTCTCCACTTATCCACGTCAGCAACGGGGGCGGGGTCAACGGCTGAGGGACTGACGCACGGGGCCCGTGCCCAGCTGGCAGGGAGGGGTCGTCGGCTTCGTCTCCTTCTCGCACGCGCCAGGAAGAGGAGAGGGGAGGCTCCCGTCGGCGATTGCCGGAGCTCCAGGCCGTCCCCCGTGGCGCTCAGCACATGGATGAGCTCAGCGCGGCGAGACGCACACATTGATCCCATCCACAGCCGACGGGGTTGACCGGGACGAAGGTGGCCGTGACGCCGGTGGACGGTGGTGGTCGGGTGAGGAGCGACACTTCGCTACGGGGCGTCGGGGGAGGGGCTAAAGAGCAGAGGCGGTCCGCCGGGCTCTGGGTGGTACTAGGTAGGTGAGGGAACGGTGGGAGGGGCTCAGCTGCGAGTGAATTTAGCCGGAGCACTGCGGCGGTCATGGCGGCAATGGAGGGCAACGGGGGCTGCTCGAGCTCGGTCTAGTGGCTAGGCGGGACCAGAGGGGTGTGGGAAGGCTGGTGGTGTGCCCGAACGAGCTCGGGGCTGGCTATAAATAGGCGGGGCGAGGCGGTTGGGTCGGATGCCACCACGGGAGGTCCGGCCAACGCCCTGGCGTCGGCAGTGATCACGGGAGGGCACCGGAAGGCGACGAGGGAGGGCGCGGACGAGGCACAGAGCTCACGGAGACGAGGCCGCGCTCGGGGACAAGGGAGGAAGAAGACAGAGGAGGAAGGCGATGCGGTCACGGGCGCGCACTGTGCGGCGAGGGGGACGGCTCAACGGAGAAGAAGACGGAGGGGGCAAGGGCTCCAGAGGGACGGCGACTGCTCGGGGAAGGCTCTGGACATAGCTAAGCGACGGGGGGACAAGCGTGCAACAAGGGAGAAGAAGACAGTGGCGCCAGAGCGCGCCGATGGCATGCCAGGACGGTGATCACCACTGTGACCAGCAAGGAGGGGACGCGAGAGGCTACATAGAGCTGTCTAGTGATGATTCCCTTCATCGTATAAGCCTAGGGAGGTGATGGATTGATAGAAGAAGCTCTGAAGCTGAGTTAGGCTTCGATTAAAGTTTGCTCCATCAAACTTTATCAAGCCATTGTGCTCAACAGGGAAATTATTGTGCCAAATGGTGTTGTCTGGGATGATTTAATACGGAAAGACAAGAATCCTGGGGGTTTTGGAGGCAAACGGATCAAAGATTAATATAGTTGCTTTGCAACTGACCAAAAGGGTCCAGAATCAATATCATGATGATGCACTCACATGGGGTATCCAATTGAGCTCAACTTGGGCAAGGCTGAGTTATTTGGTCATATGAAGATGCTGCAAAAGGTTTCATACCAATTGGATAAACGAAAATGGTACTTGCTTCACAAGCATTTCCACTGACCAGAAACTTGCAAACATTCTAGAGGCAAATTGGCTATATGGAATATGCCCAAATTGGGTGGAGATAGGTTATATGGATAAGAGAAGGCCTAGGAAAATTTACAGCCATAATGGAGCAAGATAAAATATACTTGCTTCACAAACTGAAATTTTGGACAGAAACAAAGATTTGAAGCTGTGCTCACAGGGATGCAGAGCATGAGCTCAAATCTTGTGGGGAGGTTTTATTTGATGATATGAAAGACTATAAAAAAATTCAACTCAATTGGATTAACCTAGCTAGTACTTCCTTCACAACCAATTCCTTAGAGAGGAACTTTGAAAAATTGCTCGGGAATATTTACTAGGCAAATTAAGTTGAAATTTGTCATGAGCCAATTATTTGGACATGAAAAGGTGCCCAAAAGGTTTGGGGTTAATTGGGCAAAGATAAATGGCACCTGCTTCACAATGTGCCATTTAGGACAGAATAGGAAATGAATTATTTGAGCATGATGATAAACATGGCAAATGAAATATTTTGCCATATTTGAGGAAGATATTACCCCAAAAAATTATGAGAATTATTTGGGAATTTTAGGAGTGATGGAAATATAGGTTGCTTCACAACCTAGGGCAAATTGATTTATTCCTTTAATAGAAAAGGAATATCCCCGATAAAAAAGAATATTGGGATTTGGGCTAGGATGAAAATGGGAAGGTCTAGGGAAGGATTTGGGTATGACAAGCCACTCTGGAAGCAAAGAAGAGTTCATCTTCTTCAGTTTCCTGACCACATAGCCACGGAAAAAGAAAACCCAGGCAAAAACCTCAGAAAATCAAAAGAAAGGGCCAAAAGTCAGGCTGTTACATCATACTTCGTGACCCACTCTGGTTCTAAGTCGCCTTGCCTTGTACGGAAAGTCGCCATTGGGCGGCTTACACTTCCGGGTCACGCTCTACCTTCTGGTCTTGGGTCTTAGTACGGCTCATCGCGTAAGTCGCCTCCTAGCTTTGTTTCTTGGTCTCTTGGGCCTGTTTAAGGCCTTATTGTTTAAGTCGCCAACATCTTAACCCAGCCCTTCTAGGGCGGGTTATACCGTGGGGTTGTATCCCCAACATTAGGCCCCACATTGATTTGAACTTGTTCATGTCAATCTTCAATGCTTCTGGTTGGCGAGTCTTCATTGATACCTTCACACTTTTAACCTTGAACAGATCTTCATAACCCGCCATAATAAGATGACGTCATGTTAATAAATTAAGAGAAAACCTCCTGACGTCACAACAGATCTTTCGCATTAATCAGCTATTCCAAGAATCGAGGCGCGCCCTTTCTCACGGTAGTTATTATGTCTCCTCGATTTCCGCGCATGTCTTGTTACTGTTCCCTCCTTTTTCTTATAAATAGGCATGGGGTCTACCTTTTCACTATTTAGCCCCATCGCCTCTACCCCTTTCTTCTTCCTTGTGACGTCAGCCGCGATTGGACCTCCATCGCACCAGCCGAACCGCGCCGATCACTCCGTCGAGGCCAACCAGTGCATGTATTCCGCAATGGCCGGGACGATTGTGTTCACCTCCTGCCGCTGTAGGCGCTCGCTGCGCTTGTCATCGCTGAGGTTGGTGAAGATGACGTAGCTCGCGTTCTGGCTGGGGAAAACATCATCGCGCCTCGCACCGTTTGCCGGGAGCGAGGGTGGTGGAGGCGGAGCCGGCTGTGCCACACCCGGAGCTGGAGCCGGGGGCGGCGGGATGTCGCCCCTCATGATGCGCTTGGTGATGGCACATTGCCGGAGCGTGTGCGTGGATGGCCTCGCGCCGCTATGGTGCTTGCAGGGAGCGTCGAGCATCTCCTCGAAGCTCATGGCGGGTTGCCATGGGGTCTTCACGGCTTGCCGGCCGGCTCGGCCGCGGGCGCCTGCTCGGTGGCCCCGACGAGGCGGTTGTCGTAGCATGGGGCCTGCTGATCGGCCTTGCGCTTGTTGTTTATCCGGTTGTTCTGCTGGTGGCTACTCTCGCCAGCCGTCTTGGGGGTGTTGCCGGCATCGCCTTGCCGGCTTCATCCAGCACCACCTGGATCTTCATGGCGGAGTCGACGTTGGCGTACTTGCCCGCGATGACCATGAGCGCGGCCATGGTGGTCGGCTCGGAGCGCAGGAGCTTGTGCTTGAGGAGGGTGCCATCCCGGTAGCCACTCACGAAGTACTGAATGGCCTGGGCTTCATGGACGCCCTCGCAGCTATTCCGGAGCTCGGTCCAGCGTGTGAGGTACTCGCGGCCGGTTTCACCCGGCCCCTTGCGATGTCAGCCGCGACTGGAGCTCCACCGCACCAGCCGAACAGCGCCGATCACTCCATCGAGGCCGCTGCATCAACCTGCCCGGACCAAAATCCAGTGGCGCTCGTCCGCACTTCACCAATACCATCCGGTATCATTCTTCTCCTTTCTCAGATCCACATTAGGGCACTCGAGTTCATACAGTTCATCCAAGTTCATCTCATCTCCGAACAGACTTGTATTTCAATCCGAAACCGATATAGAAGTAATGCGGTAGCATTTTAGCCTTCACCTTGTATATAGAGTAGATCCCTTCTTCAGAATCAGTACATAATCTGTTAGCTTTTCCGTCACTGCCTTTTTTAGGTCTAGCAATTATTTTCCTTTTTTGCACCACTCGTAGATCGGCAAATATAGCTGTGAACTGTGAAAAATGTTTGCCCCACACCTAGCAAAATCCAGTAATCTTGGATCCATAAATACTTGACCCGCCTTTCACTTCTCGGGTGGCTTAACAATGAACTTGTAACCCGTCAGGAATTCCAAAACTGCTTGTTTCAATTAACCCGCCAACATGATGCTGGTTTATACTTTCATAACTTAACCTGCCATATTATCATGGCGTGATAGTCACTTCACTCCATGGCTAGGTCGGCTTACCATTGCAATTTTAACCCGCCATACATTTATTCCTTGGTCACAGATTTTTAAACGAGCCAACCATGACTAAGACTCCAACTTCTTGCGACTGGGTTGCTTCCAGAGTCTCCTAGCTCTCATTAAACGAGTATGTGGACATGGGGGTTTTGCCAGCTAAAGAGATTGTTCACTGGTGGGTTCCCGGTCCTGAAACTACTCCTCAACCCCGAGAAGGTGAAGTTGTTTTTTTTGGATCACCTCTCCGTGGCTTTTCACCACCCGGGTCAAAATTCTTCTAGGACGCTCTGCATTTTTACAAACTTCATCCTCAATACATCGGTCCCAACTCCGCCTCTAACCTATGCCACTTTCAAGTATTCTGTGAGGTGTACCTTCAAGAAGAGCCCACAGTTGATCTCTTCAAGGATTTCTTTTACATCAACTGCCAAACTGAAATGACAGATGGGCCCAGTCTAGAACTTGGAGGTGTTTCTATCCAGAGGTGGAGAGATGTAACCTTTCCCTCAACTGAACTGCCCAGCCACCCTAAGGACTGGAACTATACATGGTTTTATTGCACATATACCTCTCTAGCTGGAGAAAATCCCTTGCCAGGTTATCCCCCTACCAGCTCAGCGACAATAGCGATCTTCTGGGCCGATTGACTGCCGCAAAATGCACCCAGTATGCCAACTCATTTTCAAATATAAGGGCTTTAATAGCCAACGGCTTAACTGGAGTGACATGACCCGCTGCTGGGTCGCATGGAGGATTTTACCACTGAGCCAGTGCAACGGCTTAATGTGCTAATATACTGGTGATACGAAGGACCCACAGCGTTACAATCAAACACGCCTGACTGATAAAGAGATCAATGACACAGTTAAGACGCTGCTTGGGGAAAACTACAGCAAAGTGGGACTGAATCCTTTCTGCACTCTTAACTCGGCTCCTACTCTAAGTACTTTGAGTGAATCTTCATCTTGTTTATCTATCTCTTGTGCTTCATATCCTTCAAACTATTGCTCACGCATGTATATAGGATGACTCTTCTTTTTGGAAGAAGAGGCTAACAGCCGCCCTGCCCAGTAAGAAGACTAAAACAGGGAAATCCCATGGCAAGGGTAGCCGCAAGAAACAAACGGTAGACGAGCTTCTCGAACTGGATGAGTCAGAGGTAGAACTTGACTCCCTTGGTCTTCTTTTTATGCAACTTATTGATGTTGATTCCTCTCAGGACGAAGTGGAAACGAGCCATGCCGACGCTGCAGAGGTAATTACCGTCTCCTCCGACTCAGAACCCTTGCCCAGAAGGAAAACATGGTGGGTCATCCGGAAAGTAAGATTTTCTCATCCTCTTGCTTATTTGAACCCCAACTTTCTTTTGAAGAAGCAGCAGCATGATTCAAGGCGCCTGACCCGGAGCGGTGGCTCTGAAGATCTCGTTGCCGGCTTATCCCATACTCCGGCTCCTCGGAAAAGTCGTAATGAGGTGCGTCATAAACCAACTTTCTCTTTTCCACTAGCCTGTCTTTTGTGGCAACCTCTTAATTCCTATGATTCCAACTATCAGGGAACACCTCCATCATCTGTCGACTCTACTGGAACCCAGCTTCTTGCCTTCATTGTTGCCCATGGGTATACATTTATTGAAAGACTTGTTATCATATACTCAGAAGCTCTTTGCTCTTGTCATAGGGCCAAAGCAAAAACTGGCAAGAAACAGAAAGTGGGTGGCTCTTCCAAAGCCCGCAAAGTCTCTGAGCCCGAGAAGCGGGTGTTAGAGACCCCAGAGGTCCCAATCCAGAGCCATGAACATCCTATTAACAAGTGAGATGACTCGCCTCCAGAAACTGGCGCTGCAGCTTTTCAGCCCATGAACACTGATGTTAACCCAGCGCCCAGCCATGACCTACCAAGTCCTAAGCCTACCTCTCCTGCCAAATCAACTAACACGAGCCTGGCTGATGACAATGTTGATGATATTGCTATTACCATGTCAGCTTTTAAGGCGCCCGAAGTCTCCAGAATGCTAGCCAAGCACTCAGCTAAAGAAGAAACCCCTTCATTGGAGAAGGTCAAGGCTAAACTAGATTTGCAGAGCTATGCGGACTTTAGCACGGGCGAGCTGCACGCGGGTTATCTGAACTGCCTTCACACAAGCTGCGACTTAGAAGCCGGCTTAGTGAACTTGATGAAGCAGAAATATGAGGTATGAACTTACCCTTTTCTGCTTTAGCATATATACATACTCATGTAGCCCCCAAGGGCCGTCTTATCTTGACAAGATGAGTCAGGTCTTCGAAATATCAACTTTGAACGAACCTCGCGTAGCCCCCAAGGGCCGGCTTATATTAATGAGATCAGCCATGTCTTCAAACTATGCATCTTAAAAGAACCGCACGTAGACCTGTCGTGGTGGGCGCGCGGCAGATGCCAAAGGATGGCTAAAGAGAGGGACAGGCTCGAGGGCACCGGTAGGCTCCAGAGGCGAGGTCGGCATGACCGAGCAAGGGACGCAAGACATACCCAGGTTCGGGGCTCTTCGGAGAGATAACACCCCTAGTCCCGCCGAGTGTGGTTTATTCGTGGATATTACAACGATGTAGCCCAGCTGCTGCTTTTGTCGCTCCTTGTCCGCCATGCCTTCCTCCTCCAATCTTCTCTGTCGATGGAGCGTCCCAAGGGGTCATGGGAGGGGTCCAAGATGACTATGGATGACATTGAGTAACTTCGCAACACGAGGCGGCTGCCGCCGGTGGCGGAGGTCGCAGCGCGCGCACTCAGCAACGAGACCTCACTGCGATCGGAGGGGGCCGAACGTGTGGTCTTCCTCCCCCACATCAAGCGCGGGTTCGGCCTTCCAGTGAGTGACTTCTTCCGCTCCTTTCTTGATTTCTTCGGGCTGCAGTCGCACAACTTGGGGGCGAACGCAGTGCTGTAGCTCTCCGGCTTCGTCATGCTGTGCGAAGCATATCTAGGCGTGGAGCCAACGATGGCCCTCTTGGTCCGCTTCTTATTCTTGAAGCAGTAGGGGCCGTCGGCCGGCGTGATGTCCGCCTGCGGAGCAGCCGTCATGTCGGTCCAGCCACACGGGACGTGCCCCAAGATGCCACTGGAGGATTCCGCCAAGAAGTGGCAGAACTCCTTCTATGTTCGCAATCTGGGCGCGGACCGCATTAACCTGCCGCCGTTCACCAACGTGACGCCGGAGGCCAAGCTGAACTGGAACTATAGCCCCGTGCCCCCGCCGCAGGCGCTGGTGAACATGACGCAGCAGGTGGCGGAGATGGAGGTGAGTGAGGGGCTGAAGGCGACGGACCTCATCACGACCTTCATAGCACGCCTGGTGCTGCCGCTGCAGCACCGGGCGCATATCATGGGCGAGATGGACGGCCCGCAGGATCCTACCCGGATGTCGGCGCGGGAGCTGACACGGGAGGCGGTTGCTGACCGGGTCAGCAGCATCTCCAAGGACAAGCTCGTCGCGGACTGGCCCTATGGGAAATCCCCTTACAGCTGAGGGCATCCGGCACCCGTGTTGAGTCCCTGGTCTCCGTATTTTGCTATGGCTGAGCTCTTCCTCCGCCCCGACGCGATGAAGGAGACATGGCTGCTT
Organism: Aegilops tauschii subsp. strangulata; assembly: GCF_002575655.3. NCBI lineage: Eukaryota > Viridiplantae > Streptophyta > Magnoliopsida > Poales > Poaceae > Aegilops > Aegilops tauschii. The sequence goes on from NC_053037.3 coordinate 393,856,448, forward strand.
GCGGTCGAACGGATGCATGACGAGGAGATGGCGCAAATCCTGGCATGCGAGCGAGTCGGCCCGACCGAACGTGCACCCACCGACGAGGACGAGGAGTCGGCCGAGGGGCAGCAGACCAGTGCCGAAGCCGGCACGGCTCGCCACGGGGGTAAGTCTGCGAACCTGGACCATCTGCAAGATTGGCCGAACGACGACGAGGAGTTTCTGACGGAAGTTGGCGGTGCAGCGGCCTCGGCAGGAGGAGACGGCCGCACCAACCCCTTGCGGCGGCTGAGGAAGGTGCCGATGTCGGGTCGTCCCGCGAGGCAGCAGCGGGAAGTCGACCGCACGGGAAGGATGATGTGGCGCTGAGGAAGCCGGCCGCGAAGCACATGGTGGACCCACTCGCGGGTGGCAAGCCAGTCGCCAAGAAGGGGCACCGCGCCATCCCGGCGGCGCTGGCAAGACCGTCAATCCCGATGGTGATTGGGTAAATTCTCTTGCCGACTCCAGCGAGCCGCCGGGTTGTTCTTTTCTCAGGCTTCTCTTGTTGTGATACAGTTCGTCGTTGGAGTTGGCGATGGTGGCGATGGATGCCGCGTCTGGAGGCGGCTTCTCATTCCGGAAATCTCGGAGCAGCAGCATCGACTTGCCCGAGAACTCGGCCGAGAAGGACCTTGGCCTGGACCCGGCGGACGCGGAGCGCTGTGCCTGGCGGGACAGGAACAAGGCCCTGGAGGAGGAGGCAGCGGCTGCCAGGGCCATGGAGGAGGCTTCGGCCCAAGCGTGGGCGAGGGCCGCTAGGGCGACCGGGCAAGCCGCCGCGGAGCCGGCTTGGCCGGATATGCCGGCGGGCATGGAGCCAGCGGAGGCGTTCGTCGTGCCGCCGACGGAGGAGGGGCGCGACCCGGATGGCCGGGTGGAGATGGCGTTGGACGACCGGGAGGTCGTGGAGATCGACGACGACACCCCGCCACAGACCAACGTGGCCGAGCGGGAGTAGGTGGAAGGAGGCAGAGGTGGGGCTGCCGAATACTTCTGTAAAACCGACGACCACACATAGAAAACAGAATCTGTCAAAAACAGAACAGTGTGTAGTAATCTGTAACTCCCAAATACTTCTGTAATTCCAAAAATTCTGAAATAAATTGGTGGACCTGAGGAATTTGTCTATTAATATTCTTCAAAAAGAATCAACTTAAAAGCACTCCTCTGTAGAAAATGACAGCTAATCTCGTGAGCGCAAAGTTTCTGTTTTTTACAGCAAGATCAAATTAACTTTCACCCAATTCTTCCCAAAGGTTCTACTTGGCACTTTATTGAAATAAAAGCTATAAAACATGATTAATACATTAGCTTAATCATGTGAACACACAAAAACAGTAGGGGTAAATATTGGGTTATCTCCCAACAAGCGCTTTTCTTTAATGCCTTTTTAGCTAGGCATGACGATTTCAATGATGCTCACATAAAAGATAAGAATTGAAATATAAAGAGAGCATAATGAATAATATGACTAACAAATTTAAGCCTAATCCACTTCCTATGCATAGGGATTTTGTGAGCAAACAACTTATGGGAACAATAATGAACTAGCATAGGAAGGCAAAACAAGCATAACTTCAAGATTTTCAACACATAGAGAGGAAACTTGATATTATTGCAATTCCTACAAGCATATATTCCTCCCTCATAATAAATTTCAGTGGCATCATGAATGAATTCAACAATATAACTATCACATAAAGTATTATTTTCATGATCCCCAAGCATATAAATTTTATTACTCTCCACATAAGCAAAATTCTTCTCATTCGGAATAGTGGGAGTATCATAAGAAAGTCTAATACTATAAATTGTTTCCACATTAAAAGAGTAATGTTCAGAAAAAGAGTAATCATAATCATGACAAATTTTCTAAATATAATCATCATTACATTTTATAGCATAAGTATCATCACAATAATCATCATAAGTAGCAACATTGTTCTCATCATAATCAATTGAAACCTCTTCCAAGATAGTGGAATCATTACTAAATAAAGTCATGACCTCTCCAAATCCACTTTTATAATTATCACAATAAGATTCAACACCCTCCAAAATAGTGGGATCATTACTTCCTAAAGTTGACACTCTTTCGAACCCACTTTCATCAATATAATCATCATAGGTAGGAGGCATGCTATCATCATAATAAATTTGCTCATCAAAACTTGGGGGACTAAAAATATCATCTTCATCAAACATAGCATCCCCAAGCTTGTGGATTTGCATATCATTAGCATCGTGGATATTCAAGGAATTCATACTAATAACATTGCAATCATGCTCATCATACAAAGATTTAGTGCCAAACATTCTAATGCATTCTTCTTCTAGCACTTGAGCACAATTTTCCTTTCCATCATTTTCACGAAAGACATGAAAAAGATGAAGCATATGAGGCGACCTCAATTCCATTTTTTTGTAGTTTTCTTTTATAGACTAAACCAGTGATAAAACAAGAAACAAAAAGATTCCATTGCAAGATCTAAAAATATACCTTCAAGCACTATCCTCCCGGCAATGGCGCCAGAAAAGAGCTTAGTTGACGGGGTGTTAGTGCTGTTTACCTAGCCTCCCCGGCAACGGCACCAGAAAATAGCTTGATGTCTACTATACAAGCTTCTTCTTGTAGACGTTGTTGGGCCTCCAAGTGTAGAGGTTTGTAGGACAGTGGCAAATTTCCCCAAGTGGATGACCTAAGGTTTATCAATCCGTGGGTGTCGTAGGATGAAGATGGTCTCTCTCAAACAACCCTGCATCCAAATAACAAAGAGTCTCTTATGTCCCCAACACACCCAATATAATGGTAAATTGCATAGGTGCGCTAGTTCGGCGAAGAGATGGTGATACAAGTGCAATATGGATGGTAGATATGGGTATTTGTAATCTAAAATCATAAAAACAGCAAGGTAGCAAGTGGTAAAAGTGAGCGTAAATGGTATTGCAATTCTAGGAAACAAGGCCTAGGGTTCATACTTTCACTAGTGCAAGTTCTCTCAACAATAATAACATAATTAGATCATATAACAATCCCTCAACATGCAACAAAGAGTCACTCCAAAGTCACTAATAGAGGAGAACAAACAAAGAGATTATTGCAGGGTACGAAACCACCTCAAAGTTATCCTTTCTGATCGATCTATTCAAGAGTCCGTAGTAAAATAACATGAAGTTATTCTTTTCGTTCGATCTATCCTAGAGTTAGTACTAGAATAACACCTTAAGACACACATCAACCAAAACCCTAATGACACCTAGATACTCCAATGTCACCACAAGTATCCGTGGGTATGATTATACGATATGCATCACACAATCTCAGATTCATCTATTCAAAAAAACACAAAGTACTTCAAAGAGTGCCCAAAGTTTCTACCGAAGAGTCAAGACGAAAACGTGTGCCAACTCCTATGCATAAGTTCACAAGGTCACTGAACCCACAAGTTGATCACCAAAACATACATCAAGTAGATCACGTGAATATCCCATTGTCACCACAGATAAGCACATGCAAGACATACATCAAGTGTTCTCAAATTCTTAAAGACTTAGTCTGATAAGATAACTTCAAAGGGAAAACTCAATCCATTACAAGAGAGTAGAGGGGGAGAAACATCATAAGATCCAACTATAATAGCAAAGCTTGCGATACATCAAGATCATGCCATATCAAGAACACGAGAGAGAGAGAGAGATCAAACACATAGCTACTGGTACATACCCTCAGCCCCGAGGGTGAACTACTCCCTCCTCGTCATGGAGAGCGCCGGGATGATGAAGATGGCCACCGGTGAGGGATTCCCCCTCCGGCAGGGTGCCGGAACAGGGTCCCGATTGGTTTTTGGTGGCTACAGAGGCTTGCGGCGGCAGAACTCCCGATCTAGGTTTCTTTCTGGGGGTTTCTGTATTTATAGGAATTTTTGGCGTCGGTTTCACGTCAAGGGGGTGACTCGTCCACGAGATAGGGGGGCGAGCCCAGGGGGGTAGGGCGCGCCCTCCACCCTCGTGGACTGCTCGGGACTCTTCTAGACCAACTCTTTTACTCCGTGGGCTTCTTTTGGTCCATAAAAAATCATGAAAAATTGGCACGTCAATTGGGCTCCGTTTGGTATTCCTTTTCTTTAAAACTCAAAAACAAGGAAAAAAACAAAAACTGGCACTGGGCTCTAGGTTAATAGGTTAGTCCCAAAAATCATATAAAATAGCATATAAATGCATATAAAACATCCAAGATGGATAATATAATAGCATGGAACAATCAAAAATTATAGATACGTTGGGGACGTATCAGTAGCCGGCTAGTGGGAGCGCACCAGCGCACCCACTGGGTGTAGCCCCCGAGATTCGGGCCAACTACGTAGTAGTTGGGTCGAATCTTCAAATGCTTTGTCTTGTGTTGATTCTTGCTTTCTTGTAGCAAATGGATGCTTTTCGGGTCGGCGTCGACAACTGGCTTCTGGAGAAGCACCAGCAGATCACGTCACGGATTCCCGCCAAGGAGGAGGCGCTCCGCCTTGCCGAAGGTACGTTCCATGTGCTCTCAGTGGGGACGTGCTAGCGCACCCACTGGGTGTAGCCCCCGAGATTCGGGCCAACTACGTAGTAGTTGGGTCGAATCTTAAAGTGTTCTTGTCCCTTCTTTCATTGTCTTGACCTTGAATCTTCGCCGCACAGCCGCCGTGGCCGAGGTGCCGGTCTTGCGAACCTGGCTGGCCAGAGCCGGCCAGCAGCATGACCTAGCAACTACCGATGTCGACCGGCTCTGGGTTGAGGTGGAGCAGCTGAAGGCTGAAACCGCCAAGGTGGTGGAGGCCCAGCGGGCGCTTGCCGAAGCCGGCCAACAACCTGACTAGCTGGCCAGCGACAAGAGCCAGCTCCAGGCCGAAGTGGAGCACCTGAAAGCGGAGGCGGCCTAGGCGGCAGAGGCCCAGCAGGCACTCGCCGAAGCCGGCCAGCAGCGCGACCAGCTGGCCGGTGACAAGAGCCAACTCCAGGCTGAGGTGGAGCGTCTGAAGGTGGAGGATGCCAGGGCGGCGGAGGCCTGCCAGGCGGAGGTCCTCCGCCTCAAGGAGGAGTATGAGAGGGCGACCGCCGCTAAGGATGACGAGCTGAAGGCAGCCGTCGATAAGCGTGCCAAGCTGGAGAAGGCACTCGAAGCGCCCGACCGTGCCGGGGACTTGGAGCGGCATGGTACGTTGCTTGAAGCGCAACACCTGGATGAGGCCTTCGTCAGTAAGTGTTTCTTCGTTGGCTTCGCCGGGTTGTGAAGCCGGCTTTGTTTTTTCATTGCTAACTGTCTTGCTTTTCTTCTTGGCAGGGCACTTCCCAGAGATGCAGGAGATGGCGGACGAGGCCGTGCTTGCTCACCGGTCGACCCGGGCGAACGCGGGTGCCGAGCTTGACCCGAACGTTGCATGGAGTTTCCCGGAGATCATGCACGCCGCCGAGGCCCGCCTGGAGGTCGTGGGTACGCAGATGGTGCGGGTGTCCGTAGCCGGCGTGGGGATGCGACGACCCTCTAACTTGGCGCCGTTGCACCCGACAGCTTCACGCGTGGCGCGTTTCTGCCGCCCATGCCGGTGCTGACCTGGCGCTGAGGTTTGTCATGTCTTGGTACCCAGATCTGAATCTGGACCAGCTGGCAGCCCAACGAGCCGGCACGGAGCCTCAACTGCAGGCGGAGGCAGACCGGATCGCCGCACGTGCCAGCTACTTGGCCTTGTTTGTGTTGCATGATGAGTTCCAGGTAGAGCTTACTGAAGACGGCGTGGTGGTGTCGCCTAATGACTTCGGCTTGCTGCTCGACGACCCGAAAGCCAGCTTTGAGGAGATGGGCGCCTACACGGAAGACGAGGCCAAGTTGGGTGATACTAGTGCCTCGGTGAACCCGGAGGTCACCGCGGAGGAGCCGGCAGCTGCGCAACCCGGCGCGGGAATCGCCTGAAGCCGCCTTGTTTATCTTTTTACGTACTTTGGTTAAGTTGCAGGTCCACCCACCCACTAGGGTGTATTGGTGAATGTAATGAACTCTGGCCTTGGGCCCATATTTCAACGATATAAATATTTTTGCGAGTGTTTATGCCCTTTGCTCTTTGTTCTCTAAGCCTTTTTCCTTGCTTGCTTTTTCTTTGCCCCCCCCCCCCACGAGTCGAATAGCCGGGATCCGGTCTGTGACAAGGAGTTCGGTCCTTGGAGAGAGATTACTTAGGCCTTTCAAACATTGAGAGCGAGCGAAACACCCACTGGGCCGTGTTGGCAACTTAGTGGTGAAGCCGGGTTGGCCAATTTGGCAAATCCAACTTGGTGTTTCGCGGCATGTAGGTGCTTTGTCCCATAGTTCTTTCCGGACAATAGCCGAAGCCGGACTGTGACGTAGGGCGAAGTGGAGGACCTTGGCTACCCGACGCGCTGGGATGTGCTAAGGAGGACGGCGGGTTGTGGCCAACACAGCCAGCCCCGAGCCCCCGGGTTGGTCGTACCAACCTGGCGGTGGAGGTTTAAGAAAATTTACAAGGGTGTGTAAAACAAAATAGCTTGATAGGAAAAGGTAGGCCCCGAGTGTCATTCGGGGGTCCCATTGTCTTTCATAGAATTACAAAGGGCAACGATACATACGTGAGCATACAGTTAACTGTAAAATGGGCGGAGGAGCTCTGCATTCCAGGGCCGGCTTGTCTCTTTGTCGGCGGTATCTCTCTTGCGCCTTTTCAGCTTGCGGGCGTCGATGAGGTAGTAGGCGTTGCATTCACACAAGGCTTTGCTGACGATGAAGGGCCCTCCCATGGGGAGGCCAACTTGTGCTGGCAGGCTTGCTACTGGACAAGCCGGAGGACGAGGTCCCCTGCGGAATGCGAGGGGCTTGATCTTTTTGCTGTGGTAATGCCTCAGGCCTTGCTGATAGATGGCGGATCGGCTAAGGGCCAAAAGGTGTGCTTCTTCGAGTAGGTCGACACCGTCTTCACAGGCTTCCTTGGCTTGTGCTTCTATGTACATTGCAACTCGCGGGGAGTCGAACTCGATGTTGGTCGGAATGACGGCTTCTGCTCTGTAGACGAGGTAGAATTGGGTGAACCTAGTCGACCGGTTTGGCATTGTCCGGAGACTCCAGAGGACGGCCGGTAGCTCATCGAGCCAGCTGCCGGATGAACGGATGAGGGGCTCGACGAGCCGTGGCTTGATGCCGGATAGGATGAGGCCGTTGGCCCGCTCGACCTGGCAGTTGGACTGAGGATGGGCCACAGAGGCCAGGTCAAGCCGGATGCCGGAGACAGAGCAGTATTGTGCCAGGGCGCCCTTGGCAAAGTTGGTGCCGTTGTCCATGATGATGCTGTGCAGGACGCCATAGCGCACCGCGATGTCTTTGATGAACCGGACGGCTGTTGGCTCGTCCAGCTTCTTGATCGGCCGCGCCTCGATCCACTTGGTGAACTTGTCGACCGCCACCAGCAAGTGCGTCATGCCGCCTCGAGCGGTCTTGAAGGGGCCTACCATGTCGAGCCCCCAGACCGCAAAGGGCCAGGTGATCGGGATGGTTTGCAGGGCCGACACCGGCTAGTGTCCGCGCTTGCTGAAGTGTTGGCAACCTTCACACTTGAGAACGAGCTACTCGGCGTCTTTGAGGGCCGTGGGCCAGTAGAAACCATGGCGAAAAGCCTTGGCCACCAAGGACCTGGAGGTGGCGTGGTACCCGCACTCGCCCTGGTGTATGTCGAGGAGGATCTCTATGCCCTTGTCTTGCTCGACGCAGCGCTGGAACACGCGTGTCGCGCTGCGCATGACGAGCTCGTTGTTGATGATGCTGTAGGCGGATGCCTAGCGTTGCACTTGCCGGGCCTCAGTCTCGACCATGGGGAGCGCTCTGTTCTCTAGGAAGGCCGGGATAACCTGGGCCCATGACGGAGCCGTCACCACGGCGAAGACGTCCACCAAGGCGGGTTCTGGGGCGGCAGCCCCCGGGTTAGGGACGGTGGTGGCCGGGTTGGGCACGGCAACCCTCGGCCGGGTACAGCAGCCCTCGGGCTGGGTTCAGCAGTCCCCGGGCCGGGTTCCTCAACTCCCGGGACCGGGTTGGGGACAGCAGCCCCCGAGCTTGGACAGCAGCCCCCAGGTCCGGGTTGGGAAGGGGTGCCGCAGGGTCGTCTGGGATGAAGATGGACTCGGAATCCGGAGACGGCTTGACGGACGGCTTGCGCAAGTGCTCGAGGGAGACACCAGGTGGTATGACCTGCGGGGATGAGCCAATCTTGGCTAGCGTGTCGGCGGCTTCGTTTTCTGTGCGCGGGGCATGAAGGAACTCGTAGCCGTCAAAGGTGCCGGAGAGTTGCTGGACTAGGAAACGATAGCTGGCCATGTTGGCATCCCGGACGTCCCACTCACTGGAACACTGCTGCACCACCAGATCTGAGTCACCATAGCATAGAATGCGCCGGACGCTGAGTTCCTTGGCAAGCCAGAGGCCGTGCACAAGGGCTTCATACTCGGCGACATTGTTGGAGGTAGCGAAGTGGATCTGGAGCGCGTATCATAGCCGGTCTCCCTTGGGGAAGAGAACACGATTCCGACTCCCAGGCCGGAGCGCATCTTGGAGCCGTCAAAGTGCATGCGCCAATGCGTGGAATCCGGCGGCGGCGGCAGGTACTGGTCTCTGACCAGTCAACGAGGAAGTCGAACAGGGCTTGGAACTTGATCGTGGTGCGGGGCTCGTAGAGGATGGTGTGGCTGGCCGATACGTCTCCAACATATCTATAATTTTTTATTGTTCCATGCTATTATATTATCAGTTTTGGATGTTTAATGGACTTTATTATGCACTTTTATATTATTTTTGGGACTAAGCTATTAACCAAAAGCCCAGTGCAAATTGCTGTTTTTTGCCTATTTTAGTGTTTCACAGAAAAGGAATATCAAACAGAATCTAAACGGAATAAAACCTTCGCGAGGATCGTTTTTGGAACAAACGCAATCCAGGAGACTTGGAGTGGATGTCAAGGAAGCAATGAGGCGGCCACGAGGTAGGAGGGCGCGCCCCCACCCTCGTGGGCCCCTTCTGGCTCCACCGACCTACTTCTTTCGCCTATATATACTCATATACCCTGAAAACATCCAGGAGCACCACGAAACCCTATTTCCACCGCCGCAACCTTCTGTACTAGTGAGATCCCATCTTGGGGCCTTTTCCGGCACTCTGCCGGAGGGGGAATTGATCATGGAGGGCTTCTACATCAACACCATGGCCTCTCCGATGATGCGTGAGTAGTTTACCACAGACCTTCGGGTCCATAGTTATTAGCTAGATGGCTTCTTCTCTCTCTTTGGATCTCAATACAAAGTTCTCCTCGATTCTCTTGGAGATCTATTCAATGTAACTCTTTTTGCGGTGTGTTTGCCGAGATCCGATGAATTGTGGGTTTATGAACTCGATTATCTATGAATATTATTTGATCCTTCTCTGAATTCTTATATGCATGATTCTATATCTTTGCAAGTCTCTTCAAATTATCGGTTTAGTTTGGCCTACTAGATTGATCTTTCTTGCAATGGGAGAAGTGCTTAGCTTTGGGTTCAATCTTGCGGTGTCCTTTCCCAGTGACGGCAGGGGCAGCAAGGCAGATATTGTATTGTTGCCATCGAGGATAAAAATATGGGGTTTATATCATATTGCTTGAGTTTATCCCTCTACATCATGTCATCTTGCCTAATGCGTTACTCCGTTCTTATAAACTTAATACTCTAGATGCATGCCGGATAGCGGTCAATTTGTGGAGTAATAGTAGTAGATGCAGAATCGTTTCGGTCTACTTGACACGAACGTGATGCCTATATTCATGATCTTTGCCTTAGATATCATCATAAATATGCACTATTCTATCAATTGCTCGGCAGTAATTTGTTCACCCACCGTAATAGATGCTATCTTGAGAGAAGCCACTAGTGAAACCTATGCCCCCCGGGTCTACTTTACATCATATAGGTTTTCAATCTACAATTCTAGTTTACTATTTATCTTGCTATCTTTATCTATACCTCAAAAATACCAAAATATTTATCTTATTATCTTTATCAGATCTCACTTTTGCAAGTGGCCGTGAAGGGATTGACAACCCCTTTATCGCGTTGGTTGCAAGGTTCTTATTTGTTTGTGCAGGTACGAGGGACTTGCGTGTAGTCTCCTACAGGATTGATACCTTGGTTCTCAAAAACTGAGGGAAATACTTACGCTACTTTGCTGCATCACCCTTTCCTCTTCAAGGGAAAACCAACGCATGCTCAAGAGGTAGCAAGAAGGATTTCTGGTGCCGTTGCCGGGGTGGTTTACGCCAAGTCAAGTCAAGATTTGATCTCCCGCCAACGTGTGATTTCTGGCGCCGTTGCCGGGGAGATCTACGCACAAGTCAAGACATACCAAGTACCCATCACAAACTCTTATCCCTCACATTACATTATTTACCATTTGCCTCTCGTTTTCCTCTCCCGCACTTCACCTTTGCCTTTTCTTCGCCTTCTTCCCGTATGTCTTTTTGTTTGTGTTTCCATGTGCCTTCTATTTGCTTGCTAAGAATCTATTGACATGGATCCACTTAAAGTGTTCTACTTGGATCATCTTCAATCTATATGTGCTCGTGCTGAAACCCCAACTAGTTTAGTTGAGGGAAAATCTTTAGATGAGCATGCTCATTTTGTGCGTCATCGTTTGTCTGAAAAGGCGAAGCTCTTATGGTATCAAATAAATAGTTTGCTATGATATGCTTGGAATCTTTGTGAAATTTATGATTTTACTTGTTGCTCTAAGAACCCTAAAAAACACCTTCCCTACCTATGTGAGTTTAATTATAATGAAATCTTATCTTCTTATGAAAAGGGTGTTTATAGTTACTATGATATCGAACAAATTGAGGAATTTGTCATTTTTAAGGGTGCTCATGAAGTTGCTTCTTTGATTGAAAATTCGGACATACTTAAATATTGCTATGAAAACTATGCTCATAATGTCTATGTCAAAGAATTTACTGAGGGAATGACCGTTGCTTTGGAAGAAAATAATGATATGCATGAATCTATAGATAATGACGATTCCGGTGATTTGATTGAAATTTCCCTTGGTGAACATGATGCTTGCTATTCTTGTGGCCATGATGCCAATATTTTTGAAGACGAATTTGCTATAGTTCCTTATGTTGAACATGAGATCGTTGCTATTGCGCCCATACTTGATAGTTCCTTTGATGAAAAGCATGATTGCAATGATGTTATTATAAATTCTATTGATGTCAATTGTGTTAATGATATGCAAAACCCCAAGCTTGGGGATGCTAGTTTTTCTATGACTACTATTTGTTGCAATGATCATGATTGGGGTGATTCTTCTTTTGATCTTGAAAATTTATTTAAGCCCCATGATAAATATGAGATTGATAATAGTGTTTGCAATATTATTGAAAGTGGGTTTGGAAGAGTGTCAACTTTAGATCCCACATATTTGGAGAATGTTCAATCTTATGAATTTTTTTGATAAAAGTGGGTTTGGAGAGGTCATGACTTTAATTTATGTTAATCCCACTATTTTGGAAGAGTGTGAACTTTGCATACATGTGGATCATGTTAAGAATATGTTTTGTGATAGCTATATTGTTGAATTTGAATATGATCCCACATGCAATTATTATGAGAGAGGAAAATATGGTTGTAGAAATTTTCATGTTACTAAATTACCTCTCGTTATGTTGAGATTGTTATTGTTTCTCACTTCTTTCTTGCATATGCTAGTTTTTGCTTGTATTAATAATGTATTTGCCTATAAGATGCCTATGCATAGGAAGTATGTTAGACTTAGATGTGTTTATCACGTGTTCTATGATTCTCTCTTTGTGCTTTAATTCTTGTCTTTGATGTGAGCATCATTAAAATTATTAATGCCTAGCTAGGGGCGTTAAACGATAGCGCTTGTTGGGAGGCAACCCAATTTTATTTTTGTTCCTTGATTTTGTTCCTGTTTAGTAATAAATAATTCATATACCCTATGGTTAGATGTGGTTTTATGTTTTAATTAGTGTTTGTGCCAAGTAAAGCCTATAGGATCTTCTTGGGTGATAATTATTTGATCTTGCTGAAAAAGACAGAAACTTTCTGCTCACAAAAACAATTGTTAAAATCACCAGAAAGTGATAAAATACTGATTCCAATTGCAGTAGATCAATAATAAAATTATATAGGTCGTCCTATTTTGGCAGAATTTTTGGAGTTGCATAAGTTTGCGTTTGATACAGATTACTACAGACTGTTCTGTTTTTGACAGATTCTGTTTTTCGTGTGTTGTTTGCTTATTTTGATGAATCTATGGCTAGTATCGGGGGGTATGAACCATAGAGAAGTTGGAATACAGTAGGTTTAACACCAATATAAATAAAGAATGAGTTCATTACAATACCTTAAGGTGGTGGTTTGTTTTCTTATACTAACGGAGCTCATGAGATTTTCTGTTGAGTTTTGTGTTGTGAAGTTTTCAAGTTTTTTGGGTAAAGATTTGATGGATTATGGAATAAGGAGTGGCAAGAGCCTAAGCTTGGGGATTCCCAAGGCACCCCAAGGTAAAATTCAAGGACAACCAAAAGCCTAAGCTTGGGGATGCCCCGGAAGGCATCCCCTCTTTCGTCTTTGTCTATCGATAACTTTACTTGAGGCTATATTTCTATTCACCACATGATATGTGTTTTGCTTGGAGCGTCTTGTATGATTTGAGTCTTTGCTTTTTAGTTTACCACAATCATCCTCGCTGTACAAACCTTTTGAGAGAGACACACATGAATCGGAATTTATTAGAATACTCTATGTGCTTCACTTATATCTTTTGAGCTAGATAATTTTGCTCTAGTGCTTCACTTATATTTTTTAGAGCATGGTGGTGGTTATATTTTATAGAAATTATTGATCTCTCATGCTTCACTTATATTATTTTGAGAGTCTTTTAGAACAGCATGGTAATTTGCTTTGGCTATAAAATTAGTCCTAATATGATAGGCATTCAAGATGGGTATGATAAAAACTTTCATATAGAGTGCATAAAATGCTATGATAAATTTGATACTTGATAATGGTTTTGAGATATAAAGGTGGTAATATTAGAGTCATGCTAGTTGGGTAATCGTGAAATTGAGAAATACTTGTGTTAAAGTTGGCAAGTCCCGTAGCATGCACGTATGGTAAACGTTGTGTGACAAAATTGAAGCATGGGGTGTTGTTTGAGTGCTTTCCTTATGAGTGGTGGTTGGGGACGAGCGATGGTCTTTTCCTACCAATCTATACCTCTAGGGGCATGCGTAGTAGTACTTTGCTTCGAGGGCTGATAAACTTTTGCAATAAGTATATGATTTCTTTATGACTAATGTGAGTCCATGGATCATACGCACTCTTACCTTTCCGCAATTTGATAGCCTCTACGGTACCGTGCATTGCCCTTTCTCACCTTGAGAGTTGGTGCAAACTTCGCCGGTGCGTCCAAACCCCGTGATACGATACGCTCTATCACACATAAGCCTCCTTATATCTTCCTCAAAACAGCCACCATACCTACCTATTATGGCATTTCCATAGCCATTCCGAGATATATTGCCATGCAACTTTCCACTGTTCGGTTTATTATGACACGCTCCATCATTGTCATATTGCTTTGCATGATCATGTAGTTGACATCGTATTTGTGGCAAGGCCACTTTCATAATTCTTTCATACATGTCGCTCCTGGTTCATCGCATATCCCGGTACACCGCCGGAGGCATTCACATAGAGTCATATTTTTGTTCTAGTATCGAGTTGTAACATTGAGTTATGAGTAAATAAAAGTGTGATGATCATCATTATTAGAGCATTGTCCCATGTGAGGAAAGACTATAAAAATAAAAATAAAATAAAAGAGGCCAAAGAAGCCCAAATAAAAAAAGAGGCCAAATAAGCCCAAAAAATGAGAGAAAAGAGAGAAGGGACAATGTTACTATCCTTTTTCCACACTTGTGCTTCAAAATAGCACCATGATCTTCATGATAGAGAGTTTCTTATTTTGTCACTTTCATATACTAGTGGGAATCTTTCATTATAGAAGTTGGCTTGTATATTCCAATGATGGGCTTCCTCAAATGCCCGAGGTCTTCATGAGAAAGCAAGTTGGATGCACACCCACTTAGTTTTCAGTTTGAGCTTTCATACACTTATAGCTCTAGTGCATCCGTTGCATGGAAATCCCTACTCCTCGCATTGACATCAATTGATGGGCATCTCCATATCCCGTTGATTAGCCGCGTCAATGTGAGACTTTCTCCTTTTTTGTCTTCTCTCATAACCCCCATCATCATATGCTATTCCACCTATAGTGATATATCCATGGCTTGCGCTCATGTATTGCGTAAGGGTTGAAAAGGCTGAAGCGCGTTAAAAATTATGAACCAATTGCTCAGCTTGTCATCGGGGTTATGCATAATGGGAGCATTTTGTGGGACGAAAATGAAGCATGGCCAAACTATATGATTTTGTAGGGATGAGCTTTCTTTGGCTATGTTATTTGATAAGACATAATTGCTTGGCTAGTATGCTTGAAGTATTACTATTTTTATGTCAATATTGAACATTTATCTTGAACCTTTTGGATCTGATATTCATGCCACAATAAAGAGAATTAAATTGAAAATTATGTTAGGTAGCATTCCACATCAAAAATTTTGTTTTTATCATTTACCTACTCGAGGACGAGCAGGAATTAAGCTTGGGGATGCTTGATACGTCTGCAACGTATCTATAATTTTTGATTGTTCCATGCTATTATATTATCTGTTTTGGATGTTTAATGGGCTTTATTATGCACTTTTATATTATTTTTGGGACTAACCTATTAACCGAAAGCCCAGTGCGAATTGCTGTTTTTTTGCCTATTTTAGTGTTTCGCAGAAAAGGAATATCAAACGGAATCCAAACGGAATGAAACCTTCGCGAGGATCGTTTTTGGAACAAACGCAATCCAGGAGACTTGGAGTGGACGTCAAGGAAGCAATGAGGCGGCCACGAGGTAGGAGGGCGCGCCCCCACCGTCATGGGTCCCTCGTGGCTCCACCGACCTACTTCTTTCGCCTATATATACTCATAGACCCTGAAAACATCCAGGAGCACCACGAAACCCTATTTCCACTGCCGCAACCTTCTGTACCCGTGAGATCCCATCTTGGGGCCTTTTCCGGCGCTCTGCCGGAGGGGGAATCGATCACGGAGGGCTTCTACATCAACACCATGGCCTCTCCGATGATGCGTGAATAGTTTACCACAGACCTTCGGGTTCATAGTTATTAGCTAGATGGCTTCTTCTCTCTCTTTGGATCTCAATACAAATTTCTTCTCGATTCTCTTGGAGATCTATTCGATGTAACTCTTTTTGCAGTGTGTTCGCCGAGATCCGAAGAATTGTGGGTTTATGAACTTGATTATATATGAATATTATTTGATTCTTCTCTGAATTCTTATATGCATGATTTGATATCTTTGCAACTCTCTTCGAATTATCGGTTTAGTTTGGCCTACTAGATTGATTTTTCTTGCAATGGGAGAAGTGCTTAGCTTTGGGTTCAATCTTGCGGTGTCCTTTCCCAGTGACAGTAGGGGCAGCATGGCACGTATTGTATTGTTGCCATCGAGGATAAAAAGATGAGTTTATCCCTCTACATCATGTCTTCTTGCCTAATGCGTTACTCCGTTCTTATGAACTTAATACTCTAGATGCATGCTGGATAGCGGTTGACGTGTGGAGTAATAGTAGTAGATGCAGAATCGTTTCGGTCTACTTGACACGGACGTGATGCCTATATTCATGATCATTGCCTTAGATATCATCATAACTATGCACTATTCTATCAGTTGCTCGGCAGTAATTTGTTCACCCACCGTAATACATGCTATCTTGAGAGAAGCCACTTGTGAAAACTATGGCCCCCGGGTCTACTTTACATCATATAAGTTTTCAATCTACAATTCTAGTTTACTATTTATCTTGCAATCTTTATCTATACCACAAAAATACCAAAAATATTTATCTTATTATCTTTATCAGATCTCACTTTTGCAAGTGGCCGTGAAGGGATTGACAACCCCTTTATCGCGTTGGTTGCAAGGTTCTTATTTGTTTGTGCAGGTACGAGGGACTTGCGTGTGGTCTCCTACTGGATTGATACCTTGGTTCTCAAAAACTGAGGGAAATACTTATGCTACTTTGCTGCATCACCCTTTCCTCTTCAAGGGAAAACCGACGCATGCTCAAGGGGTAGCACTGGCCAGCTTGATGGCCCACTTGGCAACCCGGCCAGAGGCATCCCGGCAGCTCATGATCTCGCCGATGGGGGTCGTGCTGACCACAGTGATGACATGCTCTTGGAAGTACTGCTTCAGCTTCTTGGCGGTAAAATACATGCCATAACACATCTTCTGGTAGTGCGGGTAGTTCTGCTCGGAGGCGGAAAGCACCTCGCTCAGGTAGTAGACCGGGCGCTAGACAGACTGGATCTTGCCCTTCTCTGGTCGCTCGACCACTAGCACCGTGTTGACCGACCGCGAGGGGGCGGCAATGTATAGAAACAACGGCTCCTTGTCAGCCGGTGAGGCCAGGACGGGTGCGGTGGAGAGCATGTGCTTGAGATCCCGGAACTCTTCATCTGCCTGGTCGTTCCACTCGAACGGTGATGTTTTCTTCATCAGCTGATATAGGGGCAAGGCCCTCTCGCCCAGCCGGCTGAGAAAGTGGCTGGCCGAGGCCAAGCAGCCGGTGAACTTCTGGACATCTCGCAGCTGGGTTGGCTTGCGCATGTGCTCGATGGCCTTGATCTTCTCTGGGTTCGCCTCAATGCCGGGCTTCGAGACGAGGAAACTGAGCAGCTTCCCGACTAGAATGCCGAAGACGCACTGCTCTGGGTTGAGCTTGATCTGGCACTCACACAGATTGGCAAAGGTCTCCTTCAGGTCGTCATGGAGCATGAGGTGCTGCTTGGTCTTCACCACAATGTCGTCCACGTGGACGTGGATGTTGCGGCCGAGTTGCGTCAGCGGGCATTTTTGCATGCAGCGCTGGAAGGTGGTGTCGGCATTCTACAAGCCGAACGACATGGTGATGTAGCAGTATGCCCCGAAGGGCGTGATGAAGGATGTCTTCAGGGCGTCGACAGGGTCCAGCTTGATCTGATGATAGCCGGAGTAAGCATCCAGGAAGGACAAGAGCTCACAGCCGGCGGCAGAGTTGATTACTTGATCTATCCACGGGAGAGCGAAAGGATCCTTGGGGCAGGCCTTGTTCAAGCTGGTGTAGTCCATGCACATGCGCCATGTGTTCTTCTTCTTCTGTACGAGGATCGGGTTGGCCAGCCACTCGAGGTGAAACACTTCCATGATGAAGCCGGCTGCGAGTAGCTTGGCGACCTCTTCACCGATGGTTCTGCTCTTCGCTTCTGAAAAGCGATGCAAGGGTTGACGGACAGGCTTGGCATCCTTGCAGACGTGGAGTTTGTGCTCGGCGTACTCCCTCGGAATTCCCGTCATCTCCTTTGGGATCCATGCAAATATATCCCGATTCACACGGAGGAAGTCGACGAGCTCGCCTTCCTATTTGCTGTCGAGGCGGGCGCCCCCGACGACCTACTTGCTGCAGCTTGGTTCTTCTGGGTTCAACTTGACCTTCTTGGTCTCCTTGGATGGCTGAAACGAGGCCTCGCCAGCCGACTCCATGGCTGAAGCCGGCACAGCCGACGTCTCGTTGGCTAGTGCAACGATTCGGTCGAGTTGGCGCCGCTCCTCGTCTATGACCAGCGACTCGGCCAACTTGGCACCGGCTAGAGCGCACTCTAGGGACTTCTGGTAGTAGTAGATGATGTTGATGAGGCCCTTGGGACCCGACATCTTCATCTTCAGGTAGGCGTAGTGGGGAATGGCCATGAACTTGGTAAGCGGGCCGGCCCCGCAGCGCGTGGTATGCGCTGGACATGTCCACCACCTCCAACCAGATGGGCTCGCGCCAAAAGTGGTCGCTCATGCAGAACAGTACATCAAGCCGGATCTGGCCGATGGGAGAGCAGGAGAGACCTGGTACGATGCCGTCGAACACCATCCGGGATGGCTCCAGGTCCTTGGCCTCGAGGCCGAGCTTGGTCATGGTGTCGCGGTAGAGGATGTTGATGCTGCTGCCGCCATCGATGAGGACCTGTGAAAATTTGCAAGTCCGCCTGGCGAAGATGGTGGTGTCAAGGACAAGAGCGTAGCCACCCGGGTTTGGCATGACGGCCGACCAGTGCATGTACTCTGGCACGGCCGGGACGACAGTGTTCACCTCGTGTCGACGCAGGCGCTCGCTGCGCTTGTCATCGCCGAGGCTGGTGAAGATGGTGTAGCTCGCGTTCTGGTTGGGGAAAACATCATCGTGCCTCGCGCCATTTGCCGGGAGCGGGGGTGGTGGAGGCGGAGCCGGCTGTGCCGCGCCCGGAGCCGGAGAGGGGGGCGATAGGATGTCGCCCCTCATGATGCGCTTGGTGATGGCGCATTGCCGGAGCGTGTGCGTGGATGGCCTCACGCTGCTGTGGTGCTTGGAGGGAGCGTCGAGCATCTCCTCGAAGCTCCTGGCGGATTGCCATGGGGTCTTGCTGGCTTGCAGGCTCGCTCGGCCCCGGGCGCCTGCTCGGCGGCCGCGATGAGGCGGTTGTTGTAGCGCGGGGCTGATCGGCCTTGCGCTTGTTGTTCTGCTGGTTGTTCTGCTGGTGGCTGCTCTCGCCAGCCGGCTTGGGGGTGTTGCCGGCATCGCCATGCCGGCTTCATCCAGCACCACCTAGATCTTCATGGCGGAGTCGGCGTTGGTGTACTTGTCCACGATGACCATGAGCGCGGCCATGGTGGTCGGCTCAGAGCGTAGGAGCTTGTGGCTGAGGAGGGTGCCATCCCGGCAGCCGCTCACAAAGTACTGAATGGCTTGGACCTCATGGATGCCCTCGCAGCTATTCGGGAGCTCGGTCCAGCGTGCGAGGTCCTCGCGGCCGGTTTCAGCTGGCCCCTTGCGATATCAGCCACGACCGGAGCTCCGCCGCACTAGCCGAACCGCGCCGATCACTCCGTCAAGGCTGCTGCATCAACCTGTCGGGACCAGAATCCAGCGGCGGTCGTCCCCTATTTACCAATACCGTCCGGTATCATTCTTCTCCTTTCTCAGATCCACATTAGGGCACTCGAGTTCATACAACTCATCCAACTTCATCTCATCTCCGAACAGTCTTGTATTTCAATGTGAAACCGATATAGAAGTAATGCGGTAGCAGTTTAGCCTTCACCTTGTATCTAGTGTAGATTCCTTCTTCTTTAGAATCAGTACATAATCTGTTAGCTTTTCCGTCACTGCCTTTTTTAGGTCTAGCAATTATTTTCCTTTTTTGCACCACTCGTAGATCCGCAAATATAGCTGTGAACTGTGAAAAAAGTTTGCCCTACACTTAGCAAAATCCAATAATCTTGGATCCATAAATACTTGACCCACCTTTCACTTCTCGAGCAGCTTAATAGTGAACTTGTAACCCGCCAGGAATTCCAAAACTTCTTCTTTCAATTAACTCGCCAACATGCTGCTGGTTTATACTTTCATAACTTAACCCGCCATATTCTCATGGCTTGATAGTCACTTCACTCCATGGCTAGGGCGCCTCACCATTGCAATTAAAACCCACCATACCTTTATTCCTTGGTCACATATTTTTAAACCAGCCAACCATGACTAAGACTCACACTTCTTGCGACTGGGTTGCTTCCAGAATCTCTGAGCTCTCGTTAAACGAGTATGTGGACATGGGGGTTTTGCCAGCTAAAGAGGTTATTCACTGGCGGGTTCCCGGTCCTGAAACTACTCCTCAACCCGGAGAAGGCGAAGTTGTTATTTTTTCGGATCACCTCCTCTGTGGCTTTTCACCACCTGGGTCCAAATTCTTCTGGGATGCTCTGCATTTTTACAAACTTCATCCTCAAGACATCGGTCCCAACTCCGTCTCTAACCTATGCCACTTTCATGTATTCTGTGAGGTGTACCTTCAAGAAGAGCCCGCTGTTGATCTCTTCAAGGATTTCTTTTACATCAACTGCCAAACTGAAATGATAGATGGGCCCAGTATTGAACTTGGAGGTGTTTCTATCCAAAGGCAGAGAGATGTAACCTTTCCCTCAGCTGCACTACCAAGCCACCCTAAAGACTGGAACTATACCTGGTTTTATTGCATAGACACCTCTCTAGCTGGAGAAAATCCCTTGCTGGGTTATCACCCCTACCAGCTCAGCATCAACAGTGATCTTCCGGGTCGATTGACTGCCGCAGAACGCGCCGGGTATGCCCGCACGTTTTCAAAGATAAGGGCCTTAATAGCCAACGGATTAACTGGAGTTGATCTGACCCACTGTTGGGTCGCATGGAGGATTTTACCACTGAGCTGGCGCAAAGGCTTAATGTGCCAATATACTGGTGATACGAAGGACCCACAGCGTTACAATCAAACACGCCTGACTGAGAAAGAGATCAATGACACAGTTAAGACATTGCTTGGGGAAAACTGCAACAAAGTGGGACTGAATCCTTTCTGCACTCTTAACCAGGCTCCTGCTGTAAGTATTTTGAGTGAATCTTCATCTTGTTTATCTATCTCTTGTGCTTCATATCCTTCAAACTATTGCTCACGCATGTACATAGGACGACTCTTATTTCTGGAAGAAGAGGCTAACAGCCACCCCGCCCAGTAAGAAGACTAAAACAGGGACGTCTCGTGGCACGGGTCGACACAAGAAACAAGCAGTAGACGAGTTTCTCGAACTGGATGAGTCGGAGGTAGAACTTGACTCCCTTGGTCTTATTTTTATGCAACTTATTGATGTTGATTCCTCTCAGGATGAAGTGGAAATGAGCCATGCCGATGCTGCAGAGGTAATTACTGTCTCCTCCGACTCAGAACCCTTGCCCAGAAAGAAAACACGGCGGGTCATCCGGAAAGTAAGATTTTCTCATCCTCTTGCTTATTTGGACCCCAACTTTCTTTTCAAGAAGCGGCAGCATGAGTCAAGGCGCCTGGCCCGGAGCGGCGGCTCTGAAGATCTCGTAGCTGGCTTATCCCATACTCTGGCTCCTCAGAAACGTCGTAATGAGGTGCATCATAAACAACCTTTATCTTTTCCACTAGCCAGTCTTGTGCGGCAACCTCTTAACTCTGATTCCAACTATCAGGGAACACCTACATCATTCGGCGACTCTACTGGAATGCAGCTTCCTGCCTTCGTTGTTCTCCAGGGGTAAGTACTTACATTTATTGAAAGACTTGTTATCATATACTCATAAGCTCTTTGCTCTTGTCACTGGGCCAAAGCAAAAATTGGCAAGAAACAGAAAGTGGGCGGCTCTTCCAAAGCCCACGATGTCTCCGAGCCGGAGAAGCAGGTGTTGGAGACCCCAGAGGTCCCAATCAAGAACCCTGAAGATCCTATTAACCAGCGAGATGACCCGCTCCAGAAACTGATGCTGCAGCTTTTGAGCCCATGAACACTGATGTTAACCCAGCGCCTAGCCATGACCCACCAAGTCCTAAGCCTATCTCTCCCGCCAAATCAACTGACAAGAGCCCGGCTGATGACAATGTTGATGATATTGCTGTTATCAGGACATCTTTTAAGGCGCCCGAACTCTCCAGAATGCTCTCCAAGCACTCAGCTAAAGAAGAAACACCTTCATTGGAGAAGGGAAGGCTAAAATGGATTTGCAGAGTTATGCGGACTTTAGCACGGGCGAGCTGCACGTGGGTTATCTGAACCACCTTCACACAAGCTGCAACTTAGAAGCCGGCTTAGTGAACTTGATGAAGCAGAAATATGAGGTATGAGCTTACCCTTTTCTGCCTTAGCATATATACATACTCATGTAGCCCCCAAGGGCCGGCTTATCTTGACAAGATGAGCCGGGTCTTCGAATATCCACTTTGAATGAACCTCGCGTAGCCCCCAAGGGCCAGCTTATATTAATGAGATGAGCCAGGTCTTCAAAATATGCATCTTAAAAGAACCGCGCGTTGCCCCCAAGGGTCGGGTTATCTTGAAAAGATAACTTGGGTCACGCGAGTACTCTCTATAAAAGAATGTAGCCCCCAAGGGCCGGCTTATTGCTGAGCCGGGTCAAAATATAATTTGAAATGACCTACATTAGCCCCCAAGTGCAAAGTATATTGCTTGCCATGTGCTTGGGACTTGAATAATAGTATGAGAATAAATCTGACCCATACTGAACTGCAAATATGGCTTCAAATCCTTCTTGCAGGAAGCATTAAGTACGAAAGAGTCTCAACTTGGTGACTTAAAGAAAAATGTTGAGTTGCAACAGGCTGAGACCATCAAAGTTGAGTCAGAACAGAAATCTTCATTGGAAGATATTGAAAAACTCAAGGCAAACTTTGATGCAAAAAGAACTACCTGAGAAACTGACAAAGCTACACTGCTAAAAAGAGCGGAAGAGGATGAGAAGCAACTTAAGCCGGAAACTAACTAGCTTGTTGGCTTAAAATGGCATATATCCCAAATGACAGCCGCCATCTTTGGTAAGTTAAAACTTGTACTCAATTGAAGCTAATCATATATCAGTGCAAAATGTTGTAACCCGCCTAGCGACTCAAAATACTTGATTGCTAACTCAACTGACTTGTTTTGCAACTGTATGATAGGTGCCAGGAGTGCCAACCTTTGAGAAAACATGTTATTGAAGCTTAGAGTTGTTTACTCATTAACGGAGCAATTATCCTGGGAGCCTGCGAACCCTTGTGGCCGTAGCAAGTTTTAAGAAACCTCCAACTGCTATCAAGACTGTGCTGGAACATCTGTCAACTGTGCCATCACAGATTGAAGAAAAAAAGCTATCAGCTGCCCGCACAGGAGTCCTTAATGCTCTAAGCCAGGATAAAGCGTGGCAATCAGAGTTAGACCCGACTGAAATGGTTGGCGGGTGTATAGAGTTTAATGATAATGGCTCAATCTTCAAAGAAGTAGACTTTGCCAGATGTGCTAGGGAGATGCGACCTCTCGCGTGTCAACTTGCGCAAGAAGTGGATCTGTCCAAATATCAGGCGGCTTATGACAGCAAAAACATCTGTATCAAGCCGCCTTCTCATGAGATTGTGGATTTAACTCCTCCAAGGTGTAAACATGCTTTTGCCCCCGACCTTGACCGTTCTCTTATTCTTAACGAGGAAGCTACCTTTGAGGCGTTAACCGGCATTGACTGGACATCGGCTACTCTCCAGATTGCAGCCGAGGACGAGCCGGCACAGGATGACCCGGAGGCCTCCACCTCAAGGCACCATGATGATAGTAACCTGCCTAGTCAGAACCCAGATGGCACTGTGGCCGGCTCCAAGGAGTGATGTGACTCACGAAAGCTTAAACACTTTTGGGCTCATTTGTAGCCATGTAATAGCTTTAGTGGAAAACAGTTAACTTCCCTGCCATGCCTTCATGCAAGCTCTTATCAACTTATGCTCCAGTTGGTTTTAACTTTTGTGATCCTCTCACATATATGCATATCTGGTGTTGTCATATTTCTAAAATTTCTTATGGTCTTGATATGACTGGTGAAGAATCCATCAACTCTTGCTCTGTCAATTTGCAAAAACTCCAAGGCGGGTTAAAAACCCAATAACTCATGGTCTGAAAAGACTTGAACAATCCCCTTGGCGGGTCACAATAACCATAAACTCAAGCTATGAGTAATGCTAACCCGGATCTTCCATGATCCAAGGGCTTACAGCTTTTGTATGACAAAAATTCCTATAAAACAAGAAATAGAGAATATATACATGTATATCTCAAATATTTTGTAAGTCGGCTTTGAAGGCACGACCAAAAGAGACCAACTCTTGTTTTATGTTTTAAAAAATTCAATTTTTGCGCCTCAAAGAAGCTTGGCATGAAAGCCGTTCATCCCATAAGCTGGCTCTCACGTGACATAAATCCGTCATTTAAACCTTAACTAGTTCAGGGTCTTATTGAAAAGATTGATTGTTAAGAGTACGAACGGGCCACATAGCGGAGAGACTACAACAGACAGGTGAGTTTATCCTAGCTCTCTATAAGTCGGCTCTCACGTATTTTGTTGATGACATGATCAATTGACTAGTCAAACATTCCACGTGGCGCAACTAGTGTTGCACCATCAGCGTGTAATCATGGGCCCACCCGTCAGCGCGTATATGATAGAAAGAAATGGTAGTTTGAGTCTGTACCGTGCTAATAAAATACATTTTATGGTGATCATACGGTCACTGGCTCACCATACAGCTCCGTAATTTGTTGATGATACGATCAATTGACTAGTCAAACGGTCCACATTCAGTAGTGCACATTACCATAGGGGCCCACCCGTCAATGCGTATATGAAAGACATAAATGGTAATAAATTAGTGGTCGGTGGGGATTCGAAGTCGTGAGACCTCTGGTTGGCAGCCCGCGCCCCTAACCACAGCGGACAAGGATCGCCTTGTGATGATATGCTGAGCCGGCCGTTTTAATTGCACGCACGCACGAGCCACTGTGGTGAATGCAAACTCATCACACATGCGCACAAGCATGCCCACAACGCCCGCATGCATGCATGCAATACTCACACGTACCGATTTAGCTACACTTCAGTCGACCGAATCGACTTTTGGGTTAGTCGATTTTCAGGGGGTGGGGGGCTCGCTCGAGTTAAGGAAGAACCAGCCTCAATGGGGAAAGGGCTCGCCGGAGAGGTATCCCACTATCTATCTTAGGGTTCAGGGTGGGGGCGGTGGCCGCCGGCGGTGGGGGCGTGGTGGTGGGGCGGTGGCGTGGGGATCGCCAGAGAAAAAGCTCGGCACGGGGGGGCCTAGAGGGAGGGCCGGGGCGGCGGCGGACCGGCGGCGGGGAGTGGTTTCGAGGTGGGCAAGGCGACGATTGGTGCGGGAGCACCGCCAGCCGCGGGCGGCGGGGGCCGGCGGTTCGGCCGGTGGTGGCTGGTGGCTTAGGGGGTGGAGGTTGAAGATGAACTGCAGGCCCTTGATTTCATATCCAACGGCTGGAAAATCGACTGACCAGAGATGAAAAAGTCAGTCGACTGACGTGTAGCCTCACCCCGTACGTACACATGCGCGCACGCAACACTCGCACGAACACACACACGCATGCAGGCATTCAACACTGACACATCCACATGCACTCATGAACACACGCACGCACGCACACATGCATGCAACACTAAAACGTACACATGCACGCACGCAACACTCGCACGCCTGCATGCACACAGCACACGATGCAAGACACACGCTCAACCTATACATGCATGCACCCTTTGTTAAGGACATGGATTGGTATGGGTAGTAATCAATCTTATATGTGATAAGTAGCACATTGATGTGTGCAGCGGTCTTTATGAATTACAACGTATCGAACGGGCTATCAACGTATATATGAAAAATTTAAAATTCTTTTACATTATATAGTAGGCTTATCTACATGAAATAGATGACGTCACGCTCAATGAACAATCATCGGTTTATGAAATGCCCGCTTCTGACCGCCCTAGCCCACCAAAATCACCTCTGTCATGCGCTGCCTGCGTTGGGTCACTGGCATGCAGGCCAGGTACCCAACGAGCCCACAAATCAGTGGAAGGACGGCGCGGTGTCGTACATCAGAGTCGAGGGCACCACTTGATGCACGCCCGGCTGAACACGCCTCCTGGCCGCATTCTAACGCCTCCATGAAACCCGAGTGGAAGCCGAGAAACCCACTCTGAACACAAGTCCATTCATGACCGGGCCGGCATTAAACACAACGCCGGCTGAGCTCCTCTCGTCCGACCTCTATGTTATCTCCTATTTAAACGAGGCCAGAAGCTGGCCAAGAATCAAACACCTCCGCCGCTCCCCTATCTCCTCCTTCACCATTTTGTCCACTCTTACAATGGCTTACGAAGAGTAGTTATCCAGCATCAAAGCCGGCTAGGTGGCCCGCCGAGCCTGCCGGATACGAGCTATGCAGCTCGCTGATCCACCTCCCTCCCCTCGCCCGACGGAGCGAGTTGCTGCCCCAAGCCGGCGCGTGGTTCAGCAACTCGCTGCTCCAGGCTAGCTCGACGAGGAGCAGCGAGCTGCTCCACACCGGCACGGCGGGGAGCACGGGCGTCGTCGCTGCCGTCCATCCGCCGCCTCGTATCGCGCCTCCCGTGTCTGCGACCGCGTCTCCCGTTTATGTGGCCGAGACTCCTATGCCTGCGGCCGTGCCATGCAAGCAAAGACAGAAGCCAGGTGCGCGGAGAGCGACGAGTCGGTGGCCAGCGCCTCCGCGTCCGCCACCATCATCGAGGAGAAGTAGAACACGGGAGGCTGCCGCCGCTTGGGTCCCATGAAGGCCACCGCCGAGGCGACACCGGCGTACACAACAGGTGTCTTGCTGGATCCTTTTGTTGCGAGGACCTTCGCCGACCCTGCATGGGCTCCACGGAAGCGGAGAAGCCCCCTTCCGCCTCCATCTCGGGCATCAGCCAACGATGTCAGTTGAGCAGTGGGGAAGCGAGCCATCCTTTGCGCTTAAGCATATACCTATGGGGCTCTCGGCAGTCCGGTGATAGTGCTGCCGGACGTGAGGAAGACAAATGGATCGGCGGGCGACCATTTAGGCTAGGTATTATTATACCTGTGTTGTTCAGGACTAGCACCGCTTAGTTGATTTGAATGTAATGAAATCCGTCTTGTTTGTATGAAAATCCGGTATTTTATATGAATTTTGTCATTGTTTATATGAAATATCGTCGTGTTTGCATGAACTTCGTCCGGTTGGTTGAGTTGCTGTCAGAATGTATGCGGCTATGGTTGGATGGCGTAATTTGCGAGTCGCCGGTCATTCTGCGGCCGGCTCGGGCGGCGTGGTGGGACAAAAAAGCACAGCTCGTAGTAGTAGTGTAGAGTACTACTAGTACTACTAGATAGTGAGTGTTTACTACTGTATCTACGTACTAATTGCAACACATGCATGTGTTACCAGTATAATGACCACGTACGGATTTGATGGTAAGATTTGTGTAAGTTGGATGGCATATTATTGCTCTAACATGTGGTCAAAGTTAGCATCCAAAACGCCTTTTATACCCTATATGGATTGAGGGAGTACATGCATTGTTGAGGTTTCTCTTAATCCTTGCGTGCAACGTTTTTATTGAAGCTTGAAATGTGAACATGTGAATGGGAGGGACTACTAAAACCCTTCCAAAAGAACTGTAGTACTAATGGTATCATACTCCCTCCGTTCACCATATCACATGCTCAGTACTTTTGCGAACTACGGAAGTAACAAACTTATTCCACCACTCAGCATCTATTATGGATGCATTGTGGATTTTAAACTGAGTCATATAGACCGGAAAGTAGGCACTTAGGGCATCCACAATGTATGCTTTTTGTTTCCTCTAAGCCCTCTCTCCTCTTAGAGGTAGGCCTCTATGCATTGAATGAACTGCCTCTAACAAAAAATTGGCTAGCATCGCGTCTAACCTTAGAGGTTGCCTCTAACAATGTAACAATCCATCTGGTCCCAATTGTCAGCCTTAGGAAGCATAAGAAAGTAGGAGTGCAAGACAAATAGTATTGATTGGACAAATGTGTTGCTAATCAATACTTTTTAAATTTCTGCTAGGGCCCACCTTAGAGGCTAGTTAGAGTCTCTATACATTGTGGTTTTTTCATTTGATAAGAGGCAAACCATGTGGGGCCTATGTTAGAGGCAAGGCTCTATACACTGGAGATATTGTGTACGTATTACTTTTGATGTGTCCCGTCAACTCGCAGAACGAGGAGAAGCTTGCTTAGTACGCCATCTCCCCCGCCCACAGGCGCGGTGGCTCACAGAGTCGTAGGATGAGGAGTAGCTTGCTTACTACGCCTACGCCCGCTCCCTCACCCACGAACGCGGTGGCCTGCAGGACGAGGAGAAAATTTTACTACTCCCTCCGTTGCTCCTCATCCCTACCATCATTAGAGAGATTATCATATTGTTTGAAATATATGTGTTTTAGTATTAGGAGTAGTACAGTGGTACATAGGACTAGTACTACAGCAATTTCCTTGGAGTCCATGGTGCAGCAAGCTACCCTAGGCTATGTTACTACTCCCTCCTTTCTGGTTTATGGCTCAATTTCAAAATCTCTCCAACCAAGGTAGATGGTGAGTGGTGGAATATTTCGTAGTTTGCACAAGTAATTAGTATGCTCGTTTTTATCAAGAAGTTATGTTTACCGATGCATTAATTACAACGAATGCATGCATGACCACTAAATTTCCTTGAACTCCCACATGCATTGGTGAGTTTTCTCTTGATACTACTTGCATCGGGTGATTTAATGCACCTCAAAATCCAAACATGTGATGGTACTACTAGTAGAATTGAGACTTATAAAACGGAAAAACGATTTTTTAGATGAGCCCTATAAACCGGAAAGGAGGGAGTAGTAAGTAGTACTACCTCCATAGTGTATACGTACTCCGTAAAATCAGATTTTCCCAAAACTCTCAACCTTTATTTGCTTCTTTCCCTTCCTCCCACAAACAGACTATGCCAAACTCCCCTGCCTCTCGCACGGGAACAGACCCGCCCTCAACTTTTTTAGTCCAGGTTTGTATCGATGGATCGCGCGAAGCAGAAAAAACCAAGCCGTGCCTTGTACTCCTCTGTCGTACTAAAAGAGTGGAGACGCTCGCTATCATGAATTTTGTACTTCCTCTCGCCGACATGTGGGACATATAGCAACTGAGTCGACATGTCATGCACCAAATAACAGTGCAGAACAGTAGGGGGGACGCACCCCAGCGTAGCGTCCCAGTAGTAATGAGAAATAAGACGTCAAATCACAATGCCGCACCTTCCCAAACGGACGAAGCAACCATTATTTCACACTTTGTTGAATCCGCTTCGCTGTCATCTCCTTCAAGAAAACCATGTATTGCTTCTGCCATTGTTCTGCCTCAAGAGGGACGCGCGTCGCCTTGGTACATCATGACACATGGGACCGCATGACAGGCCATGCTCCCCCGCCCACCGCTCGGTAAAATCACCTCATTTTTACTACTTCCTCCATCTCGGTTTACAGGGCATGCACATCGTTCTAGGTTGAGAATTTAACTAGCTACTAGCAAGATGCCCGTGCATTGCACGAAACATCAAGATGCATTTTTTTACAAAACACCTGTTGTGATTAACCCATACGGGAGTAATCCCATGTGTAAAATCTAATGATATCTTGAGAAAGAGGAGATATAAGGTGAGGAGGAGTGGGGCGTGGTGGTGATTGATGGTCGGACTGAGCGGAGGCATGGGATGGACGACGCCGACAGTGGCCACCATGCTAGATTGTTCCACAAACTTCCTTTTTTTAATTGCTCAACAATGAGGTTGTGGGAGATAAGGATGAACAAGGGAAGGCCTTATTTGCAAATGTGGAGAGAGGTGCGGGTATGTTTTTGCAAAATTGCCACAGTTTGATTTCTATCCGTCAGATATAGATTGGATGGTCTATATTGCAAGATGGCAGGCACACCGTCATCACCAACTCAGTTTTTTATAGGAGTAGAGATAGAGATATATGTGATGAACAATATATGTTTAGAAACTACATCTGCTTAAGAATACAATGATATACTTTTTGTGACACAGTAACTCATATTTAGTTAGTCAAATGGATGACCTAGAACTACGTGCATGCCCTATAAACCAAGACGGAGGGCGTAGGAGTAGTATCTTTTTAGATCAATAGTCAGGATTCACCAAGGAGCAAAACCAAGTGGTAGGCTGCTCCCGTCGTGTTGGCGTAGCAACTCAAGAAGGGTCAATCCACACATGAAATGGCGACACGCTCACATGCGATGCACCAAATTACAGTTCGGAGCAGCGGTTGGACTTGGAGGCACCCCAGTCGTAGCGCCGCAGTAGTAGTAAATGAGCGATGATGGGTCAAATCACAAAGCCCCACATTTCCCGCATTAAGCTGGACGGACGAAGCAACCATCATTCCACTCTAGGGCACAAGAGCATAAAGAAAAGAGAAAACCAATGATGCGTGCGGCAGCTGCCTAGGGCACCCTAGGGTAGGAGCCTCCACTACAAATCCACTTCTCCCCCGTCCTCTTGAAGAAAACGGATGATGCGTGCGGCGGGTAGGGTTTGTAGGAGTACTACGGCATGCGGGCCATGGCTTAGTAAATGGGAGAGGGATTGAGTTCGAGTCGACGCCTTAACACGGGTGGGCCGCTTGGTTTTACGGGAACGAGGCATCATTTTGGGTTCGGGGACCAGTGGAGATATACATAGTACAAAAAATTGTGGACGTAGGTTCGACCGAAAGACAATGACGCATGGGCCCCGCATTTTGATATACCCGCAGTCGCGTGAAATTTGCTACTCAAAATAATGCATAAAAATTCCTCCAAAAACATCTATAACTAATGGGAAGTGAATGTATGCTTAAAATGAAAATGTAATACAAAGAAAAAAATGAATTGCAGTTAAAATAATGACATTTCTAACAAAAATGTGAACTACATATGTGTGCACGTGACCAACATATACATTGTCAATACGAAATCTAATGCAAGAAATAACTTATGAGTAACATGCACGAATTGATGATGTGGTGCTTGCATGCATAGAGTACAAAAAGAATGTGATTTATGACTTGCATAATGACGAGTTCTTGTGCCATAGTTGCATGTCCAGGGAAAAAGCTACTAGTGGGTTGTACTAGCTATTTAGGAATAAAGAAGATGTATAAATGGAAGTTGTAGGCAAAGAGATGACATGTCTCTCAATTCCTATGAGTAGGGATTGGAAAAGAGATGTCATTTGGTTCACATCATAGGAACTTTTCTATTGAATCTAGAGATGACATGTATCTCAATTCCTATGAGGAGAGATTAGAAAAGAGATGTCATTTGGTTCAAATCAAAGGAACTTTTCTATTGAATATACGCTAAAGTTTATTTTCCTTTGAAATTGTGGGAGTATAGGAATCCATTCATATGAACCAAGCGGCTCTAAAGCTATAAAAATGATATCATGTTTATTTTCCTTTGAAATGTGGAGTATATGAATCTATTCCTATGAACCAATTTGCTTTAAAGGAAATAATCCTATAAAAATCATATCATATAGAGTTCCTATGATATTCCTCCACACCAAAGGATGGTTGAAATTGCTGCAGGTCATATGACGGTCTTTCTTTGTACACTCCTCCCCCATCTTTATAGTTACCTCTCAAAGATGAATGAAATGATATATACTGGGTATTCTGTATGTGCATTTTGGTATACGAAAACTCGGTAAAAGTTTGCGAGGTTCGAATTTTCAATAAAGCTATATGCAGTACATTTTGGAACGGAGGGAGGAGCATGCGGCAGTTGCTAACACTCACGTGGAAGATTTGTGTGTCGGAGGAGTGGCTGTTTGTTAAATGACATGGCAAAACTGACACTGTCGGATGCCGATCTAACCGT
This sequence comes from Aegilops tauschii subsp. strangulata, assembly GCF_002575655.3. Lineage (NCBI taxonomy): Eukaryota > Viridiplantae > Streptophyta > Magnoliopsida > Poales > Poaceae > Aegilops > Aegilops tauschii. Next base: position 393,888,040 of record NC_053037.3, read on the forward strand.
TCTTACGGCGCCCGTCAGGAAACGACTTTTGGCGAACGTTTGTCAGATATGATTTACGGACACATGCATTGCACTGATACGTGCCCCCTCTCTCTCACGCACACACGCACCCTCAGGAGTCACGACTCTCCCGAGTCCTCTCGCACCCACGATCTATCTGTAGGTAGACGTCACACACATATGTGCTATTCACACCCTACCCTAAGAACTTCTAAAAAATAAAAGATGTCGTGCACCTTTTATTTTAACTCACACGTCACACACTTTTACTATTACTCTTGTGGTGAACGTTCTTTGGGCGTAGTATATTGTACTCTCATGAGGAGAAGCGGTGCACGCACGCACTAGTTCTCTCACACCCACTCGCGGGTACAGGTAGGAGCACATTTTTTTTGAAGCTAGGAGCGCATTTGTTTACAAAGAGGCATCCCATTTGACATTTTGACTAGTCTAGTTTTCAACTTGATCGAGGGTCGGGGACTGCACGTGAATGATACAGTATTGTGCGTCCTAGACGCGGTGGCACATTATTGATCGAGTTTTATTTTTACTTGAACTTTAAATGAAAATAGTGGTTCGCGCGTATTTAATTTAGTAACGGCTGGTACAACAAAATCACTCCACTATATATATAAGCAGGAGCCTCAGTGCTTGCTTTACTAGGGTTCCTCTCTTTCACTCTCTCATGCTCTCCAGATATAAGCAAGACATAGGTGGCCACACTCTCTCTGTGCTCACGGCTGGTCACAAATCCGGCCGGACCTCCTCGACGGGGGCAGGGGTGTAGGTGCATCATTCACGCGGTCGTCGGCGGCGAGGGAGGAGACCAACAGCTGCCCACGCGTCCCGATCGGCGGCAGTGTCGTTCTCTCCGAGACAGCACCGGCTCGGGAGGGCCTCCAACCGCTTCTTCCTCCCTGCGGTATTGTGGCCAAGATGCGGCCTCCCGAGGCCTTCTTTGCCACATGCCGACAACCCTCAGGTATATATTCCTTCGAAACCTGCTTGCTCAACTGCCCCAGCTCCCCACGTGGCTGCGTGTGGATCTTTTTCTACTTCCGTCGGCTGTTCTAAAGCCACCTATACTTTTACTATTATTAAAGGTAAAGCTAGTTCATACAGTCGAATCTAAGAGTTGGTTCAAATAGGGAAGAAAGTGGGAAAGCTGTAGCATGAATCTAGGACTTGGTTCCAAGAGGAAATGGGGGAAAGTAGTAGATACTGGCTACCCAACCGGTCCCTTGGCTGGAAAGGCGAAGAAAGCATGGTGGATGGCGAAGGATGGGGGGAAGTGGACCTGTCTCTTGGTCGAAAAAGGAAAGAAAGTGAGGGGTGTTGGGGGACAACACAAATGAGAACGAGCAGGTCTAGATTTCCTGTGCTCACATAGGAAAATGACACCGAGGAGATAAAAAATGGGACAAATGCAGACATGTGACATGCAAAGCTTCATTTATTAGGTTATAGACTCATATTGCATTGGGACATGTGATGTTACCGTAACTACCTAAGTTAACTCAAACTACCTCTCTCCTCATTAACTCATTGCGACATAAGCAAATTTGCTGAGTAGGACTCGCTATTACTGCTGAAGTTACTCCCACAGTGGCTAGTCTTAATCTAGTGGCAGTGTTGATGTGATTTGATGCTACTTACTTAAGGGCACTTTCATACTATCAATGTAGTGCCAATTATAACACAATAGATGTTTTTGTTAATCATATGCCACTACAAATAATTGTCACTGTTTAAATAACTATATTTTATATTTGCGCAAACAGGGATGTCTGTCTACATATCATTTCTATCTGCGCAATCGAAAGTACACACCTCAGTTTTAGTAGAACTGCACAAAATGAGATGGCTATTCCTAGCTGTCGTCGTTGTCGGATTTTAGGTTCCGGCAAAACCCTTGAGGTTCGAACTCTGGGGTGCGCATGAAGATCTCTCCTCCTCCTAGCTCACGCCCTCACTGCGATCTCAAGGCTCAGCACGTCGAACTCACAGAGCAAGAGACACAAGGTTTATACTGGTTCGGGCCACCGATGTGGTGTAATACCCTACTCAAGTGTGGTGTGTTGGATTGCCTCTTGGGCTGAGGATGAACAGTTACAAGGGAAGAACAGCCTCCTCAGGAGAGGTGCTCTTGTGCTTGGTGAGCTTGTGTGGATGAGGATGATCTGAATGGCCCAAGATCCGTCCTCCTCCTACTGTGGTGGCTAGTCCTACTTGTAGAGGCCCTGGTCCTCTCCCCAAAATGTTAGGCGGGAAGGGATCCAACAACGGCCAAAATCGAAGGGGGACAACCAGTACAAGTTATCTTGACTAAAGGTGGTCTTCGCCTGCCAAAGGCTCTGGTGGTGACGCCGTCTTGGGCTCCATGGTGACCTTCGTCCTGCCGTCCTGCTAGTCTTGGTCTTGTTGCACCGATATGGAAACCTTTGCTTGATGCCTCGGGACTCCGCGCCTGCGCTTGCCTCTTTAGCACCAAAGAGGAAACAAGGACACTGCGCGCGATGGTGCCCGCCTGGCGCCCGTCTGGCCTTGGTCGTCATGGCTTGCGTCACAGAAACCTCGTGAGGTGCCCCTCGCCTTGATCCCTCCGCCCCTCGCGAGCCAGCCTGGTGAGGCCGCCCCCGAGGAGGTCTTGCGTCATCCGCCTTGCAAGGCTTGGCCCCTCGTGAGGGTCTTGAGTGTTGGCTGATACAGATGGGCCATACGGGGCCACCGGTGGAGCCACGCCGTGGGCCGCGGGCAGGCAAGTCAGGGGACCCCCGTTTCCAGGACGCCGACATTAGCCCTCAGGCCCAAGGCGCGCTCGGACTTGGCTTCGAGGGGAAGCCAACGTCAAGTGCGGAGCGCCGCGGGCCCTAACAGCCTACGGCCTTGGTTGATGCATGGCGATTGATGGGACATGGGCATCTCCGCTTCCCCACGCTGCCTCGGCAACTGCACGACTAACAAAAGGCTGGCGCGGGCTGCATCCGCCATCATTGCTTTCCCTTGTCTTGCTCCAGATCCCCTTTATTGCCCTTTGCTTCCAAAGACTCCAGATCTACCCTGGTCTTCCTTCAATCCTGCCGCCAATGGTGCCCAAGAAGGTTCGGGCCACTCCTCCACCATCCTGGTACGAGCCCGCACTCGATGCACCGAGCGTGTCAGAGAAAAACCTTGCCGCCGTGCTCCTGATGACGGCGGAGGATGATGAGAAGAGGAAGATTGTGATCCGGGTCGGCTCCGCCGAGCCAGAGGCCTCGGGCAACACTTTCTACCCCTTCTTTATGAGCAGCATCGTCGCCGGGTTTGTTCCCCCCTTCTCTGACTTTTTCTACTCCATCCTCAGCCACTACAAGTGTCGGATTTCGGGTTCCGGCAAAACCCTTGAGGTTCGAACACTGGGGTGCACACGAAGATCTCTCCTCCCCTAGCTCGCGCCCTCACCGCGATCTCAAAGCTCAGTGCGTCGAACTCACAGAACAAGAGACACAAGGTTTATACTGGTTCAGGCCACCGATGTGGTGTAATACCCTACTCCAGTGTGGTCTGGTGGATTGCCTCTCGGGCTGAGGATGAACAGTTACAAGGGAAGAACAGCCTCCTGAGGAGAGGTGCTCTTCTGCTTGGTGAGTTTGTGTGGATGGGGATGATCTGAATGATTCGTCCAGCTTGGTTGCCTCTTACAGTGGTGGCTAACCCTATTTATAGAGGCCCTGGTCCTCTTCCCAAATATTAGGCGGGAAGGGATAGTACAAGCTATCCTGACTAAAGGTGGTCTTCGCCTGCCAAAGGCTCTGGTGGTGATGCCGTCTTGGGCTCCACGTTGACCTCCGTCAGGCCGTCCTGCTGGTCTTGGTCTCATTGGACTGATATGGAAACCTTTGCCTGATGCCTCGGGACTCCTCGCCTGCACTTGCCTCTTTAGCACCAAACAGGAAACGAGGACACTGCGCGCTGGCGCCCGCCTGGCCCCGGTCGTCGTGGCTTACGTCACCGGAACCTCGCGAGGTGCCCCTTGCCTTGATCACTCCGCCCCTCGCGAGCTAGCCTAGTGAGGCCGCCCCCGAGGATGTCTTGCGTCATCCGCCTCGCGAGGGTCTTGAGTGTTTGCTGCTGAAGATGGGCCGTACAGGGCCGCTGGTGGAGCCACGCCACGGGCCGCAGGCAGGCAAGTCTGGGGACCCCCGTTCCCAGGACACCGACAGTAGCCCTCGGGCCCAAGGCGCGCTCGGACTTGGCTTCGAGGCGAAGCCAAAGGGGCAAGTGCGGAGCACCGTGGACCCCAACAGCCTGCGGCCTCGCTTGACGCGTGGTGATTGATTGGACGTGGGCGTCTCCGCTTCCCCACGCTGCCCCGGCAACTGCTCGACTTGACGAGTCCCTACTGCATGTAGAGAAAAATCATCATTACCTGTGATCATGGAGATCACCGGTTGTCCTTCTCCCGCTATAAATGAGGAGGGGGCGGAGCCCCCGTCACTCATCTCTTCCTGCTCCGCTCGTTTCTTCTCCCTTGCTTCACTGCCGGCAGCGACACCCATGACGCCGATACAGAGGCTCTCGTCCGCAGAGAAGGGAAAAACCCCCCGCGGTGAGCCTGGGCCACTTCCGCCGAAGAAGAGGCCGGCCCACCGCCGCGACGTAGCCGTGAGGCCGGAGGTGTCGAGGCCTTGGAGCGAGCGGCCTCCTCCCGGGTACCCACTGCCCCTGTACGCCCAAGCTGAGGGCTCCGGAGGGAGAGGCGGCGAGCTCCGCCGCCCACGCCGTGGCCGTGGTTGCCGCGTCGTGGTGACACACGCCGACGCCGCAGGAGCCCATGCCGCGGACTCCTCGCGCGAACTCATGATGTGGGCGGCGATGCCTCCGCGCACTTGGATTCGCTTTCCACAGTTCTTCTCCGCTGAGATGCCGCCGAGGGGCCCTCCTCGAGCTTTGCTGCAGCACGCCGACTGCGACGCCCCGGTGACTGGGCCGGAGGTTGAAGCCGTCGCCCCAGGCAAGATCTTCATGACCCGTGGCTGGGGCGAGGTTGCTCGAGTTTGCCGCTCGGAAGGTGCCCTCGCCATCCATTTTGAGTACGATGGCGCTTCCACCATGTTGTTCAAGGTCTTCGACGAGGAAGGCCGCCGCCTGGAGTACTGCCCCGGAGGAGGTCGTCGGGGTGGCGCAGTGGCCATCGACGAGCCTGCCGCTGGCTTCATGAGCAGCTCCTCTAGCAGCAGCGGTGGCGTTTGGGGGTCCAGCGACTCTCCTGAGCCCTATGAGACCCCTGAGACGAGTGACGACAGCTAAGTGCCCCCGAGTTCTCACCGCGCTCGGAGCAAGGCCGAAGCGTCCGGCCGCCGTCGTTGCTGATCTGGATGGGGTTGGCGCCGGCCTCCTGTGGCCCACTGTTGGTGATGGCGTCGGCCGAGCTGGCACGTGTAGATAGGGCTCCTAGAAACTTCCTTCTTTGTTCCCTGCGAGGAATTGAGATGGACCCCGCGGCAGCTTGGTGCTCTACGCCGACAGGTCCCGGTTCCCAGGTAGGCTGCAGCCGTCGCTGGTATGCCAGGTCGCGATGCCATCGTCAAGGCCAGGAGGTGAGCGGCCCGAGGTCCAGTAAGAGCTCCTGAGGCGCGATGCTCACGAGGTCCCCCTTAGCGCGCAAGCATCCACCGAGAGGTAGGAAAGGGAGGCGACGTTGCCGCAGCAGGGCTGCAACAAGTGAGAATCCTATGCCGTAGCGCTTTGGTCGACCCGGGCGCGGAACTTATCTTGGCAGTCGAGAGTCGGTTCCTTGTGCTCCGCTAGACTCGTGAGTCGACGGCTGTAGTGTAGCTAGGCTGGGCCCGTGCGAGCCTCCCCTCTTCTCCATGCTCTTCTATGTGCTCTACGTCCTTAGGTCCCGGCCCTCGAGCAAGCTCAGCCGCCACTGGTATGCCAGGTCGCGATGCCATGGACAAGGCTAGGGGGTGAGGGCTGGAGAGCCAGTAAGAGCTCCTGAGTCACGATGCTCAGGAGCCCCCTTTTAACGCGCAAGCGAATTGCATGGGAGAAGAGGGAGCCCGCGGTACCGCCTGCTGTTGTCCTCAGGAGGTTCCTGCAGGTTAGCGCGAGGAGGGGCACAGATTGCCACTACGATTGCCAGTATGCCGCTGGTCGCTCCGCAAGAAGATGAAGGCACTGAGGGCCTGGTGAGGTGACGTGCGCGGGGCATGCCGTGAGTCAGAGCTCGACCGCTCAGATTTGTCGGCGTTGCAGGGATGGACCCGAGCACAAGCGTCGTGCAACGTGATGTAGCTCCCGTTGCGGGATGAGCATGGGGCAGACCGGCGACGCGGGCGGTCGCGATGGGTGATAATCAAGCAGGTGATAACCATAGGTAGATTATGCATGGAAAGCGAACTAGCTTAGGTAAATGCAAGAACGATTCATGTCATTGGGTTGCACCCGAGCGGCTTGGGGATGATGCAGCCCGAGGGGCGCCCCCAGCAGAGTAAGCTAAAGACGTGAAAGGATACATGCCACAGGGACAGGCCCACGCGGCCTGGGAATGATACAGCCCGGGGGGCACTCCTAGCTAAATAAACATGGAAATTTTCACCTGGTTCCAATGTCGAAGGAATGTCGGGGTAGCTGAAGATGCGTGGCGAAGGGGTTGCTGCTCATGAGCCACCGGGGCCCTGAGCCTTGGGAGGCTCTAGGGGTCCAAGCGGTTCCTTGAGGACCGTCTCCATCTCCGCCAGGACCGCATGATGCCTGGCCTCCTAGGTCGCCAGGATGCTCCGCAGGTTGCGCTGGAAGGCGGCCGCCATGCTTGGCATGCCGAACAGCATGCGAACATAGCTGTGAGGTGGACCCTCGCAACATCCCACGCACGAAGGCCAGAAGCGCTCCTGAGATGCTGCCCTGTTGAGCCCTGGGATGTCGATGCAGACGCGCAGCCCGCCATCCTCGCCTAGATGGGGAGCTGCGCCAGGTGGGCGGCGGTCGCCGCGCATGGCCCTTGCATCCTGTAGCTCCTGAGTGGTCTTTGGCGATGGACTCCTGAGCGCCGGGCACTCCTTGCCCGGGGGCCTCCTGAGGGAAACGTGTTGCAAAGCACGCCTCCACGTGGTGCCCGAGCACCTCCCTCGTGATGTTGGCCAGGTCTGAGGCCCTCCAGAATAGAGCCCCCGAGCCTTGCCCGAGGAGGGCGCCGGGCGCGCCTTCCTATGCGAGGGAGGGAGGCGCCCTAGGCGCGGGCGCCGATCCTGATGTGGCACCGCTAGAGGCGCTGCTCTCCTGAGGCCCTGTACGGAGTAGCTGCTTCTTCTTCTTCGGGGTAGCCTCAGGAGGGTATATGGTGCCTTGGTTGTCAGGGTCTTCGATTTCCTTAGCTTGGAAGGCACGCTCGAGGGAGCACACCGCATCTCTTTCTTCGCAGGGGACTGTGATGATCCCGCCGCTTCCTGGCATCTTGAGGACATTGCAGCCGTGGTGGGTTACGGCCATGAACTTGGCTAGCGTTGGGTACCCGAGGATGGCATTGTATGACAGACGGATGTGGGCGACATCGAAGTCGATGAGCTCGGTGCGGTAGTTGTCGTGCTGTCCGAAGGTGATAGGGAGGCGGACCTGCCCTATCGGGGTGGTGGAGCCGTCAGTCACTCCTGAGAAGGGCTTGGTGGGCTGAAGCTGATCGTATGGCACTTGGAGGCTGTCAAATGTCTCGACACACAGGACGTTAAGCCCTGCGCCGCCGTCAATGAGGGTCTTGGTGACTTGTACGTTGCTGATGACGGGTGAGCACAACATCGGGAGGGCGCCATCAGTGGCCACGCACTTGAGCTGGTCCGCCGAGCTGAAAGTGATGGCGCACTTGGACCACCTGAGTGGGCGCGTGGCCTCAAGCCTGGGAAGGGCTGCGTTCACCTCGCGAGCAAACTGCTTGAAGATACGCTGAGATGTTGGGGCCTGAGCTTCGCCCAAGATGTAGGCGATAGCATGCAGTTCCTAGAAGCCCCCAGCCCCATCGTCATGATGATGGTCGTCGTTCCTTCTTAGTGGTGGCGGCAGCGGAGGAAGGCAAGCGTTGCCTTGAGGGTGGTCCTCGCGAGGCTGATCCCTCCAGGCACCCTCACGAGGCTGGTCCTGCCAGCGGTCCTTGCGAGGCCGGTCGCACAACTCCTGGCGGGGGCCGCAATCATCCCAGCGTCCTCCGCATCATCCTCCTCCTCGGCCGTAGCCCCAGTTGTTGCGCTCGGGGCGTCGACCGAAGCATCCATCTCGAATGGCCCTGAGCTCTTGACAGTTGTTGGTGTTGTGGCTGTGTACGTTGTGGAAGGCGCATAATGGTCGGCTGCTTTTGGACGACTCGGGATGGTCCCTGCCGCGATTCATGTCTGGCTCCGCTACGAGCACGGCCACTCCCTTGAGCTTCACATCCTTGGCCCTGGCTTTCTTCTCCTCCGAGTCGGTAGCTGGGAGCTCGAGGAGGGAAAGGCGCCCCTCCTCGGCTCTCGCGCACTTGGTCGCCATGTTGAACAGCTCCACAGCCGTGCACAACTCCTCGTGGATGGCGAGCTCCTCCTTCATCTTGATGTCGCGGACGCCATCAGAAAACGCGGAAATGATGGCCTCATCCGTCACCTTGGGGATCTTGAGACGAACGCTGTTGAAGCGCTGGATGTACTTCTGTAAGGTCTCTACTGGCTGCTGCTTGATGCGGCGCAGATCACCCGCGGCCGGAGGGTGGTCACGAGTGCCCTGGAAGTTGGCGACGAAGCGGTCGCGCATCTCATCCCAGGAGGAGATCGAGCCCGGGGGCAGGTTGAGGAGCCACGAGCGAGCACCATCCTTGAGAGCCTTGGGGAACCAACTCGCCATGACTTTCTCGTCGCCGTTGGCCGCCTCGATGCTCAGCTCGTAGAGCTGCAAGAACTCCACAGGGTCGGGGGTGCCGTCGTAGCGAGGAGGCAGGTCCGGCTTGAACTTGCCCGGCCAGAGGACGCTACGCAGCTCCGGTGTGAAGGCGCGGCAGCCTGCTATGGCCACCGGGGCCCTTTACTGATGCAGAGCCTACCCTTGATGCCCGCGCGCCGCCACTGCAGGAGGCACTGATAACCCACAAGTATAGGGGATCACAACAGTTTTCTAGGGTAGAGTAGTCAACCCAAATTTACTGATTCAACACAAGGGGAGCCAAAGAATATTCTCAAGTATTAGCAACCGAGTTGTCAATTCAGCCACACCTGGATAACTTAATATCTGCAGCAAAGTATTTAGTAGCAAAGTAGTATGAAAGTAACGGTAACGATAGCAAAAGTAGTATTTTTGGGTTTTGTAGTGATTGTAACAGTAGCAACGGAAAAGTAAATAAACGGAGAACAATATAGGAAAAGCTCGTAGGCATTGGATCGGTGATGGAGAATTATGCCGGATGCGGTTCATCATGTAACAGTCATAACATAGGGTGACACAGAACTAGCTCCAATTCATCAATGTAATGTAGGCATGTATTCCGAATATAGTCATACGTGCTTATGGAAAAGAACTTGCATGACATCTTTTGTCCTACCCTCCCGTGGCAGCGGGGTGCTAGCGGAAACTAAGGGATATTAAGGCCTCCTTTTAACAGAGTACCGGACCAAAGCATTAACACATAGTGAGTACATGAACTCCTCAAACTATGGTCATCACCGGGAGTGGTCCCGATTATTGTTACTTCGGGGTTGCCGGATCATAACACATAGTAGGTGACTATAGACTTGCAAGATAGGATCAAGAACTCGCATATATTCATGAAAACATAATAGGTTTAGATCTGAAATCATGGCACTCGGGCCCTAGTGACAAGCATTAAGCATAGCAAAGTCATAGCAACATCAATCTCAGAACATAGTGGATACTAGGGATCAAACCTAACAAAACTAAATCGATTACATGATAGATCTCATCCAACCCATCACCGTCCAGCAAGACTACGATGGAATTACTCACGCATGGCGGTGAGCATCATGAAATTGGTGATGGAGGATGGTTGATGATGACGACGGCGACGGATTCCCCTCTCCGGAGCCCCGAACGGACTCCAGATCAGCCCTCCCGAGAGAGTTTAGGGCTTGGCGGCGGCTCCGTATCGTAAAACGCGATGAATCCTTCTCTCTGATTTTTTCTCCCCGAACACGAATATATGGAGTTGGAGTTGAGGTCGGTGGAGCAACAGGGGGCCCACGAGGCAGGGGGCGCGCCCAGGGGGCAGGCGCGCCCCCCACCCTCGTGGACAGGTGGAGGCCCCCCTGACGTGGATTCTTCTTCCAGTATTTTTAATATTTTCCAAAAATAAGTTCCGTGGAGTTTCAGGTCATTCCGAGAACTTTTGTTTCTGCACATAAATAACACCATGGCAATTCTGCTGAAAACAGCGTCAGTCCGGGTTAGTTCCATTCAAATCATGCAAGTTAGAGTCCAAAACAAGGGCAAAAGTGTTTGGAAAAGTAGATACGACGGAGACGTATCAGGCTCGCAGTTTTGTCGCGGTGGCATTGGGAGCGCGGGAGCATTCTTTTGCGGCCGGGGAACTTTTTGGCAGCTACCTTCTTCTCGCGCAGGCGCCCGACGCGGTGGGTCGCGCCGGGGGGCCACACGCCTTGGCGCCAGAGCGCCGTCTCGGTGCGGAGGTGGTGGAGGCGCTCCGTGAGCTACGTCGCCCGCAGCTGGCGGAGGGCGAGGCAGCGAGAGGGAGGGTGCGGGGGAGCCCCCAGCGGCGCTGACGAGCTCGGCGATGCGGTCCAACCAGTCCTCGTAGAGGTCGTCGACCGGGCGGTAGTGCAGGAGCTCACGTGCCATGAGCAGCGCGGCCTGCGCGTCCGCGGGAGCGCGACGAGCGTGAGATGATGACCCGGCTGGGGTCAGCGACGGAGTGGCAGTGCGGCCGTCCCGCCGCACAAAGGGATGCAGTGAGGACGCTTGCTGCTCGTTTCCCGACGGACCGGTGGCGGCGGGCGACGGGGAACGACGGGAAGGCCCATCGACAGGGGCTGTCTGAGCGACACGGGCGACGAGGGCGGTCCGGCGCTCCGTGCAGCCTTGAAGCGCGTCCGCCATGGATGCGGTGGAGCGATGGAGCGCGGATCGGCGGAAGGAAGGCTTCAGCGCACCCCTACCTGGTGCGCCAAATGTCGGATTTCGGGTTCCGGCAAAACCCTTGAGGTTCGAACACTGGGGTGTGCACGAAGATCTCTCCTCCCCCTAGCTCGCGCCCTCACCGCGATTTCAAAGCACAGCGCGTCGAACTCACAGAACAAGAGACACAAGGTTTATACTGGTTCGGGCCACCGATGTGGTGTAATACCCTACTCCAGTGTGGTGTGGTGGATTACCTCTCGGGCTGAAGATGAACAATTACAAGGGACGAACAGCCTCCTGAGGAGAGGTGCTCTTGTGCTTGGTGAGCTTGTGTGGATGGGGATGATCTGAATGATTCGTCCAGCTTGGTTGCCTCTTACTGTGGTGGCTAACCCTATTTATAGAGGCCCTAGTCCTCTTCCCAAATATTAGGCGGGAAGGGATCCCACAACGGCCGATTTGAATGGGGGATAGCTAGTACAAACTATCCAGACTAAAGGTGGTCTTTACCTGCCAAAGGCTCTGGTGGTGACGCCGTCTTGGGCTCCACAGTGACCTCCGTCCTGCCGTCCTGATGGTCTTGGTCTCGTTGCACTGATATGGAAACCTTTGCTTGATGCCTCGGGACTCCTTGCCTACGCTTGCCTCTTTAGCACGAAAGAGGAAACGAGGACACTGCGCGCTGGCGCCCACCTAGCACCCGCCTGGCCCCGGTCATCATGGCTTACGTCACGAGAACCTCATGAGGTGCCCCTTGCCTTGATCTCTCTGACGGTGTCCTGGACTAGGGGGTACTCACCACGTCGTCTTCCAATCAGGTGGATTGGGCCGAGGACCCCCATGGCCGTTTACTCATGGGCCAGTTCGTACAGCCGAAGTATACACGAGGAAGATTCCACAAGTCTTGGTGATCAAGACAAGGACTCCTCTCCACCGGCGTATTCGGCTAGGACTCTTGTTATCCTAGGCCTCTGGTACATTATATAAGCCGAGGCCGGGCTAGTTGATAGACATATGCTGGATCATTATGACATTACTCATCATACTCTTAGGTCTTGGACCACAACATATGATCTCGAGGTATATCAACTCTTGTAATACTCATATTCATCAAGATCAATCAACCAGGAAGTATGGTATTACCTCCATAGAGAGGGCCCGAACCTGGGTAAACATTGTGTCCCCTGTCTTCTGTTACCATCGATCTTAGATGCACAGTTCGGGACCCCTACCCGAGATCCGCCGGTTTTGACACCGACAATGGTGCTTTCATTGAGAGTTCCGTTGTGTGATCGGCAAAGGGTCAATGGCTCGTCTGCAGATCGACTGCGACGTCGGCATCTTTGTCACCGGCTCGACTGGTCACCTTGGCTTGACCGAGGAATGTGCCTGCCTCTGATCATCATATTCGGACGCGGGCCTCCATCAACATCAAGTCCGATCTCTATCATGATCATGGAGGAATCATCCTTGGAGCTCGGGGGCTCGACGTCAACATTGCCCTCGGGCGACCGTGCTGTTTTTCCGGACAGCGAACTTGTATCCGCTGCCACCACCTCCTCGAGCATCACTTTGACGCTTCCTTCGGTGGAATTGTGCGTAATTAAGTCTACAACAACCATGCAAAATTTCGTCGAGTTCCGATGGAGGAATCTCCGGCAATCTACGATATACCGGACCCCTGTCAAATCTGGACGGGAATCTGGACAAGTTTAGGGCGTGGTCTCTAGCACCTAGCTCGGACGTCCTGTGGAAGATCCAACCGTTGATCGGCTGCAGAATTCCTCTATCTACCACCCCTCAAAATTTCAGCTCGATCCGACCGTCCAAACTCCGGGAACCTTCCGATTAGTGCATCACTTTTCGGATCTGTTTTCTGCGCGAATACGGATCCGACCAGAATTCATGTTTATTTATGAACGTGATATTGGACAACCTTTTTAAAGGAATTTTCTTCTAGGGTATTGTGCGTTGTTCTTAACACGTGCCCATAAAATTTTAAGCCTTCTCTGAGGCACTCTTCACCATCGCGCTGGTGTCAAACCAGTCCGGTAACATTGCTCCACTTCTGCCGACCTGCGCTAGACAGATCCTCGCTTCATCGAGCCGAGCCTAACCTTATCGGATCAGCAGCTCGGCAAGCCGAATAAGAGTTTGGCATCGCGAAGGATAAATCATCACCAACACCATCTCCCCACGGATTGCACGGTTCAGGCGCGCCGACATCGCCGCTCGGTCACTTCATCAATCCGGCATTGACCGCGTCGCAAGTTATGACCAGCGTCGGCATGGCCGCACAGTTGCTTCTTCAAGCCGATGTCCATCACGCCAAACCGCTTCAACACCTCGGCTGACATGGCAGCTGCAACGTCTCCTTACCGACCCGCTCCGACACCTCGGCTGGACCGGGGACTTTGCCTCGGCGAGCCGACCTTTGCCAGCATCGCCATGCCGTCACTTTATCGCCCATTAGGCAATGGGTGTGCGGATTGAGTCCCAGTTTTGGGAGTAACCCTTCTTCAGATTGCTACAGCAGATAAACCAGGTGCTATTAATCCTAGTATTTTTTCTTGCTTGGGTTTATTTTTTCCCAGGAAATTATTACTCTGGTTTGTTTCATCATTTGTACACATGTCTATCAAATGGCGGCCACATTAACGATGGCCGCATGGTGGTTCGGTCAGTTTCTGTATACAGTTCGGCGAATGCCGCATCCGAAACTCAGACCGGCATGTGAATTCAGGCTTTGCAACGCCTTCACCACGTCACGCCGACGCCCTGCATCGACATTGACTTCGGCGCCAGGCCACATCTCTTTAAATAAATTATTTTTGTGAAAAGCAATTATCCTTTTTGGACCGCACTATTTTATGTGTGTAGGTGATCGACTTCGACCACTTCACGCGGTCACTTCGGCAAGCCCACGTCATTGTCCCAATCGGCATAAATCGGGTCGCGTGATCACCTTGTTGGTCGAATCGCCATACCGACATGTTCGGCTACCTCGGGGACTTCGGCATCGCTGAGAGAGCTTACCTCATTGAGTGTTCGGCACACGGGCCATATTTCTTTTATTACTCACTTTGCATAAATTATTAATTATGCAACATTTTTTAATTTATTATTATTCCTATTATCTCCGGTTTGCACTATTTTTTTGCACAGATAAAGGATCCGGGTCGGGCAGCGTTGTCACCTCGGTGTACCGACGTACCACGTCACCTCGGCTGGACCGAGGGCTTCGTCATAAATTCATTAACCCATGCCGGGGACTTCGGCGTCACACTGTCGGTCTGCATTGTCCGTGCTATGTCGCCACTTCAGAGATCCGAGCTCTTCGCTCCGCCACCTCGGGACCGGCTTGGGGGCTGGGACCTTGTCCGGCCGTAAGCTCGGGTCGTGCATCGACACCGAGCACATTAACCAGCTAAGTCGCTTTCATGCTCAAAAACTTTCAGTTTTAAATTTTGTTCGGTTCGACCAAGCATTATACCTTTTTGGTAAAAAGTTGTATGTGAAAAACTTTCTTGTCAAAACTTTGTTTGTGACACACAAATTCAAATACCCCGATTACCTTGGGGCTTCCTTTATGAAGCCTTTCCTCTTGCATATGATTATACTTGTATGGCTTCGTTCCTTGTTCGTGTATTACGCCACAATATGCACCATGTTGACTTAAGTGTTCCGCAAGCTGGGTTGCCTTGCTCCTGTGTTTACCCCTACGTTCCCGATTGTTTGGCTAGGGAGTAAAGGGAGCACCTCTGCGATTGTCACGATCGGGTCACCCGAGCTCGGACCTCAGACTGGGTGAAGCCGAAAGCTAGTGCTCTTATTGTTTCCAATCATGGTCGGCACACAACAGAACTCATGAGTACAAAAAATCTATTGCACAAGTCTCATAGTAACAATGAGCAACCGAAGAAAGGTATCGGTGGGGGTACTATTTTCTTCGAATATGCTTCTTACACTTCGTCAGTAATATAGCATAAGTTCCCTGAGCGCGCTTTGTCTGTTACAGCCTTATGGCCTGGTTATCGGAAACACCATCGATATTCTCGACACGCGGAGTACATAACACTTTTCGGCCCTTGACCGAAGAGGGAGAAGCCGACGGTCGGTTAAGACGCGTTTAAAGTTCGGGTGAACACAGATATGATATAAGTACTTCGGTACATACAATCATTATACATAAAATTCTTTTACCCAAGTCACTTGGGGGCTCTTAAATTAGTATGAGTCGTTTTATAGTAAATATGCTTTCTTCTTGTTCGTTGCAAAGTCTTTTTCTACCGCTCATTTTTTGACTCGAGCGTATGGTCAATAGCCGGATAGCCTGTCTTCTCTCTGAAAGCCGCTCGAGTTTAGTTCGCTAAACTGGCCTCGGAGAAGTACTCCGCCTTCGGGATAAGGAGCTTGAAGCCGTAGGCTGGCGCGCTTGACAGTCTTGAGATCAGATGTGTCATGTTAAAACACGACAGAAGCACAATCTTTTTTCTTTTTCTTCAATTTTCGGATTGGCACCGAACACTTGGTCTAGTTCAAACGTCAAGTTTTTACTGAAGTTTTTGGCTTCCCAAGCCTAGTGCACTTTTAAACAATTTGTGTGTTTCCAGGATAAGTCTCGCAGTGCAACGCCGGACACCTTTAGAGATTCGGCAAAAACATTCTCGGATATTGCTATATATGCATTGGTTTCGAATTGTGTCTTTGGCCAATAGTTGGGTTGCCCGACTCCTGTGCTTGCCTCCTACCTTCTGCCTTGTTTGGCTAGGTGTGCAAAGGGAGAACCACTGCGATTGTGCTTCCAGCTCGCATGGTTAAGCACCTTAGTGGAGAAAGCCAAAAACTGACTGTCACAATAAGCGTAAACTGGTCAGCGATCCGATGACTATGTTAAATGACGGGCCGTTCATAACATTGGCCGAAGTGTTTACGGCTTGACCTTGACTGTCGCCGAACACTAACCGGGGGCTAGTTACTAGCCTCCCAACTTTAAGCTCCTATGACTAAGTGAAAATTATAAAGCCCGCATATCTGATTGCCTCGTTTCTGCTAACACAACTGCCTTCGGGCATCGAGACGTCGGCTAAGGGTTGTTTTGTTATTGCGAAAACACCCTGCGTAGCATCTACAAGGGGGTGGAAGCCGACGATGGGCCACTTTCAAATGATAAACGGTCGCAACAGAGTCAAAATAAACATATCATCGGTGTTTGTATTTAATATGCAAGAGCCGCCTTCCACAATCATCGTTATAAAGCCATAAATATGCATCAATTTAACTTAAGATTTTGGCCAAGCTAGGTTGCCTGGCTCCTGTGCTTACCCCTATGTTCCCGATTGTTCGGCTAGGCGTTAAAGGGAGCACCTTTGTGATTGTTACTACCGGGTCATCTGAGTTAGTACCTTAGACTGGGTGAAGCCGAAAGCTAGCAATCTTAAAGGATCACATTGGTCGGCAATGACGGAAGCAAAAAATTTGGTTCATTAATACCATAGAGTTCGGGAACTTTCCCCAAACTAAATCCTCAATATTTTCCTCCCACATTGATCGGATCGGAGGTGAGGTTTCCTGTTCATGATAAGCATGACGACCCAAAGAAAGGAACCGATAGCGGGACTATTTTCTTTGGAAGATGTTTGTTACATTAAAACATAATATAACATATCTCTCTGTGTACCTTTGTTTATAAAACTGTATGACCGGATTGCCTTGTTTTCCATAAATCTTTGCCCTTATAACGGCTTTATAAAGCAGGAAAACATTCCTCGGCTACTGGCCGAAGAGGTTGAAGCCGATGGTCGGTCAACAAAGTTTTGTACAATACGGATTCGAGCATTAATGATGTAGAGTACTTGGATACATAGAATCATTACACATACTTTGTGATTTTACTATGGATATCGATCCTTAATTCGGCCACCCGTGCCCGCATTAAGGCTCGGGGGCCATTGGGCTTCGGGCTTATTATTTTAAAGGGGCACATCGATCCCCTGATCCGGTGTTGCCACCCGACCAGTGTCTCGGGGCTACTGTGTTGCCTATTCAATGCAGAAAATTCAAAGTGCTTAGTGTTTGGCTTCACCGAACTATGGGCAAACGCGTCTTTATACAACAACAAGTACCATCTGGACCTATCTGGCATCAAGCAAATATATTACGGCAACTTCTCAAGACCCTCTCTCAAGGGCCAGTTCGCCGATCACTATTATCTCTAATATATTACACTGCGTTTCTATTCCTACGTATGCTGCCGAGCTAGGAGTTGATCCTCAGGCCGATTTCGCGCATTGACCTGAGTCTCAGGGGCTACTAGGATCAGCGGTTTCATGTTTTCCTTTAGGTGCATCTCGGGTTTTAGACTGACACACACGTTGAGGGTTACTGGTTATACATATTGACAGCAAATAAATTTACACGCATAAAAAATCAGCCCAAGCCCGAGGTGGTGCATCACCTCGGAAACAGTCCGGCATAAAGCTCGGATGCAAGTGGCTGGCTCTATAGAGGGCATTTCCGGCATTAAGCTCGGCTAACCTCCTTTAAACTTCTTCAAGCCAAGGTGATCTATGACACCTCGGATATAGTCTGGCGTTGGAGCTCGGATACAGTCCGGTGTTGGAGCTTGGATACAGTCCGGCATTGGTGCTCGGCTGGAAAAGATACCTCGAATGTAGTCCGGCGTTTGAGCTCGGATGCAAGAGGACACCGCCGCCCGGGAACAACTTCAAACCCGAGGTGGGCATAAAAATAACAAGGCATTGATAAAGGCCGATAAATTAAAGGGGCTCCTCGGATACCCAACGCGTAAACTCTTGGATTTACTTCGGCGATCCTCGAAGATCAAAGATAAGAAGATTTGTTGAACCAGTTTTCAAGACCGACGACCGAAGACGAAGAACAGTTCGGAAGAATCAAGGGCATCCCCAACTTCAAGACCGGTTCAGGGGGCTACTGACGGTATCCTGGACTAGGGGGTACTCACCACGTCGTCTCCTGATCAGGTGGATTGGGCCGAGGACCCCCATGGCCGTTTCCTCATGGGCCAGTTCGGACAGCCGAAGTATACCCGAGGAAGATTCCACAAGACTTGGTGATCAAGACAAGGACTCCTCTCAACAGGCGTATTCGGCTAGGACTCTTGTTATCCTAGGCCTCTGGTACATTATATAAGCTGAGGCCGGGCTAGTTATATGCTGGATCATTATGACATTACTCATCATACTCTTAGGTCTTAGACCACAACATATGATCTTGAGGTAGATCAACTCTTGTAATACTCATATTTATCAAGATCAATCAAGCAGGAAGTAGGGTATTACCTCCATAGAGAGGGCCCGAACCTGGGTAAACATCGTGTCCCCTGTCTCCTATTACCATCGACCTTAGACGCACAGGTCGGGACCCCCTACCCGAGATCCGCCGGTTTTGACACCGACACTCTCCGCCCCTCGCGAGCTAGCTTGGTGAGGCCGCCCCCGAGGAGGTCTTGCGTCGTCCGCCTCGTGAGGCTTGGCCCCTCGCAAGATCTTGAGTCTTTGCTGGTGAAGATGGGTCGTACAGGGCCGCTGGTGGAGCCACGCCGCGGGCCGTAGGCAGGCAAGTCTGGGGACCCCCGTTCCCAGGACGCCGACAACAGGATCCATGCTCTCCATCTTCATCCCAACTCCGTCCTCCTTCTGTCGATCTTCGCTTTCTACTGCGAGGCGTACGTTGGAGTGATGTCGTCCGTGGCGCTGCTGCGCCACTTTTTCTTCCTCCGGATCAAGGAGGGCTACTGCTCTGGGTGTGTTGGCTTTGTCGCGGCCAACAAGACTAACGCCATCTTGAAGGCCGGGAAGAAGGCCGAGGGCTTCAGGAGCAACTGGGTTCTGATGGACGCCAAGTGCTCCCATCCCCGGTTGGTGCTGCCGACAGAGATGCCTGTGTCCCAAGAGGGGTGGCTTCGCGCGAAGCTCAACGACCCCCGGGCGGCGCAGGTGTTGGAGAGGATGACTGCCGACCTGAGGCCCAGCAACTCAAGGGCGGCGAAGCTGATGGGGGCCATGATTGCCAAAGAATTCATGGCGCAGCGCGTGGCTCCCCTCCAAGCGCGCCCGCGTCCCCTGTGGAAGCTTGGAGACGAAGGGGAATACCTCCGCCTGCGTCTGGAGCCCCTTTCTGACGAGGAATTGTGCTTGAACCTCCGCTCCTAGGTTGGGGACGATCGAGGGTATCCGCCGGACTGCTTCGTTCCCTTGTTCCGCCGCCCAGATGGGGCGGAGGTTGTTGCTGCCATGCCCGTCTTTGACGGGCGTGGACTTGTGCCGCCTGCGCCGTCGAGTGTTCTCGACGGCTCTGGTGGACGTGTCCTCCGACGAGTCTCGCAAAGGGGAGGAGGAGGAGGAGCGCGACTCGGAAGGTACTCGCGAGGGGGAGGGGGAGACCTCTCCTTTGCGCAAGGCCGACATCCTCCATACCCTGCCTGATGATGATGATGAGGCCGACATCATCCTGGAGAGGGAGGAGCCGCCCGTGGCAGGAGGCTCCACTAGGCCCAAGGTCAGCCCTCGGAGGAGGTCATCGGCCGAGGTTCCGACAAGGGGAAGGTCGGCGCTGATCTCCCGAGATGACGCCCCTATTCTGACGCTGCCTGGGGCTACTCCCGGCCCATCTGCTGCTCCTCCTTCTGCGCCTGGAGCCTGCGCGCCCGCACCTCAGGCCGCGAGGCTCTCAGGCTTCAAGCTCAAGAAGCGGAGAGACTACGCCGCTGTGGACTAGTAAGTGTTCTCGCCCCGCCTTGTTCTTGCTTCTGTTGCTGATTGTTAATGCTTCCCCGTTGTGCAATCAGGCCGTCGTCAGTGGCGAAGAAGAGGAAGGAGGAATCGGTGACACTGCTCGGGACCAAGCCGCCTGCTGCAGCTGTACCTCCCTCCGCAGGGAAGGGCAGTGACGGTGCTCGTGCTTCTCCGGTCCGATCGCTTGGGGGAGCGTCCTCCGGAGGAGGCAGCCCCCATAGGCCCGCTGGCTCCAGAAGTGCCCACGTCCGGCTCGGTCGATGGAATCCCTGGGGCTCAGGAGCTCCCAGCCTCGCAGGCCATGGTGACAACGCTACCTCCTCCTCCTTCCACCACGCTGCTGACCTTGGACCCTTCCGCCTCCCCCGACGTCCTGGAGCGCGCCCTCTCTGTGTTGGCCCTGCTGCGGGAAGATCTTCAGGGCACCGACCGTCTCCTGGTGGCCGGGCGCCTGGAGATGGCCTCTGGCTGGCTCCACTCCGATGTGTCTGTCCGGGGGGCGCTGGGCCAGGCCGTGGCGGCCTTCGAGAAGGACAAGCAGGCCGCTGCCCAAGCCGCGACCGCGCGTGAGGTGTTGCTGAAGGATGTCGAGGCCGCCCAGGACCGCTGCCGGTCGCTGGAGGCCAAACTGGAGATCATGCGCGGTGAGCGTGCGGGGGAAGCTCGAGCCGCAAAGCGGAGGAGGAGAAGATGAAGGCCCGAGAGGACGCTGTCAGATGTCGCGACGTCGAGCTGTAGCAGTTGGCGAAGGCGCAGGCTACGGAGCACAGCCGGCTGGGAAGCTGGGGCAGAAGATGAGGGCAGAGGAGGCCGTGCTGGAAGCCAAGGCGAAGGTCTTGGCCGAGGACCGTGCGACCTTCAAGTCCCTCGAGGAGAGGTCCCGCGTGGCGCTGCGGGCACTCTACGAGAAGGGCTTGGAGGAGCCGCTGGCCAGCAACAACGAGTGCCCCACCCAGCTGCTTCCTCATCTGGTCGGGGCGCTTGAGGAAGTCGTGGGCGGAATCGGCCCCTTGGTGGAGGGAGAAGCCCGCACACTTTCCTCGGCCGCGCTGACGCGCGTCTTCAGCCACCTGCAGTGCTGTGCAGCTGCCGCCGAAGCCGTGAAGGGCCAGGTGAAAGCTTTGCTGAAGAAGTTCCGCGCCTTCGACCCTGCGCCCCCGACTGGTGGTGCTGCTGAACCTGCAACTCCGGCAGGCGGCACAGGTGAGGGCAGCATTGCCGTCGAAGGGGCACCTCTTGCACGCAACGGCGGCGTCCAGGGATGACTTGCTGGCGACTTCTTTCCTGCTTTGCATCTGCAACACGTACCATGCATTGCGGGGGCATTAAACTTAAGATTAGTATTTGGAGAACAATATGTCTTGTAATATTTATTTGAGTTCCGCGATTTTCTTCCTATTTGCTTTTATGTTCTACGTCGGCAGAGCCCGGCCTCGCGCATACCTCAGCCGTCGTTGGGTCGTCCGGATCACCAGGACGAGACCAAGGGGTGAGGGGCTACGTGGCCAGTTAGGCTCCTGAGTCGCGATGCTCAGGAGTCCCCCTTGATGCACAACAGCTTACAAAAAGGAGACGTAGGAGTAGGCCTAGTGTTCTACGTTGGCAGAGCCCGACCCCATGCATACCTCAGCGGCCGTTGGGTCGTACGGATTACCAGGACGAGACCAAGGGGTGAGGGGCTACGTGGCCAGTTAGGCTCCTGAGTCGCGATGCTTAGGAGTCCCCCTTGACGCTCAAATGACCTTCATACCTTTTGCCCTCGCCGAGGCTCCGCTCGGGAGGGGCGCGCGACGACTAGGTCCGGGGGACCTGGCAGGGTGGCATACGCTTGCACATGACCCGAGCGCAGCCCCCGTGCGCAGCCCCCTCGCGCAACTCTCCC
Source organism: Aegilops tauschii subsp. strangulata (assembly GCF_002575655.3). NCBI lineage: Eukaryota > Viridiplantae > Streptophyta > Magnoliopsida > Poales > Poaceae > Aegilops > Aegilops tauschii. The sequence continues at coordinate 393,909,787 of NC_053037.3, forward strand.
GAGGGTAAGTGTTGCGATGAGGCCAGACACTGAGCTCAGAGGCTCCCTGAGGTTGATACAGCCATGGGGCCGCCCTCAGTTGTTTATCACCAGCGCGGAGCATAGCGCTTCCGCACTTGCACGGGCATAACCACTCCTCGGCCGTGTCGACTGCCAGCGCGGAGCATGGTGCTTCCCCTGGTGCGTGGGTGAGGGCCCCCTCTGAGTGGAGCCCCTGGGGCATGTACAGCCCTACCCTGACACGTGGCTTGCACGGAAGGGCTAGACGAGGTGTGTCTGGGCACTCGTGAGCCAGCGCATGACTCAGGGGGCCCTACCTCAAGGCGGGTTGCGCCTGGTCTTGGCTCTTGATGGCTGTGGTGCTCCTGCAAGATGGTTAGCAACCTGCGCCGAACGAATCTCCTGAGGCTATCGCATGAGAAGGCCAAGCACCAACGACCCCAGGAGGTGACCTGAACGGGGCCGGCCCGCCAGACAGAGCTCAGCCGTTGGGTTTATCGATGCTGCAGGGACGGACCCGAGCATAGACGCCGTGCCTAGTCTTCTCATGCGAAGGATCCTGAAGAAAGACGACCGGCGCGCGGCTCCCATGGTGGTGAGGTGCCGGGCGGGCGGGCGATAACCATGGATAACTCATGGGATGGAATGAGCTAACTTAGATAGATGCAAGAACGATACATGCCCCTGGGACGGACCCGAGCGGCCTGGGGATGATGCAGCCCGAGGGACTCCCCCAGCAGAGTAAGCTAAAGACATAAAAAGGATACATGCGGCAAGGGCAGGCCCGTGCGACCTGGGAATAGTGTAGTCTGAGGGGCGCTCCCAGTTAAATAAACTTGGAAAATATCACCTGGTTCCATTGTCGAAGGAGTGTTGGAGTAGCCGGAGGCGCGTGGCGAAGGAGCCGCTCCTCATGAGCCGTCAGGGCCCCGGGCCTCGGGAGGCTCTGGGGGCTCGGGTGGTTCCTTGAGGACTGTCTCCATCTCTGCTAGGACTGCGTGATGCCTGGCCTCCTGAGCTGCTAGGACGCTCTGCAGGTTGTGCTGGAAGGCGGCCCCCATGCTCGGCATGCCGAATGGCATGCGAACATAGCTGTGAGGTGGGCCCTCGCAACGCCCAATGCGCGAAGGCCAAAAGCGCTCCTGAGATGTGGCCCGGTTGAGCCCAATGCGTGAAGGCCAAAAGCGCTCCAGAAGAGAGCCCCCGAGTGTCGGTGTGGAACGACACCTATGGGATCACAAGAATCCCTACTACGGTTGCCAGGGCGCGGGGTTGCGAGCTGGCCAAGCGCGACGTGGAGCTCATCATGAAGCTCGCCGATGTCGAGAAAGCTCAAGACACGGCGAGGAACTTGGCCACGGCCGCCGAAGCTGCCCGGACCCAGTACGAGGCCGCGCTGAACTCCCAGGAGGAGGACCTCGCTGCACGCAAGGAGAAGCTTGCCGCCATGCTTCGCGGCAAGGATGCAGAGGTGGAGAAGCTTGTCTTGCAGCAGACCAGTGAGCTGGAGCAGAGGCACAAAGAGGCACTCAATGCCCAGGCCCAGGTTCACGCCGGCAAGGTGGAGGAGTTGGAGGCGGAGCGCGACGGGCTGAAGGAGCAGGCCCTAAAGCTATCCCAGGAGAAGGACATGCTTAACAGTGCCCTGACAGAGGCGCAGGGCGCGGTCGTCAGCAAGGCTGGGGAGCTCTCCGAGGGTAACAACTCCATCAAAGACCTCAAGCTGAAGCTGGAGGGTCTCGAGAATGTGCTGTCGGAGGCCAAAACCCGAGAGGGGACCCTGGCCAAGGAGCTCGAGGCCGAGAAGCAGTTGCGGAAGAACGAGGGCCTCAACTTCGCGGATCACGTGGAGGGCGAGAACCGTTGGCTCGATCGCCTCGCCACCGTCGCCAACCAGGCCGCCACGCAGCTGGCCATCATGGGGATGCCGAACGTGAGGTATGTCCCGGAGCGGAGCGTGAGCACCAATTGCAGCCTGACCATGTTCTTTGAGAAGGTCGTCGGCGCTCTGGAGCGGCTCCACGCCAACCGGGCGGCCTCACTGGCCGACGAATCCCGGAGGCTTTGCCAAGGTGCCATGACCAAGGTTCTCACCAAGGTGGCGCACTGGTACCCCGACCTCGACTTCGACGCCGCGCTAGAGAGCTTGCCGGAGGGTACTGACCTCGCGCCACTCAGGGAGCGCATCAAGCCCATCATCAGCCGAGTTGGCGAAATCCAGAGGGTGGAGGGCCAGCGCCGGGATTAGGCATCCCGTTCTTTATCGCCGCTGCAGGTTCACAACCAAGACAATTGCTATCTCTAGTTAGAACCGCAACAACAATTCGATGTAATATAACTCTGCAGCACTTTCAGTATTATGCATGTTCTTTTCCTGTTTGATTTTCCTTTGTATGTCCTCTCTACGTTACTGGGTAGGCTCGTCGGCGCTTAAACCCAAGGCGGCGTCTTGTGGATGGATCCCCATTGGCCTGCCGGGTGTGCTTGCTGCCGGGCGAACCACCTTGCCGCCCTTAGCGCGGCCACCCGAACTGTCGAGCTTGACTCGAGTCAGAGTCGGGAGCGTTGCCTAGTGCGGAAGGCTACCCTGCCACTCTAGACGCGACCGCTTTAAGCTATTGAGCGGACTCAAAACAGAACAAGGGCATTGCCAATTGCGGGAGGGCCCCTTTGCGTGTAGGTTTCTCATACATAGGCGAGATCTCCAAGGACGATAACCTTATGTATAGGAGGAAATAACTCAAAGCTCTGAATGACTTAGCTTTTCTGTTGCCGAGCCGGCGTCGTTCCTCCAGCCGCCTTCTTCTTAGGAGCCAAGGGCGATGAAGAACTGCTAGGCTAACTACTAGACCAAATTATCACAATTGCGCCCCCTACCTGGCGCGCCAAAGACGTCGGTGTGGAATGACACCTATGGGATCACAAGAATCCCTACTACGGTTGCCGGGGCGCGGGGTTGCGAGAAGAGCAGGGCTAGTAGACAGCACAAGGATCGTTTACCCAGGTTCGGGCCGCGAGGATGCGTAAAACCCTAGTCCTGCTTTGGTGGGTGTATTTCAGAGAGTTCTTGAGCTCTCGAACTAGCTGTGGTCAGTGCGTGGTTCGAAAGAGCCGAATCCTTCTCCAGTATGCCATGGGCCTCCTTTTATAGTCGGAAGGGGCTGCCATAGTGGCACACAGGAGGTGGGAAGGCGTACAGTGCCCTGAGCTTATCGCTCGTATTACAGGACAAGACGCATTTAATGCGTAGCTTAGGTGTCCCCTTGCTTTATTGGGGACGGGGGCGAGGCCCGTCCAGTCCGTAGCCGCTCCTCCTTGCTTTGACACGCGCCATGGCCAGTGAGGCGCATGGTGCCATGTAGGCAGGTAGGCAGCCGAGGAGGCGCAGTGGCGGAGCCTTCACGAAGATCTGGATGCCGCCACGCAGGCGCTCGATGAGTTGGCCTGGGAGCTGCATGTTGCCACGCAGGTGCCCGCCCAGCTGGTTGGGCTGGCAGCTGCATGTGAACGGCGGTGGAAGCTTGGTTGGCGTGGGCCTGGCGGTGGCCCTGCTGGCGTCCTTGGTGAGGGCCTTGCCGGGTGGCCCGGCAAGGGTCTTGCCGTGTGGCCCGGCAAGGGTCTTGCCGTGGCGCGCTGTCGTCCCCGGCAAGGGCCTTGCCGGGGGTCTGGTGGCCTTCCTCGGCAAGGATCTTGCTGAGGATCGTCGTCTTCTAATCCTCATCTGATCTTGAATATGTCTTCACAAAGATCTGCATGCCACCTCAGAGGTGCCTCCCGAGCCCTGGCCCAACATGATGTTGGAGACCGTGGGCTCAAGGGTGGCCCACTCTGTTGGTGCGGCCCAAAACGGTGCGCGGGCAGGCGGGGCGGTTTTTACCGTGGTAATACTTTTCGCGCGCTGCGCTTCCCACGACCCGCGTGCGCGGCGCGGCGTGGAGGGGTGTGCGTGACGTGGGCGACATGCGTGGGGCGGTTTCCACACACATGCGTCACATCACAGTAAGAGGCAGCTCGCGCCTTCCCCGTAAAAAGAGGGAGGCGTGGAGGCGCGGATCATTTACTGAATGGGGCTGGGTCGCGGTCTTCACGGTCGATGCTGACGACGAGAAGCGATTGGAGCGACGTCGATGCTGACGACGAGAAGCTCACGGTCGCCACCATCAGGATCCTCCGGCTCACCGAGGCCAGCCTCACCCTTGAGATGATCGGGGCGGACTTCATCCGCCGCCGGATCGCTCCACTGCATAACAAGGGGAGGCCAGCCTGGCTCTTCACGAACCCCGCCGACATCATGCGGCTTCGTCCCGGCCTCGACCATAATTTCACAGTGATGGGGCATGCCCATTTCTGCCAGCGGCTCTTCCAGCTTGACGTGGGCCGCGACAGCGAGTTCGAGCGGTCCGGCAAGGTTGCGAGGGCCGCCGCGAAGGCCGGCAAGGTCCTCAAGGGGCCTCTGTTCAAGCTGCCGACGGGGGTGGTCCCGTTGTGCAATAACTCGCGCCGGTCCGATATCATTGCCATGATACCGGACTGCAACACGCATGGCCCTGACCCTAGCTGGAAGGAGCCGGAGGACGCCAAGGTGCAGCAGTTCTTTGACACTCTGCACGAGGGGTACGTCAATGCCGACGCTGAGCGACTGCTTGTCCAGGACACCACCCAGGCGGAGCTGGACTACATCGCCACCAGGGCGAGGGAGGCACAGCTTGCCAAAGAGGCCGGCCGCACTGGCGGTGTGGAGGACTAGGCCGCGACGGCCGCGGAGGAGGAGGAGCTCGCCCGATGGGCGGCGGCCACCGGGGGAGCCAGCAGCGCCGGCACCGAGGCTCCTCTGGTTGAAGATGTGACCGGCGAGTAGTCGTCGGAGGAGGCCGAGACCGCAAGCCCGACGCCGGCTATGGGGAGAGGGCGAGTCCTACGGCGGGCCAGTTTCGGCGAGCCGGTCCGGCCCGGTAGGGCTGCGCGGCCACAGCTGATCTTGGAGGGGTCCGGGCGCCACACGAGGGCCGTGACGGCAAAGAAGCCAGCGAAGGCCACGGTGAAGAAGAAGACAACCGCCCCTTCTTCGTCCACGCGTGTCCAGACACCACCTCCTTCTCCTCCTCCGGCGGATGTTGATACGGAGGTTACTTTCGATTATGGATCCCTCGGCCCAAGAAGGAAGAGGAAAACAGCAGCGGAGGAGGTGGACGACGAGTAAGTATCTGGTTCCTTTTCATTATCTCTGCCTCCTCAATCTGTGTTGCTCGTCTTGACTTGTCTTCATCTTTGCAGGGACGTGGAGATGCTGGCCCAGAGAGTGAAGAGGGACAAGGTCTCGGCGGGTGGACAACCCCAGTTGGTACTTCGGGGGCGCCACTGGTGGTGTTGAGCAGCCCGGACAGCAGCCCCCGGCATAGCCCCCAGCGTAAGTTCATCACTCTTCCCCCGTCGACATGTGTCAGGGGCACGGCACTTTGGTGCTGACCTTGCCAGGTATGCAGGAGGAGCGCAGCAGCAGGAGGAGCCACAGAGGGCTACTCCCAACACGCCGCCCCCATCGACCACGCCACCCCGAGGGGCGTCCCCGGCAAGGGCGCCAGGCACCGGGCCCACGCACATGGAGGAGGTGGAGGAGAACTTGGGCGCCGGCGGCTTTGCCTCGACGCCAAATGTTGGCGGGGAGGGGACTTCCATTTCCCAGCCGGGTACTGGCACAGGTAAGTCATTCGCCGTTCGTCCCTTCTTCTTTTTCTTTCCAGCTCTTGGTCCTGGCCTTGCCTCACCCCCTTCTTCGGCGTCCAGATTCCTCCACGGTGAACCCAGAGGACGTGGACGCCGTCATCGAGGACGTCGACAAGCCCGCCGAGGTGGACGCCAAGAAGATCGCCGCCGAGGAGGCCGCCAAGGGTGCTGCCGAGGACGCCGCTGAGGGGCCTACCGGCAAGGCCGGCAAGGCTGCCGCTGAGGAGACCGGCAAGGGGCCTGCCGGAGAGGCCGGCGGGGCCGCTGCCGAGGAGGAGGAGGAGGTGGCTGATGACCAGCCTTCCTCTTCTGCTGCTTCCGGCTCCGGCAAGTACCTGAGGGTGAGCGACGACTCGTTCCTCCCCCTTCCAGGCGCGTCGAGCACCAGGACACCCGTCGAGGGAGAGGTGTTCGACGATGAAGTGCTTGCCGCTGCCGGGCTTGAAGTCGTCGATGAGCCGATCGGTAGTCCTCTCTAGCAGGTTCCTGGCGCGTAACACTGCGCTGCGGTGATGGCGCGGGTGCGACAGGCGGTAGTGCGGGTGTGGCAGGCGGTGCAGCTCGGACTGGAGTAGGAGCGATGACTCTGTCGAACTCCTCAGTGGTAGGCAGACGGCGAGCAGTGGCCAAAATGGCCGGTGCATAAGAGGCTGAAGACGAGACGAATGTCAGAGGCGGTGCCGTGTGGAGAAGCTCCTTCCTGCAGGCAGGACCTCCCCGAACTAAGTCCATCCAGGCAGCCACAAGATCGTCCACGAGGTTGTCGAAAGACTCCTCCAGAGCCTTGAGATACTCCACAACCATCTCGATGGCTTCATCTCGCTCTCCCCGATGGCAGGCGAATGCATAGTGACAAGTGTATGGCACATGGCATGGGAGGTAGCGGTAGCGACGAGTCTTCATTATAGGAAGGATGTCCCGAAGGCGAGCTATCGCCTCATGGGCAGCCATCTGCATGGCATGCCTCTCCGTAGGCATGGCCCTTCCCACAAAACGGAAGTGGCGAGACGCAGAACGTCCTCCCTTGAATTGCACCACGGCCTGGTGCATAGACACGTCGTCGCTGAGCTTGTGCTGGTAAAGCGTGAACTCCGGACGAGTCGCTGGCCCGATCGCGAGCTTGGTGATGGAGACGAGGAGTTTGACAAACCCCTCGGGCATGTTTGTGAACACTCGAGTCTCGCAGTTGCTGCCAGCCATCTACAAAAGTAGGCAAAAATTCTGAGTAGTCATGTCATAAATTTATGATGACCAACAGAAAGTAGCTACAATTGCAAAATGCTGAAAAAGCGCAAAAGACGCTAATAACCGATTAACGATCGCACCTAGTGGTTTCCTACAGTTAGCCTGGCTCTGATACCAAGCTTGTCACGACCGGTTTTTCAATAAAATATTTATTGAGAGACCAATCCCTTTTACGGACCAGTAAAGAAGAATTCCTTCTCACTGGTAGACAATATCTTGGTCACAGAAGAAAAATACCAGGAGTACTGAATATAATACAAGGTTGAGCGGAGACTGCTCAACAATTTATTACATGTACGCCGATAAAACATAACGGCGGATAGGGTGGCATAACTACTAACTCACGATAACAACGGTGGTGGAAAAATCACAGCGGAGCGGGTGATATGACTCCTGAAGACTACAGCTCTTCGAGCGTCGGGGTGAAGCTCGAGGAGATTTATTGCGGGTGGCGGAAGCGTATATAATACAAGTGACCAATATCCAGGATCGCACGGGACTGACTGGGATTCCTCTAGGCGTCGGACTCACTATCAAACTCTTCATCCATGAGATCGCCTTCGTCAACATCTGGCCAAATCAACAAGCCAGGTGAGTACTATGAAAGTACTCGCAAGACAGTTCGGACATAAGATATAACAAATGTAAACATGAAGCATATGAACAGATTAAAAAGTGCATTCAGACATAGAGACAATAATGCATGGGAAATAAAAGAGAAGTCGGGCGGTAGTCCTCCCAAAATCCCAAAATAAATACAGGGTGCCAAACGAGGGTCTGAATGACTCCTCGAGAGGAAAATGCAAGAATAACAATGCCACAGTCGGACGTCAGGGCGACACCACATAAAGGGCTTATAATAGAAAATAAAAGATAGTGCGTGCCACAGTCGGACGTCTGAGCGACATCGCATAAAGGGCTTATATCGAAAGTAAATAACAAATATGCCACAGTCGGACGTCTGAGCGACATCACATAAAGGGCTTATATCGAAAGTAAATAACAAACATGCCACAGTCGGACGTCTGAGCGACATCACAAAAAGGGCTTTATAACTTAACATCTTAGTAGCTCAAGAATTTAAATCATAACAAAGGAATAATCAAGTATGAGGTAAATAACAGGGGTTAGTCCATCCTTAGGAAAAATGTTTAACCAAGTTTACCACTCAAGTTTGGTTACCGGGGGTAATAACACGAGGACTTGACATAGATATGGATACATTGATCACGATACTTGACCATGGATACGATGACTCGGAAGGATTTGACTCTGCAGAGTTTGTACTTTAACCACAGCCAATGAATTTCAGTAGTCACGGGGACTAGTTCCGTTTACGGTGTTTTGGAAGAAACACGTCTAACCAGTACACACCCATTCAACATTCCGAAGCCAGGAATCAACCTCGGCAATGTTCAAGAAAAACCTTGAGACGGGGAGGCTACAACCTCGCGTAGCATGGGATCAAAATTTCTATACGCGCGCTCTAAGGGGTGCCCCCCTCTCGGTCCCAACCGGAAACACCCATGCCCCCTGACCGGATGACTGGCTTTAATCCAGGGCCATGGAACCATCATCCCGGCCCCTCTGTTTGGTGTGTACACGGAAAGAGGTTACCAACTTACTAAACCGCATTCTGGCAGAAAACAAGTGGTAGCACGGAAGGGGGAAGAACGATAACGTGAATCCGTCCACGTTAACGTCGGAATTTATCGGATGACGTAAGGCTGGCATGCTACAACAGTACCACCTTACTGCCCTTCATGTCACCACATGACTAGGCCATCTCTCATCAGAGATCACAGTAACTTTGGAACACACGGGTAGTTGCCTCACATGCAACGAGATACTCACCGATACTCATATGCCGTGCACAACCTTTCACGCAAACATGCAAAACACCTATCATATCAAAGGTTCAAACATGCTTGCCTGGTTCGGAGAAGTCGGAGTGTAGCTCGGCGAAGTTCGCGGCTCCGTCACCTCTCCCGGAACCTACGGTATAGCGAAAAATGCACACTAACGTGAAAACCAACGCGTGCATAAAAGTTGTTCCAATTTTTTTTCAAATAAATCCCATAAAAAACTAGACAAAATTATAAGACTGTCAGAAAAAGAATCACTCAAAAATCACTTTTTATTAAAAAGTTATAAGGGTTTCTGTCGAGGGACTCATCTGTAATGAAACAGAAAAGTAACAGGGACTTAACTGAGAAAGCAGAAAACGGTTCGAATAGAAACGCGCCAGCCGACAGAGAAAACGTACTCTGCCCGAAGGCGCCAACAGAAAACGCTTCGGGGGTTGAAAGAAGAGAGGCTGACGTGGGGGTCCACATGTCAGGTTTGAAAAACCTCGCCGGCGCCCGAAGGCTGCGGTGGTCGCCGGCGTCGAACCACGGCGAGTCAGGGAGATCGGAGTGTACCAAGAGTATCAGCGTGTCCTTCCGCGTCGGTGGGTGGTGGACTTGGGTGTCGGGGAGCACCACGTCGAAGGCGACACTTTCTCCGGCGGACGGCGGCTCGGGCGATGGTGGGGGACTCCGGTGGTGTGCTGCAAACTTCGAATTGAAGCGCGGGTCAGAAGGAGGGATGCACTAGAGAGCTACTGGTAAGAGATGGGAGGCAGAGGTGCACGCACGGGAGCGAATCGAGCTGGATCCCGTGGCGGGTCGCGGCGGCCGGAGTTGAGGAAGGAGACTCCCTCGGGGCTCTTCAAGTGGCTAGGCGGGGTCTTGGTGGAGTGCAGAGGTGGTGTGGGTGCTAGCTGGAGCTCGGGGCCTCTATTTATAGGCGGCTCGAGGGGGTGGCCGTGAACGGAGAATCTCCGGCGAGCGATTACGGTGAGGCAGTGGCTTGGCAGAGGGTTTAGGTGGCCAGGCAGCACCAGTGAGAGTTACTGGTCCCGTTCCACTACTAAACTCGGTCGGGCATGGCGTAATGGCGTCGGTCCTCGTCGGGGTCGCCGTACTGGCATGGCGGCGGTAGAGAGCGCGCTCCGCGCCTAGCGGTTCACGACGAGGGTGGCAGCGCGCACGGGGGAGTGGAAGACCACGCGGCGGCCTCCGGTGGCTTGGGCAGCGCTGGACGGCGCCGTCTGCGCTGCGCCTCTCTCTGGCGGCCGCAAAGCCGCCGCTGGCGTCGGTCACGGGGCGGCGCACCTCCTGCTGCTCGTCGCCGACGCCCGCAAGCATCCAGGCGCTCGTGCGGTACAGAGGACAAGGGGGAGGGGACAGGAAACACGGCGACGCCGGGGCACTGGTGAGATTGGCAACGGACACTGAAGAAACGACAGGGGTTCAGACACTGTTAACTGAATTTGACTGAACATGACATTGGCAGTGCTCTGAAAGTGTTCGATGAAATGATATGGTATGAAGAAAGTTTTTCCTGGAGCTGGGACTTGGTGAGGTGACCTCTCAATGCACCCAGAGCCTGCCTGATTTTTCTCAGAATTTTTGGAGAAGGATTTGAATGAATTTCATCAAATTTGGCAAATCTGGTCCAAACTTGCAGCAAGTATAGTTTGAAAAATTTGAACTGAAGACCAGTGGATCTTCATGGATCTTGGTTGAGGGTTCAAAGGACTAGGAAGGGAAATTGGTTTGGGGGCAAAAATCAAAACAGAAAGGGTAGCTCCTTTGTAAATCTCCAAGAGCTAGAATAGAAGGCAGAAATTGTTTTTGATAAGATATAAATGGAAAATAAATATATGGAGAGGTTCAACTTGCTGGATTTGAAGTAAATCATGATCCAAAGATGAGGAAAGGTTTATGAGAGTGGATTTGCACTAAGGTCATGGCAAGAGAGATTTGTTGAAAGTGGCAAAGGATCATTCCAAAAGCCAAAGGCATTTTCAAGGAAATTTGTCAAAAGACATTTTTCCAAGAGATAAGTATTTTGGTTTGAGTCCAAATAAAAAGAAAGAACCTCCAAGACCAAAATCATGTCTTGGGTGAATCCAAATAAAAAAACTCTTGCCATAAAGAAAAAATATCTTGAGAGGAAGGGTTCTTATGAAGGAAAATTTAAATCACCTCCCTCAAGTCAAATAAATTTTTTGAAAAATCCAAATAAAATTTTGGGTGTCACAGTTCACAACCAAGACAATCGCTATCTCTAGTTAGATCCGCAACAACAATTCGATGTAATATAACTCTGCAGCACTTTCAGTATTATGCATGTTATTTTCCTGTTCGATTTTCCTTTGTATGTCCTCCCTACGTTACTGGGTAGGCTCGCCGGCGCGTAAACCCAAGGCGGCGTCTTGGGAATGGATCCCCATTGGCCTGCCGGGTGTGCTTGCTGCCGGGCGAACCACCTTGCCGCCCTTAGCGCGGCCGCCCGAACTGTCGAGCTTGACTCGAGTCAGAGTCGGGAGCGTTGCCAAGTGCGGAAGGCTACCCCGCCACTCTCGACGCGGCCGCTTTGAGCTGTTGAGCGGACTCGAAACAGAACAAGGGCGTTGCCAATTGCGGGAGGGCCCCTTTGTGTGCAGGTTTCTCATACATAGGCGAGATCTCCGAGGACGATAACCTTATGTATAGGAGGAAATAGCTCAAAGCTCTGAATGACTTAGCTTTTCTGTTGCCGAGCTGGCGTCGTTCCTCCGGCCGCCTTCTTCTCAGGAGCCAAGGGCGATGAAGAACTACTAGGCTAACTACTAGACCAGATTCTCACAATTGCACCTCCTACCTGGCGCGCCAAAGATGTCGGTGTGGAACAACACCTATGGGATCACAAGAATCCCTACTATGGTTGCCGGGCGTGGGGTTGCGAGAAGAGCAGGGCTAGTAGACAGCACAAGGATCGTTTACCCAGGTTCGGGCCGCGAGGATGCGTAAAACCCTAGTCCTGCTTTGGTGGGTGTATTTCAGAGAGTTCTTGAGCTCTCGAACTAGCTGTGGTCAGTGCGTGGTCCGAAAGAGCCGAATCCTTCTCCAGTATGCCATGGGCCTCCTTTTATAGTCGGAAGGGGCTGCCACAGTGGCACACAGGAGGTGGAAAGGCGTACAGTGCCCTGAGCTTATCGCTCGTATTACCGGACAAGACGCATTTAATGCGTAGCTTAGGTGTCCCCTTGCTTTATTGGGGACGGGGGCGAGGCCCGTCCCGCCCGTCGCCGCTCCTCCTTGCTTTGACACGCGCCCTGGCCAGTGAGGCGCGTGGTGCCATGTAGGCAGGGAGCTGAGGTGGCGCAGTGGCGGAGCCTTCACGAAGATCTGCATGCCGCCACGCAGGTGCTCGATGAGTTAGCCTGGGAGCTGCATGTTGCCACGCAGGTGCCCGCCCAGCTGGTTGGGCTGGCAGCTGCATGTGAACGACGGTGGAAGCATGGTTGGCGTGGGCCTGGCGGTGGCCCTGCTGGCATCCTTGGGGAGGACCTTGCCGGGTGGCCCGGCAAGGGTCTTGCCGTGTGGCCCGGCAAGGGTCTTGCCGTGTGGCCCGGCAAGGGTCTTGCCGTGGCGCATTGTCGTCCCCGGCAAGGGCCTTGACGGGGGTCTGGTGGCCTTCCTCGGCAAGGATCTTGCCGAGGATCGTCGTCTTCTAATCCTCATCTGATCTTGAATATCTCTTCACAAAGATCTGCATGCCACCTCGGAGGTGCCTCCCGAGCCCTGGCCCAACGTGATGTTGGAGACCGTGGGCTCAAGGGTGGCCCCCTCTGTTGGCGCGGGGCGAGCTGTCCCGACAAGGGTCTTGCCGGGGGAACCTGCTTCGTCCCTCTGCTCTTTGTGGTCTTGGCCTTGGCGTTGCTCTTATTATCTTGGGCTTCGGTCTTACCTTGGCTCACCTCCCTGTTATGCTTGGTGCGACCGTGGGCGCGGCTCCGACTGCCCGTGCACAGGTAAAGGGGTACAAAAGTGTGCCCCTGTTTTTGTGCACCGACACAGAGCCCGGCCTGAGGAGGGCGCCAGGCGTGCCTTCCTATGTGAGGGAGGGAGGCGCCCCAGCTGCGGGCGCAGATCCTGATGTGGCATGGCTGGGGGCGCCGCCCCCCTGGGGCCCTGTGCGAAGTAATTGCTTCTTCTTCTTGGGGACGGCCTCAGGAGGGTGTTGTATGCCATTGTTGTCTGGGTCTTCGATTACTGCGGCTTGGAAGGTGCGCTCGAGGGAGCACACTGCAGCTCTTTCTTCATAGGGGACTGTGATGATCCCGCCGCTTCCTAGCGTCTTGAGGACGTTGTAGCCGTGGTGGGTCACTGCCATGAACTTGACAAGGGCTGGATACCCGAGGATGGCATTGTACGGCAGACGGATGTGGGCATCGTCGAAGTCGATGAGCTCGGTGCAGTAGTTGTCGCGCTGGCAGAAGGTGACAGGGAGGCGGACTTGCCCTATCGGGGTGGTGACCCGTCGGTCACTCCTGAGAAGGGCTTGGTGGGCTGCAGCTGATCGTACGACAGTTGGAGGCTGTCAAATGTCTCGACGGACAAGACGTTAAGCCCTACGTCGCCGTCGATGAGGGTCTTGGTGACTCGTACGTTGCTGATGACGGGTGAGAAGAGCATCGGGAGGGCGCCAGCAGTGGCCGCGCCACCTGAGCTTGTCCGCCGAGCTGAAGGTGATGGCACACTTGGACCACCTGAGCGGGTGCGTGGCCTCGAGCCTGGGAAGTGCTGCGCTCACCTTTGAGCAAACTGCTTGAAAATACGCTGAGATGTTGGGGCCTGAGCTCCGCCCAAGATGCAGGCGATAGCACGTGGTTCCTGGAAGCGCCCAGCCCCTCGTCCTGATGGTGGTTGTCGCTCCTTGTTTGTGGTGGCGGCAGTGGAGGAAGACCAGCATTGCCCTGAGGGCGGTCCTCGTGAGGCTGTTCCCTCCATGCGCCCTCACGTGGCCGGTCGTGCCACTCCTTGCGGGGGCCACAATCGTCCCAGCGTCCTCCGCCTCATCCTCCCCCTCGGCCATAGCCCGGTCGTTGCGCTCGGGGCGTCGGCCAAAGCGTCCATCTCGAATGGCCCTGAGCTCTTGACAGTCTTTGGTGTTGTGACTATGTACGTTGTGGAAGGCGCAGAATGGATGGCTGTTCTTGGACGACTCGGGGTGGTCACGGCCACGCTTCGCGTCTGGCTCCGCCGCGAGCACGGCCACCCCCTTGCGCTTCAGGCCCTTGGCCTTGGCTTTCTTCTCCTCTGGGTCGATAGCAGGGAGCTCGAGGAGGGAAAGGTGCCCTTCCTCAGCTCTTGCGCACTTGGTTTCCATGTTGAACAACTCCAGAGCCGTGCATAACTCCTCGTCGATGGCGAGCTCCTCCTTCATCTTGACGTCGCAGATGCCATCAAAAAAGGCCAAAATAATGGCCTCGTCCGTCACCTTGGGGATCTTGAGACAAACGCTGTTGAAGCGATGGATGTACTTCTGCAAGGTCTCTCCTGGCTGTTGCTTGATGCAGCGCAGGTCACCCGCAACCGGAGGGCGGTCGCGAGTGCCCTGGAAATTGGCGGCGAAGCGGTCACGCATCTCACCCCAGGAGGAGATCGACCCCGGGGGCAGGTTCAGCAGCCACGAGTGAGCATCGTCTTTGAGAGCCATGGGGAACTAGTTCGACATGACTTTCTCGTCGCTGCTGGCCACCTTGATGCTTAGCTCGTAGAGCTGCAAGAACTCCGCAGGGTCGGGGGTGCCGTCGTAGCAAGGAGGCAGGTCTGGCTTGAACTTGCCCGGCCAGACGACGCTGCGCAACTCAGGAGTGAAGGCACGGCAGCCTGCTGTGGCCACCAGGGCCCTTTGCGGAGGCGGAGCCTACCCTTGGTGTCTACGCACCGCCGCCGCGGGCGGCACACGGTCTTGTCATGGTGGCGCTTGATACGTCTCCGTCGTATCTATAATTTTTTAATGTTCCATGCCAATATTATACAACTTTCATATACTTTTTGGCAACTTTTATACTATTTTTGGGACTAACATACTGATCCAGTGCCCAGTGCCAGTTCCTGTTTGTTGCATGTTTTATGTTTCACAGAAACCCCATATCAAACGGAATCTAAACGGAATACAAACGGACGGAGAATATTTTTGGAATATTTGGAGAACATGGGAAGAAGAATCAACGCGAGACGGTGCCCGAGGGGGCACGAGGCAGGGGGCGCGCCTGCCCCCCTGGGCATGCCTGCCCCCCTCGTGGGCCCCCGTAAGGCGGCTACTGCTCTTCTTTGGCCGCAAGAAAGCTAATTTTCGGAAGAAATCTCGGCGAAGGTTTCACTCCAATCAGAGTTACGGATCTCCATATATATACGAAACGGTGAAAGGGCAGAATAGGAGAACGCAGAAACAGAGAGAGACAGAGAGACAGATCCAATCTCGGAGGGGCTCTCGCCCCTCCCATGCCATGGAGGCCAAGGACCAGAGGGGAAACCCTTCTCCCATCTAGGGAGGAGGTCAAGGAAGAAGAGGAAGAAGGGGCCCCTCTCCCCCTCTCCTCCGGTGGCGCTGGAACGCTGCCGTGGCCACCATCATCATCGCGATCTTCACCAACGCCTCCGCCATCTTCACCAACATCTCCATCACCTTCCTCCCTCTATCTACAGCGGTCCACTCTCCCGCAACCCGCTGTACCCTCTACTTGAACATGGTGCTTTATGTTTCATACTATTATCCAATGATGTGTTGCCATCCTATGATGTCTGAGTAGATTTTCATTGTCCTATCAGTGGTTGATGAATTGCTATGATTGATTTAATTTGCTTGTGGTTATGTTGCTGTCCTTTGGTGCCCATCATCTGAGCGCGCGTGTGGATCACACCATAGGGTTAGTTGTATGTTGATGGGACTATGTATTGGAGGGCAAGAGTGACAGAAGCTTCAACCTAGCATAGAAATTGATGCATACGGGATTGAAGGGGGCCAATATAACATAATGCTATTGTTGGGTTTTACCTTAATGAACGTTAGTAGTTGTGGACGCTTGCTAATAGTTCCAATCATAAGTGCATAGAATTCCAAGTCAGGGATGATATGCTAGCAGTGGCCTCTCCCACATAAAACTTGCTATCGCTCTAGTAAATTAGTCAATTGCTTAGGGACAATTTCGCAACTCCTGCCACCACTTTTCCACATTCGCTGTATTTACTTTATTGCTTCATTATCTTAACAGCCCCTACTTTTTATTTACGCTCTCTTTATATTCTTGCAAACCTATCCAACAACACCTACAAAGTACTTCTAGTTTCATACTTGTTCTAGGTAAAGCGAACGCTAAGCGTGCGTAGAGTTGTATCGGTGGTCGCTAGAACTTGAGGGAATATTTGTTCAACCTTTAGCTCCTCATTGGGTTCGACAATATTACTTATAGAAAGAGGCTACAATTGATCCCCTATACTTGTGGGTTATCAACGCTGGGAGCGCAGGAGCATTTTCTTGCGGCCGGGGAACCTCTTGGCAGCTTCCTTCTTCTCGCGCGGGCGCCCGGTAGGGAGTCCTGGATTAGGGGGTCCTCGGACAGCCGGACTATATACTTTGGCCGGACTGTTGGACTATGAAGATACAAGATTGAAGACTTTGTCCCATGTCCGGGTGGGACTCTCCTTTGCGTGGATGGCAAGCTTGGCAATTCGGATATGTAGATCTCCTCCCTTGTAACCGATTCTGTGTAACCCTAGCCCCCTCCGGTGTCTATATAAACCAGAGGGTTTAGTCCGTAGGACAACAACAATCATAATCATAGGCTAGCTTCTAGGGTTTAGCCTCTATGATCTCGTGGTAGATCAACTCTTGTAATACTCATATCATCAAGATCAATCAAGCAGGAAGTAGGGTATTACCTCCATCGAGAGGGCCCGAACCTCGGTAAACATTGTGTCCCCCGCCTCCTGTTACCATCCGCCTTAGACGCACAGTTCGGGACCCCCTACCCGAGATCCGCCGGTTTTGACACCGACATTGGTGCTTTCATTGAGAGTTCCACTGTGCCATCACGATAAGGCTTGATGGCTCGTCTTGTTCTCAAGGACAACATTACCTCGGGGGATCCCTGGTTGTAGGCCAAACTCTCTGACTAGGCGGCTTCGTAATGATCGCCCGTTCGGCCGTAACGCCGACGATGACTTCTCGGGTCATCAAAAACAACCTCCACGTCGGCTCGGGATTCGCCGAGCAGATGGATCCAATAGAGCTCTCTTCCTTGAATGAGCTCTTGGATCGCATCGCCGCCCTGGGAGTCGGTATGGACTATGATCGGATCGGGCTTAAACCTGACCAAGGGAGATTAACTCTCAGCTGGTCACCCATCAGATAGCGGTGGTGGAGGAGCAATGTAGCGATTCTTCCTCTATTTTGAGGACAAGCTATGTCCGGATTCCCGAGCTCTCCGAGCCGGATACCCGTCTATGGGAGGACATGGCCCAAGCTTCGAACCTAGAATCAGACATTGGGCCAGAACTATTGGGCAACATCCCGGAGCCCGAACTGCCAAGCTCGAAAACTCCTCCGCCCCTGGGTCTCAGATCGGGTCAGGGTTTGGACCTAAATCTACCCACCCACCCAGACATAAGTGATCTTTCCCACATTAGACAAGAGCCCCAAGAGACAGTACATCACTATTGGGCCAGATTCCTCCTTGTAATGAGCAAGGTCAAGGACTGTCGCGAGGAAGACGCAATTTCATTCTTTTGCAAAAATTGCACGGACAAGGAAATCCTCAACGCCATAAGTCGCCGTGACATAGCACACTTCGCTGACTTGGTGGCCATAGTACAGAAGTATTGTACGATGGAAAGCGCCTCGAAAACCCAAACAAAATTCTGGGATCTTCCGGCTCTCACTAGACCCCCCGTCCGAACTAAAAGGGTGTACTCTCGAAAGTCACCCGATCCAATTACAAAGAAACCAAAGGCCACTACAAGGCGTGGAACTATATTGGAGGGATGGCTCAATGGGCCATGCAAAATTCACAGTACACCGGATACCATGCCAACACACAGCCTTAGAGCATGTTGGATACTCCGGCAGGTGGCCAAGAGCGGTCAGGATCTCCTCATCAACAATACCACAGAGCACCATCCCGTGGAAAATAACAATACAGTATTGACAGTCTTCCAGACCTTCGCCTCAAATAATAGGCGCAAGCGAGCACTCCGCAGCCCTGCCGAAGTCTGCCATGTTGCAGCAATAAATCCATGGAACGACACGGCTATAAACTTCAATGCCAGTGACGAACCTCAATTCCGAACAGCCCGAGCACCAGCCGCTTTGGTCCTTAGTCCAATTGTGGACGGCTTCGGCTTACTAAAGTGCTCATGGACGGTGGCAGCGGATTAAACCTCATCTACGAGGAGACTCTTAACAAAATGGAAATAGACAAAAGCCGCATTGAGCAAAGCAGCACGACCTTCAGAGGAATCATCCCTAGTCGGGAGGCACGATGTGCAGGAAAAATAACACTAGATGTGGTATTCGGCACGCCGGAGAATTATAGGTCCAAAGAAATCACATTCCAAGTGGCCCTGTTCAGTAGCGGATACCACGCCCTTTTAGGCGGGAGGCATTCACGATCTTCCAGGCTATACCCCATTACGGGTACATAAAGCTCAAAATGCCCGGGCCCAACGGAATCATCACTCTAGCTAGTGATCCAGACATAGCACTCCGCGCCGAAAATAAAACCACCGCACTGGCCCTCGAGGCGTTATCTAAAGCCCTTGCGGCCGAAGAACTAACTGCGCTACACTCCACAGTGGACAGGGACGACGTGATACTCGACAAAAGGCCCAAGTCCACCTCTTTTAAACCAGCGGACGAAATAGTCAAATTCCAGGTCCACCCAACGGACCCTACAAAAACAGCATCCATCGGGGCACGAGTGAACCCCGCAACAGACGCCGCACTATGGGAGTTCTTGCGCGAGAATTGGGACATCTTCGCCTGGCATCCTTCAGACATGCCAGGAATCCCACGTAGACTGGCCGAGCATAGCCTAAACATTCTAAAGGGATACAAGCCGATCAAGCAGACTCTTCAGCGTTTCTCAGAGCCTAAGCGACAAGCCATGGGAGAGGAGCTAGCTACGTTACTCGAGGCTGGATTCAGTAGAGAAATAAAACATCCGGACTGGCTAGCAAACCTGGCAATGGTACCAAAGAAGAACAAATCCTGGCGCCTATGTGTCGATTTCAAGGACCTTAACAAGGCTTGCCCAAAGGATCCTGTCGTGGAATTGTCACGGCAGATGTCCTCGGGCTAGGACTTAGTCGTGGAGCCATCGCAACTAGGAAGCTTGAAGGGGTTATGCGGGACAAGGAACACGAGGGTTTATACTGGTTCGGCCCCTTACGGTGAAGGTAAAAGCCTACGTCCAGTTCGAGGTGTTATTGATTAGGGTTACGATCGCCAGGGAGCTAAACAGCTATGCCCGGCTCTCGGAGAGATCGTTGTCGCCCTTAAACCACTGCCGGGTCGTCCCTTTATATAGGGAGGCTGACGCCCAGCAGCCCTTAGAGTCCCGGCCGGCTCATAAGAGTGTCCGGCTCGGACTCTAAACAATACTTGCCTTACACTACAAGTCTACTATAACAATGATTGTAACTACGGGCTTTAAGCCATATCCGGGTCTCAGCCCATCTCTGGCCCATTATCCTGAAACTTAGCTCCGGGCTTCTGGTAATGATCCTTGGAGTAACCCGGCCCTCCTGGCGGGTGACCCCCAGGTCTATATCCTCAACATTAGGCCCCAGATTGACTTGAGCCGGCTCGTGTCAATCTTCAGCTCTGCAGACAGAAAAATTCTCCGGCTTACCATTCATGTGAAGGTCATAACCCGGAGTGACGTCATCCTCTGGACTCCGGATAATCCGCCGTGACGTCATCCTCCATTAAGTCCGTTTTTTACTCCGCCAGATCCGCAACGGATCTTTGCTTTTACTGTCTTTGCGAAAATCGAGGCGCCGTGAGGGGGAGATAACCACGCCGTGGCCTCCTTGAATCCCGCGCCCACTTATGACTCGGCCTTATAAATTGGCCGGCCCGGCACTCTCTTCTTCACACTCTCCTTCTTCTTCCTCGCGCTGCCATTCCTCTGCCCGAGCTTCTGCCGCCGCCGCCGCCGTCGCGCCCCTGATCTTCACCGACCCGGCCGCTGCATCACCCTGACCCGGACCAGATAACGGCGGCGACCTTCGCTCTTCCTCAACTCCGGTGAGTCTTCCCTGCCTTGCTAGAACAAATCTATGGTAGGGTTCATCTTGTGTTCTTCGCGTTCTTCACCATTGCCGCAAGTTTCGGTAACCCCTGTAGCCACTGCCCCCGTTGATCTTAACTCTTCATAGACCCTTTGCGGTAACTGTTCGAGATTCATTCTATCTGCAAAAAATCCTCTTTTCACTGCTTAAAAACCATGTTCCACCTTAAGAACTTCTCCTGTTTCTGTTTCTTTAGGTCTAGAAAATTTTCATCTTGCCCGATCATTTTGATCCGAAAAAGTTACTGTAATGTATGAAATCTGTTTTATCACACTTAGTAAAAACTGCAACCCTTGAATCTTGGCGGCTTATATTTCCGACTTAAAGAAAACACGCGCCGTAGAACTTTTCCGGTTTAAAGAGAACCATGCTCTGTAGTATCTTTCGACTTAACCGCAGTAAGCCGCAGATGACCAACTCATCCTGAATGCTCTGACGGTTTAAATAACCCACCATGTCGATACATACCATTAGTCCCCTTCATAAGCCGTCATTGTAACTTGAATGATAAACTCCGGCTTATAATTAACCCGGACACTTTCCTCTTTATCATAGATCACCAACCGTCACCATGCCTCCCAAAGCTCCCATCACTTGCAACTGGATGAGATCCAACATTACTGATGAGACCCTGGCCAACTTCGTTAAGTCCGGATATCTGCCCAGGAAGGAAGTGATGTCCTACCGTGCCCCTGACCCGTCCGAAGAGAGACCTCAGCCGAGGGACGGGGAGGTAGTGATCTTTGCAGACCATATGAGCCGGGGCTTCGCACCGCCCGGCTCAAAATTCTTCCGGGATGTGCTCAACTTCTTTGACCTTCGGCCTCAGGATATAGGACCCAATTCCGTATCCAACATCTGCAACTTCCAAGTTTTTTGTGAAGTATATCTTGGAGAAGAGCCGAGTCTGCTGCTCTTCAGAGAGCTGTTTTATTTGAACCGCCAAACCGAGTGCGCAAACGGCCCAAGTCTGGATTTAGGCGGCATCTCCATCCAACGGCGCAGGGACTGCCTATTTCCTTACGCAGAACCGCCAAGTCACCCCAAGGACTGGAACATGACTTGGTTCTACTGCCAAGACACGTCCCCGGCTGATGAAAGCCCGCTGCCCGGCTTTCGCCCAACGCGCCTGGAGCCGACTCATCCGCTATCCGACAAGCTGTCTGCCGCGGAACGCCAGCCTCTGCTTCCAACGATCAATAAGATCAAGGCCCTGCTAGGCAACGGTCTGAACGGAATAGACCTGGTCCGGGTCTGGATCTCTTGGCGGGTGATCCCGTTGAGCCGCCGCCCTGGCTTAATGTGTGAGTACACCGGGCGAAAGGATGACCCGCAGAGGCACAGTCGCAATGATCTTCCAGAAGACGTTGCTGAAGAAGAGACCAAGGCTCTGCTAAACGAGAGCCTGGCAGACTGTGGAAGAACTGGGCTAGCCCCGTTCTGCAAGACCAATCCAGCCCCAGCGGTAAGCCGCTGACTTTAACCTTTCCATTTTGTTTTACCTGTCCTTTTACTAAGAGCTCATTACTGTATTTCGCAGGCTGATGATAAATTCTGGCGGGTCAAGTATGACCACGAGTTGGCCAAGAAGGCCAGGAAGGCGAAGAAAGCCGCCAAGAGAGCCGCCCCTCGCAAAAAGGGAAACAGACCCACTGCTTCGGAGCTGCTGCAATTAAGCGATAGCTCCGAGTCAGAGGTAACCCTTAAACCTTTTAAATTCTTGCAGTATATGTTGTCTGATGCTGTCCGCCTTATCAACACTTGCTTATTGACAGGATGACACCGGCGCCAGTAACCCGGTGGTCGAAGAGGTAACATCACTTTCCTCCGGCTCGGAGCCTTTACCACAGTTGAAAGTCCGAAGGGTAACCCGAAAAGTAATCTTTTCCCATCCATTAGCTCACCGAGACCCTCAATTTCTTTTGAAGCAGCAGGTTCACGAGAGCCGGCGTCACACCCGGGCCCGCAAGGACACCGACCTCTCCACCGGGTTACCCGACGCAACGAGGAAATGCCGCACTGAGGTTTTTTCCCACCTGTACCCTTTTCATCCGTTGGCGGGTGTCATTCGTCAGCCACTCAACTCTTCTGACTCCAATTACCAGGAGACCTCCCCCTCTTCGGGTGACTCCATGCAGTCAAGTCTGCCGGCCTTCAAGACTGCCCCCGGGTAATAACAATCTCCTTACATTATCTGTCTGTACTTACCCTTTGTATGCCTAACACTTTTGCCTTTTCAGTGCCCAGGCAAAGCTCACCAAAAGAGCAAAAAAGACAAGGTCAGCCGGAGTGCCAGACTTGCCTGAGCCGGAGATGACGGCTCAAGAGCCGCCAGCCGCCTCCGCCCCCGAAGCCACCGTTCCCATGGACACGGCGCCTGAAGCCCCTGCCCTGAGTACCAAGAGAACAACCGAAGCATCAGCTAACCCGGAGGCGTCTGACTCAGCCCCACCGGCTAACGACCCGGACGTGGTAATTACCCGGACGGAGTATGTTGAGCCGGGGAGGCCAACCGCACTGGCCAAATGCTCCGCGAAGGGGGAGCTACTGCAACCCCATCGGGTGAATCTGGATCTCTCCAGCTACACCGATTTAAGCATTGGAGAGCTTGTCTCAGGCTATATCAGCCAGGTTCACAAGAGCCGAGACGCCGAGATCGCCATGGTCAACCAGATCCAACAGAAATCTGAGGTAACCTTCTGCTGTTTTCTTATTTCTGCATAGTGATCCTTGTCATTCTAGCCCCCAAGTCTAGGACTTATACTTGAATATGTTGTAGACTTTCGATTCCGGCTTACTGAACTGAGCCAGCCGTACATAGATAGTTACGTTCAATATGCATTAGCCCCCAAGTGCCAAGTGCCTTTGCTTGGAAAGCGCTTGGGACTTTATAGAATGACTGTTAATAACCCGGAAATATATGCAGGCTGTTGGCAAGAAATTAGAGTCGGACCTGGCGGATCTCAAGAGCCCGCAGAAGGCACAAGAAATGGAGACCCGGAAGGCAAATACCAAGTTTGTCTCCAGCATCGCCGCTCAGGAGAAATTGAAAACTGAATTCGACGCTGAGCGGAAGGCCTGGGCTGAGGAGAAAGCCGCATTGGTGACCCGGGCAGAACAGGCGGAGAAGGCCCTCACTTAGAAGACCGCTGAGCTCTCCGGTCTAAAGCGCCAAGTGTCCCAAATGGTAGCTGCCATCTTCGGTAAGTCGCCTCACCGGCTTTCATTCACGTTGGAATGTTTACATCTCTTAACTCATCCTTATCACCGGGTCATCTGATGTTGTTTAAACAGGTTCCAGAAGCGCCAACTTGAACCAGAGCGTGGTCACCAAGTTAAAGGCCGTGTACACCCTGGTGGAACAGCTCTACACCGGGTCACAACGGGCCTTAGCTGTGGTGGCCCTGTCGAATGAAGTGCCGACTCATCTGGCCGAAGTCCTGCGCCGGCTCGCAGTTCTGCCGCAGCGGATCCAGGAGCTACGACGAGCATCCGCGAGATCCGGAGCCATTGCTGCACTGAGCCGGGCCAAAGCCTTCTTGCCGGAGCTAGACCCGGCAGACATCGCCCTGGGTTACCCCAGCCTGAAAGAAGACGGATCAGCGTTCGACCAGAAGGACTTCGCGGCTTGTGTGAAGGCTGTGCGCCCGGTGGCCACCATCATCGGGAACGACACCGATTTAACGAAGTATCAGCCGGGATACAACGCGGAGAATCAGAGGATTCCAACCCCTCGCTATGAAGCTATCAATCTAATTCCCCCGGCTCGCCAGCACACCTTCGCCCCGGAGATTAACCCGGCCGGGTTAATTGACGAAGAAGCTCAGTTCGAAGCTCTCAGTGGCATCAACTGGAAGTCGTCGACCTTCGAAGCCTTGGGATCAGCCGGAGCAGAAGATGAACCGGGGACTTCGACTCAGCAGGCATCAAAACCGGCTAGCGGCTCACCAAAAAACGCTCCACCCTTGAAACTTTGAAAGATTTTTGTAATAGAATAGGTGCAACAATTTATCTCTGCCGTGCCATCGTGCACGTAATGAATGCTGAAATCCTTTGAAGTCATTCTTTTTGATGCTCCTCCGGGTTATAATTATCCTTCGTGCTTCTCAACCTTTTAAAAAAGTACCTTTAAGTATCTGCATAAGAAGGCAAATCACAAGTCACAAGGCGGCTTATCGCCCTGAGAATCAGGTGTCTGAGATGGATAACCCGGAAATTCAAACCAATAAGACTGGCCCTTAACTATATTCTGAACATAGTCGTGATAACACACTCAACAGCTTGTAAGCATACTTCCGAGTTAAATAACCCGGGTAGCACGGTTAGTATCTGAGCTCGAATTTACTTGTCTTGATGACATCCATGATGCTCAACTAACAAGATAAACCAAAATTAAGCCGGCAAGTGAAACCCGGCAGTACATACTTTGACATGATCAGAGTATACTTGTGGTAAAATGTAAAAATTTAAGGGCTTCCGGTTCGAATACGACCAGAACCTCGGTCCAAAGGGGTTAAGCTAAGATTCGGATACGATCATATAGCCCCCAGTGGGTTCGGCGATGCCAATCAAGAGGGTATCGACAGCTATGTTCTCTTGGGTTCGAATACGACCCATGTTTGAACAGGAAGCCCCCAAGTGATTCTGAAAATTGTTTTACGACGCTGATTCGAATACGATCCACGTCGGTTCTCAGAGGGGTTACACTATGATTCAAATATGACCAAAGGCAACCTCCCAATGAGCACGGCACTTTGCCAATCAAATGGGTATCGACAGCTATGTTCTCTTTGGTTCGAATACGACCCATGTGTGAACAGGAAGCCCCCAAGTGATTTTATTGCTTACAGCTAGATTTGAAGATGATCATAAGCCGGATCTTCTGTAAGTCAGCATGTAAAAAACAACACACATACTTGGGAGAGAGCAAAGGACAGAGGTCCTGCTTTATTGCTTTATCATAATATATACATGGCTGAGATAAATATGTACATCACAAGAGCCGGTAGCTCAAGTGTAGTAAGGCCGAAGCTGAGCTATGTTCCACGGCCGACGGGTCTCCTCCTCAGATTTACGCGAGTCCTTATGCTCCCGGATATCAATGAGGTAATATGACCCGTTGTGCAAGTTCTTACTGACCACAAAAGGCCCTTCCGAAGGTGGGGATAACTTGTGTGCATCCATTTGATCCTGGATGAGCCGGAGCACCAGGTCGCCTTCCTGAAAGACCCGTGACTTGACCCGGCGGCTATGATAACGGCGCAGGTCTTGTTGGTAAATCGCTGAACGGGCGGCTGCCACATCACGCTGTTCGTCCAACAAGTCCAGAGCATCTTGGCGCGCCTGTTCATTATCCGTCTCAACATAAGCCGCCACACGAGGTGAATCATGACGGATGTCGCTGGGGAGAACTGCTTCTGCTCCATAAACCATGAAGAAAGGCGTGAAGCCTGTAGACCTGTTAGGAGTAGTGTTGATGCTCCATAAAACGGAGGGAAACTCCTCCACCCAACAACCCGGCTTCCGTTGCAAAGGGACCAAGAGCCGGGGTTTAATGCCCTTCAGAATCTCCTGGTTAGCTCTCTCAGCTTGACCATTGGATTGGGGGTGTGCCACTGAAGAGACATCAAGCCGAATATGCTCTCTTTGACAAAACTCCTCCATAGCGCCTTTGGACAGATTAGTGCCGTTGTCTGTTATGATGCTATGTGGGAAGCCGAAGCGGAACACCACCTTTTTCATAAATTGAACCGCCGTGGCTGCATCACACTTGCTAACTGGCTCAGCTTCCACCCACTTCGTGAATTTGTCCACTGCCACCAAGAGGTGGGTCTTCTTATCCTTGGATCGTTTAAAAGGCCCGACCATATCAAGCCCCCAGACCGCAAAGGGCCAAGTGATCGGGATCATCCTCAATTCCTGAGCCGGCACATGAGCCCGTCGGGAGAACCTTTGGCAGCCATCACATTTACTAACCAAGTCCTCTGCATCAGCGTGAGCCGTCAGCCAATAAAAACCATGACGGAAAGCCTTGGCCACAAGAGATTTTGAACCGGCATGATGGCCACAATCCCCTTCATGGATCTCGCGCAAGATCTCTTGACCTTCCTCAGGGGAGATACAATGCTGGAATGCCCCTGAAACACTGCGATGATGCAACTCGCCATCGATAACAATCATTGACTTAGCCCGCCGGGTTATTTGCCTGGCCAGAATTTCATCCTCAGGCAACTCTCCCCGGGTTATATAAGCCAGATATGGCATTGTCCAGTCTGGTATGATATGAAGAGCCGCCACCAGTCGTGCCTCCGGGTCAGGGATAGCCAAGTCCTCCTCTGAAGGCAACTTGACCGAAGGGTTGTACAGGACATCCAGGAAAGTGTTAGGCGGCACCGGCTTTCGCTGAGAGCCTAGCCGGCTTAACGCGTCAGCCGCCTCGTTCCGCCTGCGATCAATATGCTCCACTTGGTATACCAGGAAGTGCCCGGCAATGGCATCAACCTCGCGGCGATAAGCCGCCATTACAGGATCCTTAGAATCCCAGGTGCCAGATACTTGTTGAGCCACCAAGTCCGAGTCACCAAAGCACCTCACCCGGCTTAAGCTCATCTCCTTAGCCACCCGAAGACCGTGGAGCAAAGCCTCGTATTCCGCCGCATTGTTAGTGCAAGGAAACATCAACCGTAGCATATATTGGAATTTGTCACCTTTAGGGGAAGCCAAGACAACACCAGCCCCCGAGCCCTCCAGCTGCCTGGACCCATCAAAGTGAATAGTCCAATAAGTGTTATCCGGCTTTTGCTCGGGTACTTGTGACTCTGTCCAATCATTGATGAAATCCACCAAGGCCTGAGACTTGACAGCAGTGCGTGGCGCGTATTTAAGGTCATGAGGTCCAAGTTCTATAGCCCACTTAGCAATTCTCCCTGTAGCCTCTCTGTTTTGGATAATATCACCAAGAGGGGCGGAACTGACCACAGTAATGGGATGACCCTGAAAATAATGCTTAAGCTTCCGGCTCGCCATAAACACCCCATACACAAGCTTCTGCCAATGTGGATACCTCTGCTTGGATTCAATGAGCACCTCACTGATATAATAAACCGGCCGCTGAACCGGATGCTCCTTACCAGCCTCCTTGCGCTCCACCACAATAGCCACGCTGACGGCTCGTGCGTTTGCCGCCACATACAGCAGCAAGGGCTCCTTATCAACCGGAGCAGCAAGAACAGGGGGCTCTGCCAGTTGCTTTTTCAAATCCTCAAAAGCGGTATTAGCTGCATCATTCCAGATGAAGTTGTCAGTTTTCCTCATCAACTGATATAAGGGCATAGCCTTCTCACCCAAACGACTTATAAACCGGCTTAAAGCAGCGATGCGACCCGCCAAACGCTGAACGTCATTTACGCACGCCGGCCTAGCCAAGGAAGTGATGGCCTTGATCTACTCCGGGTTAGCCTCAATGCCTCTGTCAGAAACCAAGAAACCCAATAGTTTGCCTGCAGGAACACCGAAAACACATTTAGCCGGGTTAAGCATCATCTTATAGACCCGGAGATTGTCGAAGGTTTCCCTTAAGTCATCTATCAGGGTTTCCTCCTTGATGGATTTAACCACAATGTCGTCCACATAAGCGTGAACATTGCGCCCGATCTGTTTATGAAGACAATTCTGCACACAACGCTGGTAAGTCGCCTGTGCACACTTGAGTCCAAAGGGCATAGACACATAGCAGAAGGCTCCAAAGGGAGTGATGAACGCTGTCTTCTCCTGGTCCTTAAATGCCATCTTAATCTGATGATACCCGGAATAAGCATCCAAGAAACTTAAGCGTGCACAACCTGCCGTAGCATCAATGATCTGATCGATACGGGGGAGAGCAAAAGGATCAGCCGGACACGCCTTGTTCAAGTCTGTGTAGTCCACACACATCCGCCAGGTGCCGTTCTTTTTAAGTACAAGCACCGGGTTACCCAACCACTCTGGGTGAAAAACCTCAACAATGAACCCGGCCGCCAAAAGCCGGGCCACTTCTTCACCAATAGCCTCCCGCCTCTCTTCATTAAACCGTCGAAGGAACTGTCTGACCGGCTTAAATTTTGGATCAACATTGAGAGTGTGCTCAGCGAGTTCTCTAGGTACACCTGGCATGTCAGAAGGTTTCCATGCAAAGATGTCCCTATTCTCACGGATGAACTCGATGAGCGCGCCTTCCTACTTCGGGTCCAGATTTGCACTAATGCTGAACTGCTGAGACGAGTCACCTGGAACAAAATCAACAAGTTTAGTCTCATCAGCTGATTTAAACTTCATTGCTGGTTCATTCTCCGTGGTTGGCTTTTTCAGAGAGGTCATATCTGTTGGGTCAACATTGTCTTTATAAAATTTCAACTCTTCTGTGGCACAAACAGACTCTGCATAAGCCGCGTCACCTTCCTCACACTCCAGAGCCACTTTCCGGCTGCCGTGAACCGTAATGGTCCCGTTGTGACCCGGCATCTTGAGTTGTAAGTACACATAACACGGCCGTGCCATGAACTTGGCGTAAGCCGGCCGTCCGAATATAGCATGGTATGGACTTCTTATCTTGACCACCTCAAAGGTCAACTTTTCCACCCTGTAGTTGTTCTCATCACCGAAGGCCACTTCCGGTTCGATCTTGCCGACTGGATAAGCCGATTTACCAGGTACCACACCATGGAAGATAGTATTTGACTGGCTGAGGTTCTTATCAACTAGCCCCATACGACGGAAAGTCTCATAATAGAGGATGTTGATGCTGCTGCCTCCTTCCATGAGTACCTTTGTGAACTTATAGCCTCCCACTTGAGGAGCCACCACTAAGGCCAGGTGGCCCGGGTTATCCACCCGGGGAGGGTGATCCTCCCTGCTCCACACTATGGGCTGCTCCGACCACCGTAAGTAGCGTGGAACTGCCGGCGCGACAGCATTAACAACCCTCTTGTGAAGCTTTTCGTCTCGTTTGCACAAACTAGTGGTGAACACGTGATACTATCCACCGTTAAGCTGCTTTGGGTTGGTCTGATAGCCCCCCTGTTGCTGTTGATGACCCTGACCAGACTGTTGATTAAAGCCCCCTTGACCGTTCTGAGGACCGGAATTTGACCCGCCGTCCGGGCCATGAAAGCCGCCAGCGCCTGAGCCGCCGCCCGGGCCATTGTAGTTTTTAAATGCCTTCATGATAGCACAATCCTTCCACAGGTGAGTCGCTGGCTTCTCTCTAGAGCCGTGTCTCGGACAAGGTTCATTCAACAGTTGCTCCAGAGAAGGTCCTGACCCGCCGCCTCGGGGAGGGGGCCTCCCCTTGCGTCGCTGGTTGTTGCCTTGGGCATTGGCTATGAACTCCAGACTGCCATCGGCCTTGCGCTTGCCTCCTCCTTGATTCCCCGGGTTAAACTGAGGACCCTTGCCGTTGCCGTTCTTCTTTCCCTTCCCTGTCCTTTCATCATCTGAAGGGGGATCCTTGGTACCATCAGAATCGGCGTACTTGACAAGAGCCGCCATTAGTGTACCCATATCCGTGCAGTCGCGTTTAAGCCGCCCAAGTTTCATCTTTAGGGGCACAAAACGACAGTTCTGTTCTAACATCAAGACTGCAGAGCCGGCGTCCATCTTATCTGATGAATGTATGATCTCCTTGACCCGGCGAACCCAATGGGTCGTGGATTCACCCTCCTGCTGCTTACAGTTAGTCAAATCCACAATTGACATAGACTGCCTACAGGTATCCTTGAAGTTTTGAATGAACCGGGCCTTCAGCTCAGCCCAAGACCCAATGGAGTTCGGTGGCAGCCCTTTTAACCATGTGCGGGCAGTTCCATCTAACATCATGGTGAAATATTTGGCCATGGCCGCCTCGTTGACCTCTAGCAGTTCCATAGCCATCTCATAACTCTCAATCCAGGCCGCAGGCTGTAAGTCAGCTGTATAGTTAGGCACCTTCCTAGGGCCCTTGAAATCCTTAGGTAGACGTTCATTACGGATGGCCGGCACCAAACAAGGGACACCCCCGGTCCTAGTAGAAATACCCACATCAACGGACGCCGTCGGATAAGCCGGGGGGGTCTGATAAGCCATCAATTGCGGCACCTGCTCCGCCTCTTGCCGTGCTTGGTCTGCTGCGTAGAAGGCTCCAACATGGGCCGGGCCATGACCAGGGGGTGGGTCATGGCGTCGGACATTACTTGAGCCGGTCGCTGAGACCATGTGCCGGCTGTAACTCGGGCTCTGGCCTGGGCGAGGAGTTGAGTGGATCCTGTCCCGGCTGTAGGAGTACGCCTCTTGCTGTGCTAGAGCCGTCTGCAGGAGTTCCCTGACCCGGCGGGTTTCGACGGCTGCCGGAGAATTGCCGTCAATGGGAAGAACCGCCAGTCGTGCTGCCGCAGCTACCATGTTCTCCAGCGGGTTATCATAATGACCCGGGGGTATCGGCACATACTGAGGCGAGGCAGGGGGCACCTGGGGAGGCCCCATTACTAGTGGCTGAATAAGGGGTCCCGACCCGGGCGCAATGCCCCCTGGTGGGTTACTGGATCCCGCACCCGGCGTGTTGAAGAGATTGCGCGGATCGTAAACCGGCGGGAGTCGAGACTGGGCCTTCTGATGCCTCCTTCTCATGACCTCGTTGGCCGCGTTCTGATCCATCGTGAGTTGGAAGGACTGCGCCTGAATCAACTGAGTCCGGGCGTCGAGAGCCGCCCGCTCCGCCGCCAGCCTGAACCCTTCTGCTGCAAGATCCTCTTTAGCTTTCATCAGATCCAATTTTAACTGTGCCACCTCCGCGTCATGCTGGGCTTGATCTGCCGGGTCAACCGTGGTGGTTAACAGGGCCGTCATCTTGTCCGTGAGATCCATTAGCACCTGAGCCGGAGAAGGCACCGGGTTTCCCGCTCCAGCAGCGGGGTTCTGAATAGGCTGCGCACCAGCCATAAAAACTCCAACCTGACTTGGCGGCTCAAAAAGGTCCGGAATACTATCACCATCGGAACAACCCATGAGCCTGCCATCCTGAAGTTGGTACAACGAGTTTGACTCATCGGTGGCCGACTCGCCGTCAGAGCCGGCGGCCGTCTCATCACCAGATCTAGATCGATCGGAGAGTCCTCCATGGATACACCCCACAAAAGCATGCTTTAAGGCAGGCCGGGCCCGGGCGGGTCGCGCAAGCTGAGCCGTCTCAATGAGATCAGCGCAGAGACCCGGCTCAGGGCCCGGCTCACAAATCTTGCCAATGAAAACGTGAATTCCGCCGAAGGGGACCCGGTACCCGTACTCAATTGAGCCGGCGTCGGGGCCCCAGCCTGCATCATCGATGTAGAGCTTGCCGCGACGACTCTTGGTCATCCGGCCCACAGCGTATCCCTTGAGCCCTTCGAAGCTGCCCTTCAAGAAC
The DNA here is from genome assembly GCF_002575655.3 of Aegilops tauschii subsp. strangulata. Taxonomy (NCBI): domain Eukaryota; kingdom Viridiplantae; phylum Streptophyta; class Magnoliopsida; order Poales; family Poaceae; genus Aegilops; species Aegilops tauschii. Next base: position 393,941,341 of record NC_053037.3, read on the forward strand.
TCAAATCCACCGTGCGCTTGCCCCACGGTGGGCGCCAACTGTCGTGGAATTGTCACGGCAGATGTCCTCGGGCTAGGACTTAGTCGTGGAGCCATCGCAACTAGGAAGCTTGAAGGGGTTATGCGGGACAAGGAACACGAGGGTTTATACTGGTTCGGCCCCTTACGGTGAAGGTAAAAGCCTACGTCGAGTTCGAGGTGTTATTGATTAGGGTTACGATCGCCAGGGAGCTAAACAGCTATGCCCGGCTCTCGGAGAGATTGTTGTCGCCCTTAAACCGCTGCCGGGTCGTCCCTTTATATAGGGAGGCTGACGCCCAGCAGCCCTTAGAGTCCCGGCCGGCTCATAAGAGTGTCCGGCTCGGACTCTAAACAATACTTGCCTTACACTACAAGTCTACTATAACAATGATTGTAACTACGGGCTTTAAGCTATATCCGGGTCTCAGCCCATCTCTGGCCCATTATCCTGAAACTTACCTCCGGGCTTCTGGTAATGACCTTGGAGTAACCCGGCCCTCCTGGCGGGTGACCCCCAGGTCTATATTCTCAACAGATCCCTTCCCCCTCCCCCGCATCGATCAAATTATCGACGTTGCCGCAGGACACGACTCATTGTGTTTCCTCGACGCATACTCCGAATAACATCAAATTAAGAGGGCGGAGTCCGATCAAGCCGCAACGGCATTCATCACTCCATACGGCCCCTTCTGTTTTAACACCATGCCTTTCGGGCTCAAAAACGCCGGTGCAACCTATCAACGCATGATTCAGAGATGCCTGGAAACACAAATCGGCAAAACAGTGGAGGCATACGTACATGATGTGGTCATTAAAACCAGACACGTTGAATCCTTAATAGACGACTTGAGGCTCACGTTCGACAATCTCCAAACATATGACATCAAGCTCAATCCGGAAAAATGCGTTTTCGGTGTACCCGCCGGAAAGCTCTTGGGCTTCATCGTCTCCCATAGAGGAATTGAAGCAAATCCGGCTAAAATCCGAGCTCTGTCACAGTTGGCTATCCCAACAGACCTCAAGCAAATCCAGAAATTAACTGGATGCAGGCTACCTCACCTAATATGTGGTCCGACAAAACAATCAAGCGGCGGATATCCTCGCCCGCATCGGCGCTAAGCGCGACCCTGTCCCACATAATATCTTCTTGAAAAGGCTGTTTAAGCCATCCGTGGTATAGGAAGGAGAGACCGGCAACAACAGTCCGGACCCGGCCACAACGCCAGATACCTGTAACGCCCCGGATCCGATGCGCCAGGTGTGTGCCAGTTATTCGCCGTCCATGCCTTGTCAGCTGCTTGCGTGTTGCATTTTGCCATGTCATCATCTGCATTTCATTTGCATGTCTTTCAAAACTTGCATCCGGTCCTTTTCCCCGTTGTCCGTTTCGTGATCCGACACTCCCACACGCGCCCGTCGCCCCTCTCAGACCTTGTTTCGTCAGTGGGAGAAAAACATTCTCGAAATGGGCTGAGATTTGCCAAGTGGCCTTGGTATAGCACTGACAGACCGCCCGTCAAATTTCGTTCCATTTGGAGGTCGTTTGATGCCCCAACGGTTAACCACGTAGCCCGAAACCCCTCTCTTTTGCAGCCCAGCAGCCCTTCACCACAGCCCACAAGCCCATCCAAACCCCCTCCATGCTCTCAGTCGTTCGATCACGATCGTGTGGGCGAAAACCGCACCCCGTTTGGACTCTCCTAGCTCCCTCTACCTATAAAAATGCCATTCTCCCCCGAAATTGCGGATGAAACCCTAACCTTCTTCCCTCCGCGTCGTCGGACACCTTTCCCCACCACCGGACATGTCCGCCGCCGCTTCCTCAGCCACTCCCCGTCCGCCACGTGGCCTCCCACACCGTCCCCGCCGCCGCGGCCCAGGCGAGGCCTGCCCGGCCCGAGCCGCCCGAGCGCGCTGCCCGCTCGCCCCGAGCCCCCGCGCCGTCGTCGCCCGTTCCCGCGCGCCGCCGCCGGCGTCCGCCGCCGGTCGCCGAACCTCGTCGCCTCCTCATCGCCGGTGCGCGCCCGCGCCCGTTCGCCGACCCCGCCGCCGAGCGCCTCCGCCCTGCACTACCTCCCCCGCCGTCCGCTCCCCGCCGCCTCGGGCGCCGCCGTCCGCCGCCATGGCGCCCGTGCCTCCGCCGCCCGTCCTCCCTCGCCGGAGCCCCTCGCTGGAAGCTCGCCGGCGCTGCCGTCCTCGCCGGATCTGGTCAGGTGGACCAGATCCACCACTTCAACCATCCAAACGGCCGCCCCGTCCCCGGATCTTCTCGTCCTGCACCGCTCCGTCCCGATTCCCCGAGGTCGTTTTCATCACCAAGTCCCGAAAATCGTACATTCTGGTGCTCTTTTCTACATGCCATAACTTCATGTGTGCTGATCCGTTTCATGCATATAATATATCGAAATGTTCGCCATGAGATGCTTTTCAGTTCATTCCATGGTGCCATGCTTTTTTGAGATTATCTTGATGCTCTAATCATTGTTGTAAGAGTGCTATATGATGTTAACTGCTGCCTGTTATCAGAACTTGATGATTTGTCTTTTTCATTGCATTTTGTGTGTGCATCCTATGAGCATGAGCTCTACATGTGTTTTGATCTACATCATGCCATCTTTACAGTGCTGCTAGTCTTGTATTTTTAGGATCTCTGTGGTGACTAGCACAAGCATGCAAAGTAGCCTCCATGATGTTGCTGACGTCTGTGACTTGGCCATTTCTGCTAAGTCTGAGTCTGTTTACCTGGGTGCCATCATATCTACTGTGCCTTTTTGGCTCGTGATCGGTAAGGGATTTCTGTTCTATGCAATTAGTAGATTCATGCCATGCCTTTGTTTGCTATAATATGTTCCTGTAGCATGTTGTTTGATAGCTCTAAACTTAGCAACCTGATGTTATTTCTGCCATGTCCAGTGATTTTCTGCCAAGTCTGTAAAACTGTTATTAGTTGTAATCTTGCCATGTCCTTTTGAGCATGTTCTAGTGATTTCTGTAGATAGCTCAGTGTTCATGTTTTGTAATGCTTTACCTGTATATCATGTCCATGCTTTTTGTTTGCATGTTGAGTTGCTGTAGCTTATTGTTTTGATGCTTGCTAGATGCCTAGTTGTTGTTTTGGACAGATTGTTGCTATGTCTTGTTTGGAGTGTATGTGTTGCACCGTTGCTCCGTTTTGAGCATGCTCTATATGAAACTTGCTTAGTTTTGCATGTAGTTTCATATTCCCGTGTTGCATCCTTGTTTTGAGGTGTTTTCTTGATGTTTGAATGCATTTTGCATCAATGTCATGTTTAACTTGTTTTGCTCATATCTTCTAGGCCGTAGCTCCGAATCTAATGAACTTTATATGTAACTTGACTAGAATTTCGTGTAGATCATCTTGGTGCATCTTAACTTTCTGTTTAACAACTTGAACATAAGGATTATTCAGTTCTGGACCAATTTCGAAATTTGCATATGAGGACTTACCGGAATTGTTATATGTTGTTTCCGGCCTCATTTAAACTTGCTTTAATGTGTTGTTCTTGTATGCACCATCTCTTGTCATGAGTAGCTTCATGTAGCCTTGTCATGCATCATACTTGATTGAGCATCATGCCTTGTTCATGTGTGGTGTGTTTACCATGTGGTGTGCTTCTTCTCGATAGTTCTCGTTTCGTTGCGATCGTGAGGATTCGTTCGTCTACGATTGGTCGTCTTCGTGGCTTCATCTTCTTCATGGACTCGTTCTTCTTCCTAGCGGGATTTCAGGCAAGATGACCGTCACTTTGGATCTCATTACTATCATTGCTATGCTAGTTGCTTCGTTCTATCGCTATGCTGCGCTACCTATCACTTGCTCTTCAAGCCTCCCAAATTGCCATGAACCTCTAACCTTTGTCACCCTTCCTAGCAAACCGTTGTTTGGCTATGTTACCGCTTTACTCAGCCCCTCTTATAGCGTTGCTAGTTGTAGGTGAAGATGAAGATTGCTCCATGTTGGATTATGATTATGTTGGGATATCACGATATCTCTTATATTACTAATGCATCTATATACTTGGTAAAGGGTGGAAGGCTTGGCCTTATGCCTGGTGTTTTGTTCCACTCTTGCCGCCCTAGTTTCCGTCATAGCGGTGTTATGTTCCTTGATTTTGCGTCCCTTACACGGTTGGGTGATTTATGGGACCCCCTTGACAGTTTGCTTTGAATAAAACTCTTCCAGCAAGGCCCAACCTTGGTTTTACATTTGCCTCACCTAGCCTTTTTCCCTTGGGAGTCACGCATCCGAGGGTCATCTTTATTTTACCCCCTCCCCCCGGGCCAGTGCTTGTCTAATTGCTGGTCCAAACCGAGCGATGTCCGGCGCCCCCTGGGCAACCAGGGTCTATGCCAACCCGACGTATTGCTCATCTGGTGTGTCCTGAGAATGAGATACGTGCGACTCCTATCGGGATTGTCGACACATCGGGCGGCTTTGCTGGTCTTGTTTTACCATTGTCGAAATGCCTTGTAACCGGGATTCCGAGACTGATCGGGTCTTCCCGGGAGAAGGAATATCCTTTGTTGACCATGAGAGCTTATAATGGGCTAAGTTGGGACACCCCTGCAGGGTATAAACTTTCGAGAGCCGTGCCCGGGGTTATGTGGCAGATGGGAATTTGTTAATATCCCGTTGTAGAGAACTTGACACTTGACTTAATTAAAACGCATCAACCGCGTGTGTAGCCGTGACGGTCTCTTCTCGGCGGAGTCCGGGAAGTGAACACGGTTTATGGGTTATGTTTGACGTAAGTAGGAGTTCAAGATCACTTCTTGATCATTACTAGTTGACGACCGCTGCTTTGCTTCTCTTCTCGCTCTTTTTTTTGCGTAAGTTAGCCACCATACATTGCTTAGTCGCTGCTGCAACCTCACCACTTTACCCCTTCCTTACCCATTAAGCATTGCTAGTCCTGATACCCACGGTAATGGGATTGCTGAGTCGTCGTGGCTCACAGATTACTACAACACCAGTTGCAGGTACAGGTTTTGCGATGATCATGACGCGAGAGCGAAGTTACTTGTGTTGGACTTCTTCTTCTGCTTCTTCTTCGATCAGGGGATAGGTTCCAGGTCGGCAGCCTGGGCTAGCAGGGTGGATGTCGTTTGAGCTTCTGTTTGTGTTTCATCCGTAGTCGGATGATTGATCTTATGTCTGATGTATTGATGTATTCTTGCGGCATGTGTATGCCTTGTATGTATCCCCATCTATTATGTAATGTTGATGTAATGATATCCACCTTGCAAAAGCGTGTCAATATGCGGTTCTATCCTTGGTGGGACCTTCGAGTCTCTTTAGGATAGTATCGCATATTGGGCGTGACAATACCGAACACTCTGACGTAATCGGAGGCTCTGCCACCGAAATAACGCCTTCGGCCCACGTGATTATGGCTGTCATCCCCCCGTGGACAGAACCCTTCTTAGCCTAACTAACTAGGCAAGAACTCCTTGAGGACCCAAACGAGGCACGTTGCATTGTGCGGCGGTCTAAAGCCTACAAGGTCCACGAGGGAGAGCTTTATAAGAAAAGCGTTACCGGAGTACTTCAAAGGTGCATCTCCAAAGAGGACGGACGACAACTTTTGCCAGAAATTCATGCTGGACTCGGCGGCCACCACGCCGCAGATCGGGCCCTTGTAAGCAAGGCCTTCCGTACAGGTTTTTACTGGCCGACGGCCCGAGCAGACGCACAGGACCTTGTCCAACGTTGCGTCGGTTGCCAGCTTTTTGCAAACCAAAGCCATCTGCCACCTACTGCTCTCCGAGCAATCCCCATTACTTGGCCCTTCACGGTCTGGGGGCTTGATATGGTCGGACCCCCTAAAGGAGGAAGCCATAAGAAAAAGTACCTATTGGTCATGGTGGATAAATTCACCAAATGGATAGAAGCCAAACCAGTTAAAACGGCTAAGTCCGGATGTAACATCCCAAATTTTCAATTTGGAATGTTATACATTAGATCATCATGCATAACATATTTTATTGCAATTTGTTTTGCGATCCTAGAAATTCCACACAACTCAAGGACCCACGGAGAGAGTTGGGGATTTCGTTATTTTCATATTTGGGTTTTCTCAAATTTTGAAAATAGGATCATTTGATTTTATTTATTTTATTTATTTTATTTATTTTATCTTCAATTATTTCAATAATAAAAATAAGAGAGAGGGAATAAAATGACTTTCCCAAAATAAAGAAATATTGAGGATTTAATAATAAAATCAAATAAGGTTTTATTTCGGATTTTATCGCTATGTAATGTTGATGTAATGATATCCACCTTACAAAAGCGTGTCAATATGCAGTTCTATATTTGGTGGGACCTTCCAGTCTCTTTAGGATAGTATCGCATATTGGGAGTGACAAGTTTGTATCAGAGCCTTGACCGACCCTAGGAGCCCCCCTTGTTTGATCGTGTAGTTTGGCCGTTGTTGAGTCTAGAAGAAAACTTTTTCGGAGTCTAGTTATATCGGAGAGTAGGAATTCTTTTTACTCCTCTACCCCTTCGTCGCTCTGGTGAGAAATCTTGACGTAGGTGTTTTGAACTATTTGTCGTGGAATTATCACGGCAGATGTCCTCGGGCTAGGACTTAGTCGTGGAGCCATCGCAACTAGGAAGCTTGAAGGGGTTAATGCGGGACAAGGAGCACGAGGGTTATACTGGTTCGGCCCCTTACGGTGAAGGTAAAAGCCTACGTCCAGTCTGAGGTGGTATTGATTAGGTTTATGATCACCAGGGACCTAAACTGCTATGCCCGGCTCTCAATGAGATTGTTCTTGTTCCTAAACCGCTGCCGGGTCGTGCCTTTATACAGAGAGGCTGACGCCCAGCAGCCCTGAGAGTCCCGGCCGGCTCATAAGAGTGTCCGGCTCGGACTCTCAATCATACTTGTCTTGCACTACAAGTTCTACCATAATAACGATTGTAACTATGGGCCCTAAGCCATATCCGGGTCTTAAGCCCATCTCTGGCCCACCGTCTTCAAGCTTGGCTCCGGGCTTCTGGTAATGGCCATTGGAGTAACCCGGCCCCTCTTGGCGGGTGACTCTAAGGTCTATATCCTCAACATTAGGCCCCAGATTGATTCGAGCCGGCTCATGTCAATCTTCAACTCTGCCGACAGAAAAAATCTCCGGCTTACCATTCATGTGAAGGCCATAACCCGGCGTGACGTCATCCTCTGGTCTCCGGATAATCCGCCATGACGTCATCTTCCATTAAGCCCGTTTTTTTACTCCACCAGATCCGCAACGGATCTTTGCTTTTACTGTCATCCCGAAAATCGAGGCACCGTGGCGGGGAGATAACCACGCCGTGGTCTCCTTGAATCTCGCGCCCACTTATTACCTTGCCTTATAAATAGGCAGGCCCGACGGGCTTCTCTGCCACTCTTCTTCCTCCTCGCGCCGCTGCCTCTCCCCCTGAGCTCGCACTTCGCCGCCGTCGTCTCGCCTCCGGTCTTCGTCAACCTTGGCCGCTGCATCACCCTGACTCGGACCAGATAAACGGCGGCGACTCCCGCACCTCTTCAGCTCCGGTAAGTTCTCACTATCCCGTAGAGTAGATCTGCAGTAGGGTTCATCCACGTTCTTCGTGTTCGTCACCATTGCCCGCAAGTTCGGTAGCTTTCTTGCTTACTGCTCCTGTTGATCTTAGATCTGTATAGACTTACTGCGGTAGTCGTTTGGCACCCATTTCACATGCAAACAAACCTCTTTCTACTGCATAAAAACCTCCTTCGAGCTCAAGAACTCCCCTGCGTCCGTATTTTAGGTCTAGAAAATTTTCTTTGGACCGACCATTTTGATCCAAAAAAGTTACAGCAATATATGAAACTTGTTTTACCACAATTAGTAAAAACTACAACCATTGAATCTTGGCGGCTTACAATTCCGGTTTAAAGAAACCACTCGCCGTAGAATCCTCCGGCTTAAAGAAAACTATGCTTCATGAAATCTTCCGGCTTAACTGTGGTAAGGCCGTAGACAACCAACTTACTCTGAATGCCCCTGTGGCTTAAATAACCCACTGTACCTGAGTATATATCATTAGTCCCCTTCATAAGCCGCCACCTTAGTTTAGAACTATAGATCTCCAGCTTATAATTAACCCGGACATTTTTCCTTTTTGTCATAGACTGCCAACTTTCACCATGCCTCCTAAGGCTCCCATCACTTGCAACTGGATGAGGTCCAACGTCACCAATGAGACCCTAGCCAATTTTGTTAAGTCCGGATATCTGCCTAAGAAGGAAATCATGTCCTACCGTGCCCCTGACCCGTCAGAAGAGAGACCACAACCACAGGACGGGGAGGTAGTGATTTTCGCAGATCATATGAGCCGGGGCTTCGCACCGCCCGGCTCAAAGTTTTTTAGGGACGTGCTCAACTTCTTCGACTTGCGGCCTCAAGATATAGGCCCCAACTCAGTGTCCAACATTTGCAATTTCCAAGTCTTCTGCGAGGTTTACCTTGGAGAAGAGCCTAGTCTGCTGCTCTTCAGAGAGCTTTTTTATTTAAACCGCCAGAATGAGTGCGCCAACGGACCAAGTCTGGAGTTAGGTGGCATTTCCATCCAGCGGCGTAGGGACTGTCTTTTCCCTTACGCAGAGCCGCCGAGCCACCCTAAGGACTGGAACATGACTTGGTTTTATTGCCAAGATACGTCCCCGGCTGATGAAAGCCCGCTGCCCGGCTTTCGCCCAACACGTCTGGAGCCGACTCACCCACTGTCGGACAAGCTGACTCAAGCGGAGCGCCAGCCTCTGCTTCCTACTATCAACAAAATCAAGGCCCTCCTAGGCAACGGTCTGAACGGAATTGACCTGGTCCGGGTCTGGATCTCCTGGCGGGTGATCCCATTGAGCCGCCGCCCCGGCTTAATGTGTGAGTACACAGGGCGAAAAGATGACCCTCAGAGGCACAGCCGCAATGATCTTCCAGAAGACATTGCAGAGGAGGAGACCAAGGCTCTCTTAAACGAGAGCCTGGCAGACTGCGGAAGGACCGGGTTAGCCCCCTTCTGCAAGACCAATCCAGCCCCAGCGGTAAGCCGCTGACTTTAACTTTTTATCTTCGTCTGCATATAACCTTCATCTGAACCGTTTTAAAAATCTGTCATTGTATTTTTTAGGCTGATGATAAGTTCTGGCGGGTCAAATATGACCATGAGGCGGCCAAGAAAGCCAGGAAGGCGAAGAAAGCCGCCCCTCGCAAAAAAGGAAGCAGGCCTACTGCTTCGGAGCTGATGCAATTAAGCGACATCTCCGAGTCAGAGGTAACTCCTGAGCATTTAAGTCTTTACTATATTCACTGTTTGTCGCTGTCCGCCTTATCGATACTTACTCATTGACAGGATGACACCGGCGCAAGTAACCCGGTGGTTGAAGAGGTAATATCACTTTCCTCCGACTCGGAGCCCTTGCCACAGCTGAAAACCTGAAGGGTAACCCGGAAAGTAAGCTTTTCACATCCTTTAGCTCATCAAGACCATCAATTTCTTTTGAAGCGACAGGTTCACGAAAGCCGGCGTCACACCCGGACCAACAAGGACACCGACCTCTCCGCCGGGTTACCCGATGCAACAAGGAAACGCCGAACTGAGGTTATTTCCCACTTGTACCCTTTTCACCCGTTGGCGGGTGTTATCTGTCAGCCACTCAACTCTTCTGACTCCAATTACCAGGAGACCTCCCCCTCTTCGGGTGACTCCATGCAGTCAAATCTGCCGGCTTTCAAGACCGCGCCCGGGTAACAACAATCATCTTATGTTGTTTGGATCTTTATTCATATTCTTTGTACCAACCTTTGTTGTTCTTTCAGTGCCCAGGCAAAGCTCACCAAGAGGGTGAAGAAAACCAAGTCGGCCGGAGTGCCGGATCTGCCTGAACCGGCGGTGACAGTCCAAGAACCGCCAGCTGCCTCCGCCCCCGAAGCTACCACTCCAATGGACACGGCACCTGAAGCCCCCGCCCCAACTACCAAGGCAACGACCGAAGCTTCGGTTAACCCGGAGGCCTCCGGCTCAGCTCCTCCAGCAGACGACCCGGACGTGGTAATCACCCGGACGGAGTATGTTGAGCCGGGGAGACCGACCGTGTTGGCCAAGTGCTCCGCTAAGGGGGAGTTGCTGCAGCCCCACCGGGCGAACCTGGACCTCTCCAACTACAGCAACCTGAGCATTGGAGAACTCATCTGTGGCTACATCAGCCAAGTACACAAGAGCCGAGACGCCGAGGTCGCCATAGTAAACCAGATCCAGCAAAAATCTGAGGTATCCTTCTGCTATCTTCCTACTTATTGCATAGTTACCTTTGCCATGCTAGCCCCCAAGTCGACGACTTATGACGTGAATATGTTGTAGACTTAGGTTCCGGCTTACTCAATTGAGCCGGCTGTATGCAGATAGATACGTTCAATATGCATTAGCCCCCAAGTGCCAAGTGTCTTTGCTTGGAAAACGCTTGGGACTTATATAATGACTGTTAATAACCCGGAAATTTATTCAGGCTGTTGGCAAGAAGCTAGAGTCGGACCTTGCGGATCTCAAGAGCCGGCTGAAGACGCAGGAGATGGAGACCCGGAAGGCAAACGCCAAGTTTGTCTCCAGCATCGCCGCTCAAGAGAAGCTGAAGACAGAATTCGATGCTGAGCGGAAGGCCTGGGCTGAAGAGAAGGCCGCACTGGTGACCCGGGCGGAACAGGCGGAGAAGACTCTCTCTGAGAAGACCGCCGAGCTCTCCGGCCTAAAGCGCCAGGTTTCCCAAATGGTGGCCGCCATCTTCGGTAAGTCGCCTCACCGGCTTTCATCAATGTTAGAATGTTCATATCTCATGATTCATCCTTGTCGCCAACTTACTTGATTCTGTTAAATAGGTCCCAGAAGTGCCAACCTCAACTAGAGCGTGGTCACCAAGCTAAAGGCCGTGTATACCCTGGTGGAGCAGCTCTACACTGGGTCACAGCGTGCCTTAGCTGTGGTGGCCCTCTCCAACGAGGTGCCGACTCACCTGGCAGAAGTCCTGCGCCGGCTCGCCGTTCTGCCTCAGCAGATCCAAGAGCTGCGACGGGCTTCTGCGAGAGCCGGAGCGATCGCCGCGCTGAGCCGGGCCAAGGCATTCCTGCCGGAGTTAGACCTGGCAGACATTGCCCTTGGCTATCCAAGCCTGAAGGAAGACGGCTCAGCTTTCGATCAGAAGGACTTCGCAGCGTGCGTGAAGGCTGTACGCCCGGTGGCCACCCTCACCGGGAATGACACAGATCTGACCAAGTACCAGCCGGGTTATGACGCGGAGAATCAGAGGATTCCAACCCCTCGCTATGAAGCCCTCAACCTGATCCTGCCGGCTCGTCAGCACACCTTCGCTCCGGAGATTGACCCGGCCGGGGTTAATTGACGAGGAAGCCCGGTTCGAGGCTCTCAGCGGCATCGACTGGAAGTCAGCAACCTTCCAGGTCTTGGGATCAGCCGGAGGAGAGGACAGGAACGAGCCGGAGACTTCCACCCAGCGGGCATCGTAACTCGGCTGTCGGTTTACCAAACAATGCTCCACCCTTGTTAGATTTGATGAATGTTGTAATAAAGTAGGTGCAACAGTCTATCTCTGCCGTGCCATCGTGCACATATTGAATGCCAAGATCTTTTGAAGTTGTCTCTTTGATGTTTCTCCGGGTCATAATTATCCCTCTGTTTTGCTCAACCTGAAAGAGGTGCCTTTAAGTATCCTGCACAGAAAGGCAAATCACAAGTCTCGAGGCGGCTTACCGCCCTGAGAATCAGGTGTTTTGGATGGATAACCCGGAATACGAATCAAAAAAGATTGTCCCTCAGTAGTATCCTGAAGACAGCCGTGATAACACACTTAGCAGCCTGTAGCATACTTCCGGGTTAAATAACCCGTGTAACAAGGTTGGTACCTCAATTGTGAGTCACTTGTTTTAATGACACCCATGGTGCTCAACTAACATTTTAAGCCGGCAAAGTGAGACCCGGCCGTACACATCTTGACATAATCAGAGTAAACTTGTGATAAAGCAGAAGAACTTAGGGGCTTCCGGTTCGAATATGACCAGAGACCCGGCCCAAAGGGGTTTAAGCTAAGATTCGGATACGATCATATAGCCCCCAGTGGGTGTGGCGATGCCAATCAAGAGGGTACCGACAGCTATGTTCTCTTTGGTTCGAATACGACCCATGTTTGAACAGGAAGCCCCCAAGTGATTTTAAGAAATTGTTTAACGACGCTAATTCGAATACGATCCACGTCGGTTCTCAGAGGGGTTAAACTATGATTCAAATGTGACCAAAGGTGACCTCCCAATGAGCTCGGCATTTTGCCAATCAAATGGCTATCGACAGCTATGTTCTCTTTGGTTCGAATACGACCCATGTTTGAACAGGAAGCCCCCAAGTGACTTTACTGCTTACAGCTCGATTCGAATACGATCATAAGCCGGATCTTCCTTTAAGCCATCATGTAATCTTGTAATAAAAACAACACGTGCATATTTGGAGGAGAAAATAGGACAGAGGTCCTGCTTTATTGCTTTATCATAATATATACATGTCTGAGAGAAATATGTACACCACGAGAGCAGGTGGCTCAAGTGTAGTAAGGCCGAAGCTGAGCTATGTTCCATGGCCGACGGGTCTCCTCCTCCGACTTACGTGAATCTTTGTGCTCCCGAACGTCAATGAGGTAATATGACCCGTTGTGCAAGTTCTTGCTGACCACAAAGGGCGCTTCCCAAGGCGGGGATAACTTGTGTGCATCTGTTTGATCCTGGATGATCCGGAGCACAAGGTCGCCTTCCTGGAAGACCCGGGATTTGACCCGACGGCTATGATAACGGCGCAGGTCTTGTTGGTAAATCGCTGAACGGGCTGCTGCCACATCACGTTGTTCGTCCAACAAGTCAAGAGCATCCTGGCGCGCCTGTTCATTATGCGTCTCAACATAAGCCGCCACGCGAGGTGAGTCGTGACGGATGTCACTGGGGAGGACTGCTTCTACTCCATAAACCATGAAGAAAGGCGTGAAGCCTGTAGACCTGTTAGGAGTAGTGTTGATACTCCATAAAACGAAGGGCAACTCCTCCACCCAACAACCCGGCATCCGTTGCAAAGGGACCAAAAGCCGGGGCTTGATGCCCTTCAGAATCTCCTGGTTAGCTCTCTCAGCTTGACCATTGGATTGAGGATGAGCTACTGAGGAAACATCAAGTCGGATATGCTCTCGTTGACAAAACTCTTCCATAGCGCCTTTGGAGAGATTGGTGCCATTGTCAGTTATGATGCTGTGCGGAAAGCCGAAGCGGAAAATCACCTTTTTTCATAAATTGAACCGACGTGGCTGCATCGCACTTGCTAACTGGCTCAGCTTCCACCCACTTTGTGAACTTATCAACTGCCACCAAGAGGTGGGTCTTCTTATCCTTGGAACTTTTAAAAGGCCCAACCATATCGAGCCCCCAGACCGCAAAGGGCCAAGTGATTGGGATCATCCTCAGCTCCTGAGCCGGCACATGAACCCGTCGTGAGAACCTCTGGCAACCATCACATTTACTGACCAAGTCCTCTGCATCAGCATGAGCCGTCAACCAATAAAAACCATGACGAAAAGCCTTGGCCACAAGAGACTTTGAGCCGGCGTGATGGCCACAATCCCCTTCATGGATCTCACGCAAGATCTCTTGACCTTCCTCAGGGGAGACACAATGCTAAAACGCTCCTGTAACACTTCGATGATGTAACTCGCCATCGATAACAATCATCGACTTGGCCCGCCGGGTTATTTGCCTGGCCAAAGTTTCATCCTCAGGCAACTCGCCCCGGGTCATGTAAGCCAGATATGGCATTGTCCAGTCTGGTATAATATGGAGAGCCGCCACCAGTCGTGCCTCCGGGTCAGGGATAGCCAAGTCTTCCTCTGTAGGTAACTTAACCGAAGGGCTATACAGAACATCCAGGAAAGTGTTAGGCGGCACCGGCTTTCGCTGAGAGCCTAGCCGTCTTAAGGCATCAGCCGCCTCGTTCTTCCTGCGATCAACGTGCTCTACTTGGTAGCCCTGAAAGTGCCCAGCAATGGCATCAACTTCGCGGCGATAAGCCGCCATGAGCGGGTCCTTAGAGTCCCACTTGCCTGATACTTGTTGAGCCACCAAGTCTGAGTCACCGAAGCATCTTACCCTGGCTCAAGCTCATTTCCTTAGCCATCCGAAGACCGTGGAGCAAGGCCTCGTACTCAGCCGCATTGTTAGTGCAAGGAAACATCAACTGTAGCACATAATGGAACTTGTCACCTTTAGGGGAAGCCAACACAACACCAGCCCCCGAACCCTCCAACTGCCTGGACCCATCGAAGTGAATAGTCCAATATGTGTTATCCGGCTTCTGCTCAGGCACCTGTGACTCTGTCCAATCATTGATGAAATCCACCAAGGCCTGAGATTTAACAGTAGTGTGTGGCACATATTTGAGACCATGAGGTCCAAGTTCTATAGCCCACTTAGCAATTCTCCCTGTGGCCTCTCTGTTTTGGATGATGTCACCAAGGGGGGCAGAGCTGACCACAGTGATGAGATGACCCTAAAAATAATGCTTAAGTTTCCGGCTTGCCATGAACACACCATACACAAGCTTCTGCCAATGCGGGTACCGTTGCTTGGACTCAATGAGCACTTCGCTGACATAATAAACCGGCCGCTGAACCGGATGTTACTTACCCGCCTCCTTGCGCTCTACCACAATAGCCACATTGACGGCTCATGCGTTTGCCGCCACATACAGTAGCAAGGGCTCCTTATCAACCGGAGCAGCAAGAACTGGGGGCTCTGCCAGCTGCTTCTTCAAATCCTCAAAGGCGGTATTAGCTGCATCATTCCAGACAAAGTTATCAGTCTTCTTCATCAACTGATATAAGGGCATGGCCTTCTCACCCAAACGGCTTATAAAGCGGCTTAAAGCAGCAATGCGACCCGCCAAGCGCTGAACGTCATTTATACACGCCGGCTTAGCCAGGGAGGTGATGGCCTTGATCTTCTCCGGGTTAGCCTCAATGCCTCTGTCAGAAACCAAGAAGCCCAAGAGTTTGCCTGCAAGAACACCAAAGACACACTTGGCCGGGTTAAGCATCATCTTATAGACCCGGAGATTATCAAAGGTTTCCCTTAAATCATCTATCAGGGTTTCCTCTTTTATGGATTTAACCACAATATCGTCCACGTAAGCGTGAACATTGCGCCCAATCTGTTTATGAAGACAGTTCTGTACACAACGCTGATAAGTCGCCTGTGCACACTTGAGCCCAAAGGGCATGGATACATAGCAGAAGGCTCCAAAGGGAGTGATGAACGCCGTCTTCTCCTGGTCCTTAACTGCCATTTTAATCTGATGATATCCGGAATAGGCATCCAGGAAACTTAAGTGCGCACAACCGGCCGTAGCATCAATAATTTGATCAATACGGGGAAGGGCAAAAGGATCAGCCGGGCACGCCTTATTTAAGTCCGTGTAGTCCACACACATCTGCCAGGTGCCATTCTTCTTGAGTACAAGCACCGGGTTGGCTAACCACTCTGGGTGGAAGACTTCCACAATAAACCCGGCCGCCAAGAGCCGGGCCATCTCTTCACCAATAGCTTTCCGTCTCTCTTCATTAAACCGCCGAAGGAACTGTCTGACCGGCTTAAATTTAGGATCAACATTGAGAGTATGCTCAGCGAGTTCTGTAGCTACACCTGCCATGTCAGAAGGTTTCCATGCGAAGATGTCCCTATTCTCACGGATGAACTCGATGAGCGCGCTTTCCTATTTTGGATCCAGATTTGCACTGATGCTAAACTGCTGAGATGAGTCACCTGGAACAAAATCAACAAGTTTAGTCTCATCGGCTGATTTAAATTTCATTGCCGGCTCTTGTTCTGTAGTTGGCTTTTTCAGAGAGGTCATATCCGTTGGGTCAACATTGTCCTTGTAAAACTTCAACTCCTCTGTAGCACACACGGATTCTGCATAAGCTGCATCGCCTTCCTCACACTCCAGAGCCACTTTCCGGCTGCCGTGAACCGTAATGGTCCCATTGTGACCCGGCATCTTGAGCTGTAAATACACATAACACGGCCGTGCCATGAACTTGGCGTATGCCGGCCGTCCAAATATAGCATGGTATGGACTTCTTATCTTGACCACCTCAAAGGTCAATTTCTCCACCCTGTAGTTGTTCTCATCACCAAAGGCCACTTCCAATTCGATCTTGCCGACTGGATCAGCCGACTTACCAGGTACTACGCCATGAAAGATAGTGTTTGACTGGCTGAGGTTCTTATCAACCAACCCCATACGGCGGAAAGTCTCATAATAGAGGATGTTGATGCTGCTGCCTCCGTCCATGAGTACCTTTGTGAACTTATATCCTCCCACTTGTGGGGCCACCACTAATGCCAAGTGGCCCGGGTTATCCACCCGGGGAGGGTGATCCTCCCTGCTCCATACTATAGGCTGTTCAGACCACCGCAAGTAGCGTGGAACCGCCGGCTCAACAGCGTTCACAGCCCTCTTGTGAAGCTTCTGATCTCGCTTGCACAAACTAGTGGTGAACACATGATACTGTCCACCGTTAAGCTGCTTTGGATTGGTCTGATAACCCCCTGCTGCTGTTGATGACCCTGGCCAGACTGTTGATTAAAGCCCCCTTGACCGTTCTGAGGACCGGAATTTGAGCCGCCACCCGGGCCATGAAAGCCGCCGGCGCCTGAGCCGCCGCCCGGGCCATTGTATTTCTTAAAGGCCTTCACGATTGCACAATCCTTCCATAGATGAGTCGCTGGCTTCTCTCTAGAGCCGTGCCTCGGACAAGGCTCATTCAACAGCTGCTCCAGTGAAGGTCCTGACCCGCCGCCTCGGGGAGGGGGCCTCCCCTTGCGTCGCTGGTTATTGCCTTGTGCGCTGGCGTTGGCCACAAACTCTAGGCTGCCATCTGCCTTGCGCTTGCCTCCTCCTTGGTTCCCCGGGTTAAACTGAGGACCCTTGCCATTGTCGTTCTTATTTCCCTTCCCTGCCCTTTCATCATCTGAAGGGGGATCCTTGGTACCATCAGAATCGGCATACTTGACAAGAGCTGCCATTAGTGTACCCATATCACTGCAGTCGCGCTTAAGCCGCCCGAGTTTCATCTTCAGGGGCACAAAACGACAATTCTGCTCCAGCATTAAAACCGCTGAGCCGGCATCCATCTTATCTGACGAGTGTATGATCTCCTTAACCCAGCGAACCCAATGTGTCGTAGACTCACCCTCCTGCTGCTTACAGTTAGTCAAATCCACACTTGACATAGACTGCCTACAGGTATCTTTGAAATTTTGGATGAACCGGGCTTTCAGCTCAGCCCAAGACCCAATGGAATTCGGTGGTAGCCCTTTCAACCAAGTGCGGGCAGTCCCATCCAACATCATGGTAAAATATTTGGCCATGGCCGCCTCACTGACCTCCAGTAGCTCCATAGCCATCTCATAACTCTCGATCCAAGCTGCGGGTTGTAATTCAGCTGTGTAGTTAGGCACCTTCCTAGGGCCCTTGAAGTCCTTAGGTAGACGTTCATTACGGATAGCTGGCACTAAGCAAGGGACACCCCCGGTCCTGGTAGGGATACCCACATCAATGGAAGTCGTCGGATAAGCCGGGGGGGTCTGGTAAGCCGTCAATTGAGGTACTTGCTCCGCCTCTTGCCGCGCTTGGTCTGCTGCGTAAAAGGCTCCATTATGAGCCGGGCCATGGCCAGGAGGCGGGTCATGGCGTTGGACGTTGCTTGAGCCGGTTGCTGAGACCATGTGCCGATTGTAACTCGGGCTCTGGCCTGGACGAGGGGTCGAGTGGATCCTGTCCCGGCTATAGGAGTACGCCTCTTGCTGTGCCAGTGCTGTCTGAAGGAGTTCCCTGACCCGGCGGGTTTCGATAGCCGTCGGAGAGTCGCCGTCAACTGGTAGAGCCGCCAGCCGAGCTGCCGCAGCGACCATGTTCTCCAGCGGGTTATTATAATGACCCGGGGGTATTGGCACATACTGAGGCGGGGCAGGGGGCACCTGGGGAGGCCCCATCACTCGTGGCTGAATAAGGGGTCCAGACCCGGGCACTATGATCCCTGGCGGGTTACTAGACCCTGCACCTGGTGTGTTGAAGAGGTTGCGTGGATCGTAAACCGGAGGGAGACGAGATTGGGCCTTTTGGTGCCTCCTTCTCAGGACCTCATTGGCCGCGTTTTGATCCATCGTGAGTTGGAAGGACTGCGCCTGGATCCGCTGGGTTTGGGCATCGAGAGCCGCCCTCTCCGCAACCAGTCTGATCCCTTCCGCTGCAAGATCCTCTTTAGCCTTCACTAGATCCAATTTTAACTGTGCCACCTCTGCGTCATGCCGAGCTTGATCCGCCGGGTCAACCGTGGCGGTTAACAGGGCCGTCATCTTGTCCGTGAGATCCATTAGCACCTGAGCCGGCGAAGGCACCGGGGTTCCCGCTCCAGCAGCGGGGTTCTGAACAGGCTGTGCTCCAGCCATAAAAACTCCAACCTGACTTGGCAGCTCAAATAGGTCCGGAATACTGTCACCATCGGGACAACCCATGAGCCTGCCATCCTGAAGTTGGTACAACGAGTTTGACTCATCGGTGGCCGACTCGCCGTCAGAGCCGGCGGCCGTCTCATCACCAGACCCAGCTGGATCAGAGGGCCCTCCATGGATGCATCCCACAAAAGCGCGCCTTAAGGCAGGCCGGGCCCGGGCGGGTCGTGCGCGCTGAGCCGTTTCGATGAGATCGGCGCAGAGATCCGGCTCAGGTCCCGGCTCACCCATCTTGCCAATGAAGACATGAATTCCACCGAAGGGGACCCGGTACCCGTACTCAATTGAGCCAGCGTCGGGGCCCCAGTTTGCATCGTCGATGTAGAGCTTGCCGCGACGACTCTTGGTCATCCGGCCCACAGCGTATCCCTTGAGCCCTTCGAAGCTGCCCTTCAAGAACTCAAATCCACCGTGCGCTGGCCCCACGGTGGGCGCCAACTGTTGTGGAATTATCATGGCAGATGTCCTCGGGCTAGGACTTAGTCGTGGAGCCATCGCAACTAGGAAGCTTGAAGGGGTTAATGCGGGACAAGGAGCACGAGGGTTATACTGGTTCGGCCCCTTACGGTGAAGGTAAAAGCCTACGTCCAGTCTAAGGTGGTATTGATTAGGGTTATGATCACCAGGGATCTAAATTGCTATGCCCGGCTCTCGATGAGATTGTTCTTGTTCCTAAACCGCTGCCGGGTCGTCCCTTTATATAGAGAGGCTGACGCCCGGCAGCCCTGAGAGTCCCGGCCGGCTCATAAGAGTGTCCGGCTCGGACTCTCAATCATACTTGTCTTGCACTACAAGTTCTACCATAATAACGATTGTAACTATGGGCCCTAAGCCGTATCCGGGTCTTAAGCCCATCTATGGCCCACCGTCTTCAAGCTTGGCTCCGGGCTTCTGGTAATGGCCATTGGAGTAACCCGGCCCCTCTTGGCGGGTGACTCTAAGGTCTATATCCTCAACACTATTCCTCTTCCCCTTCAAATTTTTTTAGGGATCTCGCGGTTAGTTTTCGTTCGTTGTCCATCCCCTTTTCAATCCGGCGCATTTCTCTTTGAGTGTTTTCGATCCTCGTCATCTTTTGCGAGATCAGTCCTCGGTTATTTCTCTTCCGAAGTTGTTTCTCTGCCCTCAGTTGTTTTATTTTTCCCACCCGCCCACCCTTTTTCTTCTCGGAACTGGAGTCCTTAATCGAGTATCCATTCTACTCGTGCGAAGTCTTTGCATTCTCTCCTCAATTATTTCAACCGGTGCTTTTCTCTTCAAGATATTCGTCGATTCCTCGTTCAAGTTGCCTGTGTTTTTTTACCGCCCTCCCACCCTTTTATTCCCGGAGCCTGAGTCTCTTTCGAGCATCAATTTCATTCGTTCGGAGCCTCTTCAGTATTTCCTCAATTGTCTCAACCGGTGTATTCTCACCTAGTTAATCATTGTTCCTCTCTTTTCTTTTCCCGGTGGATCCAATTCAAGTTTTTCGGTGTTGGTCGTATTCTTTTCCTTGACCAAAGTGTTTTCCCCTTGCTCGTTCCTCCTTTCGCCATTCTATTATCCCAGAGTGTTGGAGACATCTCAGGAGATTCGTCTGCGTTCGAACTAATTCGAGGTTGTCACCTCATTCAAATATTTTAGTTGTTCCGGTGCATCATCTATCTCTTCAACAATCCTTTTTCAACGGTGATTTCTCTTCAGTGGGCCCTAACCCGCAGGTCTTTTCCCAGGATCTTACCTGACTCTTCTAATTTCTCGGAGCTATTCTCAAATCCTTTTCGAAGTTTGATGTAAGTATGAATTTCATAAGTTAGACGCTTTCCAAGATGAATTTCAAATTATTTTCATTGTTGGCTCAACCTCTTCGCTTTTCATTCTCCCGGAGTATCTCAACAATTTTGGTGTTCTTTCTCGTCGTCATTCTCAACATTTGAAAACTGAAGTAGAATTTTTCCTTAAATCTTGTCCGTGCTCCCGAAGATTCATGTCGCTAGCTTGATGCTATCCGCTCAAATTGTTTCCAGTCGTGCAATCCTTTTCACCCATCCGGAGTATCTCAGGAGTTGTTTTCCGTCTCAATTATCCGGAGGCCTCCATTTCAGAATTTTTCTTCGTTCTAAGTTTTCAAATCCGTTCTCCGATTATTCTATATTCATGCCTTTTCGTTCGTCTCCATATTCTTCCGGTGCTTTGCTCTTTAATCGGTTTGCGATCTCTTCGTTCTCTTGTCTCTAGAGTCCCTCAAGTATCTTCGTGCTTTTCTAATTCTTTCCGGTGATTCATTCTCTTGTTGTCATTCGTTTCAATTCCTACGATGGCTCGATCAAGATTCTTTCTGTCGTTATCATATCAATTCATTCGTTATTTCCAACCCTACCGGTTGTTCTTGAAGTTTTTCCCAAGTATGGTGCTATATTTTTTCCCAATGTGAATAAGTAGTATGCAAATCCATTGTTTCTCATCAATTTAATTGGTGGAGAATAAGCATAACGTAATCCTTATTTTCTTTCTTCAAGTGGATTAATCTCTTCTTTTCGGAGTTTGTTCATCTTATCACATTCTCGGTTCAAAGTGTTTCCATCTTTTCTTTTCCGGAGTTCCAAGCTTCTCGCCGATTTCGTCGCGAACCTCCATCAAAATCGTCGCAAGGATTTAATCTTATCCCTTTCATTCTCGAATTCTATCTCATCATCCTTTTGTTACCGGAGTTCTTCATGGTGGCTCGTCATGATTTAATTCATTCTTCTAGTGTTCGTCAAGATTCTTGTAGGCGTAGCTCAAGTATCTTCTTCTTGCTTCTCAAAGTGCATAATTCTCCATATTCTTCTGAAGTGGAATTTTGCATTTCCTCGTTCTTCTCAGCTTTTCAATTTTTCTTCGCTTGTGGTAGGTTACCACCTCATAATTTTGAGATGTTATCCATAAGTCCACAACAAGCTTATTCTTTTGTTGTTGAATTTCCAACAACTCCGTTCAATCCTTCCTTCTAAGGTTGCTTTCATTTTCATTCATGGTAGAAGTTGTCATCTTCTTCCTCGTTCTTCTAATTCCACTCTTTCAAGTCTTCCGGCGATTTTGTGTTGTTCCTCAAGTCAAGTATCGTTCCATTTCTCAAGTTCATGTTCTATTCTTTCCTTGTTCAGCCGGAGTGCTGCATAAATTCCTTCGTTATTATTCCTTGTCTATCTTGTCCTAACCGGAGTGGTTTCAAATTTAGTCTTATTCCTTGAGTTTTTGCTTCTTGTCTCATTCAACATTCCTCTTTCCTACTCAAGTGTTCTTGACTTTGTTCATCCACACTCTTTTGTTCTTATTTCACCTCATCCCCTTGTCCTTCCGTCTCGGTCCTAAGATCTCGGGACGAGATCTCTTGTTAGTGGAGGAGTGTTGTAACGCCCCGGATCCGATGCGTCAGGTGTGTGCCAGTTATTCGCCGTCCTTGCCTTGTCAGCTGCTTGCGTGTTGCATTTTGCCATGTCATCATCTGCATTTCATTTGCATGTCTTTCAAAACTTGCAACCGGTCCTTTTCCCCGTTGTCCGTTTCGCGATCCGACACTCCCACACGCGCCCGTCGCCCCTCTCACACCTTGTTTCGTGAGTGGGAGAAAAACGTTCTCGGAATGGGCCGAGATTTGCCGAGTGGCCTTGGTATAGCACTGACAGACCGCCCGTCAAATTTCGTTCCATTTGGAGGTCGCTTGATGCCCCAACGTTTAACCGCGTAGCCCGAAACCCCTCTCTCTTTGCATCCCAGCACCCCTTCACCATAGCCCACTAGCCCATCCAAACCCCCTCCATGCTCTCGGTCGTTCGATCATGATCGTGTGAGCGAAAACCGCACCCCGTTTGGACTCTCCTAGCTCCCTCTACCTATAAATATGCCATTCTCCCCCGAAATTGCGGATGAAACCCTAACCTTCTTCCCTCCGCGCCGCCGGACACCTTTCCCCACCACCGGACATGTCCGCCGCCATGCTTTTTTGAGATTATCTTGATGCTCTAATCATTGTTGTAAGAGTGCTATATGATGTTAACTGCTGCCTGTTATCAGAACTTGATGATTTGTCTTTTTCATTGCATTTTGTGTGTGCATCCTATGAGCATGAGCTCTACATGTGTTTTGATCTACATCATGCCATCTTTACAGTGCTGCTAGTCTTGTATTTTTAGGATCTCTGTGGTGACTAGCACAAGCATGCAAAGTAGCCTCCATGATGTTGCTGACGTCTGTGACTTGGCCATTTCTGCTAAGTCTGAGTCTGTTTACCTGGGTGCCATCATATCTACTGTGCCTTTTTGGCTCGTGATCGGTAAGGGATTTCTGTTCTATGCAATTAGTAGATTCATGCCATGCCTTTGTTTGCTATAATATGTTCCTGTAGCATGTTGTTTGATAGCTCTAAACTTAGCAACCTGATGTTATTTCTGCCATGTCCAGTGATTTTCTGCCAAGTCTGTAAAACTGTTATTAGTTGTAATCTTGCCATGTCCTTTTGAGCATGTTCTAGTGATTTCTGTAGATAGCTCAGTGTTCATGTTTTGTAATGCTTTACCTGTATATCATGTCCATGCCTTTTGTTTGCATGTTGAGTTGCTGTAGCTTATTGTTTTGATGCTTGCTAGATGCCTAGTTGTTGTTTTGGACAGATTGTTGCTATGTCTTGTTTGGAGTGTATGTGTTGCACCGTTGCTCCGTTTTGAGCATGCTCTATATGAAACTTGCTTAGTTTTGCATGTAGTTTCATATTCCCGTGTTGCATCCTTGTTTTGAGGTGTTTGCTTGATGTTTGAATGCATTTTGCATCAATGTCATGTTTAACTTGTTTTGCTCATATCTTCTAGGCCGTAGCTCCGAATCTAATGAACTTTATATGTAACTTGACTAGAATTTCGTGTAGATCATCTTGGTGCATCTTAACTTTCTGTTTAACAACTTGAACATAAGGATTATTCAGTTCTGGACCAATTTCGAAATTTGCATATGAGGACTTACCGGAATTGTTATATGTTGTTTCCGGCCTCATTTAAACTTGCTTTAATGTGTTGTTCTTGTATGCACCATCTCTTGTCATGAGTAGATTCATGTAGCCTTGTCATGCATCATACTTGATTGAGCATCATGCCTTGTTCATGTGTGGTGTGTTTACCATGTGGTGTGCTTCTTCTCGATAGTTCTCGTTTCGTTGCGACCGTGAGGATTCGTTCATCTACGATTGGTCGTCTTCGTGGCTTCATCTTCTTCATGGACTCGTTCTTCTTCCTAGCGGGATTTCAGGCAAGATGACCGTCACTTTGGATCTCATTACTATCATTGCTATGCTAGTTGCTTCGTTCTATCGCTATGCTGCGCTACCTATCACTTGCTCTTCAAGCCTCCCAAATTGCCATGAACCTCTAACCTTTGTCACCCTTCCTAGCAAACCGTTGTTTGGCTATGTTACCGCTTTACTCAGCCCCTCTTATAGCGTTGCTAGTTGTAGGTGAAGATGAAGATTGCTCCATGTTGGATTATGATTATGTTGGGATATCACGATATCTCTTATATTACTAATGCATCTATATACTTGGTAAAGGGTGGAAGGCTTGGCCTTATGCCTGGTGTTTTGTTCCACTCTTGCCGCCCTAGTTTCCGTCATACCGGTGTTATGTTCCTTGATTTTGCGTCCCTTACGCGGTTGGGTGATTTATGGGACCCCCTTGACAGTTTGCTTTGAATAAAACTCTTCCAGCAAGGCCCAACCTTGGTTTTACATTTGCCTCACCTAGCCTTTTTCCCTTGGGAGTCACGCATCCGAGGGTCATCTTTATTTTACCCCTCCCCCCGGGCCAGTGCTTGTCTAAGTGCTGGTCCAAACCGAGCGATGTCCGGCGCCCCCTGGGCAACCAGGGTCTATGCCAACCCGACGTATTGCTCATCTGGTGTGTCCTGAGAACGAGATACGTGCGACTCCTATCGGGATTGTCGACACATCGGGCGGCTTTGCTGGTCTTGTTTTACCATTGTCGAAATGCCTTGTAACCGGGATTCCGAGACTGATCGGGTCTTCCCGGGAGAAGGAATATCCTTCGTTGACCATGAGAGCTTATAATGGGCTAAGTTGGGACACCCCTGCAGGGTATAAACTTTTGAGAGCCGTGCCCGCGGTTATGTGGCAGATGGGAATTTGTTAATATCCCGTTGTAGAGAAATTGACACTTGACTTAATTAAAACGCATCAACCGCGTGTGTAGCCGTGACGGTCTCTTCTCGGCGGAGTCCGGGAAGTGAACACGGTTTATGGGTTATGTTTGACGTAAGTAGGAGTTCAAGATCACTTCTTGATCATTACTAGTTGACGACCGCTGCTTTGCTTCTCTTCTCGCTCTTTTTTTTGCGTAAGTTAGCCACCATACATTGCTTAGTCGCTGCTGCAACCTCACCACTTTACCCCTTCCTTACCCATTAAGCTTTGCTAGTCTTGATACCCATGGTAATGGGATTGCTGAGTCGTCGTGGCTCACAGATTACTACAACACCAGTTGCAGGTACAGGTTTTGCGATGATCATGACGCGAGAGCGAAGTTACTTGTGTTGGACTTCTTCTTCTGCTTCTTCTTCGATCAGGGGATAGGTTCCAGGTCGGCAGCCTGGGCTAGCAGGGTGGATGTCGTTTGAGCTTCTGTTTGTGTTTCATCCGTAGTCGGATGATTGATCTTATGTCTGATGTATTGATGTATTCTTGCGGCATGTGTATGCCTTGTATGTATCCCCATCTATTATGTAATGTTGATGTAATGATATCCACCTTGCAAAAGCGTGTCAATATGCGGTTCTATCCTTGGTGGGACCTTTGAGTCTCTTTAGGATAGTATCGCATATTGGGCGTGACAATACCGAACACTCTGACGTAATCGGAGGCTCTGCCACCGAAATAACGCCTTCGGCCCACGTGATTATGGCTGTCATCCCCCCGTGGACAGAACCCTTCTTAGCCTAACTAACTAGGCAAGAACTCCTTGAGGACCCAAACGAGGCACGTTGCATTGTGCGGCGGTCTAAAGCCTACAAGGTCCACGAGGGAGAGCTTTATAAGAAAAGCGTTACCGGAGTACTTCAAAGGTGCATCTCCAAAGAGGACGGACGACAACTTTTGCCAGAAATTCATGCTGGACTCGGCGGCCACCACGCCGCAGATCGGGCCCTTGTAAGCAAGGCCTTCCGTACAGGTTTTTACTGGCCGACGGCCCGAGCAGACGCACAGGACCTTGTCCAACGTTGCGTCGGTTGCCAGCTTTTTGCAAACCAAAGCCATCTGCCACCTACTGCTCTCCGAGCAATCCCCATTACTTGGCCCTTCACGGTCTGGGGGCTTGATATGGTCGGACCCCCTAAAGGAGGAAGCCATAAGAAAAAGTACCTATTGGTCATGGTGGATAAATTCACCAAATGGATAGAAGCCAAACCAGTTAAAACGGCTAAGTCCGGATGTAACATCCCAAATTTTCAATTTGGAATGTTATACATTAGATCATCATGCATAACATATTTTATTGCAATTTGTTTTGTGATCCTAGAAATTCCACACAACTCAAGGACCCACGGAGAGAGTTGGGGATTTCGTTATTTTCATATTTGGGTTTTCTCAAATTTTGAAAATAGGATCATTTGATTTTATTTATTTTATTTATTTTATCTTCAATTATTTCAATAATAAAAATAAGAGAGAGGGAATAAAATGACTTTCCCAAAATAAAGAAATATTGAGGATTTAATAATAAAATCAAATAAGGTTTTATTTCGGATTTTATCGCTATTTTATTTGAATTAGAAAAATATGCGTTTTTCAAATTTTCATTTTAGGCCCAAATAAATGTTCATCTTGTTTCTAAATATTTTATTTAGACGGAGAAAATTTGTTTTGGCATTTTTAGATTTTTATTTATTTTTTTAGGATTTATTTAAGTTTCAGCGGAATTCTTTTTAAAAAAAAATTGCCCGCGGACCGAACTGGGCCGAAGGCCCAGCCGGCCCACCTGCCCGCGCCGCCTCGCCCGAGCGTGGCCGAGCCGGACTCCCGCCGGAGTCCGGGTCAGTGCCGCCGCCGCCGCCCGGGGGTGCCCCCTCCCCCAAGTCGGACGCCCCCCGACCCATTTAAGTACCCCGCCCCGCCGCCACCTCTTCCCCACCCCGAGCCAAGCTGCCCGCGCCACCGAACGCCGCTGCCCGCGCCGCCAAACGCCGCCGCCGTCGCCGTTCCGCCGCCTGCCTGCCCTCACCGCCGCCCCACCGCCCGACGCCGACCCCGCCGGAGCCCGCCGCCGGAGCCGCCGCCATCCCGCGCCTGTCTTTCCCGGAAAACCGATCGGTTTTTAAAAAAAACCGCGGTTGTTTTTTTAATAAATCGGTTTAGTTTTTTTCGATTTCTTTATTTCGCGGACGTTCGTCCGTACGTTCGTTTTAAGGAACAGTTTTCGTCGTTTAACCGCAGACAGCGAACGTTCGTTTGTTAGCCTGTTCGTCAGTTTTTCTTTTTTTCGGATTTTTCGCAATTATTTTCGATCGCGATTTCCGATCTGTTTTTCGTTTTAGTATAACTTTTCGCTCGTTTATCGGAATCAGGCGATTCAAGCGCCTAGAGTTTCATCTCGAAACCCTCTTTTTGTTTAACCAACCTAAGCAAGTTTTTGCTAGTGTAAAATTTGACTTAGGTCCAGATTAGCAAACGAAGCTTGTTTCTTTCGCCGTTTGAGTTTCGTTGCTTCGTTCGATTTGATTCTTTTTGCAAACCGGAGTTCTTAAGCTGAACTTTATCGTTAGATCTCTTATTTTGAGTTTTACCCGTGCGCCCTTGCTTGATTGCTTATGTATGTATTGTTAGTTTGCGATAGAGTACTCGGAGTGCGAAGCGTGCTACTACGAGTCTCTAGGTTTCACGGATCATCAGCAAGGCAAGTAACACCTTGATCATATCTCTTTACCACCCAGTTTTATTGCATTAGATCAATCCTCAAACAATTGAATGATTAGGATCTGATTAATATGTGGGTTTTGGGAAGTAGATGAGGTAGTACCTATTGCCTTGTTTATTATCAAACCTTTGGGAGTTACTTCTACGTTCGCTTATATTGCTATGCTATGCTCATAGACGTGGATTGGGTTTGAGTGAATTTTCCATGACAGATGTGAGATTGTTAAATTAATGGTTCAACTTAAGGTGGTTACTTTAATTCACATCTGGGTGGATTGAGGCACCTGGAGAACCCAGTGTTGCCTGTATTTTTGGATATCCCGGAGTACCCGTCTGATCATCCTATGGACCGCCACCCAGGCTCAAAGGGATCATGAGATTATTCATGCTAGAAACTTCCGTGTGCAGCCACAAGTTATTATGGGCTCTAGCATAGTTGAGTATGTTGCAAGACCTTTTTCAGTGGTGGGCTAGCAGATGTAGGGGAAAGTAGGTGTAACTGTCCACCCGGAGTAAAGAGTTATTGTTTCTGAAAGACTGTGTCTTGGTCATCCGTTTCTCAAACACCATGTAGTGCGAGAAATCAAACGGAGGAGATCGAGTCTTGTGGGGAAAAGTGCGCAAACCTCTGCAGAGTGTAGAAACTAATCATGGTTAGCCGTGTCCCCGGTTATGGACATCTTGAGTATCTAGTTCTTGGATTATCATGTGAATCTCATCATCATGTTACTTAATTTAATTTGATTGGGTTAATCACGTTCTTAATTGGGATTGAGTTGGAGGTACCTTCTCAATGTTTAACAACCACCATGATAGTTAAATAAAACTTATTCCTTTGTTGTAGGGAAAAATTGGCTTTTCGCAAAACTGTAACCATAGAGCTTTCCACCAACCAAATATGCATGTAGTGATAGCATTATTCTGTTCATTACTCTCTATGTGTTACTTTGCCAGCATATTCCATGTGCTGACCCATTTTCGGGCTGCAACGTTCATGTTGCAGACTTTTCAGACGACGAGTAAGGTGCCATAGGTCGTGGTCTTATACTCAGTGATGTCGTTGGAGTTGATGGACTCACTTTATCTTCCAAGCCTTCCGCTGTTATTGTTTTTAGATGGCCTTAAGCCATATTGATTGTAATAAGTTCTCTCTTGAGACTATTCGATGTAATAAGTGTGTGATTGCTACTCTATTATAAATCCTTCAAGTACTGTGCGTGTCAGCATTACCGATCCAGGGATGACACTGATGCACAGAGACTAGACTTTTTGAGGTCTGGTCGCTACAAAGATGGTATCAGAGCACACGCTGACTATAGGACACGACCACTACGCTAAAGCCCTAGGTCACTACTCTATTCTCATTTCAGACTCCTCTCCTTTCTTCCACTCTTTTAGGATGGCGGATGCAAGGAACAAGTTCGCGCAACCGGATGAGGATACACCTTTTGGACGACACTTGAAGGAAGTTACTAGGAACATGAACATCGGAATACCAAGCTTCACCGGGACCTACAACGCCACACTACCAGAAGAGGAGCGCTGGATGATTCAAGTTCAAGTTCCAGGAAGGACGTTCATGCCAATCACTGAGCCCATAAAGTTTTCCTTTGATGCACCAACCTGGAGTCTAGGAAAGAGCATGGCAGCCCACATCACGATGGGACGCATTGGAGAAGTGTACCACAAGGATCTCAAGGATACTATCTATCAGATTTGTGGGCGCCGAGACGAGCAATGGGAGATGATCAGCACCAGGAAGGACAGATCTATTGCAGCTTTCATTCAGGAGTTAAACCAGCATATTCGTCGCCAGGAGAACCAGATGTGCGCAGACATGATAGATCTGAAGAAGGCAAAGACAAGGATCATCGAGCTGGAAGAAGAACTCAAGGCTACACGCGAGGATTATATGGAGGAAATCGTTGCACTAGTGGAGAAGAATGACGACCTGATAAAGAAGATCGGAGTATTCATGGGAGACCCAGCACCAGGAGGAGAAGATGACGATTCTACTTGCCCGGAGAACTACATCATCATCGACGACACCGACTCGGATCCCAGCGATGATGACTATGTTGATGAAGCCGGAGCAGATATCATGGAGTCTTTGACCGATCAATTTTTGTAGTAGACCACCAAATTAGTAGTAGTATTCCACCATGTATATAGTATAGTCCAAGCACTTTGTAACGAGAGTTAGACCGATTGTATGCCTTGTTTGAATTGATTGGAGTGATATGATTGTGCTTGTCTCATGTGCATATGGGTAGTGTTTTCCCTCTAGACCTCATTCTATTCTATTTTCTCATCTTTTCTAAACCCATCAGATGCCTCCGAGACGCGACACCGGATTTGTTTTCCCACCGGAGATCACTCAGTTGATTCAGCAGCAGAATGCCCTGATGCAAGTGCTAGTTCAGAACCAAGGCAACAACAACAACAACAACAACCCACCACCACCACCACCTGTTGATCACTTAGCCCGTTTTCTTAGGCTGAATCCGCCAGTGTTCTCTAGTAGCACCGAGCCGATTGTTGCAGATGATTGGCTCCACAAGGTTGGAAGGGAGCTGACCACTGCGGGATGCACAGATGCGGAGAGAGTGCGTTTTGCCGCACATCAGCTTGATGGACCCGCAGCATCATGGTGGGAGAATTACACAACCACTCACCCCATTGACACTGTCACATGGGACCAGTTTCAGCAAGCTTTCCGTACTACCCATGTTTCAGCAGGAGCTATGGCCATGAAGAAGCGTGAGTTTCACAACTTACGCCAAGGAGGACGTACCGTTGGCCAATACGTGGAGGATTTCAGTAAGTTAGCACGTTATGCCCCAGATGACGTTGCTACGGATGCAGCTAAGCAGGAGAAGTTTCTGGAAGGACTGAATGATGAGTTGAGCATGCAGTTGATGGTGGCAACTTTTAACAACTACCAGGAGTTGGTAGATAGAGCTCTCATGATTGAAGGGAAGCAGCAGCAGATTGAGAGCCGTAAGAGGAAGTATGGACAAGGAAAGTACAGTACAGGAGCTCATCAGAAGCCTCGTTTTACCCCGAACTTGGGATGACACCTTCAGCATAACCACGGAGGTCACAATCACAATGGAGGGAGCTCGCACAATCATAGTGGCCCCAAGAATGGCAATGGGAACGGAGGAAGCAACGGACAGAACCGTACCAACCCATCAACCCCAGCCAAGAGGGATCTAAGCCACGTTGCTTGTTTCAAGTGCCAGAAGACTGGACATTATGCCAGTGATTGTCCGGAAGCTAAAAATGGAAATGGCAATGGAAGCTCGGGGAAGAAGCCGAACCCTTTCAACAGGGGACAGGTGAACCACGTTAACGTGGAGGAGGTAGAAGCCCAGCCTGATGCAGTAATAGGTAAGTTCTTGGTTAGGTCATTTACTGCAATCGTTGTTTTTGATACTGGTGCATCACATTCATACATATCAAGGGGATTTGTGGATAAGTATAAGTTACCCACCAAAGTTCTTAGAACACCTATGTTAGTAACCTCGCCAGGAGCAGAGTATATGGCAAGCCAAGGATGTTTTCAGATGCCATTGGCCATAGGTAGGCATGTTTTCCCTTAGACCTAATAGTTTTGGAGTCGCAAGGTTTGGATGTGATTTTGGGAATGGATTGGCTATCGATGTATGGAGGAAACATCGATTGCGCCAGTAAGACGATCTTGCTTACTACCCCAAAAGGAAGAAGGATTAAGTATGTATCCCAGCATGTGCCGAAGAGGACTCAAGTGAATTCCTTATCAGGAGTTGTACAGGAGGAAGTGCCAGTGGTAAAGGATTTCCCTGACGTATTTCCAGAGGATTTGCCAGGCATGCCACCGAATAGAGACATTGAGTTTTTGATTGAGCTTTTGCCAGGCACAGGGCCGATATCTAAGAGACCGTACACGATGCCCGCTAAGGATTTGGAAGAAATTAAGAAGCAGATTAAGGAGTTACTGGATAAAGGATATATTCGCCCAAGTTCGTCACCTTGGGGATCACCAGTACTTCTAGTGGAGAAGAAAGATGGATCATTGAGGA
The DNA here is from genome assembly GCF_002575655.3 of Aegilops tauschii subsp. strangulata. Taxonomy (NCBI): domain Eukaryota; kingdom Viridiplantae; phylum Streptophyta; class Magnoliopsida; order Poales; family Poaceae; genus Aegilops; species Aegilops tauschii. The sequence continues at coordinate 393,972,993 of NC_053037.3, forward strand.
TGGTTGTTGATTATCGTGGATTGAATGAAGTAACAATGAAGAACAAGTACCCACTATCGATGATCAATGATATGTTTGACTGACTACAAGGAGCTAAAGTATTTTCCAAGATTGATTTGCTATCAGGATACCACCAGTTGAAGATTTGAGAGCAGGATATACCCAAGACAGCTTTTACCACAAGGTATGGGCTATATGAGTACACCGTTATGTCATTTGGCCTGACTAACGCACCTGCCTATTTCATGAACATGATGAACAAAGTGTTTATGGAGTTTTTGGATAAGTTCGTCGTAGTGTTCATTGATGATATTCTGGTCTATTCAAAGAATGAAGAAGAGCAGAAGGAGCATTTGCGTTTGGTACTTGGAAAGCTCAGAGAACATCAGTTATATGCCAAGTTCAGCAAGTGCGAGTTTTGGTTAAAGGAAGTTGGATTCCTTGGACATGTTATATCCGGAGAAGAAATAGCAGTCGATCCCACCAAGGTTAACACTGTGACAAATTGGGAGTCACCCATGACAGTTGGAGAGATCCGGAGTTTCCTTGGACTCGCAGGATACTACCGGAGATTCATTGAGAATTTCTCGAAGATTGCAAAGCCTATGATGGAATTGTTGAAGAAGGACACCAAGTTCAAGTGGACAGAGGAATGTGAGGCTAGTTTCCAGGAGTTGAAGAATTGTTTAGTTACAGCGCCAGTGTTCATTCTGCCAGATCAACACAAGGATTATGAAGTATATTGCGACGCTTCTTGTCGAGGACTTGGAGCAGTGCTAATGCAGGAGGGAAGAGTTGTGTCATATGCCTCACGACAGCTTAAACCCCACGAGTTGAATTATGCTACACATGATTTCGAGTTAGCAGCCGTACTGCATGCGTTGAAGACGTGGAGACATTTTCTCATCGGAAACCATTGTGAGGTGTACACGGATCACAAGAGTTTGAAGTACATTTTCACGCAGAAGGAGTTGAATCTCAGGCAAAGGAGATGGTTGGAGCTCATTAAGGATTATGATATGAGATTGCATTATCACCCAGGGAAGGCTAACGTAGTAGCTGATGCGTTGAGCCGCAAGAGCCATGTCAATACCCTCATGACTGGAGAGTTACCCAAGGAGTTAGCAGAGGATCTTCGCGAACTATGTTTGGAAATAGTTCCAAGAGGCTTTGTAGCAGCATTGGAGATTCAGTCTACTTTGATGGATAAGATCAGAGAAGCTCAGAAGACAGACAAGGAGATTGCTGATATAAAGGAAAGGATGAGCAAAGGAAAAGCCAAGGGATTTCGTGAGGATGAGCACAATACCTTATGGTTTGAGGACCGCGTTTATGTGCCCAATGATACGGAGATCAGGAAGTTGATTCTGTAAGAGGCCCATGATTCACCATATTCGATTCACCCAGGAAATACCAAGATGTATCTGGATTTGAAGGATAGTTTCTGGTGGACCGGAATGAAGAAGGATATTCCGGAGTATGTAGCAGTTTGTGATGTATGTCAGAGAGTGAAGGAAGAGCATCAGAAGCCAGCAGGATTGCTACAACCATTGCCGATACCCGAATGGAAGTGGGATAAGCTAGGCATGGATTTTATCACATGATTGCCCAGGACTCATTCAGGTTATGACTCGATATGGGTTGTAGTCGATCGTTTGACGAAGCTAGCTCATTTCATCCCAGTAAAGACCACTTATACCAGTGCTAAGTTGGCAAAGATATACATGACCAGGATCGTATGTCTGCATGGAGTTCCGAGGACCATTGTATCAGATAGAGGAACCCAGTTTACTTCAAAGTTTTGGAATCAGTTGCACGAAACTTTGGGTTCCAGGCTAGAGTTCAGTACAGCCTTTCATCCACAAACAGACGGACAGACTGAGAGAGTAAATCAGATTTTGGAGGACATGCTGAGAGCTTGTGCGCTTGATTATGGATCTAGTTGGGACGACAATTTCCCTTATGCAGAGTTCTCTTACAACAATAGCTAGCAATCCAGTTTGAAGATGGCCCCTTTCGAAGCTTTGTACGGAAGGAGATGCAGGACACCGTTGTTGTGGGATGAAGTTGGAGACCGTCAGTTGTTTGGACCAAATTTGATTAAAGAGTCTGAACAGAAGGTGAAGTTGATTCGCGATAGGCTCAAGGTAGCCCAGACCAGGCAGAAGAGCTATGCAGACTCTAAATGCAAGGAGACAGTTTACGAAGTCGGAGACAGAGTTTATCTTCGAGTATCACCACTTCGAGGAGTGAAGTGCTTTGGAGTTAAGGGAAAGTTAGCGCCACGTTTTGTAGGACCATACAAAGTTTTGGAGCGTATGGGAGAAGTTGCTTACAAGTTGGAATTGCCCGAAGGATTGTCGGGAGTTCATGATGTGTTCCATGTTTCTCAGTTGAAGAAGTGCCACGCAGAGATGGCTGAGATACCACTCAGAGATACAGTGCCCCTGGAAGCGATTCAGTTGGATAGCAATCTGACCTACGAGGAGAAACCGGTTAAGATTCTTGAGTTTGCCAGCAGAGTCACCCGCAGTAAGGTTATCAAGTTTTGCAAAGTTCAGTGGAGTCACCATACCGAGGATGAAGCCACCTGGGAGCGAGAGGAAGATCTACGGAAGGACCACCCTCACCTATTTTCTAGCCAACCCGAATCTTGAGGGCGAGATTCATCTTAAGGGGGTAGGTTTGTAACATCCCAAATTTTCAATTTGGAATGTTATACATTAGATCATCATGCATAACATATTTTACTGCATTTTGTTTTGCGATCCTAGAAATTCCACGCAACTCAAGGACCCACGGAGTGAGTTGGGGATTTCGTTATTTTCATATTTGGGCTTTCTCAAATTTTGTAAATAGGATCATTTGATTTTATTTATTTTATCTTCAATTATTTCAATAATAAAAATAAGAGAGAGGGAATAAAATGACTTTACCAAAATAAAGATATATTGAGGATTTAATAATAAAATCAAATAAGGTTTTATTTCGGATTTTTATCGCTGTTTTATTTGAATTAGAAAAATATGCGTTTTTCAAAATTTCATTTTAGGCCCAAATAAATGTTCATCTTGTTCTAAATATTTTATTAAGATAGAGAAAATTTGTTTTGGCATTTTTAGATTTTCATTTATTTTTTTAGGATTTATTTAAGTTTCGGCGGAATTGTTTAAAAAAAATTGCCCGCGGACCGAACTGGGCCGAAGGCCCAGCCGGCCCACCTGCCCGTGCCGCCTCGCCCGAGCGTGGCCGAGCCGGACTCCCGCCGGAGTCCGGGTCAGCGCCGCCGCCGCCGCCCGGGGGTGCCCCCTCCCCCAAGTCGGACGCCCCCCCGACCCCTTTAACTACCCCGCCCCACCGCCACCTCTTCCCCCCCCCCCCCGAGCCAAGCCGCCCGCGCCACCGAACGCCGCCGCCCGCGCCGCCAAACGACGTCGTCGTCGCCGTTCCGCCGCCGCCGCAGGAAGCCGCCGCCCGCCCGCCCTCACCGCCGCCGTCCCGCGCCTCGCCGGAATCCCGCCGGACCCGAGGTAGCCGCCGCCGCCGGTATTTCCCGGCAAACCGATCATTTTTTAACCCGCGGTTGTTTTTTTAAATAGATCGGTTTAGTTTTTTTCGGTTTATTTATTTTGCGGACATTCGTCCGTACGTTCGCTTTAACGAACGGTTTTCATTGTTTAACCGCAGACAGCGAACGTTCGTTCGTTAGCCTGTTCGTCAGTTTTTCTTTTTTCGGATTTTCCGCGATTATTTTCGATCACGATTTCCGATCTGTTTTTCGTTTTAGTATAACTTTTCGCTCGTTTATCGGAATCAGGCGATTCAAGCGCCTAGAGTTTCATCTCAAAACCCTCTTTCTGTTTAACCAACCTAAACAAGTTTTTGCTACTGTAAAATTTGACTTAGGTCCAGATTAGTAAACGAAGCTTGTTTCTTTCGCCGTTTGAGTTTCGTTGCTTCGTTCGATTTGATTCTTTTTGCAAACCGGAGATCTTAAGCTGAACTTTCTGGTTAGATCTCTTATTTTGAGTTTTACTCGTGCACCCTTTCTTGATTGCTTATGTATGTATTGTTTGCTTGCGATAGAGTACCCGGAGTGCGAAGCGTGCTACTACGAGTTTCTAGGTTTCACGGATCATCAGCAAGGCAAGTAACACCTTGATCATATCTCTTTACCACCCAGTTTTATTGCATTAGATCAATCCTCAAACAATTGCATGATTAGGATCTGATTAATATGTGGGTTTTGGGAAGTAGATGAGGTAGTACATATTGCCCTGTTTATTATCAAACCTTTGGGAGTTACTTCTACGTTTGCTTATATTGCTATGCTATGCTCGTAGACATGGATTGGGTTTGAGTGAATTTTCCATGACAGATGTGAGATTGTTAAATTAATGGTTCAACTTAAGGTGGTTACTTTAATTCACATCTGGGTGGACTGAGGCACCTGGAGAACCCAGTGTTGCCTGTATTTTTGGATATCCCGGAGTACCCGTGTGATCATCCTATGGACCACCAACCAGGCTCAAAGGGATCATGAGATTATTCATGCTAGAAACTTCCGTGTGCAGCCACAAGCTATTATGGGCTCTAGCACAGTTGAGTATGTTGCAAGACCTCTTTCAGTGGTAGGCTAGCAGATGTAGGGGAAAGTAGGTGTAACTGTCCACCCGGAGTAAAGACTTATTGTTTCTGAAAGACTGTGTCTCGGTCATCCGTTTCTCAAACACCATGTAGTGCGAGAAATCAAACGGAGGAGATCGAGTCTTGTGGGGAAAAGTGCGCAAACCTCTGCAGAGTGTAGAAACTAATCATGGTTAGCCGTGTCCCCGGTTATGGACATCTTGAGTATCTAGTTCTTGGATTATCATGTGAATCTCATCATCATGTTACTTAATTTAATTTGATTGGGTTAATCACGTTCTTAATTGGGATTGAGTTGGAGGTACCTTCTCAATGTTTAACAACCACCATGATAGTTAAATAAAACTTATTCCTTTGTTGTAGGGAAAAAATGGCTTTTTGCAAAACTGTAACCATAGAGCTTTCCACCAACCAAATATGCATGTAGTGATAGCGTTATTCTGTTCATTACTCTCTATGTGTTACTTTGCCAGCATATTCCATGTGCTGACCCGTTTTCAGGCTACAACGTTCATGTTGCAGACTTTTCAGACGACGAGTAAGGTGCCATTGGTCGTGGTCTTATACTCAGTGATGCTGTTGGAGTTGATGGACTCACTTTATCTTCCAAGCCTTCCGCTGTTATCATTTTTAGATGGCCTTAAGCTATATTTATTGTTATAAGTTCTCTCTTGAGACTATTCGATGTAATAAGTGTGTGATTGCTACTCTGTTATAAATCCTTCAAGTACTGTGCGTGTCAGCATTACCGATCGAGGGATGACACTGATGCACAGAGACTAGACTGTTTGAGGTCTGGTCGCTACACCGGACCAGTGATAGACTTCATATCCGGGGTTGTACACCGTTCCGGCGTCCCCCACAGCATCATGACCGATAACGGCTTGAACTTTACAGCCGACAAGGTAAAAACTTGGTGCGGCAACATGGGCATTAAGCTCGATTATGCCTCCGTCTATCACCCCCAAACAAACGGTCAGGTCAAGCGAGCAAATGGTCTCATTATGAGCGGCATTAAACCCAGATTAGTGCGATCCTTGAAGAAATCAGATACGCACTGGGTTGAGGAGCTCGCCTCCGTACTATGGGGGCTGCGGACCACGCCGAATCGCACTACCGGATACACACCGTTTTTTATGGTGTACGGCGTAGAGGCGGTACTGCCCTGCGACATCATTCATGACTCACCTTGAGTGCACATGTACGAAGAGAAAGAAGCCGAGCTTGATCGGCAGGACAGTTTGGACACCTTGGAGGAGGAGCGTGACATGGCAAAAGCCCGCTCCGTATTCTATCAGCAATAGGCTCGACGGTATCAAAGCAGAGAAGTACGGGCCAAAACTTATAACGTTGGTGAACTCGTTCTATGCCTACCAGAGAAGAAAAAGGACAAGCTCAAGCCCAAATGGGAAGGTCCCTTCATTACTGACAAAGTTCTGACCGGTGGAGCGTACCGTCTGCGGGATGCATCGGACAATCGACTCGAGCCAAACCCATGGAACGCGGCCAGACTCTGAAGGTTTTACGCCTAGTGCCGGACTCTGTGTTTCGTCTCCTTACCTCCGTCAATTATATATATATATATATGTTACATGTCTTTTCTTTCTTTCTTTCTTCCCTTTTTCTTCACGGCCTCAAAAGGTTAAAATGTGTCTTGACTACACAATCTTGACGCGCTAGGCGTGCTCATTATACCTAGGGGATTCTTATATAGAAGCTTAATATAACTATGTTCCGGGCTCTATGCCCCCCCGCACATGTGTTAGTTTTCCACATGTACCTTTTCTTCGCCATTATATGCATCGATATGACTTAAGTTTTGGCCAAGCTGGGTTGCCTGGCTCTTGTGTTTATGCCCTACGTTCCCGTTAATTCGGCTAGGGCATAAGAGGAGCACCTCTGCGATTGTTACTGCCGGGTCAGCCGGATGTGTACCTCAAACTGGGTGAAGCCGAAAAATAGCGTTCTTAAGGGAATATTTGGTCGGTGAACAAAAGATGACTTTTACTTATTTCAATACAAGCCCCCAGATGTTTATATCCTGCATCTCTTTTCGCAGTTCGGGCATGCACATTAATGCATGCGTACCCAGGGAAAGGAACCCTTAACGGAACTATTCTCCCTGGAAGATGTTTCTTACTATCCATGTAATATACCATAGCTAGTTGGTTACTTGTCTGTTCAAGCACTTATGACCCCTATGCCTGGTTTCCACGCGTACCTTGGTTTTTACATAACTGAGCGGGTATTCGAATACACTCCGGACTGTCGGGTACGGAGGTCGAAGCGGAAAGGTCCGCGATGACAAATGATTTACAATCCGGCTAGGGACAATATATGTCACTTGAAGTACACAGTCATTTAGACTGACTAAATTCTTCTTCTATACCATCCAACAGGCTGTCTAGCCTACAATCCTATTGGGAATACTTTGCGGCTAATTTCACCTGGTCATAGACCAAACTGACGGGGATTTCTTTCCCGTCAGACCCCACAGGTCCAACTTCGGCCATATGGTTCGGGTCAGCCTTGGTATATCGAGTCTTCACCATGGCCCAGGCTTCCCTTGCACCTTGTCGGCAGGCAGGTATCTTCCACAAATGGAAGCGCCGCCGCGCTCCCTTGAGCATCTCTACGAGCTCCCCCATGCCTCCTGGCAGGGAGGCGGACGGCCACAAGGCCTGGGCAATGCCCTGCATCACCTGCCGAACTTGTTCGTGCAGTTGTGAGAGCTCTGGCAGAAGATCACCTGCAGACCCGGGCATCTCCTCTGCGGGACGACCCGTCAGCATACCTATAGATATAACTATGTTAGCCGGTTTCTTCGCCGAACTCTATAAAAGTTCGTTCAAGAACTTACTAAAAATGCCGCGTCGAAGGCTCTTATTCTCCTTTACGGAGTCAGCAAGCTGGGCCCGAACATCTTTCAGTTCAACGCCCAGCCGGGTATTGGCATCTTGGAGATCGTTTTTCTCCCGCCTAACCTGCGTAAGCACGTGCTCGCCAGCCTTTAACTGTCGTTGAGCATGTTGCTCATCCCCTCGCACGACCTCCGGATTCACTCCGGGATCATCTGCAGAATCTATTATTAGATTTGCATGCATGTCGCATACTAACCGGTACATGTCATTCTTTTTGACAGAAACGAGTGTTACCAGATGGGGCCTTTTCGGACTCATTGCGGCAACTGCGGCCCGTAGCTGGGCTTTGCACTCCTCCGGCTCTTGAGACAACCGGGTATTCTTCTCTGTAAGAACCTACGCAAATAATGATCCTTAAATCAGTTGTGTCAACTGTTTCAAGTCTTAGGGGCTACTGATATACATAATTATTAGATTTTTTCTTACCCGTATATCCTTTACATACTGGTCCGTGGCTCTGGTAAGACCATTTTGAGCAGCTCGGATGTACGCGTCTCCTAAGTAGAAGGCATCGAACGCCTCTTCAGAGAAACCAGGGTCGCGGAGTACTGCCCAGCGACGCATGTGATTCATGGCACTCTCCACTTCGGAATTCATAGCGGACAGCCTATCCGCATCCTCTGTAGGAGGAACATCCAGCGTTGTCCCCATGTTAGCATCTTCCTCTAAGTCTGGCCCTGGAGCCCGGCTGGTGGAGGCCTTGCCGGCAGGCTCTCCGGATACGGTCCGGCGAGCGTTTTTCCTGCCAGGAACCATGGACGTCATTATATTTTCAAGACGACAACCACGGAGTAGGGTTGTTTTTCATACCTCTGCGACGACGTCTCAGTCCTGACCGCCTTCCTTTTAAGCCTACCCGGTTTCGGTGCCCCTTGTTGGTGAGTCACTGCGGGTTCGGCATGGCGTCCTGAGGGCCTTCCCTGTAAGACACCATATGTGTGTGGTAGGTGAAGTGCAAAAAAAGGGATCCTTCTCGGAAGTTGGGACTCCGGTTTTACTTACATGCAATGCAGGGAGCAGTCCAGGATAATCGGCTATGATGGCCACCAAGGCATCGTCGCAGCTTAACTGATAGAACATCCTGTCAATGAGCTCCACAAATGTGTTCGAATCTTCTTCGAGTCCGGGGTCGAGGGCACGGTCAGGGTCCTCTGGTTGTGGAGACGAGTTGTGGACCTCCCTCACAGCTTTTCGGAGTTCCTGCTATGAAATAGCAAGGTAAATACTTATGACGAAGAATGCGGGAAGGTCTGGAGTAAAAAGTAGCAGCTCACCCAGTTTGGGGGGTTGTACATGGAGAATCCATCCCGTGGCTTAATGCGGATGAACTCCTCTTCATCTCCCTTATATAAATCGAACAGTATTTTCACTAGAGCAGCGACGGAGTCCGGACCTTTACGACCGCAGCAGGTGGCATCGTCTTCTCCATTGAAGTGCCACATGGGTTGTCCCCGATATTGAAGTGGCTGCACCCCCCGCATTATACATATTGACAGAACCTCGATTATTGTCAATCCTTATTTGACCAGTGTTTTTATCCAGCCCATCAGGTAAAGGACCTCTCTGTTATCTTCCTCCTGGGGGCTCCGAGGGCGCCAGCTGCGGCGTTTCTTCAAAGGGGCGTTATTGAACTCAGGAAGGCCCATCCGAATAGGGTCCGGAAGGGGGACGTCCTCTATATAAAACCACTCCGAAGGCCAGTCTTTGGATGTCTTCTTCGGAGTACCGGACAGGTATCCGGTCCCGGCGATGCGCCATATCTCGGCTCCGCCCACTTGATATATTGACCCCTCCTGTGTACGGGGTACGAGGCAGAATAGCCTCTTCCATAGCTCGAAATGAGCTTCGCAGCCCAAAAACAGCTCGCAAAGGGTGACGTAGCCAGTGATGTGTAATATGGAGGCAGGAGTAAAGTTATGCAGCTGGAGGCCGTAGAACTCCAGGAGCTCGCGGAGGAACGGATGGATTGGAAATCCAAGTCCCCTTAATAAGTAAGGGACAAGGCATACCCGCTCCCCCATGGATGGGTTGGGAAAGCCCTCCTCTTGCTCCCCGCCATTGTAAGTGGCTAGTCCGGCTCGGACGGGGACCATATACGCAGGAGGGAGAAACCCCTGGGTCTGTAACTCTACTAATTGGCTGTGGGGGACGGAACACTTCTTCCAATTGCCTGGTTTAGGGCTACGGGAGCGAGAGGAGGAGCTGCGATGGCCGGCCATGATGGGATGGACTTTTCCGGGCGCGCTCCGATGGATACTCGCTTTGGGAGAATGGTGTGATCTGGATCTGAGGATCCCCGGCTCTTTAAATAGATGATTTACTTACAGGATTAGGGTGGCAAGTGTAAAAATGCCCCGACTTCTCGCATTCGCTCGACACGTGGAAGATAGCCATTATTAGGCGCGGAAGCCAAGGAGTGCAACATTCATGGGAAGCCGAACACTACTCGACAGGTACTCGGAATTTGGAAAAGAACCCGCCTTGCAATGCCGAAGACAATCTGCGTGTCGGACTCATCGTCATTGAAGCCTGGTTCGGGGGCTACTGAGGGAGTCCTGGATTAGGGGGTCCTCGGACAGCCGGACTATATACTTTGGCCAGACTGTTGGACTATGAAGATACAAGATTGAAGACTTCGTCCCGTGTCCGGGTGGGACTCTCCTTTGCGTGGAAGGCAAGCTTGGCAATTCGGATATGTAGATCTCCTCCCTTGTAACCGACTCTGTGTAACCCTAGCCCCCTCCCGTGTCTATATAAACCAGAGGCTTTAGTCCGTAGGACAACAACAATCATAATCATAGGCTAGCTTCTAGGATTTAGCCTCTACGATCTCGTGGTAGATCAACTCTTGTAATACTCATATCATCAAGATCAATCAAGCAGGAAGTAGGGTATTACCTCCATCGAGAGGGCCCGAACCTGGGTAAACATTGTGTCCCCCGCCTCATGTTACCATCCGCCTTAGACGCACAGTTCGGGACCCCCTACCCGAGTTCCGCCGGTTTTGACACCGACACCCGGCGTGGTGGGTCGCGCCGGGGGGCACGTGCCTTGGCGCCAGAGCACCGTCTTGGTGCAGAGGTGGTGGAGGTTCTCCATGTGCCACGTCACCCGTAGCTAGTGGAGGGCGAGGCAGCAAGAGGGACGGTGCGCGAGAGCCCCCAGCGGCGCTGACGAGCTCGGCGATGCGGTTCAATCAGTCCTCATAGAGGTCGTCGACCGGGCGGTAGCGCAGGAGCTCGCGTGCCATGAGCAGCGCGGCCTGCGTGTCCGTGAGAGCGCGACGAGCGTGAGACGACGAGCCGGCTGGAGTTAGCGACGGAGTGGCGGCGCGGCCGTCCCGCCGCACAGAGGGGTGCAACGAGGACGCCTGCTGCTTGTTTCCCGCCGCGCCGGTGGCGGCGTTGGCGGCGGGTGACGGGGAACGACGGGGAGGCCCGCCGACAGGAGCTGTCTGAGCGACACGGGCAGCGAGGGCGGCCCGACGCTCAGTGCGAGCTCGACGCGCATCTGCCATGGATGCGGTGGAGCGATGGAACGTGGATCGGCGGAAGGAAAGGTTCGGCGCACCCCTACCTGGCGCGCCAAATGTCGGATTTCGGGTTCCGGCAAAACCCTTGAGGTTCGAACTATGGGGTGCGCACGAAGATTTCTCCTCCTCCTAGCTCACGCCCTCACGCAATCTCAAGGCTCAGCATGTCGAACTCACAGAACAAGACACACAAGGTTTATACTGGTTCGGGCCACCGATGTGGTGTAATACCCTACTCCAGTGTGGTGTGGTGGATTGCCTCTTGGGCTGAGGATGAACAGTTACAAGGGAAGAACAGCCTCCTGAGGAGAGGTGCTCTTGTGCTTGGTGAGCTTGTGTGGATGAGGATGATCTGAATGGCTCGAGATCCATCCTCCTCCTACTGTGGTGGCTAGTCCTATTTATAGAGGCCCTGGTCCTCTCCCCAAAATGTTAGGCGGGAAGGGATCCAACAACGTCCAAATTCGAAGGGGGACAACCAGTACAAGTTATCCTGACTAAAGGTGGTCTTCGCCTGCCAAAGGCTCTGGTGCTGGCGCCGTCCTGGGCTCCATGGTGACCTTCATCCTGCCATCTTGCTGGTCTTGGTCTTGTTGCACCGATATGGAAACCTTTGCTTGATGCCTCAGGACCCCGCGCCTGCGCTTGCCTCTTTAGCACCAAAGAGGAAATGAGGACACTCCGCGCGCTGGCGCCCGCCTGGCGCCCGTCTGGCCTTGGTCTTCATGGCTTGCGCCACAGAAACCTCGCGAGGTGCCCCTCGCCTTGATCTCTGCGCCCCTCACGAGCCAGCCTGGTGAGGCCGCCCCCGAGGAGGTCTTGCGTCGTCCGCCTTGTGAGGATCTTGAGCGTTGGCTGATGAAGATGGGCTATACGGGGCCACCGGTGGAGCCACGCCATGGGCCGCGGGCAGGCAAGTCTAGGGACCCCCGTTCCCAGGATGCCGACAGTAGCCCCCGGGCCCAAGGCGCGCTCGGACTTGCCTTCGAGGCGAAGCCAAGGGGCAAGTGCGGAGCACCGCAGGCACTAACAGCCTGCGGCCTTGGTTGACGCGTGGCGATTGATGGGACGTGGGCGTCTCCACTTCCCCCACGCTGCCTCGGCAACTGCCTGACTGACAAAAGGCTGGCGCGGGCTGCATCCGCCTTCATTGCTTTCCCTTGTCTTGCTCCAGATCCCCTTTCTTGCCCTTCGCTTCCAGAGACTCCAGATCTACCCTGGTCTTCCTTCAATCCTGCCGCCAATGGTGCCCAAGAAGGCTCGGGCCACTCCTTCACCTTCCTGGTACGAGCCCGCGCTCGATGCGCCAAGCGTGTCGGAGAAGAACCTTGCCGCCGTGCTCCTGATGACGGCGGAGGGTGATGAGAAGAGGAAGACAGTGCTCCGGGTCGGCTCCGCCGAGCCAGAGGCCTCGGGCAGCACTTTCTACCCCTTCTTTATGAGCAGCATCGTCGCCGGGTTGGTTCCACACTTCTCCGACTTCTTCTACTCCGTCCTCAGCCACTACAAGATCCATGTTTTCCTTCAGGTGCATCTCAGGTTTTAGACTGACACACCTTGAGGGTTACTGGTTATACATATTGACAACAAATAAATTTACACGCATCAAAAATCAGCCCATGCCCGAGGTGGTGCATCACCTCGGAAAAAGTCCGGCATAAAACTCGGATGCAAGTGGCTGGCTCTATAGAGGGCATTTCCGGCATTAAGCTCAGCTAACCTCCTTTAAACTTCTTCAAGGCAATGTGATCTATGACACCTTGGATATAGTACGGCGTTGGAGCTCGGATACAGTCCGGCGTTGGAGCTCGGATACAGTCCGGCGTTGGTGCTCGGCTGCAAAAGATACCTCGAATGCAGTCCGGCGTTGGAGCTCGGATGCAAGAGGACACCGCCGCCCGAGAACAACTTCAAAGCCGAGGTGGGCATAAAAATAACAAGGCATTGATAAAGGCAGATAATTTAAAGGGGCTCCTCGGATACCCGACGCGTAAACTCTTCGGATTTACTTCGGTGATCCTCGAAGATCAAAGATAAGAAGATTTGTTGAACCAGTTTTCAAGACCGACGACCGAAGAAGAAGAACAGTTCGGAAGAATCAAGGAGCATCCCCAACTTGAAGACCGGTTCATGGGCTACTGATGGTGTCCTGGACTAGGGGGTACTCACCACGTCGTCTCCTGATCAGGTGGATTGGGCCGAGGACCCCCATGGCCGTTTACTCATGGGCCAGTTCGGACAGTCGAAGTATACACGAGGAAGATTCCACAAGACTTGGTGATCAAGACAAGGACTCCTCTCAACCGGCGTATTTGGCTAGGACTCTTGTTAACCTAGGCCTCTGGTACATTATATAAGCTAAGGCCGGGCTAGTTATATGCTGGATCATTATGACATTACTCATCATACTCTTAGGTCTTAGACCACAACATATGATCTCGAGGTAGATCAACTCTTGTAATACTCATATTCATCAAGATCAATCAAGCAGGAAGTAGAGTATTACCTCCATAGAGAGGGCCCGAACCTGGGTAAACATCGTGTCCCCTGTCTCATGTTACCATCGACCTTAGAAGCACAGTTCGGGACCCCCTACCCGAGATCCGCCGCTTTTGACACTGACACTCTCCGCCCCTCGCGAGCTAGCCTAGTGAGGCCGCCCCCGAGGAGGTCTTGCGTCGTCCGCCTCGCGAGGCTTGGCCCCTCGCGAGGGTCTTGAGTCTTTGCTGGGGAAGATGGGTCGTACAGGGCCGCTGGTGGAGCCACGCCGCGGGCCGTAGGCAGGCAAGTCTGGGGACCCCCGTTACAAGGACGCTGACAACAAGATCCATGCTCTCCATCTTCATCCCAGCTCCGTCCTCCTCCTGTCAATCTTCGCTTTCTACTGCGAGGCGTATGTTGGAGTGATGCCATCCGTGGCGCTGCTGCGCCACTTCTTCTTCCTCCGGATCAAGGAGGGCTACCGCTCTGGGTGTGTTGGCTTCGTCACGGCCAACAAGACTGACGCCATCTCGAAGGCCGGGAAGAAGGCCGAGGGCTTCAGGAGCAAGTGGGTTCTGATGGACGCCAAGTGCTCCCACCCCCAGCTGGTGCTGCCGACAGAGATGCCTGTGTCCCAAGAGGGGTGGCTTCGCGCGAAGCTCACTGACCCCCGAGCGGCGCAGGTGTTGGAGAGGATGACTGCCGACCTGAGGTCCAGCAACTCAAGGGCGGCGAAGATGATGGGGGCCATGATCGCTAAAGAATTCATGGCACAGCGCATGGCTCTCCTCCAAGCGCGCCCGCGCCCCCTTTGGAAGCTTGGAGACGAAGGGGACGACCTTCGCCTGCGTCCGGAGCCCCTTTCTGACGAGGAATTGTGCTCGACCCTCTGCTCCTTGGTTGGGGACGATCGAGGGTATCCGTCGGACTGCTTCGTTCCCTTGTTCCGCCGCCCAGATGGGGCGGAGGTTGCTGCCGCCAAGCCCATCTTTGACAGGCGTGGACTTGTGCCGCCTGCGCCCTCGAGTGTTCTTGTGACGATGACTCTGGTGGACGTGTCCTCCGACGAGTCTCGTGAAGGGGAGGAGGAAGAGGAGGAGGAGCGCAACTCAGAAGCTACCCGCGAAGGGGAGGGGAGACCTATCCTTTGCGCAAGGCCGACTGTCGGATCACGGGTTCCGGCAAAACCCTTAAGGTTCGAACTCTGGGGTGCGCGCGAAGTTATTTCCCTGCCGATCCATGCCCTAGCTTGCTAAGATCTCGCGAACGAACTCAACGAACTCACAACACAAGAGACACAAGATTTATACTGGTTCGGGCCACCGTTGTGGTGTAATACCCTACTCCAGTGTGGTGGTGGTGGATTGCCTCTTGGGCGGATGATGAACAGTACAAGGGGACGAACAGCCTCCTAAGGTTGAGGTGTTCTTGCGCTCTGTGGATGAGGATCACTCAAGCTCAGATGAGATGCCTCCGAATGAGTTATCTCCTACGGTAGTGGCTAGTTCTACTTATATAGGCCCTGGTCCTCTCCCCAAATATTGAGCGGGAAGGGAGCCAACAACGTCCAATTTGAAAGGGGACAGCTAGTACAGGTTATCCTGACAAAAGCGGTCTTCTCCTGCAAAAGGCTCTGGTGGTGACGCCGCCTTGGGCTCCATGGTGACCTCCGTCTTGTTGTCCTGCTGGTCTTGGTCTCGTTGCACCAATATGGAAACCTTTGCTTGACGCCTCGGTACTCTGCGCCTGCACTTGCCTCCTTAGCACCAAAGAGGAAACAAGGACGCTGCGCGCGCTGGCGCCCGCCTGGCGCCCGCCTGATATTGATCGTCATGGCTCACGTCACGAGAACCTCGCGAGGTTTGCCTTGCCTTGATCTCTCCGCGCCCTCACGAGCCTGCCTGGCGAGGCCGCTCCTGAGGAGGTCTTGCGTCGTCCGCCTCATGAGGCTTGTCCCCTCGCGAGGGTCTTGGATGCCTTGTTGATGAAGATGGGTCGTACGGGCCTGCTAGCAGAGCCACGCCGTGGGCCGCAAGCAGGCAAGTCTGGGGACCCCCGTTCCCAGAACGCCGACAGTAGCCCCCGGGCCCGAGGCGCGCTCGGGCTTGGCTTCGAGGTGAAGCCAAAGGTCAAGTGCGGAGCACCGCGGGCCCCAATAGCCTGCGGCCCTGGTCGACGCGTGGTGGTTGATTGGACGTGGGCGTCTCCGCTTCCCCACGCTACCTTGGAGTCCGCCTGGATATGCGCCCCCCGCTACCCACACAGTTATTCCTCCATCGCCCACGCCTTACTTCCCCGATTCCTCTGCTTCCCCGAGACTCTGCTCCTCCTCTCCAATCTGACCAGTGCTCTGCCCGCTTCATCGCCATGACGCTGAAACAAGCAAACAAGGGGAAGAAGCCTCTATCTTCTGTCGGAGCGCCTTCGGCCATCGAGCCCGCGGCTAGCCGATCGCTGGTGCTCAATGATGAGGCCATGGGCAAGCTGCGCCCCATGCTCGTCTCCAGTTTCAATGAGTGGGGGAATACGGCGACTTGGCCTGCGTCTCGTGCTCGTATTGACCGGGCAGCCACTGAGGTCCCAATCTTCATCGATGCTCTTTGAGCTGGCCTGGTCCCCCCTTTCTCCGCCTTCTTCAACGCAATGCTGGAACACTATCAGATCCACTTTCTACATCTTGACTCCCAATCCATGAACCTCCTTGCCATCTTCGCCTTCGTGTGTGAGGCCATGGTGGGCATTGCCCCTTCCGTGGCCCTTCTTCGCCACTTCTTCTCGTTGCACCTGATTGATCCTCGGCAAAGCTCGGGGTGCGTGAGCTTCCAGGCTGTGGCTGCGACGGCAGGCGCAGGGATCGACTTCGAGCTTCCTCCATCCACGAGCGAGTTTCGGATACGGTGGGTGTTTGTCGATGCCGGGGTACTCAGCCCTCTGCTCCATTCTCCGTCGGCACCTGTCGTTCCCAACACCGGTTGGGGCCACGAGAGGCTCGCGAGCTCCTGTCTTGTCCCCGTCTAGCTCAGGCTGAGGAGGTTGAAGGACCGCGGCGTGACTGCGCCTATGGTGGTGAAGGAGTTCATTAGGCGCCGAGTTACTCCGCATCAGCGCCATTCTCGCCCGATGTGGGCTTTGCTCAGTAGCCAGGACCACATGAGGCTTCAGAAGTCCGAGCTCCCTCTTGAGACGCGGCGAAGAGTGCTCGAGGTCCTCACGGGTGTCCCTTCGCCGGACGACATGCCTGGGAAGAGCTGTCTGCTGTACCACTGCACTAACAAGGTAGAATTTTTAGAGCACATGCCTTCCTTTGATGAGTGGGGGTTGCGCCCGGACGGCCTGGTGGGGCCCCGCGAGAATCCCGTCAATGTGGTTCCCTTCTTCGTCGCTAGCACTAAGCTCGCCCCAAATGTGGATGCAGGGGCGAGCACCGCCGGAGGCTGGCGGCCCGAGTGCTGAGGTGCAGATGTCGTCTGTGGCTCCTGGGGCGTCATCCTCAGGAACTCATGATCCTTCCCCTGGGCTGTGGGTCGCTGAGACGATGCAGCGCGCGGCTCTCGAGGCCGAAGCTCCGGAGGTCTCGGGAGGTCGCGGTGAGACGGCGCCCGACTGCTCTTCGCAGCCCGCCACCCCTGAAGCTGTTCCTTCGAGCCCTTCTCTGGTCGCACCCCGTGCCGGCCACCACGTCCAACGCTTCAGCCGGCTTTGCGTGGACTTCGAGGAGCTCCGCAAGAGGAAAGGATCCCCGAGCAGCAGTGGTATCTTCGGGCCGTTGAAGCGAAGTAAGTACATCGCCGTCGACGAGTAAGTACTGTACCTTTGTGATTTCTTGAGTGCTGCTTTCCTTCCTGACGGTGGTCCTTCAGGGTCCCTTCCGCCAAGGTCGTTGCATCTCCTAAGGAGCAGCCTCCTCTCTCCTCGACTCCCCCACTGGCCTTGAGCGCCCCGCGCCCGTGCGCTGCTCCCGGCACGGGGTCGATTGGAGAGGCGCGCTCGTCTCCACGGCGCTTTGAATCTGCGGTCTCGTCGCCCTTCCTCCACGGCCTGACTTGGAGCTTGGTGGGCGTCCCCAGGGCCCCTCCTCTGGTCATGGACAGCAGCTGGTTGGCTTCGGTCTTTGGCTCCTCTTCAAGCGGCAGGCACCGACCGGCTAGGGCCCCTCGCAAGGCCTGGCTGGCGCCTGGGGCGGCACCAGACCCCAGCCCCCTGCTGAGAGGGGGTGCGTCGCTTCACGTCCCGCCTGCAGCCCCCGTGGCAGAGGACGAGGTGGGCCATGCGCTTGAGTTTGAGCACGAACGAAGCATCGTTCGCCACGAGCTCTTCTAGAGGCGATGAGCGTGATGAACCGGCTTGGTGGTGAACTCGCGGACGTCGACGCATGCCTCAAGGCTGAGGGTCTTCGGCTGGCTGAGGAGTGGCACAAGTTGAAGGTGGATATCAAGCTCGGCCGTCGTCAGTGTGATCTTGACAATGCGAAGGCCGAGGCGTCTCTTAAGGTCTCTCGTGAGGCTTGCTCTAGAGCTTTGGAGGAAGCTCGCGAAACTGACCGTCGTCGCGAGGCTGCGGAGAAGCGCGCGTGGGAGCTCCAGGCCTGGAGCGCGTCTCTGGAGCAGCAGGTGGAGGCGTGCAAAGCCGTCATTGCGTCGCTTAGGGGGGTGCCCGCCGAAGAAGAAGTGATCCGGAGGCACGAGGAGGCATTGGCACTGGAGGCCGTGGAGCGCAGCCTTGACCTTGAGCGGCTGGAGATGAGGGAGCAACAAGTCGCCCAAGCAGAAGATGTCGTTGGTACGCGCGAGGCCAACGGTCAAGAGGAGGTCGATCGCCGGGTGGCCGAAGTTTGCGCGGGTCTTGAGGGTAGGCATGACCTGAAGCTGCAGCCTGCGGAGACTGAGGCTGCAGGCAGGGCCGCTGCCCTCGGGCCCAGGCTTGCTGAGGTAGAGAGGCGCGAGGAGGCCACGGCAGCCGCCCTGGTCACGGCACCGGCGGAGTTGGCCTCCGCCCGCGCCGAGCTGCTCTCTCTTCAGAAACGGGTTGACGATGCCGAGGCCGTTGCGCAGCAGAACAGGGAGGAAGTGCTTCAGTGGCGGACATTGGAGCGTGAGCATGCCCCCATGCTCCAGGTTCTCAGGAACAGGGCCAACACCGCGCTGGGCCACATCTGTGAAAAGAATGCCCCTCATCCCCATACGGATGACTACGCCAGCCATCTTCGCTTCTTCTCCGACGTGGTGACGCGTCTTGAAGCTGGATCCGATAGAGCTCGCCAGCTTGTCGAAGAGAGGAGTCGCGGCTTGCTCGAGCGCGCGTTCTCCCGTGTCTTCAGCCACCTCCAGAACACCTACCAGGATGTTGACTTTGACGCCGCCATCGCCCCAGTTCTGCAGGCCATCCGGGGCGACCTGGCGTGGTGGGTGGAGGACAACGTAGATGCGCTGGTCAGGGCCTTCGCTTCCGAAGACGACGCGGTGGTGGTCGCGGTAGATGAAGGCGACGTGGTCAACGATGGTGATGGAGGCGCCGTCGAAGGCGACGACGATGCCGGCGAAGGTGACGATGATGCGAGCAACGCATCCGAAGGCGATGCGGCGAGGGACATATCCGGCTGATCCCATGTTCTCCTTCTGTTTTATCCTGTATGCAAAAACTCGGGCACGACCATAAAGACTGTAAGAGCATTTTGAGAGGGGGAGCCCCTCGTGTAAACAAATCGTTGTCTTTATTCCTTTATGTCAAGCCGAGAATGCACCTTCAAGAACCCGTGGGTCCTGCGGCAAGTTTGCCGTTGCGGCTTACCTTAGCCGGGTAAGCCCCCGTGCTGAATCGTGAGATCGTGAGCTCCCGAGGAACTCCTGAAGAGTCACCTGGCTCACCCGAGAGGGCTTCGCGAGAATCCGGCGCCGATCGTGGTGCCGACGCGTGTGGCGCGTATGCTGCGCCCTGCCCCGCTCGCGAGGAGCCCATGAGGGGGGCGGCGGTTGTAAGGTCCAGGGTAAGGCAAAAACCGTATAGCAAAAAATCGGTCGAACAAGAAAAGGCACCCCCCGCGCGCAGCAATGAAAATTCAACTTCAACTTAAATCCAAATCCAGAAGGCAAGACCACGGAAAAGAGATCCAAAGCAAATGGCCGCGTCCGGCGCCTAGTCTAGTCTTCTGGTCTTCGAGTCTTCTCACCAGCGCGGAGCTAAGTGCTGCCACTAGGACGTGGGAGGGAGCCCCCGAGGCCCGAGGGCGGCTCTCCGAAGACTCCGGGGCATGTACAACCCCACTCATTATTACGTGAGAGTGTCACGGGCGGCGATCTTCACAGGTGTGAGCCTTACTTCATATCGCCAGACGAGGGCCCCACCTTGCGCCTCCCTCGGCCACCGTTGGGGGCGACCGGAAACCAGGACGCCACCAAAGGGGCAAAGGGGACGCTAGTGGCGCCCTCGGCGACCACGGGTCCTCTGCCGGGGGTAGGCTTTTCAGCACCTCCCCAGCAGAGGGCTTACGTCCGGGGGGCGCCTTGCTCCGTGCGACGCAGGGAGGGATTTGGCTCCCGACCCGTCTCCTGCAGCCCCCAGCGCGATCCCCCTGGCGGAAGGGAGGCCGCCGAGCTGGGGCCGCCAGCCGCTGTGGTGACCTGATCCCCCTGCGACTCATGGTAAGCGTAAGCTTGCTCCTGAGGGATTAGTGGTACCCTGTATCTGTTGTCGACGGCGCGGTTGGTGGGTCTCTCTGGCGGCTCCTGGAAAGCTTCAGCTCCTAACGCCTCCTCCTATCCTGGCCCGAGAAACGAGCCAAGGTCGTCGTCCGGCGTGTACTCTTGGTCCATCATGCGGGGCACGTAGGCCTCCGAGGCCGCTGCCCCGAAGACCTCGCCGAAGTGTCCCACGCTCCATGTTGCTCGGCCTGTCACGCTGTCCTGAGGATGGCAGGGCGGTGGTCCGATGGGGCCGTACGAGGCAACTCTTGTGCCCGCACCCATCTGGGGTGGTGCGGGCGCGGCAGGGCGCCCTCCACCGTGGGTCATGTTAACGTCGACCAGCCCCCCGGGCGCATCCGGGAGCACGCGGGCATGACGAGGCCCGCCGTGGGACCCAGCCGCCACCTGAGGCGTGAGCTGATAGCAGAAGGGCGGCGCTCCCGTGGCTGCTGCGTCCAGCAGCTCGACGACGCGTTCCAGCAGCGCATCCCGGCCGCTCTCCATCAGTCGGCACCGCAACAGCTACTGCGCCACTGTGAGTGCGGCCCGCATGTTCGCATGCTCCCGCCGGGTGTGTGGCACCGTTGCCGTGGCGTGGCTTGCGGCCCTTGCAGCGGCTCGCGCTTGTCGTGGAGTAAGGGTGGACGGCGCCTGGCCGCACCGCCCACGCCCAGCAGCGTTAGGTGGCACCCGTGCCGCCTGGAGTGCGGGGTTGAGGCCTTCCTGGGCAAGTGGCGCCGCCCGGGCAGGCCAGGCTGCCCAGCGGTCGGCGTCAGCCCTCGGGTCGCCGGAAATCGGAACCGCGGAGCATCGGTGGATCGACTGGTGGGGAAGAGGCTCCGGCGCACCCCTACCTGCTGCGCCAAATATCGGATCACGGGTTCCGGCAAAACCCTTAAGGTTTGAACTTTGGGGTGCGCGCGAAGTTCTTTCCCTACCGATCCACGCCCTAGCTTGCTAAGTTCTCGCGGACGAACTCAACGAACTCACAACACAAGGGACACAAGATTTATACTGGTTTGGGCCACCGTTGTGGTGTAATACCCTACTCCAGTGTGGTGGTGGTGGATTGCCTCTTGGGCGGATGATGAACAGTACAAGGGGAAGAATAGCCTCCTGAGGTTGAGGTGTTCTTGCAATCTATGGATGAGGATCACTCAAGCTCAGATGAGATGCCTCTGAATGAGTTATCTCCTACGGTGGTTGCTAGTTCTACTTATATAGGCCCTGGTCCTCTCCCCAAATATTGAGCGGGAAGGGAGCCAACAACGGCCAATTTGAAAGGGGACATCTAGTACAGCTTATCCTGACAAAAGCGGTCTTCGCCTGCAAAAGGCTCTGGTGGTGACGCCGCCTTGGGCTCCATGGTGACCTCCGTCTTGCCGTCCTGCTAGTCTTGGTCTCGTTGCACCGGTATGGAAACCTTTGCTTAACGCCTCGGTACTCTGCGCCTGTGCTTGCCTCCTTAGCACCAAAGAGGAAACAAGGACGTTGCGCGCACTGGCGCCCACCTGATCTTGATCGTCATGGCTCATGTCACGAGAACCTCGCGAGGTTTGCCTTGCCTTGATCTCTCCGCCCCTCGCGAGCCTGCCTGGCGAGGCCACTCCTGAGGAGGTCTTGCGTCGTCCGCCTCACGAGGCTTGGCCCCTCGTGAGGGTCTTGGATGCCTTGTTGATGAAGATGGGCCGTACGAGCCTGCTAGCAGGGCCACGCCGTGGGCTGCAGGCAGGCAAGTCTGGGGACCCCCGTTCCCAGAACGCCGACACCGACATCCTCTGTACCCTGCCTGATGATGATGACGAGGCTGATGTCCTCCTGGAGAGGGAGGAGCCGCTCGTGGCAGGAGGCTCCACGAGGCCCAAGGTCAGCCCTCAGAGGAGGCCATTGGCCGAGGTTCCGACAAGGGGAAGGTCGGTGCTGATCTCCCGAGACGACGCCCCTATTCTGACGCTGCCTGGGGCTGCTCCAGGCCCATCTGCTGCTCCTCCTTTTGCGCATCGAGCCCGCGCGCCCGTGCCTCAGGCTGCGAGTCTCTCGGGCTTCAAGCTCAAGAAGCGGAGAGACTACACCGCGGGGACCAGTAAGTGTTCTCACCCCGCCTTGTTCTTGCTTCTGCTGCTGATTCTTAATGCTTCCCCGTTGTGCAATGAGGCCGTCGCCAGTGGCGAAGAAGAGGAAGGAGGAATCGGTGACACTGCTCGGTACCAAGCCGCCTGCTGCGGCTGCACCTCCCTCCGCGGGGAAGGGCAGTGACGGCGCTCGTGCTTCTCCAGTCCGATCGCCTTCGCGGGGCTTGGGGGAGCGTCCTTGGGAGGAGGCAGCCCCCATAGGCCCGCTGGCTCCGGAGGTGCCCACGTCCGGCTCGGTCGATGGAATCCCTAGGGCTCAGGAGCTCCTAGCCTCCCAAGCCATGGTGACAACGCTGCCTCCTCCTCCTTCCACCACGCTACTGACCTTGGACCCTTCTGCCTCCCCCGACGTCCTGGAGCGTGCTCTCTCTGTGTTGGCCCTGCTGTGGGAAGATCTTCAGGGCAACGACCGTCGCCTGGTGGCCGGGCGCCTAGAGCTGGTCTCTGGCTGGCTACACTCCGATGTGTTCGTCCGGGCGGCGCTGGGCCAGGCCATGGCGGCCTCCGAGAAGGACAAGCAGGTCGCTGCCCAAGCCGCGGCCGCTCTTGAGGTGTCGTTGAACGATGTCGAGGCCGCCCAGGACCGCTGCCGGTCACTGGAGGCCGAGCTGGAGATCATGCGCAGTGAGCGTGCGGGGGAAGCTCGAGGCCGCAAAGCGGAGGAGGAGAAGATGAAGTCCCGAGAGGACGTCGTCAGGGATCGCCACGCTGAGCTGGAGCAGTTGGCGAAGGCGCAGGCTATGGAGTACAGCCAGCTGGAGAAGCTAGGGCAGAAGATGAGGGCAGAGGAGGCCGTGCTGGAAGCTAAGGCGAAGGTCTTGGCCGAGGACCGTGCGGCCTTCAAGTCCCTCGAGGAGAGGTCCCACGTGGCACTGCGGGCACTCTACGAGAAGGGCTTGGAAGAGCCGCTGGCCACCGACGACGAGGGCCCCACCCAGCTGCTTCCTCATCTGGTCGGGATGCTTGAGGAAGTCGTGGGCGGAATCGACCCCTTGGTGGAGGGAGACGCCCGCACACTTTCCTCGGCCGCGCTGACGCGCATCTTCAGCCACCTCCATCTTCACGATACTGCCGCCAACCTCGACGAGCTACTGGAGCATGTGGATGACGAGCGCTGCGCAGCTGCCGTCGAAGCCGTGAAGGGCCAGGTGGAAGCTTTGCTGAAGAAGTTCCGCGCCTTCGACCCTGCGCCCCCGACTGGTGGTGCTGCTGAACCTGCAACTCCGGCAAGCGGCACAGGTGACACCTTATGTCTTACCGTGCCATATTCATGAAAAAACTAGTGCGGACGCATCTGTTTCAGCAACAATTTAGGATGGTTCTCACATGATTCACGGGCACACAAAAGTAACAGCAGTTCCCATAGACGGATTTAAACAGAGTAATAGCCCCAGAGGGCTCGATAATAGGCAAGGTTCAGATAATTAGACACAATCCAAACTACTATTAAACACTAGCAGGGGCAACTATTTCATGCCTCGATCTAATTTGGGATGGACAGAAGACGGACCTTGCCATGAACATCATCGAGGACGTCCGGCAGCAGCTCAATCCTGTGAACCTTCCTGAAGATAACCGTGTGGCCTTGCCACTCATAAACTTGTTTTAGGAGGCATGCCACGTCATCTTCCTGGGTAAGCTTGACAAGAACAGTATGCCTCACAAACGAAGGAGTAGCTTTGAACTTCTTGTGCTTCAGTACACCCTGGACAACATGCGTGACAACAGTGAGGCTGGAGTACATCTCGACATTGGTATAAGTGCAAATGGCTTCCAGGATCCAACAACCTTAGAACTTTGTTTTCCCAGTGCATATATTCAGGTCATCCGCCTCATAGCGAGTGACATGTACAACCACACAATCCTTGTCTGCATCAGGGCTCTAACTAAAACAGAAAAAATTCTGAATTACTTTCCAATATAAGAAACACAAGTTATTTAAACCACTATGTAGAGTCAAAAGTATGCATGACAGGGAAGGTAGCATGGCATCGAAGCTAATAAAATTTTGCATTATTTATCACCACATACTTAGATGAAAAACCACAAGAGATCAGCAAAGAAGAAAAACACCTTGGGCAGCTCAGCAGGGGGGGGCACATCCTCGAAAGGGGAAAACTGCTCCTGCAGGGTCACGGGGGCTGTAACCTCAAACGGGGCGTTGACCATCTGAGTAGTGGCCGTGAGCGTATCTGGGGTCGGCTCGATGGCTACCTCCATCTTCTTGGAGCTCTCTGTCTCGTGGGGATCAGCCTCCTGCGTCTGCTCCAACATCGGCAGATCTTTGCCTGGTTCTCCTTGGTCCATCATGAAACTGACGAATACTAGGAGACCATTGAAAGGAAAACACAAACGCAATGACAATGAAACAAAAAAGAGAGTGAGGATCGGTTACTGCTTTGCAAAAGTTCTTTTTTTTCTAAACAAAAATATACCAACATCACAGATGCGCCTACCTTCCCTTCGTTGGGAGAGAAGAACAGTGGCAGATGCGAGTGTTGGCTTTCTGGAAGGTGGTGAGGGAGAAGGGGATTCAGCGAAGAGTCAAATGATGGTTGCTTCGTCCGTCAAACTTAGACTGCGGGGAGGTGGGGTTTTGTGATATGACGGCTTGTTACTGTCGCGCCATGACGGGGGTGACTCTCCGCCTGCATATTGCCTTCTAATTTGGTGGATGGCATTTGGGCCCGCGTGCTGCATGGCCCGCATGTCGGTGAACAAAAGTAAAACGGCACTCAGTAGAGGGAGACGTTTCGATGACCTCGGAGGAGCCAGAAGCGGTACTGTATCCACTATACTAGTAGTAATTGTTTTTCTGGGTAGCTGTAGAGTGTCTCCACTGTACTAGTAGTAATTGTTTCTCTGGGCCCAAGACAAAACAGCCCATCCACCCTAGTAAATAATAAAATCTATTCAAAAGCCCATATATTTACTTAATGAGAGGCGCTACCCACACCCAGCACACCCCCCCCCCCCAAAAACTGGGTGCTCTTCTTCCTCCTCACTCCCACCCACCTCACGTCAGCTCGCTCCACTCGTACCCCCAAATTCCTCACCTCACTCCTACAGAAAACCCCAGTTCCCCTTCTTCCTCACTACTACACAAAAACCCCAGCTCCCCTTCTTCTTCACTCGCGCTACAACTAGGCTCGTCATTCGTTACTCTGCTCAAATATGTGAGCTCGATGCGACACCCTCGAGGAAAATGGAGTCGGCTGACCCCAGCGCCAACAAGATGAGGCTCCCGCCAGCGGCGACGCATGTTGTAGATCCCGCACCCGATAGCGCGGGGAGAAGCGGTGAGCCTGCCCCCACCGGATCCTAGGAACCCATAGAATCTTGGGTGGACCGCATCAGCGATCTCCCGGACGCCATCCTTGGGGAGATCATCTTGCTTCTCCCCACCAAGGATTGCTGCCGCACCCAAGTCCTCTCAATTCGATGGCGCCCTCTATTGTGCGCCGCGCCCCTTAATCTCGACTATCATCAGCTATCTCTCTTTAATGATTTTGTACTCCCAGATCCATCATCTCCTCCCACCAGGGCTTTGTTCAAAGCCTATGCATCCCGTCATGCTACCTGAGCAAGCATACCATGCCCTGCACGGTGGACACCTGGCTGAAATCCCCTGAATTCACAGGACTACAGCTGCTTGAGCTCTACTATTCCCCAGGAAATCACCTACTACATACCGAACGCCATGTACTTGTGCCCTCAGCACCGTTGTCCATCTCGCAGTTTTCCTCCTCTCTCCACACCGCCACCTTTGCGTTGTGCTACTTACCAGGAAATCTGGTACTAAACCTTCGACTCCAATTTCCCAAAAAAAACTTTCACTTGTGTGGGTTCGTATATCGGAGGCCTCATTGCACAGCATCATCCACTCCAGTTGCCCTGCCCTGAAGTGCTTGGTGCTTGTTTTCACAGTTAGAATCGGTTGTCTCCAAATAAAGTCGCCTAACCTTGTAAGAATTGGAATTTCTTTTGACGAAAGGCAGCTCATCATCCAAGATGCCTCTTCACTTCAAAGGTTGATCCTTGATTCTAGTTATTCACCGTCGCAAATAACCGTCCTCTCTGCGCCTAAACTGGAGACCTTGGGTGTAATACATGATCTTTGTGCTCATTTCAAGATGGTGTTTGGCTCGACAGTTCTTCAGGTACTGTATATTATCATCTACACTTGTAACCATAAGCTGCATTTTAAATTTTTCCGCATAAGTTATATATCATCTTGGAGTACACATTTTTGTACTAATATTATGTTCTATGCTCAATGAAGAGTTTCTCCATGGATAGCCTATCAATGGTGCTAGATTCTGTCAAGATCTTATATATCCAAATGAATAGTTTTCATCTGAACAAGATTATTGGCTTGTTGCAATGCTTTCCATGTCTGGAGAAGTTGTATATAAAGGTGATAATTTCACGCACATTGGAAGCCCGCATATAGTGTACTAGAATTAACCGTTCAGTTGTTGCTCTTTCGACACTCTTTTTTTAGACCTTAACTATTTTCAATCTTCATGTCTATTTAGGCAATAGGACGGGGTAAGAAAGTTATAACCAATCGGTGGATTCGTAAGCACCAGGATTTTCTCACTTCTCATGACATTCGATTGAAGACACTAACGCTGGAACGATATGTAGCCAACCATGCAAACACTAGATTTGTCACATTCTTCCTGCTGAATGTGAGGTTACTATTGTCCATCAGGCTTAAGTTTATCAGCAGCATGGTTTTGATGGATGGGTATGTCAAAGAGCAAAAAAGGAGTTTCAGGTGGAAAAAAGAGCTTTTGAACGTGCCGGGCTTCTATTTACAACATCTTGTGGCCATAATCCAGTAAATTTTATGACCCAGGATGTTCATTCTATGGACATAACCGATCCATTTGACTGTGACTGCCGAAAGCAGTGCTGGAGTTAGATGTTGTTGCCCTTTTCAATTTGGGTTTTGCCTAAACCTGATGAACAATTAACCCGTGTGCTTTTGTACAGTTTGTAAGCTGGAGTTAGATGTTGTTGCCCTTTTCAACTCGGCTGTGACTATCATATTTTATTTGAAACAAGGCAAATGGCTTGCCATTCGTTTAATTAAGAGTGAAATATTGTAACAAATCCCAACCAAGGTAAATAACATCACTCTCGCCGGCTGCTTGAGCTCACTCTGCATTGCAGAACCCAAGTGATTAGCCCCCACCGGCACCCACAAACTTATTTTGAACTAGCACACCAAATGGGCTGTAAATTTTCATAAGAAAGGTTGCATGACCGTGACAGATTTGGATTCTGACATTTAGGACCCACGAGGAAAAAGCCTATCCAAGGGGGTTGTCGGTGTTCTGGGAACGGGGGTACCCAGACTTGTCTGCCTATTGCCCATGGTGTGGCTCCATCAATGGCCTGGTATGGCCCACCTTCAGCACCGACACCTCAAGGCCCTTGCGAGGGGCCAAGCCTCGCGAGGCGGACGATACAAAGACCTCCAGAAGGAGCGGCCTCCCCAGGCTGGCTCCTGAGGAGCGGAGATTTCTATCAAGCCTCACCTCGCGAGGTTCGGATGGCGTGAGCCATGACGACCAAGGCCAGGCGGGCGCCAACGGGCGCAGTGCAGCAGTTTCCCCTTTGGTGCTAAAGATGCAAGCGCAGGCGCGGAGTCCCGAGGAATCAGCCAAAGGTTTCCATTCCCGTGCAACAAGACCAAGACCGCCAGGACGGCAGGACGGAGGTCAACACCGAGCCCACCACGGCGTCACGACCAGAGGCTTTGCAGGCGAATACTACTTTTGTCAGGATAAGATGTACTAGTTGTCTCCCTTCGAATTTGGCCATTGTGGGATCCCTTCCCGCCTACATTTGGGAAGAGAACCAAGGCACTATAAGTAGAACCTAGCCACCACCATAGAAGGGGACGGATAATTCAGATCATCCTCTTCCCAGCAGCTCAAGAACACTCCTCCATAGGTCGTTCTTCCACTGTACTAGTTCATCCTCAGCCCCTCGAGGCCAATCCACCACAAAGCAGGAGTAGGGTTTTACACCGCAAGGTGGCCCGAACCTGGGTAAACTGACGTGTCTTCTTTCCTTTGAGTTCGCCGAGCTAGGCCGTGGGATCGTCGGGTTGGCAGACTAAGAAGTTTGAGTTCTCCACGTGCACCCCAGAGTTCGAACCTCTCAAGGGTTTGTGGATCCCGAAATCCGACATTTGGCGCGTCGGATAGGGGTGCATCGAAGCCTCTCTTCCGCCGGTCAATTTGCTCCGCTCCACCGCTTCCATGGCTGACTCTCACCGAGCTCGTGCTGAGCGCCGGGCCGCTCTCGCCGCCCGCGTCGCTCAGATAGCACCGACGGGCGACGGCTGCCCTCGCCGTCCCCTGTCGCCAGCGGCAAACGCCGCCACCGGACCTGCGGGCCATGAGCAGCAGGCTTCGTCACTGCATCCTTCTGTGCGGCGAGACGAGCGCACCGCCACTCCGTCGCTAACTCTGGCTGCTTCGTCCTCCCACGCTCGTCGTGGCCCCGCGAACACGCAGGCCACGTTGCTCATGGCACGTGAGCTCCTGCACTACCGCCCGATCGACGACTTCTATGAGGACTGGCTCGACCGCATCGCCGAGCTCATCAGCGCCGCCGAAGAGTCTGCTGCACCATCTCGCTCGCTGCCACAACCGCCACCTGCTGAGGGCGACGTAGCCCACGGGGCACCTCCTCCACCTCCCAGACAGGACACCATCATCAGGCCAAGGCGGGAGGCTCCTCGCGCGATCCGCAGCGCCGGGCGCCCGTGCGCGATGAGGCAAGCTGCCACGTGGTCGAGCGGCCACAAGAAGATGCACATGCACTCCCAACACCGCCATGCCAAGACCGCGCGCCGCCCGCAGTGGTGGCGCATGGCCGTCAAGACCAGGCTCCACTCCTACGACGGGCTCCCGTGACCACAGCAGGGTGCCGCGCGTTCACTCCGGAGCTGCGCAGCATCGTCTGTCCGTTGTAGTTCAAGCCCGGCCTGCCTCCATGCTACGATGGCACCCCCGACCCCGCCGAGTTCCTGCAGCTCTACGAGCTGAGCATCGAGGCGGCCAACGGTGACAAGAAGGTCATGGTGAACTGGTTTCCCATGGCCCTCAAGGACGGCACACGCTCGTGGCTCCTGAACCTCCCCGTGGGATAGATCTCCTCCTGGGACGAGATGCGAGAGCGTTTCATCGCCAACTTCCAGGGCACTCGCGACCGCCCACCAGCAGCGGGTGACCTGCGACGCATCAAGCAGCAGCCAAGGGAGACCTTGGAGAAGTACATCCAGTGCTTCAACAGTGTTCGACTCAAGATCCCCAAGGTGTCGGATGAGGCCATCATCTCGGCGTTCACCGATGGCGTCGGTGAAGTCAAGATGAAGGAGGAGCTCGCTATACACGAGGACCTGTGCACGGCTCTGGAGATGTTCAACATGGCAACCAAGTGCGCGAGAGCTGAGGAAGGTCGCCTCTCCCTTCTGGAACTTCCGAAGGCTGACCCAGAGGAAAAGAAGGCCAAGGCCGAGAACGTGAAGCGCAAGGGACCAGCCATGCTCGCGGCCGAACCAGAGATGAAGCGCGGTTGCAATCACCCAGAGTCATCCAAGGGCAGCCGCCTGTTCTGCGTCTTTCACGACGTGCACAGTCACAACACCAATGACTGTCAGGAGCTCAGGGCCATCCACGACGGGCGCCTCAATCATCACCTCAAGCGCAATTACCGAGGTTACAGTCATGGAGGTGGCCGAGGTGGAGGACGCTGGGACGGTCACGACTCTCGCCAGGAATGGCGCGACCAGCCTTGTGAGGATCGCCCTCTGGGCAACGCTGGCCTTCCTCCGCTGCCGCTGCCACCAATAAGGAATGAAGACCGCCACCAGGACGAGGGGGCTGGGGGATTCCAGGAGCCTCGTGCCATCGCTTGCATCCTAGGCGGTGCTCAGGCCCCAGACTCCCATCGCATCTTCAAGCAGTTCACACGTGAGGTGAACGCAGCCCTCCCCAAGCTCGGGGCAACGCGCCCGCTCAAGTGGTCCAAGTGCGCCATCACCTTCGACTCCTCTAACCAGCTTAAGTGCGCGGCCACAGCCGGCGCCCTCCTAATGCTCTGCTCACCCATCATCAGCAATGTCCTTGTCACCAAGACACTCATCGATGGCGGCGCGGGGCTCAATGTTCTCTCTGTCGAGACGTTCGACAGAATCCAGGTGCCATACCACCAGCTTCAGCCAGCAAGCCCTTCTCAGGAGTGACCGACGGCTCCACCACCCCGGTAGGGCAGATCCGCCTCCCTGTCACCTTCAGCAAGCACGACAACTACCGCACAGAGCTCATCGACTTCGACGTTGCCCACATCCGCCTCCCGTACAACGCCATCCTCGGGTACCCAGCCCTGGCCAAGTTCATGGCGGTCACTCACCACGGCTACAATGTCCTCAAGATGCCGGGGAGCTGCGGCATCATCACGGTCACCTGCGAGGAGAAGGACGCGGTGTGCTCTCTCGAGCGCGCCTACCAGGCTGCGGCGGTCGAGAACCCAGACGACGATGGCGCTGTCTATCCTCCTGAGGCTGTCCCCAAGAAGAAGAAGTAGCTACTCCACCATGGACCTCAGGAGGATGGAGCAGCCAGTGGCACTGCCTCAGGACCTGTGCCCGCCGACGGGGCACCTCCTTCTCTTGCATAGGAAGGCGCGCCTGGCACCCCTCTCAGACTGGGCTCGGGGGCTTTCCTTTGGAGGGCCTCTGACCTAGCCAACGTCACAAGGGAGGCACTTGGGCACCATGTGGAGGCGTGCTTTAGCACGCGCTTCCGCCAGAGAGCACAAGGCACGAGGCGCCAGGTGCTTAGGAGTTCATCACCAAGACGATCGAGGAGCTTTAGGAGGCGCACACTAGTACAGCGACGTGCTAAACAAACGGCTTTAACCCCTTTCCGCGACGGCATTTGGAACCATCGCCAAGTGAGTGTGGGCGATAGGCGGGTCCTTCCCACACGACCCAGAAATCGTCGGGGATAGGCCCTCCTGGGACCCAGGCTGGGGTCGTGTGCGATTGGGCGAGGCATCGAAACCCAATCATTTCCATAGGTATGTACATCCCACACGGTAATCCGAGAAAATCATTTTCGTAGGTATGTACATCCCACACGGTGAATCCCAGAAAATCATTTTCGTAGGTATGGACATCCCAGACGGTGAATCCTAGAAAAACATTTTCGTAGGGATGTATATCACACACAGTTCTTTGTGTGGAAACGTTTGTGCAAGGTGGCCTAACGCAAACAGTTCGCTGCCGGAAGCCGTGTGTGATTATTAGTTGACCGAACACGCCTACTTTCTAGAAACCGTGCAGGTTTTTTGACTTCATCGCCCATGGTGCTGTCTGAGTAACCGTTTGCAATAGAAAACCCCAATAAGCAGGGTAATTAGCCTATTATTGATAATCCATGTACCAATCAAATTGATATTTCTTATAAAACACGCCAGATATTTCATATCCGTATAAAAGAAACCAGGATTTCATAATCGAATTACATCAGATAGCTTCGGCACTCAGTTACGCCATTACACAACAGCACCAAGTTTCACATGCAGCATCAAAAACCTTTGGAAAGTAGGATCATACATGGTAAATAGACAGATGACTCTCATCTGGGAAACTGCAGAAGCGGAAGGCAAATATTGAGCCTTCAGTGATGTTGAATGTCCTTGCAACTTTAGGCCAGTGGCTATGGATAATTGCCCGCCCAACCTTCGTCCTCTTCAGCAAGACTTCAATATTGTACCGTGGGTGTTGAATGAATACCTTCCTGGCCTCTTGACCATGCGGGTGGTTTGAGAGGTAATCATCGGTGAACTACTTTGAAAAGTACTGAAAACAAAGCTATGCATAAATCGCTATTGTAGATTTTGAAATGGCGCGAGGGGTAAAAACAAGGTAAAAGATTTGGTACCATCCTATAGTTGACTGAT
Organism: Aegilops tauschii subsp. strangulata; assembly: GCF_002575655.3. Taxonomy (NCBI): domain Eukaryota; kingdom Viridiplantae; phylum Streptophyta; class Magnoliopsida; order Poales; family Poaceae; genus Aegilops; species Aegilops tauschii. Next base: position 394,005,376 of record NC_053037.3, read on the forward strand.
GTCTTCTTCATTGTGCAAACAAAGATCTTATTGTCGCAAGTTTATTCATCCTAACAATCTTTCTAAGTTTCTTGCTGATATTCATGGACATCTCATTTCCCCATATGCAAAATTGGTCGAACAGTGGGTATAAGCCTCTGACAGCAGGACCTACATGTGCAAGACCAAATTGTAAGAAACCTAAATATTAGAATGATTCTTGCAACTGCACAATAATGTGCTATTAGCCAAAGGACCCTACTTGAACAAACCTCGATGGTAAACCGCAGTGTCTCCCATTGTTTCCCTGCAACACACATAAGGAAAATCTTGATCAGGTTAACTGAGAGTTGCCATACTATCAGTAGAACATGTATTGAGTACAGCCAAATTCGATTGGTGTCACATGCATAACAATACAAAATTGTACCCACAGCAAATGAAAATCAAATTGCAGAACTGAACCAAACAGTTAAATGGACAGCAGACCAAATGAACAAAAATAGTTAACTGAGCACGACATTGCAGAATAGAAACATGTACTAGCAGATAAGACAGTTAACAAAACAAAGAATGCTTGAGAACAGTACTACGAAATGTAGCAATTGTCGGACCAAAGTGTTAACTGAACATTACATTTCAGAGGACCAAACTGTTAACTGAACATCAGATTGCATATTAACATTACAGAGGACAAATCACTAGAAGGCACTGGCGGTGGCCTCGAGAAAACATCACGAACTGTATTTTAAAGTAGACAACCATGTGGCGGTGTCGACGGTGGGTTCGAAGACGAGGTGCTCCTCCAAGATCCGGCGGTCGACACGCATGGCAGCCATTGCAACCTCGTTCGCACGTGCGGCCGCATGCTACTAAGCTCCACGTTATACTGCGTGCAAAACGGCTGTGTGCGGCGCTTAATTGGAGGAGGGGGCAGTGATTTCGGTGGAAGCTGTCGCTCCGTCGGTCGCGGCATGTGGGACGGGAAAGGAGGAGGATGGTGTGGGTGGGGTGTGGATTACCTGACCATATCGACGAGGCCGCGCAGCAAGAAGAAGGGTCGGTGGCGAGGAGGCGGCACAGCAAGAAGAAGGGTTGCCGGCGAGGAGGCGGCGCTGCAAGAAGAAGGGTCGTCGGCGAGGAGGCGGCGCTGCAAGAAGAAGGGTAGCCAGCGAGGAGGCGGCGCTGCAAGAAGAAGGGTCGCTGGCGAGGAGGCTGAGCTGCCAGTAAGTAGCAGTGAAGGTTTGAACTTGGAAAGCAAGGAGGAACAGTGGAAATGTGGCTTTTGGTAGGAGGGAGGGGCGGGGAGATAGATATTTCCGCGGTGGAAAAAAAATTTCGCTCGGTGCCGCGAGAAACTGCCGCGCAAGTGTGGTTCAAGCGGGGGCGGTGGACTGTAGACGACGAAGCTTCCTGCGTAAGCCAGACAAGACGGTGCGCCAAGATATTTTATGTCGCATCCCACACGATTCTTTCTAGTAAACTGTTTGTGGTATACCTGATTTTTTCATTATGTTTTGAAAGACAAAATGGTGTTACGGAGGGAAAGGATGGTGTTTGAATTGCTAGAACATTTACGTACAGTGAACATGCAACTAGTACATGAGTGTCATGTTTAAATTTGGAATTATTCCGGGTTCGTTTGGCATTTTTATGCATAAATTGAGTTTCTAGGCATTTAATGTGCATAATTCAATTTGAACTACAAGCACATGCTCCAATGCACCAAAGTTTGTTGAAAAATCACATGTGTGTCTTTGGGTGAATTTATAGGTTCCATGCAAGAAATGGGATGAAATTCAAACATCTGGGCGTCATGGCTCGGCCGGAATGATTGAGAAACTTGGTTTTCTTAAGTCCTGTAAATCCAAAAGATGGCTGAAAATCATGAAACTTGGCATGGTGTCATGACATGGAACCAACATGTTTGAGTAAATTTTTTGGCCGAATTGGGACAAGCTTTGGTGTAAGCTTCTTGCAAACCGGAGCTTCCCTCAAGAAGGCTCTTGGTTCCGAGAGGGAACGTGTCACCTCCGTCTGTGAAACGACATACGTACACTGCCTTCTCCCGCCTTAATTTTTTACACTGGCAGTTAAACCAAATAGAAGTATCGTGCTAAATTTTGAAATTATTCCGGGTTTGTTTGGCCTTTTTTTATACATTAATTGAGTTTCTGGGCATTTAGTGTGCATAATTCAAATTTGAACTACAAGCACATGCTCCAGTGCACCACAGTTGTTTGAAAAATCACATGTGTGTCCTTGGGTGAATTTATAGGTCCCATGCAAGAGATGGGAATGAACTTCAAACATCTGGGCGTCGTGGCTCGCCCGGAAAGATTGAGAAACTTGGTTTTTTAATTCCTGTAAATCCAAAACACGCCTGAAAATCATGAAACTTGGCATGGTGTCATGACATGGCACCAACATGTTGCGGTAATTTTCTTGGCTGAATTGGGACAAGCTTTGGTGTAAGCTTCTTGCAAACCGGAGCTTCCGTCAAGAAGGCCCGTGGTTCCGAGAGGGAACGTGCCACCTCCGTGTGCGAAACGACATACGTACATTGCCTTCTCCCACCTTAATTTTTTACACAGGCAGATTAGACCAAATAGAAGTATCGTGCTAAATTTTGGAATTATTCCGTGTTCGTTTGGCCTTTTTTATACATTAATTGAGTTTATGTGGATTTAATATGCATAATTCAAATTTGAACTACAAGCACAGGCTCCATTGCACCAAAGTTGTTTCAAAAACCGCATGTGTGTCCTTGGGTGAATTTCTAGGTCCTATGCAAGAGATGGGAATGAAATTCAAACATCTGGGCGTCGTGGCTCGGCTGGAAAGATTGAGAAACTTGGTTTTTTAATTCCTGTAAATCCAAAACACGCCTGAAAATCTTGAAACTTGGCATGGTGTCATGACATGCCACCAACATGCTGTGGTAATTTTTCTGTCCGATTTGCCAAGGCGCACACATTAAGAATCAACAAAGTCATTTTGGAACAAGTGCTATCACGTTACAAATCGGAAACACAAGTATTATTGAAACCATGGGCGTTCTCTTACCAATTACGTGCCGCCACGCGTCCTCTTTTTTTATTGGCTAGGAGGTGCCGTGCGCGGTAGCTATTTGAGTATGGGAGGCATGCGATCAGACCCCTGCGCGTGCTCAGCGGGAGGAGAGCCCTTTCACCGCTACCCGCCGCGCACTTCCCTCCCAACGTCCCCATTAATGGCGCCTGAGCACCTGTTCTACGGCGTGGCTATATGTCTCACTGGACTGAGATTTAAGAGAGAGAAATGAAAATCTGAAAAGAAAGTTTTGCATGGATCTTGATGTAAGATCCGACGGACCTACATAGCATCGACTGCGACTTATAGCAAGCATGGCGAATATAAGGACGATGACAGTGGATAATAATTGTCTTACATATTTAGGAACATAATTAAAAAAAGCCACATGCGGCAACGCCCGAAATACACAAGGGAAAAAGAAGAAGAAGGAAGACAACGATCTAGCTCGCTGATCTCTACTTTGTTGATGCATTGCTGCAGGCCGCGGGAACTAGTCTCCGCGGCGAGTGGCGATGAGCTCTTTCTTGTCCTCAAGATGCTGCTTGTGAGCATCCACGGATTCCTCCACTAGCCTTCTGCGCTCGATGTGCAGCATGGCATTCTCGTCCATAAGTTTCTCGACGATGACGCCGGTCCTCTTCAACAAGGCAGTGGTCTGCTCCTGCTGCTCCGCACTTCCGACGATCTTCTCCCTCAGCAGGTCGCGCTCTGCCTGGAGCTTCCCATTGCTCTCATTTAGTTGCCGGATGACGTCGGTAGACTGTTCAAACAAGGCTTTTAGGTCATCCTGCAACCTCGCCCACCTAAAGATCTGATCCATCTGCCTAAGGACGAGGGCACGCATGCGCCTGTAAGAGTCCTCGCCTGCCCACGGGACATTTTCCCAGGCCACCGCAGCGCGGGAGGACATCTCTACTGCATTCGCGACGCGGCGGGACATCACTTCTGCTTCCGCGGCGCGGCCGGACCAGTCTGCTGCATCAACGGCACGGCGGGACCTCTTTGCTGCTACGGCCGTGCTGCGGGACATGTTGGCTGCTTTCGCGGCGAAGCGGGACATCTCTCGTGCTTCTGCTTCCAGGCTCGCCTCTCCCTGGTGGCAATCTCTCGACCCAGAACTCACGCTGGCCATGGTAGACGCAAGGGAACGATGATGAATGACTTGTTTGTTTTTGTGGATGAGGAGTTGAGGAGGAACGTGCAGTCATCTTGGAGTAGTAGTATTTATAACCGAGTAGTAATACGCTCCTAAGTGGGAAACCGTTTAGGTTTTGATCGGTGTGAACAGGTTTGCAATTTCGAATGTGACGGGACGCGGCCTCCTTGTTCTTCTAAAAAAATTGTGACGGGACGCATGCTCAACATTTACTGACGGTTCTCTCAAAAAAAAATTACAGACGGTTATAAGTGCAGCACTATTCCCAGAAGGCATAACGTGGGCACGTACGCCTTCTCAGCCGCGTACGTGGCATTTGCACCATAGGGTGCACTGCAAACAGTTCATCCATGTGAAGTGTATGCCATCAATCGCACACACTTTGATCTGGCTGACCCGTTTCTGTTTTGTTGCCTAATCGCAAACAGTTAATCCTTCTGAAGCGTATGCCCTCAATCACACACACCTTGATCTGGCTGACCCGTTTCTGTTCTGTTGCCTCATCACAAATAGTTAATCCTTCTGAAGCGTATGCCCTCAATCGCACACACCTTGATCTGGCTGACCGTTTCTTTTGTGTTGCCTAATCACAAATAGTTCATCCGAGTAAACCGTATGCTCTATATCGCACACGCCTTCATCAGGCTGCCCGTTTCTTTTGTTCCGCCTCATCGCAAACGGTTCATTGGACTAAACCGTATGCCCTGGATCGCACACGCAACTAAAATCTGAACCATGTTTGATGGCTCCGCCATCGCAAACGTTCTGCTCCTTTTTTGACGGTTCTTTTACACCACCGTTTGCAATTATTGCATCGCACACAGTTTCGTCGAAGGGTCTCTGATCGTAATGTCGCATTAGCAGTATCCTGTAGTAGTGGCAAGCCATGCGTGGCGAGCGCCGCCGCACACCACCCACTCCAACTGCTGCCCCTGACGAGGGCCGACGGTGTCCTGGATTAGGGGGTACTCACCACATCGTCTCCCGATCAGTTGGATTGGGCCAAGGATGTAACGCCCACGATGCGGCTATATCTCCCACGTGTCGAGGCACGACTTAGAGGCATAACCGCATAGTGGTTTTGTCGCAAGAAGGGTCATCTTCACACAATCCCATGTAATGAACAAGAATGGGATAAAGAGTTGGCTTACAATCACCACTTCACACAATACATAAATATCATTCATACATCATCCAAAATCCAATCATATAGACCGAGTACGGTCAAATCCAGATGAAAATAAGACAACCCCAAATGCTAGATCCCCGATCGTCCCAACTGGGCTCCACTACTGATCATCAGGAAAAGACACATAGTAACGACCACGTTCCTCGTCGAACTCCCACTTGAGATCGACGCCATCATCTGCACTGGCATCGTCGGCACCTGCATCTGTTTTGGTAGAATCTGTGAGTCACGGGAACTCAGCAATCTCACACCCGCGAGATCAAGACTATTTAAGCTTATAGGAAAGGATGGTGCAAAGAGGTGGAGCTGCAGTGGCAAAAGCATATATGGTGGCTAACTTGCGCAAATGAGAGCGAGAAGAGAAGCAATGGAACGGACGTCATCTAGCAATGACCAAGAAGAGGTCCTGTACACCTACTTACGTCATTCATAACACAGACCGTGTTCACTTCCCGGACTCCGCCGAGAAGAGACCATCACGGCTACACACGCAGTTGATGTATTTTAAATGGGTCAAGTGACAAGTTATCTACAACGGACATTAACAAATTCCCATCTGCCTCATAACCGCGGGCACGGCTTTCGAAAGATAATACCCTGTAGGGGTGTCCCAACTTAGCCCATCATAAGCTCTCACGGTCAACGAAGGATAAACCTTCTCCCGGAAAGACCCGATCAGTCTCGGAATCCCGGTTTACAAGACATCTCGACAATGGTAAAACAAGACCAGCAAAGCCGCCCGAATGTGCCAACAAATCCCGATAGGAGCTGCACATATCTCGTTCTCAGGGCACACCGGATTGTCCAAGCTTCCGATAGGCCAGCCCAGAGTTGCCCCTGGTGGCCACCGGCAACTGACAGTTTGGACCAATACTCAGAGGAGCACTGGCCCGGGGGTTTAAAATAAAGATGACCCTCGGGCTCTAGAAAACCCGGGGGAAAAAGGTATAGGTCGCAAATGGTAAAACCAAGGTTGGGCTTTGCTGGAGGAGTTTTATTCAAGGCGAACTGTCAAGGGGGTCCCATAAATCACCCGACCGTGTAAGGAACGCAAACTCAAGGAACATAAACCCGGTATAACAGTAACTAGGGCGGCAAGAGTGGAACAAAACACCAGGCATAAGGCCGAGCCTTCCACCCTTTACCAAAATATATATAGATGCATTAATTAAATAAGAGATATTGTGATATCCCAACATATCCATGTTCCGACATGGAACAAATTTCAACTTCACCTGCAACTAGCAACGCTATAAGAGGGGCTGAGCAAAAGCGGTAACTTAGCCAAACAACGGTTTGCTAGGAAAGGATGGTTAGGGCTGACATGGCTAAAATGGGAGACATGATATAGCAAGTGATAGGTAGCGAGCATGGCAATAGAGCGAACAACTAGCATAGCAAAGATAGAAGTGATTTCGAGGGGTGGTCATCTTGCCTGCAAGATTCTCAGAGTTGTCGAAAGCTTAATCCTCGTAAGCGTACTCGACAGGTTCCTCGTTCACGAACTCGTCTCCCGGCTCTACCCAAGACAAGAACACAAACAAACGGAACCACAATCAACAACGAGAAATGCGCAAGCAACATGATGCAAAACATGTATGATATGCAAGATATGATATGCGATGCATATGCGTGCTCCGGAAGGAAAATGATGAACATGGCAGTAACTTGGGAAACCAAGCATGCCACTGGAAAGATGAGATGATTTCGGTCGAAATCGATATAAAGATCACCGGAAACGGATGCACGGTTTGCAAATGGCAAGCAAAACAAGAATGACACGAATCTGCGATTAACAGCATGATAGCACTTAAAATGCAACAAGCAACAATGCTACAGCACCCCAACATAGCAACAAATCATAAGGCAGTAATCTACAGGAGATGCTTGACAAAAGATGAACACTGAGCTACGGCTAGTTCGCAACATATCAAGCTCAAACAAGCATGGCAAAAGTGCAAAAGGTTACAGGTTCACAGACTTAGTGAAAAACTGGACATGGCAGTAAACAGCATCAGGTAGCAATGTTCAGAGCACAAAATCAACATACTACAGGAACTTAACATAGTAAAACAAGGCATGTTAGTGTTCTACTAAATGCACATGACAAAAGTCCCTTACTGACTATTGAGGATATAGACCTGGGGGTCACCCGCCAGGAGGGCCGGGTTACTCCAAGGATCATTACCAGAAGCCCGGAGCTAAGTTTCAGGATAATGGGCCAGAGATGTGCTGAGACCCGGATATGGCTTAAAGCCCGTAGTTACAATCATTGTTATAGTAGACTTGTAGTGTAAGGCAAGTATTGTTTAGAGTCCGAGCCGGACACTCTTATGAGCCGGCCGGGACTCTAAGGGCTGCTGGGCGTCAGCCTCCCTATATAAAGGGACGACCCGGCAGCGGTTTAAGGGCGACAACGATCTCTCCGAGAGCCGGGATAGCTGTTTAGCTCCCTGGCGATCGTAACCCTAATCAATAACACCTCGAACTGGACGTAGGCTTTTACCTTCACCGTAAGGGGCCGAACCAGTATAAACCCTCGTGTTCCTTGTCCCGCATAACCCCTTCAAGCTTCCTAGTTGCGATGGCTCCACGACTAAGTCCTAGCCCAAGGACATCTGCCGTGACAATTCCACGACAGTTGGCGCCCACCGTGGGGCTCGCGCACGGTGGATTTGAGTTCTTGAAGGGCAGCTTAGAAGGGCTCAAGGGATACGCTGTGGGCCAGATGACCAAGAGTCATCGCGGCAAGCTCTACATCGACGATGCGGACTGGGGCCCCGACGCCGGCTCAGTGGAGTACGGGTACCGGGTCCCCTTTGGCGGAATTCATGTCTTTATTGGCAAGGTTGGTGAGCCGGGCCCCGAGCCGGATCTCTGCGCCGATCTCATCGAAACGGCTCAGCGCGCACGACCCGCCCGGGCCCGGCCTGCCTTAAAGCGCGCTTTTGTGGGATGCATCCATGGAAGGCCCTCCGATCCATCCGGGTCTGGGGATGAGGCGGCCGCCGGCTCTGACGGCGAGTCGGCCACTGATGAGTCAAACTCGTTGTACCAACTTCAAGATGGCAGGCTCATGAGTTATTCCGATGGCAACAGTATTCCGGACCTTTTTGAGCCGCCAAGTCAGGTCGGAGTTTTTATGGCTGGTGCGCAGCCTGTTCAGAACCCCGCTACCGGATCGGAAAACCCGGAGCCTTCCCCGGCTCAGGTGCTGATGGATCTCACAGATAAGATGACGGCCCTGTTAACTGCCATGGTTGACCCGGCAGATCAAGCCCAGCATGATGCGGAGGTGGCACAGTTAAAATTGGATCTGATGAAAGCTAAAGAGGATCTTGCAGCAGAAGGGATCAGGCTGGCGGCAGAGCGGGCGGCTCTCGACGCCCGGACTCAGTTGATTCAGGCGCAGTCCTTCCAACTCACGATGGATCAGAACGCGGCCAACGAGGTCATGAGAAGGAGGCATCAGAAGGCCCAGTCTCGACTCCCGCCGGTTTACGATCCGCGCAATCTCTTCAACACGCCGGGTGCGGGATCCAGTAACCCACCAGGGGTCATTGCGCCCGGGTCGGGACCCCTTATTCAGCCACTAGTAATGGGGCCTCCTCAGGTGCCCCCTGCCCCGCCTCAGTATGTGCCAATACCCCCGGGTCATTACGATAACCCGCTGGAGAACATGGTAGCGGCGGCAGCACGACTGGCGGCTCTTCCCGTTGACGGCAATTCTCCGGCAGCCGTCGAAACCCGCCGGGTCAGGGAACTCCTGCAGACGGCTCTAGCACAGCAACAGGCGTACTCCTACAGCCGGGACAGGATCCACTCAACTCCTCGCCCAGGCCAGAGCCCGAGTTACAGCCGGCACATGGTCTCAGCGACCGGCTCAAGTAATGTCCGACGCCATGACCCACCCCCTGGCCATGGCCCGCCTCATGTTGGAGCCTTCTACGCAGCAGACCAAGCACGGCAAGAGGCGGAGCAGGTGCCGCAATTGACGGTTTATCAGACCCCCCCGGCTTACCCGACGGCGTCCCTTGATGTGGGTATTTCTACCAGGACCGAGGGTGTCCCTTGTTTGGTGCCGGCCATCCGTAATGATAGTCTACCTAAGGATTTCAAGGGCCCTAGGAAGGTGCCTAACTATACAGCTGACTTACAGCCTGCGGCCTGGATTGAGAGTTATGAGATGGCTATGGAACTGCTAGAGGTCAGCGAGGCGGCCATGGCCAAATATTTCACCATGATGTTAGATGGAACTGCCCGCACGTGGTTAAAAGGGCTGCCACCGAACTCCATTGGGTCTTGGGCTGAGCTGAAGGCCCGGTTCATCCAAAACTTCAAGGATACCTGTAGGCAGTCTATGTCAATTGTGGATTTGACTAACTGTAAGCAGCAGGAGGGTGAGTCCACGACCCATTGGGTTCGCCGGGTCAAGGAGATCATACATTCATCAGATAAGATGGACGCCGGCTCTGCAGTCTTGATGTTAGAACAGAACTGTCGTTTTGTGCCCCTAAAGATGAAACTTGGGCGGCTTAAACGCGACTGCACGGATATGGGTACACTAATGGCGGCTCTTGTCAAGTACGCCGATTCTGATGGTACCAAGGACCCCCCTTCAGACGATGAAAGGACAGGGAAGGGAAAGAAGAACGGCAATGGCAAGGGTCCTCAGTTTAACCCGGGGAATCAAGGAGGAGGCAAGCGCAAGGCCGATGGCAGCCTGGAGTTCGTAGCCAACGCCCAAGGCAACAGCCAGCGACGCAAGGGGAGGCCCCCTCCCCGAGGCGGTGGGTCAGGACCTTCTCTGGAGCAGCTGTTGAATGAACCTTGTCCGAGACACGGCTCTAGAGAGAAGCCAGCGACTCACCTGTGGAAGGATTGTGCTATCATGAAGGCATTTAAAAACTACAATGGCCCGGGCGGCGGCTCAGGCGCAGGCGGCTCCGGCGCTGGCGGTTTTCATGGGCCGGGCGGCGGGTCAAGTTCCGGTCCTCAGAACGGTCAAGGGGGCTTTAATCAACAGTCTGGTCAGGGTCATCAACAGCAACAGGGGGGCTATCAGACCAACCCAAAGCAGCTTAGCGGTGGACAGTATCACGTGTTCACCACTAGTTTGTGCAAACGAGACGAAAAGCTTCACAAGAGGGCTGTTAATGCTGTCGCGCCGGCAGTTCCACGCTACTTACGGTGGTCGGAGCAGCCCATAGTGTGGAGCAGGGAGGATCACCCTCCCCGGGTGGATAACCCAGGCCACCTGGCCTTAGTGGTGGCTCCTCAAGTGGGAGGCTATAAGTTCACAAAGGTACTCATGGATGGAGGCAGCAGCATCAACATCCTCTATTATGAGACTTTCCGTCGTATGGGGCTAGTTGATAAGAACCTCAGCCAGTCAAATACTATCTTCCATGGTGTGGTACCCGGTAAATCGGCTTATCCAGTCGGCAAGATCGAACTGGAAGTGGCCTTCGGTGATGAGAACAACTACAGGGTGGAAAAGTTGACCTTTGAGGTGGTCAAGATAAGAAGTCCATACCATGCTATATTCGGACGGCCGGCTTACGCCAAGTTCATGGCACGACCGTGTTATGTGTACTTACAACTCAAGATGCCGGGTCACAACGGCACCATTACGGTTCACGGCAGCCGGAAAGTGGCTCTGGAGTGTGAGGAAGGTGACGCGGCTTATGCAGAGTCTGTTTGTGCCACAGAAGAGTTGAAATTTTATAAAGACAATGTTGACCCAACAGATATGACCTCTCTGAAAAAGCCAACCACGGAGAATGAACCAGCAATGAAGTTTAAATCAGCTGATGAGACTAAACTTGTTGATTTTGTTCCAGGTGACTCGTCTTAGTAGTTCAGCATCAGTGCAAATCTGGACCCGAAATAGGAAGGCGCGCTCATCGAGTTCATCCGTGAGAATAGGGACATCTTTGCATGGAAACCTTCTGACATGCCAGGTGTACCTAGAGAACTCGCTGAGCACACTCTCAATGTTGATCCAAAATTTAAGCCGGTCAGACAGTTCCTTCGACGGTTTAATGAAGAGAGGCGGAAGGCTATTGGTGAAGAAGTGGCCCGGCTTTTGGCGGCCGGGTTCATTGTTGAGGTTTTTCACCCAGAGTGGTTGGCTAACCCGGTGCTTGTACTTAAAAAGAACGGCACCTAGCGGATGTGTGTGGATTACACGGACTTGAACAAGGCGTGTCCGACTGATCCTTTTGCTCTCCCCCGTATAGATCAGATCATTGATGCTACGGCAGGTTGTGCACGCTTAAGTTTCTTGGATGCTTATTTCGGGTATCATCAGATTAAGATGGCAGTTAAGGACCAGGAGAAGACGGCGTTCATCACTCCCTTTGGAGCCTTCTGCTATGTGTCTATGCCCTTTGGACTCAAGTGTGCACAGGCGACTTACCAGCGTTGTGTGCAGAATTGTCTTCATAAACAGATCGGGCGCAATGTTCACGCTTATGTGGACGACATTGTGGTTAAATCCATCAAGGAGGAAACCCTGATAGATGACTTAAGGGAAACCTTCGATAATCTCCGGGTCTACAAGATGATGCTTAACCCGGCCAAATGTGTTTTTGGTGTTCCTGCGGGCAAGCTATTGGGCTTCTTGGTTTCTGACAGAGGAATTGAAGCTAACCCGGAGAAGATCAAAGCTATCACTTCTTTAGCTAAGCCGGCATGTATAAATGATGTTCAGCGTTTGGCAGGTCGCATCGCTGCTTTAAGCCGGTTCATAAGCCGCTTGGGTGAGAAGGCTATGCCTTTATATCAGTTGATGAAGAAAACGGATAACTTTGTCTGGAATGATGCAGCTAATACCGCCTTCGAGGATTTGAAAAAGCAACTGGCAGAGCCCCCTGTCCTTGCTGCTCCGGTTGATAAGGAGCCCTTGCTACTGTATGTGGCAGCAAACGCACGAGCCGTCAGCGTGGCTATTGTGGTGGAGCGCAAGGAGGCGGGTAAGGAGCATCCGGTTCAGCGGCCGGTTTATTATATCAGTGAGGTGCTCATTGAGTCCAAGCAGAGGTATCCACATTGGCAGAAGCTTGTGTATGGGGTGTTTATGGCGAGCCGGAAGCTTAAGCATTATTTTCAGGGTCATCCCATCACTGTGGTCAGTTCCGCCCCTCTTGGTGATATTATCCAAAACAGAGAGGCTACAGGGAGAATCGCTAAGTGGGCTATAGAACTTGGACCTCATGACCTTAAATATGTGCCACGCACTGCTGTCAAGTCTCAGGCCTTGGTGGATTTCATCAATGATTGGACAGAGTCACAAGTACCCGAGCAAAAGCCGGATAACACTTATTGGACTATTCACTTTGATGGGTCCAGGCAGCTGGAGGGCTCGGGGGCTGGTGTTGTCTTGGCTTCCCCTAAAGGTGACAAGTTCCATTATGTGCTACGGTTGATGTTTCCCTGCACTAACAATGCGGCTGAATACGAGGCTTTGCTCCACGGTCTTCGGGTGGCTAAGGAGATGAGCTTAAGCCGGGTGAGGTGTTTTGGTGACTCAGACTTGGTGGCTCAACAAGTATCAGGCACCTGGGATTCTAAGGATCCTCTAATGGCGGCTTATCGCCGCGAGGTTGATGCCATTGCCGGGCACTTTCAGGGATATCAAGTGGAGCACATTGACCGCAGGAAGAATGAGGCGGCTGATGCTTTAAGCCGGCTCGGCTCTCAGCGAAAGCCGGTGCCGCCTAACACTTTCCTGGATGTCCTATATAACCCTTCGGTTAAGTTGCCCACAGAGGAGGACTTGGCTATCCCTGACCCGGAGGCACGACTGGTGGCGGCTCTTCATATCATACCAGACTGGACAATGCCATATCTGGCTTATATAACCCGGGGAGAGTTGCCTGAGGATGAAATTCTGGCCAGGCAAATAACCCGGCGGGCTAAGTCAATGATTGTTATCGATGGCGAGTTGCATCATCGCAGTGTTTCAGGGGCATTCCAGCGTTGTATCTCCCCTGAGGAAGGTCAAGAGATCTTGCGCGATATCCATGAAGGGGATTGTGGCCATCATGCCGGTTCAAAATCTCTTGTGGCCAAGGCTTTCCGTCATGGTTTTTATTGGCTGACGGCTCACGCTGATGCAGAGGACTTGGTCAGTAAATGTGATGGCTGCCAAAGGTTCTCCCGACGGGCTCATGTGCCGGCTCAGGAATTGAGGATGATCCCGATCACCTGGCCCTTTGCGGTCTGGGGGCTTGATATGGTCGGGCCTTTTAAACGGTCCAAGGATAAGAAGACCCACCTCTTGGTGGCAGTGGACAAATTCACGAAGTGGGTGGAAGCTGAGCCAGTTAGCAAGTGTGATGCAGCCACGGCGGTTCAATTTATGAAAAAGGTGATCTTCCGCTTCGGCTTTCCACACAGCATTATAACAGACAATGGCACTAATCTGTCCAAAGGCGCTATGGAGGAGTTTTGTCAAAAAGAGCATATCCGGCTTGATGTCTCTTCAGTGGCACACCCCCAATCCAATGGTCAAGCTGAGAGAGCTAACCAGGTGATTCTGAAGGGCATTAAACCCCGGCTCTTGGTCCCTTTGCAACGGACGCCGGGTTGTTGGGTGGAGGAGTTGCCCTCCGTTTTATGGAGCATCAAAACTACTCCTAACACGTCTACAGGCTTCACGCCTTTCTTCATGGTTTATGGAGCAGAAGCAGTTCTCCCCAGCGATATCCGTCATGATTCACCTCGTGTGGCGGCTTATGTTGAGACGGATAATGAGCAGGCGCGCCAAGATGCTCTGGACTTGTTGGACGAACAGCGTGATGTGGCAGCCGCCCGTTCAGCGATTTACCAACAAGACCTGCGTCGTTATCATAGCCGCCGGGTCAAGTCACGGGTCTTTCAGGAAGGCGACCTGGTGCTCCAGCTCATCCAGGATCAAACGGATGCACACAAGTTATCCCCACATTGGGAAGGGCCTTTTGTGGTCAGTAAGAACTTGCACAACGGGTCATATTACCTCATTGATATCCGGAAGCATAAGGACTCGCGTAAATCTGAGGAGGAGACCCGTCGGCCGTGGAACATAGCTCAGCTTCGGCCTTACTACACTTGAGCTACCGGCTCTTGTGATATACATATTTATCTCAGCCATGTATATATTATGATAAAGCAATAAAGCAGGACCTCTATCCTTTGCTCTCTCCCAAGTATGTGTGTTGTTTTTTACATGCTGACTTACAGAAGATCCGGCTTATGATCATCTTCAAATCTAGCTGTAAGCAATAAAGTCACTTGGGGGCTTCCTGTTCACACATGGGTCGTATTCGAACCAAAGAGAACATAGCTGTCGATACCCATTTGATTGGCAAAGTGCCGAGCTCATTGGGAGGTTGCCTTTGGTCATATTTGAATCATAGTGTAACCCCTCTGAGGACCGACGTGGATCGTATTCGAATCAGCGTCGTAAAACAATTTTCAGAATCACTTGGGGGCTTCCTGTTCAAACATGGGTCGTATTCGAACCCAAGAGAACATAGCTATCGATACCCTCTTGATTGGCATCGCCGAACCCACTGGGGGCTATATGATCGTATCCGAATCTTAGCTTAACCCCTTTGGACCGAGGTTCTGGTCGTATTCGAACCGGAAGCCCTTAAATTTTTACATTTTACCACAAGTTTACTCTGATCATGTCAAAGTATGTACTGCCGGGTTTCACTTGCCGGCTTAATTTTGGTTTATCTTGTTAGTTGAGCATCATGGATGTCATCAAGACAAGTAAATTCGAGCTCAGATACTAACCGTGCTACCCGGGTTATTTAACCCGGAAGTATGCTTACAAGCTGTTGAGTGTGTTATCACGACTATGTCCAGAATATAGTTAAGGGCCAGTCTTTTTGGTTTGAATTTCCGGGTTATCCATCTCAGACACCTGATTCTCAGGGCGGTAAGCCGCCTTGTGACTTGTGATTTGCCTTCTTATGCAGATACTTAAAGGTACTTTTCTAAAAGGTTGAGAAGCACGAAGGATAATTATAACCCGGAGGAGCATCAAAAAGAATGACTTCAAAGGATTTCAGCATTCATTACGTGCACGATGGCACGGCAGAGATAAATTGTTGCACCTATTCTATTACAAAATTTTTTCAAAGTTTCAAGGGTGGAGTGTTGTTTGGTGAGCCGCTAGCCGGTTTATGACGCCTGCTGAGTCGAAGTCCCCGGCTCATCTTCTGCTCCGGCTGATCCCAAGGCTTCGAAGGTCGACGACTTCCAGTTGATGCCACTGAGAGCTTCGAATTGAGCTTCTTCGTCAATTAACCCGGCCGGGTTAATCTCCGGGGCGAAGGTGTGCTGGCGAGCCGGGGGAATCAGATTGATAGCTTCATAGCGAGGGGTTGGAATCCTCTGATTCTCCGCGTTGTATCCCGGCTGATACTTCGTTAAATCGGTGTCGTTCCCGATGATGGTGGCCACCGGGCGCACAGCCTTCACACAAGCCGCGAAGTCCTTCTGGTCGAACGCTGAGCCGTCTTCTTTCAGGCTGGGGTAACCCAGGGCGATGTCTGCCGGGTCTAGCTCCGACAAGAAGGCTTTGGCCCGGCTCAGTGCGGCAATGGCTCCGGATCTCGCGGATGCTCGTCGTAGCTCCTGGATCCGCTGCGGCAGAACTGCGAGCCGGCGCAGGACTTCGGCCAGATGAGTCGGCACTTCATTCGACAGGGCCACCACAGCTAAGGCCCGTTGTGACCCGGTGTAGAGCTGTTCCACCAGGGTGTACACGGCCTTTAACTTGGTGACCACGCTCTGGTTCAAGTTGGCGCTTCTGGAACCTGTTTAACAACATCAGATGACCCGGTGATAAGGATGAGTTAAGAGATGTAAACATTCCAACGTGAATGAAAGCCGGTGAGGCGACTTACCGAAGATGGCAGCTACCATTTGGGACACTTGGCGCTTTAGACCGGAAAGCTCAGCGGTCTTCTCAGTGAGGGCCTTCTCCGCCTGTTCTGCCCGGGTCACCAGTGCGGCTTTCTCCTCAGCCCAGGCCTTCCGCCCAGCGTCGAATTCAGTCTTCAATTTCTCCTGAGCGGCGATGCTGGAGACAAACTTGGCATTTGCCTTTCGGGTCTCCATTTCTTGTGCCTTCAGCCGGCTCTTGAGATCCGCCAGGTCCGACTCTAATTTGTTGCCAACAGCCTGCATGTATTTCCGGGTTATTAACAGTCATTCTATAAAGTCCCAAGCGCTTTCCAAGCAAAGACACTTGGCACTTGGGGGCTAATGCATATTGAATGTATCTATCTATGTACGGCCGGCTCAGTTCAGTAAGCCGGAATCTAAAGTCTACAACATATTCAAGTATAAGTCCTAGACTTGGGGGCTAGAATGACAAGGATCACTATGCAGAAATAAGAAAACAGCAGAAGGTTACCTCAGATTTCTGTTGGATCTGGTTGACCATGGCGATCTCGGCGTCTCGGCTCTTGTGAACCTGGCTGATATAGCCTGAGACAAGCTCTCCAATGCTTAAATTGGTGTAGCTGGAGAGATCCAGATTCACCCGATGGGGTTGCAGCAACTCCCCCTTCGCGGAGCATTTGGCCAGTGCGGTCGGCCTCCCCGGCTCAACATACTCCGTCCGGGTAATTACCACGTCCGGGTCGTTAGCCGGTGGGGCTGAGCCGGACGCCTCCGGGTTAGCTGATGCTTCGGTTGTTCTCTTGGTGCTCGGGGCAGGGGCTTCAGGCGCCGTGTCCATGGGAACGGTGGCTTCGGGGGCGGAGGCGGCTGGCGGCTCTTGAGCCGTCGTCTCCGGCTCAGGCAAGTCTGGCACTCCGGCTGACCTTGTCTTCTTTGCTCTTTTGGTGAGCTTTGCCTGGGCACTGAAAAGGCAGAAGCGTTAGGCATACAAAGGGTAAGTACAGACAGATAATGTAAGGAGATTGTTATTACCCGGGGGCAGTCTTGAAGGCCGGCAGACTTGACTGCATGGAGTCACCCGAAGAGGGGGAGGTCTCCTGGTAATTGGAGTCAGAAGAGTTGAGTGGCTGACGGATGACACCCGCCAACGGATGAAAAGGGTACAGGTGAGAAAAAACCTCAGTGTGGCGTTTCCTCGTTGCGTCGGGTAACCCGGTGGAGAGGTCGGTGTCCTTGCGGGCCCGGGTGTGACGCCGGCTCTCGTGAACCTGCTGCTTCAAAAGAAATTGAGGGTCTCGGTGAGCTAATGGATGGGAAAAGCTTACTTTCCGGGTTACCCTTCGGACTTTCAGCTGTGGTAAAGGCTCCGAGCCGGAGGAAAGTGATGTTACCTCTTCGACCACCGGGTTACTGGCGCCGGTGTCATCCTGTCAATAAGCAAGTATTGATAAGGCGGACAGCATCAGACAACATATATAGCAAGAATTTAAAAGGTTTAAGGGTTACCTCTGACTCGGAGCTATCGCTTAACTACATTAGCTCCGAAGCAGTGGGTCTGCTGCCCTTCTTGAGAGGGGCGGCTTTCTTGGCGGCCTTTTTCGCCTTCCTGGCCTTCTTGGCCGCCTCGTGGTCATACTTGACCCGCCAGAATTTATCATCAGCCTGCGAAATACAGTAATGAGCTCTTAGTAAAAGGACAGGTAAAACAAAATGGAAAGGTTAAAGTCAGCGGCTTACCGCTGGGGCTGGATTGTTCTTGCAGAACGGGGCTAGCCCGGTTCTTCCACAGTCTGCCAGGCTCTCGTTTAGCAGAGCCTTGGTCTCTTCTTCAGCAACGTCTTCTGGAAGATCATTGCGACTGTGCCTCTGCGGGTCATCCTTTCGCCCGGTGTACTCACACATTAAGCCGGGGCGGCGGCTCAATGGGATCACCCGCCATGAGATCCAGACTCGGACCAGGTCTATTCCGTTCAGACCGTTGCCTAGCAGGGCCTTGATCTTATTGATCGTTGGAAGCAGAGGCTGGCGTTCCGCGGCAGACAGCTTGTCGGATAGCGGATGAGTCGGCTCCAGGCGCGTTGGGCGAAAGCCGGGCAGCGGGCTTTCATCAGCCGGGGACGTGTCTTGGCAGTAGAACCAAGTCATGTTCCAGTCCTTGGGGTGACTTGGCGGTTCTGCGTAAGGAAATAGGCAGTCCCTGCGCCGTTGGATGGAGATGCCGCCTAACTCCAGACTTGGGCCGTTTGCGCACTCGGTTTGGCGGTTCAAATAAAACAGCTCTCTGAAGAGCAGCAGACTCGGCTCTTCTCCAAGATATACTTCACAAAAAACTTGAAAGTTGCAGATGTTGGATACGGAATTGGGTCCTATATCCTGAGGCCGAAGGTCAAAGAAGTTGAGCACGTCCCGGAAGAATTTTGAGCCGGGCGGTGCAAAGCCCCGGCTCATATGGTCTGCAAAGATCACTACCTCCCCGTCCCTCGGCTGAGGTCTCTCTTCGGATGAGTCAGGGACACGGTAGGACATCACTTCCTTCCTGGGCAGATATCCGGACTTAACAAAGTTGGCCAGGGTCTCATCAGTGATGTTGGATCTCATCCAGTTGCAAGTGATGGGAGCTTTGGGAGGCATGGTGACGGTTGGTGATCTATGATAAAGAGGAAAGTGTCCGGGTTAATTATAAGCCGGAGTTTATCATTCAAGTTATAATGACGGCTTATGAAGGGGACTAATGGTATGTATTGACATGGTGGGTTATTTAAGCCGTCAGAGCATTCAGGATGAGTTGGTCATCTGCGGCTTACTACGGTTAAGTCGGAAGATACTACAGAGCATGGTTCTCTTTAAACCGGAAAAGTTCTACGGCGCGTGTTTTCTTTAAGTCGGAAATATAAGCCGCCAAGATTCAAGGGTTGCAGTTTTTACTAAGTGTGGTAAAACAGATTTCACATATTGCAGTAACTTTTTTGGATCAAAATGGTCGGGTGAAATGAAACTTTTCTAGACCTAAAAACAGAGGCAGGAGAAGTTCTTGAGGTGGAAGATAGTTCTTATGCAGTAAAAAGAAGGTTCTTTGCAGAAGAAACGGGTGTCAAACATCTTCCGCACTGACTCTAGGTGGGGTTACAAATCAACTAAGTGTGGTGACTATAAGAAGTACAGAGGTTTGCGGCAATGGGGAAGAACGCGAAGAACACAAGATGAACCCTACAAGTAGATCTATCTGGCAGAGCAAAGAAGACTTACCGGAGTTGGAAGGAGCGGAGGTCGCCGCCGTGAGTCTGGTCTGAATCAGGGTGATGCAGCGGCCGGGTTGATGAAGACCAGGGGCGCGACGGCGGCGGCAGTGACGGAGCTCGAGCAGAGGAGCGATGGCACGAGGAGGAAGAGGGAGAGTGTGAGAAGAAGGTGCTGGGCCGGCCTATTTATAAGGCCGAGTCATAAGTGGGCGCGGGGTTCAAGGAGGCCACGGCGTGGTTATCTCCCCCTCACGGCGCCTCGATTTTTGCAAAGACAGTAAAAGCAAAGATCCGTTGCGGATCTGGCGGAGTAAAAAACGGACTTAATGGAGGATGACGTCACGGCGGATTATCCGGAGTCCAGAGGATGACGTCACTCCGGGTTATGACCTTCACATGAATGGTAAGCCGGAGAATTTTTCTGTCTGCAAAGCTGAAGATTGACACGAGCCGGCTCAAGTCAATCTGGGGCCTAATGTTGAGGATATAGACCTGGGGGTCACCCGCCAGGAGGGCCGGGTTACTCCAAGGATCATTACCAGAAGCCCAGAGCTAAGTTTCAGGATAATGGGCCAGAGATGGGCTGAGACCCGGATATGGCTTAAAGCCCGTAGTTACAATCATTGTTATAGTAGACTTGTAGTGTAAGGCAAGTATTGTTTAGAGTCCGAGCCGGACACTCTTATGAGCCGGCCGGGACTCTAAGGGCTGCTGGGCGTCAGCCTCCCTATATAAAGGGACGACCCGGCAGCGGTTTAAGGGCGACAACGATCTCTCCGAGAGCCGGGATAGCTGTTTAGCTCCCTGGCGATCGTAACCCTAATCAATAACACCTCGAACTGGACGTAGGCTTTTACCTTCACCGTAAGGGGCCGAACCTGTCGTGGAATTGTCACGGCAGATGTCCTTAGTGTCAGGACTTAGTCGCGAGGCGAGCGCATCTATGTGGTAGCTTGAGAGGGGTTGATTGGGATGAGAGACGCAGGGCGGTTCAACGCACAAGACAAGGTTTAGACAGCTTCGGGCCCCGGGAAACATCATCCGGTAATAGCCCTACATGCTGTTTGAGGCTAGGTCTCATTATGCTCATGAGAGAGTCGCCGGTAAGCCGGCTCTTTGTGTCTAGCCTTAGAGATTGTTTCTTGTTGCTTGTCCCTCTTTGGGGTGCCCTGCCCCTCCTTATATAAGTTAGAGGGGCGGGTTACATGTGGAGCCCTAGTAGGACTAGGACTAGTCTATCTTCTCTTACAAGTTAATTACAAGTCCGGGTCTTGTTTCCTTGTAAAGGAAATATTCGTCATCCCTTTCCTCTTAATCCGGCCCATCATAACATGAGCCGGCCTTCTGGGCTTTGAGCCTTGTTGTCCATCTGACCCGCCCGTCGGGTTACTAATGAGTCGCCAAGATCGGGCAGGTTATCTGCGAATCGCCAAGCTCCGGGCGGGTCACCAGTGAGTCGCCAATTCCGACCGGGTCATACCGCGGGATATATCCCCGACATTAGCCCCCAGTTTAATTTGGATTTATCCATGTTAAACTGATCCTGTAAAATAAACACAAGAACAAACTTGATAGGTTGTGCTCCGGGTTAAATTTTGTAAGCCGGCACCTGATCATCTTTAAATCCTTGTCATTTCTTTCTTGATACATGCCCATGAACTCATAGAAAATCTCCTTTAGTAGATATGTTCAAACTTTGTGAATGCAAAAAATCCAGATACTTATTTTGAGAAATCCGGGTCAATAGGCCAGCTTCAGAGTCAATCGGCTTTCAATGCTCTGACTTGACAAAAATATTGGTCTTCAAATATTCAACTTATATTCATCCGGCTTAAAGATATAAAACTTGTCGGTTTATGAGTACCAAAATTGCCGGGTTATAAATAGATGATGCCAAGTCATAATTGTCGCCGACGCCGGTTTATGATTGTTAATGACGCCGGTTTACAGACACAGGGTCATAATGATTGGTGACACCGGATCAATCTGGTTTTGCTCAAAACAGAGAAATTGAAGATATTTTTTGATAATAATATAATACCTGTAGCCCCCAAGTCTTGAGCAGAACAAAGCGATGGCTTAAGACTTGCTTCAATATGAATACTGCCACTTTGAAGAAATCCATGTTGTTCATCCCAATCACTAGTAAAAACTGAATATTCCATATTATGTAGCCCCCAAGTGCCGGGTTGTCATGCTTGCAGCAACCTGGGACTTGTAATTGCCTGATTCTCAAAAACTTCAACCAGTGTAGCCCCCAAGGGCCGGGTCATTATGCAATAATGAGCAGGGACTTTATAAATATGATCATGTAAATTTGAACAGCAATGTGTAGCCCCCAAGGGCCGGCTTAGTAAGATAATACTGAGCTGGGACTTTTCATTGAAAATAATCATATGATGTAACCCTCACCATGGGGCTTGAACCCACGTCCACAAGGTTAAGAGCTTTGTGCTTTACCAACTAAACAGTGGATCCTTCAATATAATGGATTAAGACTTATGTACCTTGAATTGTTGACAGGAGCAATTGGTAGCCCCCAAGGGCCGGTTTATCATAATATGATGAGTCGGGTCTTCAACAAGGCCAATAAAAAGTAATCTTGCATTAGCCCCCAAGTGCCATGGTGCATGCTGGCAGTGACATGGGACTTGCACATTTGATGTAATCTCAATTTGAATAATGTAGCCCCCAAGTGCCGGGTTGTAAGCCTGCAGCGACTCGGGACTATTCCTTCCATTGTAGAATAAATCATATCCATTGATAAAATAATAGCCATTGCGCTGAAGCGACTTTGAAAACCTCAATCATAATATTAGTTTCTGATAACCATAATAAAAATCCAGCCATGTTGGCTATTAAAGATCTGACTAACCCGGTTTGAAAACCTCAATCATTCAAATCATAATGAAAATCCAGCCAAGTTTGGCTATTTAAAGATTCCAAATACCTTATCTGTTGACAAGTAAATCCGGAGTTTAAATACCCGGCGACTCTTGGCTGATGGCGATTTATTACGCCTCCATTGTAAGCCGGAATTTTTACAACCCGGCGGCTTATAGCCTTTGAGAAAACCAAGAATTGATAACCCTTTTGAGACACCAATTTCAATCTTTGATGATGGGCTTGAACTTAATCATTTATGTAAGTTATAGCCCTGTAAATCCTGCACAGAGTTCAAACAACATATGCCCTGGCGACTTAACGTTAAAAGCCAGGGCGGGTAACCACCCAAATGTAGTCTTATCCTGCACACAAGTAGATCACAAGATCCCTTGGCGGTTTACCGCAGGGCGGGTCATAATATCTCACATATAACCACTGTGATATTGAATTTGTACTGCCGGTTTACATGACCTGTGTAGCAAGGGTGATAACCCGATCCTTAGAAGCCAATGCTTCCACATAGATGATGATTGTCATAAGCTGGCGATTTATCATCGAAAATCAAGCCGGGTTAAATAGCAACCACTCATATACACTTCAGATATGAAAAAAGAGCTTCAAATAAAATCCAAAAATTGTTTGCAAAAAGAGACTTCGAAATTTTTTGAGGCTTCTGATTCGAATACGATCAGAAAACCATCCCAAAGGGGTTAAGCTAAGATTCGAATACGATCATATAGCCCCCAGTGGCTTTGGCGTTGCCGATCAAGAGGGTACCGACAGCTATGTTCTCTTTGGTTCGAATACGACCTATGTTTGAACAGGAAGCCCCCAAATGACCTTGAGAGTTGTTTAACGACGCTGATTCGAATACGATCCACGTCGGTTCCCACAGGGGGTTGAGCTATGGTTCAAATATGACCAAGAAACTCCCCAATGAGCTCGGCAGTGTGCCGATCAAAAGGGTATCGACAGCTATGTTCTCTTTGGTTCGAATACGACCTATGTTTGAACAGGAAGCCCCCTGGTGATCATGAGAATATTTAACGACTCTGATTCGAATACGATCAGGGTCACACCAAAAGGGTTAAGCTAAATTCAAATATGATCAGTTCCCAATGGTCATTAAAGCAGGGTACTTATATTTGAGTTGTGCTTTGTAACAGACTCTCTTTGGTCCCTTTAATTTTTACTGAGAACTCGAACTTTGCGAGAGATAACCTCTTTTTGAACCGGAAATTTGTAAACCAGATATTAAGAGATTCAAAGCTTTATAAGATACAAATTTACCTTGAGCCGGACGATTGAACCGGATTTGAGAGCTTCAAAACTTTGCGGGAGAAAGATATCTCTTGAACCGGATTTTAAACCGGAATCTTTATTTGAACCGGCAATTTTTTGACGGCCTTTAAAGTTTACACAATATGGTAGCAGCCTCCGGAACCGGGTTATCATTCCCTCCAACGACCCGGGGTTCCCGAATCATGTCACTGTAGCCCCCGAGTCTCAAGATGACTCGAGGAGTTGGCTTGAGATTCTTCATATTTAACCGTGATATAAACCGGCATAACTTGTATATCATTGGTGTTGATAACACGATGTGTATCCACAGAAGGTTAAGGTGACTGCGGCGGGTTATAAATGATCCCGTATGAGCCGTGTCAGCAACTCGGCCAATGGTTCCTTCCAACTGGTTGTTTGAAGTTTAACCAAACTGTAGTGACGGCGACTCGTGCACCTGCCCATTGAACCATCCAGTGCAGACGACGGCTGATAATATATGATAATTTGCCTCCAGTTTGTTGGAAGAAAACCGGGCTTCCCAAGTAGTGACTTGCTCATAATCAATAAACAACTCATCCAGCCAAGTGCGGCCTGGTGTGTTGATGTAGATCAGGCCGCGAGAGACGGACGGTAAAGACGATCGTAACATCAGAGGCGGCACAGACAGATGAGTCGGCCGTGGCGTTGTAAACCGGTGCGGACGGGTGAGTTGTCCTCCTTGTTGTAAGCTGGCGTGGTCGCGAGAGACGGCCACGGCGTGGTAAGCCGGCGCGGTCGCGAGAGACGGCCACGGCGTTGTAAGCCGGTGCGAGGGTCCGTTGAATAACGAAGACCACCTGTGCCAAAAGATGTTGGCGTGCCTCCATCTCCGCAGTATAATATCACTTTTTGTCATAAATAATTGCCCTGTATAAGCAATATTGCAGACCAAGGCAAACATAAACTATTCTTTGACAAAAATAATATGTACTAAAAATATATTTTAGATGGATATCACCTGATGTGTTTAGGCCGAAAATAATCCGCCATGAAGTTGATGATCACTAAGTGAAACTGGAACCTTTCACGGGTGAATCGGCCGTGGGAGCAGACAGATAAACCGGCCACGGTGTTTGTGAGCCGGTGTGGACGAGCAAGTTGTCCTCTGCGTTGTAAGCCGGCGCGGACGCGTGAACCGGCCGCGAGGGCGGACGGGCAAGTCGTCCGCGGCGTTGTAAGGCGGTGCGGACGGGCAAGTCGTCCGCGACGTTGTAAGGCGGTGCGGACGGGCAAGTCGGCCGGCGCATTGATGTAATCCGGATCATGACACGCCAGTCCGTAAAGCCGCGTGGTACCGCCGAACGTGCCTCCGTGGCATAACACCACTTTGTATGAATGATTCTCCTGCATATGAAAATACCGTAGAGCAGAGTAGTTGTGCTCATAGCAATTAAATTATATTAAGAAAAATGCATAGGAGAAATAACACCTGATTCGCGCGGACTAAGGAGGGGCAGGGCGGGGGAGACGCCTGCGTGGGAGGCCGTGTGGGTAATGGCTGACAAGGTAATGTGTCGGTCCAGTCTGCGGCCAGTGGCAACAGAGATGCTCGCGAGCGATGGCCAAGTCCTTCTCCGAATTGTGGATTTTTTTTTACGCGTTCACGCAATTGTAGCCAGCCAATCCAATAATTTCCTTGTTCTTTTCCCGATCTACTAGTACTATCCTTTTTTACAGTACTAGTGGAAGCGCTTGGGGGCTCTTTGGATTTGACTCGGGCTTCAGGCTAGAAAAAGTAGTGACAATGACTGATTTGACGTATCTGCTTCACAAGCACTACTACTTGAAGTAGTACATTTCCTTCGATCTTTGCTCCATGCTCGTGGAAGTAGCAGCAACAGCGTACACTGATACGCCTTAGGACTTGATGCGAGCGCCCGGATGATTGTTTCTCAGATCCAACTTGTACTAGTAGCACTTGGTCCTTTTAAAAAGTTGGCAGCAAGCCTAGGGTGCCACGCCATGCAATAGTGATGCTCCGAGTTGGGTTTGGACACGGACGACAGAACCGTCAAAGTCTTTTGGTCTCCGCAAGTTGCACGTCGTATCGATTGATTTCAAATGCAAGATTCCGACCCTCAACGACAACGGAAATTAATCCAGCCCCGACGGATCATCTGGTGGTGTGCGCCGACGCATAAACACGACCCTAATTTCTCCTTTGATTTTTAAATCGTGTATACATCGCTTTGACTGTTTGTTGATGATGTTGTCTTCTGCGCCGACTTCTTTTTCATCCGGAAAATTGCAAACTTCTCAATCCTTTTAGAGAAATCCCTTCAAGAACTCAACACCACCGTGCGCAGGCCCCACGGTGGGCGCCAACTGTCGTGGAATTGTCACGGCAGATGTCCTTAGTGTCAGGACTTAGTCGCGAGGCGAGCGCATCTATGTGGTAGCTTGAGAGGGGTTGATTGGGATGAGAGACGCAGGGCGGTTCAACGCACAAGACAAGGGTTTAGACAGCTTCGGGCCCCGGGAAACATCATCCGGTAATAGCCCTACATGCTGTTTGAGGCTAGGTCTCATTATGCTCATGAGAGAGTCGCCGGTAAGCCGGCTCTTTGTGTCTAGCCTTAGAGATTGTTTCTTGTTGCTTGTCCCTCTTTGGGGTGCCCTGCCCCTCCTTATATAAGTTAGAGGGGCGGGTTACATGTGGAGTCCTAGTAGGACTAGGACTAGTCTATCTTCTCTTACAAGTTAATTACAAGTCCGGGTCTTGTTTCCTTGTAAAGGAAATATTCGTCATCCCTTTCCTCTTAATCCGGCCCATCATAACATGAGCCGGCCTTCTGGGCTTTGAGCCTTGTTGTCCATCTGACCCGCCCGCCGAGTTACTAATGAGTCGCCAAGATCGGGCAGGTTATCTGCGAATCGCCAAGCTCCGGGCGGGTCACCAGTGAGTCGCCACTTCCGACCGGGTCATACCGCGGGATATATCCCCGACAGAACCAGTATAAACCCTCGTGTTCCTTGTCCCGCATAACCCCTTCAAGCTTCCTAGTTGCGATGGCTCCACGACTAAGTCCTAGCCCAAGGACATCTGCCGTGACAATTCCACGACACTGACCATAAGCCAAAAAGGACCAGAAGATATGATGGCAAGCACGTAAACATAGCAAGTTTCGTTATCAGGTTTCAGACTTAGCAGAAAACAGAGCATGGCAGAAATATTAATATGTAGGCCTCTTTGTGAGCTTGATGCACTCACTACAGAGCAATGCATGACAAACAAAGCATACCTACAGAAAGATGGCATGTTTATGAAGCTATAAATGGCAAGAACAATTGCATAGCATGTATGGATCATCTACAATAAGCTTGGCAAAATTGCATATCATGTTGAGAATCTGCCAGAAATATTTTATAGCAAAAGTAGAGCAAGATTGAGTCATGCTATGGCACTCTATAATTGCAAACAATTGCAGGAATGGTTCAACTACAACTATATCTACAAAACATCCTTACTGAACATCTCCAAAATATGCATGGATCTCTCTGTAGCATCAAGTTTACATGGCAACAAAATTACAGCAGACAAGGACTTGGAGAAATCACTAAGCCCCTGAAATCAGAAATATTACGGGGCCTACTTTACATGCTTGTGCTAGTAACCATAGAGATCACAAAAATACATGGACTACATCACTGGAAGGATGGCATGGCATACTTCAAAACACATGTAGAGCTCATGCTCATAATATGCACAGATTAAATGATACAAAAATGACAAATCTCCATGTTCTGCTAAGAACCAGAGATTAACAGCAACTAGCCCTCTTCCAACGAAGATTTGGGCACCAAGATGACCTCTAATGAACATGGTGCAATTGAACAAAATGAAGAGCATCACGAGGCGAACAATTTTACATATTACACGTGTGAATTGGAGCTACATGCACGAAGTTATCGCATCGGGAACAGAGGCACATGCTGAGATAAAACCAACACTTGGAGAAAAATTAGGGGGGCTACGGGAAGAAGTCAACGGGAGCAACCGTACCAGATCCCGATCGGGGCTGGCCGAGCTTCGACGGGCGGCGACCGGAGAGGAAGGAGGGAGAGGGGCTTCGGCGGTCGGAGCTGCGGGAGGAGGCCGGAGCGGCGGCAGGGCCGGCGGCGCGGCGGCGGGGCCGACCGGCGGCGGGCTGCGGAGGGCGCGGCGGGGCCGGCGGCGGCGGCGGTGAGCAAGGTGGCGGCGGCGGCGGACGCGGGGCGCGGGGCCCGAGCGGCGGCGGCGGCGGGAGGCGACGGGCCTGGAGGGCCGGGAGCGGGCCGGCGGGCCTCGGTGGAGGCGCGCCACGTGGCGTCTCCGGACTGGTCGGGCGGCGCGGCGGACGTTGTCCGGCCGGAGCGGACGCGTCCGGCGCGGCGCGGAGGGAGTGGGTTAGGGTTTCGTCTGTGATTCCGTTTTTCGGGATGCCCACATATAAATAGGTAGAGGGAGCTAGGAGGCTCCAAATGAGATGCGGTTTTCGCCCACACGATCGTGATCGAACGACCTAGAGCATGGAAGAGAGTTTGGTGGGTTTTGGGCTGATTTTAGAGGGGGTTTTGCTGGACACTCAAATGGACTTGTGGATGCCCGGTTAACCGATGGAGTACCAAACGACCTCCGAATGGAACGAAACTTGACCGGTAGTCTCCGGGTGGTATATTAAGACCACTTGACAAGCCTCGGTCCATTCCGAGAAAGTTTGACACACGCACACGAAAGAAAACAAGAGGGGTGCACCGGAGGAGATAGGAGAGCCGGATTGGAAAACGGACAACGGGGAAAATGCTCGGATGCATGAGACGAACACGTATGCGAATGCAATGCACATGATGACATGATATGAAAATGCATGACATGACAAAATACAAAACGAAAGACAAAACCCGACAACGGAGGGAAAATCATAATACATAGCCGGAAATGGCAAGAGTCGGAGTTACAAATATGGAAAGTTACATGCGGGGTGTTACAAAGGACCCCCATGGGCCAGTTCGGACAGCCAATGCATACACGAGGAAGATTCCACAAGACTTGGTGATCAAGACAAGGACTCCTCTCCACCGACGTATTCGACTAGGACTCTTGTTATCCTAGGCCTGTGGTACATTATATAAGCCGAGGCCGGGCTAGTCGATACGGATATGCGAGATCATTATGACATTATTCATCATACCCTTAGGTTTTAGACCTCAACACATGATCTCGAGGTAGATCAACTCTTGTAACCCCTATATTCATTGAGTATAATCAAGCAGCAGTATGTTTTTACCTCTTAGAGAGGGCCCGAACCTGGGTAAACACTGTGTCCCTCGTCTTCTGTTACCCATCGATCCATGATCCACATCTTGGGACCCCCTACCCCGAGATCTGTCGGTTTTGACACCACAATGGTGCTTTTATTGAGAGTTCCGCTGTGAGATCAACGAAGGATCGACGGCTCATCTGCAGATAAACTGCGACGTTGGCATCTTCGTCACCGACTCGACTGGTCACCTTGACTCAACCGAGCACTGCACTCCGCGTCAGATGATCA
This sequence comes from Aegilops tauschii subsp. strangulata, assembly GCF_002575655.3. Classification (NCBI taxonomy): domain Eukaryota; kingdom Viridiplantae; phylum Streptophyta; class Magnoliopsida; order Poales; family Poaceae; genus Aegilops; species Aegilops tauschii. The sequence continues at coordinate 394,034,659 of NC_053037.3, forward strand.
TGTTCGGACGATGACCTTCATCAACATCAACTCTGATCTCTCTCAAGATCGTGGAGGAATCGATCATGGAGCTCGAGGGCTCAACGTCAACATTGCCCTTGAGCGACCGTGTTGTTTTTCTGGACAGCGAACTTGTATCCGCCGCCACCGCCTCCTTGAGTGTCGTTTTAACAATTGCTTCGGTGTAATTATGCGGCATTAAGGGCCTGTTCGGAGACTCTCCCGCTCCTCAAGTCAGCTCCAGGAGTTGGTGGAGCTGTACCTAAAAATGACGGAGTGGGGAAAAGGCAGCTCCACAGATTCTCAAATTTCACGGAGCTGGAGAACTAGCGAACAGCTCCTAAGTCTACAACAACCATGCAAAATTTCTTCGAGTTCCGATGGAGGAATCTCCGGCAATCTACGATATACCGGAGCCCTGTCAAATTTGCACGGGAATCTGGACGAGTTTAGGGCGTGGTCTCCAGAGCCCAGCTCGGACGTCCTTTGGAAGATCCAACCGTTCATCTGTTGTGGAATTCCCATATCTACCACCCCTCAAAATTTCAGCCCGATCCGACGGTTCAAACTCCGGGAACCTTTCGATGAGTGGACCAATTTTCTGATATGTTTTCTGCGCGAATATGGATCCGATCCGAATTCATGTTTCTTTACGAATGTGATATTGGACAACCTTTTTAAAGGAATTTTTTCTAGGCTATTGTGCGTTGTTCTTAACACGTGCCCATAAAATTTTAAGCCTTCTCTGAGGTACTCTTCACCATCACGCTGGTGTCAAACCAGTCCAGTAACATTGCTCCACGGTCGTCGACCTGTGCTAGACACGTCATCGCTTTGTTGAGCCGAGCTTAACTCCTTCGGATCATCATCTCGGCGAGCCGAAAAAGAGTTCGGCATCGCGAAGGATAAATCATCACCAACATCGCCGCGCCACAGATTACACGGAGTGGGCACACCGGCATCGCCGCACAGTCACTTCATCAAGCCGGCATTGACCACGTCATGAGTTACAACCTGCATCGGCATGACCGCAATGTTGCTTCTTCAAGCCGATGTCCATCACGCCGACCTACTTCGACTCATCGGCTGACATGGAGGCTTCGACACCTCGGCTGGACCGGGGGCTCCGCTATTTCTTCATCAACATGCTCCGGTGACTTCGGTGTCACCGGCCGACCAGCTTCGACACATCGGCTGGCATGGTGGCTGCAACATCACCTTACCGACCTACTCCGTCACCTCGGCATTCAGGCGATTTGTTCAGACCGGACCATGTTGTCACCTCGGTGTGCCAACGTCGTCGTCCCACCTCCGTCGTCACAATTGTGTCATCGCCTTGGCGTGCTACCCTGTGTTGGCAACCTGCACCGTTCTCTTCATCAACCTACTCCGGTGAACTTCGGCGTCACCAGCCGACCAGCTTCGTCATTTTAGCTGGACCGGGGACTTTGCCTCGCCACATTGACTGTGCGGCATCACCACCTCATCAAGCCGAGCTTCTCGCTCGGCCACCTCAGGCTTGGGGGCTTGGACCTTGGCTAGGTTGCGGACTACGTCTTCGCCCCGGCACAAGCTCGGACCTTGTCAAGGATACCGAGTACATTAACCAGCTAAGTCGCCTCCATGCTCAATTTTTTCTTTCAATTTATTAATTCTTGTTTGGTTCAACCAAACATTATACTTGCGTTAAACAATAAAGTTGTTCGTTCGAATGATGATTGTTGAACACTTCTTTTTTCGTCACCTCGGTCATGAGGGTTTTCGTCACCTCGGCTGGATCGGGGGCTTCGGCTCGCCACATCGACTGTGCGGCATCGTCACTTCATCAAGCCGAGCTCTTCGCTCGGGCACCTCGGGACTGGCTTGGGGGCTGGGACCTCGACCCGCTGCAAGCTCGACCCGCGTCATCAACGCCGAACACATTAATCAGCTAAGTCGCTTTCATGCTCGAAATTTTTTAAATTTTAATTTGTGTTCGGTTCGACCATGCTCACGTGAGTTGTCTGTTAAAAGAAACTCCCTTTACCCATGTTAACTGGGGGCTCTTAAAATTTATATGAGTCGTTTTATAATAAATGTGTTTTCTTCTTGGTCGTTGCAAAGTCTTTTTCTACCGCTCCTTTTTCGACTCGAGTGTGTGGTCAATAGCCGGATAGCCTGGCTTCTCTCTAAAGCTGCTCGAGTTTAGTTCACTAAACTGGCCTCGGAGAAGCACTCTGCCTTCGGGATAAGGAGCTTGAAGCCGTAGGCTGGCCCGCTTGAAGTCTTGAGATCGGATGTGTCATGTTAAAGCACGACAGAAGCATAATTTATTTTAAGACCAATTTCTGGATTGGCACCAAAATCTCGATTTAGTCTAGACGTCAAGTTTCCGCATAAGTTTTTTGGTTTTTTGACATTATGGCACTTCTGATCTATTTGTGTGTTTTTCTTTTATGTGGCGGGACATCCTCTTGACCGAGGTACCCTGCGTAATAATCCAGCTTGGGAAATCTTTTTTGACCCATAGTTCGGCATTTTTCCTGCCGACCTGCACCTTGGTGTTGGGTCCGAGCATAAATCCCGTAGTACACTTCTGGACACTTTTTAAGCATTGACAATATCAACAGGGGGCTGGCAAAATGTTCTTGGATATTGCTTTATATGCATCGGTCTCGAATTGTGTCTTCGGTCAATAGTTGGGTTGCCCTCCTACGTTCCGCTTTGTTCGGCTAGCTGTGCAAAGGGAGAACCACTGCGATTGTGCTTCCAGCTAGCATGGTTAAGCGCCTCAGTGGAGAAAGCCGAAAACAGACTGTCACAATAAGTGTAAACTGGTCAGTGATCTGATGACTGTATTAAACTATAAGATTCATAGAGGTCACCCCGTGTTAAATGACGGTCCGCTCATAACATGGGCCGAAGTGTTTACTTATTGACCTCGACTGTCGCCGAACACTAACCAGGGGCTAGTAACTGGCCTCCCAACTTTAAGCTCCTATGACTAAGTGAAAGTTATAAAGTCCGCATATCTGATTGCCTCGTTTTCGCTAACACAACCGCCTTCGGGAACCGAGACGTCAGCTAAGCGTTGTTTTGTTATTGCGGAAACACCCTGTGTAGCATCTACAAAGGGGTGGAAGCCGGCGATGGGCCACTTTCAACTGATAAACGGTCGCAACGGAGTCAAATTAAACATATCATCGGCATTTCTATTTAATATACAAGGGCTGCCTTCCGTAATCATCATTATAAAGCCATAAATATGCATCAATTTGACTTAAGATTTTGGCCAAGCGGGGTTGCCTGGCTCCCGTGCTTACCCCTACGTTCCCGATTGTTCGGCTAGGAGGTAAGGGAGCACCTCTGTGATTGTTACTACCGGGTCATCCGAGTTAGTACCTCAGACTGGGTGAAGCCGACAGCTAGCGATCTTGAAGGATATAATTGGTCGGCAACGATGGAAGTGAAAATTTAGGTTCGCTAAAGACCACATAGTTCGGGAATTTCCCCAAACTGAATCCTCAATATTTTCCTCCCACATTGATCGGAGGTGCGGTTTCATGATCATGATCAGCATGACAACCCAAAGAAAGGAACCAATAGCGGGACTATTTTCTTTGGAAGATGTTTTTTACATTTAATAGCAATATAGCATATCTCTCCGCATACCTTTGTTTATAAAACCATATGGCCGGATTGCCTTGTTTGTCGTACAACTTTGCCCTTGTAAAGGCTTTATAAAGTAGGACAAACACTCCCCAGCTACTGGCCGAAGAGGTTGAAGCCGATGGTCGGTCAACAAAGTTTTGTACAATGCGGATCCGAGCATTAATGATGTAAAGTACTTGGATACATAGAACCATTACACATAAAAATTGCGAGTAAAATCCATTTACTGCAATCCATCTTTTAAACCCCTTGGGGCCTACCTTGGCGAGCTCGGATTTCGACCAGCTCTAAGCTACTTTAAGAGATCTTATTCTCTTTTTGAGAAGTTTGTGTTAAACACAACAAATTTTTCTGTCAAACGGATATCGATCCTTAATTCGGCCACCCGTGCCCACATTAAGGCTCGGGGGCTACTGGGCTTCGCGCACATTATTTACAAATATTAAAAGGGGCACATCGATCCCTTGATCTGGTGTTGCCACCCGACCAGTGGCTCGGGGCTACTACCTTGCCTATTCAATGCAGAAAATTCAAAGTGCTCAGTGTTCGGCGTGACCCAGCTATGGGAAAACGCGTCTTCGGACAACAATAGGTACCATCTGGACCTATCCAGCATCAAGCTAATATATTATAGCAACTTCTCAAAGACCCTCTCTCAAGGTCCAGTTCGCCGATCACTATTTCCTCTAATATATTACACTGCGTTTCTATTCCTAAGTATGCTGCCGAGCTGGGAATTGATCCTCAGGCTGATTTCACTAATCGACCTGAGTCTCAAGGGCTACTAGGATCAGCGGTTTCATGTTTTCCTTTAGGTGCATCTTGGGTTTTAGACCGACACACACCTGGAGGGCTACTGGTTATACATATCAGCAGTGAATAAATTGCACCGATTGGAAACAATTCCATAAAAAATCAGTTCATGACCAAGGTGGTAAACCACCTCAGATTTGGTCCGTCATAAAGCTTGGACACAAGTGGCTAGCTCCATAGAGGACATTTCTGGCATTAAGCTTGGCTGAACTCCTTCAACTTTTTCGAACCAAGGTGATCTATGACACCTCGGATGTAGTACGGCGTTGGAGCTCGGATACAGTCTATCGTTGGACTTCGGATATAGTCCGGCGTTGGATCTCGGATATAGTCTAGCGTTGGAGCTCGGATGCAGTCCAGCGTTGGAGCTCAGACGCAAGAAGACATTGCCACACGGGAACAACTTCGAACCCGAGGTGTGGCGTGAAAAATAGCAAGGCATTGATGAAGGCCGAAAACTTAAAGGTCTCCTCGGATGCCCGACATGTGCACTCTTCGGATTTAGCTCGGCAATCTCAAGATCAAAGATGGGAAGATTTGTTGAACCAGTTTTCAAGACTGATGACCGAAGACAAAGAACAGTTCGGAAGAACCGAGGAGCGTCCCCAACTTGAAGACCGGTTCAGGGGGCTACTGATTGTATCTTGGACTAGGGAGTACTCACCACGTCGTCTCCCGATCAGTTGGATTGGGCCGAGGACCCCCATGGCCGTTTACCCATGGGCCAATTCGGACAGCCGATGCATACACGAGGAAGATTCCACAAGACTTGGTGATCAAGACAAGGACTCCTCTCCACCGACGTATTCGACTAGGACTCTTGTTATCCTAGGCCTCTGATACATTATATAAGCCGAGGTCGGGCTAGTCGATAGGGATATGCGAGATCATTATGACATTATTCATCATACCCTTAGGTTTTAGACCTCAGCACATGATCTCGAGGTAGATCAACTCTTGTAACCCCTATATTCATCAAGTATAATCAAGCAGGAGTAGGGTCTTACCTCTTAGAGAGGGCCCGAACCTGGGTAAACACCGTGTCCCTCGTCTCCTGTTACCCATCGATCCATGATCCATAGCTTGGGACCCCCTACCTCGAGATCTGCCAATTTTGACACAGACAAGGGCCGCGAGCTGTGTGTCTGCGTCAACATCCCAGGGCTCAACAGGGTCGCGTCTCAGGAGCTTTTCTGGCCGTCCCACATCGGCCGGTGCGAGGGACCCCCCTCACATCTATGTTCGCATGCCTTTTGGCTTGTCAAACGCGGCTCCCACATTCCAGCACCACATGCGGGGCGTCCTGGTGGCTCGTGAGGCCAGGCATCAGGCGATCCTACAGGAGATGGCGACAAATCCTCGCGAGCCCCCGGGTCTCCAGAGCCTCATGAGGTTCAGGACCTGGGCGACTCGTGAGGAGCGACTTCTGCAGCGCATGACTTCGGCTACCTCAACACTTCTTCAGCAATGTTGCCAGGTGACATGTTTCGATTTGTTCAGTTGGGGGCGCCCCTCAGGCTGGATCATCCCCAAGCCACGTGGGTCCATCCCTGCGGCATGTATCATTTTTGCATCCATCAGAACTAGCTCTACCCTTTGATTATGAGTTGCTTTATGATTATCACCTGTCTGTTCGGTGCATCGACGCCATGAATGTCATGCACCCTTGCAAGAGCACCCTCGACCCCCTCATGATTAAGGACTGGCACGGCGTCTGTACTCGGGTCCGTCCTTGCAGCATCGTGAAACCCAAGTGGCTGAGCTCTGGCTCGCGAGCCAGCTCCCGTGTACGTCACCTCCCATGGTCCTTGGTGCCTAGTTCTCGCATGAGCTAATCAGGGGCGGGTAAGTTAGGGCGCGCGACCCGGTACCTCGCCACCGCGGGAGCCGCGCCCCGGTTGTCTTTCTTCAGGACATTTGCATGAGAAGACTGGGCACGACGTCTGTGCTCGGGTCCATCCCTGCAGCGTCAACAAACCCAACGGCTGAGCTCTGTCTGGCGGGCCGGCTCCGTTCACATCACCTCCTGGGGTCGTTGGTGTTTGGCCTTCTCATGCGATAACCTCAGGAGATTCACTCGGCGCAGGTTGCCTAAACATCTCGCAGGACTATCACAAGTGTTCCAAATCAAATTTAGGCGCAACCTGCCTTGAGGTAGGGCATTCGTGAGTCCTGCGCTGGCTCACGGGTGCCCATACACACCTCCTCTAGCCCTGTCGTGCAAGCCACGTGTCAGGGTGGGGCTGTACACGCCCTGGGGTCTCTCCTCAGAGGGAGCCCCCACCCACATACCAGTGGAAGCACCATGCTCCGTGCTGGCAGTCGACACGGTCGAGGAGCGGCTATGCCTGTGCAAGAGCGGAAGCGCCATGCTCCGCGTTGGTGATAAACAACTAAGGGTAGCCTCACGGCTGCAGCAACCTCAGGTGAGCCACTAGGCTCAATGCTTAGCCTCACCACGCTGCTTTCCTCTTGGGAGAGTCGCGCGAGGTGGCTGGGCACGGGGGCTACGCTCAGGTCACGCCTAGCGTACGCCACCTCGCCAGGTCCCACAGACCTGGTCTTCGCGCACCCCTCCCGAGCGAGAGCCCAGCAAGGAAAGGTATGGTGGTCTGTTCGTACGTCAAGGGGGACCCCTGGGCATCGCAACCCAGGGACCTAACTTTCCACGTAGCCCCTCACCCCTTGGTCTCGTCCTGGTGATCCGGAAGCGGCTGAGGTATGCGCGGGGCCGGGCCTTGCCGACGCGGAACGCTAAGACCCACTCTCGCATCTCCTTCCCGAGAGATGTTCGTATGTCAAGGGGGACTCCTGAGCATCACGACTCAGGAGCCTAACTGGTCACGTAGCCCCTCACCCCTTGGTCTCGTCCTGGTGATCCGGACGACCCAATGGCGGCTAAGGTATGCGCGGGGTCGGGCCCTCCCGACGCAGAACATCAAAGCAAACGGAAAGCAAATCGCAGAATCCTAGCAAATTATTACAAAACATATTGTCTCTTAAAAAGTACCAAGCACAAGTTCTTACGCCTCCACGAGGCACGATACATGTTGCAGGACTGAAACAGGGGGAAGCACCATCGTCAAGCCTCATCTTCAGCCTTGGGCGCCGCCGTCGCCCGCCTGGGGAGCCCCATCGTCGATGACGTCGCCGCTGTCCTTGCCATCAGCCCTAGCCACGGGGTCGACGACGAGGAACTTCCGCAGCAGGGCCTCCACCTGATCCTTCACAGCTTCGGCAGCAGCAGCGCAAAGCTCAGGGTTCACGGGCTCAAGCAAGGCGCCAAGGTCGAAGCTGGAGTCCCGGAGATAGAGGTGGCTGAAGACGTGCGTCGCGACCGAGATGGAAAGCGCGCGGGCCTCTCCCTCCACCATGGGGCCTACTCCGATGACGATGCCCTCGACCGTCGTGAAGATCTTGGGGAGCATCACGGCGGGGCCTTGCTCCGGAGTCGCCATCGGCTCCTTGTACTCGTCCCCGTAGAGATCCTGCAATGCCTTGCGAGACCTCGGCTCGACGGAGATGAAGGCATCGCGCCCCATGGCGGCCGCCTCCTTAGCAGCGGCGAGGAGCTTCTCCCTGGCCTCCAGTCGAGTCTCGTCCTCGGAGACGAGCTTAGTGTGGGACGCCCGGGCCGCCTCCACCTCTTCTTTCAGCTTCTCCTGGCGACCGCACTCTGTGGCCTGTTCCTAGGATGCCTACGTCAGCTCAGCGTCACGGTCGGCGATCGCAGCCTCCCGGGCCTTCAGCTTCTCCTCCTGCTCATCAAGCTGGCGGGCCGGGCCGCCTGCTTATCGCGGAGGACTTTCAGCTCAGCCTCCGCCTTCCGGCAGCGCTCTCGGCAGTCTCTGCATCCTTCAGCGCGGCATCATGGGCGGACGCTGCTATGCCGGCCACCTTCCTGCCCTCCTCAGTGGCGGCCTCGGCTTGGCCCCATGTTGCTCTAATGGACGAGTCTGCCTGGAGCCACCCCGAGACCAGCTCTAGACGCCCCGACGCCCTGCGCCGGTTAGGGCAACGAAGATCCTCCCGAAGCCGGTCCAGCACACAGAAGGCTTCCTCCAGAGCATCGGGCGCAACAGAAGAACCACAGCACGCTGACGTAATGGCTGGGGGAGGAGACGTTGCTGGCGTCAAGACTGGTGAAGTAGTAGCAGCAAGGATGACCAGGGCTCCTGAGCCCTCAGGTCGTCGGCAGGCGTGTTGAAGGCGAGCGCCTCCGGGGTCGACTTGGCCGTAGGGGCAGTCTCCTCCTGGGGTTGGGCCCTCAAGCCTCGAGAGGGCAACCCGGCCATGGGAGGACTCGAGGCAGCCTCGTCTTCCCACATCGTAGTCACCGCGGCCATGGCGGGCCGCCTGGCCTCAGAAGTCCCAACATCTTCCTTCCTTCTCTTCGCCTTTGGCGTCGGCCTGGCCGCAGAGAGGAAAATGTCAGAGCACCATGTCAAGAGCAGGAAGTGAAGACAAGATGATACACTCACTGGTCCGTGGCGATGTACTCCCTCGTCCTCCTCAGGAGCGCGGTGCCCACAGGCTTCCTGGGCGCAGGCATCGCCGCATCTTCAGGGATGGGCGAGCCTCCGGCCGGTTCTACGACGGTGGCTGCTGGCGATGAGGTGGAGGCGCCGCCCCGAGGAAGCAGCACAGACCTGTCCTTCTTCGGGATCCCCTCCCTCGGCCTCTTCAGAGGGGTACTTCCGGACCTTGTGGTGACCCCGGTGGCATGCGGCGACCCTCGACCAGGCGCTCGCCGACGTCATCGTCATCAGAGAAGACGCGAAGGAGCTTGCTCTGCCGCGGGGGAGAGATCTCCCCCGCCCCCTCCAAGGTCGCCTCCGAGTCCCCGTTGCCTTCCTCCCCGGAGAGGTCACCGGAGGACACCGGTACCGGGAAGCTCGGGGGCTGGGAAGGCTTCAGCGGCACGAGCCCATGCTCGTCGAAGGTGGGCATGGCGACAACTGCCTTCTCTCTATCGGTGCGGTGGTACAGCGGGAGATGGGCGTACGGAGGGCCACCCTAGTCCTTCCCGAGCAGGGTGCGCACGACCTTGCTCAGCTCCTCGTCAGACAAGTTGTCCGGGCGGAACCGGAGATCGTCTTCTGCGCCCTTAAAGCTCCACAGGGGGCGCGAGTGCGCCTGGAGCGAAGACAGGCGCTGCGTCAGGAACTCCTTGACGATCATGGCCCCAGTCAGCTTCTCCGCCTTCGGGTCCTCCGCCTTCAGGTCGGTCATCATCCTCTCCAGCAACTGCTCCACCCTGGGGTCGGTGAGCTTCTCGTGAGCCTATCGATCCAGGGGCGTCGGCAGCGCGGTCGGCAGCTCCAGTCGAGCGTGGGAGCACTTGGTATCCATGAAGATCCATTTGTGTCGGAAGTCCTCCACCTTCTTCCCGGCTCTCGAGATCGCGTTGCTGCCGTGAGCCACGATGAAGCTGGCGCACCCAGATCACTGCCCGCTGTTTATCCGGAGGTAGAAGAAGTGGTGGAATAGCGCGACGGAGGGCATCACCCCCACGAACGCCTCGCAATAGAAGGTGAAAATCGACAGGAGGAGAATGGAATTGGGGTGAAGATGTAAGGCGTGGATCCCGTAATGGCTAAGGATGCCGTAGAAGAATTGGGAGAAGGGGGGACGAGCCCCGCAAGGACGCTGTGTAGAAAGAGGGGGTAAAAGGTTTTACCCGGGGTTTCTAGCTCGGCAGAGCCGCCACGAAGCGCTGTCTCTCCTCCCTTGTTTCCGCTGCCCGCCGTCAGCGGGAGCATGACGGCAAGGTGCCTCTCCTCGGCAATGGGGGACGTGCTCAGGGCCGGCTCGAACCAGGACGCCGGGCGTGTGGCCGGGGCCGATGACTACGGCTTGTCGGAGGCCATCAGTGGCGAGCTCGAGGGAAGGATTCGGTAGATCTGGAGGCGTCCTGAGCAGAAGGAGAAGGGGATCCGAAGCAGGACGAAGGAAATACAATGAAGGCGCAGCGGCGGGCGCCATCCTTTTGTCAGCCCGGGACAGTTGCCGAGGCTGCGTGAGGAAGCAGAGACGCCCACGTCCCATCAATCGCCATGCGTCGACCAAGGCCGCAGGCGGTTAGGGCCCGCGGCGCTCCGCACTTGCCCTTTGGCTTAGCCTCGAAGCCAAGTTCAAGCGCGCCTTGGGCCCGGGGGCTACTGTCGGCGTTCTAGGAACGGGGGTACCCAGACTTGCCTATGTGCGGCCCAAGGCGTGGCTCCATCAATGGCCTGGTATGGCCCACCTTCAGCATCGAACTCAAGACCCTCGCGAGGGGCCAAGCCTCGCGAGGCGGACGACACCAAGACCTCCAGAAGGAGCGGCCTCCCTAGGCTGGCTCGTGAGGAGCGGAGATTTCTATGCAAGACTCACCTCACGAGGTTCGGATGACGCGAGCCATGATGACCAAGGCCAGGCGGGCGCCAGCGAGCGCAGTGCAGCAGTTTCCCCTTTGGTGCTAAAGAAGCAAGCGTAGGCACGGAGTCCCGAGGAATCAGCCAAAGGTTTCCATTCTCGTGCAACAAGACCAAGACCGCCAGGACGGCAGGACGGAGGTCATCGCCGAGCCCACCACGGTGTCACGACCAGAGGCTTTGCAGGCGAAGACTACTTCTGTCAGGATAAGATGTACTAGTTGTCTCCCTTCGAATTTGGCCGTTGTGGTATCCCTTCCCGCCTTCATTTGGGAAGAGGACGAAGGCACTATAAATAGGACCTAGCCACCACCATAGAAGGGGACGGATCATTTAGATCATCCTCTTCCCACCAGCTCAAGAACACTCCTCCTGAGGTTGTTCTTCCACTGTACTAGTTCATCCTCAGCCCCTCGAGGCCAATCCACCACAAAGCAGGAGTAGGGTGTTACACCTCAAGTTGGCCCGAACTTGGGTAAACTGTCATGTCTTCTTTCCTTTGAGTTCGTCGAGCTAGGTCGTGGGATCGTCGGGTTGGCAGACTGGGGAAGTTGAGTTCTCCGCATGCACCTGAGAGTTCGAACCTCTCAAGGGTTTGCGGATCCCGAAATCCGACAGTGGTGTCAACTTACTAGCTAGTCAACAAACGATTCTGCCTACCAGCTGTTGGATTGACATCCAACATCTGTCGTGTATCTTCTATCTCTTGTCTTCTTCCTCCAGCCGCCCAAACTAAACCACCCCGTCGATTCCGCCTGCTCCCGCCTCCCACGGCTGGCTGTGCCTCCGCCGCCCTACCGTACCCTCCAACATTGGCCAGTCCCTCCCTCTATTCCCCCACACGTCATGTTATTCTCCGGCGACATCAGCCCCAACACGAACCCGCACCCAAACTAGTCAACCCTCGTACTCCCCTCCGCCTGCAACTGGACCGACACATCTTCCACGGCTCCTGTTCGTTCCGTCCGAGGCCTTGCCGTCGGCCTTCGCCTTGGTTCGCTCGCCGTGCACGGTGCGCTGCCCTCTTGGATTGTCAACATCGTCAACAACCAAGAGGAACAAGGAGATGATTGTACGTGGAGAGGATGACAGTAGGGACCCACTAGGGTCATGGCAGTACGCAAGAAAGTGCCTCATTATTACAAGCCCAAAAAAATGGTTCCTCCTAATGGTTGCACATCTGGGGCCCACGCCATTGTCAACGTAGTCAACAAACGAGAGAATTACACAACGAGCGGCTGACACCAGGGACCCAACAGGTCGCGCAGTTGTTATTTACTCTCTTTTTTAGGAACAAGCAGTTGTTATTTATACTAGTTTTAGAGACGGGTCAAGGTAACAACAGGGCTGTGCGGGGACTGTGGCCCGTTTAGCCAGGGTTTTATTTATGTTTACCACATCATGAGCCCAGTTGTGTTTTTGTCTTGCTGAAAATGGCTAGCCCAGTTCTACTTATTTAAAGAAATACCCAACCGAAGCCTACTTGCTTTGTCAGCCCTGCTGGGCTGCAAATCTTTCAAGACGAGGAGAGTTTCATTCGGCTTGCCCAGAAAATTGGCTATCAGTAATGAGAAATAGGCTGTACATTTCTAAAACATAGGAAACTAGGAATTAGTTTCATTTTTTTTCATTTCAAGATTTTAAATTCCATTGATTTTTATGCGTGGGCAATTATTTGGATTTTATATTTATATAAATTTATTTTTCAGATTAGTTTGAATGTGACTCGAAATTTCGGGATTAAAAATAGTTGACCACACCGAAACATGCAAAAATTCGTATAATTTTTAACCGTGGCCACAATATGGGCTGTAATGCTAACAAAAAAACAAAAACAAAAACAAAAAGAAGATGGGTTCCAAAAAATCCTTAAGAATTAGCAAATGGGTTGTAAATTATTAGAAATAATGTCAGATGGGTTGTATGTTGTTTTCCATACATTTGAGGCTGACTTGTGCGCCTACTATAGGTTGACGCGTACGCTTTACTAAAAAAGGTTGATGCACAAGCAACGCCGTGTCAACTTAGTCAACACACAAGAGCAGTGACGGTTGGATGTCCATCCAACGGCCGTCGTGCTTCTTCAATCTCTGCTCTTCCTGCTCCAACCGCTCAAACAAGCGCCGGCGGGACTACGTGCTCCCTCTTCCCGCGGTCGGCTGTGCTGCCGCGTAGGCCTCACCGCCCCACCTTACTCCCATCGCTGGCCTAGCCATCCCTCTACTCACCCACACCTATTATTATTCTCCGATGATGGCAGACGAACCAGTAAACCCTCGTACTCCCCTCCGCGTGGGAAACAACTGTCGAGTCTTCCCTGGCTCCGTGTTGTTCCCTTCCTAGGCCTCGTCATCGTCCACCGCCCTGGTTCTCTCGGCGCGGCGTTGTCAACGTGGTCAACGAACGACATCCATTGAAAGTGGACTGTACGTGGAGAGGTTGACAGTTGGGTCCACGGCCGCACGCAAGGAAATGCCTCCTTATTACGCGCAAAATAATGATTCCTCACCTGACAGCTAGGACCCACCAAAAGGGCCTCTGCATTTCGTGAAAAAACGTTCCCCCCACTGATAGCTTGGACCCACCAGCTATATCTTCGCACGCAAGTAAGTGCCTTCTTATTACGCACAAAAAATGAATACGCCCCTGCTAGCTGGGACCCACCATAGTGGGAGGCTGACTTGTGGGCCTACTAAGTTGACGCGGACGGAGGGCTTTGTCAACTTAGTCAATATGAACGATTAGCTCCAGTGACTGTACGATGTCCATCCAACGGCCGTAGTGCTTCTTCGACCTATGGTCTTCTTGCTCCAGCCGCCCAAACTAGCGCCGGTCATGCCGCCTGCTCCTGCCTCATGTGGTCGGCTGTGCTGCCGCGCAGGCCTGACCGACCCACCCTTATCCAACCTCTGGCCAGGCCATCCCTCTACTCACCCACAACCTCTGTTATTCTGCGGCAACGGTAGCCTCACACCGCAGTCGAACCAGTCAACCCTTGTACTCCTCTCCGCGTGGGCATCCACTACCGCGTCTTCCCCGGCTCCGCGTAATCTCCTTCCTAGGCCTCACCGTTGTCCACCGCCTTGGTGCTCTCGGCACGGCATGGTCAATGTGGTCAAGGAACGACTTCCATCGGGAGAGTACTGTATGTGGAGAGGCTGACAGCTGGGTCCACGGCCGCAGCAAGGAAGTGCAACCTTATTATGCATAAAATAATGATTCCTCCACCTAACAGCAGGGACCCACCGGATGGGCCACCATATTTCGCGAAAAAGACATTTCCCCCTGACTGCTGGGACCCACCAGCTGCATTTTCGCACGCAAGGAAGTGTGTCCATATTACCGGCAAAACAATGATTCTCCCCCTGATAGCTAGGACCCACCAGTAATAACTTCGCACGCAAGGAAGTGCATCCTTATCCTCCCTGACAGTCGGGACCCACCTAGTCGAAACGTACGTAGCGTTGTCATTTTGGTCGCGAACGGTACGTACATACTGATCAATCGATTTGTCTGCAGGCTCCAGGGATGAACCGTGGCCGAGTAAGGAAGGGCACGTGTCGTAGTAGAGGCGCGGACGTAGCATGTCACGCAGTCCCGTCAATACCGTGGACACGTACGTACAACCAGGGTGCAAGAAGGTAAATACGGCCACGTACGTACATACAGGTGGGGTCTCGAACGCCTACTCGCGCATATGTACGGCTAGGGCTCGTGTATATGGAGAGGCAGCGGAGAGCAGCGACGGCCTCCTGTTCATCGGCAGCCAACCGGCTGGGTCGGAATGGAGAAACTGCGTCGTCGTGTTCATCGGGAGGCAACGAAATGCGTCATGTTCATTGGGAGCCAGCCGGCTTGGACGGAACAGCCGAAACGAGGCCTGGCGTACCGCAGAACAGAGGAAACGGCCTTGTGTTCGACCGCCTATGGTCTAAACGGGATCCTGTTCACCGGGAGGTGTCTGGCATACCGCAAAACAGAGGAAATGGACTTCTCTTCGACCTCCTACGGTTGAAACGGGGTCCTGTTGATCGGGAGGGGGTGGCATACCGCAAAACAAAGGAAACGGACTTCTCTTCGACCTCCTACGGTCGAAACGGGGGTCCTGTTCATCGGGAGGGGTGTGGCGTACCGCAAAACGGGACTCCATGGCTACTGTTCATCCACCGTCTACTACCTCGCTCCAGCCTCCACGGGCTACTGTTCATCCACCGTCGACCTCCTCCAGCCTCCACCTGCGACTGTTCATCCACGGCATCTCCCTCCTGCCTCCACCAGCGACTGTTCATCCACAGGCTCCTGTTCATCCAGCCTCCACTGGCTAATGTTCAACCATCCCTCCACTGGCTACTGTTCATCCAGCCTCCACTGGCTAATGTTCAACCAGCCCTCCACGGGGTCCTGTTCATCCACCCCCAACCGGCTCGATCGGGGTCCTGTTCATCCAGTGGCAACGACCTCTACTACCACGGGGTCCTGTTCATCCAACCCCCAACAATGCTCACTGTTCATCAAGAGGCAGCAGGTTCGATCGGCTTCAGTTAGCAGCAGTAGCGAAGGAATCGCTCGATCGGGTTCAGTTAACAGCCAGGGATCGATAGATCGCTCGGGTTCAGTAACGCGTAGCCAGTGCAATCACTCGGGTTCAGTAGGCGAACGCCTCGCTCGGGTTCAGTTAGAGCCCAACGTCTCGCACCCACGAGCGTACGTGTACGGGAGAAACGCGCAATCCCTCTGTGCATCGCTCGGCCCCAACCACCCACCGTAACAGGGAACTCCTCGATATTTTCCTCGCCCTTGCTTCTACCACAGTCTTTTCCGTCATGGACGGCCCAAAGAATGTCATGCAACTGCGTCTCCGGCCTGCCCAGGACGAAAAGCCCATTTCCTGTCATGATTTTTCGTCATAGAAGTAGGAGCCCACCACATCTATGATGATACCGGGTTTTGTCACAATTATCATCATAGAAGTGTCAGAAGCATGACAGGAAAAAATTCATTCGGCCCAAAATGTCACGGATGTGTCTTTTTTTTGTAGTGTTATGATCAACCAATAAAGACTCATGCACAGAATATGTGAGATGAAACGACAGAGGCCCCGAATTTTTTGGGGGTGCCGACTTTATTAAATTGACTATGAAAAGATATGTACATCAATGAAGGTATATACAAGGATGAGAGTCAATGACTCAAGTGTAGTAAGGCCGAAGGTGAGCAATGTTCCATGGCCTGTTAGTCTCTTGCTCAGAAGTATGTGATTTCTTGCGCTCACGTGTATCAATGAGATAATACGAACCATTGTTGAGATTCTTGCTAACCACAAAAGGTCCTTCCCAAGGTGGGGACAGCTTATGCATGCATGTCTGATCTTGAATTAGCCGGAGCACTAAGTCTCCCTCTTGAAACGCCCGAGTTTTGACTCCGCGACTATGATAGTGACGCAGGTCTTGTTGATAAATCGCTGATCGGGCTACTGCAAGATCAAGTTCTTCATCCAAAGCATCAAGTGCATTCTGACGCGTCGTCTCATTATCAGCTTCAACGTAAGCCGCCACCCTGGGCGAGTCATGACGGATATCACTGGGGAGAACCACCTCTGCGCCATAAACCATGAAGAAAGGCGTATAACCTATTGATCTGTTGGGGGTGGTTCTGATACTCCAAAGGACTGAAGGAAGCTCTTCCACCAAACAACCCGGCGATCATTCCAAAGAAACCATAAGCTGGGGCTTGATACCTCTCAAAATTTCCTGGTTAGCCCGTTCTGCTTGACCATTGGACTGTGGATGAGCCACTGATGACACATCAAGGCGGATGTGCTCTCGTTGATAGAAATCCTTCATAGCACCTTTAGACAAATTTGTGCCATTATTAGTGATAATACTATGAGGATAACCAAAGGAGAACATCAGCTTTTTAACAAACTGAACTGCAGTCGCCGCATCACAATTGCTAACTGGTTCTACCTCGAACCACTTGGTAAACTTGTCAACCGCCACCAAAAGGCGGGTCTTCTTATCCTTAGACCTCTTGAACGGTCCAACCATATCAAGCCCCCAGACCGCGAACGGCCAAGTTATTGGGATCATCTGCAATTCCTGAGCCGGCACATGAGCTTGTGTGGAAAATTTCTGACACCCATCACAATTTCTAACGATATCCTCTGCATCAGCATGAGCCGTTAACCAGTAAAACCCATGACAAAAAGCCTTAGCCACCAAATACTTTGAATCGGCATGATGACCACAGTCACCTTCATGAATCTCTCGTAAAATTTCACGGCCCTCCTCAGGAGAAACACAGCGTTGGAACACATTTGTATCACTGCGTCGATGTAACTCACCGCTGACAATAGTCATGGACTTGGACCTCCTTGTAATCTGCCGTGCCAAAATTTCATCCTCGAGTAACTCGCCACGAGTCATATAAGCCAGATAAGGCAGCACCCAGTCAGGAATAGTATGTAGAGCCGCCACCAACTGCGCCTCCGGGTCAGGGATAGCAAGGTCTTCCTCAGACGGTAACTTAACCGAAGGATTGTGTAACACATCAAGGAATATATTAGGGGCACCGGCTTACGTTGAGACCCAAGACGGGACAGTGCATCAGCCGCCTCGTTTTTCCGTCGATCAAGGTGGTCCACCCGATAGCCTTTAAAGTGACCAGCAATATTGCCAACTGCCCAGCGATAAGCCGCCATGAGCGGATCTTTAGAGTCCCACTTGCCTGAGACTTGCTTAGCCACGAGGTCTGAGTCGCCCAGGCACCTGACCCAGCTTAAATTCATTTCCTTAGCCATACGAAGGCCATGGAGCAAAGCTTCATACCCAGCTGCATTGTTAGTACAAGGAAACATTAACCTAAAAACATAACAGAATTTGTCACCTCATTGGGAAGTCAAAATAACTCCAGCCCTCGAGCCCTCCAACTGTCTAGACCCATCAAAGTGGATTGTCCAATATGTGTTGTCAGGCTTCTCCTCAGGTTTTTGCAATTCTGTCCAATCATTTATGAAATCCACCAAAGCTTGAGACTTGATGGCTGTTCTTGGCACATACTTCAAATTATGAGGTCCCAGCTCAATTGCCCACTTAGCAATCTGGCCCGTGGCTTCTCTGTTTTGAATAATATCTCCTAAAGGAGCAGAGGTGACCACAGTAATAGGATTTCCAAGAAAATAATGCTTCAACTTGCGAGTCGCCATGAACACTCATACGTCTCCAATGCATCTATAATTTTTTATTGTTCCCTGCTGTTACATTATCATTCTTGGATGTTTTACAATATTTTAATAGCAACTTCATATCATTTTTTGGGACTAACCAATTGACATAGTGCCCAGTGCCAGTTGCTGTTTTTTGCTTGTTTTTACATCACAAAAAATCAATATCAAACGGAGTCCAAATGCAGCAAAACAATTTGGAGATTTTTTTGGACTAGAAGACATCCAGTGGGCCAGAGAAGCACCTCGAGGGTGCCCCGAGGGGGGCACAACCCACCAAGGCGCCCCCAGGTGGGTTGTGCCCACCTCGGTGGCCTCCAGCACCGCCTCTTCGCTCTATAAATGCCCAAATATTCCAAAAACCCTAGGGGAGTCAACAAAATTTTGCTCCAATCGCCGCGAATTCCAGAACCGCGAGATCCAATCTAGAGCCCTTCTCCGGCACTCTGCTGGAGGGGGGATTATCACCAGTGTCCATCTTCATCATCCCGGCGGCCACCATGATGAGAAGGGAGTAGTCCTCCCTCGGGGCTGAGGGTTTGTACAGTAGCTATGTGTTTAATCTCTCTCTCTCTCTCATGTTCTTGAGATGTCACGATCTTGATGTATCGCGGGCTTTGTTAATATAGTCAGATCATATGATGTTTTCCCCTCTCTATCTTGTGATGAATTGAGTTTTCCCTTTGAGATTTCATTTTATCGGATTGAATACTTTTATGGATTTGAGAACACTTGATGTATGTCTTGCTATGAATACCTGTGGTGACAATGGGGTATCATATTGATTCACTTGATATATGTTTTGGCACTCAACTCGCGGATTCCCGAAGTGACATTGGGGTAATATATGCATAGGGGTTGATGCATGTTCTTGTCTTTGTTTCTCCGCTAGAAATCTTGGGGCACTCTTTGAGGTTCTTTGAGCTGGATTGAGTATTATGAATCTTAATTTGCTTTGGTGTTATTTTAGTATGAACTCTAGGATAGATCAAATGGAAATAATAGCTTTGTGTTATTTTAGTACGAACTCTTGAATAGATCGAACGAAAAGAATAGCTTTGAGGTGGTTTCGTACCCTACAAACAATTTTGTCTTATGTTCTCCACTAGATAGGAACTTTGGAGCGATTCTTCATTGCACGTTGAGGGATGGTTATATGATCCAATTATATTAGCACTGTTGAGAGATTGCACTAGCGAAAGTATGGACCCTAGGCCTCATTTTCAAGCATTGCAATACCATTTGTGCTCCATTTTATCAATTGCTACCTTGCTGTTTTTTATTGTTCTTACTGCAAAAACCAATATCTACTATCCATATTAATTACACTTGTATCACCATCTCTTAGTCGAACTAGTGCATCTATACAAATTACCATTGTATTTGGTGTGTTGGGGACACAAGAGACTTTTCATTAGTTGGTTGTAGGGTTGTTTGAGAGAGACCATCTTCATCCTACACCTCCCACGGATTGATAAACCTTAGGTCATCCACTTGGGGGAAAATTGCTACTGTCCTGCAAAACTCTGCGCTTGGAGGCCCAACAAGTGTCTACAAGAATAAAGTTGCGTACGAGACATCAAGCTCTTTTCTGGCGCCGTTGCCTGGGAGGTGAGTGCATGAAGGTATATCTTTAGATCTTGCAATCAAATCTTTTAGTTTCTTGTTTTATCACTAGTTTTGTTTTATAATAGAAAACTACAAAAAAATGGAGGTTGGGTTACCTCAGGTTGTTCTTTATCTTTATAATGTCTATCTTTAGAATAAGGATTCCGATAATTGTGCTCAATTGCTAGAAAAAGAATTCAACAAAATTTATGGCGTAAAAACGTTGGATGATGGGCATGATTGCAATATTGCTAGTGTGAATTCTTTGAATATCCATGATGTTAATGATGATTGCATTAGTCAGGATAATGATGTCTCGTATAAGAATGTCAATTTCTGCGGAGTGAATTGGAGTGCAAATGCACACCAAAAAGGGAAGATAGATTTTGTAAGAAGCATAAATATTTAGAAACGAAAAAGTTGCAAGAGAGGCTAGAAGATTGTGCTGAAAGATTTAATTTTTCTCGCCATCCTTGTGAACTTTGCAATGAACGTGGTTATTTAAATCTCCTATGCAAATTGTTTCATGATCAAATCGTTTCCATTGTGATAACTTGATTACCCTCGAGCATCATAAAGAGCTTAGTCTTCTTTTGGGGTATGAAGAAATGAAACGTATAACTAAGAGTGTTCCAAAATTTAATCTCAAGAGATTTCTTGATTTTGATCTAGAGGAAATTTATATGCTTTGTGCGGTAAATTGCATTGAGAAT
This sequence comes from Aegilops tauschii subsp. strangulata, assembly GCF_002575655.3. Taxonomy (NCBI): domain Eukaryota; kingdom Viridiplantae; phylum Streptophyta; class Magnoliopsida; order Poales; family Poaceae; genus Aegilops; species Aegilops tauschii. The sequence continues at coordinate 394,055,082 of NC_053037.3, forward strand.
CCTTATATTGACAACTATCTAAAGACAAGAAAAGAAATAGAATATGAAGAGAGTACTAATGAAAGGGAAAATATTTCCCAATACCCTCCTAGTGTTTATCATGATGAATCAGGTAACGAGGAGGAGCTTCCTATCCAATCAATCTCTTCAACAAGAAGCTCAAAAAAATTAATTAGACCCACACATGATGTGGTGAAGAAGAAGAAAAGAAGAAAGAATAGAGGTAAAAAGGTACCTCTCCCAAATAATGTTGCTCCTATTATTGTTGTGCCTCATGAAAATGAATCAAAAATAATTGTGGAAGATGATGCACTTGATGATGATTTTGTTATGCCTATTGCTTGTTGTGATGATTATGATTGGGAAGATAATGATACTTCTTATAATCTTGGAAATATTTTTGGCACCAACTTGGGAAATTATGATGGTAGCAATTGTTATACCGTTGGTGCTATCAATATTAATGATGAGAGTGGTTATGCTTATGATATGCCAAGCCACAAGCTTGGGGATGCTATGTTTGATGAGAATGACATGTTTGAGAATTTATTTGCTGCAATTAATGTTTGTCCCAAGCTTGGGGATGATATGCTTAATGAAGATGATATTTTTAGCCCCCCTACTTTGAATGATCAAATTTGCTATGATGATTGCATGCCTCCTATATATGATGAGAAAAAAGTTGCTACTTATGATGATTATTGTGATGATACTATGATATAAAAAGTAGTGATGATTATATTTATAAAACTTGGCATAGTTATGATTACCCTTTTCCTGAACATTACTCTTTTAATGTGGAAACAATTTATAGTATTCCAGTTTCATATGATACTCCCACCATTGTGAATGAGAAGAAATTTTCTTATGTGGAGAGTAATAAAATTTCTATGCTTGTGGATCATGAAAAGAATGCTTTATGTGATGGTTATATTGATGAATCTATTCATGATGCTACTGAAAATTATTATGAGAGAGGAACTTATGATTCATGAAGCTCTCTTTATGTTACAATCCTTATCTTTTAGGCGACCATCATTGAAATCATCATGCCTAGCTAAAAGGCATTAAAGAAAAGCGCTTGTTGGGAGACAACCCAACACTTACCCTTACTTTTTTTATGTGTTCACATGACAATGCTACTGTTGTAATCATGTTTTATTGCTTTTGTTTCAAGTGCCAAGTAAAGCCCTTGGGATAGTGTGGATGATAGTTGACTTGAATCTGTGCAAAAACAGAAACTTTTGCGCTTAGTCCAGGAATGTTCAAAATTCACTGGAACTTGATTTTTATCTGTTTTTTACAAGTGATAGATATACAGATTCCCTATGTTGTCCTAATTTTTCAGAATTTTTGGAGTTGCGGAAGTATGATTGTTTTCCAGATCATTACAGACTGTTTTGTTTTTGACAGATTCTGTTTTCAATGCATAGTTTGCTTGTTTCCTAGTTTCTATGGCTTATATTGCTCAATATAAATTATGGAAATGATATGCTACGGTAGGCATTGTGTGGAAACAATTAAGAATATTGTCTTTAACAGTACCAAAGTGAAATGGTTTGCTCTTTATCATACTAACCTATCTCACGAAGTTCCGTTAAGTTTTGTGTGATTTAAGTTTTCAAGTTTTGGGTGAGATGTCGATATGAGGAGAATAAGGAGTGACAAGACCCTAAGCTTGGGGATGCCCAAGGCAACCCAAGTTAAGATTCAAGGAATATCCAAGCAACTAAGCTTGGGGATGCCCCAGAAGGCATCCCCTCTTTCGTCTCCAACATTATCGGTTACCTTACTTTGAGCTATATTTTCATTCATCACTTGATATGAGTTTTGCTTAGAGCATCATTTTATTTTGTTTGTATTTTCTTGCTGCTATTTATAATAATTTTTTCATCTTTTACTTCAATAAAAGTGTCAAGGATAGCTTTCCACATGCTTATTTTGCAAGTATATGAGTTGCTGTTTCAAAACAGAAAGTTTATCGCTGTTGCAAATTCCGAGAAAAGTCAGAATGTGATAAAATGTTGAAACTTTTTGAATAGAAAGCTATAATAAATTTTCTACAGTGTGGTAATTTTCCAGAATTTTTGGAGTTAGGGAAGTATGATGAATCTTGCATTCTTTACAGACTATACTGTTTTAGCAGATTGCTGTTATGGTTGCATTGTTTGCATATGTTTGCTTGTTTAATGATTCTATTTGAGGATAGGAGTATTAAATATGAGAGGCATTTAGTATGCAATGTCAAATTGTAATTTTAGTGATTTGCTACAGTAGATAATGATAAGGTTTTGCATTGATTTATACTAACTTATCTCACGAGTTCTTGTTTAGTTTTGTGTGGATGAAGTTTTTTTTGAGAATTAGGGAAACCGTGATATGAGGGGAATTAAGGAGACACAAAAGCTCAAGCTTGGGGATGCCCAAGGAATCCCAACTTGATATTCCAAGAACTCTCAAGAATCTAAGCTTGGGGATGCCCCGGTAGGCATCCCACCTTTCTTCTTCAACAATTATCGGTTATAGTATCGGTTGAGCCTAAGTTTTTGCTTCTTCACATGATGTGTGCTATCCTTGGAATGTCATTTTGTTTTGTTTTTCTTGCTATTTTAATAAAATACTTAGATCTGAAACTTTTAAATAAGAGAGAGTCCACAATTAGCTACCTATTTACTTAACTACTCGCTTGATCTTCACTTATATCTTCTTGGAGTAGCTTGTTATTTGCTCTAGTGCTTCACTTATATTATTTTGAGAGAAGAAATTTTATGCTCATGTTCTTCACTTAAATTTGTTTGAGATATCAAAAGGAACATATGAAATTAGTCCCAAAGTGATAGATATTCAAGAGGGATATAATAAAACCTTTCATGAAGATCATAGGACAAACTAAACTTGATTCTATGTAATAGTTTTGTGATATGATGATAGTGATATGTGAGTCATGTTAATGAGTAATTATGCTTTAGTAAGAATATTGATGTTAAGGTTTGTGATTCCCTATGCAAGCACAAAAGTCAATAGTTATGCAATGAAATTACATCCTACTTGTGGTGCATTATTCGGTGTTAGTTATGCTTAATGCTCGCTTATGTGATTTTTCATTTCTTGGTTGGATGCTTCTCAATCTTTTTCTAGCCTTCACCTGTACTAAGTAGAAATACTACTTGTGCATCCAAAATCCTTAAACCCGGTTTTGCCACATGAGTCCACCATACCTACCTATATGCGGTATTCCCGTGTCGTTCTAAGAAATTTGTATGTACCATCTCTAATTTTCAAAATAATTTCCTTTTTGTGTGCTCGTACCGCTCATGAAGCAGCAGGGGGTGGCCAATATTTTCCATGCTAGATGTGTTATTCTCAAGATGAGTGTTTATTCACTTGTCATTGCACGAGGGTACGGCAAAGGTATTAGGGATGCCCAGTCCTGAAATGAAAAAGAAATTTACTTTATGTTGTCAAATAATAAATTACTTGGAAAGTGTTGGTATGGACAGTACCCGTGGATACGGCTAGCCGTGGATTGTGAAAGTATGGTGGAAAAAGGAATAAACTTTATTTTCTGTTTGGGAACCGCCTATGATATATCTAGCATGGACAGTGTCGGGAATTACTCGGTCATTTTCGTTGACGGGAAAAGTATGCCTCCCAAAAAAAATTATCTCTCAATTTAAGCTTTGAGCTCTGGCACCTCTACAAATCCCTACTTCCCTCTGCGAAGGGCCTATCTATTTACTTTATGCAATTTTTATTTTTTATTTGAGTCTCCATATTCTCTTATAAAGCACCAACTAAGGGGCACTACGATCGTACTTGAGCATTGGTTGTAGCTAATATGCGAGTGTGTTTCATGAATGGATCAATGATTGAGCATGATGGGCTAGGGATAACTTGCTTTAGTATTGATATTTTGAAAGACATGGTTGCTTGTTGATATGCTTGAGTATTGAATCGTCATGTCAAAACTAGACTATTGCTTTGAATCATATAAAAGTCCATATGTCCATGCTAAAAAGGAAAAGAATATGTGATGAACATGATAGGCAGCATTCCACATCAAAAATTCTGTTTTTATCATTTACCTACTTGAGGACGAGAAGGAATTAAGCTTGGGGATGCTGATACGTCTCCAACGTATCTATAATTTTTGATTGTTCCATGCTGTTATATTATCATTCTTGAATGTTTTACAATCATTTTATAGCAACTTTATATCATTTTTTGGGACTAACCTATTGACAGAGTGCCCAGTGCCAGTTGCTGTTTTTTGCTTGTTTTTTACATCGCAGAAAATCAATATCGAACGGAGTCCAAATGCAGTGAAACTTTTTGGACTTTTCTTTTGACCAGAAGACATCCAATGGGCCAAAGAAGCACCTAGGGGGTGCCCCGAGGGGGGCACAACCCACCAGGGCGCGCCTGGGGGCCCAGGCGCGCCCAGGTGGGTTGTGCCCACCTCGGTGGCCTCCCGCACCGCCTCTTCACTCTATAAATGTCCAAATATTCCAAAAACCCTAGGGGAGTCGACGAAATTTTGTTCCAGCCGCCGCTAGTTCCAGAACCGTGAGATCCAATCTAGAGCCCTTCTCCGGCACTCTGCCAGAGGGGGGAATCATCACCGGTGTCCATCTTCATCATCCCGGCAGCCACCATGATGAGAAGGGAGTAGTCCTCCCTTGGGGATGAGGGTTTGTACCAGTAGCTATGTGTTTAATCTCTCTCTCTCGTGTTCTTGAGATGTCACGATCTTGATGTATCGTGGGCTTTGTTAATATAGTCTAATCATATGATGTTTTCCCCTCTCTATCTTGTGACGAATTGAGTCTTCCCTTTGAGATTTCATTTCATCAAATTGAATACTTTTATGGATTTGAGAACACTTGATGTATGTCTTGCTATGAATACCTGTGGTGACAATGGGGTATCGTATTGATTCACTTGATATATGTTTTGGCACTCAACTCGCGGATTCCCGAGGTGACATTGGGGTAATCTATGCATAGGGGTTGATGCACGTTCTTGTCTTTGTTTCTCCGGTAGAAATCTTGGGGCACTCTTTGAGGTTCTTTGAGTTGGATTGAGTATTATGAATCTGAATTTGCTTTGGTGTTATTTTAGTACAAACTCTAGGATAGATCGAACGGAAAGAATAGCTTTGTGTTATTTTAGTACGAACTCTTGAATAGATCGAACGGAAAGAATAGCTTTGAGGTGGTTTCGTACCCTACAAACAATTTCATGTTCTCCACTAGATAGGAACTTTGGATTGATTCTTCATTGCACGTTGAGGGATGGTTATATGATCCAATTATATTAGCACTGTTGAGAGATTGCACTAGCGAAAGTATGGACCCCAGGCCTCATTTTCAAGCATTGCAATACCGTTTGTGCTCTGTTTTATCAATTTCTACCTTGCTATTTTTTATTGTTCTTACTACAAAAATCAATATCTACTATCCATATTACACTTGTATCACCATCTCTTCGCCGAACTAGTGCACCTATACAAATTACCATTGTATTTGGTATGTTGGGGACACAAGAGACTTTTTATTATTTGGTTGCAGAGTTGTGTTGAGAGACCATCTTCATCCTACACCTCCCATGGATTGATAAACCTTAGGTCATCCACTTGAGGGAAAATTGCTACTGTCCTACAAAACTCTGCGCTTGGAGGCCCAACACGTGTCTGCAAGAATAAAGTTGCGTAGTAGACATCAAACACCCCAAACACCAGTTTTTGCCAATGTGGATATCGTTGCTTGGACTCAGTCAATACCTCACTGACATAATAAGCCGCTGCTGAACTGGGTACTCCTTACCCACCTCCTTGCGCTCCACAACAACTGCTATGATTACTACCTTATTATTAGCCACCACGTACAGGAGCAAAGGCTCTTTTTCAATGGGAGTGGCGAGGATGGGCGGCTCAGCCAACTATTTCTTAAGCGCCTCAAACGCCTCATTGGCAGCATCACTCCAGACAAAGTGATATGTTTTTTTCAACATCTGATATAAAGGAATTGCCTTCTCTCCTAGGCGGCTTATGAATCGTCTTAGAGCGGCAATGCGACCCGCCAGGCGCTGAACGTCGTTGACACATGTCGGCTTAGAAAGGGAAGTAATGGCCTTTATCTTCTCCGGGTTAACCTCAATGCCTCGTTCTAAGACCAAATACCCCAACAGTTTACCTGCAGGCACACCAAAGACACACTTGGCCAGATTAAGCATCATTTTGTAAACCCGGAGATTGTCAAAAGTTTCCTTTAAATCATCAAGTAGAGTCTCCTTCTTCCTTGATTTGACCACAATATCATCCACATAAACATGAACGTTGCACCCAATCTGACTGTGAAAACAATTTTGAACACAGCGCTGATAAGTCGCCCGAGCACTCTTAAGTCCAAAAGGCATAGAAACATAGCAGAAAGCCCCAAAAGGTGTGATAAAAGATGTCTTCTCTTGGTCTTTGGCTGCCATCTTGATCTGATGATAACCAGAATAAGCATCCAGGAAGCATAAGCTCTCACAACCCGCCGTTGCATCAATGATCTGGTCGATACGGGGGAGAGCAAATGGATCAGCTGGACAAGCCTTGTTAAGATTGGTGTAGTCAACACACATACACCATGTGCCATTTTTCTTAAGCACAAGCACGGGATTAGCCAACCACTCAGGGTGAAAAACTTCCACGATAAACTTGGCCGCTAAGAGCCGGGCTACCTCTTCTCCAATAGCCTTACGTCGTTCTTCGTTGAAACGACAGAGGAACTATTTGACTGGCTTAAACTTAGGATCCACATTAAGGTTGTGCTCAACGAATTCTCTCGGTACACCCGGCATGTCAGAAGGTTTCCATGTAAATATGTCCCGATTCCCATGGATGAACTCGATGAGCACGCTTTCCTATTTGGGATCCATATTAGCCCCCATTGTGAACTGCTGAGATGAGTCGCCAGGAACAAAATCCACTTGCTTGGTATCATCGGCTGACTTAAACTTCAGCAGAGGGTCCTACTCAGTAGTAGGTTTCTTCAGAGGGGTCATATCAGCCGGGTCAACAATGTCCTTATAAAACTTAAGCTCCTCATTAGCACAAGTTGCCTCTGCGTAAGCAACATCACCTTCCTTGCATTCCAAAGCAATTTTCCGATCACCATGGACCATAATTGTCCCCTTTCGCCCTGGCATCTTGAGCTGTAGATAAACATAACAAGGGAGAGCCATGAACTTAGCATAAGCCAGCTGTCCGAACAAGGCATGATACGGACTCTTGAGTTTGACCACTTCAAACCACAATGTATCTGCCCTGTAGTCATAATCATCACCAAAGGCTACTTCCAGGGCAATTTTTTCCACAGGATACACCGACTTACCAGGCACAACACAATGGAAGACTATGGAAGATGGCTTAGGATCCTTGTTAGTTAAATTCATCCAGCGAAAAGTGTCATAATACACGATGTTGATACTGTTGCCACCATCCATAAGCACTTCAGTGAATTTATAGCCACCAACTTGAGGGGCCACCACAAGGGCTAAGTGACCCGGGTTATCAACCCGTGGCGGGTGATCCGCCCTGCTCCACGATATCGTGTGCTCAAACCATCTCAAATACTGTGGAACAGCTGGCTCTACCGCATGAACCGCCCGCTTATGAACCTTCTGATCTTGTTTGCAAAGACTTGTAGTGAAAACATGGTATTGGCCACCATTGAGCTGCTTTGGTTTACTCTGATACCCTGACTGGTTACCTTGCTGCTGGTTACCATGACCAGACTATTGATTATGACCACCATGGTTTCCTTGACCTTGAAAGCCAGAATTTGAGCCGCCACCACCAAAACCGGACCCCTGAGAGTCGAAACCTGACCCGCCGGGCGGCCCATTGTTATTGCCATGATTCTGACTGAGGCTGTAATTTCTGAACTCTCGCATAACCCAACAATCCTTCTAGGCATGAGTGGATGGCCTGTTGGGAAGACTATGCTTCGGGCAAGGTTCAGTAAGCATCGCCTCAAGGTTGAAAGGCTTTGCTCCGCCAAAGGGAGGCTTACCATTACCGTTGCGGCGTTGGTTTTTATGCCCGGTATTGGTGTTGGCCACTAAATCTGACCCACCATCGGGGTGCCTCCGCTTACCACCATCACCCTGGTTGTTGCTATTATTCCCTGCTGCATTCTGATGTTGACCTTTACCATTGCCATTCTTCTTGCCCTTGCTGGATTTATCCTCATCATCAGAACCAGGGTCCTTTGTACTATCCAAGTCTGCATACTTGGTGAGAGCCGCCATGAGCTCACCATATCATTGCAATAACGCTTAAGCCGCCCGAGCTTCTGCTTGAGAGGCAAAAAACGACAGCTTTTCTCCAAGACTGTCTGAGCCACCGCAATGTTATCAAAGGAATGAATAATGATCGAGACCCGCCGGACCCAATGGTGGGCCGACTCATCCTCACGCTGCACGCAATGATCCAATTCAACAATAGTCAGAGGTTGCTTGCATGTCCCTTGGAAGTTTTTGATGAAACGCGCCTTCAACTCTGCCCATGAATTGATAGAATTGGGAGGTAAACCTTTCAACCATGTACGATCCGGCCCTTCCAACATCATAGTGAAATAGTTGGCACAAACAGCATCGTTGACATCCAACATCTCCATGGCTAACTCATAACTCTCAATCCAAGCTCGAGGAGGGAGATCAGCTGTATAATTGGGCACCTTGCGAAGACCCTTAAAATCTTTGGGCAGACGTTCATTACGCAAAGCCGGTACTAAACATGGCACACCAACCGCCCTGGAAATTGTCCCGGCTCCTACCAAGGTTGAAGGGGTCACCGGAGGCTGCTGATAAGCCCCCAGTTGAGCCGTCGGCGCCGCCTCTCGGTGAGCTCTAACCTCGTCAACGATCGCCTGAGCATGAGTAAGGGGCGGGCCATCTTGGAGCGGTCGACGACGTCATTCACTACTGGAAACCTCGGGTGACTCAATACGCCGGCTGTAACTACGGCTTGGGAGGGGAGTTGAGTGCAGCCGATCACGACTGTATGAATATTTCTCCTGCTATGCAACCACTGCTTGCAAGAGCTCAATCGCGTTCCATGCCTCTACCGCGAAGGGCGTCTCATCAGTAAGAGGGAGCATATTGAGCCTGGTAGCTGCCGCTAACATGTTATCCACCGGGTTAGAATAATGACCGGGTGGTGTCGAAAAAAGCTGAGGCAGGGTCTAATCCCTACGGGGCGGGTCTGGCAGTCGAGGCTGAGCCGCCGCCCCACTCCCTGGCACCTAGCTCTGTAGCCTGGGTTGTGCCTGGCAGATTACTTGGTCCTGCCCGGGGCATGTGAAAAAGGCTGCGCACCTCATACTGCAATGGCAGGAGGGTTTGGTGTCTCCTTCAAAGGATAGCATTGTACGCGTTATGATCCAGACTTAAGCGAAAAGCCTCCGCCCTTATACGATGTGACTCTGCATCCATTTGGGCTCGTCCCGTTGCCATCCTGGCATTCTCTACATTAAGATCCTCCTGGGCTTCGGCTACCTCATCTAGCACCTTTGCAATCTCTGCATTATGCTCTGCTTGATTCGTCGCAGTAACCTCTGTTGCTAACAAGGTTGTCAAAGTTCCCAAGAGATCTGACAAAACCTGAGTCATCAGCCTCTCTGAGCTGCCAGCACGGGCCGCCGCAGCCGCCGAACTAGACATCATAGCTGCAGTTGTTGATGAATTGAGAGCCGGCCCCATGCCAGCCATGAAGATAGCAGCCCTGCTCGGTGGCTCATAGGGGTCCGGAATACTGTTGCCATCAGAATAGCCCCCAAGCCCGCCGTCTTGAAGCTAGTAAATCGACTCCGTCTCTCCGGTTGAGGACTCATCACCTGAGTAGATAAGAGTCTCTCCTCCGGATACCGAATCCTTCGCAAGATCCGCGCCATGCGCGAAACCGACGAAAAGACGCTTCTGGCCGGGTTGAACCCAGGCGGGTTGCATGCGCCGAGCCGACTCGATGAGGTCGGTAGAGGTGTCCGGCTCAGGCTCAGATCCGCCGATCTTTCCGATGAATACATGAATTCCACTGAATGGTGCCCGGTACCCGTACTCGATTAAATCGGCCTCGGGGCCCCAGCCGGCGTCGTCGATGTAGAGCTTGCCGCGGCGACTCTTGGTCATCCTGCCAACAGTGTATCCCTCAGTCCCTGGGAAGTATCCCTTCAAGAACTCGAAACCACCGTGCGCTAGCCCCACGGTGGGAGCCAACTGTGGTGGGGTTAACACAGCAGATGTCCTAGTGAAATGACTTAAGCGTGGAGCCATCGCAACGTAGGTTAGCTTAAAGGGGTTGAGCGGGACGAGAGACATGAGTTTACCCAGGTTCGGTCCCTCACAAACAAGGTAAAAGCCTACATCCAGCTTTGAGCTGTATTGCTTGAGTATCGATTACAAGGGAGCAGAATCACTTGACCTAGCTATCGATTGATTGTAACTTAAGTTTACCCACCGTAGGGTCTCGCCTTTATATACACAGGTCGAGACCCTGGGCTTACAAGAGTCCAGGTCAGGTCATACTTAATGACCGACTCTAGTTCTAAATTGCCTTGCCTTGTAAGACAAGTCGCCATTGGGCGGCTTACACTTCCGGGTCACGCTCTACCTTCTGGTCTTGGGCCTTCATTCGGCTCATCGTGTAAGTCGCCGCCAGGCTTCGTGTCTTGGTCTCTTGGGCCTGTCTAAGGCCTTATTGTTTAGGTCACCAACATCTTAACCCGGCCCTTCTAGGGCGGGTTATACCGTGGGGTTATATCCCCCAGCACACACCGTAACACACAGAATCTTTTCTCGTCGAGAGGCTTGGTGAATATATCAGCGAGATAGTCTTCGGTCTTGACGTGATTGATGATAATATCCTCTCGAGCAACATGATCGCGAATAAAATGGTGTCTGATGGCAATATGCATCATGCGAGAATGCTGCACAAGATTATGTGCAATTTTGATGGCACTCTCATTGTCACAATATAGAGGAATATGCTTGACCTTGATGCCATAATCCTTCATTGTTTGCTTCATCCACAATAACTGAGTGCAACATGCACCAGCAGCAATATATTCGGCTTCAGCCGCAGAGAGAGATACACAATTATGCTTCCTTGATGACCAACAGACCAATGATCTATCGAGGAAATGACATGTCCCCGAGGTAGATTTCTTAACAACCAAGTCACCGGCCCAATCTGAGTCTGAATAACCAACAAGATCAAACTATGCTCCCTTAGGATACCATAAACCTAAGGTGGGGGTGTGAGCCAAATATCTCAGAATGCGCTTGACCGCTTGGTGATGCGATTCTTTCAGTGCTGCTTGATAGCGGGCACACATGCAAACACTCAACATAATGTCAGGTCTGGATGCACATAGATAAAGAAGAGATCCAATCATCGAATGATAGGCTTTCTAATCATAATCCTTACCATATACATCTGCATCCAGCTTACCATTCGTGGGCATTGGAGTCTTATAGCCCTTCATTTTGGAATCTTGCATTTTGAACTTCTTCAGGCACTCTTTCAGATATTTCTCCTGAGAGATGAATATGCCATTTGCTTGTTGACGAATTTGCAGTCCGAGAAAGAATTTGAGTTCACCCATCATGGGCATTTGATATTTATCGGACACCATTTTCCCGAATTCTAAGTTGCAAGCATTGTTAGTACAACCGAAGATAATATCATCCACATAGATTTCAAAAATGAATAAATCATTGTCAACAACACGAGTGAAAAGAGTGGGATCTATGGATCCTGGCTTGAACCCTTTGTCGAGCAAAAACTTCTTCAGGGTGTCATATCAAGCTCAGGGGCTTGCTTTAGCCCATAAAAATCTTTCTTCAACCTGAAAACTTTGTTAGGAAACTCAGGGTGTTCAAAGCCAGGTGGTTGTCTAACATAAACTTCCTCATTAATTTCACCATTGAGGAAGGCACTTTTCACATCCATTTGATAAAGCAAGATATCATTGTAATTTGCCTAAGCGAGAAGAATGTGAATTGCCTCAAGGCGTGCAACAAGAGCATATGTTTCACCGAAACCAATACCTTCTACTTGAATGTACCCTTGAGTAACAAGTTGTGCTTTGTTTCTCACCATAATACCATTTTCACCTTGCTTATTGTGGAAAATCCATTAATATTGTGCTTCTCGGGATTCGGTTTGTTAACCAGTTCCCACACATCATTCAATTCGAATTGCACCAATTCCTCTTGCATGGCATTCATCCAATCTGGATCATTCATGGCTTCTTCATACTTGGTAGGTTCTGCCAATGAAACAAAGGAGAAACTGCCATAGTAATTAGCCAAACTAGTGCATGAACGAGTTGTGGGTTGATAACCTGGATTCTCAGTTTCATTGAGAATTAGTGAAGGATCAACTCGATTTTCCACACGAGGATGAGCATTTTCTTCGTGATGGTCATTATCATCAGCATCAGCATTTGTGTCATCATTCCCTTCAGGATTGCCATTTTGATCGGCATTTGGATTTTGATTGCCATTTCCATTTGGAGGAGCATTTGCTTTGGCAGTGGATTGACGAGTTCTGCTTTGAGTCATAGGAGCATCATCATCAGAAGACTTCGGTACACTTCCTTCAACAGGCTTGGCGCTCCCAATGGCCATTTGCTGAATAGCATCCGATATCAGCGATTCATCTATCACATTTGGCATGTGCTCCTTTTGAGAGCCGTTAGATTCATCAAACCGCACATTTACCATTTCCATAACTTTCATGTGGTGAGAGTTATAGACACGATACGTATGCGAGTTTGAGCTATAACCAAGAAGAAAACCTTCATGTGCCTTGGGTGCGAACTTGGAAGAATGATTCATGTCAAGAATGTAACAAGGTGCACCAAAAACACGTAGATAAGAAACATTCGGTTTCTTGCCAGTGATAAGCTCATATGAAGTTTTCTTAAGGAACTTGTGAAGATAAACATGATTGATAACATGACAGGCAGTGTTAATAGCATCAGCCCAGACACGAATGGGAGTTTTATACTCACTGAGCATTGTTCTTTCCATTTCGATAAGCGTTCTGTTCTTTCATTCGACAACTCCATTTTGTTGGGGAGTGTATGCAGAAGAGAAATCATGAGTAATACCATGATCATCGAGAAAAATCAGCAATGTGAGTATTTTTTAACTCAGTTCCATTGTCACTACTGACATGCTTAATTTGCACATCATATTCATTTTGGGCCTTCTTAGCGAAGCTTTTGAAGATATCTTGAGCACAAGTCTTGTCTTCGAGAAAGAATTGCCAAGTGTATCGAGAGAAATCATCAACAATAACCAGACCATAATGGTTGCCACCGAAGCTAGCATAATTTTGAGGACCGAATAAATCCATATGAAGAATTTCTAGTGGTCTTGTTATGGTCATAACTGTGTTGGAAGAATGATGCTTCTTAGCCAATTTACTAGCCTCACAAGTAGCACAGAGACGATTTTTGTTGAATTTCACATCAGGAATGCCACGGAGATGCTTTTTCTTCGATAGGGTCTGCAAATTTCTCATACCTGCATGACCAAGTCTACGGTGCCATAGCCAACCTTCGGTTGGTTTTGCAAGCAAACAAGTTTGGACTGAGGGACCCTTAGAGAAATCCACAATATAAAGATCACCCTTTCTAATTCCCTCAAAGACGAAGGAATTGTCAGAATCCATGAAGATGATGCATTTGGATATCGAGAATAAAACTAGCATGCCTAAATCACAAAGCTTGCCAACAGACATAAGATTGAATCCAAGGGATTGAACAAGTAGCACATTATCAATAGATTTGTCCTTGGATATGGCAATTTTACCTAGCCCAAATACCTTTCCCTTGTTGTTGTCGCCAAAAGTGATATACTTCAAAGGAGAAGCAGTTAAGTTGGGGTCGACAAACAATGACTTGTCTCCGGTCATATGACTAGTGCATCCATTGTCCATAATCCATTCAGTGCACCTGGAGACATAGTCCTACAGAAGAATTAGGCACCACCCACATCTTTGCAGGTGGCTTCGAAACAAATGAATGAGTAGGATATGATTTCTTTCGGTAAGCATAGTTGTTACTCGATGAGGAGCGAGCATAATTGAAAGAGTAAGCATTGTAATTCTTTCCAGGCGCATGGGCATAGTGTTTGTATCCAGTATGCTTATACTCATTCTGTCAAATTCTTTGTTTCTGCATGGTCGGTCGAGCAGAAACAGGCAAGGCATCAACAGTTTCTTTGGCACCCAAATGGCTTTCTTTGGGGGGGGTTTCTGCTGTTTGGTCCAAAATAGCGAGCAACTGTCTCACCATGTTGATTCTTGAACAACTTACAGTTGTCCAGGGAATCATCATCAGTATATTCAGGAATAGGAGAGTTGTATACCGAAAGTAATGCTGGATCGAGCGTTTTGCTCTTTGCGGGAACCCACACAGTTTGAGGAAACTGATGTGGTTCCCAGTGAGAACCATCTTCATTCAGTTTCCTTTCGAACCCGATACCTTCCTTTCTGGGATTTTTGTGAAGGATAGGTTTCTTAAAAACATCACAGAGGGTTTGATGCCCTTTGAGAGATTTGAACATTCATGTCTGAAGAAGATCCTTTAACCTAGCATTCCCATTAGAAACAGAACCATTTTCCTCGATCGAGGGGTTAGCATTCACAGATGATTCAACATTTGATTCAGCATTGGTTCGTTCAAGGCATTTTAAACATGGTGGCTCAACCACTTCAAGTTTCTCTTTAAGTTGTTGGGTGAGAAGAGAATTTTCTCTCATCAAATCCTCATGAGCCTCTCTCAGCGCCTCGAGTTCCTGTTTCTTTTTCAGGTAGTCATAGGTCAATCTTTCGTGGTCTATTGAGAGAAAATCTTGACGAGTTGAGAGTTCATCCATTCATGACTTGAGAGTGGAATACTCTTTGGTCAGCGATTGGTTTTTCTCCATCTCCTCAACCAACAACCCTTTAGATTTCCAGAGGGTTTTCTCAGTTTTCTCAAGAGAATTTTGTTGAATATTGGCAATTTGATCAACTTAGCGTGGTCATCCTCATCAGAAGAAAATTGATCACTGGAGTGAACCTGATGATGTTTGGAGGATACCTTTTCTTTCGAAGCCTTGTCCATGAAGCAGCAGACATTAGATTCATCGTCGCTTGATGGATTCCCGAAGAAGTTTATCGTAGCAGAGGAGGCACATGCTATGCCCGCCATGCCGGAGTAGGAATCCTCACCGGATTCTTCTTCTTCTTTGGATCCTAACGATTCCTCTTCATTCGAATCCATTTCCTTGCCGATGTATGCCTTGGCCTTGCGAGAGGTATTCTTGCGGTTGGAGGAGGACTTGGAAGGATTTCTTGACAAAGATTTTGACATGGAGTTGTCCTTCTTCTTGAAGAATTTCTTCATTATCTTCTCATCATCGGAGTCATAGTTCTTGCTCTTGCTTTTGCCTTGATGGTTGCCTGAATCATATCTCCCACTAGCACGGATTTCAACTTCCCAGAAAGGGTAGTCCAAAATGAAGTGTCCAGGCTTTTTGCACTTGAAGCGGGTGTATTCTCCAGCAGGTTTTGATGAAGATTTTGAACCCCTAGAGTTGCTTGAACTTCTCTTATGGAACTGGCTCTTCTTGTGAAAGCGTTGGAATTTTTTCATGATCAGTGCGAGACCTTTGCTAAGTTTTTCTGGATCATCTGAATGTTCTTCGGCATTTCCATCTGAAGAGGAATCAACCACTTCCTTGAGAGCATGATTTTTGCGTAAGCTTGAGCTGTACAGATCTCTTTTCTCTTCTTCATGTTCCTCGTGAGTGTTCAATCTCTCCATGATATTAGTAGAGTCAAGGTGCTTGAAGTCAGGTCGCTCACGTATCATCAGAACTAGTGTATCCAAAGAACTGTTAAGAGACCGAAGCAGTTTCTTCACGACTTCATGGTCAGTGATGTCTTTGGCGCCGAGACCTTGAAGTTCATTCGCGATATCACTTAGGCGGTCGAAGGTTTGTTGGCAGCTTTCATTTCCAATGCGCTTGAAGCGGTTGAACTTGGCTCGAAGTTTATCAATTCTAGCTTCTTTCTGAGTTGAAACTCCTTCATTGATCTTTTCGAGGACATCCCACAATTCCTTCGCAGTTTCACATTAGCGGTAGCAAAGAAATTGTGCCCGATTGAGATGACCACCAATTTCATCTTTGGCATGAGCATCCAGTTGAATGAGCCTCTTTTCTTCGTCGGAAGGGGCTTGAGGTACAGCAACGTTGAGCCCGAATTGCACCACATTCCACACAACATCATCTATTTCTCAGAGACGGATCTTCATCTTCTCCTTCCAGAAGGGATAGTCCGTCCCATCGAATATGGGAATCTTGAGATGCGACTTGTTGTTTACTGAAGACATACTTAAACTCCAAAGTCGTTAGACTAAAATGAGCAGAGTCAAGGAGAACCTGGCTCTAATACCAATTGTAGGAACGAAGTATGTCTACCAGAGGGGGTGAATGGGAGTTTTATATTTTCTTCGGAAACTTAAATCTCTCAGAACCCAGCAGCGGAATGAATGAAAAACAAACTATAGTGAACTAAAATAGAGTACCGAACAAAAACTAAGACATGCATCAAAGTAAATCATAAGAATGAAGACCCATCGAAGGTAAACATGAGTGACAGAGATAACCGAAGATGCTCGATGGCGACAAGGTATTTGTTCAACCAGTTTGTCCTTCTGCACAAGGATTGCGTCTGGTTGGAGGGGTTGTGACTTAACACGGAAGATAAACTCTCTTCACCCTATTCTCCTTGACAATCGAGTCGTCAACCGATGTTGATCACTCATGGTAGATACTTGAAGGAGATCTCCGAACCTTTACAGACTTCTTCTTCGAGAACCACAATCACTCTTGGTCTCTGAAGAAATTGACACCTAACCGTCTAGAGAGTTTGCAGCCCTCAAGAGTAATAGGTGGAGCGTACTAAACTTAGATTCCAGTGATGCTGAACCACTACCTAATTCTTCGGCTCTAGGGTTTTTCCCTCGGTGTATTTTAAACTCAAATTGCTCATAGAGTGGGTTGCTCAACAATCTTCTTAGAATCAAATGGAGCAGCAACAGACAAAGCCGGCGCGGGGTGGCTATTTATAGCCGCAGCTTTCTCGGATGGGAAATGACCATTTTGGACACGAGGTCCAGCCAATGGCCAACCGCCACATTCACAACGGTCGGATTTTGGAGCAACGATAACATTACTTGAGGAACAAGTAATGCTAACTCCTCGGCGTGAGTCAAATCTCTTGTAGCGAAGAAGATCACAGTCTCTTGCTGGCAAGTATTTGCTCGGAGCACAAAGAGATTTTTCAGCTTTCATAGGATTTGGGTTTAGCATCAGAGAATCAAAGCTTCGAACGCTACACCCCTCTTAATAGTACGGTGGTCCTATGACTCAATGAAAGAAGAAGAACGAGACAAATGCTACATCTTCATCTCGTCTTCATTCTTCCTCAAGCGCAGTCATTTGCTTCGAACATGCACCGAACCAATTGCTTAAACTTCAGCAATTTTTAGGGGTCACTCTTGTTAGCTTTACCTTCGGTGATAACCTTCGCTGCCACGCAGGGAGATTATCTTCGTCGTTTGCATCAAACTCCTCGATACTTCAAGGACCTATTATTCAGTGTGCACTAGCAAACACATAAGTCCCATACTGTTTATGTCAACAAACTCCAAAACATAAGGGGCCTAACATTGCACCAACAACCCTCTTGAATGTGAATTTGGTAACAACCAATTTTAAGATAAATTTTAGGGAAAATTGTGGCTCTGCTAAGCTCATCTAGCATATCGTCAAGGCGTGGAATGGGATGCCTATAGCGTACGATAATAGCATTTATGGGACGGCAATCGGAACACATGCGAAAACTACCATCCCTCTTAGGCACAAGAATAACCGGAATGGCACAAGGGCTTAAGCTTTCACGTACATGCCCATTGTCAATGAGGTGTTGTACTTGCCTTCGTATTTCCTTGGTTTCGTCGGGGTTGACGTGATACAGTGCCTTGTTCGGTAAAGGTGCGTCGGGGACGAGGTCCATGCGGTGTTCGATGCCTCGTAGTGGAGGTAGTCCTGGAGGTAGCTCATCGGGGAAAATGTTCGCGAACTCCTACAATAGATTAGAGTGAGATGGTGAGAGGCGTTAGTTCTTGCCGCTTCATCTTTGCACAGTAGGACATAGTGTATAACACTCGACGGGTTCTCACACACTTCTCTCATGTCTCTTTTGGTAGCTAAAAGCACGAAGTTTTTTCTTGTTGGTCATCGTGGAGGCACTCATTTTGGGCTTGTAGTGCTCACTCTCTTTTTGGTGGCTCACTCTCTCGCTATTCTCTCCATGATGGGTGGATGCTTGCTTGTTGGTGATCACTTTACTTGGCGACATTGGTCATAGCACGTACTCCTTTCCCTTCATCTTG
This sequence comes from Aegilops tauschii subsp. strangulata, assembly GCF_002575655.3. Classification (NCBI taxonomy): domain Eukaryota; kingdom Viridiplantae; phylum Streptophyta; class Magnoliopsida; order Poales; family Poaceae; genus Aegilops; species Aegilops tauschii. The sequence continues at coordinate 394,073,588 of NC_053037.3, forward strand.
AAGCTATAGTGATTGGTTCACCCGTTTTGGATGATGCTACGATCAAATTGCCAAGGTCGTCCAAGTAGGAGGTGGAAAACGGACATGTGAACCACATCACACTCCAATGTGTCTTCGTATGCTCCAATCTTGAATGAGACTTGAACAGTGTGCTCCACTTGAATGGTGCCGGAGTCGCTAAGCCATTGGACTTTGTAGGGACGAGGATGCTTCATCTTGACCAATTGTAGCTTGGAGCATAGCTCTTCACTTGCCAGATTGTGGCAACTTCCTGCGTCGATGATGACCTTCACGGAACGTCCATTGATGTCTACTTTGGTGTGGAAGATGTGGCAACATTGGTCTTCGTCTTATTGGTGTTGAAGCGTCAAGACCTTGGAGACAACAAGAGCGGGGCTCGAATCATTGTCACAAAATACTTGGTCATCTTCGTCTTAATTCACTCGCCGGTGCATAGCCACGTGCTCAAGTGCTTCCATTTCTTCCTCACTTATGGAGTCATAGGTGCCGTCATCGTTGGCGATCGTGGTGCGCCGAGTGGGGCACTCAAATGTCTTGTGGCCACGGCCTTGACATGTGAAGCATTTGATGGAACTCGTCTTGACGGTCTCATCCGTTGGAGTAGTTGATGATGAAGCTCTCGGATTGAAGTTGCTTGTAGTAGGAGGACGACTTGAAGGTGTCGAAGTTTTCTTGTAACTTGACTTGGTGCCCTTGCTTGGTGTAGCTTTCATTGAGGTAGAAGACGTCATAGTCCTTGAAGCTTGATTTTATGAACCGTAGGTCTTGGAAGAGTACTTGGCATATTTGTAGTCATCTTGCACTTGTCGATCCGCCTTGGTAGCTTCATGCACTAGCTCGAGGAGGTTAGAATACGGTTGGAAATCCGCAATCTTCTTGATAGGATGGTTGAGTCCATTGAATAATCGTGCCATAGTTTGCTCCTCATCTTCCATGACATTGGCCCGGATCATGGCGATTTCCATTTCCTTGTAATACTCTTCAACGGACTTGGTGCCTTGCTTGAGGAGTTGCAACTTCTTGAAGAGATCTCGACTATAATAATTTGGCACAAATCGTGCTCGCATGACATCCTACGTTTGGTTCCATGTTGTGATGGGTGGGTCACCTTTTGCTTCTCGTCGCTCAATGACTTGCTCCCACCAAATGAGGACATAGTCTTAACTCAAGGGATGCCATGGCAATTTTCTTCTCTTCTTCATAGTTGTGTAAGCGAAAGATCTTATCGATCTTCAATGCCCATGAAAGGTAGTCTTTGGGATCATTGCTTCCAGAGAACTTTGGCATGTTGAACTTGAGCTTGCCATAGCGCTGCTCTTCATTGTGTTGGTGGCGATGGCGATGACACTCTTATCATGGAGGAGGATCTTCAAGCGCTTGCTCCTCGTGCTCCTCTTGATTATCTTGACCTTGAGGGCATGGAATTCTTGAATGGTTCCTCAACTCTTGGCGCTCTTCAAGGCATGCGGCTTCTTCTTGTTGCTCTCGTCGGAGGGCCTCTTCTTGTTCGCGCACACGATGGTTGCGTTCATTAACGGCTCGTCTGGCTTCACGTAGGGCACGTTGAGCTTCTTGGGCTTGTTCCTCACGGCGTTGCCGTTCTTGTTGTAGGGCGTCGCCGTCTTGGTTTACTTGGTGATCTTGGCGGATTGGAGCTTGCTCTTGTTCCATGGGATCATTTGCTTGGCGTTGAGGGCGTTCACATTCTTGAAGGCGGTCTTGTAAACCATTGCCATGAAATGGGTTTTGAGGAGCTTGATGATCTTCATGGTCTTGGTGACGATGCGGACGAGCTCATGGAAGAATTGCATCCGAAGAAGATTCCGAAGAATGTCGGCTTGAGTGGTGTCGTCTTGATGATGACGATGTCGATGGTTAACCATCAAAGCATGAAACTCCTTCATTTGAGTAAACATCCTAGCGTCGAGCTCTTCCATGTGGCTGGAAAGCTTGTTGTCGAAGTAGTCTCTTATACGTAGCTCGGATTGTCGCAAGTCGGTGGCGAGTAGGTCGATGCGGTCGCTCAATGCTTCATTCGCTTGATGCAAAGCTCTTTGCGTGCTGAATAGGTGTTGCTTGGTGACGTAGTTGTTCGGGTCCTCTTCTTGCTCTATGAAGAGTGGGTTGGTAGAAGTACTTGGCCTATCCATCATCTCAAGCAAATATGTGAGTGGAAGAAAGGAAGAACTAGACCAAATGTACTTTATCCAATGTTGAAGATGGATCAATGATCACTCGATAATGTATTATGGAAATAGCACAATTGGTACTGGATCTTGTCTATTCTCACACCTACACAAGTAAAGCCTTTGGAGTAGCTTGGTGAGGATGGGGGCTCAAACTTTATGCAATTGTTAGCAAGATTCAATAATGTTGAAAGAGATTCACAAATTTGCAAATGTAACAAGTAGACCAAAGCAATATGTGGCACACGGAAACACACGCACGGATAGATAAATGGGGTCGTGCAACCAAGGAACGAGCTCAAAATGTGGAATCCACAAAAAATGCTCTTGTTGCGCAACACTAGCTAGAGAGACGCTAGCACGATTGCTCAATAGGCGAGATACAATACTTGTGCACAACCTACAAAGCAAAAATGCGACGACTTCTATCCCAAGTATGCTATATATGTATGATGTTTCGGTGAGTCTTGTCACGACTATCCAAGATGATCGAGTATGGTAATTTGTATGAAATATGGTATGATGCTATGGCTCTTGCTTACAAGCTTCTTTGCGCTCTTTTTTGCTTAAAAGCTTTTCTCTCTTGCTCTTTTGACATCTTTCTTTGGCCACTTTTGCAAAATGCTCGAACCAAGATAGCAATTGTGTATATGCGGGAACAATGTATGACACTATAGATGATACGATGATAAATGCACGCAAAGGAATGTGCGGATTGATTATCACTAAAGTGCACAAGTAACATTGCTTGACAATACTCACATGGCTAGTCTCGATAGGAAAGTGACGCAAAATGGGCTCGGGGTTAGCAATGCAATGGCAAGAGAGAGTATCCGAAGATGTTGTCGAGGTTACCGTCGGTGGTTTGTCGTGTATAAGCAAGGGCGGATGATGGTGTCAAAATGTTAAAGTGGTCGTTGTCGATGACGAATCCGTGGCAAAGATGAGTGGCGGTGGTGTCGTTGTTGAACTGTCCTAAGTAGCCGAAACGAGTTAGGAAACGGAAACCACAACTCAAATTCTCAAAACAAAATGTCAGAAGGTGGTAGCGGAAAGCGGTGGTATGACGAATGATGTCAAAGTGGTTGCGGAAGAGGAATAGTGGTGGTCGTAGTTGGCTATACGAAAAGATGGCAGTGGCTGAAAATTTCAGGCAAAATGCAGTTCTGTCAGTGGAAGCCGGATGATCCGGGCTGGTCCGGATGATCCGGGTGTCGGTCTGGATCGTTCGGGCAGGTCAACAACTCGGGCTAGGGTTCGGGATGAACTCGAAAATCGTGGGGAAAAGAAAATTTGGGGGGTTTCGGGTGGATTTCGCGGTGGAGATGGTGGGGAGTAGGTAGATCCACTTGCAACACAACGAATCCACGGATCAAATTCAACAAAACATCATCAAACCAACAAATCACAAAAAAAATGGTGAGGCTATTTTTGTGGGGATTTTCGAAATTGGGCTAGAAAATGAAGGGGGAGAACTCCAAGGTGTGAATCAACGTGGCTCTAATCCAAGATGATGTAGGGTGAAACCCTATGAGGTTGATCTTTTCACACTTGGAGGGGGAAAGAGGGCAAATCAAAGAGAAATACAAGAAGAACTCTCAAATAGACTTGATCCAATCACACATGTGCTAGATCCACATACACATAGAGGATACAAATGATCAAATCCAACAAAGGGGGATACAAAAGGGTAACTAGTTCATCTCAATCCTAGAAGGAAGGAGGTATTGAATCCATGAAGGATCTTTCCATAAGGGGGTCTTGAAACCACTTGGGGGATCTTCTCCTAGGATGCCTTGGTCTCCAATGGAGTAGGTACAAGTGGATGAGCAAAGCTCTATCTCCAAAATGAGCTATCACAATGCTAACCCTAAAATTGTGGAGAAGGAGTATATGTAGTCTAGGGGGGCGAAGGGGTACATGGGCTTCGGCCCAAATCATGCACGCAAACACTGTCCGGATGATCCGGGTCGGCGTCCGGATGGTCTGCACGTGTCGTGGAGGCTGCGGGAGGTCCGGTTGTCCGGGTCCAGGTCCGGACGTCCGGGTCCGTCCGGATGATCCGGGTCGGGGCCCGGATGATCCGACTTAGCGAGAGGGCTTCGGGTGTCTTCGGGCACATTAGCCGGATCGTCTGCGTCGGGTCCGGATCGTCCGGGCTGGGTCCGAATCATCCGGACGGCGGTCCAGATCGTCCGGACAGGCCTTGACTTGGCATTTTTCTTCTCCATCTTCACGTTCCTCTTCTCCTCTCGGTCGGCCTTGCTCCTTAGCTTGTCCATGGCTGGTTCCTTGGTACCTGAGCATGCAAAGCGTCTCCGCTTGAGATAGTGTCATGTGTTCCAAAGGGGAATTGTGAGAGGAGATATGTCACCTCGGTCTCGAGAGCTCTTGCACGTGCATGTGTTATCGGTTCACTTGGCACTTGGGAAGACGAAGGTAGGTCCGCATAGATCACATTGAGATGCTCCGCATCAGAGTGCCTACACGAAATGCCTCGTTGACTACCTAACACATGGCTGGAGCCAATTATGGCGAGCTGGACATGGGGCAGCCGGCGGTGCAACACCACCTGCCTCCCTATACCCCCACCACTCATCAATGCCCCTTGCTTTTGTCGCACTGTGCTTTTGGTGTCCCCGGAACGTGGCATTAGGTGCGGTAGCCTTTCTATAATGTACATCAAGCAAGAACACATCTCATGCTGATGCTAGCAGTAGTGTCATGGTCACGCCCGCCACCATGGAAATGGCTGCAAGTCCAACTCAACCGGCGCCTGTGTCGGAAGCAAATCGCGGTTCTGAGCAGGTCATCTTTTAACGGGAGAGAGATGATCATCATCTTTTAACCGCACGCAAAGCTGCGTGCGCGTTAGCGCAAAGAAAGAGAGAAGTACAGGCAGCAAAGTCCAAGAAGATGGAGCTCCACTCTGGACCAGCTCCAACGACGCGGACTGCAAAGCTCCGATGGTCCATGTGTCGGCCGCGCCCCACCACACCACGCCGCGCCGCGCCGCAGGACGCCGGTGCGGTTGGGGGCTGCCTACTCCGCTTTACTGGGAGTCTGGGACGTGGTGGTGGAGTCCTCTGGGCTCTGGCCCCTGTCCGTCCCTCCGGCGGCCATGCCATCGCCATTATTGCGTTCGACGAGCAAGCCATGTTCTCCAGATATACTAGCTGCTGCTACATGTGCCAAGCGGTTTAATGGGGCGGAGTGGGAGTGGGATCCGCCGCGCGTATTTCTGGTGTTCAATGCTTGCCTGCCCTGCCGCCGGCCGGTACGGTACCGGGAGCATCCTATGAAGGCCAAGTGTGGTAAAGCCGCGTACCGCCATTGATCGTGCGCTCGCAGAACGCGCCTGGTTCGTGCCGTGCTCTCGGTCGATCGCCGCAACGGAGAGGACGACGGGGACCGAGGCCGTGCCGTGCTGTACACGAACGTCCGGCAAAGGCAGAGCGATGGGGGGCGTCCGGCCGTCACGGGAGAGCGTAGAGCCGTAGAGCATAGAGGCCGGGCCCCGGGTTGAGGTGGCCATAGCCCATAGCCATGTCGTGCAGTCGTGCGTGCCGCAAAAGGCACATGTGATGGTTAAACTGAGAGGTGCACGCATCGGCGTGCAGTGCAGGAGACCAACCAAGGCCGGGCCAACGGGAAACGAGCTCGCATTGCATGCACGGTCATCACTGCTTGCTGATTAACGAGAGAAGCAAGTGATCACTACGGTGCCAGTGGCAGTTTGATGTGGAGATCTATCCTCCTAAGTCCTAACGTGGCTTGCCAACGCATGCAGCTTGTCGCCACATCTCTGTATTATTGTACTAGCACTATCTTGGTTCCCTTGGTTGTTATCCACGAAGGCCTCACATGCAACGCACCTGCTGTTACCATATCCTAGACATCATATTCGGACAACGGGCACACGCCAATCGCCGTACAGAAACGTCAGGCAAAGCTGGTGCACGTGCCAGCTTTAGCACAGAGACGTTCAACCTAAAGTGCAATGTAATGCCTCCGGTAGATCTGAGTGCATCTGTGCGTTCGGAAAGCAAAAATATATGAGCAAGAAAGAGCGGGAGAGACTGATGGACGCAGTGCTGGCAGAGGCGTGGCAATGCGCCGCTCCATCTCCATCTCGAGTCGAGTCGGGGCTCCCCGCTGCCGTGGAATCAGCTGTCGGCCACCCCCACGTGCGGGGCCTTTTGGCCGCATTCCTGCGCTGCTGCTCGCCAGCCTTGATTAATGACCCTCAGCTACCTGCTGCTCGACGTTCGTTCGCCACAACTGGACGACTGACCGTGAAATAGTATTTTCATGATGTGACGATGGATTAATTATTCGGGCCGACCATGATACTCAGGGTAAATACTGTACGCTTCTACCCGCTGGCTCAGAGATGGCGACAAACATAACGAGTAACGACGATGTGATTGTGGCGTTGCGTGCGAACCAACCTGCGGTGCGCGCATGGTTAGAAACGGAGTGATATCCGCAGTTTATCAGGGTTTAAGTTCTAAACTTGACCGCAGTTATCAATTTTACTGCTATCGTGTTGGACGGTGGAGATGTACGCGGGAGCAATATGCGGCGGTTCGATCACCGTGGTTAGTTCTATTTATTGTAAGGGCATCTTCAGTATTGATCTGTAAACCGGACACATCCGTCCGAAGATAGGGGAACCCGTCCGTGAACATGGACACGGAGCCGGCCATGCAAAGTTGTTCATCGGTAAAGTAAATTTGAAATTCAAATATGTCCGTTCGAAAGTGTGTGCCGGATCTCACAGCAGCGCCTGATCACATCATCGCCCGATCAAACCAAAAAGGAGAAGTATAGTTAGTTCTTACATGCTCGGTCACAAAAAAAAAAACCAGTCCGGCGGTCCGTGCTAGAAATTGGATTCTCTGTCTTGCCGGAACGGTAATCCGAGCCTCTACGCTCAATCTGTCGTCGCCGTCGTCTGGGCCAACGCCTCCTCCTTCTCCATTGCGCCCGCCCTCTCCAACTCATCCATTTGCCGCTGCAACATCTTGAAATAGACGGCTTGCACGATCATCCGAGTGTCTTCATCTAAATCCTCCATCTTCAAGGTGAGCCTCTTCGCGTCCTCCGAAGCGGCTGGGATCTTCACCTTCTTCTTCTCGAGCAGGGTCTTCTTCTCTTTGAGCATGACCTTCTTCTCTCCAAGCTTGAGCTTCTTGTCGGTCGTCGCCATCAACATGTTAAACTTCTCGGCCTTGCATGCCTCCTTCATGTCCCAGCGCTTGGCGTATGCCTCCTCCTTATTCGTCAAGATGTTTTCGAACTTCTGCAGCGTCGTGGCCGCCGCACCTTCTCGTTTCGCCCTCTCCTCCTCCCACTTCTTTCCCCAAAACTCTCTTCTATCCTTCTTTGCCAGTACTTTTGTTGGGTTTGTTGGATCACCGGTTTCTTCCTCGGTGCCATGGGCGACGGTCTTGGCAATGTATAGGTCCCACTTGGATTGTCTATGTAACTTCAACCAACAATGCATGACGGTGAAGTTTTTCTTCTCCAACTTCAAGAACACATTACACGCATCAGAAGGCTCCAAATAAAACTTTGTCAACAATGCATATCCGGCTACAAAATATGAACAAAACAATGCATATCCGTCCGGCTACAAATCATCAACAAAACAATGCATATCTGGCTACAAAAGAATGCATATCCGTCCGGCTACAAATCATCAACAAAAGCAATGCGTATCCGGCTACAAATCATGAACAAAACAATGCATATCGCGTCCGACTACAAATCATCAACAAAGCAATGCATATCCCGCTACAGATCATCAACAAAACAATGCATACCTGGCTACAAAAAAATGCATACCCGGCTACAAAACAATGCATATCCAGCTACAAATGATGTACACATATTAATAACTTACTTGGTCGGTGATTTGCACACCACTTGGTCATTGTGTGATGAGTTGCCTGAAGTGCCCGCAATACTTGGACACGGCCTCTTGGATGGTGTACCGTCGATGGTTGAGGGACTTTGATTCACAGTTCCAGATGACCGCGTCGGAGTAGGGCTCGATATGCTTGTGTTCATGGAACCAAGTGTGAATGTTGGCCCAAAAGTTGTGCCCTTTTGCTCCATGCCATGGATCGGATCGAGGCAAGTGGCTAACAATGCATTGCAAGCTCGTCCTCCCGCATGTTGAAGCTTTCTCCTCTACCCCTCTTATTTGGATCAGCGACATATCCATCCGGATCATCGTCCTCGCCGTCCTCCTCCTCCTCCTGCTATCTGACGGCCCATCCTGCTACTGTGTGTCCGTGGCCGGCTGGGTGAATATGCCAGACTGGGTGTAGCCCGACTGCGTGCCCGAGTGGGTGAACGTGTTGGATTGGGTGCACCGCGATCCTGGCTGGGAGTACGAGCCAGCCTGGGTAGGCTCCAAGTCAGCCATCTGCCCGTCCTCGTAGCAAGCTCCTCCTCCACCTCCCTCGTGCATGATGTCAAGCATCTCCCTATCCACGATGTCGTACATCGGCTTGCCCGCTTTAGGCATACCAGCGAACAGGGTGCGGGCACCCGGCTGCTCCCCGCCCGGCGCCTGTGACTGAACAAGCTGCGGCAATGAAGGCTCCAAGAGAAGCAGCGACGTCGCGTTGACATCGATGATGAAGGGCACTTGCCTGGCCGCGGATGCCAGGGACTGCCTACCCAGCTGCTTGGTGGCATAGTACAGAGCCTTGTAATGCTCCTCCCATGGCGACGTATGTACGATCGGTGAGGATGGCGGGGCCCGACCTCCACGACAAGCACGCCCGCCGCCTCGTCTGCCACCAGCACGCCCTCCGTTGGCCTTCTGCTTATTGATTATTTCGATGATCATATGAACCTTCTCCTTTTGATCTAGCTTGATATGCTTCTCCAAAGTTTGCTGAGTTCGAAGGTAGATCTCATGCAACGAAGGATTTTCATCCTCCGGGACTTCAACAACAGTCTGTTTAACCTTTGGTGCATTAGCTGGAGCATTCTCTTCAGGAACAGCAGGAGCTTTGCCTTTGTCATTGTCCTTGATAATTCGAAGAGCATCGCAATCAGGAGGGATGTAAGACTTCGGGATATAGGGGCAAAAGTATCGCTTCCCAGTAATCTGCTCAATAGCATACTGAACCCATGGAGCATAAGGTTTCAGGGCTTGAGGGGCTTTAGCAGCATATGCCAAGTTCCGAATGAATAAGTCCGGCAGGTCAAAACGAATTCCTATCGAGCATTTCAGACAATTCCTTCGATCTTGTCCTTGTTAGTTGGGGTAATGGAGTTGCACAGAATGTGAAATAGGACCAAATTGTCATAGGTCAAGTTCTTCGGACTTGATTCATTAGTGCAAGCATCTCCAACGGACGGGCAACCAGTTTGAATGCGGTAGATAGCCGTCTCGTCCCGTCCTATTCCGTCCGGTCATGTCTCTTCGACATTGAACATTCACGAAGACGGGGACGAGGCACGAGCAGTGCTCTCAGGGGACACTGTTGGGTAATGTAGTAATAATTCAAAATTTTCTTACGTGTCACCAAGATCAATCTAGGAGCTAGCAACGAGAGAGAGGGAGTGCATCTTCATACCCTTGAAGATCGCTAAGCGGAAGCGTTACAAGAACGCGGTTGATGGAATCGTACTCGCGGCGATTCAAATCGCGGAAGATCCGATCTAGCGCCGAACGGACGGCGCCTCCGCATTCAACACACGTACAGCCCGGGGACGTCTCCTCCTTCTTGATCCAGCAAGGGGAGAGGAGAAGTTGAGGGAGAACTCCAGCAGCACGACGACGTGGTGGCAATGGAGCTCGTGGTTCTCCGGCAGGGCTTCGCCAAGCACTACGGAGGAGGAGGAGATGTATGAGGAGGAAGGGGTTGCGCCAAGGGAAGGGTGCGGCTGCCCTCCCACCCCCTCACTATATATAGGGGGAAGGGGAGAGGGGGCCGGCCCCTCTAGATGGATCTAGAGGAGGAGGCGGCGGCCAGGGGAAACCCTAGATGGGTTTGGGCGCCCCCACCCCCTAGGAAACTTGCCCCCCAAGCCGGGAGGGGCGGCTGCCCTAGGGGTGGCGCCGCCACCTCTCCTGGTTACGTGAGAGGGGTTGGGAGGGGCGCACAGCCCCTTAGTGGGCTGGTTTGCCCCTTCCCCTTGGCCCGTAAGGCCCCCTAACGCTTCTCGGGGCCTCCGTAACCCCTTTCAGACATGCTGGCCATAGCCTGGTACCCCCGGAACAATTTCGGACTCCAATACCCTTCGCCCAATATACCGATCTTCACCTCCGGGCCATTCCGAAGCTCCTCGTCATGTCCGGGATCTCATCCGGGACTCCGAACAACCTTCGGTAACCACATACTATTTCCCATAACAACTCTAGCGTCACCGAACCTTAAGTGTGTAGACCCTACGGGTCCGGGAACCATGCAGACATGACCGAGACACCTCTCCGGCCAATAACCAATAACGGGATCTGGATACCCGTATTGGCTCCCACATGTTCCACGATGATCTCATCGGATGAACCACGATGTCGGGGATTCAATCAATCCCGTATACAATTCCCTTTGTCTATTGGTATGTTACTTGCCCGAGATTCGATCGTCGGTATCCCAATACCTCGTTCAATCTCGTTACCGGCAAGTCTCTTTACTCGTTCCGTAACGCATGATCCCGTGGCTAACTCCTTAGTCACATTGAGCTCATTATGATGATGCATTACCGAGTGGGCCCAGAGATACCTCTCCGTCATACGGAGTGACAAATCCCAGTCTCGATTCGTGCCAACCTAATAGACACTTTCGGAGATACCTGTAGTGCACCTTTATAGCCACCCAGTTACGTTGTGACGTTTGGTACACCCAAAGCATTCCTACAGTATCCGGGAGTTGCACAATCTCATGGTCTAAGGAAACGATACTTGACATTAGAAAAGCTCTTAGCAAACGAACTACACGATCTTATGCTATTGTTAGGATTGGGTCTTGTCCATCACATCATTCTCCTAATGATGTGATCCCATTATCAATGACATCCAATGTCCATGGTCAGGAAACCATAACCATCTATTGATCAACGAGCTAGTCAACTAGAGGCTTACTAGGGACATGTTGTGGTCTATGTATTCACACATGTATTACGGTTTCCAGTTAATACAATTATAGCATGAACAATAGACAATTATCATGAACAAGGAAATACAATAATAACCATTTTATTATTGCCTCTAGGGCATATTTCCAACAGTCTCCCACTTGCACTAGAGTCAATAATCTAGTTCACATCACTATGTGATTGTAATGAATCCAACACCCATGGGGTTTGTTCATATCTCGCTTGTGAGAGAGGTTATTAGTCAACGGGTCTGAACCTTTCAGATCCGTGTGTGCTTTACAAATCTCTATGTCATCTTGTAGATGCAGCTACCACGTGCTACTTGGAGCTATTCCAAATAACTGCTCTACTATACGAATCCGGTTTACTACTCAGAGTCATGCGGATTAGTGTCAAAGTTTGTATCGACGTAACCCTTTACGACGAACTCTTTTACCACCTCCATAATCGAGAAAATTCCTTAGTCCACTAGTTACTAAGGATAAGTTCGACCGCTGTCATGTGATCAATTCCTGGATCACTATTGTACCCCTTGACTAACTCATGGCAAGGCACACTTCAGGTGCGGTACACAGCATAGCATACTGTAGAGCCTACGTCTAAAGCATAGGGACGACCTTCGTCCTTTCTCTCTCTTCTGCCGTGGTCAGGTCTTGAGTCTTAATCAATACTCACACCTTGTAACACAGCCAAGAACTCCTTCTTTGCTGATCTATTTTGAACTCCTTCAAAATCTTGTCACGGTATGTATTCATTTGAAAGTACTATTAAGCGTTTTTTATCTATCCTTATAGATCTTGATGCTCAATGTTCAAGTAGCTTAATCTAGGTTTTCCATTGAAAAACAATTTTCAAATAACCCTGTATGCTTTCCAGAAATTCTACATCATTTCTGATCAACAATATGTTAACAACATATACTCATCAAAAATTCTATAGTGCTCCCACTCACTTCTTTGGAAATGTATAAACCCAAAATCTCATCAAAGCGTACATTCCAACTCCGAGATGCTTACTCCAGTCGTTAGAAGGATTGCTGGAGCTTTGCATACTTGTTAGCATCTTTCAGGATTGACAAAACCTTCTGGTTGTATCACATACAACCTTTCCTCAAGAAAATCGTCGAGGAAACAATTTTTTTTGATATCCTATCTGCAAGATTTCATAAATAATGCAGTAACTGCTAATATAATTCCAACAGACTCTTAGCATCGCTACAAGTGAGAAAATCTCATCGTAGTCAACTCCTTGAACTTGTCGGAAAACATCTTAACGACAAGTCGAGCTTTCTTAATGGTGACACTTACCATCATTGTCCGTCTTCCTTTTAAAATCCATCTGCACCCAACAGCCTTACGACCATCAAGTAGTTCTTCCAAAGTCTATACTTTGTTTTTATACATGGATCCTCTCTCGGATTTTATGGCCTCGAGCCATTCGTCGGAATCTGGGCCCACCATCGTTTCTCCATAGCTCATAGGTTCATTGTTGTCTAGCAACATGACTTCCAAGACAGGATTACATACCACTCTGAAGTAGAACGCATCCTTGTCGACCTACAAGGTTTGGTAGTGACTTGATCCGAAGTTTCATGATCACCATCATAAGCTTCCACTTCAATTGGTGTAGGTGCCACAGGAACAACTTCTTGTGCCCTGCTACACACTAGTTGCAGTGACGGTTCAATAACCTCATCAAGTCTCCACCATCCTCCCACTCAATTCTTTCGAGAGAAACTTTTCCTCGAGAAAGGACCCGTTTCTAGAAACAATCACTTTTGCTTCCAGATCTGAAATAGGAGGTATACCCAACTGTTTTGGGTATTCTGTGAAGATGCATGTATCCGCTTTGGGTTCGAGCTTATCAGCCTGAAACTTTTTCACATAAGCGTCGCAGCCCCAAACTTTTAAGAAACGACATCTTAGGTTTCTCTAAACCATAGTTCATACGGTGTCGTCTCAACGGAATTGTGTGGTGCCCTATTTAAAGTGAATGCGGTTGTCTTTAATGCCTAACCCATAAACGATAGTGGTAATTCGATAAGAGACATCATGGTATGCACCATATCCAATAGGGTGCAGTTATGATGTTCGGACACACCATCACACTATGGTGTTCCAGGCGGTATTAGTTGTGAAACAATTTCCACAATGTCTTAATTGTGTGCCGAACTCGTAACTCAGATATTCATCTCTATGATCACATCATAGATATTTTATCCTCTTGTCACGACGATCTTCAACTTCACTCTGAAATTACTTGAACCTTTCAATAATTCAGACTTGTGTTTCATCAAGTAAATATTCTCAGCATCTACTCAAATCATCTGTGAAGTAAGAACATAACGATATCCACTGCGTGCCTCAGCACTCATTGGACTGCACACATCATAATGTCCAACAAGTTGCTTTCTTGTTCCATCTTACTGAAAACGAGGCCTTTCAGTCATCTTGCCCATGTGGTATGATTTGAATGTCTCAAGTGATTCAAAATCAAGTTAGTCCAAACAATCCATCTGTATGGAATTTCTTCATGCATATATACCAATAGACATGGTTCGCATGTCTCAATCTTTTCAAAAACGAGTGAGTCCAAAGATCCATCAACATGGAGCTTCTTCATGCGTTTTACACCAACATGACTCAAATGGCAGTGCCACAAGTATGTGGTACTATCATTACTATCTTATATCTTTTGGCATGAACATGTGTATCACTACGATCGAGATTCAATAAACCATTCATTTTAGGTGCAAGACCATTGAAGGTATTATTCAAATAAACAGAGTAACCATTATTCTCCTTAAATGAATAACCGTATTGCGATAAACATAATCCAATCATGTCTATGCTCAACGCAAACACCAAATAACAATTATTTAGGTTTAACACCAATCTCGATGGTAGAGGGAGCATGCGATGCTTGATCACATCAACCTTGGAAACACTTCCAACACATATCGTCATCTCACCTTTAGCTAGTCTCTGTTTATTCCGTAGCCTTTTATTTCGAGTTACCAACACTTAGCAACCGAACCGGTATCTAATACCCTGGTGCTACTAGGAGTACTAGTAAAGTACACATTCATACAATGTATATCCAGTATACTTCTGTCGACCTTGCTTGCCTTCTCATCTACCAAGTATCTAGGGTAGTTCTGCTTCAGTGACCGTTCCCCTCATTACAGAAGCACTTAGTCTCGGGTTTGGGTTCAACCTTGGGTTTCTTCACTAGAGAAGCAACTGATTTGCCGTTTCATGAAGTATCCCTTCTTTCCCTTGCCCTTCTTGAAACCAGTGGTTTTACTAACCATCAACAATTGATGCTCCTACTTGATTTCTACTTTTGCGGTGTCAAACATCGCGAGTTGCTCAAGGATCATCATGTCTATCCCTGATATGTTATAGTTCATCACGAAGCTCTAATAGCTTGGTGGCAGTGACTATGGAGAACCATCACTATCTCATCTGGAAGATTAACTCCCACTCGATTCAAGCGATTGTAGTACTCAGACAATCTGAGCACATGCTCAACGATTGAGCTTTTCTCCCTTAGTTTGCAGGCTTAAGAAACTTGTCAGAGGTCTCATACCTCTTGACGTGGGCACCAGTCAGAAATCCCAATTTCAGTCTTTGGAACATCTCATATGTTCTGCAACGTTTCAAAAACGTCTTTGGCGCCTCGATTCTAAACCGTTAGCATTACGCACTGAACTATCACGTAGTCATCAAAACGTGTATGTCAGATGTTCGGAACATCCACAGACGACGCTCGAGGTTCACACACCGAGCGATGCATTAAGGACATAAGCCTTCTGCGCAGCAATGAGGATAATCCTCAGTTTACGGACCCAGTCCGCATAATTTCTACTATCAACTTTCAACTAAATTTTCTCTAGGAACATATCTTAAACAGTAGAACCAAAGTGTAAGCTATGACATAATTTGCAAAGATCTTTTGACTATGTTCATGATAATTAAGTTCATCTGATTATTTAATGAACTCCCACTTAGATAGACATCCCTCTAGTCATCTAAGTGATACATGATCCGAATCGACTAGACTGTGTCCGATCATCACGTGAGACGGACTAGTCATCAACGGTGAACATCTCCATGTTAATCGTATCTACTATACGACTCATGTTCGACCTTTCGGTCTCTTGTGTTCCGAGGCCATGTTTGTACATGCTAGGCTCGTCAAGTCAACCTAAGTGTTTCGCATGTGTAAATCTGGATTACACCCGTTGTATGCGAACGTTAGAATCTATCACACCCGATCATCACGTGGTGCTTCGAAACAATGAACCTTCGCAACGGTGCACAGTTAGGGGGAACACATCTCTTGAAATTTTAGTGAGGGATCATCTTATTTATGCTACCGTCGTTCTAAGCAAATAAGATGTAAACATGACAAACATCACATGCAAATCATAAAGTGACATGATATGGCCAATATCATCTTGCGCCTTTGATCTCCATCTTCGAGGCGCGGCATGATCACCTTCGTCACCGGCATGACACCATGATCTCCATCATCGTGTCTTCATGAAGTTGTCTCGCCAACTATTACTTCTACTACTATGGCTAACGGTTAGCAATAAACTAAAGTAATTACATGGCGTTTTTCATTGGCACGCAGGTCATACAATAAATTAAGACAACTCCTATGGCTCCTGCCGGTTGTCATACTCATCGACATGCAAGTCATGATTCCTATTACAAGAACATGATCAATCTCATACATCACATATATATAATTCGTCACATCCTTTTGGCCATATCACATCACATAGCATACCCTGCAAAAACAAGTTAGACGTCCTCTAATTGTTGTTCCATGTTTTACGTGGCTGCTATGGGTTTCTAGCAAGAACGCTTCTTACCTACGCAAAAGCCACAACGGTGATATGCCAATTGCTATTTACCCTTCATAAGGACCCTCTTCATCGAATCCGATCCGACTAAAGTGGGAGAGACAGACACCCGCTAGCCACCTTATGCATCAAGTGCATGTCAGTCGGTGGAACCTGTCTCACGTAAGAGTATGTGTAAGGTCGGTCCGGGCCGCTTCATCCCACAATGCCGCCGAATCAAGATAAGACTAGTAACGGTAAGCAAATTGAACAAATCATTGCCCACAACTACTTTGTGTTCTACTCGTGCATAGAATCTACGCATAGACCTAGCTCATGATGTCACTGTTGGGTAATGTAGTAACAATTCAAAATTTTCCTACGTGTCACCAAGATCAATCTAGGAGATGCTAGCAACGAGAGAGAGGGAGTGCATCTTCATACCCTTGAAGATCGCTAAGCGGAAGCGTTACAAGAACGCGGTTGATGGAGTCGTACTCGCGGCGATTCAAATCGCGGAAGATCCGTTCTAGCGCCGAACGGACGGCGCCTCCGCGTTCAACACACGTACAGCCCAGGGACATCTCCTCCTTCTTGATCCAGCAAGGGGAGAGGAGAAGTTGAGGGAGAACTCCAGCAGCACGACGGCGTGGTGGCAATGGAGCTCGTGGTTCTCCGGCAGGGCTTCGCCAAGCACTACGGAGGAGGAGGAGATGTATGAGGAGGAAGGGGCTGCGCCAAGGGAAGGGTGTGGCTGCCCTCCCACCCCCTCACTATATATAGGGGAAGGGGAGAGGGGGCCGGCCCCTCTAGATGGATCTAGAGGAGGAGGCGGCGGCCAGGGGAAACCCTAGATGGGTTTCGGCGCCCCCACCCCCTAGGAAACTTGCCCCCCAAGCCGAGAGGGGCGGCTGCCCTAGGGGTGGCGCCCCCACCTCTCCTGGTTACGTGAGAGGGGTTGGGAGGGGCGCACAGCCCCTTAGTGGGCTGGTTTGCCCCTTCCCCTTGGCCCATAAGGCCCCCCAACGCTTGCCGGGGCCTCCGAAACCCCTTTCGGACATGCTGGCCATAGCCTGGTACCCCCGGAACAATTCCGGACTCCAATACCCTTCGTCCAATATACCGATCTTCACCTCCGGACCATTCCGGAGCTCCTCGTCATGTCCGGGATCTCATCCGGGACTCCGAACAACCTTCGGTAACCACATACTATTTCCCATAACAACTCTAGCGTCACCGAACCTTAAGTGTGTAGACCCTACGGGTTCGGGAACCATGCAGACATGACCGAGACACCTCTCCGGCCAATAACCAATAGCGGGATCTGGATACCCGTATTGGCTCCCACATGTTCCACGATGATCTCATCGGATGAACCACGATGTCGGGGATTCAATCAATCTCGTATACAATTCCCTTTGTCTATTGGTATGTTACTTGCCCGAGATTCGATCGTCGGTATCCCAATACCTCGTTCAATCTCGTTACCGGCAAGTCTCTTTACTCGTTCCGTAACGCATGATCCCGTGGCTAACTCCTTATTCACATTGAGCTCATTATGATGATGCATTACCGAGTGGGCCCAGAGATACCTCTCCGTCATACGGAGTGACAAATCCCAGTCTCGATTCGTGCCAACCTAATAGACACTTTCGGAGATACCTGTAGTGCACCTTTATAGCCACCCAGTTACGTTGTGACGTTTGGTACACCCAAAGCATTCCTACAGTATCCGGGAGTTGCACAATCTCATGGTCTAAGGAAACGATACTTGACATTAGAAAAGCTCTTAGTAAACGAACTACACGATCTTGTGCTATGCTTAGGATTGGGTCTTGTCCATCACATCATTCTCCTAATGATGTGATCCCGTTATCAATGACATCCAATGTCCATGGTCAGGAAACCATAACCATCTATTGATCAACGAGCTAGTCAACTAGAGGCTTACTAGGGACATGTTGTGGTCTATGTATTCACACATGTATTACGGTTTCCAGTTAATACAATTATAGCATGAACAATAGACAATTATCATGAACAAGGAAATACAATAATAACCATTTTATTATTGCCTCTAGGGTATATTTCCAACAGACACTCCATTTCAATGCCGTCTCTAGTGACCGGATGTGTTTGCTATGGGCCGGCATGAGTGCGGCGTAAAAGCGAAGGTGCGGTCGCGAGAGAGAAGTCCCGTGCACGGGAGATGTTTTTGAATGGGAGGGGAGTGTGTCCGGACGCCCGCAAATCTCCTCCGGATTTGCATACTGTTCATGGAATTTGAGACAAACGTACGGACCTTGATCCGAATTTTAACGTCTGCGTTGGAGATGCTCTGAGTTTAGAGCATCTCGAGCCGTTGCCCCCCCCCCCCCCCCGCAGGACGCATAAAAATCGCCCCCTGGGGGCGAGCCGGCGCTAAATCCGCGCTGGGGCGGTTTTGCGCCCAGCCGTCGCCCCCAGGCGCCAAAATTGGCCCACATTTCGGCCCACTTTCGGCGAATAAAGGGCCCATATGGGCAAGAATAGGCCCATATTCGGCGTGGTTCGCCATGGCTCGGCTTTGAATTATGAACATTTAAATATTTTTATCACATATTTCATCACAGAAAAATCAAATACTTCAACAAAATACAAAATAGTACAACAACAAATAGTTCAATACAAATTCTATAGTTCAACAAATAAAAACTCATATTTCATCACACGTCGAGCTAGGCGTCGCCCTTGAGCCTCCATAGATGCTCCACCAGATCATGCTGCAGCTGATGATGCACCTGTGGGTCTCGGATCTCCTGACGCATACTGAGGTAGGCAGTCCAAGTTGCCGGTAGCTGGTGATCAACTTCGGCTAGAGGGCCTTGCCTGTAGTATGGTTCAGTGTCAAACACGGGGTCTTCTTGCTCGCTTTCGATGATCAGTTGTGCAAGATGACACAGCAAGTCATGATCTCCCACATTTGATTTTTCGACAAGGTCTGAGCGGGGTACCGGACAACAGCAAATCGAGATTGGAGCACACCAAATGTCCGGTCGACATCCTTCCTGCAAGCCTCCTGAATCTTCGCAAACCAGGCTTTCTTGCCTCCTGCCACAGGGTTTGAGATGGTCTTCACAAATGTCGACCATCTCGGATAGATGCCATCAGCTAGATAGTACCCTTGTTGTAATGCCACCCATTGATCTCGAAGTTCACCGGAGGAGAATGACCTTCAACAAGCTTGGCAAAGACAGGAGAGCACTGCAGCACGTTGATGTCATTGTGAGTTCCTGGCATACCAAAGAAGGAGTGCCAAATCCAGAGGTCCTGTGTGGCCACCCCCTCAAGTACCATACTGCAACCCCCTTTGGCGCCTTTGTACATCCCCTGCCAAGCAAATGGGCAATTCTTCCATTTCCAATGCATACAGTCGATGCTTCCAAGCATCCCAGGAAATCCTCTTGCTGCATTCTGTGCTAGGATCCGAGCAGTGTCTTCCGCATTGGTTGTTCTCAAGTACTGCAGTCCAAACACTGCCACCACTGCCCGTCAGAACTTGTAGAAATACTCTATGCTAGTGGACTCAGCCATGCGCCCATAGTCGTCGAGTGAATCACCAGGAGCTCCGTATGCAAGCATCCTCATCGCTGTCGTGCACTTCTGGATCGAGGTGAATCCAAGTTTGCCGGTGCAATCCATCTTGCACTTGAAGTAGTTGTCGAACTCCCGGATGGAATTCACAATCCTGAGGAAGAGCTTTCGGCTCATCCGATAACGGCGCCGAAATGTTTTCTCGCCGTGAAGTGGAGCATCGGCGAAGTAGTCAGAGTAGAGCATGCAGTAGTCTTCGAGACGATGTCGGTTCTTTGCTTTCACCCGCCCCGGCGCCGAGCCACCTCGCCGCGGCTTTTCATTGCTCGCCAGCAGCTGGGCGAGGGCGGCGAGCACCATGAGATGTTCTTCTTCCTGGACGTCGGCCTCGGCTTCCTCCTCCAGCAGCGCGGCGAGCGCTTCCTCGTCATTCAAGTCCATCGCCAAGGCAGGCAAATCGCCGAACACCTTGCGCCCGGTGGGCGTGTACCCGCCGCTAAACTGCCCTTCCGCGGCCGAAAACGCCTAGCTGCTGTTGAAGGGACTGCCGCGGCGAACCTCTGCTATTTTCCCGGCGGGGAATGGCTATCTAGCGGTGAAGGGCGGCGGGCGGCGCCGGGATATAGCTAGTGGCGGCCGAGGGCGCGGGGGGCGGGAGGCGAGTCGGGGAAGAAAATCTTGACTTTTCACCTGACGGTGTGGGCCAACCGCGCTTTTTCCTTGCGCCGGAGCCCCCAATGGCCCCCGGTGCGCCGGGTTCGGCCTGTAGCCGCTGGGCGAAAAAAAAGCCAAACCGACGCTTTTCGGCGTCCTGGAGGCGCGACTGGGGCGTTTTTTGACGCCGGCGCTGAAAAAGTGGCCGTGTTGGAGGGGCGGCTGGAGATGCTCTTAGCAAATCTACCTCAACGGCAGCGAGAGTGAAGCGGGGTATTACGGGCCGTTTCTCTTCCTCTTCCCGTGTCCTCTTGCTACAGCGCCGCCCCGCAAAGTGCGCGTTGGTGACCCGACCACGCGAAGCATCCAGAGCTCTGCTCGCCACTGCCACCTCCATGCCCCACCCCCACCACCACCATCTCGCCACCTCGAGTCCCCAACCCTAGCCAACCGGCCCAATGCCTCCCCGTCGCCGCCTCCTCCTCCCCCTCCTCCTGGCCCTCGCCTTCTCCGGCGGGGCCGCCGCCGCCGACACCGCCCCCGGGAACGCCACCTCGTCGCCGCTCGCCTGCTCCGAGCTGTCCCGCGTCTGCACGGCATTCCTCGCCTTCCCGGTGGCCGGCAACGCCAGCGTGCTCCAGTCCATGTTCGACGCCTCGCCCGCCGACCTCACCTCCGACCCCGCCGCCAGCCCGGGCTACGCCTTCGTGCGCAAGAACTGCTCGTGCCTCGCCTCCCGCACTTACCTCGCCAACACCACCTACACCGTCCCCTCCGCAGTGCCCCTCAACGCCACCGCGGCCCAAGTGGCGACCGCGGCGTACGCTGGCCTCGCCGTTCCGCCGCCGGGCGGGGCGCTTCAGCGGCCGCCGCGCCCCGGCGCCGTGGTGGCGCTCCACCTAATCTGCGGCTGCTCGTCCGGCCCCTGGAACTACCTTCTCAGCTACGTTGGCGCCGACGGCGACACTGTGGAATCGCTGTCGAGTAGGTTTGGGGCAAGCATGGACGCCATTGAGGCCGCCAACGGCGTGCCCGGCCCCGACCCCATCACCACGGGGAAGGTGTACTACATCCCACTCAACTCGGGTGAGCCAATGTTCAGTGATCTTTGATCAAAAGCTTATACTATTTGGCATATTTACAGTTCCTGTAACTTCTGTCGGCTTGTCGTGTAGTAGTTGCAAGCATGTTTCTCTAATTAATTGATCGCTACGATTTTCTGATTCTTTGGATTATGAGTCTGTGCGTGCGAACATAGGCTGCATATTTCTTGTAGCTGCGCTGAATTGTCAACTGTTTCATGAAGAAGTTAGATTGTTTTGTGTCAAAACAGATATTTCTGACAGTGAATATTTTATACACTTGTGTGTTCTTTAGCGAGGTCAAACAGAACAGCTAGAACTGGGTGTGCACAGTTGATTTCCTTCTTTAGATGATTAGATCCATTCTAATGGGAACTTAAGAAGGTCTAGGAATGCGATGTTTACCTCAAATTGTACATTTCATGTCGAAATAATCTCACGGTCAAGTCAATTGCCTTCAGATATAACATACTAAATGGACTAAATGATCCCTTCAAGATTTGGTAACACCTCTAGATGCGCATCACCGCTATTTACAGTGGTGCACAAGGAGACACACATTATAGCATTGAGTGATTTCAGTTAACACCATCATATGCCTAATTTGGTTTTCTTTTTAGACGATGGAAGGATCATTCTCCCGGCCTCTGCATCATGCAATACTCGCATACAAATTTTATTCAGGCGAAAGGTGTCGTGCCAACGTGTCTTAATTACAACTTACTTAATTGTGTTACCAAATAGTTATATAGGTTCAGTTATTCAATAATAGCATCGAGGGGGCATGGACCAGAGTGTACTCCATTTCTCCAGATCTTAAATGATGAGCTTCTTAATATGAGGCAATATAAGCGTTTTCAGCTCATATGCCTGCCACTTATTTTTCTAATTTTGTGGACTTAAGTTTATTTACTGTATATACATTTACATTTAGCAGTATTATTTTCCTCTTGAAATAATTACAGTCGTATTTGGTGGCATCAACTTTCTCACTGTTCTTTTTTATTTCACTATAAAAAAACTAGGGATGTAGGATCGGACCTCCGTGGAGTCATAAAAGTCACATTATCACAAAAATTATCTTCTACATAAAAGATGTACAATGGCAATTTTATATTTGAGTTATTTCCATTTAACAAAAATCGTGTGATCGATTTTTTTTGTTCAGTGGTAACAACTCTTACAAAAGGCAAGTATCAGATTACAGATATGAAGAATTTCCATGGTGTCGCCCTGGGTGGGGTGGCAAAATAGGATCACATCGTCCGCATATAGCGAGACAGCCGGGATCGGGCGCCGCGGGTGAAGCTGCTGCAAGATGCCCGTCTCGGTGGCTCGGCGAAGGAGACGGCTAAGCGTGTCGACCGCGAGGACAAATAGCTGGGGCGAGAGGGGATCGCCCTGTCGAAACCCGCAGCGATGCCAAATGGTCGGGCCGGGCTTGCCGTTCAGGAGCACCTTGGTGCTGGCCGACGAAAGCAGAATGGCCAGCCAGTCCAGGAAGCGGTTGCCGAATCCGTATTGGCGCAATACCTCGAAGAGGAACGGCCAGCTGATCGAGTCGAAGGCCCGTGCCAAGTCGAGCTTCAACAGCAAGCGGGGGGCCTTGAGCTGATGGAGGAGGCGCGCGGACTGCCGGACGAGGACGAAGTTGTCATGCAACGAGCGTCCAGGGATGAACGCGTTCTGGTTCGCGCTGACGAGGGCATTGAGCTTGGGCGCGAGACGCAGCGAGAGGACCTTCGCGAAGATCTTGGCGACGAGGTGGATGAGGCTTATCGGCCTGTAGTCTCCGAGACAGCGAGCGTCCGCGCGCTTGGGCAGCAGCGTGAGGAGCGCCTGGTTAAGGCAGCTGAAACCACGGCCCCGGAGCGCGTAGGGCTGCTGGAACACGTCGATGAGGTCCTGCTTGACGATGGGCCAACATGCGCGCAGGAAGTCAGCGGTGAAGCCGTCGGGGCCGGGTGCTTTGCGCGCAGGCAAGCGCTTGATGGCCTGCCAAATCTCCTCGGCGTCAAAAGGTGCATCAAGGTCGTCGAGGTTGGCAGGCGTGATGAGGGCGGGGAGGTCCAGAGTGCACTCCCGGGGCGCGGCGGTGCCAAGCAGAGCGTCAAAGTGCGCGTAAGCTGCCGCGGCCATGTCTCCCTGGTCCGTGATGATTTCCTCGTCAACCATCAGGCTGTGCACCGTGTTCTTCTGCCGCCTATATGAGCATTGCCGGTGGTAGAAGGGTGTGTTGGCATCGCCGTCTTTGAGGTTCGCAAGGCGGGCACGTTGGCGAGCGATGGATCGCTCCCAGGAAGCAAGGCCTAGGTAGGAGGCCTTGATCTGGCGACACAGCCAGTCTTCGTGCGGGGACAAAGCTCTACTCTCCAAAGCAGTCAAGCCTGAGGAGAAGCTCGCGGGAGATCGCCAGCCTGAGGCGCACATTGCCCATGGTCCGCGAGCTCCAGCTAGTGAGCTGGCGCGCGGTGGCCTGCATGCGCAACATGAATCGCCGGAATGGGTCCGCCACGTGGACGGAGTGCCATGCAGCCGCGACGACGTCGTGGAATCCGTCGAGGCGAATCCAGAAATCCTCGAAGTGGAAGCGCCGGTGTGGAGGCGCTATCGGAGAGCAGTCCAGGAGCAGGGGGCTATGGTCGGAGACGACGGAGGCGAGGTAGCGTAGGAGGCACGCGCTATGAAGCTCCTCCCAGTCTGTGGTGCAAAGCACCCGGTCGAGGTGGACAAGGGTCGGAGGCGACTGCTCATTCGACCAAGTGTAGCGTCTCCCGCTGAGGTACACTTCTTTGAGCAGCTCTTCGGACGCGCGTCGGGCCTCCAGGTGAACTTCCTGAAGAGCTCTGCCACACTCATCTGCTGCGACGCCGACGACGTGGCGCCCATCATCGACGCACTTGGCTGCCCCATCATGGACCTGCCTATCACATATCTTGGCATCCCGCTCACGATCAAGCGCCCATCCGCTGCCCTGCTCCAACCCGTGGTTGACAAAACTGCTGGCATGCTGCCTACCTGGAAGGCGCGCCTCATGAACAAGGCTGGCCGCCTTGCTTTTGTCAAGGCCGTGCTCAACGCCATCCCCATCCACCAGCTGCTGGCGCTAGCACCACCGAAGCGGATCATCAAGGCGCTGGAGAAGATACAGAGGGGATTCCTTTGGGCCGGACGCGCCGAAGCCAACGGCGGCCACTGCCATGTCAACTGGCGGCGCGTCGCACGGCCGATCTCGCTTGGAGGAGTTGGTGTCCACGACCTCGAGCGCACAGGCCTCGCCCTCCGCATACGTTGGCTGTGGCTAAGCCGCACCGGCAGCGCCAGGGCTTGGAGTGGTCTTGACCTGGCGCCAGGGCTTGGAGTGGTCTTGACCTGCAGTTCTCCGCCGACGAGCGCGCCTTTTTCTTTGCCTCGACCACCATGCAGATAGGCAACGGCCAGCTCGCCTTGTTCTGGGAGGACCGCTGGATTGACGGACGCTCCGTCAGCGAGATCGCGCCGGCGTTATACTCTTGCATCCACAAGAGACGCCGCAAGCTGCGGACGGTGGCGGATGGCCTTCAGGCCAACAGTTGGGCGCGCGACATACAGGGTACCATTGGGATTCAAGAGATCGGCGAGTACCTGCAACTCTGGCACATGATTGAGCACACAACGCTCTCCGCCGAGCCAGATCATCTACTCTGGAAGTGGAGCTCCAAAGGCACCTACACCGCGCAGTCCGCTTACCTTGCCACGTTCCACGGATCCACCGCATGTGATGCTTGGAAGCTCACTTGGAAATGCTGGGCGCCGCCCCGGGTACGCTTCTTCCATTGGCTCGCCCACTTAGACCGGTGTTGGACCGCTGACCGCCTCGCCCGTCGCGGCTTGCAGCACCCCGCGTGCTGCCCACTTTGTGACCAGGCGCCGGAGACCCTCCGGCATCTCCTCCTCGCCTGCCCGTTCTCCCGGCAGGTATGGTATGAAATCCTGAGCTGGCTAAGGGTTCCCTGCAACCCACCTGATGGCGAGCCATCAACCAACACCTGGTGGCTCTCCGTGCGGCAGCACACGCCCAAGCCTATGCGCAAGGGCCTCGCCTCGGCGACACTACTCATTCCTTGGATGCTGTGGAAGCATCGGAACGACTGCGTCTTCGACAGAGCCAGTCCTTCTATAGCTACGCTACTGGATAAAATCAAGGAGGAGGCGACCCTTTGGGCCAGAGCCGGCGCGTTGGGCCTGCGTGCCCTCATTCCCCAGACCTGGGATGTACATTAATTGCAGCACCCTCACTCTGTATAATTGCCTCCTAGGAGGATGTAACTGAAACCCCTTCCTTTTCAATGCAATGAAACGCAAATCTTCTGCGTTTTCTCGAAAAAAAAAGATATAAAGAATTTAACTTCCTCTCCTCTCCAGTGTAATGCAATTTTTGAAAGGAAAATTTTAATTAATTTATCTTGCAAAATATCTGCTTCAATCTGTTTTTACCTAATTAGTGTATATAACTTGCAGTTCCTGGCCAGCCTTATGCTGCAATGTCTTCTGCCCCTGTTCCTGCACCAACACCCACTCAAAATACTTTGCCAGGTACTTAATATAGTTCATTCCTTAATGTTTTGAGTAGCTTATTTCAATATTTCTGGATCAATATTAGTATTGATGTTCATTTGCAATACTTGTGCCCTCATATATTTGATCTTTCTGTTTCAGTTTTTTAGCACATTATTCATGTCATTATAAGGCTGCTATAGTTCTCTTCAAGCAAAAATGTAATTCTTTTATGCAAGTTAAAAATGTAAAATTTGGTAACTAGGAGTGTGTCCGATCAACATTTTTCTTATTGTAATATACTAACCAAGTATTCTATGACGTACAACTGCAGAAACATCAGATCATCATTCAGCGAAATTCCCTTATGGATGGGTTATTGGGGGCATGGGAGTTGCACTTGCTTTGATTGCTATTGCTCTCCTTGCACTTCTGATGTGCAAATCCTTCCACTACAATCACCAAGGTTCAAATAACCAGAGAAAGAGTCCAAACCAACCTATGCCTCATAATTTTCAACTACTTAAGAGTGGTAGTTTTTGTTATGGTTCTGGAAGATATTTCTGCTGCCAATTTGGCAATGAGAAGCAATCAAGAAAGGGTGGTGGGGATCATCATATCAATGTTCCAAAAGGTCAGCACACCTTCTGTTAACCATACTTGGACTCTCATCATTATAACACTTCCGGAACATGGGTTTCACAAAGTTCATATCGTGTGGATATATTTGGTGACACTAAATGGAAGATAGTTTATAGAAGTGGTATTTTATGAGCGACAGAATACTATTGGTAATGTAGTGACCTGCAACTTAAGTCCCTGATGGAGTCGTGTTAACCTGAGGGACTTCATAGAACATCTGTGTCAGGGTTTTTATTTGCATCATCTGCGACCTGTCCTACAGTGGTTAAGCAAGCACACAACTTTCATTACCTGTTCAGTCACGCATGGCTTCAAGTAACCAAATACAAATGAGCATCTGTGCCCAAGTACTCTGTCCAAATAAGACCCAAAAAAGCTAGAATGTTGGGATAGAAGTTCACAATTATACCATTTTAATAACTTGGCATGACATGCTATTGCTAGCACGGGCTAATTTAGATTACTTCTATTTTCCTTTTGCTCCTACCATACATTAAGCTATTCTTACTTAGGAGTTTATCTCTATTGCAGGTATGGTAGTAGACGTGTTTGACAGGGAAAAGCCTATTGTGTTTACATATGAAGAAATACTTGCATCGACCGATCTTTTTTCTGATGCAAATCTGCTGGGACATGGTACATATGGCTCTGTCTACTATGGGGTTCTTCGAGATCAGGTCTGAGATACGAGGCTCCAAGCTGACCATTTTTATGGAATACTGGTCCTGTGACATACCTTGCCAATAACAAGTGATATTTACAGGAGGTCGCGATAAAGAGAATGACATCAACTAATACTAAAGAATTCATAGTGGAGATGAAAGTTCTTTGTAAGGTTCATCATGCTAGTCTGGTATGTCATTTTACAGTTCTCACAAAATGCTCAATCTAGATTATATATTAAATACCTTGTTATATTTAAACTTTAATTTGTGACCCATGTTTTGTCAAAGGTAGAGTTGATTGGCTATGCAGCAAGTAAGGACGAGCTGTTCCTGGTTTATGAGTACTCTCAAAAAGGTTCACTCAAAAACCATCTTCATGATCCTCAAAGCAAAGGTATACTGTTATCTGGTACTTGTTTTATGTATGGTTACTTAACCTTAGATATTGTGACTTCTTCATAAGGTATTTATAAATTTACTAATGTGTAACCCCTACCTTTGATGTTTAACTGTGCAAACTTTCACATGTACTGGTTCCAGCACCTTTGACATTGTATTTTACCTTCAAATAACTTCTGCAAGCTTACTGCTTCTGCTTGAGGACTGTTTAGCTTGGTTTTTACTGCTAATTTCTTAAGCTAATTTGTTTTTGTAGCCTTATTTATACCTTTTCCCACACGGTTATCATTATTGATTGATATTATTTTAATCTTCCAGGTTACACACCACTTTCTTGGATTTATAGGGTCCAAATTGCTCTTGATGCTGCTAGAGGACTGGAGTACATTCATGAGCACACAAAAGATCATTATGTTCATAGAGACATCAAATCAAGTAACATCTTGCTCGATGGTTCTTTCAGAGCGAAGGTTATTTGTTGATCTCGCATTTTTCGTGCATCAGTTATACCAGTTTATAGACTGACACAGAATTACATTTCTATGTCTGTAGATTTCAGATTTTGGTCTTGCAAAACTGGGAGTAAGGTCCAATGATGCAGAGGCTTCTGTTACCAAAGTTGTGGGTACTTTTGGTTATTTAGCCCCAGAGTGAGTACGCCTTGCTGGTCGCCTGGTTCTGGTTCAAGAAACAAACCTTTGACTGTAGCTTTGATATCTAGCCATATTTTCATTGTTCTTGTAGATACCTGCGGGACGGCCTGGCAACTGCGAAATGCGATGTTTATGCTTTCGGGGTCGTACTTTTTGAGTTAATATCTGGAAAGGAAGCGATTACAAAGGCCGACACAGTTGGTGCTAGTTCAAACTCTGAAAGGCGCTCCTTGGCATCGGTTGTAAGTTCTCTAACTTGTACACAAGCAGTCATCGAATCTACAGCTTGTGGGTTTGGAATTATGCTATCCAAGGTTTACATGGCATTTACTTCTTTTTACACTTTTGAGTCGAAAAGATCTGAGCAGCTGTGGTTTGACTGGGCAGATGTTGACCGCACTAAGGAATTGCCATGATCCAACATGTGTGGGGAGCTTGAAAGATTGTATTGACCCTAATCTGATGGATCTGTATCCTCATGACTGCATATATCAGGTATGGCCAGTTGGCCACTAAACAACACTAGATAGCCTTTTGCCTGCACATTTCACATCACCTTTGCTTCAAAGCTAAATCTGTCGCTCTCAGCGCTCTAAATTATCTTTCCCTTGTAAAGATGGCTATGCTCGCGAAACAATGCGCCGATGAAGATCCTGTTCTACGGCCGGACATGAAGCAGGCAGTGATCACCCTATCGCAGATACTGCTTTCGTCCATCGAGTGGGAGGCGACGCTGGGTGGGAACAGCCAGGTGTTCAGTGGTCTTGTGGCCGGAAGGTGATGATCCACCCTGTAAAACTGGCTTTGCTTGCTTGCTGCTCTGTGCTCTTTGTGTTCTCCTTCCTCTGATCTGCCTGAGAGTATTCTCCCATGCATACTGTTGTCCTAAATTTCACTGGCCCCTTGTCCAGTCGAGCAAGTTGAGAGTATCGAGCACGATGAGATATATATTTCGTGGTTGGTCGTACAGAATGTAACTATGCATGTATACCTGAGCGCTTCTTCCAGTGTTACTTCGCTTGCTGTGCTGAATCGCTCCTGCTTACTGCTTGTCTTCTCTCTTTTGGGAAAATGTCTGTCTATTGTTTCAAATAGAATGTGAGCCTCGGCCGTACCGGGTGTTGCCCAACAGTGACTAGTTCCATCCAAGGAAGTGAATATCGAGATACATCTTCGTGCCATCAACTTGGTGTCAAAGCTCTTATATAGAGTAGGTCTTCGCTCTTTCTTCAGTCAGATTAGTCACTGCCACTGGTGCATTGCCGTTGGGAATGCAGAATCTAACAATTCCAACTTTCACCACTCGACAAGCTATGCAACGGTTGTGCAAGCAATTTTGCACAAGTTGTTTCTTTTGTTTGTACTGATGGCAGCCGATCACTTTCCGGTTTCCTGCCCCATTCTTTTCAGTGATGTGTAGTATCTAATGTGTATGACATTCGTAAAATCAGCCCCCTGCTTTAACAAGTTGGTTGAGAGCGGTTGTAATGCTGATTCTTGTTCTGAGTTGGAAAAGTTAGGCACCAAAAAGGTCCCACAGTGTAATAACTTTTGAAGGAAAGGAATCACGTTCTATCGAGTATTCCGTCGACAGAGTTGCAATAAAGCCAAGACTGCCTTTGGGGCTGGGGGCTGCGTACGTTTGGTACTACACCGCCGCCGCCACCACTGGAAGATCGAAGTGGCGGACAATCGGAGACCTACCTAGTGCCCTGAGATGAGAAAATTACAACTTCCGATTGATAGATCGGGGCCTTCATGCACACCTCCATCGACAGAGAGGAGACCGGCAGTCTACCGGCGGAGGGTGACGAGGGAGGGCCTAGGCTGCCTATGTTTAGGGCTATACCTGGCCATCTCTCGGGCCGGGCCGGGCCGATGCAGAAAACCCAGGCCTGAGCCCAGCCCGGCCCGGCCGTCAGGCCTAAAAATTGGGCACGAGCCCGGCCCATCGTGCTAAAAGCCTGCCGGGCCTCTTCCTTAAATGGCGAATACGCCGGGCCAGGCCCGGGCCCGGCCGTTGGGCTCAAAAACTAGGCCCAGGCCCGGCCCGTGGGCTAGGTCGGGTCGGGCTTTTTCGGGCTGGGTTGGGTTGGGCCGTCCGGGCCGGGCTGCCCATGGCCAGGACACGTCCTTATAGTATTTGTATAGAAAAAACCTTGATATGAACTGACTGATTTGACGCGTCCCTTCAGTCTGGTCGCTCATACGACACGTGCCCCCACGGGTCCACCCACCGCTTCCCTTTTCTCGTCCTTATCTCCTCAAACCACAATCGAACCGTGCAACCACACACCATGAGTCATCCGTTCTGATCCCTCCGTCGCTGCCTCCCTGATCTCGCCGGGGTGATGCCGGCCTA
This sequence comes from Aegilops tauschii subsp. strangulata, assembly GCF_002575655.3. Lineage (NCBI taxonomy): Eukaryota > Viridiplantae > Streptophyta > Magnoliopsida > Poales > Poaceae > Aegilops > Aegilops tauschii. The sequence goes on from NC_053037.3 coordinate 394,104,339, forward strand.
CAGCACTGACACGCTCGGGCAACCTTCACAATAGCGGATGATTAGCCGCAGCATCGCCACCCCACTTCTTGTAGCATCACAGATTGCGTCACAGCACGATGGAGGCTTGTATCATCGCTGGACGACCATTATAGCGCGGTGTTGACCGCATTGCACCTGCCACCGATGTTGCAAGCGCGGCCATCGGCCATGGGTAATTTCTCTCCTGCATGTTCGCTTGGGGGGCCTTGAGGGAGTTGGGAGCATGCCACTAAGTTTGGTTGTAGCACTTGGGGTGCATCTCCGTCTTGTTGGGCGATGTTTTTTTTCTCTCCCACATTCCGAGTGCGGCCGCAAATGCTGCAAAGCGCTGGCTGGCCGGGTGTGACATCCTAGCTAAATAGGAGTGATACACTACTCATATCAAGAAGGTGCACCTTCTTTTTCAGGGGTCCATCCAAAAGTAACATCAAAATTAAGCGTGCTTAGCTTGAAGCAATAGGACGGGTGACCGACTAGAAGTTGATCCTGGGTACACATGAGTGAGGGAAAATGTGCAACAAAAACTAGTGTTGGTTTGTGGGTCACAACAGTCGAGGGATGATATCATAGTACGTACACGAAACTATTAGGGTGTGTTTGGTAGCCTGCATGTAGGGTGCATGAGGCTAAAAGTTCCCTACCTAACCCACTTTCAGGTGTTTGGCAGGGTGTATGGGCGCTTCTGGGCATAGCCCATCTGATGCTAAAAAGGCCCCGAGCTATGCTCACTGGAGCACCCACATACATGCGAGCTGGGGTCAGCGAGGCTCGGTTCGACCCCCGCAAAAATCTCCTCCCGACCCACTAGGATCGAACGACCTCTCTCCCGAACTGTTTTTCCTCTCGCTCGGACCACCCCTCCCTGACCTAGCCGCCACGCCTCGTCCCCCCTCTCTCTCCCGCGAACTCCATGGCGTCTGCCACCTGATCTGCATCCCCGCCGGCCCCCTTGGATCTTGTACCTCGCCGCCGTCACCGCCGCCCCGGTCAACCTCGCCGCCGCCCTGGTCAACCTCGCCGCCGCCCTGGTCTTCAAATCGCGGCCGGCCCACGTGAATCTCGCGGCTGCCAGGAGAGGTAGCTACTCTGCCTCCTTCTCCCTCTGCCCTCCTCACCCCTTCCTTCCTGCCTCGGCCTGTGAGCCGCTGCTGCATGACCAGAGATTAGGCTTTTTTTTTCTGTACAAAGAGCTCTTGTTCATATAGCCGTATATGGTTTAGACAAAAAATTGCTTCTTTGTTCCCTTATGATGATGGGTTAAACTGATTACAGTAGATGTATAACTTTTCATTGTTGTACCTATTATGGTCATATTGAAGTTTGTTCATTGCTTGTCATGCTGAATAAAATCTGTTGTGCTAAGTTTCGATTTGTTTGTATTGTCATAGATGGATGAATTGGCAAGAAGACGAAGGCAATTAATTGTGAGAGGAGTCGGTCTAGTGGCTAGATTGTATGCATACAAGATGCTCATGTTTAGAAGAGCTTGGCAACAAACAGCGAGGATAACCGTGGGCAGCATGGCCGATCGTGCCATATCTAGAGAGTCAAATTTGAGATATATTTATCACTCTAGTGGCATAAATTGTTCAAATCAATTAAGAATGAGAAAAGCTCCTTTTTTCGTTTGTGTGCTATATTTAGAGAGAGAAACTTGTTGTTGGATAGCATCCATACTTCTATCGAGGAACAAGTAGCCATGTTTCTTCTAGTAGTTGGCCACAACCAAAGGTATAGGACACTTCAACCGATCTTTAGAAGATCTACCGAAGTCATTAGTAGGTATTTGAAGGCAATGCTTTATGCTATTGGGGAGTTGAGAGATGAGATGATTCGGCCTCCTTCCAACCATTGTCATCATAAAATACAAGAAAGCCCTCGCTTCAATCCATATTTCAAGGTAATTATTTTTGCAAACAAATACAAACAATCAATGGGACTTTGAATAACAATCATTTGCCTTTTTTAATTAGGATTGTGTTGGAGCAATTGATGGGACTCATGTGCTTGCTAGAGTCCCAAAAAGTATCTCAGCTGCCTTTAGGGGTAGAAAGGTGGGGACTACCCAAAATGTCATGGCTACGGTAGACTTTGATCTAAAGTTTACCTATGTACTTGCGGATTGGGAGGGATCAGCTCATGATGCCCTTATACTTGCAAATTCATTGGAGAGGGAAGATGGGTTGAAAGTTCCTACAGGTAATAAATTAGGGCCTACTACCTAAATATATTAATATTTCTACCCATAGCTAATAGTTGCTATTTCATAGGAAAATTCTTCCTTGTTGATGCGGGGTATGCTGTGAGGCCGGGTTTTCTTCCACCATACCATGGCATGAGGTACCACTTGAAAGAGAATGGACGAGGGAACCATCCTCAAAATGCTAAAGAGTTGTTCAACTTAAGACACTCTTCTTTGAGGACAATGGTTGAAAGGGCTTTTGCCGCATACAAAAACCATTGGAAGTTTGTCTACAATAAGCCATTCCATGGTTACAAGACCCAAGTAAAAGTAGTGCTAGCTTGTGCAATTCTTCACAATTGGGTACTTCAATATGGCGAGGATGAGTATTTCCCACCTGAGGAAACATGGGATCCGGAACCCAATGATGAAGATCACAATGATATTGTCCATGACAATATTTCTTGGGCTCATAAGAGAGATAAATTTGCAAATCAGATGTGGGCGAATAGAGGGCTAGCAAACATTTGATGTATCATGTGTCTTGGTGTTGTAAAACAATTGATGTGTTCCTTGGTGCTGAAACATGATTTTGAGCTGCTGAAATATGCTTTTTATGTGCTGAAATGTGTTTTTGTGTGTTGGAATTCATGTTTATGAGCTGAAACATGATTTTGAGCTGCTGAATTATGCTTATTTATGTGCTAAAATATGTTATTAACTTCTGGATTGTTTATGTTGTAGATGGATGATGAGGTGCAGGAGGTTGCAAGTGTTGGTGCTCTTCCCAAGATGGCCCCCAAGGTCATGAATTGGACTCCGCCTATGTCAGTGTTGATGTTGAAAGGCCTTTCAGAGGTGGCGGTAAGAGGTGCCAAGACTGATAAAGGATTCAAAGAGGTTGAAAAATTGAAAGCGCAAATCATATATCTTCTTTCGTTGGTTATGACGCGTCTATTACCCAAGTGCACAATCATATTCGCAAGTGGAGGAATAGGTGGACAAGGCTTGTCTATTTGAAGGGTTTAAGTGGGGCACTTTGGGATGATGACAAGAAGATGGTAGTGCTAGAAGAACAACACTATTTGGGCCACACACAGGTATGCATGTACATGTACCAGTCCTTTTTGAATGCTGAAATGAGTTATCTTAGTGCTCAAACGGTGTTAAAATGATATAGTTTTGCCGAAAATGATGATGTTTCATAGCTGAAATGATGTCTCAGTTAATTATTTTTGTTCAATTGGTGTTGTAGGATCATCCAACAGATGCTGAATTGCTCAATTCTCCACTGGAGAACTACGACTATATGGAACTTTGCTTTGCTAATAAGCATGCCACTGGGAAGTATGCAATGGGCCCCGGTGTGCCCCTAGGAACGCCTATTGTTGTGGAAGACAAGGATAAACCGAATGTCATGGAGGGGGAAGGAACAACAGATGAGGTATTGCAACATCAGCCTGGGTCTAACTTTGTACTTCCTACTACTAGTGCCACTCAGGACCCTTCTCCTACTTCAAATAAGAAGAGAAAGAGGGCATCTGGCTTGACTGAGGAGGACTCAATCCAGTGTAGCAACATGACTGATGCTATGCGTGAGATTGCAAGTGCTATCAACAACACTTGCCATGCTGAGACACACCCTGACTTGTACAACGCTGTCATGGACCTTCTTGTGTTTGAGCAAGATGAGCGCTTGGCTGTTTTAGATTATCTCACAGAACATAAGGCAAAAGGCCTTAACTTTGTGAAGATGAATGATGAAGTCCGAAAAGCATCATTCAAGCGAATCTTGAAAGCCAATCCCGATCTTCTTTGAGTTGTTGTTAGTTGGTGCTTGATGAGACTATCCCTTTTGTAATGCCTATTATAAAGTGTACTTCAAATGAGACTATGTAATATGAATCTAGTGATGCACTGCTACCAATTATGGTTATTATGTCTTATGTAATATGAATCTAGTGATGCACTGCTTCAAATTAAGGTTATCATGTGTTATGTTAATTGTTGATTATTTTATTTATATTATCATTGTTCAGATTATGTTGGCATGGTAACATTTTATTGCTCGAATTGTTTCATGAATTGTCGAAATGTTGTTTCAATATTTGTCTTGGCGGCAAAAAAATCGTTCATGCAGCATACCTCAGATACAAGCTACCAAACACAGTCTCAGTGCAACATGTCTTGTCTGATGCAGCCTACCAAACACAGTCTCAGCTCAGCATGCATGAGTACATACATTGCTACCAAACAACTGCAGTTGCAGGTACTGAGCATGTCTAGACTAAGCATGTCTCATATGGGAACAACTATGCTAGGGTGGGCACAGCTACCAAACACACCCTTAGTCTCCGTCAAGACGGTGCATCACGGAACCAGATCATTTGACGTAAAAAGAACTACTGCTAAGGGACGTTTTTTTACAGAAAGACTGCTGAGGAACGTAGACCGCCTAGCGCAGTCCACATCCAACATCCGACGACGCTCACTGCGAACTACAACCAGAGCTATATTTTGGTGGAACCGAGAGAGTCCAATCAACCCACAAACGACGATGCAGCCCAATCCAGGGAGAGGGAAAAGACAGGAGAACGGAAAAAGGGCGCGTTCAGCACCGATTAGTAGAAGCGGCGCTCGCTACAGCTGTCGGTGTCAAAACCGGCGGATCTCGGGTAGGGGGTCCCGAACTGTGCGTCTAAGGTCGATGGTTGCAGGAGACGGGGGACACGATGTTTACCCAGGTTCGGGCCCTCTCTATGGAGGTAATACCCTACTTCCTGCTTGATTGATCTTGATGAATATGAGTGTTACAAGAGTTGATCTACCACGAGATCGTAATGGCTAAACCCTAGAGGCCTAGCCTGTATGACTATGGTAATGAGTATATCCTATCCAGACTACGCCCTCCGGTTTATATAGACACAGGAGGGATCTAGGGTTACATAGAGTCGGTTACATAGGAAGGAATCTTCATAGTTGATCGCCAAGCTTGCCTTCCACGCCAAGAAGAGTCCTATCCGGACACGGGTACAGTCTTCGGCCCTCATGTCTTCACAGCCCATCAGTCCGGCCCATGGATAACAGGCTAGACGCCCGAGGACCCCTTAGTCCAGGACTCCCTCAGTAGCCCCTGAACCTGGCTTCAATGACGAGGAGTCCGGCGCGCAGATTGTCTTCGGCATTGCAAGGCGGGTTCCCCTTTTTCCGAACTCCAAGACAGTCTTCGGATGCGACGATAGTATCCGGACCTGTAACACGTACCACACACAACCGCAGAGAGAATATAATACTTGCACGAGTCCCATCCGCTGACAGCTTTTTACAACATGACATTATGTCATCCCGGTCATAACTTCAGACCGTTTTGTGTTCACCGTTCCACGTTTTGAGATGCGATTGCCACTGGCACGTCTTGTCAAAGCAGAGATCGTGTCCCTTTATTGCGGGATTCTCATGAATGCGGGTATGGCTAACCCAACCGTGCCGTTTATACAACCCTTGGGAATAGGCGAATTCTAAGGCGAGTGGGGAGGCGCTCAACATTTACTGCCTTTATAAGGGGACAAGGACTCGCCCTTCTTCTCCCACGCCTTCTCTCTATCTCCGCCCTTCCAATCTCGAGCTCCAGCGCCCAAGTTCTCATCTCCTTTCCACTCGATCTAGTACTCAACCATGTCCGGATCCGGAGGTCAGGGCAAGTGGATGGTCTCCTCCGTCAAGGAAGAGGACATTACTGAGCTTCGGGCGGCCGGATACTTGGCGAAGCAAATCGTCCACCGCCTGCCGGCCGAGGGACAAGTCGTCCCCACGCCGGAGCCCAACGAGAGGGTGGTATTCCTCCCTCATTTCTTCCGCGGACTAGGGTTCCCGCTCCACCCTTTTGTTCGCGGGCTGATGTACTATTACGGGATAGATTTCCACGATCTGTCCCCGAACTCCTTCCTCAACATCTCAGCATTTATCGTCGTGTGTGAGGCCTTCCTCTGCATCCAACCCCACTTCGGGCTATGGCTCAAAGTATTCAATGTGAAGCCGAAGGTGGTGGATGGCCAGCACACGGAGTGCGGGGGAGCCATGGTGAGCAAGCTGTCAAACGTTTCCTGGCCGAAAGGCACTTTCGTGGAGTGGCAGAAACAGTGGTTCTACATCACATAACCCCGCGGCACCACATGGGCCGCATCTGCCGAATTCCGCTCCGGTGCTCCCATGCGACTCACCTCCTGGGTCGAGAAGAGTCCGAACTGGTGTTCACCCAATGAGCTGATAGCGCTGCAGACGCGCGTTCAGAGTATGATAGCCCAGAACGTCAAGCTTGTCGATGTAATCCAGGTGATGCTAGTTCGCCGGATCCTCCCGTGCCAGCGCAGAAGTCGCCCTCTGTGGGAGTTTAATCCGAAGAAGCACCAAACCCTGGAGAGGCTCTTCGAAGCTACTCACGAAGGTGCCTGGAAGTTGCTCTTTAAGGGCAACGAGAAACCCCCGGCCACGGATTCAGACCATGGTCACGATTGTAAACACCTTGCCAGCGAGGTATGTTATTTTTGCCATATCCCCAACTTAATTGTTTCGAGGATGATGTCTGAGTTTTATCATTGCTTTTTCAGGATTGGATGGAGAGGGCGAAGCGGATCCAGTGTCCGGCTCCACTGCCTGAAGAACCAGTCATCCCGCGTCTGGTGAAGATGCTGGTGCCGCGCCATATAAGGCGCCAGAGAAGAAGGCCAAGGGGGCCAAAAGTGGCCCCCGTCGTAAGGGCACTTCGGACGTGACGTCCGAAGACGAGGAAGCCCATTCCTCCGTCCCTGAGGACGACAACGAGGAAGAGGAGGAGGAGGAGGAGGAGAAGAAACCTCCCCCTAAGGAGAAGAAGAGGGGGGCCTCCACGAATCTGGAGGCGGGAACGCCCAAGAAGGGGAAGGGCGCCCCTGTGGTCGACACCGCGTGGGATGTGGACAGCAGTCCGGAGCGACGGCTCCGCACTAAGCCCCGGGCCGCATCGTAAGTATTATTACTCCCGTACATAAGTATACCCGGCCTCTCCTTTTTATTGTTTTGACGTGGTTAATTGTGCTATTGTAGTCCGGCCCGCGACAGCGTCCAGCGAACCTCATCTGGAAGTTCGTTGGATCCGGCAGAAATGGCCAGTGCGTCACCGCTGACCGCTCACTCCCCCGGGGCCCAGGATGACACTGAAGTGTTGTCCCGGAGGACCGTTCCGAGCCGGGGAGGAGCCCGGGACGCTGTCCGGGAGGCGCCACAAGGCGAAACCTCCGCTGCCGGACACATGGGGGAGCGGATCCCCTTGGAAACTGGTGGAGTGGGCCATATTCAGTTCGGCCCACAGCCGGATACAATTCTGGAGACCCATATGTCTCCAGAATTGGGCGAGCAGCCTCCTTCAAAGGAGGGGAGTGCACCGATTCCACTGGTGGCCCCTGTCCGACCAGGGGCACCGGATAACCTGATGGAGGTACTACAAGGCGCCTCCATTATGGACGAGCACCGTATCCTTATGGGTACGGTGATCGAGAAAGTTCAGTCCGCCAAGAGCGGACTAAACGAGGCCTGCCACAACTTGTTGACAGGTTTCGAGGTAAGTCACATAAAAAGAGAACACCCCGTGTTGATAGTAGCCCCTGAGACACTGTCCGGTGTTGGAAAGAAAGGCCGGACAGGGGATCAACCCTTTGTAGGAGACTAATTATGTGATTAAACAGGCGTCGCTGTTGGCCGCGACCTCGCATGCTGCCGAAGTCTCTGAACTGAAGCAGAGGTTGGAGCGGACCGAGAACGAGCTCGGCGAGGTGAAGATTCAACTCCACAAGAAGCAAGGCGAGTAACGACTTGCTGTGTATTCGGAAAGAATAAGTGGTGAGTATTGACCGGAGTGTCATAATGTGTGTAGGGGTGGCGACCGAGGTCAAGGCCCTGAAAAATGCCCTGACTGAAGCCGAGGGGAAGGCTGTCCAGCAGCAAGCCGCCCGTAAGAAGCTCAAGGCCCGGGTCAACGAGATCCAGCAGGAGCTCCAGGACGCAGTGAAAAAGTGTGAGGCTTTGGAGCGCGAAGCGTCGGCTCGAGAGACCGAACTTACCAAAGCTCGCCAGAGCACAGAGGCCACACAGAATGAGGCCCGGGCGCTCTCCAGGAGATCCAGGAGGCCAAGAAGATCACCGCGGGTAAGGCATTTAACATGCAAAGCAAGTATGCGGAGAGGAAGTACCTTTTACTAACCCGGATTCGGAGTTGCCCAGGGGCTTTTGCGGATCTACCATGCAGCGTGTCCGATGCGGCAGAGTTTTTCCGAGCCAAAGAAGGGAGCTCCACGGAGAAGCTGTTCTGGACGCAGTACGCTGTGCCAGAACATCCGGTGCCCTTTACCGATCAGCTGAAACAGCTGGTCGAGCTGCACAGGGTGGCCGAACTGGCCATGAAGGACTTAATAATCCGGCTGTGGCCAGCCGAGGCGATACCCAACAGTTATTTTGGCCTCATGAAGTGGGTGGTGGAGGCTTGTCCGCGGCTAGACGTCGTCAAGCGATCAGTCTGTATCGAGGGTGCCCGCATGGCCTTTGCTCGTTGCAAGATGTGGTGGGCGAAGATGGACGCCGTCGAGGTGGCCACGGGGCCGCCGGAGGGCAAGGAGCACTGCACACCCGAGCGGTATTTTGCGGATGTCCTGGAGGGGTCTCGACTTGCAGCAGCGCAGTGCGGGCAGGACATTATTTTCGAATGAAGACATTTGTTTCTTGTCTTTGTATGATGAAAACAAATCCGGTTTGTAATATAACGTTTGTTATGTTTTGATTGTTTCCTCCTGTGCGGCCGTGTTATATTGAATCAGAGGGTTGGCCAGTCGTCGGCTTCTGCCCTCACGTAGGTAGTACGGAGGTGTTCAAGATGGGATCTAAACAATCTTGATCCAATTATATGGTCCTTGAAGGAGTTGTTTAGCGCAACGAACCAGGCAATCAGACTATGAGGCTTAAACGCCCTCACTTAGCCATATGAGTTTATAATAAAACATAGGCGCGGCCCCTGGTATACAAATCAGGGTGCTGTCAGCGTTTGATCGGGAAGTACCGATCCTTCGCGAAATGCGGGAAAAATCTCCAACGATTTGTGACCTCCGAACAGCTGACCGGCTCTCGCCGCATCATGACAGTCAGTTTTCGGCTTTCTCTACTGAGGTGCTCATCCGGTTTAGACCAGGGCACAATCGTAGTAGTTCTCCCTTTACTACCCTAGCCGATATAGCGGAACGTAGGGTAGCAAGCACAGGAGCCGGGCAACCCAACTATTGACCAAAGACATGATTCAGAGCCAATGCATATAATGCTAAATTCGGGGTGCCGAACTTATCTATAAGAAGTGTTCAGACTTTGTTGCCGTATTATGGGGCGATAGGGAGCCCCTGGCGAATATGAGACGTACCAAAGTGTACGGGTGCGAGGATATAAGTAATTAATAGCAACGGGAAACAGAAAAAGAGCAGAGGTAGTATCTGGGGCCCCTTGACGTGGGCCGTAAACTGTTTCCATTATAGTTGGGTTAATGTGTCAAAGCGCATTTATACAAATAATGCGATAAGCAACCCGCTATTTAACATGCCAAAACCAGAGGAGAGCTGCATTTGGGTACTGAAAAATAGGTAGAGTAGTCGTTGGATTGTCCTCTAGGGCTTCCCCTGTATGCCCTTGCTTTGCGCAAATCTGGTGTGCTCGTCCTTTGACAGGACCGGTAATCAGGCCATCGGAGGAGGCCTGTATAAAAGATACCTGAAAAGAGGGAAAAAGAAAGAAAGAAAAGAAATAGCAAAGATACTAGTGAGTCCGGGATCGGTGTAGCAGAACTGTGGATCGCAAGCTAGTTGTGCCTCCGTCATGCCCATGGGATTTTGAGTGCGTAATTATGTACGCGAGGTGCGGATGTGGCTACCTCATCAGGACCGGGACGGAGGCCGAATTGCTAGTCGAGCTCTTGACGAGTCGAACCGTCCTGTTGTAGTGTGGTCCGGACTCTCTTAGTGATGTCCAGGGGCTCGGCAGCCGGATTCCGGTTCTGCTTGAGAAGGCCGCTCTGTACCTCTGCTACTAGGGCGGCTGTGTGCTCCTCTGTTCGGAGGGAGCGTTCAGTGTTTCCGTTGACTGTTATGACGCCGCGTGGACCAGGCATCTTGAGCTTGAGATAAGCATAGTGCGGCATTGCGTTGAATCTAGCAAACGCAGTTTGTCCAAGCAGTGCGTGGTAGCCGCTGCGGAAGGGGACGATATCGAAGATTAACTCTTCGCTTCGTAAGTTGTCCGGGGAACCGAAGACCACTTCCAGCGTGATTGAGCCCGTGCAACGGGCCTCTATGCCTGGTATGACTCCTTTAAAGGTAGTCTTTGTGGGCTTGATTCATGAGGGATTAATGCCCATTTTGCGCACTGTATCCTGATAGAGAAGGTTGAGGCTGCTACCACCGTCCATTAGGACTCATGTTAGGTGAAATCCGTCGATGATTGGGTCAAGGACCAGTGCGGCCGAACCGCAATGGCGGATGCTAGTTGGATGATCTCGACGATCGAAGGTGATCGGGAATGACGACCACGGATTGAATTTCGGGGCGACTGGCTCTACCGCGTAGACGTCCCTGAGTGCTCGCTTGCGCTCCCTTTTGGGGATGTGCGTAGCGTATATCATGTTCACCGTTTTGACTTGAGGGAGAAATTTCTTCTGCCCCCCCCAGTGTTCGGCTGCCGGGGCTCTTCGTCTTCGTCCTTGCTTTGTGATCCCTTTTCCTTGTTCTTGGCATTTAACTTGCCAGCCTGTTTAAAAACCCAACAATCTCTGTTGGTATTGTCTGGGGTGCCATGTATTTGGCACGGACGGTCGAGTATGTGGTCCAAGCTGGATGGTCCCTCATTGTTCCTTTTGTAGGGCCTCTTCCGCTGGCCGGACTTGGAGCCACTGAATCCGGCGTGAACTGCCGTGTCATTGGTGTTACCGCCATTACTTCGGTGTTTGTGTTTATTGCGCCGGAGCTTGCCGGTGCTGTTTTTGGCCTCAGAGGGGCCTGCCTTGTTGGCTGTGTTTGTACTACGAGCCAGCCAACTATCCTCATCCGCGCAAAAGCGGGTCATGAGTGCCGTGAGGGCTGCCATGGATTTCGGCTTTTCTTGGCCGAGGTGGCGGGCGAGCCATTCGTCGTGGATGCTGTGTTTGAAGGCCGCTAGGGCTTCAGCATCCAGACAGTCGATCTGGTTCTTTTTGGTTAGGAACCTAGTCCAGAATTTTCTGGCTGATTCTCCAGGTTGTCGAACTATATGACTTAAGTCATCGGCGTCTGGTGGCCGGACATAAGTGCCTTGGAATTTGTCAAGAAAAGCTTCTTCCAAGTCCTCCCAGCTGCCGATAGAATTTTCAGGCAGGCTATTTAGCCAGTGTCTAGCTAGCCCTTTTAATTTTAGTGGGAGGTATTTGATGGCGTGGAGGTCGTCTCCTCAGGCCATATGGATGTGGAGAATAAAATCTTCGATCCACACTGCGGGATCGGTTGTTCCGTCGTATGATTCAATATTGACGGGCTTGAACCCCTCGGGGAATTCGTGATCCAGTACTTCATCCGTGAAGCAGAGGGGGTGTGCGGCACCTCTATATCGGGCCGCATCACGGCGCACCTCCGATGAAGTCCGTCTGCGGTTATCGGCCCGGGCGTGACTAGGTTTGTCACGTCCGAATAGGTAGCCGTCATCCCGAGTCGGGAAGCATCCTCGCGATCCGTAGATTGATCTGGTGTGTCCTGCTCTACTGTCCAGGTCATGCCGAAGGTCGTATGTATGATCCCGAGCTGTTCTGTCCCTGTTTTGCGAGGCGGTGGGGCGGGCTGTTGTTCGGCCTGAGTTGCCGTTTTATCCCGACCGCGAGGTGGTCGGTCCGCCGCACTATCCCGACCACGTGGTGGTCGTTCCGCATTACACGAGGAAGGTATGGGATCTGGTGCCTCCTCGTCGAACTGAGATAGCAGTCTGCGCTTTGGGTAACTCCTGGCTGGGCGCTTGGGGCCGTGTTCTTCGGCTGCCAGGACATCGGTCCATCTGTCAATGAGTAGGTCTTGATCGTCTTTGAGCCGCTGCTTTTTCTTCAGGCTTCTTGCAGTAGCTATTAGCTGGCGCTTGAAGCGCTCCTGCTCAAGGGGTGCCTCCGGCACGATGAAATCCTCGCTGCCGAGGCTCTCCTCATCCTCGGAGACTGGACGATAACTATCGTCATTCGGGTCATTAGGCATGGCCTGTTTATCAGGGTTATCTTGCCCGTTGTCTTGTTCCTCCTGTTCGGATGCAGCTCCAATAGGGTCTTTATTGTTTTCGGCGTCGCCCGGAGTACTATTTTCTCCGGTGCCAGTGTTGCCATCTTTTGAGCGACGAGGCTTAGAACGGCGTTTAGGGCGCCGGCACTTGGACTGTGTCTCAGAAGGTTTATTCGCGACTGGGTCTTCTTTGTCATCGTCGCTAGCTTTTTAGGTGTGTCAACCATGTACACATCATACGAAGAGGTGGCCGTCCAACGCCCAGTGAATGGCGGGTCTTGGCCTTGCTCCTTGTCGGCATCGTCGTCCATACCGTCGATGTCTTCGGAGCCATAATCAAGCACGTCGGTTAAGTCATCGACAGTGGCTATGAAGTGGGTGGCGGGTGGGAAGCAAAATTCCCCATCATCAGCCTCTAGCTCGAACCGAACATAGTTCGGCTGTGGGTCCTTCTCCAAGGACAAATTCTTTAAGGAGTTTAGCACATCGCCCAAAGGTGAGTGCTGGAAGACGTCTGCGGCGCTGAATTCGAAAATCGATAACCAATCCAGCTCGGTGTCCGCAGGCGTACATGGTCCGGAACTTATAGCCGGAGACGAGTCCGGAGTTCCGTTGACGCAAGTATTGCAGGGTGTCGAGTCTGTGTGCGGCTCCAATGCTGCGGACTCTATGGCCTCGTATGGCACGATCTGCTCCGGTTCTAAGGCCGTTGCAGCAACAGGAGCCATCTCCTGGATGTGATCCGATGACAGATTTAAGTCATGTTCATCGGAGCGAGGGGGAGCGATCGTCGCGGTCTCAAATCCGTCGAAGATCAGGTCTCCGCGGACGTCCGCGACATAGTTGAAGCTTCCGAATGTGACCTGGTGGCCAGGGGCGTAACTATCGATCTGCTCCAGATGGCCAAGCGAGTTGGCCCGCAGTACGAAGCCGCCGAACACGAAGATCTGTCCGGGGAGGAAGGTCTCTCCCTGGACAACGTCACTATGGACGATCGAAGGGGCCATCGAACCTTTCGTCAACGACACAGTGGAACTCTCAATGAAAGCACCAATGTCGGTGTCAAAACCGGCGGATCTCGGGTAGGGGGGCCCGAACCTGGGTAAACAGCGTGTCCCCCGTCTCCTGCAACCATCGACCTTAGACGCACAGTTCGGGACCCCCTACCCGAGATCCGCCGGTTTTGACACCGACAACAGCGCTAAGTGGGCCGGCCCATGAAGGGGCACTGTACAAAATGGTAATAAATAGCGCAAAAATAATCCAATCAACCCACAAACGACGATGCAGCCCAATCCAGGGAGAGGGAAAAGACAGGAGAACGGAAGAAGGGCGCGTTCAGCACCGATTAGCAGAAGTGGCGCTCGCTACAGCACTAAGTGGGCCGGCCCACGAAGGGGCACTATACAAAATGGTAATAAATAGCGCAAAAAGAATCCAAAAAATACACTCCTGCAAGGGCTCAAACTCACGCTCTATACTACCTGCAAGTGTTCGGCTAACCACTAGGATGTGTCGTTGCAAGTGACAGAATGCAACGCTAACACTTTCAAAACTATTATAGCAGCTCATACATGATTTCTTTAAAAAAACTATCATAGCTATTTTTAAAATTGATGAACTTTTTTCAAAATCATTGGACTTTTCTTTGATTGTGAGCGTATGTCTCTATCTTCTATCTTCCTCTTGTTGTCTTCCTCATGAAGGGCTCACTCAATAAGAGCAATCTTTCATCATCACATTTTAAATAACTTGATCAAGCTTTCCCCTTTGTCATGAAAGAAACTGATGGTTGAAATTTTATGTAGAAACACCGCAAGACCAACAGAAAAGGCTGCCTTCATGAGGGAATAGATCTTGGAGGTGACAAGGTGCCTGTTGTTCGTACTTCTCAATATTTTATCCTTTTGTACTCCCTCCGTCCCAAAATAAGTGACTCGAGTTTGTACTAAAGTAGTACAAACTCGAGTCACTTATTTTGGGACGGAGGGAGTTGTATTTATCATGAAAGAGTCATTGAAGTTAATCGATTTTCCATCATCAAATTGCTTTGAACTTGATCAGATTGTCCCTTCTGCGAGGAAAGAAAGTGCCGGTTGAAATTCTGTTTTATATAACAGAGATCGAAGAAGAGGATAATAGAGAAAACGCTAACACAATGTGCCTTGATTCTAATACATAAGTATTACAACATCACTTTGTTACTTGATATATTTTATTAGTACTTCCAATATTATTGGTTCTAAAATTTTCAGTATTATTTTTACTTTCTGTGTGTCATCTTTTTTTGTATTATTGGTTCCAATATTTTCTCTACATTGTTCATGTCCACTACTCATGTTATTTTTCCTATTGTAGAACTGTACCGTCTGGTTTGTACCTCATGTCGGCATGGAATTTAGTAATTTGGATGAGGCTTGGGCATTTTGGCTTAGCTATGGTGGACAAAAAGGCTTTGAGGCCAGGAAAAAGTACACAAACAAAAGGTCATCAGATCGCAAGATTACAACATGTAGATTTGTTTGTGCAAATGGGGGATATTGATCGCAAGACAAAATGGATCACTTAACAAAGTGCCCTCACGCTAAAACTAGAACTGAATGTCATGCCTACATAAATCTAAAAATGAACAAAAAGAAGGAAATCCTGAAAGTGTGTGGGTTGGTTTTGGAACACAATCACACACTACACCAGTGGAGACCTTACACTTAATGGTGTCACAAAGGAAAATTTCAGAGCTACAAGTTTTTGAAATTGAAAAAATGACTGATGCGGGAATTGAACAAAAAGTTACATGAGTTGGCTAGTTGCCAAGTTGACGGACCTTTGAATATTAGTGCACCCTTCATGATCGCAAGAACTTTTTGCGGACGAAGAGACAACAAGAGATGACATACGGCCAAGCAGGTAGCCTGCTCAAGTATTTTCAAGACAAAATTGCGGAAAAATCATCATCCCAATAAGCATTGCAAATGAATTGTGAGGAACAAATAGCAAACATATTTTGGTTTGATGCTAAAATGATGATGGACTATGCTCTTGTACAGAACAGCTAAAGAACTGCAGAAAGTGAAGAAAATGAAAGGAAAAAATGTATGTGTGATTGGAGTTCTTTAGAGGGTGGTTCAACCACAAAATTTCAATGATATCTTCTTTTTGGTAACATGACACCAGTTTTCCACAAAAGACATGGATCGGCTTGTTTGCCATGAACCATAAACTAACTGGTGGGATGGAACTGATTTTGTTACTAGTTATCCATGATTAAATTTACATGCAATATAATTACATAGATAAGTGTAAGGTTTGTCCTCACAATTATAATTTATCTTTCTTTTACTAGGAAATGTAGGTTCAAGTAATAGGAATACATATACCACATTCAACTATTTTAATTGTTTGTGCTCCGGTGGTGATCGACTTAGGGGGGCTCCTCTAACATTATTTCTTAGACAATAATCCTACACTTACAGGGGGATTCCTTACTGTGACGCCCCCGATTCAATCGTACACTAATCATACACGCAAATGTGTACGATCAAGACCAGGGACTCACGGGAACATATCACAACACAACTCTAGACGCAAATTAAAATAATACAAGCTTTATACTACAAGCCAGCGGCCTCGAGGGCTTGAATACATAAGCTCGAATACAAACGAGTCAGCGGAAGCAGCAATATCTGAGTACAGACATAAGTTAAACAAGTTTTCCTTAAGAAGGCCAGCACAAAAGCATCTACGATCGAAAAGGCAAGGCCTCCTGCCTGGGAGCCTCCTAACTACTCCTGGTCGCCGGCGTCCGTCACATAGCAGTAGGCACCCTCGGGGTAGTAGTAGTAGTCGTCAGCGGGGGCAGCGGTCTCAGGGGATCCGTCATCTAGTTGCATCAAACGGATATGGGGGAAAAAGAAAGCAAAGCAAACGTGAGTACTCATCCAAAGTACTCAGCAAGCAAGGATCTACACTACATATGCAACATTATCAAAGGAAGGCTGTATATGTGGACTGGGCTGCAGAAATGCCAGAATAGAGGGGAGAGCCTAGTACTATCGAAGACTAGCATCTTCAACATCTTCAGCGGTCTTGCAGCATTAGAAGAGTGCAGGCTAGCATAAAGTAAAGTAGTAGTAGTGTCATCAACCTCGCCCAGAGATCCTTCCTCGACTCCCTGCGAGGAAGCAATCCCAGAGCCATACTATCCATTTCTCATCTCAAGTATCCAGTTCTAGTTGTATCGATCGGGATACAACTCTAAGTGTCCGTTACCGTAGGACAGGCTATCGCTCTTCCCTGCAGGGATGCACCAACTTACCCACCACGCTCGCATAACTCCGGCCGAACACACTTTACTGGGTCATGCTCGGCCTCGGCCAAATGATACGCCACAACCCGACCTAGGCTTAATAGAGAGGTCAGCACGCCGGACTAAACCTATGCCCCCGGGGGTCTTGGGACATCACCCCGGGAACTCCTGCATGTTGTGTGGGTGGCCGGTGAGCAGACCTAGCTACCTCCTTAAAAAGGCAGGTGCTTACGCATTCCAACCCGACACGCACCGCTCAGTCGCATGATGTCTATTAAGCTTCGGCTGATGCATACGATGCAGAACGCCCATACTATGCCCACGTGATGGTTAGTGCTATCAGGCCAAAGGCCTTCTTGGATCAAATATCCAAACCGTTAGTGTGCTGGTAGCGCGATCACGAGCAGTGACTCACGAAAGATGTGACCCCGTCGCCCTGTCTCGAGGACTTGCGGCAAGGGCTAAGAATGCCCGACCATGCCTCGTATTCAACTCTCGGGTACCCTCCAGGTCAACCCGTCTCCACATCACTCGCGGGTACCCCTCGGGTCTGACCTGCCTTTCCAAGTAACAGTTGTAAAGTCCAAGTATCCGTGTGTCCAAACACCAGGGGGAAACCCCGAGGAATCACCCTCCGTGGATTCCACTCGATGTAATCATCATGGTGAACGTAGAAGGAACCACCCTCGAGGTTCACACTTGAGGGGTTGCACGACAGAGTCGTATGGGAAGTGGTTAAGGAGGAATCACCCTCGATGACCATAACCGATGAACTAACCTACAAGGTTAACATCAGAGTCGTATGGGAAGTGGTTAATGAGGTATCACCCTCGGCACTCGATAGTAACCCAGTAGTGTCGAGCAACTAAGGGGGAAGTGATGTGCGGTGCCGGGGCCTGGTCTTCGATCCCGTTGATCGGGTCTTCTGATAATCCAATGGGGAAGTCAGGACAAAGTGGGGGTCTCTGATGGGTGTCTACCCAGCCTACACTAAACAGTTTAGGATAAGCAGGTAGCTAACAACAGCAGGTTACAATAAAAAGGCTATGAAGCAGAAATAGGATAATAGTAGTAGCAGCAGATTCTAATGCAAGCATAAGAGAGATAATGTAGGCGATATCAGTATGCTCAAAAGGGGGGGTGCTTGCTTGGAAGCTTTGCTGCAAAGGAAGAAGGGTCGTCGGAGAAGTAGTCGACCACAGGGGCAACATCGGTCTCGGGGTCTACCGAGAGAAGAGGGGGAAGAAACAGTAAATATAAGCAAACAGATGCAACACTAAGCATGACAAGACGATATGCAGAACTAGGGTCGACCTAACGTAGTGCTGCACGAAATAGGTGAAGGGGGAATTCAACCGGGAATGTATTCCCGATTCCGGACCTGTGTCAAACAGATGACTGGAGGGGGAATGCTCCATGTTCAGATAGTTAGAGGCATCTGACAGGTAAACGGACACCGGATTCAGATTCGTCTCATTTTTCTGAGCAACTTTTATGTAGAAAACATTTTCATCCGAGTTACGGATTATTTTTTATGAATTTCCGAAGTTTAAACAATATTCTGAAATTTCTAGGAATATTTTTAATTCGAAAAATAAACTGAAACTGCTAAGTGCACACATAGAAGTGTACCCATCAGTGGCTATAGAGGATGACAGGTGGGGCCATTGACTGGGTTGACCCAGTCAATAATTTGACTAGTCAAAAGTAAATAGTGTATGTGGGTCCCGATTGTTACAGACCCATATTATTTAACAGATTCTTAATTAAATTTAAAAAGCTTAAAGGGGGGGGGGGGTTGGGCTAAACTAATTAGGGCCTCCCTAATTAACAGGAGGGGGACCCATGTGGAAGTGGCCCATATCGGCCTCTGTCTAGGCTTATGCCCGGACGCACGTACCCGCAGAGTACGGCGCCGGCGGCCCTGGTGCTGGCCGGGGAAGCACGTCGCGGGGCGGAGGGGGTGCGAGGCAAGGGCGGGCTCGGGGCATGGCTGCCGGCGAGGGCGCGCGAACGGATGCGGCCAACAGCGAGCGGCGGGGCGGGGAGCAGTGCGCGGCCACTGGCGGCAGCAGGGCGCGATCGCGGTCGGCGCGGCCAGGCGGGGTGCAGCCCCGGCGCGGCCGGGCGGGTGAGCAGGACCGCAGCGCTACGCAGCAAGGAAGCAGCGACGAGCAGCGACACAAGCAGAGCAACAGCTTGGCAGAAGCAGCAGCAGCTGCTGCGAGCGGCGGAAGGTGGAAGGGAGGCCGCGCGCAGCGAAGGGAGCAGGTCGCGGGTGGTACAGGGCGCAGCTGGGGAGGGTGCGCGCAGGCGAGGCGGGCATGCACGACCAAGACAGCGGGCGCGTAGGAGCTCGGGCTCCGACGGCCATGGCGAGCTACGGGAGACGGAAAACGATGACCGAACCAAAGGGAAACTGGGAGGGAGGAAGCGCAGCCCACCATGGAGCTTGGTGACGCGCTCGAGGAGGCCGGTGATGGCTCGACGGCGATGCAATCAGCGGCTTGGTGCCGCGGCCGTGCGCGGAGAAGGACAACGGTGACGGCGAGCTACGGGGCGGTCCGGCTCGTCCTGGTGCTCGAGACAGACGAGGACGAGGGCGCCGGTCCTCCTAGATGCCTTGGCACAGCTAGGGAGGAGGGTGGTCGCGACAATTTCAGAGCCACGGCGACCGCGGCGCTCGGCTCCGATCCAGATCGAGAGAGAGGCGGGCGAGGGAGGAAGGGAGAGAGGGGGAGTGTTCTAGGGTTTGCCAGGGGACGAGAGGGGAACCTTATACGCGTGGGGAGGCGGCGGATGGCCGCCACGGCGGCATGGTGCGGCGGCCATGGCCGGGGGATCTCTGCCACGACCCCCCGTAAACAAGAAGAAGGCGAAAGGGGGCCTAGATGGGTTGGGCCGGCTTCTGTAGCTAGCTGGGCTAAAGTGCACAATAGCTTCTGGCCTTTTGTCTTTTATTTTCTGTTTTTTCTTTTCCAGTAGTTTTTGCATTTTCTTTTAGCCACAAATCACTTTGCAAAAATATGCCACTGGCCAAAACAAAGTCAAAGAAATATTGTGCACTGCCACAAAAAGTTTGGAATCTAATTGAACCTATTAGAATTTTGCATAAATGGAAAAGCAATTAATTTGCTGACTTGGCACTGTTTTAAATTGCTATAGTCCATCTTGGCTTGGAGGTGATGTTGTTTTCCTTAAAAATTAAATTTTATGAAATTTTGGGTAAAAGATGAACTATTTTGCAGCAACTTTTGTGCAACTCCAAATTCCACTTGTAAATTGAATTTGATTTGTAAGTGGAATTTTCAAAGGATAACTGAATCAAAGGTGATCAAGCACTGTTTAGTAAAATGATTAGCTTAATCACAGAGGGTTACTGTAGCATGACACTTGGGGTGTTACACTTACGCAGCGGACATACGAATGTACGCGCCCTATTTTTGGCGATCCTAAAAGGAACTTCTCCTGAAAAGCCGGGCCGTGAATTCAATCGTGGTCATACACATCAATCGATAAAAGCTTTTTGTAACAACTCGTCCGCAAATATAGCACTGCTCTTTCTCACATGCCTCTTATAGCTTACATGTTTTTTCTCTCCTCATGACCACCATACACCTTTATGATTTTCTTCTTTCATGATGCACCTCTTCTTTTCTACCTCCATCTCACAAGAGAACAATGGTTCGTCATTTCTCTTTAACCCTTATTCTATCTATTGGCCATGTGGCTCTCTCACCATTTTCACTAAGAGTATCTCCAAGGGCGAGGCCCATTTTCAGGTGGATAGTCTGAACATGTCCAAACACAAAAAACGCCCGCCCAACCAGTCCTGCGCCCAACGGGCTCCTCCAAACCTGATCCAAATGTTCGGACTATCCGAACTTGTTCAAACCCGAGCCAAAATGTCTGGACACCTCCAAACCTAGCCCATACGTGGGAGAGAAAGGGGGTTCATGAGACACGTCTAGACATATTCGTCACGTCGGCCCGACACTCTAGGCTCATCCCAAACATCACAAACCCCACGTGTGGTTCTCACTCTCTCTCCACTCTATACTCTTTGCTTTTCCCCCAAGCATTGCTCGATACGTCCCAAGCCATGGTTTGATCCACCATAGCCATGTCATGGGAGGAGTCAGAGTCGGACATCGTCGATTGGGAGCTCCTCGATCTAACAAGGGGTCTCCAGTCTTTCTAGGATCAAACTTAATCTCATAGAGTGAGAGGAAACAGTCAATTGTATTAGATCTAACACATGTGCTAAATATAAATCTCTAGCTAATGTTATCGTCGAAATTATTTGGGTACAATCACTACCCAGGGAATTAGGGGGTTTTCGGCAATGTGTACCTTGCCTATGATGTGATAATGTGGGACCAACATATTTATCAACAAATCTGGTATTTTCACGTGAGAATCAAAATCGTTCAGATAGATTTTCATTTTACTAGAAAAAGGGCCGCTCAGAAGATGCTTAGAAACAGTTCATTCCTTCTAAAGATCAAGTGACCATGGTTTGACCAAACATTACCTGCCAAGTTACTAGAAGATTTTAGACGCAATGTCAACTTCACAAGTTTGGATTGAGGGGAAGTGTTAAGACTTAATTGTAGTCATGTCATATTCCATTATGTGTAGCCACCCCAAACAAATGAGGGATCAGTGATCGATTCTAATTAATAGTTTATGCAATTCTCTTGAAAGACTTTCCACCTATGACGCTCGAAGTAATCTTCCTTATTTAGGGTATCTCCAATGTTGACCCTTAAACCTCCCGCATCCGTTCAGACCGCGCTATCGGACCGTGGAAACCATTTAATGCGGTCCTGTATCGGTCTGTGGTGCGGTTCGGACGTACTTTCTCCCCCAAACCGTAGAAGAATGAGGGGGGCTTTGTCTGAGTCCGGACCGCTCCCACACCCACTTCTGACCGTCCTGGCTCACCAAAACTACTCCTCCGTCCCGGGCGCGCTTCCCACCTAAAACGGTCAGCGCCGCTCCAGAGCGTCAGTGTTCGAATTCATGCCCGGCCAGAGTGAACAAGACCGCTCACTGACGCCGGCATTGAAGCGGCGCGCCAGCCGGGAGAGTGTTGCCCGCGCCACTTCTTGGTGCAGGCGAATGCTGCGCATTCAAAGGACATGACGGCCCTCATCCATCCGTCTGCCGCCCACATTAATGGCATGCGGTTGCTGAGGCGTCTCCTCCGGCGTCACCCGACCCCTTTGCCGCCCACCATTGCTATATAAACCGCTGCCCCGACCATAGCCACAACCTCATCCATCTCTGATCCCTCTTGGCACCACTCCCACCATGAATTCTTCCACCGCCAAAGCTCTCTAGGACGGGTTGACGCTGGACCAGAAGAAGGAGATGGCCGCCATTACTGCTGATAACCCACAAGTATAGGGGATCATTTGTAGCCTTTTTTGATAAATAAGAGTGTTGAACCCAACGACGAGCTAAAGGTAGAACAAATATTCCCTCAAGTTCTATCGACCACCAATACAACTCTATCCACGCTTAACTTTTGCTTTACCTAGAACAAGAATAAAACTAGAAGTACTTTGTAGGTGTGGATGGGTTTGCAAGATAATAAAAAACATGAAAATAAAAGTTAGGTGATGTTTAAATAAAGAAACAATTAAGTTCAGTAAAACGGGTGTGGATTAGTGGTGGTAGGATTTGCAGAATTGTCCCTTGGCAATTGACTACGTTACTAGATCGATAACAAGTTTTTATGTGGGAGAGGCCACTGCTAGCATGTCGTCCCTTACTTGGAATTCTATGCACTTATGATTGGAACTATTACCAAGCATCCACAACTACTAACGTTCATTAAGGTAAAACCCAACCATAGCATTAAGATATATATTGGTCCCCCTTCAATCCCGTATGTATCAATTTCTATGTTTAGGAAGAAGCTTTTGTCACCCTTGCCCTCCAATGCATAGTCCTATCAACATACAACTAACCATATGGTGTGATCCACACGACGCTCATATGATGGACACCAAAGGACAGCAACATAACCACAAGCAAATTAAACCAACCATAGCAATTCACCAATTACCGGTAGGACAACAAAAATCTACTCAGACATTATAGGATGGCAACATATCATTGGATAATAGCATGAAGCATAAAGCACCATGTTCAAGTAGAGGGTACAGCGGGTTGCGGGAGAGTGGACTTCTGAATATAGATGGGGGAAGGTGATGAAGATGTTGGTGAAGATGACAGAGTTGTTGGAGTAGATCGCCGTCACACGATGATTGCCCCGGCGGTGTTCCGGCACCACCGGGAGAGAGAGCCCCCTCCTTCTTCTTCTTCCTTGGCCTCCCCCCTAAATGGGAGGAGACTTCCCCCTCTGGTCCATGGTTGCCATGGCGGTGGAGGGGCAGGAGCCCCTCCTAGATTGGATCTATCCCTCTATTCTCTTCTGTTCTGCGTTCCCCAGATCTGGATGAAAACCGTTTCTTATATTCCCGGAGATCCATAACTCCGATTGCGCTGAGATTTTAACACGTTTTTTTCTAGATATAAGCTTCCTTGCGCTCGAAGTAGAGATCCAACCGACTTACGAGGAGGGCACAACCCACCACCACGCGCCTGGGCTGCCTGGCGCGCCCAGGTGTCTTGTGGTGGCTATGGGCCCCCGTTTGCGATGATTCCACCTCCCAAAAATCACAAATATTCCAAAATAATTCTCCATAAATTTTCGTCGTGTTTGGACTTCGTTTGATATGAATATTCTGCGAAACAAAAAAGATGCAACAAACAGGAATTTGCACTGGGTACTGGATCAATAGGTTAGTCCAATAGATCATATAAATTGTTGCCAAAAGTATGTTAAAGTTGTATAATATTGGCATGGAACAATTAAAAATTATAGATACGACGGAGACGTATCAGCATCCCCAACCTTAATTCCGGCTCGTCCTTGAGTAGGTAAATGATAAAAAAAGATAATTTTTGATGTGGAATGCTACCTAGCATAAACTTGATCATATATCTAATCATGACATGAATATTAAGACACGGGTGATTCAAAGCAATATAATTTGACATAATGACATTAATACTTAGGCATCCCAACAAACAATCATGTCTTTCAAAATATCAACGCTAAAGAAAGCTATCCCTACAAAATCATATAGTCTTGTCATGCTTTGTCTTCTTAACACAAAGTATTTATCATGCACAACCCCGATGACAAGCCGAGTAATTGGTTCATACTTTTTAACGCGCTTCAGCTTTTTCAACCCTCACGCAATACATGAGCGGAACCCATGGATATAGCACTATGGGTGGAATAGAGTATGATGATAGGGGTAAATATAAAGAGCACAAAAAATTAAGAAAATCTCACATCGACGCGGTTGACCAACGGGCTATGGAGATGCCGATCAATTGATATCAAGGCGAGGAGTAGGGATTGCCGTGCAACGAATGCACTAAGAGCTATAAGTGTATGAAAGCTCAATATGAAAACTAAGTGGGTGTGCATCTAACTCTATAATGAAAAATCCTCACTAGTATATGAAAATGACAATATAGGAGACTCTCTATATGAAAAACATGGTGCTATTTTGAAGCACAAGTGTGGTATTTGCATGCCCCTTCTCTCTTTTCTCTCATTTTTCCTTTTTCCTTTTTCTTTTTTCTTTTTCTTGGGCTCTTTTTGGCCTCACTTTTCTCTTTTTTTCCTTTTTTTATATTTGTCCGGAGCATCGTTCTGACTTGTGGGGGAATCATAGTCTCCATCATCCAATCCTCACTGGGACATGCTCTAATAATGAATGATGATGATCCACTGGTGCGCGCTGGTGCTATACAAACGGTTTTTAACCCCTTTTCGTGGCGGCATTTGGAACCGTCGCCAAGTGAGTGTGGGCGATAGGGGGGGCCTTCCCACACGACCCAGAAACCGTCGGGGATAGGGAGCCTTGGTGCATACAGTTGTCCCTATATAACCGTTTTTGATATCTCGAATATACCAAACACTTCATCCTTGCTACTCATTTGTGCTGGCATTGCCATCGCAGTCGGAGTTTTGTGGTTTTACCTAAAACCAGGCAAATTCCAGGCACGGGAGCTTTCCAGGCACGTACCAAACTGGCTCTATGTTTACGATGCCTGGCACATCACAAACAGTTCATGATTATAAACCGTGTACGATAGGTAGACAATCACACACATTTAGTTTTCCCGCACCGTATGTGATAGTGTCTAACATCACACACGCTTTGCAAATGGCAACTGTGTGCATTGTTACATACGTTTCCTCTCTGTGAACCGTGTCGGATTATGATGTATATCGCACAGGCTGTGCTTTATTAACCGTCTGCACTATCACGACCTGCACACCGTAATTTCGCCCTAATTTAATTGCTGCTATTTGAAATTGTACCTAATTTAAACTTGAAAGTATGTTATAGCTTTATTCATATCCATCAGGTTCAAACAACTAATGCATTATTCGATTCATAGGTACGTATGTTAAATAATTACATAAGAACCAAATAAAGAATGATGAACCAGGGCTCTATACTTGTACTATTACAGATGGTAAAGAAAGAGGCGACAGACATTCTGGTTGCTGAACAAGGTGAAGCGGAATGACCCTATTGTGCTCTCCTGGATGCAGAAGGCACACACGACTCTAGTCCAACCCCCTGTGATGGCCGGCCGCCAATCATGTAGTTTGAGAGGTAATCTTGAGTAAACTGCTTCAGGATCCACTGCAAAGGGAAAAAGATACAGACATTGTCATATAACACAACTCATTACGGGCAGTAAGAAGGCTACAGGGTTCTTACTTACCATCCTGAAGTTCACTGTTGTCTTGCATAAAGTGTAAACAAATAGTTTGATTGACATCTTTTGACCCATTTTAATAACAATCTTTATCAGTTTCCTCACTTGATGCTGGTTCATGAATATCTCATTGCCCCATACGCAGAAAGGGTCGATGTGTGGATCTTTAGCAATGACATATGTACCTAAAAGCACCAAGTTAATATTATAAGCTAAACAACAATTGCAAAATGATGTAGTACAACACTCCTTCCATCCCATTATATAAGATTTTATTACATGTATATCTAGACATCATCAAAACATTAAGGTAACACTCTTCCTTGTTGCTATGTAGCCTGGGATTGCATAGTCATTCAGTACAATGCATGTTGCTATGTAGACTCAAATATATTAAATATGACCCTAGTTAACCTACTGATAAATGGGTTACAGATATATTCAGTGAAATGTCGGATTCGACGATTAATCCCTTATCAGCCCCCAGGCTATATGGTACCAGCTACCGAGATCCTGAACAGTGAGTACATATAAGCAATGCGATGAAACTAACCTCGATGGAAAACAACACTGTTCTCAATATTGTCCTGTATGAGTACATATAAAGGCATGTTAAGCACAACAGGCTAAACATCAACCAAATATATCCATGGTAGACAACATAATCTACAAGCAAAACAAGAAGTGGAAAGGTGTGTTAACTGCATCAGGCATAATATTTAAAAACAAGCAAATAGTCATTCAAACTGGTATTGTGCAGGTCTAAAGTACACTAGTTATTGTTAAAAAAACAAAAAGGGCATGTTAACTACCATATCCTTAACATCAACCAAATATCGTAATTCATAGTGGTATTGTTGAAACTATTATTGATGAAATTGAACTTCACGGCAAATAGTTGCACATATAGAGCATCACATTGTGAAGAACTGAAATAAACAAGGCATAAGGCCATCTCTAGCCGACCCTTTAAAAGTTAAAGGACTAAAACCCTTAGTGGATATATATATATATATATATATATATATATATATACAGCCGGTCTATTCTGCTAATATTAGCAGAATAACTATTCTGATAACCCTTCCGCATTGCACGCTCAACAGAAGCGAACTGCATGTTCTTTACGCTGCGCACTGCAATGCTACACGGGAGAACTGCTTCATTTTCTGGTGGTCCGCCCGCGTATTCTGTGTGGAATCGGGTGTTGCGAGATGATTTAATTTGTTTATGGATGTCATTTGACCTTTATTCTTTGTAATTTACAGGAAAAGCGACTAAAATCTTGGTAAATCGAGGGATTTGGCGGGCGAGTTTTGCTCTGTTCGTTCGTGTTCGTGTCGGATGCGACTTTTTGGCGCTCGAATGTTGTTTGTTAGTCGGAATTGTTTGATATCGTTCATTTAATCGCACCTTTTACTCTAGAAATTGCATAATTTTTAGGTGTTAGTTTTCAGTTCCCGCGAATTTGGTTGTGTGGGCGGGTGAGCTTCGTCCGCTCCTGTGTTCTTATTGATTTTGTGGATTTTGCGCCTCGATGTGTTTTTTGAATCTTCTAATTACTGTCGCTATTGGTTTTAATTCATTGTATTGCGGGTATAATTCTCATTCTTTGATTTGCAATTTTTAAATAAAAGCTGATGCTGTTCGTCCAGTTGCCGTGTGTTCGATGTAGTTTTTTGCGGGGTATTTTTCGATAGTTTAGTTGTTGGACAATTTTTAGGTGAGTTATGTAAGTGCGATTGAATTGGCACCTCTGTTAGTCTACGACATGTCTGTATTTCTACTGCTTTAATTTTATTGTTGTTGTTCTGGCATACGCTGTAGTGCACTGCATTTTCGTTAGCAGTGTACTTCGTTTTAGCCGCATTACGGTGGTCATGGCAGCTTATGAGATTTCTCTTTTCTTAAACTGCATTCTTTGTTTTAGAGGACTGCATAATATGCACTCTCATACTGCATTAGCAGTATGGTTAATCTTCTATTGTGCTATTAGAATAGATGGTCCATTATATGCTTTTGTTAGCTGAATAGTTATTATGACAATTTTTTTGAACTGCATACTATGAAAATTCTTTTGAACATCATATGTTAACTGCAAAGTTTTGACCATTCGTATTGAATTGTTACTGTTCAAATGATTGCTTTTTTTTTTATATTTAGGACCAACTATGTGTTTGAGAGAACTGCATTACTGCCAGCAGCAACTTGTCTAAAAATGGATGCAGATGATGTTGCATACTTTAAATAGGCACCGTTCAAAGTGTCTGGTGGACATTATTTTAAAAGCATACAACATTAGCAAAGCATTAGAAATATGCCACCGATGGCTTGCTTCATATTTAGACTGCCTATAGTGCAAATATTGTAAACTTCAGGGAGTCTTCTTCTTTGTAGAAAAATAGCATGGCCACTTCTCTGACCTCAAAGCCATTCTGGGAGATAAATTCTTTCCAACCAGTAGTTATGTTGATGCATTCTTCAGAGTCGATGTGGTAGTCAGCTTGCATGTCTCCATACCCATTCTTGTGTTCTGTCTCCAAAGTAACCTTCCCTGAACTCGGAGCAGGAAATTTTACTGTGGATGGTAGTTTCTGCATTTTGGAAAGGATGGAAAAGAATGTTTATAAGTAAATAACAATGTATGAACATATATATACCCATTCTTTATACTTAGGATGATCTGTTTTATGTTGAGTTAAATATGTACATATATATGACTACTATTTTTATAAAGTAGTTGCAATGTATGAAGAAACTTATATACGGAATTGACCTCTAGTTTTAATAGGATATATATTATACTGTAACATGTTTGTGCAAGGTCATTTACAGTGTACTTCGCTAGCATGTTAAGAGAACTACAATACTGATCTACTGACCCTCTTTTTTGTTCGTGTGTTGTGGTAGTGAAGAAAAATAGGTGGAACCATCTATTCTTAATAGGTAAGAAATCTGAACAACAATACAAATTCTGTTTGTATTTGTTGACACTACTGAACAAATTGATGGAACTATACATTCAGATGTGAATTTGCGGCCTAGATTATGTCAAAAATTGTGAGGGGAACAACATACCCAACTTTCCTGTAGATCTGCGGGTGTGAGGCGATGAAGAAATGGTGCCCGAAACCCCCTGCTGGGTATCATCAGGCAGCCAAGCATGCTGCGCCACTCTGTGTTGGTGAGCTCTAGCCCCTCTGCGCAAACGCATGTATCCGCTACCGGCGCCATCCTTGCCAAACACCCGCACTTACAGTCCATGGCGGGTTCAGTGGAATTCCAGAGAAGAGCTGGGGATGGGATGAACCCTAGATCTACGATTTGAAGAAAAAGAGGAACGGGGGAGGAGTTGTGTTAGTCTGGAGCACGAATGGATATGTTTTTATGCAACCAATTGAGCAACAGAAGTAATAAATGCTTGTGGTTGGTGTTAGGTGGTGGATTGGTTCTGATTTCAGTGTCCGCGAATGCATTTGAGTAGCAAAAGGACTGCTTAGTTGAACATAGCGAACTGCATTGTCATATCAAGACGCTGCGGAACGCGTGGTTGGGCCTGCGTTTGTGTATGGTATGTGGGATTTTTTTTATTTTTAGTGGCCTCTCTTTTGTGTGTTGGGTTGTGTTCGGGGAGTGAAGACGCATTGGGCCCAAGTCGGCCTGTGAACACGGCTGGTTCCCGGTGCGCTGTGTGTGCGTTCTAATGTTTAGTCCCACCTCGCCCATGGAAGGCGCGCCCGACCTATTTATAAGCGTTGGCGAGGCAACCGTGTTGAACTCCTTTGGTTACTTATTTGGGCGCTTATACACGGCGCTCGCTGCTCTATGCTCTATGACCTATGGGCCCATGTGTGCCCGACCCCATGCATCGTGGCTCAGAATGACTCGCCTGCTGTGGGCATAGATCTACTACGATACTGGCTGGGGCCGGCTGCACCTGGGTGGTCAATTTTTTTCTTTGTATTTTCTGTCATGTATTTTTTCAATTTAGGGGCGTGCACTGCTTAGTAAATCATCCATGCACTGCATTGATCAGGGTTCTGTACTACATGTGCACGCAGTCCGTAATACATGCACAGTTCTCATTTTTGTTTTCGTGTTTTTGCTCTTATGTAATCTCTTTTCCAATGTGGGGGAGTGCACTGCTTAGTAAATCATATGTGTACTGCATTGATTACGTTTCTGTACTGCACGTTCATATATTTCCGCACTACATATACAGATTGCATTTTTATTTTTGTGTTTTTTCTCTTATGTATTTGTTTTTTCAAATTTAGGGGCGTGCACTGCTTTGTTGGATATGTGTAAACTTCATTCGACAAAGTATGTACTGCATTGGTACACAACTTGCACTGCATGCGTCCTATTTTGCACACTGCATCTTATTTCGTTTTGTGCACTGCTCGAATCTAATGATACATAAGCAAAAAACAGAAAACAAATTATCACAGGCATTCTGTACGACAAGTTCATCATCAGCAAACTAATTTCAACAGAAAGCAATCTAACATAATCAAAGTTCATCATTACAAGCGATTCGGCATGGCAAGCAAACTAAGTTCAGCAAAAGCAAATGATCACAAGCAAACTAACGATACGTAAGCAAACAACATAAAGCAAATTTGATGATAATTCTAAAACGACACTAGCATTGTTGGCTCTTTGGCCGGCACCATCTTCTTCTTCACCAGTTAGCGTCTCCCCATCCCCAGCTGCTCCCGGCGCGCTTCTTGGGGGGCTCCTCCTTCTCCATCTTTGCACGGCGAAGCCCGTCCTGGGTGAGGGTGATGCGGTTCCATATCTCGTATGCTGCGTAGGCGTCCTTTGCCGCGTACTCGATGTGCCTCATGGACAGAGGCAGGGTGGCCCAGTGCTTGTGCTTGTCGTCTGTGATCTTCTTCTTCATGTTGTTGTAGTAGTCGTCGATGAGCATGCCGGAGACGTCTCCAAGGGAGTCCAACTCCTTCTGGATGTCGACGAAGTTGGCGACCTCCAGACTGACGCGCTCTAGCCTTTTTTTGTCGCCGTCGATGGAGAAGCCTGCAAAGGTGTACTTGGGGTCGGCGAGGAAGTTGTCGAAGACGATGCACCTTTCAGCGGCGCTCAGTTGGAAGAGCAACACCGGGTGTTTCTTGCCGATGGAGAGTTGGCAGATGGCGGGTTTCTGCGTCGCTTCAGGCTCGTTGTTGTACCCGAGATCAATGCCGACATCTTGTGGCGCTGGAGGCTGAGGTGGTGCTCGTACTGCGCGAGGGTGATCGCCATCTGCTTCATGTCGTTGGTGTGGATGACGTGCAACTTGGTGTTGCCGTGGGCCTCCACGCCCTGGTACTCGTCGGCGAACGCCATGGCCGGTAGTAGGGCTTGGTGTTTTGCGTGGAGATGGATGTGATGGAGCGATTTGGTGGCAGCACAATGGATACTTGTGTTGTTGTGGATGAGAAGGTCTATGGCAGGGGTCTGAATTTAAGGGGAGGGCGCGGGGTGGGATGGCCGCATCGGATGAACTGCACGATCTCGCTTGCGATGCGATTTGTGCAGATCATGGGTTGGTGTTGCGTCTGTGATCGTGGGCTTGTGGCGATGGAACCGCTCCGATTGGGTGGTTGTATGCGAACGTGGTTTTTTTTTATTTTTGATCAGTATTTTTTTTAACCACCACTTTCTGTGCGAACGGGCATTTGTCACGTTTATATGTATCCTGCGTGATAATGAAACTGCATTGGTTAGAGTTCCGCACTGCATCGTCTACAGTAGAGAACTGCATTCTGTGGACAGGTGCATACTTCACAGTATTTTGCGTGTCCTTGCTGCAGCCCCTGAATAAAGTACAATGTATTCCGCAATTTTACGAGTTTTTCGCTGTGTTCTATACCGTGTATTTATTCATGTAGGTAATCCGGAACTGGATTGCTAAACCGTACTGCTTCGTGTAACCAAATGCACTGCATTTTTCTAGTGCTGCGTACTGCATCTGTTTTTTTGCCTGTACTTACTGCAGTCCCTGGTACGGGAGGGGTAGGGGGGGGGGGGGTTGGGGGGCCCATTTTTTTGTGTGGCACTTATTTTAAGGTAGACCTTTTCTTTTCGGATGCGTTTTCTTAACATGCGTGCTATTTTTGATTTTAACTTTTTTTACGAACTGGGTTTATTTTATTTTGTTTTATCGATCGAACTTCATTGTTCTTCACAGAGAACTGCATCATGTGCGTTTTGATGTGGTCTTTTTTATTTTAGCCGGGCCGTTTTTGGGCCGGCCCGTTTTATGTTGCCCTTTGCCACAAGGGGGCCTCCTACGTGTCCGTTCCAAGCGATCCCACCGCTCCGCTGACAGGGAGAGAGACCGAGAACAATCGCCTCTCCTCTCTTGCAGTTCCTCCCTCGAGCAAAACCGCCGTCGCCCGAGGAACCGCCGCCCTCAAGAGGTTCTTATTCCTGCATTCCGCGTCGTTGTCCGCTCCGCGAGCCCTTGCCGCTGCGCTCCCGCAGCCCTTTCCTATCTGTTCCTGTCACCGCACCCTCCCCCCTCCCCGCCGTCGCCGCCGCCGCCGCCGCACCTTTTTTGTGGTACGTTCCGCTTGTTCTCAGTGTTAATCGTCCCCTCGTCTTGTTTTGTTATTCTCGTAGTTGCTGTTGCTGTTTTTGCTTGTGTAATTTTTCCGTAGGCAGTCGATTTTATCTCGATTTGGAGTCGATACTCGTGTGTAGCAAGGTGGATCTAGGGTTTCGTGAGATTTTCGCTGATTTTGTTGCTTATATCTGTCACTCGTCGTTGTGTTGCAGACAAACGCCATGTCTTCGCCGAGCAGAATGGGAGGAGGAGTTCAGGGTATGTGGAGTGCTTATTTTAGGCTTTTGTTTATTTTGTTTGATGTTTATCTAGTTTCCTAAATCATCCTGCATATTGGTTTATGCTCTGTTAGTTGTCAGTGTTCATTTGCATTATTTTGTCACGTGATGTTTTGTAATTTCTGTTTCTGGTTCTTTTTGAATCAAGTAGGTGAATGCGGTTCTCATAATGATACACCAATTGGCTCTCGTTGTCCTGGCGGTAAGGATCATGGTGTCGAGGGAGGACATCAATTGAATTCGCCGATTGAAACTTCTCCCA
Organism: Aegilops tauschii subsp. strangulata; assembly: GCF_002575655.3. NCBI lineage: Eukaryota > Viridiplantae > Streptophyta > Magnoliopsida > Poales > Poaceae > Aegilops > Aegilops tauschii. The sequence continues at coordinate 394,137,074 of NC_053037.3, forward strand.
TAAGTGTGGCCCCTCCTTCTGGTATGTGATTGATTTGTTTATTTTTGTGTATGCTGGTTTACTTTTGATGTTGTACCATTTGGTGTTTGCCTTGCTGTATCTAGTCCGGCATTTTGTTGGGAACAAACATGAAGTTAGTGTATGCAGCACTGTATTTATTTTGTATATGTGAACTCCACTATATGTATGTGTGAACTGCATTGTTGTTTTATTCAAGTTTTTTGTGCAATGCATTATTTTTATTTTTAGCTTATGGTTGGAGCACTGCATTTTATATGTCTAAGTGTACTGCATTTGTTCTTTTTGTGCACTTTTTAACGACCATAGTCAAACTTCAATGTCTATTTTCCATGCTGGGGCGCCTGGGTTTGAGGAGGTTACTCAATTGATTGACCATTATTTTGCAGAGGGTAATGTTGGTGTGAGCTTTGACCAGAGACGTCCCGTTTTGTCTGAGACACAATCGCAGTCTGTTGATGGTACGGAGGAAGTTACACAGGATTGGATGGTCTCGGAACAGCTTCGTGAATATGAGTTGAAGCAAAGCAAGAAGAAGTTGAGGTTTGAAAGTGACTCAAAAGAGTTTGCGCAGAAGGAGAAGTAGAGGAGAGCTGCAGATGGTGCCAAGGGTGCCAAATTTGCCAAGGTGAAGAAGCCTTCTTTGCAGAAGAAGAGGCTGAGTACTGTTGCTGAGGAAGGTGGTACATCTCGGCGGAGTCCACGTGTTGCTAGCATGAACAAGACTCTTGGCAAGAGAACTGCTGAAGCTGGTGGAAAGGATGATCCTCAGTGCAAGCGACTACATGTCACCGAAGGTCCCAACTCTGATGACGACGACTTTGTGCTTGCTGATTTTGTGAGGGATGTTCATAGTGGTAGACGCAAAGACCGTGGTTCATCTAAGAGTCTACCCAGGTGTTCCCGTGATGATGGCGATGAAGATGTTTGTGGTGACTCTAGCGAGGAGGTGGATGTTGTTCCAAAGGTTTGTTGAAGTGGACTGCATTTGTTTCCTTCATTGTTAATCTATCTGTGTTTTCTATGTCTCTTTTTTTATGGCTAGTCTTCTAATGTGGATTGCATTTCCCTTTACATAGAGGAAGAAGTCTAGTAAGAGCAATGCAGCTGAAGATGATGCTGAGGGAGATGATTCTCGATTTAACAAGACCGTACGTTTGTCGCTTCCCACTGTTTGCAAGGCTACTGCCATGTTGAAAGAGGCACACTATAGTCATGTTCGGGATGCTGGATTTGGTGTTGTCTTTGAACTGACAGTAAAGAAAAATGTGTCGCGCATTCTTATGTGCTATTTGATGGGAGTGATTGATCCTGCCACCATGATAATGGACTTTGGGAATGGCAGGGTTCTTCGAATCAATCATGATGCAGTTCATCACATTTTTGATTTACCCATGGGACGTCACACTGCACCCATGCCTGCTGCCAGCGGCCATGATGACTCGTTGAGTGCCCTCAAGGATGAGCTTGGCTTTGACCGTTCAAAAAGTATAGGTGTCAAGGACTTGCTTGAGAAGTTGAAGGTGCTGGTGGAGGAAGATGATCATGTAACTGTTGACCTTGCTGTGAAGGTGTTCTTCCTGATACTCTACCAGAATTTGCTGTGCCCCGGGCCTGCGGTTCGTTTGGGTAGAGTTGCTGCAATGGTAGAGAACATGGATTATACGGCTATGGCTCAAATGGAATTTTGCCAGCTTGTTGTTGGTGAGTTGCAGGCAGCTGTGGTGAGGTGGCAAACAGAAGGCAGCAAGCAGAATTGTGTAGAGGGTTGTGCCATTGTCCCCCTGATTATGTATCTTGACTGCTTGAAGCTTCGCAAATTTTCAGTCATGCACACGTTGACGCCACGTGCGTCATACCTGACGACCAAGGACCTGATGAAGTTATACAATGAGGATGTGCTTGTGAAGGGAAAGATTTACTTGGAAACTTACAACTTTGGGAAGCTGCCGGTTAGTGCATCTGAGTTTTTAATATCGGTTTTTAAAAAAAGGTGCAGCCTTTATAAATCTGAACTTTTCTAGTACTCACATGTGTACTTCTCTTTGCCTCTTGTCTTTTTTTTGCAGTGGAAGGAGTCAGGTGATACTGTGTACAACCGTCCTATTGCAGTTGTATGCGGCAGCTCTGATGCGGGACCTAGCACTCATGCTAGGTTTTATGAGCCTATAGGTAGCCAGCTTCCTGCCTGTGATGATGAGGTGCCGCGTACTCGTGGTTTCATGGCTTGACAGATGTTTGATAATAGAAGCTCTTCTAAACAGTCATTTGTTGGCGGCAAAAAAGACGAGGAGATTGGTGAGCTTCTTCTGAAGGTTTTGAAGTTGACTGAAGATTTGCCAACCTTTGGTGACAGGTTGAGGATAGTTGCTGGTGTTTCCCTGTTGGCCATGGCCCACGAGATGAAGATATTGTTGCTGCTCACAATTTTGATTGTGGCATGATTGAAAGCTTGAAGATTGTAGTGACAAATGTTCGGTCTTCGTATGCTCAATTGAGACATTCACAAGAGGAAAAATGCGGTCGGTATGAGAAGGATGCTGGGCATATTTTGGATGAAATGAACCGTTAGGACGCTGGCGTTGGCGCTGATAATGTATGTTCTAGGTTTTTTGTGGCTTTGAACCTATTTTGTGTATTATGTGGACTGCTTGACACTATTTTTGTTTTTTGTGATAGGCTGGAGTGGAATCTTCTGGTGTCCATGGAACTAGGGACGATGGAATTGGTCAGGTACAAGTACTTCTGCCATGTCTGTTCTGCCATGCGTCCCTCTTCTTAAACTTGCATTTGTTGCTTTCCATTTTTATTGTATTTTTTTGTGTACTTCACGGTTGTAAAGTGTGCATAGTTGAAGTTTTTTCTTTTTTGGTCGTTACCATCTTATTTTCGTTTTTGGTTTGTTCTATGCCTGTAGACTAGTGTTGGTGCTTGTGATTTGCACAAACAGACCTATGATGGCTTTGGGAAGGATGAGGTCTTGGCTGATGCATCGTCCCCTCTGGATGTTGTAGCTGATAAGGTATAGTTGTATTACTTGTTCTGTTAGTGTGTTGTAATCTAATTTTTTGTTGTTGTTGTAAACTTGATGTACGCTGTTATGTTCACCATATGCATTTTCATTTACATATGTTAGCTGCAATAGTTTTACATGTGTGAGCTTCAGTCTTTGACATAAGTGAACTGCATTCCATTTCGCATGCGTGGTCCATAATGTTTTACATACGTAAGCTTCAGTATTTAACATAACTGAACTGCATCGTTTGACAAAGTGAATTGCAGTTCTTTTTTATGTATATGTGGGTTGAAGTTGTAGTTGTTTTGACACACGTGGGTTGTAGTTGTTTTGCATATGTGGACTGCAGTTGTTCTGTGTATGTTGTCAGCAGTCTTTGATATAAGTGTCCTATGTGTTGTTGTGTTAATTATCCCCACGCTCATTTTGTGTTATTGTGTGTGTTTTAAACTTTCCACGGCCTGGAGAAGAAAACGTGGAAGTTCACATTGATCTGAATTAGGGTGGTTGTGCTGTTGATGGTGGTGGCAGTGTTGATGCTTCTGCATCGGTTGCCGTCGACTGTGCAGACCCTTATGTAGCTCAAGAATCCCATGATGCTGTTACCCCTAGTCGTCATGAAGATTCTGATTTTGGCATTGAAAAGCCGCTGGAGAATGTCGTCCCTGCTGTTAGTGTTGTTGCTTCCCCTGTTTGTCTGGCGACCAACGATGTTCCTGAAGTATCGAGAGTGGAGCCTCATGTGGCTGAAGTATCTAAGGACGTTGCGGTTGACCAGACTATTGTAAATCCAGAGAATGCTGATGTTGCTGCAGAAGGGCAGTCTAGTGAGGTTGTGGTGGATTCGCCGCAACCTATCCAAGAAAATGTTTTGGTCAGCTCTCAAGAACAACAACATGAAGACTCTGACACTGAAGGCAAGAGTTTTGTTTCGAACAGTGCAGTTGAAGTTTTTCTCATTTCCTTTTGTTTAGTTACTATGGTATCTGTATTAGATGTTTAGTGATAAGTGGAACTTGATCTTTTGTTTATGATTTTCAAAATAGCTAGCAGAATTTTCTTATCTTAATATTTGAACTTCATTATCTTGGATAAGTGAACTTCATCCTTTTATTACAGATGACGAACTTCCTGTTGTGACACCATCGAGCATTGATCCAACTCTTCTGAAAAGATACAATGAGTTGTATGCTGCTGTTACGAGGGTTCGGAAGGACAAGAAGAAGAAGTATGGTTTTTTAGAAATTGTTTTGTTCATATGTATTTTCTAATTTTGGTTTTTAGCCCTTTTTCTTTGTTGTTATTTTTTTTAGTATCTTATGTTTCAGTTTTTCATGAAAAATTCAGGGACATGATTGCTTTTAAAACTGAGATGGGTGATATTACCATTGGCGAATTTGGTAAATCCTTTTGGATAAAGGGATGCTCACTACAAGACTTGTAGATCTTGGGGTTTCTTTACTGGTAGATAAGTTTAAGGGATCTCCGACAATGGTTGTCCCGTACCATATTTGTGTAAGAATGCAGAAATTTTTGTTTTATTTTTTTGATTTTCTTTTCTGATTTCGTGCGACGACATGTTTTCTTGAGCACTATTTGATTTTGGATTTTGTATTGGTAGACAAATATTTGGAATGGTGTTACTGTAGGCAGGAGTGTTAAAATGATGTTCTCTTCAAAAGCCGAGGAGCGTGTTGATTAAAAGGATATGGTGAGTAACGTTTTTATGTGTCGAAAACTATATTTTGCGTGTTTGTTTTTATAGTGTTCTGTTTCTTCTTCTTATAATAATTTTATTTATTTTTTTGTGCTTCAAACAGGTCCTTTTTGCAACTTTTGATCCGCCAGATACGAGGGATGGCATTGGTCATTATTGTGTAGTTGCGTTAAATGTGAAAGAAAGGTGGTTTGAATTTCTTGACTCGCTCAATAAACCTGGCAGCCCTGATGCGATCAGAGTTTTTTGGAGGATGGTTAAAAATATCAAGCGTGCATGGAAAGAAGGAAGCTCAAGTTCCGATGAGCCGCTAAATCCTCCTACACTTGATGGATTTGTGTTGAAACATGTCATTGTCCCAATGCAGCCTAATGGGTGTGTTCCGTACAGCCCCTCTTCACCATACTGCTCAAGTTTTTTTTCATTTTGTGAAACTGATGTTTTTTATTCTTTTATTGCGGGCATGATTGTGGATTCTATATGTTTCAATTCCTGCAGACTTGGGATGGTGTTCGAGTTGCTCAGTTTGGGGTGGAGCACATTGGCTACATCAGAAAGGCCATGCTCTATAGTTGGCTCACATCGAGAAAGTGTTCCCTTGATTTAACATCACTTTTAATTTTTGCAGATAAAGGTTGTTTTACTGAACTTCTTTATCCTTCCTTTATTTATTTTTTGTCTACTACTTGCTTCCGGTTCTTACGGGCATTTTTTAATAGTTTGTTTAGTTAAGTTCGTGATTTAGAATGTATGTATATATTTATTTGTTGTGTTAATGAGATGCGTTTTATTTTTTGGGCAAGTGAGCTGCATTGTTCTTTATAAGTGGGTTGCATTGTTGTATACAAGTAGGCTGCATTGTTGTATACATTTTTTATTCTGCATTGTTGTAGACAAGTGGACTGCATTGCTGTAGACAATTGTGCTGCATTCTATTCTTTAGTGAACTGCATTTTTTATTTTAATGAGATGTATTACATGTTTTTTGGTTTTGTATTTTGTGCTGAGTGTTTCCATTTTTTTCTACACGTTTTTAGGTTTTGATGGGGGGCTTCATGAAGGTTGTACGTCACTGTTCGAGTCCCAGGGTTCTGATGTGGTTATGGAGGATTGCGCCATTGAAATCTCTCCAGACAATTCTGGTTCTTTGGCTGGAGATGGTTTGAACACAGTTGTGGCGTCTGGACCGGATGGTGGAAGTGTTTCTCGACCTAGCTCTCCACGCGATGTATTTGATGTTGTTGATGATGATTTTGTTACGCCGTGTCCTCGCGTCACGAGGACTCGGAGTGCAGCAATTAATCGTCCTCCTGTGGATGACGTTGACGTTTTTTTGAACAAGAGGGCAGGTGAGAGGGCCTTTTAAGTTGAGATGCTCTATAAAGAAATTGAAGCCTCCGAGGTTCAAATATATTGATGAGGCAAGGAAAATAAAGGATCTTGTTCTCAGCAAAGATTTTGTAACCAAATACCACGAGTAAGTTTTATGTGTGTGCCCTTGATCCTTTTTGGGTGTTTTGTTTTTAATTTTAATTTTATTGATCCCATCTCTGTATGTTTACTGCAGGAATGCGTTCTTTATGGTGAACAGTCCTTTTGGTGATCTTGATACTTACACTGTTGACTATATCTATAATACATTTGGCAAAGGAGCTTCAATGGATTCGTATCTCATGGATTTTGTCATCAAGTACTGGAAGCAAGACCCTGAAATGGGTTTAGTTTATCATTCTGGTGAACGTGTGCTACTTTCACCCTTATTTATCACGGTAAACGTGTGCTGTCATTTTTTTCTATTGTACTGGTTTTTTTATGTCCATGCGTGCATGCATTGTTTATTCTTTTTTTATATCCTTTCTTTGTTCTTTTTTCTTTGCAGTATGTTCTTCAGATGGAAACCTTTGTGACGAGAGATGACGAAGGAAACCCTGTGTTGCCAGTTGTGCATAGCTCGTTTGTTTTACAAGATGCAGCTAACCAGTTCAAGGTTTTTGTGAGTGACGACGTAAACCTGTTGGATGCAAAACTGGTAAGTTCATTGTTTCCCGTCGTTTATTTTTCTGGTTTGTTGCATTTCTTTTTATAGTTAATTTTTGGAACAGTGGTTCTAGTGCTACGTGTCGAAATAAGTTTTCATTCCATTTTTTGTTTTTTTATGTGAACATATTATGATGCCGCGCTCCAAGGATGGTCATTATTCCTTATACACGATGAACTAGCATCGCCAGACGTTTGATATCCATGACACTAGGAAGTACACTGGCCATGCTGATGTCACGACAAAGTGGCGCACGAGTGATTACCACTCAGATTGCACTGAAGTGGTATGTCATTTTTCTCGCCAAGTGCAAAGCTTTTTTGTGTTTCTCCTACTGCATTTTTTTTTATAAACTGCACATGCAATGTTAGCACACATAGGACCACACTTGTTTATGTAGTGTACTGCAACATATGTGTGACAGAACTGCATTTTTCTCAGACCCCCCATAATCCTTGCAAAGAAGGAGATAAAAGGAAATGACCTCACGTGCATTTAAAAGAGGGACTGTCTAGACGTTGAGAACAACTTTTGTATTTTTTGGTTCGTCTGAATCGTAATTTGATCTGTGGTGTGTGTTATTTTCACATTGTGCTTCCTTTTTTTGCCAGATGAGGAGGATGACTCAGTTGCTGAAGGCGATTTATGGTGAAAAAATGTATAAATCTAAGAACCACCCTGACTGGGTTAAATTGGCAGAGAAGCCCTCTTACCCGGTCGTGCCAGCGCAGGGAGCAAATGAGTGCGAAATCTATGTTCTGAGGGTGACGCTGTTGTATGACGGCCAACGTCTAGTTGAGAAAATTATCAAAACCGACGTAACACCTTCTCTGTTTTCTTCTTTTTATTGTTACTTTTTTCATTATTTTACCTTTTCACCTTTTGTTCTTTATGACAACCTTTTATTTAATCACTGTCTGCATTTTTTTAATTTTTTTTCAGCCTGCTGTTGAAGATTGGAAGGCGGAGTACATGTTCCAGCTGTTGTTCAATTCTTCGAACATGTTGTGTTATGAAGACATGCCGCTTGAGCTACGAGAACTGATTGCGGACCTCGGGCTTACTTCCCTGTCGCAATCGCAGACGCAGTAACAATCTACTTGGTAAAAACCCTATGTATGGACAAGAACTAGGGGTCATGTTGTGTACTGTGTGGTGTCTAGGGTATATAATGTATGAAAAGACTTTTGTTTTCTGTTGCTGTGATTTTTGTCAGCTTTTTTGCAGCAGTGTTTTATGGACGAATTTGTATCTATATGTGTATTTTATATAAATAATTCATACAGTATATATATGTGTATATTTTTATTTTTGTTGACTTACACGTTCTGTGTGAACTGGCATTTTGTCACGCTTATACGTATCTCATGTGTCCCATAAACTGCATTGCATGTGATGCCGAACTTCTTCGTCCAACAAAAAGCACTGCATTTTTGTCTACAAGTTTGTGCCGCACCTGATTTTTTTGCTGCACTTTTTGCCGCAGACCCTGCATTCATGTGTGTATCCTTGAACTGCATTGCTTTTATGATACTGCATTGCTTTGCCTAACCAAGTGCACTGCTTTTGCCTAAAGATGCGTCCTTCAGTTGGTTAATTTTTTATTGTTTGTATTATAAGGTAGGGGGGTTGCCCCCCCATTTTTTTGGTTGTTTATAGATTTGTATTTGCTCTTTGTATTCCCTGTACTTAACGTACTGCGTACGTTAGCGCGAGGCCGAACAGGGGGGTGGGAGGGGGGTCGTGACCCCCTCCCCACCCCCCTGCGAGGCCGAGCCTGGAACGAGCCGGAGCAGGCGGCGACGCGGCGTGCCGCGGCGCCGCATGCGCAGGCGAGTCCGTCACACCCCGTCGCCTCCCTGTCTATCTTAGGGGTGTGGCTCTGGGGCTGCGTGCGTCCTATTGTTCGAAAAGCAGAATGTCCGCACTGCGCCTGTCAACCAAGCGCACTGCATGCGTTAGCGCGAGGCCGAGCAGGGGGTGGGAGGGGGGTCGTGACCCCCCTCCCCACCCCCCTGCGAGGCGAAACCTGGAACGAGCCGGAGCAGGCGGCGACCCGGCGTGCCGCGGCGCCGCATGCGCAGGCGAGTCCGTCACACCCCGTCGCCTCCCTGTCTATCTTAGGGGTGTGGCTCTGGGGTTGCGTGCGTCCTATTGTTGGAAAAACGGAATGTCCGCACTGTGCCTGTCAACCAAGCGCACTGCGTGCGTTAGCGCGAGGCAGAGCAGAGGGGTGGGAGGGGGGTCGTGACCCCCCTCCCCACCCCCCTGTGAGGCCGAGCCTGGAACGAGCCGGAGCAGGCGGCGACGCGGCGTGCCGCGGCGCCGCATGCGCAGGCGAGTCCATCACACCCCGTCACCTCCCTGTCTATCTTAGGGGTGTGGCTCTGGGGTTGTGTGCGTCCTATTGTTGGAAAAACAGAATGTCCGCACTGCGCGTGTCAACCAAGCGCACTGCGTGAGTTAGCGCGAGGCCGAGCAGGGGGGGTGGGAGGGGGGTCGTGACCCCCCTCCCCACCCCCCTGCGAGGCCGAGCCTGGAACGAGCCGGAGTAGGCGGTGATGCGGCGTGCCGCGGCGCCGCATGCGCAGGCGAGTTCGTCACACCCTGTCGCGTCCCTGTCTATCTTAGGGGTGTGGCTCTGGGGTTGCGTGCGTCCTATTGTTGGAAAAACAGAATGTCCGCACTACGCCTATCAACCAAGCGCACCACGTGCGTTAGCGCGAGGCCGAGCAGGGGGGGTGGGAGGGGGGGTTGTGACCCCCCTCCCCACCCCCTACGAGGCCGAGCCTGGAACGAGCCGGAGCAGGCGGCGATGCGGCGTGCCGCGGCGCCGCATGCGCAGGCGAGTCCGTCACACCCCGTCACCTCCCTGTCTATCTTAGGGGTGTGGCTCTGGGGTTGCGTGCGTCCTATTGTTGGAAAAACAGAATGTCCGCACTGCGCCTATCAACCAAGCGCACTGCGTGCGTTAGCGCGAGGCCGAGCAGGGGGGTGGAGGGGGGGTCGTGACCCCCCTCCCCACCCCCCTGCGAGGCCGAGCCTGGAACGAGCCGGAGCAGGCGGCGACGCGGCGTGCCGCGACGCCGCATGCGCAGGCGAGTCCGTCACACCCCGTCGCCTCCGTGTCTATCTTAGGGGTGTGGCTCTGGGGTTGCATGCGTCCTATTGTTGGAAAACAGAATGTCCACACTGCGCCTATCAACCAAGCACACTGCGTGCGTTAGCGCGAGGCCGAGCAGGGGGGTGGGAGGGGGGTCGTGACCCCCCTCCTCCCCACCCCCCTGTGATGCCGAGCCTGGAACGAGCCGGAGCAGGCGGTGACGCGGCGTGCCGCGGCGCCGCATGCGCAGGCGAGTCCGTCACACCCCGTCGCCTCCCTGTCTACCATGCGCAGGCGAGTCCGTCACACGCTGTGCGCCTGTCAACGAAGCCAGGATGTGACGTGGGATTGTGTCGTTGTAGCCAAGTGAAAAGATTCGTTGTGGAAGTGTTTTTGATTGGCTGGAAAAAATATTCGTCTAAGCGAACTGCAATGCTTTATTGACAGCGCATCTTCCATCCCATACCGGACTGCACAGCGGACTGCATTTTTTTAAGGTGAGGGGGTACTGTAGTAACTTGCTAGTTGTGCGTTGTTGGGCTTTGTTTGTTTTTGGGCTGTGAGAATTTGTTGGGCATGTGTTCGGGGAGTGAAGACGCATTGGGCCCAAGTCGGCTTGTGAGCACGGCTGGTTCCCGGTGCGTTGTGTCGGCCTAATCATTAGTCCCACCTCGCCCGCGGAAGGCGTGCCCGACCTATTTATAAGCGCTGGCGAGGCAGCCGTATCGAACTCCTCTGGTTACTTATTTGGGCGCTTATACACGGCGCTCGCTGCTCTATGCTCTATGACCTGTGGGCCCATATGTGTCCGCCCCCATGCATTGTGACTCAGAACGACTCGCCTTCTATGGGTGCAGACCTACTACGAGACTGGCGGGGGACGGGTGCACCTGTGGTGGTCAATTTTTTTCTTTGTATTTTCTATCTTAAGTATTTTGTTTCAATGCAGGGGTGTGCACTTCTTAGCAAAACATCCTTGCACTACATTGATCATGGTTCTGTACTGCATGTGCACGCATTCCGTACTACAGATGTTTGCGCTACATTTTTGTGCACTGCATGGGTAGCATTTTTCTTTACTGTTTTTCCCTCTTACGTATCATTTTTTCTAGTGTATGGGTGTACACTGCTTTGTTGCTTCTATGTGCACTGCATTCGTCATAGTCCTGTGCTGCAGGTGTACACATTTTGTACTGCGTGCATCCTTCGTTGTGCCAAAGTTGTGACTGGTTATGCCAACGCTGCGGAATGCATGACTTACATTTAAGTAGTGCATCAGGTGCACTAATTCTATGTTGTGCACTGTGCGAAAGTGGTTCTCTTGTGGTTCATTTTGAGCATGTACCGCACTTCATGAACACATATAGTGAACTTCCTTGTAAGACTTTGGAGAACTGCACACATTTTTTAGAGACCTATTACGGGACTGGCTGGGGCCTGGTTGTAGCTGGGTGGTCAATTTTTTTCCTTACCTGAAGCATTTTTTCTTTTGGAGTATATATATTTCATGGTAGTACAAATGATATCATTTGTACTGCTTGCACCAACGTTGAGTACTGCACTGCGCGTACCAAGTCTGTATGTTGTGCACTGAACGAAAGTTGCTGCAGCCCCTTCATTCTGCATTTATGCATGTATTGCACTTCATGTATACACTCTGTGAACTGCCTTATATTTGTTATGTGAACTGTATTCACGTTTCTTTATAAATATTAATATTAATGTTCTTTTTCTATAATTACTTTTTGTGGACTGCATGTGTACAAATGTGTAATGCTTATTTTTTAGTATTGTGAACTGCATCAATCTTTCTTTTTTAGGCATGAGTTGTAGTCAGATTACTTAATTTCTTTTTAACGTTGTTTTCGAATATGTTTTGTATGTGAATAGTATGTTTTGGTATCACAAATTAATTTTTTCAAAGTTTTCTGGATACTTGTTCTAACACAAACTAATTTCAGTGAAAGCAATTGATCAGAAGCAAACTGTGATACAAAAGCAAACAACAGAAATATAGTTTAATGATAACTCTAAAAAACGACATTGTTTTTACAAAAGAAAAGTTCGATATGAAGCAATGGACATAATCAAAAGCTTGCATACATGAAACAAAGAACAACACAACGACTAAAGTAAAGTGAAACTAAAACATAGCCCTGAATTATTTCTAGTTGTTGTATTGGATTACAGCCTTGTTCTTCTTCTGCTTTGCTTCTTTGTCTCTTTTTGCCCTGTCCAGTCCCATGATGACATCGTAGATGATTCTCCATGACTCATATGTTGCGAATGCATCTATTGCTGCATACTTGATAAGCTTTTCTGGCAGTGGGCAAAATCCCCACAAAGTATGGTCCTCCTTGTGGTTAATTTTTTTCTTCATGTCATGGTAGTGAATGTCTATCATCCTGCCGGCAACATCAGCCAAAGAGTCAAACTTCTTTTTATTGTATGGGTCTCTCCATTCCACCTGAATATAGTTGTGGAGTTGATCTCCAAACCAGATAGCTTCAGCTAGCTTTTGTCTCCTTCAATGGCGAATCCGACGAAGGTGTACTCACCATTCATGAAGAATTTGTCTAGTTCCATTGGCCTGCAAGATGTTTGTATAGAGTGAATATAGTTTATTTTCTTAGAAGTACCAATGCTTTTTGTTTTTTCTGAAACTGAACTGCAATATGAATATCTGAATCTGTTGCATTGAGTAGTTGCTAATACTTTGTTCAGCATAACTAGTAAATTTGATAATATATTGCATAAACAATGCATGTTTTGTGCATGATTGTATTCTTGAACTGAATTTCATACATGTTTTGTATAGTAATGTTGCAGTTTTCTATTGTTCAGTCAAATAGTTTGTATTTGGTAAAACAAAATAAAACTGTGTGTATTGCTAGATCATATAATTCAAGAATTGAACACATGAGTGACATACATGGAGCCAGATGAAAACTGTCAATGAATTCATATGCCATGCTTTTCAAAAATGAAAACCATAGTTTAAATATTGGCGATTGCAGTGAAGAAAATTTAAAATCAATATTGACAATCAATAGTACAGATTGATAGTTATTCTAACCTGTCTTTAGCTGCAGAGATGTGGTAGACAAGGCATTCTTTTTCTACGCATAGCTGGAGCACTGCCGTCCGCTGTGGCTTCACGTAGTGCGTGTACTCGACATCAACGCCGACTAGTTTGACGGGCATTCTGCCGAGCTTCCTCCTGAGCGTGGACAGCATCTTGTCCACGTCTTCACCCTTGCTTCTGCAAATGACGTGGAGCTTGTGGTTGCCGTGGAGGTCGACGTCGTGGAGCTCCCTGGTGTACCTGCGGTGCTGCTTGTAAAGAGGTGCATCTGCCATGACTCTCCTCTGCTCTGTCGTGTTTGTTCTGGAGAGAAGAGGTTGGTGAAAGGAGGTGTGGAGAAGAAGATGCAATGGGTTTTTTGGGGTACGAAGCAGTTGTGTTTTCTCCTCTGCTCTCCTTGACAGGACGTGGGAGAGGTGGAGTGGGGTGGTAGCGTGGTGGGGCTCTGGTTTTAGTTACGTGGCAACAACAGAGAGGTTCTGCTATGAGGAGGCTCTATTAGTGCGTTGGAAATCCGGAACGTCGTGTCCTCTTTTTTCGTGACTTGTTCAGGTATGCACACAACTGTCAGAAAATGTGATGATTGTGTTTTCGGTGAATTTTCCTATTAAGTGCACTTCTTTGCTATCAGAACAGAACTGCGTACGTCCACATAGTGTACTGCATGGAAGTGAAATTTATTCTTCGTGCACTGAATTATATCGGATTAGGATTGATACAGATGTACGCACATTTAGTTTCTTGATGGAGTTCTTTCATGCAGTTCTTTATTTTATAATGGGCTGCTTTGCTTAACTAACAGGGCTGCATTCTTCATTTTAGCCATACTACAATGCAGTAGAAGGAGAACTGCATTTCAGAAAAAAGAATACTTCGTGCTTCCACGTGGAGAACTGCATTGTTTGGCGTCGCGGACCGCATTTGTACGTTTACTTCGGGCTTTCTGCGTTTTATTTATTAATAGCGAACTGTAGTTTCTGGCAGTGCCCACGCACATTTTCTTTTGTTGTTGTTATTCATTTAAAAAATGTTTCTCATTTTTCTTTGATGTTTTATTTTTGAAGTTATTTTTTTTCTTAGTGGGCCTATGCTCGGGGAGTGAAGACGCATTGGGCCCAAGTCGGCCTGTGAGCACGGCTGGTTCCCGGTGCTTTGTGTGCGGCCTAATGTTTAGTCTCACCTCGCCCACGGAAGGCGCGCCCGACCTGTTTATAAGCGCTGGCGAGGCAGCCGTATCGAACTCCTCTGGTTACTTGTTTGGGCGCTTATACACGGCGCTCGCTGCTCTATGCTCTATGACCTGTGGGCCCATGTGCGCCCGGCCCCATGCATTGTGGCTCAGAACGACTCGCCTACGGTGGGCGTAGACCTACTACGAGACTGGCTGGGGCCGGATGCACCTGTGGTGGTCAATTTTTTTTCTTTGTATTTTCTGTCATGTATTTTTGTTCAATGTAAGGGCGTGCACTGCTTAGCAAACCATCCTTGCACTGCATTGATCAGGTTTCTGTACTGCATGTGCACGCATTCCGTACTACATGTTCAGGTCTCATTTTTTGTTTTCATGTTTTTGCTCTTGCGTAATCTTTTTTCCAATGTAGGGGAGTGCACTGCTTAGTAAACATACCTGTACTACATTGATTATGCTTCTGTACTGCAGGTTCATATATTTCCGCACTACATTTTTTTTCAATGTAGGAGCGTGCACTGCTTAGAAAATCATCCGTGCATTGCATTGATCAGGGTTCTGTACTGCATGCGCACGCATTCTGTAGTACATGTACAGTTCTCATTTTTTGTTTTCATGTTTTTGCTCTTATGTATTTTTTTTCAAATTAAGGGGCGTTCACTGCTTCGTTGGGTATGTGTAAACTTCATTCGACAGAGTCTGTACTGCATTCGTACACAATTTGCACTGCATGCGTTCTATTTGCACACTGCATCTTATTTTCGTTTTGTGCACTGCTCGAATCTAATGATTCATAAGCAAACAACAGAAAACAAATTATCACGGCCATTCTGTACGAAAAGTTCAGCATCAGCAAACTAAGTTCAACAGAAAGCAATGTAACATAATCAAAGTTCACATCATTACAAGCGATTCTGCATGGCAAGCAAACTAAGATCAGCAAAAGCAAATGATCACAAGCAAACTAACAATGCATAAGCAAACAACATAAAGCAAATTTGATGATAATTCTAAAACGACGCTTGCATTGTTGGCTCTTTGGCCGGCACCATCTTCTTCTTCACCAGTTAGCGTCTCCCCATCCCCAGCTGCTCCTGGCGCGCTTCTTGGGGGGCTCCTCCTTCTCCAGCTTTGCACGGCGAAGCCCGTCCTGGGTGAGGGTGATGCGGTTCCATATCTCATACGCTGCGTAGGCGTCCTTTGCCACGTACTCGATGTGCCTCATGGACAGAAGCAGGGTGGCCCAGCGCTTGTGCTCGTCGTCGGTGATCTTCTTCTTTATGTTGTTTTAGTAGTCGTCGATGAGCATGCCGCAGACGTCTCAAAGGGAGTCCAACTCCTTGGTTGCCTCGGGCACCCTCCACTCCTTCTGGTGTCGACAAAGTTGGCGACCTCCAGATTGACACGCTCTAGCCTTTTTTTGCCGCCGTCGATGGAGAAGCCTGCAAAGGTGTACCTGGGGTCTGCGAGGAAGTTGTCGAAGACGGTGCACCTTTCAGCGGCGCTCAGTTGGAAGAGCAGCACCGGGTGTTTCTTGCCGATGGAGAGTTGGCAGAGGGTGGGTTTCTGCGTCGCTTCAGGCTATTGTTGTACTCGAGATCAATGCCGACGATCTTGTGGCGCTGGAGGCTGAGGTGGCGCTCGTACTGCGCGAGGGTGATCGCCATCTGCTTCTTGTCGTTGGTGTGGATGACATGCAACTTGGTGTTGCCGTGGGCCTCCACGTCCTTGTATTCGTCGGCGAACGCCATCGCTGGTAGTAGGGCTTGGTGTTTTGCGTGGAGATGGATGTGATGGAGCGATTTGGTGGCAGCGCAATGGATACTTGTGTTGTTGTGGATGAGAAGGCCTATGGCAGGGGTCTGAATTTAAGGGGAGGGCGCGGGGTGGGATGGCCGCATCGGATGAACTGCACGATCTCGCTGACGATGTGGTTTGTGCAGATCGTGGGTTGGTGTTGCGTCTGTGATCGTGGGCTTGTGGCGATGGAACCGCTCCGATTGGGTGGTTGTATGCGAACGTGGTATTTTTTAACATGGTTTTTTATTTTTGATCAGTAAATTTTTTTAACCACCACTATCTGTGTGAATGGGCATTTTGTCACGTTTATATGTATCTTGCGTGATAATGAAATTGCATTGATTACAGTTCCGAACTGCATCGTGTGCAACGGAGAACTGCATTCTGTGTACAGATGCGTACTACACAGTATTTTTTGCGTGTCCTTGCTGCAGCCCCTGAATAAAGTACAATGTATTCCGCAATTTTACGAGTTTTTCGTTGTGTTCTATACCGTGTATTTATTCATGTAGGTAATCCGGAATTGGATTGCTAAACCGTACTGCTTCGTGTAACAAAATGCACTGCATTTTTCTAGTGCTGCGTACTGCATCTTTTTTTGCCTGTACTTACTGCAGTCCCTGGTACGGGAGGGGTAGGGGGTTGGGGGCCCAACTTTTTTTTGAAGTTATTGTGTTTTCTTAGTGGGCCTTGTTGGGCCTGTGTTCGTGGAGTGAAGGCGCATTGGGCCCTAGTCGGCCTGTGAGCACGGCTGGTTCCCGGTGCGCTGTGTGTGCGGCCTAATGTTTAGTCCCACCTCGCCCGCGGAAGGCGCGCCCGACCTGTTTATAAGCGCTGGCGAGGCAGCCGTATCGAACTCCTCGGGTTACTTATTTGGGCGCTTAAGCACGGCGCTCGCTGCTCTATTCTCTCTGACCTGTGGGCCCATGTGCGCCCAGCCCCATGCATTGTGGCTCAGAACGGCTCGCCTACGGTGGGCGCTGACCTACTACGAGACTGGCTGGGGCCGGATCCACCTGTGGTGCTCAATTTTTTTCTTTGTATTTTCTATCTTAAGTATTTTTTCAACGTAGGGGCGTGCACTGCTTAGCAAATCATCCGTGCACTGAATTGATCGGGGTTATGTACTGCATGTGCACGCATTCCGTACTACACATGTTTGCGCTACATTTTTGTGCACTTCATTGGTAACATTTATCTTTATTGTTTTGCCCTCTTACGTAGCATTTTTTCTGGTGTACGGGTGTGCACTGCTTTGTTGCCTCTATGTGCACTGCATTCGTCATGGTCCTGTGCTGCAGGTGTACACATTTTGCACTGCGTGCATGCTTCTTTGTGCTAAAGTTGTGACTGGTTATGCCAACGCTGCGGACTGCATGGCTTACAGTTAAGGACTACATTAGGTGCACTAATTCTGCTTTTGTGCACTGCGCGAAAGTGCTTTTCTTTGTGCTTCATTTTGAGCATGTACTGCACTTCATGCACACATATAGTGAACTTCCTGGTAAGACTTTGGAGAACTGCACACATAAAATGGTCTGTGGATTATAATTTTTCAGGGAATTATTATTTAATGATCTGCGGTTAGTTCGTGGGAGTTTGTGTAGTCAAAGTCTTTGTAGAACTTCCTGGTAAGACTTTTTTCTTTGGTAACATAAACCTTTATTGATTGTCCTTCATTCTTGGTAACGTAATTTTCATTAACTCCCCTTTAATTTTCAGTTTTGACCTTTTTGCATTCCTCTCCTATAAATGTAGGCCAACTTCTACCCTTCCTTTGCAGTTCATTTCTCGTCTAGCCGCAACTTCTCTCCTTTCTCTAGCCTCTCTTTATTTTTTCCTTTTCTAGGTTTTTGTTGCGATTGCTCCAGGCCCCTGCGTGAATCTCTCCTGCTGCGGCCATGGTTGTGGTGTGCCGACGCACTGCGATTGCTCAGCTTGCTCGGAGGCCCATCGTGCTCGTCGTGGGGGGAAGGTATTGTGCCGAGCTGGGCGAGCGGAGCAGCTGGCATATGGCACAATATTCATAGAAGGATTGGATATGGGCCACATCAACGTTTCTGCGTTCTATTCCGCCCTGCTTCGCCGTGGCCTTGGCCGCACAAGTCCTTTTGTCCATCAGCTTATGCCAACAGATGTTGAGACTCACTACAAGATGGTATTTTTCGCTTGATCTGATTTTTTCTTTGTGTTTTCTATATTTTTTATATAATTCCATACTAGTCTGAACTTCTAGTTTTTTAGGAATGCACTTATTTTGTTTTATTGAAGTGTACTGCACTTTGTACTTATATCTTGTTTTTATTTTTTTGCTTGTGTGCATGGAGCTCGTGTTTTATTTTGCATGGTTACAATATGTGAACTGCTTAGATACTAGATGAGAAGTAATAGTTTCCACAATTTTCCCCGCTTGTACGTTTTGTACGACATGTAGGTTGTCTCAAGAACTTCATAATAGTTGTAAGCGTACTTCTTGTTTGCAAGTTCCGCGCTGCACATTAGATTGCGTTTAATCTGTACTGCTTTTTTGCAGAAAATTGCCCAACGAGCTGTTAGGTATCTCCGGCTCAAGAAGAAGGGAATTCTCCAAGTTGTTCTTCGTAATGGACACCTTAAACCAGCCAAGTACCGTGTAGGCGTTGACGGGCGGCTGTGTCTGCAGAAAGGGTGGAAGGAATTTGTCATTGATAGTGGCCTGAAGTCTGAGCAAGTTGTTGTCCTCAACTTCTTTGAACTCGAGGATCGTACGGTTAGAATCACGTTTGACATGATTGGTTAAGGTTATGTGGTTGATTTGTAATAAGTACTTTTGCGTGTCGAATGCTTCATCTTTTTGATGTGTTTTGTAATAAGCACTTTTGTGATCTGAACCGCTTCAATTATTATTCCGAACTTCGTGCTGCCAGTTAGCTAACTGCATTTTTTTACATCTTTTTTGGATTAATATGTGTCAAAGTTTTACTCTAGACTGCTATATATATGGTATACTATATACACCATTTGTCTTTAGATGGTTTAGTTGAATAACTCATAGTCAGTGGGAAATTTGTGTTTACACGAAATTTAAACTGATACATAAGTCATACAGATAAGCAAACTGCTATGCATATGATTAATTTATTAAAGTTCATCTATTTGGTCGTTAACCCGCTGCTTCTCCGTGGTGACTGGAGCGTGTCTAATGTCGCACTTTCTTTTGTTTTCCGTGGCGATGTTGCTGGTTCTTGTCTCTGCACCATTGTGTTTTTAGTCCCTCGCGTGCTGCTTGATGGTGGCTTTTGTTTTTGAGTGCTGTGAACTGCATCCTTCTTTGCTCCCCGCGTGCTTGTTGATGGCTGCTTTCGTTTTCCAGAGATGTGAACTGCATCCTTCTTTGCTCCCCGCGTGCTTGTTGATGGTTGCTTTCATTTTCCAGTGCTGTGAACTGCATCCTTCTTTGCTCCCCGCGTGCTGGTTGATGGCTGCTTTTGTTTTTGAGTGCTATGAACTGCATCCTTTCGTGCTCCTACCTTGTTTTTTGAAAGTGGTGTCATTCTCGGTTGTTTCTGTACAACAGCATTCCCTTGTGGTGGTCTTGTTGGCATTGTTTCTTCATGTTCTTCGTCCTCTTCACTCTCTTCTTCCTCCTCTTCTTGCTCTTCCTCATCTTCATCATCTGTTTCATCATAAGCCACTGCTTCTTCAGTTTCTTCATGTTCTTCGTCCTCTTCACTCTCTTCTTCCTCCTCTTCTTCATTTGCTTCTTCATAAGCCATTTCTTCTTCAGTTGTGTCACCATCTTCTTATTTGATTTCATCTTCCTCGTCTTCCTCATTTTCTGATCTTGTTCTTTTGGGGTAGGTTCTTGAATTGTGCCTCTTCCTCTTTTTGCAGATGCTACAACGTCTCGGTTTCGTCCATTTCTTAGTGTTGTGAGTGGAATTTCTGTTTGGTTGTGCATCGCCATGTCCTCGTTTTTCTTGTTCATGTCTTTTTGTACATGTCCTGGAATTGTGGCCTCTGATTTCATTACATGTCTTGCACCTTCTTATTCCCAGTGGGTGACCATCACTGTCCAGCTCAGGCTGTGGCTTACTATTTTTGTCATCATTTTTCTCCTTGCATGCAACCTTTTTCTGGGTTGCATCGCCCCCTTTCTTCCTTCCTCTTGTGTTTGAAACAGGAGGTGGAAGAATTGTTTCTTTTTTTATAGCACCAGTTCCGCTGGTATTTTCTACTTGCTCGGCATTATTGTCATGCTGGGATTTCTCTGCTTGCTTTAGTTTTGCTGCTTCTTCTTCTTCGTTGAGCACATCTACTTCCTCGATTAGTGCCCTCATACCAGACAACGCTCTGTGGAACCCAGCGTCGGACCTTGTCGCTCTGTTTGCAAGGTCCATTGTTGTTTCTGTCAGCAATTTTCTACGGGAAGAAAGCGATGTTCCATCTGGTGCTGTTTGTTCATAGTCTCTTCTGTCAAACGTTGCATTTGATCTTGCGTTACGGGTGTATCTTTTCATGATGTACACCTCAGGAATCTTGAGTACTCTCAAATGAGAAAGCATGCA
This sequence comes from Aegilops tauschii subsp. strangulata, assembly GCF_002575655.3. Taxonomy (NCBI): domain Eukaryota; kingdom Viridiplantae; phylum Streptophyta; class Magnoliopsida; order Poales; family Poaceae; genus Aegilops; species Aegilops tauschii. The sequence goes on from NC_053037.3 coordinate 394,157,587, forward strand.
TAACACATGGACGCAAGAGAGCCCTGCAGACAACACATGATTTCTTTGTTTTGTAAGTGAACTGCATGAAATTAATAAACACATATTTTTTTTGTTATTTGTTCATTTTAAAGAAGTGAACTTCATTTGGTTTTGTGAATTAGTCATGCATGTGGACTTTTAAAGTCATGTAAGTGAGCTTTCGTGCATGACTATCAGAAACTAGAATTTTTTGTGATAGAGTCTCACCTGTGTGTGTCCAGAGTTTCATTCACATTCGTAGACACCTTTCTGTTCATCGGTGACCACTTGGAAATTATGCCTTTCCCAGTCAAATGCATCCGATCTATTGTAGTGGTGTACGAGATACTTTGTCGGGTTCTCAGGGCACCGTTCTGCTCTGAATGCAGTGCTACGGTAGAGTGTTTCATTGAAATCTGCAAACACTGCCCTTGTATACACTTTTGATAGCTGAACTTCGAACCCAAACTGGGTTGTTGTCTTTACCTCTGACTCCATGATCAGAAATGCACTGTTACGAACCAGATAAATGAAAAAATTGTTTGTTTTTGTAGTTATATTTTTAGCAGTTTTTGAGTGACATTTTGTTTACCTCATTTGCTACTGTCTCTGCGTGCTCGACGGCCTTCCTGGTCTGAATGCATTTGTCCACCTGCTGAGCAAACAGATGGAGATCATGCTTCTCTTTGACAAAGTTTTTCTTCAGTATGCGGTTCATGCTCTCGCTTCTCTCTGTGGCGGCAATAGTGAGGAGGATTTGTACCTGCTGTTGACTTTTGACCGAGGCACCGTTGGTGGTCGCAATGTCGAAGTTGATGCAGCAGCTCTGCTTGGAGCTCTGTTTTTGGTGCAGAAGGTGGATGCTGAGCTCTGTTTTGGGGTGTAGCAGGTGGACGTGGTGGTAATCCAGTGTTGTGACGATGTCTCAGTGGATTGGTTTGAAAATTTTGGAGCGGTGGCACATCATCATAGTCGTAAGCATATTCATCATCTGCTGCAACATCGTGTTCAACTGCATCATCATTGTCTGTTCGGACATGCTGTCCAAACATAGTGAACTCATGCTTATACTCTGGGTTGAGAACTATTATTAGCTCATCTTCATCGTCGTCATCTTCATCCTCCTGTCGGTGAGTGCCCTCCCAGATGAAGGTGACATCATCGTCATCCTCGACTACCTCTTCTCCCTAGAAAAAATCCTCTTCCCGAGAGTAGTGCACCCTGTTTGTTGTCGTGAAGAATCCTCGAGGAATCTCAGGGGTAACCCAGCCAGTATCTCTTTCAGAAGAAGCTTTACTCTTCTGAAAGTTGTTGTTCCCTGGGTTGTCAATTATGCGCGGCATTTTGTATCTGCTGAACGTCATTTCCTGCACACAAAATGACCGAGCTGCATTGTGAGGCAAAATGAACTGAATCATGCGAACTGCAATGTGTTACAAATGGTACTGCGAAACTAATGCATGCTGACTGCATCACCCTGCAATGTGAACTGAAGTAACTGCACTGCATCGTTGTCCGTAATGAACCTACACAAGCGTACTGCATAACCGAGCAAGTTCACTGCATTTTCCCCCACAACGAACCGAAGCAACCACACTGCATCGTTTTTGTAGGCGTACTGGACTGCGTGTATTGCTTTGTCTGGAATAACTAAACTTATATGGTTGAGGAAGTGTACTGCTTACCTCGTGTTGTAGTGATTTCTTGCGTTTGCAGGAGGAAGTTCTCTTCTTGTCCGTCTACACAACTTTCGTGTTCGCCCGTGCAGTCCACTTGCCCTTCAGAAGTTCATGAGCGATCTGGACGTTGCTCAAGGTGAACGGAGACGGGGGATTTGCTCTGGAGGTCGTTGTAGACTTAATCCAAGAAGCTGCCGTGGATGAAGGAACCTTGCGCACAGTCCTCCTTGCTCGAATTGGTTTGATGTCGAGGCAGCACCAATCCACATCTGATGAAGTACAGCTGATTGCAGGCCCGGAGGAGTTCGGCGGCGGCGCTACCGAGCTGCTGCCGTAGAAGAAGGCCGATATGCTGGTGGGGCGGCGTTGCTCGGTTGCTGCCGTGGAAGAAGGCCGAGAGGCGATGGGCGGCGATGCTGCTTGGCCTCTGCCATGGAAGAAGGCCTAGAGGTGAGGGCGGCGTCGCTCCCGGCCGCTGCCGCGGAAGAAGGCCTGGAGGGGAGGGGCGGTGGCGCTCCCAGGCCGCCGCCGCGGGAGAAAGCGGGGAGGGAAGGGGCGGCATCGCTGCCAGGCCACCGCCGTGGAAGAAGGCTGGGAGGGGAGGGGCGACGGCGCTTCCAGGCCGCTACCGCGGAAGAAGGCCGGAAGGGGAGGGGCGACGGCGCTTCCAGGCCGCTGCCGCGGAAGAAGGCCGGGAGGGGAGGGGCGGCGGCGCTCCCAGGCCGCTGCCGCAGAAGAAGGCCGGGAGGGGAGGGGCGGCGGCGCTCCCAGGCCGCTGCTGCGGTAGAAGGTCGGGAGGGGCGGCGGCGATCTGGTGGGGGATGTGCAGAATAAGGCTGGTGTTATTAGAATAAGACTCTTAAGGGGTGTTAACATAATAGACCCACCCTATATATATATATATATATATATATATATATATATACTCCAGCAATTTTTGGCCGTTTCTAGACGATCCCCTAAACTTAATGTTGTAAACTTCAATTTGATCAAGTTCAAAGCAGGTTCAACCGAAAGTAGCATGCATTCAAACATAAACATAGATAGTTTTGCATAACCGAACATAAAATATAAATTTAAACTAAGCTAAACTATTTTTGGTCGAAGTAGAGGTCGAGCCAATCCTTCCTCGTCAGGTACGGTGTGTCGCGAGCCAGGTCCGGGCCAGTGCCGTCGTCGGGGTCGTTGGGGAAGACACTCCTCCACTCGTCGACGTCTATCTCCTTGTCATCGCCGCCCACCTCGACACCCTCCGCGCCGCCGTCTTTACCGCCTTCGACCTCGTCATCGAAGGAGAGTGCGATAACCTCGCCGCCCTTCGTGCCGGCAAAGATCGCCCGCTCCGCCTCCACGAACTCCAGCTGTGATGTCTACTACGCAATTTTATTCTTGTAGACACGTGTTGGGCCTCCAAGCGCAGAGTTTTGTAGGACAGTAGGAATTTTCCCTCAAGTGGATGACCTAAGGTTTATCAATCTGTGGAAGGCGTAAGATGAAGATGGTCTCTCTCAAACAACCCTGCAATCAAATACAAGAAATCTCTTGTGTCCCCAACACACCCAATACAATGGAAAATTGTATAGTGATAACCCACAAGTATAGGGGATCAATTGTAGCTCTTTTTGATAAGTAAGAGTGTCGAACCCAACAAGGAGCAGAAGGAAATGACAAGTGGCTTTCAGCAAGGTAATGTCTGCAATTGCTGAAATTGTAAGTAGCAGAGTAGTTTGATAGCAAGATAATTTGTAGCGAGCAAGTAACGATGATAGTAGCAAAAGTGCAGCAAGGTAGCCCAATCCTTTTGAGGCAAAGGACAGGCCAAAACGATATCTTATGATAAGCAAAGCGTTCTTGAGGGTACACGGGAATTTCATCTAGTCACTTTCACCATGTTGGTTCCATTTGTGTTCGCTACTTTGATAATTTGATATGTGGGTGGACCGGTGCTTAGGTGTTGTTCTTACTTGAACAAACCTCCTACTTATGATTAACCCTCCCGCAAGCATCCGCAACTACGAGAAACGTATTAAGAATAAATTCTAACCATAACATTAAACTTGTGGATCCAATCGGTCCCTTACGGAATAGCGCACAAACTGGGGTTTAAGCTTCTGTCACTCTCGCAACCCATCATCTACTTATTACTACACAATGCATTCCCTTAGGCCCAAATGTGGTGAAGTGTCATGTAGTCAACGTTCACATGACACCACTAAGGGAATCACAACATACATACTATCAAAATATCGAACCCATATCAAGTTCACATGATTACTTGCAACATGATTTCTCCCGTGACCTCAAGAACAAAGGTAACTACTCACAAATGCTAATCATGCTCAAGATCAGAGGGGTATTAAATAGCATATTGGATCTAAACATATAATCTTCCACCAAATAAACCATATAGTAATCAACTACAAGATATAATCAACACTACTAGTCACCCACAAGCACCAATCTATAGTTCCGGTAACAAGATATGAACTAGGGTTTGAGATGAGATGCTGCTGTTGAATATGTTGATGGAGATTGCCCTCCCCAAGATGGGAGAGTTGTTGATGATGATGATGATGACGATGATTTCCCCCTCCGGGAGGGAAGTTCCCTCGGCGGAATTGCTCCGCCGGAGGGCAAAAGTGCTCCTGCCCAAGCTCCGCCCCAAGATGGCGCGCTCCAACCCGAAAGTCCTCTCCTTGTTTTTTCTAGGTCAAAATGACCTACATACCAGAATATGGGCACCGGAGGTGCGCCTATGTGAGCACAACCCACCAGGGCGTGCCTGGGCTCCCCGGCGCGCCCAAGTGGGTTGTGCCCACCTGGTGCACCTCCACTGGTAGTTATCTGCTCAAATATTCATCATATATTCCATAAAAATACTCCGTGAAGTTTCAGCTTGTTTGGAGTTGTGCAGGATAGTTAGCCTGATGTAGCTTTTCCAGGTCCAGATTTCCAGCTGTCGGAATTCTCCCTCTTTGTGTGTACCTTGCATATTATGAGAGAAAAGGCATCAGAATTTCTCCAAAAAGCATTATTATGCATAAAAACATCATAAATAACAGTAGGAAAACATGATGCAAAATGGACGCAACAACTCCCCCAAGCTTAGACCTCGTTTGTCCTCAAGCGAAAACCGAGATCGAAAAATGTGTCCACATGCTTAGAGAGAGAGGTGTTGATAAAAACAAAATACAGACATAGAAGCATCATGTAGATTATTATAACAGCAACAAATTTAAACATAAGACTTTTATCATAGAGCTTTTATCATAGAATTCTCATGAATAAGTAACAGTTCATCACATAATCGAAGTACAAAGCATAAACTCTATTAGAAACCAACAAACTATGTTCTTAGTCAACTTTGCAACTACAATTCATCATCTCTTCAGGAAGGGTCATGTGTCGGAGCCTCTAGGCAAGTCCACATACTCAACCATCATATATCTTCTATGATTGCTAACACTCACCGCATACACATGAGCAAAACGTTTCAACTGGACACATAGAAAGATAGGGGCTTATAGTTTCGCCTCTCAATGTATTCACCTCAAGGGTGATGTCAACAATAATAACTCATGGTACCCATATTCACTGGACATATGTGCCTAGATCTTTCCTCACCACATGATGCTTGCCAAAGGAGAAAATAAAAAGGAATAGAATGAAAACTTTGACTCTTTGCATAAAAGTAAATACATAAAGTAAAAGATAGGCCCTTCGCAGAGGGGAGCAGAGGTTGTCATGCACTTATCTGTTTGTATGCTCAACCCTTTAGTGCAAAAGAACATCGCCTTGCATTGCCCCTTGTGATAGCGACCTTTATTATGCAGTCTGTCACTTTTATTCTTCACCATCACAAGTTCGTGCAACGCTCAATTTTCTCTTACACTAAATGATCTCACACATTTAGAAGCAATTTTTATTGCCCTTTTGCACCGATGACAACTTACTTGAGGGATCTTGCTCAATCCCTAGGTAGGTATGGTGGACTCTTGAAAATAAGATTTGGGTATAAGGGTTTTTGGATGCACAAGTGGTATCTCTACTCAGTGCGGAATTTTTGGCCAGCAAAGATAGGGGCAAGCACCACATGTTGAAGGATCTATGACAATATAACTTCTATGTGAATATGAACAAACATGAATCATTATGTTGTCTTCCTTGTCCAACGTCAACATTTTTTGCATATAATATTTTTATGGGGGCTCACAATGACAAAAGATTTCTAGGATAGTGTATTTATATGTGAATCTTCTCTTCCCTCATTAATTCTTTCATGAGTTGCATCATTGACCAATGCTATGTTTGTCAATCTCTAATAAAATTTTCTACTTATACTTTTCCTTATGTGGTGCCATCACTTACCATAAGATTAGCATATGATCTTTTTATTTTATTTCCTTTACCTTTTTTGTTTATATCCTTTCTTTTTATTGCAACATGAAAGTAAAGAAAGCAGAAACTCAAACTAAACTTTATTATATATCTTGCACACGATTACAAGGATAGATCACTAAGCAAGCTCTTGAAAAGAAAGGATCGAATTAAACTTTTATTCATCTAAAGCAAAAGATCGAACTAAAGTAAAGGCAAAAGATAGTGGGGATGATACGATACCGGGGCACCTCCCCCAAGCTTGGCGGAGGCCAAGGGGAGTGCCCATACCCGATACTCAATTTTCCTTTGGTGATGAATAAGAAGGAGGTGGTGATGACGATATCTTGTCCTCGGGTTTCCATGGCAGAGGCTCACCATTATAAGAGGAGGAGTGAGTCTCACGGGTCCTGCAACTAGTAGCCAAACTCATACCTTTAAACCTTGCCTCATATTCAAAGACTTGGTTTTGAAGATCATAGATCTGGCTTTGGAGGAAGTTGATTTGCTCGTTAAGGATGAAGACGATTTCCTTCATAGACTTGCCATCCACCTTGAGATCACGGGTGTTGTCCGCGATCATGAGGTGATTGGCATTGTGTCCACGTTCCACCATCCCCTTGCACCGGAAGACCTCCTGCTCCATAGCCTCAAGCCTGGCCTCCACGGTTCATGTCCCCTTGGGACCACGCACATCGCGGATGTGCATCACCCCTCGTGCATCTGGATAGCCTGAGGGTGCTGCATCACCTCTCGTAGATATGGGTTGATGACGTTCTCGAAGAACTTGTCCTTGGAGGAGCGTGGAGTGGCCATGGTAGATTGGATATGTCAGAAAATAGCAAGGAAAGAGAACAGAAGATTTCTCCGTGATACAGTTGTCAATAGGTTCGGGGGGTATATAAAGATTTTTTATCTTGGGAGACAAGCAAACGGAAGAAAAATGGAGTCCGGAAGGCGCCCTGGTGTCTTGTGCCCACCAGGGTACGCTTCCTGGAAGTTCCTTATTTTCCTAATTTTCTAAATATTCCAAAACTGACAGAAAATATTTTCGCGGATTTTTCGGAGTCCGTTTACTTACCGTATCACGTACCTCCTTATTTTCACGATTCTGGAGTGTTCCGGAAGGACTCTTTTAAGTGTTCTTCCGGTGTCAAAGTTTGGATAATATTACTTTCAACATTAATGGGCGTACCTGAGACATAATGTTTTATTCGTTTCCCATTCACAACCTTCGGGTTAGTGCCTTCGACATTATTTATTTTGATAGCTCCAGACCGATAAACCTCCTCGATAACATAGGGGCCTTCCCATTTGGAGAGGAGTTTTCCTGCAAATGAATCTGAAACGAGAGTTGTACAAAAGAACATATTCTCTGACTTTGAACTCACGCTTTTGGATTCTTTTATCATGCCATCTTTTAACTTTTTCTTTAAACAACTTGGCATTTTCATAAGCTTGGGTTCTCCATTCATCTAATGAGCTAATATCAAAAAACCTCTTTTCACCGGCAAGTTTGAAATCATAGTTGAGTTCTTTGATTGCCCATTATGCTTTATGTTCTAACTCAAGAGGTAAATGACAAGCTTTTCCATAAACCATTTTATAAGGAGACATGCCCATAGGATTTTTATAAGCTGTTCTATAAGCGCAAAGTGCATCATCTAATTTCTTAGACCAATTCTTCTGGGACCTATTGACAGTCTTTTGCAAGATTAAATTTTATTTCTCTATTCCTAAGTTCAACTTGACCACTAGACCGAGGATGATAAGGTGATGCAATTCAATGGTTAACGTCATACTTAGCAAGCATTTTACGGAAAGCGCCGTGAATAAAGTGTGAACCACCATCAGTCATTTAATATCTAGGGACTCCAAACCTTGGGAAAATAACTTCCTTAAGCATTTTAATAGAGGTTTTGTGATCAGCACTATTGGTTGGAATAGCTTCGACCCATTTAGTAACATAATCAACAGCAACCAAAATATGTGTATACCCATTAGAGGAAGGAAAAGGTCCCATGTAATCAAATCCCCAAACACCAAATGGTTCAACAGCAAGTGAATAATTCATAGGCATTTCTTGACACTTACTGGTATTACCTATTCTTTGGCATTCATCACAAGATAAGACGAACTTACGGGCATCCTTGAAGAGAGTAGGCCAATAAAATTAGGATTGCAATACCTTGTGAGCAGTTCTATCTCCAGCATGATGCCCTCCATATGCTTCGGAGTGACATTTCCGTAGGATTTGTCCCTGTTCATGCTCAGGTACACAACATCTAATAATACCATCTACTCCTTCTTTATAAAGATGTGGGTCATCCCAAAAGTAATGTCTTAAATCATAGAAGAATTTTTTCTTTTGTTGGTATGTGAAGCTAGGTGGTAAATATTTAGCAACAATGTAACTAGCATAGTCAGCATACCAAGGAGTGTTATGAGCAACATCTATTGCAGCTAACTGCTCATCAGGAAAACTATCATCAATAGGTAGTGGGTCATCAAGCACATTTTCAAGCCTAGACAAGTTATCAGCTACGGGGTTCTCAGCTCCTTTTCTATCAGTGATATGTAAATCAAATTCTTGTAGCAAGAGAACCCAACGAATAAGTCTAGGTTTAGCATCTTTCTTTTCCATAAGATATTTAATAGCAGCATGATCAATGTGAACAATTACTTTTGAATCAACAATGTAAGATCTAAATTTATCACAAGCAAACACCACTGCTAAGAAATCTTTTTCAGTAGTTGCATAGTTTCATTGAGCACTGTCTGGATTTTTACAAGCATAATGGATAACATTCAGTTTCTTATCAACTCTTTGTCCTAGAACAGCACCAACAACATAATCACTAGCATCACACATAATTTCAAAAGGCAAGTTCCAATCAGGTGGTTGAACAATAGGTGCAGAAATTAAGGCTTTCTTGACTGTTTCGAAGGCTCCTAAACAATCATCATCAAAAACAAAAGGAACATCCTTTTGCAAAAGATTCGTAAGAGGCCTAGAAATTTTAGACAAGTCTTTGATAAATCTCCTATAGAAACCAGCATGACCTAGGAAACTACAAATACCTTTGATATCTTTAGGACATGGCATTTTCTCAATTGCATCAACCTTAGCTTTGTCCACTTCAATACCTCTTTCAGAAATTTTATGACCCAAGACAATGCCTTCATTAACCATAAAGTGGCACTTCTCCCAATTCAAGACAAGATTTGTTTGTTCACATCTCTGCAAAACTCGATCAAGATTGCTTAAACAATCATCAAAAGACTTCCCATAAACAAAGAAGTCATCCATAAAAACCTCAACAATCTTTTCACAAAAGTTAGAGAATATAGTAGTCATACATCTTTGAAAGGTAGCAGGTGCATTACATAAACCAAAAGGCATATGTCTATAAGCATAAGTTCCAAAGGGACAAGTAAAAGTGGTCTTTTCTTGATCAGGTTGGGAAACAGCTATTTGCGAAAAACTAGAATATCCATCAAGGAAGCAAAAGTGTGTGTGCTTAGATAATCTTTCTAGCATTTTATCAATAAAAGACAAAGGGTAATGATCTTTTCTAGTTGCTTTGTTTGATTTTCTAAAATCAATTACCATTCTATAACCTGTAACAATTCTTTGTGGAATAAGTTCATTCTTATCATTAGGAACAATAGTAATTCCTCCTTTCTTAGGGAGACAATGAACAGGACTTACCCATCTACTATCAGCTATATGATAGATTATACCTGCTTCCAGAAGTTTTAAGATTTCCGTTCTTACCACTTCCTTCATTTTTGGATTTAACCGACGTTGGTGATCAACAACGGGTTTAGCATCAGGTTCCATATTAATCTTGTGCTGACATAGAGTGGGACTAATGCCCTTTAAATCATTAAGAGTATATCCAATAGCAGCTCGGTGCTTCCTTAGAACTTTCAATAATCTTTCTTCTTCATGTTCTGAAAGGTTAGCACTAATAATAACAGGATATATCTTCTTCTCATCGAGATAAGCATATTTTAAAGTGTCTGGCAATTGTTTTAATTCAAACATTGGATGACCCTTAGGTGGAGGAGGACCTCTAAGAGTTTCAATAGGAAAATTGTGTTTAAGTAGAGGATGTTGTTCAAAGAAAATCTTATCTATTTCATTTCTTTCGTGCATATGTAAATCATTTTCATGGTCTAGCAAATATTGTTCTAAAGGATCAGTAGGTGGCATAGAAATAGAAGCAAGACCAATTATTTCATCCTCACTAGGCAATTCTTTTTCATGAAGCTTTCTACTAAACTTGGAAAAATTAAACTCATGAGATTCATCACCAAAACTAACACCGACAGTTTGTTTCTCACAATCTATCTTAGCATTAACGGTGTTCAAGAAAGGTCTACCAAAGATAATGGGACAAAAGTCATCTTGTGGGGAACCAAGAACAAGAAAATCAGTAGGGTATTTTATTTTCCCATGCAAGGCTTCAACATCTCTAACAATCCCAAGTGGTGTGATGGTATCTCTATTAGCAAGTTTAATAGTGGCATCTATTTCTTCTATTTCAGCGGGTGCTATGTCATCCATAATTTCTTGATATAAAGTAAAGGGAATATCACTCATGCTAGCACCTATGTCACCTAAACCATGATAACGGTGGTCTCCTATTTTAATTGAGACAACAGGCATGCCAACAACTAGTCTATGTTAATCCTCTTTATTAAGTTTGGCAATTCTAGTAGCTTCATTGCAGAAGTAAATAACATGCCCATCTATATTTTCTTCTAGGAGATCTTTAACCATAGCAACGCTAGGCTCTACTTTGATTTGTTCATCGGGATTAGGTGTTCTAATATAGCTTTTGTTAACCACAGTTCAAACTTTAGCATGTTCCTTTATCCTAACAGGGAAAGGTGGTTTCTAAATATAAGCAGTAGGAACAACGGGATCAACATTAATTATAAACTATAGTTTCTTCTTTAGCTAGTACCAGTTCTTTAATTTCTTCTTTAATAGGTGGGTGATATTTGAACCACTTCTCCTTAGGGAGATCAACATGAGTAACAAATGATTCACAAAAGGAGGCTACTATTTCAAAATCAAGTCCATATTTAGTGCTAAACTTTTGAAAAGCTTCGCTATTCATAAAAGATTTAACACAATCATACTTAAGCTTAATACCTGACTCTTTACCTTCGTCGAGTTCCTAATCTTCAGAGTTGCATTTAATTCTTTCCAAAAGATCCCACCGGAATTCAAGAGTGTTCTTCATAAAAGAACAAGTGCAAGAAGTATCAAGCATGGATTGATCATCACGAGAAAGCCGAGCATAAAAGTTCTGGATAATAATTTCTCTTGAGAGCTCATGATTGGGGCATGAATATAACATTGACTTAAGCCTCCCCCAAGCTAGAGCGATACTTTCTCCTTCACGAGGCCAAAAATTACATATGTAATTCCGATCACGATGAACTAGATGCATAGGATAAATTTTTTGGTGGAACTCTAATTTCAATCGGTTCCAATTCTAAGATCCAATATCATCGCATAGCCTATACCATGCCAATGCTTTTCCCTTCAAAGATAAAGGGAAAACCTTCTTCATAACTTCATCTCCGGGTAAACCTGCCTTGAACAATCCACAAATTTGTTCCACATATATCAAGTGCATATTAGGATGTTCAGTTCCATCTCCTGCATAAGGATTAGCTAGCAGTTTCTCTATCATACCCGAAGGAATTTCATATTCAATATTTTCAGTAGGTGTAGTAGGTTGAGGGGTAGCTAATTGTGGTTCCGGTCGAGGTGAAGATACCCCGAACAAACCCCTCAAAGGATTGTTTTCCATGGTAACAAGTGACAATAAATTTCAGCACACTGTATAAATATTTACTTACCAAAGGCGCTTCACTCCGGCAACGGTGCCAGAAAATAGCCTTGATGACCCACAAGTATAGGAGATCAATTATAGCTCTTTCGATAAGTAAGAGTGTCGAGCCCAACGAGGAGCAGAAGGAAATGACAAGAGGTTTTCAGCAAGGTAATGTCTGCAAGTGCTGAAATTGTAGAGTAGTTTGATAGCAAGATAATTTGTAACGAGCAAGTAACAATGATAGTAGCAAAAGTGCAGAAGGGTAGCCCAATCCTTTTGAGGCAAAGGACATGCCAAAACGGTCTCTTATGGTAAGCAAAGTGTTCTTGAGGGTACACGGGAATTTCATCTAGTCACTTTCACCATGTTGGTTCCATTTGTGTTCGCTACTTTGATAATTTGATATGTGGGTGGACCGGTGCTTAGGTGTTGTTCTTACTTGAACAAACCTCCTACTTATGATTAACCCTCCCGCAAGCATCCGCAACTACGAGAACCGTATTAAGAATAAATTCTAACCATAGCATTAAACTTGTGGATCCAATCGGTCCCTTACGGAATAGCGCATAAACTGGGGTTTAAGCTTCCGTCACTCTCGCAACCCATCATCTACTTACTACTACACAATGCATTCCATCTAAGGGAATCACAACATACATACTATCGAAATATCGAACACATATCAAGTTCACATGATTACTTGCAACATGATTTCTCCCGTGACCTCAAGAACAAAAGTAACTACTTGATAACCCACAAGTATAGGGGATCGCAACAGTTTTCGAGGGTAGAGTATTCAACCCAAATTTATTGATTCGACACAAGGGGAGCCAAAGAATATTCTCAAGTATTAGCAGTTGAGTTGTCAATTCAACCACACCTGGATAACTTAGTATCTGCAGCAAAGTATTTAGTAGCAAAGTAATATGGAAGTAACGGTAACTATAGCAAAAGTAATATTTTTGGGTTTTGTAGTGATTGTAACAGTAGCAACAGAAAAGTAAATAAGAGAAGAACAATATGTGAAAAGCTCGTAGGCATTGGATCGGTGATGGAGAATTATGCCGGATGCGGTTCATCATGTAACAATCATAACATAGGGTGACACAGAATTAGCTCCAATTCATCAATGTATTGTAGGCATGTATTCCGAATATAGTCATACGTGCTTATGGAACAGAACTTGCATGACATGTTTTGTCCTACCCTCCCGTGGCAGCGGGGTCCTAGCGGAAACTAAGGGATATTAAGGCCTCCTTTTAATAGAGTACCAGACCAAAGCATTAACACATAGTGAATAGATGAACTCCTCAAACTATGGTCATCACCGGGAGTGGTCCCGATTATTGTCACTTCGGGGTTGCCGGATCATAACACATAGTAGGTGACTATAGACTTGTAAGATAGGATCAAGAACTCACATATATTCATGAAAACATAATAGGTTCAGATCTGAAATCATGGCACTCGGGCCCTAGTGACAAGCATTAAGCATAGCAAAGTCATAGCAACATCAATCTTAGAATATAGTGGATACTAGGGATCAAACCCTAACAAAACTAACTCGATTACATGATAAATCTCATCCAACCCATCACCGTCCAGCAAGCCTACGATGGAATTAATCACGCACGGCGGTGAGCATCATCAAATTGGTGATGGAGGATGGTTGATGATGACGACGACGACGGATTCCCCTCTCCGGAGCCCCGAACGGACTCCAGATCAGCCCTCCCAAGAGGTTTTAGGGCTTGGCGGCGGCTCTGTATCGTAAAACGCGATGAATCTTTCTCTCTGATTTTTTTCTCCCCAAACACGAATATATGGAGTTTGAGTTGAGGTCGGTGGAGCAACAGGGGGTGCACCCAGGGGGGCAGGCGCGCCCCCACCCTCGTGGATAGGTGGTGGGCCCCATGGCCTTGATTCTTTCGCCAATATTTTTTATATTTTCCAAAAATAAGTTCCGTGGAGTTTCAGGTCGTTTCGAGAACTTTTGTTTCTGCACATAAATAACACCATGGAAAGTCTGCTGAAAACAGCGTCAGTCCAGGTTAGTTCCATTCAAATCATGCAAGTTAGAGTCCAAAACAAGGGCAAAAGTGTTTGGAAAAGTAGATACGACGGAGACGTATCAACTCCCCCAAGCTTAAACCTTTGCTTGTCCTCAAGCAATTCAGTTGATAAACTGAAAGTGATAAAGAAAAACTTTTACAAACTCTGTTTGCTCTTGTTGTTGTAAATATGTAAAGCCAGCATTCAAGTTTTCAGCAAAGATCATGACTAACCATATTCACAATAACACTTAGGTCTCATGTTTACTCATGTCAATGGCATAATCAACTAGCGAGCAATAATAATAAATCTCGGATGACAACACTTTCTCAAAACAATCATAATATGATGTAATAAGATGGTATCTCGCTAGCCCTGTCTGAGACCGCAAAACATAAATGCAGAGCACCTTTAAAGATCAAGGACTGACTAAACATTGTAATTCATGGTAAAAGAGATCCAGTCATAGTCATACCCAATATAAATTAATAGTAATGGATGCAAATGACAGTCGTGCTCTCCAGCTGGTGCTTTTTAATAAGAGGGTGATGACTCGACATAAAAGTAAATAGATAGGCCCTTCGCAGAGGGAAGCAGGGATTTGTAGAGGTGCCAGAGCTCGATTTTGAAATAGAGATAAATAATATTTTGAGCGACATACTTTCATTGTCAACATAACAACCAAGAGATGGCGATAGCTTCCATGCTACACACATTATAGGCGGTTCCCAAACAGAATGGTGAAGTTTTTACTCCCCCTCCACCAACAAGCATCAATCCATGACTTGCTCGAAACAATGAGTGCCTCCAACTAACAAAAGTCCTGGGGGAGTTTTGTTTCCAATTATTTTGATTTGGTTTGCATAAAGCATGGGACTGGGCATCCCGGTGACCAGCCATTTTCTCGTGAGTGAGGAGCGGAGTCCACTCCTCTTGAGAATAACCCGCCTAGCATGGATGATACAGACGGCCCTAGTTGATACATGAGCTATTCGAGCAAACAAAACAGAATTTCATTTGAAGGTTTAGAGTTTGGCACATACAAATTTACTTGGAACGGCAGGTAGATACCGTATATAGGAAGGTACAGTGGACTCATATGGAATAACTTTGGGGTTTAAGGGATTGGATGCACAAGCAGTATTCCCGCTTAGTACAAGTGAAGGCTAGCAAAAGACTGGGAAGCGACCAAATAGAGAGCGACAACAGTCATGAACATGCATTAAAATTAATAAACATTGAGTGCAAGCATGAGTATGATATAATCCACCATGAACATAAATATCGTGAAGGCTATGTTGATTTGTTTCAACTACATGTGTGAACATGTGCCAAGTCGAGTCACTTGAATCATTCAAAGGAGGATACCACCCCACTATACCACATCACAACCATTTTAATAGCATGTTGGCACGCAAGGTAAACCATTATAACTCATAGCTAATCAAGCATGGCACGAGCAACTATAATCTCTAATTGTCATTGCAAACATGTTTATTCATAATAGGCTGAATTAGGAACGATGAACTAATCATATTTACAAAAACAAGAGAGGTCGAGTTCATACCAGCTTCTCTCATCTCAATCAGTCCATCATATATCGTCATAATTGCCTTTCACTTGCATGAACGAACGATGTGAAAATAATAAGAGTGCACGTGCATTGGACTAAGCTGGAATCTGCAAGCATTCAATAAACAGGAGAAGACAAGGCAATATGGGCTCTTGGTTAAATGAACAATAATGCATATAAGAGCCACTTCGACAATTTTATTATGGTCTTCTCCTATCGACCCCCAAAGAAAAGAGAAGAAATAAAACTTATTTACACGGGAAAGCTCCCAACAAGCAAAAGAAGAACAGGAAATCTTTTTGGGTTTTCTTTTAGTTATTACTACTACAGCAAGAAAAGAAAACTAACTAAAAGCTACAACTATTTTTTTTGTTTTTCTTAAGGTTTATCAAACACACAGGAAGAAAGCAAGAAAAAGAAAATAAACTAGCATGGATATTTACAGTGAAAAAGTATGAGCACCGACATCTAGCAATGAGTGTGCAAACATAAATGTAATGTCGGTGAGAAATACGTACTCCCCCAAGCTTAGGCTTTTGGCCTAAGTTGGTTTATTGCCACGGATGGCCTGGCGGATATCCAAAGTTGTAGTTGGGGTCGTACTGAGATGAAGAAGCTCCTGATTGCCACTGGTTGGCAATCATCTCCGGATCCCACTGGTAGTTAGACTGTCGTGGAGGATCAAATTGTGGTTCCGGCTCTGGCTCTGTGGCTGACGTAGGGTTTCAGTAGGCGTGAATGGCCGCCAGCGAAACAAGATACTGGCCTACAGATAAATCAAACAAGGAAGGAGCAGGCAAAGTAATAGTCTTAGGACGATGTTTATCAAAGAATGCCCTTATAATCCAAATAAACAGTGGGCAGCAATTTTTCTTCTTTTTCATAGTGCCTAATAGGTATGTTATAAAATGCAGCAAGGCGTGAAGCATAGACACCTCCAAAGATGGGGCCCTTTGTACGGTTCAGACTTAACCGTTTGGCAATAATACCGCCCATACTAACAGAGTCATCGCGGAATAAACCATGGAACAAAATAATAATATCAGGAACACTAAGGTTTCCACAGTTTTCGCGACCAATTAAGCAACGACTAGAAAATATTGCAAAGTAGTGTAAAACAGGAAAATGTATGCTAGTGATTCTTGCATCGGAAACCTTCCTAGTTTCCCCTACAGTAATAGTATCAATAAACCCGTCCACATCTTTACGACGTGGTTCCTCTAAACTACCCTTGAAAGGTATTTTGCAAACCCTGCAAAATTCATCTAGTGGCATCTTCTTAACCACATCATATAAATGAAACTCTACTGAAGGAGTGATTCCTTAGGATAATAGTATAAGTTTTGCACAAAAGTATTGGTGAGTAAGAGATACTATTCGCGTTGGTCGCGGAGGAAGTTGGTGAGGCCTGCATTCTCAGCCACTTCATAAAAATCATCATAAATCCCGACTGCTCTCAAGAAATCATCGGAAGGCCATTCACACGGCCGAACCTCCGCGGTGCGAGGCAGATTATATTTGGGCCTCTCTGCTTCTTCACTTTGCTTTTCCTTCGAGCTTTGGATCGACGAGCCCCTCAAAAATCTCTTCATTATTTTTCTGAAAAATTCTGAAATTTTTAGTAACTTCAAATAAAAGTGAACCAAGCTCAATAAAATTGATAGCAACTACTCCTACAAGTGCCTAGAGCCTATATCATGCATTAGAACTACTTGGAACCATATAAATTTGACATGCAAGCTCAAGAACATGGTCACCTAGGCAGCACAAATTTGCAATGAATAAAGCACTAGAACAAAAACTAATTGGACCATTGGAGGAGTCACATACCAAGGATCAATCCCCCCAAGCAGTTTTGTGAGAGGTGCTTTGAGCAAGGAGATCGAAAATTGCAACAAAATGAGCTAGAACTCGTGCTTGAGCTGGATGGTGATTTTTTTGGGAGGAAGAAGAAGTGTGTGGTGGCAGGAATAAGTGGAGGGGGGCCATCATGGGCCCACGAGGCAGGGGGGCGCGCCCTGTAGGGGTGGGCGCGCCCTGGACCCTCGTGGCCAGGTGTTTGCTCCCCCTGCTGTGTTCTCAGTGCAAGCTATTCTCAAATATTCCAGAAAAATCATATTAAATTGGCAGGGCATTTGGAGAACTTTTATTTTCGGGGTATTTTTATATTGCACAGATAATTCAGAAAACAGACGGAAAAATACTATTTTTACTTTATTTCAACTAAATAACAGAAAGTAGAAGGAGGGTACAGAAGGTTGTGCTTTCTAGTTTCATCAATCTCATGCTCATCAAAAGGAATCCACTAACAAGGTTGATCAAGTCTTGTTAACAAAGTCATTACAAGTAACATGAAACCGGAGAAATTTCGAATAACACTATGTTACCTCAACGGGGATATGCACATCTCCAATAATAAGAATATCATATCTCTTTTTGACAGTAGGAAGAGGAAATTCAAAACCTCCAAAAATAATCGATGGAATTTTTCCAATAGAATCGATACTGTGGACTTGAGGTTGTTTCCTCGGAAAGTGTACCGTATGCTCATTACCATTAACATGAAAAGTGACATTGCCTTTGTTGCAATCAATAACAGCCCCTGCGGTATTCAAAAAGGGTCTTCCAAGAATAATAGACATACTATCATCCTCGGGAATATCAAGAATAACAAAGTCCGTTAAAATAGTAACGTTTGCAACCACAACAGGCACATCCTCACAAATACCGACAGGTATAGCAGTTGATTTATCAGCCATTTGCAAAGATATTTCAGTAGGTGTCAACTTATTCAAATCAAGTCTACGATATAAAGAGAGAGGCATAACACTAACACCGGCTCCAAGATCGCATAAAGCAGTTTTAACATAGTTCCTTTTAATGGAGCATGGTATAGTTGGTACTCCTGGATCTCCAAGTTTCTTTGGTATTCCACCCTTGAAAGTGTAATTAGCAAGCATGGTGGAAATCTCAGCTTCCGGTATCTTTCTTTTATTAGTAACAATTTCTTTCATGTACTTAGCATAAGGATTCATTTTGAGCATATCAGTTAATCGCATACGCAAGAAGATAGGTCTAATCATTTCAGCAAAGCGCTCAAAATCCTCATCATCCTTTTTCTTGGATGGTTTGGGAGGAAAAGGCATGGGTTTCTGAACCCATGGTTCTCTTTCTTTACCATGTTTCCTAGCAACAAAGTCTCTCTTATCATAACGTTGATTCTTTGATTGTGGGTTATCAAGATCAATAGCAGGTTCAATTTCTACATCATTATCATTACTAGGTTGAGCATCATCATTAACATTATTACTAGGTTCATTTCATTACCTGATTGTGTTTCAACATCAGAAATAGAAATATCATTTGGATTCTCAGGTGGTTCAGTAATAGGTTCACTAGAAGCATGCAAAGTCCTATCATTTTTCTTTTTCTTCTTTTTAGAAGCACTAGGTGCATCTAAATTATTTCTCTGAGAATATTGCTTAATTCTCTTAGGGTGGCCTTCAGGATACAAAGGTTCCTGAGTCATTTTACCAGTTCTAGTAGCCACTCTAACAGCATAGTCATTATTCTTATTGTTCATTTCATTGAGCAAATCATTTTGAGCTTTAAGTACTTGTTCTACTTGAGTGGTAACCATAGAAGCATGTTTGCTAATGAGTTTAAGTTCACCTTTAACTCTAGACATATAATCACCCAAGTGTTCAATCATATAAGCATTTTGTTTTAATTGTCTACCAAAATAAGCATTAAAATCTTCTTGCTTAACCATAAAGTTATCAAATTCATCCAAACATTGGCTAGCAAACTTAGTAGGAGGGATTTCAGCTTTATCATATCTATAGAGAGAATTTACCTTTGCTACCTGTGTCGGGTTACAAGACCATGAGTTTCTTCGATAGGTAATGGATTAGGATCAAATATTTCTTCAACAGGCGGTAAATTAAGACCATGTATTTCTTCAATAGGAGGTAAATTCTTAACATATTCAGCTTTAATACCCTTTTCTTTCATAGATTTCTTTGCCTCTTGCATATCTTCAGGACTGAGAAATAGAACACCCCTCTTCTTCGGAGTTGGTTTAGGAATAGGCTCAGGAGCTGGCTCAGGAAGTGTCCAATTATTTTCATTTGTCAACATATTATTCAATAGAATTTCATCTTCATCCGGTGTTCTTTCCCTGAAAACAAAACCAGCACAACTATCCAGGTAATCTCTGGAAGCATCGGTTAGTCCATTATAAAAGATATCGAGTATTTCATTTTTCTTAAGAGGATGATCAGGCAAAGCATTAAGTAATTGGAGAAGCCTCCCCCAAGCTTGTGGGAGAGTCTCTTCTTCAATTTGCACAAAATTATATATATCCCTTAAAGCAGCTTGTTTCTTATGAGCGGGGAAGTATTTAGCAGAGAAGTAATAAATCATATCCCGGGGACTACACACACAACGAGGATCAAGAGAATTAAACCATATCTTAGCATCACCCTTTAATGAGAACGGAAATATTTTAAGGATATAAAGGTAGCGAGATTTCTCATCATTAGTGAACAGGGTGGCCATATCATTTAATTTAGTAAGATGTGCCACAACAGTTTCAGATTCATAGCCATAGAAAGGATCAGATTCAACCAAAGTAATTATATCAGGATCAACAGAGAATTCATAATCCTTATCAATAACACAGATAGGTGAAGTACCAAAAGCAGGGTCAGGTTTCATTCCAGCATTAAGAGATTGCTGCTTCCATTTAGCTAATAACTTCTTAAGATCATATCTATCATTGCAAGCTAAAATAGCTCTAGCAGCTTCTTCATCCATAACATAACCCTCAGGAACAACAGGTAATTCATATTTATTGGGAGAGCCTTCATCATCACTTTCATCAATATTATCAGTTTCAATAATTTCATTCTCTCTAGCCCTAGCAAGTTGTTCATCAAGAAATTCACCAAGTGGCACAGTAGTATCAAGCATAGAAGTAGTTTCATCATAAGTATCATGCATAGAAGAAGTGGCATCATCAATAACATGCGACATATCAGAATTAATAGCAGAAGCAGGTTTAGGTGTCGCGAGCTTACTCAAAACAGAAGGTGAATCAAGTGCAGAACTAGATGGCAGTTCCTTACCTCCCCTCGTAGTTGAGGGATAAATTGTTGTTTTTGCGTCTTTCAAGTTCTTCATAGTGACCAGCAGATATAAATCCCAAGTGACTCAAAGAATAGAGCTATGCTCCCTGGCAACAGCGCGAGAAAATAGTCTTGATAACCCACAAGTATAGGGGATCACAACAGTTTTCGAGGGTAGAGTATTCAACCCAAATTTATTGATTCGACACAAGGTGAGCCAAAGAATATTCTCAAGTAGTAGTAGTTGAGTTGTCAATTCCACCACACCTGGATAACTTAGTATCTGCAGCAAAGTATTTAGTAGCAAAGTAATATGGAAGTAACGGTAACTATAGCAAAAGTAATATTTTTGGGTTTTGTAGTGATTGTAACAGTAGCAACGAAAAAGTAAATAAGCGAAGAACAATATGTGAAAAGCTCGTAGGCATTGGATCGGTGATGGATAATTATGCCGGATGCGGTTCATCATGTAACAATCATAACATAGGGTGACACAGAACTAGCTCCAATTCATCAATGTAATTTAGGCATGTATTCCGAATATAGTCATACGTGCTTATGGAAAAGAACTTGCATGACATCTTTTGTCCTACCCTCCCGTGGCAGCGGGGTCCTAGCGGAAACTAAGGGATATTAAGGCCTCCTTTTAATAGAGTACCGGACCAAAGCATTAACATATAGTGAATACATGAACTCCTCAAACTATGGTCATCACCGGGAGTGGTCCCGATTATTGTCACTTCGGGGTTGCCGGATCATAACACATAGTAGGTGACTATAGACTTGAAAGATAGGATCAAGAACTCACATATATTCATGAAAACATAATAGGTTCAGATCTAAAATCATGGCACTCGGGCCCTAGTGACAAGCATTAAGCATAGCAAAGTCATAGCAACATCAATCTTAGAACATAGTGGATACTAGGGATCAAACCCTAACAAAACTAACTCGATTACATGATAAATCTCATCCAACCCATCACCGTCCAGCAAGCCTACGATGGAATTATTCATGCACGGCAGTGAGCATCATGAAATTGGTGATGGAGGATGGTTGATGATGACGACGGCGACGGATTCCCCTCTCCGGAGCCCTGAACGGACTCTAGATCAACCCTCCCGAGAGGTTTTAGGGCTTGGCGGCGGCTCCGTATCGTAAAATGCGATGAATCTTTCTCTCTGTTTTTTTCTCCCCGAACATGAATATATGGAGTTGGAGTTGAGGTCGGTGGAGCAACAGGGGGCCCATGATGCAGGGGGTCGCGCCCAGGGGGCAGGCGCGCACCCACCCTCGTGGATAGGTGGTGGGCCCCCTGGCCTTGATTCTTTCGCCAATATTTTTAATATTTTCCAAAAATAAGTTCTATGGAGTTTCAGGTCATTCCGAGAATTTTTGTTTCTACACATAAATAACACCATGGAAAGTCTGCTAAAAACAGCGTCAGTCCAGGTTAGTTCCATTCAAATCATGCAATTTAGAGTCCAAAACAAGGGCAAAAGTGTTTGGAAAAGTAGATACGACGGAGACGTATCACTACTCACAAATGATAATCATGCTCAAGATCAGAGAGGTATTAAATAGCATATTGGATCTGAACATATAATCTTCCACCAAATAAACCATATAGTAATCAACTACAAGATGTAATCAACACTACTAGTCACCCACAAGCACCAATCTATAGTTCCGGTAACAAGATTGAACATAAGAGATGAACTAGGGTGTGAGATGAGATGGTGCTTTTGAAGATGTTGATGCAGATTGCCCTCCCCAAGATGGGAGAGTTGTTGGTGATGATGATGACGATGATTTCCCCCTCCGGTAGGGAAGTTCCCCCAGCGGAATCGCTCCGCCAGAGGGCAAAAGTGCTCCTGCCCAAATTCCGCCTCGAGACGGCGATGCTCCGTCCCGAAAGTCCTGCCCTTGTTTTTTATAGGTCAAAATGACCTATATACCAGAAGATGGGCACCGGAGGTGGGCCTGGGTGAGCACAACCCACCAGGGCGCGCCTGGGCGCGCCCCGGTGGGTTGTGCTCACCTGGTGGGCCTCCTCTGGTAGTTATTTGCTCCAATATTCATCATATATTCCATAAAAATACTCTGTGAAGTTTTAGCTTGTTTGGAGTTGTGCAGAATAGGTAGCCTGGCGTAGCTTTTCCAGGTACAGATTTTCGGCTGCCGGAATTCTCCCTCTTTGTGCGTACCTTGCATATTATCAGAGAAAAGGCATTAGAATTACTCCAAAAAGCATTAGTATGCATAAAACATCATAAATAATAGTAGGAAAACATGGTGCAAAATGGACGTATCATATAGGTGCATTATTTCGGCGAAGAGATGGTGATAAAAGTGTAATATGGATGGTAGAAATATATTTTTATAATTTGAATAAAAAAATAGCAAGGTAGCAAATACTAAACGGGCACAAAAACGGTATTGCAATGCATGGAAATGAGGCCTAGGGTCCGTACTTTCGCTAGTGCAATCTCTCAACAATGCTAATATAATTGGATCATATAACCATCCCTCAACGTGCAACGAAGAATCACTCCAAAGTTCCTATCTAGCGGAGAACATACAAAGAAATCGTGTGTAGGGTACGAAACCACCTCGAAGCTATTCTTTCCGATTGATCTATCCAAGAGTTCGTACTAAAATAATAACAAATAATTTCAGAACTTCAAAGAGTGCCCCAAGATTTCTACCGGAGAAACAAAAGACGAGAACGTGCATCAACCCCTATGCATAGATTAACCCAATGTCACCGCGGGAATCCGCAAGTTGAGTGCCAAAACACATATGAAGTGAATCAATATGATACCCCATTGTCACCACGAGTATTCATATGCAAGACATATATCAAGTGCTCTCAAATCCATAGAAGTATTCAATCCGATAACAACGAAATCCAAAGGAAAAAACTCAATTAATCACAACAAGATAGAGAGGGGAAAACACCATATGATCTGACTATATTAACAAAGCCCGCGATACATCAAGATCGTGACATCTCAAGAACACAAGAGAGAGAGAGATTAAACACATAGCTACTGGTACAAACCCTCAGCCCTAAGGGTGGACTACTCCCTCCTCATCGGGGTGGCCGCCGGGATGATGAAGATGGCCATCGGAGATGATTCCCCCCTCTGGCAGGGTGCCGGAACGGGGTCTAGATTGGTTTTTGGTGGCCACAGAGGCCTGCGGCGGCGGAGCTTCTGATCTAGGGTTACCCCGAGGGTTTTTGGAATATTTGGGAATTTATAGGGCAAAGATGGGGTGCGGGAGGCCACCGAGGTGGGCACAACCCACCTGGGCACGCCTGGGCTCCCAGGCGCGCCCTGGTGGGTTGTGCCCCCCTTGGGGAACCCCCCCCCCCCCAGGTGCTGCTCTGGCCCATCCGGAGTCTTTTGGTTCATAAAAAATCCACAAAAAATTTCGTGGTGTTTGGACTCTGTCTGATATTGATTTCCTGCGATGTAAAAAACAAGCAAAAAACAGCAACTAGCACTGGGCACTGGGTCAATAGGTTAGTCCCAAAAAATGATATAAAGTTGCTATAAAATGATTGTAAAACATCCAAGAATGATAATAAAACAACATGAATACTTCATCAATTCTAGATACGTTGGAGATGTATCAGCATTCCCAAGTTTAATTCCTACTCGTCGTAGGTAAATGATAAAAGAAATAATTTATGAAGTGTGAATGCTAGCAAAGTGCATAAGATTGATCAATGATAATTTCAATCACTTTTCCTATCATCATGACAACTACTCTTTCTTATAAAATTTCCCATGTTTAAAGTAGCAACCAATTCACATGTTAAGGTTCAAACAATGAATTCTCTTGAAACTCAACAACCTATGTTCTCAGTCACCAAGCAATTGTAATTCAACTTATTTAACAGAGTTTAAGTAAGAGCTCCATGATAACCCACAAGTATAGGGGATTGCAACAGTTTTCGAGGGTAGAGTATTCAACCCAAATTTGTAGATTCGACACAAGGGGAGCCAAAGAATATTTGCAAGTATTAGCAGCTGAGTTGTCAATTCAACCACACCTGGATATTTATTATCTGCAGCAAGTAATCAATAGCAAAGTAGTATGATAGTTTTAATAATAGTGACAACAGCAATGGTAACAGTAACAGTGATAGCAATAGTTTTGTAGCAAGTGCAACAGTAACATCAACAGTAGTAACTTAGCAAGAACAATATAAGATAAATTCGTCGGCATTGGAACGGTAATTTGTTGGATGATATTCATCATGTGACAGTCATAACCTAGGGCAATACAGCACTAGTTCCAGTTCATAAATATAATGTAGGCATGTATTCCGTAAATAGTCATACGTGCTTATGGAAAGAACTTGCATGGCATCTTTTGTCCTACCCTCTCGTGGCAGCTGGGTCCAATTGGAAACTAAGGGATATTAAGGCCTCCTTTTAATAGAGAACCGGAACAAAGCATTAACACACGGTGAATACATGAACTCCTCAAACTACGTTCATCACCGGGAGTGGTCCCGACTATTGTTACTCCGGGGTTGCCGGATCATAACACGTAGTAGGTGACTATAACTTGCAAGATCGGATCTAGAACATGGATATAATGGTGATAACATAAACGGTTCAGATCTGAAATCATGGCGCCTGGGCCCAAAGTGACAAGCATTAAGCATGGCAAAGTCATAACAACATCAATCTCAGAACATAATGGATACTAGGGATCAAGCCCTAACAAAACTAACATGATTACATGATGAATCTCATCCAACTCCTCAGGCGGTCAAATCTCTGTGTATAAGTGTCATCCCTGGATCGGTAATGCTGACACACACAGTACTTGAAGGATTTATAACAGAGTGCAATCACACACTTATTACATCGAATGTCTCAAACAAGAACTTAATTCAATAATATGGCTTAAGGCCATCTAAATAGGATAACAGCGGAAGACTTGGAAGATAAAGTGAGTCCATCAACTCCAACGGCATAGCTGAGTGCACAACAACGACCTAGCGCACCTTACTCTTCGTCTGAAAAGTCTGCAACATGATATGTTGCAGCCCGAAACGGGTCAGCACATGGAATATGCTCGCAATATAACACAGTAGAGCAATGAACAGAATAAATGCTATCACTACATGCATATATGGCTGGTGGAGGCTCTATGGTTATAATGTTTTTGCGGAAAGCCAATTTTTTCCTACATCAAAGGAATATATTTTATTTAACTATCATGGTGGTTGGAACATTCAGAAGGTAACCCCATCTCAATCCCAATTAAAAAGTAATTAACAACCCAGCAAATTAATTTAGAGTGATGAGATCAACATGATAATCCAAGAACCAGATACTCAAGATGTCCATAACCGGGGACACAGCTAACCATGATTAGTTTGTACACTCTGCAGAGGTTTGCGCACTTTTCCCCACAAGACCCGATCTCCTCCATTGAATTTCTCGCACTACATGATGTTTGAGAAACGGATGACCGAGACACAGTCTTTCACAAGCATTAACTCTTTACTCTGGGTAGACATTTACACCTACTTTCTGAAGGAAATATGCCCTAGAGGCAATAATAAAGTATTATTTATTTCCTTATATCATGATAAATGTTTATTATTCATGCTAGAATTGTATTAACCGGAAACATAATACATGTGTGAATACATAGACAAACAGAGTGTCACTAGTATGCCTCTACTTGACTAACTCGTTAATCAAAGATGGTTATGTTTCCTAGCCATAGACATGAGTTGTCATTTGATTAACGGGATCACCTCATTAGGAGAATGACGTGATTGCCTTGACCCATTCCGTTAGCTTAGCACTCGATCGTTTAGTATATTGCTATTGCTTTCTTCATGACTTATACATGTTCCTATGACTATGAGATTATGCAACTCCCATTTACCGGAGGAACACTTTGTGTGCTACCAAACGTCACAACGTAACTGGGTGATTATAAAGGTGCTCTACAGGTGGCTCCAAAGGTACTTGTTGGGTTGGCGTATTTCGAGATTAGGATTTGTCACTCCGATTGTCGGAGAGGTATCTCTGGGCCCACTCGGTAATGCACATCAATATAAGCCTTGCAAGCATTGTGACTAATGAGTTAGTTGCGGGATGATGTATTACGGAATGAGTAAAGAGACTTTCCGGTAATGGATTGAACTAGGTATCGAGATACCGACGATCGAATCTCGGGCAAGTAACATACCGATGACAAAGGGAACAACGTATGTTGTTATGCGGTCTGACCGATAAAGATCTTCGTAGAATATGTAGGAACCAATATGAGCATCTAGGTTCCGCTATTGGTTATTGACCGGAGAGGTGTCTCGGTCATGTCTACATAGTTCTCGAACCCGTAGGGTCCGCACGCTTAACATTACGATGACAGTTATATTATGAGTTTATATGTTTTGATGTACCGACGGTTGTTCGGAGTCCCGGATGTGATCACGGACATGACGAGGAGTCTCGAAATGGTTGAGACATAAAGATTGATATATTGGACGACTATATTCGGACACCGGAAGTGTTCCGGAGAAGTTTCGGATAAAACCGGAGTGCCGGAGGGGTTACCGGAACCCCCCGGGGAAGTATTGGGCCTTGGTGGGCCTGAGGGGAGAGAGAGAGGGCAGCAGCCCAGGAGGTGGTGCGCCCCCTCCCATGAGGAGTCCGAATTGGACTAGGGGAGGGGGGCGCGGCCCCTCTTTCCCTCTCCCTCTCCCTCTCTTTCCTTCCCCCTTCTCTCTTCCTAGTTGGACTAGGAAAGGGGAGTCCTACTCCTACTAGGAGGAGGACTCCCCCCCTCTCCTTGGCGCGCCCCAAGGGCAGCCGGCCTCCCCCCTTGCTCCTTTATATATGGGGGCAGGGGGCACCTCTGAACACACAATTGATATACGATATTTTAGCCGTGTGCGGTGCCCCCTCCACCATATTACACCTCGATAATATCGTTGCGGAGCTTAGGCGAAGCCCTGCGTCGGTAGAACATCATCATCGTCACCACGCCATCGTGCTGATGAAACTCTCCCTCAACACTCGGCTGGATCGGAGTTCGAGGGACGTCATCGAGCTGAACGTGTGCTGAACTCGGAGGTGTCGTGCGTTCGGTACTTGATTGGTCGGATCGTGAAGACGTACGACTACATCAACCGCGTTGTGATAACGCTTCCGCTTTCGGTCTACGAGGGTACGTGGACAACACTCTCCCCTCTCGTTGCTATGCATCACCATGATCTTGTGTGTGCGTAGGAATTTTTTTGAAATTACTACGTTCCCCAACAGTGGCATCTGAGCCTGGTTTTATGCGTTGATGCTATGCACGAGTAGAACACAAGTGAGTTGTGGGCGATATAAGTCATACTGCTTACCAGCATGTCATACTTTGGTTCAGCGGTATTGTGAGATGAAGCGGCCCGGACCGACATTACGCGTACGCTTACGCGAGACTGGTTTCACCGTTGCGAGCACTCGTTGCTTAAAGGTGACTGGCGGGTGTCTGTCTCTCTCACTTTAGTAGAACCAAGTGTGGCTACGCCCGGTCCTTGCGAAGGTTAAAACAGCACCAACTTGACAAACTATCGTTGTGGTTTTGATGCGTAGGTAAGAACGGTTCTTGCTAAGCCCGTAGCAGCCACGTAAAACTTGCAACAACAGAGTAGAGGACATCTAATTTGTTTTTGCAGGGCATGTTGTGATGTGATATGGTCAAGACATGATGCTATATTTTATTGTATGAGATGATCATGTTTTGTAACCGAGTTATCGGCAACTGGTAGGAGCCATATGGTTGTCGCTTTATTGTATGCAATGCATTCGCCATGTAATTGTTTTACTTTATCACTAAGCGATAGCGATAGTTGTAAAAGCAATAAGTTGGCGAGACGACAACGATACTACGATGGAGATCAAGGTGTCGAGCCGGTGACGATGGTGATCATGACGGTGCTTCAGAGATGGAGATCACAAGCACAAGATGATGATGGCCATATCAATCACTTATATTGATTGCATGTGATGTTAATCTTTTATGCATCTTATCTTGCTTTGATTGACGGTAGCATTATAAGATGATCTCTCACTAAAATTTCATGATAAAAGTGTTCTCCCTGAGTATGCACCGTTGCGAAAGTTCTTCGTGCTAAGACACCACGTGATGATCGGGTGTGATAGGCTCTACGTTCAAATACAACGGGTGCAAAACAGTTGCACACGCGGAATACTCAAGTTAAACTTGACGAGCCTAGCATATGCAGATATGGCCTCGGAACACGGAGACCGAAAGGTCGAGCGTGAATCATATAGTAGATATGATCAACATAGTGATGTTCACCATTGAAACTACTCCATCTCACGTGATGATCGGACATGGTTTAGTTGATTTGGATCACGTAATCACTTAGATGATGAGAGGGATGTCTATCTAAGTGGGAGTTCTTAAGTAATATGATTAATTGAACTTGAATTTATCATGAACTTAGTACCTGATAGTATCTTGCTTGTCTATGTTAATTGTAGATAAATGGCCCGTGCTGTTGTTCCGTTGAATTTTAATGCGTTCCTTGAGAAAGCAAAGTTGAAAGATGATGGTAGCAATTACACGGACTGGGTCCGTAACTTGAGGATTATCCTCATTGTTGCACAGAAGAATTACATCCTGGAAGCACCGCTAGGTGCCAGGCCTCCTGCAAGAGCAACACCAGAAGTTATGAACGTCTGGCAGAGCAAAGCTGATGACTACTCGATAGTTCAGTGTGCCATGCTTTACGGCTTAGGACCGGGTCTTCAACGACGTTTTAAACGTCATGGAGCATATGAGATGTTCCAGGAGTTGAAGTTGATATTTAAAGCAAATGCCCGGATTGAGAGATATGAAGTCTCCCATAAGTTCTACTGCTGCAAGATGGAAGAGAATAGTTCTGTCAGTGAGCATATACTCAAAATGTCTGGGTATAATAATCACTTGATTCAACTGGGAGTTAATCTTCCGGATGATAGCGTCATTGACAGAATTCTTCAATCACTGCCACCAAGCTACAAGAGCTTCGTGATGAACTATAACATGCAAGGGATGGATAAGACAATTCCCGAGCTCTTCGCAATGCAAAAGGCAGCGGAGGTAGAAATCAAAAAGGAGCATCAAGTGTTGATGGTCAGTAAAACCACTAGTTTCAAGAAAAAGGGCAAAGGGAAGAAGAAGGGGAACTTCAAGAAGAACAGCAAGCAAGTTGCTGTTCAGGAGAAGAAATCCAAGTCTGGACCTAAGCCTGAAACTGAGTGCTTCTACTGCAAGCAGACTGGTCACTGGAAGCGGAATTGCCCCAAGTATTTGGCAGATAAGAAGGATGGCAAGGTTAACAAAGGTATATGTGATATACATGTTATTGATGTGTACCTTACTAATGCTCGCAGTAGCACCTGGGTATTTGATACTGGTTCTGTTGCTAATATTTCCAACTCGAAACAGGGGCTACGGATTAAGCGAAGATTGGCTAAGGACGAGGTGACGATGCGCGTGGGAAATGGTTCCAAAGTCGATGTGATCGCCGTCGGCACGCTACCTCTACATCTACCTACGGGATTAGTATTAGACCTAAATAATTATTATTTGGTGCCAGCGTTGAGCATGAACATTATATCTGGATCTTGTTTGATGCGAGACGGTTATTCATTTAAATCGGAGAATAATGGTTGTTCTATTTATATGAATAATATCTTTTATGGTCATGCACCCTTGAATAGTGGTCTATTTTTAATGAATCTCGATAGTAGTGACACACATATTCATAATGTTGAAGCCAAAAGATGCAGAGTTGATAATGACAGTGCAACTTATTTGTGGCACTGCCGTTTAGGTCATATCGGTGTAAAGCGCATGAAGAAACTCCATACTGATGGACTTTTGGAATCACTTGGTACTTGCGAACCGTGCCTCATGGGCAAGATGACTAAAACACCGTTCTCCGGAACTATGGAGAGAGCAACAGATTTATTGGAAATCATACATACAGATGTATGTGGTCCGATGAATATTGAGGCTCGTGGCGGATATCATTATTTTCTCACCTTCACAGATGATTTGAGCAAATATGGGTATATCTACTTAATGAAACATAAGTCTGAAACATTTGAAAAGTTCAAAGAATTTCAGAGTGAAGTTGAAAATCATCGTAACAAGAAAATAAAGTTTCTACGATCAGATCATGGAGGAGAATATTTAAGTTACGAGTTTGGCTTACATTTGAAACAATGCGGAATAGTTTCGCAACTCACGCCACCCGGAACACCACAGCGTAATGGTGTGTCCGAACGTCGTAATCGTACTTTATTAGATATGGTGCGATCTATGATGTCTCTTACTGATTTACCGCTATCGTTTTGGGGTTATGCTTTAGAGACGGCTGCATTCACTCTAAATAGGACACCATCGAAATCCGTTGAGACGACGCCTTATGAACTATGGTTTGGCAAGAAACCAAAGTTGTCGTATCTTAAAGTTTGGGGTTGCGATGCTTATGTGAAGAAACTTCAACCTGATAAGCTCGAACCTAAATCGGAGAAATGTGTCTTCATAGGATACCCAAAGGAGACTGTTGGGTACACCTTCTATCACAGATCTGAAGGCAAGATATTCGTTGCTAAGAATGGATCCTTTCTAGAGAAGGAGTTTCTCTCGAAAGAAGTGAGTGGGAGGAAAGTAGAACTTGATGAGGTAACTGTACATGCTCCCTTATTGGAAAGTAGATCATCACAGAAATCAGTTTCTGCGACACCTACACCAATTAGTGAGGAAGTTAATGATAATGATCATGAAACTTCAGATCAAGTTATTACTGAACCTCGTAGGTCAACTAGATCAAGATCCGCACCAGAGTGGTACGGTAATCCTGTTCTGGAGGTTATGTTACTAGACCATGACGAACCTACGAACTATGAAGAAGCGATGGTGAGCCCAGATTCCGCAAAATGGCTTGAAGCCATGAAATCCGAGATGGGATCCATGTATGAGAACAAAGTATGGACTTTGGTTGACTTGCCCGATGGTCGGCAAGCCATTGAAAATAAATGGATCTTCAAGAAGAAGACTGACGCTGATGTAATGTTACTGTCTATAAAGCTCGACTTGTTGCGAAAGGTTTTCGACAAGTTCAAGGGATTGACTACGATGAGACTTTCTCACCCGTAGCGATGCTTAAGTCTGTCCGAATCATGTTAGCAATTGCCGCATTTTATGATTATGAAATTTTGCAAATGGATGTCAAAACTGCATTCCTGAATGGTTTTCTGGAAGAAGAGTTGTATATGATGCAACCGGAAGGTTTTGTCGATCCAAAGGGAGGTAACAAAGTGTGCAAGCTCCAACGATCCATTTATGGACTGGTGCAAGCCTCTCGGAGTTGGAATAAACGCTTTGATAGTGTGATCAAAGCATTTAGTTTTATACAGACTTTTGGAGAAGCCTGTATTTACAAGAAAGTGAGTGGGAGCTCAGTAGCATTTCTGATATTATATGTGGATGACATATTGCTGATTGGAAATGATATAGAATTTCTGGATAGCATAACGGGATACTTGAATAAGAGTTTTTCAATGAAAGACCTCGGTGAAGCTGCATATATATTAGGCATTAAGATCTATAGAGATAGATCAAGACGCTTTATTGGACTTTCACAAAGCACATACCTTGACAAAGTTTTGAAGAAGTTCAAAATGGATCAAGCAAAGAAAGGGTTCTTCCCTGTACTACAAGGTGTGAGATTGAGTAAGACTCAATGCCCGACCACTGCAGAAGATAGAGAGAAGATGAAAGATGTTCCCTATGCTTCAGCCATAGGCTCTATCATGTATGCAATGCTGTGTACCAGACCTGATGTGTGCCTTGCTATAAGTTTAGCAGGGAGGTACCAAAGTAATCCAGGAGTGAATCACTGGACAGCGGTCAAGAACATCCTGAAATACCTGAAAAGGACTAAGGATATGTTTCTTGTTTATGGAGGTGACAAAGAGCTCATCGTAAGTGGTACGTTGATGCAAGCTTTGACACTGATCCGGACGATTCTAAATCACAAACCGGATACATATTTACATTGAACGGTGGAGTTGTCAGTTGGTGCAGTTCTAAGCAAAGTGTCGTGGCGGGATCTACGTGTGAAGCGGAGTACATAGCTGCTTCGGAAGCAGCAAATGAAGGAGTCTGGATGAAGGAGTTCATATCCGATCTAGGTGTCATACCTAGTGCATCGGGACCAATGAAAATATTTTGTGACAATACTGGTGCAGTTGCCTTAGCAAAGGAATCCAGATTTCACAAGAGAACCAAGCACATCAAAAGACGCTTCATTCCATCCGGGATTTAGTCCAGGTGGGAGACATAGAAATTTGCAAGATACATACGGATCTGAATGTTGCAGACCCGTTGACTAAGCCTCTTCCACGAGCAAAACATGATCAGCACCAAGACTCCCTGGGTGTAAGAATTATTACTGTGTAATCTAGATTATTGACTCTAGTGCAAGTGGGAGACTGAAGGAAATATGCCGTAGAGGCAATAATAAAGTATTATTTATTTCCTTATATCATGATAAATGTTTATTATTCATGCTAGAATTGTATTAACCAGAAACATAATACATGTGTGAATACATAGACAAACAGAGTGTCACTAGTATGCCTCTACTTGACTAGCTCGTTAATCAAAGATGGTTATGTTTCCTAGCCATAGACATGAGTTCTCATTTGATTAACGGGATCACCTCATTAGGAGAATGACGTGATTGACTTGACCCATTCCGTTAGCTTAGCACTCGATCGTTTAGTATATTGCTATTGCTTTCTTCATGACTTATAAATGTTCCTATGACTATGAGATTATGCAACTCCCGTTTACCGGAGGAACACTTTGTGTGCTACCAAACGTCACAACGTAACTGGGTGATTATAAAGGTGCTCTACAGGTGGCTCCAAAGGTACTTGTTGGGCTGGCGTATTTCGAGATTAGGATTTGTCACTCCGATTGTCGGAGAGGTATCTCTGGGCCCACTCGGTAATGCACATCAATATAAGCCTTGCAAGCATTGTGACTAATGAGTTAGTTGCGGGATGATGTATTACGGAACGAGTAAAGAGACTTGCCGGTAACGAGATTGAACTAGGTATCGAGATACCGACGATCGAATCTCGGGCAAGTAACATACCGATGATAAAGGGAACAACGTATGTTGTTATGCGGTATGACTGATAAAGATCTTCGTAGAATATGTAGGAACCAATATGAGCATCCAGGTTCCGCTATTGGTTATTGACCGGAGAGGTGTCTCGGTCATGTCTACATAGTTCTCGAACCCGTAGGGTCCGCACGCTTAACGTTACGATGACAGTTATATTATGAGTTTATATGTTTTGATGTACCGAAGGTTGTTCGGAGTCCCGGATGTGATCACGGACATGACGAGGAGTCTCGAAATGGTCGAGACATAAAGATTGATATATTGGACGACTATATTCGGACACCGGAAGTGTTCCGGAGAAGTTTCGGATAAAACCGGAGTGCCGGAGGGGTTACCGGAACCCCCCGGGGAAGTATTGGGCCTTGGTGGGCCTGAGGGGAGAGAGAGGGCAGCAGCCCAGGAGGTGGCGCGCCCCCTCCCATGAGGAGTCCGAATTGGACTAGGGGAGGGGGGCGCGGCCCCTCTTTCCCTCTCCCTCTCCCTCTCTTTCCTTCCCCCTTCTCTCTTCCTAGTTGGACTAGGAAAGGGGAGTCCTACTCCTACTAGGAGGAGGACTCCCCCCCTCTCCTTGGCGCGCCCCAAGGGCAGCCGGCCTCCCCCCTTGCTCCTTTATATACGGGGGCAGGGGGCACCTCTGAACACACAATTGATATACGATATTTTAGCCGTGTGCGGTGCCCCCTCCACCATATTACACCTTGATAATATCGTTGCGGAGCTTAGGCGAAGCCCTGCGTCGGTAGAACATCATCATCGTCACATGCCCGTCGTGCTGACGAAACTCTCCCTCAACACTCGGCTGCATCGGAGTTCGAGGGACGTCATCGAGCTGAACGTGTGCTGAACTCGGAGGTGCCGTGCGTTCGGTACTTGATCGGTCGGATCGTGAAGACGTACGACTACATCAACCGCGTTGTGATAACGCTTCCGCTTTCGGTCTACGAGGGTACGTGGACAACACTCTCCCCTCTCGTTGCTATGCATCACCATGATCTTGCGTGTGCGTAGGAATTTTTTTGAAATTACTACGTTCCCCAACACTTTCCGCTACATCTACTAGCCTACCATTGAAACAGGTCATGCAACATACTCAACTATGCTAGAGCCCATAATAGCTTGTGGCTGCACATGGAAGTTTCTAGCATGAATAATCTTATGATCCCTTTGAGCCTGGGTGGCGAACCAAAGGACAACACTGGTATATCCCCAGGTACCCGCAACCAATCCACCCAGATGTGTATTTAAGTAGCCACCTTAAGTTAACCATTAATTAACAATCTCACATCTGTCATGGATACACTCAAACCCAATCCACGTCAACGAGCATAGCATGGCAATATAAGCATAACGTAGAAGTAACTCCAAAGGGTTTGATAAAAAGAAAGGGCAATAGGTTCTACCTCATCAACTACTTCCCAATACCCACAAGTTAATCACATCCTAATCATGCAGTGTTTGAGGATGGTAACTAATGCATAAAAACTGGGTAATAAAGAGGTATGATCAATGTGTTACTTGCCTTGCTGACGATCTGCAAACCCTAGAGACTCGTAGTAGCACGCTTCGCACTCCGGAAATTCTATCGCAAACAAACAATAGCATACATAAGCACTCAAGCATAAATGCAAGGGTAAAACTCAAATTAGAAGATCCAATCTGAAAGTCCAACTGAAGAGCTTTGACTGGCAAAAAGAATCGGTCAAATCGGAGCTACGGAACTGAAACTATGATCAAAAGAACTTCGAATTCAAATCTGCTTGAAACCAAATTTTAAATTGTCCAAACCATGTTCAAATTGGTTAACCGGAAAGAGGGGCTCGATACAAAGATTTTGGCATTGGTTTCACTAGATTTGGACGAACGGTTAAAAAGTTGCGAGGGTTTCAAGATCAGGGGCTAATCTACGATAAAAATAATTGCAGATAGGTCCCTGGCCAAAAATAAAACAGAAAAAGAAAAAGCTATCAGACGAACGTCCGCTAACAGAGACTAACGAATGAATTCGTTCGTTATAGAAACTAAACGAACGAACGTTCGCAGATTTGATCTAAACCGAGAAAACCGACCGGTTAAAAAACCGGAGTAGATCTAGGGTTTTAAAAAAAAGGCAGCGGTTTTACCGGTTCGCGGGCGAAAACCGGCGGCGACGGCTTCGGGATCCGGCAAGGTGGGGCGGCGGACGGCGAGGCGGTGGGGCTCCGCGGGCGGCGAGCGGCGGGGCGGTGTGGGGACGAGGGGGGCCGGGGCGGCGGCTATTTAAGAGGGGCTGGGAGGGGGTGGCGGCTTGGAGGAGGGGGCGAGGCCATGGCGGCGGCGGCTCGGACTCCGGTGGGAGTCCGGCTCAGGCACGGCGGGGAAGGCGGCGACGAACGGGCCGGCTGGGCCTTCGGCCCAGTTCGGTCCAGAATTTTTTTTAAAATAAATTCCGCCAAAAAATCCTAAAAAATATAAAAATTTCTAAAAATGTCAAAAACAATTTTCACCATCTAAATAAAATATTTAGAACAAAGTGAACATTTTCTTGGCCTAAAAATGCAATTTTGAAAAAATGCATATTTTTCTAATTCAAATAAAATAGCAATAAAATCCAAATAAAATTATTTATTTGATTTTAACATTTTTCCTCCAATTTTTCTTTTATTTTGGAGAAGTCATATTATCTCCTCTCCTTTATTTTTATATTGGAAATATTTTCAGAGAGAAAATAGTTAAAATCAAATTGATCCTCTTTTCAATATTTGGGAAAATTCAAATATGAAAATGAATGAAATCCCCAACTCTCTCCGTGGGTCCTTGAGTTGCTTAGACTTTCTAGGATCAAAACCAAAATGCAAATAAAATATGATATGCATATGATGACCTATGTATAACATTCCAAATTGAAAAATTGGGATATTACAAACCTACTCCCCTTAAGATGAATCTCGTCCTCGAGATTCGGGTTGGCTAGAAAATAGGTGTGGGTGGTCTTTGCGTAGGTTGTCTTCTCATTCCTAGGTGGCTTCATCCTCGGTATGGTGGCTCCAATGAACTTTGAAAAACTTGATAACCTTGCTGCGTGTAACTCGGCTGGCAAACTCGAGAATCTTGACTAGTTTCTCCTCGTAGGTCAGATCACTATCCAACTGAATTGCTTCCAAGGGCACTATATCTCTGAGAGGAATCTCGGCCATCTCAGCATGGCACTTCTTCAACTGGGAAACGTGAAACACATCATGAACTCCTGACAAACCTTCGGGTAACTCCAACTTGTAGGCTACTTCTCCCATACGTTCCAAAACTCGGTATGGTCCTTAAAATCTCGGGGGCTAACTTACCATTAAATCCAAAATGTTTAACTCCTCGCAGCGGTGACACACGAAGATATGCTCTGTCTCCGATTTCATAGACTACCTCCTTGCGCTTTGAGTCTGCATAACTCTTCTGTCTGGACTGAGCTACCTTCAGTCTATCTCGAATCAACTTAACCTTCTTTTCAGACTCTTTGATCAAATCTGGTCCAAACAACTGACGGTCTCCAACTTCATCCCACATCAACGGGGTCTTGCACCTCCTTCCATACAAAGCTTCAAAAGGGGTCATCTTCAAACTGGCTTGATAACTGTTGTTGTATGAGAACTCCGCGTAGGGAAAATTATCATCCCAACTAGATCCATAATCTAGCGCACAGGCTCTCAACATGTCCTCCAGAATCTGATTGACTCTCTCGGTCTGTCTGTCTATCTGCGGATGAAAGGCTGTACTAAACTCTAGCCTGGTACCCAAAGTCTGGTGCTGCTGGTGCCAAAACTTCGAAGTAAAATGTGTTCCTCTATCTGATACGATGGTCCTCAGAACTCCATGCAGACATACGATCCTGGTCATATATATCTTGGCCAACTTTGCACTCGTGTAAGTGGTTTTCACAGGGATAAAGTGGGCCACTTTGGTCAAACGATCCACTACTACCCAAATAGGATCATATCCCGATCGGGTCCTGGGTAATCCGGTGATGAAATCCATGCCAAGCTTATCCCGCTTCCATTCGGGTATCGGCATAGGCTGCAGTAATCCTGCTAGCTTCTGATGTTCTGCCTTCACTATCTGACATACATCACATACGGCTACATACTCGGCAATATCCTTCTTCATACCAGTCCACCAGAAACGCTCCTTCAAATCCAAATACATCTTGGTGTTTCCGGGGCGTATCGAGTATGGCGAGTCATGAGCTTCCTGAAGTATCAACTTCCTGATCTTTGCATTATTGGGGACATAAACACGGTCCTTAAACCACAAGGTGTCGTGATCATCTTCACGAAAACCTTTGGCTTTTCCTTTGCTCATCTTCTCCTTTATCTCAGCAATTTCCTTATCATCCTTCTGAGCTTCTCGTGTCTTTCCCAATAATGTTGACTGAACTTCCAATGCTGCAACAAAACCTCTAGGGACTATCTCCAGACGTAGTTCCCTGAGATCTTCGGCTAACTCCTTTGGTAATCCTCCGTTTACGAGGGTATTGGCATAACTCTTCCGGCTCAAAGCGTCTGCTACGACATTGGCCTTGCCTGGATGATAATGCAGCTTCATATCATAATCCTTTATAAGCTCCAACCATCTCCTCTGCCTGAGATACAGCTCCTTCTGTGTGAAAATGTACTTCAAACTCTTATGATCCATGTACACATCACAACGGTTTCCAATAAGAAAATATCTCCAGGTCTTGAGTGCATGCACTATAGCTGCTAACTCCAAATCATGCGTGGCATAATTCAACTCACGCGGTCAAAGCTGACATGAGGCATATGAAACCACTCTTTCATCTTGCATAAGTACACCTCCAAGTCCTAAGCGAGAAGCGTCGCAATACACTTGGAAATACTTGCGTATATCCGGCAGAATCAGCACTGGGGCTGTAACCCAACGTTTCTTCAGCTCCTGAAAACTTGCCGCACATTCATCTGTCCATTTGAACTTGATGTCCTTCTTCAAAAACTCCGTCATGGGCTTCGCAATCTTGGAAAAATTCTCAATGAATCTTCGGTAATATCCCGCGAGTCCAAGAAAACTACGGATCTCTCCTACCGAGGTGGGTGCCAACCACTCAGTGACAGACTGAACCTTGGTAGGATCTACTACTATACCTCCTCCTGATATAACATGGCTAAGGAATCCAACTTCCTTCAACCAAAACTCACACTTGCTGAACTTGGCATATAGCTGATGTTCCCTGAGCTTCTCGAGAACTAGACGCAAATGCTCCTTCTGTTCCTCTTCATTCTTCGAGTACACCAAAATATCATCAATGAACACCACAATAAACTTATCCAGGAACTCCATGAACACCTTATTCATCATACTCATGAAATAGGCTGGGGCGTTAGTCAATCCAAATGACATAACCGTGTACTCATATAGCCCGTACCTTGTGGTGAAGGCTGTCTTAGGTATATCCTGTTCTCGGATCTTCAGCTGGTGGTATCCTGATCGTAGATCGATCTTGGAGAATACTTTAGCTCCTTGCAGCTGGTCAAACAAATCATTGATCATCGGCAATGGGTACTTGTTCTTGATCGTCACTTCATTCAATGCCCAATAATCAACAACCATTCTCAACGATCCATCCTTCTTCTCAACTAAGAGCACTGGGGCTCCCCACGGTGATGAACTTCATCGAATGTAACCTTTCTCCAATAACTCCTTAATCTACTTCTTAATCTCCTCCAGATCATTTGCAGGCATCCGGTATGGTCTCTTCGATATCGGTCCGGTGCCTGGCAACAGCTCTATGAAAAACTCAATGTCTCGATCTGGCGGCATGCCTGGTAGTTCCTCTGGAAATACATCCGGATAATCCTTCACTACGGGCACTTCCTCCTGAACAACTCCTAAAAG
The DNA here is from genome assembly GCF_002575655.3 of Aegilops tauschii subsp. strangulata. Taxonomy (NCBI): domain Eukaryota; kingdom Viridiplantae; phylum Streptophyta; class Magnoliopsida; order Poales; family Poaceae; genus Aegilops; species Aegilops tauschii. The sequence continues at coordinate 394,197,378 of NC_053037.3, forward strand.
GGAATTCACTTGGGTCCTCCTCGGTGCATGCCTGGATACATACTTAATCCTTTTTCCCTCCGGGGTGGTGAGCAGAATTGACTTACTGGCGCAATCGATGTTTCCTCCATACATCGATAGCCAATCCATGCCTAATATCACATCCAATCCTTGTGACTCCAAAATTATTAAGTCCGAGGGGAAAACATGCCTACCTATGGTCAATGGCATCTGAAAACATCCTTGGCTTGCCATATACTCCACTCCTGGTGAGCTTACTAACATAGGTGTCCTAAGAACTTTAGTGGGCAACTTATGCTTATCCACAAATCCCCTTGAAATTTATGAATGCGATGCACCAGTATCAAAAAGAACGATTGCAGTAAATGACTTAACCAAAAACTTACTGATAACTGCATTTGGCTGCTCTTCAACCTCCTCCACGTTCACGTGGTTCACTTGTCCCCTGTTAAAAGGGTTGGGCTTCTTTCCAGAGCTTCCATTTCCATTCTTTGCTTCAGGACACTCATTGGCATAATGTCCAGTCTTCCCACACTTGAAACAAGTAATGTGACTTTGGTCCTTCTTGGCGGGTGCGGTTGGGTTAGAGCGATTCTGATTGCTACCTTCTCCATTCCCATTCCCATTCTTGGAGCCACTGTGGTTATGCGAACTTCCTCCATTGTGGGTATGGCCTCCATGGTTATGGGTATATCCTCCCGAGTCCAGGGTAAAACGAGGCTTCTGCTGAGCTCCTGAATTGTACTTCCCTTGTCCATACTTCCTTTTGCGGCTCTCAATTTGCTGCCGCTTCCCTTCAATCATAAGAGCCCTATCTACCAAGTCCTGGTAGGTAGCAAATGTTGCTACCATCAACTGCATACTCAGCTCATCATTCAGCCCTTCCATAAACTTCTCCTGCTTCGCGGCGTCTGTGGCCACATCATCCGGGGCGTAGCGAGCTAACTTACTGAACTCATCCACGTACTGCCCCACAGTACGATTTCCCTCGCGTAAGTTGCGAAACTCACGCTTCTTCGTGCTCATAGCTCTAGTTGAGACATGTGTTGTGCGGAATGCTTGCTGAAACTGCTCCCAAGTGACATTGGCTATGGGGAAAGTGGATGTTTAATTTTCCCACCATGAGGCTGCGGGTCCATCCAATTGATGTGCGGCAAAACGCACCTTCTCTGCATCTGTGCAGCCTGTGGTGGTCAACTCCCTTCCAATCCTGCGTAGCCAGTCATCAGCAACTATCGGCTCGGTGCTACTGGAAAACACCGGCAGTTGCAACCTCAGAAAACGGGCTAAGTTGTCAACTGGAGGTGGTGGCGGTGGGTTGTTGTTGTTGTTGTTGCCTTGGTTCTGGACTAGTAACTGCATCAAGGCATTCTGCTGTTGGATTGGCTGAGTGAGCTTCGGTGGGAAGACAAATCCGGGGTCACGTCTTGGAGGCATCTGGTAGGTTTAGAGGGGAGAGATTAGAATAGAGTGAGGTCTAGTGGGAAAGCACTACCCATATGCACATGAGACAAACACATTCATATCACACCAATCAATTCAAACAAGGGCATACCATCGATCTAACTATCGTTACAGAAGTACTCGGACTACTACTATATACATGGGGGCATACTAATAATATGGTGGTCTACTAGAAATTTTGATCGGTGGAAGACTCCATGATATCCGCTCTAGTTTCGTCTTCATAATCATCATCACTACTGTCGGGGTCGGAGTCGGTGTCGTCGATGATGATGTAGTCCTCGGGATGGTCGTTATCTCCTCCTGGCGCGGGGTCTCCCATGAATACTCCTAGCTTCCTTGCCAGGTCGTCATTCTTCTCCACTAGTATTGCGATTTCCTCCTCGTATCAGCCGCGTGTAGACTTGAGTTCCTCTTCTAGTTCCACGTTCCTGGTCATCACCTTCTTCAAATCTATCATGCTTGCGCACATCTGGTTCTCCTATCGGTGAATGTGCTGGTTTAACTCCTGGATGAAAGCTGCAATGGACATTTCCCTCCTGGTGCTGATCATCTCCCATTGCTCATCTCGGCGCCCACATATCTGGTAGATGGTGTCCTTAAGATCCTTGTGATAAACTTCGCCGATGCGTCCCATGGCGATGTGGGCTGCCAATGTCTTACCTAGACTCCAGGTTGGTGCATCAAAGGAAAACTCTATGGGCTCAGTAACTGGTGTGAATGTCCTTCCTGGAACTTGAACTCGAATCATCCAACGCTCCTCTTCTGGTAAAGTGGCGGTGTAGGTTCTATTGAAGCTTGGTATTCCGATGTTCAGGTACCTAGCGACTTCCTTCAAGTGTCTCCCAAATGGTGTGTCTTCATCCGGTTGTGCAAACTTGTTCCTTGAGTCCGCCATCCTATAGAGTAGAAAATGGAGAGGAGTCAGAAATGAGTAGAGAAGAGTGACCTATGGCTCATCTTAGTGGTCGTGTCCTACAACTAGCGTGTGCTCTGATACCATGTTGTAGCGATCCGACCTCAGACAGTCAAATCTCTGTGTACAAGTGCCATTCCTGGATCGGTAATGCTGACACACACAGTACTTGAAGGATTTATAATAGAGTGCAATCACACAATTATTACATCGAATGTCTCAAAAGAGAACTTAATACAATAATATGGCTTAAGGCCATCTAAATAAGATAACAGCGAAAGACTTGGAAGATAAAGTGAGTCCATCAACTCCAATGGCATAGCTGACTGCACAACAACGACCTAACGCACCTTACTCTTCGTCTAAAAAGTATGCAACATGATATGTTGCAGCCCGAAATGGGTCAGCACATGGAATATGCTCGCAATATAACACAGTAGAGCAATGAACAGAATAAATGCTATCACTACATGCATATATGGCTGGTGGAGGCTCTATGGTTAAAAAAAATTTGCGGAAAGCCAATTTTTTCCTACATCAAAGGAATAGATTTTATTTAACTATAATGGTGGTTGAAACACGAAGGTAACCCCATCTCAACCACAATTAAAAAGTAATTAACAACCCAGCAAATTAATTTAGAGTGATGAGATCAACATGATAATCCAGGAACCAGATACTCAAGATGTCCATAACCGGGGACACGGCTAACCATGATTAGTTTGTACACTCTGCAGAGGTTTGCGCACTTTTCCCCACAAGACCCGATCTCCTTTGTTGAATTTCTCGCACGACATGATGTTTGAGAAACGGATGACCGAGACACAGTCTTTCAGAAGCATTAACTCTTTACTCTGGGTAGACAGTTACACCTACTTTCCCCTACATCTGCTAGCCTACCACTGAAAGAGGTCATGCAACATACTCAACTATGCTAGAGCCCATAATAGCTTGTGGCTGCACACGGAAGTTTCTAGCATGAATAATCTTATGATCCCTTTGAGCCTGGGTGGCGAACCAAAGGACAACACTGGTATATCCCCAGGTGCCCGCAACCAATCCACCCAGATGTGTATTTAAGTAGCCACCTTAAGTTAACCATTAATTAACAATCTCACATCTGTCATGGATACACTCAAACCCAATCCACGTCTACGAGCATAGCATGGCAATATAAGCATAACATAGAAGTAACTCCCAAGGGTTTGATAAAAAGAAAGGGCAATAGGTTCTACCTCATCAACTACTTCCCAATACCCACAAGTTAATCACATCCTAATCATGCAGTGTTTGAGGATGGTAACTAATGCATAAAAACTGGGTAATAAAGAGGTCTGATCAATGTGTTACTTGCCTTGCTGACGATCTGCAAACCCTAGAGACTCGTAGTAGCACGCTTCGCACTCCGGAAATCCTATCGCAGACAAACAATAGCATACATAAGAACTCAAGCATAAATGCAAGGCTAAAACTCAAATTAGAAGATCCAATCTGAAAGTCCAACTGAAGAGCTTCGATTGGCAAAAATAATCGGTCAAATCGGAGCTACGGAACTGAAACTATGATCAAAAGAACTTTGAATTCAAATCTGCTTGAAACCAAATTTTAAATTGTCAAAACCATGTTCAAATTGGTTAACTGGAAAGAGGTGCTCGAGATGAAGATTTTGGCATTCGTTTCACTGGATTTGGACGAACGGTTAAAAAGTTGCGAGGGTTTGAAGATCAGGGGCTAATCTGCAATAAAAATAATCGCGGATAGGTCCCTAGCCGAAAATAAAACAGAAAAAGAAAAATCCATCGGACGAATGTCCGCTAACAGAGACTAACGAACGAATTCGTTCGTTACAGAAACTAAACAAACGAATGTTCACAGATTAGATCTAAACCTAGAACACCGATCGGTTAAAAAAACCGGAGTAGATCTAGGGTTTAAAAAAAAGGCGGCGGTTTTACTGGTTCGCGGCCGAAAACCGGCGGAAGCGGCTTCGGGATCCGGCGAGGCGGCGGGGCTCCGTGGGCGGCGGCGCGCGGCGGCAGCGACAACGGCGTAGCAGCAGCGTGCGGCGGCGAGCGGCGGGGCGGTGTGGGGACGAGGGGGGCCGGGGCGGCGGCTAGTTAAGAGGGGCCGGGAGGGGGTGGCGGCTTGGAGAATGGGGCGAGGCCATGGCGGCGGTGGCTCGGACTCCGGTGGGAGTCCGGCTCGGGCACGGCGGGGAAGGCGGCGGCGAATGGGCTGGCTGGGCCTTCGGCCTAGTTCGGTCTGGATTTTTTTTAAATAAATTCCGCCGAAAAAAATCCTAAACAAATATTTAAAAAATTCTAAAAATGCCAAAAACAATTTGCACCGTCTAAATAAAATATTTAGAACAAAGTGAACATTTTCTTGGCCTAAAAAAGCAATTTTGAAAAAATGCATATTTTTTAATTCAAATAAAATAGCAATAAAATCCAAATAAATTATTAATTTGATTTTAACATTTTCCTCCAATATTTCTTTTATTTTGGGGAAGTCATATTATCTCCTCTCCTTTATTTTTATATTGGAAATATTTTCGGAGATAAAAATAGTTAAAATCAAATTGATCCTCTTTTCAATATTTGGGAAAATTCAAATATGAAAATGAATGAAATCCCCAACTCTCTCCGTGGGTCCTTGAGTTGCTTAGAATTTCTTGGATCAAAACCAAAATGCAAATAAAATATGATATGCATATGATGACCTATGTATAACATTCGAAATTGAAAATTTGGGATGTTACACTACGAAGGAATTACTCACTCCCGATGGGGAGCATCATGGAATTGGCGATGGAGAAGGGTTGGTGATGACGAAGAACGAAGATCCCCCTCTCCGAAGCCCCAAACGGACTCCAGATCTGGCCTCCCGATGAGTAAGAGGAGGTGACGGCGGCTCCGTCTCGTGGATCGCGATAATTCTTTCTCCGTGATTTTTTCTAGAAAAATAGAATTTTATAGCGTTGGTTTCAGGGTCTGCGGGGCCACCAGGTGGGGACAACCTACCTGGGCGCGCCTGGGATGGCAGGCGTGCCCTGGTGGGTTTTGCCCACCCAGGTGCCCCCCTCCGGTGGATCTTGGCTCCAGAAATTCTCTTTATTGATATAAAAAAATCCTTGCAAAGTTTCGTTCCATTCCGAGAACTTTTATTTCTGCACAAAAACAACACCATGGTAGTTCTGCTGAAGACAGTGTCAGTCCAGGGTTAGTTTCATTCAAATCATGCAAATTAGAGTCCAAAACAAGAGGAAAAGCGTTAGGAAAAGTAGATACATTGGAGACGTATCAACTCCCCCAAGCTTAAACCTTTGCTTGTCCTCAAGCAATTCATTGATAAACTGAAAGTGAAAAAGAAAAACTTTTACGAACTCTTTTGCTCTTGTTTGCATAAATAAGCTTAAACAACACCCAGGTTTCCAGCCAACATTATAACTAACCATGCTGACAAAAACTTTTAAAAATTATATTAACTCATATCAATGACATAATCAGCTAGCGAGCAATAATAAGATATCACAAATGGCAACACGTTATCAAAACAACCATGATATAATATGACAATAGTGGTATCTCGCTAGCCCTTTCTGAGACCGCAAAACATAAATGCAGAGCACCTCCAAAGTTCAAGCAGCGACTAAATATTGTAATTCATGGTAGAAAAGATCCAGTAATGATGCACCAACATTAGCTACACACAATGCATCAGCATGACAGCAGTGCTCTCAGGTGCTGGCGCTTATTTTAGAGGGTGATGACACAACATAAAAGTAAATAGATAGTCCCTTCGCAGAGGGAAGCAGTGATTTGCAGAGGTGCCAGAGCTCAAGTTTTTAAAACAGAGGTAAATGATATTTTGAGACATGCATCCTTTGTCATTTACTTCATGACCATCATTTATCAATATCTTCCATGCTAAGCATGCTAGTGGCGGTTTCCAAGCGATAAAAGTAAGGTTTTGACTCCATTGGGAGTTTTTGTTTGATTATTTGTAAGCTTTTTTTGTTTGAAGTTTGGGACTGGGCATCCCTATTACCGCCATTTTCTCGTGCGATGGCGAATGAATAAACACTCGACCTGAGAATAACCCGCTTAGCATGGAAGATACTGACCACCTCCTGTTGTTCCATGAACGATCCAGGCACACAAAAAGGATATTTATTCAAAGTTTTTAGAGGTGGCACATGCAAATTTACTTAGGATGGCAGGGTAATAGCGCATATAGGTAGGTATGGTGGACTCGTCTGGAATAACTTGGGTTCAAGGTTTTTGATGTACAACCAGAATTCCCACTTAGTATAGGCGAAGGCTAGCAAAAAGGTTGAGAAGCGGCCAGCTAGAGAGCAACAACGGTCATGAACATGCATTATGAATAAGTAACATTGGACACTAGCATGAGTAGGATATGAACACCATGAACATAAATATCATAGAGGCTATGTTGGTTTTGATTCAACTACATGCATGGACATGTGCCAAGTCAAGCCTCTTGAACATTCAGAGGAGGATACCATATCATCATACTACATCACAATCATTTTAACGCAAAGTTGATATCCAAGATAAATCATTATCCACTCCTAGCTACTTATGCATTGCATGAGAAACTATAATCTCTAATTGTCATTGCAAACATGTTTAATCATAATGGGCTGAATCATGGATACTAGGTTGAACATCAAAAACAGAACAAGTCAAGTTCATACCCGTTTCTCTCTGCCACGGCCAGTTCATCGAATATCGTCATTATTGCCTTTCACTTGCATGACCGAACGATGCAAAAATAATAATAGTGCAAGAGTGTCGTGGACTAAGCTGGAATCTGCAAACATTTTATTCAACAGGAGAAGACAAGGTAATATGGGCTCTTTATTAGATCAACAGTTATTCATATGACAGTCACTCAACATTTTCATCATGGTCTTCTCCTTGATACGACTCGAATAAAAAGAAAAGAAATTCAGAGAAGCACATTGAAATATTTTTGGAGTTTTTGGTTTTCTCGGATAGGCAAATAGAAGGGAAAGGCAAAAACGAGAAAAACTATTTACACGGGAAATCTCCCAACAAGAAAAAGAAGAGCAAGGAAATCTTTTTGGGTTTTCTTTATAGTGCTACAGCTAAACATGCATAGAAAGTAAATTAACTACAACTATTTTTTTGGTTTTTCCAAGGTTTTTCAAACACACAAGAAGAAAGCGAGAAAATAAATTTAACATGGATAATACAATGGAAAAGTGTGGACACCGACAACTGGAATGAAATGTGTGAACATGAATGTAATGTCGGTGGAAAACACGTACTCCCCCAAGCTTAGGCTTTTGGCCTAACTTGGTAAGCATTTAGTAGCCTGGATAGTAGTCGGGGTGCTGAGGAGCGGGCATCCACGCATCCCACTACTGAGGCTCCTCCTGTGCTGCAGCCTAATCATTCCGGTAGGCGATGATATCTGCAGGCATAATCCTATATCTGCCCATGGCAACAGGATCAAACAAAGCAGGTGCAGGCAATGAAATAATATCATGAGTGCTCACACTAAAAACTAGGTTATATGGAATAGGAATGTCAGGGTAATCTCGTGCAATAAAATGGTGGTGTTCCATGGCTACGCGATCTAGGTAGACCTTGGTCAAAGGATAATCATGAAGGCATATCTCAACATTAAAGCGAGTCGCCAGACGAGTAGCGAAATAACCACCATGTATTTTACCCTTGGACTTATTAACGTGGAGGCGACGTGCCGCAATAGCTCCTAAGCTATAAGTGTTGTTGCCCTCTAGTGCACGACGTATAACTGCAAGGTCTGGTGAACTGAGTGCACCCACCTTCTCTCTAGCAAGCAAGCATTTTGCAATGAAAAGAGCAAAATAATGAACAGCAGGAAAATGCAAGCTAGCGGCGGTGATACCCGACACCCCTCTCTCATCTCCCACCGTCAAGGTACGATAAAAGGCTTCAAACTCCGCCGGCCTAGGCTCTACCAAACCACCATCAGCAGGAAGCAAGCATATTTCACAAAACTCAGTAAGAGGTATCTGATGGAAATTAGTGTATAAATTAAACTGCACCTCAGGGGGATTATTCCTAGGAAGGAAATTAAAACTTTGAACAAAGATGTTTGTGAGGAGATGATACTGTTCACATTCAGCTATGATGAAGTCGGTGAGGTCGGCATTAGCAGCATATTGTGTAAACTCCTGAAGGATTCCAGCCTCTTCCATGAACGGGGTATGCGCCCATTCGCACGGCTGTACTTCCGCCAACCTCCGGGGATGGAGATCACTGTCAGATGACTCCCCAATAACTCCCTTGGAGTTCTTAGAAGAAAACTTCCTAAAGATATTCGTCTTTTTCCTATGAACAAAAATTCTGAAATTTTTATTCCACAATTTTTTCTCAACAAAACTTCACAAAATTGATAGCAACTACTCATAGGGATACATAAAGGCCATAGCATGCATTCAAACTACTTAGAACTCTAAGAATTCAACATGCAAGCTCATCTACAGCAGCACCAAGAGTAGCTAATTTTTCAAAATATAAATCACTAAAGCAAAAACTAATTGGATAAACTGTGGAGTCACATACGAAGCAACAATCCCCCAAAACAGTTTTGGAAACGGAGCTTCGAGCAAAGAGATCGAAATCCACGGGTTTGAGAGCAAGAACATGAGAGAGAGAGCAATGGAGAATTTTTTCTTGAGGTAAATGATGATGTGGTGTGAAGGGATAAGTGAGGGGGCCCACGTAGGGACCACAACCCACCAGGGCGCGACTGGGGGTCCTGGCGTGCCCAAGTGGGTTGTGCCCACCTGGTGCACCTCCCTCTGATAAGCACCAGAAATTCTTAAATATTCAGAAAAAAATCGTATTAAATTTTCAGGGCATTCTGAGAACTATTATTTTTGGGTCATTTTTTTATTGCACGGGAAATTCTGAAAACAGACAAAACATGGCATTTTATTTTATTTAACTAGTAAAAACAGAAAATAAAAGGTAGGGTCAGAATGTAGTGCTTACTAAATTCATCAACTTCATACCTCTCAAAAATGATCCATTAATAAGGTTGATCACGTCTTATTAACAACCACTTTCGATTAGCATGAAACCGAAAAACTTTCATAAATCACTAAGTTACCTCAACGGGGATGTGAAAATCCCCAACAATAAGCATTTCATATTTCTTTTTAACAGTAGGTAGAGGTAGCTGAAAACTTCCAATAGTGATGGTCGGAGATTTTTCAATAACATTAATACCATTCACTTGGAATTGTTTCTTTGGAAAGTGCACCGTATGCTCATTACCATTGATATGAAAAGTGACCTTGCTTTTATTCCAATCAATAACAGCCCCTGCAGTATTCAAGAAGGGTCTACCAAGGATAATTGACATGTTGTTGTCCTCGGGCATCTCAAGTATAACAAAGTCAGTCAAAATAGTAACATTAGCAACAACAACGGGCACATTCTCACAGATACCGATAGGTATGGCAGTTGATTTGTCAGCCATTTGCAAAGATATTTCAGTAGGTGTGAGTTTATTCAAGTCAAGTCTTTTATATAAAGAGAAAGGCATGACACTAACACCTGCTCCTAAATCACACAAAGCAGTTTTCACATAATTTCTTTTGATGGGGCAAGGTATAGTTGGTATTCCCGGATATCCAAGTTTTTAGGTACTCCATCTTTAAAAGTATAATTAGCAAGCATAGTGGAGATTTTAGCTTTCGGTATTTTGTCTTATTGGTGATGATGTCTTTCATGTACTTTGCATAAGGAGGCATTTTAAGGATATCAGTCAAGCGAGTACGCAAAAAGACTGGCCTCAGCATTTCAGCAAAGCGTTCAAATTCTTCAGCATCTTTCTTTTTAGTTGACTTGGGTGAAAAAGGCATGTTTTTGAACCCACGGTTCTCTTTCTTTACCATGTTTTCTAGCAATAAAATCTCTTTTATCATATCGTGTATTCTTGGGTTGTGGGTTATCAAGATCAACTGGAGGTTCTATCTCAACATCATTATCTGGTTCTTTTTCATTGTTTGGTTGAGTATCTTCATGAACATCAGCATTATCTTTTTCATTATCACTAGGTCAATGTTCATTACCAGATTGAGTTTCAGCATTAGAAATAGAAACATCATTATCATTATCAGGAGGTTTTTCTATTTCAGGTTCACTAGAAGCATGCAAAGTCCTATCATTTTTCTTTTTCTTCTTCTTTTTAGAAGGACTAGGTGCAGTGGTGTTCTTCCTTTGTGAATCCTGTTCAATTATTTTTGGGTGTCCCTCAGGATAATGTGGTTCCTGAGTCATTTTACCTCCTCTAGTTGCAGCTCTAACAGCAAAGTCATGTATATTATTATTCATTTCATCAAGCATCTCTCTTTGAGATTTGGCAACTTGTTCTAACTAGGTTTGAACCATAGAAGCAACGTTTTCCAACACCTCTAACATCATTTGAGATTCTAAATAACAAGTCAATCAAGCCAGCAATCATATCATAATTATATTTCAATTGTTTCATAACATTTGCATTGAAGTGATCTTCCTTTCTAATGTAGTTTTCAAACTCATAAAGGCATTGGCTAGGGTGCATATTGTGAGGATTATCATTATCATTGAATTTCATTAGAGAATTTACCTCTACCACCTTAGGAAGTGGTGGTGTATTAAGCCCATGTATTTCTTCAATAGGAGGTAATTTTTTAACATCCTTAGCTTTAATACCTTTTTCCTTCATAGATTTCTTTGCTTCTTGCATATCTTCACGACTGAGATATAATATACCCCTCTTCTTCGGAGTGGGCTTAGGCGGTGGTTCAGGAAGAGTCCAATCATCATAATTTTTCAATATGTTACTCAATAATTCTTCAGCTTGTCCAACAGTTCGTTCCCTGAAAACACAACCAGCACAACTATCTAGGAAATCCCTAGAAGCATCGGTTAGTCCATTATAGAAGATATCAAGTATTTGATTTTTCTTCAGAGGATGATCAGGCAAACATTAAGTAACTGGAAAAGCCTCCCCCAAGCTTGTGGTAGACTCTCTTCTTTAATTTGAACAAACTTAAATATTTCCTGTAAAGCAGCTTGTTTCTTATGAGCAGGAAAATATTTTTCAGAGAAGAAATAAATCATATCCTAGGGACTACGCACACAACTAGGAGCAACAGTATTGTACCAAGATTTAGCATCACCCTTTAATGAGAACGGAAATAATTTGAGAATAAAATAATAACGAGTCTTCTCATCATGAGTAAAAAGTGTGGCTATGTCATTCAACTTAGTAAGATGTGCCACAATAGTTTCAGTTTCATAACCATGGAAAGGATCAGATTCAACCAAAGTAATTAACTCTGGGTCGACAGAGAATTCATAATCCTTATCATCAATAAAGATAGGTGAGGTAGCAAACTTAGGATCATATTGCATTCTAGCATTCAGAGATTTTTCTTTATACTTGCATAATAATTTCTCTAGATCATCTCTATCCTTACAAGCAAGAATATCTGTAATTGTCTCCTCATTCATAACATAACCTTCCGGTACCTTAGGCAATTCATATCTAGGAAGGCTAGTTCTAGAAGGTGTTTCAGGAGTATCAGTTTCAAGCTCATCATCTGATTCAACAACATCATGTTGTATTACTCTAGCAATTTGTTCATCAAGAAATTCACCAAGTGGCACATCATCATCAAGCAAGGTACTAGCATCATCATAAGTATCATTCATAGCAGAAGTAGCATCATCAATAACTTGCGACATATCAGGATTAATAGCATGTGGTGGTGTAGCAAGTTTACTTATAAAAGAAGGTGAATCTAAAGCAGAGCTAGATGGCAGTTCCTTACCTCCCCTCGTCTTAGAGGGATAAATCTTAGTCTTAGCATCCTTAAGATTCTTCATAGTGATAAATTGATAATAATCCCAAGTGACTCAAAAAATATAGCTATGCTCCCCGGCAACGGCGCCAGAAAAAGGTCTTGATAACCCACAAGTATAGGGGATCGCAACAGTTTTCGAGGGTAGAGTATTCAACCCAAATTTATAGATTTGACACAAGGGGAGCCAAAGAATATTTGCAAGTATTGGCGGCTGAGTTGTCAATTCAACCACACTTGGAGATTAATTATCTATAGCAAGTAATCTGTAGCAAAGTAGTATGATAGTTTTAATAATAGTGACAGCAGCAATGGTAACAGTAACAGTGATAGCAATAGTTTTGTAGCAAGTGCAACAATAACAACATCAGTAGTAACTTAGCAAGCACAATATAATATAAATTCGTAGGCATTGGATCGGTAATTTGTTGGATGATATTCATCATGTGACAGTCATAACCTAGGGCGATACGGCACTAGCTCCAGTTCATAAATATAATGTAGGCATGTATTCCGTAAATAGTCATACATGCTTATGGAAAGAACTTGCATGACATCTTTTGTCCTACCCTCCCGTGGCAGCGGGGTCCAATTGGAAACTAAGGGATATTTAGGCCTCCTTTCAATAGAGAACTGGAACAAAGAATTAGCACACGGCGAATACATGAACTCCTCAAACTACGGTCATCACTGGGAGTGGTCCCGACTATTGTCACTCCGGGGTTGCCGGATCATAACACGTAGTAGGTGACTATACTTGCAAGATCGGATCTAGAACATGGATATAATGGTGATAGCATAAACAGTTCAGATCTGAAGTCATGGCACACGGCCCAAAGTGACAAGCATTAAGCATGGCAAAGTCATAGCAACATCAATCTTAGAACATAATGGATACTAGGGTCAAGCCCTAACAAAACTAACTCGATTACATGATGAATCTCATCCAACTCCTCACCGACCAGCGAGCCTACAAAGGAATTACTCACTCCCGGTGGGGAGCATCATGGAATTGGCGATGGAGAAGGCTTGGTGATGACGAAGAACGAAGATCCCCCTCTCCGGAGCCCCAAACGGACTCCAGGTTTGGCCTCCCGATGAAGAGCAGGAGGTGATGGCGACTCAGTATCATGGATCGCGATAATTCTTTCTCCCTGATTTTTCTGGAAAAAAGGATTTTATAGCGTCGTTTTGAGGGTCTGCGGGGCCACCAGGTGGGGACAAACCACCTGGGCGCGCCTGGGAGGGCAGGCACGCCCTGGTAGGTTTTGCCCACCCAGGTGCCCCCTTTCGGTGGCTCTTGGCTCCAGAAATTGTCTTTATTGATATAAAAAATCCTCGCAAACTTTTGTTCCATTCCGAGAACTTTTATTTCTGCACAAAAACAGCACCATGGTAGTTCTGCTGAAAACAGCGTCAGTCTGGGGTTAGTTTCATTCAAATCATGCAAATTAGAGTCCAAAACAAGAGGAAAAGCGTTAGGAAAAGTAGATACGTTGGAGACGTATCACTCCACATACTCAACCATCATATAGTCTTCTATGGTTGCTAACACTCACCGCATACACATGAGCAAAACGTTTCCACCAGACACAAAGAAAGATAGGGGCTTATAATTTCGCCTCCCAACGTATTCACCTCAAGGGTGATGTCAACAATAATAACTCATGCTACCCATATCCAACTGGATATATGTGCCTAGATCTTTCCTCACCACATGATGCTTGCCAAAAGATAAAAATAAAAAAGGAATAGAGAGAAGAACTTTGACTCTTTGCATAGTAAATACATAAAAGTAAAAGATAGGCCCTTCACAGAGGGAAGCAGAGGTTGCCATGCGGTTATTTGTTTGTATGCTCAACCCCTTAGTGCAAAAGAACGTCACGTTGTATTGCGCCTTGTGATGGAAACCTTTATTATGCAGTCTGTCAATTTTATTCTTCACCATCACAAGTTCGTACAACGCTCAATTTTCTCTTACACTAAATGATCTCACAATTTTAGAAGCAATTTTTATTGCCTTATTGCACCGATGACAACTTAATTGAAGGATCTTGCCCAATTCTTAGGTAGGTATGGTGGACTCTTGAAGATAGGATTTGGGTTTAAGGGTTTTTGGATGCACAAGTAGTATCTCTACTTGGTGCGGAATTTTTGGCTAGCAAGGATGGGGGGCAAGCACCACATGTTGAAGGATCTATGACAATATAACTTCTATGTGAATATGAACAAACATAAACCCTTATGTTGTCTTCCTTGTCCAACGTCAACAATTTTGGCATATAATATTTTGATGGGGGCTCACAATCACAAAATATTTCCATGATAGTGTATTTGCATGTGAAAGTTCTCTTCCTTATAGTGATCATTCATGAATTGCTTGTATGACCAATATTGTGATTGTCAAGCTTCAAAAGATTTCACTTTCTAAACCCAATGTGAAGCTACCACAAGGCATGATATAATTTCAACTTCATGATATTTAATTCATTCAACAATTTACTCATAGGATATAAGTTAAGCACAATAGTAAATGACAAGCTACTCCAAATAGATATAAGTGAAGATCAAGCGAGTAGTTAAGTAAATAGGTAGCTAATTGTGGACTCTCTCTTATTTAAAAACTTTCAGTCTAAGTATTTTATTAAAACAGCAAGCAAAAACAAAATAAAATGACATTCTAAGGATAGCACACATCATGTGAAGAAGCAAAAACTTAGGCTCAACCGAGACTAACCGATAATTGTTGATGAAGAAAGGTGGGATGCCTACCGAGGCATCCCCAAGCTTAGATGCTTGAGACTTCTTGAAATATTATCTTGGGGTGACTTGGGCATCCCCAAGATTGAGTTTTTTTGTCTCCTTAATTCCTCTCATATCACGGTTTCATCCACACAAAACTCAACAAGAACTCGTGAGATAAGTTAGTATAAACCAATGTAAAAACCTTATCATTCTCTACTGTAGCAAATCACTAAAAGTATTATTCAACATTGCATACTAAATGCCTCTGCATATTTAATACTCCTATCCGCAAATAGAATCATTAAACAAGCAAACATATGCAAACAGTGCAACCATAACAGCAATCTGCCAAAACAGTACAGTCTGTAAACAATGCAAGAGTATCAATACTTCTTAAACTCCAAAAATTATGAAAATTTTACCACACTGTAGAACATTTATCAGAGCTTACTATGCAAAAAGTTTCAACATTTTATCACATTCTGAATTTTCTAGGGAATTTTTGCAACATCGATAAACTTTCTGTTTTGAAACAGCAACTCATATACTTGCAAGATAAGCATCGCAAAGGCTATACTTGATATTTTTATTGAAATTAAATATGCAAAACATTATTATAAATGATACCAAGCAAATCCTACCAAAATAAATTGATGCTCCAAGCAAAACACATATCATGTGACGAATGAAAACATAGCTCCAAGCGAGGTTACCGATAATGTTGGAGACAAAAGAGGGGATGCCTTCCGGGTCATCCCCAAGATTAGTTGCTTGGGTCTTCCTTGAATATTACCTTTGGGTGCCTTGTTAATCCCCAAGATTAGGGTCTTGTCACTCCTTATTCTCCTCATATCGGCATCTCACCCAAAACTTGAAAACTTCAACCACACAAAACTTAACGGAACTTCGTGAGATAGGTTAGTATGATAAAGAGCAAACCATTTCACTTTGGTATTGTCAAAGACAAGATTCATAATTGTTTCCACACAATTCCTACTGTAGCATATCATTTCTACAATTTATATTGAGCAATATAAGCCATAGAAACTAGAAAACAAGCAAACTATGCATTGAAAACAGAATCTGTCAAAAACAGAACAATCGGTAAAGATCTGAATATTAGTCATACTTCTGCAACTCCAACAATTCTGAAAAATTAGGACCACGTAGAAAATTTGTATATCAATCATCTGTAAAAAATTCAGAATTTTTCGATGCTCCAGTGAATTTAAACAATTCTATTTCTGGAAGCAAAAGTTTCTATTTTTTGCACAGAATCAAGTCAACTATCATCCACACTATCCCAAAGGCTTTACTTGGCACTTTATTGAAACAAAAGCTATAAAACATGGTTACTACAGTAGCCTAATCATATGAGCACATAAAATCAGTAGGTAAAAGTGTTGGGTTGTCTCCCAACAAGCGCTTTTCTTTAGTGCCTTTTAGCTAGGCATGATGAGTTCAATGATGCTCGCATAAAAGATAAGAATTGAAACACAAAGAGAGCATCATGAGACACATGGCAAGCACATTTAAGTCTAACCCACCTCCTATGCATAGGGATTTTGTGAGCAAGCAATTTATGGGAACAAGAATCAACAAGCATAGGAAGGCAAAACAAGCATAACTTCAAAACTTTCAACACATAGGGAGGAAACTTGATATTATTGCAATTCCTACAAGCATAAGTTCCTCCTTCATAATAATTTTCACTAGCATCATGAAGAAATTCAACAATATAACCATCACATAAGGCACTCTTTTTATGATGCATAATCATAGAAATTTTGTTACTCTCCACATAAGAAAATTTATTCTCATCAATAGTAGTGGGAGCATACTCAACAAAATAACTATCATGTGATTGAAAATTAAAAGCATGATGACAAGTTTCATGGTTATCATTATTCTTTAAAGCATACATGTCATCACCATCATCATCATAGATAGCAACTTTTTTATCATAGTCAATTGAAACCTCTTCCAAAGTAGTGGATTCATCATTAAATAAAGTCATGGCCTCTCCAAATCCACTTTCATCAATATAATCATCATAAATAGGAGGCATGCAATCATAATAACAAATTTGCACATCAAATCTTGGGGGACTAAAAATATCATCTTCATCAAATATAGCATCCCCAAGCTTATGTCTTTGCATAGCGTTAGCATCATGGATATTAAAAGAATTCATACTAATAACATTGCAATCATGCTCATCATTTATGCCAAACATTTTATAGAACTCTTCTATCAATTGAGCACAATTTTCCGATCAGTCATTTTCAAGAAAGATATTATAAAGATGATCAATAATATGATGCAACCTCAATTCCATTTTTTGTTTTCTTTTATAAACCAAACTAGTGATAAAACAAGAAACTAAAAGATTATATTGCAAGATCTAAAGATATACATTCAAGCACTCACCTCCCCGGAAACGGCACCAGAAAAGAGCTTCGTTGACGGGATGTGAGTGCCGCTTACCTAACCTCCCCGGCAACGGCGCCAGAAAAGAGCTTGATGTCTACCACGTAACTTTATTCTTGTAGACACGTGTTGGGCCTCCAAGCGTAGAGTTTTGTAGTACAGTAGCAATTTTCCCTCAAGTGGATGACCTAAGGTTTATCAATCCGTGGGAGGCGTAGGATGAAGATGGTCTCTCTCAAACAACCCTGCAATCAAATACAAGAAATCTCTTGTGTCCCCAACACACCCAACACAATGGCAAATTGTATAGGTGCACTAGTTCGGCGAAGAGATGGTGATAAAAGTGTAATATGGATGGTAGAAATATATTTTTATAATCTGAATAAATAAAAATAGAAAGGTAGCAAATAGTAAATGGGCACAAAAACAGTATTGCAATGCTTGAAAATAAGGCCTAGGGTCCGTACTTTCGCCAATGCAATCTCTCAACAATGCTAATATAATTAGATCATATAACCATCCCTCAATGTGCAACAAAGTCACTCCAAAGTTCCTATCTAGCGGAGAACATACAAAGAAATCGTTTGTAGGGTACGAAACCACCTCGAAGCTATTCTTTCCGATTGATCTATCCAAGAGTTCGTACTAAAATAACACCAAATAATTTCAGATTCATAATACTCAATCCAACACAAAGAACTTCAAAGAGTGCCCCAATATTTTTACCAGAGAAACAAAAGACGAGAACGTGCATCAACCCCTATGCATAGATTACCCCAATAATGTCACCGCGGGAATCCGCAAGCTGAGTGCCAAAACACATATCAAGTGAATCAATATGATACCCCATGGTCACCATGAGTATTCATATGCAAGACATATATCAAGTGATCTCAAATCCATAAAAGTATTCAAGCTGATAACAACGAAATCTCAAAGGGAAAAACTCAATTCATCACAACAAGATAGAGAGGGGAAAACACCATATGATCCGACTATATTAACAAAGCCCGCAATACATCAAGATCGTGAAATCTCAAGGACACGAGAGAGAGAGAGAGAGAGATTAAACACAGAGCTACTGGTACAAATCCTCAGCCTCGAGGGTGGACTACTCCCTCCTCATCGTGGTGGCCGCCGTGATGATGAATATGGCCACCGGAGATGATTCCCCCCTCCGGCAGGGTGCCGGAACGGGGTCTAGATTGGTTTTTGGTGGCTACAGAGGCCCGCGGCGGCAGAACTTCTGATCTAGGGTTACCCCGAGGGTTTTTGGAATATTTGGGAATTTATAGGGCAAAGATGGGGTGCGGGGGCCACCGAGGTGGGCACAACCCACCCGGGCGTGCCTGGGCCCCCAGACGCGCCCTGGTGGGTTGTGCCCCCCTCGGGGCACCCCCCAGGTGCTGCTCTGGCCCATCGGGAGTCTTTTGGTCCATAAAAAATCCACAAAAACTTTCATGGCGTTTGGAGTCCGTTTGATATCGATTTCCTGTGATGTAAAAAACAAGCAAAAAACAGCAACTGGCACTGGGCACTGGGTCAATAGGTTAGTCCCAAAAAAAGATATAAAGTTGCTATTAAATGATTGTAAAACATCCAAGAATGATAATAAAACAGCATGAATACTTCATAAATTGTAGATACGTTGGAGACGTATCAGGGTGCTACCGGCGGAGCTCTTGCATGTAGGCCTCGTCGACGGCCTCGGCCTCGAGGCGCTCCCATGCCTCGCGGTCCTCCCGCGCCATAGCTGAGCTCACCACCCCTGGCTCTGCCGGAATGAGGTCGACCAGACGTGTGCCGAAGGGGAAATTGAGCCTAGCCGCCGCGCCGTGGTAGCGGACCTGCCAGCGGTCGTACTCCATGGCCGCGAGCTAGGCCGTGTGGAAGCTACCAAGCCACCGGCGGGTGTGGGTATCCCGATCTGTAATCTCGGCGACCCACGTCCCCCACCGCCGCTGCCGGACCCCGAGGTAGGACCTCGTCGGCTGTCGGGTCCGAGGGAGGACGGGGAAGTCCTCGAATCGGCGTAGGGGTGTGGCAGCGGGCAGATCGGGGGACCGGCAACGGCGGATTGGTAGAGAGCCCGCAGAGGACGATGGGGACACCTCGGCAGCCACCTCGCTGGCGTCGGGCGAAGAGGCCGCGATAAACCTCTTTTTGCCCATTGGCTCCTCGAGCTCCCCGGCACACAGGCAGAGGTTGAGGATGGAGGCGGCGGCAATGGCAGCGACCTACCAATGGTTTTGGGGTGGTGTGTGTCTGTGTGAGTGGAGGTTTGGGGAGTGTGTGGTGTGTGTCTGTGTGAGTGGAGGTTTGGGGAGTGTGTGGTGTGTGTGGAGGGGGGGCAAGGTGGTGTTTGAGGAAAGACCGCGGCGATTGAAAATTTTACTAGGTGGGAGTAGCTAGGCAGGGCTACTGAAAATTTGGATCAAGGGCGAGCAGATATTTTTGAGATTACGAGGGATGTAGAGGCGGGAATAAAATGCCGGGGCCCGGGGCTACTAAAAATTTGAATCAAGGGACTGAAGCAGAGCGGGAGAAACAGACATCGCACACGGTCCACACATACTAATCATGTGCTATCAAACATTAAAACCTTCCTGGCGGTAGATATTTTCGAGATTACGAGGCAATAGATATTTTCAGGACCGGGAGGCAAGCCTCGTGGAGCCCAATCTACTGTGCTGATGTGAGGGACTGCAGGGCACGGGCGTGGCACACGGGTAGTCTGACCGAACCATGTCTGTTGCGTACCCAATCGCAGACGGTTTCTACATCCAACACGTGTGTTGTTTATAAATTTGGCAAAAAGAATAACGTGGGAGAGGATCAGAACACGAACACACTTGCATGTGGACCAAATATATGTATGAAAAGGGTGGTTTGATGTTTGAATACCCAATGCACAACTTTGATGTGGCACCTGTAGCACAAAAGTACAGTATTGGTAGTCAGCCACCACCCCCTATGAACCTCACTTCGTGTTGGCGGTAAGGGAATCCTAGCTACGAATGCATGCCCCCAAATAGCTAGGTCTGTAATCTCACCCTACTGTAACACAAAACCTATAGGAGTCCATCATATATATATATATATATATATATATATATATATATCAAACTTCCCCTTTCGTTTCCCGACAAAGGTGGACTATGTGCCAACCCACAAATGTGTGTTTGTGGCGCGAGAAGGGTCAGACCACATATGAACCACATGCGGGTGGCCCTACTATATGTATGAAAAGGGTATGGTGTGTGATATTTAACTACCATTCATAACTTTTGATGTGGCACGTGTGCCTTGGAAATTAACCGGACTTCCCCGACCCCATGGAGGTTGCAGGTAGTGTGAAGTAGCCCCCCCCCCCCCCACACACACACATGTCGGGGAGAGGGCATCTCACCAAGACATACTGTAACACGGACCAAGCAGAATCCAACTTGGTTGTACAACCTCTCCTCGCTTGTTGTTGGTCAAAGTGATGGACATCCACACGGCCCCGCAAAATGGGCTAGCTTGTCGCCGATAACCTCGCGAGGGAGTATTGTATGAAGACAAACCCACTACGTGCATGTGGCCCAAGTATGTATATGAAAGTGGTGTGTGTGGTGTTTGAATACCCAATGCGCAAATTTGATGTGGCACCATGCTTTGGAACCATAAAATCCCCACACCGAGCGAGGGTTCATGACGTGTAGCATGCGCTCAAACTTAATTAGGCTTAGAATGGGTCGACCTACTATACGGTAACTCGAAGCAAAGAAGAAGAATATATCCACCCTGGTAACCTTTCTTGTCGTTGGTCGAAATGATGGACGTCCACGCGGACCCACGAATATATATAGGCTTGCCGCCCATAACCAAGTGAGTGAGAGTGTGTCCAAAGACAACCATTATTGCATGCGTGTGTCCCAAACATATTGATGGAGTGCATGCATATGTGTTGAATACCCGACCCAATGCACAACATTGATGTGGTGCATGCGTTCAAAATCGCAGAGGTCCCCACACAGAGCAAGAGGTCGTTCATGACATGTCGTGTGCTCCCCCCTTCGATCCAGCGGGATGGATTCATGTGTACAGATGCACTATTATATATGTAATCTCACATCATGATCTATATCAAGACAAAACAAAAAATTAATCCCCTCTTAAGTCAAATTAGTTAACCTCTCTCGCGCTATCGGTGAAAGTGATGGACCAAGCGGGTCACCCCCCTCGACACGTACTATATATACACCTAGTAACATAGCCCTAAAAGAATTAATCCTCCTTGTTCATCACACGCGTACCTCTCTCTCGCTGGGTCAAAGTGATGGACGACGAACTCGCGGGCCCAACACAAAAGTGAAGCGTATGTCGCACGTGAGTGATCATCCTATATAGGACTATGTACCACCGTCTGCATGCATGTGGCCCAAAGAGCTGTTTGTGTGATGTTTGAATATGCAATGCACAATTTGATGTGGCACCAAGTATATAGGAAACCAAAAATTCCCCACAGAGAGCGCGAGGTTCATGACGTGTGGCATGTGCTATATGTACGTTCCCATTCGACGCATGGTATATATGTACTTCTACTGTATATCACAAACCAAAAAAGAATTGTTCCTTGATGATCAAATTAGCCTCTCTCTCTCTCATTGGGTCAACGTGATGGAGGACACCCTCGCATGCCCATGGATGGAAGCACCACACGTGAGTGAGTTCTAATATATAGGGCAACCATCGCCTGCATAGTATTGCGTGATGTTTGAATACCAATATAATGTGCAACTTTGATGTGGAACTTGCCTCGGGAACCGAAAAGTCCCCACATGGAGCGAGGTTGCCGGGGTCGTCAACCTTTGCATTCTTGGCGGTGCCGGGGTTGTCGGATTCCTCGCCGTCAACCACGGTCTTGCCCTTGCGCTTCCTGTTGCGCCGTCGGCCCTTCTTTGCCGGGGCGACGATGTCCTCGTCTCCAGAGTCACTTCCCGCACCGGCATCTTCGCCGGGGTACTTCCTTCCTTCTTGAGCTCGAGCACATCTGTCGGCAAAAACATAAAGCTCGGTAACATCCGTAACCTTGTTCATCGCTAGCTCTTCACGCATCTTGCGGTTGCGCATGTTCTGATGGAATGCGCAGATCACAACGGCAGGATGAACATCTGGGATGTTGTACTGCACACGGCTGAATCTATGTATGTATTTGTGCAAGCATTCACCATCCTTTTGGGAGATGAGATGCAAATCACTTGCCTGGCCAGGAGCTGTGTGGCCTCCGGTAAAGGCGCCAACGAACTCGTGGCACAGATCCAACCAAGAGGGGATGGAATCTACTAGCAGGTACATCAACCACGACCTGACGTTGGGCTTGAGCATTAACGGGAAGTAGTTGGCAAGCACCTTGTCGTCCCGAGCCCCGGCAGCTTGCATCGCGATGGTGTAAATGCTCAGGAACTCGTACGGATGAGTCTTGCCGTTGTACTTCTCCGGGACCTCTGGTTTGAATGTGCGGCTAGTGGACCACTGGAACTGCCGCAACTCATGGGTAAAAGCTGGACAACCTACCTCGTAAGGCAAGTCACCAGAATCCCCCGGCGCAGGCCTGTACACAGTGGGCCCTGCACACCTATCAGGTTGATGGCGTGCTTCCCGTCGCCGCTCGATGGTAGTTCGAGCGTCCTCTTTAACCCGCTCCCGAAGAACTTGACGTTGGTCGCGACGAGCTCGTGGATCGGACGATGCCGTGGATTGATACCTCTCCATCGTATCTATAATTTTTTATTGTTCCATGCCAATATTATACAACTTCCATATACTTTTGGCAACTTTTTATACTATTTTTGGGACTAACATATTGATCCAGTGCCCAGTGCTAGTTCCTGTCTGTTGCATGTATTATGTTTCGCAGAATATCCATATCAAACGGAGTCCAAACAGGATAAAAATGGACGGAGATTATTTTTGAAATATTCAGAGAATATGGGAAGGAAAATCCACGCGAGACGGTGCCCGAGGGTGGCACGAGGCAGGGGGCGCGCCCCACCCCCCTGGGCGCGCCCCTGACCCTCATGGGCCCCCCGTAAGGCGGTTGATGCCCTTCTTCGGCCGCAAGAAAGCTAATTTTTAGGGGGAAAATCACGGCGAAGATTTCAGTCCAATCGGAGTTACGGATCTCCATATATATACGAAACGGTGAAAGGGCAGCAGAACAGAACGCAGAAACAGAGAGAGACAGAGAGATAGATCCAATCTCGGAGGGGCTCTCGCCCCTCCCATGCCATGGAGACCAAGGACCAGAGGGGAAACCCATCTCCCATCTAGGGAGGAGGTCAAGGAAGAAAAAGAAGAAGAAGGGGGCCCCTCTCCCCCTCTCTTCCGGTGGCGCCGGAACACCGCCGGGGCCATCATCATCATCGCCATCTTCACCAACAACTTCACCGCCATCATCACCAACTCTCCCCCCCCCCCTGTCTGCAGCGGTGTAACCTCTCTCTTACCCGCTGTAATCTCTACTTAAACATGGTGCTCAATGCTATATATTATTTCCCAATGATGTATGGCTATCCTATGATGTTTGAGTAGATCCATTTTGTCCCATGGGTTATTTGTGTTGGGGAACGTAGTAATTTCAAAAAAAATTCCTACGCACATGCAAGATCATGGTGATGCATAGCAACGAGAGGGGAGAGTGTTGTCCACGTACCCTCGTAGACCGACAGCGAAAGCGTTATCACAACGCGGTTGATGTAGTCGTACGTCTTCACGATCCGACCGATCAAGTACCGAACGTACGGCACCTCCGAGTTCTACACACGTTCAGCTCGATGACGTCCCTCGAACTCCGATCCAGCCGAGTGTTGAGGGAGAGTTTCGTCAGCATGACGGCGTGGTGACGATGATGATGTTCCACCGACGCAGGGCTTCGCCTAAGCTCCGCAACGGTATTATCGAGGTGTAATATGGTGGAGGGGGGCACCACACACGGCTAAGAGATCTCAAGGATCAATTGTTGTGTCTCTGGGGTGCCCCCCTGCCCCCGTATATAAAGGAGCAAGGGGGAGGCAGCCGGCCAAGGGGAGAGGCGCGCCATAGGGGGGAGTCCTACTCCCACCGGGATTAGGACTCCTCCTTTCCTTGTGGGAGTAGGAGAAGGGAAGGGGGAAGGAGAAAGAAGGAAGGGTGCGCCCCCCTTCCCTAGTCCAATTCGGACCAGACCATGGGGAGGGGTGCGGCCACCTTTTGAGGCCTTTCTCTCCTTTCCCGTATGGCCCATTAAGGCCCAATACGAATTCCCCTAACTCTCCGGTACTCCGAAAAATACCCGAATCACTCGGAACCTTTCCGAAGTCCGAATATAGTCGTCCAATATATCGATTTTTACGTCTCGACCATTTCGAGACTCCTCGTCATATCCCTGATCTCATCCGGGACTCCGAACTCCTTCGGTACATCAAAACTCAATAAAACTGTCATCGTCACGTTAAGCGTGCGGACCCTACGGGTTCGAGAACTATGTAGACATGACCGAGACACGTCTCCGGTCAATAACCAATAGCGGGACCTGGATGCCCATATTGGCTCCCACATATTCTATGAAGATCTTTATCGGTCAGACCGCATAACAACATACGTTGTTCCCTTTGTCACCGGTATGTTACTTGCCCGAGATTTGATCGTCGGTATCTCGATACCTAGTTCAATCTCGTTACCAGCAAGTCTCTTTACTCGTTCCGTAACACATCATCCCGCAACTAACTCATTAGTCACAATGCTTGCAAGGCTTATAGTGATGTGCATTACCGAGTGGGCCCAGAGATACCTCTCCGACAATTGGAGTGACAAATCCTAATCTCGAAATACGCCAACCCAACAAGTACCTTTGGAGACACCTGTAGAGCACCTTTATAATCACCCATTTACGTTGTGACACCTGGTAGCACACAAAGTGTTCCTCCGGTAAACGGGAGTTGCATAATCTCATAGTCATAGGAACATGTATAAGTCATGAAGAAAGCAATAGCAACATACTAAACGATCGAGTGCTAAGCTAACGGAATGGGTCAAGTCAATCACGTCATTCTCCTAATGAGGTGATCTCGTTAATCAAATGACAACTTATGTCTATGGCTAGGAAACATAACCATCTTTAATTAACGAGCTAGTCAAGTAGAGGCATACTAGTGACACTCTGTTTGTCTATATATTCACACATGTATTATGTTTCCGGTTAATACAATTCTAGCATGAATAATAAACATTTATCATGATACAAGGAAATAAATAATACTTTATTATTGCCTCTAGGGCATATTTCCTTCAATTTGATGATCAAGATTGGTTTGAGTTGCATGTTTTATTATTGGTGTTGTCCTATGGTGCTCTCCGTGTCGCGCAAGCGTGAGGGATTCGCGCTGTAGGGTGTTGCAATACGTTCGTGATTCGCTTATAGTGGGTTGCGTGAGTGACTGAAACACAAACCCGAGTAAGGGGGTTGTTGCATATGGGATAAAGAGGACTTGATGCTTTAATGCTATGGTTGGGTTTTACCTTAATGATCTTTAGTAGTTGCGGATGCTTGCTAGAGTTCCAATCATAAGTTCATATGATCCAAGTAGAGAAAGTATGTTAGCTTATGCCTCTCCCTCAAATAAAATTGCAATAATGATTACCGGTCTAGTTATCGATTGCCTAGGGACAAATAACTTTCTCGTAACAAAAAGCTCTCTACTAAAACTAATTTAGTTGTGTCTTTACCTAAACAGCCCCTACTTTTTATTTACGTGCTCTTTATATTCTTGCAAACCTATCCAAAAACACCTACAAAGTACTTCTAGTTTCATACTTGTTCTAGGTAAAGCGAATGTCAAGCGTGCGTAGAGTTGTATCGGTGGTCGATAGAACTTGAGGGAATATTTGTTCTACCTTTAGCTCCTCGTTGGGTTCGACACTCTTACTTATCGAAAGAGGCTACAATTGATCCCCTATACTTGTGGGTTATCAAGACCTTTTTCTGGCGCCATTGCCGGGGAGTCATAGCGTAGGGTGAATATTCTCGTGTGTGCTTGTTTGCTTTATCACTAAGTAATTTTTATTTGTTGTTCTTAGTTGTTCTTTATCTTTAGTTATGGATATGGAACACGAAATACCAAAAAAATAGGTGTACTTGCTACTCATGGAGATGGGGAACCTCCTAAAACCCTCGATGCTGGTTATGTGAAAGATATTATGTACTACTTTGATAATCCTGAGAAAACCCCATTCAATTATGTTATGGGAGACACCTTGGATCAACGTGAATACTTTGGGGATTATCGCTTGACTCAAAAAGGTAAACTATTATGGGATCAAATTCATATATTGAATTGGTATGCTAGGCAACTATGCTCGAGATATGATTATACTTGTTGCTCTAGGATGAAGGCTCCACACCTCCCCTTTTCATGCAAATTTAGTGATAATGAAACCTTGGCTTCTTATGCTAGAGGTATATATGATTACTATGATGTGGGACAAATAGAAGAACTTGTTGCTTTTATGGGTGCTAATGAAATTGAATCTATGTTCAAAGAGTTTGAAAATCTTTATGATGCTGTTTATAGACCTGAAAATTTAGCTATCCTTAAATATTGCTATGATAATTATGAATTCAATTCCGATATTAATGCATTTATTGAGAAAGTCTCCGCTGTCCAAGAAGAGACTAATATTTTGCAGGAGTCTATGGAAGAAGAAATTGATGAAACTGTGAGCTCATTGGATGAAAAAGATGATGAGGAGAGCGAAGAACAAAAGGAGGAAGAGCGGATTAGCTACCCGTGCCCACCTTCTAATGAGAGTAACTCTTCAACTCATACATTGTTTAATTTCCCTTCGTGCTTACCGAAGGATGATTGCTATGATGACTGTTATGATCCTGTTGATTCTCTTGAAATATCCCTTTTTGATGATGCTTGCTATGCTTGTGGCCAAGATGCCAATATGAATTATGCTTATGGAGATGAACTTGCTATAGTTCCTTATGTTAAACATGAAATTGTTTCTATTGCACCCACGCATGATAGTCCTATTATGTTTTTGAATTCTCCCGATTATACTATATCGGAGAAGTTTGCACTTATTAAGGATTATATTGATGGGTTGCCTTTTACCGTTGCACATGATGATTTTGATGAATATAATATGCATGTGCTTGCTGCTCCTACTTGCAATTATTATGAGAGAGGAACTATATCTCCACCTCTCTATGTTTCCAACACGATAAAATTGCAAGAAACTGTTTATACTATGCATTGGCCTTTATTTTGTGTGCATGAATTATTCTTTTATGACATGCTGATGCATAGGAAGAGAGTTAGACTTCGTTGTTGCATGATATATGTTGCCTTGTGCTCACTACTAAATGTCAAATCATTGCTAATTAAAATTGGCTTTGATATACCTTGGGATCCGGGTGGATTCACTACTTGAGCACTATATGCCTAGATTAATGGCTTTAAAGAAAGCGCTGCCAGGGAGACAACCCGGAAGTTTTAGAGAGTCATTTATTTATTTTGATTGCTTTTATATAGTTTACAAACAAAAAAATAAAGAGGGGAACCTAAAACTTTTTCAAAAAGAAAGCGAAAGTGAGAAAGACGAGCATTGTTGAAGTGGGAGCTAGCCTTGAACTTTGTTCATGCTCATGGAAACTTTGTGAATCTTGATTACAGAAACTTTTTAACAAAAATAATCATCCCCTTGTAAAATTCCATTGTGTTATAAAAATAATGTGCCAAGGTTTGCCTTTAGGATGTTTACAATGCTTGTTGGTTTGTACGGTGCAGGACAGAAACTTTGGCTGTAGTGCGCAATTTTACATTTTTTACTGGAACGTCAAATGGTTCTGATTCTTATTGCACTGTCTTTCTATACAAATTTTTTATTTTTCCTAATTTTGGCAGAATTTTTCAAGTATCAGGAGTATGGTGAATGTTCAGATTATTACAGACTGTTCTGTTTTAGACAGATTCTGTTTTTGATGCATAGTTTGCTTGTTTTGATGAAACTATCGATTTATATCAGTGGATTAAGCCATGAAAAAGTTGTATTAAAGTAGACACAATGCAAAAACAAAATATGAATTGGTTTGCAACAGTACTTAGAGTAGTGATTTGCTTTATTATACTAACGGATCTTACCGAGTTTTCTGTTGAAGTTTTGTGTGGATGAAGTGTTCGATGATCGAGAAGGTTTCGATGTGAGGAGAAGAAGGAGAGGCAAGAGCTCAAGCTTGGGGATGCCCAAGGCACCCCACGTAAATATTCAAGGAGACTCAAGCGTCTAAGCTTGGGGATGCCCCGGAAGGCATCCCCTCTTTCTTCAACAAGTATCGGTATGTTTTCGGATTCGTTTCGTTCATGCGATATGTGCAATCTTGGAGCGTCTTTTGCATTTAGTTTTCCTTTTTCTTTATGCACAATTCTGGTATGAGATGGTCCTTGGTTGATTTATAGAATGCTCTTTGCACTTCACTTATATCTTTTGAGTATGGCTTTATAGAATGCTTCATGTGCTTCACTTATATCATTTGAAGTTTGGACTGCCTGTTTCTCTTCACTTAGACAACCGCCATTTGTAGAATGCTCTTTTGCTTCACTTATATTTGTTAGAGCATGGGCATATCTTTTGTAGAAAGAATTAAACTCTCTTGCTTCACTTATATCTATTTAGAGAGATGACAGGAACTGGTCATTCACATGGTTAGTCATAAAATCCTACATAAAACTTGTAGATCACTGAATATGATATGTTTGATTCCTTGCAATAGTTTTGCGATATAAAGATGGTGATATTAGAGTCATGATAGTGGGTAGTTGTGAATTAGTACAAATACTTGTGTTGAGGTTTGTGATTCCCGTAGCATGCACGTATGGTGAACCGTTATGTAACGAAGTCGGAGCATGAGGTATTTATTGATTGTCTTCCTTATGAGTGGCGGTCGGGGACGAGCGATGGTATTTTCCTACCAATCTATCCCCCTAGGGGCATGCGTAGTAGTACTTTGCTTCGAGGGCTAATAAACTTTCGCAATAAGTATATGAGTTCTTTATGACTAATGTGAGTCCATGGATTATACGCACTCTCACCCTTCCATCATTGCTAGCCTCTTCGGTACCGTGCATTGCCCTTTCTCACCTCGAGAGTTGGTGCAAACTTCGCCGGTGCATCCAAACCCCGTGATACGATACGCTCTATCACACATAAGCCTCATTATATCTTCCTCAAAACAGCCACCATACCTACCTATCATGGCATTTCCATAGCCATTCCGAGATATATTGCCATGCAACTTCCATCATCATCATATACATGACTTGAGCATTTATTGTCATATTGCTTTGCATGATCATAAGATATCTAGCATGATGTTTTCATGGCTTGTCCGTTTTTTTATGTCATTGCTACGCTAGATCATTGCACATCCCGGTACACCGCCAGAGGCATTCATATAGAGTCATATCTTTGTTCTAGTATCGAGTTGTAATATTGAGTTGTAAGTAAATAGAAGTGTGATGATCATCATTATTAGAGCATTGCCCCAGTGAGGAAAGGATGATGGAGACTATGATTCCCCCACAAGTCGGGATGAGACTCCGGACAAAAAAAAAGAGAAAGGCAAAAAAAGAGAAGGCCAAAAAAATGAGAGAAAAAGAGAGAAGGGGCAATGTTACTATCCTTTTACCACACTTGTGCTTCAGAGTAGCACCATGTTCTTCATATACAGAGTCTCTTGAGTTATCACTTTTATACACTAGTGGGAATTTTCATTATAGAACTTGGCTTGTATATTCCAACGATGGGCTTCCTCAAATGCCCGAGGTCTTCATGAGCAAGCAAGTTGGATGCACACCCACTTAGTTTCAGTTTGAGCTTTCATACACTTATAGCTCTAGTGCATCCGTTGCATGGCAATCCCTACTCCTCACATTGACATCAATGGATGGGCATCTCCATAGCCCGTTGATTAGCCGCGTCGATGTGAGACTTTCTCCCTTTTTTGTCTTCTCCACATAACCCCCATCATCATATTCTATTCCACCCATAGTGTTATATCCATGGCTTGCGCTCATGTATTGCGTGAGGGTTGAAAATGCTGAAGCGCGTTAAAAATTATGAACCAATTGCTCAGCTTGTCATCGGGGTTGTGCATGATGTGAATATTTTGTGTGGTGAAGATGGAGCATAGCCAGACTATATGATTTTGTAGGGATAACTTTATTTGGCCTTGTTATTTTGAAAAGACATGATTGCTTTATTAGTAGGCTT
The DNA here is from genome assembly GCF_002575655.3 of Aegilops tauschii subsp. strangulata. Classification (NCBI taxonomy): domain Eukaryota; kingdom Viridiplantae; phylum Streptophyta; class Magnoliopsida; order Poales; family Poaceae; genus Aegilops; species Aegilops tauschii. Next base: position 394,228,127 of record NC_053037.3, read on the forward strand.
GAAGTATTATTCTTTTTATGTCAAATGATAGACTATTGCTTTGAATCACTCGTGTCTTAATATTCATGCCATGATTAGATATATGATCAAGATTATGCTAGGTAGCATTCCACATCAAAAATTATCTTTTTTATCATTTACCTACTCGAGGACGAGCAGGAATTAAGCTTGGGGATGCTGATACGTCTCCGTCGTATCTATAATTTTTTTATTGTTCCATGCCAATATTATACAACTTCCATATACTTTTGGCAACTTTTTATACTATTTTTGGGACTAACATATTGATCCAGTGCCCAGTGCCAGTTCCTGTCTGTTGCATGTTTTATGTTTCGCAGAAATATCCATATCAAACTGAGTCCAAACGGGATAAAAATGGACGGAGATTATTTTTGGAATATTCGGAGAATATGGGAAGGAAAATCCACGCGAGACGGTGCCCGAGGGAGGCACGAGGCAGGGGGCGCCCCACCCCCCTGGGCGCGCCCCTGACCCTCATGGGCCCCCCGTAAGGCGGTTGATGCCCTTCTTCGGCAAAAATTTCAGTCCAATCGGAGTTACGGATCTCCATATATATACGAAACGGTGAAAGGGCAGCAGAACAGAACGCAGAAACAGAGAGAGACAGAGAGATAGATCCAATCTCGGAGGGGCTCTCGCCCCTCCCATGCCATGGAGACCAAGGACCAGAGGGGAAACCCTTCGCCCATCTAGGAAGGAGGTCAAGGAATAAGAAGAAGAAGAAGAAGGGGGCCCTCTCCCCCTCTCTTCCGGTGGCGCCGGAACACCGCCGGGGCCATCATCATCATCGCCATCTTCACCAACAACTTCACCGCCATCATCACCAACTCTTCCCCCCTCTATGCAGCGGTGTAACCTCTCTCTTACCCATTGTAATCTCTACTTAAACATGGTGCTCAACACTATATATTATTTCCCAATGATGTATGGCTATCCTATGATGTTTGAGTAGATCCGTTTTGTCCCATGGGTTATTTGATGATCAAGATTGGTTTGAGTTGCATGTTTTATTATTGGTGTTGTCCTATGGTGCTCTCCATGTCGCGCAAGCGTGAGGGATTCCCACTGTAGGGTGTTGCAATACGTTCATGATTCGCTTATAGTGGGTTGCGTGAGTGACTGAAACACAAACCCGAGTAAGGGGGTTGTTGCCTATGGGATAAAGAGGACTTGATGCTTTAATGCTATGGTTGGGTTTTACCTTAATGATCTTTAGTAGTTGCCGATGCTTGCTAGAGTTCCAATCATAAGTATATATGATCAAGTAGAGAAAGTATGTTAGCTTATGCCTCTCCCTCAAATAAAATTGCAATAATGATTACCGGTCTAGTTATCGATTGCCTAGGGACAAATAACTTTCTCGTAACAAAAAGCTCTCTACTAAAACTAATTTAGTTGTGTCTTTACCTAAATATCCCCTACTTTTTATTTACGTGCTCTTTATATTCTTGCAAACCTATCCAAAAACACCTACAAAGTACTTCTAGTTTCATACTTGTTCTAGGTAAAGCGAACGTCAAGCGTGCGTAGAGTTGTATCGGTGGTCGATAGAACTTGAGGGAATATTTGTTCTACCTTTAGCTCCTCGTTGGGTTCGACACTCTTACTTATTGAAAGAGGCTACAATTGATCCCCTATACTTATGGGTTATCATGGATCCATCGTCACGGGCATCGACCCGCCGAGCTGGCGACCATTGCTGGTGTGGTGGCGGGAGTGCGCCGTGGTTGCGGCGCCTCCGGCCCTTCCGCCGCAGGCACGCGCCGGCTCGGTGGACCAACGTCGCGAAGGGCCCGCCTCCTGGTACCCATCTTTATTGGCGTGGCCAATAAGGCTCTGGATAGCAGCTCTCCACTCTTCTTGCTTCTCCGCGGCGGGAGGAAAGTCGAGGAGTAGCGTCGCTCGTGCTAACGCTTCTACTGGCGTAGGTGGCAGCGACAAGCGTGAGGAGCGGGAGGTGCTCAGACTTCTAACCATGTTAGAAGGAGCCCCCTCACGGTTCCGCGGCCGTGCGCCATTCCCACCAGCATCATGGCGTGCATGCTGGCCCTGCGCATCTCGAGAGTGATGCTGAGGACTCTTTCCGTGGGGACGCCCATGGTCTCCAACGTTGTGGCGCCGCTCGTCCCACACGGCCTGGGAAGACCGTGGTGAGGGCGCCGGCAGGGGTGTCTTGGAGGTCTCCGCGCCGCCCGTAGGCAGCACAACTCCATCCTTGGACCCAGCGGCGCGCGGCTCATCATCGCGGGCACGAACGATGCCGCTTGCCTGGCTTCGGTTGCCAGAATGTCGTGGATGCTCCTGATCCGCACCTCCGCCACCATCCGCGACTACCCCGTCGCCCATCCGTGCTGGCACGGGCGGATCGGCTCCAGATGAACCGATCGTCGTGATCACCTTCTTCTTGGGAGCCACGGTGATCAAGGAAACGACGCGCTAACTGCTAGACCAGGTTTGCACAACCTCTCTGCCCCTACCTAGCGCGCCAAAGGTGTCGGAGAAACGACACCTACGGGATCACATGGATCCCTTCTACGGTTTGGCAGGGAAGAGGGGTGCACAAAGAGCAGATATAACGATCAACACGATGGATTTTTACCCAGGTTCGGGCCACTGAGGAGCGTAAAACCCTAGTCCTGCTTTTTGTGTATATTTTGTGTTCTTGAGCTTCGGCTAGCTGCTACGCATGCAAGCTAGGCCGGAAAGTCCAAAAAGTCCGAATCCTTCTCCAGTACGCCTTGGGCCTCCTTTTATACGTCCAAGGGGTCGCCACAGTGGCACCAATGTTGGGGATATCGCTTATCGAGAACTTATCAGCCGACCCAAGATAAGGGGTAAATCGGCCAGTTTATCAGCATATCGCTCGATTTATCGCCATATCGGCTAATTTGTCGGCCGGTTTATCTTATCGGTCAGACAGCGGTAAGCGATAAATCGGCCGATTTATCGGAATATCGGAAGATATCTTGAACAATGAGTGGCACATAGGAGGTGTAAAGCAGCTATGCTTATCACTAACGTCCTAGGACAAATGCATTAAATGCGCTGGTTACGTGCCCCTAACTTTATTGGGGATGGAAATAGAGCCCGTCCCGTCCGTCGCCGCCTCACCCTGTCTTGACACTCATCCAGGCTGACGAGGCATGCAATGCCAGGTTGGCTGGCTAGCCGCTGCGCTGGAGCGGTGGCAGGATCTTCATGAAGATCTGCATGCCACCACGCAGGTGCTTGCCAGGCTGGCAAGTCAGTCGTTGTGTTGTAGTGGCGGCGGGGCGGCAGAGCCTGGCCGGGGCCTCGCAAACGCCCCCGGCAAGGATCTTGCCAGGGACTTTGTCATCTGGTCTTCACGAAGATCTGCGTGCCACCAATCTTCACAAAGATCTGCATGCCACCAGTCTTCACAAAGATCTGCATGCCACTACGCATGCGCCCCTGGGTCTTGGTCTTGACATTGTCGATGGTGTCAGAGCTCTCAACCTCAAAGGTGGTGTTCTTGTCAGTGCTTCGCAAGCCGTCCCGGCAAGGATCTTGCCGGGGCTTCGCGAGCTGCCCCGGCAAGGATCTTGCCGGGGGTCCAGCTTGTCTTCTGCTTTCTAGCTACTGGTCTAGTTGTTGTCTTTGTTGTCTTGTATCTTGCCCCCAGCTGCCCCCGTCAAGCCTTGTCGCAGGTGCGGACGCAACTGCCCGTGCACAAGTAAGGGGGTACCAAAGGGCCCAAACTTCAGTACACCGACAGAGGTTATGACACGCATATATATGGAGTATTCATGTTGCCCCCTCTTTGACATGTACATACTCCTATACCGTGCATATACGTAACACAAACCAAAAAAGAACCATCCTTGTTGGTCAAATTAGTCTCTCTCTCTCTCTCTCTCTCGTTGTACGTTCAACTGGTCAACGATGACCTCATGGGCCCACAGAGAGAGGCACACACGAGTGATGTCATAGGACAAAACCACTGCGTGCATGCGCTCATGTGTTATGTGATGTTTGAATACCCAATGCACAACTTTGACGTGGCACATGCTTCACAAATCGGAAACGCACTACACCACGATGCGTGTAGCCCCCTCACTTCAAGCCGGCGGGAGTGTGTACGCACGTGCTCAAACTTTGATATGGAATCCCACCATGGTGTTATGTCATAGCACCAACATGCTATGGTAAAAAATTAGTCCAATTTGGGACAAGTTTTGGTACAGACTTCTTACAAACCGGAGCTTCTCTCAAAAAGGCTCATGGTTCCGAGAGGGACCTTGTCACCTATGTGTGCGAAACGACATACACTGTCTCTTCCCGCCTTGATTTATTTTACAGAGGCAACATGCAACTATAGTGGCGTCGTCCTAAAAATATGAAATTATTCACGGTTCGTTTTGCCTTTTCATACATTATTTGAGATTCCTAGGCATTTTGGAACGTACTTTGGTGTGTGAAAAGGTCATGTGTGTACTAGCCACATATGTAATTGGATGTTCAATCTGTTTATGGAATCAAGTCCTTGTAAGTTATAAGTACATGTGATGTTGTTCTGTGTGCAATGACATCGCACACAGACCATACTGGGGAACCCGTCGGTGATGATTTCATCAATCGCTGACAATTGTATACCACCAAGCGTTTGCCCACAACACACACGGCTTATTAGTAGCAATCGTCTGTGTTATTATCACTCTTCGCACACATTTCTGATTACAGACCTGTTTGCCGCGTATCACACACATCTTGTTATATTGAACCGTTTTTGTTCTCTTGGCTCAAAGCAAACAGTTCATCCGAGTGAACTGCATGCCGTATATCGCACACACCTTGATCTGGCTGACCGTTTCTTTTGTATTGCCTAACCAAAAACAGTTCGTCCGAGTGAACCGTATGTTGTATATCGCACACACCTTCATCTGGCTGCCCGTTTCTTTTGTTCCTCCTCATCGCAAACAGTTAATTGAACTGAACTGTATGCCCGGCATCGCACGCTCAACTAAAATATGAACCGTGTTTGATGCATCCGCCATCGCAAACGTTTTGCGCCTTTTTTGACGGTTTTTTACACCACCATTTGCGATTATTGCATTGCACACAGTTTCATCGAAGGGTCTTTGATCGTAGTGTCGCGTTAGCAGCATCCTACAGTAGTGATCATCACACTTCTATTTAGTTACAACTCAAGCGAAATAAAAATTACAACTCGATACCTAAAACAAAGTATGACTCCATATGAATGCCTCTGGTAGGGTACCAGGATGTGCAATGATCTAGCATAACAACGATATAAAAAACGGAAAAGACAGGGAAATATCATGCTAGCTATCTTACGATCATGCAAACCAATATGAAAATGAATGCTCAAGTCATCAAAACGGAAGCGGTGGAGGTTGCATGGCAATATATCTCGGAATGGCTATGGAAAGGCCATAATAGGTAGGTATTTTGGCTATTTTGAGGAAGATATAATAAGACTTATGTGTGATAGAGCGTATCATATCACGGGGTTTGGATGCATCGGCGAAGTTTGCACCGACTCTCAAGGTGAGAAAGGGCAATGCACGGTACCGAAGAGGCTAGCAAATTGCGAAAAGGTAAGAGTGCGTATAATCCATGGACTCACATTAGTCATAAAGAACTCATATACTTATTGCAAAAGTTTATTAGACCTCGAAGCAAGGTACTACTACGCATGCCCCTAAGGGGATAGATTGGTAGGAAAAGACCATCGCTCGTCCCCGACCGCCACTCATAAGGAAGACAATCAATAATAAATCATGCTCCAACTTCATAGCATAACGAGAGACTATATGTCATGCTTCGGGAATCACAAACCTTAACACAAATATCTTACTAAACACGATCATCCACTAGTACCTCCCACATATTATCATCTCTATATCGCAAAACCATTGCAAGGAATAAAACATATCATATTCAGTTATCCACAAGTTTTATGTAGGATTTGTTGACTAACCATTCAAACAACCAATTCCCGTTGACTCTCTTAATAGATATAAGTAAAGCATGAGAGCTTAATTCTTTCTACAAAAGATCACGCTCTAATAAATATAAGTGAAGCAAAAGAGCATTCACAAATAACGGTTTTCTATGTGAAGAGAAACAGGCAATCCAAACTTCAAATGATATAAGTGAAGCACATGAAGCATTCTATAAAGCCATACTCAAAAATTATAAGCGAAGTGCAATGAGCATTCTATAAATCAACCATGGACTATCTCATACCAGCATGGTGCATAAAACAAAAATGAAAACTAAACAAAAAAGACGCTCCAAGATTTACACATATCACATGAACGAAACGAAAACGAAAACATATCGATACTTGTTGAAGAAAGATGGGATGCCTTCCGGGGCATCCCCAAGCTTAGACGCTTGAGTCTCCTTGGATATTTACTTGGGGTGCCTTGGGCATCCCTAAGCTTGAACTCTTACCTCTCCTCCTTCTCCTTATATCGAGACCTCCTCGATCTTTGAACACTTTCCACACAAAACTTAACAAAAAACTCGGTAAGATCCGTTAGAATAGTAATGCAAATCACTACTTTAAGTACTGTTGCAAACCAATTCATATTTTGTTTTTGCATTGTACATAATGTATTATAACTTCTCCATGGCTTATAGCACCGATACAATCGATAATTTCATCAAAACAAGCAAAACAATGCATCAAAAACAGAATCTGTCAAAAACAGGACACTCTGTAATAATCTGAACATTGACCATACTTCTGTAACTCCAATAATTCTGAAAAATTAGGACAAAATAAACAATTTGCATAGCAATACTGTGTAAAAAATTTAGAAACTTTTGACGTTCCAGTAAAAAAATGTAAAGTCACGCACTACAGCCAAAGTTTCTGTTTTTGCACCGCACATACCAACAAGGAATCTAATCATCCTAAAGGCAAATCTTGTCACATTATTTTTATAATACAATGGATTTGTACAAGGGGATAATTACTTTTATGAGAAAGTTCCATGAAAAATTCTACATTGTTTCCATGAGCATGAACACAAGTGTTCAAGGTCGACCCTCACTTCTCCAATGCATAACCTTCAAATCGCTTCTCTTTTTGAAAAAGTTTTTTAAGTTCCCCTCTATTTTTTTTAAACTTTATAAAAGCACACAACAGAAGTAAATAACTCTCTACAACTTCCGGGTTGTCTCCCTGGCAGCGCTTTCTTTAAAGCCATTAAGCTAGGCATAAAGTGCTCAAGTAATGGATCCACCCGCATCCCAAGGTATATCAAAGCCAATTTTAATTAATAATGATTTTGCATTTAGTGGTGAGCACAAAGCAACATATATCATGTAATGACGAAGTCTAACTTTCTTCCTATGCATCGGCATGTCATAAAAGAACAATTCATGCACATCAAGTAAAGGCCAATACATAGCATAAGCAGTTTTTGCAAATTTATCGTATTGGAAATATAGAGAGGCGGAGATGTAGTTCCTCTCTCATAATAATTGCAAGTAGGAGCAGCAAGCACATTCATATTATATTCATCAAAATTATCATGTGCAACAGTAAAAGGCAACCCATCAATGTAACCCTTAATAAGTGTAAACTTCTCCGATATAGTGTAGTTCGGAGAATTCAAAAAGATAATAGGACTATCATGCATGGGTGCAATAGCAACAATTTCATTTTAACATAAGGAACTATAGCAAGTTCATCTCCATAAGCATAATTCATATTGGCATCATGGCCACAAGCATAGCAATCATCAAGTTCATCAAAAAGGGATATTTCAAACGAATCAACGAGATCATAGCAATTATCATAGCATTCATCCGTTAGTAAGAACAAGGGACATTAAACAATGTATGGGATAAAGAGTTACTCTCAATAGAAGGTGGGAACAGGTAGCTAATCTGCTCTTCCTCCTTTTGTTCTCCGCTCTCTTCCTCATCTTTTTCATCCAATGAGCTCACAGTTTCATCAATTTCTTCTTCCATAGTTTCCTGCAAAATATTAATCTCTTCTTGGACAGCGGAGACTTTCTCAATAAATACATCAATATCGGAATTGTATTTATAATTCTCATAGCAATATTTAAGTATAGCAAAATTTTCAGATCTATAAATTGAATCATCAAAATCTTCATACTTTTCAAACAAAGATTCAATTCCATAAGCAGCCTTAAAAGCAAAAAAAATCTTCCATTCGTTCCACATCATAGTAATCATATCTACCATTAGCATAAGAAGCCAAGGTTTCATTATCACTAAATTCACATGAAAAGGGAAGGTGTGGAGCCTTCATCCTAGAGCAACAATTATAAGCATATCTCTGGCATAAATTCGAAGCATACCAATGCAACATATCAATTTGATCCCATAAGAGTTTCCCTTTTTGAGTCAAGCGATAATCGCTAAAGTATTCGCGTTGATCCAACGTGTCTCCTACTATCATGTTGAATGGGGTTTTCTCAGGATTATCAAAGTAGTGTTTAATATTTTTCACATAACGAGCATCGAGGGTTTTAAGAGGTTCCCCATCTCCATGAGTAGCAAGTACAACTATTTTTTGGTACTTCGTGTTCCATATCCATAACTAAAGATAGAGAACAACTTAGAACATAAACTAAAAACTACTTAGTAATAAATCAAACAAGCACACACGAGAATATCACCCCCACGCTATTGCTCCCTGGCAACAGCGCCAGAAAAAGGTCTTGATAACCCACAAGTATAGGGGATCGTTTGTATCCTTCTTCGATAAATAAGAGTGTCGAGCCAACGAGGAGCTAAAGGTAGAACAAATATTCCCTAAATTTGTATCGACCACCGATACAACTCTATGCACGCGTAACATTTGCTTTACCTAGAACAAGAATAAAACTAGAAGTACTTTGTAGGTGTTGATAGGTTTGCAAGATAATAAAGAACGTGAAAATAAAAGTTAGGTGTTGTTTAAATAAAGAAAAATTAAGTTTTGTAAAACGAGTGTGGATTAATGGTGGTAGGATTTGCGGAATTGTCCCTTAGCAATTGACTACGTTACTAGACCGATAGCAAGTTTTTATGTGGGAGAGGCCACTACTAGCATGTCGTCCCTTACTTGGAATTCTATGCACTTATGATTGGAACTATTAGCAAGCATCCGCAACTACTAACGTTCATTAAGGTAAAACCCAACCATAGCATTAAGATATATATTGGTCCCCTTCAATCCCATATGTATCAATTTCTATGTTTAGGAAGAAGCTTCTGTCACCCTTGACCTTCAATGCATAGTCCTATCAATATACAACTAACCCTATGGTGTGATCCACACGCGCGCTCATATGATGGGCACCAAAGGACAACAACATAACAACAAGCAAATTAAACCACCCTTGCCTGAAGTAGAGCTCCAACCGACTTATGAGGAGAGCACAACCCTCCACCATGCGCCTGGGCTGCCTGGCGTGCCCTGGTGTCTTGTGGTAGTTGTGCCCCCTCGTTTGAGACGATTCCACCTCCCAAAAATCACAAATATTCAAAATAATTCTCCGCAATGTTTTAACGTGTTTGGACTTCGTTTGATATGGATATTTTACGAAACAAAAAACATGCAACAAACAGGAACTGGCACTGGGCATTGTATCAATAGGTTAGTCCAATAAATCATATAAATTGTTGCCAAAAGTATGTAAAAGTTGTATCATATTGGCATGGAATAATCAAAACTTATATATACGATGGAGACGTATTAGTTGCCGGCTAGCTGGCCGGCAGGCAGCTGATACGTCTCCAACGTATCTATAATTTTTTATTATCATTCTTGGATGTTTTATTATCATTTTATAGTCATTTTATATTATTTTTTGGTACTAACCTATTGGCATAGTGCCAAGTGCCAGTTGCTGTTTTTTGCATGTTTTTTACATCGCAGGAAATCAATACTAAACGGAGTCCAAACGCAACGAAACTTTTTGTGGATTTTTTTGGACCAGAAGACATCCAGTGGGCCGAAGAAGCACCTGGGGGTGCTCCGATGGGAGCACAACCCACCAGGGCACGCCTGGAGGCCCAGGCGCGCCCTGGTGGGTTGTGCCCACCTTGGTTGCCTCCCGAACCGCCTCTTTACTCTATAAATACCCCAATATTCCAGAAACCCTAAAGGAGTCGACGAAAATCAATTCCAGACACCGCAAGTTCCAGAACCACCAGATCCAATCTAGACACCGTCACAGAGGGGTTCATCATGTCCATTGGTGCCTCTCCGATGATGCGTGAGTAGTTCTTTGTAGACCTACGGATCCGTAGTTAGTAGCTACTCCCTCCGTTCGGAATTACTTGTCTTGAAAATGGATGTATCTAGAATTAAAATACGTCTAGATACATCCATTTGTGCGACAAGTAATTCCGAACGGAGGGAGTAGATGACTTCCTCTCTCGTTTGATTCTCAACTAGTAAGCTTGCACGTGCAACGCACGTTGACCAAGTAAAATTCACACCTATATGCAATAGAAAAATAGCTTGCAAAATCTTGTATTATGGGTCGGAGAGAGTATGAGTTAAATGGATACACTATATTGTGATGTCACTCAAGTTGTTTTTTTTTTCAGAAGTGGGACATCATTGCGGTAGTCCTTCTGCATAGAGACAATAATATATTTAATCTATTAAATATTCTATATGTTGAAAGAGAATAAGAAATCTAGTTATGATTGAAAAAAGCCTTTGCATTCTGCTTAGTACATGGAGACATAATCCTACATTTGGTCTTGAATATTATGGTGTAAGCAATTCATAACTAAAATTTGAGGAGAAGAACAAGGGATAGTAGATCAACACATACTTCTTAGATGAGGTTGCTAACCAAATGCTTATGTAAAGTTGCAAATGGCATAGGCATTGATAGTGTATTATGAAAATCCTGACACTCCATCACATGTTGCAAATACTCAAAACACACCTGAATGAGCACTAAAATGGAAAGCAGATATCTCACATAAAAATATCAACGGCATTGAACCAATATTGTGAAGTACAATCCTCTTAACACCAAAAGATCAAAGGGACTTTTTTCACAATCAAAGAAGCTCAGCTCTCTTCCTCATGATTACTGTCAGTTTGCATCAAAAAGCAAGTTGATCCGGAGCAGCATTATGCCACAGTCTCCGGTCACTAACCTGCAGGGGCAGCTTTGCACACAGAAATCAGCCTCTAAGAATAGAAGACACCGTAAGGAACAAAAGGCTTGGCTCGGCTCCTCAATTTCACACAGGAGGCCCATAATGTCTGATATGTTCTGTTTTCATTAGTTCCACATCTCCACCAGTACCTGACAATCATATTGAAAGGTAACATCAGGCCATTCTTCCTCCTTCACAGGTCGTACGTACCACATCCTGGAGAGAAGTGTTTCAGCAACCAGAGAGTTTGGAATATTTGCATACCTCTGAGACGCTGCTATAATGAACTCACCTCTAGTACGTCTTACAATTAACTCCATGGTCGCACGAGCATTGGCACATGAGAATGCCACGTAAACGTTAACTTTGGTAATCCCAGGATCTGGGCGTCTTTACCTCTTATTTAAGCTTGCTTGGACCACATCATTAACCCGTTTTCTCAAGTTTTATTGGGCTTCACAACATAGTTTTTCCCTATGGCTAGGAATCTATTTTCTTGCACTACTGCATTTGAGAATCTGAGAATAAGAATGGATGTTGCTACTAAAAAGCTATAGTTTATGTCTGTTCTGGAAACAATGGTAGTTTTTCAAAAACAAATGCAGTAAGTTTCAGCTTACCATCCTTTGTTTTGATTCTCTCTGCTTAGAGTGGTCTTAACAAATAATACCCAGTAACAAGCACAAAGAAATACAAAGAACTCGATTCACATTGAGTTACAATAATAAGTGCATATTGATAATTTGACAGCATTTCTCATATTAAACTTAAAATGTAGAACCCACTGAAGGAATCTTGTTCCAAACTACAGTCACACAAAAGCAGTAAACCAGGGTTTGCTCCACTTGGCATGGAACATGCAGAGAGGAGTGTGCTATGTAACATTAAAATCATTTATCTCCTGAACGTTACCTAGGAAGTTTTCTTCCAAGTACTGCTACTAAAAAGCTATAGTTTATGTGTGTTCTGGAAACAATGGTAGTTTTTCAAAAACAAATACAGTAAGTTTCAGCTTACCATCCTTTGTTTTGATTCTCTCTGCTTAGAGTGGTCTTAACAAATAATACCCAGTAACAAGCACAAAGAAATACAAAGAACTCGATTCACATTGAGTTACAATAATGAGTGCATATTGATAATTTGACAGCATTTCTCATATTAAACTTAAAATGTAGAACCCACTGAAGGAATCTTGTTCCAAACTACAGTCACACAAAAGCAGTAAAACAGGGTTTGCTCCACTTGGCATGGAACATGCAGAGAGGAGTGTGCTATGTAACATTAAAATCATTTATCTCCTGAATGTTACCTAGGAAGTTTTCTTCCAAGTACTGCAGACCGGTCAAGATATCCAACAACCCCTTGATGAACATCGTCAATGTATCTGCTCAGTCAAGTCCAGTTTGGCAATCAAAACCTATTTATCAAAAGAATGTTAGCAGTAATAACATAAGATCTGCAAATGTGGCTAAATCAGTAGATTGTATATTTCTATAGTCGGCAACAAATGAAGTTGTTCAAGATTCCAAATAGCAAGGCCATAAGTTAACCACTTTTAATATTCAATTTCAGATACGATGTGGGTTGTTGGACCTGGAGTGCCTGTAGCATCTCCAACAATTACAGTTTGGCATGTCACTATGAAATAGAGAGTAGTTTTTCTACACCCAGGCTCGGTGCACCCACGCAAGAAAACGTACCAAAACATTTCAAAAAATTCTGAAACTTTGTGTGAATGATTATCAACAAATGTTATGGGCGCTTGCAAAATTTGGTGCTCAAATAACATTCAAGGAGCTCTCTACAAAAAAAACAAATTCACTGAAAATTAGTCAAAATGTAAGTGCACTGTTTGAGCAGATTTTGTAATTTTATCTTTTTTGGAGAGAGCTCCTCGAATGTTATTTGACCACCAAAACTTTGCAAGCCCCCATAACATTTGTTGATGATCATTCCCACAAAGTTTCAGAAATTTTTGTATTTTTTTGCTATGTTTTTTTGCGTGGGTGCACGGAAGGTGGGTGCAGCCACTTCTTTCCCCTATGAAATACTCCCTCCGTCCGAAAATACTTGTCCTAGAATTGATAAAAATGGATGTATCTAAAACTAAAATAGTTCTAGATACATCCATTTCTCCGACAAGTATTTCTGGATGGAGGGAGTACAAACAAAGAGAGGAAAGTTAGGTTGTCGTGCTTGTTGTTGTACGGATGTTAAGGAGGATGAAGGCAGCAACAACATCTTGGTTCTTTATTTTTAGCTTCAGAGATAAGATACCTTGTGCAACGCAAAAGTGTTTTTCTGCTAGTCCTAGAGCATCGTCGACGCTGTGTACTGCAAATAAAAACACATCGGAGGTTCTAAAATGACCCAAAGAATCAAAGGATGTGAAAATTGGGATTCATGCATACATATGTCAAGTTGACAAGCTAAAACCAGTCACTTGGATCACAAATACTGTTCACTCAGCTTGAACCTAAAATAAAGAACCAAGATGTTGTTATAATCCATGAAACATGCACATCATACTTCATTATTTTTGAAATCTGCCATTTGTATAGAACATCGGAGCTTAGACCTAAAACTTTACCTGGAGAATGGGGAGGACAGTGCCAACATGAGCAGCAAAAAACATGATTTTGGCATCAAAAGCATCATGGCAATATACAATAGATAACTTGTAAAATTAGCAAGCGCCCGCGTAAACAAATGGCAAACAAAAATAGGTAAAAGGATAGAAACATGTATATGAGAGTACCTATATGCAAGAGTTAACTACCGAACCTCTAAAGATTATTACGTTGTTGGAGAAATATGAAACATGACATTTGTACTGCACTTAAAAATGAACACCCAAAACACGGTTAAAAAGCACATACCTATTGTTGCATCATAGCCCAAACTAAGATTGTCTTGTACCAAGCTTCCCAATAAATATAGTGATCAGGGGAGCCTGCAGAAATTCAGGAACAATTAATATATGGATTAATAGGCCTGAGACATTAATGGGAGAGCACATACAACATATAATCAGGCTGCAAACAAACCAATGAGAAAGAAGTGGAGAAACATCTTTAAGAGGCTAAAGGAAAATCTGATTACGTAGAACAGAGTATACACAATAGGAAAATGATCACAATTCACTCTCCTGCAATGTAACAACAGTCCATATGCATCTATTCCTCCCAAATCACAGTACCTTAATTTCAGAAACTAATAACCAGTCCAAAAGACATACAAATTATCAGAAAGTCATCACCAGACTGGCAATCAGATAGAAGGTCGAAATGAATTGGTCATGCAACAGACCCTCATTGGAGAAAAGAATATACAACACACTGGGATATGATTATGCTGAAAAGGAAACATAAATGAGAGGTAGTGCCATCAAGAATCATTCTGTGGCGAAGATAGTTTAAAAAAAAGTGACGACCGAGGAAGATTACGTACCCAACTCTGTACCTTCCCAATTCCCTATGGCGAGCGTTGCGTCGGTACTCCTCTGTCGAGCTGCTCATTGTTCTTCAGCTTGTTGTCATCTACCTGCGCCTGACCATGATGAAACACTTTTGCAGCCACGCGCATTTGGGTGGCACCTCGAGGCAATAAGCCAAGGGCACAACAGGAGGAGGAGGCCGGGATTACGACCGAATAATGATGGTCAGCAGCGGCAGTGTGTGCCGATGCTGCGAGTAGAATGGGCGATGACCTGCGTTTCATTGCTGGATTAAACAGCTCTGAAACAAAAAAAAGTCAAAATTGAAGCTGTTCCAGGTCTCGCAATGCATCATAGGTTCCAATGTAGGTGTAGCAGGAATTGATCATAACAGGAAACAATGCATATGTAGCAGGTATTGATCTACATAGCAAACATTGTCGTTGCTACCGGTTTTTGTTGCCTGTGTGCACAAAAGTAGCATCCCACAGATCACATAGTTAGGTTGTCCTGGCTATGCATCACACACAAAAAATAGTACTACATATGAATTTTATAAAGTCGTCTTTAAGGGGCACATACATTGTCCAAATTAGAAAATTAGAAAATTGTAGTCTTGAATTAAACCTGCCAAATTAGAAAATTGTCCAAAGAAGTATGTAAGGTAGCGGTGCATTACCTTCAGGTCCTCCAATATACATGTAAAATAATTCTGAAGCTCAGAACCCTAGAAGTATGTAATGATCTCTTGCCGGATTCTGCACAAAAAATAGTGCAAAGCTAAATAAGACTATCTTGAGCAGGTCACAATATAGGGAATATCTTTTTTTAGAAGATATAATTTGAATCATCCCACATGAGGTTTCAGCTTGCCAGCTAAGACTTTAAGTGATGTGGATTTTCCAACTCCATTTGTTCCAACAAGGCCGCATATCTGGGAAGACCTTGAGACGGGCTAATTGATTGATTCTATCAAAAAGGATAAGCTTCAGGAGAGATTGGGAAACCTACAAACAATGAACAACACAAGTTCAGACAAGCAATAGGTGGTGTCTTTCTCAGATCCATCGGAAGGTTGATGATCTCGATGGCATAAAATTGGCATTCTGCACCAAGGATTACAGCGGAAGACAATGTTATAAGACATACGACTGTACTTTCACAAAACAACAGAAGTTTTTCTCTTGTTTAATCAACTGACATGATGTTAGAGACGTATACTGTGTATACCTTGTGCAAATAACACAATCTGCCTCCGCTCTTCCGGGATGAACATGACCTTGAATGGGGGTCTAACATTGATGCAAAGCTTCCCTGCACCAACAACCAAAACCATTCTGCAATGAACCATTGAGTAATCTAAAAACCAACATTCACATCCAAAATGAACCCAACTCTACATCTAAAACCAATCTTAAATAAAACAAGAAAAATGCAACATCAAGATCAAGATCTCAGCAATCGATTATTCGAAAGGCTGAAGAAGATTAGAAATACTAAATCTCAGTAACCCAATTAAAGGATTTCAAAGGACGCCGCCACCCCGCGCTCACGTCCTTCTGTGGGGCAGCAGATGAAGGCCGGCGGGCAGCGGCGGCGGGATGCTCACGCTCTCCCGCCTTCTTGGGGCAGAAGAGGAGAACCGGCGGGGGGGCTGCTCACACTCGCGGGGAAGCAGAAGAGGAACGGCGGGGCGGCGTCCGAGGAGAGGATCGGCGGCCGACGACGGAGGGCGAGCGGAGCGGAGGACCGTGGTCGCGAAGGCGAGGCAGATGGGAGCCAAGAGGAGCTCGTTCCCTCCAAGCTTGATGCCGATGGCAACTGCGGGAAGCCGGCAAAGCATCCTCAAGTAGCGGCGCTGAGCAGCGGGAGGAGGCCAGTGCGGGCGGGGGCGGCGCTGAGCGGGCGGGGCGGGGGCTAGCGGCGGGTGCGGAGCCTGTCGACCGGCGGCGCTGAGCGGCGGGAGGCGACCGGTGCGGGCGGGGTGGGGCGACCGACGGTGAGAATGGGGAGGCGGGGGCGCAGCGGTTCCCGAGCGTGGCGGGGAGTCTGTTTCGCGAGCGTGGGGGCGAGCAGTTCCCGAGCGTGGCGGGGAGTCTGTTTCGCGAGCGTGGGGCTTAAGGGCATGAGGCGCTTAGCCCAGACGCCAGGGTTTAATTCCTTGCCGTTTCAATAAAATCCCGTCCGATCCCTGGTTTTTGGCTGGCACCGATGCCAAGCCAGGCACCGGGCGCCTCGTCCCTTTCTTTCATGCACGAGCCTTTTAACCAGCGCTGGAGATATTGTTTTGGTAGAAAATTAATTTGGTTAGCGCCCCAACAAATGCTCCTGCGTTGGAGGAATGGACTCCTGCTCCGGTGCCAGTTCCTTAAATAATTATTTTTATTATCTAAGCGTCCAAACAAGCGCCTCTCCATTGAACGTGCCCTAACAACGTGTTTGGTTCGGGGGAATTCGAGATGGGGAATGGGAGTTGAGGGGTGAGGAGATTAAAAGTCCACTGTTTGATTAGAGGGAATGGGAGTTTAAGTAGGAAGGGGAATGGGAGTTGAGGAAGCCAATTCCCACCTATTTCTTCCCAGGGGGTACCCTGTTAATTCGTGAGCAGAGTTTTATCCCACGCTAATTCCCATCATATACCAAACAAGGGAATGGGAGTAAAAATCTACTTCCCATGACTAATCCCTTCATAAACACCCTTATGCAAACTCTCATTCCCCTGCCTAAGTCGTTTCATTAGCGAGGGGATTACGTTTTGTAAGTGGCCAATTTCGTTAACGATGGCATGGTGGGTAATTAAAGCATAAAACACGTTTAGTAGGCTGGGGGGATGTAGACCATCGGATTGCAGGTTTCGATGGATAGGATGATTTGGTTCTCCGCCCTCTCGTGCTTTTATAGGAGTAGTAAATACAATGGTCTCTTGAAGATCCATATGATGTAACTCTTTTTGCGGTGTGCTTGTTGGGATCTGATGAACTTTGAGTTTACGATCAGATCTATCTTTTTATCCATGAAAGTTATTTGAGTCTTCTTTGATCTCTTATATGCATGATTGCTTATAGACTCGTATTTCTTCTTCGATATTTGGGTTTTGTTTGGCCAACTTGATCTATTTATCTTGCAATGGGAAGAGGTGCTTTGTGATGGGTTCGATTTTATGGTGCTTGATCCCAGTGATAGAAGGGGAACCGACACGTATGTATCGTTGCTATTAAGGATAACAAGATGGGGTGTATTTCTATATAAATAGATCTTGTCTACATCATGTCATCGTTCTTATTGCATTACTCCGTTTCTCCATGAACTTAATGTTGGGGAACGTAGTAATTTCAAAAAAATTCCTACGCACACGCAAGATCATGGTGATGCATAGCAACGAGAGGGGAGAGTGTTGTCCACGTACCCTCGTAGACCGACAGCGGAAGCGTTATCACAACGCGGTTGATGTAGTCGTACGTCTTCACGATCCGACCGATCAAGTACCGAACGCACGGCACCTCCGAGTTCTACACACGTTCAGCTCGATGACGTCCCTCGAACTCCGATCCAGCCGAGTGTTGAGGGAGAGTTTCGTCAGCACGACGGCGTGGTGACGATGATGATGTTCTACCGACGCAGGGCTTCGCCTAAGCTCCGCAATGATATTATCGAGGTGTAATTTGGTGGAGGGGGACACCGCACACGGCTAAAAGATCTCAAGGATCAATTGTTGTGTCTCTGGGGTGCCCCCCTGCCCCCGTATATAAAGGAGCAAGGGAGGAGGAGGCCGGCCCTAGGAGGGGGCGCACCAAGTGTGGAGTCCTACTAGGACTCCATAGTCCTAGTAGGATTCCACCTCCCATATGGAATAGGAAAAGAGGAAGGGAAAAAGAGAAGGAAGGAAGGGGGCGCCCCCCTTCCCTAGTCCAATTCGGACCAGACCAAGGGAGGGGTGCGGCCACCCTTGAGGCCCTTTTTCTTCTTTCCCGTATGGCCCAATAAGGCCCAATACGTATTCCCGTAACTCTCTGGTACTCCGAAAAATACCCGAATCACTCGGAACCTTTCCGAAGTCCGAATATAGTCGTCCAATATATCGATCTTTACGTCTCGACCATTTCGAGACTCCTCGTCATGTCCCCGATCTCATCCGGGACTCCGAACTCCTTCGGTACATCAACATACATAAACTCATAATAAAACTGTCATCGTAACTTTAAGCGTGCGGACCCTACGGGTTCGAGAACTATGTAGACATGACCGAGACACGTCTCCGGTCAATAACCAATAGCGGGACCTGGATGCCCATATTGGCTCCCACATATTCTACGAAGATCTTTATCGGTCAGACCGCATAACAACATACGTTGTTCCCTTTGTCATCAGTATGTTACTTGCCCGAGATTCGATCGTCGGTATCTCGATGCCTAGTTCAATCTCGTTACCGGCAAGTCTCTTTACTTGTTCCGTAACACATCATCCCGCAACTAACTTATTAGTCACAATGCTTGCAAGGCTTATAGTGATGTGCATTACCGAGTGGGCCCAGAGATACCTCTCCGACAATCGGAGTGACAAATCCTAATCTCGAAATACGCCAACCCAACAAGTACCTTTGGAGACACCTGTAGAGCACCTTTATAATCACCCATTTACGTTGTGACGTTTGGTAGCACACAAAGTGTTCCTCCGGTAAACGGGAGTTGCATAATCTCATAGTCAGAGGAACATGTATAAGTCATGAAGAAAGCAATAGCAACATACTAAACGATCGGGTGCTAAGCTAACGGAATGGGTCAAGTCAATCACGTCATTCTCCTAATGAGGTGATCTCGGTAATCAAATGACAACTTATGTCTATGGCTAGGAAACATAACCATCTTTGATTAACGAGCTAGTCAAGTAGAGGCATACTAGTGACACTCTGTTTGTCTATGTATTCACACATGTATTATGTTTCCGGTTAATACAATTCTAGCATGAATAATAAACATTTATCATGATATAAGGAAATAAATAATAACTTTATTATTGCCTCTAGGACATATTTCCTTCAGTCTCCCACTTGCACTAGAGTCAATAATCTAGTTTACATCGCCATGTGATTTAACATGAATAGTTCACATCACCATGTGATTAACACCCATGGTTCACATCGTCATGTGACCATCACCCAAAGGGTTTACTAGAGTCAGTAATCTAGTTCACATCGCTATGTGATTAACACCCAAAGAGTACTAAGGTGTGATCATGTTTTGCTTGTGAGATAATTTTAGTCAACGGGTCTGTCACATTCAGATCCGTAAGTATTTTGCAAATTTCTATGTCTACAATGCTCTGCATGGAGCTACTCTAGCTAATTGCTCCCACTTTCAATATGTATCTAGACCGAGACTTAGAGTCATCTAGATTAGTGTCAAAACTTGCATCGACGTAACCTTTTACGACGAGCCTTTTGTCACTTCCATAATCGAGAAACATATCCTTATTCCAGTAAGGATAATTTTGTCCGCTGTCCAGTGATCTACTCCTAGATCACTATTGTACTCCCTTATCAAAATCAGTGTAGGATATACAATAGATCTGGTACACAGCATGGCATACTTTATAGAACCTATGGCCAAGGCATAGGGAATGACTTCGTGGTCGGGCTTTAAGTCTTTACTCAATTTCGCACCTTGTAACACAGGCAAGAACTCTTTTCTTTGACTGTTCTATTTTGAACTACTTCAAAATCTTGTTAAGGTATGTACTCATTGAAAAACTTATCAAGCGTCTTCATCTATCTCTATAGATCTTGATGCTCAATATGTAAGCAGCTTCACCGAGGTCTATCTTTGAAAAACTCCTTTCAAACACTCCTTTATGCTTTGCAGAATAGTTCTACATTATTTCTGATCAACAATATGTCATTCACATATACTTATCAGAAATGTTGTAGTGCTCCCACTCACTCTCTTGTAAATACAGGCTTCACCGCAAGTCTGTATACAACTATATGCTTTGATCAACTTATCAAAGCGTATATTCCAACTCCGAGATGCTTGCACCAGTCCATTGATGGATCGCTGGAGCTTGCATATTTTGTTAGCACCTTTAGGATTGACAAAACCTTCTGGTTGTATCATATACAACTCTTCTTTAATAAATCCATGAAGGAATGCAGTTTTGTTTATCCCTTTGCCAGATTTCATAAAATGCGGTAATTGCTAACATGATTCGGACAGACTTAAGCATAGATACGAGTGAGAAACTCTCATCGTAGTCAACATCTTGAACTTGTCGAAAACCTTTTTGCGACAATTCTAGCTTTGTAGATAGTGATACTACTATCAGCGTCCGTCTTCCTCTTGACAATCCATTTATTCTCAATTGCTTTCCGATCATCGGGCAAGTCAACCAAAGTCCACACTTTGTTCTCATACATGGATCTCATCTCAGATTTCATGGCCTCAAGCCATTTTGCGGAATCTGGGCTCACCATCGCTTCTTCATAGTTCGTAGGTTCGTCATGGTCTAGTAA
This sequence comes from Aegilops tauschii subsp. strangulata, assembly GCF_002575655.3. Taxonomy (NCBI): domain Eukaryota; kingdom Viridiplantae; phylum Streptophyta; class Magnoliopsida; order Poales; family Poaceae; genus Aegilops; species Aegilops tauschii. The sequence continues at coordinate 394,249,228 of NC_053037.3, forward strand.
CATAACCTCTAGAACAGGATTACCGTACCACTCTGGTGCGGATCTTACTCTGGTTTACCTACGAGGTTTGGTAGTAACTTGATCTGAAGTTACATGATCATCATCATTAACTTCCTCACTAATTGGTGTAGAAGTCACAGGAACAGATTTATGTGATCCAATAAGGGAGCAGGTACAGTTACCTCATCAAGTTCTACTTTCCTCCCACTCACATCTTTCGAGAGAAACTCCTTCTCTAGAAAGGATCCATACTTAGCAACGAATGTCTTGCCTTCGGATCTGTGATAGAAGGTGTACCCAACTGTCTCCTTTGGGTATCCTATGAAGACACATTTCTCCGATTTGGGTTTGAGCTTATCAGGATGAATTTTTTTCACATAAGCATCGCAACCCCAAAATTTTAAGAAACGACAACTTTGGTTTCTTGCCAAACCACAGTTCATAAGGCGTCGTCTCAACGGATTTTGATGGTGCCCTATTTAACGTGAATGTAGCTGTCTCTAATGCATAACCCAAAACGATAGTGGTAAATTGGTAAGAGACATCATAGATTGCACTATATCCAATAAAGTACGGTTATGACGTTCGGACACACCATTACACTGTGGTGTTCCAGGTGGCGTGAGTAGTGAAACTATTTCACATTGTTTTAACTGAAGGCCAAACTCGTAACTCAAATATTTTACCTCTGCGATCATATCGTAGAAACTTTTATTTTCTTGTTACGATGATTCTCCACTTCACTCTGAAATTCTTTGAACTTTTCAAATGTTTCAGACTTTGTGTTTCATCAAGTAGATATACCCATATCTGCTCAAATCATCTGTGAAGGTCAGAAAATAATGATACCTGCTACGAGCCTCAATATTCATCGGACCACATACATCTGTATGTATGATTTCCAACAAATCTGTTGCTCTCTCCATAGTTCCGGAGAACGGCGTTTTAGTCATCTTGCCCATGAGGCACGGTTCGCAAGCATCAAGTGATTCATAATCAAGTGATTCCAAAATCCCATCAGTATGGAGTTTCTTCATGCGCTTTACACCAATATGACCTAAACGGCAGTACCACAAATAAGTTGCACTATCATTATTAACTTTGCATCTTTTGGCTTCAATATTATGGATATGTGTATCACTACGATCGAGATCCAACAAACCATTTTCGTTGGTGTGTATGACCATAAAGGTTTTATTCATGTAAACAGAACAACAATTGTTCTCTAACTTAAATGAATAATTGTATTGCAATAAACATGATCAGATCATATTCATGCTCAACGCAAACACCAAATAACACTTATTTAGTTTCAACACTAATCCCGAAAGTACAGGGAGTGTGCGATGATGATCATATCAATCTTGGAACTACTTCCAACACACATCGTCACCTTGCCTTTTACTAGTCTCTGTTTATTCTGCAACTCCCGTTTTCGAGTTACTACTCTTTAGCAACTGAACCAGTATCAATTACCGAGGGGTTGCTATAAACACTAGTAAAGTACACATCAATAATCTGTATATCAAATATACCTTTGTTCACTTTTACTAGTCTCTGTTTATTCTGCAACTCCCGTTTCGAGTTACTACTCTTAGCAACTGAACCAGTATCAATTACCGAGGGATTGCTATAAACACTAGTAAAGTACACATCAATAATCTGTATATCAAATATACCTTTGTTCACTTTGCCATCCTTCTTATCCACCAAATAGTTGGGGTAGTTCCGCTTCCAGTGACCAGTCCCTTTGCAATAGAAGCACTTAGTCTCAGGCTTAGGACCAGACTTAGGCTTCTTCACTTGAGCAGCAACTTGCTTGCCGTTCTTTTTGAAGTTCCCCTTTTTCCCTTTACCCTTTTCTTGAAACTAGCGGTCTCGTCAACCATCAACACTTGAAGTGGTCTCGTCAACCATCAACACTTGATGTTTTTCTTGATTTCTACCTTCGTCGATTTCAGCATCACGAAGAGCTCGGGAATTACTTTTGTCATCCCTTGCATACCATAGTTCATCACGAAGTTCTACTAACTTGGTGATGGTGACTAGAGAATTCTGTCAATCACTATTTTATCTGGAAGATAAACTCCCACTTGATTCAAGCGATTGTAGTACCCAGACAATCTGAGCACATGCTCACTAGTTGAGCGATTCTCCTCCATCTTTTTGCTATAGAACTTGTTGGAGATTTCATATCTCTCAACTCGGGTATTTGCTTGAAATATTAACTTCAACTCCTGGAACATCTCATATGGTCCATGACGTTCAAAACGTCTTTGAAGTCCCGATTCTAAGTCGTTAAGCATGGTGCACTAAACTATCAAGTAGTCATCATATTGAGCTAGCCAAACGTTCATAACGTCTGCATCTGCTCCTGCAATAGGTCTGTCACCTAGCGGTGCATCAAGGACATAATTTTTCTGTGCAGCAATGAGGATAATCCTCAGATCACGGATCCAATCCGCATCTTTGCTACTAACATCTTTCAACATAATTTTTCTCTAGGAACAAAAAATAAACACAGGGAAGCAACAACGCGAGCTATTGATCTACAACATAATTTGCAAAATACTATCAGGACTAAGTTCATGATAAATTTAAGTTCAATTAATCATATTACTTAAGAACTCCCACTTAGATAGACATCTCTCTAATCATCTAAGTGATTACGTGATCCAAAGCAACTAAACCATGTCCGATTAACACGTGAGATGGAGTAGTTTCAATGGTGAACATCACTATGTTGATCATATCTACTATATGATTCACGCTCGACCTTTCGGTCTCTGTGTTTCGAGGCCATATCTGTATATGCTAGGCTCGTCAAGTTTAACCTGAGTATTCCGCGTGTGCAACTGTTTTGCACCCGTTGTATTTGAACGTAGAGCCTATCACACCCGATTAACACGTGGTGTCTCAGCACGAAGAACTTTTGCAACGGTGCATACTCAGGGAGAACACTTTTATCTTGAAATTTTAGTGAGAGATCATCTTATAATGCTACCATCAATCAAAGCAAGATAAGATGCATAAAGGATTAACATCACATGCAATCAATATAAGTGATATGATATGGCCATCATCATCTTGTGCTTGTGATCTCCATCTCCGAAGCACCGTGCTTGTGATCTCCATCTCCGAAGCACCGTCATGATCACCATCGTCACCGGCGCGACACCTTGATCTCCATCGTAGCATCGGTGTCGTCTCGCCAACTTATTGCTTTTACGACCATCGCTACCGCTTAGTGATAAAGTAAAACTATTACATGGCGATTGCATCTCGTACAATAAAGCGACAACCATATGGCTCCTGCCAGTTGCCGATAACTCGGTTACAAAACATGATCATCTCATACAACACATTATATCACATCATGTCTTGACCATATCACATCACAACATGCCCTGCAAAAACAAGTTAGACGTCCTCTACTTTGTTGTTGCAAGTTTTACGTGGCTGCTACGGGCTTAGCAAGAACCGTTCTTACCTACGCATCAAAACCACAACGATAGTTTGTCAAGTTGGTGCTGTTTTAACCTTCGCAAGGACCGGGCGTAGCCACACTCGGTTCAACTAAAATGAGAGAGACAGACACCCGCCAGTCACCTTTAAGCAACGAGTGCTCCAAACGGTGAAACCAGTCTCGCGTAAGCGTACGCGTAATGTCGGTCCGGGCCGCTTCATCTCACAATACCGCTGAACCAAAGTATGACATGCTGGTAAGCAGTATGACTTATATCGCCCACAACTCACTTGTGTTCTACTCGTGCATAGCATCAACGCATAAAACCAGGCTCGGATGCCACTGTTGGGGAACGTAGTAATTTCAAAAAAATTCCTACGCACACGCAAGATCATGGTGATGCATAGCAACGAGAGGGGAGAGTGTTGTCCACGTACCCTCGTAGACCGACAGCGGAAGCGTTATCACAACGCGGTTGATGTAGTCGTACGTCTTCACGATCCGACCGATCAAGTACCGAACGCACGGCACCTCCGAGTTCTACACACGTTCAGCTCGATGACGTCCCTCGAACTCCGATCCAGCCGAGTGTTGAGGGAGAGTTTCGTCAGCACGACGGCGTGGTGACGATGATGATGTTCTACCGACGCAGGGCTTCGCCTAAGCTCCGCAATGATATTATCGAGGTGTAATTTGGTGGAGGGGGACACCGCACACGGCTAAAAGATCTCAAGGATCAATTGTTGTGTCTCTGGGGTGCCCCCCTGCCCCCGTATATAAAGGAGCAAGGGAGGAGGAGGCCGGCCCTAGGAGGGGGCGCACCAAGTGTGGAGTCCTACTAGGACTCCCTAGTCCTAGTAGGATTCCACCTCCCATATGGAATAGGAAAAGAGGAAGGGAAAAAGAGAAGGAAGGAAGGGGGCGCCCCCCTTCCCTAGTCCAATTCGGACCAGACCAAGGGGAGGGGTGCGGCCACCCTTGAGGCCCTTTTTCTTCTTTCCCGTATGGCCCAATAAGGCCCAATACGTATTCCCGTAACTCTCTGGTACTCCGAAAAATACCCGAATCACTCGGAACCTTTCCGAAGTCCGAATATAGTCGTCCAATATATCGATCTTTACGTCTCGACCATTTCGAGACTCCTCGTCATGTCCCCGATCTCATCCGGAACTCCGAACTCCTTCGGTACATCAACATACATAAACTCATAATAAAACTGTCATCGTAACTTTAAGCGTGCGGACCCTACGGGTTCGAGAACTATGTAGACATGACCGAGACACGTCTCCGGTCAATAACCAATAGCGGGACCTGGATGCCCATATTGGCTCCCACATATTCTACGAAGATCTTTATCGGTCAGACCGCATAACAACATACGTTGTTCCCTTTGTCATCAGTATGTTACTTGCCCGAGATTCGATCGTCGGTATCTCGATGCCTAGTTCAATCTCGTTACCGGCAAGTCTCTTTACTTGTTCCGTAACACATCATCCCGCAACTAACTTATTAGTCACAATGCTTGCAAGGCTTATAGTGATGTGCATTACCGAGTGGGCCCAGAGATACCTCTCCGACAATCGGAGTGACAAATCCTAATCTCGAAATACGCCAACCCAACAAGTACCTTTGGAGACACCTGTAGAGCACCTTTATAATCACCCATTTACGTTGTGACGTTTGGTAGCACACAAAGTGTTCCTCCGGTAAACGGGAGTTGCATAATCTCATAGTCAGAGGAACATGTATAAGTCATGAAGAAAGCAATAGCAACATACTAAACGATCGGGTGCTAAGCTAACGGAATGGGTCAAGTCAATCACGTCATTCTCCTAATGAGGTGATCTCGGTAATCAAATGACAACTTATGTCTATGGCTAGGAAACATAACCATCTTTGATTAACGAGCTAGTCAAGTAGAGGCATACTAGTGACACTCTGTTTGTCTATGTATTCACACATGTATTATGTTTCCGGTTAATACAATTCTAGCATGAATAATAAACATTTATCATGATATAAGGAAATAAATAATAACTTTATTATTGCCTCTAGGGCATATTTCCTTCACTTAATACACTAGATGCTTGCTGGATAGCGGTCGATGTGTGCAGTAATAGTAGTAGATGCAGGCAGGAGTCGGTCTACTCTTGGACGTGATGCCTATATAATGATCATTGCCTGGATATCGTCATGATTATTTGAAGTTTTATTAATTGCCCAATAGTAATTCGTTTACCCACCGTTTGCTATTTTTCTCAAGAGAAGCCACTAGTGAAACCTACGGCCCCCGCGTCTCTTCTTTATTATATTTGCCTTCCCGATCTACTTTTAATTGCTTTTATTTTCAGATCTATTAAACCAAAAATACAAAACTACCTTGCTGCAATTTATTTTATCGCACATTCCCGCGAGATCCATCTATCAAATTATTACAACTTTCTCACGTCTGTTTGCCAATCTCTGGCACCGTTGCCCGAAAGGGATTAACAACCCCTTTTACACGTCGGGTTGCGAGTATTTGTTATTTGTGTGCAGGTGCCGTTCACGTAGTGTTGCATGATTCTCCTACTGGTTCGATAAACTTGATCTCATCACTGAGGGAAATACCTACCGTTCATGTGCTGCATCATTCCTTCCTCTTTGGGAAATACCGACGTAGTTCTAGCAGACATCAAAAGGAATTTCTGGCGCCATTGCCGGGAAGACATCATCAACATCTACCAGGTTCCTAATCACAAATCTCATCTCCTCACAATTTACATTATTTGACATTTGGCTCTCGTTTTCCTCCCCCCCACTTCACAAAAATTTGCCGTTTTATTCGCCCTCTTTCTCGTTCGCCATTTTCTTGCCGGATCTGTTTTTGAGTGCAATCTTGTTGAGTAGTCACAATGACTCAAGAGAACACCAAGTTGTGTGATTTCTCAAATGCCAACAACAATGATTTTATTGGCACTTCGATTGCTCCCGCCACTAGTGCGGAATCTTGTGATATTAATACTGCTTTGCTGAATCTTGTTATGAAAAATCAATTTTCCGGTATTCCTAATGAGGATGTCGCGTCCCATCTTAACACATTCGTGGAATTATGCGATATGCAAAAGAAAAAAGATGTGGACAATGATGTTGTGAAGATGAAATTATTTCCGTTTTCTTTGCGAGATCATGCAAAATTTTGGTTTTCTTCTTTGCCTCGCAATAGTATCGATTCTTGGAATAAGTGCAAAGATGCTTTTATTACTAAGTATTTTCCGCCCGTGAAAATTATTTCCCTTAGAACCTAGATCATGAATTTCAAGCAACTTGAACATGTTGCACAATCTTGGGAAAGGATGAAAATGATGCTAAGGAATTGCCCAACTCATTGGTTAAATCTTTGGATGATCATACAAATTTTTTATGCGGGGTTGAATTTTGTTTCTCGTAATCTTTTAGATTCCGCCGTGGGTGGTACTTTTATGGAAATTACTTTGGGTGAAGCCACCAAATTGCTTGATAATATTATGGCAAATTATTCACAATGGCATACCGAAAGAGCTCCTACTAGTAAAAAAGTTAATTCGGTTGACGAAATTTCTTCTTTGAGTGAAAAAGTTGATGCTCTTATGAAATTGGTTTCTAGTAAAAGTGCTCCTATTGATTTCAATGATGTGCCTTTGTCTACTTTGATTGAGAAAAATAGTGGTGCCGTAGATGTGAATTTTATCTCGCGAAACAATTTTAATAACAATGCTTATAGAGGTAATTTTAATCCTAGGCCTTTTCCTAGTAATTCCTATAATAATTATGGTAATTCCTATGGAATTTCTTCTTATAATAATAATAGGAACACCTCTGACCTTGAGAATAATATTAAAGAATTTATCAACACTCAAAAGGTTTTCAATGCTACAATGGAAGAAAAGTTGAATAAGGTTGATGATTTGTCTAGAAGTGTTGATAGAATTTCTCATGATGTAGAAAATCTCAAGATAAATTTTTTGTGCCTAAGGTTGAGGAATAAATTAAAGCTCTTTATGTTTCTATGGATGAAAGTAAGAAAAGAACCGCTATGCTTAGAGCTAGAAGAGAATTTTTAGAAAAAGCGTTTTCTAGTGATTTCTTTCATAAAAGTGATGAAGATCTTAAAATGATTGGTGTTTATTCTATTGTTCTTTGTTTAATAAACTTAAGATTGATAATAAAGGGACTTAAAAAGAGTCAACTTTATCTAGAAGGCGTCCCGATAATTCGGAGGGTGAAAATCTCGTTGAGAAAATTGATAAAAGTGGGTTTGAAGAGGTCAAAACTTTAACTAGTGATGTGCCCACTCTTTTGGATTACAAAGACTTTAATTATTATAGTTGCTCTTTGATTGATTATATTTCTTTGTTGCAATCCATGATAAATTCACCCCATACCTATGAACAAAATAAAGCTTTTACTAAACATATTGTTGATGCTATGATGAAAGCTTTAGAAGAAAAGTTGGAATTGGAAGTTTCAATTCCTAGAAAATTACATGATGAGTGGGAACCTACTATCAAAGTCAAGATTAAAAATTATGAGTGTTTTGCTTTATGTGACTTGGGCGCTAGTGTTTCTACAATTCCCAAATCTTTATGTGATGTGCTTGGTCTTACCGATATTGAAGAATGCTCTTTAAATTTGCACTTGGCAGATTCTACTATTAAAAAGCCTATGGGAAGAGTTAATGATGTTCTTATTCTTGCAAATAGGAATTATGTGCCCCATAGATTTTATTATTCTTGATATTGATTGCAATCCATCTTGTCCAATTATTCTTGGTAGACCGTTTTTACTTACTATTGGTGCCGTGATTGATATGAAAGAAGGCAATATTAAGTTCCAATTTCCACTAAGGAAGGGTATGGAACACTTCCCTAGAACAATAATTAGGCCACCATATGAATCAATCATGAGGGAATCCTATGGATCTCGAAACAAATATGATAATACTTAGACCATTGCTTTATGCCTAGCTAGGGGCGTGAAACGATAGCGCTTGTTGGGAGGCAACCCAATGAATAAAAATTATTTTTGTCTTTTGCTTTCTGTTCTTGAGTGTTTGCACAATTATGCTACTGTCATGATTGCGTTTTTTGTGTTTTAATTAGTGTTTGTGCCAAACAAAGCCTTTAGGATCTTCTTGGGCGATAGTTGTTTTGATCTTGCTGAAAAACAGAAACTTTTGCGTCCGGAGTTACAATTTTTAAAAATCACAGAAGCGACAAAAAATTCTGAATTTTTTACAGTAGATTGATATACAAATTAATCAGGTTTTCCTAATTTTTAAGAATTTTTGGAGTTACAGAAGTATTCAAAATATTCAGATTTCTACAGACTGTTCTGTTTTTGACAGATTCTGTTTTCTTTGCGTTGTGTGCTTGTTTTGATGATTCTATGGTTTTCTTTGAAGAGTTTTTGCCATACAAAAGTTTGAATACAATAGATATAAGGAAAGAATAAAATATGAGTGGGTTTCAACAGTAATTATAGTAGTGATTTGCTTTCTTATACTAACAGATCTCACGAAGGTTTTGTTGAGTTTTGTGTGATTGAAGTTTTCAAGATTTGGGTGATGTTACGACGGATGAAGGAATAAGGAGTAAGAAGAGCCTAAGCTTGGGGATGCCCATGGCATCCCAAGCTATTATCCAAAGAGAAGCAAGCAACTAAGCTTGGGGATGCCCGAGTGGCATCCCCTCTTTCTTCTAACAACCATCGGTATTTTCCTCGAAGCTATATTTTTATTCGTCACATACTATGAGTTTTGCTTGGAGCGTCTTGTATGATATGAGTCTTTATTTGTTTTGCTTTTTATTTTAAGTCATGAATCCTTGCTGGACACACCTATTTGTGAGAGCCAAAATTATGCCATGACTTGTTAGAATTGCTCTCTTGCTTCACTTAGATTTATTTGAGAGTTAGTAAAATTTTCAAGAAATTCTCTCTTGCTTCACTTAAATTAATTTGAGAGAAAGAAATATTATGCTCATGATCTTCACTTATATTTGTTTTAACTTATCAAAATCACCATATGAAAATTAGTCCCAAAGTGATAGATATCCAAGAAGGATATGATAAAAACTTTCATGAAGATCATTGGACAAAATAAACTTGATTCATTGTAATAGTTTTGAGATATGATGATGTGATATGTGAGTCATGTTGATGAGTAATTGTGCTTTTGGTAAGAATATTGGTGTTAAGGTTTGTGATTCCCTATGCAAGCACGAAAGTCAATAGTTATGCAATGAAATTACATCCTACTTGTGGTGCATTTTTCGGTGTTAATTATGCTCAATGCTCGCTTATGCGATTTTCCATTTCTTGGTTGGTCGCTTCTCAATCTTTTGCTAGCCTTCATTTTGCACTAAGTATGATCACTACTTGTGCATCCAAAATCCTTTAAACCAGTTTTGCCACATGAGTCCACCATACCTACCTATATGCGGTATTCTTTTGCCGTCCTAAGCAAATTTGTATGTGCCATCTCTAATTTTCAAAATAAACTTCTCTTTTGTGTGCTCGTAGCGCTCATGAACCGGTAGGGGGTGGCTAATATATTTCCATGCTAGATATGTTATTATCACGATGAGTGTTTATTCACTTTTCATTGCACGAGAGTAAGGCAAAGGTATTAGGGATGCCCAGTCCCGAAATGAAAATGAATTTGCTTTATGTTGTCAAATAATGAATTCCTTGGAAAGTGTTGGTATGGAAGGCACCCATGGATACGGCTAGCCATGGAAAGTGAAGTATGGTTGAAAAAGAAATAAACTTTTCGGAGTACCGGAGAGTTACGGGAATTCGTATTGGGCCTTAATGGGCCATACAGGAAAGGAGAGAAAGGCCTCAAAAGGTGGCCGCACCCCTCCCCATGGTCTGGTCCGAATTGGACTAGGGAAGGGGGGCGCACCCTTCCTTCTTTCTCCTTCCCCCTTCCCTTCTCCTACTCCCACAAGGAAAGGAGGAGTCCTACTCCCGGTGGGAGTAGGACACCCCCCTATGGCGCGCCTCTCCCCTTGGCCGGCTGCCTCCCCCTTGCTCCTTTATATACGGGGGCAGGGGGCACCCCAGAGACACAACAATTGATCCTTGAGATCTCTTAGCCGTGTGCGGTGCCCCCCTCCACCATATTACACCTCGATAATACCGTTGCGGAGCTTAGGCGAAGCCCTGCGTCGGTGGAACATCATCATCGTCACCACGCCGTCGTGCTGACGAAACTCTCCCTCAACACTCGGCTGGATCGGAGTTCGAGGGACGTCATCGAGCTGAACGTGTGTAGAACTCGGAGGTGCCGTACGTTCGGTACTTGATCGATCGGATCGTGAAGACGTACGACTACATCAACCGCGTTGTGATAACGCTTCCGCTGTCGGTCTACGAGGGTACGTGGACAACACTCTCCCCTCTCGTCGCTATGCATCACCATGATCTTGCGTGTGCGTAGGAAATTTTTTGAAATTACTACGTTCCCCAACAGTGGCATCCGAGCCTGGTTTTATGCGTTGATGCTATGCACGAGTAGAACACAAGTGAGTTGTGGGCGATATAAGTCATACTGCTTACCAGCATGTCATACTTTGGTTCAGCGGTATTGTGAGATGAAGCGGCCCGGACCGACATTACGCGTACGCTTACGCGAGACTGGTTTCACCGTTGCGAGCACTCGTTGCTTAAAGGTGACCGGCGGGTGTCTGTCTCTCTCACTTTAGTTGAACCGAGTGTGGCTACGCCCGGTCCTTGCGAAGGTTAAAACAGCACCAACTTGACAAACTATCGTTGTGGTTTTGATGCGTAGGTAAGAACGGTTCTTGCTAAGCCCGTAGCAGCCACGTAAAACTTGCAACAACAAAGTAGAGGACGTCTAACTTGTTTTTGCAGGGCATGTTGTGATGTGATATGGTCAAGACATGATGTGATATAATTTGTTGTATGAGATGATCATGTTTTGTAGCCGAGTTATCGGCAACTGGCAGGAGCCATATGGTTGTCGCTTTATTGTACGAGATGCAATCGCCATGTAATAGTTTTACTTTATCACTAAGCGGTAGCGATAGTCGTAAAAGCAATAAGTTGGCGAGACGACACCGATGCTACGATGGAGATCAAGGTGTCGCGCCGGTGACGATGGTGATCATGACGGTGCTTTGGAGATGGAGATCACAAGCACGGTGCTTCGGAGATGGAGATCACAAGCACAAGATGATGATGGCCATATCATATCACTTATATTGATTGCATGTGATGTTAATCCTTTATGCATCTTATCTTGCTTTGTTTGACGGTAGCATTATAAGATGATCCTTCACTAAATTATCAAAGTATAAGTGTTCTCCCTGAGTATGCACCGTTGCGAAAGTTCTTCGTGCTGAGACACCACGTGATGATCAGGTGTGATAGGCTCTACGTTCAAATACAACTGGTGCAAAACAGTTGCACACGCGGAATACTCAGGTTAAACTTGACGAGCCTAGCATATAACAGATATGGCCTCGGAACACGGAGACCGAAAGGTCGAGCATGAATCATATAGTAGATATGATCAACACAGTGATGTTCACCATTGAAACTACTCCATCTCACGTGATGATCGGACATGGTTTAGTTGATATGGATCACGTGATCACTTAGAGGATTAGAGGGATGTCTATCTAAGTGGGAGTTCTTAAGTAATATGATTAATTGAACTTAAATTTATCATGAACTTAGTCCTGATAGTATTTTTGCAAATTATGTTGTAGATCAATAGCTCGCGTTGTTGCTTCCCTATGTTTTATTTTTGATATGTTCCTAGAGAAAAATTATGTTGAAAGATGTTAGTAGCAAAGATGCGGATTGGATCCGTGATCTGAGGATTATCCTCATTGCTGCACAGAAAAATTATGTCCTTGATGCACCGCTAGGTGACAGACCTATTGCAGGAGCAAATGCAGACGTTATGAAGGCTAGCTCAATATGATGACTACTTGATAGTTTAGTGCACCATGCTTAACGGCTTAGAATCGGGACTTCAAAGACGTTTTGAACGTCATGGAACATATAAGATGTTCCAGGAGTTGAAGTTAATATTTCAAGCAAATACCCGAGTTGAGAGATATGAAGTCTCCAACAAGTTCTATAGCTAAAAGATGGAGGAGAATCGCTCAACTAGTGAGCATATTGTCTAGGTACTACAATCGCTTGAATCAAGTGGGAGTTAATCTTCAGATAAAATAGTGATTGATAGAATTCTCTAGTCACCATCACCAAGTTAGTAGAACTTCGTGATGAACTACAGTATGCAAGGGATGACGAAAGTAATTCCTGAGCTCTTCGTGATGCTGAAATCGACGAAGGTAGAAATCAAGAAAAACATCAAGTGTTGATGGTTGACGAGACCACTAGTTTCAAGAAAAGGGCAAAGGGATAGAAGGGGAACTTCAAAAAGAACGGCAAGCAAGTTGCTGCTCAAGTGAAGAAGCCTAAGTCTGGTCCTAAGCCTGAGACTAAGTGCTTCTACTGCAAAGGGACTGGTCACTGGAAGCGGAACTACCCCAACTATTTGGTGGATAAGAAGGATGGCAAAGTGAACAAAGGTATATTGGATATACATGTTATTGATGTGTACTTTACTAGTGTTTATAGCAACCCCTCAGTATTTGATACTCGTTCAGTTGCTAAAGAGTAGTAACTCGAAAACGGGAGTTGCAGAATAAACAGAGACTAGTAAAAGGCGAGGTGACGATGTGTGTTGGAAGTAGTTCCAAGATTGGTATGATCATCATCGCACACTCCCTATACTTTCGGGATTAGTGTTGAAACTAAATAAGTGTTATTTGGTGTTTGCGTTGAGCATGAATATGATTTGATCATGTTTATTGCAATACGGTTATTCATTTAAGTGTGACGCCTCCGATTTGACCGTACACTAATCATGCACGCAAATGTGTACGATCAAGATCAGGGACTCACGGGAAGATATCACAACACAACTCTACAACATAAATAAGTCATACAAGCATCATAATACAAGCCAGGGGCCTCGAGGGCTCGAATAGAAGTGCTCGATCATAGACGAGTCAGCGGAAGCAACAATATCTGAGTACAAACATAAGTTAAACAAGTTTGCCTTAAGAAGGCTAGCACAAACTGGGATACAGATCGAACGAGGCGCAGGCCTCCTGCCTGGGATCCTCCTAACTACTCCTGGTCGTCGTCAGCGGGCTGCACGTAGTAGTAGGCACCTCCAGTGTCGTAGGTGTCGTCGTCGACGGTGGCGTCTGGCTCCTGGACTCCAGCATCTGGTTGCGACAACCAGATAGAAAGGAAAGGGGAAAAAGAGGGAGAGAAGCAACCGTGAGTACTCATCCAAAGTACTCGCAAGCAAGGAGCTACACTACATATGCATGGGTATATGTGTAAAGGGGCATATCAGTGGACTAAACTGCAGAATGCCAGAATAAGAGGGGGGATAGCCAATCCTGTCGAAGACTACGCTTCTGGCCATCTCCATCTTGCAGCATGTAGAAGAGAGTAGATTGAAGTCCTCCAAGTAGCATCGCATAGCATAATCCTACCCGGCGATCCCCTCCTCGTCGCCCTGTTAGAGAGCGATCACCGGGTTGTATCTGGCACTTGGAAGGGTGTATTTTATTCAGTATCCGGTTCTAGTTGTCATAAGGTCAAGGTACAACTCCGGGTCGTCCTTTTACCGAGGGACACGGCTATTCGAATAGATAAACTTCCCTGCAGGGGTGCACCACATAACCCAACACGCTCGATCCCATTTGGCCGGACACACTTTTCTGGGTCATGCCCGGCCTCGTAAGATCAACGCGTCGCAGCCCCACCTAGGCTCAACAGAGAGGTCAGCACGCCGGTCTAACCCTATGCGCGCAGGGGCCTGGGCCCATCGCCCTATGCACACCTGCACGTTGCGTACGCGGCCGGAAGCAGACCTAGCCTAGTGGCGTTCCAGTCCAATCCGGCGCGCGCCACTCAGTCGCTGACGTCACGAAGGCTTCGGCTGATACCACGACGCCGGGATACCCATAACTACTCCCGCGTAGATGGTTAGTGCGTATAGACCAAATGGCCAGACTCAGATCAAATACCAATATCTCGTTAAGCGTGTTAAGTATCCGCGAACGCCGACCAGGGCCAGGCCCACCTCTCACCTAGGCGGTCTCAACCTGCCCTGTCGCTCCCCCACAAAGATCCACTTGCGGGTACTCCTACGAGCCGACCCGACTTTAGTCATCACATGTGTCATGTGTATAGTATATAAGTATATACCCGTGATCACCGCCCAAGTGATCACGGCCCGATAGTATAGCACAGCAGACGGACAAGGATGTAGGGCCACTGATGGAAAACTAGCATCCTATACTAATCATGTAGGATTGCAGGTAAAGGTAACAACAGTAGAAGCAAGGGCAGGCTATGCATCAGTATAGGATTAACGAAAAGTAGTAACATGCTACACTACTCTAATGCAAGCAGTATAGAGAAGAATAGGCGATATCTGGTGATCAAGGGGGGGCTTGCCTGGTTGCTCTGGCAAGTAGGAGGGGTCGTCAACTCCGTAGTCGAACTGGGCAGCAGCAGTGTCGGTCTCGTAGTCTACCGGAGAGAAGAGGGGGAAGAAACAGTAAATACAATGCAAACATAAACATGACGATGCGTGACATGACAATGAGCAGTGCGAGGTGTGTCCTAACGCGACAGTAGGTGGTACCGGCGAAGGGGGGAACATCCGGGAAAGTATTCCCGATGTTTTGCGTTTTCGGACAGACGGACCGGAGGGGGAAGGTTGCGAGTTCGATAGGTTAGGGATGTGTGGTGGACGAACGGGCTGCGTATCCGGATTCGTCTCATCGTTCTGAGCAACTTTCATGTACAAAGTATTTCCATCCGAGTTACGGATTAAAAGATATGATTTTCTAAAGTTTTAAATCATTTTAGATTTTATTTAATTTATTTAATTCAACATTATCCGAAACAGTGTTGCGATGACATCAGCATGACATCATGCTGACGTCAGCAGTCATCTGACACGTGGGTCCCGCCTGTCATAGACTGATTAGGGTAATTAGGGTTAACTAATAATTAAACTAATTAATTAAATTAGATTAATCTAAACCGGCTAATTAATTAATTAGTTTTATTTTTATTTTCTTTATTTATTCATTTATTAATTTTTATTAATTAATTTATTATTTTTATTATCATTTATTATTATTATTATTTTTATATTATTACATATATATATATTTAATTCGTTCTGGGTCTGGGGCCCTCTGTTCAGTGGCACAGAGGCCATACAGGGCGCGGGCGACGGGTTACGGGCGCGGGGTGTGGGCGTGGGCGCCCGTGCACCCGAACGGGGCAACAGGGGGCGCCGGCGGTGGCCGTAGCCCGGCGCGGCGGGGCGAGGCCGTGGCCTCGGGGAGGCTCGGCGATGCCAGAGCTGGGCGAGGCCGTGGCCGGAGCGGAAGGGAGCCGAGCGGCGGCTGGCCTCGGCCAAGGCGGCCACGGACAGGGGCGAGGGGAGCTGGCGCCGGGCGTGGCCAGGCAGCGGAGGAGCTGCAGAGCAAGGCCGGGGCCGGGGAAGTTGCGTGAGAACGGGGGCGGGGCTTGCCGGGGGCGCGGCCAGTGCGTCGAGACAAGGAGCGGGCACGCACCCGAAGGGAGGGGAGCGCCGCCGAGCGCATGTGGAGCATAGGCAGGAGGGATCAGAGAGCAGTAGCGGGGGGGGGGGGGCGTCGAGGTCGCAGGCGAGCGCCAGTGCACGACGGCGTGCACGGTGACGTCCGACACGGGGGGAGGGGAGTGCGAGGAGAGGGAGGTGCTCCCGGCGGGGCCGTAGGGGACTGGCAGCGGGCTCGGGGAGGCGCCGGAGCTTGGGGCGACGATGGTCGACGACGGCGCGGTGACGAGCGACGGGCGCGGCGTCTGCAGGCGTCGGTCGACGAGGGAGAGGCGACGGGGCGCGAGGGAGGAGCTGCGAGGCGTCCGGTGAGGGAGGGATCTCCGGGCGGCGGATGGCGGGTCGGGCGCGGCATCGGGGCTAGGCGCCGACGGCGTTCGACGGGGCCGGAGCAACTGCCCCGATCCAGATCCAGACGGGATCGGGTGAGGGAGGGGGAGTGGGGAACGAGGAGGAGTGGGGGGTGTCGGTGGTGGCTAGGGTTGCGGGGGGGTGAGGGGATAAGGAGAGGAGTGGGGGCCGGCCTGGTTGGCCCGATGGCCAGCTGGGCCGCGGTCCAGCAGGGGGGGGGGGTTCTTCCTCCTTTTGTTTTTTTTTTTAATTTCTTTCTTTTATTTATTTTCTTTTCTGTTTTATTTCAATTTAATTTATTTAGGCATTTTATAAAAATATGTTTTCTTTAGTATAATTACCCTTGTAATATTTGGCACCCACCGAACATTTTTGTTTCAATTTTTGAAAAACTTTTAGTGTCGGCATTAATTTAAATTTGAATTTTGAAACGGTTTTGGATCATCGCACGGTTAACAACAGTAACCGAGGTGACGTGGCATGATTAGCGGGGAATTACTGTAGCTTGATTCCCCGGGCGTTACAAATCTCCTCCACTACAAGAAATCTCGTCCCGAGATTTAGGAGGTAGAAGGAAACAGTGCGGGGTATTCTTCGCGTAGACGATCCTCTCGTTCCCAAGTGGCTTCATCTTCAGAATGGTGCGACCACTGGACTTTGAGAAACTTGATCGCCTTCTGACGTGTGCGGCGTTCAGCTTGGTCGAGAATGCGGACCGGATGCTCCTTATAGGAGAGGTCTTGCTGCAATTCGAGCACTTCAGGATCCACAGCTCGGATTGGGTCCTTGAAGCAACGGCGGAGCTGTGACACATGGAACACATCGTGAACCTGAGAAAGGTTTGGCGGTAGCTCCAGTTGGTATGCCACTTTTCCACGCCTTTCGAGAATAGTGAATGGGCCAATATATCGAGGAGCTAGTTTGCCCTTGATTCCGAAGCGGTGAGCACCCTTCATAGGGGTGACTCGAAGATAAGCCTTTTCGCCAGGTTGATAGACCATGTCTTTATGATGACGGTCATACTGACTCTTCTGACGTGACTGAGCAGTCTTGAGATTCTCACGGATAATGCGGACTTGTTCGTCGGCATCTTGGATAATATCCGGACCGAAGAGTGGACGTTCCCCAGTTTCTGACTAGTTCAGAGGGGTTCGGCACTTTCGTCCATATAACACTTTGAAGGGGGCCATCTTCAGACTAGCTTGATAGCTATTATTATAAGAGAACTCAGCATACGGGAGAGATTCCTCCCATTTCTTGCCGAAGGAAATAACACAAGCTCGAAGCATGTCTTCGAGAACTTCGTTGACGCGTTCAACTTGCCCTTGCGACTGAGGATGAAACGCAGTACTGAATGACAGATGAGTTCCCATGGCTTCTTGGAAACTTGCCCAGAATCTTGAAGTGAATAAGCTGCCACGGTCTGAACTGATAACCAATGGAATACCGTGGAGTGAAACAATCCTGGACATATAGAGCGTTGCCAGCTGACTAGCAGTGATCGTTTCTTTGACCGCCAGGAAATGTGCAACTTTGGAAAGCCGGTCAATGACGACAAGAATAGCATCATTACCTTTCTGTGATTTGGGAAATCCAGTGACGAAGTCCATCTCAACATGGTCCCATTTCCATTCAGGAATAGAGATAGGTTGCAGAGTTCCAGCAGGCCTTTGTGTTGGGAATCGTAGCATAATTTAAAATTTTCCTACGCTCACCAAGATGCATCTATGGAGTCTACTAGCAACGAGGGGAAAGGAGTGCAGTCGTACTCGCCGTGATCCAAATCACCGATGACCGAGTGCCGAACGGACGGCACCTCCGCGTTCAACACACGTACGGTGTAGCGACGTCTCCTCCTTCTTGATCCAGCAAGGGGGAAGGAGAGGTTGATGGAGATCCAGCAGCACGACGGCGTGGTGGTAGATGTAGCGGGTCTCGGCAGGGCTTTGCCAAGCTTCTGCGAGAGAGAGAGAGAGAGAGAGAGAGAGAGAGAGAGAGAGAGAGAGAGAGGTGTTGCAGGGGAGGAGGGAGGCGCCCAAGGCTGTAGGTTGCTGCCCTCCCTCCCCCCCTTTATATAGGCCCCCTGGGGGGGGCGCCGGCCCAGGGAGATGGGATCTCCAAGGGGGGGGCGGCGGCCAAAGGGGGGGAAGGGGTGCCTTGCCCCCCAAGGCAAGGGGGAAGCTCCCCCCTAGGGTTCCCAACCCTAGGCGCATGGGGGGAGGCCCAAGGGGGGCGCCCCAGCCCACTAAGGGCTGGTTCCCTTCCACTTTCAGCCCACGGGGCCCTCCGGGATAGGTGGCCCCACCCGGTGGACCCCCGGGACCCTTCCGGTGGTCCCGGTACAATACCGGTAACCCCCGAAACTTTCCCGGTGGCCGAAACTTGACTTCCTATATATAATTCTTCACCTCCGGACCATTCCGGAACCTCTCGTGACGTCCGGGGTCTCATCCGGGACTCCGAACAACTTTCGGGTTTCCGCATACATATATCTCTACAACCCTAGCGTCACCGAACCTTAAGTGTGTAGACCCTACGGGTTCGGGAGACATGCAGACATGACCGAGACGCCTCTCCGGTCAATAACCAACAGCGGGATCTGGATACCCATGTTGGCTCCCACATGTTCCATGATGGTCTCATCGGATGAACCACGGTGTCGAGGATTCAATCAATCCGTATGCAATTCCCTTTGTCCATCGGTATGTTACTTGCCCGAGATTCGATCGTCGGTATCCCAATACCTTGTTCAATCTCGTTACCGGCAAGTCTCTTTACTCGTACCGCAATGCATGATCCCGTGACTAACGCCTTAGTCACATTGAGCTCATTATGATGATGCATTACCGAGTGGGCCCAGAGATACCTCTCCGTCACACGGAGTGACAAATCCCAGTCTCGATCCGTGCCAACCCAACAGACACTTTCGGAGATACCCGTAGTGCACCTTTATAGTCACCCAGTTACGTTGTGACGTTTGGCACACCCAAAGCACTCCTACGGTATCCGGGAGTTGCACGATCTCATGGTCTAAGGAAAAGATACTTGACATTGGAAAAGCTCTAGCAAACGAAACTACACGATCTTTTATGCTATGCTTAGGATTGGGTCTTGTCCATCACATCATTCTCCTAATGATGTGATCCCGTTATCAATGACATCCAATGTCCATAGTCAGGAAACCATGACTATCTGTTGATCAACGAGCTAGTCAACTAGAGGCTTACTAGGGACACATTGTGGTCTATGTATTCACACATGTATTACGATTTCCGGACAATACAATTATAGCATGAATAATAGACAATTACCATGAACAAAGAAATATAATAATAACCATTTATTATTGCCTCTAGGGCATATTTCCAACACTTTGATGTTCTGCTTTGATACGACGGCAAACGTCACACTCAGCAACATAACGAGCAATGTCTTGCTTCATACTAGACCACCAGAATCTCTGACGGATGTCTTGGTACATCTTTGTACTACCAGGGTGGATACATAGAGGCGTATCATGAGCTTCTTTCATAACTTCCTGTGTCATATCCAGGTTCTTCTCTGCACATGGCACCACTAGGCGGCCCTTGAAGTATAAGGTGCCATCTTCAGCAATAGTGAAGAATGAGGGCTTTCCTTCTGCGAGGTAGCGCTTAATCTTGTGGGCTTCAGAGTCATACTTCTGTAGCCTTTTGATGTTGTCCACGAGATCTGGTTTAGCAACTAGGGTATTGAGGGAACCCTGGGTAACAACGTGGAGGTTCACCTTGCCAAACTCCTTAGGAGGGGGAGCGAGTGCACCCTGAGGAACAATATGGAGGTTCAGCTTCCTGAATTCTTCAACAAGCGAGGGCTGAACTTTGTGAACCTGGAGGTGGTTGCAGTAAGACTTGCGGCTCAAGGCATCAGCCATTACATTAGCCTTGCCTGGCGTATAGGAAATACCCAAGTCAAAGTCTGCAACAAGCTCCATCCATCTCTGCTGACGGAGGTTCAGGTCTGGCTGAGTAAACAGATACTTCAGACTTTGGTGGTCAGTGAAGATCTCGCAATGATTACCGAGAAGGTAATGTCGCCACTGCTTCAGCGCATGAATGACAGCAGCAAGTTCAAGGTCGTGAACTGGGTAGTTCTCTTCGTGAGGGCGCAATTGCCGAGAGGCATAAGCAATCACTTTGCGGTCTTGCATTAGGACACAGCCTAATCCTTGACGGGAAGCGTCGCAGTAAATGACGAAGTCCTTCTTAGTATCAGGTGGAGCTAGAACTGGGGCAGAAGTCAACTTGTCTTTGAGTGCCTGGAAACTTTCCTGACATTTGTCTGTCCATTGGAACTTGACGCCCTTATGCAACAGATTAGTCAGAGGCCTGGCGATCTTGGAGAAGTTCTCGACGAATCGACGGCAATAGCTGGCGAGACCGAGAAAACTTCTGACTTGCTTAACGTTCTTGGGAGGAGTCCAATCAAGAATAGCCTGAACTCGCTCGGGGTTGACGGCAATACCATCCTTAGAGATGACATGCCCAAGATAGGTTACTTCCGGTAGCCAGAATTCACATTTGGAGAACTTGGCATATAGTTGATGCTCTCGTAGCTTTTCCAGCACAAGTCGAAGATGTTCAGCATGTTCTTCTTCGTTCTTGGAAAATACCAGGATATCATCCAAATAAACCACGATGAACTTGTCGAGGTAATCCATGAATATATAGTTCATCAGACGAGAGAAGGTGGCTGGAGCATTGGTTAAACCGAAAGACATGACGGTGTACTCGTATGAACCATAGCGAGTCACGAAGGCGGTCTTTGGGATATCCTCTTCGCGAACACGGATCTGGTGGTAACCCAACCTCAAGTCGAGCTTAGAGAACACTGACGAACCCGCCAGTTGATCATACAGATCATTGATCCGAGGAAGAGGGTATTTATTCTGAATGGTAGCTTGGTTTATAGGACGGTAGTCTTGAACTAACCGGTTTGTCCCATCCTTCTTCTTGACAAAGAGAGAAGGTGCTCCCCAAGGAGAGCAACTTGGGCGAATGAATCCTTTGCGAAGAGATTTGTCGATTTCCTCCTTAAGCTCAAGGAGTTCATGCGGCGGCATTTTGTAGGGTCGCTTGGCTATAGGAGTGGTGCCTGGTTTCAAGTCGATGATGAATTCGACAGCTCTAGCAGGGGGAATCCCTGGAAGTTCTTCAGGAAACACGTCGAGGAATTCACGCACGACGGGAATGTTTTCAATGCCCTCGAGTGGTGCAGCGTTCAATGCATTCAATGCATAGAGCCTGGCCTCGGCATTTTGCACCAGATGAGCTTGGTAAGCAACTATTTCATCTGAAGGGTGTAGCAGATGGACGGTCTTAGTGGCGCAAACTATAGAAGCAGTATGCACTTTCAACCAATCCATACCCAAAATGAGGTCGATGTTAGACGACTTCAGGATAATGGGAGAGGCATAGAATTCCAGCCCTTCGATTTCCACCGGGACATCGATGCCAACCAAGGAGGTTTGACACTGTCCCACGGGGGTTTTGACCAGTACCGAGGTGTTCATCTCCTCACATTTAATGCCATGCAGGAATGCAAATTCTGCTGATATGAATGAATGGGATGCTCCTGTATCAAATAAAACGGATGCTGGTACTGAATTTACGAGGAGTGTACCCATCACAGTAGCAGGCTGGTCTTGAGCTTCGTTGAGATCAACGTGGTTGGCATGAGCACGACCATAAGACTTAGCATTGTTGTTGCGGGGCTGGTTGTTACCACGGCCAGTTGCTGGAAGGGCCAGTTGATTCTGGTTCTGGTTGCATTCTCTAGCACGGTGCCCTGGTTGACCACACCTGAAGCACAAGCCATTATTGGGAGTGGGAACAGGAGCTTGGGACGGTGGAGCTGGAAGTCTTGACTGCCTAGATGGTGGTGGAGGCAGACGAGGTGCAGCATAGGTCTGCCTTGGGGCAGATGCATTTGGACGGTACATGCTGTTCGGGATCCATATCTTACGCTTCTGAGAGGGCGAGCCCGAAGATGAGCCCGTGTCACGGTTGCGCCTGTGAGAGCTCTGGTATTCCTGCAGACCAGTTTCGACATTGATGGCCTTGTTCACCAAGGTGGCAAAATCAGCAAAGTCATGCACTAGAAGTGCGAGCTTGATGTCAGCTTGAAGGCCATCACGGAACTTCTCCTGTCTGCGTGCATCAGTTGCAATGTCCTCTTCAGCATAGCGAGACAAGTCCAGAAACTCCCGCTGATAAGCTTCAACAGTTTTGTTGCCTTGGGTGAGGTTGCGGAACTCACGCTTCTTCCGGTCCATGACTCCTTGAGGAATGAAGCGGGCACGGAAAGCAGCTTGGAAGTCTGGCCAGGTGATGATTGTCCCAGCTGGCAGAGTACGCCTGTGGCTGTCCCACCACTGAGCTGCGGGTCCCTTCAGAAAGAAGGAAGCAAAGTTGACATAGCTGGCAGGGGCTACATCGGCAGACTCCATCTCATAGGTGATGTCACGGAGCCAGTCATCAGCATCCAGAGGCTGAGTTGAGCTGCGGTACACAGTTGGGTTCAGGCGCATGAAATCCTGCAGAGTTACTGGGGTTGGTTGCTGGTCCATATTGGGGCGAGGAAACTGAGCCATCATATTTTCCATGAATTGGCGGTTTAGTTCAAACTGTTGGATCATACCAGCCATGTACTCAGGTGGTGGTGGGGCATTGCCACTACGACCACGACCACCTGGCCTAACCATCCTGCTAATATATAACAGGGGTAGTTTAGCATTGAGAAATTTGCAAAGACAAGAATCATTCATGATGAAACATGCATAATGAAAGGAGCACGATAGCTACTACATAGTAGTCGGCATAACTTACAAAAGGGGTCATGCATAGAGTTCAGTACATAGACTAAAACATCATAGGCGGCACACAGGCTCGCGGCGAATGCATCTAACACTACAAGCAAGTCCACATCAGTCCCAAGAGGTAATGTGGAGGTAATCGTAGCCCGACAGCTGGTAGTGAGGCAACGGATAGCCCTCCACGTCAGCAGACTGGGGGCCGCGGATACTCAGGTGTAGAGCCCGACGCTCAGGTGGCAGAAGAGGTCCAAGTGCGGGAGAGTAGCCTCCCACCTCTGGCCAACCGACACCGTGGGGCATCACGGTCCTGGCTGGGTAGATCGCAGTACGCGGTAGCTGTCCAGATCGGACAAAGGGGTGCAGCAGCGTCAGAGCACGGTAAAGGTGCTGACGGGTGGTGTACATCTCGTGGCGAAGAGCTCGGTTAGCTCGATCCAGCCCATCAGCATGCAGAACCAAGTTCTGATGGTAGAAGGGCTCTCGATTGACAGTGGAGTAGGCAGCAGTATAGTATCCCTCCGCACCAACATTAGATGCGATAGCAATGTGCATGAAAGGGGAGGTGTCCAACTCCCGATACTCTCCACGAAGACGTGTCAGAGCAGCATAGGCAGCATCGTGGACAGCCATATCGATGGTCACACCGACACCATGTGCGGTGTGCAGCACAGTAGTGGAGTCATACTCCCGCGAGTAGAGGTGGACGATGGCACGGTACTGCTCCTGGTTAAAGTCCTGGTACTCCTCGTAGACGGTGTACTCAGGGTGCCAGCGATAACCCAGATAGGTCATCATCTCAGCTAGCACAGCCGGTGATCCCGAGGCACCAATGGCCGTCGTGTGGCGCACGACCTGCCTCGTTGGTTCCATCTGAAAGTAAAGACGTTTCAAAGGAGTCAAATGACAGTGTGTGAAATGTTCAAAATACTATTCTAAGAAACAACTATGGCTTATCCAACTTTGGGGTGAATGCGGTCACGGGATCCTAGTGTTAGAGTTAGTAAATTCGTTTAAGCCGAGTAGAAGAGAGTTCAGAGTCCCAGAGTAAAGGTCGAGGAGTAAAAAGATCCTTGTACCACCCAATGGCGACGTGGGCCCGTAAGACACACAGCCATGTTAGTAAAAGTTTTGTAATGTCTAGACTCGACTTCGGCCAAGGAGTGTGGAAAGGGGGATTCCTACAGGCAGTCAGCTCTGATACCAACTTGTGACGCCCCCGATTTGACCGTACACTAATCATGCACGCAAATGTGTACGATCAAGATCAGGGACTCACGGGAAGATATCACAACACAACTCTAAAACATAAATAAGTCATACAAGCATCATAATACAAGCCAGGGGCCTCGAGGGCTCGAATACAAGTGCTCGATCATAGACGAGTCAGCGGAAGCAACAATATCTGAGTACAGACATAAGTTAAACAAGTTTGCCTTAAGAAGGCTAGCACAAACTGGGATACAGATCGAACGAGGCGTAGGCCTCCTGCCTGGGATCCTCCTAACTACTCCTGGTCGTCGTCAGCGGGCTGCACGTAGTAGTAGGCACCTCCAGTGTCGTAGGTGTCGTCGTCGACGGTGGCGTCTGGCTCCTGGACTCCAGCATCTGGTTGCGACAACCAGATAGAAAGGAAAGGGGAAAAAGAGGGAGAGAAGCAACCGTGAGTACTCATCCAAAGTACTCGCAAGCAAGGAGCTACACTACATATGCATGGGTATATGTGTAAAGGGGCATATCAGTGGACTAAACTGCAGAATGCCAGAATAAGAGGGGGGATAGCCAATCCTGTCGAAGACTACGCTTCTGGCCATCTCCATCTTGCAGCATGTAGAAGAGAGTAGATTGAAGTCCTCCAAGTAGCATCGCATAGCATAATCCTACCCGGCGATCCCCTCCTCGTCGCCCTGTTAGAGAGCGATCACCGGGTTGTATCTGGCACTTGGAAGGGTGTATTTTATTCAGTATCCGGTTCTAGTTGTCATAAGGTCAAGGTACAACTCCGGGTCGTCCTTTTACCGAGGGACACGGCTATTCGAATAGATAAACTTCCCTGCAGGGGTGCACCACATAACCCAACACGCTCGATCCCATTTGGCCGGACACACTTTTCTGGGTCATGCCCGGCCTCGTAAGATCAACGCGTCGCAGCCCCACCTAGGCTCAACAGAGAGGTCAGCACGCCGGTCTAACCCTATGCGCGCAGGGGCCTGGGCCCATCGCCCTATGCACACCTGCACGTTGCGTACGCGGCCGGAAGCAGACCTAGCCTAGTGGCGTTCCAGTCCAATCCGGCGCGCGCCACTCAGTCGCTGACGTCACGAAGGCTTCGGCTGATACCACGACGCCGGGATACCCATAACTACTCCCGCGTAGATGGTTAGTGCGTATAGACCAAATGGCCAGACTCAGATCAAATACCAATATCTCGTTAAGCGTGTTAAGTATCCGCGAACGCCGACCAGGGCCAGGCCCACCTCTCACCTAGGCGGTCTCAACCTGCCCTGTCGCTCCCCCACAAAGATCCACTTGCGGGTACTCCTACGAGCCGACCCGACTTTAGTCATCACATGTGTCATGTGTATAGTATATAAGTATATACCCGTGATCACCGCCCAAGTGATCACGGCCCGATAGTATAGCACAGCAGACGGACAAGGATGTAGGGCCACTGATGGAAAACTAGCATCCTATACTAATCATGTAGGATTGCAGGTAAAGGTAACAACAGTAGAAGCAAGGGCAGGCTATGCATCAGTATAGGATTAACGGAAAGTAGTAACATGCTACACTACTCTAATGCAAGCAGTATAGAGAAGAATAGGCGATATCTGGTGATCAAGGGGGGGCTTGCCTGGTTGCTCTGGCAAGTAGGAGGGGTCGTCAACTCCGTAGTCGAACTGGGCAGCAGCAGTGTCGGTCTCGTAGTCTACCGGAGAGAAGAGGGGGAAGAAACGGTAAATACAATGCAAACATAAACATGACGATGCGTGACATGACAATGAGCAGTGCGAGGTGTGTCCTAACGCGACAGTAGGTGGTACCGGCGAAGGGGGGAACATCCGGGAAAGTATTCCCGATGTTTTGCGTTTTCGGACAAACGGACCGGAGGGGGAAGGTTGCGAGTTCGATAGGTTAGGGATGTGTGGTGGACGAACGGGCTGCGTATCCGGATTCGTCTCGTCGTTCTGAGCAACTTTCATGTACAAAGTATTTCCATCCGAGTTACGGATTAAAAGATATGATTTTCTAAAGTTTTAAATCATTTTAGAATTTATTTAATTTATTTAATTCAACATTATCCGAAACAGTGTTGCGATGACATCAGCATGACATCATGCTGACGTCAGCAGTCATCTGACACGTGGGTCCCGCCTGTCATAGACTGGTTAGGGTAATTAGGGTTAACTAATTAATTAACTAATAATTAAACTAATTAATTAAATTAGATTAATCTAAACCGGGTTAATTAACTAACTAATTAATTATTTTTATTTTTATTTTTATTTTCTTTATTTATTAATTTTTATTAATTAATTTATTTTTTTATTATCATTTATTATTATTATTATTATATTATTATTATTTTATATATATATTTTTTTAATTCGTTCTGGGGCTGGGCCCCTCTGTTCAGTGGCATAGAGGCCATACAGGGTGCGGGCGACGGGTTACGGGCGCAGGGTGTGGGCGTGGGCGCCCGTGCGCCCGAACGGGGCAACAGGGGGCGCCAGCGGTGGCCGTAGCCCGGCGCGGCGGGGCGAGGCCGTGGCCTCGGGGAGGCTCGGCGATGCCAGAGCTGGGCGAGGCCGTGGCCGGAGCGGAAGGGAGCCGAGCGGCGGCTGGCCTCGGCCAAGGCGGCCACGGACAGGGGCGAGGGGAGCCGGCGCCGGGCGTGGCCAGGCAGCGGAGGAGCTGCAGAGCGAGGCCGGGGCCGGGGAAGTTGCGTGAGAACGGGGGCGGGGCTTGCCGGGGGCGCGACCAGTGCGTCGAGACAGGGAGCGGGCACGCGCCCGAATGGAGGGGAGCGCCGCCGAGCGCATGTGGAGCATAGGCAGGAGGGATCAGAGAGCAGTAGCGGGGGGGGGGGGCGTCGAGGTCGCAGGCGAGCGCCAGTGCGCGACGGCGTGCACGGTGACGTCCGACACGGGGGGGAGGGGAGTGCGAGGAGAGGGAGGTGCTCACGGCGGGGCCGTAGGGGACTGGCAGCGGGCTCGGGGAGGCGCCGGAGCTTGGGGCGACGATGGTCGACGACGGCGCGGTGACGAGCGACGGGCGCGGCGTCTGCAGGAGTCGGTCGACGAGGGAGAGGCGACGGGGCGCGAGGGAGGAGCTGCGAGGCGTCCGGTGAGGGAGGGATCTCCGGGCGGCGGATGGCGGGTCGGGCGCGGCGTCGGGGCTGGGCGCCGACGGCGTTCGACGGGGCCGGAGCAACTGCCCCGATCCAGATCCAGACGGGATCGGGTGAGGGAGGGGGAGTGGGGAACGAGGAGGAGTGGGGGGTGTCGGTGGTGGCTAGGGTTGCGGGGGGGGGGGTGAGGGGATAAGGAGAGGAGTGGGGGCCGGCCTGGCCGGCCTGGTTGGCCCGATGGCCAGCTGGGCCGCGGTCCAGCGGGGGGGGGGGGGGTTCTTCCTCCTTTTGTTTTTTTTGTTTTTTTAATTTCTTTCTTTTATTTATTTTCTTTTCTGTTTTATTTCAATTTAATTTATTTAGGCATTTTATAAAAATATGTTTTCTTTAGTATAATTACCCTTGTAATATTTGGCACCCACCGAACATTTTTGTTTCAATTTTTGAAAAACTTTTACTGTCGGCATTAATTTAAATTTGAATTTTGAAACGGTTTTGGATCATCGCACGGTTAATAACAGTAACCGAGGTGACGTGGCATGATTAGCGGGGAATTACTGTAGCTTGATTCCCCGGGCGTTACATTAAGTTAGAGAACAATTGTTGTTCTGTTTACATGAATAAAAACCTTCTATGGTCATACACACCAACGAAAATGGTTTGTTGGATCTCGATCGTAGTGATACACATATTCATAATAATGAAGCCAAAAGATGCAAAGTTAATAATGATAGTGCAACTTATTTGTGGCACTGCCGTTTAGGTCATATTGGTGTAAGGCGCATGAAGAAATTCCATACTGATGGGATTTTGGAATCACTTGATTATGAATCACTTGATGCTTGCGAACCGTGCCTCATGGGCAAGATGACTAAAAACGCCGTTCTCTGGAACTATGGAGAGAGCAACAGATTTGTTAGAAATCATACATACAGATGTATGTGGTCCGATGAATATTGAGGCTCGTAGCAGGTATCATTATTTTCTGACCTTCACAGATGATTTGAGCAGATATGGGTATATCTACTTGATGAAACACAAAGTCTGAAACATTTGAAAAGTTCAAAGAATTTCAGAGTGAAGTGGAGAATCATCGTGAATAGAAAATAAGGTTTCTATGATTTGATCGCGGAGACAAATATTTGAGTTACGAGTTTGGTCTTCAATTAAAACAATGTGGAATAGTTTCACAAATTCATGCCACCTGGAACACCACAACATAATGGTGTGTCCGAACGTCATAACCGTACTTTATTGGATATAGTGCAATCTATGATGTCTCTTACCAATTTACCACTATCGTTTTGGGGTTATGCATTAGAGACAGCTACATTCACATTAAATAGGGCACCATCAAAATCCGTTGAGACGACGCCTTATGAACTGTGGTTTGGCAAGAAACCAAAGTTGTCGTTTCTTAATGTTTGGGGTTGCGATGCTTATGTGAAAAAGTTTCATCCTGATAAGCTCAAACCCAAATCGGAGAAATGTGTCTTCATAGGATACCCAAAGGAGACAGTTGGGTACACCTTCTATCACAGATCCGAAGGCAAGACATTCGTTGCTAAAAATGGATCCTTTCTAGAGAAGGAGTTTCTCTCGAAAGAAGTGAGTGGGAGGAAAGTAGAACTTGATAAGGTAACTGTACCTGCTCCCTTATTGGAAAGTAGTTCATCACAGAAATTTGTTCCTGTGACTCCTACACCAATTAGTGAGGAAGTTAATGATGATGATCATGTAACTTCAAATCAAGTTACTACCAAACCTCGTAGGTAAACCAGAGTAAGATCCGCACCAGAGTGGTACGGTAATCCTGTTCTGGAGGTTATGTTACTAGACCATGACGAACCTACGAACTATGAGGAAGCAATGATGAGCCCAGATTCCGCGAAATGGCTTGAGGCCATGAAATCTGAGATGAGATCCATATATAAGAACAAAGTATGGACTTTGATTGACTTGCCCAATGATCGGCGAGCCATTGAGATTAAATGGATCTTCAAGAGGAAGACGGACGCTGATAGTAGTGTTACTATCTACAAAGCTAGAATTGTCGGAAAAAGGTTTTTGACAAAGTGCAAGGTGTTGACTACGATGAGAGTTTCTCACTCGTATCTATGCTTAAGTCTGTCCGAATCATGTTAGCAATTGCCGCATTTTATGAAATATGGCAAATGGATAAACAAAACTGCATTCCTTAATGGATTTATTAAAGAAGAGTTGTATATGATGCTACCAGGAAGTTTTGTCAATCCTAAAAGTGCTAACAAAATATGCAAGCTCCAGGGATCCATCTATGGACTGGTGCAAGCATCTCGGAGTTGGAATATACGCTTTGATAAGTTGATCAAAGGATATAGTTTTATACACACTTGCGGTGAAGCCTGTATTTACAAGAAAGTGAGTGGGAGCACTACAGCATTTCTGATAAGTATATGTGAATGACATATTGTTGATCGGAAATAATGTAGAATTATTCTACAAAGCATAAAGGAGTGTTTGAAAGGAGTTTTTCAAAGAAAGACCTCGGTGAAGCTGCTTATATATTGAGCATCAAGATCTATAGAGATAGATCAAGACGTTTGATAAGTTTTTCAATGAGTACATACCTTAACAAGATTTTGAAGTAGTTCAAAATAGAACAGTCAAAGAAAGAGTTCTTGCCTGTGTTACAAGGTGTGAAATTGAGTAAAGACTCAAAGCCCGACCATGGCAAAAGATAGAAAGAGAATGAAACGCATTCCCTATGCCTTGGCCATAGGTTCTATAAAGTATGCCATGCTGTGTACCAGATCTATTGTATACCCTACACTGATTTTGGCAAGGGAGTACAATAGTGATCTAGGAGTAGATCACTGGACAGCGGTCAAAATTATCCTTAGTGGAATAAGGATATGTTTCTCGATTATGGAAGTGACAAAAGGTTCGTCGTAAAGGGTTACGTCGATGCAAGTTTTGACACTAATCTAGATGACTCTAAGTCTCGGTCTAGATACATATTGAAAGTGGGAGCAATTAGCTAGAGTAGCTCCGTGCAGAGCATTGTAGACATAGAAATTTGCAAAATACTTACGGATCTGAATGTGACAGACCCGTTGACTAAAATTATCTCACAATCAAAACATGATCACACCTTAGTACTCTTTGGGTGTTAATCACATAGCGATGTGAACTAGATTATTGACTCTAGTAAACCCTTTGAGTGTTGGTCACATAGAGATGTGAACTATGGGTGTTAATTACATGGTGATGTGAATTATTGATGTTGAATCACATGGCGATGTGAACTAGATTATTGACTCTAGTGCAAGTGGGAGATTGAAGGAAATATGCCCTAGAGACAATAATAAAGTATTATATATTTCCTTATATCATGATAAATGTTTATTATTCATGCTAGAATTGTATTAACCGGAAACATAATACATGTGTGAATACATAGACAAACAAGAGTGTCACTAGTATGCCTCTACTTGACTAGCTCGTTAATCAAAGATGGTTATGTTTCCAAGACATAGACATGAGTTGTCATTTGATTAACGGGATCACCTCATTAGGAGAATGACGTGATTGACTTGACCCATTCCGTTAGCTTAGCACTCGATCGTTTAGTATGTTGCTATTGCTTTCTTCATGACTTATACATGTTCCTATGACTATGAGATTATGCAACTCCCGTTTACCGGAGGAACACTTTGTGTGCTACCAAACGTCACAACGTAAATGGGTGATTATAAAGGTGCTCTACAGGTGTCTCCAAAGGTACTTGTTGGGTTGGCGTATTTCGAGATAGGATTTGTCACTCCAATTGTCGGAGAGGTATCTCTGGGCCCACTCGGTAATGCACATCACTATAAGCCTTGCAAGCATTATGACTAATGAGTTAGTTGCGGGATGATGTGTTACGGAACGAGTAAAGAGACTTGCTGGTAACGAGATTGAACTAGGTATCGAGATACCGACGATCAAATCTCGGGCAAGTAACATACCGGTGACAAAGGGAACAACGTATGTTGTTATGCGGTCTGACCGATAAAGATCTTCGTAGAATATGTGGGAGCCAATATGGGCATCCAGGTCCCGCTATTGGTTATTGACCGGAGAGGTGTCTCGGTCATGTCTACATAGTTCTCGAACCCGTAGGGTCCGCACGCTTAACGTTACGATGACAGTTTTATTGAGTTTTGATGTACCGAAAGAGTTCGGAGTCCCGGATGAGATCGGGGATATGACGAGGAGTCTCGAAATGGTCGAGACGTAAAAATCGATATATTGGACGACTATATTCGGACTTCAGAAAGGTTCCGAGTGATTCGGGTATTTTTCGGAGTACCGGAGAGTTACAGGAATTCGTATTGGGCCTTAATGGGCCATACGGGAAAGGAGAGAAAGGCCTCAAAAGGTGGCCGCACCCCTCCCCATGGTCTGGTCCGAATTGGACTAGGGAAGGGGGGCGCACCCTTCCTTCTTTCTCCTTCCCCCTTCCCTTCTCCTACTCCCACAAGGAAAGGAGGAGTCCTACTCCGGGAGTAGGACTCCCCCCTATGGCGCGCCTCTCCCCTTGGCCGGCTGCCTCCCCCTTGCTCCTTTATATACGGGGGCAGGGGGCACCCCAGAGACACAACAATTGATCCTTGAGATCTCTTAGCCGTGTGCGGTGCCCCCCTCCACCATATTACACCTCGATAATACCGTTGCGGAGCTTAGGCGAAGCCCTGCGTCGGTGGAACATCATCATCGTCACCACGCCGTCGTGCTGACGAAACTCTCCCTCAACACTCGGCTGGATCGGAGTTCGAGGGACGTCATCGAGCTGAACGTGTGTAGAACTCGGAGGTGCCGTACGTTCGGTACTTGATCGGTCGGATCGTGAAGACGTACGACTACATCAACCGCGTTGTGATAACGCTTCCGCTGTCGGTCTACGAGGGTACGTGGACAACACTCTCCCCTCTCGTTGCTATGCATCACCATGATCTTGCGTGTGCGTAGGATTTTTTTTGAAATTACTACGTTCCCCAATACTAAGGGGCACTATGATCGTACTTGAGCATTGGGTGTAGCTAATACGCGAGTGTGTTTCATGAATTGATCAATGATTGAGCATGATGGGCTAGGGATAACTTATTTTAGTGTTGATATTTTGAAAGACATGGTTGCTTGTTGATATGCTTGAGTATCGAAGTCCTCATGTCAAAACTAGACTATTGCTTTGAACCATATAAACGTCCAAATGTCCATGCTACAAAGAAAATAATATGAGTTGAGCATGTTAGGCAGCATTCCACATCAAAAATTCTGTTTTTATCATTTACCTACTCGAGGACGAGCAGGAATTAAGCTTTGGGATGCTAATATGTCTCCAACGTATTTATAATTTTTTATTGTTCCATACTGTTATATTATCATTCTTGGATGTTTTATAATCATTTTATATTATTTTTTGTACTAACCTATTGACATAGAGTCAAGTGCCAGTTGCTGTTTTTTGCATGTTTTTTACATCGCATGTAATCAATACCAAACGGAGTCCAAACGCAACGAAACTTTTTGTGGATTTTTTGGACCAGAAGACATCCAGTGGGCCGAAGAAGCACCCGGGTGCTGCTGCGAGGGGAGCACAACCCACCAGGGCGCGCCTGGAGGCCCAGGCACGCCCTGGTGGGTTGTGTCCACCTCGGTTGCCTCCCGAACCGCCTCTTTACTCTATAAATACCCCAATATTCCAGAAACCCTAAAGGAGTCGACGAAAATCAATTTCAGCTGCCGCAAGTTCAGAACCACCAGATCCAATTGATAAGCACATTTCATATACATCTTTTGGCACTCAAATATGCGGTTTATTGAGATATGACCATCAATTCTTGCTGTGAAATATTGAATATTGACATGAAAATCATATAAAGGATCATTTACTAGTCTTTGGTCTATTTTGCAGAAATGTGCGCAAAGGCACTATAAATCTTCAAGATCTGGACTAAGTGGCTAAGAGAACGAAGAAGAGGAGGAAGAATGGACCCGACCGTGAAGAAAAGAAGTAACCAGAGGGGCCAAGCTAAAGTTGGAGGGATCATCTTGTGAAGAAAGAAGAGAAGTGGAAGGGCGAAAGAGCAAAAGTGGCAGATCGGGGGGGTGGGTCAAATCCCTAGCGGAGCCTCCGTTTTCCCCTCGGGCCTGGCCACATCTCCCCTCTCGTCTCCTTCTCCACCACCGGTCGCCGCCGCGGCCAGGCCGGCGTGGCGGCGCGCCACCGCGCCATCACCAGCATCCGCCAGCACACACCGTCCATCCATCCAGCCACCAGCGCCACCGCATCACCACCGCGCCTCCGCGACCTCGCTGCTCCACATCATCCATCCATCCACCACTCCGTCTTCGCCGCCATCACCTTGCGCGCTCCACTTCGTCGCCGCGCCTGGCGCGTCCGACCAGACGGGCGTCTGGTTCCCCGCGCCACCTGCTGCTGCTCTCTCCCTCTCCACTGCTCCTCCCCTCGTCTCCACTTCCTCCGTTTCTCTTCTTCTTCTCCACAAACCTGCTGCTCTTCTTCTTCTCTCAACGCTCCTGCTGCTTCTTCTCCTTGCATCCCTTTGCTGCTGTTGCCTCAACCTGCTGCTTCTCTTCTTCCACGCAATCTGCTGCTCTTCTTGCGCCCAAGCTCCTGCTTCTTCTTTTCTGAATCCCCAAACGCTGTTGCTGCTCCCTTCGCCTTAATCTCCTGTTGTTGATTTTCTCCTTCCCTTGCTCTGCTTCTCTCCCTGCCTTACTGCTACTCTTCCTCCTTACCTCCTCTGCTGTTACCTTTTATTTTTCTCCCTTACTATATTCTCTGAATTTTCTGTAATAGAAGATGTGTAGTACATGTAATATTCAGATTTGAGTAGTGCTAGCAGCCTGTTATTTGTTCAGTTCAGACTTCCTGTGTGTGATAATTAGTTAAATTTGTCACTCGTGTACTGCTCGTGTTCGTTTAATTTGTAGTTCCTGTGTTGCTCAAGTAGCCGTGACATATATGTATGTGGTGTGGAATCTATATGTCCCAGTACCAAACTACTTCTGCATGTTCAGTACTATGATATATCTTTTATTTCTAGTTCTTATAATCCTTATATGTACTTGTGATATATACGTGCTTGTGATGTGAATCAGTTCTGCCCCTTTGCTTACATACTTTCTAATAATATATGTGTCCTTTTATTGTAGATTTCCTTTTGTAGTCTATGTATGCATGTGTTAGTGTTTTATTGTCTCAAGTAAAACAAAAATACCAAAAAGACATGAGTAAAATCTGAACTTCCTATGCTATTTTGCATTTTCTTTTGTCAACGATCTTCCGGAACAACCTCGTTAGTTTAGGTTTTATTTTCTTGCGATCATCTTCTAAATTGTCACCTAGCTTTAGTCGAGTGCCGTCGCTGTTTGCCTAGTCCCTGTGGAGAACACGACATCCGTAGTTTGGGCGTAAAAACCTCACTACACTTACTATCGATCATTTTGGCACCGTTGCCGGGGACTAGCGTCGAGCGATTTTGTTAGGCTATAGACTAGTTTTTTCTTGTTTTTGCCTTTGTGCTATATATATGTGATATATCTCTAACCCCTAACCCTTGTTCAAGTTATTTTCTCTTTCTTTGCTTGGTCATTCTGCAGGTTATTGCATCTTCTCAGATATGGCTTACTATTCAGATCATCATGCTTATGCGAGCAACACTACAAATAGCACGGAAAGTATTCAAGACCTGATAAGTAAGATTTCCCATCGATTAGATGATTTAGCTCGGCAGCGAGAAGTAGTTTTTGAGGATAGGCCTAGCTCTTATGATCCTTATTCTAGAGGTCATCCTTATGTTGCTCCTACATGCCATATTTGTGGATTTCAGGGCCATTCACTCGCTGAATGTCAGCGTGGTTACTCTCACCCTCCCGATAGTTATGGCATGAGCTTCGCCCCATAGCCTAGCTCATATCAAAACAATTTCTCATATGGGTGACCTGAAAACCAGAATATGTCATATAGGAACAACAGCCTTGAGATCTCATCGTTTGCCTCTAGTTATCCATTGCAGGGAATTAGGTACAATGAGGAGAGCCACAACCATGCACCACAACAGTTTTATTCTCCTCCTACTCATATACCGCAGCACCAGGAGATGTGTCCAATGGAGTTAAATGGTCCTCCATTTGGTCAACCAACAACTCCAGCACCTGTTGTGCAATCTCATGTGCAAGTGCCCACACAAGATGAGTTCGATGACATAGACAAGCTCACACTTTTGAGTCTCGAGTTCACTTGGAGTGCCGAGGATGATCCTATTAGGAAGGTTATACTAGAGGAAATGAAGAAGATCAAGAATGGGAAGGAGCTAGTGGAAGAAGGAAGATTAAGAAGAACATCAACGCTGGCAGTACTATCTCTTCCCTCCTTGAGCTGAGTGTTGCTGGGATATCCCTTGAGGTGTGTGAGGTTTCAACACCGTCACATTCAGCTGAGCAAGATAGCAAGAGTCCAGAGGAAGAGAGACCTCAGAGGAAGAGAGACCTCAGATTGAAGATGTACTTGAAGCCAAGGAACAAGATGATCTGGAGCTCAAATGCCCAAGTGATCAACTTGAAGATCCAATGTCTTTCTTTCCCAAAGAAGTAAAAGAAGCTGATGCAGTTGAAGATGGAGAACCTGAGATTCATTTGCCTATTATCATACAAGAGCGTGATGTGCCAGGTTTACCTAATCCTCTTGATGTCATGCGTCCGTATAGTTTCTTTGCTACTACCTTGCATTACATGATTCCATCACTTAAGATTGATTTGAAAACTCATATGCTTGGATATGATGATACATACACTGTTGGTGGCATTGCTCTCATTTATGATGATGACACTTATTCTCCTCATGCTAGACTTATGCTTAATGGTAAATATCATCCTCATGTTAGCATTGAGCTTGTTGATTCTATCATACTTGTCATATTCTATATTCCTATGCTTATATAATTGGATATTCCATTGATGACTTGGAGGGTATTATCCCTACCATTTGCATTGTCTCTTTCGTTGAGTCCTCTTTCAGGTTTCTGCTTGTGCACGAATCAATATATGATGACCAGGTTCGAGGTGACATCCCTTGGGATCCCGGTGGAGTCAGAGCATGGAGATGAGGAGAAGCAAGGGGCACACATGAAGAAGAGTGAAGCTGAAGCATGCACGAGGAAGCAAAGGAGAAGAACTGCAGCTTAGAGAGTGATCAAGCGAGTGCTACATCATCAAAGCCCGGTGAGCTGTTTCATGATCCATTTTGAAATCATCATCCATTGATGCTTGCTGAATTAAATTGCTATTTGGGTTGCTTGTGCCATTTCTTAAATGTCGTCCCACTGAATTTCACCTTTGACATATGGTGCTTGATGAGAATATGTGAACTGATTGTTGAATGCCTTGTAAACTAGTGATCTACATCCTGTTTGCTTTGCTGAAAGTAGTGAAAGCTATTAGTTTTGAGTGCTCAAATCCCTAGTGCACTAGTAAACTTAATCATTTTTTGCTTTTACCTCGATAAACCTAGATCATTAAGTGTCAGATGCTCAGTTTGTGCCTAATGTGTTCCCATTGAGAGCAATCACTTACCATTATGGATTAGCATGCTATGTTCTCTGGATCGATAGCATGTGAACTAGACATGGCCAACTTGATCTATTTATCTTGCAATGGGAAGATGTGCTTTGTGATGGGTTCGATCTTATGGTGCTTGATCCCAGTGACAGAAGGGGAACCGACACGTATGTATCGTTGCTATTAAGGATAACAAGATGGGGTCTATTTCTACATAAATAGATCTTGTCTACATCATGTCATCATTCTTATTGCATTACTCCGTTTCTCCATGAACTTAATACACTAGATGCATGCTGGATAGCGGTCGATGTGTGGAGTAATAGTACTAGATGCAGGCAGGAGTCGGTCTACTAATCTTGGACGTGCTGCCTATATAATGGTCATTGTCTGGATATCATCATGATTATTTAAAGTTTTATCAATTGCCCAACAGTAATTCGTTTACCCACCGTTTGATATTTTTCTCAAGAGAAGCCACTAGTGAAACCTACGCCCCCCGCGTCTCTTCTTTATTATATTTGCCTTTGTGATCTATTTTTATTTGCTTTTATTTTCAGATCTAT
The DNA here is from genome assembly GCF_002575655.3 of Aegilops tauschii subsp. strangulata. Lineage (NCBI taxonomy): Eukaryota > Viridiplantae > Streptophyta > Magnoliopsida > Poales > Poaceae > Aegilops > Aegilops tauschii. The sequence goes on from NC_053037.3 coordinate 394,287,121, forward strand.
TAAACCAAAAATACCTTCTGCATTTTATTTTATCTCGCGTTCCCGCGAGATCCATCTATCAAATTATTACAACTTTCTCACGTTCGTTTGCCAATTTCTGTCACCGTTGCCCGAAAGGGATTGACAACCCCTTTTACACGTCGGGTTGCGAGTATTTGTTATTTGTGTGCAGGTGCCGTTCACGTAGTGTTGCGTGATTCTCCTATTAGTTCGATAACCTTGGTCTTATCACTGAGGGAAATACCTACCGTTGCTGTGCTGCATCATCCCTTCCTCTTTGGGGAAATACCGACGTAGTTCTAGCAGACATCTGCAGCCGGGGATGATGACGTCCTAATGAGGACGCGGCCAACGACGAGTCGGCGCCACCCTCTTTTTTCTCTGCTCCACCCTCCTTCGCGCCACCCTCACTGGTGCATTGCACCATGACCATCGGTGAGGCCCATGCCCATTACATGGACATCATGCGGGAGGAGCCGTTTCGGGAGCACAGGCCAATGCCGCCTACAACCACCACCTCCTCCAGGTGCACCTGCAGGCGGAGGAGCAGCTCTCAACCGGCAAGGCGGTCGCGTCGGACGCGGACCTGACTGAGCAAGAAACGTTGCCCGAGTCCTACCGCTCTGCCTGCAAGATCCGCCTCGCCCGCTGGTGGTACCGCCAGCAGGTGGCAGAGGTGGCAGCCGGGTACAAGGAGGGCGACAAGGCGGGCGAGGTGATGTTCGGTGAGACCGAAGAGAAGGACGAGGACATCACCGATGCCACGCCCCGCCGCCACAACCACGAAGCCGGCACGTCCGCGGATGCTGCCCATAGCGAGGAAGAGTAGTGCATGGTAGGTCATCGCCGCTCGGGTCCTAGGAAGGCCACCGCTCCTCCCCTTCCGTCGACGCCAAGCTGGGTGGGCCCAACATCGACAACCAATTAGCCGCTTGGCGGTGACGTGAAGACGGACAGCTTCACTTCCGGGTCTCCAGAGACGTAGGTTACAGAGACGGAGCTGGAGAACGTGAAGCTTCAGTTCTCAGGGCTCATGGAACGATACGAGAATCAAACGCCGGCGACCATTTGGATTAGGTATTAATTATACCTCTAGAGTCAGACCAACACCACTTAGTTGATGTAAATGTAATTAAATTCTTCATGTTTATATGAAATCCGGCTGTGTTTGCATGAATTTCATCCGGTTGATTCGAACTATTGTCAAAATATATGCTGCCAGGGTTGGATGGCGGCCTCCCGCATCCGTGTTCGTGGACTGGTGATACGTATCCAATGTATCTATAATTTTTGATTGTTTCATGCTGTTATATAATCATTCTTGGATGTTTTACAATCATTTTATAGCAACTTTATATCATTTTTTGGGACTAACCTATTGACATAGTGTCCAGTGTCAGTTGCTGTTTTTTGCTTGTATTTTACTTCGCAGAATATCAGTACCAAACGGAGTCCAAACGCAGCGAAACTTTTTGGAGAATTTTTATGGACCAGAGGGAACAACATGGGCCAAAGAAGTACCCGATGGATGCCCCGAGGGGGGCACAACCCACCTGGGCGTGCCTGGGGATCCAGGCGCGCCCTAGTGGGTTGTGCCCACTTCGGTGGCCTCCCGAACCGCCTCTTCGCCCTATAAATATTCAAATATTTCAGAAACCCTAGAGGAGTCGATGAAACACAATTCCAGCCGCCGCAAGTTCCAGAACCACGAGATCCGATCTAGACACCATCATGGAGGGGTTCATCATCCTCATTGGTGCCTCTCCGGTGATGCGTGAGTAGTTCATTGTAGACCTACGGGTCCGTAGGCAGTAGGTAGATGGCTTCTTCTCTCTTTTGATTCTTAATAGAATGGTCTCTTGAAGATCTATTTGATGTAACTCTTTTTGCAGTGTGTTTGTTGGGATCCGATGAGCTTTGAGTTTATGATCAGATCTATTTATCCAAGAAAGTTATTTGAGTTTCCTTGATCTCTTATATGCATGATTACTTATAGCCTCGTATTTCTTCTTCGAATCTTTGGTTTAGTTAGGCCGACTAGATCGATTTTTTTTGCCATGGGAAGATGTGCTTTGTGATGGGTTGGATCGTACGGTGTTCTTTCCCAGTGACAGAAGGGGCAGCAAGACACGTATGTATCGCTGCTATTAAGGATAACAAAACGGGGGCTATTCCTACATGAATAGATCTCATCTACATCATGTCATCGTTCTTATTGCATTACTACGTTTCTCCATGAACTTAATACACTAGATGCATGCTGGATAGCGGTCGATGTGTGGAGTAATAGTAGTAGATGCAGACAGGAGTCGGTCTACTAATATTGGACGTCATGCCTATATAATGATCATTGCCTGAATATCGTCATAATTATTTGAAGTTCTATCAGTTGCCCAACAGTAATTTGTTTACCCACCGTATGCTATTTTCTCGAGAGAAGTCACTAGTGAAATCTACGGCCCCCGGGTCTATTTTCTCATCATATACCTTCAGATCTATATTGCACTTTGCTTTTTTATTTATTTGCATCTTTTTACTTTTAGATCTATATTATCAAAAACCCAAAAATACATCGCTAAATTTTATTTGCCATTATTTTATTTGCATCTACAAAATTATATCTTTACCAATCTTTTACCCGGGAGGGATTGACAACCCCTCTTACGCATCGGGTTACAAGTATTTGTTCTTTGTGTGCAGGTACCATTTACATAGTGTTGCTTGGTTCTCCTACTAGTTCGATAACCTTGGTTTCATCACCGAGGGAAATACCTACCGTAGCTGTGCTGCATCATCCCTTCCTCTTCTGGGAAAAACTGAGGCGGACACCAGCCACCAAGAAAGAATTTCTAGCGCCGTTGCTGGGGAGACATGATCAACATCTATCAGGTTAGTAATCACAAATCTCATCTCTTTGCAATTTACATTATTTGTCATTTGTCTCTCATTTTCATCCCCCACTTCACAAAAAATTGTCGTTTCATTCGCCCTCTTTTTCGTTCGCCATTTTCTCGTCAAATCTGTTTTTGTGTGCAATCTTGTTTGCATAGTCATTATGACTCAAGAAAACACCAAGTTGTGTGATTTTTCCAATACCAATAATAATGATTTTATTAGCACTCCGATTGCTTCTCCCGCCACTAGTGCGGAATCTTGTGATATTAATGCCGCTTTGTTGAATCTTGTTATGAAAGATCAATTTTTCGGTACTCCTAATGAGGATGTTGCGTCCCATCTGAACACATTTGTAGAATTGCGCGATATGCAAAATAAAAAAGATGTGGAGAATGATATTGTGAAGTTGAAACTATTTATGTTTTCTTTGCGAGATCGTACAAAAATTTGGTTTTCTTCTTTGCCTTGCAATAGTATCGATTCTTGGGATAAGTGCAAAGATGCTTTTATTACTAAGTATTTTCCGCACGCGAAAATTATTTCCTTAGAACTCAAATCATGAATTTTAGGCAACTCGAGCATGAACATGTTGCGCAATCTTGGGAAAGAATGAAATTGATGCTAAGAAATTGTCCTACTCATGGTTTAAATCTTTGGATGATCATACAAATTTCTTATGCGGTACTGAATTTTGTTTTTAGAAATCTTTTAGATTCCGCCACGGGTGGTACTTTTATGGAAATTACTTTGGGCGAAGCGCGAAGGGTAAGGAAGCTAGCCGAGCCTAGGAGGATTCGCTTAGGTAGCTGGAACGTAGGGTCTCTGACAGGGAAGCTTTGGGAGCTAGTTGATGCAGTGGTGAGGAGAGGTGTTGATATCCTTTGGGTCCAAGAAACCAAATGGAGAGGACAGAAGGCGAAGGAGATGGAGGATACCAGCTTCAAGCTGTGGTACACGGGGACGGCTGCAAACAGAAATGGCGTAGGCATCTTGATCAACAAGAGCCTCAAGTATGGAGTGGTAGACGTCAAGAGACGTGGGGACCGGATTATCCTGGTCAAGCTGGTAGTTGAAGACTTGGTTCTCAATGTTATCAGCGCGTATGCCCCGCAAGTAGGCCACAATGAGAACACCAAGAGGGAGTTCTGGGAAGGCTTGGAAGACATGGTTAGGAGTGTACCGATTGGTGAGAAGCTCTTCATAGGAGGAGACCTTAATGGCCACGTGGGTACATCTAACATAGGTTTTGAAGGGGCGCATGGGGGCTTTGGCTATGGCATCAGGAATCAAGAAGGAGAAGATGTCTTAAGCTTTGCTCTAGCCTACAACATGATTGTAGCTAACACCCTCTTTAGAAAGAGAGAATCACATCTGGTGACTTTTAGTAGTGGCCAACACTCTAGCCAGATTGATTTTATCCTCTCGAGAAGAGAATATAGGCGTGCGTGCCTAGACTGTAAGGTGATACCTGGAGAGAGTGTTGTACCCCAGCATAAGCTGGTGGTTGCTGACTTCCGCTTTCGGATTCGTGTCCAGCGGGATAAGCGTGCCAAAGTCGCTAGAACGAAGTGGTGGAAGCTCAAGGGGGAGGTAGCTCAGGTGTTCAAGGAGAGGGTCATTAAGGAGAGCCCTTGGGAGGAAGGAGGGGATGCGGACAATGTGTGGATGAAGATGGCGACTTGCATTCGTAAGGTGGCCTCGGAGGAGTTTGGAGTGTCCAGGGGAAGGAGAAGCGAAGATAAAGATACCTGGTGGTGGAATGATGATGCCTAGAAGGCGATTAAAGAGAAGAAAGATTGCTTCAGACGCCTATGCCTGGATAGGAGTGCAGACAACATAGAGAAGTACAAGATGGTGAAGAAGGCCGCAAAGCGAGCTGTTGGTGAAGCAAAGGGTTGGGCATATGAGGACCTCTACCAACGGTTAGGCACGAAGGAAGGTGAAAGGGACATCTATAAGATGGCTAAGATCCGAGAGAGGAAGACGAGGGATATTGGCCAAGTCAAATGCATCAAGGACGGAGCAGGCCAACTCTTGGTGAAGGACGAGGAGATTAAGCATAGATGGCGGGAGTACTTCGACAAGCTGTTCAATGGGGAGAATGAGAGTTCTACCATTGAACTGGACGACTCCTTTGATGAGACCAGCATGCGTTTTGTGCGGCGAATCCAGGAGTCTGAGGTGAAGGAGGCTTTAAAAAGGATGAAAGGAGGCAAGGCGATGGGCCCTGATTGTATCCCCATTGAGGTGTGGAAAGGTCTTGGGGACATAGCGATAGTATGGCTAACCAAGCTTTTCAACCTCATTTTTCAGGCAAACAAGATGCCAGAAGAATGGAGACGGAGTATATTAGTACCAATCTTAAAGAACAAGGGGGATGTTCAGAGTTGTACTAACTACCGTGGAATTAAGCTGATGAGCCATACAATGAAGCTATGGGAGAGAGTCATTGAGCACCGCTTAAGAAGAATGACAAGCGTGACCAAAAATCAGTTTGGTTTCATGCCTGGGAGGTCGACCATGGAAGCCATTTTCTTGGTACGACAACTTATGGAGAGATATAGGGAGCAAAAGAAGGACTTGCATATGGTGTTCATTGACTTGGAGAAGGCCTATGATAAGATACCACGGAATGTCATGTGGTGGGCCTTAGAGAAACACAAAGTCCCGGCAAAGTACATTACCCTCATCAAGGACATGTACGATAATGTTGTGACAAGTGTTCGAACAAGTGATGTCGACACCGATGACTTCCCGATTAAGATAGGACTGCATCAGGGGTCAACTTTGAGTCCTTATCTTTTTGCATTGGTGATGGATGAGGTCACAAGGGATATACAAGGAGACATCCCATGGTGTATGCTCTTTGCGGATGATGTGGTGCTAGTTGACGATAGTCGGACGGGGGTAAATAGGAAGTTAGAGTTATGGAGACGAACCTTGGAATCGAAAGGTGAAAGGATCGATATAGTTGACTAGGGGGGGGGGGTGAATAGGCAACTAACAATTTTTAGCTTTTCTTTACCAATTTAAACTTTGCATCAAAGTAGGTTGTCTAGATATGCAACTAAGTGAGCAACCTATATGATGCAATGACAACAAGCACACAAGCAAGCAAGAGAGTTAACACAAGTAAGCTTGCGAAAGTAAAGGGACGAGATAACCAAGAGTGGAGTCGGTGAAGACGAGGATGTGTTACCGAAGTTCCTTCCTTTTGAGGGGAAGTACGTCTCCGTTGGAGCGGTGTGGAGGCACAATGCTCCCCAAGAAGCCACTAGGGCCATCGTATTCTCCTCACGCCCTCACACAATGCGAGATGCCGTGATTCCACTATTGGTGCCCTTGAAGGCGGCGACCGGACCTTTACAAACAAGGTTGGGGCAATCTCCACAACTTAATTGGAGGCTCCCAACGACACCACAAAGCTTCACCACAATGGACTATGGCTCCGCGGTGACCTCAACCGTCTAGGGTGCTCGAACACCCAGGAGTAACAAGATCCGCTAGGGATAGGTGGGGGGAATCAAATTTCTCTTGGTGGAAGTGTAGATCGGGGCCTTCTCAACCAATCCCGAGAAAATCAACAAGTTTGATTGGCTAGGGAGAGAGATCGGGCGAAAATGGAGCTTGGAGCAACAATGGAGCTTTTGGGGGAAGAGGTAGGTCAACTTTGGGGAAGAAGACCTCCTTATATAGTGGGGGGGGGGGAACAATCCAACCGTTACCCCCCTCAACAGCCCCGCAGAGGGCGGTACTACCGCAGGAGGCAGCGGTACTACCGCTGATCACAGCGGTACTACCGCTCCCCCGGGCGGTACTACCGTGGAGTCTGGAGGGCAGGAGAGTGACAGACCCGAGCGGTACTGCCGCGGTGGTAGGGCGGTACTACCGCTCATGAGCGGTACTGCCGCCCTACTGCCGCTCCAAAGTACCGCACTATCCGACACGAAAAATGACCCCTCGAGTCGACGCGGTAGGGGCCTGGTACCGTAGCGGTATTACTGCTGAGGACCCACCGGCGGTACTACCGCTGCGGAGCGGTACTGCCGCCTGTGACCCCTAAGCGGTACTACCGCTGGGTACCGCAGTACTACCGCTGGGACCAGATTCAGCCCAAAGAGAGAGGAAAGATATCTCCAATGAAACGGAAAGGCTCAGAGGGTGCAAAGAGGATGTGTACATGTTGATTCCACCCTAACCTTACCAAAGCGGACCCCCTCTTGATAGTACAGTGACTCCTACGAAACTAATCCACCAAAAGAAGCGAAAGAGCTACACCGTCTTGAATGACACTCCGAGGGGAAAGAAATCGTCTCGTGCCAAATGATGAATCTCTGAAATGCTCAAAGCACACGATTAGTCTGCAAACATGTTGTCATCAATCACCAAAACTACATCTAGAGAGATATGCCTTAACAATCTCCCCCTCTTGGTGGATTGATGACAACCAGGGATTTGCACAAGGATATATCATGAAAGTAAAGATACTTAGAACTACAAAATATAGACGGGCTCCCCTTGAGTGTGTGCACCTAGTTGGTAGTGCCTTTGGAATGTAGGACACACACATTAGGATCAACACTCCCCCTATATTTTATAGTCCAACAACCTAAGCATAGGATACATGAGAGCAGGTAATATAACATGATAGACAAGCAACTCATAAGATACCAAAGTACTAGAAAGACATAGATAAAGATAAGGTAGCATATGTCTTACACCATATATCTGGAACTTAGGTCTCACTGGCACACAACCAAACAAAGCAAATCGTGAGAAAACACAACGACACAACACAGAAAACGTCGACACCATAAAGCACACCATAAAGCAAATCCCTAAGCTCTCTCCCCCTTTGGCATCGAGACACCAAAAGGGCAAAGAGCGATGCTACGACTCCAGGTGAAGGCAAACTGAGGAGCTCTCTCATCACATCCCAGCAGGGTCATCTGCACTGCCATCCTCAGTCGGAACTGCTCGGTGTCGGAATTGGTCCACGGACAGTGCTGCTGAATCCACTCCTCTTCCTCAGTGATCTGGCCCTCAAACCCACTGACAACGGTCGCACCTAGCTGACGCATGAGCTCCTTGTGACGCCCCTTGGCCTTCTTCTCAGCCACATGAGTCATGTACTGACCACGAGACTCCATGCAGAAGAGCTTCTTCATCTTGCGCTTGATCTTCTTTGCCCAAGAGGGCTCTATCCCAGAAGGCTCTATCCCAGAAGGCTCATAATCCTCATCGTCATCATCGGCCTCAGTCCCATCCTCGGTCTCCATGTCAGCTGCAGATGGACCCCCGGATTTAGGGGCTGGGACGCCCCAACTGTCCTTCTTCCTCAGACGCTTGATCTCATGAGAGACCAATTCTCCAGTTTCCAGCATCACCTGGGGATGGACACGTGCCCAGGCCTTCTCAATGAGCAGCATGATAAACGGACCATAGATCGGGCACTTGCGCTCTGAAATGGCAGTGAGAAGTCCAGACCACATAACATGAGAGATGTCCAGGGACTCGCCAGTGTTTGCTTCCTTCTCATGCTGGCAGAAGAGAAGCATATCCACGAGATAGGAGTGGACCATATCCAGATTCCCGATGCGAGTAAAGAGGGTCTCTCGAAAGACACGATGAAGGATGTCCAGGTAGGTAGACAACTCATAGGTTTCCTTCTTAGTCACAGGGTGAACCTTCACAGTGTAGTAGGGCCAGAGCGCTTGCTTGTGAGTGGAGTTGACGTTGCGGTGAGGGCGAAAGCCGACAGGAGTCTCAAGCCCGCGATCTTCCACATGAAGTAACTCCATGAAGGCCTTCCACTTGACAGACAATAACTTGCCATTTATCATCCAGGTCAGAGTCCTTTCTTCATCAGTTCCAAGATGGACAGTAGCATAGAACCGAGCCACCAAATCAGCATCAAAGTCCTTGTTGAACTGCATGATTCTGAGAATGTTGAGCTGAGTACACATCTGAAGAGCTTCACCAAAGTATTCAGGATCCTTCTCCATGGCATCCGTGTCGATGGAGCGAACACAAACAAAGAGATTCTTCTTGGCCTTGATCACATCAAAGTAGATGGAAAACTGAAAGCGGTTCCAGCGGGCAGTTGACAAAATTGGGTTCTTGGTCTTCCGCATAGGGGTTGCGGCGACGCCTTTCCCAGAACTCCTTAGCAGACAACTCGGTCACAGTCTTGCCCCTCGGCTTCGGCCTGTTGGCAAGTTTCTTCTGATGTTGAGGCGGAGGAGCCGCACTTGAGGAAGCACCTACTGACTCAGAGGTGCGGTAGCGCTTTGAGGTTGCACGACCGGGGTTGACACGGCGGTCTTCCTCCTCAGGACGTTCACCACCTGGAACCAAACACACGAACAGAAAAACCAACATGAAAGAAAAAGCGTAAGCCTCCAAACAAAACAACATGGATCAAACAGAGGTAGGGGAATGATGGAATCTGGCAGGCAGCGGTAGTACCGCTGGCCATAGGCGGCAGTACCGCCCAAGTGGTAGTACCGCCCCAGCGGGAGCGGTAGTACCGCGCAAGACGGGGAACCGGCGGTTCCTACTGCCGTGGTCAGATCCGGCACTACCGGACTGCCAAATTCAAAAATAATCCTACCAAAACTTAATCCACATAGTCTAGACGCCTTCTCCAAACTACTCAAGCCGAGATTTAGCCAAAAATCTAGAGATGCAGCCACTATTGCCCCAAAAACGCTAGATCTGAGAACTAGACAAAACGAGAGAAGGAACGAGGGCAATACCGGCATCCATGGCAAGAGGACGAGGTGGGGATCGACTCCACCGAAGGGAATGGAGAGGGATGGCCCGGAGACGGCGGCCCGCGGGAGCCCTCCCGTGGCGAGGAGTCGCTGGAGAGAGGGAGAGGGATGAAGGGGTGGTGCGAATGGGTATGGGGGAGGAGAAACCTCCCCCTGCCCCGACATAACCCCCTGATCCCGCCCCCAGCGGTAGTACCACTCGGGTGGGCGGTAATACCGCTTGTCAACATAAGCGGTAGTACCGCGCACCACCAGCGGTAGTACCGCCCAGCCAATAATCCAAAGACTAGACACAAAGGCTTAGCTCAAAAGACAAAGAAAAACAAACAGCAAGAAGAGAGAGCAGACACAAAGCAACAAAAGCACCAACAAGAGGACAAGAACCACACACCTCTACAAGAGAGGGCGGTGGTGGAGGCCACCTATGTTTGAGTCAATTGGTATGGCACCGCGAAGAATTGTCCTTGGGCCCATGACCAAAACTCGTCTTTGAAGCACAAGTACCATAAAAATGGCTACTGTGAAAGAGTTGATCAATTTATGCATAATAAGGGGAGGGAGAGTTTATTAAGAGAACAACACTCCCCCTATGTCCATGCCTAGACCTAAACAAGATAACAAGTCGAGTATGGTGGGGAGTGCAAGTGTTCAAACAACATTGCTCGAATCAATGATATTTAGCTCATGCCTTAACTCGCGAAATCTTGCTTCATCCAACGGCTTCGTGAAAATATCTGCAAGGTTATCATGAGTGTTGACATAGTTGAGCTCGATCTCTCCTCGCCTAATATGATCCCGGATGAAGTGATACCGAATCTCAATATGCTTCGTCTTGAAGTGTTGCACCGGGTTGAGAGAAATCTTGATGGATCTTTCATTGTCACACCAAAGAGGCACTTTGTCACAAATGACACCGTAATCCTTTAAAGTTTGCCTCATCCATAAGAGTTGTGCACAACAACTCCCGGCCGCCACATACTCCGCTTCGGTGGACGAGAGAGACACACAACTTTGCTTTTTAGAAGACCAACTTACCAAAGAGCAAGCAAGGAATTGGCACCCTCCGGAAGTGGACTTCCTATCCACTTTGTCTCCCGCCCAATCCGAGTCCGAATACCCTACAAGCTTGAAGTTTGCTCCTCTTGGGTACCATAAGCCAAAGTTTGGGGTATGAGCCAAATATCGAAAGATTTGCTTGACCGCCACAAAGTGGCTTTCCTTAGGTGCGGCTTGAAAACGTGCACAAATTCCCACACTCAACATGATATCCGGTCTAGATGCACAAAGGTAAAGTAATGAACCAATCATGGAGCGATATACCTTTTGATCCAGCGCTTTACCACTGGGATCGATGTCAAGTTGGCACTTGGTGGGCATTGGAGTGGACGCCGGTTTGACATCACTTAGCTTGAATCTCTTGAGCATGTCTTGAGTATATTTGGCTTGGTTGATGAAGGTTCCTTCTCTTCTTTGCTTTACTTCAAAACCGAGAAAGAACTTCAACTCTCCCATGGAAGACATCTTGAACTTTGAGGTCATGAGTGCGGCAAATTCCTCATTGAAAGCTTTGTTAGGGGAACTGTTGAGGATATAGCTACTGGTGTAACCCGCCGTAGATGGGCCGGGTTACGTTGCGACAGCTCTTCGTTCAGAAGCCCAAGGACAGGTTAAGGATGGCGGTTTAGTGATAGGTCTAAGGCCCAGAGGCGGCTTAAGGCCCGTAGTGGTAAACCGCCGTTGGGGCATGACTTGTAGTGTAAGGCAAGAATAGTTAAGAGTCCGAGCCGGACACAGTTTATGAGCCGGCCGGGACTCTGAGAGCCGCTGGGCATTACCTTTCTATATAAAGGGACGACCCGGTGGCGGTTCAGGAGAAGTAAGATCAGATCGATAACTAGGCGCATCGGTTTAGCTCCCTGGTCATCAAAACCCTAAGTAATCCAACCTCAACTAGAGTAGGCTTTTACCTTCATCGTAAGGGGCTGAACCAGTATAATCCTCGTGTCCTTTGTCCCGTTTAACCCCTTTAAGCTTCCTAGTTGCGATGGCTCCACGACTAAGTCCTTGCACGAGGACATCTGCCGTGACAATTCCACGACAGTTGGCGCTCACCGTGGGGCCAGCGCACGGTGGATTTGAGTTCTTGAAGGGCAGCTTCGCAGGGCTCAAGGGATACGCTGTGGGCCGGATGACCAAGAGTCGTCGCGGCAAGCTCTACATCGACAATGCAAGCTGGGGCCCCGACGCCGGCTCAATCGAGTACGGGTACCGGGTCCCCTTTGGCGGAATCCACGTTTTCATTGGCAAGATTGACGAGTCGGGTCCTGAGCCGGACCTCTGCGCCGACCTCATCGAGACGGCTCAGCGTGCGAGACCCGCCCGGACTCTGCCTGCCTTGAGGCATGCTTTCGTAGGATGCGTCCATGGAGGACTCTCTGAAGGATCCGGATCTGGCGATGAGACGGCTGCTCGCTCTGACGGCGAGTCGTCCACAGATGAGACCAACTCGTTATATCAACTTCAAGATGGCAGGCTCAAGGGTTGTTCCGATGGCGACAGTATTCTGGACCCCTTTGAGCCGCCCAGCCGGGTTGGAATCTTCATGGCCGGCGCACAACCTGTTCAAAACCCCGCTGCTGGGGCAGGGGGCCCTGCGCACTCGCCGGCTCAGGTGCTAATGGATCTCACAGATAAGATGACAGCCCTGTTAACCGCTACGGTCGTCCCAGCGGATCAAGTTCAACATGATGCGGAGGTGGCACAGTTAAAGCTGGATATAGCAAGAGCCAAGGAAGATCTGGCAGCGGAAGGGATCAGGATGGCTGCAGAGCGGGCGGCTCTCGACGCCCAGACTCAGCTGATCCAGGCACAGTCTTTCCGGCTCACGATGGATCAGAACGCATCCAATGAGATCATGAGAAGGAGGCATCAGAAGGCTCAATCTTGACTCCCTCCGGTTTACGATCCTCGAAACCTCTTCAACACGCCTGATGCAGGGCCCAGTAACCCGCCAGAGATCACGGCACCCGGGGCTGGAACGCCGATTTAGCCGCAAGTGATGGGGCCTCCCCGTGTGAACACTACCCCGCCTCAGTACGTGCCAATACCATCGGGTCATTATGCCAACCCGTTGGAAAACATGGTCGCCGCGGCGGCGCGACTGGCGGCTCTCCCAATCGAGGGTGACTCTCCAACGGCGGTCGAAACCCGCCGGGTCAGAGAACTTCTTCAGACGGCTCTGGCGCAACAGGAGGCATATTCATATAGCCGGGACAGGATTCATTCAACCCCTCGTCTAGGCCGGAGCCCAAATTATAGCAGACACATGGTTTCAGCGACCGGCTCAAGCAACGTCCGGCGCCGTGACTTGCCAGCTGGCCACATCCCGGCACATAATGGAGCCTTTAACGTGGTAGACCAAGACAGAGCACGGCAAGAGGCGGAGCAGGCGCCTCAGCTGACGGCTTACCAGCCCCTCCCGGTTTATCCGACGGCTTCTATCGAGGCGGGTATACCTACGAGGACCGGAGGTGTCCCTTGTCTGGTGCCGGCTCTCCGTAATGAACGTCTGCCCAAGGATTTCAAAGGACCTAGGAAGGTGCCTAATTATACGGCTGATTTACAACCCGGAGCATGGATCGAGAGCTACGAGATGGCTATGGAGTTGCTAGAGGTCAGCGAAGCGGCAATGGCCAAATATTTCACCATGATGTTGGATGGGACCGCCCGCACTTGGTTGAAAGGACTGCCGCCTAATTCTATCGGGTCATGGGCAGAGCTAAAAGCCCGATTCATCCAAAACTTCAAAGATACATGTAGGCAATCTATGTCAATTGTGGATTTGACTAACTGCAAGCAACAAGAGGGCGAGTCTACAACCCATTGGGTTCGCCGGGTCAAAGAGATAATACATTCGTCTGATAAGATGGATGCCGGCTCTGCAGTCTTAATGTTGGAGCAAAATTGTCGTTTTGCGCCCCTGAAGATGAAGCTCGGGCGGCTCAAGCGCGATTGCAATGATATGGGTACGCTGATGGCGGCGCTGGTCAAGTACGCCGACTCTGATAGTACCAAGGATCCCGCGTCTGATGATGAAAGGACAGGGAAGGGAAAGAAGAATGGCAATGGCAAGGGCCCTCAGCATAACCCGGTGAACCAGGGAGGTAACAAACGTAAGGCTGATGGCAGTATGGAGTTTGTGGCCAACGCCAATGCGCAGGGTAACAACCACCGACGTAAGGGGAGACCACCTCCCCGAGCCGGCGGGTCAGGCCCGACGCTTGAGCAGTTATTGAATGAGCCCCGTCCAAGGCATGGCTCTAGGGAGAAGCCGGCCACTCATCTATGGAAAGACTGCGCAATCATGAAAGCCTTCAAGAATTCCAACGCTTTTAATGGCAACAATGGGCAGGGCGGCGGCTCAGGCGGCGGTGGCTTTCATGGCCCGGGCGGTGGCTCAAATTCCAATTCTCAGAACTTTCAAAGTAATCAAGGAGGTTTTAATCAGCAATCTGGCCAGGGTAATCAGCAGCAGCAGCAGGGGGATACTAGACCAATCCAAAGCAGCTCAATGGTGGACAGTATCATGTGTTTACTACCAGTCTGTGCAAGCGAGATCAGAAGCTTCATAAAAGGGCTGTGAATGCTGTTGAGCCGGCGGTTCCACGCTATTTAAGATGGTCTGAGCAGCCTATTGTGTGGAGTAGGGAAGATCATCCTCCCCGGGTTGATAATCCGGGTCACCTGGCCTTGGTGGTGGCTCCTCAGGTCGGGGGGTATAAATTCACTAAGGTGCTCATGGACGGAGGCAGTAGCATCAACATCCTCTATTATGAGACCTTCCGTCGTATGGGGTTAACTGATAAAAACCTCAGCCAGTCCAACACTGTTTTCCATGTGGTGGTGCCCGGTAAGTCGGCGTATCCAGTCGGTAAGATCGAGCTGGAAGTAGCCTTTGGAGATGAGTACAACTACAGGGCGGAAAAACTGACTTTTGAGGTGGTTAAAATAAGAAGCCCGTACCATGCTTCATTTGGGCGGCCGGCTTATGCCAAGTTCATGGCACGGCCGTGTTACGTGTATTTGCAGCTCAAGATGCCGGGTCACAATGGGACCATTACGGTTCATGGCAGCCGAAAGATAGCCTTGGAGTGTGAGGAAGGTGACGCTGCTTACGCTGAATCTGTTTGTGCGACAGAGGAATTGAAGTTTTACAAGGATAATGTTGACCCGGCAGATATGACGTCTTTGAAAAAGCCAACCACGGAGCATGAGCCGGTAATGAAATTTAAGTCAGCTGATGAGACTAAACTTGTTGACTTTGTTCCAGGTGACTCATCTAAGCAGTTCAGCATCAGTGCCAATCTGGATCCAAAATAGGAAGGCGCGCTCATCGAGTTCATCCATGAGAACAGAGACATCTTTGCATGGAAACCTTCTGACATGCCGGGTGTACCAAGAGAACTCGCTGAGCACACTTAATATTGATCCGAAATTTAAGCCAGTCAGGCAATTCCTCCGGCGGTTTAATGAGGAGAGGCGGAAAGCCATTGGTGAGGAGGTAGCCCGGCTCTTGGCGGCCGGGTTTATCGTTGAAGTCTTTCATCCAGAGTGGTTAGCTAACCCGGTGCTTGTGCTCAAGAAGAACGGCACCTGGCGTACGTGCGTGGATTATACGGATTTAAACAAGGCTTGTCCGGCTGATCCTTTCGCTCCCCCTCGTATTGATCAAATTATTGATGCTACGGCGGGTTGTGAGCGTTTGAGTTTTTTGGATGCGTACTCTGGTTACCATCAGATCAAAATGGCTGTTAAGGACCAAGAGAAGACGGCGTTCATTACTCCTTTTGGAGCCTTCTGTTATGTGTCTATGCCTTTTGGGCTCAAGAGTGCACAGGTGTAACACCCCGGATGTAACTTTCCATATTTGTAACTCCGACTCTTGCCATTTCCGGCTATGTGTTATGATATTCCCTCCGTGGTCGGGTTTTTGTCTTTCGTTTTGCATTTTGTCATGTCATGCATTTCATATCATGTCATCATGTGCATTGCATTTGCATACGTGTTCGTCTCTTGCATCCGAGCATTTTCCCCGTTGTATGTTTTGCAATCCGGCGCTCCTATCTGCTCCGGCGCACCCCTTTTGTTTTCTTTCGTGTGCGGGTGTCAAACTTTCTCGGAATGGACCGAGGCTTGTCAAGTGGCCTTATTATACCACCCGGAGACCACCGGTCAAGTTTCGTTCCATTTGAAGGTCGTTTGGTACTCCAACGGTTAACCGGGCATCCGCAAAGACCATTTGAGTGTCCAGCAAAAACCCCCTCAAAACCAGCCTAAAACCCACCAAACTCTCTTCCATGCTCTAGGTCGTTCGATCACGATCGTGTGGGCGAAAACCGCACCTCATTTGGAGTATCCTAGCTCCCTCTACCTATAAATATGTGAGACCCCCGAGATTTTTGCGCTGTCCAACCCTAGAAATTTTCCCTCCGCGCCGCAGGACGCGTCCGCCGTCGGCCGGACACGTCCGCCGCCGCAGCCGACCTCTCCCGCGCCGCCACGTCACCGCGCGCCGCCGAGGCCCGCCGGCCTGACCGCGGCCCTCCCGGCCCGCAGCTTCGCCGCCCGACGCCCGCGCCTCCGCCCGCCGCCGCCCGCCCGCGCCGCCGCCTGCTCGGCCCCGCCTCGCCCCGCCGCCTCCGCACCGGAGCCGCGCCGCCCCGCCGCCGGCCGGCCCCGCCGCGGCTCGCCGCCGCCGACCCCGCGCCCGCCGGTGCCTGTGCCCGCCGGCGCCCCTCGCCGCCTCAGGCACGCCACCGCCGCCTCCCTCCACCGGCGCCACCTCCGGCCGTCACCGGCGAGCCCGAGCCCGAGCTCGAGGACTCCTCGATCCAGATCCGGTCAACGGAGGTTGACCCCGAGCCCCTGATATTTTTCTAAGTTTTTTTGCAATTTGCACTTCATATGCTTCTGTTCATAGTTGCATAACTTCTTGCATGTAGCTCCGATTCACGCGTGTATATGTCAAATTGTTCGTCTCGTGATGATCTACATTTTGTTCAATTGCATAATGTTCATTAGAGGTCATCTTGATGCCCAAATCTCTGCTGGAAGAGGGCTAGTTGCTGTTATCCTCTGGTTCTTAGCAGAACTTGGAGATTTGTCATTTTTGTATCATTAAATCTGTGCATCTGATGGGCATGAGCTCTACATGTGTTTTGAAGTATGCCATGCCGTGTATGCCATGTATTTTTGTGATCTCTATGGTGACTAGCACAAGCATGCAAAGTAGGCTCCGTAATGTTTCTGATTTCAGGGACTTAGTGATTTCTCTAAGTCTTTGTCTGCTGTTATTTTGTTGCCATGTAAACTTGATGCTACAGAGAGATCCATGCATATTTTGGAGATGTTCAGTAAGGATGTTTTGTAGCTATAGTTGTAGTTGATCCATTCCTGCAATTGTTTGAAATTCTGGAGTGCCATAGCATGACTCAATCTTGCTATACTTTTGCTATAAAATATTTCTGGCAGATTCTTAACATGATATGCAATTTTGCCAAGCTTATTGTAGTTGATCCATACATGCTATGCTTTTGTTCTTGCCATGGTTAGCTTCATAAACATGCCATCTTGCTGTAGGTGTTCTTGGTTTGTCATGCATTGCTCTGTAGTGAGTGCATCAAGCTCACAAAGAGGCCTACATATTATTATTTCTGTCATGCTCTGTTTTCTGCTAAGTCTGAAACCTGATAACGAAACTTGCTATGTTTACATGCTTGCCATCATATCTTCTGGTCCTTTTTGGCTTATGGTCAGTAAGGGACTTTTGTCATATGCATTTAGTAGAACACTGCCATGCCTTGTTTTGCTATGTTAAGTTCTTGTAGCATGTTGATTTCGTGCTCTGAACATTGCTACCTGATGCTGTTTTCTGCCATGTCCAGTTTTTCACCAAGTCTGTGAACCTGTTATCTTTTGCACTTTTGCCATGCTTGTTTGAGCTTGATATGTTGCGAATTAGCCGTAGCTCAGTGTTCATCTTTTGTCAAGCATCTCCTGTAGATTACTGCCATGTGCTTTGTTGCTATGTCGGAGTGCTGTAGCATTGTTACTTGTTGCATTTTAAGTGCTATCCTGCTGTTAATCGCAGATTAGTGTCATTCTTGTTTTGCTTGCCATTTGCAAACCGTGCATCCGATTCCGGTGATCTTTATATCGATTTCGACCGAAATCATCTCATCTTTCCAGTGGCATGCTTGGTTTGCCAAGTTACTGCCATGTTCATCATTTCTCTTCCGGAGCACGCATATGCATCGCATACCACATCTCGCATATCATACATGTTTTGCATCATGTTGCTTGTGCATTACTCGTGGTTGATTGTGGTTCCGTTTGTTTTTGTTCTTGTCTTGGGTAGAGCCGGGAGACGAGTTCGTGAACGAGGAACCTGTTGAGTACGCTTACGAGGATCAAGCTCTCGACAACTCTGAGAACCTTGCAGGCAAGATGACCACCCCTCGAAATCACTTCTATCTTTGCTTTGCTAGTTGTTCGCTCTATTGCCATGCTCCGCTACCTATCACATGCTATATCATGCCTCCCATATTGCCATGTCAGCCTCTAACCATCCTTTCCTAGCAAACCGTTGTTTGGCTAAGTTACCGCTTTTGCTCAGCCCTTCTTATAGCGTTGCTAGTTGCAGGTGAAGTTGAAGTTTGTTCCATGTCGGAACATGGATATGTTGGGATATCACAATATCTCTTATTTAATTAATGCATCTATATATATTTTGGTAAAGGGTGGAAGGCTCGGCCTTATGCCTGGTGTTTTGTTCCCCTCTTGCCGCCCTAGTTACTGATATACCGGGATTATGTTCCTTGAGATTGCGTTCCTTACGCGGTCGGGTGATTTATGGGACCCCCTTGACAGTTCGCCTTGAATAAAACTCCTCCAGCAAGGCCCAACCTTGGTTTTACCATTTGCCACCTAAGCCTTTTTCCCCCGGGTTTTCTAGAGCCCGAGGGTCATCTTTATTTTAAACCCCCGGGCCAGTGTTCCTCTGAGTGCTGGTCCAAACTAGAGCCCTTTGCAGCGCCACCTTGGGGAAACTCGAGGATTGGTTATAGTTGTACGGACTGCTCATCCGGTGTGCCCTGAGAACGAGATATGTGCAGCTCCTATCGGGATTTGTCGGCACATTCGGGCGGCTTTGCTGGTCTTGTTTTACCATTGTCGAAATGTCTTGTAAACCGGGATTCCGAGACTGATCGGGTCTTCCCGGGAGAAGGTTTATCCTTCGTTGACCGTGAGAGCTTATGATGGGCTAAGTTGGGACACCCCTGTAGGGTATTATCTTTCGAAAGCCGTGCCCGCGGTTATGAGGCAGATGGGAATTTGTTAATGTCCGGTTGTAGAGAACTTGTCACTTGACCAAATTAAAATACATCAACTGCGTGTGTTGCCGTGATGGTCTCTTCTCGGCGGAGTCCGGGAAGTGAACACGGTCTGAGTTATGTATGACGTAAGTAGGTGTTCAGGATCACTTCTTGGTCATTGCTAGTTGACGACCGCTCCGTTGCTTCTCTTCTCGCTCTCTTTCGCATATGTTAGCCACCATGTATGCTTATTGCCGCTGCAGCTCCACCTTATTACACCTTCCTTTCCTACAAGTTTAAATAGTCTTGATCTCGCGGGTGTGAGATTGCTGAGTCCCCGTGACTCACAGATTCTACCAAAACAATTGCAGGTGCCGACGATGCCAGTGCAGATGATGGGGTCGATCTCAAGTGGGAGTTCGACGAGGAACGTGGTCGTTACTATGTGTCTTTTCCTGATGATCAGTAGTGGAGCCCAGTTGGGACGATCGGGGATCTAGCATTTGGGGTTGTCTTATTTTCATCTGGATCTTGACCATAGTCGGTCTATATGTTTGTATTTTGGATGATGTATGAATTATATTTATGTAATGTGTGAAGTGGCGATTGTAAGCCAACTCTTTATCCCATTCTTGTTCATTACATGGGATTGTGTGAAGATGACCCTTCTTGCGACAAAACCATTATGCGGTTATGCCTCTAAGTCGTGCCTCGACACATGGGAGATATAGCCGCATCGTGGGCGTTACAACAGGCGACTTACCAGCGTTGCGTGCAGAATTGTCTTCATAATCAGATTGGGCGCAACGTTCATGCCTATGTGGATGATATCGTGGTTAAATCCAGAGAGAAGGAGACCTTGATAGATGATCTGAGAGAGACCTTTGATAATCTCCGGGTCTACAAGATGATGCTAAACCCGGCCAAGTGTGTTTTTGGTGTTCCTGCAGGCAAGCTCTTGGGTTTTCTGTTTTCTCACAGAGGCATTGAAGCTAACCCGGAGAAGATCAAGGCAATCACCTCTCTGGCTAAGCCGGCGTGCATAAATGACGTCCAGCGTCCGGCGGGTCGCATCGCTGCTTTGAGTCGGTTTATAAGCCGGTTGGGTGAAAAGGCCATGCCACTGTATCAGATGATGAAGAAAACAGATGACTTTGTCTGGAATGATGCTGCTAATGCTGCTTTTGAGGATTTGAAAAGACAGCTAGCTGAGTCGCCAGTCCTTGCTGCTCCTGTCGACAAGGAGCCTTTATTGTTGTATGTAGCCGCTAACACACGAGCCGTCAGTGTGGCAGTGGTGGTGGAGCGTAAGGAAGCGGGTAAGGAACATTCGGTTCAGCGGCCGGTTTACTACGTCAGCGAAGTACTCATTGAGTCCAAACAACGGTGTCGTGGAATTATCACGGCAGATGTCCTCGAGTTAGGACTTAGTCGTGGAGCCATCGCTACTAGGAATCTTGAAGGGGTTAAACGGGACAAGGAATACGAGGGTTTATACTGGTTCGGCCCCTTACGGTGAAGGTAAAAGCCTACGTCCAGTTTGTGGTGGTATTGATTAGGGTTTCGGTGACCAGGGAGCTTAACTGCTATGCCTGGCTTTCGTCGAGATTGTTCTCTCCTCTAAGCCGCCGCCGGGTCATCCCTTTATATAGGGAGGCTGACGCCCTGCAGCTCTTAGAGTCCCGGCCGGCTCATAAGAGTGTCCGGCTCGGACTCTTAACTATTCTTGCCTTACACTGCAGGTTCTACCATAATAATGATTGTAACTACGGGCCTTAACCCATATCCGGGTCTTAAGCCCATCTTCGGCCCACCGTCTTTAAGCTTGGCGTCGGGCTTCTGGTAATGACCATTAGAGTAACCCGGCCCCTCCTGGCGGGTGACTCTAAGGTCTATATCCTCAACATTAGGCCCCAGATTGATTTGAGCTGGCTCATGTCAATCTTCAATCCTTTCGACAGAAAATCGCCGGCTTACAATTGTGTGAAGACCATAACCCGGCGTGACGTCATCCTCTGCACTCCAGATAATCCGCCGTGATGTCATCTTCCATTAAGCCCGTTTTTTACTCCGCCAGATCCGCAACGGATCTTTACCTTTACTGTCATCCCGAAAATCGAGGCGTTTCGTGAGGAGATAACCACGCCGTGGACTCCTTGATTCTCGCGCCCACTTATGAGCTCGCCCTTATAAATAGGCCGGCCCGACGGGCTTCTCCGCCACCCTTCTTCCTCCTCGCGCCACTGCTCCTCTACTCGAGCTCGAACTCTGCCGCCGCCGCCTCGCCCCCGGTCTTCGTCAACCTTGGCCGCTGCATCACCCTGACTCGGTCCAGACAAACGGCGGCAACCTCCGCTCCTCTTCAGCATCGGTGAGTCCTTGCTACTCCATAGGGCAGATCCGCACTAGGGCTTCATAGTTCTTCCTCTGTTCTTCGTAGTTCCTCGCGGCCCGCAGTAGATTTGAATTTTACTGCCTCTTTTTGATCTTAGCATAGGGTAGAACTAGTGCGGCGGCTGTTTAGCATTCATCTCAAATCCAAGTAAGCCTCGTTTTACTGCATAAGAGCCTTGTTCGAGCTTAAGAACTTCCTCACGTCCGTTTCTAGGTCTAGAAACTTTTTCTTTTGCCCGACCATTTTGATCCAAAATAGTTACTGCAATGTGTGAAACCTGTTTTACCACACTTAGTAAAAAACTGCAATCATTGAATCATGGCGGTTTACAGTTCCGGCTTAAAGAAACCACACGCCATAGAACCTTCCGGCTAAAACCATGCTCCGTAGAATCCTCCGGCTTAGCTGTGATAAGGCCGTAGACAATCAAATTACTCTTAATACCCCTGCGGCTTAAATAACCCGCTGTACTTAGGTATATACCATTAGTCCCCTTCACAAGCCGCCACCTTGACTTTGAACTGTAGATTTCCTCCGGCTTATAATTAATCCGGACGTTTTCCTTTTTGTCATAGACTGCCGACTTTCACCATGCCTCCCAAAGCTCCCAAAGCCTCCATCACTTGCAACTGGATGAGGTCCAATGTCACCAGTGAGACACTAGCAGATTTTGTCAAGTCTGGATACCTGCCCAAGAAGGACGTCATGTCCTACCGTGCCCCTGACCCATCAGAAGAGAGACCACAGCCAAAGGACGGGGAGGTAGTGATTTTTGCGGATCATATGAGCCGGGGCTTCGCACCGCCCGGCTCGAAGTTTTTTAGAGACGTTCTAAACTTCTTCGACCTGCGGCCTCAGGACATAGGACCCAACTCAGTGTCCAACATCTGCAACTTCCAAGTATTCTGCGAGGTTTACCTTGGAGAAGAACCTAGTCTGCTGCTCTTCAGAGAGCTTTTTTACTTGAACCGTCAGAATGAGTGCGCCAATGGGCCAAGTCTGGAGTTAGGTGGCATCTCCATCCAGCGGCGAAGGGACTGCCTTTTCCCATACGCAGAGCCACCAAGCCACCCCAAAGATTGGAATCTGACGTGGTTCTACTGCCAAGACACGTCGCCGGCTGATGAAAGTCCGTTGCCCGGCTTTCGCCCCTCTCGTCTGGAGTCAACACACCCACTGTCTGACAAGCTGACGCAAGCGAAGCGCCAGCCTCTACTCCCCACCATAAACAAGATCAAGGCTCTTTTGGGCAATGGTCTCAACGGAATCGATCTGGTCCGGGTCTGGATCTCCTGGCGGGTGATCCCATTAAGCCGTCGCCCCGGCTTAATGTGCGAATACACAGGACGAAAGGATGACCTCCAGAGACACAGCCGCAATGATCTTCCAGAAGATGTTGCAGAGGAGATGACCAAGGCTCTCTTGAACGAGAGTCTGGCAGACTGCGGGAGGACCGGGTTAGCCCCCTTCTGCAAGACCAACCCAGTCCCAGCGGTAAGCCACTGCTTTAAACATTTTGTCTTTGACCATAGATAACCTTCATCTGGATCTTTAAGAAATCATCATTGTATTTTTCAGGCTGACGACAAGTTCTGGCGGGTCAAGTATGACCATGACGCGGCCAAGAAGGCCAGAAAGGCGAAGAAAGCCGCCAAGAAAGCCGCCCCCCGTAAAAAGGGAAGTAGGCCCACTGCTTCGGAGCTGTTGCAGCTAAGTGACAGCTCCGAGTCTGAGGTAATTCCTAGACTTGTAAGCTCCTGTTATACTTGTTATTTTAGCTCTGTCCGCCTTATCAATGTTGTTTATCTACAGGAGGACACCGGAGCCAGTAGCCCGGTGGTTGAAGAGGTAACAATACTTTCCTCCGACTCGGAGCCCTTGCCACGGCTGAAAACCCGAAGAGTAACCCAGAAAGTAAGCTTTTCCCATCCTTTAGCTTACCAAGATCCTCAATTTATTTTGAAGCGACAGGTTCATGAGAGCCGGCGGCATACCCGGACCAACAAGGACACTGACCTCTCCTCCGGGTTACCTGATGCATCAAGGAAACGCCGGACCGAGGTGACCACAAAATTGTACCCTTTTCATCCTTTTGCGGGTGTTATACGCCAACCGCTTAATTCCTCTGACTCAAATTATCAGGAGACTTCCCCTTCTTCCGGCGATTCTATGCAGTCGAATCTGCCAACTTTCAAGACCGTGCCTGGGTAATGATAACCATCTCATGTTGTTCTGATCTTTGTTCATACTTTTTGTACTAACCTTTGTTGTTCTTTCAGTGCCCAGGCAAAACTCACCAAGAGGGCGAAGAAAACCAAGTCGGCCGGAGAGCCGGATTTGCCTGAACCGGAGGTGACGGTTCAAGAACCGCCAGCTGCCTCCGCCCCCGAAGCCACCGCTCCAATCGATAAGGCACCTGTAGAAGCTTCTGCTGACCCGGAGGCCTTCGGCTCGGCTCAGCCAACAAATGAGCCGGACGGAATTTGTTGAGCCAGGGAGGCCTACGGCACTGGCCAAGTGCTCTGCCAAGGGGGAAGTACTGCAGCCCCACCGGGTCAGTCTGGATCTAACTGACTATGCCAACCTGAGCATCGGAGAGCTCGTCTCCGGCTACATCAACCAAGTGCACAAGAGCCGGGACGCAGAGGTTGCCATGGTGACCCAGATCCAGCAGAAATCTAAGGTATTATCCTTCTGTCCTCTTACTTACTGCCTAGTTACTTTTACCATGCTAGCCCTCAAGTCAACGACTTATGATTGAATATGTTGTAGACTGAAGTTCCGGCTTAGCCAATTAAACCGGTAATTTGTAGATAAGAACCTTCGATACACATTAGCCCCCAAGTGCCAAGTGTCTTTGCTTGGAAAACACTTGGGACTTATCTTCCGGCTTACTCGCATGAACCAGAAAGTTGTAAATAGAAACGTTGAACATGCATTAGCCCCCAAGTGCCAAGTGTCTTTGCTTGGAAAACACTTGGGACTTGAAATTTGTATAGTAACTGTTCATGCCATAACCCGGACATTTATACAGGCTGTTGGCAAGAAGCTTGAGGCTGACCTTGCCGATCTTAAGAACCGGCTGAAGATGCAAGAGATGGAGACCCGAAAGGCCAATGCCAAGTTCATGTCCAGCATCGCCTCACAAGAGAAGCTGAAGACAGAGTTTGACGCTAAACGAAAAGCGTGGGCCGAAGAAAAGGCCGCATTGGTGAACCGGGCTGATCAGGCGGAGAGGGCCCTGTCAGAGAAAACGGCCGAACTCTCCGGCTTAAAGCGCCGAGTGTCTCAAATGGTTGCTGCAATCTTCGGTAAGTCATCCGCCGGCTTTTATTCAGTTTAAAATTTTAATGCCTCATAACTCACCCTGGTCGGCGGCTTGTCCTGCTCTATGAAACAGGTTCCAGAAGTGCCAACCTCAACCAGAGTGTGGTAACCAAGCTAAAGGCCGTGTACACCCTGGTGGAGCAACTCTACACCGGGTCACAACGTGCCTTAGCTGTGGTAGCCTTATCCAACGAGGTGCCGACTCACTTGGCGGAGGTTCTTCGTCGGCTCGCCGTCCTCCCGCAACGTATCCAAGAGCTGCGACGGGCCTCTGCGAGATCCGGAGCAATCGCCGTGCTGAGCCGGGCCAAGGCTTTCCTGCCGGAGCTAGACCCGGCAGACATCGCCCTCGGCTATCCAAGTCTGAAGGAAGATGGCACGGCTTTCGACCAAAAAGACTTCGCCGCCTGCGTGAAGATCGTGCGCCCTGTGGCAACTCTTATTGGAAACGACACGGATCTGACCAAGTACCAGCCGGGTTATAATGCGGAAAATCAGAGGATTCCAACCCCTCGCTATGAAGCTCTGAGTTTAATTCCGCCGGCTCGTCAGCACACCTTTGCCCCGGAGATTGACCCGGCCGGGTTAATTGACGAGGAAGCCCAATTCGAAGCACTGAGCGGCATCGACTGGAAGTCGTCGACTTTCCAGACCTTGGGGACAGCCGGAGGAGAAGAAAGAGATGAGCCGGAGGCTTCCACCCAGCAAGCGTCTTAACTTCTGCAGCCGGCTTACCAAACAATGCTCCACCCTTTTGGACTCGATGAGTCTTGTAATAGAGTAGGTGCAACATTTTATCTTTGCCGTGCCATCGTGCACATACTGAATGCTGAAGTCTATTGAAGTTGTCTCTTGATATTTCTCCGGGTCATTCATTCTCCTTAGTCTCAAATAATTGCCTTGAACTATCCTGCATAAAAGGACAAATCGCAAGTCTCTAGGCGGCTTACCCGGATATGAATCAAAAAAATTGACCCTTAATTATGTCTTTAATATAGCCGTGATAACACACTTAGCGGCCTGCCAGCGTATTTCCGGTTTAGATAACCCGGGTAATAAGGTTGGTACCTTAACTCTGGTGTATCTGTTTTAATGACACCTATTGTGTTGAACCAACACTGGAAATCAGAATTTAAACCGGCCAAGCGAGACCTGATTGTACACACTTTGACATAATCAGAGAAAACTTGTTATAAAGCAGAAGAACTTGGGGGCTTCTGGTTCGAATTCGACCAGAGACTCGGCCCAAAGGGGTTAAGCTAAGATTCGGATACGATCATATAGCCCCCAGTGGGTGTGGCGATGCCAATCAAGAGGGTACCGACAGCTATGTTCTCTTTGGTTCGAATACGACCCATGTTTGAACAGGAAGCCCCCAAGTGATTTTAAGAATTGTTTAACGACGCTGATTCGAATACGATCCACGTCGGTTCTCAAAGGGGTTAAACTATGATTCAAATATGATCAGAGAAAACCTCCCAATGAGCTCGGCACTTTGCCAATCAAATGGGTATCGACAGCTATGTTCTCTTTGGTTCGAATACGACCCATGTTTGAACAGGAAGCCCCCAAGTGACCTTATTACCTGCGGCTAGATTCGAATACGATCATAAGCTGGATCCTCCTTCAAGTTACCATGTTGATCTTGCAAAGAAAACACATGCACATTTGGAGGAGAAAAAGGACAGAGGTCCTGCTTTATTGCTTTATCATAATATATACATGGCTGAGAGAAATATGTACATTATGAGAGCCGGTGGCTCAAGTGTAGTAAGGCCGAAGCTGAGCTATGTTCCACGGCCGACGGGTCTCTTCCTCCGACTTACGCGAATCTTTGTGCTCCCGGACGTCAATGAGGTAATATGACCCGTTGTGCAAGTTCTTGCTGACCACAAAGGGCCCTTCCCAAGGTGGGGATAGTTTGTGCGCATCCGTTTGATCTTGAATAAGCCGGAGCACGAGATCCCCTTCCTGGAAGACCTGGGATTTAACCTGGCGGCTATGATAACGGCGCAGGTCTTGTTGGTAAATCGCTGAACGGGCTGCTGCCACATCACGCTGTTCGTCCAGCAAGTCAAGAGCATCTTGGCGTGCCTGCTCATTATCCGCCTCAACATAAGCCGCCACTCGAGGTGAGTCATGACGGATGTCACCGGGGAGGACTGCTTCTGCCCCGTAAACCATGAAGAAAGGTGTAAAACCTGTAGACCTGTTAGGAGTAGTGTTGATGCTCCATAACACGGAGGGCAATTCCTCCACCCAACAACCCGGCGTCCGTTGCAAAGGGACCAAAAGCCGGGGCTTGATGCCCTTCAGAATCTCTTGATTAGCTCTCTCAGCTTGACTATTGGATTGAGGATGAGCTACCGAGGAAACATCAAGTCGGATATGCTCTCGTTGACAAAATTCTTCCATGGCGCCTTTGGAGAGATTGGTGCCATTGTTAGTGATAATGTTGTGCGGAAAGCCAAAGCGAAAGATCACCTTTTTCATAAACTGAACTGCCGTGGCTGCATCACACTTACTAACGGGCTCCGCTTCAACCCACTTGGTAAACTTGTCAACTGCCACCAAAAGGTGGGTCTTCTTATCCTTGGACCTTTTGAAAGGCCCAACCATATCAAGCCCCCAGACCGCAAAGGGCCAAGTGATTGGGATCATCCTCAGCTCTTGAGCCGGTATATGAGCCCGTCGCGAGAACCTTTAGCAACCATCACACTTACTGACCAAGTCCTCTGCATCAGCATGAGCCGTCAACCAATAAAAGCCATGACGAAAAGCCTTGGCCACAAGAGACTTTGAGCCGGCGTGATGGCCACAATCCCCTTCATGGATCTCACGCAAGATTTCTTAACCTTCCTCAGGGGAAACACAACGCTGAAACGCCCCCGTAACACTGCGGTGATGTAATTCCCCATTGATAACAATCATTGACTTAGCCCGCCGGGTTATTTGCCTGGCCAAAGTTTCATCCTCAGGCAACTCGCCCCGGGTCATGTAAGCCAGATATGGCATTGTCCAGTCTGGTATGATATGGAGAGCCGCCACCAGTCGTGCCTTCGGGTCAGGGACAACCAAGTCTTCCTCTGTAGGCAACTTAACAGAAGGGCTATACAGGACGTCCAGGAAAGTGTTAGGCGGCACCGGTTTTCCCTGAGAGCCCAGCCGGCTTAAAGCATCCGCCGCCTCGTTCTTCCTGCGGTCGATGTGTTCCACTTGGTAACCCTGAAAATGCCCAGCAATGGCATCAACCTCGCGGCGATAAGCCGCCATGAGAGGGTCCTTGGAATCCCACTTTCCTGATACTTGTTGAGCCACCAAGTCTGAGTCGCCGAAGCACCTTACCCGGCTTAAGCTCATCTCTTTAGCCATCCGAAGACCATGGACCAAGGCCTCGTACTCAGCCGCGTTGTTAGTACAAGGAAACATCAACTGTAGCACATAATGGAACTTGTCACCTTTAGGGGAAGTTAACACGACTCCGGCACCCGAGCCCTCCAACTGCCTGGACCCATCAAAGTGAATAGTCCAATATGTGTTATCCGGCTTCTGCTCGGGCACCTGTGACTCTGTCCAATCATTGATGAAATCCACCAAGGCCTGAGATTTAACAGCAGTGCGCGGCACGTATTTGAGACCATGAGGTCCAAGTTCTATAGCCCACTTAGCTACTCTCCCTGTGGCCTCTCTGTTTTGAATGATATCACCAAGAGGGGCAGAGATGACTACGGTGATGGGATGACCCTGAAAGTAATGCTTAAGTTTCCGGCTTGCCATGAATACACCATACACAAGCTTCTGCCAATGCGGATACCGCTGCTTGGACTCAATGAGCACTTCGCTGACATAATAAACCGGCCGCTGAACCGGATGCTCCTTACCCTCCTCCTTGCGCTCCACCACAATAGCCACACTGGCGGCTCGTGTGTTCGCCGCTACGTACAATAATAAGGGCTCCTTGTCAACCGGAGCAGCAAGGACTGGAGGCTCTGCCAGCTGCTTCTTCAAATCCTCAAAGGCAGTATTAGCTGCATCATTCCAGACAAAGTTATCAGTCTTCTTCATCAACTGATATAATGGCATGGCCTTCTCACCCAGACGGCTTATAAACCGGCTTAATGCAGCGATTTGACCCGCCAAGCGCTGAACGTCATTTATACACGCCGGCTTAGCCAGGGAGGTGATGGCCTTGATCTTCTCTGGGTTAGCTTCAATGCCTCTGTCAGAAACCAAAAAACCCAAGAGTTTGCCTGCAGGAACACCGAAGACACACTTGGCCGGGTTAAGCATCATCTTGTAGACCCGGAGATTATCAAAGGTTTCTCTCAAATCATCTATCAGGGTTTCCTCCTTTATGGACTTAACCACAATATCGTCCACATAAGGATGAACATTGCGCCCAATCTGTTTATGAAGACAGTTCTGCACGTAACGCTGATAAGTCGCCTGTGCACACTTGAGTCCAAAAGGCATGGACACATAGCAGAAGGCTCCAAAGGGAGTGATGAACGCCGTCTTCTCCTGGTCCTTAACCGCCATTTTAATCTGATGATATCCGGAATAAGCGTCCAGGAAACTTAAACGCGCACAACCGGCCGTAGCATCAATAATTTGATCAATACGGGGAAGGGCGAAAGGATCAGCCGGACACGCTTTGTTCAAGTCCGTGTAGTCCACACACATCCGCCAAGTGCCGTTCTTCTTGAGTACGAGCACCGGGTTAGCTAACCACTCTAGGTGAAAGACTTCAACAATAAACCCGGCCGCCAAGAGCCGGGCCACCTCTTCACCAATAGCTTTCCGCCTCTCTTCATTAAACCGCCGAAGGAACTGTCTGACCGGCTTAAATTTCGGATCAACATTGAGAGTGTGCTCAGCGAGTTCCCTAGGTACACCCGGCATGTCAGAAGGTTTCCATGCGAAGATGTCCCTATTCTCACGGATGAACTCGATGAGCGCGCCTTCCTATTTCGGATCCAAATTTGCACTGATGCTGAACTGCTGAGATGAATCTCCTGGGACAAAATCAACGAGCTTAGTTTCATCAGCCGACTTAAATTTCATCGCCGGCTCATTTTCCGTAGTCGGCTTTTTCAGAGAGGTCATGTCTGTTGGGTCAACGTTATCTTTGTAAAACTTCAACTCCTCTGTTGCACAAACAGATTCTGCATTAGCCGCATCGCCTTCCTCACATTCCAAAGCCACCTTCCGTCTGCCGTGAACCGTAATGGTCCCATTGTGACCTGGCATCTTGAGCTTTAAGTACACATAACACGGCCGTGCCATGAACTTGGCGTAAGCCGGCCGTCCAAATATAGCATGGTACGGGCTTCTTATCTTGACCACCTCAAAGGTCAATTTCTCCACCCTGTAGTTGTGATCATATCCAAAGGCCACTTCCAATTCAATCTTGCCGACCGGATAGGCCGACTTACCTGGTACCACACCGTGGAAAATAGTGTTGGACTGGCTGAGGTTTTTATCAATCAACCCCATACGACGGAAAGTCTCATAATAGAGGATGTTGATGCTGCTGCCTCCATCCATGAGCACCTTAGTGAACTTATATCCTCCCACCTGAGGAGCCACTACTAAGGCCAAGTGACCCGGATTATCCACCCGGGGAGGGTGATCCTCCCTACTCCACACTATAGGCTGTTCAGACCACCGCAAGTAGCGTGGAACCGCTGGCTCAACGGCATTTACTGCCCTCTTATGAAGCTTCTGATCTCGTTTACACAGACTGGTGGTAAACACATGATACTGTCCCCCGCTAAGCTGCTTTGGATTGGTCTGATAACCCCCCTGCTGCTGCTGATGACCCTGGCCAGACTGCTGATT
The DNA here is from genome assembly GCF_002575655.3 of Aegilops tauschii subsp. strangulata. Taxonomy (NCBI): domain Eukaryota; kingdom Viridiplantae; phylum Streptophyta; class Magnoliopsida; order Poales; family Poaceae; genus Aegilops; species Aegilops tauschii. Next base: position 394,317,729 of record NC_053037.3, read on the forward strand.
AAAGCCCCCTTGACCGTTCTGAGGATTAGAATTTGAGCCGCCGCCCGGGCCATGAAAACCGCCGGCGCCTGAGCCGCCGCCCGGGCCATTGTAGTTCTTAAAGGCCTTCATGATTGCACAATCCTTCCATAGATGAGTCGCTGGCTTCTCTCTAGAGCCATGCCTTGGACAAGGCTCATTCAACAGCTGCTCCAGTGTTGGTCCTGACCTGCCGCCTCGGGGAGGGGGCCTCCCCTTGCGTTGCTGGTTATTGCCTTGTGCGCTGGCGTTGGCTACAAACTCTAGGCTGCCATCTGCCTTGCGCTTGCCTCCTCCTTGGTTCCCCGGGTTATGCTGAGGACCCTTGCCATTGTCATTCTTCTTTCCCTTCCCTGTCCTTTCCTCATCTGAAGGGGGATCCTTGGTACCATCAGAATCGGCGTACTTGACAAGAGCCGCCATTAGTGTGCCCATGTCACTGCAGTCGCGCTTAAGCCGCCCGAGTTTCATCTTCAGGGGCACAAAACAACAATTCTGCTCCAGCATTAAAACTGCTGAGCCGGCATCCATCTTGTCTGACGAGTGTATGATCTCCTTAACCCGGCGAACCCAATGTGTCGTAGACTCACCCTCCTGCTGCTTACAGTTAGTCAAATCCACAATTGACATAGACTTCCTACAGGTATCTTTGAAGTTTTGGATGAACCGGGCTTTCAGCTCACCCCAAGACCCGATGGAATTCGGTGGTAGCCCTTTTAACCAAGTGCGGACAGTCCCATCCAGCATCATGGTGAAGCACTTGGCCATTGCCGCCTCATTGACCTCCAGTAGCTCCATGGCCATCTCATAACTCTCGATCCAGGCTGCGGGTTGTAAGTCAGCCGTGTAGTTGGGCACCTTCCTAGGGCCTTTGAAGTCCTTGGGTAAAGGTTCATTGCGAATAGCCGGCACTAAACAGGGGACACCTCCCATCCTGGTAGGGATACCCACGTCGACGGAAGTCGTCGGATAAGCCGGGGGGGTCTGGTAAGCCGTCAATTGAGGCACCTGCTCCGCCTCTTGCCGCGCTCTGTCTTGGTCCGCTGCGTGACAGGCTCCGTTATAAGCTAGGCCATGGCCAGGGGGCGGGTCATGGCGTCGGACGTTGCTTGAGCCGGTCGCTGAGACCATGTGCCTGCTGTAACTCGGGCTCCGGCCCGGATGAGGGGTCGAGTGGATCCTATCCCGGCTGTAGGAGTACGCCTCTTGCTGCGCCAGTGCCGTCTGAAGGAGTTCCCTGACCCGCCGGGTTTCAATAGCCGTCGGAGAGTCGCCGTCCACTGGGAGAGCCGCCGGCCGTGCTGCCGCAGCAACCATGTTCTCCAGCGGGTTATTATAATGACCCGGGGGTGTTGGCACATACTGAGGCGGGGCAGGGGGCACCTGGGGGGGCCCCATCACTCGTGGGTGAATAGGGGGCCCAGATCCGGGCGCTATGACCCCTGGCGGGTTACTAGACCCTGCACCTGGCGTGTTGAAGAGGTTGCGTGGATCGTAAACCGGCGGGAGCCGAGATTGGGTCTTTTGATGCCTCCTTCTCATGACCTCATTGGACGCGTTCTGATCCATCGTGAGTTGGAAGGACTGCGCCTGGATCAACTGAGTTTGGGCATCGAGAGCCGCCCTCTCTGCAGCCATCCTGATCCCTTCCGCTGCAAGGTCCTCCTTAGCTTTCACTAGATCCAATCTTAACTGTGCCACCTCCGCATCATGCTGAGCTTGATCCGCCGGGTCAACCGTGGCGGTTAACAGGGCCGTCATCTTGTCCGTGAGATCCATCAGTACCTGAGCCGGAGAAGGCACCGGGTTTCCTACTCCAGCCACGGGGTTCTGAACAGGCTGTGCACCGGCCATAAAGATTCCCACCCGGCTTGGCGGCTCAAATAGGTCCGGAATACTGTCACCATCGGAACAACCCATGAGCCTGCCATCTTGAAGTTGATACAACGAGTTTGACTCACCGGTGGCCGACTCGCCGTCAGAGCCGGCGGCCGTCTCATCCCCAGATCCAGATCGATCAGAGAGTCCTCCGTGGATACACCCCACAAAAGCATGCCTTAAGGCAGGCCGGGCCCGGGCGGGTCGTGCGCGCTGAGCCACCTCGATGAGATCGGCGCAGAGATCCGGCTCAGGGCCCGGCTCACCAATCTTGCCGATGAAAACATGAATTCCGCCGAAGGGGACCCGGTACCCGTACTCAATTGAGACGGCGTCAGGGCCCCAGTCTGCATCGTCGATGTAAAGCTTGCCGCGACGACTCTTGGTCATCCGGCCCACAGCGTATCCCTTGAGCCCTTCGAAGCTGCCCTTCAAGAACTCAAATCCACCGTGCGCTGGCCCCACGGTGGGCGCCAACTGTCGTGGAATTGTCACGGCAGATGTCCTCGAGCTAGGACTTAGTCGTGGAGCCATCGCTACTAGGAAGCTTGAAGGGGTTAAACGGGACAAGGAATACGAGGGTTTATACTGGTTCGGCCCCTTACGGTGAAGGTAAAAGCCTACGTCTAGTTTGTGGTGGTATTGATTAGGGTTTCGGTGACCAGGGAGCTTAACTGCTATGCCTGGCTTTCGTCGAGATTGTTCTCTCCTCTAAGCCGCCGCCGGGTCGTCCCTTTATATAGGGAGGCTGACGCCCTGCAGCTCTCAGAGTCCCGGCCGGCTCATAAGAGTGTCCGGCTAGGACTCTTAACTATTCTTGCCATACACTACAGGTTCTACCATAATAATGATTGTAACTACGGGCCTTAACCCATATCCGGGTCTTAAGCCCATCTTCGGCCCACCGTCTTTAAGCTTGGCGTCGGGCTTCTGGTAATGACCATTAGAGTAACCCGGCCCCTCCTGGCGGGTGACTCTAAGGTCTATATCCTCAACAAACGGTATCCACATTGGCAGAAGCTTGTTTATGGGGTGTTCATGGCAAGCCGGAAGCTTAAGCATTATTTCCAGGGCCACCCTAGCACTGTGGTCAGTTCTGCTCCCCTAGGAGATATCATCCAAAACAGAGAGGCCACAGGAAGAGTTGCTAAGTGGGCTATAGAACTTGGGCCTCACGGTCTAAAATACGTGCCACGCACTGCTATCAAATCTCAAGCATTGGTGGATTTCATCAACGATTGGACAGAGCTGCAGGTGCCTGAAGAGAAACCGGATAATACATACTGGACTATTCACTTCGACGGGTCCAGGCAATTGGAGGGCTCGGGGGCTGGAGTTGTGTTAGCTTCCCCTCGAGGTGACAAGTTTTGTTATGTACTACGGTTGATGGTTCCCTGTACTAACAATGTGGCTGAGTACGAGGCCTTGCTCCATGGTCTTGGGATGGCTAAGGAGATGAGCTTAAGCCGGGTGAGGTGCTTTGGCGACTCAGATTTGGTGGCCCAACAAGTATCAGACAAGTGGGATTCCAAGGACCCCCTCGTGGCGGCTTATCGCCGCGAAGTTGATGCCATTGCTGGACATTTTCAGGGTTACCAAGTAGAGCACATCGATCGCAGAAAGAACGAGGCGGCTGACGCATTAAGCCGGTTAGGCTCTCAGCGAAAGCCGGTGCCGCCTAATACTTTCTTGGATATTCTGCATAACCCTTCTGTCAAGTTGCCTACAGAGGAAGACCTGGCTGTTCCTGACCCAGAAGCACAGTTGGTGGCGGCTCTCCACGTTATCCCAGATTGGACAGTGCCATACTTGGCTTACATGACCCGGGGAGAATTGCCTGAGGATGAAACTTTGGCCAGACAAATAACCCGGCGGTCTAAGTCAATGATAATTATCAATGGCGAGCTGCATCATCGCAGTGTCACTGGAGCTTTTCAGCGTTGTGTGTCCTCTGAGGAAGGTCAAGAAATTTTACGTGAGATTCACGAGGGGGATTGTGGCCATCATGCCGGCTCAAAGTCCCTTGTGGCCAAGGCTTTTCGTCATGGTTTTTATTGGCTGACGGCTCAAGCTGACGCAGAGGACTTAGTCAGTAAATGTGACGGTTGTCAGAAGTTCTCAAGACGTGCTCACATGCCGGCTCAAGAGTTGAGGATGATTCCAATCACTTGGCCGTTTGCAGTCTGGGGGCTTGATATGGTTGGGCCTTTCAAAAGGTCCAAAGATAAGAAGACCCACCTCTTGGTGGCGGTTGACAAGTTCACAAAGTGGGTTGAGGCAGAGCCAGTTAGTAAGTGTGACGCAGCCACGGCGGTTCAGTTCATGAAAAGGGTGATATTTCGCTTTGGTTTTCCACACAGCATTATAACTGACAATGGTACCAATCTGTCTAAAGGCGCCATGGAGGAATTTTGTCAACGAGAGCATATTCGGCTTGATGTTTCATTAGTGGCTCACCCTCAATCCAATGGTCAAGCTGAGAGAGCCAATCAGGAAATCTTGAAGGGCATCAAGCCCCGGCTTTTGGTCCCTTTGCAACGGACGCCGGGTTGTTGGGTGGAGGAGTTACCCTCCGTATTATGGAGCATCAGTACTACTCCTAACAGGTCTACGGGTTACACGCCTTTCTTCATGGTTTATGGAGCTGAGGCGGTCCTCCCTAGTGACATCCGTCATGATTCGCCTCGAGTGGCGGCTTACGTCGAGGCGGATATTGAGCAAGTGCGTCAAGATGCTCTTGACTTGTTGGACGAGCAGCGTGACATAGCAGCAGCCTGCTCGGCGATTTACCAACAAGACCTGCGCCGCTATCACATCCGCCGGGTTAAGTCCAGGGTCTTTCAGGAAGGTGATTTGGTGCTCCGGCTCATCCAGGATCAAACAGACGCACACAAGTTATCCCCGTCTTGGGAAGGGCCCTTTGTGGTCAGCAAGAACTTGCACAACGGGTCATATTACCTTATCGATGTTCGGGAGCACAAAGATCACGTAAATCGGAGGAGGAGACCCGCCGGCCGTGGAACATAGCTCAGCTTCGGCCTTATTACACTTGAGCCACCGGCTCTCATAATGTACATATTTCTATAGCCGTGTATATATTGTGATAAATAATAAAGCAGGACCTCTGTCCTTTTTTCCTCCAAAGGTAAATATATCATTGTTATTTCCATTGTAATATTACATGTAACATTACATGGTCACTTGGAGGTTGATCCGGCTTATGATCGTATTCGAATCTAGCCGTTAAGAATATGATCACTTGGGGGCTTCCTGTTCAAACATAGGTCGTATTCGAACCAAAGAGAACATAGCTGTCGATACCCACTTGATTGGCATATTGCCGAGCTCATTGGGGAGTTTCTTGATCATATTTGAATCATAGCTCAACCCCCTTTGGGAACTGACGTGGATCGTATTCGAATCAGTGTCGTTAAACAACTCTCAAGGTCATTTTGGGGCTTCCTGTTCAAACATAGGTCGTATTCGAACCAAAGAGAACATAGTTGTCGGTACCCTCTTGATTGGCAACGCCAAAGCCACTGGGGGCTATATGATCGTATTCGAATCTTAGCTTAACCCCTTTGGGACGGTTCTCTGGTCGTATTTGAATCAGAAGCCTCCAAATTTTTGAAATCTTTTTGTTGCAAACAAGTTCTTTTGATCATATCAAAAGTATTCAAGGGTGATTCTTATTCCAGCGGCTTAGCCTTGATTAATAATGTTGATAGCACATAATAAGCATTATATGTGCTGGTGAACCGGAGTTGAGTTCTCAACCTCATTATTCGGGTTACATAAACCGGAAGTGTACTTGAATGCTCACAGGTATGCTTTTATGATTATCTCGAAGATATAATTGAGAGCCGGTTTATTTTGACCGTGATTCATATTCCGGGTTATATGTAAAACATATGACTCTCCATGCGGTAAGCCGCCTAGAGACTTGTGATTTGTTTTCTATGCAGGACAATTAAAGACAGCTCTTTAAACATAAGGAAAACAGAGGATCAAGCATAACCCGGAAGAATATAAAAGGGCAGCTTAAACAATGTTGAGCGCTACACACGTGCGCGATGGCATGACAAAATTAAGTGTTTGTTCTACTCTATTACATGACTCCCCGAGTCCAAAAGGTGAGGCATCGTCTTTTAAGACATGACCATGAGCCGCCTGCGAGTTCAAGGGCGTTGTTGGCCTGAGGTTTCCGGGTCATCCCTCTCCGCTCCTCCGGCTGTTTCCATGACCTGGAAGGTTGATGATTTCCAGTCAATGCCACTCAAGGCTTCAAATTGAGCCTCATCATCAATTAACCCGGCCGGGTCAACTACAGGGGCGAAGGTATGCTTACGAGTTGGAGGAATCAGGCTGACTGCTTCATAACGTGGTGTTGGGATTCTCTGATTCTCCGCGTCATAGCCCGGTTGATATTTGATAAGATCTGTGTCATTGCCAATCAAAGTGGCCACAGGGCGTACGCTCTTCACACAAGCGGTGAAGTCCTTCTGGTCAAAGGGGGTGCCGTCTTCCTTCAAGCTGGGGTACCCAAGGGCGATGTTGGCCGGGTCTAGCTCCGGTAGAAATGCCTTGGCCCGGCTCAGAGCGGCTATAGCTCCGGCTCTTGCAGAAGCCCGTCTCAACTCTTGGAAGCGTTGAGGAAGTACGGCAAGCCGCCTGAGTACATCCGCCAGGTGAGTAGGAACTTCATTTGACAGAGCCACAACGGCTAAGGCACGTTGTGACCCGGTGTAAAGTTGCTCTACCAAGGTGTAAACCGCCTTCAGCTTGGTCAGCACGTTCTGGTTGAGATTGGAACTCCTGGGACCTGCACTACAAAGTCAGGTGAGCTGATGGCAATTGAGATACTTGTGGGAAATGAACGATGTAAACTAGTTAGAAACTTGCAGATTAACTTACCAAAGATTGCAGAGACCATCTGAGATACATGGCGTTTTAAGCCGGTTAGCTCGGCGGTTCTTTCAGTAAGAGTGGCCTCCGCTTGTTCGGCCCGGCTGAGCAAAGCAGTCTTTTCATCGGCCCAGGCTTTTCTTTCTGCTTCAAACTTTTTCTTCAGTTTCTCTTGTGCAGATACACTGAATTCAAATTTGGAGTTGGCCTTTTGAGTTTCACTTTCCTGAGTCTTCAGGCGGTTCTTCAGATCAGAGATTTCCAATTCAAATTTCTTACAGGCAGCCTGTACAAATTCCGGGTTACAGTTAGGGTGATTATAATACAACATCAAGTCCCAGGCACTTTGCAAGCAAAGACACTTGGCACTTGGGGGCTAATGTATGCTGAAAAGCTCTATTTATAGTACCGGTTCATGAAAATAAGTCCCAAGCACTTTGCAGGCAAAGGTACTTGGCACTTGGGAGCTAATGTGTAAAATTGCTCAACTACTTGATTAAAATAAGGTAAGGACCGGTTCAATTATGACCCGGCCCTTGAGTGTTACCAGGTAAGCCGGTTTTCTTGCAGTGATTATTAAGCCGGTATTAAGTCTACAACATATTTCATCATAAGTAATAGACTTCGGGGCTGGCATGGTAAGGATAACTATGGAGTAAGCAAGAGAGTCATACCTCAGACTTTTGCTGGACTTGCTTCACCATATCAATTTCCAGGTCCCGGCTGTTGTGCACTTGATTAATATAGCCAGGGACACTATCTCCAATGCTCAGATTAGCATAATCAGTGATGTCCAGCCTGGCCCTGCGGCGTTCCAGAAGTTCTTCCTTGGCAGAGCACCTAGCTAACACGGTGGGTCCTCCCGGTTCAACAAACTCGGTCCGGGTAATTACAACATCCGGGTCATCCGGATGAGCCGGACTGGGGATCTCCGGGTTATCAGAACCCTCCATAATTTGTTCATCAGATGGAGCAGTGGTGGTTTCAGGAGCTGGAGCAGACGGCGGCTCATGAGCAGAAGCATCAGGTTCAGTCAGGACCGGCTCTTCGGCCGGCTTATTTTTCTTCGCCCTCTTGCTGGGCTTTACTTGTACACTGAAAGTCAAAGGGTTAGTGCAAAAACATGAGTAAGATAAGCACAAAATAAGCTAGTCATCATTACCCGAGTGCGGTCTTGAAGGCCGGCAAGCTAGACTGCATTGAGTCGCCGGAGGAAGGTGAAGTTCCCTGGTAGTTTGAATCAGAAGAATTGAGTGGTTGACGAGTGACGCCCGCCAAAGGATGAAAAGGATATAAGTCGGAGATAACCTTAGTCCGGCGCTTCCTTGATGCTTCGGGTAAGCCGGAGGAGAGGTCTGCATCTTTGCTGGTCCGGGTCTGCCTCCGGCTCTCATAAATCTGTCGCTTCAAAAGAAATTGAGGATCTTGATAAGCTAAAGGATGTGAAAATCTTACTTTCCGGGTTACTCTTCGAACTTTCCGTCTCGGCAAAGGCTCGGAGTCGGATGAAATTATAGTTACCTCTTCATTCACTTCATGACTTGTTCCAGTGTCCTCCTGCTGATAATCCGTGTCAATAAGGGGTTAAAAAAGGAGCCTAAAGAGTCAAGAGCTACCTCTGACTCGGAGGTGCCTTCCAGACGAAGCAGGTCCGAGGCGCTAGGTTTACTCCCCTTCTTACGGGGAGCGGCTTTCCTGGCGGCTTTCTTAACTTTTCTGGCTTTCTTGGCGGCTTCGTGGTCATACTTGACCTTCCAGAATTTATCATTAGCCTGTAAAGTACAACAAAGGTTAGTGAGTTAAGACAAAATCGTTAAAATGGAAGGAGAAGTATTCAGGTCAATGGTTTACCGCTGGAGCCGGGTTAGTCTTGCAGAAAGGGCTTAAGCCCACTCTCCCGCAATCTGCCAGGCTCTCGTTCAGAAGCGACTTGGTTGTATCATCAATGACGTCCTCAGGTAAGTCGTCTGGACTGTGCCGAAGAGGATCATCCTTCTGGCCCGTGTAATCACACATCAAGCCGGGGCGGCGGCTTAAAGGAATCACCCGCCAGGCAACCCAGACCCGGACCAGATCAATACCATTTAAGCCGTTCCCCAGAAGAGCTTTGATTTTGTTGATGGTGGGTGTAAGTGGTTGACGTTCAGCTTGAGATAATTTGTCTGGCAAGGGGTGATTTGACTCCAGACGCAGGGCGCGAAAGCCGGGCAGCGGGTTCTCGTCAGCCGGAGAAGTGTCCTGGCAGTAGAACCATGTCTGGTTCCAATCTTTCGGGTGGCTTGGCGGCTCAGCATAAGGAAAGAGACAATCTCTCCATCGTTGGATTGAAATTCCACCAAGTTCCAAGCTAGGCCCGTTGGCACATTCATTCTGGCGGTTCAGGTAAAATAACTCCCTAAAGAGCAGCAAGCTGGGTTCTTCTCTGAGGTACACCTCACAGAACACTTGGAAGTTGCAGATGTTTGACACGGAATTGGGTCCGATGTCTTGAGGTCGCAGATCAAAGAAGTGCAGGACATCTCTGGAGAATTTTGAGCCGGGAGGAGCAAAGCCCCGGTTCATGTGATCAGTAAATATGACAACTTCCCCATCCTTGGGTTGAGGCCTCTCTTCGGACGGGTCAGGAGCACGATAGGACATGACCTCTTTCTTGGGCAGGTAACCCGTTTTTGCGAAGTCAGCTAAGGTGCTGTCAGTAACGTTGGATCTAACCCAGTTGCACGTAATGGGCGCTTTGGGAGCCTTGGGCGGCATTGTGAAGGATGGAAGCCTATGACAAAATAAAAATTCCGGTTCAAATTTAGGCCGGAGGAAAATTTTGGTTCAGTATTTAAGGTGGCGTCTTATGAAGGGGCCTAATGATATATGACCAATTGTGTCGGGTTATTTAAGCCGCTATGGATACCATGAGCAACTAAGTTATTTGACTCTGTTATGGATGACCCGGAATATTCATGAAGCATAGCCTTTTTTAAGCCGGTGATATGAGCCGCCATAGTTAAGAGATGCAATTTTTGCCTAAGTGTTGCACAAACAAGTTTTCACTGATTGCAGTAATTATTTTGGATCAAACGGTTGTCCAGAAAGGAAAATTTTCTAGACCTAAAAACTGGCATAGAGAAGTTCATAAGTCCTAATGAGGTCTTTTTGCAAGCAAAAGGGATTTGCTAGTATTGGAAATGGGTGCGAAACCACTACCGCAGGAGTTCTATACTGTTCTTCGAATCAAAAGAAGTCGTGGTGGAAGAACTATGAAAGAACAGAGATGAACTACGAAAGAACAGAGAGGAACGCGGAACCCTAATGCGGATCTGATGTTTGAGAAGAAGAGGACTTACAGTTGCAGGTTCACTGCGGAGAGTCGCCGCCGTTCTCTGGACTAGCTCAGGTTGATGCAGCGGCCGAGGCTGAGGAAGACGGGAGGCACGGCGGCGGCGGCGGAGCTTGGGCACTGAGATGTTGAGAGGAGGAAGACGATGGAAAGGGAGGAGTGAGAGAGGACCCGGTCGGGCCTATTTATAAGGGACGGCTGTTAAGTGGGCGCGAGAAACGAGGAGGCTGAAGACATGATTATCCAGCTGCAGAGGCGCCTCGATTTTCGGGATAGTTATTAAGATAAGGATCCGATGAGATACGTTGGACGGAACGTGCATTAATGGCGGATGACGTCACGGCGGGTTACCACGAATCCAGAAGATGACGTCATGGCGGGTTATAACCTTCGCGCAAACAGAAGCCGGAAGATTTTCTCTTAAGGTATTGAAGATTGACATGAACCGGTTCAAATCAATTTGGGGCCTAATGTTGAGGATATAGCTACTGGTGTAACCCGCTGTAGATGGGCCGGGTTACGTTGCGACAACTCTTCGTTCAGAAGCCCAAGGACATGTTAAGGATGGCGGTTTAGTGATAGGTCTAAGGCCCAGAGGCGGGTTAAGGCCCGTAGTGGTAAACCGCCGTTGGGGCATGACATGTAGTGTAAGGCATGAATAGTTAAGAGTCCGAGCCGGACACAGTTTATGAGCCGGCCGGGACTCTGAGAGCCGCTGGGCGTTAACCTTTCTATATAAAGGGACGACCCGGTGGCGGTTCAGGAGAAGTAAGATCAGATCGATAACTAGGCGCAGCGGTTTAGCTCCCTGGTCATCAAAACCCTAAGTAATCCAACCGCAACTGGAGTAGGATTTTACCTTCATCGTAAGGGGCCGAACCAGTATAATCCTTGTGTCCTTTTTCCCGTTTAACCCCTTTAAGCTTCCTAGTTGCGATGGCTCCACGACTAAGTCCTTGCACAAGGACATCTGCCGTGACAATTCCACGACAGGAACCAAAGATAATGTTATCAACATATAGTTGGCACACAAACAACTCCCCTTTGACCTTCTTAGTAAAAAGAGTGGGGTCGATTAGCCAAACTTCAAACCCACGATCTTGTAACAACTCGGTAAGGTGGTCATACCACGCACGTGGGGCTTGTTTAAGGCCATAGAGTGCCTTATCGAGTTGATACACATGATTGGGAAAGTAGGGATCCTCGAACCCGGGGGGTTGCTTGACATAAACCAACTCATTAATAGGACCATTAAGAAAAGCACTCTTCACATCCATTTGTTGCAACTTAAAGTTGTGATGAGAAGCATAAGCAATCAACAAACGAATAGATTCAAGGCGAGCAACGGGAGCAAAGGTTTCACCGTAGTCGATACCCTCGACTTGGGAGTAGCCTTGTGCCACCAATCGTTCCTTGTTGCGGATGATGGTCCCATGAGCATCTTGCTTGTTCTTGAATTTCCACTTGGTTCCAATGACATTGTGGTTCTCCATTGGCCTTGGCACTAATCTCCACACCTTGTTGTACTCGAAGTTGTTGAGTTCTTCATGCATGGCATTGAGCCAATCCGGATCTTCGAGAGCTTCATAAACCTTTTGGGGTTCCATACAAGAGACAAACGCGTGATGTTCACAATAGTTTTCCAATTGTCTACGAGTGCTTACCCCCTTTTGAATGCTTCCAAGCACATTCTTCATGAGATGACCCTTGGTGGAGAGCTTGGAAGCAATCTTGGTGGCACGACGCTCCAATTCCTCCTCGGTGGTGAGCTGAGGAGCGGTCACTTGATCATCTTGAGCGCCGTCTTGAGCTCGTTCTTGATCTTGAACTTGCTCGGAGGAAAGAACTTGACCTTGGGCATCACTAGGTGTGTCACCACCGTCTTGAGCATGATCTTGCCCTTGGTCTTGTTCATGAGGTTGAGGGCCTTCACTTTGTTCTTCGGAAGCGTGTGGGCCTTGGGTTGGTGATGGCTCCACCTGAGTAGAGCATTGTCCTTCTCCTTCGGCCACAAGGGGTTCCTCAATGGGTAGGATAAAACCAACACCCATTCTTCTTATGGCTTGAGGAGGAATTTTATCACCTACATCACAAGTGCCACTTTGCTCCACTTGGGAGCCGTTATTCTCATCAAACTCCACGTTACACATCTCCTCAATAAGTCCCGTGGATTTATTGAGGACACGGTAAGCATGAGAGTTTGTAGCATAACCAACAAATATGCCCTCATATGCTCTAGCCTCGAATTTAGACAACCGAACACCTTTCTTGAGAATGAAACACTTACACCCGAACACCCGAAAGTACTTGAGGTTGGTCTTGTTACCGGTGAGTATCTCATATGGAGTCTTGTTCAAGCCCTTGCGGAGGTAGAGCCGATTGGATGCATGACACGCGGTGTTGATGGCTTCAGCCCAAAAGTTGTATGGAGACTTGAACTCCGCCATCATGGTCCTTGCGGCATCCATCAACGTCCGGTTCTTCCTCTCCGCAACACCGTTTTGCTGAGGGGTGTAAGGTGCGGCATATTGATGCTTGATCCCCTCATCACTAAGAAACTCATCCAAGGTGTAGTTCTTGAACTCGGTGCCGTTGTCACTTCTTATTGTCAAGATCTTTGCATTGTGTTGACGTTGGGCTTCATTTGCAAAGTCAATGGCGGTTTGTTGGGTCTCACTCTTCCTCTTGAAGAAATACACCCAAGTGTATCTTGAATAGTCATCCACAATTACCAAGCAATACTTTCTACCCCCAAGACTATCAAATGATGGAGGCCCAAAGAGATCCAAATGAAGGAGCTCCAAAGGCCTCTTCGAGTAAATGAGAGTCGTGGGAGGGTGAGCCTTCTCATGAAGCTTTCCTTCGATACAAGCACTGCAAGCACGATCTTTAGCAAAACTAACGTTCGTTAGTCCACGGACATGGTCCCCCTTGAGAAGACTTTGCAAAGATCTCATATTGACATGGGCTAAACGGCGATGCCAAAGCCATCCCACGTCAACTTTAGCCATTAGGCATGTCGCGGTCTTAGTGGGTCGCTCCGAAAAGTTAATCACATAGAGACCGTTCTCAACATGCCCAACAAAGGCTACTTTAAGAGTCTTGCTCCACAAGAGGGCCACAGTATCAATATCAAAGAAGGTGGCAAAGCCCATGATAGCAAGTTGACGAACGGAAAGTAAATTGTATGCAAGGGACTCAACAAGCATGACTTTCTCGATCGTGAGATCATGAGAAATGACTACTTTGCTGAGTCCCAATACCTTAGAGGACGAGGCATCACCCCACTCGACATTGGTGGGCATAGATGGAATCTTGTGCACGTCCACCACCAAGTCCTTGCTTCCGGTCATATGATTTGTAGCTCCACTATCGAGCAACCATGATCCCCCACCGGAAGCAAACACCTACAAGAGATCAATGCTTGGTTTTAGGTACCCATTTTGTAATGGGTCCTTTGATGTTAGTAACAAGGGTCTTAGGAACCCAAATAGACCATTCAATGTACTCATGAGGAGAACCAACAAATTTGGCATAAACATGCCCATCACTAGCACGGCATAACACATAAGAAGGATTAAAGTCGCCGGCTTTGTTGGATGGGGTGGCATTGCCCTTCTTGACACCGCCACCCTTCGCATTGTTCTTCTTCTCCTTGGAAGCACCCTCTCCCTCCTTCACAAAAGTTTGCTTGAGAGGAGGAGGTCGTTTGGTCTTGTCATTCTTCTTCTTGTTCTTGGGCTTGGGTGCGAACCCAATCCCCTCCTTGGCCACCACTTCCTTTTGATTGCTCAAAAGCTCGTTGAGGTTCTTCTCACCTTGAATGCATGACACAAGGCCTTTCTCAATTTGCTCCTTCAACTTAGCATTCTCCTCAACAAGATGCACATGCTCACAACAAGGGTTAGTAGCATTTGCATTATCAATTAACACCATATGAGGAAAGGTGGCTTTCTCCTTAGTTAGCTTCACTTGGAGTTGATCATGAGACTCCTTGAGGCTAGCATGAACACCCTTCAAGACTTTGTGAGCCTTGTCGAGAATGTCAAACTCCTCTTTGAGTCTAGCAAGATCAACCCCAAGCTTTGCCTTCTCGGAGTTTAGCACACGGGACACAACAAGAGCATGATCAAGATCTTTCTTTAACTTAGCATGATCATCGTTGTATGACTCCTCAAGAGCCAAACGAAGACCACACTCTTCGTCAAGAGCATTGGAAAGATCCGAGATCTCATCGGCATAGTCACGACTATGCCCCTCCATCTTGGAGATGGTGTCTTCGTGAGCCTCGATCATGTCATTGGCTTCACCAAGTTGTTCCAAGAGAGCAACGAAGTGCTTCTTGGATTTACCCTTGAGTTTACCCATAAAGGTCTCAAACTCGTTTTCCTCCACATTTGTCCCCTCCTGTTCATCAATGCTATCCGTCGAAGAAGGATGATTGATGATTTTAGTTTTGATGTCGGGGGTTACCTTGTTGGTGGCTTTAGCCATGAGGCACTTGGCGGTGATGTTCTCATTGGGTGAGTCAAAGAGAGACATCTGTGGAGTCATCGCAATGGCAACGGAGGCCATGGCAACCGACTCACCATCTTCATCATCGTCATCATCCTCGTTGTACTCTTCTTGTACGACTAATGCCTTGGGAGGAGTCTTCTTGGTGAAGTTGCTCTTGTTGGGGAACGACTTGGCCTTGTCCTTTCGGATGAGCTTGCCACCATTGTCTTCCCTCTTCTCGTAAGGGCACTCCGCAACAAAGTGGCTCACATTGCCACAATTGAAGCAAGTTCTCACTCGTTGCTTGCCCTTTGCGCCACTTGAATTGTTCTTGTTGAAGTTTGGCCTTATGTTCTTCTTGCTCCAAAATTGCCTTGAAGCAAGAGCCATGTGTTCATGATAGGCATACTTCGTATCTTTGAGGTTGCCCTCCTCTTCTTCCTCTTCATCCTCTTCCTCCATACTAACCTTGGCCTTTAGAGCAAGGTTGGGCTTCTTTACTCTTTGAGAGCGAAGAACCGCATTGTCGGCGGTCTTGTCCTAGATGCTCATAGCAACGAACTCATCCAACACTTCACTTGAGGACAAGGTGTGGAAGTCCGGCCTTTGACGAATGACGGAGGACATGGCTTTGTGGTAGGGCATCATTGCCTTGAGGAATTTGCTCTTGATCCAATTGTCATCCGTGTCCTTACTTCCATGATCTCGGAGAGAGACCGCGAGTTTGGTTACTCTCCGAAAAAGCTCACGAGGTTCTTCATCTTCTTTCATTGCAAACTCATCGGCTTCATCTTGCACCACTTCATAGTTGGAGCGTTGAATGCTTGCGCTTCCCCGATAGAGGGAAACAACTTGGAGCCAAGCATCTTTGGCCACGGTGTAGGGCCGGAGCTGAGGAAGATCTTCGGGTGGGATTGCTTCTTGGATGATGAAGAGAGCATTCTCATTGAATTGGTGATCCACAACTTCTCTAGGAGTGAAGTTACTTCGGTCATGCGGATAGAAACCTTCTTCAATGATTCTCCAAAGGTTAGTGTTCACATGATTTAAATGACGCTTAAAACGATAGACCCAAGAATCAAAATCTACATTCTTCTCAATCTTAGGAGCCGGGCCGACATGATTCAAATGAGTGGAAGGGAGCGGTCCACCATAGACAGGTGGAGGTTCCACATGGGCAAAGATGCTGGTGCCATTTTTACCACTAGAAGGAGTTTTCTCGCTAGTAACTTCCCTTCTGTCGGAGGTAGCATCCGTCACCTTGTTGGCGGGATCACCCACTTTCAATGGTGCGGTGGAAAGTTTAAGCCCTTCTAAGTATTTATTAAACATGCTTTCGACCTCGGTAGTCATGGAGGTTTTCAATGTGTCCAACACCACATTTAATTCCTCACGAGAGACCGCGGTTCCCCCATCTCCCGTAGACGAGACCGGATTCACACCGGAGTGCTCCTCCACACCGTCTACGACGTCAACCATACTCTTCGGACGGTAAGTCCTTAATAAAGAGACGAGGCTCTGATACCAATTTAAAGGATCGATATAGTTGACTAGAGGGGTGTAACACCCCAGATGTAACTTTCCATATTTGTAACTCCAACTCTTGCCATTTTCGGCTATGTGTTATGATATTCCCTCCGTGGTCGGGTTTTGTTTTTCGTTTTGCATTTTGTTCATGTCATGCATCTCATATCATGTCATCATGTGCATCTCATTTGCATACGTGTTCGTCTCATGCATCCGAGCATTTTCTCCGTTGTCCGTTTTGCAATCCGGCACTCCCACGCGCACCGGCGCGTCCCTCTTGTTTCTTTTCGTGAGCGGGTGTTGAATGTTCTCGGAATGGATCGAGTCTTGCCAAGTGGCCTTGGTATACCACCGGTAGACCACCTGTCAAGTTTCGTTCCATTTGGAGGTCGTTTGATGCTCCAACGGTTAACCGGGTAACCGCAAAGTCCTTTTGTGTGTTGCAGCAAAACCCCCCTCCAAACAGCCCAAAACCCACCTAAGTCCCCACCATGCTCTCGGTCGTTCGATCACGATCGTGTGGCGAAAACCGCACTCCATTTGGAGTCTCCTAGCTCCCTCTACCTATAAAAACACCTCCCCCTCTGAAATTTTCGCAGATCAAACCCTAGTCTCTTCCACCCCGCGCCGCCGGACACGTCCGGCCCGGCCGGACAAAAGCCGCCGCTGCCCGTAGCCTATCGGAGGCTGCCACGTGGCGCCCGTACACCCGCGCCGCCCGCGGCCCGGAGAGCCCGCGCCTGGCCCCCGCGGCCCGTGCCCCGTCGCCCGCGCCCGGCGCCTCCCGCCGGCGCCAGCCCCACGCCCCGCCGCCTCGGCCTCCCGCCGGCCGCCCGTCGCCACCCGCCGGTCTCCGCTCGCCCCGACACCGACGCCATGTCGCCGGCGCCGCCGCGCCCGCGACCGCCGCCTCCTCCGGCTTCCCCGACCCCGCCGGCCTCCTCCCTCTCCCTCCGCCCGAGCTCCGTCCCCGTCGCCTCTCCTACAACTCCGGTGAGCTCGCGCGCCGACGAGCCCGCGCCCATCCAGATCTGGAACCTAGGGTTGACTTCCCCCCCCCCCCCTCAAATTTCTCTCGTCCCGTGATTTGTACATTCTGTTGCATACTTCATCGCATCATAACTCTCTGCACGTAGCTCCGTTTCATGCGTGTAATATATCAAAATGTTCGCCTAGAGATGCTCTTTATTTTGTTACATTATGCCATGTTCATTTGAGTCCATCTTGATGCCCAAATCTCTGGTGCAAGAGTGCTATATGCTGTTTACTGCTGTCTGTTAACAGATCTTGGTGTTTTGTTATTTTTGTTGCATTTAATGTGTGCATCTTATGAGCATGAGCTCTACAGGTGTTTTGATCTATGCCATGCTATATTTACAGAGATGTATGTCGTGTGTTTTTGTGATCTATGTGGTGACTAGCACAAGCATGCAAACTAGGCTTCGTGATGTTTCTGTTTTCAGGGACTTCGAATTTTGCTAAGTCTGTGACTGCTGTTATTTTGTTGCCATGTATCCATGTGTCTACAGAGAGATCCATGCTCCTTTTGGTGATGTTCACTAAGGATGTTTTGTAGATATAGTTGTGTTCTATCCATCCATGCCCTTGTTTGCAATTATAGAATGTCATATCATGTCTTAATCTTGCTCTACTTTTGCTATAAAATATTCCTGGCAGATGGTTAACATGATATTCAATTTTTCCAAGGTTGTTGTAGTTGATCCTTTCATGCAATGTACTTGATCTTGCCATGGTTTGCTTCATAAACATGCCATATTACTGTAGGTATTCTTGTTTTGTCATGCATTGCCTTGTGGTGACTGCATCAAGCTCACCAAGATGCCTTCCTGATACTGTTTCTGCCATGCTCTGTTTTCTGCCAAGTCTGAAACCTGTTAACAAAACTTGCTATGTTTACATGGTTGCCATCATATCTTCTGATACTTTTTGGCTTATGGTCAGTAAGGGACTTTTGTTCTATGCTTTTAGTAGATTCATGTCATGCCTTGTTTTGCTATGTTAAGTTCCTGTAGCATGTATTTTTCTTGCTCTAAACATGGCTACCTGATGCTGTTTCTGCCATGTCTAGTGATTTCACCAAGTCTGTGAACCTGTTATCTTTTGCACTTTTTCCATGCTTATTTGAACTTGTTATGGTGTGATCTAGCCGTAGCTCAGTGTTCATATTTTGTCAAGCATCTCCTGTAGATTACTTTCATATGCTTTGTTGCTATGTTGGAGTGCTGTAGCCTAGTTACTTGATGTATTATAAGTGCTATCATGCTGTTAATCACATATTCGTGTCATTCTTGTTTTGCTTGCCATTTGCAAACCGTGCATCCGTTTCCGGTGATCTTTATATCGATTTCGACCGAAATCATCTCATCTTTCCAGTGGCATGCTTGGTTTGCCAAGTTACTGCCTTGTTCATCATTTTTCCTCCGGAGCACGCATACGCATCGCATACCATATCCCGCATATCATGCATGTTTTGCATCATGTTGCTTGTCCATTTCCCGTGATTGATTGTGGTTCCGTTGCTTGTGTTCTTGTTTTGGGTAGAGCCGGGAGACGAGTTCGTGTACGAGGAACCTGTTGAGTACACTTACAAGGATCAAGCTTTCGACAACTCTGAGAACCTTGCAGGCAAGATGACCATACCCTCGAAATCACTTCTATCTTTGCTTTGCTAGTTGTTCGTTCTATTGCCATGCTGCGCTACCTATCACTTGCTATATCATGCCTCCCATATTGCCATGTCAAGCCTCTAACCATCCTTTCCTAGCAAACCGTTGTTTGGCTAAGTTATCGCTTTTGCTCAGCCCTTCTTATAGCGTTGCTAGTTGCAGGTGAAGTTGAAGTTGGTTTCATGTTGGAACATGGATATTTTGGATTATCACAATATCTCTTATTTAACTAATGCATCTATATATTTAGTAAAGGGTGGAAGGCTCGGCCTTATGCCTAGTGTTTTGTTCCACTCTTGCCGCCCTAATTTCCGTCATACCGGTATTATGTTCCTTGAGTTTGCGTTCCTTACGCGGTTGGGTGATTTATGGGACCCCCTTGACAGTTCGCCTTGAATAAAACTCCTCCAGCAAGGCCCAACCTTGGTTTTACCATTTGCCACCTAAGCCTTTTCCCTTGGGTTTTTGCGAGCCCGAGGGTCATCTTTATTTTAACCCCCCCGGGCCAGTGCTCCTTCGAGTGTTGGTCCGAACCGAGCCGCCTGCGGGGCCACCTTGGGGAAACTCGAAGTCTGGTTTTACTCGTAGCCTGTCTCATTCGGTGTGCCCTGAGAACGAGATATGTGCAGCTCCTATCGGGATTTGTCAGCACAGTCGGGCGGTCTTGCTGGTCTTGTTTTACCATTGTCGAAATGTCTTGTAAACCGGGATTCCGAGACTGATCGGGTCTTTCCGGGAGAAGGTTTATCCTTCGTTGACCGTGAGAGCTTATAATGGGCTAAGTTGGGACACCCCTGCAGGGTATTATCGTTCAAAAGCCGTGCCCGCGGTTATGAGGCAGATGGGAATTTGTTAATGTCCGGTTGTAGAGAACTTGTCACTTGACTTAACTATAATACATCAACCGTGTGTGTAGCCGTGATGGTCTCTTCTCGGCGGAGTCCGGGAAGTGAACACGATTTGAGTTATGCATGAACGTAAGTAGTTTCAGGATCACTTCTTGATCATTACTAGCTTCGCGACCGTTGCGTTGCTTCTCTTCTCGCTCTCATTTGCGTATGTTAGCCACCATATATGCTTAGTGCTTGCTGCAGCTCCACCCCATTACACCATCCTTTCCTATAAGCTTAAATAGTCTTGATCTCGCGGGTGTAAGATTGCTGAGTCCTCGTGACTCATAGATTCTACCAAAACAGTTGCAGGTGCCGACGATGCCAGTGCAGATGACGCAACTGAGCTCAAGTGGGAGTTCGACGAGGAACATGGTCGTTACTATGTTTCTTTTCCTGATGATCAGTAGTGGAGCCCAGTTGGGACGATCGGGGATCTAGCATTTAGGGTTATCTTATTTTCACTTAGATTTTGACCGTAGTCGGTCTACGTGTGGATTTTGGATGATGTATGAATTATATTTATGTATTGTGTGAAGTGGCGGTTGTAAGCCAACTCTCGTTATCCCATTCTTGTTCATTACATGGGATTGTGTGAAGATGACCCTTCTTGTGACAAAACCACAATGCGGTTATGCCTCTAAGTCGTGCCTCGACACGTGGGAGATATAGCCGCATCGTGGGCGTTACAAGGGGGGTGAATAGGCAACTAACAATTTTTAGCTTTTCTTTACCAATTTAAACTTTGCATCAAAGTAGGTTGTCTAGATATGCAACTAAGTGAGCAACCTATATGATGCAATGACAACAAGCACACAAGCAAGCAAGAGAGTTAACACAAGTAAGCTTGCGAAAGTAAAGGGACGAGATAACCAAGAGTGGAGTCGGTGAAGACGAGGATGTGTTACCGAAGTTCCTTCCTTTTGAGGGGAAGTACGTCTCCGTTGGAGCGGTGTGGAGGCACAATGCTCCCCAAGAAGCCACTAGGGCCATCGTATTCTCCTCACGCCCTCACACAATGCGAGATGCCGTGATTCCACTATTGGTGCCCTTGAAGGCGGCGACCGGACCTTTACAAACAAGGTTGGGGCAATCTCCACAACTTAATTGGAGGCTCCCAACGACACCACAAAGCTTCACCACAATGGACTATGGCTCCGCGGTGACCTCAACCGTCTAGGGTGCTCGAACACCCAGGAGTAACAAGATCCGCTAGGGATAGGTGGGGGGAATCAAATTTCTCTTGGTGGAAGTGTAGATCGGGGCCTTCTCAACCAATCCCGAGAAAATCAACAAGTTTGATTGGCTAGGGAGAGAGATCGGGCGAAAATGGAGCTTGGAGCAACAATGGAGCTTTTGGGGGAAGAGGTAGGTCAACTTTGGGGAAGAAGACCTCCTTATATAGTGGGGGGGGGGGAACAATCCAACCGTTACCCCCCTCAACAGCCCCGCAGAGGGCGGTACTACCGCAGGAGGCAGCGGTACTACCGCTCCCCCGGGCGGTACTACCGTGGAGTTTGGAGGGCAGGAGAGTGACAGACACGAGCGGTACTACCACGGTGGTAGGGCGGTACTACCGCTCATGAGCGGTACTGCCGCCCTATTGCCGCTCCAAAGTACCGCACTATCCGACACGAAAAATGACCCCTCGAGTCGACGCGGTAGGGGCCTGGTACCATAGCGGTACTACTGCTAAGGACCCACCGGCGGTACTACCGCTGCGGAGCGGTACTACCGCCTGTGACCCCTAAGCGGTACTACCGCTGGGTACCGCGGTACTACCGCTGGGACCAGATTCAGCCCAAAGAGAGAGGAAAGATATCTCCAATGAAACGGAAAGGCTCAGAGGGTGCAAAGAGGATGTGTACGTGTTGATTCCACCCTAGCCTTACCAAAGCGGACCCCCTCTTGATAGTACGGTGACTCCTACGAAACTAATCCACCAAAAGAAGCGAAAGAGCTACACCGTCTTGAATGACACTCCGAGGGGAAAGAAATCGTCTCGTGCCAAATGATGAATCTCTGAAATGCTCAAAGCACACGATTAGTCCGGAAACATGTTGTCATCAATCACCAAAACTACATCTAGAGAGATATGCCTTAACAAAAGGGTTTAGGCTTAGTAGAACTAAAACTGAGTACATGATGTGCGGTTTCAGTACTACTAGGTGTGAGGAGGAGGAGGTTAGCCTTGATGGCCAGGTGGTACCTCGGAAGGACACCTTTCGGTGTTTGGGGTCAATGTTGCAGGAGGATGGGGGTATTGATGAAGATGTGAACCATCGAATCAAAGCCGGATGGATGAAGTGGCGCCAAGCTTCTGGCATTCTCTGTGACAAGAGAGTGCCACAAAAGCTAAAAGGCAAGTTCTACAGGACGGCGGTTCGACCCGCAATGTTGTATGGCCCGGAGTGTTGGCCGACTAAAAGGCGACATGTTCAACAGTTAGGTGTGACGGAGATGCGTATGTTGAGATGGATGTGTGGCCACACGAGGAAGGATCGAGTCCGGAATGATGATATACGAGATAGAGTTGGGGTAGCACCAATTGAGGAGAAGCTTGTCCAACATCGTCTGAGATGGTTTGGGCATATTTGGCGCAGGCCTCCAGAAGCTCCAGCGCATAGCGGACGGCTAAAGCGTGCAGAGAATGTCAAGAGAGGGCGGGGTCGACCGAATTTGACATGGGAGGAGTCCGTTAAGAGAGACCTGAAGGATTGGAGTATCACCAAAGAGCTAGCTATGGACAGGGGTGCGTGGAAGCTTGCTATCCATGTGCCAGAGCCATGAGTTGGTTGCGAGATCTTATGGGTTTCAACTCTAGCCTACCCCAACTTGTTTGGGACTAAAGGCTTTGTTGTTGTTGTTGTTGTTGAAGCTACTAAATTGCTTGATAATATTATGGCAAATTATTCACAATGGCTTACTGAAAGAGCACCTACTAGTAAGAAAATTAATTCGGTTGAAGAGATTAGTATGTTGAGTGAAAAATTTGATGCTGTTATGAAATTGGTTGCTAATAAAAGTGCTCCTATTGATTTTAATGATGTGCCTTGGTCTACTTTGATTGTGAAAAATAGTGATCCCGTATATGTGAATTTTGTCTCACGAAACAATTTTAATAACAATGCTTATAGAGATAATCTTAATCCTAGGCCTTCTCCTGGAAATCCCTCTAATATTTATGGTAATTCCTATGGTAATTCTTCTTACAATAATAATAGTAACACCTCTGATCTTGAGAATAATATTAAAGAATTTATCAATGCTCAAAAAGTTTTCAATACTACGATAGAAGAAAAGTTGAATAAGATTGATGATATGTCTAGAAGCATTGATAGGATTTCTCACGATGTAGAAAATCTCAAGTTGAATTTTTTTTTACCCAAAGTTGATGAATCAATTAAAGCTTTATATGTTTCTATGGATGAAAGTAAGAAAAGAACCGCTATGCTTAGAGCTAAAAGAGAATTTTTAGAAAGAGCGTTTTCTAGGGATTGCTTTCATAAAAATGATGAAGATCTTAAAGTGATTGGTGTTTATTCTATTGATTCCTTGTTTATTAAGATTAAAATTGATGATGAAGGGACTGAAGAAGAGTCAACTTTAGCTAGAAGGCGTCCCCATATTTCGGAGGGTGAAAATCTTATTGAGAAAACTGATAAAATTGAGCTTGGAGAGGTCTAAACTTTAACTAGTGATGTGCCCACTCTTTTGGATTACAAAGACTTTAATTATGATACTTTCTCTTTGATTGATTGTATTTCTTACTAAACATATTGTTGATGCTATGATGAAAGCCTTTCAAGAAAAGTTGGAATTAGAAATTTCAATTGCTAGAAAATTACATGATGAATGGGAACCTACTATCAAAGTCAAGATTAAAAATTATGAGTGTTTTGCTTTATGTGATTTGGGTGCTAGTGTTTTCACAATTTCGAAATCTTTATGTGATGTGCTTGGTCTTACCGATATTGAAGAATGCTCTCTTCATTTGCACTTGGCCGATTCTACTATTAAAAAGCGTATGTGAAGGATTAATGATGTTCTTATTCTAGCAAATATGAATTATGTGCCCATAGATTTTATTGTTTTTGATATTGATTGCAATCTGTCTTGTCCTATTATACTTGGTAGACCGTTTTTACGCACTATAGTTTACCACAGACCTATGGGCCCATAGCTAGTAGTGAGATGACTTTTCTCTCTCTTCGATATTCAATACAATGTCCCCCTCAATATTTTTGGAGATCTATTCAATGTAATATTCTTTTATGGTGAGTTTGTTGGGATCCGATGAATTATGGGTTTATGATCAAATTATTCATGAGAAATATTTGAGTCTTTTCTGAATTCTTATATGCATAATTGTTATAGCTTTGTATTTCCCTCCGATCTATCTGTTTGGTTTGGCCAACTAGATTGATTTATCTTGCAATGTGAGAGGTGCTTTGTAATGGGTTCAATCTTGCGGTGCTCTATATCTCAGTGACAGAAAGGGACAAGAAGCGTATTTGTATTGTTGCCATTAAGGGAAAAACGGCGGGGTTTATTCATATTGATTGAGTTTATTTTGTCTACATCATGTAATCTTGCTTAAGGCGTTACTCTGTCCTTTATGAACTTAATACTCTAGATGCATGCTAGATAGCGGTCGATGTGTGGAGTAATAGTAGTTGATGCAGGCAAGAGTCGGTCTACTTGTCTCGGACGTGATGCCTATATACATGATCATTGCCTTGAATATCGTCATAACTATGCGCTTTTCTATCAATTGCCCAACAATAATTTGTTTACCCACCATATGCTTTTTGTTCGAGAGAGAAACCTCTATTGAAAACTATGGCCCCGGGTCCACCTTTATCATATATTAAAATCCAAAAATACTTTGCTATAATTTATTTACCATTCTTTTATTTTGTGTTTTTTGTTTATCTATCTACCATTATCAGACATAATCCTTACAATTAACCGCCGAGGGGATTGACAACCCCTTGATCGTGTTGGGTGCAAGTAATTGTTCTTTTGTGTGTAGGTGTTGTCACGAGGTCTTGCGTGGTTCTCCTACTGGATTGATAACCTTGATTCTTAACTGAGGAAAATTCTTGTCTCTACTGTACTGCATCATCCTCTCCTCTTAGAGAAAATCCCAAACGCAGCTCACAAGTAGCAACCACGTACGAAGCGAGTGCGTACAACGGAAAATAACCTGCAAAAGAGAAGCATTTTAGTCATTAAAAACAACATCATTTCTACATAGCCAAAGCGACCATAGTAATGCATATGCTCCCACCATTATTGGCGTTTTGTACTTATTTGAAATACCGTCCAGCCAATGACGAAAAATATTGGCAACACTTGTAGGCGGATATAAATTTGACGCTATTTGGATGGCTGACCATGTAGAACACGCGAACTTACATTGGAAAAAGAGGTGTTTAATTGTCTCATCATGAGTACAAAAACAACATTTCTTACTTTCTGACCAGTTGCGTCGTGCGAGGTTGTCTTTTGTTAGCACAACCCCTTACAGAGATACCACATGAATATTTTAATTTTAAATGGTACCTTTGGTTTTTTTTCTGTTATTAGTTATTACTCACGGGTACCTCAGAATGCGTGAGTGCAATGTCGCCTGTTTTTTCAATTATGAAGCATGGCTAAGTGATCCTACTCACATTGGACCCAGTGCTCAGGTAGTTTAGCCTATAGTAGGGCAAGAAATATTGAATGGTGATGTAGGCGGGGTTTTCCGAGGAATCCAAATATTTGGCCAACCTATATTTTTTCCGCCTACAAACCACGCTCCATTTGGCCAGCCTATATTTTATTCTTTTCATCATCTCCTTGCCAAAAAAACAAGAATCTAAAATAATTCAGTTTTTGCAAGACCCCTTTTGGGAGCTGGAAGAATGAAAGCATATAAAGAACCGTATTTATAAGGATAGAGTTTATTAAAACCAGTCGTCCTTCAACCGAGAGCAACTTGCCTTTTCACGAGCATTTCTCTAGTTGCTCAAGGTACTACTAATTTTCTTATTGAGAATCGATTTAGATCTAGAGATAAGTTTATTAAGGATGAACAGGGTCATCGACATTAGTTTATTTGTCAGGAATACTCATATGCAGTTGAATCGTTGCAGCACGTAGCTCGTGGAGTCAGCACGTTGGTCGCGAGGCGATTTTCGTGGCATGGAAGCCACCCACCTATGCGCCAAAAGTATACGGTGGATTCATACCGCTGCTCGCGGCTGGACAGCCGTCCGAGCACGACGCCGAGAGGGAGGGGGGTGCTACTGTACTGTGAGTGTGATGCCATGGTGGAGTCATCGAGACGACGATATATACACAGGCAGAGTGGCAACGTCAGTGCAGCAGCCGTGACATGTCCGGTGCACCCGAGAGTGCGCGCCCAATGTCTGCCCACGGCAAGCAGCAGCCGCTGCTACGCTACCCCGCGCCCGCCGCCGGCAACGGCAGCGGCAGCGGCATGGGGAGGCGCAGGTACCTCGCCTTCCTAGCCATCGCCGCGGCCCTGGTCGCCTCCTACCACCTCCTCCACGCGCCCACCCCGTCGTCGCGCTACCACGCGCTCTTCCTCACCCTCGGCTCCAATGCCAGCGCCGCCGCGCACCTCCGCGCGCTCACACTCCGCCCGCACGTCGCCGGCACCCAGGCCAACGCCCTCGCGGCCGAGTACGTCCGCGCCACGCTCTCCTCCCTCTCCTTCCCCACCCGCGTCACGCCCTACTCCGTCCTCCTCTCCTACCCCGTACACCGCTCCCTCTCCCTCTCTGCGGGGCCCGGTCGCCCCAACAACGTCTTCCCCCTGGTCCAGGAGACCTACCCTGGCGACCCCTACGCCGAGGCGGCGGCCGAGGTCGTTCCCACCTACTTCGCCTACTCCGGCTCCGGCTCCGTCACCGCCGAGGTCGTGTACGCCAATTACGGCGACAGGAAGGACTACGCCTACCTCGCCTCCCGCGGCGTGGACGTCGCGGGGAAGGTTGTGCTCGCGCGCTACGGGGATATCCACTGCGAGGACATGGTGAGGAATGCTCGCGACGCCGGCGCCGCCGCGGCGATCATCTACACCGACGCCAAGGACTTCGGCGGTCCCGCGGCCAAGGGGAAGCAGAAGTGGTTCCCCAACACGCGGTGGCTCCCGCCAAGCGGCGTTCAGGTGGGGACCCTGTACTACGGGAACGGCGACCCGACCACGCCGATGTGGCCGTCGTGCGCCGCAGGGGAGGACTGCGAGCGTCTGAGCATGGAGGAGCTGGACGCGAGCGAGGCGATGCCCGGCATCCCCGCGCTGCCGGTGTCGGGGAGGGACGGGGAGACAATCCAGAAGGCGATGGGCGGCGGCGTGGCCCCACCGGAGTGGCAGGGCGGCGAGGGCGCGCCTGTGTACCGGATCGGGCCCGGCCCAGCCGTGCTGAATCTCACATACATCGTGAGTGGGGCCCAGCACAGCGCTCCTAGAATCATGGGCTATGCCCTTTTTGTCTAGCCTACATTATTGAGCATCACTCTCACTTCTACTCCTGTGACCCGCAGGGAAATGACACCCTAGCAACCATCGAAAATGTCTTTGCTGTGATAGAAGGGAAAGAAGAGCCTGACAGGTAAATAATTTACAGCATACTATTCTTCCGTGGATTCTGACAGCCAACTCTGATAATGAAGTCAGTAGTAAATTAGGTGTTACAGCCCGAGTAGTTCCTTTACTTTATCAACCGAAGCCAACCTGAAGGGTAAAGATACATTTTATAAGGCGATGGCTAGATTCTATGAAATTTTATACTAGGATCAAGCATCGGATTCTCCCTGAGGCATGTCCAAGCCAGAGCTAACAATTTCAAATTTGCCTCTGTGTTCTTTTTGCAGATATGTGATCATAGGCAACCATCGTGATGCCTGGACATTTGGGGCAGTCGATCCCAACAGTGGAACAGCAGCTATGCTCGAGGTAATCATCCTTAGTGATATCTGTTCTGAATGCAAGACATCTTTGCTGAATCAAGGATAGTGACTCGGTACCTACTTTTGTTTTTAGATTGCAGAGAGGCTGTCCCAGCTAGAAAAGAAAGGATGGAGGCCAAGGCGAACAATCATCGTGTGCAGTTGGGATGCAGAGGAGTTTGCGCTGGTATGTTCTTGCTCGTGTGCTCTCAGATGCTTTGCTTATTCTCAGGTGTAAGCGCTAAAGCGTAGAAATATCCAATGTCTCAGATAGGGTCTACGGAATGGGCCGAGGACAACATCGATATAATTGGTTCAAGAGCTGTTGCTTATCTGAATGTGGACATATCAGTGTTTGGGCCTGGAGGTCTTGTGCCCCGCGCAACCCCTCAACTCGATGAATTGATCCAGGAAGCAAGCAGAATGGTATTTTAGCTCTGCACCTAAAGCCTTTATAAGCATATAATTTGAACTTCATGAGCAGCACTGAGTACATACTAGAGAGTAGGTTCCGAATTTATTTAATTATTCGATCCTTTCTTTCTTTTTTCTTGATTGAAGGTACCCGATCCTGATGATCCGTCTCATACCTTGTATGACTACATGATTCGCCAGAATCCTCCGGTGGGTACAGTGATGGAATGGTCATATAATTCTGTTGTGGCACAAATGAGTCATCATGAGAGCTTCATTTGATTTGGAACACACTGAAGTGATAAGCTCCGATTTTCAGATTGCAAGAGTGGCCGGTGCGGGAACAGACTTTGCAGCTTTTGTCCAGCATATTGGAGTCCCTTCACTCGACATGTCTTATGGACTATGTAAGTGAAAATGTTCTTGGTGGTGGATAAGCCTGAAAAACCATGCTCCCTTTCGATAGCAAGTTCTTATTCATTTTTAAAAAAAATCAGTAGACTAGGAAACCATATCTTTACAGCTTGTGTTATTATTACTCCTCTAGCATCTGCTCTAAATATTGTTGCCCTTGCAGTTTCAGAGTACCCTGTTTACCACTCGCTGTACGATGATTTTGTTTGGATGCAGCGGTTTGGAGACCCCCTGTTCCACAGACATGTAGCATGTACTGAACGAGAGCTATCTTTTCAAATTCAAAAAGTAGAATCGGTGTTCCATTATATCGCTGACTAATCCATTTGACTGCGTGATCGTGCAGTGGCGAGCGTCTGGGGTCTGATTGCTTTGAGACTTGCAGATGATGAGATCATTCCCTTCAATTATGTCTCCTACGCGTCTGAACTGGAGGTATCTTCTCTTCTGGCAACTGAGATATGCAACTTTTGAACAACATAGGGTAATCCCCTGATTCAGTTTCATCAAGCGAACTGAAACAGAATCATGATGTAGACTTGCCTTTTCTATTGAGTGGCGCATACTTTTTTTTTATGAAATTATCATTAAGTGTGGCGTGTAGAAGCAGCTCCAATAATTACTTGACACATGGACTATGTGCCGTCTTGTTTACTCCAGGAGAGCTCAAAAGTTGTGGAGGACGGATGCCCTGGGTGTGCCGTCAGTTTCAGCCCTCTGCACAAGTCAATCAAGCAGCTTGAGAAGGCTGCCATGAAAATTCACATGGAGAAGAAGGTATGTGAACAAAAATCCCACTGGAAAGCAGCTTTCACCGAAATTTCCAGCTATAAAACTTGCACTTTCCTCATGATGATAGGTGCTGCAAGCAGATAAATGGGGCCTAAACACGAGGGAACGCACACTGAAAGTCAGAGAGATGAACGACCGCTTGATGATGGCAGAGCGAGCCTTTACCAACAGAGAAGGGCTCGCGGGGAGACCGTGGTACAAACACATGGTGAGTACGTAGCATCGAAGCTGCAGGCTTGTTGCATAGTACTACTGTACTTGTCTGAACTGAACTGAAGTGACTCCGAAAACTGACCACGGTGATGATTTTTTGACGAATAATGTGCGATGGTTTTTCTCCCTTGGCAGATTTATGCGTCGTCGGACCAGGACGACTGGGGCACCAAGGCGTTCCCCGGCATCGTCTCGGCCATGGCCAACGCGCAGAAGCTCAACACGTCGGAGTCCTGGCGGCTGTTGCAGCATGAGATTTACAGGGGTGCAAGGGCCGTGTCCAAGGCCTCTGCGGTCCTGGATGGCAGGCTAACATGATGCGGAGTAGACATCAGCACAGAGCACAGCAAGGAATTTACCGGTGCAAATAAGTAGGGAGAGGGAAAAAGAATCAACACTTGGCTCATAAATGATTGACGAATCACCCCCTTGTTGATTCTCTCTTGAGAGTAGCAGCAATAATTTTCGCAAAAACATTAGAGAGTAGCACCAATAAGTTAGCGTGTCATTTTTTACCTTTCGCCATCAGAGTGTAGCTCATCAAATTGGTCAGCAAAAAGTGTGTCGATGGATGAGGCCATGGATCTCGCAGTTTATTGGCGTGGTGTCCCACTAGAGATCCTGATTCCGCAGCATCAGCCTCCACGCAACAACATCTGACGACCGTGCGGTTTGTGATTTTTCTGCATGAATCTGGCAGCTGGTTCGTCCGTTGCTGGCCGGTCATTGTTCGCGTTGAAGTAGAATATGCTGGTAATCAACACCCTGGTCCCTGGGCCTCGGAAATGATAAGAATACATCAAGAAATAGGGTGCACGCGAAAGATTCTATGAGGACGACGTGTACAGGTTCATCCAATAAGAGTGGATCGTGCCCCTTTATTTATTTATATATCCCCATATACGTGGCGACTTCTTAGACATAGGAAGTTACAGAATAGCTTGGGCGATTGGGCATCTCCAATAGCCGTCCAACGCGCGGCGCGCTAAAAATCAGTTTGCAGCGCGCCGATCGCCTGGTTTGACGCGGCGGGGAGCGCTGGCTCCAGCAGCCGCTGTAAAATGCAGCGCGCAAAAATGTAGCGGGCGCGAGCAGTCGGCGCATGCCATACATTGAATTTCAAACATCAAAACAAAGACATGGTGTTGAGGATATAGACCTTAGAGTCACCCGCCAGGAGGGGCCGGGTTACTCGTATGGTCGTTGCCAGAAGCCCGGAGACAAGCTTGAAGACGATGGGCCAGAGATGGGCTAAGACCCGGATACGGCTTAAGGCCCATAGTTATAATCGTTATTATGGTAGAACTTGTAGTGTAAGGCAAGTATGATTGAGAGTCCGAGCCGGATACTCTTATGAGCCGGCCGGGACTCTAAGGGCTGCTGGGCGTCCGCCTCCCTATATAAAGGGACGACCCGGCAGCGGTTTAGGGAGAACGAGAACAATCTCGTCGAGAGCCGGGCATAGCAGTTTTAGCTCCCTGGTGATCGTAGCCCTAATCAATACCACCCCAACTGGACGTAGGCTTTTACCTTCACCGTAAGGGGCCGAACCAGTATAAACCCTCGTGTTCCTTGTCCCACATAACCCCTTCAAGCTTCCTAGTTGCGATGGCTCCACGACTAAGTCCTAGCTCGAGGACATCTGCCGTGACAATTCCACGACAGTTGGCGCCCACCGTGGGGCCAGCGCACGATGGATTTGAGTTCTTGAAGGGCAGCTTCGAAGGGCTCAAGGGATACGCTGTGGGCCGGATGACCAAGAGTCGTCGCGGCAAGCTCTACATCGACGATGCAAACTGGGGCCCCGACGCCGGCTCAATTGAGTACGGGTACCGGGTCCCCTTCGGCGGAATCCATGTCTTCATTGGCAAGATTGGTGAACCGGGACCTGAGCCGGATCTCTGCGCCGATCTCATCGAAACGGCTCAGCGCGCACGACCCGCCCGGGCCCGGCCTGCCGTAAAGCACACTTTTGTGGGATGCATCCATGGAGGGCCCTTTGATCCAGCTGGGTCCGGTGATGAGACGGCCGCCGGCTCTGACGGCGAGTCGGCCACCGATGAGTCAAACTCGTACCAACTTCAGGATGACAGGCTCATGGGTTGTTCCGATGGTGACAGTATTCCGGACCTATTTGAGCCGCCAAGTCAGGTTGGAGTTTTTATGGCTGGTGCGCAGCCTGTTCAGAACCCTGCTGCTGGAGCGGGAACCCCGGTGCCTTCGCCGGCTCAGGTGCTAATGGATCTCACGGACAAGATGACGGCCCTGTTAACCGCCACGGTTGACCCGGCGGATCAAGCTCAGCATGATGCGGAGGTGGCACAGTTAAAATTGGATCTGATAAAAGCTAAAGAGGATCTTGCAGCGGAAGGGATCAGGCTGGCTGCGGAGCGGGCGGCTCTCGATGCCCGGACTCAGCTGATTCAGGCGCAGTCCTTCCAACTCACGATGGATCAGAACGCGGCCAATGAGGTCATAAGAAGGAGGCATCAAAAGGCCCAATCTCGACTCCCACCGGTTTACGATCCACGCAACCTCTTCAACACGCCAGGAGCAGGGTCTAGTAACCCGCCAGGGGTCATAGCACCTGGGTCTGGACCCCTTATTCAGCCACGAGTGATGGGGCCTCCCCAGGTGCCCCCTGCCCCGCCTCAGTATGTACCAATACCCCCGAGTCATTATAATAACCCGCTGGAGAACATGGTCGCTGCGGCAGCACGGTTGGCGGCTATCCCCGTTGACGGCGACTCTCCGACGGCTATTGAAACCCGCCGGGTCAGGGAACTCCTTCAGACAGCACTGGCGCAGCAAGAGGCATACTCCTACAGCCGGGACAGGATCCACTCGACCCCTTGTCCAGGCCAGAGCCCGAGTTACAGCCAGCACATGGTCTCAGCAACCGGCTCAAGTAACGTCCGACGCCATGACCCGCCCCCTGGCCATGGCCCGGCTTATAATGGAGCCTTTTACGCAGCAGACCAGGACAAAGCGCGCCAAGAAGCGGAGCAAGTGCCTCAATTGACGGCTTACCAGACCTCCCCCGGCTTATCTGACGACTTCCGTTGATGTGGGTATCCCTACCAGGACCGGGGGTGTCCCTTGTTTGGTGCCAGCTATCCGTAATGGACGTCTACCTAAGGACTTCAAGGGCCCTAGGAAGGTGCCTAACTACACAGCTGACTTGCAGCCCGCAGCCTGGATCGAGAGTTATGAGATGGCTATGGAGCTGCTGGAGGTCAGTGAGGCGGCCATGGCCAAGTATTTCACCATGATGTTAGATGGAACTGCCCGCACTTGGTTGAAAGGGCTACCACCGAATTCCATTGGGTCTTGGGCTGAGCTGAAAGCCCGGTTCATCCAAAACTTAAAAGATACCTGTAGGCAGTCTATGTCAATTGTGGATTTGACTAACTGTAAGCAGCAGGAGGGTGAGTCCACGACACATTGGGTTCGTCGGGTTAAGGAAATCATACATTCATCAGACAAAATGGATGCCGGCTCAGCAGTTTTAATGCTGGAGCAGAATTGTCGTTTTGTGCCCCTGAAGATGAGACTCGGGCGGCTTAAGCGCGACTGCACTGATATGGGTACGCTAATGGCAGCTCTTGTCAAGTACGCCCATTCTGATGGTACCAAGGATCCCCCTTCAGATGATGAAAGGACAGGGAAGGGAAAGAAGAATGGCAACGGCAAGGGTCCTCAGTTTAACCCGGGGAACCAAGGAGGAGGCAAGCGCAAGGCAGATGGCAGCCTAGAGTTTGTGGCCAACGCCAGCGCGCAAGGCAATAACCAGCGACGCAAGGGGAGGCCTCCTCCCCGAGGCGGCGGGTCAGGACCCTCACTGGAGCAGCTGTTGAATGAGCCTTGTCCGAGGCACGGCTCTAGAGAGAAGCCAGCGACTCATCTATGGAAGGATTGTGCAATCATGAAGGCCTTTAAAAACTACAATGGGGCGGCGGCTCAGGCGCCGGCGGCTTTCATGGCCCGGGGGGCGGCTCAAGTTCGGGTCCTCAGAGTGGTCAAGGGGGCTTTAATCAACAGTCTGGCCAGGGTCATCAACAGCAGCAGGGGGGTTATCAGTCCAATCCAAAGCAGCTTAGCGGTGGACAGTATCATGTGTTTACCACTAGCTTGTGCAAGCGAGATCAGAAGCTTCACAAGAGGGCTGTGAATGCGGTTGAGCCAGCGGTCCCGCGCTACTTGCGGTGGTCTGAGCAGCCTATAGTATGGAGTAGGGAGGATCACCCTCCCCGGGTAGATAACCCGGACCACTTGGCCTTAGTGGTGGCTCCTCAAGTGAGAGGATATAAGTTCACAAAGGTGCTCATGGATGGAGGCAGCAGCATCAACATCCTCTATTATGAGACTTTTCGCCGTATGGGGTTGGTTGATAAGAACCTCAGCCAGTCAAACACCATCTTCCATGGTGTAGTACTTGGTAAGTCGGCTTATCCAGTTGGCAAGATCGAATTGGAAGTGGCCTTTGGTGATGAGAACAACTACAGGGTGGAGAAATTGACCTTTGAGGTGATCAAGATAAGAAGTCCATACCATGCTATATTTGGACGGCCGGCTTACGCCAAGTTCATGGCACGGCCATGTTATGTGTACTTACAGCTCAAGATGCCGGGTCACAACGGGACCATTACGGTTCACGGCAGCCGGAAAGTGGCTCTGGAATGTGAGGAAGGTGATGCGGCTTATGCAGAATCTGTTTGTGCTACAGAGGAGCTGAAGTTTTATAAGGACAATGTTGACCCAACAGATATGACCTCTCTGAAAAAGCCGACGACGGAGAATGAGCCGGCGATGAAATTTAAGTCGGCTGATGAAACTAAGCTTGTTGATTTTGTTCCAGGAGATTCATCTCAGCAGTTTAGCATCAGTGCCAATCTGGATCCAAAATAGGAAAGCGCGCTCATCGAGTTCATCTGTGAGAATAGGGACATCTTCGCATGGAAACCCTCTGACATGCCAGGTGTACCTAGAGAACTCGCTGAGCATACTCTCAATGTTGATCCGAAATTTAAGCCGGTCAGACAGTTCCTTCGGCGGTTTAATGAAGAGAGGCGAAAAGCTATTGGTGAAGAAGTGGCCCGGCTCTTGGCGGCCGGGTTTATCGTTGAAGTTTTTGACCCAGAGTGGTTGGCTAATCCGGTGCTTGTGCTCAAGAAGATTGGCACCTGGCGGATGTGTGTGGACTACACGGATTTGAATAAGGCGTGTCCGGCTGATCCTTTTGCCCTCCCCCGTATTGATCAAATCATTGATGCTACGGCAGGTTGTGCACGTTTAAGTTTCTTGGATGCTTATTCCGGTTATCATCAGATTAAGATGGCGGTTAAGGACCAGGAGAAGACGGCGTTCATCACTCCCTTTGGAGCCTTCTGCTATGTGTCTATGCCCTTTGGACTCAAGTGTGCACAGGCGACTTACCAGCGTTGTGTACAGAACTGTCTTCATAAACAGATCGGGCGCAATGTTCACGCTTACGTGGACGATATTGTGGTTAAGTCCATCAAAGAGGAAACTCTGATAGATGATTTGAGGGAAACCTTTGATAATCTCCGGGTCTATAAGATGATGCTTAACCCGGCCAAGTGTGTTTTTGGTGTTCCTGCAGGCAAACTCTTGGGCTTCTTGGTTTCTGACAGAGGCATTGAGGCTAACCCGGAGAAGATCAAGGCTATCACCTCCCTGGCTAAGCCGGCGTGTATCAATGACGTTCAGCGTTTGGCGGGTCGTATTGCTGCTTTAAGCCGGTTCATAAGCCGTTTGGGTGAGAAGGCCATGCCCTTATATCAGTTGATGAAGAAAACGGATAACTTCGTCTGGAATGATGCAGCCAATACCGCTTTTGAGGATTTGAAGAAGCAGCTGGCAGAGGCCCCAGTCCTTGCTGCTCCGGTTGATAAAGAGCCCTTACTGCTGTATGTGGCGGCAAACGCACGAGCCGTCAGTGTGGCTATTGTGGTGGAGCGCAAGGAGGAGGGTAAGGAGCATCCGGTTCAGCGGCCGGTTTATTATGTCAGCGAAGTGCTCATTGAGTCCAAGCAGCGGTACCCGCATTGGCAGAAGCTTGTATATGATGTGTTCATGGCGAGCCGGAAACTTAAGCATTACTTTCAGGGTCATCCCATCACTGTGGTCAGCTCTGCCCCCCTTGGTGATATCATCCAAAACAGAGAGGCCACAGGGAGAATTGCTAAGTGGGCTATAGAACTTGGTCCTCATGGTCTCAAATATGTGCCACGCACTGCGGTTAAATCTCAGGCCTTGGTGGATTTCATCAATGATTGGACAGAGTCACAAGTGCCTGAACAAAAGCCGGATAACACATATTGGACCATTCACTTCGATGGGTCCAGGCAGTTGGAGGGCTCGGGGGCTGGCGTTGTATTGGCGTCCCCTAAAGGTGACAAGTTCCATTATGTGCTACAGTTGATGTTTCCTTGCACTAACAACGCGGCTGAGTACGAGGCCTTGCTCCACGGTCTTCGGATGGCTAAGGAGATGAGCTTGAGCCGGGTAAGGTGTTTTGGTGACTCAGACTTGGTGGCTCAACAAGTATCAGGCAAGTGGGATTCTAAAGATCCTCTCATGGCGGCTTATCGCCGCGAGGTTGATGCAATTGCTGGGCACTTTCAGGGCTACCAAGTGGAGCACATTGATCGCAGGAAGAACGAGGCGGCTGACGCTCTAAGCCGGCTGGGCTCTCAGCGAAAGCCGGTACCACCAAACACTTTTCTGGACGTCCTGTATAACCCTTCGGTTAAGTTGCTTACAGAGGAAGACTTGGCTATCCCTGACCCGGAGGCACGACTGGTGGCGGCTCTTCATGTCATACCAGACTGGACAATGCCATATCTGGCTTATATAACCCGGGGAGAGTTGCCTGAGGATGAAACTTTGGCCAGGCAAATAACCCGGCGAGCTAAGTCCATGATCGTTATCGATGGCGAGTTACATCATCGCAGTGTTACAGAAGCGTTTCAGCGTTGTGTCTCCCCTGAGGAAGGTCAAGAGATCTTGCGTGAGATCCATGAAGGGGATTGTGGCCATCACGCCGGCTCAAAGTCTCTTGTGGCCAAGGCTTTTCGTCATGGTTTTTATTGGTTAACGGCTCATGCTGATGCAGAGGACTTGGTCAGTAAATGTGATGGTTGCCAGAGGTTCTCACGACGGGCTCATGTGCCGGCTCAGGAGCTGAGGATGATCCCGATCACTTGGCCCTTTGCGGTCTGGGGGCTTGATATGGTTGGGCCTTTTAAAAGGTCCAAGGATAAGAAGACCCACCTCTTGGTGGCAGTTGATAAGTTCACAAAGTGGGTAGAAGCTGAGCCAGTTAGCAAGTGCGATGCAGCCACGGCGGTTCAGTTTATGAAAAAGGTGATTTTCTGCTTCGGCTTTCCGCACAGCATCATAACTGACAATGGCACCAATCTCTCCAAAGGCGCTATGGAAGAGTTTTGTCAACGAGAGCATATCCGACTTGATGTTTCCTCAGTGGCTCATCCTCAATCCAATGGTCAAGCTGAGAGAGCTAACCAGGAGATTCTAAAGGGCATCAAGCCCCGGCTTTTGGTCCCTTTGCAACGGACGCCGGGTTGTTGGGTGGAGGAGTTGCCCTCCGTCTTATGGAGCATCAACACTACTCCTAACAGGTCTACAGGCTTCACGCCTTTCTTCATGGTCTATGGAGCAGAAGCAGTCCTCCCCAGTGATATCCGTCACGACTCACCTCGCGTGGCGGCTTATGTTGAGACGGATAATGAACAGGCGCGCCAGGATGCTCTTGACTTGTTGGACGAACAGCGTGATGTGGCAGCGGCTCGTTCGGCGATTTACCAACAAGACCTGCGTCGTTATCATAGCCGCCGGGTCAAATCCCGGGTCTTCCAGGAAGGCGACCTTGTGCTCCGGCTCATCCAGGATCAAACAGATGCACACAAGTTATCCCCGCCTTGGGAAGGGCCCTTTGTGGTCAGCAAGAACTTGCACAACGGGTCCTATTACCTCATTGACGTTCGGGAGCACAAAGATTCACGTAAGTCGGAGGAGGAGACCCGTCGGCCGTGGAACATAGCTCAGCTTCGGCCTTACTACACTTGAGCCACCGGCTCTCGTGGTGTACATATTTCTCTCAGACATGTATATATTATGATGAAGCAATAAAGCAGGACCTCTGTCCTATTTTCTCCTCTAAATATACACGTGTTGTTTTTATTACAAGATTACATGATGGCTTAAAGGAGGAGCCGGCTTATGATCGTATTCGAATCGTGCCGTAAGCAGTAAAGTCACTTGGGGGCTTCCTGTTCAAACATGGGTCGTATTCGAACCAAAGAGAACATAGCTGTCGATACCCATTTGATTGGCAAAGTGCCGAGCTCATTGGGAGGTTATCTTTGGTCATATTTGAATCATAGTTTAACCCCTCTAAGAACCGACGTGGATCGTATTCGAATCAGCGTCGTTAAACAATTCTTGAAATCACTTGGTGGCTTCCTGTTCAAACATGGGTCATATTCGAACCAAAGAGAACATAGCTGTCGGTACCCTCTTGATTGGCATCGCCACACCCACTGGGGGCTATATGATCGTATCCGAATCATGGCTTAACCCCTTTGGGCCGGGTTTCTGGTCGTATTCGAACCGGAAGCCCCTAAAGTTCCTCTGCTTTATCACAAGCTTACTCTGATTATGTCAAGGTGTGTACGGCCGGGTCTCACTTTACCGGCTTAATTTTGAACGCCATGGGTGTCATTACGACAGGTAAGTCGGAGTTAAGATACCAACCTTGTTACACGGGTTATCTAAACCGGAAGTATGCTCACAGACTGCTAAGTGCATTATTACGGCTGTGTGAAGGATATAATTGAGGACCAGTCTTTTTTGATTCATATTCCGGGTTATCTATCCAAAACACCTGATTCTCAGGGCGGTAAGCCGCCTCGAGACTTGTGATATACCTTTCTATGCAGGATACTTAAAGGCACCTCTTTAAGGTTGAGAAAAACGAAGGGATGATTATGACCCGGAGAAACATCAAAGAGACAATTTCAAAGGACTTTCGCATTCAATACGTGCATGATGGCACGGCAGAGATGAACTGTTGCACCTACTCTATTACAAAAACTCATCAAATCTAACAAGGGTGGAGCATTGTTTGGTAAACCGACAGCCGAGTTACGATGCCCGCTGAGTGGAAGTTTACGGCTCGTTCCTGTCCTCTCCTCCGGCTGATCCCAAGACTTGGAAGGTTGATGATTTCCAGTCGATGCCGCTGAGAGCCTCGAACTGGGCTTCCTCGTCAATTAACCGGGCCGGGTCGATCTCTGGGGCGAAGGTGTGCTGACGAGCCGGCGGGATCAGGTTGAGGGCTTCATAGCGAGGGGTTGGAATCCTCTGATTCTCCGCGTCATAACCCGGCTGGTACTTGGTCAGATCTGTGTCATTCCCGATGAGGGTGGCCACCGGGCGTACAGCCTTCACGCACGCCGCGAAGTCCTTCTGATCAAAAGCTGAGCCGTCTTCCTTCAGGCTTGGGTAACCCAGGGCGATGTCTGCCGGGTCTAGCTCCGGCAGGAATGCCTTGGCCCGGCTCAGCGCGGCGATTGCTCCGGCTCTCGCGGAGGCCCGTCGCAGCTCTTGGATCCGCTGAGGCAGAACGGCGAGCCGGCGCAGGACTTCGGCCAGATGAGTTGGCACCTCGTTTGATAGGGCCACCACAGCTAAGGCACGTTGTGACCCGGTGTAGAGCTGTTCCACCAGGGTATACACGGCCTTGAGCTTGGTGACCACGCTCTGGTTGAGGTTGGCACTTCTGGGGCCTGTTTAACAGAATCAGATAAGCCGGCGGCAAGGATGAATACTGAGACATAAACATTCTGACATTGATGAAAGTCGGTGAGGCGACTTACCGAAGATGGCGGCCACCATTTGGGAAACCTGGCGCTTTAGGCTGGTGAGCTCGGCGGTCTTCTCAGAGAGAGTCTTCTCCACCTGTTCTGCCCGGGTCACCAGTGCGGCCTTCTCTTCAGCCCAGGCCTTCCGCTCAGCATCAAATTCTGTCTTCAGCTTCTCTTGAGCGGCGATGCTGAAGACAAACTTGGCGTTTGCCTTCCGGGTTTCCATCTCCTGCGTCTTCAGCCGGCTCTTGAGATCCGCAAGGTCCGACTTTAGCTTCTTGCCAACAGCCTGAATAAATTACCGGGTTATTAACAGTCATTATATAAGTCCCAAGCGCTTTCCAAGCAAAGACACTTGGCACTTGGGGGCTAATGCATATTGAACGTATCTATCTACGTACTGCCGGCTCAATTGAGTAAGCCGGAACCTAAGTCTACAACATATTCAAATCATAAGTCATCGACTTGGGGGCTAGCATGGCAAAGGTAACTATGCAGTAAGTAAGAAGATAGCAGAAGGATACCTCAGATTTTTGTTGGATCTGGTTTACCATGGCGACCTCCGCGTCCCGGCTCTTGTGCACCTGGCTGATGTAGCCAGAGACGAGCTCTCCAATGCTCAAGTTGGTGTAGTCGGAGAGGTCCAGGTTCACCCGGTGGGGCTGCAGCAACTCCTCCTTCGCGGAGCATTTGGCCAGCACGGTCGGTCTCCCCGGCTCAACGAACTCCGTCCGGGTGATTACCACGTCCGGGTCGTCTGCTGGCGGAGCTGAGCCGGAGGCCTCAGGGTTAACCGAAGCTTCGGTCGTTGCCTTGGTAGTTGGGGCAGTGGCTTCAGGTGCCGTGTCCATCGGAGTGGTGGCTTCGGGGGCGGAGGCAGCTGGCGGCTCTTGAGCCGTCACCTCCGGTTCAGGTAAGTCCAGCACTCCGGCTGACCTGGTCTTCTTCGCTCTTTTGGTGAGCTTTGCCTGGGCGCTGAAAGAACAGAAACATTCAGCACAAAAAGAGTAAGTACAGTCAAGTATAATGTGAGATGGTTGTCATTACCCGGGCGCGGTCTTGAAAGTCGGAAGACTCGATTGCATAGAGTCGCCCGAAGAAGGGAAGGTCTCCTGGTAATTGGAGTCAGAAGAATTGAGTGGCTGACGGATAACACCCGCCAACGGGTGAAAAGGGTACAAGTGAGAAAAAACCTCAGTTCGACGCTTCCTTGTTGCGTCGGGTAACCCGGCGGAGAGGTCGGTGTCCTTGTTGGTCCGGGTGTGACGCCGACTTTCGTGAACCTATCGCTTCAAAAGAAATTGAGGGTCTTGATGAGCTAAAGGATTTGAAAAGCTTACTTTCCGGGTTACCCTTCGGACTTTCAGCTGTGGCAAGGGCTCCGAGTCGGAGGAAAGTGACGTTACCTCTTCAACCACCGGGTTACTGGCGCCGGTGTCATCCTGTCAATGAACAAGTGTTGATAAGGAAAACAACAACAAATAACAAGTACAACAAGAATTTAAAGGCTTGGGGGTTACCTCTGACTCGGAGCTGTCGCTTAATTGCATCAGCTCCGAAGCAGTAGGCCTGCTTCCTTTTTTGCGAGGGGCGGCTTTCTTGGCGGCTTTCTTCGCCTTCCTGGCCTTCTTGGCCGCCTCATGGTCATACTTGACCCGCCAGAACTTGTCATCAGCCTGAAAAATACAATGAGGAATTCTTAAAACAGGTTCAGATGAAGGTTATATGCAGATGAAGATGAAAAGTTAAAGTCAGTGGCTTACCGCTGGGGCTGGATTGGTCTTGCAGAAGGGGGCTAACTCGGTCCTTCCGCAGTCTGCCAGGCTCTCGTTTAAAAGAGCGTTAGTCTCCTCTTCTGCAACATCTTCTGGAAGATCATTGCGGCTGTGCCTCTGAGGGTCATCCTTTCGCCCGGTGTACTCACACATTAAGCCGGGGCGGCGGCTCAATGGGATCACCCGCCATGAGATCCAGACCCGGACCAGGTCGATTCCGTTCAGACCGTTGCCCAGGAGGGCCTTGATTTTATTGATGGTAGGAAGCAAAGGCTGGCGCTCCGCTGGAGTCAGCTTATCCGACAGTGGGTGAGTCGGCTCTAGACGTGTTGGGCGAAAGCCGGGCAGCGGGCTTTCGTCAGCCGGGGACGTATCTCGGCAGTAGAACCAAGTCATGTTCCAGTCCTTGGGGTGGCTCGGCGGCTCTGCATAAGGGAACAAACAATCCCTACGCCGCTGGATGGAAATGCCACCTAACTCCAGACTCGGCCCATTGGCACACTCATTCTGGCGGTTTAAGTAAAACAGCTCTCTGAAAAGCAGCAGACTTGGCTCTTCTCCAAGGTAAACCTCGCAGAAGACTTGAAAATTGCAGATGTTGGATACGGAGTTGGGTCCTATATCTTGAGGCCGCAAGTCGAAGAAGTTGAGCACATCTCTAAAAAACTTTGAGCCGGGCGGTGCGAAGCCCCGGCTCATATGATCTGCGAAGATCACTACCTCCCCGTCCCTTGGCTGTGGTCTCTCTTCTGACGGGTCAGGGGCACGGTAGGACATGATTTCCTTCTTAGGTAAATATCCGGACTTCACAAAATTGGCTAGGGTCTCGTTGGTGACATTGGACCTCATCCAGTTGCAAGTGATGGGAGCCTTGGGAGGCATGGTGAAAGTTGGTGGTCTATGACAAAAAAGGAAAAATGTCCGGGTTAATTATAAGCCGGAGATCTACAGTTCCAACTAAGGTGGCGGCTTATGAAGGGGACTAATGATATATACTCAGATGCAGTGGGTTACTTAAGCCGCAGGGGCATTCAGAGTAAGTTGATTATCTACGGCCTTATCACAGTTAAACCGGAGGATTCTACAGCGCGTGGTTTCTTTAAACCGGAATTATAAGCCGCCAAGATTCAATGGTTGCAGTTTTTACTAAGTGTGGTAAAACAGGTTTCACATATTGCGGTAACTTTTTTGGATCAAAATGGTCGGGTGAAATGAAAATTTTCTAGACCTAGAAACAGACGAACGGATGTTCTTGAGCTCGAACGAAGCATCTATACAGTGGAAAGAGATCTACTGGCATTTGAAATGAGGCCTAAATAACTGCCGCCCTAGTTCTATACAAGGCTAAGGATCAAACAAGGGCAGTGACTACGAAGAACTACCGAAGCTTGTGGCAATGGCGATGAACACGAAGAACACGGCGAACCCTACTGCAGATCTACTCTACAGGGTGGTGAGAACTTACCGGAGCTGAAGAGGTGCAGGAGTCGCCGCCGTTTGTCTGGTC
The DNA here is from genome assembly GCF_002575655.3 of Aegilops tauschii subsp. strangulata. Taxonomy (NCBI): domain Eukaryota; kingdom Viridiplantae; phylum Streptophyta; class Magnoliopsida; order Poales; family Poaceae; genus Aegilops; species Aegilops tauschii. The sequence goes on from NC_053037.3 coordinate 394,360,453, forward strand.
CGAGTCAGGGTGATGCAGCGGCCAAGGTTGACGAAGACCGGAGGCGAGATGGCGGCGGCGGAGTGCGAGCTCGGTGAGAAGGCAGCGGCGCGAGGAGGAAGAAGGGAGCGTGAGAAGAGCCCGTCGGGCCGGCCTATTTATAAGGCAAGGTCATAAGTGGGCGCGAGATTCAAGGAGACCACGGCGTGGTTATCTCCCCCCACGACGCCTCGATTTTCGGAATGACAGTAAAAGCAAAGATCCGTTGCGAATCTGGCGGAGTAAAAAACGGACTTAATGGAGGATGACGTAACGGCGGATTATCCGGAGTCCAGAGGATGACGTCACTCCGGGTTATGGCTTTCACATGAATGGTAAGCCGGAGATTTTTTCTGTCAGAAGCGTTAAAGATTGACATGAGCCGGCTCAAATCAATCTGGGGCCTAATGTTGAGGATATAGACCTTAGAGTCACCCGCCAGGAGGGGCCGGGTTACTCGTATGGTCGTTGCCAGAAGCCCGGAGACAAGCTTGAAGACGATGGGCCAGAGATGGGCTAAGACCCGGATACGGCTTAAGGCCCATAGTTATAATCGTTATTATGGTAGAACTTGTAGTGTAAGGCAAGTATGATTGAGAGTCCGAGCCGGATACTCTTATGAGCCGGCCGGGACTCTAAGGGCTGTTGGGCGTCCGCCTCCCTATATAAAGGGACGACCCGGCAGCGGTTTAGGGAGAACGAGAACAATCTCGTCGAGAGCCGGGCATAGCAGTTTTAGCTCCCTGGTGATCGTAACCCTAATCAATACCACCCCAACTGGACGTAGGCTTTTACCTTCACCGTAAGGGGCCGAACCAGTATAAACCCTCGTGTTCCTTGTCCCACATAACCCCTTCAAGCTTCCTAGTTGCGATGGCTCCACGACTAAGTCCTAGCTCGAGGACATCTGCCGTGACAATTCCACGACACATGGCATAATTTTAAATCACACAAACAAGTTGATGACATAAAATTTCATACCCACAAGTGCAAATTCTTGCCCACAACATCATCCAATCAAGTTCAAAATCCAAACCAAGTTCATGACACAAAAGTTCACACCAACGAAAGGCACATCAACAATCAAGCCTCGTCCTCGTCTTCATCCTCATCTTAATCCGATTCATCCGACTCCTCCGAAGACGATTCTTCCTCCTCCTCTTCATTGTCGCGCGCCGCATCATCATGTGAAGCTCGGAAGGTGTTGGCAAGATTTTCAACGACATCTTCATGTGAAGGTGTGTGAGGCACACCGGAAGACATTCCGCCCATGGCGCCCGGAGGTGCACCCATGCCTCCCATGAGAGACGCAAAACTCATGCCTCCCATGCCGGCCATGCCGCCCGGAGGTGCTCCGAAGCCACCCATGCCTCCCATGGTCTCCATGGTAGCTCCAAAGCCACCCATGGCACCCATGCCGCCCATGGTAGCTCCAAAGCCACCGATGCCTCCCATGCCGCCTAGGCCACCACCACCCATGCCGCCAAGGTCACCACCACCCATGGCCCGAATCATGGCTCTTTTTTGGATCAAGACTTCTTCACGGGCAAGATTGACATACTTCTTTTGCGCCTCATTGAGGATAGATGTGTCCAAGAAGAACAAGTGCTTCTGCCATTCCAACAATCTAGATCGCTCCTCCATGCCCACCTTCCTCTCCTCCAATGCCACCTTCCTCTCCTCGGCCGCCACCCTCCTCTCCTCGGCCGCAATCCTTCTCTCCTCGGCCGCGGCATCTTGGTTCCTTGCCATCTTCCTCACCTCGTTGGCTTCTTTTCTTGCCTTCACAATAGCTTCCATAGCATTTTTTAGCTCATCATATCCTTTCCTCTTCTTTTCTTTTGCGTCTTTCTTGGTCCCATCCGGTCGTTTTGGCTTCGAGTATGAAACCGAGTTTGGTGTGGGGCTTCTCTTGCCGTCATTACTTGATGCCTCCTCATCATCATCATCATCCAAATCAATTGTTCGCTTGCGTTTGTTGCTCAAATCCAAATCATCACGCTTCTTCCATTTCTCATCATCCTTCAATTCTTCATAGCAATGAGGCAAGGTAAATGGTCTTCCTTTCTTGATCTTCCCCTTCTTGGTCTTCTTCTCCTCTCCTTTGAACAAGTTTCGTGCAATATTCAACTACATAAAAACAAAATTCCTCTCCTTTGAACAAGTTTCGTGCAATATTCAACTACATAAAAACAAAACAAGTTAGCACTACAAACACCAACATCAAGCATGATGAACATGGATGAAATGGCACTTGGGTTCAACTTGGCACTTACCCTATCTTCATCATTAGTGCCACTTGGGTTCAACTTGTCAACCGCCTTTTGTGCGGCCGCCCACTTTTGACAATCCTTGTTGATTGTCGACCACCGGGAGCGAAGAGATCGAGCGGAGCGGTCAATCCCACTCTTGTTGTGTAGATCAAAGTGTTCCTTCATCCGGTTCCAATAAGCATCTCTACTTTGATCACCTCCAACGGATGGATCCCTCGACACTTGCAACCAAGTATTGCATAGCAAAATGTCTTCATCATTGGTGTAGTTGCCTCCTCTTCCTTTCGGTGCGTCGACAATGCCCTCACCATCCTCGTCCACCTCGAACTCATGGTTATCGAAATGCATGTCATTGGTTTGAGACCAATGTGAATTGTTGGAGCCAACACCCATAGTTGACATATATGCCTCATCGTTGACACTAGAAAGTATATAGAACAAAGCAAATAAAGCTATCTATATGTATGCATTCAAAAAATAACAACAACAAAAAAGTTGGCGAAATTTTATACCTTTGGGGCCTTTCCTCGATCACCTTGTGCGCGTTGGCCGCCGGCTCAACAAGTGAGCTCGCCGGCGCTTCGGTAGCCGCCGCGCCCGTCGCACGCCCTGCAAGCTTCTTCCTCGACGGTTTCGAGGAGTCGGAGCCGTCCGCCGCCTTGTTCTTCTTCGCCGATGCCTTGCCCTTCTTCGATCGCGCCGCATTTGGGAGCTTCGAGAGGGGGGCATGTGGCTTCACGGCGGGCGCCGGCACGACGCCACCCGCCGCCGAGGTCATCCGTGGCGGCATGAAGAGGCCGCGCACGATGCCGGTGCTCGGAGGAGCTCCGGCGTAGGCGAAGCCAAAACTCCCCGCGCTAGGGTTTGCGGCGGCGGAGGGGTCACAGCTGTAGGAAGGGGTGAGGGGGTGCCGGCGCGGGGGTCCATCGGGTCAATTTGCCGGCGGCGGCGCGGGCGGGGCAAAGGTGGCACGGCGGAGAGAGTGCGGCGCGCGGAAGCGGGCACACCAGATACACAGCGCGCGACGGCGATTCGGACCGCGCGCCCAACTCTATATGCCGCGTGCGCGCTTATTGCGCGTCCTCTGGAGCCCCTCTATCGATTGCGCGTGCGCTAAAAAGGGCAAATTTGCGGCGCGACGCTTATTTAGCGCGGCTGTTGAAGACGCTCTTATCTTGCTTACACACTGACACCACGCACACATGTAAAGTCTCCGCATAGAGTTCAAGTGCACAATGCTCATGAAGTGTATTATAGGCTTATATATGTTTCAAAATTGTAAAAGCACAGCCATTGGTTCGGGTGGAGCTATCCCACTTGAAGTAAACGCGCCCGGACAACTGATCAATCCTCTGGAAGAATCAAAGCGACCGCACATCGTGCAAGAGGATGTAAAGGCATGGCACTGAGAACGAGACGATCAGGAACTGACAAGATCCCATCTACGTGACGATAGCGTGCGTCCATTTGATTTTTTGGGTCAACGAATCGCACGGCGTTTAAACATCTCACGCCTTGGGTGCGTTGGTTGCCAAAGCCGCCGCAAATTACCTGTCCTTTTGGTCGTAGTGACCTCTCCGTTGGGTGGTGGCAATACCCCAACCCGGCTCTACGTCACAGATAGATCACAAGATTCGACAAACAGTAGAACTTCAATATTGGTCTGTCGATGTCCATCTGCCTTGCCCTACATGGCAGCTGCAAAATCAGCATTACGGTAGGCCGAATCTACGTTAATGGAGATTCATTTACATGACAGCCGGTGTCCTTGTAATCAAGTATGCAGTCGAGTGATACTCACAAAATCGAGGCAGAAAATTGGGAGATGTGCTTCTCAAAAAAAAGGGGGAGATGTGGTCACATGGACAGAGGCTCTTGTAACTTGTTTGGCTGAACATGAACGGACAGACGGAGAAATATGGTGCCCACGTAAACTTCCTCCCGTATGGTACTTTTGGCGCGCAAATTTGTGTGACTTCATGAGACGTGGGTTCTCGTTACTTATCATATTTATTCCACGAATTCCTCGCAGTTTAAGTTGTTCATCTAACTAGCTAGCAAGTCTAATCTAGCACGCCTAAGGAAATTAAGGAGATGATCACATGGTGTCGACACCTCTAAAGGTAGGATGAAAAACTGGATCAGCTTATGCAGCCGCTATGACACGAAATAAATTGACTTGTGGGAAAGAGACTCCCTTATGGCGCTGTATTAAAAACAAAAATTGTACCCCTAAAAACAAATGGAAGGCTTCAGTTCGCCCTCGAAAGAATAAGACAGCAACGGCTCGCCGATGAGTAAATTACACGAAAATACCATAGTTATTTTTTGATAAAATCACATTTGTTGTTATTTTTTCTTAAAAACCCTACCGGTCCTTAAGCAGCCCTCAAAGGTAGCAATAATTGTTGACAGGTAATTGGGTGATAGCAATTTTGACCGATGAGATCTGGTTGTCAACTATGCACTATGCATTTGTACTATGCTCCCAATCGTATCTGCCCCCCCCCCCCCCCCCTGCATAGTTCCCCCACGAGCGACTCGGGCGGCGGCACGCGCCTCCCTCCCCTCCCTCCTTCCCGCCCTCCCAGACCCTCGTCGCCGGACGAGGCCCCTGGGGCAAAACCCCTCGCGGTGGTGGGCGGCGGGGCCCCTTTTCTCTGCTGCTCGGGGATGGCCGATGCGGGGCAGCCTATCCAGGCGGCGGCAGGCGGGCGGGCGCTGGGCTCGGTGGCTCACGACGGCAGTGCCCTTGCGGCGGGCGAGCGATGACGCGGTGGCCCTGGGATTGGCGGTGGTGGCCATCTCCTCCGTCGGAGGTGGTCGGTCTGAGGCTAGGTGGTCGGATCTCGACCTCCGTCATCTAGTCTCGGTTGTGAGTCGAGGAGACATAGTTGCCGGTGAGCCGATGGCGGCGTTCTACGCCGTTACCTTGATGATGGCATCGTCGTGTAACTACTGTCGGCCCACTCGTGCTGCTCCGTAGGAAACCCTAGGATCTGGCCTTCCAGATTGGATGATGGCGGCACTGCAGTGTCGTTTCTCCCTTGGGAGCATCGTTTGTGGAGCAGCGCTGGAAGACAGAGGCAGGAGGTGGAGCGGCTTCGTCTTGCCTGGAGCTTCGGTGGAGATGTCAAGTCATGCTTGGCCGATAGGTGCTACGCTGTGTGAAAGTGCAACTAATCCCCGGGTGGTTTTGGTAATTCATAACAACATATATCTCATTGAACTAATATTCATTCAAGATAAATATTTCAGGATGTTCAATGATTGGCATGGCATGAAATAGAGATGTGGACCCCTCAAAATGCTAAGGATAAGTATTGGCAAAAGCTCAAGACTCTACATTTTTGTTTAAGTGATTGTAACACCCCCAGTGTCATGCTACAGTAATCCCCTGTTAATGGTGCCATGTCATCATGTTACTGTTGCTAATCCTCACTGGATCCAAATCACTGTTCATATTCAAATTCAAATTTGTCAAACAGGAAAACTACAATGTTCAAAGTGTGGCAAATAATCCCAGGATATTTGTCATGTTGAAACAACATTTTTTTATAATGTGTTTAAATGCTCTGAAATGAATAAAACATGGGTTAGCTGTTTAATTTATAAAACTAGAAAAAGAAAATACAAAGAAAAGGAATAAAAAAAACCTTCCCCCGGGGCCATTTGGCCGAAACAGCCAGCCAACCCATCTGGCCCACTCAAACCGCCGGACCGCCTCGCTGTCCCCGCCGACGAGGGGATAAGGGAGACGACGAGGCCGACCCCTCGGGCTTCCCCTGCCACTCCACTCGTCCCACTCCCTCTGGACGCTCCCTCTCCCTGGTTGCCCTCTCTCTCGTGCGAGATCCACCTCACCGAGCGCCATTGCCGTCGCCCCACCTCGCACCACCGCGGTGACCGCCTCCCCCGCGCCCCTCTAGCAAGCCCAGCCGGTCCATCGTCGGCTCCTACGACGGCCACGGCCACCAGCTCGCGCCAGGAGACCCTGCCTCATCGGGTCCGCGTCACCTTCAACCTCTGCACCCGCGGCGATCTCCGTCGAATTCGGCGTCGACCGGTCGTCCCAGAGCCCGCTTTGCTCATCTGCAGGTCCCGGTGAGCTCTTGACTTCTTTCCCCCGCCCCTCTCGTCGACGTTCGTACCCGTAGCCGTCATCCCTGTTGTGGCCGAGCCCTCCGCTGTGTACGCTCTTCGCCGGCGTGGTTTCGGTGACCCGTTGGTCACGCGCGCATGCCCACTCGCTTTGTTGGCCCGCGTAGACGCCGTAGGTACCTCGCGTCGCTCTTTTTGCTCGCCGTAGCCTAGATTCCTACGACGCCCGAAGTCCGGCGTCTGCTGCGGTGCTCGCCGCCGTCACCTCCGTCCACCTCCGGCCTCGTAACCACTCCGGTTGTACGCGGCGTCATCTTCCCGTTCGAGCGCGCTAAGTCGCGCGAAAAACGGACGCCCGTAGGTGAATCCCGACGCTCCCCTGGCCCCTCCGCCGTGGTTTCGGCTCATCGGAGCCACTCTGGCGTCGGCGTCCGACGTGGCGCCACGTGTCCTCCCCGTTGCCAATGACAGGTGGGCCATGTGGGTCTAGTCAACTTGGTTGACCAGTCAACTGTGCTGACTAGGCTCACTGTGCCACTGACTGGTGGGCCACCGCCCCCTTAATCAACTAGATTAACCTAATTTCTCACTGACCAGTGGGCCCCAGCTAACTAACTAGTTAAATTAGTTTAGTCTAAACTGCTAAACTAGTTGTGTCAATGACAGTGGGGTCCCACTCGTCAGGTTGACCCTAGTCAACTCAGTTGACTGCTAACGTCATGATGATGTCAGGCTGATGCCGTAATTCTGTTTTCCGAATTAAATTAAACAATAACAATTTCAGAATATTGTTTAAAACTTTAGAAATTCTTATAAAATAATCCATAACTCGGATGAAAAAGTTTTATACATGAAAGTTGCTCAGAACGACGAGACAAATTGGAATACGCTCTCCGTTCATCTGTCACATGCCCCTAGCATAGCGAACATCAAACTTTTCCCCTCCGATTCGTCTATCCGAAAATGCCTAACACTGGGGAAACATTCCCGGATGTTATCCCCCTTCGCCGGTATCGTGTATTGCCGCGTTAGAACACCCCTAGCACTGCTTTTGTCTTGTCATGCATAGTATTGCACTTGTTTGCTCTGTATTTACTGTTTCTTCCTCCTCTTCTCTCCGGTAGACCCCGAGACCGCTGCTGATGCCCCTGTGTTCGGCTATGTCAACGACGACCCTTCTTCCCCTTTCAGCGGAGCTTCCAGGCAAACCCCCCCTTTGATCATCCCGATATCGCCCATTCCATTCTCTCATGCTTGCATTAGATTTTGCTACTGTTATTGTTTGCTCCTATTCTGATGCATAGCATGCTTTTGTAACCTGCTCTTTGTACCTTAACTGCTTATCCTAAACTACTTAGTATAGGTTGGTTAGTGATCCATCAGTGACCCCCACCTTGTCCCTGTTGCCCCTGCTTCATCATCGAAGACCCGATCAACGGGATCGAAGACCAGGCCCCGGCACCGCACATCACCTTCCCCTTAGTTGCTCGACACTACCGGGTTACTATCGAATGCCGAGGGTGAGACCTCATCAGCATTTCTGATGTTAAACCCTGTAGTGTAGCTATTCGGTCGTGGTCATCGAGGGTGATTCCGCCTTAACCACTTCCGATACGACTCTGTCGTGCAACCCCTCAAGTGTGAACCTCGAGGGAGGATCCTCTTACGTTCACCTTGATGATTACATCGAGTGGAATTCACCGGGGGTGATTCCTCGGGTTTTCCCCTTGATGTTTGGATACACGGATACTTGGACTTTACAACTGTTACTTGGAAAGGCGGGTCGACCCTGGGGGGTACCCATGAGTGATGTGGAGACGGGTTGACCTGGAAGGTGCCCGCGAGATACTTACGAGGCGTGGCCGGGCATTCTTAGCCGTTGCCGCAAGTCCTCGAGACGGGGCGACGGGGTCACATCTTTCGTGAGTCTCTGCTTGTTATCGCGCGTTCCTAATCCACTATGATTTGGATATTTGATCCGAGGGGCCTCTGGCCTGATAGCACAAACCATCACGTGGGCATAGTATGGGTGTTCTGCGTCGTATGCATCAGCCGAAGCTTAATAGACGTCAGCGACTAAGCGGCGCGCGCTAGGTTGGACTGCGTAAGCACCTGCCTTTTTGAAGGAGGTAGCTAGGTATGCTCACTGGCCGCCCTCGCAACGTGCAGGAGTTCCCGGGGAGATGGCCCATGACCCCTGGGGGCATAGGTTTAGTCCGGTGTGCTGACCTCTCTATTAAGCCTAGGTCGGGTTGCGGTGTATTGTTTGGCCGAGGCCGGGCATGACCCAGGAAAGTGTGTCCGGCCGGAGTTAATCGAGCGTGGTGGGTAAGTTGGTGCATCCCTGCAGGGAAGAAAACATCTATCGATAGCCTGTCCTACGGTAACGGACACTTGGAGTTGTATCCCGATCGATACAACTAGAACTGGATACTTGAGATGAGACATGGATATGAGAAATGGATAGTATGGCTCTGGGATTGCTTTCTCGCAGGGAGTCGAGAAAGGATCTCTGGCCGAGGTTGATAACACTTCTACTACTTTACTTTATGCTACTGTACTCCCTCCTGTTGTTGCAAGATGGTGGTTTTCAGAAGATGCTAGTCTTCGATAGGCTAGGCTTTCCCCTTCTCTTCTGGCATTCTGCAGTCCAGTCCACAAATACAACCCTTTCAATTGATACCGATGCATATGTAGTGTAGATCCTTGCTTGCGAGTACTTTGGATGAGTACTCACGGTTGCTTTGCTCCCCCTTTTCCCTCTTTCTTCTTCTTTCCGGTTGATGCAACCGGATGTCGGAGTCCAGGAGCCAGATGTCACCACCGACGATTACTACTACCACGAGGGTGCTTACTACTACGTGGAGGCCGCCGACGACCAGGAGTAGTTAGGAGGCTCCCAGGCAGGAGGCCTTGCCTTTTCGATCGATGTTGCTTTTGTGCTAGCTTTATTAAGGAAAACTTGTTTAACTCATGTTTGTACTCAGATAATGTTGATTTCGCTGACTCTTGTGTATTCGAGCTTATGTATTCGAGCCCTCGAGGCCCCTGGCTTGTAATACAAAGCTTGTAATATTTTAATTTGTGTCTAGAGTTGTGTTGTGATATCTTCCCGTGAGTCCTTGATCTTGATCGTACACATTTGCGTGTATGATTAGTGTACGATTGAATCGAGGGTGTCACAAGTTGGTATCAGAGCCGACTGCCTGTAGGTAGCCCCTTTCCAACTCCTTGGCCGAAGTTGAGGCTAGAAACCGAAAATCGTTTTACTAACTAGGCTGTGTGGCTTACGGGCCCACATCGCCAATTGGGTGGTATTAGGATCTCTTATTCCTCGTCTATACTCTGGGACTCTGATCTCTCTTCCATTCGGGTTAAACAATTTTGCTAACTCTAACATTAGGGTCTCGTAACTACTTCCTCCCGGAGAGCCCCTTATTACAAATGATCGCCTGCTGCACCAGAAGAGTCTGAAGATACCCTACGATGTTCTCTTGAGACTTTGTGCCCGTCGCTTTTGCAATTCCCTGGCACCGATATATCCTTATGGATAACTACGTATGCTTGCCATTCTTACAGTCATTCCCTGTTGCTCTTGTTATTACAAGATGCCTCGAAATACTCTCCGTTGCCCCGAGAATCCTTTGAGCTTACTGCCTAGCAGTTCTTTACCACATGAATACCCCTACGGATAATTCCTCGCACTTATTGAGTATTCGCTCATCCCTAGCTGTTCTTGTGTTTCACAAAATTCTTCGAAATACTATTCAATCTTCTGAAAATCCTTAGTAGCCTATTGCTCTTGTTCTTCCTTACCTGCTTGCATTTTGATTAATTCCATATGTCTAGCAATATTCATTAAAATCCTTTGCGATTGTCGTCCTTACCCTATCGATTCAACATGTGTGTGAATGCACGCAATCATCAGTTGTTCCCTAGAAATTGTTCTTCCAGCTCAGACGTCATTCCGGACATGAGCTGGTTCTCGGCAAATCAAACCTTGATTGGTTGCCCATCTAATCCTATTCAACATACTCGTACCTAATCATAACATCTGATTCTGATACACCGATCTGGCTATCGTAATTCCTTTGTATTGAAGCTTTGAAATTATCCTAATTTTTTTATAATTTTATGCCTTTGCATTCCTTCTTCTTCTTGTTGAGTATCGTTAATCACATCAGATCCTTGTTGACCGCCAGATCCTTTGGTAGGTTATTATCCGAAAGTGTCCTTCATTTCCACTAAGCTTGTGAGCTCTTCCCATGACACATAATGCCTTTGGTAAATATGTATCCTCTGCTTTTGTCAGCCATACTCTACCTTCGAACTTGCGTCAATTATTCTTGAAATTCGGAGTATATGTTCCTAAGATGCCCCTATGGGTTGAACCTATGCCTTCCCTAATCCGTGTGAACCCAAGAGTTTTCACGAGTCATACTCTTCTGACTTTTTGCCAGGTAAAATTTCGACACTACAACTTCATTGAACGCGAGAAGTGAATGAAAGGTTATGCATTTGAGAAGTGGGAGTCGACCTTGAACTTTGTGTTCATGCCCATGGAAACAATGTAGATCTTATCATGGAAGCTTCTCATAACAATAATTATTCCCTTGGTATAATTTGATCCTGTATCTGTGATTTTGGCCTTTGCAATCGTGGTTCCAACCAAGATTGTCTTCTTTGATCCCCTTTCTCGGACAAGTTGAAGTGCTTGCCTTCTGCATATCAATACACATGTCCAAACTCTAATATGGTCTACCTTCGAGTATTACCCCTGGTATCTCGAGAATATCAAATAACTGAGTTGCTTCCTATGAGTATTCATCTAGTATTACTTCTCACCGATTTCAGATTTTCCCCCGGGTTCTGAGTTATCAGTCACTCGCGAACACCGATAAGAGAATCGATCCCACACTCCGATTCAACAACTCTAAGTAATTTTCATTACTTACGAGTTTAATAATCCTTCAAGTCATTCCTAGCCTGATAGGCTATATCATTGCCGTGATAAATTTTAACTGTGCTACCTGATCCTTCTTCCCGGAGCACAATTTTCGACGATGAACTAAGCCTACATCGATTTTCCTCGTCATATCATTTTGTCTTGAATAGCAAGCTTAATTTCAAGTTTGTGTCGTACCAGTGGTTCCCATAACCTTTCGCTTCATCATTCCTTTGAATTGATGTCATCGCCGATCGATTACATCTTCATGAAACCTCTCGACAAATATGTCGTGATCATCATCAACATTCTGAGCCCTTCCAGGATATTAATTAAATTCATGATGAGAAATACCATCCTTGCCCCTCGATGATTTGTGTTATCATCGACAACATTCTGGCCTTCCCCCCAACACAAACTTGTTCTTATAATTTTGGAAATACATCCTTTTTGACGTGTCGATGGATTGCTACTGAACCCATCGGCCACATCCTCATTTTTCCTGATAAAATTGCATTGTTACAGAAATCCCTGATTGATCCTTTGTATTCCCAAGGTCCGACCTTTACCTGATGGCCATGCCAATGCTATCTCGAATCACGACTGTGGTACTTCGTTCATCAACAAGAACATTGGAAGCGCAATGCTAAATGTTTCTTGATCATCTATCCAAACACCATTGTATGGGTAACATCATCAGTTTCCCCTCCCTTTCCCCTAGTTGATTATCTACTTACTATCCTGTCATGGATATCATCCCCTGCCTGTCCTTGGGAAGGATATACTTCTGATAATTGTGTTTAAACACACTTTCCTTTCCAATGTTTTGATTAATCTAATGATCACCTTTTCTTTCCATTGTTTTGTTTAACCTTTCTTGTGGTTTATGAGATCTAAGCAGTAATAGTTCCCTGCTTATGAAAACACCTCGGTGTACAATGTCAGTAAGACCTTGTTATTATTGCTGTTGACATTCCGGTAACCACCGATGGACGAGAACTTTGCCTATTGGTCCGCCTCGTTCAACGAGCAGGAAAATAGTTCTCTTCGTCCCTCGCCCTTGGTACCAACGTTGTTGGCAACATAACTGACAGTCTATCATCTGACATGTCTTGCTATCGGCCCCCTTTCTACTTTTAACCCACATGGTGGGCCCATAACCCACAGTTCCACAGGATCGGAACCTGACTCTCCTGTATATCCTTTATTCTGAAGTATCATTTGCTCTTGGCTTTGTGTGTTGTCACGAGCCACCTTCCAAGAGATGATCTATTCCCGATGCTCTGAACCCCCTTCTCACACTCTATTCAGCTATCGATCGTTTGTCCATTCGCTTGAAACTTCCTATTGTACCTGCATATTTTGCTCTCGATGTTTTCTTAAGTTTCAACTCGAGAGATACTTATGCCACATTCCCTAAATTGTTCACCAGATAATTAACCCTATAAGGGTCAGTTCTCCCGAAGTTACTCTTTACTTCCGCACTTAAATCTCGGGACGAGATTTCTTGTAGTGGAAGAGATTTGTAACACCCCCAGTGTCATGCTACAGTAATCCCCTGTTAATGGTACCATGTCATCATGTTACTGTTGCTAATCCTCACTGGATCCAAATCACTATTCATATTCAAATTCAAATTTGTCAAACAGGAAAACTAAAATGTTCAAAGTGTGGCAAATAATCCCAGGATATTTGTCATGTTGAAACAACATTTTTTATAATGTGTTTAAATGCTCTGAAATGAATAAAGCAGGGGCTAGCTATTTAATTTATAAAACTAGAAAAAGAAAATACAAAGAAAAGGAATAAAAAAACCTTCCCCCGGGGCCATTTGGCCGAAACGGCCAGCCAGCCCATCTGGCCCACTCAAACCCCCGGGTCGCCTTCCGCCCCTGTTCCATCGACCCAGCGCACGCCCGAGCGCGCCCCGCCGGACTGCCTCGCTGTCCCCGCCGACGAGGGGATAAGGGAGACGACGAGGCTGACCCCTCGGGCTCCCCCTGCCACTCCACTCGTCCCACTCCCTCTGGACGCTCCCTCTCCCCGGTTGCCCTCTCTCTCGCGCGAGATCCACCTCACCGAGCGCCATTGCCGTCGCCCCACCTTGCACCACCGCGGCGACTGCCTCCCCCGCGCCCCTCCAGCAAGCCCAGCCGGTCCATCGTCGGCTCCTACGACGGCCACGGCCACCAACTCGCGCCAGGAGTCCCTGCCTCATCGGGTCCGCGTCACCTTCAACCTCTGCACCCGCGGCGATCTCCGTCGAATTCGGCGTCGACCGGTCGTCCCCGAGACCGCTTTGCTCACCTGCAGGTCCCGGTGAGCTCCTGACTTCTTTCCCTCGCCCCTCTCGTCGACGTTTGTACCCGTAGCCCTCACCCCCGCTGTGGCCGAGCCCTCCGTCGCGTACGCTCGTCGCCGGCGTGGTTTCGGTGACCCGTTGGTCACGCGCGCATGCCCACTCGCTTTGTTGGCCCGCGTAGACACCGTAGGTACCTCGCGTCGCTCTTTTTGCTCGCCGTAGCCTAGATTCCTACGACGCCCGAAGTCCGGCATCCGCTGCGGTGCTCGCCGCCGTCACCTCCGTCCACCTCCGGCCTTGTAACCACTCCGGTTGGATGCAGCGTCATCTTCCCGTTCGAGCGCGCTAAGTTGCACGAAAATGGACGCCCGTAGGTGAATCTCGACGCTCCCTTGGCCCCTCCGCCGTGGTTTCGGCTCGTCGGAGCCACTCTGGCGTCGACGTCCGACATGGCGCCACGTGTCCTCCTCGTTGCCAATGACAGGTGGGCCATGTGGGTCCAGTCAACTTGGTTGACCAGTCAACTGTGCTAACTGGGCTCACCGTGCCACTGACTGGTGGGCCACCGCCCCCTTAATCAACTAGATTAACAAAATTAATTAGATTCACCTAATTTCTCACTGACTAGTGGGCCCCAGCTAACTAACTAGTTAAATTAGTTTAGTCTAAACTGCTAAGCTAGCTGTGTCAATGACAGTGGGGTCCCACTCGTCAGGTTGACCCTAGTCAACTCAGTTGACTGCTGATGACATGATGACGTCAGGCTGATGCCGTAATTCTGTTTTCCGAATTAAATTAAATAATAACAATTTCAGAAAATTGTTTTAAACTTTAGAAATTCTTATAAAATAATCCGTAACTCGGATGAAAAAGTTTTATACATGAAAGTTGCTCAGAACGACGAGATGAATTGGAATACGCTCTCCGTTCATCTGTCACATGCCCCTAGCATAGAGAACATCAAACTTTTCCCCTCCGGTTCGTCTGTCCGAAAATGCCTAACACTGGGGAAACATTCCCGGATGTTATCCCCCTTCGCCGGTATCGTGTAGTGCCGCGTTAGAACACCCCTAGCACTGCTTTTGTCTTGTCATGCATAGTACTGCACTTGTTTGCTCTGTATTTACTATTTCTTCCCCCTCTTCTCTTCGGTAGACCCCGAGACCGCTGCTGATGCCCCTGTGTTCGACTACGTCGACGACGACCCTTCTTCCCCTTTCAGCGGAGCTTCCAGGCAAGCCCCCCTTTGATCAACCCGATATCCCCGATTCCATTCTCTCGTGCTTGCATTAGATTTTGCTACTGTTATTGTTTGCTCCTATTCTGATGCATAGCCTGCTTTCGTAACCTGCTCTTTGTACCTTACCTGCTTATCCTAAACTGCTTAGTTTAGGTTGGTTAGTGATCCATCAGTGACCCCACCTTGTCCCGGTTGCCCCTGCTTCATCATCGAAGACCCGATCAACGGGATCGAAGACCAGGCCCCGGCACCGCACATCACCTTCCCCTTAGTTGCTCGACACTACTGGGTTACTATTTAGTGCCGAGGGTGAGACCTCATCAGCACTGCTGATGTTAAACCCTGTAGTGTAGCTATTCGGTCGTGGTCATCGAGGGTGATTCCGCCTTAACCACTTCCGATACGACTCTGTCGTGCAACCCCTCAAGTGTGCACCTCGAGGGTGGATCCTCTTACGTTCACCTTGATGATTACATCGAGTGGAATTCACCGGGGGTGATTCCTCGGGTTTTCCCCTTGATGTTTGGACACACGGATACTTGGACTTTACAACTGTTACTTGGAAAGGTGGGTCGACCCTGGGGGGTACCCGCGAGTGATGTGCAGACGGGTTGACCTGGAAGGTGCTCGCGAGATACTTATGAGGCGTGGCCGGGCATTCTTAGCCCTTTCCGCAAGTCCTCGAGACGGGGCGACGGGGTCACATCTTTCGTGAGTCTCTGCTTGTTACCGCGCGTTCCTAATCCACTACGATTTGGATATTTGATCCGAGGGGCCTCTGGCCTGATAGCACAAACCATCACGTGGGCATAGTATGGGTGTTCTGCGTCGTATGCATCAGCCGAAGCTTAATAGACGTCAGCGACTAAGCGGCGCGCGCTAGGTTGGACTGCGTAAGCACCTGCCTTTTTGAAGGAGGTAGCTAGGTATGCTCACTGGCCGCCCTCGCAACGTGCAGGAGTTCCCGGGGAGATGGCCCATGACCCCTGGGGGCATAGGTTTAGTCCGGTGTGCTGACCTCTCTATTAAGCCTAGGTCGGGTTGCGGTGTATTGTTTGGCCGAGGCCGGGCATGACCCAGGAAAGTGTGTCCGGCCGGAGTTAATCGAGCGTGGTGGGTAAGTTGGTGCATCCCTGCAGGGAAGAAAACATCTATCGATAGCCTGTCCTACGGTAACGGACACTTGGAGTTGTATCCCGATCGATACAACTAGAACTGGATACTTGAGATGAGACATGGATATGAGAAATGGATAGTATGGCTCTGGGATTGCTTTCTCGCAGGGAGTCGAGAAAGGATCTCTGGCCGAGGTTGATAACACTTCTACTACTTTACTTTATGCTACTGTACTCCCTCCTGTTGTTGCAAGATGGTGGTTTTCAGAAGATGCTAGTCTTCGATAGGCTAGGCTTTCCCCTTCTCTTCTGGCATTCTGCAGTCCAGTCCACAAATACAACCCTTTCAATTGATACCGATGCATATGTAGTGTAGATCCTTGCTTGCGAGTACTTTGGATGAGTACTCACAGTTTCTTTGCTCCCCCTTTTCCCTCTTTCTTCTTCTTTCCGGTTGATGCAACCGGATGTCGGAGTCCAGGAGCCAGATGTCACCACCGACGATTACTACTACCACGAGGGTGCTTACTACTACGTGGAGGCCGCCGACGACCAGGAG
This sequence comes from Aegilops tauschii subsp. strangulata, assembly GCF_002575655.3. Classification (NCBI taxonomy): domain Eukaryota; kingdom Viridiplantae; phylum Streptophyta; class Magnoliopsida; order Poales; family Poaceae; genus Aegilops; species Aegilops tauschii. The sequence continues at coordinate 394,377,006 of NC_053037.3, forward strand.
TAGTTAGGAGGCTCCCAGGCAGGAGGCCTTGCCTTTTCGATCGATGTTGCTTTTGTGCTAGCTTTATTAAGGAAAACTTGTTTAACTCATGTTTGTACTCAGATAATGTTGATTTCGCTGACTCTTGTGTATTCGAGCTTATGTATTCGAGCCCTCGAGGCCCCTGGCTTGTAATATAAAGCTTGTAATATTTTAATTTGTGTCTAGAGTTGTGTTGTGATATCTTCCCGTGAGTCCTTGATCTTGATCATACACATTTGCGTGTATGATTAGTGTACGATTGAATCGAGGGCGTCACAGTGATCCAAGATCACATTGAGTCCATAGGAAAGCCAACACTATTAAAAGGGGATGAGGTGTTGCTTTATGGTCTACTTGCTCAAATGCTTAGTGATATTGCTCCAAAACCCTCAGCCACTTTCTCTATCCAAATATGTCCAAAACATAATTCCCAACTTGGCCCCACCGATATTTCCCATCCGGAGCCACCGAGTTCATGTTGACATAGCCACTGCCAAAACCCTAACGATTCGGTCACACGATATGGATCTCGGTCTCACCGAGATGGCCTTACCAGCGCTCTGTGACTTGTTGCATTCACTTCGGTCTCACCGAGATGTTGCAATCAGCCCCACTGAGTTGGCTTGACCGATTCTCTATTGCTTGTTGCATTCACTTCGGTCTCACCGAGATGATACAATCGGTGCCACCGAGATGAGGTTTGCCCTAAGCCCTAGCACATCGGTCCCACCGAGTTGTTCCTGTCGGTCCCACCGAGATTTCTACTGTTCATATTTTTGTATAGATTGGTGCCACCGAGTTTTCCAATCGGTGCCATCGAGATGGGTCAAAAGTGTGTAATGGTTCAATTTTGTGTGGAGGCTATATATACCCCTCCACCCCTTCTTCCTCTTAGAAGAGAGCCATCAGAACGTGCCTACACTTCCACCATTCATTTTTTGAGGGAGAGAACCACCTAACCATGTGTTGAGACCAAGAGATTCCATTCCAACCATTTGAACCTTGATTTCTAGCCTTCCCCAAGTTGCTTTCCACTCAAATCCTTCTTCCACCATAGCCAAATCTTTGAGAGAGAGTTGAGTGTTGGGGAGACTATCATTTGAAGCACAAGAGCAAGGAGTTCAACATAACACACTGTCTATTACCTTTTGGAGAGTGGTGTCCCCTAGATTGATTAGGTGTCGCTTGGGAGCCTCCGACGTGATGCGGAGTTGAACCAAGAAGTTTGTAAGGGCGAGGAGATCACCTACTGAGGGAGTCCTGGATTATGGGGTCCTCGGGTATCTGGGCTATGTGACGTGGGCCGGACTGATGGGTCGTGAAGATACAAGATAGAAGGCCTTTCCAAGTGTCCGGATGGGACTCTCCTTTGCGTGGATGGCAAGCTTGGCGTCCGGATGTGTAGTTTCCTTTCTCTGTAAACCGACTCTGTACAACCCTAGGCCCCTCCGGATCCGGTGTCTATATAAACCGGAGGGTTTAGTCCGTAGAGGCTATCACAAATCATATAGGCTAGACATCTAGGGTTTAGCCATTACGATCTCAAGGTAGATCAACTCTTGTAACCCCTATACTCATCAAAGTCAATCAAGCAGGAAGTAGGGTATTACCTCCATTAAGAGGGCCCGAACCTGGGTAAACATCATGTCCCTTGTCTCCTGTTACCTTCGATCCTCAGACGCACAGTTCGGGACCCCCTACCCGAGATTGGCCGGTTTTGACACCGACATTGGTGCTTTCATTGAGAGTTCCATTGTGCCGATGACAGAAGGCTCGATGGCTCGATCGATCATCTACGACAATGCTGTTTCGAGAGAGACTTTTCTCCCCGGTCAGATTTTTGTATTCGGCGGCTTCGTGCTGCGTGCCAACTCGATTGGCCACCTTGAAAAGATTGACAGCCACGCCCCTGGTCATCAGATCAGTTTTGGAAATCTGGATTATGTCGCTGATATCCGAGGAGACTTGATATTCGAAGGGTTCACGGCCCCGACCACCGCTCTCGCCTTAGATCTGGAGCAAACTACCAGGTCCGAAGATGGGAGTTTAGAACCCCCCGGACTCTCTGCAATTATGAAGCTCGCTACCGGAGATCCGGAGGGGACTGAGTCATCGGCAAGCCCGGAGTCGAACCGGGTTCCCCTTGTCATTGAAAAGCCGGACTCGCCCCCAGATACCAGCTCCGAACTCTCGAGGTCCACGTCACGCGAGCATGGCCAGGAGGCTCCTGCCCTGCCTAGATCCACAGACTCTCGCTTCCCCGTCCAAACCTCGCTCTTAAACGAGGCTCTGGACCTAATGCGACCCCTCGCCATCACAGAAGAATCACCTTCGAACTACGCCCAGCCCGGACTAGGGGCTGAAAGCGGGGAATTTTACGTCCCACCCACCACCCACTTCATAGCCACTGTCGAGGACTTAACCAACATGCTGGACTACGCCTCCGAAGACATCGACGGCATGAACGACGATGCCGGAGACGAACAAGGCCAAGACCCGCCGTTTATCGGACATTGGACGGCCACCTCCACATATGACGTGTATATGGTGGACACACCCAAAGAGGATGACGGCGACGACAGGAAGGATCCGGTTGAGGATAAGTCTGCTGAGGCACTACCAAAGCGTCGACGTCAGTGGTGCCACTCAAAATCGCGTCCCAAAAAAGACAGCAATACCGGCACCGGAGACAATAACACTCCAGAGAACGTCGAGGACCCTGAAGCCCCCGTCGAGCCAACATCCGAATAGGATGATTGGGAAGAGGGGCAAGTTAACCCTGACGATCCGGTTGGGAACGAGGACTCGGAAGATAGTAACTATCTACACATCTCCGAGGATGATGTGAGCCTCGGCGACGAAGTCTTCATCGTGCTAGAGGAACCACTTGAGCAGGAGCGCTTTAAGCGCCAGCTAATCGCCACTGCAAGAAGTCTAAAAAAGAAGTAGCAACAGCTCCAAGCCGAACAGGATACACTCAACGACAGATGGACCCGGGTCCTAGCTGTCGAAGAGTATGGCCTTCAACGCCCAGCAAAGAGTTATCCGAAGCGTCGGCTACTACCACAATTTGACGACGAGGCAATCGAGCCAATACCGTCAAGACACGACCGCGCTGATGAACCAGACCGGCCACCGCATGGACGGGACAGAGCGGCCACTCATGCCGAACACCAGCCCGCTCCACCCTGCCGTAGAGGCAGAGAGACATTGGCCCCAGGGTACACCTACGACCTACGACAGGACCTTGACAATAGAGCAGGCCAAGCCAGATCAATATATGGATCAAGGGGGCGTGCCCCAACGTGAGAGGACGGCCATCAGGCCTGGCGCGATGAGCACTGATACGTCTCCAACGTATCTATAATTTATGAAGTATTCATGCTATTATATTATCCATCTTGGATGTTTAATGGGCTTTATTATACACTTTTATATTATTTTTTGGGACTAACTTATTAACCCAGAGCCCAGTGCCAGTTTCTGTTTTTCTCCTTGTTTCAGTGTTTCGCAGAAAAGGAATATCAAACGGAGTCCAAACGGAATGAAACCTTCGGGAGAGTTATTTTTGGAACGGAAGCAATCCAGAAGACTTGGAGTATACGTAAGGGAAGCAACGACGAAGGCACGAGGCAGGGGGCGCGCCCACCCCCCTGGGCGCGCCCTCCACCCTCGTGGGTCCCCTTACCACTTCTTTCGCCTATATATATCAATATACCCTAAAACCATCGGGGAACATAATAGATCGGGAGTTCCGCCGCCGCAAGCCTCTGTAGCCACCAAAAACCAATCGAGACCCTGTTCCGGCACCCTGCCGGAGGGGGGAACCCTCACCGGTGGCCATCTTCATCATCCCGGCGCTCTCCATGACGAGGAGGGAGTAGTTCACCCTCGGGGCTGAGGGTATGTACCAGTAGCTATGTGTTTTATCTCTCTCTCTCTCTCTCTCTCTCTCTCTCTCTCTCGTGTTCTTGAGGTGATACGATCTTGATGTATCGCGAGCTTTGCTATTATAGTTGGATCTTATGATGTTTCTCCGCCTCTACTCTCTTGTAATGGATTGAGTTTTCCCTTTGAAGTTATCTTGTCGGATTGAGTCTTTAAGGATTTGAGAACACTTGATGTATGTCTTGCCGTGCTTATCTGTGGTGACAATGGGATATTCACATGATCCACTTGATGTATGTTTTGGTGATCAACTTGTGGGTTCCGCCCATGAACCTATGCATAGGGGTTGGCACACGTTTTCGTCTTGACTCTCCGGTAGAAACTTTGGGGCACTCTTTGAAGTTCTTTGTGTTGGTTGAATAGATGAATCTAAGATTGTGTGATGCATATCGTATAATCATACCCGTAGATACTTGAGGTGACATTGGAGTATCTAGGTGACATTAGGGTTTTGGTTGATTGTGTCTTAAGGTGTTATTCTAGTACAAACTCTTTGTAGATCGAACGGAAAGAATAGCTTCGTGTTATTTTACTACAGACTCTTGAATAGATCAATCAGAAAGAATAACTTTGAGGTGGTTTCGTACCCTACCATAATCTCTTCGTTTGTTCTCCTCTACTAGTGACTTTGGAGTGACTCTTTGTTGCATGTTGAGGGATAGTTATATGATCTAATTATGTTATTATTGTTGAGAGAACTTGCACTAGTGAAAGTATGAACCCTAGGCCTTGTTTCCTAGCATTGCAATACCGTTTGTGCTCACTTTTATCATTAGTTACCTTGCTGTTTTTATATTTTCAGATTACAAAAACCTATATCTATCATCCATATTGCACTTGTATCACCATCTCTTCGCCGAACTAGTGCACCTATACAATTTACCATTGTATTGGGTGTGTTGGGGACACAAGAGACTCTTTGTTATTTGGTTGCAGGGTTGCTTGAGAGAGACCATATTCAACCTACGCCTCCCACGGATTGATAAACCTTAGGTTATCCACTTGAGGGAAATTTGCTACTGTCCTACAAACCTCTGCACTTGGAGGCCCAACAACGTCTACAAGAAGAAGGTTGCGTATTAGACATCAGTTAGTCCCAAAAATAATATAAAAGAGCATATTAAAGCCCATTATACATCCAAAACAGATAATATAATAGCATGGAACAATCAAAAATTATAGATACGTTAGAGACGTATCAATCATCCCCAAGCTTAATTCCTGCTCGTCCTCGAGTAGGTAAATGATAAAAACAAATTTTTTTATATGGAATGCTACCTAACATAATTACCAATGTAATTTTCTTTATTGTGGCATGAATGTTCAGATCCGAAAGATTCAAGACAAAGGTTTAATATTAACATAAAAATAATAATACTTCAAGCATACTAACAAAGTAATCACGTCTTCTCAAAATAACATGGCCAAAGAAAGTTCATCCCTACAAAATCATATAGTTTGGCTATGCTCCATCTTCGTCACACAAAATGTTCAAATCATGCACAACCCCGATGACAAGCCAAGCAATTGTTTCATACTTTAGTATTCTCAAACTTTTTCAATTTTCATGCAATACATGGGCGTGAGCCATGGACATAGCACTATAGGTGGGATAGAATGGTGGTTGTGGAGAAGACAAAAAGAGGAAGATGGTCTCACATCAACTAGGCGTATTAATGGGCTATGGAGATGCCCATCATTAGATGTCAATGTGAGTGAGTAGGGATTGCCATGCAACAGATGCACTAGAGCTATAAATGTATGAAAGCTCAACAAAAGAAACTAAGTGGGTGTGCATCCAACTTGCTTGCTCACGAAGACCTAGGGCATTTGAGGAAGCCCATTGTTGGAATATACAAGCCAAGTTATATAACAAAAATTCCCACTAGTATATGAAAGTGACAAAATAACAAACTATCTATCATGAAGATCATGGTGCTACTTTGAAGCACAAGTGTGGAAAAAGGATAGTAACATTGCCCCTTCTCTTTTTTTCTCTCATTTTTTGGGCCTTCTTTTTTTATTTGGCCTTTCTCTCTTTTTTTATTTCCTTACACGGGACAATGCTTTAATAATGATGATCATCACACTTCTATTTATTTACAACTCAAGGATTACAACTCGATACTAGAACAAAATATGACTCTATATGAGTGCCTCCGGCGGTGTACCGGGATGTGCAATGAATCAAGAGTGACATGTATGAAAAATTATGAATGGTGGCTTTGCCACAAATTCGATGTCAACTACATGATCATGCAAGGCAATATGACAATGATGAAGCGTGTCATAATAAATAGAACGGTGGAAAGTTGCATGGCAATGTATCTCGGAATGGCTATGGAAATGCCATAATAGGTAGGTATGGTGGCTGTTTTGAGGAAGGTAAATGGTGGGTTTATGGTACCGGCGAAAGTTGCGCGGTACTAGAGAGGCTAGCAATGGTGGAAGGGTGAGAGTGCGTATAATCCATGGACTCAACATTAGTCATAAAGAACTCACATACTTATTGCAAAAATCTACAAGTCATCAAAATCAAGCACTACGCGCATGCTCCTAGGGGGATAGATTGTTAGGAAAAGACCATCGCTCGTCCCCGACCGCCACTCATAAGGAAGACAATCAAAGAAACACCTCATGCTTCAAATTTGTTACACAACGGTTACCATACGTGCATGCTACGGGACTTGCAAACCTCAACACAAGTATTTCTCAAATTCACAATTACTCAACTAGCATGACTCTAATATCACCATCTTCATATCTCAAAACAATCATCAAGCATCAAACTTCTCATAGTATTCAATGCACTTTATATGAAAGTTTTTATTATACCCATCTTGGATGCCCATCATATTAGGACTAATTTTATAGCCAAAGCAAATTACCATGCTGTTCTAAAAGACTCTCAAATAATATAAGTGAAGCATGAGAGATCAATAATTTCTATAAAATAAAACCACCACCGTGCTCTAAAAAGGTATAAGTGAAGCACTAGAGCAAAATTATCTAGCTCAAAAGATATAAGTGAAGCACATAGAGTATTCTAATAAATTCCGATTCATGCGTGTCTCTACAAAAGGTATGTACAGAAAGGATGATTGTGGTAAACTAAAAAGCAAAGACTCAAATCATACAAGACGCTCCAAGCAAAACACATATCATGTGGTGAATAAAAATATAGCCTCAAGTAAAGTTACCGATAGACGAAGACGAAAGAGGGGATGCCTTCCGGGGCATCCCCAAGCTTAGGATTTTGGTTGTCCTTGAATTTTACCTTGGGGTGCCTTGGGAATCCCCAAGCTTAGGCTCTTGCCACTCCTTTTTCCAAAATCCATCAAATCTTTACCCCAAACTTGAAAACTTCACAACACAAAACTTCAACACAAAATCTCATGAGCTCCGTTAGTATAAGAAAATAAACCACCACTTTAAGTTACTGTAATGAACTCATTATTTGTTTATATTGGTGTTAAACCTATTGTATTCCAACTTCTCTATGGTTCATACCCCCCGATACTACTCATAGATTCATTAAAATAAGCAAACAACACACGAACAACAGAATCTGTCAAAACAGAACAGTCTGTATCAATCAGATATGTTCGAATACTTATGTAACTCCAAAAATTCTGAAATAAATTGGTGGACGTGAGGAATTTGTCTATAAATCATCTGCAAAATGAATCAACCTAAAATCACTCTTCATTAAAAAATGTCAGCTAATCTCGTGAGCGCAAAAGTTTCTGTTTTTTACAGCAAGATCGCAAGGACTTCACCCATGCCTTCCCAAAGGTTCTACTTGGCACAAACACTAATTAAAACATAAAACCACATCTAAACAGAGGCTAGATGAATTATTTATTACCAAAAAGTAAAAAAAAAAGCAAAGAACAAAAATAAAATTGGGTTGCCTCCCAACAAGCGCTATCGTTTAACGCCCCTAGCTAATCATAAAAACAAGAATAGATCTACGCATTGTCATCTTTGGTATGCAATCCATAAGTGGCTCTCACAATAGATTCATAAGGTAATTTAATTTTCTTCCTAGGAAAGTGTTCCATGCCTTTCCTTAACGGAAATTGGAATCTAATATTTCCTTCTTTCATATCAATAATTGCACCAATCGTTCTAAGGAAGGGTCTACCAAGAATAATAGGACATGTAGGATTGCAATCTATATCAAGAACAATGAAATCTACGGGCACATAATTCCTATTTGCACAATAAGAACATCATTAATCCTTGCCATAGGTTTCTTAATGGTGGAATCCGCAAGATGCAAATTTAAAAAACAATCATCAAATTCACGGAAACCTAGCACATCGCACAAAGTTTTTGGAATCGTGGAAACACTAGCACCCAAATCACACAAAGCATAGCATTCATAGTCTTTAATCTTAATTTTAATAGTAGGTTCCCACTCATCATAAATTTTTCTAGGGATAGAAACTTCTAGTTCAAGCCTTTCTTCATAGGATTGCATTAAAGCATCAACGATATGTTTCGTAAAAGCTTTATTTTGATTATAAGCATGAGGAGAATTTAACACGGATTGCAACAAGGAAATACAATCTATCAAAGAGAAATTATCATAATTAAATTCCTTGAAATCCAAAATAGTGGGTCCATTGCTATGTAAAGTTTTGACCTCTTCAATCCCACTTTTATTAATTTTTGCATCAACATCTAAAAACTCCGAATCATTGGGACGCCTTTTAAGTAAAGTTGACTCATCTCCAGTCCCATCTTTATCAAGATTCATATTAGAAAACAAAAATTTAATAGGAGTCACATCAATCAATTTTAGATCTTCATCATTATTATCATGAAAACTTGAAGAACACACTTTCATAACGCAATCTTTTTTAGCACGCATCCTAGCGGTTCTTTCTTTGCACTCATCAATGAAATTCTCATGGCCTTGAGAGACCCATTGATGTCATGCTTAGGTGGAATAGATCTAAGTTTCAAATAATCAACGTCAAGAGAAATTCTATCCACGTTCCTAGCCAACTCATCAATCTTAAGCAATTTTTCTTCAACCAAAGCATTAAAATTCTTTTGCGAACTCATAATTTCTTTAACACTAATCTCAAAATCAGAGGGCATCTTATTAAAATTTCCATAAGAGTTGTTGTAGGAATTACCATAATTATTAGAGGAATTACTAGGAAACAACCTAGAATTAAAGTTTCCTCTATACGCGCTGTTACCAAAATTGTTCCTACGAACAAAATTCACATCCATAGATTCATTATAATTCTCAATAAAAGTGGACAAAGGCATATCATTAGGATCAGAAGAAACACTTTTATTAGCAAACAATTTCATAAGTTCACCCATCTTTCCACTCAAAACATTAATCTCTTCAATCACATGAACTTTTTTACTAGTGGATCTTTCGGTGTGCCATTGAGAATAATTAACCATAATATTGTCTAGGAGTTGAGTAGCTTCTCCTAAAGTGATTTCCATAAAAGTACCTCCCGCGGCCGAATCTAAAAGATTTCTAGAAGCAAAATTCAATCCGGCATAATTTTTTGTATAATCATCCACAAATTCAAATCATGCATAGGGCAATTACGTATCATTAATTTCATCCTTTCCGAAGCCTGTGCAACATGCTCATGATCAAGTTGCTTAAAATTCATAATATCGTTCCTAAGAGAGATGATCTTAGCGGGAGGAAAATACTTAGAGATAAAAGCATCTTTGCACTTATTCCATGAATCAATACTATTTTTATGCAAAGAAGAGAACCAAGTGTTTAGCACGATCTTTAAGCGAAAACGGAAATAGCTTCAATTTAACAATATCATTATCCACATCTTTCTACTTTTGCATATCACACAGATCAACAAAGTTGTTTAGATGGGTTGCGGCATCTTCACTAGGAAGGCCAGAAAATTGATCTTTCATAAGAAGATTCAACAAAGCGGCATTAATTTCACAAGATTCAGCATCGGTAATAGGAGCAATCGGAGTGCTAATAAAATCATTGTTGTTGGTATTGGAAAAGTCACAAAATTTAGTATTATCTTGAGCCATCGTGACAAACAATCAATCCAACACACAAGCACACAAGAAGCAAGCGAAAAGAGACGAACGAAAAAGGGCGAAGAAAAGGCAAAGGTTTTCGAAAATCGTTTTAGAAGTGGGGGAGAGGAAGACGAGAGGCGAATGGAAAATAATGTAATGCGAGGGAGAAGAGTTTATGATGGGTACTTGGTATGTCTTGACTTGAGCGTAGATCTCCCCGGCAACGGCGCCATAAATCCTTCTTGCTACCTCTTGAGCATGCGTTGGTTTTCCCTTGAAGAGGAAAGGGTGATGTGGCAAAGTAGCTTAAGTATTTCCCTCAATTTTTGAGAACCAAGGTAACATTCCAGTAGGAGACAACTCACCAGTCACCTATTACCTGCACAAACAATCAAGAACCTTGCAACCAACGCGATAAAGAGGTTGTCAATCCCTTCACGGCCACTCACAAAAGTGAGATCTAATAAAGATAGTAAAGTAAATATTTCTGGTATTTTTGTTGTATAGATTGGAAAGTAAAGATTGAAAAATAGTAAACGAGATGCGATGCAAATAAAAGAGATGCAATATAATAAGAAAGAGGCCCGGGGGCCATAGGTTTCACTAGTGGCTTCTCTCAAATAGTATGTATTACGGTGGGTGAATAAATTACTGCCGAACAATTGATAGAAAAGCGCATAGTTATGAGAATATCTAGGCATGATCATGAATATAGGCATCACGTCCGTGTCAAGTAGACCGAAACGATTCTGCATCTACTACTATTACTCCACACATCGACCACTATCCAGCATGCATCTAGAGTATTAAGGTCATAAGAACAGAGTAACGCATTAAGCAAGATGACATGATGTAGAGGGATAAACTCAAGCAATATGATATAAACCCCATCTTTTTATCCTCGATTCCAACAATACAATACGTGCCTTGCTGCCCCTACTATCACTGGGAAAGGACACCAAAAGATTGAACCCAAAGCTAAGCACTTCTCCCATTGCAAGAAAGATCAACCTAGTAGGCCAAACTAAACCGATAATTCGAAGAGACTTGCAAAGATATCAAATCATGCATATAAGAATTCAGAGAATAACCAAATAATATCCATAGATAATCTTGATCATAAATCCACTATTCATCGGATCTCGGCAAACACACCACAAAAGAGTATTACATCGAATAGATCTCCAAGAACATCGAGGAGAACTTTGTATTGAGATTCAAAGAGAGAGAAGAAGCCATCTAGCTAATAACTATGGACCCGAAGGTCTGTGGTAAACTAGTCACGCTTCATCAGAGAGGCTATGGTGTTGATGTAGAAGCCCTCCGTGATTGATTCCCCCACCGGCAGATCGCCGGAAAAGGCCCCAAGATGGGATCTCACGGGTACAGAAGGTTGCGGTGGTGGAAAAGTGGTTTTGTGGCTCCCCCTAATGGTTTGAGGGTATAAGAGTATATATAGGCGGAAGAAGTACGTCGGTGGAGCTACGAGGGGCCCATGAGGGTGGGGGCGTGCCCTCCTTCCTCGTGGCCGCCTTGTGGCGTTCCTGACTTCAACTCCAAGTCTTCTGGTTTGCTTTCGGTCCAAGAAAGATCATCGCGAAGGTTTCATTCCGTTTGGACTCCGTTTGATATTCCTTTATGCAAAACTCTAAAATAGGCAAAAAAACAGAAACATGCACCAGGCCTCCTGTTAATAGGTTAGTCCCAAAAATAAAATAAAAGAGCATATTAAAGCCCATTAAACACCCAAAACAGATAATATAATAGCATGGAACAATAAAAAATTATAGATACGTTGGAGACGTATCAATGCCCCATGGCACCCCAAGTTATTAATCAAGGAGAACCAAGCAACTAAGCTTGGGGATGCCCCGGAAGGCATCCCCTCTTTCTTCTAACGACCATCGGTATTTTACTTGGAGCTATATTTTTATTCGTCACATATCATGAGTTTTTCTTGGAGCGTCTTGTACTATATGAGTCTTTGCTTGTTCTGATTTTTAGTTTGTGTTAAATATCCTTGCTGGACACACCTATTTGAGAGAGCCAAAACTATGCTATGATTTCTTAGAATTTCTCTTTATGCTTCACTTAAATTTTTTGAGCTATGGAATTGCTTCAGTGTTTCACTTATATCTTTTTGAGCACGGTGTGCTTTAATACTTTTGAAGAAATTCTCTCATGCTTCACTTAGATTTAGTTGGAGTTAGTAATTTTTTTAAGAAATTCTCTCATGCTTCACTTATATTATTTTGAGAGAAGAAATTTTTTATGCTCATGTGCTTCACTTAAATTTGTTTGAGCTTATCAAAAGCAACATATGAAACTACACTGGTTTGCGTCGGTCCTAAACAAACGGTTTAAAACCCCTTTACGCGATAGCATTTGGAACCGTCGCCAAGTGAGTGTGGGCGATAGGGGGGTCCTTCACACACGACCCAAAAACCGTCGGGGATAGGGCCCCTACAGTACTCCTACTCGTTTCTGCTCGCATTGCCATCGCAGTCGGTATTCTATGGTGCTATGTTTATGATGCGCGGCCCATCACAAACGGTTCTCTATTATAGAACGTGTATGATGCGCGGCCCATCACAAATGGTTCATCTTTAAGAAGATTAGCTAATCGTCGTACGAGTGTCGGACAGGATTACGAAACGTCGGACCGTCGTAACATCGTCGTACACGATAACTATCGCACACGCTATTCTGTGGTGCAACGTTTACGATGCATACTTCATCAAAAACAGTGCATGGTTGTGGATCGTGTACGATAAGGCAACTAACACAAACGTTTGTTTGCCCGCACCGTTTGTGATATTGTCTGACATCACACACGCTTTGCAAGCGGCAACTGTGTGCATGCTTGCACACGTTTCCTCTCTGTGAACCGTCTCGGATTATGGTGCATATCGCAAACGTTTGCGTTTTACCAACCGTGTGTGCCGTAACAACCTGGAGAGCGTAATTTCACCGTAATTTAATTGCTGCTTTTCCAAATTGTACCGGATTTGGATTTGAATTTGAATGTATGCTACAGCTTTATTCATATCCATCAGGTTCAAACAACCAATGCATTATTCAATTCATAGGTACATATGTTCAAGTATTACATAAGAACCAAATAAAGAATAATGAACCACAGTTGTATACTTGTACTATTAAAGACGGTAAAGAAAGAGGCGAAATATATTCTGGTTGCTGAACAAGGTGAAGCAGAATGCCCATATTGCGCCCTCCTCCATGCAGAAAGCACGCACGACTCTAGTCCAACCCCTTGTGATGGCCGACCGCCCATCCTTCATGGTCTTCATGAAAACATCTAGATAATCATCGTGTTCTGGTAGAAATACTTTAACCTTTGCATGCCCACCAATCATGTAGTTTGAGAGGTAATCTTGAGTAAACTGCTTTGGCAACCACTGCAAAGGAATAATATTTCAGACATTGTCATCTAACACAACTCATTATGGGCAGTAAAAAGAAGGCGGCAGAGTTCTTACTTACCATCCCGTAGTTCGCAGCTGTCTTGGATAAAGTGTAAACAAATAGTTTAATTACCATCTTTGGACCCATTTTACTAACAATCTTTATCAGCTTCCTCACTTGATGCTGGTTCATTGATACCTCATTGCCCCATACGCAGAAAGGGTCAAAACGCGGATCTTTACCAATGACATATGTACTTAAAAGCACCAAGTTAATATTAGAAGCTAAACAACAATTGCACAATGATGTAGTACAACACTCTTTTATAATATGTATATATACATCAATATGTGGTAGTCCATTTGAAATCTCTAAAAAGACAAATATTTAGGAACAGAGGGAGTATCTTATACCATCCAATATACTCACATATTAGATGAATTAACATCTTATATTATGGGCCGGAAGGAGTTTAGTTCATTCTTACAAATTATCTGCTGCTGTATCCACGGGTTACAGTTAGTTTGAGCTAGTTCGGGCTCAAATAGCCCTAAAGTATATCTAAACATGAGGGCTAGTTTGAGCTAGATGCATCTATAACCCACCCAAAAAAATTAGTATCCAACCCAAGAGGTGCTAATTGGAGCTAGTTCTCCTAGTGCATTTATTGTCAATCTAACCCTACCATCCAAACAACTCTTTGGATGGAGTTAGTTCAGGATTAGTAATGAGCTAGAAACTAACTCTAACCTCTAGCTAAGTTGAGTATCCAAACAGGGCTGTGTTGTTGCTGTTGTTGCTGCTGCTCTTCTACGTATATCTAGACATCATTAGAACATTAATGTAACACTCTTCCTTGTTGCTATGTAGCCTAGGATTGCATATTTAGACATTAAGTACAGTGCATGTTGCTATGTAGCCTCAGATATATTACATATCTATACCTATACTAATTACAGACTCTCAAAAAATTACCACGTTAATCAGAAATTATGAGCCGTTAATCTGGTGGGGCCAAGTTATTATGGTGTAGATCAGCCCATAATCTCGGTTGGAATTTTCCTCAATTCTGAAAAAAAATCGCTCCAAGCCTCACGATTGCCTCAGTTGGTTGTAAAAACGAATCCACAGGATCGCTGCTATTATTCCACCGATTTTATGAATAGAAAAATAGATTAGCCCAGCAATTCTTACACCCCCTGATGGAAGCAATATATATCTCTTTCCCTCAGGAAAAAAAATATAGTATATCTCTTCCACAAAAAAACAAAAGGAAGGAAAAAACTAACTAATTGTCATCTCGCCCAATCGGCCGCAGTAAACCTCGTGCATCTCCCGTCATGTCCTCTTGGCGGTGTCGCCATGCCACCGGATCCAGGTCAACGGCCCTTGACCTCCAACTGCAGGGCCGGTGAGATCGAGATGTGCTTGGACATTGGCTTTACGCAGCTAGAGGAGCTGCCTGTACCAGCGTCGGCGGCTTCTACAGCAGCAGCTAGCAGCAGGATCTACACCGTGTGGCGCAGTGCAGATCCTTAAGATCAAGTGCGGCGTCCCCCCACCCCCCGACTAGGTAATCTAAAGGCTTTCTTGACTGTCCCTTAATAAAAACCGATCTGTACATAGGGAATCTCATAGGGTTGTATGCTTGGCACCAGACAACACACACACACAGATTGATCATGCTGGCCTCGGCAAGTTCGGAAAGCTCAAGTCTGAGGTTGCGGCAATTGAGATGGCGATTTTTGTTGTGCAGGAGATGTCGGCCATGGGAGATTTCTCTTGATCAGTTTTTTTGTGTCCAATTAATAATAGCATTAAGAGGAATAAAAGAGATCTGTCAGACTGCAATGTACGGCAGATTTTTCTTGCTGTAGTAGCCATGCAGGCTCTAATAGTATAACTATAGAGGCGCCGAAAGACCCAGCACCCTCTGCCTAGCCACTTCGTGCCACTCACCATCAAGGACAGCGGGAATACTAGAGCCGTGCATGTGTCCGTGGCCGAGACATCAGTGACGCCAACTGCAGAGACATTGCCGGGTGGAGGAGCTTCAGTAGGAGGCAGCACATCATCAGAGCTAACGAGCGTTCTTCATGGGGTGCCCGAACAACAAGTGTGCAGGCCTGAAGCTGTGAGATGTTCATGCATGTGCCCTGCACCTAATTAACAGTAGCTAGCTAGACTCCTAGGAGGATGAAATCGATCCGAAAGTAATCCTTCCGGGACAACATTATGGTATGCAAAGTGGACCTTTGCCCAACTCCAATCTTCATCCGTCCATGTTTGAGGTGATGTACACCAAGAACACACCTATGACGTTGTTAATTTTCTTTACCAGACTGTAGAGATTTATAACTTTTTTGGAAAAGGTAGAGATTTATAACTGAAAAAGGATAAAATGATATATATCAAATCAGACAAGATATCCTTGGAGGTAATGTTAATTCATTAATGCCCTCATTGGACATACTCACTGAAGGAAGTAATAGCTGATGCCGCCTGCACAACTTTTTAATAAGATGCTATACAAAAATTATGATTGTCACATATGAATCTTATAGACTGTAACACTTCAAGTGTACATTGGTGGACAGCGGGAACATATTATTGTTGCATGCAATTTCTGAACAATATTAGCATGTAGGGCCCTAGAATCCAAGACGTGAAGAAAATAAACGGGGTGAAGAGCTACTAATCGATATTATGCTAAGAATGGCTCCAAAGTGTCTTAAGTACCCATGTCATACTCATTTTGTTAATATAATTGATATCTGTATATGTTAGAATTTTAGGTCATGTTGATACTTACATGTAGAAAATTTCTACTCTCCTTGAATTGCATATATCAGATTTAGTTTATGGTATGCAACACGTCCTGTCTGGACCTTGATTACTAATGAGTTTCTTATGGATATGTCATGCCAACGGAAAGGACCCTCTCTACAGGAAGTGGCTGGGAAAACGGACCAAGGGAGTGACCTGTCATGGACCGTTGATGGTGGAAGGATGGAAACAGAGATAGTTAGTGAGAAGAAGCAATCCTCATGTGCAACGATGTTGACACTGATCAGCTCCGTCATGGACAGGTGGCTTCCTCATCCACTCAATTTCTCCCATGTTCTTTACATGCATGGTCTTCGTACACATATATGAACCATCGTCAATCATGAATAAGAATTGATTTTCTGCCTCCCATGTCTATCTACACAATAAAATATTACTAATAAAGCATATTCTTCTTAAGGTATCATTATTATTTAGCATTGGAGCTAGAGGTTTCAACGTGGAAAATAGAAAAAAAAAATCAAGAAACCTCTAAATATTGGAAGAATATGCAACACATTTATCTGGATTATGTATTCATCTGTATGTTACATGTGAAATAATATACTTGATTTCAATTAGTTAAGTTCACGAATTTTGACTCACGTGTTGTTTTTGCCGAATATTGTTATTGCCGCACTTGGATGTTCCTATGCCTACACAAAACCAGTATGTTTGCACAAGGGTCACATTTGTAAACATCAAAACATTTGATTCCAATTCTTCTTTGACAAGTAAAATTATAAGTTCTCATGATAAACGGCTAAGATATGGCCTTCGTAACTAAAATTTGTTAGATATTCCAGACCGCATGTGTGCATTAGTAATTTTGTTAGTAACTTTGGAATCAACAACTTTGGATAGGTACTTGGAAAAAGTTATTTTGTAAGAAATTGGAAGAACTACCCAAGTATCAGTCCGGCTGTACTCAGCTAGCTTTACCTTAGATTCTGCATTGCTTGGACGTCACATGGTCTCATATGTACCCTACTATGTAAATTAATTTGTGATATCATGGGTGTATCATTCTAACATTTTCTGTAAAATCTTTGGTTTGGTGTGTGTGTCATTCAAGTTTTCTTATACGCAACATGCTTTTCTTATCTAGGTAAATAGATTCCATTGAAAGCAATTGGTAACATGATGAGGGGTTAGTCGTCTAAAGCTTATCTGGTGAATTCCACTGAAGTTATGTCTACATGCGTATTAGATCTGGCTATTGATGTGTACAACACTGCTCTTTTCACAGCTATCTGCATGATATATATGGACTATTTATATTATAACCAAATTAGTATCTTTTTATGATGTTGATTCATAGTCAATGATTTCACTCTTCCACGCCCTTCAGGTTGAAGAGGCATAAATTACCATTCTTTGATGTCCTTCATGTATATTAACCATGCATATGACTGTGCTTTATTCTATGGAATATATGTACAAGAAACTAACTAGGTTCAAATATTCATGACCTGGAATATGCGTTACTCTTTTTTTCACCATTAATTCAGCAAGTGGTTCCTTCTAAAATTTCATGAGAATTCATTCATTTTTTCAGTTTCCTGTTTTATTATCTCATATTTGGTAAAATAAGTTTTGAATTCATAGCATATAGAAATTACTTCGCAGATGTAAAAAATTGTATTACCAGTTCTTATACATTTCAAACTCCTACTATATATATTAACATAGAAAGTTCCTCAGTTTTACTACTTTTGTAATTGCAAAAACACTAGCCCTAGTTAACCCAAGGAAAACTGGGTTGCAGATATATTCAGTTAAAAGTCCGATTCACCGATTAGTCCCTTATCAGCCGCCGGCCTATATGGTACCAGCTACGGATATCCTGAATAGTGAGCAGATATAAGCCATGGGATGAAACTAACCTTGATGGAAAACATTAGTCATTCCCAAAATTGTCCTATGTAGGTACATCAAGAAGCATGTTAAGCACAACAGGCTAAACATCAACCAAAATTACACATGGCAGACAAAATAATCTCCAAAAGATAGCTTCAGTGTGCAGGTTTAAGCATGCTAGTAAAGCAAAACAAGTGAAAAGGCGTGCTAACTGCAACAGGACTAACATTTAACAACAAGGAAACATGGTCATTCAAACTGGTATTGTGCCGGTTTAAGTACACTGGTTATGGTTAAATAAAAATGGAAAGGCGTGTTAACTACAAGATGCAGCAACCAAATGTAGTCATTCATGGTGGTATTGTTGAAACTGGTACTGATGAAATTGAACTGCATAGTTCATACTTGCACATATAGAACATCACGTTGTGAATAACTGGAATAAACAAGGCATACTACGAACAACCAAAGATAGCATTTGAAACTGAACATATGCTAACTACAAACAACCGAACAATCAAAAAACTTTAAAAGAGGCATATGCTAGCTATAACAAGCTTAACAGCAAGCAAATATATGCATTCCTATCGGTATGTTTAAAACTGGATTGATGACATGTACTGCACAGTAAATAATTACACATATAGAGCATCACATTGTGAACAACTGAAATAAATAAATCATGGGTTTCCCCACTTGTCACAGATGGGCTCGTTCCCGTGGGAAGAGCACGGACCCTGGATGCGCTCCATGTTGTCGCAGATGGGCTCCTTCTCCTTGGAAGAGCAAAGCTGTAGGGTGCCCTCCCTAATGTCGCAGACGGGCGCTTTCCCCTTCGAAGAGCAGATGGGCTCTTTCCCCTTGGAAGAGCCAGAGAGGGTGCCCTCCTCGTGGTCGCCGTCGATGAGGTCTGACTTGGAAGCTGTGGATCCCAAGCCAGCGTCGCAGAACGTGTCCTTCAGAAATGACAAAAGGGGCTCGATGGCGATGTAGAATGGCAAATTGTTGACAGCGAGCCAGAGGAGATCAGCGGAGGGGCCATGGATGAGATCGACGGCGGTTGAACTCGAGGGGTTGGGGGTGGGCCACTTAACCTGTGACACAGCCCGCCTCAGGGCGTCGCTGTCGATGACCTCGATGTCGTAGCCAGTGGACAAGACATGCCCGCATACTCTAGCCCGCTGCTTGAGTGTCTGCCGCCAGTAATGGTCGTCAGCTTCCTCGGCGACGTCGGGCGAAGAGACCGCTATACACCTCTTTTGGGCAAGTCGCTCCTCGAGCTCCATGGGAAGCGTAGCCGGGCTTAGGCTGTGACGCTCTGGAGTGGGGGATGGGGATGGGGATCTGTGGGAAAGGGGGCGTTTGGCAGGCGTCATCTAAGAAACTTAGGGCGGCCTGGGTATGGAGATCGGTGGGTAAGCTGCACGGGCAAACCGGCAGATGTTGACAATTGAGGCCTTGCGGTGGTGGCGGCGGCAACGGCGGCGGGGACTTTGCTAGGGTTTCGAGCGAGGAAGGGTGTGTGTGTGTGTGCGCGCACGCCTGAGGAGGTTTTGGTGTGTGTGTGTGGAGGGGGGCGCGGGGTGTTTGAGGAAATGACGCGGGTACTGAAAATTTTACTACGCGGGAGTTAAACGCGGGAGTGAAATGCCGGGCTATTGAAAATTTTGACGATAGTGCATCGCACAAGGTCCGGAGATAACAACCGTGTGTTATGAAAAAGAAAAACCCTCGAGACGGGCAGATATTTTCGATGCAGGCGGGATTGGGAACAAGAAACATCGCACACGGTCCGGAGATAACAACCGTGTGTTATGAAACAGAAAACCCTCGAAGAGGGCAGATATTTTTGAGAGGGGGAGCCTCGTGGAGCCCAATGTACTGTGCGGATGTGTGCGTGACAGGTGCACCGGCGTGGCACACGGTTAGTTTGAGTGAACCGTGTCTGTTGCGTCATCCGACTTGTCTAATGTTCATAAATTTGGCAAAAAATGACGCGGGAGAGGGTCAGAACACGAACACACTTGCATGTGGACCAAATTTATGTATCAAAAGGGTGGTTTGATTTTCAAATACCAAATGCAACTTCGATGTGGCACCTCTCTCGCAAAGCGCACGATATTGCTTGCCCCCACCCCCCTCGTGTCGGCACGAAGGAAATCCTAAGCTATGAATGCATGCCCCCTCCCCCTCAACCGAGGTTCACCTAGCAAAGTGCCAAGTAGCTAGCAGCCCCCCTCCTCCCTCGTGTCGGCATGAAGGGAATCCTAAGCTATATATATATATATATATATATATATATATATATATATATATATATATATATATATATGAGTGCATGCCACCCCCAACCGAGGTTCACCATAGCAAAGTGCGAAGTAGCTAGCAGCCCCCTCCCTCGTGTCGGCACGAAGGGAATCCCCCAACCGAGGTTCACCTAGCAAAGTGTGAAGTAGAGCTAGCAGCCCCCCCTCCATCGTGTCGGCACGAAGGGATTACTAAGCTATGAATGCGTGCCCCCCCCAACCGAGGTTCACCTAGCAAAGTGCAAAGTAGCTAGCAGCCCCCCTCCCTCGTGTTGGCACGAAGGGAATCCTAGCTAAGATATGAGTGCATGCCCCCCTCCCCCAATCGAGGTTCACCCTAGCAAAGTGCGAAGTAGCTAGCAGCCACCCCTCCCTCATGTCGGCACGAAGGGAATCCTAAGCTATGAATGCACATGCCCCCCCAACCGAGGTTCACCTAGCAAAGTGCGAAGTAGCTAGCAGACCCCCTCCCTCGTGTCGGCACGAAGGGAATCCTAAGCTATGAATGCATGCCCTCCCCCCCAACCGAGGTTCACCCTAGCAAAGTGCGAAGTAGGTAGCAGCCACCCCTCCCTCGTGTCGGCACGAAGCGAATCCTAAGCTATGAATGCACATGCCCCCTCCCCAACAGAGGTTCACCTAGCAAAGTGCGAAGTAGCTAGCAGCCCCCCCTCGTGTCGGCACAAAGGGAATCCTAAGCTATGAGCATGCCCCCTCCCCCCAACCGAGGTTCACCTAGCAAAGTGCAAAGTAGCTAGCAGCCCCCCACGACCCTCGTGTCGCCACGAAGGGAATCCTAATTAAGCTATGAATGCATGCCTCCCCCCAACCGAGGTTCACCTAGCAAAGTGTGATGTAGCAACCCCCCCCACACACACACTTTCAGTCGGCGGGCCAGAGAGGCATATATCTCACCAAGATGGATCGTAAAACGGACCAAGAATAATCCACCTTGGTTGTACAACCTCTCTCTTGTTGTTGGTCAAAGTGATGGCCGTCCATGCGACCCCGGAGATGGGCTAGCTCGCCAATAATCACGCAAGTAGCTAGTCCCTGAAGACAACCACTGCATGCGTGTGGCCCAAACATATGTATGGAGAGGTGTGTTTTTGAGTAACAATGAACTACTTTGATGTGGCACCGTGATTTCGAACTAGAAATCCCCACACTGAGTGAGGGTTAGGTTGACGATGCATATGTATGTTACACCACACTTCAAGCCAATGACGGGGATTCATATATGCATGCATGCGTGCGTGCATAGTATATGCGCTCAAACTTAATTAGGTCTGAATCTCACCATGACCTATACTACGATAACACGAACCAAATGAAGAATCCGCCATGGTAACCTATCTTGTTGTTGGTCAAGGTGATCATGGATGTCCACGCGGGCCCACGAATATATAGGCTTGTCGCCAATAACCACGCGAGGGAGTGTATCGTTTGAAGGCAACCACTACATGCATATGTATGGAGGTGATGCGTGCATGCATGTTTGAATACACAACATTGATCTGGCGCGTGTGTCAAAAATCGTACACTAGCTCCCCACACAGAGGGAGATTGGTTCTTGATGGTGTCGTTGTACTAGCCACTTCGACTCGATGGGAGGGATTCATGCGTACACATGCATGTGTGTGTGCTCATAGTGTATCATGCATGTCATCCTAGAGCAAAAAGAATAATCCCCTCCTAAGTCAAATTAACCTCTCTTGTTGTCAGGCAAAAAGAAGTGATGGACCAAGCGGGCCCACATATGGAAAGCATCGATATCGCTGATAACCGCTTAAGTGGGTGCGAGAGGACAACCACCACCGCTTTGCATGTGGGCCAAACATATATATGTTGAATACCCAAAATGCACAACTTTGATGTGCCACATGCCTCAAAAACTGTAAACCATGCACCCACACAGAGCGAGGTTCATATCAAGCGTACTACATATGATGGTCCCCTTCCCCCCTCTTCACCGCATACTATATGCTCCTACCGTAATATATGTATAACCCAAAAGAATCCTCATCAATGGTGAAATTAATTAACATCTCCCGATGTAGGTCAAAGTGATGCATGCATGCATCGACGATGGCCTCGTGGGCCCATAGATGGAAGCGTCACACGTGAGTGTCCTAGCTAGGATATATATGCATGTGGCCCAACAAGGTGTTGTGTGATGTTTGAATAACCAATTTCACAATTTTGATGTGGCACGTCCCTCGGTAACCAAAAAGTCCCGACACTGAGTGAGGTGTACTTGTTCACGGACGCATACATATAGTATATATGCTAGTCCCCTCCCACCTCTTCGACGCGTACTATATACCACCATAACACAAACAAAAAAGATTCTACTTTGTTGGTCAAATTAACCTCACTACCGGCTGTTCGTCAAAGTGATGGACGACGACCTCGCGGGCCCACAGAAAGCGTCACACACGAGTATCGAGTGTCGTGTAGGACAACCATCGACTGCATGTGGCCAAAACATTTATGTATGAAAGGGCTGTGTAATGTTTTAAATAACGATTTCCCGACTCTGATGTGGCACCAGCCTGCCTAACAAAACGGCCAACCCACACGGTGGCTCACAACTCGTAGTGTACTGCGAGCCACCCGCCACCCCCAAACGCACACACCCACATACACACCACGAATCCACCGCAACTATGATGCATGTTAAATTAATTATCCCGCGCTGAACATACATGTTACCAAAGGAGGGACGTTTTAATTTCAAAAAAATCACAGAGATCATTAAGACGTTTTAGTACATTGATTGATTGATTTTCTATGGGTATAATGTGCAAAAATCAAATTTGGGCTACATGCACACGTGACAGTGCACCTAAATGGATTGCAAAAACACATGTGTCTCACTAGGTGCATGTTTACTCTCCGTGCAACAAATTTCAAACATTGAGAATCTTGATTTTTAAATTCTAGTACATCCAAAACTTATTTGAAGTTCATGAAACTTATTGTGTTGTCATATGGACACCAATATAAAGTGGCATTGTACTTTTTTTGGGTCAAATTTGAGACCAGTTTTGATGCAATCTTTATCTAGTTACAGACGGGAGATTATTAATAATTGGGAACCAATACCCCAAACGGATTATTTATTCGAACCGTGAGCGTTAGACCTGTTGGGGAACGCAGTAATTTCAAAATTTTCCTACGCACACGCAAGATCATGGTGATGCATAGCAACGAGAGGGGAGAGTGTAGTCCACGTACCCTCGTAGACCGTAAGCAGAAGCGTTATGACAACGCGGTTGATGTAGTCGTACGTCTTCACGATCCGACCGATCCTAGTACCGAAAGTACGACACCTCCGCGATCTGCACACGTTCAGCTCGGTGACGTCCCACGAACTCTTGATCCAGCTGAGTGTCGAGGGAGAGCTTCGTCAGCACGACGGCGTGATGACGGTGATGATGAAGCTACCGGCGCAGGGCTTCGCCTAAGCACTGCAACGATATGACCGAGGTGGATTATGGTGGAGGGGGGCGCCGCACACGGCTAAGAGATCAATGTTCAACTTGTGTGTCTATGGGGTGGCCCCCTCCCCCATATATAAAGCAGTGGAGGAGGGGGAGGGCCGGCCGTCTCTATGGCGCGCCCTAGGGGAGTCCTACTCCCACCGGAGTAGGATTCCCCCCTTCCAAGTAGGAGTAGGAGAGGAAGGAAGGAGGAGAGAGGGAGGAAGGAAAGGGGGTCCGCCCCCCTCCCAATTCGGATTGGGCTTGCGGGGGGCGCGCCCCCTCCTAGGCCGCCTCCTCCTCTCTCCCACTAAGGCCCAATAAGGCCCATACACTCCCCGGGGGGTTCCGGTAACCTCCCGGTACTCCGATAAATGCCCGAACTCATCCGGAACCATTCCGATGTCCAAACATAGTCATCCAATATACTCCCTCTGTTCCTTTATATAAGGTGTATTTGTTTTTTGATAAAATTCTAGAATGTAAGGTGCATTTCTTCTAATTCCTAATAATTCCCTTGTTAACCCTCTAGAAAAATGGAAAGTATCTCTCTTCTGATTGTCTGTATCTCTCCTTGTAGAAAAAGAAGGAAAGTATCTATCTGTTGATTGCATGCATCTCTTACTTTCCTGGACTAATTGATTTACTTACCACTAATCAACAAATTTGCCAAGGGTAATTTAGTCCTAACATGTCCATAATTTTGTGCCTTGGTCACCGTGCCGAAATAATACACCTTACATAACGAAACGGAGGGAGTATCGATCTTTATGTCTCGACCATTTCGTGACTCCTCGTCATGTCCGTGATCATATCCGGGACTCCGAACTACCTTCGGTACATCAAAACACATAAACTCATATTACCGATCGTCACCGAACGTTAAGCGTGCGGACCCTACGGGTTTGAGAACTATGTAGACATGACCGAGACTCATCTACGGTCAATAACCAATAGCGGAACCTGGATGCTCATATTGGTTCCTACATATTCTACGAAGATCTTTATCGGTCAAACCGCATAACAACATACGTTGTTCCTTTTGTCATCGGTATGTTACTTGCCCGAGATTCACTCGTCGGTATCTCAATACCTAGTTCAATCTCGTTACCGGCAAGTCTCTTTACTCGTTCCGTAATGCATCATCCCACAAATAACTCATTAGTCACATTGCTTGCAAGGCTTATAGTGATGTGCATTACCGAGAGGGCCCAGAGATACCTCTCCGACAATCGGAGTGACAAATCCTAATGTCGATCTATGCCAACTCAACAAGTACCATCGGAGACACCTGTAGAGCACCTTTATAATCACCCAGTTACGTTGTGACGTTTGGTATCACACAAAGTGTTCCTCCGGTATCTGGGAGTTGCATAATCTCATAGTCATAGGAACATGTATAAGTCATGAAGAAAGCAATAGCAATATACTAAACGATCAAGTGCTAAGCTAACGGAATGGGTCAAGTCAATCACATCATTCTCTAATGATGTTATCCCATTAATCAAATGACAACTCATGTCTATGGCTAGGAAACTTAACCATCTTTGATTAACGAGCTAGTCAAGTATAGGCATACTAGTGACACTCTTTTTTTCTATGTATCCACACATGTACTAAGTTTCCGGTTAATACAATTCTAGCATGAATAATAAACATCTATCATGATATAAGGAAATATAAATAACAACTTTATTATTGCCTCTAGGGCATATTTCCTTCAGTCTCCCACTTGCACTAGAGTCAATAATCTAGATTACACAGTAATGATTATAACACCCATGGAGTCTTGGTGCTGATCATGTTTTGCTCGTGAGAGAGGCTTAGTCAACGGGTCTGCAACATTCAGATCTGTATGTATCTTGCAAATCTCTATGTCTCCCTCCTTGACTTGATCGCGGATAAAATTGAAGCGTCTCTTGATGTGCTTGGTTTTGTGAAATCTGGATTCCTTTGCCAAGGCAATTGCACCAGTATTGTCACAAAAGATTTTCATTGGACCCGATGCACTAGGTATGACACCTAGATCAGATATGAACTCCTTCATCCAGACTCCTTCATTTGCTGCTTCCGAAGCAGCTATGTACTCCACTTCACACGTAGATCCCGCCACGACGCTTTGCTTAGATCTGCACCAACTGACAGCTCCACCGTTCAATATAAATATGTATCCGGTTTGTGACTTAGAGTCATCTGGATCAGTGTTAAAGCTTGCATCGACGTAACCATTTACGACGAGCTCTTTGTCACCTCCATAAACGAGAAACATATCCTTAGTCCTTTTCAGGTATTTCAGGATGTTCTTGACCAATGTTCAGTGATCCACTCCTGGATTACTTTGGTACCTCCCTACTAAACTAATAGCAAGGCACACATCAGGTCTGGTACACAACATTGCATACATGATAGAGCCTATGGCTGAAGCATAGGGAACAACTTTCATTTTCTCTCTATCTTCTGCAGTGGTCGGGCATTGAGTCTGACTCAACTTCACACCTTGTAACTGATACGTCTCCGTCGTATCTACTTTTCCAAACACTTTTGCCCTTGTTTTGGACTCTAACTTGCATGATTTGAATGGAACTAACCCGGACTGACGCTGTTTTCAGCAGAATTGCCATGGTGTTATTTTTTGTGCAGAAATAAAAGTTCTCGGAATGACCTGAAACTTCACGGAGATTATTTTTGGAAATAATAAAAAATATTGGCGAAAGAATCAAGGCCAGGGGGCCCACACCCTGTCCACGAGGGTGGGAGGCACGCCTGCCCCCTGGGCGCGCCCCCTGCCTCGTTGGCCCCTGGTGCTCCATCGACCTCAACTCCAACTCTATATATTCATGTTCGGGGAGAAAAAATTCAGAGAGAAGGATTCATCACGTTTTACGATACGGAGCCGCCGCCAAGCCCTAATCTCTCTCGGGAGGGCTGATCTGGAGTCCGTTCGGGGCTCCAGAGAGGGGAATCCGTCACCGTCGTCATCATGAACCATCCTCCATCGCCAATTTCATGATGCTCACCGCCGTGCGTGAGTAATTCCATCGTAGGCTTGCTGGACGGTGATGGGCTGGATGAGATTTATCATGTAATCGAGTTAGTTTTGTTAGGGTTTGATCCCTAGTATCCACTATGTTCTGAGATTGATGTTGCTATGACTTTGCTATGCTTAATGCTTGTCACTAGGGCCCGAGTGCCATGATTTCAGATCTGAACCTATTATGTTTTCATGAATATATGTGAGTTCTTGATCCTATCTTGCAAGTCAATAGTCACCTACTATGTGTTATGATCCGGCAACCCCGAAGTGACAATAATCGGGACCACTCCCGGTGATGACCGTAGTTTGAGGAGTTCATGTATTCACTATGTGTTAATGCTTTGGTCCGGTACTCTATTAAAAGGAGGCCTTAATATCCCTTAGTTTCCAATAGGACCCACTGCCACGGGAGGGTAGGACAAAAGATGTCATGCAAGTTCTTTTCCATAAGCACATATGACTATATTCGGAATACATGCCTACATTACATTGATGAATTGGAGCTAGCTCTGTGTCACCCTATGTTATAACTGTTGCATGAATAATCGCATCCGGCATAATTCTCCATCACCGATCCAATGCCTACGAGCTTTTCACATATTGTTCTTTGCTTAGTTACTTTTCCTTTGCCACTGTTACAATCACTACAAAACTATCACTGTTACTTTTATCACCGTTACCGCTACTATCATACTACTTTGCTGTTAAGTTATCCAGGTGTGGTTGAATTGACAACTCAACTGCTAATACTTGAGAATATTCTTTGGCTCCCCTTGTGTCGAATCAATAAATTTGGGTTGAATACTCTACCCTCGAAATATTGCGATCCCCTATACTTGTGGGTTATCAAGACTATTTTCTGGCGCCATTGCCGGGGAGCATAGCTCTATTCTTTGAGTTGGGATTTATATCTGCTGGTCACTATGAGGAACTTGAAAGATGAGAAAACCAGAATTTATCCCTCAACTACGAGGGGAGGTAAGGAACTGCCATCTAGCTCTGCACTTGATTCACCTTCTGTTTTGAGTAAGCTTGCGACACCTAAACTTGCTTCTGCTATTAATTCTGATATGTCGCATGTTATTGATGATGCCACTTCTGCTATGCATGATACTTATGATGAAACTACTTCTATGCTTGATACTACTGTGCCATTAGGTGAATTTCTTGATGAACAACTTGCTAGGGCTTGAGAGAATGAAATTATTGAAACTGATAATATTGATGAAAGTGATGATGAAGATTCTCCTCCTAGATATGAATTGCCTGTTGTGCCTGAGGGTTACGTTATGGATGAAGAAATTGCTAGAGACTTTCTTGCTTGCAATGATAGAAGTGATCTTAAGAAATTATTAGCTAAGCTGAAAGAAAAATCTCTGAATGCTAGAATGAAATATGACCCTGCTTCTGCTACTTCACCTATCTTTGTTACTGATAAGGATTATGATTTCGCTATCGATCCTGAGATAATTACTTTGGTTGAATCTGATCCTTTCTATGGCTATGAATCTGAAACTGTTGTGGCACATCTTACTAAATTAAATGATATAGCCACCCTATTCACTAATGATGAGAAAACTCGCTACTATTATATCCTTAAATTATTTCCGTTCTCATTAAAGGGTGATGCTAAGACATGGTTTAATTCTCTTGATCCTGGTTGTGTGCGTAGTCCCCAGGATATGATTTATTACTTCTGTGCCAAATATTTCCCTGCTCATAAGAAACAAGCTGCTTTAAGGGATATATATAATTTTGTGCAAATTGAAGAAGAGAGTCTCCCACAAGCTTGGGGGAGGCTTCTCCAATTACTTAATTCTTTGCCTGATCACCCTCTCAAGAAAAATGAAATACTTGATATCTTTTATAATGGACTAACCGATGCTTCCAGAGACCACCTGGATAGTTGTGCTGGTTGTGTTTTTAGGGAAAGAACTGTTGATGAAGCTGAAATTCTATTGAATAATATGTTGACAAATGAAAATAATTGGACACTTCCTGAACCAACTCCTAAGCCAACTCCGAAGAAAAGGGGTGTTCTATTTCTCAGTCCTGAAGATATGCAGGAGGCAAAGAAATCTATGAAAGAAAAAGGTATAAAAGCTAAAGATGTTAAGAATTTACCTCCTGTTGAAGAAATACATGGTCTTAATTTACCACCTATTGAAGAAACACACGGTCTTGATAACCCGACACATGTAGTAAAGGTAAATTCTCTCTATAGATATGATAAAGCTGAAATCCCTCCTACTAAGTTTGCTAGCCAATGCTTAGATGAGTTTGATAATTTTATGGTTAAGCAAGAAGATTTCAATGCTTATTTTGGTAGACAATTAAAACGCAATGCTTATATGATTGAGCACTTGAGTGATTATATGTCTAGAGTTAAAGGTGAACTTAAACTCATTAGTAAACATGGTTCTATGGTTACCACTCAAGTAGAACAAGTACTTAAAGCTCAGAATGATTTGCTCAATGAATTGAATAGTAAGAATAATGACTTTGCTGTTAGAGTTGCAACTAGAGGGGGTAAAGTGACTCAGGAACCTCTGTATCCTGAGGGCCACCCTAAGAGAATTGAGCAATATTCTTAGAGAACTAATGTAGATGCACCTAGTTCTTCTAAGAGGAAGAAAAAGAAGAATGATAGGACTTTGCATGCTTCTAGTAAACCTGTTGTTGACACACCCGAGAATCCCAATGATATTTATATTTCTGATGCTGAAACACAATCTAGTAATGAATATGAACCTAGTGGTAATGTTAATGATGATGTTCATGTTGATGATCAACCTAGTAATAACAATGATGTAGAAATTGAACCTGCTGTTGATCTTGATAACCCACAATCAAAGAATCAACGTTATGATAAGAGAGACTTTGTTGCTAGGAAGCACGGTAAAGAAAGAGAACCATGGGTTCAGAAACCCATGCCTTTTCCTCCCAAACCATCCAAGAAAAAGGATGATGAGGATTTTTAGCGCTTTGCTGAAATGATTAGACCTATCTTTTTGCGTATGCGTTTGACTGATATGCTCAAAATGAATCCTTATGCCAAGTACATGAAAGAAATTGTTACAAATAAAAGAAAGATACCGGAAGCTGAAATTTCCACCATGCTTGCTAATTATACTTTTAAGGGTGGGATACCAAAGAAACTAGGAGATCCAGGAGTACCAACTATACCATGCTCCATTAAAAGAAACTATGTTAAAACTGCTTTATGTGATCTTGGAGCCGGTGTTAGTGTTATGCATCTCTCTTTATATTGTAGACTTGATTTGAATAAGTTGACACCTACTGAAATATCTTTGCAAATGGCTGATAAATCAACTGCTATACCTGTTGGTATTTGTGAGGATGTGCCTGTTGTGGTTGCAAACGTTACTATTTTAATGGACTTTGTTATTCTTGATATTCCCGAGGACGATAGTATGTCTATTATTCTTGGAAGACCTTTTTTGAATACTGCAGGGGCTGTTATTGATTGCAATAAAGGCAATGTCACTTTTCATGTCAATGGTAATGAGCATACGGTACACTTTCCGAGGAAACAACCTCAAGTCCATAGTATCAACTCTATTGGAAAATTCCATCGATTATTTTTGGAGGTTTTAAATTTCCTCTACCTACTGTCAAGAAGAAATATGATATTCTTATTATTGGGGACGTGCATATCCCCGTTGAGGTAACCTAGTGCTATTCGAAATTTCTCCGATTCCATGTTATTCGGAATGAGTTTGTTAACAAGACCTGATCAACCTTGTTAGTGGACTCCTTTTGATGAGCATGAGATGGATGAAGTTAGAAAGCACAACCTTCTGTACCCTCCTTTTACTTTCTGTTATTTAGATTAAATAAAGCAAAAATAGTATTTTCTGTCTGTTTTCTGAATTATCCGTGCAATAAAAATACTCCGAAAATAAAAGTTCTCCAAATGCCCCGAAATTGAAATATGATTTTTTCTGGAATATTTGAGAATATCTGGCACTGAGAACACATCAATGGGAGCAAGCACCTGGCCATGAGGGTCCAGGGCGCGCCCACCCCCTGGGCGCGCCCCCCGGCCTCATGGGCCCATGGTGGTTCCCCTCCACTTATTCCTGCACCCACACACTCCTTCTTCCTCCCAAAAAAATCACCAACCAGCTCAAGCACGAGTTCTAGCTCATTTTGCTGCGATTTTCGATCTCCTTGCTCAAAGCTCCACTCACAAAACTGCTTTGGGGGATTGTTCTTTGGTATGTGACTCCTCCAATGGTCCAATTAGTTTTTATTCTAGTGTTTTATTCATTGCAATTTTTTGCTGCCTAGGTGACCCTGTTCTTGAGCTTGCATGTCAAATTTATATGGTCCCAAGTAGTTCTAATGCATGATATAGTTTCTAGGCACTTATGGGAGTAGTTGCTATCAACTTTGTTGAGTTTGGTTCACTTTTATTTTGAGTTACTAAAATTTTCAGAAATTTTTCAGAGGAAGAAATATGTTTAGGAAAATGTACCAAGGTGGTTCTTCAAGGAAGCAAGGACCCAGACCCGCAATACGCGATGCAGACAATGAACCACCGAGGGAAGCTCAAGTGCGGGCTTGTGAATGGCCGTCAGAGGATTTTATGGTTCGAGCAGGAATCAAGGAGGAATTTGACGCATATGTGCGTAACGCTGATCTTGAGAGCTTTGAGGCAGATAAGTGCTGTCAGTACTACTATCTCACTGATTCCTTTGTGAGAAGGTTTGAATTTTCATGTTCACGCAATTCTCAAACTGCCCTGTTTGATCTTTATGAAAATTCTTATACTATGGACTTAGAGGATTTTAATACTGCTTGCAAACTTCCACAATGGGGTAGCACTAGTGAGCCTCGCAAATATGAGTTTAGAGACTTTCTTGCTAGTATAACTGTGGGGGAGTCTAGAGATATAACACAAGCTACCATAGGGAGCATTCATTTTCCTGCTATACATTATTTTGCTCTCTTGATAGGTAGATGCATAAATGGTAAGGATGAAGCATGTCACATGTGTGTCCCCGACCTCAGTGTCCTCAGGAGTGCTGTATTAGGAGATCAACATTATAATTTGGGAGCCGTTGTTGCACGTAGGTTGCATAATAATAGAATTAATGGAGATTTCTTTGGTGGAATTTCTGCATCCCGTCTAGCTAATTTTCTTGATATACCCATACGTGAGTATGATATTGAGTTGCCTCCTGTTATTTAGATTATGAGGCTATGGTTCGTCGTCAGTTTGTTGAGAGGAACGATCAGTTCCTCCAGTACCGACTAATCTTTGACAGACGACGCACCTATCACATCGCTCTCCCTACCCCTACTTTCTTTGACTTTCAGGCAAAAGGGAGACATGTTATAACCAGGGAGGAGGCGAACGAGTACGAGAGGAGGACTGAGACAGCTCACCTCCAAGCTGCAGCCCACGATGCAATAGCCGCTGCATTTCAGTACGACCCCAACTACAACTTTGATCCATGGGCATAAACCAACTTAGGCCAAAAGCCTAAGCTTGGGGGAGTACGTATTTCTCACTGACATTACATTTATATTCACACAATCATGCTAGTTGTCGGTGCTCATACTTTTTCACTGTAATATCCATGCTAGTTTATCTTCCTTTTTATGCTTTCTTCTTGTGTGTTTGAAAGTGAAAGGATCGAGAAGAGGCGTCTAGAGGGGGGGGGGGTGAATAGACTCTAAGAAAAAAAGTTGCAGCTTTTAAGTTCTTTAGGTTGA
The DNA here is from genome assembly GCF_002575655.3 of Aegilops tauschii subsp. strangulata. Taxonomy (NCBI): domain Eukaryota; kingdom Viridiplantae; phylum Streptophyta; class Magnoliopsida; order Poales; family Poaceae; genus Aegilops; species Aegilops tauschii. The sequence continues at coordinate 394,409,699 of NC_053037.3, forward strand.
AGTAGAGTTTTGGCACAAGTTTAAACATTCACAATACATATCAAGCAAGCATGCCAAGAGTATATGAGCAGCGGAAAGTAAAGCATGCAAGTTGCAAGAATGTAAAGAGAAGGGATTGGAGTGTGAAAACACAATTTGGAGACACGGAGATTTTTTATCCGTGGTTCCGATAGGTGGTGCTATCATACATCCACGTTGATGGAGACTTCAACCCACGAAGGGTAACGGTTGCGCGAGTCCACGGAGGGCTCCACCCACGAAGGGTCCACGAAGAAGCAACCTTGTCTATCCCACCATGGCCGTCGCCCATGAAGGACTTGCCTCACTCGGGTAGATCCTCACGAAGTAGGCGATCTCCTTGCCCTTACAAACTCCTTGGTTCAACTGCACAATCTTGACGGAGGCTCCCAAGTGACACCTATCCAATCTTGGAGACACCACTCTCCAAGAAGTAACAAATGGTGTGTCGATGATGAACTCCTTGCTCTTGTACTTCAAATGATAGTCTCCCCAACACTCAACTCTCTCTCACAGGATTTGGATTTGGTGGAAAGAAGATTTGAGTGGAAAGAAACTTGGGGAAGGCCAGAGATCAAGATTTATGTGGTTGGAATGGGATATCTTGACCTCAACACAAGTGTAGGTGGTTCTCTCTCAGAAAATATGTGTTGGAAGTGTAGGCATGTTCTGATGGCTCTCTCCACGAATGAAGAGTGGGTGGAGGGGTATATATAGCCTCCACACAAAATCTAACCATTACACACAAATCACCAAACTCGGTGGGACCGATTCAGAGAACTCGGTCAGACCAATTTGGTTCATAATGTGACCGTTAGGTGTTTCGGTGGGACCGATTTCGTTAGGGTTAGGGCATAACGTAATCTCGGTGAGACCGATTACACAAACTCGGTGAGACCGATTTTGGTAATAGACAAACAGAGAGTTGGTCAGGCAAACTCGGTGGGACCGATTCGCTCATCTCGGTTGGACCAAAACGTTATGAAAGGGGTGACAGAGAGTTTGCATTGCAATCTCGGTGCGACCGATTGCAAATTTCGGTGAGACCAAAATTATTGCAATAGGCAACAGAGAGTTTGCAATCCCATCTCGGTGAGACCGAGATCCCTATCGGAGAGACTGAATTGATTAGGGTTTCTGGCAGTGGCTATGTCAATTGAACTCGGTGGCGCCGGATAGAAAGATTCGGTGGGGCCGAGTTTGACTTTTTGGTTTGGGACATATGTGGATGTGAGAAAGTGGTTGAGGGCTTTGGAGCATATCACTAAGCACTTTGAGCAAGCAAGCCATTAAGCAACACCTCATCCCCTCTTAATAGTATTGGCTTTTCCTATGGACTCAATGTGATCTTGGATCACTAAAATAGAAAATGTAGAGTCCTGAGCTTTGAGCTTGAGCCAATACTTTGTCCTCAGCAACTTGAAGAGGTTCCACATCCTCTAGTCCATGCCACTCCATTGTTGAACTTATCTGAAACATACTAGGTAGAAGCATTACTCCAACAAGAGATATGTTGACATTAATTACCAAAATCACCCAGGGAGCACTTGTGCTTCAATCCCCCCTTTTTGGTAATTGATGACAACATACATCAAAGCTTTAGATAAAGATATAGAGAATAACAAGTAAAGCTTTGGAAAGACATATAACATGCATAGGCTCCCCCCTACATGTATGCAATCGTATAAATATGGAATATAGGAGCATGTGAATGCATAAGCATGACAGAGTAAGCCATGTGTTACATGTATCTTGGCTATATGCATCAGAGCAAATGATGTGAATATAGGAAATGTACCTTCATGCTCATGAGTCCTTCTTGCAAACAGTATGTACATCAGCAAGAGATTCTCATGCACATGACTGTGATGCATATACTTACCTGGTGGTCTTGAGTTGGCTTAGGAAAGAATGAACCTGAGTAAACAAGGTTAGATAACACAGATACATCTACTAGCCAAAGCAACCAAAAGAAACCACAAGAGTACCAAGACTGGGATGACATGTAGAGAGTGAGTACTGAGTACTCTATTGGATATAGACATGTCCCCAAAGGTAAAGATGTGCAACGAATTCAAGGATTTCCTTCCCTTTGATGTCTTGCTCCCCTTGAATCTTGCATGAGATATTGGGAGAAGATAGGGAACAGAAAATCAGAGCAAAGAAAAGAAACAGAGCAAATGCAAACAATCAAATATGAACATGTCTTTCCCCTCTTAAAGACATGTGACTTCTCTCCTCTTGAACACCAAGCATCTGGGGTTTCTTACACTCTCCCCCTGACTGTGCTCTCCCCCTATAGAAATAATTAAGCTTAAGCTTTGATGTAATCTCTCTCCCCCTTTGACATCAATTTCCAAGAAGGGCTCTTTTGGATCTTTATTACAAATGGGTTTGGTCCTTGAGTCACAAAACAAAGTAGCAAGTCGAATGTGATGCTGGTAGAGGACAAGAATCATTGAGTGGAGCTGGAGCAGAAAGAATGCAGGAACAAATGGCAAGCTGTCTTTTCTGCAGTGAAATCGGTAGCACCGAGTTGTGTGCTTCAGTGGCACCGAAAGAATTTGGTTGGGCCGAAGAAAACAAACCGGTGTGACCGAGTTCATCACAGTGAAAACACTTGTCACCTCAGCTCACTAGGAAATTAAGATCTCACAAGGATTTGGAAGGAATTAGCTGAAAGATTTGCAATGAATTTGATGCAGAGAATGCAGAACAGAAAAGAAAAGAAAATAAAAGAAAAGAAAAGATCTAGATGAAGTTTTTTTTGTGAAAAAGGGAAACAAATATGCACGAGACAAATGCAAGAGCACGGAGAAACACAAGAGAACTTCATCTAGAATTGGGCAGCCGCAAAGTCACCTATGTTAGAGTATATTGACTTAGGAGTCAAGTGAGGGCACTTGATCATAGGTCATACTCATCGTTTAAGCTCAAAATGGGGTTACCATTTTTCGTTTAAGCATCTTGATGTATTCACATCTTGTTGAGTTGCTTTGACTCATGTCTTTGAGTAAAGCTCTCTAAGATGGAATAACATACCTTAGGTGGTGGTGATGATCTTGATCATGTAGTTGAACTTGTGTGGGTTGCTCAAGGTTGATGTAGCTCATCAAGAGTTGGGAGCACCACTTGGAATTTGAGTTCATCTACCTACATGGGTTAGTCTTGCAAGGAAGAGCACTTGTGTATCCAAAATGACAATCATAAAATTTAACATAGAATTTGTCAAAAGATATGTTTGAAGGGTTTTGTGCTTCCTTGTCTTCAACCAGCATTGTGTAGAGACTTGGTGGTATAGAAATTGCTCAAGATATGAGTGAGTTGCAATTTCATGGATTTAAATTCATCCAAGTACCTACAAGGGTTAGATAGCATGGAAGGGTGCAAATATATCCAAGACATATGAATATCATCATAAGAGAAATATCAAGGATTAGTAAAAGGCTCATGCCTTGCATGTATCCAAATGGAGTTCCTACTCCAAGTTTGAAGCATCAATGATGTTCAATTCACCTCTCAAACGGCAAAAGACTTTCTCATCAAGCGGTTTGGTGAATATATCCGCCAACTACTTATCAGTGCGAACATGCTTAAGATCAATGTCCCCTTTGGCAACGTGATCTCGAAAGAAATGATGACGAACTTAAATATGCTTAGTTCAAGAATGTTGCACAGGATTGTGAGCAATCTTGATAGCACTTTCATTGTCACAAAGCAATGGAACATGTTTCACATATATCCCATAATCTTTAAGAGTTTGGGTCATCCAAAGTAATTGAGCACAACATGAACCAGCGGCAATGTATTCCGCTTCGGCGGTGGATAAGGATACCGAGTTTTGTTTCTTGGAGGACCAAGACACAAGAGATCTACCAAGAAATTGACAAGTACCCGAAGTGGACTTTCTATCAACCTTGTCTCCGGCATAGTCCTAATCGGAGTAACCAACAAGATCGAAAGAAGACCTCTTAGGATACCAAATGCCAAAATTTGGTGTGTGTATTAAGTATCTCACTATCCTTTTCACAGCCTTAAGATGACACTCTTTAGGGGCCGCTTGATATCGTGCACACATGCACATACTTAACATAATTTTGGGACGAGAGGCACATAGGTATAACAATGAACCAATCATAGAGCGGTAAACTTTTTGATCAACCGGTTCACCGTCCTTAGTCAAGTCAAGATGTCCACTAGTAGGCATGGGTGTAGACATACCTTTGCATTCTTGCATATTGAACTTCTTGAATAAGTCCTTGGTGTACTTGGTTTGAGAAACAAAGGTACCTTCCTTAGTTTGCTTGATTTGCAAACCAAGAAAGAATTTGAGTTCACTCATCATAGACATCTCAAACTTCTCCGACATTAGCTTTCCAAACTTCTCACTAAAATGAGGGCTAGTCGAACCAAATATAATATCATCAACATAAATTTGGCACACAAATAGTTCTCCATTAACCCTTTTATTAAAAAGAGTAGAATCAATTTTTCCAATTTCAAAGCCTTTTTCAATAAGGAACTTGGTCAAGCATTTATACCACGCTCTAGGAGCTTGTTTAAGACCATAAAGGGCTTTGTGAAGTTTGTAAACATGATTAGATTTCTTAGGATTGACAAAGCGGGGAGGTTGCTTAACATAAACTTCCTCCTCAATTTCACCATTTAGAAAAGCACTTTTGATGTCCATTTGGTACAAGGTGATATCATGGTGATTATCATAAGCAAGTAAGATGCGAATGGACTCAAGTCTAGCAACGGGGGCATATGTCTCACCATAGTCCATACCTTTGACTTGAGTATAGCCTTGGGCGACTAGACGTGCTTTCTTGCGGACGACTTGACCATCTTCATCTTGCTTGTTGCGAAACACCCATTTGGTACCAATGATGTTGTGGTTGTTGTCGGGCTTCTCAACCAATGTCCACACTTGGTTTCTTTCAAAGTTGTGTAGCTCTTCATGCATAGCGTTTATCCAATCCGGATCTTCCAATGCTTCTTCAACCTTCATAGGTTCAATGCTAGAGATGAATGAATAATGTTCACAAAAGTTAGCGAAACGAGTTTTAGAGCGAGTGATTCTCCCGGTTTGGATATCATTGTAGATTTGCTCGACGGGATGGTCTTTGGCGACTCTTGCTCGAACTCGTGGGAGCTTTTTCTTGGCTCGGGGTGGAACATCCTCATCATCTTGTTCTCCTTCTTGGCCTTCTTCATTGTTGTCGTTGTCGTTCTCTTGTCGTGGTGGAGAAGGAGGTTGTTGATGTTCATCTTGGTGTGCTTCCTCGTTTTCTTCATCTTGGTGTGTCCCACTTGTGGATGCTTCTGTATCTTCTCTTGGTTCACCTTGTCGTGAGGTGGAAGCTTACACTTGGACGGACGAGGTAGTCTCCTTCACCTCCGTTGGACGAATCTTGCCAATAGACAAGTCCTGGATTGCTTCTGAAGGGTCTTTGTCTCCTACATCAATTGGCAATTGCTCTACTTGCGAGCCGTTAGATTCATCAAACTTCACATCTACCGTCTCTTCAACCTTTCGGGTGAAATTGTTGTAGACACGGTAAGTGTGAGAGTTTGAGCCATAACCAAGTAGGAAACCTTCATGAGATTTAGGAGCAAATTTAGAACGACGATGCTTATCAAGAATGTAGCACTTTGAGCCGAATACTCGGAAGTATCCAACTTGGGGTTTGTTACCGGTGAGGAGCTCGTATGCCGTCTTGCCGAGTAGCTTGTGAAGATACAAGCGATTTGTTGCATGACAAGCTGTTTCAACCGCTTCCTCCCAAAAGTGTTTTGGAGTCTTGTACTCATCAAGCATCGTTCTTGCCATCTCAATAAGAGTTCGGTTCTTCCTCTCAACAACTCCATTTTGTTGAGGCGTGTACGTAGCCGAGAACTCGTGTGAAATCCCTTCTTCGTCAAGAAAGGTATCCACATTTGCGTTCTTGAACTCCGTTCCGTTGTCGCTCAGAACCTTCTTGATCTTCACTTCAAATTGATTTTGGGCCTTCCTAGCGAAGTTTTTGAAGATCTTTTGGACCTGCGATTTGTCATCAAGAAAGAACACCCACTTAAATCTTGAAAAATTATCAACTATGACTAGACCAAATGAGTTACCACCGAGACTCTTGTAGGCATTGGGACCAAAGAGATCCATGTGAAGTAGCTCGAGTGGTCTTCTCGTGGTCATGATGTTCTTCACGGGGTGACTCCCTCCAACTTGTTTTCCTGCCTGACAAGCACTACAAAGTCTATCCTTGTCAAATATAACATCTTTTACTCCAAGGATATGATCACCTTTAATAAGCTTATCAAGATTTCGCATGCCTACATGACCTAGCCTTCTATGCCACAACCAGCCTTTAGAAGATTTAGCAACTAAGCAAGTTCTAGGTTGAGCCTTTTTAGTGAAATCAACAATGTAAAGATCATCTCTACGTATAGCGGCAAAGACCATTTTATGATTGTCTCTACGAAACACTTGGCAATCTACTTCAGTAAATAGGACATTGAAACCGAAATCAGCAAGTCTAGATACTGAAAGTAAATTGTACCCAAGAGATTCAATGAACATGACATTTTGTATGGAGCTATCATGTGAGATGGCCACCTTACCAAGGCCAACCACCTTACCCTTTGAGTTATCACCAAAGGTGACATACTTTCGAGGGCCGTCGTTTTCAGCAAGCTCATGGAACATATCTTTGTCTCCGGTCATATGATCAGTACATCCACTATCAAGGACCCATTCCTTTCCTCCAGCCATGTAGCTGCGAAGATTGGCCATAAGACCAAAGTGTCTCATTGCATCATCAAGATCATAGTCACTATCATCATCCTCATCATAGTATCCATGTTCAACATCATCTTGTGATTGATCAACTCCTAGAGAGGGTAATTCATTAGATAAATGATCATTCCTATGGTTATCTTTATGAATTCTAATAGCTTCGGAAATGATGTTGCTAATGATTCCAACATCTCCTTTGGCACGCATGAGATTGGTAAGCTCAAATAGACAATCACCAAAGCTAGGATCACTAGAATTCATCTTACTCAAGGCAATAGACTTATGAAGAATTTCATCTAAATTTTTCAAGGAATAATTTGGAAATCGTTCCTCAAGAAATCTCCACATAGTATAGGCACAATCAAGAGTAGGTAGACTAGCAATCAAATTTTTGGGCAATCCTCTAATGATAAGATTGATAGCTCTAAGATTGCGAATCATGTCAAGATCCTCTTCGGGTGTAGGATGCAAAGGATCAATAAGAGGTGCACAAGGGCTAGTAATGTACTTGTTCAAGTGATATTCATTGAAAATCTCAAGCATTTCATTTTTCCACTCATGAAAATATTCTCCATCAAGAATAGGTACTCTACGTCTAAGACTCCCCAACGTAGACTCATCCATCTTCCTCCAAAGGTGTTTAAACCAAAGCAATGGAGACCAAAGCTCTGATACCAATTGAAAGGATCGAGAAGAGGCGTCTAGAGGGGGGGGGGTGAATAGACTCTAAGAAGAAAAGTTGCAGCTTTTAAGTTCTTTAGGTTGAAGTAGAGTTTTGGCACAAGTTTAAACATTCACAATACATATCAAGCAAGCATGCCAAGAGTATATGAGGAGCGGAAAGTAAAGCATGCAAGTTGCAAGAATGTAAAGAGAAGGGATTGGAGTGTGCAAACGCAATTTGGAGACACGGAGATTTTTTATCCGTGGTTTCGATAGGTGGTGCTATCGTACATCCACGTTGATGGAGACTTCAACCCACGAAGGGTAACGGTTGCGCGAGTCCACGGAGGGCTCCACCCACGAAGGGTCCATGAAGAAGCAACCTTGTCTATCCCACCATGGCCGTCGCCCACGAAGGACTTGCCTCACTCGGGTAGATCTTCATGAAGTAGGCGATCTCCTTGCCCTTACAAACTCCTTGGTTCAATTCCACAATCTTGACGGAGGCTCCCAAGTGACACCTAGCCAATCTAGGAGACACCACTCTCCATGAAGTAACAAATGGTGTGTTGATGATGAAGTCCCTGCTCTTGTGCTTCAAATGATAGTCTCCCCAACACTCAACTCTCTCTCACAGGATTTGGATTTGGTGGAAAGAAGATTTGAGTGGAAAGCAACTTGGGGAAGGCTAGAGATCAAGATTTATGTGGTTGGAATGGGATATCTTGACCTCAACACAAGTGTAGGTGGTTCTCTCTCAGAAAATATGTTGGAAGTGTAGGCCTGTTCTGATGGCTCTCTTCACGAATGAAGAGTGGGTGGAGGGGTATATATAGCCTCCACACAAAATCTAACCATTACACACAAATCACCAAACTCGGTGGGACCGATTCAGAGAACTTGGTCAGACCGATTTGGTTCATAATGTGACCGTTAGGTGTTTCGGTGGGACCGACATGTCAACTCGGTGGGACCGATTTCGTTAGGGTTAGGGCATAACGTAATCTCGGTGAGACGGATTACACAAACTCGGTGAGACCGATTTTGGTAATAGACAAACAAAGAGTTGGTCAGGCAAACTCGGTGGGACCAATTCGCTCATCTCGGTTGGACCGAAACGTTACGAAAGGGGTGACAGAGAGTTTGCTTTGCAATCTCGGTGCGACCGATTGCAAATTTCGGTGAGACCGAAATTATTGCAATAGGCAACAGAGAGTTTGCAATCCCATCTCGGTGAGACCGAGATCCCTATCGGAGAGACCGAATTGATTAGGGTTTCTGGCAGTGGCTATGTCAATTGAACTCGGTGGTGCCGGATAGAAAGATTCGGTGGGGCCAAGTTTTACTTTTTGGTTTGGACATATGTGGATGTGAGAAAGTGGTTGAGAGCTTTGGAGCATATCACTAAGCACTTTGAGCAAGCAAGCCATTAAGCAACACCTCATCCCCTCTTAATAGTATTGGCTTTTCCTATGGACTCAATGTGATCTTGGATCACTAAAATAGAAAATGTAGAGTCCTGAGCTTTGAGCTTGAGCCAATCCTTTGTCCTCAGCAACTTGAAGAGGTTCCACATCCTCTAGTCCATGCCACTCCATTGTTGAACTTATCTGAAACATACTAGGTAGAAGCATTACTCCAACAAGAGATATGTTGACATTAATTACCAAAATCACCCAGGGAGCACTTTTGCTTCCAGAAAGACCTTAAGAAAAAACCAAAAAAATAGTAGTATCCTTTAGCTAGTTTACTTTCCATGCTTGTAGTGGTATTAATTAAAAAGAAAACCCAAAAAGATTTCTTGTTCTCCTTTTGTTTGTTGGGAGCTTTCCCGTGTAAATAGTTTTATTTCTTTTCTTTTCTTTGGGGGTCGATAGGAGAAGACCATAATGAAATTGTTAAAGTGGCTCCTACATGCATTATTGTTGATTTAACCAAGAGCCCATATTGCCTTGTCTTCTCCTGTTTATCAGATGCTTGCAGATTCCAGCTTAGTCCAAAGCATGTGCACTATTATTATACACACCGTTCGGTCGTGCAAGTGAGAGGCAATAATGACGATATATGATGAACTAATTGAGATGAGAGAAGCTGGTATGAACTCGACCTCTCTTGTTTTTGTAAATATGATTAGTTCATCGTTCCTGATTCAGCCTATTATGAATAAACATGTTTGCAATGACAATTAGAGATTATAGTTGCTTATGCCATGCTTAATTAGCTAGGAGTTTAAAATGGTTTATCTTGCGTGCCAACATGCTATTAAAATGGTTGTGGTGTGGTATGATAGGGTGGTATCCTCCTTTGAACGATTCAAGTGACTTGACTTGGAACATGTTCACACATGTAGTTGAAACAAATCAACATAGCCTTCACGATATTTATGTTCATGGTAGATTATATCCTACTCATGCTTGCACTCAATGTCTATTAATTTTAATGCATGTTCATGACTGTTGTCGCTCTGTAGCTAGTCGCTTCCCAGTCTTTTTCTAGCCTTCACTTGTACTAAGCGGGAATACTGCTTGTGCATCCAATCCCTTAAACCCCAAAGTTTTTCCATATGAGTCCGCCATACCTTCCTATATGCGGTATCTACCTGCCGTTCCAAGTAAATTTGTATGTGCCAAACTCTAAACCTTCAAATGAAATTCTGCTTTGTATGCTCAAATAGCTCATGTATCAACTAGGGTTGTCTGTATCTTCCATGCTAGGCGGGTTATTCTCAAGAGGAGTGGACTCCGCTCCTCACTCACGAGAAAATGGCTGGTCACCGGGATGCCCAGTCCCATGCTTTATGCAAACCAAATCGAAATAATTACAAACAAAACTCCCCCAGGGCTGTTGCTAGTTGGAGGCACTCGTTGTTTCGAACAAGCCATGGATTGAAGCTTGTTGGTGGTGGGGGAGTATAAATTTTACCATTCTGATTGGGAACCGCCTATAATGTGTGTAGCATGGAAGATATCGCCATCTGTCGGTTGTTATGTTGACAATGAAAGTATACCACTCAAATCTAGTTGATTATGCCATTGATATGAGTAAACATGAGACCTAAGTGTTATTCTGAATATGGTTAGTCATAATCTTTGCTGAAAACTTGAATGTTGGCTTTACATATTTACAACAACAAGAGAAAAAAGAGTTTGTAAAAGTTTTTCTTTATCACTTTCAGTTTATCAACTGAATTGCTTGAGGACAAGCAAAGGTTTAAGCTTGGGGGAGTTGATACGCCTCCGTCGTATCTACTTTTCCAAACACTTTTGCCCTTGTTTTGGACTCTAACTTGCATGATTTGAATGGAACTAACCCGGACTGACGCTGTTTTCAGCAGAATTGCCATGGTGTTATTTTTGTGCGGAAATAAAAGTTCTCGGAATGACCTAAAACTTCACGGAGATTATTTTTGGAAATAATAAAAAATACTGGCGAAAGAATCAAGGCCAGGGGGCCACACCCTGTCCACGAGGGTGGGAGGCGCGCCTGCCCCTTGGACGCGCCCCCCTGCCTCATGGGCCCCTGGTGCTTGATGTCTACTACGCAACCTTCTCCTTGTAGATGTTGTTGGGCCTCCAAGTGCAGAGGTTTGTAGGACAGTAGAAAATTTCCCTCAAGTGGATGACCTTAGGTTTATCAATCCATGGGAGGTATAGGATGAAGATGGTCTCTCTCAAGGAACCCTGCAACCAAATAGCAAAGAGTCTCTTGTGTCCCCAACACACCCAATACAATGGTAAATTGTATAGGTGCACTAGTTCGGCGAAGAGAAGGTGATACAAGTGCAATATGGATGGTAGATATAGGTTTTTGTAATCTGAAAATATAAAAACGGCAAGGTAACAAGTGGTAAAAGTGAGCGTAAACGGTATTGCAATGCTAGGAAACAAGGCATAGGGTTCATACTTTCACTAGTGCAAGTTCTCTCAACAATAATAACATAATTGGATCATATAACTATCCCTCAACATGCAACAAAGAGTCACTCCAAAGTCACTAATAGCGGAGAACAAACGAAGAGATTATGGTAGGGTACGAAACCACCTCAAAGTTATTCTTTCCAATCAATCCGTTGGGCTATTCCTATAAGTGTCACAAATAGCCCTAGAGTTCGTACTAGAATAACACCTTAAGACACAAATCAACCAAAACCCTAATGTCACCTAGATACTCCAATGTCACCTCAAGTATCCGTGGGTATGATTATACGATATGCATCACACAATCTCAGATTCATCTATTCAACCAACAAAAGTACTTCAAAGAGTGTCCCAAAGTTTCTACTGGAGAATCAAGATGAAAACGTGTGCCAACCCCTATGCATAGGTTCATGGGAGGAACCCGCAAGTTGATCACCAAAACATACATCAAGTGAATCACGTGATATCCCATTGTCACCACAGATACGCACGGCAAGACATACATCAAGTGTTCTCAAATCATTGAAGACTCAATCCGATAAGATAACTTCAAAGGGAAAACTCAATCCATTACAAGAGAGTATAGGGGGAGAAGAAACATAAGATCCAACTATAATAGCAAAGCTCGCGATACATCAAGATCGGGCCAAATCAAGAACAAGAGAGAGAGAGAGATCAAACACATAGCTACTGGTACATACCCTCAGCCCCGAGGGTGAACTACTCCCTCCTCGTCATGGAGAGCGCCGGGATGATGAAGATGGCCACCGGTGAGGGTTCCCCCCTCCGGCAGGGTGCCGAAACAGGGTCCCGATTGGTTTTTGGTGGCTACAGAGGCTTGCGGTGGCGGAACTCCCGATCTATTCTGTTCCCCGAAAGTTTTAGGGTATGTGGATATATATAGGCGGACGAAATACATCAGGGGAGCCACGAGGGGCCCACGAGGGTGGAGGGAGCGCCCAGGGGGGTGGGCGCGCCCCCTTCCTCGTGCCTCCCTCGTTTCTTTCCTGACATGCACTCCAAGTCTATCGGGTTGCTTTCTTTCCAAAAATAACTTCTCCACAAGGTTTCATTCCGTTTCGACTCCGTTTGATATTCCTTTTCTTCGAAACACTGAAACAAGGGAAAAAACAGGAATTGGCACTGGGCTCTGGGTCAATAGGTTAGTCCCAAAAGTAATATAAAAGTGTTTAATAAAGCCCATAAACATCCAAAACAGATAATATAATAGCATGGAACAATCAAAAATTATAGATACGTTGGAAACGTATCAGCATCCCCAAGCTTAATTCCTGCTCGTCCTCGAGTAGGTAAATGATAAAAACAGAATTTTTGATGTGGAATGCTACCTAACATATTTATCCATGTAATTCTCTTTATTGTGGCAAGAATATTCAGATCCATAAGATTCAAGACAAAAGTTTAATATTGACATAAAAATAATAATACTTCAAGCATACTAACTAAGTAATTATGTCCTCTCAAAATAACATGGCCAAAGAAAGTTCATCCACACAAAATCATATAGTTTAGTCATGCTCCATTTTCGTCACACAAGAATGCTCTCATCATGCACAACCCCGATGACAAGCCAAGCAATAGTTTCATACTTTAGTAATCTCAAACTTTTTCAACCTTCACGCAATACATGAGCGCGAGCCATGGACATATCACTTTGGGTGGAATAGAATATGATGATGGGGGTTATGTGGAGAAGACAAAAAAGGATAAAGTCTCACATCAACGAGGCTAATTAATGAGCTATGGAGATGCCCATCGATTGATGTTAATGCAAGGAGTAGGGATTGCCATGCAACGGATGCACTAGAGCTATAAATATATGAAAGCTCAACAAAAGAAACTAAGTGGGTGTGCATCCAACTTGCTTGCTCACGAAGACCTAGGGCACTTGAGGAGGCCCATTGTTGGAATATACAAGCCAAGTTCTATAATGAAAAGTTCCCACTAGTATATGAAAGTGACAAAACAAGAGACTCTCTATCATGAAGATTATGGTGCTACTTTGAAGCACAAGTGTGGTAAAAGGATAGTAACATTGTCCCTTCTCTCTTTTTCTCTCATTTTTTTGGCCTTCTCTTTTTTTATGGCCTTTCTCTTTTTTTTATTCCTCACTTGGGACAATGCTCTAGAAAATGATGATCATCACACTTCTATTTATTTACAACTCAATGATTACAACTCGATGCTAGAACAAAGTATGACTATATGAATGCCTCCGGCGGTGTACCGGGATATGCAATGAATCAAGAGTGACATGTATGAAAGAATGATGAATGGTGGCTTTGCCACAAATACTATGTCAACTACATGATCATGCAAAGCAATATGACAATGATGAACGTGTCATGATAAACAGAACGGTGGAAGGTTGCATGGCAATATATCTCGGAATGGCTATGGAAATGCCATAATAGGTAGGTATGGTGGCTGTTTTGAGGAAGATATAAGGAGGTTTATGTGTGAAAGAGTGTATCATATCACGGGGTTTGGATGCACCTGCGAAGTTTGCACCAACTCTCAATGTGAGAAAGGGCAATGCACGGTACCGAAGAGGCTAGCAATGATGGAAAGGTGAGATCCATGGACTCAACATTAGTCATAAAGAACTCACATACTTATTGCAAAAATCTACAAGTCATCAAAAACCAAGCACTACGCGCATGCTCCTAGGGGGATAGATTGGTAGGAAAAGACCATCGCTCGTCCCCGACCGCCACTCATAAGGAAGACAATCAAATAACACCTCATGTTTCAAATTTGTTACACAACGTTTACCATACGTGCATGCTACGGGACTTGCAAACTTCAACACAAGCATTTCTCAAATTCACAACTACTCAACTAGCACGACTTTGATATCACTACCTCCATATCTCAAAACAATCATCAAGCATCAAACTTCTCTTAGTATTCAACACACTCATAATAAAGTTTTTACTAATCTTGAATACCTAGCATATTAGGATTATTTAAGCAAATTACCATGCTATTTAAGACTCTCAAAATAATCTAAGTGAAGCATGAGAGATCAATAGTTTCTATAAAACAAATCCACCACCGTGCTCTAAAAGATATAAGTGAAGTACTAGAGCGAAACTATATAACTCAAAAGATATAAGTGAAGCACATAGAGTATTCTAATAATTTCCAAACCATGTATGGCTCTCTCAAAAGGTGTGTACAGAAAGGATGATTGTGGCAAACTAAAAAGCAAAGACTCAAATCATACAAGACGCTCCAAGCAAAACACATATCATGTGGTGAATAAAAATATAGCTCCAAGTAAAGTTACCGATGGAAGTAGACGAAAGAGGGGATGCCTTCCGGGGCATCCCCAAGCTTTGGATTTTTGGTGTCCTTAGATTATCTTGGGGGTGCCATGGGCATCCCCAAGCTTAGGCTCTTGCCACTCCTTGTTCCATAATCCATCAAAAAATTTCACCCAAAACTTGAAAACTTCACAACACAAAACTTAACAGAAAATCTCGTGAGCTCCGTTAGCGAAAGAAAACAAAAGACCACTTCAAGGTACTGTAACAAACTCATTCTTTATTTATATTGGTGTTAAACCTACTGTATTACAACTTCTCTATGGTTTATAAACTCTTTTACTAGCCATAGATTCATTAAAATAAGCAAACAACACACGAAAAACAGAATCTGTCAAAAACAGAACAGTCTGTAGTAATCTGTAACTAACGCAAACTTCTGGAACTCCAAAAATTTAGAGAAAATAGGACGACCTAGACAATTTGTTTAATGATCTGCTGAAATTAGAATCAATATTTTATCACATTCTGGTGATTTTTAACAGTTGTTTTCGTGAACAGAAAGTTTCTGGAATTTTCAGCAAGATCAAATAACTATCATCCAGGAAGATCCTATAGGTCTTACTTGGCACAAACACTAATTAAAACATAAAACCACATCTAAACAGAAGCTAGATGATTTTTTTATTCCTAAACAGAACCAAAAATCAAGAAACTAAAATAAAATTGGGTTGCCTCCCAAGAAGCGCTTACGTTTAACGCCCTAGCTAGGCATGATGATTTCAATGATGCTCACATAAAAGATAAGAATTGAAACATAAAGAGAGCATCACGAAGAATATGACTAGCACATTTAAGTCTAACCCAATTCCTATGCATAGAGATTTTGTGAGCAAACAACTTATGGGAACAACAATCAACTAGCATAGGAAGGCAAAACAAGCATAACTTCAAAACTTTAAGCACAGAGAGAGGAAACTTGATATTATTGCAATTCCTACAAGCATAAATTCCTCCCTCATAATAATTTTCAGTAGCATCACGAATGAATTCAACAATATAACCATCACCTAAAGCATTCTTTTCATGATCTACTAGCATAGAAATTTTATTACTCTCCACATAAGCAAAATTCTTCTCATTCGGAATAGTGGGAGTATCATAAGAGACTTGAATACTATAAGTTGTTTCCACATTAAAAGAGTAATGTTCAGAGAAAGGGTACTCATAATCATGACAAGTTTTATAAATATAATCATCACTACTCTTTATAGCATAAGTTTTATCACAATAATCATCATAAGTAGCAACTTTGTTCTCATCATAATCGATTGAAACCTCTTCCGAAATAGTGGATACCTCACTAAATAAAGTCATGACCTCTCCAAATCCACATTCATAAATATAATCATCATAGGTAGAAGGCTTGCTATCATCATAACAAATTTTCTCATCAAAGCTTGGGGGACAAAAAATATCATCTTCATCAAACATAGCTTCCCCAAGCTTGTGGCTTTGCATATCATTAGCATCATGGATATTCAAAGAATTCATACTAACAACATTGAAATCATGCTCATCATTCACATATTTTTTGCCAAGCATTCTATGTAATTCTTCTTCTAGTACTTGAGCACAATTTTCCTTTCCATCATTTTCACGAAAGACATTAAAAAGATGAAGCATATGAGGCAAACTCAATTCCATTTTTTTGTAGTTTTCTTTTATAAACTAAACTAGTGCTAAAACAAGAAACTAAAAGATTCATTGCAAGATCTAAAGATATACCTTCAAGCACTCACCTCCCCGGCAACGGCGCCAGAAAAGAGCTTGATGTCTACTACACAACCTTCTCCTTGTAGACGTTGTTGGGCCTCCAAGTGCAGAGGTTTGTAGGACAGTAGCAAATTTCCCTCAAGTGGATGACCTAAGGTTTATCAATCCATGGGAGGTGTAGGATGAAGATGGTCTCTCTCAAGCAACCCTGCAACCAAATAGCAAAGAGTCTCTTGTGTCCCCAACACACCCAATACAACGGTAAATTGTATAGGTGCACTAGTTCGGCGAACAGAACGTGATACAAGTGCAATATGGATGGTAGATATAGGTTTTTGTAATCTGAAAATATAAAAATGACAAAGTAACAAGTGGTAAAAGTGAGCGTAAACGGTATTGCAATGCTAGGAAACAAGGCCTAGGGTTCATACTTTCACTAGTGCAAGTACTCTCAACAATAATAACATAATTGGATCATATAACTATCCCTCAACATGCAACAAAGAGTCACTCCAAAGTCACTAATAGCGGAGAACAAACGAAGAGATTATGGTAGGGTACGAAACCACCTCGAAGTTATTCTTTCCAATCAATCCGTTGGGCTATTCCTATAAGTGTCACAAACAGCCCTAGAGTTCGTACTAGAATAACACCTTAAGACACAAATCAACTAAAACCCTAATGTCACCTAGATAATCCAATGTCACCTCAAGTATCCATGGGTATGATTATATGATATGCATCACACAATCTCAGATTCATCTATTCAACCAACACAAAATACTTCAAAGAGTGTCCCAAAGTTTCTACCGGAGAATCAAGACGAAAATGTGTGGCAACCACTATGCATAGGTTCATGGGCGGAACCTGCAAGTTGATCACCAAAACATACATCAAGTGAATCACGTGATATCCCATTGTCACCACAGATACGCACGGCAAGACATACATGAAGTGTTCTCAAATCATTAAAGACTCAATCCGATAAGATAACTTCAAAGGGAAAACTCAATCCATTACAAGAGAGTAGAGGGGGAGAAGAAACATAAGATCCAAATATAATAGCAAAGCTCGTGATACATCAAGATCGTGCCAAATCAAGAACACGAGAGAGAGAGAGATCAAACACATAGCTACTCGTACATACCCTCAGCCCCGAGGGTGACCTACTCCCTCCTCGTCATGGAGAGCGCCGGGATGATGAAGATGGCCACCGGTGAGGGTTCCCCCCTCCGGCAGGTGCCGGGACAGGGTCCTGATTGGTTTTTGGTGACTACAAAGGCTTGCGGCGGCGGAACTCCCGATCTATTCTGTTCCCCGAAAGTTTTAGGGTATATGGATATATATAGGCGGAAGAAATATGTCAGGGGAGCCACGAGGGGCCCACGAGGGTGGAGGGCGCGCCCAGGGGGTGGGCGCGCCCCCCTGTCTCGTGCCTCCATCGTTTCTTTCCTGACGTGCACTCCAAGTCTACCGGGTTGCTTTCTTTCAAAAAATAACTTCTCCAGAAGGTTTCATTCCGTTTCGACTCCGTTTGATATTCCTTTTCTTCGAAACACTGAAATAAGGGAAAAACAGGAACTAGCACTGGGCTCTGGGTCAATAGGTTAGTCCCAATAGTAATATAAAAGTGTTTAATAAAGCCCATAAACATCCAAAACAGATAATATAATAGCATGGAACAATCAAAAATTATAGATACATTGGAAACGTATCAGTGCTCCACCGACCTCAACTCCAACTCTATATATTCATGTTCGGGGAGAAAAAAATAAGTGAGAAGGATTCATCGCGTTTTACGATACGGAGCCGCCGCCAAGCCCTAATCTCTCTCGGGAGGGCTGATCTGGAGTCCGTTCGGGGCTCCAGAGAGGGGAATCCGTCGCCGTCGTCATCATCAACCATCCTCCATCACCAATTTCATGATGCTCACCGCCGTCCGTGAGTAATTCCATCGTAGGCTTGCTGGATGGTGTTGGGTTGGATGAGATTTATCATGTAATCGAGTTAGTTTTGTTAGGGACTGATCCCTAGTATCCACTATGTTCTGAGATTGATGTTGCTATAACTTTGCTATGCTTAATGCTTGTCACTAGGGACCAAGTGCCATGATTTCAGATCTGAACCTATTATGTTTTCATGAATATATGTGAGTTCTTGATCCTATCTTGCAAGTCAATAGTCACCTACTATGTGTTATGATGCGGCAACCCCGAAGTGACAATAATCGGGACCACTCCCGGTGATGACCGTAGTTTGAGGAGTTCATGTATTCACTATGTGTTAATGCTTTGGTCCGGTACTCTATTAAAAGGAGGCCTTAATATCCCTTAGTTTCCAATAGGACCCTGCTGCCACGGGAGGGTAGGGCAAAATATTTCATGCAAATTCTTTTCCATAAGCACGTATGACTATATTCGGAATACATGCCTACATTACATTAATGAATTGGAGCTAGTTCTGTGTCACCCTATGTTATAACTATTGCATGAATAATCGCATCCGGCATAATTCTCATCACCGATCCAATACCTACGAGCTTTTCACGTATTGTTCTTTGCTTAGTTACTTTTCCGTTGCCACTCTTACAATCACTACAAAACTATCACTATTACTTTTATCACCGTTACCGCTAATATCATACTACTTTGCTACCTAATACTTTGCTGCAGATATTAAGTTATCCAGGTGTGGTTAAATTGACAACTCAACTGCTAATACTTGAGAATATTCTTTGGCTCCCCTTGTGTCGAATCAATAAATTTGGGTTAAATACTCTACCCTCGAAAACTATTGCGATCCCCTATGCTTGTGGGTTATCAGTAACATAGGCAAGAACCCTTTCTTTGCTTGATCCATTTTGAACTTCTTCAAAACTTTATCAAGGAATGTGCTTTGTGAAAGGCCAATTAAGCGTCTTGATCTATCTCTATAGATCTTGATGCCTAATATATAAGCAGCTTCACCGAGGTCTTTCATTGAAAAACTCTTGTTCAAGTATCCTTTTATGCTATCCAGAAATTCTATATCATTTCCAATCAACAATATGTCATCCACATTAATATTAGAAATGCTAGAGAGCTCCCACTCACATTCTTGTAAATACAGTCTTCTCCAAAAGTCTGTATAAAACCATATGCTTTGATCACACTATCAAAACATTTATTCCAACTCCGAGATGCTTGCACCAGTCCATAAATGGATTGTTGGAGCTTGCACACTTTGTTAGCATCCTTTGGAACGATAAAACCTTCAGGTTGCATCATATACAACTCTTCTTCCAGAAATCCATATAGGAATGTAGTCTTTACATCTATTTGCCAAATTTCATAATCATAAAATGCAACAATTGCTAACATGATTCGGACGGACTTAAGCATCGCTATGAGTGAGAAAGTCTCATCGTAGTCAACTCCTTGAACTTGTCGAAAACCTTTCGCAACAAGTCGAGCTTTGTAGACAGTAACATTACCGTCAGCGTTAGTCTTCTTCTTGAAGATCCATTTATTCTCGATGGCTTGCTGATCATCAGGCAAGTCAACCAAAGTCCACACTTTGTTCTCATACATGGATCCCATCTCAGATTTCATGGCCTCAAGCCATTTTATGGAATCTGGGCTCATCATCGCTTCCTCATAGTTCGTAGGTTCGTCATGGTCAAGTAACATGACCTCCAGAACAGGATTACCGTACCACACTGGTGCGGATCTTACTCTGGTTGACCTACAAGGTTCGGTAGTAACTTGATCTGAAGTTACATGATCATCATCATTAGCTTCCTCACTAATTGGTGTAGGGATCACAGGAACTTATTCCTGTGATGAACTACTTACCAATAAGGGAGCAGGTACAGTTACCTCATAAAGTTCTACTTTCCTCCCACTCACTTCTTTCGAGAGAAACTCCTTCTCTAGAAAGGATCCATTCTTAGCAATGAATGTATTCCCAACAATCTCCTTTGGGTATCCTATGAAGACACATTTCTCCGATTTGGGTTCGAGCTTATCAGGTTGAAGCTTTTTCACATAAGCATCGCAGCCCCAAACTTTAAGAAATGACAACTTGGGTTTCTTGCCAAACCACAGTTCATAAGGTGTCGTCTCAACGGATTTAGATGGTGCCCTATTTAACGTGAATGCAGCCGTTTCTAAAGCATAACCCCAAAATGATAGCGGTAAATCCGTAAGAAACATCATAGATCGCACCATATCTAGTAAAGTACGATTACGATGTTCGGACACACCATTACGATGTGGTGTTCTGGGTGGCATGAGTTGCGAAACTATTCTGCATTGTTTCGAATGAAGACCAAACTCGTAACTCAAATATTCTCCTCCACGATCAGATCATAGAAACTTTATTTTCTTGTTACGATGATTTTCCACTTCACGCTGAAATTCTTTGAACTTTTCAAATGTTTCAGACTTATGTTTCATCAAGTAGATATACCCATATCTACTCAAATCATCTGTGAAGGTGAGAAAATAACGATACCCGCCGCGAGCCTCAATATTCATCGGACCACATACATCAGTATGTATGATTTCCAACAAATTTGTTGCTCCCTCCATTCTTCCGGAGAACGGAGTTTTAGTCATCTTGCCCATGAGGCATGGTTCGCAAGTACCAAGTGATTCATAATCAAGTGATTCCAAAAGTCCATCAGAATGGAGTTTCTTCATGCGCTTTACACCAATATGACCCAAATGGCAGTGCCACAAATAAGTTGCACTATCATTATCAACTCTGCATCTTTTGGCTTCGATATTATGAATATGTGTGTCACTACTATCGAGATTCAACAAAAATAGACCACTTCAAGGGTGCATGACCATAAAAGATATTACTCATATAAATAGAACAACCATTATTCTCTGATTTAAATGAATAACCGTTTCGCATCAAACAAGATCCAGATATAATGTTCATGCTCAACGCTGGCACCAAATAACAATTATTCAGGTCTAAAACTAACCCCGAAGGTAGATGTACAGGTAGCGTGCCGACGGCGATCACATCGACTTTGGAACCATTTCCCACGCGCATCGTCACCTCGTCCTTAGCCTATCTTTGCTTAATCCGTAGTCCCTGTTTTGAGTTGCAAATATTAGCAACAGAACGGGTACCCAGGTGGTACTACGAGCATTAGCAAGGTACACATCAATAACATGTATATCACGTATACCTTTGTTCACCTTGCCATCCTTCTTATCCGCCAAATACTTGGGGCAGTTCCGCTTCCAGTGACCAGTCCCTTTGCAGTAGAAGCACTCAGTCTCAGGCTTAGGTCCAGACTTGGGCTTCTTCACTTGAGCAGCAACTTGCTTGTCGTTCTTCTTGAAGTTCCCCTTCTTCCCTTTACCCTTTTTCTTGAAACTGGTGGTCTTGTTGACCATCAACACTTGATGCTCTTTCTTGATTTCTACCTCCGCAGCCTTTAGCATCGCGAAGAGATCAGGAATTGTCTTATCCATCCCTTGCATATTGTCCGATCTGGGGTTCCGGCAAAACCCTTAAGGTTCGAACTCTGGGTGCGCGCGAAGTTCTTTCCCCCTACCGATCTACGCCCAAGCTCGCTAAGATCTCGCGGACGAACTCGACGAACTAGCAACACAAAAAGACACGAGATTTATACTGGTTTGGGCCACCGTTGTGGTGTAATACC
Source organism: Aegilops tauschii subsp. strangulata (assembly GCF_002575655.3). NCBI lineage: Eukaryota > Viridiplantae > Streptophyta > Magnoliopsida > Poales > Poaceae > Aegilops > Aegilops tauschii. The sequence continues at coordinate 394,431,821 of NC_053037.3, forward strand.
CTACTCCAGTGTGGTGGTGGTGGATTGCCTCTTGGGCTGATGAAGAACAGTACAAGGGGAAGAACAGCCTCCTGAGGTTGAGGTGTTCTTCTGCTTGTCGAACTTGTGGGGGTGAGGACTCGATGAGTTCTATCCCTCTACTATGGTCGCTAGTTCTACTTATATAGGCCATGGTCCTCTCCCCAAATATCGATCGGGAAGGGAGCCAACAACGGCGGGCAAATTTGAAAGGGGACAGCTAGTACAAGCTATCCTTACAAAAGTGGTCTTCACCTGCAAAAGGCTCTGGTGGTGACGCCGTCTTGGGCTCCACGGCGACCTCCGTCCTGCTGGCCTGCTGGTCTTGGTCTCGTTGCACTGATATGGAAACCTTTGCCTGATGCCTCGGTACTCCGCGTCTGCGCTTGCTTCCTTAGCACTAAAGAGGAAACAAGGACGCTGCGCGCGCTGGCGCCCGCCTGGCGCCTGCCTGGTGTCGATCGTCATGGCTCACGTCACGAGAGCCTTGCGAGGTTTGCCCCGCCTTGATATCTCCGCTCCTCGCGAGGCAGCTCGGCGAGGCCGCTCCTGAGGAGGTCTTGCGTCGTCCGCCTCGCGAGGCTTGGCCCCTCGCGAGGGTCTTGAATGCCTGGTTGATGAAGATGGAACGTACAGACCCGCTAGCATAGCCATGCCGTGGGCCGCAGGCAGGCAAGTCTGGGGACCCCCGTTCCCAGAACACCGACAGTAGCCCCTGGGCCCAGGGCGCGCTCGGGCTTGGCTTTGAGGCGAAGCCAAAGGTCAAGTACAGAGCGCCGCGGCCCCAAAAGCCTGCGGCCTTGGTCGACGCGTGGCGGTTGATTGGACCTGGGCGTCTCCACTTCCCCACGCTGCCTCGGCAACTGCTCGACTTGACAAAAGGCTGGCGCAGACAGTACTTGCCTTCATTCCTCCTTCCTCGCCTCGCTCCAGATCCCCTTTTTCGCTCCTCACCACCGATACCTCCAGATCTGCTCCAATCCTGCTCCGCATCTGCGACCCATGGCGCCGCGCAAGGTCAAGACCTCCTCGACACCGGCTTGGTATGAGCCAGCTCTTGAAGCGCCCACCGTCACAGAGAAGAGCCTCGCCTCCGCGCGCCTGCTGACGGCATGGGAGAGCAATGAGTGGGGGCAGACGAAGCTCCGGCTTGCCTCCGACGTGCCGGAGCCTGAGGGAAGCACCTTCTTCCCCTTCTTCTCGAGCAGCATCACCGTTGGGTTGGTTCCCCCCTTCTCCGATTTCTTTTATGAGGTCCTCGACCACTACGGGCTGCAGGCGTTGCACCTCCATCCCAACTCTATCCTCCTCCTGTCCATCTTTGCCTACTACTGCGCGGCGTACCTGGGTGTGATGCCATCCGTGGCGCTCCTACGCCACTTATTCTTCCTTCGCGTCAGCGATGGACACATCTCCGGGTGCGCCAATTTCGTCGCATCTGGCAAGGCCAACTCAATCTCGAGCACCGGGAAGAGGGCCGACAACATCCGAGCCAAATGGGTTATGATGGACGCCAAGTGCGCCCATCCGCGTTTGGTGTTGCCAACGGAGGCGCCCCAGTTCAACAAGGGGTGGCCCCGCGCAGAGCTTGTTGATGAGCGGGCGTTGTCTGTGTTGGGGCAGATGATGACCGACCTGAAGCCAGGCAACGCGAAGGTGGCCAAGGTGACGGGGGTCATGCTCCTGAGGGAGTTCTTGATGCTGCGAGTTGCTCCACTTCAGGCGCGCGCGCGCCCCCTATGGAAGCTTTGAGATGAAGGGGACAAGACCCGCCTGAGGCCCGGGGCCCTGCCTGGCGACGAACTGGCCGTTGTTCTGCGCCTCATAGTTGGGGACAACCAGGAGTACCCTCCGAGCGCCTTCGTCCTTCTGTTCGATCGCAAGGACTGGAAGGAATTTGTGCTCTCCAGGCCGACCTTCGACGCGCGCGGGCTGGTGCCGCCATTGCCCACAGGAGCCCCCGCAGCACCGAAGCCGGTGGAGGTGTCCTCCGACGAGTCCAACGGGGGAAAGGAAGAGGAGGGGGACTCGGAGGCGACCCTCGAAGAGATGGGGGAAAACTCCCCCTTGAGCAAAGCTGAAATCCTCCGCGCCCTTCTTGACGACGCCGAGGTCGACGCCCGCCAGGAGGACGGAGAACTGCCCGTCGTCCCGACAAGGAGTAGGTCGTCACTGATCCCTTGGGATGTTGCCTCTGCCTTGACGCCGCCAGGGGCTGCCTCCAGCCCTCCTGCTGCGCCGTCTTCTGCCCCCGGAACCCGCACGCCTACTTCCCAGGCTCCGAAACTTTTGGGCTTCAAGCTCCCCAAGCGGAAAGTGGGATACGTCGCGGTGGATCGGTAAGCGCCTTGAGCTTCGTCTTGTCCCTGCCTGTACTTGTTATTTCCTGACGTTCACCCTTGGTTGTCCAGGCCGATGCCTTCGGCGAAGAAGAGGAAGGAGGATACGGCGGCAGCGCCTCCTTCCGCGGAGAAAGGAGGCAGCAACACTCGCACTTCCCCAACCCCGGTCGCCCTCGCGAGGCCAAGAAGAGCATCGCCGTGGGGAGTCAGCCCCCATGCCCCCACCGGCTCGAGAGGTACCGGCGCCTGGCTCGGCTGATGAGGTTCCAACCGCTCCGGAACCCGCAGCCTCCCAGGCCCTGGTGATGACGTCGCCTCCTTCCGCTGCCGCGCCTCCACTCCCAGGTTCTTCTGCCTCTGCTGCTGTCCTGGAGCGTGCTCTTTTGGAGATGACCCAGCTGCAGGCAAATCTTCTGAGCGCGGACCCGCGCCTGCTGGCCGGGCGCCTAGAGCTGGCCTCTGGCTGGCTTCACTCCGACTTGGCGGTCCGCGCGACGCTGAGCCAGGCCGCGGCGTCTTCAGAGAAGGAGAAGCAAAGCACCGCCAATGCTGCAGCCGATCGTGAGGCGGCACTGAAAGACGCCAAGGCCGCCGGCGACCGCTGCCGAGATCTGGAGGACGAGCTGAAGAGCCTGCGTGACAAGCACGCCGAAGAAACACGCGGCCGCCTGGCAAGGAGGAGGAGATGAGGGCCCGGGAGGACGCCGTCAAGAACCGTGGCGCCGAGCTAGGGGAGTTGGAGAGGACGCAAGCTGCCGAGCGCAGCCGGTTGGAAGAACTGGAGCGGAAGGTGAAGGCGAGGGAGACCGATCTTGACGCCAAGGCGCGGGTCCTGGCCGAAGACCGCGTGGCCTTTGCCGATCTCGAGGAGAGGTCTCGCAAGGCACTGAAGACGCTCTACGAGCACGGCTTGGAGAGGCCGCTGACCACCGATGAGGACGGCCCCGCCCTACTGCTTCCCCTCTTGGTGAAGGCGCTTGAGGAAGTTGTGGATGGTATCGGTCCCATGGCAGAGGCAGAAGCTCGCGTCCTGTCTTCGGCTGCATTGACTCGCGTCTTCAGCCATCTGCACCTTCGCGACCCCAACGCTTGTCTTGACGAGCTGCTGGAGCCTGTGGCTGATGATGACTGCGCAGCCGCCGCCGCAGCCGTGCAAGGTCAGGTGGAGGACCTGCTGAAGAAGTTCCGCGGCTTTTCCTCTGCACCCTTGTCCGGTGATGCCGCCGATCCTGCGGCTGGTGGTGCGGGTGCAGACGTCGCTACCCGAGGAGGAGCACCTTCTGCAGGCAATGGCGGGTCCAGGGGTGACCTGCGGCTACTCTCCTATTTCATTCCTGTAATATGCATCAGGCCTCGTGGAGGCGTTAAACTTTTCATTTGGTATTGTGAGGACAATATGTTTTGTAATATTTGCTTCGAGATTTTGCGATTTTCTTCCTATCCGCTTTGTGTTCTGCGTCGGCAGAGCCCGGCCCCGCGCATACCTCAACCGCCATTGGGCCGACCGGAGACCAGGACGGACCAAGAAGTGAGGGGCTACGTGACCAGTTAGGCTCCTGAGTCGCGATGCTCAGGAGCCCCCCTTGACGCGCAAACAGCTTATAGGGAGAGTACGCGAGGATAGATTGATGTTCTACGTCGGCAGATCCCGGCCCCGCGCATACCTCAACCGCCATTGGGCCGACCGGAGACTAGGACGGACCAAGGAGGGGCTACGTGACCAGTTAGGCTCCTGAGTCGCGATTCTCAGGAGTCCCCCTTGACGTGCAAACAATTTCCATACCTGCCCTCGCCGAGGCCTCGGGAGGGGCGTGCGACGACCAGGTCCGGGAGACCTATTTAAGCGGCGTGCGCTTGGGCGTGACCCGAGCGCAGCCCCCAGGCCCGGGAGACCTGGTTGGGTGGCGTACGCTTGGGCGTGACCCGAGCGCAGCCCCCATGTCCAGCCCCCTCGCACGGCTCTCCCGAGGGGAGGCGTTGCGGTGAGGCCGGACGCTGAGCTCTGGGGCTCCCTGAGGTTGGTACGACCGTGGATCCGCCCTCAGTTGTTTATCACCAGCGCGGAGCATAGTGCTTCCGCTTGTGCACGGGCATAGCCGCTCCTCGGCAGTGTCGACGGCCAGCGCGGAGCATGGTGCTTCCACTTGTGCATGGGAGGGCGGGCCCCCTCCCGGAGGAGCCCCCGGGGCGTGTACAGCCCTGCCCTGACACGTGGCTTGCACGGTAGGGCTGCGAGGTGTATCTGGGCACTCGTGAGCCAGCGCGGGACTCACGAGGCCCTACCTCAAGGCGGGTTGCGCCTGGTCTTGAGTCTTTGATAGTTGTGCATTCCTGCGAGACGGTTAGGTGCAAGCGCTCTACGTCCTCAGGTCCCGACCCTCGAGCGAGCTCAGCCGCCGCTGGTATGCCAGGTCACGATGCCGTGGTCAAGGCCAGGGGGTGAGGGCTGGAGAGCCAGTAAGAGGTCCTGAGTCACGATGCTCAGGAGCCCCCCTTTTAACGTGCAAGCGGATTGCATGATGAAGGGATGTACCCGTGGCGGGTGGCAATCGAGCAGGTGGTAATCAGGCAGATTATGCATGGAAGGCAAATCAGCTTGGGCAAATGCAGAAAGATACATGCCACTGGGTCAGCCCGAGCGGCTTGGGGATGATGCAGCCTGAGGGGCGCCCCCAGCAAGGTAAGCTAAAGGTGTAAGCAAAAGGGATACATGCCACAGGGACGGACCCATGCGGCCTGGGAATAATGCAGCCCGAGGGGCGCTCCCAGCTAAATGAACTTGGAAAATGTCACCTGGTTCTGTAGACGAAGGAGAGTTGGGGCAGCTGAAGGCATGCCGCGAAGGGGTAGATCCTCACGAGCCACCGGGGCCCTGAGCCTCGGGAGGCTCTGGGGGCTCAGGTGGTTCCCTGAGGACCGTCTCCATCTCTGCCAGGACGGCGTGGTGCCTGGCCTCCTGAGCCACCAGGATGCGCCGCATGCTGCGCTGATAGGCTGACGACATGCCCGGCAAGCCAAAAGGCATGCGAACGTAGCTGTGTGGTGGACCCTTGCAACGGCCCACGCGCAAAGGCCAGAAAAGCTCCTGAGATGCGGCCCTATTGAGCCCTGGAACATCGATGCAAACGCGCAGCCCGGCATCCTCGCCTCGATGGGGAGCTGCGCCTTGTGAGCGGCGGTTGCCGCGCATGGCCCTTGTGTCTTGCAGTTCCTGAGTGGTCCTGGTGATGAACTCCTGAGTGGTGGGCACTCCTTGCCCTGTATTCTCCTGAGGGAAATGTGCCGCGAAGCACGCCTCCAAGTGGTGCCTGAGCGCCTCCCTCGTGATGTTGGCAAGGTCTGAGACCCTCCAGAAGAGAGCCCCCAAGCCCTGCCCGAGGAGGGCGCCGGGCAGGCCTTCCTATGCGATGGAGGGAGGCGCCCCTGGAGCGGGTGCTGATCCTGACGAGGTTCCAGCCGCGACGCCACCCTCCTGAGGTCCGGCACGGCGCAGCTGCTTCTTCTTCTTGGGGATTGCCTCGGGAGGATCCTCGCTCTTGCTGTCGGGGTCGTCGATTGTGGCAGCTTGAAAGGCGCGCTCGAGGGAGCACACCGCATCTCTTTCTTCGCACGGGACCATGATGATTCCGCCGCTTCCTGGCATCTTGAGGACATTGTAACCGTGGTGTGTCACCGCCATGAACTTGGCTAGGGCTGGGTACCCGAGGATGGTGTTGTACGGCAGACGGATGTGCGCGATGTCGAAGTCGATGAGCTCGGTGCGGTAGTTCTTGCGTTCCCCGAAGGTGACTGGGAGGCGGACCTGCCCTATCGGTGTGGTGGAACCATCGGTCACTCCTGACAAAGGCTTGGTAGGCTGAAGCTGCTCATACGGCACTTGGAGGTTGTCGAACGTGTCGATGGACAGGATGTTGAGCCCTGCGCCGCCGTCGATGAGGGTCTTGGTAACTTGCACATTGCTGATGACTGGTGAACAAAGCATCAGGAGGGCGCCAGTGGTGGCTGCGCACTTGAGCTGATCTGCCGAGTTGAAGGTGATGGCGCACTGGGACCACCTGAGCGGGTGCGTGGCCTCGAGCTTGGGGAGACTGCATTCACCTCACGAGCGAATTGTTTGAAGATGCGCTGCGAGGCTGGGGCCTGAGCGCCGCCCAAGATGCAGGCGATTGCACGCGGCTCCTGGAAGCCCCCAGCCCCCTCGTCTTGATCGTGTTCGTCGTTCCTTCTTGGTGGTGGCGGCAGCGGGGGAAGACCGGCGTTGCCCTGAGGACGATCCTCACGAGGTTGGTCCCTCCAGGCACCCTCGCGAGGATGATCTTGCCAGCGGTCCTCACGAGGCCTGTCGCGCCATTCCTGGCGCGGGCCACGGTCGTCCTAGCGTCCCCCTCCACGTACTCCTCCTCGGCCGTAGCCCCGGTCGCTGTGCTCGGGGCACCGACCGAAGCGTCGCTCGTGAATGGCTCTGAGTTCTTGACAGTCGCTGGTGTTGTGGGTGTTCAGGTTGTGGAAGGCGCATAACAGCCGGCTGTTCTTGGATGACTCAGGCTGGTCCCTGCCTCGCTTGGTATCGGGCTCCGCTGCGAGCACTGCTACTTCCTTGCGCTTCACGTCCTTGGCCTTCTTCTCCTCTGCGCCCGTAGCCGGCAGCTCGAGGAGGGAGAGGCGCCCCTCCTCAGCTCTCGCGCACTTAGTCGCCAGGTTGAACAGCTCCTGAGATGTGCACAGCTCCTCGTGGATAGCGAGCTCCTCCTTCATCTTGATGTCGCGGACGTCGTCAGAGAACGCAGAGATGATGGCCTCGTCCGTGACCTTGGGGATCTTGAGGCGAGTGTTGTTGAAGCGCTGGATGTACTTCTGGCGGGTCTCTCCTGGTTGTTGCTTGATGCGGCGCAGGTCACCCGCGGCCGGCGGGCGGTCGCGAGTGCCCTGGAAGTTGGCGACGAAACGGTCGCGCATCTCGTCCCAGGAGGAGATCGAGCCTTGCGGCAGGTTCAGGAGCCAGGAGCGGGCACCATCCTTGAGAGCCATGGGGAACCAGTTCGCCATGACTTTCTCGTCACCGTTGGCCGCTTCGATACTCAGCTCGTAGAGCTGCAGGAACTCCGCGGGGTCGGCGGTGCCATCGTAGCGAGGAGGCAGATCCGGCTTGAACTTGCCCGGCCAGGCGACGCTACGCAGCTCGGGGGTGAAGGCGCGGCAGCCGTCCGTGGTTGCCGGGGCCCGTCTCAGAGGGGGAGCTTGGTCTTGGTGAGGCCTGTGTGCTGCCACCGCAGGTAGCGCGCGGTCTTGGCAAGGCGGCGCGGGGAGCGCAGGTGCAGCTCTCGCGGCCGAGGAATTTCTTGGCAGCTTCTCTTTTCGTGCGCGGGCACCGGGCGTGGTGGGTCACGCCGTGGGGCCGCGCGCCTTGGTGCCAAGGCACCGTCTTGGGGCAGAGGTGGTGGAGGCGCTCCATCAGCCACGTCGCCCCGTGGCCGGCGGAGGGCGTGGCAAAGAGAGGGACGGCACCGGGAAGCCCCCCTGCGGCGCGGACGAGCTCGGCGACGCGGTCGAGCCAGTCCTCGTAGAGGTCATTGACCGGGCGGTAGCGCAGGAGCTCATTCGCCATGAGGAGCGCGGCCTGCGCGTCCATGGGAGCGCGACGTGCGTGGGACGAGGAACCGGCCGGGGTCAGTGATGGAGTGGCGGTGCGACCGTCCTGCCGCACCGACGGGTGCAGCGAGGACGCTTGCTGCTCGTTCCCCGCCAGGCCGGTGGCGGCATTGGCGGCAGGAGATGGAGAACGATGAGGTGGGCCACCGACGGGAGCCGTCTGAGCAACGCGGGCGATGAGGGTAGCCCGGCGCTCAGCTCGGGCGCGGCGAGCGTCTGCCATGCAGACGACGGAGCGACGGATCAATGGAAGGGAAGCTACGGCGCACCCCTACCTAGCGCCAAATGTCGGATCTGGGGTTCCGGCGAAACCCTTAAGATTCGAACTCTGGGGTGCGCACGAAGTTCTTTCCCCCCTACCGATCTACGCCCAAGCTCGCTAAGATCTCGCGGACGAACTCGACGAACTAGCAACACAAAAAGACATGATATTTATACTGGTTCGGGCCACCGTTGTGGTGTAATACCCTCTTCCAGTGTGGTGGTGGTGGATTGCCTCTTGGGCTGATGAAGAACAGTACAAGGGGAAGAACAGCCTCCTGAGGTTGAGGTGTTCTTGTGCTTGTTGAACTTGTGGGGGTGAGGACTCAATGAGTTCTATCCCTCTACTATGGTGGCTAGTTCTACTTATATAGGCCCTGGTCCTCTCCCCAAATATCGAGCAGGAAGGGAGCCAACAACGGCGGGCAAATTTGAAAGGGGACAGCTAGTACAAGCTATCCTCACAAAAATGGTCTTCGCCTGCAAAAGGATCTGGTGGTGACGCCGTCTTGGGCTCCACGGTGACCTCCGTCCTGCTGGCCTGCTGGTCTTGGTCTCGTTGCACTGATATGGAAACCTTTGCCTGATGCCTCGATACTCCGCGCCTGCGCTTGCTTCCTTAGCATCAAAGAGGAAACAAGGACGCTGCGCGCGCTGGCGCCCGCCTGGCGCCTGCCTGGTGTCGATCGTCATGGCTCACGTCACGAGAGCCTCGCGAGGTTTGCCCCGCCTTGATATCTCTGCTCCTCTTGAGGCAGCTTGGCGAGGCCGCTCCTGAGGTGGTCTTGTGTCGTCCGCCTCGCGAGGCTTGGCCCCTCGCGAGGGTCTTGAATGCCTGGTTGATGAAGATGGGCCTTACAGGCCCGCTAGCATAGCCACGCCGTGGGCCGCAGGCAGGCAAGTCTGGGGACCCCCGTTCCTAGATCGCCGACACATATTATAGTTCATCACGAAGCTCTTGTAGCTTGGTGGCAATGATTGAAGAATTCTGTCAATGACACTATCATCGGGAAGATTAACTCCCAGTTGAATCAAGTGATTGTTATACCCAGACATTTTGAGTATATGTTCACTGACAGAACTATTCTCCTCCATCTTGCAGCTGTAGAACTTATTGGAGACTTCATATCTCTCAATCCGGGCATTTGCTTGAAATATTAACTTCAACTCCTGAAACATCTCATATGCTCCATGACGTTCAAAACATCGTTGAAGTCCCGGTCCTAAGCCGTAAAGCATGGCACACTGAACTATCGAGTAGTCATCAGCTTTGCTCTGCCAGACGTTCATAACATCTAGCGTTGCTCCTGCAACGGGTTTGGTACCTAGCGGTGCTTCCAGGACGTAATTCTTCTGTGCAGCAATGAGGATAATCCTCAAGTTACGGACCCGGTCTGTGTAGTTGCTACCATCATCTTTCAACTTAGCTTACTCTAGGAACGCATTAAAATTCAACGGAACAACAGCACAGGTCATCTATCTACAACAACATAGACATGGAAAATACTACCAGGTACTAAGTTCATGATAAATTAAAGTTCAATTAATCAAATTACTTACGAACTCCCACTTAGATAGACATCCCTCTAATCATCTAAGTGATCACGTGATCCAAATCAACTAAATCATGTCCGATCATCATGTGAGATGGAGTAGTTTTCAATGGTGAACATCACTATGTTGATCATATCTACTATATGATTCACGCTCGACCTTCCGGTCTCAGTGTTCCGAGGCCATATCTGCATATGCTAGGCTCGTCAAGTTTAACCCGAGTATTCTGCGTGTGCAAAACTGGCTTGCACCTGTTGTATGTGAATGTAGAGCTTATCACACCCGATCTGGTGTCTCGGCTCGACGAACTTTCGCAATGGTGCATACTCAGGGAGAACACTTGTACCTTGAAATTTAGTGAGAGATCATCTTATAATGCTACCGCCGAACTAAGCAAAATAAGATGCATAAAGGATAAACATCACATGCAATCAATATAAATGATATGATATGGCCATTATCATTTTGTGCCTTTGATCTCCATCTCCAAAGCACCGTCATGATCACCATCGTCACCGGCGCGACACCTTGATCTCCATCATAGCATTGTTGTCGTCTCGCCAACTATTGCTTCTATGACTATCGCTACCGCTTAGTGATAAAGTAAAGCAATTACATGGCGATTGCATTTCATACAATAAAGCGACAACCATATGGCTCCTGCCAGTTGCCGATAACTTTGTTAAAAAACATGATCATATCATACAATAAAGTTTAGCATCATGTCTTGACCATATCACATCACAACATGCCCCGCAAAAACAAGTTAGACGTCCTCTATTTTGTTGTTGCAAGTTTTACATGGCTGTTACGGGCTGAGCAAGAACCGTTCTTACCTACGCATCAAAACCACAACGATTTTTCGTCAAGTGTGCTGTTTTAACCTTCAACAAGGACCGGGCGTAGCCACACTCGATTCAACTAAAGTTGGAGAAACTGACACCCGCCAGCCACCAGTGTGCGAAGCGCGTCGGTAGAACCAGTCTTGCGTAAGCGTACGCGTAATGTCGGTCCGGGCCGCTTCATCCAACAATACCGCCGAATCAAAGTATGACATGTTGGTAAGTAGTATGACTATTATCGCCCACAACTCACTTGTGTTCTACTCGTGCATATAACATCTACGCATAAACCTGGCTCGGATGCCACTGTTGGGGAACGCAGTAATTTCAAAATTTTCCTACGCACACGCAAGATCATGGTGATGCATAGCAACGAGAGGGGAGAGTGTAGTCCACGTACCCTCGAAGACCGTAAGTGGAAGCGTTATGACAACGCGTTTGATGTAGTCGTACGTCTTCACGATCCGACCGATCCTAGTACCGAAAGTACAACACCTCCGCGATCTGCACACGTTCAGCTCGGTGACGTCCCACGAACTCTCGATCCAGCTGAGTGTCGAGGGAGATCTTCGTCAACACGACGGCGTGATGACGGTGATGATGAAGCTACCGTCGCAGGGCTTCGCCTAAGCACTCCAACGATATGACCGAGGTGGATTATGGTGGAGGGGGGCGCCGCACACGGCTAAGAGATCAATGATCAACTTTTGTGTCTATGGGGTGCCCCCTCCCCCGTATATAAAGGAGTCGAGGAGGGGGAGGGCCGGCCCTCTCTATGGCGCGCCCTAGGGGAGTCCTACTCCCACCGAGAGTACGATTCCCCCCTCCCAAGTAGGAGTAGGAGAGGAAGGAAGGAGGAGAGAGGGAGGAAGGAAAGGGGGGCCGGCCCCTCCCAATTCAGATTGGGCTTGGGGGGCGCGCCCCCTCCTAGGCCGCCTCCTCCTCTCTCCCACTCCCTGGGGGGTTCTGGTAACCTCCCGGTACTCCGGTAAATGCCTAAATTCATCCGGAACCATTCCGATGTCCAAACATAGTCATCCAATATATCGATCTTTATGTCTCGACCATTTCGAGACTCCTCGTCAAGTCCGTGATCATATCCGGGACTCCGAACTACCTTCGGTACATCAAAACACATAAACTCATAATACCGATCGTCACTGAACGTTAAGCGTGCGGACCCTACGGGTTCGAGAACTATGTAGACATGACCGAGACTCATCTCCGGTCAATAACCAATAACGGAACCTGGATGCTCATATTGGTTCCTACATATTCTACGAAGATCTTTATCGGTCAAACCGCATAACAACATACGTTGTTCCCTTTGTCATCGGTATGTTACTTGCCCGAGATTCAATCGTCGGTATCTCAATACCTAGTTCAATCTCGTTACCGACAAGTATCTTTACTCGTTCCGTAATGCATCATCCCGCAACTAACTCATTAGTCACATTGCTTGCAAGGCTTATAGTGATGTGCATTACCGAAAGGGCCCAGAGATACCTCTCCGACAATCGGAGTGACAAATCCTAATCTCGAGATACGCCAACTCAACAAGTACCTTTGGAGACACCTTTAGAGCACCTTTATAATCACCCAGTTACGTTGTGATGTTTGGTAGCACACAAAGTGTTCCTCCGGTAAACGGGGGTTGCATAATCTCATAGTCATAGGAACATGTATAAGTCATGAAGAAAGCAATAGCAATATACTAAATGATCAAGTGCTAAGCTAACGGAATGGGTCAAGTCAATCACATCATTCTCTAATGATGTGATCCCATTAATCAAATGACAACTCATGTCTATGGCTAGGAAACTTAACCATCTTTGATTAACGAGCTAGTCAAGTAGAGGCATACTAGTGACACTCGTTTTGTCTATGTATTCACACATGTCCTAAGTTTCCGGTTAATACAATTCTAGCATGAATAATAAACATTTATCATGATATAAGGAAATATAAATAACAACTTTATTATTGCCTCTAGGGCATATTTCCTTCAAGACCAACAAATAGATACGTGCCATGCTTCGGTTAAGCAATAAAGCGGCAGCATTAATCATCCAAATAGAAAAACAATATTCGTGCCGCCACGTGACCCATGTGGCGTGCGAGCAGGCGTGAGTTGACGGGACGCATGCGAGTAGTCCGCCGCGCAGACAGACGGGGAGGCGTGCGTGCAAGTGTGTGAATTGACGGAGGCGTGCTCGCTGCGCAGTGTCATCGGGAGGCGTGCGAGTAGTTGTGTGAAACTTTGGTAGGCATGCCAGCAGTCCGGTGTGCAGGCTCACCGGGAGGCGAGCCATCGGTTTGACCGCCGCCCGCCTCTCTCCCACAACTCCCACTACTCCATATTAATGGTGCGCCTGAGCGGCCGCACCCCCATCCTCGCTACGCACACACAATCCTCTCTCTCCGCTTGCATCCTCGACGCCGCTCTCAGTCCTCAAAGCCGTTAGTGTATGAGGATGCCGCCCAAGCGCCCCATCTGAGGGAGTGGCGACGCTGGGGCTGCTAAAGCACCAGAGCACGGCGTGGGGATGGAGATAGAGGTTGCCGTCACCGCCGGCGAGTTATCGCTGCACCCTGACATCATCGACGGCGTCGAGCTTCCACAGCCGGAGGCGGAGTTGCACACCGACTCCGACGACCACTCCGGCGACGACTCCGATGACCACTCCGGCGACTCCGACGACGACAGACAGCTGGTTAGTCATCTATACCCATTTATGTGTCAAATAGATCATAGGGTTTCTCTGGTTACTCCTGCCTCCCATTTTTTGGAATAGAAATCATGTGGTTATGTTCTCCCAATCCATGAAATCTGAGTAAGTTTCATTAGATCCGTGTAGTGTATTGATTGTTTGAATGGTACAGGTGATAAGTGATTAGTTGTTTCATCTGTGCAAATGATTTCTGCTAGTAATCCGATTAGGGTTAGTGTTCATGCTAATAATTCCTAGCCAGGACTTTACAATTGATTTTGAATGACCTACATATGTTTGTGCCATTATTTTCTTCAAGATTGGTCTGTACATAGACGATTGTGCTTAAAAATCAAAACATAATCTCTGGATATGTATAAATAAATAGACATAAATTCCTAATCCTACTTCACGGCATGTAATCAGTGATTTGATGCCAAATTTGTTTTACTATTTGTATAGGTGCTGTCTGACGATGTGGACAGCGAGGATGAAGATGCCCAGAGGAGGTACAAGAGGCGAATCCTGAGGGATCTTTATGCGGGAATGCATAACAGGCGTATTAGGACCTGGAACGACGGCTATGGATGCCCATTTTACAACCACAAGATTCATGACGCGTATCTAAGTGTTCTGGCGCATGCAAGAGGACGGGCCGCTGGCTCCTTCAAGCAGAAGTTTTCTCGCAGGGTGGCGCACGGCGCGTACGCCGAGTACCTGGAGAAGCTTCAGGATCGTGTCGGCCGCATGTGAGATGAGATGTGGGATGGATCGAACTATGTATGCTTGAGTATGCTTAATGACGGTTGAACTATGTACTTATGGTTGAACTATGCTTATGTACATGTACGCTTATTATCTATGTCTGAGTATGTTAAATATTTCGCCAAATTTTGGTAAAAATTACAACGGGGGACCAATAAACCAGGACGGAGGTAGTACGTCAATCACACACAGTTCCGAAAATTGGAACCGTGTGCAATGACTATCATTTTTCCTGCTGCGTCAATCACACACGGTTCGCTCTAGCAAACCGTCGCCCCCAAAATTCTTTGTGGGACAGAAAACCCTCACCACCCAATTCAAAAAAGAAAAAAGAAAACCCTCACCATCCCCACGTCACAAAAACCCTCACCCCGCCTGAGGGAGTCCTGGACTAAGGGGTCCTCGGGCGTCTGACCTGTTTTCTGTTGGGCCGGACTGATGGGCTATGAAGACATGAAGGCCGAAGACTATACCCGTGTCCGGATTGGACTCTACTTGGCATGGAAGGCAAGCTGGGCGACCGATTATGAAGATTTCCTCCTATGTAACCGACTCCATGTAACCCTAGATCTCTCTGGTGTCTATATAAACCGGAGGGCATAGTCCGGATAGGACAGATTCATTACCTTATACTCATAGGCTAGACTTCTAGGGTTTAGCCATTACGATCTCGTGGTAGATCAACTCTTGTAACACTCATATTCATCAAGATCAATCAAGCAGGAAATAGGGTATTACCTCCATAGAGAGGGCCAGAACCTGGGTAAACATTGTGTCCCCCGTCTCCTGTTACCATCGATCCTAGACGCACAGTTCAGGACCCCCTACCCGAGATCCGCCGGTTTTGACACTGACATTGGTGCTTTCATTGAGAGTTCCACTGTGCCGTTGACGAAAGGCTCGATGGCCCCTTCAATCGTCGGTAATGGCGTCGTTCAGGGAGAAACCTTTCTCCCCGGACAAATCTTTGTGTTCGGCGGCTTCGTACTGCGGGCTAACTTGCTTGGCCATCTGGAGCAGGTCGATAGCTACGCCCCTGGCCATCAGGTCAGATTTGGAAGCTTGAACTACGTCGTGGATATCCGTGGAGACTTGATCTTCGATGGATTTGAGACCCCGGCGATCGCTCCCCTTCTCTCCGATGAACATGACTCAAATATGTCATCGGAGCACACCCAGGAGATGGATCCTGTTGCTGCAATGGCCTCAGTACTGAAGCAGGTCATCCCCTCCGAGGCCATAAAGTCTGCGGCGTTGGAGCCGCACACGGATTCGACATCCTGCAATGCTGGCATTAATGGAACTCCGGACTCGTCTCCGGCTACATGTTCCAGATCAAGTGCGCCTGCGGACACCGAGCTGGATCGGTTATCGATTTTTGAATTTAGCGCCGCAGACATCTTCCAGCATTCGCCTTTGGGTGACGTACTAAATTCTTTGAAGAACTTGTCCTTGGAGGAAGACTCACAGCCGAACTATGTTCGGTTCGAGCTAGAGGCGGACGACGAGGAATTTTGCTCCCCACCCGCCACCCACTTCATAGCCACCGTCGACGACTTAACCGAAGTGCTTGACTATGGCTCCAAAGACATCACCGGTATGGACGACGATGTCGACAATGAGCAAGGCCAAGACCGGCATTCACTGGATGTTGGACGGCCACCTCTTCGTACGACGTATACATGGTTGATACACCCAAAGGATCTGGCGACGACAAAGAAGAGCCAGATAAGAATAAACCTTCTGAGACGCAGTCCAAGCGCCGGCGCCCCAAACACCGTTCTAAGCCTCGCCGCTCAAAAGATAGCAACACTGGTACCGGAGAAAATAGCACTCCGGGCGACGCCGAAAACAATGAAGACCCTGTCGGTGCTGTATCCGAACAGGAGGAACATGACGACAGACAAGACAACCCTGATGAGCAGGCCATAGAAGATGACTCGGGGGACGATAGTTATCGTCCACCCTCCAAAGCGGAGACAAGCCTCGGCAACGAACATTTCATCGTGCCTGAGGAGCCTCTGGAGCAGGAGCGCTTTAAGCTTCAACTCATAGCCACCACAAGGAGCCTGAAAAAGAAACAACAGCAACTTCAAGCTGAACAAGATCTGCTCGTCGACAGATGGACTGGCGTCCTGACAGCGGAAGAATACGGCCTCAAGCGCCTAGCCAAGAGCTACCCAAAACACACACTGCTACCTCAATTCGATGAGGAGGCACCGGAGCACACATCTCCCTCACGTAATGCGGAACGACCACCACGTGGTCGAGACAGGGCGGCCGACCGGCCACCACGCGGTCGGGATAAAGCGGCAACTCAGGCCGAACAGCAGCCTGCCCAACCGCCCCACAAAAATAAAGACGGAAGAGTTCGGGGACACACGTATGACCTCTGGCAGACCCTGGACAGTAGAGTAGGACATACAAGATCGATCTACGCATCGCAAGGACGTGCCTCGAGGCATGAAGACGGCTACCTATTCGGACGTGACAAACCTAACCACGCCCGGTCCGAATACCGCAGACGGACTCCATCAGAGCTACGCCGCGACACGGCCTGGTACAGAGGTGCCGCACACCCTCTCTGCTTCATAGACGAGGTACTGGATCATGAATTCCCCGAGGGATTCAAGCCCGTCAATATCGAATCATACGACGGCACAACCAATCCCGCAGTGTGGATCGAGGATTTCATCCTCCACATCCACATGGCTCGAGGAGATGACCTCCACGCCATTAAATACCTCCCACTCAAGCTCAAGGGACCAGCTCAGCACTGGCTTAACAGCCTGCCTGAATATTCTATCAGCAGCTGGGAGGACTTGGAAGAATCTTTCCTAGACAACTTCCAAGGAACATATGTCCGGCCACCAGACGCCGATGATCTAAGCCACATAGTTCAACAACCTAGAGAATCAGCCAGAAAATTCTGGACTAGGTTCCTAACCAAAAAGAACCAGATCGTTGACTGTCCGGATGCCGAGCCCTTAGCAGCCTTCAAACACAGCATCCGTGACGAATGGCTAGCACGCCACCTCGGCCAAGAAAAGCCAAAGTCCATGGCAGCCCTCACGGCACTCATGACTCGCTTTTGCGCGGGAGAGGACAGTTGGCTGGCCCGTAGTAACAACACAGCCAGCGAGACAGGCCCCTCTGAGGCCAAGAATAGCACTGGCAAGCTCTGGCGCAATAGGCACAAACGCCGAAGCAATGACAACAACACCGATGACACCACAGTCAACGCCGGATTCAGTGGCTCCAAGTCCGGCCAACGGAAGAAGCCCTACAAAAGAAATAATGAAGGACCTTCCAGCCTGGACCGCATACTTGACCGTCCATGCCAGATACACGGCACCCCGGACAAGCAAGCCAATCATATCAACAGGGATTGTTGGGTTTTCAAGCAGGCTGGCAAGTTAAATGACGAAAACAAAGAAAAGGGATCACAAAGTGAGGACGAGGACGAAGAGCCCCGGCAGCCGAACACTGGGGGCAGAAGAAGTTTCCCCCTCAAGTCAAAACGGTGAACATGATATATGCTACACACATCCCCAAAAGGGAGTGTAAGCGTGCACTCAGGGACGTCTACGCGGTAGAGCCAGTCGCCCCCAAATTCAATCCATGGTCATCATTTCCGATCACCTTTGATCGTCGAGACCACCCAACCAGTATCCGTCATGGTGGTTCGGCCGCATTGGTCCTCGACCCAATCATCGACGTATTTCACATAACACGAGTCCTAATGGACGGCGGTAGCAGCCTCAACCTGCTCTATCAAGACACAGTTCGGAAGATGGGCATTGACCCCTCACGAATCAAACCAACAAAAGACTACCTTCAGAAGGAGTCATACCAGGCGCCGAGGCCCGCTGTACGGGCTCAATCATGCTGGAAGTGGTCTTCAGTTCTCCGGACAATTTCCAAAGCGAGGAGTTAATCTTCGACATCGTCCCATTCCGCAGCGGCTACCACGCACTGCTCGGACGAACAACGTTTGCTAGATTCAACGCAGTGCCACACTACACTTATCTCAAGCTCAAGATGCCCGTTCCACGCGGCGTCATAACAGTCAATGGCAACATGGAACGCTCCCTCTGAACAGAGGAGCACACCGCCGCCCTAGCAGCAGAGGTACAGAGCGGCCTTCTCAAACAGCACCATAGTGCGGCTGCCGAGCCCCTGGACACCGTCAAGAGGTACCAAACTACACTTTAGCAGGACAGCAAGGCTCGTCAAGAGCTCGACTAGCAATACGGCCTCTGTACCAGTCCCGATGAAGTAGTGGCATTCGTACCACGCGTACATAATTACGCACTCGAAATTCCATGGACATTGACGGAGGCACAAGCTAACCCGGGATCTACAGTTCGGCTAGACCGACCCCGGACACACTTTTTCCTTTCTATTTCAGGTTCCTTTTCCCGCGAGCCTGATCACCAGCCCCTTCGAAGGATCGACATACAAATGGGGCATGCAGCATATGTGTGTAGGGTAACCTCCATACGTTCTTCTTGACGGTATTTTTACTTATTTCCCAGGACCCGCACGCTGCTCCTTCTTGATCCCGGGATGTTAAATAGTCCGGATGCTTATCGCACTATTTGTATAAGATACGCCTTGATGTATCCATTAAGTTATAATAAAAATTATTTGCGGCCAAGTTTCTGTGGTTTTCGCTTCTTACTTCATTTCATTTCGATCTGCTTATTAGCTACATCGGTACTCTTTTGTACGTTTCATATTCGCCAGGGGCTGCTTATCGCCCCATAACACGGCACCAAAGTCCAAACACTTCTTGTATACAAGTTCGGCACCCCGAATTTAGCATTATATGCATTGGCTCCAAATCATGTCTTTGGTCAATAGTTGGGTTGCCCGGCTCCTGTGCTTGCTGCCCTACGTTCCGCTATATCGGCTAGGGTAGTAAAGGGAGAACTACTGCGATTGTCCCAGGCCCTGACCGGATGAGCACCTCAGTAGAGAAAGCCGAAAACTGACTGTCATGATACGGCGAGAGCCGGTCAGCTGTTCGAGGGTTACAAAATCGTTGGAGATTTTTTCCGCGTCACGCGAAGGGTCGGCACTTCCCGATCAGATGCTGACAGCACCCTGGCTTGGACCAAGGGCTACGCACTTGCTTAATTATAAAACTCCTATGGCTAAGTGAGGGCGTTTAAGCCGTATAGTCTGATTGCCTTGTTCGTTGCGCTAAACAACTCCTTCAAGGACCATATAATTGGATCAAGATTGTTTAGATCCCATCCCGAACACCTCCGTACTAATTACGTGAGGGCAGAAGCCGACGACTAGCCAACCCTCAGATTGCATATAACATGGCCGCACAGGAGGAAACAATTTAAAGCATAACAAAATTACATTACAAAACAAGCTTTGTCTTTATAATACAAGGCAAAAGACAACATGAATGTATTCATTCGAAAATAATGTCCTTCAAACATTGAGCTGCCACAAGTCGAGACCCTTCTATGACATCCGCAAAATATTTCTCGGGTGTGTGGTGCTCCTTGCCCTCCGGTGGCCCGCTAGCAACTTCAACAACGTTCATCTTCGCCCCCAACATCTTGCAGCGAGCAAAGGCCATACGGGCACCTTCAATACAGGCAGAGCGCTTGACGACATTCAGCCGCGGACAGGCTTCCACTAGGCGCCTCACGTGTCCGAAGTAGCTGTCGGGCATAGCTTCGGCTGGCCATAGCCGGATTGTCAAATCCTGCGTGGCTAGTTCAGCCACCCGGTGCAGCTCCACTAGCTGCTTCAGCTGATCGGTGAAAGACATGGGATGCTCTGGCGCCGCATACTGCGCCCAGAATAGCTTCTCCGTAGAACCTCCTCCTTCGGCTCAGTAGAACTCTGCAGCGTCTGATACGCTGCGTGGTAGATCCGCAAAAGCTCCTGGGGAACTCCGGCCCCGGGTTAGTAAAAGGTACTGCCTCTCCGCATGCTTGCTTTGCATCTTAAAATCCTTACCCTCCGTGGTTTTCCTAGCCAACTGGATCTCCTGGATGACGGCCTGGGCCTCATTCCGCGCGGTCTCCGCGCCCTGACGAGCCTTGGTGAGTTCGGCCTCCTGAGCCGACGCATCATTCTCCAAGGTCTCACATTTTTTCATTGCATCTTGGAGCTCCTGCTGGATTTCCTTGACACGGGCCTTGAGCTTCTTACGGGCGGCTTGCTGCTAGACAACCTTCTCCTCGGCCTCGCCCAGGGCCTTCCTCAGGGCCTCGACCTCGGTCGCGGCTCCTGCATACATTTCGACATTACAGTCAATACACAGCGTCTCCGCTTTCCGAACACACATCAAGACATTACTTACCTTGCTTCTCCTGCAGCCGCACTCTAACCTCACAGAGCTCGTTCTCGGTCCGCTCCAGCCTCTGCCTCAGTTCAGAGACTTCGGCAACATGTGAGGTCGCGGCCAACAGCGACGCCTGCTCATGCACAGATATCATGTTAGTCTCCTTCACTAGAGGATTGATCCTCTGTCCGGTTCCTCTTACCGAGCACCGGACAGTGTCTCAGGGGCTACTGACTATATGAGGTTTTTTTCTCTGTTATTTACCTGGAAACCTGTCAACAGGTTGCTGCAGGCTTCGTTCAGTCCACTCTTGGCGGACTGAACCTTCTCGATCACCGCGCTCATAAGAACACGGTGCTCGTCCATAACGGAGGCGCCTCGTAGCGCCTCCATCAGGTTATCCGGCGCCCCTGGATGGACAGGGGCCACCGGCGGAAACGGTGCACCCCCCTCCTTCAAAGGGGGCTGCCCGCCTGACTCCGGAGCCATATGGGTCTCCGGAATCATATCCGGCTGAGGGCCAAGCTGGATGCGGCCCACTTCGCCAGTCTCCATGGGGATCATCTCCTCCATGTGTCCGGCAGTGGAGGCTTCGCCTCTCGGCGCCTCCCGGACAGCGCCCTGGGTTCCTCCCCGGCTCGGATCGGCCCTCCGGGACAGCGCCTCGGCGTCGTCCCCGGCCCTGGGGGAGTAAGCAGGCGGTGGCGACTGGCTCGCCATCTCCGACGGAGCCAACAAACTTCCAGACGAGGATCTCTGGATTAGCTCGCAGGCCGGACTGCAATAGTACGGCTAACTACATCAAGTTAATGGAGAGAAAGGGCTGGATGTGCGCATAAATAAGCCATGTAACTTACGATGCGGCCTGGGGCTTTGTGCGGGGGCGTCGTTCTGGACTACTCTCAACGTCCCACGCAGTGTTGGCCGCCGGAACGCCCTTCCCCTTTTTAGGCGCCTCCGCCTCCAGATGCGCCGGAGCTGCCCTCTTCTTCTTCCTCTCCTTATGGGGAGGATTGTTTTCTTCTGTCACGCCCAATATGCGACCCTATCCTAAAGGAACTCGAAGGTCCCACCAAGGATAGACCCGCATATTGCAACTAGCAACGCTATAAGAGGGGCTGAGCAAAAGCGGTAACATAGCCAAACAACGGTTTTCTAGGAAGGATTCCAAAGGTTAGAGGTTCATGGCAATTTGGGAGGCTTGATAAGCAAGTGGCAGGTAACGCGGCATAGCGATAGCATCGAGGCAACTAGCATAGCAATGATAGTAATGAGATCCAAGGTGATGGTCATCTTGCCTGAAATCCCGCTAGGAAGAAGAATGAGTCCATGAAGAGATGAAGCCACAAAGACGAACCAAGCGTAGACGAACGAATCCTCACGATCGCAACGAAACAGGAACTAACGAGAAGGAGCACAACCGGAAAGAAGCAAACAACATGGTAAACACACAACACATAAGCATGACATGATGCTCAACCAAGTATGATGCATGACAAAGCTATATGATGCTACTCATGGCAAGAGATGATGCATACAAGAGCAACACTTCAAAGTAAGTTTAAATGAGGCCGGAAACAACATATAACAATTCCGGTAAGTCCTCATAGGCAAATTTCAAAATTGGTACAGATCTGAATAAACTTTATGTTCAAATTGTTAAACAGCAAGTTAAGATGCACCAAGATGATCTACACGAAATTCTAGTCAAGTTACATATAAAGTTCATTTAATTCGGAGCTACGGCCTAGAAGATATGAGCAAAACAAGTTAAACATGGCATTGATGCAAAATGCATTCAAACATCAAGCAAACATACTCAAAACATGGATGCAACAAGGTAACATGAAACTACATGCAAATCTAAGCAAGTTTCATATAGAGCACACTCAAAACGGAGCAACGGTTCAACACATACACGTGAAAACAAGTTTAAAGAACAAGCTGTCCAAAACAGCAACTAGGCATCTTGCAAGCATCAAAACAACATGCTACAACATCTCAACATGAAAAAAAGGCATGGACATGATGTAAAGGTAACGCATTACAAAACATGAATACTGAGCTATCTCCAGAAATCACTACAACATGCTCAAAAAGGACATGGCAAGATTGCAAATAATAACAGTTTCACAGACACTGCAGAATTTCACTGGCCATGGCAGAAATAACATCAGGTTGCAATGTTTAGAGCTATCAAACAACATGATACAGCAGGCTATCAAGGAAAACTAGAGCATGGAATGCTAGTACTAAAAGCAATTAACAAAACTCCCTTACTGAACTTATTCCAAAGATCAACATAAAAGATGGTAGCGCCCAAGCAAACATAGCAAATGATATGACAGATTACAGACTTTGGTGAAAATAACAGTACATGGCAGGAACAACGATAGGTGGGCATGTTTGGGAGCTTGTACCACTCACCACAAAGCATTTCATGGCATGTGAAGGCATCAAACAGTAAGATGGCATAATTATGAAGCTAAGAGTGGCAAGAGCAAGTTTGTAGGGTGCATGGATCAGTAGCAAAATACATGTCAAAACTGAACTTCATGTTAACAGGCTGACAGCAACATTATTTAGCAAGTTGAGAGCAAGATAACAACAAGCTACAACAGGCTATAAACGCAAACAAGGGCATGGATGGATAGAGCATAACATGTATAACAAAACATCCTTAGTGAATATCTCCAGATTATGCATAGAACTCATGGTGACAGCAGGTTTATATGGCATCATAATGATACAGCTACATACTTGGCAGAAATGACTTGTCACAGAAATCAGCAACATCACGGAGGCTACTTGGCATGCTTGTGCTAGTCACCACATAGATCACAAAAATACAAGACAAGCACCTCTGTAAAGATGACATGATTAAGTTCAAAACTCATGTAGAGCTCATGCTCATAGGATGCACACACAAAATGCAACGAAAAAGACAAATCACCAAGTTTTTTTAGCAGACAACAGTTAACATCATATAGCACTCTTGCAATGATGATTAGGGCATCAAGAGGCTTTCAAACAAACATGACACAAAGGAACAAAATGAATAGCATCTCATGATGAACATTTTGACATATTATGCACGCAAAACGGAGCAGTATGCACAAAGATACAAGTAGTCAAACATGCCTAAATGACATGATGAAATCTTGGGACTTGGTCATATTTCACCTCACAGAAAACTGGATGGAGCCGTACTGGGACGAGGAGGAGCGTGGACGGCGCGGTTCAGTGGCTGTTTGGATCGGGGGACGGCGTGATCCTGGGACGGGGCCGTCCCGGGTCCGGGTCAACGGCGGCGGCGAGACGCGGCCTCCGGCGGCGGCACGAACGGCGGCCACGCGAGGCCGAGACGGGGCGGATCCGGGCGCTCCTGCCCGGATCTGGCCGGAGCGGCGACCGGAGACGGCCGGCGAGCTCCCAGTGTAGCAGCGCGGGGAGGAGGTCGAGGCGGCGGGGTCGATCTGGCCGGCGGCGAGGTACAGCAGCCGCGGGTGGCAGAGCAGGGCGGCGCGGGAGGCGCATGGCGGCGGGGCGCGGGAGGCGAGGCGGCGAGCGAAGGGCGGCGTCCGGTCGGCCGGGCGCGGGTCCGGCGGAGGCGCGGGAGGCGAGGCGGCGAGCGAAGGGCGGCGTCCGGTCGGCGGCGGAGCAGGGTCCCGGCGGACGACGCGATTCCGGCGAGGCGGCGCAGAGCGCTGGCGGCGGAGGCGAGCGGGCGACGCGCGCGGGCTGCCCCAGGCCCCGATGGGCTCGGGCGGGCCTGCCCCGGCCCCCGGGCGGGCTGGCAGCGGAGGGAGCGGTGCAGGACAGGTGGCGGCTCGGGATAGGCTCAGCGCGGCGGCGGACATGTCCGGCGGCGCGGAGGAGCGGGGCTAGGGTTTCGTCTGCGATTTGGACAGGGGGGTTGCACATATTTATAGGTAGAGGGAGCTAGGAGAGTCCAAATGAGGTGCGGTTTTCGCCCACACGATCGTGATCGATGACCGAGAGTATGGAGGGGGTTTGGATGGGCTAGGTGGGCTGTGTGAAGGGGTGCTGGGCTGCCAAAGAAAAGGGGGTTTCGGGGTTACACGGTTAACCGTTGGGGCATCAAACGACCTCCAAATGGAATGAAATTTGACGGGCGGTCTAGCGGTGATAAACAAAGTCCACTCGGCAAATCTCGGCCCATTCCGAGAACGTTTTTCTCCCCCTCACGAAACAAGGTCTGAGAGGGGCGACGGGCGCGTGTGGGAGTGCCGGATCGCGAAACGGACAACGGGGAAAATGACCGGATGCAAGTTTTGAAAGACATGGAGATGAAATGCAGATGATGACATGGCAAAATGCAACACGCAAGCAAATGACATGGCAACAACGACGAATAACTGGAAGACACCTGGCGCATCGGATCCGGGGCGTTACATCTTCCTCCTCCTCCTCTCCCCCGTCATTGTCCTCAGGGACAGAGGAATGATTTTCGTCATCTTCGGACGCCGCGTCCGAAGTACCCTTACGACGGAGGCTGCTCTTGGCCCCCTTTGCCTTCTTTGTCTTCTTCTCTGGCGCCTTATATGGCACCGGTACTAGCATCTCCGCCAAGCACGGGATGACTGGTTCTTCGGGCAGCGGAGCCGGACACTGGATCCGCTTCGCCCTCTCCGTCCAGTCCTGAAGGAGCAATAACAAAGGCTCAGACATCATCCTCGAAACAATTAGGTTGAGGACTCGTTCGAAATAACATACCTTGCTGGCGGGGTGTGTACAATCGTGACCACGGTCCAAATCCGTGGCCGGTGGTTTCTCATTGCCCTTGAAGAGCAATTTCCATGCGCCCTCGTGCGTAGTCTCGAAGAGCCTCACCAGGGTCCGATGCTTCTTTGGATTGAACTCCCACAGCGGCCGGCTTCGACGCTGGCATGGAAGGATCCGGCGAACTAACATCACCTGGATCACATCAATGAGCTTGACGCTCTTGGTCACCATGATCTAAACACGCGTCTGCAGCGTATCAGCTCGTCAGGCGAAC
Organism: Aegilops tauschii subsp. strangulata; assembly: GCF_002575655.3. Lineage (NCBI taxonomy): Eukaryota > Viridiplantae > Streptophyta > Magnoliopsida > Poales > Poaceae > Aegilops > Aegilops tauschii. The sequence goes on from NC_053037.3 coordinate 394,457,299, forward strand.
ACCAGTCCAGACTCTTCTCGACCCAGGAGGTGAGTCACATAGGAGCGCCGAAGCGGAATTCGGCAGCCGCGGCCCAGGAGGTGCCGCGTGGTTCTGTGACATAGAACCACTGCTTCTGCCACTCCTTTACCGTCTCCACAAAGGTGCCTTTGGGCCAAGAGACGTTGGACAATTTACTCACCATTGCCCCTCCGCACTCCGCGTGCTAGCCATCTACCCCCTTCGGCTTCACGTTGAAGACTTTGAGCCACAGTCCGAAATGGGGGTGGATGCGGAGGAAGGCCTCGCATACGACGATAAACGCCGAAATGTTGAGGAAGGAATTCGGGGACAGATCATGGAAATCTACCCCGTAATAATACATTAGCCCGCGGACGAAGGGGTGAAGTGGAAACCCTAGCCCGCGGAAGAAATGGGGGATGAATAAGACCCTCTCTGTGGGCTCCGGCGTGGGGATGATCTGTCCCTCGACCGGCAGATGGTGGGCGATCTCTTTCGCCAAATATTCGGCCGCCCGGAGCTCAGTAATGTCCTCCTCCATGAAGGAGGAGACCATCCACTTGCCCTGACCACCGGATCCGGACATGGTTGCTGGGGTGGAAAGGAGATTGGAACTTGGGCGCTGGAGCTCAAGGTTGGGAAGGCAGAGACAGAGAGAAAGCGTGAGAAGACGAAGGGGGAATCCTTATCTCCTTATAAAGGCAACAAATATTAAACGCCTCCTCACTCGCCTTGAGATTCGCTTATTCCCAAGGGCTGTGTAAACGGCACGGTTGGGTTACCCATGCCCGCATTGATGAGAATCCCGCGATAAGCGGACACGATCTCTGCTTCGACAAGACGTGCCAATTGCAACCGCATCTTGGAACGTGGGACAAACGGTTCGAAATTATGACCGAACGGACGTAACGTCACATTGCAGAAAGTTGCCAGCGGATGGGACTCGTGTAAAATATATAAATTCTCTCTGCGGTTGTGCGTGGTGTGTAACAGGTCCAGATACAATCATCGCATCCGAAGACTATCTTGGAGTTCGGAAAAGGGGGGAACCCGCCTTGCAATGCCGAAGAAAATCTGTGCGCCGGACTCCTCGTCATTGAAGCCAGGTTCAGGGGCTACTGAGGGAGTCCTGGACTAAGGGGTCCTCGGGCATCCGGCCTATTATCTGTTGGGCCAGACTGATGGGCCATGAAGACATGAAGGCCGAAGACTATACCTGTGTTCGGATTGGACTCTACTTGGCGTGGAAGGCAAGCTAGGCGACCGATTATGAAGATTTCCTCCTATGTAACTGACTCCATGTAACCCTAGATCTCTCCGATGTCTATATAAACCGGAGGGCATAGTCCGGATAGGACATATTCATTACCATATACTCATAGGCTAGACTTCTAGGGTTTAGCCATTACGATCTCGTGGTAGATCAACTCTTGTAACACACATATTCATCAAGATCAATCAAGCAGGAAGTAGAGTATTACCTCCATAGAGAGGGCCCGAACCTGGGTAAACATTGTGTCCCCCATCTCCTGTTACCATCGATCCTAGACGCACAGTTCGGGACCCCCTACCCGAGATCCGCCGGTTTTGACACCGACACCGCCCGCCACCCCCTCGGCCCCTCCGGTACGTTCCCCATTCACACTTGCACATGCTCCTCCGCGTCTATACTATGGCACCTCCTATCGCGGCGGTAAACACTTAGCTCGACGCCTGCCGCCGCCGCCAGGCTGCCGGCAAAGCCCACCGCATTTCACCACTTCCGCTTGCCGCCGCCTATCGCCATCGACTTTCTCGACGCTGCTCGTGGTCGACCCAGCTCCGGTCGGTTGGGGAATCTGCAGTACTGAGGGTTCTTTCTCATGGACGACAAGGTAACTAATTTAAGGAGATATTATCTCATCTCTTATCCCAGTTCATCTGCCTCCTTTAATCACCCGGCGAAAATCGCCGTGAATTCATTTTTATTCGAGCTGATTTGAGGGTTTTCTTTCATTCATAGAATGTACAGTGCGCAGACACTTCAGGACTTGGAGACCGCCGCCAGAGATTTCATCTCATCGTACCAGATAACTTGAGGACGCGCGCGGTATGTTCAATCTCACCCTAAATCGGTTGGCATGGCCTACTTTCCAGAACATATTCTAAATATTGCTACATTTGGATAAAAGGTGCCACATGCACCATATATGTCAAAGGGGATGTTTCCCCTCTTCTTTCTATATTAGGCAAATTAATGATGTATTGTTCTTTCGATTACTCTCATATTTGCATGACATCATGTTTACCCTATCTGTTTAATTATAGACTTTTGCTTCGATTTCAACTGATATACAGTTCTTTCAATTTGGGCCCATATTTGCATGTTACCATATTTTCTTTATCAATCCTACCATTTTCTGCAGGACATCCCTCGGTATGCAACAGATTATGTAGTGCACAATTTTTCCCTTTACATACATCAAGGCTCCACGAATGTCATACTGCACACAAACCATGGATTTACAATCGTTGCTACTGTAAGACTTGATGAATGTGGTGACTCCTATTTTGGCACTGGCTTTTGGAATTGTTGAGGATATAACCGTTGGAGTCACCCGCCCAGGAGGGGCCGGGTTACCCATGATGGTTACTACGTGAGGCCCAGTACCAAAGATGAAGACGGCGGGTCAATAATGGGCCCAAGACCCGGAGATGGCTTAAGGCCCGTAGCATTAGCCGCCGTTAGGGTAAAACTTGTAGTGTAAGGCAAGAATAGTTGAGAGTCCGAGCCGGACACTCTTATGAGCCGGCCGGGACTCTGAGGGTCGCTGGGCGTCAACCTCTCTATATAAAGGGATGACCCGGCGGCGGTTTAGGGACAAGTAAGATCTCGTCGAAAGCCAGGCATAGCAATTAAGCTCCCTGGTCATCGAAACCATAAGCAATACCACCTCAACTGGACGTAGGCTGTTACCTTAACCGTAAGGGGCCGAACCAGTATAACCCTCGTGTTCCTTGTCCCGTTTAACCCCTTTTAGCTTCCTAGTGGCGATGGCTCCACGACTAAGTCCTAGCACGAGGACATCTGCCATGACAATTCCACGACAGTTGGCGCCCACCGTGGGGCTGGCGCACGGTGGATTTGAGTTCTTGAAGGGAAGCTTCGAAGGGCTCAAGGGATACGTTGTGGGCCGGATGACCAAGAGTCGTCGCGGCAAGCTCTACATCGACGATGCAAATTGGGGCCCCGACGCCGGCTTAATTGAGTACGGGTACCGGGTCCCCTTCGGCGGAATTCATGTCTTCATTGGCAAGATTGGTGAGCCGGGCCCTGAGCCGGATCTCTGCGCCGATCTCATCGAGACGGCTCAGTGCGCATGACTCGCCCGGGCCTTACCGGCCTTGAAGCATGCTTTTGTGGGATGTATCCATGGAGGGCTCTCTGATGGATCTGGATCTGGTGATGAGACGGCCGCCGGCTCTGACGGCGAGTCGTCCACAGATGAGTCAAACTCATTGTATCAACTTCAAGATGGCAGGCTCAGGGGTCGTTCCGATGGTGACAGTATTCCGGACCCTTTTGAGCCGCCGAGCCGGGTTGGAATCTTCATGGCCGGTGCACAGCCTGTTCAAAACCCTACCGCTGGGTCAGGAAACCCGGTGCCCTCGCCGGCCCAGGTGCTGATGGATCTCACGGACAAGATGACGGCCCTGTTGACCGCCACGGTTGACCCGGCGGATCAAGCTCAGCATGACGCGGAGGTGGCGCAGTTAAAGTTAGATCTAGTAAAAGCCAAGGAGGATCTGGCGGCGGAGGGGATCAGGATGGCTGCGGAGAGGGCCGCTCCCGACGCCCAGACTCAGTTGATTCAGGCGCAGTCCTTCCGGCTCACGATGGATCAGAACGCGTCCAATGAGGTCATGAGAAGGAGGCATCAAAAGGCCCAATCTCGACTCCCTCCGGTCTACGATCCTCGAAATCTCTTTAACACGCCAGGTGCAGGGTCTAGTAACCCGCCAGAGATCGTAGTACCCGGAGCTGGGACACCAATTCAGCCCCAAGTGATGGGACCGCCCCGGGTAAACCCTGCCCCACCTCAGTACGTGCCAATACCACCAGGTCATTATGCCAACCAGCTGGAAAACATGGTCGCCGCGGCGGCACGGCTGGCGGCTCTCCCAATCGATGGCGACTCTCCAACGGCGGTTGAAACCCGCCGGGTCAGGGAGCTCCTTCAGACAGCTCTGGCGCAGCAGGAGGCATACTCTTATAGCCGGGACAGGATCCATTCAACCCCTCGTCCAGGCCGGAGCCCGAGTTATAGCAGACACATGGTTTCAGTGACCGGCTCAAGTAATGTCCGACGCCATGACTTGCCCCCTGGCCATGGCCCGGCTCATAACGGAGCCTTTCACACAGCAGACCAAGACAGAGCACGGCAAGAGGCGGAGCAAGTGCCTCAGGTGACGGCTTACCAGACACCCCCGGATTATCCGACGGCTTCCGTCGACGTGGGTATCCCCACGAGGACTAGAGGTGTCCCTTGTTTAGTGCCGGCTCTCCGCAATGAACGTCTACCCAAGGACTTCAAATGGCCTAGGAAGGTGCCTAATTACATGGCTGATTTACAACCCGGAGCCTGGATCGAGAGCTATGAGATGGCCATGGAATTGCTGGAGGTCAGTGAAGCAGCGATGGCCAAGTACTTCACCATGATGTTAGATGGGACTGCCCGCACTTGGTTGAAAGGGCTGCCACCGAATTCCATCAGGTCTTGGGCTGAGTTGAAAGCCCGGTTCATACAAAACTTTAAAGACACCTGTAGGCAGTCTATGTCAATTGTGGATTTGACTAACTGTAAACAGCAGGAGGGCGAGTCTACGATGCATTGGGTTCGCCGGGTCAAGGAGATAATACATTCATCTGATAAGATGGATGCCGGCTCTGCAGTCTTGATGTTGGAGCAGAATTGTCGCTTCCTGCCCCTGAAGATGAAACTCGGGCGGCTCAAACGCGACTGCAATGACATGGGTACGCTGATGGCGGCTCTCGTCAAGTACGCCGACTCTGATAGTACCAAGGACCCCGCTTCAGATGATGAAAGGACAGGGAAGGGAAAAAAGAACGGCAATGGCAAGGGCCCTCAGCATAACCCGGCAAATCAAGGAGGTAACAAGCATAAGGCTGATGGCAGCATGGAGTTTGTGGCCAATGCCAGCGCACAGGGTAACAACCAGCGACGTAAAGGGAGGCCACCTCCCCGAGCCGGCGGTTCAGGCCCGACGCTTGAGCAGTTGTTGAATGAGCCTTGTCCAAGGCATGGCTCCAGGGAGAAGCCAGCTACTCATCTATGGAAAGATTGCCCAATCATGAAGGCCTTTAAGAATTCCAACGCCTTTAATGGCAACAATGGCCCGGGCGGCGGCTCAGGCGCCGGCGGCTTTCATGGCCTGGGCGGCGGCTCAAATTCCAATCCTCAGAACGGTCAAGGGGGCTTTAATCAGCAGTCTAGCCAAGGTCATCAACAGCAGCAGGGGGGTTACCAGACCAATCCAAGGCAGCTTAACGGTGGACAGTATCACGTATTTACCACTAGTCTGTGTAAGCGAGATCAGAAGCTTCATAAGAGGGTTGTGAATGCAGTTGAGCCGGCGGTTCCACGCTATTTAAGATGGTCTGAGCAGCCTATTGTGTGGAGTAGGGAGGATCACCCTCCCCGGGTTGATAATCCGGGTCACTTGGCCCTGGTGGTGGCTCCTCAGGTGGGAGGATATAAGTTCACTAAGGTGCTCATGGATGGAGGCAGCAGCATCAACATCCTCTATTATGAGACTTTCCGTCGTATGGGGTTGATTGATAAGAACCTCAGCCAGTCCAATACTATTTTCCATGGTGTGGTGCCTGGTAAGTCGGCTTATCCAGTTGGTAAGATCGAGTTGGAAGTGGCCTTTGGAGACGAGTACAACTACAGGGTGGAAAAATTGACCTTTGAGGTGGTCAAGATAAGAAGTCCGTATCATGCCATATTTGGGCGGCCGGCTTACGCCAAGTTCATGGCACGGCCGTGTTACGTGTATTTACAGCTCAAGATGTCGGGTCACAATGGGACCATTACGGTTCATGGCAGCCGGAAGGTGGCCTTGGAGTGTGAGGAAGGCGATGCGGCTTATGCAGAATCTGTTTGTGCAACAGAGGAGTTGAAATTTTACAAGGACAATGTTGACCCAACAGATATGACCTCTCTGAAAAAGCCGACTACGGAGCATGAGCCGGCGATGAAATTTAAGTCGGCTGATGAGACTAAACTTGTTGATTTTGTTCCAGGTGATTCATCTCAGCAGTTTAGCATCAGTGCCAATCTGGATCCAAAATAGGAAAGCACGCTCATCGAGTTCATCCGTGAGAATAGGGACATTTTTGCATCGAAACCTTCTGACATGCCTGGTGTACCTAGAGAACTCGCTGAGCACACACTCAATGTTGATCCGAAATTCAAGCCGGTCAGGCAATTCCTTCGGCGGTTTAATGAGGAAAGGCGGAAAGCCATTGGAGAAGAGGTGGCCCGGCTCTTGGCGGCCGGGTTTATTGTTGAAGTCTTTCACCCAGAGTGGTTAGCTAACCCGGTGCTCGTGCTCAAGAAGAATGGCACCTGGCGGATGTGTGTGGACTACACGGACTTAAACAAGGCATGTCAGGCTGATCCTTTTGCCCTTCCCCGTACTGATCAAATCATTGATGCTACAGCGGGTTGCGAGCGCTTAAGTTTCTTGGATGCTTATTCTGGATACCATTAGATTAAAATGGCAGTTAAGGACCAGGAGAAGACGGCGTTAATCACTCCCTTTGGAGCCTTCTGTTATGTGTCTATGCCTTTTGGACTCAAGAGTGCACATGCGACTTATCAGTGTTGCGTGCAGAACTGTCTTCATAACCAGATTGGGCGCAATGTTCATGCCTATGTGGATGATATTGTGGTTAAGTCCAGGGAGAAGGAAACCTTGATAGATGACCTGAGGGAAACCTTTGATAATCTCCGGGTCTACAAGATGATGCTTAACCCAGCCAAGTGTGTTTTTGGTGTCCCTGCAGGCAAGCTCTTGGGTTTTCTGGTTTCTCATAGAGGCATTGAAGCTAACCCGGAGAAGATCAAGGCAATCACCTCTCTGGCTAAGCCAGTGTGTATAAACGACGTCCAGCGCCTGGCGGGTCGTATCGCTGCTTTAAGCCGGTTCATAAGCCGTTTGGGTGAGAAGGCCATGCCATTGTACCAGTTGATGAGGAAAACTGATGACTTTGTCTGGAATGATGCTGCTAATACTGATTTTGAGGATTTGAAGAGACGGCTGGCGGAGCCCCCAGTCCTTGCTGCTCCGGTTGACAAGGAGCCTTTATTACTGTATGTAGCTGCTAACACACGGGCCGTCAGTGTGGCTGTGGTGCTGGAGCGCAAAGAACAGGGTAAGGAGCATCCGGTTCAGCGGCCGGTTTATTACGTCAGTGAAGTGCTCATTGAGTCCAAACAGCAGTATCCACATTGGCAGAAGCTTGTTTATGGTGTGTTTATGGCAAGCCGGAAGCTTAAGCATTATTTCCAGGGTCACCCTATCACTGTGGTTAGTTCTGCTCCCCTTGGAGATATCATCCAAAACAGAGAAGCCACAGGGAGAGTGGCTAAGTGGGCTATAGAGCTCGGGCCTCATGGTCTGAAATACGTACCACGCACTGCTGTTAAATCTCAAGCTTTGGTGGATTTCATCAACGATTGGACGGAGCTACAAGTGCCCGAGCAAAAGCCGGATAATACATATTGGACTATTCACTTCGATGGGTCCAGGCAATTGGAGGGCTCGGGGGCTGGAGTTGTATTGGCTTCCCCTAAAGGGGACAAGTTCCATTATGTGCTACGGTTGATGTTTTCTTGCACTAACAATGCGGCTGAGTACGAGGCCTTGCTCCATGGTCTCCGGATGGCTAAGGAGATGAGCTTGAGCCGGGTAAGGTGCTTCGGCGACTCAGACTTAGTGGCTCAACAAGTATCAGGCAAGTGGGATTCCAAGGACCCTCTCATGGCGGCTTATCGCCGTGAAGTTGATGCCATTGCTGGACACTTTCAGGGTTACCAAGTAGAGCACATCGATCGCAGGAAGAACGAGGCGGCTGATGCATTAAGCCGGCTGGGCTCTCAGCGAAAACCGGTGCCGCCTAATACTTTCCTGGACATCTTGCATAACCCTTCTGTTAAGGTGCCTACAGAGGAAGACTTGGCTGTCCCTGACCCGGAGGCATAGTTGGTGGCGGCTCTTCACATCACCCCGGACTGGACAGTGCCCTACTTGGCTTACATGACCCGGGGAGATTTGCCTGAGGATGAAACTTTGGCTAGACAAATAACCCGGCGGTCTAAGTCAATGGTTGTTATCAATGGTGAACTGCATCGCCGCAGTGTTACGGGAGCGTTTCAGCGTTGTGTCTCCCCTGAGGAAGGTCAAGAAATCTTGCGTGAGATTCACGAAGGGGATTGTGGCCATCATGCCGGCTCAAAATCCCTTGTGGCCAAAGCTTTTCGTCATGGTTTTTATTGGCTGACGGCTCATGCTGATGCGGAGGACTTGGTCAGTAAATGTGATGGTTGCCAGAGATTCTCGCGACGGGCTCATGTGTCGGCTCAGGAGCTAAGGATGATACCAATCACTTGGCCATTTGCGGTCTGGGAGCTTGATATGGTTGGGCCTTTTAAAAGGTCCAAGGACAAGAAGACCCACCTTTTGGTGGCAGTTGACAAATTCACAAAGTGGGTTGAAGCAGAGCCAGTTAGCAAGTGTGACGCAGCCACGGCGGTTCAGTTCATGAAAAGGGTGATATTTCGCTTTGGCTTTCCACACAGCATTATAACTGACAATGGTACCCATCTGTCCAAGGGCGCCATGGAGGAGTTTTGTCAACGAGAGCATATTTGACTTGATGTTTCATCAGTGGCTCACCCTCAATCCAATGGTCAAGCTGAGAGAGCTAATCTGGAGATTCTGAAAGGCATCAAGCCCCGGCTTTTGGTCCCTTTGCAACGGACGCCGGGTTGTTGGGTGGAGGAGTTACCCTCCGTGTTATGGAGCATCAATACTACTCCTAACAGATCTACGGGTTATACGCCTTTCTTCATGGTTTACGGAGCGGAAGCAGTCCTCCCTAGCGACATCCGTCATGACTCGCCTCGAGTGGCGGCTTATGTTGAGGCGGATAATGAACAGGCGCGCCAAGATGCTCTTGACTTGTTGGACGAACAGCGTGATGTGGCAGCAGCTCGCTCAGCGATTTACCAACAAGACCTGCGCCGTTATCACAGTCGCCGGGTTAAGTCCCGGGTCTTCCAGGAAGGTGATCTGGTGCTCCGGCTCATCCAAGATCAAACAGATGCACACAAGCTATCCCCGCCTTGGGAAGGGCCCTTTGTGGTCAGCAAGAACTTGCACAACGGGTCATACTACCTTATTGGCGTTCGGGAGCATAAAGATTCACGCAAGTCGGAGGAGGAGACCCGTCGGCCGTGGAACATAGCTCAGCTTCGGCCTTATTACACTTGAGCCACCGGCTTTCATAATGTACATATTTCCATAGCCATGTACATATTATTTTAAATAATAAAGCAGGACCTCTGTCCTTTTCTCCTCCAAAGATAAAAGTGTTGTTTCCATTACACCATCACATGGTCATTTGGAGGTGGATCCGGCTTATGATCGTATTCGAATCTAGCCGCACGCAATATAATCACTTGGGGGCTTCCTGTTCAAACATAGGTCGTATTCGAACCAAAGAGAACATAGCTGTCGATACCCATTTGATTGGCAAAGTGCCGAGCTCATTGGGGAGTTTTCTTTGATCATATTTGAATCATAGCTCAACCCCCTTTGGGAACCGACGTGGATCGTATTCGAATCAGCGTCGTTAAACAACTCTTAAGGTCATTTGGGGGCTTCCTGTTCAAACATGGGTCATATTCGAACCAAAGAGAACATAGCTGTCGGTACCCTCTTGATCGGCATCGCCAAACCCACTGGGGGCTGTATGATCGCATTCGAATCTTAGCTTAACCCCTTTGGGACGGGTTTCTGGTCGTATTCGAACCGGAGGCCCCTAAGTTTTGATTTTCTGATTTACAACAAGTTCTTCTGGTTGTATCAACAGTGTACATGGCGGTTCTTATTCCGCCGACTTAACTTTGATTCACAGTGTTAGTCACACACAATCAGCATTATCAAAACTGGTAAACCGGAGTGGAGGTACCAACCTATTATCCGGGTTACATAAACCGGAAGTATACTTGAAGGCCTGTAAGTATGCTATTATGGTTACATCAAGGACATAATTGAGGACCAGTCTTTGGTAACTTAGATTCATATTCCGGGTTATATGTATGAGACTATGATTCTCAGTGCGGTAAGCCGCATAGAGACTTGTGACTTGTTTTTCTATGCAGGATGGTTAAAGACAGCTATTCGAGCTTAAGGAAAATAAATGATCAATTATGACACGGAAGAATATAAGGAAGCAACTTCAATGGAGTTAAGCATTCAACATGTGCACGATGGCACGACAAAGTTAAAATGTTGGTCCTACTCTAATACAAGACTCCCCGAGTCCAAAAGGGTGAAGCATTGTTTAACAAGCATAATCATGGGCCGCCTAAAGAGTCAAGAAGCTTGCCGGGTCGAAGCTTCCGGCTCATCCCTCTCCGCTCCTCCGGCTGTTCCCATGACCTGGAAGGTTGACGATTTCCAGTCAATGCCACTCAAAGCTTCAAATTGAGCTTCCTCGTCAATTAACCCGGCCGGGTCAATTTCCGGGGCAAAGGTGTGCTTACGAGTCGGCGGGACCAAGCTGATGGCTTCATAACGCGGAGTGGGGATCCTCTGATTCTCTGCGTCGTAGCCCGGCTGGTACTTGGTCAGATCGGTGTCATTCCCAATCAGGGTGGCCACCGGGCGCACGATCTTCACACAGGCAGCAAAGTCTTTTTGGTCGAAGGGGGTGCCGTCTTCCTTCAGGCTGGGATATCCAAGTGCTATGTCAGCCGGGTCTAGCTCTGGAAGGAAAGCCTTGGCCCGGCTCAGAGCAGCTATGGCTCCCGCTCTTGCAGAGGCCCGTCGCAGCTCTTGGAAACGCTGAGGAAGAACGGCAAGCCGGCGAAGTACGTCCGGCAGGTGAGTCGGAACCTCATTGGATAGGGCCACCACGGCCAGAGCGCGCTGTGACCCGGTGTAGAGTTGCTCCACCAGGGTATACACGGCCTTCAGCTTGGTCAGCATGTTCTGATTGAGGTTGGCGCTTCTGGGACCTGTTTAACAAAGTAAGATAAGCCGTTATCAATGATGGGAGTTATGAGACATAAAAACTATAAACTTGTTCAAAGCCTGCAGAAGGACTTACCGAAGATTGCGGCGACCATCTGTGATACATGGCGTTTTAAGCCGGAGAGTTCGGCGGTTCTCTCCGTCAGAGCCTTCTCCGCCTGTTCGGCCCGGCTTACAAGAGCAGCCTTTTCTTCGGCCCAAGTCTTCCTTTCAGCTTCAAACTTCTTCTTCAGCTTCTCTTGAGCAGCAATGCTGGATTCAAATTTGGCGTTGGCCTTCCGGGTCTCAGTTTCCTGAGTCTTCAGGCGGTTCTTCAGCTCAGAGATATCAGCCTCAAACTTCTTGCAAGCAGCCTGTACAATTTCCGGGTTATAGTATGAATAATTATTATGCAATTTTAAAGTCCCAAGCACTTTCCAAGCAAAGACACTTGGCACTTGGGGGCTAATGCATGTTGAAAGTTTCTATCTACAAAGTTACCGGTTCATGAAAGTAAGCCGGAAGTTAAGTCTACAACATATTCTATCATAAGTAGTAGACTTGGGGGCTAGAGTATGGTAAAGATGACTATGCAGTAAGCAATAGAGTGGTACCTCAGACTTCTGCTGTATCTGCTTCACCATGTCAATCTCCAGGTCCCGGCTGCTATGCACCTGATTGACATAGCCAGAGATGATATCTCCAATGCTTAGGTTGGCGTAGTTGGTGATGTCCAGCTTGGCCCTGCGGCGCTCTAGCAACTCTTCCTTCGCAGAGCACTTAGCCAACGCAGTGGGTCTCCCCGGCTCGAGAAACTCCGTCCGGGTGATTACCACGTCCGGGTCATCGGCCGGCTGAGCCAGGCTGGAGATGTCCGGGTTGGTGGAAGTCTCCATGGCTGGCTCGTCGGTTGGAGCGGTGGCTTCAAGAGCAGAGGCAGCTGGCGGCTCTTGAGCTGAAACCTCCGGCTCAGGCAAGACCGGCTCTTCGACCGGTTTATTCTTCTTCGCCCTCTTGCTGAGCTTTGCCTAGGCACTGAAAGGACAAAAGGTTAGTACAAAAGTATGAGTAAAGATAAGCACAACAAGAGATGATCATCATTACCCGGGTACGGTCTTGAAAGCCGGCAGGTTCGATTGCATAGAGTCACCAGAGGAAGGTGAAGTTTCCTGATAATTTGAATCAGAAGAATTGAGCGGTTGACGTATAACGCCCGCCAAAGGATGAAAAGGATATAAGTTGGAGATAACCTCGGTCCGGCGCTTCCTTGATGCTTCAGGTAAGCCGGAGGAGAGGTCTGCATCCTTGTTGGTCCGGGTGTGCCGCCGGCTCTCATGAATCTGTTGCTTCAAAAGAAATTGAGGATCTTGATAAGCTAAAGGATGTGAAAATCTTACTTTCCGGGTTACTCTTCGGACTTTCAGCCTTGGCAAGGGCTCCGAGTCGGAGGAAAGTGTCATTACCTCTTCAGTCACCGGGTTACTTGCTCCGGTGTCATCCTGCTGATGATCAGTATCAATAAGGTGGATAGGAATAAACAAGAAACAAAACAAGAGCTTACAGGTTCAGGGGTTACCTCTGACTCGGAGCTGTCGCTTAGTTGAAGCAGCTCTGAGGCAGTAGGCCTGCTTCCCTTCTTGCGGGGAGCGGCTCTCCTTGCGGCTTTCTTAGCCTTTCTGGCTTTTTTAGCCGCCTCATGGTCATACTTGACCTTCCAGAATTTATCATCAGCCTGAAAAATACAATGAAGACTTCTTAAGGTTCAGATGAAAACTATCTAAGGAGAAAATAAGGTGTTCAGATCAGTGGCTTACCGCTGGGGCTGCGTTAGTCTTGCAGAAGGGGCTTAAGCCGGTCCTCCCACAGTCGGCTAAGCTCTCATTCAGGAGAGACTTGGTCATGTCGTCCACAACGTCCTCAGGAAGATCATTGGGGCTGTGCCGCAGAGGGTCATCCTTCCGGCCCATGTAAGCACACATTAAGCGGGGGCGCCGGCTTAAGGGGATCACCCGCCAAGAGATCCAGACCCCGGACCAGATCAATGCCGTTGAGGCCATTTCCCAGGAGAGCCTTAATTTTGTTGATGGTGGGGATCAGAGGTTGACGCTCGGCTTGAGTCAGCTTATCCGGCAGAGAGTGGTTTGGCTCCAGACGCAGGGCACGAAAGCCGGGCAGAGGGCTCTCGTCAGCCGGAGAAGTGTCCTGGCAATAAAACCACGTCTGGTTCCAGTCCTTCGGATGGCTTGGCGGCTCAGCATAAGGAAAGAGGCAGTCTCTCCGGCGTTGAATGGAGATTCCACCAAGTTCTAGGCTCGACCCGTTGGCACACTTGTTCTGGCGGTTCAGATAAAAGAGCTCTCTAAAGAGCAGCAGGCTGGGCTCTTCTCCAAGATAGACTTCACAGAATACTTGGAAGTTGCATATATTTGACACGGAATTGGGTCCTATGTCTTGCGGCCGCAGATCAAAGAAATTCAGCACGTCTCTAAAGAATTTTGAGCCGGGCGATGCGAAGCCCCGGCTCATGTGGTCAGCAAAAATCACTACCTCACCCTCCCTTGGTTGCGGTCTCTCCTCCGACGGGTCAGGGGCACGGTAAGACATGACATCCTTCTTGGGCAGGTGACCCGTCTTCACGAAGTCCGCTAAGGTTTCGTCAGTAACATTGGATCTCATCCAGTTGCACGTGATGGGTGCCTTGGGAGCCGTGGGAGGCATTGTGAAAGACGGAAGCCTATGATAAAAGGAAGTGTCCGGTTCAATTATAAGCCGGAGGAAGTTACAGTTCAATGTTTAAAGTGGCGGCTTATGAAGGGGCCTAATGACATATGGCTAAATGCATCGGGTTATCTAAGCCGCTGAGGGCATCGTCAGTAATTCCAGCTGTCTAAAGCCTTATTATGAATGAGCCGGAAATTTCTACAGCGTGTGGCCTCTTTTAAACCGGAGATATGAGCCGCCATAGCTAAACAGATGCAATTTTTGACTAAGTGTGGCGCAAACAAGTTTCACAGATCACAGTGATTATTCTGGATCAAACGATCGACTGGAAAGGGAAAGTTTCTAGACCTAAAACAGACGCAGAAGAAGTTCATAGGTTCGAACGGAGCCTTTATGCAATGAAAAGGGATCTATGTACATTGGGAACGGGTGTGAAACAACTACCGCAACAGTTCTATACAGTCTAAAGATCAAGAAAGGATGGTAATAATGAAATCTATCAAGAAGCTCGCGATGAATGGTGATGAACACGGGAAGAACAGGAAAGAACCCTAATGCAGATCTATGCTACGGAGTGGCAAGGGCTTACGGGTGCTGGAGAGTTGCGGAGGTCACCGCCGTTTATCTGGTCACGTCAGGTTGATGCAGCAGCCTGAGTTGGTGAAGACGAGAAGACCCGCGGCGGCGGCGGCGGAGCTCGGGCGGCAGCACAGTGGCGAGAGGAGGAAGAAGATGAAGGCGACGAGTGACTGGAGGCTCATCGGGCCGGGCTATTTATAAAGAGAGGCTCATAAGTGGGCGCGAGAAACGAGGAGGCCACGGCGTGATTATCTCACCACAAAGGCGCCTCGATTTTCAGGATGACCATTAAAGAAAGATCCGTTGGAGATGCGACAGAATAAAAAATTAACTTAATGGAAGATGACGTCACGGCGGGTTACCCGGAATCTAGAAGATGACCTCACGACGGGTTATAGCCTTCACACAATTGTAAGCCGGAAGATTCCCTATCGAAAGGATTGAAGATTGACATGAGCCGGCTCAAATCAATCTGGGGCCTAATGTTGAGGATATAACCGTTGGAGTCACCCGCCCAGGAGGGGCCGGGTTACCCATGATGGTTACTACGCGAGCCCCAGTACCAAAGATGAAGACGGCGGGTCAATAATGGGCCCAAGACCCGGAGATGGCTTAAGGCCCGTAGCGTTAGCCGCCGTTAGGGTAAAACTTGTAGTGTAAGGCAAGAATAGTTGAGAGTCCGAGCCGGACACTCTTATGAGCCGGCCGGGACTCTGAGAGCCACTGGGCATCATCCTCTCTATATAAAGGGACGACCCGGCGGCGGTTTAGGGACAAGTAAGATCTCGTCGAAATCCAGGCATAGCAATTAAGCTCCCTGGTCATCAAAACCATAAGCAATACCACCTCAACTGGACGTAGGTTGTTACCTTCACCGTAAGGGGCCGAACTAGTATAACCCTCGTGTTCCTTGTCCCGTTTAACCCCTTTTAGCTTCCTAGTTGCGATGGCTCCACGACTAAGTCCTAGCACGAGGACATCTGCCGTGACAATTCCACAACAGGAATGAAATTGCAAAGTTTTATGTACTGAAAGCTGGCACTAAAATTGCACTGCACATAGAAAGGCCTGGTCATGAGATATATGCTAACTTCCCCGTCAAAATCATCCGTCCAGACTATGTTCGAAGTAAATTTTCTTTTCAACTATCTGCATATGTTGACTTACCTAGCAGTGTCAAATGAATTGTGTACTATTTAAGCAACCAATTGTTATTCCCTTATCTTACTATATTCCTACCTAATAACTTCTAGTTACCAATACAATTTTCTATTGCCCTGTTTTAACTAAATATTCCATGTACTCCCATTTCTATCAGAAAGCGCCGCTGACAAGGAGACTCCAGAGGTGGAGAACGGGTCTGCCAACAAGCGGAGGCAGGGCGAGCTAGAACCGCAAGCGACTCCAGCAGGCCTAGACTTAATCAGTAGCCTCCCTGATGATATGTTGAGAGTCATCATCTCCCTCCTCCCAATCAAATACGGGGCGCGGACAACCCTCCTTTCCCGGCAGTGGCGCCCCCTATGGAACTCCAGCCCTCTCGACCTCATCGATACCCACGAGCTCTGCCATGGCTATCGCAAAAGCTTGGATGCGTTCTCCAAGATCCTCGGTAGTCACCTTGGCCCAACCAAAGGCCTTAGAATGGGCAAGTTCCGTTCCAACGGCAAGGACCGAGCCAAGCTTGACGATTGGTCATCCCCCGCCCTAGATCAGCTCGAGGAGCTCACTTTTGATGATGGGCATATGCGGTCGCTGCCAACGTCCGCACTTCACCTCGCGCCCACGCTGCGCGTCGCCAAGTTCAGGAACTACCATTTCCCGCCCCTTAATGACGCGCCCGCTCTTATTCTACCACGACTGAGGCACCTCGAGCTCGTCGCCATCTGCCTCTCAAAGGGTGACATGGAGTGCCTGCTCCGTGGCTGTACTGCACTCGAGTACCTTCATCTTCAGGCGATCAATGGGTTGAGTACCTTCCACCTCACCTCCATGACTCTCCGGACTATTTATGTGTGTTGCTGGTGCTGCAGGAAGACATCACAAAAGGTGGACCACGGTATGGTCATCCAGGACACACCTGCACTTGAGAGATTACTTGTAGTTGATCAAGAAGGTCCAACAAGAATCAATGTCATTTATGCGCCGAAATTGACAGTGGTGGCCTACTCGCCTGACAAATACTCCGAACTTGTTATTGGATCCACACCCGTTCAGGTACAACAGCCGCCTTCTACCTCTCCTTCTTAAAATTAACATTATTTCTAATTTTGAAGATGTTTGTTCGTCTATCATTCAGAAAATGATTTCGACAAGCTTGACCCCGAAACTGCGCACAGTGAAGGTCTTGGCACTAGAATCTATCGGGCCCGACCTGGAGCAAGTTGTCAGTTTCCTGAGATGCTTTCCGTGCCTGGAGAAGCTATATATCGAGGTGATGTTCCTTTCCTGTTAAATGTTAACCATAAGGGAGTTCTATTTGTGACACCTTTTTCCAAGTTTACAATGACAATGTACTACGATTTCTGAAGGTTCTTTTGGAGGATTTCAGTACATACATGCCCCCCATATTGGTTGCTTGATCCATATGGTTACAATCAATAAGCATTTCTCCTTTGGATTCATCTATACTAGTTTTCTTAGGGAACTTTTCATCCAGTCCAACCTCTTGTGAAGAAGGCTACATTTTTCTAGAATGTCATCAAATGCCCATGTTAATCATGTGAGATCGAAGATGGCATGTTAGTGAATTTTACAAATCCTGCAAACCAAATAGCTAGGCCTGTAGTAATGTTCAAAACTGCATGTAGGCACTAACACGTTTTCTTCTTTGCAGATAAGATTAGGCCCAGTGGTGGATAATGTGATACAATATAACAATCACGTCGCATGCCTAGATCTGCATCTCTTAGAAATTACTTTGAACTCCTACCGAGGGACCTTACCGGAGATTATATTCACGAGGTTCTTTGTTCTCTGAGCAAGGGTGCTGAACGAAATGAGGTTTTCCCTACATTTATTTCGCAAAAATGAATGGTCTGTTGATCAGCGTCGGCCCTCCGGCAGAATGGATTAGGCTCCAAAAATGCTGAATTTCATTTTGGAACTTCAGATGACAGAGTAATCGGAAATCATCAGGTCAACCCCATACATGACTTCTCAGTGGCTAACCCCTTTGCAAAAATTGTGAGGTTTTGAAGCCAGACTTAGAAGCGGTGATATTAGTTTGAATGTCTCTGATATCCATGTTCAGTGCATCAGCGCGAGCGTTTGCAGCTGATGAGCTGAATTTTATTTCTAATATCAGTTTGAACCTTGTAATCTTCGAATTTGAGCCATATAACTCTGGAATTTGAACCTTGGAACATTTTGAGCTTTTGTGGTACAATCGTTGAAATGGCATCGTATGAGACTCGTATATTGCTAGCACTATTTTGACCTTAATATGCAATGGTCTTAGATTTTATTAACCATTCTCGAATTAGTTTACCTTGTCGATCTCACAGCACACGATCTGTATAGCTAACTCGACTGCGATCTTCGACATTATTGCACACAGTTGGTTTCTTCCACCATGTGCACTGTAGAGCACAGAATTAATTATCGCACTCGAGTGTCCATCATCACCCTTCTGTGTAATTTTGACCTCATCACCCAAGGGTAAACTTATGACCGAAGTCATTCCACACACTTCGTTTTTACAAAGCCTTTTGCCAATAAACACCCACGATTTGTCCCTCTTCTAGCCGACGCGTGGCCAAACAAGTCGGGCGGGAAGCTTGCGCGGTAAACAGCGCGGGAATAGGCTCATCGACGATACATTTGGCGCCTCTTCGAGCCCACGCCTGGGGTGCGGTGTTGTCAAGCGTGCACTAGATTCTGGAATCCTCCGCTATGAACGCTGTGACAAGACGTGACAATTATAGGCCGGCCGGCCCCCATTTATTACAGCGGCCATTTAACCTACCCTTGTGTCTCTTCAACCTTTTGATCCGCCCCACCATTGCAAGAAGCACACCCACCACGAGAAATTCTTAGAGGGTATCCTGCGCGGCTCCAATGGCGCTCTGAGCGGCTGCCGACGACGAGCAGCAGTTCACCATGCGTGCCGTGGTGGACACTCACAGAAGGTTCATGGACCTCTCGGTGGTGTACACCAACGATCCGGTCTGGGTGGAGCACTCCATCCACATCATGGAGTTGTTGCTTGCCGAGGAGAAGTACAAGGTGGTCGGGTTCGACCTCGAGTACACCCGTGCTCGTGCCGGGTCTCGTCCCAAGGTTGCCGTCACCCAGATGTGCCTGCGCCACCACGTCCTCGTCTACCACTACTGCCTGGCCACAAGGCCTTGCGAGTGTTTCACCAGGTTTGTCAACAGCCCCCACTACATGTTCGCTACAGTGGACATCACCAACAATGTAAAGGCGCTCGAGAGTTCGGGCATCGCCTGCCAGAATCTTGTCGACATCCAGGGCCAATACAAGATCTGGGGAAGCAAGGAGCATGAGAAGGACTCGCTGGTTCACCTCGCCGAGGCCATCATCGACCCCTACTACAGAGACATGAAGGATTCGTGCAACAAGGACAAGCGTGCCTAGCACTCGGCTTGGATAGAGAAACTCGAGAAAGCTCACGTCGTGTACGCGGCCAAGGAGGCGTACACGAGCTACGACATGTACAGGCGGATCGTTGACATAAGGAAGTGCCTCCTTCCCCAAAATGGCCAGGGATCCAGCCGGAAGCAAAGCAATGGCAAGCGTCATCGCAACAATAAGTAGATGATTAGATCCTCGTTTCTCCTACTTTAGTATGCATGTAATTTCTTATCTTGGTGTGTGCAAATGTTATGTGTGTAGTCACTCGTGTAATTGTATGCTTAATTTGGTTATGCAATGCTGTCTTTTAAGTATATATGTTGATGCTCTGTAGACAGAGCATAGATGGTGTGCGGACAAACAAAATCACATCGCACACGGACTAAACAATGGAACCCGTCGGTGATGTTTTCATCAATCACTCACAATTGTATACCAGCAATCATTTGCTCACAACACACACGGCTTGTTAGCAGTAATCGTCTGTGTTCTTATCGGTCTTCGCACACGTTTCTGATTACATACCTGTTTGCCTCGTATCACACACATCTTGTTCATTTGAACCATTTCTGTTCTCATGTCTCAACACAAACAGTTCATCTGAGTGAACCGCATGCCGTATATTGCACACACTTTTGATCTTGCTGACCGTTTCTTTTGTGTTTCCTAATCACAAACAGTTCATCCGAGTGAACCGTATGATGTACATCGCACACACCTTCATCTGTCTGCCCGTATCTTTTGTTCCTCCCCATCGCAAACGGTTGACTGAATTGAACCGTATGCCTTGCATCGCACACACAACTAAAATCTGAACCATTTTTTATGCATCCTCCATCGCAAACGTTTTGCACCTTTTTGGTTATTTTACACCACCGTTTGCGATTATGGCATCGCACACAGTTTCGCCGAAGGGTCTCTGATCGTAGTGTCGCATTAGCAGCATCCTGCAGTAGTGCTAGTCCCAAAGTGACAGATATTCAAGAGGGGTATACTAAAAACTTTCATGAAGATCATTGGACAAATTAAAATTGATTCTTTGTAATAGTTTTGAGATATGATGATAGTTATATGTGAGTCATGTTGGTGAGTAATTATGCTTTAGTAAGAATATTGGTGTTAAGGTTTGTGATTCCATATGCAAGCACGAAAGTCAATAGTTATGCAATGAAATTACATCCTACTTGTGGTGCATTATTCGGTGTTAGTTATGCTTGATGCTCATTTATGATAATTTTTGTTTTTCGGTTGGTTGCTTCTTTTTGCTAGCCTCCACTTGTACTAAGTAGAAATACTACTTGTGAATCCAAAATCCTTAAACCCAGTTTTGCCATATGAGTCCACCATACCTACCTATATGCGGTATTTACGTGTCATTCTAAGTAAATTTGTATGTGCCAACTCTAATATTCAAAATGAATTTCCTTTTTGTGTGCCCGTACCGCTCATGAAGCGGCAGGGGGTGGGTAATATTTTTCCATGCTAGATGTGTTATTCTCAAGATGAGTGTTTATTCACTTGTCATTGCACGAGAGTACGGCGGTAATAGGGATGCCCAGTCCCGAAATGAAAAAGAAATTTACTTTATGTTGTCAAATAATAAATTCCTTGGAAAGTGTTGGTATGGAAGGCACCCGTGGATACGACTAGCCATGGGTTGTGAAAGAATGGTGGAAAAAGGAATAAACTTTATTTTCTGTTTGGGAACTACCTATGATATATCTAGCGTGGAAAGTGTTGGGAATTACTCGGTAATTTTTGTTGACGTGAAAAGTATGCCTCTCAAAAAAAATTCTCTCTCAATTTAATCTTTGAGCTCTAGCACCTCTACAAATCCCTACTTCCCTCTGCGAAGGTCCTATCTATTTACTTTATGCAATTTTTATTTCTATTTGAGTCTCCATCTTCTCTTATAAAGCACCAACTATGGAGCATTATGATCATACTTGAGCATTGGGCGTAGCTAATATGCGAGTTTGTTTCATGAATGGATCAATGATTGAGCATGATGGGCTAGAGATAACTTTCTTTACTGTTGATATTTTGAAAGACTTGGTTACTTGTTCATATGCTTGAGTATTGAAATCTTCATGTCAATACTAGACTATTGCTTTGAACCATATAAAAGTCCAAATGTCCATGCTACAAAAGAAAATATTATGTGATGAACATGTTAGGCAGCATTCCATATCAAAAATTCTGTTTTTATCATTTACCTACTCGAGGACGAGCGGGAATTAAGCTTGGGGATGCTGATACATCTCCAACGTATCTATAATATTTGATTGTTCCATGTTGTTATATTATCATTCTTTGATGTTTTACAATCATTTTTACCGTGGAATTGTCACGGCAGATGTCCTAGCGAAAGGACTTAAGCGTGGAGCCATAGCAACTAGGAAGCTTAAAGGGGTTAAAACGGGACAAAGGACACGAGGGTTTATACTGGTTCGGCCCCTTGCGGTGAAGGTAAAGGCCTAATCTAGTTTGAGGTGGTATTGCTTATGTTTCAATTACCAGGGAGCGAATCCGCTTGACCTAGCTTTTGATCTGATCTTTCTTGCCCTGAACCGCCATCGGGTCTTCCCTTTATATGCAGAGGTCGACGCCCAGCGGCTCACAGAATCACGGCCGGCTCATCAACAGTGTCCGGCTCGGTCTCTAACTATCCCTGCCTTACAATACAAGTTATGTACATATGGCGGTTTATCTCTACGGGCCTTAAGTCGCCTTTGGGCTTTGGGCCCTTATCTGAACTGCCATCTTCCAGAGCTGTCTTGGGCTTCACGAATCGCCATAGGTATAACCCAGCCCCTCCTAGGCGGGTCATACCTAATAATTATATCCCCAACATTAGGCCCCAGATTGATTTGAACTGGTTCATATAAATCTTCAACACTTATAGAAAATCTTCTGCTCTTCATTGTGCGAGAATTTGTAACCCGCCGTGACGTCATCTTCTGGATTTGTGATAACCCGCCATGACGTCATCTGCCATTACTTCGCACTTTATCCAACGGATCTTTATCTTAATGACCATCCTGAGAATCCAGGCATCCTGGTAGCTGGATAACCATATTTTCGGCCTCCTCGTTTTTCACGCCCACTTAAGAGACTTTCCTTATAAATAGGCACGATCGGTCTTTCCTCATTCTCCCCCTTTCCAGCGTCTTGTTCCTCTTGCAACTCTTCTGCCGCTCGAGCTCCGCCGCCGCCGCATAGCACCTCGTCTTCTTCATCCTCGGTCGCTGCGTCAACCTGAGTCGATCCAAAGAACGGCGGCGACCCTCCGCAGTAGATCTGCAGCTGTAAGTTTCTGCCTTCCCAAAACTCAGATCCGCATTAGGGTTTGCGAGTTTCTCCGTGTTCTTCGTAGCTCATCATAGTTCATCTTCCAGGCTGTTCCGCGAGCTTCTTTGATCTGAAAATGGTGTTAAACCAATGCGGTAGTTGTTTTATTTCTACTTTTGATATCAATAGTGTCGTGGAATTATTAGGACAGATGTCCTAGTGTGAGGACTTAGTCGTGGAGCCATCGCGATGGGTTAGCTTAAGGGGTTAATCGGGACAAAGGACACGAGAAGTTTATACTGGTTCGGCCCCTTGCGGTGAAGGTAAAAGCCTAGTCCAGTTGGAGGTCGTATTGCTAGGGTTTCGATGACCAGGGAGCAAATACGCTTGACCTGGCAATCGAGTTGTTGTTTCTTGTCCCTAAACCGCCGCCGGGTCGTCCCTTTATATACACAGGTTGACGCCCGGCGGGTTACAGAATCCCGGCCGGCTCATAAATGTGTCCAGCTCGGTTTCTACTCTTTCCTACCTTACATCACAAGTTATACATCTTATGGCGGTTTACGCCTTGGGCCCTAACCCGCCTTTGAGCTTTGGGCCTTACTACTAAATCTCCTTCATAGAGCGCCATCCTCCATGTCTTCATGGGCTTCGAAATACGGGTAACCTATTATGAGCAGAACCCGGCCCCTCCTGGGCGGTTTATACTCAATAGTTATATCCCCAACATTAGGCCCCGGGTTGATTTGAATTTGTTCATGTCAACCTTCAATACTTATAAAAAATCCTTCTTCAATACCTTCTTATAAGTCTGTAACCCGCCATGACGTCATCTTCCAAGATTATCGTAAACCGCCATGACGTCCTCTGCTATAAGAAACCATTCATTCATCACTTTTTTAATGAATCCCGAAGATTGAGTTGACAGCTCTGTCACATATCCAATTTTTAGGCTCCTCGATTCTCGCGCCTGTCACTTATCCCTTTGCCTTATAAATAAGGCCGAGGGTCCCTTTCATTTTTCCCCGTGCCTCCTCCCTTCGTCTCCTTCCTTGCGTCGACCTAGCGCTCCAGCTCAGCCGCCGCTGCCAAGTTTCATCTTCGACCTCAACTCCGGCCGCCGCATCACCCTGAGCTCACTAGAGAATCGCGGCGCCTCTCTGCTGCTCCCGTAACACCAGTAAATCCTATTTTCCTTCCACCCTAGATCTGCCATTAGGGTTTCAGTACCCAATTCATCGGTGTTCGTCATTGTTCGTCTCTGCGCAACAGTTCTTTGATTAAACTTTCATGTTTATCCTGTATAGAGATAGCCATGATCCTTCCTTTCCATCAATGCATCTCGTTAAATAGAAATTCACATCTGAATCTTCATCAACTGCTCAGGCGCTTATATTTTAGGTCTGAATATATTTTGATTTTTTGACACGCTGCAGATCTAAAATTATCATATCCAACTGTGAAACTTTTTTTCCAGCACTTCAGATCTATACTTTCCATACTAGTTGTCGGTCGGAAACGACAGCTATGGGATCACAAGAATCCCTACTACGGTTGCGGGGGGGGGGTGGGGTTGTGAGAAGAGCAGGATTAGCAGTCAGCACAAGGATCGTTTAACCAGGTTCGGGCCGTGAGGATGCGTAATACCCTAGTCCTGCTTTGGTGGATATATTAAGTGTTCTTGAGCTCTCCAACTAGCTACGGTGGCTGCGTAGTCCAAAAGAGCCAAATCCCTCTCAAGTATGCCATGGGCCTCCTTTTATAGTCGAAAGGGGCTGCCACAGTGGCACACAGGAGGTGGAAAGGTCTACAGTGCTGCGAGCTTATCGCTCGTGTTACAGGACAAGACGCATTTAATGCGTAGCTTAGGTGTCCCTTAGCTTTATTGGGGACGGGAACGAGGCCCGTCCCATCCGTTGCCGCCTCGCCTTGCTTCGACACGCGCCCAGGCCAGCGGTGCATGCGGCGCCATGTAGGCAGGCGGGCAGCTGAGGTGGTAGGGTCTTCACGAAGATCTGCATGCCACCGCGCAGGTGCTTGCTGAGTTGGCGTAGGGGCCGCCCGTCGCCACACAGGTGCCTGCTCAGCTGGTTTTGCTAGCAGCTGCTTGGGGATGGCGGTGGAGTCTTGGTCGACGCGGGCCTGGCTGTGGCCCCGCTGGCGCCCTCGGCAAGGGTCTTGCCGTGGCGTTGCAGTTGTCCGCGGTAAGGCGCTTGCCGGGGGTCTTGTGGATCTCCTCGGCAAGGGTCCCGCCGAGGGTCGCCGTCTTCTAGTTCTCATCTGATCCCATATCTATATGGTCTTGACAAAGATCTGCATGCCACCACGGAGGTGCCTCCCGAGCCCTAGTTCCAACGCAGTTGGTTGGGTTGGAACCCGTGGGCTCAAGGGTGGCTCACTCTGCTGGCGTCGGGCAAGTTGCCCCGGCAAGGCTCTTGACGGGGCCACGAAGGCCGCCCCGGCAAGGGCCTTGCCGGGGAAGTCCACCTCGCCCTCCTGCTTTTCGGTGTTTCTGGTCTTGGCGTTGCCTTGGCCATCTCGTGCTTCGGCTTCTCTCCGGCTCCCTTCTTCTGCCCTGCTACGTGCGGCCGTGGCGCATGGCTCTGACTGCCCGTGCACGAGTAAAGGGGTCAAAAGGAGAGCCCCTACTTTTGTACACCGACAGGAGCCCCCGGTCCTGGGCCACACATAAGCGCGACACGTTGTTGGGCCAGGCCCAGAACGGTGTGTGGGCAGGCGGGGCGAATTTTTACCGCAGTAACTCTTCATCCGCTGCGCTTCCCCACGACTTGCGTTGAACGCGCGTCATGGAGGATCGTGCATGACGTGGGCGGCATGCGTGGGGCGTTTTTCGCATGCATGCGTCACATCACGGTAAAGAGGCGGCTCGCGCCTTCCCCATAAAAAGAGGGAGGCGCGGAGGCGCGGCTCATTTACTGGATGGACTCGGGTCGCAGTCTTCAAGACGCCCGCGCCCCCCTGATCACGGGGCGGGGAACGGTCGTCTCACTCGTCCTTTCGACCCTGCTCACTCGCCATGCGTCCTTCATGCAAGTGGTGGGCGGTGGAGGCGGGAAACCGGGCCGTCGCTGATTGGGGCAGCGGGTCGGTCCTGATTCCCTGCGCCTCCGATGGCTGGATTGGCTGAGTGGGGCGGCCAAGCCTCGACCCCGCTTCTTTATAAGGAGGGGGGAGGGGGGCATCGTCCCACATTCCTTCAGCCTCCATCTTCCTCCACCTCTGCTTCTTTCTTCCACCTGCCATGGCGAGAGGAGGCGCTGGGCCTTCGACGGTGGCGGCGAGGGTTGCTGCTCATCAGCGCGTCCCTCCTTCCCACGAACCCGTGGCGGCAGAGCCAGCCATGAGAGGAAGGGGGAGGGGCATGCCTGAGGTCGCCGCGGCCGTCGGGGGAGAGGGGGACGAGGCGGCGCGACAGCCGTGCCTCCCGCGGCGGAGGGTCACGTCGGGGACCAGCCCCGCGAATTCTTCATCAGGCTGCGCCGGCCACCGCGTCGTCGTCTCCGTCTCCCCACCCCCTTTGCTCAGGAGATGGAGCTCGATCCGCCCAGACCCTCAGATTGCACATGAGGGGCTGCTGGACCGGCGGCACGCGGGTCGACGTCGACTTCCCCGCTCCTCATGTTATGTATCTTCGCCGTGGATGGAAGACATTTGCTCGCATCCACATCCTGACGGTGGGGCTCGTCCTCTACTTCAAGTTAATGGAGGGCGGCCTCCTCTCCGTCAAGGTCTTCGGAGATCTTGGAACTCGCCTGAAGTGCTGTGTGGAGAGCTCCTCCGATGATGAAGATTCCTCCTCGAGCGGGAGTGACGAGGAGGAAAGCGACAGCGACGACGAGGGAGTCGGGCGGCAGGATGCCGACCCCGACTTCGACTGATCGCGTCGCCCCTCCCTCGGCCTCGCACCCTGCCGAGGGCCTTCCTCATCAAGCTCTCCATCGGCGCGTTCCCCATCGCCTCCTTGGGCGGCTAGCATAGGAGGGCCGGAGAAGGCGAAGAAGGCGGGCGGGCGGCCGTCAACTCGGAGTACGCGGGCACCGACGCCTTCGTTGCATATTGTCAGGCCGTTGCCTCATCTTCCAGCCCCTTCGCCGGCACCGGGATGCCCTCTTGGCGCCTTCTGCTCCTCGCACCTCACCTAGGCGCTCCTTTCGCCCTCCTGCTGTCTTGTTTCACCTCCTGAGGAGAGGGACAAGAAAGGGATTACGGGCACCTTATCTCTTTTTAGTTTGTAAGCCTGCGGGCACTTGTTAGATTTGAAACTTGTAATCCCCTTGCTCATGTTTTTCTTTCCATACGAACTGTACCTGTATGGGACGTTTTTAATGAAAAAGGGTATTTTTCGGGTTCTTTGTGCGTGAGCGAGGCCCATGCCAAGGAACGAATCCTTGTTTATTTTTAAGATAAACAGTGTCGCCCGGCAACAGGCCTTGCCATCCCCCCGCTTTGGTCGACCGTTCTCACGCTCTCGGCGGAGGCAGGGGCGAAGCAGGGTTAGGCCCCTCGTTCATTTCTCTTGCCACCGCGACTACGACCAAGTTCCATCCCAGGGGATAGCCCTTGGGTACGGGAAAAGGGGAGCCCGGTGGTTTTAAAGAATACAAACGAGGTTTCATATGTCCCAGTTCTATACGGAAGTGCATAACAGGGGATAAAAGACTTATCTGAATTCGCAGCCCCCGGCAACCTTGGCTTGCCGTGGTTGGATCCTTGTGTCTTCAGCCCCCGGCGGTCTGGCTTGCCGGGGCCGGAGCGCCGGTCCATCCTCTTTCTCCCAAGTGGCTCAGGAGATATGTCCATGTGCCCTGCGAACCAAAGAGGACAGAAAGACGCATACTCGACCTCTAGGCTAGGGGTTAGTCGCCGCTAAGCACTATCAACCCTAACCGAGGAAGAGACTTAACCTACCATGCATGCTATAACTTAGGGCGCCAGCGCTTCGTTTATTTATGCTCAGGGTATGCGCCTGGCTTTGTACAGAGGGTTACATGCATTGCCGGCAAAGCTTGTACAAGAGGTGGCTTGCCGGGAGGCCCAACAAGCCGCGCCTTATGGGTAAAACTTGCGAAGATGCTCGATGTTCCAGGAGTTGCTCACTGGGACAGCATCTTCGGTCTCCAAGCGGACAGCGCCGGGCCTGGTGACTCGTATTACCCGATAAGGGCCTTCCCACTTCGGCATCAACTTGTTGGAATTCTTGGCCGACTGAACGCGCCGAAGAACAAGGTCGCCTTCCTCAAAGCTTCGGGCATGGACCTTGCGGCTATGGTAGCGGCGCAAGGCCTGCTGGTAGCGTGCTGCTCTCACAGCCGCCCGAATACGATCTTCCTCAAGGAGCGTTGCGTCATCTTGCCTCAACTACTCTTGCTCAAGCTCATCATAAGCGAGCACTCAAGGTGACCCGTATATGAGTTCCGTGGGGAGAACTGCCACTGCCCCATATACCAGGGCAAAGGGTGTCTGGCCGGTGGCTCGATTTGGCGTCGTCCTGATCGACCAAAGAACCGCCGGCAACTCATCAGTCCAGTGCCTTCCGCTCTTATGTAGCTTGTCAAAAGTCTTCCTTCTCAGGCCTCGCAACACTTCAGCATTTGCCCTCTCCGCTTGGCCGTTGCTCCGGGGGTGGGCCACGGAAGCAAAACAGACCTTGCTGCCGAGGTCTTGAATGTATTGCATGAAGGTGTGGCTTGTGAACTATGTGCCATTGTCGGTGATGACTCTGTTTGACACACCAAAATGGCAGACTAGTCCCTTGAATAACTTGATGGCTGACTATGCTGTCACCTTCCTCACCGGTTCCACCTCCGGCCACTTTGTGAACTTGTTGATTGCAACGTACAAGTACTCAAAGCCCCCGACAGCACGGGGGAAGGGGCCCAGTATGTCGAGCCCCCAGACCGAAAATGGCCAGGAGAGAGGGATTGTCTGAAGGGCTTGAGCTGGTTGATGAAGCTTCCTTGAATGGAACTGACACGCTTCACACTTGGTTACTAGTGCCATTGCATCCTGAAGGGTGGTGGGCCAGAAGAAGCCTTGCCGGAATGCCTTGGCGGCAAGGGCCCTCGAACCTATGTGGGAGCCACATATGCCACCATGTATCTCTACCAACAGCTCCAGTCCTTCCTCCCGGGTGATGCATTTCAATTTCACACCGTTCGGTCTCCTTCTGTACAGGACGTCATCGACGAACTAGTACAAGGCAGACCGACGGGCTACTTTTTCCGCTTCTTCCTGCTCTTCAGGAAGTTCCCCTGTCTGGAGGAAATGGACGGTATGTTGTGCCCATGCTGGAGCCTGGGGCTCGATGGCAAGGACCAAAGACATCTCTTCCGCCATGGGGGCAGCCGTCTCTACGGCCAGGGCCTGGCGCCCTGCCGGAGCCAGCCGTCCCTCGGCAGGCTCAGGATTCGCGGCAACACCCTTGCCGGCAGCCCCTGGGGGCTCAGTGGGAAAGTACTTGCCGGGGCTTGACTTCCTCCGCTTGTTCTGCTCCGTTGATGGCTCGACGGATGGTTGAGTTAACCGAAGCAAAAAGGTACCTGGTTCCACAGGTAGCTTGAATGCAGCGCGCTTTGACAGGTAGTCAGCGATGTCGTTCTCCGCTCGGGGAACGTGCCCTGCTTGTATACCATCAAAGCGCTCCTCCAGTTTCCTCACCTCATCTACGTAGGCCTCCATGAACGGACTCTGATAATCCTTGTTAACTTGTCTGACGACAAGCTGTGAATCACCCTTGACGATGAGCTTTTTCACCCCGAGGTCCGCCGCGATCCTGAGACCGGCGAGCAGCCCCTCGTATTCAGCAGTGTTGTTTGTGAACATCTCCCTGGGAAAGTGCATCTGGATCACATACTTGAGGTGCTCTCTGGTAGGTGCGACAAGCAGCACACCAGCACCGGCGCCTTGCAGCGAGAAAGCCCCATCAAAGTACATGATCTAGTCGCGACTTGATTCCTTGCCCGGGAGAGCGGTCTCCTGAATTTCTTTGTCGGGCATTGAGGTCCATTCTGCAATGAACTCTGCCAAGACTCTGCTCTGGATTGTCGAGGTACTTTCAAACTTCAACCCAAAGCTTGACAACTCCAAGGCCCATTCCACAATCCTTCCGGTCGCATCTGGGTTGTGCAGTATCCGTTGCAACGGGAGGCGGGTGACGACAGTGATCTCGTGGGCTTGGAAGTAATGTCGCGGCTTCCTCGAGGCCATAAGGAGGCCGAAGAGCAATTTCTGCACACCGGAGTACCTCGACCTAGCCCCCTGCAAGAGGGAGCTGACAAAGTAAACCGGGTGCTGCATCATCTTCTTCTTCTGCACCACTTCACTTGACTGCACGGGCACTGCTCCGATGGCGTCAGACTCTGCCGGGGGCCTTGCCTTGCCGGCACCAGGCCCTGTCGGGGGAATCTTTGGCTTGCCATCCGCCGGTCCTGCCGTTGCCACTGCCTCCTCGTCGACCTCTCTCTGTGCTACCAGTGCGGCAGTGACCACTTGATTCATTGCCGCTAGATACAGCAGCAACGGCTCTTGTGGTTTAGGTGCAACCAGTATTGGCGTGGAGGAAAGGTATTTCTCAGATCCTGCAACGCTGCCTCGGCTTCTGGGGTCCACTCCATTGGGCCTGCCTTCTTCAAGATTTTGAAAAAGGGGAGGGCGTGCTCGGCGGACTTGGAGATGAATCGGCTCATGATGGCAACGCAGCCAGTGAGCCGATGCACATCCTTGATCCGCCTGGGCGCCTCAATCTGTTCAATAGCCTTGATCTTGTCTGGGTTTGCCTCGATCCCGCGCTGCGACACAAAGAACCCGAGAAGCTTGCCGGACGGAACACCGAAGACACACTTCTCAGGGTTCAGCTTGAGGCTGATCTTGCGCAGGTTGGCAAACGTCTCTTCCAGGTCTTGTACAAGAGTAGCCCTGTCCTTGGTTTTGACCACTATGTCATCCATGTATGCTTCCATATTTCTATGGAGCTGGGGTTCAAAACCAATTTGGACCGCTCTTGCAAACGTCGAGCCAGCACTCTTCAACCCGAAAGGCATCCGTAAAAAGCAATACGTACCACATGGGGTGATGAATGCTGTCTTCTCTTCATCTTCTCTTGTCATGAAGATCTGGTGGTAGCCTGAGTAGGCGACGAGGAATGACAACAGATCGCACCCAGCCGTGGAGTCAACAATCTGGTCGATGCGCGGCAATGGGAAGGGGTCCTTGGGACAAGCCTTATTGATATCTGTGTAGTCAATACACAGCCTCCACTTCCCATTTGCCTTGCGCACCACCACCGGATTGGCCAACCACGTTGGATGGAGCACTCCTCTCACCAAACCTGCCGCTTCCAACTTCCTGATCTCCTCGGTGATGAACTCCTGCCTTTCCAGAGCCTGCTTCCTGACCTTCTGCTTGACGGGCCGCGCATGAGGACAGACAGCTAGGTGGTGCTCAATCACCTCCCTGGGAACACCGGGGATGTCGGATGCTTGCCATGCAAACACGTCGACATTCGCGCGGGAAGGTGACGAGCGCGCCTTCCTATTTGCTGTCGAGGGTGGAGCTTATGGTGAAAGCCCCTCCCGTGCCATCCTCCCTGACGGACACCTTCTTGGTCTGCGGTGGCTCAGCTCTGGATTTCTTGCTCTTGCCGGTGGAGCTCTCTAGCATGTCCTCGACGGTAGCACAACACTCCGAAGAGGTGCGCTTGCCGGAGTGGGTGCGAGAGGTCTTGTCGGGCTTCTTCTTTCCTCCCGGGGCTTCAGCGGCAGGAGCAAGTGCCTTGGCGGCAGCTGCTGCAACTGCTTCCATGTAGAGTTGGTCGGCGCAAATCAGCGTGTCCTTCTTGTCGGAGGGGACGGTGATGATGTTCATCGGCCCAGGCATCTTCAACGTGTTGTAGGCGTAGTGCGATGCCGCCATGAACTTGGCCAGTGCCGGGCGGCCGAGGATCCCGTTGTACGGCAAGGGGATCTCGGCTACATCGAAGACAATCCTCTCCGTCCTGTAGTTCAACTCTCCTCCAAACGTCACGGGCAGTGTGACCTTCCCCTTCGGCTGGCTCCTCCCCGGATTGACCCCTTGAAACGTGCCCGTTTCCTTGAGGTCCCCATCAGGAATTTGCAGCCTTTTGATCACGACGGGCGAGATCAAGTTCAGGCCAGCCCCGCCGTCAACCAACATCTTGTTCACCTTGAGGTTGCGTATCGTTGGCGAGACCAACAATGGCAAACACCCGACCGCGGTTGTGCGGTCAGGGTGGTCCTCGGCGTCAAAGATGAGGGGCGTGCTGGACCACTTCAGCGGCTTCTGAGCATCGAACGACGGCTCCGCTGCTGTAATCTCACGCGCCCACTGCTTGAGCTGGCGGTGAGAAGTATGCAGCGAGGCGCCACCATCGACGCACATGGCCCCCGTAGCCTTCTGGAACTCTTGCTCGCCGGACTCGTCGTCCTCGTCATGATCATCGTCTTCTTGCTTCTTGTCACGGCCCCGGGCGGGCCTCTCTTGATGGTTGTCCTTGCCGCGGCGGCCTCCTTGGCCGCCATGCTTCTTGCCGGATCCCTCTGCACCGTCCTGACCTTTCTCCTTGTCCCGCCTCTCGTACTCAGCTTTTTGCTTCTCAGAGAGCAGCTTGACTTGTCGGCAGTTCTGGAGGTCGTGGCCCTTGGTGTGGTGGATCTTGCAGTACTGCTTGTCGGAGCTTCCTGGCTTGTCGGCCGCCGCCAAGGCCCGGCAGGCGGCGCACCTGGCAATCTCCTTGCCGGGGTCGTCTGCCTTGTCCTTCTTGGCAGCGCCGGTGCTGTCGGATCCCTTGACGGCAAGCACGGTCTTGCCCTTGCGTTTCCTGTTGCGACGCCGGCCCTTCTTCGTCGGGGCGGTGGTGTCTTCATCAGAAGAGTTGGTTTCCGCGCCGGTGTCCTCGTCGGGGTACTTCCTTCCCTCTTCAGCCCGGGCGCACCTATCGGCCAGAACACAGAGTTCGGCCACATCCTTAACCTTGGTCATCGCCAGCTCTTCGCGCATCTTGCGGTTACGCACGTTCTAATGGAACGCGCTGATCACGGCGGCGGGATGAACATCGGGGATGTTGTACTGCACCCGGCTGAACCTCTGGATGTACTTGCACATGGTTTCCCCTTCCTTCCGGGGAATGATATGCAGATCACTGGCCTGGCCATGAGCTTGGTGGGCCCCAGTGAAGGCGCCAACGAACCCATGGCACAGATCCGACCAAGAAGAAATGGAATCTGCCAGCAAGTGCATCAACCAAGACATGACATTGGGCTTCAGTGCCAACGGGAAGTAATTGGCAAGCACCTTGTCGTCGCGAGCTCCAGCAGCCTGCATCGCGATGGTGTAGATGTTGAGGAACTCTGACAGATGGGTCTTGGCAGTGTACTTCTCACCGACATCAGGTTTGAACGTGCGGTGGGACGGCCACTGGAACTGCCGCAGCTCACGGGTAAAGGCTGGGCAGCCCACCTCGTAAGGTAGGCCGCCGGAGCCCCCCGGTGCTCGATGGTCCATAGCGGGTCTCGCCTGCTTGTCCGACTGGTGGCGTGTATCACGCTAGCGCTCGATAGTGGTTCGAGCATCTTCGTGAGCTCGTTCTCGAAGAACTTGGCGTTGGTCGCGGTGGGTCCGCGGGTCAGACGACGCTATGGAAATATTATCGCAAGCGTCATCGCGACGGACCGACACCCGCGGTGGTTGGCGTGGAGGAGGAGAGTGCACCGTGGCCGCCGCACCCCCGGCCCCTCCACCGCTGGCATGCGGTGGTTCGACGGAGCGCCGGCCTGAAGGCCCCGCCGGTCGCGGATCATCTTTATTGGCGACGGCGACGAGGCTCCGGATGGTGGCTCTCCACTCGTCGAGCTTCTCTGCAGCAGGAGGGAAGTCGAGGAGCAGCTGCGCGCGCGTCAAAGCTTCCGCCGGCGTGGGTGGTGGCGACAGCTGCATGGACCGTGGCGCGCTTCGACTTCTAACTACGTTAGAAGGAGCTCTACCATGGCCCAGCGGCTGCGTGCCATTTTCGCCAGCACTTCAGCGAGCATGCTGGACTCCTTCGTCCCGCGAACGATGCACAGGGCCCTTCCCACGGCGGTGTCCGGGGTCTCCAGCGTGGTGGCGCTGCTCGTCGCGCGCACCCTGGGAAGAGCGCGCTGTGGGCACCGGCGTGGGGTCTTGGAGGTTGCTGCGCCGCCCGTGGGTGGCACAACGACACTCCTGGAGGGCCCCGCGCCTCCTGCGGGGGGCCCAGCTCTGTCTTTGGATTGGGCGGCATGCGGCCCATCGCCTGGTGCACGAACGACGCCGCTCGCCAGGCCCTAACTACCAGAGCGATGCTGGTGCTCGCGGACCGCGGCCCGGGTCCTGTCCGCGACCGGCCCGCTACTCGTCCGCACTGGCACGGGCCGTTCGGCTCCCGACGAGCCGATCGCCGTGATCGTCTTCTTCTTGGAAGCCATGGCGATGAAGAACTGCTAGGCTAACTACTAGACAAATTCTCACAATCGCACCCCCTACCTGGCGCGCCAAAGATGTCGGTGGGAAACGACACCTATGGGATCACAAGAATCCCTACTACGGTTGCCGGGGCATGGGGTTGTGAGAAGAGCAGGATTAGCAGTCAGCACAAGGATCGTTTACCCAGGTTTGGGCCGCGAGGATGTGTAATACCCTAATCCTGCTTTGGTGGATGTATTGAGTGTTATTGAGCTCTCCAACTAGCTACGGTGGCTGCGTAGTCCAAAAGAGCCGAATCCCTCTCCAGTATGCCATGGGCCTCCTTTTATAGTCGAAAGGGGCAGCCACAGTGGCACATAGGAGGTGGAAAGGTCTACAGTGCTGCGAGCTTATCGCTCGTGTTACAGGACAAGACGCATTTAATGCGTAGCTTAGGTGTCCCTTAGCTTTATTGGGGACGGGAACGAGGCCCGTCCCATCCGTTGCCGCCTCGCCTTGCTTCGACACGCGCCCAGGCCAGCGGTGCATGCGGCGCCATGTAGGCAGGCGGGCAGCTGAGGTGGTAGGGTCTTCACGAAGATCTGCATGCCACCGCGCAGGTGCTTGCTGAGTTGGCGTAGGGGCCGCCCGTCGCCACACAGGTGCCTGCTCAGCTGGTTTTGCTAGCAGCTGCTTGGGGATGGCGGTGGAGTCTTGGTCGACGCGGGCCTGGCTGTGGCCCCGCTGGCGCCCTCGGCAAGGGTCTTGCCGTGGCGTTGCAGTTGTCCGCGGTAAGGCGCTTGCCGGGGGTCTTGTGGATCTCCTCGGCAAGGGTTCCGCCGAGGGTCGCCGTCTTCTAGTTCTCATCTGATCCCATATCTATATGGTCTTGACAAAGATCTACATGCCACCACGGAGGTGCCTCCCGAGCCCTAGTTCCAACGCAGTTGGTTGGGTTGGAACCCGTGGGCTCAAGGGTGGCTCGCTCTGCTGGCGTCGGGCAAGTTGCCCCGGCAAGGCTCTTGACGGGGCCACGAAGGCCGCCCCGGCAAGGGCCTTGCCGGGGAAGTCCACCTCGCCCTCCTGCTTTTCGGTGTTTCTGGTCTTGGCGTTGCCTTGGCCATCTCGTGCTTCGGCTTCTCTCCGGCTCCCTTCTTCTGCCCTGCTACGTGCGGCCGTGGCGCATGGCTCTGACTGCCCGTGCACGAGTAAAGGGGTCAAAAGGAGAGCCCCTACTTTTGTACACCGACAGGAGCCCCCGGTCCTGGGCCACACATAAGCGCGACACGTTGTTGGGCCAGGCCCAGAACGGTGTGTGGGCAGGCGGGGCGAATTTTTACCGCAGTAACTCTTCATCCGCTGCGCTTCCCCACGACTTGCATTGAACGCGCGTCATGGAGGATCGTGCATGACGTGGGCGGCATGCGTGGGGCGTTTTTCGCATGCATGCGTCACATCACGGTAAAGAGGCGGCTCGCGCCTTCCCCATAAAAAGAGGGAGGCGCGGCTCATTTACTAGAGCTTTTCTAATGTCGAGGATTCAATCAATCCCGTATACAATTCCCTTTGTCAATCGGTATGTTACTTGCCCGAGATTCGATCGTCGGTATCCCAATACCTTGTTCAATCTCGTTACCGGCAAGTCACTTTACTCGTACCGTAATGCATGATCCCGTGACCAAACACTTGGTCACATTGAGCTCATTATGATGATGCATTACCGAGTGGGCCCAGAGATACCTCTCCGTCATACGGAGTGACAAATCCCAGTCTCGATTCGTGCCAACCCAACAGACACTTTCGGAGATACCTGTAGTGCACCTTTATAGCCACCCAGTTACGTTGTGACGTTTGGTACACCCAAAGCATTCCTACGGTATCCGGGAGTTGCACAATCTCATGGTCTAAGGAAATGATACTTGACATTAGAAAAGCTCTAGCAAACGAACTACACGATCTTGTGCTATGCTTAGGATTGGGTCTTGTCCATCACATCATTCTCCTAATGATGTGATCCCGTTATCAATGACATCCAATGTCCATGGTCAGGAAACCATAACCATCTATTGATCAATGAGCTAGTCAACTAGAGGCTTACTAGGGACATGTTGTGGTCTATGTATTCACACATGTATTACAGTTTCCAGTTAATACAATTATAGCATGAACAATAGACAATTATCATGAACAAGGAAATACAATAATAACCATTTTATTATTGCCTCTAGGGCATATTTCCAATAGTCTCCCACTTGCACTAGAGTCAATAATCTAGTTCACATCACCATGTGATTAACACTCAAAGTTCACATCGCCATGTGACTAATACCCAAGAGTTTACTAGAGTCAATAATCTAGTTCACATCACCATGTGATTAACACTCAATGAGTTCTAGGGTTTGATCATGTTATGCTTACGAGAGAGGTTTTAGTCAACGGGTCTGCAACATTCAGATCCGTGTGTGCTTTACAAATCTCTATGTCATCTTGTAGATGCAGTTACCACGCGCTACTTGGAGCTATTCCAAATAACTGCTCTACTATACGAATCCGGTTCACTACTCAGAGTCATCCGGATTAGTGTCAAAGTTTGCATCGACGTAACCCTTTACGACGAACCCCCTTTCCACCTCCATAATCGAGAAAATTCCTTAGTCCACTAGATACTAAGGATAAGTTCGACCGCTGTCATGTGATCCCTTCCTGGATCACTATTGTACCCCTTGACTAACTCATGGCAAGGCACACTTCAGGTGCGATACACAGCATAGCATACTGTAGAGCCTACGTCTAAAGCATAGGGGACGACCTTCGTCCTTTCTCTTTCTTCTGCCGTGGTCAAGTCTTGAGTCTTACTCAATACTCACACCTTGTAACACAGCCAAGAACTCCTTCTTTGCTGATCTATTTTGAACTCCTTCAAAATCTTGTCACGGTATGTATTCATTTGAAAGTACTATTAAGCGTTTTTGATCTATCCTTATAGATCTTGATGCTCAATGTTCAAGTAGCTTAATCCAGGTTTTCCATTAAAAACACTTTTCAAATAACCCTGGATGCTTTCCAGAAATTCCACATCATTTCTGATCAACAATATGTTAACAACATATACTCATCAAAAATTCTATAGTGCTCCCACTCACTTCTTTGGAAATACAAGTTTCTCATGAACTTTGTATAAACCCAAAATCTTTGATCATCTCATCAAAGCGTTCATTCCAACTCCGAGATGCTTACTCCAATCCTTAGAAGGATTGCTGGAGCTTTGCATACTTGTTAGCATCTTTCAGGATTGACAAAACCTTCTGGTTGTATCACATACAACCTTTCCTCAAGAAAATCGTCGAGGAAACAATGTTTTGACATCCTATCTGCAAGATTTCATAAATAATGCAGTAACTGCTAACATAATTCTAATAGACTCTTAGCATCGCTACGAGTGAGAAAGTCTCATCGTAGTCAACTCCTTGAACTTGCCGGAAAACATCTTAACGACAAGTCAAGCTTTCTTAATGGTGACACTTACCATCATTGTCTGTCTTCCCTTTAAAATCCATCTGTACCCAACAGCCTTACGACCATCAAGTAGTTCTTTCAAAGTCTATACTTTGTTTTCATACATGGATCCTCTCGGATTTTATAGCCTCGAGCCATTCGTCGGAATCCGGGCCCACCATCGCTTCTCCATACCTCGTAGGTTCATTGTTGTCTAGCAACATGACTTCCAAGACAGGATTATGTACCACTCTGAAGTAGTACGCATCCTTGTCGTCCTATGAGGTTTGGTAGTGACTTGATCTGAAGTTTCATGATCACTATCATAAGCTTCCACTTCAATTGGTGTAGGTGCCACAGGAACAACTTCCTGTGCCCTGCTACACATTAGTTGAAGTGACGGTTCAATGACCTCATCAAGTCTCCACCATCCTCCCACTCAATTCTTTTGAGAGAAACTTTTCCTCGAGAAAGGACCCGTTTCTAGAAACAATCACTTTTGCTTCCAGATCTGAAATAGGAGGTATACCCAACTGTTTTGGGTATTCTATGAAGATGCATTTATCCGCTTTGGGTTCGAGCTTATCAACCTGAAACTTTTTCACATAAGCGTCGCAGCCCCAAACTTTTAAGAAACGACAGCTTAGGTTTCTCTAAACCATAGTTCATACGGTGTCGTCTCAACGGGATTGCGTGGTGCCCTATTTAAAGTGAATGTGGTTGTCTCTAATGCCTAACCCATAAACGATAGTTGTAATTCGATAAGAGACATCATGGTATGCACCATATCCAATAGGGTCCAGTTATGATGTTCGGACACACCATCACAATATGGTGTTCCAGGCGGTATTAGTCGTGAAACAATTTCCACAATTTCTTAATTGTGTGCCAAACTCGTAACTCAGATATTCATCTCTATGATCATATCACAGACATTTTATCCTCTTGTCATGACGATCTTCAACTTCACTCTGAAATTACTTGAACCTTTCAATAATTCAGACTTGTGTTTCATCAAGTAAATATTCTCAGCATCTACTCAAATCATCTGTGAAGTAAGAACATAACGATATCCACTGCGTGCCTCAGCACTCATTGGACTGCACACATCAAATGTATTACTTCCAACAAGTTGCTCTCTTGTTCCATCTTACTAAAAACGAGGCCTTTCAGTCATCTTGCCCATGTGGTATGATTTGCATGTCTCAAGTGATTCAAAATCAAGTGAGTCCAAATGATCCATCTGTATGGACTTTCTTCATGCATATATACTAATAGACATGGTTCGCATGTCTCAATCTTTTCAAAAACGAGTGAGTCCAAAGATCCATCAACATGGAGCTTCTTCATGCGTTTTATACCAATATGACTCAAGTGGCAGTGCCACAAGTATGTGGTACTATCATTACTATCTTATATCTTTTGGCATGAACATGTGTATCACTACGATCGAGATTCAATAAACCATTCATTTTAGGTGCAAGACCATTGAAGGTATTATTCAAATAGACAGAGTAACCATTATTCTCCTTTAATGAATAACCGTATTGCGATAAACATAATCCAATCATGTCTATGCTCAACGCAAACACCAAATAATTATTATTCAGGTTTAACCCCAATCTCGATGGTAGAGGGAGCATGCGATGCTTGATCACATCAACCTTGCAAACACTTCCAACACATATCGTCATCTCACCTTTAGCTAGTCTCCGTTTATTCCGCAGCTTTTATTTCGAGTTACTAACACTTAGCAACCGAACCGGTATCTAATACCCTAGTGCTACTAGGAGTACTAGTAAAGTACACATTAATATAATGTATATCCAATATACTTCTGTCGACCTTGCCAGCCTTCTCATCTACGAAGTATCTAGGGTAGTTCTGCTTCAGTGACCGTTCCCCTCATTTCAGAAGCACTTAGTCTCGGGTTTGGGTTCAACCTTGGGTTTCTTCACTAGAGCAGCAACTGATTTGCCGTTTCATGAAGTATCCCTTCTTGCCCTTGCCCTTCTAGAAACTAGTGGTTTTACTAACCATCAACAATTGATGCTCCTTCTTGATTTCTACTTTCGTGGTGTCAAACATCGCGAGTTGCTCAAGGATCATCATGTCTATCCCTGATATGTTATAGTTCATCACGAAGCTCTAATAGCTTGGTGGCAGTGACTATGGAGAACCATCACTATCTCATCTGGAAGATTAACTCCCACTCGATTCAAGTGATTGTAGTACTCAGACAATCTGAGCACATGCTCAACGATTGAGCTTTTCTCCCTTAGTTTGCAGGCTTAAGAAACTTGTCAGAGGTCTCATACCTCTTGACGTGGGCATTAGTCTGAAATCCCAATTTCAGTCTTTCGAACATCTCATATGTTCTGCGACGTTTCAAAACCGTCTTTGGTGCCACAATTTTAAACCGTTAGCATCACACACTGAACTATCACATAGTCATCAAAACGTGTATGTCAGATGTTTCGTAACATCTACAGACGACGCTCGAGGTTCAGCACACCGAGCGGTGCATTAAGGACATAAGCCTTCTGTGCAGCAATGAGGACAATCCTCAGTTTACGGACCCAATCCGCATAATTGCTACTATCAACTTTCAACTAAATTTTCTCTAGGAACATATCTTAGTAGAACTAAAGCGTAAGCTACGACATTATTTGCAAAGACCTTTTGACTATGTTCATGATAATTAAGTTCATCTGATTATTTAATGAACTCCCACTTAGATAGACATCCCTCTAGTCATCTAAGTGATACATGATCCGAATCGACTAGGTCGTGTCCGATCATCACGTGAGACGGACTAGTCATCATCGGTGAACATCTCCATGTTGATCGTATCTACTATACGACTCATGTTCGACCTTTCGGTCTCTTGTGTTCCGAGGCCATGTCTGTACATGCTAGGCTCGTCAAGTCAACCTAAGTGTTTTGCTTGTGTTCCGAGGCCATGTCTGTACATGCTAGGCTCGTCAACACCCATTGTATGCGAACGTTAGAATCTATCACACCCGATCATCACGTGGTGCTTCGAAACAACGAACCTTCGCAACGGTGCACAGTTAGGGGGAACACATCTCTTGAAATTTTAGTGAGGGATCATCTTATTTATGCTACCGTCGTTCTAAGCAAATAAGATGTAAACATGACAAACATCACATGCAAATCATAAAGTGACATGATATGGCCAATATCATCTTGCGCCTTTTGATCTCCATCTTCGAGGCGCGGCATGATCACCTTCGTCACCGGCATGACACCATGATCTCCATCATCGTGTCTTCATGAAGTTGTCTCGCCAACTATTACTTCTACTACTATGGCTAACGGTTAGCAAT
Organism: Aegilops tauschii subsp. strangulata; assembly: GCF_002575655.3. Classification (NCBI taxonomy): domain Eukaryota; kingdom Viridiplantae; phylum Streptophyta; class Magnoliopsida; order Poales; family Poaceae; genus Aegilops; species Aegilops tauschii. The sequence continues at coordinate 394,498,095 of NC_053037.3, forward strand.
AAAGTAAAGTAATTACATGGCGTTTTTCATTGACACGCAGGTCATACAATAAATTAAGACAATTCCTATGGCTCCTGCCGGTTGTCATACTCATTGACATGCAAGTCGTGATTCCTATTACAAGAACATGATCAATCTCATACATCGCATATATCATTCATCACATCCTTTTGGCCATATCACATCACATAGCATACCCTGCAAAAACAAGTTAGACGTCCTCTAATTGTTGTTGCATGTTTTACGTGGCTGCTATGGGTTTCTAGCAAGAACGTTTCTTACCTACGCAAAAGCCACAACGGTGATATGCCAATTGCTATTTACCCTTCATAAGGACCCTTTTCATCGAATCCGATCCGACTAAAGTGGGAGAGACAGACACCCGCTAGCCACCTTATGCATCAAGTGCATGTCAGTCGGTGGAACCTGTCTCACGTAAGAGTACGTGTAAGGTCGGTCCGGGCCGCTTCATCCCACAATGCCGCCGAATCAAGATAAGACTAGTAACGGTAAGCAAATTGAACAAATCGTCGCCCACAACTACTTTGTGTTCTACTCGTGCATAGAATCTACGCATAAACCTGGCTCATGATGCCACTGTTGGGGAACGTAGCAGAAATTTAAAATTTTCTACGTATCACCAAAATCAATCTATGGAGTCATCTAGCAACGAGAGAGAGGGGAGTGCATCTACATACCCTTGTAGATCGCGCGCGGAAGCGTTCAAGAGAACGGGGTTGATGGAGTCGTACTCGTCGTGATCCAAATCACCGATTATCCTAGCGCCGAACGGACGGCACCTCCGTGTTCAACACACGTACGGAGCGGGGACGTCTCCTCCTTCTTGATCCAGCAAGGGGGAAGGAGAAGTTGATGGAGATCCAACAGCACGACGGCGTGGTGGTGGAAGTAGCGGGATCCCGGCAGGGCTTCGCCAAGCGCAAGCGGGGAGGAAGAGGTGTCACGGGAGGGAGGGAGGCGCCAGGGCTTGGGATGCTGCTCCCATGCACCTCCCCACTATATATAGGGGTGGAGGGGGCTGGTTTCTTGCCCTCAATTCCATTGGGGCGTTGGCAAAGGTGGGGGAAAGAAATCCCATCATTTCCCTTCCCCACCGTTTGTTATCCCCCTTTTTTAGGGATCTTGATCTTATCCCTTCGGGATATGATCTTATTCCTTCTAAGGTGGGATCTTGGTGCGCCTTGACCAGGGGTGTGGGGCCTTGCCCCCACTACCCACGTTCATGTGGGTCCCCCCATGCAGGTGGGCCCCACTTCTGAACCTTCTAGAACCTTCCCGGTACAATACCGAAAAATCCCGAACATTTTCCGGTGGCCAAAATAGGACTTCCCATATATAAATCTTTACCTCCGGACCATTCCGGAACTCCTCATGACGTCCGGGATCTCATCTGGGACTCCGAACAACTTTCGGTTAACCGCATACTAATATCTCTATAACTCTAGCGTCACCGAACCTTAAGTGTGTAGACCCTACGGGTTCGGGAGACATGCAGACATGACCGAGACGACTCTCCGGTCAATAACCAACAGCGGAATCTGGATACCCATGTTGGTTCCCACATGTTCCACGATGATCTCATCGGATGAACCACGATGTCGAGGATTCAATCAATCCCGTATACAATTCCCTTTGTCAATCGGTATGTTACTTGCCCGAGATTCGATCGTCGGTATCCCAATACCTTGTTCAATCTCGTTACCGGCAAGTCACTTTACTCGTACCGTAATGCATGATCCCGTGACCAAACACTTGGTCACATTGAGCTCATTATGATGATGCATTACCGAGTGGGCCCAGAGATACCTCTCCGTCATACGGAGTGACAAATCCCAGTCTCGATTCGTGCCAACCCAACAGACACTTTCGGAGATACCTGTAGTGCACCTTTATAGCCACCCAGTTACGTCGTGATGTTTGGTACACCCAAAGCATTCCTACGGTATCCGGGAGTTGCACAATCTCATGGTCTAAGGAAATGATACTTGACATTAGAAAAGCTCTAGCAGACGAACTACACGATCTTGTGCTATGCTTAGGATTGGGTCTTGTCCATCACATCATTCTCCTAATGATGTGATCCCGTTATCAATGACATCCAATGTCCATGGTCAGGAAACCATAACCATCTATTGATCAACGAGCTAGTCAACTAGAGGCTTACTAGGGACATGTTGTGGTCTATGTATTCACACATGTATTACGGTTTCCAGTTAATACAATTATAGCATGAACAATAGACAATTATCATGAACAAGGAAATACAATAATAACCATTTTATTATTGCCTCTAGGGCATATTTCCAACAACAGCAACACGAGGCTCGCCGCACAACCCAGCACAGCGGCCATGTGGTTACTTCAGCCGGTTTACCGACCACTCCAGTCCGGAAACGACGATCAGAGGTCTCATATATTTCTGATACTTCTTATCCCAAGGCGGGTTATTTATGAAAACCTCTTAATCCGTCTGATTCAAACTATCAGGGAACACCTCATTCATCGTCTGGCGAGTCAACAGCTACATAACTTCCTCCCCTCAAGACTGTTCATGGGTGAGCATATTAAACTAACCCTTTATGCCTTATACTTGCTTATTATACTAATCTTTATGTTTGTTCCTTTCAGTGCTAAGGCCAGACCCAACAAAAAAGCCAAACTGAATAAACCGGCTGATGATAACCCGGCCACTGAACCGGAGAAGACCCCAGAACCATTGGAACCAAATGCTGATACTATCTTGGATGATCCGTCACCTCAAGATCAGGACACTTTTGTTGAACAGATGGAAATGGATCCAACGAGTCATGCCGCTGATCCGCCAAGCCCAGCTAAAACGGCTGATAAAACGCCGAGTCCAGTCAAAGCTGCCGATAATAAAATGGATGATGTTATGGTTACTGGCTTTGGCTATACACCTCCAAACAACCCTATTGCTCTATCCAAACATAGTGCCAAAGAGGAAATCTCTGTTGCCGACAAAGGTAAGTGGAAAGCAGACTTGGAAGCTTATGCCCACCTCAGCGCCCAAGATATCCATTCTGGTTTTATAAATTGCCTGTACACAAGCCGTGACTATGAAGCCGGTTTAGGAACATGATGAAGGAGCGATATGAGGTAAATACCATTAACTCCGCATAATTTAGTCTTCCTTCATATCCAGTTTATAAGATAAACAGCAGTAGCCCCCAAGGGCCGGTTTATAATATCAATATGAACCGGGACTTGTAGTATAACAATACTTCAATTTTTCTTGTGTAGCCCCCAAGGGCCGGTTTATACCATTAGGATGAACCGGTACCTTCTTGTCATAAAGCTCAAAAATTCTTGTTGAACACCTTTATAATCCGATTGATGAAAGAAAAATCCATAACCTTGACTTGAGCCAATATGCATTAGCCCCCAAGTGCCAAGTCTATAACTTGTTATGCGCTTGGGACTTATAATAACAGTTGATAAGAAGCAATAGGCATTAGCCCCCAAGTGCCAAGTGTATAACTTGTTATGCGCTTGGGACTTATAATAACAGTTGATAAGAAACAATAGGCATTAGCCCCCAAGTGCCAAGTGTATAACTTGTTATGCGCTTGGAACTTCAAATGTGCACTGCCAACTCATTAAGTGTCTCCTGCAGGCTGATCTGAGCAAAAAGGAATCTCAAATCTCCGACCTTCAAGAAAATATCAAGTCTCAGCAAGCAGAAACTTCCAAAGCTAAGGAGGAGCTGACAAGCGCTTTAACAGCCATGGAGCAACTGAAAGAAAGCTTCAAGAGAGAACGGGCAGGTTGGGACACAGAGAAAGCAACTCTGCTAAAGCGGGCAGAGGACGCTGAAGCGGCCCTTAATCCGGTAGTAGAAGAGTTGACTGGCTTGAAATGGCAAATTAATGCTATGACCACTGCTGTATTTGGTAACTATCCTCTTCATAAACTTTTAAATAAGTAATATCTATGAAACTGCTGGTTTACCAATACTTTGAACATTGCAGGTAGCCGCGTTACTCATCTTGGCTCGGACATGCGTCAAAAGCTGAAAGCTGCTTATACGCTGATAGAGCAATTATATACCGGCGTTCAACGGGTCATCTGCACAGCTTCACATAATAAACCTCCCCCAACTTTGATCAAGGAAACATTGGAAAGGTTATCTATGATGCCTGCCCGGTTTGAAGAATTGAAGAAATCAGCTGCTAGGGCCGGCGCTCTTACTGTGTTAACTCGGGCCAAAGCGTGGATATCTGATCTTGATCCGGCCGATATTGGAAACGACTATCCAAGCCAAAAAGAGGACGGGTCAGATTTTGATAACGACGACCTCAGAGCCATAACAAAGGAAATGCGTCCACTGGCGAGCAAATTAGCTGAAGAAACTGATTTGTCATATTATCAGTCAATCTATGACGCCAACAACAAACGGGTTAACGCACAACCTATGATGTGCAAAATCTTATCCCGCCAATCCGTAAGCATACCTATGCCCCTGATGTTGACCCCTCCACACTTATAAGTGATGAAGCTGCATTCAAAGCCTTAACTGGAATTGATTGGTCAACCATTGACTTCCAGCAACTGGATAGAGAAGAGGGGGACGAAGCGGCTCAAGATGATCCGGAAGCTTCAAGCCAGCCCGGCCAAGATTCATAAACCGGTCGCCGGTTTACTTTCTGCCTTGTGCAAAACTTTGTTGGAAACAATTATTCTTTTGGGTATCAACTGCCTTGTAATAGGCTAGTTTAAACTCTTGATCTGGTATGCCATCGTGCATATTTACCTTGCATGACATTGTTAATCCGCCATCATGAGATATACTGTGTATGCTCATGAGATCATCAGTTTATTGACTCTGCTCCTGCATACCACAGTTTAAAATATCCTGGCGGTTTACCGCCAAGCGGGTCATAACGCCCAATATGCAACCATGGAAACTAATCATAGTTTATAATCAAGGTTGGATGTGGAAATAAGCAAATATGAAACATATCATACATGTGATATACATCGTTTGGTTTACCAAAGCAGTGTAACAAAGGTGATGACCCATAACTGGGGTACTGATAATGATCGTGCATTGGCCAGTTTATGAATAAAACCGGACTGGGTTTATAAATACCAGCGCAGAAATCAGGTCGGGTTAATAAATATCAGTGCATTAAAATTATAAAGCATGATAAACCGTATAAAATAAACCTAAACTTAATAGGATGTAATCTTATGGTTCAGATATGACCAGAACTCCTAAGTAAGCATAATTGTGGCATTGCGCCGATCAAGAGGGTTTGAGCTATAGTTCGGATACGACTAAAGCCCCCTAATGATTTCCCTGGTGGCCTAATGCCATCAAGAGGGTGTAGCTATGGTTCGTATACGACCAAGCCCCCAAATGATTTCCCTGGTGGCCTAATGCCATCAAGAGGGTGTAGCTATGGTTCGTATACGACCAAGCCCCCAAATGATTTCCCTGGTGGCCTAATGTCATCAAGAGGGTGTAGCTATGGTTCGAATACGACCAAGCCCCCAAGTGATTTCCCTAGGGGCCTTATGCCATCAAGAGGTGTAGCTATGGTTCGAATACGACCAAGCCCCCAAGTGATTTCCCTAGCGGCCTTATGCCATCAAGAGGTGTAGCTATGGTTCGAATACGACCAAGCCCCCAATCTAGTGATTTCCCTAGCGGCCTTATGCCAATCAAGAGGTGTAGCTATGGTTCGAATACGACCAAGCCCCCAAGTGATCTTGTGAGCTGTGCCCAAGGGTTACCTATGTTTGAGCTGTATTGAACAGACCCTCTTTGGTCCGGGTTAACCTGAGTAGTAATCCCTCAAGGTTTTTTTTCAATTGGCTTATAAGCCGGTTCAAAGGGTAATCATACCTTCATGCATAAGCCAGAACCCCCATGGAACCAAAAACTTTTAAGAAAAAATGACACAGGCCCTGCTTTAGCAGGGATGCCGGCTTATTATATTGATCATAATATATACATTGTCAAAAATATGTACATAAGAGGAGCCTATGGCTCAGGTGTAGTAAGGCCGAAGATGAGCAATATTCCATGGCCGGTGGGTCTCCTCCTCCGATTTACGTGAGTCTTTGTGCTCTCGAACATCGATGAGGTAGTATGACCCGTTGTTCAGATTCTTACTGACCACAAAAGGTCCTTCCCAAGGTGGGGATCACTTGTGCATATCAGTCTGGTCCTGGATAAGCCGGAGCACCAGATCCCCTTCTTGAAAAGTTCTGGTTTTAACCCGGCGACTGTGGTAACGATGCGGATCTTGCTGGTAAATCGCCGACCGAGCCGCCGCTATGTCCCGCTTCTCATCTAACAGGTCCAGAGCTTCTTGACGTGCTTTTTCATTGTCCGCTTCAACATAAGCCACCACACGAGGCGAATCATGCCGGATGTCACTGGGAAGGACTGCCTCTGCTCCGTAGACCATAAAGAAAGGCGTGTAACCCGTAGATCTGTTGGGGGTGGTATTAATACTCCATAACACGGAAGGTAACTCCTCCACCCAACAACCTGGCGTTCTCTGTAAAGGAACCATAAGCCGGGGTTTGATGCCTCTCAGGATCTCTTGATTGGCTCTCTCAGCTTGACCATTGGATTGGGGGTGAGCCGCTGACGACACATCAAGCCGGATGTGCTCATGTTGACAAAACTCTTTCATAACACCCTTGGAGAGATTAGTGCCATTGTCTGTTATGATGCTGTGTGGAAAGCCAAAGCGGAAGATCACTTTCTTCATGAATTGAACCGCCGTTGCTGCATCACACTTACTGACCGGTTCTGCCTCGACCAACTTAGTGAACTTATCAACCGCCACCAAAAGGTAGGTCTTCTTATCCTTGGACCTCTTAAAAGGTCCCACCATGTCAAGCCCCCAAGTTGCAAACGGCCAAGTAATTGGTATCATCCTTAACTCCTGAGCAGGAACATGAGCTCGACGTGAAAACTTCTGACAACCGTCACACTTTTTGACCAAGTCCTCAGCATCAGCATGAGCTGTCAGCCAATAAAAACCGTGACGAAAAGCTTTGGCTACCAAGGATTTTGAACCGGCATGGTGACCACAATCTCCTTCGTGGATCTCACGCAGAATCTCACAGCCTTCTTCAGGAGATACACAACGCTGAAACGCCCCTGTGACACTGCAATGATGTAATTCCCCGTTGACAATGGTCATTGATTTGGACCGCCGGATTATCTGTCGGGCCAAAGTTTCATCCTCAGGTAACTTGCCCCGGGTCATATATGCCAAATAGGGAATTATCCAATCGGGGATAACATGGAGAGCTGCCACTAACTGAGCTTCCGGGTCAGGAACAGCTAAATCCTCTTCTGTGGGTAACTTGACCGACGGATTATGAACGACGTCAAGAAAAACATTAGTTGGCACCAGTTTACGTTCAGAACCCAACCTGCTCAAAGCATCAGCCGCCTCATTCTTTCTCCGGTCAACATGTTCAACTTGATAACCTTTAAAGTGACCAGCAATAACATCCACCTCTTGTCGATAAGCCGCCATGAGTGGATCCTTGGAATCCCATGTGCCAGAGACTTGTTGAGCTACCAAATCCGAGTCACCAAAACACATAACCCGGCTTAAGTTCATCTCCTTAGCCATTCGAAGACCGTGGAGCAAAGCCTCATATTCAGCTGCATTGTTAGTGCAAGGGAACATTAAACGGAGAACATAACAAAATTATTACCTTGAGGGGAAGATAGCACAACTCCAGCCCCCGAGCCCTCCAATTTCCTGGACCCATCAAAGTGGACAGTCCAATACGTGTTATCTGGCTTGTCCTCCGGCATCTGTAACTCTGTCCAGTCATTGATGAAATGCACCAGTGCTTGAGACTTGATGGCTGTGCGGGGCATATACTTCAAACCATGAGGCCCAAGATCAATGGCCCACTTGGCTATCCGACCTGTGGCTTCTCTGTTCTGAATGATATCTCCCAAGGGGGCAGAACTAACCACCGTGATGGGATGACCCACAAAATATTGCTTAAGCTTTCGACTGGCCATAAACACCCCATACACTAGTTTCTGCCAGTGTGGATACCTCTACTTGGACTCAATAAGCACCTCGCTGATGTAGTAAACCGGCCGTTGAACCGTATATTCCTTACCCGTTTCCTTCCGTTCCACAACAATAGCTACACTGGCAGCTCGGTCATTGGCAGCCACGTACAACAACAATGGCTCCTTATCAACAGGAGCAGCAAGGACGGGCGGTTCAGCCAGCTGCTTTTTCAAATCCTCAAAGGCCGCATTAGCCGCATCACTCCAGACAAAATTGTCTGTCTTCTTCATCATCTAGTACAGAGGAATGGCTTTCTCCCCCAACCGGCTGAGAGCTGCAATGCGACCCGCCAAACTTTGTACGTCATTGATGCACGCTGGTTTAGCCAGAGAAGTAATGGCCTTAATCTTCTCCGGATTAGCTTCAATCCCCCTGTTAGACACCAGAAAGCCCAAGAGCTTGCCTGCCGGAACACCGAAGACACACTTGGCCGGATTAAGCATCATCTTGTAAACTCAGAGGTTATCAAAGGTTTCTTTCAAATCATCCACCAATGTCCCCCTTTTCCTGAATTTTACCACAATATCATCCACATAAGCATGAACATTGCGCCCAATCTGATTATGAAGACAATTCTGCACACATCGCTGATAAGTCGCCCGGACACTCTTGAGCCCAAAGGGCATAGACACATAGCAGAAGGCTCCAAAGGGAGTTATGAAAGCTGTCTTCTCCTGGTCCTTAACTGCCATCTTGATCTGATGATAACCAGAGCAAGCATCCAAAAAACTCAACCGCTCACAACCCGCCGTAGCATCAATAATCTGATCAATACGAGGGAGAGCAAAAGGATCAGCTGGACAAGCCTTGTTTAAATCGGTGTATTCCATGCACATGCGCCAAGTGCCATTTTTCTTAAGTACTAGCACCGGGTTAGCCAACCACTCAGGATGAAAAACTTCTACAATAAACCCGGCCGCCAAGAGCCGGGCTACCTCCTCACCAATCGCTTTACGCCTTTCGTCACTGAACCGGCGAAGAAACTGCTAGACCGGTTTAAATTTGGGATCAATATTGAGAGTGTGCTCAGCCAGTTCCCTCGGTACACCTGGCAGTCAGAAGGCTTCCATGCAAAGATGTCCCGGTTCTCACGGATGAACTCGATGAACGCGCTTTCCTATTTCAGATCCAGATTGGCACTGATATTGAACTGCTTAGATGAATCGCCAGGAACAAAGTCAACTAGCTTAGTCTCATCAGCCGATTTAAAATTTCAAGGCCGGATCATGCTCCGTGGTCGGCTTTTTTAAGGGAAAATTTTGTTTTTGCTACTCTAGATTTTGCCAATTTTCCTTATGCCACTCTAGATTTTAACATTTCACTTTTGCCACTCTTAGTTTTTGACCATTATCGCAATTGCCATTCAGTGGCAAAAGCAAAATAAATTTATTTCGTTTTTGCCACTCTTAGCTTTTGACAATTATCACAATTGCCACTCTGAAAATTTTGTTATTGCCACGGGAATGGCAATTGTGATAATTGTCAAAAACTAAGAGTGGCAAAAGTGAAATGTCAAAATCTACAGTGGCATAAGGAAAATTGGCAAAATCTAGAGTGGCGAAAACAAAATTTTCCCCTTTTTAAAGAAGTCATATCGGCCGGATCAACATTGTCCTTGTAAAACTTCAACTCCTCTGTCGCACAAACCGACTCAGCATAAGCCGCATCGCCTTCTTCACACTCCAAAGCTATCTTCCGACTCCCATGTACTATGATGGTCCCTTTATGACCCGGCATTTTGAGCTGCAGATAAACATAACAGGGCCTCGCCATGAACTTAGCATAAGCCGGCCGTCCAAACAGGGCATGATAAGGGCTCTTAATTTTCACCACTTCAAAGGTCATGGTCTCTAATCTAGAATCATGATCATCTCCAAAAGCAACCTCCAGAGCTATCTTACCAACCGGGTACGCTGACTTCCCAGGCACCACCCCATGGAAAACAGTGTTGGGCGGTTTAAGATTCTTATATGTCAACCCCATGCGACGAAAGGTTTCGTAGTAAAGGATATTGATGCTGCTACCACCGTACATGAGCACCTTGGTGAACTTATACCCTCCAACCTGAGGCGCAACCACCAATGCCAAATGACCCGGGTTATCAACCCAGGGCGGATGATCCTCTCGACTCCACACAATAGGCTGCTCAGACTAGCGCAAGTAACGGGGCACTACTGGTTCAATGGAGTTCACTGCCCTCTTATGAAGCTTCTGATCCCTCTTGCATAGACTCGTGGTGAAGACGTGGTACTGCCCACTATTCAACTGTTTCGGGTTACTCTGATACCCTGACTGCTGATGTTGATTCCCCTGACCCGACTGTTGATGGTAGCCGCCCTGATTGCCTTGATTATTTTGATGGCCTTGAAAACCAGAGTTTGAACCGCCGCCGCCGTAACCCGGACCCTGAGAACCGGACCCTGAACCGACACCCGGTCCATGATTCCCTTGAAACAGGTTGGAATTTTTGAACTCTTTCATGATGAAACAGTCCTTCCAGAGATGAGTAGACGGTCTTTGTCGTGTACCATGCCTCGGGCAGGGCTAATTCAACAGACGCTCCAGATCAATGCCTGATCCTCCGGTTTGTGGAGGCTGTCTACCCTTACGATTCTGGCCATTATTCTGCGCACTGGCATTTGCCACAAAGTCTAAATTGTTATCAGCCTTGCGCTTACCGTTGCCTCCTTGATTTGCCGGATTAGGCTGCTGGCCTCTGGGGTTATTACCCTTCTTCCCTTTTTCCGGTTTATCCTCGTCCGAGTTAGGGTCTTTGGTGCTATCAGAATCAGCATACTTAACCAAAGCCGCCATAAGTGTTCCCATGTCATTGCAGGGATGTTTGAGCCGTCCCAACTTCTGCTTTAGGGGCTTAAACCGGCAATTATTCTCCAACATCAATACTGATGAATCAGCATTGATGCGATTTGATGAATGAAGGATTGTCGAAACCCGGCGCACCCAATGGGTTGTTCACTCCCCTTCCTCTTGGACACATGAGGCCAAATCCACTATTGACATGGGCTGCTTACATGTATCCTTGAAATTCTGAATAAACTGGGATTTTAACTCGGCCCATGACCCAATGGAATTGGCAGGAAGCCCCTTCAACCAAGTGCGGGTCGTTCCCTTCAGCATCAGGGGGAAATATTTAGCACACGCTGCATCACTAACATCTAGCAGCTCCATGGGCATCTCATAACTCTTGATCCACGCTTCGGGAGGTAAATCGGCTGTATAATTAGGCACCTTACGAGGACCCTTAAAGTCCTTGGGCAGACGTTCATTACGTATATCCGGTACTAAACATGGTACGCCCAAATTCCCAAAGGTCCTGCTTGGCTCCACAGAAGTTGTCGGACGAACCGGAGAAGGTTGATGGGTCGCATACTGCGCAGCTAACTCGGCCTCTCGACGTGCTCTGCCTTGATCCACCACATTCTGAGCATTAGCACCACCGTCGGCCGGATTACGCTCGCGTGGTGGGTTACGGTTCCGTGCACTGCTCGACACAGCCGGTTCATCAATATGCCTGCTGTAACTCCGGCTTGGGCGGGGGTGGAATGAATCCTTTCACGACTGTAAGAATAAGCCTGCTACTGAACCAAAGCCGTCTGAAGAAGATCCCTGGCCCTTCGTGTCTCTATCGCCACTGGAGACTCGCCCTCAACCGGAAGAGCCGCCAAACGTGAGGCTGCATCAACTATGTTATCCAACGGATTGGAGTAATGACCCGGTGGTGTTGGCACATGTTGCGGCAGAGTGTTGTTCTGTCGAGGCGGGTCCATGGCGCGTGGTTGAACCGGCGCTCCAGCCCCATGCGCTTCAACCCGGTCTACCACCGGCGGGTTGCTTGTCCCAGCCCCGGGTGTGTTAAAGAGATACCTTCCCTCATAAAACGGAGGCAGGTGAGACCGGTACCTTCTCCTCATGACATCATTTGAAGCGTTCTGATCTGACATAAGCCGGTACGCCTGTTCATCCAACTCGGCCCGCTCTGCGGCCATCCTGGTGTCCTCAGCTGCCAGGTCTGCCTTGGCTTGAGCTATCTGATCTTTCACTTTCGCAACTTCCGCGTTATGCTGATCCTGATTCGCTGGGTTAACCTCTGCCGCTAGCAGCGTTGCCAAAGTGTCAAATAAGTCGGAAAAAACCTGAGCCGGCGGCCGCACAGGGCCTCCTGCCCCGGCTGCTGTCGCCGCTGCTGACCCGGAGATCATCACCGCTGTAGTCGAAGAGTGTTGCACTGGCTGTGTACCGGCCATGAAGATCGCAACCCGGCTCAGCGGATCGAAGGGATCCGGAATACTGTCGCCATCGGAACAACCCCCAAGCCGGCCGTCTTGTAGTTGGTACAATGACTCGGTCTCTCCGGTAGATGACTCGTTATCGGAGTAAACGACGGTTTCATCACCAGATGCCGATCTGTCCTCAGATTTCGCTCCGTGGATGACTCCCACGAAGGCACGCTTCATGGTAGGCTGAACCCAGGTGGGTCTCACACGCTGAGCCGTTTCGACGATGTCGGTGCAGATGTCCGGCTCAGGGCCCGGTTCACCGATCTTACCAATGAAGACGTGAATTCCGCCGAAGGGGACCCGGTACCCTTACTCAATTGAGTCGGCCTCGGGGCCCCAGCCTGCATCGTCAATGTAGAGCTTGCTGCGATGACTCTTGGTCATCCGGCCCACAGCGTATCCCTTGAGCCCTTCAAAGCTGCCCTCTAAGAACTTGAAACCATCGTGCGATAGCCCCACGGTGGGCGCCAACTGTCGTGGAATTGTCACGGCAGATGTCCTAGTGTGAGGACTTAGTCGTGGAGCCATCGCGACAGGTTAGCTTAAAGGGGTTAATCGGGACAAAGGACACAAGAAGTTTATACTGGTTCGGCCCCTTGCGGTGAAGGTAAAAGCCTAGTCTAGTTGGAGGTGGTATTGCAAGGGTTTCGATGACCAGGGAGCGAATATGCTTGACATGGCAATCGAGTTGTTGTTTCTTGTCCCTAAACCGCCGCCGGGTCATCCCTTTATATACACAGGTTGACGCCCGGCGGGTTACAGAATCCTGGCCGGCTCATAAACGTGTCCGGCTCGGTTTCTACTCTTTCCTACCTTACATCACAAGTTATACATCTTATGGCGGTTTACGCCTTGGGCCCTAACCCGCCTTTGGGCTTTGGGCCTTACTACTAAATCTCCTTCACAGAGCGCCATCCTCCATGTCTTCATGGGCTTCGAAATACGGGTAACCTATTATGAGCAACTCGGCCCCTCCTGGGCGGTTTATACTCAATAGTTATATCCCCAACAAATAGATCCCCTTTCCTGGAAGAAAAATCTTGTGAAAGCTCATGAACTCATCTGTACTGGTTTTTAGGTCTAGATTTATTTTACTTTTCCTGGTCAGTCGTTGATCCAAAATAATAGCTGCAGCCTGTGAAACCTGTTTATGTAACACTTAGGCAAAAACTACATTTGTTAGATCCATCTAGCCATGGCGGCTCAAACCGCCGACTTAACTTGAAATGATCAACAGACATCATCCGACATATCATGGCGGCTTAAATAATTTGCACTTCTCATGGCGGTTTACGTAACCTAACATAATTTAGTCATATACCATTAGGCCCCTTTGTAAGCCGCCATCTTGAATATGCATTGTAATATTTTTCCTCTCCGGCTTAAGTTTGAACCGGCAATTTCACTCTTTGTTAGACTTCCGTCTTCATAATGCCGCCCAAAACACCCACTACATGCAATTGGGTCAAGTCCATAGTCACAGATAGCACACTTGACGATTTTGTGAAGACTGGCTATCTGCCAAAGAAGGAAATCATGTCCTACCGTGCACCTGATCCAACCAAGGAAAAACCTCAACCCAAAGAGGGGGAAGCCATCGTCTTCACTGATCACATGAACCGGGGTTTTTCCCCACCCGGCTCAAAGTTTTTTAGAGACGTCCTACACTTTTTTGACCTCCGTCCTCAAGACATCGGACCCAACTCCGTGTCTAATATTTGCAACTTTCAGGTGTTCTGTGAGGTGTATCTTGGAGAAGAACCCAGCTTGCTACTCTTCAGAGAGTTATTTTATTTGAACCGCCAGAATGAACGTGCCAACGGGCCTAGCTTGGAACTTGGTGGGGTCTCAATCCAACGACGGAGAGACGCCATTTTCCCTTATGCAAATCCACCGAGTCACCCCAAAGACTGGAACCAGACATGGTTCTATTGCCAAGACACTTCTCCGGCTGATGAGAACCCTCTGCCCGGCTTTCGCGCCCTGCGCCTCGAGTCTACTCATCCTCTACCAGACAAGTTGTCCGCTGCTGATCGCCAGAAACTCTCCCCCACCATGACTAAAGTCAAGGCTCTTTTGGGGAATGGTTTAAGTGGTATCGACTTAGTCCGGGTTTGGCTTGCCTGGCGGATCATCCCATTGAGCCGCCGTTCTGGTTTGATGTGCACCTACACAGGCGAGAAGAATGATCCTCTGCGGCACAGCCCTGACGATTTATCTGACGACGTCATTGATGATATGACAAAGTCGCTCTTGAACAAGAGCCTAGCAGACTGTGGCAAAGTGGGCTTAAGCCCTTTCTGCAAAGCTAACCCGGTTCCAGCGGTAAGCCGCTAAATTGATCATTTTTACCTTCACCCTTGATGTTTTGTCTTTACTCACTCTTGCTAACTTTCACAGGCTAATGACCAATTTTGGAAGGCAAAATACGATCATGAAGCTGCAAAGAGAGCCAGGAAGGCCAGGAAAGCCGCCGCCAAGAAGAAAGGAAATAAGACCAGCGCCTCAGACTTGCTTCGACTAGAAGATACCTCTGAGTCGGAGGTAGCTCTTGACTCATTAGGTTCCTTTTTTAATTACCTTCTTGACACTGATTATCATCAGGAGGACACGGGAACGAGTAACGGAGTGGATGAAGAGGTAACTATTATTTCCTCTGACTCCGAGCCTTTGCCAAGACAGAAAATCCGAAGAGTGACCCGGAAAGTAAGATTTTCACATCCTTTAGCTTATCAAGATCCTCAATTTCTTTTGAAGCAACAGATGCACGAGAGCCGGAGGCAGACCCGGACCAGGAAGGACGCAGAACTCTCCTCCGGCTTACCAAATACACCAAGAAAGCGCCGGAACAAGGTCACTTCCGACTTAATTCCTTTTTATCCTTTGGCGGGTCTCACTCGTCAACCACTCAACTCTTCTGACTCGAATTATCAGGAAACTTCACCTTCCTCCAGTGACTCACTCCAGTGCAACATGCCGGCTTTTAAGACCGCTCCAGGGTAATGATAACTTACTTATCCAGTATACATTTCAATTCTTTATACTTGTACTGATATTGTGATCTTATGCAGCGGAAAAGCAAAGCCCAGCAAGAAGGTGAAAAAGAGCAAGCCGGCCGAAGAGCCGTCCTTTAAAGAACCGGAACTCCAGACGACCGCGCCTGAGGCCCAGGGCCGGCCCTGAGGGGGGTAGCAGGGGCGGCCGCCCCGGGCCCCCCAAATCCAGGGGGCCCGCAGGGGGGTATGCAGCAGCCTATAGGCCACGGCCCAAGGAGGCAGCTTAATCACGGGGGACATGCAGATGCAGCCTTCTCCAATCGTGATCGCCCAGGCCGATCCCAGTTGAGTCATGTATGTTTTTTGCGTCCCTGTACTCCCTTTTCTTCCCTAATTTCCGATCGCAAGGTTGGAGTCAGAGACGCGCCGCCGCTTTGCTCTGGTGTCGGGCGCTCCATGCACTCACGAACATGGGTATCGTCGGGGCCCTCCCGCCAGAGCCAGACACAAGCGGTCGCCAGGAATAGACCAACAATAGCGTACAATGAATGAACTAGCTGGATTGATCAGAATTGATCAATTATCTACAACTGGCTGGAGTAATTCGAATCGACGCTCTACAGATCAAGGTTAACCTCTTTTCTATATGTACTTGTTCTATTTTTCTTGTGTGAATCTATTCTCTAGTTCCTAAGTTTGGATTGTTTACAAAAAAAATTTTGTCGATTGGAGTCGCTATTCAGAATTGTTTTCGATATCTGAATCATCGAACATGATTAGTGTTTTAAAAACTAGCACTAACCGTATATAATTTTGAGATGACACCAACATTATAGACTTGTAATGATTGTTGACAGCTGTCCAGTAAAACCGAATTTGCTCAATTTGGATTAATATTTATTCAGATATCATCAAACAATGTTGCTGGGCCAGAATTTTCTGATTTTAATTTCTAACAAAATGAATTATCAGATTTTAGTAAATTTATGTTTGCAAGAACTAGTCTATTTCTATGAAGAACCAATTTTGAACATAACATGAAAGTTGTAGATAATTTCCTGCTTGATTTGGTAAGTTTGACATGATTCAGAGTTCAAATTGAAGGGGCGAAGATATATTTTGGTTTCTTGTTGTGGGCTGTAGCTATACACTTGTATATTTACATCCCAAAACCAACCAGCTAAATTTAAGAGATATTTTACACAGGTATTTGATGTCAAAACACGACACTAGGACATTGAATATTATTTTTACGTTTGTATTAAGAGGCCCCAGCTCCTAACTCCGCCCCGGGCCCCCGAAATTTCAGGACCGGCCCTGCTGAGGCCTCTGTTCCTGAGCCGGCACTTGAACCGGTGCATGACACGCCAACATCAATTACTGACCCGCCTGCCGATCAAGCCGGCGATGGCTCTGAAAATCTTGAAGTCTCTAGCCCAGCTAAGACGGACGAACCAAAAGATGCTGATGTTGAAATCACCAAGACTGGCTACACTGAGCCGGGGAGACCTACTGTGCTAGCCAAGTGTTCTGCCAAAGAAGAGCACCTGGAATGTCGTAAGGTCAGATTTGATATTGCTGACTATACTCACATGAGCATTGGGGAAGTTCTTTCTGGATATCTTAGCCAAGTGCACAGCAACCGTGACCACAAAGTTGATATGGTGAAGCAAATGCACCAGAAATTTGAGGTATAAATTCTTTCCTTTCACTGAATTATCCTTACTATGCCAGCCCCCAAGTCTATTGCTTATGATGAATATGTTGTAGACTTAGAACAGATGTATAAGCTTTAGTAATATCCTTTAGTCAAACCTGTAAAAATCCGGCTTATCCCGTAGTCCCCAAGGGCCGGCTTAATCAACATGAATGAGCCGGTCCTTCACATGCTTGTGCAGAATATATGCCTTGTGTAGATTTAATAGCAATATGCATTAGGCCCCAAGTGCCAAGCACTCTTGCTTGCAAAGTGTTTGGGACTTACTCTCATGAACCGCCACTTAAATAAAACCTTCGTTAGACATTAGCCCCCAAGTGCCAAATACTCTTGCTTGCAAAGTGTTTGGGACTTGATATTGTATGCTAATATTTATGATTTTTGACCCGGCATTTATGCAGGCCACCACTACTCAACTTCAATCGGAACTACATGATTTGAAGAACCGTCTGGAGGCTCAGGAGACTGAAACTCAAAAAGCCAATTCCAAATTTGAATTCAGCGTGGCTGAATAAGAGAAATTGAAATCCGAGTGTGAAGTTGAGAAGAAGGCCTGGGCTGAAGAAAAAATTGCCTTAACTCAACGAGCTGAAACAGCAGAAAAGGCTCTTGAAGAGGTGACCACTGAATTATCCGGCTTAAAACACCATGTATCTTAGATGGTCTCAGCAATCTTTGGTAAGTCGCCCTGCAAGTGTCAAATATTGAATCTTTCTAATGATCATATGAATTGCGATTAACTCACCTGATATTGCTATGCAGGCCCCAGGAGCTCCAACCTTAACCAAGACATGCTGGTGAAGCTGAAGGCGGTTTACACGCTCATGGAACAACTTTACACTGGATCTCAGCGTGCCTTGGCCGCAGTGGCCCTGTCAAATGAAGTCCCTACACTCTTGGTGGATGTGCTAAAGCGGCTTTCTGTGCTACCCCAGCGGTTCAATGAATTAAGGCGATCATCTGCAAGAGCCAGAGCCGTGGCTGCTTTAAGCCGGGCCAAGGCGTGGCTACCGGAGTTAGACCCGGCCGACATCGCCATTGGATATCCAAGCCTTAAGGAGGATGGCACATCGTTTGAACAGGAGGACTTCACCGCTTGTGTGGAAGAAATAGCCCTGTGGCCACCCAGATTGCTGATGACACGGATCTCACCAAGTACCAGCCGGGTTACGACGCGGAAAATCGGAGGATTCCAACGCCGCATTGTAAAGTGACCAGCCTGGTCCCTCCAATCCGTAAGCATACCTTCGCCCCTGAAGTTGACCCGGCCGGACTAATTGATGATAAAGCTGAATTTGAAGCTTTGAATGGCATTGACTGGTCATCATCAACCTTCCAGGACAGGGAACAGGATGGAGGAGCGGAAAGGGTTGATCCGGAAGCTTCAGGCCAACAAGAAAATTGACCCGCCGGGCGGCTCATATTTGTACCTTGCTGGAAAACAATTTAATCATTTGGACTCGGCGAGTCATGTAATAGGGTAGAAATGACTTTGCTTTGTCGTGCCACCGTGCATGTTTTGATGCTCAACACTGTTAAGTCGCCGCCTTATATTCTCCCTGTTTAAACTTATCATCTGTTTTCGTTATGCATAAAAAAGTTCTTTGAACTGTCCTGCACACAGAAATAGATCACAAGAACCCTTGGCGGCTTACCGCAGGGCGGGTCATAACATCTTGCATACAACCATCAATATTAAAAGAAGGGACATAAAAGAGCCTGTTATGAATTATAGCTTTGAAACACAACTATAATATCATACCTGTGATTTTGAATTTGCACTGCCGGTTCATGTGACCTGAACAGTAAGGATGATAACCCAATCCTTTAGAAGCCAACCCTTCCAAATGTATGATGATTGTCATACGCTGGCGACTTATCATCCAAAACCAAGCCGGGTTAAATTAAAACCACACTTGTTCTTAGATCTGGAAAAAAGCCTCAAGACAAAAACAAAGATTGTTTGCAAAAAACTTAAGCAAAATAGAAAGAAAATTTTGAGGCTTCTGATTCGAATACGATCAGTAAACCGGACCAAAGGGGTTAAGCTAGGATTTGAATACGATCTTGTAGCCCCCAGTGGCTTTGGCATTGCGCCGATCAAGAGGGTACCGACAGCTATGTTCTCTTTGGTTCGAATACGACCTATGTTTGAACAGGAAGCCCCCAAATGGCCTTAAGAGTTTTTTAACGACTCTGATTCGAATACGATCAAAGTTGGACCCAAAAGGGGTTAAGCTATGATTCGAATACGATCAAGAAGCCCCCTAGTGAGTTTGGCATTGTGCCGATCAAAAGGGTACCAACAGCTATGTTCTCTTTGGTTCGAATACGACCTATGTTTGAACAGGAAGCCCCCTAGTGATCATGAGGTTTAATGGCTAGATTCGAATATGATCATGAGCCGGTCCAAAGGGTTAAGCTGGATTTGAATACGATCAGCCCCCGGTTGGTCATTTTAAATTTATGGTGATGAAGACATATGATCATTGAGGATGAAAAGGACAGAGGTCCTGCTTTATTACTTATCATAATATATACATCGTCAAAATATGTACATCATGAGAGCCGGTGGCTCAAGTATAGTAAGGCCGAAGATGAGCGATATTCCACGGCCGGCGGGTCTCCTCCTCGGACTTACGTGAGTCTTTGTGCTCTCGAACATCGATAAGGTAGTATGACCCGTTGTTCAAGTTCTTGCTGACCACAAAAGGCCCTTCCCAAGGTGGGGATAACTTGTGTGCATCAGTTTGATCCTGGATGAGCCGGAGCACCAAGTCACCTTCTTGAAAGGTTCTGGTCTTAACTCGGCGGCTGTGATAACGGCGTAGGTCCTGTTGGTAAATCGCCGAGCGGGCTGCTGCCAAGTAACGCTTTTCATCTAACAGGTCAAGTGCATCCTGACGGGCTTGTTCATTATCAGCTTCAACGTAAGCCGCCACGCGGGGCGAGTCATGACGGATGTCACTAGGTAGAACCGCCTCTGCTCCGTAAACCATGAAGAAAGGCGTATAACCCGTAGACCTGTTAGGGGTAGTATTGATGCTCCATATCACAGAGGGTAGCTCCTCCACCCAACAACTCGGCGTTTGTTGTAAAGGAACCATAAGCCGGGGCTTGATACCTTTCAAGATTTTCTGGTTGGCCCTTTCATCTTGACCACTGGATTGGGGGTGAGCTACTGATGAAACATCAAGCCGGATATGCTCACATTGACAGAACTCCTCCATGGCGCCCTTGGACAGATTAGTACCGTTGTCAGTTATGATGCTGTGAGGAAAGCCAAAACGAAAGATCACCTTTTTCATAAATTGAACCGCCGTGGCTGCATCACACTTACTAACCGGCTCTGCTTCAACCCACTTTGTGAATTTGTCAACTGCCACCAGAAGGTGAGTCTTTTTATCTTTGGACCTTTTGAAAGGCCCAACCATATTGAGCCCCCAGACTGCAAACGGCCAAGTAATTGGAATCATCCTTAATTCTTGAGCCGGCACGTGAGCCCGTCATGAGAATTTCTGGCAACCATCACATTTACTGACTAGATCCTCCGCATCAGCGTGAGCCGTTAGCCAATAAAATCCATGAAAGAAAGCTTTGGCCACAAGAGATTTTGAACCGGCATGATGGCCACAATCTCCTTCATGGATCTCACGAAGAATTTCTTGACCTTCCTCAGGAGAGACACAACGTTGAAATGCCCCCATGACACTGCGATGATGCAACTCACCATTAGCAATTGTCATTGACTTGGACTGCCGGGTTATCTGTCTAGCCAAGGTTTCATCCTCAGGCAACTCGCCCCGGGTCATATAAGCCAAATATGGTACTGTCCAATCTAGGATGACGTGAAGAGCCGCCACCAATTGAGCTTCCGGGTCTGGAACAGCCAAGTCTTCCTCTGTAGGTAACTTGACAGAAGGGTTATGCAAAATATCTAAGAAAGTGTTAGGTGGCACCGGCTTACGCTGAGACCCCAGCCGGCTTAAAGCATCAGCCGCCTCATTCTTTCTACGATCAATATGCTCCACTTGGTAACCCTTGAAGTGTCCAGCAATGGCATCAACTTCACGGCGATAAGCCGCCATGAGAGGATCCTTGGAATCCCACTTGCCTGATACTTGTTGAGCCACCAAATCTGAGTCGCCAAAGCACCATACCCGGCTTAAGCTCATCTCCTTAGCCATCAGAAGACCATGGAGCAAGGCCTCATACTCAGCTGCATTGTTAGTACAGGGAAACATCAACCGTAGCACAAAACAAAATTTGTCACCTCGAGGGGAAGCTAAAACAACTCCAGCCCCCGAGCCCTCCAATTGCCTGGACCCATCAAAATGAATAGTCCAATATGTGTTGTCCGGCTTCTCTTCAGGCATCTGTAGCTCCGTCCAATCGTTGATGAAGTCCACCAGTGCTTGAGACTTGATAGCAGTGTGTGGCACATACTTTAAACCATGAGGCCCAAGTTCAATGGCCCACTTGGCGACTCATCCTGTGGCTTCTCTATTTTGAATGATGTCTCCTAAAGGAGCAGAACTAACCACAGTAATGGGATGACCCTGAAAATACTGCTTAAGTTTCCGGCTTGCCATGAACACCCCATAAACGAGCTTCTGCCAGTGTGGATATCTTTGCTTGGACTCAATAAGCACCTCACTGACGTAGTAAACCGGTCGTTGAACCGGATATTCCTTGCCCGCCTCCTTGCGTTCTACGACAATGGCCACACTAACGGCACGTGTGTTAGAAGCCACATATAATAATAATGGTTCCTTATCAATAGGAGCGGCAAGGACCGGCGGCCCAATGAGTTGTCTATTCGAATCTTCAAAGGCAGCGTTAGCAGCATCACTCCAGACAAAGTCGTTGTCACACCCAATATGCGACCCTATCCTAAAGGAACTCGAAGGTCCCACCAAGGATAGACCTGCATATTGAAACGCTTTTGCAAGGTGGATATCATTACATCAACATTACATAATATATGGGGATACATACAAGGCATACAAATGCCGCAAGAATACGACAATACATCATACATAAGATCAACATCCGACTACAGATGAAACACAAACAGAAGATCAAACGACATCCACCCTGCTAGCCCAGGCTGCCGACCTGGAACCTATTCCCTGATCGAAGAAGAAGCAGAAGAAGAACTCCAAAACAAGAAACATCGCTCTCACGTCATGATCATCGCACACCTGTACCTGCAACTGGTGTTGTAGTAATCTGTGAGCCACGAGGACTCAGCAATCCCATTACCATGGGTATCAAGACTAGCAAAGCTTAAAGGGAAAGGAAAGGATAAGATGGTGAGGTTGCAGCAGCGTTTAAGCAAAGTATGGTGGCTAACTTACGCAAATGAGAGCGAGAAGAGAAGCAAAGGAACGGTCGTGAAACTAACAATGATCAAGAAGTGATCCTGAACTCCTACTTACGTCAAACATAACCCATAAACCGTGTTCACTTCCCGGACTCCGCCGAGAAGAGACCATCACGGCTACACACGCGGTTGATGCGTTTTAATTAAGGTCAAGTGTCAAGTTCTCTACAACCGGATATTAACAAATTCCCATCTGTCACATAACCGCGGGCACGGCTTTCGAAAGATAATACCCTGCAGGGGTGTCCCAACTTAGCCCATTATAAGCTCTCACGGTCAACGAAGGATATTCCTTCTCCCGGGAAGACCCGATCAGTCTCGGAATCCCGGTTACAAGACATTTCGACGATGGTAAAACAAAACCAGCAAAGCCACCCGAATGTGCCGACAAATCCCGATAGGAGCTGCACATATCTCGTTCTCAGGGCACACCAGATTGTCCAAGCTTCCGGTAGGCCAGACCAGAGTTGCCCCTGGTGGCCACCGGCGACTGACAGGTTGGACCAACACTCGAAGGAGCACTGGCCCAGGGGGCAAATAAAGATGAACCTCGAGAGAGCGACTCCCCAGGGAAAAGAAATAGGCTAGGAAAATGGTAAAACCAAGGTTGGGCCTTGCTGGAAGAGTTTTATTCAAGGCGAACTGTCAAGGGGGTCCCATAAATCACCCAACCGTGTGAGGGACGCAAAATCAAGGAACATAACACCGGTATGACGGAAACTAGGGCGGCAAGAGTGGAACAAAACACCAGGCATAAGGCCGAGCCTTCCACCCTTTACCAAGTATATAGATGCATTAATAATATAAGAGATATTGTGATATCCCAACATAAACATAATCCAACATGGAGCAATCTTCATCTTCACCTGCAGCTAGCAACGCTATTAGAGGGGCTGAGCAAAGCGGTAACATAGCCAAACAACGGTTTGCTAGGAAGGGTGACAAAGGTTAGAGGTTCATGGCAATTTGGGAGGCTTGAAGAGCAAATGAATAGGTAGCGCAGCATAGCGATAGAACGAAGCAACTAGCATAGCAATGATAGTAATGAGATCCAAGGTGACGGTCATCTTGCCTGAAATCCCCCTAGGAAGAAGAACGAGTCCATGAAGAAGATGAAGCCACGAAGACGAACGAATCCTCACGATCGCAACGACACGGGAACTATCGAGAAGAAGCACACAACATGGTAAACACACCACACATGAACAAGGCATGATGCTCAAACAAGAATGATGCATGACAAGGCTATATGAATCTACACACGGCAAGAGATGATGCATACAAGAACAACACATCAAAGCAAGTTTAAATGAGGCCGGAAACAACATATAACAATTCCGGTAAGTCCTCATATGCAAATTTCGAAATTGGTCCAGAACTGAACAAGCATTAAGTTGAAGTTGTTAACCAGCAAGTTAAAGAGCACCATGATGATCTACACGAAATTCTAGTCAAGTTACATATAAAGTTCGTTAGATTCGGAGCTACGGCCTAGAAGATATGAGCAAAACAAGTTAAACATGGCATTGATGCAAAATGCATACAAACATCAAGCAAACACCTCAAAACAAAGATGCAACAAGATAATATGGAACTACATACAATTCTAAGCAAGTTTCATATAGAGCATGCTCAAAACGGAGCAACGGTGCAACACATACACTCCAAACAAGACATAGCAACAATCTGACCATAACAGCAACTAGGTATCTAGCAAGCATCAAAACAATATGCTACAGCAACTCAACATGAAAACGAAAGGCATGGACATGATGTACCGGTAAAGCACAACAAAACATGAACACTGAGCTATCTCCAGAAATCACTAGAACATGCTCAAAAGGGCATGGCAAGATTGCAAATAATAACAGGTTCACAGACTTAGCAGAATTACTGGACATGGCAGAAATAACATCAGGTAGCAATGTTCAGAGCATGAGATCAACATGCTACAGGAACTGATCATAGAAACAAAGGCATGGCATGAATCTACTAATGGCATATGACAAAAGTCCCTTACTAACAATAAGCCAAAAAGGACCAGAAGATATGATGGCAACCATGTAAACATAGCAAGTTTCGTTAACAGGTTCCAGACTCTGCAGAAAACAGAGCGTGGCAGAAACAATAATATGAAGGCATCTTGGTGAGCTTGATGCACTCACCAAAAAGCAATGCATGACAAAACAAGCATACCTACAGCAAGATGGCATGTTTATTAAGCTATACATGGCAAGAGCAAATACATAGCATGTATGGATCAACTACAACAAGCTTGGCAAAATTGAATAACATGTAAACAATCTGCCAGGAACATTTTATAGCAAAAGTAGAGCAAGATTGAGTCATGCTATGGCACTCCATAATTGTAAACAAGGACATGAATGGATCAATTACAAAAATATCTACAAAACATCCTTACTGAACATCTCCAAAATATGCATGGATCTCTCTGTAGCATTAAGTTTACATGGCAACAAAATAACACCAGTCACAGACAGAGAAATTACCAAGTCCCTGAAATCAGAAACATTACGGGGCCTAGTTTGCATGCTTGTGCTAGTCACCACAGATATCACAAAAAATACATGGCATACACCACTGGAAAGATGGCATGTCATACAACAAAACACATGTAGAGTTCATGCCCATAAGATGCACAGATTAAATGATACAAAAATAAATAACAAATCACCAAGTTCTGATAAGTAACAGTAGATAACAGCAACTAGCACTCTTGCAACGATGATTTGGGCAACAAGATAGACTCTAGTGAGCATGGCACAATGGAACAAAATGAAGAGCATCACGAGGCGAACATTTTGATATATAATATGCATGAATCGGAGCAGTATGCATGGAGTTATGATAGGTCAAACATGCACACATATTAAGAAATACTGGGGACTTGGCAGAAAAAAACGACCTCGAGGGGGGGGCGAAGTCAACGCGGGGTTCGATCTGGATCGGATCGGAGCTCGGGCCCAGGCGGCGAGAGGCTCCGGCGAGCGGTGCGGTGGCCGGAGACGGCGGGGACGACGAAGGGCGGCACCGGCGGCGAGGGGCGACGCGCTGACGAGGCGGCGGCGGCGGGGCGGCGCCGGGCGGCGGAAGCGGGGCGGCGCTGGGCCGCGGCCGACGGCGGCG
The DNA here is from genome assembly GCF_002575655.3 of Aegilops tauschii subsp. strangulata. Lineage (NCBI taxonomy): Eukaryota > Viridiplantae > Streptophyta > Magnoliopsida > Poales > Poaceae > Aegilops > Aegilops tauschii. Next base: position 394,523,747 of record NC_053037.3, read on the forward strand.
ACGTGAGGCACGACGGGGAGGAGCGGGCGGCAGGGCGCAGCGACGGGCGAGCGGCGGCGCGCGCGGGCCGGGGTGCCGGCGCGGCGACCGAGGCGCGGGCGAGGAGGCAGACGACGGCGGGGGCGCGGGCTCGCGCGGGCCCTCCCTGGGCTCCGCGGGCCGCGGCGGCGGGCGGGGGAGCGCCACGTGGCGGGCGGCCACTGGTCCGGGGCGGCGGCGCGAAACGTCCGGCGCGGACGGACATGTCCGACGCGGAGAGGGGAGGATTTTTAGGGTTTAGACTGCGATTTTGAAGGGGGGAGGTGTTTATATAGGTAGAGGGAGCTAGGAGAGTCCAAACGGGGTGCGGTTTTCGCCCACACGATCGTGATCGAACGACCGAGAGCATGGCGGAGGCTTAGAAGGGTTTTGGGGCTGTTAGAAGGGGGGTTTTGCTGCAAAACATAAACGGACTTTGGGGTTGCCCGGTTAACCGTTGGAGCACCAAACGACCTCCAAATGGAACGAAACTTGACCGGTGGTGTACCAAGGCCACTTGACAAGCCTCGGTCCATTCCGAGAACGTTTGACACCCGCTCACGAAAGAAAACAAGAGGGATGCGCCGGAGGAGATGGGAGTGCCGGATTGCAAAACGGACAACGGGGAAAATGCTCGGATGCATGAGACGAACACGTATGCAAATGCAATGCACATGATGACATGATATAAAATGCATGACATGGAAAAATCCAACACGCAAGCAAATGACATGGCAACGAGTGCGAAAAACTCGCAGACACCTGGCGCTCCGTATCCGGGGCGTTACAGTCGTCTATCTTTTTCGTCATTTGATACAGCGGTATGGCCTTCTCACCTAACCGGCTTATGAACCGGCTTAAAGCAGCAATACGACCTGCCAAACGCTGAACATCATTGATACACGCCGGCTTAGCCAAAGAAGTGATTGCCTTAATCTTCTCCGGGTTAGCCTCGATGCCTCTGTTAGAAACCAGAAAACCCAAAAGCTTGCCCGCTGGCACTCCAAAAACACACTTGGCCGGGTTAAGAATCATCTTGTACACCCGGAGGTTATCAAAGGTTTCCTTCAGATCATCTATCAAGGTCTCCTTCTCTCTGGACTTCACCACAATGTCGTCCACATAAGCATGAACATTGCGCCCAATCTGACTGTGAAGACAATTCTGCACACATCGCTGATAAGTCGCCTGGGCACTCTTAAGCCCAAAAGGCATAGACACATAGCAGAAGGCTCCAAACGGAGTAATAAAAGCCATCTTCTCCTGGTCCTTAACTGCCATCTTGATCTGATGATAACCAGAATAAGCATCCAAAAAGCTCAAACGCTCACAACCCGCCGTAGCATCAATGATTTGATCAATACGAGGGAGAGCGAAAGGATCAGCCGGACAAGCCTTATTTAAGTCCGTGTAATCCACACACATACGCCAGGTGCCTTTTTTTTAAGCACGAGCACCGGGTTAGCCAACCACTCTGGATGAAAAACTTCAATAATGAACCCGGTCGCCAAGAGCCGGGCCACTTCCTCACCAATGGCCTTACGCCTCTCCTCATTGAACCGCCGAAGAAACTGCCTGACCGGCTTAAACTTGGGATCAATATTGAGAGTGTGCTCAGCGAGTTCTCTCGGTACACCCGGCATGTCAGAAGGTTTCCATACAAAGATGTCCCGGTTCTCACGGATGAACTCGATGAGCGCACTTTTCTATTTCGGATCCAGATTAGCACTGATACTGAACTGCTTAGATGAGTCTCCTGGAACAAAATCAACAGCTTGGTTTCATCAGCTGACTTAAACTTCAGCACCGGCTCATGTTCTGTGGTTGGCTTCTTTAAGGACGTCATGTCCGCCGGGTCAACATTATCCTTGTAGAACTTCAATTCCTTTGTTGCACAAACAGATTCAGCGTAAGCAGCATCACCTTCCTCACATTCCAAGGCTATCTTCCGGCTTCCATGCACTATAATAGTGCCCTTATAACCCGGCATCTTGAGCTACAGATAAACATAACACGGTCGTGCCATGAACTTGGCATAAGCCGACCGTCCAAACAGGGCGTGATACGGGCTCTTGATTTTGACCACTTCAAAAGTTAACTTCTCAGCCCTAGAATCATGCTCATCTCCAAAGGCTACTTCTAGTTCAGTCTTACCCACTGGGTACACCGACTTACCAGGCACCACTCCATGGAAAACAGTATTGGACGTCTTGAGATTTTTATCAGTCAACTCCATGCGACGGAAAGTCTCATAATAGAGTATGTTGATGCTACTGCCTCCGTCCATGAGCACCTTAGTGAATTTATATCCACCAACTTGAGGTGCCACCACCAAGGCCAGGTGACCCGGATTGTCAACCCGGGGAGGGTGATCTTCCCTGCTCCATAGAATAGGCTGCTCAGACCATCGCAAATAACGAGGAACTGCCGGCTCAACAGCATTCACAGCTCTTTTATGAAGCTTCTGGTCCCGTTTGCACAAACTAGTGGTGAACACATGATACTGTCCATTATTCAGCTGCTTTGGATTGCTCTGATATCCAGACTGCTGCTGCTGACCTCCCTGGCCAGATTGCTGATTATAGCCACCTTGATTTCCTTGAGAGCCTTGAAAGTTGGAATTGGAACCGCCGCCCGGGCCATGAAAACCGCCGCCACCTGAGCCGCCGCCCGGCCCATGATTACCATCGAACATGTTAGAGTTCTTGAAAGCCCTCATGATCGTACAGTCCTTCCATAGGTGAGTGGTCGGCTTGTCCCGAGTACCGTGCCTTGGACATGGCTCATTTAGCAACTGCTCAAGTGTGGGACCTGACCCGCTGGACCGAGGAGGTGGTCTCCCCTTACATCGTTGATTGTTGCCCTGCGCATTGGTGTTAGCCACAAACTCCGAGCTACCGTCAGCCTTACGTTTATTATTGCCTCCTTGATTTGTCGGGTTATGCTGATGACCTTTGGCATTGCCGTTCTTCTTTCCCTTCCCTGTCTTCTCATCGTCAGACTCGGGATCCTTGGTACTATCAGAGTCGGCGTACTTGACTAGAGCCGCCATTAGCTGACCCATGTCATTACAATCGCGCTTGAGCCGCCCCAGCTTCTGTTTCAGAGGTGTAAAACGGCAATTTTTCTCCAACATTAAGACTGCAGAACTGGCATCCATCTTATCAGATGAATGTATTGTGGCTTTGACCCGGCGCACCCAATGGGTTGTGGACTCACCCTCCTCTTGCTTGCAATTAGTCAGATCCACAATTGACATGGGATGCTTGCATGTATCTTTGAAGTTTTAAATAAACCGGGCCTTTAACTCTGCCCATGATCCATTGGAATTAGGTGGCAGCCCCTTTAACCAAGTGCGGGCCGTTCCATCCAACATCATGGTGAAGTACTTGGCCATTGCAGCATCACTGACCTTCAGTAGTTCCATGGCCATCTCATAGCTTTCTATCCATGCCCCGGGCTGTATATCGGCCGTGTAATTAGGCACTTTTCGAGGGCCCTTGAAATCCTTGGGCAAACGCTCATTACGCAGAGCCGGCACCAAGCAAGGGACACCTCCAGTCCTCGTGGTCATGCCTGCCTCAATAGAAGTCATCGGATAAACCAGAAAAGACTGGTAAGTTGCCCACTGAGCCGCCCGCTCAGCCTCTTGGCGTATCCTGTCCTGATCAACCAAGTTAAGAGCTCCATCACGCGCCGGGTCATGCCCGCGCGGCTGGTCATGGCGCCGAGCGTTGCTTGAAATGGCTGCTGAATCTATATGCCTGCTATAACTTGGTGAAAGGGCATGTAGCCCCTAAGTGTGGTTTTGGTAATTGAATGACAATCTCTATGGACTAATGTTTTCAGTGAGATATATTTGAAGGTTTTGTCCATAGATGGTGCCTCAAGGATATTGGATGGAATCAAGGATGAAGTCCATATATATGAAGATAATGCCTCAAGGATATTGGATGGAATCAAGGATGAAGTCCATATAGATGAAGTTATATTTGCTCTAAGCTTTGGTATTAAATGACAATTCCTATGGAGCATCAAGTGCATTGGATCTTATATGAAGATATGTTCCATAGTGATGCTTGAAGTTCTTTGGGTTGTTATGTGAAGATTGCCATCAAAGCATCCGAAGAAGTCCTCATGGTATCCCTCTCTGGATACCCCATGCACACGGGCTTATACCGTGCGCACGGGGTCGAGTGTCAACTCTCTGGATACCCCGTGCTCACGGGGCTAGGTGTTGGCTCTCGAGATTCCATATCCAGCGAGGTTTCAAGTTGGTCTTCTGAGGATCAAGGCTTGAGAGAATAATCAAAGAGAAGAATTCGAGTTATGGTTTCAAGACAAGATCATGGTGAGCTCATGTGTTGGGTTTCGGTTGATCAAGCCTTGAAGCAAGCAACTAGAGTGAAGAATTCATTATGCCTCTCAAGACAAGATCATGTTGATCAAGTCTTGAAGCAAGCAACTAGAGTGACAAATTCATTATGCCTCTCAAGAGTTTGGGATGGAGTTTTTAGAAGGGCAAGTGGTGACCAAGATGATATTCATAGTGGAACTTGATATGGTCATGAAAGAGTCTTTGGTGATATTGTCTTGAAGCAATGAAGTGAAATGAAGAGTTCATTGTGGCTTTCAAGAAACCAAGATGGAGCTTGAAGTAAAGATGTTGGTTGACCAAGATGAAGCTCGAAGAGTATATCTAAGTGGTCAACTCACAAAGCACAAACAATGTACCACGTGAGATCAAGTGATCTAGTGGTATGGTAAGTAATTGTGAATTGTGCTTTGTTACCTAACCCATGCTATATGTTTGTTATGTCTATGTGGGTTAGGTGTTTCTCATAGGCTTGCATCAAAAGGAAAGATCTCATGTAGCCTATGTGTGGATGACATCAAGTGGTGATGCTCATCGGATTCGAGGAGTCCAAGTGCAAGATGAGATGACATCAAGTGGTGATGGTCATCGAGTTCGGGGAGTCCAGGTGCAAGATGAGAAGCCGGAGGTTATATGCTTTGAATCTTGCGGTCCACATCATGATAATGTGCATGTGAAGATGGGCTTGAGATAAGGCTTCCCTCATTGCATCATGAGGAAGCAATTCGAGTATCTTCACCAAGTGGTCGTGGACAAGAAAGGGATTCCAACTTGAGGCAAGCATTAAAGTCATCATCAAGCTCAAGTTGAATGTGCAAGGCAAAGGTATACCTTAGCTAGGTTTTCCTAGTTTTGCCGGTCTCACAGTGCTTGGTGGGAGACCGGATTATAGGTTTGATAGCCGTACTATCAAGAGGGACTCTCGGGCAAGTAGCTTGATCACGTCGCATGTAGAGAGCTCAAACCTTTGCATTTCTTGCATCATTCTTTCTTGTTTATCTTGGGTGATTCTCTATGTGAGGACCTTGGGCTTTTCCATAGCTTCAAAACGAGCCCAAGATCATCGAATTCGGAGTCCATATGCCCAAGTTATCGATGTTTTAGTGGGCTGCTGCTGGCTGTCCTGGGGACCCCGTGTGCACGGGGTCTTTGACCCCCGTGTGCACGGGGTGTCCAGAATTCTGGGTACTCCGTGCACACGGGCTCGTACCGTGCACACGGGACCCCGTGCGCACGGGGTGCCCAGGAAATGCCCGTTGGAGCCCCAACGGCTAGTTTCAGAGTTTGGCTATTTAAGGGCCCTTTCCTCCCACCGGTTGGGGGTTGGTTCACACACATTCTAAACACCATTTTGAGCCTCTCTCCACCTCTCCCAAACCCCTATCTCCCCTCTATGTGAAGGGGGATTTGTGGATGGATTAGTGAGCCATTTGTTGATCATATCCAAAGCATCCCCTCTCTTCAATCTCCTACTTTCAAGAGTGCATCTTATGAGATTGAGCGAGTGAGTTGAGCATTTGTTGCTTGACCTTGCATTGCATTTGTTGCATTAGTTTGAGCTCCCTGCATCGATTTGTTCGAGTGTGAGCCCGTGAGTTTATTACTCTTGGAGGCCTCCGCCTCCTAGACGGTTTGGTGATACATTGAGAAGATTGTGAAAGAGGCCTATGTGGCCAAGGTTCCCCCGGAAGCTTCCTCTTGTGGTGTGCTCCGGGGAAGGGTGTTGAAGTGGCCTAGGTGGTCAAGTTCCTCCGGAAGCTTCCTTGTTTGTGGTGTGCTCAGGAGAAGTTTGTAAAGGTGTGGTGGTCGCCTTCAAGACCAACCCCGAGTGAATCGAGGCTCATCCGTTGGGGGTGACTCGAAAAGGAGAATACGGTGAGTCACTTGGTGACGCCCCGGAGCTTTGGCTTCGGCACCGCTCTAACGGAGATTAGCACTCTCACGAGTGTGAACTTCGGGATAAATCCACGTCTCTGACTCACTTGTGGTTGTCTCTTACCCACACCCTTTACTTACCGCAATTCTTACTTGCTCATATTGATATATCTTGTGCTAGTTGAATTGCTTAGTTGTTCCTACATTTCCATATCTTGTGATATAGTTTGTGCTTGCTAGTTTCCTTAAGTGCCTATCTTGTTTAGCATAGGTTGTTGGTGCACTTAGTTGAGCCTAGCATATTTAGGATTTGTGCTTGAAAGGTATCCGTTTAGTTTAATTCCGCATTAGGATAAAGCCAAATCCGTAACAGTTTTAAAACGCCTATTCACCCCCCCCCCCTCTAGTCGTCATCTAGATCCTTTCACTTGGGCTCCGGCTTGGGCGAGGGGTTGAGTGAATCCTGTCTCGACTATAAGAGTATGCCTCCTGCTGCGCCAGAACCGTCTGAAGAAGTTCTCTGACCCTTCATGTTTCAATCGCTGTCGGAGAGTCGCCCTCCACCGGGAGAGCCGCCAATCGTGCCTCCGCAGCGATCATGTTCTCCAAAGGGTTAGAATAAGGACCCGGTGGAGTTGGTACATAATGAGGTGGAGCAGTATTCATACGAGGAGGTTCCATCACCCGTGGTTGAACCGGTGTCCCAGCCCCGGGCGTTGCAACCCGGTTTACCTCCGGCGGGTTACTGGGGTCTGCACCGGGTGTGCGGAAGAGGTTTCTAGGATCGTAAGTCAGAGGCAGACGGGATTGAGCCTTCTGATGCCTTCTCCTCATGACCTCATTTGAAGCGTTCAGATCCATCGTAAGCTGGAAAGCCTCTGATTGAATCTGCTCAGCTCGAGCATCCAAAGCCGCCCGCTCTGTGGCCATCCTGACGTCCTCCACTGCTAGGTTTTCCTTGGCTTGTGCTACCTCCTCATGTAACTGTGCCACTTCTGCATCATGTTGAGCCTGATCCGCCGAATAAACCACGGCAGTTATTAGGGTTGTCATCCTATCCATGAGATCCATCAGCACCTGAGCCGGCGAGCGCGCAGGGCCTCCTGCCCCGGCTGCCGCTGACCCGGAGGTTATTGTTGCCGCAGCCGTAGAGTTTTGAACGGGTTGCGTGCCAGCCATGAAGATCCCCACTCTGCTCGGCGGCTCAAAGGGGTCCGGAATACTGCTGCCATCGGAACAGCCCCCAAGTCCACCGCCTTGCAATTGATACAATGAATCCGTCTCACCCGTGGACGACTCACCATCAGAATAGATGGCCGTCTCACCGCCAGACATAGATCCTTCAGGAAATTCCCCTCCGTGGATGCATCCCACGAAGGCACGCTTCACGGCGGGCTGAGCCCGGGTGGGTCTCGCACGCTGAGCCGTCTCGACGATGTCGGCGCAGATGTCCGGCTCAGGGCCCGGCTCGCCGATTTGGCCGATGAAGACGTGGATTCCGCCGAAGGGGACCCGCTACCCATACTCAATTGAGCCGGCGTCAGGGCCCCAGCTTGCGTCGTTGATGTAGAGCTTGCCGCGATGACTCTTAGTCATCCGGCCCACAGCGTATCCGTTGAGCCCTTTGAAGCTGCCCTTCAAGAACTAAAATCCATCGTGCGCAGGCCCCACGGTGGGCGCCAACTGTCGTGGAATTGTCACGGCAGATTTCCTAGCGAAAGGACTTAAGCATGGAGCCATCGCAACTAGGAAGCTTAAAGGGTTTAAAATGGGACAAAGGACACGAGGGTTTATACTGGTTCGGCCCCTTGCAGTGAAGGTAAAGGCCTAATCCAGTTTGAGGTGGTATTGCTTATGTTTCGATTACCAGGGAGCGAATCCGCTTGACCTAGCTTTCGATCTGATCTTTCTTGCCCTGAACCGCCGCCGGGTCGTCCCTTTATATACAGAGGTCGACGCCCAGCGGCTCACAGAATCCCGGCCGGCTCATAAACAGTGTCCGGCTCGGTCTCTAACTATCCCTGCCTTACAATACAAGTTATGTACATATGGCGGTTTATCTCTACGGGCCTTAAGTCGCCTTTGGGCTTTGGGCCCTTATCTGAACCGCCATCTTCCAGAGCTGTCTTGGGCTTCATGAATCGCCATAGGTATAACCCGACCCCTCCTAGGCGGGTCATACCTAATAGTTATATCCCCAACAACTTTATAGCAACTTTATATCATTTTTTTGGGACTAACCTATTGACATAGTGCCCAGTGCCAGTTGCTGTTTTTTGCTTGTTTTTTACTTCGCAGAATATCAGTACCAAGTGGAGTTCAAACGCAACAAAATATTTTGGAGATTTTTTTGGACCAGAAGACACCCAGTGGGCCAAAGAAGTACCAGCGGGGAGGCCCGAGGTGGGCACAACCCACCAGGGCACACCAGGACGCCTAGGCGCGCCCAGGGGGGTTGTGCCCCCCTCGGTGACCTCCCACACCACCTCTTCACCCTATAAACCCCAAATATTCCAGAAACCCAAGGGGAGTCACAAAACACAATTCCAGCCATCGCAAGTTCCAGAACCACGAGATCCAATCTAACACCATCACAGAGGGGTTCATCATCCTCATTGGTGACTCTCCAATGATGCGTGAGTAGTCCACCATAGACCTACGGGTCCGTAGGTAGTAGCTAGATGGCTTCCTCTCTCTCTCTTGGAGATCTATTTGATGTAACTCTTTTTGCGGTGTGTTTGTTGGGATCCGATGAACTTTGTGTTTATGATCAGATCTATATCCATGAACATTATTTGAGTCTTCTTTGATCTCTTATATGCATGATTATTTATAGCCTCGTATTTCTTCGAATCTTTGGTTTAGTTAGGCCAACTAGATCGATTTTTCTTGCCATGGGAAGAGGTGCTTTGTGATGGGGTTCGATCTTGCGGTGTTCTTTCCCAGTGACAGAAGGGGCAGCAAGACACACATGTATCGGTGCTATTAAGGATAACAAGATGGGGGCGATTCCTACATGAATAGATCTCATCTACATCATGTCATCGTTCTTATTGCATTACTCTGTTTCTCTATGAACTTAATACACTAGATGCATGCTGATAGCGGTCGATGTGTGGAGTAATAGTAGTAGATGCAGGCGGGAGTCGGTCTACTAATCTTGGAAGTGATGCCTATATATTGATCATTGCCTTGGATATCATCATAATTATTCGATCTTTTATCAATTGCCCAACAGTAATTTGTTTACCCACCGTATGCTATTTCTTAAGAGAAGCCACAAGTGAAATCTACGGCTCCCGGGTCTATTCTTTATCATATTTGCTTTGAGATCTATTTTTATTTGCTTTTGTTTTCAGATCTATTATTCCAAAAACCCAAAAATACCTTGCTGCACCTTTTTATTACTTATTTTATTTCGCGTTTTATCGAGATCTATTTATCCAATCTACACAAATTTTATCCCGTCAACTTGACAATTTCTGGCACCGTTACCTGAAGAGGGATTGACAACCCCTCATACGCGTCGGGTTGCAAGTATTTGTTCTTTGTGTGCAGGTAGCATTTACATAGTGTTGCCTGGTTCTCCTACTGGATTGATACATTGGTTTCATAACTGAGGGAAATACGTACCGTAGTTGTACTGCATCATACCTTCCTCTTTGGGGAAATACCGACGCAGTTTGAAGCAACATCATTACCCTTCGTGGGTTGTAGTCTCCATCAACGTGGACGTACGATAGCACCACCTATCGGAACCACGCCAAAAATCTCCGTGTCTCCATTGCGTTTGCCTTCTCCAAACCCTTCCCTTTACCTTCATATGCAATGTTTTACTTTCGGCTGCTATACTCTTAGAATTGCATGTGTAGGTTAATTGCTTGACTTGTCACAATTGCTAAAATCTGTCTACAACTAAAATTGGGAAAATGAAAGATTTTTAGTTGGTCAAGTAGTCTAATCACCCCCCTCTAGACTTACTTTCGATCCTACACTGTGTCATGCCCGTTCGGCAGGTGCTACGCATGACAGATCTTCCAGAGTCTTCGCGTCTGGATGGATGAGCGCAGGGCGATGGCATCGTTGGGCGCCGTGGCGGCGTTGACGGATGGCCGGACTGGCAAGGATGATGCGGATCTCTCTCCTAAATATGGGTCAGCGGTTCGACGATGATGGCGGCTTCTAAAACGTGTGCATGTAGTGTACGCTTTAGGTCTGCTGCACCGACTGTTGGTTCCGATACGTTATGTGGATGGATCGGCGACGACACCGGTTTTAGATAAAGGGAGTGAGAGCACTCCACATTATCGAGTTTGTAGGTGTGAGTGGTGGCTTTGGGTGGCTTTATGTATTTTCTTGTCAGACCTTTGTTGAATAATTAATAAAGATGGTCGTATGCATCGATTGATGCAGAGGCCGGGGGTTTTAACCTCCTTTTCTAGAAGAAAAAAAGGTGCACTATGCTACCGACTGTATGGGTCTGAGTCGGATGTCGTAGGTTGTTTTGTGTTTAGTGGCATATAAGGGCATCTCTAACCGATCGCCTATTAATATTGGAGGATCCGACGGAGTAAACCCTTCGTGGAGTATGATTTGACCGGACCTAGCCAATCCCCTATATATAACAGAGTAATTTTTTGTCTTTTCTAACTTTGCAATTATAGTATACATTGCAACTACATATGAGCACACATATAGAAACTAAACATAATATGATTATGTTCAAGCAAATCATGAATATAGTTTACACACCAAATTTAAAGTTAACATACCAAATTATTCAAATTTGGACACACTGAATGGTCCAAATGTAGCAAATAGCATGTGACAGAACAACTAGGACTCGCTATGACGTCGCCAGTGATGCTCAATAAGATCTTGTTGGAGCTGAGCATGAACTTGTCAGTTCTCGATCTTGTGATGCCCTTCAAGGAATGCCAAGATCATGTTCGTATCATACTCTAGCTCAACTAGTGTCCCGTTGGTGATGCACCGAAAGTTCTGAGACATATCCCTCTCGTCTTCAATGATCATGTTATGAAATATGATGCAATAAGTCATGATCTTCCATAGAACCTTGGACCTCCAGTACTCGGTAGGGTCACGAACAATTGCAAAGCGCTTCTGAAGCACACCGAAGGCTCTCTCCACATCTTTCCTGGCAGCTTCTTGACATTGGGTTGAATGTTTTTATTACCTTTCGGACGTGGAATTGTTTTGGATAATGTGGCCCATGATGGATAGATGCCATCCGCAAGGTAGTAACCCATCGTGTAGTTGTGCCCTTTGACCAAGTAGTTGCAAGCAGGAGTATCTCCTGTAATAAGCCTAGAAAACAACTGTGATCTCAAGAGCACATTCAAGTCATTGTGCGAGCCAAGCAAACCAAAGAATGAATGCCATATCCAAAGATCCTTCGTTGCAATTGCCTCAAGAATGATCGTTGGATCGTTGCAGTGGCCTTTGTACTAACCCTTCCATCCTGCAGGACAATTATTCCATGCCCAGTGCATACAGTCAAGTGATCTAAGCATCCCTGGCCATCTTCTTGCGAGCGTGGGTTAAGGGCCACCATTGTCATGTCCCATCAAAAAAGGGATCATGTGCATCGATACGCATGGTAATTAATGGCCACTCCCTCGTTCCCCGCAAGTGATTAACAATTCCCATGATAAGGAAAACAAGATCATAATCATCAATACATGGGCCAGTCCTGGAGGCATGACTAGGGATTCATTTGGTCCACTGAATCACATATTCCAGGATCATAGCAGTTATAGCATATAATATAAACTCTTAATTATGAACAGAGAAATATAATAATACAATATTATTGCCTCTAGGGCATATTTCCAACACTCGACTTCTCACAAGCGTTTGGATGTATCCATGTTGAATCGTAGTCCGGAAACATTCCCGCGCAATTGCCCCTTAGTCGCGAAATATTCCCACGCACGGGATCCGATGAGGATCTAGCAGGGCTTTATCAGCAGGGATTACTCTTATCTATGGGCCGACCCAGCCATGTGGCGCTATTGGCCTAATGATCAATCTGTCATGCGAGCGTGGGTTAAGGGTCACCATTGTCATGTCCCATGAAAAAAGGGATCGTGTGCATCGACACACATGGTAATTAATGGCGATGCTCGATCCCCGCAAGCGATTAACAATTCCCATGATAAGGAAAACAAGATCATAATCATCAATACATGAGCTAGTCCTGGAGGCATGACTGAGTATTCACTTGGTCTTTATAACTCCCCACATGTAATTGAGTTTTCCCCGAAATCTCATATTCAAGAACCAATACAATAATATCACATAAATATAAACTGAAGTATGAACATGGAAATATAATAATACATTTATTATTTCCTTTAGGACATATTTCCAGGACCAGGCCGAGCGAACGCAAGGAGGGCACTTGATTTGGGTGTTTATGCCCGGTCAAATTAGGGTGTCGATATTGGGTTGGGTTTAGGTGTCGATATTGGGATCGATTAAGGGTTTGATAGGGCTCTAGTTGGGCATGTGCATGTTGGCATGAAAACTCTTAATCTTGTTGTACGATTTCTATGGCAAGATCAAGAGTTTGCTTATACGGTAGTACGGTAGTTTCAATGTTTTCCATGTCAATGGTAGTTGGCTATACGTGTTAGTGTGTTGATCTTCATGATCAGTCCATGCTACATGTTCATTCATTGATCTTGTTCATGTCATCATTGTAGTGCTTTGTTGGGAAGCTTGTGCTCAGCAATGTTGCTGAGGGTAACTGCTCGAAGGGCAAGGAGGTAGCAGAGGTCAGTGCGTCAAAGATGCTTCATGTCAGGGCGACGGATTTCGGCCATTTTCATGAGGATGCAGGTCCAACAGACTTCTAAAAGGTGATCTTAGCACATGTGTTGGAATTACTGCGAATCCTCGATGGCTTCCGTAAGCACATGACCAACATTGCACCGAAAGTCGTTCCGAGGACACCGACTGCAACTGGAGGGTCACGCTCCGGGAGGTCAACCGAAGGTTACCCTTGATAATGGGTGGCGGGCTTCACCGCAGCTCACCAACTGAAGGTCGGTTACCTCGTCACCTTCAAGGTGCACAACATCAACCTTTTCGACGCAGAGGTGGTGGCCAAATGCAAGAAGCATGACGAAGCACTTGCCTTGATCCTGGATGTTTAATGTGTTTTATTTAGTCTGTATGTTGTGGTTAATATAGCTATCTGCTTAGGCCGTGTTGTTATTAGGACCAATGTTGTTATTGTAGTGCCAAATGTAGTGTGAATAGTTGTTTAAATTGCTCTGTTCTGCATATAAGTGTGTGTAACAAAAAGTTAACACACCACATATCTTGCATGTAACCACACGTGCTTACAACTAAATTGTGTGCTAGTGGTTCGCCTATAATATAGATTATGGTGTTCGGCTGCTGAATTTTGCACTATTAATAATACACCTGCATGTATCGTCTTGATGCAGAGGCCGGGGTTATCCTCCTTTAAAAAATAACCAAAATAAATATATAATCCCTCACAAAAATAAGCAAATAAAGAATATGGATTTCAGCATGCATTAGCTGAGCCTGACCGAACCGAGCGAAGGAGGCCAAAAATGATGCCGTGGTACGTACTGTTGCCGCACGGCCGGCAGGTGCAGCGCTAGCATTGCCATCGCACCCACTTGTCTGTAACATAACAACACAAGACGTCGCGATCGCCGCAAATTAAGAAACGGCAGGCGGCCATCTCGGTGGTGTGGAAACAGAGCAAAGCAGAGCACCCATCATCACTTCAAATGCAGGTAGTCGTTACAACTTACTCCTCCCCTGCATCCGCTCTCCCAGCTACCCCCATCTCCCGCCATGTCCCGCCCCGACGCCGCCTCCCTCCTCTCCCCCTCGCCTCCGCCGTTCAAGCCCCATCGCCGCGGCCGCCTCCTCCCCTCCATACTCGCCGTCCTCGCCGCCGCCGCCGCTCTCTTCCTCCTGGCCGTCCTCCGCTCCCCGCCGACCCCGTCCCCCAACCTCGGCTCCCTCTTCCTCTCCCTCGGCTCCAACAACACCGCCGCCTCCCACCTCCGCGCGCTCACCCTGCACCCCCACGTCGCCGGCACCAAGGCCAATTCCCTCACCGCCGCCTACGTCCTCCACGCCTTCTCATCCCTCTCCATCCCGTCGCACATCACGCCCTACTCCGTCCTCCTCTCCTACCCCGTCCACCGCTCCCTCTCCCTCTCCGCGGGGCCCGGCCGCGCCGCCAAGTCCTTCTCCCTCACCCAGGACACCTACCCCAGCGACCCCTACGCGCGCGCCGCGGCCGAGGTGACCCCGACCTTCTTCGCCTACTCCGCCTCCGGGTCGGTGTCCGCGGAGGCCGTGTACGCCAACTACGGCCGCGAGGAAGACTTCGCCTACCTCTCCTCCCGCGGCGTCGACGTCGCCGGCAGGGTGGCGCTCGCGCGGTACGGGAGGATCCACTGCGAGGACATCGTGCACAACGCGCGCGCGGCGGGCGCCGCGGCCGCGCTGGTGTACCCCGACCCGCTGGAGTACGGCGGCTCGGCCGGGGAGGGGTCGTTCCCCGACTCGCGGTGGCTGCCCCCGAGCGGCGTGCAGGTGGGGAGCCTGTTCCGGGGCGTGGGCGACCCGACGACGCCGATGTGGGCGTCGTCCGAGGGGTGCGAGCGCGTGAGCGTGGAGGACGCCATGGCCACCGACGACATGCCGGGCATCCCGGCGCTCCCGGTGTCGGCGCGGGACGCCGCGGAGATCCAGCAGGTTCTGGGCGGGGCCGAGGCGCCGGCCGACTGGCAGGGCCGGGACGGCAGCCCCGTGTACCGGCTTGGCCCAGGGCCGGCCGTGCTGAACCTGACGTATCAAGTACGTTAAATTCGAAGCGCTTTTGTCTCGTTTACCCTCCCAATTATTTATATGGTTTACAAGTTTCATTCAGGTGTGATTGTTGTATGATGCTTTTGCTTGGAATTTGCAGGGCAATGATACGATGGCAACGATTGAGAATGTCTTCGCGGTGATCGAAGGCGCAGAAGAGCCGGACAGGTAACTCATTCTCTCTCATCCTGCATCATCAACCATCATCAAGTAGTGTAACTTTTCGGTTTTAAAATGCCTCCGCTGCTTTGTCGCGGAAGCTTCTATTACACTGCAAGTTGTAGTAAAATATGCATCGTGCCTGAGCACTTCCAGATACCTAGCACGGCTTTTGGACCATTCGTAGACCTTCAGCTTCAGGTGTAGCTAATTTCATCCCGTAAGATATGTGAGACCCTGGCAAGTCCATCTCTACTTTGCTTGCTTTGGTGCATCCAATTCTCTTTCTAATTAGTCAAATGGCACAATTTCCTAATCCCCATACCACTTTGGGCTCCACTTTACTGAACAGAAAGTTCTCCGGCCACACCCTTTGTATATTTCAAAGACGGTGCATCTGATCTACTCCTATTCAGCTACTCCAGCTTCATACCATCAATCTAAATTCTCAAATGGCTATGGGGTACTTGATTTGCGCTTTGTATACAGAAAATTGATCTGTTGCTTTCGCCGTGAAAAATCTCTATTCTCAAATGGCTATGGGGGTACACAAGTCGGACTTGCATTTTATTTTATTTTATTTTGCTCAAGCTCAAGCTAGTTTGCTTGGAAGCAAACAATTTGCTCCAACTTCGTCATGGTTTGGTACAACAATATTACAGAGGTGCCAATCTGCAGTTAGGAGTAGTTGCAGTTCCAGTCTTATTTATTTACTATACTATGAAACGTGACTAAGCTAACCAAATTTTAACCTTTGATGATGGTACAGATATGTCATCCTGGGAAACCATCGCGATGCCTGGACATTCGGAGCCGCCGACCCCAACAGCGGAACAGCAGCTATGATCGAGGTGATTCTTGTGTTATAACATAATATGTTCTCAGCAATTCAGTAGCCTGTTCTTTTCTCTGAACTCCGCGCCGTGGCATAATACACTAACACTGACCGTCTTTCTGATTACCGGAGTTTACTTATCAGCAGAAATCTTGAACAATATGAGCATGTTTGCCTCTTGACACGTTGTTAACTTCACCCCCTGTCCATCTAGTTAGCGCAAAGGTTTTCGATGCTGCAAAAGCAAGGATGGAGACCTCGGAGAACCATCATTTTCTGTAGCTGGGATGCAGAAGAGTACGGGTTGGTAAGTCGATCTCTCTTCGGGCACCACATTCGTTTGTTATACATACGTAGGCACCTTAAAAGCAGCTTCAATGGTGCTCACAATTTATGTTTATGCAGACAGGATCAACTGAATGGGTTGAAGAAAACAGGGAGATGCTTTCCACAAGAGCTGTTGCATATCTGAATATTGATGTTTCGGTAGTCGGTCCGGTTTTACTCCCATCGACAACTCCCCAACTTGATGAGCTACTCCTTGAAACAATTAAACTGGTACGCACATTCTGCCAACAAAAAGTAACATATTCACATACAAAAGAGTACTTACTGATAGTCAGTTATTTGGTTTTGGACATACAAAAGAGCAACTGTTCAGTGGTCAACACTGTACAGTGGGTGCCTCAACTTTGAACCACCTGTCTAACAATATCATATGCTTATGCTATTTTTCTTATTAACAAGATGTTCAAGAAGTAAAAACGTTATGTTTTCTCAATTCATGAAGGTTCAAGATCCCGACAATTCATCTCAGACGGTGTATGATTCATGGGTCAAAGCCAATGCGTCTCCCAAGGTGAGTTGTAACATGACTTCCTTATACAGTTAGCACACCGTTATCACTTGTGGTATATAGTACTGATTGCTGTCAAACTCCGGGTTCCTTTGCGCATAAAATGAAACCTGCAGCTTCTTGGACATTTCATTTTTTTTTCGAAAAGGGGGGACTCACGGCCAACTTATATAAATAAGCAAATAGGTTCAACAAAGGTCTGACAATCTGAACGAAAGGAAAAAAAACTCACGGAGAGCAAAACAAAGTAAGCAAACATGAGGCACAACCGACTGGCAAAAGAAAGATAGGAAAACTAATTGCCTATCCTATTACATGACCGCCTGAAAACGTTCATTTCTATTTACTGTGGTTTATGCATCGTTCTTATGCCAGCCGGTTGTGGCTTTATGGCTACTTTTTTATTGGCTCTCTGTGAGCTCTTCTTTACTTTTTTTCAGACTGTAAGACCTTTGTTGAACCTATTTGCTATTTTATAAAGGTGGCCGTATGTATCGTTCTAATGTAGAGGCCGGGGAGGCCCCCCCCCCCCCCCCCCCCCCTCCTTTCGAAAAAAATAAATAAATTTACTGTGGTTTAACATATACTGTTGCTGATCTCCTGAATGAAGATTCAACGACTAGGCAACGGGGGATCAGACTATGCAGCATTCGTCCAACATGTTGGCATTCCATCAACCAACTTGATATTCGGAGAAGGTATGGGGGGGCACTTCGTGTTGTTGATTCTTGCGGTTTCTTGTATCCCTAATGGTCTAATGGAGCTCCTTGGACTTTGACAGGGCCAGGATATCCTGTTTACCACTCTTTATACGATGATTTTGTGTGGGTGGAGAAGTTCGCGGACCCTGGGTTCCGCAGGCATGTCGCAGGTGCTGCCCCGCATTCCTCTTTGTGCTGCGTGCTAGTACTTAGTAGCTGCACTGTATAACCAACATTGTCGTCTCACAGCTGCTAGCATCTGGGGAATTATGGCTTTGAGACTTGCTGACGAGGAGATCATACCCTTCGATTACATGTCCTACACCACCGAGCTTGAGGTAACACACTAACACTGTCCCCTGAACCCAACAACATTTGGAGGCAGGGATACGCAACGAAAGGAAGATCGTGCCAAGCCTTTATGAACTTGAATTTTTTTTTCTTCTTTTTTTCTTGTCAGGCATACACAAAAGTAGTAGAGAAGGAAACCGAGGGGACGACTGTCAGTTGTTCCCCGCTGTACAACTCGATCAGAGCTCTGAAAAAGGCAGCTACCAAAGTTAACAGTGAGCGAAAGGTAACTCAGTTGCTTCAGAATTGCTGCTCAGCCAATACAATCTTGCATATGCTAGCTTTTTTAACTTCAGAACTGGTATCAGGATATTCAAAGGGAACTGTCAAGCAAGCAGCTGAGCAAGGACTCGATGAGGATCCGGGGACTCAACGACCGGCTCATGCAGGCAGAGCGAGCCTTCACTAACCGGGAAGGCATCTTCAAGCAAGCCTGGTACAAGCATCTGGTCAGTCAACAGCTCGTCTACACCTTTATCTTCAGTGGGATTCACCGCGGTATCTCGTGATCTTCAATTCTCAGTTGTAGTTCTTATTTGCGAGTGTCGCCTGTTGCAGATCTACGGACCGTCGGAGCAGAACGACTGGGACACCGCGTCCTATCCCGGCATAGCCGACGCCATAGCCACGGCGAGGAGCAGCAACACCTCGGCGTCCTGGAAGCTGGTGCAGCACGAGGTTCACAGGGTCGCCAGGGCCGTGGCACAAGCATCCGCCGTGCTCAGCGGGAGCCTCACATGACTGGATCGCAGTCCGTCACCGTCAGCAATGGAAAGACCATCAGCATTGTTTCAGGCCGTGCATAATCATGCCGGTGCCGACTATTAATCCTCTGGGGAATATGTTTCAGGCCGTGCCTCGCATGATGCCGATCAATCTGCGCATGATGCGACCCATGTACATATGCTTTGAATATATGTGTGTGTGCAGTTCATTCAGTTGATGAGCTGCAGCAGTGCATTTAGTTGATGAGCTGCAAAATTATGTAATACAGACCAGGGCACCTACTGTATTGTACAGATTGAAGTTTGGTGAACCTGCTGATGTTTTTTACGAACTTCAGGTAATTGGGGGCTGTTATCCGGCGGGTCATCTCTGTCCGGTCGGATCCGCCGGGATTCGACCGGTGCTCGTGGCCTTTGAAGTTTCTACTGATCCTTATCAGCGTTTTCTTATCTGGTGTGACGATTTGCTTCGGTGGTTGCGGCCGTCAGCATTTCCTGGTCCACATTGAGGACTCACCGGCCATTGCTTCTACAAATTTCTGGGTTTAAAAATGTTTGCTCTGTCGAGGCGGAGTCCCACATGCTGCATCGAGTTATGCTGACGGCGCACCGCTGATGAACGCATCTGAGGAAGAAGATTTCGGCACCCTTAAGAGTTTGAATGTAATTTTATTTTTCTGTATGGGTGTGTTTACATTTGAAACTTAATACATTTGGCCTTGTGCATTTTCGCAAAAGAAAAAAGAAAAACCATTGGGTTCTATCTCTTTTCTTTAGCAGTACGGGGTTGATATATGCGTGGAAGGCGGTTATGACCTCAAGATCTCGGTGGAAGGCGGTGCGCCCGGCTCTTCTCACCCCGCGGTGGATGGAGCTGCTCCGGGGCCGGATGGTGACTTGGGTGATGACTCGGGCTCTCCGGGTGGTGGCCGCTCACCCCGGCGCCGCAGCCACTCCCCGCGCTCCAGCGACGGGGATGACGCATCTCCGGAGCCGCGTGTGCCTCCTCAGCCGGCTGGCAAGGAACACTCCGCGGGGCGCTCGCTGGCCCCTGCTGTTGATGTCCAAGATTTGGAGGACGACGCGGATGCTCAGGCCCTCAATGCCATGCTCGCGGCAGACTCGCCGCTTCGTCCCAGCGCGACCCTCTCACTGCTCCTTTCCACTCCGATTACCTCATCTGAGTCGGAGACAATCAGTGGTGCGAGCAGCGTGGGTCTGGATGTTTGTCCCCCCTCCTCCCCGCGTCTGGCCTCGCCGGTTCCCACCCAGGCCTCACCGCCACCGACCTTGTCGCGGGCTGGGACTGGGGATGCCTCCACCGGGGCCGAGGCTGATACGTCTCCAACGTATCTATAATTTTTTATTGTTCCATGCTATATTATATTCTGTTTTGGACATTAATGGGCTTTATTATACATTTTTATATTATTTTTGGGACTAACCTATTAACCGGAGGCCCAGCCCAAAATTGCAGTTTTTTGCCTATTTCAGAGTTTCGCAGAAAAAGTATATCAAACGGAGTCCAAACGGAATGAAACCTTCGGGAACGTGATTTTCGGAACGAACGTGATCCAAAGGACTTGGACCCTACGTCAACACATCAACCAGGAGGGCACGAGGTAGGGGGGCGCGCCCTCCACCCTCGTGGGCCCCACGTTGCTCCACCGACGTACTTCTTCCTCCTATATATACCTACGTACCCCCAAACTACCAGATACGGAGCCAAAAACCTAATTCCACTGCCGCAACCTTCTGTACCCGTGAGATCCCATCTTGGGGCCTTTTCCGGAGCTCCGCCGGAGGGGGCATCGATCACGGAGGGCTTCTACATCAACACCATAGCCTCTCCGATGATGTGTGAGTAGTTTACCTCAGACCTTCGGGTCCATAGTTATTAGCTAGATGGCTTCTTTTCTCTTTTTGGATCTCAATACAATGTTCTCCCCCTCTCTTGTGGAGATCTATTCGATGTAATCTTCTTTTACGGTGTGTTTGTTGAGACCGATGAATTGTGGGTTTATGATCAAGTTTATCTATGAAAAATATTTGAATATTCTCTGAATTCTTTTATGTATGGTTGGTTATCTTTGCAAGTCTCTTCGAATTATCAGTTTGGTTTGGCCTACTAGATTGATCTTTTTTGCAATGGGAGAAGTGCTTAGCTTTGGGTTCAATCTTGCGGTGTCCTTTCCCAGTGACAGTAGGGGCAGCAAGGCACGTATTGTATTGTTGCCATCGAGGATAACAAGATGGGGTTTATATCATATTGCATGAGTTTATCCCTCTACATCATGTCATCTTGCTTAAAGCGTTACTCTGTTCTTATGAACTTAATACTCTAGATGCATGCTGGATAGCGGTCGATGTGTGGAGTAATAGTAGTAGATGCAGGCAGGAGTCGGTCTACTTGTCTCGGACGTGATGCCTATATACATGATCATACCTAGATATTCTCATAACTATGCTCAATTCTGTCAATTGCTCAACAGTAATTTGTTCACCCACCGTAATACTTATGCTCTCGAGAGAAGCCACTAGTGAAACCTATGGCCCCGGGTCTATTTTCCATCATATTAATCTTCCAACAACAAGCTATTTCCATTTCCTTTTATTTTACTTTGCATCTTTATCATAAAAATACCAAAAACATTATCTTATCATATCTATCAGATCTCACTCTCGTAAGTGGCCGTGAAGGGATTGACAACCCCTTTATTGCGTTGGTTGCGAGGATTTATTTGTTTGTGTAGGTGCGAGGGATTCGTGCGTAGCCTCCTACTGGATTGATACCTTTTGGTTCTCAAAAACTGAGGGAAATACTTATGCTACTTTGCTGCATCACCCTTTCCTCTTCAAGGGAAAACCAACGCAGTGCTCAAGAGGTAGCAGGAGCTGATCTGGTTTGTCCTCCAGTGCCTCCACGCCCTCCGAAGGGCAAGGGCCGGCCGCGTTCGGCTTCCTCTCCTGCTACGGTGACACGGAAGAGTGCGCGGGTCGACTTGGCTGCGCGGGCGACCGGCGCGTCCCCCAATGCGGTCGAGAAGGCCGCTCGCCGCGCTGCGGCTCGCAACCTGGACTCAGGTCCGTCCCACGCGCCCCTGTTCTTTCTTCTATTGATTGCTTGCTTATGGAAGAGGCCTCCGATGGGGGATACCCGCTGAGGAGGAGTCGATGGGCTCCTTCTCGGCCCTGGCTGATGTCCCATTAGGTCATCTGGCTCTTCTCAACACCGATTCTGCGATTGTCTTCCGCGGTGAGAAGGGCCCTGCTCTCGAACAGATCGCGGCCATCAAGGCCAGGGAGATCTTTGATGGCCGCCTTGCGGCCGCTAGGGCTCGCGAGGCCGCCGCTGCCGAGGCTGCCGTGACCCCCAATCCGCGGCCCGTGGGGAGGGGTGACAACTCTGCTGCTGTCCCGGTCGAGGTTCGTGGCCGCACGCTCTCAAGCACGGCTCAGCTCCGTTGGGCGCTTAGTGCGTCCATTGCAGTGGGGTCTAGTGTGGACCCCCTAGAAGAGTAGTATGTGTGCTCTATTTTGGAATCTACGTGGCTTCGGCCATGATGGCTGTCAACGCCAATTAGTGGACTACATGCGAGAGGAGGATATTGCTATAGTTTGCGATCCAAGAGACAATGAGGACCGAGTTCTCCCTCTCGGGGCTTGATCGGCTGAGCCGACACTTGTTTGCATGGCACTGGTTGCCATCTAGTGGAATGGCCGGACACTCCGGTGGCATCCTTCTCGGGGTGAAGGATGCCACCTTTGAGGTTGGCCCCATGGACCGCGGAGATTTCTTTGTGAGTATGGAGGTGTGGGAGAGGGCAGTTAACTTCAAATAGGAAGTGATTGTCGTCTATGGTCCAGCTGACCACAGCTGTTCCACCACGTTCCTAGCAGAATTGCACGCCAAGATTAGGGCGGCTACTCTACCGGTGATCGTTGGGGTGACTTCAACCTTCTCCGCTCCGTAGCCAACAAGAATAACGCCCGAGTCGACCAATCAGGCATGCAATGCTTTAATGATTGGATTGCAGACCTCGAGCTCCGGGAATTAGATAGGGTAGGGGCCCGATTCACCTGGACGAATAAACAGGTGAACCCTACCCGGAGTGTCCTAGACCGGGTATTTGTATCCCCCGACTAGGAACTTCGGTTTCCTTTAGCTACCCTCCCGGCCATCACGCGGATTGGGTCCGATCATGTACCCCTACTCCTGTCGTCGATGGATGAGCGTCCTTGCCCACCACCTCGATTCCAGTTTGAGGTATTCTGGCTTAGCCAACCGGGTTTCATAGCGGCTATCAGAGACCATTGGATTGCGGCCCGAGCTGAACCTCACCGAGCCATGTCAGTAATGGACGATTGGCATCATTTGGCGAAACGCTCCAGGCAATTCATGAAAGGCTGGGAGCAAACGTTGGGCGGGACTTGCGGGTCCAGAAACAGTCTTTGCTCATGGAGATTCGGACACTTGACATTCGGGCTGACGGCCCGGGTCTCTGTTCCGAGGATTGGGCACTTTGATATAGCCTTGAAGATACCCTGACTGACATCCATGCCAAATAAGAAGAGTATTGGCGCCAGCGTGGCTCTTTCAATTGGATCCTCTTTGGTGATGCCAACACGGCATATTTTCAGGCGATTGCCAATGGCCGTCGGCGGCGTTGCACCATCCCCATCCTTTGGGACGGGGATCGGTTGTTACAGGACCCGGACGGGATTCGGGCGCATGTAGACAGGTTCTATACGGCCCTGTTCTCCGCTCTAACTCGAGGGGGCCTAGCTCTAGCGGATAACTTTTGGGAAGAACATCTACGTGTCTCTCCCGAAGAGAACCAGTCTCTTCTTGCCCCCTTTGAAGAGACGGAGGTGGAGGCCATTATTAAGTCCATGAACCCGGCCTCTGCCCCGGGTCCGGACGGCCTCCCGGACCGTTCTTTTCAGATATTCTGGCCCACCATCAAGGGCGAGATTCTGGCTCTATTCCTCGAATTTTCGAGGGGGGCCCTTGATGTGGCCCCCCTTAACTATGAGATCATCTCTTTGATCCCTAAGGTCCAGGGGGCATCGGATATACGGCAGTTCCACCCTATCACGGTCATTAATGTGATCTTCCGGATTCTGGCCAAGGGGTACGCCACTAGGGTGGCTTTGTTGGCTCCGAGAATCCATCAGCCGAACCAATCGGCGTTCATGAAGGGACGATTTATACTTGACGGGGTCCTAGTACTTCATGAGATCCTCCATGAGGTCAAAAGAAAGCACCTCCAAGCTGTTTTCTTCAAGATTGACTTCCATAAGGCCTATGATACGGTTCATTGGTCCTTTCTCCTGGAGGTCATGGAGAAGCTGTTGGGGAACGTAGCAATAATTCAAAATTTTCCTATGTGTCACCAAGACCAATCTAGGAGATGCTAGCAATGAGAGAGAGGGAGTGCATCTTCATACCCTTGAAGATCGTTAAGCGGAAGCGTTATAAGAACGCGGTTGATGGAGTCGTACTTGCGGCGATTCAAATCGCGGAAGATCCGATCTAGCGCCGAACGGACGGCGCCTCCGTGTTCAACACACGTACAGCCCGGGGACGTCTCCTCCTTCTTGATCCAGCAAGGGGAGAGGAGAAGTTGAGGGAGAACTCCAGCAGCACGACGGCATGGTGGCAATGGAGCTCGTGGTTCTCCGGCAGAGCTTCGCTAAGCACTACGGAGGAGGAGGAGGAGGAGGTGTAGGACGAGGGAGGGCTGCACCAGGGAAGAGGTGCGGCTGCCCTCCCACCCCTCCACTATATATAGGGGCAAGGGGAGAGGGGGAGGCGCCCTAGGGTTTCCCCTAGGGGGCGGCGGCCAAGCAGATTGGATCTCCCTAGGGAAAATCCTAGGGAGACTTGCCCCCCAAGCCAAGCAGGTGGAGGCTTGCCTCCCAAGCCAGGTGGAGGCGCCCCACCTCCCCAAGTAACGTGGGAAAGGGTGTGGGGGAGCAACACCCCTTAGTGGGCTGGTTTGCCCCTTCTCCTTTGGCCCATGAGGCCCTCCAACACTTGTCGGGGCTCCCGAAACACCTTTCGGTCATGCTGGCCATAGCCTGGTACCCCCGGAACACTTCCGGACTCCAATACCCTTCGTCCAATATATCGATCTTCACCGCCGGACCATTTCGGAACTCCTCATGATGTCCGGGATCTCATCCGGGACTCCGAACAACCTTCGGTAACCACATACTATTTCCCATAACAACTCTAGTGTCACCGAACCTTAAGTGTGTAGACCCTACGGGTTCGGGAACCATGCAGACATGACCGAGACACCTCTCCGGCCAATAACCAATAGTGGGATCTGGATACCCATATTGGCTCCCACATGTTCCACGATGATCTCATCAGATGAACCACGATGTCGGGGATTCAATCAATCCCGTATACAATTCCCTTTGTCTATCGGTATGTTACTTGCCGGAGATTCGATCATCGGTATCCCAATACCTCGTTCAATCTTGTTACCGGCAAGTCTCTTTACTCGTTCCGTAACGCATGATCCCGTGGCTAACTCATTAGTCACATTGAGCTCATTATGATGATGCATTACCGAGTGGGCCCAGAGATACCTCTCCGTCATACGGAGTGACAAATCCCAGTCTCGATTCGTGCGAACCCAACAGACACTTTCGGAGATACCTGTAGTGCACCTTTATAGCCACCCAGTTACATTGTGACGTTTGGTACACCCAAAGCATTCCTACGGTATCCGGGAGTTGCACAATCTCATGGTCTAAGGAAACGATACTTGACATTAGAAAAGCTCTTAGCAAACGAACTACACGATCTTGTGCTATGCTTAGGATTGGGTCTTGTCCATCACATCATTCTCCTAATGATGTGATCCCGTTATCAATGACATCCAATGTCCATGGTCAGGAAACCATAACCATCTATTGATCAACGAGCTAGTCAACTAGAGGCTTACTAGGGACATGTTGTGGTCTATGTATTCACACATGTATTACGGTTTCCAGTTAATACAATTATAGCATGAACAATAGACAATTATCATGAACAAGGAAATACAATAATAACCATTTTATTATTGCCTCTAGGGCATATTTCCAACAGAAGCGTGGGTTTGACCCACATTGGATAGCTAGGGTGATGCAGCTGGTTATGTCTGGCCGCACGGTAGTGAACATCAATAGGGAAGTAGGCTCCTATTTCCACACTGCCCAGGGGGTACGCCAAGGCGACCCCCTATCCCCTTTCCTGTTTAACTTGATTGTCGATGCTCTAGCGACGATCTTGGACAAAGCATGGAGGGCTGGCCATATCACGGGGATCTGCCCGCACCTAGTTGGTGACGGGGGCATTACACATCTCCAGTATGCGGATGACACCATTCTCATGGTCGAGGGCTCGTACAGTGACATTCAAAATCTAAAGTTCTTACTCTTGTGTTTTCAAGAGATGTCGGGACTGACAATAAACTTTGCCAAGAGCGAAGTAATGGTGATAGGCTACTCAGGGGAGGAATCCCGACGCATAGCCAATATGCTTAACTACCGACTAGGATCGTTTTCGGCCTCCTACCTTGGCGTACCGATTAGTGACTCCCGCCTCCAGGCGAAGGACCTTCGCCCTACGGTGACCAAACTTCAACACCGGGCCAAACCATGGCAGGGATGTTGGCTATCCAAGGCGGCCCGGGTCGTGTTGATGAACTCCTCCCTGGTTAGCCTGCTCATGTACTTGATGGGATTCTATAGTTTGCATGAATCCCTTCACCAGGAAGTCGCCAAATACTTGTCTAGGTTCTTCTGGGCAGGACCGGACAATAAACAAAAATATCACATGGTGAAATGGTCCGAGATTTGCAAGCCAAAGGACCAAGGCGGCCTGGGCGTCATTTCATCCAAGCGGATTAACATAGCCTTGCTCTCCAAATGGCTATGGCGCATTGAGGCAGGGGATGGGGGCCTATAGCTCCAGATCATCCGCGCAAAATACTTGCGTGGACAACCCCTTGCCTTCGCCCCCAGGACCTGTGGTTCCCAGTTCTGGCAATCGATCATCGAGCTAATGTTGGTCCTTCGGATTGGATCGTCCATGTCGGTAGGAACGGGCACCAATACCCTGTTCTGGCTTGACTGATGGTCGGGTGATAAGCCGTTCGCCGAACGGTTCTACGCGCTATTTAGCATATGTGTCCGGCCGCACCTCTCTGTGCATGCGGCCCTTACTGACTTGGGGGCCGTGGCTTTCCGCCACACTTTTGGCCCGTTAGAACGGGACCAATGGGAGGAGACGCTTCAATGTATTGCTCTGCACTCCCCCTCCCTGGAGGAAGATTCGATCTCTTGGTCCCTCGAACCAAGTGGGATTTTCTCTACCAAATCCCTATATCACGCACTAGTGGCTACCCCGGGTTTGACTGAAATGACCCTTCTGTGGGAGATTAAGCTCCCTTTAAAGATACGCAGCTTTCTGTGGGATCGGGTACGGAAGTCAGAAAACGGAATGGCCCCGGGGATGGACTATGCCCCCTATGTAGCGTACTAGAAGACTCCAACCATATTTTTTTCCACTGCCCGGCGGCAGTCTTCCTCTGGAGTTACATCAGGGATGTGATTGGAGGAGATTGGTGCCATGACAATCTCCCCGATCTGTTCCAAGCAATCCTAAGCCGAGAGGCCAGGACGCGCCCTAGTCTGTGGGTAGTCGTGGGGGCGCTTGCATGGACGCTGTGGACTGGACGCAATAAGCTAGTGATTGAGCATGTGATTCCATCTCGTGCGACTGATTCTATCTACAAACTGTGTGGTTTCTTACAACTATGGAGACCGTTGAGCAAGCGGCGTGATCGGGACTCCATCGACAGGATCACTTCTCCTCTACGTACCACCGCCGGAGCTTTGGCGCCACCGCTCCCACCACCACCCCCCGAGCCGGATTAATTAGACTATGATCCATCTTTAGGGGTTTGTTTTGGCTGTGCCCCCAGCTTTCTCGTACTATGCTGTACTTTGAGATTGTGTTGCCCTTGTGGTAACTTGTTTTATTTTTCTTTGGCTGGACTTCTGTGGTGGCCTTTGTTGTCGGATGCTGTTGTGGTGGTTGCTTTATAATCTAAAGCGGGGGGAAACCCTTTTTCGTTTGATATCTGCGTAGCGTCCACTGGCTCACCTCGCTCCTCCCGAGCCGCTCCAATAAGTACGATAGTGCTTTTTTGATTTTAAGTTAATTTTTTGTCATCTGCAAAAAAGTATTATTGCTTTGTTGTTTAATTTCATAGGAGTATTTTATTTTATTTTCACTCTTTCGTTTTACTTTCATCCCTTTTATATATATTTCGAAAGTATCTTAGGTGAGAGAATTAGTTCATGTAATTTAAGCTAGTTACCCGTATTTTTTTCCATCGTGTACTAATAAAATATTTTAAAATAGAAAAAATCCATTTTACTACCCTGAATAAAGTGGGTGGTTCACTTTACCCACCGATCTATTTTTCGGCTTATTTTACTCCAAACAAATCCAAACCCGACAAAACACCCCCTGACTGATTTTCTCCACCCGTTGTTGATGTGGCACTAGTCAATGATGGTTTTGACCCGGGTGGGGCCCCCTTGTCAGGTTTCTCTCTCTCTCTCCAGGTCACAACAGCCCGGAGCCCCCGACCTCTATGCACAACTGCGTCTCAGCACCACCGCGCGGTTGTGTCGCTGTTGAAGCCCTCCACGCCGGCGGCCTCTCACTCCTTAGCGCTGCTCCGCTGTCGGTCGCCTCATCGCTTCTGCTCCGACAAGGAGCTCGCCGCCGGCGGCCTCTCACTCCTTAGCGCTGCTCCGCTGTCGGTCGCCTCATCGCTTCTGCTCCGACAAGGAGCTCGCCGCCGGCCACCTCCGGGCCTCCTTCAGCATCTCCCCACCGTCCAGCGACCGCACCAGTGACGCCACCGTCGGCCTCGGCGCTGGCGGCGAGGCAAAGGAGCTTGCACGACGGCAACTGCGTGTGAAGGAAAGAAAAGTGAGGAAGAACTCACGATTGTATTATCCTCTGGGTGTACACTTATACACAGATAACACACGCACACGCTAGACTAACACAGCGATGCACAGGCTAACCACTCTTAGAAGCTAGCATGCAGATTGTGGGTTGTTGGCGCAGCAACAGCACGCACGTTAGTGCATGCACTACTACCTGAAAGATCGGTTCCAACAGCATGGTCCTCGCCGGATCCGAAGCCGGCGCCCAACGGGCATTAGTGTAGAATCGGCCTTTATCACCGGTTCGTAAGGGCCTTTAGTGCTGGTTCTGCAACCGGCACTATGGAGTGGAGACTAAAGCCCCCCCCCCCTTTAGTACTGGTTTGGCACGAACCAGCGCTAACGTGCCACCACGTGGCACGAGCCGGGTCCGGGTGCGTGTAGGACATTAATATCGGTTGGTAATACCAACCGATACTAAATGTTTGGGTGTGTTTTGATTTTAATTTTTATTTTTTCTTTAGTTTTGTGTTTTCAATTTAATTTAGTGATTGTTTTACATTATAATGAGTTGTTAAATCATTTGGTGAAAGTACCGCAGATTAGTTTCGACTGGATGCATGTGGATCCTAGCTAACTGATCAAGTATATGCCATATTCATATTACTTGATCACTTAGCTAGGATCCATCCAGTTGAAACTAATATGCGGTTTCTTTCATAAATGATATAATAACTCATCATCATCATATTAATATAAAAACTCTTGCATCATATCATCACCAACAACAGTATATACTAGCTAGCAAAGATATCATCGAGTTCAACATGGTCATGATATTATAAGCGTTCATAACACCACAAAAGCAAATCACTCTTTAAGATTAAGTTCAGGACGAAGAACACGGACACGCATGAGAGGACAACAAGTACTAAGAGCATGATAACTAGCTAAATCACTCATGCTGCTCTCTCTCAGGTAAAATAGCATAGAACATGTATAGCTCTCCTGATTCATCATATTGGAGCATGCAGATGAACCTGTCTCCTAATCATGGGCTGCGCTTCTGATTGCTGCCCCCTAGTACTTCTCTGCGATCGTTAACAATTTTGCTCCAATCTTTCACTATTAAGCATTCATCGCTTTCAGAAATCCTGAATGCACTCATGTGCACTATAGGATATCTTGGCCGTAAGCTAACAATTGACATGCGACCTTTAGTCTCGATCCACTGAGGCACAACTGTCATCGGGAGTCCCTGTTGAAGAACATCGTATAGTAATTAATATACTTAGCAATGAAAGTTTAGCTTGAAAAATAATGTATGCAAAAGATGCACTGAGGACTAATAGTAAAAATCTTACCATCTTTCCTAAATGCATGTGACCGTAGTTCAATACGATCACTATTGATCGCACGTTTTGAGTACTAAGATTTTCAAATTCAGGAAAATGATTTCTCTTAACAGCATCAAGATCCTCAAGCCATGAAACATAATGACTTATCTCCTCGCAGTTTAGTTCAGCTCCGGGACAGTAGTAGGTCCTGTCTACCAAGCGCCGGACATATTTGCTTGAATGGAAATAAGCTGTCAATAGAAATTAGTTGTCAACTATTTTTGAATAAACAATATCAAAGACATAAATATGGTTGAGAAACTCACATAATGGTAGAACTGGAGGCGTCTGCACATCGACCCAGATGTCCCTATTACCTTCAATATCATCTTTCAGACGAATATCAAAGGTGATAACCATATCAGGCTCAAATGCATAAGCCTTGCATAGTGCTTGCCAAGTTTTGCATTCAAAATAGGTGTACGTGTCTGCATTGTATAATTTGACGTTGAAAGTATAACCAGCATGCTCGGTCTTCAGGTAAACTCTCTTTACCTCCATAGTTTCCATAGCACTGAAACCTATCTTATCCAAGACAAAAATTCTTGCATGGCAGGGGATGCGCTAGTAGAATAGTGAAAAATTAAAATTATAAGTTGAAGCAAATGAAGCATATATAAGTCATGCTTAATTACGAAAAAAGACTTGTCGTTGTGACTTACTGTATCCACTTCGAAGGTCTCATCCAGCTTGATGCTTAAGCGCCTATCATCAACAAGGAAATTTCTGTCGCACAGGCCACGCTGGTCTTCACAGAATTCGCACTTAATGAAATCTTTTTCGTTGTCAGACGACATTTCCTATGTTCATATAGGTCAAACATTAAACACTTACTAGTTCTATTAATTCAACTAATTCAACTAAGCATTTAATAAAAATAAACGTGTTCTATTAATTTTCTTACTAAAATAAAGTATCTAGTTCCATATAGTGATATTTTAATTAGATCATCAAATCTCAGATATCTAAATTTTCTTACTAAAAATAAACTAGTTCTATTAATTCAACTAATTCAACTAAGAATTACTAAAAATAAACTAGTTCTATTAATTTTGTTACTAAAATATATAAAGTAGCTATATATATAGTAATATTTTAATTAGATCATCAAATCTCATATACCTAAATTTTCTTACTAAAAATAAACTAGTTCTACTAATTCAACTAGTTTAACTAAGCATTTACTAAAAATAAACTAGTTATATTAATTCAACTAGTTTAAATAGTCTCATATACCTAAATTTTCTTACTAAAAATAAACTTGTTCTATTAATTTCCATACTAAAATAAACTAGTTATATTAATTCAACTAGTTCAAATCTCATATATATACGTAATTAATATGTAGCTAATTCATCTAAAATTGACATTAATATTTAACATCTTTTCCATATAATTCATCTAACATTAACATTCTAACATTCTTATCTACGTAATTTATCTAACATTAATCTAAACAACAGAAAACAGAAAATAAGTAAAAACAATATGTGTGTGTGTACGAGCGGGGGGCGGCGGCATACGGGCGGCGGCGCGAGACGGCGATGCGACGGGGACGGCGCGACGACGAGCGGCGGGCCGGGCGCGACGGCGCGATCGAGACGGCGACGTGGTACGGGGCGGCGGCGACGGGCGGCGGGGGCGACGGCGGTGACGGCGACGAGGGCGGTGAGGGCGACGGCAGTGACGACGACGACGGGCGGTGAGGGCGACGGCGGTGACGGCGACGACGGGCGGCGGGGGCGACGGCGCGCGGGGGGGGGCGGCGAGGGCGGCGGCGATGTCGCGCGAAGTAGTTCGGGAAGAAGTGGTGGTCGATGAAACTGAATTTTTCGTAAGTGCCATATATATAGGAGGGGCCTTTAGTACCGGTTGGAGCCACCAACCGGTACTAAAGGCCAATTTTGGCCAGGTCAAGCGGCGGGAAACTGCCCCTTTAGTACCGGTTCGTGGCTCCAACCGGTACTAATGGCCCCCTTTTAGTACCGGTTGGAGCCACGACCCGGTACTAAAGGTGTGCGCTGGCGCAGGAGCGGTGCGGGCAAGTTTAGTCCCACCTCGCTAGCCGAGGGGCGCCCGCACCAGTTTAAAAGCCCCGGCGCGGCTGCTGTCTCGAACTCCTCTCTATAGCATGCTTCTGGGCCTAACTTTGGCGCGCTGCCCGTTGAGCCTTCTAGCCCTTCTGGGCCTGTATTTGCAAACCCTAGGGTTGGCAGGCCCAGCGGGCAGCGCCCCAACAATTGTTTATATAATATTTTTCTATTTATTTCCGAGTAATTTTTTTGCTGTATTTAGTTTCTTTGTGAATATAAAAAAATTATATAGTTTTTTTCTTTTCTGCATTATTTATTTTCTGCTATTCATTTTGTAGTGATTTTCAATTTCACCGTCATTTAGCTCTCTAAACAAATCGGTAAATGACTGAAAAACAGCAAATGATGTCAGAACGTGTTGGAAATTGATGACGTCGCTTTGAATGATGCATACTGAACGCAAAAATAGGCTGGAGTTCAAATAAGTTTAAAAAACATTGAAGTGCCCGTGTAACAGATGAGTTCTCGTCCGAAACCCTTATACTTCGAAAGAGATTGTCCAGTTTGTACACGAGGTGCGTCCAGTTTTCGCCGTGACCCTCTCTATTCTTTGGCACATGCTATGCGGGCGAAATGATGATACCATGCCAAGTTCCAACATTTTCAGAGTTCATTTTGTAGTGATTTTCAATTTCACCGTCATTTAGCTCCCTAAACAAATCGGTAAATGACTAAAAAACAGCAAATGATGTCAGAACGTGTTGGAAATTGATGACGTCGCTTTGAATGATGCATACTGAACGCAAAAATAGGCTGGAGTTCAAATAAGTTTAAAAAACATTGAAGTGCCCGTGTAACAGATGAGTTCTCGTTTGAAACCCTGGTACTCAAAAAGAGATTGTCCAGTTTGTACACGAGGTGCGTCCAGTTTTCGCCGTGACCCTCTCTACTCTTTTGCACATGCTATGCGGGCGAAATGATGATACCATGCCAAGTTCCAACATTTCCAGAGTTCATTTTGTAGTGATTTTCAATTTCACCGTTATTTAGCTCCCTAAACAAATCGGTAAATGACTGAAAAACAACAAATAATGTCAGAACGTGTTGGAAATTGATGACGTCGCTTTGAATGATGCATACTGAACGCAAAAATAGGCTGGAGTTCAAATAAGTTTAAAAAACATTGAAGTGCCCGTGTAACAGATGAGTTCTCGTCCGAAACCCTGATGCTCCGAAAGAGATTGTCCAGTTTGTACACGAGGTGCGTCCAGTTTTCGCCGTGACCCTCTCTACTCTTTTGCACATGCTATGCGGGCGAAATGATGATACCATGCCATGTTCCAACATTTTCAGAGTTCATTTTGTAGTGATTTTTAATTTCACCGTCATTTAGCTCCCTAAACAAATCGGTAAATGACTAAAAAATAGCAAATGATGTCAGAACGTGTTGGAAATTGATGACGTCGCTTTGAATGATGCATACTGAACGCAAAAATAGGCTGGAGTTCAAATAAGTTTAAAAAACATTGAAGTGCCCGTGTAACAGATGAGTTCTCGTCCGAAACCCTGATACTCCGAAAGAGATTGTCAAGTTTGTACACGAGGTGCGTCCAGTTTTTGCCGTGACCCTCTCTACTCTTTTGCACATGCTATGCGGGCGAAATGATGATACCATGCCAAGTTCCAACATTTTCAGAGTTCATTTTGTAGTGATTTTCAATTTCACCGTCATTTAGCTCCCTAAACAAATCGGTAAATGACTGAAAAATAGTAAATGATGTCAGAACGTGTTGGAAATTGATGACGTCGCTTTGAATGATGCATACTGAACGCAAAAATAGGCTGGAGTTCAAATAAGTTTAAAAAACATTGAAGTGCCCGTGTAACAGATGAGTTCTCATCCAAAACCCTGATACTCCGAAAGAGATTGTCCAGTTTGTACACGAGGTGCGTCCAGTTTTCGCCGTGACCCTCTCTACTCTTTTACACATGCTATGCGGGCGAAATGATGATACCATGCCAAGTTTCAACATTTTCAGAGTTCATTTTGTAGTGATTTTCAATTTCACCGTCATTTAGCTCTCTAAACAAAATCGGTAAATGACTGAAAAACAGCAAATGATGTCAGAACGTGTTGGAAATTGATGATGTCGCTTTGAATGATGCATACTGAATGCAAAAATAGGCTGGAGTTCAAATGACTGAAAAACAGCAAATGATGTCAGAACGTGTTGAAAATTGATGACGTTGCTTTGAATGGTGTGTACGGAACGCAAAAAAGTCTGGAGTTGTAATAAGTTTAAAAAAATGAAGTGCCCATGTAACAGATGAGTTCTCGTCAGAAACCCTGATACTTCAAAAGAGATTGTCCAGTTTGTACACGAAGTGCGTCCAGTTTTTGCCGTAACACAAGAAGTCCGGAGTTGTAATAAGTTATTAAAGATAAAAAAGAGGCACAATGCTCGTTAATTAGCTTCAAGCCTTTCGGAATAGTGCAAACTGCACTGCACATAGCTCCGTGCAGTCTACACTATTCCTCAAGGCTTAAAGCTAAGCAACGTGCAGATGAGCATTGCGCCTCTCCTTCATCGTCTCTGCCCTCAGGGCTTATAAACCACTCCTAGTGCCTCTCTCTTCGCGAGGTGGGACTAAAAAACAGCTTACTAAGAAACTATAGTACCGGTTCATGGCACGAACCGGTACTAAAGGTGCCCGTGGGGCCCCAACCTGACCACAGCCTGACGCAGCATCATTAGTACCGGTTCGTGACACGAACCGGTACAAAAGGTTGCTCACGAACCGGTACTAATGATCTCTGCCCGCCTAGCCGTTGGAACCGGCACTAATGGACACATTAGTGCCGGCTCAAAATCAAACCGGCACTAATGTGCTTCACATTTGACCCTTTTTCTACTAGTGGGGGACGGGTGCTATGTGACGAACGACGACGACAGACGCGGATCCAAGTCGAGGGCGCTGGAGGCCGGCGGTGACGGTGGTCTCAGGTGGCCACGGTGGTTCTCAGCAGCGCCGATCTGCAGAACGGAGCGCCGACCATGGCATTTAGAGCAAGGAGAGAGAGTCGTCGTGGTCATGGTACGCAGCAGCAGCAGCATGACGAGGAGGAGAAGGACGTGAAGGAGGACGGGGAGCGGGCTGCTGCAGCCTGGAGAAGTGCTCCCACGGCGGCGGCGGCGGCGAGGGAAGAAGAAGGGGCGGGAGCCGAGGAGGAGGCTCGCTGGCGGGTATACCCGGAGAGAGAGAGAGACCTAACAAGGGACCCCCACCCAGGTCAAAACCGTCGTTGACTAGTGCCACATCAGCGGCGGGTGGAGAAAAATAGCCAGGGGGTGTTTTGTCCGGTTTGGGTTTGTTTGGAGGGTAAAAGAAGTCGAAAATTAGATCAGGGGTAAAGTGAACCACCCACTTTATTCAGGGTAGTAAAATAGACTTTTTTCTTTAAAGTAATGTTTGTGTATTTTCAGAAAAGTTCATGCAATTTAAAAAGCACTGACATTTAAAAAATATATTCATGAATTTTTCAAAAAGTGTCTATCTTTTAGATAATGTTTACATGATTTTATAAAGTTTTCAAGTCTTATTGAAAATGTTAATGTAGTTTATGATAAAAAATATTTTCCAAAAAAATGTTCATGCAATTTCGAAAATTTCATCTAATTTTGATATGTGTCGTGTCATTTAAAAAAATATGATATAGTTTTTAGAAACTATTCATGTGTTTACAAAAATGTTCCTATGTTCGTCATAAAATAAATAAATTTCTTTTCAACAATAAGAAACCATGAAATTAAATTTAGAAATGGAAAAAAGAAAAAAAAAGCAAAAATAAAATAAAAGATAACTAGAGAAAATAAAAAAAAAGAACTAGAGTAGAAAAACAAAAATGAATAAGATAGTAGGACAAAAGAACAAAAATGAAAAATGAAAATCATAAAAATAAAAAATAGAACAGAAACCTAGAAAAACACCGAAGCCAAATCAAAAGAAAACGTGAGGAAACCAGAAAAAGTGAAAATCGCTAACCATGCGTCTCCTTAGATGTAAGTCCCCGGCCAAACCCACTTATTTACCCACCGGTTCGTTGCCGCGTGACTATCATTCAGGATTAGACTGGCCTCACAGACCAACACTAATCTTTTCTGCATATTTTGTCCTCGGTCATGTGCGCCCAAAATCAACTTCCAGGTCAGTTATTCATCCTTAAATTGCTCCAAACCAAGCACACTTAACTCTAAAGTTTCTTTCGGATAAGTTTCTGAAAAAAGAAGGTGCATCTTGTTATTTATGTGAGTGGTATGTTTTATGGCCTCCATACTTTTTTCTTATTAAGCTGAGATGTCACATTAGAGCAGCCACAATGTAGGATTTTATGGCCTCCATACTTGCCTAAGGCTTTGGAGGCCGTCGTTATACACTGAAGGGTTATCCTCTAAGAAAAAAAGTTCTAGCGCTGTCCCTAAGGCTAGAGGCTGCCTCCAAGCTATTTCCTTTTACCACAGTTATTTAAGGTAGTAAAACTGAACATAATATCAGCCCTCTCATGCCCTTAAACTTTTGGGCCGGCAGATCTCGCATCTCGGTAGTTACTGGCCGTCCACTCTGCCTTTAGCTCGCGCACTGGGCCATATCTAAAGGGCAGCTACTTCGCAAGAAAAATCTAAAGCCTGTGGTTTACTGGGTCGTCTGCCTCAAGAAGCCCATTTTCCAATCTCGTAAATTATGTAGCTGAGCTATGTGTACAAAATCGGTTGAAAAAAGCAATACTTTAAACTCTATGGGCTCCACCTTAAAGGCTGGATGTAGATGCCATACACTACACGCTTGTTAGCATTGCTTATAGGCAAGGTCATGGTACCCACCTTAGAGACAACAGCGCTTCTAACCACTGTTGATGCTCTAATTAGATCTCAACCGTCGTGCACAATCCTCCTTATTGTGGTACATAACAATTCAGGATACAACCATTATTCAAGGAAGCAACTATATTGAGCGGGTAGTCGGGTACCCTTTCGGGGGATTACCAAGCGGACGCGCGCTGAGGCGCTCCAGCAGCCACATGGTGCGCCCCAACGCCGCCACATGTCCCGCGCCCTGCGGAACACGTTTTTTTTCATGCGTTTTGGTGTTTTTTTAACAAAAAGAATTTAGTTATTTCACGTTTTTAGATTTTTGCTTGTTTTTTCAGGGGTTTTCAAATATTTATATATATATATATATTTTGTCTTCTTCCCTCGCCTGAAACCAACGAAAAAAATAGCGCGCTATTTCGGTGCTATAGCGTATCCGGAAGGGGCACACTATATTTGAGCATCTTTGCTCGCTACGGCTATTCGCGTTATAGCGCGCTATTTCCACGCTAAAAGTTGTAGCGTTGTAGCCTTATGCCACAGCCTATAGAGGAGAGAAACAATAGTCGAGCCCCAGCGACCCAAAACTACCCCTCGACCGGCCACAGACCCACATCCCACGCCTGTCTCATTCTCAATCTTAGATGGTCACATCTAATGAACAACCAACGCCAGTTCATACACCCTTCCCATATGAGCTGCACCAGTGGCAGCGTCTTCTCATGAGCGGCAACGGCAATGGCTTCCTCCGGCTCGATTCCAGCCAACACCGGAAGGGACGATGCCAGCCACGCCACCGACAATGGCGGCAAGTCAACCACCATGTAATATATACCTTTTTCAACTTCTTCTACCTTACTGAGCTCATGTTGCTGCTTGCTCACGTGTGCGCGTGCTCCTGCTGCTGTCGGTGGCCGAGGAAGAGGAGCGACTGGGACGGGCAGCGGCTACTTCTTGCATCTACCATGGGAAGAAGATGAGGGGGTGCAACCATGGAGGAAATGGGGAGCATGCGATGCTGCTTCTTGTATGTGGTTAGTTGGTTATGCATGTATTGCTCCTGGACAATTATTTAGCTGGCGAAATCCTTGAATTATGTGATATATTTGAAAAAAATTGAGGGCACTATTTTGAAACACACTATGTGAGAAAACACGGTTTTTTTCACGATGAAGCAGAGTTGTGCTTTTCCCTGAAGTAGAGTTGTGCTAACCCAAAGTGAAATGCACAATTGTGCTTCACAGAAAAGCACGGCTATGCTTTGGCGTGTCACACATATGTGCTTCTTGAAAAGTGAAAAGCACAATTGCGCTTCTACATGAAGCACAAGTGTGCTTTCTGAAAAGTGAAAACCAGAGGTGAAGCACAGTCGTCCTTCCCAAAATTTGAAAAAGTGCACAGGGGTGCTTCCCAAAAAGTGGTGAAAGGAACCTATGTGCTTTCGGTTTCTGTTTTTTCAGTTTCCGTTTTTTTTCAAGTTTTCATTTTCTTTTTTTTCTTTTTATAGTTTTTTATTTTTGGTTTTTTAGGGATTTTTTTTCAAAAAAAATCGACCAAACCTATTAACATGGAATCTATCTATGATCTCGATGCGAAAAATGCAACAGTGAAAACGGTTCGTAATATGGACGCGCGGTTCAAGAGAGAACATTTTGGAAAAAATATTAATGAACTAAAAAGGCAGAAAACTCCTGGGTTGTGACAAGTGTCACACATAAGGATAGACTAAAAGCTCGTAGCTCGTGAGCTTAATGAGTGCTCGATAGGTTGGCCCATTATGCTCGTAGTTCGATTGATTTAGCTTGTTCAGCTTAACGAACAAGCTACTGAGTTTCACGAGCACCTCATTAAGCTCGTTAGTACAACACAATACACATGTTTACCTTACGTCACCACCTTTTGTAGCACCTCGAACCATCTATTCAATCTAATTGACCCAATCAAGCCCATAGGAGGCAACAAACTAGTGCATTTTCTCCAGCAGTCACCATCTTCCTTCTTAAAAAAACACCCTTGTATTTTGGAAAATACCTCATCGGCGGACCCCGACAGACGGGGCCGCCGGTCGCCATGAATCTCTTGGCCTGGAACTGTCGAGGCTTGGGGTTGGACTCGACAGTTGGCGAACTACGGGACCTCATACGGTCATACAACCCAGCGGTGGTCTTTTTGTCAGAAACATTAAAGAAGGCTGAACCGATGAATAAACTCAAATGGAGCTTGGGGTTCAGGCAAGGAGTTGCAGTTAATTGTATAGGTAGGAGTGGAGGCTTAGCTTTGTGGTGGAGGGATGATGTGCAAGTTATGGTGAGACCGTGGA
Organism: Aegilops tauschii subsp. strangulata; assembly: GCF_002575655.3. Taxonomy (NCBI): domain Eukaryota; kingdom Viridiplantae; phylum Streptophyta; class Magnoliopsida; order Poales; family Poaceae; genus Aegilops; species Aegilops tauschii. Next base: position 394,563,118 of record NC_053037.3, read on the forward strand.
GCCAATATTTCATCGACGCGGAGGTGTGCTATGAGGGCAAAACCTTTAGGTTCACTGGAATCTATGGGGAACCACGAACAGAACTGAGGAAGAAAACTTGGGATGCACTGGCATACCTAAGAAGACAAGATAATCTCCCCTGGCTATGCGCGGGCGATTTTAATGAGGCATTAACCCAGGCTGAACAAAGAGGAGGAAATGCTAGGAACCTGAAACAAATGGAGGATTTCAAAGACTGTCTTGACATGTGCGCACTGGCGGACATGGGCTTCTCTGGATACCCGTTCACGTGGGACAATCACTACTGGAATCAGCTAATTTGCCATCTGCCGGCTCTTTGCCGTCTGCTAGCTGACGATAAAGAAGCTCTTTGCCATCAGCTACCCAAAAGCAGACGTCAAAGAAACGGCAGACGGCAAAGAAGCTCTTTGCCATCTGCGAGCTCTTTGCCGTCAGCCAGCAGACGGCAAAGAATCTTTGCCGTCCGCTGGCAGACGGCAAAGAGTGAGGTGGCCCCCACCCCCGCCCGTTTGGAAAAAACTTAACGGCCCACCTCTTTGTCGTCCGCCAGCAGACGGCAAAGAGGCAAAAAGGGCGGACGGCAAAGATAGGCGGACGGCAAAGAGGGCACTACCTAACGGCCCGTACCCCCCGCCCGTTACTCACTTCTTCTTTCCTCGCCGTTCTCTCCTCCCACCCCGCCGCCGCCGCCGCCCGCCCCGCCCCGGCCCCCCGCCGCCCCGGCCCGACCTCCACCGCAACCTCGCCGCCTCGACCTCCACCGCACCCTCGCCGCCTCTTCCACATCGCCCCGCCCACACCAGCCCATGCCGCCGCCGCCTACCCCGTCCGGCGTAGCCGGCCTCCCCGCCGCCCCGCACCCCTCCCCAACCTCCATCGCGCCCCCGCCGCTCCTTCCATGTCGGCCAGCCGCGCCGCGGCCGTCCAAGCCCCGTACCGCGGCGCCCGTCCCCGCCCCCGACGCCCGACCAACCGCCGCTGCCGCTGCAGCCGCGGGTCGACCGCCCCCCGAGGAGCGCCGCCCATCGCTGCCCCTCCCCTCCCCATTGCTGCGCCGCCTTGCTGCCGCCCCGTCGCCGCCCCCTCCCCGACCCGTCGCCGCCCCCCACGGTGAGCCCCTGCCGCCCCCCTGTGTCCTATTTTTTTTCTTCTATTTTTTGTTTTTCTTTTCTGTTTAGATAAGGTTTTTTAGTTTAAGTTTTTTCAGTTTAGAATTAATTAGTTTAGGTTATTTAGTTTAATTAGTTTAAATAGTTTAGTTTTAATTAGTTTAGGATTAGGTTATATAGTTAGCTAGATTAGATTAATTAGATTGGATTATATTACACTAGTGTTAGGTTTTAGTTAAATAGTCATAATTAAAGGAAGTGAAAAAAGATGAAAAAAGAAGACGAAAAGTAGAATAAGTAGAAGGGGGAAGAAGAAGAAGAAGAAGAAGAAGAAGAAGAGGAGGAGGAGGAGGAGGAGGAGAAAGAAGAAGAAGAAGAAGAAGAAGAAGAAGAAGAAGAAGAAGAGAAGAAGAAGAAGACGGGGGATGAGAAGAAGTAGAAGAATGAGAAGAAGTAGAAGTAGTAGAAGAATGAGAAGACCCCCTGACCCCCCAACCCCGACACCACACCCCGACACCCGACCCCGACTCCACCCCGACACCCGACCCCCTGACCCCGACACGACACCCCGACTCCCCGACCCCGAAACAGCACCCCGACCCCGACACGGCACCCCGACACCGACACGACACCCCGACGGGGTCATATATTTGTGAATTATTAGTTAGGTCATATATTTTTCGATTTTGTTATGAAAAACATCATATATAATTTTGTTGATCGGGTAGTTTTAAATGTGCAGTTGTTTCATCGCTGCGAGGTTTGGTGTTCGACGACCTCGCCGTGCGTTTGACGAGCTCTGCCCCTTCGTTCGTGGGTGAGCACAAATGACATGTCCTCCTCCCCCATTAATTATTTGATCTATTCCGATGAAACTTGATAGCTAGCTATATATGTGTCTTGAATCATCAGTATTCGTAACCAATATGTGTCTCCCGTTCGAAAGCGTCATAGTTATAAATATGCATGCATTTGCATATTTATAACCTTGATTCTTTCGAATTGTCCAACGCTATCCATGGACAGCCCGAGTATGTTTAGATTGGGTTCGTTTTCCCATATGCTTTGCTCCAGATCCGACGCATAAATTTCGTCAGTGCCTCCCCTGTTGTTCTCCGGGTACACATCCTCTCTGTTTATTGCAGAGACGTGTATCAGGAGAACAGCGGGGAGGTGCTGCCGAAATTTTGCATAGGATCCGGAGCATAGCATGGGAAAATGAACCCAATCTAAACATACTCGGGTGGGATTAGGACCTATCATTACCTATTAGAGTGTAGGTTGCATGGACGTAATAAAATTGACAAAGTAGATCAACTGATGAATATATACATGCTGAATTATATATATATTTGTTGTGTGTCTAGTAGCTCTGAAAGTCAAGATGAGTGATCGTGCGTGGATGTACACCGGTCACACTGGTCAGAACAAATGGAGCACTGAATGGTTCACAAAAACCAAGGGGTTTGTGCGAGCCGCATTTGCAAATGGCCAGAGGAAAACCTGGTGCCCCTGTTTACGGTGCGGCAATTGGGAAAAGAGGACAGAGGCTGAAATGGGCAAACACCTGCAGAAGAGTGGTTTTACGCCCGATTATACGGTGTGGACATTTCATGGTGAGTCTGCCCAACGTGACCGAGCTGAGGTGGATCGTCGCCGCACCGACGAGCATGGTACCGGGATGGAAAACATGGTGCAAGACTTTGATGATGCTCAGGATTCGGACGAGGAGATGGAGGAATCTGCAAAGGCCTTCAATGAAATGTTGGAGTCTTCAAAACGTCTGCTCCATGAGCACACTGAGCTTTGTCAGTTGGATGCCATCTCACAAGTAATGGCTCTGAAGGCTCAGTTCAACTTGGGCAGAGAATGCTACGATGCAATGATGACAGTATTTGGACGCTTTCTACCCAAAGGCCATGTAATGCCTGCAAACCTGTACCAGTCGGACAAAATCCTCCGTGCACTGAAGATGCCCTATGATAAGATACATGCCTGTGAGAAAGGATGTGTCTTGTTTAGGCTTGACTATGCGGACTTGAACTATTGCCCCATTTGCAAGTCTTCCAGGTATGTTGTGGTAGACAACGGTATGGGTGAGAAGACACAGACCAAAATCCCCGTTAGTGTTCTTCGGTATATGCCAATCGTACCAAGACTTCAACGTCTTTTCATGGTCGAAGAGACGGCCAGACAGATGACATGGCACAAAACGGGCAAAAGAACCGAACTAGATGCAGATGGGAATCTGATGATTGTACACACATCGGATGGTGTTGCGTGGAAAAAGTTTGATGAATTACATGGTGACAAAGCGGCAGATCCGAGGCATCCTCGAGTCGGCATCAGCACGGATGGGTTCAGTGTGTTTGGTATGATGGCAGCCCAATACAGTTGTTGGCCCGTATTTGTCTTTCCACTCAATCTCCCCCCCGGATAGATTATGCAAAGAAAGAACATTTTCCTGACGTTGATAATTCCAGGGCCCAACTATCCGGGGAAAAATATGAATGTGTACATGCAACCGCTTAAGGACGAATTGCAAGAAGCCTGGGATAATGGGTTCAAGACATACGATGCCTATAGCAAACGGAACTTCATAATGCGTGTCTGGTACATGTACTCGACGCATGACTTGCCGGCGTATGCGCTATTCGTTGGCTGGTGTGTGCATGGAAGGTTCCCGTGCCCCACATGCAAGGGAGCTCTTGAGTTTCGTTGGCTTCAGGCCGGTCGCAAGTTTTCTTGCTTCGACATGCATAGACAGTTCCTGAATCCTCGCCATAAGTTCAGGAAAGACAAGAAGAACTTCATCAGAGGTAGAGTTGTCAAAAACTCTGCACCACCTGCATTGACAGGCCAACAGACCCTGGATCAGTTAAACGCTCTCGAGCCAGATCCAGAGCGTCCAGGGTACTTCAAGGGGTATAATTCTAAGCACGCCTGGACTCACAAAACATGCTTATGGGATCTGCCTTACTTCAAAGACCTCCTTTGCCCACACAACATCGACGTGATGCACACTGAGAAGAATATCGCCGAGGCACTTTTTGGTACATTGTTCGGCATAGATGGGAAGTCAAAGGATAATATTAAGGCTAGAGTCGATCTGGAGGCGCTATGTGATAGGCCGTTACAAAACATGAAAGAACCAAAAGGAAAGCAGAACTGGACGAAGCCAAAGGCATGGTTCAATCTTGGAAGGCCAGCTATGAGGGAAATTATCTTGTGGGTGAAAATGAAGTTGATGTTCCCCGATGGGTATGCAGCGAATCTACAGAGGGGAGCCAGTCTTGATAAATTGAAGATATTTGGTCTCAAGAGTCATGATTGGCACATATGGATTGAGCGGGTAATGCCGGTGATGTTGCGTGGCTTCATCCCTGAGGATGAATGGCTAGTACTGGCAGAACTCAGCTATTTCTTCCGTGTTCTTTGTGCGAAAGAACTATCGCCTGGCGTGCTAGAAGAAATGGAAGAGTTGGCGCCGGAGTTGATCTGCAAGTTAGAGAAGATCTTTCCACCGGGCTTCTTTAATCCAATGCAACATTTGATTTTGCATCTCCCGACCGAGGCAAGATTGGGGGGGCCCGTGCAAAATCGTTGGTGCTACCCAACTGAGAGGATGCAGAAGACGCTTCGACAAAAATGTAAAAATAAACGTAGAATTGAAGCATCGATGGCTGAGGCATTCATCACTGAGGAGGCGACAAACTTCGTGACAGCACACTACGAAGCCAAAAATCGTCATTTGCATAATCCGAAGCCTCGGTACAATGCTGACGACCCTAAAAAGGGTGGATCCAACCTCAGCCTATTCAAAGGGAATCTCGCACCAGCCAGTGTTTCAAATCCAGTATCTTTGGATAACGAACAATGGCGGACCATTTCGTTGTATATCTTCAACAACCTGATAGAAGTGCGGCCGTACATCGAGTAAGTTCTCGGTACATAATTTCGCAACTTCTATTTCCTTTGAACTACTCTTATTCCTGGATATTTCATACAGTCGATACGTCGCCTTATTCTCGTATGGAGCGGTGATCCAAAAGGATTCTGTCGAAGAGTATGAGCTTCTCGCAAAGCAAGGAGGCGGCTATCCCGGTTTCATCTCTTGGTTCAAATAAACGGTAATTTCTATTAGACTTGTAGGCTAATTTGTAGGCGGCTATCCCGGTTTCATTCGCTAATTTGTGCGTAATGCAACAATCCTTTCATATTAAACTTGTAGGCTAATTCAGAGTCTATGGACGGCGAATTGAGACAAGTCGCTAATGGTTTTGACTATAAGGTCCGTTCATTTGACAAATACGACATCAACGGGTATCGCTTTCATACCTATGGCAAAGAGCTATCTATGGTCGACCGAAAGTCTACAAATTGTTGTGTATCTGCTATCGGCGAAGGAGGTACCGAGTATTATGGGAGAGTTGAAGCAATTTATGAACTTCTATTCTATGGTGAAAACCCACCGAATGTCGTAGTCTTCAAATGTTATTGGTTTCAGCCGAAGGAGACTAGAAGGACTCATGAACATATAGGGCTAGTTGAAATCAACCAAAGCACCCATTTAGATGTTCCTAATGTCTATATTACGGCTCAACAGGCGACCCAAGTATTCTATCTACCGTGGGCCTGCCAAACTAATCCAAATCTGAAAGGTTGGGATGTCGTTTATGAAGTGCCTCCACGTGCTAGACTATCTCCCCCAAAGGAAGAGGATTATGAACCTCACATTAACCCAGACACATATGAAGGAGAATTCTTCCAAGAGACACGTCTTTCCAAAAAGTGTTTCAAGAACCGCTATACTTCACCCCAAAACATTGAAGTAGACAGCGACAGTGAATCCGACATCACCCCAGAGGAGGAACAAGAAGAGCCGGAACAAGAAGAGGTTACTGCTGCGGATGACCTGTCATTGCTTGACCGATTACGTCAAGGTGGCCTTCCACATGTTGATGCCACTGAACCCTATGAGCCCGTCATTGATTATAGTGATGATGATGATTATGCATTTATTGATGATACTGATCGAGATTATTAGTAGTGTCAGGTATTAATTTTTTTAATGTTGTACTTGATGATGATACACTTAAGTGATGCACATATTATTATTCATGTCGGTCTTTTTTTATGTTGTACTAATTTCGTTTACTGTTTGTCATGGCAGGTGTTGAAAGATGGTGGGCGCTGGTCGGGAGCGCGCCAAGGCCCCTTCTTCGTCGGCGCGTGGTCTGAGGTCTTCGATTCCAGACGCACCTCTCCGCCGAGCGTTGCTGGACAGTATGTCCACACCGCCGGGCCCTTCTTCGTCGACCGCGGTGCCCAGCAGGGGACGAGGTAGGAAGAGAGGAGGTGGGGCACGTGGTCGCGGGAGAGGAGGTAGGGTGACTGCTAAGGCGCCTTCCTCGCCGCCACCCCCAGCTGTTTCACCCGAGCACGTGACTGCTAGGGTGGACTCGTCCGAGGAGGAGGCTACACGGATTCCGGTCCACGAGCCTCCGGTCCACGGGTCTTGGGCCCACGAGCCTCGGGTCGACTGGCCTTCGGCCCACGAGAGTTCGGCCCACGAGACCCCGGAGGAGCACACGTCCGGATGGGGTACCTGGCCGGATCAGCCCGAGGAGCCGAGTGGCCATGCTGATGATGGCGGGGAGCCGATTGATCTTGAGGAGGAGGGTGGCACCGTCTACCAGCGTGGTGCTACACGGCTCCCGTCCGTGCCGGCGACCCGCGAGCAGAGGTGGTTGATCTTCCCTGATGGGGAGAGGTACGTAAGTGCATTTAATATTTTTGTACCTTCTGCATTCACGTTTCTTCAAATAACCAATGCGTTGGCCTTGTCATGCTGCAGGGGTTGGGACCACCATCATAGTGTCCGCCGGCCCAACTCCGTCCTTGGAGTTCTTTGCCGGCAAAACTTCCCGGGGTTTGTCACGTTGCCTGGTGAGGGTCGGCTTCCAGAGCTTGGGTTGAGCTGGGAGCACTACGTGGCTGCCCCGGCCCCGCCGGATGTCATTATCGACGGTGTCGTGTGCGACACGAGGGCAGACATGGTGATCAGGACGTTCTGGGTAATTTCTCCTTTACACATTTCAAAATCTTCAACTAGCTAGTTATTAATTGTACTAATCAATATTGTCTCATTTGATTGCAGACATTCTACAGGTGTGAGGAGGGATACGAGGAGGACGCGGCAAATGTTATCCAGAACATCTGCAAGCGCCTACTCCAGAACTTACGGCACGAGGCTCGGGTGCAGGCTGTTCGAGACTACTACGCCTTGCATGGTATCAAGAAGACCAAGCCGGCGTGCCGCGATAAGTTCCTGAGTAAGGAGCAGTACATGAAGGTAATTCTTAAGGCCTTCTACTTAAGTTCCTTCATTTAGTAATTCTTAGCCGTAGCGCTCAAGTTTCTATTTGCTAACTTAGGCGCCTCCGAGATGGTGTGCGGATCGGATGGATTGTTGGGAGGTGTTGGTCGATGAGTGGTGCTCAAAAGAATGGCTAGCCCTCCACAACGAGGCCAAGGACAAACGTGCCCAAATGGAAGGTGTGCCACACCATCAAGGCAGCTCCAACTTATATCAGTTCGGGCGCAACTGGGTATGTGGTTTGCTTCATGATTCATGCAATTCATTCATCATGCTAGCTTGAGCCCTTTAATTACTAATTTTCATTGTTTCTCTCTTTCAGGCACGCTACAATAAGGCGGATAAGGTGCCAGAGGTGTACGACATGTATGCCATGGCCCACACTGGCTCTTTCAAGAAAGTCAAGGCTTTCTCTTAGTCTGACCTCGATGATGCAAACAACTTCACCAACATCTCCTCCCACAACAAGCTCGTGAGATATAGAGATGAGGGGAAGGCGAGGAAAGGGGAGGACTTTAACCCGAGCCAGGGTCCCATTGATCCAGAGCTGGTGATGATATCTGGTGGCGGGAGGTCCCATGGCTCCATAGCCATTGGAGATGGACTTATCCGTTGTCCTAGCACTCTCCCGGAGATCAAGGCGCGCCAGTCGAGCTCCGCTCCTGAGATAAGGCCTCGTGAACGGCCAGTGCAACTCGCCATCAAGGTTCGTGATACGTACTCAGTTATCTTTCTCCATTACATTGTGTGCGCTTCCATCAATGATTACAAATGGTCATGTGAGTGGTGTTGCAGGCTGCTATACAGACTGAGAGAGATAGAATGGAGAAACTTCTGGCGGAGGCGGCGGAGAGGCAGCGGGAGATGGAGGAGAGGACGAGAAAGATGATGGAGGAGGAGAGGGCACGGAATGACATGCAGGCAAGGGCCATGTACGAGCTCCTTGTGGTAAGTTTCTTCTGCAGATTACTTGCTAGTCTTAACATTTGAGTCTCATTACTAACTAGTATGACTCTGTTCTGAAAACCAAATGTGCAGTCTGTGTGCGAGAAGTCCGGTCAGCCCGCTCCGCCGATGCCAGTGATTGCTCCTGGGAGCACGGTGAGTTTAATTTGAATGGACATTACTTGCTAGTCTTAACATTTGAGTGTCGTAATGCTAACGAGACATTGGAAATGATCTTTGGTGCAGCTTAACTCCAGAAACGCATCGCACGATCCTTCTCCAGGTAGCAGCACTAGCCACCCCGCTCCTACACCTCCCTGATCACGGTAAGTTTCTCTAGTGTTTTGCTTAACAAATGCATAAAGACCTAGACTTAGCTTTATTTCCTCCAATATGCTTACCATAATGACCTAGAGTTAGCTTCTTTTCCTCCAAAATGACTTAATAAGCTTACTGACCTCATAAACCATCCATTTTACCTAAGTTAGCTCTAAAACGATATGTACTTAGCTAACTTATGTCAAAAATTGCATAATTAGCTCATAAACGACCCATTTCACCTAGGTTAACTCATAAACGACCCATTTCACCTAGGTTAGCTCATAAACGACCCATTTCACCTAGGTTAGCTCATAAACGATCCATTTCACCTAGGTTAGCTCATAAACGATCCATTTCACCTAACTTAGCTCATAAACGACCCATTTCACCTAGGTTAACTCATAAACGACCCATTTCACCTAGGTTAGCTCATAAACGACCCATTTCACCTAGGTTAGCTCATAAACGATCCATTTCACCTAACTTAGCTCATAAATGATCCATTTCACCTAAGATAGCTCATAAACGATCCATTTCACCTAGGTTAGCTAATAAACGATCCATTTCACCTAAGTTAGCTCATAAACGATCCATTTCAACTAATTTAGCTCATAAATGATCCAGTTCACCTAAGTTAGCTAATAAATGGCATATACTTCTTCTTCTAGTCTTCTTCTTCTTCTATTCTTTTTCTTCTAGTCTAATTCTTCTTCTAGTCTTCTTTTTCTAACTTTCTTATTTGTCATTTTGCAGGTTTCGTTCACTTCACGGAAGCCAGCTTTCTATGATGGATTGCTTGTCTTTTCCTTTGATGCACTTCTTGTATTCTGCTCGCTTGCTATGATGAAACTAGATTGCTATGATGAAACTTTGCATATTGTAATATGTATGGATCGATGGAACTATGTGCAACCTACTATGTATGTATGGATATATATGTGCTGGATATTTATTATGTTGGATATATATGTGCTGGCTCCTGTGATATATTTGCTGTGATATATTTCCTGTGATAATTGTTGGATATAAGAAAAACAGAATAAAAAGAGGCAGTGCAGGCTCTTTGCCGTCCGCCGCGGACGGCAAAGACACCTTTGCCATCGGTGGCAGACGGCAAAGGCGGCACATGGCGCCCACCTGTGCTTCCTGAGAGATGGGCCATTTGGAAAATTTGCCTACCGTGGCGGACGGCAAAGCTAAGCTGATGGCAAAGACTTTGCCTTTGCCGTCCGCCGTGGCAGACGGCAAAAAACAGCGGGCGCTGACGCATTGCTGACGTCAACTGGCGGACGGCAAAGAGGCGCTCAAATTTGCCGTCCGCTGGCGGACGGCAAAGGCCGCCGTTAGCCGCCTAACGGACTAACGCTGGTGGACGTCCAGTATTTTTGCCGTCCCTCCTCTTTGCCGTCCGTCGCTGTAGGCAAAGGACTCTTTGCCGTCCGCCGTAAAAAGCAGACGGCAAAGGACCTGTTTACCGTAGCCTACTTTGCCGGAGCCTTTTGCCGTCCGCGGCTGACGGCAAAGGCCTTTGCCGTCCGCCGTTCGAGCCTTTGCCGTCCGTCGTGGCAGACGGCAAAATAGCTGTTTCCTGTAGTGAATAAACGAGACCCGCCGGACAATGTGCAAGTTAGACTGGACAGGGCTACGTGCACGAGTGATTTCATGCAAGTGTACTCGGGGTCGACAGTGCAACACGTTATGACGGAGGAATCAGACCACCTGGCGCTAATCATCAGTGTTCGTGAAGAGGCGGGTGGGAGGCCAAATATCTTACGCAGGTTTCGGTATGACGAGATGTGGACAAGGCACGACGCTTATGAAGCAATGGTGAACGGGGCGTGGGAGGCGGACGGACACAAGGCTGGTTGCATGCAGGAGTTAATGCAGAAGCTACGTCAGGTGTCAGGCTGCATGCAACGGTGGGGAAAGGAGGTGTTTGGTTCAGTGCGGATACAGATTAAAAAACTCAAAGCGACCATGCAAGAGATTAAACAAAGCGAAACAACGCCAGGGAGCATGCAAAGGTTACGTGAAGTTAGCAAGCAGCTGCATGAGCTCTATCTACGTGAAGAAATCATGCAAAGGCAACGATCCAGAGTAGACTGGCTGCGGGCAGGTGATCAAAACACTGAATATTTTCAGAATCGTGCCTCTCACAGGAGAAGAAAGAACACGATTAAAAGCCTGCTTAGGGCGGATGGATCCAGATGTTCGGATGATGAGGGCATGCGCTCGATGGCGAGGGGTTTTTTTGCTGAGTTGTTCACTTCGCAAGGGGTTTCAAATATGAACAGAATTTTTGATACTATCCCGGTTTGTGTGATGGATGATATGAACAATGAACTTGGATCTCCTATTTCGGATGATGAGATCGAGTTGGCCCTTTTCCAGATAGGCCCGACTAAGGCTCCGGGGCCAGATGGGCTACCGGCACTCTTTTACCAACGACACTGGTCATTGGTTAAGGAGGAAGTTTGCAAGGCTGTGAGGGAGTTCTTGGGTGGAGGGGAGATTCCGGAAGGGTTCAATGACACTATCCTAGTTCTCATACCCAAGACAAAATCACCGGAATTGCTGACTCAATTCAGGCCTATTAGCCTTTGTAATGTCCTTTACAAAATTGCAGCAAAGGTGCTTGCCAACAGGTTGAAGAAAAGTCTGCCGGTTATGATCTCTGAAGAGCAAAGTGCATTTGTTCCGGGGAGACTGATTACAGATAATGTTCTGGTGGCCTATGAGTGTGTGCATGCAATCAGAAAAAGGAAGAGGAAGAAACCCTTATGTGCGGTAAAACTAGATATGATGAAAGCATATGACCGAGTCGAGTGGAGTTTTCTGGAGAACATGCTGCTCAAGTATGGTTTCTCTCAGGCATGGACAGCCATGGTGATGAGATGTGTTACCTTGGCAAGGTTTGCGGTTAAACTCAATGGGGACCTTTCCTTGGGCTTCTTGCCTACTAGGGGCCTTAGACAGGGAGACCCCCTCTCGCCGTATCTTTTTTTGTTTTGTGTTGAGGGTTTTTCATCGCTTCTAAAGAAGGCCCAGCAAGAGAAGGAACTTCAGGGGGTGTCTTTTGGGCGCACTGGCCCCAATATCACACACCTCTTATTTGCCGACGATAGTATTGTGTTTTTGGAAGCTTCTGTGGATAATATGACTTGTCTGCGTAATATTTTGCAAGATTATGAGGATGCTTCAGGACAGAAGGTGAATCTTGATAAATCATCTATATTCTTTGGGAAGGGATGTAGTGGAGATGACAAGCAGATGCTCAAAGATACTTTGGGTGTACAGTCAGAGGCTCTCAATGAGAAATACCTGGGCTTACCCACCGTGGTGGGGAGATCCAAAGATGGTAGTTTCAAACATGTTAAAGAAGCTGCCAGGGGCAAGGTGACGGGGTGGAAAGGACAGGGCTTGTCGAAGGCTGCAAGGGAGGTGCTAGTGAAGTCTGGCCTGCAATCTACACCGACTTTCTGCATGAGTGTCTTCCAACTCTCCAAGAAAATGTGCCGGAACCTGAAAACTATCTCTTCAAAATTCTGGTGGGGAGCGGCTGACGGCGAGCAAAAGGTCCATTGGGTGGCCTGGGACAAGATGTGTACACGCAAACATGAGGGCGGTATGGGGTTCAGGGATTTTGAAATTTTCAATCAGGCTCTTCTTGCGAAGCAAGTGTGGCGAATTCTGACGGTACCAGCTTCATTATGTGCGAGAGTGCTCAAAGCTCGATATTTTCCTGATATGGATATCATGTCCGCCACCTGCTCGAGTGGAGGATCTTATACTTGGCGGAGTCTGATGCATGGCAAGGACTTGCTTATGCATGGATTGATTTGGCGAGTTGGAGACGGAGCTAGTATCAAGGTATATCATGATAACTGGATACCCCGACGTGGGAGCTTAACACCACTGGGTTCTGAGTTTGATCCGAGTGCAACTAAAGTGGCCGGCCTCCTAAATGATCAAGGTTCAGGATGGAATGAAGAGAAGCTGGCGAGGATTTTCTCCACCTCTGATGCAAACGACATAAAGCAGATTGTCATTGGAGGCCGGGGACTAAGGACTACCGTGCCTGGAATTTCACCAAGTCGGGGCTGTTTACTGTCAAGTCAGCGTATCACCTCGGCGTCTCAATGAAAAAAGCAAGGCGCACTACAGCTTCAGGCTCGAGCTCAGTGGCGGATCACAGGAGTCTTATGCAGTTGTGGGCAGCGGATGTGCCAAACAAGGTGAAGATCCACTCCTGGAGGATGATTTCCAACGGGCTGGCTGTAGGAATGGAACTCCAACGCAGACGCATCAAACAGGGAGTATTTTGTGTAGCCTGTGGGCGTGAGGAATCGCTGGTCCATCGTTTCTGGCTCTGCCCCCACTCGGCTCTCTTCTGGGAGATCCTGCGACAGGAGGTTGGAGCGCAACTGAGAGGACCGCCGAAGGAAATGGAAACAGCTCAAAGTGTGCGAGCTTGGATCCTCGATATGCTCGAGGAGGGCTCAGCGGAGGAAAGAGAGCTGATGATGGTCGCCTGGTATGAGCTATGGTTAGCTAGGAACAATGCCAGAGAGACAAAGAAGATTGAGGAGCCGGCGACAATCACCAACAGAGTGGTGTACCTCAGGGACGAATGGAAATCTGTCCATGTGAAGGCCCCACAACAACCAAAGCAGCGAAATCTGCAACCTTGGAAGAAGCCGGATGTGGGATGGGTGAAAGCGAATGCGGATGGAGCGATGGCAAAGAGAAAAGGATCGGGAGCGGGAGGTGTAGTCCTTAGGGACTGCCATGGGAGTTCTTGGTAGGAGCTTGCCATTTTTTTTCCAGCTGTCACGGATCCTGAAGTGGCGGAGTTGCAGGCGTGCCGCCGAGCCATTTTGCTAGCTCGAGAACTAAACGTACAGAAACTCATCCTAGAGACGGACTCCAAGGAAGCTGTCCGGAAGCTGCTCGACGTCAACAAAGATTTCTCACACTGGGCACCTAGTTTAGCAGATCAAAACTTTGCTTCCAGATATCCAAGAGCACCGTGTGGTATGGGTGCGTAGGAGTGCAAATAAAATAGCACATGTCCTAACTAGGGAAGGTTGTTGTAAGTCTCTTTGTAAAACCTGGCTTCATGTACCCCGGAGTGTGTTCAATCCGAGGTTGCAGAAGAGATGAACTACGAATAATAAAGCAACTAATTTCCCAAAAAAAACACCCTTGTATATTAACGAGCGATTATTCACCCACCAGGGCTATTTACCGTTTACTGCGAGACAAAACTTTGTCTCTCCTTCAGCAATCCCGTGAAATAGACTGGCCAAGCAGGCGGTTTTCCTGCATGTGCAGGTAGTGTCATTCTTTTTTCGTGTGCTGGTTTCTTTCAGTTCAGTGTGCTTTCGCTTCGGTTTTCCTTTTTCTGTTCGTCTTTTTGGGTTTTTTCTCATTTTATTTAGTTGGTTTAATGTTTTATAAATCTTTCTCTTTCCTTTTTCTTTTTTTCTTCTTTACCAGTTTTGTTTGGTTTATTTTCTCAAATACATGTCAACTTTGTTCATTTTACATTTTCTGTATACACATGTAACATCTTTTTGATACACGTTGAACATTTTTTAAATACACAAATAACATTTTTGTAAGAAATTTATTGGAACATTTATTCAAATACGTGTTAAATAATTTTTTGAATGATACAAACTTTTTTTAAACTACGCAATCATTTCATTGTATAAACATTTTTTTTTGTAAATGTCACGAATATGTTTTAAATGTGTGAGTATTTTTTAAAATGGTAAATTTTTTGTAAATTACACAAACATTTTTTTACATTGTATAACCATTTTAGACCATCGCAATTTTATTAATTAGACCATGGCAAAGTTATTAATCAGACCATGTTAGTTTTATTTTTTGGTAGCATGGCAATTTTTATTCTTTAGACCATGACAATTTTGTTAATTAGATCATGGAAACTTTAATAATTATGTGGCCCAAAACATGGCAATTTTTATTCTTTAGACCATGGCAAATTCCTAAATTTTGTGATCCTTTCAAAGGTTAAATTTCCTAATGTTGCCATCTTTTTTTCAAAATGAATAAAATTTGTACATTTGCCTTGTCCCCATTACAAATGTTTCAAAAGGTGAAATGTTTATAGAGAACAGCATTTCTAAATTTTCCATGTGCAATTTTATTATCGGTTCCATGGCAATTTCACTAGTTAGACCACGGCCTTTTTTTAAATTAAATCAAGGTAGTTTTATTTGTAGCTACCATGGCATTTTTATTTTTTATGACCATGGAAATTTATTTAATTAGACAATGAAAAATTTATTACATATACCATGGGAAATTATTTTCTAATTTTATCATGGGAACTACCCCATGGCTTATGTGGTAAGCTATCACAAAGCCCAATATATCCAAGTATAATAACTTTATCATGGGAACTTGGGGGAGGGGGAGACGTGAAGGGCAAAATGCATGGCAAAAATTTCTGTACATAGCTTCTACTAGCTGGGCAAGTAGGTTTTGTCCCATCCCCGGCAACTCACGCAAGTTAAAGTGGCGACTTGGTTTGAAAGGTTTTACAAACTGTTTATGAATAGGGAGAAGATTTGTGGCACGCAAGTGCAAAGGCATGCATGTACCCCGTGCCCGTTTTTATTTTGGTTTCTGATTTTAAAAGTTTATATTTTTTAAATGAAAATTGTAACGCCCGGATAATCATACTACAGTAATCTCACGTTAATGATGGCACGTCACCTCTGTCACTATAATTAATCTCGGGTTAATTCAAAACCGTTTCAAATTTAAATCCTAAATAAGTCAAACGACAAAAGTTTTCAAATATTAAAATAAAAATGTTCGGGAGATGCCATATTTTGCATAAGTAAATATGGTGTGGTAAACACATTTTTATAAAATGCCTAAATAGTTTAAATTAAAATAAAAAAGAAAAAGCAAATAAATAAAAGAAAAGAAATTACAAAAAAAGAAAACAGAACAAAAACAAAAAAAAACAAAAAAAAAGGAACCCCCCTCCCCCACTGGACCCTGGCCCAACTGGGCCGACCCCAGGCCCAGCCGGCCGGCCACCCACCACCACCGACACCTTATCCACTCCCTCCCCCACTCATCACCGACACCTCCTCCCCACTTCCCCCCCACTCCCCCGATCCCCTCCTGGATCGGGATCGTCCTCGACGCCCCGGCTCGTCCCCGCCGCCTCGCCGTTCGCCGGCGCCACCCGCCGGACCGCCTCATCCTCTTCTCCTCTCCATCGTCCCCTCGTCACCGGGCCCCACTCGCTCGTCGTCGCCGTGCACCACCACCGCCGCCATCCTCTCCGTCACCGAACCGCCCCCGAGCTCGTCGCCTCGCCCCCGTCGTCCTCCCCGCGCCCACTGCCATTTCCCTGCAACCGTCGGTGAGACGCCGCGCCTTCCCTCTCCCCCTGTCGAACGCCATCCGCCACGCCCGACCGCGCCGGTGCACGGGCCAAGCCCCGCTCGCCGCTCCTCCCGTTCACGCACCGTCACGCCATGCCTGACCCCGCGACGCACCTCGCTGCCACACCCGCCGTGCTGCTTCTCCCCGACGCCTGCGCCCTCGCTCGCCTCTGTGCTGCCCGCCCCTCGCGGCCATGCCATCGCGCCACTCCCCACTGCCCCTCGCCTCGCAGCGCCGGGCCGCGCCCCGCGCGCGCTCTCATCGCTGCCGCTTTGGGCCGCGCGGCCCCCTCCGCCTCCACGCCGCTCCGGCCGCCTGCCGGTGCCGTGGCCGCCGGCGCCCCGCGGCGCTGGGCGGCACCCGTTGCGGCTGTGTCCAGGTGACCCGGTGCCCGCACCCGTGACCACTGCCCAGCGCCCGCTAAGGCCCTGGGCCATTGACACATGGGCCCCGCCCCTGTTAGATCATGTAAACAAAAAAATGAAATAATTTAAAAAAAATAAAAAAATATAATAATAATAAAAATAATAAATTAATTAATAAATATAAAAATAATAAAAATTAATTTATTTAATTAACTAAATTAATTAAGTTAATTAATCCTGTTTAAATTAATCTAATTAGTTAGTTAATTTAATTAAACAGTAGTTAATTAGCTAACAGCCTTGACAGGTGGGACCCACCTGTCAGGTTGACCAGGTCAACGGTCAGCGTTGACTGCTGACGTCAGCATGACCTCATGCTGATGTCATAAATCCAAATTTCGAATTAAATTAAATAATTAATTAAATTCCAGAAATTAATAAAAATCTTTAGAAAATCATATCTTTTAATCCGTAACTCGGATTAAAATATTTTCAACATGAAAGTTGCTCAGGACGACGAGACGAATACGGATGCGCAACCCGTTCGTTCACCACACATCCCTAACCTATCAAACTCGCAACTTTCCCCCTCCGGTCCGTCTGTCCGAAAACGCGAAACATCGGGAATACTTCCCGGATGTTCCCCCCCTTCGCCGGTACCACCTACTGTCGCGTTAGGACACACCTAGCATCGCTCATTGTCATGTCACGCATCGTCATGTTTATGTTCGCATTGTATTTACTGTTTCTTCCCCCTCTTCTCTCCGGTAGACTACGAGACCGACACTGCTGCTGCCCAGTTCGACTACGGAGTTGACGACCCCTCCTACTTGCCAGAGCAACCAGGCAAGCCCCCCCCCTTGATCACCAGATATCGCCTATTCTTCTCTATACTGCTTGCATTAGAGTAGTATAGCATGTTACTGCTTTCCGTTAATCCTATACTGATGCATAGCCTGCCCTTGCTTCTACTGATGTTACCTTTACCTGCAATCCTACATGCTTAGTATAGGATGCTAGTTTTCCATCAGTGGCCCTACATTCTTGTCCGTCTGCTGTGCTATACTATCGGGCCGTGATCACCTGGGCGGTGATCACGGGTACATACCTATATACTATATACATGACACATGTGGTGACTAAAGTCGGGTCGGCTCGTAGGAGTACCCGCAAGTGGATCTTTGTGGCGGAGCGACAGGGCAGGTTGAGACCGCCTAGGTGAGAGGTGGGCCTGGCCCTGGTCGGCGTTCGCGGATACTTAACACGCTTAACGAGATCTTGGTATTTGATCTGAGTCTGGCCATTTGGTCTATACGCACTAACCATCTACGCGGGAGTAGTTATGGGTATCCCGGCGTCGTGGTATCAGCCGAAGCCTTCGTGACGTCAGCGACTGAGTGGCGCGCGCCGTGTTGGACCGCTTTGACGTAACCGCCGTGATCGTGTGGGTTGCTAGGTCTGCTCGCGGCCGCGTTCGCAACGTGCAGGTGTGCATAGGGCGATGGGCCCAGACCCCTGCGCGCTTAGGATTAGACCGGCGTGCTGACCTCTCTGTTGTGCTTAGGTGGGGCTGCGACGCGTTGATCTTACGAGGCCGGGCATGACCCAGAAAAGTGTGTCCGGCCAAATGGGATCGAGCGTGTTGGGTTATGTGGTGCACCCCTGCAGGGAAGTTTATCTATTCGAATAGCCGTGTCCCTCGGTAAAAGGACGACCCGGAGTTGTACCTTGACCTTATGACAACTAGAACTGGATACTGAATAAAATACACCCTTCCAAGTGCCAGATACAACCCGATAATCGCTCTCTAACAGGGCGACGAGGAGGGGATCGCCGGGTAGGATTATGCTATGCGATGCTACTTGGAGGACTTCAATCTACTCTCTTCTACATGCTGCAAGATGGAGATGGCCAGAAGCGTAGTCTTCGACAAGACTAGCTATCCCCTTTTATTCTGGCATTCTGCAGTTCAGTCCACTGATATGCCCCTTTACACATATACCCATGCATATGTAGTGTAGCTCCTTGCTTGCGAGTACTTTGGATGAGTACTCACTGTTGCTTATCTCCCTCTTTTCCCCCTTTTCTTTCAATCTGGTTGTCGCAACCAGATGCTGGAGTCCAGGAGCCAGACACCACCGTCGACGACGACTCCTACGACACTGGAGGTGCCTACTACTACGTGCAGCCAGCTGACGACGACCAGGAGTAGTTAGGAGGATCCCAGGCAGGAGGTCTGCGCCTCGTTCGATCTGTATCCCAGTTTGTGCTAGCTTTCTTAAGGCAAACTTGTTTAACTTATGTCTGTACTCAGATATTGTTGCTTCCGCTGACTCGTCTGTGATCGAGCACTTGTATTCGAGCCCTCGAGGCCCCTGGCTTGTATTATGATGCTTGTATGACTTATTTATGTTTTAGAGTTGTGTTGTGATATCTTCCTGTGAGTCCCTGACCTTGATCATACACATTTGCTTGCATGATTAGTGTACGGTCAAATCGGGGGCATTCGTGTTTCTAGTGGCGAGTGCTTTAAATAAGATCAATTTTGTATATATTATGATGACTTTAAACATACTAAAACTTGGTACGAACGACCGATAAAAATCAATTATTTTGTGTCTACGACCGACAGAAAAAATTGATTGAAATTATATCTCTGGAACTTGGCAGTTTTAGATCTTATTTGAAACTCGGTTGAAACTTGACAGTTTTAGTTGCAAAAAACGTAAGTTTCATCGTCGAAGCTTGAAACTTTTTAAAGGGATTATCTTTTGTTAATATGCCTTCGCGTGGGGAATTACTGTACGAATCACGAGCCAAAACGAGCAGGAGGCAGGACTTGGCAGATGAATGCCCCCGCATTAAGTGCTCCTGCGCATTTCCGTTTATGAATACTCGTCTCAACATGATTGAACATTCCAATTGAATCCATCAGGCACGACACTGAACACTACAGCTGCATAGACTTACTTATTATACTACAAAGAATCGAAAGAATATCTCAAAGAAAGAATAAGCACACACTCGTTCGATCTGTTCTTGTGATCCGACCCAGCCTAAACTAAAAAAACAGCCACAGGCCATCACCTTCACAAGAGTCAAGCCCAAGACCAAGACTAGTCGTCTTGGTCCTGGCACAGCTCCTTCCTGAGCTTGTGCGAGAAGAGCTTGCATGCGTCCATGCAGAGATCGACGGCGGCTGACAGCGCGATGAACACGGCCACGTCGCCCATGCACGCCACGTGCTGCACGCCGACCTGCACGGTGGGCCGGCTGGCCTTCCCCTCGCCCTCCACCGTGGAGCCCATCACGAACCCGCCGGCGAACGGCCACGCGGCGCCGGCGGAGGCCTCGGGGAACGTGGCCGGGTCGATCACGAACTGGCCGCCGCGCTTGGCGCTGATGGACGACTGGGCGATGGGGACGGCGCACTCGACAGGGCCCGAGTCGAAGACCAGCTCGAGGCGGTAGCCGAGCGCGTCGACGGGGCCGCGCTCCCGCCACGCCTCCAGCCGCGCCCAGGGCTTCCAGCTGGACGCCCCGGCGCCGGTGGGCTGGAGGATGAGCCAGGCGCCCGGGTTGGCGCGGGAGACGCGGCCGGAGCCCGGGGACGGCACGAACGGCGTGACCATGGACGCCGCCGCCACCGGGGAGCCGGATAGGTCGTGGATGGTCACCATCCACCCCTTGCGCTGGTCGCGCTGCGCACGCTTGTCCCCGTCGCCGTGGAGCGTGCTCAGCCACGATCGCAGCCTCCGGCTGGGGCTCCGGGTCATGGACGATTCCGACGTCAGAGATCTGGTCAAGATGCACATGCACGTGGTTAGTTCAGTTGAAAAGCACAAGTGCATGCACGGCCAGTACAGTATTTACTTAAGCGGTAACAATAATTTAGAGCAGTATACGTAGTAGCTGACAGCAGTTAATGCCGTGGCGCCAAGTGTGAGTGGTAGTACAAGGCAAGAAAAAAAAACAGTAGGTAATGGCGATCATGGAGCCGTCGACATGATAATGTATGCAAGATTCTGGACCAGCTAATGAGCCTACAGATCAGAAATACGCAGCAGCAAATTAATGAGGTAGCTAGCAGCAGCAGCAGGTTGGTAAGTCCATCACATGCTCGGTTGGTGCCTTTGTCTGTCTATCTGAATAATCTGATCATGGTGGATGTTCCACAGCCCTACAGCCTAGTACTTCAATCAAGCTAACCTAGCTACGAGTGAATTCTTGTCTCTTTAAGCTATCTTAAACACGTAAGTCGACATGGATCTGAGCGCTGCACTGACAGTGAAGGTTCTCACGCATGAAACCAAAACTTGACAGCTGGTCGGATAGCAAACGATAACATATTCTGGAGTTGTTTTGCTCTCCAAAGATGGGTGAACAGTGACTTCGATCGGGACAAGCCAGTACCCTCATGCCTGCTACGTAGTACTATTAAACTTTTCACGGTTGCACCCGATTCAGTCCAAGAAGAAATGACCCATGGGCTCCCATGTCAGCACACTAACAAAATAATCCAAAACGCCTTGTTGCAATACTTTTATCAGGTGATTATGCCAATATCGATACGTGGTATGGCATGAATTATCTGCAAGGCATCTAAGAGCTGGCACCCAATAATGAAAAGAATGATGGGCCAGAGCAAAGCAAAATGTTCCCTAGGGTGCAAAGACGGGGAATTCTCTTCTAGTTTTCTACGACGAGAAGTGCACAAAATAGATTCGGGTCACTTAACCTGAGGTTCTAAGATGGGGGTATGGCATGAATTATCTGCAAGGCATCTAAGATGTGCTACCTTGCTTCCCCCTATAGAAGAGTAATTGCTCAAATGGTCAAGTATCAAGGTTTAAGCGTTGCGCTTTTATGTTGCACCTTTGTATAGTATATAAACATTGTTCACATGAGCCTATAAATTCACCAAAACCCAAGGTTTGAAAATCCTGTAGATACATAGGGAGGCATGGATTGGACAAAGGATTAACATGGTGGTGTACTTGAGCCGTTCGCTTCAATTTGAAATCTAGGAGAATCCGGTCATTTCCCGGTTCTCAGTTCTCACTTTGGCGAAAACATATTTTCGAAAACGTCACAAGACACGTTTTTAATTATAGGAAAGGCTGCACGTGACACATTTGAACCACAAGGACAAAACAACTTATTTAGCATCCGTTTGGTATTGGCAAGTTTTTTTGTGGGTTTTGTCATTGGCAAGTTGCCTAAAATTGTAACACAAGTTAACCATTTTTCGAAGAATGCGACTTGAGGCAAGACAGGGACGCCGAGATGAATGACAGCTAGTCGCGGGGGGAGGGGGGGCACCAGCGAGGCCGAGTCGGGACAGACCTGTAGCCTACGACAACGCGGCAGTGGCGGCGTCCCTTATGGCGAGGGAGGGGGGTTGAAGGGTGGGGCTCATCGAAGCTGGAGAAAACATCGGGGTTAGAGGGGTCTGGGAGGCGGCAGGAGACCAGCAGAGTGGTAGCTTGAGAAGGGTGGGCCGATGAGACGGGCACGCCAACGCTATAGCTTGAGGAGGGTGGGGCTATGAGACGCGCACGGCAACGCCGCCAAGCTGTGGCAGACAGCCGGACCGGTGGAGGAAAAAAGCTAGGGCAAAACGGTTATCTAAGAAAGAAAACGCATCTTGGCCGTTGAATTTCAATCCAAGAGCCGGAAAGATCGAACGACTCTAAATTTTGTTAAGGCAACTTACAAATAGGCTATCGCTATTTAGCAAGTAAATGGAAAGAATGTACGCATACAGCAAGTGTATAGCGTGTACTGTAACCATGGCACCTACCTGGTCCTAGCTGCCCTCCGGCCAGCGCTGAACCGGCAGGTGAACACCGGCTGCCGCTGCCCGCCTCCGGTGCTTCCACCAGGCACCTGGTAGACGACGGGGCCGCACTCCGGCTCGCCCCCGAACTGGAAGACGTACCGCGGGTCGGGCTCAGCCCGCACGAGCATGTGGATCTGCGCGCGCGCGGCCGACGACGCCGGCTTCCCCACGTCCACCCACCCGTCGCGCGCCACGACGGTCTCCCCAGCCGCGGCGCGCGCGACGTCGACGGCCACGCGCACCTTCCCCAGGGCGCGGCTGGCGCCCACGCCACAGCCGGTGCTCGTGCTCCCCTTGGACTGGCCCGCGTGCACGGTCACGACGAGCTCGACGGGGCGGCCCGAGAGCTTCTGCACGGCAGCGGCGTCGAGGCTGAGCACGACGGGGTCGCCGCCGCTGGCCCCGCCAGGGAGGCAGGCGGACGCGAGGGGCAGCGGCGCCGTGCGGGAGAGGGAGGAAGGGTGGTCCTGGAGGTGGAGCGTGCAGAAGCAGGGGGAGGTGGAGGGGTGCACGCCGGCGGCGCCGGAGCTGGGGCGCGGCACGGCGGGGAGCTTGAGGAGGAGCTGGTCCACGGTGAGGCGGACGAAGGCGCAGGGGTCCATTGGCGCGCTCTCGGGCTCGGTCGATCGGCGCGGACAAGTGTTACAGTGCTGTTGGCTTTGCACCCGCTGTGCGGGCGGGTTATATGTAGACGCCGGGCGCGGGTGCGGCGGGATCCTGGCTGGGGGGTTTGGGTCCGTCTGCGTCTGCGTGGCCTGTGGATGTGGATGTAGCTCGATCGATTAGATGGAGGTTTTGCGTTGCGGCAGAGGAGGCAAACCGTCAAAAGGGCTGGTCAGGGAGGTGATTTGATTTGGTGGACGGAATTGGACGCTAGTAGGATCTGCATGTGGGTCGTGGGATGTCGTTGCCTCGTGCCTAAACCCTAAACTAATACGCTACGGACCGCCGCGCGCTTGTACTATAATCTAATGCTCTGATTGGAAAAAGAAAATGGTGAAAATCTAGCTATGAATTCTCCAGAACTAGAAAAGCATCTAACGAGCGGCGTTCGAAAAAAATATATTGTTATTCAGCGAACATTGGCTGGGAACCATAGCAAAATGAAAGTCTTTTACGGCAATTTGTGCTGTCGGAAGTCTGACAATTCCTTAAAGCGAACAAGGTAATTTTCACAGCAAATCTTTTGTTTTGCCAAAATATGCAATGAATGTTTTGAAGTGTGCTTTGGAAACTTTGCCATAAAAAACATTCACATATGTCATGCCTCGCAGTGTTTGCTGGAAGCCGGTCCCAAAAAACTACGTACCATCAAATATCATGTTGTGTGTCGATCTCGTTTCAATCTCCATAACCGTATAAGCGTAGTTCATTAACTTCCACATGCTCTTTGAAAAAAAAACTTCCACGGAACATAGTTTCATAATTGTACTTTTGTTCTTTCAAAATCCATGAGTCCATATAATTTGGATAATTTGCTCTTTTAACTCTAGGAGTAAACCGCACTAAATGTACCTTTCAAGCCGTCGGTATCAAAGTTATGATGCATGTTCGTCAACAAACAGTATACTCTTCCAAGTTTGAACATGCATGTTCCCTATCCATAGGGTCATCCTTGCTTTGCAACACCATGTTATCTAACTATGCATGATGTTGCTATAATATGAAAGATAGCAACTCGTCATCCACAAATGGATACATGACCACGACTACAAGAGTTGTGTAGGGCTTGTGTGATAACGTGTAACTCTTATTTCATCATTTGAAAGCAATTTTGACCAATCTACCATGCAAAACATTGTGTATGCATGTTGTATGTTGAAATATGGGCTGTTTGGGATAGTTAGCAGGAAAGAGGGGGGGGGGGTGCTTTGAGCAAAGTTCTTTCTTTAGGTGTTTTCCCAAACTCGAGAATAGTCCAGGGGCAGAAATCTACAAGAGCAGACACCTGCCTAGCTGTGTCAGCTGCCCAATTGTCTCACGATCCGCAAAGTCGTCAGATCCCGCACGAGGGCATGGCAAGTTTTAAGCTTTAGTTTCTGAAACTTACGATTTTGTCAGTCATAGCTTACGAAACTTACGATTTTGTCGGTTTCTCGTACAAAGTTTTAGAGTTGAAACTTGAAGATTACTATTTTGTCGGTCGCAGGTTCCGAAACTGACAATTTTGCCCGTCACTCGTACGAAGTTTCAGAAGTTGAAACTTGACACAAAATTAAGAACTTGTCAAAACGTTTTCAGGCAAGGGGTAACTTGTCAAACGAGCATGGGAGCATTACATTTTAAAATGTGAGCAAGAAACTATGCGCATTACAAAAGGGAATGGAGGGAGTACATACTTGAAGAACATTCATACGTATTTTTAGAAAACAACTGAGATTTTTTAAAACTTTCAAATATACTTTGATGTTTTTTCTTTTTTTAAAAGGCTTCATGGAGCCCGTCCTTTTGTAACGCCCCACTCCGAAAGGATAGCAATATCGATATAAATCATGGAAATGCCAAACCAGTAACATTGATCAAACGATACGGCAGCTGGACTAGATTACGAGTCCTAATGATTCATAATTTAAGACGATGATGTTTGTTTCTTTCGTTTCTTAAATTCAATTTTGGGTTGCTGTTGCTTCCACAAGCTAGGCATGTAGCAGTACTCCAGTATTCGGCGTGACCTACGTCAAAAAAAAGTATTCGGCGTGACCTGTCACTGTCAGGGACCCACCCGTGGGCACCTAGCAGCTGGTGCCGACCTGTACGCACATGCAAGTATGCCGTGGGCGCCACTGGATTATTCACGTATAGCCCGAAAAATAATTGTATCAGTACGCGCGCAGTGGCCACTTGATCTTGATCCTTCGCTCGATATCTTCGTGATCTTGTCGACACGATCGGGCGGTCGGAGAGAACAGCTTCTGGATTAGGCTACTGTAATTTCTTTCTGTGCTTGAGTGACACTTCTTGAAAAGATGTACAGTGTGCTATATAACACATAATGTGCTACTTCCTCCGTCTCATAATATAAGAGTGTTTTTAACACTATACTAGTAGGTGCATGCTGGGAGCTAAATTAAGAGGGCTGTCTGTGCATAATTGGAATTGACTAGGGCCTGTAGGCGCATAAAAGATTGTGGTACCACGTACCAGCAGTTGTTAGCCATGCACGAAGGCCAAGTTCTAAGTAGTTGTAGCATGGTACTTGATTACGTGGCGACATGCATATCTGTGGCATAATAAGGGCACGGCCATCGCTACACGGTGGACAAATGCCTCAGGCCTCCACGTAGGTTCGGGTGGTCCAAAATGCCTCAAAGTGTTGTTTGCAGAGGAAAACGGGTTCTTGCAGAAGAGGCAATCTCTTCGCTTGTAAAAGTCTGCTGCTGACGTTGTAGATGTACCATTGGCTTCCTTTCTCCCTCACAAACAATGGCAAGCTAGCTGCACCCATGCGGTTTGGGGAAAAGCAACAGAGAGAAATAGAAAAAGTGAAGAAAACGGGAGAAAGGGGTGGGGCCAGTGAGGAGGTTGCAGCATTGGGTGGGATTATTTTCACACGGTGGTTTCAGTCCTCTTTATCTACGTGGATGTCTGGGGCTAACGCTTTCTATAGCCTCCATTGTACATGCCCTAATACTCCTACATACTTAAGCCCACTAACTGCCTCTCATGTCTTCCAACGTAGTGAGAAAGGTCGATCAATCCATCTTCCACGCCAAAGGACTGAGGCAAGGGGATCCGGTCTCACCCCTGGTGTTCGTGATAGCCATGGATGCACTAACGACAAGGCAATGGAGGAGGGCACGCTCAGTTCGTTCCGAGGTATTTCGCCTTTGCAAAGGCTGTCAATATACGTGGATGATGTTGCAATCTTCGTCAAGCCATCCACGCAGGATCTGAGCTGCGTTCGGGTTGTCCTGGATGCGTTTGGCATTGCTTCTGGGTTGAGGATCAACTACGCCAAGTCTGCGGCGATCTTGATCAGAGGAACCGAGGAGGAGAGACATCAGGTGGAGGTCATCCTGCAGTGCTAGATGGGTGCTTTCCCCTGCAGATATCTGGGTATCCCACTCGCTATCAAAGCACTCACTCGAGGGGATTGGCAGCCGTTGGCAGATGATAACCCACAAGTATAGGTGTTGGGGAACGTAGTAATTTCAAAAATTTCCTACGCACACACAGGAACATGGTGATGCATAGCAACGAGAGGGGAGAGTGTGTCCACGTACCCTCGTAGACCGAAAGCGGAAGCGTTATGACAACGCGGTTGATGTAGTCGTACGTCTTCACGATCCGACCGATCCAAGTACCGAACGCACGACACCTCCGAGTTCTGCACACGTTCAGCCCGATGATGTCCCTCGAACTCCGATCCAGCCGAGTGTTGAGGGAGAGTTTCGTCAGCACGACGGTGTGGTGACGATGATGATGTTCTACCGACGCAGGGATTCGCCTAAGCACCGCTACAGTATTATCGAGATGGACTATGATGGAGGGGGGCACCGCACACGGCTAAAAGATCAAACGATCAATTGTTGTGTCTCTAGGGTGCCCACCTGCCCCCGTATATAAAGGAGCAAGGGGGGAGGTGCGGCCGGCCAGGAGGGGCGCGCCAGGTGGAGTCCTACTCCCACCGGGAGTAGGACTCCCTCCCTTTTCCTAGTTGGATTAGGAGTGGAGGGGAAAGAGGAGGGAGAGAGGAAGGAAAGGGGGGCGCCGCCCCCCTCTCCTTGTCCTACTCGGACTAGGGGGGAAGGGGCGCGCGGCCCTGCCCTGGCCGCCTCTCCTCTTCTCCACAAAGGCCCACTATGGCCCATTAAGCCCCCGGGGGGTTCCGGTAACCCCTCGGTACTCCGGTAAAATCCCGATTTCACCCGGAACACTTCCGATATCCAAATATAGGCTTCCAATATATCAATCGTCATGTCTCGACCATTTTAAGACTCCTCGTCATGTCCGTGATCACATCCTAGACTCCGAACAACCTTCGGTACATCAAAACATATAAACTCATAATATAACTGTCATCGAAACGTTAAGCGTGCGGACCCTACGGGTTCGAGAACTATGTAGACATGACCGAGACACGTCTCCGGTCAATAACCAATAGCGGAACCTGGATGCTCATATTGGCTCCCACATATTCTGCGAAGATCTTTATCGGTTAGACCGCATAACAACATACGTTGTTCCCTTTGTCATCGGTATGTTACTTGCCCGAGATTCGATCGTCGGTATCTCAATACCTAGTTCAATCTCGTTACCGGCAAGTCTCTTTACTCGTTCTGTAATACATCATGCCACAACTAACTCATTAGTTGCAATGCTTGCAAGGCTTAAGTGATGTGCATTACCGAGAGGGCCCAGAGATACCTCTCCGACAATCGGAGTGACAAATCCTAATCTCGAAATACGCCAACCCAACAAGTACTTTCGGAGACACCTGTAGAGCACCTTTATAATCACCCAGTTACGTTGTGACGTTTGGTAGCACACAAAGTGTTCCTCCGGTAAACGGAAGTTGCATAATCTCAGCCATAGGAACATGTATAAGTCATGAAGAAAGCAATAGCAACATACTAAACGATCGAGTGCTAAACTAACGGAATGGGTCAAGTCAATCACATCATTCTCCTAATGATGTGATCCCGTTAATCAAATGACAACTAATGTCTATGGCTAGGAAACTCAACCATCTTTGATTAACGAGCTAGTCAAGTAGAGGCATACTAGTCACTATGTTTGTCTATGTATTCACACATGTATCAAGTTTCCGGTTAATACAATTCTAGCATGAATAATAAACATTTATCATGAAATAAGGAAATAAATAATAACTTTATTATTGCCTCTAGGGCATATTTCCTTCAGTCTCCCACTTGCACTAGAGACAATAATCTAGTTCACATCGCCATGTGATTTAACACCAATAGTTCACATCACCATGTGATTAACACCCAAAGGGTTTACTAGAGTCAATAATCTAGTTCACATCGCTATGTGATTAACACCCAAAGAGTACTAAGGTGTGATCATGTTTTGCTTGTGAGAGAAGTTTAGTCAACGGGTCTGCCACATTCAGAGCCGTATGTATTTTGCAAATATTCTATGTCTACAATACTCTGCACGGAGCTACTCTAGCTAATTGCTCCCACTTTCAATATGTATCCAGATTGAGACTTAGAGTCATCTGGATCAGTGTCAAAACTGTTGGGGAACGTAGCAGAAATTCAAAATTTTCTACGCATCACCAAGATCAATCTATGGAGTTTACTGGCAACGAGAGGGAAGGAGTGCATCTACATACCCTTGTAGATCGCGAGCGGAAGCGTTCAAGAGAACGGGGTTGATGGAGTCGTACTCGTCGTGATCCAAATCACCGATGATCCTAGCGCCGAACGGACGGCACCTCCGCGTTCAACACACGTACGGAACAGCGACGTCTCCTCCTTCTTGATCCAGCAAGGGGGGAGGAGAGGTTGATGGAGATCCAGCAGCACGACGGTGTGGTGGTGGAAGTAGCGGGATTCCAACAGGGCTTCGCCAAGCGCTGCGGGAGGAGGGAGATGTGTCACGGGAGGGAGAGGGAGGCGCCAGGGCTTAGGGTTAGCTGCCCTCCCTTCCCCCCACTATATATAGGGCCAAGGGAGAGGGGGGCGCAGCCTTGGCCCTTCCTCCAAGGAAGGGTGCGGCCAGGGAGGAGTCCATCCTCCCCAAGGCACCTAGGAGGTGCCTTCCCCCTTTAGGACTCTCCCTTTATCTTATCTCTTGGCGCATGGGCCTCTTGGGGCTGGTTCCCTTGGCCCATATAGGCCAAGGCGCACACCCCACAGCCCATGTGGCCCCCCCGGGGCATGTGGACCCCTTGGTGGACCCCCGGACCCCTTTCGGCACTCCCGGTACAATACCGATAATGCGCGAAACCTTTCCGGCGACCAAAACAAGACTTCCCATATATAAATCTTTACCTCCGGACCATTCCAGAACTCCTCGTGACTTCCGGGATCTCATCCGGGACTCCGAACAACTTTCGGGTTACCGCATACTAATATCTCTACAACCCTAGCGTCACCGAACCTCAAGTGTGTAGACCCTACGGGTTCGGGAGACACGCAGACATGACCCAGACGACTCTCCGGTCAATAACCAACAGCGGGATCTGGATACCCATGTTGGCTCCCACATGCTCCTCGATGATCTCATCGGATGAACCACGATGTCGAGGATTCAATCAATCCCGTATACAATTCCCTTTGTCAATCGGTATGTCACTTGCCCGAGATTCGATCATCGGTATCCCGATACCTTGTTCAATCTCGTTACCGGCAAGTCTCTTTACTCGTTCCATAACACATCATCTCGTGATCAACTCGTTGGTCACATTGTGCACATTATGATGATGTCCTACCGAGTTGGCCCAGAGATACCTCTCCGTTTACACGGAGTGACAAATCCCAGTCTCGATTCGTGCCAACCCAACAGACACTTTCGGAGATACCTGTAGTGCACCTTTATAGCCACCCAGTTACGTTGTGACGTTTGGTACACCCAAAGCATTCCTACGGTATCCGGGAGTTGCACAATCTCATGGTCTAAGGAAATGATACTTGACATTTAGAAAAGCTCTTAGCAAACGAACTACACGATCTTGTGCTAGGCTTAGGATTGGGTCTCGTCTATCACATCATTCTCCTAATGATGTGATCCCGTTATCAACGACATCCAATGTCCATGGTCAGGAAACCGTAACCATCTATTGATCAACGAGCTAGTCAACTAAAGACTTACTAGGGACATGGTTGTAACATCCTAAATTTTCAATTTGGAATGTTATACATAGATCATCATTTGCATATCATGTTTTATTGCATTTTGACAAATCCTCGATAAATCCTAAGCAACTCAAGACCCTCGGAGAGAGTTGGGGATTTTCTCGAATTTTTCTTATTTGATTTTTCAAACGAGGATTGGGATTTTAATTATTTTTCTCTCCGGAAAAATATTTCAATTATAAATAAACGAGAGGAGAAAATATGACTTCTCCAAAATATTGAAATACTGGAGGAAAAATGTTAAAAATCATTATTTGGAATTTATCAGATTTTATTTGCAATTTTTATTGCATTTAAAAATATGCATGTTTTCAAAATATTTATTTTTGATTTTAAAAATGTTCACCCTATTCTAGATTTTCTAACTAGACGGGGAAAAGTTATTTCATATTTTCTGATTTTTATTTATTTTTCTACGCAATATTTTCCCGCGGAACTTTAAAAAAAAAAAACAAGCGCCCGCGCCGGCTGGGCCGAGCCCAACCGACGGCCCGCCCCGCGCTCTCCTTCCTCCCCACGACGCCGCCGGAGTCCGGGAGCGCCACGGGAGCCGCCGCCGCCTCGGAGCCCCCTTCCCCAAGCCGGAGCACCCCCCTCCATATATACCCCCCCTCCGTTTTCGCCATCACCGCCGCCGGAGGAGCCGCCCGCCGCCGCCGCATCTAGCCCGCCCGCCGCCGCCGCCTTTGCCTCGCCGCCCGTCGCCGGGAGCCCCCGAGCCAGAGCCCCTCGCCGCCGGAGCCGCCGCCCCCGAGCCCCGCACCCCCGCCGCCGAGCCCCGCCCGCCGGACCCTGGCCGGAGTCCCGCCGAGGTACTGCCGTCGCCGGCCGTTTTTGCTATTGACCGGTTTTCTGAAAAAAAACCTTTTGTTTTTTTAAAAAAAAAACCTAGATCGGTTTTTTTTCGGTTTCGAATCTGTTTAACTTTTCGCCCGTTTATCGGAATCAGGTGATTCAAGCGCCTAGAGTTTCGTCTCGAAATTCTCTTTCCGTTTAACCTACTCAAACAAGTTTTTGCAACAGTAAAATTTGACCTAGATCCAGATTAGCAAACGGAGTTTCTTTCTTTCGCCGTTTGACTTCCGTTGCTTCTTTCGAGTTGATTTTTTTTTGCAAACCGGAGTTCTTAAGTTGAACTTTCTGGTTGGATCTTTCTTTCGAGTTTTACCTGTGCATTAGATGAGTACTAATTGTATGCTTGTTTGTTTGTGATAGAGTATCCGGGGTGTGCCGCTTGTTACTTCGACTCGCTAGGTTTTGCGGATCATCAGCAAGGCAAGTAACACTTTGATCATACCCCGTTCATACCCAGTTTTATTGCATTAGATCTATTTCCTCAAACACATTGCATGATTAGGATCTAATTAAACTGTGGGTATTGGGAAGTAGTTGAGGTAGTACCTATTACCTGTTCTTTTATCAAACCCTTGGGAGTTACTTCTACGTTGCTATTATATTGCCATGCTATGCATAGATGTGGATTGGGTTTGAGAGATATTCATGACAGATGTGAGTTGTTTAATAATGGTTCAACTTAAGGTGGCAACTAAAACTCACATCTGGGTGGATTGAGGCACCTGGAGAACCCAGTGTTGTCTGTATGTATAAGGTCCGCCACCCAGGCTCAAAGGGATCATAAGATTGTTCATGCTAGAAACTTCCGTGTGCAGCCGCAAGCTATTATGGGCTCTAGCATAGCTGAGTAGGTTACAGGATCTCTTGAAGAGGTGGACTAGCAGATGTAGGGGAAAGTAGGTGTACCGGTCCATCCAGAGTAGAGAGTGACTGTTTCTGAAAGACTGTGTCTCGGTCATCCGTTTCTCAAACATCTTGCAGTGCGAGAATCAAGCGGAGGCGATCGGGTCTTGTGGGGAAAAGTGCACAAACCTCTGCAGAGTGTACAAACTGATCATGATTAGCCGTGTCCCCGGTTATGGACAACTTGAGTATCTAGTACCTGGATTATCATTTGAATCTCATCACCGTGATACTTTTAATTAATTTTGCTGGGTTAATGATGTTACTTAATTGCGATTGAGTTGGAGGTACCTTCTCAATGTTTCAACCACCATGATAGTTAAATAAAA
The DNA here is from genome assembly GCF_002575655.3 of Aegilops tauschii subsp. strangulata. NCBI lineage: Eukaryota > Viridiplantae > Streptophyta > Magnoliopsida > Poales > Poaceae > Aegilops > Aegilops tauschii. Next base: position 394,595,450 of record NC_053037.3, read on the forward strand.
TTTATTCCTTTGTAGTAGGATAAAATTGGCTTTTCGCAAAACTGTAACCATAGAGCCTTTCCACCAGCCATATATGCATATAGTATAGCCTTATCATTGTTCATTGCTCTCTATGTGTTACATTGCCAGCATATTCTATGTGCTGACCCGTTTTCGGGCTGCAACGTTTCATGTTGCAGACTTTTCAGATGACGAGTAAGGAGCCTTAGGTCGTGGTCTTATGCTCAGTGATGCCGCTGGAGTTGATGGACTCACTTATCTTCCAAGTCTTCCGCTGTTATCGTTATTAGATGGCCTTAAGCCATGTTTATCATACTTAATCTCTTCGGAGTTATTCGATGTAATAAGTGTGTGATTGCTACTCTGTTATAAATCCTCCATTTGTACTGTGCGTGTCAGCATTACTGATCCAGGGATGACACTGGTGCACAGCAGCACAGGCCATTTGAGGTCTGGTCGCTACAATGGTGTTGTCTATGTATCCACACATGTATTTGAGTTTCCTATCAATACAATTCTAGCATGGATAATAAACGGTTATCATGAACAAGGAAATATAATAATAACCAATTTATTATTGCCTCTAGGGCATATTTCCAACAAAAACTTGCATCGACGTACCCTTTACGACGAACCTTTTGTCACCTCCATAATCGAGAAACATATCCTTATTCCACTAAGGATAATTTTGACCGCTGTCCAGTGATGTACTCCTAGATCACTATTGTACTCCCTTGCAAAACACAGTGTAGGGTATACAATAGATATGGTACACAGCATGGCATACTTTATAGAACCTATAGCTGAGGCATAGGGAATGACTTTCATTCTCTTTCTATCTTCTGCTGTGGTCGGGCTTTGAGTCTTACTCAATTTTACACCTTGTAACACAGGCAAGAACTCTTTCTTTGACTGTTCCATTTTGAACTACTTCAAAATCTTGTCAAGGTATGTACTCATTGAAAAAACTTATCAAGCGTCTTGATCTATCTCTATAGATCTTGATGCTCAATATGTAAGCAGCTTCACCGAGGTCTTTCTTTGAAAAACTCCTTTCAAACACTCCTTTATGCTTTGCAGAATAATTTTACATTATTTCCGATCAACAATATGTGATTCACATATACTTATCAGAAATGCGGTAGTGCTCCCACTCACTTTCTTGTAAATACAGGCTTCACCGCAAGTTTGTATAAAACTATAGGCTTTGATCAACTTATCAAAGCGTATATTCCAACTCTGAGATGCTTGCACCAGTCCATAGATGGATCGCCGGAGCTTGCATATTTTGTTAGCACCTTTAGGATTGACAAAACCTTATGGTTGCATCATATACAACTCTTCTTTAATAAATCCATTAAGGAATGCAGTTTTGTTTATCCATTTACCAGATTTCATAAAATGCGGCAGTTGCTAACATGATTCGGACAGACTTAAGCATAGATACGAGTGAGAAACTCTCATCGTAGTCAACACCTTGAACTTTGTCAAAAACCTTTTTCGACAAGTCTAGCTTTGTAGATAGTAACACTACTATCAACGTCCGTCTTCCTCTTGAAGATCCATTTATTTTCTATGGCTTGCCGATCATTGGGCAAGTCAACCAAAGTCCATACTTTGTTCTCATACATGGATCCCATCTCAGATTTCATGGCCTCAAGCCATTTGGTGGAATCTGGGCTCATCATCGCTTCCTCATAGTTCGTAGGTTCGTCATGGTCAACTAACATGACCTCCAGAACAGGATTACCGAACCACTCTGGTCCGGTCCTTACTCTGGCGGACCTACGAGGTTCGGTAGTAACTTGATCTGAAGTTACATGATCATCATCATTAGCTTCCTCACTAATTGGTGTAGGAGTCACAGAAACTGATTTCTGTGATGAACTACTTTCCAATAAGGGAGCAGGTACAGTTACCTCATCAAGTTCTACTTTCCTCCCACTCACTTCTTTCGAGAGAAACTCCTTCTCCAGAAAGGATCCATTCTTAGCAACAAAGATCTTGCCTTCGGATCTATGATAGAAGGTGTAACCAACATTTTGGGTATCCTATGAAGACGCACTTCTCCGATTTGGGTTCAAGCTTATCATGTTGAAACTTTTTCACATAAGCATCGCAACCCCAAACTTTAAGAAACGACAGCTTAGGTTTCTTTCTAAACCACAGTTCATACGGTGTCGTCTCAACAGATTTAGATGGTTCCCTTTTTAACGTGAATGCAGCTGTCTCTAATGCATAACCCCAAAATGATAGTGGTAAATCGGTAAGAGACATCATAGATTGCACCATATCTAATAAAGTACGGTTACGATGTTCGGACACACCATTACACTGTGGTGTTCCAGGTGGCGTGAGCAGTGAAACTATTTCACATTGTTTTAACCGAAGACCAAACTCGTAACTCAAATACTCTTCTCCACTATTAGATCGTAGAAACTTTATTTTCTTGTTACGATGATTTTCCACTTCACTCTGAAATTATATGAACTTTTCAAATGTTTCAGACTTCTGTTTCATTAAGTAGATATACCCATATCTGCTCAAATCATCTGTGAAGGTCAGATAATAATGATACCCGCTGCGAGCCTCAATATTCATCGGACCACATACATCAGTATGTATGATTTCCAACAAATCTGTTGCTTGCTCCATTGTTCCGGAGAACGGCGTTTTAGTCATCTTGCCCAAGAGGCATGGTTCGCAAGCATCAAGTGATTCATAATCAAGTGATTCCAAAATCCCATCAGCATGGAGTTTCTTCATGCGCTTTACACCAATATGACCTAAACGGCAGTGCCACAAATAAGTTGCACTATCATTATTAACTTTGCATCTTTTGGCTTCAATATTATGAATATGTGTATCACTACGATCGAGATCCAACAAACCATTTTCATTGGGTGTATGACCATAGAAGGTTTTATTCATGTAAATAGAACAACAATTATTCTCTAACTTAAAATGAATAACCGTATTGCAATAAACATGATCAAATCATATTCATGCTCAACGCAAACACCAAATAACACTTATTTAGGTTCAACACTAATCCCGAAAGTATAGGGAGTGTGCGATAATGATCATATCAATCTTGGAACCACTTCCAATACACATCGTCACTTCACCCTTAACTAGTCTCTATTCATTCTGCAACTCCCGTTTCGAGTTACTATTCTTAGCAACTGAACCAGTATCAAATACCGAGGGGTTGCTATAAACACTAGTAAAGAACACATCAATAACATGTATATCAAAATATAGCTTTGTTCACTTTGTCATCCTTCTTATCCACCAAATACTTGGGGCAGTTCCGCTTCTAGTGACCAGTCCCTTTGCAATAGAAGCACTCAGTTTCAGGCTTAGGTCCAGACTTGGTTTTTTTTCACTTGAGCAGCAACTTACTTGTCGTTCTTCTTGAAGTTCCCCTTCTTCCCTTTGCCGTTTTGTTGAAACTAGTGGTCTCGTCAACCATCAACACTTGATGTTTTTCTTGATTTCTACCTTCGTTGATTTCAACATCACGAAGAGCTTGGGAATTGTTTCCGTTATCCCTTGCATATTATAGTTCATCACGAAGTTCTACTAACTTGGTGATGGTGACTAGAGAATTCTGCCAATCACTATCTTATCTGAAAGATTAACTCCCACTTGATTCAAGCGATTGTAGTACCCAGACAATCTGAGCACATGCTCACTTCTTGAGCTATTATCCTCCATCTTTTAGCTATAGAACTTGTTGGAGACTTCATATCTCTCAACTCGGGTATTTGCTTGAAATATTAACTTCAACTCCTGGAACATCTCATATGGTCCATGACGTTCAAAACGTCTTTGAAGTCCCGATTCTAAGCCGTTAAGCATGGTGCACTAAACTATCAAGTAGTCATCATATTGAGCTAGCCAAACGTTCATAACGTCTGCATTTGCTCCTGCAATAGGTCTGTCACCTAGCGGTGCATCAAGGACATAATTCTTCTGTGCAGCAATGAGGATAAACCTCAGATCACAGACCCAGTCCGCATCTATCATCTTTCAACTTAGTTTTCTCTAGGAACATACATAAAACATAGGGAAGCAACAACGCGAGCTATTGATCTACAACATAGATATGCTAATACTACCAGGACTAAGTTCATGATAAATTAAAGTTCAATTAATCATATTACTTAAGAACTCCCACTTAGATAGACATCCCTCTAATCCTCTAAGTGATCACGTGATCCAAATCAACTAAACCATGTCCGATCATCACATGAGATGGAGTAGTTTCAATGGTGAACATCACTATGTTGATCATATCTACTATATGATTCACGCTCGACCTTTCGGTCTCAGTGTTCCGAGGCCATATCTGTTATATGCTAGGCTCGTCAAGTTTAACCTGAGTATTCCGCGTGTGCAACTGTTTTGCACCCGTTGTATTTGAACGTAGAGCCTATCACACCCGATCATCACGTGGTGTCTCAGCACGAAGAACTTTAACAACGGTGCATACTCAGGGAGAACACTAATACCTTGATAATTTAGTGAGAGATCATCTTATAAAGCTACCGCCGAACTAAGCAAAATAAGATGTATTAAAGACAAACATCACATGCAATCATAATATGTGACATGATATGGCCATCATCATCTTGTGCCTTTGATCTCCATCTCCAAAGCATCGTCATGGTCTCCATCGTCACCGGCATGACACCATGATCTCCATCATCTTGATCTATATCAATGTGTCGTCACATGGTCGTCTCGCCAACTATTGCTCTTGCAACTATTGCTATCGCATAGCGATAAAGTAAAGCAATTATTTGGCACTTGCATCTTATGCAATAAAGAGACAACCATAAGGCTTCTGCCAGTTGCCGATAACTTCAACAAAACATGATCATCTCATACAACAAAATATAGCATCATGTCTTGACCATATCACTTCACAACATGCCCTGCAAGAACAAGTTAGACGTCCTCTACTTTGTTGTTGCAAGTTTTACGTGGCTGCTACGGGCTGAGCAAGAACCGTTCTTACCTACGCATCAAAACCACAACGATAGTTTGTCAAGTTGGTGCTGTTTTAACCTCGCAAGGACCGGGCGTAGCCACACTCAGTTCAACTAAAGTTGGAGAAACTGACACCCGCTAGTCACCAGTGTGCATAGCACGGCGGTAAAACCAGTCTCGCGTAAGCGTACGCGTAATGTCGGTCCGGGCCGCTTCATCCAACAATACCGCCGAACCAAAGTGTGACATGCTGGTAAGCAGTATGACTTATATCGCCCACAACTCACTTGTGTTCTACTCGTGCATATTACATCAACGCATAAAACCTGGCTCGGATGCCACTGTTGGGGAACGTAGTAATTTCAAAAATTTCCTACGCACACACAGGATCATGGTGATGCATAGCAACGAGAGGGGAGAGTGTGTCCACGTACCCTCGTAGACCGAAAGCGGAAGCATTATGACAACGCGGTTCTTGTAGTCGTACGTCTTCACGATCCGACCGATCCAAGTACCGAACGCACGGCACCTCTGAGTTCTGCACACGTTCAGCCCGATGACGTCCCTCGAACTCCGATCCAGCCGAGTGTTGAGGGAGAGTTTTGTCAGCACGACGGTGTGGTGACGATGATGATGTTCTACCGACGCAGGGCTTTGCCTAAGCACCGCTACAGTATTATCGAGGTGGACTATGGTGGAGGGGGGCACCGCACACGGCTAAAAGATCAAACGATCAATTGTTGTGTCTCTAGGGTGCCCCCCTGCCCCCGTATATAAAGGAGCAGGGGGGAGGCGCGGCCGGCCAGGAGGGGTGCGCCAGGTGGAGTCCTACTCCCACCGGGAGTAGGATTCCCTCCCTTTTCCTAGTTGGATTAGGAGTGGAGGGGAAAGAGGAGGGAGAGAGGAAGGAAAGGGGGGGCGCCGCCCTCCTCTCCTTGTCCTATTCGGACTAGGGGGAGGGGCGCGTGGCCCTGCCCTGGCCGCCTCTCCTCTTCTCCACAAAGGCCCACTATGGCCCATTAAGCCCCCGGGGGGTTCCGGTAACCCCTCGGTACTCCGGTAAAATCCCGGTTTCACCCGGAACACTTCTGATATCCAAATATAGGCTTCCAATATATCAATCTTCATGTCTCGACCATTTCGAGACTCCTCGTCATGTCCGTGATCACATCCGAGACTCCGAACAACCTTCGGTACATCAAAACATATAAACTCATAATATAACTGTCATCGAAACGTTAAGCGTGCGGACCCTACGGGTTCGAGAACTATGTAGACATGACCGAGACACGTCTCCGGTCAATAACCAATAGCGGAACCTGGATGCTCATATTGGCTCCCACATATTCTACGAAGATCTTTATCAGTCAGACCGCATAACAACCTACGTTGTTCCCTTTGTCATCGGCATGTTACTTGCCCGAGATTCAATCGTCGGTATCTCAATACCTAGTTCAATCTCGTTACCGGCAAGTCTCTTTACTCGTTCTGTAATACATCATCCCACAACTAACTCATTAGTTGCAATGCTTGCAAGGCTTAAGTGATGTGCATTACCGAGAGGGCCCAAAGATACCTCTCCGACGATCGGAGTGACAAATCCTAATCTCGAAATACGCAAACCCAACAAGTATCTTCGGAGACACCTGTAGAGCACCTTTATAATCACCCAGTTACGTTCTGACGTTTGGTAGCACGCAAAGGGTTCCTCCGGTAAACGGGAGTTGCATAATCTCATAGTCATAGGAACATGTATAAGTCATGAAGAAAGCAATAGCAACATGCTAAACGATCGAGTGCTAAGCTAACAGAATGGATCAAGTCAATCACATAATTCTCCTAATGATGTGATCCCGTTAATCAAATGACAACTCATGTCTATGGCTAGGAAACTCAACCATCTTTGATTAACGAGCTAGTCAAGTAGAGGAATACTAGTGACACTATGTTTGTCTATGCACATGTATCAAGTTTCTGGTTAATACAATTCTAGCATGAATAATAAAAATTTATCATGAAATAAGGAAATAAATAATAACTTTATTATTGCCTCTAGGGCATATTTCCTTCAATAGGGGATCGCAACAGTTTTCGAGGGTAGAGTATTCAACCCAAATTTATTGATTCGACACAAGGGGAGCCAAAGAATATTCTCAAGTATTAACAGTTGAGTTGTCAATTCAACCACACCTGGATAACTTAGTATCTGTAGCAAAGTATTTAGTAGCAAAGTAATATGATAGTAGTGGTAATGGTAGCAAAAGTAACGGTAGCAAAAGTAATATTTTTGGTGTTTTGTAGTGATTGTAACAGTAGCAACGGAAAAGTAAATAAGGGAAGAACAATATATGAAAAGCTCGTAGGCATTGGATCGGTGATGGAGAATTATGCCGGATGCGGTTCATCATGTAACAGTCATAACATAGGGTGACACAGAACTAGCTCCAATTCATCAATGTAATGTAGGCATGTATTCCGAATATAGTCATACGTGCTTATGGAAAAGAACTTGCATGACATGTTTTGTCCTACCCTCCCGTGGCAGCAGGGTCCTAATGGAAACTAAGGGATATTAAGGCCTCCTTTTAATAGAGTACCGGACCAAAGCATTAACACTTAGTGAATACATGAACTCCTCAAACTACGGTCATCACCGGGAGTGGTCCCGATTATTGTCACTTCGGGGTTGCCGGATCATAACACATAGTAGGTGACTATAGACTTGCAAGATAGGATCAAGAACTCACATATATTCATGAAAACATAATAGGTTCAGATCTGAAATCATGGCACTCGGGCCCTAGTGACAAGCATTAAGCATAGCAAAGTCATAGCAACATCAATCTCAGAACATAGTGGATACTAGGGATCAAACCCTAACAAAACTAACTCGATTACATGATAAATCTCATCCAACCCATCACCGTCCAGCAAGCCTACGATGGAATTACTCACGCACGGCGGTGAGCATCATGAAATTGGTGATGGAGGATGGTTGATGATGACGACGGCGACGAATCCCCCTCTCCGGAGCCCAGAACGGACTCCAGATCAGCCCTCCCGAGAGGTTTTAGGCCTTGGCGGTGGCTCCGTATCATAAAACGCGATGAATCCTTCTCTCTGATTTTTTTCTCCCCGAACACGAATATATGGAGTTGGAGTTGAGGTCGGTGGAGCGTCAGGGGGCCCACGAGGTAGGGGGCGCGCCCAGGGGGCAGGCGCGCCCCCCACCCTCGTGGACAGGGTGTGGGCCCCCTAACGTGGATTTTCTTCCAGTATTTTTAATATTTTCCAAAAAGATGTTCCGTGGAGTTTCAGGTCATTCCGAGAACTTTTGTTTCTGCACATAAATAACACCATGGAAAGGCTGCTGAAAACAGCGTCAGTCCGGGTTAGTTCATATTCAAATCATGCAAGTTAGAGTCCAAAACAAGGGCAAAAGTGTTTGGAAAAGTAGATATGATGGAGACGTATCAGTAGACCAGGCGCGGAAGTTCATCCCGGCCTGGCAACGAGGTTTGATTCAGAGGCCAGGAAGACTTGTGTTGGTCAAGTCCGTGATCTCGGCAAGACCGATCCACCAACTTCTGGTTCTTGATGCACCGAACTGGGTCTTCGAGGACATCGAAAAATGGATGCGCGCATTTTTTTGGGCAGGGAAGGAGAAGGTGAACGGCGGCCAATGCCTGGTGGCCTGGGAGACAGTGTGCAGGCCAACTTGTTTTGGCGAATTGGGGGTGAAGTGTTGGAGAACGTAGCAGAAATTCAAAATTTTCTACGCATCACCAAGATCAATCTATGGAGTAATCTAGCAACGAGGGGAAGTGGAGTGCATCTACATACCCTTGTAGATCGCGATGCGGAAGCGTTGCAAGAACGCGGATGAAGGAGTCGTACTCGTAGCGATTCAGATCGCGGTTGATTCCGATCTAAGCACCGAAGAACGGTGCCTCCGCGTTCAACACACGTGCAGCCCGGTGACGTCTCCCACGCCTTGATCCAGCAAGGAGAGAGGGAGAGGTTGGGGAAGACTCCGTCCAGCAGCAACACGACGGCGTGGTGGCGATGGAGGAGCGTGGCAATCTCGCAGGGCTTCACCAAGCACCGCGGGAGAGGAGGAGGAGGGAGAGGGGTAGGGCTACGCCGAAAGAGAGACGTTCTCATGTCTTGGGCAGCCCCAAAACCCCAATATATATAGGGGAGGGGGAGGGTTGCGCCCCCATCTAGGGTTCCCCCCCCCCCCCGCCCAAGGGGTGCGGCCAGCCCTAGATGGGGCTTGGGGGCGGCCAAAGGGGGGGGGAGAGGGGGCGCCCCACTAGATGGGCCTTAGGCCCATCTGAGCCTAGGGTTTCCCCCTTCCCCCTTTTCCTGCGCCCTGGGCCTCTTGTGGGGGGCGCACCAGCCCACCTGGGGCTGGTCCCCTCCCACACTTGGCCCATGCAGCCCTCTGGGGCCGGTGGCCCCACTTGGTGGACCCCCGGGACCCTCCCGGTGGTCCCGGTACATTACCGATAACACCCGAAACTTTTCCGGTGACCAAAACAGGACTTCCCATATATAAATCTTTACCTCCGGACCATTCTGGAACTCCTCGTGACGTCCAGGATCTCATCCGGGACTCCGAACAACATTCGGTAACCACGTACATACTTTCCCTATAACCCTAGCGTCATCGAACCTTAAGTGTGTAGACCCTACGGGTTCGGGAACCATGCAGACATGACCGAGACGTTCTCCGGTCAATAACCAACAGCGGGATCTGGATACCCATGTTGGCTCCCACATGTTCCACGATGATCTCATCAGATGAACCACGATGTCGGGGATTCAATCAATCCCGTATACAATTCCCTTTGTACCGGTATGTTACTTGCCCGAGATTCGATCGTCGGTATCCCTATACCTTGTTCAATCTCGTTACCGGCAAGTCTCTTTACTCGGTCCGTAACTCACATCATCCCGTGATCAACTCCTTGGTCACATTGTGCACATTATGATGATGTCCTACCGAGTGGGCCCAGAGGTACCTCTCCGTTTACACGGAGTGACAAATCCCAGTCTCGATTCGTGCCAACCCAACAGACACTTTCGGAGATACCTGTAGTGTACCTTTATAGCCACCCAATTACGTTGTGACGTTTGGTACACCCAAAGCATTCCTACGGTATCCGGGAGTTGCACAATCTCATGGTCTAAGGAACTGATACTTGACATTAGAAAAGCTCTGAACAAACGAACTACACGATCTTGTGCTAGGCTTAGGATTGGGTCTTGTCCATCACATCATTCTCCTAATGATGTGATCCCGTTATCAACGACATCCAATGTCCATGGTCAGGAAACCGTAACCATCTATTGATCAACGAGCTAGTCAACTAGAGGCTTACTAGGGACATGGTGTTGTCTATGTATCCACACATGTATCTGAGTTTCCTGTCAATACAATTCTAGCATGGATAATAAACGATTATCATGAACAAGGAAATATAATAATAACCTATTTATTATTGCCTCTAGGGCATATTTCCAACAGTCTCCCACTTGCACTAGAGTCAATAATCTAGTCCACATCACCATGTGATTAACACTCACAGGTCACATCACCATGTGACCAACATTCAAAGAGTTCACTAGAGTCAACAATCTAGTTCACATCACTATGTGATTAACACTCAATGAATTCTGGTTTGATCATGTTATGCTTGTGAGAGAGGTTATTAGTCAACGGGTCTGAACCTTTCAGATCCGTGTGTGCTTTACGAATATCTATGTCATCTTGTGGATGCTACCACGCGCTATTTGGAGCCATTTCAAATAATTGCTCTACTATACGAATCCGGTTTACTACTCAGAGTCATCCGGATTAGTGTCAAAGTTCGCATCGACGTAACCCTTTACGATGAACTCCCTTTCACCTCCATAATCGAGAAAATTCCTTAGTCCACTAGGTACTAAGGATAAGTTCGACCGCTGTCATGTGATCCATTCCCGGATCACTATTGTACCCCTTGACCAACTCATGGCAAGGCACACTTCATGTGCGGTACACAGCATAGCATACTGTAGAGCCTACGTCTAAAGCATAGGGGACGACCTTCGTCCTTTCTCTCTCTTCTGCTGTGGTCAGGTCTTGAGTCTTACTCAATACTCACACCTTGTAACACAGCCAAGAACTCCTTCTTTGCTGATCTATTTTGAACTCTTTCAAAATCATGTTAAGGTGTGCGTTCTTTGAAAGTATCATCGGGCGTCTTGATCTATCTCTATAGATCTTGATGCCCAATATGTAAGCAGTTTTTATCCAGGTCTTCCTTTGAAAAACTCCTTTCAAACAACCCTTTATGCTTTCCAGAAATATTACATCATTTCGGATCAACAATATGTCATTCACATATACTTATCAGAAATGTTGTAGCGCTCCTACTCACTTTATTGTAAATACAAGTTTCTAACAAACTTTGTATAAACCCAAAAACTTTGATCACTCCATCAAAGCGTATATTCTGACTCCGAGATGCTTGCTCTAGTCCATGGAAGGATCGCTGGAGCTAGCATACCTTTTAGCATCCTTAGGATCGACAAAACCTTTCTGATTGTATCACATACAATCTTTCCTTACGAAAACTGGTAAGGAAACTTGTTTTGACATCCATCCGCCAGATTTCATAAATGCAGCTAATGCTAACATGATTCCGACAGACTTAAGCATCGCTACGGATGAGAAAATCTCATCGTATTCAACTCCTTGAACTTGTGGAAACACTCTTTGCCACAAGTCGAGCTTCATAGACGGTAACATTACCGTCCACGTACGTCTTCTTCTCAAAGATCCATTTATCTCGGATTTCATGGCTTCTAACCATTTTTCGGAATATGGGCCCACCATCGCTTCTCCATAGCTCGTAGGTTTAGTATTGTCCAACAACATGATATCTCAGACAGGATCACATACCACTCTGAAGTAGCACGCATCCTCGTCGTCCTACGAGGTTTGGTAGTGACTTGATCCGAAGTTTCATGATCACTATCATAAGCTTCCACTTCAATTGGTGTAGGTGCCACAGGAACAACTTCCTGTGCCTTGCTACACACTAGTTGAAGTGACGGTTCAATAACCTTATCAAGTCTCCACCATCCTCCCACTCAATTCTTTCGAGAGAAACTTTTCCTCGAGAAAGGACCTGTTTCTAGAAGCAATTACTTTTGCTTCCAGATCTGAAATAGGAGGTATACCCAACTGTTTTGGGTATTCTTATGAAGATGTATTTATCCGCTTTGGGTTCGAGCTTATCAGCCTAAAACTTTTTCACATAAGCATCACAGCCCCAAACTTTTAAGAAACGACAACTTAGGTTTCTCTAAACCGTGTCGTCTCAACGGAATTGCGTGATGCCCTATTTAAAGTGAATGTGGTTGTCTCTAATGCCTAACCCATAAACGATAGTGGTAATTCGATAAGAAACATCATGGTATGCACCATATCCAATAGGGTGTAGTTATGATGTTCGGACACACCATCACACTATGGTGTTCCAGGCGGTATTAATTGTGAAACACTTTCCACAATGTCTTAACTGTGTGCCAAACTCGTAACTCAGATACTCATCTATATGATCATAACACAGACATTTTATCCTCTTGTCACGACGATCTTCAACTTCACTCTGAAATTACTTGAACCTTTCAATAATTCAGACTTGTGTTTCATCAAGCAAATACACTCAGCATCTACTCAAACCATCTGTGAAGTAAGAACCTAATGATATCCACTGCATGCCTCAGCACTCATTGGACTGCATACATCAAAAATGTATTACTTCCAATAAGTTGCTCTCTTGTTCCATCTTACTGAAAACGAGGCCTTTCAGTCATCTTGCCCATGTGGTATGATTTGCATGTCTCAGGTGATTCAAAATCAAGTGAGTCCAAACGATCCATCTCCATGGAGTTTCTTCATACATATATACCAATAGGCATGGTTCGCATGTCTCAATCTTTTCAAAACGACTGAGTCCAAAGATCCATCTACATGGAGCTTCTTCATGCGTTCTATACCAATATGACTCAAGTGGCAGTGCCACAAGTATGTGGAACTATCATTACTATCTTATATCTTTTGTCATGAACATGTGTATCACTGCGATCGAGATTCATTTTAGGTGCAAGACCATTGAAGGTATTATTCAAATAAACAGAGTAACCATTATTCTCCTTAAATGAATAACCGTATTGCGATAAACATAATCCAATCATGCTCAACGCAAACACCAAATCTCGATGGCAGAGGGAGCATGCGATGCTTGATCACATCAACCTTGGAAACACTTCCAACACATATCGTCATCTCACCTTTAGCTAGTCTCCGTTTATTCCGCAGCTTTTATTTCGGGTTACTAACACTTAGCAACCGAACCAGTATCTAATACCCTGGTGCTGCTAGGAGTACTAGTAAAGTACACATTCATACAATGTATATCCAATATACTTCTGTCGACCTTGCCTGCCTTCTCATCTACCAAGTATCTAGGGTAGTTCCGCTTTAGTGACCGTTCCCTCATTACAGAAGCACTTAGTTTCGGGTTTAGGTTCAACCTTGGGATTCTTCACTAGAGCAGCAAACGACTTGCTGTTTCATGAAGTATCCCTTTTGCCCTTGCCCTTCTTAAACTAGTGGTTTTACTAACCATCAACAACTGATGCTCCTTCTTGATTTCTACTTTCGCGGTGTCAAACATCGCGAATAGCTCAAGAATCATCATAACTATCCCTGATATGTTATAGTTCATCACGAAGCTCTACTAGCTTGGTGAAAGTGACTATGGAGAACCATCACTATCTCATCTGGAAGATCAACTCCCACTCGATTCAAGCGATTGCGGTACTCAGACAATCTGAGCACATGCTCAATGATTGAGCTTTTCTCCCTTAGTTTGCAGGCTTAAGAAACTTGTCAGAGGTCTCATACCTCTTGACGTGGGCACTAGTCTGAAATCCCAATTTCAGTCTTCGGAACATCTCACATGTTCTGCGACGTTTCAAAAAAGTCTCTGGTGCCACAATTCTAAACCGTTAGCATTACGCACTGAACTATCACGTAGTCATCAAACCGTGTATGTCAGATGTTTCGTAACATCTACAGACGACGCCGAGGCCAGCACACGAGCGGTTCATTAAGGACATAAGCCTTCTTTGCAGCAATGAGGACAACCCTCAGTTTACGGACCCAGTCCGCATAATTGCTACTATTAACTTTCAACTAAATTTTCTCTAGGAGCATATCTTAAACAGTAGAACTAAAGCGTATGACATAATTTGCAAAGACCTTTTGACTATGTTCATGATAATGAAGTTCATCTGATTATTGAACTCCCACTCAGATAGACATTCCTCTAGTCATCTAAGTGATACATGATCCGAGTCAAACTAGGCCGTGTACGATCATCACGTGAGACGGACTAGTCATCATCGGTGAACATCTCCATGTTGATCGTATCTGCTATACGACTCACGTTCGACCTTTCGGTCTCTTGTGTTCCGAGGCCATGTCTGTACATGCTAGGCTCGTCAAGTCAACCTAAGTGTTTCGCATGTGTTCCGGGGCCATGTCTGTACATGCTAGGCTCGTCAACACCCGTTGTATTCGAACGTTAGAATCTATCACACCCGATCATCACGTGGTGCTTCGAAACAACGAACCTTCGCAACGGTGCACAGTTAGGGGGAACACGTCTCTTGAAATTTTTAGTGAGGGATCATCTTACTTACTACCGTCGTTCTAAGCAAATAAGATGCATAACATGATAAACATCACATGCAATCAAATAGTGACATGATATGGCCAATATCATTTTGCTCCTTTGATCTCCATCTTCGGGGCACCATGATCATCTTTGTCACCGGCATGACACCATGATCTCCATCATCATGATCTCCATCATCATGATCTCCATCATTGTGTCTTCATGAAGTTGTCACGCCAACGATTACTTCTACTTCTATGGCTAACGCGCTTAGCAATAAAGTAAAGTAATTTACATGGCGTTATTCAATGACACGCAGGTCATACAAAAAATAAAGACAACTCCTATGGCTCCTGCCGGTTGTCATACTCATCGACATGCAAGTCGTGATTCCTATTACAAGAATATGATCAATCTCATACATCACATATATCATTCATCACATCTTCTGGCCATATCACATCACATAGCACATGCTGCAAAAACAAGTTAGACGTCCTCTAATTGTTGTTGCAAGTTTTTTACGTGGCTTGTATAGGTTTCTAGCAAGAACGTTTCTTACCTACGTAAAACCACAACGTGATATGCCAATTTCTATTTACCCTTCATAAGGACCCTTTTCATCGAATCCGTTCCGACTAAAGTGGGAGAGACAGACACCCGCTAGCCACCTTATGCAACTAGTGCATGTCAGTCGGTGGAACCTGTCTCACGTAAGCGTACGTGTAAGGTCGGTCCGGGCCGCTTCATCCCACAATGCCGCCGAAACAAGATAAGACTAGTAGAGGCAAGAAGAATTGGCAACATCTACGCCCACAACTGCTTTGTGTTCTACTCGTGCATAGAAACTACGCATAGACCTAGCTATGATGCCACTGTTGGAGAACGTAGCAGAAATTCAAAAAAATTCTACGCATCACCAAGATCAATCTATGGAGTAATCTAGCAACGAGGGGAAGGGGAGTGCATCTACATACCCTTGTAGATCACGATGTGGAAGCATTGCAAGAACGCGGATGAAGGAGTCGTACTTGTAGCGATTCAGATCGCGGTTGATTCCGATCTAGGCACCGAAGAACGGTGCCTCCGCGTTCAACACACGTGCAGCCCGGTGACGTCTCCCACGCCTTGATCCAGCAAGGAGAGAGGGAGAGGTTGGGGAAGACTCTGTCCAGCAGCAGCACGACGGCGTGGTGGCGATGGAGGAGCGTGGCAATCTCGCAGGGCTTCGCCAAGCACCGCGGGAGAGGAGGAGGAGGGAGAGGGGTAGGGCTGCGCCGAAAGAGAGACGTTCTCATGTCTTGGGCAGCCCCAAAACCCCAATATATATAGGGGAGGGGGAGGGCTGCGCCCCCATCTAGGGTTCCCCCCCCCCAAGGGGTGCGGCCAGCCCTAGATGGGGCTTGGGGGGCGGCCAAAGGGGGGAGAGAGGGGGCGCTCCACTAGATGGGCCTTAGGCCCATCCGAGCCTAGGGTTTCCCCCTTCCCCCTTTTCCTGCGCCCTGGGCCTCTTGTGGGGGGGCGCACCAGCCCACCTGGGGCTGGTCCCCTCCGACACTTGGCCCATGCAGCCCTCTGGGGCCGGTGGCCCCACTTGGTGGACCCCCGGGACCCTCCCGGTGGTCCCGGTACATTACCGATAACACCCGAAACTTTTCCGGTGACCAAAACAGGACTTCCCATATATAAATCTTTACCTCCGGACCATTCCGGAACTCCTCGTGATGTCCGGGATCTCATCCGGGACTCCGAACAACATTCGGTAACCACGTACATACTTTCCCTACAACCCTAGCGTCATCGAACCTTAAGTGTGTAGACCCTACGGGTTCGGGAACCATGCAGACATGACCGAGACGTTCTCCGGTCAATAACCAACAGCGGGATCTGGATACCCATGTTGGCTCCCACATGTTCCACGATGATCTCATCGGATGAACCACGATGTCGGGGATTCAATCAATCCCGTATACAATTCCCTTTGTCTACCGGTATGTTACTTGCCCGAGATTCGATCGTCGGTATCCCTATACCTTGTTCAATCTCCTTACCGGCAAGTCTCTTTACTCGTTCCGTAACTCACATCATCCCGTGATCAACTCCTTGGTCACATTGTGCACATTATGATGATGTCCTACCGAGTGGGCCCAGAGGTACCTCTCCGTTTACACGGAGTGACAAATCCCAGTCTCGATTCGTGCCAACCCAACAGACACTTTCGGAGATACCTGTAGTGTACCTTTATAGCCACCCAGTTACGTTGTGACGTTTGGTACACCCAAAGCATTCCTACGGTATCCGGGAGTTGCACAATCTCATGGTCTAAGGAACTGATACTTGACATTAGAAAAGCTCTGAACAAACGAACTACACGATCTTGTGCTAGGCTTAGGATTGGGTCTTGTCCATCACATCATTCTCCTAATGATGTGATCCCGTTATCAACGGCATCCAATGTCCATGGTCAGGAAACCGTAACCATCTATTGATCAACGAGCTAGTCAACTAGAGGCTTACTAGGGACATGGTGTCGTCTATGTATCCACACATGTATCTGAGTTTCCTATCAATACAATTCTAGCATGGATAATAAACGATTATCATGAACAAGGAAATATAATAATAACCTATTTATTATTGCCTCTAGGGCATATTTCCAACATGAAGGACCTCAGGCTACAAGCGATTGCGCTCAGAGTCAGATGGGAGTGGCTGCGTCGAACGGATCCGAATAGGCCGTGGCAGGGCATACCAATGGTGGAAGATGATGAGGCAAAACTGGTGTTCAACTCTTTGGTGAAGATCTCGTTGGGCAATGGCGAAAAAGTGCTCTCCTGGAGATATAGGTGGATCCACGGTTTTACGGTCGCCGAAATTGCTCCAACTATCATGGAATCATCAGCACTCGGGCCCGCAACACCAGAACGGTCCGGCAGGCCTTGATCGACAATGCGTGGGCCGCCGATGTGCAGGGCGACATCTCCTTCACGGCGCATATACAAATTGCAAACCTCTGCCTCACGATAACTACAGTACCTCGCAATGAGAAGCAGGCTGACCAGTTTGCTTGGCCTGCCGACGTGATCGGGGTCTACACGATAAAATCAGTGTATCAAAGGTTGTGTCTTGGCCTCACAAGATCACCCATGGCGCCGTGCATTTGGAGGAGTTGGGCACCATTGCGGTGCAAAATTTTCGCTTGGCTAGCGGTGCAGTACAGATTATGGACTTCGGACAGGCGAGCCCGACATGGACTGCAAGACCAGCCTTCTGCTTGCTTCACATGTCTGCAAGAGGAGGATAACATAGATCACATTATCGTTCAGTGTGTCTATGCTAGGGAGGTTTTGCACCGGTGCTTCGACATCTTCCAAATAAACATCGACCTCCCGACGAACTTGAGCAGGTTTCAAGACTGGTGGCTTCGGCAGAGAAGGAATCTCATAGGTAGGACCATCCGAGGATTCGACTCCTTCAACATTGGGATGGCTTGGGCATTGTGGAAGCAAAGGAATGCAAGGGTGTTTAACCGACCACATCAACAAGAAACTCCTCCACAGTTAGTTGATCAAGTACTCCAAGAGATCAAGGATTGGAGAGCGGCCGGATTCGGTGTCGGAGGTTTAGATCCATTTGTAAGAGAGTAGCCTAGGTGCGTTACGTTGGTGTGGCGTTGGGTGTGCCATTTGGGATGTTCGCATCTTGTAATGGCGTCGTGTAATTAAACTTTCTACCTTCTATAAAGCTAAGGTACGCCATTGGCGTACTCTTGAAAAAAAAGGTCGATCAATCAATAAAAGAGTGACAACCACTGAATCTCATCGTACTAATGCTAACGATTGACTATAGAACGTAGTGAGAAAGGAGAGTGGCGTTTTGCCTCTCGGCCTCCGTGGAGGCCGATTTTTTGAAAAAATTGAAATACAAAATTTCGGTTTCAAAAAAATCTTAAAATATTGTACATGTAAACAAGGATGTGAGGCGTATGTGTGTGAATTTCAGGATGAAATACGTTGAAATACGACATGTACAAAAAAGACAAATTCATGGTGTGAAAGAATGAATAGTATCATGTGTTAAAAAGCTCCAGATTTATCTTTTTTGCAGAGCAGCCATTTCAACGTATTTTGTCCTAAAAATTTACACACTTGTGCACTATGCTTTCATCTATCTCTGTATTTTTTTCAGAATTTTTTGAAATGTAAAAATATGAATTTTCATGAATTTTGAATTTTGCATTTGAAGGCCTCCATGGAGCTCGGCCTCCAAAAGTAATTTCCGGTGAGAAAGTCCTTTTATAAAGCGGATTCAAAGATGACCGAACAACATAGATCACACACAAAAAAAGCCTGAGGGCGGGAGATAACATGACTAAGTCGACGAGCATGAGCACATGAAGGCTAAAGACAGCATCACACCACGTTCTAAGCCACATGGGCTCCACGATACCGCTCCCAGAAGGGTAACGGTGCAAAGCATCGCCGTCATCGAGTCCGAAGGGATGGACATGGATTTTCACCCGAAACCCTAGCACGGGGAGGAGTACCGCGATGGCTTCCTCAAAAGGGAAGCGGCACCCACGGGAGTCGCCGCCATCAGTAATAAAGCACAGGGCATTTGCTCGGTATCTCACCCGTGCCACGGCGAGGCACCAAGGTCACTCGAGACTAAGTCTAGACCTCCAGATCCAGATATGGGCACCACCACCACTGCCGAAAGAGAGCGAACCAGGGATACCCGGCCCTACACCCCTCGCCACACACAACCATATGCAGCCACCGCCGCCGCCGCAATGCTAGTCGGAGTGCCAATCATGCGGTCCGTGAAGGAAATATGACCTAGAGGTAATAATAAAGTTGTTATTTATATTTCCTTATATCATGATAAATGTTTATTATTCATGCTAGAATTGTATTAACCGAAAACTTGATACATGTGTGAATACATAGACAAAACATTGTGTCCCTAGTATTCCTCTACTAAACTAGCTCGTTAATTAAAGATGGTTAAGTTTCCTAACCATAGACATGTGTTGTCATTTGATGAACGGGATCACATCATTAGGAGAATCATGTGATAGACAAGACCCATCCGTTAGCTTAGCATAATGATCATTAAGTTTTATTGCTATTGCTTTCTTCATGACTTATACATATTCCTTTGACTATGAGATTATGCAACTCCCCAATACTGGAGGAATACCTTGTGTGCTATCAAACGTCACAACATAACTGGGTGATCATAAAGATGCTCTACAGGTATCTCCGAAGGTGTTTGTTGGGTTGGCATAGATCGAGATTAGGATTTGTCACTCTGAGTATGCCGATAAAAATCTTCGTAGAATATGTAGGAACCAATATGAGCATCCAGGTTCTGTTGTTGGTTATTGACCGGAGATATGTCTCGGTCATGTCTACATAGTTCTCGAACCCGTAGGGTCCGCACGCTTAACGTTCGATGACGATTTGTATTATATGAGTTATGTCATTTTGTGACCGAATGTTGTTCGGAGTCCTGGATGAGATCATGGACATGACGAGGAGTCTCGAAATGGTCGAGAGGTAAAGATTCATATATAGGACGATAGTATTCGGACACCGGAAGTGTTCCGGGGGTACCGGGTATGTATTGGGTCACCGGAAGGGGTTTCGGGCACACACCCCCCCCCGGCAAAGATATAGGCCTTATCGGGCCAAGGGCGGGACAGACCAGCCCCTAAGGGGCTGGTGTGCCCCCATATGGGCCGGCCTAAGTGGAGAAAGGAAAAGGGGAGGAGGAAAGGAAATAGAGGGAATAGGATTCCCCCTTCCTTTCCCCTCTCCCCTCTTTCATTTCCCCCTCCGGAGATAAGGAAAGGGGAGGCCGAATTGGAGGAGGACCCCAAGTAGGATTCCTCCTACTTGGGGCGCCCCATGGCTGTTCCCCTCCCCCTCCCACCTATATATATGTGGGGAGGGAGCGCCTAGAACACACAACAAATATTGTTAGCCGTGTGCGGCGCCCCCCTCCATAGTTTACGCCTCTGGTCATATTCACGTAGTGCTTAGGCGAAGCCCTATGCGAATCACTTCACCATCACCGTCACCACGCCGTCGTGCTGACGGAACTCTCCCTCGACACTTTGCTGGATCAAGAGTTCGAGGGACGTCATCGAGCTGAACGTGTGCAGAACTCGGAGGTGCCATACGTTCGGTGCTTGATCGGTCGGAACGAGAAGATGTTCGACTACATCAACCGCGTTAACAAAACGCTTCCGCTTTCAGTCTACGAGGGTACGTGAACACACTCTCCCCTTCTCGTTGCTGTTGAAAGCTGAATAAAACTGTTGCTTGTTGATGATTTGGTGCGGCATACAAGTGTATATAAGAGGGTACGAACCGACTTGGGGTAGGGGTACAAAACTGACTTGGACTAGAAGTCGTATACCATAATGACTACTCTAACATCCCCCCGCAGTATCAACGGCAGGCTTGATGACGTTGAGACTGAAACAGATATCTTAAAACGGCTTAGTAGGCAGTGCCTTGGTGAAAATGTCAGCAAACTGAGCCGTAGAGAGAACATGAAGCACCCGAACCTGACCAAGAGCAACCTTTTCACGAACAAAATGAATATCAATCTCAATATGCTTTGTGCGTCGGTGTTGAACTGGATTGCTGGTCATGTAGACTGCTGATATGTTGTCACAGTAGACAATAGTGGCCTGCTCAATAGGCCTGTGTAGCTCGGAGAGTAACTGCCGAATCCAGATTGTATCTGCAACGGCATGTGCCACAGCGCGATACTCAGCCTCGGCCGACGAACGTGAGACTGTAACCTGTCTTCTCGAAGACCAAGAAATCAAATTGTTACCAAGAAAAACACAAAAACCGGAAGTGGACCTTCGAGTGTCAGGACAACCAGCCCAGTCTGCATCAGAGTATGCGGTAAGCGAGTTTGGAGAAGAATTATTGAGGTGGAGACCATGATTGATAGTTCCTTTTAAATACCGAAGAATGCGCTTAACATGATTATAGTGAGGAACCCGGGGATCATGCATATAGAGACATGCTTGTTGAACAGCAAAAGAGATTTCAGGACGAGTAATGGTGAGATATTGGAGAGCACCTATTAGGCTACGATAGAGAGTAGGATCGGAAAAGGGTTCACCTGTAGCCGAAAGTTTAAAACTAGTATCGACAGGAGTGCGAGATGATTGACAGTCAACCATACCAGCACGATTAAGAAGATCAAGAATATACTGGCGTTGGGAAAGAAAAAGGCTGGAGGAATCTCGAACAACAGCAATGCCTAAGAAATGATGAAGGAGTTCTAGGTCAGTCATAGAAAATTTAGATCTAAGAAGAGAGACAATATGATCTAAGAACTTTTGAGAGGAGGCGGTAAGAATGATATCATCTACATAGAGAAGTAAATAGGCAGTGTCAGAAGTTTGATGATACACAAAAAGAGAGGTGTCGGAGAGAGATGGAGTGAAGCCTATTGTTTGAATGAAGGAGGAGAAGCGTTGAAACCAAGCTCGTGGGGCATGTTTAAGACCGTAGAGAGATTTCTGAAGAAGACATACATGAGTTGGAAAGGATGGATTTTCAAAACCCAAAGGTTGCTGGCAGTAGACAGTTTCTTGAAGGGAACCATGGAGGAAAGCATTTTAACATCAAGTTGGTGAATGGGCCATGAAGAGGAGACAGCAACACTAAGAACGGTGTGAATGGTGCTAGGTTTAACAACAGGAGAGAAGGTTTCTTCGTAATCAATTCCTTGTTGCTGAGAAAAGCCACGACAAAACCCACCTGGCTTTATATCGTGAGAGCCTCCCATCGGAGTGGAACTTTTGGCGAAAAATCCATTTGCCAGAAACAATATTTGTATTGGGAGGACGAGGAACAAGTTGCCAGGTGTTGTTTTGAAGTAAAGCATTATATTCTTCTTGCATGGCAGCGGCCCAATTGGGATCAAGTAGAGCAATTTTGTAATTCTTTGGAAGAGAAGTGAGAGATACGGAGGTATGAAGGTTTAGGCGGTCTTGGGGTTGATGAAATCCTGATTTGACCTAGTACGCATGCGATGATCATTAATCGGGGCTGCTGTAGGAATAGCACGAGGGGGTAAGGTGGGTACTGGTGAGTCCGGCGCAGCGAAAGAGTCAGACGAAGGAGTAGGGCTGGGTGGTGGAGTTGGAGTAGGGGCCGGGGGTGTTGGGGAGGGAGCAGGGGTCGGGGGTGTTGGGGATGTTTCGGGTGGGGTGAGTGTATGGTTGGGATTGGCTATGGTGGGTGTTAATGGTGGTGGTGATAAGTTGTGTTCGGCAGGTAGGGGAGTATATAGTTGGAAAGGACGGGGAGAGGGGGTGTTTGCGGAGCTAGGGGTGTTGGATGGTGTAGTAGTGCGTTGTGAGAAAGGAAAAATGTGCTCAGCAAACGTGACATGACGAGAGACATGAACGTGTCCGGTGTGAAGGTCGAGACAGCGATAGCCTTTGTGCTCGTCAGAGAAGCCGAGAAAAGCACATGGGATAGAGCGTGGTGACAATTTATTTGCAGAAGTGGCGTAGGCATTGGGAAAACAAAGACAGCCGAAAACACGAACCGCGGAGTAGTCGGGGTGGGAAAGAAAGAGGGAATAATAGGGAGTAGTGTTGGGTTTAGTTTTAGAAGGTCGAATATTTAGAAGGAAGGTGGCCATGTGTAGGGCTTCAGCCCAAAACTTGGGAGGCATAGATGATTGAATGAGGAGAGTGCGAACTATATCATTGAGGGTGCGAAGAGAGCGTTCTGCTTTACCATTTTGAGGGGAGGTGTAGGGACATGAGAACCTAAGCAGGATGCCATGTTGTAAGAAGAAAGTACGATTTTTAATGTTATCAAACTCGCGACCATTGTCACATTGGATAAAGCGAATTGGGAGGAAGAAGTGAACAGACACATAGCGTTGAAAATTAAGGAAAAGAGAATGGACCTCGGATTTGTTGCGTAGAGGAAAAGTCCAGACAAAGTGGGTGAAATCATCTAGGATAACAAGGTAGTATTTAAAACCCGAAACACTTGCAATGGGAGAGGTCCATAAATCACAATGTATTAATTCAAAGGGATAAGTGCTACAAGAACTAGAGGAACTAAAGGGAAGACGCACATGTTTGCCTAATTGACAAGACTCACAAAACACAGAATTATGAGAGTCCCTATTACATGGTATGGTAAATTCACTAAGCATAGAAGCTAAGACGGCGGGGTTGGGATGGCCCAAGCGACGATGCCAGAGATCGACGGAGGCCAGCATGGATGTTGGAGGGATGGCGGCAGGAACTCCATTAAGAGAATAAAGATCACCGGAGCTATTGAAGCGAGCGATCTCGGCCTTGGTCAGGTAATCCTTCACAGATAAACCAAAAGGGTCAAATTCAGCCGAAACTAGATTGTCGCAAGTAAATTGGCGAACAGAGATAAGATTTTTAATGAGGGCGGGTGCAACTAGAACATCGCAAAGTAAAAGAGGTTTGGTGGAAGAGGGAAGTTGAGCCTGACCAACACAATATATAGGAATAGATGATCCATCTCCAAGGATAATGGAAGGGAAAGGAGATTTAGTGCAAGAAGATAACCAATTACTAGATGCAGACATATGACTAGAGGCCCCTGAATCAAAGATCCAATCCGTACCTGAGTTTCCTTGTGCAACAAAGTTATTCATGGCCTGGAGAAAGGCAGCTTGATCCCAGCTCGGCGTCGCAGGTGAGGGTGGCGTCGGAAGCAGTGCCGGCTGAGGTGTGTAGTAGGCGCCGCCGTCGGTGCTGTAATGACCATAAGGAGCATACGTCGGGGCGGCGTGATAGGCATTGGCCGGCTGTCGGGGGTTGAGAACCCCGGGAGCACCAGTAGGCGGCCGAAGGCCGGGTTGCCAGGCACCTGAGTATGTCGGCGGAGCACCGAGGGTGGACGGAGCGAACCAGGGCATGGGCCATGCTTGAACAAGCCCCGTCCAAGGATCATGAGGAGGCCGCCATGCAACCGCAGATGGAGCACTGGTGGGTGGTGCAGGACTCGGTGCTGGTGATGTCGTAGGCGGAACCGAACGAGTCGACGGCGGCCTGTAGATAGGGTTTTTGCCGCGGTAGTTCGGACTAGGACGCCAGCCTGGGGGCGGTTGAACAGATGACGATGCGGACGGCCCGGCGGCAGGAGCCGGCCTGGAAGGCAGCGCTGGTGTAGACGACAATGGAGGATGAGCCGCAGCATGAAAGACCTTGGGGCGAGAGTCCTTGCGAGCTTGTGTTTCCGCCGCGAGTTGTAGCAAGGAACGAACTTCAGCGAAGGTAGGAGGGGGCCGTATCATCGGTATGAACGAGGCTTGCTTGTCAAAGTCTTCGCTGAGGCCGACGACGACGATATTGATTAGCTGAGAGTCGCTAACTGTATCGCCGAGTTCGCGGAGCTCATCACCAATGGTCTTAACGCGCTGGCAGAACAAGTTCACCGGGGCGTCTCCTTGCACCATATTGCGAAGCTCGGTGTGGAGAGCGTTTTTCCGAGCGTCGGTGTTGCTTTGGAAGAGCTGACGGAGGGAGTGCCAGATGTTGGCAGCGGTGGCGCCGTCGTGATCGAGCATGTTGAAGATCTCGGTGGTGATGCGGGTGTAGAACCACTGGACGATCGCGAGATCGTCTTTCAACCATTGGATCGTCGGGGCGGGGAAGACAGTTGGCGGCGACATGCGAGCGCAGGTTGCAGCGGCCGAGGTGGAGATCGAAGAGATGTCTCCAATGGTAGTAGTTGTGGGCAGCGAGATCAAGAACTATGGGGATGTAGGGGCTGACGTCGGAGATTGTGTCAGCAAGAGATATTGGTGCGGCGAGGATGGGTGCAGGGTAGTTTTGTGGAGCTATGGTGAGGGCCGAGAGAGAAGCGGCCGCGGCGTTGGCAGCCTTGGCGATGAGTGCGGCCCGGCGCTCGAAGTAGCCGGGCGGCGGCGGCGGCGGTGGCGTTGGCGGAGCCATACCCTAAACCCTAGGACCGGTATCTGATACCATGAAAGCTGAATAAAACTGTTGCTTGTTGATGATTTGGTGCGGCATACAAGAGTATATAAGAGGGTACAAACCGACTTGGAGTAGGGTACAAAACTGACTTGCACTAGAAGTCGTATACCATAATGACTACTCTAACAGCTGTGCATCTCCTAGATAGATCTTGCGTGAGCGTAGGAAATTTTTTGAAATTACATGCTACGTTTCCCAACAGTCCGCCACCCAGGGCCGCTGCCTCAGCGTCTAGGAACCCAACCTCGATCGTGAACGCCCGCACCAACAACTAAACCATGCTTACACCACTCATCGAAGGCGTAACGAAAAGGCACCTTCTTTGTGATTCCCTCGCACTCCAAGTAATAAGTTGCACCCCGCATCGGCGCTGCCACCACCTGCGGCAGCAACAAGCAACCATATATGTCTCTCCGCCAACTGCAAAGGCCAGATTTGGATAGGGAGTGGCAAACCCCTCTTCCTCCCGCCCTACATTGACCTTGCAAGGGCAGCCACCCCCGATGGAGGACACCACCGGACGAGGAGAAAGAGGCGACCGCGGCCGCTCTGGCCATGGCCACGACCTTCCAATATGGCTCGCTCCTATAGCACAGGAGATCCACAAAGTACCGACCCCAACCTATCCGGTGGCGTTGGCCAACGAGGCGGTCGGATCTAGCGTCTAGCCAGCCAAAACCTCAGATAAGGTAGCCCAACGGGCAACAAATGGAGAAAATGGAGAAGGAAAAGGAGGAGGGAGGGAGAGAGTAAGGCACCACACAACCGTTGCGGCGTCGTCATGCCTTTACGCCGCTACAGTAGACACACGAAGCCCCGCCGCGCTGCCCCACATCAAGTGCCACGCCTCCGCCCGACAACACTGGCCTGCGCCACGCACCACCGCGCGCTGAGGAGATGACGCCCGCCACCACTAACACCGACCGGGATTGCAGCACCCTTCGGCTGTGCGGCGAGGAGGAAGGGGAGAGCTAGTGACGGGTGGGGCTTCTCCCGGTCACTCGCCGGAGCGACACCGAAGTGGGCGGAGGATTTTTTTTCTGGCCAGCTAAGTTGTCATCCAGCAGCCGCCTCTACTTGGCACTGCGAACACGATGCGCAACCCATACGACGCACGAGTTTAGTTTTAAAACTCATGCGTGATTGCTCTTTCCCTTCACATACTTGCACGTCCACACAACGCGTACGTAACTCCCGCGAGCAAACACGTCCACATGCAAGTATGGGTTGCGCACCGTGTTGGCAAAATATAGCTTCAACACAAGGCTGGGTTTGCCATTTTCTTTCAAGAACGAAAGCCGTGCATGCACGCACCGGGATGCACCACAGTGCTCGCGGCCAAACAAGCACCGCAGCACACGGCTCCCCGGCGTGCATCGTGTCTCCATTGTCCTACGTACGTGCACGTCTCCGGGCCGCGCGCGCGACCGGGGCGTGCCCCAGTTACGCTCTGCGCGCGTGCCCCGGCCCCGCCTGCATTGCATGCATTGCATGGGCATCAATCGAGTCGGTGGGCACGTACGGCCGCCCGCGGGTTGACGAGCAGTTTGGCCTCGGATCGCGGCCTGGGCGTGTCCGGGCGGCGGGCCCCGGCCCCCGGTACGCTACATGCATGCATCCGCCGTGACGCAAACGTGTCACCAATCGCTCGTGTAGCGTACTGCTCTACATATCTGTGGGCCGTCTGCGTACGTGACCATTTAAGACTTCGAGAGGATCTGTCTCCCCGGACCATATATATCAGGATGGAGTATATATAGACACTCAAAACGTAAGCAGCTCACACCACGTGGTCGACCCCTTGGCGGAATATACGCACGCCGTGCTCTGCTCCAAGATGACGCGGATCGAGAGATACCGTTCCGGTTAGCGCGAGTATATATGGTGGATCCGTATCGATTTGGTGCTATATGGGAGTATACCGCGCGCGCCATGCGCTGAATTTTGGGTCGATTTTTATCGGTTGTTGCCACGCTGGGAGGTGCCAATTTGCAACTTTCGTTTTGCTCTTGCTGATTCCTAAGCTGTTTTTTGCTTTTGGCAAGCGGTATGCATAATGTGGCCAGGTGACAGCGTGACATGTCAATCACATGCATGGGAGTATCGCTATGAGGAACCTAATCTGATCTCTGTCTTTTGTCTGGAAGCAAAGCTACCAGTCCTCCTTGGAGGGAGACGTATGCTTGATCTGGCAGCTCTTGGACTCATCTGATCGTGTCTCATCAGCACATCATTCTCGATCTGCCCATCAAATCGTCCTACGTATAACTAATGCACCTTGCTTTAGCTCGGTCGGCCACTGCATGTGAGCCTTTGGCTTCGGTTGTGGATTTCTAAAAGCAGATGTGAAAAATCTACTGTGAAAAAACAGCTGTGGAAAATCTGATATGAAAAAGATGTAGGTCATTTAGCAAACCAGCTGATACAGCTTTTTCAGATTTTGTCCCGCAGCGGAATCAGATTTTGTAAAGCACGTCCTGGGCTGCTTCCGCTTTTGGTTCAGATTTTGGCAGCGGATTTCTGGAATCGGGTTCTGCTGGGTTCGCCCTTTGGTTCAGATTCTGCTGCGCGACAGCGGAATCCGTCGATAAAAGCTGAACCAAAACAGGGTCTTTAGAGCAATGGTGCCGCTGATCGCCAAAGCAGGAACATATTGAAGCCGCCACGTAGGATTATAAGTTGGATATGTAGAACGCAGATATGTAGCACGCCGCACTTATATGAACAAAATATTTCCCTTGAGTTGTCACATATATGAACAAAATATTGCATAACGCGAGAACAAATATTGTATGGTGAATTAAGATCCAGGAATAGCACAAGATCAAACACCAGAAAACCGAATCCTCGTCGACGTGCATCTATTCCATACAACAGACATTTCTACAAGAATAAGACGTTTTAGACCACTATTGTTTAGTATTACAGCAGATTAGGTATTATACCTGGCCACTAAAAAAGAGCTATTATATATACGTACTGATAAATTGCGGGTGGGAACGCCGCTAAGGGCCGCCCCAGCGCTCCCCGCGCCGTTTGCCACTCCGGCGGCGGCGTTCACCACCCCTCCCGCGCCGTCTGCCGCTCCGGCGGCGGTGTCCACCACCCCACCGCGCCGTCTGCCGCTCCGGCGACGGCATCCACCACCCCCTCCAACGTCCCGTGCTGACGGCCGCCCAGTCTCCGACTCGCGGGCGACCAGTAGTTGCCGCCAACGCCGTTGATCACCCCGACAACGGTGTCCACCACAACTACCGCCGGCCCAACGACTGATCGCTCACTTTGCTGCCCATCTCACTCCTCAAGATTTGCTCCCTCCAGGTAGGCAGAACGCCCCGAGAGGCGGCCAGGTTTGCTCTCTGCCTAATTTGCATTATCGGTCTTGTCGCCAGTCCTAAACACTCCGGCCGTCCCCTCTCTCGCTGCCCTTCTGCTTTTGTTGCATTCCCGTCGACGCTGCATATAGTTCTCCATAGGGTTGCCACTGCGTTGGTAGCTTGCTAGCCTTCAGCTCCACATAGCTCTTTCTCGCATTACTAGGGTTTCCGCCTTCTTCTGCAGCAATCCTTACTTGGTTCTTGTTCTTGACCTAGTCTGGGTGAGCCTCCTGGGAGCTTGACACGAGCCATGCGTCCGCCCGATGACGTGGGCATACGCTTCGAAAACCGTATGCTCCAGCGCTATGGCTGCGGCACTGTCTCTGCGGTTGTCGGTGCTCGTTGCGCCACCATGCTCCGGGCCTCTATCCTCACCGACGGCGTCTTCTGTTCGCCGAGTTTCATAGCACGTATGCTTTCTCACTGGTTTGGGGGTACGCCGTCAGGTTTCCGGGTCCGGCCGCTATCCGTTGGCCATTTCGGATTCGAAGTTGCACATGCAGGTGTTGCATGGGAAATTGTCCAACGACAGGTCTGGACTTGGGGAGCCCTTCGGCTTCATTTCTCCGTAAGTGCTAGTGCGAGTCGACCTGGCTCGGCGGTGATGCACGGGCCACGAGTAAGCATGTCACGATCTAACCTTCCCTCGTTGCTCAGCCCTTACCCTGGCACGCCCCAACGTCTATCCACATTCTCATTTGACGTGCGCAGTCCTTGCACCCCGGGTTTCCCGCGACCTGCTGTGGAGAAGCCTGCTGAACCTACGTCCGCTAGGCTGCATGCCCCATGCAACCACCATCATGCCCCTGCTTTAATTCCCCTTCTCCCGCCAGCTCCCACCCAGTGCAGCCAATCGGCTTCGCCTCTAGCCTCGCACGCGACCGTAAGCCTCCTGAATGGCCTGACCACACCGGGCAGTGATCGTGCCCCCAACTTAATGGCTCTCCTGTCTCGCGTCATAATACCTACCTGCAGGCCCTGTTGGCAAATCTTTTGCCTGGGAATCACGCGCCGGCTGTGCCACGCAAGGCTCCCAATGCAATAAAGCACCTTTCAAAGCCCAAAGATTTAAATCTTCGCTGCTTCAGATGCCTCTCCTACAGTCACCGACGCAAAGATTGCCGTGATCCTCTAGTCTGTTGGTCTTGCCACAGGGTGGACCATGTCTGGCATCAATGTAGCCCTCACCACATCCGCCCTTCCCCCAGCCCTCCGCCCCGACCACCTACTTATAGCGCTACAGGAGCGACCACCGGCACCATCAGCCTCCCAACTCTCGACCTGCCACTCTCTACCACAACCACCTCTGTTCTTGAGCTCGCCCATCCAGCCACCATGGAGCCTATGGTTAGAGGCCGCCCAACCTCCCTAGATGTCCACTACCCCATGCTCCCAGACCAAAACGCACTCGTATGCCTAGTCAACATCAACCCCCCATGCCAGGCTTCCTCCCATGGCTAAAGCGCCTTTTCCGCGAGCGCCTGGGCATCTCGGACGTCCGCTATGCCGGATGCACCACGGGCACGGCCTATGTCATCTTCCTGCGGGAGACTGATCAGGCCGCCGCCATGCGTGCTAGCCCCATTGACACCGGCTCCCGCCGCGTGGATATCCTGCCCCACAACGCCGGCGATAACGCCTTCACCTTCGCCTTTCGCCACATTGTCAGCCTATCCCTAGAAAAGATGCCCCTCGAGCTCTGGGACCGGCGAGGGGTGTCGTCGAGTGTAGCGGGTTTCGCCAACCTGCTTGGGGTCAGCCATGCATGTCTGCATGGTAACGACTTCTCCTGCATCCTGGTCCTGGCCAAGGTTGAGGCACTTCAGCACATTCCACAACACCTTGCCTTCCACCGCATCGACGGGGCAGGCATCTATGCCGATGTTATCATTAATGAGATCTGGGACGTGGCATGCACGCTGGGCTCACCTTCCTCTCCTCCCCTCCCTCACAACGCCCCCCACCATGGAGACGATGACCACGCCCCCAACCGCGGGATTAGACGTGGGCATGCCAACCCACGCGCTACCCGCGCCACCAATGAAACCATGGCTGACCGTGCTTTCCGCGCATTTCAATATCCACACTTCGCCACCTTTGGTGACGCCATAGCCATGCTCAAGCTTTCTGCCAAGCCAAGACTTCAAAAGTACGACACCTTTGCCATCCCCACTATCCAAGAAATCGCGCACGAGGACGAGGACCGACTGTGCCTTAAGTCCACACTTCTGGCTACGGAGATCAGGCGACCGCATGCACAGGTTGCCTTTGATCCGGACACCCTGAGCTTCACCTTTTCCGTCAGGCTGAGCAACTGCCGCTCCGCCTCGGGCGTTGTAGTGGTCAACCCGGCCAACAGCGTCGCTAGCCACTTTCTTTGCTTCGATCTCACTACAGAAACTATCGAGCACCACACATGTAGATCCATTTTCTAAAAACTCTGGCCAAAAACTTTTACACGCGAGTTCTGCTCTCGTACACTCCCCCTGCTGCCTACCATCGAGTGCAAGCACGCTCCCAAAGCCTCTGTCCCGCACTCTATGATCCCAGATGTTGGGCCTCTCCTAGCGCTCACGGGCGAACCCACCTTTCCCAAACTACGCCAGCCTTTGGCCCAGATCCGGGTCCAAGCCCACCAGATTCTAAACTCCAAAAATATCTACACCAGGCCTGTTCGTCCAGTTCCTGGGCCCTTCGTTGGGCTGCTGCCAGTGGGCTTCCTCTCGCCGGTAGCCAACACTGATCTGATCCATGGAGCCTGTGCTATTTTGCCGGCTGAGGTCACCCTAAAATTCTGCAACTGCCGTGCACCTTCAGCTGAGCCCTTCGCCGCCGAGCAGAGATCTCACCCACCCACCCTCCAGCTCCTCGATGCACCAACCATCACCATCTCCGATGATGCTCCGGCGCGGATGGGGGAGGTGATGACCCCCTCGCAGCCAGCCCCGTCGTAGCCTCTGAAGCCACTCCTCCCCCTGCGGCGGATCTGGCACCGGGCGCCTCCGCCGCCTCGCCCCACCGTAGCCAGCGAATCCAGGAGATGTACGACGGGGACCGCGTCGACCCCGTCGAACGCGCGTCCAAGCGCAAGGCCTTCGCCAGTCCCATGGACGGGGACGTGGGACGCCGCCGCTCGGCGGGAAGAAAGAAGAGAAGGCCCATGTCGGCTGCCTCCATCATCGAGCTGCCACTGCAGAGCACCCCCAGACCGCTCACCAGGGGCAAGGCGAAGCTGCTGGCCAGGTGCTACGACCTGAATGTTGAGCCAGTTCTTGCAGATGCAGGAGCCTCTTCGACTGGTTCGGGCACCCCGTCCGGCTCGTTCGAGTCAACCAGGTCTGCCCATGAATAGGCCATATGGATATCAGAACAACAAGGATCGCTGCATCTTCATGTACCGTAGGCCTCCATGCGCATGTAGCTCTCTCCCTCACTATGTGTTAGCTTTAATCCATCATGTGTCTGTGTGGCCCGCTCAGGTCTTGTATCTGCATCGTGTTGCATGTTTCCCTTTCCTTAGACTTCAGTATGCTAGCCCTATAAGCTCAACTGAGCATCCTATCAATGAAATATTTGCATCTGCACCTCGTTGTCTCCTCTTTTGGTGCATTGCCTTTTTTGTTTATGAGGATTGCTAATTGGAATGTTAGAGGACTTGGCGACACTGACAAATGCTCATTAGTAAGAGATGCTCTCTTGTCTAGTCGATCGTGTGTTTGTTGCCTGTAGGAGACCAAATTACAGGAGCTGGGAGCAACGAAGGCTGCCTCCTTTCTGCTGGGCAATCAGAGATCTTTCGTTTTCATGCCGTCGAGTGGCACTGCTGGGGGACTATTAGTGGCTTGGGACAGCTCTATGTTCGATGGCTCTGAGGTTTGCAAGGATAGATTCAATGTCACTGTCAAGTTTCAATCCAAGAGTAACAATGCCAGATTCACCCTCACTACGGTCTACGCTCCATCCGATGATGAGGACCGTGATGCTTTCTTCAAGACACTAGATCGGGTTGTTGAACTTATCAGTGGCCCCTGGATCATGCTTGGCGATGTCAACATGTACAGGTATCCGCATGAGAAATCGCAGGGGAGGAAGAACTGGGCACTCATGGATAGATTCAATGACTGGATCAGGGAGAATGCTATGGACGACATAGAAGTGGCGAACAGGAACTTCACTTGGTCGAACAAAAGAGGGAAGCCTACCCTGATCAAGCTGGACAGAATCCTGATAAATGCTGACTGGGGCCTTGGATTTTTGCACACATCTGCCTCTGCTTTGCCTGCGATAACCTCCGACCATGCGCTCATTGGGGTGGACTTCTCATGCGACTTGCCCAGAAGCATGTTCTTTCGTTTCGAGGACCACTGACTAAAGATACCGGAAGTAATAGCACTTATCACTGATTGTTGGGCCCGGGGCACCAGACTCTTTCAGTCCACGTCCACCTCTATTAACTTCAAACTCCGGCGAACAAGGGCTGCTCTACGGAAGTGGGCGTGCACAAGATCTCCCATCTGGGTTACTTTGGACAATTGTAAACATGTGCTGCAATTCCTTGATGCGGTCGAGGAGCGGCGAGACCTCAGCAAGCTCGAGTCCTCTCTACGCAAGCACGTCTCCAACAAAGCCCAGGAGTTGATCCTATGGCAGACAAGTCTTTGGAAACGAAGAGCTAAGTTCAGAGGATGCAAGTTGGGGGATGAGAACACCAAGTCCTTCCATGCAGCCGCCAACGGTCAACATAGAAGGAACAAAATCAGGCTGCTCATCCAGGATGGGGTCAAATTCTTCGGGGAGCATGACAAGCTCGCCATTGCCACTGATTTCTTCACCAATGTGTTTGGCAGAGAAAGTGTCTCCTTACCCACTGTTGCCCCGTCCGAGTTGTATAACCCTATGGATCTCGCCGTGTTGGAAGCCCCGTTCTCCTGGGGCGAAGTAGCAGATGTCATATAGCGTGCGCCAAGCTGCCGCAGCCCTGGGCCAGATGGTTTTACAAATGAATTCTATAGGCACTTCCAAGCTGTTCTTAAAGAAGACTTGATGAAATTCTTTGCTGAGTTCTATGAGCATGGCTGCACGCTACAAGGAATAAACACGTCACACATAGTTCTCATTCCACAAAAGGATGACCCTGCAAGCATCAAGGACTTCCGTCCCATCTCTCTTGTCCATAGTATTCCCAAGTTGCTCACCAAAGTTCTTACAGTCCGCTTGCAGAAGTTCATTGCTTCCCCCATTCACCCTCTCCAGTCTGGTTTTCTCCCTGGCCGATGCATCATAGAGAACTTTGCACTAGCAGTTGAGTTTGTGCAGCATGCCAAAAAGAGGAAGATTCCAATGATCGCTCTGAAACTTGACTTTCAGAAGGCGTTTGACTTTGTTAGTTGGGAAGCCCTTGGGCGAGTTCTTTCTGCTAGGGGCTTTGGCACACGGTGGACACGATGGATTTCTGATATTCTCAACTCCAGCTCGTGTAGAATCATCATCAATGGGTAGATGGGAGAAAAGATTCTCTCCAAAGCCGGGCTCAGGCAAGGAGGTGCTCTCTCTCTGTATCTCTTTATCCTCGTCGCTGACATATTGCAGCAACTATGCAACAAAGAACATTCAGCAGGAAACTTAGTGCACCTGCTCGGAGCAGATGGCCCCTTCCCGATATTACAGTATGCTGATGACACTTTAATTCTAGTCAGGGGAGAGCTACAACAGGTACAAACCATCAAGAGAGTTTTGGATGCCTTTTCCAACTTCACGAGGCTTCAGATCAACTGCCACTAAAGTACGCTTGTTCCCATCTGTATGAAGCAAGAGGATTGCCAAGCAATAGCTGATCTTCTACAGTGTCAAACGAGCACTTCCCCGTGCATTTACCTGGGCTTACCTCTTTCTCTATATAAGATCAAACATGAGCTGCTGATGCCGGTGATACATAAAGTGGATAAACGGTTGTCGGGTTGGTTAGCCACCTTCCTCTCTTGGGGTGGTCGAGTAACCATGATCAACGATGTACTTGCTACAATACCCAGCTACTTTATGGGATGCTTCTTATGGCCCAGACAGTCCCTTGTTAAGCTGGAACAGATTCTACGGGGGTTTCTATGGCAAGGAAAGAATAGCGCGAAGGGAGGCAAGTGTCTAGTGGCATGGGACCAGGTCATCCTACCAAAAATTTATGGTGGCTTGGGAATTAAAGATCTACAGGCGCATAACACGGCTATGATGTGCAAGTTCATGGGTAAGATCTTGGGCTGCAGTGAAATCCAATGCTACACATGGTTCCTTGACACGCACTACCAGAAGGATCTTTGTTGGTCTGCTCGCCACCTGTTGGGGAACGTAGTAATTTCAAAAAAATTCCTACGCACACGCAAGATCATGGTGATGCATAGCAACGAGAGGGGAGAGTGTTGTCCACGTACCCTCGTAGACCGAAAGCGGAAGCGTTAACACAACGCGGTTGATGTAGTCGTACGTCTTCACGATCTGACCGATCAAGTACCGAACGCACGACACCTCCGAGTTCAGCACACGTTCAGCTCGTGACGTCCCTCGAACTCCGATCCAGCCGAGTGTTGAGGAAGAGTTTCGTCAGCACGACGGCGTGGTGACGATGATGATGTTCTACCGACGCAGGGCTTCGCCTAAGCTCCGCAACGATATTATCGAGGTGTAATATGATGGAGGGGGCACCGCACACGGCTAAAATATCGTATATCAATTGTGTGTTCAGAGGTGCCCCCCTGCCCCCGTATATAAAGGAGCAAGGGGGGAGGCCGGCCGGCCCTTGGGGCGCGCCAAGGAGGGGGGGAGTCCTCCTCCTAGTAGGAGTAGGACTCCCCTTTCCTAGTCCAACTAGGAAGAGAGAAGGGGGGAGGAAAGAGAGGGAGAGGGAGAGGGAAAGAGGGGCCGCGCCCCCCTCCCCTAGTCCAATTCGGACTCCCCATGGGAGGGGGCGCGCCACCTCC
The DNA here is from genome assembly GCF_002575655.3 of Aegilops tauschii subsp. strangulata. Classification (NCBI taxonomy): domain Eukaryota; kingdom Viridiplantae; phylum Streptophyta; class Magnoliopsida; order Poales; family Poaceae; genus Aegilops; species Aegilops tauschii. The sequence continues at coordinate 394,631,568 of NC_053037.3, forward strand.
TGGGCTGCTGCCCTCTCTCTCCCCTCAGGCCCACTAAGGCCCAATACTTCCCCGGGGGGTTCCGGTAACCCCTCTGGCACTCCGGTTTTATCCGAAACTTCTCCGGAACACTTCCGGTGTCCGAATATAGTCGTCCAATATATCAATCTTTATGTCTCGACCATTTCGAGACTCCTCGTCATGTCCGTGATCATATCCGGAACTCCGAACAACCTTCGGTACATCAAAACATATAAACTCATAATAAAACTGTCATCGTAACTTTAAGCGTGCGGACCCTACGGGTTCGAGAACTATGTAGACATGACCGAGACACGTCTCCGGTCAATAACCAATAGCGGAACGTGGATGCTCATATTGGTTCCCACATATTCTACGAAGATCTTTATCGGTCAGACCGCATAACAACATACGTTGTTCCCTTTGTCATCGGCATGTTACTTGCCCGAGATTTGATCGTCGGTATCTCGATACCTAGTTCAATCTCGTTACCGGCAAGTCTCTTTACTCGTTCCGTAATACATCATCCCGCAACTAACTCATTAGCCACAATGCTTGCAAGGCTTAAAGTGATGTGTATTACTGAGTGGGCCCAGAGATACCTCTCCGACAATCGGAGTGACAAATCCTAATCTCGAAATACGCCAACCCAACAAGTACCTTTGGAGACACCTGTAGAGCACCTTTATAATCACCCAGTTACGTTGTGACGTTTGGTAGCACACAAAGTGTTCCTCTGGTAAACGGGAGTTGCATAATCTCATAGTCATAGGAACATGTATAAGTCATGAAGAAAGCAATAGCAACATACTAAACGATCGAGTGCTAAGCTAACGAAATGGGTCAAGTCAATCACGTCATTCTCCTAATGAGGTGATCCCATTAATCAAATGACAACTCATGTCTATGGCTAGGAAACATAACCATCTTTGATTAACGAGCTAGTTAAGTAGAGGCATACTAGTGACACTCTGTTTGTCTATGTATTCACACATGTATTATGTTTCCGGTTAATACAATTCTAGCATGAATAATAAACATTCATCATGATATAAGGAAATAAATAATACTTTATTATTGCCTCTAGGGCATATTTCCTTCAGTCTCCGACTTGCACTAGAGTCAATAATCTAGATTACACAGTAATGATTCTTACACCCATGGAGTCTTGGTGCTGATCATGTTTTGCTCGTGGAAGAGGCTTAGTCAACGGGTCTGCAACATTCAGATCCGTATGTATCTTGCAAATTTCTATGTCTCCCACCTGGACTAAATCCCGGATGGAATTGAAGCGTCTTTTGATGTGCTTGGTTCTCTTGTGAAATCTGGATTCCTTTGCTAAGGCAATTGCACCAGTATTGTCACAAAAGATTTTCATTGGTCCCGATGCACTAGGTATGACACCTAGATCGGATATGAACTCCTTCATCCAGACTCCTTCATTTGCTGCTTCCAAAGCAGCTATGTACTCCGCTTCACATGTAGATCCCGCCACGACACTTTGCTTACAACTGCACCAACTGACAGCTCCACCGTTCAATGTAAATACGTATCCGGTTTGTGATTTAGAATCGTCTGGATCAGTGTCAAAGCTTGCATCAACGTAACCATTTACGATGAGCTCTTTGTCACCTCCATAAACGAGAAACATATCCTTAGTCCTTTTCAGGTATTTCAGGATGTTCTTGACCGTTGTCCAGTGATCCACTCCTGGATTACTTTGGTACCTCCCTGCTAAACTTATAGCAAGGCACACATCAGGTCTGGTACACAGCATTGCATACATGATAGAGTCTATGGCTGAAGCATAGGGAACATCTTTCAACTTCTCTCTATCTTCTGCAGTGGTCGGGCATTGAGTCTTACTCAATCTCACACCTTGTAGTACAGGCAAGAACCCTTTCTTTGCTTGATCCATTTTGAACTTCTTCAAAACTTTGTCAAGGTATGTGCTTTGTGAAAGTCCAATTAAGCGTCTTGATCTATCTCTATAGATCTTAATGCCTAATACATATGCAGCTTCACCGAGGTCTTTCATTGAAAAACTCTTATTCAAGTATCCCTTTATGCTATCCAGAAATTCTATATCATTTCCAATCAGCAATATGTCATCCACATATAATGTCAGAAATGCTACTGAGCTCCCACTCACTTTCTTGTAAATACAGGCTTCTCCAAAAGTCTGTATAAAACCAAATGCTTTGATCACACTATCAAAGCGTTTATTCCAACTCCGAGAGGCTTGCACCAGTCCATAAATGGATCGTTGGAGCTTGCACACTTTGTTAGCTCCCTTTGGATCAACAAAACCTTCCGGTTGCATCATATACAACTCTTCTTCCAGAAATCCATTCAGGAATGCAGTTTTTACATCCATTTGCCAAATTTCATAATCATAAAATGCAGCAATTGCTAACATGATTCGGACAGACTTAAGCATCGCTACGGGTGAGAAGGTCTCATCGTAGTCAATCCCTTGAACTTGTCGAAAACCTTTCGCAACAAGTCGAGCTTTATAGACAGTAACATTACCGTCAGCGTCAGTCTTCTTCTTGAAGATCCATTTATTTTCAATGGCTTGCCGATCATCGGGCAAGTCAATCCAAAGTCCACACTTTGTTCTCATACATGGATCCCATCTCGGATTTCATGGCCTCAAGCCATTTTGCGGAATCTGGGCTCACCATCGCTTCTTCATAGTTCGTAGGTTCGTCATGGTCTAGTAACATAACCTCCAGAACAGGATTACCGTACCACTCTGGTGCGGATCTTAATCTGGTTGACCTACGAGGTTCAGTAATAACTTGATCTGAAGTTTCATGATCATTATCATTAACTTCCCCACTAATTGGTGTAGGTGTCGCAGAAACTGGTTTCTGTGATGATCTACTTTCCAATAAGGGAGCAGGTACAGTTACCTCATCAAGTTCTACTTTCCTCCCACTCACTTCTTTCGAGAGAAACTCCTTCTCTAGAAAGGATCCATTCTTTGCAACGAATGTCTTGCCTTCGGATCTGTGATAGAAGGTGTACCCAACAGTCTCCTTTGGGTATCCTATGAAGACACATTTCTCCGATTTGGGTTCGAGCTTATCAGGTTGAAGTTTCTTCACATAAGCATCGCAACCCCAAATTTTAGGAAACGACAACTTTGGTTTCTTGCCAAACCATAGTTCATATGGCGTCGTCTCAACGGATTTCGATGGTGCCCTATTTAGAGTGAATGCAGCCGTCTCTAAAGCATAACCCCAAAACGATAGCGGTAAATCAGTAAGAGACATCATAGATCGCACCATATCTAGTAAAGTACGATTACGACGTTCAGACACACCATTACGCTGTGGTGTTCCGGGTGGCGTGAGTTGTGAAACTATTCCGCATTGTTTCAAATGTAGGCCAAACTCGTAACTCAAATATTCTCCGCCACGATCTGATCGTAGAAACTTTATTTTCTTGTTACGATGATTTTCAACTTCGCTCTGAAATTCTTTGAACCTTTCAAATGTTTCAGACTTATGTTTCATTAAGTAGATATACCCATATCTGCTCAAATCATCTGTGAAGGTGAGAAAATAACGATATCTGCCACGAGCCTCAATATTCATCGGACTACATACATCTGTATGTATGATTTCCAACAAATCAGTTGCTCTCTCCATAGTTCCGGAGAACGGTGTTTTAGTCATATTGCCCATGAGACACGGTTCGCAAGTACCAAGTGATTCATAATCAAGTGATTCCAGAAGTCCATCAGTATGGAGTTTCTTCATGCGCTTTACACCGATATGACCTAAACGGCAGTGCCACAAATAAGTTGCACTATCATTATCAACTCTGCATCTTTTGGCTTCGATATTATGAATATGTGTGTCACTACTACCGAGATTCATTAAAAATAGACCACTCTTCAAGGGTGCATGACCATAAAAGATATTATTCATATAAATAGAACAACCATTATTCTCTGATTTAAATGAATAACCGTCTCGCATCAAACAAGATCCAGATATAATGTTCATGCTTAACGCTGGCACCAAATAACAATTATTTAGGTCTAATACTAATCCCGAAGGTAGATGTAGAGGTAGCGTGCCGACGGCGATCACATCGACTTTGGAACCATTTCCCACGCGCATCGTCACCTCGTCCTTAGCCAGTGTTCGCTTAATCCGTAGTCCCTGTTTTGAGTTGCAAATATTAGCAACAGAACCAGTATCAAATACCCAGGTGCTACTGCGAGCTTTGATAAGGTACACATCAATAACATGTATATCACATATACCTTTGTTAACCTTGCCATCCTTCTTATCCGCCAAATACTTGGGGCAGTTCCGCTTCCAGTGACCAGTCTGCTTGCAGTAGAAGCACTCAGTTTCAGGCTTAAGTCCAGACTTGGGTTTGTTCTCCTGAACAGCAACTTGCTTGCTGTTCTTCTTGAAGTTCCCCTTCTTCTTCCCTTTGCCCTTTTTCTTGAAACTAGTGGTTTTACTGACCATCAATACTTGATGCTCCTTTTTGATTTCTACCTCCGCTGCCTTTAGCATTGCGAAGAGCTCAGGAATTGTCTTATTCATCCCTTGCTTGTTATAGTTCATCACAAAGCTCTTGTAGCTTGGTGGCAGTGATTGAAGAATTCTGTCAATGACGCTATCATCCGGAAGATTAACTCCCAGTTGAATCAAGTGATTATTATACCCAGACATTTTGAGTATATGCTCACTGACAGAACTATTCTCTTCCATCTTGCAGCTGTAGAACTTATTGGAGACTTCATATCTCTCAATCCGGGCATTTGCTTGAAATATTAACTTCAACTCCTGGAACATCTCATATGCTCCATGACGTTCAAAACATCGTTGAAGACCCGGTTCTAAGCCGTAAAGCATGGCACACTGAACTATCGAGTAGTCATCAGCTTTGCTCTGCCAGACGTTCATAACTTCTGGTGTTGCTCTTGCAGGACGCCTGGCACCCAGCGGTGCTTCCAGGACGTAATTCTTCTGTGCAGCAATGAGGATAATCCTCAAGTTACAGACCCAGTCCGTGTAATTGCTACCATCATCTTTCAACTTTGCCTTCTCAAGGAACGCATTAAAATTCAACGGAACAACAGCATGGGCCATCTATCTACAATTGACATAGACAAGCAAGATACTATCAGGTATTAAGTTCATGATAAATTTAAGTTCTATTAATCATATTACTTAAGAACTCCCACTTAGATAGACATCTCTCTAATCATCTAAGTGATTACGTGATCCAAATCAACTAAACCATAACCGATCATCACGTGAAATGGAGTAGTTTTCAATGGTGAACATCACTATGTTGATCATATCTACTATATGATTCACGCTCGACCTTTCGGTCTCCGTGTTCCGAAGCCATATCTGCATATGCTAGGCTCGTCAAGTTTAACCTGAGTATTCTGCGTGTGCAAAACTGGCTTGCACCCGTTGTAGATGGACGCAGAGCTTATCACACCCGATCATCACGTGGTGTCTGGGCACGACGAACTTTGGCAACGGTGCATACTCAGGGAGAACACTTTTATCTTGAAATTTTAGTGAGAGATCATCTTATAATGCTACCGTCAATCAAAGCAAGATAAGATGCATAAAAGATAAACATCACATGCAATCATTATAGTGATATGATATGGCCATCATCATCTTGTGCTTGTGATCTCCATCTCCGAAGCACCGTCATGATCACCATCGTCACCGGCTCGACACCTTGATCTCCATCGTAGCATCGTTGTCGTCTCGCCAACTATAGCTTTTACGACTATCGCTACCGCTTAGTGATAAAGTAAAACAATTACATGGCGATTGCATTGCATACAATAAAGCGACTACTATATGGCTCATGCCAGTTGCCGATAACTTGGTTACAAAACATGATCATCTCATACAATAAAATATAGCATCATGTCTTGACCATATCACATCACAACATGCCCTGCAAAAACAAGTTAGACGTCCTCTACTTTGTTGTTGCAAGTTTTACGTGGCTGCTACGGGCTTAGCAAGAACCGTTCTTACCTACGCATCAAAACCACAACGATAGTTTGTCAAGTTGGTGCTGTTTTAACCTTCGCAAGGACCGGGCGTAGCCACACTCGGTTCAACTAAAGTGAGAGAGACAGACACCCGCCAGTCACCTTTAAGCAACGAGTGCTCGCAACGGTGAAACCAGTCTCGCGTAAGCATACGCGTAATGTCGGTCCGGGCCGCTTCATCTCACAATACCGCTGAACCAAAGTATGACATGCTGGTAAGCAGTATGACTTATATCGCCCACAACTCACTTGTGTTCTACTCGTGCATAGCATCAACGCATAAAACCAGGCTCGGATGCCACTGTTGGGGAACGTAGTAATTTCAAAAAAATTCCTACGCACACGCAAGATCATGGTGATGCATAGCAACGAGAGGGGAGAGTGTTGTCCACGTACCCTCGTAGACCAAAAGCGGAAGCGTTAACACAACGCGGTTGATGTAGTCGTACGTCTTCACGATCTGACCGATCAAGTACCGAACGCACGGCACCTCCGAGTTCAGCACACGTTCAGCTCGATGACGTCCCTCGAACTCCAATCCAGCCGAGTGTTGAGGAAGAGTTTCGTCAGCACGACGGCGTGGTGACGATGATGATGTTCTACCGACGCAGGGCTTCGCCTAAGCTCCGCAACGATATTATCGAGGTGTAATATGGTGGAGGGGGCACCGCACACGGCTAAAATATCGTATATCAATTGTGTGTTCAGAGGTGCCCCCCTACCCCCGTATATAAAGGAGCGAGGGGGGAGGCCGGGCGGCCCTTGGGGCGCGCCAAGGAGGGGGGGGGAGTCCTCCTCCTAGTAGGAGTAGGACTCCCCTTTCCTAGTCCAACTAGGAAGAGAGAAGGGGGGAGGAAAGAGAGGGAGAGGGAGAGGGAAAGAGGGGCCGCGCCCCCCTCCCCTAGTCCAATTCGGACTCCCCATGGGAGGGGGCGCGCCACCTCCTGGGCTGCTGCCCTCTCTCTCCCCTCAGGCCCACTAAGGCCCAATACTTCCCCGGGGGGTTCCGGTAACCCCTCCGGCACTCCGGTTTTATCCGAAACTTCTCCGGAACACTTCCGGTGTCCGAATATAGTCGTCCAATATATCAATCTTTATGTCTCGACCATTTCGAGACTCCTCGTCATGTCCGTGATCATATCCGGAACTCCGAACAACCTTCGGTACATCAAAACATATAAACTCATAATAAAACTGTCATCGTAACTTTAAGCGTGCGGACCCTACAGGTTCGAGAACTATGTAGACATGACCGAGACACCTCTCCGGTCAATAACCAATAGCGGAACCTGGATGCTCATATTGGTTCCCACATATTCTACGAAGATCTTTATCGGTCAGACCGCATAACAACATACGTTGTTCCCTTTGTCATCGGTATGTTACTTGCCCGAGATTCGATCGTCGGTATCTCGATACCTAGTTCAATCTCGTTACCGGCAAGTCTCTTTACTCGTTCCGTAATACATCATCCCACAACTAACTCATTAGCCACAATGCTTGCAAGGCTTAAAGTGATGTGTATTACTGGGTGGGCCCAGAGATACCTCTCCGACAATCGGAGTGACAAATCCTAATCTCGAAATACGCCAACCCAACAAGTACCTTTGGAGACACCTGTAGAGCACCTTTATAATCACCCAGTTACGTTGTGACGTTTGGTAGCACACAAAGTGTTCCTCCGGTAAACGGGAGTTGCATAATCTCATAGTCATAGGAACATGTATAAGTCATGAAGAAAGCAATAGCAACATATTAAACGATCGAGTGCTAAGCTAACGGAATGGGTCAAGTAAATCACGTCATTCTCCTAATGAGGTGATCCCGTTAATCAAATGACAACTCATGTCTATGGCTAGGAAACATAACCATCTTTGATTAACGAGCTAGTCAAGTAGAGGCATACTAGTGACACTCTGTTTGTCTATGTATTCACACATGTATTATGTTTCCGGTTAATACAATTCTAGCATGAATAATAAACATTCATCATGATATAAGGAAATAAATAATACTTTATTATTGCCTCTAGGGCATATTTCCTTCACCACCAGGATACTGCTATTTCCGGACAGCTTAGGTCCTCTTTGCAGTTGGTCATGGAAGCAACCAAATGTTCCCTCGGCAACGGGCGTACTATATCCTTCTGGTATGATCTGTGGCTTGCCTATGGCCGTCTACAGTTCGCCTTCCCAACCCTGTTCACTTTCTCCACATCCGCATTCTGCACGGTTGCATCACAGTTCAGAGATGGCCAGTGGATCATTCAGCTGCACCCAAACCTTTCTGCTCGCACAACACAAGAGCTGGAATGCCTGCAAACACTCCTGACAAACATCAACCCGCAGCCAGATGCATCGGACGCCAGGGTGCCGATAACGCAGGTTCCTCTGTGTACTTTTACAAACTGCTCACCTCCAGAGGGCGGACGTGCCCGCTGGTGCCACTCATATGGGACAGAATCATCCCCCACAAACACAGGGTTTTCCTCTGGCTAGCCCTAAGAGACAGACATAATACACTGGATAGCATGATGAAAAAGCAGTGGACTAGACTAGTCTCACACAACGGGTGCGATAGATGCGCGGCAGCAAAAACTATGGATCCTATCCTGCTCAGGTGCAAGCTGGCTGATGCTACATGGAGCAGACTCGACTTGTATGGACAAGCCGTTGCTTCCTCGTCCTCCACCGACTTCCTGCTATCCGTTCAGGCAGCGGGAAGATTTGGCAAGCTGTGGCACGTTCTTTTCGCAGCCTGTGCTACCAACCTGTGGAACGCCAGGAATGCATAAGTTTTTCACGGTGAGCTCTGGATAGAACGGAGATTCTTCAACGAGACTTCAGATCTTCTGAAGTTGTGGTCAATCCGGGCTCCCAGAGAGCCATAGAGAATCATGCTGCTTACCTGGGCAAATGCTCTTTTTAGCTAGTTAGCTTAGCTCGAGTCAACCCCCTTCTACATCCCTCCTCTGTTTTCTCTTTGAGGTTTGGTGGTGGCCTGCTGCATGATCCGTGCAGCGCTCACACCACCTTCATGTAAATGACTCATGTCATCCGGGCCCCTGGCCCATTTTGAATGCATAAGGTAGAAATCTATCTACCTTTTTATTCAAAAAAATAAATTGCGGGTGGCAGGTGCTGTAGATCAAGGTCAAATCACCAGCCATCAGCAAGTAAATTAAGCCCTCAAATCACCAGGGATCAGTAAACTAATGCGTCAAATCACCCTCGATCAGCAGATCAAGCTGACAGCGACCTAGCTAGTCGGCCAGAATCACAGAAGAGCGCGGCCCTGCAGCTCCGCCCCAGATTAGAATCCTATACGAATCACCGCTACTCCTCACTCAGTCTACATGCAAGTTGCAACGGTTTTAACGGCCGGCCAACACAGGCGCGACCGCCCGCGAGCCACCCCATGCACGCGCCCTGCCAATCCTGCGCGGCGCGGCGGCAGGCATCACGCAGGATCCAATGGACGGAGGACATGCATGCATGGCGATGGCATTGGCAATGGCGTGGAGCTCGTGCGCCGGGGCTGGGGCGCCGAGATCCCCAGCGGGATACGCATGTCCGTCCATCCGCCTCGGCCGGGAGGGGACCTCTGCGCCTGCATGTGGCCGTGTTCGTTAGGTGCGTGCCGCCGCGGCGCGCACATATACGCAGCGCATGTGCGTGGGCTGGCTGCCGTCTTGACCCGTCGGGACCTGCGGCTGGTGGTTTGGGCATGGAGATACGGCGGGTGGTGGCGCATGGTCGTTGCAGTTGGCGATCGTCGCGATCCATGCATATATCCGATGCTCTCACCAGGGCCCACCCAGGGTTTTCGTCGGGTAATCAGATCCTGCTGCTCCTTGGACGGCTACGCTTCTCAGTAGTTTGATGATTCATCTCGATAGGACGACAGTAAGTTCAGAAGATTGTTCTATAACTTTCTGGATGATGGGGGTGCCAGGGAATCGTCGCATCGATAACCTCCGCTGTTAACTACCATAGATATTTTGATATATTCATGTTGTGGTAACCAGAGGCCGAAGGGATCGGAGGTCGGTACGTACTACCACCTGCCCACTAGGGTAGCAACAGGCAGCAACCACCGGCCGGCAGCCGATCAAAACTTCGATGCAGTTCGCCTCACTGCTAGCCTCGCCTGCTGCCTACTTACATGCATGTGCACAAGTTCTACAGCTTGGGCGTGCATTTGTTAATGAATCGGCAAATCGCCGTAAAAAGTATCACCAACTTGCCTCATGCACGCTGTAAACAAGAAACAACTTGGTACTCGTACCTGATTGCAGCATTTACCGAGAATTAGAAACTGAATAGGCATCTTCTGAACCGGTGGAGATCATCACAAACAAGATACAACTTGGTACCTGGTTGCAGCACTTACCGAGAACTAGAAACTGAATAAATAAGCATCTTCTGAACCGGTGCGGATCATCACAAATTCACAGTATCACGCCAACCGAGATTCCAAGATGACCCAAGATTAGCAAAAACGAATCGTAATCTTCACCGAATAGCATAGAAACAAGCGTGCCTGTGCTCTTTACAGGGCGCACAAATCTGTAAGATCTTCTTATCAACAGACAAAAAGAAGCAAGTGTGCTTGTACATGTATCTGCACTTTAGCAGTGTACTGGGATCAGGTGACTTGCCTCTTGGCATTCACGCTGTAACATGCGGCTGTAAATCCAACGTTCATTATTGATCCAACGTACAGCAACGGTTGAAGGCCAAAGACGGCCCAGACTTCAGCGATTTAAGCCACATGATTGGAACCCTGTCTGTTCTGTACAGGTTTTCGATACCTCTGCATGCATCCGTCTAAACCTACGAATCTGCTATTAAGTCAACAATAAATCAATCTCTACGATAAAAGAACAAAAACTCAGCAAGATCAAGCACACAAAGCTACATATATTTTTCTTTTAACAAGCTACATAATTTTTTTCCTTTACCATATAAATACATTTGCTATTAAGGACATCTATATATAACACCGACCCTTGAAACAGACAAATATTAATTATTTTGTCCACGGACTGGTTTGGACCGGTACGCACGCAGACACTAATTCAGAATCAAATTCATTACATTGTGTGTGTATATATATATACACACACACGGTGGCGCTATTGTAAGCGTGCGCGCATTTTAAGTTAATCTACGCGCCGGCCGCTGCTCCTAATCACGCGCGGGTGCGCGGGTCGCTGAGAAGGCCAGATTTTGAAGGTAACGGCAGGTGCAAAATAAAGTAACACGCTTTATTTCTGTTACCATGTGTCGCTCCGTACGCCGGCCGCTGCTCCTAATCATGCGCGGGTCGCTAAGGCCTTGTACAATGGGAGATGTTTAAGGAGGTGCTTAGAAAAATAAACCGGGTTTTCCTGAAGCACCGGTGCCTATTTCTATAGAAGAGACGCTTAGTTAAGCGTCTACCCTGTACAAATAAGCACCGGTGCTTAAGAAAATCCTAGTTTATTTCTCTAAGCACCTCTCCTAAGCACCTCCCATTGTACAAGGCCTAAGAAGGCTGATTTTGAGGGTAACGGCATGTGCAAAATAAAGTAACACCTTTATTTATATTACCATGTGTTGCTCCGCTACTCATTGCCAGTAATATAATAAGTGTAGATGGTAATTAACCTCTGATTTTTACCGGCTCTAAGACATCATGATTTCATTCCTAAACATTGCCAGTAATAGAATGAGTGAGATAGTAATGGACCTAGGTTTTTACCAACAGCTAGATATTAAGGTTGCATCCCTAATCTTTGCCAGTAGTAGATTAAGTGTAGATAGTAATGGACCTACATTTTTTTACCGATGCTAAGACATCGATGGTTTCATCCTTAAACATTGCCGGTAATAGATTAAGTATATATAGTAATGGACATTAGTTTTTTACCGGCACTCACCCTAAATGTAGAAAACCTTCGGAAGACATGCTCAGAAATTGGCAGTAGTAAAAAAATGGAGTGTGGATGGTATGAAAAGAACGAAAAATGATAGTAGGCTGGCAAAGCAAGATGAGGGCGATGGTAACCCATTGCTATTATTTTTGTCTAGGAGGAGGCCGGCAACGGGCCACAACAGTTCTGGTCGTAAGGGTTACCATCAACCTTTTCTCACGTCGCCCACACCCTTCGACCTGGTTAGCGCGGCGCCTAATTAGCGCGTACTGGTCGGCTCGGTTGAAGTGGCTGGAGCGTAGGATAAGGCACAATGCGCGCAGCCATAGTTTAGCAAGCCTCTCTCTCTCTATATATATATATATATATATTTTCAACTAAACTCCAGATTCGGAGTTGCCGCCGGTCTGCACCTTCGACCGCTCCAGCGCAATGCGGAGGGCCATCTCCTCCTCGTAGTCGAGCCCGGAGCCATAGAAGAGGACGGAGCGAGAAAGAGTGAGCTAGGGTTCGGAGCGAGGCGTCTAAATTGTTTTTTTTATGGGATAGTTGTGGGGTCGGAGGTGGGTCGGGCCTGTCAAGCGGACGCGTCCGAACGTGCCCGGGCCGCCCCATATCCGCCCTATATTTGGGCTGGATATGAGGGGTGCCGGTCTGCTCGGGCGTTTGTCCATGTTTGAGAGGTCCAGTAGGGTTGATTTTTTTTTGACCGGTCAGTGACCGGACGGCCTGTCCGGGCATTTGAGACAGGTATGAGAGGCCCGGGTGTAGATGCTCTTAATCTCTACGAAAAACAAAAGAACAAAAGGCTGAGTTTTTGTTTTTTTTTGAATTTTATAGCGATTGATGTGTGCTTGATCTGGCTGAGTTTTTGTTCTTTTCTTTTTGTAGAGATTGATTTATGGTTGACTTAATAGCAGATTCGTAGGTTTAGACGGATGCAGAGGTGTTGCAAACCAGTACTCCCTCCATTCCACAATGTAGTGCTTCCTCTATCTCCGTGCTTCAACTTTGACCGTAAATTTAACTATCAAGACCGATTGCGGCGGGAGCAAAAATTATATCAGTGAATTCGTATTCGAAGAAGTTTTTAATTATGTAATTTTTTCACCCGCCGCAGTCGGTCTCGTTCGTTAAATTTATGATCAAAGTTCGACCTCGAGAAGCGCGGGCGCACTATATTTTGGAATGGAGGGAGTACAAAATAGACAAAGTTCCAATCACGTGGCTTAAATCGCTGAAGTCTGGGCCGTCTTTGGCCTTCAACCGTTGTTGTACGTTGGATCAATACTGAACGTTGGATTTACAGCCGCATGTTACAGCATGACTGCCAAGAGGCAAGTCACCTGATCCCGTCCGTCCAACACCAGCACATCGCTGATAGTGTGTTTGCTGTCAGACCACACTTGTCCAGCCGATAATGTGTTGCTGATAGATAATGCAACAGCCCTATGGAAAACTCGAGGTAACCATAATATTTCCGTACCTTTCTATCAAAATATAAGATGTTTTTGCAAGATAGTAGTACATGTACTAGTTGCTGTCTTTTTTTGCGGCATAGTTTGCTGTCGGTTATTTAAGTCGAGGAATTAGATGAAAATGGAGGGGGAGGCTTACCTTTCACTCACATTTTTTTTAAGTTGAGGCCATGCTTTCGCTGTTTCACCCACCAGATAATTCCCGCTGGTTATTTCCAACATTTAAAAAATGCATTCAAAGATAAATGATGAATCTATCAAACCACAAAGATCCATTATAAATGAACTCAATTATTGTTCAATCTTGATGTGCCGCATTCCATCATTTATTCATTTATGCACCCATTTTTCGCACCATCCGGAAGCATCTCATAGGGATGCCACCGGACCACTGCATTTCAGCGTTCATGGAAAATAATAAAATATGAAAACACTGGTTGGACAAGCAAAATTATTATAATCCACTTTATTGTCAAATGCACCCTAGAGAAACATAAAAGTCACGAGGATAGGTCATAGGCCCAACCCCGCCAACAAGTGTAGCAAACAATGTCGGCTAGATTCTTGATGCTCAAATTCTTAGCGCACTTGAATTCAAAAAATAATATCCTGGCAGAATTTGGGTTATCATATAATACTATGAAATGCGGATTATGTCATAGCACAGTTGCACAAAAAGAATAGGCACGTAACTGGGCCTGACATTTGTTTCCATAAGGCCCTTGTGAAAGCCCCAAACAGTTCATAAGAATGGCTGCCGAAACAAGGATACGATCCTAGATGGGCCTGAGCCTTGCCTAAAAAAAAAAAACTGGGAGCGTCTATTTGACGAGGGCTCTTGCGGGAGCCTTCCCAAGGGTCACTTGAGGTGGGTTGAGATCGCGCCACTTGCGCGCTCTCAGCCGTCGCCACGTGTCACGCACCGGGCATTTTCTTTGATCTTTATTTTTCTATCTTTCCGCACGTGTTTTCGGCTTTTAGATGATTTTTTTGGGTTTTTTGGCTTTTCGTTCTTTCACCGGATTCTTAGGTTTTGGAAAAAAAATTAAAAAGAAAATTTGCGTGAAAAAATGCATTTCTTTTTTCCTTCCACGAGAGGCACGGATTTGCTTTGGCAAGAGGCACATATTTGCTTATGCGAGAGGCACGACCGTGTCTCTCAGAAATAAAAAAAACATGTTTTTATTTTTTCCTTCCGCGCGAGGCACGGATTTGCTTCCCCGTCGGAAACAGAAAAAACGCGGTTTTTTTTCTTCCACAAGAGGCACGGTCATGCCTCTCGAAAATGAAAAAAAATGCGCTTTCTACTTTTTCCTTTTCACGAGAGGCACGGATTTGCTTCCGCAAGAGGCATAGTCGGGCCTCTTTTCAAAAAAGGAAAAAAGTGCTCCTAGTTGGTTTTTACATCTGGTTTTTAGGTCCGTCTTTTTCATGAAAAAAAAATCGTCAAAACCTATCAACATGGGATCTATTTTTGAAGATCTCGACGCGAGAAATCCAAGGGTAAAAACGGATCAAGATTTAGACAAACGGTTCAAGAGATAAAATGTTTTGAATAACCGGATTTCCGAAAAAAAGGAAACTCACATGTTGCAAAGAGTGCTTGTTAATTAGTGATTTCGAATAAAATGGCCAAGGTCTTGGTTCACAAACAAAAGATGGGCCAGTCCCAGTACGAAGCGAGCGGACCTAGACTCTTTCTCGAGCGATTTTCTGGTTGTCTTCCGCCGTTTCTTTTTCCCCTTTTTATTCTATTTATTGGTTATTTCCGGTTTTTATTTCTAATTGTTTTTTGCATTTACGGTTTTTCTCTTTTTACCTTTTATTCTAGTATTTTATTTAAATTTTTAAAAATCATGATATTTTAATTCACTAGCATATTTTCCATGAGTACTTGATTTTTTTGGAATTCATGATTATTTTTTGAAAATGATGGATAATTCTAAGTCTGAAGAATTTTTTTGGATGCGTTCGAACATTTATTAAAAATAAGAATTTATTAATTTGTAAGAAATATTTAAAAAGGAAAAAAATAATAAGTGTTTTTGAGACTATTTTCTTATTGTTGTGACCATTTTATAAAAATGGTACGCCGTTAGAGTGAGTGCGCCCGTGCTCCGCTGTTTTTAAAAAAAATCACAAATATTTTTCTATTATTTAACAATTTTAATCTTGGATTTCTATAATATGTCAAAGTTAAATCAAGAAAAAAAATAGAAAAACTATTTTCTTTGAGATAATGAGAAAAGCAACTACTCCCTCCATCCCATAATATAAGAGCAAAAAATGCTCTTATATTATGGAACAAAGGGAGTAGAAACCTAAAGAGCATAACAACTGTTGGTGTGTGCATGTAATTTCTCAAGGCCGGTTGTACCATCATATTCGTCCATTGTCGGCAAGTATTTCCAGGTCTTGATTTCTCAACAAGGCTCAACTAGTTGAGAATTTTTCTTTTGATTCAGAAGTTTCTAGATTACTGATGGAGAGGATCAATACCAGGACTACTGTTTTGCCCTTCCCCTTGTTTTTTCGTTTGAATTAAATTGCCATACTTCGATTGCATTGAAATGGAAATTGCTAGATTACTAATGGAGAAGATTATGTCTTCCCTTTTGATGTTTTTTGACATGATTTTGGGAAAAAAATTATATTGCCATCATGCATGCTACTCGAATGGTAAAACTTAGAATTATTTGTCTCTCTACAATTGCCATGGCAACTTTACGGTAACAACATTTTTGTAGAGTTGTCCGTGTGAGCAGTTTTTAAATTTTGTACTTTGCCATGCAATTACAATATATGGCACTTTTTCAACATGTTGTCCAGCAGTGATATGGAATTTTTTAGGTTAAACATTCTTATAACCTGGCAAGTTTAGACATTTTCAGTTCATTTACAGGACAATTAATGAATCTTTTTGTGTCATGTGAATGTGCAATGATATTCTACAGTTGCCATCATGCGTACTACTTAGATGGCAAATCTTAGATTTTTTTTCTATCATAGCCATAAATTTCTAAGATGTTTTGCACATGGCAAACATCATTGAAATTAATAATTTATTAAAACTTTTTACCATGGCAAAAAACTTTTGCCGCTAATTTTTTTAAATAATACATTTTTTATTAATTTTCATAAATATTACGCTGGGTAAATTTTTTCCAAAAATAATACACTGTCGGCCCGCTGCAGGCCGACTGGGCCTAGTCGGCCCACAGCAGGCCGATTGGACTCCAGTCGCTGTCGGCCCACTGTGGGCCGACTGGAGCTAATTGGCTCGCTGTGGGCTAATTGTTTTTGCAAAAAAAGTGGGCATAAAAAATATATGTTTAAAAAAATGTTAAACGTGTATAAAAAAATGTTCCTGATGTATAGAAAAAATGTACAATATATATGCAAAAAAGTTGACTAAAAATATGTTTTAAAAAGTGTTAATCATGTATTTAAAAATTGTTAAATGTGTGTATAAAAAATGTTCCTTATCTATACAAAAAATATAGAATGTGTATGAAAAAAAGTTGACACCAAAAAAAATGTTTGAAAAAAAATGTTAATCATGTATTTGAAAAAATGTTCCTTATCTATACAAAAAATATAGAATGTGTATGAAAAAAAGTTGACACCAAAAAAATATGTTTGAAAAAAATGTTAATCATGTATTTGAAAAAAATGTTCAATGAGTACACAAAAATGTTTCATGTATTGGAATGAAAGGTTAAACGTGTATAAAAAAATGTTCCAGCTCCGGATCCGGTATGGGAGCATCACGGAGCTAAGCATGATTGGTTGCTCTTTTTGTATGGAACTGCAACATTTTTTTCAAACATATTTTTTTGGTGTCAACTTTTTTTCATACACATCCTATATTTTTTGAATAGATAAGAAACATATTTTATACACACATTTAACAATTTTTAATCATGTATTTGAAAAAATGTCAACTTTTCAAACATATTTTTTTGGTGTCAACTTTTTTCATACACATTCTATATTTTTTGTATAAATAAGGAACATTTTTTATACACACATTTAACATTTTTAAATACATGCTTAACACTTTTTAAAACATATTTTTTATGTCAACTTTTTTGCATATATATTGTACATTTTTTGTATACATCAGGAACATTTTTTATACACGTTTAACATTTTTTAATTACATGATTAACATTTTTTTAAATATATATTTTTTATGCCTACTTTTTTTGCAAAAACAATTAGCCCACAGCGAGCCAATTAGCTTCGGACGCAATCAGCCCACAGTGGGCCGACAGGAGCCAGTCGGCCAGCTGTGGGCCGACTGGAATCCAATCGGCTTGCTGTGGGCCGACTAGGCCCAGTCGGCCTGCAGCGGGCCGACGGTGTATTATTTTGTAAATTTTTTTATCCAGCGTAATATTTATGAAAATTAATTAAAAAATGTATTATTTAAAAAAATAGCAATTTTGCCAAGGCAAGAATGTCATTACTATTTTGCCATGCCACCAATATAAATTCATTTTACCAACACAATTTTTGTCGTAGCAAAGGATTTTTGCCAGGTCACCAACACAAATTTTTCCATGGCAAAAATCTTATAATGTTTGCCTTGTTACCAATACATTTTTTGCCATTTCATCAACACAATTTTTGCCATGGCAAAAATCCTATAAATTTTGCTATGTCAATAAAACAATTTTTGCCATGGCGAAAAATTTATAACTTTTTTGCCATGCTACCATGTTCAACACCTCCTGATTTTTGCCATGTACATAAAACCATCAAAACAGAAAACCATTTTGAAACAAAATCCTTAATTACAAGTATAAACTTGTTTGCTAAGTAACCATGATATATAGAACATTTTCCATCAAAGTTTGCCATGTTTTCTCGTTTAATACCATGGCAGTTTTTCCTGTGTACGTTGTTTTTTCTGTATTTGACTATTCCAAATTTATATTATATTCTACGGAAAATTCATCGAGTTTACCATGGCAAAATTTAAATTTTGCGATGACAATTTTCTCTTTGTTTTTACCTCTCCTGGTTGTGTGTAAGAAAATTGAAGGTAAATTGGTGTATTAAAGATGGCAAAGTTAAGAAAATTCGATCTATTGATATGGTATTTTTCAGATGGAAGATTCGTTCGATCCAGGAGAGGAGAGCAAACAACCAATTTAGTTCGGTATTGGGGTCCAAAGAAAATGGCTATGGCCTTTTAAGCCAAATAAAGAGTTTATGCGCATCAAATTTGAGTGGATTCTTCGGTGAATATCATTTTTTTCCTTGACCAAAAAATTGTGTTTGTTTTTCTTCTTCAAATGTAGCAGAATGAGCAGAATAGGAACTATGTATATGGAGTTGAAGCAGACCACACGATCAGCTAAAAAAAAGGCAGACCACACGATGGAATACACATAAATGTTCTCGTATATTGCAAAACCAATGGCAATCACATATATATATTGTTCCGGATCCACAACTCAAACGGCAACCCAAATGACCAAAAACGATACGTATAGGAGAAAAAATCAAAATTATTAGCCGAAACGAACGGCTTCATCATCATGAAACAAGGGGAAAAAAATATCGCGGATCAATCAAGAGGGGTGGTAATCGGCGAAGTAGTTGCCGGGACAGGGAGAGAGGATTAGAGGAGGATGCGAGAGAAATTGAACCACAATCCCATATGCGTGCGCGTGGAGATCTACTGTGTCTTTTGGCCGGTAGTAATTGTTGTTGCTGCGGCGTGGCGTGATGGCCGTCGTCGTCTACATGCCCTGCTCTACCAGGTAGTCGCCCAGCCTCTCCACCACCAGGTTGCACTGCCCCGGGGTCATGGGCTCGTCGTAGATGCCGACCACCAGCGCCTGCCCGGTCTTCTTCAGGGTGATGCCTCCCGCGCCCTGCGATCACAGACGGAATGGAACGGATCCGATCCAAAGGCGATTGATTTTACGTTTGGTTTGGTCGGCGAGGGCAGAGATGAGAAGGATCCGACGTGCATGCATGGTTACCTTCTTGCCGCGGATGACGGCGCCAGGTTCACCCTGGATGACCATGTACTTGGCGTCTCCGAGTAGCAGCCCGGTCGGGGCGAGGGTCCCCGGCTCGTCGAAGTCCTTCATGATGTTGGTCATCTCCTCCGGCTTGAACTGGATCACGCATGCAAACATGTCAAGATCGTCGAAGCATGGCTCATGCAGGCGCCAAATAGCAACAAGTGGATTCGCCATTCTTGGCTTACGTACCGACGGGAAGTCGGCGCTCTGGGCCCAGACGGTGCCGTCGTGGCCGAGGATGGCGGCGGAGGCGAGGTGGTGGCCCTCGATGTCGCACATCAGGTGCTCGTCCACGTAAGTCTGCCACGACATCTTCGCCTTCCCCGGCGGCGCTACGGCAAGGAAACGGGGTCGACCGGTCTCTCGCGGCTGCTGCGGCGGCTTGTTGCGGTGGCGATCGAGGCGCACGTAACCGGCGGTGGGTGTGCAATCGCGGGGGGCGGAAGCCGGTATAAATAGGGTGGGAGTGGAGAGGAAGAGGAGGACGGGGAAAAAGGTCTGCATCCCTCCCCACTGCTGCTTCGTCCCAACCACCCGTCCATCTTGAGCTCGCCCTTCAACTTCGCGCCTCCTTTGGTGCGCTGCCATGCGCCATGCCCATGAGCCCCACCCACGGCCGTACGTCGCACACACCCCTGGATTCGGCCGCAATTTCGGCCTTGCCATTGGTTCGTTGGGCCAGTTTTCTCCGTACAGCTTAGAAAATAAGCCGCCTCTCTTTAGCCTAAAAAATAATTCTTCTTTTAAATTTGTTGAGTCTTCTAAATTGATTATCCGCCTCTCTGTAGCTTAAATAATAAATCATTCCATAATTAGTGTAGCTGTAATGAATGAGAGAGGCAAATTATGGAATAAGCTGAGAAGACAACTTATTTTCTAAGCCATCAAAAGAACTGGCCCGAACCCTTGAAAGAAAAGGTTTACAATAAGCATGGGCATAATCGTAAATCTTTGTAACTAACATATGATAATTATTTTTCTTTAGGGTGCTAGTAATAACGTGATGAGTAAGGTGTGGACCCAAGCCAGTGAGTTGAGAGTCAGCAACGTTGGATGTACACTGGGCCTGCAATTCGTACCGCCGATGGACTGGTGTGGGTCAGCCGAATCTTACTTTCCAGCACTCTGGCCGAAAGCGGTCGCCAAGTTGTTCTTGAACAAATTTGACAATTTTGACCTATAATCGAAATCAAATCACAGAATGGACTGGTTGCGAAACTATTTCACTCCCCTGATCCTTTTGCGCCACATCTACTGTGCAACGCCTTCCAGATAGGCGCTACACGGCCAGCGTCGCACCCATATGTGCCCAAGTCAGCGTGCAGCGTCCGAGAGCTAGGCGCCACACTACACAGTGCAGCGCCTAGCTCCTGGGCGTTGCACTAGTGCAGCGCCTGGGCGCTGCACAAAAGGGTTAGGGGAGTGAAATAGTTTCGTAACCAGTTCATTCTGTGATTTGATTTCGATTATAGGTCAAATTTGTCAAATTTGCCGTTGTTCTTGGCCTTCCAAACCCGAGAGCGGCGTTGCGAAGGCCGAAGGTCAGGTAGCTCGGTATCTTCTTCGTGGGAATGGGCCTCGTGATTGATTCTTGTAAGGCGTTTCCAAGGTATACGGGTCAGTTGCACATTGTCAGCCCTGCTCGCACAGGTCAAATGGATGGGGGCATGTCCGGGTTTCGAAATAGCACAGGATAAACCTGCCACGGCTGCAGAGTTGCAGCTGCAATAATTGTTAAACCGGCCCAACGTAAATGCAGCTTCAAAAAGTATCACTTTTTTATTCGCAATTTTCTGTGTATGTACTGTATGCACGCCTTTTTTTTTACATACACTACTACTCAAATAGGTGTGTAATTTGCTACTGATTTAGCGGAAATTCAATTCTGAGCACGGGCTCAGGTGCTCCCGATATCCCAGGCATCCCTTTACCTCGAGATCGCAGCACTAGGCAGTATTTCTCTCCCGTATATCTGCGTATTTGCTGAGAAATAAAAACAGGCCCACCTCATTTATTGCTGTTTGTTGGGGAAGCACCGTCCCGGTCCATAGAAAACGCTAACGACCCTGATGTTTTCCTGGGCCTTGCTGTACAGGCTTTCCACCTCAGCCGGCTTACTTCGTCTTCCCCACACCAAGTTTCATATGTGGATTCCGAGGGGAGTCAAAACTTAATCCTAGCTCAGGTCTAATTGCCCCTCAAGAAAAAAAAACTCAGGTCTAATTCACCTAAAAAAAGCTCAGGTCTAATCACACTGTAAAATTCGTTATGAGCACTCATTCGGGATTCAGGATGCAAGTGGAAGTCTGCGATGTGTCCACCATCTTCGGCACCGTCTGCAAGCGCTAATTGCAGGATTAACAACCTCCGCGTCCGCAAGTTCATTGCCTGCTGTGCCAGGCTGCTTTGTAGGTATAGAATAATTGTTGCTATGCAACTAGCTGTCCGCTGCTATGCAACCGATGAATAGTCTTGCCACTGAATAATTTTGTTGGCAAACTTTTTTATAAACTGAACAACAAACATTTGTCAGGAAAGGCCAATATGCAGTATTGCTTAGTCTGTACTGTATTGATTTTACAAGCTAATATGGTCAACGGAGAACAAAACATTGCAAGCGCCTCCCGGTAGCACTATGATCAACTTTGCATACTAGCTGCTATACACATCAAGATTTTACTGTGAATAGTTATTCTAGGCATAGAAGCTGAACACAGTTATTCTAAACACATATTTTACTTTGAATA
Source organism: Aegilops tauschii subsp. strangulata (assembly GCF_002575655.3). Lineage (NCBI taxonomy): Eukaryota > Viridiplantae > Streptophyta > Magnoliopsida > Poales > Poaceae > Aegilops > Aegilops tauschii. Next base: position 394,653,815 of record NC_053037.3, read on the forward strand.
ATTATTCTAAACACATATTGCCAAAAGTACAGATCTTCAACACTTCAGAATATTAAATACATGAAATGAGCATTGAAAATTCAGAATTTCTCATCTGAGTTCCTCTTTCTTGACGCCTCTTCATCTCTGCTTCTTGGTTCTGCACACGAACTCCAGTTTTGAGGTATCGATCCTCCTAATTAATTAAGCCATCAAAGTACCGGAAGAAAAGCCATTAGCTTGATTGCAACCGGCTGGAACTTGCACATCAATTTTGTTAAGGGACAAGAGCCATGAATACATGCATTATCACAGGAATTGGAAAACCTGTTCAGAACAACGTCAAACTAATATTAACCTGAATTACTCTAGGATAAGATATCCAGCACAAGAGATACAATGGACACAAATCGTTTTCCCTTCAACTGTTTCAGGCGCATCCCAGGTGGCAATGCGCTGCGCAAGGCCTTCCGCGATAGCTGTGTTCACATGTTTGATCTTCAGACATGTCAGCAATCATTATGATAACCTAAGATAATCAACATAATTCATATCTGTGAGATTACCAACAGAGAATTGGAAGTAAAAGACTAACTGTTTGGTTATCAGTTCACAATGTGGATTTACCTCGTTGTGTATGTTTGCTGAGATCAACCTTTAAGTTCTTAAGTACAATGGCTGCTGCACCATCATCCTCATGGATCATCCCAAGAAGTAAGTGTTTTAAGAAAATATAATGTGCAGTAGCGGCAATAGCAACAAAGAATAATGATAAAGATAACAAAAAGAAGTCGTAATGCTTAACAATCCACTAAAGATATTCTATGACGAGGAAATACAGTTGACCATAATGTACTTTGGATCTATGAAATGTTTTATCACAGCTCATTTTCTTGATTGCGAACAGAATTGGGCCATCACTGGAATCAACCGCATTGTTATTTCGGTTCAGTTTGGCTGAGTGACAAAAATTCTGACTTCAATTTGACTGAACAAGAGTTGGATGAAATTTGTGTGCTATTTTAATTCTGCTCAAATTCACGTTCACTTAAATATTTTGCCGCAATGCCATTTTAACCGATATATATATATATATATATATATATATATATATATATATATATATATATATATATATATATATATATATATATTCTTATTCTTATGCCTACTAAATGATATGCAATTTTGGTGAAATTTTATGGAAATGAGAACCATATGTCTGGACAAAACAGTCCCTAAAAAATGTTTGTGCTGATAAATTGATGTGCATCAGCATTTAAATTGACTGAATCAAGAACCGTCGACGAGTTGTAAACATTAGTATTGAGACATCGGTATATATTGACTAAATCAGGAACTGTCGATGGGCATGGAGTTTTATCAGGCGGAGCACTGCCCAGCCGTAGCCTGTAACGAGTGAGCAACTAAATCATTTTGCTTAGGACTACAGCAAAAAATCCATTGCTGGACACTCACCCACACAAAAAGGAATGAACAGCAAAAGCAAATTTTCACAACCATAGATGAGCGACAACAGTTGGTTTAATTGAAGCGTCTAAACAATTAAATTTATACGCACGTAGCCCCAACAAAATTTTCTCACCTACTAATGTGAATCAGTGGTGAAAATTATCAACAGTTCGTCACCTCTTCGTCTATCCTGGAGCTTCGGGATTCACCTTCCCGGTGGACCGCGTTGAGTGCATAGGCGAAGTGTTCTTCCTCATCTGGCCTGGCATCCACTTCTCTGCGGGCTACGGCCGCCGACCCCCTGGGCGCAGCCTCACGTGCAGTTCGACTCCTCCGCTACGACCTAATCCTCTCCGACTCGCGGCAGCACAGCAGGGGAAACCCGATCTGGATGCTCCAGGTTGTCGGCAAATTCGGGGGAACCTGGAATCGAAGCAACTCCGAAACTATATCAACGCAGTCAAAATCGCGACGAAACTATGCCCCCAAACTCGTAACAAAAATGGCATCGACGACAGTGAAGAGCTGGTTCCACACCTGTTGACCGGATCTAGCAGGAACTCCAATCCATTGGCCTCCATGGATTCGTCACCGGTAGAATCAGCCGCCATTTCAAATCAAACTCCCGGCGAGCCATGAGGCAGCCTCCACCAGAACCATCTACAACCTTAATTTAATTTCCGACTGCGGGCCTCAAGAGCACAACTGCGTGCTTCCCCCGGGAGCCTAGACGGCTTGGTTTGGTTTCTCATCCACTTCCCTTACTAACGACGAACTGGTCCATGGCTCAGCTCCCCAAGACGACGTTCTGCTCCTAGGCTCAGCACACCGCCGTAACGGACACAGCCCACGCAACGTACGAACTGGCCCCACAGCCACCACTGTGCACGCCCGTATAGCAGGTGTATTCCGCTTTTCGGTCGAACCAGCTCTGACACATCTGCCCCTCTTTTCCCAATCCCAACGCATCAACCAACGAACAAGATATTAGGTGCAGCTGAGCTCGAGCACCGAATTGCCGCTTCTCTGATTTAGCAAATAATTAACTAACTGTGCCTCTTTTTTTAAGAGCTCTCTTAAGATGGTTCCCTCTTACCCCATAAGAGGCAAGAGAAATATTTTATTTGAATCGTCTCATCAAGGATATGTTTGACCACACTAGAAAATGTAACACGGCAATTACTTTTCAAAAACGAATGTTTAAAATGTTTCCTACATCTACTTTTAATATAATAAAAGTTCACATTCGAGCCCCGTATGTATATGTTGTATCTACCATATGAAGACAAATAATTCTCGTGTTGTAAAATATGATGCATATTCATGTGATCATAAAAAAATATGCACGCACTACAAAATACATTATTATTATTCGTCATCATCGGTATCTGTATTTGTATTATTATGGGAGAGCCAGTAAACAAAATAAATTTACACATGCAATGTTAGGAACATGTATGACTTTCTCTTGTGTGAGGAATATACAAAACCTTCTCCATTATACATTTTCTTCTCTAACAAAAAAAATTGTGCAAGAACACTGGTACATATGGTAGCTTTGTTACAGAAAAATTCTGATGGTATTTTGACTGCTTTTTGCTATGATTTTGTTGACTAGTATTCATTTTTGGTGTTTTTTAAAAACAGATTCTATGGATTTTCTATTGTTTAGGTCCCAAACCGACAAATCAAAACATGCATAGACATATAGGACAGAACATAACAAACTTCTTATTTCGTTTGTTAGACATAATGATAAGGTGCTGAAAAAAAATCAATCATGAATCCAATGGTATTGATATGGTGGCGTATATGTTAATATAGTTTTTCACAAACTTGTTGAAAGTTTATAAAGTTTGGCTTTAGAAAAACCTAATATACGAAGTAAATAAGAAGGGAGGGAGTAATAGTTATATCAGCCTTGAGAAGTTAAAATTAAACGGTCTATGTTGCTTTGGACCACCTGGAAATTTCTCTAAAAAGAAATGTGCAGTCGATCGGGTGCTAATAACACATGTTCATTGTGGATTTCTCTATTTCTATGAAACTAATCCTCAAATTAGTGTGTGATTACCTACTGTTTTCTGAACAAAAAGTAGCTAATTGCGACTCTTTTCTTAAAAAAATGTTGTGGCGCAGGATTTCTCTGTTTCTACAAAACTAATCCTAAAACTAGTGTACAATTAGCTACCCTTTTAGCAAATAATTAGATAACTGTGCATTTTTTTCGACGCTAAAAGCACACTATCATCACGACGTTTTTCCCATCCTTAACAAAACTCGACTTAATCCATCATCTCGAGTGTATGCACAGATTAAACACAAACACATAGGAGTACACGTGATGATGTGATGTGACATGTTCTGCAAAAAAAATGAAGGCGCAGCAGTATCATGTGCCTGTCGCCAGCCCACCTGTTTCTTAAATGTACAGCATGGGGCCTACTCTAAAATACGGTGATATACTATCTTTCAGGCAAGGCTGCAAATTGCAATACATGTTGGCGCACGCATCCCCATGCTTGTTCGGCGGGGTGGATTAGGAGCTACCTGCAGACCGGCCTCTGCAACGCTTTTTCGTTCCAAACCCAAGTTACTACTTATTGCATCTTTTACATAGGCTACACCCCATACTTAACTTCTACACAGGGCTACAACCACAACGGATACATGAGAAATGAGAATTGTGGTTGTAGCCTGATACATGAGAAATGAGAATTTATCTCAAAATAATGAGAAATGAGAATATCATCGGCATAGTGGAGAACTAACATAACAATTGAGAAGATTAGAAGTTAACCCTTCAATAAAAAAAAGGGTAATGTAGTCTTTTATATCTAAATCAATCTATTCAATACATGTGATCTGCAAGCTAATATGATGATAACCTTTTTAAGTAACTTTAATACTCGTGTACACTTTTAAGAGGGGTGTATCGAAGCAAAACTAGTGAAGCTAACAGTTGAAGTGGAGTCACTGGAAAGTAGAAGCCCACATAATTCAGATATAGACAGCTTAATAATTCTGAATCTTAGGACCTCTGGTGAATGAAACGATGAGGTTACATCACCGGCGCAGCATGAATACTGATACGACCTTCAAATAACAACGAAGAGATTCCAAATTAATAGCATGATGCAAAATGCAGTAAAGATGAGCACAGTTAGAGAGACCACATCGGCAACACATTTCTAGTTCTCAATGGCAACTAACATATATTGTTCGCGCAGCGATGTACATCCACAGAGAATAACATACTGCATAATAGGTCCCTACTGCCACCTTTCACCACACATAAGAACATTACTGGTTCCCAGTATTAGGCAATTAGCCTCTCACCTTCGATCCGAACATACTAACTAGAGCGTGCTCCGAAAATCACAGAAAGCCCACGGCAATCACAATGGGAAGCACAGGGAGCAGAAGGGTGCGGGATTGGGCAAACAGTGACGAGCTGGAGCCGCTTGGAGCTGGAGTGGCGGTTGAATTTTTGGTGCTAATCTTGCTGCTGTAAGAAAGAAGAAGAAAAACAATAGTTAGTGCAAACTGTTGATCAGACCAGTAGGTGGGCATGTTCATCACATTTGCAAAGAGAGATCGGGGAGTTTTTTCGTACCCGGCTGCCATGTAAACACAAGTGTCATAACCTGCAAGCAAAGCAATACAAAATCATTGAGAAGATTATCCAGCTGACACTAAAAGCAACATCGACAGTAACATTAAACCAACAAGTACAAGCAAAAACTGGTCACACTTCACAGCTCATAGGAGAACACCAGGGTAGTGATGCAGAGGCAACACACGAGGATCACAACTAGTTTAGTCATCTAGCATTGCGTGAAGCAGCATGAGACAGCACCCATCGGTAAGCTATATATTAAACTGTAACTACATGATCAAATTTTCATATAAATTGTTCGCATATGAACCATGCAAGGTACCATTTATATTATAAAAATGTCTATGCATGTTTTTTTTTCTTATCAGCGCATAAGTCGATTCATGCAGAACTAGCAAATAAGAAGATTATGCCTGTGAATCCTATGAAATGTTATAGCATAATTGGTATACAAAATGAATCGATCATATCTCAAAACTGATGATGCTCATACCATTTGTCTAACCTAATAATTTTAGCTAGAAGCGGCAGAGGAGAGAAAGCGTAATAAAATATTAAATTCATGATTAGGCATTCAAAAGTCAAAAGGCTATGTTATTACAGTAAATTAAGTAATGCACTATCTTCTCTGTAGTCTCTAGACAAAAAGACACTCAGTCAACACCTGATAACTGTATATATATTCATCAAAAGAAATACTCATCTACATGTCCAGAAATACAGCTAGCATCATATCAATGGACTTACGGTTGCAATTTCAGTCAAGGACCTGGATACTATCATAAACACTGTAGTCAGCACATATTGTCTGCAAGTATAGGCTTACAATTGGCTAGTTTTCAGTATTCAGACTACATCCAAAGCTAGTAATGAAGCAGAGATAGTATAAGGTGCAAGCATTCGTTACATTATCAATGTAGTTGTTTTAAGCACAGGATACTTACTTGGATCTTTGGTCGTCCGCATTCCAGCACCACCAAATCCACAAGCCACATCAGTAGCTCCATTTTGCTGATAATAGCTGTTGAATGCATATGAAGCATGTGAAACCAATGTGTCGGGCTGGTAGCAGGGTTGGCTTGGTTGAATAGCAGAGCAATCGACATTGCCTGGGCCGCATGCCCAATTTAAGCCATTCTGCAGAGCCGTCTCCGAGACATTGGTTGAAGCAACACACCAAGTACCATTTGAACGGTTTCCTCCAGTCATGATGTCCACATTTCCTCGGCCAGTCCAATCTATGCTGTAGATGGAGCTTTGGTCTGGAGAGAAGAGTCCCCAGTTCCTCTCCGACTCGATGCCCGGCTTCCTGTTCTCATTGAACAAGGAGAAGATGTAGACATCTATTTCTTCCCCGGGCTTGGCAGGCGTGCCGCTGTCATTGACAACATGACGAATCAGATTGGTGTTGTAAGTCTGAGCATTGTCCGGAGTTGCCCCGGTCTCCTTGGCAGCTCCCTTGTGCGGCCATCCTGTCTCGGTGATCATGATCTTGAGTGTCTTGAAGTTCAAAGCCATGAGCGCGAAGAAGATGGAATCGACCTGCGCATCAAACATGTTTGTGTAGACCAATCCAGTGTTGGGATCAATCACGCCCTCGGACTGCGGCGAGAAGAGGGCGTAGTTCAGCGAGACATTGCTGGGCGAGTTCTGGTAGGCGTAATAGGGGTACAGATCGACCATGAAGGGCGCCTGGTTCTCCACGAGGAACTCCAGCATGGGCTTGAGGAAGTGCGCGTAGCTGCTGTTGAACGCCCCCGCGGACGGCGGGAAGGACCGGGAGAGCACCCCGAGCGAGTGCGTGCTGGAGATGGTGATCTTTTTGTGCAGGCCGACCTTCTTGAGGGCGGCGTGCACATTGCGCATGGCCGGCACGACGAGGGCGGAGACGTTGATGGGGCTCTCGGTGATCTCTGCGCCGACGGTGATGTAGGTGATGATGGTGGCCGGGTAGTAGGGGAGGATGCTGTTCTTGAGCCAGGTGTCGACGTTGGACTGGTACTGCGAGAAGGCGAGGAGGTCGGCGTTGGGGACGCCGACCATGAGCTCGACGCTGGTGTTGGCGAAGGCCTTGATGACGTCGATGTTGGTGTCGTAGATGCGCACGTACTTGATGGACTGCTGCCGGATGAGCTGCGCCACCTTGTCGGGCCCCGGCAGGTCGTCGGCGTTGCGGCCGTAGCAGATGCCGGTCTTGCCGCCGTGGCAGTGCCCTGCAAGTGCAAAAGCCCCACATCAGGATTCAGGGGCGCGCAATCTCTCTTTATTTTAGCCACCATTGACGCGTCCATTTAGTATTTTAATTCCATGCCAGAAAAACAAACAATCTGGTCAAAAGAACATATTCGTCGGACATCATCACGGTACCATACGCATTGCAGGTAGCTAGCACCCAGCGGGAAGCAAGGCATCTAGCACTCGGCTTCCACTTAACCAAGATTTCACATTCCAAAAGGGCAACCACTACTATCAAGTATTACCAGAAGACGAACCGGAGGAGCATGTGGTCAAGAACTCACCCACGAGCAGCAAGAAGAGGAACGCGGAAACCGCCGCCGCATGCCGCCGCGCCATTGGCGTCCCAGCCCCGAGCTGGGCCTCCTCCGCGCTGACAAGACCTTGCTCTTGCCGTCCGCGCTCCTGTGCTGGCTACGCGGCCGGGAAGTGTGACAGTTGAGTGGAGTGGAGGGGAGGAAGAGAGAGGAGGACGGGCTGATGCCTGACGCTGGCCAAGGGGCGCAGGCGGCGCAGCGGAGCAGACGTGGAATGGAGTGCGCGCGTGACTGTCGCGGGCGGGCGGAAGCGGACGCGGACGCGAGGGGGTGCGTTATAAAATAGGGTTGAGGGCGTTTAAACAGAGGTCGCACGGGTCCGGAGTAGAAACGGAAGGGGGGAAGGGGGGAGGGGAGCCGATGGACCGAGCTGCAGCAGCGAGGAATTTCCTCAGGGAAAAAGAAAAAGGAGTAAGCGAGGAATGTTCGCTTGGACCGGGACCACACGGCTAGGGTCGACGCGTGAGCTCACGGGGTCTTGGTAAAAAATGACCTTGCAACATTGGCTAGTGTCAAGTGACGTACTCCCTCCGTTCTAAAATAGATGACTCAGTTTTGTACTAACTTTAATATAAAATTGAGTCATCTATTTTGGAACGGAGAGAGTAGCTAATAATTCGTGAGGAAATAGCTAAACTGATTTGTTTCCTGCCAGTGATTGCATTTTCCAAAGATTTTGGCTTTAACTATCGGTAATTGTAGCTGGCGGACGTTCGCTACATGGAGGTGGCAAATGAACCATCTTTGATGGAATTTTGAGTTGTAAAATAAGATCAAGCGACGGCAATTTTAAACGAAAATTGCCTTCTCGGAGAGAAAATGTTATGTCGCCTGAAGAAATTGCCACCTCGCCCACTGCCACACAACTAAAAATGCCATGCGAAGGTCCGCAAATACCACCCTCCCCGGCGAACGTTTGCCGGGTAAGGGGGTCCTTAATTAAAGGTCTCACGAGGGCGGTGGGATTTCATCGTGGCTTAAATCTTACTCCGACGCTCTGAAATACTCCTACCAGTGAAACTTATATGAACCACCTCTTACATGGATATTGAAAAAGAATCGTATACTCCCTCCACCAAAAATAAGTGCCGGTGATTTAGTATAGACCCTCCAACACTTATTTTGTGACGGAGGGAGTATGAAAGTTCTTCAACACCGATGTGAAAACATGCGTGGATGTCAACTAATTTGGAAAGCCTCACTAAAAAGCTAATTCGAAAAGACTAAAGCCTTTGCAATAAAAATACACATGAAATGCACTTTTTTTAGAATCATGCAAGAAAGGAAACACAACCAGTTCAACAGCTACAAGTCCAACAAAACAAAGCTAAATACAGCCTAAAACGACAAGACAAGACACGGAAGCTCAACATGATGACCACCACTAAGAAGCAGCTAAGGAAGGATCGGTCGTCCTAAGCTTGCCATTTCCTTTTTTCTCGAATATGCACGAGTGTGCATATCATATATTAAATAAGAAAGGCAAAGAAAGCCTCCACCACAATTACACGGTTTCTTAGTACATATTACTCCTCACTAGTCTCCCACCTCTCCACCCTACTAAAGAAGGCAGTTACATTCCCTTTCATTAGCCCGGCCGATGCCCACAGTTGGCCCTCTTGCCTCACTCTCCCTAGTAGATACTCCAAGGAAGGGCGCGCCCCATCAAAGATAATACCATTCCTATCCTTTCGCAACTCCCACCAGACTAGTACAATAATAGTACGAAGATCCTTGATGCTCATGCCTTCTAATCCTTGCTTGGCCACAGCCCATTCCGCCAGCTTGTCCTGTTGAGTGGGAGTCCAATCCGGTTTGCCCAACGCCTCGCAGATCCTTGCCCAAGCAGTCCTAGCAAAGACGCAAGTGAGTAGAATGTGGTTAATGGTTTCGTCCTCCTGGTCGCAAAACGGGCACGCGTCTTGGTGCGGCAACCCTCTCCTCGCTAGTCGGTCCGACGTCCAACATCGGTGCCTGGTGGCTACTGCGTGTTAGTTGCTTCATGAGATCGCGGGTTCGAATCAAGCTTGCCATTTCCCATTGCTGGTTTCGTGGCTTGTCACTATAATGTTGCTTTATGTCGCACAACTGTGACTTCTTCACCTCTCCCGAGTTATGTTGAGACCACCGTTGGTCAATGAACGATACACCAGAGTTTCGACTCGGATTTCGGTTATGAGCATGTTTACATCCGCGGTGGCAACACCGTAGCGAATATTATTCAGCTTCCTCTTGAGCATGTGTGTATGTGTTAAAAAACTGAATGCTGATAGAAAGAGACAACATTTTAGTCCATAGTATTCAACCTTAAGCCACAACAAAAACCAACCATTTGCATGTATCATTTGTTTGGCATAATCCCGTCACTAGAGATAGAAGATCTGATGGTCAACCGTTGAAGAAAGTACTTGGGAGGCATGATTAGGCGGTGCTAGTGGGCGTTAATGAGATGCTTGAGTACTATATTTTCTTCTACCCAAAATCCCCTTGATATGTTTCTGTTTTGAAAACCTCCAAAAATGCAAGATTCATTCAAAATAATTTTTTGCTTGCTCCATACCTAATTAACAGTCAAGGTCTAAACTGTGGGCAAAATTAGTGCTATGAAACTATCTGTGGCAGGGTAGTGAGCTTAAGTGCAATCATTCGAATGCAAATATCTCTTAATTATGACTGTGGGATTTGTGAGAATGGATATATTACGAGCTGATAAACCCTTTTACTCATATGTCAATATCCCTTTTATTCTTATTATTCCTTAATTTCTCGAGGACGAGAAAAACTTAAGCTCGGGGAGTTGATGAGTCGATATTACGTCACTTTTGTAAGCGGGTTTTGAGTTGGTTTTCATAGGGTTTTCGATATTTCTCACGCCTTTCTGACGCTAATACTTTGAGAAAGAAAACAACTTAGTTTTGCTATTGATGTGCAGGAATAAATATATTTGGAAGAAAACCAATCAATATCCTGTCAAATAAAGCCATTTGGAGCAACTTATTCTTTAGACAACCGAGCAACCAGAGGGCAAGACGGCGCATGGTACAAACGCTCCCGCTTTTACCATTACTATTGCTACTGCTATCAAACTATCATACTGCTTTGCTACTGATCACCTTGTTGAAAATAATTAATCTCCAGGTGTGGTTGAATTGACAACTCAGCTGCTAATACTTACAAATATTCTTTGGCTCCCCTTGTGTCGAATCTACAAATTTGGGTTGAATACTCTCGCCTAAAAAACTGTTGCGATTCCCTATACTTGTGGGTTATCAAGACCTTTTTCTGGCGCCGTTGCCGGGGAGCATAGCTATATTTGTTGAGTCACTTGGGATTATTATCAATTTATCACTATGAAGAAAATCTGAAGGATGCTAAGACAAAGATTTTTCCCTCTAAGACGAGGGGAGGTAAGGAACTGCCATCCAGCTCCGCTTTAGATTCACCTTCTGTTATAAGTAAACCTGCAACACCACCACATGCCATTAATCCTGATATATCGCAAGTTATTGATGATGCTACTTCTGCTATGAATGATGCTAGTACCTTGCTTGATGATAATGTGCCACTAGGTGAATTTCTTGATGAACAAATTGCTATAGTAAGACAACATGATATTGTTGAAACTGATAATGAGCTTGAAACTAAAAATCTTGAAACACCTACTAGAACTAGCCCTCCTAGATATGAATTGCCAAAGGTACCGGAAGGTTATGTTATGGGTGAGGAGGCAACTAGAGATATTCTTGCTTGTAAGGATAGAGATGATCTAGAGAAATTATTATGCAAGTATAAAGAAAAATCTCTGAATGCTAGAATGAAATGTGATCTTAAGTTTCCTACTTCACATATCTTTATTGATGATAAGGATTATGAATTCTCTGTCGACCCAGAGTTAATTATTTTGGTTGAATCTGATCCTTTCCATGGTTATGAAACTGAAACTGTTGTGGCACATCTTACTAAGTTCAATGACATAGCCACCCTTTTTGCTCATGATGAGAAAATTAGGTATTACTATATTTTAAAATTATTTCCGTTCCCATTAAAGGGTGATGCTAAAGCTTGGTACAATACTCTTGGTCCTGGTTGTGTGCGTAGTCCCCAGGATATGATTTATTACTTTTTTGAAAAATATTTTCCTGCTCATAAGAAACAAGTTGCCTTACAGGAAATACTTAACTTTGTGAAAATTGAAGAAGAGAGTCTCCCACAAGCTTGGGGGAGGCTTCTCCAATTGCTCAATTCTTTGCCTGATCATCCTCTTAAGAAAAGTGAAATACTTGATATCTTCTATAATGGACTAACCGATGCTTCTAGGGACTTCCTATATAGTTGTGCTGGTTGTGTTTTCTGGGAACGAACTATTGGACAAGCTGAAGAATTATTGAATAACATGTTGAAAAATTATGATGATTGGGCTCTCCCTGAACCACCTGCTAAACCCACTCCGAAGAAGAGGGGTATTTTATATCTCATTCCTGAGGATATGCAAGAGGCAAAGAAATCTATGAAGGAAAAAGGTTTTAAAGTTGAGGATGTCAAAATTTTACCTCCTATTGAAGAAATACATGGGATTGATAGACCACCACTGCCTAAGGTGGTAGAGAATAAATTCTCTAATGAAATTTAATGTTAATGATAATCCTCACAAGATGCACCCTAGCCAATGCCTTTATGAGTTTGAGAATTACATTAGAAAACAAAATCACTTCAATGCAAATGTTATGAAACAATTGAAATACAATTCTGATATGATTGCTCGCTTGAGTGACTTGTTATTTAGAATCTCAAATGATGTTAGACGTGTGGGAAAGCATGCTTCTATGGTTCAAACTCAGTTAGAACAAGTTGCTAAATCTCAAAGAGAATTGCTTGATGAAATGAATAACAACATACATGACTTTGTTGTTAGAGTAGCAACCAGAGGAGGCAAAATGACTCGGGAACCACTTTATCCTGAGGGACACCCAAAAAGAATTGAACAAGACTCTCAAAGAGTCACCACTTATGCATGTAGTCCTTCCAAAAAGAAAAAGAAGAAGAAAAATGATAGGACTTTGCATGCCTCTAGTGAACCTGAAGTAGAAAAACCTCCTGATAATAATAATGAAGTCTCTATCTCTGATGCTGAAACTCAATCTGGTAGTGAACACTCACCTTGTGATAATGAAAATATAATGATGAGGTTCATGAAGACACTCAAACAAATAATAAAAAACTAGACAATGATGTTGAGATAGAACCAACAGTTGATCTTGATAACCCACAACCTAAGAATAAAAGATATGATAAAAGAGACTTTGTTGCTAGAAAACACGGTAAAGAAAGAGAACCATGGGTTCAAAAACCTATACCCTTTCCACCTAAGTCAACTAAAAAGAAAGATGATGAAGAATTTGAATGCTTTGCTAAAATGCTGAGGCCAGTCTTTTTGCGTACTCGCTTGACTGATATCCTTAAAATGCCTCCTTATGCAAAGTATATGAAAGACATCATCACCAATAAGAGAAAAATACTGGAAGCTGGAATCTCCACTATGCTTGCTAATTATACTTTCAAAGATGGAGTACCTCAAAAACTTGGAGATCCGGGAATACCAACTATACCTTGCTCCATCAAAAGAAATTATGTGAAAACTGCTTTATGTGATTTGGGAGCTGGTGTTAGTGTTATGCCTTTCTCTTTATATAAAAGACTTGATTTGAATAAACTCACACCTACTGAAATATATTTGCTAATGGCTGACAAATCAACTGCCATACCTATCGGTATTTGTGAGGATGTGCCCATTGTTGTTGCTAATGTTACTTTTTGACTGACCTTTTTTATACTTGAGATGCCCGAGGATGACAACATGTCGATTATCCTTGGTAGACCCTTCTTGAATACTGCAGGGGCTGTTATTGATTGCAATAAAAGCTAGGTCACTTTTCATATCAATAGTAATGAGCATAAGGTGCACTTTCCGAAGAAACAATTTCAAGTGAATGGTATTAATGTTATTGAAAAATCTCCGACTATCACTATTGGATGTTTCCAACTACCTCTACCTACTGCGAAAAAGAAATATGAAATGCTTATTGTTGGGGACATTCATATCCCCGTTGAGGTAACTTAGTGATTTACGAAAGTTCTTCGGTTTCATGCTAATCAAAAATGGTTGTTAATAAGACTTGATCAACCTTATTAATGGATCATTTTTGAGAAGTATGAATTTGATGAATTTAGTGAGCCTACCTTCTGTCCCAACCTTTTGTTTTCTGTTTTATTAGTGAAAGAACATGCGGTGCCCCCATGTTTGGTTTTGGTAATTGATAACAATCTCTATGGACTAATGGTTGCCTTGAGTTATTTGAAGGTTTTGTCCATAGGCTTTTCTTGGAATGCATGTGTTGGTTTCAAGGAGAGTTTGTATCGACCAAGGTGCTATTCAAGGAATTACCTAAAGATTGGTCTTGTGAGAGGTTGATCAAGACTAAGTCAAAGAGTGAATCAAGTTGATCAACACACAAAGCGTAGAAGATGTACCAAGAGGGATCAAGCGATCCCATGGTATGGTAAGCATTGTCAATTATGCTTTGTGTACTAACCCATGGTCTTCGTGAGAGTTCTTTGTGGGGTTAGGTTGCGGTGTGCAAGTTCAAGTGAAGCATCATGAAGAGATCAAATTCTTGAAGCTTGCCATCCACTGTGGTGACAATGGACTCGTGAAGATGTGCGGAAGGGTGGCTCACCCATAGTGGAGTATGGGGGAGCAATCAACTAGTCTTCATCGAGCCAACGCAATCAAGAAAGGTGGTCCAACTTGAAGGAGTCAAGATCGTCATCATCTAGCTCAAGTGGACCATGTGCAAGGCAAAGGTTTGCCCTTGATAGGTTTTCTATTTTACCGGTCTCATGGTGGTAGTTGGGAGACCGGGTTATAGGATCGATTGTCGTACTATCAACGGGGGCTCTCGATGAGTAGCTTGATCGTATTGTTCGTAGAGAGCTCAAACCATTGCATCCTTGCATCATATTTCTTGGTTCTTGTTTGGTTCTCTTTGTGAGTTTTGGAGCTTATGGTCATCTTGATGACAAGCTCGAGTTCATCGAAAACGGAGTTCACATGCATCTTCTATGATGTTTTCGATGTTGGAGGTTCTGCCGGTTCTTCTCTGTTGGAGGTTTCCCTCCGCTTTTTGTTAGGCATACCTCCGCTGTTTTGGTGCTACTCGTTGTCTTGTATCCAATAAGCTTGAGTTTGCTCAATTCGGAGCTCATTTGCAGAAGTTATGGCAATTCTGGTTTTATTGGATCTGTCTGTTGTCTTTAGCTGCGTTTTGAAGCCATCCAAGTGCTAAAGCCTCTGTGGCGTGCAGTAGTACTGCTCAAGGGAGCGGTAGTACCGCAGGGGCCAGCGGTAGTACCGCTCCTGGTGAGCGGTAGTACCGCTGCCTCTAGCCCAAAATGCTGGCGCGCACGGAAGTAGGCGCGGAAGTAATTTTTTACTTCCGCGCCCTACGCTGTAGTACCGCTCCTGGTGAGCGGTAGTACCGCTGCCTCGTGTCCTGGCGCTGTTGCGTGCAGTAGTAGGCACGGATGTAATTTTTTACATCCGCCCTTACACGGTAGTACCGCTCCCTGTGAGCGGTAGTACCGTGCCAACTTTTTCTCGTAGCTAGCTCCAACGGTTGTAGGCGCGGCAGTTATTTTTTACATCCGTGGTCGCGCGGTAGTACCACAAGGGCAGGCGGTAGTACCGCTCCTGCAGTAGTACCGCCCTGTTGCCCCTTTCCAGTGTTGTTTCATTGGGCTTCTGCCATCCTAGTGGTACGTAGTACCGCTCGTAGGAGCGGTAGTACCGCTCTGTGCGGGCTGTGAGCATAATGGTTGGATTTTTTCCCTCCTATAAAAGGGGGTCTTCTTCCCCAATGAACCTTATCCTTGGAGCTCGCGTTCTTCCCCCATTGTTGACCTTCTTCGAGCTTGCTAACTCTCAATCCCTCCATGGATTCTTGCTAGTTTTTGAGGGAAAAGAAAGAGGAGATCTAGATCCACATTTCCACCAATCACTTTCTCCTCTATATGAGGGGAACCCCTTGGATCTAGATCTTGGAGTTCTTTGTGTCCTCCTCTTCATTCTTCATCTCATTTTCCTCCCTAGCATTAGTTGCTTCGGTGGGATTTGGGAGAGAAGGACTTGGGCACTCCGTGTGCCCTTGCCATTGCATTTGGTGCATCTGTTTGAGTTCTCCACGGTGGTACGTGGAAGTTACAAGTTGAGAAGCTTATTACTCTTGGGTACTTGGTACCCTTGAGCTTGTTCCTCTTGGGTGCTTGGGCTCCCTAGACTGTTGGTGGTGTTCGAAGCTCAATCATTATGGTGTAAAGCTCCGGGCAAGCGTCGGGGTCTCCAATTAGGTTGTGGAGATCGCCCCGAGCAATTTGACGGGTACCGGTGACCGCCCCCAAGGGTTGCCAAAGTGTATGGGTTCGGTGACCGCCCCCAAGGGTTGCCATTTGTACGGGTTCGGTGACCGCCCTCCAGGGTCCCTTAGTGGAATCACGTCATCTTGCATTGTGCGAGGGCGTGAGGAGATTACGGTGGCCCTAGTGGCTTCTTGGGGAGCATTGTGCCTCCACACCGCTCCAAACGGAGATTAGCATCCGCAAGGGTGTGAACTTCGGAATACATCGTCATCTCTGCGTGCCTCGGTTATCTCTTACCCGAGCTCTTTACTTATGCACTTCACTTTGTGATAGCCATATTGTTTCTTGTTATATATCTTGCTATCACCTAGTAGTTTATCTTGCTTCGCATAAGTTGTTGGTGCACATAGGTGAGCCTAGTTGTTGTAGGTTTTGTGCTTGACAAATTAACCGCTAGGTTTATTCCGCATTTGTTCAAGCCTAAATCGTAATTATTCTAAAGCGCCTATTCACCCCCCTCTAGGCTGCATCCTCGATCTTTCAATTAGTTAAATAAAATAAAATGCCAGGTTTTATCTGTTTTCTGATTTTCCCGTGCAATAAAAAAATGACCTTAAAATAGAAGTTCCCAAAATGCTCTGAAAATTTAATACGATTTTTTTCTGAATATTTAAGAATTTGTTGTGCAAATAATATCAGAGGGAGGTGCACTAGGTGGGCACAACCCACCTAGGCGCGCCCTGGTGGGTTGTGGTCCCCACGAGGGCCCCCTCACTTATCTCTTCATCCCACATCATCACCTACCTCCAGAAAAAATCACCATTGCTCTCTCCCTCTCTCTCTCTCTCTCTCTCTCTCTCTCGTGTTCTTGCTCTCAAACCCACGGATTTTGATCTCTTTGCTCGAAGCTCCGTTTCCGAAACTGTTTCGGGGAATTGTTGCTTGGTATGTGACTCCTCCGTTTGTCCAATTAGTTTTTGCTTTAGTGGATTATATTTTGAATAATTAGCTAGTCTTGGTGCTGCTGTAGATGAGCTTGCATGTTGAATTCTTAGAGTTCTAAGTAGTTTGAATGCTTGCTATGGCCTATATGCATCCCTATGAGTAATTGCTACCAATCTTGTAAAGTTTTGTTGAGGAAATTTTATGGACTAAAAAATTCAGAACTTTTGTTCATAGGAAAAACATGCGTTTCTTTAGGAACTTTGCTTCCAAGAAGAACTCCAAGGGAGTGACTGGGGAGTCATCTGACAACGATCTCCGCACCCGGAGATTGGCGGAGCTACGGCCGTGCGAATGGCCGCATACCCCGTTCATGGAAGGGGCCGGAATCCTTCAGGAGTTTGCACAATATGCTGCTAATGCCGGCCTCACCAACTTCATCGCAGCTGAATGTGAACAGTATCATCTCCTCACAAATTCCTTTGTGCAAAGTTTTAATTTCCTTCCTAGGAATAATCCCCCTGAAGTGCAGTTCAAATTATACGCTGAACCCCATCAGATACCGCTTACTGAGTTTTGTGAAATATGTTTGCTTCCTTCTGACGGTGGTTTGGTAGAGCCTAGGCCCGCAGAGTTTGAAGGCTTTTATCGTACTCTGTCTGTGGGGGATGAGAGAGGAGTGTCGAATGTCACCGCCACTAGTTTGCACTTTCCTGCTGTTCATTATTTTGCTCTTTTCATTGCAAAGTGCTTGCTTGCTAGAGAGAAGGTGGGTGCACTCAGTGCCCCATGCCTTGTTGTTTAATGTCGTGCACTTGAAGGCGACAACACTTCTAGCTTGGGAGCTATTGTTGCACATCGCCTCCACATTAATAAATCCAAGGGTAAAATACATGGTGGTATATACACTACTCGCCTGGCGGCTCGCTTTAACATTCAGATACGCCAGCATGATTACCCTTTGCCCAAGGTTCACCTAGATCGCGTTGCTATGGAATACCATCAGTTTATTGCTGCCGATTACCCTGACATTCCTATTCCTTATAACCTGGTTTTCAGTGTGAAAACTTGTGATATTATTCCATTGCATGCACCTGCTCTTTTTCATCCTATTGCCAGGGGTGGATACAGGATTATGCGTGCGGACATCATCGCTTACCGGAACAACCTAGCTGCAGCACAGGAGGAGCCTCAGCAGTGGGATCCACAGGCACCCGCTCCACAACATTTCGACGTGGGACCCCATGGTTTCTTCGACTACTGACTGATTATCAAGTTAGGCCAAAAGTCTAAGCTTGGGGGAGTACGTATTCCCACCGACATTACATTCATGTTCACACATTTCATTTGTTGGTGTCCACACATTTTCATTGTATTATCCATGCTTAATTTATTTTCTCACTTTCTTCTTGTGTGTTTGAAAAACTTTGAGAAAATCAAAAATTATTTCCAACTTCTTTTTGCTTTTTCTTTCTAGAGTAGTTAGCTGTAGCATTAAAAAGAAAACCCAAAAAGATTTCCTTGTTCTTCTTTTGCTTGTTGGGAGCTTTCCCTTGTAAATAGTTTTTCTCGTTTTTGTTTTCCCCTTTTATTTGCTTCTTCCAGATAAAACCAAAAACTCCAAAAATATTTCAGTGTTTTTCTCTGAATTTCTTTTCTCTTTATTGAGTCGTACCGAGGAGAAGACCACGATGAAAATGTTGAGTGGCTCTCATATGCATAATTGTTAATCTAACAAAGAGCCCATTTTACCTTGTCTTCTCCTGTTGAATAAAATGTTTGCAGATTCCAGCTTAGTCAACGACACTCTTGCAATATTATTATTTTCATATCGTTCGGTCGTGCAAGTGAAAGGCAATAATGACGACATTTGATGAACTGGTCGTGGTAGAGAGAAACGGGTATGAACTCAACTTGTTCTGTTATTTGTAAATATGTTTAACCTAGTATTCATGATTCAGCCCGTTATGATTAAACATGTTTGCAATGACAATTAGAAATTATAGTTTCTCATGCCATGCATAAGTAGCTGGGAGTGGATAATGATTTATCTTAGATGTCAACATTGCGATAAAATGATTGTGATGTAGTATGATGATATGGTATCCTCCTCTGAATGTTCGAGTGCCTTGACTTGGCACATGTTCATGCATGTAGTTGAATCAAAACCAACATAGCCTCCATGATATTTATGTTCATGGTGTTCATATCCTACTCATGCTAGTGTCCAATGTCATTTATGCATAATCCATGTTCATGACCGTTGTTGCTCTCTAGCTGGTCGCTTCTCAACATATTTGCTAGCCTTCGCCTGTACTAAGTGGGAATTATGCTTGTACATTCAAAACCTGAAACCCAAGTTATTGCAGATGAGTCCACCATACCTACCTATATGCGGTATTACCCCATCATCCTAAGTAAATTTGCATGTGCCATCTCTAAAAACTTCAAATAAATACCCTTTTTGTGCGCCTGGATCGTTCATGGAACGATAGGAGGTAGTCGGTATCTTCCATGCTAAGTGGATTATTCTCAGGTCGAGTGTTTATTCACTCGCTATCGCACGAGAAAGGGGCGGTAATAGGGATTCCTAGTCCCAAACTGCAAACAGAAAAGAGCTTACAAATAATCAAACAAAAACTCCTACGGAGTCATAACCTTTACTTTATCGCTTGGGAACTGCTACTAATGTGTTTAGCATGGAATATATTGATAACTGATGGTCGCGAAGTAAACAAGAAGGGTGCGTCTCCCAAAATTTCTTTTACCTCTGTTTTAAAACTTGAGCTCTGGCACCTCTACAAATCACTGCTTCCCTCTACGAAGGGACTATCTATTTACTTTTATGTTGTTTCATCACCTTCTAAAATAAGCTCCAGAACCTAAGAGCACTGCTGTCATGCTTATGCATTGTGTGTAGCTAATGTTGGGTGCATCATGACTGGATCTTTTCTACCATGAATTACAATGTGTCATATTATATCTTGGTTGTTTTGATAACGTGTTGCTATTTGAGATATCTTATTATTGCTCGCTAGCTGATTATGTCATTGATATGAGTTAATATAATTTTTAAGAGTTATTGTCGGCATGGTTAGTTATAATATTGGTTGAAAACCTGGGTGCTGTTTAATTTATTTATGCAAACAATAGCAAAAGAGTTCGTAAAAGTTTTCTTTTTCACTTTCAGTTTATCAAATAAATTGCTTGAGGACAAGCAAAGGTTTAAGCTTGGGGGAGTTGATGCGTCTCCATCGTATCTACTTTTCCTAACGTGTTTCCTCTTATTTTTGACTCTAATTTGCATGATTTGAATGAAACTAATCCGGACTGACGATGTTTTCAGCAGATCTACCATGGTGTTGTTTTTTGTGCAGAAATAAAAGTTCTCGGAATGGAACAAAACTTTGCGAGGATTTTTTATACAATAAAAGAGAATTTCTAGAGCCAAGAACCACCGGAGGCGGGCACCTGGGTGGGCACAACCCACCAGGGCGTGCCCCCCTCCAGGCGCGCCCAGGTGGGTTGTCCCCACCTGGTGGCCCCGTAGACCCTGAAACCGATGCTATAAAATCCTATTTTTCCAGAAAAAATCAGGGAGAAAGAATTATCGCTTTCCACGAGACGGAGTCGCCGTCACCTCCTATTCTTCATCGGAAGGCCAGATCTGGAGTCCGTTTGGGGCTCCGGAGAGGGGGATCTTCGATCTTCGTCATCACTAACCCTTCTCCATCGCCAATTCCATGATGCTCCCCACCGGGAGTGAGTAATTCCTTCGTAGGCTCGCTGGTCGGTGAGGAGTTGGATGAGATTCATCATGTAATCTAGTTAGTTTTGTTAGGGCTTGATCCCTAGTATCCACTATGTTCTGAGATTGATGTTGCTATGACTTTGCTATGCTTAATGCTTGTCACTTTGGGCTCGGGTGCTATGATTTGAGATCTGAACCGTTTATGTTATCACCATTATATCTATGTTCTAGATCCGATCTTGCAAGTTATAGTCACCTACTACGTGTTATGATCCGGCAAACCCGGAGTGACAATAGTCGGGACCACTCCCGGTGATGACCGTAGTTTGAGGAGTTCATATATTCACCGTGTGTTAATGCTTTGTTCTGATTCTCTATGAAAAGGAGGCCTTAATATCCCTTAGTTTCCAATAGGACCCCGCTGCCACGGGAGGGTGGGACAAAAGATGTCATGCAAGTTCTTTCCATAAGCACGTATGACTATTTACGGAATACATGCCTGCATTATATTTATGAACTGGAGCTAGTGCCGTATCGCCCTAGGTTATAACTGTCACATGATGGATATCATACAACAAGTCACCGATCCAATGCCTACAAATTTATCTTATAATGTTTCTGCTAAGTTACTACTGCTATCGTTACTATTGGACTTGCTACAGAATTACTGTTGTCACTATTACCGTTACTATTGCTATTGCTACTGCTACCAAACTATCATACTACTTTGCTACTGATCACTTTGCTGCAGATAATTAATCTGCAGGTGTGGTTGAATTGACAACTCAGCTGCTAATACTTACAATATTCTTTGGCTCCCCTTGTGTCGAATCTATAAATTTGGGTTGAATACTCGACCCTCGAAAACTGTTGTGATCCCCTATACTTGTGGGTTATCAGTGGAATAGAATATGGTGGTTGTGGAGAAGACAACAAGAAGGAGAAAGTCTCACATCAACTAGGCATATTAACGGGCTATGGAGATCCCTATCAATAGATATCAATGTGAGTGAGTAGGGATTGCCGTGCAACGGATGCACTAGAGCTATAAGTGTATGAAAGCTCAAAAAGAAACCAAGTGGGTGTGCATCCAACTCGCTTGCTCACGAAGACCTAGGGAAATTTGAGGAAGCCCATCATTGGAATATACAAGCCAAGTTCTATAATGGAAAATTCCCACTAGTATATGAAAGTGTCAACATAGGAGTCTCTCTATCATGAAGATCATGGTGCTACTTTGAAGCACAAGTGTGGTAAAAGGATAGTAGTATTGCTCCTTCTCTCTCTTCTCTCTTTTTTTGGGTGGGCTTCTTTGGCCTCTTTTAATTTTTGTAAAGTCCGGAGACTCATACCAACTTGTGAGGGAATCATAGCTTCCATCATCCTTTCCTCACATGGGAGAATGCTCTAATAATGATGATCATCACACTTTTATTTACTTACAACTCAAGAATTACAACTTGATGCTAGCACAAAATATGACTCTATATGAATGCCTCCGACGGTGTACCGGGATGTGCAATGATCTAGCGTAGCAATGACATCAAAAAATGGACAAGCCATGAAAACATCATGCTAGCTATCTTACGATCATGCAAAGCAATATGACAATGATGGTGTGTGTCATAATAAATGAAACGGTGGAAGTTGCATGGCAATATATCTCGGAATGACTATGGAAATGCCATAATAGGTAGGTATGGTGGCTATTTTGGGAAGGTATATGGTGGGTTTAATGTACTGGCGAAAGTTGCGTGGTACTAGAGAGGCTAGCAATGGTGGAAGGGTGAGAGTGCGTATAATCCATGGGCTCAACATTAGTCATAAAGAACTCACATACTTATTTCAAAAATTTATTAGCTATCGAAACAAAGTACTACACGCATGCTCCTAGGGGGGTAGATTGGTAGGAAAAGACCATCGCTCGTCCCCGACCGCCACTCATAGGAAGACAATCAATAAATAAATCATGCTCTGACTTCATGACATAACGGTTCACCATACATGCATGCTACGGGAATCACAAACTTTAACACAAGTATTTCTACCAATCCACAATTACTCACTAGCATGATTCTAATATCACCATCTTTATATCTCAAGAAAATGCAAGGAATCAAACTTCTCATAGTATCCAACGCTCTTTATATGAAAGTTTTTATTATATCCCTCTTGGATGCCCATCATATTAGGACTAAATTCATAACCTAAGCAAATTACCATGTTGTTTATAGAGTCTCAAAATAATATAAGTGAAGCATGAGAGCTCATCAATTTCTATAAAATAAAGCTACCACCGTGCTAAAAAAAGATATAAGTGAAGCACTAGAGCAAATTGCCTAGCTCAAAAGATATAAGTGAAGCACATAGAGTATTCTAATAAATCACGATTCATGTGTGTCCCTCTCAAAAGGTGTGTACAGCAAGGATGATTGTGGCAAACTAAAAAGCAAAGACTCATATCATACAAGACGCTCCAAGCAAAACACATATCATGTGATGAATAAAAATATAGCCTCAAGTAAATTTACCGATGGATTGAAGACGAAAGAGGGGATGCCACCCGGGGCATCCCCAAGCTTAGATGCTTGGTTGTCCTTGAATATTACCTTGGGGTGCCTTGGGCATCCCCGAGCTTAGGCTCTTGCCACTCCTTATTCCATAGTCCATCAAATCTCTACCCAAAACTTGAAAACTTCACAACACAAAACTCAACAGAAAACTCATGAGATCGTTAGTATAAGAGAAAATAAATCACCACTTTTGGGTACTGTTGTGAACTCATTCTTTATTTATATTGGTGTAATATCTACTGTATTCCTACTTTTCCATGGTTCACCCCCCCCCCCCCGATACTACCCATAGATTCATCAAAATAAGCAAACGACACATAGAAAACAGAATCTGTCAAAAACAGAACAGTCTGTAGTAATATGTAAACTTCGTATACTTCTGTAAGTCCAAAAATTCTGAAATTTTTGGACAATAGAGGCAATTCATATATAAATCTTGTGTAAAAAATTCAAAAATTTATCACGTTCCAGCAGCTCAGATCACTTCTGTTTCTGGGCGCAAAAGTTTCTATTTTTCAGCAAGATCAAATCAACGATATACCAAAGTATCCCAAAAGTCTTACTTGGATCAAACACTAATTAAAACACCAAAACACAATTACTACATAGGTAATAATGTGTATACTCATAAAAATAGAAAATAAAAATATTGGGTTGTCTCCCAACAAGCGCTTTTCTTTAAAGCCTTTTAGCTAGGCGTTGATAATTTTAATGATGCTCACATGAAAGATAGAAATTGAAACACGAAGAGAGCATCATGTAGCATGTGAAAAACAAGTTAAAGTATAACATACTTCCTATGCATAGGCATTTTATAAGCAAACAAATTATCAAGACAAGTAAAAACTAGCATATGCAAGGAAGAAGAAAGAAACAATAGCAATCTCAACATAACGAGAGGTAAGTTAATAACATGAAAATTTCTATGACCATATTTCCCTCTCTCATAATAATTACATGTGGGGTCAAATTCAACAGTATATCTATCACATAACATATTCTCTACATGATCCACATGCATGCAAAGTTGACATTCTTTTAAAATAGTGGGATTACCATCAAATAAAGTCATGACCTCTCCAAGCTAACTTTTACCAAAAAATTCATAGGATTGATCAATCTCCAAAGTAGTGGGATCATTATTACCTAGAGTTGACACTCTTCCAAACCCACTTTCAATATTATAGAAAACATATTCATCATGAGGCCTAAATAAATTTTCAAGATCATAAGTAGCATCATCACCCCAATCATGATCATTGGAATAAGTAGCGGACATAGCAAAACTAGCATCCCTAAGCTTGGGGTTTTGCATATTATTAGCATAGTTGACATTAATATAATTTATAATAACATCATTGCAATCATGCTTCTGATTCAAGGAACTATCAAGTAAGGGTGCAATAGCAATAATCTCATGTTTAACATAAGGAACTATAGCAAATTCATCTCCATAAATATTGGCATCATGGCCATAAGAATAGCAAGCATCATGTTCATCAAGGGATATTTCAATCAAATCAATGGAATCATAATTATCTATAGATTCATGCATATAATTTTCTTCCAAAGCAACAGTCATTCTCTCAATAAATTCCTTAACATAGGCATTATGAGCATATTTTTCATAGCAATATTTAAGTACGTCAAAATTTTCAGATTTGTAGAGAATAATATCATACTTTTCAATCAAAGAAGCAAATGCATAAGTGATACGTCTCCAACGTATCTATAATTTTTGATTGTTCCATGCTATATTATATTCTGTTTTGGACATTATTGGGCTTTATTATACACTTTTATATTATTTTTGGGACTAACCTATTAACCGGAGGCCCAGCCCAGAATTGCTATTTTTTGCTTATTTCAGAGTTTCGCAAAAAAAGAATATCAAATGGAGTCCAAACGGAATGAAACCTTCGGGAACGTGCTTTTTGGAACGAACGTGATCCAGAGGACTTGGACCTTACGTCAAGAAAGCTACCAGGAAGGCACTGTTGGGGAACGTAGTAATTTCAAAAATTCTCCTACGCACACGCAAGATCATGATGATGCATAGCAACGAGAGGGGAGAGTGTTGTCCACGTACCCTCGTAGACCGAAAGCGGAAGCGTTAGCACAACGCGGTTGATGTAGTCGTACATCTTCACGATCCGACCGATCAAGTACCGAACGCACAACACCTCCGAGTTCTGCACACGTTCAACTCGATGATGTCCCTCGAACTCCGATCCAGCCGAGCTTTGAGGGAGAGTTCCGTCAGCACGACGGCGTGGTGACGATGATGATGTTCCACCAACGCAGGGCTTCGCCTAAGCACCGCTACGATATAATCGAGGTGGATTATGATGGAGGGGGCAGCGCACACGGCTAAGAGATCAAGAGATCAATTGTTGTGTCTATGGGGTGCCCCCCTGCCCCCGTATATAAAGGAGCAAGGGGGGAGGCGGCCGGCCAAGGAGGAGGGCGCGCCAAGGGGGAGTCCTACTCCCACCGAGAGTAGGACTCCTCCTTTCCTTGTTGGAGTAGGAGAGAAGGAAAGAGGGGGAGAGGGAGAAGGAAAAGGGGGCTGCACCCCTTGTCCAATTCGGACCAGAGGGGGGGGGGGTGCGCGCCTCCTTCCTTTTGGCCACTCTCCTCTATTCCCGTATGGCCCAATAAGGCCCAATACTTCTCCCCGGCGAATTCCCGTAACTCTCCGGTACTCCGATAAATACCCGAATCACTCGGAACCTTTCCGAAGTCCAAATATAGTCGTCCAATATATCGATCTTTACGTCTCGGCCATTTCGAGACTCCTCGTCATGTCCCTGATCTTATCCGGGACTCCGAACTCCTTCGGTACATCAAAACACATAAACTCATAATATAACCGTCATCTAACTTTAAGCGTGCGGATTCTACGGGTTCGAGAACTATGTAGACATGACCGAGACACGTCTCCGGTCAATAACCAATAGCGGAACCTGGATGCTCATATTGGCTCCCACATATTCTACGAAGATCTTTATCGGTCAGACCGCATAACAACATACGTTGTTCCCTTTGTCATCGGTATGTTACTTGCCCGAGATTCGATCGTCGGTATCTCAATGCCTAGTTCAATCTCGTTACCGGCAAGTCTCTTTACTCGTTCCGTAATACATCATCCCACAACTAACTCATTAGTCGCAATGCTTGCAAGGCTTATAGTGATGTGCATTACCGAGTGGGCCCAGAGATACCTCTCCGACAATCGGAGTGACAAATCCTAATCTTGAAATACGCCAACCGAACAAGTACCTTCGGAGACACCTGTAGAGCACCTTTATAATCACCCAGTTACGTTGTGACATTTGATAGCACACAAAGTGTTCCTCCTGTAAACGGGAGTTGCATAATCTCATAGTCATAGGAACATGTATAAGTCATGAAGAAAGCAATAGCAACATACTAAACGATCGAGTGCTAAGCTAACGGAATGGGTCAAGTCAATCACATCATTCTCCTAATGATGTGATCCCGTTAATCAAACGACAACTCATGTCAATGGCTAGGAAACATAACCATCTTTGATCAACGAGCTAGTCAAGTAGAGGCATACTAGTGACACTCTGTTTGTCTATGTATTCACACATGTATTATGTTTCCGGTTAATACAATTCTAGCATGAATAATAAACATTTATCATGATATAAGGAAATAAATAATAACTTTATTATTGCCTCTAGGGCATATTTCCTTCAGTCTCCCACTTGCACTAGAGTCAATAATCTAGTTCACATCGCCATGTGATTTAACATCAATAATTCACATCACCATGTGATTAGCACCCATAGTTCACATTGTCATGTGACCAACACTGTCGTGGAATTGTCACGGCAGATGTCCTTGGTGTCAGGACTTAGTCGCGAGGCCAACGCATCTATGTGGTAGCTTGAGAGGGGTTGAGTGGAATCGAGAGATGCAACACAAGACGAGGATTTAGACAGCTTCGGGCCCCGGGAAACATCATCCGGTAACAACCCTACATGTTGTTTGAGGCTAGGTCTCATTATGATCACGGGAGAGTCGTCGGGAACCGGCTCTCGGTGTCTAGCCCTAGAGATTGTTTCTTCTTGCCTGTCCCTCTTGGGGAGCCCTGCCCCTCCTTATATAAGTTAGAGGGGCGGGTTACATGTGGAGTCCTAGTAGGACTAGGACTAGTCTATCTTTTCTTACAAGTTGAATACAAGTCCGGGTCTTGCTTCCTCGTAAAGGAAATATTCGTCATCCCTTTCTTCTTAAGCCGGCCCACCATCACATGAACCGGCCTTCTGGGCCTTGGGCCTTGTCATCCATCTGACCCGCCGTTGGGGTTATCAGGAAGTCACCAAATACTCGCCGGGTCTCTATGAACCTCCAAGTCCGGCCGGGTCATACCGCGTGGTATATCCCCGACATTAGCCCCCAGTTTAATTTGGATTTATCCATGTTAAACTGATCCTGTAAAATAAACACAAGAACAAACTTGATAGGTTGTGTTCCGGGTTAAATATTTTCCTGAACCGGCACCTGATCATCTTTAAGTCCTTGTCATTTCCTTGTTGATATGTATATGTCCATGATCTCATAGTAAATCTTCTTTAGCAGATATGTTTCAACTTTGTCAATACAAAAAATCCAGATACTTCTTTTGAAAAGTCCGGGTCAATGGGCCAGCTTCAGAGTCAATTTGCTGACATTGGTCTCTTGTAGAGAAATATTGTGAAGAATAATCCACTTGAGTCGGCTTTCAAAGCGCCGGCTTAAGAAAATATTGGTCTTGAAATACTCATCTGATATTCAGCCGGTTTAAAGATGTAGAACTTGCCGGTTTAATATTACCAAAGTTGCCAGTTTGTAAATATTGATGGCACCGAGTCATAATTGTTGCCGACGCCGGGTCATAATTTTTGATGACGCCGGGCTATGATTGTTGCAGACACCAGGTCATAATGATTGGTGACGACGGGTCAATCTGATTTGCTCAAAAACTGAGAATTCGAAAGTATTTCTCCTTATATTCGTGTTACCTGTAGCCCCCAAGTGACGGGTTGTCATGCTTGCATCAACCTGGGACTTGTAATTGTCTTATGCTCACAAAACTTCAACCGGTGTAGCCTCCAAGGGCCGGGTCATTATGCAGTAATGAGCAGGGACTTTGTAGATGTAGACTTGAGCAGCAACATGTAGCCCCCAAGGGCCGGCTCAGTAAGATAATATTGAGCTAGGACTTTATATATATTTCCTTGAAAAGAATACCATATGTTGTAATCCTCTCCATGGGGCTCGAACTCACGTCCATAAGGTTAAGAGCTTTGTACTCTTCCAACTGAGTAGTGGACCTTTCAATATAATGGATTTAAACTTGTGTACCTTGAATTGTTGACAGGAGCAATTGGTAGCCCCCAAGGGCCGGCTCATTACAATGTGATGAGTCGGGTCTTCAATAAGGCCAGTAAAAATGACTTTGCATTAGCCCCCAAGTGCCATGGTGCATGCTCGCAGTGACATGGGACTTGCATATTTGATGTAATCTCAACTTTGAATAATGTAGCCCCCAAGTGCCGGGTCGTAAGCCTGCAGTGACTCGGGACTATTCCTTCCATTGTAGAATAAATCATATCCATTGATAAAATAATAGCCATTGCGCCAAAGCGACTTTGAATACCTCATCTGTTGATAAGTAAACCCGGAGTTTAAATACCCGGCGGCTCTTGGCCGATGGCAATTTAATACGCCTCCATTGTAAGCCGGAACTTTTATAACCCGGCGACTTATAGCCTTTGAGAAAATCAAGAATTGATAACCCTTTTGAGACACCAATTTCAATCTTTGATGATGGGCTTGAACTTAATCATTTATGTAAGTCATAGCTCTGTAAATCCTGCACAGAGATTAAACAACATATGCCCTGGCGACTTAACGTCAAAAGCCAGGACGGGTAACCACCCAAATGTAGTCTTATCCTGCACACAAGTAGATCACAAAATCCCTTGACGGTTTACCGCAGGGCGGGTCATAATATCTCACATATAACCATTGTGATATTGAATTTGTACTGCCGGTTTACATGACCTGTGCAGTAAGGGTGATAACCCAATCTTTAGAAATCAAGACTTCCAAATGTTTATGATTGTCATATGATGGCGACTTATTATCCAAAGTCAAACCGGGTTAAATAGCAACCACTCATATACACTTTAGATATGATCAAAAGAGCTTCAAATAAAATCCGAAAACTGTTTGCAAAAAGAGACTTCAAAAATTTTGAGGCTTCTGATTCGAATACGATCAGAAAACCGTCCCAAAGGGGTCAAGCTAAGATTCGAATACGATCATATAGCCCCCAGTGGCTTTGGCGTTGCCGATCAAGAGGGTACCGACAGCTATGTTCTCTTTGGTTCGAATACGACCTATGTTTGAACAGGAAGCCCCCAAATGACCTTGAGAGTTGTTTAATGACGCTGATTCGAATACGATCCATGTCGGTTCCCAAAAGGGGTTGAGCTATGATTCAAATACGATCAAGAAGCCCCCTAGTGAGCTCGGCAGTGTGCCGATCAAGAGGGTACCGACAACTATGTTCTCTTTGGTTCGAATATGACCTATGTTTGAACAGGAAGCCCCCAAGTGATCATAAGAATATTTAACGACTCTGATTCGAATACGATCAGGGTCACACCAAAAGGGTTAAGCTAAATTCGAATACGATCAGCTCCCAATGGTTATTAAAGCAGGATACCTATCTTTGGGTGGTGCCTTGTAACAGACTCCTTTTTGGTCCCTTTAATTTTTCCCGAGAACTCGAACTTTGCGAGAGATAGATTCTTTTTGAACCGGAAAAAACCAGATATTGAGAATTTGAAAGCTTTGTGATAGACAAATTTACCTTGAACCGGATTTTGAGAGCTTCAAAATCTTGTGGCAGATAAATTTCCCTTGAAGCGGATTTTAAACCGGATATTAAGAGCTTCAGTGCTTTGTGGGAGATGTCAAGTCTCTTGAGCCGGATCTAAACCGGAATCCTTCTTTTTAAGCCGGAAAAATTCTCACGGCCTTTAAACTTTTCATCAATATAGCGGTAGCCTCCGGGACCGAATTATTTTTCCCTCCAATGACCCGAAGTCCTTGAATGCATTGAAACCGACCAATGCTGCCGAGTTATATCATTGTAGCCCCCGAGTCTCAAGATGACTCAAGGAGTTGGCTTTGAGATTCTCCATATTGACCATAACATAAGGTGTATATCATTGGTGTTGATAACACGATGTAAATGTTGGGGAACGTAGCAGAAATTCAAAATTTTCTACGCATCACCAAGATCAATCTATGGAGTAATCTAGCAACGAGGGGAAGGGGAGTGAATCTACATACCCTTGTAGATCGCGATGCGGAAGCGTTGCAAGAACGCGGATGAGGGAGTCGTACTCGTAGCGATTCAGATCGCGGTTGATTCCGATCTAAGCACCGAAAGAACGGTGCCTCCGCGTTCAACACACGTGCAGCCCGGTGACGTCTCCCACGCCTTGATCCAGCAAGGAGAGAGGGAGAGGTTGGGGAAGACTCCATCCAGCAGCAACACGACGGCATGGTGGTGGTGGAGGAGCGTGGCAATCCCGCAGGGCTTCGCCAAGCACCGCGGGAGAGGAGGAGGAAGAAGAGGGGTAGGGCAGCACCAAAAAGGAGACGTTCTCATGTCTGTATGGCAGCCCAAACCTCAAGTATATATAGGGGGGAAGGGGGCTGCGCCCCCTTTAGGGTTTCCACCCCCAAGAGGAGGCGGCCAGCCCTAGATCCCATCAAGGGGGGCGGCCAAGGGGAGGAGAGGGGGAGGCGCCCCACTAGATGGGCCCTAAGGCCCATCTGGACCTAGGGTTTGCCCCCTCCCACTCTCCCATGCGCCTGGGCCTTGGTGGGGGGCGCACCAGCCCACCTGGGGCTGGTCCCCTCCCACACTTGGCCCACGCAGCCTTCTGGGGCTGGTGGCCCCACTTGGTGGACCCCCGGGACCCTCCCGGTGGTCCCGGTACATTACCGATTTCACCCGAAACTTTTCCGGTGACCAAAACAGGACTTCCCATATATAAATCTTTACCTCCGGACCATTCCGGAACTCCTCGTGACGTCCGGGATCTCATCCGGGACTCCGAACAACATTCGGTAACCACGTACATACTTTCCCTATAACCCTAGCGTCATCGAACCTTAAGCGTGTAGACCCTACGGGTTCGGGAACCATGCAGACATGACCGAGACGTTCTCCGGTCAATAACCAACAGCGGGATCTGGATACCCATGTTGGCTCCCACATGTTCCACGATGATCTCATCGGATGAACCATGATGTCGGGGATTCAATCAATCCCGTATTCAATTCCCTTTGTCTAACGGTATGTTACTTGCCCGAGATTCGATCGTCGGTATCCCTATACCTTGTTCAATCTCGTTACCGGCAAGTCTCTTTACTCGTTCCGTAACTCACATCATCCCGTGATCAACTCCTTGGTCACATTGTGCACATAATGATGATGTCCTACCGAGTGGGCCCAGAGATACCTCTCCGTTTACACGGAGTGACAAATCCCAGTCTCGATTCGTGCCAACCCAACAGACACTTTCGGAGATACCCGTAGTGCACCTTTATAGCCACCCAGTTACGTTGTGACGTTTGGCACACCCAAAGCATTCCTACGGTATCCGGGAGTTGCACAATCTCATGGTCTAAGGAAGTGATACTTGACATTAGAAAAGCTCTGAGCAAACGAACTACACGATCTTGTGCTAGGCTTAGGATTGGGTCTTGTCCATCACATCATTCTCCTAATGATGTGATCCCGTTATCAACGACATCCAATGTCCATGGTCAGGAAACCGTAACCATCTATTGATCAACGAGCTAGTCAACTAGAGGCTTACTAGGGACATGGTGTTGTCTATGTATCCACACATGTATCTGAGTTTCCTATCAATACAATTCTAGCATGGATAATAAACGATTATCATGAACAAGGAAATATAATAATAACCTATTTATTATTGCCTCTAGGGCATATTTCCAACAGTCTCCCACTTGCACTAGAGTCAATAATCTAGTTCACATCACCATGTGATTAACACTGACAGGTCACATCACCATGTGACCAACACCCAAGAGTTTACTAGAGTCAACAATCTAGTTCACATCTCTATGTGATTAACACTCAATGAGTTCTGGTTTGATCATGTTATGCTTGTGAGAGAGGTTATTAGTCAACGGGTCTGAACCTTTCAGATTCGTGTGTGCTTTACGAATATCTATGTCATCTTTGTGGATGCTACCACGCGCTATTTGGAGCCATTTCAAATAATTGCTCTACTATACGAATCCGGTTTACTACTCAGAGTCATCCGGATTAGTGTCAAAGTTCGCATCGACGTAACCCTTTACGACGAACTCCTTTCCACCTCCATAATCGAGAAAATTCCTTAATCCACTAGGTACTAAGGATAAGTTCGACCGCTGTCATGAGATCCTTTCCCGGATCACCATTGTACCCTCTTGACCAACTCATGGCAAGGCACACTACATGTGCGGTACATAGCATAGCATACTATAGAGCCTACGTCTAAAGCATAGGGGACGACCTTCGTCCTTTCTCTATCTTCTGCTGTGGTCAGGTCTTGAGTCTCACTCAATACTCACACCTTGTAACACAGCCAAGAACTCCTTCTTTGCTGATCTATTTTGAACTCTTTCAAAATCATGTCAAGGTGTGCTGTCTTTTGAAAGTATCATCAGGCGTCTTGATCTATCTCTATGGATCTTGATGCCCAATATGTAAGTAGCTTTATCCAGGTCTTCCTTTGAAAAACTCCTTTCAAACAACCCTTTATGCTTTCCAGAAATTTTACATCATTTCGGATCAACAATATGTCATTCACATATACTTATCAGAAATGTTGTAGCGCTCCCACTCACTTTATTGTAAATACAAGTTTCTAACAAACTTTGTATAAACCCAAAAACTTTGATCACCCCATCAAAGCGTATATTCTGACTCCGAGATGCTTGCTCTAATCCATGGAAGGATCGCTGGAGCTAGCATACCTTTTAGCATCCTTTAGGATCGACAAAACCTTTCTGATTGTATCACATACAACCTTTCCTTACGAAAACTGGTAAGGAAACTTGTTTTGACATCCATCTGCCAGATTTCATAAATGTAGCTAATGCTAACATGATTCCGACGGACCTAAGCATCGCTACGGATGAGAAAAACTCATCGTAGTCAACTCCTTGAACTTGTGAAAATACTCTTTGCCACAAGTCGAGCTTCATAGACGGTAACATTACCGTCCACGTCCGTCTTCTTCTCAAAGATCCATTTATCTCGGATTTCATGGTTTCTAACCATTTGTCGGAATATGGGCCCACCATCGCTTCTCCATAGCTCGTAGGTTCAGTATTGTCCAACAACATGATATCTCAGACAGGATCACGTACCACTCTGAAGTAGTGCGCATCCTCGTCGTCCTACGAGGTTTGGTAGTGACTTGATCCGAAGTTTCATGATCACTATCATAAGCTTCCACTTCAATTGGTGTAGGTGCCACAGGAACAACTTCATGTGCCCTGCTACACACTAGTTGAAGCGACGGTTCAATAACCTTATCAAGTCTCCACCATCCTCCCACTCAATTCTTTCGAGAGAAACTTTTCCTCAAGAAAGGACTCATTTCTAGAAGCAATTACTTTTGCTTCCAGATCTGAAATAGGAGGTATACCCAACTGTTTTTGGGTATTCTATGAAGATGCATTTATCCGCTTTGGGTTTGAGCTTATCAGCCTGAAACCTTTTCACATAAGCATCGCAGCCCCAAACTTTTAAGAAACGACAACTTAGGTTTCTATAAACGGTGTCGTCTCAACGGAATTGCATGGTGCCCCTTTTAAAGTGAATGTGGTTGTCTCTAATGCCTAACCCATAAACGATAGTGGTAATTTGATAAGAAACATCATGGTGTGCACCATATCCAATAGGGTGCAGTTGTGATGTTCGGACACACCATCACACTATGGTGTTCCAGGCGGTATTAATTGTGAAACACTTTCCACAATGTCTCAATTGTGTGCCAAACTCGTATCTCAGATACTCATCTCTATGATCATATCACAGACATTTTATCCTCTTGTTGCGACGATCTTCAACTTCACTCTGAAATTACTTGAACCTTTCAATAATTCAGACTAGTGTTTCATCAAGTAAATGTACTCAGCATCTACTCAAATCATCTGTGAAGTAAGAACATAACGATATCCACTGCATGCCTCAGCACTCATTGGACTGCATACATCAAAATGTATTAATTCCAATAAGTTGCTCTCTTGTTCCATCTTACTGAAAACGAGGCCTTTCAGTCATCTTGCCCATGTGATATGATTTGCATGTCTCAAGTGATTCAAAATCAAGTGAGTCCAAACGATCCATCTGCATGGAGTTTCTTCATGCATATATACCAATAGACATGGTTCGCATGTCTCATTCATTTCAAAAACGAGTGAGTCCAAAGATCCATCTACATGGAGCTTCTTCATGCGTTCTATACCAATATGACTCAAGTGGCAGTGCCATAAGTATGTGGTACTATCATTACTATCTTATATCTTTTTGGCATGAACATGTGTATCACTACGATCGAGATTCATTTTAGGTGCAAGACCATTGAAGGTATTATTCAAATAAACAGAGTAACCATTATTCTCCTTAAATGAATAACCGTTTTGCGATAAACATAATCCAATCATGTTCAACGCAAACACCAAATCTCGATAGTAGAGGGAGCATGCGATGCTTGATCACATCAACCTTGGAAACACTTCCAACGCACATCGTCATCTCACCTTTAGCTAGTCTCCGTTTATTCTGCAGCTTTTATTTCGAGTTACTAACACTTAGCAACCGAACTGGTATCTAATACCCTGGTGCTGCTAGGAGTACTATTAAAGTACACATTCATATAACGTATATCCAATATACTTCTGTCGACCTTGCCTGCCTTCTCATCTACCAAGTATCTAGGGTAGTACTGCTTCAGTGACCGTTCCTCTCGTTACAGAAGCACTTAGTCTCGGGTTTGGGTTCAACCTTGGGATTCTTCACTAGAGCAGCAAACGACTTGTTGTTTCATGAAGTATCCCTTTTGCCCTTGCCCTTCTTAAACTAGTGGTTTTACTAACCATCAACAATTGATGCTCCTTCTTGATTTCTACTCTCGCGGTGTCAAACATCGCGAATAGCTCAAGGATCATCATAACTATCCTTGATATGTTATAGTTCATCACGAAGCTCTACTAGCTTGGTGGCAATGACTATGGGGAACTATCACTATCTCATCTGGGAGATTAACTCCCACTCGATTCAAGCGATTGTGGCACTCAGACAATCTGAGCACATGCTCAACGATTGAGCTTTTCTCCCTTAGTTTGCAGGCTTAAGAAACTTGTCAGAGGTCTCATACCTCTTGACGTGGGCACTAGTCTGAAATCCCAATTCCAGTCTTCGGAACATCTCACATGTTCTGCAACGTTTCAAGAACGTCTTTGGTGCCACAATTCTAAACCGCACCGAACTATCACGTAGTTATCAAAACGTGTATGTCAGATGTTTTGTAACATCTACAGACGACGCTGAGGTTCAGCACACCGAGCGGTGCATTAAGGACATAAGCCTTCTGTGCAGTAATGAGGACAATCCTCAGTTTACGGACCCAGTCCGCATAATTGCTACTACCAACTTTCAACTAAATTTTCTCTAGGAACATATCTTAACCAGTAGAACTAAAGCGCAAGCTATGACATAATTTGCAAATACCTATTTGACTATGTTCATGATAATGAAGTTCATCTGATTATGAACTCCCACTCAGATAGACATCCCTCTAGTCATCTAAGTGAAACATGATCCGAGTTTAACTAGGCCGTGTCCGATCATCACGTGAGACGGACTAGTCAAGATCGGTGAACATCTCCATGTTGATCGTATCTTCTATACGACTCATGCTCGACCTTTCGGTCCTCCGTGTTCCGAGGCCATGTCTGTACATGCTAGGCTCGTCAAGTCAACCTAAGTGTATTGCGTGTGTTCCGAGGCCATGTCTGTACATGCTAGGCTCGTCAACACCCGTTGTATTCGAACGTTAGAATCTATCACACCCGATCATCACGTGGTGCTTCGAAACAACGAACCTTCGCAACGGTGCACAGTTAGGGGGAACACGTCTCTTGAAATTTTAGTGAGGGATAATCTTATTTATGCTACCGTCGTTCTAAGCAAATAAGATGCAAAACATGATAAACATCATATGCAATCAAATAGTGACATGATATGGCCAATATCATCATGCTCCTTTGATCTCCATCTTCGGGGCACCATGATCATCTTTGTCACCGGCATGACACCATGATCTCCATCATCATGATCTCCATCATTGTGTCTTCATGAAGTCGTCACGCCAACGATTACTTCTACTTCTATGGCTAACGCGCTTAGCAATAAAGTAAAGTAATTTACATGGCGTTATTCAATGACACGCAGGTCATACAAAAAATAAAGACAACTCCTATGGCTCCTGCCGGTTGTCATACTCATCGACATGCAAGTCGTGATCCCTATTACAAGAATATGATCAATCTCATACATCACATATATCATTCATCATATCTTCTGGCCATATCACATCACATAGCACTTGCTGCAAAAACAAGTTAGACGTCCTCTAATTGTTGTTGCAAGTTTTTACGTGGTTTGTATAGGTTTCTAGCAAGAACGTTTCTTACCTACGTAAGACCACAACGTGATATGCCAATTTCTATTTACCCTTCATAAGGACCCTTTTCATCGAATCCGTTCCGACTAAAGTGGGAGAGACAGACACCCGCTAGCCACCTTATGCAACTAGTGCATGTCAGTCGGTGGAACCTGTCTCACGTAAGCGTACGTGTAAGGTCGGTCCGGGCCGCTTCATCCCACAATGCCGCCGAAACAAGATAAGACTAGTAGCGGCAAGAAGAATTGACAACATCGACGCCCACAACTACTTTGTGTTCTACTCGTGCATAGAAACTACGCATAGACCTAGCTAATGATGCCACTGTTGGGGAACGTAGCAGACATTCAAAATTTTCTACGCATCACCAAGATCAATCTATGGAGTAATCTAGCAACGAGGGGAAGGGGAGTGAATCTACATACCCTTGTAGATCGCGATGCGGAAGCGTTGCAAGAACGCGGATGAGGGAGTCGTACTCGTAGCGATTCAGATCGCGGTTGATTCCGATCTAAGCACCGAAAGAACGGTGCCTCCGCGTTCAACACACGTGCAGCCCGGTGACGTCTCCCACGCCTTGATCCAGCAAGGAGAGAGGGAGAGGTTGGGGAAGACTCCATCCAGCAGCAACACGACGGCATGGTGGTGGTGGAGGAGCGTGGCAATCCCGCAGGGCTTCGCCAAGCACCGCGGGAGAGGAGGAGGAAGAAGAGGGGTAGGGCAGCACCAAAAAGGAGACGTTCTCATGTCTGTATGGCAGCCCAAACCTCAAGTATATATAGGGGGGAAGGGGGCTGCGCCCCCTTTAGGGTTTCCACCCCCAAGAGGAGGCGGCCAGCCCTAGATCCCATCAAGGGGGGCGGCCAAGGGGAGGAGAGGGGGAGGCGCCCCACTAGATGGGCCCTAAGGCCCATCTGGACCTAGGGTTTGCCCCCTCCCACTCTCCCATGCGCCTGGGCCTTGGTTGGGGGGCGCACCAGCCCACCTGGGGCTGGTCCCCTCCCACACTTGGCCCCTATCTTCTCCGTTGTCTCCCAAAAATGAAGTTCTTAATTTTAAGCAAAAGGAAGGAGAAAATCTAAAAGACGCTTGGTATAGAATTTGCAATGCTCAAAATAGATCTACCAGGAAGCAATCTACTTCTGTTCTTCTCCGCAATTTTTATGTAGGCGCTACTCCTTGGTACATATATATCCTTGATACCATTACCGGAGGGAATTTCTTGGGTAGCCATACTTTTGATTCTTATAATGCTATGATATATTTGTTTGGCTCACCCCCTCTTTTGGTTAATGGAACTATGTTTTTGGAGCATGTAATGCAAAGACTTGAAATTATTGAAATAAAGTTGCTACCGTAGAGTTAATTGAAAATTTGGATAAAAATATCCACAACCAAATTACCCAATATGGATCTAAAGTAGGAGTCACTTTGAAAAATATTAAGGAGAAGGAACCCATAGTTAATGAAAGAATAAATCAGGATTCCACTAGAATTGATAAACTTGAGGGTATCATTACCAACTTGGGAACCGCTTTTTTCTTCCGTAAAGAATACTCCAAGTCCTCCAACTAAAATTGCCAAGCTTATGTATGTTCCCAAAAATAAGGGTGAATCCTCTAGCAAGGAAACTGCGGATCTCAAATCTATAAGTATTCATCCCAATCTTTTTGCTATCATTAAGGAACCATTTGCTACAAATGAATTTTTCGATTTTGTGCCTAGAAGTTTGATAATTAATAAAAAGAAAGAAACTCCTAAGGGTGATAGATGTCTCATTAAAGAATTTCCAACTAAAGATGGCAATACCTAGATCTATCCTTGCTATTATGCCTAGTTAGGGGCGTTAAACGATACCGCTTGTTGGGAGGCAACCCAATTTTATTTTTTTATTTTTTTGCTTTTTGCTTCTGTTTAGGAATAAATATTTGATCTAGCCTATGGTTAGATGTGTTTTTATGTTTTAATTAGTGTTTGTGCCAAGTTTAACCTATAGGATCTTCTTGGATGATAGTTATTTGATCTTGCTGAAAATTCCAGAAACTTTATGTTCACGAAAATAATTGTTAAAAATCACCAGAACGTGATAAAATATTGATTCCAATTGCTGCTGATCAATAAACAATTTTTCTAGGTCTTCCTATTTTGGCTGAATTTGTGGAGTTCCATAAGTTTGCGTTAGTTACAGATTACTAGAGACTGTTCTGTTTTTGACAGATTCTGTTTTTCGTGTGTTGTTTGCTTATTTTGGTAAATCTATGGCTAGTAAAATAGTTTATAAACCATAGAGAAGTTGGAATACAGTAGGTTTAACACCCATATAAATAAAGAATGAATTCATTACAGTACCTTGAAGTGGTGTTTTGTTTTCTTTCGCTAACGGAGCTCACGAGATTTTCTGTTAAGTTTTGTGTTGTGAAGTTTTCAAGTTTTGGGTAAAAGATTTGATGGATTATGGAACAAGGAGTGGAAAGAGCCTAAGCTTGGGTATGCCCATGTAACCCCAAGATAATCTAAGGACACCTAAAAGCCAAAGCTTGGGGATGCCCCGGAAGGCATCCCCTCTTTTCGTTTACTTCCATCGGTAACTTTACTTGGAGCTATATTTTTATTCACCACATGATATGTGTTTTGCTTGGAGCGTCTTGTATTATTTGAGTATTTATCTGTTAGTTTGCCACAATCATCCTTGTTGTACACACCTTTTGAGAGGGACACACATGATTCGGAAATTGTTAGAATACTCTATGTGCTTCACTTATATCTTTTGAGTTATATAGTTTTTGCTCTAGTGCTTCACTTATATCTTTTAGAGCACGATGGTGGATTTGTTTTATACAAACTATTGTTCTCTCATGCTTCACTTAGATTATTTTGAGAGTCCTACAAAACAGCGTGGTAATTTGCTTTAATTGTGATAGGCATTCAAGATTAGTAAAAAAAATCTTATGAGTGTGTTGAATACTATGAGAAGTTTGATACTAGATAATTGTTTTGAGATATGAAGATGGTGATATTACAGTCATGCTAGTTGAGTAGTCTTGAATTTGAGAAATACTTGTGTTAAAGTTTGTGATTCCCGTAGCATGCACGTATGGTGAACCGTTATGTGATGAAGTCGGAGCATGATTTATTTATTATTGTCTTCCTTATGAGTGGCGGTCGGGGACGAGCGATGGTCTTTTCCTACCAATCTATCCCCCTAGGAGCATGCGCGTAATACTTTGCTTTGATAACTTGTAGATTTTTGCAATAAGTATATGAGTTCTTTATGACTAATGTTGAGTCCATGAATTATACGCACTTTCTTCCTTCCACCATTGCTAGCCTCTCTAATACCGCGCACTTTTCGCCGGTATCATACACCCACCATATAGCTTCCTCAAAACAGCCACCATACCTACCTATCATGGCATTTCCATAGCCATTCCGAGATATATTGCCATGCAATTTACCACCGTTCCGTTTATTATGACATGCTCCATCATTGTCATATTGCTTTGCATGATCATGTAGTTGACATTGTATTTGTGGCAAAGCCACCGTTTATAATTCTTTCATACATGTCACTCTTGAATCATTGCATATCCCGGTACACCACCGGAGGCATTCACATAGAGTCATATTTTGTTCTAAGTATTGAGTTGTAATTGTTGAGTTGTAAGTAAATAAAAGTGTGATGATCATCATTTTTAGAGCATTGTCCCAACTGAGGAAAGGATGATGGAGACTATGATTCCCCCACAAGTCGGGATGAGACTCCGGACTAAAAAAAAGAGGCCATAAAAAAATAGAAAAGGCCCAAATAACAAAATATATATAAAAAAATAATGAGATAAAAAGAGAGAAGGGACAATGTTACTATCCTTTTACCACACTTGTGCTTCAAAGTAGCACCATGATCTTCATGATAGAGAGTCTCCTATGATATCACTTTCATATACTAGTGGGAGTTTTTCATTATAGAACTTGGCTTGTATATTTCAATGATGGGCTTCCTCAAAATGCCCTAGGTCTTCGTGAGCAAGCGAGTTCGATGCACACCCACTTAGTTCCTTTTGTTGAGCTTTCATATACTTATAGCTCGAGTGCATCCGTTGCATGGCAACCCCTACTCACTCACATTGATATCTATTAATGGGCATCTCCATAGCCCGTTGATACGCCTAGTTGATGTGAGACTATCTTCTCCTTTTTGTCTTCTCCACAACCACCATTCTATTCCACATATAGTGCTATGTCCATGGCTCACGCTCATGTATTGCGTGAAGATTGAAAAAGTTTGAGAACACCAAAAGTATGAAACAATTGCTTGGCTTGTCATCGGGGTTGTGCATGATTTAAATACTTTGTGTGGTGAAGATAGAGCATAGCCAGACTATATGATTTTGTAGGGATAACTTTCTTTGGCCATGTTATTTTGAGAAGACATAATTGCTTAGTTAGTATGCTTGAAGTATTACTATTTTTATGTCAATATTAAACTTTTGTCTTGAATCTTTCGGATCTGAATATTCATACCACAATTAAAAGAATTACATTGAAATTATGCCAAGTATCATTCCACATCAAAAATTCTGTTTTTATCATTTACCTACTCGAGGACGAGCAGGAATTAAGCTTGCGGATGCTTGATACGTCTCCAACGTATCTATAAATTTTTATTGTTCCATGCTATATTATATTCTGTTTTGGACATTATTGGGCTTTATTATACACTTTTATATAATTTTTGGGACTAACCTATTAACCGGAGGCCCAGCCCATAATTGTTGTTTTTGCCTATTTCAGAGTTTCGCAGAAAAAGAATATCAAACGGAGTCCAAACGGAATGAAACCTTTGGAAACATGATTTTTGGAATGAACGTGATCCAGAGGACTTGGACCCTACGTCAAGAAAGCTACCAGGAAGGCACGAGGTAGGGGCGCGCCTACCCCCCCCCCCAGGCGCGCCCTCCACCCTCATGGGGCCCACGTTGCTCCACCGACGTACTTCTTCCTCCTATATATACCTACGTACCCCCAAACTACCAGATACGG
Organism: Aegilops tauschii subsp. strangulata; assembly: GCF_002575655.3. Taxonomy (NCBI): domain Eukaryota; kingdom Viridiplantae; phylum Streptophyta; class Magnoliopsida; order Poales; family Poaceae; genus Aegilops; species Aegilops tauschii. Next base: position 394,695,964 of record NC_053037.3, read on the forward strand.
AGCTAAAAACCTAATTCCACCGCCGCAACCTTCTGTACCCATGAGATCCCATCTTGGGGCCTTTTCCGGAGCTCCGCCGGAGGGGGCATCGATCACGGAGGGCTTCTACATCAACACCATAGCCCCTCCGATGATGTGTGAGTAGTTTACCTTAGACCTTCGGGTCCATAGTTATTAGCTAGATGGCTTCTTCTCTCTCTTTGGATCTCAATACAAAGTTCTCCACCATTCTTGTGGAGATCTATTCGATGTAATCTTCTTTTGCGGTGTGTTTGTTGAGACCGATGAATTGTGGGTTTATGATCAAGTTTATCTATGAACAATATTTGTGTTGGGGAACGTAGTAATTTGAAAAAAAAATCCAATGCACACACAGGATCATGGTGATGCATAGCAACGAGAGGGGAGAGTGTTGTCCACGTACCCTTGTAGACCGAAAGCGGAAGCGTTAGCACAACGCGGTTGATGTAGTTGTACGTCTTCACGATCCGACCGATCAAGTACCGAACGCACGACACCTCCGAGTTCAGCACACGTTCAGCCCGATGACGTCCTCGAACTCCGGTCCAGCCGAGTGTTGAGGGAGAGTTTCGTCAGCACGACGGCATGGTGACGATGATGATGTTCTACCGACGCAGGGCTTCGCCTAAGCACCACTACAGTGTTATCGAGGTGGACTATGGTGGAGGGGGGCACCGCACACGACTAAAAGATCAAACGATCAATTGTTGTCTCTAGGGTGCCCCCTGCCCCCGTATATAAAGGAGCAAGGGGGGGAGGTGCGGCCGACCAGGAGGGGCGCGCCAGGTGGAGTCCTACTCCCACCGGGAGTAGGACTCCCTCCCTATTCCTAGTTGGATTAGGAGTGGAGGGGAAAGAGGAGGGAGAGAGGAAGGAAAGGGGGGGCGCCGCCCCCCTCTCCTTGTCCTATTCGGACTAGGGGGGAGGGACGCGCGGCCCTGCCCTGGCCGCCTCTCCTCTTCCCCACAAAGGCCCACTATGGCCCATTAAGCCCCCGGGGGGTTCCGGTAACCCCTGGGTACTCCGGTAAAATCCCGATTTCACCCGAAACACTTCCGATATCCAAATATAGGTTCCCAATATATCAATCTTCATGTCTCGACCATTTCGAGACTCCTCGTCATGTCCGTGATCACATCCGGGACTCCGAACAACCTTCGGTACATCAAAACATATAAACTCATAATATAACTGTCACCGAAACGTTAAGCGTGCGGACCCTACGGGTTCGAGAACAATGTAGACATGACCGAGACACGTCTCTGGTCAATAACCAATAGCGGAACCTGGATGCTCATATTGGCTCCCACATATTCTACGAAGATCTTTATCGGTCAGACCGCATAACAACATACGTTGTTCCCTTTGTCATCGGTATGTTACTTGCCCGAGATTCGATCGTCGGTATCTCAATACCTAGTTCAATCTCGTTACCGGCAAGTCTCTTTACTCGTTCCGTAATACATCATCCCGCAAATAACTCATTAGTTACAATGCTTGCAAGGCTTATAGTGATGTGCATTATCGAGTGGGCCCAGAGATACCTCTCCGACAATCGGAGTGACAAATCCTAATCTCGAAATACGCCAACCCAACAAGTACCTTCGGAGACACCTGTAGAGCACCTTTATAATCACCCAGTTACGTTGTGACGTTTGGTAGCACACAAAGTGTTCCTCCGGTAAACGGGAGTTGCATAATCTCATAGTCATAGGAACATGTATAAGTCATGAAGAAAGGAATAACAACATACTAAACGATCGAGTGCTAGGCTGACGGAATGGGTCAAGTCAATCACATCATTCTCCTAATGATTTGATCCCATTAATCAAATGACAACTCTTTGTCTATGGCTAGGAAACATAACCATCTTTGATCAACGAGCTAGTCAAGTAGAGGCATACTGGTGACACTCTGTTTGTCTATGTATTCACACATGTATCATGTTTCCGGTTAATACAATTCTAGCATGAATAATAAACATTTATCATGAAATAAGGAAATAAATAATAACTTTATTATTGCCTCTAGGGCATATTTCCTTCAATTTGAATCTTCTCTGAATTCTTTTATGTATGATTGGTTATCTTTGCAAGTCTCTTCGAATTATCAGTTTGGTTTGGCCTACTAGATTGATCTTTCTTGCAATAGGAGAAGTGCTTAGCTCTGGGTTCAATCTTGCGGTGTCCTTTCCAAGTGACAGTAGGGGCAGCAAGGCATGTATTGTATTGTTGCCATCGAGGATAACAAAGATGGGGTTTATATCATATTGCATGAGTTTATCCCTCTACATCATGTCATCTTACTTAAAGCGTTACTTTGTTCTTTTGAACTTAATACTCTAGATGCATGCTGGATAGCGATCGATGTGTGGAGTAATAGTAGTAGATGCAGGCAGGAGTCGGTCTACTTGTCGCGGACGTGATGCCGATATACATGATCATACCTAGATATTCTCATAACTATGCTCAATTCTGTCAATTGCTCAACAGTAATTTGTTTACCCACCGTAATACGTATGCTCTCGAGAGAAGCCACTAGTGAAACCTATGGCCCCCGGGTCTATTTTCCATCATATTAATTTCCCGTCAACAAGCTATTTCTGGCACCGTTTTTATTTTGCTTTCTTTACTTTGCATCTTTATCATAAAAATACCAAAAATATTATCTTATCATATCTATCAGATCTCACTTTCGTAAGTGACCGTGAAGGGATTGACAACCCCTTTATTGCGTTGGTTGCAAGGATTTTATTTGTTTGTGTAGGTGCGAGGGACTCATGCGTGGCCACCTACTGGATTGATACCTTGGTTCTCATAAACTGAGGGAAATACTTACGCTGCTTTACTGCATCACCCTTTCCTCTTTAAGGGAAAACCAATGCAGTGCTCAAGAGGTAGCAATAAGCACCCTTAAAAGCAACAAATTCTTTAGTTTGTTCGATATCATAGTAGCTATAAACACCCTTTTCATAAGAAGATAAGATTTCATTATCTATAAACTGACATAGGTACGGAAGGTGTTTTTTTAGGGTTCTTAGAGCAACAAGTAAAATCACAAAGATTCGAAGCATAACATAGCAAACAATTTATTTGATTCCATAAGACTCTCCCTTTTTGAGACAAACGGTGATGCACAAAATGAGCATGCTCATCTAAAGATTTTTCCTCAACTAAACTAGTTGGGGTTTTAGCACGAGCACATATGGATCGAAGATGATCCAAGTAGAAAACTTTAAGTGGATCCAATAAACCTTTTTTGTTTTCTGATTTTCAATAAAAAATACACAATTATACCAAGAGAACGAGCAAACAAACCAAGTAAGACATAGAGACAAACGAAAAGATGAACGAAAAGAAGGCAAATATTTTTAGGTTTTTCTGAAGACATTTTAGAAGTGGGGGAGAGGAAAATGAGAGGCAAATGGCAAATAATGTAATGCGATAGATGAGAGTTTATGATAGGTACTTGGTAGGCTTGATGTAGAACCTCCCCGACAACGGCGCCAGAAATTCTTCCTGCTACTTCTTGAGATTGCTTTGGTTTTTCTCTTGAAGAGGAAAGGGTGATGCAGCAAAGTAGGGATAAGTATTTCCCTTAGTTTCAAAACCAAGGTATCAATCTAGTAGGAGGTACACGCAAGTCTCCAATCTATGCACCTGCACAAACAATCAAACACTTGCACCCAACGCAAAAAGGGGTTGTCAATCCCTTCATGGTCGCTTGCAAGGATGAGATCTAATAGAGATAGATATAAAAGATAACTAAAATGTAAAACAAAGTAGAAACAAATAAATTGCAGCAAGGTATTTCTGGGTCTTTTGGTTTATAGAACTGAAAATATATGATAAAAGATAGACCCGGGGGCCATAGGTTTCACTAGAGGCTTCTCTCTTGAAAGAAAGCATACGGTGGGTGAACAAATTACTGTCGAGCAATTGATAGAAAAGCGCAAAGTTATGATGATATCTAAGGCAATGATTATGAATATAGGCATCACGTCCGTGTCAAGTAGACCGAAACAATTTTGCATCTACTACTATTACTCCACACATCGACCGCTATCCAGCATGCATCTAGAGTATTAACTTCATAAGAATGGAGTAACGCCTTAAGTCAGATGACATGATGTAGAGGGATAAACTCAAGCAATACGATGAAAACCCCATCTTTCTATCCTTGATGGCAACAATACAGTACGCCTTGCTACCCCTACTTTGTCACTGGATGAGGACACCGCAAGATTGAACCCCAAACTAAGCATCTCTCCCGTTGCAAGAAGAACCAATCTAGTTGGCCAAACCAAACCGATAATTCGAAGAGAAATACAAAGATATCAAATTATGCATATAAGAATTCAGAAAAGAGTCAAATAATATTCATAGATAATCTAATCATAAATCCACAATTCATCGAATCTCGACAAACACACCGCAAAAGAATATTACATCGGATAGATCTCCAAGAACATCGAGGGGAGCATTGTATTGAAGATCACAGAGAGAGAACAAGCCATCTGGCTACTAGCTATGGACCCGTAGGTCTGTGGTAAACTACTCACGCTTCATAGGAAGGGCAATAGGGTTGATGTAGAAGCCCTCCGTGATCGAATCCCCCTCCGGTAGGGTGCCAGAAAAGGCCAAAAGATGGGATCTCAAGGGAATAGAAGGTTACGGCGGCGGAATAGTATTTTGGTGGACGCTTCTGGTGGTTTGGGACTATTTGGGGATTTATGGAACTGAGAGGGAGGTCGGTGGACTCGCGAGGGGCCCACAAGCCAGGGGCGCCCCCCTTAGGGTGCGCCCTGAGGGCTTGTGGAGTCCTCGGGACTCTTCTGGCACTCTCTCCAAGTTACGTGGGTGTCTTCTGGTCCAAGTAAAATCATTGCGAATGTTTTATTCCATTTGGACTCCGTTTGATATTCCTTTTCTGTAAAACTCAAAAACAAGGAAAAAAACATAAACTGGCACTCGGCTCTGGGTTAATAAGTTAGTCCCAAAAATAATATAAAATAGCATATTAATGCATATAAAACATCCAAAACAGATAATACAATAGCATGGAACAATCAAAAATTATAGATACATTGGAGACATATCATTTATCTAGTGTGGAAGATATTGGGAATTCTCGATCGTTTTCGTTGACAGGAAAAGCATGCCTCTCAGAACAATTTTATCTCTCAATTTAAGCTTTGAGCTCTGGACCTCTACAAATCTCTGCTTCCCTGTGCGAAGGGTCTATCTATTTACGTTTATGCATTTTTTATTTTTATTTAGTCTCCATCTTCTCTTATAAAGCGTCAACTTGGGAACACTGTTGTCATACTTGTGCATTGGATGTAGCTAATATTTGAGTGTGTTTCGTGAATGGATCAATGATTGAGCATAATGGGCTAGGGATAACTCGCTTTAGCATTGATATTTTGAAAGACATGGTTGGTTGTTGATATGCTTGAGTATTGATGTCTTCATGTCAAATTATAGACCATTGCTTTGAATCACTTAAAGTCAAAATGTCCATGCTACAAAAGAAAAGAATATGTGATGAACATGATAGGTAGCATTCCACATCAAAAATTCTATTTTTATCATTTACCTACTCGAGAACGAGCAGGAATTAAGCTTGGGGATGCTTGATACGTCTCCAACGTGTCTATACTTTTTTATTGTTCCATGCTATTATATTATCAATCTTGAATGTTTTATATACATTTACTAGCAACTTTATATCATTTTTTGGGACTAACCTATTAACTTAGTGCCAAGTGTCAGCTGTTGTTTTTTTGCTTGTTTTCACTTAGCAGAATATCAATACCAAACGAAGTCCAAATGCCACGAAACTTTTTGGAGATTTTTTATGGCAAGAAGAGACCCTAGAAGCTTCTCGAAGCCATGAGAAGAGACTCATGGGGCCCACTAGGCACCAGGGCGCGCCAGGGGCCTTTGGTCGGCCCTGGTGGGTAGTGGGGCCCACGGGCACCGTCTTGACCTACCTGCTCCTCTATAAATACTCTAAAATCCCAAAAACCTTAGGGGAGTCAACGAAATACTTTTTTCGCCGCCGCAAGTTCCAGAACTATGAGATCCAATCTAGAGGCCTTTTCCGGCACTCTGCCGGAGGGGGCAACAATCAAGGAGGGGTTCTTCATCATCCTTGCTGCCCCTCCGATGATGCGTGAGTAGTTTACCACAGACCTACGGGTTCATAGTTAGTAGCTAGATGACTTCTTCTCTCTTTATGATCTTCAATACAATGTTCTGCTGGATGTTCTTGGAGATATATTTGATGTAATGACTCTTTGCGGTGTGTTTGTTGGGATCCGATAAATTGTGAGTTTATGATCAGATCTATCCATGAATATTATTTGAGTTTTCTATGAACTCTTTTATGCATGATTATTATAGCCTCGTATTTCTTGTCCAAACTATTGGTTTGGTTTGGCCAACTAGATTGATTTTTTATTGCCATGGGAAGAGGTGCGTTGTGATGGGTTCGATCTTGCGGTACTCAATCTCTGTGACAGAAAGAGACATGACACGCATGTATCGTTTCTATTAAGGGTAACAAGATGGGGTTTATTCATACGTGAGTTTATCTTGTTTACATCATGTCATCTTGCCTAATGCATTACTCCATTTTTCCATGAACTTAATACACTAGATGCATGCTGGATAGCAGTCGATGTGTGGAGTAATAGTAGTAGATGCAGAATCGTTTCGTTCTAATAATCTTGGACGTGATGCCTATATACATGATCATTGCCTTGGATATCGTCATAATTATTTGTTTTTCTATCAATTGCCCAATAGTAATTTGTTTACCCACCGTATGCTATTTTCTTGAGAGAAGCCTCTAGTGAAAACTATGTCCCCCGGGTCTATCTTTTATCATATAAAAATCCTAAAAATACCTTGCTGCAATTTTATTTCATTTATTTTATTTTGTGTTCTAGTTAGATCTATTTATCAATTCCTATAAAATTTAATCTATCTCAATACCATTCAGGGATTGACAACCCCTCTACGCGTTGGGTTGCAAGTATTTGTTGTTTGTGTGCAGGTGTTGTTTACATAGTGTTGCTTGGTTCTCCTACTGGATTGATAACCTTGGTTCATAACTGAGGGAAATACTTATCTCTAATATACTACATCATCCCCTCCTCTTCGGGGAAATCCTAACGCAGCTCACAAGTAGCAGGTGCCCACTAGGCACCAGGGCGCGCCTGCCCCTCCTGGTGCGCCCTGGTGGTTAGTGGGCCCCTCAGGAACCTTCCCGACTCCGTTTTCCTCTGGATTACTTGTTTTGCAAGATAAACATTCTTTATATATACTCCCGGACATTTTGACCACCGTATCGCGGGAAATCCTTGGTTCTTGTTTCGTGTTGTTTTCTGTCAGATCTAGATCGTCATGGCTTCACCAAGCTCTTTCAAGGACAAGTTCTACGAGAAGTCATCAACCCCTACCTGCCGAAGGTGATGAAGCACCCTCAAGCCATTGAGATGCGTGAGGGGGTGCTCCACATCCGGGATATTCAAGGGCCCAAGAAGACAGGAAGCGTGGAGGCCAGGTTTGAGGCGGTGGAGCAGGATATCTTCAGGTGCCAAGGGATGGTGGAGCGTGGACTTAGGGCCAACCATTCCATGATCACGGAATTCACCCGTGACCAGAAGGTGGATGGTGAGTCCATGAAGGACATCGTCTTCAACTTCAACGAACAAAACAATTATCTCCATGGCCAAATTTATAATCTCCAAAATCAAAATTTTGAGTATGAGGCAAGATTCAAAGGTATGAGTTTAGCTGCAAGTTTCAGGGCTCCGGAGACTCGTGCATCTTTTTATGATGGTGAACCTATGCCGTGGAAGCCGGAGGACAAGCCCACTACTTCTTCACCACCACCATCACCAAAGAAGGAGACTTGAGTACACGTGTATGGGCACTCCCCTTGGCTTGTGCCAAGCTTGGGGGAGGTGCCCCGGTATCGTATCACCACCACTTTTATTATCTTTACCTATTTTAGTTTGGTCCTTAGTTATTTCGTGATTTAGTTGAATAAAAGTTTAGTATGATCTATTTTCGTGTGCTAGTTTCGTGATCTATCTATCTATGTAATCGAGTTGAGAGTTATATAATAAAGATTAATTTGAGTGTTTTGCTTCTTTACTTTTATGTTTCAATCAAAATAAAGGAAATAATGAAAACTATCGTATGCTAATCTCATGGAAGGTAATGACATTACATAAGAAAGAGTGTAAGTGGTAAAATTTATTGAAAGTTGACAAACATAGCATTGGTCAATGATGCAATTCATGAAAGAAATTAATAAGAGAAGAGAATATTCACATGCAAATATACCATCTTGGACATCTTTTATGATTGTGAGCCCCCATTAAGTATTTTATGTCAATTTGTTGACGCTGGAAAAGGAAGACAACTTAATGATTTATGTTTGTTCATATTCACATAGAAGTTATATTGTCATAGATCCTCCAACATATGGTGCTTGCCCAACATCTTGCTAGCCAAAAATCCAAACCAAGTAGAGATACTACTTGTGCATCCAAAAACTTTAAACCCAATTTCTTGTTATGAGAGTCCACCATACCTACCTATGGACTGAATAAGATCCTTCAAGTAAGTTGTCATTGGTGCATAAGGTAATAAAAATTGCTTCTAAATATGTATGCTCTTTTAGTGTAAGGGAAAATAAGCATTGTACGAACTTGTGATGGCAGAGTAATAAAAGCGGCGGACTGCATAATAAAGGTTGCTATCACAAGGGGCAATATAACGTGACGTTCTTCTGCACTAAGAGCATGTGCGTCCAAAAGTTAAAAGCGCATGACAACCTCTGCTTCCCTCTGCAAAGGGCCTATCCTTTATTTTTATGTATTTACTTTTTATGCAAGAGTCAATAGTATTCTCTTCTACTCCTTTTTATTTTTCTCTTTTGCAAGAATCATGTGGTGGGGAAAGATCTAGGCACATATATCCAGTTGGATATAAGTGATCATGAGTTACTATTGTTGACAACACCCATGTGGTGAATAAGTTGGGAGGCGAAAATTATAAGCCCCTATCTTTCTATGCTCCATATATATGTTGTGAGTGTTAGCAATCATAGAAGACTAAATGATAGTTGAGTATGTGGACTTGCCAAAAGGCTTCGACATGAGACCCTTCTTGAAAATATGATGAATTGCAATTGCATTGTTGACTCAGAACATAGTTTATTAGTTTTCAAGAAAGTTTATTCCTTTTACTTTGATGATTGTGATGAATTGTACTTGCTCATGAGAAGTTTTTGATAAAGTTTATTGTTGTTATATTAATGATCATGATGCTACTATGTATGTATTTTGGTTTTTATCGACACCTCTTTCTCTAAACATGTGGACATTATTATCGATATCGGCTTTCGCTTGAGGGCAAATAAGGTCTAAGCTTGGGGGAGTTGATACGTCCATTTTGCATCATGTTTTCCTACTGTCATTTATAGTGTTTTCATTCAATATAACACTTTGTGGAGTGATTCTAATGCCTTTTCTCTCATAATATGCAAGGTTTACACAAAGAGGGAGATTACCAGCAGCTGGAATTCTGGATCTGAAAAAGCTATGTTAGAGATACCTACTCTGCACATCTCCAAATGAGCTGAAATTTTACGAAGATTTATTTTGGAATATATAAGAATTATTGGAGAAAAGAAATACCAGAGGGACCACCCAGGTGCCCACTAGGCACCAGGGCGCGCCTGCCCTCCCCTGGCATGCCCTGGTGTGTAGTTGGGCCCCTGGCCAGCCTCCGGTGCCCATCTTCTAGTACATAAGCCCATTTGCCCTAGAAAAAAAAATCAAGAGAGGACTTTCAGGACGGAGCACCGCCGTCTCAAGGCGGAACTTGAACAAGAGCACTTTTTCTCTCCGGCGGAGAGATTTCGCCGGGGATACTTCCCTCCCGGAGGGGGAAATCTAAGCCATCGTCATCACCAACCACCCTCTCATCGTGGGAGGGCCAATCTTCATCAACGTCTTCAAAATCACCATGTCATCTCAAAACCCTAGTTCATTTCTTGTGTTCAATCTTTGTATCAAATCCTCGGATTGATACATGTGGGTGACTAGTACTGTTGATTACATCTTGTAGTTGATGCTGGTTGGTTTGTTTGGTGGAAGATTATATGTTCAGATCTATTATGCTATTCAATACCCCTCTGATCTTGAGCATGAATATGTCTTGTGAGTAGTTACTTTTGTTCTGGAGGACATGGGAGAAGTCTTGTCATAAGTAATCATGTGAATTTGGTATTCGTTCGATATTTTGATGATATGTATGTTGTGATTCCCTTAGTGGTGTTATGTGAACGTCGAGTACATGACACCTCACCATCTTTGGGCCTAAGGGAATGCGTTATGGAGTAGTTATTAGATGATGAGTTGTTAGAGTGACAAAAGCTTAAACCCTAGTTTATGCATTATTCCGTAAGGGGCTGATTTGGATCCATATGTCTAATGCTATGGTTAGATTTTTTTCTTAATTCTTCTTTCATAGTTGCAGATGCTTGTGAGAGGTGTCAATCATAAGTGGGAGACTTGTTCAAGTAAGGCCAACACCCAAGCACCGGTCCACCCACATATCAAATTATCAAAGTAGCGAATGCAGATCAAACAAACATGATGAAATTGACTAGATGAAATTCCCGTGTCTCCTCAAGAACACCTTGCTTATTATAAGAGACCGTTCCGGTCTGTCCTTTGCTACAAAAAGGATTGGAATACCTTGCTGCACTTTTGTTACTGTTACTGTTACTTGCTCATTACAAATTATCTTGATATGAAATTACCTGTTACCAACAATTTCAGTGCCTGCAGAAATTACCTTGCTGAAAATTGCTTCTCATTTTCTTCTACTCCTTGTTGGGTTAGACACTCTTACTTATCAAAAGGACTACGATTGATCCACTATACTTGTGGGTCATCAGCCACCATCACGTCCACCCAAGTCAATTTCGTATAATGCGGCTTGGGCGGCCTTAGCCCACTGTAGAAAATCGTCTGCATTAAGTGCGGGCCCCGACGCGAACGCTCGCACGGGCACAGGCGTTGGCATGGCACGGGCACGGGCGCATCCATCTGCACGGCCTCCGCCTCCATCTGAGCAACCTCCTCCAACGCCTTGTCCATCTCTGCCCACAAGGGGGCCAGAGGATCCTCTTCCTGCTCCTCGTCAACGACGCCAAAATAGAAGACTAGGGATGCGCATGGACGAAGTGTTAGTGCTGGATTTGAGATGGGAATGGTGCGAGAGAAGGGACGATCACTATCTTATAGCTCGCTGTAGGCGAGCTCTCCATTAAGGAGAGGTGGTTGGATAGGCGGCCGAAGGGGCGGTCAAAGTATGTCGCGGCCTCATCTCACTCCTTTAGTACGCACAGACTACCATATCGACGCGACATCCGCTGGTCAAAGGCATGTCTTCCGGTGAGAATCGCTGACTTGGCCTGCTCGATACCTGGACACTGGCCGCAAAGACGCATCCAGACCGCCTGCAAACACGCCATCAGGCGACCTGTAAACACGCAACCGGGTCGCCGCATGAACGTAGCCTGCACAAACGCTCGCACATGTCCTTTTCTTGCTAATCTTCTGAAATAACTCATGACGGCGCCGCTCCAATAATTTATGTGACACTAATAACCGTAATATACCAGCTGAGCGACAGATAAAAACATCACCCAAAATCAGGCAAAACGTCGCCAAAGATGCTAAGGGTGTTGCCCGGGAGGAAAACACCTGGTGACGATGGACCATCACAGAAAATGATTTTAGGCTATGGTTTGTTATTCATCACTAGGGTTTTTGCCATCGAATAGAGCAGATTTTGTAGTGACGATACATGCCCCGTCCTCGCTTCGATGCATATCTCCAGTGTAACGCTTCACCGAAAAGCTAGATTATAGTAATTGTGTTTAAAATTTATGTCGTTTCATGTTTAATATGCCACATTTCATACGAGTTTTCAATGAATTTATATGTTTAGGCCTCCATTGGTTTGGAGGAATTTCACATGAATTCTATAGGATGGGATTGTTGTAGGAATTTTTCTTCAGTTCATAAGAATGAATTCCTATTCCTACATAGGACACGTTCCTATCCTCCATATTTTAAAGGAAAATAAGTATGAGCTTAGACTTAATAAAAAATATTCTATAATGTGAACCAAATGGACATCCGATTTCGTAATTCTACTCATAGGATTTGTGATACATGCCATCTTATTTCCTACAAGTTTTCTATTTCTGTGATAATCCTATACCATGAACCAAAGGAAGCCTTAGTTCATGTGATTTTAGGGCTGTCATATAAGAAAAGAAATATGATGCCCTTAAACCTCCTATCTTTTCAACTAAAACTATTTTTAGGACATCATCTTTTGGGCAGTGGTTGGAGGTTGAGTGAGTACAGATTTTTTTTCAGCAACTGTTTTTTTTCTCGCACTAAGTTTTTATAGCATCGCTATCCAGGCACTTGAGTAAGTACCTCGGGCCCATCTCCTATCAGTGTGTGTCCATCGGACATGAAGAAACACTTCGGGGGTGTTTGGTTCAGAAGATCTTAAGACTTTTTCTAGTCTCAGGACTAATCAAAAAAAACTCTAATAGAGTCTTTTTCTAGTCCTTATAAAAAAAGTCCTTCCCGTTTGGTTCGTAGGGACTTTGTAGTTTCTGGACTAAAAAGTCGCTGAACCAAACACCCCTTCATGGAGCGCGAGCTTGGCGGGAACTGCGGGGTGGCACACCAGTTGCCGAGGCGGGACTGACGGGGACAGCCGGACAGGTCGCGTCGGTAACCCCATTCCACGCAGACACGCCGTGGGACCTTCAGAGGTAAAGATAGCTCTGGAGCCCTCGTTCTTGGCTCGGCGCTACTTTTGGCGCTGGCATTTTGGGAAGTGGAAACGTGGAGCTGCCTGCTCTTAGGTAGTCACGGATTCCTCAGCCAGCCACTCATTGTAGGTGAGCATGAGAGGGTGCTTGAATACAGGACAACAAATTCCTGGAAAATGCATTTCCTTTTCTTTACTTTTTTTCTTAGACCGTGAGCTTGCATGCATAACAAGCACACGATACTATAGGGGTCCGTTTGATTTATAGGATTGCAAAAACATATGAATAGGAAAAAAATGTAGGATTAGAATGGCATGTCAGTTGGATTCTATAGGATTTGAGTTGGTTTGATTGTGTCATGAAAAAAACAAAAGATTTCTTTCAAGAGGTTGGGGTGGATGTTAGAATTCCTGTAAAATGTAGTATAAATGAATTCTTAGAAAAAAAAACCTATAAGATTCAATCCTACGAATCAAGCGATCAACGCAGGAAAAATTTCTAAGGATTCTAATCCTCCAAAGGTCTCATAAAAATCATTTGAATCAAAAAGACCCTAACAGCATGAAATGATTAAGGGTGCCGTTGTGACTGATGCATCGAGCCATACGAACCTTGGGGGCAGGGACTTTACCATACTGCTGCTTTGGAGATTTCAATTTCAAAATCAAAAGCTGCCGGACTCAAAAGAAAATCAAGAGTTGGTGTTATTCGCCTGGAAAGAGAACTTGGCTGTGATATATCATGTGCGGTTGGGCACCAAACTCGATTCACCATACTCACTCCGATCCCAAATATAAGTCTTTTTAGATGTTTCAACAAGTGACTACATACGAGTAAAATGAATGAACCTACATTCTAAAATATATTTACATACATCCGTATATTGTAATTCATTTGAAATGTATAAAAAGACTTATATTTAGAAACAAAGGAAGTAGTTATCAAAATAATCAGAAACGGTGCTAGATTATAACAGAAAGACCCGAAAAAAAAAAAAGGAAGTCAAGAAGAGAGAGAGGGGGGCTGTGCCACTTGTGCGCCATGATTGGCCCATTTTGGTTTTCAGCCTCGTTTATTTATTTACTGTTTTTCTTTTCTGTTTCGTTTTGTTTCCTTTTTTCCAACTTTTTTCGTCTACTTCATTTATTTTTTTATTTTTCACGACATTAATGTTAAAACGCTCTTATATTAGTGAACGAAAGGAGTAATCTTTTAGACTAGAATTCGTCTCGTAGTATATGAACATACTCCCTCTATTTCTTTTTAGTCTACATATTAAATTAATCTGAAGTGAAATTTTGTAAAGTTTGAACAATTTTATAGGAATATAATATTTTAATATTTACAATATGGAATCGATATGATTAGATGCATCATGAGATTAAATATCATTCCATATAACTGAAGTATTGTAGATGCTGATAATTTTTAATATAAACTTGGTCAAGCTTTACGTGGTTTGACTTCAGACTAGTCTTATACGCGAAGTAAAACAGAAACAGAATATGTTAATATGTTTTTTAGAAAATCTATGACCTTTTCAGAAATAGATGGGATTTGTTCTGAGAATAAGCACATGTACTTTATTTAATACAATATTCTATGTTTTTAATGCCTAAAGGACATTTATTTGCCTATTGATGAATATTTTTTGTTTAGTGCATAAACATTTTTTATCTAACTGATATCCTTAAAACCTATTAAGAAAATCCATTTTCCCAACATAAAAATTAAAAACAAACTTAACGGGTTGTACCGACAGTCGACCCTAATAATAATATTTAGTTAGGCTTTGGTTGTCTCTTTTTTAGAACTAGATGATACGCCACGCATTGCTGCAGAAATCGATTGTAATATACTTCAGTGAGATTTGATTGTGTGGAATATAAATATTTTGATTAATAACATGTGAACCAAAATCTTAAATATTTTCCCATGCATGGTTACATGTGGTGGTGGGTCTTTCTCCATTCATGGTTGCATATTGAGGTGAGTCTTATCCCATTTTATAATTGTATGGCGATGTGGCATGCTTGTATATTGAGATAAATATGTTAGAGCACGGTTAATAGTATAGCCAACTGCTAGCTATATGATATTGCCATGTTATATATAGTCACCACTTATAGTCACTCTATAATAAGGTTAGCTATAAGGTTGGTCGTAGGCTTGTAGCTACTACTTTCTTACACGTTCTCTCTATCTGTTTCTTCATATGTATTGCATTTGCCTAGGAGTACGCATATAGCTAGACACTTGCATGAGAACACACTTCCAGCATTTTTCCATGTCTCTCTCCTCCACACACGCGAAAGTGCCATGTCAGTGGCCATAAACCGATTATTATACTTGCTTTTAGTGGAGATGACTCTATTAGGTATATAGAACAGTCATTGGACGTCTCTTTGCAGGAGGAGCTTTGTCTCGCTTAGAGTGAAACAAAATGACATCCTCCGGCGCACCCAAAATGGCTCGTCCCATTGCACGAGGGAGCACCGGCTCCTAGCTCACGTTTTTCTTTGTTTTATTACTGTTATTTATATTTATGAAAATGGATACATATTTTATTTAAATCTTATAAAACACTAATTTCTCTTTTCAAAAATGTCCATGCAACTTTTAAAAAATGTTGATAGCATTTTGAAAAACGTACACCCACTTTGAAAAAATTGTTCATGATATTTACAAAAATGTTTATGCAATGTAAAAATATATCCGTATAACTAAAAAACATGTTTTGTATCATTCAAAAAATTTATGCAGCATTTTAAAAAATAGTCATGTGTTTCAAAATGATATATGTGACACTTTTTAATAATGTTTATACAATGTAAAAAAAACGGCCACGTGATATAAGAAAAATGTTAAGTACCACTAAAAGATGTTCATGACTTCTTAAAAAATATTGGTGAAATTTTGAAAAACAATTATACAATGACAGAAAAAAGTTTAACATACTTTGACAAAAATGTTTCATGCCATGAAAAAATGTTTCTACAATGTAAAAAAATGCTTACGTAATTTACTGAAATTTTTTAATGCCATTAAAAAATTGTACAATGTAAATAAACAGTGAAAAAATGTTTCTTGCCATTAAAAATATATTCCACGTGTATTTCAGAAGAATTTAACTTTTATTTGAAAAGATTTTGTAAAAATATAGTTGAATTTGAAACATGTTTAACATGTATTAAAAAGATGGAAAAGGGGGAAAATAAATAAAATAAAAGAGGTAAATCTAAAAAATCAGTGAATAAATGCAAAAAAATAAAGAAAACCAGTTAATAAAAAAAGAAAAATAGAAAAGGGGATAAGAAAACAAAGAGAGAGAAAACTCGAGCCAGAGGCGCTACACTACTGGGCTGGCCCACTTCCTCGCACCCAGAGACGAGACCAAGTTACTACTCGCAACGCGCGAGAAATAGACTTGTCAGCTGTTAGGCTCACACTCTTTTTGAGGAATAAAATAGTGCAATTTCTCACGCATTGCGTGTAAATCCAACTAGTCGGCCTTACATGTAAATCCGGCACGGTGTTTTAAAACAACTTCGACCCAATCTACGTATGGACTTGTTGTTTTGCTTCCTCGAAGGTCGCATTCTTATTCTTATCCGCCTTTATGCCTGAGACCTCCTCTTTCGTGCCTTGAGCACCAGAAAGCTTACATGGCGCTCATGCGCTAGCCAACTGGGCCTGGCCCAAACAAAGGAAGAAGGTCGCTCTGGTTTCCTAGGTCGCACGGTCGATCGATCAACATGAGCTGCCCTCTCGTTTGACCGGTCGATGGTTGACTAGTCAGCTGTTCACCGGTCAATATTTGACCGTTTGATATTTTTGATAAATAGATCTGAAAATTTTGGAAAAATCTTGAGTTTGTCAAGAGTTCATAGCCTTGAAAAAAGGTTCGCAAAAAAAAGTTCAAAATTTTGGAAAAAGTTCATGAAATTTGCGAAAATGGCCATAGATTTTGAAAAAGGATCATCGAGTTTTGAAGAAAAACTTCACGAATTTGAGTTCATCGATTTTGGAAGAAAAAAAAGAGTTTATCAATTTTGAAAAGTTCATGAATTGGAAAAAATCATTGTTTTTAAATAAGTCCATGAATTTGAAAAACAAAATCATGATAGATTTTAAAATTAGTTCACTATTTGGAAACGGTTAACTTTTTTTAGTAAAGTTGACGAATCTGAGTGAAAATTAATTTGATTGAAAATAAAAAATTCAGGAAAAAACGGAAAATTATTTCAAATTTGAAAAAAAACATGGATTTCATAAAAACGTAAATTAAAAAATAAAACTTAATAAGAAGATAAAAAGGAAATGAAAAAAGCAGGTGAAAAAACCCTTCATGGGCCGGCCCGTTTAGTTTCTTGTGTTGCGAGGGGGTGTGCGCCGGTTAGCAAAAATGCACTGTAATCGGCGCTTAAGGCACCAAATAGGAGTTGGGTCTATGCTTTCGTCTCAAACAATTGATGCTTGACTCATCCGCAAGCTTCTTCTTAATTACTACTATTATTTTCTCTATCTAATAAAGAAGACTCGTCCAAAGTGTTTATGCATAAAAATATACTCTAAATCTCCTCTATCTATCTACTCATGTGATATAATCGTAGCAGAGAAAAGAACTCTATCCAAAGGAGCTTGCCTCTGACCAGCAAAAGCCTAAACTATATACAAAGGCCACATGATTTGGCGTGCCGCGTCCCCAACTTCCAACTCCCGGCAGTCGGTCGCCAGCTTCCCGCGCCAAATCCAATGGGTGGTGATGCCAAATCTTAGTCTGTTGGATTCTACCCACCAGACCACATCATTGGCCGCAGAACAGTCGGTAAGATGAGACGATTCTCCGATTCTCAGTCGTCGCCAGTATTCCCTGTGTACAAAACAAGATGATGATGTGTGTGCGGTAGTTTAGCGCTTGGTAACTCTTACGTTTCATTCTCCTCCCCCGTGCGGCGGCGCCGCGCCGCACCGGGGCCTCTCCGCCGGGCCTCCCTCTCCTTCCGCCGCCGCCGCCGAGGGCATCGCAGGCTAAGCCTGCGGGCCGCAGCGGCGGCGGCGGCAATCTTCCTCGGCCGGTGATCGGATCTGGGTGGCGGCGACCCACTCCGGCCGATCCAAGGGCGATGGCGCAGGCCGGTGGCGACCAGGGTTGTCGTGCTGGTGGCGGCGACGAAGAGATCACGTCGGCGGCTAGGGTGTCCGATCTGGATCCCATTCGGATCTTGATGGTGGTTTCTCGAGCCGTCATGCATCCTTTGTTCCGGCGCGGCAAGCGGCCTCTGGACTAGGCACGCGACACGAGGACGTCGGGGGCTCCGGCCCTCGGCGTGGAGGTGGTGGCCATCTTCTTCGCCGGAGGTGGTCGGCTAGATGGTTGTGGATTCTCGCATCCAGTCTCGGCGTACAGTGGGTAGACGGGGCTGTCGGTGAAAACCATGCTATGACTCGGGTCATGGCGGGCGATGGCGGCGCTTTTCGCGTCGTTATCTTGTTAAGACATCGCCTCTGCAGCTTCTGTCGACTTGCTTGCGCTGCTCTGGGTGAAAACCTTGATCCGGAGTTTCCGGATCAGACGATGGCGGTGCTTTTGGGGCGTCGTTTTCCCTCATGGGGGCATCTTTTTTTGAGCAGCGGCTGGATGCAGGACCAGAGGACGGATTCTTTGGTGGAGCGGTGCGGCATCTCACTCATTGATGGCGGCGGGTCTCGGCGGCATGGCGTTGTGGTGACTCTGCGTCCGATGCGCGGAGATGGACTCGCGCAGGAGGGTGACGCGGTCTGGCGTCGTGGTGGCGTCGACGGCAATTAGACCGGGCAAGGTAGATGCAGCAGTACAGCTCTGAAGATGGATTGGTGGCAGGTGGCTGCGGCGGCCTCAGACCCGGCAGGCGTCCTGGTTGAGGAGTGCGCCGGACTGGTAGGTGACCCATACCCGGCAGGCGTCCTGGATGGGACCTGGGGTCTTAAATGTTAGGTTTGGCTGCGAGGTCTGTTTGGTACTAGGCCCAGACTATCAGCATCCCTTCATCACTTGGATAGGAGTAGCGACACTTTTGTTGCCTAGACGGTGGCTTCAGTCTTACTGTTGTATGACTTTGTGAGGTCTTGTATCAATAATTAATAAAGTGGCTGCCTGCATCGTTCAGATGCAAAGGCTGGGGGTCCTCCTCCATTTTTAAAAAAAATAACAAGATGATGATACGCCCCTCCTCCCAACCGGTAGTTCAAATGGGCCGCGTAGCTGAACTGGTCGCCCAAAATAGAAAGGCAACGCCAGCGCCAACTGCTGGCCGTAGCCGGCCGCCGGCTGCTTCGCAATATTTGGGTGCAGGACTGCAGGAGCAGGTGAAGGAGGCGTGCACCTTCAGATCAGATGTATTGGATCATGACATGATCAGCTATTTTGAACTCTCTAGTCCACTAGTACAAATTACGTGCCCAGCTAATTCAGCCTTCTTTTGTGTTGTGGCAAGCCGGAGCACTTCGGGCAGTTTAAAGTTGGCAGGCGAAACAGACCTGCCCAGCAAAGACGTCCAAGGGCACATGATGGCGGTGTGCCGGATATGCACGCGCCGTGCAAACGCGATGAAATGGGTCACACCTCACCATCCTTTATCACTCGCCAGCCTCAACCATCAATTCGGCTGGCCCGCCTCCGTTCCGAAAGCACAGGTCCACCAGACCAGAAGCGAGTCGGATTGCATGGCCGCTAATTAACGACAAGACAGAGCGGAACTGGACGTCTCCCCGCCTTTTTTCCTTTCAAAACGGAGTAAGATAATTGTCCCATCAATTACTTAAGCAGAAGAGAATTACCCATTTAATTGACCGACAAAAACCAGGCGAAAATCGTCATAATATGACCACATTTGGATAGACCACTCTCAAAGCATGAATCCCCAAGACGTCAAAGAAAAAAGAGAGAGAGCATGAATCCTCACAACCACCTCAACAGATGAACACACGTCTGCCCGACCTGATCTACAACAGCCCCGCTGAAGAAGCTAGTGCGATCTACGCCAAGCACGCCGGTCTCTTCTCCTTTCTTCCGTTGTGCTCGCGTACCGACCCGGTCACCTCCCGCAGCCACACAAAGCCAACCCCGACCCGATCCGATCCGATGACGCCGCGTTCCGGGGAGATAAGGCCACGCGTCTCCGGCCACGCCAAGCCGCGCCGATCGAGCAGCAGACACCACCGTTGGGGCCGAGAAATCCCGCGCCAACAGCGACGCGTATCCGACGATCCCCGCCTCATCCGGTCGACGGTGGGATTTCACATGCTGTCGCTCGTCTCGTTGCGCGCAGACCACGTTCCCCCCTGCTCACGGCCGGGGACAGCTGCGTGGTCCACCCCGAAACTTGGAAAACTCCGGCTCGCGGGCACATGATTTTTTGGCGCGCCGCGCGCGCGGTGGTGGTGGTGCCGTGGCCGGTCGCTTTCCTTGGATTCTCCGCGCGATTCGGGCCGGGCCGGCCACGGATGGATCATGCGCGCGCGCCGAGGAATATGCCGCCCGGCGCCCGCCCTCCTTATCGCTTCTTCTTGAGTTGATATTTTTGTATAAGACGGAGGCGTCTTTTGGGTGATGGCTCTGGGCGTGTCTGGTTCCAACTGCCTTCCCGTGTGGATAAAACGGGAGGCGTCGACCGACCCCATGTTGCGCGCGCGAGCCGCCCGCCCCGCCCGGCCCGGCCAGGTCAGTGCGGCCGGCTCCGTGGACGCGTTCCAGAAAATTTGACTCCCCACGACAGAAAGAGGCGGCCGGGTGGAAGGGTCGTACCAGTCGAGCTCGCTATTGGACTAGGGAACGTGTCCGAGAGTTTCCCAACACGCAAAAACACGAGTCGTGGATTTCGCCCCGGAGCAAGACATGGTGGATGCGTCACCACTCGTAGACCACACACGAAACGACTTTTGAAATTTATGGAGCTACTTACTAGTCCGGCACCACGAGCTTGAACAAGTCCACCTGCCCACGGATAAGGATTAGGGAGCACAGATTCTTGGCAGACAACCTACTTGAGTGAAATTAGTGGTCAGTGCCACGGATTAGGACACGTAATTGTCCCCGCTAGACAAAAAGCGGGTACCATCTGCGTCGGTGGGAGTCGACACCGCGAGCCATGGGAACACGGAAACACAAACACCGTTTCATCACCCTAGCTTGTCGACGGTCTGGTTGGGCCAGCAAACCAGCGGCCGTGTCCCTGCACCGGTGCTCGTGCCATGGCAGGCGCGTGAGCTAGCCGAGCTGTCCCTTGTTCTTTTCCACTGGGCGAACACGCGCCTTCCACCTGGACTGGTCGCGGGGGCGGGTGTCCAGTTACGCACAGCTCATCACTTTCGCCAGGAATTATGGTACAGTCCTTAACCTGATTGTCCCACTACGCCTCTTTTTCTTTTTCTTTTTCCGAAACGGAGGCAAAAGATTTGCCTCATCCATTAATTAAGAAGAAGTTTAAAATTGCTTTTACAACGAAAAGCAAGGAGATTTAAATACAAAGCCACTACTCTCCCGGTATTATGAGACCCAAATGTTTGGCTCCTGCCATGACCCAAAGCTTAGCCTCCCGCTGAATGTTGAGTAATAGGACGGACGTCAGAGTAGACTTGTGTTGGAACACCCTAGCATTCCTTTCACACCAGATAGTCCAACAAGTCAACATGGTGAGGGAAGCGATGGCTTTCCGGTGTGGCACGCCGACGCCCGACATGTTGATCCACCAATCGTGGATGGAACGCCTAGTCATCCAAACCGAGGTGTTGATGAAGTCTAGATTGAGCCATCCCTTGATCATCCCCCAAATTCTAGTGGAGAAGCGACACTTGTAGAATAAGTGATTAACGGTCTCGCCCGTTTGTTTGCAAAGCGGGCAGAGCCCACAGTTGGGCCACCCCCTTTTCTGTAATCTATCCGCCGTCCAGATACGGTTTTGAATCACAAGCCAAGCGAAAAATTTCATCTTGGGTGGCGCCCAAGCCTTCCAAACCGCGAAGTGCATGGACGAACAAACCGTCCCAAGAAGTTGCGCCTTGTAGCAGAAGTGGTGGAGTAAGCTCCATCAAGAGTGTGCTTCCAAGTAATTGTGTCCTCCGATATAGGAATGACTCACAATCGAGCCCACAAGGTGACGATCTGCCGAATGTGCTCCATGGTCCAATGGTCGGGAAGCTTAATTGACGATAGCCATTTGTCCTCATGCATGGCCTCCCTAACAGTCCAATTCTTGCGTTTGGACGCCTCGAAGGTGAGAGGGGCGATGTTGGCGGGCTTATCCCCATCAACCCAAGGGGAATCCCAGAAAGGAGCGCGCGCCCCGTTGCCTATGGTGATGTACGAAGATGCATAGAAGATATCTCGGTCCAGAATATCACAAGGGTTGGCCATGCCCACCCACATCTTGGAGGGCTCCGCCCATTCAAACCACAACCATCTCAATCTGAGAGCTCTCGCGAATTTGGTAAGATCAAGGATCCCCAAACCTCCCAACTCAGTCGGTCTGCAAACCAAATTCCAGCTGACCTTGCATTTCGCCCCTGTTACCTTGTTTGTGCCAGCCCATAAAAACGCCCTCTCAATCTTGGTAATATTACGCAGTGTACTCACCGGCGGTTTGAGAGCGATGATGTGGTAGATCACCTGGGAGGTGAGGACAGATTTGACAAGAGCTCCACGCCCAATGGAGGTAATATTTTGCCCATCCCACGGCACCAGCCTGGCAGCCACCTTGTCTTCAAGGAATTGAAAGTCCGCCGCCTTCAGGTGGCGGATTGACAGTGGCAGCCCCAAATACTTGATGGGGAAGGAGGTCCGAGCAGCGGGAAGCGCGGAGAGGGTCTCATCCAAGTTTATGTTCCCGCACCGGATAGGAACAACTAAGCTCTTTTGGAAGTTTGTACATAAACCTGTAACCTTCCCAAAGTGATTCAGGATGAGGGCGAAGTTATCAATGTCCTGCTTGACCGGGGCCATGAAGACGGCCGCATCATCAGCATAAAGGGAGGTGCGGAAAATTGCACGACGCCCCTTAAACTTGTGCAACAACCCGCACCTGGTGGCAATGTCGAGGATCTGCTGTAGGGGGTCAATGGCGAGGACGAACAACAGCGGAGAGATTGGGTCTCCTTGGCGAAAACCACAGCCATGCATAATGAGGGGGCCGGGCACGTCATTAAGCAGGATCCGCGAGGATGAAGACCGGAGCAGTGCGGTGATCCATTCCCGAAACCGTGGTGGGAACCCCCTCCGTTGGAGGAGATCAATGATGTACTCCCATCGCACGGAGTCAAAAGCTTTGCGGATGTCAAGCTTGAAGAGAAGCGCGGGGGTCTTGCTTTTGTGGAGCCGACGAGCAAGGCCCCGAACATACATGAAGTTGTCGTGAATGTATCTCTTTTTGATGAAGGCACTTTGCGCGCTGGAGATGAGGGCATGCATGTGAGGGCTAAGTCTGGCAGCGAGGACCTTAGCAATAATTTTTGCAATGGCATGAATGAGGCTTATCGGTCTGTAATCAGATATCTCCTCCGCGCCCTCTTTTTTGGGTAGGAGCGCAACGTTCGCTGAGTTTAGCCACTGCAAATTGGCCGAATGCAGATTGTTGAAACAGAGAATGGCTTGCATGATATCGTGCTTTATGATAGGCCAACATTTTTTGAAGAAGGAGCCAGTGAACCCATCCGGGCCGGGGGCTTTGTCCCCCGGTAACTGATTGATGGCCTCTCGAACTTCATCCTCCGAAATTGGATCATCAAGATCGGAGAGGTCGTGATCATGAAACGCGAGCTCCTCCCAGTTAAAGTCCACAGGATGAGAGCTCTCCTTCCCCATCACCCTGGTGAAATGGTCGTGCATCAAACTTTCCTTCTGCTCATGCCCAGTGATCCATCCATTGTTATGTCTGATCCTATGAATATGATTCTTGCGACGACGCGCGTTGATCCACCGGTGAAAAATATTTGGTGTTGGCATCACCCTCCTTAAGATTAGAAACTCTGGCACATTGCTTCCTCCGTGCACGCTCCAGGACCGCCAAGCCCACCACTCTTTGCTTAAGCCTGGACCGGAGGTCCTGCTCGGCGGCAGACAGGACGCGGTTCTCTTGAGCGATGTCAAGGCGCAAGATCACTAACAGGGCAGCATGCAAGAGAAGCTTAGCACGAGGGAAAAGCTTTCAGCTCCATTCAGCCAACCGCACTCCGGTTTTCTTGAGCTTATGGAATAGCCGTTGGTAAGGCTCAGCGTGGTTGCAATCCTCATGCCATGCGTTACTGACAACATTCATGAAGCCCGGCATGGAGACCCAAAAATTCTCAAATTTGAAGGAGCGGGGCCGCCGAGGGCCACTGTCATCCGCAAGGAGAGGACAATGATCGGATAGCGACGAGGAGAGCGCACGAAGGACGTGAGAACTGAAACTGAGGTCCCAGTCTGTATTGCAGAAAAAGGAGTCAAGCTTGCAAAGGGTAGGGTTGGCACGTTCGTTGCTCCAAGTGAACCTTCTGTTCTGGAGGTGTATCTCGTTGAGCTCACACTCATGGAGAGTGTTGCGAAATCGGTTGATACAGCTACGGTTGATGTTTCGCTTGTTCTTGTCCCGAGCCCTGTATATTTGGTTAAAGTCGCCTAGAACCAGCCACTTCGTACCCGACGACGGCTTTTGAGCAAGAAGTTCGGAGAAAAAAATCATTCTTCAGAGAGGAGGCCGTGGGGCCATAAACGGCCGTGAGCTTGAAGGAAATGTTGGTGGCACGGACTAAGACAGTAGCGGAAAGGCAAAAGGTAGCAGCAACAACATCTCAGACCTGCACAGCCTCGTCATCCCAAAGAAGCAAAATGCCTCCTCTAGTTCCCACAGCCGGCCGCTGGGCAAAACTCTTGAGCCTAGCTCCCCCAAGAAAGGCAGCGGTAAACTGATCCATGGCAGCAAGTTTGGTCTCCTGGAGACAAGCCAAATGACACGAAGTGGCAGCAATAGTTTCATGAACGGTAGCACGACGATCCGGGCAGTTAAGGCCCCTTACATTCCAGCAAATAAAATTAACAGGTTGTCCTAACATTGGAAACCAAAAGACCCAAAGAACACAAAGCATCAGGAGGCAAGGCTCAAGCCACAGCCTCCTCATCGTGGTCCAGCGCAGCAGCACCTCCATGACTGATGAGAGCCTCTTCCACGCTAGCAGCATGAGCATCATCAATCTTGAAGAGGCCTCGCAGCGCATGCATGATATTTTCTGGCAGCTGGTCTTTGAATTGCAGCTCGAACTGATCCAGAGCCCTGGCAGTTACGTCTTCTCCGTCGCGGATGATGCCGATCGAGCGACAAACCAGCCCCTGCGCCTCCTTTGCCATAGACGTGGCAAACCCCACTTTCTTCTTAGCTTGCACCCTAGCGCTGATGCGGCACAGGGAGAGACCACCCTCGGAGGAGATGGTCATCCCTGCAAGAGTTTTGCGCCGCCTGGAAGGAGCTTTGACCGGAGAGGAAGTAGGAGACGGGAGCAGTGCCGGCGCCCAGGGCACAAACAGAGGCTCCAGGCCAGCAGGAATGACGCCCTCCCTGGCAACAGCCAGCGGCGTCCTTGGTGTTGCTGCAGAGATGACAGAAGGCGTTGGTGAGTTCCCAAACCCAGGGGGTGCGAAGGAGACGGCGACGACAGCGACAAACAAGCCGGAGAACACAGGCTCGCCACCACAGGGCTGGCTGGCGCAACCCTGGCCACCATCGCAGCCATAGCATCAGCAGAGCGGTCGTCAGCACGCCTGGAGCTCATCGGAGCAGGAAGAACCGAGGTGGGCGTCAGGGGAGGGGACGCCGGCGGCGTCAGGTTGTCGCTGGCGTGGCTCCGCACCGAGCGTGGCGACAGATGCCGAGAGGCAGCGCGGCCACGGCCAGCCTCCGCGGTCTGCGCCAACGCCACATCAGCGACAGTGGCGCCTCCCAGCCCAGCGGTCTGCACCAGCGCCGCCACGCACTCAGCAGCGGCAGGGGCTCCTCCCTGCCTGCGACGCCCATCGCGGCCGTCATGGCGATCCCCGCGGCGGTCGTCGCGCCGCCTCTGGTCGTCACGACGCTGGTCTTCATGCCGACCATCCCCATCCCTCCTGTCTCCAGCAGCGCGGGAGCGACTCCGAAAGATTCTGCCCGCCCAGGAGCCACGGTCGTCCTGACGACCACGCTGGTCGTCATCATCTCTGCGCCCATTGCGGTCTTCATGATCGTCATCGCGGCGTTGGCATGTGCCACGGGAGGCGGGGGAGCTGTGGCTCTCCCGCGGCTGGCGCTCCCCGTCGATGATGCCCTTGTCCCAGTCGTAGCCCTGCCGCCTTGCACTTTGAGGAACGTTGCCAGCCGCATCAGGACTGAAGTCTTCCTTATATATACCAATATAATACTACTCCATACAAGTCCGTAGTTTCTACAGTACAATAATTCCTGGCTACATATTCAGGTCTTGAAGAAACTGATGGCAGGAGGTTGATGAGCCCACCTCTCCTTTTGCTACAATAATTCAAGGAGGTTGATGAGTCCATCTAGGTGGTGCTTCCTGGTGATGTTGAGATGCACCATTTATCTCGTGCGTCTTTTAAGCCATAAATGGTTGTTAAGCACAAGACCACTTTTATCCCGAGCCAAGAGCTACTCTACACGGACGCTGCTCCTCCCTTTTTATCCCGTGCAATGGAAGCCAAGGGAACACGAATAGTGCGCTAAAAGTGTGACGCGGAAAACCAAACACGTTTCGATCCATGGAATCTCATTTTACACATTTTCCGCCAAGACGTCAAATTATGTGGTGCTCCAGCACCAAACACGCAAAAGGATGAATTTGTGGAGTAAATCCCAAGGATAAAAACCACCTGTCTCTTCGGCAGGTGAAGGGAAGGGAAGGAGTGCCCCTTCAACCAAGGAACGAGCCTCCGGTGCAGTGGAACTCACTATCTACAGCTCGATCCACCAGATTTTTCCAAGTTCAAACCTCGTGCAAATTTTACTTGGCATCTCCGTATCTCCAAATGCACTGTTGCAGAATGGGCTGGGTCGCCGGGCATCAGTGTTTGTTTGTAAGAGCATCTTCAGCCGTTGGCCCCCCATGGGGCGCCTAAAATCGCCGCCCGGTGATGAGCCGGCGCAAGTCTGGGGGCGAGTTGGTCCCTAGCCGCCGGCCCCAGGGCCGCCTCCAGGCGCGTTCAAAAAATAAAAGTATATAGCAAAGTTCGGCTAAACACGACAAATTTCGGCCAACTTGAGCATATATTTCGACAAAGTTCGCGGATTTTCATTACATAGCAAATATATAAACTAATTAAAAAAGAAACTGGCTGAACCCCAAGTAGTCACCGTCGTCGCCGCCATCCTCACCGCCGGCCTTCTCCTCCTTGACGCGGGCGCCCCTGCTGGACCCGGCGTCGCCATGGCGGACTGGTGGAGGCGGCGGCGCATCGTCGTCGTCGCTGTCGTCGATGACGACGACTCCTCCTTCGTCGCGGCCCCGGCGGCGCTCCGCGAAGCGCCGCAGGGCGGCGCACTGGCGCTCCCTCGCCATCTTCAGGGAGTCCTGGCGTGCCCATTCAAGGGCCGCATCGTCGTCGAGCTCGACCTCGCCGTGCTCCGTCTTCACGGCGGGGAGACCCGGCTCCGCCTTCACCGGCGCGAGCCCCGGCTTCGTCTTTGGCTTGACAAAGCGCGGAGGAGGAGCCGACGAGGAGGCGCGCCGGCCGCCCTCGTTGATGACGATGCCGGCGCTGCGAGTGCGCCGGCCGAGCGGCATCTCCGCCGCGGGCTCGGCCTTGACGCCGAGCAGCGCCGAAGTGCCGGAGGAGTGCGAGGAAGAACGCGAGGAGGAGCCGAACCTTCTTGGCGCCCATGGCCCGTCGCGTCGGCGGTGCGCCGGGGCGGCCGCCCTCGCCGGGGGGTACTCCAACGGCGGGTTGTTGCCGCCCTCAAGGTGCGTCAGCACTTCCTCGAGTGTGCGGCCGGGGACGCCCCACCACAGGTGGCGCCCCTCACTGTTCTTCAGGCCGCCGACCACCGGCGCGCCGTTGGTGGACGCCAGCCGCCGTTGCTGGCGACGCTCGAAGTATGCCGCCCAAGCCGCGTGGTTGTCGGCGGCGTACTGGGGGAGGGCGAGCTGGGCGTTGGTGAGGGAGGCGCGCACGACCTCGACCTCGTCAGCGAAGTAGGAGGGTTTCGCCACGGCGTCGGGCAACGGGGGAATGGGCACTCCCCCCTTGCTGAGCCTCCACCCCGTCGGCCCGGCGTGCATGTCAGGCGGCGCCGGGATGTTCGCCTGGAACAGGAGCCACGACTCCTGTTCGTGGAGCGTGCGGCGGCCGAAGCCGTTGGCCGCCGCCTCGTCTCCGGGGAAACGCTCGGCCATCGGGAGAAGAGGGGGAGGGAGAGGGAGGGGCTGGGCGGCGGCTCACGGGGGAGGGAGAGGAAGAGGGAGAGGGAGGGCTCGGCGGCAGCGCTCGGGAGAGGTAGAGCTCGGCGGCGAGGGCGGGGCTGGTGTGGCCACACGCGGGCGAGGCCACCGGCTTATATAGCCGCACCGCGCCCGTGTGTACGCGTGCGAGGGAGGGGAGGCGTCGGCGCGCCGTCCCGTGACGCGCCGCCCGTGAGGAATCAATGGCAAGGCTGACCGGCGGCAGCCTTGCCATTGATTCCCCGCGGGAAACCGAGGTGTTGGGGGAAGACGAGGCGCGGTGTCGCTGACGCGGCTGGCCCGCGGCTTTTTCGCGCCAAAACCGCTTGCCCCGGCGCCCCCAGGCCCCCCAGCGCGCCGGGTTCGGCCTGGGTCCGCCGGCGTTGATTTCGGCGCAGGCCGGCGAAAATCGGACTCCTGGGGGCGCGACTGGGCCGTTTTTTCGGCGCCGGCACGAAAAAATCGCCTTGGGAGGCCTCCCTGGCGGCGCGGCTGGAGATGCTCTAACTAGCCGATCGATTATAGAGGTTCCGAAGCATATGCCGGTATAATTCTCCGGTACGATTTTGATCAGAGTCATTGGAGCCACAAGCTCCTCAAAGCGATGCATTATCACCTCCTACAGTCTGCCCTCCGTTTCTAAATATTTGTCTTTTTAGAGATTTCAACAAGTGACTATATAAAAAGCAAAATGAGTGAATCTACACTAAAATATGTCTATATACATCCGTGTGTGATAGTCTATTCAAAATCTCTAAAAAGACAAATATTTATAAACAGAGGGAGTAGTACAGTAGGTTTTAGCAGGGTCACCGACGAATCAGCTCCCAATCCCCAATTAGAAGGGCAACCCAGCGGCAGCGCGCCGCGTGTCCCGGCTCCGCTCCGCTCAAAAACAGATCGACATGGTGACTTGCAAGGCATCATCTCCACCACAACATGGCATGGCCTGAGATGTCAGCCTCGCAAACCAACTCCCCGAAAAGGATAATAATAATCATATTATAGTAAACCTACCAGCGAACAAACTAAGGAGATGGAGATAAGATCGGATCGGGGCGGCGCCAGCGGCAGAATCCGCCAAAGCGGAGGCATGTGGGTGGGAGTGGCCAACAAACTTCAATACTACTCCGTTTTTATTTCTGAAAAAGAAATGATAAGCCGTGCTCATGGGGTCCAAGTCATCGGTGTCCAAGCGAACCTAACTTGCGCAATGTAAACACGCCGGAAACGAACGGTGATGTCACTAACGCGAAATGCGTTCGGTTTTCGGAGTATTAGTCAAAGCGCACTAGTAGGACGCCCCGCGTTATCTTATCCCCGTCGCCCCCTCTATATATACCCGCCCTCCTGCCAGATTGTAAAGGTCGTGAAACATAGCGAGCAACAGCAAGAACAAGCGCAGGAATATATCCATCCATATACAGCAGCGAGCATACCTTCCTTGCCTTTCTCCGTGAGGTCCATTGCAATCCAGAAACCTTCAAGTATGGGCAGATCTGCAATTTCTCAGGCCCTTCCGGTGCACCAGGAAGACGAGGACCTGTTCGAGACCTCCTCCTCCTTCTCCTGCGACTCCGACGACGAGGCCCAGTTCTCCGACGGCGAGGACCAGTTTGTGCCGGCTTCCCCGCCGGTGCGGAGACTGAATTCTGACAGCGTCTACGATCTGTCGTCCATGAAAGCAGAGCTCTCTGTCAAGTAAGTCTCCGAGGAACTTGATGCCTTCCTTCATAAGTTCATCACACCGTCACATATATGTGCAGCAGCAAAAGGGGAGTTTTTCCTGACCGTGCGGTTCTTCTCTTTGCAGGAAAGGAGGGTTGTCCAAGTACTACGACGGAAAGTCCCAGTCATTCGCGTGCATGTCCGAGGTGAGGTGCCTGGAGGACCTGCCCAAGAAGAGCCCCTACAAGAAGATCAAGTCGTGCAGGAGCAACATCGATCTGGACGGGAACCAGAAAGCCTGCCCCGTACCTGGTTCTCACAACAGCAAAGGAATGGCCAAGCCCTCTGGAAGCTCTTGCGCGAATCTGATGGCCCGGAATAACAGCGCAAACATGCTCTACAGGCCTCCCGCGATCCCTGTCAACAAGAGCGCGTGCCATCAGTAGGGCTCGCGGCTGGAAATGTCTGTCCACGGCTGGCCTCGCGCCTCTTCTTTGTTCCTTGATGAGGATTTTTCTTGGCGGGCGTATTAGCCTGTCAAATGTAAAGAGGCTTTTGATTCTCTCATGTTCAGGAAGATATTGATTGATTCGGTGTGTAAATAGAGAGACCGGTTGTATACCAAACATTTTTTTTACTGCAGTGCCTGATTAGCAAAATTCTCTGAGATCCGAATTCTGAGATCTTATAACTATCCTGGTTATTCTGCTTTTGAAGAAAAATGGGACAAAGGCATAAGCCGTGCTCATCCGGTCCAAGTCATCGGTGTCCAAGCAAACCTAACTTGTGCAATGTGGAGATGTCCCAATTGGAGTTGCAGAAAAGAGTCTAGTTTGCACAAGGTTAGGTCTTGACGCTCGTTACTCCAAGTGAACCGCCGATTCTGCGAGTGAATTTCCTTGACAAGGCGTCATGGAATAAGTTGATGATCCTTCTCCTATCGAAGCTTGACTTATTCTTGTCTCTCGCCCGGTATATCTGATTGAAATCACCGCATACAAACCAACCCTCGCCGGGCTGCGGTATATTGGACCCCAAACGCCCTAAAAGCTTCCAGTTTGAGAATTTATGGATTTATATACGTGGGTTCCAACAATTGTCCGTGAGGCTTGGGATGCCCCGTCTGATGTCCTGTTCCATAAGCTACACAAAACTGCCTTCATGCATGCTTAAGTGTTGGAGTAAGAGGTTGTTCTCGTCGGCAAAGATCCGGCTTCACGTGGCGCTGCAGGTCATCCTTTATCTCGACACCGCTCAGGATAATCGGCCTCTCTCGCCCGAGGAGGCCGATGTGCGAGCTAGACTCAAGAGGCGTGTTATCGGCCTGGCCATCATAGTCCGAACTAGGAAAAAGCAATGTGCCCGGGTTGAAAACCTCAAGGAAGGGGATGCCATTCACCTAAGAGTGAATGCGGGAAG
This sequence comes from Aegilops tauschii subsp. strangulata, assembly GCF_002575655.3. Classification (NCBI taxonomy): domain Eukaryota; kingdom Viridiplantae; phylum Streptophyta; class Magnoliopsida; order Poales; family Poaceae; genus Aegilops; species Aegilops tauschii. The sequence goes on from NC_053037.3 coordinate 394,727,395, forward strand.
AAGGAAAAAATTGCGAGAAGAAGGAAAACAATTATCCACCGACTGAAGGTTGGGTCACCTCACACGACGAAAAGAAAAAGGAGGCAGATGATCATTTCAAGAAAAATTTCCACAAAGCGTAGAGGCGGACTAAGGACTTCAACTGGGAGGCCCTTCACTTTGAGAACGGATATTTATCCAGCCTTGGCGACAATATCAGCAAAGCCGAGGTGCTTGCCGCCATTACCCAACTGCCCGGGGACAAGGCCCCTGGCCCCGACGGTTTCACCGGATCCTTCTTCAAATCTTGTTGGGAAATCATAAAAGGGGACATGATGAATGCGATCAATTCCTTCTCAAACTTACAAGCGACAAACTTACATTGGCTCAACGCGGCGAATACAGTGTTACTAACCAAGAAGGATGGCGTGGAAGATATTACAGACTTTGATCCAATCAGCTTGATCCACTCTTTCGCAAAAATCATCACGAAGATCATGGTTAATAGACTAGCTTCATTCATGAATAAACTCGTTTCCAGATCCCAGAGCGCTTTTATCAAGACTAGAAGCATACACGACAACTTTATGTTTGTCACAGGCTTCATCGGGCGCTTGCATTGATATAGAACGCTGGCTCTTCTCCTCAAGCTAGATATCAAAAAGGCTTTCGACTCGATTCGTTGGGACTACATGCTCGACTTGCTGCAGCGTCGCGGCTTCCCTGCTAAATTCCGAAACTGGATTACCGCTTTGTGGGCCTCGTCCTCTTCAAGGGTGCTTCTCAATGGCGTGCCAGGGGATCCGATTAAACTTGGGTAGGGGTTGCGGCAGGGCGATCCGCCATCCCCCCTACTCTTTGTCATCGCCATTGATCCCCTACAATAACTCGTAATCAGAGGCACGGATCATGGCCTCCTCCACCGTCTAAGGGATTGTACAACCACTATCCACACTTCTTTGTATGCTCGCGAAGCCGCGGTTTTTGTCGCTCCAATCAAGGAGGATATTGACCACCTATCGGTCATTTTGACTGCTTTTGGAGAAGTGACGGGCTTGATGGCCAATCTGTTAAACATCATGTCGCCCCATTCGTTGTCGCGACCTTGACCTCGACGCAATCCTGGAGAACTTTCCGGCAAAATGAGTCGGCTTCCCAATGCGGTACCTAGAGCTACCGTTATCCACTCATTGTCCCAAGAAGTCAGTCTATCAATTCCTGGTGGATAAGGTGGAGGCCAAGCTTCCGCCATGGCAAGGAAAAAATATCAAAACGGCCGGTCATACCTCTCTCGTCAAATCAGTGTTGACATCCGTGGTTATCTATCACATTTCAACACTAGATATACCTCGGACACCAATGAAAGCATCACCAAGATTCAACGTGCCTTCCTATGGGCTGGAACCGAGCAGGTCTCAAGCGGGAAATAAAGTGAACTGGAAGACGGTATGTCGACCTACCAACCTTGGCGGTCTCAGCATTCTGGACCTCGACAAGTTTGCTAGAGCTCTCGGACTTCAATGGTTGTGGTTTGCCTAGGTGGACCCAGAGAGAGCTTGGGTCGGTTTAGAAACCCCTTGTAACGATGAAGACAAGGAGATTTTCTATGCGACAACAACTATCACCATTGGCGTTGGATTGACGGCTAGCTTCTGGCACTCGCCATGCTAAATGGACAAAAGCCTAAGGACATCGCACCGGGCATCTTCGCCCTCTCCAAGCGCACCGCTTATTGCATTGCCAAGGCTTTAAATAACAATGAGTGGGTCTGACACATCAACATGCAGGGCGGCCTTTCGGTGACCCTAGTCCAGCAATTCTATTCTCTTTGGTGCAAGTCGCGGGAGGTTCAGCTCGTCCCGGGCGAGTGAGACGGGATTCGATGGAAATTCACAGTGGATGCCTGCTACTCCGCAGCCACGGCTTACAGAATGCAGTTTGCCGGATTGATCAAGTCGGAAATGCCTAAGATGGTCCGGAAAATTTGTCCCCTCCGAAGATTAAATTCTTCTCCTGGCTGAGAGCGCAGGTAGAGTCTGGACGGCGGACAGACTGCTTCATGGGGGTTGGCCAAACTATTGCCTTTGTCAGCTATGCAAGAGGGTACCGGAAACTGCGGCCCACATAATATTCAAATGTCAATTCACGATAAGGGTGTGAAACTCCATCTACAATTGGCTCGGTTGGCAATCGGTCACACCTACATGGAGCGACATTCACACAATCAAAAAATGGTGGAATGCGAGCGAGGGAGAGCCGGGATACTCAAGGAAGGCGGTACACTCATTGCAAATGCTTTATGCTGGGAGATGGAATGAAAGGAATGCTCGAGTTTTCCATAACAAGGCATCGTTACCCACTCGCGTAGTGGCATCTGGCATGGGCTAGATTTCTGGGCAACATTCACCAGGAGAGTGCTTCGCTGTTGGACCTGTCCTGTAATCGTTAAAAAACATTGTTCTTCTTATTATTATTATTTAATGGGATGAGCCAAAAAAATTGCCTCCGTTTAAAACAAAACTTGTGCAATGTAAACACACCGGAACCAACGGTGCTGTCACTGACCTTTACAAATTGCGTTCGGTTTCCGAGTATTAGTCAAAGCGCACTAGGACTACGCCCAGCGTTATCCCCATCGTCGCAGCTGGGGCTCTATAAATACCCACCCTCCTGCCAGATTGTAAAAGGTCGTGAAACAGAGCAAGCAAGAACAAGAGCAAGAATATATCCATCCATACAGCAGCTCAGCCAGCATAGCTTCCTTTCCTTTCTCCCTGAGGTCCTTCCGTTGCGTTCCAGAAACCAGAAACTTGCAAGCATGGGCAGATCTGCTGGAGCTCCTCAGGTCCTCCCGGCGCACCAGAAAGACGAGGACCTGTTCGAGACCTCCTCCTTCTCCTGCGACTCCGACGACGAGGCCCGGTTTTCAGACGGCGAGGACCAGTTTGTGCCGGCTTCCACGCCGCGGAGACTGAATCCCGATGGCGTCTACGATCTGTCGTCCATGAAGGCTGATCTCTCTGCCAAGTAAGTCTCCGAGGAACTTACTAGCCTCCTTGATAAGTTGATCAACATATATATGTATGTATGTGCAGCTGCCAGCAGCAAAAGGGAGGTTTCCTGACCGTGTTCTTCTTCTCTTTGCAGGAAAGGAGGGTTGTCCAAGTACTACGACGGAAAGTCCCAGTCGTTCGCGTGCATGTCCGAGGTGAGGTGCCTGGAGGATCTGCCCAAGAAGAGCCCCTACAAGAAGATCAATTCATGCAAGAGCTACGTGGATCTGGACGGGAACCAGACAGTTTGCCCCGTACCTGCTCCCAACACCAGCAGCAAGGGAATCGCCAAGCAGAGCTCCGTGAGCTCCTGCGCGAATCTGATGATGGCGCGGACCAGCAGCGCCAACGTGCTCTACAGGCCTCCCGCGATCCCTGTCAACAAGAGCGCGTGCCATCAGTAGGGCTCGCAGCTGAAAAAAATGTCTGTCCAGGGCTGGCTTCGCTTCTCTTCTTTGTTCCTTGATGAGGATTTTTCTTGGCGGGCGTATTAGCCTGTCAAATGTACTAAGAGGCTTTTGCTTCTCTGCTGTTTGGGAAGACATATTGTTCAGGAGGACATTGATTGATTCATCAGTGTGTAAATAGAGACCGGTTGTATACCAAACATTTTCTTTCGATTAACAAAGATTATATAAGGTCTGAATTCTGAGCCACGGTACATGGTCTTTGATCATCCTGGTTATTTCTCAACATAACAAGGAGTACAAAGTAGCATGGCCAAAACAGAGAGCGGTCCTTTGGGTTATCAGAGATGGAAGAATGTTTTACTCCCTCCGATCCAGTACTAAAGTTGTACTAAGTGAGCAACAAGTAATACGGATCATATGGAGTACAACTACAAATATTTCCCAGTGGAAAAAAGAATGGCGTGCTTCACTGATTGCCAACCAAAAAATAGCTCTGCCTGATGCTTCAAGTGTTAAAACTCTTGGCGGGTGCTGTGACCACAACCCTGAATTATCTTGGTGATAGATGTTTGAACAAAACTTGTTATTTGGCAACAACACTGTGGGAAGACAATCCTGTCCCAGTGCGCCTTAGTAGTGTCAGCGGCTGTTAGAAAGCGTAGTCATAGATGGCCTGTGCAACTCCATCTTCGTCGTTGGTGGCGCCGATCACGTTTGCAACTGCTTTGGTCTTCTCAGCGCCGTTTGCCAAAGCGACACCCAGTGATGCTACCTCTAGCATTTCTATGTCATTTTCTCCATCTCCAATTGCCATTACCTTGCAGAAAAAGGTTACAAAGTTAGAAATAATGCAAGCCCAGGTAGTATTGGTAGCCAAACAAAATTTCGAGGATTCAACGGAAGCTTAGGGGGAGTGTTATATATTCAAAATGTGATTAGAAAAGGGAAATAATGATCAAAATTAGATTTGTAACTGAAGAAACTGAGAGAAGAAAATGCAGCAACATGTGGCTTGCACCATGGAAGATGTAGTGGGGAACTAGACAACTTATACCTCATCCGGGCTGATACAAAGATGGTCCAGCAAAATCTTCACCCCGGTGCCCTTCGAAGTTGCAGGTGGTACAAGCTCAAGCATATCAGGCTGTGCCTGGAGAACGCCAGCCCTTTCTTTTATCGCCTTTGTCCAGTATGGCCTCAATGTAGAAGAAACTCCCTCAGAAGTTCCAATGAACACTAGTTTCTGGACATGAAAATTATAGCATAGTCAAGCTATAACAGATCTTTAACATTCTCAAACTGCTAAATCTTTTCTTCTTCAAAAGATCCAGATAGTTTTATAAACTGATGAGCATGTGCTCCCTAGAGCCAAAATGGATTTTTGATGACTATGTCCATATATAAATGCCAGATGCAATAAAAGAACAGCAGCTTATTTGTTCCACCGATAGAAAGTGTGAGTGTGCTAAATAAATAGTTGATCTTTGACGAACTATTAAATCTTTGGCCGGCCGGCCACATGGACTTATTCATATTATACAAATATTTATCAGGATGTGATGAAGAAAAAGTCATTAATCTTTATGCTGTAAGGTTTCAAGTGAAGGAACTAGTAAGATAATTCATACAGAACTGATCTCAGACTTGTAATTGACACCAAAGATAGTTTTTAAAATAAGCACAGCACCTGTATCTCAGCTGTTCCTAAAAGCTGGTCAATAGATGACACTATTTCAGCCTGCAAGATGAATCCCATGTAAACCAATAGGTATAGAAACATTTGGGATTCACAAAGAACGGATTATTAAAATCCCATCATACCTTAGGTTCATGGTATACTTCATGGAGAGAATCAACCAATGGGTCCTTAAACATAGAAAAACACCGATCCTGGCTAAATGCTACTAATGGTACCTTGTGCTCCAAAGAATATAAGAATGCCTGCATGCAGCATCCCAATAAAAATGTCACTAATGCTGCAGATGTAGAAGCATTTGCTGGGGAGATAATTATCAGATGGGATGGATGATCTCCAATTGTAGTAAAACACAAGTTGTTGCTTACCTCTCGGCATACTTCTTGGTTCAATGTATTTCTATAAATTTCTCTCCCTTCCAAACCATAAACCAACAGCCCCTACAATTACAGATTTAACTTCATGAAAATGGTGACAACACTCATGGGAATAATCAATTTTGCTCTTATTTACAGATGAGAACAATGGTTTATATTTTTCAAACACTATACTACAATAGAGCAATCATAACTCGTTTTAAAATAAATAAATCATAACTTGCTTTAATATACAGCATTTGAGGTAGAGCATCAAGTTTAGACTAGCATATTACAGAAGTGAGTACAAGCACAGAACATGGTCACATCAAATGATGCCATCAGCTTTTTATGGTCATATTTGTGCAAGCTTCTAATAAACATGTTTTGAACAGGCCAGCAACAGGGGTATCGACAGCATACTTCCTATTCCAGGAACACATGCATAGCAAGTTTTTGAATGCAGGAAGGTAAGAATGGTTGGCCTATTCTGAACCAAATTCGACATGGTAACTCGATACATGAGCCAAAAAGGCACTCCCTCTGTAAAGAAATATAAGATCGTTTAGATCACTATTCTACAGAGGAAGTAATTTACAACAAAGGGTACTTTCCTCTTTGCTGGCTGGTTATGTCACTCTAATAAATATTAGATGGGTATTTTTACTTGACTAACAAACCCTTAAGAATACATATCATCCAAAATAATGACCACTGTGCAAGGGTCTAGCCAGAATCTGGCGGCTTTGAGAGGTTCGTGGATCTCGAAATTTCACAGCCCTCAAATGTGGGATTTGAGTAACTCTCATGACGTCAAATCAACTATAGTACCTTTTTTTTTATTGAAGGCATAAGTTTTAATTGCCACCACTGATCTAGACCTATTATAATAAACTAATAGCAGAAAATGTTTTTAGAAATCAAGAAACTTCAAGTATGCTTTATTCCAACCAGATTTGGTTAGGGTGTCAATTTGGTTATGATTATGTGCAGAATGCATTCTACAGAACAAACATGAGAACATACAAATATGCACCTCCATTGGCATCCTAGCATGTGAACATGATCAGGATGAGTAAAGATGCTCCATTTCCACTACTGCGTCAAAACAATTTCTTTCTTCCCCCCCCCCCCCCCCCCCGACCCGAATTACTTGTCGCAGAAATGGATGTATCTAGAAGTAAAAATACGTCTAGATACATTCATCTCTGCGACAAGTAATGCGAGACGGAGGGAGTACAAGAGTATTTTGAATGAAAACACACTTTCCACCTACCTGAAGAAATATACCAGGCGAAGATTCTGAAACAATGCCATTTCTTCCAGATAAATCAACCATATTAAGAGCATCAATGGCAGCTGGGCGCGTCTATTTTCAAAGTGAGCATGGATAGAAAAAAATAATCAGCATTCTGAGTTTCGGATAAATATCACAACGCCAAACAGAAATAATCAGTAACGTAAGAGCGAACTTCTGAACTCCATTGACTGTTTTAGTCGCGACATATTCCATTCAAGACCATAGAAACAATGTAAATGAGAAGATTCATCCAAACACCAAGGGTCTGTCCAGATGGGCTATTTTTCGTAAGTTTCTTAGTTAAGATTTAGATGTTTTTGTCTCGGTCCAGAGTGGCAACAGCGGGTCCGGAGAGCACTAAAAATTGATTATGCAATGTTCATGGTGATTTTCATTTATTTTTACTTGACAGTCTAATAAATGAGGCAGCTGATGTGTCAGAGGGAAGAGGCCCTTGTGTCCCCAGCAAGTGGCCAATGTTTTTCCATAGCTGCTTGTCTAGCAACTGACTTGCCTGATACAGTACAGTGACCTGTCGGCTCCTGCAAGACTCATCGATTCCATTCTTCGATGAGCTTCTTTCAAGCAAGTGTATAAGCCTTATGCTCTGGAGAATCTGTTCTACAGTGACCCAATTCTGGGGCAACGCCATCTTGTAAAAACCATTTTTTCTGTGAAATAATTTCTCACAGTGTTTAAGTGTTCAATACAGGGTTTGAAACGAGGGCGAACATTTGACTGTAAGATTTAGTGGGATACAACTTCATCACTGGTACATTTCTGGTTCAGAAAAATATAATACATACCCAAACTGAGCCTCAGCTAAGAGAGGGCCTCAATATCTCCAATCTCTAGAAAGATCAATCAATTTAGCATCTTGATAATCTAATATGTACCGAGACAATCTAGGAACAATTGGTCATTGGTCATTGGTCATTGGTCTGGTTTAAATGGTATATAATACTTCTCTTCTAGGAACAGTTGGTCATTGGTCAAACAGCAAGGGGGAAACTTGTAATACCTTTCCTGTGGCAATAACTATGTTTACTCCTCTTGACCTAGCTTCCTTTAGAGCTTCTGCATTCCTTGCTGTTACTTGACTTTTACTGTTGAGCAATGTACCTAGTCACACAAAAGAACACAATCAAAATCCATGTAAATATAATTAGATTCTAGAGTGAAAATATCAAATATGAGCAACAAGCAACGGATAAGGGATGTACCATCCATATCACAGAAGATATATTTGAATTTTGGTCTATAAAATCTCAGGCTGCCAGCTCTCTTTAGACTGTTTGTTACTTGTCCTGTAAACATTCTTAGACAGCAATAACTACATTACATCATCATATGAGTGATATTCATTTCAAGACACAGATGGCAAGGAGAGCAATTACAGAGATGCCACAAGAACATACCATCCAATGTTTCTGTGTGAGGCTTGCTCAAATCAGGAGCGTTCTTAGCAAGACCTCTCCCTTTCCACCTTAGACTTTTTAAAATGAGCAGCTCCTCCTTCTCCATTTCCATTGCAGCCTCATCACTATGACGGTCAAAACCCAGAAGACGTAACAGGCCACGAACCTAGTACAGAATAGAAGGAAATAATCATTTTGTGCGTAATAAATAATATTATGTGCAGCAATTAACATAAACCACTCCAAAGTTCAAACAGGGGGGCAGGGGCAAATTAGTCGTATAACAACCGTAAAGGATCATACCACTAGTGTCCGCAGTTCATCAAGAAGGGTATGACCTCTCGCCTCAGCTTGCCTTGCAGCTGTTTCCACCGATATTACTATATCACCCAACATAAGCTGCAATAAGAAAACACAGTGAGAGAGAGTGAGGCAAGGCTAAAGGTAAAGACAGAAAGAAAATAAATAAAATGCTGATTTGGTCTTACAGTAGGAACATCCAGATCGGGAATGAACTGTGACACTGAGAGCATATCAGTAGCGCAGTCCTCGCCTCTCCATTCTTTGTTAAGATTCTGGATGAAGTTATCGTTGCATAGCAACACAGAAACCTCAACCTTTTCATACTTTCCAACGTCACTTATTGAAGTGTCTCGTGTTTTGTAGTTATACTCCAGAAGTCCATCTAGTGCAATTTTCATCGCCATAGGAACATTTAATTTCATGATTTCTATGACGTTCTGCATACACATTAAGGAAAACAAAGATCAACAAACACTCACCCAACCAATTGAAAACGTGAACAACTGAACATAATAAATCACCGCGAGGGAAATAAACTACCAAGAGAGAAAATCATCCCAGAACTCCAGTTGTACATAAGTGCAGCAGTGCACCTAGATTACCAGTAATAGAGCTCCCTGAACCACTAGGTGCTACTTCCTATTGGTAAATGGCAATCACGACCAGTTTGAAACGATACTACATGACTTATATCACAATACCAACAGTCCAGAGTTTATAGGGAGCAAATGAGTACCCTTTAGGGTATTCTCTGACCCTCTCTAGTACAATTAAATGAACTAAATTTTCAGAACTCACATCACTGTTGAAAACTTAGTTCATTTGATTGAACCGAGGAGGGTCACAGGGTACACTGTAGGCCACAAATTTGCATCCCTAAGAATTTTGCCATCATTTTCATCTGAGTTTCCTATGACACTTTTTAAAGCAGCAGTAGGTAGCCGCCATACACAGAGGTTTGACTAAATGAAATGTGTACCAGCACTTCGACGTCGTCGGGCAAATCATCCTCGACGCTGATGCGGGCGCAGAGCTCTATCTCGCTCTCCTTGGGCGGGGGCGGGGGCGCAGGGTCCTGCGGCGGCTCTCGCTTCGCCGCCGCCTGCCCGCGTCGCGCCCTTCGGAAGCCGCGTATGCCAGAGAGGAATCCCGCGAAAGGCTGCGCGAAGCGGGAGGTCTCGGGGGTGGGCGTGAACCCCCGCCAGGAGAGCAGAGAGGCCGTGGACGCCGCCGCAGGGAGATGGGGGAGGAGCGACGTGGAGCTGAGCAGCGCCGCGCCGCGGAGGGGCGGGGAGAGATGGAGGTGCGAGCGCGAGGCGAACGGGAGGGCCCGCGACACGATGCGCGCCATGGTCGCGCTCGCGCGGCGGCCGGCGGCGGAGAGATGGAAGACGAGCCGAAAGGGAGGGGTTTTGTGGTTTCCTTCTTTGGTTTTAGTTTGGCTCGTCCGATTTGTAGCATTTTCGCACCTTGCTGCACGTAGTAGTAGAAGTTTTGTGCCTTTGTGGAAGATGTTTTTTCTGTGTGGCAAAAATGAGTTTATTACAAAATTATAGGGTTACAATCGAGAGATAAAAGTTCATCAATATAAGGTGATCCTCGTCAGGAGCAATATGACAAAGCCGAAAATACAAGCAGAAAGCAGGGACCTAGACAATGTGGGTGGCTAAAGGAGATTTGGACAGGCAGCTTCCTGCTGATGCCTTCATTCGCGACACGAGGCAAAAAACTTCCTCGGTGTTTGATCGCATCTCTGAGACAAATGATGGATCGGCGGATCCCGAGGCCCGGGGCCGCCGGGATCAATGAATCTGCTAGCTTGGAACTGTCAAGGCTTGAGGTTGGACTCGATAGTGGGCGAACCGATTAATGACCGGAGACCGAAATACGAAATACTTCCAGAACTAGGTGATACGTCTTCATCGTATCTACTTTTCCAAACTCTTTTACCTTTGTTTTGGACTTTATTTTGTATGATTTGAATGGAACTAACCCGGACTGACGCTGTTTTCAGCAGAATTGCCATGGTGCTATTTTTGTGCATAAATAAAAGTTCTCGAAATGACCCGAAACTTCACAGAGATTATTTTTGAAATAAATAAAAAATATTGGCGAAAGAATCAACCAGAGGGGACCCACCACCTGTCCGCAAGGGTGGAGGGCGCACCCTCCTATCTTGTGGGTCCCACGGACATTCATCGACCTCAACTCCAACTCCATATATTCACGTTTGGGGAGAAAAAAATCGGAAAGAAGGATTCATCACATTTTACGATACGGAGCCGCGGCCACCTCCTGTTCTTCCTCGGGAGGGCAGATCTGGAGTCCGTTTTGGGCTCCAGAGAGGGAAAATCGTCGCCATCGTCATCATCAACCATCCTCCATCACCAATTTCATTATGCTCACCGCCGTGTGTGAGTAATCTTGTAGGCTTGCTGGACGGTGATTGGTTGGATGAGGTTTACCGTGTAATCGAGTTAGTTTTGTTAGGGTTTGATCCCTAGTATCCACTATGTTCTAAGATTGATGTTGCTATGATTTTGCTATGCTTAATGCTTGTCACTAGGGCCCGAGTGCCATGATTTCAGATCTAAATCTATTATGTTTTCATGAATATATTTGTGTTCTTGATCCTATCTTGCAAGTTATAGTCACCTACTATGTGTTATGATTCGGCAACCCCGGAGTGACAATAGTCGGGACACTTCCCGGTGATGACCGTAGTTTGAGGAGTTCATGTATTCACTAAGTGCTAATGCTTTGGTCCGGTTCTTTATTAAAAGGAGGCCTTAATATCCCTTAGTTTCCAATAGGATCCCGCTGCCACAGGAGGGCGGGACAAAAGATGTCATGCAAGTTTTTTTTCCATAAACACGTACGATTATATTCAGAATGCATGCCTACATTATATTGATGAATTGAAGTTAGTTCTGTGTCACCCTAGGCTATAACTGTTGCATGATGAATGCCATCTGACATAATTATCCATCATTGATCCATTGCCTACGAGTTCGTTTCATATTGATCTTTGCTAAGTTACTTTTCCGTTCCCACTATTACGATTGCTACAAAACTGTTACTGTTACTTTTGCCACTATTACCGTTAATTCCATACTACTTTGCTACTAAATACTTTGTTGCAGATATTAAGTCTTTCAGGTGTGGTTGAATTGACAACTCAGCTGCTAATACTTGAGAATATTCTTTGGCTCCCCTTGTGTCGAATCAATAAATTTGGGTTGAATACTCTACCCTCGAAAACTGTTGCGATCCCCTATACTTGTGGGTTATCAAGACCTTTTTCTCTCGCCGTTGCCGGGGAGCATAGCTCTATTCTCTGAGTCACTTGGGATTTATATCTGTTGATCACTATGAGGAATTTGAAAGATCAAAGAACCAAGATTTTCCCTCAACTACGAGGGGAGGTAAGGAACTACCATCTAGCTCTGCACTTGATTCACCTTCTGTTTTGAGTAAGCTTGCGACGCCTACACCTGCTATTGATTCCGATATGTCGCATGTTATTGATGATGCCACTTCTGTTATGCATGATGCTTATGATGATAGTACTTCTTTGCTTGATAATACTGTGTCATTAGGTGAATTTCTTGATGAACAACTTGCTAGGGTTAGAGAACACGAAATTACTGAAACTGATGATACTATTGAAACTGAAGATTATGATTCTCCCCTAGATATGAATTGCCTGTTGTGCCTGAGGGCTATATTATAGATGAAGAAACTTCTAGAGACTTTTTTGCTTGCAATGATAGAGATGATCTTAAGAAACTGCTAGCTAAACTGAAAGAAAAGTCTTTGAATGCTAGAATGCAATATGATCCTAAGTTTGCTACTTCACCTATCTTTGTTACTGATAAGGATTATGAATTCTCTATCGATCCTGAGTTAATTACTTTGGTTGAATCTGATTCTTTCTGTGGTTATGAATTTGAAACTGTTATGGTACATCTTACTAAACTGAATGATATAGCCACCCTATTTGCTCATGAGGAAAAAATTCGCTATTACTATATTCTTAAATTGTTTCCTTTCTCGTTAAAGGATGATGTTAAGTTATGGTTTAATTCTCTTGCTCCTGGTCGTGTGTGTAGTCCCCAGGATATGGTTGTTGGAAATATGCCCTAGAGGCAATAATAAATTGGTTATTATTATATTTCCTTGTTCATGATAATCGTTTATTATCCATGCTAGAATTGTATTGATAGGAAACTCAGATACATGTGTGGATACATAGGCAACACCATGTCCCTAGTAAGCCTCTAGTTGACTAGCTCGTTGATCAATAGATGGTTACGGTTTCCTGACCATGGACATTGGATGTCGTTGATAACGGGATCACATCATTAGGAGAATGATGTGATGGACAAGACCCAATCCTAAGCCTAGCACAAGATCGTGTAGTTCGTTTGCTAAGAGCTTTTCTAATGTCAAGTATCATTTCCTTAGACCATGAGATTGTGCAACTCCCGGATACCGTAGGAATGCTTTGGGTGTACCAAACGTCACAACGTAACTGGGTGGCTATAAAGGTGCACTACAGGTATCTCCGAAAGTGTCTGTTGGGTTGGCACGAATCGAGACTGGGATTTGTCACTCCGTGTAAACGGAGAGGTATCTCTGGGCCCACTCGGTAGGACATCATCATTATGTGCACAATGTGACCAAGGAGTTGATCACGGGATGATGTGTTACGGAACGAGTAAAGAGACTTGCCGGTAACGAGATTGAACAAGGTATCGGGATACCGACGATCGGATCTCGGGCAAGTAACATACCGGTAGACAAAGGGAATTGTATACGGGATTGATTGAATCCTCGACATCGTGGTTCATCCGATGAGATCATCGAGGAGCATGTGGGAGCCAACATGGGTATCCAGATCCCGCTGTTGGTTATTGACCGGAGAGTCGTCTCGATCATGTCTGCATGTCTCCCGAACCCGTAGGGTCTACACACTTAAGGTTCGGTGACGCTAGGGTTGTAGAGATATTAGTATGCGGAAACCCAAAAGTTGTTCGGAGTCCCGGATGAGATCCCGGACGTCACGAGGAGTTCCGGAGGTGAAGAATTATATATAGGAAGTCCAGTTTCGGCCACCGGGAAAGTTTTGGGGGTTATCGGTATTGTACCGGGACCACCGGAAGGGTCCCGGGGGTCCACCGGGTGGGGCCACCTGTCCCGGAGGGCCCCATGGGCTGAAGTGGGAAGGGAACCAGCCCTTAGTGGGCTGGGGCGCCCCCCTTGGGCCTCCCCCTGCGCCTAGGGTTGGAAACCCTAGGGTTGGGGGGCGCCCCACTTGGCTTGGGGGGGAAGCCACCCCCCTCCCCCCTTGGCCGCCGGCCCCCTTGGAGATCTGATCTCCCAGGGCCGGCGCCCCCCAAGGGGTCCCTATAAATAGTGGGGGGAGGGAGGGCAGCAGCACCACAGCCCCTGGCGCCTCCCTCTCCCCCTGCAACACCTCTCCGTCCCGCTTGTGCTTGGCGAAGCCCTGCCGGGATCCCGCTACTTCCACCACCATGCCGTCGTGCTGCTGGATCTCCATCAACCTCTCCTTCCCCCTTGCTGGATCAAGAAGGAGGAGACGTCGCTGCTCCGTACGTGTGTTGAACGCGGAGGTGCCGTCCGTTCGGCACTCGGTCATCGGTGATTTGGATCACGGCGAGTACGACTCCATCAACCCCGTTCATTAGAACGCTTCCGCTCGCGATCTACAAGGGTATGTAGATGCACTCCTTCCCTCTCGTTGCTAGTAAACTCCATAGATTGATCTTGGTGATGCGTAGAAAATTTTGAATTTCTGCTACGTTCCCCAACAGTGGCATCATGAGCCAGGCCTATGCGTAGTTACTATGCACGAGTAGAACACAAAGCAGTTGTGGGCGTAGATGTTGCCAATTCTTCTTGCCGCTACTAGTCTTATCTTGTTTCGGCGGTATTGTGGGATGAAGCGGCCCGGACCGACCTTACACGTACGCTTACGTGAGACAGGTTCCACCGACTGACATGCACTAGTTGCATAAGGTGGCTAGCGGGTGTCTGTCTCTCCCACTTTAGTCGGAACGGATTCGATGAAAAGGGTCCTTATGAAGGGTAAATAGAAATTGGCATATCACGTTGTGGTTTTACGTAGGTAAGTAACGTTCTTGCTAGAAACCTATACAAGCCACGTAAAAACTTGCAACAACAATTAGAGGACGTCTAACTTGTTTTTGCAGCATGTGCCTTGTGATATGATATGGCCAGAAGATGTGATGAATGATATATGTGATGTATGAGATTGATCATATTCTTGTAATAAGAATCACGACTTGCATGTCGATGAGTATGACAACCGACATGAGCCATAGGAGTTGTCTTTATTTTTTGTATGACCTGCGTGTCATTGAATAACGCCATGTAAATTACTTTACTTTATTGCTAAGCGCGTTAGCCATAGAAGTAGAAGTAATCGTTGGCGTGACAACTTCATGAAGACACAATGATGGAGATCATGATGATGGAGATCATGGTGTCATGCCGGTGACGAAGATGATCATGGTGCCCCGAAGATGGAGATCAAAGGAGCAAAATGATATTGGCCATATCATGTCACTATTTGATTGCATGTGATGTTTATCATGTTTTGCATCTTATTTGCTTAGAACGACGGTAGCATAAATAAGATTATCCCTCACTAAAATTTCAAGAGACGTGTTCCCCCTAACTGTGCACCGTTGCGAAGGTTCGTTGTTTCGAAGCACCACGTGATGATCGGGTGTGATAGATTCTAACGTTCGAATACAACGGGTGTTGACGAGCCTAGCATGTACAGACATGGCCTCGGAACACATGCAAAACACTTAGGTTGACTTGACGAGCCTAGCATGTACAGACATGGCCTCGGAACACAAGAGACCGAAAGGTCGAACATGAGTCGTATAGTAGATACGATCAACATGGAGATGTTCACCGATGATGACTAGTCCGTCTCACGTGATGATCGGACACGGCCCAGTTTGACTCGGATCATGCATCACTTAGATGACTAGAGGGATGTCTATCTGAGTGGGAGTTCATTAATCAGATGAACTTCATTATCATGAACATAGTCAAAAGGACTTTGCAAATTATGTCATAGCTTGCACTTTAGTTCTACTGTTTAAGATATGTTCCCAGAGAAAATTTAGTTGAAAGTTGATAGTAGCAATTATGCGGACTGGGTCCGTAAACTGAGGTTTGTCCTCATTGCTGCACAGAAGGCTTATGTCCTTAATGCATCGCTCGGTGTGCTGAACCTCGAGCGTCGTTTGTAGATGTTACGAAACATCTGACATACACGTTTTGATGACTACGTGATAGTTCAGTGCGTATTGCTAACGGTTTAGAATTGTGGCACCAAAGACGGTTTCGAAACGTCGCAGAACATATGAGATGTTCCGAAGACTGAAATTGGGATTTCAGACTAGTGCCCACGTCAAGAGGTATGAGACCTCTGACAAGTTTCTTAAGCCTGCAGACTAAGGGAGAAAAGCTCAATCGTTGAGCATGTGCTCAGATTGTCTGAGTACCACAATCGCTTGAATCGAGTGGGAGTTAATCTTCCAGATGAGATAGTGATGGTTCTCCATAGTCACTGCCACCAAGCTATCAGAGCTTCGTGATGAACTATAACATATCAGGGATAGATATGAGGATCCTTGAGCAACTCGCGATGTTTGACACCGCGAAAGTAGAAATCAAGAAGGAGCATCAATTATTGATGGTTAGTAAAACCACTAGTTTGTAAAAGGGCAAGGGCAAAAGGGATACTTCATGAAACAACAAATCATTTGCTACTCCAGTGAAGAAACCTAAGGTTGAACCCAAACCCGAGACTAAGTGCTTCTGAAATGAGGGGAACGGTCATTGAAGCAGAACTACCCTAGATACTTCGTAGATGAGAAGGCTGGCAAGGTCGACAGAAGTATATTGGATATACATTATATGAATGTGTACCTTACTAGTACTCCTAGCAGCACCAGGGTATTAGATACCGGTTCGGTTGCTAAGTGTTAGTAACTCGAAATAAAAGCTGCGGAATAAACGGAGACTAGCTAAAGGTGAGATGACGATATGTGTTGGAAGTGTTTTCCAAGGTTGATGTGATCAAGCATCGCATGCTCCCTCTACCATCGAGATTGGTGTTAAACCTAAATAATTGTTATTTGGTGTTTGTGTTGAGCATAAACATGATTGGATTATGTTTATCGCAATACAGTTATTCATTTAAGGAGAATAATGGTTACTCTGTTTATTTGAATAATACCTTCAATGGTCTTGCACCTAAAATGAATCTCGATCGCAGTGATACACATGTTCGTGCCAAAAGATATAAAATAGTAATGATAGTACCACATACTTGTGGCACTGCCATTTGAGTCATATTGGTATAGAACGCATGAAGAAGCTCCATGTAGATGGATCTTTGGACTCACTCGTTTTTGAAAAGATTGAGACATGCGAACCATGTCTATTGGTATATATGCATGAAGAAACTCCATGCAGATGGATCGTTTGGACTCACTTGATTTTGAATCACTTGAGACATGCAAATCATACCACATGGGCAAGATGACTGAAAGGCCTCGTTTTCAGTAAGATGGAACAAGAGAGAAACTTGTTGGAAGTAATGCATTTGATGTGTGCAGTCCAATGAGTGCCGAGGCACGCAGTGGATATCGATATATTCTTACTTCACAGATGATTCGAGTAGATGCTGAGAATATTTACTTGATGAAACACAAGTCTGAATTATTGAAAGGTTCAAGTAATTTCAGAGAGAAGTTGAAGATCGTCGTGACAAGAGGATAAAATGTCTGTGATATGATCATAGAGATGAGTATCTGAGTTACGAGTTTGGCACACAATTAAGATATTGTGGAAAGTTTTTCACAATTAATACCGCCTGGAACACCATAGTGTGATGGTGTGTCCGATCATCATAACTGCACCCTATTGGATATGGTGCATACCATGATGTCTCTTATCAAATTACCACTATCGTTTATGGGTTAGGCATTAGAGACAACCGCATTCACTTTAAAAGGGGCACCATGCAATTCCGTTGAGACAACACCGTTTAGAGAAACCTAAGTTGTCGTTTCTTAAAAGTTTGGGGCTGCGATGCTTACGTGAAAAAGTTTCAAGCTGATAAGCTTGAACCCAAAGCGGATAAATGCATCTTCATAGAAAACCCAAAACAGTTGGGTATACCTCCTATTTCAGATCTGGAAGCAAAAGTAATTGCTTCTAGAAACGGGTCCTTTCTCGAGGAAAAGTTTCTCTCGAAAGAATTGAGTGGGAGGATGGTGGAGACTTGATAAGGTTATTGAACCGTCACTTCAACTAGTGTGTAGCAGGGCACAGGAAGTTGTTCCTGTGGCACCTACACCAATTGAAGTGGAAGCTTATGATAGTGATCATGAAACTTCGGATCAAGTCACTACCAAACCTCATAGGTCGACAAGGATATGTACTACTCCTGAGTGGTACGGTAATCCTGTCTTAGATATCATGTTGTTAGACAATACTGAACCTACGAGCTATGGAGAAGCGATGGTGGGCCCATATTCCGACGAATGGCTCGAGGGCATGAAATCCGAGATAGAATCCATGTATCAGAACAAAGCATGGACTTTGGTGAACTTGCCCGATGATCGGCAAGCCATTGAGATAAATGGATATTTTAGAAGAAGACGGACGTGGACGGTAATGTTACCGTCTATGAAGCTCGACTTGTGGCAAAGAGTATTTTCACAAGTTCAAGGAGTTGACTACGATGAGATTTTCTCATCCGCAGCGATGCTTAAGTCCGTCGGAATCATGTTAGCATTAGCTGCATTTATGAACTCTGGCAGATGGATGTCAAAAACAAGTTTCCTTACCAGTTTTCGTAAGGAAAGGTTGAATGTGATACAATCAGAAAGGTTTTGTCGATCCTAAGGATGCTAATAGGTATGCTAGCTCCAGCGATCCTTCCATGGACTAGAGAAAGCATCTCGGAGTCAGAATATACGCTTTGATGGAGTGATCAAAGTTTTTGGGTTTATACAAAGTTGTTAGAAACTTGTATTTACAATAAAGTGAGTGGGAGCGCTACAACATTTCTGATAAGAATATGTGAATGACATATTGTTGATCCGAAATGATGTAAAATTTCTGGAAAGCATAAAGGGTTGTTTGAAAGGAGTTTTTCAAAGGAACACCTGGATAAAGCTGCTTACATATTGGGCATCAAGATCTATAGAGATAGATCAAGACGCCTGATGATACTTTCAAAGAACGCACACCTTGACATGATTTTGAAAGAGTTCAAAATAGATCAGTAAAGAAGGAGTTCTTAGATGTGTTACAAGGTGTGAGTATTGAGTAAGACTCAAGACCTGACCACAACAGAAGAGAGAGAAAGGACGAAGGTCGTCCCCTATGCTTTATACGTAGGCTCTACAGTATGCTATGCTGTGTACCGCACATGAAGTGTGCCTTGCCATGAGTTGGTCAAGGGGTACAATAGTGATCCGGGAATAGATCACATGACAGCGGTCGAACTTATCCTTAGTATCTAGTGGACTAAGGAATTTTCTCGATTATGGAGGTGAAAAGGAGTTCGTCGTAGAGGGTTACGTCGATGCGAACTTTGACACTAATCCGGATGACTCTGAGTAGTAAACCGGATTCGTATAGTAGAGCAGTTATTTGAAATGGCTCCAAGTAGCGCGTGGTAGCATCCACAAGATGACATAGATATTCGTAAAGCACACACGGATCTGAAAGGTTCAGACCCGTTGACTAATAACCTCTCCCACAAGCATAACATGATCAAACCAAAAATCATTGAGTGTTAATCACATAGTGATGTGAACTAGATTGTTGACTCTAGTAAACTCTTTAGATGTTGGTCACATGGTGATGTGACCTGTGTGTTAATCACATGGAGATGTGAACTAGATTATTGACTCTAGTGCAAGTGGGAGACTGTTGGAAATATGCCCTAGAGGCAATACTAAATTGGTTATTATTATATTTCCTTGTTCATGATAATCGTTTATTATCCATGCTAGAATTGTATTGATAGGAAACTCAGATACATGTGTGGATACATAGACAACACCATGTCCCTAGTAAGCCTCTAGTTGACTAGCTCGTTGATCAATAGATGGTTACGGTTTCCTGACCATGGACATTGGATGTCGTTGATAACGGGATCACATCATTAGGAGAATGATGTGATGGACAAGACCCAATCCTAAGCCTAGCACAAGATCGTGTAGTTCGTTTGCTAAGAGCTTTTCTAATGTCAAGTATCATTTCCTTAGACCATGAGATTGTGCAACTCCCGGATACCGTAGGAATGCTTTGGGTGTACCAAACGTCACAATGTAACTGGGTGGCTATAAAGGTGCACTACAGGTATCTCTGAAAGTGTCTGTTGGGTTGGCACGAACCGAGACTGGGATTTGTCACTCCGTGTAAACGGAGAGGTATCTCTGGGCCCACTCGATAGGACATCATCATTATGTGCACAATGTGACCAAGGAGTTGATCACGGGATGATGTGTTACGGAACGAGTAAAGAGACTTGCCAGTAACGAGATTGAACAAGGTATCGGGATACCGACGATCGAATCTCGGGCAAGTAACATACCGGTAGACAAAGGGAATTGTATACGGGATTGATTGAATCCTCGACATCGTGGTTCATCTGATGAGATCATCGAGGAGCATGTGGGAGCCAACATGGGTATCCAGATCCCGCTGTTGGTTATTGACCGGAGAGTCGTCTCGGTCATGTCTGCATGTCTCCCGAACCCGTAGGGTCTACACACTTAAGGTTCGGTGACGCTAGGGTTGTAGAGATATTAGTATGCGGAAACCCGAAAGTTGTTCGGAGTCCCGGATGAGATCCAGACGTCACGAGGAGTTCCGGAATGGTCCGGAGGTGAAGAATTATATATAGGAAGTCCAGTTTCGGCCACCGGGAAAGTTTCGGGGGTTATCGGTATTGTACCGGGACCACCGGAAGGGTCCCGGGGGTCCATCGGGTGGGGCCACCTGTCCCGGAGGGCCCCATGGGCTGAAGTGGGAAGGGAACCAGCCCTTAGTGGGCTGGGGCGTCCCCCCTTGGGCCTCCCCCTGCGCCTAGGGTTGGAAACCCTAGGGGTGGGGGGCGCCCCACTTGGCTTGGGGGGAAGCCACCCCCCTTCCCCCTTGGCCGCCGCCCCCCTTGGAGATCTGATCTCCCAGGGCCGGCGCCCCCAGGGGTCCCTATATATAGTGGGGGGGGGAGGGCAGCAGCACCACAGCCCCAGGCGCCTCCCTCTCCCCCTGCAACACCTCTCCGTCCCGCTTGTGCTTGGAGAAGCCCTGCCGGGATCCCGCTACTTCCACCACCACGCCGTCGTGCTGCTGGATCTCCATCAACCTCTCCTTCCCCCTTGCTGGATCAAGAAGGAGGAGACGTCGCTGCTCCGTACGTGTGTTGAACGCGGAGGTGCCGTTCGTTCGGCACTCGGTCATCGGTGATTTGGATCACAGCGAGTACGACTCCATCAACCCCGTTCATTAGAACGCTTCCGCTCGCGATCTACAAGGGTATGTAGATGCACTCCTTCCCTCTCGTTGCTAGTAAACTCCATAGATTGATCTTGGTGATGCGTAGAAAATTTTGAATTTCTGCTACGTTCCCCAACAATGGTTTACTATTTCTCTGAAAAATATTTCCCCGCTCATAAGTAACAAGCTACTTTAAAAGAAATATTTAACTTTGTGCAACTTGAAGAAGAGAGTCTCCCACAAGCTTGGGGGAGGCTTCTCCAATTACTTAATGCTTTGCCTCATCATCCTCTCAAGAAAAATGAAATACTTGATATCTTTTATAATGGACTAACCAATGCTTCTAGGGGCCAGCTAGATAGTTGTGCTGGTTGTGTTTTCATGGAACGAACTGTAGAGCAAGCTGAATTGCTATTGAATAATATATTGAGTAATGATAATGATTGGACACTTCCTGAACCAACTCCTATGCCAACTCCAAAGAAAATGGGTATTCTATTTCTCAGTCCTGAATATATGCAAGAGGCAAAGAAATTTATGAAAGAAAAAGGTATTAAAGCTGAAGATGTTAAGAATCTACCTCCTATTGAAGAAATACATGGTCTTGATAACCCGACACGGGTAGTAGAGGTAAACTCTCTTTACAGATTTGATGAAGGTGATATTCCTCATAATAAGTTTGCTAGTCAGTGCTTGGACGAGTTTGATAATTTTATTGTTAAACAAGAAAAATTCAATGCTTATGTTAGTAGACAATTGAAACGTAATCCTCACATGCTTGATTACTTGGGTGATTATATGAGTAGAACTTTTAATGATCTTAAGCTCATTAGTAACCATGCTTCCATAGTTACAACTCAAGTAGAACAAGTACTTAAGGCGTAGGATGATTTGCTTAATAAGTTGAATAGTAAGAATAATGATAATGTTGTTAGGGTTATGACTAGAGGTGTTAAAATGACCCAGGATCTTTGTATCCCGAGGGCCATCCTAAGAGAGTTGAGCAAGATTCTCAGAGAGTTAATACTGATGCACCTAGTCCTAATAAAAAGAAAAAGAAAACTGATAGGACTTTGCATGCTTCTAGTGAACCTGTTATAGATACACCTGAGAATCCCAATGATATTTCTATTTCTGGCACTGAGAACACGCCAGGGGGATGCACCAGTGGACCACAAGGGTGGAGGGCACGCCCTACCCACCTAGGCGCGCCCCCTGTCTTATGGGTCCCACGTGCCCCCCTCCACTTATTCCAGCACCCATCCACTTCGTCTTCCTCCAGAAAAGACATCCCGTAGCTCAAACCCGTGTTCTTGCTCATCTTGCTGCCATCTTCGATCTTCTTGTGCAAAGCTCCATTTACAAAACTGCTTTGGAGGATTGTTCTTCAGTATGTGACTCCTCCAATGGTCCAATTAGTTTTTGTTCTAGTGCTTTATTTATTGCAAATTTTTGCTGCTGTGGTGACATTGTTCTTGTCCTTGCATGTCAAATTTATATGGTCCAAAGTAGTTTTGATGCATGATATAGCCTCTAGACACTTGTAGGAGTAGTTGCTATCAATTTTGTTGAGTTTGGTTCACTTTTATTTGGAGTCACTAAAAATTTCAAAAAAAATCAGAGGAAGAAAATGATGATGAGATTGTTGAGAAGCTCTTCGAGCCGAGGTTCGAAGGAAAAAGAAAATGAGGACAAGGAAAAGCCCAAGTACAATCTTCCTCGCACCACGGAGGTTCGACCGTGTGAATGGCCATGTGATGCATTCTTGGAGGCGGTCGGGATTCATGAGGATTTCTATTATTTGACTGAGAATGCAGGCATCACCGACTTCCTCCACGGCCAGTGTGATCAGTACCTCCTACTCACTAATACTTTCGTGCAAAATTTTCATTTTCATGCTAGGAGATCATCACCCATGGTAGACTTTTACTTATATGACGAGTATAAGGAAATGGCGCTTTGTGATTTTTGTGAGGTTTGCAAATTAACTTCTGAGGGCAGCGTCGAGGAACCACGTCCTAGAGATGTGGAAGATTTTATTGATAGAGTTACCGTTGGGGAAAGGAGAAAGGTGTCGGAAGCGAGAGTGTCTAGTTTACATTTTTCCTGTTCTGCGTTATCACTCATTATTTGCTGGGAGATGTTTAATTGGTCACGGGGACAGTGGAGGCCTTAGTGCCCCTGACCTCGCCATTTTGCGCCATGCTTTACTTCGTGATAGAACTTTCAATTTAGGTGCTATGGTTGCTAGGGGTTGAGTTTAAACCGTACTAAGGGTCCTATCTTTGGAGGTATCTATGCTTCCCTCCTTGCTAGACGCTTTGAGATACCTATTAGGCATGATGAGAAAGAGGAGATGGTGCTGCCCACTATTTACCTAGACTACAACAATATGGTAGCACATGATTTTATTCACTATAATAAGGAAAAGAGACTCATTTATAACCTACTCCCTCCATTCCAAAATAGATGCCCCAACTTTGTACTAAAATTAGTACAAAGTTGGGGCATCTATTTTGGAACGGAGGGAGTAGTATTTAGCGAAGAGACTTGTCAGATTATTACCTTGCCTGCACCTTCTTTATTTAATATTCATTCAGGCACATACCTCATCATGCCCGTAGAAATTTATGCATACTGGGAGCGGACGCGATCCCAAGTTCACGAGCCAAAGCCATCACCTGATCCATATCAGGAGCTTGTTTATCAGTGGGAGCCGCAGGAGCTCGCTAACCAGTGGAACCCCTGGGATCCTCCTCAGTACACCGGAGAGGACTACTTTGATCCATGGGCCTAGACCAAATTAGGCCAAAAGACTAAGCTTGGGGGAGTACGTATTTCTCACCGACATTACATTCATGTTCACACATTCATTCTAGTTGTCGGTGTTCAAATTTTTCATTGTACTATCCATGGTTTATTTCTTTTTCCCGCTTTCTCTTGTGTGTTTGAAAACCTTAAGAAAAAACAAAAGAAAGTTGTAGTTTAGTTTCCTTTCCATGTTTATTTAGTAGTAGTATTAAAGAAAACCCAAAAAGATTTCTCGTTCTTCATTTGCTTGTTGGGAGCTTTACCGTGTAAATAGTTTTTCTCGTTCTTGCTTTACTTTCTTCAGAAAAACAAAACTCCAAAATCATTTCAGTGTGTTTCTTTGAAATTCTTTTCTTTTCTTTGGGGGTCGAGAGGAGAAGACCACGATGAAAATGTTGAGTGGCTCTCATATGCATTATTGTTGATCTAACAAAGAGCCCATATTACCTTGTCTTCTCCTTTGAATAAATGTTTGCAGATTTCAGCTTAGTCCAATGCACGTGCACTATTATTATTATCCACACCGTTCGGCTAATTTTTTTAAATAATACATTTTTTTATTAAATTACACAAATATTACGCTGAAAAAATAATTTTCAAAAATAATACACCGTCGGCCCGCTGCAGGCCGACTGAGCCTAGTCAGCCCACAGCAGGCCGACTGGTGGCCTATCTGCTTGCTGCTGGCCGATTGGGCTGTCGGCCACCAGATCAAGTCTAGTCGGCCTGCAGTTGGCCGACAGGGTCCAGTCGGCCTGCAGTTGGCTGATAGGCCTGCAGTGGGCCGACAAGGACTAATTGGCCTGCTGTGGGCCGACTGGTGCATGCCACCATTTTTTTCCCGAACGATCCCCGTTTTTTTAAAAACTACGACGTATTCCGCACAACCCTTTCCCGCCATATGTTCCCGCAAACTCTTTCCCACCATATGTTCGCACCAACTATTTCCCGCCACCCGTTTCCCGCCACCCGTTTCCCGCCAACCCTTTCCCGCCATACCGCAGTCGTTCTTTCCCGCCATTTTCTCCTCTCTACCTATAAAACCCCCTTCAGACGGAGGTGGATAAGCATTCCAGTGTAGTGTAGTTGAGATGTCCCATTATCCTTTCGATTGTAGTTTTCACCCTGGGATGAGCAGGACTCTTCTGAGGCTAGCTACCGATTTTAGGATGGATAATAGGATAGTTCCATGGGACGAACTCACCGGTAGTGACACCATAATGAATGAGTTGGCTCACCAATTACGTAGGTCTGGGTGGCCTGAAAGGACCTATGAGGAGGTACGTAAAGAACTTCTTAGGTTGCATGACAGGTGGAAGAAGGTAGTGGTGCCGAAGAGTGAAACTTTCAGAAGGACTGCAGCAAATAATCCATGTTTATGGACTGAGGAGAGCGAGGACGAAGATGATATCTTCATGCCGCCGCTTCCGGGTTCTGCATCATCGAAGGGCAAGAGTTCTTCATCATCGAAGGGCAAGGTTTCTGCATCGTCGAAGGGCAAGAGTTCTTCATCGTTGAAGGGCAAGAGTTCTGCATCGATCGAGGATGACGATGATGACTTCATGTAGTTTTTATGCTGTATGTTGTGAGTTCAGTTACGTACCATTTAATTTAGATGTAGTTCTATCTAGTTGTTTGTAATGTCTTGTTGTATGAGTATTATGTTCTATCTAAATATGATCTTGTAGTTCGGATAACAGAGTACTAAAATAGAGTAGGCATATGTCTCATACATAAGTACATAGTCATTTGTCTCATACATAGAATAGACATAAGTCTCACACAGAAATAGATGGTAATGTCTCTACTGATAGATAGAAGCGTCAGTGACGACGTCTGGCCTGGCGGGGAGGCGGATCTGGAAGCGGCGACCATCCCCACCTGTCGGGTGCCCTAATGTGACGAGGAGGAATCTCAGACTCTCCCTGGTCATGCTGTGTACCCTGTGTGGGGCCTGGTGGAGGAGTCGAAAACATGTTCATCCACTGGGTGTGCTGCGACATCTGAGCCTGTATGTTCTCCTCGGGATGTTGATCACTCCCCAACGTATCATGTGATGCCGACATAGACGCCTGATATCCGTAGGCTCCTACGCGATGGAACGTTTCATCATGAAGAATGAGGTCGCGTCAATTAATATTGAAAACAATAAATATGAAGACACATACCTGCTGGCTGTGACGGCTGCTCTGGCTCAAACACGAAACTGGACGAGGGACCGTGCTGTTGTGGCTGTGGAGATAACACGAAGCTCGATGAGGGACCGTGTTGCTGTGGCTGTGGAGAAAACACGAAGCTCGACGTGGGACCATAGTGCTGCGGGTGCCACGTAGAACTGCCAGGTTGGTCAGGACGGGGTGGCCTGGTTGTCGGCTGATGTGCTAGACGTGGACGTGGTTGATGTCGGTGCATGGAGTGACGCGGCTGCTGCTGCTAGTGCTGAACAACATCGGTTCTCCGGGTGCACGTGATAGCCTCGTACACAGTCCGTATCTTATTCTGAATTCTTTCCAAGAAGGGTTGTAGCACTGGACGATGCTGAAGAAGAGGTCCAGACGATAGTGATCGTCCAAAGGTGGTCACGTCGTCGTAGAGTTCGCGTGTCAAGGTAGCCTGCAAATTTCCATGACGATTAATAATGTCTGTCTCTTGCACGTCAAAGTATGTGACAACATTACGTAAAGAAAATATATCTTACCGCGTACTGCCTAGAGCCCGAAGTATCATAGCTCGGGTACATATCCGACGGAATAGGATCCGGTATCTCCTCTGGGTGGGAGTACTCAACGATGCGTAACCGTGTTCCGGTCATGTAGCGCCGCAAATAGAGATTGAATTCATCGAGATCGAAATTGTGATTCTCGTGCCATAGATTTGTGTTTGCTGTCTCCCATTCTATAACATACGACTCTAGTCTAACTAGCCAGTCAGCAGTTGTCCTGGTCATGCCCTTCCTTGTCGTCCTAAAATTGTGGTGTGTGTTCAACAATTACCTAAAGCTTCGAATGGAGTACTATGAAAGATAATGCAACATTGAAAAACTGGTTAATACCTGTGGATGTGTGCTGGCACCGGGTTCTCTATAGGGGGAGGTAGCTCCAACTGCAGAAGACCAAATTGCCTCATAACCCTCTGTTGTGCCATCTCCTCGACGAAGACATCGAAGATGATCTTAGATTTTGTCATCCAGTAATCTCGGTCCCTTGTGCATAGCACAGACATACCACCAGGGTATCTCGCTTGTATGGCTGCTTTCGTGTAGGGCTGCCAGATGACCCCGGTGTACGCATCGAACTGCTCGTTCAATGCTGTGTATGCCTTCCTGGTCTGATCACTAGCAAAGCGTCTCTACAGAGAAGAAAAGTTAGTAGCCGCTAGCATCGAACTATCTCTTGTGCAGGAAAAAGTTGCATTAAACTACAACACGGTGCATACCTCGCGACGTGTCCAACACAGACCGAAAGTAGGCATGTCGATGCCGTCAACATCAAACATGGCGTCTATAGGATCATGAACACGTACATCTGGTCGCCCTATAGAGAACCTCTCCCACGACCACAGCTGTAGGAATAGAGGGCATCCAAGAAGGGCTGGCTTTCTCGATGTAAGCTGGCAACCGTTGCACATACCTCGGTATGTAGCCGCTAAGACCGCCGAACCCCAACTCCTCTGTCTGATCTGATCCGCCGTCTGAGCGCTTTCTATCTGGAGTGCCATAGGGATGTAGAGCGCGCTAATAGTGGTGACATGGTTCTCCGTGAACATCACCTTGCCGAAAAGCCACATTAAGTAGGCCTCCAGGCTCCGAGTGATCTGTTCCGCAGTCAACGGCGCCCGGAAGTTCTGGATCTGCATTAAGCGAAGAGAAAGTTTTAGTAAGCCGCAATTATTTTCTGTAAAACTGTATGCACGATAACTTGAAGATAATAGGTAGGGGAAATTACCCGGAAATTTAGCAACCACTCATACTTAGGTCCGTGATGCTCCCATACCGGATCCGGAGCATCCGGAAAAACACCATGAAAACGTTGTGTAAGAGCTCGCTCCCAACCAGCCGGTGCGTCCAACGGTCCTACGGCATGACCTGCCAACGGTAGTCCGAGCAAAAGTGACACATCCTCCAGAGTAGGAGCCATCTCTCCCCATCTGAAGTGAAACGTGTGGGTCTCTGGCCTCCAACGGTCCACTAAGCAGCTCAGCAAGGACCCATCGATGGCGAGGCGTTTCTCACCCGGGATAGAGTCAACCAGACGCGCGAAAGGTAAAAGGCCGGCCCATTTCAACCTTCATCAGAGAACATTTCAGTTAGTGTCTCCCATTAATATGCATGTCAGTGTGCAAATTAATAAAGCACGCACCGCTGAAGCCATCCTGAGTGTATCATCCAGTTTTCCTTAGGAGTGCGAGTGACTAGAGGCTCAAGCTTGCGCTTGAAAGGATCGATATAGTTGACTAGAGGGGGGGTGAATAGGCAACTAACAATTTTTAGCTTTTCTTTACCAAATTAAACTTTGCATCAAAATAGGTTGTCTAGATATGCAACTAAGTGAGCAACCTATATGATGCAATGACAACAAGCACGCAAGCAAGTAAGAGATATAACACAAGTAAACTAGCGAAAGTAAAGGAACGAGATAACCAAGAGTGGAGCCGGTGGAGACGAGGATGTGTTACCGAAGTTCCTTCCTTTTGAGGGGAAGTACGTCTCCGTTGGAGCGATGTGGAGGCACAATGCTCCCCAAGAAGCCACAAGGGCCACCGTATTCTCCTCACGCCCTCACACAATGCGAGATGCCGTGATTCCACTATTGGTGCCCTTGAAGGCGGCGACCGGACCTTTACAAACAAGGTTGGGGCAATCTCCACAACTTAATTGGAGGCTCCCAACAACACCACAAAGCTTCACCACAATGGACTATGGCTCCGCGGTGACCTCAACCGTCTAGGGTGCTCAAACACCCAAGAGTAACAAGATCCGCTAGGGATAAGTGGGGGGAATCAAATTTCTCTTGGTGGAAGTGTAGATCGTGGCCTTCTCAACCAATCCCGAGCAAATCAACAAGTTTGATTGGCTAGGGAGAGAGATCGGGCGAAAATGGAGCTTGGAGCAACAATGGAGCTTTTGGGGGAAGAGGTGGGTCAACTTTGAGGAAGAAGACCCCCTTATATAGTGGGGGGAACAAACCAACCGTTACCCCCCTTCTGCCCCGAAGAGAGCGGTAGTACCGCTGTGCCAGCGGTACTACCGCTTGCCACTATAAGCGGTACTACCGCCCCAAAGCGCGGTACTACCGCTTGGCCCACAGCGGTACTACCGCGGAGGGAGGGCGGTACTACCGCACAGGAGCGGTACTACGGCCCCCCACAGCCGCGGCCAGTACCGTAAAACCCGACACGAAAAAGGAGCCCTCGAATCGAGGCGGTACTAGCACGAGACCACCGCGGTACTACGGCTTGGGGCCACTAGCGGTACTACTGCTCTGGAGCGGTACTACCGCGCCCAGAGCGGTACTACCGCTTGTGGCACCCAAGCGGTACTACCGCTCCGTCCCGCGGTACTACCGCTGGGACCAGAGATAGTACACACATGGGGCTACTAGCGGTACTACTGCTCTGGGCGGTACTACCGCTCCAGAGCGGTACTACCGCTTGTAGCACCCAAGCGGTACTACCGCTCTGGCCCGCGGCACTACCGCTGGGACCAGAGAGGGCACAAAGAGAGGAGAACCAAGCCCATCATCGAAACGGAAAGGCTCGGAGGGAGGGGCAAAGGAAGTGTACGTGATGATTCCGCCCTAGCCTTTCCAAAACGGACCCCTCTTGATAGTACGGTGATCCCTATGAAACTAGTCCACCAAACTAATCCGAAAGGACTACACCGTCTTCGCTTTAAGCTCCGAGGGGAGGAAATCGTCTCGTGCCAAAAGAATGAATCTCTGAAAACACTCAACGCACACGATAAGTCCGCAAAAGCATCGTCATCAATCACCAAAACATCTTAGGGATAAATAAGCCCTTACAATCTCCCCCTTTTTGGTGGATTGATGACAATACGGGATGTGCACAACTGGGAAAAAAAATAAAGGACATAAGCAAACCCCAAGTCTCTAAAATATAGACGGGCTCCCCCTAGATGTGTGCCATCAAGATAAGTGCTTTGAACTGCACGACACACATACTAGGATCAACACTCCCCCTGTATTTTAGAGACCAACAACCTAAGCGAGAAACAAGATAGCAG
Source organism: Aegilops tauschii subsp. strangulata (assembly GCF_002575655.3). Classification (NCBI taxonomy): domain Eukaryota; kingdom Viridiplantae; phylum Streptophyta; class Magnoliopsida; order Poales; family Poaceae; genus Aegilops; species Aegilops tauschii. The sequence continues at coordinate 394,757,553 of NC_053037.3, forward strand.
GATATATAACATAATGAAGCATATAACTCATGAGATATCAAATGACTAGAGACAAAGATAAAGATATGATAATGATAGGGTAGCATATGTCTCACACCATATGACTCGAACTAAAGTCTCAGTAAACACAAAACCAAGCAAAGCACAAGGTCCAAGCAAAGCACAAAGTAGCACATAACGAAAGCACAAAGGCAAAGACACACTCGCAACATGCAAATCCCTAAACTCTCTCCCCCTTTGGCATCGAGACACCCAAAGGGGCAAAGAGCTAGCCTACGGCTCCAGGTGAGAGCATGCTGAGGATCTCGAACATCAGGACTCTGCGTGATCATCTGCACTGCCGTCCTCGCCCGGAAACTGCTCGGCATCTGAGTCGGTCCACGGACAGTGCTGCTGGATCCACTCCTCCTCCTCAGTAATCTGACCCTCTGAGCCGCTGGTGACTGTCGCACCCATCTGACGCATCAGCTCTTTGTGACGTCCTCTTGCCTTCTTCTCAGCCACATGAGTCATGTACTGACCATGAGACTCTAGGCAGAACAGCTTCTTCATCTTGCGTTTGAGCTTCTTTGCCCAAGAGGGCTCTGCTGCAGAAGGCTCTGTCCCAGGAGGCACATACTCCTCATCATCATCACCGGCATCAGCCTCGTCCTCGGTCTCCATGGCAGCAGCAGAAGATGGAGCTCCAGATCTACCCCAATTATCCTTCTTCCTCAGACGCTTGATCTCATGAGAGACCAACTCTCCAGTTTCCAGCTGCTCCTCAGGATAGGTATGTCTCCAGGCCCTCTCAATAAGCAACATGATGAACGGGCCATAAATTGGGCACTTGCGCTCAGAAACAGCCGCCAGAAGCTCAGACCACATGACATGAGAGATGTCCAGAGACTCGCCGGTGTTTGCGTCCTTCTCACGCTGGCAGAAGAGAAGCATGTCCACAAGGTAAGAGTGTACCATGTCTAGATTCCCAATACGAGGGAAGAGAGTCTCGCGGAAGATGCGGTGAAGGATGTCCAGATAGGTAGACAACTCATAGGTTTCCTTCCTGGTCTCAGGGTGGACCTTCAGAGTACAGTAGGGCCAGAGGGCTTGCTTGTGAGTGGAGGTGACATTTTGGTGAGGACGAAAACCAACTGGAGTCTCGAGCCCTTGATCTTCCACCTCAAGCAGCCCCATGAAGGCCTGCCACTTGACAGCTAGCACCTTTCCATTTGTCATCCAAGTCAGAGTCCTGTCTGCGTCAGTCCCTAGGTGAACAATTTCAAAGAACTGTGCCAGCAAATCTGCATCAAAGTCCTTGTTGAACTGCATGATCCTGAGAATGTTCAACTGAGAGCACATCTGTAGGGCATCACCAAAGTACTCAAGGTCCTTCTCCATAGCATCTGTGTTGATGGAATGAACATTGACAAAGAGATTCTTCTTAGCCTTGATCACATCAAAGTATGTGGCATACTGAAACCGGTTCCAGAACGGGCGGTTGACAAGATTGGGTTCTTGTTCTTCCTCATAGGGGTTGCGCCGACGCCTGTCCCAGAATTCCTTGCTAGACATCTCAGTCACTTTCTTGCCACTTGGCTTCGGTCGGCTGGCAATCTTCTTCTTGCGAGGAGGATTAGCACTTGAGGAAGCACCCTCTGCCGGCTGTGGAGCACTGGAAGAACCACCTGCAGTCTCAGATGAGCGGTACCGCTTCGACGTTGAACGCCCGGGGTTGACACGGCGGACTTGCTGCTCAGGATGTTCATCACCTGGAACCAAACACACGGACACAAGAAACAACCAGAAGGAACGATCAAAACCAAATAAACACAACAAAGATGGATCAACATGTGGTAGGAAACAATGGAACTGGGCATCCAACGGTAGTACCGTGCCTGCTCAGCGGTAGTACCGCTTATCCACATAAGCGGTAGTACCGCTCCGGGGAGCGGTAGTACCGCTCCAGCGGTAGTACCGTGCCATATGGGCGGTAGTACCGCCCGAGACGGGGCACGGCGGATCCCTACTGCCGTGGTTAGATCCGGCACTACCGGGGATGCCAAATTCAAAAATAAACCTACCAAACATCAATCCAAAGAGTCTAGTTGCCTTCTCCAACCTACTCAAGCCTAGATTTGGACAAAAATCTAGAGATGCAACTACTATTGCCCCTAAAACGCGAGATCTGAAAACTAGACAAGAAGAGAAGAGGAACGGGGGCAATACCGGCATCCATGGCAAGAGGACGAGGTGGGGATCGACTCCACCGAAGGAAATGGAGAGGAACGGTCCGGAGACGGAGGGCCGCCGGAGCCTTCCCGCGGCGAGATGGCGCTGGAGAGAGAGGAAGAGGAACCAGGGGACGAAGCAAATGGGTATGGGGTGGAGGAAACCACCCCTGCCCACGACTTAACCCCCTGGCCCCGCCCCTCAGCGGTAGTACCGTGGTGAGGGGCGGTAGTACCGCTTAGCCGTATAAGCGGTAGTACCGCTCATGCACAACAGTAGTACCGCCCAGCGCAACTCAAACCAGACTCAACACATATGGTGCAAAATGAAAGACGGGAAACACCGGCAAGAAGACCAACAAGAGCACTAGCAAGAGAACAAGAAACACACGCCTCTATACGAGAGGGCGGTGGCCGAGGCCACCTATGTTTGAGTCACTTGGTATGGCACCGCGAAGAATTATCCTTGGGCCCATGACCAAAGCTCGTCTTTGAAGCACAAGAACCATCAAAAATGGCTAATGTGAAAGAGTGAGATCAGTTTATGCATTGTGGGGGGAGGGAAAGTTCATTGAGAGAACAACACTCCCCCTACGTCCATGCCTACACCTAGACAAGAAAGCACAATGAATGTGAGGGGTGTGCAAAGGTTCAAACCACATTGCTCGAATCAATGATATTTAGCTCATGCCTTAACTCGTGAAATCTTGCTTCATCCAATGGCTTCGTGAAAATATCTGCAAGGTTATCATGAGTGTTGACATAGTTGAGCTCGATCTCCCCTCGCCTAATATGATCCCGGATGAAGTGATACCGAATCTCAATATGCTTTGTCTTGAAGTGTTGCACCGGGTTGAGAGAAATCTTGATAGCACTTTCATTGTCACACCAAAGAGGCACTTTGTCATAAATGACACCGTAATCCTTTAAAGTTTGCCTCATCCATAAGAGTTGTGCACAACAACTTCCGGCCGCCACATACTCCGCTTCGGTGGATGAGAGAGACACACAACTTTGCTTTTTAGAAGACCAACTTACCAAAGAGCAACCAAGAAATTGGCACCCTCCAGAAGTGGACTTCCTATCCACTTTGTCTCCCGCCCAATCGGAGTCCGAAAAACCTACAAGCTTGAAGTTTGCTCCTCTTGGGTACCATAGGCCAAAGTTTGGGGTATGAGCCAAATATCGAAAGATTCGCTTGACCGCCACAAAGTGGCTTTCCTTAGGTGCGGCTTGAAACCGTGCACATATTCCCACACTCAACATGATATCCGGTCTAGATGCACAAAGGTAAAGCAAGGATCCAATCATAGAGCGATATACCTTTTGATCCACCGCTTTACCATTGGGATCAATGTCAAGTTGGCACTTGGTGGGCATTGGAGTGGAAGCCGGCTTGACATCACTTAGCTTGAATCTCTTTAGCATGTCTTGAGTGTATTTGGCTTGGTTGATGAAGGTTCCTTCTCTTCTTTGTTTGATTTCGAATCCGAGAAAGAACTTCAACTCTCCCATCATAGACATCTTGAACTTTGAGGTCATGAGAGCGGCAAATTCGTAGTCGATACCCTCGACTTGGGAGTAGCCTTGTGCCACCAAACGAGCCTTGTTGCGAACAATGATTCCATGAGCGTCTTGCTTGTTCTTGAATATCCACTTGGTTCCAATGACATTATGATTCCCGGTTGGCCTTGGCACTAACTTCCACACTTGGTTATGTTCGAAGTTGTTGAGTTCTTCATGCATGGCGTTGAGCCAATCCGGGTCCTCAAGCGCTTCATAAACCTTTTGGGGTTCGACACAAGAAACAAACGCATGATGTTCACAATAGTTTGCTAATTGTCTACGAGTGCTTACCCCCTTTCTTAGGCTTCCAACCACATTCTCCATGAGATGACCTTTGGTGGTGAGCTTGGAAGCGATCTTAGCGGCACGACGCTCCAATTCCTCCTCGGAAGTGAAGTGAGGAGGGGTTACTTGATCATCTTGAGCATCGTCTTGAGCTTGTTCTCGATCTTGAACTAGCTCGAGGGGAAGAACTTGACCTTGGGCATCATTTGGTGGATCACCACCATCTTGAGGTTGATCTTGCCCTTGATCTTGTTCATGAGGTTGAGGGCCTTCACTTTGTTCTTCGGAAGCGTGTGGTTCTTGGGTTGGTGATGGCTCCACTTGAGTGGAGCATTGTCCTTCTCCTTCGGCCACAAGGGGTTCCTCAATGGGTAGGATATATCCAATACCCATTCTTCTTATGGCTTGGGGAGGAATTTCATCACCTACATCACAAGTACCACTTTGCTCCACTTGGGAGCCGTTATTTTCATCAAACTCCACGTTACACGTCTCCTCAATAAGTCCCGTGGACTTATTGAGAACACGGTAAGCATGGGAGTTTGTAGCATAACCAACAAATATGCCCTCATGAGCTCTAGTCTCAAATTTAGACAAACGAACACCTTTCTTGAGAATGAAACACTTACACCCGAACACCCGAAAGTACTTGAGGTTGGGCTTGTTACCGGTGAGGATCTCATATGGAGTCTTGTTCAAGCCTTTGCGAAGATAGAGCCAATTTGAAGCATGACACGCGGTGTTGATGGCTTCGGCCCAAAAGTTGTATGGAGACTTGAACTCCGCCATCATGGTCCTTGCCGCATCCATCAATGTCCGATTCTTCCTCTCCGCAACACCATTTTGTTGAGGGGTGTAAGGTGCGGAATATTGATGCTTGATCCCCTCATCACTGAGAAACTCATCCAAGGTGTAGTTCTTGAACTCGGTGCCGTTGTCACTTCTTATTGTCAAGATCTTTGCATTGTGTTGACGTTGGGCTTCATTTGCAAAGTCAATGACCGTTTGTTCGGTCTCACTCTTCCTCTTGAAGAAATACACCCACGTGTATCTAGAATAATCATCCACAATTACCAAGCAATACTTTATACCCCAAGACTATCAAAGGATGGAGGCCCAAAGAGATCCAAATGAAGGAGCTCCAACGGCCTCTTCGAGTAAATAAGAGTCGTGGGAGGGTGAGCCTTCTCATGAAGCTTTCCTTCGATACAAGCACTGCAAGCACGATCTTTGGCAAAACTAACGTTCGTTAGTCCACGGACATGGTCCCCCTTGAGAAGACTTTGCAAAGATCTCATATTGACATGGGCTAAACGGCGATGCCAAAGCCATCCCACGTCAACTTTAGCCATTAGGCATGTCGCGGTCTTAGTGGGTCGCTCCGAAAAGTTAATCACATAGAGACCGTTCTCGACATGCCCAACAAAGGCTACTTTAAGAGTCTTGCCCCACAAGAGGGCCACGGTATCAATATCAAAGAAGGTGGCAAAACCCATGATAGCAAGTTGACGAACGGAAAGTAAATTGTATGCAAGGGACTCAACTAGCATGACCTTCTCGATCATGAGATCATGAGAAATGACGACTTTGCCGAGTCCCAATACCTTAGAAGACGAGGCATCACCCCACTTAACATTGGTGGGCATAGATGGAATTTTGTGCACGTCCACCACCAAGTCCTTGCTTCCGGTCATATGATTTGTAGCTCCACTATCGAGCAACCATGATCCCCCACCGGAAGCAAACACCTAAAAGAGATCAATGCTTGGTTTTAGGTACCCATTTAGTAATGGGTCCTTTGATGTTAGCGACAAGGGTCTTAGGAACCCAAATAGACCATTCAATGTACTCATGAGGAGAACCAACGAATTTGGCATAAACATGCCCATCACTAGCACGGCATAACACATAAGAAGGATTAAAGTCGCCGGCTTTGTTGGAAGGAGTGGTATTGCTCTTCTTGACACCGCCACCCTTCGCCTTGTTCTTCTTCTCCTTGGAAGCACCCTCTCCCTCCTTCACAAAAGTTTGCTTGAGAGGAGGAGGTCGCTTGGTCTTGTCATTCTTCTTCTTGTTCTTGGGATTGGGTGTGAACCCAATCCCCTCCTTGGCCACAACTTCATTTTGATTGCTCAAGAGGTCGTTGAGGTTCTTCTCACCTTGTATGCATGGCACAAGGCCTTTCTCAAGTTGCTCCTTCAACTTAGCATTCTCCTCAACAAGATGCACATGCTCACAACACGGGTTACTAGCATTTGCATTATCAATTAACACCATATGAGGAAAGGTGGCTTTCTCCTTTGTTAGCTTCACTTGGAGTTGATCATGAGACTCCTTGAGGCTAGCATGAACACCCTTCAAGACTTTGTGAGCCTTGTCGAGAATGCCAAACTCCTCTTTGAGTCTAGCAAGATCAACCCCAAGTTTTGCCTTCTCGGAGTTTAGCACACGAGACACAACAAGAGCATGATCAAGATCTTTCTTTAACTTAGCATGATCATCGTTGTATGACTCCTCAAGAGCCAAACGAAGACCACGCTCTTCGTCAAGAGCATTGGAAAGATCCGAAATCTCATCGGCATAGTCACGACTATGCCCCTCCATCTTAGAGATGGTATCCTCGTGAGCCTCGATCATGTCATTGGCTTCACCAAGTTGTTCCAAGAGAGCAACGAAGTGCTTCTTGGATTTACCCTTGAGTTTACCCATAAAGATCTCAAACTCATTTTCCTCCACATTTGTCCCCTCATGTTCATCAATGCTATCCGTCGAAGAAGGATGATTAATGATGGTAGTTTTGATGTTGGAGGTTACCTTATTGGTGGCTTTAGCCATGAGGCACTTGGCGGTGATGTTCTCATTGGGTGAGTCGAAGAGAGACACCCGTGGAGTCTTCGCAATGGCAACGGAGGCCATGGCAACCGACTCACCATCTTCATCATTGTCATCATCCTCATTGTACTCTTCTTGAACCACCAATGCCTTGGGAGGAGTCTTCTTGGTGAAGTTGCTCTTGTTGGGGAACGACTTGGCCTTGTCTTTTCTAATGAGCTTGCCACCATTGTCTTCCCTCTTCTCGTAAGGGCACTCCGCAACAAAATGGCTCACATTGCCACAATTGAAGCAAGTCCTCATCCGTTGCTTGCCCTTTGCGCCACTTGAGTTGCTTTTGTTGAAGTTTGGCCTCGAGTTCTTCTTGCTCCAAAATTGCCTTGAAGCAAGAGCCATGTGTTCATGATAGTCATACTTCGTATCTTCGAGGTTGCCCTCCTCTTCTTCCTCTTCATCCTCTTCCTCCATAATAACCTTGGCCTTTAGAGCGAGGTTGGGCTTCTTAACTATTTGAGAGCGAAGAACCGCATTGTCGGCGGTCTTGTCCAAGATGCTCATAGCCACAAACTCATCCAACACTTCACTTGAGGACAAGGTGTGAAAGTCCGGCCTTTGACGAATTACGGAGGACATGGCTTTGTGGTAGGGCATCATTGCCTTGAGGAACTTGCGCTTGATCCAATTGTCATCCGTGTCCTTACTTCCATGATCTCGGAGCGGGACCGCGAGTTTGGTTACTCTCCGAAAAAGCTCATGAGGTTCTTCATCTTCTTTCATTGCAAACTCGTCGGCTTCATCTTGCACCACTTCATAGTTGGAGCGTTGAATGCTTGCGCTTCCCCGATAAAGGGAAACAACTTGGAGCCATGCATCTTTGGCCACGGTGTAAGGCCGGAGATGAGGAAGATCTTCGGATGGGATGGCTTCTTGGATGATGAAGAGAGCATTCTCATTGAATTGATGATCCACAACTTCTCTAGGAGTGAAGTTACTTCGGTCATACGGATAAAAGCCTTCTTCAATGATTCTCCAAAGGTTAGTGTTCACATGATTTAAATGACGCTTAAAACGATAGACCCAAGAATCAAAATCTACATTCTTCTCAATCTTAGGGGCCGGGCCGGCATGATTCAAATGAGTGGAAGGGAGCGGTCCACCATAGACGGGTGGAGGTTCCACATGGGCAAAGATGCCGGTCCCATTTTTATCACTAGAACAAGGAGCCTTCTCGCTCGAAGCTTCCCCCTTGTCGGAGGTAGCATCCGTCACCTTGTTAGCGGGATCACCCACTTTCAACGGCGCGGTGGTAAGTTTAAGCCCTTCTAAGAATTTATTCAACATGCTTTCGACCTTGGTCGTCATGGAGGTTTTCAATGTGTCCAACGCCACATTGAATTCCTCACGAGAGACCGCGGTTCCCCCATCTCCCGTAGACGAGACTGGATTCTCACCGGAGTGCTCCTCCGCACCGTCTACGACGTCAACCATACTCTTTGGACGGTAAAGTCCTTAATAAAGAGACGAGGCTCTGATACCAATTGAAAGGATCGATATAGTTGACTAGAGGGGGGGGGGTGAATAGGCAACTAACAATTTTTAGCTTTTCTTTACCAAATTAAACTTTGCATCAAAATAGGTTGTCTAGATATGCAACTAAGTGAGCAACCTATATGATGCAATGACAACAAGCACGCAAGCAAGTAAGAGATATAACACAAGTAAACTAGCGAAAGTAAAGGAACGAGATAACCAAGAGTGGAGCCGGTGGAGACGAGGATGTGTTACCGAAGTTCCTTCCTTTTGAGGGGAAGTACGTCTCCGTTGGAGCGGTGTGGAGGCACAATGCTCCCCAAGAAGCCACAAGGGCCACCGTATTCTCCTCACGCCCTCACACAATGCGAGATGCCGTGATTCCACTATTGGTGCCCTTGAAGGCGGCGACCGGACCTTTACAAACAAGGTTGGGGCAATCTCCACAACTTAATTGGAGGCTCCCAACGACACCACAAAGCTTCACCACAATGGACTATGGCTCCGCGGTGACCTCAACCGTCTAGGGTGCTCAAACACCCAAGAGTAACAAGATCCGCTAGGGATAAGTGGGGGGAATCAAATTTCTCTTGGTGGAAGTGTAGATCGTGGCCTTCTCAACCAATCCCGAGCAAATCAACAAGTTTGATTGGCTAGGGAGAGAGATCGGGCGAAAATGGAGCTTGGAGCAACAATGGAGCTTTTGGGGGAAGAGGTGGGTCAACTTTGAGGAAGAAGACCCCCTTATATAGTGGGGGGAACAAACCAACCGTTACCCCCCTTCTGCCCCGAAGAGAGCGGTAGTACCGCTGTGCCAGCGGTACTACCGCTTGCCACTATAAGCGGTACTACCGCCCCAAAGCGCGGTACTACCGCTTGGCCCACAGCGGTACTACCGCGGAGGGAGGGCGGTACTACCGCACAGGAGCGGTACTACGGCCCCCCACAGCCGCGGCCAGTACCGTAAAACCCGACACGAAAAAGGAGCCCTCGAATCGAGGCGGTACTAGCACGAGACCACCGCGGTACTACGGCTTGGGGCCACTAGCGGTACTACTGCTCTGGAGCGGTACTACCGCGCCCAGAGCGGTACTACCGCTTGTGGCACCCAAGCGGTACTACCGCTCTGTCCCGCGGTACTACCGCTGGGACCAGAGATAGTACACACATGGGGCTACTAGCGGTACTACTGCTCTGGGTGGTACTACCGCTCCAGAGCGGTACTACCGCTTGTAGCACCCAAGCGGTACTACCGCTGGGACCAGAGAGGGCACAAAGAGAGGAGAACCAAGCCCATCATCGAAACGGAAAGGCTCGAAGGGAGGGGCAAAGGAAGTGTACGTGATGATTCCGCCCTAGCCTTTCCAAAACGGACCCCCTCTTGATAGTACGGTGATCCCTATGAAACTAGTCCACCAAACTAATCCGAAAGGACTACACCGTCTTCGCTTTAAGCTCCGAGGGGAGGAAATCGTCTCGTGCCAAAAGAATGAATCTCTGAAAAAACTCAACGCACACGATAAGTCCGCAAAAGCATTGTCATCAATCACCAAAACATCTTAGGGATAAATAAGCCCTTATAGCGCTCATACCATATCGCAGCACGATGACCCCTATCAATGTCCCCATTCAGCAACCACAATCCTGACATTCCTGCACATACAAAATTCAGAACATAGTGCCACACTTAATACAAATCTCCTCTCAAGCGCCGCATGCATACAAATTCAGAACATAGTGTCACACTTAATAAAAATTCAGAACATAGTGTCACACTTATTACAAATTCAGAACATAGTGCCACACTTAATAAAAATTCAGAACATAGTGCCACACTTAATACAAATTCAGAACATAGTGCCACACTTAATACAAATTCAGAACATAGTGCCACACCACACTTAATACAAATTCAGAACATACTACTGCTAGCTTAGCTTCTTCCTCTCGCCCTTACTCCTCTACTGCCTCTACCTCCTCTTCTTCCCCGGTTGCCTCGTCCACGCCCAGTGACGAAAGTGGGACAATTAGTGTCCCTATGGCCAAATGCATTGCATAAAATGCATTGCCTAGTTAGACCTCCTGCTTCAGATTCATCCATATCATTCCGGATGCGCTGACACTGCCGTCTGCCTCTACTTGTACGCATATGCTCTGGGTTTGGAATGTAACGCCTTTCGGTGGGGTTGACGCTGTTGAAATTACCCATTGATCGAAAACCCATCAGCTCACCTGTCCAGGTATTGAGGACAGACTCTTTCAGAAAAAATTGAGACACGAACGATATTGCGTCCATTCCAAGCTGCCCGCAAGCAGCAAGTACATGTGAGCAAGGTAGGTGAAGCAATTTCGGTTTATTGCATGTGCACTCACACGTTGGACAGGCTTCATTGCCAATTTTCACCTCATGCGTCCTCAACTCATTTGCACATCCAAATTTGTTGTTGGCTAAGCGGACCTCAAACCTTCTTTCTTGATTACCGATGGCGACTACAGTGTGTGACCTAGCTTTTTGCATCTTGTTGTCCATGTACTTCGTGACTCTTTCACAGTACCGTGTATTTGGGTTGTTCAAGATATGCTGCTATGCTTTTTGACGTCTATCTCTGAAATACTTGACGGTGCCATAGAAAATACCCTCAACGATGGCTGTAAGTGGCAATGCCCGGTTTCCTCTGAGGACAAAGTTGTATGTTTCCGCGAGGTTCGTTGTCATGACACCGTACCTTGCTCCATGTGTGTCATGTAGCAAAGACCACCTCTCCAGAGGCTCATGCTCTATCCACTGCTCGAAGGTTTTAATCGACCTCCCGAGCCTTCTCCTAGTACCAGGTGGGTCAAAGCCTGGTAGGTCACATAGCCCAACAGGCTCCTCCTCCACGGCCGCTGTTCCTGTTGCCAACTGTGCAGCTACTGCTTCAACATGTGCCCTCACCGCTGCATCTCTTGCAGCTTTCCTGTCCCTCACGTGTCTCTGCGTGCACACATTAAGTCTATCGCGTATCAAATTGTACTTCCATAACTGGTTCTGCTTGCAGAGTTTTTTGAACAGATTCATCAGGTTCTTATTTCTAAACTGCGAGAAGAAATTAGCCCCCAGATGGCGCATGCACCAACGGCTCTGCAAGTCCTGCCATGGAACTTGTTCCTCAGGGCCTGGGTCTGTCAATGTCCTTATCGCACTGAGTATACCTACATGCCTGTCATGAAGGATGCACACATTGGGCTTCTCCTTCACAACTGATATTTTCAACTGCCTGAAGAACCATGTCCAACTTTCAATGTTCTCACTCTCCACAAAAGCAAATGCCAGTGGGACGACTTGATTTTGGCCGTCTTGACCTATGGCTGTCAGGATCTGACCCTTGTACTTGCCTGTGAGAAAAGTACCGTCAACACATATCACCGGTCGGCAATGCTTGAAAGCTTCGATGCATACACCGAAAGAGAAGAAGAGACGATGCAACACCCTCACAGTTGGGAACTCTGGCATGAACATGTCTTGGATATCGATATAGGTGCCTGGATTCCGCTACTGCAGGGTGTGGAGGAGGTGGACAACAGAGTCATATGCATCAAAATAAGAACCAAATCTCCTCTCAAGCGCCGCATGCTTAGCCCTCCAAGCCTTGCCATAAGAAATTCTGTACTTGAACCTGGCGAAGACTTTTGTCTGGACTGCCTTCACTTCCATAGCTTTGCCATGCACTATCTCATCGTAAAACAATCGAGCAATAAGCATGGATGAAAGGTTGGCATGATCTTGAGGGATGCAGGGAATAAGACAAGTGTGATTAACTAAGTCACTTATCACCCAACTTGTGCCATACTTAGGGAGAAAGCCGTGCACCCTGGCGGGACAATCTGCATTCTTGCATACCATTGTCAGGAATTTCTGACTGGACACCTGAGCTGTGAAAACCCTTTGCGTGGACATTGCTCAATTAATTATTGCATCCTTCAGGGCTTGCTTGTTCGGATACATAGCACCCGTCGCAATATTGTTCTGGTGATATTGCCAGGCTGAATCATGTCCATCATTCACGGTCATTGCAGATGAGAAGTCATGATTCCACGATGCAGGATTCAGGACCTCCTCTGCATTTTCTTCTTCATCTGACTCGTCAGAATCATCGGCATGACCCCTTTCAACATCGGTGTCTTCTTCTTCCATCTGGTTCTGCATGTGCCCATCCACCTCGTCAGCGTCCACCTCGCCATTGTAATCACCATCGGCATTTCCTCCTTCTACCTGACTACTCTGCCCTGGTTCATAACCATAAGCATTTCCTCCTTCTACCTGACTGCTCTGTCCTTGTTCGTAACCATAAGCATTTCCTCCTTCTACCTGACTGCTCTGTCCTTCGTAGCCACCCTCGCCTTCATGTGCAGTGACCTCCTTCACGACGGGAAGCACTAAAGCAACATGATTGCATCCCCTTCGTTCACAACCTTGTAACCACCGCACCCAATCGGAGTCTCCCTCTATTGGCCTCAAATAAAAGTAAATTATTGAACTTGACCGTGTCCACAATGCATGAACACCGTCGGTGTGTGTTTCAGTATCAAGACCTAAACTTGCCGCAATCCATTCTTTCAACTGACTGACAGACCATGTTTGTGGTGCGCTCATTGGCACGTCTATGTGAGTAAATTCACTCAGATCTGCTCCCATCTCAGTTGTTTGGACAGTACCAGGACCGTAGTAAAATCTGAACTTCACTACATCGGACATCTCGACTCACCTATTTTTTTTTCAACAGCGAAATACAAGTATTAAGCAACAACTTAATATCCCCACTAACAAATATTAGACATGTCTATATATTACCTAGCTATATATTACAGAATATTAACGGAGCAACTAATACAATTCACACACCTACAAGTATATTACGAATATTTGCCGTAGCAACTACAAATATTGACAGATTAATATATTTGACTGGACTGCCTATATTACAGACCTTTTTTCGGAACTACTACAAATACTGACACTCCTAAATACTTGACATCCACATATAGTACGGAATATTACCGGAGCAACTACACATTTTTACACAACTAATTAGTTGACATCTAAATATATTTACGTATACTACCGGGGCAAATAACAATAATCGCACACCTAATTTATTTCACATCGAAACATATTAACAAATACTACCAGAGCACCTACGAAAAATAAAATGTTTGCTGAAATATACCCTTGAAGCGTGCGTGCGAACGAAGAATGACGAACGACAGCCACCAAACTGCCGGTGCTCCACCTCCAACGAAGAACGACGAACGACAGCTTCACCTCCACCACACTGCCCCAACTTCACCACCACCACACTGCCCCAACTTCACCACCACCACCTCCACCAAAATGCTCACCACGACCACCATGAGCTACCCCATCAGTAGATCGAGACCTCTTTTGGCTGCCCTAACTGAGTTGAATCCATTCACGGTGCCAAAATCGCGAAAAACTTGCTCATTTAGGTGTATAAATTGGTGGCATTTTTGTGTAGAGAGAGGAGAAGGTAAGAACAGAAGAAGAACAGAAGAAGAAGGGAGGAAGGGGAGGATAAGGCCGCAGGGAGCCGGCCAGCCGCGCGCGAGGTGGGGCCGCACCCTGTCGGCCAGCAGCTGGTCGATCGGCCCGCGGTAGGCCGACAGGGGCACGCCCGCGCCGACAGCTCCCTCCCTCCCCCTCGCGACGTGGCCACCCAATCCGAGGCCGACGCGTGCTAGGCGGGCCAGCAGTCGGCCAGCAGCAAGTCGATCGGCCTGCTGTGGGCCGATTAGGTCCAGTCGGCCTGCTGCGGGCCGACGGTGTATTATTTGTGAAAAATATTTTTTCGGCATAATATTTGTGTAATTTAATAAAAAAATGTATTATTTAAAAAAAATTAGGCACCGTTCGGTCGTGCAAGTGAAAGGCAATAATGACGATATATGATGAAATGATTGAGATGAGGAAAAGTTGGTATGAACTCGACCTATCTTGTTTTTGTAAATATGATTAGTTCATCGTTCTTGATTCAGCCCATTATGAATGAAACATTTTTTCAATGACAATTAGAGATTATAGTTACTCATGTCATGCTTAATTAGCTAGGAGTTTATAATGGTTTACCTTGCGAGCCAACATGCTTTTAAAATGGTTGTGATGTAGTATGATAGGGTGGTATCCTCCTTTGAATGATTCGAGTGGCTTGACTTGGCACATGTTCACGCATGTAGTTGAAACAAAATCAACATAGCCTCCATGATATTTATGTTTATGGTGATTTATATCCTACTCATGCTTGCACTCAATGTCGGTTAATCTCAATGCATGTTTATGACTATTGTCACTCTCTAGTTAGTCGCTCCCCAGTCTTTTTCTAGCCTTCACTTGTATTAAGCGGGAATACTGCTTGTGCATCCACTTCCATAAACCCAAAGTTGTTCCATATGAGTCCACCATACCTACATATATGCGGTAATCACCTGCCGTTCCAAGTAAATTTGCATGTGCCAAACCTAAACCTTCAAATGATAATCTGTTTTGTATGCCCGAATCGCTCATGTAGCGACTGGGGGCTGACAGCATCTTCCATGCTAGGTGGGTTATTCTCACGATGAGTGGACTCTGCTCATCATTCAGAGAAAATGGCTGGTAACCGGGATGCCCAGTTTCATGCTCAAATCAAATCAAATCAAAATATAATTGCAAACAAAACTCCCCCAGGACTGTTGTTAGTCGGACGGTACCTGTTGTTTCGAACCAGCCGTGGAATGTGCTTGTTGGTGGTGGGGAGTATAAACTTTACCATTCTGTTTGGGAACCCCCTATAATGTATCTAGTATGGAAGATACCGAGATCTCTTGGTTGTTATGTTGACAATGAAAGCATACCGCTCAAAATATTATTTATCTCTGTTTCAAAAACTCGAGCTCTGGCACCTCCGCAAATCCCCACTTCCCTCTGCGAAGGGCCTATCTATTTACATTTATTGTTGAGTCATCATCCTCTTATAAAAACCACCAATTAGAGAGCACTACTGTCATTTGTATGCATTGCTATTAATTTATATTGAGTATGACTGTGACTGGATTTATTTTGCCATGAATTACAATGTCTAGTTAGTCCTTGATCTTCAGGGGTGCTCTGCATTTATGTTTTGCGGTCTCAGAAAGGGCTAACGAGATACCATTCTGTTATATCATATTATGATTGTTTTGAAAAAGTGTTGTCATCCGAGATTTATTATTATTGCTCGCTAGTTGATTATGCCATTGATATGAGTAAATGTGAGACCTAAATGTTATTGTTAATATGGTTAGTTCATAATCTTTGCTGAAAACTTGAATGGTGGATTTACATATTTGCAACAACAAGATCAAACAGAGTTTGTAAAAGTTTTTCTTTATCACTTTCAGTTTGTCAACTGAATTGCTTGAGGACAAGCAATCAGTTAAGCTTGGGGGAGTGGATACGTCTCCATCGTATCTACTTTTCCAAACTCTTTTGCCCTTGTTTTGGACTCTAATTTGCATGATTTGAATGGAACTAACCCGGCCTGATGCTATTTTCAGCAGAATTGCCATGGTGTTATTTTTGTGCAGAAATAAAAGTTCTCGGAATTACCTGAAACTTCATGGAGATTAGTTTTGGAATAATTAAAAAATATTGGCGAAAGAATCAACTAGAGGGGACCCACCACCTCTCCACAAGGTGGAGGGCGCGCTGATACGTCTCCGTCGTATCTACTTTTCCAAATGCTTTTCCTCTTGTTTTCGACTCTAATTTACATGATTTGAATAAAACTAACCCGGACTGACGTTGTTTTCAGCATAACTACCATGGTGTTGTTTTTGTGCAAAAATAAAAGTTCTCAGATTGGAACGAAACTTTGCGAGGAATTTTTATATGAATAATGATAATTTCTGGAGCCAAGAACCACCGGAGGGGGGCACCTGGGTGGGCACAACCCACCAGGGCGCACCCCCTCCAAGCGCGCCCAAGTGGGTTGTCCCCACCTGATGGCCCCACAGACCCTGAAACCAACGCTATAAAATCATATTTTTCCAGAACAAAATCAGAGAGAAAGAAGTATCACGTTTCACAAGACGGAGCCGCCGCCGCCTCTTGTTCTTCATCGGGAGGCCAGATTTGGAGTCCGTTTGGGGCTTCGGAGAGGGGGATCTTCGATCTTCGTCATCACCAACCCTTCTCCATCGCCAATTCCATGATGCTCCCCACCGGGGGTGAGTAATTCCTTCGTAGGCTCGCTGATCGGTGATGAGTTGGATGAGATTCATCATGTAATCAAGTTAGTTTTGTTAGGGCTTGATCCCTAGTATCCATTATGTTCTGAGATTGATGTTGCTATGACTTTGCCATGCTTAATGCTTGTCACTTTGGGCCCAGGTGCCATGATTTCAGATCTGAACCGTTTATGTTATCACCATTATATCTATGTTCTAGATCCGATCTTGCAAGTTATAGTCATGGATACGTCTCCAACGTATCTATAATTTTTGATTGTTCTATGCTGTTATATTATCAATCTAGGATGTTTTATAATCATTTTATAGTCATTTTATATCATTTTTTGGTACTAACCTATTGACATAGTGCCAAGTGCCAGTTGCTGTTTTCTTCTTGTTTTTTACATCGCAGTAAATCAATACCAAACGGAGTCCAAATGCAACAAAACTTCACGAAGATTTTTTATGGACCAGAAGACACCCAATGGGCCAAGGCAGCGCCTGGGGGGTGCTCCGAGGGGAGCACAACCCACCAGGGCACGCCAGGAGGCCCAGGCGCGCCCTGGTGGGTTGTTCCCACCTCGGGTGCCCCCCGGACTGCCTCTTTGCTCTATAAAGACCCCAATATTCCAGAAACCCTAGGGGAGTCGACAAAAATCAATTCCAGCCACCGCAGAGTCCAGAACCACCAGATCCAATCTAGACACCATCACGGAGGGGTTCACCACTTCTATTGGTGCCTCTCCGATGATGCGTGAGTAGTTCTTTGTAGACCTTAGGGGTCCGTAGTTAGTAGCTAGATGGCTTCCTCTCTCTCGTTTGATTCTCAATACTGTGGTCTCTTGGAGATCCATATGATGTAACTCTTTTTGCGGTGTGTTTGTTGTGATCGGATGAACTTTGAGTTTATGATCAGATCTATCTTTTTATATCCATGAAATTTATTTGAGTTTCTTTGATCTCTTAGATGCATGATTGCTTATAGCCTCGTATTTCTTCTCTGATATTCAGGTTTTGTTTGGCCAACTTGATCTATTTATCTTGCAATGGGAAGAGGTGCTTTGTAGTGGGTTCGATCTTACGGTGCTTGATCCCAGTGACAGAAGGGGAACGGACACGTATGTATCGTTGCTACTAAGGATAAAACGATGGGGTCTATCTCTACATAGATAGATCTTGTCTACATCATATCATCGTTCTTATTGCATTACTCCATTTCCTCATGAACTTAATACACTAGATGCATGCTGGATAGCGGTCGATGTGTGGAGTAATAGTAGTAGATGCAGGCAGGAGTCGGTCTACTAATCTTGGACGTGATGCCTATATAATGATCATTGCCTGGATATCGTCATGATTATTTGAAGTTCTATCAATTGCCCAACAGTAATTTGTTTATCCACCATTTGCAATTTTTCTCGAGAGAAGCCACTAGTGAAACGTACGGCCCCGGGTCTCTTTCTCATATTATTTGCCTTTGCGGTCTACTTTTTCTTTGCTTTTATTTTCAGATCTATTAAACCAAAAATACAAAAATACCTTGCTGCAATTTATTCTTATTTATTTTATTTGGCGTTCGATCTATCAATCTACTACAATTTATTTCACGTCCGTTTGCCTATCTTGGGCGCCGCTACCCGAAAGGGATTGACAACCCCTTTTACACGCCGGGTTGCGAGTATTTGTTATTTGTGTGCAGGGGTTGTTTACGTTGTTTTGCTTGGTTCTCCTACTGGTTCGATAACCTTGGTTTCATCATTGAGGGAAATACCTACCGCTACTGTGCTGCATCATCCCTTCCTCTTTGGGGAAATACCGAGGTAGCTTCAAGCCGCATCAAAAGGAATTTCTGGCGCCGTTGCCGGGGAAGATCTTCAACATATACCAGGTTCCTAATCACAAATCTCATCTCCTCACAATTTACATTATTTGCCATTTGCCTCTCGTTTTCCTCTCCCCAACTTCACAATAAATTGTCGTTTTATTCGTATTCTTTTTCCGTTCGCCGTTTTCTTGCCGGATCTATTTTTTGAGTGCAATCTTGTTGCGTAGTCATCATGACTCAAGAGAACACCAAGTTGTGTGATTTCTCAAATAGCAACAACAATGATTTTATTAGCACTCCGATTGCTCCTCCCGCCACTAGTGCGGAGTCTTGTGATATTAATACTGCTTTGCTGAATCTTGTTATGAAAGATCAATTTTCCGATACTCCTAATGAGGATGCTGCGTCCCATCTTAATACCTTCATGGAATTATGCGATATGCAAAAGAAAAAAGATGTGGACAATGATGTTGTGAAGATGAAATTATTTCTGTTTTCTTTGCGTGATTCTGCAAAAAATTGGTTTTCTTCTTTGCCTCGCAATAGTATTGATTCTTGGAATAAGTGCAAAAATTATTTCCCTTAGAACCCAGATCCTGAATTTCAAGCAACTTGAACATGAGCATGTTGCACAATCTTGGGAAAGGATGAAAATGATGCTAAGGAATTGATAACCCACAAGTATAGGGGATCGCAACAGTTTTCGAGGGTAGAGTATTCAACCCAAATTTATTGATTCGACACAAGGGGAGCCAAAGAATATTCTCAAGTATTAGCAGTTGAGTTGTCAATTCAACCACACCTATAAGACAATATCTGCAACAAAATATTTAGTAGCAAAGTAGTATGGAAGTAACAGTAACGGTGGCAAAGGTAACAGTAGCAGTTTTGTAGTAATTGTAATAGTGGCAACGGAAAAGTAACTAAGCAAAGATCAATATGTGAAAAGCTCGTAGGCATTGGATTAGTGATGGATAATTATGTCAGATGTGATTCCTCATGCAACAGTTATAACATAGGGTGACACAGAACTAGCTCCAGTTCATCAAAGTAATGTAGGCATGTATTCCGAACATAGTCATACGTGCTTATGGAAAAGAACTTGCATGACATCTTTTGTCCTACCCTCCCGTGGCAGCGGGGTCCTATTGGAAACTAAGGGATATTAAGGTCTCCTTTTAATAGAGTACCGGACCAAAGCATTAACACTTAGTGAATACATGAACTCCCCAAACTACGGTCATCATCGGGAGTGGTCCCGATTATTGTCACTTCGGGGTTGCCGAATCATAACATATAGTAGGTGACTATTGACTTGCAAGATAGGATCAAGAACTCACATATATTCATGAAAACATAATAGGTTCAGACCTGGAATAATGGCACTCGGGCCCTAGTGACAAGCATTAAGCATAGCAAAGTCATAACAACATCAATCTCAAAACATAATGGATACTAGGGATCAAACCCTAACAAAACTAACTCGATTACATGATAAATCTCATCCAACCCATCACCGTCCAGCAAGCCTATGATGGAATTACTCACGCACGGTGGTGAGCATCATGAAATTGGTGATGGAGGAAGGTTGATGATGACGACTGCAACGGATTCCCCTCTGTGGAGCCCCGAACGGACTCCAGATCAGCCCTCCCGAGAGAGATTAAGGCTTAGCGGCGGCTCTGTATCGTAAAACATGATGAATCCTTCTCTCTAATTTTTTTCTCCCTGAACGTGAATATATAGAGTTGGAGTTGAGGTCGGTGGAGCCTCAGGGGGCCCACGAGGTTGGGGGCGCGCCCCCACCCTCGTGGACAGGGTGTGGGCCCCCTGGTGTTGATTCTTTCGCTAGTATTTTTTATTTATTCCAAAAATATTCTCCGTGAAGTTTCAGGTCATTCTGAGAACTTTTATATCTGCACAAAAATAACACCATGGCAATTCTGCTGAAAAAAACATCAGTCCGGGTTAGTTCCATTCAAATCATGCAAGTTAGAGTCCAAAACAAGGGCAAAAGTGTTTGGAAAAGTAGATACAATGGAGACGTATCAACTCGCCCAAGCTTAAACCTTTGCTTGTCCTCAAACAATTCAGTTGACAAACTGAAAGTGATAAAGAAAAACTTTTACAAACTCTGTTTGCTCTTGTTGTTGTAAATATGTAAAGCCAGCATTCAAGTTTTCAGCAAAGATTATGAACCAACCGTATTCACAATAACACTTAGGTCTCATGTTTACTCATATCAATGGCATAATCAACTAGCGAGCAATAATAATAAATCTCGGATAGCAACACTTTCTCAAAACAATCATAATATGATTTAACAAGATGGTATCTCGCTAGCCCTTTCTGAGACCGCAAAACATAAATGCACAGCACCTCTGAAGATCAAGGACTGACTAGACATTGTAATTCATGGTAAAAGAGATCCAGTCATAGTCATACTCAATATAAATTAATAGTAATGCATGCAAATGACAGCGATGCTCTCCAACTGGTGCTTTTTAATAAGAGGATGATGACTCAACATAAAAGTAAATAGATAGGCCCTTCGCAGAGGGAAACAGGGATTTGTAGAGGTGCCAGAGCTCGGGTTTTGAAACAGAGATAAATAATATTTTGAGTGGCATACTTTCATTGTCAACATAACAACCGAGAGATCTCGATATCTTCCATGCTACACACATTATAGGCGGTTCCCAAACATAATGGTAAAGTTTATACTCCCCCACCACCAACAAGCATCAATCCATGGCTTGCCCGAAACAACGGGTGCCTCCAACTAACAACAATCCCGGGGGAGTTTTGTTTGTAATTATTTTGCTTTGGTTTTGTTGGGAAACGTAGCAATAATTCAAAATTTTCCTACGTGTCACCAAGATCAATCTAGGAGATGCTAGCAACGAGAGAGAGGGAGTGCATCTTCATACCCTTGAAGATCGCTAAGCGGAAGCATTACAAGAACGCGGTTGATGGAGTCGTACTCGCGGCGATTCAAATCGCGGAAGATCCGATCTAGCGCCGAACGGACGGCGCCTCCGCATTCAACACACGTACAGCCCGGGGACGTCTCCTCCTTCTTGATCCAGCAAGGGGAGAGGAGAAGTTGAGGGAGAACTCCAGCAGCACGACGACATGGTGGCAATGGAGCTCGTGGTTCTCCGGCAGGGCTTCGCCAAGCACTACGGAGGAGGAGGAGTTGGAGGAGGAGAGGGCTGTGCCAGGCCAGGGGTGCGGCTGCCCTCTCTCTCCCTCACTATATATAGGGGGAAGGGGGGTGGAGGAGGCACCCTAGGGTTCCCTAGGGGAGGGGCAGCGGCCACAGGGGAAACCCTAGATGGGTTTGGGCGCCCCCACCCCTGGGAAACTTGCCCCCAAGCCGGGAGGGGTGGCTGCCCTAGGGGAGGCACCCCCACCTCTCCATGTTACGTGAGAGGGGTTGGGAGGGGCGCACAGCCCCTTAGTGGGCTGGTATGCCCCCTCCCCTTGGCCCATAAGGCCCCCCAACGCTTGCCCGGGCCTCCGAAACACCTTTCGGTCACGCTGGTCATCAACCGGTACTCCCAGAACAATTCCGGACTCCAATACCCTTCGTCCAATATATCGATCTTCACCTCCGGACCACTCCGGAGTCCCTCGTCACGTCTGGGATCTCATCCGGGACTCCGAACAACCTTCGGTAACCACATACTATTTCCCATAATAACTCTAGCGTCACCGAACCTTAAGTGTGTAGACCCTACGGGTTCGGGAACCATGCAGACATGACCGAGACACCTCTCCGGCCAATAACCAATAGCGGGATCTGGATACCCATATTGGCTCCCACATGTTCCATGATGATCTCATCGGATGAACCACGATGTCGGGGATTCAATCAATCCCGTATACAATTCCCTTTGTCTATCGGTATGTTACTTGCCCGAGATTCGATCGTCGGTATCCCAATACCTCATTCAATCTCGTTACCGGCAAGTCTCTTTACTCGTTCCGTAACGCATGATCCCATGGCTAACTCATTAGTCACATTGAGCTCATTATGATGATGCATTACCGAGTGGGCCCAGAGATACCTCTCCGTCATACGGAGTGACAAATCCCAGTCTCGATTCGTGCCAACCCAACAGACACTTTCGGAGATACCTGTAGTGCACCTTTATAGCCACCCAGTTACGTTGTGACGTTTGATACACCCAAAGCGTTCCTACGATATCCAGGAGTTGCACAATCTCATGGTCTAAGGAAATGATACTTGACATTAGAAAAGCTCTAGCAAACGAACTACACGATCTTGTGCTATGCTTAGGATTGGGTCTTGTCCATCACATCATTCTCCCGATGATGTGATCCCGTTATCAACGACATCCAATGTCCATGGCCAGGAAACCATGACCATCTATTGATCAACGAGCTAGTCAACTAGAGGCTTACTAGGGACATGTTGTGGTCTATGTATTCACACATGTATTACGGTTTCCAGTTAATACAATTATAGCATGAACAATAGACAATTATCATGAACAAGGAAATACAATAATAACCATTTTATTATTGCCTCTAGGGCATATTTCCAACAGTCTCCCACTTGCACTAGAGTCAATAATCTAGTTCACATCACTATGTGATTGTAATGAATCCAACACCCATGGGGTTTGTTCATATCTCGCTTGTGAGAGAGGTTTTTAGTCAATGGGTCTGAACCTTCCAGATCCGTGTGTGCTTTACAAATATCTATGTCATCTTGTAGATGCAGCTACCACGCGCTACTTGGAGCTATTCCAAATAACTGCTCTACTATACGAATCCGGTTTACTACTCAGAGTCATCTGGATTAGTGTCAAAGTTTGCATCGACGTAACCCTTTACAACGAACTCTTTTTCCACCTCCATAATCGAGAAAATTCCTTAGTCCACTAGATACTAAGGATAAGTTCGACCGCTGTCATGTGATCCATTCCTGGATCACTCTTGTACCCCTTGACTGACTCATGGCAAGGCACACTTCAGGTGCGGTACACAGCATAGCATACTGTAGAGCCTACGTCTAAAGCATAGGGGACAACCTTCGTCCTTTCTCTCTCTTCTGCCGTGGTCATGTTTTGAGTCTTACTCAATACTCACACCTTGTAACACAGCCAAGAACTCCTTCTTTGCTAATCTATTTTGAACTCCTTCAAATTCTTGTCACGGTATGTATTCATTTGAAAGTACTATTAAGCGTTTTTGATCTATCCTTATAGATCTTGATGCTCAATGTTCAAGTAGCTTAATCCAGGTTTTCCATTGAAAAACACTTTTCAAATAACCCTGTATGCTTTCCAGAAATTCTACATCATTTCTGATCAACAATATGTTAACAACATATACTCATCAAAAAATTCTATAGTGCTCCCACTCACTTCTTTGGAAATACAAGTTTCTCATAAACTTTGTAAAAACCCAAAATCTTTGATCATCTCATCAAAGCGTACATTCCAATTCCGAGATGCTTACTCCAGTCCTTAGAAGGATTGCTGGAGCTTTGCATACTTGTTAGCATCTTTCAGGATTGACAAAACCTTCTGGTTGTATCACATACAACCTTTCCTCAAGAAAATCGTCGAGGAAACAATGTTTTTGACATCCTATCTGCAAGATTTCATAAATAATGCAGTAACTGCTAATATAATTCCAATAGACTCTTAGCATCGCTACGAGTGAGAAAATCTCATCGTAGTCAACTCCTTGAACTTGTCGAAAAACATCTTAACGACAAGTCGAGCTTTCTTAATGGTGACACTTACCATCATTGTCCGTCTTACTTTTAAAATCCATCTGCACCCAACAGCCTTACGACCACCAAGTAGTTCTTCCAAAGTCTATACTTTGTTTTTATACATGGATCCTCTCTCGAATTTTATGGCCTCGAGCCATTTGTCGGAATCCGGGCCCACCATCGCTCTCCATAGCTCGTAGGTTCATTGTTGTCTAGCAACATGACTTCCAAGACAGGATTATGTACCACTCTGAAGTAGTACGCATCCTTGTCGACCTACAAGGTTTGGTAGTGACTTGATCCGAAGTTTCATGATCACTATCACAAGCTTCCACTTCAATTGGTGTAGGTGCCACAGGAACAACTTCCTGTGCCCTGCTACACACTAGTTGAAGTCATGGTTCAATAACCTCATCAAGTCTCCACCATCCTCCCACTCAATTCTTTCGAGAGAAACTTTTCCTCGAGAAAGGACCCGTTTCTAGAAACAATCACTTTTGCTTCCAGATCTGAAATAGGAGGTATACCCAACTATTTTGGGTATTCTATGAAGATGCATTTATCCGCTTTGGGTTCGAGCTTATCAGCCTGAAACTTTTTCACATAAGCGTCGCAGCCCCAAACTTTTAAGAAACGACAGCTTAGGTTTCTCTAAACCATAGTTCATACGGTGTCGTCTCAACGGAATTGCGTGGTGCCCTATTTAAAGTGAATGCGGTTGTCTCTAATGCATAACCCATAAACGATAGTGTAATTCGATAAGAGACATCATGGTATGCACCATATCCAATAGGGTGCAGTTATGATGTTCGGACACACCATCACACTATGGTGTTCCAGGCGGTATTAGTTGTGAAACAATTTCCACAATGTCTTAATTGTGTGCCAAACTCGTAACTCAGATATTCATCTCTATGATCATATCATAGACATTTTTTCCTCTTGTCACGACGATCTTCAACTTCACTTTGAAATTACTTAAACCTTTCAATAATTCAGACTAGTGTTTCATCAAGTAAATATACTCAGCATCTACTCAAATCATCTGTGAAAGAACATAACGATATCCACTGCGTGCCTTAGCACTCATTGGACTGCACACATCAAAATGTATTACTTCCAACAAGTTGCTTTCTTGTTCCATCTTACTGAAAACGAGACCTTTCAGTCATCTTGCCCATGTGGTATGATTTGCATGTCCCAAGTGATTCAAAATCAAGTGAGTCCAAACGATCCATCTGTATGGAGTTTCTTCATGCATATCTACCAATAGACATGGTTCGCATGTCTCAATCTTTTCAAAAACGAGTGAGTCCAAAGATCCATCAACATGGAGCTTCTTCATGCGTTTTATACCAATATGACTCAAATGGCAGTGCCACAAGTATGTGGTACTATCATTACTATTTTATATCTTTTGGCATGAACATGTGTATCACTATGATCGAGATTCAATAAACCATTCATTTTAGGTGCAAGACCATTGAAGGTATTATTCAAATAAACAGAGTAACCAGTATTCTCCTTAAATGAATAACCGTATTGCGATAAACATAATCCAATCATGTCTATGCTCAACGCAAACACCAAATAACAATTATTTAGGTTTAATACCAATCCCAATGGTTGAGGGAGCGTACGATGTTTGATTACATCAACCTTGGAAACACTTCCAACACATATCGTCATCTCACCTTTAGCTAGTCTCCGTTTATTCCGTAGCCTTTTATTTCGAGTTACCAACACTTAGCAACCGAGCCGGTATCTAATACCATGGTGCTACTAGGAGTACTAGTAAAGTACACATTAATTATAATGTATATCTAATATACTTCTGTCGACCTTGCCTGCCTTCTCATCTAGCAAGTATCTAGGGTAGTTCTGCTTCAGTGACCGTTCCCCTCATTACAGAAGCACTTAGTCTCGGGTTTGGGTTCAACCTTGGGTTTCTTCACTAGAGCAGCAACTGATTTGCCGTTTCATGAAGTATCCCTTCTTTCCCTTGCCCTTCTTGAAACTAGTGGTTTTACTAACCATCAACAATTGATGCTCCTACTTGATTTCTACTTTCGCGGTGTCAAACATCATGAGTTGCTCAAAGATCATCATGTCTATCCCTGATATGTTATAGTTCATCACGAAGCTCTAATAGCTTGGTGGCAGTGACTATGGAGAACCATCACTATCTCATCTGGAAGATTAACTCCCACTCGATTCAAGCGATTGTAGTACTCAGACAATCTGAGCACATGCTCAACGATTGAGATTTTCTCCCTTAGTTTGCAGGCTTAAGAAACTTGTCAGAGGTCTCATACCTCTTGATGTGGGCACTAGTCTGAAATCCCAATTTCAGTCTTTGGAACATCTCATATGTTCTGCGACGTTTCAAAAACGTCTTTGGCGCCTCAATTCTAAACCGTTAGCATTACGCACTGAACTATCACGTAGTCATCAGAACGTGTATGTCAGATGTTCGCAACATCCACAGACGACGCTCGAGGTTCACACAGCGAGCGGTGCATTAAGGACATAAGCCTTCTGCGCAGCAATGAGGATAATCCTCAGTTTACGGACCCAGTCCGCATAATTTCTACTATCAACTAAATTTTCTCTAGGAACATATCTTAAACATTAGAACTAAAGCGTAAGCTACGACATAATTTGCAAAGACCTTTTGACTATGTTCATCTAATTATTTAATGAACTCCCACTTAGATAGACATCCCTCTAGTCATCTAAGTGATACATGATCCGAATCGACTAGACCGTGTCCGATCATCACGTGAGACGGACTAGTCATCAACGGTGAACATCTCCATGTTGATCGTATCTACTATACGAGTCATGTTCGAACTTTCGGTCTCTTGTGATCCGAGGCCATGTCTGTACATGCTAGGCTCAACAAGTCAACCTAAGTGTTTCGCATGTGTAAATCTGGTTTACACCCGTTGTATGCGAACGTTAGAATCTATCACACCCAATCATCACGTGGTGCTTCGAAACAACGAACCTTCGCAACGGTGCACAGTTAGGGGGAACACATCTCTTGAAATTTATGGAGGGATCATCTTATTTATGCTGCCGTCGTTCTAAGCAAATAAGATGTAAACATGACCACATGCAAATCATAAAGTAACATGATATGGCCAATACCCTCTTGCGCCTTTGATCTCCATCTTCGAGGCGCGGCATGATCACCTTCGTCACCGGCATGACACCATGATCTCCATCATCATGATCTCCATCATCGTGTCTTCATGAAGTTGTCTCGCCAACTGTTACTTCTACTACTATGGCTAACTGTTAGCAATAAAGTAAAGTAATTACATGGCGTTTTTCATTGACACGCAGGTCATACAATAAATTAATACAACTCCTATGGCTCCTGCCGGTTGTCGTACTCATCGACATGCAAGTCGTGATTCCGATTACAAGAATATGATCAATCTCATACATCACATATATATAATTCATCACATCCTTTTGGCCATATCACATCACATAGCATACCCTGCAAAAACAAGTTAGACGTCCTCTAATTGTTGTTGCATGTTTTACGTGGCTGCTATGGGTTTCTAGCAAGAACGTT
The DNA here is from genome assembly GCF_002575655.3 of Aegilops tauschii subsp. strangulata. Classification (NCBI taxonomy): domain Eukaryota; kingdom Viridiplantae; phylum Streptophyta; class Magnoliopsida; order Poales; family Poaceae; genus Aegilops; species Aegilops tauschii. The sequence goes on from NC_053037.3 coordinate 394,785,389, forward strand.
TCTTACATACGCAAAAGCCACAACGGTGATATGCCAATTGCTATTTACCCTTCATAAGGACCCTCTTCATCGAATCCGATCCGACTAAAGTGGGAGAGACAGACACCCGCTAGCCACCTTATGCATCAAGTGCATGTCAGTCGGTGGAACCTGTCTCACGTAAGTGTACGTGTAAGGTCGGTCCGGGCCGCTTCATCCCACAATGCCGCCGAATCAAGATAAGACTAGTAACGGTAAGCAAATTGAACAAATCATCGCCCACAACTACTTTGTGTTCTACTCGTGCATAGAATCTACGCATAGACCTAGCTCTGATGCCACTGTTGGGGAACGTAGCAATAATTCAAAATTTTCCTACGTGTCACCAAGATCAATCTAGGAGATGCTAGCAACGAGAGAGAGGGAGTGCATCTTCATACCCTTGAAGATCGCTAAGCGGAAGCGTTACAAGAACGCGGTTGATGGAGTCGTACTCGCGGCGATTCAAATCGCGGAAGATCCGATCTAGCGCCGAACGGACGGCGCCTCCGCGTTCAACACACGTACAGCCCGGGGACGTCTCCTCCTTCTTGATCCAGCAAGGGGAGAAGAGAAGTTGAGGGAGAACTCCAGCAGCACGATGGCATGGTGGCAATGGAGCTCGTGGTTCTCCGGCAGGGCTTCGCCAAGCACTACGGAGGAGGAGGAGTTGGAGGAGGAGAGGGCTGCGCCAGGCCAGGGGTGTGGCTGCCCTCTCTCTCCCTCACTATATATAGGGGGAAGGGGGGGTGGAGGAGGAGCCCTAGGGTTCCCTAGGGGAGGGGCGGCGGCCACAGGGGAAACCCTAGATGGGTTTGGGCGCCCCACCCTTGGGAAACTTGCCCCCCAAGCCGGGAGGGGTGGCTGCCCTAGGGGAGGCGCCCCCACCTCTCCACGTTACGTGAGAGGGGTTGGGAGGGGCGCACAGCCCCTTAGTGGGCTGGTTTACCCCCTCCCCTTGGCCCATAAGGCCCCCCAACGCTCGCGGGGCCTTCGAAACACCTTTCGGTCACGCTGGTCGTCAACCGGTACTCCCAGAACAATTCCGGACTCCAATACCCTTCGTCCAATATATCGATCTTCACCTCCGGACCACTCTGGAGTTCCTCGTCACGTCCGGCATCTCATCCGGGACTCCGAACAACCTTCGGTAACCACATACTATTTCCCATAACAACTCTAGCGTCACCGAACCTTAAGTGTGTAGACCCTACGGATTCGGGAACCATGCAGACATGACCGAGACACCTCTCCGGCCAATAACCAATAGCGGGATCTGGATACCCATATTGGCTCCCACATGTTCCACGATGATCTCATCGGATGAACCACGATGTCGGGGATTCAATCAATCCCGTATACAATTCCCTTTGTCTATCGGTATGTTACTTGCGCCCGAGATTCGATCGTCGGTATCCCAATACCTTGTTCAATCTCGTTACCGGCAAGTCTCTTTACTCGTTCCGTAACGCATGATCCCGTGGCTAACTCATTAGTCACATTGAGCTCATTATGATGATGCATTACCGAGTGGGCCCAGAGATACCTCTCCGTCATACGGAGTGACAAATCCCAGTCTCGATTCGTGCCAACCCAATAGACACTTTCGGAGATACCTGTAGTGCACCTTTATAGCCACCCAGTTACGTTGTGACGTTTGATACACCCAAAGCATTCCTACGGTATCCGGGAGTTGCACAATCTCATGGTCTAAGGAAATGATACTTGACATTAGAAAAGCTCTAGCAAACGAACTGCACGATCTTGTGCTATGCTTAGAATTGGGTCTTGTCCATCACATCATTCTCCCAATGATGTGATCCCGTTATCAACGACATCCAATGTCCATGGCCAGGAAACCATGACCATCTATTGATCAACGAGCTAGTCAACTAGAGGCTTACTAGGGACATGTTGTGGTCTATGTATTCACACATGTATTACAGTTTCCAGTTAATACAATTATAGCATGAACAATAGACAATTATCACGAACAAGGAAATACAATAATAACCATTTTATTATTGCCTCTAGGGCATATTTCCAACAGGTTTAAGCATGGGACTGGGCATCCCGGTGACCAGCCATTTTCTCTTGAGTGAGGAGCGGAGTCCACTCCTCTTGAGAAAAACCCACCTAGCATGGAAGATACAAACAACCCTAGTTGATACATGAGCTATTCGAGCATACAAAATAGAATTTCATTTGAAGGTTTAGAGTTTGGCACATACAACTTTACTTGGAACGGCAGGTAGATACCGCATATAGGAAGGTATGGTGGACTCATATGGAATAACTTTAGGGTTTATGTAAGTGGACGCACAAGCAGTATTCCCGCTTAGTACAAGTGAAGGCTAGAAAAATACTGGGAAGCGACCAACTAGAGAGCGACAACAGTCATGAACATGCATTAAAATTAATCAACACTGAGTGCAAGCATGAGTATGATATAATTCACCATGAACATAAATATCGTGGAGGCTATGTTGATTTTGTTTCAACTACACGCGTGAACATGTGCCAAGTCAAGCCACTCGAATCATTCGAAGGAGGATACCACCCTATCATACCACATCACAACCATTTTAATAGCATGTTGGCATGCAAGGTAAACCATTATAAACTCCTAGCTAATTAAGCATGGCATGAGCAACTATAATCTCTAATTGTCATTGCAAACATGTTTCATTCATAATAGGCTGAATCAGGAACGATGACCTAATCATATTTACAAAACAAGATAGGTCGAGTTCATCCAGCTTCTCTCATCTCAATCAGTCCATCATATATCGTCATTATTGCCTTTCACTTGCATGACCGAAAGGTGTGGATAATAATAATAGTGCACATGCATTTGACTAAGCTGGAATCTGCAAGCATTTAATACGCAGGAGAAGACAAGGTAATATGGGCTCTTGGTTAAATCAACAATAATGCATTTGAGAGCCACTTTAACATTTTCAATCATGGTCTTCTCCTCTCGACCCCCAAAGAAAAGAAATAAAACTATTTACACGGGAAAGCTCCCAACAAGCAAAAGAAGAACGAGAAATCTTTTTGGGTTTTCTTTTAATTACTACTACTACAGGCATGGAAAGTAAACTAGCTAAAAGCTACAACTAATTTTTTTTGTTTTTCTTAAGGTTTTTCAAACATACAAGAAGAAAGCTTAGAAAAGAAATAAACTAGCATGGATAATACAATGAAAAAGTATGAGCACCGACAACTGGCATGAGTGTGTGAACATGAATGTAATGTCGGTGAGAAATACGTACTCCCCCAAGCTTAGGCTTTTGGCCTAAGTTGGTCTATGGCCACGGCTGGCCTGGCGGATATCCAAAGTTATAACTGGGGTCGTACTGAGATGCAGCAGCTACTGCCTCAAGAGCTGCAGCTTGGAGGCGAGCTGCTTCCGCCCTCCTCTCATACTCGTTCGCTTCCTGCCTGGTTATGACATATCTCCCTTTTGCCTGAAAGTTAAAGAAAGTAGAATCTGGGAGGGCAACGTGAACAGTGCACCGCCTGTCAAAGATTAGTCGGTACTTGAGGAACTGTTCAGTCCTCTCAATAAACTGATGGCGAATCATAGCATTATAATCTAAATAAGCAGGAGGCAACTCCATATCATTTTCATGTATAGGTACCTCAAGATAATTAGCTAAACGAGTTGCATAAATTCCACCAAACAAATCTCCACTTATACTGTTATGATGCAACCTACATGCAACAATGGCCCCCCAAGTTATATTGTTTATCTCCTAATACAACACTCTTGAGAGCACTAAGATCTGGAACGCACATGTGACAGGCTTCATCTTTACCGTTAATACATCTACCTATAAAGAGAGCAAAATAATGTATGGCAGGAAAATGGATGCTCCCTATGGTAGCTTGCGTGATTTCTCTAGATTCCCCCACAGTTGTACTAGCAAGAAAGTATTTATATTCAGATTTGCGAGGTTCACTAGCATTACCCCACTGCGGGAGTTTGCAAGCAGTATTAAAATCTTCTAAGTCCATGGTATAAGATTTATCATAAAGATCAAATAGGACAGTGTGAGAATTGCGTGATGATGTAAATTTAAACCTTCTCACAAAGGAATCAGTTAGGTAGTAATATTGGGGGCACTTATCTGACACGAAGCCCTCAAGTTCAGCATTACGCACATACGCGTCAAATTCCTCCTTCATTCCTGCTTGGACCATAAAATCTTCTGACGGCCATTCACAAGGCCGCACTTGAGCTTCTCTTGGTAGTTCATTGTCTGGCTCACGTATCGCGATCCTGGGTGCTTGCTTCCTTGAGGAACCACCTTGGTACATTTTCCTAAACATATTTCTTCCTCTGAAAAATTTCTGAAATTTTTAGTGACTCAAAATAAAAGTGAACCAAACTCAACAAGATTGATAGCAACTACTCCCACAAGTGCCTAGAGACTATATCATGCATTAGAACTACTTGGGACCAAATAAATTTGACATGCAAGCTCAAGAACAGGGTCACCTAAGCAGCAAAAAATTGCAATAAATAAAGCACTAGAACAAAAACTAATTGGACCATTGGAGGAGTCACATACCGAAGAACAATCCCCAAAGCAGTTTTGTGAGTGGAGCTTTGAGCAAGGAGATCGAAAATCGCAGCAAAACGAGCTAGAACACGAGTTTGAGTTGTGTGGGTATTTTTTCTGGAGGAAGACGAAGTGTGTGGGTGCAGGAATAAGTGGAGGGGGGCAACATGGGGCCCACGAGGCAGGGGGCGCGCCCTGGACCCTCGTGGCCAGGTGGTGGCCCCCTCTGGTGTGTTCTCAGTGCCAGATATTCTTAAATATTCTACAAAAAATCATATTTCATTTTCAGGACATTTGGAGAACTTTTATTTTTGGGGTATTTTTTTATTGCAAGGATAATTCAGAAAATAGACAGAAAATACTATTTTTGCTTTATTTAATCTAAATAAAAGAAAGTAAGAGGAGGTACAGAGAGTTGTGCTTTCTAACTTCATCCATCTCATGCTCATCAAAAGGAATCCACTAACAAGGTTGATCAAGTCTTGTTAACAAACTCTTTCCGAATCGCATGAAACCGGAGAATTTTCGAATAACACTATGTTACCTCAACGGGGATATGCACGTCCCCAATAATAAGAATATCGTATTTCTTCTTGACAGTAGGAAGAGGAAATTCAAAACCTCCAATAATAATCGATGAAGTTTTTCCAATAGTATTGATACTGTGGACTTGAGGTTGTTTCCTCGGAAAGTCTACCGTATGCTCATTACCATTAACATGAAAAGTGACATTGCCTTTGTTGCAATCAATAACAGCCCCTACAGTATTCAAAAAGGGTCTACCAAGGATAATTGACATACTATCGTCCTCGGGAATATCAAGAATAACAAAGTCCGTTAAAGTAGTAACGTTTGCAACCACAACAGGCACATCCTCACAAATACCGACAGGTATAGCAGTTGATTTATCGGCCATTTGCAAAGATATTTCAGTAGATGTCAACTTATTCAAATCAAGTCTACGATATAAAGGGAGGGCATAACACTAACACCGGCTCCAAGATCACATAAAGCAGTTTTAACATAGTTTCTTTTAATGGAGCATGGTATAGTTGGTACTCCTGGATCTCCTAGTTTCTTGGGTATTCCACCTTTAAAAGTATAATTAGCAAGCATGGTGGAAATTTCAGCTTCTGGTATCTTTCTTTTATTTGTAACAATATCTTTCATATATTTAGCATAAGGATTCATTTTAAGCATATCAGTCAAATGCATACGCTAAAAGATAGGTCTAATCATTTCAGCAAAGCGCTCAAAATCCTCATCATCCTTTTTCTTGGATGGTTTAGGAGGAAAAGGCATGGGTTTCTGAACCCATGGTTCTCTTTCTTTACCGTGCTTCCTAGCAACGAAGTCTCTCTTATCATAACGTTGATTCTTTGATTGTGGGTTATCAAGATCAACAGCAGGTTCAATCTCTACATCATTGTTATTGCTAGGTTGAGCATCAACATGAACATCATCATTAACATTATCACTAGGTTCATGTTCATTACCAGATTGTGTTTCAACATCAGAAATAGAAATATCATTGGGATTCTCAGGTGTGTCATCAACAGGTTCACTAGAAGCATGCAAAGTCTTATCATTTTTCTTTTTCTTCCTCTTAGAAGGACTAGGTGCATCAACATTAGTTCTCTAAGAATCTTGCTCAATTCTCTTAGGGTGGCCCTCAGGATACAAAGGTTCCTGAGTCATTTTACCCCCTCTAGTCATAACTCTAACAACATTATCATTTTTCTTGTTATTTAATTCATTGAGCAAATCATTTTGAGCTTTAAGCACTTGTTCTACTTGAGTGGTAACCATAGAAGCATGTTTACTAATGAGTTTGAGTTCACCCTTAACTCTAGACATATAATCACTCAAGTGTTCAATCATATAAGCATTACGTTTCAATTGTCTACCAACATAAGCATTGAAGTTTTCTTGTTTAACAATAAAATTATCAAACTCATCTAAGCATTGGCTAGCAGACTTATAACGAGGAATATCACCTTCATCAAATCTATAGAGAGAATTTACCTTTACTACCTGTGTCGGGTTATCAAGACCATGTATTTCTTCAATAGGTGGTAAATTCTTAACATCTTCAGCTTTAATACCTTTTTCTTTCATAGATTTCTTTGCCTCTTGCATATCTTCAGGATTGAAAAATAGAATACCCCTTTTCTTCGGAGTTGGTTCAGGAAGTGTCCAATCATTATCATTACTCAGCATATTATTCAATAGCAATTCAGCTTGATCAACAGTTCTTTCCCTGAAAACACAACCAACACAACTATCCAGGTGGTCTCTGGAAGCACCGATTAGTCCATTATAAAAGATATCAAGTATTTCATTTTTGTTGAGAGGATGATCAGGCAAAGCATTAAGTAATCGGAGAAGCCTCCCCCAAGCTTGTGGGAGACTCTCTTCTTCAATTTGCACAAAATTATATATTTCCCTTAAAGCAGCTTGTTTCTTATGAGCGGGGAAATATTTAGCAAAGAAGTAATAAATCATATCCTGGGGACTACGCACACAACCACGATCAAGAGAATTAAACCATGTTTTAGCATCACCCTTTAATGAGAACGGAAATAACTTGAGGATATAGTAGTAACAAATTTTTTCCTCGTGAGTGAATAGGGTGGCTATATCATTTAATTTAGTAAGATGCGCCAAAACAGTTTCAAATTCATAGCCATAGAAAGGATCAGATTCAACCAAAGTAATTATCTCAGGATCGACAGAGAAATCATAATCCTTATCAGAAATGCAGATAGGTGAAGTAGTGAAAGCAGGGTCATATTTCATTCTAGCATTCAAAGACTTTTCTTTCAGCTTAGCTAATAATTTCTTAAGATCATATCTATCATTGCAAGCAAGAAAATCTCTGGCAGTTTCTTCATCCATAACATAACCCTCAGGTACAACAGGCAATTCATATCTAGGGGAAGAATCTTCATCATCACTTTCATCAATATTATCAGTTTCAATAATTTCATTCTCTCTAGCCCTAGCAAGTTGTTCATCAAGAAATTCACCTAGTGGCACAGTATTATCAAGCATAGAAGTACTTTCATCATAAGTATCATGCAAAGCAGAAGTGGCATCATCAATAACATGCGACCTATCAGAATCAATAGCAGGTGCAGGTGTCGCAAGTTTACTCAAAACAGAAGGTGAATCAAGTGCAGAGCTAGATGGAAGTTCCTTACCTCCCCTCGTGGTTGAGGGAAAAATCTTGGTTTTTTCGTCTTTCAAGTTCCTCATAGTGATCAGCAGATATAAATCCCAAGTGACTCAAAGAATAGAGCTATGCTCCCCGGCAACGGCGCCAGAAAATAGTCTTGATAACCCACAAGTATAGGGGATCGCAACAACTTTTGAAGGTAGAGTATTCAACCCAAATTTATTGATTCGACACAAGGGGAGCCAAAGAATATTCTCAAGTATTAGCAGTTGAGTTGTCAATTCAACCACACCTGTAAGACTTAATATCTACAACAAAATATTTAGTAGCAAGGTAGTATGGAAGTAACAGTAACGGTGGCAAAGGTAACAGTAGCAGTTTTGTAGTAATTGTAACAGTGGCAACGGAGAAGTAACTAAGCAAAGATCAATATGTGAAAAACTCGTAGGCATTGGATCAGTGATGGATAATTACGTCAGATGCGATTCCTCATGCAACAGTTATAACATAGGGTGACATAGAACTACCTCCAGTTCATCAATGTAATGTAGGCATGTATTCCGAATATAGTCATACGTGCTTATGGAAAAGAACTTGCATGACATCTTTTGTCCTACCCTCCCGTGGCAGCGGGGTCCTATTGAAAACTAAGGGATATTAAGGCCTCCTTTTAATAGAGTACCGGACCAAAGCATTAACACTTAGTGAATACATGAACTCCTCAAACTACGGTCATCATCGGGAGTGGTCCCGATTATTGTCACTTCGGGGTTGCCGGATCATAACACATAGTAGGTGACTATTGACTTGCAAGATAGGATCAAGAACTCACATATATTCATGAAAACATAATAGGTTCAGATCTGAAATCATGGCACTCGGGCCCTAGTGACAAGCATTAAGCATAGCAAAGTCATAGCAACATCAATCTCAGAACATAATGGATACTAGGGATCAAACCATAACAAAACTAACTCGATTACATGATAAATCTCATCCAACCCATCACCGTCCATCAAGCCTACGATGGAATTACTCACGCACGGCAGTGAGCATCATGAAATTGGTGATGGAGGAAGGTTGATGATGACGACGGCGACGGATTCCCCTCTCCGGAGCCCCGAACGGTCTCCAGATCAGCCCTCCCGAGAGAGATTAGGGCTTGGCGGTGGCTCCGTATCGTAAAACGCAATGAATCCTTCTGTCTGATTTTTTCTCCCCGAACGTGAATATATAGAGTTGGACTTGAGGTCGGTGGAGCCTCAGGGGGCCCACGAGGCAGGGGGCGCGCCCCCCACCCTCGTGGACAGGGTGTGGCCCCCCTGGTGTTGATTCTTTCGCCAGTATTTTTTATTTATTCCAAAAATATTCCCCGTGAAGTTTCAGGTCATTCCGAGAACTTTTATTTCTGCACAAAAATAACACCATGGCAATTCTGCTGAAAACAATGTCAGTCCGGGTTAGTTCCATTCAAATCATGCAAGTTAGAGTCCAAAACAAGGGCGAAAGTGTTTGGAAAAGTAGATACGATGGAGACGTATCAGGAATTGCCCAACTCATGAGTTAAATCTTTGGATGATCATACAAAAATTTTATGCGGGATTCTACAACAGGAACCCCCCTTCAGCAACGCATCAGTGCGGTGTCCTATGCCCATATAAGTGTTGCTAAGGTCTACACCAACGAATTAATATGTGTTGCCTTTGGTGGCATTGCAAGGGTCTACAACAACGTATATCCATCCGTTGGTAAACTATGTGAATATGCGTTGTAAGATAGCAACATATGTACCAACAACACATCACATGCGTTGGTGGCTACCGGCACAAAATGATTATTTCAATGCCTACTACACTGCATAAAGAATTCATGGTATTCTATATATCACCATCCAGAATTATTTGGTCAATGCCATAGTGCATGCATTTTATATATCACCATCCAGAATTATTTGGTCAAAGCCGATAGTGCATAGGAGACGGATACTGTATAATAAACAGAAATGCCTCATATATTGATTCAGTATGGTTGCATTACAACGAACACGATAAAAAGATTACAAAGATGTGAAACTAGTAGTGGTCCAATTCTTGACCTTGCAATCAACGTCTCAGCCATTCTGAAACATAATGATTGAAACTTTGACACAGAAAATGACATTCTAAGACACAATGTGAAACTATCTAGTAGCGCCCCCTTTCTTGTCCTTGCAATCGGCATCTGAACCATGCATCATCATTATTTTGACAATCTACAACAAACAAATGAGATAGGTTATAGGGCAGTAAAATTGAAAGGGGAGCAACACAAAAAGGATGAAGGCTGTGTGATAATTAATCTTGCTTCATGGCCAATAACTCAGACCTTCGTTAGTAGTTGTATTAACTTATCAGATTTTGCTCATGTAGCATCGACTCGCAATACCAAGAATTCATTACCAAGTTTAAAACCGTCAATTTTAGTTTTATAGTCTGGTTTGATACTTCAGATTGTAGCAAGAACATTATTCTTGTATGGATTTGTCAAGTATCACATTTGTAGCTAAAACTAGTAATTTTAGCTTACATTAAACTAACTCAGCTCACTACATTATTAATTTTCACCGTGTTCATAGAAACAATGTGTTTTATAGGAAGTGAGGGAAAGTAAGGCAGGCGTACAATAGTTTGAAGAATTATTTTACCTAATCTCGCTGCAAAGAGTCTTATCTCACACAAGCAGTATAACCATTTTCACATGCAAGAAAAGTGTTCTCTTGTACAAATTCAGTGCAAAAAAGAGAAGCATGTGCTAGATAATAAAAAATATTCAAGTAATGCTATTAATAATGCAAAAAAATAAATCAATTTGAACTGGTGAAGAATCACTCAAACTATATAGATTTACTATAAGAAAATACCTCCTAGGAAATCGAACAACGCTGACTTGAACAATCGAGTTTCTGTAACCTGCTGATTCGGCATATGGATTGGTAATCTATATTCAGTTTTGCCCACAGAATCAATCACATCAAAATAGCAGAACACCTTGCGCTAGAAAAAACTTTAGCGTACTCTTTACTCTTTTGTAACAAACATACACGACCTTGTTTTTTAGGGAAAAACTCGTACACCACCAGGTTCCGTGACTATAACCTGCTATACATGGCCGAAACAACTTAAATCTACTCTGACTTGGTATCTAAAACGACTCAGACTCGAGCGTTCTTTTCATAGACATACCTGACAGTCGTCGTATCTGATCGCTTAGCCGTCTGCTAAATGATTGCTAGTCCCAGCACCGTAGTGTGCCCTGCATGTCCAGGAAGCAGAGTGCTAAGAGGAAGTCATCGTATCTGATCGCTTAGCCATCTGCTAAATGACTGCTAGTCCCAGCACCGTAGTGTGCCCTGCATGTCCAGGAAGCAGAGTGCCAAGAGGAATACTTTTGATGTTCACACTCTCGGATGAACCAAGTACATGCTCATTGTGTTAACGGTTTGGAGACCATATTACAAACAATATAAGATGTGAGAGGCACATGGCCAAGAAATTGCATGTTGACCAGTCATGCATCATTCTAGTGTTTGGAAACGTCTGTGGCTCCCCCAAAATTAGAAAATTGGCACAAATATTGCAGGAATTCAGAAGTATCCGTATTTCAAAATGAAAAAGGAACTGCACTAAACTCAATTTAGAGGTGAGATTTCAAGAATACGAGTCATATACATATGACAAGAATATCAAGGTTATGATGTTCTTGTATCTCACCTTAATTTTATCAATTATTTATAACAGTTTGTATTGCATAACATGTGTAAGAATTAGTTCCATCTCAGTTTAGTGTGCACATTTTACTAGATAAGAAGTTGAAACAAATACTCCCTCCGTCCCATAATATAAGAGCGTTTTTTACACTAGTGTAGTGTAAAAATGCTCTTATATTATGGGACGGAGGGAGTATTACTTTTTCTCAGGGGAAAACAAATATTACATCAACCAAAAAATACTAAGCTACAAATTTAAGTTTTCCTTACTGTAAATTGAACTAGTGAAAGAGTCTTCATTGTGCTATACACACAATGGCTTACATAATTTCTCAGCGCTTCTTCTGCATATTCATGGGTTTCTCCTAGTTGCAATGAATAAGTGTTGTAGATCAACCTGTTAAGAGACAGCATAAGCACACACATGTTGACTGAAGTAAAAGACAATTTAAGAACCTTTGGGTGTAGATGGTAAAAGAGGATTAAGTAGAATAAACACAAATATTGGTACGTATCTACATAGGAACAAGAAAATCTCACCCTAAAGCATGACACGGTATGCACAAACTGATCATCTAGAATTAGTACAGGGTATGCACATGTTGCTCATCCAAAAGTAGTACAGATCGACACATAGTGAATCACATCTAATCAATAAACACCAGAATCAGACACGAACATGCATGAGAGATGTAGGAAACAATTGGGGAAGAAGATGGTTGGGCATCCAAAGAAATCACTCTCATCACGGTGTTGTCCAGTCATAATGGACAGAGTAATACGGAGCAGAAATCCTAGGCAGAGTACCGTCAACGTGGGAGTCGAGGTTTTTTTTTTTTTTTTCCGAAAAGGGGAATCTCCCCGGCCTCTGCATCAGAGTGATGCATACGGCCATCTTATTAACGAAATAAAAGGTTCCAACAAGGTTCCAAAGTCTCCAACTGAAAAGTAATCAAAAGGCAGCTCACACAGAGCTAAAGAGGCTGGACACACAGACTAGCCAAGATAAGACGCCACAACCGGCTGGCTAAAGATAGATAGGTAAACTAATTGCCTATCCTATTACATGACCGCCATCCAAACCGGTTGAAGATATCCCGAGCTACCATCTCCCAGCGGATAGATCCAGTAACCAAATGCTTCCTGGCCTCCATCGGAGTGAGTAGCGACCATGAACGGATCACGGCCGTGGCTCGGAAAATAACCTGCAAAAAGTGAATACGTGATGTTCTGTTAAAAACCAAATCATTTCTGCAAGTCCAGATAGATCACAACAAAGCGCAAACTCCAACACGAATATGTCTCGCTAATTCAGGCTCAATCCCAGTGAGCCATGTCCCGAATAACGTAGTGACAGAATTCGGTGGAGTAATATTAAAAGCAATGTGAACCGTCCGCCAAAGTACTCTGGCAAACGGGCAATCAAAAAAGAGATGTTTGATCGTCTCGTCCCGATCACAGAAGCTACACCTCATAGGTCCTGTCCAATTACGCTTAATCAAGTTATCCTTGGTTAAAATAACCTGTTTATGGACAAACCACATAAACACTTTTATTTTCAAAGGAACTTTGACAGCCCAAACATGCTTGGAGGTAGGAATGGAGCTCGAATTAATTACATCAATATACATTGATTTAACCGTGAATACTCCAGACCTAGTCAGTTTCCAGCGTAATTCATCGGGTTGTTGAGAAAGATGGACATCCATTAGTCTCCGAACTAGACGGAGCCAATCTTCCCAACGATTGCCCACTAACGACCGTCTGAACTGAATATTAAGGGGGATGGATTGAAACACCGTAGCAACGAACACCTCACGTCGTTGAACAATGCGATATAAAGACGGATATTGAATGGCCAAGGGTGTCTCGCCGAGCCAAGTATCCTCCCAGAAGCGTGTACTAGCGCCGTTGCCAATAACAACCTTTGTCCTATTAAACAGAGATTGTTTGACTTTCATCAGGCCTTTCCAGAAAGGCGAGTCAGTTGGCCTGACTGTGACCTGGGACAAGGACTTTGTCTGTAGGTACTTGCTGCGAAGGATTTGGGCCCACATGGCATCAGTCTCAAAAGAAAGCTTCCACAGCCACTTGCTAAGAAGGCATCTGTTCTTAACTTCAAGATTCTCAATACCAAGACCCCATTGGTCTTTCGGTCTACAGATGATATCCCATTTTGCAAGTCTGTATTTTCTTTTTAGATCATCACCCTGCCAAAAGAAACGCGATCGATAAAAGTCCAGTCTTTTCCTAACACCAACTGGGACTTGAAAGAACGATAAGAGAAACATAGGCATACTCGTGAGCACCGAATTAATCAGAATTAATCGGCCTCCATATGACATGAGCTTGCCCTTCCAGCAACTCAGTTTCTTCTCAAACCGGTCTTCGATGCACTTCCATTCTCTATTGGTCAGCTTTCTATGGTGGATTGGAATACCTAGGTAAGAGAAAGGTAAATCCCCCAAGTCGCACCCAAACAATTGCCTATAAGCCTCCTGTTCGTCTTTGGCTCTACCAAAGCAGAACAGCTCGCTCTTATGAAAGTTAATCTTCAACCCGGTCAATTGTTCGAAAAGGCATAACACCAGCTTCATATTTCTCGCCTTGGCCAGGTCATGCTCCATAAAGATGATTGTATCATCAGCGTACTGAAGGATGGATACACCTCCATCAACCAGATGAGGTACCAAGCCACCCACTTGACCATTCTCCTTAGCCCTTCCTATCAAGATGGCTAACATATCAACCACAATGTTAAACAAGATAGGGGACATCGGATCTCCTTGTCTTAGGCCTTTATATGTCTGGAAGTAATGACCAATATCGTCATTCACTTTAATTCCCACACTCCCTTTTTGCGTAAATGATTCAACCTGGCGTCGCCAGGCTTCATCAAAACCTTTCATACGCAATGCCTGTTGGAGAAATGGCCATTTAACCTTATCGTACGCTTTCTTGAAATCCACCTTAAAAATGACGCCATCTAACTTCTTGGAATGGATTTCATGGAGCGTTTCATGAAGGACGACCACCCCTTCAAGGATGTTTCTGTCCGGCATGAAAGCAGATTGGGAGTGCTGCACCACAGAATGCGCAATCTGTGTGAGCCTATTAGTCCCGACCTTGGTGAATATTTTAAAACTAACATTGAGAAGGCAGATCGGCCTGAACTGCTCAATTCTCACAGCATCCGTCTTCTTAGGAAGCAGTGTGATAGTTCCAAAATTCAAGTGAAATAATTGAAGCTGTCCAGAGAACAGATCATGAAACATAGGTAGCAAATCCCCCTTAATAATATGCCAGCACTTCTTGTAGAACTCCACCGGAAATCCATCCGGTCCGGGAGCCTTATTATTTTTCAACTGTGCTATAGCATCAAACACCTCCTTCTCCGAAAACGGGGCAACCAGAATATCATTTTCAGCAGCCGAAAGTTGAGGCACATCCTCAGTTCTGGACTCATCAAGAGATACACAATTATCCTCCGGAGGTCCAAATAACTGCCTATAATACTCGGTTATATACGTTTTTAGGTTATCCTGTCCTAAAATAGTGCCCTCATCTTGTAGCAGAGGCGGATACCATCGTCAAGCCCAGGCCGGCAGCTGCGCTCGTGAGGAGATGCAGGGTTACTGGGCCAGCGGACCAGAGCCGCGGAGCCGCACCGGCGACTGGGGTTGTTGCGGGACACAGAGGACGTCGTAGGGGCAGAGGATCAGAGGAGAACGTTAAGGGAGTGGGGCATGACGGTGATTAGTGGGATTGGAATGCGCCGGAGCTTTCTGGATCGGAGTTGGCGGCGTCAGCGTTGAGGGTTTCTTTGATTCAAAGGAATTTTATAGGATTTCTGAAGGATTGAAATCCTTAGGATTTTTTCTATATTGGTCCTTTGATTCATAGGATTGAATTCTATAGGAATTTTTTTATAGAATCTTTTGTACTACATTTCATAGGAAATTTAGCATCCACTACAACCTCTTTTTACAATTCCTTTGTTTTTCCCGTGGCATTAAACAATCATTGCTAATTCTATAGGATTCAAATGGGCATGCCACTCTAACCCTACACTTTTCCTATTCCTACGTTTTCAAAATCCTACGAATCAAAGAGGCCCTGAGATGGGAGAGAGAAAGAGGAATCAGGGGAGAGAGGTGACAGAGAGAAAAAACTTTTTCTTGCAATGTTGCTGTGTGATATCGTGAGGAGGAGGCTGAGAAAAGGTGAAGGTGGCAGGTGGGTACGAGGTGGTTGCGCTTCGTGGGGAGGCGGGGAGGCTGAACCCAACAACATATCCTATCACATCTTTGCTACACATGCGTTGGTATAGGGGGGAGTTTGTTGTAGTGTTTTGTTTCTCGTAATCTTTTAGATTCCGCCGCGGGTGGTATTTTTATGAAAATTACTTTGGGTGAAACCACCAAATTGCTTGATAATATCATGGCAAATTATTCACAATGGCATACCGAAAGAGCTCCTACTAGTAAAAAAGTTAATTCGGTTGAAGAAATTTCTTCTTTGAGTGAAAAAGTTGATGCTCTTATGAAATTGGTTGCTGGTAAAAATTCTCCTATTGATTTCAATGATATGCCTTTGTCTACTTTGATTGAGCAAAATAGTGATGCCATAGATGTGAATTTATCTCTCGAAATAATTTCAATAACAATGCTTATAGAGATAATTTTAATCCTAGGCATTTTCCTAGTAATTCCTCTAATAATTATGGTAATTAATATGGAAATCAATCTTATAATAATAATAGGAACACCTCTGATCTTGAGAATAATATTAAAGAATTTATCAACATGCAAAAAGTTTTCAACACTACCATAGAAGAAAAGTTGAATAAGATTGATGATTTGTCTAGAAGTGTTGATAGAATTTCTCATGATGTGGAAAATCTCAAGATGAAAATTTTTGTGCCTAAGGTTGATGAATCAATTAAAGCTCTTTATGTTTCTATGGATGAAAGTAAGAAAAGAACCGCTATGCTTAGAGCTAAAAGAGAATTTTTAGAAAAAGCGTTTTCTAGTGATTACTTTCGCAAAAGTGACGGAGATCTTAAAATGATTGGTGTTTCCTCTATTGATTCTTTGTTTAGTAAAGTTAAGATTGATGAAAAAGGGACTGCAGAAGAGTCAACTTTAGTTAGAAGGCGTCCCGATAATTCGGAGGGTGAAAATCTTATTGAGAAAATTGATGAAAGTGGGTTTGAAGAGGTCAAAACTTTAACTAGTGATGCGCCCACTCTTTTGGATTACAAAGACTTTAATTATGATAGTTGCTCTTTGATTGATTGTATTTCTTTGTTGCAATCCATGATAAATTCACCCGATGCTTATAAACAAAATAAAGCTTTTACTAAACATATTGTTGATGCTATGATGAAAGCTTTTGAAGAAAAATTGGAATTAGAAGTTTCAATTCCTAAAAAATTGCATGATGAATGGGAACCTACTATCAATGTCAAGATTAAAAATTATTAGTGTTTTGCTTTGTGTGACTTGGGTGCTAGTGTTTCTACAATTCCGAAAGCTTTATGTGATGTGCTTGGTCTTACCGATCTTGAAGAATTCTCTTTGAATTTGCACTTGGCGGATTCCACTATTAAAAAGCCTATGGGAAGAATTAATGATGTTCTTATTCTTGCAAATAGGAACTATGTGCCCATAGATTTTATTGTTCTCGATATTGATTGCAATCCGTCTTGTCCAATTATTCTTGGTAGACCATTTTTACGCACTATCAGTGCCGTGATTGATATGAAAGAAGGCAATATTAAGTTCCAATTTCCTTTGAGGAGGGTATGGAACACTTACCTAGAACAAGAATTAGGACATCATATGAATCAATCATGAGGGCATCTTATGGATCTCGAAACAAAGATGACAAAACTTAGATCCTTGCTTTATGCCTAGCTAAGGGCATAAAACTATAGCGCTTGTTGGGAGGCAACCCAATGAATAAAATTTATTTTTGCTTTTTGCTTTCCGTTCTTAAGTGTTTGCACAATTATGCTACTATTATGATTGTGTTTTTTGTGTTTTAGTTAGTGTTTGTGCCAAGTAAAGCCTTTAGGATCTTCTTGGGTAATAGTTGTTTGATCTTGCTGAAAAAACAGAAACTTTTGCACTCACGAAAACAATTCTCATTTTTTATCAGTGCGTGATAAAATACCAATTCTTTTTGCAAAATATTAATATACAAATTTCTCAGGTCCTAATTTTTCAGAATTTTTGGAGTTTCCGAAGTATTCAAAATATCCAGATTGCTACAGACTGTTTTGTTTTTGACAGATTCTGTTTTCTTTGCGTTGTGTGCTTATTTTGATGGCTCTATGGTTTTCTTTGATGAGTTTTTGCCATAGAAAAGTTGGAATATATTAGATATAATGCAAGAACAAAATATGAATTGGTTTTCTAGAGTACTTATAGTAGTGATTTGCTTTTTATACTAACGGATCTCACGAAGGTTTTGTTGAGTTTTTGTGTGATTGAAGATTTCAAGTTTTGGGTTATATTACGATGGATGAAGGAATAAGGAGTAAGAAGAGCCTAAGATTGGGGATGCCCCGACATCCCAAGCTATTATCCAAAAGAGAGCAAGCAACTAAGCTTGGGGATGCCCCGAGTGGCATCCCCTCTTTCTTCTAACGACCATCGGTATTTTACTCGAAGCTATATTTTTATTCGTCACATACTATGTGTTTTGCTTGGAGTGTCTTGTATGATAAGAGTCTTTGCTTGTTTTATTTTGTGTTTTAAGTCTTGATTCCTTGCTGGACACACCTACTTGAGAGAGCCAAAATTATGCCATGACTTGTTAGAATTGCTCTCTATACTTCACTTAAATTTTTATGAGCTATGGACTTGCTCTAGTGCTTCACTTATATCTTTTTGAGCATAGTGTGCTTTAGTATTTTTGAAGAAATGCTCTTTTTCTTCACTTAGATTTATTTGAGAGTTAGTAAAATTTTCAAGAAATTCTCTCTTGCTTCACTTAAATTAATTTGAGAGAAAGAAATATTATGCTCATGATCTTCACTTATATTTGTTTGAGCTTATCAAAAGCAACATATGAAAATTAGTTCCAAAGTGATGGATATCCAAGAAGGATATAATAAAAACTTTCATGAAGATCATTGGACAAAATAAACTTGATTCTTAGTAATAGTTTTGAGATATGATGATGTGATATGTGAGTCATGTTGATGAGTAATTATGCTTTAGTAAGAATATTGGTGTTAAGGTTTGTGATTCCCTATGCAAGCACGAAAGTCAATAATTATGCAATGAAATTATATCCTACTTGTGGTGCATTATTCGGTGTTAATTATGCGTAATGCTCGCTTATGAGATTATTCGTTTCTTGGTTGGTCGCTTCTCAATCTTTTGCCAGCCTTCATTTTGCACAAAGTATAATCACTACTTGTGCATCCAAAAACCTTTAAACCAGTTTTGAGACATGAGTCCACTATACCTAACTATATGCTGTATTCTTTTGCTCTTCTAAGCAAATTTGTATGTGCCATCTCTAATATTCAAAATAAACTTCTCTTTTGTGTGTTCGTACCGCTCGCAGAGCGGTGAGGGGTGGCTAATATTTTCCATTCTAGATGTGTTATTCTCACGATGAGTGTTTATTCACTTGTCATTGCACGAGAGAAAGGCAAAGGTATTAGGGATGCCCAGTCCCGAAATGAAAAATGAATTTACTTTATGTTGTCAATTGATAAATTCCTTGGAAAGTGTTGGTATGGAAGGCACCCGTGGATACGGTTAGCCATGGAAAGTGAAAGTATGGTGGAAAAAGGAACAAACTTTAATTTTTGTTTGGGAACCGCCTATGATATAACTAGCATGGAAAGTGTTGGGAACTCTAAGTCATTTTTGTTGGTGGGAAAGGCACACTTCCCAAAATGTTTTTACCTCTAAGTTTTTTGCTTTGAGCTCTGGCACCTCTACAAATCCCTACTTCCCTCTGCGAACGGTCTTTCTTTTACTTTATGTAATTTTTACTTTTAATTTGAGTCTCCATCTTCTCTTATAATGCACCAACTAGGAGGCAATGTGATCGTACTTGAGTATTGGGTGTAGCTAATATGCGAGTGTGTTTCATGAATGGATCAATGATTGATGCGGCTTGAAGCTACGTCGGTATTTCCCTAAAGAGGAAGGGATGATGCAGCACAGCAGCGGTAGGTATTTCCCTCAGTGTTGAAACCAAGGTTATCGAACCAGTAGGAGAACCAAGCAACACAACGTAAACAGCCCCTGCACAGAAATAACAAATACTCGCAACCCGGCTTGTTGCTATGCTTGAGTATTTAAGTTATCATGTCAAAACTAGACTATTGCTTTGAACAATATAAAAGTCCAAATGTCCATGCTATAAACAAAAGAATATGAGATGACATGTTGATAAGCCACAAGTATAGGGGATCGCAACAGTTTTCGAGGGTAGATTATACAACCCAAATTTATAGATTCCACACAAGGGGAGCCAAAGAATATTTGAAGGTATTAGCAGCTGAGTTGTCAATTTAACCACACCTGGAGATGTAGCGACCCGACCCAAATGGATCAAGTCTCTGTGCTTAAGTGTCATCCCTGGATCGGTATGCTGACACACACAGTACTCGAGGATTTATAACAGAGTGCAATCACATGTAAAAGTAACGTAAATACTATTACCTCAATCCATATAGCGGAAGTAACAACAAAGTTGTGGAGTTCCCAACAACACCAACGGCAAAGTTGAGTGTAGACATCGTAACCCTATCGTATCACTTACTCGTCGTAAAGTTTCCTGCAACATGAGACGTCGCAGCCATGTAGGTCAGTACATTGAATGTACTGGCAAATTCACACCATAGGATAATGATGAATAATAACTACTTCTATATGCATATTTGGCTAGTGGAGGCTCTAAGTTTAATTTTACATAAAGCCAATTTTCCCCTCCAACAAAGGAATAAATTTTATTTTTCTACCATGTTGATGCCATTATTGAGAAGGTTCCTCCAACTCAATCCCAAATTCCCAAATCATTAATAATCCAACAATTTCATTAAATAGGGTGATGAGATCAACCAATAATTCAAATACCAGATACTCAAATTGTCCATAATCAGGGGCACGACTAATCATGATTAGTTTTTACACTCTGCAGAGGTTTGCACACTTTTCCCCACAAGACTCGACCTCCTCCGTTGAATTTCTTGCATTACATGATGTTTGAGAAACGGATGATCAAGACACGGTCTTTCCGAAGCATTAACTCTTTACTCTGGGTAGACAGTACCACCTACTTTCCCCTACATCTGCTAGCCTACCACTGAAAGAGGTCACACAACATACTCAACTATGCCAGAGCCCATAATGGGTTGTGGCTGCACACGGAAGTTTCTAGCATGAATAATCTTATGATCCCTTTGAGCCTGGGTGGCATTCCATAGGATGACCACACGGGTACTCTGGGATCCCCTTGGGCAAGCACTGGGTTCTTCAAGTGCCCGGGCAAACCACTGGGTGCTCCAGGGTGCCCCAACCAATTCACCCATATGTGTATTAAAGTAGCCACCTTAAGTTTCCCTTAGTTATTATTACTCTCGGAACTTCCATGAATCTCACATACTAATCCACGTCTACGAGCATAGCAAAGAGTATGAGCATAACGTATATTCCCGGGGTTGATAAAATACAATAGGTTCCTACCTCATCAACTACTTAACAACACCACATATTCCCAATCCTACTCATGCAATCTTTGAGGGTGAAACTAATGCAAGTAAAACTGGGTAGTAAAGAGTATGATCAAAGTGTGAACTTGCCTTGTACTATTGATGCAGATTCGTCGCACTCATAATTCCTGATAGTTCTACTCGTCACACTCCGATCAATCTATCGTAAGCAAGCAATTGCATACATAAGCACTCATGCAAAAGAATCGAAGAAAAGATCTCGAAAAACTTCGAAAACAAGCAATTAACTCTTGCAAAAGAAAACAATTTCTAACAGTACCAAAATTGGTTGGATTTGGTCTAATCAGAAATTTTAAGTCAAGAGCTTCAATTAGCAAAAAGAATCAATTAAATTGGAGTTATAAAACTCGAGTTATGAACAAAAGAAGTTTGAATTCAAATCTGTTTGAAAATAAATTTTAAACTTACAAAAATATGTTTAAGTTGGTTATCTGGACAGAGGGGATCATAACGAAGAAGTGGGCGTTGGTTTTGTTGGATTTGGATAAACAGTGTAAAAGTTGTGACCGTTTGAAAACCAGGGGCTAAACTGTAAGAAAAGTATTCACGGATAGGTTCCTGGCCGAAAATTAAACTAAAAAGAAAAATCTACCGGACGAACATCCGCTAACAGAGACTAACAAACGAAAACGTTCAGTGACAGACCTAAACGAACGAACGTTCGCTAACTAAACTAACCTAAATAATAAACCGGGCTAAAAAGAAAAACCGAAAAAGAAAAAAAAAACGGATCCGGTTATACCGGCTCGTCGGCCGCGAGTCATCGGCGGCGGCAGTGGCGAGGCGGGACGGCGGCTCTGGCGACGGCAGCTGCGGTGGGGTGGCGCGACGAGGCGGCGGCGGGGCTACGGCAGCGCGGTGCAGCGGCTAGCGGCACGGGGTGGCGTCGGCGGCGCGGCAGCGGCGTCGCGTGCAGGCGGCGGAGTCTGGTGGCGGCTCGGGGAAGGCGGCGCGCTGCTGGGCCAGCTGGGCTTCGGCCGAGTCGTTCAGAAGGAGATTTTTTAAAATAATTTTGCACACAACAAAAACATAATAAAACGATACAAAATAGAAATATACTATAGACATATAATATATAAAAATTTTCAGAAAAAGATTTTCTATAACATGAACATTTTTCTAACGTCAAATAAAATCCAAAAAAATCAAATAAAGCAAACAATGCTACTGGTTTATTTAAAACCAAATAAAAATGTTTCAAAACACCAAAATAGTTTCAAATTTATTTCTCTCCATTTTGCTATTGTAGGGAATCATTTTACCCTGATTTCCAATTACTTTATTTTTGGAGAAAAATAATTTGAACAAAAACCAAATAACTCCAAATTGAAAATGATTTTCAAAATACCTTCAAAGGGACTTTAAATTTGATTCTTTTAAACTTCCAACTCATATTTCATATGTTTTGAAGAAGTCATTTTATCTTCTCTCATGAAAATCATTGAGTTGCTTAAAGTTTCCGAATTTGGAATATTTCCAAATGGAATGCAAATATTTTCAAAAACCCTTTTCATTTTAAATGGAAGAAGTCATGTCATCTCCACTCTAGGGTTTTGTGATGGAATAAATTTGAATTCATGGAGATTATAAATGCAAGGTGAAAGTTTGGGAAAGTCCTTTTATTCCCTCTCATTTAACTTTCAAAAAGCTTCAAATTTCCACTCAATTTCACACAACAAATCACTCACGCAATCGTTGCTACTTAATTAATATAACATTTCAAAATTTAGAATTTTGGGATCTTACAAACCTGCCACCCTTAAAATGAATCTCGCACTCGAGATTTGGAGAGGCTAGAAAGAAATAGGTTAGGTTCGGGGGTCTTCTCAAAATCCATCGATCATCACAGGGGTCTGGGGTGCTACCACCCTTAGAAGCATGCTTACGGTTCCATCGAAACTCATATACTCCATCCTTATTGTTGACAGGGTCAGTTCTTCTGAGATTCTCGGAAAATTCCTACTCTAGGCTTTTCCGGTAGTGGCACGACCTTTTTCCTCAATTCTTCTGTCCTTTTATCTTGGTACGGTCCTCCTGTGACTGGGTCTTCTTAGCTGACAGGTCTGGCGCAAATACTAAACAACTATCAATATCTCATGGCGGTCAACAATTTATGGTTTCTCCTGCAGGAAATGGGTCTGGGTTGAACCTCACCGTATGACCTACGGTTGGCAACAGCTGCCTTGTACAAGGGAAAAATTGTCATACCGTTCTAAGGTTTAAGCAAGGTTTTGATATCTCCGTCTCTCTACTATGGGTAAGACACTCAGATTTACCATCCCATATAACAGAGGCGAATAATAAGAGTAAGTCAGTATGGTGATCAATCCATCCCGCACCCAAATCATTACCTTGTATATGGTTTAGCGAATCTCGCATTTTAACACTCGGTCATCCTCACAAGCATTGCAGAAATTCTCTTGTCGACGAACCAAGTTCGGATAAATCCATGGATTCTGCAAGCCAAACAAACATCTATCGTTCCTTCACAACTCTCAGATTTTGTGTTACTCCTATAAGATTGTCTGTTGATAAACGTAACTTCTTCCAGGGTTTTTTCCTTCAGCAAGAGTGTGCTTGCTTCTTGGCAGGTCCTGGAGCCTGTGGGTTATGGCCCATCTCATCACTTTTATAGCTTTAACTCATCCTGGGGTTACAATTGCTCCATATTACCAACATTATACCTCCTTTATATCCAATAGCACTTCATCCCTTCATATTATTGGGGTATCCCACATATCGAGACAAAACTCATACTTATTTTGTCCGAAGTCCACTCCGTGGAATATCATTATCTTTTCCAGGGGCCAAGTGTCCTCACAGGGTACTACCACCCTTAAAATGCACAAATTCATCCATAGACCACATTTCTCATATCCTCGAAAATGGTCAAGATCTTTCTTCATAGAGTAACTACTCATAAAATCCAAATCAGTACCAACGATGCTAAGTTTATTGATTCTCAAATCATTACAATCTCCTGCATTTCTATTACATGCCTCAACTCAACACCTCAATATAAAAGAATTGTTCCCACTACTACTACTATATTTCTTTTTTTCGACTCAACTATTTAGCACAAGCCTCCTTCTCATCGGGACATTCTTTGGCAATGTGCCTTGCTTCATTACAACAAAAACATATTACTTCTGATAAGTCTCGAGGTGTCCTTGTGATTACATAGCCTCCTTGGGTCCTCGGCTTCCTTTTTGGGCAATCGTTGAAGTAGTGTCCTGAATCTTTACACCTGAAACATGTGATGACTCAGGTCCTTCTTTGTAGAAATTGGGTTGTTCTTGGAATCAAATCTATTTCTCTTCTTGGACTTTTTCGTACCAATCAAGGCTTCTATTTCCTGTGGGTCATACTCTACTTCCACTGTCAGGAATGCTACTAGATCCCCCTTCAGACACTCTGGGAGATGTGTCCTTCTTCTCCACATGAATAGCATGACTTGGTGCAGGGTTTAATTGGGTCTTCTTCGGGTGTGTCCTCCACCCCTTCCTTCATCACAGGTTCTTCTAAATTTCCCGGATGGGTCCTTTCATTACTTATTTCTTCTGCCGGATAGTTCGTTGTACCATGGGGTAAATGTGACACTGAGCAGGGTAGTGGGTAGTCCCTTCACACAAGAAACAAGTAATCTTCCTAGTTGGGAATTCTTCAGCTGAGTGACTTCGTTCACAATTAGGGCATTCATCCTTGTGTTCTTTATGGTTGTTTCCTATTTTTCCGCAGAGCTTGCATGCACAAGGTTTCTTTATATCTTTTCCATAAGGCTTCAACTTCTGGGACACAAGCCGAGACTTTAGCAGAGTCAACTTAAATTCTTCCCAAGTGGTTACTCTTTGCCATCCATTGATGGTTTGGTACTTCCTCCACCAAGTAGCAACACCTCTTTCAAAGCACTGAAGAGCATGCTAGGTCATATCCTTTCCGGCTATAGTGTTATTCTTCATGTGATCTTCCATGTCCTGAATCCATTGGTCCGTCTCCAATTGACTGATCGGTCCAGAAAATAAGAGTTCATCTCCATTTCTCCTCTATTGGTTCCAAGGGTTTTTGGGGTGAGATAAGAGAGATAGAGAGGGATACCCACAATACAAACAATAATTTTGAAGAGACAGAATTTTATTTTGTGGCTGTCAGAAAAACATCAAACAAATGACAGCTCACAATCGTCGCATCTAACGTAAGTATATAACCGGAGTTTGGTCTTCTAAAGGTCAGTAAATCTTCAAAGTCACCAAACTCTTCAAGTCTTGTTCATGTCTCCGATGGTTTCTTCCGATTGTGCTTGTCCTTCTCAAGTTCGTTTGCCAAATTATCTCTGTTGATGCGAAGTCTCTCATGACGTCCTTTAATATTCTAGAGTTGCGTTCCAAACTTCTGGGTTTCAACATCCTTGGCATGAACCATGGTCCTACTATCCTTCAGTTCCTGATGAATCTCTGGTATCTCGAGGTTTTGCTCCTCCAGCTTGGCTACTTTCAGCTTCTGGGTCCTGAGTTCTTCACGAAATGCTTCCGTGTCAAATACGACTTCCTGAAGGTCCATCTTAAAATTCTTGATGTAATACTCTAGATCCTGGCGATACACCAGCTAAGGTTAAACTTTATCTTTTGCTGATAGATGCTCCATTAGCCCTTTTGTCATCCAATCCTTCCGAAGAAATGCATGCTTAACTCAGCACTGTGACAATAGCATAAGCGGGCGATAACATCATGGACAACCGTGTTTCTGCCCTTGTCATTTACCATGAGCTATTATTCCATAGTTTATATCTCCTGTCTTGGGGCTTTCTTGACAAAAACTTTGAGTTTTAACGCTCCATGTTCCGGTCTTTCTCCGACACACCTTGATCTTGGGTATTGACAGCTTCAATAGTCTGACAAGTTCCATAAGGGTAGCCTTCCTAGGTCATACAAATCTAGAAATTCTTCAGAGCCTTCAAATTCTCCTAGTCTTCAGAGCCTTCAACCGTTGTAGTTTCCATTATTATAATGCTCGGTAAAATCCTCCTCATTCCGAAGTGGTCTTAGTTGTCCGATATCTTCCCGGAGTGGTCTCATCAACTGAATCTTCGCGTGGGAAAAAGGGGAAAGGGTATAGTCTAACTATTTGAGATGAGAGGAAAATACTTGGTAAAGCTTAGAAAATATGAGAGGTAAAATATCTTTTTGAAAATAAAATTTTAGAGAAATCCTTTTATATGGGCTTGCTAGTTTCTAGGGGTCACGTCCTACAGTCAACATGTGCTCTAATACCATCTTGTAGCGACCCGACCCAAATGAATCAAGTCTCTGTGCTTAAGTGTCATCCCTGGATCGGTATGCTGACACACACAGTACTCGAGGATTTATAACAGAGTGCAATCACATGTAAAAGTAACGTAAATACTATTACCTCAATTCATATAGCGGAAGTAACAACAAAGTTGTGGAGTTCCCAACAACACCAACGGCAAAGTTGAATGTAGACATCGTAACCCTATCGTATCACTTACTCGTCGTAACGTTTCCTGCAACATGAGACGTTGCAACCATGTAGGTCAGTACATTGAATGTACTGGCAAATTCACACCATAGGATAATGATGAATAATAACTACTTCTATATGCATATTTGGCTGGTGGACGCTCTAAGTTTAATTTTGCATAAAGCCAATTTTTCCCTGCAACAAAGGAATAAATTTTATTTTTCTACCATGTTGATGCCGTTATTGAGAAGGTTCCTCCTACTCAATCCCAAATTCCCAAATAATTAATAATCCAACAATTTCATTAAATAGGGTGATGAGATCAACCAATAATTCAAATACCAGATACTCAAATTGTCCATAACCGGGGACACGACTAATCATGAGTAGTTTGTACACTATGCAGAGGTTTGCGCACTTTTCCCCACAAGACTCGACCTCTTCCGTTGAATTTCTTGCACTACACGATGTTTGAGAAACGGATGATCGAGACACAGTCTTTCCGAAGCATTAACTCTTTACTCTGGGTAGATAGTACCACCTACTTTCCCTTACATCTGCTAGCCTACCACTGAAAGAGGTCACACAACATACTCAACTATGCCAGAGCCCATAATGGGTTGTGGCTGCACACGGAAGTTTCTAGCATGAATAATCTTATGATCCCTTTGAGCCTGGGTGGCATTCCATAGGATGATCACACGGGTACTCCGGGATCCCCTTGGGCAAGCACTGGGTTCTCCAGGTGCTCGGGCAAACCACTGGGTGCTCCAGGGTGCCCCAACCAATCCACCCAGATGTGTATTAAGGTAGCCACCTTAAGTTTCCCTTAGTTATTATTACTCTCGCAACTTCCACGAATCTCGAATACCAATCCACGTCTACGAGCATAGCAAAGCAGTATGAGCATAACGTATATTCCCGGGGTTGATAAAAGACAATAGGTTCCTACCTCATCAACTACTTAACAGTACCCACATATTCCCAATCCTACTCATGCAATCTTTGAGGGTGAAACTAATGCAAGTAAAACTGGGTAGTAAAGAGTATGATCAAAGTGTGAACTTGCCTTGTAATGTTGATGAAGATTCGTCGCACTCATAATTCCTGATAGTTCTACTCGTCACACTCCGATCAATCTATCGTAAGCAAGCAATTGCATACATAAGCACTCATGCAAAAGAATCGAAGAAAAGATCTCGAAAAACTTCAAAAACAAGCAATTAACTCTTGCAACAGAAAACAATTTCTAACAGTACCAAAATTGGGTGGATTTGTTCTTATCAGAAAGTTTAAGTCAAGAGCTTCAATTAGCAAAAAGAATCAATTAAATCGGAGTTATAAAACTCGAGTTATGAACAAAAGAAGTTTGAATTCAAATCTGTTTGAAAACAAATTTTAAACTTACAAAAATATGTTTAAGTTGGTTATCTGGACAGAGGGGATCATAAAGAAGAAGTGGGCGTTGGTTTTGTTGGATTTGGATAAACGGTGTAAAAGTTGTGATCGTTTGAAAACCAGGGGCTAAACTATAAGAAAAGTATTCACGGATAGGTCCCTGGTGGAAAATTAAACTAAAAAGAAAAATGTACCAGACGAACGTCCGCTAACAGAGACTAATGAACGAAAACGTTCGGTGACAGATCTAAATGAACGAACGTTCGCTAACTAAACTAACCTAAATAATAAACCAGGCTAAAAAGAAAACCCGAAAAATGAAAAAAAAAACAGATCGGGTTATACCGGTTCGGCGGCGGCAGCGGCGAGGAGGGACGGCGGCTCCGGCGATGGCAGCAGCAGTGGGGTGGCGCGGCGAGGCGGCGGCGGGGATACGGCGGCGCGGCAGCGACGTCGCGTGCGGGCGGCGGAGTCCGGTGGTGGCTCGGGGAAGGCGACGCGCTGCTGGGCCGGCTGGGCTTCGGCCCAGTCGGTCCCCAACAAGAGGAAAAGCGTTAGGAAAAGTAGATACGTTGGAGACGTATCAACTCTCCCAAGCTTAAACCTTTGCTTGTCCTCAAGCAATTCAGTTGATAAACTGAAAGTGAAAAAAAACTTTTACGATCTCTTTTGCTCTTGTTTGCATAAATAAGCTTAAACAACACCCAGGTTTTCATCCAACATTATAACTAACCATGCCGGCAATAACTCTTAAAGATTATATTAACTCATATCAATGACATAATCAACTAGCGAGTAATAATAAGATATCTCAAACGGCAACATGTTATCAAAACAACCATGATATAATATGTCAATAATGGTATCTCGCTAGCCCTTTCTGAGACCGCAAAACATAAATGCAGAGCACCTCCAAAGTTCAAGCAGCGACTAAACATTGTAATTCATGGTAGAAAAGATCCAGTCATGATGCACCCAACATTAGGTACACACAATGCATAAGTCATGACAGCAGTGCTCTCAGGTTCTGGCGCTTGTTTTTGAAGGTGATGACACAACATAAAAGTAAATAGGTAGTCCCTTCGCAGAGGGAAGCAGTGATTTGCAGAGGTGCCAGAGCTCAAGTTTT
This sequence comes from Aegilops tauschii subsp. strangulata, assembly GCF_002575655.3. NCBI lineage: Eukaryota > Viridiplantae > Streptophyta > Magnoliopsida > Poales > Poaceae > Aegilops > Aegilops tauschii. The sequence continues at coordinate 394,814,666 of NC_053037.3, forward strand.
TAAACAAAGGTAAATGATGTTTTGAGACATGCACCCTTCTCATTTACTTCACGGCCATCAGTTATCAACATATTCCATGCTAAGCACGCTAGTGGCGGTTCCTGCTATCTCTTGAGCATGCGTTGGTTTTCCCTTGAAGAGGAAAGGGTGATGCAACAAAGTAGCATAAGTATTTCCCTCAGTTTTTGAGAACCAAGGTATCAATCTAGTAGGAGACTACACGCAAATCCCTAGTACCTGCACAAACAATCAAGAACCTTGCAACCAACGCGATAAAGGGGTTGTCAATCCCTTCACGGCCACTTGCAAAAGTGAGATCAGATAAAGATAATAAGATAAATACTTTTTGGTATTTTTGTTGTATAGATTGAAAAGTAAAGATTGCAAAATAAACGGCGACAGAAATAGCACGTTGGCGGGAGATTAATATGATGGAAAATAGACCCGGGGGCCATAGGTTTCACTACTGGCTTCTCTCAAGATAGCAAATTCTACGGTGGGTGAACAAATTACTGTCGAGCAATTGATAGAAAAGCGCATAGTTATGAGAATATCTAGGCATGATCATGAACATAGGCATCACGTCCGTGGCAAGTAGACCAAAATGATTCCGCATCTACTACTATTACTCCACACATCGACCGCTATCCAGCATGCATCTAGAGTATTAAGTTCATAAGAACAGAGTAACGCATTAGGCAAGATGACATGATGTAGAGGGATAAACTCAAGCAATATGATATAAACCCCATATTTTTATCCTCGATGGCAACAATACAATACGTGCCTTGCTACCCCTGCTGTCACTGGGAAAGGACACCCCAAGATTGAACCCAAAGCTAAGCACTTCTCCCATTGCAAGAAAGATCAATCTAGTAGGCCAAACCAAACTGATAATTCGAAGAGACTTGCAAAGATACCAAATCATGCATATAAGAATTCAGAGAAGAATCAAATATTGTTCATAGATAATCTTGATCATAAACCCACAACTCATCGGATCTCGACAAACACACAACAAAAAGTATTACATCGAATAGATCTCCAAGAAGATCGAGGAGAACTTTGTATTGAGATCCAAACAGAGAGAAGAAGCCATCTAGCTAACAACTATGGACCCGAAGGTCTGTGGTAAACTACTCACACATCATCGGAGAGGCCATGGTGTTGATGTAGAGGCCCTCCGTGATCGATTCCCCCTCCGGCGGAGCGCCGGAAAAGGCCCCAAGATGGGATCTCACGGGTACAGAAGGTTGCGGCAGTGGAAAATAGGTTTTGTGGCTCCCCTGGATGTTTTCAGGGTATAAGAGTATATATAGGCAAAAGAAGTAGGTCTGTGGAGCTACGAGGGGCCCACGAGGGTGGGGGCACGCCTACCCCCTGGGCGCTCCTCCCTGCCATGTGGACGCCTCGTTGCTTCCTTGACGTCCACTCCAAGTCTCCTGGGTTGCGTTTGTTCCAAAAACGATCCTCGCGAAGGTCTCATTCCGTTTGGATTCCGTTTGATATTCCTTTTCTGCGAAACACTGAAATAGGCAAAAAAAGCAGTAATTTGCACTGGGCCTTCGGTTAGTAGGTTAGTCCCAAAAATAATACGTAAGTGCATAATAAAGCCCATTAAACATCCAAAACAGATAATATAATAGCATGGAACAATCAAAAATTATAAATACGTTGGAGACGTATCAAGCATCCCCAAGCTTAATTCCTGCTCGTCCTCGAGTAGGTAAATGATAAAAACAATTTTTTTTATGTGCAATGCTACCTAACATAATTTTCAATGTAATTTTCTTTATTGTGGCATGAATGTTCAGATCCGAAAGATTCAAGATAAAAGTTTAATATTGACATAAAAATAATAATACTTCAAGCATACTATCTAAGCAATTATGTCTTCTCAAAATAACATAGCCAAAGAAAGCTCATCCCTAAAAAATTATATAGTTTGGCCATGCTTCATTTTCGTCACACAAAAATGCTCTCATCATGCACAACCCCGATGACAAGCCAAGCAATTTTTTCATACTTTAGTATTCTCACACTTTTTTCAACTTTCATGCAATACATGAGCGTGAGCCATGGACATAGCACTATGGGTGGAATAGAATATAATGATGGGGGTTGTTTGGAGAAAAAAAAGAGAAAGTCTCACATTGACGCGGCTAATCAACGGGCTAGGGAGATGCCCATCAATTGATGTCAATGCAAGGAGTAGGGATTGCCATGCAACGAATGCACTAGAGCTAAAAATGTATGAAAGCTCAACAAAAGAAACTAAGTGGGTGTGCATCCAACTTGCTTGCTCATGAAGACCTAGGGCATTTGAGGAAGCCCATTATTGGAATATACAAGCCAAGTTCTATAATGAAAAATTCCCACTAGTATATGAAAGTGACAAAATAAGAGACTCTATATCATAAAGATCATGGTGCTACTTTGAAGCACAAGTATGGAAAAAGGATAGTAGCATTGTCCCTTCTTTTTTGGGGGCCTTCCTTTTTTTATTTGGCTTTTTTTGCCTTTCCTTTTTTATTTTTTTCATGGGACAATGCTCTATTAATGATGATCATCACACTTCTATTTATTTACAACTCAATGATTACAACTCGATACTAGAACAAAATATGACTCTATATGAGTGCCTCCGGCGGTGTACTAGGATGGGCAATGAAACAAGAGTGACATGTATGAAAAATTATTCATGGTGGCCTTGCCACAAATATGATGTCAACTACATGATCATGCAAGGCAATATGACAATGATGAAGCGTGTCATAATAAATGAAATGGTGGAAAGTTGCATGGCAATATATCTCGGAATTGCTATGGAAAGGCCATAATAGGTAGGTATGGTGGCTGTTTTGAGGAAGATATAAGGAGGTTTATGTGTGATAGAGCGTATCATATCACGGGGTTTGGATGCACCGGCGAAGTTTGCACCAACTCTCAAGGTGAGAAAGGGCAATGCACGATACCGAAGAGGCTAGCAATGATGGAAAGGTGAGAGTGCGTATAATCCATGGACTCAACATTAGTCATAAAGAACTCATATACTTATTGCAAAAATCTACAAGTCATCAAAAAACCAAGCATTACGCGCATGCTCCTAGGGGGATAGATTGGTAGGAAAAGACCATCGCTCGTCCCCGACCGCCACTCATAAGGATGACAATCAAAGAACACCTCATGTTTCAAATTTGTCACACAACGGTTACCATACGTGCATGCTATGGGACTTGCAAAATTCAACACAAGTATTTCTAAAATTCACAATTACTTAACTAGCACAACTCTAATATCACCATCTTCATATCTCAAAACAATTATCAAGTATCAAACTTCTCATAGTATTCAATGCGCTTTATATGAAAGTTTTTATTATACCCATCTTGGATGCCTATCATATTAGGACTAATTTTATAGCTAAAGGAAATTACCATGCTCTTCTAAAGGACTCTCAAAATAATATAAGTGAAGCATGAGAGATCAATAATTTCTATAAAATAAAACCACCACCGTGCTCTTAAAGATATAAGCGAAGCACTAGAGCAAAATTATCTAGCTCAAAAGATATAAGTGAAGCACGTAGAGTATTCTAACAAATTCCAATTCATGTGTGTCTCTCCAAAAGGTGTGTACAGCAAGGATGATTGTGGTAAACTAAAAAGCAAAGACTCAAATCATACAAGACGCTCCAAGCAGAACACATATCATGTGGTGAATAAAAATATAGCCTCAAGTAAAGTTACCGATAGACGAAGACAAAAGAGGGGATGCCTTCCGGGTCATCCCCAAGCTTAGGCTTTTGGTTGTCCTTAAATTTTACCTTGGGGTGCCTTGGGCATCCCCAAGCTTAGGCTCTTGCCACTCTTTATTCCATAATCCATCAAATCTCATGAGTGGCAAGAGCCTAAGCTTGAAAGTTTCTGTCTTTTTAGCAAGATCAAATAATTATCATCCAAGAAGATCCTATAGGTCTTACTTGGAACAAACACTAATTAAAACATAAAACCAAATCTAACCAGAGGCTAGATGAATTATTTATTACTAAACAGGAACAAAAAGCAAGGAACAAAAATAAAATTGGGTTGCCTCCCAACAAACGCTATCGTTTAACGCCCCTAGCTAGGCACAAAAACAAGAATAGATCTAGGTATTGTCATCTTTGGTATGCAATCCATAAGTTGCCCTCATAATATATTCATAAGGTAATTTAATTTTCTTCCTAGGAAAGTGTTCCATGCCCTTCCCGAGCGGAAACTGGAATCTAATATTTCCTTCTTTCATATCAATAATTGCACCAATCGTTCTAAGGAAAGGTCTACCAAGAATAATAGGGCATGTAGGATTGCAATCTATATCAAGAACGATGAAATCTACGGGCACATAATTCCTATTTGCAACAATAAGAACATCATTAATCCTTCCCATAGGTTTCTTAATGGTGGAATCCGCAAGATGCTAGTTTAAAGAACAATCATCAAATTCACGGAAACCTAACATATCACACAAAGTTTTTGGAATCGTGGAAACACTAGCACCCAAATCACATAAAGCATAGCATTCATGATCTTTAATCTTAATTTTAATAGTAGGTTCCCACTCATCATAAAGTTTTCTAGGGATAGAGACTTCTAATTCAAGTTTTTCTTCATAAGATTGCATTAAAGCATCAACGATGTGTTTAGTAAAGGCTTTATTTTGATCATAAGCATGCGAAGAATTTAACATGGATTGGAACAAGGAAATACAATCTATCAAAGAGCAATTATCATAATTAAATTCCTTGAAATCCAAAACAGTGGGTTCTTCATGAGGATCATCAAAAGCATCAAACTTTTCCATGTTATTACTATTATCCTTATCAATGATAACCTCCCCAGTTTCAGACATGAAGGCAATGAATCGCACAAAAAGCGAACATACAAACGATAAGCAAAAAGAAGCGAATGGAAGAGGGCGAATAAAGTGGCAAAGGTGAAGTGGGGGAGAGGAAAATGAGAGGCAAATGGCAAATAATGTAATGCGCGGGAGAAGAGATTGTGAAGGGTACTTGGTATGTCTTGATTTGTGCGTAGATCTCCCCGGCAACGGCGCCAGAAATCCTTCTTGCTACCTCTTGAGCATGCGTTGGTTTTCCCTTGAAGAGGAAAGGGTGATGCAGCAAAGTAGCGTAAGTATTTACCTCAGTTTTTGAGAACCAAGGTATCAATCCAGTAGGAGACTACACGCAAATCCCTAGTACCCGCACAAACAATCAAGAACCTTGCAACCAATGCGATAAAGGGGTTGTCAATCCCTTCATTGCCACTTGCAAATGTGAGATATGATAAAGATAATAAGATAAATACTTTTGGTATTTTTGTTGTATAGATTGAAAAGTAAACATTGCAAAATAAATGGCGACATAAATAGCACGTTGGCGGGAGATTAATATGATGGAAAATAGACCCGGGGGCCATAGGTTTCACTAGTGGCTTATCTCAAGATAGCAAATTCTACGGTGGGTGAACAAATTACTGTCGAGCAATTGATAGAAAAGTGCATAGTTATGAGAATATCTAGGCATGATCATGAACATAGGCATCACGTCCGTGGCAAGTAGACCGAAACGATTCTGCATCTACTACTATTACTCCACACATCGACCGCTATCCAGCATGCATCTAGAGTATTAAGTTCATAAGAACAGAGTAACGCATTAGGCAAGATGACATGATGTAGAGGGATAAACTCAAGCAATATGATATAAACCCCATATTTTTATCCTCGATGGCAACAATACAATACGTGCCTTGCTGTGTAACACCCTGCATGTAACTTGCCATATTTGTAACTCCGACTCTTGCCATTTTCGGCTATGTGTTATGATATTCCCTCCGTGGTCGGGTTTTGTCTTTCGTTTTGTATTTTGTCATGTCATGCATTTTCATATCATGTCATCATGCGCATTGCATTTGCATACGTGTTCGTCTCATGCATCCGAGCATTTCCCCATTGTCCGTTTTGCAATCCGGCGCTCCTATCTCCTCCGGCGCATTCCTCTTGTTTTCTTTCGTGTGCGGGTGTCAAACATTCTCGGAATGGACCGAGGCTTGTCATGTGGCCTTAATATACCACCCGGAGACCACCGGTCAAGTTTCGTTCCATTTGGAGGTCGTTTGGTACTCCAACGGTTAACCGGGCATCCGCAAAGTCCATTTGAGTGTCCAGCAAAAACCCCCTCTAAAACCAGCCCAAAACCCACAAAACTCTCTTCCATTCTCTAGGTCGTTCGATCACGATCGTGTGGGCGAAAACCGCACCTCATTTGGAGCCTCCTAGCTCCCTCTACCTATAAATATGTGAGCATCCCGAAATAACATTCTCAGTCCAAACCCTAGCCCTCGTCCCACTCCGCCGCCGGACACGTCCGGGCGGAGCCGGACGCGTCCACCTCCGCCACTGGCCAATCCGCGGCTGCCATGTGGCAAGCCCGTACACCGCCGCCGCCGGAGCCCGCGGGCCCAACGCCGGCCCCCGCGAGCCCGCTCGCCGCCCGCGCCCTCCGCCTCCCGCGCCGCCGCAGCCCTCCGCCGTGCCCGCCGGCGCGCCGCCCCACGCCGCTGACGGCCGGCGCCGCCCCGCCGCCGCCGCCGCCGGCCATCACCGTCGCCGCCCTGCCGCGGCCGCCTCCTCCCTCCGCCGGGGCCCGGGCCGACGTTCCCCCGCGCGGGCGCCGCCACCTCTCCCTCCCGTCGCCGGCGAGCAGCGCCACCGGAGCCGAAGCCCCGTCGAGCTCCCCGAGGACGGCCCCGATCTGGATCCAGTTTCTGTGAGAGTTGACTTTTCCCCGTCCCCCGTTTTTTCTGGAAGTCCTCAATTTTTCCAGCATATGCCTCTGTTCAATAGTGCATAACTCCTTGTATATAGCTTTGATTCGCGCGTGTAATATGTCAAATTGTTCGCCTCGTGATGCTCTACATTTTGTTCAATTGCCCCATGTTCATTAGAGGTCATCTTGATGCCCAAATCTCTATTGGAAGAGGGCTAGTTGCTGTTATTCTCTGGTTCTTATCAGAACTTGGAAATTTGTCATTTTTGTATCTTTTATTCTGTGCATCTTATGGGCATGAGCTCTACATGTGTTTTGTCGTATGCCATGCGATCTTTCCAAGGGTGTATGCCATGTATTTTTGTGATCTCTGTGGTGACTAGCACAAGCATGCAAAGTAGGCTCTGTAATGTTTCTGATTTCAGGGACTTAGTGATTTCTCTAAGTCCTCGTCTTCTGTTATTTTGTTGCCATGTAAACTTGATGCTACAGAGAGATCCATGCATATTTTGGAGATGTTCAGTAAGGATGTTTTATAGATATAGTTGTAATTGATCCATTCCTGGCCTTGTTTGCAATTATGGAGTGCCATAGCATGACTCAATCTTGCTCTACTTTTGCTATAAAATATTTCTGGCAGATTCTTAACATGAAATGCAATTTTGCCAAGCTTATTGTAGTTGATCCATACATGCTATGCTTTTGTTCTTTCCATGGATGGCTTCATACACATGCCATCTTGCTGTAGGTATGCTTGTTGTATTATGAATTGCTCTGTAGTGAGTGCATCAACCTCACAAAGAGGCCTACATATTATTATTTCTGCCATGCTCTGTTTTCTGCTAAGTCTGAAACCTGATAACAAAACTTGCTATGTTTACATGCTGGCCATAATATCTTCTGATCCTTTTTGGCTTATGGTAAGTAAGGGACTTTTGTCATATGCATTTAGTAGAATACTGCCATGCCTTGTGTTGCCATGTTAATTTCTCGTAGCATGTTGATTTCGTGCTCTGAACATTGCTACCTGATGCTGTTTTCTGCCATGTCCAGTTTTTCACCAAGTCTGTGAACCTGTTATCTTTTGCACTTTTGCCATGCTTGTTTGAGATTGTTATGTTGTGAACTAGCTGTAGCTCAGTGTTCATCTTTTGTCAAGCATCTCCTGTAGATTACTGCCATATGTGTTTTTGCTATGTTGGGGTGCTGTAGCATTGTTGTTTGTTGCATTTTAAGTGCTATCATGCTGTTAATCGCAGATTAGTGTCATTCTTGTTTTGCTTGCCATTTGCAAACCGTGCATCCGTTTCCGGTGATCTTTATATCGATTTCGACCAAAATCATCTCATCTTTCCAGTGGCATGCTTGGTTTGCCAAGTTACTGCCATGTTCATCATTTTTCCTTCCGAAGCACGCATATGCATCGCATATCATACATGTTCGCATCATGTTGCTTGTGCATTTCTCGTGGTTGATTGTGGTTCCGTTTGTTTGTGTCTTGTCTTGGGTAGAGCCGGGAGACGAGTTCGTGAACGAGGAACCTTTTGAGTACGCTTACGAGGATCAAGCTTTCGACAACTCTGAGAACCTTGCAGGCAAGATGATCACCCCTCGAAATCACTTCTATCTTTGCTTTGCTAGTTGTTCGTTCTATTGCCATGCCGCGCTACCTATCACTTGCTATATCATGTCTCCCATATTACCATGTCAGCCTCTAACCATCCTCTCCTAGCAAACCGTTGATTGGCTAAGTTACCGCTTTTGCTCAGCCCCTCTTATAGCGTTGCTAGTTGCAGGTGAAGTTGAAGTTTGTTCCATGTCGGAACATGGATATGTTGGGATATCACAATATCTCTTATTTAATTAATGCATCTATATATTTTGGTAAAGGGTGGAAGGCTCGGCCTTATGCCTGGTGTTTTGTTCCGCTCTTGCCGCCCTAGTTACTGTTATACCGGGATTATGTTCCTTGAGTTTGCGTTCCTTACGCGGTCGGGTGATTTATGGGACCCCCTTGACAATTCGCCTTGAATAAAACTCCTCCAGCAAGGCCCAACCTTGGTTTTACCATTTGCCGCCTAAGCCTTTTCCCCCCGGGTTTTCGCGAGCCCGAGGGTCATCTTATTTTAACCCCCGGGCCAGTGTTCCTCTGAGTGCTGGTCCAAACTAGAGCACCGTGCGGGACCGTCCCTTGGAAACTTGGGTTATGTTGGTACCTGTACGCTTCGCTTATCCGGTGTGCCCTGAGAACGAGATATGTGCAGCTCCTATCGGGATTTGTCGGCACATTCGGGCGGCTTTGCTGGTCTTGTTTTACCATTGTCGAAATGTCTTGTAAACCGGGATTCCGAGACTGATCGGGTCTTTCCGGGAGAAGGTTTATCCTTCGTTGACCGTGAGAGCTTATGATGGGCTAAGTTGGGACACCCCTGCAGGGTATTATCTTTCGAAAGTCGTGCTGCGGTTATGAGGCAGATGGGAATTTGTTAATGTCCGGTTGTAGAAAACTTGTCACTTGACCCCAATTAAAATACATCAACTACGTGTGTAGCCGTGATGGTCTCTTCTCGGCGGAGTCCGGGAAGTGAACACGGTCTGAGTTATGTATGACGTAAGTAGGAGTTCTGTCGTGGAATTAACACGTCAGATGTCCTAGGTGTAAGGACTTAGTCGTGAGGCCAGCGCATCTATGTAGTAGCTTGAGAGGGGTTGATTGGGATGAGAGACGCAGGGCGGATCAACGCACAAGACAAAGGTTTAGACAGCTTCGGGCCCCAGGAAACATCATCCGGTAACAACCCTACATGCTGTTTGAGGCTAGGTCTCATTATGATCACGGGAGAGTCGCCGGGAACCGGCTCTCGGTGTCTAACCCTAGAGATTATTTCTTGTTGTCTGTTTCTCTTTGGGGAGCCCTGCCCCTCCTTATATAAGTTAGAGGGGCGGGTTACATGTGGAGTCCTAGTAGGACTAGGACTAGTCTATCTTCTCTTACAAGTTAATTACAAGTCCGGGTCTTGCTCCCTTGTAAAGGAAATATTTGTCATCCCTTTCTTCTTAGGCCGGCCCACCATCACATGAGTCGGCCATCTAGGCCTTGGGCCTAGTCTTCTATCTGACCCGCCGTCGGGGTCATCCGTGAGTCGTCAGGCTCGTGAGTCGTCTGACAGTGAGCCGCCAGACCCGTGAGTCGCCAGTCCTCCGGCGGGTCACGGTGAAGCGCCAAGTCCGGCCGGGTCATACTTCCGGCCGGGTCATACCGCGGGGTATATCCCCGACATTAGCCCCCAGTTTAATTTGGATTTATCCATGTTAAACTAATTTGCAATATAAACACAAGAACAAATTTGACAGGTTGTGTTCCGGGTTAAATATTCTTGGTAGCCGGCACTTGATCATCCTTAAGTCCTTGTCATCTTCCTTCTTGATATGTATCCATTATCTCATAGCAAATCTCTTTAGCAGATATGTTCAAATTTTGCCAATGCAAAAAATCCAGATACTTCCTTTGAAAATCCGTGTCAACAGGCCAGCTTCAGAGTCAATTTGCTGACATTGATCTCTTGTTGAGAAATATTGTAAGAGATAATCCACTTGAGTCGGCTTTCAAAGCGCCGGCTTAAGAAATATTGGTCTTGAAATACTCATCCGATATTTAGCCGGTTTAAAGATGTAAAACTTGCCGGTTTATGAGTACCAAAATTGCCGGGTTATAAAAGCTGATACTTCTGGGTCATGATTGTTGCCAACGCCGGTTCATGATTATTGATGACGCCGGGTTGTAGAGACAGGGTCATAATGATTGGTGACACCGGGTCAATCTGGTTTGCTCAAAACAAAGAATTTGAAAATATTTCTCCCTTATATCCATATTACCTGTAGCCCCCAAGGGCCGGTTTAATCAGCATGAATAAGCCGGGACTTATCACCATGGCGTTAAATAAAATCCAGTTGTGTAGCCCCCATGAGTCGGCTATAGTCATAGTAGTGTAGCCGGGTCATCCTAGAATTGTCTTGAATTGTTGCCAGGAGCAATTGGTGGCCCAATGTGATGAGTCGGGTCTTCAATGAAGTGAGCAAAAAATGACTTTGCATTAGCCCCCAAGTGCCATGGTGCCTGCTGGCAGTGACATGGGACTTGCATATTTGATGTAATCTCAACTTGAATAATGTAGCCCCCAAGTGCCGGGTTGTAAGCCTGCAGCGACTCGGGACTATTCCTTTCATTGTAGAATAAATCATATCCATTGATAAATAATAGCCATTGCGCCAAAGCGAATTTGAAAACCTCAATCATAATATTAGTTACTGATAACCATAATAAAAATCCAGCCATGCTGGCTATTAAACATTTGAATAACCCGGTTTGAAAACCTCAATCATTCAAATCATAATGAAAATCCAGCCAAGTTTGGCTATTTAAAGATTTCAAATACCTTATTTGTTGACAAGTAAATCCGGAGTTTAAATACCCGGCGGCTCTTGGCCGATGGCGATTTATTACGCCTCCATTGTAAGCCAGAAATTTTATAACCCAGCTATTTATAGCCTTTTGAGAAAATCAAGAATTGATAACCCTTTTGAGACACCAATGTCAATCTTTCGATGATGGGCTTGGACTTAAACATTTATATAAGTCATAGTTCTGCAAATCCTGCACAGAGTTTAAACAACATACGCCCTGGCGACTTAATGTCAAAAGCCAGGGCGGGTAACTACGCAAATGTAGTCTTATCCTGCACACAAGTAGATCACAAGAAACCTTGGTGGTTTACCGCAGGGCAGGTCATAATATCTTACATATGACCACAAATGTGTAAAAAAGGAGTCACAGATAAGCCTGGTATGAATCATAACTTTGTAACATAACAATAATGTCATACTTGTGATATTGAATTTGCATTTGTCGGTTTATATGACCTGCACAATAAGGGTGATAACCTAACCTTTGATACGCGCATGATTCCAATGGCGCAATTCAAAACATACCGGTGGCTTAAAGTCCATAGCCAGGGCTAGTTTAAACATAATTATGTATAAACAATATCATACCTGTGATATTGAACTGTACTGCCGGCTTATGATACCTGTGCAGTAAGTGTGATAACCCAATCCTTAGAAGCCAATGCTTCCACATAGATGATGATTGTCATCAGCCGGCGACTTATCATCGAAAATCAAGCCGGGTTTAAATAGAAACCACTCATATACACTTTAGATGTGTTCAAAAGAGCTTAAAATTATTTGCAAAAAGAAACTTCAAAAAATCTTGAGGCTTCTGATTAGAATACGATCAAAAAAACCGTCCCAAAGGGGTTAAGCTAAGATTCGAATACGATCATATAGCCCCCAGTGGCTTTGGCGTTGCCGATCAAGAGGGTACCGACAGCTATGTTCTCTTTGGTTCGAATACGACCTATGTTTGAACAGGAAGCCCCCTAATGACCTTGAGAGTTGTTTAACGACGCTGATTCGAATACGATCCACGTCGGTTCCCAAAGGGGGTTGAGCTATGGTTCAAATATGACCAAGAAACTCCCCAATGAGCTCGGCAGTGTGCCGATCAAAAGGGTATCGACAGCTATGTTCTCTTTGGTTCGAATACGACCTATGTTTGAACAGGAAGCCCTCTAGTGATCATGAGAATATTTAACGACTCTGATTCGAATACGATCAGGGTCACACCAAAAGGGTTAAGCTAAATTCGAATACGATCAGCTCCCAATGGTCATTAAAGCAGGGTACCTATATTTGAGTTGTGCTTTGTAACAGACTCTCTTTGGTCCCTTTAATTTTTCCTGAGAACTTAAGCTTTGCGAGAGATAACCTTTTTTTTTTAACCGGAAATTTGTAAATCGGATATTGAGAGCTCCAAAGCTTTGTAAGATATAAATTTACCTTGAGCCGGATGTTTGAACCGGATTTGAGAGCTTCAGTGAGACTGACTTCCCTTGAGCCGGATTTTAAACCGGAATCCTTTCTGATGACCCGGAACTTCTTCATTGAGCCGGATTTTTGTCATATACTTTCTAAGCCGGAAATTTTCTGATGGCCTTTAAATTTTCATCAATATAACAGTAATCTCCGGGACCGGGTTATCATTCCCTCCAACGACCCGGAGTTCTTGAATGCATTGAAGCCGACCAATGATGCCGAGTCATATCATTGTAGCCCCCGAGTCTCAAGACGACTCGAGGAGTTGACTTTGAGATTCTCCATATTGACCATAACATAAGGGGCATATCATTAGTGTTGACAGCGCGATGTGAATCCACAGAAGGTTGAGGTGACTGCGGCGGGTTATAAAGGATCCCATATGAGCCGTGTCAGCAACTCGGCCAATGGTTCCTTCCAACTGGATGTTTTGAAGTTAACCAAACCGTAGTGGCGGCGACTTGTGCGCCTGCCCATTGAGCCGTCCAGTGCAGATGGCGGTTGATAACACATGATAAGTTTCCTCCAAGTTGTTGGAAGAAAACCGGGCTTCCCAAGCAGTGACTTGCTCCTATTCAATAACAACTCATGCAGACAGGTACGGCCCGGTGGGTTGATGTAGACCAGGCCGCGAGAGACGGACGGTAAAGACGACCGTAGCATCAGAGGCGGCACAAACAGATGAGCCGGCCGTGGCGTTGTAAGCCAGTGCGGATGAGCGAGTTAACCACATCGTTTTGATGTAGTGAACAATTGTCCTGCATCAACAATATTGCAGACCAAGGCAAAGATAAACTGCTCTTTGACAAAAATACTATGTATTAAGAACAAACTTGGATGAATATCACCTGATTCGCCTGGGCAACAGATGAGTCGGCCGCGGCGCTGTAAGCCGGTGCGGACGGGCGAGCTAATCGCAGGCACGGTAAGCCGGGCGGACAGGCGAGTCGGCCGCGGGGGGTGAATCGGCCGTAGGAGCAGACAGATAAATCGGCCGCGGCGTTGTAAGCCGGTGCGGACGAGAAAATTGTCCTCCTCGTTGTAAGCCGATGCGGACGCGTGAACCGGTCGCGCGGGCGTGCGGGCGAGTCATTCATGGTGCTGCAATGCGGCGCAGACGGGCGAGTCGGCCGGCGCGTTGCTGTAATCCGGACCATGACACGCCAGTCCATGAAGCCGCGCGGTACTGCCGAACGTGCCTCCGTGGTATAACACCACTTTGTAATGAATAATTCTCCTGCATATATAAAAATACCGTAGAGCAGAGTAGTTGTGCTCATAGTAATTAAAGTATACTGAGAAAATGTATAGAAGAAATAACACCTGATTTATTTTTTGGACGCATGAACGCGGACGCTGATGATAAAAGCATAGCAAATGTCTGATGTGACCCTAGCACCGTGGCCTCATAAAAAGGGCATTTGACCACCTCTTGGGTTTTATCTCAAAAGCTTTTAACTGCTGCCTTTTAGCTGTTTCAGTAAAAAGCTCGGCGGGTTCCCAGTAGCAGAAACCGCGGTGGTAACAGGCGGCTCAGATGCCGGGCAGAGCAGCGCAGGATGGCTGCAGCAACAGAAAGCGTGCGGGCGGTTCGTGGTGGTCCGCGGCTCGATCCGTGGCTGCAACCATGCAGCAGTAGTAGGAGTCCGAGCTCTGTGCCACGACTGCATCCATCTCCGGGTCGTGGTGGATTTGGAAAACCCACGTCCATGTATCCTAATTTTCTTTAATAGTGATTGCCCTTTGAACGCCTCTAGGATTGGTGTTGACAGGCTTGATGTACACAAATACTACTTGATGCATGTAGAGTGCGTTGCTGCTATCGCCACTGAATAATGTTGTTCTTTAATGCGTGGCCGCAGTTGCGTGTACTCGTCTGGCCTTGGTCCGTGATTGCATCGGTCTGTGTTGCACCGAATAGATTAATTTTGGTAAAGTGGACAACAGCGATGGCTGGCCAAATTGTATAGGGACTCGGTCCCCTTCCTTTCCTTTTTTTTCTCTCCGCCTGCGACCCAATGATTCTCAGGGCTGCAGCTTTTGCTCTTTGCGTGGAGTTTGATCTGACGGGAGCAGAGGCAACAGTTTGCATCAGGCACATCTGTCCCAATATATGCGGTTGTGCTGCGTCCGGCGTCCTTGATTTATTTTTCTTCACGCGCCGCTGTTTGGTCCTCTAATCCGTTCCGATCTTAGATTGGTGCAAGTCACCGTCGAAACAACTCGTCGCCTCCATCGGCTAGATCGTTGCTGATGCGATGAGTCACCGACGTTTGATGTTTTTGTTGACCTTTCAATCTTGATTGATAACTTCCTAGTTGACGTAGATCCTTCTGTGATGGCTCTTTTTCATCTGGATAACGCGAGCTTCTCGATCCTTGGGAGAAATCCCTTCAAGAACTCATCACCACCGTGCGCAGGCCCCACGGTGGGCGCCAACTGTCGTGGAATTAACACGTCAGATGTCCTAGGTGTAAGGACTTAGTCGTGAGGCCAGCGCATCTATGTAGTAGCTTGAGAGGGGTTGATTGGGATGAGAGACGCAGGGCGGATCAACGCACAAGACAAAGGTTTAGACAGCTTCGGGCCCCGGGAAACATCATCCGGTAACAACCCTACATGCTGTTTGAGGCTAGGTCTCATTATGATCACGGGAGAGTCGCCGGGAACCGGCTCTCGGTGTCTAACCCTAGAGATTATTTCTTGTTGCCTGTTTCTCTTTGGGGAGCCCTGCCCCTCCTTATATAAGTTAGAGGGGCGGGTTACATGTGGAGTCCTAGTAGGACTAGGACTAGTCTATCTTCCCTTACAAGTTAATTACAAGTCCGGGTCTTGCTCCCTTGTAAAGGAAATATTCGTCATCCCTTTCTTCTTAGGCCGGCCCACCATCACATGAGCCGGCCATCTGGGCCTTGGGCCTAGTCTTCTATCTGACCCGCCGTCGGGGTCATCCGTAAGTCGTCAGGCTCGTGAGTCGTCTGACAGTGAGCCGCCAGACCCGTGAGTCGCCAGTCCTCCGGCGGGTCACGGTGAAGCGCCAAGTCCGGCTGGGTCATACTTCCAGCCGGGTCATACCGCGGGGTATATCCCCGACAAGTTCAGGATCACTTCTTGATCATTTCTAGAAGACGACCGTTCCATTGCTTCTCTTCTCTCTCTCTCTTGCGTATGTTAGCCACCATATATGCTTATTGCCGCTGCAGCTCCACCTCTTTACTCCATCCTTTCCTACAAGCTTAAATAGTCTTGATCGCGCGGGTGTGAGATTGCTGAGTCCCCGTGGCTCACAGATTCTACCAAAACAGTTGCAGGTGCCGACGATGCCAGTGCAGATGATGGGGTCGATCTCAAGTGGGAGTTCGACGAGGAACGTGGTCGTTACTATGTGTCTTTTCCTGATGATCAGTAGTGGAGCCCAGTTGGGACGATCGGGGATCTAGCATTTGGGGTTGTCTTATTTTCATTTGGATCTTGACCGTAGTCGGTCTATATGTTTGTATTTTGGATGATGTATGGATTATATTTATGTATTGTGTGAAGTGGCGATTGTAAGCCAACTCTTTATCCCATTCTTGTTCATTACATGGGATTGTGTGAAGATGACCCTTCTTGCGACAAAACCACTATGCGGTTATGCCTCTAAGTCGTGCCTCGACACGTGGGAGATATAGCCGCATCGTGGGCGTTACAAGTTGGTAATCAGAGCCATCCCCGACTTAGGAGCCCCTGCTTGATCGAATCGCTGGCGTTGTTGAGTCTAGAACAAAATGTTTTGAGTCTTAGGATTATATATATCGGAGAGTAGGATTCTTTTTACTCCTCAGTCCCTTCGTCGCTCTGGTGAGGTCTCCTGACGTAGAAGTTTTGACTATTCTCTCCTCAGATTTCACTAAAAAAATTTTTAGGATCACACGGGTATCTTGGAATCGTTCCGATGGTTTTGTGACGAGAACATTGTTCTTGGTGCCTCCTGACATTTAGAGGTTGTGGCAGTGTCCCGGGGGGTTGAGCTCCGAGGTGTTGTCGTCACAATTTTATCGTTGCAGTTCTGGAATACCTGAGTTTCGCCCACATCGAAATCTCTTTTATGCAGTTGTTGGTGAGATCACCTCGACGCCACCCAGTACTGGGGCGGGAGTTCGGGAGTATTTCCATAACTTGTATAACGAATGTTTTTCGAAGGTTGAGGTAAACGATTTCCGAAGGTTTCTTGGTTATGTGTTGACGGATGGATACAGCTGGATCTAGGGATTGTTAGTTTGGGTGATATATATTTTGTGTCCCCTGTATCCCCAATACTAGATTGCATAACCAGAAAGTTTCGGGAGTTTATAAGTGGGAATTCAAGTAGCCTTAGGTTATCTTTCCGACAGACGCATGATATGAGATTGGGGTTCGACGTCTAGTGGTCCGCCTTTCCACGGTTGATTTTACAGTGGTCTCGTAGTGTCTTAAAGAGTCCTTGGCTATGCCGACTCGGGGACGCTTCGTATGTCATGTGCACAGCCTTGTACATGATGGTGCTGTACGATTGAGCCCGTGTGGGCCCCACCATGAAAACTTCGGACGAAATATCTATCATATGTTTGTTCCGGCTTATTCTGCAAGCCAATACTTTGTTTTGTTTTGAATTGTGGTATTCGAGTTGCTTCGAAATCATATGTTGATTCCATATCTTTTTCAAGTGGCTTCTCAACTTATGGAAGTGTGATGATTTACTACGGAATTCATTCGTTCATCTTTGTTCGAATGTTTATTGTGAAGACTATATGTTGCAATTTCTATCCGTTGATTCTACTTATCTATTTGTCTAGCAAGATGCTAACGGATGTCACCCTCTTCAGGATGGCTCCGCCAACGCGTCAGAATCCGGATCGCAATGAAGGGAGTCAAGCGAACCCTCCGCCACCACCTCCACCTCCGGAGGCATGGCAAGCTATCATGGCAGCCACCAACGCCAATGCTCAGATGATTCTGCAACTCTTGCAAGAACGTACTCAAGGGCAAGGCAATCATGGTCAAGGCAACAATCAGCTTCACTTTGCTACTCTCAACCAGTTTCTCGCAAATCAGCCCAAGTCTTTCAGCTACTGTGCCGAGGCCACGGATGCCGATGATTGGCTCGTGGACATCAACAAGCATTTTGAATGTAGCAATGTCAGGCCTGAGAACTATGTCAAGTTCGCTTCTTTCCAGCTCAAGGACCAAGCTGCTGATTGGTTTCAGCAATACAAAGACTCCAGAGGAGGTCATGTGATCACTTGGACTGACTTATGTCGGGACTTCAAAGCGCACCACATTCCACAAAGTGTTGTTGAGAGCAAGCGTGAGGAGTTCCGCAATCTCAAGCAAGGCAACATGTCTGTGTATCAATACAACATTCAGTTTCAGAAACTTGCTCGCTTCACTAAACAAGACGTTCCTGATGAAAAGAGTATGATCTATCACTTCAGAGGTGGCCTTAAAGAGGATCTGCAGTTAGCTCTCGTTCTTGTTGAGCCTACTCAGTTTGATCAATTCTACAATATGGCACTGAAGCAAGAGGCTGCTCAGCTCAAGTGTGAGGCTTCTAAGAAGAGAGTCAGGGACGCAGTTCAGTCTTCTTCTTCCTCACTTGTGAAAGCTAAGCAACAGAAGTTCTGGTTGCCTCCTCCTCCTCCGTTTCGTCAGCCTTACCAGCAGAAAAACAAAGGTGGCCATGGTTCTTCCAACTCTGGCTATCAGAACAAGTCTCAGAATCAAGCTCCAAAGTCCAATGCTCCTTATCACCGTCCACTCTCAGAGGTGACTTGCAACAAGTGTCAACAGAAAGGTCACTATGCTAACAAGTGCTTCAATCAAAGGCGTCTTCCTCCTCCTCCTCCTGTCAGATCTTCCAGCAATGCAGTGGTCAAGCATAATCCAAAGTCTGCAAAGGTGAACATGATGAATGCAGCTCAAGCGGAGGAATCTACTGATGTGATAATGGGTAATCTTCCTGTTAATGATATTCCTGCAAAAGTTCTTTTTGATACTGGTGCATTTCTTTGTTTCATGTCAAGACCGTTTTTGCCAAGCATGAGTTTTCCTGGTCTTATCCGGATAAACCATTGGGTGTTATTTCTCCGGGGAAGTCAATGAGAGCCAACTCGATAGTTCCGGATGTTTCCATCAAGATGGGAAACTATAAATTTCTGTCTTCTCTAGTTGTTCTTGGTGACTCGGATATTGATCTTATTCTCGGGATGGCCTGGCTTTCTAAGCACAAAGCTCAACTTGATTGTGCTGCCAGGGAAATTCAATTGACACACTCTTCTGAGGATGTGATTATTTATGCCGCTCGTGATGAAACCATTCGGTTCTTTTCTCTCAATGAGAAGGGCGAATTGAATGCCATCTCTCAAATTCCAGTCGTTTGTGAGTATCAAGATGTCTTTCCAGAAGAGCTTCTGGGTATGCCTCCTCACCGGCCAGTTGAGTTCGTTATCGAACTAGAGCCTGGCACTGAACCCGTTTGCAAGCGTCCATACAAGCTTGGACCCAACGAGCTGAAGGAATTGAAGAAACAGCTCGATGAACAAGAGCGTCTGGGTTTGATCAGACCGAGTTCTTCTCCATGGGGTTGTGGTGTTCTTTTTGTCAAGAAGAAGGATGGCACGGACCGACTTTGTGTCGACTACCGTCCACTGAACAAGAAGACAATCAAGAACAAGTATCCACTTCCCAACATCAATGAGCTATTTGAGCAACTCAAGGGCGCTAAAGTATTCTCGAAGCTTGACCTTCGTATGGGTTATCATCAGATTCGCATTCGTGAAGAAGATATTCCCAAGACAGCATTCAGAACAAGCTTTGGTTCTTCTGAATATACTGTCGTGTCTTTCGGCCTTGTCAATGCTCCTCCAGTATTCTCTCGGATGATGAATTTCATCTTCAACCCCTATACCAATGAATTCGTCCTGGTGTATCTCGATGATATCTTGGTCTTCTCCAAGAATAAGCAGGACCATGCCAAACATTTGCGTTTGGTGCTCAACAAGCTCAGAGAGTATCAATTCTATGTGAAGTTCTCCAAATGTGAGTTTTTGCTCGATGAAGTTCTTTTCCTTAGTCACGTCATCTCTGCCAAGGGCATCGCTGTTAATCCCGAGAAGGTGTCCGCAATTGTGAATTGGGAACCTCCTCAGAATGTCAAGCAGCTCCGCAGTTTTCTTGGTCTTGCAAGCTATTGCCGAAGATTCGTTGAGAATTTCTCAAAGATTGCAAAGCCTCTTTCCAACCTCCTCCAGAAGCATGTGAAGTATGTTTGGTCTCCTGAGTGTGACGTTGCTTTCAACAATCTCAAAGAGAAACTAGTCACAGCTCCTGTCTTGACTCCTCCTGATGAATCCAAGCCGTTTGAAGTTTTCTGTGATGCTTCTCTCCAAGGTCTCGGTGCTGTGTTAATGCAAGAGAAGAAAGTTGTGGCCTATACCTCTCGTCAGTTGAAGCCCAACGAGAAGAACTACCCCACTCACGATCTTGAGTTGGCGGCAGTTGTCCATGCATTAATAACGTGGAGACATCTCTTGTTGGGAAGACAAGTGGACATTTTCACCGATCACAAGAGTCTCAAGTACATCTTCACTCAGCCTAACCTCAACCTCAGGCAGACTCGATATGTCGAAATGATTCAAGAGTACAATCCGAGTATTGAATATACTCCAGGCAAAGCAAATGTCATTGCAGATGCTTTAAGCAGGAAGGCTTATTGCAACAGCTTAATTCTCAAGCCTTTCCAACCGGATCTTTGTGAAGCTTTCCGCAAGCTGAATCTCCAAGTTGTCCCTCAAGGCTTTCTTGCCAACCTCATAGTATCTCCTACTTTGGAAGATCAAATTCGTGAGGCACAACTCCTTGATGCCATGGTGAAGAAGGTGAAACGTGGTGTCGACAAGGGTCTTTCCAAATACAAGTGCTATCGCATTGATGACAGAGACACTTTGTTCTTCGAGGACCGGATTGTGGTTCCTAAAGGTGATCTAAGGAAAGTCATTATGAATGAGGCGCACAATTCCCTCCTGTCCATTCATCCTGGAAGTACGAAGATGTATCATGACCTCAAGCAGTCGTATTGGTGGACTCGAATGAAGCGAGAAATTGCTCAATTCGTGAATGAATGTGATGTCTGTCGAAGAGTGAAAGCAGAACACCAACGACCAGCTGGTCTCCTCCAACCTCTTGCTATCCCAGAACGGAAGTTTGATCATATCGAAATGGACTTCGTGACTGGATTTCCAAAGTCCAAGCGCGGAAATGATGCTATCTTCGTTGTCATTGACAAGCTTTCTTAAGTGGCTCATTTCCTTCCAATCAAAGAATCCATCACAGCAGCTCAGCTGGCAGAGCTTTACACCTCCAGAATTGTCTCCTTGCACGGCATTCCACAATTGATTTCTTCTGATCGTGGAAGCATTTTCACCTCTAAGTTCTGGGACTCCTTCCAGAAGGCCATGGGCACAAACATTCGTTTCAGCACAGCTTTCCATCCTCAAACTAGTGGCCAAGTCGAGCAAGTCAATCAAATTCTTGAAGATATGCTCAGGGCTTGTGTCATTTCCTTTGGCATGAAATGGGAAGATTGTCTTTCATATGCTGAATTCTCCTACAACAACAGCTTCCAAACGAGTTCGGGCAAGGCCCCATTCGAGATTCTCTATGGCAGAAAGTGTCGTACTCCTCTCAATTGGTCAGAGACTGGTGAACGCCAACTTCTTGGCAATGACTTAATCACAGAAGCTGAAGAAATGTGTAAAGTCATCCGTGATAATCTCAAAGCCGTGCAGTCGCGCCAGAAGAGTTACTATGATAGTAAGCATCATGATTTGGCTTTCGAGATCGGAGACCATGTCTACCTCCGCGTCTCTCCAATGAAAGGCACTCGTCGCTTCGGTATCAAAGGGAAGCTTGCCCCTAGATACGCGGGTCCTTTCAAGATCATTGGTAAAAGAGGCGACCTCGCCTATCAACTTGAGCTTCCTTCCAACTTCGCGAACGTGCACGACGTGTTCCACGTGTCACAGCTCCGCAAGTGTTTCAAGACGCCTGAGCGCACTATCAACTTCGAAGAGATTGACCTCCAAGAAGATTTGTCTTATCATGAGCACCCCGTGGCTATTCTTGAAGAAACTGAGCGCAAGACTCGCAACAAGTCAATCAAATTCCTGAAAGTGAAGTGGTCGCACCATTCCGACCGGGAAGCCACCTGGGAACGCGAGGACCATCTCCGTTCCGAATATCCGGAGTTCTTTCAGTCCTAGATCTCGGGACGAGATCCTCTCGTAGTGGTGGAGTGTTGTAACACCCCGCATGTAACTTGCCATATTTGTAACTCCGACTCTTGCCATTTTCAGCTATGTGTTATGATATTCCCTCCGTGGTCGGGTTTTGTCTTTCGTTTTGCATTTTGTCATGTCATGCATTTTCATATCATGTCATCATGCGCATTGCATTTGCATACGTGTTCGTCTCATGCATCCGAGCATTTTCCCCGTTGTCCGTTTTGCAATCCGGTGCTCCTATCTCCTCCGGCGCATTCCTCTTGTTTTCTTTCGTGTGCGGGTGTCAAACATTCTCGGAATGGACCGAGGCTTGTCATGTGGCCTTAATATACCACCCGGAGACCACCGGTCAAGTTTCGTTCCATTCGGAGGTCGTTTGGTACTCCAACGGTTAACCGGGCATCCGCAAAGTCCATTTGAGTGTCCAGAAAACCCCCCCTCTAAAACCAGCCCAAAACCCACCAAACTCTCTTCCATGCTCTAGGTCGTTCGATCACGATCGTGTGGGCGAAAACCGCACCTCATTTGGAGCCTCCTAGCTCACTCTACCTATAAATATGTGAGCATCCCGAAATAACATTCTCAGTCCAAACCCTAGCCCTCGTCCCAATCCGCCGCCGGACACGTCCGGGCGGAGCCGGACGCGTCCACCTCCGCCACCGGCCAATCCGCGGCTGCCACGTGGCAAGCCCGTACGCCGCCGCCGCCGGAGCCCGCGGGCCCAACGCCGGCCCCCGCGAGCCCGCTCGCCGCCCGCGCCCTCCGCCTCCCGCGCCGCCGCAGCCCTCCGCCGTGCCCGCCGGCGCGCCGCCCCACGCCGCTGCCGGCCGGCGCCGCCCCGCCGCCGCCGCCCATTGCCGCCGCCGGCCATCACCGTCGCCGCCCCGCCGCGGCCGCCTCCTCCCTCCGCCGGGGCCCGGGCCGCCGTTCCCCCGCGCGGGCGCCGCCACCTCTCCCTCCCGTCGCCGGCGAGAAGCGTCACCGGAGCCGAAGCCCCGTCGAGCTCCCCGAGGACGGCCCCGATCTGGATCCAGTTTATGTGAGAGTTGTTTTTCTCTAAGTCCTCAATTTTTTCAGCATATGCCTCAGTTCAATAGTGCATAACTCCTTGCATATAGCTCCGATTCGCGCGTCTAATATGTCAAATTGTTCGACTCGTGATGCTCTACATTTTGTTCAATTGCACCATGTTCATTAGAGGTCATCTTGATGCCCAAATCTCGGTTGGAAGAGGGCTAGTTGCTGTTATTCTCTGGTTCTTATCACAACTTGGAGATTTGTCATTTTTGTATCTTTTATTCTGTGCATTTTATGGGCATGACCTCTACATGTGTTTTGTTGTATGCTATGCCATCTTTCCAAGGGTGTATGCCATGTATTTTTGTGGTCTCTGTGGTGACTAGCACAAGCATGCAAAGTAGGCTCCGTAATGTTTCTGATTTCAGGGACTTAGTGATTTCTCTAAGTCCTCGTCTGCTGTTATTTTGTTGCCATGTAAACTTGATGCTACAGAGAGATCCATGCATATTTTGGAGATGTTAATTAAGGATGTTTTGTAGCTATAGTTGTAATTGATCCATTACTGGCCTTGTTTGCAATTATGGAGTGACATAGCATGACTCAATCTTGCTCTACTTTTGCTATAAAATATTTCTGGCAGATTCTTAACATGATATGCAATTTTGCCAAGCTTAGTGTAGTTGATCCATACATGCTATGCTTTTGTTCTTGATATGGATAGCTTAATAAACATGCCATATTGCTGTAGGTATACTTGGTTTGTTATGCATTGCTCTGTAGTGAGTGCATCAAGCTCATAAATAGGCCTACATATTATTATTTCTGCCATGCTCTGTTTTCTGCTAAGTCTGAAACCTGATAACGAAACTTGCTATGTTTACATGCTTGCCATCATATCTTCTGTTCCTTTTTGGCTTATGGTCAGTAAGGGACTTTTGTCATATGCATTTAGTAGAATACTTTCATGCCTTGTGTTGCCATGTTAATTTCCCGTAGCATGTTGATTTCGTGCTCTGAACATTGCTACCTGATGCTGTTTTCTGCTATGTCCAGTTTTTCACTAAGTCTGTGAACCTGTTATCTTTTGCACTTTTGCCATGCTTGTTTGAGCTTGTTATGTTGTGAACTAGCTGTAGCTCAGTGTTCATCTTTTGTCAAGCATCTCCTGTAGATTACTGCCATATGCTTTTTTGCTATGTTGGGGGTGCTGTAGCATTGTTGTTTGTTGCATTTTAAGTGCTATCATGCTGTTAATCGCAGATTAGTGTCATTCTTGTTTTGCTTGCCATTTGCAAACCGTGCATCCGTTTCCGGTGATCTTTATATCGATTTTGACCGAAATTATCTCATCTTTCCAGTGGCATGCTTGGTTTGCCAAGTTACTGCCATGTTCATCTTTTTTCCTTCCGGAGCACGCATATGCATCGCATATCATATCTCGCATATCATACATGTTTTGCATCATGTTGCTTGTGCATTTCTCGTGGTTGATTGTGGTTCCGTTTGTTTTTGTCTTGTCTTGGGTAGAGCCGGGAGACGAGTTCGTGAACGAGGAACCTGTTGAGTACGCTTACGAGGATCAAGCTTTCGACAACTCTGAGAACCTTGCAGGCAAGATGATCACCCCTTGAAATCACTTCTATCTTTGCTTTGCTAGTTGTTCGCTCGATTGCCATGCCGCGCTACCTATCACTTGCTATATCATGTCTCCCATATTGCCATGTCAGCCTCTAACCATCCTCTCCTAGCAAACCGTTGATTGGCTAAGTTACCGCTTTTGCTCAGCCCCTCTTATAGCGTTGCTAGTTGCAGGTGAAGTTGAAGTTTGTTCCATGTCGGAACATGGATATGTTGGGATATCACAATATCTCTTATTTAATTAATGCATCTATATATTTTGGTAAAGGGTGGAAGGCTCGGCCTTATGCCTGGTGTTTTGTTCCGCTCTTGCCGCCCTAGTTACTGTTATACCGGGATTATGTTCCTTGAGTTTGCGTTCCTTACGCGGTCGGGTGATTTATGGGACCCCCTTGACAGTTCGCCTTGAATAAAACTCTTCCAGCAAGGCCCAACCTTGGTTTTACCATTTGCCGCCTAAGCCTTTTCCCCCCGGGTTTTCGCGAGCCCGAGGGTCATCTTATTTTAACCCCCGGGCCAGTGTTCCTCTGAGTGCTGGTCCAAACTAGAGCACCGTGCGGGACTGTCCCTTGGAAACTTGGGTTATGTTGGTACCTGTACGCTTCACTTATCTGGTGTGCCCTGAGAACAAGATATGTGCAGCTCCTATCGGGATTTGTCGGCACATTCGGGCGGCTTTGCTGGTCTTGTTTTACCATTGTCGAAATGTCTTGTAAACCGGGATTCCGAGACTGATCGGGTCTTTCCGGGAGAAGGTTTATCCTTCGTTGACCGTGAGAGCTTATGATGGGCTAAGTTGGGACACCCCTGCAGGGTATTATCTTTCGAAAGCCGTGCCCGCGGTTATGAGGCAGATGGGAATTTGTTAATGTCCGGTTGTAGAAAACTTGTCACTTGACCCCAATTAAAATACATCAATTGCGTGTGTAGCCGTGATGGTCTCTTCTCGACGGAGTCCGGGAAGTGAACACGGTCTGAGTTATGTATGACGTAAGTAGGAGTTCAGGATCACTTCTTGATCATTTCTAGAAGACGACCGTTCCATTGCTTCTCTTCTCGCTCTCTCTTGCGTATGTTAGCCACCATATATGCTTATTGCCGCTGCAGCTCCACCTCTTTACTCCATCCTTTCCTACAAGCTTAAATAGTCTTGATCGCGCGTGTGTGAGATTGTTGAGTCCCCGTGGCTCACAGATTCTACCAAAACAGTTGCACGTGCCGACGATGCCAGTGCAGATGATGGGGTCGATCTCAAGTGGGAGTTCGACGAGGAACGTGGTCGTTACTATGTGTCTTTTCCTGATGATCAGTAGTGGAGCCCAGTTGGGACGATCGGGGATCTAGCATTTGGGGTTGTCTTATTTTCATTTGGATCTTGACCGTAGTCGGTCTATATGTTTGTATTTTGGATGATGTATGGATTATATTTATGTATTGTGTGAAGTGGCGATTGTAAGCCAACTCTTTATCCCATTCTTGTTCATTACATGGGATTGTGTGAAGATGACCCTTCTTGCGACAAAACCACTATGCGGTTATGCCTCTAAGTCGTGCCTCGACACGTGGGAGATATAGCCGCATCGTGGGCGTTACATTGCTGCCCCTGCTGTCACTGGGAAAGGACACCGCAAGATTGAACCCAAAACTAAGCACTTCTCCCATTGCAAGAAAGATCAATCTAGTAGGCCAAACCAAACTGATAATTCGAAGAGACTTGCAAAGATATAAAATCATGCATATAAGAATTCAGAGAAGAATCAAATATTGTTCATAGATAATCTTGATCATAAACCCACAACTCATCGGATCTCGACAAACACACCGCAAAAAGTATTACATCGAATAGATCTCCAAGAGGATCGAGGAGAACTTTGTTTTGAGATCCAAAGAGAGAGAAGAAGCCATCTAGCTAATAACTATGGACCCGAAGGTCTGTGGTAAACTACTCACACATCATCGGAGAGGCCATGGTGTCGATGTAGAGGCCCTCCATGATCGATTCCCCCTCCGGCGGAGCGCCGGAAAAGGCCCCAAGATGGGATCTCATGGGTACAGAAGGTTGCGGTGGTGGAAAATAGGTTTCATGGCTCCCTTGGATGTTTCCAGGGTATAAGAGTATATATAGGCGAAAGAAGTAGGTCAGTGGAGCTACGAGGGGCCCACGAGGGTGGGGGGCGCGCCTACCCCCTGGGCGTGCCTCCCTGCCTCGTGGCCGCCTCGTTGCTTCCGTGACGTCCACTCCAAGTCTCCTGGGTTGCGTTTGTTCCAAAAATGATTCTCGCGAAGGTTTCATTCCGTTTGATATTCCTTTTTTGCGGAACACTGAAATAGGAAAAAAAAACAGTAATTTGCACTGGGCCTTCGGTTAGTAGGTTAGTCCCAAAAATAATATAAAAGTGCATAATAAAGCCCATTAAACATCCAAAACAGATAATATAATAGCATGGAACAATCAAAAATTATAGATACGTTGGAGACGTATCAGTTCCCAAGCGATAAAAGTAAAGGTTTTGACTCCATTGGGAGTCTTTGTTTGATTATTTGAGAGATCAGTTCTTTTGTAGTTTGGGATTGGGCATCCCTATTACCGCCCTTTTCTTGTGCGATGACGAGTGAATAAGCACTCGACCTGAGAATAACCCGCTTATCATGGAAGATACCGACCACCTCTTGTCGTTCCATGAACGATCCAGGCACACAAAAGGATATTTATTAGAAGTTTTTAGAGGTGGCACATGCAAATTTACTTAGGACGGCAGGGTAATACCGTATATAGGTAGGTATGGTGGACTCATCTGGAATAACTTTGGGTTCAAGGTTTTTGATGTACAAGCAGAATTCCCACTTAGTACACGCAAAGGCTAGCAATTAGATTGAGAAGCGGCCAGCTAGAGAGAAACAACGGTCATAAACATGCATTATGCATAAGTAACATTGGACACTAGCATGAGTAGGATATGAACACCATGAACATAAATATCATAGAGGCTATGTTGGTTTTGATTCAACTACATGCATGAACATGTGCCAAGTCAAGCCACTCGAACATTCAGAGGAGGATACATATCATCATACTACATCACAATCATTTTAACGCAATGTTGATATCCAAGATAAATCATTATCCACTCCCAGCTACTTATTCATGGCATGAGAAACTATAATCTCTAATTGTCATTGCAAACATGTTTAATCACAATGGGCTGAATCATGGATACTAGGTTAAACATATTTACACAAACAGAACAAGTCGAGTTCATACTCGTTTCTCTCTGCCACGGCTAGTTCATCGAATATCATCATTATTGCCTTTCACTTGCACGACCGAACGATGTGAAAATAATAATAGTGCAAGAGTGCCGTGGACTAAGCTGAAATCTGCAAACATTTTATTCAACGGGAGAAGACAAGGTAAAATGGACTCTTTATTAGATTAACAATTTTGCAAATGAGAGCCACTCAACATTTTCATCGTGGTCTTCTCCTCGGTACGACTCAAATAAAAAGAAAAGAAACTCAGAGAAACACATTGAAATATTTTTGGAGTTTTTGGTTTTCTTGAACAAGAAAATAAAAGGGAAAAGCAAAAGCGAGAAAAACTATTTACACGGGAAAGCTCCCAACAAGCAAAAGAAGAACAAGGAAATATTTTTGGGTTTTCTTTTTAATATTACAACTAAGCATGCATAGAAAGTAAACTAACTAAAACTAATTTTTTTTGGTTTTTCTCAAGTTTTTCAAACACACAAGAAGAAAGCAAGAAAATAAATCTAAGCATGGATGATACAATGAAAAAGTGTGAACACCGACAACCGGAATGAAATGTGTGAACATGAACGTAATGTCGGTGAGAAACACATACTCCCCCAAGCTTAGGCTTTTGGCCTAACTTGGTAATCGGTCAGTAGCATGGATGGTAGTTGGGGTACTGAGGAGCGGGCATCCACTCACCCCATTGCTGAGGCTCCTCCTCTGCCTCTAGAGCAGCCTGAGCGTTCTGGTAGGCGATGATGTCCGCAGGCGTAATCCTATATCCACCCCTGGCAACAGAATCAAACAAAGTAGGAGCAGGCAATGGAATAATATCACGAGTTTCAATGCTAAAAACTAGGTTATAAGGAATAGTAATGCCAGGAGAATTGTTATCGGTGAAATGGTGGTGGTCCATGGCTGTGAGGTCTAGGTAAACCTTGGTCAGAGGGGTAGTCATGAGGGCGTATCTCAATGTGAAAGTGAGCCGCCAAACGAGTAGCGAAAATCCCACCATGTATTTTACCCTTGGAGTTATTAATGTGGAGGCGATAAGCCACAATAGCTCCCAAGCTATAAGTGTTGTCGCCCTCTAGTGCACGACGCAAAACAGTAAGGTCTGGTGAACTAAGTGCACCCACCCTCTCTCTAGCAAGCAAGCATTTTGCAATGAAAAGAGCAAAGTAATGAACAGCATGAAAATGCAAGCCAACGACAGTGATAGCTGACACCCCTCTCTCATCTCCTACTGTCAAGGTGTGATAAAAGTCCTCAAACTCTGCTGGCCTAGGCTCAGCTAAACTCCCGTCAGAAGGGATCATGCATATGTTACAAAATTCAGTAAGTGGTATCTGATGGGTTTCAGCATATAAATCAAACCGCACTTCAGGAGGATTATTCCTAGAAAGGAAAGTAAAACATTGAACAAAGATGTTTGTGAGGATTTGATGCTGTTCACACTCATCTACGATGAAGTCGGTGAGGCCGGCATTAGCAGCATATTATGTGAACTCCTGAAGGATTCCAACCTCTTCCATGAACTGGGTATGCGGCCATTCGCACGGCCGTACCTCCGCCAACCTCCGAGGATGGAGATCACTGTCAGATGACTCCCCAATAACACCCTTGGAGTTCTTCTTAGAAGCAAACTTCCTAAAGATATTCATCCTTTTCCTATGACCAAAAATTCTAAAAAATTTAGTCCACATATTTTTCTCAACAAAACTTCACAAAATTGATAGCAACTACTCATAGGGATACATAGAGGCCATAGCAAGCATTCAAACTACTTAGAACTCTAAGAATTCAACATGCAAGCTCATCTACAGCAGCTCCAAGAGTAGCTAATTATTCAGAATATAAACCACTAAAACAAAAACTAATTGGACAAACGGTGGAGTCACATACCAAGCAACAATCCCCGAAACAGTTTCAGAAACGGAACTTCGAGCAAAGAGATCGAAATCCGTGGGTTTGAGAGCAAGAACACGGGAGATAGAGCAATGGAGAATTTTTTCTGGAGGTAAGTGATGATGTGGTGTGAAGGGATAAGTGAGGGGGCCCACGTGGGGACCACAACCCACCAGGGCGCGCCTAGGGGTCCTGGCGCACCCAGGTGGGTTGTGCCCACCTGGTGCACCTCCCTATGGTATTATTTGCACCAGAAATTCTTAAATATTCAGAAAAAATCGTATTAAATTTTCAGAGCATTCTGAGAACTTTTTATTTTTGGGTCATTTTTTATTGCACGGAAAATTCAGAAAACAGACAAAACATGGCATTTTATTTTATTTAACTAATAAAAACAGAAAACAAAAAGTAGGGACAGAAAGTAGTGCTTACTAAATTCATCAACTTCATACCTCTCAAAAATGATCCATTAATAAGGTTGATCAGGTCTTATTAACAACCACTTTCGATTAGCATGAAACCGAAGAACTTCCATAAATCACTAAGTTACCTCTACAGGGATATGGATGTCCCCAACAATAAGCATTTCATATTTCTTTTTGGCAGTAGGTAGAGGTATTTGAAAACTTCCAATAGTGATTGTCGGAGATTTTTTAATAACATTAATACCATTCACTTGGAATTGTTTCTTCGGAAAGTGCACCGTATGATCATTACCATTGATATGAAAAGTGACCTTGCTTTTATTGCAATCAATAACAGCCCCTGCAGTATTCAAGAAGGGTCTACCAAGGATAATCGACATGTTGTCGTCCTCGGGCATCTCAAGTATAACAAAGTCAGTTAAAATAGTAACATTAGTAACAATGACGGGCACATCCTCACAGATACCGATAGGTATGGCAATTGATTTGTCAGCCATTTGCAAAGATATTTCAGTAGGTGTGAGTTTATTCAAATCAAGTCTTTTATATAAAGAGAAAGGCATAACACTAACAACAGCTCCTAAATCACACAAAGCAGTTTTCACATAATTCTTTTTGATAGAGCAAGGTATAGTTGGTATTCCCGGATCTCCAAGTTTTTTAGGTACTCCATCTTTAAAAGTGTAATTAGCAAGCATAGTGGAGATTTCAGCTTCCGGTATTGTTCTCTTATTTGTGATGATGTCTTTCATATACTTTGCATAAGGAGGCATTTTCAAGATATCAGTCAAGCGAGTACGCAAAAAGACTGGCCTCACCATTTCAGCAAAGCGTTCAAATTCTTCTTCATCATCTTTCTTTTTAGTTGACTTGGGTGGAAAAGGCATAGGTTTTTGAACCCACGGTTATCTTTCTTTACCGTGTTTTCTAGCCACAAAGTCATTTTTATCATACCTTTTATTCTTAGGTTGTGGGTTATCAAGATCAACAGGTGGTTCTATCTCAACATCATTATCTGGTTCTTTATTATTTGGTTGAGCATCTTCATGAACCTCAACATTATCTTTTTCATTATCACTAGGTGAATGTTCATTACAAGACCGAGTTTCAGCATCAGAGATATAAGTTTCATTATCACTATCAGGAGGTTTTTCTATTTCAGGTTCACTAGAAGCATGCAAAGTCCTATCATTTTTCTTCCTCCTTTTCTTTCTAGAAGGACTAGGTGCATCGGTGTTAATTCTTTGTGAATCTTGTTCAATTCTTTTTGGGTGTCTCTCAGGATAAAGTGGTTCCTGAGTCATTTTACCTCCTCTAGTTGCAACTCTAACAGCAAAGTCATGTATATTATTATTATTCATTTCATCAAGTAATTCTCTTTGAGATTTAGCAACTTGTTCTAACTGAGTTTGAACCATAGAAGCATGCTTTACAACACCTCTAACATCATTTGAGGTTCTAAATAACAAATCACTCAAGCGGGTAATCATATCAGAATTGTATTTCAATTGTTTCATAACATTTGCATTGAAGTGATCTTGTTTTCTAATGTAATTTTCAAACTCATAAAGCATTGTCTAGGGTGCATATTGTGAGGATTATCATTATCATTGAATTTCATTAGAGAATTTACCTCTACCACCCTAGGCAGTGGTGGTGTATTAAGCCCATGTATTTCTTCAATAGGAGGTAAATTTTTAACATCCTCAGCTTTAATACCTTTTTCCTTCATAGATTTCTTTGACTCTTGCATATCTTCAGGACAGAGATATAATATACCCCTCTTCTTTGGAGTGGGCTTAGGAGGTGGTTCAGGAAGAGTCCAATCATCATAATTTTTCAATATGTTATTCAATTATTCTTCAGCTTGTCCAACAGTTTGTTCCCTGAGAATACAACCAGCACACCTCTCTAGGAAGTCCCTAGAAGTATCAGTTAGTCCATTATAGAAGATATCATGTATTTCATTTTTCTTAAGAGGATGATCAGGCAAAGCATTAAGTAACTGGCAAAGCCTCCCCCAAGCTTGTGGGAGACTCTCTTCTTTAGTTTGCACAAAGTTAAATATTTCCTGTAAAGCAGCTTGTTTCTTATGAGCAGGGAAATATTTTTCAGAGAAGTAATAAATCATATCCTGGGGACTACGCACACAACCAGGAGCAAGAGTATTGTACCAAGCTTTAGAATCACCCTTTAATGAGAATGGAAATGATTTTGAGAATATAGTAATAACGAGTGTTCTCATCATGAGTAAAAAGGGTGGCTATATCATTCAACTAAGTAAGATGTGCCACAACAGTTTCAGTTTCATAACCATGGAAAGGATCAGATTCAACCAAAGTAATTAACTCTGGGTTGCCAGAGAATTCATAATCCTTATCATCAATTAAGATAGGTGAGGTAGCAAACTTAGGATCATATTTCATTCTAGCATTCAGAGATTTTTCTTTATACTTGCATAATAATTTCTCTAGATCATCTCTATCCTTACAAGCAAGAATATCTCTAGTTGTTTCCTCTTTAATAACATAACCTTCCGGTACCTTAGGCAATTCATATCTAGGAAGGCTAGTTCTAGCAGGTGTTTCAGGAGTTTCAGTTTCAAGCTCATCATCAGATTCAGCAACATTATGTTGTATTACTCTAGCAATTTGTTCATCAAGAAAGTCACCAAGTGGCACATCATCATTATCAAGCAAGGTACTAGCATCATCATAAGTATCATTCATAGTAGAAGTAGCATCATCAATAACTTGTGACATATTAGAATTGATAGCATGTGGTGGTGTTGCAAGTTTACTTATAACAGAAGGTGAATCTAAAGCAGAACTGGATGGCATCCTTCAGATTCTTCATAGTGATAAATTGATAATAATCCCAAGTGACTCAACAAATATATCTATGCTCCCCGGCAATGGCGCCAGAAAAAGGTCTTGATAACCCACAAGTATAGGGGATCGCAACAGTTTTCGAGGGTAGAGTATTCAACCCAAATTTATAGATTCGACACAAGGGGAGCCAAAGAATATTTGAAGGTATTAGCAGCTGAGTTGTCATTTCAACCACACCTGGAGAGTAATTATCTGCAGCAAAGTGATCAGTAGTAAAGTAGTTTGATAGTTTTGATAATAGTAACAGTAGTAATGGTAACGGTAACAGTGATAGCAGTAATTTTGTAGCAAGTGTAACAGTGATGATAATAGTAGTAACTTAGCAAGAACAATATGAGAACAATTCGTAGGCATTGGATCGGTGACTTGTTGGATGATATTCATCATGAGACAGTTATAACCTAGGGCGATACGGCACTAGCTCCAGTCCGTCAATATAATGTAGGCATGTATTCCGTAAATAGTCATACGTGCTTATGGAAAGAACTTGCATGAAATCTTTTGTCCTACCCTCCCGTGGAGCGGGGTCCATATTGGAAACTAAGGGATATTAAGGCCTCCTTTTAATAGAGAACCAGAACAAAGCATTAACACATAGTGAATACATGAACTCCTCAAACAACGGTCATCACCGGGAGTGGTCCCGACTATTGTCACTCCGGGGTTGCCGGATCATAACACGTAGTAGGTGACTATAACTTGCAAGATCGGATGTAGAACATGGATATAATTGTGATAACATAAACGGTTCAGATCTGAGTTCATGGCACCCGGGCCCAAAGTGACAAGCATTAAGCATGGCAAAGTCATAGCAACATCAATCTTAGAACATAGTGGATACTAGGGATCAAGCCCTAACAAAACTAACTCAATTACATGATGAATCTCATCCAACTCCTCACCGACCAGCGAGCCTACGAAGGAATTATTCACTCCCAGTGGGGAGCATCATGGAATTGGCGATGGAGAAGGGTTGGTGATGATGAAGAACGAAGATCCCCCTCTTCGGAGCCCCAAACGGACTCCAGATCTGGCCTCCCGATGAAGAACAGGAGGTGACGGCGGCTCCATCTCATGGATCACGATAATTCTTTCTCCCTAATTTTTTCTGAAAAATAGGATTTTATAGAGTCGGGTTCAGGGTCTACGGGGCCACCAGGTGGGGACAACGCACCTGGGCACGCCAGGAGGGGTGGGGGCGCGCCCTAGTGGGTTGCGCCCACCCAGGTGCCCCCCTCCGGTAGGTCTTGGCTCCAGAAATTCTTATTTATTGTATAAAAAAACCTTGCAATGTTTCGTTCCATTCCGAGAACTTTTATTTCTGCACAAAAACAACACCATGGTAGTTCTGCTAAAAACAATGTCAGTCCGGGGTTAGTTTCATTCAAATCATGCAAATTAGAGTCCAAAACAAGAGGAAAAGCATTAGGAAAAGTAGATACGTTGGAGACGTATCACATGTTAGGCAGCATTCCGCGTCAAAAATTCTGTTTTTATCACTTACCTACTCGAGGACGAGCAGGAGTTAAGCTTGGGGATGCTGATACGTCTCCAACGTATCTATAATTTTTTATTGTTCCATGATGTTATAAAATCCTGGATGTTTTATAATCATTTTATAGTCATTTTATATCATTTTTTGGTACTAACCTATTGACATAGTGCCAAGTGCCAGTTGCTGTTTTCTGCATGTTTTTTACATCACAGGAAATCAATACCAAACGGAGTCCAAATACAACGAAACTTCACGGAGATTTTTTATGGACCAGAAGACACCCAATGGGCCAAGGCAGCGCCTGGGGGGTGCTCCGAGGGGAGCACAACCCACCAGGGCGCGCTAGGGGGCCCAGGCATGCCCTGGTGGGTTGTGCCCACCTCGGGTGCCCCCCGGACCGCCTCTTTGCTCTATAAATACCCCAATATTCCAGAAACCCTAGGGGAGTCGATGAAAATCAATTCCAGCCGCCGCAGAATCTAGGAGCACCAGATCCAATCTAGACACCATCACGGAGGGGTTCACCACTTCCATTGCTGCCTCTCCGATGATGCGTGAGTAGTTCTTTGTAGACCTTTGGGCCCGTAGTTAGTAGCTAGATGGCTTCCTCTCTCTCGTTTGATTATCAATACAATGGTCTCTTGGAGATCCATATGATGTAACTCTTTTTGCGGTGTGTTTGTTGGGATCGGATGAACTTTGAGTTTATGATCAGATCTATCTTTTTATATCCATGAAATTTGTTTGAGTTTCTTTGATCTCTTATATGCATGATTGCTTATAGCCTCGTATTTCTTCTCCGATATTCGGGTTTTTTGGGCCAACTTAATCTATTTATCTTGCAATGGGAAGAGGTGCTTTGTAGTGGGTTTGACTTACGGTGCTTGATCCCAGTGACAAAAGGGGAACCGACACGTATGTATCGTTGCTACTAAGGATAAAACGATGGGGTCTATCTCTACATAGATAGATCTTGTCTACATCATGTCGTCGTTTTTATTGCATTACTCCGTTTCCCCATGAACTTAATACACTAGATGCATGCTGGATAGCGGTCGATGTGTGGAGTAATAGTAGTAGATGCAG
This sequence comes from Aegilops tauschii subsp. strangulata, assembly GCF_002575655.3. Lineage (NCBI taxonomy): Eukaryota > Viridiplantae > Streptophyta > Magnoliopsida > Poales > Poaceae > Aegilops > Aegilops tauschii. Next base: position 394,850,428 of record NC_053037.3, read on the forward strand.
GCAGGAGTCGGTCTACTAATCTTGGACGTGATGCCTATATAATGATCATTGCCTGGATATTGTCATGATTATTTGAAGTTCTATCAATTGCCCAATAGTAATTTGTTTATCCACCGTTTGCTATTTTTCTCAAGAGAAGCCACTAGTGAAACATACGGTCCCCGGGTCTCTTTCTCATATTATTTGCCTTTGCGATCTACTTTTCCTTTGCTTTTATTTTCAGATCTATTAAACCAAAAATACAAAAATACCTTGCTGCAATTTATTCTTATTTATTTTATTTGGCGTTCGATCTATCCATCTACTACAATTTAATTCACGTCTGTTTGCCTATCTTGGCCGCCGCTACCCGAAAGGGATTGACAACCCCTTTTACACGTCGGGTTGCGAGTATTTGTTATTTGTGTGCAGGGACTGTTTACGTTGTGTTGCTTGGTTCTCCTACTGGTTCGATAACCTTGGTTTCATCACTGAGGGAAATACCTACCGCTGTTGTGCTGCATCACCCCTTCCTCTTTGGGAAATACCGACGTAGCTTCAAGCCGCATCAGTCACCTACTACGTGTTATTATCCGGCAACCCCAGAGTGACAATAGTCGGGACACTTCCCGGTGATGACCTTAGTTTGAGGAGTTCATGTATTCACCGTGTGTTAATGCTTTGTTCCGGTTCTCTATTAAAAGGAGGCCTTAATATCCCTTAGTTTCCAATAGGACCCCGCTGCCACGGGAGGGTAGGACAAAAGATGTCATGCAAGTTCTTTCCATAAGCATGTATGACTATTTACGGAATACATGCCTACATTATATTTATGAACTGGAGCTAGTGCTGTATCGCCCTAGGTTATGACTGTTATATGAATAATATCATCCAACAAATCACAGATCCAATGCCTACGATTTTCCTACATATTGTTCTTGCTAAGTTACTACTCCTATTGTTACTGCTGCACTTGCTACAAAACTATTGCCATCACTGTTACCATTACTATTGCTGTTGCTACTACTATCAAAACTATCATACTACTTTGCTACTGATCACTTTGCTGCAGATAATTAATCTCCAGGTGTGGTTGAATTAACAACTCAGCTGCTAATACTTGCAAATATTCTTTGGCTCCCCTTGTGTTGAATATATAAATTTGGGTTGAATACTCTACCCTCGAAAACTGTTCGATCCCGTATACTTGTGGGTTATCAAGACCTTTTTCGGGCGCCGTTGCTGGGGAGCATAGCTATATTTGTTGAGTCACTTGGGATTATTATCAAATTGTCACTACGAAGAATCTGAAGGATGCTAAGACCCCTATGAGACGAGGGGAGGTAATTAAGGAATTGCCATCTAGCTCCACACTTGATTCACCTTCTTTTATAAGTAAACTTGCAACACCACCACAAGCTATCAATTCTGATATCTCACAAGTTATTGATGATGCTACTTCTGCTATATATGAATGCTACTCTTGATGATGCTAGTACCTTGCTTGATGATAATGTGCCACTAGGTGAATTTCTTGATGAACAAATTGCTAGAGTAAGACAACATGAGATTTTTGAAACTGATGATGAGCTTGAAACTAAAAATTTTGAAACACCTATTATATCTAGTTCTCCTAGATATGAATTGCCAAAGGTACCGGAAGGTTATGTTATGGATGAGGAGACAACTAGAGATATTTTTGCTTGTAAGGATAGAGATGATCTGGAAAAATTATTATGCAAGTATAAAGAAAAGACTTTGAATGCAAGAATGAAATGTGATCCTAAGTTTGCTACTTCACCTATCTTTATTGATGATAAGGATTATGAATTCTTTGTCAACCCAGAGTTAATTACTTTGGTTGAATCTGATCCTTTCCATGGTTATGAAACTGAAACTGTTGTGGCACATCTTACTAAGTTGAATGACATAGCCACCCTTTTTGCTCACGATGAGAAAATTCGCTATTATTATATTCTCAAATTATTTCCGTTCTCATTAAAGGGTGATGCTAAATCTTGGTACAATACTCTTGCTCCTGGTTGTGTGCGTAGTCCCCAGGACATGATTTATTACTTCTCATAAAAATATTTCCCTGCTCATAAGAAACAAGCTGCCTCATAGGAAATATTTAACTTTGTGCAAATTAAAGAAGAGAGTCTCCCACAAGCTTGGGGGAGGCTTCTCCAATTACTTAATGCTTTGCCGGATCATCCTCTTAAGAAAAATGAAATACTTGATATATTCTATAATGGACTAACCGATGCTTCTAGGGATTTCCTAGATAGTTGTGCTGGTTGTGTTTTCAGGGAATGAACTATTGGGCAAGCTAAAGAATTATTGAATAACATAATGAAAAACTATGATGATTGGACTCTTCCTGAACCACCGCCTAAACCCACTCCGAAGAAGAGGGGTATCTTATATCTCTGTCCTGAAGATATGCAAGTGGCAAATAAATCTATGAGAGAAAAAGGTATTAAAGCCGAGGATGTCAAAAACTTACCTCCTATTGAAGAAATACATGGGCTTGACACACCACCACCACCTAAGGTGGTAGAGGTAAATTCTCTAATGAAATTCAATGATAATGATAATCCTCACAATATGCACCCTAGCCAATGCCTTTATGAGTTTGAAAATTACATTAGAAAGCAAGATCACTTCAATGCAAATGTTATGAAACAATTAAAATACAATTCTGATATAATTGCTCGCTTGAGTGACTTGTTATTTAGAATCTCAAATGATGTTAGAGGTGTGGGGAATCATGCTTCTATGGTTCAAACTCAATTAGAACAAGTTTCTAAATCTCAAAGAGAGTTGTGAGATGAAATGAATAATAATATCAATGATCATGCTATTAGAGTAATGAACAGAGGAGGTAGGATGACTCAGGAACCACGTTATCCTGAGGGACACCCAAAAAGAATTGAACAAGACTCTCAAAGGTCAACACTGATGCACATAGCCCTTCTAAAAAGAAAAAGAAGAAGAAAAATGATAGGACTTTGCATGCCTCTAGTGAACCTGAAGTAGAAAAACCTCCTAATAATGATAATGAAGTTTCTATCTCTGATGCTGAAACTCAATCTGGTAGTGAACACTCACCTTCTGATAATGAAAAAGATAATGATGAGGTTCGGGAAGATACTCAAACAAATAATAAAGAACCAGACAATGATGTTGAGATAGAACCAAGAGTTGATCTTGAAGGAAATATGCCCAAGAGGCAATAATAAAGACGTTATTTATATTTCCTTATATCATGATAAATGTTTATTATTCATGCTAGAATTGTATTAACTGGAAACTTGATACATGTGTGAATACATAGACAAAACAAAGTGTCCCTAGTATGCCTCTACTTGACTAGCTCGTTAATCAAAGATGGTTAAGTTTCCTGACCATAGACATGTGTTTTCATTTGATGAACGGGATCACATCATTAGGAGAATGATGTGATGGACAAGACCTACCTGTTAGCTTAGCATGTTGATCGTTCAGTTTTATTGCTATTGCTTTCTTCATGACTTATACATATTCCTTTGACTATGAGATTATGCAACTTCCGAATATCGGAGGAACACCTTGTGTGCTATCAAACATCACAACCTAACTGGGTGATTATAAAGATGCTCTATAGGTGCCTCCGAAGTTGCTTGTTGGGTTGGCATAGATCAAGATTAGGATTTGTCACTCCATGTATCGGAGAGGTATCTCTAGGCCCTCTCGGTAATGCACATCACTATAAGCCTTGCAAGCAATGTGACTAATGAGTTAGTTACAGGATGATGCATTACGGAACGAGTAAAGAGACTTGCCGGTAACGAGATTAAACTAGGTATGATGATACCGACGATCGAATCTCGGGCAAGTAACATACCGATGACAAAGGGAACAACATATGTTGTTATGCGGTTTGACCGATAAAGATGTTCGTAGAATATGTAGGAGCCAGTATGAGCATCCAAGTTCCGCTATTGGTTATTGACCGGAGATGTGTCTCGGTCATGTCTACATAGTTCTTGAACCCGTAGGATCTGCACGCTTAACGTTCGATGACGATTTGTATTATGAGTTATGTGTTTTGGTGACCGAAGTTTGTTTGGAGTCCCGGATGAGATCACGGACATGACGAGGAGTCTTGAAATGGCCGAGAGGTAAAGATTGATATATTGGAAGGTTATATACAGACACCGGAATGGTTTCGAAGAAGGTCGGGGATTTTTCGAAGTGCCAGGAGGTTACCGGAACCCCCTAAGAAAGTTATTGGGCCATAGTGGAGGAGAGGAGACAGGCCACAGGTGGTGGCGCGCGCCCGCCTTGCCCCAATCCAAATTGGACAAGGGGGGGGCGTGCTCCCCTCTTTCCTTCTCCCTCTCTCTCCCTTCCCCTTTCCCTCTCCGGTGGAAGGAAGGAGGGGGGCTGAATCCTACTTGGACTAGGAGTCCAAGTAGGACTCCCCCCTTGGCATGCCCTCCTTGGCCGCCGGCCTCCTCCTCCCCCTCCTTTATATACGTGGCCAGGGGGCACCCCGAAGGCACAACAGTTGTTTCTTAGCCATGTGCGGTGCCCCACTCCACAGTTTACCACCTCAGTCATATTGTCGTAGTGCTTAGGCGAAGCCGTGCGTGGATCATATCACCAACACTGTCGCCACGCCGTTGTGCTGACAGAACTCTCCCTCGACCCTCTACTAGATCAAGAGCTCAAGGGACGTCATCGTGCTGAACATGTGCTGAACACGGAGGTGCCGTACGTTCGGTACTTGGATCGGCTGGATCGTGAAGAAGTTCGACTACATCAACCATGTTAATTAACGCTTCCGCTTTCGGTCTACGAGGGTACGTGGAGACACTCTCCCCGCTCGTTTCTATGCTTCTCCTAGATAGATCTTGCGTGATCGTAGGAATTTTTTTGAATTACTACGTTCCCCAATAGTGGCATCCGAGCCAGGTCTATGCGTAGATGATATATGCACGAGTAGAACACAATGAGTTGTGGGCGATAATAGTCATACTGCTTACCACCAATGTCTTACTTTGATTCGGGGGTATTGTTGGATGAAGCGGCCTGGACCGACATTACATGACCGCGTTCATGAGACTGGTTCTACTGACGTGCTTCACACACAGGTGGCTAGCGGGTGTCTATTTCTCCAACTTTAGTTGAATCGAGTTTGACTACGGCCGGTCCTTGTTGAAGGTTAAAACAGCACACTTGACGTAAAATCGTTGTGGTTTTGATGCGTAGGTAAGAAGGGTTCTTGCTAGAATCCTGTAGCAGCCACGTAAAACTTACAACAACAAAGTAGAGGACGTCTAACTTGTTTTTGCAGGGCATGTTGTGATGTGATATGGTCAAGACGTGATGAGATATAAATTGTTGTATGAGATGATCATGTTTTGTAACCGTTATCGGCAACTGGCAGGAGCCTTATGGTTGTCGCTTTATTGTATGAAATGCAATCGCCATGTAATTTCTTTACTTTATCACTAAGCGGTAGCGATAGTCGTAGAAGTAATAGTTGGCGAGACGACAACGATGCTACGATGGAGATCAAGGTGTCAAGCCAGTGACGATGGAGATCATGACGGTGCTTTGGAGATCTAGATCAAAGGCACAAGATGATGATGGCCATATCATGTCACATATTTTGATTGCATGTGATGTTTATCTTTTATGCATCTTATTTTTCTTAGTACGGCGGTAGCATTATAAGATGACCCCTTACTAAATTTCAAGGTATATGTGTTCTCCCTGAGTATGCACCGTTGCTACAGTTCGTCATGCCGAGACACCACATGATGATCGGGTGTGATAAGCTCTACGTTCACATACAACGGGTGCACGCCAGTTTTGCACGTGCAGAATACTCGGGTTAAACTTGACGAGCCTAGCATATGCAGATATGGCCTCGGAACACTGAGACCGTAAGGTTGAACGTGAATCATATAGTAGATATGATCAACATAGAGATGTTCACCATTGAAAACTACTCCATCTCACGTGATGATCGGACATGGTTTAGTTGATATGGATCACGTGATCATTTAGATGACTAGAGCGATGTCTATCTAAGTGAGAGTTATTAAGTTATATGATTAATTGAATTTTAATTTATCATGAACTTAGTCCTGATAGTATTTGCATATCTATGTTGTAGATCAATAGCTTGCGATGTAGCTCCCCGTTTATTTTTTATATGTTTCTAGAAAAAAATAAGTTGAAAGATGATAGTAGCAATGATGCGAACTGGGTCCGTGATCTGAGCATTATCCTCATTGCTACACAGAAGAATTATGTCCTTGATGCACCGCTAGGTGCAGACCTGTTACAGGAGCAGATACAGACGTTATGAACGTTTGACAAAGCTCGGTATGATGACTACTTGATAGTTTAGTGCAACATGCTTTACGGCTTAGAACCAGGACTTCAAAAATGTTTTGAATGCCATGAAGCATATAAGATGTTCCAGGAGTTGAAATTGGTATTTCATACTCATGCCCGAGTCGAGAGGTATGAGACCTCTAAAAAGTACTTTGCCTACAAGATGGAGGAGAATAGCTCAACCAGTGAGCATGTGCTCAGATTGTCTGAGTACTACAATTGCTTGAATCAAGTGGGAGTTAATCTTCCAGATAAAATAGTGATTGACAGAGTTCTCTAGTCACTATCACCAAGTTACAGGAACTTCATGATGAACTATAATATGCAAGGGATGGCGAAAACGATTCCCGATCTCTTCGCGATGTTGAAATCAGCAAAGGTAGAAATCAAGAAAGAGCATCAAGTGTTGATGGTTAACAAGACCACTAGTTTCAAGAAAAAAAGGGCAAAGGGAAAGAAGGGGAACTTCAAGAAGAATGGCAAGCAAGTTGCCACTCCTGTGAAAAAGCCCAAAGCTGAACCCAAGCATGGAACTGAGTGCTTCTACTGCAAAGGAAATGGTCACTGGAAGCAGAACTACCCCAAATACTTGGCGGATAAGAAGGATGGCAAAGTGAACAAAGGTATATGTGATATACATGTTATTGATGTGTACTTTACTAGTGTTCATAGTAACCCCTGGGTATTTGATACCGGTTCCGTTGCTAAGATTAGTAACTCAAAACAGGAGTTGCAAAATGAACAGAGACTAGTTAAGGGCGAGGTGACGATATGTGTTGGAAGTGTTTCCAAGGTTGATAAGATCACCATCGCATACTCCCTATACCTTCGGGATTTGTGTTGGACCTAAATAAATGTTATTTGGTGTTTGCATTGAGCATGAATATGATTGGATCATGTTTATTCCGATATGGTTATTCATTTAAGTCAGAGAATAATTGTTGTTCTGTTTACATGAATAAAACCTTCTATGGTCATACATCCAATGTAAATGGTTTATTGAATCTCGATCGTAGTGATACACATATTCATAATATTGATGCCAAAAGATGCAAAGTTGATAATGATAGTGCACCATATTTGTGGCACTGCCGTTTAGGTCATATTGGTGTAAAGCGCATGATGAAACTCCATGCAGATGGACTTTTGGAATCACTTGATTATGAATCATTTGATGCTTGCGAACCATGCCTCATGTGCAAGATGACTAAAAATCCATTCTCCGGAACAATGGAGCGAGCCACTGACTTATTGGAAATAATACATACCGATGTATGAGATCCGATGACTGTTGAGGCTCGCGGCGGGTATCGTTATTTTCTAACCTTCACAGATGATTTCAGAAATAAAGTCTGATACATTTGAGAAGTTCAAAGAATTTCAGAGTGAAGTGGAGAATCATCGTAACAACGAAATAAAGTTTCTACGTTCTGATCACGGAGGCGAATATTTGAGTTACGAGTTTGGCCTTCATTTAAAACAATGTGGAATAGTTTCACAACTCACGCCACCTGGAACACCACAGCGTAATGGTGTGTTCAAACGTCGTAACCGTACTTTATTAGATATGGTGCGATCTATGATGTCTCTTACCGATTTACCACTATCGTTTTGCGGTATACATTAGAGACAGCTGCATTCACGTTAAATAGGGCACCATCTAAATCCGTTGAGACGGCACCGTATGAACTGTGGTTTGGCAAGACACCTAAGCTGTCGTTTCTTAAAAGTTTGGGGCTGCGATGCTTATGTGAAAAAGCGTCAACCTGATAAGCTTGAACCCAAATCAGAGAAATGCGTCTTCATAGGATACCCAAAGGAAACTGTTGGGTACACCTTCTATCACAGATCCGAAGGCAAGATATTCGTTGCTAAGAATGGATCCTTTCTAGAGAAGGAGGTTCTCTCGAAACAAATGGGTGGGAGGAAAGTAGAACTTGATTAGGTAATTGTAACTTCTCCCGAATTGGAAAGTGGTACATCACAGAAATCAGTTCCAGTGATGTCTACACCAATTAGCGAGGAAGTTAATGATGATGATCATGAAAACTTCAGACCAAGTTACTAAACCTCGTAGGTCAACCAGAGTATGTTCCACACCAGAGTGGTACGGTAATCATGTTCTGGAAGTCTTGTTACTAGACCATGACGAACCTACGAACTATGAGGAAGCGATGATTTGAATAAAACTAACCCGGACTGCCGCTGTTTTCAGCAGAACTACCATGGTGTTGTTTTTGTGCAGAAATAAAAGTTCTCGGATTGGAACGAAACTTTGCGATGAATTTTTATATGAATAAAGATAACTTCTGGAGCCAAGAACCACCAGAGGGGGGCACCTGCGTGGGCACAACCCACCAGGGAGCGCTCCCCCTGCAGGCGTGCCTAGGTTGGTTGTCCCCACCCGGTGGCTCCGTAGACCCTAAAACCAACGCTATAAAATCCTATTTTTCCAGAAAAAAATCAGAGAGAAAGAATTATCGTGTTTCACGAGACAGAGCCGCCGCTGCCTCCTGTTCTTCATTGGGAGGCCAGATCTGGAGTCCGTTTGGGGCTCCGGAGAGGGGGATCTTCGATCTTCGTGATCACCAACCCTTCTCCATCGCCACTTCCATGATGCTCCCCACCGGGAGTGAGTAATTCCTTCGTAGGCTCGCTGGTCGGTGAGGAGTTCGATGAGATTCATCATGTAATCAAGTTAGTTTTGTTAGGGATTGATCCCTAGTATCCATTATGTTCTGAGATTGATGTTGCTATGACTTTGCCATGCTTAATGCTTGTCACTTTGGGCACGGGTGCCATGATTTCAGATCTGAACCGTTTATGTTATCACCATTATATCTATGTTCTAGATCCACTCTTGCAAGTTATAGTCACCTACTACGTGTTATGATCCGGCAACCCCGGAATGAGAATAGTCGGGACACTTCCCGGTGATGACTGTAGTTTGAGGAGTTCATGTATTCACTGTGTGTTAATGCTTTGTTCCGGTTCTCTATTAAAAGGAGGCCTTAATATCCCTTAGTTTCCAATAGGACCCCGCTGCCACAGGACGGTAGGACAAAAGATGTCATGCAAGTTCTTTCCATAAGCACGTATGACTATTTACGGAATACATGCCTACATTATATTTATGAACTGGAGCTAGTGTCGTATCGCCCTAGGTTATGACTGTTATATGATGAATATAATCCAACAAATCGCCGATCCAATGCCTACGATTTTCCTACATATTGTTCTTGCTAAGTTACTACTGCTATTGTTAATGTTGCACTTGCTACAAACTATTGTTATCACTGTTACCGTTATTATTGTTGTGGCTACTACTATCAAAACTATCGTACTACTTTGCTACTGATCACTTTGCTGCAGATAATTAATCTCTAGGTGTGGTTGAATTGACAACTCAACTGCTAATACTTGAAAATATTCTTTGGCTCCCCTTGTGTCGAATCTATAAATTTGGGTTGAATAGTCTACCCCCGAAAACTGTTGCGATCCCCTATACTTGTGGGTTATCAAGACGCGCCCACCCCCCTGGGGACCGCCCTCCTGTCTTGTGGGTCCCGTGGACCTCCACCGACCTCAACTCAAACTCCATATATTCACGTTCAGGGAGAAAAAAATCGGAGAGAAGGATTCATTGCGTTTTATTATATGGAGCCGCTGCCACCTCCTGTTCTTCCTCGGGAGGGCAGATCTGGAGTCTGTTTTGGGCTCCGGAGAGGGGAAATCGTTGCCATCGTCATCATCAACCATCCTCCACCACCAATTTCATTATGCTCACCGTTGTGTGTGAGTAATCCCATTGTAGGCTTGCTGGACGGTGATGGGTTGGATGAGATTTACCGTGTAATCGAGTTAGTTTTGTTAGGGTTTGATCCCTAGTATCCACTATGTTCTAACATTGATGTTGCTATGACTTTGTTATGCTTAATGCTTGTCACTAGGGCCCGAGTGCCATGATTTCAGATCTGAATCTATTATGTTTTCATGAATATATTTGTGTTCTCGACCTATCTTGCAAGTTATAGTCACCTACTATGTGTTATGATCCGGCAACCCCGGAGTGACAATAGTCGGGACACTTCCCGGTGATGACCATAGTTTGAGGAGTTCATGTATTCACTAAGTGCTAATGCTTTGGTCCGATTCTCTATCAAAAGGAGGCCTTAATATCCCTTAGTTTCCAATAGGACCCCGCTGCCACGGGAGGGTAGGACAAAAGATGTCATGCAAGTTCTTTTCAATTTGGATGTTATACATAGGTCATCATATGCATATCATATTCTATTTGCATTTTGGTTGTGATCCTAGAAATCTTAAGCAACTCAAGGACCCAAGGAGAGAGTTGGAGATTTCATTCATTTTCATATTTGAATTTTTTTTCAAATTTGAAAAGAGGATCAATTTGATTTTAATATTCTCCAATTATTTCCAATATTAAAAATAAAAAAGAGAAGATAATAGGACTTCTTCAAAAGAGAGGAATATTGTAGAAGAAATTTTAAAATCAAATTATTATTTTATTTGCTATTTTATTTGAATCAGAAAAATATGCATTTTGAAAATAGCATTCTTAGGCTAGAAAAATGTTCACTTTGTTCTAAATATTAGGTTTAGACGGTGGAAATTTTTTCTAGTATTTTTAGAATTTTTTTATATTTTATTAGGATTTTTCTTCGGGCGATTTTTTAAAAAAAAAAAATCTTCTTCCCGCCCGACTGGGCCGAAGGCCCAGCCGAGCAGGCCGGCCCGCCAGCGCGCCGCCTCCCTCCCGCACGAGGACTCCGCGCTGCCACCTGAGCTCGAGTCCGAGCCGGACTCCTCCCGGCGCCCTCCTCCCCAAGGCAGACCCCTTCCTCGGGCCTTTATAAGGAGCCCCGCCGCCGCCCCCTCTCCTTACCCCGAGCCGCCGCCCCAAAGCGCTGCCGCTGCCCGCGCCGCCGCCCCACAGCGTCGCCCCGTGCCGCCGGACTCGCCGTCATCATTGACCGGTATAAAACCTTCCGGTTCGCCCGTTTATTTACGTTTTTTGTTCTTCGGTTTAGATCGGTTTAATTTTTAGGGTTAGGGTTTTTCTCGATTTATTTCGATCGATTCTATTTGGCGAACGCTCTCTGTTTAGTTCCTTTTAACGAACGAATTTGTTCGTTTAGTTCTGTTAGCGAACGTTCATTTGTTAGATTTTTCTTTTTCCGTTTATTTTCGGCCAGCGACCTATCCACGAATACTTTTCTTACAGATTAGTCCCTGATCTTCAAACCCTCGCAACGTTTTGCTCGTTTATCCAAATCCAGTGAAACCAACGCCAAAATCTTCATCTCGAACCCCTATTTCCAGTTAACCAACTTGAACATGATTTGGATAATTTGAAATTTGGTTTCAAGCAGATTTGAATTCAAACTTCTTTTGATCGTAGTTTGGGTTTCATAGCTCCGATTCGATTAATTCTTTTTGCAAATCGAAGCTCTTCAGTTGAATTTCCAGTTTGGCTTTTTTCTTTTGAGTTTTACCCTTGCATCTTATGCTTGAGTGCTTATGTATGTTATTGTTTGTTTATGATAGAGTTTCCGAAGTGCGAAGCGTGCTACTACAAGTCACTAGGGTTTTCAGATCGTCAGCAAGGCAAGTAACACTTTGATCATACCCTTCATTACCCATTTTTTATGCATTAGTTTTCAATTCTCAAACACTGCATGGTTAGGACTTGAATACTTATGGGTATTGGGAAGTAGTTGATGAGGTACACTACAAAAAAAAGACACATCCGTGACATTTTGGGCCGAACGAATTTTTTTTCTGTCATACATATGACACTTCTATGACGATAATTGTGACAAAACCCGGTATCATCATAGATGTGGTGGGATCCTACTTCTATGACAAAAAATCATGACAGAAAATGGGCTTTTCGTCCTGGGCGGGCCGAAGACGCAGCTGCATGACATTTTTTGGGCCGTCCATGACGGAAAAACCGTGGTAGAAGCGAGGGCGAGGAAAATTTCGGGGATTTCCCGGTTACGGTGGGAGGCCGGGGGCCGAGCGATGCGCGTTTCTCTCGTACACGTACGTGCGTGTGTGCGAGGCACTGGCTCTAACTGAACCCGAGCGAAGCGTTGGGCTCTAACTGAACCCGAGCGATTGCACTACAAGCTACGCGTTACTGAACCCGAGCGATCGATCGATGGCTGTTAACTGAACCCGATCGAGCGATTCCTTCGCCACTGCTGCTAACTGAAGCCGATCGATGCTGCCTCTGGGTTGAACAGTGAGTGTTGCGGGGGGGTTTGGATGAACAGTGAGCGGTGGCGTTGCCTCTGGATGAACAGGACCCCGTGGTGTGGTGGAGGGCTGGATGAACAGTAGACGGTGGAGGGGTGCCCGTGGAGGGGTGGTTGAACAGGACCCCGTGGTGTGGAGGGCTGGATGAACAGTAGACGGTGGAGGGGTGCTCGTGGAGGGGTGGTTGAATAGTAGCCGGTGGAGTAGCGCGCGGTGGAGGCTGGATGAACAGGAGCCCGTGGAGGCTGGAGGAGGTCGACGGTAGCCTGTGGAGGCTGGAGGAGGTCGACGGTGGAGATGAACAGTGTAACGCCCACGATGCGGCTATATCTCCCACGCGTCGAGGCACGACTTAGAGGCATAACCGCATTGTGGTTTTGTCGCAAGAAGGGTCATCTTCACACAATCCCATGTAATGAACAAGAATGGGATAAAGAGTTGGCTTACAATCGCCACTTCACACAATACATAAATATAATTCATACATCATCCGAAATACACACATAGACCGACTACGGTCAAGATCCGAATGAAAATAGGATAACCCCAAATGCTAGATCCCCGATCGTCCCAACTGGGCTCCACTACTGATCATCAGGAAAGGACACATAGTAACGACCACGTTCCTCATCGAACTCCCACTTGAGATCGATCCCATCATCTGCACTGGCATCGTCGGCACCTGCAACTGTATTGGTAGAATCTGTGAGTCACGAGGACTCAACAATCTCACACCCGCGAGATCAAGACTATTTAAGCTTGTAGGAAAAAGGGTGGTGTAATGAGGTGGAGCTGCAGCAGGCAATAAGCATATATGGTGGCTAACATACGCAAAAGAGAGCGAGAAGAGAAGCAACGGAACGGTCGTCATCTAGTAATGACCAAGAAGTGATCCTGAACTCCTACTTACGTCATTCAACTCAAACCGTGTTCACTTCCCGGACTCCACTGAGAAGAGACCATCACGGCTAGACACACAGTTGACGTATTTTAATTGGATCAAGTGACAAGTTCTCTACAACCGGACATTAACAAATTCCCATCTGCCTCATAACCGCGGGCACGGCTTTCGAAAGATAATACCCTGCAGGGGTGTCCCAACTTAGCCCATCATAAGCTCTCACGGTCAACGAAGGATAAACCTTCTCCCGGAAAGACCCGATCAGTCTCGGAATCCCGGTTTACAAGACATTTCGACAATGGTAAAACAAGACCAGCAAAGCCGCCCGAATGTGCCGACAAATCCCGATAGGAGCTGCACATATCTCGTTCTCAGGGCACACCGGATGAGCAGTCCGTACAACAAAAACCAATCCTCGAGTTTCCCCAAGGTGGCGCTGCAAAGGGCTCTAGTTTGGACCAGCACTCAGAGGAACACTGGCCCGGGGGTTTAAAATAAAGATGACCCTCGGGCTCTAGAAAACTCGGGGGAAAAAGGCTTAGGTGGCAACTGGTAAAACCAATGTTGGGCCTTGCTGGAGGAGTTCTATTCAAGGCGAACTGTCAAGGAGGTCCCATAAATCACCCGACCGCTTAAGGAACACAAACTCAAGGAACATAATACCGGTATGACAGAAACTAGGGCGGCAAGAGTGGAACAAAACACCAGGCATAAGGCCGAGCCTTCCACCCTTTACCAAATATATAGATGCATTAATTAAATAAGAGATATTGTGATATCCCAACATATCCATGTTCCGACATGGAACAAACTTCAACTTCACCTTCAACTAGCAACGCTATAAGAAGGGCTGAGCAAAAGCGGTAACATAGCCAAGCAACGGTTTGCTAGGAAAGGATGGTTACAGGCTGACATGGCAATATGGGAGGCATGATATAGCAAGTGGTAGGTAGCGCAGCATGAAAATAGAACGAACAACTAGCAAAGCAAAGATAGAAGTGATTTCGAGGGTATGGTCATCTTGCCTGCAAGGTTCTCAGAGTTGTCGAAAGCTTGATCCTCGTAAGCGTACTCAACAGGTTCCTCGATCACGAACTCATCTCCCGGCTCTGCCCAAGACAAGAACACAAGCAACGGAACCACAATCAATCACGGGAAATGCACAAGCAACATGATGCAAAACATGTATGATATGCAAGATATGATATGCGATGCATATGCGTGCTCCGGAAGGAAAAAGATGAACAAGGAAGTAACTTGGCAAACCAAGCATGCCACTGGAAAGAGATGATTTCGGTCGAAATCGATATAAAGATCACCGGAGACGGATGCACGGTTTGCAAATGGCAAGCAAAACAAGAATGACACGAATCTGCGATTAACAGCACGCTAGCACTTAGAATGCAACAAGTAACAATGCTACAGCACTCCAACGTAGCAACAAAGCATATGGCAGTAATCTACAGAGGATGCTTGACAAAAGATTAACATTGAGCTACGGCTAGATCACAACATAACAAGTTCAAACAAGCATGGCAAAAGTGCAAAAGATATCAGGTTCACAGACTTGGTGAAATTACTGGACATGGCAGAAACAGCATCAGGTAGCAATGTTCAGAGCATGAAAACAACATGCTACAGGAACTTAACATAGCAAAACAAGGCATGGCAGTATTCTACTAAACGCATATGACAAAAGTCCCTTACTGACCATAAGCCAAAAAGGACCAGAAGATATGATGGCAACCATGTAAACATAGCAAGTTTCATTAACAGGTTTCAGACTTTGCAGAAAACAGAGCATGGCAGAAACAAAAATATGAAGGCATCTTTGTGAGCTTGATGCACTCACCACAAGGCAATGCATGACAAAACAAGCATACCTACAGCAAGATGGCATGTTTATGAAGCTATCCAAGGCAAGATCAAGTACATAGCATGAATTAATCAACTACAACAAGCTTGGCAAAATTGAATAACACGTAAACAATCTGCCAGAAATATTTTATAGCAAAAGTAGAGCAAGATTGAGTCATGCTATAGCACTCCATAATTGCAAATAAGGGCAGGAATAGATCAATTACAACAATATCTACAAAACATCCTTACTGAACATCTCCAAAATATGCATGGATCTCTCTGTAGCATCAAGTTTACATGACAACAAAATAACAGCAGACAGACTTGGAGAAATACCAAGTCCCTGAAATCAGAAACATTACGGGGCCTAGTTTGCATGCTTGTGCTAGTCACCACGGAGAGCACAAAAATACATGGCATACACCACTGAAAAGATGGCATGGCATACAACAAAACACATGTAGAGCTCATGCCCATAAGATGCACAGATTAAATGATACAAAAATAACAAATCTCCAAGTTCTGCTAAGAACCAGCAGACAACAGCAACTTTCACTCTTGCACCAGAGATTTGGGAATCAAGATGGCCTCTAATGAACATGGGCAATTGAACAAACTGTAGAGCATCACGAGACGAACATTTCGATATATTACACGCGCGGAACGGAGCTATATGCAAAGAATTATGATGCTATGAACATGGGCACATGCTGATAAAATCAAAGACTTAGGAAAAATTCGAGGGTCTCGGGGTCAACCTTGGGTTGACCAGATCTGGATCGGCCGGAGTTCGGGGGCGGCTCGCCGGAGCTTGTGCTGCTCGCCGGAGCGAGGGAGGACGACGGCGAGGGAGAGGACGGCGAGGAGGACGACGAGGAGGGCCGGAGGGGGCACGCCAGCGCGGTGGAGGAGAGGCGCTCGGCGCGCGACGGCGGACGTCACCGACGACGTGGGGTGGCGAGGCGGCGGCGGAGGCGGCGGACGCCGGCGAGTGGCGGGGCGGCGGAGACGGCGGCGAGCGGAGGAGACGCGGGAGCGGGGCGCTCGCGGGGCGCGGGCAGCGTCGGGCCGCGGGGGCCGGCCCCGGGCCTCGGCGGGCTGCGGCGGCGCGGGGTACGGGCAGCGGCGCGGCTGCCACGTGGCGGGCGCTGGTTCGCTGCGGCTTCGTCCGGTGGCGGCTGGACGCGTCCGCCCGCGGAGAGGAGTGGGTTAGGGTTTGGACTGCGCGAAAAATTCGGGAGAGACACATATTTATAGGTAGAGGGAGCTAGGAGAGTCCAAATGAGGTGCGGTTTTCGCCCACACGATCGTGATCGAACGACCTAGAGCATGGAAGAGAGTTTGGTGGGTTTTGGGCTGGTTTTTTGAGGGGGTTTTGCTGCAACACACAAAAGAACTTTGTGGATGCCCGGTTAACCTTTGGAGTACCAAATGACCTCTAAATGGAACGAAACTTGACCGGTGGTCTACCGGTGGTATACCTAGGCCACTTGACAAGCCTCGGTCCATTCCGAGAATGTTTGACACCGTTCACGAAAGAAAACAAGAGGGGTGCACCTGAGGAGATGGGAGCGCCGGATTGCAAAACGGACTACGGGGAAAATGCTCGGATGCAAGAGACGAACATGTATGCAAATGCAATGCACATGATGACATGGTATGAAATGCATGACATGAACAAAAAGCAAAACGAAAGACAAAACCCAACCACGGAGGGAATATCATAACACATAGCCGAAAATGGCAGGAGTTGGAGTTACAAATATGGAAAGTTACATCCGGTGTGTTACAAACAGTATTCCGTGGAGTCCCGTTTTGTGGTACGCCACACCCCTCCCGATGAACAGGACCCCCGTTTCGACCGTAGGAGGTCCGTTTTGTCCGTTTTGCGGTACGCCACACCCCTCCCGATTAACAAGACCCCTGTTTCGACCGTAGGAGGTCCGTTTCGTCCGTTTTGCGGTACGCCACACCCCTCCCGATCAACAGGACCCCCGTTTCGACCGTAGGAGGTCCGTTTTGCGGTACGCCACACCCCTCCCGATGAACAGGACCCCCGTTTCGATCGTAGGAGGTCCGTTTCCTCCGTTTTGCGGTACGCCACACTCCTCCCGATCAACAGGACCCCCGTTTCGACCGTAGGAGGTCCGTTTCCTCCGTTTTGCGGTACGCCACACCCCTCCCCATGAACACGACGCATTCCGTTGCCTCCCCATGAACACGACGCATTCCGTTGCCTCCCCATGAACACGACGACGATGCTGTTTCTCTGTTCCGACCCAGCCATGTTCACGAGCCCTGGCCGTACGTATGCGCGAGTAGGCGTTCAAGACCCTGCCCGTATGTACACATACGCGGCCGTATTTTCTTTCTTGCACCCTGGCCGCTGTACATACGGGTACATGCTACATGCGCGCCTCTACTACGACACGTGCACGCCTCTACATCCACCAGTATATATGTACGTACACGTTCGCGACCAGAATGACAACGCTACGTACGCTTCGACCAGGTGGGTCCCGACTGTCAGGCACTTGTTTCACAAAAAAAGGCACTTCCTTGCCTATGAAGATGTAGCTGGTGGGTCCCAGCAGTCAGGGGGGCGAATCGTTTTTTTCGGACGCACTTCCTTGCGTGCGAAGATGTAGCTGGTGGGTCCCAGCAGTCAGGGGGAAACGTTTTTTTCATGAAATACAGTGGCCCGTCCGGTGGGTCCTAGCTGTCAGGTGGAGGAATCATTATTTTACGCATAATAAGGAGGCACTTCCTTGCTGCGGCCGTGGACCCAGCTGTCAGCCTCTCCATGTACAGTCCACGTCCGATGGAAGTCGTTCCTTGACCACGTTGACCATGCCGCGCCGAGAGCACCAGGGCGGTGGACGACGGCGAGGCCTAGGAAGGGGACGACGGGGAGCCGGGGAAGACGCGGCAGTGGAAGCCCGCGCGGAGAGGAGTACGAGGGTTCACCGGTTCGGCTGCGGTGTGAGGCTGCCGTCGCCGCAGGGCCTGGCCAGCGGTGGGAATAGTAGGGGACGGTGAGGCCTCCGCGGCAACACAGCCGGCCACGGGAGGCAGGAGCATGCAGCATGACCGGCGCTGCTTTGGGCGGCTGGAGCAAGAAGACCAGAGGTTGAAGAAGCACTACGGCCGTTGGATGGACATCGTACGGTCATTGGAGCTAGAATCGTTCATATTGACCAAAGTTGACAAAGGCCCCCCTCCCAGTCAACTTAGTAGGCCCACAAGTCAGCCTCCCACCATGGTGGGTCCCGGCTAGCAGGGGGAGTATTCATTTTTTTTGTGCGTAATAAGGAAGCACTTCCTTGCGTGCGAAGATATAGCTGGTGGGTCCGAGCTGTTAGCGGCGGTAACGTTTTTTCGCGAAATACAGAGGCCCTTTCAGTGGGTCCCTGATGTCAGGTGGAGGAATCATTATTTTGCACGTAATAAGGAGGCATTTCCTTGCGTGCGGCCGTGGACCCAGCTGCCGGCCTATCCACGTACAGTCCACTTCAGATGCATGTCGGTCGCTAACCATGTTGACCCGGCCGCGCCGAGAGCACCAGGGCGGTGGACGACGGCGAGGCCTAGGAAGGGAACGACACGGAGGCAGGGAAGACTCGGCAGTTGTTTCCCACGCGGAGGGGAGTACGACTGTACGAGGGTTTACTGGTTCGTCTGCCGTCGCCGAAGAATAACAGCACGTGTGGGTGAGTAGAGGGATGGCTAGGCCAGCGATGGGAGTACGATGGGGCGGTGAGGCCTGCGCGGCAGCAGAGCCGGCCGCGGGGAGGAGGGAGCAGGCAGTCCTATCGGCGCTTGTTTGAGCGGCTGAAGCAGGAAGAGCAGAGATTGAAGAAGCACGACGGCCGTTGGATGGCCATCCAACAGTCAATGCTTGTGCGTCAACCTTTTTTTAGGAAAGCCTCAAATCTGTGGAAAATAGCATATAGCCCATCTGCCATTATTTCTAATAATTTACAACCCATTTGCTAATTATTAAGGTTTTTTTTGGAGCCCATATTCTTTTTGTTAGCATTACAGCCCATATTGTGGCCACGGTTAAAAAATTATACGAAATTTTGCATATTTCGGTGCGGTCCGAACTGTTTTTAATCCCGAAATTTTGACTCACATTCAAACTGATTTTAAAAATAAATGTATATCAATATAAAATCCAACAAATTCTCCATGCATAAAAATTAATGTAATTTAAAATCTCGAAATGAAAAAAAGATATTTGAAACTAATTGCCGGTTTGATGTGTTTTAAAAATGTACAGCCCATTTCTCATTACTGATGGGCCATTTTCTCGGCCAGCCGAATGAAAGCTCTCCTCGTCTTGAAAGATTTGCAGCCCAACAGGCCTGACAAAGCGACTTACTTGGCAAATCACAAAAAACTGGGTTGTGGCCATGGACCCAGCTGTCAGCCTCTCCACGTACAGTACTCTTCCGATGGAAGTCGTTCCTTTGACCATGTTGACCACGCCGCGCGGAGAGCACCACGGCGGTGGACGACAGCGAGGCCTAGGAAGGGGACGACGCGGAGCCGAGGAAGACGCGGCAGTGGAAGCCCGCGCGGAGAGGAGTACGAGGGTTCACTGGTTCGGCTGCGGTGTGAGGCTGCCGTCGCCGCAGGGCCTGGCCAGCGGTGGGAATAGTAGGGGACGGTGAGGCCTCCGCGGCAGCACAACCAACCACGGGAGGCAGGAGCATGCGGCACGATTGGCGCTGCTTTGGGCGGCTGGAGCAAGAAGACCAGAGGTTGAAGAAGCACTACGGCCGTTGGATGGACATCGTACGGTCACTGGAGCTAGAATCGTTCATATTGACTAAAGTTGACAAAGGCCCCCCTCCCAGTCAACTTAGTAGGCCCACAAGTCAGCCTCCCACCATGGTGGGTCCCAACTAGCAGGGGGAGTATTCATTTTTTTGTGCGTAATAAGGAGGCACTTCCTTGCGTGCGAAGATATAGCTGGTGGGTCCGAGCTGTCAGCGGCGGTAACGTTTTTTCGCGAAATACAAAAGCCCTTTCGGTGGGTCCCTGATGTCAGGTGGAGGAATCATTATTTTGCACGTAATAAGGAGGCATTTCCTTGTGTGCGGCCGTGGACCCAGCTGTCGGCCTCTCCACGTACAGTCCACTTCAGATGCATGTCGGTCGTTGACCACGTTGACCAGGCCTCGCCGAGAGCACCAGGGCGGTGGACGACGGTGAGGCCTAGGAAGGGAACGACACGGAGGCAGGGAAGACTCGGCAGTTGTTTCCCACGCGGAGGGGAGTACGACTGTACGAGGGTTTACTGGTTCGTCTGCCGTCGCCGGAGAATAACAGCAGGTGTGGGTGAGTAGAGGGATGGCTAGGCCAGCGATGGGAGTACGGTGGGGCGGTGAGGCCTGCGCGGCAGCAGAGCCGGCCGCGGGGAGGAGGGAGCAGGCAGTCCTGTCGGCGCTTGTTTGAGCGGCTGGAGCAGGAAGAGCAGAGATTGAAGAAGCACGACAGCTGTTGGATGGCCATCCAACAGTCACTGCTTGTGCGTCAAACTTGTGGAAAACAGCATACAGCCCATCTGCCATTATTTCTAAAAATTTACAGCCAATTTGCTAATTATTAAGGTTTTCTTTGGAGCCCATATTCTTTTTGTTAGCATTACAGCCCATATTGTGGCCACGGTTAAAAAATTATACGAAATTTTGCATATTTCGGTGCGGTCCGAACTGTTTTTAATCCCAAAATATCGACTCACATTCAAACTGATTTTAAAAATAAATGTATATCAATATAAAATCCAACAAATTCTCCACGCATAAAAAATAATGTAATTTAAAATCTCGAAATGAAAAAAAAGATATTTGAAACTAATTGCCGGTTTGATGTGTTTTAAAAATGTATAGCCCATTTCTCATTACTGATGGGCCATTTTCTAGGCCAGCCGAATGACAACTCTCCTCGTCTTGAAAGATTTGCAGCCCAACAGGCCTGACAAAGCGACTTACTTGGCAAATCACAAAAAAACTTGGCTGTGGTCGTGGACCCAGCTATCAGCCTCTCCACGTACAGTACTCTTCCGATGGAAGTCGTTCCTTGACCACATTGACCACGCCGCGCGGAGAGCACCACGGCGGTGGACGACGGCGAGGCCTAGGAAGGGGACGACGCGGAGCCGGGGAAGATGCGGCGGTGGAAGCCCGCGCGGAGAGGAGTACGAGGGTTCACTGGTTCGGCTGCGGTGTGAGGCTGCCGTCGCCGCAGGGCCTGGCCAGCGGTGGGAATAGTAGGGGGCGGTGAGGCCTCCGCGGCACCACAGCCGGCCACGGGAGGCAGGAGCATGCGGCACGACCGGCGCTGCTTTGGGCGGCTGGAGCAAGAAGACCAGAGGTTGAAGAAGCACTACAGCCGTTGGATGGACATCGTACGGTCACTGGAGCTAGAATCGTTCATATTGACTAAAGTTGACAAAGGCCCCCGTCCCAGTCAACTTAGTAGGCCCACAAGTCAGCCTCCCACCATGGTGGGTCCCAGCTAGCAGGGGAGTATTCATTTTTTTTGCGTAATAAGGAGGCACTTCCTTGCGTGCGAAGATATAGCTGGTGGTTCCGAGCTGTCAGCGGCGGTAACGTTTTTTCACGAAATACAGAGGCCCTTTCGGTGGGTCTCTGATGTCAGGTGGAGGAATCATTATTTTGCGCGTAATAAGGAGGAATTTCCTTGTGTGCGGCCATGGACCCAGCTGTCGGCCTCTCCACGTACAGTCCACTTCAGATACATGTCGGTCGTTGACCATGTTGACCAGGCCACGCCAAGAGCACCAGGGCAGTGGACGATGGCGAGGCCTAGGAAGGGAACGACACGGAGGCAGGGAAGACTCGGCAGTTGTTTCCCACGCGGAGGGGAGTACGACTGTACGAGGGTTTACTGGTTCGTCTGCCGTCGCCGGAGAATAACAGCAGGTGTGGGTGAGTAGAGGGATGGCTAGGCCAGCGATGGGAGTACGGTCGGGCGGTGAGGCCTGCGCGGCAGCAGAGCTGGCCACGGGGAGGAGGGAGCAGGCCTAGACGGGGCAGCCCAAAACCATGTCCAACACTTGCCAAAACTTCGTCCCTCGTTTTCTTTGTGTTTCGCACACTCGACATTGTGTGGGCATTTTGACTGTGCATCATATGAACATGTGCTATGCATGAATGTTGATCAGCCTGATGTTAACTGGCTGGTAGTTCCATTTTCGACCATGAATAAAACTTCCAACATGATGTTAACCCTGTTTGAAAAGGCCATCTTAATATAAATGCTCTACCTCTGAAAGTTGCAGTTTCTTATCTGAAACTGAACTTGCAGTTTCTTATCTGAAACTGAAACTTGCAGTTTCTTCTCTGAGAATCACATTGTCTGCACTTTTATACTCCTATGAAACTACATTTTTTTAAGTGCTAAAAATAGATCTCTAGAATTCATAAAATACTTCATATGCTCAATACTGCAAATCTGAAATTCAAAAGACATTTATATCTGAAAGTACTCTCAAAATACACAACACAAAACACAATTCACAACCTGCAAATACTGACAACCCTAAGCTCCTCCTGACAATTCACAACCTGCCCAACTATTGGGCTAGGAGGGGGGCAGCCCCCTCCTATTCCTCGGCGGCAGACAGCCGCCCCGTGAGACGATGTGAACGGCGAGGGAGACGATGGCGGGGAAGCGTCGTCAGGCCAACTACTTTTCTCCTCTTGTAGTTGGGTTCGGTCGACGAAGACTCCACCGGCTCGCTCTGGCAGGACACCCTCACAAACGGCACCCTGTAGATGCTCGATCCTTCAATCTCTGGTGGATGCTCCATCTGGGATCGATACTCCCAGCACCGCTCCCTCACGATCGGATTCGGTGAATCTGTTTGCTCCATGGCCCAGAGGAGCAGCTCTATGTACTCCGGCGCGACTCCCTCCGAGAGTATCGCTGCCTTTTCGCTCTGTTGCAGATATTTGGCCATGGATGTCGCCGTCGCCGCTAGTTGGTCCTTGTTGTCAAACCAAGACTGTATCTCCAACATCCTAGCTAGCTTCACAGGGTCGCCGTCTGCGATCCTCACGTATCGGTTGTACTCCTCCATCGATCTACTTCTCCACAACACCTTCACTCACCGGCAGTGGTTTTTGAATGGAAGAGGGGAGGAGCAGCGCTGGTTTTGGATTAGAACGGGAGAGGAGCGACGCTGGTTTTGGACTGGAACAGGAGAGGAGGGGCGGTGGTTTTGAAATGGAAGAGGAGAGGAGCGGCGCTGCATTTAGATTGGAACAGGAGAGGAGCGGCGGTGGTTTAGGAGGAGAAGAGCGGAAGAGCGGCGCTGGTCTTGGAAGTATTTTTTGTTGTTTTGCGTATTTTGGGTCAAAGTTTGACCACGTACTGTATTTGACAAGCAAAATGTGAATGCATGTCACCAAAAATTGTATCGTTTGGTTCGTATCTGAATGTACTTTCAAATTATATTATTTTTGCAACATATAACATATATTTTATGTGCGAAGAGAGCAACACTAGCAAGCAAGCGCGGAGGCTCCTGCCTATATAGTGGAGTAGTACTAGTTTTCTTTTGTCTACCGGAGCCGGCTTGACCTCGTCAATGACTGTCAAGAAGTCTTCATGCACGTGGCCCGGAGGCGCAGTTGTCGTCATTTTGATCTGAAGCGCCGGATTATAACATATAACACGAAAAAATGCCACATGACAAGAAATCATAACCTCACTGCCCAAAGGAGACAACATGAATCCCGACGGACAAACTAGACGAGGAACAAAGCTCAAATTAAAGATAAACTCGTAGAAAAGGGGTCCGTCGATAGATGTCCTAATTAACATAGTCGGCTTGACCTAGATGGCAGCCGAGTAGTCACTGTTCGTGCATGTGCCCCCAATGACTAGCCCAACTCAGTTGTCGCTGTTTAACCCTCGAAGTGATCCGAAGCACATGACACCTAATTTTGCGAGATGACAAGAAACCTTTTTTTAGATTCTCAGCACAACTACAGCCATGTACAACACAACCTGCACGATATGTAGACGATAGCCAATCTAGGCGTGTCTGCTGGAGTCTGGTCACATGCATGGACGAACTGATCTTCCGTGTCTTGCAGGGATTGTCCAGGCACCAACGTAGTACAACACTTCTCTAGTACTATCGCTCGTCTCCCTCTTCTATTAAGTCACCCGACTTGCGGGGCCGGGGAGTGTGCCTATGGTCGGTTCTCAATTGCCGTCCCACATGTGTGTGCAAACGCAATATGACGCGCGTTCCATTCGGAGAGCAGCGTGCCAGACCGACCGGCCGTCTGGGGTGCGACGCGAACGCGACGGGCGTGCTGTATACTTCGTACATGTGTACCGCCGTTTTCTAGACGCTTTGCTCCATGGCGCGGGCGCAATCCATGGATACAAAATTAGTATACTATATACTATTTAAAAGTCGAGGGCGGGGCTTTTCCTGCACGGTAGGTGGGGCAGTTCCGCCTAGTCGGTTCGACAGAGATGCGAGAAGACGAGGGAGTAGGCTGCTGCAAACGTAGGGCTGTGTGATTTGACAGCGAGTTACTGCTGGATAGGTGGGGCCCCGTGATTTGACTTGCCATTATCATTTTAACTGCGGCGCTACGACCGGCGTGAGTCTCCCGATTCCTGACCACCTCCATCCAGGTGCCTCTCCCAATGCTCCACCATGTAGTAGAGGCTGGCTCTTGCATGAGAGCCCACTTCTCCACTTTTTCCTTGCCTCTCTTTCCTCCACATATGCAAAAATGCCATGTAAAGCGCACTATTGTACTTACTTTTACTTGCTCCTACAGGTGCTTAAGCTTGCCACATAGGCATAAAGTCTGATGTGGCAAGTTAATCAAGAAGAGAGAGACTAGTTTGGTGACCCAAGGAAGAAACGGTGCTAAGCGCGTGTACCTAGGTGAAAAGACAATTTTGAGTCTATAGCTAATTAAATGAAGCAAACTTAGCAACACCATTTCATTGGAAGAGGTCACTCCTTGGCAAATGCAATAAATACTAGTACTCCCTATGTCCCATAATATAAGAACATTTTTGGCACTACACTAGTGTCAAAAACGTTCTTATATTATGGGACGGAGGGAGTACGAAGAAAGAGATAGAGAGGAGTAAAAATAATTACACTTATAGCCAACCTTATAGCCAACCTTGTTGTAGTATGAGTGACTAAGTGATGACTATGTATGACATGCCAACATCAGATAGGCTAACGCACCGTGTTAAATCTCCAAGGGCGCGACCGCGCGAGCGACGCGACGGTCGTGGTAGGCGCGACCATGATACGGGCTGCTGGCAGCCCTTGGATCTGAGATCAAATGGTCGCATGCTAAGTTACTGAAAATTTGCAGAATAACCCTCCAGGATAGGATATTGGGATAATTAGATTTATGCCCCTAGTTGTGTCCCACTCGTCTATTTTACCCCTAATTCCCAAAAGTCACCGGTTCTGTCCAAGTCACTTTGCTCCTCTTATGCTTTTGCCCTTTGACCGTTTGACCGTCAGTTTGAAAACTTCATAACTAATTCATACTGAATCAGAAAAATGCAAATAAGATACCAAAATGTTCAGAAAAACATCACCTATATGTTAGTGTCATTTGCATTCATGAAAATAGTGTTGGAAAGTGCACATCCGAGTTTTAGCTCTTTCGATACCACCATGAATAGTGAACTCTAAAAAAATTCAAAAAAATCAAAAAAAATATGGTGGCGAAGAACAACAAATGTTCTAAGTGCTTGCCAAGTTTCATTAGGGAACGACATTCGTGGAAGTCGTGGCAAAAAAATAATCTATTTTGGAGTGCTGATTGTTTTTTTTGCCGTGGCACCCACGAATGTTATTCCCTGATGAAACTTGGCAGGCACTTAAAACATTTGTCATTCTTTGCCACCAATTTTTTTAAATTTTTTTGAACTTTTTTTGATTTTAATATTCATGGTGGTAGCATAAGAGCTAAAACTCGGATGGGCACTTTCCAACACTTTTTTCATGAATGCAAATGACACTGACATATAGGTGATGTTTTTCTAAACATTTTGGTATCTTATTTGCATTTTTCTGATTTAGTATGAATTAGTTATGAAGTTTTCAAACTGATGGTCAAACGGTCAAAGGGCAAAAGCATAATAGGAGCAAAGTGACTTGGACAGAACTAGTGACTTTTGGGAATTAGGGGTAAAACAGACGAGTGGGACACAACTAGGGGCATAAATCTAATTATCCCTAGGATATTCACCCATAGGTCTAGAATCACGCCATGCAACCGTTCAATCTCAGATCCAAGGGCTCTCGGAAGCCCGTATATGGGAGAATGGAAAGCCACTACCCTGCCGTTCGCATGCTGGCAGTTCGCTCCTACTCGTCCCCGCACGTCCTTCAATACTACGGCGGTTTGCTCCTAGTCGTCCCGTCCATTCACATTACGGCAGTTCCACTAATCCTAACCCTCCTCCCAAATCCATGGCGTCCCAAATCTCCACGATCGGCGGTGAGTACAAGGTTAGAACCATCACCGGCGATGAGTTCGACGTCATCTACACCCGTTGTTCCGCGACGGTGAAAGGATGCCTTTCTCGCTTCAGACGCATGTTCGAAGACTCAGATGATGAGTGGGTCGCTGGGCTAGATGTTGAGTACACCATAGTCCTGGGACGAGAGAAGGATCTCAAGGACGAAGAGAGGAAGAAGCCCGTCGTGATCCAGGTTTGCGTGCATGACTTATGCTTGGTCTACCACATATGCCATGCCGACGTTGAGTGCCAGGATTTTAAGGACTTCCTTGAGACCAACCTAGTCAACTTCGTTACTGTAGACTTTGGTAACGACAAAGAAGTCCTGCGTCGGATAGGCCTCATTGTAGGCAACACCTTCGACCTCCAGAAGAATCGGCTGGTGTCCTCTCGTCAGCCTTCAATGTTGACCCTAGTAGGAGCCATGGTTCATCCTTCGTACGGTAAACTGGAGAAACCTCCATACACGTTTCATCATCATGCATGGCAGCGGAATGTACTAGATATAGACCACATCCACTACGCTGCAATGGATGGCTACCTTTGCTTCAATATCTACAAGGGTTGGATGAAGAGCAACAACCAAGTGTGCGGTTCAAGCAAATAAGTATCGGCCAAGAGGAAGAGGGACAAGGACGAAGTCGAGGACGTGGACGAGGACTCCGAGTAAGGTGGCAGTGTCGTTGCTCATGGTGGTTCTAATGCAGGGTGTTGAGGATGTAGACCTTAGAGTCACCCGCCAGGAGGGGCCGGGTTACTCGTACGGTCGTTGCCAGAAGCCCGGAGCCAAGTTTTAAGACGATGGGCCAGAGATGGGCTGAGACCCGGATATGGCTTAAAGCCCGTAGTTACAATCATTATTATAGTAGAACTTGTAGTATAAGGCAAGTATAGTTTAGAGTCCGAGCCGGACACTCTTATGAGCCGGCCGGGACTCTAAGGGCTGCTGGGCGTGTTCCTCCCTATATAAAGGGACGACCCGGCAGCAGTTTAAGGGTGAGAACAATATCATCGAGAGCCGGGGATAGTTGCTTAGCTCCTGGCGATCGTAACCCTAATCAATATCACCTCAAACTGGACGTAGGCTTTTACCTTCACCGTAAGGGGCCGAACCAGTATAAACCCTTGTGTTCCTTGTCCCGCATAACCCCTTCAAGCTTCCTAGTTGCGATGGCTCCACGACTAAGTCCTAGCTCAAGGACATCTGCCGTGACAATTCCACGACAGTTGGCGCCCACCGTGGGGCCAGCGCACGGTGGATTTGAGTTCTTGAAGGGCAACTTCGAAGGGCTCAAGGGATACGCCGTGGGCCGGATGACCAAGAGTCGTCGCGGCAAGCTCTACATCAACGATGCGGACTGGGGCCCCGACGCCGGCTCAATTGAGTACGGGTACCGGGTCCCCTTCGGCGGAATTCATGTCTTCATTGGCAAGATTGGTGAGCCGGGCCCCGAGCCGGATCTCTGCGCTGATCTCGTCGAAACGGCTCAGCGCGCACGACCCGCCCGGGCCCGGCCTGCCTTAAGGCGCGCTTTTGTGGGATGCATCCATGGAGGGCCCTCTGATCCATCCGGGTCTGGTGATGAGGCGGCCGCCGGCTCTGACGGCGAGTCGGCCACTGATGAGTCAAACTCGTTGTACCGACTTCAAGATGGCAGGCTCATGGGTTGTTCCGATGGCGACAGTATTCCGGACCTTTTTGAGCCGCCAAGTCAGGTTGGAGTTTTTATGGCTGGTGCGCAGCCTGTTTAGAACCCCGCTGCTGGATCGGGAAACCCGGTGCCTTCTCCGGCTCAGGTGCTGATGGATCTCACGGACAAGATGACGGCCCTGTTAACCGCCACGGTTGGCCCGGCGGATCAAGCCCACCATGATGCGGAGGTGGCACAGTTGAAATTGGATCTGATAAAAGCTAAAGAGGATCTTGCAGCAGAAGGAATCAGGCTGGCTGCGGAGCGGGCGGCTCTCGATGCCCAGACTCAGCTGATTCAGGCGCAGTCCTTCCAACTCACGATGGATCAGAACGCGGCCAATGAGGTCATGAGAAGGAGGCATCAAAAGGCCCAGTCCCGACTCCCGCCGGTTTACGATCCACGCAACCTCTTCAACACGCCAGGTGCAGGGTCTAGTAACCCACCAGGGGTCATAGCACCCGGGTCTGGACCCCTTATTCAGCCGCGAGTGATGGGGCCTCCCCAAGTGCCCCCTGCCCTGCCTCAGTATGTGCCAATACCCCCGGGTCATTATAATAACCCGCTGGAGAACATGGTCGCTGCGGCAGCACGGCTGGCGGCCCTACCAGTTGACGGTGACTCTCCGACGGCTATCGAGACCTGCCGGGTCAGGGAACTCCTTCAAACAGCACTGGCGCAGCAAGAGGCGTACTCCTACAGCCGGGACAGGATCCACTCGACTCCTCGTCCAGGCCAGAGCCCGATTTACAGCCGGCACATGGTCTCGGCAACCGGCTCAAGCAACGTCCGACGCCATGACCCGCCCCCTGGCCATGGCCCGGCTCATAATGGAGCCTTTTACGCAGCGGACCAAGCACGGCAAGAGGCGGAGCAAGCGCCTCAATTGACGGCTTACCAGACCCCCCCGGCTTACCCGACGACTTCCGTTGATGTGGGTATCCCTACCAGGACCGGGGGTGTTCCTTGTTTAGTGCCAGCTATCCGTAATGAACGTCTGCCTAAGGACTTCAAGGGCCCTAGGAAGGTGCCTAACTATACAGCTGACTTACAACCCGCGGCCTGGATTGAGAGTTATGAGATGGCTATGGAGCTACTGGAGGTCAGTGAGGCGGCCATGGCCAAGTATTTCACCATGATGTTAGATGGAACTGCCCGTACATGGTTGAAAGGGCTACCACCGAATTCCATTGGGTCTTGGGCTGAGCTGAAAGCCCGGTTCATCCAAAACTTCAAAGATACCTGTAGGCAGTCTATGACAATTGTGGATCTGACCAACTGTAAGCAGCAGGAGGGTGAATCCACGACCCATTGGGTTCGCCGGGTCAAGGAGATCATACATTCATCGGATAAGATGGATGCCGGCTCTGCAGTCTTAATGTTGGAACAAAACTGTCGCTTTGTGCCCCTAAAGATGAAACTTGGGCGGCTTAAACGTGACTGCATTGATATGGGTACACTAATGGCGGCTCTTGTCAAGTACGCCGATTCCGATGGTACCAAGGATCCCCCTTCAGATGATGAAAGGACAGGGAAGGGAAAGAAGAACGGCAATGGCAAGGGTCCTCAGTTTAACCCGGGGAACCAAGGAGGAGGCAAGCGCAAGGCCGATGGCAGCCTAGAGTTCGTAGCCAACGCGAGCTCCCAAGGTAACAACCAGTGACGCAAGGGGAGGCCCCCTCCCCGAGGCGCCGGGTCAGGACCTTCTCTGGAGCAGCTGTTGAATGAACCTTGTCCGAGACACGGCTCTAGAGAGAAGCCAGCGACTCATCTGTGGAAGGATTGTGCAATCATGAAGGCCTTTAAAAACTACAATGGCCCGGGTGGTGGCTCAGGTGCCGGCGGCTCAGGCGCCGGCGGCTTTCATGGCCCGGGGGGCGGCTCAAATTCTGGCCCTCAGGGCGGTCAAGGGGGCTTTAATCAACAGTCTGGCCAGGGTCATCAACAGCAGCAGGGGGGTTATCAGACCAATCCAAAGCAGCTTAGCGGTGGACAGTATCATGTGTTTACCACTAGTTTGTGCAAACGAGATCAGAAGCTTCACAAGAGGGCTGTGAATGCTGTTGAGCCGGCAGTTCCACGCTACTTGCGGTGGTCTGAGCAGCCTATAGTGTGGAGTAGGGAGGATCACCCTCCCCGGGTGGATAACCCGGGCCACTTGGCCTTAGTGGTGGCTCCTCAGGTGGGAGGCTATAAGTTCACAAAGGTACTCATGGATGGAGGCAGCAGCATCAATATCCTCTATTATGAGACTTTTCGCCGTATGGGGTTGGTTGATAAGAACCTCAGCCAGTCAAACACTATCTTCCATGGTGTGGTACCTGGTAAGTCGGCTTATCCAGTCGGCAAGATCGAATTGGAAGTGGCTTTTGGTGATGAGAACAACTACAGGGTGGAGAAGTTGACCTTTGAGGTGGTCAAGATAAGAAGTCCATACCATGCTATATTTGGACGGCCGGCTTACGCCAAGTTCATGGCACGGCCGTGTTATGTGTACTTACAGCTCAAAATGCCGGGTCACAATGGGACTATTACGGTTCACGACAGCCGGAAAGTGGCTCTAGAGTGCGAGGAAGGCGACGCGGCTTATGCAGAGTCTGTTTGTGCTACAGAGGAGTTGAAGTTTTACAAAGACAATGTTGACCCAACAGATATGACCTCTCTGAAAAGGCCAACCACGGAGAATGAACCGGCAATGAAATTTAAATCAGCTGACGAGACTAAACTTGTTGATTTTGTTCCAGGTGACTCGTCTCAGCAGTTTAGCATCAGTGCAAATCTGGACCCGAAATAGGAAGGCGCGCTCATCGAGTTCATCCGTGAGAATAGGGACATCTTCGCGTGGAAACCTTCTGACATGCCAGGTGTACCTAGAGAACTCGCTGAGCACACTCTCAATGTTGATCCGGAATTTAAGCCCGTCAGACAGTTCCTTCGGCGGTTTAATGAAGAGAGGCGAAAAGCTATTGGTGAAGAAGTGGCCCGGCTCTTGGCGGCCGGGTTTATCGTTGAAGTCTTTCACCCAGAGTGGTTGGCTAACCCGGTGCTCGTGCTCAAGAAGAACGGCACCTGGCGGATGTGTGTGGACTACACGGACATGAACAAGGTGTGTCCGGCTGATCCTTTTGCCCTCCCCCGTATTGATCAAATCATTGATGCTACGGCAGGTTACGCACGCTTAAGTTTCTTGGATGCTTATTCCGGGTATCATCAGATTAAGATGGCAGTTAAGGACCAGGAGAAGACGGCGTTTATCACTCCTTTTGGAGCCTTCTGCTATGTGTCTATGCCCTTTGGACTCAAGTGTGCACAGGCGACTTACCAGCGTTGTGTACAGAATTGTCTTCATAAACAGATCGGGCGCAATGTTCACGCTTACGTGGATGATATTGTGGTTAAATCCATCAAAGAGGAAACCCTGATAGATGATTTAAGGGAAACCTTTGATAACCTCCGGGTTTATAAAATGATGCTTAACCCGGCCAAGTGTGTTTTTGGTGTTCCTGCAGGCAAACTATTGGGCTTTTTGGTTTCTGACAGAGGTATTGAGGCTAACCCGGAGAAGATCAAGGCCATCACCTCCCTAGCTAAGCCGGCGTGTATAAATGATGTCCAGCGCTTGGCGGGTCGCATTGCTGCTTTAAGCCGGTTTATAAGCCGTTTGGGTGAGAAGGCCATGCCCTTATATCAGTTGATGAAGAAGACTGATAACTTTGTCTGGAATGATGCAGCTAATACCGCTTTTGAGGATTTGAAAAAGCAGCTGGCAGAGCCCCCAGTCCTTGCTGCTCCGGTTGATAAGGAGCCCTTGCTACTGTATGTGGCGGCAAACGCACGAGCCGTCAGCGTGGCTATTGTGGTGGAGCGCAAGGAGGTGGGTAAGGAGCATCTGGTTCAGCGGCCGGTTTATTATGTCAGCGAAGTGCTCATTGAGTCCAAGCAGCGGTACCCGCATTGGCAGAAGCTTGTGTATGGGGTGTTCATGGCGAGCCGGAAGCTTAAGCATTATTTTCAGGGTCATCCCATCACGGTGGTCAGTTCTGCCCCTCTTGGTGATATTATTCAAAACAGAGAGGCCACAGGGAGAATTGCTAAGTGGGCTATAGAACTTGGACCCCATGGCCTCAAATATGTGCCACGCACTGCTGTTAAATCTCAGGCTTTGGTGGATTTCATCAATGATTGGACAGAGTCACAAGTGCCCAAGCAAAAGCCGGATAACACCTATTGGACTATTCACTTTGATGGGTCCAGGCAGCTGGAGGGCTCGGGGGCTGGCGTTGTATTGGCTTCCCCTAAAGGTGACAAGTTCCATTATGTCCTACAGTTGATGTTTCCTTGCACTAACAATGCAGCTGAATACGAGGCTTTGCTCCACGGTCTTCGGGTGGCTAAGGAGATGAGCTTAAGCCGGGTAAGGTGCTTTGGTGACTCAGACTTGGTGGCTCAACAAGTATCAGGCACGTGGGATTCTAAGGATCCTCTCATGGCAGCTTATCGCCGCGAGGTTGATGCCATTGCTGGGCACTTTCAGG
Organism: Aegilops tauschii subsp. strangulata; assembly: GCF_002575655.3. Taxonomy (NCBI): domain Eukaryota; kingdom Viridiplantae; phylum Streptophyta; class Magnoliopsida; order Poales; family Poaceae; genus Aegilops; species Aegilops tauschii. Next base: position 394,883,631 of record NC_053037.3, read on the forward strand.
GATACCAAGTGGAGCACATTGATCGCAGGAAGAACGAGGCGGCTGATGCTTTAAGCCGGCTAGGCTCTCGCGAAAGCCGGTGCCGCCTAACGCTTTCCTAGATGTCCTGTATAGCCCTTCTGTTAAGTTGCCTACAGAGGAGGACTTGGCTATCCCTGACCCGGAGGCACGACTGGTGGCGGCTCTTCATGTCATACCAGACTGGACAATGCCATATCTGGCTTATATAACCCGGGGAGAGTTGCCTGAGGATGAAACTTTGGCCAGGAAAATAACCCGACGGGCTAAGTCAATGATCGTCATCGATGGCGAGTTACATCATCGCAGTGTTTCAGGGGCATTTCAGTGTTGTATCTCCCCTGAGGAAGGCCAAGAGATCTTGCATGAGATCCATGAAGGGGATTGTGGCCATCATGCCGGCTCAAAATCCCTTGTGGCCAAGGCTTTCTGTCATGGTTTTTATTGGCTGACGGCTCATGCTGATGCAGAGGACTTGGTCAGTAAATGTGATGGTTGCCAAAGGTTCTCACGACGGGCTCATGTGCCGGCTCAGGAGTTGAGGATGATCCCAATCACTTGGCCCTTTGCGGTCTGGGGGCTTGATATGGTTGGGCCTTTTAAACGGTCCAAGGATAAGAAGACCCACCTCTTGGTGGCAGTTGACAAATTCACAAAGTGGGTGGAAGCTGAGCCAGTTAGCAAGTGTGATGCAGCCACGGCGGTTCAATTTATGAAAAAGGTGATTTTCCGTTTTGGCTTTCCGCACAGCATTATAACTGACAATGGCACCAATCTTTCCAAAGGCGCCATGGAGGAGTTTTGTCAACGAGAGCATATCCGACTTGATGTTTCTTCAGTGGCTCATCCTCAATCCAATGGTCAAGCTAAGAGAGCTAATCAGGAGATTCTGAAGGGCATCAAGCCCCGGCTTCTGGTCCCTTTGCAACGGACGCCGGGTTGTTGGGTGGAGGAGTTGCCCTCCGTCTTATGGAGCATCAATACTACTCCTAACAGATCTACAGGCTTCACGCCTTTCTTCATGGTTTATGGAGCGGAAGCAGTCCTCCCCAGTGACATCCGTCACGACTCACCTCGCGTGGCGGCTTATGTTGAGACGGATAATGAACAGGCGCGCCAAGATGCTCTTGACTTGTTGGATGAACAGCGTGATGTGGCAGCAGCCCGGTCAGCGATTTACCAACAAGACTTGCGCCGTTATCATAGCCGCCGGGTCAAATCCCGGGTCTTCCAGGAAGGCGACCTTGTGCTCCGGCTCATCCAGGATCAAACAGATGCACACAAGTTATCCCCACCTTGGGAAGGGCCCTTTGTGGTCAGCAAGAACTTGCACAACGGGTCATATTACCTCATTGACATTCGGGAGCACAAAGATTCAGGTAAGTCTGAGGAAGAGACCCGTCGGCCGTGGAACATAGCTCAGCTTCGGCCTTACTACACTTGAGCTACCGGCTCTCGTGGTGTACATATTTATCTCAGCCATGTATATATTATGATAAGCAATAAAGCAGGACCTCTGTCCTTTTTTCTCCTCCAAATATGCGTGTGTTGTTTTTATTGCAAGATTACATGCTGACTCAAAGGAGGATCCGGCTTATGATCGTATTCGAATCTAGCCGTAAGCAGTAAAGTCACTTGGGGGCTTCCTGTTCAAACATGGGTCGTATCCGAACCAAAGAGAACATAGCTGTCGATACCCATTTGATTGGCAAAGTGCCGAGCTCATTGGGAGGTTGCCTTTGGTCATATTTGAACCATAGTTTAACCCCTCTGAGAACCGACGTGGATCGTATTCGAATCAGCGTCATTAAACAATTTTAAGAATCACTTGGGGGCTTCCTGTTCAAACATGGGTCGTATTCAAACCAAAGAGAACATAGCTGTCGGTACCCTCTTGATTGGCATCGCCACACCCACTGGGGGCTATATGATCGTATCCGAATCTTGGCTTAACCCCTTTGGGCCGGGTCTCTGGTCGTATTCGAACCGGAAGCCCCTAAGTTCTTTTGCTTTTTCACAAGTTTACTCTGAGGTATACATGACCGGGTCTCACTTGCCGGCTTAACTTTGGTTTACAGTGTTAGTTGCACGTCATGGGTGTCATCAAGGCAAGTAAATCAGAGTTAAGATGTCAACCTTACTACCCGGATTATTTAAACCGGAAGTATACCTACAGGCCGTTAAGTGTGATTGTTACGGCTATGTTCAGAGTATAATTAAGGACCAGTCTTTTTTGATTCATATTCCGGGTTATCTATCTCAAACACCTGATTCTCAGGGCGGTAAGCCGCCTCGAGACTTGTGATTTGCCTTTCTATGCAGATACTTAAAGGCACCTTTTGAGGTTGAGAAAAACAAAGGGATGATTATGACCCGGAGAAACATCAAAGAGACAAATTCAAAGGGCTTTCGCAGTCAAAACGTGCATGATGGCACGGCAGAGATAAACTGTTGCACCTACTCTATTACAATAACTCTTCAAGTCTAAAAGGTGGAACAATGTTTGATAACCCGCCAGCTAAATTATGATGCCCGCTGGGTTGAAGTCCCCGGCTCATTCCTGTCTTCTCCTCCGGCTGATCCTAAGACCTCAAAGGTGGATGATTTCCAGTCGATGCCGCTGAGAGCTTCGAACTGGGCTTCTTCGTCAATTAACCCGGCCGGGTCAATCTCCGGGGCGAAGGTGTGCTGACGAGCCGGAGGGATCAGATTGAGAGCTTCATAACGAGGGGTTGGAATCCTCTGATTCTCCGCATCATAACCCGGCTGGTACTTGGTTAAGTCGGTGTCGTTCCCGAGGAGGGTGGCCACCGGGCGTACAGCCTTCACACACGCCGCGAAGTCCTTCTGGTCGAAGGCTGAGCCGTCTTCCTTCAGGCTTGGGTAACCCAGGGCGATGTCTGCCAGGTCTAGCTCCGGTAGGAATGCTTTGGCCCGGCTCAGCGCGGCGATTGCTCCGGCTCTCGCGGAGGCCCGTCGTAGCTCCTGGATCCGTTGCGGCAGAACAGCGAGCCGGCGCAGGACTTCGGCAAGATGAGTTGGCACCTCGTTGGATAGGGCCACCACAGCTAAGGCGCGCTGTGACCCGGTGTAGAGCTGTTCCACCAGGGTGTACACGGCCTTTAACTTGGTGACCACACTCTGGTTGAGGTTGGCACTCCTGGGACCTGTTTAACAGACTCAGATAAGCCGGTGACAAGGATGAATCATGACATATACAAACTTGATGAAAGCCGGTGAGGCGACTTACCGAAGATAGCAGCTACCATTTGGGAAACCTGGCGCTTTAGGCCGGAGAGCTCGGCTGTCTTCTCAGCGAGAGCCTTCTCCGCCTGTTCCGCCCGGGTCACCAGTGCGGCCTTCTCTTCGACCCAGGCTTTTCTCTCAGCATCAAACTCGGTCTTCAGTTTTTCTTGAGTGGCGATGCTGGATACAAACTTGGCGTTTGCCTTCCGGGTCTCCGTCTCCTGCATCTTCAGCCGGCTCTTGAGATCCGCAAGATCCGCCTCTAGTTTCTTGCCAACAGCCTGCATATATTTCCGGGTTAATTAACAGTCATTGTATAAGTCCCAAGCATTTTCCAAGCAAAGACACTTGGCACTTGGGGGCTAATGCATATTGAACGTATCTATCTACATACTTCCGGCTCAGTTGAGTAAGCCGGAACCTAAGTCTACAACGTATTCAAGCATAAGTCGTCGACTTGGGGGCTAGCATGGCAAAGGTAACTACGCAGTAAAGTAAGAAGACAGCAGAAGGATACCTCAGATTTTTGTTGGATCTGGTTGACCATGGCAACCTCGGCGTCCCGGCTCTTGTGTACTTGGCTGATGTAGCCAGAGACGAGCTCTCCAATGCTCAAGTCGGTGTAGCCGGAGAGGTCCAGGTTCACCCGGTGAGGCTGCAGCAATTCCCCCTTCGCGGAGCATTTGGCCAACGCGGTCGGTCTCCCCGGCTCAACGAATTCCGTCCGGGTGATTACCACATCCGGGTCGTCTGCTGGTGGAGCTGAGCCGGAGGCCTCCGGGTTAACCGAAGCTTCGGTCGTTGCCTTGGTAGTCGGGGCAGGGGCCTCAGGCGTCGTTTCCATTGGAGCGGTGGCTTCGGGGGCGGAGGTAGCTGGCGGCTCTTGAACCGTCGCCTCCGGGTCAGGTAAGTCTGGCACTCCGGCTGACCTGGTCTTCTTTGCTCTTTTGGTGAGCTTTGCCTGGGCGCTGAAAAGACAGAAGTGTTAGGTATACAAAGAGTAAGTACAGACAAAGATAATGTAAGAAGATTGTCGTTACCCGGGCGCAGTCTTGAAGGCTGGCAGATTTGACTGCATGGAGTCACCCGAAGAGGGGGAGGTCTCCTGATAATTGGAGTCAGAAGAGTTGAGTGGCTGATGGATAACACCCGCCAACGGATGAAAAGGGTACAAGTGAGAAAAAACCTCAGTGCGACGCTTCCTTGTTGCGTCGGGTAACCCGGCGGAGAGGTCGGTGTCCTTGCGGGCCCGGGTGTGACGCCGGCTCTCGTGAACCTGCTGCTTCAAAAGAAATTGAGGGTCTTGATGAGCTAAAGGATGTGAAAAGCTTACTTTCCGGGTTACTCTTCGGACTTTCAGCTGTGGCAAGGGCTCCGAGTCGGAGGAAAGTGACATTACCTCTTCAACTACCGGGTTACTGGCGCCGGTGTCATCCTGTCAATGAGCAAAGTGTTGATAAGGCGGACAGCAACAAACAACAAATATAGCAAGAATTTAAAGGTTTAAGGGTTACCTCTGACTCGGAGCTATCGCTTAATTGCATTAGCTCCGAAGCAGTGGGTCTGCTTCCCTTTTTGCGAGGGACAGCTTTCTTGGCGGCTTTCTTCGCCTTCCTGGCCTTCTTGGCCGCTTCATGGTCATATTTGACCCGCCAGAACTTATCATCAGCCTGAAAGATACAATGATTGATTCTTAAAACGGTTCAGATAAAGGTTATATACAGACAAAGATAAAAGTTAAAGTCAGCGGCTTACCGCTGGGGCTGGATTGGTCTTGCAGAAGGGGGCTAACCCGGTTCTTCCGCAATCTGCCAGGCTCTCGTTTAGAAGAGCCTTGGTCTCTTCCTCTGCAACGTCTTCTGGAAGATCATTGCGACTGTGCCTCTGCGGGTCATCCTTTCGCCTGGTGTACTCACACATTAAGCCGGGGCGGCGGCTCAATGGGATCACACGCCATGAGATCCAGACCCGGACCAGGTCAATTCCGTTCAGACCGTTGCCTAGCAGGGCCTTGATCTTATTGATAGTTGGAAGCAGAGGCTGGCGTTCCGCTGCAGTCAGTTTGTCCGACAGCGGATGAGTCGGCTCTAGACGTGTTGGGCGAAAGCCGGGCAGCGGGTTCTCGTCAGCCGGGGACGTATCTTAACAATAGAACCAAGTCATATTCCAGTCCTTGGGGTGGCTCGGCGGCTCCGCGTAAGGGAAAAGACAGTCCCTACGCCGTTGGATGGAGATGCCGCCTAACTCCAGACTTGGCCCGTTGGCACACTCATTTTTGGCGGTTTAAGTAAAACAGCTCTCTGAAGAGCAGCAGACTCGGCTCTTCTCCAAGATACACTTCGCAAAAGACTTGGAAGTTACAGATGTTGGATATGGAGTTGGGTCCTATATCCTGAGGCCGTAAGTCAAAGAAGTTGAGCACGTCCCTGAAAAACTTTGAGCCGGGCGGTGCGAAGCCCCGGCTCATATGATCTGCAAAGATCACTACCTCCCCGTCCCTTGGTTGTGGTCTCTCTTCCGACGGGTCAGGGGCACGGTAGGACATGATTTCCTTCTTAGGTAAATATCCGGACTTAACAAAATTGGCCAGGGTCTCGTCGGTGACGTTGGATCTCATCCAGTTGCAAGTGATGGGAGCCTTGGGAGGCATGGTGAAAGTTGGTGGTCTATGATACAGAGAAAAAGTGTCCGGGTTAATTATAAGCCGGAGATCTATCGTTCAAGCTAAGATGGCGGCTTATGAAGGGGACTAATGATATATACTCAGGTACAGTGGATTATTTAAGCCGCAGGGGCATTCAAGACAAGATTGATTGTGTACGGCTTTATCACAGTTAAGCCGGGGGATTCTATAAGGCATGGTTCTCTTTAAACCGGAGGATTCTACAACGCGTGGGTTTTTTTAACCCGGAATCGTAAGCCGCCAAGATTCAATGGTTGCAGTTTTTACTAAGTGTGGTAAAACAGGTTTCACATATGGCAGTAACTTTGTTGGATCAAAATGGTCAGGTCAAATGAAAACTTTCTAGACCTAGAAACAGACGAGCGGATATTCTAGAGCTCGAACGAAGCATTTATACAGTGGAAGGAGATCTACTGGTACTTGAAATGAGGCTTAAACAACTACCGCACTAGTTTTATGCAAGGTTAAAGATCAACCAAGTATAATGGCTACGAGAACTACCGAGGTTTGTGGCAATGGCGATGAACGCGAAGAACACAGACGAACCCTACGGTAGATCTATCTGACAGGGCAAAGGAGACTCACCGGAGTTGGAGAAGAGCGGAAGTCGCCGCCGTGTATCTGGTCCGAATCAGGGTGATGCAGCGGCCAGGTTGATGAAGACCAGGGGCGCGACGGCGGCGGCAGTGGCAGAGCTCGGGCAGAGGAGCGACGGCGCGAGGAGGAAGAAGAGAGCGTGAGAAGAACCCGTTGGGCCGGCCTATTTATAAGGCAAGGTCATAAGTGGGCGCGAGATTCAAGGAGACCACGGCGCGGTTATCTCCCCCCCACGACGCCTCGATTTTCGGAATGACAGTAAAGCAAAGATCCGTTGCGGATCTGGCGGAGTAAAAAACGGACTTAATGGAGGATGACGTCATGGCGGATTATCCGGAGTCCAGAGGATGACGTCACTCCGGGTTATGGCCTTCACATAAATGGTAAGCCGGAGATTTTTTCTGTCAGAAGAATTGAAGATTGACATGAGCCGGCTCAAATCAATCTGGGGCCTAATGTTGAGGATGTAGACCTTAGAGTCACCCGCCAGGAGGGGCCGGGTTACTCGTACGGTCATTGCCAGAAGCCCGGAGCCAAGTTTTAAGACGATGGGCCAGAGATGGGCTGAGACCCGGATATGGCTTAAAGCCCGTAGTTACAATCATTATTATAGTAGAACTTGTAGTATAAGGCAAGTATAGTTTAGAGTCCGAGCCGGACACTCTTATGAGCCGGCCAGGACTCTAAGGGCTGCTAGGCGTGTTCCTCCCTATTTAAAGGGACGACCCGGCAGCGGTTTAAGGGCGAGAACAATATCATCGAGAGCCGGGGATAGTTGCTTAGCTCCTGGCGATCGTAACCCTAATCAATATCACCTCAAACTGGACGTAGGCTTTTACCTTCACCGTAAGGGGCCGAACCAGTATAAACCCTTGTGTTCCTTGTCCCGCATAACCCCTTCAAGCTTCCTAGTTGCGATGGCTCCACGACTAAGTCCTAGCTCAAGGACATCTACCGTGACAATTCCACGACACAGGGTCTACCGGAATAGTTGCAAAGTTTAATTTCAGGTGTGCTTAATTTAATTTGAGGGGTGTGTTGTGCTGAGCCCCCAGCAGAACTATGTTATGTTTCTTCTCGTTACTTTAACTCTTCAGTATGTATATACTAGTATTTCTTACATTTCATCTTTTAGTTGGTATAGTACTACCACTCATTTCTTCACATTATATACGTACAATATATATGGCCAACATCATATAGCCAGCAGTTTAGTTGTCAAAGAATTTCAGGGTGCTTAGTTTTGTCAAAGAATTCCAGGATGCTTAGAGGGTGCTTGGATCCAAGGGACTTATTTTAGTCTGACTAAAAATAGTCTCTTTAAGAGGCTAAAGTTCCAAGCACCCCTGACTAAAGAGGGACTAAAACTAGTCTTGAGACTAAAAAATTTTAGTCAGGGGTACCCCTACTAAAATGTGGATTAGTCCTCTCTCTACTCATTTAACTCCTCTCCTTTAACACAGGCGAGTTCTGGATTGGAGGGTTTGGAAGATAATAAATGCTCATTAACTTGATTTTAGCCTTTTTAGTATTTGGATCCAAGCATGGGTGAGGCTAGCATGTTTTAGTCCCACTACTTTTAGTCATGGGACTAAAACGTATCCAAGCACCCTCTTAGTTTTATTTGAGGGGTGGGTTGTGCTGGACACCATTATTGTGACTAGCCTTTTTAATAGTACTATATGCATAATTTGGCGACGAGCGCTCTCTATATGTACCACCTTTTTTTTAATTTCAAGTTTTGCTCCATGGCGCAATCCATCGATACTACTGTTGTACAAAAGTATACATTGTTTAAAAGGCTAGAGGGCGGGGCAGTCTAGCTTGGTCAGTTTCACGAGAGGCGAGGGCCTTTGTGATTTGATGGCTCATTACTGCTGGAAGGCGGGGCCTTGTGATTTGACTGCTTGTATAAATGCGCCGACGACCTGATCGAGGAGGAGCAAAGAATCGTGCGGTATACTCAAGTTTTCCACTAGAGTAGTACTGCGACGGAGGAGCACGAAACACGGCAGCCCAGTGCCATATGGCGATAAAAAATGATCTAATTTGCTAGTCATCTCATTGTTAGCATTGTTCTATTCATTCCCTCAAAAAAACATTGCTCTATTCATGCCTCGCAGAGAACGTGACACGTGCGGCAAAACACCCGAAGCAAAAGATGAAACACAGGAGCAAAAGAAGAAGGAAGATTATCACCCCAAATGATCTAATTCGCCGTGGAGTCGTAACTGCTTCTTCATCGCCTCCACGACCTCCATCTCCTTGCGCGTCTCCTCCGCCATCTTCTTCATTCTGTCCATGATGCAGTATTTCTCGACGCGAGCCTTCATCATCTGTTCCACGGCCGCATTACGTACCTTGACAGCAGCCGGGTGCTCAATGTGGAGCTTCGCCAACTCCTCCTTCTGTTCCATGACGAGGGCCTGCAGCATCTTCATCGAGGAATTACTATTCTCATGCAGCTTCTTCCAGCCGGCGTTCTTCTCCTTCAACAGGTCGATCTCGTGGGAGAGCTTCGCCTTGTCCTCCTGAAGTCGCAGGATTTCGCCGGTCGCCTTCTTCTCCGAGGCAATGCTCTTCTTTAGCAGCATCACCAAGCCGGCGGTCAACTCCCCCTGCTGATTGAGCTCAGCGGGCATGTCGTCGAGGCTCTCCTTCAGCAACTCCATCAAGCCTTGGATGAACTCCTTCTGCTTATTGAGCTAATCGGGCATGTCGTCGAGGGATAACGACTCCAGCTCCGCCGGCTCGGCATGTTCGCCTCCGCGGCTAGGGCGCTCCTGGGAGCCATCGCCTGCCCGTGAGAGATCTTTCGAGGTCTCTGCGTGGCGGCGAGCCCTCTCTTTTTTTCCGCAGTCTTGGTTGCCGCTCCCTTGTTACGAGTAGTTCTCGACCTAGAGCTCTGCTCACCAGCCATGACAATGACGGATGAAGAAGAAGCACTTATGAGGAGGAAAGGTAGAGTAATTTTCGGTTAGGTAGTTCCCCTTTTTATAACCTAAGTGCTAGCACTAGTACTAATACCTGCATAGTGGGAACACGTTCAGGTTTGGTACGTACTAGTAGGTGTGAGCAGGCTTTCGAATGTGATGGGAACAAGGTAAAGATTAATTGATGGTTTTGGTTTCGAGGCCCGAAACGGCTCCCGGTGAGTTTAGTGGAACATAAATTTCAAGTACTACACTGCTCAAATGCGTAAATATTATGTTACTGTCAAAAATTGGCACAAAATACGAAGGAGACCAATGGAAGTACTACTAGCAACCCACGATTTAACTACTCGCATGCGCGCAGTGGAGTAATAATGTCTTTCTTCCGCCCTCACGTCCACTCAATTTGCATGCGTTGTATTAATTGACCATCAATGAAGTGAACGACTTTACACGCGTCAAATTATCACATGGGGTGGATCTTGGTACAAAATTGCGTCCGCCCGTGTACCCGCGTGTGCGTGCGAGGGAATGAGTGCATGCGTGGCGTGCGTGCACATCTTCGCTTCGTGCATGTACCGCCAGTATGGCTCAGGGAGGACGAGTACATTCTTCTGGAACCAGCAGCACGTCATTGTGATCAATCCACGCAAGGAGGTCGCGACAACGCCTCCACATGTGCCACGTGGCTTCATGAACTATAAGAGAGACACTGTGTAGCGTGCCATTGGTATTCTAATTTACGTGTTTTGCACATACTCGAAGTACTAGTAAGTTACACGTGCATTGCACGCATCAGATTTTGCAGCCAAATTATGAATAAATACCACACTATAGCATGTAAGCTCTGAGTCATATATGCCTGATGTAGCCCTTCGTTTAATTCTTATAGTTCATCTCATTCAAAATCAATTAGTTTTTATAAAAAAAGCTAAGAACGCGGGAATAGGAAAAACATGGGATTATAGTGGAATGTCGTCTTGAATCCTACAGGATTGTACGGGTGTTTGATTGTGCATAGAAAAAACGCAGAATTCTTTCAAAGAGGTTTGAGTGGATGGGATGTTTCCTATGAAATCTAGTGCAAATGAATCATATGGAAAAATTCCTATGGTTTACAATCCTATGAATCAAACAACCAAGATAGGAAAAATTCCTAATGATTAGAATCCTCCAAAATTCCTTTGAGAATCCTTTGAATCAAAGAAGCCCTTAATCTATTTTATGATTCATGGAATTGTGCGTTGTAAAGCATAAAGTAAAAACAAATAATGGCAATTCAACTAGAAAAAAAGTTTGGGCAGTTATGATACGGAAGATTCTAGAACAAAAGAGAACCACTGTTGTTTTGAGGTTTGTGCATTATGCTTAAGTTCAACCATGGAGTCTGCTAGATTGTACATGTGGCAAAATCCGGTGGGGGGGGGGGGGCTAGAAGATGGTGCGAGGGGCCGAGTGGATGGAGACTATGAAGGAATGCACAAGTGCGAGATCGATATTTAGAGACAGGGGGCGAACACGTGCGCTGTTGCGCGCAGTGGCGGAGCCATGAAAAATAAATGAGCTAGGGGGCCAAGCATTGCTAATCCTTTACGAGGAGGGTCAATTCATGAACTTAAACCATTTTTAGCAGCAATTGTCTAATGATCACATTCATATTAGCCTCGATATATAGTGATGTTAGGGGGGGAGGGGGCAGGGCCCTTACAGCCCCCTGTCTTCGCCATTGTGCACGCGTCTGAGAGATGAAGCGGAAGGCATGGATGATGAGAGGGGGACGTTGGATATATAATTAATGTGGGTGTATTAGCTATATATGTTAATCCTATATAGAGAGGTATAGATTGATCGATGTGGACTTGAGAAAGAGGGTGAGACCTCACTGGATATATCGATTGATCGGTTTGTGTGGAAAACTATGAAAGACCTAGCTATATACACACATACATAGAGGAACATCGATCGTTGCGCATGCACGCGTGAGAGATAAAGAATGCCCGATATGATGGAGAGGGGGATGTGTGTGGGTGTGTGCCTTCATGGGAGACCGACCTGAAGAAAAAGATTGTATGCGTGCGATGGATAATGCCGACTGGTAGTGTGTGTGCATGCATGCACGAGAGAAAGTTAGTGGTACAATTATAAAGAGAAGACTACTGTGTGGGTGTAAAAGAATAGGTGAGGTCATAATCAATGTAAAGTTGAATTCAAATATTTGAATAAGAGATCCTGATGTTTGAAACCCATGCATGCATGAATATAACGGAGATCTGCACGGTGTGGTTTGGAAACGAGCATGTTGTAATGTATACACATTGAATAAGGTCAGACTGATTTGAATTTGAGATGCCGATGGCAGACATCATTTGGCCACGTCGCATCCGTGCATGGACACACTATTCTAATTGGAGATGATGGGCGGCTTTCGCATCACATATCTATATCTATACCCCTATATATATATTATATTTTATATATTTTTATATTGTGTGCGGGTAACTTTAACTTTGAAAGATGGTCGTTGGATGAGGCGAATCCGATGGTCCAAAGATGGCAAATTTGAGCACTACTGGCTGTTGGATATCATCTAGATTCCACCAGATTTCGCCACATGTATAATCTAGAAGACTCCATGGTTGAACTTAAGCATAATGCACAAACATCAAAACACAAGCACTTCTTATTTGTTCTAGAATCTTTCGTATCAGAATTGCCCAAATGTTTTTCTACATGATTTGCCATTATTTGTTTTTATTTATGTCTTACGACGCACAATTCCATGAATCTTAAAATAGATTAGCTTTCTTATAAAAACTAGATGATTTTGAATGAAATGAACTATAAGAATTAAACGAACATCTACATCATGCATATATGACTCAAAGCTTGCATGCTATAATGTGGTATTTATTCATAATTTGGTTGCCAAATCTCATGCGTGCAATGCACGTGTACCTTACTCTAGTCTAAATGGTGTTTGTGTGTGTGTTGTGCGTGTTGAGGTGCAAATTGTCTTTTTTTGGGTACACGTTAAGCTTGTTCTTCTGAAATTTCAAGTCGCGCCTTGTTATGCCGAAAATTCAAGCTAGCGTCTCTGTCTATCGTGCTGCGAAACTCCCGCCTCTTCAACCCGCGCCTTGTTAGCCCGAAATATTTAAGATATATCTTTGTCTCGTTGTGCTCCGACAACTCCCTCCATCTCAACCCGCGCCTTGCTATTCCAAAATTACAACGCGCGCGAAAAATCCCACCTCCTGTGAAATCCCGACACACAAAATGCCCGTGGTACCCCTGAACCGAAAGAACCGCCTCAAATCGGTGGGGGTACTTTCGTAACTTACCCCACATTTCGGAAAAGCGCGTCTCTAGGCCAGGTTCCCCACTGCCATCCCATCCGCCCACCCATTCATACACCGAGGCCGCGAAAACCCGCGACGGAACCCCACACCCTGCTCCGTCCGCCACCCAGCCGGAGCCTCTCCCGACGATGTCGTCCACAGCAACACCGCGACGTCCCTCATCCATCGTACCGGATGAGGATCCGTCGTTGATCTCATCGTCCCGCCGGTTCAGCCACCCCGTCCTCCACCTCCAAGGAGCTGCCCCGACGTTCCCCTCGTCTTTCGCGCCACCTCCATTCCCACACCGCCGTCTTCACCTGCACCACCGGAAGAGCATCATCATCACCGTTTCCTCGGATGAAGCTGCGGCCTAATCGGTGCCACCAAAGAGGTTGTACACTAATCGCCGCATTTTCTTCTTGATTCGATCTCACGGTGCTGCCGGCGCTCGGTCCCGAGCCGACACGGCGCGGCTCCATCCACGGCGCCGGCCACTTCCTCCACGGCGTCGCTCCCTCGGCGGCGACGTCCACATCAGTAGGAGCTGCTGCTGCTTTAGCTCTCGCTCGCACTGCTGCTCTGCTCTTGCTCTCGGTCCCCTGCCTGGTCTGCTCTTGCTATTGCTCTTGCTCGCGCTACTGCTCTCGCTCTTGCTCTTGCTTGCGATGCTGCTCTGATTTAGCTACACTTCAGTCGACTGAATCGACTTTTGGGTCAGTCGATTTTCAGGGGGTGGGGGGGCTCGCCGGGGTGAAGGAAGAACCAGCCGCAGCGGGGAGGGGGGCTCGCCGGAGAGGTACTCCACTATCTATCTTAGGGTTCAGGATGGGGGCGGTGGTCGCCGGCGGTGGCGGGGCGTTGGCGGGGCGGTGGCGTGGGGATCACCGGAGAAAAAGCTCGGCACGGGGGGGGGGGCTAGAGGGATGGCCGGGGCGGTGGCGGACCGACGGTGGGGAGTGTTTTCGGGGCGGGCAGGGTGGCGCACCGCCTGCCGCGGGCGGCGGGGGACTGCTGTTTGGCCGGTGGTGGCTGGCGGCTCAGGGGGTGGAGGTTGAAGATGAACCGCAGGCCCTTGATTTCGTATCCAACGGCTGCAAAATCGACTAACCAGAGATGAAAAAGTCAGTCGACCGACGTGTAGCCTCACCTTGCTAGTGCGTTCAGTTTCGACAGCAAAATTCAGTTTTGACAGTTAAGTTCAGTTTCGACAGTTAAGTTCAGTTTCGACAGTTAAATTCAGTTTCGACAGTTAAGTTCAGAGATGAGCGGCTGATGTATTTTACATCTAGCACTTTGTGGTTATGTATTTTACGTCATGTATTGGAGATGCTATTAGAATTCCACTCAGGTTAACGTTGTTCGTTGTCTCTCTTGTCCTGCTTCAGCCTCGGCGTCGTACCACTCACCAGAGCTGCTCCAACGACGAAACCCTCCATCACAGCGGAGCAGTACCTCGGGCTCCATCTCCAGACACCTAAGATCTTCTTCCCCTCCTCCGACAGCCAAGTCAGCCGGAGCATCCTCACCGGCCAACCCAATCACGCTGAGATCGACATGGCTTCGCCAAAGAGGTTGTACACTTGTTGCATCTCTTTTTTACTCTACATGTTATATATATTGTCCACTGAGCACTCGTAGTAACGGGAAATACGATTATTTTATCCTACTATACGACAAGCAGTGAGGTACCAGGCAACTTAGCTATCTGTGATGGACTCTCTTGAACGCCATCATTATTTATCTCTGCACGTTTGAGCTATGCATTTGTCGATGGGCCTGGGAGTTGAGCTAGTATGGCAGTGGCCTGGGTCCAAAGTAATAGAAGTAGAACAAAAACATTTTTTTAGTGTAGGATTTTCCTTGCTCAAGCCTGCCTACTAGAATCTCCAGTGCTTGAAAGGAAAAGTGAATGAAAAACATTGGAATTGGAAAGTTTCCTATGGTACTACTTTTCATGAATTTGGTGCAAAGGAATGGAGCAAAGGAAAACTGTAGGATTTGTTCCTTTAGTGTCTCCTTGAAAGAAAAACCGTAGGAATTCTAATTTCCACTTCTCCTCCTTTTCATATTCCTATTCATCAAGCACAAGACTAAGAGATAGTAGCATAATAGCATTATAACCATACATTTTCTTGTAGTTTGACTTAATCTCACCATGCTTTTTTGCATCCTGTGATCTTCCAATGTTGTGAATCAAACACCTAGATTGGCAGAAATCCTGTGTTTTTAAATTCTCTGTTTTTCACGTGCATTCCTATCCTATTCCTGTCTATTTCCTATCCCTGCATTGTTAGAATCCTCAAATTCAAACAAGCCCTTACTCAATTACTTCTGTTATAGATATGTGTCAAAGAAAACCTTGTGTGGTTTGTCCTGCTCCTGCAGCGCTGTGTTCCACCCCAGCTCAGCTGCTCCAACGACGGAAGGGTTCACCACAGCAGGGATCCGCTCTCCAGACTGTCTTTCGCCGCCTCGGATCTTCTTCCCCGCCGCCGGCAGCCACGGCAACTGCATTACCATCATCAATTAAGCAGATGACCTTGAGGACTACACGGGTCCGCAAGAGAGGTCGCACTCTTCCGTGTCTGCTTACGTTATGCGTCGCTTAATATGATGACATGCTACATTATTGTCGTGTTCACCTATTAGACTCCGAGTCAGGTCCAAACTAATGCTGAAACTTGAGTTTTTAAATGGTTGTGGGGTACATATTGGGGCAGCAATCAGTACTATCTGTCTACTATCTGGTTAATCTCCGGTGTCTACTATGAGTTTCATGTTGGGTGCAAACAAACATTAAAGGAGCCATTATTTGTATTTTTTAACTAAAGCTATTATTTGCCTGCTATCATTGGTTTTGGGTCTATCCACTGTTTGCTACCATCACTCTGGATTTGTGCATGCACTCCTTACATAATCTCACTATGTTTTATTCCTATGCATGCCAGTTATTGTACACAATGGAACTGATCATGTAGAGCAAAAGAGACGAGCCTTGCGTGGCAATAAAATTTCATGCAGGCGTCGTTCCATGGTGGGCGCAAAGGCAGCCCCCCTCCTCCCATTTCGGATCCTAATCAAGAGGAAGATAACTGTTCTGAGGGGGATTCAGAAGGAGAAGACCACTCCTATTTACCCCATGAGGTCTTCACTCTAACTTGGCATGCTGATGTTGGTAATATCATGCATATGGTGCCTTGCATTGCTTACTGTATACATTAAAGATGTCATCTGCTTAGTTTAGACATGCTTTGTGTCAATGCCATCTGTTTAGTTTCTTTATCGTATATGTGAATCATGCAATGCCATCTTGTCTAGCCAGGCATCATATCTGTGAATTTTGCAACGCCACCCTGGTTAGCCAGTCATCTTATATGTGAATTATATCATGCCATCATTTTTTTATTACGTGTTAAATTTGTCAACAATTTTAGTACATTCAATTACTCTTCCTGTGCATCAGCCATTCGGCACGGTCATGGAAAAATCTGGAGTGGAAACAAGGTCTTCAGAGCAGACAATGCTATCTGACGAAGCGCATGTCTTGCTGGTTACCGATAGCTCCTCAGAGGAGGATTCAGAGACAGATGACCAATCATATTTCCCCCCCCCCCCGTGGTGCATGCCCTAACTTGGCAGGGTTATGTTGCTCATATCGTGCGTATGGTATCTTGCATTGCTATGTCATTTGCTTAGTTTAAACATGCTTTGTGTGAATGCCACCTGTTTAGTGTCTAATTACCATATATGTGAATTATGCAATGACATCTTGTTGCAAGACATTATATATGTGAATTATGCAATGTTATCTTGTTGCAAGGCATTATGTATGTGAATTATGCAATGCCATGCTGTTTAGGCAAGCGTCATATATGTGAATCATATCATGCCGTCCTTTTTTTGTATTTCTCATTGCTTTTGTCGACAATGTTTGTATATTCAACTGCTCTTCCTGTGCATCAGCCATTTGAATTGGTGATGGAGAAATCTGGAGTGAAAACAAGGTCTTCAGAGCAGACAATGCTACCTGCTGAAGCAGATATCTTGCTGGTTACAGATAGCTCTTCAGAGGAGGATTCAGAGGCAGATGACCAGTCCTATTACCCCCCTGAGGTGTATGCTCAAACTTGGCAGGGTTATATTACTCGTATAATGCATATGTTGTATTGCAATGCTTAGTTTTTACATCATATACACAATATTGAATGCCATCTCCTTAGTTGACACATCATATATGCGATTTCCCTCTGCTCACTTCCTTAGTATATAAATCATATATTTGAATTATGTCATGCCATGATGTTTACATAGACAGCATGTATCTGAATTATGGCATGCCAACCCATTTTCTAAAGACATAATATAGTTATATCTTCTCATCCTGTTTACATAGTCATCATATTTTAAATTATGTCATTCTATCCGTGAATTATATCATGCCATCATGTTTCCATCGATGGCATGTTTGTGATTTATGGCATGCCAACCACTTTAATAGACACATCGTATAGTTATATCATGTCATCCTGTTTACATAGTCATCATATTTTGAAGTATGTCATTCTATCCTGTTTAGTTAGCCATCATACATGTGAAATTGTGTCATGCTATCCTGTTTAATTAGCCATCATATATGTGAAATTATGTCCTGCTATTCTGTTTGCTTAGACAACATAAATGTGAATTATTTCATGCCCTGTTTTCTTCCCTACTATCCATTGCACCTGTCTATCTTACAATGTCTGTACATTCAATTAATTTTCTTGTTTATCGGCCATTTCAATTGGAGGGAGTGATGGCAGTATCTGTGGGAGTAAAAACACGGTCTTCAGAAAAGATCGTGCTACCTGTCGATGCAGATAGAACCACGGTTGTACTTGCCCAAGAACCAGCCCCACCACACATAACCCACACTCATGCAGATTGTACCCCTACCCAGTTGGACAGAGAACCAGCTACACCCCTTCTAACCCCAACCCCAGCAGATAGACACCCAGTTCCCGTTGACACAGCACTGTCTCCACCACAGAGCACCCAAACACGAACAGTTAGTAAGGCAACTGCAGTGCCCAAATCACGAGGACCACCACTCCGAACCCGAAGTCAACGCTTAAAGCAGAAGAAGAATTGTTCTCAGGTCAGGTTCCGTAGCTATGGTTCATACTACTTTGCTCTTGCATCACTGTATTTACTGATACCAACTAATTTCAAATCTGAAGGATGCAATTGAAACTCCAATGGCGCAACAGGTATGTTTTAAACCTGTTTCTTCAACGTGTTTGGTTGTTTGCTGTTGTAACTTGATCTATGTTGATTTCAGTTTCAATTGAATAAACAGTTATGTTCTCATGCCATGCACATTACAAGTGTTGTTATTGCTGTGTAGTTTCCCACACTTATATTCTGTCTATGTTGCTTTGTCTTAAATAGATATGATTCGAACTGTATCTATCTTGATTTGGCAACATAAACTAGAATGATATAGACCATATAGTGACCATACTACATAGATATATGTTTGTTTCATGCTGTTATCCTGTCCACCTTACTACTGAACTGGTTTACCAAAATGAGTTTCATATACTACATTGTAAACCTGAGATGTGTTTGTTTGCTTCTCTTTTAGAACGCGGATAAAATATTGGAGAAGAGTACCCTGTTATGCAATGGTAAAGGAAGTAATGCAGATAAGGTTCAAGATAGTGAGACATCCCTGTTGGTCTCCAAGAAAGCTGATAAAAACTATATTGAAGACACTGAGACAACCCCAAAGTCCTGTCTTGATGTAGTGTTCGAGTTACTGGCTACCACTGCTGGCACCAGCTCTTCGAACACGTTGCCTGAATCAGTTCGACTTCTTGAGTCTCAACTTCAAGTTGAAAGACATCGATCAGATGTTATGCGACAGGAAGCCGAAGGACTGAGGAAGTCCCTGCAGAATTCAGATGCATACTTTCTGGTGCAACAGCAAGCGCTGGAGGACTTAAGCGCCAAACAAGAGAAAGTTAATAAGCTTGCTAAGCATCTTGCCAGCATTATGGGTGCCCAGGATATTGTTTCTTGAGCTCTTCTGAAGTGGTTTCAGTTCTGGACTTGTTTTGCTGCGGCGTTTATATGCTGCTGTGTTCCCTATATTTGCACTGGTGGCGAACTTTGATGCCCAGTGGATGTAATATGTGTAATAGCCGTGATAGCCTAGTGTAAGTTGCTTGCTTATTTATTTCCTTGTTGTCTTGTTTATTTGTTTGCTTGTAGTCAGTGCAGTTCTTTTTCTGCGGTTTGCTAGTGGCTGCAATAACATATTTTTTAAAACTAGGCCACAATAACCATGGGCTAATATTTACTGTAGTGACACTGGGCCTCCTACGGGCCTTAGAAACGTGGGCCTTCTACGGGCCGTAGAAACAGTGGGCCTTCTACGGGACATAGAAACAGTGGGCCTTCTACGGGCGGTAGAAATAGTGGGCCTTCTACGGGCCGTAGAAACAATGGGCCTTCTACGGGTCGTATCATCAATGGGCCTTATACGGGCCGTATGATCGATTGGCCAAACATGGGCCAAACAGACCGCATTCTGGCCGTAAACGGGCTAGAGTTGGAATCGTCCGTTCATGGGCCGACCATAACGGTCCATCATTAATAGGCCGTATTTGATGACTCTATGAAAACGGCCCAATGTATTAACGGACCACAAACGGGCCGACTGTAACCATGGGCTGAATTTGGCCCACAAGCAGAAAATGATAGTAACGAGCCGTAAGTAAACGAATGCTGGAAAATAGCCCAAGAATAAATGGGCTCTGAGAAGGCCGAAAGATAACATGGGCTGGAAACGGCACAACGGAATAACGGGCCGTTAATGGGTATAAAGTGATACACTGTTCTTTACGGGCCAGTTTCACCACGGGCCGTTAATGGGTGTAAAGTGATACACTGTTCATTACGGGCCAGTTTCACCACGTGCCGTTAATAGGCCAAGAGTTACATAGGGCCTCATATGGGCCGAAAGGCGTCATGGGCCATACATGGGCCAGAAGTGAAAACGGGCTGGAATCATATTGGATGGCCCAGATGACGCCACTGGGCCTAATTCGAATAGGGCGTAACGGGCCTTGGGTTAGCGGGCTGTAAATGGGCTATATGCGAACAGGCCGTTAACAGGCTTTCCATGGGCCGGCCCGCCACCTTTTGACCAAGTCAAACGGGCCGGCCTTTTCACAGGAATGGGCCTCTGTTGGGCCGTGCCACATGTCGACGTATCATAGGCGCCTTCTGTCCAATGAGTGGATGACATCTGTCCCAGCGATGAGCCGACACGTGTTTCCTCCAGCCAATGATGATTTTACACGTGGAAAATCCCCATTGGTCGGGGCTGTTAACGGGTTATCGGATCCAAAACCCGACCCGATAGCTTAACGGCGTTCCGTTACGGTGGATGCCACATGTTGGTCACCCTTGACGAAAGCACTTCTGTGACGCGCGATTTATCGTCATGGAAGTGGACACTTCCGTGATGATAATTTTGGTAATGTCATGGAACACTTCTACGACAGCACAGGTATGACTATCTTGATTCTGTCATAAATTTGTCATGGATGTACATGCATGACAAAAAACGCGACCTACTGTGACAAACACGTATCATCACGGAAGTGTATTTTTTTTGTAGTGGTAGAACCTATTGCCTTTAATTCAAACCCTGGGAGTTACTTCTACATTATGCTTAAACTACTATGCTATGCTCGTAGACATGGTTTGGGTTTGAGTAATCCATGGCAGATGTGAGAGTTTTAATTAATGGTTAAACTTAAGGTGGCTACTGTAATACACATCTGGGTGGATTGGTTGAGGCACCCTGGAGCACCCAGTGGTTGTCTGGGCACCTGGAGCAATCCAGCGTTGTCCTGGGATATCCCGGAGTACCCGTGTGATCATCCTACGGTTTGCCACCCAGGCTCAAAGGGATCATAAGATTATTCATGCTGGACACTTCCATGTGCAGCCACAAGCCATTATGGGCTCTAGCATAGTTGAGTATGTTGTGTGACCTCTTTCAGTGGTAGGCTAGCAGATGTAGGGGATGTAGGTGGTACTGTCTAACCTGAGTAAAGAGTTAATGCTTCTGAAAGACTATGTCTCGATCATCCATTTCTCAAACATCATGTAGTGCGAGAAATCCAACGGAGGAGATCGAGTCTTGTGGGGAAAAGTGCGCAAACCTGTGCAGAGTGTACAAACTAATCATGATTAGCCGTGTCCCCAGTTATGGACATCTTGAGTATCTGGTACTTGAATTATTGATTTGATCTCATCACTCTACTTAATTAATTTGTTGGGTTGATGATTATTAATTTGGGATTGAGTTGGAGGAACCTTCTCAATGTTTTCAACAAACTTTGTAGTTAAAAAAAATATTCCTTTGTTGTAGGAAAAAACTAGCTTTCTGCAAATATTAACCATAGAGCCTCCACCAGCCAAATTTGCATATAGTTATAGCTATTACATGTTCATTGCTTTATAGTGTTATTTTGCAAGCATATTCCATGTGCTGACCCATACGGGCTGCAACGTATTATGTTGCAGAGTTTTCAGACGAAGAGTAAGGTGCGCTAGGTCATTGTCGTGCACTCAGCTATGCCGTTGGAGTTGATGGACACATTTACCTTTGAAGCTTCCGCAGTTATCTTATTTAGATGGCCTTCAGCCATATTATTGTAATAATCTCTCTTTTGAGACATTCGATGTAATAAGTGTGTGATTGAAACTCTGTTATAAATCCTTGAGTATTGTGTGTGTCAACATTACCGATCCAGGGATGACACTTAAGCATAGAGATTTGACCGTCTGAGATC
Source organism: Aegilops tauschii subsp. strangulata (assembly GCF_002575655.3). Taxonomy (NCBI): domain Eukaryota; kingdom Viridiplantae; phylum Streptophyta; class Magnoliopsida; order Poales; family Poaceae; genus Aegilops; species Aegilops tauschii. The sequence continues at coordinate 394,905,301 of NC_053037.3, forward strand.
GGATCGCTATAAGATGGTATCAGAGCACACGCTGGCTGTAGGACGCGACCACTAAGATAAGCCATAGGACCCTCTTCTCTACTCATTTCTGACTCTTCTCCATATTCTACTCTATAGATGGCGGACCCAAGGAACAAGTTTGCTCAACCGGATGAAGACACCCTTTTTGGACGACACCTGAAGGAAGTCACTAAGTACCTGAGCATCGGAATACCAAGTTTCACGGGGACCTATACCGCCACTCTACCGTAAGAAGAGCACTGATACGTCTCCAACGTATCTATAATTTTTGATTGTTCCATGCTATTATATTATCTGTTTTGGATGTTTATGGGCTTTATTATGCACTTTTATATTACTTTTGGGACTAACCTATTAACCCAGAGCCCAGTGCCAGTTCCTGTTTTTTCCCCTTGTTTCAGTGTTTCGCAGAAAAGGAATATCAAACGGAGTCCAAACGGAATGAAACCTTCAGAAAAGTTATTTTTGGAAAGAAAGCAATACGGGAGACTTGGAGTGCACGTCAGGGGATCAACGAGGAGGGCACGAGGCAGGGGGCGCGCCCACCCCCCTGGGCACGCCCTCCACCCTCGTGGGCCCCTCGTGGCTCCCCTGACCGACTTCTTTCGCCTATATATATATCAATATACCCTAAAACCATCGGGGAACATAATAGATCGGGAGTTCCGCCGCCGCAAGCCTCTGTAGCCACCAAAAACCAATCGGGACCCTGTTCCGGCACCCTGCCGGAGGGGGGAACCTTCACCGGTGGCCATCTTCATCATCCCGGCGCTCTCCATGACGAGGAGGGAGTAGTTCACCCTCGGGGCTGAGGGTATGTACAAGTAGCTATGTGTTTGATCTCTCTCTCTCTCGTGTTCTTGATTTGGCACGATCTTGATGTATCGCGAGCTTTGCTATTATAGTTGGATCTTATGGTGTTTCTCCCCCTCTACTCTCTTGTAATGGATTGAGTTTTCCCTTTGAAGTTATCTTATCGGATTGAGTCTTTAATGATTTGAGAACACTTGATGTATGTCTTGCGTGGGATAACCGTGGTGACAATGGGTTATTCTATTGATTCACTTGATGTATGTTTTGGTGATCAACTTGCGGGTTCCGCCCATGAACCTATGCATAGGGGTTGGCACACGTTTTCGTCTTGACTCTCCGGTAGAAACTTTGGGGCACTCTTTGAGGTTCTATGTGTTGGTTGAATAGATGAATCTGAGATTGTGTGATGCATATCGTATAATCATACCCACGGATACTTGAGATGACATTGGAGTATCTAGGTGACATTAGGGTTTTGGTAGATGTGTGTCTTAAGGTGTTATTTTACTACGAACTCTAGGGTTGTTTGTGACACTTATAGGAATAGCCCAATGGATTGATCGGAAAGAATAACTTTGAGGTGGTTTCGTACCCTGCCATAATCTCTTCGTTTGTTCTCCGCTATTAGTGACTTTGGAGTGACTCTCTGTTGCATGTTGAGGGATAGTTATATGATCCAGTTATGTTATTATTGTTGAGAGAACTTGCACTAGTGAAAATATGAACCCTAGGCCTTGTTTCCTAGCATTGCAATACCGTTTACGCTCACTTTTATCATTAGTTACCTTGCTGTTTTTATATTTTCAATTTACAAAAACCTATATCTACCATCCATATTGCACTTGTATCACCATCTCTAGGCCTTGTTTCCTAGCATTGCAATACCGTTTACACTCACTTTTATCATTAGTTACCTTGCTGTTTTTATATTTTCAGTTTACAAAAACCTATATCTACCATCCATATTGCACTTGTATCACCATCTCTTCGCCGAACTAGTGCACCTATACAATTTACCATTGTATTGGGTGTGTTGGGGACACAAGAGACTCTTTGCTATTTGGTTGCAGGGTTGTTTGAGAGAGACCATCTTCATCCTACGCCTCCCACGGATTGATAAACCTTAGGTCATCCACTTGAGGGAAATTTGCTACTGTCCTACAAACCTCTGCACTTGGAGGCCCAACAACGTCTACAAGAAGAAGGTTGCGTAGTAGACATCAAGCAGTTTCTGGCGCCGTTGCCGGGGAGGTGAGTGCTTGAAGGTATATCTTTAGATCTTGCAATCGAATCTTTTAGTTTCTTGTTTTATCACTAGTTTAGTCTATAAAATAAAACTACAAAAAATGGAATGGAGTTTTACCTCATATGCTTCATCTTTTTAATATCTTTCGTGAGTATGATGGGAAGGAAAATTGTGCTCAAGTACTAGAAGAAGAATTACATAGAATTCTTGGCATAAAATATGTGAATGATGAGCATGATTGCAATGTTGTTAGTATGAATTCTTTGAATACCCATGATGCTAATGATATGCAAAGCCACAAGCTTGGGGATGCTATGTTTGACGTAGATGATATGTTTAGTCCCCCAAGTTTTGATGAGCAAATTTATTATGATGAATGCATGCCTCCTATCTATGATGATTATTGTGATGACACGTACGCTATAAAGAATAATGATAACCATGAAACTTGTCATCTTGATCTTAATTTTCAATCACATGATAGTTATTTTGTTGAGTTTGCTCCCACTACTATTGATGAGAATAAATTTGCTTACGTGGAGAGTAGGAAAATTTCTATGATTGTAGATCATGAAAAGAATGTTTTAGGTGCTGGTTATATTGTTGAATTCATTCATGATGCTACTGAAAATTATTATGAGGGAGGAATATATGCTTGTAGGAATTGCAATAATATCAAGTTTCCTCTCTATGTGCTTAAAGTTTTGAAGTTATGCTTGTTTCGCCTTCCTATGCTAGTTGATTATTGTTCCCATAAGTTGTTTGCTCACAAAATCCCAATGCATAGGAAGTGGGTTAGACTTAAATGTGCTAGTCATATTCTTTATGATGCTCTCTTTGTGTTTCAATTCTTATCTTTTATGTGAGCATCATTGAAATCATCATGCCTAGCTAGGGGCGTTAAACGTTAGCGCTTGTTGGGAGGCAACCCAATTTTATTTTAGTTTCTTGCTTTTTGGTTCTGTTTAGGAATAAATAAATCATCTAGCCTCTGGTTAGATGTGGTTTTATGTTTTAATTAGTGTTTGTGCCAAGTAAAACCTATAGGATCTTCTTGGATGATAGTTATTTGATCTTGCTGAAAATTCCAGAAACATTCTGTTCACGAAAACAATTGTTTAAAATCACCAGAACGTGATAAAATACTGATTCCAATTTCATCAGATCAATAATAAAATTTTCTAGGTCTTCCTACTTTGGTGGAATTTTTTGAGTTCCAGAAGTTTGCGTTAGTTACAGATTACTACAGACTGTACTGTTTTTGACAGATTCTGTTTTTCGTGTGTTGTTTGCTTATTTTGATGAATCTATGGCTAGTAAAATGGTTTATAAACCATAGAGAAGTTGGAATACAGTAGGTTTAACACCAGTACAAATAAAGAATGAGTTCATTACGGTACCTTGAAGTGGTGTTTTGTTTTCTTTCGCTAACGGAGCTCACGAGATTTTCTGTTAAGTTTTGTGTTGTGAAGTTTTCAAGTTTTGGGTAAAGATTCGATGGACAATGGAATAAGGAGTGGCAAGAGCCTAAGCTTGGGGATTCCCAAGGCACCCCAAGGTAATATCCAAGGACAACCAAGAGCCTAAGCTTGGGGATGCCCCGGATGGCATCCCCTCTTTCGTCTTCATTCATCGGTAACTTTACTTGGAGCTATATTTTTATTCACCACATGATATGTGTTTTGCTTGGAGCGTCATTTTATTTTCTTTTGTTTTGCTTGCTGTTTGAATAAAGTATCAAGATCTGAAATTCTTAAATGTTAGAGAGTCTTCACATAGTTGTATAATTATTCGACTACTCATTGATCTTCACTTATATCTTTCGGGGTAGTCTGTCGTTTGCTCTAGTGCTTCACGTATATCTTTTAGAGCACAATGGTGGTTCTATTTTGAAGAAATAGATGAACTCTCATGCTTCACTTATATTATTTTGAGAGTCTTAAACAGCATGGTAATTTGCTTAATCCTAATATGCTAGGTATTCAAGACTAGTAAAAACTTTCTTATGAGTGTGTTGAATACTAAGAGAAGTTTGATGCTTGATGATTGTTTTGAGATATGGAGGTAGTGATATTAATGTTGTGCTAGTTGAGTAGTTGTGAATTTGAGAAATACTTGTGTTGAAGTTTGCTAGTCCCGTAGCATGCACGTATGGTAAACGTTATGTAACAAATTTGAAACATGAGGTGTTCTTTGATTGTCCTCCTTATGAGTGGCGGTCGGGGACGAGCGATGGTCTTTTCCTACCAATCTATCCCCCTAGGAGCATGCGCGTAGTGCTTGGTTTTTGATGACTTGTAGATTTTTGCAATAAGTATGTGAGTTCTTTATGACTAATGTTGAGTCCATGGATTATACGCGCTCTCACCTTTCCATCATTGCTAGCCTCTTCGGTACTGTGCATTGCCCTTTCTCACATTGAGAGTTGGTGCAAACTTCGCCGGTGCATCCAAACTCCGTGATATGATACGCTCTTTCACACATAAACCTCCTTATATCTTCCTCAAAACAGCCACCATACCTACCTATTATGGCATTTCCATAGCCATTCCGAGATATATTGCCATGCAACTTTCCACCGTTCCGTTTATCATGACACGTTCATCATTGTCATATTGCTTTGCATGATCATGTAGTTGACATAGTATTTGTGGCAAAGCCACCGTTCATAATTCTTTCATACATGTCACTCTTGGTTCATTGCATATCCCGGTACACCGCCGGAGCATTCATATAGAGTCATACTTTGTTCTAGTATCGAGTTGTAATCATTGAGTTGTAAATAAATAGAAGTGTGATGATCATCATTTTCTAGAGCATTGTCCCAAGTGAGGAATAAAAAGAGAGAGAGAAAGGCCATAAAAAAAGAGAAGGCCCAAAAAATGAGAGAAAAAGAGAGAAGGGACAATGTTACTATCCTTTTACCACACTTGTGCTTCAAAGTAGCACCATAATCTTCATGATAGAGAGTCTCTTGTTTTGTCACTTTCATATACTAGTGGGAATTTTTCATTATAGAACTTGGCTTGTATATTCCAACAATGGGCTTCCTCAAATGCCCTAGGTATTCGTGAGCAAGCAAGTTGGATGCACACCCACTTAGTTTCTTTTGTTGAGCTTTCATACATGTATAGCTCTAGTGCATCCGTTGCATGGCAATCCCTACTCCTTGCATTAACATCAATCGATGGGCATCTCCATAGCTCATTGATTAGCCGCGTTGATGTGAGACTTTCTCCTTTTTTGTCTTCTCCACATAACCCCCATCATTATATTCTATTCCACCCATAGTGCTATATCCATGGCTCACGCTCATGTATTGCGTAAAGGTTGAAAAGGTTTGAGATTACTAAAGTATGAAACAATTGCTTGGCTTGTCATCGGGGTTGTGCATGATGAGAGCATTCTTGTGTGACGAAAATGGAGCATGACTAAACTATATGATTTTGTAGGAATGAACTTTCTTTGGCCATGTTATTTTGAGAGGACATAATTGCTTAGTTAGTATGCTTGAAGTATTATTACTTTTATGTCAATATGAACTTTTATCTTGAATCTTTCGGATCTGAATATTCATACCACAATTAAGAAGAATTACATTGAAATTATGCCAAGTAGCATTCCACATCAAAAAATTTGTTTTTATCATTTACCTACTTGAGGACGAGCAGGAATTAAGCTTGGGGACTAACCTATTAACCCAGAGCCCAGTGCCAGTTCCTGTTTTTTCCCTTGTTTCAGTGTTTCGCAGAAAAGGAATATCAAACGGAGTCCAAACAGAATGAAACCTTCAGAAAAGTTATTTTTGGAAAGAAAGCAATACGGGAGACTTGGAGTGCACGTCAGGGGATCAACGAGGAGGGCACGAGGCAGGGGAGGCGCCCACCCCCTGGGCGCGCCCTCCACCCTCATGGGCCCCTCGTGGCTCCCCTGACCGACTTCTTTCGCCTATATATATCAATATACCCTAAAACCATCGGGGAACATAATAGATCGGGAGTTCCGCCGCCGCAAGCCTCTGTAGCCACCAAAAACCAATCGGGACCCTGTTCCGGCACCCTGCCGGAGGGGGGAACCTTCACCGGTGGCCATCTTCATCATCCCGGCGCTCTCCATGACGAGGAGGGAGTAATTCACCCTCGGGGCTGAGGGTATGTACAAGTAGCTATGCATTCTCTCTCTCTCTCGTGTTCTTGATTTGGCACGATCTTGATGTATCGCGAGCTTTGCTATTATAGTTGGATCTTATGATGTTTCTCCCCCTCTACTCTCTTGTAATGGATTGAGTTTTCCCTTTGAAGTTATCTTATCAGATTGAGTCTTTAATGATCTGAGAACACTTGATGTATGCCTTGCGTGGGATAACCGTGGTGACAATGGGTTATTCTATTGATTCACTTGATGTATGTTTTGGTGATCAACTTGCGGGTTCCGCCCATGAACCTATGGGCACACGTTTTCGTCTTGACTCTCCGGTAGAAACTTTGGGGCACTCTTTGAGGTTCTATGTGTTGGTTGAATAGATGAATCTGAGATTGTGTGATGCATATCGTATAATCATACCCACGGATACTTGAGGTGACATTGGAGTATCTAGGTGACATTAGGGTTTTGGTTGATGTGTGTCTTAAGGTGTTATTTTACTACGAACTCTAGGGTTGTTTGTGACACTTATAGGAATAGCCCAATGGATTGATCGGAAAGAATAACTTTGAGGTGGTTTCGTACCCTGCTATAATCTCTTCGTTTGTTCTCCGCTATTAGTGACTTTGGAGTGACTCTTTGTTGCATGTTGAGGGATAGTTATATGATCCAGTTATGTTATTATTGTTGAGAGAACTTGCACTAGTGAAAGTATGAACCCTAGGCCTCGTTTCCTAGCATTACAATACCGTTTACGCTCACTTTTATCATTAGTTACCTTGTTGTTTTTATATTTTCAGTTTACAAAAACCTATATCTACCATCCATATTGCACTTGTATCACCATCTCTTCGCCGAACTAGTGCACCTATACAATTTACATTGTATTGGGTGTGTTGGGGACACAAAAGACTCTTTGCTATTTGCTTGCAGGGTTGTTTGAGAGAGACCATCTTCATCCTACGCCTCCCACGGATTGATAAACCTTAGGTCATCCACTTGAGGGAAATTTTCTACTGTCCTACAAACCTCTGCACTTGGAGGCCCAACAACGTCTACAAGAAGAAGGTTGCGTAGTAGACATCAAGCGCTGGACAATTCGATTTCATGTTCTAGGAAGGACATTCACACCAGTTACGGAGCCCATAGAGTTTTCCTTTGATGCACCAACCTGGAGTCTAGGAAAGAGCATGGCAGCTCACATCGCCATGGGACACATCGGCGAAGTTAACCACAAGGATCTTAAGGACACCATCTACCAGATATGTGGACACCGAGATGAGCAATGGGTGATGATTTGCACCAGGAGGGACAAGTCAATTGCAGCCTACATCCAGGAGTTGAACCAACACATTCGACGTCAGGAGAACCAGATGTGCGCCAATATGATAGACCTGAAGAAAGTGATGACCAGGAACATGGAGCTTGAAGAGGAACTAAAGTCTACACGCGATGGATATGAAGAGGAAATCGCAGTGTTACTGGAGAAGAATGAAGACCTGAAGAAGAAACTAGGAATATTCATGGGAGATCCCGCACCTGAGGAGGACATCCGTTCTGAAGACTACATCATCATCGACGACACCGACTCCGACCCCGATAGCGATGATGATTTTGAAGAGGAAGCTGGAGCAGATATCATGGAATCTTCCACCGATCAAAATTTCTAGTCGACCACCATATTATCAGCAGTATTCCCCCATGTATATAGTATAGTCCGATTAGTTTGTAACGGTAGTTACATCGATTGTATGCTCTTGTTTGAATTGAGTGATGTGATAATGATTGTGTGTTTGTCTCATGTGCATATGGGTAGTGATTTCTCTTTAGACCTCACTCTATTCTAATCTCTCCCCTCTAAACCCATCAGATGCCTCCGAGACGTGACCCCGGATTTGTCTTCCCACCGGAGCTCACTCAGTTGATCCAACAACATAATGCCTTGATGCAGCTACTAGTCCAGAACCAAGGCAACAACAACAACAACAACAACAACAACCCACCGCCACCACCCCCAGTTGACAACTTAGCCCGTTTTCTGAGGTTGAATCTGTCGGTGTTTTCCAGTAGCACCGAGCCGATTGTTGCTGATGACCGGCTTCACAGGATTGGAAGGGAGCTGACCACCACAGGTTGCACAGATGCTGAGAAAGTGCGCTTTGCCGCACACCAACTAGATGGACCCGCAGCCTCATGGTGGGAGAATTACACCGCCACTTTCCCCATAGCCAATGTCACTTGGGATCAGTTTCAGCAAGCTTTTCGCACCACACATGTCTCAGCTGGAGCAATGAGTATGAAGAAGCGTGAGTTTTGCAACTTACGCCAGTTAAATCATACTGTGGGGCAGTACGTGGATGAGTTTAGCAAGTTAGCCCGCTATGCCCCAGATGATGTGGCCACAGATGCCGCGAAGCAGGAGAAGTTTATGGAAGGGCTGAATGATGAGCTGAGTATGCAGTTGATGGTTGCAACATTTACTAACTACCAGGAGTTGGTAGACAGGGCCCTCATGATTGAAGGCAAGCAGCAGCAGATAGAGAGCCGCAAAATGAAGTATGGACAAGGGAAGTATAATTCTGGAGCTCAGCAGAAGCCTCGTTTTACCCCGAACTCGGGAGGACATACCCATCATAACCATGGAGGACACACTCACAATGGAGGGTGTTCACATAACTATAGTGGCCCCAAGAATGGAAATGGGAATGGAGGAAACAACGGACATAACCGTTCCAACACAGCAACACCCGCCAGTGTCGAATGTGGGGTTCCGGCAAACCCTTAAGGTTCGAACACTGGGGTGCACACGAAGTCTTTCCCTCCTACCGATCTACGCCCTAGCTCGCTAAGATCTCACGGATGAACTCGACGAACTCGCAACACAGAAAGACACGAGGTTTATACTGGTTCGGGCCACCGTTGTGGTGTAATACCCTACTCCAGTGTGGTGGTGGTGGATTGCCTCTAGGGCTGATGATGAACAGTACAAGGGATGAACAACCTCCTGAGGTTGAGGTGTTCTTGTGGCTAGGGTAGGCTCTCGATCGGGTTGGATCAAGCTAAGATGAGATGCCTCTACTATGGTGGCTAGCTCTACTTATATAGGCCCTGGTCCTCTTCCCAAATATCGAGCGGGAAGGGAGCCAACAACGGCGGGCAAATTTGAAGGGGGACAGCTAGTACAAGCTATCCTGACAAAAGTGGTATTCGCCTGTGAAAAGCTCTGGTGGTGACGCCATCTTGGGCTCCACGATGACCTCCATCTCGCCGTCCTCCTGGTCTTGGTATCGTTGCACCAATATAGCAACCTTTGCCTGATGCCTCGGTACTCTTCGCCTGCGCTGGCCTCCTTAGCACCAAAAAGGAAATAAGGACGCTGCACGCGCTGGCGCCCGCCTGGTGTCGTTCGTCATGGCTCACGTCACGAGAGCCTCGTGAGGTTTGCCCTGCCTTGATATCTCCGCTCCTCGTGAGCCTGCCTGGCTAGGCTACTCCAGAGGTGGTCTTGCGTCGTCCGCCTCCCGAGGCTTGGACCCTCGCGAGGGTCTTGGATGCCTTGTTGATGAAGATGGGCCATACGGCCAGCTGGCTTAGCCACGCTGTGGGCCGCAGGCAGGCAAGTCTGGGGACCCCCATTCCCAGAACGCCGACAGTAGCCCCCGGGCCCAAGGTGCGCTCGGGCTTGGCTTCGCGGCGAAGACAAGGGTCAAGTTCGGAGCACCGCGGGCCCCAAAAGCCTGCGGCCTCGGTTGACGCGTGGCGGTTGATTGGACGTGGGCGTCTCATCACTCTACTTAATTAATTTGTTGGGTTGATGATTATTAATTTGGGATTGAGTTGGAGGAACCTTCTCAATGTTTTCAACAAACTTTGTAGTTAAATAAAATATATTCCTTTGTTGTAGGAAAAAACTAGCTTTCTGCAAATATTAACCATAGAGCCTCCACCAGCCAAATTTGCATATAGTTATAGCTGTTACATGTTCATTGCTTTATAGTGTTATTTGCCAGCATATTCCATGTGCTGACCCATACGGGCTGCAACGTATTATGTTGCAGAGTTTTCAGACGAAGAGTAAGGTGCGCTAGGTCGTTGTCGTGCACTCAGCTATGCCGTTGGAGTTGATGGACTCATTTACCTTTGAAGCTTCCGCAGTTATCTTATTTAGATGGCCTTCAGCCATATTATTGTAATAAGCTCTCTTTTGAGACATTCGATGTAATAAGTGTGTGATTGAAACTCTGTTATAAATCCTTGAGTACTGTGTGTGTCAGCATTACCGATCCAGGGATGACACTTAAGCACAGAGATTTGACCGTCTGAGGTCGGATCGCTACCTCTGCTCGGCGGTGCGGGAGTTTTAAAATGGTGCATCCACTCCAGACACTTTTAATGATACTGTCCTAGTTATGATCCCTAAGGTGAACTCACCGGAGTTACTCACCCAGTTCAAGCCGATAAGTTTGTGCAACGTGTTGTACAAAATTGCAACAAAGGTTCTTGCAAATAGATTGAAATTCATTCTCCCAATTCTCATCTCCGAGGAGCAGAGTGCTTTTGTTCCCGGACGTCTTATTACGGATAATGTTTTAGTTGCATAAGAGTGTGTTCATGCCATCCGTACGAGGAAAAGGAAGAAATGCTTATGTGTGATGAAGCTCGATATGATGAAGGCTTACGATAGGGTTGAGTGGGTCTTTCTTGAACAGACTCTGGCTCGGTTCGGTTTTCACCCACTTTGGATATCGATGATCATGAGATGCATCACGTCGGAAAGGTTCTCAGTTAAGTTGAACGGAGGATGCTCGAGGGAATTCATACCATCTCGTGGCCTCAGGCAGGGTGACCCTTTGTCGCCGTACTTATTTCTCTTCTGTGTTGAAGGGTTCTCGGCCTTGTTGAGGAAAGCTCAACATGAAAACTCTCTGCAGGGTGTGACATTTGGGGGCACTGGCCCCCATGTTACACATTTGTTGTTTGCCGACGACTGTATTATATTCCTGGAAGGCACTAGTGAAAGCATGATGGTACTTAAGGACATCTTGGTGCAGTATGAGGAGGCTTACGGACAGAAGGTGAACTTGCATAAGTCGTCTATATTTTTTGGTAAGGGTTGTAATGATGAGACAAAAACTGAACTAAAACAGGTAATAGGGATTAAGTCTGAAGCGTCGAGTGAGCGATACCTTGGATAACCAACACTGGTTGGTAAGTCAAAAGATGGTACGTTCAAGTATCTTACAGAAAGCTCAAAGGGAAAGGTGACTAGATGGAAAGGCCAAGGATCATTGAAAGTTGCGAGGGAAGTTCTTGTTAAACCAGGTCTACAATCAACCCCGACGTTCACCATGAGTTGTTTTCACCTCACAAAGAAGATATGCCGGAATCTGACTTCTATCTCTTTGAAATTATAGTGGGGTGCGCTCAATGGTGAAAAGAAGGTGCATTGGATCTCTCGGGAGAAGATGTGTGCTTCGAAGAGAGAGGGGGGCTTGGTTTTCGCGATCATGAAGGTTTCAACCAAGCCCTCTTGGCAAAACAAGCTTGGCGGATTCTGACTACTCCCTCCTCACTTTGTGCAAGGGTACTTAAAGCCAGGTACTTCCAAGATGAATCAATTATGTCTGCTACTATTCCATCCAATTCATCTTTTACATACAGAAGCATATTGCATGGGCGGGACCTGTTGAGAGATGGCCTGATGTGGCGGGTGGGAGATGGGTCAAGAATTAATATTCACCATGATAATTGGATTTCGAGGCATGGGTACTTAAGACGACTGGGTCAGCAGTACATGCATGGAATACTGAAGGTCTCGGACCTTCTGAACCAGGAAGGAACGAGTTGGGACTCAAGCAAACTTGCAGCGATGTTTTCTGAATCAGATTCTAATGATATCCAACAAATAGCAGTGGAAGGTCTGGGAACAGAGGATTACCTGGCTTGGAATTTTACCAAAAATGGCATTTTCAGTGTGAAATCTGCATACCGTCTATGGGTGTCAAAGAGAAGAGCTGGGAGGGGCCAACAAGAAAGCTCGAGTTCGGTGCTGAAGCATAAAGGCTATATGGCACTGTGGTATACTAGTGCGCCGCAGAAGGCAAAAATTGACATGTGGCGCTTGATCAAGAACGGCCTGGCTGTAGGTGCAGAGCTCCATCACAGAAGAATTAAACCTGGAGTTTTTTGTGTGGCATGTGGCAGAGAGGAAACCATATATCACTGTTTTTGCGCATGTTAGCATTCCGTCCACTTCTGGCAGCTTCTGCATGCGGAGAAAGACATCTCAGTGATGTGCCCACCGACCCCGATGGATACCCATAGTGAGTTATATCGTTGGATTCTCCAATGGTTTGCGGAAGCAAATGGCGATGAGAGGGAGGCGATGATACAAGCCACTTATGGACTCTGGCTTGCGAGGAATGCAACAAGAGATGGAAAGAGGATCGACCAACCACATGAAATAATGGAGGCGGTGTGCTCTCATATGGCAGAATGGAGCAGCCTACATCAGCCAAAAACACGGCATGCGGGGACGGATATATTACAAAAGTGGGAGGTACCTGAGGAAGGATGGGTGAAGATCAACTCCGATGGTGCTGTACACAAAGGGGGAGGCAAGGCTGGTGGAGGTGCGGTACTGAGGGACCACAATGGGGCGTTTCTGGCCTTAGTAAGCCATTATTTTCCGCACATTGTGGATCCAGAAGCTGTTGAGATCTTGGCTTGCAAGAGAGCTTTGCAGGTAGCAGAGGAGATCAATGCACAGAATGCCCATTTGGAGTTGGACTGTTTGCCGGTGGTGCAAATGATCAACCAGAAGGGCATCAATTATTCAGGGGCTGGACCTTGGATATAGTAAATAAAACAGTTGCTAGCGACGAAGAATGATTTCAAGGTGACTTGGGTTAGACGCACCGCTAATGTTGTCGTGCATAAATTAGCGAAAGTAGGAGTAGGAGATGAACTGTGTAAGGTTTGGTTGGGGGTTCCCCCAGACTGCATTTTGGATGTAATTTCGGATGACATTTCGAGCTTCACTTAGTTAAATAAAGCGGCGACATTACCCCTCAAAAAAATATAAGGTGACCCTCTCTACAGTCATGCAATAATGCTACACTCGGTTCAACTTTACAACGCGTGTCAATCTGTTACCCTATTTTGCTCGTGTCTAATCTTGTGTGGAATAACCCCAGTCCAACATCAACGAGATTTAATCTTAGCAACCAGGTGTTCATAGGTTGAGCGAGCTAAGCAGTGCCATATAATGTCGCCAAAGCCTTTGAAGAGTTTGACTGAACGATACAAAGTATTGCAGAACCAACACCATGCCTCACATCAATGCGTGAATGTCCGCTTCAAGCGCATCATTATGGTGGAATCGGTAAGCTACGAAATAATACTACAGTAGTGTCTCCTCGGGATCATACCCGTTGTCGCTATCCCATCCTACACGGGGAAGGTGTCGTCCATTGACAAGGCAACCTAGTTCATTAGTGGTGAGGCCACGATAGAGGGGGAACCAAAATCTTTGACTCTGGTCCCCTAGTGAACTCATAAACGGGCATCTTTCCTTTTCTTTTTGAACAATCACCATGGGGGAGAGGGTCCCTGCCTGAATATATTACTCAAAGGCCCAAAAGGCAAGTTACATCATAGATTACATTGAGAGGAGAGGTATAGGCGCAAGACATGGCAACCTCCATACTTACATGGTCCTTAAATCTAAAGGGCCAAAGAGTGAAGTCCGAAACGATGTTTTGAAGGGTATCTAGGGGTGAGTGTAGCTCGTTGTGAAAGACACGAGCATTCCTGGAGTCCCAAAGCTTCCAGAGGATGGCGAGAGCGACGGTGGGCCAAATATTGAAGTCGAGGCCAACCGGCGTTGGCGTATCCTAGACGAGGTCGATGGAGAGAGGTGACTGAAGGCCCAAGAGGGACCAAACCTGAGCCGCGCATGGGCAAAGAATGGCGAGGTCCGATGCATCCTCCAGTGTGAGACCATACGGGGGACAGGAAGAGTCCGGAGAGATGGACTTGCGGAGTAGATTCGCCATCGTGCTCAGCCTGTCACGACGGAGAAGCCAGCCGAATATCTTAACCTTGATAGGAGCCTTGGGGCTCCAAATGTACCCGGTTGAGGTCGATCTCGTGGTCGGAGGAGAGAAACGAGTAGGCGCACCTCAAGGAGAACGAGGAGCTGTGGGTGAGGAACCTATCGTCAGGCATGTCGCTGGCGGTGACATCGTGCAACAAAGACAAAACAGATGCAAGCTCGACAGAAGCAACATTGGTTGGGCAATTCCGCAGAGTAGCTTGTAAACCAGCAAGCATGACATGAGATACCAAGACAGAGAGGGAAGCGGAGTGAGAGAAAATGTGGGGATAAGTGTCAATGAAAGGAGTAGGGAGAAGCCAAGGGTCGAGCCGAAAAAAGGTGGAGGAACCACTATTAGTAAGGACGAAGGATATTTTTTGAAGGGGACAAAGTTGATGATTTATAATTTTCCAGAGGAAGGACGGGTTGTTAGGTTTGTTAGCAAAGTCAAGAGAGTGGTACTAGAAGAACCAGTTAACCCAAGGCAAGGCAAGTCTAATTTTTTGGGGAAGTTTGAAGGCAAATTTCATGAGGCAGTTGTTTTGGAGAATTAGGTTTTTGATGCCTAGACCACCAGCATTTTTAGGCCTGCATATATTTTTCCAAGCAATAAGACACTTTGCGTCGGAGCCCGGAAGAAGGATCTACGAACCGCGGCTAGCATTTTAATGATCTTCTCAGGGAGCCTAGAAACAGACATGAAATAAGTGGCGAGGACGTCAAGAGTGGAGGAGATGAGAGCAAGTCTTGCTCCATGAAAGAGAAGTTTTGTGCTGCCCATTCGGTGAGATATTTTAGGAAGCGCTTGATGATAGGTTCAAAAGCCGAGGAAGGGAGGTGCGCGTGGTTGAGGGAGACCTAGATAGATTCAAGGGAAGGAGGATAGGTCGCACCCGAAGGTTGAAGGAATGCGCTGGCTAGAGGTGGGGTAGAGGATGGGCACGAGGGTAGTTTTGTGGAAGTGGATGAGCACGAAGGTTGAAGCATCTTCCGGTTCAATGCTATAATTTCTTTTTCTTGCTAGCGCCAGTGACTTCATACAGTATAAACTCATGAAAAAATCAACAGTGGCCTTTGGAGGAGGCATTTCTTTCCAATGGACTAAGCCTGACTGAAGTGACCAGATTCACCATAAGAGGAGAGCAATAAACTACTGCCTCCATCCCATAATAATATACGAACGTTTTTCAACATCATTTTATTCCAAAAGATATGAACTAACAGAAATATACTTACACCAAACATGATCAGCTTTTTATTCCAAAGAACAATGGTGAAATCAAACCACATGTTTCCGAGTGAAAAAAAGGCAATCGGCACATTCACAACTCTAGACTCTCCATCTCCCTATGCACACAAAGCTTCTTCCCGGTGGCGTTTGCCGTGGCTGTAGAAACATGTGTTTCTACGATGCCTGACTGGCTGACTGCCTGCCTATCTACTAATGTACTCCCACCGTAAAGAAATATAAGAGCATTTAGATCTTATATTTCTTTACAGAGGGAGTATCACGTATCTTGACTCACAACATGTTGAAAATTGCGCAAAGCCAGTAGCAGGCCTACCTAGCAGGCGCGAACCTCGGTAAACCGGCTTGGGGCTGGTTCACAGTTGCTGGTAACTTTCAATGATCCAAAGAGGCACGATAGTCTCCTCATAATGGGTTTGCGACTGGCTACTACTTCAAATGACACAACATCCTTCCCAGTATCAACGTATGCATCGTAGCCCTCCAGATCTGCTTCTGTTATGAACACTGCATCGACACACCCAGTCGGACTGCTTGGCCTCGGTACCATAACTTGACAAAGAGGTAAACCGCCATCATCGTAATCAAACTCCATAGTGCAGTCCTCGATATCTCTGTCAGGAATGGAGGCTTTGGTGCCTTCTAGATAACAGTTTAGGTTTGTACTCCGTACTGGAAGACGTCCGGTGGTGAGAGTGCTAAATACGATAACAGCCTACAAAATTGTGTCATTGGCAAAAGCAGCTTAGCAGATGCATGATTGAATAGCAATAGCGTCCACTTGTATAGAACACAAATACAACAGTCCTTATACCTGCCACTGTGACGGTGCCAAAAGCACTCGGGGCCTAATGGATCGTACATGATCCAAAGCTGCTTCAGGAGTCATGCTCCTATATTTGATCTGAAGACAAGGAAGATGATAAGCTGTCATCAGCAACTGAATGGGATTTATAACATTCAGTTTGAAATGTATGCAGCTTATCTTACCAAATAGCACAAAACAATAGTGGTGCTTCGTCCTCTTCCAGCTTTACAGTGAACATAAGTAGTGCCACCTTGTGATGCATTACCTGAAAAACAGGTAACTATGCATTAACTTCTACCCATTTGAGACCTATTTAAATTTAACCAAAACAAATATTTGATCTTTATTTCTTTCACATCCAAACCAAACTCAATGGACATTTGTTATTGCTAATGCCAAGGCACAAGTGTACTAAATTAGTAAATTGGGATCAGACCATCCTTGGTCAACAGGGCAGCTGTCAAGGAAGCTTGAAGATACTACATAGTTACATCTTACATACAATTCAGATAGGCATTGCTGTTTGAAAACGTTCAGAAGACAGCTCATCATTGAGTTCAGAATTCGGCATTAAAACAAGAGAACTGGAAAGCAGAACAAGCTCTAGTAACAACAACAGCAGCAGCAGCAG
The DNA here is from genome assembly GCF_002575655.3 of Aegilops tauschii subsp. strangulata. Classification (NCBI taxonomy): domain Eukaryota; kingdom Viridiplantae; phylum Streptophyta; class Magnoliopsida; order Poales; family Poaceae; genus Aegilops; species Aegilops tauschii. Next base: position 394,922,310 of record NC_053037.3, read on the forward strand.
GAAAAAAAATCACAATGGGCAATTTTTTTAGTACTAGACGTTTTTTTTACATATTATCAAGGAACTACACATTTAGAAATAGTCTAAAGAATCACCCCATTTCTGTATCAGTGTCCAGAAAGCGATTCTTTGGAATTTCAACAAAAAACAACGGTGTGTCACACCCGTCAGCTACATCATCATGAATTGGGATAGGTGCAACTTCTTCATGTTCATGGACACTTACGCTTGTGACTCTGATGGGTGAGGGCAAACCTGCCAGTTCCGTTGTGACTCTGATAAGTGTGGTTTGTGAAATTACTTGTTAAATGTAGTTCCTTGATAGTTTACCAGTAAAGTGTAGTGTTGAGAACGTAGTGTACTATCCTTGTCTACATAAATGGCCGACTTTTATAACAGGGTCTCAGTTTCTTTGTCATAGGCATTTATATAGCCCATTCCACTTACTGTCATGCATGATGTCATCCGCAGCGACAGCAAACAAACCCTTCATCCTGCTGCTGGGAAGGGGGTTTGCATTAAAAGATAGTGTCGCAACCTATATATTGTTATACCTACTCCATCAGATACTGACGACCTAACAGACAATGTACACAATACTTGGTTCAGTACAGTTGACCGCAAGCTATCATTTCCATTCCTTGCATCCCAAATCTAAATCAATTTCTTAATTGCAGGAGAAAAACACTCCATAACACCAGGAGAATTGATATGCAGTTTTAATGATTTATCACTTGCATCTAAGAAATGGCATGAGCTTACGGTGGATAAAATCGATGGCTCGACAAATATCTTCGAGGGATGGTGCAAACAGGTAGTCTCTTGTGGCAATCACAAGGTGATCGATCCCATGGGTCTGGAAAAAGAAGGTGTGTTACTCATCAGTACATATTTGTTTCGCTAATTAGAAAAGCACAGTAGACTGATGGGGCATGTCTGTGAATCGACCACACTATGGATGGAATTGCACTTATTAATTCAAAACTCAAAATACAAACGAAATCACGCAACAATGAAATCAAGTAATGTAAAATTTACCTGGTACAAGGACATTGGTACCAGAGTCTCATAAGGCTCATTCAATGTTACAACTCCCTGAACTCCAAGTTGCTTCAGACGTGGAACATCACTAGGGAAAGGAACAGCTCCTAGCAAAATACACTGCAGATGGAGGTTGGACAAATTAGATGATGAAATCTTTATATCAGAGACACGTCACAGTCTTATACACCGAAATGCTAAATTGTGCAAAGCAAAAATCACAACACCTAACAACAGCAATCAAGGTATGCTATCTAGGGATGAATGCGTCCTTTCACCACCTAATCAACAGAAGGATTCTGTGGTCCTAGGCATGTAAACATGTTCACCCGCCAGTGCCAAATGGAAGACCAAAAGACAATCATACAGAAGAACAAGCTATAGTAACATAGATACTGAAGAAAAAGTGCTCAAATGTATTGCACTGGAAAATGGAGCCTGAAATGACCAGACACAACAACAATCACCGCTCACAACAGCCATGCCTTTTCCAACAGCCGAACGTCAACTACAAGAAATACTCTCACGCACAAAAAAGAAGAAGAAGAAAGCAGCAATTCTGGACAAAACTAACTGTGGAGAGTCACTGCGTCAGATGCAATCATGGAACCAGATGTAACCCTTATATAGAGGCCCCCAGTGTAGATGGAACCGAAAAAACCCTGATGAAAAACTGGTGCCCAAAATCACACCCTTCATCACCAGTTTAAAAAAGTCGCCCTATCGTCCAATCTTATGGAGGCCAAGTGAACCAATTTATCGAACAAGAATCAGTCAATACTACTCCATAGGCATACACTATGGGCCTATAATCCGAAACAAAGTAATCACGAGATTTGCTTAAAGGCAGGGTCAGCACCTGGTCGACGCGGTCCCACCACCGGAACTCGGCCTCGAATTGGTTGCGCAGCACGTTGTAGAGAAGCGTCGGGTAGAAGAGCACCCTGGCGCCGGCGCCGACGAGCGCGCGCTTGGCCCTCAGCCGCACGACCTCGCCGCCGCCTGCCCAGGCCTCCTCCTGCTCCTCCCCCTCCACCGGCCTCCCGTCGCCGTCCCCCAGCTCGCGAATCCTCATGCGCCTCCCCTCCCCTCCCCTTCCCTCCCGAAACAGCTCGACGCCTCCAGGCTCCGGCGCGCTCCTAACCCTCACGGAACCAGCAGATCCGCGGGGGATTTGAGAGGGGAGATTCGTGGATCGAGAGGCGTGGCGTTGCGGCTCGGACTCTGCTCCTCGTGGTGGCCAGAGGAGACGCGAGAAATGGGAAGAGTGTGGGGGCAAAACCTCAGGAGAAGACTGCGGGGGCGAAAACAGGTGGCGAGTCTGCTGAATCGGATCCGGGTTTTGGGTGGGTTGTTTGCTGGTTGGTGGCATGGGATTCATTGGTGGACAAAACGTGGGTGCGTTTATCTCGCCAGGTCCCTTGACAGTCGAGTAATTGTGCGGTTTCATCATTTTCCTTTTTCCTTCTGAGCGACCTCCTTTCCATGCTTGGGAGTAGGTGCAACAAATCTTCAAAGCTTTTCTTCACGACTCCATGTATGATGTGTATACTCTAAAAAGACATAACCCTTATAAAAATATGTTAATATTTTCATATAATGCTAATTCATTTGCCACGGAGCGATTAGATGCATAATGTAGTCTGGAGCGAAACTCTTGAAGAATGTTTACTCATGGAAGGAGCCATTAGCCTATTAAACGAGAAATGGTGCTTTTATAAATAAAAAAAAGTGCAAAGGGATTGGACATAGTAAGCAAGCAATCTTCTTATAACTAATTCTTGGTTTGAATGCTGATAGCAAGCTTTTATGATTTTAATCGGGTGACAATTTCTTTGCCAAAGATAAATGAAGTAAGGATAATTCACCAGCCATAGGTTGATTGGACAGCACGGGTCAAGAATAACACATCCACGAAAACATATAAAATTTTACACATCGGCGAGGAACAAGGCAAGGTTGTTGGTGACAACGACGTGCATTTGACCTAGATAATCCCCCATCAACTGAGCCATAGAAGCGTGCAAAAGGATGTAAAGTTGGCATCACAGAACGGATCATGACATTGCCTGACAGCTTACACAAGGCGCTCAGGAAGACCATACTGCTAACCTGACAATAAAAGAGTGGCTCAAAAGTGTATAAGAAAATAAAGACCAGTTCGAAAGCTACCTTGTAAACGGAGAGGTGCGCGAAGATAATCACACAGAACTGAAGGGTACGGATGAAAAACTGCCTAATCGCGCACCAATAATTCCAGGTAAAACCGCCCGGTCACCCGAAACGCCCGGCCGCGAGATTTCCCGCGTCCGCGAGAGGGAAAACGGCCGAGGTTTTGGAGCCAGCGGAACGAGTGGACCGCGCCGAGCTGGCGTCGTCAGCGGTGTGTATCACGCGACTCGTACGCGTGCGTCCTGCTGCGCTGCCCCCTCGCCACGCCGGCCGGCCGTCCGCCCGTTTCCAGCTTTGCCGTGGGCTCCACGTGGGCGGTGCCCGTTGGACGCATCCTACTGTTGCGTGATGCTGTGTGTGGGCCCGTGGCGGCTCAGGTCCTCGCGAGCGATCATGGTGTGTGTGGCCCCTGTGACTCTGGTGGGTCCGACGCACTGTTTGACTCGGGTGACCGGTGGTCGGCAAGTTTTTTCCCTTATTCTTTTCGAACAACATGGTCGACTAGCTGGATCCGAATCATCCGATCTTTCCAAAAAAATATCCTCGCGGCAGAGAGTAGAGCCGCCATGGGCCGATTGTATCGCGGATTCGCTCACGATAAGCACGGTGGGCTGATTGTATGCAGGTCCGGAATAGCCTGCTCATTCTCAAAACTACGGCCCACGACCCGGCCAGACTCACTCAACCGACGCACGCTCTCGTCGTGCACGAACACAGAGCCCTCAGCTCCTCGGCGGCCCTCCCCTCTTCTCCCTCCCTGTCGCCAGTCCCCGCCCTCGGAGCTCCCGGGCCGCGGCGGCGGCAGCCATGTACCGGATCGCCGGCAGCCACCTCCGCGCTCTCAAGGTACCCTCTTCCCCCCTCTGCCCGCCCCGCAGCAAACCGTCAGCGTTCGTCAGACAGACGAGCTGATTGGTCGGCTGGTGCTTATGGAGTTGCTGCCGATTCATATGCCGTTGTTTACATGTTCGATTGGTCTAGCTTCCAATTCCATCACTTAGAAACGGGGGCTAGAGTGTATACGCATGGGGTTTGCTGCGGGTGATGTGCTGTGCTCGTTATCCCTCGATTAGAGAAGGGATGCTGATAGTAGAAGTCGGGTGATTTCTGACAGACACCGAGCTAGACAAATTTCTGAGGTGATGTAAATACCGTTTTATTTGATCCACACTCCAATTAGAACCACGATCTGCAGGATGTGATTTCAGTATTGGAGCTGGTACTACTTATGTTGGGCTAGGCTGTGTTATAGCTCAGTGAAAATACAAAAAAGTGATACGGTTTCGATACTATGAATCTGTGCTACATAAACACAAAAATAGATCTCTGGCGCATCGATATCATGAATCTGTGATTACTGTATAAAATGCTTAAAATGTAGTTGGCGATATGGCATCATATACATTTTGGTTATTTACTTTGTCATTATTAGCCTTAAGGCTAAATTGGGTCCAGCAGATAGGCACAATCCATACCTCCATCTGTCTGCCATAGACAGCATGTGCCTAACCAACTCACATTACCAAGTGCCATAAGTCGTACACACTCATCAATGTGCGTGGGCACTGTCAAACAATTGTCATTTAGAGGCACCATCATCAGAGTCTCTGACAAGAACCACCCTAGTTTGTTGTTCCTTGTGATCCAATGTGTGTCTCTTCATACCAAGGAACTGTGCCCATTCAATGATTATATGTTATTAGACAAACAATTCCCATGTCACCTCATTTCGTATCCCGTTCGACATTACACACTTGTTCACGTCTTTCCCTCTAACTAGTCAAGCATCACCTCCTTTGTAACATGTCCAATATAAAAAACACACGAGTAACTTTGTTATCATTTTTAAGGAGGTCTAAACCTGTATGAACATCATGTCCTTGTGTCCATTACTTATTCTGGTACACTTCCTCACACGTAAAGTTGTAAGATTAGATCATACTTAGAGCATCGACAATATATTGTAGTTGAAACTCAAGGAGTGATATATGTTACTTAGCCACCAATTTGTTACTTCAGATTTACATGTGGTGGGTTTTGGTTTGCAATTTGGTCCTATTGCTTTTTATTTTCAGTGTTGCCTGCCTTTAACTTATGTATTTTGCACACAAGTTGGTTTCATGTTCAAGCTTCTCAGTTTTCAACCTTTACTTTTAGAGTTTTAGTGATGTTACCTGATGTTCTCGCCGCCGCACATTTTCTTTTCTTTTTGTGCTTGCAGCAACATGGTTCTAGTAGGTTTGCTAGTACAAGTGTTGTGAAGCAGTCTTCTGGTGGTTTATTTGGTTGGCTTCTTGGTGGCAAGCCAACCCAGTTTCCAACTCTTGATGTCCCTCTCCCAGGCATCACCATTCCTCCACCACTACCAGACTTTGTAGAGCCAGCCAAGGCAAAAGTTACCTCTCTCCCGAATGGCCTCAAAATTGCTTCAGAAACATCAACGGTATCACTGTAACATCCCAAAATTCTAAATTTTGGAATGTTATAATAAATAGATAGATTTGATTGTTTGTTGGATTGTTGTGTGATTGATTGACTGAAAGTGAGTGAATTCGAAATCTTTTGAAAGTTAAATGAGAGGGAATAAAAGGACTTTCCCAAACTTTCATTTTGCTTTTATGATCTCCATGAATTCAAATTCTTTTCATCACAAAACCCTCGAGAGAAGATGACATGACTTCTTCCATTTATTTAAATGAAAAGGGGTGTTGAAAATATTTAAATATCATTTGAAAATATTTCCAATTCAGAAACTTCAAGCAACTCAATGATTTTCATGAGAGAAGATAAAATGACTTCTTCAAAACATATGAAATATGAGTTGGAAGTTTAAAAGGATCTAATTTAAAGTCCTTTTGGAAATTATTTTCAATTTGGGTTTTATTCAAATTATTTTTCTCCAAAATAAAAATATATTGAAAATAGGGTAACATGATTCCCTACAACAGAAAATTGGAGAGAAATAAATTTGAATTAATTTTGGTATTTTGAAAATGATTTTATTGGATTTTAGTAGAGCAGTAGCACTCTTTGATTTATTTGAATTTTTGTGGATTTTATTTAATGCTAGAAAAATGCCCATGCTGTAGGAAATCTTTTTCTGAAAATTTTGATATATAATATGCCTATGTACAATTTTATTTTTGTTTTCGTTATACAGTTTTCTTTCTGTTTCTAATAAAAAAAACTGTACGTGCCGCCCAAATTTTATCCGTTGCCTACGTGCACAGTGCACCCATGCCGGCCCATGTTGTTTTTTTGGTTATGTATGCAGAAAAAAAAATCTTTTTCTTAATTTTTTTCCTTCTTTTAGTGTTTGAAAAAAAAACTGCCGCACGCACGCGCGCGGCCGGCCGAAGCTTTAGGCCCATGCGCTTTTCTCTTCTTTTTTTGTTTTTCGTCTACGTTTAGTCCCACATTGCCTAGCCTTTGACCTTTAAGCCTTTTTTCCACCAATAAATATAGAACCATAGAGCCTCCAAAAATCATCCGATTCGGGTTAAATCAAAATTTTGGTTTGACTAGATTCCTTAAAGAAAAATATATTTCTCCTCTTCGGCGGGACTTTTGGAAGTTGTCTCCTCACTTCGAAGTCGTCTTTTAGGTATATTTGTTCGTTCTCTGTATTTATGCGTTAGACCTAATTTTTTTTTTAGCCGTAGCTATTTTTCTTCTGCAAAACAGCTTGGCCCTGATTTTTCAAATAGCCATAACTTTTTACTCGTTCATCCAAATTAGATGAACCCAACGCCTATAGTTTCGTCTTGTTTTCACCTATCCAGTTAACCTGTCACGTCAACTTTTTGAAATTTTCAAATTTCGAAATTTGTTCAAATTCATATTCAAACTTCTTTTGTTCATAACTTAAGTTCCGTAACTCCGTTTGAGTTGATTCTTTTTGCAAAGCGAAGCTCTTGACTTAAACTTTCTGATAAGGGCAAATTTATCTAATTTTGGTACTGTTAGAAATTGTTTTATGTTGCAAGAGTTATTTGCTTGGTTTTGAAGTTTTCCGAATTGTTTTCCTCGTTCTTTCTAATCTTTTGAGTGATTGCTTATGTGTGGTTACCATTGCTTGCTTACGATAGATTGACCGGAGTGTGACGAGTAGATCTATCCAGAGTATTGAGTGCGAATCATCTTCATCAACATTGCAGGCAAGTAACACTTTGATCATACCTCTTTTACTACCCAGTTTTATTGCATTAGATCAATCCTCAAACATTGCATGGTTAGGATCTAATTAAACTGTGGGAATTGGGAAGTAGATGAGGTAGTACCTATCACCTGTTTTATTATCAAACCCTTGGGAGTTACTTCTACGTTTGCCTATATTGCTATGCTATGCTTGTAGACGTGGATTGGGTTTGAGAGATATTCACTACAGATGTGAGATTGTTAATTAATGGTTTACTTAAGGTGGCAACTAAAACTCACATCTGGGTGGATTGAGGTACCTGGGTATTCCAGGATTGCCTGTTTTCTTTTGGACCGCCACCCAGGTTCAAAGGGATCATGAGATTATTCATGCTAGAAACTTCCGTGTGCAGCCGCAAGCTATTATGGGCTCTAGCATAGTTGATTAAGTTGTGTGAACTCTTACAGTGGTAGACTAGCAGATGTAGGGGATGTAGGTGGTACGGTCTATCACATCGTAAGGTGCAAACGCTTCTGAAAGACTATGTCTCGGTCATCCGTTTCTCAAACATCATGTAGTGCGAGAATCCAGCGGAGGCGATCGAGTCTTGTGGGAAAAGTGCACAAACCTCTGCAGAGTGTACAAACTAATCATGATTAGCCGTGCCCCCGGTTATAGACATCTTGAGTATCTAGTTCTTGGATTATCCCGTTGATCTCATCATGTTACTTTAATTAATATTGTTGGGTTAATGATGATACTTAATTGGGATTGAGATGCTGTCAACCATCTCAATGTTTCACAACCACCATGATAGTTAAATAAAATTTATTCCTTTGCAGTAGGGAAAAATTGGCTTTTCGCAAAAACATTATAACCATAGAGCTTTTCCACCAGCCATATATGCATGTAGTGATAGCCTTTGTTCATCATTTCTCTATGGTGTGAATTTGCCAGCATATTCCATGTGCTGACCCGTTTTCGGGCTGCAACGTTTCATGTTGCAGGATTCTTACGACGAGTAAGTGATACGTTAGGGTTACGATTTCTACACTCAACTTTGCCGTTGGTGTTGATGGGAATCCACAACCTTGTTACTTCCGCTATTTGGATTGAGGTAATAGTATTTACGTTACTTTATACATGTGATTTACCTCTGTTATAAATCCTCGAGTACTGTGTGTGTCAGCATACCGATCCAGGGATGACACTTAAGCACAGAGACTTGATCCATTCGGGTCGGGTCGCTACAATCACTATGTGCCTGCAGATGTTTCAGTATGTTCCTTTTTCTTAATATCTACATGGGAGTAATTTATAGGGACTTAACTGCAGAGTCCAGCAGCAACAGTGGGATTGTATATTGATTGTGGTTCTATGTATGAAACACCTGGTTCATCTGGAGCATCGCATCTACTGGAGAGAATGTCATTCAAGAGCACCACAAACAGGAGTCATTTGCGGCTAGTACGCGAGGTAGAGTCCATTGGAGGGAATGTCTCTGCGATAGCTACTCGTGAACAAATGTGCTATACCTATGATGCATTCAGGGCCTATGTACCTGATATGGTTGAAGTGCTTATTGATAGTGTGAGAAACCCAACATTTCTTGATTGGGAGGTTAAAGAGCAGGTATTCCATCATTTAAAGGTAAGCGCTCCAGGTTTACCCTTCATTGTATTAATGTCTTGTTGTCTTACAGCTGGAGGAGATCAAAGCTGAAATAGCTGAATTTTCTGCTAATCCTCAAGGTTTACTTTTAGAGGCTCTCCATTCTGCTGGCTATACTGGGGCACTGGCAAATCCCTTGATAGCACCAGAGCCTGCCATACATAAATTGGACAGTAGCATTCTTAAGGAATTCATTGCTGTAAGATCCTTTAATCTGTCATCTATTCATCTGTGCTGTTATTTAGTTAGAAAGATTTTGCTTTGACATCTGTATGCATTGAGGCATTTAGGAAAACTACACAGCACCCAGGATGGTCCTGGCGGCATCAGGCGTTGAGCATGATGTGCTAGTTTCAATTGCTGAGCCACTTCTCTCTGATCTTCCTGCTGTGAAGCGTCCAGAAGAGCCAAAGTCAGTTTATGTGGGAGGAGACTATCGTTGTCAAGCAGACTGTCAAGTGAGTTCGTGCTGTTTTTCTATCTTTTGCGCTGTCTGGTCATGGTGATGTATCTATGATTTACTTCTATTGTTCTTACTTGTTCTCTCCCGTCGACAGAACACACATGTTGCTCTTGCTTTTGAAGTGCCAGGTGGATGGTATGAAGAGAAAACAGCTATTACTGTAACTGTCCTTCAGGTATTGGTGGACGTTGGCAAATATTTAAGTGACTGTTATTTACGGACAAAATTCTAGACGAGCAGTTTCTTTTCTTCGAGGTTTTGTGTGGTTTACTGATTATCATGCTTGCATATTAAAAGCGAACTATGTGTCCAATTTCCACTGCCCACTATAATAATAAGTTTTTTTTTCTGCAGAAGCTCATGGGGGGAGGTGATTGGTTCTGTACTGGCGGTGTTGGCAAGGGCTTGTATTCTCGATTATGTATGTCATCTCTTTCAATTCTACATCCCTGCCAATGATTCAAAATTAAATTACTCTAATTACTTTTTTTTTACTTTAACACGACTCTTTACATACAGCTCTCCGGATATTAAGCCACTACCATCAGATCGAATCATTCTCCGCTTTCAATCATATCTACAACTATTCTGGTCTTTTTGGAATTCTTGCAACAACCGTAAGCATCTTCTCAGACATAAATTATCCGTCATTTTTTATCTATGAAATTCAAGATGTGAATAAAACTTTGTGATGTCTTGTATCTCCCAGAAATAGTAAATTTGTGTGCATTGCTAAGTGGTATGTTTTATCATTTCTGATTACTGGGTTTAATGACATACGGTAATTAGTCTTACACGAAACGACATGACATGAAACAGCTTAAGGCAAAGAAACTTATTGCTCCTACCTAGAGAAAAGATGCGTAGCCAAACAGCTAAAGGCCCCTCCAGCCAACATAAAGGCTAAAGTAGCTTGAGTAGGGGAAGAGTGGAAACTTTTGATGCCTTCAGTAGCAATAAGCAGATAACAAAAGCTAACTGTCTAGTACTTTTCTGGGGGCTATCCAGTTAGAGTTGCGATATAATCTCCATACCAAAGAGGCATGTAACCTATCCTAATTTCAGCCATTTGGCATGTCTGTTTATCTTACCTCCCGTCCATCCTATCACTATTTTGTCCAACATTTTGAATCGTTTTCACTGTCTACTTCTCCCTAGAACACAAACAACGCAAATAATGTGTAAAGGTTGAGTAAAGAATTGCCCAGACTCAAGCTGGTGTCGTTTCTTTATTTTCCTTTTGTAGTTTACTTATTCTCATGGTGCAGTCAAATGGACAAATTATTGCTTGACCTGGTATCACACTTATGCACAGATTCATCATTCTACTATTTTTTATTTTCTGTCATATAATTGTATCTAATCTAACATTCTTTTGTGTCCTGTGATCACAGAGCCCAGATTTTGCCTCGAAGGCTGTGGATTTGGCAGCTGGGGAACTTCTTGAAGTTGCCACTCCTGGAAATGGTTTGCATCTTATTTGATACCTGCTGTGTAACGAATCATCTGTAGAACTAAATTGACCACTCATTAATTTTCCCACTTTTCTGTGTTTCTACTTAGTTACACAAGGACAGCTTGATCGAGCTAAACAGGCAGCAAAGTGTAAAGTTTTGATGGACTTGGAATCAAGAGTATGCATTCAACCCCTAATTGAATCCTTCAGAAAAACTTTTAAGTTTTAACTCATTCCCCACTCTGTTCCTAAATAGGCATTCCACATGGTCTCAAATACACCCATTTGACCATTGCCTTTTCTACTTGTATGTTAATGGAACTTATATAAATTGGCATGCTATGGAAATTCTATTGATGATCTGCTAATTTCAATTTCATGTGAAAAATCTTAGAAGTTGTATTATATTAGCAATCAAAGTCTAAACTTTGACTGCTTATTCTAAAATATTGTCTATTTAAGAATGGAAGAAGCATTATATACTTGATACTTGGTATTATTCGTTCCAGGCTGTTGCATGTGAAGACATTGGGAGGCAGGTTATGACTTATGGTGAAAGGTATGGCTAGACAGGCATTTGTAACTTACTCCCTACATCCCAAAACATAAGATCATTTTTGACACTATGAATAGTGTGAAAAATTATCTTATATTTTGGGACGGAGGGAGTAGCTACTAAAGTCAACTCCCCAGTGTTCATGATGTTTCACATTCACTTGCACTAGCTATGCATTCAATCATTTGGAAATCATATAGACTCTATTGACCAAACTAGGCAGTTATTACGGTCTGGTTTGAACACTGTTAATGTTATGTTACCTTCTCTTCTGTTTGAACTTTTAACAGTATTTCTCAACATTTACATCTGTGCTTGTGTAAACATTGCAGTGCCCTTTTGAGGGGAAAATATTTTCCAAATTTATAATTTTTTTTTCTGAAGAATCAACATGCTTACTAGTTTTGGAACTCAAATAGATATTCTTAATTTGTTTGATGAAATATATGAGGAGGTTTCATAGTTCACGTTATAGTTTTTCTGTATTAGTCCTGATGGTGGATCGATTAGGTAACATTCTGTGCTAAAATGGAACTAAAAAGTCATGTAGTGCAGAATTTGGTTAGGGCATCTCCAACGTGGATCCTCAAATCTGCCCAAAATGTCTGGACGTCTGAAATTCCTCAAACCATCCTCAAACTGGGGGGAGTTCTAGGGGAGTCCGGAAGTCCGTGGACACCACCAACTTGGCCTCGGACCCCACCACAAACCCACTTTCCCCTCTCCCTCCCTTCTCTCTCCTCTCTTCATTTGACAAGGGGCGGACATTTTGTGGGTATAGTTGGATGGCCTCCGCCCAGCTGGCTGTTAGTGATGTCCGATAGGTGATCCGCGTTGGAGTTGCCCTTAGGCTCATGTACGGAAAATAGCTACGATAATCATGACTTAGCGAGAAACTTCCAGTCTCGATCTGGGTGAAATGGCTTGGTGAACCAAGTTTGAGGTGGCTGTAGGGGCTTTGCTTCTTTTCCAGAGCTAGGACAGTTTGCAGTTATTCTTTTCCAGAGGATGCTTTGCTTCAGATAAGCCTTGTTGGGGCATTTTTGGAATTTTCATGCTGTTATTGCATCTATCTTGTGGATTGTCCAGAAGTTTATACTTTATACCCAAGCTGAATGAACTTCACATCACCATATGAAAATCATGATATCAGAGTCCTCCAGTTGTTGATCCGTAGTCTAGCTAGAAATTGACCTTCTACTGCATTCTAGCTGGCAGCTGCATTATTTGTGCAAGCGATTGATCATTTTTCCTTTTGTTGTGAATAAACACGTCGACCATATTGTAGCAATTACATGCAGTATTTACATACCCCCTCTGTCCCAAAATAGTGTATTAGATCTTTTCAAAACCAAACTTTGTCAACTTTGACCAAGTTTATAGAAAAAGTTGTGAACATCTACAATACTAAGTCAATTTCTTTAGATTCATTATGAAATATATTTTCATATAGTATATATTTTGTGTTATAGATGTACTCCCTCCGTTCCTAAATATAAGACCTTTTAGAGGTCCCAATATTGACTACATACGGAGCAAAATGAGTGAATCTACACTCTAAAATACATCTATATACATCCGTATGTAATCCACATTGAAATCTCTAAAAGGTCTTATATTTAGAAACGGAGGGAGTAAAATACTTTGCTGTATAAACTTGGTCAAAGTTTGTGAAGCTTGACTTTTGCGCAAACCAATGCATACTATATTGTGGGACAGAGGGAGTTTTCAGATAAATATCACTGTTTTGCTATGCTAATCTCAGGTGCCGGAGCTATTGCAGGACAAGCATTGTCCACATCTTTTTGTTACCTAGCCAGCACTTGATAGCTCTCATATGGCTATAAAGTACCATTTCAACTTTTTCCTTGATTCTGAACCTCAGTGATTCAGCTTTCATGACATTGCAGGAAACCCATCGAGAAATTCTTGAACGATGTCGAAGCAATTACTCTGAATGACATTTCTTCAACTGCCAAGAACATTATTTCTACACCCCTTACGATGGCATCATGGGGTGATGGTATGTTCTTACTAAGCACATCGTTCTTCTTTACATTTTTTGCCCTCAAGTAGATTGCGCAACATTGTTGCGATCGTGGTCTTGTGGTTTACCAAAAATGTTTGTCTTGCAGTTACTAATGTCCCAACCTACGAGTCTGTTAGCAGGAAGTTTCATTCAAAGTGAGCGAAAGCCCATTGCAGGACATGTTCCGGCTGCACAAGATATGCAGAGATGTGTAACTCTTGTGGCAATGGCCCTAACCACTGGACCCCGCTGAACACATTTTTTTATGCACTGTGAAAACATGTTGGTGGTGCTGACTGTCTTACTACTCCATCCGCCTTGAATTACTTGTATCAGAAATGGATGTATCTAGAACCAAAAACAAAATTGGCAAAAACAAAATGTTCCCAACTAGAAATACGTCTAGATACATTCATTTCTGCGACAAGAATTGTGGGACGGGGGGGAGTATTAGTTAGTACTGTAATTATTTTCCTCAATTATGTATATATTTTGAAAGATCGGCAGCAGGCTTGAACTCCTTTTTTCGTCTTTTTTTCTAGTCATTTTGTTTGTTTGTATTGTGCCTTAGCTCAGTTCTTACGGCTAGATTTTTAAAGCATAAGAATTAAGAAATACTCCCTTCTTTCACAAATATAAGATGCTTGAACTTATTTCTTAATCGGATATATAAACACATGTTTTAGCGTGTTTGTTTACACATTTCTGTTTGTATGTAGTTCATATGAAAATATTCAAAATATATTATATTGTGAACGGAGGGAGTACATTTGAACAATTTGCGGTTCTACAAACATTTCTTTTGGAGCTACTAGGAGGTTGCTCTCTCGTGAGCCCAAGCCCACTCGCTCCTCCAGTTTGCTTGTACGTACATTTTTTTTCTAACTTCGACATCTGTGTGCTATTCCCTCCGTTCTGATTTACTTGTGGTGGTTTTAGTTCAAATTTGAACTAAAACCACGACGAGTAAATCGGAATGGAGGGAGTACATCGAAGCGAGCATTCGCCTAATGCAGCAAAAAATTCTACATTAGATCTTCATACTTGTGTTATTTTTCACAGGATGCAACGATTTGCTCCATTTCCTTTTTGAAATGTTCTACGAACTATTTGAATTTATTCTTTTGGAAGGGACACATCCGCTTAAGTGTACATGTCAAGCTTCTCTCTCCATCCCCTCTTCTAGGTATCTTTTGTGATGTCCCTTAGCATCACATAGGTGCTATGGGATTAAACTATCTTTATTTAATAAATGATAAAACATGTAAAATAACAATTTGATTAGCTTAGATTGGATGCGGAGATGGCAGATTCGTCGCGGTAGGAAACGGGGAAATTGATTGGTGCGGATATGCGCTTATGGCCGAGGCACTGGCTTTATGGTTTGGTCTCAGTTTGACAACTACAGTCGCGTGTAACCGCATAGAGGTGAACTCCGACAACATCGAGGTGATAGAGACAATGAAGAATGGAGGTCGAGGTCGCTCTTTCGGTCTATCAAAGGCAGTTTTTGATTATATATATCACCTTGCGTGTGATTTTTCGCATATTATTTTTGAGCATGCTCCTAAAGAGACTAATTGCATTGCCCGTGATTTAGCCAAACTAGTTAGAAGTAAGGTGTGTGCGGGGTGGATGAAAGATCCACCCGTGGAGATTGTTGATACTCTTGTAAAAGATAATATGGTGATCACCTTGCAATAGTACTTTGATGTAAAAAAAAAACTTAGATTGGATGCTAAGCTTAGAGGTGGTGTTGTTTTTTCTAACCTTTAGCATATATTCCCACCAAAAACATGGAATTGAAGTAGGATGATGAGGGGGGAGAAGGGGGAGAAAGATAGAGCTACAAGTAATGGAACATACAACTAAATGTAGTCCTCGATGGCGGAGCTCCTTTCCAACAAAAATGTGGAATTGAAAAAAAAGGACATTAGGGAGGAAAAACAAAAAGTGCAAGGTACAAACTCTACTTGGATGTCTAAAGGAAGAGGTAACTTCGAGAAAAAGAGGGTGATGCAAGGTTGATACTTGAGATGGAGAGGATGTAGATGGAGAGGTTGAAGGCATGGGAGCATATGGAGCTTGAGAAGATGAAGGCGAGGGACGACATTGAGATTGAGAGAGAAGGCTAGGACTGCTGTAGCGTCCAAGATGCGATTCTATCCCAATCACGTGATGAATTCATGATTGGGGCACAATCGCATTTCGAGCGCATAGCAAGGTGGATATCATTACAACATACCATGTACTGAATGGATGAGAATACAAGATAAATGCTTACACTCGCCACAAGCTACAACATGAATACAACAGTTCATCAATACATAGCAATCATCATACAGAAGAGTAGGATCCGACTACGGATGAAATCAAACAAAAAAGAAGAACGACATCCACCCTGCTAATCCCAGGGTCCCGACCCGGAACATATCCCTTGATCAAAGAAGATGAAGAACCAGAAGAACTCCAAAACAAGCAACCATCGCTCTCACGTCAAAGCATCGCTTTACCTGTACCTGCAATTGTTGTTGTAGTAATCTGTGAGCCACGAGGACTCAGTAATCCCATTACCATGGGTATCAAGACTAGCAAAGCTTAATGGGTATGGAATGGATAAGTAGTGAGGTTGCAGCAGCACTAAGCAATGTATGGTGGCTAACTTACGGGTACAAGAATAAGATGAGAAACTACGCAACGGTCGCAAACTAGTAATGATCAAGAAGTGATCCTGAACTACTTACGTTCAAACATAACCCAACCGGGTTCTCTTCTCGAACTCACCCGAAAAGAGACAGTCACGGTTACGCACGCGGTTGGTGTATTTTAATTGAGTTTAGTTCAAGTTCACTACAACCAGATATTAAAAACTCCCATCTGCCACATAACCGCGAGCATGGCTTTCAAAAGTTCAAACCGTGCAGGGGTGTCCCAACTTAGCCCATGACAAGCTCTCACGATCAATGGAGGAAAATCCTCCTCCCAGAACAACCCGATCAAGCTCGGAATTCCGGTTCGCAAGACATTTCGACAATGGTAAAACAAGTCTAGCAAGACCTCCGGCATGCCGACACCCTGATAGTAGCCGCGCGTATCTCGTCTCAGGCCAAGACCGGATGAGCGAAGCTTACGGTTGGCTGAGACCCAAGTTGCCAAGGGGGCGCTGCAAGGTGCTCTAGTTTGGACCAACACTCGTGAGGAGCACTAGCCCGGGGTTGTTAATTAAGTCCTCATGGTCCGAAAAGTCCCTATGCAAGTTCTAGTTGTTATTAGGCAAATGGAAAACCAATGTTGGGTCTTGCTGGAAGAGTTTTATTTAAAGCGAACTGTCAAGGGGGACCCATAAACCCCGACTATGTTAGGAACGCAAAATCAAGAAACATAACACAGGTATGACGGAAACTAGGGCGGCAAGAGTGGAACAAAACACCAGGAGAAAGGCCGAGCCTTCCACCCTTTACCAAGTATATAGATGCATTAATTAAATAAGAGATAATGTGATATCCCGTGATATCCATGTCCCAACATGGAACAACCTGCATTGCACCTGTAACTAGCAATGCTATAAGAGGGGCTGAGCAAAGCGGTAATGATACGTCTCCAACGTATCTATAATTTTTTATTGTTCCATGCTGTTATATTTTCATTCTTGGATGTTTTATAATCATTTTATAGTCATTTTATATCATTTTTTGGTACTAACCTATTGACATAGTGCCAAGTGCCAGTTGCTGTTTTCTGCATGTTTTTTACATCGCAGGAAATCAATACCAAACGGAGTCCAAACGCAACGAAAATGTTTGTCAATTTTTTTGGACTAGAAGACATCCAGTGGGCCAGAGAAGCACCTGGGGGGTGCTCCGAGGGGAGCACAACCCACCAGGGCGCGCCTAGAGGCCTAGGCGCACCCAGGTGGGTTGTGCCCACCTCGGGTGCCCCCTGAACCGCCTCTTTGCTCTATAAATACCCCAATATTCCAGAAACCCTAGGGGAGTCGACGAAAATCAATTCCAGTCGCCGCAACTTCTAGAACCACCAGATCTAATCTAGACACCATCACGGAGGGGTTCATCATGTCCATTGGTGCCTCTCCGATGACGCGTGAGTAGTTCTTTGTAGACCTACGGGTTCGTAGTTACTAGCTAGATGGCTTCCTCTCTCTCGTTTGATTCTCAACACAATGGTCTTTTGGAGATCCATATGATGTAACTCTTTTTGCGGTGTGTTTGTTGGGATCTGATGAACTTTGAGTTTATGATCAGATCTATCTTTTTATCCATGAAGGTTATTTGAGTCTTCTTTGATCTCTTATATGCATGATTGCTTATAGCCTCGTATTTCTTCTCTGATATTTGGGTTTTATTTGGCCAACTTGATCTATTTATCTTGCAATGGGAAGAGGTGCTTTGTAATGGGTTCGATCTTACGGTGCTTGATCCCAGTGACAGAAAGGGAAACGACACGTATGTATCGTTGCTATTAAGGATAACAAGATGGGGTCTATTTCTACATAAATAGATCTTGTCTACATCATGTCATCGTTCTTATTGCATTACTTTGTTTCTTCATGAACTTAATACACTAGATGCATGCTGGATAGCGGTCGATGTGTGGAGTAATAGTAGTAGATGCAGGCAGGAGTCAGTCTACTAATCTTGGACGTGATGCCTATATAATGATCATTGCCTGGATATCGTCATGATTATTTGAAGTTCTATCAATTGCCCAATAGTAATTTGTTTACCCACCGTTTACTATTTTTCTCGAGAGAAGCCACTAGTGAAACCTATGCCCCCCGGGTCTCTTCTTCATTATATTTGCCTTTGTGATCTATTTTTCTTTGCTTTTATCAGATCTATTAAACCAAAAATACAAAAAATACCTTGCTGCAATTTATTTTATTTGGCGTTCGATCTATCAATCTATTACAACTCTCTCACATCCGTTTGCCAATTTCTGGTACCGTTACCAGAAAGGGATTGACAACCCCTTTAACACGTCGGGTTGCGAGCATTTGTTATTTGTGTGTAGGTGCTATTTACGTAGTGTTGCTTGGTTCTCCTACTGGTTCAATAACCTTGGTGTCATCACTGAGGGAAATACCTACCATCGCTGTGCTGCATCATCCCTTCCTCTTTGAGGAAATACCGACGTAGTTCTAGCAGGCATCGGGTAACATAGCCAAACAACGGTTTGCTAGGATGGTGAAAAGGTTAGAGGATGTTTCATGGCATATTGGGAGGCTTGATATACAAGTGGTGGGTAGCGCGACATAGAGATAGCATCAAGACATCTAGCATAGCAAAGATAGTAGTGAGATCCAAGGTGACGGTCATCTTGCCTGAAATCCCACTCGGAAGAAGATCGAGTCCATGAAGAAGACGAACGGGCGTAGTCGAACGAATCCTCACAATCGCAACGATACCGGAACTATCGAAGGACGCACAACCGGAAAGAAGCAAATAACATGGTAAACAACCATCACATAATCATGGCATGATGCACAATCAAGTATGATGCATGTCCGGTTTAATAAGGCATGGCATGGCAAAGTGCAACAAACAATACTACAAATTAAGTGGAGTTCAATATGCAATGAGTTGCATATTGACGAAACACCACAATCGATTATTTAGTTTGCTCTCATTTATGTATCCAACAATATTAAATACTGTTAAACATGGCAAGAGGTGAAGCACAATAAAAGTACATATCTAGGCAAGTTTAAATGAGGCCGGAACAACAAACAACAATTCCGGAAAATCCTCATATGCAATTTTTGAATTTGGTACTATTCTGCCTAAACCATATTTTAGAGTTGTTAAATAGCAAAAGTAAGTGCACCATGTTAATCTATACATTTTTATAGCCCATTTACATATAAATTTTATTTAATTCGGAGCTATGGTTATTTAGTTATGAAATAAATCATCTTAACATGACATTTGTGCAAATTAATGCAAACAACAATTTAAACATTTCAAACATGGATGAAAGCTGGATATTATTAAACTAGATGAAATTCTAAGCATTTTACATATATGAGTCATTTTAATCCGATGCAGGGTTAAAGAGTTATTATATGCATGAAGATGAGGGTTTTTCTGCAAATCTGCAAATCCTGGGATAATTGGACAAATCCGCAGCACACAGGAAAAAAATATGGGTCGAATCTGAGCAATCGGGCCGAACAGGATCGGGCTTGAGGTGCTTCTCACCTCGTGGGCTCACGGGCTAGTCGGTGGGGTGGCTTCTAGGCCGATGCTGGCTCGGCTGGCCTTGCGCGGGCGGTCAACGCGGTCGAGGCAGGGGAAGGAGCGGGACTTGGCGCTGGCCTCGTCCTCACGTGCTCGCACGACAGAAGTAGGGGACGGCGCCGTGCTGGCTTGGCGCGGGACTTGGCAAGGTGGCGGTGGTTGGACAGGAGGGGAAAACGAGGAGAAGGTGGAGGCTGCGATTGGTCTCAGGTGTAACTGGATCGGGAGGATCCCGAGGGAGAGAAGTGATACGTCTCCAACGTATCTATAATTTTTGATTGTTCCATGCTATTATATTATCTGTTTTGGATGTTTTATATGCATTAATATGCTATTTTATATGATTTTTGGGACTAACCTATTAACCTAGAGCCCAGTGGTAGTTCCTGTTTTTTCTTTGTTTTAGAGTTTCGCAGAAAAGGAATGCCAAACGGAGTCCAAACAGAATGAAACTTTCGCGATGATTTTTTTGGACCAGAAGACATCCAGAGGGCTTGGAGTGCACGTCAGGAAAGCCACGAGGCGGCCACAAGGTCGGGAGGCGCGCCCAGGGGGTAGGGCGCGCCCCCCACCCTTGTGGGCCCCTCGTGACTCCACCGACCTATTTCTTCCGCCTATATATTCTCAAATATCCCAAAACCTTCCAGGAGAGCCACAAAACCACTTTTCCACCACCGCAACCTTCTGTACCCGTGAGATCCCATCTAGGGGCCTTTTCTGGCATCCTGTCGGAGGGGGATTCGATCACGGAGGGCTTCTACATCAACACCATTGCCTCTCCGATGAAGCATGAGTAGTTTACCACAGACCTACGGGTCCATAGCTAGTAGCTAGATGGCTTCTTCTCTCTCTTTGATTCCCAATACAAAGTTCTCCTTGATGTTCTTGGAGATCTATTCGATGTAATACTCTTTTGTAGTGTGTTTGCCGAGGTCCGATGAATTGTGGATTTATGATCAGCTTATCTATGAATATTATTTGAATCTTCTCTGAATTCTTATATGCATGATTTGATATCTTTGCAAGTCTCTTCGAACTATCGATTTGGTTTGGCCAACTAGATTGGTTTTTCTTGCAATGGGAGAAGTGCTTAGTTTTGGGCTCAATCTTGCGGTGCTCGATCCTAGTGACAGAAGGGGAACCGACACGTATTGTATGGTTGCCATCAAGGATAAAAAGATGGGGTTTTCATCATATTGCTTGAGTTAATTCCTCTACATCTTGTCATCTTTCTTAATGCGTTACTCTGTTCTTATGAACTTAATACTCTAGATGCAGGCAGGAGTCGGTCGATGTGTGGAGTAATAGTAGTAGATGCAGAATCGTTTCGGTCTGCTTGCCACGGACGTGATGCCTGTATTCATGATCATTGCCTTAGATATTGTCATAACTTTGCGCTTTTCTATCAATTGCTCGGCAGTAATTTGTTCACCCATCGTAATATTTTCTATCTTGAGAGAAGCCTCTAGTGAAACCTATGACCCCCGGGTCTACTTTCCATCATATAAGTTTCCGATCTACAATTTTAGTTTACTATTTACTTTCTTTGCAATCTTTTACTTTCTGTTCCATAAACCAGAAATATTACTTTACCGTTTATCCATCAGATCTCACTTTGCAAATAACCGTGAAGGGATTGACAACCCCTTTATCGAGTTGGGTGCAAGTTGGTGTTTGTTTGTGCAGGTATTCGGTGGCTTGCGCGTTGTCTCCTACTGGATTGATTCCTCGGTTCTCAAAAGCTGAGGGAAATACTTACTCTACTTTGCTGCATCACCCTTTCCTCTTCAAGGGAAAACCAACGCAAGCTCAAGAGGTAGCAGGAAGAATTTATGGCGCCATTGCCGGGGAGATTTACGCCAAGTCAAGTGAAGATTTGATCTCCCGTCAACTTGATAATTTCTGGCGCCGTTGCCGGGGAGATCTACGCCAAGCCGAGACATACCAAGTACCCATCATAAACTCTCATCCCTCGCATTACATTATTCGCCATTCGCCTCTCGTTTTCCTCTCCCCCCACTTCTAAAATGATTTTCGAAAAGATTTGCCTTTTCTTCGCCCTTCTTCCGTTTGTCTTTTCGTTTGCCTTGATGTTTTATTTGGCTCGTTTGCTCATTTGGTTGGAATAATTGTATATTTATTGCAAATCAGAGAACCTAAGATTTATGGATCCTCATCCGCTTGTTAATCTTTTTAGGAGATCCAGTTATGACGAACCAATTGCTAGTGAGTTTTGTGCACTAGATTATCTTTATGAAGTTTTGCTTGAAATTTGTGAATCTGAAAATTCTGGGTAGTGCGACATAGCGATAGCATCGAGACAACTAGCATAGCAAAGATAGTAATGAGATGCAAGGTGAAGGTCATCTTGCCTGAAATCCCGCTAGGAAGAAGATCGAGTCCATGAAGAAGACGAACGGGCGTAGTCGGACGAATCCTCACAATCGCAATGATACCGGAACTATCGAAAGACGCACAACCGGAAAGAAGCAAATAACATGGTAAACAACCATCACATAATCATGGCATGATGCACAATCAAGTATGATGCATGTCCGGTTTAATAAGGCATGGCATGGCAAAGTGCAACAAACAATACTACAAATTAAGTGGAGTTCAATATGCAACGAGTTGCATATTGATGAAACACCACAATCAATTATTTAGTTCGCTCTCGTTTATGAACCCAACAATATTAAATGTTGTTAAACATGGCAAGAGGTGAAGCACAATAAAACTACATATCTAGGCAAGGTTAAATGAGGCCGGAACAACAAACAACAATTCCGGAAAATCCTCATATGCAATTTTTGAATTTGGTACTGTTCTACCTAAACCATATTTTAGAGTTGTTAAACAGCAAAAGTAAGTGCACCATGTTAATCTATACATTTTTCTAGCCCATTTACATATAAAGTTTATTTAATTCGGAGCTATGGTTATTTAGTTATGATATAAATCATCTTAACATGACATTTGTGCAAATTAATGCAAAAAAATATTTAAACATTTCAAACATGGATGAAAGTTGGATATTATTAAACTAGATGAAATTCTAAGCATTTTACATATATGAGTCATTTTAAGCCGATGCAGGGTTAAAGAGTTATTATATGCATGAAGATGAGGGTTTTTCTGCAAATCTGCAAATCCTGGGATAATTGGACAAATTCGTAGCGCATAGGAAAAAAAACAAATATGGGATGAATCTGAGCAATCGGGCCGAACAGGATCGGGCTTGAGGTGCTTTTCACCTCGTGGGCTCACGGCCCAGTCGGTGGGGTGGCTTCTAGGTCGACGCTGGCTCGGCTGGCCTTGCGCGGGCGGTCAACGCGGTCGAGGCAGGGGAAGGAGCGGGACTTGGCGTTGGCCTCGTCCTCGCGTGCTCGCACGACAAGAGTAGGGGACGACGCCGTTCTGGCTTGGCGCGGGACTTGGCAAGGCGGCGGTGGTTGGACAGGAGGGGAAAACGAGGAGAAGGTGGAGGCTGCGATTGGTCTCAGGTGTAACTGGATCGGGAGGACCCCGAGGGAGAGAAGTGATACGTCTCCAACGTATCTATAATTTTTTATTGTTCCATGCTATTATATTATCTGTTTTGGATGTTTTATATGCATTAATATGCTATTTTATATGATTTTGGGACTAACCTATTAACCTAGAGCCCAGTGCTAGTTCCTGTTTTTTCCTTGTTTTAGAGTTTCGCAGAAAAGGAATACCAAACGGAGTCCAAACCGAATGAAACTTTTGCGATGTTTTTTCTTGGACCAGAAGACATCCAGAGGGATTGGAGTGCACGTCAGGAAAGCCACGAGGCGGCCACAAGGTCGAGAGGCGTGGCCAGGGGGGTAGGGCGCGCCCCCACCCTTGTGGGCCCCTCGTGACTCCACCGACCTATTTCTTCCGTCTATATATTCTCAAATATCCCAAAACCTTCCAGGAGAGCCACAAAACCACTTTTCCACCGCCGCAACTGATAACCCACAAGTATAGGGGATCGCTGTCGGTGTCAAAACCGGCGGATCTCGGGTAGGGGGTCCTGAACTGTGCATCTAAGGCGGATGGTAAAAGGAGGCGGGGGACACAATGTTTACCCAGGTTCGGGCCCTCTCGATGGAGGTAATACCCTACTTCCTGCTTGATTGATCTTGATGATATGAGTATTACAAGAGTTGATCTACCACGAGATCGTAGAGGCTAAAACCCTAGAAGCTAGCCTATGGTATGATTGTTGTTGTCCTACGGACTAAACCCTCCAGTTTATATAGACACCGGAGGGGGCTAGGGTTACACAGAGTCGGTTACAAGGGAGGAGATCTACATATCCGTATTGCCAAGCTTGCCTTCCACGCCAAGGAGAGTCCCATCCGGACACGGGACGAAGTCTTCAATCTTGTATCTTCATAGTCCAACAGTCCGGCTGTCCGAGGACCCTCTAATCCAGGACTCCCCAGTAGCACCTGAACCAAGCTTCAATGACGATGAGTCCGGCGCGCAGATTGTCTTCGGCATTGCAAGGCGGGTTCCTCCTCCGAATACTCCATAGAAGATTTTGAATACAAGGATAGTGTCCGGCTCTGCAAAACAAATTCCACATACCATCGTAGAGAGAATAATATTTCCACAAATCTAATCTGCCGACGCGTTTTGTAGCATGACATCACACCACGGCCCGGTCATTATTCGAACCGTTTTTCACAACCAGCCATAGCACGTATTGCGAGGCAGTTTCCTTGGCACGTCTTGTCGAAGCAGAGATCGTGTCCCCTTATCACGGGATTCTCATCAATACGGGTGTGGGTAACCCAGCCGCACCATCAATTATGGCGCTTGGGGAATAAGCGATTTTACCAGGTAGGTGGGGAGGCGCATAGCCTCTTCCGCCCTTATAAAGGGACAAGGATTCACCCTTTTCACCTACGCCTTCTTCCTCCTAGCTCATCCATTCTTGCGCACTCGAGCTCCAGCGCCCAAGTTCGCGTTTTTTCTCCTCAAACCACTCCAAGCATGTCCGGAGTGGGAAGCAAGTGGATGGTCTCCTCCGTTACGGAGGAGAACATCACAAAGCTGCGGGGAGCCGGATACCTGGCCGCGGATATCGCGCACCGGCTGCCAGATGCGGGGCAAATCATCCCTACTACAGAACCCCATGAGAGGGTGGTTTTCCTCACCCACTTCGTCCGCGGACTGGGATTTCCCGTCCACCCGTTTGTCCACGGGCTCATGTTCTACTACGGGCTGGACTTTCACGATCTGGCCCCAAATTTCATCCTCAACATCTCGGCGTTTATCGTCGTGTGCGAGGCCTTCCTCCGCATCCAACCACATTTCGGCCTGTGGCTGAAGACCTTCAATGTTAAACCAAAGGTGGTGGTCGGCTAGCAAGTGGAGTGCGGAGGCGCCATGGTGGGCAAAATGCCCAACGTCACCTGGCTCGAAGGCTCCTATGTGGAGACCATAAAGGGGTGGCAATCGGGGTGGTTCTACATCACCGAGCCGCGCGACACCAACTGGGTGGCGGCCCCCAAATTTCAATCCGGAATCCCCATGCGGCTCACCTCCTGGAAAGAGAAGGGCCTGTCCTGGGGTTCCCCGGTAGAGCTGACCGGACTCCAGACATGTATCAAAAACATGATGAGCAAGAAAATCAAGCTCGTCAACGTGGTCCAAGTCATGCTCTTCCGCCGGATCCTCCCGTGTCAAAGACGGGCATTCATTTTGTGGGAGTTCGACCCGGCCGAGCACCAGACGTTGCGAGAGCTCTTCGACACGACGCACAAGGACGTCTAGAAGGTGCTGTTCAAGGGCGCCGAGGTACCTCCTCCCCTTACCGAGGACTGCGGACTCAGCGCAAAGAGCCCTGCCAATCCGGTAAGTTTTTCATATCTCATAGGATGTTTATTTTCCCCAGTTTAATCATGTGTGGGATCTAAGCCTCCATGCCATTTAACAGGACTGGGTAGAGACAGCGGAGCAGATCGATTGCCCAGCCCCCTGCCTGAAGATCCTGCAGATGCTCTCCTAACGGAGATGCTGGTTTCGGCGCCTTACGAGGTGCCGGTGAAGAAGGCCAAGAAGAAGGCCACGGGGACCCGAAAGGGTCTCCGGCGCAAGGTTATATCGGACTCATCGTCCGAAAACTCCGAGGCGCACTCCTCCCACGAAAACGAGGAGGAAGAGGAAAGTTCTCCCCCCAGCCGGGGAGACAAGAAAAGGAAGGCCGCCCCAACCGGGGAGGCCGAAGGGTCCAAGAAGGGAAGGACCCTCCTCCCGGACTGCTCCACGACGGCCGCCTACAGCGACGACGAGTGGTTGCCCAGGGACAAGCCCCTGGCAAAGTCGTAAGTATCCGGATACCATAGTAATTCATGGTTTGTTTTATTGCACTGCTTCTCATCACACCGAACATGATTATGCAGTCCGTCCCGAGCCCATATCGACGTATCTTCGTCGGATGGTTCTTTGGACCCGTCCGATATGAATAGCAATTCACTTCCGACCGCCTCCACCCCTCGCCCTACAGACAACGTCGAGGTGCTATCTCGAAGGGCACCGAGCCGAGGGGAGGTAGTCCTGGAAGCGCCTCAAGGCGACGTTTCGGACCCTGGGCGCAAGGGGAGCAAGACTCCCATGGGCTCCGAATTCGGCCCCCAGCCGAACACTGCACCGGAACCTCTAGTGGTTCCGGACTCTGTCAGGCGACCCCCCGTTAAGAGGGGCAAGCCGCCTGTGCCGGTGGCCTCTGTCCATCCAGAGGCACCGGACAACTTGCTGGAAACGCTTCGGGGCGCTTCCATCGACGAAGAGCACCGCACTATCATGAGTGCGGTGATCGAGAAGGTTCAGTCCGCCAAAAGCGGACTAACTGAAGCCTGTGCCAGCCTCCTAACAGGCTTTCAGGTAAGTAATCAAATTATAGGAAAATATTACCGCATAGACAGTAGCCCCTGATGCTCTGTTTGGCGTTCGCGAAGAAAGGCCGAATAGAGGATCAAATAATGACCGCAGGAGTCTAATCAGAATATGTCTATGTGCATATGAAGGCTTCACTGCTGGCCGCTGCCGCACGTACTGCGGAGGTCGCTGCACTGAAGCAGGACCTTGAGCGGTCCAAGGAAGAGCTCGGCCTTGCCAAAAGGTAGCTCGAAGAGAACAAAGATAAGTTATA
Organism: Aegilops tauschii subsp. strangulata; assembly: GCF_002575655.3. Classification (NCBI taxonomy): domain Eukaryota; kingdom Viridiplantae; phylum Streptophyta; class Magnoliopsida; order Poales; family Poaceae; genus Aegilops; species Aegilops tauschii. Next base: position 394,949,261 of record NC_053037.3, read on the forward strand.
CCCCGTCTGTATATCGATAAGAAAAAACAAGGGTGGTTGCTTGGATCATAGGATCGTCATGAATTTTACTAGGGGCCACGACCAAAGTGGCGACCCTGAAGAAGGCGCTGTCCGAGGCCGAGGACAAGGCGGCCAAGGAGCGCATTGAGCGAGAAAAACAAGAGGCCCGGGTGGGCGAGGTGCAGCTAGAGCTCCAGGCTCTTGTCAAAAAACACGAGTCCTTGGAGCTTGACTCTAAGACATGAGAGTCCGAGCTTGCGAAGGCCCTCGAAAGCGCACAACACGCCAAGGCCAAAGCCCAAAAGGCCCTCCAGGAAATTGAGGCAGTTAAGAAGATAGCGGCGGGTAAGGCATTCATTATGCAAAGCAAGCATGTGAAAGAAAATTTCCTTTTACTTACCCGAGTTCGGAGCTCTCCAGGAGCGTTCGCAGATCTGCCCCGCAGTGTGTCAGATGCCGCGGAGTTCTACCGGGCCGAGGAGGGGAGCTCGACGGAGAAGTTATTCTGGTCTCAGTATACTGGGACCGAACACCCCATGCCATTGAGCGACCAGCTGAAGCAACTGGTCGAGCTCCACAAGGCAGCCGAACAGGCCATGAAGGGTATTATAGTCCGGATGTGGCCTGGCGATCCCCTGCCTGATAGCTACTTCGGCCTGGTAAGGCTTGTGAATGCCTGCCCACGGCTTGAAGTCATAAAGCGGTCTGTCTGCATCGAGGGCGCGCGCAGGGCTTTTGCCCGGGCAAAGGTGCACTGGGCGAAGCTGAACGCCGAGAAGCTGGTGAAGGAGGGGCCGCCGGAAGGCAAGGAGCATCGCCACCCCGAAATGTATTATAATAGTGTCCTGAAGGGTTTCTCGCCTTGTGGCGGAGGAATGTACTAAGGATGTAATATTCCAATGAATGTACTCATGTGATCCTGTAATATGAAACGAGTTCATTTGCGCTATGCAACGCTTGTGAATTTAAAATATTACCTTCTGTGCGGCCGTTTATAAAATCTGAGAGTTGGCCAGTTGTCGGCTTCTGCCCCCATGTAACTAGTACTGGGGTGTTCGGGATAAACCTGAGCACTCTTTACCCCAATTTTGGGTCCTTCGAGGGAGGTGTTCAGCACAACGAACCAGGCAATCGGACTATAAGGCTTTATCACTCTCACTTAGCCATAGAAGTCTACAATTTTAAATTTTGGCGAAGCCCCTAGTATTCGGAAGGCTGAATTTGGGGCGCTATATACGCCTAAGTCGGGCAAGGCCGACTCCTCGCCCGAAGCGGAAAAAGTCTTTAAGGACTTGAGACCTCTCGAACAGCGACCAACTCTCGCCTTATCATGACAGTCAATTTTCGGCTTTCTCTACTGAGGTGCTCGTCCGGAAGAACCGGGACACAATGACAGTAGTTCTCCCAGCGCTACCTTAGCCGATATTGTGGAACGTAAGGTACCAAAACATGGGAGCCGGGCAAACCCAACTATTGACCCAAGACATGATTCGGAGCTGATGCATATAATGCTATAAGTTCGGGGTGCCGCACTGTCGAAAGTGTTCGGACTTCTCACACCATATTATGGGGTATACTGAAGCCCCTGGCGTACTAGTCGTACAAAAATGCACGGGTGCAATTTCTCGTAAATAAGCAAGAGAGAAAAAAAGAAAGGGTAATGCAATAATAGACTAACGCTATGCATTGTTATTAAATGATACGTCAAAGCGTACTGATACAAGTAGTGAAAAAAGCAAAAAATAGGGCTATTTGACATGTCCTATCCAAGGGCAAGCTGCGTATGGGTATTTAAAACAGGTATGTCGATCGTTATTAGAGACCACCTGGGGATTCCTTTGTACGTCTTAGCTTCTTACCTCCTTGGTGTTTCCTTCCCGTAATACGTCCAGCAGTGTGACTACCGGAAAGGGCTTCCAGAGAGTAAGGTCTTGAAAGAGAGAAAATGATAAAGGTATACAGCCCCTAGGGCGGTTGAACCGCATTGTGGGACGTGTCCTGGCCATGCCTCTGCCTATGCCCATGGTAATTTTAGTGCGTAATTATGTACGCGCAGCACAGGTTTCGTCGCTTGACCGGGACTAGGACGGAGGCCGAATTGCTAGGCGAGCTCTGAATGTGCCAGGCGATCCTGCTGTAGGTTACTCCGGACTCGCTTGAAGGTGTCTAGGGTCTTTATCGCTGAATTGGCGGTTTGCCTTGAAAGGCTGTTTTGTTCTTCTGCTGTGAGGGCCGCAGTGTGCTCCTCCGTGCGGAGCGAGCGTTCTGTGTTTCCATTGACTGTTATAACCCCGCGAGGTCCTGGCATTTTGAGCTTGAGGTATGCATAATGCGGTACCGCATTGAATTTGGCAAATGCGGTTCGTCCAAGCAGTGCGTGATAGCCACTGCAGAACGGGACGATATCGAAGATTAACTCCTCGCTTCGGAAGTTGTCCGGAGATCCGAAGACCACTTCCAGTGTGATTGAGCCCGTGCAATGGGCCTCTACACCTAGGATGAAACCTTTAAAGGTGGTTTTAGTGGGTTTGATCCTCGAGGGGTCTATACCCATTTTACGCACTGTATCCTGATAGAGCAGGTTCAGGCTGCTGCCGCCGTCCATAAGGACTCGGGTGAGGTGAAATCCGTCGATGATGGGGTCGAGGACCAATGCGGCAGATCCGCCATGACGGATACTAGTGGGGTGGTCCCTGCGATCGAAGGTGATCGGACAAGAGGACCATGGGTTGAACTTTGGGGCGACTGGCTCCATCGCATAGACTTCCCTTAGTGCACGCTTCCGTTCCCTCTTGGGAATGTGGGTTGCGTATATCATGTTCACCGTTTTCACTTGTGGAGGGAATCTCTTCTGTCCTCCCGTGTTCGGCGGCCGGGGCTCCTCCTCGTCGTCGCTATGCAACCCCTTGTCCTTGTTTTCGGCATTCCACTTGCCAGCCTGCTTGAACACCCAGCATTCCCTGTTGGTGTGATTGGCTGGCTTATCGGGGGTGCCGTGAATTTGAGACGAGCGATCGAGTATGCGGTCCAAACTGGACGGGCCCGGATTGCTTCTTTTGAACGGCTTCTTCCGCTGACCGGATTTAGAGCCGCTGAACCCGGCATTGACTGCCATGTCTTCGGCGTTGTCGCCGTTGTTGCGGCGCTTGTGTCTGTTACGACGTGGTCTGCCGTTAGTATCCTTTGTATCTGAAGTGCCATGACTTCTTGATGTGTTGTTGCTGCGAGCCAGCCAGCTGTCTTCGCCCGCGCAAAAGCGGGTCATGAGCGTCGTGAGGGCTGCCATAGACTTCGGCTTCTCCTGGCCGAGGTGCCGGGCGAGCCACTCATCACGGATGTTATGCTTAAATGCCACTAAGGCCTCTGCATCCGGACAGTCGACAATTTGGTTTTTCTTAGTTAGGAACCGGGTCCAGAATTGCCTGGCCGATTCCCCTGGCTGCTGAGTTATATGGCTCAAGTCATCAACATCCGGTGGTCGCACATAAGTGCCCTAGAAGTTGTCAAGGAATGCATCTTCCAAATCCTCCCAACTGCCAATGGAGTCTGCAGGCAGGCTATTCAGCCAATGCCGAGCTGGTCCTTTGAGTTTTAGAGGGAGGTACTTGATGGCATGTAGATCATCACCGCGAGCCATGTGGATGTGGAGGAGGAAATCCTCGATCCATACCGCGGGATCTGTTGTACCATCATATGATTCAATGTTTATGGGTTTAAAACCCTCTGGGAATTCGTGATCCATTACTTCATCAGTGAAGCATAGGGGGTGTGCGGCGCCTCTGTGCCGGGCTATATCACGACGCAGTTCATATGAGTCTTGTCTACTGTATTCGGCCCGGCTGGATTTGCTTTTAGTATATCCGGCGTGACGGTCATCGTCCCGCGTTGGTGCACGCCCCCGTGATCTGTAGATCGATCTTGCATGTTTTGCCTTGTTTTCCAATACGTCTCGCAGGTCCTGCGTGTTGCCCCGGGCCTTGGTATTTTTGTTTGAGTGGCGGCGGGGTGCGGGCTGAACTTCGGGCTGATATGCCTCTCTGTCTCGGCCACGAGGTGGCCGATCTGCCGCATCATACGCTGGTGATGTAGGTTTTAATGCTTCCTCCTCGAGTCGAGGTAGCAACTTGCGCTTTGGGTAACTCTTGGTTGGGCGCTCGAGTTCGTATTCCTCGGCTGCCAGGACTTCGGTCCATCTATCCGCTAGCAGATCTTGATCAGCTCGAAGCTGTTGTTGCTTTTTCTTCAGGCTGTTTGCTGTGGCTAGAAGCCGGCGCTTGAAGTGCTCCTGCTCAACGGGATCCTCAGGCATGACAAATTCTTCGTCGCCGAGGCTCACTTCGTCTTCGGAGAGAGGCATGTAATTGTCATCCTATGATTCTCCGTTTGCTGCCTGTTCCGGAGGGCTAGCTTGTTCATCTTCCCGCTCGAGATCTGGCTGGAGGGGATTATCGTCGTCTTCGGCACTATCCGAAGCGTTATTGTCTCTTGTGCCGGTATCGCTGCTTTTGCTATGGCGAGACTTAGAGCGGCGCCGCTGACGTCGGTGCTTGGGTTGATTCTTGGAGGGATTATCCTCCGTTGTCTTATCGCCATCCCCTTCTTTGGGGGTGTCCACCATGTATATGTCATACGATGAGGTGGCAGTCCAGCGCCCTGTGGGTGGTGGTTCCTGTTCGTCTCCTGCATCGTCGTCCATACCGTCGATGTCTTCGGAGCCGAAGTCGAGCATGTCTGTTAAATCGTCGACAATGGCTACTAAGTGGGTGTTGGGTGGGGCACGAATTTCTTCGTCATCCGCATCCCATTCTAGCCGGACATAGTTCGGCCAAGGGTCTCCTGACAGGGAGAGAGACTTCAACGAGTTTAGTACGTCGCCAAAAGGCGAGTGCTGAAAGATATCCGCGGAGGTAAACTCCATGATCGGTGCCCAATCGGATTTGATGGGCACGGACGCAGGCGGCTCAGAGTCCGCGGCCGGGGACGAATCCAACGGTTCGGCAGCACGGGTCTCGTAGGAGGTGAAGTTAGTATTCAGCTCTATCGCCATCGAGTGTGCGGCCTCCGAGGCGGGGTCCATCCACCCGTCCTCAGATGGCGCAATATGTTCCGGATTGAGGGCCGGAGTGGTTGCAGGTGTGATCTCCCGAACACTGTCCGACGGCAGAGCTAAATCATGCTCGTCGTGATTGTGCGGCGCACCTGACATGGGCTCGAATCTGTCGAAGATCAAGTCCCCGCGGATGTTGGCAGTATAGTTCAAGTTTCCAAATCTGACCTGATGGCCAGGGGCGTAGCTTTCGATCTGCTCCAGATGGCCAAGCGAATTGGCCCGCAGTACGAAGCCGCCGAATACGAAGATCTGCCCGGGGAGGAAAACCTCACCCTGGATCACATCGTTGCCGATGATTGAAGGAGCCATCAAGCCTTATGGCGACGGCACAGTGGAACTCTCAATGAAAGCACCAATGTCGGTGTCAAAACCGGCAGATCTCGGGTAGGGGGTCCCGAACTGTGCGTCTAAGGCAGATGGTAACAGGAGGCGGGGGACACAATGTTTACCCAGGTTCGGGTCCTCTCGATGGAGGCAATACCCTACTTCCTGCTTGATTGATCTTGATGATATGAGTATTACAAGAGTTGATCTACCACGAGATCGTAGAGGCTAAAACCCCAGAAGCTAGCCTATGGTATGATTGTTGTTGTCCTACGGACTAAACCCTCCGGTTTATATAGACACTGGAGGGGGCTAGGGTTACACAGAGTCAGTTACAAGGGAGGAGATCTACATATCCGTATTGCCAAGCTTGCCTTCCACGCCAAGGAGAGTCCCATCCGGACACGAGACGAAGTCTTCAATCTTGTATCTTCATAGTCCAACAGTCCGGCCAAAAGATATAGTCCGGCTGTCCGAGGACCCCCTAATCCAGGACTCCCTCAATCGCAACAGTTTTCGAGGGTAGAGTATTCAACCCAAATTTATAGATTCGACACAAGGGGAGCCAAAGAATATTTGAAGGTATTAGCAACTGAGTTGTCAATTCAACCACACCTGGAGATTAATTATCTGCAGCAAGGTGATCAGTAGCAAAGTAGTTTGATAGTTTTGATAGTAGTGACAACAGTAACGGTAACAGTAACAGTGATAGCAGTAATTTGTAGCAAGTGTAACAGTGATGATAGCAATAGTAACGCAGCAAGATCAATATAAATAAATTCGTAGGCATTGGATCGGTGACTTGTTGGATGATATTAATGATGTGACAATTATAACCTAGGGCGATACGGCACTAGCTCCAGTTCATTGATATAATGTAGGCATGTATTCTGTAAATAGTCATACGTGCTTTATTAAAAGAACTTGCATGGCATCTTTTGTCCTACCCTCCCGTGGCAGCGGGGTCCATATGGAAACTAAGGGATATTAAGGCCTCCTTTTAATAGAGAACCGGAACAAAGCATTAACACATAGTGAATACATGAACTCCTCAAACTATGGTCATCACCGAGAGTGGGCCCGGTTGTTCTCACTCCGGGGTTGCCGGATCATAACACGTAGTAGGTGACTATAACTTGCAAGATCAGATCTAAAACATGGATATAATGATGAATTCATAAACAATTCAGATCTGAGTTCATGGCACCCGGTCCCAAAGTGAAAAGCATTAAGCATAGCAAATTCATAGCAACATCAATCTAAGAACATTGTGGATACTAGGTATCGGGCCCTAACAAAACTAACATGATTACATGATGAATCTCATCCAACTCCTCACCGACCAGCGAGCCGACGAAGGAATTACTCACTCCCGGTGGAGAGCATCATGGAATTGGCGATGGAGATTGGTTGGTGAAGACGAAGAACGAAGATCGCCCTCTCCGGAGCCCCAAACGGACTCCAGATCTGCCCTCCCGAGGAAGAACAGGGCTTGGCGGCGGCTCCGTCTCGTGGATCGTGATAATTCTTTCTCCCTGATTTTTTTCTAGAATAATGTGAATTTATAGTATCGGGGGGTTGTCAGCGGGGCCACCAGGTGGGTACAACCCACCTGGGCGCGCCAGGAGAGGGGGCGCGCCTTGGTGGGTTGTGCCCACCTAGGTGCCCCTCTCCGACAGGTCTTGGCTCCAAAAATTGTTATTATTGACATAAAAAATCCTCGCAAAGTTTCGTTCCATTCCGAGAACTTTTATTTCTGCACAAAAAACAACACCATGGTAGTTCTGCTGAAAACAGCGTCAGTCCGTAGTTAGTTTCATTCAAATCATGCAAATTAGAGTCCAAAACAAGAGGAAAAGCGTGAGAAAAAGTAGATACGTTGGAGACGTATCAACTCCCCCAAGCTTAAACCTTTGCTTGTCCTCAAGCAATTCAGTTGATAAACTGAAAGTGAGAAAGAAAAACTTTTACGAACTCTTTTGCTCTTGTTTGCATAAATAAGCTTAAACAACACCCAGGTTTTTAGCCAACATTATAACTAACCATGTCAACAATAACATTTAAAGATTATAATGATTCATATCAATGACATAATCAGCTAGCGAGCAATAATAAGATATCTCAAACAGCAACATGTTGTCAAAACAACCATGATATAATATGACAATAGTGGTATCTCGCTAGCCCTTTCTGAGACCGCAAAACATAATTGCAGAGCACCTCCAAAGTTCAAGCAGCGACTAAACATTGTAATTCATGGTAGAAAAGATCCAGTCATGATGCACCCAACATTAGCTATACACAATGCATAAATCATGACATCTGTGCTCTACTCAGTTTCTGGCGCTTGTTTATAGAAGGTGATGACACAACATAAAAGTAAATAGAAAGTCCCTTCGCAGAGAGAAGCAGTGATTTGCACAGGTGCCAGAGCTCCATTTTTAAAACAGAGATAAATGATAATTTTGAGACATGCACCCTTCTTATTCACTTCACGACCATCAGTTATCAACATCTTCCATGCTAAGTACGCTATTGGTGGTTCCCAAGCGGAAAGTAAAGGTTTTGACTCCATTGGGAGTTTTTGTTTGATTATTTAAGAGATGAATTCTTTTTCATGTTTGCAGTTTGGGACTGGGCATCCCTATTACCGCCCATTTCCTCGTGCGATGGCGAGTGAATAAACACTCGACCTGAGGATAACCCGCTTAGCACGGAAGATATCGACCACCTCCTGTCGTTCCATGAACGATCCAGGCACACAAAAAGGATAATATTTTTTAGAAGTTTTTAGAGGTGGCACATGCAAATTTACTTAGGACAGCAGGGTAATACCGTATATAGGTAGGTATGGTGGACTCATTTGGAATAACTTTGGGTTCAAGGTTTTTGATGTACAAACAGAATTCCCACTTAGTACAGGTAAAGGCTAGCAATTAAGATTGGGAAGCGGCCAGCTATAGAGCAACAACGATCATAACCAGGCATTATGCATAAGTAACATTGGACATTAGCATGAGTAGGATATGAACACCATGAACATAAATATTATAGAGGCTATGTTGGTTTTGATTCAACTACATGCATGAACATGTACCAAGTCAAGCCACTCGAACTTTCATAGGAGGATACCATATCATCATACTACATCACAATCATTTTAACGCTATGTTGATATCCAAGATAAATCGTTATCCACTCCCAGCTACTTATGCATGGCATGAGAAACTATAATCTCTAATTGTCATTGCAAACATGTTTAATCATAATGGGCTGAATCATGGGCACTAGGTTAAACATATTTACACAACAAGAACAAGTCGAGTTCATACCAGTTTCTCTTTGCCATGGCCAGCTCATCGAATATCGTCATTATTGCCTTTCACTTGCACGACCGAATGATATGAAAATAATAATAGTGCAAGAGTGCCATGGACTAAGCTGGAATCTGCAAAACATTTTATTCAACAGGAGAAGACAAGGTAAAATGGGCTCTTATTAGTTCAACAATTATTCATATGAGAACCACTCAACATTTTCATCGTGGTCTTCTCCTCGGTAAGACTCTAATAAAAAGAAAAGAAATTCAGAGGAACACACTGAAATATTTTTGGAGTTTTTGGTTTTCTTCAACAAGCAAATAAAAAGCAAAAACGAGAAAAACTATTTACACGGGAAAGCTCCCAACAAGCAAAAGAAGAACAAGGAAATCTTTTTGGATTTTCTTTTTAGTACTACTACTAAGCGTGCATGGAAAGTAAATTACTACAACTAATTTTTTTGGTTTTTCTAAAGTTTTTCAAACACATAAGAAGAAAGCAAGAAAATTAATCTAAGCATGGATGATACAATGAAAAAGTGTGAGCACCGACAGATAGAATGATATGTGAACATGAATATAATGTCAGTGAGAAACACGTCCCCCAAGCTTAGGCTTTTGGCTTAAGTTGGTAATCGATCAGTAGCCTGGAGGGTAATAGTCGACGTGGTAGCTCACAGAGGCTCTCGGTGCGTATGCCTCAGCACGTCGTGCCGCCAACACTGCTGCGTTGTGAGCTCGGGCCTCGCTCTCAAGAACAAAATATCTTTCCTTGCTGTTATAATCAAAGAGAGCAGGCGCATGCAAATATGTGTCCACAACATGTGATTGGTTAAACATTAGATTATAAGTGGAGTTATCAGCCCTTCCCGCGAGAATCTTATGATCTTTTAAGGTGCCAAAATCTAAATACTGCATGGGTAGGATAGGATCAAAGGGCAAAGGTGAAACATTGAGCCCTCGTGCTAGGTGTGTGACATAAATTCCACCATAGAACCAGCCACTTTTGGCGTTATGCTGAAGTCTACGTGCAACAATTGCTCCATGGTTATAATTCCTTTCACCTGTGAGAGCGGTATGAACGAGGCTCAAGTCTGGCGCACAAAGTATGCTACAGTCTTGCTTGCCTACTATGCATTTCCCGTTAAATAATGCAAAGTACTGAATTGCGGGAAAGTGAATGCTCTTATTCTTCCTTGTCTCACCCCCTATTTTCACCGTAACAAAGGCTAGTCAAGAAAGACTCATACTCATCCTTTGATGGCTCATCAAGCGAACCCCAAAATGGAAGTTTGCAATGGTAAGCAAAATTTTCTAGTGGAATAGTAAATGGATTATCATAAAGCATAAACGACACCCTAGACTCATGTGGAAAATATTTAAATCCTTTGACAAATGATTCAGTGAGAAGATGGCGCTGTTCACACTTATCTAAAAGGTAGGGACCGAGACCGGCATAGTGAACATATTGCTCAAATTCCTCCTTAATGCCCACTTGCATAATATACTCATCGCAAGGCCATAAGCATGTTTTGGTGGCGGCATCTCGCGTGGAACTTTCACTTGGTTCAACATAAGACCGGCGACAGAACTATCACTAGAGGATGCCCCCGAGGATCGTCTCCTCGAAGAACTCCTTCCAAATAGGTTCATCATGTCCGCGTACAATTTTTCCTATGAGCAAAAATCTGAATTTTTAGTTCACAAAATATTTCCAACAAAACTTCACAAAACTAATAGCAATTACTCATAGGGATACATAGAGGCCATAGCAAGCATTCAAACTACTTAGAACACTAAGAATTCAACATGCAAGCACATCTACAACAACACCAAGAGTAGCTATTTATTCAAAGTATGAACCACTAAAACAAAAACTAATTGGACAAGTGGTGGAGTCACATACCAAGCAACAAATCCCCGAAACAGTTTCGGAAACGGAGCTTCGAGCAAAGAGATCGAAATCTGCGGGTTTGAGCTCAAGAACACGGGAAAGAGAGTATGAGGGATTTTTTTGGAGGTGGGTGACGATGTGGGCTAAAGAGATAAGTGAGGGGGCCCACATGGGGACCACAAGCCCTCAGGGTGTGCGCCAGGGGGTGCTGGCGTGCCCTGGTGGGTTGTGCCCACCAGGTGCACCCCTCTCTGGTATTATTTGCACCAAAAAATCTTAAATATTTAGGAAAAAATCATATAAAATTTTCAGGGCATTCTGAGAACTTTTATTTTTGGGTCATTTTTTATTGCACGGGAAATTCAGAAAACAGACAAAGCATGGCATTTTATTTTATTTAACTAATAAAAACAGAGAATAAAAAGTAGGGACAGAAAGTAGTGCTTACTAAATTCATCAACTTCATACCGCTCAAAAATGATTCATTAATAAGTTTGATCAAGTCTTATTAACAACCACTTTCGATTAGCATGAAACCAAAGAACTTTCGTAAATCACTAAGTTACCTCAATGGGGATATGCATCTCCCCAACAATAAGCATTTCATATTTCTTTTTGACAGTAGGTAGAGGTATTTCAAAACTTCCAATAGTGATTGTCAAAGATTTTTCAATAACATTAATACCATTCACTTGGAATTGTTTCTTCAAAAAGTACACCGTATGCTCATTACCATTAATATGAAACGTGACCTTGCTTTTATTGCAATCAATAACAGCCTCTGCAGTATTCAAGAAGGGTCTACCAAGGATAATCGACATGTTGTCGTCCTCGGGCATCTCAAGTATAGCAAAGTCAGTTAAAATAGTACATTAGCAACAACAACGGGCACATCCTCACAGATACCGATAGGTATGACAGTTGATTTGTCAGCCATTTGCAAAGATATTTCAGTAGGTGTGAGTTTATTCAAGTCAAGTCTTTTATATAAAGAGAAAGGCATAACACTAACACCAGCTCCTAAATCACACAAAGCAGTTTTCACATAATTCTTTTTTGATGGAGCAAGGTATAGTTGGTATTCCCGGATCTCCAAGTTTTTTAGGTACTCCATCTTTGAAAGTATAATTAGCAAGCATACTGGAGATTTCAGCTTCTGGTATTTTTCTCTTATTAGTGATGATGTCTTTCATATACTTTGCATAAGGAGGCATTTTCAAGATGTCAGTCAAGTGAGTACGCAAAAAGACTGGCCTCAACATTTCAGCAAAGCGTTCAAATTCTTCATCATCATTCTTTTTAGTTGACTTGGGTGGAAAAGGCATAGGTTTTTGAACCCATGGTTCTCTTTCTTTACCGTGTTTTCTAGCAACAAAGTCTCTTTTATCATACCTTTTATTCTTAGGTTGTGGGTTATCAAGATCAACAGGTGGTTCTATCTCAACATCATTATCTGGTTCTTTATCATTATTTGTTTGAGTATCTTCATGAACATCAACATTATCTTTTTCATTATCACTAGGTGGATGTTCATTACCAGATTGAGTTTCAGCATCAGAGATAGAAGTTTCATTTTCATTATCAGGAGGTTTTTCTATTTCAGGTTCACTAAAAGTGTGCAAAGTCCTATCATTTTTCTTTTTCTTTTTAGAAGGACTAGGTGCCCTAGTGTTAGCTCTTTGTGAATCTTGTTCAATTCTTTTTGGGTGTCCCTCAGGATAAAGTGGTTCCTGAGTCATTTTACCTCCTCTAGTTGCAACTCTAATAGCAAAGTAATGCATATTATGATTCATTTCATCAAGTAATTCTCTTTGTGATTTGGCAACTTGTTCTAGCTAAGTTTGAACCATAGAAGCCTGTTTTCCAACACCTCTAACATCATTTGAGATTCTAAATAACAAGTCACTCAAGCGAGCAATCATCAGAATTGTATTTCAATTGTTTCATAACATTTGCATTGAAGTGATCTTGTTTTCTAATGTAGTTTTCAAACTCATAAAAGCACTGACTAGGATGCATATTGTGAGGATTATCATTATCATTGAACTTCATAAGAGAATTTACCTCTACCACCTTAGGCAATGGTGGTGTATTAAGCCCATGTATTTCTTCAATAGGAGGTAAATTTTTGACATCCACAGCTTTAATACCTTTTTCCTTCATGGATTTCTTTGCCTCTTGCATATCTTCAGGACTAAGATATAATATACCCCTCTTCTTTGGAGTGGGTTTAGGCATTGGTTCAGAAATAGTCCAATCATCATATTTTTTCAATATATTATTCAATAATTCCTCAGCTTGTCCAACAGTTCGTTCCATGAAAACACAACCAGCACAACTATCTAGGAAGTCCCTAGAAGCATCGGTTAGTCCATTCTAGAAGATATCAAGTATTTCATTTTTCTTAAGAGGATGATCAGGCAAATCATTAAGTAATTGGCAAAGCCTCCCCCAAGCTTGTGGGAGACTCTTCTTTAGTTTGCAAAAAGTTAAATATTTCCTGTAAGGCAGCTTGTTTCATATGAGCAGGAAAATATTTTTCAGAGAAGTAATAAATCATATGCTGGGGACTACGCACACAACCAGGAGCAAGAGTATTGTACCAAGCTTTAGCATCACGCTTTAATGGGAAAGGAAATAATTTGAGAATAAAGTAGTAGCGAGTTTTCTCATCATGAGTAAAAAGGGTGGCTATATCATTTAACTTAGTAAGATGTGCCACAACAGTTTCAGTTTCATAACCATGGAAAGGATCAGATTCAGCCAAAGTAATTAACTCTGGGTCGACAGGGAATTCATAATCCTTATCAGCAATACAAATAAGTGAAGTAGCAAACTTAGGATCATATTTCATTCTAGCATTCAGAGATTTTTCTTTATACTTGCATAGTAATTTCTCTAGATCATCTCTAGCATTTCAAGCAAGAATATCTCTAGTTGCTTCTTCACTCATAACATAACCTTCTGGTACCTTAGGCAATTCATATCTAGGAAGGCTAGGTCTAACAGGTGTTTCAGGAGTTTCAGTTTCAAGCTCATCATCAGATTCAACAACATCATGTTGTATTACTCTAGCAATTTGTTCATCAAGAAAATCACCAAGCACTACAAAAAAAAGACACATCCGTGACATTTTGGGCCGAACGAATTTTTTTTCTGTCATGCTTATGCCACTTCTATGACGATAATTGTGACAAAACCCGGTATCATCATAGATGTGGTGGGCTCCTACTTCTATGACAAAAAATCATGACAAAAAAATGGGCTTTTCATGCTGGGCGGGCCGGAGACGCAGCTGCATGACATTCTTTGGGCCGTCCATGACGGAGAAAACCGTGGTAGAAGCGAGGGCGAGCAAAATATCAGGGGAGTTCCCGGTTACGGTGGGTGGTCGGGGGCCGAGCGATGCGCATTTCTCTCGTACGTACGTGCGTGTGTGCGGGGCGTTCCGCTCTAACTAAACCCGAGCGATTGCACTGCAGGCTATGCGTTACTGAACCCGAGCGATCGATCGATCCCTTGCTGTTAACTGAACCCGAGTGATTCCTTCGCTACTGCTGCTAACTGAAGCCGATCGATACTGCCTCTTGATGAACAGTGAGTGTTGTTGGGGGGTTTGGATAAACAGTTCCCGGGTGGGGGTTGGATGAACAGGACCCCGTGGCAGTAGAGGCCGTTGCCGCTGGATGAACAGGACCCCGATCGATCGAGCCGGTGGATGAACAGGACCCCGTGGAGGGCTGGATGAACAGGACCCCATGGAGGGCTGGTTGAACAGTAGCCGGTGGAGGGCTGGTTGAACAGTAGCCAGTGCAGGGCTGGATGAACAGTAGCCCGTGGAGGGGTGGTTGAACAGGACCCCGTGGAGAGGGCTAGTTGAACAGTAGCCGGTGGAGGAGCGCGCGGTGGAGGCTGGATGAACAGGAGCTCGTGGATGAACAGTCACAGGTGGAGGCTGGAGGAGGTCGACGGTGGAGATGAACAGTATCCCGTGGGGTCCCGTTTTGTGGTATGCCACACCCCTCCCGATGAACAGGACCCCCGTTTCGACCGTAGCGCTCCAACACAAGTCCGTTTCCTCCGTTTTGTGGTACGCCACACCCCTCCCGATCAACAGGACCCCGTTTCGACCGTAGGAGGTCCGTTTCCTCTGTTTTGTGGTACGCCAGACCGCTCCCGATGAACAGGATCCCGTTTCCATCATGGCCGGTCAAACACAAGGCTGTTTCCTCCGTTCTGCGGTACGCCAGGCCTCATTTCCATTGGATGTTCCGTCCAAGCCGGTTGGCTCCCAATGAACAGCATGCGTTCCGTTGCCTCCCGATGAACATGACGCATTTCGTTGCCTCCCCATGAACACGACGACGACGCAGTTTCTCCGTTCCGACCCAGCCATAACCATGTACATGAGCCCTGGCCATACGTATGCGCGAGTAGGCGTTCGAGACCCCGCCCGTATGTACGTACGTGGCCGTATTTACTTTCTTGCACCCTGGCCGCTGTACGTACGTGTACATGCTACGTGCACGCCTCTACTACGACACGTGCGCGCCTCTACTACGACATGTGCATGCCTCTACATCGACCAGTATGTACGTACACATTCGCGACCAGAATGACAACACTACGTACGCTTCGACCGGGTGGGTCCCGACTGTCAGGCACTTCCTTGCGTGCGAAGATGTAGCTGGTGGGTCCCAGCAGTCAGGGGGGCGAACCATTTTTTTGCCCGTAATATGGACGCACCTGTGTGCAAAGATGTAGCTGGTGGGTCCCAGCAGTCAGGGAGGAAATGATTTTTTCGTGAAATATGGTGGCCCGTCCGGTGGGTCCCTGCTGTCAGGTGGAGGAATCATTATTTTCCGCGTAATAAGGAGGCACTTCCTTGCTGCGGCCGTGGACCCAGCTGTTAGCCTCTCCATGTACAGTACTCTTCCGATGGAAGTCGTTCCTTGACCATGTTGACCACGCCGCGGCGAGAGCACCAGGGCGGTGGACGATGGCGAGGCCTAGGAAGGGGACGACATGGAGCCGGGGAAGACGCGGCAGTGGAAGCCCACGCGGACAGGAGTACGAGGGTTCACCGGTTCGGCTTCGGCGTGAGCCTGCTGTCGCCGCAGGGCCTGGCCAGCGGTGGGAGTAGTAGGGGGCGGTGAGGCCTCAACAGCAGCACAGCCGACCACTGGAGGCAGGAGCAGGCGGTCTCGCCGGCGCTGGTTTGGGCGGCTGGTGCAAGAAGAGCAGCGATTGAAGAAACAGCAGGACCGTTCGATTCAAATCCAACGGTCACTGCCACTAGAATCGTTTGTTGACTAAGTTGACAAAGCCCTGCGTACGCGTCAACTTAGTAGGTCCACAGGTCAGCCTCCGAACCGGTGCGCCCCAGATGTTAGTGGGAGGAATCATTTTTTTTGGCGTAATAAGGAGGCAGTTGATTGCGTGCGGCTAGGTCAGTGGAGGGAGTAGGGTGGGCCGGTGAAGCCTGCGCGGCATGACAGCGGGCCACAAGAGGAGGGAGCAGGCAGTCCCGCCGGCACTGGTTTAGGCGGCCGGAGTAGGAAGATCAGAGATTGAAGAAGCACGTAGGCCGTTGGATGGACATCCAACAGTCACTGCTGCTAGAATCGTGTGTTGATTGACAAAGCCTTGCATAAACAAGTCAGCCTCAAAATTTGTGGCGTGTACAACCCATTTGCTATTATTTTTATAATTTTTACTCATTTTCTAATTCATATGGAATTTATTGCAGCCCATTTCCATTTTTAAAATTGCTTCCCATTTTCTGGTCAGTACCAGGGTTAAAAAATTGAACTAAAAATGTGCGAAATTTTGAAAATTCGCAATTTCATTTCTGGGAACAAAGTATTCTTAATCCAAAAATTATTAGCTATACTAAATCAAATTTAGAAATAAATTAGTACTACGTCATGTTAAAATTCAATGAAATATAAAATATCAGTGAAGAACAAACTAATTTTCCCATTTACTTTTAATAGATACTGACAAAACTATTTGGCCAGGCCGGAATGCATCCCTCCTCATCTTGAAAGATTTGCAGCCTAGTAAGTCGGAGAAAACAAATAGGCCTAGCTTGGGTATTCTTCAAAAAGAAATAGTGGCCTGCCTATTTTCCCAAAGAAAAAACTGCTGGGCTGGTCATGTTGTTAGACGGGCCATAGAGACCGCACAACCCAGTTTATAGCCTGCTCCTCCGAACAAATCCTAAAAAAATTGTGCAATTCTGTCATTAATTGACTATACGTTGAAAATGATGTGGGTCCCAGATATCAGCAGGGTGGATTAGAGTAAAAACGATGGGTGCATCTGAGTAGTAAAAGAGGCGTTTTGCTTGTGTTCGGGAGTGGACCTGGTGGGTCCATACTGTCATACTCACATCTACAGTGCTGTCCCGATTCACTATGTTGACAGGGCCGGACGGCGGCGCCGCGACGAGCGCACCAAGCCAGAGGATAAAGTGATGTCGCCAATGTGCTGGGCTGGGTTGGACATTCTTATTGAAAAATAAAAATGGACCGGAACTATTTACGGCGTTGACTACGATTTGCATGGGTCCGCTGGTTGCGGGAAGAAAATGGTGGGAGAAAGAAGACTGGTCGCTATCATTGCCTAAGAATTATATCGACTGAATGTAACGACACTATCATAGGAAATAATATCCTCCTGTTAAATCATGAATTTAAAGAACTGGTGCATGAGCATTTAGCTTTATTTATTTATTTACTTATTTATGTTTAGGGGACCATGAGCATGTACCTGGGCCGGATTCAAGTGAGAGCCTCCCTTCCAGTTAATTATGGGCTCCTCTATTGGGCCTTCATCAGTGGGCTGCATAGTATCAACAAGTGGAAAATGTGTTCCATACGAAAAATAGTATGCGCTACGTACGGTACGGGGCACTAAAGGATCAGACCATGCAAAGACTTCCAAAACATTGTGTTTGTCATTCTAACAACACACTTATTCAACCAACAGACGAAATATACTACTGATTGTACATTGAAAACAGCAGCAGCAGCAACCAGGGCTGGGGGTGCAACAGAAGCAGTAAGCAGGCCAGAAGAGTAAAGACACAGCTCTCTCTTCCAAACCAAACATCAGCCATCATTACAAAAGGGCTACCAAAAAAGAACAAGTGTATGCATCAAACTAAATAAAGATCCTACTACACCAAGAGTACGCATCTAACTAACTGGCTCAATTAGACGTTACTATTTATTAAGCCGTGGAGATTGGCCGACGGCTTGAACCAGATGGGTGCCTGACGGGGGAAACTCCAGCCAGCAGATCGAAGTCTGATACTTGCGACCCTCTCTCCTACTTTGGGCTGCAGAGCGTGGCGGCACATATCAGGGTATGGTGCATGCAGAGATGCATGGTACGCTGTGTACACACAGTTTTGCCTGATGAACGAAACCGCGCTGCCATCATGATCCTTGCCGTCGGTTATCTCCTGGTTAATCAGATAATTCAGTCCGAGAAACAGAGAGCGTGTGCCAAGGCTACTTACCAGCCTCCAGTCAAAAATTCCTGAAGGCCCAGAGAAGCTGGGATCCTGCTCAAAGACCTTGCAGTGACTGTGATTGTATTCCACGAAACAACACGTCTGGTACGTGCGGACGATCATCAATCGTTCGCCATCGTCTGATCGAGCCAAGAACCACCTGCAACTACCATGCCACTTTTCTTTGAAAGGTTCTGGGATTAGGAAGGGTAGGGACACCAAGCGGCCTACAACATCATATCAAGTTGGAGTCAAATAAAAAAGGGCTCTTAATGTAGTCAATCTTAAGAACATCATGTTATGAGCATGAATATTTTTTCAGTAACTGTTGACAGTAATATAAGCAAGCCATCATGATATCATAGGAAAGTAACATACTGCTGTAACAGCCGTTTGTAGCGATGACTGCAGTAGGCCGACAATACGTCCAGCCATAGAAGGAGTCGACAGCGTAAATGAAGCCCTTGTGTTCAATGGCATCAGAGAACCATGGAGGATGTATGATCCTGCGATGGGCGTGCAGATTTATCTACTTACCGCAGTGACCTGTCAGATAGGCGAGACCGCGGTTGAAGAATGCAATTAGCCTGAAGTCTTTATAATTCGCAGATCTTGTGGTCACTTGGCAGATTACAACCTTGAGCAAATCAAACTTGGTATCATGTTGGCTACTGTAAGATTCCGAGTATTCTGGGCCGCGGTGCCAAAGCAGTGCAGTGTTAATCGAAGGAAGGGGGATCAATCACCGGGTGTAGACCTCCACGAGCATCCAGCTGCCGCCACCGTCGACGAACACCATCCAAGACGTGTTCATGCTGACCCAGTACAACCGTAAATGTAGTTGAGGGTGATGGGGATCAGATCACAGTCAAGAGGGTTGATGCTTGCCATCCTACGATTGTTATGCTGTGTGACACGCCGTTTTTGAAGATCAGGCGGCAACAGCAAGCAAGGAGCTGGCTTAAAAAGTTCCGGCCTGAGGGCTTTGAGTAAACGGTACAGCCCCGACGAGCACGCGGCGAGCGGCATGGTACTGAGATTGTCCACACGCAAAACAATGAGCTTGATTACCTCTGTGGGAGCGAATTCCAGCCACTCTTTCGGGGGACGCTACTCGGTTCTGCCATTGTTAGTGCTTGGGTTTCGGAAGAGGGGGGAGGCGCCTTAGTGGGGATGGAAGATTGGACGATTATGTGCGGACAAGGATGGAGAAGCGAATATGTGCTGCGGGAAGTGGACAGGTGATGATGACTACAAAACGCCGCTTGACTTACGAGACACATACCAGCAGCGTAGGGTCATATTGATGCCAGACAACTTGCTTGAGTGATCACAGTACTGGTACTCCCTACAGTACCTACTACTATGCCCTAACTTCCTTGACTAGAGTAGTAGTGGAGTAGGACTCTGCTCTACTACTAGCACCGGAGGATTAGTATATTCTAATCTAAAATAGTTACAAACTTCAATGCCCGAGCATGGAACGACTACGAACCGCCATCGGTGCTAACTCCAATCCCCAGCAAACGTTCGCTGGCAGACATGGCAGTTGCAAACACCCGCGACGCAGTTATAATACGTGTGTAAGGGTGGCGGTTTTGTCAAATACTATGGCTTAAAAACAGGCCACCGTCGGATGGAAATCTGACGGTTACGTGGGATTCACCATGATTGAGCTCGTGGCGAACAATCGCCAGATATCATTACTAAAAAAGGTTAAAACACTCGGGGCTATAACTGTTGGAAATATGCCCTAGAGGCAATAATAAAATGGTTATTATTGTATTTCCTTGTTCATGATAATTGTCTGTTGTTCATGCTATAATTGTATTAACTGGAAACCGTAATACATGTGTGAATACATAGACCACGACATGTCCCTAGTAAGCCTCTAGTTGACTAGCTCGTTGATCAATAGACGGTTATGGTTTCCTGACCATGGACATTGGATGTCATTGATAACGGGATCACATCATTAGGAGAATGATGTGATGGACAAGACCCAATCCTAAGCATAGCACAAGATCGTGTAGTTCGTTTGCTAGAGCTTTTCTAATCTCAAGTATCATTTCCTTAGACCATGAGATTGTGCAACTCCCGGATACTGTAGGAATGCTTTGGGTGTACCAAACGTCACAACGTAACTGGGTGGCTATAAAGGTGCACTACAGGTATCTCCGAAAGTGTCTGTTGGGTTGGCACGAATCGAGACTGGGATTTGTCACTCCGTATGACGGAGAGGTATCTCTGGGCCCACTCGGTAATGCATCATCATAATGAGCTCAATGTGACTAAGGAGTTAGCCACGGGATCATGCGTTACGGTACGAGTAAAGTGATGTCACGCCCAATATGCGATACTATCCTAAAGAGACTCGAAGGCCCCACCAAGGATAGAACCGCATATTGAAACGCTTTTGCAAGGTGGATATCATTACATCAACATAACATAATAATTGGGGATACATACAAGGCATACAAATGCCGCAAGGATACATCAATACATCATACATGAGATCAACATCCGACTACGGATGAAACATAAACAGAAGATCAAACGACATCCACCCTGCTAGCCCAGGCTGCCGACCCGGAACCTATCCCCTGATCGGAGAAGAAGCAGAAGAAGAACTCCAACACAAGTAAACATCGCTCTCGCGTCATAATCATCGCACAACCTGTACCTGCAACTGGCGGTGTAGTAATCTGTGAGCCATGAGGACTCAGCAATCCCATTACCATGGGTATCAAGACTAGCAAAGCTTAAAGGGAAAGGAAGGGGTAAAGTGGTGAGGTTGCAGCAGCGTCTAAGCATGTATGGTGGCTAACTTACGCAAATAAGAGCGAGAAGAGAAGCAAAGGAACGGTCGTGAACTAGCAATGATCAAGAAGTGATCCTGAACTCCTACTTACGTCAAACATAACCCAGAAACCGTGTTCACTTCCCGAACTCCGCCGAGAAGAGACCATCACGGCTACACACGCGGTTGATGCGTTTTAATTAAGGTCAAGGGTCAAGTTCTCTACAACCGGATATTAACAAATTCCCATCTGCCACATAACCGCGGGCACGGCTTTCGAAAGATAATACCCTGCAGGGGTGTCCCAACTTAGCCCATGATAAGCTCTCACGGTCAACGAAGGATATTCCTTCTCCCGGGAAGACCCGATCAGTCTCGGAATCCCGGTTACAAGACATTTCGACAATGGTAAAACAAAACCAGCAAAGCCGCCCGATGCGCCGACATCCCGATAGGAGCTGCACATATCTCGTTCTCAGGGCAACACCGGATGAGACATCCTACGAGTAAAACCAGACCTCGAGTTTCCACAAGGTGGCCCCGCAGTCTACTCAGTTCGGACCAACACTTAGAGAAGCACTGGCCCGGGGGGGGGGGGGTTAAAATAAGATGACCCTCGGGAGAGCGACTCCCTAGGGAAAAGAACTAGGCTGGACAAATGGTAAAACCAAGGTTGGGCCTTGCTGGAAGAGTTTTATTCTAGGCGAACTGTCAAGGGGGTCCCATAAATCACCCAACCGTGTGAGCGACGCAAAATCAAGGAGCATAACACCGGTATGACAGAAACTAGGGCGGCAAGAGTTGAACAAAACACCAGGCATAAGGCCAAGCCTTCCACCCTTTACCAAATATATAGATGCATTAATAATATAAGAGATATTGTGATATCCCAACATAAACATAATCCAACATGGAGCAATCTTCATCTTCACCTGCAGCTAGCAATGCTATAAGAGGGGCTGAGCAAAGCGGTAACATAGCCAAACAACGGTTTGCTAGGAATGGTGACAAAGGTTAGAGGTTCATGGCAATTTGGGAGGCTTGAGGAGCAAGTGAATAGGTAGCGCAGCAAAGCGATAGAACGAAGCAACTAGCATAGCAATGATAGTAATGAGATCCAAGGTGACGGTCATCTTGCCTGAAATCCCGCTAGGAAGAAGAACGAATCCATGAAGAAGATGAAGCCACGAAGACGAACGAATCCTCACGATCGCAACGACACGGGAACTATCGAGAAGAAGCACACAACAAGGTAAACACACCACACATGAACAAAGCATGATGCTCAATCAAGAATGATGCATGACAAGGCAATATGAGGCTACACACGGCAAGAAATGATGCATACAAGAACAACACACCAAGGCAAGTTTAAATGAGGCCGGAAACACCACATAACAATTCCGGTAAGTCCTCATATGCAAATATCGAAATTGGTCCAGCACTGAATAAACCTTATGTTCAAGTTGTTAAACAGCAAGTTAAAGAGCACCATGATGATCTACACGAAATTCTAGTCAAGTTACATATAAAGTTCATTAGATTCGGAGCTACGGCCTAGAAGATATGAGCAACACAAGATAAGCATGGCATTGATGCAAAATGCATACAAACATCAAGCAAACACCTCAAAACAAGGATGCAACATGATAATATGAGACTACAAGCAAAACCAAGCAAGTTTCATATATAGCATGCTCTAAACGGAGTTACGGTGCAACACATACACTCCAAACAATACATGGCAACAATCTGTCCAAAACAACAACTATCACTATTGGAATCAGCTAATTTGCCATCTGCCAGATCTTTGCCGTCTGCTAGCTGACGGCAAAGAAGCTCTTTGCCATCAGCTACACATAAACAGACGGCAAAGAAAAGGCTGACGGCAAACACACTCTTTGCCATCTGCCAGGTCTTTCTTTGCCGTCCGCTGGCGGACGGCAAAGAGTGTGGTGGCCCCCACCCCCCGCTCGTTTGAAAAAATCCTAACGGCCCACCTCTTTGCCGTCCGCTAGCGGACGGCAAAGAGGCAGAAAGGCGGACGGCAAAGGCTGGCGGACGGCAAAGAGGGCACTTGCCTAACGGCAGGTACCCCCCGCCCGTTACTCACTTCGTCCTCGCCTCGCCCTTCTCCTCCCACCCCGCCGCCGCCGCCGCCGCCGCCGCCGCCCGCGCGCCGCCGCCCCGTCGCCCCGCCGCCCCGGCTCCCCGCCGCCCCACCGCCCCGTCGCCCCCCCGCCCCGGCCCCCCGCCGCCCCGCGCCCCACCGCCGCCCCGCGCCCCACCGCCGCCACGGCCCCCCGCCGTCCCGGCCCCCCCGCCGCCTCCTCCACTGCCCCGCCCCGGCCCCCCCGCCCCCATCCCCTCCGCCGCCCTGGCCCCCCCGCCGGCCGGGCCCCCCGCCGCCCCGCCTCCTCCACCGCCCCGCCCCGCCCCCCCGCCGGCCGGGCCCCCGCCGCCCCGCCCCGGCCCTCCGTCGCCGCCCCCCCGGCCCTCCGTCGCCGGCCCCGCCCCGGCCCTCCCCCACAGTGAGCCCCTCCTCCCTTTTTTTCTGTTTTTTTTTTCTGTTTTTTTGTTTTTTTTCTGTTTAAGTTTAGGTTTAATTAGTTTAAATAGTTTAGTTATAATTAGTTTAGGTTTTTAGTTTAGGTTAGTTTAGGTTTAGGTTAAGTAGAAGGGGGAAGAAGAAGAAGAAGAAGAAGAAGAAGAAGGAGGAGGAGGAGGAGGAGGAGGAGGAGGAGGAGAAGGAGAAGGAGAAGAAGAAGAAGAAGAAGAAGAAGAAGAAGAAGAAGAAGAAGAAGAAGAAGAAGAAGAGGAGGAGGAGGAGGAGGAGGAGCAGAAAGAAGAAGAAGAAGAAGAAGAAGAAGAAGAAGAAGAAGAAGAAGAAGAAGAAGAAGAAGAAGAAGAAGAGGAGGAGGAGGAGGAGGAGGAGGAGGAGGAGGAGGAGGAGGAGAAGGAGAAGGAGAAGAAGAAGAAGAAGAAGAAGAAGAAGAAGAGGAGGAGGAGGAGGAGGAGGAGGAGAAAGAAGAAGAAGAAGAAGAAGAAGAAGAAGAAGAAGAAGAAGAAGAAGAAGAAGAAGAAGAAGAGGAGGAGGAGGAGGAGACACCCCGAAGCCCCGACCCCGAAACAGCACCCCGACCCCGACACGGCACCCCGACACCTACACGACACCCCGACCCCCGACACGACACCCCCGACACCCCGACCCCGAGAACCCGACCCCGACCCCGACCCCGACACCCCGACCCCGAGCCTGACCCGACACCACGACCCCGACACCGACACGGCACCCTGACCCCGACCCGGCACCCCGACCCCCGACACCGACACGACACCCCGACCCCCGACACGACACCCCTGACACCCCGACCCCGAGACCCCGACCCCGACCCCGACACCGACACCTCGACCCCGAGCCTGACCCGACACCCCGACCCCGACACCGACACGGCACCCCGACCCCGACCCGGCACCCCGACCCGACACCCCCGACCCCGACACGGCACCCCGAGACCGACACGACACCCCGACCCCGACACGGCACCCCGAGACCGACACGACACCCCGACCCCCGACACGACACCCCCGACACCCCGACCCCGAGACCCCGACCCCGACCTCGACCCCGACCCCGACACCCCGACCCCGAGCCTGACCCGACACCCCGACCCCGACACCGACACGGCACCCCGACCCCGACCCGGCACCCCGACCCCGAGACCCCGACCCTGAAAAGGTGTTCTTTGGCCTTCCAGAAGCCGACGGGGTCATATATTTGTGAATTATTAGTTAGGTCATATATCTTTCGATTTTGTTATGAAAAACATCATATATAATTGTGTTGATCGGGTAGTTTTAAATGTGAAGTTGTTTCATCGCTGCGAGGTTTGGTGTTCGACGACCTCGCCGTGCGTTTGACGAGCTCTGCCCCTTCGTTCGTGGGTGAGCACAAATGACATGTCCTCCTCCCCCATTAATTATTTGATCTATTCCGATGAAACTTGATAGCTAGATATATATGTGTCTTGAATCATCAGTATGCGTAACCAATATGTGTCTCCTGTTCGAAAGCGTCATAGTTATAAATATGCATGCATTTGCATATTTATAACCTTGATTCTTTCGAATTGCTATCCATGGACAGCCCGAGTATGTTTAGATTGGGTTCGTTTTCCCATATGCTTTGCTCCGGATCCGACGCATAAATTTCGTCAGTGCCTCCCCTGTTGTTCTTCGGGTACACATCCTCTCTGTTTATTGCAGAGACGTGTATCAGGAGAACAGCGGGAAGGTGCTGCCGAAATTTTGCGTAGGATCCGGGGCATAGCATGGGAAAATGCATCGCATGATCCTTCTCCAGCTACCGGCACTAGCCAGCCCACTCCTACACCTCCCTGATCACGGTAAGTTTCTCTAGTGTTTTGCTTAATAAATGCATAAAGACCTAGACTTAGCTTTATTTCCTCCAATATGCTTACCATAATGACCTAGAGTTAGCTTCTTTTCCTCCAAAATGACTTAATAAGCTTACTGACCTCATAAACCATCCATATTACCTAAGTTAGCTCTAAAACGATATGTACTTAGCTTACTTATGTCAAAAATTGCATAATTAGCTCATAAACGACCCATTTCACCTAGGTTAACTCATAAACGACCCATTTCACCTAGGTTAGCTCATAAACGACCCATTTCACCTAGGTTAGCTCATAAACGACCCATTTCACCTAGGTTAGCTCATAAATGACCCATTTCACCTAAGTTAGCTCAAAAAGATCCATTTCAACTAAATTAGCTCATAAATGATCCATTTCACCTAAGTTAGCTCAAAAACGATCCATTTCAACTAAATTAGCTCAAAAATGATACATTTCAACAAAGTTAGCTAAAAAACGATCCATTTCAACTAAGTTAGCTCAAAAACGATCCATTTGACCTAAGTGAGCTAAAAAACGATCCATTTCACCTTAGTTACCTCAAAAACGATCCATTTCAACTAAGTTAGCTAAAAAACGATCCATTTCAACCAGGTTAGCTCCAAAATGACCCATTTCACCTTACTTAGCTCAAAAACGATGCCCTTCACCTTAGTTAGCTCATAAACGACCCATTTCAACTAAGTTAGCTCATAAATGATCCATTTCAACTAAGTTAGCTCATAAACAACCCATTTCAACTTAGTTAGCTCATATATGATCCATTTCACCTAAGTTAGCTCATAAATGACATATACTTCTTGTTCTAGTCTTCTTCTTGTTCTAGTCACCTATTTCTAACTTTCTTATTTACCATTTTGCAGATTTCATTCACTTGATGGAAGCTAGCTTGCTATGATGGAGTGCTTGCTTTTCCTTTGATGAAACTTTGCATTGTATCTAGCTTGCTATCTTCATGACACTTTGCATTGTAATATATATGGATGGAACAATGTGTATGGATGGAACTTCCTTATGTATGAACAATGTGTATGGATGAAACTGATGTGATATGTGATATGAAACTTATGTGCTAGATATGTGTTGGATATGTGCTGGATATGAAACTTATATATGTGATATGTGCTGCAAATTGTGGGATTTAATAAAAAACAGAAAAAACAGACAATATGCAGGCTCTTTGCCGTCTGCCACCGACGGCAAAGAGCCTTTGCCGTCTGCCGCGGACGGCAAAGAAGCCACATGGCAGCCAACTGTGCTTCCTGGGAGCTGACCCATTTGGTCAGTTTGCCTACAGTGGCAGACGGCAAAGACTTTGCCGTCCGTGGCAGACGGCAAAGAACCTGGTCAGTTTGCCTACAGTGGCAGACGGCAAAGAACCTGCACTTTGCCATCAGTGGCAGACGGCAAAGAACCTGCCATCTAGTGACGTGTAGATGACATCATAAGGCGGACGGCAAAGACCAAAGGCTCTTTGCCGTCTGCGGCGGACGGCAAAGGTCTGCCGTTAGCCACTTAACGGACTGACAGCGCAAATATTGCCGTCCGCCCTCTTTGCCGTCCGCCGCAGACGGCAAAGGCTCTTTGCCGTCCGCCGCCGGGAAGCAGACGGCAAAGCAGCTGTTTACCGTAGCCTTCTTTGCCGGAGCCTTTTGCCGTCAGCGGCTGACGGCAAAGGTCTTTGCCGTCCGCCATGGCAGACGGCAAAGTAGCTGTTTCCTGTAGTGTATGCACCTAGCAAGCATCAAAACAATATGCTACAAAACTCAACATGAAAACAAAAGGCATGGACATGATGTACAGGTAAAGCACAACAAAACATGAACACTGAGTTATCTCCAGAAATCACTAGAACATGCTCAAAAGGACATGGCAAGATTGCAAAATAATAACAGGTTCACAGACTTAGTGAAATTACTGGACATGGCAGAAATAACATCAGGTTGCAATGTTCAGAGCACGAAATCAACATGCTACAGGAACTTAACATGGCAAAACAAGGCATGGCATGAATATACTCAAAGCATATAACAAAAGTCCCTTACTGACCATAAGCCAAAAGGACCAGAAGATATGATGGCAAGCATGTAAACATAGCAAGTTTCGTTATCAGGTTTCAGACTTAGCAGAAAACAGGGCATGGCAGAAATAATAATATGTAGGCCTCTTTGTGAGCTTGGTGCACTCACTACAGAGCAATGCATGATAAGACAAGCATACCTACAGCAAGATGGCATGTTTATGAAGCTAACCATGGCAAGAGCAATTGCATAGCATGTATGGATCAACTATAACAAGCTTGGCAAAAATGAATATCATGTTAAGAATCTGCCAGAAATATTTTATAGCAAAAGTAGAACAAGATTGAGTCATGCTATGGCACTCCATAATTGCAAACAATTGCAGGAATGGATCAATTACAACTATATCTACAAAACATCCTTACTGAACATCTCCAAAATATGCATAGATCTCACTGTAGCATCAAGTTTACATGGCAACAAAATTACAGCAGACAAGGACTTGGAGAAATCACTGTCCCTGAAATCAGAAACATCACGGAGCCTACTTTGCGTGCTTGTGCTAGTCACCACAGAGATCACAAAAATACATGGACTACACCAATGGAAAGATGGCATGGCATACTTCAAAACACATGTAGATCTCATGCTCATAAGATGCACAGATTAAATGATGCACAGATTAAATGATGCAAAAATGACAAATCTCCAAGTTCTGTCAAGAACCAGAGAATAACAGCAACTAGCCCTCTTCCAACAGAGATTTGGGCATCAAGATGGACTCAAATGAACATGGTGCAATTGAATAAAATGAAGAGCATCATGAGACGAACAATTTGACATATCATACATGCAAAATGGATCTACGAGCAGAAAGTTATGATGCTGCGAACAGAGCAATATGCTGAAGAATCCAATGACTTGGAGAAAACGAGGGGGAGGGGAATGTCAACGGGGGCTACCGTGGATCTAGATCGAGGATGGCCTGCTCGAGCTCGGGCCGGCTCGCGGGCAGAGGCGGTGTCGTGGAATTGTCACGGCAGATGTCCTCGAGCTAGGACTTAGTCGTGGAGCCATCGCAACTAGGAAGCTTGAAGGGGTTAATGTGGAACAAGGGACACGAGGGGTTATACTGGTTCGGCCCCTTACGGTGAAGGAAAAAGCCTACGTCCAGTTGAGATGATATTGATTAGGGTTACGATCACCAGGGAGCTAAACTTGCTACGCCCGGCTCTCGATGAGATTGTTCTTGTCCCTAAACCGCTGCCGGGTCGTCCCTTTATATAGGGAGGCTGACGCCCAGCAGCCCTTGGAGTCCCGGCCGGCTCATAAGAGTGTCCGGCTCGGACTCTCAATCATACTTGCCTTACACTACAAGTTCTACCATAATAATGATTGTAACTATGGGCTTTAAGCCGTATCCGGGTCCTAGCCCATCTCTGGCCCATCGTCTTCAAGCTTGTCTCCGAGCTTTTGGCAACGACCATACGAGTAACCCGGCCCCTCCTGGCGGGTGACTCTAAGGTCTATATCCTCAACATTAGGCCCCAGATTGATTTGAGCCGGCTCATGTCAATCTTCAACTCTTCTGACAGAAAAATCTCAGGCTTACCATTCATGTGAAGGCCATAACCCGGAGTGACGTCACCCTCTGGACTCCGGATAATCCGCCATGACGTCATCCTCCATTAAGTCCGTTTTTTACTCCGCCAGATCCGCAACGGATCTTTGCTTTTACTGTCATTCCGAAAATCGAGGCGTCGTGGGGGGAGATAACCACGCCGTGGTCTCCTTGAATCTCGCGCCCACTTATGACCTTGCCTTATAAATAGGCCGGCCCGACGGGCTCTTCTCACGCTCTCTTCTTCCTCCTCGCGCCGCTGCCTTTCTCACTGAGCTCGCACTCCGCCGCCGTTGTCTCGCCTCCGGTCTTCGTCAACCTCGGCCGCTGCATCACCCTGACTCGGACCAGATAATCGGCGGCGACTCCCGCGGCTCTCCAACTCCGGTAAGTTTTGCTTGTCCTGTAAGATAGATCTACCGCAGGGTTCGCCATGTTCTTCGTGTTCATCGCCATTGCCACAAGCTTCGGTAGTTCTCGTAGTCACTGCCCTTGTTTGATCTTTAGCCTTGTATAGAACTAGTGCGGCAGTTGTTTAGGCCTCCTTTCATATGCCAGTAGATCTCTTTCCACTGTATAGATGCTTCGTTCGAGCTCAAGAACATCCGCTCGTCTGTTTCTAGGTCTAGAAAATTTTCATTTCACCCGACCATTTTTTGATCCAAAAAAGTTACTGCAATATGTGAAACCTGTTTTACCACACTTAGTAAAAACCGCAACCATTGAATCTTGGCGGCTTACGATTCCGGGTTAAAGAACCCACGCGCTGTAGAATCCTCCGGTTTAAAGAAAACCTTGCTTCGTAGAATCCTCCGGCCTAACTGTAGTAAGGCCGTAGATAACCAACTTAATCTGAATGCCCCTGCAGCTTAAATAACCCGCTGTACCTGAATATATATCATTAGTCCCCTTCATAAGCCGCCACCTTAGTTTTGAACTATAGATCTCCGGCTTATAATTAACCCGGACATTTTCCTTTTTGTCGTAGACTGCCAACTTTCACCATGCCTCCCAAGGCTCCCATCACTTGCAACTGGATGAGGTCCAACGTCACCAACGAGACCCTAGCCAATTTTGTGAAGTCCGGATATCTCCCTAAGAAAGAAGTTATGTCCTACCGTGCCCCTGACCCGTCAGAAGAAAGACCACAGCCAAGGGATGGGGAGGTAGTGATCTTCGCAGATCATATGAGCCGGGGCTTCGCACTGCCCGGCTCAAAGTTTTTTAGAGATGTGTTCAACTTCTTCGACTTGCGGCCTCAAGATATAGGACCCAACTCCGTATCCAACATCTGCAATTTTCAAGTCTTCTGCGAGGTTTACCTTGGAGAAGAGCCAAGTCTGCTGCTCTTCAGAGAGCTGCTTTACTTAAACCGCCAGAATGAGTGTGCCAATGGGCCGAGTCTGGAGTTAGGTGGCATTTCCATCCAGCGGCGTAGGGATTGTCTGTTCCCTTATGCAGAGCCGCCGAGCCATCCTAAGGACTGGAACATGACTTGGTTCTACTGCCAAGATACGTCCCCGGCTGACGAAAGCCCGCTGCCCGGCTTTCGCCCAACACGTCTAGAGCCGACTCACCCGCTGTCGGACAAGCTGACTCCAGCGGAGCGCCAGCCTCTGCTTCCTACTATCAATAAAATCAAGGCCCTCCTGGGCAACGGTCTGAACGGAATCGACCTCGTCCGGGTCTGGATCTCATGGCGGGTGATCCCATTGAGCCGCCGCCCCGGCTTAATGTGTGAGTACACCGGGCGAAAGGATGACCCTCAGAGGCACAGTCGCAATGATCTTCCAGAAGACGTTGCTGAGGAAGAGACCAAGGATCTTTTAAACGAGAGTCTGGCAGACTGTGGAAGGACCGGGTTAGCCCCCTTCTGCAAGACCAACCCAGCCCTAGCGGTAAGCCGCTGACTTTAACTTACTATCCTTTTCTGCATATATCCTTCATCTGAACCGTTGTAAGAATTCACCATTGTATCTTTCAGGCTGATGATAAGTTCTGGCGGGTCAAGTATGACCATGAGGCGGCCAAGAAAGCCAGGAAGGCGAAGAAAGCCGCCAAGAAAGCCGCCCCTCACAAAAAGGGAAGCAGGCCTACTGCTTCGGAGCTGATGCAATTAAGCGACAGCTCCGAGTCAGAGGTAACTCCCGAGCATTTAAACCATTACTATATTCACTGTTTGCTGCTGTCCACCTTATTAATACTTGCTTATTGACAGGATGACACCGGCACCAGTAACCCGGTGGTTGAAGAGGTAATGTCACTTTCCTCCGACTCGGAGCCCTTGCCACAGCTGAAAGTCCGAAGGGTAACCCGGAAAGTAAGCTTTTCACATCCTTTAGCTTACCAAGACCCTCAATTTATTTTGAAGCGACAGGTTCATGAAAGCCGTCGTCACACCCGGACCAACAAGGACATCGATCTCTCCGCCGGGTTACCCGACGCGACAAGGAAGCGTCGAACTGAGGTTTTTTTCTCACTTGTACCCTTTTCATCCGTTGGCGGGTGTTATCCGTCAGCCACTCAACTCTTCTGACTCCAATTATCAGGAGACCTCCCCTTCTTCGGGCGACTCTATGCAGTCGAGTCTTCCGACTTTCAAGACCGCGCCCGGGTAATGACAACCATCTCACATTATACTTGTCTGTACTTACTTTCTTTGTGCTGAATGTTTATGTCCTTTCAGCGCCCAGGCAAAGCTCACCAAAAGAGCGAAGAAGACCAGGTCAGCCGGAGTGCCGGACTTACCTGAACCGGAGGTGACGGCTCAAGAGCCGCCAGCTGCCTCCGCCCCTGAAGCCACCACTCCAATGGACACGGCACCTGAAGCCACTGCCCCAACTACCAAGGCAACGACCGAAGCTTCGGTTAACCCGGAGGCCTCCGGCTCAGCTCCGCCAGCAGACGACCCGGACGTGGTAATCACCCGGACGGAGTTCGTTGAGCCGGGGAGGCCGACCGTGTTGGCCAAATGCTCCGCGAAGGGGGAGTTGCTGCAGCCCCACCGGGTGAACCTGGACCTCTCCGACTACACCAACTTGAGCATTGGAGAGCTCGTCTCTGACTACATCAGCCAGGTGCACAAGAGCCGGGACGCCGAGGTCGCCATGGTAAACCAGATCCAACAAAAATCTGAGGTATCCTTCTGCTGTCTTCTTACTTACTGCAATAGTTACCTTTGCCATGCTAGCCCCCAAGTCGACGACTTATGATTGAATATGTTGTAGACTTAGGTTCCGGCTTACTCCAGTGAGCCGGCAGTATGTAGATAGATACGTTCAATATGCATTAGCCCCCAAGTGCCAAGTGTCTTTGCTTGGAAAACGCTTGGGACTTATATAATGACTGTTAATAACCCGGAAATTTATACAGGCTGTGGGCAAGAGGCTAGAGGCGGACCTTGCGGATCTCAAGAGCCGGCTGAAGATGCAGGAGATGGAGACCCGGAAGGAAAACGCCAAGTTTGTATCCAGCATCGCCACTCAAGAGAAGTTGAAGACCGAGTTTGATGCTGAGAGAAAAGCCTGGGCCGAAGAGAAGGCCACACTGGTGACCCGGGCGGAACAGGCAGAGAAAGCACTCTCTGAGAAAACCGCCGAGCTCTCCGGCCTAAAGCGCCAGGTTTCCCAAATGGTGGCCGCCATCTTCGGTAAGTCGCCTCACCGGCTTTCACCAATGTTAGAATGACTCATCCTTGCCGCCGACTTACCTGATTCTGTTAAACAGGTCCCAGAAGTGCCAACCTCAACCAGAGCGTGGTCACCAAGCTAAAGGCCGTGTATACCCTGGTGGAGCAACTCTACACCGGGTCATAGCGTGCCTTAGCTGTGGTGGCCCTATCCAACGAGGTGCCGACTCATCTGGCCGAAGTCCTGCGCCGGCTCGCCGTTCTGCCTCAGCGGATCCAAGAGCTGCGACGGGCCTCTGCGAGAGCCGGAGCAATCGCCGCGCTGAGCCAGGCCAAGGCATTCCTGCCGGAGCTAGACCCGGCAGACATCGCCCTGGGTTATCCAAGCCTGAAGGAAGACGGCTCAGCTTTCGACCAGAAGGACTTCGCAGCGTGCGTGAAGGCTGTACGCCCGGTGGCCACCCTTATCGGGAACGACACGGATTTGACCAAGTACCAGCCGGGTTATGTTGCAGAGAATCAGAGGATTCCAACCCCTCGCTATGAAGCTCTCAACCTGATCCCGCCGGCTCGGCAGCACACGTTCGCCCGGGAGATTGACCCGGCCGGGTTAATTGATGAAGAAGCCCAATTCGAAGCTCTCAGCGGCATCGACTGGAAGTCATCAACCTTCAAGGTCTTGGGATCAACCGGAGGAGAAGATAGGAATGAGCCGGGGACTTCAACTCAGCGGGCATCATAAGTTGGCTGGCGGTTTATCAAACAATGTTCCACCTTGTTAGACTTGATGAGTTTTTGTAATAGAGTAGGTGCAACAGGTCATCTCTGCCGTGCCATCGTGCACGTATTGAATGCAGAAAGTCCTTTGAAGTTCTCCTTTGATGTTTCTCCGGGTCATAATCGTCCCTTTGTTTTTCTCAACTTCAAAGGCGTGCCTTTAAGTGTCCTGCATAAAAAGGCAAATCACAAGTCTCGAGGCGGCTTACCGCCCTGAGAGTCAGGTGTTTTGGATAGATAATCCGGAATATGAATCAAAAAAGACTGGTCCTCAATTATATCCTTAACACAGCCGTAATAATACACTTAGCGGCCTGTAAGCATACTTCCGGTTTAGATAACCCGGGTAACAAGGTTGGTATCTTAACTCTGATTTACCTGTCGTAATGACACCCATGGCGTTCAACGAACACTGTAAACCAAAGTTAAGCCGGTAAAGTGAGACCCGGCCGTACACACCTTGACATAATCAGAGTAAACTTGTGATAAAGCAGAGGAACTTTAGGGGCTTCCGGTTCGAATGCGACCAGCGACCCGGCCCAAAGGGGTTAAGCCAAGATTTGGATACGATCATATAGCCCCCAGTGGGTGTGGCGATGCCAATCAAGAGGGTACCGACAGCTATGTTCTCTTTGGTTCGAATACGACCCATGTTTGAACAGGAAGCCCCCAAGTGACTTTTAAAATTGTTTAACGACGCTGATTCGAATACGATCCATGTCGGTTCTCAGAGGGGGTAAACCATGATTCAAATATGACCAAAGGTAATCTCCCAATGAGCTCGGCACTTTGCCAATCAAATGGGTATCGACAGCTATGTTCTCTTTGGTCCGAATACGACCCATGTTTGAACAGGAAGCCCCCAAGTGACTTTACCGCTTACGGCTAGATCAGAATACGATCATAAGCCGGATCCTCCTTTAAATCATCATGTAAACAACACGTGCATATTTGGGGGAGAAAAAAGGACAGAGGTCCTGCTTTATTGCTTATCATAATATATACATGGCTGAGAGAAATATGTACACCACGAGAGCCGGTGGCTCAAGTGTAGTAAGGCCGAAGCTGAGCTATATTCCACGGCCGACAGGTCTCTTCCTCCGACTTACGTGAATCTTTGTGCTCCCGAATGTCAATGAGGTAATATGACCCGTTGTGCAAGTTCTTGCTGACCACAAAGGGCCCTTCCCAAGGTGGGGATAACTTGTGTGCATCTGTTTGATCCTGGATGAGCCGGAGCACAAGGTCGCCTTCCTGGAAGACCCGGGATTTGACCCGGCGGCTATGATAACGGCGCAGGTCTTGTTGGTAAATCGCTGAATGGGCTGCTGCCACATCACGCTGTTCGTCCAACAAGTCAAGAGCATCTTGACACGCCTGTTCATTATCCATCTCAACGTAAGCCGCCACGCGAGGTGAGTCATGACGGATGTCGCTGGGGAGGACTGCTTCTGCTCCATAAACCATGAAGAAAGGCGTGAAGCCTGTATACCTGTTAGGAGTAGTATTGATGCTCCATAAGACGGTGGGCAACTCCTCCACCCAACAACCCGGCGTCCGTTGCAAAGGGACCAAAAGCCGGGGCTTGATGCCCTTCAGAATCTCCTGGTTAGCTCTCTCAGCTTGACCATTGGATTGGGGATGAGCCACTGAGGAAACATCAAGTCGGATATGCTCTCGTTGACAAAACTCTTCCATAGCGCCTTTGGATAGATTGGTGCCATTGTCAGTTATGATGTTGTGCGGAAAGCCGAAGCGGAAAATCACTTTTTTCATAAACTGAACCGCCGTGGCTGCATCGCACTTGCTAACTGGCTCAGCTTCTACCCACTTTGTGAACTTATCAACTGCCACCAAGAGGTGGGTCTTCTTATCCTTGGACCTTTTAAAAGGCCCAACCATATCAAGCCCCCAGACCGCAAAGGGCCAAGTGATTGGGATCATCCTCAGCTCCTGAGCTGGCACGTGAGCCCGTCGTGAAAACCTCTGGCAACCGTCACATTTGCTGACCAAGTCCTCTGCATCAGCATGAGCCGTCAGCCAATAAAATCCATGACGGAAAGCCTTGGCCACAAGGGACTTTGAGCCGGCATGATGGCCACAATCCCCTTCATGGATCTCACGTAAGATCTCTTGACCCTCCTCAGGGGAGACACAACGCTGAAATGCGCCCGTGACACTGCGATGATGCAATTCGCCATCGATAACAATCATTGACTTAGCCCGCCGGGTTATTTGCCTGGCCAAAGTTTCATCCTCAGGCAACTCGCCCCGGGTCATATAAGCCAGATATGGCATTGTCCAGTCTGGTATGACATGAAGAGCCGCCACCAGTCGTGCCTCCGGGTCAGGGACAGCCAAGTCTTCCTCTGTAGGTAACTTAACCGAAGGGTTATACAGGACGTCCAGGAAAGTGTTAGGCGGCACCGGCTTTCGCTGAGAGCCTAGCCGGCTTAGAGCATCAGCCGCCTCGTTCTTCCTGCGATCAATGTGCTCTACTTGGTAGCCCTGAAAGTGCCCGGCAATTGCATCAACCTCGCGGCGATAAGCCGCCATGAGAGGATCTTTAGAATCCCACTTGCCTGATACTTGTTGAGCCACCAAGTCTGAGTCACCAAAGCACCTTACCCGGCTCAAGCTCATCTCCTTAGCCATCCGAAGACCGTGGAGCAAGGCCTCGTACTCAGCCGCATTGTTAGTGCAAGGGAACATCAACCGTAGCACATAATGGAACTTGTCACCCTTAGGGGAAGCCAAGACAACGCCAGCCCCCGAGCCCTCCAACTGCCTGGACCCATCAAAGTGAATAGTCCAATAGGTGTTATCCGGCTTTTGCTCGGGCACTTGTGACTCTGTCCAATCATTGATGAAATCCAGCAAGGCCTGAGATTTAACAGCAGTGCGTGGCACATATCTGAGACCATGAGGTCCAAGTTCTATAGCCCATTTAGCAATTCTCCCTGTGGCCTCTCTGTTTTGAATGATATCGCCAAGGGGAGCAGAGCTGACCACAGTGATAGGATGACCCTGAAAATAATGCTTAAGTTTCCGGCTTGCCATGAACACACCATATACCAGCTTCTGCCAATGCGGGTACCGCTGCTTGGACTCAATGAGCACTTCGCTGACATAATAAACCGGCCGCTGAACCGGATGCTCCTTACCCTCCTCCTTGCGCTCCACCACAATAGCCACACTGACGGCTCGTGTGTTTGCTGCCACATACAGTAGTAAGGGCTCCTTATCAACCGAAGCAGCAAGGACTGGGGGCTCTGCCAGCTGCTTCTTCAAATCCTCAAAGGCGGTATTAGCTGCATCATTCCAGACGAAGTTATCAGTTTTCTTCATCAACTGATATAAGGGCATGGCCTTCTCACCCAAACGGCTTATGAAACGGCTTAAAGCAGCAATGCGACCCGCCAAGCGCTGAACGTCATTTATACACGCCGGCTTAGCTAGGGAGGTGATGGCCTTGATCTTCTCCGGGTTAGCCTCAATGCCCCTGTCAGAAACCAAGAAACCCAAGAGTTTGCCTGCAGGAACACCAAAGACACACTTGGACGGGTTAAGCATCATCTTATAGACCCGGAGATTATCAAAGGTTTCCCTTAAATCATCTATCAGGGTTTCCTCTTTGATGGATTTAACCACAATATCGT
Source organism: Aegilops tauschii subsp. strangulata (assembly GCF_002575655.3). Lineage (NCBI taxonomy): Eukaryota > Viridiplantae > Streptophyta > Magnoliopsida > Poales > Poaceae > Aegilops > Aegilops tauschii. Next base: position 394,986,375 of record NC_053037.3, read on the forward strand.
CCACGTAAGCGTGAACATTGCGTCCAATCTGTTTATGAAGACAGTTCTGCACACAACGCTGGTAAGTTGCCTGTGCACACTTGAGTCCAAAGGGCATAGACACATAGCAGAAGGCTCCAAAGGGAGTGATGAACACCGTCTTCTCCTGGTCCTTAACTGCCATCTTGATCTGATGATAACCAGAATAAGCATCCAAGAAACTTAAACGTGCACAACCTGCCGTAGCATCAATGATTTGATCAATACGGGGGAGGGCAAAAGGATCAGCCGGACACGCCTTGTTCAAGTCCGTGTAGTCTACACACATCCGCCAGGTGCCGTTCTTTTTGAGTATGAGCACCGGGTTAGCCAACCACTCTGGGTGAAAAACTTCAACGATAAACCCGGCCGCCAAGAGCCGGGCTACTTCCTCACCAATAGCTTTCCGCCTTTCCTCATTAAACCGCCGAAGGAACTGTCTGACCGGCTTAAATTTCAGATCAACATTGAGAGTATGCTCAGTGAGTTCTCTAGGTACACCTGGCATGTCAGAAGGTTTCCACGCGAAGATGTCCCTATTCTCACGGATGAGCTCGATGAGCGCGCTTTCCTATTTTGGATCCAGATTTGCACTGATGCTAAACTGCTGAGATGAGTCACCTGGAACAAAATCAACAAGTTTAGTCTCATCAGCGGACTTAAATTTCATTGCCGGCTCTTGTTCTGTGGTTGGCTTTTTCAGAGAGGTCATATCTGTTGGGTCAACATTGTCTTTGTAAAACTTCAACTCCTCTGTAGCACACACAGATTCTGCATAAGCCGCGTCGCCTTCCTCACACTCCAGAGCCACTTTCCGGCTGCCGTGAACCGTAATAGTCCCATTGTGACCCGGCATTTTGAGCTGTAAGTACACATAACACGGCCGTGCCATGAACTTGGCGTAAGCCGGCCGTCCAAATATAGCATGGTATGGACTTCTTATCTTGACCACCTCAAAGGTCAATTTCTCCACCCTGTAGTTATTCTCATCACCAAAGGCCACTTCCAATTCGATCTTGCCAACTGGATAAGCCGACTTACCAGGTACTACACCATGGAAGATGGTGTTTGACTGGCTGAGGTTCTTATCAACCAACCCCATACGGCGAAAGGTCTCATAATAGAGGATGTTGATGCTGCTGCCTCCATCCATGAGCACCTTTGTGAACTTATATCCTCCCACTTGAGGAGCCACCACTAAGGCCAAGTGGCCCGGGTTATCCACCCGGGGAGGGTGATCCTCCCTACTCCACACTATAGGCTGCTCAGACCACCGCAAGTAGCGTGGGACCGCCGGCTCAACCGCATTCACAGCCCTCTTGTGAAGCTTCTGATCTCGCTTGCACAAACTGGTGGTAAACACATGATACTGTCCACCGCTAAGCTGCTTTGGATTGGTCTGATAACCCCCCTGCTGCTGTTGATGACCCTGGCTAGACTGTTGATTAAAGCCCCCTTGACCACTCTGAGGACCAGAATTTGAGCCACCCCCCGGGCCATGAAAGCCGCTGGCGCCTGAGCCGCCGCCCGGGCCGTTGTAGTTTTTAAAGGCCTTCATGATTGCACAATCCTTCCATAGATGAGTCGCTGGCTTCTCTCTAGAGCCGTGCCTCGGACAAGGCTCATTCAACAGCAGCTCCAGTGAGGGTCCTGATCCGCCGCCTCGGGGAGGGGGCCTCCCCTTACGTCGCTGGTTGTTGCCTTGCGCGCTGGCGTTGGCCACAAACTCTAGGCTGCCATCTGCCTTGCGCTTGCCTCCTCCTTGGTTCCCCGGGTTAAACTGAGGACCCTTGCCGTTGTCGTTCTTCTTTCCCTTCCCTGTCCTTTCATCATCTGAAGGGGGATCCTTGGTACCATCAGAATCGGCGTACTTGACAAGAGCTGCCATTAACGTACCCATATCAGTGCAGTCGCACTTAAGCCGCCCGAGTTTCATCTTCAGGGGCACAAAACGACAATTCTGCTCCAGCATTAAAACTGCTGAGCCGGCATCCATTTTGTCTGATGAATGTATGATTTCCTTAACCCGGCGAACCCAATGTGTCGTGGACTCACCCTCCTGCTGCTTACAGTTAGTCAAATCCACAATTGACATAGACTGCCTACAGGTATCTTTGAAGTTTTGGATGAACCGGGCTTTCAGCTCAGCCCAAGACCCAATGGAATTCGGTGGTAGCCCTTTCAACCAAGTGCGGGCAGTTCCATCTAACATCATGGTGAAATACTTGGCCATGGCCGCCTCACTGACCTCCAGCAGCTCCATAGCCATCTCATAACTCTCGATCCAGGCTGCGGGTTGCAAGTCAGCTGTGTAGTTAGGCACCTTCCTAGGGCCCTTGAAGTCCTTAGGTAGACGTTCATTACGGATAGCTGGCACCAAACAAGGGACACCCCCGGTCCTGGTAGGGATACCCACATCAACGGAAGTCGTCGGATAAGCCGGGGGGGTCTGGTAAGCCGTTAATTGAGGCACTTGCTCCGCCTCTTGGCGCGCTTTGTCCTGGTCTGCTGCGTAAAAGGCTCCATTATAAGCCGGGCCATGGCTAGGGGGCGGGTCATGGCGTCGGACGTTACTTGAGCCGGTTGCTGAGACCATGTGCCGGCTGTAACTCGGGCTCTGGCCTGGACGGGGGGTCGAGTGGATCCTGTCCCGGCTGTAGGAATATGCCTCTTGCTGCGCCAGTGCTGTCTGAAGGAGTTCCCTGACCCGGCGGGTTTCAATAGCCGTCGGAGAGTCGCCGTCAACTGGGAGAGCCGCCAGCCGTGCTGCCGCAGCGACCATGTTCTCCAGCGGGTTATTGTAATGACCCGGGGGTATTGGCACATACTGAAGCGGGGCAGGGGGCACCTGGGGAGGCCCCATCACTCGTGGCTGAATAAGGGGTCCAGACCCGGGCGCTATGACCCCTGGCGGGTTACTAGACCCTGCACCTGGCGTGTTGAAGAGGTTGCGTGGATCGTAAACCGGTGGGAGTCGAGATTGGGCCTTTTGATGCCTCCTTCTCATGACCTCATTGGCCGCGTTCTGATCCATCGTGAGTTGGAAGGACTGCGCCTGAATTAGCTGAGTCTGGGCATCGAGAGCCGCCCGCTCCGCAGCCAGCCTGATCCCTTCCGCTGCGAGATCCTCTTTAGCTTTTATTAGATCCAATTTTAACTGTGCCACCTCGGCATCGTGCCGAGCTTGATCTGCCGGGTCAACTGTGGCGGTTAACAGGGCCGTCATCTTGTCTGTGAGATCCATCAGCACCTGAGCCGGAGAAGGTACCGGGTTTCCCGCTCCAGCAGCGGGGTTCTGAATAGGCTGCGCACCGGCCATAAAGACTCCAACCTGACTCGGCGGCTCAAACGGGTCCGGAATACTGTCACCATCGGAACAGCCCATGAGCCTGCCATCTTGAAGTTGGTACAATGAGTTTGACTCATCGGTGGCCGACTCGCCGTCAGAGCCGGCGGCCGCCTCATCACCAGACCCAGTGGGTCAGAGGGCCCTCCATGGATGCATCCCACAAAAGCGCGCCTTAAGGCAGGCCGGGCCTGGGCAGGTCGCGCAAGCTGAGCCGTCTCGATGAGATCAGCGCAGAGACCCGGCTCAGGGCCCGGCTCACCAATCTTGCCAATGAAAACATGAATTCCGCCGAAGGGGACCCGGTACCCGTACTCAATTGAGCCGGCGTCGGGGCCCCAGTTTGCATCATCGATGTAGAGCTTGCCGCGACGACTCTTGGTCATCCGGCCCACAGCGTATCCCTTGAGCCCTTCGAAGCTGCCCTTCAAGAACTCGAATCCACCGTGCGCTAGCCCCACGGTGGGCGCCAACTGTCGTGGAATTGTCACGGCAGATGTCCTCGAGCTAGGACTTAGTCGTGGAGCCATCGCAACTAGGAAGCTTGAAGGGGTTAATGTGGAACAAGGTACACGAGGGGTTATATTGGTTCAGCCCCTTACGGTGAAGGAAAAAGCCTACGTCCAGTTGAGATGGTATTGATTAGGGTTACGATCACCAGGGAGCTAAACTTGCTATGCCCGGCTCTCGATGAGATTGTTCTTGTCCCTAAACCGCTGCCGGGTCGTCCCTTTATATAGGGAGGCTGACGCCCAGCAGCCCTTGGAGTCCCGGCCGGCTCATAAGAGTGTCCGGCTTGGACTCTCAATCATACTTGCCTTACACTACAAGTTCTACCATAATAATGATTGTAACTATGGGCTTTAAGCCGTATCCGGGTCCTAGCCCATCTCTGGCCCATCGTCTTCAAGCTTGTCTCCGGGCTTCTGGCAACGACCATACGAGTAACCCGGCCCCTCCTGGCGGGTGACTCTAAGGTCTATATCCTCAACAGGCGGCGATGCTCCGGCGGGGAGCTCGCCGGACGGCGCGAGGCGGCGCCATGGCCGTGGCGGCGGGGCGGCGGCGCCAGGAGGCGGGGGCGGCGCGGGAGCTCGGGAGGCGCGGCGGGGCGGCGAGGGAGCTCGGGAGGCGCGGCGGCGGCCATGGGCGGCGGAGGAAGAGGCGCGGCTGGGCGGCGGCCGGCGCCGGCGAAGGGCGGCGCGGGCGCGGGGGCTCGGGCCCGGTCGTGGCCCGGGGCGGGCCTCGGATGGGCCGAGCGGGCCCGGCGGCGGGGGAGAGAGAGAGGGCCGGCGGCGGCGACGTGTCGTGCTGGGATTGGTCGGGGCGGCGGCGGACGGCGTCCGGCGGCGGGCGGACATGTCCGGTCCAGTGCGAGGGGAGGTTTGCTAGGGTTAGGGTGGATTCATCCGCGAATTTCGGGGGGAGGCACAAATATATAGGCAGAGGGAGCTAGGAGAGTCCAAACGAGGAGCGGTTTTCGCCCACGCGATCGTGATCGAACGGCCGAGAGCATGGCGGAGACTTAGAGGGGTTTTGGGACTGTTTGAAGGGGGGTTTTGCTGCAATACCAAAACGGACTTTGCGGATGCCCGGTTAACCGTTGGAGTACCAAACAACCTCCAAATGGAACGAAACTTGACCGGTGGTCTACCGATGGTATATCGAGGCCACTTGACAAGACTCGGTCCATTCCGAGAAAGTTTGACACCCGCACACGAGAAGAAGACAAAAGGGGGCGCCGGGTGACATAGGAGTGCCGGATTGCGAAACGGACAACGGGGAAAATGCTCGGAAGCATGAGACGAACACGTATGCAAATGCAAAGCACATGATGACATGATATGAAATGCAGATGATGACATGGCAAAATGCAACACGCAAGCAAATGACATGGCAACGACAGCGAATAACTGGCAGACACCTGGCGCATCGGATCCGGGGCGTTACAAGTGACTTGCCGGTAACGAGATTGAACAAGGTATTGGGATACCGACGATCGAATCTCGGGCAAGTAACGTACCGATTGACAAAGGGAATTGTATACGGGATTGATTGAACATGTGGGAGCCAACATGGGTATCCAGATCCCGCTGTTGGTTATTGACCGGAGAGTCGTCTCGGTCATGTCTGCATGTCTCCCGAACCCGTAGGGTCTACACACTTAAGGTTCGGTGACGCTAGAGTTGTAGAGATATTAGTATGCGGTTAACCGAAAGTTGTTCGGAGTCCCGGATGAGATCCCGGACGTCACGAGGAGTTCCGGAATGGTCTGGAGGTAAATATTTATATATGGGAAGTCCTATTTTGGCCACCGGAAAATGTTCGGGATTTTTCGCTATTGTACCGGGAAGGTTCTAGAAGGTTCCGAAGTGGGGCCCACCTGCATGGGGGGACCCAGATGAACGTCGGTAGTGGGGGCAAGGCCCCACACCCCTGGTCAAGGCGTACCAAGATCCCACCTTAGAAGGAATAAGATCATATCCCGAAGGGATAAGATCAAGATCCCTAAAAAAGGGGGATAACAATCGGTGGGGAAGGGAAATGATGGGATTTCTTCCCCCCCACCTTTGCCAACGCCCCAATGGACTTGGAGGGCAAGAAACCAGCCCCTCCACCCTTATATATAGTGGGGAGGCGCATGGGAGCAGCACCCCAAGCCCTGGCGCCTCCCTCCCTCCCGTGACACCTCTTCCTCCCCGCTTGCGCTTGGCAAAGCCCTGCCGGGATCCCGCTACTTCCACCACCACGCCGTCGTGCTGTTGGATCTCCATCAACTTCTCCTCCCCCCTTGCTGGATCAAGAAGGAGGAGACGTCCCCGCTCCGTACGTGTGTTGAACGCGGAGGTGCCGTCCGTTCGGCGCTAGGATCATCGGTGATTTGGATCACGACGAGTACGACTCCATCAACCCCGTTCTCTTGAATGCTTCCGCGCGCGATCTACAAGGGTATGTAGATGCACTCCCCTCTCTCTCGTTGCTAGATGCCTCCATAGATTGATCTTGGTGATACGTAGAAAATTTTAAATTTCTGCTACGTTCCCCAACAGTGGCATCATGAGCCAGGTTTATGCGTAGATTCTATGCACGAGTAGAACACAAAGTAGTTGTGGGCGACGATTTGTTCAATTTGCTTACCGTTACTAGTCTTATCTTGATTCGGCGGCATTGTGGGATGAAGCGGCCCGGACCGACCTTACACGTACTCTTACGTGAGACAGGTTCCACCGACTGACATGCACTTGATGCATAAGGTGGCTAGCGGGTGTCTGTCTCTCCCACTTTAGTCGGATCGGATTCGATGAAAAGGGTCCTTATGAAGGGTAAATAGCAATTGGCATATCACCGTTGTGGCTTTTGCGTAGGTAAGAAACGTTCTTGCTAGAAACCCATAGCAGCCACGTAAAACATGCAACAACAATTAGAGGACGTCTAACTTGTTTTTGCAGGGTATGCTATGTGATGTGATATGGCCAAAAGGATGTGATGAATGATATATGTGATGTATGAGATTGATCATGTTCTTGTAATAGGAATCACGACTTGCATGTCGATGAGTATGACAACCGGCAGGAGCCATAGGAGTTGTCTTAATTTATTGTATGACCTGCGTGTCAATGAAAAACGCCATGTAATTACTTTACTTTATTGCTAACCGTTAGCCATAGTAGTAGAAGTAATAGTTGGCGAGACAACTTCATGAAGACACGATGATGGAGATCATGGTGTCATGCTGGTGACGAAGGTGATCATGCCGCGCCTTGAAGATGGAGATCAAAAGGCGCAAGATGATATTGGCCATATCATGTCACTTTATGATTTGCATGTGATGTTTGTCATGTTTACATCTTATTTGCTTAGAACGACAGTAGCATAAATAAGATGATCCCTCACTAAAATTTCAAGAGATGTGTTCCCCCTAACTGTGCACCTTGCGAAGGTTCGCTGTTTCGAAGCACCACGTGATGATCGGGTGTGATAGATTCTAACGTTCGCATACAACGGGTGTTGACGAGCCTAGCATGTACAGACATGGCCTCGGAACACAAGCAAAACACTTAGGTTGACTTGACGAGCCTAGCATGTACAGACATGGCCTCGGAACACAAGAGACCGAAAGGTCGAACATGAGTCGTATAGTAGATACGATCAACATGGAGATGTTCACTGATGATGACTAGTCCGTCTCACGTGATGATCGGACACGGCCTAGTCGATTCGGATCATGTATCACTTAGATGACTAGAGGGATGTCTATCTAAGTGGGAGTTCATTAAATAATCAGATGAACTTAATTATCATGAACATAGTCAAAAGGTCTTTGCAAATAATGTCGTAGCTTACGTTTTAGTTCTACTAAGATATGTTCCTAGAGAAAATTTAGTTGAAAGTTGATAGTAGCAATTATGCGGACTGGGTCCATAAACTGAGGATTGTCCTCATTGCTGCACAGAAGGCTTATGTCCTTAATGCACCGCTCGGTGTGCTGAACCTCGAGCGTCGTCTGTAGATGTTACGAAACATCTGACATACACGTTTTGATGACTACGTGATAGTTCAGTGTGTGATGCTAACGGTTTAAAATTGTGGCACCAAAGACGGTTTTGAAACATCGCAGAACATATGAGATGTTCCAAAGACTGAAATTGGGATTTCAGACTAATGCCCACGTCAAGAGGTATGAGACCTCTGACAAGTTTCTTAAGCCTGCAAACTAAGGGAGAAAAGCTCAATTGTTGAGCATGTGCTCAGATTGTCTGAGTACTACAATCACTTGAATCGAGTGGGAGTTAATCTTCCAGATGAGATAGTGATGGTTCTCCATAGTCACTGCCACCAAGCTATTAGAGCTTCATGATGAACTATAACATATCAGGGATAGACATGATGATCCTTGAGCAACTCGCGATGTTTGACACCGCGAAAGTAGAAATCAAGAAGGAGCATCAATTGTTGATGGTTAGTAAAACCACTAGTTTCTAGAAGGGCAAGGGCAAGAAGGGATACTTCATGAAACGGCAAATCAGTTGCTGCTCTAGTGAAGAAACCCAAGGTTGAACCCAAACCCGAGACTAAGTGCTTCTGAAATGAGGGGAATGGTCACTGAAGCAGAACTACCCTAGATACTTCGTAGATGAGAAGGCTGGCAAGGTCGACAGAAGTATATTGGATATACATTATATTAATGTGTACTTTACTAGTACTCCTAGTAGCACCAGGGTATTAGATACCGGTTCGGTTGCTAAGTGTTAGTAACTCGAAATAAAAGCTTCGGAATAAACGGAGACTAGCTAAAGGTGAGATGACGATATGTGTTGGAAGTGTTTCCAAGGTTGATGTGATCAAGCATCGCATGCTCCCTCTACCATCGAGATTGGGGTTAAACCTGAATAATAATTATTTGGTGTTTGCGTTGAGCATAGACATGATTGGATTATGTTTATCACAATACGGTTATTCATTAAAGGAGAATAATGGTTACTCTGTCTATTTGAATAATACCTTCAATGGTCTTGCACCTAAAATGAATGGTTTATTGAATCTCGATCGTAGTGATACACATGTTCATGCCAAAAGATATAAGATAGTAATGATAGTACCACATACTTGTGGCACTGCCGCTTGAGTCATATTGGTATAAAATGCATGAAGAAGCTCCATGTTGATGGATCTTTGGACTCACTCGTTTTTGAAAAGATTGAGACATGCGAACCATGTCTATTAGTATATATGCATGAAGAAAGTCCATACAGATGGATCATTTGGACTCACTTGATTTTGAATCACTTGAGACATGCAAATCATACCACATGGGCAAGATGACTGAAAGGCCTCGTTTTCAGTAAGATGGAACAAGAGAGCAACTTGTTGGAAGTAATACATTTGATGTGTGCAGTCCAATGAGTGCCGAGGCACACAGTGGATATCGTTATGTTCTTACTTCACAGATGATTTGAGTAGATGCTGAGAATATTTACTTGATGAAACACAAGTCTGAATTATTGAAAGGTTCAAGTAATTTCAGAGTGAAGTTGAAGATCGTCGTGACAAGAGGATAAAATGTCTGTGATATGATCATAGAGATGAATATCTGAGTTACGAGTTTGGCACACAATTAAGAAATTGTGGAAATTGTTTCACGACTAATACCGCCTGGAACACCATATTGTGATGGTGTGTCCGAACATCATAACTGCACCCTATTGGATATGGTGCATACCATGATGTCTCTTATTGAATTACAACTATCGTTTATGGGTTAGGCATTAGAGACAACCGCATTCACTTGAAATAGGGCACCACGCAATTCCGTTGAGACGACACCGTATGAACTATGGTTTAGAGAAACCTAAGCTGTCGTTTCTTAAAAGTTTGGGGCTGCGACGCTTATGTGAAAAAGTTTCAGGCTGATAAGCTCGAACCCAAAGCGGATAAATGCATCTTCATAGAATACCCAAAACAGTTGGGTATACCTCCTATTTCAGATCTGGAAGCAAAAGTGATTGTTTCTAGAAACGGGTCCTTTCTCGAGGAAAAGTTTCTCTCGAAAGAATTGAGTGGGAGGATGGTGGAGACTTGATGAGGTCATTGAACCGTCACTTCAACTAATGTGTAGCAGGGCACAGGAAGTTGTTCCTGTGGCACCTACACCAATTGAAGTGGAAGCTTATGATAGTGATCATGAAACTTCATATCAAGTCACTACCAAACCTCATAGGACGACAAGGATGCATACTACTTCAGAGTGGTACGTAATCCTGTCTTGGAAGTCATGTTGCTAGACAACAATGAACCTACGAGCTATGGAGAAGCGATGGTGGGCCCGGATTCCGACGAATGGCTCGAGGCCATAAAATCCGAGAGGATCCATGTATGAAAACAAAGTATAGACTTTGAAAGAACTACTTGATGGTCGTAAGGCTGTTGGGTACAGATGGATTTTAAAGGGAAGACAGACAATGATGGTAAGTGTCACCATTAAGAAAGCTCGACTTGTCGTTAAGATGTTTTCTGGCAAGTTCAAGGAGTTGACTGCGATGAGACTTTCTCACTCGTAGCGATGCTAAGAGTCTATTAGAATTATATTAGCAGTTACTGCATTATTTATGAAATCTTGCAGATAGGATGTCAAAACATTGTTTCCTCGACGATTTTCTTGAGGAAAGGTTGTATGTGATCAACCAGAAGGTTTTGTCAATCCTGAAAGATGCTAACAAGTATGCAAAGCTCCAGCAATCCTTCTAAGGATTGGAGTAAGCATCTCGGAGTTGGAATGAACGCTTTGATGAGATGATCAAAGATTTTGGGTTTATACAAAGTTCATGAGAAACTTGTATTTCCAAAGAAGTGAGTGGGAGCACTATAGAATTTTTGATGAGTATATGTTGTTAACATATTGTTGATCAGAAATGATGTAGAATTTCTGGAAAGCATCCAGGGTTATTTGAAAAGTGTTTTTAATGGAAAACCTGGATTAAGCTACTTGAACATTGAGCATCAAGATCTATAAGGATAGATCAAAAACGCTTAATAGTACTTTCAAATGAATACATACCGTGACAAGATTTTGAAGGAGTTCAAAATAGATCAGCAAAGAAGGAGTTCTTGGCTGTGTTACAAGGTGTGAGTATTGAGTAAGACTCAAGACCTGACCACGGCGGAAGAAAGAGAAAGGACGAAGGTCGTCCCCTATGCTTTAGACGTAGGCTCTACAATATGCTATGCTGTGTACCGCACCTGAAGTGTGCCTTGCCATGAGTTAGTCAAGGGGTACAATAGTGATCCAGGAAGGGATCACATGATAGCGGTCGAACTTATCCTTAGTATATAGTGGACTAAGGAATTTTCTCGATTATGGAGGTGGAAAGGGGGTTCGTCGTAAAGGGTTACGTCGATGCAAACTTTGACACTAATCCGGATGACTCTGAGTAGTGAACCGGATTCGTATAGTAGAGCAGTTATTTGGAATAGCTCCAAGTAGCGCGTGGTAGCTGCATCTACAAGATGACATAGAGATTTGTAAAGCACACACGGATCTGAATGTTGCAGACTCGTTGACTAAAACCTCTCTCGTAAGCATAACATGATCAAACCCTAGAACTCATTGAGTGTTAATCACATGGTGATGTGAACTAGATTATCGACTCTAGTAAACTCTTGGGTATTAGTCACATGGCGATGTGAACTTTGAGTGTTAATCACATGGTGATGTGAACTAGATTATTGACTCTAGTGCAAGTGGGAGACTATTGGAAATATGCCCTAGAGGCAATAATAAAATGGTTATTATTGTATTTCCTTGTTCATGATAATTGTCTGTTGTTCATGCTATAATTGTATTAACTGGAAACCGTAATACATGTGTGAATACATAGACCACAACATGTCCCTAGTAAGCCTCTAGTTGACTAGCTCATTGATCAATAGATGGTTATGGTTTCCTGACCATGGACATTGGATGTCATTGATAACGGGATCACATCATTAGGAGAATGATGTGATGGACAAGACGCAATCCTAAGCATAGCACAAGATCGTGTAGTTCGTTTGCTAGAGCTTTTCTAATGTCAAGTATCATTTCCTTAGACCATGAGATTGTGCAACTCCCGGATAATGTAGGAATGCTTTGGGTGTACCAAACGTCACAACGTAACTGGGTGGCTATAAAGGTGCACTACAGGTATCTCCAAAAGTGTCTGTTGGGTTGGCAAGAATCGAGACTGGGATTTGTCACTCCGTATGACGGAGAGGTATCTCTAGGCCCACTCAGTAATGCATCATCATAATGAGCTCAATGTGACTAAGGAGTTAGCCACGGGATCATGCGTTACGGTACGAGTAAAGTGACTTGCCGGTAACGAGATTGAACAAGGTATTGGGATACAGACGATCGAATCTCGGGCAAGTAACGTACCGATTGACAAAGGGAATTGTATATGGGATTGATTGAATCCTCGACATCGTGGTTCATCCGATGAGATCATCGTGGAACATGTGGGAGCCAACATGGGTATCCAGATCCCGCTGTTGGTTATTGACCGGAGAGTCGTCTCGGTCATGTCTGCATGTCTCCCGAACCCGTAGGGTCTACACACTTAAGGTTCGGTGACGCTAGAGTTGTAGAGATATTAGTATGCGGTTAACCGAAAGTTGTTCGGAGTCCCGAATGAGATCCCGGACGTCACGAGGAGTTCCGGAATGGTCCGGAGGTAAATATTTATATATGGGAAGTCCTATTTTGGCCACCGGAAAATGTTCGGGATTTTTCGGTATTGTATCGGGAAGGCTCTAGAAGGTTCTGAAGTGGGGCCCACCTGTATGGGGGGACCCACATGAACGTGGGTAGTGGGGGCAAGGCCCCACACCCCTGGTCAAGGCGCACCAAGATCCCACCTTAGAAGGAATAAGATCATATCCCGAAGGGATAAGATGAAGATCCCTAAAAAAGGGGGATAACAATCGGTGGGGAAGGGAAATGATGGGATTTCTTGCCCCCCACCTTTGCCAACGCCCCAATGGACTTGGAGGGCAAGAAACCAGCCCCCTCCACCCCTATATATAGTGGGGAGGCACATGGGAGCAGCACCCCAAGCCCTGGCTCCTCCCTCCCTCCCGTGACACCTCTTCCTCCCCGCTTGCGCTTGGCGAAGCACTGCCGGGATCCCGCTACTTCCACCACCACGCCGTCGTGCTGCTGGATCTCCATCAACTTCTCCTCCCCCCTTGCTGGATCAAGAAGGAGGAGACGTCCCCGCTCCATACGTGTGTTGAACGCGGAGGTGCCGTCCGTTCGGCGCTAGGATCATCGGTGATTTGGATCACGACGAGTACGACTCCATCAACCCCGTTCTCTTGAACGCTTCCGCGCGCGATCTACAAGGGTATGTAGATGCACTCCCCTCTCTCTCATTGCTAGATGACTCCATAGATTGATTTTGGTGATACGTTGAAAATTTTAAATTTCTGCTACGTTCCCCAACATTAACTTGCACCGACTGACCACTAACAATGATACTAACATAGTTGTAAAATGGTCAAAGACCGTGTCTACGTGGTGTTTGGAATTATATGCAAAAAACTAGCAAGATGCATGTGCATTGCACGGAACATCAAGATGCATTTTTTTACAAAACACCTATTGTGATTGACCCATGCAGGAGTAATCCCATGTGTAAAAACTAATGATATCTCGAGAATTTTATCGAAAACATGGTATCTTGACCATTTCATCAAAAAAATGATGTCTCGAGAAAGATGATAGATAAGGTGAGGAGGAGTGGGGTGTGGTGGTGACTGGTGGTCGGACTGGCGGAGGCATGGGGATGGACGGCGCCGGCAGTGGCCACCATGCCAGATTGTTCCAAAGACTTCCTTTTTTAATTGCTCGGCAATGAGGTTGTGGGAGATAAGGATGAACGAGGCAAGGCCTTATCTGTAAATGTGGAGAGAGGTGCGGGTATCTTTTGTAAAATTGTCATAGTTTGCTTTCTATCCGTCAGATATAGATCGGATGGTCTATACTATAAGATGGCAGGCACACCATCATCACCAACTCGGTTTTTCTCTACTCCTACTCCTATCTCTACTCTTATAAAAAACCGAGTTGGTGATGATGGTGTGCCTGCCATCCTGCAATATGGACCGTCTGATCTATATCTGACGGATAGAAAGCAAACGATGATAATTTTGCAAAAAGATACCCGCACCCCTCTCCACATTTGCAGATAAGGACTTCCCTCGTTCATCTTCGCCTCCCACGAGATAAACAGCTCGTATAAATGCATCTTGATGTTCCATGCAATGCATGGGCCTCTTGCTAGTATTACTTATACTTATCTCTACTCTTATAAAAAACAAAGTTGGTGATGATGGTGTGCCTGCCATCCTGCAATATAGGCCGCCCGATCTATATCTGACGGATAGGAAGGAAACTATGGCAATTTTGCAGAAAGATACCCGCACCCCTCATCACATTTGCAGATAAGGCCTTCCCTTGTTCATCCTTATCTCCCACAAGATAAACTACTCATATAAATGCATCTTGATGTTCCATGCAACGCACGGGCATCTTGCTAGTACTCCTATAAAAGACCCAGTTGGTGATGATGGTGTGTCTGCCATCCGCCATTTCTGACCATTAGATCTGCATCTAACGGCTGTGATGTAAGTTGTGGCCTTTTGCAACAATTCCCACTTCTCTGCTCCAGTTTACACAAAAACCCTTAGTATCTTGAAACCAACCACATTCCTCCCTTACCTCATCAAAACAGCCCAAAGAATATATTTGGAGTGAAACATAAGATATTGTTAGTGATATGTATATCAAAACTAAACTGTTTTCTTTCAAATTTGTGTATACGTATTATTCTACGTTGGATCCGTTGCAACGGACGGGCTCATTGCTATAAAGGTTTATCTCTTGAATCGTCCGCAATGAACACCTGGTGTACTGGTTCGGGCCGGATCCTTGCAGCGCGATGGCCTGAGTTCGAATTCGATTAAGGATGGATTCGTTTCTTTCTAACTTTCTGTATGAATCTGTAACCAGCCTGCAAGTAATTTACACTGTACTAATAGTGGAACCCACAGAGTACTTAGAATACAAGATTAAGGATGCAATTAACTTTTTATAGAGGGAGAATTATACACGCAATTAACTCAAATGGATTGGACGTGACTATTATTCTCCAACGGCAACCGACAAATTTCCTCCCGCGGGCCGGAGTAGGTTTCTCGGTTTGCATGCGGGTTTAACGGAGGGGTTTGATGGAGGCGAGGAGGCGTGTGCAACCGGGCGTGCAGCGGGAGGCGCAGTACTATTCGATTTGACAGCTACTAGTATATTATAAAAAAGAAAGAAGAGTAGTAGAGATAGAGATAAGAGTAGAGATAGAGACTAGGGAGGAGCACCATCAAATGCTTCATGTGCTACTCCTGCACTCCATTCGGCAGCCGCAACATCCCCTATAGCCACTCCCTCCTGCGCTCCATTCGGCAGGTGCTGTTGAAATTTGGGGAGCGCACTCTCGCGACTGCTGGCAGCGATGACTTCACCGACGACGACTTCTTCCCCGACCTCGGCAACCTCTTCCTCAACGATATGGGCGACAACCTCAACGCCAACAGTGCTGCTCCCGTTGCATCGTATGTGTTTCTGTCCTTCCTGTTCAAAATCGTGGTAGAATTCATGTTTCTAGTCTGTGTCTAGATTCGATCTGTTCATCTACTATGCTAGTCCACATGATTAGTTTAATCTCTGTTATAGCTGCCATGATTTATTTTGTGCTTATTCAGACTAAATCTCGTAGTAACTTGCTCATATATTCAACTGGCGCACCGTCCCCTACAGCCACTCCCGTTTCATGGACGGCTTGGTCGATGCCTCCAAGGAGCCCTTCGTCTACTGCTATGAGTGTCCGATGCCGTTTTGGGGCTCGCCGGCGGACCTCGTGCATCACCTCATGCAGCTGTCCGTCTATCACTACTGGCCCTTGGCGGAGAACATCAAGTCCGAGACGTGCTACCCATTCACCGTGCTAGAGTCGCTAGAGGATCACCGCCGCCTGCTAGTCTCAGAGGAGGACGACAACGTCTTCCTCTCGATCGTGGGCATCGGCGAGGGCCGCGCAGGCCACCGCCCCGTCTTTGTAGTGTGTGTCAGGGGCGATGCCGCTGACACTGACACTGGCATGAGGCCGATGTACGGGTGCGTGCTCACTGTTACTACCCCTCGGAGGTACGTGGGCGGCGACACTAGCTATGTCAAGCTGACTAGGACTGTGCCGAGCTGGGTCCTTCCCGCCGATGTGGACATGGAAGATGCATGGCATGATTTGACCCCCAACAATGTGCACGGGGACTCGAAGGAGGTTCACCTGGACATATGCATTACCAAGTTAAATGTTGATCATTATTCTTCGCTCAATGTAATCCGCTGTCTAAGCATGTGGAGACTTCCATGCATGATCTTGCTCTATTGGAGTATCGCGCATGAATAAAAGTTTATCCATTTATGGTTTAGTCTAGAATCTTCCATGTATGAAATTTTTACTACAGTACTGGTGAAAGACTTATGATGAACCATTTCTTACATCTCCTCTGCCCCCTTCCAAGTCATCCTGATTTAACCCTCCGTCTAGGTGTATAAGAGCATGGTTAATACTTAATAGTATAGCCAACTATTGACTATATGAAAGTGCCATGTCATCTGTAGCCAACATGTATATCAATCGATACTCAAAAACTAATTCTTAAAGATCATTTCTTGCAAAGCACAATAAGTGTTATTTCTTCACAAGTTTTGGATGCAGGTTGAACAGTTGAACGCTTTTGTTTGCAAAAGATACTTTTTTTTATCTATTTCACCCGGATATTTGTGAGTTCTAGAGATGAAATAATATCCGAAGAAACCTATCGATACCCGTTACACATGAGATGACCCCCACATCCATTGTCAAAATAAACTACTCCCTGATCAATGCATTTCACTATTCCGTGCAACACACATGCACCTTACTATAGATTAGTACGACCAAAAATTGAACTAACATTATATATAGTACGATAAATTCTGATGCATCTCACCTAAAATTATATCATTGAAAACTATGTTCAAATACGAATCCAACGATATAGTTTTTGTTGACATGCACTAACATTTTGTTAGTTAAATCTTCAGTCAAGTTCAATGGGGGACTAACAAACCACGACCGATGTAGTACAAGTGTAGAGGGCGGCGCTGCACGCGAGTCTCACCCCGCTCGTGGCGTGGCAGTAAAGCCGTCATATCACAAAACCCAACCACTCCCAGTAATAAGTGGCCTGGTAAAATAAACGGACAAGCAACCATAACATCCCTCCGTCTTTTTTGCATTTCATCTCTCTGCATTTACTTTCTCCGGTTCATCTCACACACTCGATCCCTAGTATCCCTAGCTACTACTCCTAGGGCCAGTTCTTTTGGCGGCTTAAAAAATAAGCCGTCTCTTCCCCAGCTTTTCCCATAAGACTAGTCACAGTGGAGAGTAACATTAAGGCGCCCCACTCATTTATTTGGGCTTCTAAACTACTAGTACCTCCGTCCTGCTTTATCCCACCATTGTAATTTGTGCTAAATTTTGACCAAAGATTTAACTGATAAAATGTTAGTGCATATGACATATGCACGTACTTACAAAATGCGTACGGATACACAAGGTTTCCAAACTTTTCCTTTTACATACCTAATTAAAGACGCTAATAATTCCCGAACGTTCGGGATTTATCATTTGCGGCCCAAAACTAATGAGATCGCCTTACGAAACTAAATTATATTCCTAATAAAAGCCACGGCTCTTGCAGGAGCTCTTGCGGCGCCCCACGAGTGCCCTGGTGCGCGGCCGTTTCCCAGCGCGCCGACACAACACCTCTTCCTCAGCCTCGCAACTCGCGAGGTGCTGATTGGCGGCTTGCCGGCGGGAGAGCGCGATCTCACCGGTGTGGTCATCCAACGCCAACAGGTACTCCTCCTTGCTGGAAGCGTGCGCCCGGTCCACATATTGCCAAGCGTAGATGAGGCGCGTGGGCCCGACTGCACACAGGGCTTTGGCACGGGCATCCTCCGCCACCCTCACGGCCCTCGCACGAGCCTTCTGCCAAAGAGCCAATTGCCTGACTCTCTCGGACGCGACATAGGCCTGCCAGGCAGCTTGCCCCGCGGCGCGCTTCTCTTCCTCGGCCTTCTTCTCCGCCTCTATTTTGGCGCGCTCTGCCGGAGGCAAAGCCTCCCACAAGGCGACATCCATTTGTTTCCAAAG
The DNA here is from genome assembly GCF_002575655.3 of Aegilops tauschii subsp. strangulata. Lineage (NCBI taxonomy): Eukaryota > Viridiplantae > Streptophyta > Magnoliopsida > Poales > Poaceae > Aegilops > Aegilops tauschii. The sequence goes on from NC_053037.3 coordinate 395,004,534, forward strand.
CTCCTCAAGGCTGGGGGGGCTCGGCGGGCGGCGCGGCGTTCTCCTCGTAGCAGGGAGCTGACGCGTCCTCCGACGCGTGTGCTGGCGAGATTGGGAACACCGACGCGTCCACCTCGACGCGTCATGGCGAGGAGCGGAACACCGACGCGTCCTCCTCGACTAGGGGCGGCGAGGAACGGAACGGCGACGCATCCTCCTCGACTAGTGGCGGCGAGGAACGGAATGGCGACGTGTGACCGTCCGCGTGGTGCAGTGAGGGGCGCCTAGGGCTTGGGAGGGGGATGCCATGGTGGTCGACATGAGAGGGAGGGGGAGGAGATAGCGATGAACGTGAGCATTCTTCCGAATGCCGTGGGAGGTGCAGTATTTATAGCGAGCAATGGCACACCTACGTAATATATGGACTGAGCTTCACTGACTTAACTGTAGGTCTAGTTATGTCACTGACATGTGGGCCAGATGCCTGTTGGGCCCGCATGTCACTGACCCAATGCACCTACAGTTAAGTGACTGAAGCAGCTACGTGGGCATATTTGTTGGAGTAAATTACGGGTGAGGGAAAGGGTGGAAATATTGCTGGTCACAACGGATTGGACGAGCGCGGGGGAGGAGAGTCATGCATGCATATTTTTCCACATGGGGTGGAGTGGTGGGACTGCTGGAGGGAGAAGGATAGTCAAGCAGGCGTTCAGATTTCAAGGTGCACTAAATTATTGCATGCGATGATTAAGGCTGGCCATAGTGGTGTTAATGTGGTACTCCCTCCTTTCCGGTTTATAGGGCTTAATTTGAAAATCTCTTCAACCAAGGTAGATGATGAATGGTGGAATTAATTCCGTAGTTTGCAAAAGTACTTAATTAGTACTTTCGTTTTTCTCAAGAATTTGTGTAAACAGATGCATTAATTACACCACATGCATAGCATGACCACTCCTATAAAAATCTCAGTTGGTGGTGATGGTATGTCTGCCTCTGGACAACGTGAGCCGTTCGATCTACTTGGGACCAACGGCTGAGATGTGTGTGCATAGAGACATGGCCTTGCCACCGGAGGTACTGTATAGCAGATATTTACCCACCTCTGCCACTGTATAAAATACGGAACTACTCATTCCAGCCTCATTTCCTTTCTGGTCCATCTCCTTGCATTCTTGCCGGCGGCGGCGAAGGTTCTTGAAGATGGAGTCCAGACTCTAGAAACCACTACAAAAACTATTCCACCACCTCTATCTTGGTAAGAGTAGGTAAATTTTTTGAATCGAGCCCTTTAAACTAGAAGGGAGGTAGTGGTACTCTAATAGCTAACCTTGTTGTGACGACTAGATAGGACATGGCACGCACCTGGACGGAGGAACTAGTCTGCATTGTGCATTTAAGTTTTGTCTGAAGTCAGTGTACCTCTACTTTGACCAAACTTATAGAAAAATGTACATCAACATTCACAATGTAAAATCAATATTTTTATACTCATTATAAAACATAGTTTTTATACTCATTCTAATCAGTATTGTAGATATTGATATTTTTAGTATAAATTTGGTCAAAAACTTTGCAAACGATTGACGGAAGTAAAAAGGACCAAAGGGAGTATCATGCATGCAAAGTAGGCAAAAAAATGCTCATTTATAGCCGGTCAAAGTCTCAAAGGGCGCGACCGCGCAAGGGAGGAGAAGGTCGTGGGAGGCGTGACGGTTGAAGGAATTAAGTGAAGTTACATCAACGCGCCGGCATGGCGTGCGAACAGGCATGAGCTATACCGTCAGGCCTATGATGTGGGTCTAGTAGACATGACATCTAGTGGGTCCCGCATAGTACTCGAGAACTCTTTGGGGGCTTGCAGCCGTTTATCCACCGGGCAAGCCAACAACCCCATGCCGTTCGCACGCCCTACTCGTCCCCGTCTTCTACCTTACAATAGTTTGCTCCCAGTCGTCCCGTCCTTCCACATTACACTAGTTCAACTTCTCCTAACCCTCCACCAAAATCCATGGCCTCCCAAATCTCCATGGTCGCCGCTGAGTACCAGGTTAGAGCCATCGTCGGCGATGAGTTCATCATCATCTACAACCGTGGATCCACGACGGTGAAAGCATGCCTTGCTCGCTTCCTACGCATGTTCAACAGTTCAAAGGATGAGTGGGTCGCTGGGCTAGATGTTGAGTACACCACAGTCCTGGAAAGCGAGAAGATTCTAAAGGAGGCAGAGAAGAAGAAGCCCGCCATGATCCAGGTTTGCGTACATAACGTGTGCTTGGTCTACCACATATGCCATGCCGATGTTGAGTGCCAGGATTTTAAGAACTTCCTCAAGGACGAAAGAGTGAAATTCGTTAATGTAGACTTTAGGAACGACAGGGATGTCTTGGGTCGGATAGGCCTCGTTGTAGGCCAGCCCTTCGATCTCCAGAAGGCAAGCCTGGTGTCCTCCTCTCAGCCTTCAATGCTGACCCTGGCAGCAGCCATGATTGATCCTTCGTACGCTAAACTGAAGAAACCTCACCACGAGTTTCATCATGCATGGGAGTCGAAGACAATAGATGAAGATCACATCCTGTACACAGCAATGGATGCCTACCTTTGGTTAAATATCTACAAGGGTTGGATGAAGAAGCAGAGTCCAGTGTCCGGTTCAAGCAAAGAAGCGGAGGCGAAGAGGAAGAGGAAGAGGGACGAGGACATGGACTCGGACTCCGAGTAAGGTGGCAGTGCCGTCGCTCATGCTGGTTCTACTATAGTGTCAAGCGGACTAGTTGCTTAGTTTTATTTCAGGGGTGTGTTGTGCTGAGCCCCCAGCAGAACTATGTTTATGTTCTTTCTCGTTATTTGAACTTTATGTTCTTTCTCGTTATTTGAACTCTTTAGTACGTACAATAGTACTAGTACTATGTCTTACTACTGTTTTTCTTCCAGTTGGTACTACTGCTCGTATCTTCGTGTTCCTACTGTACTTGATACGTTCGTACTGGTAGTATAATTAGGGTCAGTCGATTTGTGAAAGAAGTTCGACGGAGCGAAGGAAGAAGACGGCAGAGAAGCTACCCTAGTATCTATATTAGGGTGGCAGTGTGCCCATGATCTATCTTATGAATGTTGGGTGTGGAATGCAGTTCGCTGGAAAAAATAGATCATGCCCGGGATTAAACGGATGGCGGGAGTGGGGGGAGCATGGCGGTGGCAGGCGGTTCAGGGGTGGACGGGGCGGCGGCGGCAGGCGGTTAGGCGTGTGGCGGGCTGAGAAGATGAACAGTGCATCAATTCCGGAGGTTGAAGAAGCCCTTCTAGCCATCCATGTTGCATCCAACGGCTCACAAGAGTCGACTGACCCAAATTGCTCCTTCAGATTGCAGGATCCATGTGGCATTCAAGGTCTCGAAGGTAGATTCCGCGTCCGCACCCGGTTTGCGGGCTCAGCGCAGGCACAACCGGCTTCCGCCACGACAGCCACCATGCGCGCCTCCTCCGTGCAGGCGGAGACAACAATGACACGCTAGTTCCTCCTCACGGGCGTGCTGGAGCACGCGCTCGTCCTCCTCTTCGTACGCTGCGTGCATAGACGCGGCTCCACCAGCTGCTCGCATGCTTGGCAGCGCGGTGGCATCGCGAGGAGGGACTGCAGACGACGTGAGCGGGCGAGCCTTCGGCTTCATGGTACAGGGATGGCGGTGACACGGCGGTGATGGGCGAGAAATGGTTGGCCGGAGCAGGCGGGCGCCGGCATGCGCAACGGCGGCGACGGCATATTGTAGCATCCCAAAATTCTAAATTTTGGAACGTTATATTAAATAGATAGTTATGATTGATTGTGTGAAATTTGAAACTTTTTGAAAGTTAAATGTGAGGGAATAAAAGGACTTTCCCAAACTTTCATTTTTTTTTTGCATTTATGATCTCCATGAATTCAAATCCATTTCATCACAAAACCCTGGAGAGAAGATGACATGGCTTCTTCCATTTGAATAAATGAAAAGGGTTTTGAAAAGATTTGAACTTTATTTGGAAATATTTTCCAATTCAGAAACTTTAAGCAACTCAATGATTTTCATGAGAGAATATAAAAATGACTTCTTCAAAACATATCAAATATGAGTTGGAAGTTTAAAAGAATCAAATTTAAAGTCCTTTTGAAATTATTTCCAATTTTGAGTTATTTGGGTTTTATTGAAATTATTTTTCTCCAAAAATAAAATATATGGAAATTAGGGTAAAATGATTCCCTACAATAGAAAATTGGAGAGAAATAATTTGAAATAATTTGAGTATTTTTAAAATGATTTTTATTGGACTTTATTAGAGCAGTAGCACTGTTTGATTTATTTGAATTTTTGTGGATTTTATTTGACGCTAGAAAAATGTTCATATTGTAGAAAATCTTTTTCTGAAAATTCGATATATTATATGCCTATATAATATTTTTATTGCTTTTGCTTTTATTATTTTTGTCTGTCTGTCTTTTTTAATCTCCAGGCCGCCGAACTGGGCCGAGGCCCAGCCGGCCCAACCGCGCCTTCCCCGACCCCGGGCAGGTCTCCGCCTCCCGCCCGCCGCCGCCGCCGCCGTGATCTCCGCGGACTCAGCGCCCCACCGCCTTTGCCCCCTGCCCCTTCCCCATGCCTCCCGAGGCCGCCCCTCCTCCATAAATAGCGCCGCCACCACGCCGCATCTCGCCTCGCCCCGCGCCGCTCCTCGCAGCCGCCACCGCTGCTCCGCACCTCGCCCGAGCCGCGCCGCTGCTGCGTCGCCTGTGCTGCGCCACTGCCGCGTCGGCGTCGCCTCGTCGCGCCACTGCCGCCCCACCGCCGCCCGTCGCCAGAATCCCGCCGCCGCCGGACTCGCCGCCGACGCCGAGCCCCGCCGGTTTCCGACAAAACCCCCCGGTTTTCTCGGTTCTATTTTAAGTTTTCGGTTTTTCTTTTAGATCCGGTTTATTTATTTAGGTTAATTTAATTAGAGATCGTTTGTTCGTTTAGGTTTTTCAGTGAACGGGTTCATTAGATTAGTTGCTATTAGCGAGCGTTCGCTCGATAGATTTTTCTTTTTTCTGTTTTTTACGTCAGGGACCTAACCCTGAATATTTTATTCATAGATTAGCCCCTGATCTTAAAACTCTCACTACTTTTTACTCGTTTATCCAAATCCAACGAAACCAACGCCCAGTTCTTCATTATGATCCCCTCTATCTAGTAAAACAACTTAAACATGTTTTTGAAAGTTTTAAAATTTGAATTCAAACAGATTTGTATTCGCACTTTGTTTGATCGTAACTCGAGTTTTATAACTCTGATTTAATCGATTCTTTTTGCAAATTGAAGCTCTTGACCTAAAATTTCTGATAAGGCCAAATCCACCTAATTTTGGTACTATTAGAAATTGTTTTATGCTGCAAGAGTTAATTGGTTGTTTTCAAAGTTTTCTGAGATCTTTTCTTCGATTCTTTTTGCATGATTGCTTATGTGTGGTTACTATTGCTTGCTTGCGATTGATTGACTAGAGTGAGACGAGTAGAAATATCAGGAGTTATGAGTGCGAATCTTCTACATCAACAGTACGAGGCAAGTTCACACTTTGATCATATCCCTTTATTACCCAGTTTTTATGCATTAGTTCAACCCCTCAAACATTGCATGGTTAGGATTTGATAACATGTGGGTATCGGGAAGTAGTTGATAAGGTAGGAACCTATTGTCTTGCATTCAACCCTGGGAGTTACTACGTTATACTTATATTGCTATGCTATGCTCGTAGATGTGGTTTGGTTTGAGTGATTCATGAAAGACGTGAGAGTATTATTAATTAATGGTTAATTTAAGGTGGCTACTTTAATACACATCTGGGTGGATTGGTTGGGGCACCCTGGAGCACCCAGTGGTTTGCCCGGGCACCTGGAGAACCCAGTGCTTGCCCAAGGGGATCCCGGAGTACCCATGTGATCACCCTATGGAATGCCACCCAGGCTCAAAGGGATCATAAGATTATTCATGCTAAAAACTTCCGTGTGCAGCCACAAGCCATTATGGGCTCTGGCATAGTTGAGTAAGTTGTGTGACCTCTTTCAGTGGTAGGCTAGCAGATGTAGGGGGATGTAGGTGGTACTGTCTACCCAGAGTAAAGGGTTAATGCTTCTGAAAGACTGTGTCTCGGTCATCCGTTTCTCAAACACCATGTAGTGCGAGAAATCCAAACGGAGGAGATCGAGTCTTGTGGGGAAAAGTGCGCAAACCTATGCACAGTGTACAAACTAATCATGATTAGCCGTGTCCCTTGTTATGGACATCTTGAGTCTCTGGTATTTGGATTATCATGTTGATCTCATCACTTTAAGTAATAAGATTGTTGGGTTATTCATATTTAATTGGGATTGAGTTGGAGGAACCTTCTCAATATTTTCAAACAACTGTGTAGTTAAATAAAGGGATATTTAAATTAGTGCCCCTGGTTCCTTAGTTGTGCTCACTTTTCCCCATTCTCCAAACTTTTGCTCACTTTTCCCCTATTCCTTAGCTGAAACTCTCACAAATGCTCGTAGCGGGCGTTTGTCGTCTTGACCGTCCATTGACCGTTAATTGCTGACGAGTGGGGCCGAGTCTTCGTTTTACCGTTGCTTGCTGACAGGTGGGACCGCAAGGAGTCACGTATTGGGCAGCTTGTCTGAATCTGAAACACGAGACAGGCCGCACCGCACCGTGCCGCCCCGCCCCCTCCACCGTCGTCGTGCCGCGTCCACCACAGTTGTTTTCTCCACCCTATGCCCCTATTCCGTTCGTCGGCGACACTGCGTCTCCGCCAGATATAGCCCACCTCCCCATCTGGGATTACATAGCGATGTTGAGTGAGGACGCCCGGAAGGCAGTCGACCGTGGAGAGGATTGGGTCGAATCCGCGGCAGATAATTCATGGATTAAACCTGGGTAAGCATCGTTTCCTCTCGAATTAACGTTCTAAGTCGTATTGTAGGCCGTATTTGACTTCTGTTTGCTTGAATCATTCGAATTTGTGCTCGACTAACTGAAGCCTTTGTTTCAACAAAATAGGATTGATCCCGCACTGGCTTTCTGCCCGGCGATTAGAATGGAAACTAGTGTGCTGCATGGTACTAAACCGCATTTGATTTCATCATTTTTCTATCCCAAAGTGGTAGAAACCAGCATATCTTTCAAAGATTTGCGAGCTGAGCTCCGAAACACCTATCCCTGGAGTGATGCCGATGCTGTTGAACTGAATTACTTCAGCAGTGACGAGCAAAGATTTCTCCCACTAACTTGCGACGATCATATGCCGGTGCTTTTTGCTGGGATTGCTGGCTGCCGATTCGGTAATCTCCAAATCGATGTGCTTCAGCCACGCGCAGAACGGGCGAAGGGGAAGGGAGTTCAGACATCATCTGTCTCTGCTAATAGCCAGCACCCCGGCACTCCTTGTAGGTCGACACCAAGGAAAGCAAGTGGTTCATGGAGCCACAACATGCCTGCTGCCAATTCTGGTTCCGATTTAGCTGCTGCTTCTCGTGTACCTTGTGCAGTTGGTGTAGAAGAAGATGCAGAACCTGACGAGGCAGTGCCTACAAATGATGATGAAGACGAGATGATGTTCCCTGAACTGGTCGATGTAGCCAGTCAGCAAGCAGTGGATGATGAATATACGGAGGAGCCCATCAGCCAAGCTAGGTTTGATGACACTGACGATGAAGAGAAGGTGGAGAACATGGACAACTTAATCGAGGATGCATACGATGGTGATGACATGCCAACAATTGAGTGGAACAGGGAAAACCTGAGCTTAGTGTGGGTACCATTTTCCAATCAATGGTGGACTGTCGGAATGCAGTGACAACATGGTGCATTATATCCGAAAACACCTATAAGATTAAAAGGAGTGAGCCAGCAAGGTTCACAGTTTTTTCTCCATTTCCTAGGTGTAGGTGGAAGTTGCATGCATCTCGTATGATAAAGAGCAAATATATTCAGATAATCCAAGTTCAGTTAGTAATTTAGTTTCAGATCATTGAGTAAGGTTTCTTAACTGTTTTTACCCTTTTATTTTGTTCCAGATAAAGAAAAACCCACACAAGCACACCTGTCCACCTGGAGGGGGAGGGGGGAAGGCCAAAACCAAGCTAGCAAAAACTAGGTGGGTGGCAAATGCTATATTGGATTGGCTGAGAGAAGAACCTGGACTTGGTCCAACAACACTCCATGGGAAGCTTTTTGAGAAGTACAAGATATAAATTCCTTAGATGAGAATTTTCAATGCTAGGGAAAAGGCTCTTGACAGAATTAATGGTCAATGGAATGACAGTTTTCAGCTGCTTTACACTTTCAAAGCTGAAGTGGAGATGGCAAGTCCAGGGAGTGTTGTAGAGATTGACAAGCATACAGTTCCATTCAAAATAAAAGGGAAGTCATTTGAGAAGGAGTGCTTCAGAAGGGCTTTTGTTTGTTTCAAGGCCTGCTGGCAGGGGTTTCTAGATGGTTGCAGGCCCTATTTGGCTGTAGATGCTACACATTTGACTGGAAGATGGAGAGGACAACTAGTAGCAGCTTCTGCAGTTGATGGACACAACTGGCTATTCCCAGTTACATTTGGTGTGGTGGAGGCAGAGTCTGAGGAAAGTTGGGTCTAGTTTCTACAGCAGTTGCGCAACATTATAGGCACACCCCCAGGTTTAGCTATACACACAGATGTTTGCAAGGGTTTAGAGAGTGCATTAGAAATTGTATTCCCTGGAGTGGAGCATAGGGAATGTATGCGACACCTAGCGCATAATTTCAAAAAGAAGTTCAAATGTAAAGTTTATGATGAGAACTTATGGCCAGCATCATACACATGCAGCAAAAGGAAGCATGAACACCATTTGAGAGTGTTGTATTCTCAAAATCCTCTTGTGAACAAGTACATGGATGCACATCATGGCAAGGTGTGGTCAAGAAGCAAATTCAACGAAATCTACAAAGTAGATTAAGTGACCAGTAACCTTGCAGAATGCTTCAATTCAAAGTTCAAGTCAGTGAAAGGGCTATTGTTGTGGCAAGCATTTGACAAGATGAGGCAGATGATCATGATAAAGATGGCTCTTCACAAAAGAATTGCAGAAACACAATATGTTGGTCATCAAATGCTCCCATCACTGATTAAGGCATTGCACTTGAAGGCAAGAGGACTGAAGATGAAATGTATTCGATCTGGTACATATGAGGGAGAGGTTACCTATACTGACACTAAAAATAGGGTATCACTACAAAAAAAGACACATCCGTGACATTTTGGGCCGAACGAATTTTTTTCCCGTCATACATATGACACTTCTATGACGATAATTGTGACAAAACCCGGTATCATCATAGATGTGGTGGGCTCCTACTTCTATGACAAAAAATCATGACAGAAAATGGGCTTTTCGTCCTGGGCGGGCCGGAGACGCAGCTACGTGACATTCTTTGGGCCGTCCATGACGGAAAAAACCGTGGTAGAAGCGAGGGCGAAGAAATTTTCAGGGAGTTCCCGGTTACGGTGGGAGGTCGGGGGCCGAGCGATGTGCGTTTCTCTCATACACGTACGCACGTGTGTGCGAGGCGTTGGCTCTAACTAAACCCGAGCGAGGCGTTGGGCTCTAACTGAACCCGAGTGATTGCACTGCAAGCTACGCGTTACTGAACCCGAGCGATCGATCGATGGCTGTTAACTGAACCCGATCAAGCGATTCCTTCGCTACTGCTGCTAACTGAAGCTGATCGATGCTGCCTCTGGATGAACAGTGAGCGTTGCTGGGGGGGTTTGGATTAACAGTTCCCGATGGGGGTGGATGAACAGGACCCCGTGGTGTTGCCTCTGGATGAACAGGACCCCGATTGATCGAGCCGGTTGGGGCTGGATGAACAGGACCCTGTGGAGGGTAGGATGAACAGGACCACGCCGTGGAGGGCAGAATGAATGGTAGACGGTGGAGGGCTAGATGAACAGTAGCCCGTGGAGGGGTGGTTGAACAGGAGCCCGTGGAGAGGGCTAGTTGAACAGTAGCCGGTGGAGTAGCGCGTGGTGGAGGCTGGATAAACAGGAGCCCGTGGATGAACAGTCGCAGGTGGAGGCTGGAGGAGGTCGACGGTGGATGAACAGTAGCCCGTGGACGCTGGAGGGGGTCGACGGTGGAGATGAACAGTATCCCGTGGAGTCCCATTTTGCGGTACGCCACACCCCTCCCGATGAACAGGACCCCCGTTTCGACCGTAGCGCTCCAACACAAGTCCGTTTCCTCCGTTTTGCGGTACGCCACACCCCTCCCGATCAACAGGACCCCCGTTTCGACCGCAGGAGGTCCGTTTCCTCCATTTTGCGGTACGCCAGACCCCTCCCGATGAACAGGATCCCGTTTCAGACGTGGCCGGTTGAACACAAGGCCGTTTCCTCCGTTCTGCGGTACGCCAGGCCTCGTTTCCATCGGCTGTTCCGTCCAAGCCCTCCCGATGAACACGACGACGCATTCCGTTCCGACCCAGCCAGTTGGCTCCCCATGAACACGACGATGACGCTGTTTCTACGTTCCAACCCAGCCATGTACACGAGCCCTGGCCGTATGTATGCGCGAGTAGGCGTTCGAGACCCCGCCCGTATGTACACATACGTGGCCGTATTTTCTTTCTTGCACCCTGGCCGCTGTACGTACGTGTACATGCTACGTGCGCACCTCTACTACGACACGTACGCGCCTCTACTACGACACGTGCGTGCCGCTACATCCACCAGTATATATGTACGTATATGTTCACGACCAGAATGACAACGCTACGTACGCTTCGACCAGGTGGGTCCTGACTGTCAGGCACTTCCTTGCGTGCGAAGATGTAGCTGGTGGGTCCCAGCAGTCAGGGGGGCGAATCATTTTTTTTTTGCCCGGACGCACTTCTTTGCGTGCGAAGATGTAGCTGGTGGGTCCCAGCAGTCAGGGGGAAACGTTTTTTTTCACGAAATACAGTGGCCCGTCCAGTGGGTCCCAGCTGTCAGGTGGAGGAATAATTATTTTCCGCGTAATAAGGAGGCACTTCCTTGCTGCGGCCGTGGACCTAGCTGTCAGCCTCTCCACGTACAGTCCACGTCCGATGGAAGTCGTTCCTTGACCATGTTGACCACGCCGCGCCGAGAGCACCAGGGCGGTGGACGACGGCGAGGCCTAGGAAGGGGACGACGGGGAGCCGGGGAAGACGCGGCAGTGGAAGCCCGCGCGGAGAGGAGTACGAGGGTTCACTGGTTCGGCTGCGGTGTGAGGCTACCGTCGCCGCAGGGCCTGGCCAGCGGTGGGAATAGTAGGGGGCGGTGAGGCCTCCGCGGCAGCACAGCCGGCCACAGGAGGCAGGAGCATGCGGCACGACCGGCGCTGCTTTGGGCGGCTAGACCAAGAAGACCAGAGGTTGAAGAAGTACTACGGCCGTTGGATGGACATCGTACGGTCACTGGAGCTAGAATCGTGCATATTGACTAAGTTGACAAAGCCCTCCGTCCCCGTCAACTTAGTAGGCCCACAAGTCAGCCTGCCACTATACTGGGTCCCAGCTAACAGGGGGAGTATTCATTTTTTTGTGCGTAATAAGGAGGCACTTCCTTGCGTGCGAAGATATAGCTGGTGGGTCCGAGCTGTCAGCGGCGGTAACGTTTTTTTCGCGAAATACAGAGGCCCTTTCGGTGGGTCCCTGATGTCAGGTGGAGGAATCATTATTTTGCACGTAATAAGGAGGCATTTCCTTGCGTGCGGCCGTGGACCCAGCTGTCGGCCTCTCCACGTACAGTCCATTTCATATGCATGTCGGTCGTTGACCACGTTGACCAGGCTGCGCCGAGAGCACCAGGGCGGTGGACGACGGCGAGGCCTAGGAAGGGAACGACACGGAGGCGGGGAAGACTCGGCAGTTGTTTCCCACGCGGAGGGGAGTACGACTGTACGACGGTTTACTGGTTCGTCTGCCATCGCCGGAGAATAACAGCAGGTGTGGGAGAGTAGAGGGATGGCTAGGCCAGCGATGGGAGTACGGTGGGGCGGTGAGGCCTGCGCGGCAGCAGAGCCGGACGCGGGGAGGAGGGAGCAGGCAGTCCCGCCGGCGCTTGTTTGAGCGGCTGGAGCAGGAAGAGCAGAGATTGAAGAAGCACGACGGCCGTTGGATGGACATCCAACAGTCAGTGCTTGTGCGTCAACCTTTTTTTTAGGAAAGCCTCAAATCTGTGGAAAACAGCATACAGCCCATCTGCCATTATTTCTAATAATTTACAGCCCATTTGCTAATTATTAAGGTTTTTTTGGAGCCCATATTCTTTTTGTTAGCATTACATGCCATATTGTGGCCACGGTTAAAAAATTATACGAAATTTTGCATATTTCGGTGTGGTCCGAACTGTTTTTAATCCCGAAATTTCGACTCACATTCAAACTGATTTTAAAAATAAATGTATATCAATATAAAATCCAACAAATTCTCCAAGCATAAAAATTAATGTAATTTAAAATCTCGAAATGAAAAAAATATATTTGAAACTAATTGCCGGTTTGATGTGTTTCAAAAATGTACAACCCATTTCTCATTACTGATGGGCCATTTTCTCGGCCAGCCGAATGAAAGCTCTCCTTGTCTTGAAAGATTTGCAGCCCAACAGGCCTGACAAAGCGACTTACTTGGCAAATCACAAAAAAACTGGGTTGTGGCCATGGACCCAGTTGCCAGCCTCTCCACGTACAGTACTCTTCCGATGGAATGTCGTTGACCACGTTGACCACGCCGCGCCGAGAGCACCAAGGCGGTGGACGACGGCGAGGCCTTGGAAGGGGACGACGCGGAGCCGGGGAAGACGCGGCAGTGGATGCCCACGCAGAGAGGAGTACGAGGGTTCACTGGTTCGACTGCGGTGTGAGGCTGCCGTCGCCGCAGGGCCTGGCTAGCGGTGGGAGTAGTAGGGGGCGATGAGGCCTCAACGGCAGCATAGCCGGCAGGAGCAGGCGGTCTCCCCGGCGCTGGTTTGGGCGGCTGGTGCAAGAAGAGCAGCGATTGAAGAAGCAGCAGGACCGTTCGATTCAAATCCAACGGTTATTGCTGCTAGAATCGTTTGTTGACTAAGTTGACAAGCCCTGCGTACGCGTCAACTTAGTAGGCTCACAGGTCAGCCTCCCAACCGGTGCGCCCCAGATGTCAGTGGGAGGAATCATTTTTTTTCGCGTAATAAGGAGGCAGTTGATTGCGTGCGGCCAGGCCAGCGGAGGGAGTAAGGTGGGCCGGGGAAACCTGCGCGGCATCACAGCGGGCCACAAGGGGAGGGAGCAGGCAGTCCCGCCTGCGCTAGTTTAGGCGGCTGGAGCAGGAAGATCAAAGATTGAAGAAGCACGTCGGCCGTTGGATGGACATCCAACAGTCACTGCTGCTAGAATCGTGTGTTCACTGACAAAGCCTTGCGTAAACAAGTCAGCCTCGAAATCTGTGGCGTGTACAGCCCATTTGCTATTATTTTTATAATTTTTACTCATTTTCTAATTCATATGGAATTTATTGCAGCCCGTTTTCCATTTTTAGAATTGCTGGCCATTTTCTGGTCAGTACCAGGGTCAAGAAATTAACTAAATATGTGGGAAATTTTGAAAATTCACAAATTTTTGCTGGGGAACGAAATATTCTTAATCCAAAAATTAATAGCCATACTAAAACAAATTTAAAAATAAATTAGTACTATGTCATGTTAAATCCAATGAAATACGTATAAGATATCAGTGAAGAACAAAAACAAAAAAAGAAACTTATATCCCATTTGCTATAATTTTTTTAGAATTTTCAACCCCTTTTGATATTACTTTTAACAGACATTGACCATACTCTTAAGCCAGGCCGGAATGCATCCCTCCTCGTCTTGAAAGATTTGCAGCCCAGTAATTCGGAGAAAACAAATAGGCCTAGCTTGGGTATTCTTCAAAAAGAAATACTGGGCTACCTATTTCCCAAAGAACGCAATTAGCCTGAAGTCTTTATAATTCGCAGATCTTGTGGTCACTTGGTAGATTACAACCTTGAGCTAATCAAACTTGGTATCATGTTGGCTACTGTAAGATTCCGAGTATTCAGGGCCGCGGTGCCAAAGCAGTGCAGTGTTAATCGAAGGAAGGGGGATCAATCGCCGGGTGTAGACCTCCACGAGCATCCAGCTGCCGCGACCGTCGACGAGCACCATTCAAGACGTGTTCATGCCGACCCAGTACATACCGTTAATGTAGTTGAGGCTGACGGGGATCGGATCGCAGTCAAGGGGGTTGATGCTCGCCACCCTACGATCGTTATGCTGCGTGACACGCCGTTTCTGAAGATCAGGCGGCATCAACAAGCAAGGAGCTGGCTTAAAAAGCTCCGGCCTGAGGGCTTTGAGTAAACGGTATAGCCCCGACGAGCACGCGGCGAGCGGCATGGTACTGAGATTGTCCACACGTGAAACAATGAGCTTGATTACCTCTGTGGGGAGCGAATTCCAGCCACTCTTTCGGCGGATGCTGCTCGGTTCTGCCATTGTTAGCGGGGATGGAAGATTGGACGAGATTATGTGCGGACAAAGATGGAGAAGAGAATATGTGCTGCGGGAAGTGGACAGGTGATGATGACTACATCACGCCGCTTGACTTACGAGACACATACCAGCAGCGTAGGGTCATGTCGATGCCAGACAACTTGCTTGAGTGATCACAGTACTGGTACTCCCTACAGTGCTATGCCCTAACTTGCTTGAGTAGAGTAGTAGAGTAGGACTCTGCTCTACTACTAGCACCGGAGGAGTAGTATATTCTAATCTAAAATAGTTACAAACTTCAATGCCCGAGCGTGGAACGACTACGAACCGTGCTCAAAGACCGTGTCTACGTGGTGTTTGGACATGGGCGACAACCTCAACGCCAACGGTGCTGCTCCTGTTGCACCGTATGTGTTTCTGTCCTTCCTGTTCGAAATCGTGGTAGAATTCATGTTTCTACTCTGTATCCTACTACTATTCTAGTCCACATGATTAGTTTCATCTCTGTTATAGCCGTCATGATTTATTTTGTGCTTATTCGGATTAAATCTCGTAGTAACTTGCTCATATATTCAACTGGCGCAACGTCCCCTACAGCCACTCCCGTTTCATGGACGGCCTGGTCGATGCCTCCAAGGAGCCCTTCGTCCACTGCTATGAGTGCCCGATGCCGTTTTGTGGCTCGCCGGTGGACATGGTGCATCACCTCACGGATGCGTGCAGCGGTCACTGCTGGCCCTTGGCAGAGAACATCAAGTACGAGACGTGCTACCCGTTCACCATGCCGGAGTCGCTGGCGGATCACCGCCGCCTGCTAGTCTTGGAGGAGGACGGCAGCGTCTTCCTCTTGATCGTGGGCACCGGCGAGGCCCGCGCAGGCCGCCGCCCCATCTCTGTAATGTGCGTCAGGGGCGACGCCGCTGACACTGACACGAGGCCGATGTACGGGTGCGTGGTCAGTGTTACTACCCCTCCGGGTCGCGTGGGCGGCGACACCGGCCTCATCGAACGGACTTGGACTCTGGGGAGCTGGGACTATCCCGCCAATGTGGACTTGGAAAACCCATGGCCTCCTTTACCCGCCGACGCGGTGCACGGGGACTCCAAGGAGGTTCACCTAGAAGTACGCATTATCAAGTTAAATGTTGATCATTAGTCTTCGCTCAATGTAATCCGCTGTCTAAGCATGTGGAGACTTCCATGCATGATCTTGCTCTATTGGAGTATCGCGCATGAATAAAAGTGTATCCGTTTATGGTTTAGTCTAGAATCCTCCATGTATGAATTTTTACTACAGTACTGGTGAAAGACTTACAATGAACCATTTCTTACATCTCCTCTGCCCGCTTGCAAGTCATCCTGATTTAATCCCTCCATCTAGGTGTATAAGGGCATGGTTAATATTACTTAATAGTATAGCCAACTGTTGACTATAAGAAAGTGCCATGTCATCTGTAGCCAACATGTATAACAATTGATACTCAAAAACTAATTCATAAAGATCATTTCTTGCAAAGCACAATAAGTGTTATTTCTTCACTAGTTTTGGATGCAGGTTGAACAGTTGAACGCTTTTGTTTGCAAAAGATACCTTTTTATCTATTTCACCCGGATGTTTGTGAGCTCTAGAGATGAAATAATATCCGAAGAAACCTATCGATACCCGTTACACATGAGATGACCCCCACATCCTTTGTCAAAATAAACAACTCCCCGATCAATGCATTTCACTCTTCGGTGCAACGCACGGGCACCTTACTACTATAGATTAGTACGACCAAAAATTGAACTAACATTATATATAGTACGATAAATGCTGATGCATGTCACCTAAAATTATATCATTCAAAACTATGTTCAAATACGAATCCAACGATATAGTTTTTGTTGACATGCACTAACATTTTGTCAGTTAAATCTTCAGTCAAATTCAATGGGGGACTAATAAACCACGACCGATGTAGTACAAGTGTAGAGGGCGGCGCTGCACGGGAGTCTCACCTCTCACCCCGCTCGTGGCGCGGCAGTAAAGCCGTCATATCACAAAACCCAACCACTCCGAGTAATAAGTCGCGTGGTAAAATAAACGGACAAGCAACCATCACATCCCTCCGTCTTTTTTGCATTTCATCTCTCTGCATTTACTTTCTCCGGTTCATCTCGCACACTCGATCCCTAGCTACTACTCCTAGGGCCAGTTCTTTTGGCGGCTTCCCCAGCTTTTCCCACAAGACTAGTCACAGTGGAGAGTAACAATAAGGCGCCTCACTCATTTATTTGGGCTTCTAAACTACTACTCCGTCCTGGTTTATTCCTCACCATTGTAATTTGTGCTAAATTTTGACCAAAGATTTAACTGGTTTATTCCTCACCATTGTAATCCCTCCGTCTAGGTGTGCAAGTCATCTTACGAAAACCAAATAATCCCAAAACACTTAGGCGCGGTGTATTAACTTCTACCTCGTTTCTTGTTTCTTGACATATCAACCAATAAGAGATAAAGAGTGTGCATGCTTTTAATGACTTGAGATATCAAACACGACATGAAGTGGTTAGTTCATTGCATGCAATACTATTAATTAGCAAATAAACATTAACGTTTCTCATTTTCTCCTCCTCCTTGGTCACGGTGCACAGCCTAAGATGACTTACTCACCTAGACGGATGGAGTAGTGCATGTGACATGCACTAACATTTCATTAGTTAAATTTATGATCAAAATTTGACACAGATTACAATGGGGACCAATAAACCAGGACGGAGGTAGTAGTTAGAGCATGGTTAATAGTATAGCCAGCTGCTGGCTATAAGCCAGTGCCATGTCATCTACAGCCCATCTTATAGCCAACATGTACAAAAATAGATCAAAAGAGTGTACTACTTTTTTATTATGTGGCCCACTTCTCATTCTCACAAAGTGCCTAGGAGCACGTGCTAGAGCTGGCTCTTCACGAAGAGCCCGCTTACCTTCTCTCTCCTCTTCTCTTTCCTCCAACTAAGTAGAAATATACTAGTTTATTTCTTATGGCCCGCTGACTCAGCTCTATTGTACTTGCTCTTATGGGATTACTAATCTAGAAGCCTAAAAGAACTGGCCCCTGGTACTCCTACTAGTAGTAGTACTCAAGTTGGAATTTCAATTGCACGGCACAACTTGTTAGGCAAAAAATTCGATACAAGGTGTAGGAAGCGGTTTGGGAATTTGCATGCCTTTCCAACCAGTGAGATACTCCGTACAAAGTACGATAGAGAAATAACCACAGAGAAGGAAGCTAAAAGTAAACAATCAAACGAGCATTTTTGCATTTGTTTTGCATTGAATCGTTTCACAAGCTTGACTAGTGCTGTTTTTCTACTTTTACAAAAACCGCATCGTAATGTTAAAACGTGCATTTGCACGTACATAAGTAATAGTAGTACTCCCTCCGTCTAGGTGTATAAGTCTTCCCTCCTTCTTGGTCACGGTGCACATCAAAAGATGACTTATTGACCTGGACGGAGGGAGTAGCACAGTCTGCAAGCGTATATCGAGAGAGACGTGTAGTGCAATAATATATAGTAAAGTTTGTGCTATATGCACGTACTTGCAAAATGCGTACGAATACACAAGGTTTCCAAACTTTCCCTTTTACATACTTAATTAAGGAAGCTAAAAATTCCTGAACTAATAAGATCGCCTTACGAAACAAAAATTATACTCCTCCTAAAAGCCACGGCGCTCGCAGGAGCGCTTGCGGCGCGCCACGAGTGCCCTGGTGCGTGGCCGTTTCCCAGCGTGCCGACACAACACCTCTTCCTCAGCCTCGCAACTCGCGAGGTGCTGATTGGCGGCTTGCCGGCAGGCGAGCGCGATCTCACCGGTGTGGTGATCCGGCGCCAACAGGTACTCCTCCTCGCTGGAAGCGTGCACCCGGTCCACGTACTGCCAAGCGTAGATGAGGCGCTTGGGCCCGACTGCACTCAGGGCGTCGGCAGGGGCGTCCTCCGCCACCCTCACGGCCCTCGCACGAGCCTTCTGCCAAAGAGCCAATTGCATGACTGTCTCAGACGCGACATAGGCCTCCCAGGCAGCTTGTTCCGCGGTGCTCTTCTCTTCCTCGGCCTTCTTCTCCGCCTCTATTTTGGCGCGCTCTGCTGGAGGCAAAGCCTCCCACAAGGTGACATCCATTTCTTTCCAAAGCTCCTCAAGGCTGGGGGGCTCGGCGGGCGGCGCGGCGTTCTCCTCATAGCGGGGAGCCGACGCGTCCTCCGGCGCGTGTGCTGGCGAGATTGGGAACGCTGACGCGTCCACCTCGACGCATCGCGGCGAGGAGCGAAACGCCGACGCGTCCTCCTTGACTAGTGGCAGCGAGGAACGGAACGGCGACGCGTCGCGTTGCGGCGAGGAGCGGAACGCCGACGCGTCCTCCTCGACTAGTGGCGGCGAGGAACGGAACGGCGACGCGCCGCGTAGCGGCGAGGAGCGGAACACCGACGCGTCCTCCTCGACTAGTGGCGGCGAGGAACGGAACAACGATGCGTGACCATCCGCGCGGTGCAGCGAGGGGTTCCTAGGGCTTGGGAGGGGCGATGCCATGGTGGTCGACGTGAGAGGGAGGGGGAGGAGATAGCGATGAACGTGAACGTGAGGGGGAGGAGATAGCGATGTCGTGGGAGGCGCAGTATTTATAGCAAGCAATGGCACACCTACGTAAGATATGGACTGAGCTGCACTGACTTAACTGCAGGTCCAGTTGCGTCACTGACATGTGGGCCAGACCCCTGTTGGGCCCATATATCAGTGACCCAATGCACCTGCAGTTAAGTAACAACTACGTGGGCATATTTGTTGGAGTAAATTACGGGGGATCGAAGGGGTGGAAATATTGCTGGTCACAACGAATTGGACGAGCGTGGGGGGAGGAGAGTCATGCATGCAGATTTTTTCACACGGGGTGGAGTGGTGGGACCGCCGGAGGGAGAAGGAGAGTTTGGCAGGCATATTGTTTCCACACATGGAGAGGAAAAGATTTGGAGACGAACGGGCTTCCTGCAGGTATGGGGAATGGTGCATAATAAGTCATCTTGCATGCTGGGCTAGGTATAGTCTCAAGTCATTAAAAACATACATGCCCCACACATGTTCATATTTCAAGGTGCACTAAATTATTGCATGCGATGATTAAGGCTGGCCATAATGGTGGTATCTTAGCTGGTATCATGCACACGGGAATAGCAAACATGCTGATGTGGCAAAGAATTAAAGAAGAGAGGGGGGTTAGAGTAACTAGTGTTCATGCATGCATTTTTTGTGAAGAACGACAACACTAGTTGAGTACTTTTGCAGACTTCAAAAACTATTCCACCGCCTCTACTATCTTGCTAAGAGTAGGTGAAATTTTTGAATCGAGCCCTTTAAACTAGAAGGGAGGTAGTGGTACTCTAAGGCTGGTCATAGTGGGGAGTAACTTAGACTAGTAACATGCATATGTTACTAGTCTATGTTACTACCTTTATAGTGCATAGTATCATAGATTAGTATCATAGGTGGTCTCATTTATTGCCATGCATGACACATAGTAGCATCACATTTATTATGTTACGGTATCTACCTATGTTACTATAATCATCTCTCTCTTATACTCATTATAATCAGTATTGTAGATATTGATATTTTTAGTATAAATTTGGTCGTGGGATTTCATTGATGCCTGTCAAAGCGTGGAGGAAGCGGAGCTTAGGGCTTGCATTGCCGGTCTCTACATAGGTATTTCTCTTCATAATCCTGTAATTTTAGAGACTGATAGCGCTTTTGTGGTAGCGTCTCTTGCATTGGGGGACTATGACAGGTCTGCTATGCGTGACCTGAAGATGAAAGCGTTGAGCATCTCGAAGTTGATCAACAATCTTCAATTGTCAAAGATTAGCCGTTCGGCCAATAAGGTGGCACACTTAATCGCTAAGTATAGCTTTGACAATAGATTAGATGGTATTCTTGTAAATAATGTACCGCCCTGTGTGGTGAATATTGTATCGAATGAGTGTACCGGTGTGGCTGGTTAATTAATATAAGGTGGTGTTCAAAAAAAGTATAAATTTGGTCAAACACTTTGCAAACGGTTGACGGGAGTAAAAAGGACCAGAGGGAGTATCATGCATGCGGAGTAGGCAAAAAAATTGCTTGTCTAAAAAAAGGCAAAAAAATTGCTCATTTATAGCCGGTCGAAGTCTCAAAGGGCGCGACCACGCGAGGGAGGCGAAGGTCGTGGGAGGCGCGACGTTTGACGGAATTAAGTGAAGTTACATCCACGCGCCGGCATGGCGTGCGAACAGGCAGAAGCTATACCGTCAGGCCTACGATATGGGTCTAGTAGACATGACATCTAGTGGGTCCCGCATAGTTCTCGAGAACTCTTTGGGGGCTTGCAGCCGTTTATCCACCGGGCAAGCTAGCAACCCCACGTCGTTCGCACGCCCTACTCGTCCCCGTCTTCTACCTTACAACAGTTCGCTCCCAGTCGTCCCGTCCTTTCACATTAGTTCGCTCCTAGTTTTTTTGCGGGGTACAATAGTTCAACTTCTCCTAACCCTCCTCCAAAATCCATGGCCTCCCAAATCTCCATGGTCACCGCTGAGTACCAGGTTAGAGCCATCACCGGCGATCAGTTCATCGTCATCTACACACGTGGATCCGAGACGGTGAAAGCATGGCTTGCTCGCTTCCTACTCATGTTCAACAGTTCAACGGATGAGTGGGTCGCTGGGCTAGATGTTGAGTACACCACAGTCCTGGGACGAGAGAAGGATCTAAAGGACGAAGAGAGGAAGAAGCCCGCCATGATCCAGGTTTGTGTACATAACGTTTGCTTGGTCTACCACATATGCCATGCCGACGTTGAGTGCCAGGATTTTAAGAACTTCCTCAAGGACAAAAGAGTGAAATTCGTTACTGTAGGCTTTAAGAATGACAGGGATGTCCTGCGTCGGATAGGTCTCGTTGTAGGCCAGCCCTTCGATCTCCAGAAGGCAAGCCTGGTGTCCTCCTCTCAACCTTCAATGTTGACCCTAGCAGCAGCCATGATTGATCCTTCGTACGCTAAACTGAAGAAACCTCATCACGAGTTTCATCATGCATGGGAGTCGAAGACATTAGATGAAGATCACATCCTGTACGCAGCAATGGATGCCTACCTTTGTTTAAATATCTACAAGGGTTGGATGAAGAAGCAGAGCCCAGTGTCCGGTTCAAGCAAAGAAGCGTCGGCGAAGAGGAAGAGGAAGAGGGACGAGGACGAAGTCGAGGATGTGGACTCGGATTCCGAGTAGGTGGCAGTGCCGTCGCTCATGCTGGTTCTACTGCAGTGTCAAGCGGACTAGTTGCTTAGTTTATTTTCAAGGGTGTGTTGTGCTGAGGCCCCAGCAGAACTATGTTTATGTTCTTTCTTGTTATTTGAACTCTTTAGTACGTACAGTAGTACTAGTACTATGTCTTACTACTGTTCTTCTTGCAGTTGGTACTACTGCTCGTATCTTCGTGTTCCTACTATACTTAATATGTTCGTACTAGTAGTATAATTTGGGTCAGTCGATTTGTGAAAGAAGTTTGACGGAGCGAAGGAAGAAGACGGCAGAAGAGGTGGAAGAAGCCCTTCTAGCCATCCATGTTGCATCAAACGGCTCACATGAGTCGACTGACCCAAATTGCTCCTTCAGATTGCAGGATCCACGTGGCATTCAAGGTCTCGAAGGTAGATTCCGCGTCCGCACCCGGTTTGCGGGCTCGACGCGCGCACGACCGGCTTCCGCCGCGACATCCACCATGCGCGCCTCCTCCGCGCGGGCGGAGACGACAATGACACGCTAGTTCCTCCTCGCCGGCGTGCTGGAGCACGCGCTCGTCCTCCTCTTCGTATGTTGCGTGCATAGACGCGGCTCCGCCAGCTGCTCGCGTGCTTGGCAGCGCGGCGGCATCGCGAGGAGGGACTGCAGACGACGTGAGCGGGCGAGCCTTCGGCTTCATGGCACAGGGATGGCGGCGACACGGCGGTGATGGGCGAGAAATTGTTGGCCGGAGTAGGCGGGCGCCGGCATGCGCAACGGCGGCGGCGGCATATTGATGAGTGTGCGTGTGGGAGCTTACTTTAGTTTTATATATAAGGTTGGTCAAACTTAAAAGAAAACCGTACTAGTACACGTAAACATTAGACTTAGGCAGCGCTTTTATTAGTTAGTACCACAGCCACGATACGGAATCCTGTGCAAGCGCGTGAACCGCGGCCGCGCGGTCGATCAAACGGTGCGTCACCGTGTCGCGCTCGAAGGACATCCACCGAACCTTTTTGTGTGTGTGAAAACAATCCTCGAATATTACTCAACTTTTTGTTCCTATGAAAGTTCTTGACGCTGCAATATTTCCATATATTTGAATTTAGCTCCAGTTCGTGTTTATTTGGATTTGTACGTTTTAGGTGCGCCCTAGTTTTTTTTAATACTGATTTTGTGTGTGTGACTGAGAGAGAACGTGTGTATGTGTCCATATGTGTGTTGTGGCGGACGGGCAATGTGGAGACGGTGTGCGTGTGATACAGACATAGAGAGGTGTGAATGTGCAAATGATCATGCATGAGTGAGACATAGACAGATGCCGATACGTTGTGTATACATGAGAGAACGGTCTTCTAGTTTACTTTGTGTGTGTGTGTGTATGTGAGTTTGAGCATGTTGCGAAGTACTATAGACCTTGTATACATCTTGGGATTCGACAATGATTGTAACTACTGAATTGTATAGACCATTACATTCGAAGTCAATAGCCTAATATATTTATTTCACAATTTCAACAAATGATTAGTTCACTACAAACTAAAAAAACAAATGTGTACTCCCTCCGTTTTTATTTAAGTCCGCGTATTAGCATTGGTCAAAGTCAATTTTTGTAAACTCTCAGAAAGCTTATAACAAAAAATATTAACATATACAATAACAAATAAATACCATTAGATTCATTATTGAATGTACTTTCACATCATACATATTTGTTATGGTAAATGTTTATATTTTTCTATAAACTTGGTCAAACTTTAGGAAGTTTGACTTCGGTCAAACCTAATATGCAGAGTTTACTACTACTACTCGCTAGTTACTTAGCCGAATCACTCAACACGCCACACGGGGAGTCCAGTGTCACAAAATTTTAAGGTCGGCGGGAAAATCTCCCGCGACCCTGATTCGAGCAGTGGGAAGTTACCATGATAGCCTTCGGAACAGGCCTACGGATGACGCTTTGTAGGGGGCTGTTTTCGTAACTTCAGGTTCACCCTACCCAGCCAACCCCACCCCAGCA
Source organism: Aegilops tauschii subsp. strangulata (assembly GCF_002575655.3). Lineage (NCBI taxonomy): Eukaryota > Viridiplantae > Streptophyta > Magnoliopsida > Poales > Poaceae > Aegilops > Aegilops tauschii. Next base: position 395,028,370 of record NC_053037.3, read on the forward strand.
CCCAGAGTAGTACATCTGAATACTCCCCATTTTCTATCCCCACCGCAAAATAGACTTCTCCACGGCACCGCAGCCTTCGTGTTCCTCCCCTTTACATCGGCGCACTCGTCCACCGCAGCGCATCTACCTCATCGACGACCTCGTACGCCGCACTGGAGCCGGTCCACCGTCGTCGTCGTGCACGGAGCCTCTTCCCCGGCATCGTCTTCCATGGTCTCGGATCTGCTTCCCGGAAGCCGACGCCAAGCGCAGAAGTACCACCGTTGTGGACAATGAACTGACTCCCGTTGCCGACCATGACTCACAGAGGCCGCCGCGACCATCGTTCTCCTCCTCGATTGGTAATGTGTGTATTGAATCACTTAGCAGTACATGTGCAGTTCCAATTTTGTTCATACCTACCCTTCAAATTTCCTGGGTGCTATTGTTCCCGTAAAAGTAATTGGTTATAGCCTCCATTGTCCAATAGTATATCAGCTTGTAATTGTGCGTCGCTCCTGTATCGCGCTGTGCTTGGGTAGGTTTTTCATCTGCAACCAGTAGTGTGGCAAATGATGGAAAGGTTTTTAGAACTAGCAAGATGCCCATGCGTTGCACGCATCAAGATGCATTTGTATGAGTAGTTTATCTTGTGGGAGAAAAGGATGAACGAGGGAAGGCCTTATTTGCAAATCTGGAGAGGGGTATGGGTATCTTTTTGCAAAATTCCCATTTGTTTCCTTCCTATCTGTCAGATATAAATCGGACGGCCTATATTGCAAGAAAAAAAAGTAGACAGTAAAGGAAGTAGAAATAAATATTAAATATTAAATACAAAATAAATATAACAGTAGAGAAGAGAGTAGAGATAGCAGAGACGTCGGGAAAGGATCACGCGCGCGCGGGAAAAATCGGCCGGGCGTGCGCTAGTTTTGGCGCGCGGCGTCCGGCGCGCTTTATAAAATCCAATGCCCTCCCACCGCTCTATGCCTTGCCACCGCTCTCTCCCCGCTCTGTGCCTCGCCACCGCTCTCTCCCCGCTCTTTTTCGCCTCGCTGCCGCCGCACCACCATGCTGCCGCGTCGTCGGGAAACTTGGGGATACCGCGGGGTCCGCGCGCGCCCCTCCGGTGGCTTCTCGGCCGAGATCCGGTTCCGCGGGATGCGCCTCGGCCTCGGCAATTCCGACACCGCCAACGAGGCCGCCCGCGTGTACGACGCGGTAGTGTGGCGCCTCCGGTGGCCTCATAGAACATTGAACTTCCCCAACGTGCCGACGCGGGAGCAGGCGCAGGAGCTCGCGCCTCTGCCGCGGCTTAGCACCGACGAGGATCGTCGCGACAACCGGAGGCGGGAGCCCCGTCTCGGCATCGCCGAGATGGACGAGGAAGCCATGGCGCTGTGGCGCCAACACTTCCCGCAGGACATCATCAAAGAGCGCGAGTTCTACGCGCAAAGGAGGGCGGAGAGGGATAAGAGAAGGGCGGAGCGAGCCGCCTATCGTGAGGACAAGCGTAGGAGAAAAGCGGACGCTCAATTCAACATGAGGCTAGGAGCAGCGTCACCCCGGGAATCCGACGACGATCGGTATCTTCACGCCTACAGTCAGACGTCGGAGGAGGACATCACCGAGGAGGAGTCGGACGACGAGGAGTAGTTGAATTATCTTTTTTTATCTATCTATGCTGAGAACTATCCTCTACTCTCTAGTATCTACTTCTCGATCTCAGCACTGTAAACGCTTTTTTAAAGCGCCGCGTGTTGCGATTCTGTTGGAGATGCTCTAACATGGCAGACGAGTGCTTTAATGTTGCCCACAAGATGCGCGAGTATTACTAGTAGTATATTTTTCTTGCCATGTTGAGATTTTAAAACCACGAGTGCGAACATGCAGAGGAGCAATGAAGACCAAACACGGGATATTTGGGACATCTTCAAGGAGCGTGGCAAGTTAAAGAGGAGCTGCACCGAACCTGTAAAACGAGCTTTGGTAAGTAACACCCTTTCAATTACTTTCGTGTAGCCTCGTGTTCTTCGATGTGTATATGTTGTAGTTTCTGTTTCTCTTAAGCGTGGTGTTCTTCGATGTGTAATAAGAAGAGTCTTAATCGTCCTAATGCTTTCATTTTTAGCTTGATGTAGGAAGTGGGTGTTCTCACCTTGTAGCCTGTTTTTTTCCTTTTGAATTCACTTCTCCGAGTTCTGTTTATCTGGCTTCTACTAAATGGATCTAGGTTGCTCTGAGTATTAATCTAAAAAAGAAGTAACTTCATGTCAGGATGCAGTTCCTGCGAGGAGGGAAGTATGGTCAACCTCGAGATCATGTTTCCAAAATGAGGCTGGATTACACACAAGGTGCCAGTTCCCTAATGATGCTGGATTAGACACAAGGTGCAAATTCCCAGATGATGCTGGATTACACACAAGCCAGGTGGAGTCATCAGTTGTTCGTGTCCTCGTGGCATTAGTAAAGACTGAAAGAAAGCGTGCAGCAGCCCTTGAGAATGTAGCTGAGTTCCTGAAGAAGCGAAAAGAGCAATCAGATGCTCTCTTCACCCAAGCCAAAGAAGAGATGGAAGAAGCCAGAAATAAGCTAGCAGAGGCAGAGCAGGCTAGGCGTCTCCTGCTATCTAAAACTGTTGTCAATATAAAATTTCCTTCATAATAGCTAGGTTCAAATGTTTATCCAGTCAGCATGCCTGTTGTGATGTCCGTGCATCTACTGATGTGGCACAAAATGTTTTTTTGGGTCATGTAATAACAACAATTACTTTCCAAACAATAACAGACGAAGCATTGGACATGGTATAGTTCTCGCGCAAGCCCGACATTCCAAGTTCAACTTCCACATCAAACTCATGTTCACAGATATCTGCACATTCATACATAATGTCCACAACCATGATTCACTTCAAAGACAAAAAAATGTGAGGAGAGTTATAAATAAAGAAAATCCTCTACTAGTTCCTGCTACCAGTGCGAGCACAACAAGTCAAGACCATGCGTAAATTAATTATATTTTAGTCATTTTTTGTGTTGTAAAATGCCTGCCGGCTCGCGGAAGGACGTGTTGCCGGCACACGCACGGATTCAATGAAGGCAGGCGGGGCAGTCTTAAGCTGGTTGCACGCGGTGAGGAGGCGTGCTCAGCCGGGCCTGCAGCGAGTGTGGCCCTCTTGGCCGGCGCGCCGGTTCAATGCATGCGCTATGAGAGGTCGCGTCCGTGTCAGAGCAATCACTCCCTCGAGTCCTTTTTTGTTTGGGTATAACAAAATCTCGTTTTCCATTCACATTTTACAAGTAAAATTCGTGGACAAACTTTGACCCAAAGTACGATGGGGACTAGTAAACCAGAATGGAGGTAGTAGTTTTTTCTAATCAAAGAAGGGTTTCCCCTTCCGATTTTCATTACTGAAAACCAGCATCTAAATCTAAACCATAGTATTTGCCCTAGAACTACCAGGTTCAACATCTCGCAACATAAACCCATACAACCTCCATCGCAAAAATAACCCATACAACCATACGCCAAGGAGGTACGTAGTACTATGAATTCCATTTTCGCTCCATACCAATCGTTCTAAAAACTACTTACTACTTATAACGCGCCATTGAAAATCGGAACTCTTAACCCCGCTAAAAAACAATATTTTAAATGTGGCTACTCGATCTGTGGCAACTGGCGAGCCACCGCGCTCCAAGTCGTTCACCTGTGGTCCCGACCATCAACTCCTACGGATCAAATTATCACGCGAGCTGACTATTCCTACAAAGGTGCTCCACCACGTACCCGGTACCCGCGAATGCAGCAATCGTGCACCTAGGGTTTTAGGGTTTATTTGTTAACGTCGCCTTTACGTAACACTCATGTGTGCGAGACAGCGAGAGGCCGACTGCGTGCGTGCGCCTCTTCTCTTCGTATATGTACTCCACCGTTTGTCTGGTGTCCAAAAAATTATAATAACTACTAGCAATGTGCCAATGCGTTGCCACACGATCAAAGTAGATTAATACATATTCACCGATTTGATAGAAAAAAAATTCTAGTTTTGAAATACGTATATCACTAAAAATATGTTATGTTTCACTCAAAATATATTCCTTTGGCGGTTTTGATGAGATAAGGGAGGAATGTTGTTGGTTTCAAGATTCGAGAAGTGGTATATGTCTAATTTCTACTCTTACTAGCAAGATGCCCGTGCGTTGCACGGAACATCAAGATCTTGTGGGAGAAAAGGATGAACGAGGGAAGGCCTTATCTGCAAATGTGGTGAAGAGTGCGGGTAAATTGCCATATTTTCCTTCCTATCCATCAGATATAAATCGGACGACCTACATTGCAGGATGGCAGGCCCACCATCATCACCAACTCTATTTTTTATCCCTACTCTTATAAAAAGCATTGTTGGTGATGATCGTGTGCCTGCCATCCTGCAATATAGGCCGTCCGATCTATATCTGACGGATAGGAAGGAAACTATGGCAATTTTGCAAAAAGATACCCACACCCCTCTCCACATTTGCAAATAAGGCCTTCCCTCGTTCATCCTTTTCCCCCACAATATAAACTACTCATACAAATGCATCTTGATGTTCCGTGCAACGCATGGGCATCTTGCTAGTTGTTGCAAAAAGCCCATGTGTGTGTGAGAGAGGGAGAGTGGAGGAGGACGGAGTGCATGTGTGACAAAGACACAAGGAGTGTGTGTGCGATAGGTATCAGCTTAAAATGAGGCGATAGTGTGTGTGTGCACGATCGAGAGGGCGTGTCTCAAGAAGGGAAGAAAAATTTACATAGATACAAGGAGCGGGAGAGAGACATGTATGCGATGGTGGAAGCACGAGTGTGCAGGTGTATAAACCTATCTAGAGGCTAACTAGTCGATAAATGTTTGTGAGAGAAATATGAGTCGGGGTGCGAAAGCGAGAGTTTTGTGTGTGAGAGAGAGAGACGGTAGTTGGGAAGGGGAGTGGAAGCAGGAGTTGTGTGTGTGTCTGTGTGTGAGAGAGAGGAGACGGTAGTCGGGGTTGTCTGATCGGTAAACAAATGAATAATGTCAGTCTGGGATGGAGACGAAAAGGAGACCGCAACAAATGTTGTGTCTACAGGAGAGAGAGAGAGAGTAATTTTAGTGGTATGAGTCATATGTAGAGACATATAGGGTGTGTGAGAGAATCCCATAGAGAGAAAGACAAAGTGAAAGACGAGTGGAGACTGTGTATGTGGCGGTGAAAAAGAAAGCTTAGGTACCGAGTGATACCAGAGAATAGTAGAGACGTGAGAGATAATGAAAACCGTGTAATGTATAATGATAGGGAGAGTGTGACACTTCTCAAGGGAGACGTCGAGAGACCATGTTTGCGAGGATAGGAGAAACATGAAGTGAGCGTGCAGGTGAGCTGGAGAAAAGAGAGTGATAGCTACCTGAAGGAGCATGCATGCGAGAGAGATGGGCGTGAAAGGAGTGAACAAAAAAGGGATTCAAATATTTGAATTCGAGATGATGATACATGTAATCCATACTCGAACCAAAATTGATCTATCAAACATGCATACTCATATGAATTCATGCACATCTATGTTATTTAATATGTAGATATTACTGATCCATACATTTTAGTAGAACATAATTTGGTTAAATTTTTTCGAATTCAACCTTAAGATTTCGAGATCGTTGTATTTGTAAATCATATTATACATATAAAGGAGCAGAATTCTTTGTTGTGCTTTTGAAAGTATATATAAAAAAATGATGTATATAGAATGTAATTCCAATTGAAAATGGATCCCGCCCGAAAAAAATAGAATACAAACGGGATTCGAATTGAGTTGGCACGGTAAACGTGCACTCTGCAAAATTTGAACGAAGCGGGGAAAGTTGTAGTAACCACTCGAAACCAAAATCTGCGAGATGGAAATCACTACTGCCTATCCCTGCCACGCAAAGCCTATCTGCTGGATTTCTATAGGTTTCGATAGGGGTAGGTTTGTAATTTCACCCAAACGTGACGTAACCGCCTCTCACCCGGATTCATACACGGTGGGCGCCAAAACGCAGTGTGTCCTCGGCCGAAATCGACTCCCTCCCCGATTCATATCCATACACGGTGGGCGCCAAAAACAAACTCTCGTCGGCAAATATTCGGTGTATGCGAGATTACCGTCCTATCCCCAACCGACTAATGTTGCTGTGATGTAGTAGAAATTTGAAACGGGGGCTAAGTTTGTAAATTTCCTCGCATTTGAGACAAGCGCGCCCTGAATACATGGTTCCCCCCTTCCTCTCTACCTCCCTTTTCCCCATTCGTACTCCGTGGGCGCCAAAACACCCTCTCCACCCCACCCTCCTCCGTCCGCCGCTGTCCGCCACCCCATCCACCGTCGTCCCCCTCCACCATGCCGGAGCTGATACCCCGACGCCGCCGTCCATTACAAGAGATCGACCTCTCTCATCCACGGCTTCGGACCGGGATCCTTGCATCCCGTCCTCTCGCTTCATCCCCACCGTCGTCCACCTTGCCGGCGCCGCTCCTACGACCGTCTCGTCCACCGCGCCCCGCCGCCACCGTCTACCCTCCTAGATCTGCTTCCACGCTGCCGACAGCCATCGCTACCGCAGCACCATCAAATTCTCAGCAGATGCGTACACGGCGCCGCACCAGAGGCAGTACTCTTTCGTATCTGCTCAACTTATTTATCGCAGCAAGAAAATAGATCGCCACTGCTTTACTCTGATTTCTTGTCTTGGTTGCGAAGTTGCCTTTGTCCGGTTTGCACCTTCAGATCCGCCATGGCACGCTCAACACTATACTCCCAATGCTTATGGTTTTCCCCTTTTATATTCCACACTAGTTAAATCACAGTAGACTAAATTTCAAAATTGGGTCAGTCGATTTTTCAGAGCACGCCGGAGTTCGCCGCTGCGATCGAAGGGGCTCGGGTGGTTGTGGGGCCTCACGGAACAAAGAAAACTCGACGCGGGTGGGGGTTGGGGTGGGGGTGGGGGTTGGGGGTGGCGGAGGAACACAGGCGGTGGGGGCCGGTGGTCCGGCCGGCGGCCCGTGCGGTGTTCTGTATGGGAAGAATCAGAGACGAGGACGAAGAAGGGTTAGGAGACGTAGGATCTTCATCCAACCGCCTGAAATGTTCGAGAGACAGCTGGGAGTTGCATTCTTAATGCGCTCTGGTTCATCATGTGTGGGCACTGCGCAACCAACATTTTATTATCCAAAATCTGCTTGCTCTTCTTTACCATGTTCCTCTTCCGTTCTTCTTTAATATGTACTCTCTCCGTTCCTAAATACAAGTCTTTGTATAGATTCCACCATGGACTACATATGGAGCAAAATGAGTGAATCTACACTCTAAAATGTATCTGGATACATCTGTATGTGATCCATAGTGGAAATCTCTACCAAGACTTATATTTTGGAACGGAGGGAGTATGATAGTAGTACACTATGTTCCTTGTACTGAAGATGAGCAGGTACATTTGCAGTGTAGAGGTCTATACGGTCGGTTGTGATGGACACTTTGAGCCTCTTTGATTCGTAGGATCTTGTAAACATAGGAATAGGATTTGTAGTGGCCTGCCCACTTGAATCCTATAAGAATAGCAAGGAAATGCGGGGAGCTGTGTCGCCTTTGAGAGTTACACTAATATTAACAATACCGCACCTTCACTTGAAGAGAGCTGGTATCCGAAGCCTTTCTAGCCGTACCGGCAATACTAGCACATATATTCCAGCAAGTTCCACTTTGCTGATTTTACTCTGATGCTTAAGGTTTTCCCGTTATATCTACACTATGATCAGTGTAGCTGCTTTGTGTCGCACTAGCAGCAGTCCACCCTTGAAGCTAAACACTGCAATGACTTACAAAATTGGCACCAAGGCATTGAGTGCCATTCTGGATGCAATGAAACTCATACGCTCCCCACCTGTTGATTCTTGTTCAGAATATGATCCTAATGACTATTCTAACCTCGAGGAGTCAAAGGCAGATGGCCTGTCCTGTTCACCCATCAAGGTGCCTGTTCTAATTTGGCAATGTTTTATTGATTGCGGGTATCTTGCATATGTTTTCTTGCATTTCTTCTACTTTGTTGCACCGCCATCTGCTTAGTTTACTCATCATATATGTCGAGATGCCATGCCCATCCATTATCAATACATATTCCATCTGTCATCATACCATGTTTTTCCACTCAAATGCTGTTCTTGTGCATCAGACATCAAAAAGGAAGAGGGTGATTGCCGAACCTGAAGGAGCACCAGCAAAGTCCTTGAAAAACGTGGTGGTGCCGGAGAAATCACACAGCACCCCACTTATATTGGCTGTACAACCAGTGACACAAAACGTAGGACCGACTCCAGCAGACTGTACCCATACTTCACTGGCCACACCACCAGCCCCACCACACAGGACCTGCACTCCAGCAAAAGGTATACCGATTTCATTTGCCATAGCACCAGCTGTACCACAGAAAAATCCCACTCCAGCAAAAAGTACAGCAAGTCCACCGGCCGAAGACCTATCTGAACTGCAGAGACGGCCAATTCCTGCAGATTGGAACCCCATTCCATTTATTCCCAGTTTAAAAGACAATGCTTTCAATGTTGTTAGGGACTACGTGCATATATTCCCATCATGGGAAGATTATTGTGAAGACAAACACCATTTTCACATCTTCCTGTCCAACTTACGTGTAAGTGCTATTATTCATGGTTATTATTTTCCTGTTTTCTGCTGATTGAACACATCAATGATTTACATTACATTGTTGTAACTAGGCGAGGGTCAATCTGGATAGTCATGACGAGCAAAGCTTGCTTGTGCTTTTCCAGGAAGCATTGCAGCAGTATCGGTGTTACCTGAGGAAATCACACTTTGACGGCAAGTCTATAAACGAATTTCCGGTGAAGTCTCCTGTGCTAAATTTAGAAGACATTGAATGGAAAAACCTTGTTATGCACTGGTCTCGTTCCCAGGATGAGGTACTGTCTATGAAATCACATGACAATTTGAACTTCTACTTTTCCGCATGTGCCTTACGGATCTTTTTTTCAGGAAATCTGCTCGAAGAAGAATTCTGGTTTGACAAGAACGATATGATATCGCAAATATGCTGCCCGCTGCTTTGCTCTTGTTAGTACCTGTTGTCTTGTATCACTGTACTTGCATACATACCTGGTTCATTATGTGACAGCAGTATGCATGATAGCTTGCTTATCAATTGTTCGCTCCAAATTATCTGATCTGTATGAATGGTTACATTAGTGTAGAATATATCCAATGCCAATGTTTTTTTAGCTCTGCATTGTTCTTGTAAATACATGCTGTCCTTTATCAGTGTACTTATAATGATAGGTAGTTGTTCATGTACCATCACTCTGCAGCTTATTTTCCTTTGCCCTCCATTTTCTACACATCAGATCTATATTTACTCTTACCATAAGGTTGGTACTGAAGAAGTTTAGCTGTGCATTGCTCTTGGCTGTACCTTTTGCCTGTATCGCTGCACTTACATTTATAGCTACTTGGTTATGTAGCATCACTCTTCATCTTATCTTAAATATTCTCCATTTTTCGTATATTATCACATCTATATTTACTCTTAACAAAATGTAGAATAAAGGCAATGCTTTTGAAGAAGATTCTGTGGTAAACTTCTTGAATTGCCCCTCCATCAGCATGGACAAGGCCTTTATAGAGCCTGCCTTCACCAATAATGTAAGTTTGTCCATCTCAATCCTTCAAACTTTGTTGTATATATTTGGTTAGGCATGACTGCAACAGCTGTTTATTTTTGGTGTTTGCGTCAAATTGCTTGTTTAAAGTTTATTATGTAGTTCATAAACAAAAGTTTGTCCTTTCTCAATTTAAGTTTTCAGTTGTACAACCAAGTTCCTTCTTCATACCATGTAAATTAAACTATAAAGAGCAAGTGATCTTCTTTTGCAATGCATGTAAGCTTCTGTTCTTCATCTGTAATCCAGTGGTGTGGTGAACCTACCCACTACAACACAATGTCATATTCTGCAATGTCTTAACTATGAACAATGTCATATCATTCTACTATTATTTAAACCGTCTCTTTATTTGCCAATCTGAAATGGTATAAATTGACAACACACTAACCATTGATACTTATGAGTTCTTGATCTGTAATCCAGTGGTGTCGTGAAGCTGCCAACTCCTTCACAATGTCATTTCCTGCCATGTCTTGACCTGAACAATACCATATTGTGTTAATGCAATTTTAAACTGTGTCACTTTATTCGTCAGTAAGAAATGTGATGAATTGTCAGCACTGATACTTTTATGTGCAAAACCTGTCATCTGTCTGCTTGTTTATCTTTCAGAGTGAGGAAGATATAAGTGTTGAACAAGCGCAGTCTAATCATCTTGCTCAGCTGCTTGCGCTGCAGCTCCCCAGCAGGGCTAACCTTTCTTGAACTCTATTGAAGTGCTGTCGGTTTTGTATATTATTTTGTCGGCGTGTTTATTTGCACTGGTGGCGATCTTTGATGCCCAGTGTATGTAATCTGCTGTCTGCTTGTGCTTTATTATCATAGTGGCGAACTTTGATGCCCAGTGGATGTAATATGCCGTAATTTCTTTATTGTATAGTCTAGGTTTTTTCTTATTCACGATGCTGCAGTTATTTTACTATATATATCCTGTCTTCGCAGTAAACCGGCCAAACCGTAAAATTACGGTACATAATCGGGCCGTCATGCAATCACGATGTAGGTTGGGCCTGAAACGTGCCGAACAGCTCACGGGCCGGCAGCAGCCCGAAATGAACCCCGACCCATGATTGTGCGAATCAAATCACGGGCTTTTAACAGGCCAAAATTGTCTCGGTCCTTGTTTGGCCCAATCAGATATCGGCTGCGAGCAGGCCGGATGCAAACCGGGCCGTAGTTAGGCCCAACTATATGACGGGCTTTTAACAGGCTGAAATTAATATAGGGCCGAAATGTTAAATGGGCCCTTAACAGGCCAAAACTAATATCAGGCCGAATTACTAAGTGGGCCTTTAGCAAGTGGGCCCAAAAGCATAGTGTCCAGTTGACGGGCCGAATCTGATATAGGCCATAATTGAGCCCAAAGCCTCTTAAAGGGCCGGACCTGATCTGGGCCGTAATTTGGCCAAGAACGTGGTAGGCTTTTAACGGGCCGGATCTCATATGGGCCACTATTAGGCCCGGAGCGTAGCAGGCCATTAATGGACCAGATCAAATATGGGCCGGCATTTGGCCCAAAACATGGAAGCCAGTTAATGGGCCGGCCTACTAGGGTCCTCAAAATCTTGTGGGCCTACAGCTGGGCCGGCCCATTAATGTCGGCGAAATCTCGTGGGCCTTTAGCTGGGCCGGCCCATTATGATCCGCAAGAATCTTGTGGGCCTTTACCTGGGCCGGCCCATTATGGCACACAAAAATCTTGTGGGCCTTTACCTGGGCCGGCCCATTATGGCCCGCAAAATCTTGTGGGCCTTTATCTGGGCCAGCCCATTATGGTCCGCAAAATCTCGTGGGCCTTTAGCTGGGCCGGCCCATTATGGTCCACAAAATCTTGTGGGCCTTCAGTTGGGCCGGCCCATTTAAACTTGATGGGCCGGTCCACGTGTCAACATATCATAGGCGCGTCTCGCCCATTGGATGAGTGACACCTGTGCCAACGCGGACCTGACACGTGTTTCCTCCAGCAAATGATGATTTTACACGTGGAAAATCCCCATTGGCCGGGGCTGTTAACAGGTTATCGGATCCAAAACCCGACCCGATAGCTTAACAGCGTTCCGTTACGGTGGATGCCACGTGTCGGTCACCCTTGACGAAAGCACTTCTGTGACGCGCGATTTATCGTCATGGAAGTGGACACTTCCGTGATGATAATTTTGGTAATGTCATGGAACACTTCCACGACAGCACATGTATGACTATCTTGATTCTGTCATAAATTTGTCATGGATGTACATGCATGACAAAAAACGCGACCTACTGTGACAAACACGTATCATCACGGAAGTGTATTTTTTTTGTAGTGTATGGAGGTATCCTGTGAACCTAAGTACTAGAGAATGTACTTGTAGGCAATGGCAGATCCGTGGGAAGCCATGCATACATGCCCTACATCTGATGACCGTTATCGGGGGTGCAGATGGTGAAGTTGATCAATATTGCTTTGAGTATTTCTCTGTTGCCAAATTTATGGTTGCTTATGCTGACAATGTGCCTGCACTCTTGGGGAAAGATCAATGGAACATAGTAGATCCAGGGTTCAAACTCCACACTCCTCTCATTACTAGACCACCAGGAAGACTAAGGAACCAGAGGATTAGAGAAGGTGAGGAGGGTCGTCTACCAAAGAAGCGTGCTTGCAAAAAATGTGGAGTTCTGGGGCATATTGCTAGGCTTTGTACCAATGCAGGGGATGCATCATTTGGAGAGGAGGAAAGATGGACAACAGCCAATGTAGAGGAGAATGCAGCAGCAATGGAGACTGAAGATGCAGATGAGAATGCAGCAGCAATGGAGACTGAAGATGCAATGGAGAATGCAGCAACAAATGAAGCAGTGGAGAATGCAGCAGCAAATGAAGCATCTTGGTATGTGTTTGCATTTGTAGAATGCAGCGACCCTTTTGTTTGCATTTGTTCTCTTTTTTGCCTATGGCTTATAATTTTATTTACCAGCTCTAGGGAGAAAAGGCCAAGAGATGAAGAAGCCGAAGATTTTGAAACCACGGCCTTTGATGGTTTTGAAGCTATAAGAGAGGAAGAGGAGGGGGTAATTTTTCCAATTGTGCCATTAAAGATTACTGAACCCATAGATGACCGTCAAATGGTCGTCAAGTCCTCGGCGAGTGGAACTACTCCATCAGCACCTCCACGGTGAAAACCCCAAGTAAAGATCAAAAGGAACAAGAGTCTGAAAGAAAAGAGCATCTCAACTAGGGAAACCAGGAGCAAGACGGTGAAGCCAGCTACAAACACAAGGAGCAAGTCGAAAATTTGAATTAAGTTGTTGGGAAATGTTTGTGTTGTCAATTTGAGGGCGAGTCGATCGCTTAAAACTTGGTAGATTTGTATTAAGATGTTGGCATCTTAAAACTTGGTAGATTTGAGCTACTGTGAAAACTTATCAGTTGTAATAAGGTTGCTTCTACTTTGGTTTCTTATTTGAGTCAAAATTCAAATTTCCATCAAAATTTGAATTTAAATCAATATTTGAATTTGGGCCAAAATTTGGATTCGAGCCAAAGTTGAAGTTGAACATTGGAGGTTCATTGCTCTGTGTGGTGTATTTGATCGAGCATTTGAAGTCTAATATTCGTAGGTGAACAGTCCGAATGAGAAATGTGCTAGAAACGAGCTCGAAAGCTAGGGTAAACAGCCCTATGGTAATCAAGTTTTTTTGACCTTGTCTAAATGAGGCATATATATTTTTATTAACACTTGTTCCATATATATAGGGTAAAAACGAAGTCTCACTATTTATTGATTAATATTCATATTACTACATTTTTTTGAAAAAATATGCGTTTAATTCAAAACCGTCAAATAACACGTTTTAGATATGAAAATGAAAAAGTAAGTTCAGATCCTTCTTATTCACTCCAAAATGAAGCTTTGGAGATTTTTCTGATTTTTTTGAATAATTTTGATTTTTTTCAAAACCTAAACCTTCTCTCCCTATTCTACGAACTCTGAACATGTTCATAGGTGATAGCTCATTTGTGTGAAGCCTTTTTTCATGAAAATGACCTACACCAAGTTTATATTATTTTTTTCTCATAACCTTGTCACATATGACGGCTATGTGTGCAAGAATTGCAAAATTTTGATTTTTTTTGAATTTTTTAAAAACATTTGAACTTGATTTCGACAGATCACTTCAAAAAATGATTTTTCAAAAAAATGCCCCTATACCGAGTTTATATTTTTTTACGGTAACTAGGTCTCATAAACGGACGAACTATGTTTTTTTATATTTTTGCGATTTTCTAAATTTAGTTATGGCCATTTGAAATCTGGTCAAACCCTAATAACCCCGTTGACTGGCTCATAACCCCGCAGAAATGCTCCAAACCCTAGCGTCGAACGTCCGCCGTCGGATCCTACCAAGCGCCAAACACCACCTGTCAGATGTAGGGGCAGGCAGGCGCGATCCGCGCGATGCTGATTTTGCATCCTGATTGGCTACTGCACTGTCCTTCTCGGGTTTTTACGATCTGCCCACTTTACATATGAAATTGTATTTTTCGCACATGACCACCACATGTCAGTGTTATGAGTTGGTTCAAATATTCAAACTGCAAAATACAATGTGGCAAATCGTCAATATAGCTTCCCCTTCTCCTCTTCTCCATCTGACAGACAAAGGCATCGAGCAGCTCTCGAGCAGTTTCTCTATTTCTTTCCCCATCTTCTCGTTCTTCTTCCTCTCGAGAAATTCCTCTATTTCTTCCTCTCCGGCGATATGTCGACCTCCTCGTCAGCCCCCCGTTCCACGTGGCCGGTGTATGGTCCAGTGCCGATGACTCGATGCACTGACTGCCCACGGACTGCGCCACTGAAGCAGTTGACTTTGAAGGAGGAGAAGAATGGGAACTTTGGGCGCGAGTTTGTCAAATGCGAGAGCAAGCCGGAGGGGCAGGTTAGATCTGAGTTTTCCTTGCATCCTTTATCTCTAATTTCTCAAAAAATCTGTCAGAATTGGGATTTAGGTTACATGATTTCCTTTTCAAATTGTGAAGAAATGCCACCATTTCGAGTGGATGGATGATTACATCTAGAGGCTTCAAGGGTTGGGCTTGATGGATTTGAGGGGGAATGCAATCCGCGAGTTCAATCTGCCCCATGACAGTGCCGCTCCGGCAGGAGCAGCGCGTCCAGAATACCCGACGGTGGTAGATGTCGAACTGAAGACAGAATTGAAGAAGATGAACACGAACTTGAAGCAGCTGATTGAGTTGAAGAAGCAATCCAATCTGATAGCTTTAGGAATACTTTCTCTAGGAATTTTTTACTTGATGGCCATCTCTCGTTAGAGATGTTTGTCTACTGTTGTTGCCACTGTTTAGCAATCCAAGTCTGTTTATCTCAAATGCAACTCTGTTTAGTGCAACTGTCGATCTATGGATGTATGCAGTTTACTGTTATGTTTCGACACTTTCATTTTCGATAGAAGACAACTACCAGTTCAGTGATAGGATTATTTTGTTAGCTAATAACCTCGAGTGTTGGATCATACCCTAGCTCATCAGATGACAGTAAGAAGTACTTGAGCAGCACAAGGGATATACATCAAGTTCATCTCTTCTCTCTCGCACTTGCCAAACTTTTGTCCTCGAGTTCGTTAGTTCTGCTAGAAAAAAACCTAGTTCGCGGGCCCAAAGAGAATCAAGCTCCAATAGGCCCACAAAGGACAAATGAGGCCCAAAAACAAACGATGTTTCTTTTTTTGTTTAGGAACGATTGCTTTGTTCTTTTTTGTTTCTGATTGATTTTTTCATTAATTTGATTGCCCAATCTCTTCTATTTCATTGCGGAATTTTTTTGGCTTTCCTTTATGGGTCCCTTCATTTTTTTATTTGATTTCTCTTCACCGTATGTGCTTTTGTTTTGCTTGCTCACAACCTGGCTTAGTTTGGCGGTGAAGTAATTTTAGAATCAAAGTATTTGCAAACCGCAGTATTATTATGCCTAGCGAACCAATACTTCAGTATTGGAAAAAGAGGTCCAACCCTCTTTTTTATATACTTCAAAAATAGTGTAGTTTTCTAGATATTAAGGTATATAAAACTACACTTTTGACTAAAGCCAAACATCTCAAAGTATGTGATACTTCAATATTTCTGGAAACCAAATTATTCTTGCAATACCTAAAAAATACAGAGCTCCCAAACCAAAGCCGTGTACAATATGTTCTTATTTTTAGAAGGCATCTATAAACACATCATTTTTAGTTAGTTTGGTTTATTTTGCCCACGTCACTTAGCCGTGTCTAAACTTGGGACAAACAAAATACAAACATAACAAAGCATTAATATAACACACATAACTTAACTTAGATAGGGTTGCTAGGGCAACACAAGTTCTTACATATAACACGACACCGATAGATAGTTAACCTTACATAGATAGGGTAGCTAGCTAGGGAAACACACACACACCAAACTCACACTACATAGTAGATAGGGTAGCTAGGGCAACACCACCATGTCTTCACCGTCGTCTTCACCTTAACCGCCGGCTTCACCGTCTTCTTCGCCGCCGGCTTCAGTACTGCTCCTCCTCAAGGCCGTTCTCGCCGAGGTAGTACGGGAGGCTGTGCATGCGGTTGCGAGCGGGGAAGACGCTCTCGAAGTCGGTGAAGATGTTATAGGTGGTGAATGCGATGAACTCGCACACACACAAAACACCTTGCCGAGCAGGTAGTAGGCATCGAACCTGTTGGTGAAGTGGGCGACGAGCCCTATCACTGGAGCGTTGGCGTGGGGACGCTGCTCCACAAGGTTGAACATGGGCGGCGAGCCCGCCGGGAGGTGGTTGAAGCCCGCACGGAGGAACCCCCCGTGCAAGCTCAGTACTACCCCTCCAGCGTGAGAATGCCCACACGCGGAGCGATGCCTCGACGATGACGTTGGTGGGGTACCGCTCTTCCGGCACGGTGGGCGGCTCGCGGAACGTTGGCCCGTTGTACTACATCTTGCTCGCTTTGCTGAGTGTTTGCTTCGGCTTTTGGGGGAAGAAGAGAAGGGGGAGGCGCAGATGGATCTGTAGAAGAAGAGGCAATGAAGGGCGGTTTAAATAGCCGGGGGAGACGAAGAGGGTACACGCAGAAATGGCATAAATCGTGACTCAGTGCGTGCGTGAACCGATGCGATCATCAATGTGTGAACGTGAATTGATGCGAGCGTGCTCTGCGTGCACATCTGCCTGCCTCCCCCTTCTGCGTGCTCTGCGTGAATCGATGCCACAACTGGATCGAGCGGCAGCCGTGCGGCGTGAACCGATGCCTGGACATATGGACGCGAGCGTGCAGCCTTCCCCTTCTGCCACCGACACGTATGCCTGCGACGCGTGAAACGACGCTGCAGAGCGACTGAATCCACCAGCAACCATGCGGCACGGATCGATGCGTGCGTGTCGGCGTGCATGCATGCGATTAGGTCTAGGTCACTAGATGCGTGCGTGGAGGCGTTCGCATGCATAGCATGCTGCATCGATGCCAAAGCCGGGCATGCATAGCAGGCTGCATCCATCGATAACATGCTTTTTTAATTTATTACCAAGAAACTAACGGGCCCGTCCTATGAACACAAACACGGCCCAACCAGTGAAGCCACAGCCACAGTCAACAGAGTCCAACGTGGCCCCACAAGTCAGAGTTAACGACCAACACGGCAAACATCTACTACGAACATTTATGAGAGTTTCAGCTAAGGGAGTGGGGAAAAGTGAGCAAAAGTTTGGAGCATGGGGAAAACTGAGCACAACTAAGGAATTCGGGCATAGATGGAATAAGCCCTTAAATAAAATATATTCCTTTGTTGTAGGGAAAAATTGGCTTTATGCAAAATTAAACTTAGAGCTTTCCACCAGCCAAATGTGCATGTAGTGATAGCTATTATTCATCATTATCCTATGGTGTGAATTTGCCAGTACATTCAATGTACTGACCAACATGGCTGCAACGTCTCATGTTGCAGGAATCTTACGACGAGTAAGTGATACGTTAGGGTTACGATTTCTACACTCAAGTTGCCGTTGGTGTTGAGGGGAATCCACAACCTTGTTGTTACTAACGCTATTTGGATTGAGGTCATAGTATTTATGTTACTTTATACATGTGATTTACCTCTGTTATAAATCCTCGAGTACTGTGTGTGTCAGCATACCGATCCAGGGATGACACTTAAGCACAGAGACTTGACCGTCTGAGGTCGGGTCGCTACAAGGTGGTATCAGAGCACATGTTGACTGTAGGACGTGACCCCTAGAAACTGGCAAGCCATAGGAAAGATTTTCTCTACAAACTTCATTTTCAAAAAGATCTTTTACCTCTCTTCTCTTCTGAGCTTATTCAAATATTCCCTTTTAGTGAGACTATACCCCTTTTCCCCTTTTGACCACGAAGATTCAGCTGATGAGGCTACTCCGAGAAGGACAAGATATCGGACAACTAAGACCATTTCGGAATGAAGAGGATTTTACCATGCATTATAATAATGGAAACTACAACGGTTGAAGACTCCGAAGACTAGGAGAATTTAAGGCTCTGAAGAATTTCCAGATTTGTGTGACCTAGGAAGGTTACCCTTATGGAACTTGGCAGACTATGGAAGCTGTCAATACCCGAGATCAAGGTGTATCGGAGAAAGACCGGAACATGGAGCATTAGAACTCAAAGTTTTGTCAAGAAAACCCTAAGGCAGGAGATATCAACTATGGAATGATAGCTCATGGCAATGACAAGGGAAGAAACACAGCTATCCATGATGTTATCGCCCACTTATGCTATTGTCACCGTGCTGAGTTAAGCATGCATTTCTTCGGAAGGATTGGATGGTAGAAGGCTAATGGAGCACCTATCTGCAAAAGATGAAGTTTTAACCTTAGCTGGTGTATCACCAGCATCTGGAGAATTACATCAGGAGTTTTAAGATGGACCTGCAGGAAGCCGTATTTTGACAAAGAAGCATTTCGTGAAAAACTCGGGACCCAGAAGCTGAAAGTAGCAAAGCTGGAGGAGCAAAACCTCGAGAATACCGGAGATTCGTCAGGAACTGAAGGACAGTAGTACCATGGCTCATGCCAAGGATGTTGAAACCCCGAAGTTTGGAACGCAACTCCAGAAATATTAAAGGATGTCACGGGAGACTTCACATCAACAAAGATGATCTGGCAAAAGAACTTGAGAAGGACAAGCATGATCGGAAGAAGCCATCGGAGACATGAACAAGACTTGAAGAGTTTGATGACTTTGAAGATTTATTGACCTTTAGAAGACCAAACCCCTGTTATATACCTACGTTAGATTCGATGATTGTGAGCTATCATTTGTTTGATGTTTTCTGACAGCCACAAAATAAAATCTGTCTTTTCAAAACTATTGCTTGTATTGTGTGTATCCCTCTCTATCTCTCTCATCTCACCCCAAAACCCATGGACCCAATAGAGGATGAATGGAGATGAGCTTGTATTTTCTGGACCGATGAGTCAATTGGAGACAGACTGATGGATTCAGAACATGGAGGATCACCTGGAGAATAACACTATAGCCGGAAAGAATATGGCCCAGCATGCTCTTCAGTGCTTTGAAAGTGGTGCTGCTACTTGGTGGAGGATGTACCAAACCATCAATGGATGTCAAGGAGTAACCACTTGGAAAGAATTTAAGCTGACTCTGCTAAAATCTCGGCTTGTGTCCCAGAAGATGAAGCCTTATGGAAATGATATGAAGAAGCCTTGTGCATGCAAGCTCTGTGGAGAAATATGACACAATCGTAAAGAACACAAGGGTGAATGCCCTAATTGTGAAGGAAGTCACCCAGCTGAAGAATGCCCAACTAGGCAGATTACTTATTTCTTGTGTGAAGGGACTACCCACTACCCTGCTTAGTGTCACATTTACCCCATGGTACAAAGAACCGTACATCAGAAGAAAGAAGTAAAGAAAGGTGACCTTATGGAAATTTTAGAAGAACCCGTGATGATGGAAGATGTCAGGGACACACCCAAAGAAGACCCAATTAAAGCCTGCATCAAGTCATGCTATTCATGTGGAGAAGAAGGACACATCTCCTAGAATTGTATGAAGGGGGACCTAGTAGCATTCCCGACGGTGGAAGTAGAGTATGACCCCCAGGAAATAGAAGCCCTGATTGGAACAAAAAAGTCCAGGAAGAGAAGTAGATTGGATACTGATAATCCCCAAGTGCAAGGAATCATCGTAGAAATTTCCAAAGGTGGAAGTGATAAGTATGGAGTGTCGAACCCACAAGGAGCTAAAGGTAAGATCAATATTCTCTCAAGCCCTATCTGCCACTGATACGACTCTACGTACACCGAACATTTGCTTCCAACTAGCAACGAGAAATAAAACTACATTGTGGGTATGAAGTGGATAACTTTGTATGATATCGGAGAGCTAAAATATGAAAGTAGGTGCTGTTATCATAAAGTTAGAATATATTACTAAATATTATAAATAGCGAGTGTGGAATAATGGTGGATCGGTGTGCGGAATTGTCCCTAGGCAATTGTTAACAAGATCGATAGTCGTCATTGCAATTTCATATGAGGGAGAGGCATAAGCTGACATACTTTCTCTACTTGGATCATATGCACTTATGATTGGAACTCTAGCAAGCATCCGCAACTACTAAAGATCATTAAGGGAAAACCCAACCATAGCATTAAAGCATCAAGTCCTCTTTATTCCCATACGCAACAACCCCCTTACTCGGGTTTGTGTTTCAGTCACTCACCAACCCACTATAAGCGAATCATGAACGTATTGCAACACCCTACAGCGGGAATCCTTCACGCTTGCGCAACACGGAGGGCACCATAGGACAGCACCAAAATAAAACATACAACTCGTACCAAGCTAGATCATCAATCAACCCAAAGACAAAGGATATCTACTCAAAACATCATAGGATGGCAGCACATCATTGGATCATAATATGTGGCATAAAGCACGATGTTCAAGTAGGGATTACAGCGGGGTGCGGGAGAGTGGACCGCGTAAAAGAGATGGGGATGGTGATGATGGTGGTGATGTTGATGAAGACGATCACCGCGGCGATGATTCCCCTCTTGATGGCACTTCGGTGCCACCAAGAGAGAGGAGGAGAGGTTCTCCCCCTTGTGCTTCCTCCTCCATGGCCTCCCTTCTAGATGGGGAAAGGTTCTCCCTCTGGTCCTTGGCCTTCATGGCGATGATGGCCTCTCCGGGATACTCCTCCATGGCCACCGGTGATGATGGCCCCCTCCGGCAGGGTGCCGGAGAGGGCCTAGATTGATTTCTTGTGGCTACAGAGGCTTGCGGCGGCGGAACTCCCCATCTAGGTCAATTTTTCGAGGTTTCTATATTTATAGGAATTTTTGGCGTCGGTCTCACGTCAAGGAGGTGCCTGAGGCGTCCACGAGGTAGGCCCACGTGCCTGGGGGGGGGGGGCGCCCCCACCCTCGTGGATGCCCCGGGACTCTCCTGGCCCAACTCTTTTACTCCGAGGTCTTCTTTTGGTCCATAAAAAATCGTCAAAAAATTGGCACGTCAATTGGACTCCGTTTGATATTCCTTTTCTGTAAAACTCAAAAACAAGGAAAAAACAGAAACTGGAACTGGGCACTAGGTTAATAGGTTAGTCCCAAAAATCATATAAAATAGCATATAAAACATCCAAGGTTGATAATATAATAGCATGAATACTTCATAAATTATAGATACGTTGGATACGTATCAGCATCCCCAAGCTTAATTCCTGCTCGTCCTCAAGTAGGTAAATGATAAAAGAAATAATTTATGAAGTGGGAATGCTAGCAAGTGCATAAGTTTCATCAATGATAGTTTCAATCACTTTTTATAGCATCATTATATATCATAACAGTAGCTCATCTTCATAAAACTTTTCATGATCAAGTAACAAGCTATTCACATGTTAAAGTATAGATCATAAACTTTCTTGAAACTAACAAACTATATTCTCAGTCATCAAACAATTGCAATTCATCTTATTTTCAGGAAGGGTCTATGTCAGAGCTTTGATTTAGCAAACTCCACATACTCAACTATCATTTAGTCTTTCACAATTGCTAACACTCACGTGATATTTATGGGTTCAAAGTTTTAATCGGACACGGAGAAAGATAGGGGCTTATAGATTCGCCTCCCAACCTTTTACCTCAAGGGTAATGTCAACAATAATAGTTCATGATAACTTACATCCAATTGGATATATATATATATATATATATATATATATATATATATATATATATATATATATATATATATATATATATATATATATCAGGATCTTTCCAACACAAATGTGCTTGCCAAAGGATAAAATGTAAAAAGAAAAGGTGAAGATCACCATGACTCTTGCATAAGGTAGAAGATAAAAGTAAAAGATAGGCCCTTCGTAGAGGGAAGCAGAGGTTGTCATGCGCTTTTATGGTTGGATGCACAAAATCTTAATGCAAAAGAACGTCACTTTATATTGCCTCTTGTGATAGAGACCTTTATTATGCAGTCCGTCGCTTTTATTACTTCCCTATCACAAGTTTCTATAAATCTTATTTTCTTCGCACTAATAGATCACACATATTTAGAGAGCAATTTTTATTGCATGCACCAATGACAACTTACTTGAAGGATCTTACTCAATCCATTGGTAGGTATGGTGGACTCTCATGGCAAAACTAGTTTAAGGGACATTTGGAAGCACAAGTAGTATCTCTACTTGGTGCAAAGAATTTGGCTAGCATAAGGGGGAAAGGCAAGCTCAGCATGTTGGGTGATCCATGACAATATAGTCTATTTCGAATATAAGAAAACATAACCCATTACGTTGTCTTCCTTGTCCAACATCAAGCTTTTTAGCATGTCATATTTTAATGAGTGCTCACAATTACAAAAGATGTCCAAGATAGTATATTTATATGTGAAATCTCTCTTCCTTCAATATTCTTTCATGAATTGTTCAAGTGACCAATTCTACGTTTGCTAACTTTCAATAAGTTTACTACCTATACTGATTCTATATGAAGTCATTACTCCCCATGGTATAAGCATATGAAACATATATAAATTAAGGTTTATGATATTTCAATTATTCAACCATTTACTCATAGGATATACGTGAAGCACGTGAGTAAATGACAAACTACTCCAAAAGATAATAGTGAAGGACACTGAGTAGTCAAACAATTAACTAGCCATGGGAGGATTCTTTTTCATTTGATAATTCAGATCCAATGATTTTATTCAAACAGCAAGTAAAATTGAAAATATGCTCCAAGAAAAACACATATCATGTGACGAATAAAAATATAGCTCCGAGTAAGGTATACCGATAGTTTTGAAGACGAAAGAGGGGATGCCTTCCGGGGCATCCCCAAGCTTAGGCGCTTGAGTCTTCCTTGAATATTACCTTGGGGTGCCTTGGGCGTCCCCAATCTTAGGGTCTTTCCACTCCTTATTCTCCTCATATCGATATATCACCCAAAGCTTGAAAACTTCAATCACACAACACTTAATGGAACTTCGTGAGATAGGTTAGTATGATAAAGAGTAAACCATTCACTTTGGTACTGTCAAAGACAAGGTTCATAATTTTTCCCACACAATGTCTACTGTACCATATCATTTATCCAATTTATATTGAGAAATATAAGCCATAGAAACTAGAAAACAAGCAAACTATGCAACGAAAACAGAATCTGTAAGAAACAGAACAGTTTGTAATGATCGGAACAAAAACCATACTTATCCTACTCCAAAAATTATTAAATAAATTTTTGGACGTGAGGAATTTGTCTATTAATCTTCTTCAAAAAGAATCAACTCAAAATCACTCTTCTGTAAAAGATGACAGCTAATCTCGTGAGCGCAATGTTTCTGTTTTTTACAGCAAGATCACATTAACTTTCACCCAAGTCTTCCCAAAGGTCTTACTTGGCACTTTATTGAAACAAAAGCTATAAAACATGATTACTACAGTATCTTAATCATGTAAACACACACAAACAGTAGGGGTAAATATTGGGTTGTCTCCCAACAAGCGCTTTTCTTTAATGCCTTTTAGCTGGGCATGATGATTTCAATGATGCTCACATAAAAGATAAGAATTGAAACATAAAGAGAGCATCATGAAGAATATGACTAACACATTTGAATCTAACCAACTTCCTATGCCTAGGGATTTTGTGAACACATAATTTATAGGAACAAGAATCAACTAGCATAGGAAGGCAAAACAAGTATAACTTCAAAACTTTAAGCACATAGAGAGGAAACTTGATATTATTGCAACTCCTACAAGCATATATTCCTCCCTCATAATAAGTTTCAGTAGCATCATGAATTAATTCAACAATATAACCATCACATAAAGCATTCTTTTCATGATCTACAAGCATATAAATTTTTCTACTCTCCACATAAGCAAAATTCTTCTCATTCGGAATAGCGGGATCACTAGTTCCTAAAGTTGACACTCTTCCAAACCCGCTTCAGATGATAGTATTATTCTTACTCCAAAAGATATAAGTGAAGTTCATGGAGCATTATATAATTAATATAACCTAACCAATATCCAAGCTCAAAATATATAAGTGAAGCACACGAAGCATTCTATAAAACCATACTCAAAAGATTGAAGCGCAAAGAGCATTCTATAAGGTCATACTCAAAAGATATAAGTGAAGCACATGGATCATTCTATAAATAGATGAAGAGATATCTCATACTAGCATGGTTCTTAAAGTAAAATGAAAACACAAACACAGATCATGTGAACAAAACAAAAACCAAGGTATACCGATAATTGTTGAAGAAGAAAGATGGGATGCCAAACGGGGCATCCCCAAGCTTAGATGCTTGAGTATCCTTGGAATATTTACTTGGGGTGCCTTGGGAATCTCCAAGCTTGAACTCTTGCCTCTCTTTATTCTTCTCACATCAGTAACTCCTCGTTCTTCGAACACTTCATCCACACAAAACCTTAACAAAAACTTTGTGAGATCCGTTAGTGTAATAAAGCAAACTACCACTTTAAGGTACTGTAATGAACTCATTTTTTATTTATATTGGTGTTAAACCTACTGTATTCCAACTTCTCTATGGTTCATACCCCCCGATACTAGCCATAGATTCATCAAAATAAGCAAACAACACGTGAAAAACAGAATCTGTCAAAAACAAGACAGTCTGTAGTAATCTGGAAGTTTAGTAAACTTATGTAACTCCTAAAATTATGAACTAAATTTGAAAATTTGAAAATTTTGTACATAAGTAATGTGCAAAAAATTTCAGACCCATTTGACTTTCCAGTTAGAAGTGTAAAATCACGCACTACAGCCACAGTTTCTGTTTTTGTTCTGCACATAGTAAACAAGCAATCTAATCATCCTAAAACCAAAGCTTGGCACATTATTTTTATAATACAATGGATATACACAAGGGGATAATTATTTACAGAGAAACTTCCATGAAAAATTCTACATTGTTTCCGTGAGCATGAACACAAGTGCTCAAGGTCGACCCTCACTTCTTCAATGCATAACTTTCCAATCACTTCTCTTTTTGAAAAACTTTTTAGGCATGAGAGGCAAATATTTTTTTTTGTATTTTTATTCTTTAATTTTTTTGTATGTTTCACCCACAACTAAAGAAAAACAAAATATACTTAGTGGATAAAGCAAACAAGCACACACGAGAATATCAACCCCACGCTATTGCTCCCCGGCAACGGCGCCAGAAAAGAGCTTGATAATCCCCAAGTGCAAGGAATCATCATAGCAATTTCCAAAGGTGGAAGTGATAAGTATGGAGTGTCGAACCCACAAGGAGCTAAAGTTAAGATCAATATTCTCTCAAGCCCTATCCGCCGTTGATACGACTCTACGTACACCGAACGTTTGCTTCCAACTAGCAACGAGAAATAAAACTACGTTGTGGGTATGAAGTGGATAACTTTGTATGATATCAGAGAGCTAAAATATGAAAGTAGGTGCTGTTATCATAGAGTAAGAATATATTACTAAATATTATAAATAGCGAGTGTGGAATAATGGTGGATCGGTGTGCGGAATTGTCCTAGGCAATTGTTAACAAGACCAACAGTCGTCATTGCAATTTCATATGAGGGAGAGGCATAAGCTAACATACTTTCTCTACTTGGATCATATGCACTTATGATTGGAACTCTAGCAAGCATCCGCAACTACTAAAGATCATTAAGGTAAAACTCAACCATAGCAATAAAGCATCAAGTCCTCTTTATTCCCATACGCAACAACCCCCTTACTCGGGTTTGTGTTTCAGTCACTCACCAACCCACTATAAGCGAATCATGAACGTATTGCAACACCCTACAGCGGGAATCCCTCACGCTTGCGCGACTCGGAGGGCACCATAGGACAGCACCAAAATAAAACATACAACTCGTACCAATCTAGATCATCAATCAACCCAAAGACAAAGGATATCTACTCAAAACATCATAGGATGGCAACGAATCATTGGATCATAATATGTGGCATAAAGCACCATGTTCAAGTAGGGATTACAGTGGGGTGCGGGAGAGTGGACCGCATAAAAGAGATGAGGATGGTGGTGATGGTGGTGATGTTGATGAAGATGATCACCGCGGCGTTGATTCCCCTCTCGATGGCACTCCGGTGCCACCAAGAGAGAGGAGGAGAGATTATCCCCCTTGTGCTTCCTCCTCCATGGCCTCCCCCCTAGATGGGGAACGGTTCTCCCTCTGGTCCTTGGCCTTCATGGCGATGATGGCCTCTTCGGGATACTCCTCCATGGCCACCGGTGATGATGGCCCCCTCCGGCAGGGTGCCGGAGAGGGCCTAGATTGATTTCTCATGGATACAGAGGCTTGCGGCGGCGGAGCTCCCGATCTAGGTTAATTTTCTGAGGTTTCTGTATCTATAGGAATTTTTGGCGTCGGTTTCACGTCAAGGAGGTGCCCGAGGCATCCACGAGGCAGGCCCACGCGCCAGGGGGGTGGGCGCGCCCGCCACCCTCGTGGACGCCCCGGGACTCTCCTGGCCCAACTCTTTTACATCGGGGTCTTCTTTTGGTCCATAAAAAATCATCAAGAATTGGCACGTCAATTGGACTTCGTTTGATATTCCTTTTCTGTAAAACTCAAAAACAAGGAAAAACAGAAACTGGCACTGGGCACTAGGTTAATAGGTTAGTCCCAAAAATCATATAAAATAGCATATAAATGCATATAAAACATCCAAGGTTGATAATATAATAGCATGAATACTTCATAAATTATAGATACGTTGGAGACGTATCAGATACCAAGAAGGACCTGAGTCATATCACCTGTTTCAGGTGCAAGGAGTCAGGGCACTACTTCAGCAGTTGCCCAAAAAGGAAACCTTGAGACTTGTCAGAAGTAATATGTTTTCGTTGTAATGAAGCAGGGCACTTTGCCAGAGATTGTCCCATGGAGAAGGAGACTTGTGATAATTAGTTGTGTCTGTGAGAAATATAGTAGTAGCAGTGGGAACATTTCTTTTATATTAAGGTGTTGAGTTGAGGCATGTAATGGCAATGCAGGAGATTGTAGTAATTTGGGAATCAATAAAGTTAGCATCGTTGGTACTGATTTGGATTTTCTGAGTAATTACTCTATGAAGAAAGATTTTGACCATTTTCGAGGATATGAGAAATATGGTTTATGGATGAATTTGTGCTTTTTATGGGTGGCAGTACCCTGTGAGGACACTTGACCCTTGGAAAAGATAATGATATTCCACGGAGTGGACTACGGACAGAATAAGTACGAGTTTTATCTGGATATGTGGGATACCCCAAGAATATGAAGGGATGAAGTACTATTGGATATAAACGAGGTAGGATGTTGGTAATATGGAGCAAATTGTAACTCCATGATGAGTCTGAGTAATCACGTCTTAGTTTGGTACCAATAGAAGGAAGGGAGACCGTACAATGGGATGGAATTAAGAATGCTAGGAAGTTGGATGTCGGAATAATGAGCAGTTGCCCCGATGATGAGTTCAAGGTTTATAAGTGATGAGATGGGCCATAACCCACAGGCCCCAGGACCTGCCAAGAAGCAAGCACACTCTTGAAGAAGGGAAAAAAACCCTGGAAGAAGATACGACTTCATCAATAGACGATCTTATAGGAGTTACGCAAAACTTGAGAGTTGTGAAGGCACGATAGATGTTTGTTTGGCTTGCAGAATCAATGGATATATCTGAACTTAGTTCGTCGACAAGAGAAATTCTGCAATGCTTGTGAGGATGACCGAGTGTTAGAGTGCGAGATTCGCTAAACTATATACAAGGTAATGATTTGGGTGCGGGATGGATTGATCACCATACCGACTTACTCTTATTATTCGCCTTGCTATATGGGATGGTAAATCTGAGTGTCTTGCCTATAGTAGAGAGATGACGATATTAAACCTTGTTTGAACCTTAGAATGGTATGACAATTTTCCCCTTGTACAAGGCAGCTTTTGCCAATCGTAGGTCATACGGCGAGGTTCAACCCAGGCCCATTTCCTGCAGGAGAAACCATAAATTGTTGACCACCATGAGATATCGATAGTTGTTTAGTATTGGCGCCACACCCATCAGCTAAGAAGACCTAGTCATAGAAGAACCATACCAAGAAAAAAAAGGACACAAGAATAGAGGCAAAGGTTATGTCACTACCGGAAGAGCCCAGAGAAGGAATTACTCCGAGAATCTGAGAAGGCCGACACTGTCAAGAATAAGGATGGAGTATATGAATTTTGATGGAACCGTATCAATGCTTCTAAGGGTGGTAGCACCCGAGACCCCGGAGACGATCGATGCATTTTGAGAAGACCCCCAAACCTAACCTATTTCTTTCTAGCCTCTCCGAATCTTGAGGACGAGATTCATTTTAAGGGTGGTAGGTTTGTAACATCCCAAAATTATAAATTTTGGAATGTTATATTAAATAGATAGTTATCATTGATTATGTGAAATTGAGTGAGATTTGAAACTTTTTGAAAGTTAAATGAGAAGGACTAAAAGGACTTTCCCAAACTTTCATTTTTTGCATTTATGATCTCCATGAATTCAAATCCATTTCATCACAAAACCCTGGAGAGAAGATGACATGACTTCTTCCATTTGAATAAATGAAAAGGGTTTTGAAAAGATTTGGATTTTATTTGGAAATATTTTCCAATTCAGAAACTTTAAGCAACTCAATGATTTTCATGAGAGAAGATAAAATGACTTCTTCAAAACATATGAAATATGAGTTGGAAGTTTAAAAGAATTAAATTTAAAGTCCTTTCGAAATTATTTACAATTTTGAGTTATTTGGGTTTTATTCAAATTATTTTTCTCCAAAAATAAAATATATGGAAATTAGGGTAAAATGATTCCCTACAATAGAAAATTGGAGAGAAATAAGTTTGAAATTATTTGAGTATTTTTAAAATGATTTTTATTGGACTTTATGAGAGCAGTAGCACTGTTTGATTTATTTGAATTTTTGTGGATTTTATTTGACGCTAGAAAAATGTTCATGTTGTAGAAAATCTTTTTCTAATTTTTTTGATGTATTATATGCCTATATAATATTTTTATTTCTTTTGCTTTTATTATTTTTGTCTGCCTGTTTTTTTTTAAATCTCCGGGCCGCCGAACTGGGCCGAGGCCCAGCCGGCCCAACCGCGCCTTCCCCGACCCCGGGCAGGCCTCCGCCTCCCGCCCAACGCCGTCGCCGCCGTGATCTCCGCGGACTCTGTGCCCCGCTGCCTTTGCCCCCTGCCCCTTCCCCACGCCTCCCGAGGCCGCCCCTCCACCATAAATAGCGTTGCCGCCGCGCCGCATCTCGCCTCGCCCCGCGCCGCTCCTTGCCGCCGCCGCTGCTCTGCACCTCGCCCGAGCCGCGCCGCTGCTGCATCGCCGCCGCACTTCGCCGCCTGCGCGGTGCCGCTGCCGCGTCGCCGTCGCCTCGTCCGCGCCACTGACGCCCCACCGCCGCCCGTCGCTGGACTCGCCGCCGACGCCGAGCCCCGCCGATTTTTGACAAAACCTACCGGTTTGCCCGGTTTTATTTTAAGTTTTTGGTTTTTCTTTTAGATCTGGTTTATTTATTTAGGTTAATTTAATTAGAGATCGTTTGTTCGTTTAGGTTTTTTAGTGAACGAATTCGTTAGATTAGTTTTCCGAGATCTTTTCTTCGATTCTTTTTGCATGATTGCTTATGTGTGGTTAATATTGCTTGCTTGCAATAGACTGACCGAAGTGAGACGAGTAGAACTATCAGGAGTTATGAGTGTGAATCTTCTACATCAACAGTACGAGGCAAGTTCACACTTTGATCATATCCCTTTATTACCCAGTTTTTATGCATTAGTTCAACCCCTCAAACATTGCATGGTTAGGATTTGATAACATGTGGGTATCGGGAAGTAGTTGATAAGGTAGGAACCTATTGTCTTGCATTCAACCCTGGGAGTTACTACGTTATACTTATACTGCTATGCTATGCTCGTAAACGTGGTTTGGTTTGAGTGATTCATGAAAGATGTGAGAGTATTATTAATTAATGGTTAATTTAAGGTGGCTACTTTAATACACATCTGGGTGGATTGGTTGGGGCACCCTGGAGTACCCAGTGGTTTGCCCGGGCACCTGGAGAACCCAGTTCTTGCCCAAGGGGATCCCGGAGTACCCGTGTGATCACCCTATGGAATGCCACCCAGGCTCAAAGGGATCATAAGATTATTCATGCTAGAAACTTCCGTGTGCAGCCACAAGCCATTATGGGCTCTGGCATAGTTGAGTAAGTTGTGTGACCTCTTTCAGTGGTAGGCTGGCAGATGTAGGGGGGTGTAGGTGGTACTGTCTACCCAGAGTAAAGTGTTAATGCTTCTGAAAGACTGTGTCTCGCTCATCCATTTCTCAAACACCATGTAGTGCGAGAAATCCAACGGAGGAGATCGAGTCTTGTGGGGAAAAGTGCGCAAACCTCTGCAGAGTGTACAAACTAATCATGATTAGCCGTGTCCCCTGTTATGGACATCTTGAGTCTTTGGTATTTGGATAATCATGTTGATCTCATCACTTTAAGTAATAAGATTGTTGGGTTATTCATATTTAATTGGGATTGAGTTGGAGGAACCTTCTCAATATTTTCAAATAGCTGTGTACTTAAATAAAGGGATATTTAAATTAGTGCCCCTGGTTCCTTAGTTGTGCTCACTTTTCCCCACGCTCCAAACTTTTGCTCACTTTTCCCCTCTTCCTTAGCTGAAACTCTCACAAATGCTCATAGCGGGCATTTGCCGTCTTGACCGTCCATTGACCGTTAATTGCCAACGAGTGGGGCCGAGTCTTCGTTTAACCGTTGCTTGCTGACGGGTGGGACCGCAAGGAGACCCGTATTGGGCAGCTTGTCTGAATCTAAAACAGATCGAGACAGGCCGCACCGCGCCGCCCCGCCCCCTCCGCTGGCGTCGTGCCACATCCACCACAGTTGTTTCCTCCAGCCTATGCCCCTATTTCGTTCGCCGGTGACACCGCGTCTCCGCCAGATATAGCCCACCTCCCCATCTGGGATTACATAGCGATGTTGAGTGAGGACGCCCGGAAGGCAGTCGACCGTGGAGAGGATTGGGTCGAATCCACGACAGATAATTCATGGATTAAACCTGGGTAAGCATCGTTTCCTCTCAAATTGATGTTCTAGGTCGTATTGTAGGCCGTATTGACTTCTGTTTGCTTGAATCGTTCGAATTTGTGCTCGACTTTACCCGGCTAACTGAAGCCTTTGTTTCAACAAAATAGGATTGATCCTGCACTGGATTTCCGGCTGGTGATTAGAATGGAAACTAGTGTGCTGCATGGTACTAAACCGCATTTGATTTCATCATTTTTCTATCCCAAAGTGGTAGAAACCAACATATCTTTCAAAGATTTGCGAGCTGAGCTCCAAAACACATATCCCTGGAGTGATGCCGATGTTGTTGAACTGAATTACTTCAGCAGTGACGAGCAAAGATTTCTCCCACTAACTTGCGACGATCATATGCCGTTGCTTTTTGCTGGGATTGCTGGCTGCCGATTTGGTAATCTCCAAATCGATGTGCTTCAGCCACGCGCAGAACGGGCGAAGGGGAAGGGAGTTCAGACATCATCTGTCTACTAATAGCCAGCACCCCGGCACTCCTTGTAGGTCGACACCAAGGAAAGCAAGTGGTTCATGGAGCCACAACATGCCTGCACCAATTCTGGTTCCGATTCAGCTGCTGCTTCTCGTTTACCTTCTGCAGTTGGTGTAGAAGAAGATGCAGAACCTGACGAGGCAGTGCCTACAAATGATGATGAAGACGAGATGATGTTCCCTGAACTGGTCGATGTAGCCAGTCAGCAAGCAGTGGATGATGAATATACGGAGGAGCCCATCAGCCAAGCTAGGTTTGATGACACTGACGATGAAGAGAAGGTGGAGAACATGGACAGCTTAATCGAGGATGAATACGATGGTGATGACATGCCAATAATTGAGTGGAACAGGGAAAAACCTGAGCTTAGTATGGGTACCATTTTCCAATCAATGGTGGACTGTCGGAATGCAGTGACAACATGGTGCATTATATCTAAAAACACCTATAAGATTAGAAGGAGTGAGCCAGCAAGGTTCACAGTTTTTTGTCCATATCCTAGGTGTAGGTGGAAGTTGCATGCATCTCGTATGATAAAGAGCAAATATATTCAGGTAATCCAAGTTCAGTTAGTAATTTAGTTTCAGATCATTGAGTAAGGTTTCTTAACTGTTTTTTACCCTTTTATTTTGTTTCAGATAAAGAAAAACCCACACAAGCACACCTGTCCACCTAGAGGGGGAGGGGGGAAGGCCAAAACCAAGCTAGCAAAAACTAGGTGGGTGGCAAATGCTATATTGGATTGGCCGAGAGAAGAACCTGGACTTGGTCCAACAGCACTCCATGGGAAGCTTTTCGAGAAGTACAAGATAGATTCCTTACATGAGAATTTTCAATGCTAGGGAAAAGGCTCTTGACAGAATTAATGGTCAATGGAATGACAGTTTTCAGCTGCTTTACACTTTCAAAGCTGAAGTGGAGATGGCATGTCCAGGGAGTGTTGTAGAGATTGACAAGCATACAGTTCCATTCAAAATAAAAGGGAAGTCATTTGAGAAGGAGTGCTTCAGAAGGGCTTTTGTTTGTTTCAAGGCTTGCTGGCAGGGGTTTCTAGATGGTTGCAGGCCCTATTTGGCTGTAGATGCTACACATTTGACTGGAAGATGGAGAGGACAACTAGTAGCAGCTTCTGTAGTTGATGGACACAACTGGCTATTCCCAGTTGCATTTGGTGTGGTGGAGGCAGAGTTTGAGGAAAGTTGGGTCTGGTTTCTACAGCAGTTGCGCAACATTATAGGCACACCCCCAGGTTTAGCTATACACACAGATGCTTGCAAGGGTTTAGAGAGTGCAGTAGAAATTATATTCCCTGGAGTGGAGCATAGGGAATGTATGCGACACCTAGCGCATAATTTCAAAAAGAAGTTCAAAGGTAAAGTTTATGATGAGAACTTATGGACAGCATCATACACATGCAGCAAAAGGAAGCATGAACACCATTTGAGAGTGTTGTATGCTCAAAATCCTCTTGTGAAGAAGTACATGGATGCACATCATGGCAAGGTGTGGTCAAGAAGCAAATTCAACGAAATCTACAAAGTAGATTATGTGACCAGTAACCTTGCAGAATGCTTCAATTCAAAGTTCAAGTCAGTGAAAGGGCTCTTGTTGTGGCAAACATTTGACAAGATGAGGTAGATGATCATGATAAAGATGGCTCTTCGCAAAAGAATTGCAGAAACACAATATGTTGGTCATCAAATGCTCCCATCACTGATTAAGGCATTGCACTTGAAGGCAAGAGGACTGAAGATGAAATGTATTCAATCTGGTACATATGAGGGAGAGGTTACCTATACTGACACTAAAAATAGGGTATGGAGGTATCCTGTGAACCTAAGTACTAGAGAATGTACTTGTAGGCAATGGCAGATCCCTTGGAAGCCATGCATACATGCCCTACATCTAATGACCGTTATCGGGGGTGCAGATGGTGAAGTTGATCAATATTGCTCTGAGTATTTCTCTGTTGCCAAATTTATGGTTGCTTATGCTGACAATGTGCCTGCACTCTTGGGGAAAGATCAATGGAACATAGTAGATCCAGGGTTCAAACTTCACGCTCCTGTCATTACTAGACCACCAGGAAGACCAAGGAACCAGAGGATTAGAGCAGGTGAGGAGGGTCGTCTACCAAAGAAGCGTGCTTGCAAAAGATGTGGAGTTCTGGGGCATATTGCTAGGCTTTGTACCAATGCAGTGGATGCATCATTTGGAGAGGAGGAAAGATGGACAGCAGCCAATGTAGAGGCGAATGCAGCAGCAATGGAGACTGAAGATGCAGTGGATTATGCAGCAGCAAATGAAGCAGTGGAGAATGCAGCAGCAAATGAAGCATCTTGGTATGTGTTTGCATTTGTGGAATGCAGCTACCCTTTTGTTTGCATTTGTTCTCTTTTTTGCCTATGGCTTATAATTTTATTTACCAGCTCTAGGGAGAAAAGGCCAAGAGATGAAGAAGCCGAAGATTTTGAAACCACGACCTTTGATGGTTTTGAAGCTATAAGAGAGGAAGAGGAGGGGGTAATTTTTCCAATTGTGCCTTTAAAGATTACTGAACCCATAGATGACCGTCAAATGGTCGTCAAGTCCTCGGCGAGTGGAACTACTCCATTAGCACCTCCACGGCGAAAACCCCAAGTAAAGATCAAAAGGAACAAGAGTCTGAAAGAAAAGAGCATCTCAACTAGGGAAACCAGGAGCAAGACGGTGAAGCCAACTGCAAACACAAGGAGCAAGTCGAAAATTTGAATTAAGTTGTTGGGAAATGTTTGTGTTGTCAATTTGAGGGCGAGTCGATCGCTTAAGACTTGGTAGATTTGTATTAAGATGTTGGCATCTTAAAACTTGGTAGATTTGAGCTACTGTGAAAACTTATCAGTTGTAATAAGGTTGCTTCTACTTTGGTTTCTTATTTGAGTCAGAATTCAAATTTCCATCAAAATTTGAATTTGGGCCAAAATTTGGATTCGAGCCAAAGTTGAAGTTGAACATTGGAGGTTCATTGCTCTGTGTGGTGTATTTGATCGAGCATTTGAAGTCCAATATTCGTAGGTGAACAGTCCGAATGAGAAATGTGCTAGAAACGAGCTCGAAAGCTAGGGTAAACAGCCCTATTGGTAATCAAGTTTTTTTTGACCTTGTCTAAATGAGGCATATATATATATATATTTATTAACACTTGTTCCATATATATAGGGTAAAAACGAAGTCTCACTATTTATTGATTAATATTCATATTACTACATTTTTTTGAAAAAATATGCTTTTAATTCAAAACCGTCAAATAACACATTTTAGATATGAAAATGAAAAAGTAAGTTCAGATCCTTCTTATTCACTCCAAAATGAAGCTATGGAGATTTTTCTGATTTTTTTTGAATTATTTTGAATTTTTTTCAAACCCTAAACCCTCTCTCCCTATTCTACGAACTCTGAACATGTTCATAGGTGATTGCTCATTTGTGTGAAGCGTTTTTTCATGAAAATGACCTACACCAAGTTTATATTTTTTTCTCATAACCTTGTCACATATGATGGCTATGTGTGCAAGAATTACAAAATTTTGAATTTTTTAAAAACATTTGAACTTGATTTTGACACATCACTTCAAAAAATGATTTTTCAAAAAAAACGCCCGTATTCCGAGTT
Organism: Aegilops tauschii subsp. strangulata; assembly: GCF_002575655.3. Lineage (NCBI taxonomy): Eukaryota > Viridiplantae > Streptophyta > Magnoliopsida > Poales > Poaceae > Aegilops > Aegilops tauschii. The sequence goes on from NC_053037.3 coordinate 395,063,968, forward strand.
TATATTTTTTATGGTAACTAGGTCTCATAAACGGACGAACTACGTTTTTTTATATTTTTGCGATTTTTTTAATTTAGTTATGGCCATTTGAAATCTAGTCAAACCCTAATAACCCCGTTGACTGGCTCATAACCCCGCAGAAATGCTCCAAACCCTAGCGTCGAACATCCGCTGTCGGATCCTACCAAGCGCCAAACACCACCCGTCAGATGTGGGGGCAGGCATGCGCGATCCGCGCGACGCTGGTTTTGCATCCTGATTGGCTACTGCACTGTCCTTCTCGGGTTCTTACGATCTGCCCCACTTTACATATGAAATTGTATTTTTCGCACATGACCACCACATGTCAGTGTTACGAGTTGGTTCAAATATTCCAACTGCAAAATACAATGTGGCAAGTCATCAATATAGCTTTCCCTTCTCCTCTTCTCCATCTGACAGACAAAGGCATCGAGCAGCTCTCGAGTAGTTCCTCTGTTTCTTTCCCCATCTTCTCGTTCTTCTTACTCTCGAGCAATTCCTCTATTTCTTCCTCTCCGGCGATATGTCGACCTCCTCGTCAGCCCCCCGTTCCACGTGGCCGGTGTATGGTCCAGTGCCGATGACTCGATGCACTGACTGCCCACGGACTGCGCCACTGAAGCGGTTGACTTCGGAGGAGAAGAATGGGAACTTTGGGCGCGAGTTCATCAAATGCGAGAGCAAGCCGGAGGGGCAGGTTATATCTGAGTTTTCCTCGCATCCTTTATCTCTAATTTCTCAAAAAATATGTCAGATTTGGGATTTGGGTTACATGATTTCGTTTTCAGATTGTGAAGAAATGCCACCATTTCGAGTGGATGGATGATTACATCTAGAGGCTTCAAGGGTTGGGCTTGATGGATTCGAGGGGGAATGCAATCCGCGAGTTCAATCTGCCCCATGACAGTGCCGCTCCGGCAGGAGCAGCGCGTCCAGAATACCCGACGGTGGTAGATGTCGAACTGAAGACAGAATTGAAGAAGATGAACAAGAACTTGAAGCAGCTGATTGAGTTGAAGAAGCAATCCAATCTGATAGCTTTAGGAATACTTGCTCTAGGAATTTTTTACTTGATGGCCATCTCTCGTTAGAGATGTTTGTCTACTGTTGTTGCCACTGTTTAGCAATCCAAGTCTGTTTATCTCAAATGCAACTCTGTTTAGTGCAACTGTCGATCTCTGAATGTATGCAGTTTATTGTTATGTTTCGACACTTTCAGTTTCGGCAGAAGACAACTACCAGTTCAGTGATAGGATTATTTTGTTAGCTAATAACCTCGAGTGTTGGATCATACCCTGGCTTGTCAGATGACAGTAAGCAGTACTTGAGCAGCACAAGGGATATACATCAAGTTCATCTCTTCTCTCTCGCACTTGCCAAACTTTTGTCCTCGAGTTCGTCAGTTCTGCTAGAAAAAAGACCTAGTTCGCGGGCCCAAAGAGAATCAAGCTGCAATAGGCCCACAAAGGATAAATGAGGCCCAGAAACAAGCGATGTTTCTTTTTTTGTTTAGGAACGATTGCTTTGTTCTTTTTTGTTTCTGATTGATTTTTTCATTAATTTGATTGCCCAATCTCATCTATTTCATTGAGGAATTTTTTTGGCTTTCCTTTATGGGTCCCTTCATTTTTTTTGATTTGATTTCTCTTCACCGTATGTGCTTTTGTTTTGCTTGCTCACAACCTGGCTTAGTTTGGCGCTGAAGTAATTTTAGAATCAAAGTATTTGCAAACAGCAGTATTATTATGCCTAGCAAACCAATAGTTCAGTATTGGAAAAAGAGGTCCAACCCTCTTTTTTATATACTTCAAAAATAGTGTAGTTTTCTAGATATTAAAGTATATAAAACTACACTTTTGACTAAAGCCAAACATCTCAAAGTATTTGATACTTCAATATTTATGGAAACCAAAGTATTCTTGGAATACCTAAAAAATACAGAGCTCCCAAACCAAAGCCGTGTACAATATGTTCCTATTTTTAGAAGGCATCTATAAACACATCATTTTTAGTTAGTTTGGTTACTTTTCCCACGTCAATTAGCCGTGTCTAAACTTGGGACAAACAAAATACAAACATAACAAAGCATTAATATAACACACATAACTTAACTTAGATAGGGTTGCTAGGGCAACACAAGTTCTTACATATAACACGACACCGATAGATAATTAACCTTACATAGATAGGGTAGCTAGCTAGGGAAACACACACACCAAACTCACACTACATAGTAGATAGGGTAGCTAGGGCAACACGGCCATGTCTTCACCGTCGTCTTCACCTTAACCGCCGGCTTCACCGTCTTCTTCGCCGCCGGCTTCAGTACTGCTCCTCCTCAAGGCCGTTCTCACCGAGGTAGTACGGGAGGCTGTGCATGCGGTTGCAAGCGGGGAAGACGCTCTCGAAGTCGGTGAAGATGTTATAGGTGGTGAATGCGATGAACTCGCACCCACACCAAAACACCTTGCCGAGCAGGTAGTAGGCATCGAACCTGTTGGTGAAGTGGGCGACGAGCCCTATCACTGGAGTGTTGGCGTGGGGACGCTGCTCCACGAGGTTGAACATGGGTGGCGAGGGAGGTGGTTGAAGCCCGCACGGAGGAACCCCCATGCAAGCTCAGTGTTACCCCTCCAGCGTGAGAACGCCCACACGCGGAGCGATGCCTCGACGGCGACGTTGGCGGGGTACCGCTCTTCCGGCACGGTGGGCGGCTCGCGGAACGTCGGCCCGTTGTACTGCATCTTGCTCGCTTCGTTGAGTGTTTGCTTTGGCTTTTGGGGGAAGAATATAAGGGGGAGGCGCAGATGGATCTGTAGAAGAAGAGGCAATGAAGGGCGGTTTAAATAGCCGGGGGAGACGAAGAGGGTACATGCGGAAACGGCGTAAATCGTGACTTGGTGCGTACGTGAACCGATGCAATCATCAATGTGTGAACGTGAATCGATGTAAGCGTGCTCTGCGTGCACGTCTGCCTGCCTCCCCCTTCTGCGTGCTCTGCGTCAATTGATGCCACAACTGGATCGAGCGGCAGCCGTGCGGCGTGAACCGATGCCTGGACATATGGATGCGAGCGTGCAGCCTTCCCCTTCTGCCACCGGCACGTATGCATGTGACGCGTGAAACAACACTGTGGAGCGACTGAATCCACCAGCAACCATGCGGCATTGATCGATGCGTGCGTGTCGGCGTGCATGCATGCGATCAGGTCTAGGTCACTAGATGCGTGCGTGGCGGCGTTCGCATGCATAGCAGGCTGCATCGATGCCAAAGCCGGGCATGCATAGCAGGCTGCATCCATCGATAGCATGCTTTTTTAATTTATTACCAAGAAACTAACGGGCCCGTCCTATGAACACAAACATGGCCCAACCAGCGAAGCCACAGCCACAGTCAACAGAGTCCAACGTGGCCCCACAAGTCAGAGTTAACGGCCAAGACAGCAAACGTGTGCTATGAACATTTGTGAGAGTTTCAGCTAAGGGAGTGGGGAAAAGTGAGCAAAAGTTTGGAGCATGGGGAAAACTGAGCACAACTAAGGAATTGGGGCACAGATGGAATAAGCCCTTAAATAAAATATATTCCTTTGTTGTAGGGAAAAATTGGCTTTATGCAAAATTAAACTTAGAGCTTTCCACCAGCCAAATATGCATGTAGTGATAGCTATTATTCATCATTATCCTATGGTGTGAATTTGCCAGTACATTCAATGTACTGACCTACATGGCTGCAACGTCTCATGTTGCAGGAATCTTACAACGAGTAAGTGATACGTTAGGGTTACAATTTCTACACTCAACTTTGCCGTTGGTGTTGAGGGGAATCCACAACCTTGTTGTTACTTCCGCTATTTGGATTGAGGTCATAGTATTTACGTTACTTTATACATGTGATTTACCTCTGTTATAAATCCCTGAGTACTGTGTGTGTCAGCATACCGATCCAGGGATGACACTTAAGCACAGAGTCTTGACCGTCTGAGGTCGGGTCGCTACAGGATGGTATCAGAGCACATGTTGACTGTAGGACGTGACCCCTAGAAACTGGCAAGCCATAGGAAATATTTTCTCTACAAACTTCATTTTCAAAAAGATCTTTTACCTCTCTTCTCTTCTGAGCTTATTCAAATATTCCCTTTTAGTGAGACTATACCCCTTTTCCCCTTTTGACCACGAAGATTCAACTGATGAGGCTACTCCGAGAAGGACAAGATATCGGACAACTAAGACCATTTCGGAATGAAGAGGATTTTACCGTGCATTATAATAATGGAAACTACAACGGTTGAAGACTCCGAAGACTAGGAGAATTTTAAGGCTCTGAAGAATTCCCAGATTTGTGTGACCTAGGAAGGTTACCCTTATGGAACTTGGCAGACTATGGAAGCTGTCAATACCCGAGGTCAAGGTGTATCGGAGAAAGACCGAAACATGGAGCATTAGAACTCAAAGTTTTGTCAAGAAAACCCTAAGGCAGAAGATATCAACTATGGAATGATAGCTCATGGCAATGACAAGGGAAGAAACATGGCTATCCATGATGTTATCGCCCGCTTATGCTATTGTCACCGTGCTGAGTTAAGCATGCATTTCTTCGGAAGGATTGGATGGTAGAAGGCTAATGGAGCACCTATCTGCAAAAGATGAAGTTTTAACCTTAGCTGGTGTATCACCAGGATCTGGAGAATTACATCAGGAGTTTTAAGATGGACCTGCAGGATGCCGTATTTTGACAAAGAAGCATTTTGTGAAAAACTTGGGACCCAGAAGCTGAAAGTAGCCAAGCTGGAGGAGCAAAACCTCGAGAATACTGGAGATTCATCAGGAACTGAAGGACAGTAGTACCATGGCTCATGCCAAGGATGTTGAAACCCCGAAGTTTGGAACGCAACTCCAGAAATATTAAGGGATGTCACGAGAGACTTCACGTCAACAAAGATGATCTGGCAAAAGAACTTGAGAAGGACAAGCACGATCGGAAGAAGCCATCGGAGACATGAACAAGACTTGAAGAGTTTGATGACTTTGAAGATTTATTGACCTTTAGAAGACCAAACCCCTGTTATATACCTACGTTAGATGCGACGACTGTGAGCTGTCATTTGTTTGATGTTTTCTGACACCCACAAAATAAAATCTGTCTTTTCAAAACTATTGCTTGTATTGTGTGTATCCCTCTCTATCTCTCTCATCTCACCCCAAAACCCATGGACCCAATAGAGGATGAATGGAGATGAGCTTGTGACCGATGAGTCAATTGGAGACAGACCGATGGATTCAGAACATGGAGGATCACCTGGAGAATAACACTATAGCCGGAAAGAATATGGCCCAGCATGATCTTCAGTGCTTTGAAAGTGGTGCTGCTACTTGGTGGAGGATGTACCAAACCATCAATGGATGTCAAGGAGTAACCACTTGGAAAGAATTTAAGCTAACTCTGCTAAAATCTCGGCTTGTGTCCCATAAGATGAAGCCTTATGGAAATGATATGAAGAAGCCTTGTGCATGCAAGCTCTGTGGAGAAATAGGACACAATCATAAAAAACACCAGGGTGAATGCCCTGATTGTGAAGGAAGTCACCCAGCTGAAGAATGCCCAACTAGGCAGATTACTTATTTCTTGTGTGAAGGGACTACCCACTACCCTGCTCAGTGTCACATTTACCCCATGGTACAAAGAACCGTACAGCAGAAGAAAGAAGTAAAGAAAGGAGCTCTTATGGAAATTTTAGAAGAACCCGTGATGATGGAAGATGTCGGGGACACACCCAAAGAAGACCCAATTAAAGCCTGCACCAAGTCTTGATATTCATGTGGAGAAGAAGGACACATCTCCCAGAATTGTATGAAGGGGGACCTAGTAGCATTCCCGGCGGTGGAAGTAGAGTATTACCCTTAGGAAATAGAAGCCCTGATTGGAACAGAAAAGTCCAGGAGGAGAAGTAGATTGGATACCAAGAAGGACCTGAGTAATATCACCTATTTCAGGTGCAAGGAGTCAGGGCACTACTTCAGCAGTTGCCCAAAAAGGAAACCTCAAGACTTGTCAGAAGTAATATGTTTTCGTTGTAATGAAGCAGGGCACTTTGCCAGAGATTGTCGCAAGGAGAAGGAGACTTGTGATAATTAGTTGTGTCTGTGAGAAATATAGTAGTAGCAGTGTGAACATTTCTTTTATATTAAGGTGTTGAGTTGAGGCATGTAATGGCAATGCAGGAGATTGTAGTAATTTGGGAATCAATAAAGTTAGCATCGTTGGTACTGATTTGGATTTTATGAGTAATTACTCTATGAAGAAAGGTTTTGACCATTTTCGAGGATATGAGAAATATGGTTTATGGATAAATTTGTGCTTTTTATGGGTGGCAGTACCTTGTGAGGACACTTGACCCTTGGAAAAGATAATGATGTTCCACGGAGTGGACTACAAACAGAATAATTGCGAGTTTTATATGGATATGTGGGATACCCCAAGAATATGAAGGGATGAAGTACTATTGGATATAAAGGAGGTAGGATGTTGGTAATATGGAGCAAATTGTAACTCCATGATGAGTCTAAGTAATCACATCTTAGTTTGGTACCAATAGAAGGAAGGGAGACCGTAAAATGGGATGGAATTAAGAATGCTAGGAAGTTGGATGTCGGAATAACGAGCAGTTCCCCGATGATGAGTTCAAGGTTTATAAGTGATGAGGTGGGCCATAACCCACAGGCCCAGGACCTGCCAAGAAGCAAGCACACTCTTGCTGAAGGAAAAAAAACCTGGAAGAAGATACGACTTCATCAATAGACGATCTTATAGGAGTTACGCAAAACTTGAGAGTTATGAAGGAACGATAGATGTTTGTTTGGCTTGCGGAATCAATGGATATATATGAACTTAGTTCGTCGACAAGAGAAATTCTGCAATGCTTGTGAGGATGACCGAGTGTTAGAATGCGAGATTTGCTAAACTATATATAAGGTAATGATTTGGGTGCGGGATAGATTGATCACCATACCGACTTACTCTTATTATTCGCCTTGCTATATGGGATGGTAAATCTGAGTGACTTGCCTATAGTAGAGAGACGGCGATATTAAACCTTGTTTGAACCTTAGAATGGTATGACAATTTTCCCCTTGTACAAGGCAGCTTTTGCCAATCGTAGGTCATACGGCGAGGTTCAACCTAGGCCCATTTCCTGCAGGAGAAACCATAAATTGTTGACCACCATGAGATATCGAAAGTTGTTTAGTATTGGCGCCAGACCCATCAGCTAAGTAGACCCGATCACAGAAGAACCATACCAAGAGAAAAAAGGACACAATAATTGAGGCAAAGGTTATGTCACTACCGGAAGAGCCCAGAGAAGGAATTATTCCGAGAATCTGAGAAGACCGACACTGTCAAGAATAGGGATGGAGTATATGAATTTTGATGGAACCGTATCAATGCTTCTAAGGGTGGTAGCACCCGAGACCCCGGAGACGATCGGTGGATTTTGAGAAGACCCCCAAACCTAACCTATTTCTTTCTAGCCTCTCCGAATCTTGAGGACGAGATTCATTTTAAGGGTGGTAGGTTTGTAACATCCCAAAATTATAAATTTTGGAATGTTATATTAAATAGATAGTTATGATTGATTGTTTGTTTGATTGTGTGAAATTGAGTGAAATTTGAAACTTTTTGAATGTTAAATGAGAGGGAATAAAAGGACTTTCCCAAACTTTCATTTTTCCATTTATGATCTCCATGAATTCAAATCCATTTAATCACAAAACCTTAGAGAGAAGATGACATGACTTCTTCCATTTGAATAAATGAAAAGGGTTTTGAAAAGATTTGAATTTTATTTGGAAATATTTTCCAATTCAGAAACTTTAAGCAACCCAATGATTTTCATGAGAGAAGATAAATGACTTCTTCAAAACATATGAAATATGAGTTGGAAGTTTAAAAGAATCAAATTTAAAGTCCTTTTGAAATTATTTTCAATTTTGAGTTATTTGGGTTTTATTCAAATTATTTTTCTCCAAAAATAAAATATATGGAAATTAGGGTAAAATGATTCCCTACAATAGAAAATTGGAGAGAAATAAATTTGAAATTATTTGAGTATTTTTAAAATGATTTTTATTGGATTTTATTAGAGCAGTAGCACTGTTTGATTTATTTGAATTTTTGTGGATTTTATTTTATGCTAGAAAAATGTTCATGTTGTAGAAAATCTTTTTCTGAAAATTTTGATATATTACATTCCTATATAATATTTTTATTTCTTTTTATTTCTTTTGATTTTATTATTTTTGTCTGTCTGTTTTTTTAAATCTCCGGGCCCCGAACTGGGTCGAGGCCCAGCCGGCCCAACCGCGCCTTCCCCGACCTCGGGCAGGTCTCCGCCTCCGGCCCGCCGCCGCCGCCGCCGTGATCTCCGCGGACTCAGCGCCCCGCCGCCTTTGCCCCCTGCCCCTTCCCCACGCCTCCGAAGGCCGCCCCTCCTCCAAAAATAGCGTCGCCGCCGCGCCGCATCTCGCCTCGCCCCGCGCCGCTCCTCGCCGCCGCCCGCCGACTTCGCCGCTGCTCCGCACCTCGCCCGAGCCGCGCCGCTGCTGCATCGCCGCCGCACTTCGCCGCCTGCGCCGCGCCGCTGCCGCGGCGCCGTAGCCTCGTCCGCGCCACTGCCGCCCCAACGCCGCCTGTCGCCGGAATTCCGCCACCGTCGGACTCGCCGCCGATGCCGAGCCCCTCCGGTTTTCGACAAAGCCGCCCGGTTTACCCGATTTTATTTTAAGTTTTCGGTTTTTCTTTTAGATCTGGTTTATTTATTTAGGTTAATTTAATTAGAGATCGTTTGTTCGTTTAGGTTTTTCAGTGAACGGATTCGTTAGATTAGTTACTGTTAGCGAGCGTTCGCTCGATGGATTTTTCTTTTTTCTGTTTTTTTACATTAGGGACCTATCCGTGAATATTTTATTCGCATATTAGCCCCTGATCTTAAAACTCTCACTACTTTTTACTCGTTTATCCAAATCCGACGGAACCAATGCCCACTTCTTTGTTACGATCCCCTCTATCCAGTAAAATAACTTAAACTTGTTTTTGAAAGTTTTAAAATTTGAATTCAAATAGATTTGTATTTGCACATTGTTTGATCGTAACTCGAGTTTTATAACTCTGATTTAATCGATTCTTTTTGCAAAACGAAGCTCTTGACCTAAACTTTCTGATAAGGCCAAATCCACCTAATTTTGGTACTATTAGAAATTGTTTTATGCTGCAAGAGTTAATTGGTTGTTATCAAAGTTTTCCGAGATCTTTTCTTCGATTCTTTTTGCATGATTGCTTATGTGTGGTTACTATTGCTTGCTTGCGATAGATTGACCGGAGTGAGACGAGTAGAACTATCAGGAGTTATGAGTGCGAATCTTCTACATCAACAGTACGAGGCAAGTTCACACTTTGATCATATCCCTTTATTACCCAGTTTTTATGCATTAGTTCAACCCCTCAAACATTGCATGGTTAGGATTTGATAACATGTGGGTATCGGGAAGTAGTTGATAAGGTAGGAACCTATTGTCTTGCATTCAACCCTGGGAGTTACTACGTTATACTTATACTACTATGCTATGCTCGTAGACGTGGTTTGGTTTGAGTGATTCATGAAAGATGTGAGAGTATTATTAATTAATGGTTAATTTAAGGTGGCTACTTTAATACACATCTGGGTGGATTGGTTGAGGCACCCTGGAGCACCCAGTGGTTTGCCCGGGCACCTGGAGAACCCAGTGCTTGCCCAAGGGGGTCCCGGAGTACCCGTGTGATCACCCTATGGAATGCCACCCAGGCTCAAAGGGATCATATTATTCATGCTAGAAACTTCCGTGTGCAACCACAAGCCATTATGGGCTCTGGAATAGTTGAGTAAGTTGTGTGACCTCTGTCAGTGGTAGGCTAGCAGATGTAGGGGGATGTAGGTGGTACTGTCTACCCAGAGTAAAGAGTTAATGCTTCTGAAAGACTGTGTCTCGGTCATCTGTTTCTCAAACACCATGTAGTGTGAGAAATCCAATGGAGGAGATCGAGTCTTGTGGGGGAAAGTGTGCAAACCTCTGCACAGTGTACAAACTAATCATGATTAGCCGTGTCCCCGATTATGGACATCTTGAGTCTCTGGTATTTGGATTATCATGTTGATCTCATCACTTTAAGTAATAAGATTGTTGGGTTATTCATATTTAATTAGGATTGAGTTGGAGGAACCTTCTCAATATTTTCAAACAGCTGTGTAGTTATAAAATATATTCCTTTGTTGTAGGGAAAATTTTGGCTTTATGCAAAATTAAACTTAGAGCTTTCCACCAGCCCAATATGCATGTAGTGATAGCTATTATTCATCATTATCCTATGGTGTGAATTTGCCAGTACATTCAATGTACTGACCTACATGGCTGCAACGTCTCATGTTGCAGGAATCTTACGACGAGTAAGTGATACGTTAGGGTTACGATTTCTACACTCAACTTTGCCATTGGTGTTGAGGGGAATCCACAACCTTGTTGTTACTTCCGCTATTTGGATTGAGGTAATAGTATTTACGTTACTTTATACATGTGATTTACCTCTGTTATAAATCCTCGAGTACTGTGTGTGTCAGCATACCGATCCAGGGATGACACTTAAGCACAGAGAATTGACCGTCTGAGGTCGGGTCGCTACACATATTGATGAGTGCGCGTATGGGAGCTTAGTTTAGTTTTACATAGGGTTGGTCAAACTAAAAAGAAAACCGTATTAGTACACGTAAACATTGGACTGAGGCAGCGCTTATATTAGTTACCACAGCCACGATACAGAATCCCATGCAAGCGCGTGAACCGCGGCCGCGCGGTCGATCGAACGGTGCGTCACCGTGTCGCGCTCGAAGGACATCCACCGAACCTTTTTGTGTGTGTGAAAACAATCCCCGAATATTACTCAATTTTTTTTCCTGGAAAAGTTCTTGACGCTGCAATATTTCCATATATTTGAATTTAGCTCCAGTTTGTGTTTATTTGGATTTGGACGTTTTAGGTGCGCCCTAGTTTTTTTAATACTGATTTTGTGTGTGTGACTGAGAGAGAACGTGTGTATGTGTCCATATGTGTGTTGTGGCGGAAGGGCAATGTGGAGACGGTGTGTGTGTGATATTTCGTCGCATACACAGACATTTCTCTCCATAGGTTTGATTTCTCTCAATACCTGACACACACACACACATCGCACAAACACTCCCCCTCCCCCGAGCACACAATTCATCCCCATCCAAGGCTATATGGCGACCACTCTGGCTTGTGCTTCTCTGCACCCTAGCATGCACAACACCTCAACCTTCAAAGAGGGCATCGAGGAGATCGAAGACGGCGACCACACTGCACTTGAGAATGCGGGGCCATTTGGAAGCAGGATGATGCGACGACGGCTGACTGACTCCTCACCCCTCTCTCCCGCACAAAAATACCAATCCCTCTCTCTCTCCCACACAAAATTATCAATCCCTCAACCCACGAGATCCTTCCCCTCTCGTCCATGTTTTTCCAGCTCTCTCATCAAACCTGTTGTCTCTTCTCCTTCCACGTCTACATAATTCGGATGCACACACATCTCACGTATATTACATGTCTCCATCTATCTCACAGACCTAACTTCTTCCTCTCTCTTTATCTCTCTCTCTCTCGTTAGGTTTGTCTCCTACTCTCTTGTCCACATACACAGAATCTTTACCGCCCTATCTGCTCCATCTTCGCAAGCTCTCTCTACACGTTTCATTCACACATTGGGATGTGTTCAGAATGTTGCTTTTATATTGGATGATGTAGAGTTATGGTTGGTTTTGTTGCATCCTACAAAGTAATAACTATGAAATGCATTTAGATTCTCATTTGATTGGGATTATGTGAGTTTGAGCATATTATGAAGTACTATAGACCTCGTATACATCTTGGAATTCAACAATGATTGTAACTATTGAATTGTATAGACCATTACATTCGAAGTCAGTAGCCTAATATATTTATTTCACAATTACAACAAATGATTAATTCACAAACTAAGAAAACAAATGTGTACTCCCTCCGTTTTTATTTAAGTCCGCGTATTAGCATTGGTCAAAGTCAAGTTTTGTAAACTCTCAGAAAGTTTATAACAAAAAAATTAACATATACAATAACAAATAAATACCATTAGATTCATTATTGAGTGTACTTTCACATCATACATATTTGTTACGGCAAATGTTTATATTTTTCTTTAAACTTGGTCAAACTTTAGGAAGTTTGACTTCGGTCAAACCTAATATGCAGTTAATAAAATCGGAGGGAGTACTAGTAGTTACTAGTACTACTCGCTAGTTGCTTAGCCCAATAACCCAACACGCCACACGGGGAGTTCAGTGTCACAAAATTTTGAGGTCGGCAGGAAAATCTCCCGCGACCCTAATTTGAGCAGTGCGAAGTTACCATCATAACCTTCGGAAGGGGTCTACAGATTATAATTGGTAGGGGCCTGTTTACGTAACTTCAGGTTCCCCCTACCCAGCCAACCCTCACCCCGGCACCCAGAGTAGTACACTTGAATACACCCCATTTTCTATCCCCGCACCAAAATAGCCTTCTCCACGGCACTGCAGCCTTCGTGCTCCTCCCCTCCTCCATCGGCGCACTCGTCCACCGCAGCACATTTGCCTCATCGACGACCTCATACGCCACACTGGAGCCAGTCCACCGTCGTCGTGGTACACGGAGCCTCTTCCCCGGCACCGTCTTCCACGGTCTCGGATCTGCTTCCCAGAAGCCGACGCCAAGCGCAGAAGCACCACCGTCATGGACAATGAACTAACTCCCATTGCCGACCATGATGCATAGAGGCCGCCGTGACCATCGTTCTCCTCCTCGATTGGTAATGTGTGTATTGAATCACTTAGAAGTACACGTGCAGTTCCAATTCTGTTCATACCTACCCTTCCAATTTCCTGGTTGCTATTGTTCCCGTAAAAGTAATTGGTTATAGCCTCCATTGTCCAACAGAATATCAGCTTGTAATTGTGCGACGCTCCTGTATCGCGTTGTGCTTGGGTAGGTTCTTCATCTGCAACCAGTAGTGTGGCAAATGATGGAAAGTTTTTTTAGAACTAGCAAGATGCCCATGCGTTGCATGGAACATCAAGAGGCACTTGTATGAGTATTTTATCTTGTAGGAGAAAAGGATGGACGAGGGAAGGCCTCATTTGCAAATCTGGAGAGCGGTGTGGGTATCTTTCTGCAAAATTGCCATAGTTTCCTTCCTATCCGTCGGATATAAATCGGACGGCCTATATTGCAGGATGGCAGGCACACCATCATCACCAACTCTGTTTTTAAAAATAAAAAAAGAGTAGGTAAAAAAGTAGAGAGTAGAGAAGTAGAGATAAATATTAAATATAAAATAAATATAACAGTAGAGAAGAGAGTAGAGATAAATATTAAATATAAAACAAATATAACAGTAGAGAAGAGAGTAGAGATAGCAGGGACGTCGGGAAAGGATCGCGCACGTGGGAAAAAATGGCCGGGCGCGCGCTACTTTTGGCGCGCGGCGTCCGGCGCGCTTTATAAAATCCAACGCCCTCCCACCGCTCTGTGCCCTGCCACCGCTCTCTCCCCGCTCTGTGCCTCGCCACCGCTCTCTCCCCGCTCTGCGCCTCGCCACCCCTCTCTCCCCGCTCTTTCTCGCCTTGCCGCCGTGTCGCCGGGAAACTTGGGGATATCGCGGCGTCCGCGCACGCCCCTCCGGCGGCTTCTTCGCCGAGATCCGGTTCCGCGGGATGCGCCTTGGCCTCGGCAATTTTGACACCGCCAACGAGGCCGCCTGCGCGTACGACGCGGCGGCGTGGCGCCTCCAGTGGCCTCATAGAACATTGAACTTCCCCAACGTGCCGACGCGGGAGCGGGTGCAGGAGCTCGCGCCTCTGCCACGGCTTATCACCGACGAGGATCGTCGCGACAACCGGAGACTGGAGCACCGTCTCGGCATCGCCAAGATGGACGAGGAAGCCATGGCGATGTGGCGCCAACGCTTCCCGCGGGACATCATCAACGAGCGGGAGTTCTACACGCAAAGGAGGGCGGAGAGGGAGAAGAGGAGGGCGAAGCGAGTCTCGTATCGCGAGGACAAGCGTACGCGAAAAGCTGACGCTCAATTCAACATGAGGCTAGGAGCAGCGTCGCCCTGGGAATCCGATGACGATCGGTATCTTCACGCCTACATTGAGACGTCGGAGGAGGACATCACCGAGGAGGAGTCGGATGACGAGGAGTAGCTGAACTATCTATTTTTTATCTATCTATGCTATATCTATGATGAGAACTATGTATGTCTCTACTATCTAGTCTCTACTCGCTATCTCTACTTCTCGATCTCAGCACTGTAAACGCTTTTTTTAAAGCGCCGCGCGTTGCGCTTCTGTTGGAGATGCTCTAACATGGCAGACGAGTGCTTTAATGTTGCCCACAAGATGCGTGAGTATTACTAGTATATTTTTCTTGCCATGTTGAGATTTTACCACGAGTGTGAACATGCAGAGGAGCAATGAAGACCAAACACGGGATATTGGGGACATCTTCAAGGAGCGTGGCAAGTTAAAGAGGAGCTGCACCGAACCTGTAAAATGAGCTTTGGTAAGTAACACCCTTTCAATTACTTTCGTTTAGCCTCGTGTTCTTCAATGTGTATATGTTGTAGTTTCTGTTTCTCTTAGCCTCGTGTTCTTTGATGTGTAATAAGAAGTGTCTAATCGTCCTAGTGCTTTCGTTTTTAGCTTGATGTAGGAAGTGGGTGTTCTCACCTTGTAGTCTGTTTTTATATTTTTTTCCTTTTGAATTCACTTCTCCGAGTCCTGTTTATCTGGCTTCTACTAAATGGATCTGGGTTACTCTGAGTATTGATCTAAACAAGAAGTAACTTCATGTCAGGATGCAGTTCCTGCGAGGAGGGAAGTATGGTCAACCTCGAGACCATGTTTCCAAAATGAGGCTGGATTACACACAAGGTGCCAGTTCCCTAATGATGCTGGATTAGACACAAGGTGCAAATTCCCAGATAATGCTGGATTACAGACAAGCCAGGTGGAGTCGTCAACTATTCGGGTCCTCGTGGCTCTAGTAAAGGCTGAAAGAAAGCGTGCAGCAGCCCTTGAGAATGTAGCTGAGTTCCTGAAGAAGCAAAAAGAGCAATCAGATGCTCTCTTCACCCAAGCCAAAGACGAGATGGAAGAAGCCAGAAAGAAGCTAGCAGAGGCAGAGCAGGCTAGACGTCTCCTGCTATCTAAAACTGTTGTCAATACAAATTTTCCTTCATAATAGCTAGGTTCAAATGTTTATCCAGTTAGCATACCTGTTGTGATGTCCGTGCATCTACTCATGTGGCACAAAATAATTTTTTTTCGGGTCATGTAATAACAGCAATTACTTTCCAAACAATAATAGACGAAGCATTGGACATGGTATGGTTCACGCGCAAGCCCAACATTCCAAGTTCAACTTCCACATCAAAATCATGTTCACAGATATCTGCACATTCATAGATAATGTCCACAACCATGATTCACTTGAAAGCCAAAAAAATGTGAGGAGAGTTATAAATAAAGAAAAACCTCTGGTTCCTACTACGAGTGCAAGCACAACAAGTCAAGACCATGCATAATTAATTATATTTTGGTCATTTTTTGACTAATCGCGAATAACTTCTGGAAGCAGGTATAATTTCTAATGCCGGCCGCGACTGGGGTCCATGATGTTTTGAGCCAAACCGGGCAACACACCGGGTGTCTATGCCGGCGACGCGGTGGTCGTAGCATTCGTGGGTTCAGAGCGGCGGAGGCTCCCGTGGTCTACTATTCCTCGGTGTCGGTGATGTCTGCAAACATGTTGGCCACCTCCGCCAGCATGCCGCGGTTCCGCCAACGTTTGCGTCGGATGGCGCGGCCAACCACGGTGCACTGGACGCCGTGGTTCCCCATGTGCCGGCGTGCAGCAACTAGCCACTCCTCTGCGAGCGGGCTTGGAGCGTCGAGTTGATGCACCAGGGGGCAGCTTGGAGCGGCGGCTCGCTCCTTCGCTTGCCCACCTGCAGCCTCGCCCATCGTGCTGACGTCCTGGGCGGGGAGGGAGGTGGGGCAGCGAGTTTCCTGGCTTGTTGGGGCTCCCAGCCGGCTTTTATGCCGGAGAACTCGTCTTCTTGCTCACCAGATGATGTGGAGAGTTTGGAGAAAATGGTGCAAGGAGGATATGGGGAGCAGCAGTGTGGTGCGGTTCTTTGCAGGCGTCTGGCCTCGTTTAAATAGCGAGCGGACGAGAGGAGCCAGCCGTCGACGTTGTGTTCTAAAATGCCAGCTGGCTCGCGGAAGGACATGTTGCCGGCACACACGCGGATTCAATGGAGGCAGGCGGGCAGTCTGAAGCCGGTTGCATGTGGCGAGGAGGCGTGTTCAGCCTGGCCTGCAGCGAGTGGGGCCCTCTTGGCCGGCGCACCGATTCAATGCCTGTGATATGAGAGGTTGCGTCCGTGTCAGAGCAATCATTCCCTCCAGTCCTTTTTTGTTTGGGTATTAAAAAATCTCATTTTCCATTCACATTTTACAAGTAAAATTCATGGACAAACTTTGACCCAAAATACGATGGGGACTAGTAAACCAGGATGGAGGTAGTAGTTTTTTTTATCAAAGAAGGGTTTCCCCCTTCCGATTTTCATTACTGAAAACCAACATCTAAACCATAGTATTTGCCCTAGAACTACCAGGTTCAACATCTCGCAACATAAACCCATACAACCATACGCCAAGGAGGTAGTAGTTATGAATTCCATTTTCACTCCATACCAATCGTTCTAAAAACTACTTAAGTACTTATAACGCGCCCTTGAATATTGGAACTCTTACCCCGCTAAAAAAATGATATTTTAAACATGGCTACTCGATCTGTGGCAACTGGCACTGGTGCGCGTCGGTCCTAAACAAACGGTTTTTTACCCCTTTCCGCGACAACATTTGGAACTATCGCCAAGTGAGTGTGTGCGATAGGGTATCCTTCCCACACGACCCATAAATCGTCGGGGATAGGCCCTCCTGGGACCCGGGCTGGGGCTGTGTGTGATTGGGCGAGGCATCGAAACCCAAACATTTCCGTAGGTATGTACATCCCACACGGTGAATCCCAGAAATCATATCCATAGGTATGTACATCCCACACGGTGAATCCCAGAAATCATTTCCGTAGGTATGTACATCCCACACGGTAATCCGAGAAAATCATTTCCGTAGGTATGTACATCCCACACGGTGAATCCCAGAAAAACATTTCCGCTCATATGTATATCGCACACAGTCAATCCAAGGAATACGTTTCCGTTCTTATGTACATCCCACACAGTCAATCCAGGGAAAACATTTCCGTTAGGACGTAAATCCCACATAGTTTTATGTGTAGGCTCGTGTGTGAAAGGTGTAACTATCACACACGGTCTTCCTTGGTTAACTGTTTGCTTTTATCAACTATATCACACACAATTTGATGAAGAAAACTGTGTGGAATTGGGCTATCCATCACAACCGCTTTTACTGCTAGAACCGTTTGCAAAGGTCCATGACACATTTAGCAGGTTTATTAGTTTACAATTAATAATTCCAGTATTACGCAAATTCACATTTCATATCGAACAGCTGTTTGCCAATTTCATATCAGGCACATAGATATATTATAACATCACAGTACGGTAGCTACATGAAAACAGCACAGTACAACATATAGCTAGTTCAACTTCATAAGAACAATATATTCATTTCCCTAATCGAGATCATCCAGGCTCATCTTATCCACCTCTGCTTTCAGTTCAGTAAGAACCCGTTTTGCACGGGCCAACTGGGAAAGTGCCTCCTCCTTCGCCAACACCATCTTAGACAAGTCTTTTTTTAATCTGAGCTCATTCCCCACCTTCAACTTTTTATCCCGCATCTTGAAATATGCTTCAACGTTGACAAGACTTTCTCTAAGCCTAGCTGTGTTCACTTCCTCATACCTGCTCCAGAGCTTCCTTAGGCACATCTTCAAAGACTATGGCCACTCTTGATCAACCCGCTCCAAGTAAGAACACTTCCGTTCATCCTATAATATTTAAAACTAGATCAATAACAATTGTAGGGGAAATGGGTTTATAGCAACATAGAAAATCACCAATGCTTATTTTGAAAAACTGAAGGAACATGTTAATTATGACATATCTTCTAAAAAAGATCAATGTACAAATGAAATAATTGGTACTGAGACAACAACCAAATTCTGGAACATCAGAAGCTATAATTAACTACAACGACGCTACAAGTTCTTACTCATGTACAATAAATAACAAATTGAACATTTTATGAGGAAGGTAAATATAACTGCAACAGCATAGCGACAATGTTTGGATGACAACAAATTGATACTAACAGGTGTGTACATGCACAAATTTAGTAATATAGAACTAATAACACTAAGGCCGTCCACTATGTATGCCAAAACAGGTGTAAAGACAACTGTTGCTACATCTCGCACCGGTGCCCTGAACTGGCGAGCCGATGCAGCGGAAAAAAAATCAGGGACCCAGACTCCGGAGCATGTAGTTGCTCCGATGCCCAGTTCCTTCGTGCCATAATGATTTAGTATTTTACTGCTTGGCTGCTCAGATGTGTGGACCAAAGTTGGCTGCACAAACTGCTGAAGCGGTGCCAAATAATTTTCTAATGGCACCGCTGATGAGATGGCAACAATTTAATATACTAGGTACAAACTGTGACACTATCTTAGGATGCGTTTGGTTGAAGGTGATATGAATGGGTTGGGACCGTGACAGTGTCTGAATCACATCTAACAAATGATTTGTAACAACGGAAGAGGGTCTAACCTTGTCTGCACATGCCAGAAACTTCCTCCCAGTGTCCATAGAATCAAACGCAAGTAGCTTCACGCATGGCGATTGATGGTGACAACGAGCAGATAGATCTTCAGCCACCCCGCTCCATTCGTTGCCACTGATGGTCTTAGGGAGCTACAAGAGGAAGAAACGACTCAAATCGACCTTCGGGTAAAAATCCTTCATTCCAAGTCATAGCCCGAGAGAGAGAAGAGAGGCATACCTAGGTGGTGAAGTAGTAGTCGCCGGAGGAGGAACCGCTGGAGATGTCTTTGAAGAAGACCATGGCGACCCCGGCGGTAGGATGCGAGACGGCGAGAGCGAGGAAGCGGCTATAGCTTAGCAAGGAAGGAAGGAAGGAAGGAGGAAACATGGGAAATGTGACTTGTGGTCGGGGGGAAAAGGGGGTGGGGAAGGGGGGCGGGGGTAGATATTTTGGCGGTAGGCAAAAATTTTGGAAATGTGGAGGGAAACTTTGCGCGCGGTGCCGCCGGACCATTCACTTTGAACGATTGTGTGCATCGCAAACGATTCTTCCGCTTTACGCGCATGGGATGAGTTTGATAATTCAAATTTTGGTCTCAAGGCATGGGCACATTAACTTTGAACGCGCGCGGTGCCGCCGGACCATTCACTTTGAACGATTGTGTGCATCGCAAACGATTCTTCTGCTTTACGCGCATCGGATGCGTTTGATAATCCAAATTTTGGTGGAAATTTCCCTGGGTACGTCATTGCATAATTTAACATCGCTTGCTAATTTGGGCACACAAAAGAGCGTACAGCAGACAGACCACACTTACTGAATCGAGCAATTTTAGTAATTACACAGAGCCAGTTGACCTAAACATTGCTCTAACAAAAGACTAGCATTAAAAACAAAGCCTAAGTATGCATAATTAAAAATCCGCCGCCGCGCCGGCCTATGCATCGCCGCTGTGAGATGAGACGTCGATGACTTGTCCTGGAGACATGCCACCATTGGTGGACTCTGTGTTCCCCTGCTGAAGTCGACCGCGTCCTCGTCCTCGTCCTCGGCGCCGCCCTCAAGGTTGTAGTACTCGTAGTAGTGGCTGCGCCAGAGCTCGCATTGGTACTCCACCGCCGATTCCTTGATGGACAGACTCTTCTCTACCTCGACCTCGGCAACGCGCAACTCCTCCTCCCGACGCTCCTTGATCTCCACCGCCTCCTGCATCTCCAGCTCCTGCTCGGCGACCTCATGAGGAAGCAGGTGCTCCATGGCCACCGCCGCCTTTTCAGACGTGGCTTGCATGCTGGAGTCCGAGGTGGCCTGGAATATCTTGGCGTGTGCATCCTCGATCTTGGCGTGGATGGCCTCGACCCGGGCCAGGGTGACATCAGCGGCACGGACGGCAGCTTGAGCACTCTCGGCGTTTGCAGCCGCCGTTGCAGCAGCAGCTGCAGCCATCTTGGCTGCTGCAGCTGCCATGTCGGCTGCCGCAGACGCCCTCTTGGCGGAAGCGGCCGCGCTCAATGCGGATGCGGCAGCACTCTCGGCGCAGGCGGCGGCGCTCGGGGGGGACGCGGCCTTCATACGGGCCTTCACGAAGCGTTTCCACGGCCTCATCTTTGCAAGAAGGGGGTGCGAGAATGGGGATCGGGATTCATGGATTCGGGGGTTGCCGACACTAGAGCAGACGAGTCGACGAAGCTTAAGGAGGGAGACTTAAATAGACCCAGATATTTTCATCGCAAACGGTTCCTAGAAAACAACTGTGTGTGATGTTGTAGATATTTTTTATTAGCTGTGAAAGACGAATTTGGAATAAAGTGCCAACGGATGGTGTTTTAAATGAACGAGAAATTTTGTAGTACTAATACAACTGTCATGTCAAATTTTGGAAAATTTCAGGGGTCATTTGACCTTCTAAGACATTTAAGTGATTTTCTAGCCATTTAATGACCGTAATTGAAATTTGAACTACATGTACATGCAGCAGCTAACCATAACGGTTTGAAAACATATATTTCGTGTACTTGTGTGCGATTTAATTCCATGTGCAGTAAATTGGAAGGAATTTTCAAACATATTGGTCTAACGGCTATGACACAACTAAGCATGGAGTCACATGGCATTTTAATTCCAAAAAATTAAAAAATTTAGAAACACATGAAACCTTGGTTGATGTAATGTCATGCCACCAAGATGATGTGGTAAAAAAATTGGCATGTTTGACAAAAGTTTGGACACACACCCCTCGCAAACCGGAGTAACTCGCTAGAAGGTTCGTGGTTCCGAGAGGGAACAATGCATGTTTGATGACGAACGGGAGATAGCTTCCTCTTACGGCCTTGAAATTTTTTCAACGTCTAACGTGCACTACTACAACTGTAATGTGAAATTTTGAAAAATTCTAGGGGTCATTTGACCTTTCAAAGACATTTAAGTGATTTTCTAACCATTTAATGACCGTAATTCAAATTTGAACTACATCTACATGCAACGCCTAACCAAAACGGTTTGAAAAATCATATTTTTGTGTACTTGTGTGCGAGTTAATTCCACGTGCAGTAAATTCAAATGAATTTTCAAAAATATTGGTGTCAAGACATCGGCAAATGCATGGAGTGCATGCCATGGCATTTTAATTCCAAAAAAATTAAAAATGATTAGAAAAACATGAAACCTTGCTTGATTTAATGTCATGCCACCAAGATGATGTGGTAAAAAAATTGGCCTTTTTGACGAAAGTTTGGACACACACCCCTCACAAACCAGAGCAACTCACTAGAAGGTTCGTGGTTCCGAGAGGGAACAATGCATGTTTGCTGAGGACGGGAGATAGCGTCCTCTTACGGCCTTCAAATTTTTTCCTACGTTTAACGTGCACTAATACAACTGTCATGTGAAAATTGGAAATTTTCAGGGGTCATTTGACCTTCTAAAGACATTTAAGTGATTTTCTAACCATTTAATGACCGTAATTCAAATTTGAACTACATCTACATGCAACGCCTAACCAAAACGGTTTGAAAAATCATATTTTTCTGCACTTGTGTGCGAGTTAAAAAATCATCAGACGATGTAAATATCTTTTGTTCAAAAAAGAAAATGTAAAGATCTGGCAAGACAACCGGCCCCCACACGATTGGCACTCTATCTCGCGGCTCGAGGTTTGGTAGGTGATTAGCGGGGATCATTAATCAGACATGGTTCTGTATTGGAAACCATGAGCTATTATGTTCACACACGGATTTGCTGCGGAAATTGTGTGTAATTCAAACTACAGTACTCGTAAATTCCGGCGACCGGCGTGTGTACTGTCCCCGTCGATCTAGATTCCGGCCGCCAATAAATACTACCTTGCTCACGTCGTCCCGCCTGCATTCTCATATACATCCTCCCCTCGCTCGAGCTCTCTCTCTCTCTCTCAAATCTCTGCCATGGCGCCGTCGGTCTGCCCACGCGCCGATGAGGAGTCGCCGCCTGACGAGGTTGCGCCGGACCCCCAACTTTGGATTGGTTTTAGGGCCAGTACAATCTTTGTCTATGGAAGTCGCTGCCGCCGGCTGAGAAAGCCAGGCAAGTGGCGTTCAAGAAGGAGATGCCGCAGGAGGAAGCCAGGTACCAGGCGGCCTGTGAAGCCCGTGATGCCGCCTGGAAAAAGGAGGCGGCGGAGCTTTGGGGGCGGGCGCGTCGTCGTGCCAAGGAGGTGTACAAAGACGGGTACGTCGCGAGGAAGGTCATAGGCGCTGGGCGCCTCGTCGCTGCGTGGAGGTGGGCCGATAAGCTCCAGCGTGCCACGGACGAGGAGCTCCGTTGGGCGCCCAACGAAATGGTAAGATCGGTCGCGCGCGTCCGCCAGCAAGAGGCAGATCGGTACGTCAAGCGCTGCGTGGCAGAGGAGTCATAGTACTGCCTCCACACTGGGAAGACACCGCGCACCAGGGAGCTGCTGGCGAGGGGCTGCCGGAATACTGGCTCCAGGAGGGATTATTAGTTTTAGTATTGTTCGTTTTCAATTTTATGCATTGTACCTAGTAGTTAAGTATCATCACGTATATGTGATGATATTATATATATATATATATTCTGTGATGACCTAATGAACAATTAATATATATATATATGTATTATGAATTCCATTTTCTATCTGTTATTGTATACTAATTTGAATCTAGCTGTTATCATCCACATATACAGAATGGAAAGCGTATACACACACATTGAAACAGAACATATAAGAATGGAAAACAGAGTACACACATTGAAACAGACCAATAAACAAAGCAATACTATGATTGCTGTAAATACAAAGCTATCCACGTCAAAACAACTTTTCAAAATAAAACGCGTCCATGAGACCATGACCAGCAGCCCTTGCCTGGGGTAGCTCTTGGCTCTGCCTGAACTCGTGCAGGCGTTCGTCCAAGCGGTCGACACGCTCGCGGTACATCTGGAGCGCGATCTCGAGCTCCAAGTTGGCTATTTCATTAGAGATCACTAGCTCGAGGATGCGACAGCCATGTTCCTCTACTGTGCCCAGGCGGTCGAGCCTACGGACCAGTGCGTTGGCATCCAGCGGGCCGCGGACAAGGCGAACGGCGGCACCCATGCGAACGGCACGGCGGGCGTCCGATGCAAGTACGGCGTGGCCGGCATCTGGTGCAAGTACGGCGCTGAGGGTATCTGCCCACTCCTGGCGAGGAATGGGGGTACTGACAGGATGTGTACCCAGGTGCGACGCCGTGTCGACAGCAAGCAAGCACCGATGGATCCGCTCTTGCTGTGCGGCGCGCCGCGCCTCTCGCTCTGCGGCGCTCCAACGGTCTTACCGTGCGGCGAGCCGCAGCCTATCGGTGCGGACGCGCCTAGCTTGCTCTGCAGCGCGCCATCGATCATGTTGTGGGGCGAGCTGCAGCTTGTCGGCGCTGACATGCCTATCTTGATCCGCGGCGCTCAAGCGCCGTGCGCCAAAGGTCTGCTCAACCCTGGTGATGACGCGCATCACAACATCGTCCATCGCGTTTCCGGGGAGCGCCTCGGCCTCGACGGGCCGTGGCGCCTGCTCGTTTTCCTCGTCGACGAGGTTGATGGCAGAGGCGGCGCTTTGGTGGGTTGGCATGCTTGGAAAAGGTGGATGTGCTACAGGCTGCGGTTGTCGCCTCCGTGCGTCGCGTGACCCCTATGCGCAATATAGCAGGGTGGCGGGAAACAGGTGAGTAAATGGCGGGAAACGGTGGTGTGTTCATAAAACACCATCAATTAATGGAAACTTAGCATCGAGCTTGCACAAGAAGTAGATGATGATCAGATGAACACGGACCACACTAGGGATCCCGTCGGTGATGAATTCATCAATCCCAAACGGTTGAATACTAGCAAGCGTTTTCCCACAACACACACGGCCTATTCCATCACAAATAGGTCGGATGGATCAACTGTATGCCACGTATCGCACATTATCAAAAAGTAATGCGGTAGACCTTCTTTAACATGTGTTAAAAAACAAAAAAAACAAGGACCTCGAGGTTAAATTAGCTGAGGGAATGGGGCATTTCGATCATTTGACCGAAATGACCCATCCCATCACCTAATTTAACATCGACACAACTTCCCATCCAGTCACCCATCCGATGGCTGCTCCAGCCTGAGCACACTTAACTTGATAGTTTTCTTACATGAGCTACTGGTGGAACAGCTAGTCCTTGCTGATAGGAATGCCTCTTCGCACCCTTATGGCGTATCCGGATGACCGCCCGTCCCACAATGGCCAATAGATGTTGTGTAGACAGAGCATATCACATACGTCTTATTAGAAGCAATCATCTGCATTATTATCGGTGTTCGCACACATTTATGATTACATACCTGTTTGCCGCGTATCACACACATCTTGTTATATTGAACCATTTCAGTTCTCTTGCCTAATCACAAATAATTCATCCGAGTGAACCGTATGCTGTACATCGCACACACCTTTGATCTGGCTGACCGCTTCTTTTGTGTTGCCTAATCACAAACAGTTCATCCCAGTGAACCGTATGCTGTGTATCACACACACCTCCATCTGGCTGCCCGTTTCTTTTGTTCGTCGTCATCGCAAACAGTTCATTGAACTGAACCGTATGCCCTTCATCGCACACGCAACTAAAACCTGAACCGTGTTTGATGCATCCGTCATCGCAAACGTTTTACACATTTCTGACGGTTTTCATACAGCATTGTTTGCGATTATGGCATCGCACACAGTTTCTCAAAGGGTATCTGATCGTAGTGTCACATTAGCAGTATCCTGCAGTAGTGTGGCGAGCCACTGCCTCCAGGTCGTTCACCTGTGGTCCCGACCATCAACTCCTACGGATCAAATTATCACGCGAGCTGACTATTCCTACAAAGGTGCGCTCCACCACGTACCCTGTACCCGCGCATTGATAATCCACAAGTATAGGGGATCAATTGTAGCCTCTTTCGATAAGTAAGAGTGTCGAACCCAACGAGGAGCTAAAGGTAGAACAAATATTCCCTCAAGTTCTATCGACCACCGATACAACTCTACGCACGCTTAGCGTTCGCTTTACCTAGAACAAGTATGAAACTAGAAGTACTTTGTAGGTGTTGCGGGATAGGTTTGCAAGATAATAAAGAGCACGTAAATAAAAACTAGGGACTGTTTAGATAAAGACACAATAAAGTAAATATAGCGAGTGTGGAAAAGTGGTGGTAGGAGTTGCAAAATTGTCCCTAAGCAATTGACTACTTTACTAGACCGATAGCAAGTTTTATGTGGGAGAGGCCACTGCTAGCATGTCATCCCTGACTTGGAATTCTATGCACTTATGATTGGAACTATTAGCAAGCATCCACAACTACTAACGTTCATAAAGGTAAAACCCAACCATAGCATTAAGTTATATTGGTCCCCCTTCAATCCCGTATGCATCAATTTCTATGCTAGGTAGAAGCTTCTGTCACTCTTCCCCTCCAATACATAGTCCTATCAACATACAACTAACCCTATGGTGTGATCCACGCGCGCGCTCATATGATGGGCACCAAAGGAAAGCAACATAACCATAAGCAAATTAAATCAATCATAGCAATTCATCAACCACCGATAGGACAACGAAAATCTACTCAGACATCATAGGATGGCAACACATCATTGGATAATAATATGAAGCATAAAGCACCATGTTCAAGTAGAGGGTACAGCGGGTTGCAGGAGAGTGGACCGCTGTAGATAGAGGGGGGGAAGGTGATGGATATGTTGGTGAAGATGGCGGAGGTGTTGGTGAAGATCGCGGTGATGATGATGGTGGCCACGGCAGCGTTCCGGCGCCACCGGAAGAGAGGGGGAGAGGGGCCCCCTTCTTCTTCTTCCTTGGCCTCGTCCCTAGATGGGAGAAGGGTTTCCCCTTTGGTCCTTGGCCTCCATGGCATGGGAAGAGCGAGAGCCCCTCTGAGATTGGATCTGTCTCTCTGTCTCTCTCTATTTCTGTGTTCTGGTATTCTGCCCTTTCGCCGTTTCTTATATATCCGGAGATCCGTAACTCCGATTGGATTGAAACCTTTGCCAAGATTTTTTTTTCAAAATTAGCTTTCTTGCGGCCAAAGAAGAGCAGCAACCGCCTTACGAGGGGCCCACGAGGGTCAGGGGCGCGCCCCCTGCCTCGTGGCCACCTCAGGCACCGTCTCGCGTTGATTCTTCCTCCCATATTTCCCAAATATTCCAAAAATATTCTCCGCCTGTTTTTATTCCATTTGATATGGGGTTTCTGCAAAACATAAAACATGCAACAAACACGAACTGGCACTGGGCACTGGATCAATATGTTAGTCCCAAAAATAGTATAAAAAGTTGCCAAAAGTATATGAAAGTTGTATAATATTGGCATGGAACAATCAAAAATTATAGATACGACGGAGACGTATCACGCATGCAGCAATCGTGCACCTAGGGTTTTAGGGTTTACTTGTTAACGGTGCCTTTACGTAACTCTCATGCGTGCGAGACAGCAAGAGACTGACTACGTGCGTGCGCCTCTTCTCTTCGTATATGTACTCCACCGTTTGTCTGGTGTCCAAAAAATTATACAGTAGTAATAACTACTAGCAATGTGCCAATGCGTTGCCACACGATCAAAGTATATTAATACATATTCACCGATTTGATAGAAAAAAGAGTCTAGTTTTGAAATACGTGTATCACTAAAAATATCTTATGTTTCACTCAAAATATATTCCTTTGGCGGTTTTGATGAGATAAGGGAGTAATGTTGTTGGTTTCAAGATTCGAGAAGTGGTATATCTCTAATTTCTATTCTTACTAGCAAGATGCCCATGCGTTGCGTGGCAGAAAAGGATGGACGAGGGAAGGCCTTATCTGCAAATGTGGAGAGGAGTGCGGGTAAATTGCCATAGTTTCCTTCCTATCTGTTAGATATAGATCGGACGGCCTATATTGCAGGATGGCAGGCACACCATCATCACCGACTATGCTTTTATAAGAGTTCGAGATAAAAAATAGAGTTGGTGATGATGGTGTGACAGCCATCCTGCTATATAGGCCGTCCGATTTATATCTCACGGATGGGAAGGAAACTATGGCAATTTTGCAAAAAGATACCCACACCCCTCTCCACATTTTCAAATAAGGCCTTCCCTCGTTCATCCTTTTCTCCCACAAGATAAACTACTCATACAAATGCATCTTGATGTTCCATGCAACGCATGGGCATCTTGCTAGTTGTTGTAAAAAGCCCATGTGTGTGTGTGTTGTGTGTGTGAGAGAGAGAGGGGGAGAGGAGGAGGACGGAGTGCATGTGTGTCAAAGACATAAAGAGTGTGTGTGCGAGAGGTATCAACTTAAAATGAGGCGATAGTGTGTGTGTGCACGATCGAGAGGGCGTGTCTCAAGAAGGGACGAAAAATCTACATAGATACAAGGAGCGCGAGAGAGACATGTACACGATAGTGGAAGCACGAGTGTGCGGGTGTATAAACCTATCTGGAGGCTAGTCAATCAATGATGTGAGAGAAATACGAGTCGGGGGTGCGAAAGCGAGAGTTTTGTGTGTGTGAGAGAGACGATAGTTGGGAAGGGGAGTGGAAGCAGGAGCTATGTGTGAGAGAGAGAGTGGGGGGGGAGTTTCTCTGATCGGTAAACAAATGAATACTGTCAGTTTATAACTGGGATGGAGATGGAAAGGAGACCGCAACAAATGTTGTGTCTGCAGGAGAGAGTAATTAGTGGCATGAGTCATATCTAGATACATATAGGGTGTGTGAGAGAACCCCATAGAGAGAAAGACAAAGTGAAAGACGAGTGAGGCTGTGTGTGTGGCAGTGAAAAAGAAAGCTTAGGTACCTAGTGATACCAGAGAATGGTAGAGACATGAGAGATAATGAAAACCGTGTAATGCATAATGATAGGGAGGGTGTGATACTTCTCAAGGTAGACGTCGAGAGACCATGTTTGCAAAGATAGGAGAAACATGAAGTGAGTGTGCGGGTGAGCTGGAGAAAAGAGAATTATAGCTACATGAAGGAGCATGCCAGAGAGATGGGCGTGAAAGGAGTCAGCATAAAAGGGATTCAAATATTTGAATTCGAGATGATGATACATGTAATTCATACTCGAACCAAAATTGATCTATCAAACATGCATACTCATATGAATTCACGCGCATATATGTTATTTAATATGCAGATATTACTGATCCATACATTTTAGTAGAACATAATTTGGTTTAATTTTTTTTGAATTCAACCTTATGATTTTGAGATCATTGTATTTGTAAATCATATTATATACATATAAAGGAGAAGAATTCTTTGTTGTGCTTTTGAAAGTATATATAAAAATGATGTATACAAAATTTTATTCGAATCGTAAATGGATCCTGGCCGAACAAAAATAGAATACAAACTAGATTTGAATTGAGTTGGCACGGTAAACGTGCACTCTTGCTCTGCAAAAATTTGAACGAAGCGGGGAAAGTCGCAGTAACCGCCCGAAACCAAAATCTGCGAGATGGAAATCACTGCCTATATCACTGACACGCAAAGCCTATCGGCTCGATTTCTATAGGTTTCGATAGGGGTAGATTTGTAATCTCACTCAAACGTGACATAACCACCTCTCACCCGGATTCATACACGGTGGGCGCCAAAACACAGTGTCTCCTCGGCCGAAATCGACTCCCTCCCCGATTCATACATGATGGGCGCCAAAAAGAAACTCTTGTCGGCAAATATTCGGTGTATGCGAGATTACCGTCCTATCCCCAACCGACTAATATTGCTGTGATGTAGGAAATTTTAAACGGGGGCTAAGTTTGTAAATTTCCTCGCATTTGGGACAAGCGCGCCCTGAATACATGGTTCCCCCCTTCCTCTCTCCCTCCATTTCCCCATTCCTACTCCGTGGGCGCCAAAACAGCCTCTCCACCCTAGCCTCCTCCGTCCGCCACCCCATCCACCGCCGTCCTCCTCCACCATGCCGGAGCTGATACCCCGACGCCGTCGTCCATTACAAGAGATCAACCTCTCTCATCCGCGGCTTCGGACCGGGATCCTTGCATCCCGTCCTCTCGCTTCATCCCCGCCATCGTCCACCTTGCCGGCACCGCTCCTACGACTGTCTCCTCCACCGTGCCCCACCGCCATCGTCTACCCTCCTAGATCTGCTTCCACGCCGCCGACAGCCATCGCTACCACAGCACCGTCAAATTCTCAGCAGATGCATACACGGCGCCGCACCAGAGGCGCTACTCTTTCGTATCTGCTCAACTTATTTATCGCTGCAAGAAAATAGATTGCCACTGCTTTACTCTGATTTCTTGTCCATCACTTACTTGTTAGTTGAAATCAAACATTGGTTGCGAAGTTGCCTTTAGCTGGTTTGCACCTTCAGATCCGCCATGGCACGCTCAACACTATACTCACAATGCTTATGGTTTTCCCCTTTTATATTCCACACAAGTTAAATGACAGTAGACTAAATTTCAAAATTGGGCCAGTCAATTTTTCATAGCTCGCCGGAGTTCGCCGGTGCGAATGAAGGAGTTTGTGTGGGGATGGTGGTTGTGGCGGGCGGTGGTGCGGCCTCACCGAACGAAGAAAACTTGACACGGGTGGGGGAGAGGGTGGGGTGTGGGGGTGGCGGAGGAACACAGGCGGTGGGGGCGGTTCAGGGGAGGGCGGGGGGTCGGGGCCGGTGGTTCAACCGGTGGCCCGTGCGGTGTTCTGTATGGGAAGAATTAGAGACGAGGAAGAAGAAGGGTTAGGAGACATAGGATCTTCATCCAACCGCCTGAAATGGTCGACTGACCCAAATGACAAAAGTCATGCAAATTGCATGCAGACATGCTTTTATATTCAGTACCATCATCATACCTGCTTAGCACTGCTCCTGTATCCATCAAGCTAAACAACGTGCCAATATAATTCCAAACTTGTTGCTCAAATACGAATCTGATATGATGCTGATATTACTAAACAAATAACGTTTAATTGGTCAGCTAATGTTCCTACTTTACTTTCGAAAAGCACGTGCACCACATATAGAGAGACAGCAGGGAGTTGCATTCTTAATGCGCTCTGGTTCATCATGTGTGGACATTGCACAACGAACATTTTATTATCCAAAATCAGCTTGCTCTTCTTTAGCATGTTCCTCTTTCATTCTTTTTTAATAAGTACTCTCTCCGTTCCTAAATACAAGTCTTTGTATAGATTCCACCATGGACTCCATATGGAGCAAAATGAGTGAATCTACACTCTAAAATGTATCTGTATACATATGTATGTGATCCATAGTGGAAATCTCTACAAAGACTTATATTTTGGAACGGAGGGAGTATGATAGTAGTACAGTATGTTCCTTGTAGTGAAGATGAGCAGGGACATTTGCAGTGCAGAGGTCTATACTGTCGGTTGTGATGGACATTTTGAACTCTTTGGGCCTCTTTGATTCGTAGGATTTTGTAAACATAGGAATAGGATTTGTAGTGGCCTGCCCACTTGAATCCTATAAGATTAGCAAGGAAATGCGGGGAGCTGTGTCGCCTTTGAGAGTTACACTGATATTAACGGTACCGCACCTTCAGTTGAAGAGAGCTGGTATCCGAAGCCTTTCTATCCGTACCGGCAATACTAGCACATATATTCCAGCAAGTTCCACTTTGCTGATTTTACTCCTGATGCTTACGGTTTTCCCGTTATATCTACACTATGATCTATGTAGCTGCTATGTGTCACACTAGCAGCAGTCCACTCTTGAAGCTAAACAACACACCAATCATAAGTCCAAAGCTTATTTCTTCAAATACGAATTGTGATATGATACTGATATTAGTTAACAGACACACATTTAATTGGTCAGGTAATGCTCCCACTTTATTTTCCAAATGCATGTGGCCACATATAGAGAGACAGCATGGAATTGCATTTCTTTGGGCGTTGTGATTCATCATGAGTGGGCAACCAACATTGTATACAATGCAGCGGAACCTCAAGAATATGCTTCCTCTTCTATTATTTAACATGTTCCTCTTTTGTTATTCTGTATTAGTACGTACAGTATGTTCCTTGTCCAGAAGGGGAGCAGGGACATCTGCAGTCAACGGCTGATAGAGCTGGCATGTAATCGATAGGCTTTCAATTAGTAGCGGCAATACAACACCGTATTTTCCAGCCAGTTCCACTTTCCTGATTTATATATCGTGGTTATGGTGTACCCCATTTATGTACACTACGATCTGCCTAGTTACTGTGTGCTCTTGTTATCAGGGTTTGGCAATAAACTCTCTATATAGTATATTATGAACCTATCATCTGCCAACTATCCTTACTTCTGGAACCTATTTTTTGTGTGCTTGTGCCAGATTATATTAATGCACACACCATATTACAACACACATGAGCTCTCTCATCAGAATCCAATGATAGCACACAAGGGTTTATAGGGGTGCCCCTATATTAGAGTATCCTCTGCATTACAAAGATAATCTCACTACTATTTATGTTTTCATGGTTCTGAGATATTATACGTAATTACAGTGAATATCAGAATCCGCGCATCAGAAGAATATTGTGGAACACTGCAACGACTTACAAAATTGGCACCAAGGCATTGAGTGCCATTCTGGATGCAATGAGACTCATACGCTCCCCACCTGTAGATTCTTGTTCAGAATATGATCCTAATGACTATTCTAACCTCGAGGAGTCAAAGGCAGATGGCCTGTCCTATTCACCCATCAATGTGTCTGTTCTAATTTGGCAAGGTTTTATTGATTGCGCGTATCTTGCATATGTTGTCTTGCATTTCTTCTACTTTGTTGCATCACCATCTGCTTAGTTTACTCATCATATATGTCAACATGCCATGCCCATCCATTATCAATACATATTCCATCTGTCATCATACCATGTTTTTCTACTCAAATGTTGTTCTTGTGCATCAGACATAAAAAAGGAAGAGGGTCATTGCCGAACCTGAAGGAGCACCAGCAAAGTCCTTGAAAAACGTGGTGGTGCAAGAGAAATCAGATAGCACCCCACTTATATTGGTTGTACAACCAGTGACACAAAACGTAGGACCGACTCCAGCAGACTGTACCCATACTTCACTGGCCACACCACTAGCCCCACCACACAGGACCTGCACCCCAGCAAATGGTATGCCGATTTCAGTTGCCATAGCACCAGCCGTACCACAGAAAAATCCCACTCCGGCAAAAAGTATAACAAGTCCACCGGCCGAAGACCTATCCCAACTGCAGAGACGGCCAATTCCTGCAGATTGGAACCCCATTCTAGTTATTCCCAGTTTTAAAGACAATGCTTTCAATGTTTTTAGGGACTACGTGCATATATTCCCATCATGGGAAGATTATAGTGAAGAAAAACACCATTTTCACATCTTCTTGTCCCACTTACGTGTAAGTGCTATTATTCATGGTGATTATTTTCCTGTTTTCTGCTGATTGAACACATCAATGATTTACATTACATTGTTGTAAGTAGGCGAGGGTCAATCTGGATAGTCATGACGAGCAAAGCTTGCTTGCGCTTTTCAAGGAAGCATTGCAGCAGCATCGGTGTTACCTGAGGAAATCACACTTTGATGGCAAGTCTATAAACGAAGTTCCGATGAAGTCTCCTGTGCTAAATTTAGAAGACATTCAATGGAAAAACCTTGTTATGCACTGGTCTCGTTCCCAGGATGAGGTACTGTCTATGATATCACATGACAATTTGAACTTCTACTTTTTCGCATGTGCCTTACGGATCTTTTTTTGCGGGAAATCAGCTTAAAGAAGAATTCCGGTTTGAAAAGAACGACGGGATATCACAAATATGTTGCCCGCTGCTTTGCTCTTGTTAGTATCTGTTGTCCTGTATCACTGTACTTGCATTCATACCTGGTTCATTATGTGACAGCAGTATGCATGATAGCTTGCTTATCAATTGTTAGGTCCAAATTATCTGATCTGTATGAATGGTTACATTAGTGTAGAATATATCCAATGCCAATGAAAGTTTTTAGCTCTGCATT
Organism: Aegilops tauschii subsp. strangulata; assembly: GCF_002575655.3. NCBI lineage: Eukaryota > Viridiplantae > Streptophyta > Magnoliopsida > Poales > Poaceae > Aegilops > Aegilops tauschii. The sequence continues at coordinate 395,097,468 of NC_053037.3, forward strand.
GTTCTTGTAAGTACATGCTATCCTTTATCAGTGTACTTATATTGACAGGTAGTTGTTCATGTACCATCTCTGCAGCTTATTTTCCTTTGCACTCCATTTTCTACGCATTAGATCTATATTTACTCTTACCATAAGGTTGGATAACACCGACGGTCCTAAAGAAGTTTAGCTCTTCATTGCTCTTGGCTGTACCTTTTGCCTGTATCGCTGTACTTACATTTATAGCTACTTGGTCATGTAGCATCACTCTTCATCTTATCTTAAATATTCTCCATTTTTTCTTATATTATCACATCTATATTTACTCTTAACAAAATGTAGAATAAAGGCAATGCTTATGAAGAATATTCTGTGGTAAACTTCTTGAATTGCCCCCCATCAGCATGGACAAGGGCTTTATAGAGCATGTCTTCACCAATAATGTAAGTTTGTCCTTCTCAAGCCTTCAAACTTTGTTGTGTATATTTGGTTAGGCATGACTGCAACAGCTGTTTATTTTTTGGTGTTTGCATCAAATTTCATGTTTAAAGTTTATTATGTAGTTCATAAACAAAAGTTTGTCCTTCTCAATTTAAGTTTTCAGTTGTACAACCAAGTTCCTTCTTCATACCATGTAAATTAAACTATATGCAGCAAGTGATCTTCTTTTGCAGTGCATGTATGCTTCTGTTCTTGATCCGTAATCCAGTGGTGTGGTGAACCTACCCACTACAGCACAATGTCATATTTTGCAATGTCTTAACTATGAACAATGTCATATCATTCTACTATTATTTAAACCGTCTCTTTATTTGCCAATCTGAAATGGGATAAATTTACAGCACACGTTAGTTCTTGATCTGTAATCCAGTTGTGTCGTGAAGCTGCCAACTCCTTCACAATGTCATTTCCTGCCATGTCTTAACCTGAACAATACCATATTGTGTTAATGCTATTTTAAACTGTGTCACTTTATTCGTTAGTAAGAAATGTGATGAATTGTCAGCACTGATACTTATATGTGCAAACCCTGTCATCTGTCTGCTTGTTTATCTTTCAGAGTGAGGAGGATATAAGTGTCAAACAAGCGCCGTCTCATCAGCTTGCTCAGCTGCTTGCGCTGCAGCTCCCGAGCAGGGCTAACCTTTCTTGAACTCTATTCAAGTGCTGTTGGTTTTGTATATTATTTTGTCGGCGTGTTTATTTGCACTGGTGGCGATCTTTGATGCCCAGTGTATGTAATCTGCTGTCTGCTTCTGCTTTATTATCATAGTGGCGAACTTTGATGCCCAGTGGATGTAATATGATGTAATTTCTTTATTGTATAGTCTAGGTTTTTTCTTATTCACGATGCTGCAGTTATTTTATTGTATATATATCATGTCTTCGCAGTAAACCGGCCAAACCATAAAATTATGGTACATAATTGGGCCGTCATGCTAATCACTACATAATCGGTCCGTTAACAGGCCTACACTACAAAAAATACACTTCCGTGATGATACGTGTTTGTCACAATAGGTCACGTTTTCTGTCATGCATGTACATCCATGACAATTTTATGACAGAATCAAGATAGTCATACCTATGCTGTCGTAGAAGTGTTCCATGACATTACTAAAATTATCATCACAGAAGTGTCCACCTCCATGACGATAAATCGCGCATCATATAAGTGATTTCGTCAAGGGTGACCGACACGTGGCATCCACCGTAACGGAACACCGTTAAGCTATCGGGTCCGGTTTTGGATCCGATAACCCGTTAACAGCCCGGACCAATGGGGATTTTCCATGTGTAAAATACTCATTGGCCAGAGGAAGCACGTGTTTGCTCACCGTTGGGACAGATGTCATCCACTCATTGGACATGAGGCGCCTATGATATGTCGACACGTGGCACGGCCCAACAAAGGCCCATACTGGTGAAAAGGCCGGCCCAGCTAAAGGCCCACCATGATTTTTCAGGCACTAGTGGGCTGGCCCCTTAACAACCTGCCATGTTTTGGGCCAAATTGAGGCACATACCAGATCAGGCCCATTCACAGCCTGCCGTGTTTTGGGACAAATTACAACCCATATCGGATCAGGCCCATTAACAAGCCACTGTTCTTTTGGGCCCATTCTAAGATAGGTTTGTATTTTAGTCTGTTAAATGCTCGTTTACCAGTTCGGCCCGATAATAGTTTTGGTCTGTTAGCGGCATGTGGTGCATCTGGGACGTTGTCGGCCCGGTTTAACTTTAGGCCATTTAACGGCCCATGCAGACACTGGCTATTTCTTGTCCGAAGTAACTTTAGGCCTCTTAACGGCCCGTAGTCTTCATGGATAAATTTCAGCCCAACTGGCCTACCGGCCTGTTAATGGCCCGTGTAACAGTTGGGCCTAATTACAGCCCATGTTGAATACGGCCTGCTTATAGCCCATCTGATAATGGCACGTGACACTTTTAGGCCTATGGCCCGCGTAGATACCGGCCTGCTTAAAGCCCATAATTTTATTGGGCCAAACGGGCCCGAGATATAATTTGGCCTGTTAACTACTCGTCCTATTTGGGCCAAACATGGGCCTTAGGCAGTTTCGGCCTGTATTGGCCCGTGAATTTTTTGGCTCAACGCTAGCCCAATCTAGGTTTTAGCCTGTTAAAAGCCCATTGTATTATGTGGCCCAGCTGGCCAGAACTTTACTCGGCCTGTTAAAGGCGGGAAACAACCATAAGGTTTAGACCTGCTAATGGCCCAAGATGATTATAGGCCCACGTTTTGGCCCATATGAGTAACGAGCCGCCCTGAAGACCGACAACACTGAGATCCACTAAACCTTCCGGCTTAAATTACATCATACCGACCAAGAATAAACCTAGACTATACAACAAAGAAATTACAGCATATTACATCCCCTCGGCATCAAAGTTCGCCACTAGTGATAATAAAGGGCAACCAGACAGCAGATTACATATACTGGGCAGGTCGCCACCAGTGGAAGTTAACAGGCAGGCAAAATAATAGACAGAACCAACAGCACTTCAACACAGTTCAAGAAAGGTTAGCCCGGCCCAGCAGCTGCAGCGCAAGCAGCTTAGCAACCTGATGAGACTGCGCTTCTTTGGCGCTCATATCCACCAACTTAAGCTGCATAGCATCAATAAATGTCCTGTACTTACGGTTAATCTTGCATAGAGATTGGATTTCCAGTCGTATTTGAGTGGAAGCATGTATTTCTGCTTGAATTTTAGACTGAAGAAGTCAAACAGATTCAGGCGGCGACTTCATCGAGCTTGTGTCACTGAGTAAGTTTGACACTACATCAAGTTGTGACTTCGTGGTTGTATCCCTACCCTCTATGTTTTGCCTTCTCCTCTGGAATATGTGTTAGAGGGACAAACAATGGGTTCGTCGCACTATCATTGTGGCAGTTCTTCCTAGCAGCAGTGTTGTCACCCTGAAAGAGAAACAAGTAGGTAGATAACAGGTTTTGCACGTATAAGCATCAGCATTGTCAATTCATCTCATTTCTTTGTCAGACGGATTAAAATAGCATTAACATAATAGGCATTGTTCATAGTTAAGACGACAGGAAATGGCATTGTGCAGGAGCGGCCAGCTTCACCAGACCACTGGATTACAGATCAAGAACACAAGCATAGATGTAGTTCTAAACAACTTATAAGCATGAATGGTGAGTGTACTGTCAATTTATACCATTTCAGATTGGTAAATAAAGAGACACGATTTAAATAACATTAATATAATATGGCATTGTTCATAGTTGAGACATAGCAGGATATGACATTGTGCTGTTATTGGTAGTCTCACCACACCACTGGATTACAGATCAAGAACACAAGCATACACATAGTGCTAAAGAAGATAACTTGCTATGTTTAGTTTAATTTACATGGTACGAATAAGGAACTAGATTGTACAACTAAAGACTGAAATTGAGAACGACAAATTTATGTTTATGTACTTATACTTTATAAACTTTGAACAAGCAATTTGATGCAGACGACAAAAATAAACAGCATTTGCACTCGTAGTTATCCAAATATAAACAACAAAGTTTGAAGGCTCGAGGAGGACAAACTTACATTAGTAGTGAAGACATGCTCTATAAAGGCCTTGTCCATATTGATGGGGGGGCAATTCAAGAAGTTTACCTCACACTCTTCTTCAAGAGTATTGCCTTTATTCTACATTTTATTAAGAGTAAATATAGATGTGAAAATATAGGAACAAATGGCGATTATTTAACTTAAGATGCAGAGTACAAATGTAAATACAGCATACAGGCAGAAGGCACTGACAAGAGCAATGCAGAGCTAAACTTCTTCAGTAACATTGGTTTTATTCAATATTTTGGCAAGAGTAAATGTAGATCTGATGTGTAGAAAAATGGAGGACAAGGGAAAATAAGCTGCAAAGTGTACATGAAGAACTAGCTGACAAATATAAGGACAACAGATACTTACAAGAACAATGCAGAACTAAATTTCTTCATAGGCATTGGGTTTATTCTACATTAATTTAAGCATTAATATAGATCTGATAATTTGGAGCGGACAGTGGATAAGCAAGCTATAATGCACAATGATGTCACATAATCCACCAGGTATGAATGTAAGGACAGCGATAGGACAATATGTACTCGGAAGAGCAAAGCAGCGACCAACATAGTTGCGATATCCTAGGTTTTGCAACGCTGGTTCTATCGCCAATATACATCGGGTGCTATGTGATTTCTCCGGTAGCACCACCTTTTTCAAGGACTTTGCTTGTACTCCTTCAGGTTATGCAATCACCGTCTTCCTTTTGGATGTCTGAAACACAAGAACAACATTTGAATGGAAAAACATGGTATGACGACAAATGGAATAGGTGTTGATAATGGATGGGCATGGCATCTTCACATATATCATGAGTAAACTAAGTAGATGGTGGTGCAACGAATCAAAAGAAATGCAAGACACCTTATGCAAGATATGTGCAACCAATAAAACCTTGCCAAATTAGAACATGCACCTTATTGGGTGAACAGGATAGGCCATCTGCCTTTGACTCCTTCAGCTCAGAATAGCCATTAGGATCATATTCTAAATACGAATCTATAGGTCGGGAGCATGTGGGTTTCATTGCATCCACAATGGACCTCAATCCCTTGATGCCAAGTTTGTTACCCATTGAACTGTTCCGCAATATTCTTCTGATGTGCGCATTCTTATATTCATTGAGATTACGTACCATATCTGTAAAGCATGAAAACAGAAATAGTAGTGAGATTATCTTTGTAATGTAGAGGATATTGTAATATAATAGAGGCTCCCTGTAAACCCTTGTGTGCTATCACTGGATTCTGATGAGAGAGCCCATGTGTGTTGTAATATGATGAGTAGATTAATATAATCTGGCACAACTACACAAAAAATAGGCTCCCTATTGGGGGCCCCAGATGTAAGGATAGTTGGCAGATGATAGGTTCATAATATACCGTATAGAAAGTTTATTGCCAAACCATGATAACGAGAGCGCAGAGCCAGTAGGCAGATCGTAGTGTAGATAATAGGGGTAAACCATAACCACCATAAATAAATCGGGAAAGGAGAACTGGCTGGAAAACATAGGGTTTTGCCGCTACTAATATGCAGCCTATCGATCACCTACAAGCCAGCTCTATTCATCTGAAGGCGCGCAACTGTTACTATCAGTTTAGTCTATCAAGGACCACGCGGCTCCCGCCATTTCCGGGGTATTATGGCATACCAACTCGAAGTGCGAAATCATTTAGCGGAACCGGCCTAATAGAGGTGTCGACTGCATATGTCCCTACTCCCCTTCCTGACAAGGAACATACTGTGCTTCCCATACAGAACACCGCATGGGCCGCCGGCCGAACCACTAGCCCCCACTGCCTGTGTTCCTCCGCCACCACCACCCCCCAGCCCCGCCCCCACCCGCGTCGAGTTTTCTTCGTTCAGCGAGGCCCCACCACCGCCCCCCACAACCACCATCCCCACCCGAGCCCCTTCCTTCGCATCGGCGAACTCCGGCAAGCTCTCAAAAATTGACTGACCCAATTTTGAAATTTAGTCTACTGTCATTTAACTAGTGTGGAATATAAAAGGGGAAAACCATAAGCATTGCGAGTATAGTGTTCAGCGTGCCATGGTGGATCTGAAGGTGCAAACCGGACAAAGGCAACTTCGCAACCAATGTTTTCTTTCAACTAACAAGTAAGTGATGGACAAGAAATCAGAGTAAAGCAGTGGAGATCTATTTTCTTGCTGCGATAAATAAGTTGAGCAGATACGAAAGAGTACTGCCTCTGGTGCGGCGCCTTGTATGCATCTACTGAGAATTTGATGGTGCTGCGGTAGCGATGGCTGTCGGCAGCGTGGAAGCAGATCTAGGAGGGTAGACAGTGGCGGCGGGGCGCGGTGGACGAGACGGTCGTGGGAGCGGTGCCGGCAAGGTGGACGACAGCAGGGACGAAGTGAGAGGACGGGATGCAAGGATCCCGGTCCGAAGCCATGGATGAGAGAGGTCGATCTCTTGTAATGGCCGACGGCGTCGGGGTATCAGCTCCGGCATGGTGGAGGAGGACGGCGGTGGATGGGGTGGCGGACGGAGGAGGCTGGGGTGGAGAGGGTGTTTTGGCGCCCACATGGTACGAATGGGGAAATGGAGGGAGAGAGGAAGGGGGGAACCATGTCTTTAGGGCGCGCTTGTCTCAAATGCGAGGAAATTTACAAACTTAGCCCCCGTTTAAAATTTCCTACATCACAGCAATATTAGTCGGTTGGGGATAGGACGGTAATCTCGCATACACCGAATATTTGCCGACGAGAGTTTGTTTTTGGCGCCCATCGTGTATGAATCGGGGAGGGAGTCGATTTCGGTCGAGGAGACATTGTGTTTTGGCACCCACCGTGTATGAATCCGGGTGAGAGGCGGTTATGTCATGTTTGAGTGAAATTACAAACCTACCCCTATCGAAACCTATAGAAATCGAGCCGATAGGCTTTGCGTGGCAGGGATAGGGAGTAATTTCCATCTCGTAGATTTTGGTTTCGGGCGGTTACTGTGACTTTCCCTGCTTCGTTCAAATTTTTGCAGAGCAAGAGTGCATGTTTACCGTGCCAACTCAATTTGAATCCAGTTTGTATTCTATTTTTGTTCGGGCAGGATCCATTTTCGATTGGAATAAAATTCTATATACATCATTTATATATATATATATACTTTCAAAAGCACAACACCCTTTATACATAAATATGGTTTACAAATGGCATGATCTCAGATTCATAAGGCTGTATCCATCTTAATTTGGATTTTCAAATATTTGAAACCACTTTATGTTGAAATCCAATGTATGCATTCCTCGCTAATTGTCTCCAATTAATGTGTGTTTCATGCGGGTTTTTATTTTTTTACTTCTCAAACATGTATAATGTGTTTCACACACGCAACATATAGTGTAATCCCGTTTAGACATTAATTGCATATAAACCATGCATTGTCTCTAATTAAAGAATCTATGGATCACTAATATTGATAAACTATATAACATTACACGTGTCCCCAAATTCAAATGCATATGCATGTTTGATACACCAATTTGCGTTATGATATTATCGATGTCGTGATCTCCAGTTTAAATATTTGAATCCCCTTTAATCTAGATATTTGTCTCATCTAGCTATCACTCGTGCTTATATAGGAGTATCTCTCTAGACCTATACGCGTTCATCATCTCTCGGGTATCTCTCGTGCTACCTGTATGTCGACAATGATCTTTTATCTTCGTAACACACTGACGGTACTCTCTCCCTCGACCTCCATCACTCTATTTCTCTATAAGTATATCTCGCTCCCTGCTATGTGTCTCTAACTATGATTCTCCATGTGAAATCTCTTTCTCTCACACGAACACAAACTTCGTCTCCCGGGGTCTCATTTCTCTCTACTATTCCCCTGTGTGCCACTCGCACACACCCTCTCACACAGAGATGTCTTTCGCTCCTTAGGTATGAGAAGCTACGACTCTTCCTCTTAAATATCTCTTTCTCACACACAAACACAAAATCTGTCTCCCAGTGAGGGAGTCCTGGATTAAGGGGTCCTCGGGCGTCTGGCCTGTTATCCGTGGGCCGGACTGATGGGCTGTGAAGACATGAAGGCCGAAGACTGTACCCGTGTCCGGACAAGACTCTCCTTGGCGTGGAAGGCAAGCCTGGCGATCATCTATGAAGATTCTTTCCTATGTAACCGACTCTGTGTAACCCTAGATCCCCCCGGTGTCTATATAAACCGGAGGGCGTAGTCCGGATAGGAGATACTCATTACCATAGTCATACAGGCTAGACTTCTAGGGTTTAGCCATTACGATCTCGTGGTAGATCAACTCTTGTAATACTCATATTCATCAAGATCAATCAAGCAGGAAGTAGGGTATTACCTCCATAAAGAGGGCCCGAACCTGGGCAAACATCATGTCCCCCTCTCCTGCAACCATCGACCTTAAACGCACAGTTCGGGACCCCCTACCCGAGATCCGCCGGTTTTGACACCGACATTGGTGCTTTCGTTGAGAGTTCCACTATGCCGTTGATGAAAGGTTCGATGGCCCCTTCGATCGTCTATAGTGATGCTGTCCAAGGAGAAACCTTCCTCCCCAGACAGATTTTTGACTGCGGGCCAACTCGCTTGGCCATCTGGAGCAAATCAATAGCTACGCCCCTGGCCGTCAGGTCAGATATGGAAGCTTGAACTACGTTGCGGACGTCCGCGGAGACCGGATCTTCAACGGATTCCAGACAGCGACGATCGCTCCCCCTCGCTCCGATGAACATGAATTAAATCTATCATCGGACCAGATTCAGGAGATGGCTCCTGTAGTTGCTACGGCCTTAGGTCCGGAGCAGATTGCACCATCCGAAGCCATAGAGTCCGCGGCGTTGGAGCCGCACATAGACTCAGCACCAGGGAATATCTGCGCCAACAGAATTCCGGACTCGTTTCCGGCTATAAATTCCGAACCACATACGCCTGCAGACACTGGACTGGATCGGTCATCGATCTTCAAGTTCAGCGCCGCAGACGTCTTCCAACACTCGCCCCTCGGCGATGTGTTAAACTCATTAAAAAGCCTGTCCCTGGTGGGGGACTCACAGCCGAATTATGTCCGGTTCGAGCTAGAGGCTGATAATGGGGAATTTCATTTCCCACCCGCCACCCACTTCATATCCACTGTCGAGGACTTAATCGACATGCCTGATTATGGCTCCGAAGACATTGAAAGTATAGAAGACGATGCCGACAAGGAGCAAGGCCAAGACCCGCCAGTCACCGGACGTGGGACGGCCACCCCTTCGTACGACGTGTACATGGTTGACACACCTAAAAAAGCGCGCGATGATGACAAAGGAGATCCAGTTGAGAATGAACCTCCTGAGACACAGTGTAAGTACCGGCGCCCTAAACACCGGTCCAAGTCACATCGCAACAACGATGGCACCGGAGAAAATAGTACTCCGGACAATGCCGAAAACAATGAAGACCCTGCTGGAGCAAGATCCAAACAAGAGGAACAGGAAAACGGGCAAGCCAGCCCCGATGAACAGGCCCTGCCCAGCGACAATTCGGAGGACGACAACTACCTTACGCTCTCCGAAGACGAGGTAAGCCTCGGTGATGAAGACTTCATCGTACCCGAAGAGCCCCTCGAGCAGGAGTGCTTCAAGCGCAGGCTTATAGCTACTACAACGAGCCTGAAAAAGAAGCAGCAGCAGCAGCTTCAAGCTGACCAAGACCTACTCAATGATAGATGGACCCAAATCCTGGTCGCCTAAGAATACGGCCTTAGTGGCCTAGCCAAAAGCTACCCGAAGCATAGATTGCTACATCAGTTCGATGACGAGGCGTTGGAGCCCGTACCATCATCACGCAATGCGGCAGGTCACCGACAACTCTGTCCGGATAAAGAAGCAACTCAAGCCGAACACCAGACCGCCCCACCTCGCCCTAAAGGCAAGAATAACGCAGCTCACGATTGTCCAGACGACCTGCAACAGGACTTGGACAGTAGAGCAGGACACGCAAGACCGATCTACGGATCGCGAAGGCATGCCTCGATACGCGACGATAGCTACCTATTCGAACGTGACAAACCCAGCCATGCCCGAGCCGAAAACCGCAAATGGACTCCTTCAGTGTTATGTCGCAGTGTGGCCCAACATAGAGGCGCCGCACACCCGCTTTGCTTCACCGATGAAGTAATGGATCATGAATTCCCCGAAGGATTCAAACACGTCAACATTGAATCATACGACGGAACAACCGATCCCACGGTATGGATAGAAGATTTTATCCTCCACATCCATATGGCCCGTGGGGACGACCTCCACGCCATTAAACACCTCCCACTAAAGCTAAAAGGTCCAGCTCGGCACTGGTTAAACAACCTGCCTGAAAATTCCATAGGCAGCTGGGAGGACTTGGAGGAGGCCTTCCTCGACAACTTCCGAGGCACATATGTCCGGTCACCGGATGCTGATGACCTAAGTCACATTGTCCGGCAGCCCTGAGAGTCAGCCAGGAAGCTCTGGACTCGGTTCTTGGTAAAAAAGAACCAAATCGTCGACTGTCCGGACACGGAAGCCCTTGCGGCTTTCAGACACAGTGTCCGGGACGAATGGCTTGCATGCCACCTCGGTCAAGAAGGACCTAAATCCATGACAGCCCTCACTGCTCTGATGACCCACTTTTGCGCGGGAGAAGACAGGTGGCTCGCTCGTAGAAGCAACAGCGCCAGCGACCCGGGCACTTCCGAAATCCAAGACGGCAATGACAAGCCACGACGAAGCAAATACAACAGTCGCAATGATAATGAAAGATCACGTGACACGGCGGTCAACGCCGGATTCAGCAACCCCAAGCCTGGTCAACGGAAGAAGCCATTCAAGGCGAAACGAGACGAACCATCCAACCTGGACAGGATATTGGACTGACCCTGCCAGATTCACGGCCACCCCGACAAACCAGCTAATCATACTAACAGAAACTGCTGGGTCTTTAAACAGGCCGGCAAGCTGAACGCCGAACCCAAGGGGAAGAGGCCGCCAGGCGACAGGGACGACGGAGAGGTTCACCAATGAGATACCGGGGGCCTGAAGCAATTTCCACCCGAGGATCAACTACTCCCAGAGTGAAAATAGCAGTCCGGCTTCCGCCGCCCACCTCGTACACCTACAAAATTAGTGCCACGCATATATCACTACGCACTCAAGATACCATGGGCATTGGTGGAGGCACACTATGGACAAGCCTGCAAGCATCCCAGTAACATTTTTTATCTATTTTCTTTTTATTTCTTCCTTCACTATCCCTTAGAAACAGGTGACGAACAGGAAAAACATCTTAAACTGGCTCTATCGGAGTTCGGATCCGTACGCTCACCTGAGGGGCTATCTCCGTCAAGGATTCCCCCCGCCGAGGACTGGCGGCACAGACGTGCGACAGGAGGTCCAAAATAACTTTTTGTAGACCGCACTCTCTATTTCGAGCCTGTACTATGCCTGTTCCTCCGCCTCTGACCCCGAGCATGTCAAATAGCCGGGAGGATGGCTTATATATATAATAAATAATCATTGGCATATCGCTCAGCTCCCAGTATCCGAATTAATCATCCATGTTGTTTCACCACTAAATACGGCTTCCATGGTTGTTTCACAGACATACCTTGGCATAACCTGCCAGGGGCTCGGTATGGGAATAAATGAGTTGCCAGCAAAAGCCCGAACAGCTCTACAGCGTACTTCGGCGTCGCAAGTTTGGCCTTATATGCATCAGCTCCGAATCATTGTCTTGGGTCAATAGTTGGGTTGCCCACCTCCTGTGCTTGCTACCCTACGTTTCTCTCTATCGGCTAGGGTAGTAAAGGGAGAACTACTGCGATTGTGCTTCCAGTTCATCTGGTCAAGTACCTCAGTAGAGAAAGCCGAAAACTTACTGTCATGATGCGGCGAGAGCTGGTCAACCACTTGGCGATTTCTTGGAATCTTTAGCGATTCTCCGTGTCACACGAAGGATCTTTTTCAGATCAAATATGTAAGGCACCATACGCCGCATACATACCAGGGGCTATGTCGTAGTCCCACCATAAAACTCCTATGGCTAAGTGAAAGTGTTAACGCCCTATAGTCCGATTGCCTGGTTCGCCGCATTATCAACTCCCTCATGGACCAAGACGTTGGATAAAGAGTGATCAAATGCTTTTCCCGAACACCCCCGTACTTCCTATGAGGGGGCTGAAGCTGATGACTGGAAAACTTTCAAATTATATTAAAACGGCCGCACAGGAGGAATTCAAGCTTTCGAGCAAAACATAAAAATAGATTAACTATAAAATTGTCTTTTACAATTCTCATACACCTCACTCGAACATTATGTCTTTTGAGCACTGACCCTCTATCAAGCGGGCGGCCTCTAGGACGTCCTCAAAATAATGCTCCGGTTCCGGACCGTCCTTGCCTTTGGGTGGACTCTTCGTCACAACATCGATGGCCATCATCTTCCCCCAGAACGCCTTGACTCGGGCAAAAGCCATCCGTGCACCCTCAATGCACGTTGACCGCTTCACAGCGTCGATACGCTGCACCGCGTCAACAAGCCTCTGCACCAAACCGAAATAGCTATTCGGAACAGGCTTGGTTGGCCACAACCAGATTATGACATCCTTCATGGCAGCGCCGGATATCCTATGACGTTCGGCCCATTGGGACATCTGTTCATTGAGTAACAGAGGGCGCTTTGATGCACCAAACTGCGACCAAAAAAGCTTCTCCGTTGCATACTCATCTCGTGCTTGGTAATACTGCGCTGCATTGGAAGAACTCTTCGGCAAGTCCAAGAACTCGTCCGGAGAACTCCACACTTGCTTAAGCTGAGCATAGTTCGGGTCACCGAACTTAGTTTGCAGCAGAAAGGGCTTTCCAGCCGCAATCTCCCTAGCCTGCCGAACCTCCTCACAGGTTGCTCTGGATTCCGGTCGTGCTTCCCTCACCTCTAGTAAGGCCTTGTCCACTTCAGCCGTTAAGGCTTTATTCTCTTTCTCCAGAAATTCATAGCGGCCAGTGGCATTTTCCAGTTCGAGCGCCACCATGGATATCTTCTCCTCGTCTTGGCGCCGTGCAGCTTGTTCGGCTTTTAGCTCAGCCGATGCCTTTTTGGCAGCAGCGTTGCTACGCCGGGCCTGCTCCTTGGCTCGGGCCAGCTCCGCTCGAAGAACTTCAACGGCGGCAGCACCATCTGCAGCCACGCATATTACAGCATACAAATTTTAGCATCATGCGTATACCACAAAAACATATGGGGATTGCCCCGAATACATACCTTGTGACTCGTCAAGACGCATATTGATTAATGTAAGATCATCCCCTGCCACATCAAGCTTCCGCTGCAGCTCGGCAATTTCCATAGTCCGGGAAGTGGCCAAGGGGGAAGCAGCCTGTGTTCAAGTTCATCAGGTTAGTCCTCAAATGATCCTTTTCGATCCTCCGTTTGCTTCCTAGTGGAAGACAACCTGAGTCTTAGGGGCTACTACCTATACATGGGCGCATCTGTGCAAATGAAACATAGTTGAAAACATTATGTCACAAACCTCGAAGCCCTTCAGCAGGCTCATGAAGGCTTCATTTAATCCGCTCTTCGCGGACAAAATCTTCTCAATCACTGTACCCATCAAGGTATGTTGTTCCCCCGACGCAGATGCTTTCCGCAACATGTCCTGCAATATATCCGGAGTCTCCGGGTCTCCGGAAGCCGCTCTAGGAGCACAACCATCCTTTGAAGGAATCTGTTCACCCGTCTCCAGAATCACTGTGGGCTACAAGCCAGACAGTTCGGGGCCTTTGTTATCATCAACCCCAGAATCCCGGATGGTCGGAGATCCACCTTCGAGTACTGCCTCTTTTGTCCCCTGCGTAACTTCTTGATTAAGAGGGACCCTCCGTGATGACACTTCAGAGTCATCCGCCTTCTTGGGCGAGGAGGTTGGAGGAGGCGTCTCGCTCTCCATCATCTCTGGGAGGAGACTTCCTGAAGAAGAGGATCGCCTAGAAAGACTTTGTGCCGACCTGGAAAAATGCATGAACGCGTTGGTAACAACAACGGAGCGGGACGCTATCAAAGTACTCCGGATTCACTTACGGTTTAGCCGAGGGCTTCTCCCCTTGCTGGAGCTGTTCAACGGCGTCGCTTTCCAAGCCCAAGCCGCTCGACGGTGGCATCTTGCCCTTCTTGGAAGACCGCCCCTCCCAATCTTTGGAGGCGGCCCTTTTCCTCCTGCTTGGAGAAGGGATACTGGGTCCTCTTCCGCCTATGTCTTCAGGCGAGGAAATGTCGATTTCTCCGGACTCAGTGTCCGACTTACCTTCGGAACCAAGGTCATCTTGGGTCTTCTCACTCTTCTCTTTACCCTCCCTTACCGGCGCCTGGTATGGTGCCGAGGCCAGCATCCTTGTTAGCACAGGAGTAGCTAAGTCTTCGGGAAGGGGAGCCGGACACCTAATCCGTTCCACCTTCTTTATCCAGCCCTGAAAAACGATGATTCTATCAATATCTTGCCACTGGGTATCTGATTATGAGGTATCCGGCAAACAGGTACTTACCGGGGTATCCGGATGGTTACAGTCTAGGCCGACATCTTCGGTGGTGTCCGGCCATTGCCTTCATTTCCCGAAGAATAATATCCACATTCCTTCGTGCGTAGTGCCGAAGAAGTGCTGAAGAGTCTGCGGCCCTTCCGGATTGAACTCCCACAAACGGAGAGGCCGTCGCTGGCACGGCAGGGTCCGACGAACTAGCATTACTTGAACAATGTTGACGATATTGATGTCCCGCTCAATGAGGCTTCGGATGCGACTTTGTAGAGTTCACACCTCGTCCGTCGATCCCCAGTCCAACCCCTTATTAATCCATGATGCAAGCTAAATTGGGGGGTTGGATCGAAATGCGGGCGCAACTGCCCACTTGGAGCCGCGGGGCTCGGTGATATAGAACCACCCCTGCAGCTATAAATCGGAAGATTTGGCGAAGGATCCTTTCAGCCAAACGGCGCTAGCAAGCTTGCTCACTGTAGCACCACCGCACTCAGCCTGCTCCCCTTCTATCACTTGCGGCTTCATATCGAAGGTCTTGAGCCACAAGCCGAAGTGCGGAGGAGTTTGGAGGAAGGCTTCGCACGTAACGATAAACACCGAGATAAGAATAATAGAGTCCGAGGCCAGATCGTGAAAATCTAGCCCGTAATAGAACATGAGCCCTCGGACGAAGGGGTTAAGTGCAAACCCTAACCCGCGGAGGAAGTGGGACATGAACACGACCCTCTCGCCGGATCTGGGGTGGGAATAACCTGCCCCTCGACAGGAAGCCGATGATGGATTTCTGCGGTCAGATACCTCACCGCTCGAAGCTTTGCAATATCTCCCTCCATGACAGAAGAAGCTACCCACCGGCCTTGATGGCTGAATCCGGACATGATTGGGGCTTGTGGTAACTGGAACCCGGGTGATGGAACTCGGGGTAGCAAGGGTTGAGGAAGAAGCAAGCGTGAAAGAAAAAGACGGGTTTGTACCCCTATATAAAGGCTGCGAATATCAAACGTCTCCTCCTGGGCCTCAAAACATGCCTATTCCCAAGAAGTTGTACCCAAGCGACGGTTGGGTTACCCACGTCCGGGTTGGCAAGAATCCCCTAAAAAGGGGGGACACGATCTCCGCCTAGATAAGACATGCCAGTAAAACCACGTCTCAAGACGTGGGACGACGGGCCAGCTAACAGTTCGAAAATAATGGCCGAGCAGGCGTGATGTCATATTACCAAAAAGTTGTCAGCAGATGGGACTCGTGAAATATTATATCTTCTGCAGTTGTGGACACAGGTCTGGATACAACATTACATCTGAAGACTATCTTGGAGTTCGGAAAGGGGAACCCGCCTTGCAATGCCGAAGACAATATGCGCGCTGGACTCCTCATCATTGAAGCCAGGTTCAGGGGCTACTAAGGGAGTCCTAGATTAAGGGGTCCTCGGGCGTCTGGCCTGTTATCCGTGTGCTGGACTGATGGGCTATGAAGACATGAAGGCCGAAGACTGTACCCGTGTCCAGACAGGACTCTCCTTGGCGTGGAAGGCAAGCCTGGCAATCATCTATGAAGATTCTTTCCTATGTAACCGACTTTGTGTAACCCTAGATCCCTCCGGTGTCTATAAATCAGAGGGCATAGTCCGGATAGGAGATACTCATTACCATAGTCATACAGGCTAGACTTCTAGGGTTTAGCCATTACGATCTCGTGGTAGATCAACTCTTGTAATACTCATATTCATCAAGATGAATCAAGCAGGAAGCAGGGTATTACCTCCATAGAGAGGGCCCGAACCTGGATAAACATCGTGTCCCCCGTCTCCTGCAACCATCGACCTTAGACGCACAGTTCGGGACCCCCCTACCCGAGATTCGCCGGTTTTGACACCGACACCCAGGGTCTCATATCTCTCCACCATTCTCTTGTATGTCGCTCACACACTCTCTCTCTCTCCCTAGAGATATCTTGCGTTCCCTCATATGTCTCTCTAGCTATCATTCTCGTTATGAAATATTTTCTCTCTCGCAGACATAAAACTCCATCTCTCGGGATCTCATTTCTCTCCAATATTTGTTTGTATCTGAGTCACATGCACCCTTTCTTCATCTCTCTCACACCCACACACATAACTCAGCCTTCTGATCCACTCGACTCCTATCTCTAACGCACACTAGATAGCATCTTTATCTTTCAATTTATCTGTTTCTCCATCAACCTTCTTTCTCGCCCTCACTCTTGCTTCCTATCATGCACACTATGTATGTTTCTCTCTACATGCAGTCAAGTGCCCTCTTTTTATCTTTCTCTCACACACACATAACTTCGCCCTCTGAACAACCCGGCAGTCATCTCCAACACTCAAACTAGCCGATATACCTCTAGCACTACTGGAATCAGCTACTTTGCCATATGCCAGCTCTTTGCCGTCAGCTAGCAGACGACAAAGAAGCTCTTTGCCATCAGCTACCCAAAAGCTGACGGCAAAGAACTGGCTGATGGCAAAGACTTTCTTTGCCATCAGCCAGTTCTTTGTCGTCCGCTAGCTGACGGCAAAGAGGGAGGGGGGCCCACTGACGAGCTGCTTAAAAAAAACTTAACGGCCCCCCTCTTTGCCGTCTGCTAGCAGACGGCAAAGAGCAAAAAAGCGGACGGCAAAGGGGGCGGACGGCAAAGATTTAACATATCTAACGGCCGCGCCCCACCCCGCCCTGTTTCTCTCCCTGCTCTTCACACGCGCGCCGCCGCCCCCACCACTCGCCGCCGCCCAGTCGCCCCACCACCCCGCCGCCCCACCGGCCCCCCGCCCCGTCGCCCCCGGCGCCCCGGCGCCCCGGCCCCCCCCCCCCCCGCGCCCCACCGTCCCGGCCCCCCACCGCCCCGGCGCCCCGGCCCCCCGCGCCCCACCATCCCGGCCCCCCGCCGCCCCGGGGCCCCGCCGCCCCACCGCCCCGTCGCCCCCCCCCCCCCCCCCCGCCCCGGCGCCTCGGCCCCCCGCGCCCCACCGCCCCGGGCCCGGCGCCGCCGCCCCAGGCCGCCCCGCCCCCCTCCTCCACCGGCCACCTCCTCCACCGCCCCGCCCCCCTCCTCCACCGGCCACCTCCTCCACCGGCCCTGCCCCAGGTGAGCTCTACCTCCTCTTTTTTTCCTTTTTTCTGTTTTTGTAGTTTTAGGTTTATGTTTAGTTTAGATTTAGTTTTAGGTTTAGGTTTAGTTTTAGTTTAGTTTTAGGTTTAGATTTAGTTTTTTCCTTTTTTTGTTTTTTTAGTTTTAGGTTTATGTTTAGTTTAGATTTAGTTTTAGTTTTAGATTTAGGTTTAGTTTTAGGTTTAGTTTAGTTTGAGGAAAGAAGAAGAAGAAGAAAAAAAGAGGAGAGGAGGAGAAGAAGAAGAGGAAAAAGGAAAGGAAGAAGAAGAAGAGGAGGAGGAGAAGAAAAAAGAAGAAGAGGAAGAAGAAGAAGAAGAAAAAAGAGGAGAGGAGGAGAAGAAGAAGAGGAAAAAGGAAAGGAGGAAGAAGAAGAAGAAGAAGAAGGTGGAGGAAAAAAAGGAAGAAAAGGAAGAAGAGGAAGAAGAGGAAGAAGAAGAAAAGGAAAAAAAACCGACCCGACACGGCACCCCGACCCCGACCCGGCACCCCGACACGACACCCCGACCCCTAGACCCCGACCCCGACACCCCGACCCCGACCCCGACCCCGACACCCCGACCTCGAGCCTGACCCGACACCCCGACACCGACACCGACACGGCACCCCGACCCGACACCCCGACCCCGAGACCCCGACCCCGACCCCGACACGGCACCCCGACACCGACACGACACCCCGACCCCCGACACCTCCCGAAAAGGTGTTCTTTGGCCTTCCAGAGGCCGACGGGGTCATATATTTGTGAATTATTAGTTAGGTCATATATTTTTCGATTTTGTTATGAAAAACATCATATATAATTGTGTTGATCGGGTAGTTTTAAATGTGCAGTTGTTTCATCGCTGCGAGGTTTGGTGTTCGACGACCTCGCCGTGCGTTTGACGAGCTCTGCCCCTTCGTTCGTGGGTGAGCACAAATGACATGTCCTCCTCCCCCATTAATTATTTGATCTATTTCGATGAAACTTGATAGCTAGCTATATATGTGTCTTGAATCATCAGTATGCGTAACCAATATGTGTCTCCCGTTCGAAAGCGTCATAGTTATAAATATGCATGCATTTGCATATTTATAACCTCGATTCTTTCGAATTGTCCAACGCTATCCATGGACAGCCCGAGTATGTTTAGATTGGGTTCGTTTTCCCATATGCTTTGCTCCGGATCCGACGCATAAATTTCGTCAGTGCCTCCCCTGTTGTTCTCCGGGTACACATCCTCTCTGTTTATTGCAGAGACGTGTATCAGGAGAACAGCGGGGAGGTGCTGCCGAAATTTTGCGTAGGATCCGGAGCATAGCATGGGAAAATGAACCCAATCTAAACATACTCGGGTGGGATTAGGACCTATCATTACCTATTAGAGTGTAGGTTGCATGGACGTAATAAAATTGACAAAGTAGATCAACTGATGAATATATACATGGTGAATTATATATATATATATATATATTTTTTTGTCTAGTAGCTCTGAAAGTCAAGATGAGTGATCGTGCGTGGATGTACACCGGTCACACTGGTCAGAACAAATGGAGCACTGAATGGTTCACAAAAACCAAGGGGTTTGTGCGAGCCGCATTTGCAAATGGCCAGAGGAAAACATGGTGCCCCTGTTTACGATGCGGCAATTGGGAAAAGAGGACAGAGGCTGAAATGGGCAAACACCTGCAGAAGAGTGGTTTTACGCCCGATTATACGGTGTGGACATTTCATGGTGAATCTGCCCAACGTGACCGAGCTGAGGTGGATCGTCGTCGCACCGACGAGCATGGTACCGGGATGGAAAACATGGTGCAAGACTTCGATGATGCTCGGGATTCGGACGAGGAGATGGAGAAATCTGCAAAGGCCTTCAATGAAATGTTGGAACGTCCGCTCCATGAGCACACTGAGCTTTGTCAGTTGGATGCCATCTCGCAAGTAATGGCTCTGAAGGCTCAGTTCAACTTGGGCAGAGAATGCTACGATGCAATGATGACAGTATTTGGACGCTTTCTACCCAAAGGCCATGTAATGCCTGCAAACCTGTACCAGTCGGACAAAATCCTCCGTGCACTGAAGATGCCCTATGATAAGATACATGCCTGCGAGAAAGGATGTGTCTTGTTTAGGCTTGACTATGCGGACTTGAACTATTGTCCCATTTGCAAGTCTTCCAGGTATGTTGTGGTAGACAACGGTATGGGTGAGAAGACACAGACCAAAATCCCCGTTAGTGTTCTTCGGTATATGCCAATCGTACCAAGACTTCAACGTCTTTTCATGGTCGAAGAGACGGCCAGACAGATGACATGGCACAAAATGGGCAAAAGAACCGAACTAGATGCAGATGGGAATCTAATGATTGTAGACATATCGGATGGTGTTGCGTGGAAAAAGTTTGATGAATTACATGGTGAGAAAGCGGCAGATCTGAGGCATCCTCGAGTCGGCATCAGCACGGATGGGTTCAGTGTGTTTGGTATGACGGCAGCCCAATACAGTTGTTGGCCCGTATTTGTCTTTCCACTCAATCTCCCCCCCCCGGACAGATTATGCAAAGAAAGAACATTTTCCTGACGTTGATAATTCCAGGGCCCAACTATCCAGGGAAAAATATGAATGTGTACATGCAGCCGCTTAAGGACGAATTGCAAGAAGCCTGGGATAATGGGTTCAAGACATACGACGCCTATAGCAAACGGAACTTCATAATGCGTGTCTGGTACATGTACTCGACGCATGACTTGCCGGCGTATGCGCTATTCGTTGGCTGGTGTGTGCATGGAAGGTTCCCGTGCCCCACATGCAAGGGAGCTCTTGAGTTTCGTTGGCTTCAGGCTGGTCGCAAGTTTTCTTGCTTCGACATGCATAGACAGTTCCTGAATCCTCGCCATAAGTTCAGGAAAGACAAGAAGAACTTCATCAGAGGTAGAGTTGTCAAAAACTCTGCACCACCTGCATTGACAGGCCAACAGACCCTGGATCAGTTAAACGCTCTCGAGCCAGATCCAGAGCGTCCAGGGTACTTCAAGGGGTATAATTCTAAGCACGCCTGGACTCACAAAACATGCTTATGGGATCTGCCTTACTTCAAAGACCTCCTTTGCCCACACAACATCGACGTGATGCACACTGAGAAGAATATCGCCGAGGCACTTTTTGGTACATTGTTCGGCATAGATGGGAAGTCAAAGGATAATACTAAGGCTAGAGTCGATCTGGAGGCGCTATGTGATAGGCCGTTACAAAACATGAAAGAACCGAAAGGAAAGCAGAACTGGACGAAGCCAAAGGCATGGTTCAATCTTGGAAGGCCAGCTATGAGGGAAATTATCTTGTGGGTGAAAATGCAGTTGATGTTCCCCAATGGGTATGCAGCGAATCTAAAGAGGGGAGCCAGTCTTGATAAATTGAAGATATTTGGTCTCAAGAGTCATGATTGGCACATATGGATTGAGCGGGTAATGCCGGTGATGTTGCGTGGCTTCATCCCTGAGGATGAATGGCTAGTACTGGCAGAACTCAGCTATTTCTTCCGTGTTCTTTGTGCGAAAGAACTATCGCCTGGCATGCTAGAAGAAATGGAAGAGTTGGCGCCGGAGTTGATCTGCAAGTTAGAGAAGATCTTTCCACCGGGCTTCTTTAATCCAATGCAACATTTGATTTTGCATCTCCCGACCGAGGCAAGATTGGGGGGGCCCGTGCCAAATCGTTGGTGCTACCCAACTGAGAGGATGCAGAAGACGCTTCGACAAAAATGTAAAAATAAACGTAGAATTGAAGCATCGATGGCTGAGGCATTCATCACTGAGGAGGCGGCAAACTTCGTGACAGCACACTACGAAGCCAAAAATCGTCATTTGCATAATCCGAAGCCTCGGTACAATGCTGACGACCCTAAAAAGGGCGGATCCAACCTCAGCCTATTCAAAGGGAATCTCGCACCAGCCAGTGTTTCAAATCCAGTGTCTTTGGATAACGAACAATGGCGGACCATTTCGTTGTATATCTTCAACAACCTGATAGAAGTGCGGCCGTACATCGAGTAAGTTCTTGGTACATAGTTTCACAACTTCTATTTCCTTTGAACTGCTCTTATTCCTGGATATTTCATACAGTCGATACGTCGCCTTATTCTCGTATGGAGCGATGATCCAAAAGGATTCTGTCGAAGAGTATTTGCTTCTCGCAAAGCAAGGAGGCGGCTATCCCGGTTTCATCTCTTGGTTCAAACAAACGGTAATTTCTATTAGACAATTTCATTTCATTCGCTAATTTGTGCGTAATGCAACAATCCTTTCATATTAAACTTGTAGGCTAATTCAGAGTCTATGGACGCCGAATTGAGACAAGTCGCTAATGGTTTTGACTATAAGGTCCGTTCATTTGACAAATACGACATCAACGGGTATCGCTTTCGTACCTATGGCAAAGAGCTATCTATGGCCGACCGAAAGTCTACAAATTGTTGTGTATCTACTATCGGCGAAGGAGGTACCGAGTATTATGGGAGAGTTGAAGCAATTTATGAACTTCTATTCTATGGTGAAAACCCACCGAATGTCGTAGTCTTCAAATGTTATTGGTTTCAGCCGAAGGAGACTAGAAGGACTCATGAACATATAGGGCTAGTTGAAATCAACCAAAGCACCCATTTAGATGTTCCTGATGTCTATATTACGGCTCAACAGGCGACCCAAGTATTCTATCTACCGTGGGCCTGCCAAACTAATCCAAATCTGAAAGGTTGGGATGTCGTTTATGAAGTGCCACCACGTGCTAGACTATCTCCCCCAAAGGAAGAGGATTATGAACCTCACATTAACCCAGACACATATGAAGGAGAATTCTTCCAAGAGACACGTCTTTCCAAAAAGTGTTTCAAGAACTGCTATACTTCACCCCAAAACATTGAAGTAGACAGCGACAGTGAATCCGACATCACCCCAGAGGAGGAACAAGAAGAGCCGGAACAAGAAGAGGTTACTGCTGCGGATGACCTGTCATTGCTTGACCGATTACGTCAAGGTGGCCTTCCACATGTTGATGCCACTGAACCCTATGAGCCCGTCATTGATTATAGTGATGATGATGATTATGCATTTATTGATGATACTGATCGAGATTATTAGTAGTGTCAGGTATTAAAATTTTTTATGTTGTACTTGATGATGATACACTTAAGTGATACACATATTATTATTCATGTCGGTCTTTTTTTTATGTTTTACTAATTTCGTTTACTGTTTGTCATGGAAGGTGTTGAAAGATGGTGGGCGCTGGTCGGGAGCGCGCCAAGGCCCCTTCTTCGTCGGCGCGTGGTATGAGGTCTTCCATTCCAGACGCACCTCTCCGCCGAGCGTTGCTGGACAGTATGGCAACACCGCCGGGCCCTTCTTCGTCGACCGCGGTGCCCAGCAGGGGACGAGGTAGGAAGAGAGGAGGTGGGGCACGTGGTCGCGGGAGAGGAGGTAGGGTGACTGCTACGGCGCCTTCCTCGCCGCCACCCCCAGCTGTTTCACCCGAGCACGTGACTGCTAGGGTGGACTCGTCCGAGGAGGAGGCTACACGGACTCCGGTCCACGAGCCTCCGGTCCACGGGTCTTGGGCCCACGAGCCTCGGGTCGACTGGCCTTCGGCCCATGAGAGTTCGGCCCACGAGACCCCAGAGGAGCACACGTCCGGATGGGGTACCTGGCCGGATCAGCCCGAGGAGCCGAGTGGCCATGCTGATGATGGCGGGGAGCCGACTGATATTGCGGAGGAGGCGGGCACCGTCTACCAGCGTGGTGCTACACGGCTCCCGTCCGTGCCGGCGACCCGCGAGCAGAGGTGGTTGATTTTCCCTGATGGGGAGAGGTACGTAAGTGCATTTAATATTTTTGTACCTTCTGCATTCACGTTTCTTCAAATAACTAATGCGTTGGCCTTGTCATGCTGCAGGGGTTGGGACCACCATCATAGTGTCCGCCGGCCCAACTCCGTCCTTGGAGTTCTTTACCGGCAAAACTTCCCGGGGTTTGTCACGTTGCCTGGTGAGGGTCGGCTTCCAGAGCTTGGATTGAGCTAGGAGCACTACGTGGCTGCCCCGGCCCCGCCGGATGAGATTATCGACGGTGTCGTGTGCGACACGAGGGCAGACATGGTGATCAGAAACTTCTCGGTAATTTCTCCTTTACACATTTAAAAATCTTCAACTAGCTAGTTATTAATTGTACTAATCAATATTGTCTCATTTGATTGCAGACATTCTACAGGTGTGAGGAGGGATACGAGGAGGACGCGGCACATGTTATCGAGAACGTCTGCAAGCGCCTACTACAGAACTTACGGCACGAGGCTCGGGTGCAGGCTGTTCGAGACTACTACGCCTTGCGTGGTATCAAGAAGACCAAGCCGGCGTGCCGCGATAAGTTCCTGAGTAAGGAGCAGTACATGAAGGTAATTCTTAAGGCCTTCTACTTAAGTTCCTTCATTTAGTAATTCTTAGCCGTAGCGCTCAAGTTTTTATTTGCTAACTTAGGCGCCTCCGAGATGGTGTGCGGATCGGATGGATTGTTGGGAGGTGTTGGTCAATGAGTGGTGCTCAAAGGAATGGCTAGCCCTCCACAACGAGGCCAAGGACAAACGTGCCCAAATGGAAGGTGTGCCACACCATCAAGGCAGCTCCAACTTATATCAGTTCGGGCGGAACTGGGTATGTGGTTTGCTTCATGATTCATGCAATTCATTCATCATGCTAGCTTGAGCCCTTTAATTACTAATTTACATTGTTTCTCTCTTTCAGGCACGCCACAATAAGGTGGATAAGGTGCCAGAGGTGTACGACCTGTATGCCATGGCCCACACTGCCTCTTTCAAGAAAGTTAAGGCTTTCTCTCAGTCTGACCTCGATGATGCAAACAACTTCACCAACATCTCCTCCCACAACAAGCTCGTGAGATATAGAGATGAGGGGAAGGCGAGGAAAGGGGAGGACTTTAACCCGAGCCAGGGTCCCATTGATCCAGAGCTGGTGATGATATCTGGTGGCGGGAGGTCCCATGGCTCCATAGCCATTGGAGATGGACTTATCCGTTGTCCTAGCACTCTCCCGGAGATCAAGGCGCGGCAGTCGAGCTCCGCTCCTGAGATAAGGCCTCGTGAACGGCCAGTGCAACTCGCCATCAAGGTTAGTGATACATACTCAGCTATCTTTCTCCATTACATTGTGTGCGCTTCCATCAATGATTACAAATGGTCATGTGAGTGGTGTTGCAGGCTGCTATACAGAGTGAGAGAGATAGAACGGAGAAACTTCTGGCGGCGGCGGCGGAGAGGCAGCGGGAGTTGGAGGAGAGGACGACAAAGATGATGGAGGAGGAGAGGGCACGGAATGACATGTAGGCAAGGGCCATGTACGAGCTCCTTGTGGTAAGTTTCTTCTGCAGATTAGCCAAAACATTCATGTAGTGTTTGTCTCATTACTAACTAGTATGACTGAGTCATCAAAACCAAATGTGCAGTCTGTGTGCGAGAAGACCGGTCAGACCGCTCCGCCGATGCCAGTGATTGCTCCTGGGACCACGGTGAGTTTAATTTGAATGGACATTACTTGCTAGTCTTAACATTTGAGTGTCATCATGCTGACAAGACATTGGAAATGATCTTTGGTGCAGCGTAGCTCCAGACAAGCATCGCACGATCCTTCTCCAGCTACCGACACGAGCCAGCCCGCTCCTACACCTCCTGGATCATGGTAAGTTTATCTAGTGTTTTGCTTAACACATGCATAAAGACCTAGACTTAGCTTTATTTCCTCCAATGCTTACCATAATGACCTAGACTTAGCTTCTTCTCCTCCAAAATGACTTAATAAGCTTACTGACCTCCAAAACCATCCATTTTACCTAAGTTAGCTCTAAAACGATCTGTACTTAGCTTACTTATGTCAAAAATTGCATAATTAGCTTAGTTAGCTCATAAACGATCCATTTTACCTAAGTTAGCTCTAAAATGACCCATTTTACCTTGGTTAGCTTATAAATGATCCAGTTCATCCAAGTTAGCTAAAAAATGACCCATTTTACCTAGATTAGCTCCTAAATGATCCATTTTACCTATGTTAGCTTTATAATGACCCATTTCACCTAGGTTAACTCCAAAATGACCCATCTTACCTAGGTTATCTCATAAACGATCCATTTCAACTAATTTAGCTCATAAACGATCCATTTCACCAAGTTAGCTCAAAACAATCCATTTCACCTAAATTAGCTCTTAAATGATCCATTTCACCTAAGTTAGCTCAAAAGATCCATTTCAACTAAATTAGCTCATAAATGATCCATTTCACCTAAGTTAGCTCAAAAACTATCCATTTCAACTAAGTTAGCTCATAAATGATCCATTTCACCTAAGTTAGCTAAAAAACGATCCATTTCACCTTAGTTACCTCAAAAACGATCCATTTGACCTTAGTTAGCTCATAAACGACCCATTTCAACTAAGTTAGCTCATAAATGATCCATTTCACCTTAGCTAGCTCATAAACGACCCATTTCAACTTAGTTAGCTCATATATGATCCATTTCACGTAAGTTAGCTCATAAATGACATACTCTTCTTGTTCTAGTCTTCTTCTTGTTCTACTCTTCTTGTTCTAGTCTTCTTCTTGTTCTAGTCTTCTTCTTGTTCTACTCTTCTTGTTCTAATCTTCTTCTTGTTCTACTCTTCTTGTTCTAGTCTTCTTATTCTAGTCACCTATTTCTAACTTTCTTATTTTGCCATTTTGCAGATTTCATTATGTGCTGGATGGAGTGCTTGTTCTACTCTTCTTGTTCTAGTCTTCTTATTCTAGTCACCTTAGCTATGGAGTGCTTGTTTATGTATGGATGGAACTTGTTTATGTATGAATTGATGGATGGAACTTGCTTATGTAATATGTATGGATGGAACTTGCTTATGTATTAATGGATTGAACTTGCTTATGTATGAATGTATGGAACTTATGTGCTGGATATATGTGATATGAATGCCTGTGAAATATATCTATATATGTCATATATATTTGCTGTGAAAATTGTTGGATTTAATAAAAAACAGAAAAAAGAGCCAATATGCAGGCTCTTTGCCGTCTGCCACCGATGGCAACGGGCTCTTTGCCGTCCGCCGCGGACAGCAAAGAAGCCACGTGGCATCCAGCTGTGCTTCCTGGGAGCTGACCCATTTGGTCAGTTTGCCTACAGTGGCAGACGGCAAAGGCCTGCCATGTAGTGACGTGTAGATGACATCATACGGCGGACGGCAAAGACACTAGAAAGTTTGCCGTCTGCCGCGGATGGCAAAGGCCTGCCGTTAGCCACTTAACGGACTGACAGCGCAATTATTGCCGTCCACTCTCTTTGTCGTCCGCGGCAGACGGCAAAGGGCCTTTGCCGTCAGCCGCCAGGAAGCAGACGACAAAGTAGCTCTTTACCGTAGCCTACTTTGCCGGAGCCTTTTGCCGTCCGCGACTGACGGCAAAGGTCTTTGCCGTTCGCCGTTCATGCCTTTGCCGTCCGCCGTGGCAGACAGCAAAATAGCTGATTCCTGTAGTGTAGCTAGCATTTCCATCTCTGTATCTGTCTGTAGTTTCTCCGTCAACATTTCTTTCTCGCACGCACTCTTGCTTCCTATCACCCACACTATATATGTCTCTCCATACATGCATTTTTAGGTTGATCTCTTTTGCATAATCGTTGTGTCTCACTCCCTCTGCTCGCCATAGATGCATGCTCCAGCCCACGCCACTATCTCTTAAAGACAAAAACACATGCTCAATTGTCGGGCCTTCTTCCCTGCACTCTCACATGCATGCATATAGTCATATCGACCCGTCTCTCCCATGTCGTCGATCTTATGACTTATGTCTTCTTTCTTTTATCTCGATCATGCGCACGCGCACAGACACACATCCATGTATACATGTATACCTCTCGCACATGCACGTTCAAGGTCTCTATGTCTCCATACGTAGTTAATTACCCTCAACCCTAATGCCACATCGAATCGTTCTGTTCTTGTGTGCACATAACTTCCGTCTGGATGGGTAAAACACACACTCACACTTAACAATCTCCTTCTAGCTACCCCCCTCTCACTCTTCCCCTATATCCCCGAAACTAATAAGACCATCCCTTCGTTTAATTCCCGCCTACATGCACCATCGATATATAGTATTCTTCCTCGGTGTCTCTCGAACAAACATGTTCTCTCGATGTCGACTCCTCTCACGCGCACACACCTTCTCTTCCCTCTCTATGGGCCTTTTCTCTCTCGCACCCATCATTGGTGGCCTCTGCCATACACATCACCTCCCTATGATGAAGCCACGCACACTTAAATTACATCCGCCATCGAGGACTCCGTGTCACACACACACCCACACCCACACACACACACACACCCACCCACCCACCCACCCCCCACACACACTAAGACTCCATCTCTCTCTCACACACACACGCACCCACCCACCCACCTACACCCCTAGACACACACGCACACACTAAGACTCCATCTCACACACACATGCTCTAGCGGAGCATTTGTTCCTACCACCCTTCGTCAACCTTACCCGTATAATAAACAATCACCTTAATTTACTTGTATAACATGGACAAATTCCACTTCACTTTAGTAGTTAGCAAACTTATCATCTCTACTCTTATAAAAAACCGAGTTGGTCATGATGGTGTGCCTGCCATCTTGTAATATAGACCGTACGATCTATATCTGGCGGATAGAAAGCAAACTATGATAATTTTACAAAAGATACCCGCACCTCTCTCCACATCCTTATCTCCCACAACCTCGTTGCTGAGCAATTAAAAAAGGAAGTCTCTGGAACAATCTAGCATGGTGGCCGCTGCCGCCTGCCGGCGCCGTCCATCCCCATGCCTCCGCCCAGTCCGACCACCAGTCACCACCACGCTCCACTCCTCCTCACCTAATCTCTCATCTTTCATTTTTTCGATGAAATTCTCGAGATACCAGTTTTCCGATAAATTCTCGAGATATCATTATTTTTACACATGGGATTACTCCTGCATGGGTGAATCACAACATGTGTTTTGTAAAAAAAATGCATATTGATGTTCCGTGCAATGCACGAGCATCTTGCTTGTAATTATATAACGCAAATCACGAGCAGGAAGTGACATTTTTTTACACAACCATGTTAACATGGCCACGTAAATCACTAGCTAAAGTGTAATACCATTATACTTATATCCCGATGCAAAAGGTTGAGTACATGTCCGAAGAGTAGAGTCGCACACACGCACTCTGTCTCTTAGAATATCACACACACACACCAGTTACGTGACGCCCACTTAAGCAGACACGTATGTTACAATTTGTGCACCCGCAGGTACACATGATGGTGCGCATTTATTTAAGCCGGACGGCAAACCCAAACAGTAGCTGCATTCATTCCCCTCCCACTGCCTCTTCTCTAGTCGCCGTCGCCCAGTAGCCATGGCCCGGCCAAAGGTAACGACATACGCCATACTCCCGCCGGAGCGGCGCTTTAATCTGGAAATTTTAGTGCTCATGCATGCATCTTTTTGTGATAGCACTCCTATATAAGGGTTGACCGGTCGCTTCCCACGAACGTGCGCGGGCGGTGGAAGAGGAAGGAGAAGGGAAGCGGGCTGTGGAGTAACGGTTTTTACCATAATTTCTTAGGAAACTAAGTGCAATAATTGAGTAGTTTTGCAAACTACCAGTACTACACCTGAAACGGTTCAAACCAGTACTCCCTTGCCAGCGCGCGCTTCCCACATGAAACGGTCAGTGTCGCCCTAGAGAGTCAGTGCCACATTAATGCTCGGCCAGAGCGGAGGCGACCTCTCACTAGCGCCGGCTTTGAAGCAGCGCGATGACCGATAGATCACCACTTCCCGGTGCACACGACTGCTCCGCGTCGAGGCTGGCCATAGTTTGGATGAGTCTCCATCATGGGGAGCCACACTAACTGCGATGATATGGATCGTTCCATCTATGAAGAACACGTGGGACTGGAACTACGAGACGGACATGTACCCAGGAGTGGACGTACGAACCTGAGTAATGTGGCGCAGTAAGTGAAGTAGAAAGGCACAAATAGTATGAACATGCGTGGCATATATGCATTTGTCTACTACATACCACTAAATGTTGTACGTGCAATGCACGGTGATGTTATGGAGTACGTGCCTAAGTACTCTACTACTACTATATTAATTGGAGGCACATATTAGGTTTAATATTTGTTTACGTGTATGCCCCGAGATCTTCCAACTAGACGTGTCTTTCTCTCCGGGTCGCACTTTGTATCGTTCATACCACTAGTACTACTACGTGTGGTCTCCGACCCAGAAGTGGAAGAAGTGGAGACGCTCTACCACGCTGTTCATGTCCCACTCCTTTTGCTGACGTGTGGGACATCCAACACGTGCCGTGTTTGGCACTCCTTCGTCGTAAGAGTTGAAACGCTAGCATTCATCAGAAAAAATATAAATCAGCAGTGATACTATACCACGTGGTTTCCTTGCTCCTTGATACCAGAAAGAATACTTCCGTTCGCTAACATGTGGGACGTCGACCATCCTGGTCCACTTGCCATGCACGCAGAACTCCAAGGGAGAGTCACCCTAGTCGTCGCGCCACAGTAATAATGACTAATGAGCCGTCAAATCACAGGCCCAACCTTTCCCACTGTGAAGTTGCTCGGACGAAGGAACCATCATGACTTCATTGAATTCCGCTTCTTGAAGAAAACTACTATACCAGCAGTACTGCTAGCTACAGTAGTTACTCCAGCAGAGGCCTCCTTTCGTTCATAGGATAGGAATTTTATAGGAATATGAAAATCATAGGAAGTGAGATGACATGCATCTCAATTCCTATTGAGAAAGAGATGCCATTTGATGCATAGGATAGGAATTTTCCATTGAGTCTAGGCTAATGTACTGGTAATTTGCTCTAAAAACTACAGTAGTAAATAGTAGTACTGGTACATGCTCGTACTCAGACACAGACACACACACTAACTACTAGTACTACTACTTCTCACATGCTGGCCAGACGCCGTCGTTCTCCTTCCCGGCTTTGTCGGCGACACCCCACCGTGCTTGGATCTCCGCCGACCTCTCCACGGCAGCGCGTGCGTCCTCTTCTTTCTTGCGGCGGCGGGCCTCCCTTTTCTTGAGTGCTTTCTGACTTCTCCGCTCCCTCTGTGCGGCTTTGGCCGCCTCTTGCTCTACCACCCATTCGGCCTTGGTAGCTTCAAATTCCGCCCATGTAGGTGTGAGGTCGTGAGCGGCGATGAACTCGGCACGGCGGGATGCCATCGCTTCCCTACCATTTTGTGTGCGGTCATGGGCGGCGAGGAACTCGGTGCGGCGGGATGCCATCGCTTCCTTACCGGTTAGTGTGCGGCGCGGTGGCATGAACGACGCTTGGTGAGAGCTCTTGGGTGGAGTGGCCGGACAACCGTATAGTGCATTGGTTTGTCAAGAGCTCAAGGACAGAAGACGAAGGAAATTTGGATTCCCCTTCAACCCTGGTCATTTATTACCAAGTAAAATGCATTGGCGGTCATCGAACTTGTGTTGATAGCTCACTTTGATCCTTATATTATACGTGATGCACACATTAGCGCACACCGTCCATAGAGGCAAGTAGCATGTACGCGTGCAGACACTCACGCTCACGCTGTCAAACCATGCTAATGCATGCACGTCGCCCTCTCAATCAAAGTCCTGCTCATGGCGCAACACAAACGGCGAGCCCGTCACCTGCGCGCCCCGGCGGTGCCTGACATTACTGTTTAGACGTTTGATGGAGGCCTCCGCGAACGCCGAGCATGTATTCGCCTGGCTCAACACCAACAGTCATACTCGGGACTCAGCGCCTTGCTCATGTATATCGTCCATCACAACGACAATATATAAAACAGCCTAGCTAGAGAGGGTACTATGGTATGGAGTTTGTACTATCCTGAGCAATCGATCATAGTACCACTGCACACGAGTGTGTGTCTGATCGATTCGTCCATTATTCGTAAGTTATGCATGGTTGTATGGTGTCTAATGGTGGTCGTCGAAGGCTAGCTCGCGACAAGACCGGTTGCATGGACGCCTGGTTGTCAATACGTGCCGCATACACTTCAAAGGCTCGTCATCCATGAGTTCACATTTTACCACCACGCCAGCGTCTAACCGCCATGTCCTACCGAAACCCCTTCCATCGCTAGCGCGCGCTTCCCGCCTGAAATGATCACCGTCTCTCCAGAATGTCAATGCCGCATTCACCGGACTTAACTGCAGGTGCAGTTGGTGTGTCACTGACATGCAGGCCAGATGCCCGTTGGGCCCACATGTTAGTGACCCAACGCACCTGCAGTTAAGTCACTGAAGTAGCGTTCGCATTCACGCCCGACGAACCTACTCCGGCGCCAACCGTCCATCTGTCTGTCGCGGCTCATTGCCATTCGCCCGCTATATTAACTTGAGCCCCGGCTCCCAGCTATAGCCAAAGACCCACACTCATTCTCCTCCGGACCCTTCCTTCTGTTGGCACCACTCCAACCATGGCCTCCTGGCACTCCAAAGCTCTCTTGGACGTACTATCGTAGGAGCAGACGAAGGACATCGGCGGCTCCGCTCCGGGCGCACTCCAAAGCTCTCTTGGACGTACTATCACAGGAGCAGACGAAGGAGATCGCCGGCTCCCCCCCCCCCCGGCCGCCCTCCGCCGCCACTACCACGAAGCCGGCGCGCGTGCGCGGGCGCAGCCGGCATCGAGGAAGAGTAGTACACGATAGGTCGCCGCCGCTCTGGTCCTAGGGAGGCCACCGCTCCTCCACACAGTCGACGCCAAGCTTGGTGGGATAAACATCGGCGGCCGATTAGCCGCTTGACGGCGACGTGGAGGCAGAAATCTTTAGAACCTTGTGCTCCGGAGGAGGAGGTTATTGAGGCGGATGAGGAGGAGCCAAAGGCAATGGTCGGCTTTCTCAGGTTCATGGCCGGACATGGTGGTCAAGCGCCGGCGATCGTTTAGATTAGGTTTACAGTAGGTTTTAGTACGGTTTGTGCGAAATATGTAATGAATTTCGTCCCGTTTGTAGCAAAAGTTTTCGAAATGTAATGAATTTCATACGGTTAATTTGAAATTTGCTTTGTTTGCACGAATTTCGTCCGGTTAGTTCATATAGTTGTCGAAAGGTATGCGAGCAGCATTGGATGGCATCCATCAGTGTCCTCGGACAGATGCCGGTGTAAATTTGTGGGCCAGCGCTGGAGATTAACAGTGCTCCATTATTTGGCACGGAACAGTTATCCCTCGATCAAAATCACCGCCCTCGTCATTTTGTTCTGGATTTCTATCGATCAATCGCACGAAAATGTTTCGCTTTGCAAGTTCAAAAGAAAAGGCGGCACACTTACGACTCGTACGCGTCGCACCCCCAACAGTCCGGCTCGCACGCCACTCACCAGAAGGGACACGCGTTGTCTTAAAATTTCACTGACATGTGGGACTGCAATTGAATAAACCGTCGATAGCCGAAATCTAATCGCTCGGCGGGCGTCGGCTGAGAAGAGAGAGACGGGGGAGGGAGAAGAGATCGCCCGCCCGCCGCTCACGGACTCCAAGAAATATATGGTGATAATGTGAGGTGGGCCATGCGGGAGTCCGGACCGCTTCCAAGCCGTCCCCCCTCAGACGCCAGCATCCCGCATTCATAGCAAGTAGTACCAGTAAAATACTAGCCTATAAGCCCGCTTATGTGGAGGTGAGAGAGGCATTGACAAAGTCAAGGAGTGAGCTCTGCAAGAGCCCATCTCTACACGTGCTCCTAGGTATAAAAGAACTAATTCTAAAAAAATAGGCATAAAAAACAATTGTGTCTAAAAAAAGAAGGGTAAAAAACATTTGAGAGGAAATAGATAGAGAGAAAGTGAGAAAAAGTTGTAACCTTCATAGCCAACCTTATAGTCAACACTATGGTAGTATTACATGAGGAAGGAGGGAGTGGTGCACATGCCAAGTTCACTGGGCTGCCGTGTTTCACACTCCTCCGTCGTAACATGAAGACAATAGCTTTCATCAAAAATAAACAATGAATACTCGTTGCTCGTCCTCTATATCGGAAAAGAGTACTTTCCATTCACCGACATGTGGGACGTCGACCATCCTGGTCCACCTGCCATGCACAAAATTATCCTGGTCCACCCCGGTCGTAGCGCAGGCCCAACCTTTCCCGCTGTAAGTTGGTCGGACAAAGGAACCATCATGACTTCGTTGAATTCTGCTTTTTCAAGAAAACTTACTGTACCCGCAATAATGCTACCACACGCGAAGACTGGACGGCACTGTACCACATCATATCACTGAAACCCACTAGGCCAACTAGCCCGCCTAGGATTTGTACTCCCTCCATTTCAAAGTTAGTAGTACAAAGTTGAGTCATCTATTTTGGAACGGAGGGAGTACGTCTCTGTACTGCTATGATTTTGTGTTGTACGTCTTTGTACTATTGCTACGATTTTACTACTCTATGAACCAAATGAGGCCTGAATGTATCCGTGTCGACTATTGTCTGATCGATCGCTAAGCCTACAATTTTAGGACCTTGGGCTATTAGCCAATTGACGACGGATAAGTATAAGCGTACCACGAGCTCATCAGCCCCAACGTTTCTCTTTGGTGAGTGTTTTGCAAGTACTATAGCTGGCACAGTAGCTAGCCTACTAACACCAAGAATCATCGAACAAGCCCCGCTGATATGATAAGCAGTTCGAACTTACATCTAAGCATGCAATATATTACATCAAAAGCTGGTGAGGATACATCTGTTTCCATAACTCGGAGAGGGTTCGCATGATTCACTATTAAACAAAAGTAGCAAGTACCGCCCACACAAGACAGTGCACGAGCCCTAAGATGGTTTGCTAACACGCATCATTCTGGTAATTAAACACATGGCAATGCAAACTACCCTGAAGGATTAGCACGACCAACTATTTCTTTTCATCGATCTCTCAGGCAATGACCACAGCATGGACAGCGGCATGGGAATCGATCTCTGGGGCGATGACCACAGGACTGACCGCGACATCGGAATCAATCTCTGGGGCGATGTCCACGGGATGGACAGCGGCATCGGAATCGATCTCCGGGGCGATTTCAACAGGACGGACCGCGACATCGAAAAGGATCTCTGGGGCGTTGTCCACAGGACAGGCCGCGACATCGGAATCATCAAGGACGTCCACCGGCACCTGCACAACCCTAACATATTAGCAAGCACATTGCAAATAATCAAAAACCACAACTATGGTAAGCCATTATTTTTTACCTGTGCAGCTCACCGGGGGATCCCATCCCTCCGGGGGCCATCTCCTCGTCCTCGATGGGGGCCATCACCTTGCCAGGGGAATACTGCTTCTCAACGGCGACTATCTCCTCAAACTCGGCCTTGAGCCTCGCATAGGTGGCCATTAGAGTTTTTGGGGTAGGCACGGTGGGGCCCTTGCTGTTCTTCCAACTTTCTTTGAGGAGTTCGTCCGCCAATGTTATCAACTCTTTGGCCAGTGCTTGTTTCTTGGAGTTCTTCGTTTCCATGGGTTGGCCCGCCAACATGGTCAACTCGTTGGTCGGTGCTCGCTTCCTGGAGATCACTGTCTCCAGTGGGTTGTCTGCCGGCAACTCTTTGGCTAGTGCTCCAGGATCCATCAATGAATTGACAAACAAAAAGCAATCGAAAGGAAACCACAATCGCAATGAAAACGGGAAAAGAATAGGCTATGAGAATCGGTTGGTGCTTCGCAAAAAGAAGATTCTTGGAATGAAAATATAGCAGCATCACTGATTCGCCCACCTTTCCTTCGTCGGTACAAAAGAAAAATGGCAGAAGTGAGTAGCCTGGAGTGAGGTTTTTTTCAAGAAAGGGGAGAAAGGGCTTCAACAAGCATTCCAGTGAAATGATGGTTGCTTCGTCCAGTCCAACTTCGAGGCCACTTTACCACTTCTTGGTAAAGGTGGATTTTGTGATATGACGGGTCATGACGGCCACACCGGGTTGACCGGTGAGTCTCGACTATAGCACCTCGCTGTGATTTGGTGGATGGCATGCGGGCCCGGATGCTTTGATGTCCCGCATGTAGATAGAGCGGCTAGTCATATAGGAGTGCTCAATATTGTGAACTGTGACCAAGGCAGAGAGGAAAATGAGAGAACTACGTAATTAATGCATGAGTTTAATTAGGGTAGTTTTGTAAAGTACGAGATACATTCCTCCAATCACAAAATGCCTTGGTTGATGAGATTTGAGATTTGAGCCAGTACTGCACGTGGTGTAGTCTATATTACTCACTTGTTCAAATCTCTAGAAAGGCAAATACTCCTTTCCGGTTTACAGGGCTATACTAGCAAGTATTAGTACTACAATAGTGGGCTCAAATAGCAATTTTGTCTCATGCAAGAGCCTGGCTATATGCGTGCTCCAAGGCTCCGCACCATGCCCCACCCCTACACAAAGACTGCCACGCGAGCATTCGCAACTGCCATGTTCGGGTTGCGCTTGGCTCTTCGCCTCTTCGAGAAGATGAACAATGATGTTACTACTACTTCTACAGTAGTATCGAAACCACTGCTGCATGTCCGTCCACCGCGTGCGGGAGGGATAGCCACCGCGCGCATGGGCGAGGGAGAAGGCGTGTAGTAGTAAAATCAAGCTTCTCCTCGTTGTAAGAGTTGACGCGACACATCATAGCACTGGCCCCACATGGTTGCCTCTAAACTTGGCTGAAAGACCCGCAGTGTACAATACTCCATTTGCTGCAACCTCTAACATTTACCCCACCACAAATTAAAATATATATTCCTGTCTTGACCAGATGAGCGTGCAAACTAGAATCACCAGGGTGACAGGTAGGGCCAGAAGATTATTTTAATCAAAAAAGCATGGAGCCGACCCCAACGATTTTAAGCTTACAAGCACGGTACACGCTATCCTAGACTACTCTACACATGAAACTGCCACACGAGCGTCCGGGCTGCGCTTGGCTCTTCGCCTCTTCGGGAAGTCGAACAATGATGGAGTACTACTGCAGTGGAGGAGTACTATAGTATGCTTTTGGCCATCTGACACCGATTGAACTGCTGCATGTCCCCCACGTGCGGGAGGGAGAGCGTGTAGCGAACGAAAGCTTCTCCTAGTCCTGCCAGCCACCACGCTCATGGGCGAGGGAGGGACGCAGTTTCATTGACTTACTGCTCTTGCCTTTGCGTCTATGACAGGTGGGCCCAACAGGTGGGTGGCCCACCTGTCATGCAGCCAAAGGCAGGTGCGGTTAAGGCGAGAGGGCGTTGTAGTAATCAAACTTCTCGGTCTTGTACGAGTTGATGGGACACATCAAAGCACTGCACTCGATATATTTCAATAATTTGCGTATACCGATGCATTAGTTACTCCCTCCGTTCCTAAATATAAGTATTTTAGACATATCAAATGGACTACAACATATGGATGTATGTAGACATATTTTAGAGTGTATATTCACTCATTTTGCTTCGCATGTAGTCACTTGTTGCAATCTCTAAAAAGAATTATATTTGGAAACAGAGGGAGTAAAACGCATGAATGCATGCCGTGACTTTCCTTTTGATACTTGCATGTGTTGATTTGATGCACCTTGCCAAATTTTGACTATAAATTTAACTAACCAAATGTCCATGCATGTCACAAAAAATTACAGGGCTATTTGGGTTGTGACTATGTTTGTCTTATGTTGCCACATTATTTTTGCCACACTTGCCTAACTTGAGTTGCTCAAATTGTTAGACCCACTTTGGCTTGCCTAAGGGAACCTTCCACACTTTTTGTGTCTATGACATGTGGGGTTCACTGCTAATAAAAAATTCTTGTCTTAGGTGTGGCTAGAACCAAACACCCACCTAACTTGGTCAAATTTGCCTAAGGTGAGGTCTGGCAAAGTGTGGCAATATGTGGTTGGAAACCAAACAGCCCCTACATCATTGAAAACTATGTTCAAATACGAATCAAACGATATAATTTTTGTTAACATGCACTAACATTTTGTCAGTTAAATCTTTGGTCAAAATTTAGCACCAATTACAAAGGGGCCCAATAAATATTGTACTCTCACATTTTGTTTTCAGGATACTCCCACATACTTCATCCGTTCCCAAATATAAGTCTTTTTAGAGATTCTAACAAGTGACTACATATGGAGCAAAATGAACGAATCCATACTTTGAAATATGTCTACATACATCCGTATGTTGTAGTCCATTTGAAATGTCTAAAAAGACTTATATTTAGGAACGGAGGGAGTAGAAAATATAAATATTAATGCATGTTGGGGCAGCCCACGTTTCCGATAATTTTAGCCGTGGGCTTGTTCACAATTTTTACAAGGGGGTGGTTGTTCATTTAATGGAGGGTCTTGTACCAGACTTGAACGATACAAAGTGCGACCTGGCACACCGTAACACCACTTGGAATAAGCGGGTAGCTATCTCAAAAAACAATCAACAACTAAAAAAACGGCGACCTGTCACGTACACAATTTTAAACGATTGTTTTGATGGAGTGAAAAAGGAAAACTACCCCACAACATATATATAGGCCGGAGCCTCCGCGCTTGCTTGCTAGGGTTGCTCTATTCACACACCCTCATCCTCTCCAAATCTAAACAAGATAGCGGTGCTAACACTGTCTTTCTCCCTTCAAAAAACACTGTCTTTCTATCCTCACCGCTGGTTATAGATCCGGACGTATCCCCCTCCGCTGGTGAAGGGGAGGAGGGGCAGCATTTAGGCCGTCGTCGACAATGAGGGAGGAGACCCACTGCCAGCCGCACCGTTATCTCTAGCCGAGCGCCGGCGCGGGAGGTCCTCCGATCCCTTCGTCGTTGCCCTAGTGTGGGCGGATCCGGCCTCCCGCCGCCCACCTATCCACATCCCGACGACCTTCAGGTATATCTTCCTTCGACACCGCCATAGCTCTACTTCCCCAGCTCGCTACGTCGCTGCATGTGCATCGGTTTCTGCCTCTCAGCCCCTCTCGATCGGATGGTCCAACGTCACCTATTTTTTTCTTCTATTGTTAGAGGTAAAGCTACTTCATGGAGTCGAATCTTGTACTTGGTTCAAACAAGAAATAAAGTGGGGGTGGGGGAATCTAGTATGTGCATCGGACTTGGTACAAACAGGAAGGATAGGGGGTGAAAGTAGTACATACTAGTCATCCAACCGGTCTCTTGGTCGAAAAGGGAAATATAGGGGAAACGCTGTACACAGTGGTATGACCAGGACTAGATTTGCTATCCACACATAAGATGGCTGCATGCATCATTATGATGCAGAGGCCAGGGGCATGCCTCCATTTCCAAAAAAACATGGGAATAGGTGGCTAGAGTGAGCAAAAATGGGACCAACCCAGATATGTTTCTTGGATGTTTGTTTCTCGGGGCAACAAACTCTGAATCACCACTTTATGCCCCGGTTTAGGTACATGGTGCTGGACTGCTGGTGCACCCACTGTCCCATGCCCTTATACCAAATATTTAGTTGTTCTTAATCTAATGCCCCTGGTAAAATGAAGCCATGCCACTGTTATAAGCCATGACAAGTTTAGCCAAATGTTTTTGCCTGTAATTGTTTGAGACTCTGACTGTTTCCTCTGTAGCTATTTGTGCAAACAGGGATATCCATTTCACCTGGTTGTTGTTGTGACCTTTTGGTGCACTGCACAAAACACTTCTTAAAAGAAGTGACGTTTGTGTTGTTTAACTGGAATGTCAGAATGGAACAGTTGGTTCATTTCGGTGGAACTGCACAAAGGGAGATATGTGTTCCAATCCTCATCATCCATATTGGCACCATAACCTTCCTTTAGGTAAGAATGATATTTAATGCATGTGTTCATCTCTATTTTGCGACTGCCATGAGAAAATAATGCTATTGTTTACTAGTACACTTGTACTCCCTCACTGACAAAACCAATTCTAAAATAGAAGGCCAATCATGTACTTGGTTTCACCAACCGGTGAGGAGAAAGAGAAATATAGCATGAAGAGGAGGAAGAAGAAGAATAAACAGTGCCAAGGTGATATTGTTGAAGTCGAGGCCTCAGTCGAGGCCATTCAAGGGCTCCGGCAACGTCTACCTTGCATGTGAGACGATCCGCCAGGGAGCCCTTCCACTTCTACGTATTGTCCATGATGAATTTGATGCTACTGTTAGAGTAATATGCTAATGTCTTTCTATACTTTCTCACTAAGCTAATGAAGGTTTCACCTTGTTCCCCCTTGTGCAAATAGGGATCACGTTGTGCCAATCATACATTTTAATGGAACTACACAAGACAATACAATGAACTGTATCCCAGCCAGTGCTTTAACTCTGCTGGAAGTTCTTGATAGTCTTTTGATATAATCTCAGCACTGGTAAACAAGAGTGATTTCAACCATACATTTGAAGTGCACAAAAATATATACTATTGAGTGATTCCAGTGAGTGCTTTATCATCTCTTCTGGGACTACATGAATAAGCTTTTTTGCTCAGGTTGGTACCGGCGTAAGGCCTTCATCCATATTAGTTTGCTGTCATCTCTATTTGTATCATGCTACTGTCATGAGAAAATCCTTTATCTTTGCATGTTAAAGTTTTGCAACCTATGATACATGGCAATGCTTTGAGTGTTGAGCTAATTGGCACTGATTAAATAAACAAATACCTCTCTTTAAGCAAGACTACTATGTTGCTAACTTTACCCATTAAGATAATGAGGGTGCTTCTATTTGTTAGTGTATGTTTCATCAACTAGTCCCACTATTACAGTAATCTCACTCTCTCAATATATGTGCCAACAGGGATGCTCGATTTTGGTGGAACTGCACAAAAACTTTGGGTGCATCATTGCCTCGACGGCTTCCTTCCTTTCCTATCAGTCGCTAATCTCGGCTTGCATTCTTCCTTTGCTGCCAGTCGCTTGGCTTATCTCGGCTTCCAGTCAAAGGAAATAGTAATTGATATGCTACCTCACACAGGTTGGTACTGGTCTTTATCCTGATTATTGTGCTTGTCATATGTATTGGTAATTTGGTATTGTGCTACTGTTTGCCGATTTCATAAAGGAGTAACTTGGAGCCTGAACTCGCAGGCAAATCATTACATTGGGTGATTTCAGTAGAATTGCACAAAAAGATCAGATGGACAGGTACTTATGCTGCTGCTATGTACTCCAAAGTTCACTCAGACAAGCATCGATGTTGACAAGAAGAAGTTCCTATATTCATTCGAGTATTAACCGGCGTCAACCAGTTGTCAAACTCCAAGTATTAGGAGAGTGAACGTGAAAGGATCGAGAAGAGGTGTCTAGAGGGGGGGTAAATAGACTCTAAGTGAGAAAAGTTGCAGTTTTTAATTTCTTTAAGTTGAAGTGGAGTTTTGGCACAAGTTTAAACATTCACAATACATATCAAGCAAGCATGACAAGAGTATATGAGCAGCGCAAAGTAGAGCATGCAAGTTGCGAGAATGTAAAGGGATGGGATCGGAGTGTGCAAACGCAATTTGGAGACACGGAGATTTTTTATCCGTGGTTCCGATAGGTGGTGCTATCATACATCCACGTTGATGGAGACTTCAACCCACGAAGGGTAACGGTTGCGCGAGTCCACGGAGGGCTCCACCCACGAAGGGTCCACGGAGAAGCAACCTTGTCTATCCCAC
This sequence comes from Aegilops tauschii subsp. strangulata, assembly GCF_002575655.3. Lineage (NCBI taxonomy): Eukaryota > Viridiplantae > Streptophyta > Magnoliopsida > Poales > Poaceae > Aegilops > Aegilops tauschii. Next base: position 395,138,987 of record NC_053037.3, read on the forward strand.
CATGGTCGTCGCCCACGAAGGACTTGCCTCACTCGGGTAGATCTTCACAAAGTAGGCTATCTCCTTGCCCTTACAAACTTCTTGGTTCAACTCCACAATCTTGACGGAGGCTCCCAAGTGACACCTAACCAATCTAGGAGACACCACTCTCCAAGAGGTAATAAATGGTGTGTTGATGATGAACTCCTTGCTCTTGTGCTTCAAATGATAGTCTCCCCAACACTCAACTCTCTCTCACAGGATTTGGATTTGGTGGAAAGAAGATTTGAGTGGAAAGCAACTTGGGGAAGGCTAGAGATCAAGATTTATGTGGTTGGAATGGAATATCTTGACCTCAACACAAGTGTAGGTGGTTCTCTCTTAGAAAATGTATGTTGGAAGTGTAGGCATGTTCTGATGGCTCTCTCCACGAATGAAGAGTGGGTGGAGGGGTATATATAGCCTCCACACAAAATCTAACTGTTACACACAATTTACCAAACTCGGTGGGACCGATTCAGAGAACTCGGTCGGACCGATTTAGTTCATAATGTGATCATTAGGCATTTCGGTGGGACCGACATGATCAACTCGGTGGGACCGATGTGCTAGGGTTAGGGTAAAGCCTCATCTCGGTTTAACCGATTACTCAAACTCGGTGGGACCGATTTGGGTAATAAGTGAAAAAGAAAGTTGGCCAAGCAAACTCGGTGGAGCCGATTGCATATCTCGGTGAGACCAAAATTATTGCAGTAGGAAAAAGAGAGTTTGCAAGCCCATCTCGGTGAGACCGAGATCCCATCGGTGAGACCGAATTGATTAGGGTTTGTGGCAGTGGCTATGTCAAGAGAACTCGGTGGCGCCGGATAGAAAGTTTCGGTGGGGCCGAGTTTGACTTTTGGTTTGGGACATATGTGGATGTGAGAAAGTGGTTGAGGGCTTTGGAGCATATCACTAAGCACTTTGAGCAAGCAAGCCATTAAGCAACACCTCATCCCCTCTTAATAGTATTGGCTTTCCTATGGACTCAATGTGATCTTGGATCACTAAAATAGAAAATGTAGAGTCCTGAGCTTTGAGCTTGAGCCAATCCTTTTGTCCTTAGCATCTTCAAGGGGTTCCACATCCTCTAGTCCATGCCACTCCATTGTTGAACTTATCTGAAACATACTAGGTAGAAGCATTAGTCCAACAAGAGATATGTTGACATTAATTACCAAAATCACCCAGGGAGCACTTGTGCTTTCAATCTCCCCCTTTTTGGTAATTGATGACAACATACATCAAAGCTTTAGATAAAGATATAGAGAATAACAAGTAAAGCTTTGGAAAGACATGTAACATGCATGGACTCCCCCTACATGTATGCAATCATGTAAATATGGAATATAGGAGCATGTGAATGCATAAGCATGATAGAGTAAGCAATGTGTCACATGTATCTTGGCTATATGCATCAGAGCAAATGATGTGAATATAGGAAATGTACCTTCATGCTCATGAGTCCTTCTTGCAAACAGTATGTACATCAGCAAGAAATCCTCATACACTTGACTGTGATGCATATACTTACCTTGTGGTCTTGAGTTGGCTTAGGAAGGAATGAACCCGAGTAAACAAGGTTAGATAACACAGATACACCTACTAGCCAGAGCGAACAAAAGAAACCACAAGAGTACCAAGACTGGGATGACATGTAGAGAGTGAGTACTAAGTACCCCATTGTATATAGACATGTCCCCAAAGGTAAAGATGTGCAATGAATTCAAGGATTTCCTTCCCTTAGATGTCTTGCTCCCCCTTAATCTAGCATGGGATACTGGGAGAAGATAGGGAACAGAAAATTAGAGCAAAGAAAAGAAACAGAGCTAATGCAAACAATCAAATATGAACATGTCTTTCCCCTCTTAAAGACATGTGACTTCTCTCCTCTTGAACACCAAGCATCTGGGGTTTCTTACACTCTCCCCCTGAGTATTCTCTCCCCCTATAGAAATGATTAAGCTTTGATGTGATCTCTCTCTCTCCCCCTTTGACATCAATTTCCAAGAAGGGTTCTTCTGGACTTTTGTAACAAATGGGTTTGGTCCTTGAGTCACAGAACAAAGCAGCATGGTGAGTGTGATGCTGGTAGAGGACAAGAATCATTGAGTGGAGCTGGAGCAAAAAGAATGCAGGAACAAGTGGCAAGTTGTCTTTCCTGCAGTGAAATCGGTGGCACCGAGTTGTATGCTTCGGTGGCGCCGAAAGAATTCGGTTGGACCGAAGGAAACAATCTGGTGTGACCGAGTTCATCACAATGAAGACACTTGTCACCTCAGCTCTCTAGGCAAGTAAGATCTCACAAGGATTTGCAAGGAATTTGCTGAAAGATTTGCAAAGAATTGGATGCAGGGAATGCAAAAAAAAAAGAAATCTAGAAGAAGTTTTTTTTTTGAAAGGGGAAACAAATATGCATGAGACAGATGCAAGAGCATAGAAAAACACAAGACAACTTCATCTAGAATTGGTCGTTCACCTATGTTAGAGTATATTGACTTAGGAGTCAAGTGAGATCACTTGATCATAGGTCATACTCATAGTTTTAAGCTCAAAATGGGGTTACCATTTTTCGTTTAAGCATCTTGATGTATTCAAATCTTCTTGAGTTGCTTTGACCCATGACTTGGAGTAAAGCTTCTCTAAGATGGAATAACATACCTTGGGTGGTGGTGTTGATCTTGATCATGTAGTTGAACTTGTGTGGGTTGCTCAAGGTTGATGTAGCTCATCAAGAGTTGGGAGCACCACTTGGAATTTGTGTTCATCTACCTACATGGGTTAGTCTTGCAAGGAAGAGCACTTGTGTATCCAAAATGACAATCATAAAACTTAATATAGAATTTGTCAAAGGATATGTTTGAAGGGTTTCGTGCTTCCTTATCTTCAACCACCATTGCGTAGAGACTTGGTGATGTAGAAATTGCTCATGATGTGAGTGGGTTGCAATCTCATAGATTTAGATTCATCCAAGTACCTACAAGGGTTAGATAGCATGCAAGGGTGCAAATATATCCAAGACATATAAATAGCAACATGAAAGAAATATCAAGGATTAGTCAAAGGCTCATGCCTTGCATGTATCCAAATGGAGTTCCTACTCCAAGTTTGAAGCATCAATGATGTTCAATTCACCTCTCAAACGGCAAAAGACTTTCTCATCAAGTGGTTTGGTGAATATATCCGCCAATTGCTTATCGGTGCGAACATGCTTAAGATCAATGTCCCCTTTGGCAACTTGATCTCGAATGAAATGATGACGAACTTCAATATGCTTAGTTCGAGAATGTTGCACGGGATTGTGAGCAATCTTGATAGCACTTTCATTGTCACAAAGCAATGGAACATGTTTCACATATATCCCATAGTCCTTGAGAGTTTGGGTCATCCAAAGTAATTGAGCACAACATGAACCAGCGGCAATGTATTCCGCTTCGGTGGTGGATAAGGATACCGAGTTTTGTTTCTTGGAGGACCAAGACACAAGAGATCTACCAAGAAATTGACATGTACCCGAAGTGGACTTTCTATCAACCTTGTCTCTGGCATAGTACAAATCGGAGTAACCAACAAGATCGAAAGAAGACCTCTTAGGATACCAAATGCCAAAATTTGGTGTGTGTGTGTGTTAAGTATCTCACTATCCTTTTCACAGCCTTAAGATGACATTCTTTAGGGGCCGCTTGATATCGTGCACACATGCACACACTTAGCATAATATCGGGACGATAGGCACATAGATATAACAATGAACCAATCATGGAGCGGTAAACTTTTTGATCAACCGGTTCACCATCTTTGGTCAAATCAAGATGTCCACTAGTAGGCATGGGTGTAGTCATACCTTTGCATTCTTGCATATTGAACTTCTTGAATAAGTCCCTGGTGTACTTTGTTTGAGAGACAAAGGTACCTTCCTTAGTTTGTTTGATTTGCAAACTAAGAAAGAATTTGAGTTCACTCATCATAGACATCTCAAACTTCTCCGACATTAGCTTTCCAAACTTCTCACTAAAATGAGGGTTAGTCGAACCAAATATTATATCATCAACATAAATTTGGCACACAAATAGTTCTCCATTAACCATTTTAGTGAAGAGAGTAGAATCTATTTTTCCAATTTCAAAGCCTTTTTCAATAAGGAACTTGGTCAAGCATTTATACCACGCTCTAGGAGCTTGTTTAAGACCATAAAGAGCTTTGTGAAGTTTGTAAACATGATTAGGTTTCTTAGGATTGACAAAGCCGGGAGGTTGCTTAACATAAACTTCCTCCTCAATTTCACCATTTAAAAAAGCACTTTTAATGTCCATTTGGTACAAGGTGATATCATGGTGATTAACATAAGCAAGTAAGATGTGAATGGACTCAAGTCTAGCAACGGGGGCATATGTCTCACCATAGTCCATACCTTCGACTTGAGTGTAGCCTTGGGCGACGAGACGTGCTTTGTTGCGAACTACTTGTCCATCTTCATCTTGCTTGTTGCGAAACACCCATTTGGTACCGATGATGTTGTGGTTGTTGTCGGGCTTCTTGACCAATGTCCACACTTGATTTCTCTCAAAGTTGTGTAGCCCTTCATGCATGGCGTTTATCCAATCCGGATCTTCCAATGCTTCTTCAACCTTCATAGGTTCAATGCTAGAGATGAATGAATAATGTTCACAAAAGTTAGCCAAACGAGTTTTAGAGCGAGTGATTCTCCCAGTTTGGATATCATTGTAGATTTGCTCGACGGGATGGTCTTTGGCGACTCTTGCTCGAACTCATGGGAGATTTTGCTTGGCTCGGGGTGGAACATCCTCTTCATCTTGTTCTTCTTCTTGGCCTTCTTCATTGTTGACGTTGTCGTTCTCTTGTCGTGGTGGAGAAGGAGGTTGTTGATGTTCATCTTAGCGTACTTCCTCGTTTTCTTCGTCTTGGTGTGTCCCACTTGTGGATGCTTCCGTATCAACTCTTGGTTCACCTTGTCATGAGGTGGAAGCTTCCACTTGGACGGACGAGGTACTCTCCTTCACCTCCGTTGGACGAATCTTGCTAATAGACAAGTCTTGGATTGCTTCCGAAGGGTCTTTGTCTCCTACATCAATTGGCAATTGCTCTACTTGCGAGCCGATAGATTCATCAAACTTCACATCTACCGTCTCTTCAACCTTTCGGGTGAAATTGTTGTAGACACGGTAAGTGTGAGAGTTTGAGCCATAACCAAGTAGGAAACCTTCATGAGATTTAGGAGCAAATTTAGAACGACGATGTTTATCAAGAATGTAGCACTTTGAGCTGAATACTCGAAAGTATCCAACTTGGGGTTTGTAACCAGTGAGGAGCTCGTATGCCGTCTTGCCGAGTAGCTTGTGAAGATACAAGCGATTTGTTGCATGACAAGCTGTCTCAACCGCTTCCGCCCAAAAGTGTTTTGGAGTCTTGTACTCATCAAGCATCGTTCTTGCCATCTCAATAAAAGTCCAGTTCTTCCTCTCAACAACTCCATTTTGTTGAGGTGTGTACGTAGCCGAGAACTCGTGTGAAATCCCCTCTTCCTCAAGAAAGGTATCCACATTTGCGTTCTTGAACTCCATTCCGTTGTCGCTCCGAACCTTCTTGATCTTCACTTCAAATTGATTTTGGGCCTTCCTAGTGAAGTTTTTGAAGATCTTTTGGACCTGTGATTTATCATCAAGAAAGAACACCCACGTAAATCTTGAAAAAATATCGACTATGACTAGACCAAATGAGTTACCACCGAGACTCTTGTAGGCATTGGGACCAAAGAGATCCTCGTGAAGTAGCTCGAGCGGTCTTCTCGTGGTCATGATGTTCTTCACGGGGTGACTCCCTCCAACTTGTTTTCCTGCTTAACAAGCACTACAAAGTCTATCCTTGTCAAATATAACATCTTTTACTCCAAGGATATGATCACCTTCAATAAGCTTATCAAGATTTCGCATGCCCACATGATCTAACCTTCTATGCCACAACCAGCCTTTAGAAGATTTAGCAATTAAGCAAGTTCTAGGTTGAGCCTTTTTAGTGAAATCAACAATGTAAAGATCACCTCTACACCGGTAAAGACCATTTTATGATTATCTCTTCGAAACACTTGGCAATCTACTTCGGTAAATAGGACATTGAAACCGAAATCAGCAAGTCTAGATACTGAAAGTAAATTGTACCCAAGAGATTCAACGAGCATGACGTTTTGTATGGAGCTATCATGTTAGATGGCCACCTTACCGAGGCCAACCACCTTACCCTTTGAGTTATCACCAAAAGTGACATACTTTCGAGGGCCGTTGTTTTCAGCAAGCTCATGAAACATATCTTTGTCTCCGGTCTTATGATCAGTACATCCACTATCAAGAACCCATTCCTTTCCTCCAGCCATGTAGCCACGAAGATTATCCATAAGACCAAAGTTTCTCATCGCATCGTCAAGATCACTGTCACTATCATCATCCTCATCATAGTATCCATGTTCAACATCGTCTTGTATTTGATCAATTCCTAGAGAGGGTAATTCATTAGATAAATGATCATCACAATGGTCACCTTTATGAATTCTAATAGCTTCGGATATGATATTGCTAATGATTCCAACATCTCCTTTGGCACGCATGAGATTGGTAAGCTCAAATAGACAATCACCAAAAATAGGATCACTAGAATTCATCTTACTCAAGGCAATAGACTTATGAAGAATTTCATCTAAGTTTTGCAAGGAATAGTTTCCTCAAGAAATCTCCATATAGTGTAGGCACAATCAAGAGTAGGCAAACATCCAATCAAGTTTCTAGGCAAGCCTCTAATGATAAGATTAACAGTTCTAAGGTTTCGGATCATGTCAATAGACTCATCAAGGGTAGGATGCAATGGATCAACATGAGGTGCACAAGGGCTAGTAATGTACTTATTCAAATGATATTCATTGAAAATCTCAACCATCTCATTTTTAAACTCATGGAAGAACTCTCCATCAAGAATAGGCACTCTACGTCTAAGACTCCCCAACGTAGACTCATCCATCTTCCTCCAATGGTGATTAAACCAAAGCAATGGAGACCAAAGCTCTGATACCAGTTGAAAGGATCGAGAGGAGGTGTCTAGAGGGAGGTGAATAGACTCTAAATGAGAAAAGTTGCAGTTTTTAATTTCTTTAAGTTGAAGTGGAGTTTTGGCACAAGTTTAAACATTCACAATACATATCAAGCAAGCATGACAAGAGTATATGAGCAGCGGAAAGTAGAGCATGCAAGTTGCGAGAATGTAAAGGGATGGGATTGGAGTGTGCAAACGCAATTTGGAGACACAGAGATTTTTTATCCGTGGTTCCGATAGGTGGTGCTATCGTACATCCACGTTGATGGAGACTTCAACCCAAGAAGGGTAATGGTTGCGCGAGTCCACGGAGGGCTCCACCCACGAAGGGTCCACGAAGAAGCAACCTTGTCTATCCCACCATGGCCGTCGCCCACGAAGGACTTGCCTCACTCGGGTAGATCTTCACAAAGTAGGCGATCTCCTTGCCCTTACAAACTCCTTGGTTCAACTCCACCATCTTGACGGAGGCTCCCAAGTAACACCTAACCAATCTAGGAGACACCACTCTCCAAGAGGTAATAAATGGTGTGTTGATGATGAACTCCTTGCTCTTGTGCTTCAAATGATAGTCTCCCCAACACTCAACTCTCTCTCACAGGATTTGGATTTGGTGGAAAGAAGATTTGAGTGGAAAGCAACTTGGGGAAGGCTAGAGATCTAGATTTATGTGGTTGGAATGGAATATCTTGACCTCAACACAAGTGTAGGTGGTTCTCTCTCAGAAAATGTATGTTGGAAGTGTAGGCATGTTCTGATGGCTCTCTCCACGAATGAAGAGTGGGTGGAGGGGTATATATAGCCTCCACACAAAATCTAGCCATTACACACAATTTACCAAACTCGGTGCGACCGATTCAGAGAACTCGGTGGGACCGATTTAGTTCATAATGTGACCGTTAGGCATTTCGGTGGGACCGACATGATCAACTCGGTGGGACCGATGTGCTAGGGTTAGGGTAAAGCCTCATCTCGGTTTGACCGATTACTCAAACTCGGTGGGACCAATTTGGGTAATAAGTGAAATAGAAAGTTGGCCAAGCAAACTCAGTGGAGCCGATTGCATATCTTGGTGAGACCGTAATTATTGCAGTAGGAAACAGAGAGTTTGCAAGCCCATCTCGGTGAGATCGAGATCCCATCAGTGAGACCGAATTGATTAGGGTTTGTGGCAGTGGCTATGTCAAGAGAAATCGGTGGCGCCAGATAGAAAGTTTCGGTGGGGCCGAGTTTGACTTTTGGTTTGGGACATATGTGGATGTGAGAAAGTGGTTGAGGGCTTTGGAGCATATCACTAAGCACTTTGAGCAAGCAAGCCATTAAGCAACACCTCATCTCCTCTTAATAGTATTTGCTTTTCTATGGACTCAGGGTGATCTTGGATCACTAAAATAGAAAATGTAGAGTCCTGAGCTTTGAGCTTGAGCCAATCCTTTTGTCCTCAGCATCTTGAAGGGGTTCCACATCCTCTAGTCCATGCCACTCCATTGTTGAACTTATCTGAAACATACTAGGTAGAAGCATTAGTCCAACAAGAGATATGTTGACATTAATTACCAAAATCACCCAAGGAGCACTTGTGCTTTCAGAACGCCAAAAATATTGCTTGGCGCATAGCCCAGAAAAACGCAGTCCAGTCTTTGGTCCCAACTTGTGCCTTTTGGTTATCGGCACATATGGTAGCGAACTGTATGGCATGGAGTCTAAAGATTCCAGACAAGTTGGTTGATGCGTATATTCATCTGGCACTTAATCAGTCTGCATGCCAGGGATGCTCCATTTTAGTTGAACTGCACAAAAACTTTGGGTGGTTCATTTTCTCAACCGCCTCCTTTCTTGTATGCAATGTAGAATTTTGGCGAGCTACAGGACCAAGATGAGCCAGTAAACTAGTTGGGTGAAAGTAGTGGCCAAGTTGCTCAAACCTCCCTCAGCACGAGGCCACTATTTGAGGATAAACCTACAAGCAAAGTTCAGATTGTCTGTGCTGCCTCTTATGTACTCGAAAGTTTACTCGTACAAGCATTAATTTTAGCAAGAAGTACTTCCGACTGAACACCATTTACCAGTCTGTAACCTAGGTAATTAAAGTTCGTCCATGGATGATATTTGCTGCGATCTCAATCATTTGGATGCATAAACATACTGAACATGTGTATATCTGAATCTTTTTGTGAATTATCTATGAATATTTTCGTGTGGTCTATCAATCATTTGGATGCATAGACATGCTGAACTTGTGTATATATGAATCTTTTGAGTTGTTGATTGTGAATGTTGGCTATGAATATGAACGTGTCCTGTGAACCTGAGTTTGACACGAATGTTTACCTTTTCTGTTGTACTTGTGTGTGAACTTGTTAGTATGCCTACTGTGGGATTTGTGACGTGTGGGTGTCAATGGCACACCTTCTTCCCGAGAAGAATTGCACCTGCTTTGTTAGGGTAGCAACGGCGCATCAGCTCTTTTTAATCTTTTTGCTCTGTCTTCCCCCCCCCCCCCCGCTCAACCCCTGTCGTAATGTTTTTGGCCTCAAAACAAACATAGTACTGCGTTGTTTTTGGGGCTTGATGAAAAATCGAGTGCTGGTTTCTGTAGGTTGGCCCGCCCAGCAAATGGGCTGCTGGTCCACCACGTACTGGGAGGATAAAAATACAAGTTGTATGGTGCAGAGGCAAGTAAAAAAACGCCATCAAGAGCCATCCAATGAAGAAAAAAATCGCTCCTGATGTGCTTCTTCAGTCGCGCTGCCGGCCCCCTCTTTAATCCAGTTCGCTCGGGGATCTAGCTGGTATCATTTTTTTCCAAAGGGCGAACAAGTATCAGCTAGGCCTAGGTTTTGTTTTTTAACATGCGTAGCCCACGACATACGGAATTATTTTTTGAGGTCCATACCGGCCTACGGGCTTTTTCTTAAAGATCGACAGCCCAATGTATTTTTCTTAATAAAGCGCAGATCTCTGTTCTATTTATCTATATATAAGAATAATAATGTTGTCTCCAATTTTGGTTTTCCCTTCTAACCACATTATATATATTTATATTATTACTATTATCGTATATTTTATAGAGACTTATATATACATTATAAAAACATCCCACGTGTTATTAACTTATAAAAGTAAATGTTTAACAGAAGTTGGGAAGGAAAATCCTGGTTGTTTTTGACTCACAGACAAGGAAAATCGTGGTGATTGCATACAAAAGCTTGCGAAGATTTTAATGACCAATGTAATAATAACGCACTCATTTTTATTTTGAGCAATAACTCGCTAATTTGTTAATTTTATATATAAACATGTGTCGCTCCGGTTTATTTTTTGATATTAATTGCTCCTTCTAACCTAACATTATATATAGAACAAGCCCAGCTAATTCGTGTATTTCAAGAAAGTGCAAATGGGCTGGGATTTCTTAGAAAATATAAATGGGCCGCATTGACGCGAAATTATTTGTTCACCCAGCCCAGTAAATGGACAAAACATGGGTTAAATATATGCCACATTTTTGCAGGCTATGTGGACCAATAGGTCGAAGCCTACGCAGGGTGTTGTCAACTTGGTCAACAAATGATTATGACATCCATAGCCATTGGATTTATATCCAACGGCCGGCATGCACCTTCAATCTCTCGTCTTCTTCCTCCAGCGTTGCCGAGACCGCCTGGTCTGGCCTCCGGTGGCTAACAGCTCTGCTTAGCACGCATCGCTGCGAAGCGCTACCCCACCACCGGCCAGGCTATCCCTCCACCCCTCCACACCTCCTGTTATTCTCCACCGACTGCAGCCCCACGCCACACCAGAACCAGTTATAACCATTCTCCTCGTCTCAATCTGCGACTCCACTGCTGCGTCTTCCCATCTCCGGGTCGTTCCCGTCCGGGGCCTCGCCATCGTCCACCGCCTCGCTGCGCTCGGTGCAGCGTGGTCAACAAACGGGGGTCATTGGAAGAGGACTATACGTGGAGAGCCTGGCGGCTAGAACCCACGAGGTCCATGGTCGCACACAAGGAAAGTTCCTCCTTATTAAGCTGAAAAAATGTTTCCTCCCCCTGACAGCTGGGACCCACCGGCTGTATCTTTGCACAGAATGAAGTGCCTCCTTGTTATGTGAAAAACATTATTCCTCCCGTTGACAGCTGGGACCCGTCAGATTTGGTGGCTGGCTTGTGGGCCTACTAAGCGGACGTGTAAGCAGGGCTTTGTCAACTTAATCAACAAATGATTCTAGCAGCTGGACCGTTGAATGTTAATCCAACAGCTGTGCTCCTTCTTCAACCTTTATTCTTGCTCCTGTCTCCCGTGGGCGGCACCGCGGCAGTGCTGCCGCGCACCCGAACCAGTCAAGTTTCCCACTCCTCTCCATCTGCGACTCCACTGCCGCGTCTTCTCCATCTCCAGGTCGTTCCAGTCTAGGGCCTCGCCGTCGTCCACCGGCCTTGGTGCGCTCGGCACGGTGTGGTCAACGTGGTCAACAACCGAGAGTCATCGGAAGATGACTGTACGTGAGAGGCTGACAGTGGGGACGCACCACGCCCATGGACGCATGCATGCAACTGCATCCTTTTTACCCTAAAAAATAATGTTTTCTCCCCCTGACTGCTGGGACCCACCAGCTACATCTTCGCACGCAAGGAAGTGCGTCCATATTACGGGCAAAAAAATGATTCGCCCCCTGACTGCTGGGACCCACCAGCTACATCTTCGCACGCAAGTGACAGTCGGGACCCACCTGGTCGAAGTGTACGTAGCGTTGTCATTCTGGTCGCGAACGTGTACGTACATACGATCGGTCTGTCTGCAGGCTGCAGCGATGAACCGTGGCCGTGCAAGGAAGGGCACGTGTCATAGTAGAGGCGTGCACGTGTCATAGTAGAGGCACGCACGTAGCATGTACACGTACGTACAGCGGCCAGGGTGCAAGAAAGTAAATACGGCCACGTACGTACATACGGGCGGGGTCTCGAATGCCTACTCACGCATACGTACGGCCAGGGCTCGTGTACATGGTTGGGGCTGGGTCGGAACGGAGAAACTGTGTCATCGTCGTGTTCATGGGGAGCCAACCGGCTGGGTCGGAACAGAATGCGTCGTCGTGTCATTAGGATCCAACCGGCTTGTACGGAACAACCGATGGAAACGAGGCCTGGCGTACCGCAGAACGGAGGAAACGGCCTTGTGTTCAACCGGCCACGGTCGAAACGGGATCCTGTTTATCGGGAGGGGTCTGGCGTACCGCAAAACGGAGGAAACGGACTTCTGTTGGACCCCCTACGGTCGAAACGGGGTCCTGTTGACCGGGAGGGGTCTGGCGTACCTCAAAACGGAGTAAACGGACTTGTGTTGGAGCGCTACGGTCGAAACGGGGGTCCTGTTCATCGGGAGGGGTGTGGCATACCACAAAACGGGACTCCACGGGATACTATTCATCTCCACCGTTGACCTCCTCCAGCCTCCACGGGGTACTGTTCATCCACCGTCGACCTCCTCCAGCCTCCACCTGTGACTGTTCATCCACGGGCTCCTGTTCATCCAGCCTCCATCGCGCGCTCCTCTACAGGCTACTGTTCAGCGAGCCCTCTCCACGGGGGTCCTGTTCAACCACCCCTCCACGAGCTACTTTTCATCCAGCCATCCACCGGCTACTGTTCAACTAGCTCTCCACTGGCTACTTTTCAACCAGCCCTCCACGGGGTCCTGTTCATCCAGCCCTCCATGGGGTCCTGTTCATCCACCGGCTCGATCGATCGGGGTACTGTTCATCCAGCGGCAACGGCCTCTACTACCACGGGTTCCTGTTCATCCAACCCCCGCCGGTCATTGTTCATCCAAACCCCCCAACAACGCTCACTGTTCATCCAGAGGCAGCATCGATCGGCTTCAGTTAGCAGCAGTAGCAAAGGAATCACTCAGGTTCAGTTAACAGCAAGGGATCGATCGATCGCTCGGGTTCAGTGTAACGCGTAGCCTGTAGTGCAATCGCTCGGGTTCAGTTAGAGCCCAATGCCTCGCTCGGGTTTAGTTAGAGCCCAACGCCTCGCACCCACGCGCGTACGTGTATGAGAGAAACGCGCATCGCTCGGCCCCCGACCACCCACCGTAACCGGGAACTCCCCGATATTTTCTGCGCCCTCGCTTCTACCACGGTTTTTTACGTCATGGACGGCCCAAAGAATGTCATGCAGCTGCATCTCTGGCCCGCCCGGGACGAAAATCCCATTTTCTGTCATGATTTTTTGTCATAGAAGTAGGACCCCACCACATCTATGATGATACCGGGTTTTGTCACAATTATCGTCATAGAAGTGTCATAAGTATGACAGAAAAAAATTTCGTTCGGCCCAAAATGTCACGGATGTGTCTTTTTTTGTAGTGCTACATGTAAACTGGCCCACTAGTAGATTTGGGCCTCTAATAGGCCGAGTAAACTGCCGGCCCTATTTTTGCAAGAAAACTCAATGGGCTTTTAGGAGGCTGAAAAGTGGGTTGGGCCTGAAACGTGCCGAAAGGCTCACGGGCCGGCAGCAGGCCAAAATAGACCCCGGCCCATTAGTCTCGGTCCTTGTTTGGCCCAATCAGATTATCAGCTGTGAGCAGGCCGGATGCAAACCGGGTCGTAGTTAGGCCCAACTATATGACGGGCTTTTAACAGGCCGAAATAAATATAGGGCCGAAATGTTAAACATGCCTTTAACAGGCCGCAACTAATATCAGGCCGAATTACTAAATGGGCCTTTAGCAAGTGGGCCCAAAAGCATAGAGTCCAGTTGATGGGCCGAATCTGATATGGGCCATAATTTAGCCCAAAGCCTCTTAAAAGGGCCGGATCTGATCTGGGTCGTAATTTGGCCCAGAACGGTAGGCTTTTAACGGGCCAGATCTCATATGGGCCTTTATTGGGCCCGGAACGTGGCAGGCTGTTTATGGACCGGATCAAATATGGGCCGGCATTTGGCCCAAAACATGGCAGCCTGTTAACGGGCCAGCCCATTAGTGTCCTCAAAATCTTGTGGGCCTTTAGCTGGCCGACCCATTATGGTCTGCAAAATCTGGGCCTTTAGCTGGGCCGGCCCATTATGGTCTGCAAAATCTTGTGGGCCTTTAGCTGGGCCGACCCATTATGGCCCGCTAAATCTTGTGGGCCTTTAGTTGGGCCGGCCCATTTAATCTTTATGGGCCACTTTTGGGCCGGTCCACGTGTCAACGTATCATAGGCGCATCTCGCCCGTTGGATGAGTCACACCTGTGCCAACGCGGAGCTGACACGTGGTTCCGTCAGCCAAAGAGAATTTTACACATGGAAAATCGGCATTGGTCGTGGCTATTAGCGGGTTATCAGATCCAAAACTAGACCCGATAGCTTAACGGCATCCCGTTATGGTGGATGCCACGTATTGGTCACCCTTGACGAAAGCACTTCTATGACGCGCGATTTATCGTCATGGAAGTGAACACTTCCGTGATGATAATTTTGGTAATGTCATGGAACACTTCTACGACAGGACATGTATGACTACCTTGATTCTGTCATAAATTTGTCATGGATGTACATGCATGACAGAAAACGTGACCTACTGTGACAAACACGTATCATCACGGAAGTGTATTTTTTTGTAGTGAAGTGGCACATCATCATTATCAAGCAAGGTACTAGCATTATCATAAGCATCATTCATAGTAGAAGTAGCATCATCAATAACTTGCGATATATCAGGATTCATAGCATGTGGTGGTGTTGCAAGTTTACTCATAACAGAAGGTGAATCTAAAGTAGAACTGGATGGCAGTTTCTTACCTCCCCTCGTACTTAAGGGAAATATCTTAGGCTTAGGATCCTTCAGATTTTTCATAGTGATAATATGATAATAATCCCAAGTGACTCAACAAATATAGCTATGCTCCGTGGCAATGGCGCCAGAAAAAGGTCTTGATAACCCACAAGTATAGGGGATCGCAACAGTTTTCGAGGGTAGAGTATTCAACCAAATTTATAGATTTGACACAAGGGGAGCCAAAGAATATTTGAAGGTATTAGCAGCTGAGTTGTCAATTCAACCACACCTAGAGATTAATTATCTACAGCAAGGTGATCAGTAGCAAAGTAGTTTGATAGTTTTGATAGTAGTGACAACAGTAACGGTAACAGTAACAGTGATAGCAGTAATTTGTAGCAAGTGTAACAGTGATGATAGCAATAGTAACGCAGCAAGATCAATGTAAATAAATTCGTAGGCATTGGATCGGTGACTTGTTGGATGATATTCATCATGTGATAGTTATAACCTAGGGCGATACGGCACTAGCTCCAGTTCATCGATATAATGTAGGCATGTATTCCATAAATAGTCATACGTGCTTTATTAAAAGAACTTGCATGCCATCTTTTGTCCTACCCTCCCGTGGCAGCGAGGTCCATATTGGAAACTAAGGGATATTAAGGCCTCCTTTTAATAGAGAACCGGAACAAAGCATTAACACATAGTGAATACATGAACTCCTCAAACTACGGTCATCACTGGGAGTGGGCCCGGTTGTTGTCACTCCGGGGTTGCCGGATCATAACACGTAGTAGGTGACTATAACTTGCAAGATCGGATCTAAAACATGGATATAATGATTAATTCATAAACGGTTCAGATCTGAGTTCATGGCACCCGGGCCCAAAGTGACAAGCATTAAGCATAGCAAAGTCATAGCAACATCAATCTAAGAACATAGTGGATACTAGGGATCGGGCCCTAACAAAACTAACTCGATTACATGATGAATCTCATCCAACTCCTCACCGACCAGCGAGCCTATGAAGGAATTACTCACTCCCGCTGGGGAGCATCATGGAATTGGCGATGGAGATTGGTTGGTGAAGACGAAGAACGAAGATCCCCCTCTCCGGAGCCCCAAACGGACTCCAGATCTGCCCTCCCGAGGAAGAACAGGGCTTGGCGACGGCTCCGTCTCGTGGATCGTGATAATTCTTTCTCCCTGATTTTTTCGGGAATAATGTGAATTTATAGTATCAAGGGGGTCGTCAGCGGGGCCACCAGGTGGGTACAACCCACCTGGGCGGGCCAGGAGAGGGGGGGCGCCCTGGTGGGTTGTGACCACCCAGGTGCCCCTCTCTGGCAGGTCTTGGCTCCAGAAATTCTTATTATTGATATCAAAAATCCTCGCAAAGTTTCGTTCCATTCCGAGAATTTTTATTTCTGCACAAAAACAACACCATGGTAGTTCTGCCGAAAACAGCGTCAGTCCGAGGTTAGTTTCATTCAAATCATGCAAATTAGAGTCCAAAACAAGAGGAAAAGCATGAGAAAAAGTAGATACATTGGAGACGTATCAGCAACTTTCTGTACCTGTGAGATCCCATCTAGGGGCCTTTTCTAGCGTCCTGCCGGAGGGGGATTCGATCACGGAGGGCTTCTACATCAACACCATTGCCTCTTCGATGAAGCGTGAGTAGTTTACCACAGACCTACGGGTCCGTAGCTAGTAGCTAGATGGCTGCTTCTCTCTTTTTGATTCCCAATACAAAGTTCTCCTCGATGTTCTTGGAGATCTATTCGATGTAATACTCTTTTGCGGTGTGTTTGCCGAGATCCGATGAATTGTGGATTTATGATCAGCTTATCTATGAATATTATTTGAATCTTCCCTGAATTCTTATATGCATGATTTGATATCTTTGCAAGTCTCTTCGAACTATCGATTTGGTTTGGCCAACTAGATTGGTTTTTCTTGCAATGGAAGAAGTGCTTAGTTTTGGGTTCAATCTTGCGGTGCTCGATCCTAGTGACAGAAGGGGAACCGACACGTATCGTATGGTTACCATCGAGGATAAAAATATGGGGTTTTCATCATATTGCTTGAGATAATTCCTCTACATCATGTCATCTTTCTTAATGCATTACTCTGTTCTTATGAACTTAATACTCTAGATGCAGGAAGGAGTCGGTCGATGTGTGGAGTAATAGTAGTAGATGCAGAATCGTTTTGGTCTGCTTGACACATACGTGATGCCTATATTCATGACCATTGCCTTAGATATCGTCATAACTTTGTGCTTTTCTATGAATTGCTCGACAGTAATTTGTTCACCCACCGTAATATTTTCTATCTTGAGACAAGCCTCTAGTGAAACCTATGGCCCCCGGGTCTACTTTCCATGATATAAGTTTCTGATCTACAATTTTAGTTTCTTATTTACTTTCTTTGCAATCTTTTACTTTCTGTTCCATAAACCAAAAATATTACTTTACCATTTATCCATCTCTATCAGATCTCACTTTGCAAATAACCGTGAAGGGATTGACAACCCCTTTATCGTGTTGGGTGCAAGTTGGTGTTTGTTTGTGGAGGTATTCGGTGGCTTGCGCATTGTCTCCTACTGGATTGATACCTTGGTTCTCAAAAGCTGAGGGAAATGCTTACTCTACTTTTCTGCATCACCCTTTCCTCTTCAAGGGAAAAACCAACGCAAGCTCAAGAGGTAGCAGGAAGAATTTATGGTGCCGTTGCCGGGGATATTTACGCCAAGTGAAGTCAAGATTTGATCTCACGTCAACTTGCCAATTCTGGCACCGTTGCCGGGGAGATCTACGCCAAGCCGAGACATACCAAGTACCCATCATAAACTCTCATCCCTCACATTACATTATTCGCCATTCGCCTCTCGTTTTCCTCTCCCCCACTTCTAAAATTATTTACGAAAGGATTTGCCTTTTCTTCGCCCTTTTTCGTTTGCCTTGATGTCTTATTTGGCTCGTTTGCTCGTTTGGTTGGAATAACTGTGTATTTATTGCAAATCAGAGAACCTAAGATTTATGGATCCTCATCCGCTTGCTAATCTTTTTAAGAGATCCAATTATGATGAACCAATTGCTAGTGAGTTTTGTGCACTAGATTATCTTTATGAAGTTTTGCTTGAAATTCGTGAATCTGAAAATTGTGATGAAGTACTTTATGAAGTGATTCACGGTAGATCTTTGAATAAAAAGCATTATTGCAATGATGTTATTATAAAATCTATTAATGTCAATTGTGCTAATAATATGCAAAACCATAAGCTTGGGGATGCTAGTTTTGCTATGTCCACTACTTGTTGCAATGATCATGATTGGGGTGATTCTTCTTATGATCTTGAAAATTTATTTAAGCCCCATGATGAATATGAGATTGATAATAGTGTTTGCAATAATATTGAAAGTGGGTTTGGAAGAGTGTCAAATTTAGATCCCGCATATTTGGAGATGTTCAATCTTATGAAATTTTTGATAAAAGTGGGTTCGGAGAGGTCATGACTTTAGCTAATGTTAATCCCACTATTTTGGAAGAGTGTCAACTTCACATGCATGTGGATCGTGTTGAGAATATGTTATGTGATGGCTATATTTTTGAATTTTTTATGATACTACATGTAATTATTATGAGAGAGGAAAATAGGGTTGTAGAAATTTTCGTGATACTAAATTACCTCTCTTCATGTTGAAATTGCTATCGTTTCTTTCTTCTTCCTTGCATATGCTAGTTTTTACTTGCCTTGATAATTTTTTTGCTTATAAAATGCCTGTGCATAGGAAGTATGTTAGACTTAGATGTGTTTGTCATGTGTTTCATGATGCTCTCTTTGTGCTTCAATTCTTTTCTTTCATGTGAGCATCATTGAAATTATCAATGCCTAGCTAAAAGGCTTTAAAGAAAAGCGCTTGTTGGGAGACAACCCAATATATTTACTTTCTGCTTTTGAATAAATATTTCATCTAGCCTCTGGTTAGATGTGGTTTTGTGTTTTAATTAGTGTTTGTGCCAAGTAAGACCTTTGGGATAGGTTACGATGATAGTTGATTTGATCTTGCTGAAAAACAGAAACTTTTGCGCTCAGTCCCGAAATTGTTAATAATCACAGGAGCATGATAAAATATCTATTCTTTTTGAAGAAGATTAATAAAAAAATTCTTAGGTCGTGCTAATTTTTTCAGAATTTTTGGAGTTACAGAAGTATTCGAAATATCCAGATTGCTACAGACTGTTCTGTTTTTGACAGATTCTGTTTTTCGCGTGTTGTTTACTTATTTTGATGAATCTATGGCTAGTATCGGGGGGTATGAACCGTAGAGAAGTTGGAATACAGTAGGATTAACACCAATATAAATAAATAATGAGTTCATTATAGTACCTTAAGGTGGTGGTTTGTTTTCTTATACTAACGGAGCTCATGAGATTTTCTGTTGAGTTTTGTGTTGTGAAGTTTTCAAGTTTTGGGTAAAGATTTGATGGATTTTGGAACAAGGAGTGGCAAGAGCCTAATCTTGGGGATGCCCAAGGCACCCCAAGGTAAAATTCAAGGACAACTAAAAGCCTAAGCTTGGGGATTCCCCGGAAGGCATCCCCTCTTGTCTTCGTCTATCGGTAACTTTACTTGAGGCTATATTTTTATTCACCACATGATATGTGTTTTGCTTGGAGCATCTTGTATGATTTGAGTCTTTGATTTTTATTTTGCCACAATCATCCTTGATGTACACACCCTTTGGAGAGACACACATGAATCGGAATTTATTAGAATACTCTATGTGCTTCACTTATATCTTTTGAGCTAGATAATTTTGCTCTAGTGCTTCGCTTACATGTTTTTAGAGCACGGTGGTGGTTTTATTTTATAGAAATTATTGATCTCTCATGCTTCACTTATATTATTTTGAGAGTCTTAAACAGCATGGTAATTTGCTTTGGCTATAAAATTAGTCCTAAAATGATGAGCATCCAAGATGGGTATAATAAAAACTATCATATAAAGTGCATTGAATAATATGAGAAGTTTGATTCTTTATGATTGTTTTGAGATATGAAGATGGTGATATTAGAGTCATGCTAGTTGAGTAGTTTTGAATTTGAGAAATACTTGTTCTAAAGTTTGTGATTCCCGTAGCATGCACGTATGGTGAACCGTTATGTGATGAAGTCGGAGCATGATTTATTTATTGATTGTCTTCCTTATGACTGGCGGTCGGGGATGAGCGATGGTCTTTTCCTACCAATCTATCCCCTCTAGGAGCATGCGCGTAGTACTTCGTTTCGATAACTAATAGACTTTTGCAATAAGTATGTGAGTTCTTTATGACTAATGTTGAGTCCATGGATTATACGCACTCTCACCCTTCCACCATTGCTAGCTTCTCTAATACCGTGCACCTTTCGTCGGTATCATACACCCACCATATACCTTCCTCAAAACAGCCACCATACCTGCCTATTATGGCATTTCCATAGCCATTCCGAGATATATTGCCATGCAACTTTCCACCATTCTGTTTGTTATGACACGTTTCATCATTGTCATATTGCTTTGCATGATCATGTAGTTGACATCGTATTTGTGGCAAAGCCACCTTTATAATTCTTTCATACATGTCACTCTTGATATTGCACATCCCGGTACACCGCCGGAGGCATTCACATAGAGTCATATTTTGTTCTAAGTATTGAGTTGTAATTCTTGAGTTGTAAGTAAATAAAAGTGTGGTGATCATCATTATTAGAGCATTGTCCCAAGTGAGGAAGGGATGATGGAGACTATGATTCCCCCACAAGTCGGGATGAGACTCCGGACGAAAAGAAAAAAAAAGAGGCCATAAAAAGAGAAAAAGGCCCAAATAAAAAAAGTGATAGAAAAAGAGAGAAGGGACAATGTTACTATCCTTTTACCACACTTGTGCTTCAAAGTAGCACCGTGATCTTCATGATAGAGAGTCTCCTATGTTGTCACTTTCATTTACTAGTGGGAATTTTACATTATAGAACTTGGCTTGTTTATTCCAATGATGGGCTTCCTCAAAATTCCCTAGGTCTTCGTGAGCAAGCGAGTTGGATGCACACCCACTTAGTTTCTTTTGTTGAGCTTTCATACACTTATAGCTCTAGTGCATCCGTTGCATGGCAATCCCTACTCACTCACATTGAGATCTATTGATGGGCATCTCCATAGCCCATTGATACGCCTAGTTGATGTGAGACTATCTTCTCCTTTTTGTCTTCTCCACAACCACCATTCTATTCCACATATAGTGCTATGTCCATGGCTCACGCTCATGTATTGCGTGAAGATTGAAAAGGTTTGAGAACATCAAAAGTATGAAACAATTACTTGGCTTGTCATCGGGGTTGTGCATGATTTAAATATTTTGTGTGATGAAGATAGAGCATAGCCAGACTATATGATTTTGTATGGATAACTTTCTTTGGCCATCTTATTTTGAGAAGACATGATTGCTTTGTTAGTATGCTTGAAGTATTATTATTTTTATGTCAATATTAAACTTTTGTCTTGAATCTTTTGGATCTGGACATTCATGCCACAATAAATAAAATTACATTGAGAATTATGCTAGGTAGCATTCCCCATCAAAAATTCCGTTTTTATCATTTACCTACTCGAGGACGAGCAGGAATTAAGCTTGGGGATGCTTGATACGTCTCCAATGTATCTATAATTTTTTATTGTTCCATGCTATTATATTATCTGTTTTGGATGTTTAATGGGCTTTATTATGCACTTTTATATTATTTTTGGGACTAATCTATTAACCGAAGGCCCGGTGCAAATTGTTGTTTTTTTCCTATTTCAGTGTTTCGCAGAAAAGGAATATGAAACGGAATCCAAACGTAATGAAACCTTCGCGAGGATCGTTTTTGGAACAAACGCAATCCAGGAGACTTGGAGTGGACGTCAAGGAAGCAACGAGGCGGCCACGAGGTAGGGAGGTGTGCCCAGGGGGGTAGGCGCGCCCCACCCTCGTGGGCCCCTCGTGGCTCCAACGACCTACTTCTTTCGCCTATATATACTCATATACCCTGAAAACATCCAGGAGCACCACGGAACCCTATTTCCACCGCCGCAACCTTCTGTACCCATGAGATCCCATCTTGGGAGGTTTTGTTGTTCATGTGTCAAGGGCTGGTAAGGTTTTGCTCGGCCTCGGGGCAAGACAAAAACAAGGGGCCCTTCTTGAAACACAAAAGCTCAGTTTTTTTTCAAAAGTAATGTAAATATCCAGTACATAGCATATATTGGTGAGCTTTAGACTCTTAGACTGGCAGTACCACTATTTATCGATCAAGAGAAGTGCATCGGGATAGTAATGAAACAATATA
This sequence comes from Aegilops tauschii subsp. strangulata, assembly GCF_002575655.3. Taxonomy (NCBI): domain Eukaryota; kingdom Viridiplantae; phylum Streptophyta; class Magnoliopsida; order Poales; family Poaceae; genus Aegilops; species Aegilops tauschii. The sequence continues at coordinate 395,161,250 of NC_053037.3, forward strand.
GGTCCACAAAAGATCGAGCTCCTAATTTTCAATAGAGACATCAATTTTTTTGCACAACATATGTCCTTGTAAAAACTGGTTGCTCCTTAAACATTTGTGTTACCATGAGATATAAAATTCATGCGTACTTACATTGTTCTGGATCCTCCCCCAATCTGCCATGTTTCTTCACTCAAAAATTCTTCACCCAAATAATAATTAATCTCTTCCAAACTATCCTACATAAGGCATAGCAAAGCAAACTGTGAGCATTTCATGTTTATACTATGATGACCAAACCTTGGAGATTCCCTAGAAGAGTTCTAGTTTTGAAAAATTTAACAGTAATTGATCCCTTTTGAGATTCTACTACCAGTCAAATAATTTCTTGAAGACATGTCACTGAACAAGCTGCATAAAAACGGGTAATACAGGGACCAAAGCACCTGGATATTGATTGATGTGGATGTAGATGGCTTGATCCATAGGCCGCAGTTTTTAGCACGAACAAAGAAGACGACACGATGAAGTGGATAAATCACTCCCTTCCCCTAGTTTCCTGCCTGAGCACTCTCCCATTTGGATCCAATGAAGAATAGAAGAAGATCCATGCATATGTAGCGGATGTACGACGTTGAATCGTGCGCAGAGCTACTTATCAACGAATCCTGGAATTGAAGAACGAAATTACAGGAAAGAAGAACATGTAAGTACCTTCCCGGTCTTTCCAAAGTCTAGGAAAGCGGCAGCGCGTTCAGAAAGGAAGGGGGGCTGATTGGGGAATGATTTGCGTCGTAGCTATCCATTATTGGCCGGCCACGACTTCGGAATCGGAGTGGCATCGGAGGGGCGGCGCTGAGTCTGGGATTTGGAAAACCAGAGGAATCGCCGGTCTGGGGTCCCGTGCAAGCAGATTGATTATCGATCAATTCCTTCATGAGGTTTTCCTAATGGGCTTTTCCTTGCACGGTTCCTTAGACGTTTTGTTTTTCATGTATTTTCTTTGGGCTCTTTGAAGGTATACTACCTGGGCCGGGGCCCCTGCCTCCTCGAGGCCCAGGGCGGGCGCCCCGTTTGCCCGACCTATGGGCTAGGCCTGGTTGGAGGGGGAATCGATCACGGAGGGCTTCTACATCAACACCATAGCCTCTCCGATGATGTGTGAGTAGTTTACCACAGACCTTCGGGTCCATAGTTATTAGCTAGATGGCTTCTTCTCTATCTTTGGATCTCAATACAAAGTTCTCCTCGATTCTCGTGGATATCGATTTGATGTAATACTTTTTGCGGTGTGTTTGTCGAGATCCAATGAATTGTGGGTTTATGATCAAGATTATCTATGAACCATATTTGATTCTTCTCTGAATTCTTATATGCATGATTTAATATCTTCGCAAGTCTCTTCGAACTATCAGTTTGGTTTGGCCTACTAGATTGATCTTTCTTGCAATGGGAGAAGTGCTTAGCTTTGGGTTCAATCTTGCGGTGTCCTTTCCCAGTGACAGCAGGGGCAGCAAGGCATGTATTGTATTGTTGCCATCGAGGATAAAAAGATGGGGTTTATATCATATTGCTTGAGTTTATCCCTCTACATCATGTCATCTTGCCTAATGTGTTACTCTGTTCTTATGAACTTAATACTCTAGATGCATGCTGGATAGCGGTCGATGTGTGGAGTAATAGTAGTAGATGCAGAATCGTTTCGGTCTACTTGTCACGGACGTGATGCCTATATACATGATCATGCCTAGATATTCTCATAACTATGCGCTTTTCTATCAATTGCTCGACAGTAATTTGTTCACCCACCGTAGACTATGTTTTCTTGAGAGAAGCCATGTAACATCCCAAATTTTTAATTTGGAATGTTATACATTAGATCATCATTGCATAGCATATTTTATTGCATTTTGGCAAATCCTCGATAAATCCTAAGCAACTCAAGGACCCTCGGAGAGAGTTGGGGATTTTCCCGATTTTTCATATTTGATTTTTATCAAATAATAAAACGAGGATTTTGGTTTTAATTATTTTTCCAAAAAAAATATTTCATCTTAAAATAAATGAGAGGAGAAAATATGACTTCTCCAAAATAATTGAAATATTGAAGGAAAAATATTAAAATCAAATATTGGATTTTATTCGGATTTTATTTGCAATTTTAATTGCATTAAAAAAATTGCACGTTTTCAAAAATGCATTTTTGGGCCAAGAAAATGTTCACCTTGTTCTAATTATTTTAATTAGACGGGGAAAATTTGTTTTATCATATTTTGGATTTTATTTATTTTTCTGCGATTTTTTTAGATTCGGCGAATATTAAAAAAAAAACCCGCGCCCGACTAGGCCGAGGCCCAGCCGAGCCAGGCCGGTCCGCCCGCGTCGTCTCCCTCCCGCGCCCGCTTGCGCCGCCGCCGCCGAGTCCGGCTCGGACACGCCGCCCCGTCCCGCCGCCTTGTCCCCTCCTCCACGCTACCCCCTCCCCCTCCTTATATACCCCCCGCCTCCTCCCCTCACCCCGCCGCCGCCCCAACCCGCCGCTGCCCCAACCCACCCCCGCCGCCGCCCGCTGCAGCGCCCGCGCCGCCGCCCCGCAGCCGTGCGCTGCCGCCCGCCGCCTCCCGCCGAGCCCCGCCGTCGCCCGAGCCCCGCCGCCCCGCTGGACTCCCGCCGGAGCTGCCGCCGAGGTAGCCAAGCCGCCGCCGCCGAGTCCGGTTTAAAAAAAAACGATTCGGTTTATTTTTTTCCTAAACCCTAGTATTCGTTTTTTTCAGATCGGTTTATTTTTTCGGTTTTATTACTTACTGAACGTTCACCGACCCGTTCGTTTAAACGAATGTGTTCGTCGGATTGTCGCTGTTAACGAACGTCCGTTCGTTTAACCGTTCGTCAGTTTTTCTTTTTCGTCGGATTTTTCCGCGATTATTCCAGATCGTGATTTCAGATCAGATCTTCGTTTTCGTTTAACTTTTCGCTCGTTTATCGAAATCAGGCGATTCAAGCGCCTAGAGTTTCGTCTCAAAATTCTCTTTCCGTTTAACCCACTCAAACAAGTTTTTGCTATTGTAAAATTTGACCTAGATCCAGATTAGTAAACGAAGCTTGTTTCTTTCGCCGTTTGATTTTTGTTGCTTCGTTCAATTTGATTCTTTTTGCAAACCGGAGTTCTTAAGTTGAACTTTCTGGTTAGTTCTTCTATTTGAGTTTTACTTGTGCATTATATGAGTACTTATTGTTTGCTTGTTTGTTTGCGATAGAGTACCCGGAGTGCGCCGCTTGTTACTTCGAATCGCTAGGTTACGCGGATCATCAGCAAGGCAAGTAACACTTTGATCATACTCTTCCATACCCAGTTTTTATTGCATTAGATCAATCCTCAAACACTGCATGGTTAGGATCTAATTAAACTGTGGGTATTGGGAAGTAGTTGAGGTAGTACCTATTACCTGTTTTATTTATCAAACCCTTGGGAGTTACTTCTACGTTTGCTTATATTGCTATGCTATGCTCGTAGACGTGGATTGGGTTTGAGAGATATTCATGACAGATGTGAGATTGTTAACTAATGGTTTACTTAAGGTGGCAACTAAAACTCACATCTGGGTGGATTGAGGCACCTGGAGAACCCAGTGCTGCCTGTATTTTTGGATATCCCTGAGTACCCGTGTGATCATCCTATGGACCGCCACCCAGGCTCAAAGGGATCATGAGATTATTCATGCTAGAAACTTCCGTGTGCAGCCACAAGCTATTATGGGCTCTAGCATAGTTGATTAAGTTGTGTGAGCTCTTGAAGAGGTGGACTAGCAGATGTAGGGGATGTAGGTGGTACGGTCTACCCAGAGTAGAGAGTTAACGCTTCTGAAAGACTGTGTCTCGGTCATCCGTTTCTCAAACATCATGTAGTGCGAGAATCAAGTGGAGGCGATCGAGTCTTGTGGGGAAAAGTGCACAAACCTCTGCAGAGTGTACAAACTAATCATGGTTAGCCGTGTCCCCGGTTATGGACAACTTGAGTATCTAGTACCTGGATTATCATGTGAATCTCATCACCATGTTACTTTAATTAATTTTGTTGGGCTAATGATGATACTTAATTGGGATTGAGTTGGAGGTACCTTCTCAATATTTAACAACCACCATGATAGTTAAATAAAATTTATTCCTTTGAAGTAGGGAAAAATTGGCTTTTCGCAAAACTGTAACCATAGAGCTTTCCACCAGCCATATATGCATGTAGTATAGCATTATTATGTTCATTATTCTCCATGTGTTACATTGCCAGCATATTCCATGTGCTGACCCGTTTTCGGGCTGCAACGTTTCATGTTGCAGACTTTTCAGACGACGAGTAAGGTGCCTTAGGTCGTGGTCTTATACTAAGTGATGCCGTTGGAGTTGATGGACTCACTCATCTTCGAAGCCTTCCGCTGTTATCGTATTTAGATGGCCTTAAGCCATATTTATCATACTTATTCTCTTTTGAGATATTCGTTGTAATAAGTGTGTGATTTCTACTCTGTTATAAATCCTCCATTTGTACTGTGCGTGTCAGCATTACTAATCCAGGGATGACACTGGTGCACAGCAGCACAGACCGTTTGAGGTCTGGTCGCTACAAAGGTGGTATCAGAGCACACGCTGACTGTAGGACATGACCACTAAGCTTAAACCCTAGAACACTTATCTCTTCTCATTTCTGACCCCTCTCCACTTTCTACTCTTTTAGGAATGGCGGATGCAAGGAGCAAGTTCATGCAACCCGATGAAGATACGCCTTTTGGACGTCACTTGAAGGAAGTCACTAAGTACTTGAACATAGGAATACCAAGCATCACCGGAACCTACAACGCCACATTACCTGAAGAGGAGAGCTGGAAGATTCAAGTTCAAGTTCCAGGAAGGACGTTTGCGCCAGTCACTGAACCTATAAAATTGACTTTTGAAGCACCAACCTGGAGTTTAGGGAAGAGCATGGCAGCCCACATCGCTATGGGACACATTGGAGAAGTCTACCACAGGGAGCTTAAGGATACTATTTATCAGATTTGTGGACGCCGAAATGAGCAATGGGAGATGATCAGCACCAAGAAGGATGGATCAATTGCAGCTTTCATCCAGGAGCAAAACCATCACATTCGTCGCCAGGAGAACCAGATGTGCTCAGACAAGATAGATCTGAAGAAGGCATTGACGAAGATCAAGGAGCTGGAGGAAGAACTCAAGGCTACACGCGAGGATTATCTGGAGGAAATCGTCGCGCTAGTAGGAAAGAATGGCGACCTGGAGAAGAAGATTGGAGTATTCATGGGAAATCCAGTACCAAAAGCAGAAGATGATGAATGCGCTTCCCCGGATAACTACATCATCATCGACGACACCGACTCGGACCCCAGTGAAGATGACTTTGTTGATGAAGCTGGAGCAGATATCATGGAGTCTTCGACTGATCAGAATTTCTAGTAGACCACCATATCAGTAGTAGTTTTCCCCCATTTATATAGTATAGTTCAAGCACTTTTGTAACGCTAGTTAGATCGATTGTATGCCTTGTTTGAATTGATTGAGTGATATTGATTGTGTTTGTCTCATGAGCATATGGGTAGTGTTTTCCCTCTAGACCTCATTCTATTCTAAACTCTCATCTCTTCTAACCTATCAGATGCCTCCCAGACGCGACACCGGATTTGTTTTCCCACCGGAGATCACCCAGTTGATTCAGCAACAGAATGCCCTGATGCAAGTGTTAGTACAGAACCAAGGCAGCAACAACAACAACCCACCACCACCACCTGTTGATCACCTAGCCCGTTTCCTGAGGCTAAATCCGCCGGTGTTTTCCAGCAGCACCGAGCCGATTGTTGCAGATGATTGGCTCCGCAAAGTTGGAAGGGAGTTGGCCACAGCAGGATGCACAGATGCGGAAAGAGTGCGTTTTGCCGCACATCAGCTTGATGGACCCGCAGCATCATGGTGGGAGAATCACACAGCCACACACCCTATTGACACTGTCACATGGGACCAGTTTCAGCAAGCTTTCCGTACAACCCATGTTTCAGCAGGAGCTATGGCTATGAAGAAGCGTGAGTTTCGTAACCTACGCCAAGGAGGACGCACCGTAGGCCAGTATGTGGAGGATTTCAATAAGTTAGCATGTTATGCACCAGATGACGTTGCTACGGATGCAGCCAAGCAGGGGAAGTTCCTCGAAGGATTGAATGATGAGCTGAGCATGCAGCTAATGGTAGCAACCTTCAACAACTACCAGGAGTTGGTAGATAGAGCGCTCATGATTGAAGGGAAGCAGCAGCAGATTGAGAACCGTAAGAGGAAGTTTGGACAAGGGAAGTATAATTCTGGAGCTCAGCAGAAGCCACGTTTTGCCCCGAAACCGGGAGGACAGTTTCAGCATACCCATGGAGGAGGTAGTTCGCACAACCATAATGGCTCCAAGAATGGTAATGGGAATGGAGGAAGCAACGGACAGAACCGCACCAATCCATCTAGCCCAGCCAAGAGGGATCTAAGTCACATTACTTGTTTCAAGTGCCAGAAGACTGGACATTATGCAACTGATTGTCCTGAAGGCCAGAATGGAAATGGAAATGGAAGCTCTGGGAAGAAGCCGAACCCTTTCAACAAAGGACATGTGAACCACGTGAGCGTGGAAGAGGTTGAAGCACAGCCTGATGCAGTAATAGGTAAGTTTATGGTTAAGTCATTTACTGCACTCGTTCTTTTTGATACTGGTGCATCGCATTCATACATATCAAGGGGATTTGTGGATAAGTATAAACTGCCAACCCAAGCCCTTAGGTCACCCATGTTAGTAACCTCGCCAGGAGCAGAGTATATGGCTAGTTTATGGTGTGAATGGTTACCATTAAGGATTGGTAACTACCTATTTCCCTCAGACCTAATCGTACTGGAATCGCAAGGATTGGATGTGATATTAGGCATGGATTGGTTATCAAAGTATGAAGGGAACATTGAGTGCGCCAGTAAGTCGATTTTGCTTACCACCCCAGAAGGAAGAAGGATTAAGTATGTATCCCGGCATATGCCGAAGAGGATTCAAGTGAATTCCTTATCAGGAGTTGTACAGGAGGAAGTACCAGTGGTGAAGGATTACCCGGATGTATTTCCAGAAGAGTTTCCAGGCATGCCACCGGATAGAGACATTGAATTCTGGATTGAACTTTTGCCAAGCACAGGGCCAATATCTAAGAGACCGTACAGGATGCCCGCAAAAGATTTGGAGGAGATTAAGAAGCAGATTAAGGAGTTATTGGATAAAGGCTATATTCGCCCAAGTTCGTCACCTTGGGGATCACCAGTACTTCTAGTGGAGAAGAAAGATGGATCGTGGAGGATGGTTGTTGATTACCGTGGATTGAATGAAGTGACCATCAAAAACAAGTACCCACTGCCGATGATCAATGATTTGTTTTACCGCTTACAAGGAGCTAAGGTATTTTCCAAGATCGATCTACGATCAGGATACCATCAGTTAAAGATTCGAGAGCAGGATATACCTAAGACGGCTTTTACCACCAGATATGGGCTATATGAGTATACCGTTATGTCATTTGGTCTGACTAACGCACCTGCCTATTTCATGAACCTGATGAACAAAGTGTTTATGGAGTTTTTGGATAAGTTCGTCGTGGTGTTCATTGACGATATTTTAGTCTATTCCAAGAATGAAGAAGAGCATAAGGAGCATTTGCGTTTGGTACTTGAGAAGCTCAGAGAACATCAGTTATACGCCAAGTTCAGCAAATGTGAGTTTTGGCTGAAGGAAGTTGGATTCCTCGGACATGTTATATCTGGAGAAGGAATAGCAGAAGACCCCGCCAAAGTTGACACGGTAACAAGTTGGGAATCACCCACGTCAGTTCGAGAGATCCGGAGTTTTCTTGGACTTGCAGGATACTACCGAAGGTTCATCGAGAATTTCTCGAAGATTGCAAAGCCCATGACTGAGCTATTGAAGAAGGACACCAAATTCAATTGGACTGAGGAATGTGAAGCTAGTTTCCAAGAATTGAAGAAACGATTGGTTACATCACCAGTGTTGATTCTGCCAGATCAACGCAAGGATTATGAAGTTTACTGCGACGCTTCTCGTCGAGGACTTGGAGCAGTGCTTATGCAGGAAGGAAGAGTTGTGTCATATGCTTCACGACAACTCAAATCCCATGAGAAGAATTATGCCACGCATGATTTGGAGTTAGCAGCCGTAGTGCATGCGTTGAAGACATGGAGACATTTTCTCATCGGAAACCATTGTGAGGTGTACACGGATCACAAGAGTTTGAAGTACATTTTCACGCAGAAGGAGTTAAATCTCAGGCAGAGGAGATGGCTGGAGCTTATTAAGGACTATGATATGAGATTGCACTATCACCCAGGGAAGGCTAACGTAGTAGCAGATGCGTTGAGCCGCAAGAGCCATGTCAACACACTCATGAAAAGAGAGTTACCCCAGGAGTTAGCCGAGGATCTTCGCGAGCTATGTTTGGAGATAGTTCCAAGAGGCTATTTAGCGACATTGGAGATTCAGTCTACCTTGATGGAAAAGATCAGAGAAGCTCAGAAGACAGACAAGGAGATTGACGAGATAAAGGAAAAGTTGAGCAAAGGAAAAGCCAAGGGATTTCGTGAGGATGAGTATGATACCTTATGGTTTGAGGACCGCGTTTACGTGCCCAATGATCCGGAGATCAGGAAGTTGATCTTGCAAGAGGCCCATGATTCACCATACTCGATTCACCCAGGAAATACCAAGATGTATTTGGATTTGAAGGATACTTTCTGGTGGACCGGAATGAAGAAGGATATTGCGGAGTATGTAGCAGTTTGTGATGTGTGTCAGAGAGTGAAGGCAGAACATCAGAAGCCAGCGGGATTGCTACAACCATTGCCGATACCCGAATGGAAGTGGGATAAACTAGGCATGGATTTTATCACGGGATTGCCCAGGACTCGTTCAGGCTATGACTCAATATGGGTTGTAGTCGACCGTTTGACGAAAGTAGCTCATTTCATTCCAGTGAAGACCACGTACACCAGTGCTAAGTTGGCAAAGATATACATGACCAGAATCGTATGTTTGCATGGAGTTCCGAGGACCATTGTATCAGATAGAGGAACCCAGTTTACATCGAAGTTTTGGAATCAGTTACATGAAACTTTGGGAACCAGGCTAGAATTCAGTACAGCCTTTCACCCACAGACAGATGGACAGACCGAGAGAGTCAATCAGATTTTGGAAGACATATTGAGAGCTTGTGCACTAGATTATGGATCTAGTTGGGACGACAATTTGCCATATGCAGAGTTTTCTTACAACAACAGTTATCAAACCAGTTTGAAGATGGCCCCTTTCGAAGCTTTGTACGGAAGGAGGTGTAGAACACCATTGTTATGGGACGAAGTTGGAGACCGTCAGTTGTTTGGACCAGATTTGATTAAGGAGTCTGAACAGAAAGTGAGGTTGATTCGCGATAGGCTCAAGGTAGCCCAGTCCAGACAGAAGAGTTATGCAGATTCTAAATGTAAGGAGTCAGTTCACGAAGTCGGAGACATAGTTTATCTTCGAGTATCACCACTTCGAGGAGTAAAGCGCTTTGGAGTTAAGGGAAAGTTGGCGCCTCGTTTTGTAGGACCATACAGAGTTTCGGAACGTATGGGAGAAGTTGCCTACAAGCTGGAATTTCCTGAAGGATTGTCAGGAGTTCATGATGTATTTTCACGTTTCCCAGTTGAAGAAGTGCCACGCAGAGATGGCTGAGATACCACTAAGAGATACTGTGCCACTAGAAGCGATTCAGCTGGAAAGTGATTTGACCTATGTGGAGAAACCAGTTAAGATTCTTGAGTATGCCAGTAGAGTCACCCGCAGTAAGGTTATCATGTTTTGCAAAGTCCAGTGGAGTCACCATACGGAAGATGAAGCCACTTGGGAGCGAGAGGAAGATCTACGGAAGAACCACTCTCACCTATTTTCTAGCCAACCCGAATCTCGAGGGCGAGATTCATCTTAAGGGGGTAGGTTTGTAACATCCCAAATTTTCAATTTGGAATGTTATACATTAGATCATCATTGCATAGCATATATTATTGCATTTTGGCAAATCCTCGATAAATCCTAAGCAACTCAAGGACCCTCGGAGAGAGTTGGGGATTTTCCCGATTTTTCATATTTGATTTTTATCAAATAATAAAACGAGGATTTTGGTTTTAATTATTTTTCTCTCCGAAAAAAATACTTCATATTAAAATAAATGAGAGGAGAAAATATGACTTCTCCAAAATAATTGAAATATTGGAGGAAAAATATTAAAATCAAATATTGGATTTTATTCGGATTTTATTTGCAATTTTAACTGCATTAAAAAAATTGCACGTTTTCAAAACTGCATTTTTGGGCCAAGAAAATGTTCACCTTGTTCTAATTATTTTAATTAGACGAGGAAATTTTGTTTTATCATTTTTTGGATTTTATTTATTTTTCTGTGATTTTTTTTTAGATTCGACGAATATTTAAAAACCCCGCGCCCGACTGGGCAGAGGCCCAGCCGAGCCAGGCCGGCCCGCCCGCGTCGTCTCCCTCCCGTGCACGCTTGCGCCGCCGCCGCCGCCGAGTCCGGCTCGGACACGCCGCCCCGCCGCCGCCTTGCCCCCTCCTCCACGCCACCCCCTCCCCCTCCTTATATACCCCCCCCCCCGCCTCCTCCCCTCACCCCGCCGCCGCCCCAACCCGCACCCGCCGCCCGCCGAGCCCCGCCGACGCCCGAGCCCCGCCAGAATCCCGCCGGAGCTGCCGCCGAGGTAGCCAAGCCGCCGCCGCCGAGTCCGGTTTTTTAAAAAAACCGATTCGGTGTATTTTTTTCCTAAACCCTAGTTTTCGTTTTTTTAGATCGGTTTATTTTTTTCGGTTTTATTACTTAGTGAACGTTCACCGACCCGTTCGTTTAAACGAACGTGTTCGTCGGATTGTCGCTGTTAACGAACGTCGTTCGTTTAACCGTTCGTCAGTTTTTCTTTTTCGTCGGATTTTTCCACGATTATTCCAGATCGTGATTTCAGATCAGATCTTCATTTTCGTTTAACTTTTCGCTCGTTTATCGGAATCAGGCGATTCAAGCGCCTAGAGTTTCGTCTCGAAATTCTCTTTCCGATTAACCCACTCAAACAAGTTTTTGCTATTGTAAAATTTGACCTAGATCCAGATTAGGAAACGAAGCTTGTTTCTTTTGCCGTTTGATTTTCGTTGCTTCGTTCGATTTGATTCTTTTTGCAAACCGGAGTTCTTAAGTTGAACTTTCTGGTTAGTTCTTCTATTTGAGTTTTACTTGTGCATTAGATGAGTACTTATTGTTTGCTTGTTTGTTTGCGATAGAGTACCCGGAGTGCGCCGCTTGTTACTTCGAATCGCTAGGTTACGCGGATCATCAGCAAGGCAAGTAACACTTTGATCATACTCTTCCATACCCAGTTTTTATTGCATTAGATCAATCCTCAAACACTGCATGGTTAGGATCTAATTAAACTGTGGGTATTGGGAAGTAGTTGAGGTAGTACCTATTACCTGTTTTATTTATCAAACCCTTGGGAGTTACTTCTACGTTTGCTTATATTGCTATGCTATGCTCGTAGACGTGGATTGGGTTTGAGAGATATTCATGACAGATGTGAGATTGTTAACTAATGGTTTACTTAAGGTGGCAACTAAAACTCACATCTGGGTGGATTGAGGCACCTGGAGAACCCAGTGCTGCCTGTATTTTTGGATATCCCTGAGTACCCGTGTGATCATCCTATGGACCGCCACCCAGGCTCAAAGGGATTATGAGATTATTCATGCTAGAAACTTCCGTGTGCAGCCACAAGCTATTATGGGCTCTAGCATAGTTGATTAAGTTGTGTGAGCTCTTGAAGAGGTGGACTAGCAGATGTAGGGGATGTAGGTGGTACGGTCTACCCAGAGTAGAGAGTTAACGCTTCTGAAAGACTGTGTCTCGGTCATCCGTTTCTCAAACATCATGCAGTGCGAGAATCAAGCGGAGGCGATCGAGTCTTGTGGGGAAAAGTGCACAAACCTCTGCAGAGTGTACAAACTAATCATGGTTAGCCGTGTCCCCGGTTATGGACAACTCGAGTATCTAGTACCTGGATTATCATGTGAATCTCATCACCATGTTACTTTAATTAATTTTGTTGGGTTAATGATGATACTTAATTGGGATTGAGTTGGAGGTACCTTCTCAATATTTAACAACCACCATGATAGTTAAATAAAATTTATTCCTTTGAAGTAGGGAAAAATTGGCTTTTCGCAAAACTGTAACCATAGAGTTTTCCACCAGCCATATATGCATGTAGTATAGCATTATTATGTTCATTATTCTCCATGTGTTACATTGCCAGCATATTCCATGTGCTGACCCGTTTTCGGGCTGCAACGTTTCATGTTGCAGACATTTCAGACGACGAGTAAGGTGCCTTAGGTCGTGGTCTTATACTCAGTGATGCCGTTGGAGTTGATGGACTCACTCATCTTCGAAGCCTTCCGTTGTTATCGTATTTAGATGGCCTTAAGCCATATTTATCATACTTATTCTCTTTTGAGATATTCGTTGTAATAAGTGTGTGATTGCTACTCTGTTATAAATCCTCCATTTGTACTGTGCGTGTCAGCATTACTGATCCAGGGATGACACTGGTGCACAGCAGCACAGACTGTTTGATGTCTGGTCGCTACAAGCCACTAGTGAAACCTATGGCCTCGGGTCTATCTTCCATCATATTAATCTCCCGCCAACTAGCTATTTCTGTCGCCATTTATTTTGCAATCTTTACTTTTCAATCTATACAACAAAAATACCGAAAATATTTATCTTATTATCTTTATCAGATCTCACTTTTGCAAGTGGCTGCGAAGGGACTGACAACCCCTTTATCGCGTTGGTTGGAAGGTTCTTGATTGTTTGTGCATGTACGAGGGATTTGCGTGTAGTCTCCTACTGGATTGATACCTTGGTTCTCAAAAACTGAGGGAAATACTTACGCTACTTTGCTGCATCACCCTTTCCTCTTCAAGGGAAAACCAACGCATGCTCAAGAGGTAGCAATGATGGAGTTGTTGATGAAGCAGGCTTGTCGTCCATCTTCCAAGGCATAGGCTCACCATCATACAAAGATGAGCGGGTCTCCGGGATCCTCGAATCTGCAGCCAAACTCATCCTCTTGAATCTATATTCATACTCACAGTTTTGGTTTTGTAGGTCATAGATCTGGGCTTGGAGATGCTAGATTTTCTCATGAAGCCTAAAGATAGCCTCCTCAATGCTCTTGGGGCCAGCTTGTGCTTGTTGGTGAACTCCACGATCATCATGTGGTTGGCGTTGAGTCCACGTTCCACCATCCCTTGACACTTGAAAATTTGCTGCTCCATTGCTTTGAGTCTTGCCTCCATGCTTCCGGTCTTCTTCGGACCCTCAACATCGCGGATGTGCAGCACCCCCTCACGCATCTCAATGGCTTGAGGGTGTTGTAGCACCTCCGCAAGGTAGGGGTTGATGACCTTCTCGAAAAACTTGTCCTTGGGGGCGCTTGGAGACGTCATGGTGATCTAGATCTGTTAGAAAAACAGCTCGAAACAAAAACAGGAGGTATTGTCATGGTACGGTGGTCAAAACCTTCGGGATATTATATAATGAATTTTTACCGACCATAGGAAATATTCTGCAAGAAAACGGGGTCCGAAGGGCACACGAGGTGGCCACAAGGTCGGGGGCGCGCCCAGGGGGTAGGGCACGCCCTCCACCCTCGTGGTCGCCTCGTGTCTCTTTCGGGATACTTTTAATTTTCCTAATTTTTTAAATATTCCAAAACGGAGAAAATTTATCATTGGAAACGTTTTGGAGTCCGTTTACTTACCGTATCACGTACCTAGTCCTTTTCGGAGTCTGAGACGTCCTGGAAAGTGTCTCTTATGTACTCCTCCGGTGTTACGGTATCAATTATATTGGTCTCAACATTTATGGGAGTACCTGAGATATAATGTTTGAGTCTTTGACCGTTTACCACCTTCGGATTTTTACCTTTGGCATTATTAATTTTTATGGCACCGGAATGATAGACCTCCTCAATAATGTAAGGGCCTTCCCATTTAGAGAGAAGCTTTCCTGCAAAAAATCTTAAACAAGAGTTGTATAGCAAAACATGATCACCTATATTAAACTCACGCTTTTGTATCCTTTTTTCATGCCATCTTTTAACCTTTTCTTTAAACAACTTGGCATTCTCATAGGCATGGGTTCCCCATTCATCAAGTGAGCTAATGTCAAATAACCTCTTCTCACCGGGAAGTTTGAAATCATAGTTGACCTCTTTAATAGCCCAATATGCCATATGTTCTAGTTCAAGAGGTAAATGACATGCTTTTCCATAAACCATTTTATGTGGAGACATACCCATAGGATTCTTATAAGCAGTTCTATAAGCCCACAAAGCATCATCAAGTTTCTTAGACCAATTCTTTCTAGATCTGTTGACAATCTTTTGCAAAATTAATTTAATCTCTCTATTGCTCAGTTCTACTTGACCACTAGACTGAGGATGATAAGGAGATGCAATTCTATGGTTGACATCATATTTAGCAAGCATTTTGCGAAAGGCACCATGAATAAAATGTGAACCACCATCAGTCATTAAATATCTAGGGACTCCAAACCTCGGAAAAATAACTTCTTTAAGCATCTTAATAGAAGTGTTATGATCAGCACTACTAGTTGGAATAGCTTCTACCCACTTAGTAACGTAATCGACTGCAACTAGAATATGTGTATACCCATTAGAGGAAGGAAAAGATCCCATATAATCAAAGCCCCAGACATCAAATGGTTCAATAACAAGTGAATAATTCATAGGCATTTCCTAACGTCTACTAATATTACCAATCCTTTGGCATTCATCACAAGATAAGACAAACTTACGGGCATCCTTAAAGAGAGTGGGCCAATAGAACCCGGATTGCAATACCTTGTGTGCAGTTCTATCTCCAGCGTGGTGTCCTCCGTAAGACTCGGAGTGGCACTTGCGTAGGATATGTTCCTGTTCATGCTTAGGTACACAACATCTAATAACACCATCTACTCCTTCTTTATAAAGGTGTGGGTCATCCCAGAAGTAATGTCTTAAATCATAGAAAAACTTTTTCTTTTGCTGGTATGTGAAACTAGTTGGTATAAATTTAGCAACAATATAATTAGCATAATCAGCATACCATGGAGCATTACGAGAAGCATTTATGACATTTAATTGTTCATCAGGAAAGCTATCATCAATAGGTAGTGGGTCATTAAGAAAATTTTCTAACCTAGACAAGTTGTCTGCAACGGGGTTCTCAGCTCCCTTTCTATCAATAATATGCAAATCAAATTCTTGTAGCAAGAGAACCCATCTAATAAGTCTAGGTTTAGCATCTTTCTTTTCCATAAGATATTTAATAGTAGCATGATCAGTGTGAACAGTTACTTTGGAATCAACAATATAATGTCTAAACTTATCACAAGCAAAAACAACTGCTAAAAATTCTTTTTCAGTAGTAGCATAATTTTTCTGGGCACTGTCTATAGTTTTACTAGCATACTGAATAACATTTAATTTCTTATCAACTCTTTGTCCTAGAAGAGCACCAACAACATAATCACTAGAATCACACATAATTTCAAAGGGTAGGTTCCAATCGGGTGGCTGAACTATAGGTGCAGAAATCAAGGCTTTCTTAAGTATTTCAAATGCTTCTACACAATCATCATAAAAAAAGGAATATCTTTTTGTAAGAGATTAGTAAGAGGCCTAGAAATTGTAGAGAAGTCTTTAATAAACCTCCTATAGAACCCCGCATGACCAAGGAAACTCCTTATACCTTTAATATCTTTAGGACACGTCATCTTTTCAATAGCATCTACTTTAGCTTTATCAACTTCAATACCTCTTTCAGAAATTTTATGCCCCAAGACAATAGCTTCATTAACCATAAAGTGGCACTTCTCCCAATTCAAGACAAGATTAGTTTCTTCACATCTCTGCAAAACTCAATCAAGGTTGCTTAAGCAATCATCAAAAGAAGTTCTGTAAACGGAGAAATCATCCATGAAAACCTCAACAATCTTTTCACAAAAGTCAGAGAATATAGCAGTCATACATCTTTGAAAGGTAGCAGGTGCATTGCATAAACCAAAAGGCATACGTCTATAAGCAAAGGTATCGAAAGGGCAAGTAAAAGTGGTTTTTTCTTGATCTTCTTTTAACACAGGTATTTGAGAGAAACCAAAATAACCATCTAGAAAGCAAAAATGAGTATGTTTTGATAATCTTTCTAGCATTTGGTCGATAAAAGGTAGAGGGTAATGATCTTTTCTAGTAGCTTTATTCAATTTGCAGAAATCAATTACCATTCTATAACATGTAACAATTCTTTGTGGAATCAATTCATTCTTATCATTTGGAACAACCGTAATACCTCCCTTCTTAGGGACACAATGAACATGACTTACCCATTGACTATCAGCAATAGGATAAATTATACCTACCTCCAGAAGCTTTAGTATTTCATTTCTTACCACTTCTTTCATCTTAGGATTTAACCGTCGTTGATGATCAACAACTGGTTTAGCATCTTTCTCCAATTTAATCTTGTGTTGGCATAGAGTGGGACTAATGCCCTTAAGATCATCAAGAGTATACCCAATAGCGGCACGGTGCTTCTTCAGAGTTTTCAACAATTTCTTTTCTTCATGCTCTTAAAGGTTAGCACTAATAATAACAGGATATATCTTCTTTTCATCAAGATAAGCATATTCCAGAGTATCAGGTAATTGTTTAAGGTCAAACACGGGATCACCCTTAGGTGGGGGAGGATCCCCAAGGATTTCTATAGGCAAATTGTGTTTCAAAATAGGTCCTTGATTAAAGAATACTTCATCTATTTCCCTTCTTTCATTCATAAACATATCATTTTCATGGTCTAGCAAATATTGTTCTAAAGGATCAGCGGGAGGAACGACAATAGAAGCAAGACCAATAATTTCATCTTTACCAGGCAATTCTTTGTCATGGGGTTGTCTACAAAATTTAGAGAAATTAAAATCATGAGACATATCCCCCAAACCAATAGTAATAATATCTTTCTCGCAGTCTATCTTAGCATTAACGGTATTCAAAAAAGGTCTACCAAATATAATGGGACAAAAATTATCTTGTGGGGAAGAAAGAACAAGAAAATCAGTAGGATATTTTATCTTCCCACACAAGACTTCAACATCTCTAACAATCCCAATTTGTGATATAGTATCTCTATTAGCAAGCTTAATAGTAACATCAATAGCTTCTATCTCAGCAGGAGCATATCATTCATAATTTCTTTATATAAGATAAAAAGAATTGCACTCACACTAGCACCCACATCACATAAGCCATCATAACAATGATCTCCTATTTTAACAGAAACAACAGACATGCCAACAACGGGTCTATGTTTGTCTTTAGTATCGGGTTAGCAATTCTAGCAGCTTCATCACAGAAATAAATAACATGCCCATCAATATTATCAACCAAGAGATCTTTAACCATAGCAATACTAGGTTAAACTTTAATTTGTTCAGAGGGTGTAGGTGGTTTAGTATAACTCTTACGAACCACAGTTGAAGCTTTAGCATGATCCTTTATTCTAACAGGGAATGGTGGTTTCTCAATATAAGCAGTGGGAACAATAGGATCAACATTATAAATAATAGTTTCTTCTTCAACTTTAATAGGTTCTACTACTTTAACTTCAATGGGAGGATGATATTTAAACCACTTCTCCTTAGGGAGATCAACATGAGTAGCAAATGATTCACAGAAAGAAGCTACTATCTCAGAATCAAGTCCATATTTAGTGCTAAAATCACGAAAAGCATTGGTATCCATAAAAGATTTAACACAATCAAACTTAAGGTTTATACCTCACTGTTTACCTTCGTCGAGATACCAATCTTCAGAGTTGCATTTAATTATTTCCAATAAATCCCATTTGAATCCAATATCCTTCTTCATATAGGAACCAGTACAAGAAGTATCGAGCATGGATCAATCATTATGAGAAAGTCAAGCATAAATTTTTTGAATAATAATTTCTCTTGAGAGCTCGTGATTGGGGCATGAATATAACATTGACTTAAGCCTCCCCCAAGCTTCAGCGATACTTTCTCCTTCATGAGGCCAAAAATTATATATATAATTCCGATCACGATGAACCAGGTGCATAGGATAAAACTTCTGATGAAATTCCAATTTCAATCGGTTGTAATTCCATGATCCAATATCATCCAATAGCCTATACCATGTCAATGCCTTTCCCTTAAAAGAAAAAGGGAAGACCTTCTTCTTGACAACATCCTCGGGTATACCTGCAAGCTTAAATAATCCACAAACTTCATCCACATAGATTAGGTGCATATCGGGATGTAATGTTCCATCTCCTGCATAAGGATTAGCTAGCAGTTTCTCTATCATACCCAAAGGAATTTCATACTAAATATTTTTAGTAGGTGCAGTAGATTGAGGAGCAACTAATTGTGGTTCCGGTCGAGGTGAAGATACCCCGAACAAACCCCTCAAAGGATTATTTTCCATAGTAACAAGTGACGGTAAACGTTTCCTTACCAAATTCCACTTACCAAAGGTGCTTCACTCCCCGGCAATGGCGCCAGAAAAGTGTCTTAATGACCCACAAGTATAGGGGATTTATCGCAGTCCTTTCGATAAGTAAGAGTGTCGAACCCAACGAGGAGCAGAATTAAATGACAAGTGGTTTTCAGCAAGGTATTCTCTGCAAGCACTGAAATTATCGGTGACAGATAGTTTTGTGATAAGATAATTCGTAACGAGTAACAAGTAAATAAAGTGACTAAGGTGCAGCAAGGTGGCCCAATCCTTTTTGTAGCAAAGGACAAGCCTGGACGAACTCTTATATAAAGCAAAGCGCTCCCGAGGACACATGGGAATTGTTGTCAAGTTAGTTTCCATCATGCTCATATGATTCGCGTTCGTTACTTTGATAATTTGATATGTGGGTGGCCCGGTGCTTGGGTGCTGCACTTCCTTGGACAAGCCTCCCACTTATGATTAACCCCTCTTGCAAGCATCCGCAACTACGAAAGAAGTATTAAGGTAAACCTAACCATAGCATGAAACATATAGATCCAAATCAGCCCCTTACGAAGCAACGCATAAACTAGGGTTTAAGCATCTATCACTCTAGCAATCCATCATCTACTTATTACTTCCCAATGCCTTCCCCTAGGCCCAAATAATGGTGAACTGTCATGTAGTCGACGTTCACATAACACCATTAGAGGAAAGACAACATACATCTCATCAAAATATCGAACGAATACCAAATTCACATGATTACTTATAACAAGACTTCTCCCATGTCCTCAGGAACAAATGTAACTACTCACAAAGCATATTCATAATCATAATCGGAGGAGTATTAATTATCATTAAGGATCTGAACATGTGGTCTGCCACCGAATAAACCAACTAGCATCAACTACAAGGAGTAATCAACACTACTAGCAACCCACATGTACCAATCTGAGGTTTTGGGACCAAGATCGAATACAAGAGATGAACTAGGGTTTGAGAGGAGATGGTGCTGGTAAAGATGTTGATGGATATTGACCCTCCCTCGATGAGAGGATCGATGGTGATGATGATGGCGATGAGTTCCCCCTCCCGGAGGGATGTTTCCCGGGCAGAACAGCTCTTCCGGAGCCCTAGATTGGTTTTGCCCAGGTTCCGCCTCGAGACGGCGGTGCTTCGTCCCGAAAGCTTCTTCTTGATTTTTTTTCCAAGGTAAAAGACACCACATAGCAAAAGATGGGCACCGGAAGCCTGCCAAGGGGCCCACAAGGTCGGGGGGGGCGCCCAAGGGGGTAGGGCGCGCCCTCCACCCTTGTGGCTGGTTGGTTGCCCCCCTCTGGTTCTTTCTTCGCCCAATATTTTTTTGATATATTCCAAAAATAAGCTCCGTGAAGTTTCAGGACTTTTGGAGTTGTGCAGAATAGGTCTCTAATATTTGCTGCTTTTCCAGTCCAGAATTCCTGCTGCCGGTTGAGGGAGTCCTGGATTAAGGGGTCCTCGGGCGTTCGGGCTATGTGACATGGGCCGGACTGATGGGCCATGAAGATACAAGGAAGAAGACCTTTCCCCGTGTCCGGATGGGACTCTCCTTTGCGTGGATGGCAAGATTGGCGTCCGGATGTATATTTTCTTTCTTCTGTAAACCGCCTCTCTACAAACCTAGGCCCCTCCAGTGTCTATATAAAGATGGTTTAGTCCGTAGAAGGAATCTGAATTCACATAGGATAGACATCTAGGGTTTGGCCATTACGATCTCGAGGTAGATCAACTCTTGTAACCCCTATACTCATCAAAGTCAATCAAGCCGGAATTAGGGTATTACCTCCATTAAGAGGGCCCGAACCTGGGTATACATCGTGTCCCCTTTGTCTCCTGTTACCTTTGATCCTCAGACGCACAGTTCAGGACCCCCTACCCGAGATCGGCCGGTTTTGACACCGACATTGGTGCTTTCATTGAGAGTTCCTTTGTGTCGTCGACAGAAGGATCGATGGCTCGCCTTGTCATCAATGACAGGATCACCTCTGGAGGGACCCTAGGTCTAGGGCAGGTCCTCCAGCTCAGCAGTTTTACCATGGGCGCCTGCTCGACCGTTAAGCCAAAGGCGGCTCCTCAAATCGCCGAACATCATCTCCGCATTGGCCTCAAACACTCCGAAAAGATGGATCCGGTAGATGTCTCGTCCTTGAACGAACTGCTAGATCACATCGCTGCCCTGGGGGTCGCAACAGACTATGATCAGATTGGGCTTAAACCGATCAGAGGGAAATCAAGTCCCCGTTGATCACCCATCTGGTGGCGTTTGTGGAGGAACAAGCCGATAATACTTCTCCCCCTAAGCTGAGAACAAGCTATGTTTGGATTTCTGAGCCCTGCGAGCCGGATACCCATCTTCGGGAAGATACCCCATGTCCTCCAAACATAGAATCAGGTGTTGAGCCTGAAAGTCACCAGGACACTCCGGATCCTGGGCTAGTGACCTCGGAAATTCTTCAAACTCCGGATCCAATTGTGGGTTAGGGTTCGGATTTTAGCCCGCCCACCCACCACAAGCAATATTCCCCAAGCAACTCAGGTCCTCCGGACATATGCGACCTAATGTATGTGCGGCAGCAACCTCAGGAAACGGTCCATCACTTCTGGGCCAGGTTCAAGATTAAAGATTGTTGCGACGACGATGCGGCTTTAGTTTTTTGCCGCAACTATACGGACGAGGGAATCCTCAATGCCCTCAATCGCCACCGCATACTGCACTTCGCAGATTTGGCACACATAGTACAGAAGTATTGCGCAATGGAAAGCGCCTGGAAAGCCCAGACAGCCTGGTGGGAACCGCCTGCCTTTAAGCCACCCACCAGACGGGCAAAAAGGATGCACCCTCACAGAGCACCCGATCATCATCCTATGGACACGAAAATAAAGCCCTTCACAGGACATAGAACTATCCTTGATGAATTGCTCGACAACCATGTCAGATACACACGACGCCGAATACCGAACCAACACATGGCCTTCGGGCATGTTGGGTGCTCCGGCAGGTGGCTAAGAGCGGCGAGGCCATCCTCACCAACACTACCTCATATAAGTACTCTTTGGAGGATGATGATCTCAATGTCTTTACGGTCTTCGAGACCCTTTCTTCAAATAATCGGCGTAAAAGGGCGCTCCGCGACCTCCGAAGTCAACAGAGTAGTTGCAATAAATCCTTGGAATGATACGACAATAACTTTTATCGCCAATGATGAACCAAGGGCCCGATCAGTCCAAACACCAACCGCTTTGGTCTTAAACCCAATCGTGTATGGCTTTTGGCTCACCAAAGTGCTCACGGACGGCGGCAGCGGACTGAACCTCATCTACGAAGACACGCTCAAAAAAATGCAAATGGACAAGAGCCGCATCGAGCAAAGCAGTACAACCTTTCGAGGCATTATCCCCAGTCTAGAAGCGCGATGCTCGGGGAAAAATAAACTTGATGTAGTATTCGGCACGCCAGAGAACTACAGGTCCGAAGAGTCGCTCTTCCACGTGGCACCTTTCAACAACGGATATCACGCCCTGTTGGGGCGAGACGCATTCACACGCTTTGAAGCCATACCCCATTACGGGTACATGAAGCTCAAAATGCCAAGGCCTAATGGAGTTATCACTATCACCAGTGATCCGGATATAGCACTCTGCGCCGAAAACAAAACCGCATCCTTGGGCCTCGAGGCACTATCCAAGGCCCTTGCGGCCAAGGAGCTAACCACTCATCATTCCACAATGGACAAAGACGACGTAATCCTCGATAAGAGACCTAAGCCCATTCTTTCAAGCCAGCAGACCAAATAGTCAAATTTCAAGTTCACCCGACGGATCCCAACAAGACAGCCTCCATTGGATCACAGCTGGATCCGACGGTCGACGCCGCATTACGTGCATTCCTGCGCGAGAATTGGGACATCTTTGCCTGGCATCCTTCGGATATGTCAGGAATCCCACACAGACTGGCGGAACATAGCCCCAACATAATAAAGGGGTTCAAACCAGTCAAGCAAATGCTGCGGTGATTTTCCGAACCCAAACGACAAGCTATGGGGGAGGATCTAGCCAAACTACTCGAAGTCGGGTTCATCAGAGGGATCAAACACCCGGACTGGCTAGCAAACCTGGTCATGGTGCCGAAGAAGGATAAATCCTGGCGCCTTTGTGTTGATTTCAAAGACCCCAATAAGGCCTACCCTGAGGACCCCTTCCCGCTGCCCCGCATTCACCAAATCATTGACGCGACTGTAGGACACGATTTACTGTGTTTCCTCGACACATACTCTGGATACCATCAAATTAAGATGAAGGAATCCGACCAGGCCACAACGGCATTCATTACCCCGTATGGGCCTTTCTGCTTCAACACTATGCCTTTCGGACTAAAAAATGCCGGCGCCACTTACCAACGCATGATTCAAACATGCCTGGAAAAGCAAATTGGCAAGACGGTGGAGGCATACGTAGATGATGTAGTCATCAAGACTAAACATGTTGGATCATTGGTGGACGACTTACACCTCACATTCAACAACCTACGAACATATGACATACGGCTCAATTCGGAAAAATGCGTTTCAGCATCCCAGCCAGAAAACTGCTCAGGTTCATTGTTTCCAATAGAGGAATCGAAGCAAACCCAGCCAAAATCCGAGCCCTGTCACAATTGGCAACGCCAACATACCTAAAGCAGGTCCAAAAACTAGCTGGGTGCGTGGTAGCTTTGAGCCGCTTTATCTCCAGATTGGGAGAAAAGGCACTGCCACTTTATCGCCTGCTCCGACGCACCGGCCACTTTGAGTGGACGGATGTGGCAACAGTCGGATTGGAAGAAATAAAAACTTTGTTAGCAAGCAGCCCAATCCTTGCCGCTCCCAGTGTCGGCGAACCTATGTTGCTCTACATATCTGCAACTCACCAGGTGGTGAGCGCGGTACTCGTCGTCGAACGAGAGGAAGAGGGACACAAATTCCCACTCCAAAAACCAGTATACTATGTATCGACGGTCCTTACACCATGCAAATCTCGACACCCACACTATCAAAAGTACTTTCAAGAGTGTTCGATCACGGTGGCTTCCGAAGTACCACTCAATGACATCATAAACAATTAGAACGCCACAGGCCACATTGCCAAATGGGCTATCGAGCTCTTACCATTTGAAATAACATACAAACCATGTTGAGCTATTAAATCTCAGGTGTTGGCCGAGTTCGTCGCCAAATGGACAGAAGCCGAACTCCCTAAAGAGTACATCACATACTCCAACTAGGTGATGTACTTCGACGGCTCTAAAATGTTAGCCGGATTGGGGGCTGGTGTCATCCTAACATCCCCTACAGGGGACACAGTTCGTTATGTATTACAAATCATGTACACGGACTCCAACAATGCATCCGAATATGAGGCACTACTGCATGGTCTCCGAATGGATGTTTCTATGGGCATACAACACCTCGAAATGCGTGGGGATTCGAACCTCGCAACATCCAAATAAATGGAGAATTCAATGCAAAAGATCCAAAGATGGCGGCCTACCGCAACGCCATACTCAAAATATCAGCTCGATTTGAGGGGCTCAAGTTTCATCACGTGGCTCGAGACAGTAATCAAGCAGCGGACATCCTTGCTCGAATGGGCGCTAAACGCGACCCCGTCCCACTGAACACCTTTGTGGAAAGGCACTTCAAGCCATCCATGGTATGGCAGGACAAGAACGACAATACTAGTCCGGAGCCGATCATACCCCCAGATGCCGAACACAATTCTGATATCATCGGGGGCTCGAGCACCGAAATGACACCTTCCGCCCATGAAGTCATGGTTGTAGTTGCTCCATGGACCGAACCTTTCCAAGCCTACCTTAATAGGCGGGAGCTCCCTGATGACCAGAATGAGGCCCGTCGTATCGTTCGACGCTCGAAAGCCTACAAAGTTCATGAAGGAGAACTCTACAAGAAAAGTACTACTGGAGTTCTTCAACGATGTATCTCCGAAGAGGAGGGACGACAGCTCTTGGCTGAAATACATGCTGGTCTCGGTGGCCATCACGCTGCAGATTGGGCCCTTGTAAGTAAGGCCTTCCGTACAGTTTTCTTTTGGCCTACGACGCGAGCAGATGCACATGCCCTTGTACAACGCTGTGTTGGATGCCAGCTTTTTGCCAATCAAAGCCTTATGCCACCCTCTGCCCTAAAAACAATCCCCATTACTTGGCCTTTCGCAGTCTGGGGACTAGACATGGTCGGTGAGGGAGTCCTGGACTAAGGGGTCCTCGGGCGTCCGGCCTATTATCCATTGGGCCGAACTAATGGGCCGTGAAGACATGAAGACCGAAGACTGTACCCGTGTCCAGATTGGACTCTACTTGGCATGGAAGGCAAGCTTGGGAACCGACTATCTAGATTCCTTCTTATGTAACCGACTCCATGTAAACACTAGATCCCCCCGGTGTCTATATAAACCGGAGGGGTTAGTCCGGAAAGCATACACACATTACCATAGTCATACAGGCTAGACTTCTAGGGTTTAGCCATTACGATCTCGTGGTTGATCAACTCTTGTAACACTCATATTCATCAAGATCAATCAAGCAGGAAGTAGGGTATTACCTCCATAGAGAGGGCCTGAACCTGGGTAAACATCGTGTCCCCCGTCTCCTGTTACCATCGATCCTAGACGCACAGTTCGGGACCCCCTACCCGAGATCCGCCGGTTTTGACACCGACATTGGTGCTTTCATTGAGAGTTCCACTGTGCCGTCGATGAAAGGTTCGATGGCCCCTTCAATCGTCGATAGCGACGCTGTCCAAGGGGAAACCTTCCTCCTCGGACAGATTTTTCGTATTCGGCGGCTTCGTACTGCGGGCCAACTCGCTTGTCCATCTAGAGCAGATCGATAGCTACGCCCCTGGCCACCAGGTCAGATTTGGAAACTTGAACTATGTCGCAGATATCCGTGGAGACTTGATCTTCAATGGATTTGAGACCGCGGCGATCGCTCCCCCTCGCTCCGATGAACATGACTTAAATCTGTCATCGGACCAGACTCTGGAGACGGTTCCTGGAACTGCTACGACCTTATATCCGGAGCAGTTTGAACCATCCGAAGCCACAGAGTCCGCGGCGTTGGAACCGCACACAGACTCAACACCAGGCAATATCAGCGTCGACGGAATTCCGGACTCGTCTCCGGCCATAAGTTCCAAACCTCGCACGCTCCCCGACACCGAGTTGTATCGGTTATCAATTTTCAAGTTCAGCGCCGCAGATATCTTCCAACACTCGCCCTTTGGCGATGTGCTAAATTCATTGAAAAACCTGTCCCTGATGGGGGACTCGCGGCCGAACTATGTCCGGTTCGAGCTAGAGGCTGATAATGGAGAACTTCGCTTCCCACCCGCCACCCACTTCATAGCCTTTGTCGAGGACTTAACCGACATGCCTGCTTATGGCTCCGAATACATTAACAGTATAGACGACGATGCTGACAAGGAGCAAGGCCAAGACCCGCCAGTCATCAAGCGTGGGACGGCCACCCCTTCATACAACGTGTACATGGTCGATAAACTTAAAAAAGCTCGCGGCAATGACAAGGGAGATCCAGTTGAGAATACAACTCCTGAGACACAGACTAAGTTCTGGCGCCCCAAACGCCGCTCCAAGTCAAGCCACAGCAACGATGGCACCGGCGAAAATAGCGCTCCGGACGGTGCCGAAAGCAATGAAGACCCTGTTGGAGTAATATCCGAACAGGAGAAACAGGAAAACGGACAAGTCCGCCCCGATGAACATGCCCTGCCCAGCGACAGTTCGGAGGACGACAACTACCTTCCGCTCTCTGAAGATGAGGAAAGCATCGGCGATGAAGAATTCATCATACCCGAAGAGCCCCTCGAGCAGGAGCGCTTCAAGCGCAGACTAATAGCTACGGCAAGGAGCCTGAAAAAGAAGCAGCATCAGCTTCAAGCTGACCAAGACCTACTCAACGACAGATGGACCGAAGTCCTGGTCGCCGAAGAATATGGCCTTAGTGGCCTAGACAAAAGCCACCCAAAGCACAGATTGCTATACCAGTCCGATGATGGGGCGTTGGGGCCCATACCATCGTCACACAATGCGGCAGGTCGCCGACAACTCTGTCCGGATAAAAAGGCAACTCAAGCCGAACACCAGACCGCCCCACCTCGCCGTAAAGGCAAGAACAACGTAGGTCACGATTACCCAGACGACCTGCAGTGGGACTTGGACAATAGAGCAAGACACGCAAGACCGATCTACGGATCGCGAAAGCATGATTCGACACGCGACGATGGCTACCTATTCGGACGTGTCAAACCTCACCATGCCCGAGCCAAAAACCGCAAAGGGACTCCTTCAGAGTTACGTCGTAGTGTGGCCCAACATAGAGGCGCCGCACACCCTCTTTGCTTCACTGATGAAGTAATGGATCATGAATTCCCCGAAGGATTCAAACCCGTCAATATTGAATCATACGACGGGACAACCGACCCAACGGTATGGATAGAAGACTTCATCCTCCACATCCATATGGCAGTGGGGACGACCTCCACGCCATTAAATACCTCCCACTAAAACTAAAAGGGCTAGCTCGGTACTGGTTAAACAGCCTGCCTGAAAATTCCATAGGCAGCTGGGAGAACTTGGAAGAGGCTTTCCTCGATAACTTCCGAGGAACATATGTCCGGCCACTGGATGCCGATGACCTAAGTCACATTGTCCAGCAGCCCGGAGAATCAGCCAGGGAGCTCTGGACTCGGTTCTTAGTCAAAAAGAACCAAATCGTCGACTGTCCGGACGCGGAAGCCCTCGCGGCTTTCAGACACAGTGTCCGGGACGAATGGCTGGCACGCCACCTCGGCCAAGAAGGACCTAAATCCATGACAGCCCTCACTGCTCTAATGACCCGCTTTTGCGCGGGAGAAGACAGCTGGCTCGCTCGTAGAAGCAATAGCGCCAGCAACCCGGGCACTTCCGAAATCCGAGACGGCAACGGAAAGCCACAACAAAACGAAAACAACAGTCGCAATGACAATGAAAGATCATGTGACACAGCGGTCAACGCCGGATTCAGCAACCCCAAGCCCGGTCAGCGGAAGAAGCCATTCAAGGTGAATCGAGACGAACCATCCAACCTGGACAGGATACTGGACCGACCCTGCCAGATTCATGGCCACCCCGATAAACCAGCTAATCATACCAACAGAAACTGCTGGGTCCTTAAACAGGCCGGCAAGCTCAACGCCGAACACAGGGGGAGGAGGCTGCCAGGCGACAGGGATGACGGAAAGGTTCACCAACAAAACACTGGGGGTCAGAAGCAATCTCCACTCGAGTATAAACTACTCCCAGAACGGAAATAGCAACCCGGCTTCCGCCGCCCACTCCATACACCTACAAAGTTTGTACCGCGCATACATCATTACGCACTCAAGATACCATGGGCATTGGCGGAAGCACAATACGGACAAGCCTGCAAGCACTCCAGTAACCTTTTTAATATTATTATTATTATTATTATTATCATTTATTTTCTTTTTATTTCTTCCTTCGCAATCCTTTAAAAACAGGTGATGAACAGGATAAATGTCGGAAACTGGCTCTATCGGAGTCCGGATCCGTACACTCACCTAAGGGGCTATTTCCATCAAGGATTCTCCCCACCGAGGACTGGCGGCGCAAACGTGCGACAGGAGGTCCAATTTTTTTTTTTGTAGACCGCACTCTCTATTTCTCGAGCCTGTACTATGCCTGTCCCTCCGCCTCCAACCCCGAGCATGTCAAATAGCCGGGAGGATGGCTTATATATATATATCATAAGTAATCCCTGACATATCGCTCAGTTCCCAGTAAACAATATCCGAACTAATCATCCGCATTGTTTCCCCAACAAAATATGGCTCCTACGATTATTTCACAGAAATACCTTAGCATAACCTGCCAGGGGCTCGATATGGGAACAAATGAGTTGCCAGCAAAAGCCCGAACAGCTCTACAGCACACTTCGGCGTCGCAAGTTTGGCCTTATATGCATCAGCTCCGAATCATTGTCTTGGGTCAATAGTTGGGTTGCCCGGCTCCTGTGCTTGCTACCCTACGTTCCGCTCTATCGGCTAGGGTAGTAAAGGGAGAACTACTGCGATTGTGCCCTGGTCTAAACCGGATGAGCACCTTAGTAGAGAAAGCCGAAAACTGACTGTCATGATGCGGCGAGAGCTGGTCAACCACTTGACGACTTCTTGGAATCTTTAGCGATTCTTCGTGTCACACGAGGGATCTTTTTCAGATCAAACATGTAAGGCACCCTACACCGCATACATACCAGGGGCTATGTCATAGCCCCACAATAAAACTCCTATGGCTAAGTGAAAGCGTTAACGCCCTATAGTCTGATTGCCTGGTTCGCCGCATTATCACCTCCTTCATGGACCAAGACGTTGGATAAAGAGTGATTAAATGCTTTTCCGAACACCCCCGTACTTCCTACGAGGGGGCTGAAGCCGACGACTGGAAAACTTTCAGCTTATATAAAAAATGGCTGCACAGGAGGAATTCAAGGCTTCAAGCAAAAACATATAAATAGATTAACTATAAAATTGTCTTTTGCAATTATCATACACCTCACTCGAACATTATGTCTTTCGAGCATTGACCCTCTATCAGGCGGGCGGCCCCTAGGACGTCTTCAAAATAATGCTCCGGTTCCGGACGGTCCTTGCCTTTGGGTGGACTCTTCGTCGCAACATCGATGGCCTTCATCTTCCCCCAGAACGTCTTGACTCGGGCGAAGGCCATCCGTGCACCCTCAATGCACGTTGACCGCTTCACAGCATCGATACGTGGCACCGCGTCAACAAGCCTCTGCACCAAACCGAAATAGCTATTCGGAGCAGGATCGGTTGGCCACAGCCGGATTACAACATCCTTCATGGTAGCGCCGGATATCCTATGGAGTTCGGCCCATTGGCACATATGTTCATTGAGCAGCAGAGGGCGCTTTGACGCGCCAAACTGCGACCAAAAAAACTTCTCCGTTGCATATCCATCTCGCGCTTGGTAATACCGCGCCGCATCGGAAGAACTCTTCGGCAAGTCCAAATACTCATCCGGAGAACTCCACACTTGGTTAAGCTAAGCATATTCCGGGTCACCGAACTTAGTTTGCAGCAGAAAAGGCTTTCCAGCCACAATCTCCTTCGCCTGCCGAACCTCCTCACGGATTGCTCTGGATTCTGATCGCGCTTCCCTCACCTCCTGTCGGGCATTGTCCAGTTCAGCCATTAAGGCTTTATTCTCCTTCTCCAGAAATTCGCAGCGGCCAATAGCATTCTCCAGTTCAAGTGTCATCGTGGATATCTTCTCCTCACCTTGGCACCGTGCAGCTTGTTCGGCCTTTAATTCAGCCGATGCCTTTTCGGCAGCAACATTGCTACAATGGGCCTACTCCTTGGCCTGGGCCTGCTCCGCTCGAAGAACTTCAACGGCGGCAGCACCATCTGCAGCCATGCATATTCCAGCATATAAATCTCAGCATCATGCTTATACCACAAACAATGTATGAGGATTGCCCCGAATACATACCTTGCGACTCGTCAAGACGCGTATTGATTAATGCAAGATCATCCCCTGCCACGTCAAGCTTCCGCTGTAGCTCGGCAATTTCCATAGTCCGGGAAGTGGCCAAGGGGGAAGCAGCCTATGTTCAAGCTCATCGGGTTAGTCCTCAAAACGATCATTTTCGATCCTCTGTTTGCTTCCTAATGGAAGACAACTTGAGTCTCAGGGGCTACTACCTATACACAGGCGCATCTTTGCAAATGAAACATAGCTGAAAAACATTATGTCACAAACCTTGAAGCCTTTAAGTAGGCTCATGAAGGCTTCATTTAACCCGCTCTTTGCGGACGAAATCTTTTCAATCACTGTACCCATCAAGGTACACTATTCCCCCGAGACGGATGCTTTCCGCAACATGTCCCGCAACATATCCGGAGTCCCCGGGTCTCCAGAAGCTACTCCAAAAGCACAATCATCCTTTGAAGGAATCTGTTCACCCGCCTCCAAAATCACTGTCGGTTGTGAACCAGACAGTCTGGGGCCTTTATTATCATCGGCCCCGGAATCCCGGATGGTCAGAGATCCACCTTCGGGTACTGCCTCTTTTGTCCCCTGATCTAAAGGGACCCTCCACGAGGACACTTCAGAGTCATCCGCCTTAGTGGGCGAGGAGGTTCGAGGAGGCGTCTCGCTCTTCATCATCTCTGGGAGGAGACTCCCCGAAGAAGAGGATCGCCCAGAAAAATTCTGTGCCGACCTGTAAAAATGCATAAATGCATTACGTATATCTTCGGTAACGACAGCGGAGCGGGACCCTATCAAAGTACTCCGGATTCTCTTACAGTTTGGCCAAGGGCTTGTCCCCTTGTTGGAGTTGTTCAACGGTGTCGCTCTCCAAATCCAAGCCGCTTGACAGCGGCATCTTGCCCTTTTTGGAAGACCACCCCTCCCAATCTTCGGAGGCGGCCCTTTATCTCCTGCTTGGAGAAGGGATAATGGGTCCTTTTCCGCCTCCGTCTTCGGGCGAGGAAAGGTCGATTTCTCCGGACTCTGTGTCCGACTTACCTCCGGAACCAAGGTCATCTTGGGTCTTCTCACCCTCCCCTGCTGGTGCCTGGTATGGCGCCGAGGCCAGCATCCTTGTTAACACGGGAGTAGCTGAGTCTTCGGGGAGGGGAGCCGGACACCTAATCCGCTCCACCTTCTTTATCCAGCCCTGAAAAAGGATGATACTTTTGGTATCTAGCCACTGGGTATCTGACTATAAGGTATTTGGTAAAAGGGGACTTACCGGGGTGTCCGGATGGTTACAGTCTAGGCCGACATCTTCGGTGGTGTCCGTCCATTGCCTTCATTTCCCGAAGAATAATCTCCACATTCCTTCATGCGTAGTGCCGAAGAAGTGCTTCTGGATTGAAATCCCACAGGCGGAGAGGCCGTCGCTGGCACGACAGGGTCCGACGAACTAGCATTACTTGAACAATGTTGGCTATGTCGATGTCCTTCTCAATAAGGCTTCGGATGCGACTCTGCAGAGTTCGCACATCATTCGTTGATCCCCAATCCAGCCCCTTGTTAACCCACGATGCAAGCTGAATTGGAGCGCTGGATCGGAATGCGGGCGCCGTTGCCTACTTGGAGCCACGGGGCTCGGTAATATAGAACCACCCTGCTGCCACAGATCGGAAGATTTGGCGAAGGATCCTTTCAGCCAAACGGCGCTGGCAAGCTTGCTCATTGAAGCACCACCGCACTCGGCCTGCTCCCCCTCTATCACTTGCGGCTTCACATCGAAGGTCTTGAGCCACAAGCCGAAGTGCTGGGGAGTCCGGAGGAAGGCTTCGCACGTGACGATAAACGCCGAGATAAGAAGAATAGAGTCCGGGGCCAGATCGTGAAAATCTAGCCCGTAATAGAACATGAGCCCCCGGACGAAGGGGTTAAGTGCAAACCCTAACCCGCGAAGGAAGTGGGAAACGAACATGACCCTCTCGCCGGATCTGGGGGTGGGAATAACCTACCCCTCGGTAGGAAGCCGATGATGGATTTCTGCGGTCAAATACCTCGCCGCCCGAAGCTTTGCAATATCTTCCTCCGTGACAGAAGAAGCTACCCGCCGGCTGGATCCAGACATAATTGGGGCTTGTGGCGACCAAAACTCGGGTGGTGAAACTCGGGATAGCGGGGTCTGAGGAAGAAGCAACCATGGAAGAAAAAGATGAGTCTGTGCCCCTGTATATAAAGGCCGCGAATATCAAGCATCTCCTTTCAGGCCTCGAAAACTTGCTTATTTCCAAGGAGTTGTACCCAAGCAACGGTTGGGTTGCCCACGTCCGGGTTGATAGGAATCCCTTAAAAAAGGGAGCCACGATCTCCGTTTGGATAAGACATGCCAATAAAATCGCGTCTTGGGACGTGGGGCGACGGGTCAGCTAAAGCGGTTCGCAAACAATGGCCGAAGCAGGCGTGATGTCATATTACCAAAAAGCTGTCGGGGGATTGAACTCATAAAATATTATATCCTCTGCAGTTGTGTATACAAGTCCGGATTCAATCAATACATCTGAAGACTATCTTGGAGTTCGGAAAAAGGGGAACCCGCCTTGCCATGCCGAAGACAATCTGCGTGCCGGACTCCTCGTCATTGAAAGCCAGGTTCAGGGGCTACTAAGGGAGTCCTGGACTAAGGGGTCCTCGGGCGTCCGGCCTATTATCCATTGGGCCGGACTGATGGGCCGTGAAGACATGAAGACCAAAGACTGTACCCGTGTCCGGATTGGACTCTACTTGGCGTGGAAGGCAAGCTTGCAACCGACTATATGTAGATTCCTTCTTATGTAACCGACTCCATGTAAACCCTAGATCCCCTCGGTGTCTATATAAACCGGAGGGGTTAGTCCGGAAAGCATACACACATTACCATAGTCATACAGGTTAGACTTCGAGGGTTTAGCCATTACGATCTCATGGTAGATCAACTCTTGTAACACTCATATTCATCAAGATCAATCAAGCAGGAAGTAGGGTATTACCTCCATAGAGAGGGCCCGAACCTGGGTAAACATCGTGTCCCCCGTCTCCTGTTACCATCGATCCTAGACACATAGTTCGGGACCCCCTACCCGAGATCCGCCGGTTTTGACACCGACAGTCGGACCCCTTAAAAGGGGAAGCCATAAGAAAAAATATTTGCTAGTTATGGTAGATAAATTCACTAAGTGGATAGAAGCCAAACAAGTAAAAACTGCTGAAGCTGGACCAGTGATCGACTTTATATCCGGTGTTGTACACCGTTATGGCGTCCCGCACAACATTATTACTCACAACGGCTCTAATTTCATGGCCGATGAGGTGAAAAATTGGTGTGCTAACCTGGGCATTAAGCTCGATTACGCCTCCGTATATCACCCTCAAGCAAACGGTTAGGTCGAACTGGCTAATGGCCTGATAATGAGCGGCATCAAACCTAGACTAGTGCTATCCCTAAGGGAGTCAGATAAACACTGGGTCGAGGAAATCGATTCCATACTTTGGGGACTGCGGACCACGCCCAATCGCACGACCGGATACACACCCTTCTTCATGGTGTACGGCGCAGAGGTTGTTTTGCCCTGCGACATTATTCATGACTCACCTCGAGTGCGCATGTACGAAGAGAAAGAAGCCGAGCTCGATCGGCAGGACGACCTAGATGGCCTGGAGGAGGAGTGCGATGTTGCAAAAGCCCGTTCCGCATTCTATCAACAACAGGCTTGGAGATACCAAAGCAGAGAAGTGTGGGCAAAGAATTATAAAGTCAGTGAGCTTGTTTTACGCCTCCCAAAGAAGAAAAGGACAAGCTCAAACCAAAATGGGAAGGTCCCTTCATTATAGATGAAGTTCTCAGTGGAGGAGCCTATCGCCTTCGCAATGCATCGGATAATCGCTTAGAGCCGAACCCATGGAACGCTGCTCGGCTCCGAAGATTCTACGCATAAGTCCGACCATACTTCTTTTTCGTTCCTTTTTTCTCCTTTTCAATTTTTCTTTTTCTTCTTGTTTTTATATGTTTTCCAGGATGTGTTCGGATAAGCCGAACACTTGAGGGGTACACATCCTTAAATGTACACACCCCACCATGACTGGGCGCTTCTTTAAGTAGAAGCTTATTATTATCCCGAGCCTAGAGCTCACAACATATGTGTCGTTTGCTGATATACATCCTTTTTGGCATTATATGCACCTCTATGACTTAAGTTTTTGCCAAGCTAGGTTGCCTTGCTCCTGTGCTTATGCCCTACGTTCCTGATTGTTCGGTTAGGGCATAATGGGAGCACCTCTGCGATTGTTACAACCGGGTTATCCGGACATGTACCTCAGATGGGTGAAGCCGAAAGCTAGCGTTCTTAAGGGAATAATTGGTCGGCAATCAAACGACAGATTGTTACATTATTGCAACCACTTTAAACACTGCGAGACAGTTTTCCCATATTACGGATCACACACCCCGGCACGCGTAATTATAGTATGCCGACCCAAGGAAAGGAACCCTTAACGGAACTATTTTCCTTGGAAGATGTTTCTTACATATGTAATATAACATACATCCTGAACTCAAATTTTTGTCTGTTCAAGCACAATGACTGGGTTGCCTGGTTTTCGGACATAGTATTACTTCTTTTTCATTTCAAATAAGTATCCGGAAACACTCCACCATTTTGGTTTGGAGATTAAAGCCGAAAGCCCGCGATGACAAATCTTTTTACATGTTTGGATAAAGACACAAGTTGATCATAAATGTACATTAATACATTAAATCAACTACTATTCCTTATCTATTCCATCTATAAGACTGTCTAACCTACAGTCTTCCTACGAATATTTCGCAGCTATCATTACTTGGTCATACACCAAATTCAATGGAATTTCTTTCCCATCTAGTCCCTGTGGTCCCACTCGGGCCATATGATTTGGATCCAGTTTAGTGAAGCATGTCTTCACCATGGCCCAGGCTTCTCGTGCGCCTTCACGGCAGGTGGATGTCTTCCACAGCTCGAACCGGCGTCGGGCACCTTTGAACATGTTTGCTAGTATCAGATGGCCATAAAGCCTTCACCATACTCTTCATGGCTTTCCGGGCCCGAGCATGTACCGCAGACAGTTCCTTTAGCACGTCGCCTTGAAATCCGGATACTTCCTCTTTCGGCCGACCAGTTAATAGACCTGCAGCAACAAAGTCATGATATTCCGAATTATGGACTAAACATGAGCACCTAGGGTGGTTCTACATAAGAGAGGAAGACATACCGAACATGCCGCCCTTCAGTTTTTCATTCTCTTTCCGAGCGGCCGGTAACTGAGCCCTCAAGCTCTCTATCTCTTCGGATTGTTTGTCCTTTCCCTCCTCAAAATTTTTCTCCCTGGATGCGCCTGTTGTGATCTTTTTCATTTCCGCCAGTTCGGCGGTGACAGCATTCAGTTGCGTCTGGTTTGTTTTCAGCTCCTGGGCTAGCACGGTGTTCTTTTCTTTAAGAACCTGCAAATATTATCGATCCTTAAATCAGTTTGCTTCACCGCTTCAAGTCTCGGGGGTTACTGGCATATGACCATACAAAATTGCATAAAATTTTACATGTATGTCCTTTGAGAACAACCGAGTGACTTCGGCAAGTCCGTCTCGAGCCGCTCGGATGTATGCATCCACCGAACTAAGTGCGGTAAATTCTTGCTCAGAAAAGGCCGGAGCACGCATGCCTTCTTTCAATCGACGGTGATTCATCATGCTCTCCACTTCGGAGTTCGTGACAGATACGTCGTCTGAATCCTCGTGAGGCGGCGGAACTGGCATTGCATCGGCTCCCGTCCTAGTTGACGAGTTCGGCACTGGATTGGCGGACATTCGGCTAACAGGGTGTTCTCCCACCGTCTGCCGCGTGTTTCTCCTGACATCAAGAAGAAAGGAGACTTTGAACAATCCGGACTCGTACCTGGGCATATATTAAAGCGGACATACCTCTTGGACGGCTGTGAAGTTTCTGCAGCACTCCCGGTCCCTTTTCGTTTCGAACGATTACCCCATATAGGGGTTGCCCTGGTGGAGGTACGGGCCGCCGAGCGCCGATCCTATTAAAATTTGGCTCAGTATAATGGGCAAAAGTCCAAGTGGGGATTTCCTTTCAAGAGCCCTCCGAATACTCACGATGCAGAAGGGATAGAGGCGGGGGTAGTCGGCGGTGATAGCCACTTCTAAGCCATCAAGGCTCGCTTGATAAAATACTCCATCATCGAACTCTATATATATGTCCGGATCCTTGCAAAAGCCAGGGTCATCATCACGGTTATGATCCTCTAGCTGTGGAGCGAGACAGTGGACGTGCTCGGTCATCTTCCTCCATGACTATTGGTGGCAACAAAAGACAAATTTGATTAGTATCTATAACAGCAATAAAATAACACATATGATCGAAATCTTACCCATTCAATGGGGTTGTACATGGAGTAGCCTTCCCGACAGTTCAAGCGAAGGAAATCTTCTTTCTCACCCTTATACAGATTGGCCAAGATTGTGGCCAGTTCGGCTGGGGTATCCGGACCTTTTCGTCTAGAACGGGACGCGTCATCTTCTCCGTTGTAACACCATAAGGGGGTTACTCTGGATTGGAGAGGCTGAACACACCTCTTTATTGCAATAGCCATGACCTCGACTATCGAGATCTCAGTGTGGGCCAGCATCCTGGCCTTGCTGACCAACCTCTTTATCTCCGCACTGTCTTCTTCCTTGGGACTTCGGAGATGCCAGTTGAGGCGCTTCTTTAAAGGGGCACTGGAAAATTCAGGAAGGCCACGCCAAACTGGGTCCGACAGTGGGACGTCGTCCATGTAGAACCATTCCGAAGACCACTGTGCGTATACCTCTTTGTGAGTTCCAATGAGGTATCCGGATCCGGCTATGCGCCATACTTCGGCGCCGCCTACTTCAAATATGGAACCTCCTCGATGGCGGGGGACGAGGCAAAAGAACTTCCTCCATAGTTCAAAATGGGCCTCAATGCCTAAGAATAGTTCGCAGAGGGCAACGAAGCCTGAGATGTGCAGAATCGAACCTGGGGTAAGGTTGTGCGGTTGGATGTCGTAAAATTCCAGTAAGCCCTGAGGAAGGGATGGATTGGAAATCCTAGGCCCTGCAATAGGAATGGGACAAAGCACACCCTCTCCTCCTTGTTGGGGTTGGGGAAATTCTCAGCCATCACATCGTTGTCGATTGAGGCCAATCCCGCTTGAACGGAGAGTAGATCTGCGAGGGGAAGATAGCCCTGCGTCTGGAGTCGACTCTGCTGAAGATGAGGCACTGAACAACTCTGCCAATCACCCTCCTGATGTCCATGGGGGCGCGAAGAGGAGCCTGGAGTGCTGGCCATGTTG
Organism: Aegilops tauschii subsp. strangulata; assembly: GCF_002575655.3. Classification (NCBI taxonomy): domain Eukaryota; kingdom Viridiplantae; phylum Streptophyta; class Magnoliopsida; order Poales; family Poaceae; genus Aegilops; species Aegilops tauschii. The sequence continues at coordinate 395,198,939 of NC_053037.3, forward strand.
GAAGGTTTTGTTCGTGGCTAACCTTGGCGGTTTTCCCTTTGCGTGCTGTGAGATGGCATTTGGGGATCTAAGTCTCCTTATATAGATGCCACCCGAGCTTGGTGAGGGGCTTATTTGCAAAAAATAACGGACCGTTTGTATTCATTCGGCGCGTGGAAATCAAAGTGACCACAGGAAGGAGTCATAAAGGCTGCACATCGAGGTCAGAGCCAGACTGTTGTCAATCCGAAGTATAATGAAGAACCCGCCTTGCAAAGCCAAAGACATAAGCTGGATACTACTCGTCATTGAAGGCAAGTTCGGGGGCTACTGAGGGAGTCCTGGATTAAGGGGTCCTCGGGCGTCCGGGCTATGTGACATGGGCCGAACTGATGGGCCGTCAAGATACAAGGAAGAAGACCTTTCCCCGTGTCCGGATGGGACTCTCCATTGCGTGGATGGCAAGATTGGCGTCCGGATGTATAGTTTCCTTCTTCTGTAAACCGCCTCTCTACAAACCTAGGCCCCTCCGGTGTCTATATAAACCGGATGGTTTAGTCCGTAGAAGGAATCAGAATTCACATAGTCTAGACATCTAGGGTTTGGCCATTACGATCTCGAGGTAGATCAACTCTTGTAACCCCTATACTCATCAAAGTCAATCAAGCAGGAAGTAGGGTATTACCTTCATTAAGAGGGCCCGAACCTGGGTAAACATCGTGTCCCCTTTGTCTCTTGTTACCTTCGATCCTCAGATGTGTTAGAAATATGCCCTAGAGGCAATAATAAATTGGTTATTATTATATTTCCTTGTTCATGATAATCGTTTATTATCCATGCTAAAATTGTATTGATAGGAAACTCAGATACCTGTGTGGATACATAGACAACACCATGTCCCTAGTAAGCCTCTAGTTGACTAGCTCGTTGATCAATAGATGGTTACGGTTTCCTGACCATGGACATTGGATGTCGTTGATAACGGGATCACATCATTAGGAGAATGATGTGATGGACAAGACCCAATCCTAAGCCTAGCACAAGATCGTGTAGTTCGTTTGCTAAGAGCTTTTCTAATGTCAAGTATCATTTCCTTAGACCATGAGATTGTGCAACTCCCGGATACCGTAGGAATGCTTTGGGTGTACCAAACATCACAACGTAACTGGGTGGCTATAAAGGTGCACTACAGGTATCTCCGAAAGTGTCTGTTGGGTTGGCACGAATCGAGACTGGGATTTGTCACTCCGTGTAAACGGAGAGGTATCTCTGGGCCCACTCGGTAGGACATCATCATAATGTGCACAATGTGACCAAGGAGTTGATCATGGGATGATGTGTTACGGAACGAGTAAAGAGACTTGCCGGTAACGAGATTGAACAAGGTATCGGGATACCGACGATCGAATCTCGGGCAAGTAACATACCGATTGACAAAGGGAATTGTATACGGGATTGATTGAATCCCCGACATCGTGGTTCATCCGATGAGATCATCGTGGAACATGTGGGATCCAACATGGGTATCCAGATCCCGCTGTTGGTTATTGGCCAGAGAACGTCTCGGTCATGTCTGCATGGTTCCCGAACCCGTAGGGTCTACACACTTAAGGTTCGATGACGCTAGGGTTATAGGGAATAGATATACGTGGTTAACGAATGTTGTTCGGAGTCCCGGATGAGATCCCGGACGTCACGAGGAGTTCCAGAATGGTCCGGAGGTAAAGATTTATATATGGGAAGTCCTGTTTTGGTCACCGGAAAAGTTTCGGGTGCTATCGGTAACGTACCGGGACCACCGGGAGGGTCCCGGGGGTCCACCAGGTGGGGCCACTGGCCCCAGAGGGCTGCGTGGGCCAAGTGTGGGAGGGGACCAGCCCCAGGTGAGCTGGTGCGCCCCCCCCCACCAAGGCCCAAGGCGAAGAGAGAAGGGAAAAGGGGAAACCCTAGGCTCAGATGGGCCTAAGGCCCACCTAATGGTGCGCCCCCCTTCTCTCCCCCTCTGGCCACCCCCCTAGATGCATCTAGGGCTGGCCGCACCCCTTGGGGGGAACCCTAGATGGGGGCGCAGCCCCTCCCCCTCCCCTATATATAGTGGGGGTTTTGGGGCTTCCATAGACATGAGTCTTCCTCTCTCTTTGGCGCAGCCCTACCCCTCTCCCTGCTCGTCTCTCGCAGTGCTTGGCGAAGCCCTGCTGGAGTGCCACGCTCCTCCATCACCACCATGCCGTTGTGCTGCTGCTGGACGGAGTCTTCCCCAACCTCTCCCTCTCTCCTTGCTGGATCAAGGCATGGGAGACGTCACCGGGCTGCACGTGTGTTGAACGCGGAGGCACCTTGGTTCGGCGCTTAGATCGGAATCAACCGCGATCTGAATCGCTACGAGTACGACTCCTTCATCCGCGTTCTTGCAACGCTTCCGCATAGCGATCTACAATGGTATGTAGATGCACTCCCCTTCCCCTCGGTGCTAGATTACTCCATAGATTGATCTTGGTGATGCGTAGAAAATTTTGAATTTCTGCTACGTTCCCCAACAGTGGCATCATGAGCTAGTCCTATGCGTAGTTTCTATGCACGAGTAGAACACAAAGTAGTTGTGGGCGTCGATTTTGTCAATTTACTTGCCGTTACTAGTCTTATCTTGATTCGGCGGCATCGTGGGATGAAGCGGCCCGGACCGACCTTACACGTACACTTACGTGAGACAGGTTCCACCGACTGACATGCACTAGTTGCATAAGGTGGCTAGCGGGTGTCTGTCTCTCCCACTTTAGTCGGATCGGATTCTGTCGTGGAATCGTCACGGCAGATGTCCTCGAGTTAGGACTTAGTCGTGGAGCCATCGCAATTAGGAAGCTTGAAGGGGTTAAGTGGGACAAGGAACACGAGGGTTTATATTGGTTCGGCCCCTTACGGTGAAGGTAAAAGCCTACGTCCAGTTGAGGTGGTATTAATCAGGGTTTCGATAACCAGGGAGCTAAACAGCTATGCCCGGCTCTCGATCAGATTGTTGTCGCCCCTAAACCGCTGCCGGGTCGTCCCTTTATATAGGGAGGTTGACACCCAGCGGCCCTTAGAGTCCCGGCCGGCTCATAAGAGTGTCCGGCTCGGACTCTAAACAATACTTGCCTTATACTACAAGTTCTCCTATAACAATAAAGATTGTACTACGGGCTTTAAGCCATATCCGGGTCTCAGCCCATCTCTGGACCATTATCTTGGAACTTGGCTCCGGGCTTCTGGCAATGACCCTACAAGTAACCCGGCCCTCCTGGCGGGTGACTCCAAGGTCTATATCCTCAACATTAGGCCCCAGATTGACTTGAGCCGGCTCGTGTCAATCTTCAACTCTGCCGACAGAAAAAATCTCAGGCTTACCGTTCGTGTGAAGGCCATAACCCGGTGTGACGTCATTCTCCAGACTCTGGATAATCCGCCGTGACGTCATCCTCCATTAAGTCCGTTTTTTACTCCGCCAGATCCGCAACGGATCTCTGCTGTTACTGTCTTTCCGAAAATCGAGGCGCCGTGAGGGGGAGATAACCACGCCGTGGTCTCCTTGAATATCGCGCCCACTTATGACTTGTCTTATAAATAGGCCGGCCCAGCACTTTCTCCTCACGCTCTCCCTCTTCCTCCTCGCGCCGTTGCTCCTTTGCTCGAGCTCCGCCACTGCCGCCGCCGTCGCGCCCCTGGTCTTCATCAACCCGGCCGCTGCATCACCCTGATTCGGACCAGACTCACGGCGGCGACCTCCGCTCCTTCCAACTCCGGTGAGTCTCCTCTGCCTTGCTAGAACAGATCTGCGGTAGGGTTCTTTCAGTTCTTCGTGTTCATCACCATTGCCCACAGACTCGGTAGTTCTTGTTGCCACTGTAGTTAGTTGATCTTTAACCTCGCGTAGAACCACTGCGGTAGAGGCTTGAGACCCATTTCATCTATAAGAAAACCCTCTTTTTACTGCATAAGAACTGTGTTCAACCTCAAGAACTTCTTCTGCCTCTGTTTTTTAGGTCTAGAAAATTTTCATCTTGCCCGACCATTTTGATCCGAAAAAGTTACTGTAATATGTGAAATCTGTTTTACCACACTTAGTAAAAACTGCAGCCCTTGAATCTTGGCGGCTTATATTTTCGACTTAAAGAAAACACGCGCCGTAGAACTTTCCGGTTTAAAGAGAACCATGCTCTGTAGTATCTTCCGACTTAACCGCAGTAAGTCGTAGATGACCAACTCATCCTGAATGCCCCGACGGCTTAAATAACCCACCGTATCAATACATACCATTAGTCCCCTTCATAAGCCGTCATTGTAGTTTGAATGATAAACTCCGGCTTATAATTAACCCGGACACTTTCCTCTTTATCATAGACCACCAACCGTCACCATGCCTCCCAAAGCTCCCATCACTTGCAACTGGATGAGATCCAACGTCACTGATGAGACCCTGGCCAACTTCATTAAGTCCGGATATCTGCCCAGGAAGGAAGTGATGTCCTACCGTGCCCCTGATACGTCAGAAGAAAAACCACAGCCGAGGGAGGGGGAGGTAGTGATCTTTGCGGACCATATGAGCCGGGGCTTCGCACCGCCCGGCTCAAAATTCTTCCGGGATGTGCTCAACTTCTTTGACCTTCGACCTCAGGATATAGGACCCAATTCCATATCCAACATCTGCAACTTCCAAGTCTTTTGTGAAGTATATCTTGGAGAAGAGCCGAGTCTACTGCTCTTCAGAGAGCTGTTTTATTTGAACCGCCAAAATGAGTGTGCCAACGGGCCAAGTCTAGAGTTAGGCGGCATCTCCATCCAGCGACGTAGGGACTGTCTGTTCCCTTACGCAGAGCCGCCGAGCCACCCTAAGGACTGGAATATGACTTGGTTCTACTGCCAAGATACATCCCCGGCTGACGAGAATCCACTGCCCGGCTTTCGCCCAACACGCCTGGAGCCGACTCACCCGTTATCCGACAAACTTACTGTCGCGGAACGCCAACCTTTGCTTCCAACGATCAACAAGATCAAGGCCCTGCTAGGCAATGGTCTGAACGGAATTGATCTGGTCCGGGTCTGGATCTCATGGCGGGTGATCCCATTGAGCCGCCGCCCCGGCTTAATGTGTGAGTACACCGGGCGAAAGGATGACCCGCAGAGGCACAGTCGCAACGATCTTCCAGAAGACGTTGCTGAAGAAGAGACCAAGGCTCTGTTAAACGAGAGCCTGGCAGACTGTAGAAGAACCGGGCTAGCCCCGTTCTGCAAGACCAATCCAGCCCCAGCGGTAAGCCGCTGACTTTAACCTTTCAGCTTCTTTGATATGTCACCTTGCTCTGAACCATTTCAAGAATTCATTACTGTATTTCTCAGGCTGATGATAAATTCTGGCGGGTCAAGTATGACCATGAGGCGGCCAAGAAGGCCAGGAAGGTGAAAAAGGCCGCCAAGAAAGCCGCCCCTCGCAAGAAGGGCAGCAGACCCACTGCTTCGGAGCTAATGCAGTTAAGCGATAGCTCCGAGTCAGAGGTAACCCTTAAATCTTTTAAATTCTTGCTGTATATGTTGTCTGATGCTGTCCGCCTTATCAACACTTGCTTATTGATAGGATGACACCGGCGCCAGTAACCCGGTGGTTGAAGAGGTAACATCACTTTCCTCCGGCTCGGAGCCCTTACCACAGCTGAAAGTCCGAAGGGTAACCCGGAAAGTAAGCTTTTCCCATCCATTAGCTCATCAAGACCCTCAATTTCTTTTGAAGCAGCAGGTTCACGAGAGCCGACGTCACACCCGGGCCCGCAAGGACACCGACCTCTCCACCGGGTTACCCGACACAACAAGGAAGCGCCGCACTGAGGTTTTTTCTCACCTGTACCCTTTTCATCCGTTGGCGGGTGTCATCCGTCAGCCACTCAACTCTTCTGACTCCAATTACCAGGAGACCTCCCCCTCTTCGGGTGACTCCATGCAGTCAAGTCTGCCGGCCTTCAAGACTGCACCCGGGTAGTAACAATCTCCTTACATTATCTGTCTGTACTTACTTTTTGTATACCTAACACTTCTGTCTTTTCAGTGCCCAGGCAAAGCTCACCAAAAGAGCAAAGAAGACCAGGTCAGCCGGAGTGCCAGACTTGCCTGAGCCGGAGACGACGGCTCAAGAGCCGCCAGCCGCCTCCGCCCCCGAAGCCACCATTCCCATGGACACGGCGCCTGAAGCCCCTGCCCCGACCACCAAGAGAACAACCGAAGCGTCAGCTAACCCGGAGGCGTCCGGCTCAGCCCCACCAGCTAACGACCCGGACGTGGTAATTACCCGGACAGAGTATGTTGAGCCGGGGAGGCCGACCGCACTGGCCAAATGCTCCGCGAAGGGGGAGTTGCTGCAACCCCATCGGGTGAATCTGGATCTCTCCAGCTACACCGATTTAAGCATTGGAGAGCTTGTCTCAGGCTACATCAGCCAAGTTCACAAGAGCCGAGACGCCGAGATCGCCATGGTCAACCAGATCCAACAGAAATCTGAGGTAACCTTCTACTGTTTTCTTATTTCTGCATAGTGATCCTTGTCATCCTAGCCCCCAAGTCTAGCACTTATACTTGAATATGTTGTAGACTTAGATTCCGGCTTACTGAACTGAGCCGGCCGTACATAGATAGATACGTTCAATATGCATTAGCCCCCAAGTGCCAAGTGTCTTTGCTTGGAAAGCGCTTGGGACTTTATAGAATGACTGTTAATAACCCGGAAATATATGCAGGCTGTTGGCAAGAAATTAGAGTCGGACCTGGCGGATCTCAAGAGCCGGCTGAAGGCACAAGAGATGGAGACCCGGAAGGCAAACGCCAAGTTTGTCTCCAGCATTGCTGCTCAAGAAAAGCTGAAGACCGAATTTGATGCTGAGCGGAAGGCCTGGGCTGAAGAGAAAGCCGCACTGGTAACCCGGGCGGAACAGGCGGAGAAAGCACTCTCTGAAAAAACCGCCGAACTCTCCAGCCTAAAGCGCCAAGTGTCCCAAATGGTAGCTGCCATCTTCGGTAAGTCGCCTCACCGGCTTTCATTCATGTTAGAATGTTTACATCTCCTGATTCATCCTTATCACCGGGTCATCTGATGTTGTTAAACAGGTTCCAGAAGCGCCAACTTGAACCAGAGCGTGGTCACCAAGCTAAAGGCCGTGTACACCCTGGTGGAACAACTCTACACCGGGTCACAGCGCGCTTTAGCTGTGGTGGCCCTATCCAACGAGGTGCCAACCCATCTGGCCGAAGTCCTGCGCCGGCTCGCTGTTCTACCACAGCGGATCCAGGAGCTACGCCGAGCCTCCGCAAGATCCGGAGCAATTGCCGCGCTGAGCCGGGCCAAAGCATTCCTGCCGGAGCTAGACCTGGCAGACATCGCACTGGGTTACCCGAGCTTGAAGGAAGACGGCTCCGCCTTCGACCAGCAGGACTTCGCGGCATGTGTTAAGGCTGTACGCCCGGTGGCCACCATCATCGGGAACGACACCGACTTAACCAAGTATCAGCCGGGGTACAACGCGGAGAATCAGAGGATTCCAACCCCTCGCTATGAAGCTATCAATCTGATTCCTCCGGCTCGCCAGCACACCTTCGCCCCGGAGATTAACCCGGCCGGGTTAATCAACGAAGAAGCTCAGTTCGAAGCTCTCCGCGGCATCGACTGGAAGTCATCAACCTTCGAGGTCTCGGGATCAACCGGAGCAGAGGACGAGCCGGGGACTTCAACCCAGCAGGCATCGTAAAGCGGCTGGCGGTTCATCAAATAACGCTCCAACCTTGAGACTTGAGGAATTTTGTAATAGACTAGGTGCAACATTTTATCTCTGCCGTGCCATCGTGCATGTAATGAATGCTGAAATCCCTTGAAATTATCCTTTGTGTTCTTCTGGGTCGTAATTATCCCTTTGTCCTTCTCAACCTTAAAAGGTGCCTTTAAGTATCTGCATAGAAAGGTAAATCACAAATCGCAAGGCGGCTTACCGCCCTGAGAATCAGGTGTTGAGATGGATAACCCGGAATACGAACCAAAAAGACTGGCCCTTAACTATACTCTGAACATAGCTGTGATAACACACTTAACAGCCTGTAAGCATACTTCCGGTTTAAATAACCCGGGTAGCACGGTTGGTACCTTAACTCGAATTTACTTGTCTTGATGACATCCATGATGTTCAACTAACAAGATAAACCAAAATTAAGCCGGTAAGTGAGACCCGGTAGTACATACTTTGACATGATCAGAGTAGACTTGTGATAAAATATAAAAACTTAGGGGCTTCCGGTTCGAATACAACCAGAAACTCGGTCCAAAGGGGTTAAGCTAAGATTCGGATACGATCATATAGCCCCCAGTGGGTGTGGCGATGCCAATCAAGAGGGTATCGACAGCTATGTCCTCTTTGGTTCGAATACGACCCATGTTTGAACAGGAAGCCCCCAAGTGATTCTGAAAATTGTTTAACGACGCTGATTCGAATAAGATCCACGTCGGTTCTCAGAGGGGTTACACTATGATTCAAATATGACCAGAGGCAACTTCCCAATGAGCTCGGCACTTTGCCAATCAAATGGGTATCGACAGCTATGTTCTCTTGGGTTCGAATACGACCCATGTGTGAACAGGAAGCCCCCAAGTGACTTTACTGCTTACAGCTAGATTCGAAGATGATCATAAGCCGGATCTTCTGTAAGTCAGCAACACACATATTTGGAAGAGAGCAAAGGACAGAGGCCCTACTTTATTGCTTTATCATAATATATACATGGCTGAGATAAATATATACACCACAAGAGCCGGTAGCTCAAGTGTAGTAAGGCCGAAGCTGAGCTATGTTCCACGGCCGACGGGTCTCCTCCTCAGATTTACGCGAGTCTTTATGCTCCCGGATATCAATGAGGTAATATGACCCGTTGTGCAAGTTCTTACTGACCACAAAAGGCCCTTCCCAAGGTGGGGATAATTTGTGTGCATCTGCTTGATCCTGGATGAGCCGGAGCACAAGGTCGCCTTCCTGGAAGACCCGGGATTTGACCCGGCGGCTATGATAACGGCGCAGGTCTTGTTGGTAAATCGCTGAACGGGCTGCTGCCACATCACGCTGTTCATCCAACAAGTCCAGAGCAACTTGGCGCGCCTGTTCATTGTCCGTTTCAACATAAGCCGCCTTGACCGTTCTGAGGACCGGAATTTGACCCACCGCCCGGGCCATGAAAGCCGCCAGCGCCTGAGCCGCCACCCGGACCATTGTAGCTTTTAAAGGCCTTCATGATAGCACAATCCTTCCACAGATGAGTCGCTGGCTTCTCTCTAGAACCGTGTCTCGGACAAGGTTCATTCAACAGCTGCTCCAGAAAAGGTCCTGACCCGCCGCCTCGGGGAGGGGGCCTCCCCTTGCGTCGCTGGTTATTACCTTGAGAGTTGGTGCTGGCTACAAACTCTAGGCTGCCATCGGCCTTGCGCTTGCCTCCTCCTTGGTTCCCCGGGCTAAACTGAGGACCCTTGCCGTTGCCGTTCTTATTTCCCTTCCCTGTCCTTTCATCATCTGAAGGGGGATCCTTGGTACCATCGGAATCGGCGTACTTGACAAGAGCCGCCATTAGCGTACCCATATCCGTGCAGTCGCGTTTAAGCCGCCCAAGTTTCATCTTTAGGGGCACAAAGCGACAGTTCTGTTCCAACATCAAGACTGCAGAGCCGGCATCCATCTTATCTGATGAATGTATGATCTCCTTGACCCGGCGAACCCAATGGGTCGTGGATTCACCCTCCTACTGCTTACAGTTAGTCAAATCCACAATTGACATAGACTGCCTACAGGTATCCTTGAAGTTTTGAATGAACGGGGCCTTCAGCTCAGCCCAAGACCCAATGGAGTTCGGTGGTAGCCCTTTTAACCACGTGCGGGCAGTTCCATCTAACATCATGGTGAAATATTTGGCCATGGCCGCCTCGCTGACCTCTAGCAATTCCATAGCCATCTCATAACTCTCAATCCAGGCTGCAGGCTGTAAGTCAGCTGTATAGTTAGGCACCTTCCTAGGGCCCTTGAAGTCCTTAGGTAGACGTTCATTACGGATGGCCGGCACCAAACAAGGGACACCCCCGGTCCTGGTAGAAATACCCACATCAACGGACGCCGTCGGATAAACCGGGGGGGGGGGGGGGGGTTGGTAAGCCGTCAATTGCGGCACCTGCTCCGCCTCTTGCCGTGCTTGGTCTGCTGCGTAGAAGGCTCCAACATGAGCCGGGCCATGGCCAGGGGGTGGGTCATGGCGTCGGACATTACTTGAGCCGGTTGCTGAGACCATGTGCCGGCTGTAACTCGGGCTCTGGCCTGGGCGAGGAGTCGAGTGGATCCTGTCCCGGCTGTAGGAGTACGCCTCTTGCTGTGCCAGAGCCGTCTGCAGGAGTTCCCTGACCCGGCGGGCTTCGACGGCCGCCGGAGAATCGCCGTCAACGGGAAGAGCCGCCAGTCGTGCTGCCGCAGCTATCATGTTCTCCAGCGGGTTATCGTAATGACCCGGGGGTATTGGCACATACTGAGGCGGGGCAGGGGGCACCTGGGGAGGCCCCATCACTCGTGGCTGAATAAGGGGTCCTGACCCGGGCGCAATGACTCCTGGTGGGTTACTGGATCCCGCACCTGGCGTGTTGAAGAGATTGCGCGGATCGTAAACCGGCGGGAGTCGAGACTGGGCCTTCTGATGCCTCCTTCTCATGACCTCGTTGGCCGCGTTTTGATCCATCATGAGTTGGAAGGACTGCGCCTGAATCAACTGAGTCCGGGCGTCGAGAGCCGCCCGCTCTGCCGCCAGCCTGATCCCTTCTGCTGCAAGATCTTCTTTAGCTTTCCTCAGATCCAATTTTAACTGTGCCACCTCCGCATCATGCTGAGCTTGATCTGCCGGGTCAACCGTGGCAGTTAACAGGGCCGTCATCTTGTCCGTGAGATCCATCAGCACCTGAGCCGGGGAAGGCACCAGGTTTCCTGATCCGGCAGCGGGGTTCTGAACAGGCTGCGCACCAGCCATAAAAACTCCGACCTGACTTGGCGGCTCAAAAAGGTCCGGAATACTGTTGCCATCGGAATAACTCATGAGCCTGCCATCTTGAAGTTGGTACAACGAGTTTGACTCATCAGCGGCCGACTCGCCGTCAGAGCCGGCGGCCGCCTCATCACCAGACCCGGATGGATCAGAGGGCCCTCCGTGGATGCATCCCACAAAAGCGCACCTTAAGGCAGGCCGGGCCCGGGCGGGTCGTGCGCACTGAGCCGTTTCGATGAGATCGGCGCGGGGATCCGGCTCGGGGCCCGGCTCACCAATCTTGCCGATGAAGACATGAATTCCACCGAAGGGGACCCGGTACCCGTACTCCACTGAGCCGGCGTCGGGGCCCCAGTCCGCATCGTCGATGTAGAGCTTGCCGCGACGACTCTTGGTCATCCAGCCCACAGCGTATCCCTTGAGCCCTTCGAAGCTGCCCTTCAAGAACTCAAATCCACCGTGCGCCAGCCCCACGGTGGACGCCAACTGTCGTGGAATCGTCACGGCAGATGTCCTCGAGTTAGGACTTAGTCGTGGAGCCATGGCAATTAGGAAGCTTGAAGGGGTTAAGTGGGACAAGGAACACGAGGGTTTATACTGGTTCGGCCCCTTACGGTGAAGGTAAAAGCCTACGTCCAGTTGAGGTGGTATTAATCAGGGTTTCGATAACCAGGGAGCTAAACAGCTATGCCCGGCTCTCGATCAGATTGTTGTCGCCCCTAAACCGCTGCCGGGTCGTCCCTTTATATAGGGAGGTTGACACCCAGCGGCCCTTAGAGTCCCGGCCGGCTCATAAGAGTGTCCGGCTCGGACTCTAAACAATACTTGCCTTATACTACAAGTTCTCCTATAACAATAAAGATTGTACTACGGGCTTTAAGCCATATCCGGGTCTCAGCGCATCTCTGGCCCATTATCTTGGAACTTGGCTCCGGGCTTCTGGCAATGACCCTACAAGTAACCCGGCCCTCCTGGCGGGTGACTCCAAGGTCTATATCCTCAACAGATTCGATGAAAAGGGTCCTTATGAAGGGTAAATAGAAATTGGCATATCACGTTGTGGCTTTTGCGTAGGTAAGAAACGTTCTTGCTAGAATCCCATAGCAGCCACGTAAAACATGCAACAACAATTAGAGGACGTCTAACTTGTTTTTGCAGGGTATGCTATGTGATGTGATATGGCCAAAAGGATGTGATGAATGATATATGTGATGTATGAGATTGATCATGTTCTTGTAATAGGAATCACGACTTGCATGTCGATGAGTATGACAACCGGCAAGAGCCATAGGAGTTGTCTTAATTTATTGTATGACATGCGTGTCAATGAAAAGGCCATGTAATTACTTTACTTTATTGCTAACCGTTAGCCATAGTAGTAGAAGTAATAGTTGGCGAGACAACTTCATGAAGACATGATGATGGAGATCATGATGATGGAGATCATGGTGTCATGCCGGTGACGAAGGTGATCATGCCGCGCCTCGAAGATGGAGATCAAAAGGCGCAAGATGATATTGGCCATATCATGTCACTTTATGATTTCCATGTGATGTTTGTCATGTTTACATCTTATTTGCTTAGAACGACGGTAGCATAAATAAGATGATCCCTCACTAAAATTTCAAGAGACGTGTTCCCCCTAACTGTGCACCGTTGCGAAGGTTCGTTGTTTCGAAGCACCACGTGATGATCGGGTGTGATAGATTCTAACGTTCGAATACAACGGGTGTTGACGAGCCTAGCATGTACAGACATGGCCTCGGAACACATGCGAAACACTTAGGTTGACTTGACGAGCCTAGCATGTACAGACATGGCCTCGGAACACAAGAGATCGAAAGGTCGAACATGAGTCGTATAGTAGATGCGATCAACATGGAGATGTTCACCGATGATGACTAGTCCGTCTCACGTGATGATCGGACACGGCCTAGTTTGACTCGGATCATGTATCACTTAGATGACTAGAGGGATGTCTATCTGAGTGGGAGTTCATTAAATAATCAGATGAACTTAATTATCATGAACATAGTCAAAAGGTCTTTGCAAATTATGTCATAGCTTACGCTTTAGTTCTACTGTTTAAGATATGTTCCTAGAGAATTTAGTTGAAAGTTGATAGTAGCAATTATGCGAACTGGGTCCGTAAACTGAGGATTGTCCTCATTGCTGCACAGAAGGCTTATGTCCTTAATGCACCGCTCGGTGTGCTGAACCTCGAGCGTCGTCTGTAGATGTTACGAAACATCTGACATACACGTTTTGATGACTACGTGATAGTTCAGTGTGTGATGCTAACGGTTTAAAATTGTGGCGACAAGACGGTTTTGAAACGTCGCAGAACATATGAGATGTTCCAAAGACTGAAATTGGGATTTCAGACTAATGCCCACGTCAAGAGGTATGAGACCTCTGACAAGTTTCTTAAGCCTGCAAACTAAGGGAGAAAAGCTCAGTCGTTGAGCATGTGCTCAGATTGTCTGAGTACTACAATCACTTGAATCGAGTGGGAGTTAATCTTCCAGATGAGATAGTGATGGTTCTCCATAGTCACTGCCACCAAGCTATTAGAGCTTCGTGATGAACTATAACATATCAGGGATAGACATGATGATCCATGAGCAACTCGCGATGTTTGACACCGCGAAAGTAGAAATCAAGAAGGAGCATCAATTGTTGATGGTTAGTAAAACCACTAGTTCCTAGAAGGGCAAGGGCAAAAGGGATACTTCATGAAACAGCAAATCATTTGCTGCTCTAGTGAAGAATCCCAAGGTTGAACCCAACCCGAGACTAAGTGCTTCTGTAATGAGGGGAACGGTCACTGAAGCAGAACTACCCTAGATACTTGGTAGATGAGAAGGCAGGCAAGGTCGACGGAAGTATATTGGATATACATTATATGAATGTGTACTTTACTAGTACTCCTAGCAGCACCAGGGTATTAGATACCGGTTCGGTTGCTAAGCGTTAGTAGCTCGAAATAAAAGCTGCGGAATAAACGGAGACTAGCTAAAGGTGAGATGACCATATGTGTTGGAAGTGTTTCCAAGGTTGATGTGATCAAGCATCGCATGCTCCCTCTACCATCGAGATTGGTGTTAAACCTAAATAATTGTTATTTGGTGTTTGCGTTGAGCATAAACATGATTGGATTATGTTTATCGCAATACGGTTATTCATTTAAGGAGAATAATGGTTACTCTGTTTATTTGAATAATACCTTCAATGGTCTTGCACCTAAAATGAATCTCGATCGCAGTGATACACATGTTTCTGCCAAAAGATATAAAATAGTAACGATAGTACCACATACTTGTGGCACTGCCATTTGAGTCATATTGGTATAGAACGCATGAAGAAGCTCCATGTAGATGGATCTTTGGACTCACTTGTTTTTGAAAAGATTGAGACATGCGAACCATGTCTATTGGTATATATGGATGAAGAAAACTCCATGCAGATGGATCATTTGGACTCACTTGATTTTGAATCACTTGAGACATGCAAATCATACCACATGGGCAAGATGACTGAAAGGCCTCGTTTTCAGTAAGATGGAACAAGAGAGCAACTTGTTGGAAGTAATACATTTGATGTGTGCAGTCCAATGAGTGCTGAGGCACGCAGTGGATATCGATATGTTCTTACTTCACAGATGATTTGAGTAGATGCTGAGAATATTTACTTGATGAAACACAAGTCTGAATTATTGAAAGGTTCAAGTAATTTCAGAGTGAAGTTGAAGATCGTCGTGACAAGAGGATAAAATGTCTATGATATGATCATAGAGATATCTGAGTTACGAGTTTGGCACACTATTAAGACATTGTGGAAAGTGTTTCACAATTAATACCGCCTGGAACACCACAATGTGATGGTGTGTCCGAACATCATAACTGCACCCTATTGGATATGGTGCATACCATGATGTCTCTTTACCACTATCGTTTATGGGTTAGGCATTAGAGACAACCGCATTCACTTTAAATAGGGCACCACGCAATTCCGTTGAGACGACACCGTTTAGAGAAACCTAAGTTGTCGTTTCTTAAAAGTTTGGGGCTGCGATGCTTATGTGAAAAAGTTTCAGGCTGATAAGCTCGAACCCAAAGCGGATAAATGCATCTTCATAGAATACCCGAAACAGTTGGGTATACCTCCTGTTTCAGATCTGGAAGTAAACAGGTCCTTTCTCGAGGAAAAGTTTCTCTCGAAAGAATTGAGTGGGAGGATGGTAGAGACTTGATGAGGTTACTGAACCGTCACTTCAACTAGTGTGTAGCAGGGCACAGGAAGTTGTTCCTGTGGCACCTACATAAATTGAAGTGGAAGCTTATGATAGTGATCATGAAACTTCGGATCAAGTCACTACCAAACCTCATAGGACGACGAGGATGCGTACTACTTCAGAGTGGTACGTGATCCTGTCTTGGAAGTCATGTTGCTAGACAACAATGAACCTACGAGCTATGGAGAAGCGAGGGTGGGCCCGGATTCCGACGAATGGCTCGAGGGCCATAAAATCCGAGAGAGGATCCATGTATAAAACAAGGTATAGACTTTGGAAGAACTACTTGATGGTCGTAAGGCTGTTGGGTGCAGATGGATTTTAAAAGGAAGATAGACAATAATGGTAAGTGTCACCATTAAGAAAGCTCGACTTGTCGTTAAGATGTTTTCCGACAAGTTCAAGGAGTTGACTACGATGAGATTTTTCTCACTCGTAGCGATGCTAAGAGTCTGTTGGAATTGTATTAGCAGTTACTGCATTATTTATGAAATCTTGCAGATAGGATGTCAAAACATTGTTTCCTCGATGATTTTCTAGAGGAAAGGTTGTATGTGATACAACCAGAAGGTTTTGTCAATCCTGAAAGATGCTAACAAGTATGCAATGCTCCAGCAATCCTTCTAAGGACTGGAGTAAGCATCTCGGAGTTGGAATGTACGCTTTGATGAGATGATCAAAGATTTTGGGTTTATACAAAGTTTATGAGAAACTTGTATTTCCAAAGAAGTGAGTGGGAGCACTATAGAATTTCTGATGAGTATATGTTGTTGACATATTGTTGATCAGAGATGATGTAGAATTTCTGGAAAGCATACAGGGTTATTTGAAAAGTGTTTTTCAATGGAAAACCTGGATTAATCTACTTGAACATTGAGCATCAAGATCTATAAGGATAGATCAAAAACGCTTAATAGTACTTTCAAATGAATACATACCGTGACAAGATTTTGAAGGAGTTCAAAATAGACCAGCAAAGAAGGAGTTCTTGGCTGTGTTACAAGGTGTGAGTATTGAGTAAGACTCAAGACCTGACCACAGCAGAAGAGAGAGAAAGGACGAAGGTCGTCCCCTATGCTTTAGACGTAGGCTCTACAGTATGCTATGCTGTGTACCGCACATGAAGTGTGCCTTGCCATGAGTTAGTCAAGGGTACAATAGTGATCCGGGAATGGATCACATGACAGCGGTCGAACTTATCCTTAGTATCTAGTGGACTAAGGAAATTTTCTCGATTATGGAGGTGGAAAAGGAGTTCGTCGTAAAGGGCTACGTCGATGCAAACTTTGACACTAATCCGGATGACTCTGAGTAGTAAACCGGATTCGTATAGTAGAGCAGTTATTTGGAATAGCTCCAAGTAGCGCGTGGTAGCTGCATCTACAAGATGACATAGATATTCGTAAAGCACACATGGATCTGAAAGATTCAGACCCGTTGACTAATAACCTCTCTCACAAGCGAGATATGAACAAACCCCATGGGTGTTGGATTCATTACAATCACATGGTGATGTGAACTAGATTATTGACTCTGGTAAACTCTTGGGTATTAATCACATGGCGATGTGAACTGGATTATTGACTCTAGTGCAAGTGGGAGACTGTTAGAAATATGCCCTAGAGGCAATAATAAATTGGTTATTATTATATTTCCTTGTTCATGATAATCGTTTATTATCCATGCTAAAATTGTATTAATAGGAAACTCAGATACATGTGTGGATACATAGACAACACCATGTCCCTAGTAAGCCTCTAGTTGACTAGCTCGTTGATCAATAGATGGTTACGGTTTCCTGACCATGGACATTGGATGTCGTTGATAACGGGATCAC
The DNA here is from genome assembly GCF_002575655.3 of Aegilops tauschii subsp. strangulata. Lineage (NCBI taxonomy): Eukaryota > Viridiplantae > Streptophyta > Magnoliopsida > Poales > Poaceae > Aegilops > Aegilops tauschii. The sequence continues at coordinate 395,216,113 of NC_053037.3, forward strand.
ATCATTAGGAGAATGATGTGATGGACAAGACCTAATCCCAAGCCTAGCACAAGATCGTGTAGTTCGTTTGCTAAGAGCTTTTCTAATGTCAACTATCATTTCCTTAGACCATGAGATTGTGCAACTCCCGGATACCGTAGGAATGCTTTGGGTGTACCAAACGTCACAACATAACCGGGTGGCTATGAAGGTGCACTACAGGTATCTCCGAAAGTGTCTGTTGGGTTGGCACGAATCGAGACTGGGATTTGTCACTCCGTGTAAATGGAGAGGTATCTCTGGGCCCACTCGGTAGGACATCATCATAATGTGCACAATGTGACCAAGGAGTTGATCACGGGATGATGTGTTACGGAACGAGTAAAGAGACTTGCCGCTAACGAGATTGAACAAGGTATCGGGATACCGACAATCGAATCTCGGGCAAGTAACATACCGATTGACAAAGGGAATTGTATACGGGATTGATTGAATCCCCGACATCGTGGTTCATCCGATGAGATCATCGTGGAACATGTGGGAGCCAACATGGGTATCCAGATCCCGCTGTTGGTTATTGGCCGGAGAACGTCTCGGTCATGTCTGCATGGTTCCCGAACCCGTAGGGTCTACACACTTAAGGTTCGATGACGCTAGGGTTATAGGGAATAGATATACGTGGTTAACGAATGTTGTTCAGAGTCCCGGATGAGATCCCGGACGTCACGAGGAGTTCCGGAATGGTCCGGAGGTAAAGATTTATATATGGGAAGTCCTGTTTTGGTCACCGAAAAAGTTTCGGGTGCTATCGGTAACGTACCGGGACCACCGGGAGGGTCCCGGGGGTCCACCAGGTGGGGCCACCGGCCCCAGAGGGCTGCGTGGGCCAAGTGTGGCAGGGGACCAGCCCCAGGTGAGCTGGTGCGCCCCCCACCAAGGCCCAAGGCGAAGAGAGAAGGGAAAAGGGGAAACCCTAGGCTCAGATGGGCCTAAGGCCCACCTAATGGTGCGCCCCCTTCTCTCCCCCTCTGGCCGCCCCCCTAGATGCATCTAGGGCTGGCCGCACCCCTTGGGGGGGAACCCTAGATGGGGGCGCAGCCCCTCCCCCTCCCCTATATATAGTGGGGGTTTTGGGGCTGCCATAGACATGAGTCTTCCTCTCTCTTTGGCGCAGCCCTACGCCTCTCCCTCCTCGTCTCTCGCAGTGCTTGGCGAAGCCCTGCTGGAGTGCCACGCTCCTCCATCACCACCATGCCGTTGTGCTGCTGCTGGACGGAGTCTTCCCTAACCTCTCCCTCTCTCCTTGCCGGATCAAGGCATGGGAGACGTCACCGGGCTGCACGTGTGTTGAACGCGGAGGCGCCGTGGTTCGGCGCTTAGATCGGAATCAACCGCGATCTGAATCGCTACGAGTATGACTCCTTCATCCGCGTTCTTGCAACGCTTCCGCATAGCGATCTACAATGGTATGTAGATGCACTCCCCTTCCCCTCGGTGCTAGATTACTCCATAGATTGATCTTGGTGATGTGTAGAAAATTTTGAATTTCTGCTACGTTCCCCAACAAGACGCACAGTTCGGGACCCCCTACTCGAGATCGGCCGGTTTTGACACCGACACCGGCATTCTACCTCTTCATGTAAACCTTGTAAAATAAGAGAGAATAGCCATAAATATTGTGATATAATGTGTAATAACAACCCATAATGCAATAAATATCAACATAAAAGCATGATGCCAAATGGACGTATCAAGCGGCGAAGGGGATAAGGAGTAAAAAGAATTCCTACTCTCCGATATAACTAAGACTCAAAACAGTTTTTCTTCTAGACTCAACAACGACAGCGGTTCGATTAATCAAGGGGGCTCCTAAGGTCGGTAAGGCTTTGATACTAACTTGTAGCGCCCAAGATGCAATTCTATCCCAATCACGTGATGAATTCATGATTGGGGCACAATCGCATTTCGAGCGCATAGCAAGGTGGGTATCATTACAACATACCATGTACTGAATGGATGAGAATACAAGATAAAGGCTTACACTCGCAACAAGCTACAACATGAATACAACAGTTCATCAATACATAGAAATCATCATACAGAAGAGCAGGATCCGACTACGGTTGAAAGCAAACGAAAAAGAAGAACGACATCCACCCTGCTAATCCCAGGCTCCCGAACCGGAACCTATCGCTTGATCGAAGAAGAAGAAGAACCAGAAGAACTCCAAAACAAGCAACCTTCGCTCTCACGTCAAAGCATCGCTTTACCTGTACCTGCAACTATTATTGTAGTAATCTATGAGCCACGAGGACTCAGCAATCCCATTACCATGGGTATCAAGACTAGCAAAGCTTAATGGGTATGGAATGGATAAGTGGTGAGGTTGCAGCAACACTAAGCAATGTATGGTGGCTAACTTTTGGGTACAAGAATAAGATGAGAAACTACGCAAACTAGTAATGATCAAGAGTGATCCTGAACTACTTACGTTCAAACATAACCCAACCGTGTTCTCTTCTCAAACTCACCTGAAAAGAGACAATCACGGTTACGCACACGGTTGGTGTATTTTAATTGAGTTTAGTTCAAGTTCACTACAACCGGATATTAAAAACTCCCATCTGCCACATAACCGCGGGCACGGCTTTCGAAAGTCCAAACCCTGCAGGGGTGTCCCAACTTAGCCCATGACAAGCTCTCACGATCAACGGAGGAAAATCCTCCTCCCATAACAACCCGATCAAGCTCGGAATCCCGGTTCACAAGACATTTCAACAATGGTAAAGCAAGTCCAGCAAGACCTCCCGGTGTGCCAATACCCTGATAGTAGCCACGCGTATCTCGTCTCAGGCCACGACCGGATGAGCGAAGCATACGGTTGGCTGAGACCCAAGTTGCCAAGGGGGCGCCGCAAGGTGCTCTAGCTTGGACCAACACTCATGAGGAGCACTGGCCCGGGGTTGTTAATTAAGTCCTTGGGGTCCGGAAAGTCCCTATGCAAGTTTTAGTTGTTATTAGGCAAATGGAAAACCAATGTTGGGCCTTACTGGAAGAGTTTTATTCAAAGCGAACTATCAAGGGGAGCCCATAAACCTCGACCGTGTTAGGAACGCAAAATCAAGGAACATAACACCGGTATGACAGAAACTAGGGCGACAAGAGTCGAACAAAACACCAGGCAAAAGGCCGAGCCTTCCACCCTCTACCAAGTATATAAATGCATTAATTAAATAAGAGATATTGCGATATCCCGTGATATCCATGTCCCAACATGGAACAACCTGCACTGCACCTGCAACTAGCAATGCTATAAGAGGGCTGAGCAAAGCGGTAACATAGCCAAACAACAGTTTGCTGGGATGGTGAAAAGGTTAGAGGCTGTTTCATGGCATATTGGGAGGCTTGATATACAAGTGGTGGGTAGCGCGACATAGCGATAGCATCGAGACAACTAGCATAGCAAAGATAGTAGTGAGATCCAAGGTGACGGTCATTTTGCGTGAAATCCCGCTAGAGAGAAGATCGAGTCCATGAAGAAGACGAACAGGCGTAGTCGAACGAGTCCTCCCAATCGCAACGATACAGGAACTATCAAAAGACGCACAACCGGAAAGAAGCAAACAATATGGTAAACAACCATCACATAATCATGGCATGATGCACAATCAAGTATGACGCATGTCCGGTTTAATAAGGCATGGCATAGCAAAGTGCAACAAACAATACTACAAATTAAGTGGAGTTCAATACGCAACGAGTTGCATGTTAACGAAACACCACAATCGATTATTTAGTTCGCTCTCGTTTATGTACTCAACAATATTAAATGTTGCTAAAAACATGGCAAGAGGTGAAGCACAATAAAACTACACATCTAGGCAAGTTTAAATGAGTCCGGAACAACAAACAACAATTCCGGAAAATCCTCATATGCAATTTTTTAATTTGGTATTGTTCTGCCTAAACCATATTTTAGAGTTGTTAAACAGCAAAAGTAAGTGCACCATGTTAATCTCTACATTTTTCTAGCCCGTTTACATATAAAGTTTATTTAATTCAGAGCTATGGTTATTTAGTTATGAAATAAATCATCTTAACATGACATTTGTGCAAATTAGTGCAAACAGCAATTTAAACATTTCAAACATGGATGAAAGTAGGATATTATTAAACTCGATAAAATTCTAAGTATTTTACATACACGAGTCATTTTAATCCGATGCAAGGTTAAAGAGTTATTATATGCATGAAGATGAGGTTTTTTCTGCAAATCCTGGGATAATTGGACAAATTCGCAGCGCACATGAAAAAAACAAATATGGGCCGAATCTGAGCAATCGGGCCGAACAGGATCGGGCTTGAGGTGCTTCTCACCTCGTGGGCTCACAGCCTAGTCGGTGGGGTGGCTTCTAGGCCGACGCTGGCTCGGCTGGCCTTGCGCGGGCGGTCAACGCGGCCGAGGCAGGGGAAGGAGCGGGACTTGGCGCTGGCCTCGTCCTCGCGTGCTCGCACGACAGAAGCAGGGGATGGCACCGTGCTGGCTTGGCGCGGGACTTGGCAAGGCGACGGTGGTTGGACAGGAGGGGAAAACGAGGAGAAGGTGGAGGCCGCGATTGGTCTCAGGTGGAACTGGTTCGGGAGGATCCCGAGGGAGAGAAGGCAGGTAGGTGCGGTGGGCAGGAGGATGGATGGGACATCTCCCCTAGGCTGCCCACTATTTATAGTAAATGGGGTTTTGGCTAGGGGCTAATCGGACCCTGCGTCGAATTGAACGGCTGAGAAAAGTAGGTTAGGTAGACCAAATAAGAAACCGAAGATGTTTTAGGGATGTTTGGGGATGATCCGAATCCAACAGTGACGACTGCCCGGGTTGGGTTCAGAGAAGTTTTCGGACGCGCAGGAGGGGTCGATGCACTGTGCAGAGAGACTACGGTTTAGGCAAGAGAGAAAACGAAGAACAAGGTTGCAAGTGTTGTTGGTCTTGGAACGGACAACGAGGAGAAGTGGAACCACGAACAGATGCAAGTTTTGAAAAATGACGGCAGCGGAGTGCCAATGCGAATGATGCGATAATGAATGCAACAAAACAAATAGAACACACGACGACAACGAGAAACATGAAAGGCGTCTGGAACGTCGGTCTCTGGTCGTTACAACTGCGAGGATCACCGCGGAGATGAGGACATGTTGTCCGATACTAGCCTCATGGATAACGATGTCGTGGATCGCCATCATGCGCAAAGACATCAATGCGCACAAGAAAATCTGTGATTCATTCATTTTATCAGCTATTTATGAATGGTTGAATTAGTTGTCGTGGATCATGTTTGTTGTTGGGTTGTTTGACATGTTAGTTATTGAATTGTGGAGTGTTGATTGTGAACTTTTGTGTGCAATATTTATTGTCGAATGTGTAGTGAATATGATGAAAATATTTTTTAAGAGAAAAGTATACTTTTCATCCCTGAACTCTTGGCGGAGGCAGATTTGGTCCCTCAACTCCAAATCGGACAATTTGCACCCTCAACTACTAAACCGGACAAGATTCGTCCTTGGTCTCTGTTTTGACCGGTTTTGGTGCTGACTCACCCCAGTTTGGACCGGTGGTGACTCGAATTCGCATAAATTTTTCAAATTCATGAACTTTTTTAAATTCACATACTCTTATCAAATTTGCGTAGTTTTTTCAAGTTCGCGTAATTTTTTAAAATTCACATACCTTTTCAAATCCATGACTTTTTTGAAATTTGTGTACTTTTTTCAAATCCATGCATTTTTTTTCAAGTTCATGCAAGTTTATCAAATCCGAGTACTTTTTTTCAAATCTATAAACTGTTTTTGAAATTCATGTACTTGTTTCAATTCCACGTACTTTTCAAAACATTACGCGAACCTGGAAAAAGTACGTGAATTTGATTGGCATGGTAAAAAAAGGGGCGAGATAACACTAAGATCGCTCAAAACCGTGACCAAGAACGTATCTTGTCCGGTTCCATTACTTGATAGTGCAAGTCGTCTGGTTTCGATGTTGAGAAACCAAATCTAAACTCCATTAAGAGTTGAGAAAAAAACTTTTCTTTAATTTTTTAAAATAAGACAGACAAATGGGGAGAGGGGAAATGGGGGCAGACAAATGAAGAGGGGTAAAATGAGGTCGTCATTGTAGGGACAAATAAATGGGGCTCGATCGTGAACACATGGAGGCTCTAAAATTAGGCATTTGCCTTTGGAGATGCTCTGCAAAGAGATGATTGTGTCACATTTCTTCCCATTTATTCCAAAAGCAATGAAAAAGAAACTTTAATAAGTAGGAGTAGATGCCAGGCATTATTATCCCGGCTACATTTATTCCCACTGTGCCGTCTGCCTGAGAAACAAGACACGATTCCATTCACTCACCTTAAATAATTGTCGCATAAACCATTTCCATCCCCATTTCATCACCACGAATTCACAGCAGAAAAACATCACACCGAAAAGTCCCGAGCCTTCTCCTCCTTCTCCCTCTTTCCCCTTCTCCACGCTTCGCCGCTTGCCGAATATTTAAACCTCCATCTGACCAGCTCGCCCGTCGGCTTACCTTTCCGGCGAGAGGAAACGGTTTTCTTAACGCGCGACCGAGACCAGACCACCCACCGACTCCGCCAGCTTTCCAGCGCCGGGAGCTCTCCGATGGCGTCCCACATCATTCTCCCCAAGGAGGAGGAGGAGGAGGAGGAGGTGGAGGAGGGGCTTGGCGTGGCGGTGGAGGCGGACCACGACTCGCCGGAGCCGCCGCGGTACCGGCACTTGCAGCCGGCCCAGAAGGCGCTCCCCTTCTCGGCCACGTGCGTGCGGATCTCCCGTGACTCCTACCCCAACCTCCGCGCCCTCCGCAACGCCTCCGCCACGACCCTCCGCGACGACGACGCCGCCTTCGCCAAGCTCGACGAGGGCGACTACGGCTACGTCCTCGACGACGTCCAGCACCTCACGGATTACCTCCCCGAACTCCCCGTGAGCGCCGCCACCCGCTCCCCCTCCCCTCCCCTGCTCCCGCTTTGCTCCGCTGCCGGATTCGGTGGCCCCACCACCGCGGTGGAGTTTTTCTAGAACTGCGCTGTTGCTTGTCAGGGAGAGGACGTGATTTTGCTTCTGGATGCGCGTATATCTCTTATGCTTTGATTTGGTTCTGCCATTTGTTGCGAGCTTCGCCGTCACCAGTTACGCAGCATTTGATAATTTAGGCGCCCCCTTACATTTTCCAAGTTTTTGGGTGGCAGTTTGTTGATTGGTTGTGCGTGAGATCCATTTTTGGACACTTACATAGTGCTGATATGATCCGATAACATAGTAGTAGAACACTTGGAGATTGTAGATTCCTACCTAAATCGACGCTGTTTTGCTTGAGATTCCTACGGTGAACTGGCGTCTTTGTTCATAGGCGACGCTTGTTAGATTTGTTGTTTCATACTTGTGGATGCCTGGATCCGAGTTTGGATAGGCGGATCCGGGCTGAATGGTGTGTGGCTTCACTTTATAAATATTCGATTACCCTTTCCCCTGCTCCTATAGACCAGCTGCATATGCATTCATGTAATGCTGGATACATAGCAATTTATTTTTCCTTTTTTTTTGGCTTCAATGACATGTTAAAATGAAGTAAATCGATTTCAAGGTGACATTATGAGAATTAAGCTGACGGTTTCCTTTTTTATCCTTCCTGACAGACTTTTCCTAACCCATTGCAAGATCACCCTGCCTATTCAACTGTCAAGTAAGGATTTACCATCAGTTTCCGTTGTTGTCACCTGCGCAAAATCGCTTGTGCTTATTACATATCTGATGAGCTAAATAAACGCTCTCTTCACATATTTACCAGGCAATATTTTGTCAATGCAGATGATACTGTACCTGAAAAGGTAAAAAAAAGTCAAAGCAGATTTTTCATACGATAATAATATGTTAAGGTGGTAATTGGTGAAATGACATGTTATTTGTGCCACAACAGGTGGTTGTTCAGAAGAACAGTCCACGTGGTGTTCACTTCCGTCGTGCCGGGCCACGCCAGAGGGTATGATGCCTTAAATATGTGCCTGTATCATTTAAGGGCAATGCATTGTCTACATATATCTGGTATAAATTTTGAGCCTTATCAGGTCTACTTCGAGCCAGAAGATGTGAAAGCATGCATTGTGACGTGTGGTGGCCTTTGCCCTGGGCTCAATACTGTCATTAGAGAGTTGGTGTGTGGCTTATCCCACATGTACAATGTCAACGATGTCTTCGGAATACAGGTTTGTGCTGTTGCTATCCCAGATGACTGGTCCATGTCGTATCTTTGTTTGGAAAAGAAGACCACCTGTTCCTTGATCCTTAGCCTGTTAAACATTTCCCAGGAATTAATAGACATTTGCATTTGCATTTCATGCCAGTGCGGAAGGAGCAAAACCCCTGTCATTTTACTTCAGATTTAGTTAGCAATTATTTCCACTGTATTACACTTATAATAACTGCATGTTCTGAAGTACACGAACTTCATTGTGTCATGAGTCTAGAATTTGTTCGATTACATGGGAACTTTGTGCCACCTAGTGTTTTTGCCATGACAGTGAGTAAGCATTGTAGTGCAGTGGTGAAAGCAATTTCTAAACTGTAGCTATTAAATCTATATCTATTGATGGTTCTTTAACTTCAAAAGCATGGTTCATTTTCTATTACTTATGTCGTAAGCAATTTTGTAGAATGGATACAAAGGCTTCTATTCGAGCAATTATCTTCCCATGACACCAAAAAGTGTCAATGATATCCACAAAAGGGGTGGTACAGTTCTTGGAAGTTCACGTGGTGGTCATGATACCCATAAGATTGTCGACAACATTCAAGATCGTGGAATTAATCAGGTATGTGTCTGTTGTTAGCGTTGTTTGTACGATCTTCCTTATTTCAGAAATTGAGCAAATTCTGCATGTGTACCTTATCTAGGTTTACATTATTGGAGGAGATGGAACTCAGAAGGGAGCATATGAGATATTCAAGGTAATCACTATCAGCAGTGTATCCACCACATTTATGTAGATATCGTTTGAAAGGCTCATATTTAAGAAGTCATTAATACATTTTTATTTAGAATATTTTTTAGTGAAAATATAATTGGAGTATCGACTGAGATGTTCACATTTCTTGACTCAGTTTCTAACTTTTGGAATTGCTGATAGGAAATCCGGAGACGTGGTCTTAAAGTCGCCGTTGCTGGTATCCCCAAGACTATTGATAATGATATAGCGGTAATATATGATTACTTGCTTTTCTACAACAAAGATGCTTTTACTGAATATCGGTTGATTTGGGAGATCAGTATGCAGGGGATGTGAATTGATACTGATTATTGTAATATATTGATTCTTAGGTTATAGACAAGTCCTTTGGTTTTGACACTGCTGTAGAAGAGGCCCAACGTGCCATTGATGCCGCTCATGTGGAAGCTTCAAGTGCTGAGAATGGAATAGGCTTGGTGAAACTGATGGGTCGCTATAGTGGTTAGTTCTCTTAGTTCCTAGCCCATCCTAATATGGGTCCTTGCTGCTGCTGACTGCTGAGTTCTTGAATCATTTGCCACCTCCCCCCTTGCTGTTTCTTCCTCCAATGGTAGAAAAGCAGGCCAAAAAGGAGTTACCTTATCTTTTGCTGATCTGCTCCGATTAACTAAAAAATGTGTAGTGGAATGTTCATTAAGTACTTATCCCTTGTGCGGCACAATGGATTTTTCTTTATTTTTTTATTTTTTGCTATTGCATTATGCAGTTCTTAGTCCTCAATGTGATGATTCCTTGCTAATGCAGGGTTTATTGCAATGTATGCTACGCTGGCAAGCAGAGATGTGGTAAGTTAGTGCCTTCTATGCATATCTGAGCTATTCCAAACAGCACTCGGTAGTTTTTTAAGCCTTATATTTTTCATTGTTTTTTTTTAACTTTGACTGTGTTAGACCAGACGCATCACCAATGTTCAGATGTGTCATTCTTCTTCTCCATAATTTATGTTATTATTAGCTGGATAACCTGGATTTTTTTTCTGTCTTCTGTAGGACTGCTGCTTAATTCCTGAATCTCCGTTTTATTTGGAGGGGGAGGGTGGACTCTTTGAGTATATAGAAAGGAGGCTGAAGGAGAACAACCACATGGTCATTGTAGTGGCTGAGGGAGCAGGACAGGACCTTATTGCCAAAAGTATACCTGTAGCTGATCAGCTAGATGCATCTGGAAATAAGCTGCTTCTTGATGTTGGTCTCTGGTTGACTCACAAGATTAAGGTGAATATAATTTCTTTTGTAAAACGAGTTTACATGATATATTGATACTACTTTGCATGTATTTTGTGCATATAAATTTTCTGTTGACACTAGAACTGCTAGGATGTGTCACTTTGAGGTCGCCTTTGGAACATGTACACTAGAATTACTAGGATGCTGATAGCAAAGCTAATATCACAGTGAACCTTCACATTTGTCATTGTTGCTTTCAGTCTTACCTCATACGGATTATTAGTGTGCTGATATCAAAACAGGCGTTTTTCTTGGACCTCACTTAAGAATTCTCTAACGTATACTTTGTCATTTCCTTGTAGGATCATTGCAAGAGCAAAAAGATGGAGATGACCATTAAATACATAGGTAAAAATCTTTTGTTTGCGTCTCTACATCAGATTGTACAGTGGTATATCATTTTGTTGAGTGTGACATCAGCAGTCGGTTATTATTACTGACAGATCCAACCTACATGATCCGAGCCATTCCAAGCAATGCTTCGGACAATGTCTACTGCACACTGCTGGCACACAGTGCCATTCATGGTGCAATGGCAGGATATAGCTTCACAGTGGGAATGGTCAACGGCAGGCATGCATACATACCATTTCATGTAAGTATAACTTCCATATGCCCCTATTTAGTTACTTTTGACTATGGTGTAGTATGGGACTCTCGCTTCATCATGGGAAATGGGGGTATTTGCTTCAGGGCCATCAATATTTCATATGGCGAGTCATAGTTTCTGTCAAGGTTTAATTCTGGCATTCACAAATTGTGAAATGATGCGGCAAATGGTGATTTTTTTTTCCGCTTGCGTATCATTCCATTGATAGAAGAGCGAAAAAAATTGAGCGAGAGCTGCCCTGGGGCAGTGACCCTGAACCCTGCAATCGTCATAGGTGGTAGCATGGTCCAAAACACAATAGTATAACTTGGTCGCAGTGCCTTCCATTTAGCTGAAATCTGCAACTCAGAAAATACCAGTCAAAACGCAAATGTCGTGCACTTTATTTGCAACTTTCCTTCCACGCTGCTGTATTAAGTTGGCAGACCTTGGATTGAAGTTCAACTCGAAATTGTTCTTTATCTTTGGTCTCTCTAAGATAGTCGGGGACTCGGTGTGTGGGATATGGAGACGAATGGAAAGTTTGGGGAGTTCTCAACATTCTTGACCTCTGATGCATACTGAATATTACCTGATCAATTAGAATAACTTGAAATTTCATTTGGACAACAGAGAGTAACATCAACACGGAACAAGGTCAAGATCACGGACAGGATGTGGGCAAGGCTGCTGTCTTCAACAAACCAGCCAAGCTTCCTGAGCAAGGAGGATATCATGGAGGCACGAGAGGCCGAAAGGTTGGCCAATAGGCTACCTGTGCCTGCGAGCAGCAGCGAGCATACGAAGAAACACTCTGCGTCGGTACTGTCAAACGGTGAGAAATAGACAATAGTGGTACGAGTTTTGTTTAAACTTCGGGCTATTTTCAATGGTTCTTGTTGTGCACAGTAGTAACTGTAGTCGCGGTCTGAGCCCTTGTTTCACCCGGTTTTGCTCCGATGTGTTTGGCCTGAATGCTGCTGATGTAGAGTGAGTAATAAACACACGCTACTGTGGTATTTTCATCAAAACATGTGTCGTGTTCGAGTTACCTGTGGTGGACGTCAATCTGCCCTAGCTAGCTAGTTTTCTCTTTCTTGAAGCAAGTTCCTACCCATTCTTCGGTCGTTCTGAGAGATGGTGCGGGTGAAATGCTCTTCGTGTCAGTCGGTTTGCATATAGGGAGTACTAGTTCCCAAGAAGCAACGATCGGCGTACGTTCCGTTCATGCATCTCTGACCTGTGATGGCGATGTCACGGGAGGATTGCTTCTTGTTCTTGCAATGAGTTCGCGTCGACCGTCAACATTTCAATGGGTTCTGACGCGTTCCCGTCAGCGGGTCTGTAACTTCTCGATGGTTTCTCCTGTTTGACACCTCTGCGTTTTGCATGCAAGAAGCCTCCGGCGATGTCCAAGGAGCACCCACGTTGACGTTATCACAGCTGCAACAGCCTGCCGCCGCCATTACGGTTCCTGCACCGCCGTCATCCGCGACAGCTGGCACGGCCAGCGTGACAGTAATCGACTCCGACGACGATTGCGACGCAACCGGGCCTCCGGAAGGGACGCCGGAACGAGAGACCAGAACATGGCAAGAGGCCGAGGAAACTGACCGGACACGGGACGAGAGGCCTAAGCAGCCAGAGACGCCGGAGCGTATGGCGCCGCCGCCAGGAAACGCGTTGCACGCACGTGCTGACGAGGCGGCAGCACAGGCGGCGCAGGACGTAGACGCGTTCAAGCACGACGACGGCTGCACCACGCCGCCGCCACCGCCGGCCCACGGCTCGGATGACGACCGCGTGGCGGCGAGCACGAGCGGCAAGCGGGCTGGCGTGGCCGCCGCCAGGTTGAGGCTGCTCGCGTTCCGGTCGTTCGCGCGGGGCAAGAAGGGCAACAAGTCTGGGGATGCGGCGCCACCGGAGGGGCGCGCGCCGTCGCCGGGAGAACACCTGCCGGCGCACGGTAAGGCGTGGGAGGAGGCCGGTGCGGATGACAAGGACAAGGGCCAGGCGAGGTGGAAAAGGTTTTGGAAGTGAACGTGCCGCGCTGTCTGCCGTCGTGCCGTGCTGTCAGCGTCGCGGTGCGTTTTCATTGGTTAGTCTCCCATTGTAAATATAAGGGCTTGTGGCATATCGCATTGTTTGTTCATTCTTTCTCATGCAGATATTTTTTTTCTTCTGCGAAAAGACAATATATGATGGTTTGGTCTTACAACTTGCAAAATGACCCTCCCAGTCCTACAACTTGCACCCAATGTGCAACTTTGGTCCTGGACCAATCACAGAGCGACAAGTGGACTCTTGGCCCCGAGCCGGTCAGCGCGCGTTTTTGCAAAGAGCCCCTGCCTTTCATTAGAATCAACTTGCAGTCACGAAAACACCTGAATTTGTTTAGGAGAGCACGGTCACATGCCCCCCATCCCAGACAAATAGCACTTGTCGTCTCGCCCCCTCCCCCTCTCTGTTCTTGCTCTCTGCACCTCCTCGCCGCCGTCCAGCAAGTCGCCATGGTTTCATGGAGTGATGACGGATCCAGCTCCTTGTCGGGTGGCGACTCCGTCACCAGTCCGGTGAGATCCTCTCCACCAGCATCTGGCATATAGGGTTAGGCAACAATTGGGGATTTCTGACCAGATTTGGTTTTAGGGTCCTCGCACCATTGAGAGCTCCGATTGGAAAGGCCTTGCTGCAGATCTACCTGTTAGATGTGAGCACCAAGCAGTGTGTGAGAAGTTGGTTGCCTTTGAGTCTGTTGACGGTGGAAGAAGATTCTTGGGTTGTGCACAAAAGGTTAGTAGATGTTCTTAGTTGTAGATGTAGATGGTACTGCTTTAGTAGATGTTCATAGTTGTACATGCTTTATCCATTTAAGTACATATGTGATTGAACTTGCTCAGTGTGCCATTCTATGCCATAGTGCTGTAAGAAGAAGATTATCTTATTTTTAAATAATTTAGGTGTTGTCCAAATATGTAGTGTTTAAGTAGCTCAGGAATGCTCAAAGGGCACTGTGAAAACAGTAACCTGAATCTGGTGTTAGTTAACTGAATCTTGATTCAGTGTTATTGAGTTTTGTGCAGTCAACTCAATTTTGATTCAGTGTTACTGAATTTTGTGCAGTTAACTGAATTATGCATTTCACTCTAAATTGTTTCCTATTCAATTTTAGGATGGGCCTAAATGCCCCTATGTGCATTGGGTTGACCCAGAGTGGCCTCCACAATTGAGGACCAGTCTAGCTAAGGTTTGGGACATGTATGAAGAGGAGGTCAAACTCAGGCTCAGGGAAGCTGTTGTTCAGGCTGAAGAAAATGTCAGGGTTGTGAAAGAGAAGGAAAAGATGGAAAAAGACCTGAGGTTTTTTAAACTAGATTTTGCTAAGATGGTGACTGACAAAGAGCAGGCAATTACTGAATTGGGCAACACAAGGCTAGCTCTGTCTGACCTAAAGATAGAACTTGAGAAGAAGAGAATGGCTGACAAATCAGTGACCAACATTCATCAGTTGGCAGCGCTAAGGCAGAGAAAGAGAGGGATGAGATGAAGCAAGAGAGGGACAAAATTATGGAAGAGAGGGACAAATTGAAGGAAGAAAGGGATCAATTGAAGAAAAAGATAAAGAAGCTAGAGTATATGATTGGTGACCTGTTCAAGCATAAGGAAGACACCAAGTGCAAGATAAGGAAGGTTAGGGAGATGCTAGATGAATTTGAGTGATCCATTGGTGCTCTAATGGAATTTTATCAGCGCACTTGTTTAATTTAGTTAATGAGGATCAGTGGACTTGTTTAATTAAGTGAATTGTTGTCTAAATTTGAGTTGTATTTGATGCACTGTACTATTTGATGCAATGACCTAATATGCATTGTACTATCTGAATTTGAGTTATCTTTGTTGTGCTAGTTAAGTGAGTTTTGATTTGGTTAACTGAATTTGGATTCAGTTAACTGATTTGTTGTGCCAGTTAACTGATTTGCTTTTCTAGTTAACTGAACTATTATTCAGTTATCTAAACCTGGATTCAGTTAAGTGAGTTTTGATTTGGTTAACTGAATTTGGATTCAGGTAACTGATTTGTTGTGCCAATTAACTGATTTGCTTTTCTAGTTAACTGAAATATTTTTTAGTTTGCTGAATTATGGTTCAGTAAACTGTTTTTTGTTTAGTTAACTCAACTATGGAAGAGAGGGACAATTTTTTTAGATAAAACATTGACTCATACATTCACTCATACATAGATAGAATTCCATTGACATGCACTGCATCATCGATAGTTCTCATACATTGCATTCATCGCCAGATTTCATACATAGATAGAAAGGTAGATCTACTAGCACAGAAACTTAACAGCAAATTCATGGGTAGAGAATCCTAGTCCACCTCTACCTAGTGACCTGAAAAGGATGGAAATTTGCCCTCCTCCTTGCCCAGTAGATGATATCATCATCTCTAGGGTTCGAGCCAAGGGGAAATGCCTCCAGGAACTGCTCCATATCCTTGCGGTTGCGTGCTGCAAGAATCCTCTCTGCCAGTTGCCTTCTCTCCCTCCTTCTTGCCTCTCTGCGCCTGGCTCCCCTGGGCACCTCTTCTTCTTCATCTATGACCTCTCCAAGATCCATGTCTCCTAGGGTTTTCTTTGGCGGCTGGTGAAAGCACAAGTGCTCCCTGGGTGATTTTGGTAATTAATGTCAACATATCTCTTGTTGGACTAATGCTTCTATCTAGTATGTTTCAGATGAGTTCAACAATGGAGTGGCATGGACTAGAGGATGTGGAACCCCTTCAAGATGCTGAAGACAAAGGATTGGCTCAAGCTCAAAGCTCAGGACTCTACATTTCTATTTTAGTGGCCCAAGATCACATTGAGTCCATAGGAAAGCCAATACTATTAAGAGGGGATGAGGTGTTGCTTAATGGCCGGCTTGCTCAAAGTGCTTAGTGATATGCTCCAAAGCCCTCAACCACTTTCTCATATCCATATATGTCCCAAACCTAAAAGTCAAACTCGGACCCACCGATTCTTTCTATCCGGCGCCACCGAGTTATCTTGACATAGCCACTGCCAGAAACCCTAATCAGTTTGGTCTCACCGAGATGGGCTTGCAAACTCTCTGTTGTCTGTTGCAATAATTTCGGTCCCACCGAGATATGCAACCGGCCCCACCGAGTTTGCTTGGCCAACACTCTGTTTCACTTATTACCCAAATCGGTCCCACCGAGTTTGAGTAATCGGTCAACCGAGTTTTGGATTTACCCTAACCCTAGCACATCGGTCCCACCGAGTTGATCCAGTCGGTCCCACCGAAACACCTAACGGTCACATTATGAACCAAATCGGTCTGACCCAGTTCTCTGAATCGGTCCCACCGAGTTTGGTGATTTGTGTGTAACAGTTAGATTTTGTGTGGAGGCTATATATACCCCTCCACCCACTCTTCATTCGTGGAGAGAGCCATCAGAACATGCCTACACTTCCAATACATATTTTCTGAGAGAGAACCACCTACACCTGTGTTGAGGTCAAGATATTCCATTCCAACCACATAAACCTTGATCTCTAGCCTTCCCCAAGTTGCTTTCCACTCAAATATTCTTTCCACCAAATCCAATCCTATGAGAGAGAGTTGAGTGTTGGGGAGACTATCATTTGAAGCACAAGAGCAAGGAGTTCATCATCAACACACCATTTGTTACTCCTTGGAGAGTGGTGTCTCCTAGATTGGTTAGGTGTTACTTGGGAGCCTCCGTCAAGATTGTGGAGTTGAACCAAGGAGTTTGTAAGGGCAAGGAGATCGCCTACTTCATGAAGATCTACCCTAGTGAGGCAAGTCCTTCGTGGGCGACGGCCATGGTGGGATAGACAAGGTTGCTTCTTCGTGGACCCTTCGTGGGTGGAGCCCTCCATGGACTCGCGCAACCGTTACCCTTCGTGGGTTGAAGTCTTCATCAACGTGGATGTACGATAGCACCACCTATCGGAACCACGGATAAAAAATCTCCATGTCTCCAAATTGCGTTTGCACACTCCAATCCCTTCTCTTTACATTCTTGCAACTTGCATGCTTTACTTTCCGCTGCTCATATACTCTTGTATCCTTGCATGCTTGCTAGATATGTATTGTGAATGTTTAAACTTGTGCTAAAACTCCACATCAACTTAAGAGAAATAAAAAACTGCAACTTTTCCTGATTAGATTCTATTCACGCCCACTCTAGACACCTCTTCTCGATCTTTTCAATTGGTATCAGAGCATTAGTCTCCATTGCCTTGGTTTAAACACCTTTGGAGGAAGATGGATGTGTCTACTTTGGGGAGTCTTAGACGTAGAGTGCCTATTCTCGATGGAGAGTTTTTCTATGAGTGGAAAAATGAAATGCTTGAGATTTTCAATGAATATCACTTGAACAAGTACATTACTAGCCCTTGTGCACCTCATATTGATCCTTTGCATCCCACACCCGAAGAGGATCTTGACATGATTCGCAATCTTAGAACTATCAATCTTATCATAAGAGGATTGCCCAAAAATTTGATTGCTAGCTTGCCTACTCTTGATTGTGCCTATACTATATGGAGATTTATTGAGGAACGATTTCCAAATTATTCCTTGAAAAATTTAGACGAAATTCTCCATAAGTCTATTGCCTTGAGTAAGATGAATTCTAGTGATCCTAGCTTTGGTGATTGTTTATTTGAGCTTACCAATCTCATGCGTGCCATAGGAGATGTTGGAATTATTAGCAATATCATTTCCGAAGCCATTAGAATTCATAAAGATAACCATAGAAATGATCATTTATCTA
This sequence comes from Aegilops tauschii subsp. strangulata, assembly GCF_002575655.3. Taxonomy (NCBI): domain Eukaryota; kingdom Viridiplantae; phylum Streptophyta; class Magnoliopsida; order Poales; family Poaceae; genus Aegilops; species Aegilops tauschii. The sequence goes on from NC_053037.3 coordinate 395,233,794, forward strand.
ATGAATTACCCTCTCTAGGAGTTGATCAATCACAAGATGATGTTGAACATGGATACTATGATGAGGATGATGATAGTGACTATGATCTTGATGATGCGATGAGACACTTTGGTCTTATGGCAAATCTTCGCGGCTACATGGCCGGAGGAAAGGAATGGGTCCTTGATAGTGGATGTACTGATCATATGACCGGAGATAAAGATATGTTCCGTGAGCTTGCTAAAAACGACGACCCTCGAAAGTATGTCACTTTTGGTGATAACTCAAAGGGTAAGGTGGTTGGCCTAGGTAAGGTGGCCATCTCACATGATAGCTCCATACAAAATGTCATGCTCGTTGAATCTCTTGGGTACAATTTACTTTCAGTGTCTAGGCTTGCTGATTTCGGTTTCAATGTCCTATTTACTGAGGTAGATTGCCAAGTGTTTCGTAGAGACAATCGTAAAATGGTCTTTACCGGTATACGTAGAGGTGATCTTTACATTGTTGATTTCACTAAAAAGGCTCAACCTAGAACTTGCTTAATTGCTAAATCTTCTAAAGGCTGGTTGTGGCATAGAAGACTAGGTCATGTGGGCATGCGAAATCTTGATAAGCTTATTAAAGGTGATCATATCCTTGGAGTAAAAGATGTCATAATTGACAAGGATAGACTTTGTAGTGCTTGTCAGGCAGGGAAACAGGTTGGAGGAAGTCACCGCGCGAAGAACATCATGACCACGAGAAGACCACTCGAGCTACTTCACATGGATCTCTTTGGTCCAAATGCCTACAAGAGTCTCGGTGGTAACTCATTTGGTCTAGTCATAGTTGATGATTTTTCAAGATTTACGTGGGTGTTCTTTCTTGATGACAAATCGCAGGTCCAAAAGATCTTCAAAAAATTCGCTAGGAAGGCCCAAAATCAATTTGACGTGAAGATCAAAAAGGTTCGGAGCGACAATGGAATGGAGTTCAAGAACGCAAATGTGGATACCTTTCTTGATGAAGAGGGGATTTCACATGAGTTCTCGGCTACGTACACACCTCAACAAAATGGAGTTGTTGAGAGAAAGAACCAGACTCTTATTGAGATTGCAAGAACAATGCTTGATGAGTACAAGACTCCAAAACACTTTTGGGCGGAAGCGGTCGAGACAGCTTGTCATGCAACAAATCGCTTGTATCTTCACAAGCTACTCGGCAAGACAGCATACGAGCTCCTCACCGGCAACAAACCCCAAGTTGGATACTTTAGAGTATTTGGCTCAAAGTGCTACATTCTTGATAAGCATCGTCGTTCTAAATTTGCTCCTAAATCTCATGAAGGATTCCTACTTGGTTATGGCTCAAACTCTCACACTTACCATGTCTACAACAATTTCACCCGAAAGGTTGAAGAGACGGTAGATGTGAAGTTTGATGAATCTAACGGCTCGCAAGTAGAGCAATTGCCAATTGATGTAGGAGACAAAGACCCTTCGGAAGCAATTCAAGACTTGTCTATTGGCAAGATTCGTCCAACGGAGGTGAAGGAGAGTACCTCGTCCGTCCAAGTGGAAGCTTCTACCTCACGACAAGGTGAACCAAGAATTGATATGGAAGCATCCACAAGTGGGACACACCAAGACGAAGAAAACGAGGAAGCACACCAAGATGAACATCAACAACCTCCTTCTCCACCACGACAAGAGAATGACAATGTCAACAATGAAGAAGGCCAAGAAGAAGAACAAGATGAAGAAGATGTTCCACCCCGAGCCAAGCCAAAGCTCCCACGAGTTCGAGCAAGAATCGAAAAGATCATCCCGTCGAGCAAATCTACAATGATATCCAAACCGGGAGAATCACTCGCTCTAAAACTCGTTTGGCTAATTTTTGTGAACATTACTCATTCATCTCTAGCATTGAACCTATGAAGGTTGAAGAAGCATTGGAAGATCCGGATTGGATAAACGCTATGCATGAAGAGCTACACAACTTTGAGAGAAACCAAGTGTGGACATTGGTCGAGAAGCCCGACAACAACCACAACATCATTGGTACCAAATGGGTGTTTCGCAACAAACAAGATGAAGATGGTCAAGTCGTCCGCAACAAAGCACGTCTAGTCGCCCAAGGCTACACTCAAGTCGAAGGTATGGACTATGGTGAGACATATGCTCCCATTGCTAGACTTGAGTCCATTCGCATCTTACTTGCTTATGCTAATCACCATGATATCACCTTGTACCAAATGGACATTAAAAGTGCTTTTCTAAATGGTGAAATTGAGGAGGAAGTTTATGTTAAGCAACCTCCCGGCTTTGTCAATTCTAAGAAACCTAATCATGTTTACAAACTTCACAAAGCCCTTTATGCTCTTAAACAAGCTCCTAGAGCATGGTATAAATGCTTGACCAAGCTCCTTATTGAAAAAGGCTTTGAAATTGGAAAAATTGATTATACTCTTTTTACTAAAAGGGTAAATGGAGAACTATTTGTGTGCCAAATTTATGTTGATGATATTATATTTGGTTCAATTAACCCTCATTTTAGTGAGAAGTTTGGAAAGCTAATGTCGGAGAAGTTTTAGATGTCTGTGATGAGTGAACTCAAATTCTTTCTCGGTTTGCAAATCAAGAAAACTAAGGAAGGTACCTTTGTTTCTCAAACAAAGTACACCAAGGACTTATTCAAGAAGTTCAATATGCAAGAATGCAAAGGTATATCTACACCCATGCCTACTAGTGGACATCTTGACTTGACTAAGGATGGTGAACCGGTTGATCAAACGATTTACCGCTCTATGATTGGTTCATTGTTATATCTATGTGCCTCCCGTCCTGACATTATGCTAAGTGTGTGCATGTGTGCACGATATCAAGCGGCCCCTAAAGAGTGTCATCTTAAGGCTGTGAAAAGGATAGTGAGATACTTAATATACACACCAAATTTTGGCATTTGGTACCCTAAGAGGTCTTCTTTCGATCTTGTTGGTTACTCCGATTCGGACTATGCCGGAGACAAGGTTGATAGAAAGTCTACTTCGGGTACTTGTCAATTTCTTGGTAGATCTCTTGTGTCTTGGTCCTCCAAGAAACAAAACTCGGTATCCTTATCCACCGCCGAAGCGGAATACATTGCCGCTGGATCATGTTGTGCCCAATTACTTTGGATGACCGAAACTCTTAAAGATTATGGGATATATGTGAAACATGTTCCATTGCTTTGTGACAATGAAAGTGCTATTAAGATTGGTCACAATCCCGTGCAACATTCTCGAACTAAGCATATTGAAGTTCGTCATCATTTTATTGGAGATCATGTTGCCAAAGGGGACATTGATCTTAAGCATGTTCGCACCGATAAGCAATTAGCGGATATATTTACCAAACCGCTTGATGAGAAAGTATTTTACCGTTTGAGAGGTGAATTGAACATCATTGATGCTTCAAACTTGGAGTAGGAACTCCATTTGGATACATGCAAGGCATAAGCCTTTGACTAATCCTTGATACTTCTTTCATGATGCTATCTATATGTCTTGGATATTTTTCACCCTTGCATGCTATCTAAACCTTGTAGGTGCTTGGATGAATCTAAAACCATGGGATTGCAACTCACTCACATCTTGAGCGATCTCTACATCATCAAGTCTCTACACAATGGTGGCTGAAGACAAGGAAACACAAAACTCTTCAAACATATCCTTTGATAAATTCTACATTTAAATTTTATGATTGTCATTTTGGATACACAAGTGCTCTTCCTTGCAAAACTAACCCATGTAGGTAGATGAACTCAAATTCCAAGTGGTGCTCCCAACTCTTGATGAGTTACATCAACCTTGAGCAACCCACACAAGTTCAACTACAGGATCAAGATCAACACCATCACCCAAGGTACGTTACTCCATCTTAGAGAAGCTTTACTCCAAACCATGGGGCAAAGCAACTCAACAGGATGTGAATACATCAAGATGCTTAAACGAAAAATGGTAACCCCATTTTGAGCTTAAACGATGAGTATGACCTATGATCAAGTGCTCTCACTTGACTCCTAAGTCAATATACTCTAACATAGGTGACTTTGTCGCTGCCCAATTCTAGATGAAGTTCTCTTGTGTTTCTCCGTGCTCTTGCATTTGTCTCGTGCATATTTGTTTCCCCTTTAAAAGAAAACTTCATCTAGATCTTTTTATTTCTTCCTGTTCTGCATTTTCTGCATCAAATTCATTGCAAATCTTTTAGCTAATTCCTTGCAAATCCTTGTGAGATCTTAAGTGCCTACTGAGCTGAGGTGACAAGTGTTTTCTATGTGATGGACTCGGTCACACCGGTTTGTTTCTTTCGGTCCAACCAAATTCTCTCGGTACCACCAAAGCACACAACTCGGTGCTACCGATTTCACTACAGGAAAGACAGCTTGCCACTTGTTCCTGCATACTTTTTTGCTCCAGCTCCACTCAATGACTCTTGTCCTCTACCAGCATCATATTCGGCTTGCTACTTTGCTTCGAGACTCAAGGACCAAACCCTTTCTTTAAATACAAATCCAGAAGAGCCCTTCTTGGAAATTGATGTCAAAGGGGGAGAGAGAGATTACATCAAAGCCTAAGCTAAATCATTCCTATAGGGGGAGATAATACTCAGGGGGAGAGTGTATGAAACCCCAGATGCCTGGTGTTCAAGAGGAGAGAAGCCACATGTCTTTAAGAGGGGAAAGACATGTTATTTGTTTGTTTGCATTAGCTCTGTTTATTTTCTTTTGCTCTAATTTTCTGTTCCCTATCTTCTCCCAATATCCCATGCAAGATTCAGGGGGAGCAAGACATCTAAGGGAAGGAAATCTCTGATTTTATTGCACATCTTTACTTTTGGGGACATGTCTATATCAACAGAGTACTCAGTACTCACTCTATACATGTCATCCCAGTCTTGGTACTTTTGTGGTTCTTTTGTTTGCTCTCGCTAGTAGATGTATCTGTGTTATCTAACCTTGTTTACTCAGGTTCATTCCCTTCTAAGCCAACTCAAGACCACAAGGTAAGTATATGCATCACAGTCATGTGTATGAGGATCTCTTGCTGTTGTACATACTGTTTGCAAGAAGGACCCATGAGCATGAAGTTACATTTCCTATATTCAAATCAGCTGCTCTGATGCATATAGCCAAGATACATGTAACACATGGATTACTCTGTCATGCTTATGCATTCACATGCTCCTATGCTCCATATTTACATGAGTGCATACATATAGGGGGAGCCTATGCATGTTACATGTCTTTCCAAAGCTTTACTTGTTGTTCTCTATATCTTTATCTAAAGCTTTGATGTATGTTGTCATCAATTACCAAAAAGGGGGAGATTGAAAGAACAAGTGCTCCCTGGGTGATTTTGGTAATTAATGTCAACATATCTCTTGTTGGACTAATGCTTCTATCTAGTATGTTTCAGATGAGTTCAACAATGGAGTGGCATGGACTAGAGGATGTGGAACCCCTTCAAGATGCTGAAGACAAAGGATTGGCTCAAGCTCAAAGCTCAGGACTCTACATTTCTATTTTAGTGGTCCAAGATCACATTGAGTCCATAGGAAAGCCAGTACTATTAAGAGGGGATGAGGTGTTGCTTAATGGCCTGCTTGCTCAAAGTGCTTAGTGATATGCTCCAAAGCCCTCAACCACTTTCTCATATCCATATATGTCCCAAACCTAAAAGTCAAACTCGGACCCACCGATTCTTTCTATCCGGCGCCACCGAGTTATCTTGACATAGCCACTGCCAGAAACCCTAATCAGTTCACTCTCACCGATGGGATCTCGGTCTCACCGAGATGGGCTTGCAAACTCTCTGTTGTCTGTTGCAATAATTTCGGTCCCACCGAGATATGCAACCGGCCCCACCGAGTTTGCTTGGCCAAGACTCTGTTTCACTTATTACCCAAATCGGTCCCACCGAGTTTGAGTAATCGGTCAAATCAAGTTTTGGATTAACCCTAACCCTAGCACATCGGTCCCACCGAGTTGATCCAGTCGGTCCCACCGAAACACCTAACGGTCACATTATGAACCAAATCGGTCTGACCGAGTTCTCTGAATCGGTCCCACTGAGTTTGGTGATTTGTGTGTAACTGTTAGATTTTGTGTGGAGGCTATATATACCCCTCCACCCACTCTTCATTCGTGGAGAGAGCCATCAGAACATGCCTACACTTCCAATACATATTTTCTGAGAGAGAACCACCTACACTTGTGTTGAGGTCAAGATATTCCATTCCAACCACATAAATCTTGATCTCTAGCCTTCCCCAAGTTGCTTTCCACTCAAATAGTCTTTCCACCAAATCCAATCCTATGAGAGAGAGTTGAGTGTTGGGGAGACTATCATTTGAAGCACAAGAGCAAGGAGTTCATCATCAACACACCATTTGTTACTCCTTGGAGAGCGGTGTCTCCTAGATTGGTTAGGTGTTACTTGGGAGCCTCCGTCAAGATTGTGGAGTTGAACCAAGGAGTTTGTAAGGGCAAGGAGATCGCCTACTTCGTGAAGATCTACCCTAGTGAGGCAAGTCCTTCGTGGGCGACGGCCATGGTGGGATAGACAAGGTTGCTTCTTCGTGGACCCTTCGTGGGTGGAGCCCTCCATGGACTCGCGCAACCGTTACCCTTCGTGGGTTGAAGTCTCCATCAACGTGGATGTACGATAGCACCACCTATCGGAACCACGGATAAAAAATCTCCGTGTCTCCAAATTGCTTTTGCACACTCCAATCCCTTCTCTTTACATTCTTGCAACTTGCATGCTTTACTTTCCGCTGCTCATATACTCTTGTATCCTTGCATGCTTGCTAGATATGTATTGTGAATGTTTAAACTTGTGCTAAAACTCCACATCAACTTAAGAGAAATCAAAAACTACAACTTTTCCTGATTAGAGTCTATTCACCCCCCCCCCTCTAGACACCTCTTCTCGATCCTTTCAGCTGGGGGAGGAGAAGGGAGCGGTTTGGGTTTGACTGCTATCTGTGCCAATGGGGTGTGCTTTATATAGAAGTAATGGTGGGTGCTAGGTAGGCAGAAGATTAATGGTGCCTGGTAGGCCAATTATTATAAACTAATATTAGGCAGAAGAGTAAAAAACCAGCCCATTATTAGGCCCAATGTGCAAATCTGGCAGGTATGGCCCTGATTTGCTGAATTTGTATTCAATTAACTAAAACTTAATAAAAATACAGTTAACTGAACATGTTTAGAGACAACTGAATTTTTGTCTCACCTAACTAAGTTTGATAACTGAATTGTTGTATCTGACTATTTGTTTGATAACTGAATGTTTGCACAATGTAGCATATGTACCTACAGAATGCTATTTATAGTAAGTGTTCCATTCCATATGGTCTATCAAGCCATCCACATGCACATAGAAACAAAATAAAGCAGTATAGTGCATCATTTTAAGCAAAGCAGTGCATCAGTTGCAGACTAACATTAGACATAGTTCAGTTTGCAAACCACATAATTACAGATACTTATGTGCAGTAAATAGTAGCACACCTAACCATAGCATGTCCAAAATAGTTCTAACTTATATGCTGTGATGATATATCAGCATACCTAGCTAACAACATCATATTTCTAACTTATATGCTGTGATATATCAGCATACCTAGCTAACAACATCATATTTTCTAACTTATATGCTGTGATATAACAACATACCTAAGCACCATCCGCAGACCCAACTTTGTTCAACATCCTCTTTCTTCACTCCTTCTTGAGCAGCTTCAGGCGCTTGGAGCGGCGCACTAAAGGAAATATACCCTAGAGGCAATAATAAAGTTGTTATTTATATTTCCTTATATCATGATAAATGTTTATTATTCATGCTAGAATTGTATTAACCGGAAACTTAGTACATGTGTGAATACATAGACAAAACAGAGTGTCCCTAGTATGCCTCTACTTAACTAGCTCGTTAATCAAAGATGGCTAAGTTTCCTGACCATAGACATGTGTTGTCATTTGATGAACGGGATCACATCATTAGAGAATGATGTGATGGACAAGACCCATCCGTTAGCTTAGCATAATGATCGTTAAGTTTTATTGCTATTGCTTTCTTCATGACTTATACATATTCCTCTGACTATGAGATTATGCAACTCCCGAATACCGGAGGAACACCTTGTGTGCTATCAAACGTCACAACGTAACTGGGTGATTATAAAGATGCTCTACAGGTGTCTCTGAAGGCGTTTGTTGGGTTGACATAGATCAAGATTAGGATTTGTCACTCCGAGTATCGGAGAGGTATCTCTGGGCCCTCTCGGTAATGCACATCACTATAAGCCTTGCAAGCAATGTGACTAATGAGTTAGTTGCAGGATGATGCATTACGAAACGAGTAAAGAGACTTGCCGGTAACGAGATTGAACTAGGTATGAGGATACCGACGATCGAATCTCGGTCAAGTAACATACCGATGACAAAAGGAATAACATATATTGTTATTGCGCTTTGACTGATAAAGATCTTCGTAGAATATGTAGGAACCAATATGAGCATCCAGGTTCCGCTATTGGTTATTGACCGGAGATGTGTCTCGGTCATGTCTACATAGTTCTCGAACCCGTAGTGTCGAGGATATACCCCGCGGTGTAACCCGGCCAGATGTATGACCCGGCTGACCTTGGCGACTCACTGGTGACCCGCCTGGAGCTTGGCAACTCACGGGTAACCCGCCCGATCTCGGCGACTCATTAGTGACCCGGTGGTGGGTCAGACGGACAACAAAGCCCAAGGCCCAGAAGGCCGGCTCATGTTATGGTGGGCCGGATTAAGAGGAAAGCATAAGGAATATTCCCTTACAAAAGAAGCAAGACTAGGATTCCACTTGTGATCCTAATCCTACTAGGACTAGTCATGTAACCCGCCCCTTCAACATATATAAGGAGGGGCAGGGCACCCAAGAGGGGACAAGAAATAATCTCTAAGGCTAGACACAACTAGGAGAGCCGGCTTATGCGGCGACTCCATCATAAGCATAATGAGACCTAGCCACAAATAGCATGTAGGATTTTTACCGGATGATGTTTCCCGGGGCCCGAAGCTGTCTAAACCCTTGTCTTGTGTTGCGTCTCTCGATTCCGATCAACCCCTCTCAAGCTACCACATAGATGCGTTGGCCTCACGACTAAGTCCTCACACTAGGACATCTGCCGTGACAATTCCACGACAGTTGACGCCCACCGTGGGGCCTACACACGGCCGTGTTGAGTTCTTGGAGAGAATTCTTCAGGGATCGAGGAGCTCGCGATTGACCGGATGAAGAAGTTTCAGAGTATAATCGCGTAGGATAACCTTGCGGCAGAGACAAAAAGTTCATCTTTTGAGATCAGAATCGTAGCTAATTATGGAGCTGGCACGTTCCAAGTTTGAGATGAGAATTAGGAAGGCGTGTTGTACACCGCTGCAAAGTCGCCGAGATTGATTCGACACCTCTGTCGTTCATATACAGGTTTAAAGAAAAATATATTTCTGAAGCCGTGTCGAAGATGAATCAGTGCAAGGATCATAACCAGTATCAGCCGACGGCATGTGTTCAACCAACCATCGCTTTGTCCTGCGTGGAGACCGAGGTCAAACTCATCCATCTGACCCTTGAAGCAAGATTTACGTGAAACTCCAATGTGCTATTTCAACTAGTACTACTCGCTCCGCATGATGGACTAGTTGATCTACAAATCCTTATATACATCTGCAGTCTGATGCTACCGTGATTTAGATTAAAAAGGAAAGAGAAGGGAGTCAACGACTCGGAAGTGGACAGCGGTCTCCGCCCCTACGGCCCGACCTCCGGCTGCTGCTCTGCCGTGGCTTGCACCGCCAGCGCCTCTCGGACGTGACCGCACCAAGCCGCCGGCAGGCAGAGCCCAGCGAGCCACCGCTGGCTTTGCTCTACCTCACCTCCATAGCAGCCGCCTCAGGAACCGAGCTGCTACCTCCAAGTCGCCACCAAGCCTCGCCTGCGTCCTCCCCTGGCGGCCCTGAGCTGGTCACTCTCCTGCTGCTACGGTCAAACGGCCGTTTCCAATTTGCCGCGAGCCGCTGCCTCCAAGCGAGCGCCGCAGTGTCCTCGCCTCCAAGTCGCCGTTACGACGCCCTAAGTCGCCTCCGGCCCTATTGCGAGCCGCCACCTCAACGACCTTACCTCGTCGGCCGCCTCTCCTCCTCTGAGCCGCCCCGACGCAAGCAGTCTCGCCTTTGCCCCGCTCCGCGGCAAATGAAGTGTCAGATGTTTCAACACCTCCTTGTCGCGCCGGAGCTCTGCCGACTCGCCGCCGCTTGCCTCGTGCGGCCCGTTCCGCTGGGCCGCTTCCACGCTCACTGGCTTATTGTTCTGGCCAGCTGCCAATTCTCTGCGCCGGGTCTGGCCACCCTCGAGCCACCCCGGCATTGGGCCAAGTCACCGGCTGCCTCCGCCACTACTTGTGAGGCCTCACCACTCGTTGACCGCCTTCTAGTGCATCTTCGGCTACCTTGTGCCGTTGCAGAGCCGCTTCTACAGCTTTGAGCAGATACGTGCTATGACTAACGTTGAGTCAATCTTCCCAACATGAAGACCTGAGCCAATGTAAAATATTAGCAAGGCTAGTACCAATTGAAGAACGGTGCAAGTATGCACTGCAAGGCGTTTGCACCCGGAGCAGAGTTAAAAAAAGGGAGGTTCTAATGACTTGCCAAACAAAAAACATTCAGGTGCTATTTTTCTAAAACTCTTACTTGGTATAATTAAATATCATCAAAAGAATTTTTTGAGGTATGCTATTGTATAAACATGTCGATTAACTCATGGCCAAAATATGATCCGGTCCTTGCGCACCGTCATTGGAGGTCGCGTCTACATCCACACTATGTCAAATTGCTCAACAGACGTGTGCAAACCGCCGCCCTGTGGTCCCGTCTACATCAACATGCCGGCCGACTTGCCCGTCCCCGCCGCCTTACAACGCCACGGACGACTCGCCTGTCCGCCCTTGCGGCCGGTTCACGCGCCCGCACCGGCTTACAACGCCTCGGCCGACTCATCTGTCTACTTCCGCGGCCTACTCGCTCGTGATTGGTTTTAACTTCACCATAGTGATCATCAACTCCGCGGCAGATAATTTCTGACTTAACATATCAGGTGAAATCCATCCAGTATATTTTATATTATATATTGCTTTCTTTAAAAGAGCAATTACTCTGGCTTGCAAGTTTTCCAATGTAGGACAAGTTATATCACTGAGCTGTTGAGTGACTCATACCGGTTTATATCACGGTTAAATATGGGGAGTCTCAAGCCAACTCCTCGAGTCGTCTTAAGACCCGGGGGCTACAATGACATGAGTCGGCAGAATTGGCCAGTTTCAGTGAATTCAAGAACTCTGGGTCATTGGAGGGAAGATAACCCGGTCCGGAGGCTATTGCTATATTGGTGAAAATTTAAAGGCCGTCAGAAAATTTCCGGTTCAAGGGAAATTTATCTACCACAAAGCTTTGAAGCTCTCAAATCCGGTTCAAAATCCGGCTCAAGGTAAATTTGTCTCTCGCAAAGCTTTGAAGCTCTCAATATCCGGTTCAAAAAGAATTAATCTCTCGCAAGTTCGAGTTCTCAGAAAAATTAAAGGGACCAAAGAGAGTCTGTTGCAAAGCACAACTCAAACATAGGTATCCGCTGAGCACAGCTCAAAAATATTGCTTGGGGGCTCTTTTGTTCTAAAGAACAAGAGTTGCTATAACCCTTGTGATAGGCTTAAAAGCAAGGCTTGGAAGCCAGGTGTATTCACCTAAAACCCTGGGTTATCCTGCCTTTTAAGTAAGCCACTCCGCCCAGGTATTCCTGGAATGACCCGCCGAACGTTTGACAAGTCAATCTTATGCAGACCCTGAACTCGTCAAAGTTAAAATGACGATTGGTTAAAATGAGGTCCATCTTATAAGGTTTGTAAAATGGTTTAACTCAGTGGCCTGGCAGCTCGTGAAAAGCCTCGATTTTTCGGCCTGGCAGCCCATGAAAAGCCTCGTTTTCATGTGTTTTTTATTTCGACAGGTCTTTTGAGGTTTATTTGATGAAGCTTCTAATGCTTTATGATTATAATTCACCGGGGTTTATTGACCCGGCTTGGCTTTCGACTATAAGTCATCAGTACATGATAAGTTAATATCTAGTGTTTATTGACCCGGCCTGGCTTTCGACTATAAGTCGCCAGTATGAGATAAGATAATATCCGGTGTTTATTACCCCGGTCTGGCTTTGTTTATAAGCCGGAAATATATGAAAATACAACAGAGCATTATGTGCTCAAATTTTGGGTTATCACGCTTACTGCATTGGTTTGATAAACCGGCAGTATGATCAAATATCACAGGAACCGGTTTTCAAACCGAGTTATATTAGTCAAATCTTTAATAGCCAACATGGCTGAATTTTTATTGTGGTTATCAATAACCAGTATTATGATTGAGGTTTTCAAAGTCGCTTTAGCGCAATGGATATTATTTTATCGATGGATATGATTTATTCTACAATGGAAGGAATAGTCCGTCGCTGTAGGCTTACGACCCGGCACTTGGGGGCTACATTGTTCAAAGTTGAGATTACATCAAATATGCAAGTCCCATGTCACTGAAGGAAATATGCCCTAGAGGCAATAATAAAGTTATTATTTATTCCTCATATCATGATAAATGTTTATTATTCATGCTAGAATTGTATTAACCGGAAACATAATACATGTGTGAATACATAGACAAACATAGTGTCACTAGTATGCCTCTACTTGACTAGCTCGTTAATCGAAGATGGTTAAGTTTCCTAGCCACGGACATGAGTTGTCATTTGATTAACGGGATCACATCATTAGGAGAATGATGTGATTGACTTGACCCATTCCGTTAGCTTAGCACTTGATCGTTTAGTATGTTGCTATTGCTTTCTTCATGACTTATACATGTTCCTATGACTATGAGATTATGCAATTCCCGTTTACCGGAGGAACACTTTGTGTGCCACCAAACGTCACAACATAACTGGGTGATTATAAAGGTGCTCTACAGGTGTCTCCGAAGGTACTTGTTGAGTTGGCGTATTTCGAGATTAGGATTTGTCACTCCGATTGTCGGAGAGGTATCTCTGGGCCCTCTCGGTAATGCACATCACTATAAGCCTTGCAAGCAATGTGACTAATAAGTTAGTTGCGGGATGATGCATTACGGAACGAGTAAAGAGACTTGCCGGTAACGAGATTGAACTAGGTATTGAGATACCGACGATCGAATCTCGGGCAAGTAACATACCGATGACAAAGGGAACAACGTATGTTGTTATGCGGTTTGACCGATAAAGATCTTCGTAGAATATGTAGGAGCCAATATGAGCATCCAGGTTCCGCTATTGGTTATTGACCGGAGACGTATCTCGGTCATGTCTACATAGTTCTCGAACCCGTAGGGTCCGCACGCTTAAAGTTTGGTGACGATCGGTATTATGAGTTTTTGTGTTTTGATGTACCGAAGGTAGTTCGGAGTCCCGGATATGATCACAGATATGACGAGGAGTCTTGAAATGGTTGAGACGTAAAGATCGATATATTGGACGACTATATTCGGACACCGGAAGTGTTCCGAGTGGTTTCGGACAAAAACCGGAGTACCCGGGGGTTACCGGAACCCCCCGGGGTGTTAATTGGGCCTCATGGGCCTTAGTGGGAGAAGAGGAGGGGTGGCCAGGGCAGCCGTGGACCCCCTCCCCCTCTAGTCCGAATTGGACAAGGAGGGGGGCCGCCCCCCCGTTTCCTTCCCTCTCCTACTCCAACAAGGAAAAGGAGGAGTCCTACTCCCGGTGGGACTAGTACTCCCCCTTGGCGCGCCCTCATCCTGGCCAGCCGCCTCCCTCCTTGCTCCTTTATATACGGGGGCAGGGGGCACCCTAGAACACACAAGTTGATCTGTTGATCTATTCCAGCCGTGTGCGGTGCCCCCTCCACCATATTCCACCCCGATCATATCGTAGCGGTGCTTAGGCGAAGCCCTACGTCGGTAGCAACATCATCACCGTCATCATGCCGTCGTGCTGACGGAACTCTCCCGTGAAGCTCTGCTGGATCGGAGTTCGCGGGACGTCATCGAGCTGAATGTGTGCTGAACTCGGAGGTGCCGTACATTCGGTACTAGGATCGGTCGGATCGTGAAGACGTACGACTACATCAACCGCGTTGTGCTAACGCTTCCGCTTTCGGTCTACGAGGGTACATGGACACACTCTCCCCTCTCATTGCTATGCATCACCATGATCATGTGTGTGCGTAGGAATTTATTTGAAATTACTACGTTCCCCAACAGTGGCATCCGAGCCAGGTTTTATGCGTAGATGTTATATGCACGAGTAGAACACAAGTGAGTTGTGGGGGATACAAGTCATACTGCTTACCAGCATGTCATACTTTGGTTCGGTGGTATTGTTGGATGAAGCGGCTCGGACCGACATTACGTGTACGCTTACGCGAGACTGGTTCTACCGACGTGCTTTGCACACAGGTGGCTGGCGGGTGTCTGTTTCTCCAACTTTAGTTGAACCGAGTGTGGCTACGCCCGGTCCTTAAGAAGGTTAAAACATCACTAACTTCACGAACTATCGTTGTGGTTTTGATGCGTAGGTAAGAACGGTTCTTGCTCAGCCCATAGCAGCAACGTAAAACTTGCAACAACAAAGTAGAGGACGTCTAACTTGTTTTTGCAGGGCATGTTGTGATGTGATATGGTCAAGGCACGATGCTATATTTTATTGTATGAGATGATCATGTTTTGTAACCGAGTTATCGGCAAATGGCAGGAGCCATATGGTTGTCGCTTTATTGTATGCAATGCAATCGCCCTGTAATGCTTTACTTTATCACTAAGCGGTAGCGATAGTCGTAGAACCAATAGTTGGCGAGACGACAACGATGCTACGATGGAGATCAAGGTGTCTCGCCGGTGACGATGGTGATCATGACGGTGCTTCGGAGATGGAGATCACAAGCACAAGATGATGATGGCCATATCATATCACTTATATTGATTGCATGTGATGTTTATCTTTTATGCATCTTATTTTGCTTTGATTGACGGTAGCATTATAAGATGATCTCTCACTAAATTTCAAGATAAAAGTGTTCTCCCTGAGTATGCACCGTTGCCAAAGTTCGTCGTGCCGAGACACCACGTGATGATCGGGTGTGATAAGCTCCACGTTCATCTACAACGGGTGCAAGCCAGTTTCGCACACGCAGAATACTCGGGTTAAACTTGATGAGCCTAGCATATGCAGATATGGCCTCGGAACACTGAGACCGAAAGGTCGAGCGTGAATCATATAGTAGATATGATCAACATAGTGATGTTCACCATTGAAAACTACTCCATCTCACGTGATGATCGGACATGGTTTAGTAGATTTGGATCACGTGATCACTTAGATGATTAGAGGGATGTCTATCTAAGTGGGAGTTCTTAAGTAATATGATTAATTGAACTTAAATTTATCATGAACTTAGTACCTGATAGTATTTTGCTTGTCTATGTTGATTGTAGATAGATGGCCCGTGCTGTTGTTTCGTTAAATTTTAATGCGTTCCTTGAGAAAGCAAAGTTGAAAGATGATGGTAGCAATTACACGGACTGGGTCCGTAACTTGAGGATTATCCTCATTGCTGCACAGAAGAATTACGTCCTGGAAGCACTGCTGGGTGCCAGGCCTGCTGCAGATGCAACTGACGACGTTAAGAACGTCTGGCAGAGCAAAGCTGATGACTACTCGATAGTTCAGTGTGCCATGCTTTATGGCTTAGAACCGGGGCTTCAACGACGTTTTGAACGTCATGGAGCATATGAGATGTTCCAGGAGTTGAAGTTAATATTTCAAGCAAATGCCCGGATTGAGAGATATGAAGTCTCCAATAAGTTCTACAGCTGCAAGATGGAGGAGAATAGTTCTGTCAGTGAACATATTGTTAGGGAACGTAGTAATTTCAAAAACTTTCCTTCGCACACGCAAGATCATGGTGATGCATAGCAATGAGAGGGGAGAGTGCTGTCCATGTACCCTCGTAGACCGAAAGCGAAAGCGTTATGACAACGCGGTTGATGTAGTCGTACGTCTTCACGATCCGACCGATCCAAGTACTGAATGCACGGCACCTCCGAGTTCAGCACACGTTCAACTCGATGACGTCCCACGAACTCCGATCCAGCAGAGCTTTGCGGGACAGTTCCGTCAGCACGACGGCGTGATGACGGTGATGATGTTGCTACCGACGCAGGGCTTCACCTAAGCACCGCTACGATATGACCGAGGTGGATTATGGTGGAGAGGGGCACCGCACACGGCTAAAAGATCAACTGATCAACTTGTGTGTCTATGGGGTGCCCCTGGCCACGTATATAAAGGATGGAGGGAGGAGGAGGCCGACCCTCATAGGGCACGCCCAAGTGTGGAGTCCTACTAGGACTCCCTAGTCCTAGTAGGATTCCTCCTCCCACATGGAATAGGAAAAAGGGAAGGGAGAAGGAGAAGGAAGGAAGGGGGACGCCCCCCTCCCTAGTCCAATTCGGACCACTCCATGGGGAGGGGTGCGGCCACCCTTGGAGGCCTTTCTCTCCTTTCCCATATGGCCCATTAAGGCCCAATATGAATTCCCGTAACTCTCCGGTACTCCGAAAAATACCCGAATCACTCGAAACCTTTCTGATGTCCGAATATAGTCGGCCAATATATCGATCTTTACGTCTCGGCCATTTCGAGACTCCTCGTCATGTCCCCGATCTCATCCGGGACTCCGAACTACCTTCGGTACATCAAAATACATAAACTCATAATACAAATCGTCACCGAACGTTAAGTGTGTGGACCCTACGGGTTCGAGAACTATGTAGACATGACCGAGACATGTCTCCGGTCAATAACCAATAGCGGAACCTAGATGCTCATATTGGCTCCTACATATTCTACGAAGATCTTTATCGGTCAAACCACATAACAACATACGTTGTTCCCTTTGTCATCGGTATGTTACTTGCCCGAGATTCGATCGTCGGTATCTCAATACCTAGTTCAATCTCGTTATCGGCAAGTCTCTTTACTCGTTCCGCAATGCATCATCCCGCAACTAACTCATTAGTCACATTGCTTGCAAGGCTTATAGTGATGTGCATTACCGAGAGGGCCCAGAGATACCTCTCCGACAATCGGAGTGACAAATCCTAATCTCGATCTATGTCAACTCAACAAGTACCATTGGAGACACCTGTAGAGCACCTTTATAATCACCCAGTTACGTTGTGATGTTTGGCAGCACACAAAGTGTTCCTCCGGTATTCGGGAATTGCATAATCTCATAGTCATAGGAACATGTATAAGTCATGAAGAAAGCAATAGCAACATACTAAACGATCAAGTGCTAAGCTAACGGAATGGGTCAAGTTAATCACATCATTCTCTAATGATGTGATCCCGTTAATCAAATGACAACTCATGTCTATGGCTAGGAAACTTAACCATCTTTGATTCAACGAAGTAGTCAAGTAGAGGCATACTAGTGACACTCTGTTTGTCTATGTATTCACACATGTACTAAGTTTCCGATTAATACAATTCTAGCATGAATAATAAACATTTATCATGATATAAGGAAATATAAATAACAACTTTATTATTGCCTCTAGGGCATATTTCCTTCAGTCTCCCACTTGCACTAGAGTCAATAATCTAGTTCACATCGCCATGTGATTTAACACCAATAGTTCACATCACTATGTGATTAACACCCATAGTTCACATCGCCATGTGACCAACACTCAAAGGTTTTACTAGAGTCAGTAATCTAGTTCACATCGCTATGTGATTAACACCCAAATAGTATTAAGGTGTGATCATGTTTTGCTTGTGAGAGAAGTTTAGTCAATGGGTCTGCCAAAATTCAGATCCGTATGTATTTTGCAAATTTCTATGTCTACAATGCTCTGCACGGAGCTACTTTAGCTAATTGCTCCCACTTTCAATATGTATCCAGATTGTGACTTAGAGTCATCTGGATCAGTGTCAAAACTTGCATCGACATAACCCTTTACGACGAACCTTTTGTCACCTCCATAATCGAGAAACATATCCTTATTCTACTAAGGATAATTTTGACCGCTGTTCAGTGATCTACTCCTAGATCACTATTGTACTCCCTTGCCAAACTCAGTGTAGGGTATACAATAGATCTGGTACACAGCATGGCATACTTTGTAGAACCTATGGCTGAGGCATAGGGAATGACTTTCATTCTCTTTCTATCTTCTGCCGTGGTCGGGCTTTGAGTCTTACTCAATTTCATACCTTGTAACACAGGCAAGAACTCTTTCTTTGACTGTTCCATTTTGAACTACTTCAAAATCTTGTCAAGGTATGTACTCATTGAAAGAACTTATCAAGCGTCTTGATCTATCTCTATAGATCTTGATGCTCAATATGTAAGCAGCTTCACTGAGGTCTTTCTTTGAAAAACTCCTTCCAAATACTCCTTTATGCTTTCCAGAAAATTCTACATTATTTCCGATCAACAATATGTCATTCACATATATTTATCAAAAATTTTGTAGTGCTCCCACTCACTTTCTTGTAAATACAGGCTTCACCGCAAGTCTGTATAAAACTATATGCTTTGATCAACTCATCAAAGCGTATATTCCAACTCCGAGATGCTTGCACCAGTCCATAGATGGATCGCTGGAGCTTGCACATTTTGTTAGCACCTTTAGGATCGACAAAACCTTCTGGTTCCATCATATACAACTCTTCTTTAAGAAATCCATTAAGGAATGTAGTTTTGACATCCATTTGCCAGGTTTCATAAAATGTGGCAATTTGCTAACATGATTCGGACAGACTTAAGCATCGCTACGAGTGAGAAAATCTCATCGTAGTCAACACTTTGAACTTTGTCAAAAATATTTTTTTGACAAGTCTAGCTTTGTAGATAGTAACACTACTATCAATGTCCGTCTTCCTCTTGAAGATCCATTTATTTTCTATGGCTTGCCGATCATCGGGCAAGTCAACCAAAGTCCACACTTTGTTCTCATACATGGATCCCATCTCAGATTTCATGGCCTCAAGCCATTTCGCGGAATCTGGGCTAATCATTGCTTCCTCATAGTTCGTAGGTTCGTCATGGTCTAGTAACATGACTTCCAGAACAGGATTACCGTACCACTCTGTTGCGGAACGTACTCTGGTTGACCTACGAGGTTCAGTAGTAACTTGATCTGAAGTTTCATGATCATCATCATTAACTTCCTCACTAATTGGTGTAGGCATCACTGGAACAGATCTTTGTGATGAACTACTTTCCAATTCGGGAGAAGGTACAATTACCTCATCAAGTTCTACTTTCCTCCCACTCACTTCTTTCGAGAGAAACTCCTTCTCTAGAAAGGATCCATTCTTAGCAACAAATGTCTTGCCTTTGGATCTGTGATAGAAGGTGTACCCAACTGTCTCCTTTGGGTATCCTATGAAGACACAATTCTCCGATTTGGGTTTGAGCTTATCAGGATGAAAACTTTTTCAGATAAGCATCGCAACCCCAAACTTTAAGAAACGACAGCTTAGGTTTCTTGCTAAACCACAGTTCATACGGTGTCGTCTCAACGGATTTAGATGGTGCCCTTTTTAACGTGAATGCAGTTGTCTCTAATGCATAACCCCAAAACGATAGTGGTAAATCGGTAAGAAACATCATAGATTGCTCTATATCCAATATAGTACGGTTATGACGTTCGGACACACCATTATGCTGTGGTGTTCCAGGTGGCACGAATTTGTGAAACTATTCCACATTGTTTTAATTGAAGACCAAACTCGTAACTCAAATATTCGTCTCCACGATCAGATTGTAGAAACTTTATTTTCTTGTCACCATGATTTTCCACTCCACTCTGAAATTCTTTGAACTTTTCAAATGTTTCAGACTTATGTTTCATCAAGTAGATATACCCATATCTGCTCAAATCATCTGTGAAGGTCAGAAAATAACGATACCCGCCGCGAGCCTCAACACTCATCGGACCGTATACATCAGTATGTATTGTTTCCAATAAGTTTGTTGCTTGCTCCATTGTTCCAGAGAATGGAGTCTTAGTCATCTTGCCCATGAGGCATGGTTCGCAAGCATCAAGTGATTCATAATCAAGTGATTCCAAAATCCCATCAACATGGAGTTTCTTCATGTGCTTTACACCAATATGACCTAAACGGCAGTGCCACAAATAAGTTGCACTATCATTATTAACTTTGCATCTTTTGGCTTCAAAATTATGAATATGTGTATCACTATGATCGAGATCCAACAAACTATTTTCATTGGGTGTATGACCATCGGAGGTTTTATTCATGTAAACAGAATAACAATTATTCTCTGATTTTAAATGAATAAACGTATTGCAATAAACATGATCAAATCATATTCATGCTTAACGCAAACACCAAATAACATTTATTTAGGTTCAACATTAATACCGAAAGTATAGGTAGTGTGCGATGATGATCATATCAATCTTGGAACCACTTCCAACACACATCGTCACTTCACCCTTAACTAGTCTCTGTTCATTCTGCAACTCCCGTTTCGAGTTACTTCTCTTAGCAACTGAACCAGTATCAAATACCGAGGGGTTGCTATAAACACTAGTAAAGTACACATCAATAACATGTATATCAAATATAGCTTGTTCACTTTGCCATCCTTCTTATCCGCCAAATACTTGGGGTAGTTCCGCTTCCAGTGACCAGTCCCTTTGCAGTAGAAGCACTTAGTCTCAGGCTTAGGTCTAGACATGGGCTTCTTCACTTGAGCAGCAACTTGCTTGCCGTTCTTCTTGAAGTTCCCCTTCTTCCCTTTGCCCTTTTTCTTGAAACTAGTGGTCTTGTCAACCATCAACACTTGATGTTTTTCTTGATTTCTACCTTCGCCGATTTTAGCATCGCGAAGAGCTTGGGAATTGTTTTCGTCATCCCTTGCATATTATAGTTCATCATGAAGTTCTAGTAACTTGGTGATAGTGACTAGAGAACTTTGTCAATTACTATCTTATCTGGAAGATTAACTCCCACTTGATTCAAGCAATTGTAGTACCCAGACAATCTGAGTACATGCTCAGTGGTTGAGCTATTCTCCTCCATCTTGTAGGCAAAGTACTGTCAGAGGTCTCATACCTCTCGACACGGGCATGAGTATGAAATACCAATTTCAAATCTTTGAACATATTACATGCTCTGTGGCATTCAAAACATTTTTGAAGTCCCGGTTCTAAGCTGTAAATCATGGTGCACTAAACTATCAAGTAGTCATCATACCGAGCTTTGTCAAACGTTCATAACGTCTGCATCTACTCCTGCAATAGGCCTGTCACCTAGTGGTGCATCAAGGACATAATTCTTCTGTGCAGCAATGAGGATAATCCTTAGATCACGGACCAAGTCCGCAACTTTGCTACTATCATCTTTGAACTTAGTTTTCTCTAGGAACATATAAAAAATAAACGGGGAGCTATATCGCGAGCTATTGATCTACAACATAGTTATGCAAATACTATCAGGACTAAGTTCATGATAAATTAAAGTTCAATTTAATCATATTACTTAAGAACTCCCACTTAGATAGACATCCCTCTAATCATCTAAGTGATCACGTGATCCATACCAACTAAACCATGTCCGATCATCACGTGAGATGGAGTAGTTTTCAATGGTGAACATCACTATGTTGATCATATCTACTATATGATTCACGCTCGACCTTTCGGTCTCAGTGTTCCGAGGCCATATCTGCATATGCTAGGCTCGTCAAGTTTAACCCGAGTATTCTGCTTGTGCAAAACTAGCTTGCACCCGTTGTAGATGAACGTAGAGCTTATCACACCCGATCATCACGTGGTGTCTCGGCACGACGGACTTTGGCAACGGTGCATACTCTGGGAGAACACTTTTACCTTGAAATTTAGTGAGAGATCATCTTATAATGCTACCGTCAATCAAAGCAGAATAAGATGCATAAAAGATAAACATCACATGCAATCAAAATATGTGACATGATATGGCCATGATCATCTTGCACCTTTGATCTCCATCTCCAAAGTACCGTCACGATCTCTATCGTCACCGGCATGACACCATGATCTCCATCATCTTGATCTCTATCAACGTGTCGTTACATGGTCGTCTCGCCAACTATTGCTCTTGCAACTATTGCTATCGCATAGCGATAAAGTAAAGCAATTATTTGGCGCTTGCATCTTATGCAATAAAAAGACAACCATTAGGCTTCTGCCAGTTGCCGATAATTTCAACAAAACATGATCATCTCATACAACAACTTATATCTCATCACGTCTTGACCATATCACATCCCAACAAGCCCTGCAAAAACAAGTTAGACGTCCTCTACTTTGTTGTTGCAAGTTTTACGTGGCTGCTACGGGCTTAGCAAGAACCGTTCTTACCTACGCATCAAGACCACAACGATATTTCATCAAGTTAGTGATGTTTTAACCTTCTCAAGGACCGGGCGTAGTCACACTCGGTTCAACTAAAGTTGGAGAAACTGACACCCACCAACCACCTATGTGCAAAGCACGTCGGTAGAACCAGTCTAGCGTAAGCGTACGCGTAATGTCGGTCCGGGCCGCTTCATCCAACAATACCGCCGAACCAAAGTATGACATGCTGGTAAGCAGTATGACTTGTATCGCCCACAACTCACTTGTGTTCTACTCATGCATATAACATCTACGCATAAACCTGGCTCGGATGCCACTGTTGGGGAACGTAGTAATTTCAAAAAAAATCCTACGCACACGCAAGATCATGGTGATGCATAGCAACGAGAGGGGAGAGTGTTGTCCACGTACCCTCATAGACCGAAAGCGAAAGCGTTATGACAACGCGGTTAATGTAGTCGTACGTCTTCACAATCCGACCGATCCAAGTACCGAACGCACGGCACCTCCGAGTTCAGCACACGTTCAGCTCGATGACGTCCCACGAACTCCGATCCAGCAGAGCTTTGCGGGAGAGTTCCGTCAGCACGACGGCGTGATGACGGTGATGATGTTGCTACTGATGCAGGGCTTTGCCTAAGCACCGCTACGATATGACCGAGGTCGATTATGGTGGAGAGGGGTACCGCACACGGCTAAAAGACCAGCTGATCAACTTGTGTGTCTATGGGGTGCCCCATGGCCACGTATATAAAGGATGAAGGGAGGAGGAGGCCAGCCCTCATAGGGCGCATCCAAGTGTGGAGTCCTACTAGGACTCCCTAGTCCTAGTAGGATTCCTCCTCCCACATGGAATAGGAAAAAGGGAAGGGAGAAGGAGAAGGAAGGAAGGGGCGCCCCCCTCCCTAGTCCAATTCGGACCACTCCATGGGGAGGGGTGCGGCCACCCTTGGAGGCCTTTCTCTCCTTTCCCGTATGGCCCATTAAGGCCCAATACGAATTCCCGTAACTCTCCAGTACTCCGAAAAATACCCGAATCACTCGGAACCTTTCCGATGTCCGAATATAGTCGTCCAATATATCGATCTTTACGTCTCGACCATTTCGAGACTCCTCGTCATGTCCCCGATCTCATCCGGGACTCCGAACTACCTTCGGTACATCAAAATACATAAACTCATAATACAAATCGTCACCGAACGTTAAGCGTGCGGACCCTACGGGTTCGAGAACAATGTAGACATGACCGAGACACGTCTCTGGTCAATAACCAATAGCGGAACCTGGATGCTCATATTGGCTCCTACATATTCTACGAAGATCTTTATCGGTCAAACCGCATAACAACATACGTTGTTCCCTTTGTTATCGGTATGTTACTTGCCCGAGATTCGATCGTCGGTATCTCAATAACTAGTTCAATATCGTTACCGGCAAGTCTCTTTACTTGTTTCGTAATGCATCATCCCGCAACTAACTCATTAGTCACATTGCTTGCAAGGCTTATAGTGATGTGCATTACCGAGAGGGCCCAGAGATACCTCTCCGACAATCGGAGTGACAAATCCTAATCTCGATCTATGTCAACTCAACAAGTACCATTGGAGACACCTGTAGAGCACCTTTATAATCACCCAGTTACGTTGTGACATTTGGTAGCACACAAAGTGTTCCTCCGGTATTCGGGAATTGCATAATCTCATAGTCATAGGAACCTGTATTAGTCATGAAGAAAGCAATAGCAACATACTAAACGATCAAGTGCTAAGCTAATGGAATGGGTCGAGTCAATCACATAATTCTCCTAATGATGTGATCCCGTTAATCAAATGACAACTCATGTCTATGGTTAGGAAACTTAACCATCTTTGATTCAACGAACTAGTCAAGTAGAGGCATACTAGTGACACTCTGTTTGTCTATGTATTCACACATGTACTAAGTTTTCGGTTAATACAATTCTAGCATGAATAATAAACATTTATCATTATATAAGGAAATATAAATAACAACTTTATTATTGCCTCTAGGGCATATTTCCTTCACGTATACTCAAAATGTCCGGGTATAACAATCACTTGATTCAACTGGGAGTTAATCTTCCGGATGATAGTGTCATTGACAGAATTCTTCAATCACTGCCACCAAGCTACAAGAGCTTCGTGATGAACTATAATATGCAAGGGATGGATAAGACAATTGCCGAGCTCTTCGCGATGCTAAAGGCTGCGGAGGTAGAAATCAAGAAGGACCATCAAGTGTTGATGGTCAACAAGACCACCAATTTCAAGAAAAAAGGGCAAAGGGAAGAAGAAGGGGAAGTTCAAGAAGAACATCAAACAAGTTGCTGCTCAAGAGAAGAAACCCAAGTCTGGACCTAAGCCTGAGACTGAGTGCTTCTACTGCAAGCAGACTGGACACTGGAAGCGGAACTGCCATAAGTATTTGGCGGATAAGAAGGATGGCAAGGTGAACAAAGGTATATGTGATATACATGTTATTGATGTGTTCCTTACTAGAGCTCGCTGTAGCACCTGGGTATTTGATACTGGTTCTGTTGCTAATATTTGCAACTCGAAACAGGGACTACAGATTACGCGAAGACTGGCTAAGGACGAGGTGACGATGCGCGTGGGAAATGGTTCCAAAGTCGATGTGATCACCGTCGGCACGCTACCTCTACATCTACCTTCGGGATTAGTTTTAGACCTAAATAATTGTTATTTGGTGCCAGCGTTGAGCATGAACATTATATCTGGATCTTGTTTGATGCGAGATGGTTATTCATTTAAATCTGAGAATAATGGTTGTTCTATTTATATGAGTAATATATTTTATGGTCATGCACCCTTGAAGAGTGGTCTATTTTTGTTGAATCTCGATAGTAGTGATACACATATTCATAATGTTGAAGCCAAAATATGCAGAGTTGATAATGATAGTGCAACTTATTTGTGGCACTCCCGTTTGGGTCATATTGGTGTAAAGCGCATGAAGAAACTCCATACTGATGGACTTTTGGAATCACTTGGTACTTGCGAACCATGCCTTATGGGCAAGATGACTAAAACGCCGTTCTCCGAAACAATGGAGCGAGCAACAGATTTGTTGGAGATCAAACATACTGATGTATGTGGTCCGATGAATGTTGAGGCTCGCGGTGGGTATCATTATTTTCTCACCTTCACAGATGATTTGAGTAGATATGGGTATATCTACTTAATGAAACATAAGTCTGAAACATTTGAAAAGTTCAAAGAATTTCAGAGTGAAGTGGAAAATCATCGTAACAAGAAAATAAAGTTTCTACGATTTGATCGTGGAGGAGAATATTTGAGTTACGATTTTAGTCTACATTTGAAACAATGCGGAATAATTTCACAACTCACGCCACCTGGAACACCACAGTGTAATGGTGCGTCCGAACGTTGTAATCGTACTTTACTAGATATGGTGAGATCTATGATGTCTCTTACTGATTTACCGCTATCGTTTTGGGGTTATGCTTTAGAGACGGCTTCATTCACGTTATATAGGGCACCATCGAAATCCGTTGAGACGACGCCTTATGAACTGTGGTTTGGCAAGAAACCAATGTTGTCGTTTCTTAAAGTTTGGGGCTGCGATGCTTATGTGAAAAAGCTTCAACCTGATAAGCTCGAACCCAAATCGGAGAAATGTGTCTTCATAAGATACCCAAAGGAAACTATTGGGTACACCTTCTATCACAGATCCGAAGGCAAGACATTCGTTGCTAAAAATGGATCCTTTCTAGAGAAGGAGTTTCTCTCGAAAGAAGTGAGTGGGAGGAAAGTAGAACTTGATGAGGTAACTGTACCAGCTCCCTTATTGGAAAGTAGTTCATCACAGAAACCGGTTCCTGTGACACCTACACCAATTAGTGAGGAAGCTAATGATATTGATCATGAAACCTCAGATCAAGTTACTACTGAACCTCGTAGGTCAACCAGAGTAAGATCCACACTAGAGTGATACGGTAATCCTATTCTGGAGGTCATGTTACTTGACCAAGGCGAACCTACGAACTATGAAGAAGCGATGGTGAGCCCAGATTCCGCAAAATGGCTTGAGGCCATGTAATCTGAGATGGGATCCATGTATGAGAACAAAGTGTGGACTTTGGTTGACTTGCCCGATGATCGGCAAGCCATTGAGAATAAATGGATCTTCAAGAAGAAGACTGACGCTAACGGTAATGTTACTGTCTATAAATCTCGACTTGTTGCGAAAGGTTTTCGACAAGTTCAAGGGATTGACTACGATGAGACGTTCTCACCCGTAGTGATGCTTAAGTCTGTCTGAATCATGTTAGCAATTGCCGATTTTATGATTATGAAATTTGGCAAATGGATGTCAAAACTGCATTCCTGAATGGATTTCTGGAAGAAGAGTTGTATATGATGCAACCGGAAGGTTTTGTCGATCCAAAGGGAGCTAACAAAGTGTGCAAGCTCCAGCGATCCATTTATGGACTGGTGCAAGCCTCTCGGAGTTGGAATAAACGTTTTGATAGTGTGATCAAAGCATATGGTTTTATACAGACTTTTGGAGAAGCCTGTATTTATAAGAAAGTGAGTGGGACCTCTGTAGCATTTCTGATATTATATGTGGATGACATATTGCTGATTGGAAATGATATAGAATTTCTGGATATCATAAAAGGATACTTGAATAAGAGTTTTTCAATGAAAGACCTCGGTGAAGCTGCTTACATATTGGGCATCAAGATCTATAGAGATAGATCAAGATGCTTGATAGGACTTTCACAAAGCACATACCTTGACAAAGTTCTGAAAAAGTTCAAAATGGATCAAGCAAAGAAAGGGTTCTTGCTTGTGTTACAAGGTGTGAAGTTCAGTCAAACTCAATGCCCGACCACTGCAGAAGATAGAGAGAAAATGAAAGATGTTCCCTATGCTTCAGCCATAGGCTCTATCATGTATGCAATGCTATGTACCAGACCTGATGTGTGCCTTGCTATTAGCTTAGCAGGGAGGTAGCAAAGTAATCCAGGAGTGGATCACTGGACAGCGGTCAAGAACATCCTGAAAGACCTGAAAAGGACTAAGGATATGTTTCTTGTTTATGGAGGTGACAAAGAGCTAGTCGTAAATGGTTACGTCGATGCAAGCTTTGACACTGATCCGGACGATTCTAAATCGCAAACCGGATACGTATTTACATTGACCGGTGGAGCTGTCAGTTGGTGCAGTTCTAAACAAAGCGTCGTGGCGGGATCTACGTGTGAAGCGGAGTACATAGCTGCTTCGGAAGAAGCAAATGAAGGAGTCTGGATGAAGGAGTTCATATCCGATCTAGGTGTCATACCTAGTGCATCGGGTCCAATGAAAATCTTTTGTGACAATACTGGTGCAATTTCCTTGGCAAAGGAATCCAGATTTCACAAGAGGACCAAGCACATCAAGAGACGCTTCAATTCCATCCGGGACCTAGTCCAGGTGGGAGACATAGAGATTTGCAAGATACATATGGATCTGAATGTTGCAGACCCGTTGACCAAGCCTCTTCCACGAGCAAAACATGATCAGCACCAAAACTCCATGGGTATTAGAATCATTAGTGTGTAATCTAGATTATTGATTCTAGTGCAAGTGGGAGACTGAAGGAACTATGCCCTAGAGGCAATAATAAAGTTATTATTTATTTCCTCATATCATGATAAATGTTTATTATTCATGCTAGAATTGTATTAACCAGAAACATAATACATGTGTGAATACATAGACAAACATAGTGTCACTAGTATGCCTCTACTTGACTAGCTCGTTAATCGAAGATGGTTAAGTTTCCTAGCCATGGACATGAGTTGTCATTTGATTAACAGGATCACTTCATTAGGAGAATGATGTGATTGACTTGACCCATTCCGTTAGCTTAGCACTTGATCGTTTAGTATGTTGATATTGCTTTCTTCATGACTTATACATGTTACTATGACTATGAGATTATGCAACTCCCGTTTACCGGAGGAACACTTTGTGTGCTACCAAACGTCACAACGTAACTGGATGATTATAAAGGTGCTCTACAGGTGTCTCCGAAGGTACTTGTTGAGTTGGCGTATTTCGAGATTAGGATTTGTCACTCCGATTGTCGGAGAGGTATCTCTGGGCCCTCTCGGTAATGCACATCACTATAAGCCTTGCAAGCAATGTGACTAATGAGTTAGTTGCAGGATGATGCATTACAGAACGAGTAAAGAGACTTGCCAGTAACGAGATTGAACTAGGTATTGAGATACCGATGATCGAATCTCGGGCAAGTAACATACCGATGACAAAGGGAACAACATATGTTGTTATGCGGTTTGACCGATAAGGATCTTCGTAGAATATGTAGGAGCCAATATGAGCATCCAGGTTCCGCTATTGGTTATTGACCAGAGACGTATCTCGGTCATGTCTACATAGTTCTCGAACCCGTAGGGTCCGCACGCTTAAAGTTTGGTGACGATCGGTATTATGAGTTTTTGTGTTTTTATGTACCGAAGGTAGTTCGGAGTCCCGGATATGATCACGGACATGACGAGGAGTCTCGAAATGGTCAAGACATAAAGATCGATATATTGGACGACTATATTCGGACACCGGAAGTGTTCCGAGTGGTTTCGGAGAAAAACCGGAGTACCGGGGGGTTACCGGAACCCCCCGGGGAGTTAATTGGGCCTCATGGGCCTTAGTGGGAGAAGAGGAGGGGCGGCCAGGGCAACCGCGCGCCCCATCCCCCTCTAGTCCGAATTGGACAAGGAGGGGGGGCGGCGCCCCCCTTTTTCCTTCTCCTCCTCTCTCCCTTCCTTCCCTCTCCTACTCCATCAAGGAAAAGGAGGAGTCCTACTCCCACCGGGAGTAGGACTCCCCCCTTGGCGCGCCCTCCTCCATGCCAGCCGCCTCCCCCTTGCTCCTTTATATACGGGGGCAGGGGGCACCCTAGAACACACAAGTTGATCTGTTGATCTATTCCAGCCGTGTGTGGTGCCCCCCTCCACCATATTCCACCTCGGTCATATCGTAGCGGTGCTTAGGCGAAGCCCTGCGTCGGTAGCAACATCATCACCGTCATCACGCCGTCGTGCTGACGAAACTCTCCCGTGAAGCTCTGCTAGACCGGAGTTCGCGGGACGTCATCGAGCTGAACGTGTGCTGAACTCGGAGGTGCCGTACGTTCGGTACTTGGATCAATCGGATCATGGAGACGTACGACTACATCAACCGCGTTGTGCTAACGCTTCCGCTTTCGGTCTACGAGGGTACATGGACACACTCTCCCCTCTCGTTGCTATGCATGAGCATGATCCTGTGTGTGCATAGGATTTTTTTTGAAATTACTACGTTCCCCAACAGTCACTGCCAGCATGCACCATGGCACTTGGGGGCTAATGCAAAGTCATTTTTTGCTCATCTTATTGAAGACCCGACTCATCACATTGTAATGAGCCGGCCCTTGGGGGCTACCAATTGTTCCTGTCAAAAGTTCAAGGTACACAAGTTTTAATCCATTATATTGAAAGGTCCACTACTCAGTTGGTAAAGCACAAAGCTCTTAACCTTGTGGACGTGGGTTCAAGCCCCATGATGGGGGTTACATCATATGATGTTCTTTTCAAAGAAGTATATATAAAGTCGCAGCTCAGTATTATCTTACTAAGCCGACACTTGGGGCTACACATTGCTGCTCAAATCTACATGATCATACATACAATATTTCCTGGTCATTATTGCATAATGACCCGGCCCTTGGGGGCTACACTGGTTGAAGTTTTTATGAGCATAAGGCAATTTCAAGTCCGAGGTTGCTGCAGGCATGACAACCCGGCACTTGGGGGCTACATATGTGGAATACTCCGTTCTGACTAGTGACTGAGATGAACAATCTGGATTTCTTCAAGGTTGCAACATTTAGATTGAAACAAGTCTTAAGCTATCACTATGTTCTCCTCTTAAGACTTGGGGGCTACAGGTAATATGCATATAAAGGAGGAACATCTTCAAATTCTCAGATAAAGGAGGAACATCTTTAAATTCTCAGTTTTGGGCAAATCAGGAAGATTAATTGTGTGACCCGGCATTAGCAACAATCATGACCCGACGTTTATAACAGTCATGACCCAGAATCATCAATTTTTATGACCCGGCGATTTTTGGAAATCATAACTCAGTAGGTTCTACATTTTCAAGCCGGCTGGATATCAGTTGAATATTTCAAAGACCAATATTTTTGTCAAGTCATAGCATTGAAGGCCGATTCAAATGGACTCTTTATTTACAATATTTCTTACACAAGCAAATTGATTATGAAGCTAGCCTATTGACCCGGATTTTCTAGAAGGAGGAAATGACAAGGACTTAAGGATGATCAGATGCCGGCTTACAAGAATATTTAACCCGGAGCACAACCTGTCAAATTTGTTCTTGTGTTTATGTTACAGAGATCAGTTTAACATGGATAAATCCAAATTAAACTGGGGGCTAATGTCGGGGATATAGATGTATGACCCGGCTGACCTTGACGACTCACTGGTGACCCGCCTGGAGCTTGGCAACTCACGGGTAACCCGCCCGATCTCGGCGACTCATTAGTAACCCAGCGGTGGGTCAGACGGACAACAAAGCCCATGGCCCAGAAGGCCGGCTCATGTTATGGTGGGCCGGATTAAGAGGAAAGCGTAAGGAATATTCCCTTAAAAAGGAAGCAAGACTAGGACTCCACTTATGATTCTAATCCTACTAGGACTAGTCATGTAACCCGCCCCTTCAACATATATAAGGAGGGGCAGGGCACCCCAAGAGGGGACAAGAAATAATCTCTAAGGCTATACACAACTAGGAGAGCCAGCTTATGCGGCGACTCCATCATAAGCATAATGAGGCCTAGCCACAAACAACATGTAGGGTTTTTACCGATTGATGTTTCCCGGGGCCCGAAGCTGTCTAAACCCTTGTCTTGTGTTGCGTCTCTCGATTCCGATCAACCCCTCTCAAGCTGCCACATAGATGCGTTGGCCTCACGACTAAGTCCTTACGATAGTTGTCGTGACAAATCCACGACACGCAGGGTCCGCACGCTTAATGTTCGATGATGATTTGTATTATGAGTTATGTGTTTTGGTGACCGAAGTTTGTTCGGAGTCCTGAATGAGATCACAGACATGATGAGGAGTCTCGAAATAGTCGATAGGTAAAGATTGATATACTGGACGATGATATTCGGACACCGGAATGGTTTCGGAATGGTTCAGATATATTTCGGAGTACCGAGGGGTTACCGGAACCCCCCGGGGAAGTATTGGGCCTACATGGGCCTTAGTGGATAGAAAGGGGAGCCCACAAGGTGTGGCGCGCGCCCCCCTCCAAGGGAGTCCGAATAGGACAAGGAGGAGGGGGTGCGGCCCCCTTCCCTCTCCCTCTCCCTCTCCTTCCTTTTCCCCTCCGATGAGAAAGGAAAAGGGGGGGGGCGAATCCTACTAGGAGTGGAGTCCTAGTAGGACTCCCCCCATGGCGCGCCCCCTTGGTGGCTGGCCTCCTCCTCCCCTCCTTTATATACGGGGGCAGAGGGCACCCCAAAGCAACACAGTTGTTCTCTTAGCCGTGTGCGGTGCCCCCTCCACAGTTTACTCCTCCGGTCATAGCGTCGTAGTGCTTAGGCGAAGCCCTGTGCGGATCACATCACCATCACCACGCCGTTGTGCTGACGAAATTCCCCCTCGACCCTCTGCCGGATCAAGAGTTCGAGGGACGTCATCGAGCTAAATGTGTGCTGAACTCAGAGGTGCCGTACGTTCGGTACTAGATCAGTTGGATCGTGAAGACGTTCGACTACATCAACCACGTTAACCTAACACTTCCGCTTTCGGTCTACGAGGGTACGTGGACACACTCTCCCCCTCTCATTGTTGTGCATCTCCTAGATAGATCTTGCCTGATCGTAGGAATTTTTTTGAAATAGCATGCTACGTTCCCCAACAGTGGTATCAGAGCCAGGTCTATGCGTAGATGATATGCACGAGTAGAACACAAAGAGTTGTGGGTGATAATAGTCATATTGCTTACCACCAACGTCTTATTTTGATTTGGCGGTATTGTAGGATGAAGCGGCCCGGACCAACCTTACATGACCACACTCATGAGACCGGTTCCGTCGACAGACATGCAACTTGTTTTGCATAAAGGTGGCTGGCGGGTGTCTGTTTCTCCAATTTTAGTTGAATCGAATTTGACTACGGCTGGTCCTTGTTGAAGGTTAAAAGAACACACTTGACGAAAAATCGTTGTGGTTTTGATGCGTAGGTAAGAACAATTCTTGCTAGAAGCCCGTAGCAGCCACGTAAGATTTGCAACACCAAAGTAGAGGACGTCTAACTTGTTTTTGCAGGGCATGTTGTGATGTGATATGGTCAAGACATGATGTGATATAAGTTATTGTCTGAGATGATCGTGTTTTGTAAATGTTATCGGTAACTGGCAGGAGCCTTATGGTTGTCACTTTATTGTATGAAATGCAATCGCCATGTAATTGCTTTACTTTATCACTATGAGGTAGCGATAGTTGTAGAAGCAATAGTTAGCGAGACGACAACGACGCTATGATGGAGATCAAGGTGTCAAGCTGGTGACGACGGAGATCATGACGGTGCTTTGGAGATGGAGATCAAAGGCACAAGATGATGATGGCCATATCATGTCACATATTTTGATTGCATGTGATGTTTATCTTTTATGCATCTTATTTTGCTTAGTACGGCGGTAGCATTATAAGATGATCCCTCACTAAATTTCAAGGTATAAGTGTTCTCCCTAAGTATGCACCGTTGCGACGTTCGTCGTGCCGAGACACCACGTGATGATCGGGTGTGATAAGCTCTACGTTCACATACAACGGGTGCAAGACAGTTTTGCACGTGCAGAATACTCTGGATAAACTTGATGAGCCTAGCATATGCAGATATGGCCTCGGAACACTGAGACCGAAAGGTCGAACATGAATCATATAGTAGATATGATCAACATAGAGATGTTCACCATTGAAAACTACTCCATCTCACGTGATGATCGGACAAGGTTTAGTTGATATGGATCAGGTGATCATTTAGATGACTAGAGGGATGTGTATCTAAGTGGGAGTTCATAAGTAATATGATTATTGAACTTTAATTTATCATGAACTTAGTCCTGATACTTTTTGCATATCTTTGTTGTGTAGATCAATGGCCCGTGCTACCGTTCCCTTGAATTTTAATGCATTCCTAGAGAAAGCTAAGTTGAAAGATGATGGTAGCAACTACACGGACCGGGTCCGTAACTTGAGGATTATCCTCATTGCTGCACAGAAGAATTACGTCCTGGAAGCACCGCTAGGTGCAAGGCCTGCTGCAGGAGCAACTGCAGACGTTATGAACGTCTGGCAAGCTAAAGCGGATGGCTACTCGATAGTTCAGTGTGCCATGCTTTACGGCTTAGAATTGGGACTTCAAAGATGTTTTGAACGTCATGGAGCATATGAGATGTTCCCGGAGTTGAAGTTAATATTTCAATCAAATGCCCGAGTTGAGAGATATGAAGTCTCCAACAAGTTCTACAGCTGCAAGATGGAGGAGAATAGTTTAGTCAGTGAACACATACTCAGAATGTCTGGGTACCATAACCACTTGACTCAGCTGGGAGTTAATCTTCCTGATGATAGTGTCCTTGACAGAGTTCTTCAATCACTGCCACCAAGCTATAAAGGCTTCGTGATGAATTATAACATGCAAGGGATGGAAAAGACAATTCCCGAGCTCTTCGCGATGCTTAAGGTTGCGGAGGCAGAAATCAACAAGGAGCATCAAGTGGTGATGGTTCGTAAGACCACTAGTTTCAAGAAAAAGGGCAAAGGGAAAAAGGGGAACTTCAAGAAGAATAGCAAGCAAGTTGCTGCTCAAGGGAAGAAGCCCAAGTCTGGACCTAAGCCTAAAACTGAGTGCTTCTACTGCAAAGGGACTGGTCACTGGAAGCAGAACTGCCCCAAGTATTTGGCGGATAAGAAGGATGGCAAAGTGGAAGGTATATTTGATATACATGTTATTGATGTGTACCTTACTAATGCTCATACTAGCTCCTGATATTTGATACTAGTTCTGTTGCTCATATTTGCAACTTGAAACAGGGTCTACGAATTAAACGAAGATGGCTAAGCACGAGGTGATGATGTGTCAGAAATGGTTCCAAGGTCGATGTGACCGCCGTCGGCATGCTACCTCTACATCTACCTTCGGGATTAGTTTTAGACCTGAATAATTGTTATTTGGTGCCAGCGTTGAGCATGAATATTATATCTGGATCTTGTTTGATGCGGGACGATTATTCATTTGAATCAGAGAATAATGGTTGTTCTATTTATATGAGTAATATCTTTTATGGTCATGCACCCTTGATGAATGGTCTATTTTTGTTGGATCTCGATCGTAGTGATACTCATATTCATAATATTGAAGCCAAAAGATGCAATGTTCATAACGATAGTGCAACTTATTTGTGGCACTGCTGTTTAGGTCATATTGGTGTAAAGCGCATGAAGAAACTCCATGCAGATGGACTTTTGGAATCACTTGATGCTTGCGAACCATACCTCATGGGCAAGATGACCAAGACCCCGTCCTCCAGAACAATGGAGTGAGCCACTGACTAATTGGAAATAATACATACTGATGTATGCGGTCCGATGAGTGTTGAGGCTCGCGGTGGGTATCATTATTTTCTGACCTTCACAGATGATTTGAGTAGATATGGGTATATCTACTTAATGAAACATAAGTCTGAAACATTTGAAAAGTTCAAAGAATTTCAGAGTGAAGTAGGAAATCATTGTAACAACAAAATAAAGTTTCTACAATCTGATTGTGGAGGACAATATTTGAATTACGAGTTTGGTCTTCATTTGAAACAATGTGGAATAGTTTCGCAACTCACGCCACCTGGAACACCACAACGTAATGGTGTGTCGGAACATCGTAACCGTACTTTATTAGATATGGTGCGATCTATGATGTCTTTTACCGATTTACCACTATCGTTTTGGGGTTATGCTTAGAGATGGCTGCATTCATGTTAAATAGGGCACCATCTAAATCCGTTGAGACGACACCGTATGAAATGTGGTTTGGCAAGAAACCTAAGCTGTCGTTTCTTAAAGTTTGGGGTTGCAATGCTTATGTGAAAAAGCTTCAACATAATAAGCTCGAACCCAAATCGGAGAAATGCGTCTTCATAGGATATCCAAAGGAAACTGTTGGGTACACCTTCTATCACAGATCCGAAGGCAAGATATTTATTGCTAAGAATGGATCCTTTCTAGAGAAGGTGTTTCTATCGAAAGAAGTGAGTGGGAGGAAAGTAGAACTTGATGAGGTAGTTGTACCTTCTCTCGAATTGGAAAATGGTTCATCACAGAAGTCAGTTCCAGTGATGCCTACACCAATTAGTGAGGAAGTTAATGATGATGATCGTGAAACTTCAGATCAAGTTACTACCGAACCTCGTAGGTCAACCAAAGTACGGCCCACACCAGAGTGGTACAGTAATCATGTTCTGGAAGTCATGTTAC
This sequence comes from Aegilops tauschii subsp. strangulata, assembly GCF_002575655.3. Lineage (NCBI taxonomy): Eukaryota > Viridiplantae > Streptophyta > Magnoliopsida > Poales > Poaceae > Aegilops > Aegilops tauschii. The sequence continues at coordinate 395,269,935 of NC_053037.3, forward strand.
TAGACCATGAACCTACGAACTATGAGGAAGCGATGATGAGCCTAGATTCCGCGAAATGGCTTGAGGCCATCAAATCTGAGATGGGATCCATGTATGAGAACAAAGTGTGGACTTTGGTTGACTTGCCCGATGATCGCTAAGCCATAGAGAATAGATGGATCTTCAAGAAGAAGACTGACGCTGACGGTAATGTTACTGTCTACAAAGCTCGACTTGTTGCGAAAGGTTTTTGACAAGTTCAAGGAGTTGACTACGATGAGACTTTCTCACCCGTAGAGATGCTTAAGTCTGTCCAAATCATGTTAGCATTTGCCGCATTTTATGATTATAAAATTTGGCAAATGGATGTCAAAACCGCATTCCTTAATGGATTTCTTAAAGAAGATTTGTATATGATACAACCAGAAGGTTTTGTCGATCCTAAAGGTACTAACAAAGTGTGCAAGCTCCAGCGATCCATTTATGGACTGGTGCAAGCATCTTGGAGTTGGAATATACGCTTTGATAGTGTGATCAAATCATATGGTTTTACACATACTTTTGGAGAAGCCTGTATTTACAAGAAAGTGAGTGGGAGCTCTATAGCATTTCTAATATTATATGTGGATGACATATTGTTGATTGGAAATAATACAGAATTTCTGGATAGCATAAAAGGATACTTGAATAAGAATTTTCCAATGAAAGTCCTCGGTGAAGCTGCTTACATATTGGGCATCAAGATCTATAGAGATAGATCAAGACACTTAATTGGACTTTCACAAAGCACATACCTTGATAAAGTTTTGAAGAAGTTCAAAATGGATCAGTCAAAGAAAGGGTTCTTGCCTCTGTTACAGGGTGTGAAGTTGAGTCAGACTCAATGCCCGACCACTGCAGAAGATAGAGAGAAACTGAAAGTCATTCCCTATGCCTCAGCCATAGGTTCTATCATGTATGCAATGCTGTGTACCAGACCTGATGTGTGCCTTGCTATAAGTTTAGCAGGGAGGTACCAAAGTAATCCAGGAGTGGATCACTGGACAGCGGTCAAGAACATCCTGAAATACCTGAAAACGACTAAGGATATGTTTCTCGTTTATGGAGGTGACAAAGAGCTTGTCGTAAATGGTTACGTCGATGCAAGCTTTGACACTGATCCGGATGACTCTAAGTCACAAACCGGATACGTACTTATATTGGATGGTGGAGCTGTCAGTTGGTGCAGTTCCAAGCAGAGCGTCGTGGCGGGATCTACGTGTGAAGCGGAGTACATAGTTGCTTCGGAAGCAGCAAATAAAGGAGTGTGGATGAAGGGGTTCATATCCAATCTAGGTGTAATACCTAGTGCATCGGGTCCAATGAAAATCTTTTGTGACAATACTGGAGCAATTGCCTTAGCGAAGGAATCCAGATTTCACAAGAGAACCAAACACATCAAGAGACGCTTCAACTCCATCCGCGATCAATTCAAGGAGGGAGACACAGAGATTTGCAAAATACATATGGATCTAAATGTTGCAAACCTGTTGACTAAGCCTCTTCCACGAGCAAAACATGATCAACACCAATACTCCATGGGTGTTAGAATCATTACTGTGTAATCTAGATTATTAACTCTAGTGCAAGTGGGAGACTGAAGGCAATATGCCCTAGAGGCAATAATAAAGTTGTTATTTATATTTCCTTATATCATGATAAATGTTTATTATTCATGCTAGAATTGTATTAACTGGAAACTTAGTACATGTGTGAATATATAGACAAAACAGAGTGTTCCTAGTATGCCTCTACTTGACTAGCTCGTTAATCAAAGATGGTTAAGTTTCTTGACCATTGACATGTGTTGTCATTTGATGAACGGGATCGCATCATTAGAGAATGATGTGATGGACAAGACCCATCCATTAGCTTAGGATAATGATCGTTAAGTTTTATTGCTATTGCTTTCTTCATGACTTATACATATTCCTCTGACTATGAGATTATGCAACTCCCGAATACCGGAGGAACACCTTGTGTGCTATCAAACGTCACAACGTAACTGGGTGATTATAAAGATGCTCTACAGGTGTCTCCGAAGGCGTTTGTTGGGTTGGCATAGATCAAGATTAGGATTTGTCACTCCGAGTATCGGAGAGGTATATCTGGGCCCTCTCGATAATGCACATCACTATAAGCCTTGCAAGCACTGTGACTAATGAGTTAGTTGCAGGATGATGCATTACGGAATGAGTAAAGAGACTTGCCGGTAACGAGATGTAACTAGGTATGAGGATACCGACGATCGAATCTCGGGCAAGTAACATACCGATGACAAAAGGAATAACGTATATTGTTATTGCGGTTTGACTGAGAAAGATCTTCGTAGAATATGTAGGAACCAATATGAGCATCCAGGTTCCGCTATTGGATATTGACTGAAGATGTGTCTCGGTCATGTCAACATAGTTCTCGAACCCGTAGGGTCCGCACGCTTATCGTTCGATGACGATTTGTATTATGAGTTATGTGTTTTGGTGACCGAAGTTTGGTAGGAGTCCCGGATGAGATCATGGACATGATGAGGAGTCTCGAAATAGTCGATAGGTAAATATTGATATATTGGACGATGATATTCGGACATCGGAATGGTTTCGGAAAAGTTCGGATATATTTTGGACTACCGAGGGGTTACCGGAACCCCCCGGGGAAGTATTGGGCCTACATGGGCCTTAGTGGAGAGAGAGGGGAGCCCGCAAGGGGTGGCACGCGCCCCCTCCAAGGGAGTCCGAATAGGACAAGGAGGAGGGGGTGCGGCCCCTTCCCTCTCCCTGTCCCTCTCCTTCCTTTTCCCCTCCGATGAGAAAGGAAAAAAGGGGGGATCCTACTAGGAGTGGAGTCCTAGTAGGACTCCCCCCCATGGCGCGCCCCCTTGGTGGCTGGCCTCCTCCTCCCCTCCTTTATATACGGGGCAGGGGGCACCCCAAAGCAACACAGTTGTTCTCTTAGCCATGTGCGGTGCCCCCCTCCACAGTTTACTCCTCCGGTCATAGCATCGTAGTGCTTAGGCGAAGCCTTGCGCAGATCACATCACCATCACCACGCCGTCATACTGACAAAATTCTCCCTCGACCCTCTGCTGGATCAAGAGTTCGAGGGAGGAGCTGAGCATATGCTGAACTCAGAGGTGTCGTACGTTCGGTACTAGATCGGTTGGATCGTGAAGATGTTTGACTACATCAACCGCGTTAACCTAACGCTTCCGCTTTCGGTCTACAAGGGTATGTGGACACACTCTCCCCCTCTCGTTGTTGTGCATCTCCTAGATAGATCTTGCCTGATCGTAGGAATTTTTTTGAAATAGCATGCTATGTTCCCCAACAGTGGTATCAGTGCCAGGTCTATGCGTAGATGATATGCACGAGTAGAAGACAAAGAGTTGTGGGTGATAATAGTCAAATTGCTTACCACCAACGTCTTATTTTGATTCAGCGGTATTGTTGGATGAAGTGGCCCGGACCAACCTTACATGACCACATTCATGAGACCGGTGCCGCCGACAGACATGCAACTTGTTTTGCATAAAGGTGGCCGGCGGGTGTCTGTTTCTCGAACTTTAGTTGAATCGAATTTGACTACGGCTGGTCCTTGTTGAAGGTTAAAACAGCACACTTGACGAAAAATCGTTGTGGTTTTGATGCGTAGGTAAGAACGGTTCTTGCTAGAAGCCCATAGCAGCCACGTAAGACTTGCAAAAACAAAGTAGAGGACGTCTAACTTGCTTTTGCAGGGCATGTTGTGGTCAAGACATGATGTGATATAAGTTATTGTCTGAGATGATCGTGTTTTGTAAATGTTATCGGCAACTGGCAGGAGCCTTATGGTTGTCACTTTATTGTATGAAATGCAATCGCCATGTAATTGCTTTACTTTATCACTATGTGGTAGCGATAGTTGTAGAGGCAATAGTTAGCGAGACGACAACGACGCTACGATGGAGATCAAGGTGAAAGCCGGTGACGATGGAGATCATGACGGTGCTTTGGAGATGGAGATCAAAGGCACAAGATGATGATGGCCATATCATGTCACATATTTTGATTGCATGTGATGTTTATCTTTTATGCATCTTATTTTTCTTAGTACGGCGGTAGCATTGTAAGATGATCCCTCACTAAATTTCAAGGTATAAGTGTTCTCCCTGAGTATGCACCGTTGCGACGTTCGTCGTGCCGAGACACCACGTGATGATCGGGTGTGATAAGCTCTACGTTCACATACAACGGGTGCAAGACAGTTTTGCACGTGCAGAATACTCGGCATAAACTTGACGAGCCTAGCATATACAGATATGGCCTCGGAACACTGAGACCGAAATGTCGAACGTGAATCGTATAGTAGATATGATCAACATAGAGATGTTCACCATTAAAAACTACTCCATCTCACGTGATGATCGGACAAGGTTTAGTTGATATGGATCACGTGATCATTTAGATGACTAGAGGGATGTCTATCTAAGTGGGAGTTCGTAAGTAATATGATTAATTGAACTTTAATTTATCATGAACTTAGTCCTGATACTTTTTGCATATCTATATTGTTGTAGATCAATGGCCCGTGCTACCGTTCCCTTGAATTTTAATGCATTCCTAGAGAAAGCTAAGTTGAAAGATGATGGTAGCAACTACACGTACTGGGTCCGTAACTTGAGGATTATCCTCATTGCTGCATAGAAGAATTATGTCCTGGAAGCACCGCAAGGTGCAAGGCCTGCTGCAGGAGCAACTACGGACGTTATGAACGTCTGGCAAGCTAAAGCTCATGACTACTCGATAGTTCAGTGTGCTATGCTTTACGGCTTAGAATCGGGACTTCAAAGATGTTTTGAACATGATGGAGCATATGAGATGTTCCAGGAGTTGAAGTTAATATTTCAAGCATATGCCCGAGTTGAGAGATATGAAGTCTCCAACAAGTTCTACAGCTGCAAGATGGAGGAGAATAGTTTAGTCAGTGAACACATACTCAGAATGTCTGGGTACCATAACCACTTGACTCAGCTGGGAGTTAATCTTCCTGATGATAGTGTCATTGACAGAGTTCTTCAATCACTGCCACCAAGCTATAAAGGCTTCGTGATGAACTATAACATGCAAGGGAGGGAAAAGACAATTCCCGAGCTCTTCGCGATGCTTGAGGTTGCGGAGGTAGAAATCAAGAAGGAGCATCAAGTGTTGATGGTTCGCAAGACCACTAGTTTCAAGAAAAAGGGCAAAGCGAAGAAGGGGAACTTCAAGAAGAATAGCAAGCAAGTTGCTACTCAAGGGAAGAAGCCCAATTCTGGACCAAAAGCCTGAAACTGAGTGCTTCTACTGCAAAGGGACTGGTCACTGGAAGCGGAACTGCCCCAAGTATTTGGCGGATAAGAAGGATGGCAAAGTGAAAGGTATATTTGATATACATTTTATTGATGTGTACCTTACTAATGCTCATAGTAGCTCCTGGGTATTTGATACTGGTTCTGTTGCTCATATTTGCAAATTGAAACAGGGGCTACGAATTAAATGAAGATGGCTAAGAACGAGGTGATGATGCGCATCAGAAATGGTTCCAAGGCCGATGTGATCGCCGTCGGCATGTTACCTCTACATCTACCTTCGGGATTAGTTTTAGACCCGAATAATTGTTATTTGGTGCCAGCGTTGAGCATGAACATTGTATCTGGATCTTGTTTGATGCGAGACGGTTATTCATTTGAATCAGAGAATAATGGTTGTTCTATTTATATGAGTAATATCTTTTATGGTCATGCACCCTTGATGAGTGGTCTATTTTTGTTGAATCTCAATCGTAGTGATACACATATTCATAATATTGAAGCCAAAAGATGCAAAGTTAATAATGATAGTGCGACTTATTTGGGGCACTGCCGTTTAGGTCATATTGGTGTAAAGAGCATGAAGAAACTCCATGCAGATGGACTTTTGGAATCATTTGATGCTTGTGAACTATACCTCATGGGCAAGATGACCAAGACTCCCTTCCCAGAACAATGGAGCGAGCCACTGACTTATTGGAAATAATACATACTAATGTATGCGGTCCGATGAGTGTTGAGGCTCGCGGCGGGTATCATTATTTTCTGACCTTCACATATGATTTGAGCAGATATGGGTATATCTACTGAATGAAACATAAGTCTAAAACATTCAATTCCTAGTTGTAGTTTTTAGTGCTTTCTTTAATTTCTTAGAGTACTATAGCTTTTCTTGTATAGTCTTTCTTTCTTTTTGTTCCCCCTCTTGAGGAACTTTGTACTTATTCTTTGCTCTTTATTAAAATGTTGTGGGGTGTAAGCCCTGCAGTCTACCAGGTCAAAAAAAAACATTCGAAAAGTTCAAAGAATTTCAGAGTGAAGTGGGAAATCATCGTAACAAGAAAATAAAGTTTCTACGATCTGGTTGTGGAGGAGAATATTTGAATTACGAGTTTGGTCTTCAATAAAAACAATGTGGAATAGTTTCACAACTCACGACACCTGGAACACCACAACGTAATGGTGTGTCCGAACATCGTAACCGTACTTTATTAGATATGGTGCAATCTATGACGTCTCTTATCGATTTACCACTATCGTTTTGGGGTTATGCTTTAGAGACGGCTGCATTCACGTTAAATAGGGCACCATCTAAATCCGTTGAGACGGCACCGTATGAAATGTGGTTTGGCAAGAAACCTAAGTTGTCGTTTCTTAAAGTTTGGGGTTGCAATGCTTATGTGAAAAAGCTTCAACCTGATAAGCTCGAACCCAAATCGGAGAAATGCGTCTTCATAGGATACCCAAAGGAAACTGTTGGGTACACCTTCTATCACAGATCCGAAGGCAAGATATTTATTGCTAAGAATGGATCCTTTCTAGAGAAGGAGTTTCTCTCGAAAGAAGTGAGTGGGAGGAAAGTAGAACTTGATGAGGTAGTTGTACCTTCTCTCGAATTGGAAAATGGTTCATCACAGAAGTTAGTTCCAGTGATGCCTACACCAATTAGAGAGGAAGTTAATGATGATGATCATGAAACTTCAGATCAATTTACTACCGAACCTCGTAGGTCAACCAGAGTACGGTCCACACCAGAGTGGTATGTAATCCTTTTCTGGAAGTCATGTTACTAGACCATGATGAACCTACGAACTATGAGGAAGCGATGATGAGCCTAGATTCCGCGAAATGGCTTGAGGCCATGAAATTTGAGATGGGATCCATGTATGAGAACAAAGTGTGGACTTTGGTTGACTTGCCCGATGATCGGTAAGCCATAGAGAATAGATGGATCTTCAAGAAGAAGACTGACGCTGACGGTAATGTTACTGTCTACAAAGCTCGACTTGTTGCAAAAGGTTTTTGACAAGTTCAAGGAGTTGACTACCATGAGACTTTCTCACTCGTAGCGATGCTTAAGTCTGTCCGAATCATGTTAGCAATTGCCGCATTTTATGATTATAAAATTTGGCAAATGGATGTCAAAACCGCATTCCTTAAAGGATTTCTTAAAGAAGAGTTCTATATGATGCAACCAGAAGGTTTTGTCGATCATAAAGGTACTAACAAAGTGTGCAAGCTCCAGCGATCCATTTATGGACTGGTGCAAGCATCTCGGAGTTGGAATATACGCTTTGATAGTGTGATCAAATCATATGGTTTTACACATACTTTTGGAGAAGCCTGTATTTACAAGAAAGTGAGTGGGAGCTCTATAGCATTTCTAATATTATATGTGCATGACATATTGTTGATTGGAAATAATACAGAATTTCTGGATAGCCTAAAAGGATACTTGAATAAGAATTTTCCAATGAAAGACGTCGGTGAAGCTGCTTACATATTGGGCATCAAGATCTATAGAGATAGATCAAGACGCTTAATTGGACTTTGAGAAAGCACATACCTTGATAAAGTTTTGAAGAAGTTCAAAATGGATCAGTCAAAGAAAGGGTTCTTGCCTGTGTTACAGGGTGTGAAGTTGAGTCAAACTCAATGCCCGACCACTTCAGAAGATAGAGAGAAAATGAAAGTCATTCCCTATGCCTCAGCCATAGGTTCTATCATGTATGCAATGCTGTGTAGCAGACCTGATGTGTGCCTTGCTATAAGTTTAGCGGGGAGGTACCAAAGTAATCTAGGAGTGGATCACTGGACATCGGTCAAGAACATCCTGAAATACCTGAAAAGGACTAAGGATATGTTTCTCGTTTATGGAGGTGACAAAGAGCTTGTCATAAATGGTTACATCGATGCAAGCTTTGACACTGATCCGGATGACTCTAAGTCACAAACCAGATACGTATTTATATTGAATGGTGGAGCTGTCAGTTGGTGCAGTTCCAAGCAGAGCGTCGTGGCGGGATCTACGTGTGAAGCGGAGTACATAGCTGCTTCGGAAGCAGCAAATGAAGGAGTGTGGATGAAGGAGTTCATATCCGATCTAGGTGTAATACCTAGTGCATCGGGTCCAATGAAAATGTTTTGTGACAATACTGGAGCAATTGCCTTAGCGAGGGAATCCATATTTCACAAGAGAACCAAACACATCAAGAGACGCTTCAACTCCATCCGCGATCAATTCAAGGAGGGATACATAGAGATTTGCAAAATACATATGGATCTAAATGTTGCAAACCTGTTGACTAAGCCTCTTCCACGAGAAAAACATGATCAACAACAATACTCCATGGGTGTTCGAATCATTACTGTGTAATCTAGATTATTAACTCTAGTGCAAGTGGGAGACTGAAGGCAATATGCCCTAGAGGCAATAATAAAGTTGTTATTTATATTTCCTTATATCATGATAATTATTAATTATGCATGCTAGAATTGTATTAACCGGAAACTTAGTACATGTGTGAATACATAGACAAAACAGAGTGTCCCTAGTATGCCTCTAATTGACTAGCTCGTTAATCAAAGATGGTTAAGTTTCCTGACCATTGACATGTGTTGTCATTTGATGAATGGGATCGCATCATTAGAGAATGATGTGATGGATAGGACCCATCCGTTAGCTTAGGATAATGATCGTTAAGTTTTATTGCTATTGCTTTCTTCATGACTTATACATATTCCTCTGACTATGAGATTATGCAACTCCCGAATACCGGAGGAACATCTTGTGTGCTATCAAACGTCACAACGTAACTGGGTGATTTTAAAGATGCTCTATAGGTGTCTCTGAAGGCGTTTGTTGGGTTGGCATATATCAAGATTAGGATTTGTCACTCCGAGTATCAGAGAGGTATCTCTGGGCCCTCTCGGTAATGCACATCACTATAAGCCTTGCAAGCAATGTGACTAATGAGTTAGTTGCAGGATGATGCATTACGGAACGAGTAAAGAGACTTGCCGGTAACTAGATTGAACTAGGTATGAGGATACCGACGATCGAATCTTGGGCAAGTAACATACCGATGACAAAAGGAATAACATATATTGTTATTGCGGTTTGACTGATAAAGATCTTCGCAGAATATGTAGGAACCAATCTGAGCATCTAGGTTCTGCTATTGGTTATTGACCCGAGATGTGTCTCGGTCATGTCTACATAGTTCTCCAACCCGTAGGGTCCGCACGCTTATCGTTCGATGATGATTTGTATTATGAGTTATGTGTTTTGGTGAATGAAGTTTGTTCGGAGTCCCGGATGAGATCACGGACATGATGAGGAGTCTCGACATAGTCGATAGGTAAAGAATGATATATTGGGCGATGATATTCGGACACTGGAATGGTTTCGGAAAGGTTCGGATATATTTCGGACAGCCGAGGGGTTACCGGAACCCCCCGGGGAAGTATTGGGCCTATATGGGCCTTAGTGGATAGAGGGGGGAGCCCGCAAGGGGTGGCGCGTGCCCCCTCCAAGGGAGTCCGAATAGGACAAGGAGGAGGGGGTGCGGCCTCATTCCCACTCCCTCTCCCTCTCCTTCCTTTCCCCCCTCCGATGAGAAAGGAAAAAGAGGGGGGCGAATCCTACTAGGAGTGGAGTCCTAGTAGGACTCCCCCCATGGCGCGCCCCCTTGGTGGCCGGCCTCCTCCTCCCCTCCTTTATATACGGGGGCAGGGGGCACCCCAAAGCAACATAGTTGTTCTCTTAGCCGTGTGCGGTGCCCCCCTCCACGGTTTACTCCTCCGGTCATAGCGTCGTAGTGCTTAGGCGAAGCCCTGCGCGGATCACATCACCATCACGACGCCGTCGTGCTGACAAAATTCTCCCTCGACCCTCTGCTGGATCAAGAGTTCGAGGGACGTCATCGAGCTGAACGTGTGCTGAACTTAGAGGTGCCGTACGTTCGGTACTAGATCGGTTGGATCGTGAAGATGTTCGACTACATCAACCGCGTTAACCTAACGATTCCGCTTTCGGTCTATGAGGGTACGTGGACACACTCTCCCCCTTTCGTTGTTGTGCATCTCCTAGATAGATCTTGCCTGATCGTAGGAATTTTTTTGAAATAGCATGCTACGTTCCCCAACAGTGGTATCAGAGCCAAGTCTATGCGTAGATGATATGCACGAGTAGAACACAAAGAGTTGTGGGTGATAATAGTCAAATTGCTTACCACCAACGTCTTATTTTGATTCAGCGGTATTGTTGGATGAAGCGGCCCGGACCAACCTTACATGACCACATTCATGAGACCGGTTCCGCCGACAGACATGCAACTGGTTTTGCATAAAGGTGGCTGGCGGGTGTCTGTTTCTCCAATTTTAGTTGAATCGAATTTGACTACGACTGGTCCTTGTTGAAGGTTAAAACAACATCCTTGACGAAAAATCGTTGTGGTTTTGATGCGTAGGCAAGAATGGTTCTTGCTAGAAGCCCATAGCAGCCACGTAAGAGTTGTAACAACAAAGTAGAGGACGTCTAACTTGTTTTTGCAGGGCATGTTGTGATGTGATATGGTCAAGACATGATGTGATATAAGTTATTGTCTGAGATGATCGTGTTTTGTAAAAGTTATCGGCAACTGGCAGGAGCCTTATGGTTGTCACTTTATTGTATGAAATGCAATCGCCATGTAATTGCTTTACTTTATCACTATGCGGTAGCGATAGTTGTAGAAGCAATAGTTAGCGAGACGACAACGACGCTATGATGGAGATCAAGGTGTCAAGCTGGTGACGATGGAGATCATGCGGTGCTTTGGAGATGGAGATCAAAGGCACAAGATGATGATGGCCATATCGTGTCACATATTTTGATTGCATGTGATGTTTATCTTTTATGCATCTTATTTTGCTTAGTACGGCGGTAGCATTATAAGATGATCCCTCACTAAATTTCAAGGTATAAGTGTTCTCCCTGAGTATGCACCGTTGCGACGTTCGTCGTGCCGAGACACCACATGATGATCGGGTATGATAAGCTCGACGTTCACATACATTGGGTGCAAGACAGTTTTGCACGTGCAGAATACTCGGGATAAACTTGACGAGCCTAGCATATGCAGATATGGCCTCGGAACACTGAGACCGAAAGGTCGAACGTGAATCCTATAGTAGATATGATCAACATAGAGATGTTCACCATTGAAAACTACTCCATCTCACGTGATGATCGGACAAGGTTTAGTTGATATGGATCACGTGATCATTTAGATGACTAGAGGGATATCTATCTAAGTGGGTGTTCGTAAGTAATATGATTAATTGAACTTTAATTTAACATGAACTTAGTCCTGATAATTTTTTGCATATCTATGTTGTTGTAGATCAAGGGCCCATTCCCTTGAATTTTAATGCGTTCCTAGAGAAAGCTAAGTTGAAAGATGATGGTAGCAACTACACGGACTGGGTCCGCAACTTGAGGATTATCCTCATTGCTGCACAGAAGAATTACGTCCTGGAAGCACCGCTAGGTTCAAGGCCTACTGCAGGAGCAACTGCAGACGTTATGAACGTCTGGCAAGCTAAAGCTGATGACTACTCGATAGTTCAGTGTGCCATGCTTTACGGCTTAGAATCGGGACTTCAAAGATGTTTTGAACGTCATGGAGCATATGAGATGTTCCCGGAGTTGAAGTTAATATTTCAAGCAAATGCCCGAGTTGAGAGATATGAAGTCTCCAACAAGTTCTACAGCTGCAAGATGGAGGAGAATAGTTCTGTCAGTGAACACATACTCAGAATGTCTGGGTACCATAACCACTTGACTCAGCTGGGAGTTAATCTTCCTGATGATAGTGTCATTGACAGAGTTTTTCAATCACTGCCACTAAGCTATAAAGGCTTCATGGTGAACTATAACATGCAAGGGATGGAATAGACAATTCCCGAGCTCTTCGCGATGCTTAAGGTTTCGGAGGTAGAAATCAAGAAGGAGCATCAAGTGTTGATGGTTCGCAAGACCACTAGTTTCAAGAAAAAGGGCAAAGGGAAGAAGGGGAACTTCAAGAAGAATAGCAAGCAAGTTGCTGCTCAAGGGAAGAAGCCCAAGTCTGGACCTAAGCTTGAAACTGAGTGCTTCTACTGCAAAGGGACTGGTCACTGGAAGCGGAATTGCCCCAGGTATTTGGCGGATAAGAAGGATTGCAAAGTGAAAGGTATATTTGATATACATGTTATGATGTGTACCTTACTAATGCTCATAGTAGCTCCTGGGTATTTGATAATGGTTCTGTTGTTCATATTTGCAACTTGAAACAGGGGCTACGAATTAAACGAAGATGGCTAAGGACGAGGTGATGATGCGCGTCAGAAATGGTTCCAAGGTCGATGTGATCGCCGTCGGCATGCTACCTCTACATCTACCTTCGGAATTAGTTTTAGACCTGAATAATAATTATTTGGTGCCAGCGTTGAGCATGAACATTATATCTGGATCTTGTTTGATGCGGGACGGTTATTCATTTGAATCAGAGAATAATGGTTGTTCTATTTATATGAGTAATATCTTTTATGGTCATGCACCCTTGATGAGTGGTCTAGTTTTGTTGAATCTCGATCGTAGTGATACACATATTCATAATATTGAAGCCAAAAGATGCAAAGTTAATAATGATAGTGCAACTTATTTGTGGCACTGTCGTTTAGGTCATATTGGTGTAAAGCGCATGAAGAAACTCCATGCAGATGGACTTTTGGAATCACTTGATGCTTGCGAACCATACCTCATGGGCAAGATGACCAAGACTCCGTTCTCCAGAACAATGGAGCGAGCCACTGACTTATTGGAAATAATACATACTGATGTATGCGGTCCGATGAGTGTTGAGGCTCGCGGCGGGTATCATTATTTTCTGACCTTCACAGATGATTTGAGTAGATATGGGTATATCTACTTAATGAAACATAAGTCTGAAACATTTGAAAAGTTCAAAGAATTTCAGAGTGAAGTGGGAAATCATTGTAACAACAAAATAAAGTTTCTACAATCTGATTGTGGAGGACAATATTTGAATTACGAGTTTGGTCTTCATTTGAAACAATGTGGAATAGTTTCGCAACTCACGCCACCTGGAACACCACAACGTAATGGTGTGTCGGAACATCGTAACCGTACTTTATTAGATATGGTGCGATCTATGATGTCTTTTACTAATTTACCACTATCGTTTTGGGGTTATGCTTAGAGACGGCTGCATTCACGTTAAATAGGGCACCATCTAAATCCGTTGAGACGACACCGTATGAAATGTGGTTTGGCAAGAAACCTAAGCTGTCGTTTCTTAAAGTTTGGGGTTGCAATGCTTATGTGAAAAAGCTTCAACCTGATAAGCTCGAACCCAAATCGGAGAAATGCGTCTTCATAGGATACCCAAAGGAAACTGTTGGGTACACCTTCTATCACAGATCCGAAGGCAAGATATTTATTGCTAAGAATGGATCCTTTCTAGAGAAGGTGTTTCTATCGAAAGAAGTGAGTGGGAGGAAAGTAGAACTTGATGAGGTAGTTGTACCTTCTCTCGAATTGGAAAATGGTTCATCACAGAAGTCAGTTCCAGTGATGCCTACACCAATTAGTGAGGAAGTTAATGATGATGATCGTGAAACTTCAGATCAAGTTACTACCGAACCTCGTAGGTCAACCAGAGTACGGCCCACACCAGAGTGGTACAGTAATCCTATTCTGGAAGTCATGTTACTAGACCATGATGAACCTACGAACTATGAGGAAGCGATGATGAGCCTAGATTCCGCGAAATGGCTTGAGGCCATCAAATCTGAGGTGGGATCCATGTATGAGAACAAAGTGTGGACTTTGGTTGACTTGCTCGATGATCAGCAAGCCATAGAGGATAGATGGACCTTCAAGAAGAAGACTGACGCTGACGGTAATGTTATTGTCTACAAAGCTTGACTTGTTGCAAAAGGTTTTCAACAAGTTCAAGGAGTTGACTATGATGAGACTTTCTCACCCGTAGCGATGCTTAAGTCTGTCCGAATCATGTTAGCAATTGCCGCATTTTATGATTATAAAATTTGGCAAATGGATGTGGATGACATATTATTGATTGGAAATAATAAAGAATTTTTGGATAGCATAAAAGGATACTTGAATAAGAATTTTCCAATGAAAGACCTCGGTGAAGCTGCTTACATATTGGGCATCAAAATCTATAGAGATAGATCAAGACGCTTAATTGGACTTCACAAAGCACATACCTTGATAAAGTTTTGAAGAAGTTCAAAATGGATCAGTCAAAGAAAGGGTTCTTGCCTGTGTTACAGGGTGTGAAGTTGAGTCAGACTCAATGCCCGACCACTGCAGAAGATAGAGAGAAAATGAAAGTCATTCCCAATGCCTCAGCCATAGGTTCTATCATGTATGCAATGTTGTGTACCAGACCTGATGTGTGCCTTGCTATAAGTTTAGGAGGGAGGTACCAAAGTAATCCAGGAGTGGATCACTTGACAGCGGTCAAGAACATCCTGAAATACCTGAAAAGGACTAAGGATATGTTTCTCGTTTATGGAGGTGACAAAGAGCTTATCGTAAATGGTTATGTCGATGCAATCTTTGACACTGATCCGGATGACTCTAAGTCACAAACCAGATACGTATTTATATTGAATGGTGGAGCTGTCAGTTGGTGTTGTTCCAAGCAGAGCGTCATGGCGGGATCTACGTGTGAAGCGGAGTACATAGCTGCTTCAGAAGCAGCAAATGAAGGAGTGTGGATGAAGGAGTTCATATCCGATCTAGGTGTAATACCTAGTGCATCGGGTCCAATGAAAATCTTTTGTGACAATACTGGAGCAATTGCCTTAGCGAAGGAATCCAGATTTCACAAGAGAACCAAACACATCAAGAGATGCTTCAACTCCATCCGCGATCAATTCAAGGAGGGAGACATAGAGCTTTGCAAAATACATATGGATCTAAATGTTGCAAACCTGTTGACTAAGCCTCTTCCATGAGCAAAACATGATCAACACCAATACTCCATGGGTGTTAGAATCATTACTGTGTAATCTAGATTATTAACTCTAGTGCAAGTGGGAGACTGAAGGCAATATGCCCTAGAGGCAATAATAAAGTTGTTATTTATATTTCCTTATATCATGATAAATGTTTATTAATCATGCTAGAATTGTATTAACTGGAAACTTAGTACATGTGTGAATACATAGACAAAACAGAGTGTCCCTAGTATGCCTCTACTTGACTAGCTCGTTAATCAAAGATGGTTAAGTTTTCTGACCATTGACATGTGTTGTCATTTGATGAACGGGATCGCATCATTAGAGAATGATGTGATGGACAAGACCCATCAGTTAGCTTAGCATAATGATCGTTAAGTTTTATTGCTATTGCTTTCTTCATGACTTATACATATTCCTCTGACTATGAGATTATGCAACTCCCGAATACCGGAGGAACACCTTGTGTGCTATCAAACATCACAACGTAACTGGGTGATTATAAAGATGCTCTACATGTGTCTGTGAAGGTGTTTGTTGGGTTGGCATAGATCAAGATTAGGATTTGTCACTCCGAGTATCGGAGAGGTATCTCTGGGCCCTCTCGGTAATGCACATCACCATAAGCCTTGCAAGCACTGTGACTAATGAGTTAGTTGCAGGATGATGCATTACGAAACGAGTAAAGAGACTTGGCGGTAACGAGATGTAACTAGGTATGAGGATACCGACGATCGAATCTCAGGCAAGTAACATACCGATGACAAAATGAATAATGTATATTGTTATTGCGGTTTGACTGATAAAGATCTTCGCGGAATATGTAGGAACCAATATGAGCATCCAGGTTCCGCTATTGGTTATTAACCGGAGATGTGTCTCAGTCATGTCTACATAGTTCTCGAACCCGTAGGGTCCGCACGCTTATCGTTCGATGATGATTTGTATTATGAGTTATGTGTTTTGGTGACCGAAGTTTGTTCGGAGTCCCGGATGAGATCATGGACATGATGAGGAGTCTCGAAATAGTTGATAGGTAAATATTGATATATTGGATGATGGTATTCGGACACCAGAATGGTTTCGGAAAGGTTAGGATATATTTTGGAGTACCGAGGGGTTACCGGAACCCCGCGGGGAAGTATTGGGACTACATGTGCCTTAGTGGAGAGAGAGGGGAGCCCGCAAGGGGTGGCGCGCGGCCTCCTCCAAGGGAGTCTGAATAGGACAAGGAGGAGGGGGTGTGGCCCCCTTCCCTCTCCCTCTCCCTCTCCTTCCTTTTCCCCTCCGATGATAAAGGAAAGGGGGGGGGGGGCGAATCCTACTAGGAGTGGAGTCCTAGTAGGACTCCCCCCATGGCGCACCCCCTTGGTGGCCGGCCTCCTCCTCCCCTCCTTCATATATGGGGGCAGGGGGCACCCGAAAGCAACACAGTTGTTCTCTTAGCCGTGTGCGGTGACCCCCTCCATAGTTTACTCCTCCGGTCATAGCGTCATAGTGCTTAAGCGAAGCCCTGCGCGGATCACATCACCATCACCACGCCGTCGTGCTGACGAAATTCTCCCTCGACCCTCTGCTGGATCAAGAGTTCGAGGGACGTCATCGAGCTGAACGTGTGCTGAACTCAGAGGTGTCGTACGTTCGGTACTAGATCGGTTGGATGGTGAAGACGTTCGACTACATCAACCGCGTTAACCTAACGTTTCCGCTTTCGGTCTACGAGGGTACGTGGACACGCTCTCCCCCTCTCATTGTTGTGCATCTCCTAGATAGATCTTGCCTGATCGTATGATTTTTTTTGAAATAGCATGCTACGTTCCCCAAGAGTGGTATCAGAGCCAGGTCTATGCGTAGATGATATGCACGAGTAGAACACAACGAGCTGTGGGTGATAATAGTCATATTGCTTACCACCAACATCTTATTTTGATTCGGCGGTATTGTTGGATGAAGCGGCCTGGACCAACCTTACATGACCACATTCATGAGACCGGTTCCGCCGACAGACATGCAAAATGTTTTGCATAAAGGTGGCTGGCGGGTGTCTGTTTCTCCAACTTTTGTAGCGACCAGACCTCAAACAGTGTGATCTGGTGCATCAGTGTCATCCCTGGATCGGTAATGCTGACACGCACAGTACTTGAGGATTTATAACAAAGTAGAAATTGCACACTTATTACATCGAATGTCTCAAAAGAGAAGTTATTACAATAAATATGGCTTAAGGCCATCTGCTACCTCTTGAGCACTGCGTTGGTTTTCCCTTGAAGAGGAAAGCGTGATGCAGCAAAGTAGCGTAAGTATTTCCCTCGGTTTTTGAGAACCAAGGTATCAATCCAGTAGGAGGCTACGCGTGAGTCCCTCGCACCTACACAAAACAAATAAATCCTCGCAACCAACGCGATAAGGGGTTGTCAATCCCTTCACGGTCACTTACGAGAGTGAGATCTGATAGATATGATAGGATAATATTTTTGGTATTTTTGTGATAAAGATGCAAAGTAAAATAAAAGCAAAGGAAATAACTAAGTGTTGGAAGATTAATATGATGAAGATAGACCCAGGGGCCATAGGTTTCACTAGTGGCTTCTCTCAAGAGCATAAGTATTTTACGGTGGGTGAACGAATTACTGTTGAGCAATTGACAGAATTGAGCATAGTTATGAGAATATCTAGGTATGATCATGTATATAGGCATCACGTCTGAGACAAGTAGACCGACTCCTGCCTGCATCTACTACTTTTACTCCACTCATCGACCGCTATCCAGCATGCATCTACAGTATTAAGTTCATGAAAACAGAGTAACGCCTTAAGCAAGATGACATGATGTAGAGGGATAAATTCATGCAATATGATAAAAACCCCATCTTGTTATCCTCGATGGCAACAATACAATACATGCCTTGCTGTCCCTACTGTCACTAGGAAAGGACACCGCAAGATTGAACCCAAAGCTAAGCACTTCTCCCATTGCAAGAAAGATCAATCTAGTAGGCCAAACCAAACTGATAATTCGAAGAGACTTGCAAAGATAACCAATCATACATAAAAGAATTCAGAGAAGATTCAAATATTGTTCATAGATAAACTTGATCATAAACCCACAATTCATCGGTCTCAACAAACACACCGCAAAAAGAAGATTACATCGAATAGATCTCCACGAGAGAGGGGGAGAACATTGTATTGAGATTCAAAAAGAGAGAAGAAGCCATCTAGCTACTAACTATGGACCCGAAGGTCTGAGGTAAACTACTCACACTTCATCGGAGAGGCTATGGTGATGATGTAGAAGCCCTCCGTGATGGATGCCCCCTCCGGCGGAGCTCCAGAACAGGCCCCAAGATGGGATCTCGTGGGTACAGAAGGTTGCGGCGGTGGAATTAGGTTTTTGGCTCTGTATCTAATCGTTTGGGGGTACGTAGGTATATATAGGAGGAAGAAGTACGTCGGTGGAGCAACAGGGGGGCACGAGGGTGGAGGGCGCGCCCTGGGGGGGTAGGCGCCCCCTACCTCGTGGCCTCCTGGAAGCTTCCCTTACGTAGGGTCCAAGTCTCCTGGATCATGTTCGTTCCAAAAATCACGCTCCCGAAGGTTTCATTCCGTTTGGACTCCGTTTGATATTCTTTTTCTGCGAAACTCTGAAATAGGCAAAAAACAGCAATTCTGGGCTGGGCCTCCGGTTAATAGGTTAGTCCCAAAAATAATATAAAAGTGAATAATAAAGCCCAATATTGTCCAAAACAGTAGATAATATAGCATGGAGCAATCAAAAGTTATAGATACGTTGGAGACGTATCAAGCATCCCCAAGCTTAATTCCTGCTCGTCCTCGAGTAGGTAAATGATAAAAACAGAATTTTTGATGCGGAGTGCTACTTGGCATAATTTCAATGCAATTCTTCTTAATTGTGGTATGAATATTCAGATCCGAAAGATTCAAGATAAAAGTTCATATTGACATAAAAATAATAATACTTTAAGCATACTAACTAAGCAATTATGTCCCCTCAAAATAACATGGCCAAAGAAGGTTCATCCCTACAAAATCATATAGTTTAGTCATGCTCCATTTTCGTCACACAAGAATGCTCTCATTATGCACAACCCCGATGACAAGCCAAGCAATTGTTTCATACTTTAGTAATCTCAAACTTTATAAACCTTCACGCAATACGTGAGCGTGAGCCATGGATATAGCACTATGGGTGGAATAGAGTATAATGATGGGGGTTATGTGGAGAAGACAAAAAAGGACAAAGTCTCACATCAACGAGGCTAATCAATGAGCTATGGAGATGCCCATCGATTGATGTTAATGCAAGGAGTAGGGATTGCCATGCAACTGATGCACTAGAGCTATAAATGTATGAAAGCTCAACAAAAGAAACTAAGTGGGTGTGCATCCAACTTGCTTGCTCATGAAGACCTAGGGCACTTGAGGAGGCCCATTGTTGGAATATACAAGCCAAGTTCTATAATGAAAAATTCCCACTAGTATATGAAAGTGACAAAACAAGAGACTCTCTATCATGGAGATTATGGTGCTACTTTGAAGCACAAGTGTGGAAAAAAGGATAGTAGCATTGTCCCTTTTTATTTCTTTTGTTGGGCCTTTTTTTGGCCTTTTTCTTTTTTTGGGACAATGCTCTATTAAATTATGATCATCACACTTCTATTTATTTACAACTCAATGATTACAACTCGATACTAGAACAAAGTATGACTCTATATGAATGCCTTCGGCGGTGTACCGGGATATGCAATGAATCTAGAGTGACATGTATGAAAGAATTATGAACGGTGGCTTTGCCACAAATACTATGTCAACTACATGATCATGCTAAGCAATATGACAATGATGAATGTGTCATGCTAAACGGAATGGTGGAAAGTTGCATGGCAATATATCTCGGAATAGCTATGGAAATGCCATAATAGGCAGGTATGGTGGCTGTTTTGAGGAAGATATAAGGAGGTTTATGTGTGAAAGAGCGTATCATATCACGGGGTTTGGATGCACCGGCGAAGTTTGCACCAACTCTCAATGTGAGAAAGGGCAATGCACGGTACCGAAGAGGCTAGCAATGATGGAAAGGAGAGAGTGCGTATAATCCATGGACTCAACATTAGTCATAAAGAACTCACATACTTATTGCAAAAATCTACAAGTCATCAAAAAACAAGCACTACGCGCATGCTCCTAGGGGGATAGATTGGTAGGAAAAGACCATCGCTCGTCCCCGACCGCCACTCATAAGGAGGACAATCAAAGAACACCTCATGTTTCAAATTTGTTACATAACGTTTACCATACGTGCATGCTACGGGACTTGCAAACTTCAACACAAGCATTTCTCAAATTCACAACTACTCAACTAGCACAACTTTAATATTATTACATCCATATCTCAAAACAATCATCAAGTATCAAACTTCTCTTAGTATTCAACACACTCATAAGAATTTTTTTACAAATCTTGAATACCTAGCATATTAGGATTATTTAAGCAAATTACCATGCTATTTAAGACTCTCAAAATAATCTAAGTGAAGCATGAGAGATCAATAGTTTCTATAAAACAAATCCACCACCGTGCTCTAAAAGATATAAGTGAAGTACTAGAGCAAAACTATATAACTCAAAAGATATAAGTGAAGCACATAGAGTATTCTAATAATTTCCGAATCATGTATGGCTCTCTCAAAAGGTGTGTACAGCAAGGATGATTGTGGTAAACTAAAAAGCAAAGACTCAAATCATACAAGACGCTCCAAGCAAAACACATATCATGTGGTGAATAAAAATATAGCTCCAAGTAAAGTTACCGATGGAAGTAGACGGAAGAGGGGATGCCTTCCGGGGCATCCCCAAGCTTTGGCTTTTTGGTGTCCTTAGATTATCTTGGGGATGCCATGGGCATCCCCAAGCTTAGGCTCTTGCCACTCCTTGTTCCATAATCCATCAAATCTTTCACCCAAAACTTGAAACTTCACAACACAAAACTTAACAGAAATCCCGTGAGCTCTGTTAGCGAAAGAAAACAAAAGAACACTTCAAGGTACTGTAATGAACTCATTCTTTATTTATATTGGTGTTAAACCTACTTTATTCCAACTTCTCTATGGTTTATAAACTATTTTACTAGCCATAGATTCATCAAAATAACCAAACAACACACGAAAAACTGAATCTGTCAAAAACAGAACAGTCTGTAGTAATCTGTAACTAACGCAAACTTCTGGAACTCCAAAAAATCAGCCAAAATAGTAAGACCTAGGAAATTTGTTTATTGATCAGCAGCAATTGGAATCAGTATTTTATCACGTTCTGGTGATTTTTAACAATTGTTTTCGTGAACAGAAAGTTTCTGGAAATTACAGCAAGATCAAATAACTATCATCCAAGAAGATCCTATAGATTTAACTTGGCACAAACACTAATTAAAACATAAAAACACATCTAACTAGAGGCTAGATCAAGGATTTATTCCTAAACAGAAGCAAAAGCAAAAAAACTAAAACTAAAATTGGGTTGCCTCCCAACAAGCGCTATCGTTTAACGCCCCTAGCTAGGCATAAAAGCAAGAATAGATCTAGGTATTGCCATCTTTGGTAGGCAATCCATAAGTGGCTCTCATGATAGATTCATATGGTAATTTTATTTTCTTCCTAGGGAAGTGTTCCATGCCTTTATTTAATGGAAATTGGAATCTAATATTCCCTTCCTTCATATCAATAATTGCACCAATCATTCTAAGGAAAGGTCTACCAAGAATAATAGGACATGAAGGATTGCAATCTATATCAAGAATGATAAAATCTACGGGCACATAATTCCTATATGCAACAATAAGAACATCATTAATTCTTCCCATAGGTTTCTTAATAGTGGAATCCGCAAGGTGCAAGTTTAGAGAGCAATCATCAAAATCACGGAAATCTAGCAAATCGCACAAAGTTTTGGGAATAGTGGAAACACTAGCACCCAAATCACATAAAGCATAGAACTCATGATCCTTAATATTAATTTTAATAGTAGGTTCCCACTCATCATAAAGTTTTCTAGGGATAGAAACTTCCAACTCAAGCTTTTCTTCATAAGATTGCATCAAGGCATCAACGATATGTTTAGTAAACGCTTTAGTTTGACTATAAGCATGAGGAGAATTTAGCACGGATTGCAACAAGGAAATATAATCAATCAAAGAGCAATTTTCATAATTAAATTCCTTGAAATCCAAAATAGTGGGTTTATTAGCATCTAGGGTTTTGATTTCTTCAATCCCACTTTTATCAAATTTAGCATCAAGATCTAAGAACTCCGAATTTTTGGAACGCTTTCTAGGTAAAGGTGGATCATATTCAGTCCCATCATTATCAAGATTCATATTGCAAAACAAAGATTTAATAGGGGACACATCAATAACTTTTAGATCTTCATCTTTATTTACATAGAAATCCGGTTTAGCGGCCATCTTATTAACTAAGGTAGCCTGCTTATCCGATATTTCAGCTATCAATTTTTCAAGACGAGCAATTTGGGATCTCAAACCATCAAATTCTTTAGACATATCATCGAGCTCTTTATTCATATAACTCATAAAGCTTTTTTGTTCCTTAAGCTCATTTCTGAAGAAATTATTATGTTCAAATTGCAAAACCATAAAACTCCCGACGTTGCTTTCGATCTCTTCTAACCTTTTAAGGTGAAGATCACCAAATCTAGGTAGCGTCATCGTGAAAAACAAGCAATCCAACACACGAGCAAACAAAAAGCAAGCGAAAAAGAGGCGAACAAAAAAGAGAGGGCGAATAAAACAGCAAGGATGAAGTTGGGGAGAGGAAAATGAGAGGCAAATGGCAAATAATGTAATGCGGGAGATAAGGGTTTGTGATGGGTACATGGTATGTTGACTTTTGCGTAGACCTCCCCGGCAACGGCGCCAGAAATCCTTCTTGCTACCTCTTGAGCACTGCGTTGGTTTTCCCTTGAAGAGGAAAGGGTGATGCAGCAAAGTAGCGTAAGTATTTCCCTTAGTTTTTGAGAACCAAGGTATCAATCCAGTAGGAGGCTACGCGTGAGTCCCTCGCACCTACACAAAACAAATAAATCCTCGCAACCAACGCGATAAGGGGTTGTCAATCCCATCACGGTCACTTACGAGAGTGAGATCTGATAGATATGATAGGATAATATTTTTGGTATTTTTGTGATAAAGATGCAAAGTAAAATAAAAGCAAAGTAAAAAGCAAAGGAAATAACTAAGTGTTGGAAGATTAATATAATGAAGATAGACCCGGGGGCCATAGGTTTCACTAGTGGCTTCTCTCAAGAGCATAAGTATTTTACGGTGGGTGAATGAATTACTGTTGAGCAATTGACAGAATTGAGCATAGTTATGAGAATATCTAGGTATGATCATGTATATAGGCATCACGTCCGAGACAAGTAGACCGACTCCTGCCTGCATCTACTACTATTACTCCACTCATCGACCGCTATCCAGCATGCATCTAGAGTATTAAGTTCATGAAAACATAGTAACGCCTTAAGCAAGATGACATGATGTAGAGGGATAAATTCATGCAATATGATAAAAACCCCATCTTGTTATCCTCGATGGCAACAATACAATACATGCCTTGCTGTCCCTACTGTCACTGGGAAAGGACACCGCAAGATTGAACCCAAAGCTAAGCACTTCTCCCATTGCAAGAAAGATCAATCTAGTAGGCCAAACCAAACTGATAATTCGAAGAGACTTGCAAAGATAACCAATCATACATAAAAGAATTCAGAGAAGATTCAAATATTGTTCATAGATAAACTTGATCATAAACCCACAATTCATCGGTCTCAACAAACACACCGCAAAAAGAAGATTACATCGAATAGATCTCCACGAGAGAGGGGGAGAACATTGTATTGAGATTCAAAAAGAGAGAAGAAGCCATCTAGCTACTAACTATGGACCCGAAGGTCTGAGGTAAACTACTCACACTTCATCGGAGAGCCTATGGTGATGATGTAGAAGCCCTCCGTGATGGATGCCCCCTCCGGCGGAGCTCCAGAACAGGCCCCAAGATGGGATCTCGTGGGTACAGAAGGTTGCGGCGGTGGAATTAGGTTTTTGGCTCTGTATCTAATCGTTTGGGGGTACGTAGGTATATATAGGAGGAAGAAGTACGTCGGTGGAGCAACAAGGGGGGCACGAGGGTGGAGGGCGCGCCCTGGGGGGGTAGGCGCCCCCTACCTCGTGGCCTCCTGGAAGCTTCCCTTACGTAGGGTCCAAGTCTCCTGGATCATGTTCGTTCCAAAAATCACGCTCCCGAAGGTTTCATTCCGTTTGGACTCCGTTTGATATTCTTTTTCTGCGAAACTCTGAAATAGGCAAAAAACAGCAATTCTGGGCTGGGCCTCCGGTTAATAGGTTAGTCCCAAAAATAATATAAAAGTGAATAATAAAGCCCAATATTGTCCAAAACAGTAGATAATATAGCATGGAGCAATCAAAAGTTATAGATACGTTGGAGACGTATCAAGCATCCCCAAGCTTAATTCCTGCTCGTCCTCGAGTAGGTAAATGATAAAAACAGAATTTTTGATGCGGAGTGCTACTTGGCATAATTTCAATGCAATTCTTCTTAATTGTGGTATGAATATTCAGATCCGAAAGATTCAAGATAAAAGTTCATATTGACATAAAAATAATAATACTTTAAGCATACTAACGAAGCAATTATGTCCCCTCAAAATAACATGGACAAAGAAGGTTCATCCCTACAAAATCATATAGTTTAGTCATGCTCCATTTTCGTCACACAAGAATGCTCTCATTATGCACAACCCCGATGACAAGCCAAGCAATTGTTTCATACTTTAGTAATCTCAAACTTTATAAACCTTCACGCAATACGTGAGCGTGAGCCATGGATATAGCACTATGGGTGGAATAGAGTATAATGATGGGGGTTATGTGGAGAATATCTAGGTATGATCATGTATATAGGCATCACGTCCGAGACAAGTAGACCGACTCCTGCCTGCATCTACTACTATTACTCCACTCATCAACCGCTATCCAGCATGCATCTAGAGTATTAAGTTCATGAAAACAGAGTAACGCCTTAAGCAAGATGACATGATGTAGAGGGATAAATTCATGCAATATGATAAAAAAACCCATCTTGTTATCCTCGATGGAAACAATACAATACGTGCCTTGCTGCCCCTACTGTCACTGGGAAAGGACACCGCAAGACTGAACCCAAAGCTAAGCACTTCTCCCATTGCAAGAAAGATCAATCTAGTAGGCCAAACCAAACTGATAATTCGAAGAGACTTGCAAAGATAACCAATCATACATAAAAGAATTCAGAGAAGATTCAAATATTGTTCATAGATAAACTTAATCATAAACCCACAATTCATCGGTCTCAACAAACACACCGCAAAAAGAAGATTACATCGAATAGATCTCCACGAGAGAGGGGGAGAACATTGTATTGAGATCCAAAAAGAGAGAAGAAGCCATCTAGCTACTAACTATGGACCCGAAGGTATGAGGTAAACTACTCACACTTCATCGGAGAGGCTATGGTGATGATGTATAAGCCCTCCGTGATGGATGCCCCCTCCGGCGGAGCTCAGGAACAGGCCCCAAGATGGGATCTCGTGGGTACAGAAGGTTGCGGCGGTGGAATTAGGTTTTTGGCTCCGTATCTGATCGTTTGGGGGTACGTAGGTATATATAGGAGGAAGAAGTACGTCGGTGGAGCAACAAGGGGCCCATGAGGGTGGAGGGCGCGCCCTGGGGGGGTAGGCGCGCCCCCTACCTCGATCTGGACTAAAGTCAAATTTTACAGTGGCAAAAACTTATTTAAGTTGATTAAACAGAAAGAGGGCTTCGAGACGAAACTGTAGGCGCTTGAATCGCCTGATTCCGATAAACGAGCGAAAAGATAAACTAAAACGAAAATCGGATCAGAAATCGCGATCGAAAATAATCGTGAAAAATCCGAGAAAAAGAAAAATTGACGAATAGGCTAACGAATGAATGTTTGCTGTCTGCGGCTAAATGTTGAAAATCGTTCGTTAAAACGAACGAACGGGCGTTCGCTAAGTAACTAAACCGGAAAAAATTAAAAAATAAAACCGATCTAAATAGAAAAAACAACCGCGGTTATTTTTAGAAAAAACCCGACGGTTTTCTAACGAAAGCCGCCGCGGCGGCGGCTACCTTGATGAATCCGGCGAGGGCGGCAGCGGGTCCGGCGGTGGTGGTCGGCAGCGACGGGCGGCGGGGCGACGGCGGGTGGCGGCGGGGTCGGCGGCGGTGGTCGGTGGCGGTGACGGCGACGTGGCTGCGAGGGGCGGCGGCGAGTCCGGCGGCGGCGGCGCGGGTTTCAAGGCGAGGCTAGGGTTTTGGGTGCGGGGCTAGCGGCTCGGGCCGTCGGCCTTTAAAGGGCCGGCCGGGTACAGTGTCCCAGGCGGACACGGCCCGGTTAGGTCGGTAACTTTTTTTTTAATTATTCCACGCAGAAAAAAATAAAAGAAATACTAAACGGGCTCCAAAAATCCTGAAATAATTTTTCCCCGTCCTCTAAAAATATAGTGGACAAGGTGAACATTTATTTGGGACTCTAATGAAATTTTGAAAAACGCATATTTTCCTAATTCAAATAAAATAGCGATAAAACTCCGAAGAAAATTCTTATTTGATTTTAATATTAAATCTCCAATATTTCTTCATTTTGAGGAAGTCATTTTATCCTCTCTCTCTTTTATTTTTATAAAATAAATATTCGAAAAGAAAATAATTAAAATCAAACGATCCTCTTTTCAAAATTCGAGAAAACTCAAATATGAAAATAACGAAATTCCCAACTCTCTCCGTGGGTCCTTGAGTTGCGTAGAATTTCTAGGATCAAGCCAAAATGCAATAAAATATGATATGCAATGATGACCTAATGTATAACATTCCAAATTGAAAATTTGGGATGTTACAAACCTACCCCCCTTAAGATGAATCTCTCCTCGAGATTCGGGTTGGCTAGAAAATAGGTGAGGGGAATCCTTCCATAGGTCTTCCTCTCGTTCCCAGGTGGCTTCATCTTCGGTATGGTGGCTCCACTGAACCTTGCAAAACATGATAACTTTGCTGCGTGTAACTCAGCTGGCAAACTCGAGAATCTTGACTGGCTTCTCCTCGTAGGTCAAATCGCTATCCAACTGAATCGCTTCCAGTGGCACTGTATCTCTCAGAGGGATATCAGCCATCTCTGCGTGGCACTTCTTCAACTGAGAAATGTGGAACACATCGTGAACTCCTGACAATCCTTCAGGCAATTCCAACTTGTAAGCAACTTCTCCCATACGTTCCAAAACCTTGTATGGTCCCACAAAACGTGGTGCTAACTTTCCCTTAACTCCAAAGTGCTTCACTCCTCAAAGTGGTGATACACGAAGATACACTATGTCTTCGACTTCGTAAACTGTCTCCTTGCATTTAGAATCCGCATAACTCTTCTGCCTGGACTGGGCTACCTTGAGTCTATCGCGAATCAGCTTAACCTTCTCTTTATACTCTTTAATCAAATCTGGTCCAAACAACTGTCGGTCTCCAACTTCATCCCACAACAACGGTGTCCTGCACCTCCTTCCGTACTATGCTTTGAAATGGGCCATCTTCAAACTGGCTTGATAGCTGTTGTTGTAAGAGAACTCCGCGTAAGGCAAATTATCGTCCCAACTAGATCCATAATCTAGCGCACAAGCTCTCAACATGTCCTCCAAAATCTGATTGACTCTCTCAGTCTGTCCATCTGTGTGCGGGTGAAAAGCTGTACTGAACTCTAGCCTGGTTCCCAAAGTTTCATGCAACTGATTCCAAAACTTTGAGGTAAACTGGGTTCCTCTATCTGATACAATGGTCCTCGGAACTCCATGCAAACATACGATCCTGGTCATGTATATCTTTGCCAACTTAGCACTGGTGTAAGTGGTCTTCACTGGGATGAAATGAGCTACTTTCGTCAAACGATCGACTACAACCCATATCGAGTCATAGCCTGAACGAGTCCTGGGCAATCCCGTGATAAAATCCATGCCTAGCTTGTCCCACTTCCATTCGGGTATCGGCAATGGTTGTAGCAATCCTGCTGGCTTCTGATGCTCTGCCTTCACTCTTTGACATACATCACAAACTGCTACATACTCCGCAATATCCTTCTTCATTCCAGTCCACCAGAAGCTATCCTTCAAATCCAGATACATCTTGGTATTTTCTGGGTGAATTGAATATGGCAAATCATGGGCCTCCTGCAAAATCAACTTCCTGATCTCCTGATCATCTGGCACATATACGCGGTCCTCGAACCATAAGGTATCGTGCTCATCCTCACGAAATCCTTTAGCCTTTCCTTTGCTCATCCTTTCCTTTATCTCGGCTATCTCCTTGTCCGTCTTCTGAGCTTCTCTGATCTTATCCATCAAAGTAGATTGAATCTCCAATGCTGCTACATAGCCTCTCGGAACTATCTCCAAACATAGCTCGTGAAGATCCTCTGCTAACTCCTTGGGTAACTCTCCGGTCATGAGTGTATTGACATGACTCTTGCGGCTCAATGCATCGGCTACTACGTTAGCCTTTCCGGGATGATAATGCAACTTCATATCATAATCCTTAATGAGTTCCAACCATCTCCTTTGCCTAAGATTCAACTCCTTCTGCGTGAAGATATACTTCAAACTCTTGTGATCCGTGTATACCTCACAATGGTTTCCGATGAGAAAATGTCTCCAAGTCTTCAAGGCATGCACTACGGCTGCTAATTCCAAATCATGGGTAGCGTAATTCAACTCATGGGGTTTAAGCTATCATGAGGCATATGAAACAACTCTTCCCTCCTGCATAAGTATGGCTCCAAGTCCTCGACGAGAAGCGTCGCAATAAACTTCATAATCCTTGCATTGATTGGCAGAATCAACACTGGTGATGTAACCAAGCGTTTCTTCAACTCCTGAAAACTGGCCTCACATTCCTTAGTCCATTTGAACTTGGTGTCCTTCTTTAACAACTCCGTCATAGGCTTTGCAATCTTCGAGAAATTCTCAATGAACCTCCGGTAGTATCCTGCGAGTCCAAGAAAACTCCGGATCTCTCCAACTGACGTGGGTGCCTCCCAATTTGTCACAGTGACAACTTTGGTGGGGTCTACCGCTATTCCTTCTTCGGATATAACATGTCCAAGGAATCCAACTTCCTTCAACCAAAACTCACACTTGCTGAACTTGGCATATAGCTGATGTTCTCTGAGCTTCCCAAGTACTAAACGCAAATGATCTTTATGCTCCTCTTCACTCTTTGACTAGACCAGAATATCATCAATGAACACCACAACAAACTTATCCAAAAACTCCATAAACACCTTGTTCATCATGTTCATAAAATAGGCAGGTGCGTTAGTCAGGCCAAATGACACAACGGTATACTCATATAGCCCGTACATCGTGGTAAAAGCTGTCTTAGGTATATCCTGCTCTCGAATCTTCAGCTGGTGGTACCCTGATCGCAGATCGATCTTGGAAAACACTTTAGCTCCTTGCACCTGATCAAACAAATCATTGACCATCGGCAGTGGGTACTTTTTCTTTATCGTGACCTCATTCAATCCTCGATAATCAACAACCATCCTTAACGATCCATCCTTCTTCTCCACTAGAAGCACTGGTGATCCCCAAGGTGACGAACTTGGGCGAATATAACCTTTATCCAGTAACTCCTTAATCTGCTTCTTAATTTCCTCCAAATCCTTTGCGGGCATTCTGTACGGTCTCTTAGATATTGGCCCTGTGCCTGGCAAAAGCTCAATCAAAAGCTCAATGTCTCTATCCGGTGGCATGCCCGGCAACTCTTCTGGAAATACATCGGGAAATCCTTCACCACTGGTACTTCCTCCTGTACAACTCCTGATAAGGAATTTACTTGAGTCCTACTCGGCACATGCCGGGATACATACTTGATCCTTCTTCCTTCTGGGGTGGTGAGCAAAATCGACTTACTGGCGCAATCGATGTTTCCTCCATACATCGATAGCCAATCCATACCCAGAATCACATCTAAACCTTGTGACTCCAAAATTATCAGATCTGAGGGGAAAACATGCCTACCTATGGTCAATGGCATCTGAAAACATCCTTGGCTTGCCATATACTCTGCTCCTGGTGAGCTCACTAACATAGGTGTACTAAGAACCTTGGTGGGCAGTTTATAGTTATCCACAAATCCCCTTGAGATGTATGAATGTGATGCACCAGTATAAAAAAGAACGACTGCAGTAAATGACTTAACCAAAAACTTACCTATTACTGCATCTGGCTGGGCTTCAACCTCCTCCACGTTAACGTGGTTCACTTGTCCCCTGTTGAAAGGGTTGGGCTTCTTCCCAGAGCTTCCATTGCCGTTTCCATTCTTAGCATCAGGACATTCATTGGCGTAATGTCCAGTCTTCTGGCACTTGTAGCAAGTAACGTGGCTTAGATCTTTCTTGGCGGGCGTTGCTGGGTTTGAACGGTTCTGTCCGTTACTTCCTCCATTACCATTCCCATTCTTGGAGCCACTATGGTTGTGCGAACTTCCTCCAGTGTGATTGTGACCTCCATGGTTATGCTGAAGGGGTCCTCCCGAGTTCGGGGTAAAACGGGGTCTCTGCTCAGCTCCAGAATTATACTTCCCTTGTCCATACTTCCTCTTGCGGTTGTCAATCTGCTGCTGCTTCCCTTCAATCATGAGATCTCTATCTACCAACTCCTGGTAGTTATTGAAATTTGCCACCATCAACTGCATGCTCAACTCATCATTCAGTCCTTCCAGAAACTTCTCCTGCTTAGCTGCATCTGTAGCGACGTCATCTGGGGCATAACGTGCTAGCTTACTAAAGTCATCCACATACTGGCCAACTATGCATCCTCCTTGGCGTAAGTTGCGAAACTCGCGCTTCTTCATGGCCATAGCTCCTGTTGATACATGGGCAGTGCGAAAAGCCTGCTGGAACTGGTCCCATGTAATAGTGTCGATGGGGTAAGTGGCTGTGAAATTCTCCCACCATGATGCTGTGGGTCCATCAAGCTGATGTGCGGCAAATGCACTCTCTCCACATCTGTGCATCATGCAGTGGTCAACTCCCTTTCAATCTTGCGGAGCCAATCATCTGCAACTATCGGCTCGGTGCTACTGGAGAACACCGGCGGATTTAGCCTTAGAAAACGGGCTAAGTGATCAACAGGTGGTGGTGGTGGTGGGTTGTTGTTGTTGTTGTTCCCCTGATTCTGATTCTGGACTAGTATCTGCATCAATGCATTCTGCTACTGGATCAACTGAGTGAGCTCCGGTGGGAAAGCAAATCCATTGTCGCGTCTCGGAGGCATCTGCTGGGTTTAGAAAAGATGAGAAAACAAAGTAGAATGAGGTCTAGGGGGAAAACACTACCCATATGCACATGAGACAAACACAATCATATCACTCAATCAATCAAGCAAGGGCATACAATCGGTCTAGAACTATCTTACAAAAGTGCTCGGACTATACTATATACATGGTGGAATACTACTACTGATATGGTGGTCGACTAGAAAAATTGATCGGTCGAAGACTCCATGATATCCGCTCCAGCTTCATCAACATAGTCATCATCGCTATCGTCGGGGTCCAAGTCGGTGTCGTCGATGACGATGTAGTTCTCCGGGCAAGTGGAATCATCGTCTTCTCCTCCTAGCGCGGGATCTCCCATGAATACTCCGATCTTCTTTATCAGGTCATCATTCTCCTCCAATAGTGTTGTGATTTCCTCCTCATATCCATCGCGTGTAGACTTGAGTTCTTCCTCCAGCTCCGTGATCCTTGTCATCGCCTTCTTCAAATCTGTCATGCCTGCGCACATCTGGTTCTCCTGGCGTTGAATGTGCTGGTTTAACTCCTGGATGAAAGCTGCAATCGATATATCCTTCCTGGTGCTGATCATCTCCCATTGCTCATCTCGGCGCCCACAAATCTGGTAGATAGTATCCTTGAGATCCTTGTGGTAAACTTCTCCAATGTGTCCCATGGTGATGTGGGCTGCCATACTCTTTCCTAGACTCCAGGTTGGTGCATCAAAGGAAAACTCTATTTGCTCAGTGACTGGCGTGAATGTCCTT
Organism: Aegilops tauschii subsp. strangulata; assembly: GCF_002575655.3. NCBI lineage: Eukaryota > Viridiplantae > Streptophyta > Magnoliopsida > Poales > Poaceae > Aegilops > Aegilops tauschii. The sequence goes on from NC_053037.3 coordinate 395,302,516, forward strand.
CCTGGAACTTGAACTTGAATCATCCAGTGCTCCTCTTCTGGTAAAGTGGCATTGTAAGTCCCGGTGAAGCTTGGTATTCCAATGTTCAGGTATCTAGTGACTTCCTTCAAGTGTCGTCCAAAGGGGGTGTCTTCATCCGGTTGTGCAAACTTGTTCCTTGCGTCCGCCACCCTGAAGAGTAGAAAATGGAGAGGAGTCATAAATGAGAAGAGAGTAGTGATATAGGGCTTTAGCTTAGTGGTCGTGTCCTACAGTCAGCGTGTGCTCTGATACCATCTTGTAGCAACCAAACCTCAAACAATCTGATCTCTGTGCATCAGTGTCATCCCTAGATCGGTAATGCTGACACGGACAGTACTTGAGGATTTATAACAAAGTAGCAATCAGACACTTATTACATTGAATGTCTCAAAAGAGAACTTATTACAATAAATATGGCTTAAGGCCATCTAATACGATAACAACGGAAGGCTTGGAAGATAAAGTGAGTCCATCAACTCCAACGGCATCACTAAGTGAAAGACAACGACCTATGGCTCCTTACTCGTCGTCTGAAAAGTCTGCAACATGATACGTTGCAGCCCGAAACGGGCCAGCACATGGAATATGCTGGCAAGGCAGCACAAAAGAGTAATGAACAAAATAATGCTATCACTACATGCATATATGGCTGGTGGAGGCTGTATGGTTAATATGTTTTGCGGAAAGCCAATTTTTCCCTACAACAAAGGAATAAATTTTATTTAACTATCATGGTGGTTGTTAAACATTGAGAAGGTTCACCCAACTCAATCCCAATTAAGCATCATCATTAAACCCAATCAAATTATATTAAGAGTGATGAGATCCACATGATAATCCAAGAACTAGATACTCAAGATGTCCATAACCGGGGACACGGCTAACCATGATTAGTTTGTACACTCTGCAGAGGCTTGTGCACTTTTCCCCACAAGACTCGATCTCCTCCGTTGGATTTCTCGCACTACAATATGTTTGAGAAATGGATGACCGAGACACAGTCTTTCCGAAGAGGTCCCCTTAACCGATAGATAGGCCGGTACACCTACAATCCCCTACATCTGCTAGCCCATCCTGGAAAGGTTTCCCACAACTTACTCAACTCTGCTAGAGCCCATAATGGCATGTGGCTGCACACCGAAGTTTCTAGCATGAATAATCTTATGATCCCTTCGAGCCTGGGTGGCAGTCCATAGGAGAATCACACGGTACCCCGGGATTTCCAAAAATACAGGTAACACTGGGTTCCCCAGGTGCCTCAATCCACCCAAATGTGTATTAAAGTTGCCACCTTAAGTTAACCATTAATTAACAATACTCACATCTGTCATGAATACACTCAAACCCAAACCACGTCTACGAGCATAGCATAGCAATATAAGCAACGTAGAAGTAACTCCCATAGGTTTGATAATAAACAGGTGAATAGGTACTACCTCATCTACTTCCCAAACCCACAATTTAATTAGATCCTAACCATGCAATTGTTTGGGGATTGATCTAATGCAATAAAACTGGGTAGTAAAGAGGTATGATCAAAGTGTTACTTGCCTTGCTGATGATCCATGAAACCTAGAGACTCGTAGTAGCACGCTTCGCACTTCGGGTACTCTATCGCAAACAAACAAGCACACAATATGCAATCAAGCAAAGATGCACGGGTAAAACTCAAATAAGAGGATCTAACCAGAAAGTTCAACTTAAGAACTCCAGTTTGCAAAAAGAATCAAATCAAGCGAAGCAACAAAACTCAAACTGCGAAAGAAACAAGCTTCGATTACTAATCTGGACTAAAGTCAAATTTTACAGTGGCAAAAACTTGTTTATGTTGATTAAACAGAAAGAGGGCTTCAAGATGAAACTCTAGGCGCTTGAATCGCCTGATTCCGATAAATGAGCGAAAAGATAAACTAAAACAAAAATCGGATCAGAAATTGCGATAAAAGATAATCGCGAAAAATCCAAGAAAAATAAAAACTGACGAACAGGCTAACAAACAAACGTTCGCTGTCTGCGGCTAAACGGTGAAAATCGTTCGTTAGAACGAACGAACGGGCGTTCGCTAAGTAACTAAACCGGAAAAAACAAAAAAAGCCGATCTAAATAAAAAACAACCGCGGTTTTTTTAAAACTGACGGTTTTCTAACGAAAACCGCAGCGGCGGCGGCGGCTACCTCGACGAATCCGGCAAGGGCGGCGACGGGTCCGGCGGTGGTGGTCGGCGGCGATGGGCAGCGGGGCGACGACGACATGGCTGCGAGGGGCTGCGGCGTCGGGTTCCGGCGGCGGCGGCGCACGGCGGCCGCGGCGACGGTGAGTCCGGCGGTGGCGGCATGAGTTTTGAGGCGGGGCTAGGGTTTCGGGTGCAGGGCTGGCGGCTCGGGCCTTCGGCCTTTGAAGGGCCGGCCGGGTATAGTGTCCCAGGCGGACACGACCCAGTTAGGTCGGTAACTTTTTTTAAGGGATAATTGTATTTGTGCCCTTAGTTATGTCACCCTCGACAGGAATACCCCTAGTTTTGTAAAACACGCGGTCTTGCCCAACTCAGTTAGCTTGCTTTGTGTTTTCGCCCTTCCGGCACGGCTCCGTCCAGTCAGCGCCGTTTGACCGTAAGCGGTGCTAGATTTTGGACAAGTCTTGCCCCCCGGTCGACCTAACCAGCTCACACACTCCCGTTCCCCACTGTCTCTCTTTCTCTCTCACCAACCCTAGCTCGCTCGGCGGCGGCGAAACCCGCACCGCTAGATCCATTGGCAGGCGATGGGGGAGACCGGAGAAAGTGTCGGCGGACGCAACCGCCACCGTAGGGACACCACATCCTCACTTCAGCGTGGAGGTGGCGGGGCTGCTGGAGCCAATGGCGACAAGGGCATCGGATCTGCACGGGAGAGCGTAGGAGGCGACGCTGGCGGCACCCACGGCGACAAGGGCAGCGGATCTGCACGGGAGCGCGGACAAGGCGACGCCGGCGGCGCCCACGGCGACAAGGGCAGCGGATCTGCACGAGAGCGTGTACAAGGCGACGCTGGCGGCGCCCACGACGACAAGGGCAGCGGATCTACACGGGAGCGCGAACAAGGCGACGCCGGCGGCGCCAGCGGCGACAAGGGCAACGGATATGCACGGGAAATTCCTGCGGGGTAAGTATTAGACCTAGATTTGCTCGTGTTTACTGCTGTAGGGTTGATTCAACGATGCTTTAGGCTAGGTTTTGTTCATTTTTCACGGGAGATGGCATGTTTTTTATCGTAGGATGAATCCAGCGACCGCGTTCTATCTATCTATTAGAATGGAGACCACTGTTCTTGTTTCTGCGGGTACTAAAGGAAAAGATTGTGGCTTCACTTTTCCATTGTTTGTGGACAACACTACTTCATACCAGGATTTTAGGGCTGCCATTTGTGCTAAGTATCCATGGGGATTGTTTGATGCTGTTGAGATGAGATATTGGGATAGTAGTAACCTTTGTTGGGTCCTTGTACAGTGTGATTCAGAGTTAGGTGTGATGTTTGCAAGTAATGCACAAACTATGTCATGCAACTCGGAAATCACAGTGATACAGAGAAGTAGAGCACAAAGGTTTGAAAACCCATCAACTTCTAGGCCCTCTGCATCTAGGCCATCTTGTTTTAATCCCACTGGAGGAGGAGGATCAACCCACACCACCCACTCACACTCCTGTGGTAACTGATTGCACATCACATTTACCAAAAATTAGATTTTTCATAAACAAGAACTAAACCATGCTCAAATTCACAATCTCTTACGTCTAAAGGACACCCTAAAAACCGGCGGCCAGTGCTTGCCCCTCCCCAGGAAACACGGCGGGCTGGAACAAGGCCGTGACCAGGGCAATGATGCTTTGAACGATACTCCAATCCACAGTAGGTGTCATCGGGAAGATAGAACTCGGAGACGAGTTGCACAATCCCGACCCCATCAACCTAAACCAAATGGAAGGGAAGGAAGGTCAAAATTTCCCCCAAATCTCACGAACCCTAGAAACCCTAGAACAAATTGGGGGTGAAGGAGCCGCACGAGCTCATGTTCACTTACCTCACCGGCCGCCTGCGAGTAGTTGGACGAGCCCGAGCTCGCCGTGCTGCGCCGCTCCATCTTCTTCCTCGTTGGGCCTTGGGTCGCCGGCTCCGCTCCTCTGTTTTCTTCAGCGCGAGCTCACTATGGACGAAAGGGTACTAAGTGTAGAACCGACAGGGGCAAAAATGTCCAAAATCTAGCGCCGCTTATGGTCAAACGGCACTGACTGGACGGAGCCGTGCCAGAAGGGCAAAAGTACAAGACAAGCAAACTGAGTTGGGCAAGACCGCGTGTTTTCCAAAAGTAGGGGCAATCCTGACGAGTGGTACCCAATTAAGGGTATAAAACCGATTATCCCTTTTTTAAAATTATTCCGGGCAGATAAACAAATAAAAGAAAATCTAAACAGGCACTAAAAATCCTGAAGTAAATTTTCCCCGTCCTCTAAAAATATAGCGGACAAGGTGAACATTTATTTGGGACTCTAATGCAATTTTGGAAAACGCATATTTTTCCTAATTCAAATAAAATAGCGATAAAACTCCGAATAAAATTCTTATTTGATTTTAATATTAAATCTCCAATATTTGTTCATTTTGAGGAAGTCATTTTACCCTCTCTCGTTTATTTTTATAAAAGAAATATTCGAAAAGAAAATAATTAAAATCAAATGATCCTCTTTTCAAAATTCGAGAAAACTCAAATATGAAAATAACGAAATTCCCAACTCTCTCCGTGGGTCCTTGAGTTGCGTAGAATTTCTAGGATCAAGCCAAAATGCAATAAAATATGATATGCAATGATGACCTAATGTATAACATTCCAAATTGAAAATTTGGGATGTTACAACTTTAGTTGAATCAAATTTGACTACGGCTGGTCCTTGTTGAAGGTTAAAACAGCACCCTTGACGAAAAATCGTTGTGGTTTTGATGCGTAGGTAAGAACGGTTCTTGCTAGAAGCCCGTAGCAGCCATGTAAAACATGCAAAAACAAAGTAGAGGACGTCTAATTTGTTTTTGCAGGGCATGTTGTGATGTGATATGGTCAAGACATGATGTGATATAAGTTATTGTCTGAGATGATCGTGTTTTGTAAAAGTTATCGGCAACTGGCAGGAGCCTTATGGTTGTCACTTTATTGTATGAAATGCAATCGCCATGTAATTGCTTTACTTTATCACTATGCGGTAGCGATAGTTGTAGAAGCAATAGTTAGCGAGACGACAACGACGCTACGATGGAGATCAAGGTGTCAAGCCGGTGACGATGGAGATCATGACGGTGCTTTGGACATGGAGATCAAAGGCACAAGATGATGATGGCCATATCATGTCACATATTTTGATTGCATGTGATGTTTATCTTTTAGGCATCTTATTTTGCTTAGTACGGCGGTAGCATTATAAGATGATCCCTCACTAAATTTCAAGGTATAAGTGTTCTCCCTGAGTATGCACTGAGGGAGTCCTAGATTAGGGGGTCCTCGAACAGCCGGACTATATACTTTAGCCGGACTATTGGACTATGAAGATACAAGATTGAAGACTTCGTCCCGTGTCCGGATGGGACTCTCCTTGGCGTGGAAGGCAAGCTTGGCAATACGGATATGTAGATCTCCTCCCTTGTAACCGACTTTGTGTAACCCTAGCCCCCTCCGGTGTCTATATAAACCGGAGGGTTTAGTCCGTAGGACAACAACAATCATACCATAGGCTAGCTTCTAGGGTTTAGCCTCTACAATCTCGTGGTAGATCAACTCTTGTAATACTCATATCATCAAGATCAATCAAGCAGGAAGTAGGGTATTACCTCCATCGAGAGGGCCCGAACCTGGGTAAACATCGTGTCCCCCGCCTCCTGTTACCATCCGCCTTAGACGCACAGTTCGGGACCCCCTACCCGAGATCCGCCGGTTTTGACACCGACATTGGTGCTTTCATTGAGAGTTCCACTATGCCGTCACCGCAAGGCTTGATGGCTCCTTCGATCACCAGCAACGATGCGATCCAGGGTGAGGTTTTCCTCCCCGGACAGATCTTCGTATTCGGCGGCTTCGTACTGCGGGCCAACTCGCTTGGCCATCTGGAGCAGATCGAGAGCTACGCCCCTGGCCGTCAGGTCAGGTTTGGAAATTTAAACTACACTGCCGACATCCGTGGAGACTTGATCTTTGACGGATTCAAGCCCATGTCAGGTGCACCGCATAGTCACGACGAGCACGACTTAGCTCCGCCGTCGGACGGTGTTCGGGAGATCACACCTGTGGCTACTGCGGCCCTAGATCCGGAGTCGATTGCGCCATCCGAGGACGGGCGGATGGACCCCACCTTGGAGGCTACACACTTAGTGGTGACAGAGCCGAATACTGACTTCACCTCCTATGAGACCTGTGTCGCCGGATCCTTGGATTCGTCCCCGGCCACAGGCCCCGAACCGCCTGCGTCCATGCCTATCGAATCCGATTGGGCGCCGATCATGGAGTTTACCTCCGCGGATATCTTTCAGCACTCGCCCTTTGGCGATGTGCTAAATTCACTAAAGTCTCTCTCCTTGTCAGGAGGCCCTTGGCCGAACTGTGTCCGACTCGAGTGGGAGGCGGACGACGAAAAAATTCGTTCCCCACCCACCACCCACTTAATAGCCACTGTCGATGAATTAACCGACATGCTCGATTTCGACTCCGAAGACATCAACGGTATGCACGACGATGCAGGAGAAGAACAGGAACCACCGCCCACAGGGCGCTGGACAGCCACTTCATCACACGATATATATATGGTGGATACACCCAAAGAAGACAATGATGAAGAACGGGATGATGCAGCGAAGGATAACCCCCTCGAGAAGCAACCAAAGCGACGACGCAGACGCCGCTCCAAATCCCGCCTCGGCAAAAAGAGCGATAACAGCACAAGAAAGAATGAGACCCCGGTCGACTCCAAAGCAACAGAGCTGGACGAGCCAGCGGACGGCGAACATAGTACGGAGCCACTGTCCGATCACGGCGACGCTGAGGGTAGAAATCATCAACCTGTCTCCGGAGAGGAGGATAGTCCGGATGACGATGCACACATCATCCCGGAAAGGAACTTGGAACGAGAGAACATCCACAGAAGGCTTATTGCCACTGCGAGGAGTCTTAAGAGGCAGAAACAAAGACTTAAGGCCGCGCAAAATACACCCATCAGTAGATGGAACAAAGTGCCGGACACTACTGAAAAATACGGTGGCAGTCGCCACAGAAAGAGTTACCCAAAGCGCAAGCTGCTGCCTGAATTCGATGACGAGGCCTACATAGCCGAAAAATAAAATGGCCGACCGGTCGGATCGACCACCTCGTGGCCGCGATAGGGCGGCTAACGAGGCCGCACATAAGTCAGCACACGATTCACGTGAGGACTTGCATCAAAAAGCCGGCATGACCATATCCATCTATGGATCTAGGAAGCGCGCTCCAGCGCAGAATCAAAACCAAACACTACAACCGCCAGAACGCCATGACACATCCAAATATAGGGGTGCCACGCACCCCCTATGCTTCACCGATGAGGTGCTGGATCACGAATTTCTAGAGGGATTCAAACCCGTGAACATAGAGGCATACGACGGAACGACAAACCCTGGGGTCTGGATTGAGGACTTCATCCTCCATATCCACATGGCTCGCGGAGACGATCTCCACGCCATCAAATACGTGCCCCTCAAGTTGAAAGGACCAGCTCAGCACTGGCTGAAGAGCCTCCCCGAAAATTCAATCGGAAGTTGGGAGGAGCTTGAGGATACTTTTAGGGCTAACTTTCAAGGGACCTATGTCCGGCCTCCGGATGCAGACGATTTAAGTCATATAATTCAACAGCCCGGAGAGTCAGCCCAAAAGCTTTGGAACAAATTTCTTACTAAGAAGAATCAAATCATCGACTGCCCGGACGCCGAAGCCTTAGCAGCTTTCAAACACAGCGTCCGAGACGAATGGCTCGCCAGACACCTCGGTCAAGAAAAACCGAGGACAATGGCAGCCCTAACAAGCCTCATGATCCGCTTTTGCGCGGGCGAAGATAGCTGGCTGGCCCGTAGTAGCACCAGTGACCCAGGGACATCTGAAGTCAGGGATGGCAATGGAAAACCACGACGCAGTAAAAGCAAGCATCGAAATAACAAAGACAGCCTAGACAACACGGCGGTAAACGCCGGATTTAGGGGCTCTCGACCCGGTCAGCGGAAAAAGCCTTTCAAAGGCAACAGAGATGGACCGTCCAGCCTAAACAAGATTCTAGACAAATTATGTCAGATTCATGGCACCTCCGATAAACCTGCAAATCACACCCACAGAGAATGCTGGGTCTTCAAGCAGGCCGGCAAGCTAAATGCCTAACACAAGGGGAGGGAGACACCAAGTGAAGACGAGGATGAGCCTCACCAGCAAAACACTGGGGGACAGAAAAAATTCCCACCAGAGGTCAAAACAGTGAACATGATTCACGTAACAAAAAGAAGGAGCAAACATGCACTCCGAGACATATCCGCCGTAGAGCCCGTCACCCCTAAGTTCAACCCTTGGTCGGCCTGCCCGATCACTTTTGATCGCAGGGATCACCTGACAAGTATCCGGCACGGAGGATTGGCTGCCTTGGTGCTAGACCCAATTATCGACGAATACCACCTCACCGAAGTCCTCATGGACGGCGGCAGTAGTCTTAATCTGATATATCAGGACACAGTCCGCAAAATGGGGATAGACCCGACAAGAATCAGCCAAAGCAATACTACCTTTAAAGGGGTAATACCAGGCCCAGAGGCCCGCTGTACGGGCTCTCTAGTACTAGAGGTTGTATTCGGTTCTCCCGACAACTTCCGAAGTGAAAAGTTAACCTTCGACATCGCTCCATTCCGAAGCGGCTATCAAGCACTACTCGGAGGAACAGCCTTCGCTCGTTTTAATGCAGTACCGCATTACGCTTCTCTTAAGCTTAAGATGCCCGGTCCACGCGACATCATCACAGTGAGCGGAAATATTAAACGTTCCTTACGCGCGGAAGAACGTGTGGCGGCTTTAGCAGGTGAACACTAAAATGGCCTCTCCAACTAGAATAAATGATCGGTCGTCAAGACCGCGGACACGGCTAGATCAAGACCCTGTGTAAACCTTTTTTACTGTCTCTTGTCGCTTCACATCCTCCGGATACTCAGCATAACCGAGAGGGATGCTGACGTTATTGGCATTTCGCCATGTCAGAATGATGCACGTACCTGGACACTCAGGGTTCATTATCAAGGGCGTTCCTCAGCCCGGTATATGTTGTAAAGACTGAATACCTTAGGGAGTGTTCGGCGTCGCGAGTTTGGCCTTATATGCATCAGCTCCGAATCATGTCTTTGGTCAAATGTTGGGTTTGCCCGGCTCCCGCGTTTTGCTACCTTACGTTCCGCTCTATCGGCTAAGGTGGCACCGAGAGAACTACTGCGATTGTGCCCTGGTTCATCCGGATGAGCACCTCAGTAGAGAAAGCCGAAAACTGACTGTCATGATAAAGCGCGAGACTGGTCAACCACTCGATGACTTAGCGGAATCTTCGGGATTTCTCCGCATTAACGAAGGGCCGGTTTTCTCGGTCATGTACGTACACGCCCCGGACTCGGATGAGCGCGGAAGTACCAGGGGCTATATAGTAGCCCCACTGTCAAACTCCTATGGTTAGGTGGAAGTGTTAAAGCAATATAGTCCGATTGCCTCGTTCGCCGCGCTACCACCTCCTTAATGGACCAAGACGTTGGATCAAGTGTGAACATGCGCTTTTGCGAACACCCCGCATTATATGCGTGGGGGCTGAAGCCGACGACTACAAACTTTCAGGTTATATACATATATACATAAAGGGCCGCATAGGAGGCATCATAATACTTTCAGGCAAAAGTATAAACACAGCCCTTATAATTTAAATAACATTATTTTTACAACCGGGATACATGTCACTCGAACATGACACTCTTCGAGCACTGAGCCTCTATTAAACGAGCACCTTCCAGGACTTCTTCAAAATAGTGCTCAGATGAAACCTGGCCTACGGCCGGATTCTGGGTTGCAATAGCGGTGGCCTCCATCTCTGCCCAGCATGTCTTGACACGGGCAAGAGCCATCTGCGCACCTTCTATGCACGCCGACCTCTTTACAGCGTCGATATGCGGCACAACACCAAGGAATCATTGCACAAGACCAAAATAACTATTCGGCCTTGGTCCTTTCGGCCAGAGATGATCCACGACAGACCTCATGGCAAGTCCGGACAACCTATGGAGCTCGGCCCACTCGTCCATTTGCTCATTTAACAGCAGCGGATGCGCTGGAGCATTGAATTGCGACCAGAACAACTTTTCCACTTCGTGATCTTTTTGATCTTTGAAAAACTTGGTCGCATCAGCGGCACTCGCTGCCAAATCCAAGTACGCGTCTGCAGAACTCCATAATTGATCCAGAAGGGCATACTTAGGATCTCCGAACTTCGTCCGCAACAAAAAGGGCTTCCCAGCCGTGATATCTCCGGCTTGACGTAGCTCCTCCTTCGCCGCTCTGATTTTAGAGCGGGTTTCCTTGGCTGGTACCATGGCTTTCTCCAGGTCCGCCGTCTTCGTTTGACTTTCCCTTTCAAGAAGCTCATAACGGTCGGCGGCACCCTTCAACTCAACAGCCATTTTAGCTATTTTCTCTTTGCTCTCGCAATGCGCAGCCTGTTTGGCTCTTAATTCTTCGACCGCCTTTAGGGCGGCCACATCACTCCTCCTGGCTTGTTCCTTGGCTCGGGCAAGTTCCGCCCGAAGGGTCTCCACGGCGGCAGCTCCATCTGCAGTCACAACATATTATAGATACTAGCATCATGCCCCTCTTAATATATGTTGACCATCGGAGAATACATACCGTGTGCCTCGTCTAGCCGCCTGTTTACAAGCACGATGTCGGCATCCGCCGCATCAAGTTGCCGGTTCAGTTCGGCAAACTGCCCAGTCCGGCTAGCCACCGGACCCTCAGCCGCCTGCACATGAAAGCAGCATGATCATTACCTGGGACTATGATCCTCTGTTTGCCGCCCTTCTTGACAGCAACCAGAGTCTCAGGGGCTACTATCTGTATAGGGCACACCTAGCGTGCGCGGTACCGTCAAAAACATACATATTACTTTGCATACCTCAAAGCCTCTCAGCAGGCTCTTAAAAGCTTCATGCAACCCGCTTTCGGCAGATGAAATCCTTTCAACCACCGTACCCATTAACGTACGATGCGCCTCCGAGATAGCCGCTTGCTCCAGAAGACTCATCAATGCGTCCGGCCGCGCACCGGACAGCCCCGGACTCTTTCTGTTGCTCCCTTTAGGAGCTGAATACTCTGGACTTCGGGAGGCCGAAGGATTACCTTCTGGCCTTGGTGGATCAGGAGAAATCCTCTGTGACGACACCTCTGGGTCGTCCGCCTCATGAGGCGGGGAGGCATGGGGAGGTGTTTCGCTCTCCATCATCATCGGAAGAAGATCCCCCGAAGACGAACTCTGTCGAGAAGGGCTACGATCCAAACTACAAGACATACATCTCGGTTATTGTCCTCGGAAATAAAGTAGGATATGTTTACTATAAAGTACTTTTGTTTACTTACAGCTCGGTGGGGGGCTGATCCCCTTGCGGGCACTGTGCGATAAGGATACCCTCCGGGGTAGGACCCCCTGACAAAGATTTCTTCCCTCATTTGGAAACCATTGTTTCCAAGTCTTCAGAGGCGGTCCTCTTCCTTCCTTGGGGAGAGGGGATTTTAGATTCTTCTCCTCGGTTATCCTCCTTCGCGGAGGCACTAATTCCCCCGGTCTGGATGAATAATGAGTGAGGCCCGCTTTCGGCTTCTTTATTCCCCCCTTTATCTTCCCCTGATGGCGCTTGATAAGGCGCGAGCTCAAGCATTCTGGCCAGTACTGGATCCGTTGAGCCTTCGGGAAGGGGGGCCGAACACCTGATCATCTTTGCCTTTTTTACCCAGTCCTGGTCAAAGAGCGACTTTTCAGAATGATGTTGTGATAAATAAAGAGACAACATGTTCGGCCGAAGAATTACTTACTTGGGTGTCTGGACGATTGCGGTTTAGACCCGCATCCTCGGTGGTGTCCAGACACTTTATTCGTGATCCGAAGAACAATCTATACATCTCTTCGAGCGTCACGCCGAAGAAGTGCTGAATAGTTCGCGGTCCTTCCGGGTTGAACTCCCACATACGGAGAGGTCGACGTTGGCATGGCAGGACCCGACGAACTAGCATGACTTGCATTACCTTGACAAGGCTGACATCTCTCGTAAGGAGATCTCGGATGCGACTCTGCAATGTCGGCACGTCATTAACCGGCCCCCAGTCTAGCCCTTTGTTGACCCATGACGCCAGTTGTGGCGGGGGGGGGGGGGGCGAATGGAAGGCGGGGGCAGCTACCCACTTAGTACTTCGGGGGGCTGTGATGTAAAACCACTCCCGCTGCCACAAGTTGGGCATCTCCGGGAAGGTTCCCTTTGGCCATGAAGCATCGACGCCTTTGCTTATTATAGCACCTCCGCATTTTGCGTGTCGCCCATCGATCATCTTCGGTTTCACATTGAAGGTCTTGAGCCATAAGCCAAAGTGCGGGGTGATGCGGAGGAAGGCCTCACACACGACGATGAACGACGAGATGTGAAGGATGGAATCCGGAGCCAGATCATGGAAATCGAGCCCGTAATAGAACATGAGCCCTCTAACAAAGGGATCAAGACTAAAGCCTAGCCCTCGAAGGAAGTGGGAGACAAATACGACACTCTCGTTGGGTTCGGGAGTGGGGATGACCTGCCCTCGAGCAGGCAGCCTGTGCGAGATTTCGGCGGTCAGATACCTGGCTTCTCTTAGCTTCTTGATGTCCTCCTCTGTGACAGAGGAGGGCATCCACCAACCTTGAAGGTTGGATCCGGACATTATTGAAGGTCCGAAACGCTTAGCCTGGGCCTTGGGTGTTGGAACTTGAGGTGGGGGAAGGATTCGATTGAGTGCGAGAAGAAAAGGACAGGCCTTGGCCCCTTTATAAAGAGGGTGAATATCAAGCGTCCTCCGCGTGGCCGTTTGGAACTTGCCTGAAATCGAGGAGTCATACCAACAGGCACGATTGGGTTATCCATACCCGTATTGATGAGAATCCCGTGATAAGGGGAACACGATCTCTGCTTCGACAAGACATGCCAATAAAACCGCCTCGCGAAAGGTGCAGTGGCAGGCTGGGAGAAACGGTTCGAATAATGACCAGGCCGTGGTGTGATGTCACGTTATGAAAAGCTGTCGGCAGATTAGATTTGTGGAAATATTGTTCTCTCTACGGTGGTATGTGGAATTTGTTTCGCAGATCCGGACACTATCCCTGTGTTCAAAATCTTCTATGGAGTATTCGGAGGAGGAACCCACCTTGCAATGCCGAAGACAATCTGCGCGCCGGACTCATCGTCATTGAAGCCTGGTTCAGGGGCTACTGAGGGAGTCCTGGATTAGGGGGTCCTCGGACAGCCGGACAATATACTTTAGCTGGACTGTTGGACTATGAAGATACAAGATTGAAGACTTCGTCCCGTGTCCGGATGGGACTCTCCTTGGCGTGGAAGGCAAGCTTGGCAATACGGATATGTAGATCTCCTCCCTTGTAACCGACTCTGTGTAACCCTAGCCCCCTCCGGTGTCTATATAAACCGGAGGGTTTAGTCCATAGGACAACAACAATCATACCATAGGCTACCTTCTAGGGTTTAGCCTCTACGATCTCGTGGTAGATCAACTCTTGTAATACTCATATCATCAAGATCAACCAAGCAGGAAGTAGGGTATTACCTCCATCGAGAGGGCCCGAACCTGGGTAAACATCGTGTCCCTTGCCTCTTGTTACCATCCGCCTTAGACGCACAGTTCGGGACCCCCTACCCGAGATCCGCCGGTTTTGACACCAACATGCACCGTTGCGACGTTCGTCATGCCGAGACACCACGTGATGATCGGGTGTGATAAGCTCTACGTTCACATACAACGGGTGCAAGAAAGTTTTGCATGTGCAGAATACTCGTGATAAACTTGACGAGCCTAGCATATGCAGATATGGCCTCGGAACACTGAGACCGAAAGGTCGAACGTGAATCATATAGTAGATATGATCAATATAGAGATGTTCACCATTGAAAACTACTCCATCTCACGTGATGATCGGACAAGGTTTAGTTGATATGGATGACATGATCATTTAGATGACTAGAGGGATGTCTATCTAAGTGGGAGTTCGTAAGTAATATGATTAATTGAACTTTAATTTATCATGAACTTAGTCCTGATACTTTTTGCATATCTATATTGTTGTAGATCAATGGCCCGTGCTACCGTTCCCTTGAATTTTCATGTGTTCCTAGAGAAAGCTAAGTAGAAAGATGATGGTAGCAACTACACGGACTAGGTCCGTAACTTGAGGATTATCCTCATTGCTGCACAGAAGAATTACGTCCTGGAAGCACCGCTAGGTGCAAGGCCTGCCGCAGGAGCAACTGCGGACGTTATGACCGTCTGGCAAGCTAAAGCTGATGACTACTCGATAGTTCAGTGTGCCATGCTTTACGGCTTAGAATCGATACTTCAAAGATGTTTTGAACGTCATGGAGCATATGAGATGTTCCCGGAGTTGAAGTTAATATTTCAAGCAAATGCCCGAGTTGAGAGATATGAAGTCTCCAACAAGTTCTACAGCTGCAAGATGGAGGAGAATAGTTATGTCAGTGAACACATACTCAGAATGTCTGGGTACCATGACCACTTGACTCAGCTGGGAGTTAATCTTCCTGATGATAGTGTCATTGACAAAGTTCTTCAATCACTGCCACCAAGCTATAAAGGCTTCGTGATGAACTATAACATGCAAGGGATGGAAAAGACAATTCCCGAGCTCTTCGCGATGCTTAAGGTTGCGGAGGTAGAAATCAAGAAGGAGCATCAAGTGTTGATGGTTTGCAAGACCACTAGTTTCAAGAAAAAGGGCAAAGGGAAGAAGGGGAACTTCAAGAAGAATAGCAAGCAAGTTGCTGCTCAAGGGAAGAAGCCCAAGTCTGGACCTAAGCCTGAACCGAGTGCTTCTACTGCAAAGGGACTGATCACTGGAAGCGGAACTGCCCCAAGTATTTGGCGGATAAGAAGGATGGCAATGTGAAAGGTATATTTGATATACATGTTATTGATGTGTACCTTACTAATGCTCATAGTAGCTCCTGGGTATTTGATACTCGTTCTGTTGCTCATATTTGCAACTTGAAACAGGGGCTACAAATTAAACGAAGATGGCTAAGGACAAGGTGATGATGCGCGTCAGAAATGGTTCCAAGGTCGATGTGATCGCCGTCGGCATGCTACCTCTACATCTACCTTCGGGATTAGTTTTAGACCTGAATAATTGTTATTTGGTGCCAGCGTTGAGCATGAACATTGTATCTGGATCTTGTTTGATGCGGGACGGTTATTCATTTCAACCAGAGAATAATGGTTGTTCTATTTATATGAGTAATATCTTTTATGGTCATGCACCCTTGATGAGTGGTCTATTTTTGTTGAATCTCGATCGTAGTGATACACATATTCATAATATTGAAGGCAAAAGATGCAAAGTTAATAACGATAGTGCAACTTATTTGTGGCACTGCCGTTTTGGTCATATTGGTGTAAAGCGCATGGAGAAACTCCATGCAGATGGACTTTTGGAATCACTTGATTCTTGCGAACCATACCTCATGGGCAAGATGACCAAGACTCCGTTCTCCAGAACAATGGAGCGAGCCACCGACTTATTGGAAATAATACATACTGATGTATGCGGTCCGATGAGTTTTGAGGCTCGCGGCGGGTATCATTATTTTCTGACCTTCACAGATGATTTGAGCAGATATGGGTATATCTACTTAATGAAACATAAGTCTGAAACATTTGAAAAGTTCAACGAATTTCAGAGTGAAGTGGGAAATCATCGTAACCAGAAAATAAAGTTTCTATGATCTGATTGTGGAGGAGAATATTTGATTTACGAGTTTGGTCTTCATTTGAAACAATGTGGAATAGTTTCGCAACTCACGCCACCTGGAACACCACAACATAATGACGTGTCGGAACATCGTAACCGTAGTTTATTAGATATGGTGCGATCTATGATGTCTCTTACCAATTTACCACTATCGTTTTGGGGTTATGCTTTAGAGACGGCTGCATTCACGTTAAACAGGGCACCATCTAAATCCGTTGAGATGACACCGTATGAAATGTGGTTTGGCAAGAAACCTAAGCCGTCGTTTCTTAAAGTTTGGGCTTGCAATGCTTATGTGAAAAAGCTTCAACCTGATAAGCTCGAACCCAAATCGGAGAAATGCGTCTTCATCGGATACCCAAAGGAAACTGTTGGGTAGACCTTCTATCACAGATCCGAAGGCAAGATATTTATTGCTAAGCATGGGTCCTTTCTAGAGAAGGAGTTTCTCTCGAAAGAAGTGAGTGGGAGGAAAGTAGAACTTGATGAGGTAGTTGTACCTTCTCTCGAACTGGAAAATGGTTCATCACAGAAGTCAGTTCCAGTCATGCCTACACCAATCAGTGAGGAAGTTAATGATGATGATCATGAAACTTCAGATCAAGTTACTACCGAACCTCGTAGGTCAACCAGAGTACGGTCCACACCAGAGTGGTACGGTAATCCTGTTCTGGAAGTCATGTTACTAGACCATGATGAACCTACAAACTACGAGGAAGTGATGATGAGCCTAGATTCCACGAAATGGCTTGAGGCCATGAAATCTAAGATGGGATCCATGTATGAGAACAAAGTGTGGACTTTGGTTGACTTGCCCGATGATCGGCTAGCCATAGAGAATAGATGGATCTTCAAGAAGAAGACTGACGTTGATGGTAATGTTACTGTGTACAAAGCTCGACTTGTTGCGAAGGGTTTTCGACAAGTTCAAGGAGTTGACTACGATGAGACTTTCTCACCCGTAGCGATGCTTAAGTCTGTCTGAATCATGTTAGCAATTGCCGCCTTTTATGATTATAAAATTTGGCAAATGGATGTCAAAACCGCAGTCCTTAATGGATTTCTTAAAGAAGAGTTGTATATGATGCAACCAGATGGTTTTGTCGATCATAAAGGTACTAACAAAGTGTGCAAGCTCCAGCGATCCATCTATGGACTGGTGCAAGCATCTCAGAGTTGGAATATACGCTTTGATAGTGTGATCAAATCATATGGTTTTACACATACTTTTGGAGAAGCCTGTATTTACAAGGAAGTGAGTGGGAGCTCTATAACATTTCTAATATTATATGTGGATGACATATTGTTGATTCGAAATAATACAGAATTTCTTGATAGCATAAAAGTATACTTGAATAAGAATTTTCCAATGAAAGACCTCGGTGAAGCTGCTTACATATTGGGCATCAAGATCTATAGAGATAGACCAAGACGCTTAATTGGACTTTCACAAAGCACATACCTTGATAAAGTTTTGAAGAAGTTCAAAATGGATCAGTCAAAGAAAGGGTTCTTGCATGTGTTACAGGGTGTGAAGTTGAGTCAGACTCAATGCCCGACCACTTCAGAAGATAGAGAGAAAATGAAAGTCATACCCTCTATCATGTATGCAATGCTGTGTACCAGACCTGATGTGTGCCTTGCTATAACTTTAGCAGGGAGGTACCAAAGTAATCCAGGAGTGGATCACTGGACAGCGGTCAAGAACATCCTGAAATACTTGAAAAGGACTAAGGATATGTTTCTCATTTATGGAGGTGACAAAGAGCTTGTCGTAAATGGTTATGTCGATGCAAGCTTTGTCACTGATCCGGATGACTCTAAGTCACCAACCGGATACGTATTTATATTGAAGGGACAATTGCATTTTTTCCCCTAGTTGGTTCCTACCCACGGGTTTTGCCCTTACTTTGCGAGCTTGCTCAGTTTTGCCCTTACTTTTTCCATCGAGGTCCCTCGAATGCCCTTTGACCGTTTGACCAAAACTTTGAAAATTCATAACTAATTCATATGAACTCAGAAAAATTCAAATAAGATATCAAAATGTTCAGACAAACATTACCTTTATGTGCATATCATTTGCATTTAGGACAAAAGCACCCTTTAAACTACATGAGGTAATTAATGTTATTAACATTATTAAAAATAAAAAGGTATAAACAATATTTTTTCCATGAATAAAAATTACATGCAAATGTAGGTGATGTTTCCTGAACATCCTGATATCTTTTTTGCATTTTGCTGAGTTCGTATCCATTTTTTATGAAGTTTCCAAATAATGATCCAAGTCGTTAGAACATTCATAACAAGATGATACATACTCAGAAAAATGCAAATAAGATATCTGGATGTTCAGAAAACATCACCTACATTTGCATGTAATTTTTATTCATGAAAAAATTTATTGTTTATACCTTTTTATTTTTAATAATGTTAATACCATTAATTACCTCAGGTCGTTTAAAGGGTGCTTTTGTCCTGAATGCAAATGATATGCACATAAAGGTAATGTTCATCTGAACATTTTGATATATTATTTGCATTTTTCTCAGTTCATATGAATTAGTTTTGAATTTTCAAAGTTTTGGTCGAACGGTCAAAGGGCATTCGAGGGACCACGACGGAAAAAGTAAGGGCAAAACTGAGCAAGCTCGAAAAGTAAGGGCAAAACCCGTGGGTAGGAACCAACTAGGGGTAAAAATGCAATTGTCCCTATATTGAATGTTGGAGCTGTGAGTTGGTGCAGTTCCAAGCAGAGCGTCGTGGCGGGATCTACGTGTGAAGCGGAGTACATAGCTGCTTTGGAAGCAGCAAATGAAGGAGTGTGGATGAAGGATTTCATATCCGATCTAGGTGTAATACCTAGTGCATAGGGTCCAATGAAAATCTTTTGTGACAATACTGGAGAAATTGCTTTAGCGAAGGAATCCAGATTTCACAAGAGAACCAAACACATCAAGAGACGCTTCAACTCCATCCGCGATCAATTCAAGGAGGGAGACATAGAGATTTGCAAAATACATATGGATCTAAATGTTGCAAACCTATTTACTAAGGCTCTTCCACGAGAAAAACATGATCAACACCAATACGCCATGGGTGTTAGAATCATTACAGTGTAATCTAGATTATTAACTCTAGTGCAAGTGGGAGACTGAAGGCAATATGCCCTAGAGGCAATAATAAAGTTGTTATTTATATTTCCTTATATCATGATAAATGTTTATTATTCATGCTATAATTGTATTAACTGGAAACTTAGTACATGTGTGAATACATAGACAAAACAAAGTGTCCCTAGTATGCCTCTACTTGACTAGCTCGTTAATCAAAGATGGTTAAGTTTCTTGACCATTGACATGTGTTGTCATTTGATGAACGGGTTCGCATCATTAGAGAATGATGTGATGGACAAGACCCATCCATTAGCTTAGGATAATGATCGTTAAGTTTTATTGCTATTGCTTTCTTCATGACTTATACATATTCCTTTGACTATGAGATTATGCAACTCCCGAATACCGGAGGAACACCTTGTGTGCTATCAAACGTCACAACGTAACTGGTTGATTATAAAGATGCTCTACAGGTGTCTTCGAAGGCGTTTGTTGGGTTGTCCTAGATCAAGATTAGGATTTTTCACTCCGAGTATCGGAGAGGTATCTCTGGGCCCTCTCGGTAATGCACATCACTATAAGCCTTGAAAGCAATGTGACTAATGAGTTAGTTGCAGGATGATGCATTACAGAACGAGTAAAGAGACTTGCCGGTGACGATATTGAACTAGGTATGAGGATACCGACAATTGAATCTCGGGCAAGTAACATACCGATGACAAAAGGAATAACGTATATTGTTATTGCGGTTTGAATGATAAAGATCTTCGTCGAATATGTAGGAACCAATATGAGCATCCAGGTTCCGCTATTGGTTATTGACCGGAGATGTGTCTCGGTCAGGTCTACATAGTTCTCGAACCCGTAGGGTCCACACGCTTATCGTTCGATGACGATTTGTATTATGAGTTATGTGTTTTGGTGACCGAAGTTTGTTCGGAGTCCCGGATGAGATCACGGACATGATGAGGAGTCTCGAAATAGTCGATAGGTAAATATTGATATATTGGACGATGATTTTCGGACACCGGAATGGTTTCGGAAAGGTTCGGATATATTTCGGACTACCGAGGGGTTACCGGAACCCCCCGGGGAAGTATTGGGCCTACATGGGCCTTAGTGGAGAGAGAGGGGAGCCTGCAAGGGGTGGCGCGCGCCCCCCTCCAAGGGAGTCCGAATAGGACAAGGAGGAGGGCGGTGCGGCCCCCCTTCCCTCTCCCTCTCCCTCTCCTTCCTTTTCCCCTCCGATGAGAAAGGAAAGGGGGGGGGCGAATCCTACTAGGAGTGGAGTCCTAGTAGGACTCCCCCATGGCGCGCCCCCTTGGTTGCCAGCCTCCTCCTCCCCTCCTTTATATACGGGGGCAGGGGGCACCCCAAAGCAACACAGTTGTTCTCTTAGCCGTGTGCAGTGCCCCCCTCCATAGTTTACTCCTCCGGTCATAGCGTCGTAGTGCTTAGGCGAAGCCCTGCGCAGATCACATCACCATCACCACGCCGTCATACTGACGAAATTCTCCCTCGACCCTCTGCTGGATCAAGAGTTCGAGGGACGTCATCGAGCTGAACGTGTGCTGAACTCAGAGGTGCCGTACGTTCGGTACTAGATCGGTTGGATCGTGAAGATGTTTGACTACATCAACTGCGTTAACCTAACGCTTCCGCTTTCGGTCTACGAGGGTACGTGGACACACTCTCCCCCTCTCGTTGTTGTGCATCTCCTAGATAGATCTTGCCCGATCGTAGGAATTTTTTTGAAATAGCATGCTACGTTCCCCAACAGTGGTATCAGAGCCAGGTCTATGCGTAGATGATATGCACGAGTAGAATACAAAGAGTTGTGGGTGATAATAGTCATATTGCTTACCACCAACGTCTTATTTTGATTCGGCGGTATTGTTGGATGAAGCGGCCCGGACCAACCTTACATGACCACATTCATGAGACTGGTTCCGCCGACAGACATGCAACTTGTTTTGCATAAAGGTGGCTGGCGGGTGTCTGTTTCTCCAACTTTAGTTGAATCAAATTTGACTACGGCTGGTCCTTGTTGAAGGTTAAAATAGCACACTTGACGAAAAATCGTTGTGGTTTTGATGCGTAGGTAAGAACGGTTCTTGCTAGAAGCCCGTAGCAGCCACGTAAAACTTGCAACAACAAAGTAGAGGATGTCTAACTTGTTTTTGCAGGGCATGTTGTGATGTGATATGGTCACGACATGATGTGATATAAGTTATTGTCTGAGATGATCGTGTTTTGTAAAAGTTATCGGCAACTGGCAAGAGCCTTATGGTTGTCACTTTATTGTATGAAATGCAATCGCCATGTAATTGCTTTACTTTATCACTATGCGGTAGTGATAGTTGTAGAAGCAATAGTTAGCGAGACGACAACGACGCTACGATGGAGATCAAGGTGTCAAGCCGGTGACGATGGAGATCATGACGGTGCTTTGGAGATGGAGATCAATGGCACAAGATGATGATGGCCATATCATGTCACATATTTGATTGCATGTGATGTTTATCTTCTATGCATCTTATTTTGCATACGGCGGTAGCATTATAAGATGATCCCTCATTAAATTTCAAGGTATAAGTGTTCTCCCTGAGTATGCACCGTTGCGACGTTCGTCGTGCCGAGACACCACGTGATGATCGGGTGTGATGAGCTCTACGTTTCACATACAACTGGTGCAAGACAGTTTTGCACGTGCAGAATACTCGGGATAAACTTGACGAGCCTAGCATATGCAGATATGGCCTCGGAACACTGAGACCAAAAGGTCGAACATGAATCATATAGTAGATATGATCAAATAGAGATGTTCACCATTGAAAACTACTCCATCTCACGTGATGATCAGACAAGGTTTAGTTGATATGGATCACGTGATCATTTAGATGACTAGAGGGATGTCTATCTAAGTGGGAGTTCATAAGTAATATGATTAATTGAACTTTAATTTATCATGAACTTAGTCCTGATACTTTTGGCATATCTATGTTGTTGTAGATCAATGGCCCGTGCTACCATTCCCTTGAATTTTAATGTGTTCCTAGAGAAAGCTAAGTTGAAAGATGATGGTAGCAACTACACGGACTGGGTCCGTAACTTGAGGATTATCCTCATTGCTGCACAAAAGAATTATGTCCTGGAATAACCGCTAGGTGCAAGGCCTGCTGCAGGAGCAACTGCGGATGTTATGAACGTCTGGCAAGCTAAAGCTGATGGCTACTCGATAGTTCAGTGTGCTATGCTTTACCTGGCGCCGTTGCCTGGAAGAATTTCTGGCGCCGTTGCCTGGGAGGATCTTCAACATAACCAGGTTCCTAATCACAAATCTCATCTCCTTGCAATTTACATTATTCGCCATTTGCCTCTCATTTTCCTCTCCCCCACTTCACAAAAATTTGCCGTTTTATTCGCCTCTCTTTTTCCGTTCGCTGTTTTCTTGTCAGATAAGTTTTTGAGTGCAATATTGTTGTGTGGTCATCATGACTCAAGAGAACACCAAGTTATGTGATTTCTCAAATACCAACAACAATGATTTTATTGGCATCCGCTTGCTCCTCCTGCCACTAGTGCGGAGACTTGTGATAGCAATACTGCTTTGCTGAATCTTGTTATGAAAGACCAATTTTCCGGTACTCCTAATGAGGATGTTGCATCCCATCTTAATACCTTCGTGGAATTATGCGTTATGCAAAAGAAAAAAGATGTGGACAATGATGTGGTCAAGATGAAATTATTTATGTTCTCTCTGCGTGATTCTGCAAAAATTTGGTTCTCTTCTTTGCCTCGCAATAGTATTGATTCTTGGAACAAGTGAAAGATGCTTTTATCACTAAGTATTTTCCTCCCGCAAAAATTATTTCCCTTAGAACCCAGATCACGAATTTCAAGCAACTTGAACATGAGCATGTTGCACAATCTTGGGAAAGGATGACAATGATGCTAAGGAATTGCCCAACTCATGGGTTAAATCTTTGGATGATCATACAAAATTTTTATGCGGGGTTGAATTTTGTTTCTTGTAATATTTTAGATTCTGCCGCGGGTGGAACTTTTATGGAAATTACTTTGGGTGATGCCACTAAATTGCTTGATAATATCATGGCAAATTACTCACAATGGCATACCGAAAGGGCTCCTACTAGTAAAAAGGTTAATTCGGTTGAAGAAATTTCTTCTTTGAGTGACAAAGTTGATGCTCTTATTGGTTGCTAGTAAAAGTGCTCCTGTTGATTTTAATGATATGTCTTTGTCTACTTTGATTGAGCAAAATAGTGATGCCATTGATGTGAATTTTATCTCTAGAAATATTTTCAACAACAATGCTTATAGAGGAAATTTTAATCCTAGGCCTTTTCCTAGTATTTCCTCTAATAATTATGGTAATTCCTATGGAAATCAATCTTACAATAATAATAGGAACACCTCTGATCTTGAGAATAATATTAAAGAATTTCTCAACACGCAAAAAGTTTTCAACACTTCCATAGAAGAAAAGTTGAATAAGATTGATGATTTGTCTAGAAGTGCTGATAGAGTTGCGCATGATGTGGAAAATCTCAAGATGAAAATTTTTGTGCCTAAAGTAGATGGATTAATTAAAGCTCTTTATGTTTCTATGGATGAAAGTAAGAAAAGAACTGCTATGCTTAGAGCTAAAAGTGAATTTTTAGAGAAAGCTTTTTCTAGTGATTATTCTTGCAAAAATGATGAAGATCTTAAAATGATTGGTGTTTCTTCTATTGATTCCTTGTTTAGTAAAGTTAAGAATGATGAAAAAGGGACTGGAGAAGAGTCAACTTTAGTTAGAAGGCGTCCCAATATTTCGGGGGCTGAAAATCTTGTTGAGAAAATTGATAAAAGTGGGTTTGGAGAGGTTAAAACTTTAGCTAGTGATGCACCCACTATTTTGGATTACAAAGACTTTAATTATGATAGTTGCTCTTTGATTGATTGTATTTCTTTGTTGCAATCCATGCTAAATTCACCCCATGCTTATGAACAAAACATATTGTATGATGCTATGATGAAAGCTTTTACTAAACATATTGTTGATGCTATGATGAAAGCTTTGGAAGAAAAGTTGGAATTAGAAGTATCAATTCCTAGAAAATTGCATGATGAGTGGGAACCTACTATCAAAGTCAAGATCAAAACTTATGAGTGCTTTGCTTTGTGTGACTTGGGTGCTAATGTTTCTACAATTCCGAAATCTTTATGTGATGTGCTTGGTCATACCAATCTTGAAGAATGTTCCTTGAATTTGCACTTGGCGGATTCTACTATTAATAGGCATATGGGAAGAATTAATGATGTTCTTATTCTTGCGAATAGGAACTATGTGCCCATAGATTTCATTGTTCTTGATATTGATTGCAATCCGTCTTGTCCAATTACTCTTGGTAGACCGTTTTTATGCACTATCGGTGCCATGATTGATATGAAAGAAGGCAATATTAAGTTCCAATTTCCTTTGAGGAAAGGGATGGAACACTTTCCTAGAACAAAAGTCAGGCCACCTTATGAATAATCATGAGGACATACGTACCCGTCGCTCTGGCGACTAGGGTTTTCATTACTATGGCAGCCCTGCCGTCGATGAGTTTTTCCCTACCCATCCGACATATGATCCACACAGGTCTTCCTGCGCCATCCCTCGGGCTGAACAAGGGGACGGCTGGCCCTCCGCCCGGCTTTGGAGTTTTGGTGGCGAGGAAGGCGACGGTAGTGTCAGATCGCATCGGAGGGTGTCATCTACGTGGTGTCCTAACGCCATGTTGGCTTTGAGACTAAACCCAGCGTGGGGTACGAGATGGATGATTGCACAACGCCGTATTGTGATTTACACACAACCCATGGGGGCAGGTTTCGTTCTCGCGGCGGTAGGGTCCGAGGCTCCGGTGGCACCGGAGGACGTGGCTTTGTCCCAGATAGGGGACGTGGTGCAGCTACTGACCGATCTGAGGAATATGCTTCTCTTGCTGCATGCACAGATGGTGAAAAGTGTGCAGATAAAAATTCAGTTGACACGGCCGAAGTTAGATCAGAGAAAGGAAGTGCAGCCAGGCTGAACTTTGTATCCGGGGAGCAAATTACCACTGAAGCATCTAATAGGAACAATTACAAACGCATGCCACAAAAAACAAGAACATAAAGAAGCCTCAAAAAGGAGATAAAGAGGTCAATCAAAATACTTTGGATATGGATTATGAGACGGATGCAAGCCAACTGATATCGGCGGCCTCTGATTCAGAGGCTGTCCGGACACAATGAAAATCCTAAGTTACAATTGTCGTGGCCTCATTGGGGTTGCGACAGTCCGGGCTCTGCTGTCTGTTCTTAAGCGGAGTTGCCCGGATGTGGTGTTTCTGCTTGAAACTCACCTGAATGAGTGGCCTGCAGAATGTTTACGGCATAAAGTAAAAATGGATTTCAAGGAAGTGGTTCATAGTGATGGACGGAGTGGTGGTTTACTACTCCTGTGGAAGAAAGAGGTGGATGTCTCTCTCAGATACAAGACTGCAAATTTTATTGATGTGAATATTGGAAGTGAACATGAAACTGTTTGGAGGTTTACTGGAATGTACGAAGAACCAAGATGGAAGGACAAGCATTTGACTTGGCAGCGGCTAAGGGATTTGCATGCTATTGCTACGATGCCATGGTTAGTTATGGGAGATCTGAATGAAATTTTGTATCCTTTTGAGAAAGAAGGTGGGAACCCGAGACCACCACAGTTTATGCAAGCCTTTAAAACTGCTCTAGAGGACTGTAACTTGCCAGATTTTGGGTACGTTGGGGAGAAGTTCACATGGCACAGAGGTCAAATTCATGAAAGGCTAGATCAGGCCCTAACAAATGAGGCGTGGAATAGTAAATTTGAGAATGCTGTTTTGACAAATCTGGAATACAGTAAGTCTGATCACAGACCCATTCTAATGAACCTTCATATAAATAATAATCAGGAGGACCATGGGCCGGCAGTGTTGAGGTTTGAGGTGAAGTGGCTCAAAGAAGTACACTTTCGACAGGTGGTTCAGGAGGCCTCGGTGAGGGCGGGAGCCCAAAATTCAAATAGCAGTCTTGCCGGGAAACCTGCTCTGGTCCATGATCATTTGCACAACTGGGATCGCTCGGTACTGCAACATACAAAAAAAGAATCCGTACAGCTCAGAGAGAGATGGAAAAAGCTGTTAGTGGGCCAATGAATGATGAAAATCTTCTTAGGGAAAAAGAATTAGCTAAGGAGATAGAATGGTTATTGGAACAAGAGGAAATTCATTTTGCTCAAAGGAGCCGGGTTGACTGGCTACAATATGGTGACAAGAACACTAATTATTTTCAGAATTTTGCTTCAGCAAGGCGGAAGAGAAATATGATAAAAAAATTAAGGGGAGACAATGGTGGTTGGCTGGAAGGTAGTACTAATTTAAATCCGCATATTTCTCAGTACTTTGCCGGCCTGTTTGCAATGGAGATTGATGAACCGGATCCGGATCTCATAAATAAGGTGGTGCCTAAAGTTTCACATGAAATGAATGAACAATTACTAAAGCCTTATTCATCTGAGGAGGTGAAAAGGGCTCTTTTCTCAATCGGAGATATGAAAGCACCAGGCTCGGATGGGTTGCATGCTATTTTCTTCAAGAAATGGTGGCATATCTTGGGGGACTCTCTCACTTCAGAGGTTCTTGAAGCAATAAATCAAAAGGTAATTCCGGAGGGATGGAATGACACGGTAATCGTTCTTATACCAAAGGTAGAATCTCCTGAGCTCATTACACAGTACAGGCCCATTAGCCTGTGTAATGTCTTATATAAGGTAATCTCGAAAATGATAGCTCTTCGGTTAAAATCTATTCTAGATGATATCATCTCTCCGATACAGAGTGCCTTTGTACCGGATCGACTCATTACAGATAACATTTTGTTGGCTTATGAGAGCATTCATACAATAAAAAATAAGAAGGAAGGCAAGTGGGGCTATTGCGTAGTTAAACTGGATATGCACAAGGCCTATGATAGGGTGGAATGGAATTTTTTGAGGAGAATGATGACACACTTTTGTAAATCTGTTGATGGCATGTGTCCGGTTAGTTAAATATAAGGTCAGATTCAATAATCAAGAAACGAATTATTTTATTCCTGGAAGGGGACGCCGACAGGGAGACCCCCTATCTCCATATCTGTTTTTGATTTGTGCAGAAGGGCTTTCTAGTCTTCTGGCTCATAGAGAGGAGGTTCGTGGCATTGAAGGTGTCAGGGTTTGCAGAAATACACCATCAGTTTCATATTTACTTTTTGCTGATGACTCCCTTAGCCTTATGAAAGGTGATATGAATAATGCAACCTCATTGAGACAGGTCCTAGATCAATATTGTGCAAGTTCTGGCCAACTGGTTAGTGAAGCAAAATGCAGCATTTACTTTAGTCCTAATGTGAGTGTGGAGACTAAGGCCGACATATGCACAAAATTGAATATTATGTCTGAAGCTCTATCAGATAAATATTTAGGGATGCCGGTTATGGTGGGTGTGGACAGGAGTGACAGTTTTATTCAACTCTTGAAGAGAATTATAGTGCGGCTGAAAAGCCGGAAGAAAATTTTTTGTCTATGGGAGGAAAGGAAATTTTACTGAAGGCGGTTATACAATCCATTCCAGTTTTTGCTATGTCTGTCTTTAACATACCAAAGAAATTATGCAAAGAAATGACTGATGCAATGTCTGAATTCTGGTGGGGAGATACAGAGGACCAAAAACGTATGCATTGGATGGCATGGTAGAGAATATGCATCCCAAAGAAAGATGGAGGTATGGGCTTTCGTGATCTGCACTCTTTTAATTTAGCTATGTTGGCGAAACAATCTTAGAGACTGATTTCAAATCTAGATTCTCGGTGTGCCAGAGTTCTTAAGCTAAATATTACTCAAGTTGTCACTTGTTGAAGGCGGGTCCGAAGAAAGGGTCATCTTTTACCTGGCAAAGCATAGTAGCAGGTCTACGTACTTTTTGCAGAGGACACATTTGGAGAGTGGGTTTAGGGGAGATGATCAACATCTGGGAGAATCACTGGATTCTAGGAAGCATAAATCGCATGATACAGACTCCCAAGGGACAAATATTATTGCAAACAGTTAATGAGCTCATTGATCCAACGACTGGCAAATGGGATGAGTGGTTAATCCGTGATATTTTTTACCCTATAGATGTGGACAGAATCTTGCGGATTCCTTTAAGCGAACACCAAGAGGAAGATTTTGTGGCTTGGAATTATACAAAATCTTATTCGTTCTCCGTCCGATCTGCGTATTATATTGAATGGGATCACTCTCATCGTCACAGGTTGACGCGAGCGGATGGACAAGGGACATCAGGTCGAAATCCAGTATGGGAGATTCTATGGAAATTGAGGGTTCCAAGCAAAGTGAAAATATTCGCGTGGAAGGCCTTGCATGGGATTCTTCCAGGGTTGGCTGTACTGGCAAACAGGCATATCCCGACTACGGGCCAATGCCCGATATGTACAAAGGGTGCGGAGGACGTCAAGCATATGATGTTTACTTGCTATCGAGCAAAGCAGGTATGGCGAGCCTTGGGCATTTTGGACATAATTGAGGAGGTTACACGCATTGATAGGTCTGGATCAATTATATTGGAAGAGATCTTGCGGCGACCAAACAACAAGTCCCCTATACTTGGTCATGTTGGGCTGAAAGAATTAATTGTTGTTGGATCCTGGTATATTTGGTGGCAACGGAGGGAGTTTGTCAAGGATGCGTACGTTGCACTGCCTGCACGATCAGCGTTCAGAATACATGCAATTGCAAGTGAGTTTGGTGTTGTAGGTCCTCAAGCTGTCACAAATGAAATACTATGGAGCAAGCCACCAAAGAACACGTACAAATTGAATGTGGACGCATCTTTCTCCAGTGATGGAATGGGAGGGGCAGGAGCTGTTATTCGTAATGATCAGGGAGAGGCAATTGCTGGCTCGTGTACACCCCTAAATCACTTGCTAGATGTGGCTACGGCTAAAGCAACGGCCCTACAGGAAGGGCTCAAGCTCGTAGCAACGGCCCTACAGGAAGGGCTCAGGCTCTCAATGGAATTGCTCCAGTTTTCAGTCCTTACTCAGCGATACTTGTAGCGACCAGACCTCAAACAGTCTGTGCTGCTGTGCACCAGTGTCATCCCTGGATCAGTAATGCTGACACGCACAGTACAAATGGAGGATTTATAATAGAGTAGCAATCACACACTTATTACAACGAATATCTCAAAAGAGAATAAGTATGATAAATATGGCTTGAGGCCATCTAAAAACGATAACAGCGGAAGGCTTGGAAGATAAGTGAGTCCATCAACTCCAACAGCATCACTGAGTATAAGACCACGACCTAAGGCACCTTACTCGTCGTCTGAAAAGTCTGCAACATGAAACGTTGCAGTCCGAAAATGGGTCAGCACATGGAATATGCTGGCAATGTAACACATAGAGAATAATGAACATAATAAGGCTATACTACATGCATATATGGCTGGTAGAAGGCTCTATGGTTACAGTTTTGCGAAAAGCCAATTTTTCCCTACTGCAAAGGAATAAATTTTATTTAACTATCATGGTGGTTGTGAAACATTGAGAAGGTACCTCCAACTCAATCCCAATTAAGTATCATCATTAACCCAACAAAATTAATTAAAGTAACATGGTGATGAGATTCACATGATAATCCAAGTACTAGATACTCAAGTTGTCCATAACCGGGGACACGGCTAACCATGATTAGTTTATACACTCTGCAGAGGTTTGTGCACTTTTCCCCACAAGACTCGATCGCCTCCGCTTGATTCTCGCACTGCATGATGTTTGAGAAACGGATGACCGAGACATAGTCTTTCAGAAGCGTAAACTCTCTACTCCGGGTAGACCGTGCCACCTACATCCCCTACATCTGCTAGTCTACCTCTTCAAGAGCTCACACAGCTTAATCAACTATGCTAGAGCCCATAATAGCTTGTGGTTGCACACAGAAGTTTCTAGCATGAATAAACTCATGATCCCTTTGAGCCTGGGTGGCGGTCCATAGGATGATCACACGGGTACTCCGGGATATCCAAAAAAATACAGGCAGCACTGGGTTCTCCAGGTGCCTCAGTCCACCCAGATGTGAGTTTTAGTTGCCACCTTAAGTAAACCATTAGTTAACAATCTCACATCTGTCGTGAATATCTCTCAAACCCAATCCACGTCTACAAGCATAGCATGGCAATATAAGCATCGTAGAAGTAACTCCCAAGGGTTTGATAATAAAACAGGTGATAGGTACTACCTCATCTACTTCCCAATACCCACAATTTAATTAGATCCTAATCATGCAATGTTTGAGGATTGATCTAATGAAATAAAAACTGGGTATGGAAGAGTATGATCAAAGTGTTACTTGCCTTGCTGATGATCCGCGTAACCTAGAGATTCGAAGTAGCAAGCGGCGCACTCCGGGTACTCTATCGCAAACAAAAAAGCAAACAATAAGTACTCATCTAATGCACAAGTAAAACTCAAATAAAAGATCCAACCAGAAATTTCAACTTAAGAACTCCGGTTTGCAAAAAGAATCAAATCGAACGAAGCAACGAAAGTCAAACGGTGAAAGAAACAAGCTTCGTTTACTAATCTGGATCTAGGTCTAATTTTACAGTAGCAAAAACTTGTTTGAGTAGGTTAAACGGAAAGAGAATTTCGAGACGAAACTCTAGGCGTTTGAATTGCCTAATTCCGATAAACGAGCGAAAAGTTAAACGAAAACGAAGATCTGATCAGAAATCGCGATCTGGAATAATCGCGGAAAAATCCGACGAAAAAGAAAAACGGACGAACAGTTAAACGAACGAACGTTCGTTAACAGCGACAATCCGATGAACACGTTCGTTAAAACGAACGGGTTGGTGAACGTTCACTAATTAATAAAACCGAAAAAATAAACCGATCTTAAAAAAACTAGGGTTTAGAAAAAAATAAATCGAATCGGTTTTTTTTTAAAACCGGACTCGGCGGCGGCGGCTTCGGCTACCTCGGCGGCCAGCTCCGGCGGGGCGGGCGAGGGGCGGCGGGCTCGGGCGGCGTCGGGGCTCCGGCGGGGCGGCGGCTGCGGCGGCGGCGCGGGCGCTGCAGGCGGCGGCGGGTGCGGGTTGGGCGGCGGGGTGGGGAGAGGTGGCGGGGCAGGGGGTATTTAAGGAGGGGGAGGGGTGGCGTGGAGGAGGGGGCAAGGCGGCGGCGGGGCGGCGTGCTCCTGGCGGACTCGGGCGGCGGCGGGCGTGCCGTGCGCGGGAGGGAGACGACGCGGGGACGGGCCGGCCTGGCTCGGCTGGGCCTCGGCCCAGTCGGGCGTGTTTTTTTTAAAATATTCGCCGAATCTAAAAAAATCACAGAAAAATAAATAAAAATCCAAAAATGGTAAAACAAATTTTCCCCGTCTAATTAAAATAATTAGAGCGAGATGAACATTTTCTTGGCCCAAAAATGCAGTTTTGAAAACATGCAAATTTTTAATGCAATTAAAATTGCAAATAAAAATCCGAATAAAATCAAATATTTGATTTTAATATTTTTCCTCCAATATTTCCATTATTTTGGAGAAGTCATATTTTCTCCTCTCATTTATTTTAATATGAAATATTTTTCGGAGAGAAAAATAATTAAAACCAAAAATCCTCGTTTTATTATTTGATAAAAATCAAATATGAAAAACCGGGAAAATCCCCAACTCTCTCCGAGGGTCCTTGAGTTGCTTAGGATTTATCGAGGATTTGCCAAAATGCAATAAAATATGCTATGCAATGATGATCTAATGTATAACATTCCAAATTGAAAATTTGGGATGTTACAAACCTACCCCCTTAAGATGAATCTCGCCCTCGAGATTCGGGTTGGCTAGAAAATAGGTGAGAGTGGTTCTTCCGTAGATCTTCCTCTCGCTCCCAGGTGGCTTCATCTTCAGTATGGTGACTCCACTGGACTTTGCAAAACTTGATAACCTTACTGCGGGTGACTCGGCTGGCATACTCAAGAATCTTAACTGGCTTCTCCTCATAGGTCAAATCACTTTCCAGCTGAATCGCTTCCAGTGGCACTGTATCTCTCAGTGGTATCTCAGCCATCTCTGCGTGGCACTTCTTCAACTGGGAAACGTGAAATACATCATGAACTCCTGACAATCCTTCAGGCAATTCCAGCTTGTAGGCAACTTCTCCCATACGTTCCAAAACTCTGTATGGTCCTACAAATCGAGGCGCTAACTTTCCCTTAACTCCAAAGCGCTTCACTCCTCGAAGTGGTGATACTCGAAGATAAACTCTGTCTCCGACTTCGTGAACTGTCTCCTTACGTTTTGAATCCGCATAACTCTTCTGCCTGGATTGGGCTACCTTGAGCCTATCGCGAATCAACCTCACTTTCTGTTCAGACTCCTTAATCAAATCTGGTCCAAACAACTGACGGTCTCCAACTTCGTCCCATAACAATGGTGTTCTACACCTCCTTCCGTACAAAGCTTCGAAAGGGGCCATCTTCAAACTGGTTTGATAACTATTGTTGTAAGAAAACTCTGCATATGGCAAATTGTCGTCCCAACTCGATCCATAATCTAGCGCACAAGCTCTCAACATGTCTTCCAAAATCTGATTGACTCTCTCGGTTTGTCCATCTGTCTATGGGTGAAAGGCTGTACTGAATTCTAGCCTGGTTCCCAAAGTTTCATGTAACTGATTCCAAAACTTCGAGGTAAACTGGGTTCCTCTGTCTGATACAATGGTCCTCGGAACTCCATGCAAACATACGATTCTGGTCATGTATATCTTTGCCAACTTAGCGCTGGTGTAAGTGGTCTTCACTAGGATGAAATGAGCTACTTTCGTCAAACGGTCGACTATAACCCATATTGAGTCATAGCCTGAACGAGTCCTGGGTAATCCCGTGATAAAATCCATGCCTAGTTTATCCCACTTCCATTTGGGTATCGGCAATGGTTGTAGCAATCCCGCTGGCTTCTGATGTTCTGCCTTCACTCTCTGACATACATCACAAACTGCTACATACTCCGCAATGTCCTTCTTCATTCCGGTCCACCAGAACGTATCCTTCAAATCCAAATACATCTTGGTATTTCCTGGGTGAATCGAGTACGGTGAATCATGGGGCCTCTTGCAAGATCAACTTCCTGATCTCCGGATCATTGGGCACGTAAACGCGGTCCTCAAACCATAAGGTATCGTGCTCATCCTCACGAAATCCCTTGGCTTTTCCTTTGCTCAACTTTTCCTTTATCTCGTCAATCTCCTTGTCTGTCTTCTGAGCTTCTCTGATCTTTTCCATCAAGGTAGACTGAATCTCCAACGTTGCTAAATAGCCCCTCGGTACTATCTCCAGACATAGATCGCGAAGATCCTCGGCTAACTCCTGGGGTAACTCTCCTGTCATGAGTGTGTTGACATGGCTCTTGCGGCTCAACGCATCTGCTACTACGTTAGCCTTCCCTGGGTGATAATGCAATCTCATATCATAGTCCTTAATAAGCTCCAACCATCTCCTCTACCTGAGATTTAACTCCTTCTGCGTGAAAATGTACTTCAAACTCTTGTGATCCGTGTACACCTCACAATGGTTTCCGATGAGAAAATGTCTCCATGTCTTCAATGCATGCACTACGGCTGCTAATTCCAAATCATGCGTGGCATAATTCTTCTCATGGGGTTTAAGTTGTCGTGAAGCATAAGACACAACTCTTCCTTCCTGCATAAGCACTGCTCCAAGTCCTCGACGAGAAGCGTCGCAATAAACTTCATAATCCTTGCGTTGATCTGGCAGAATCAACACTGGTGATGTAACCAATCTTTTCTTCAACTCTTGGAAACTAGCTTCACATTCCTCAGTCCAATTGAATTTGGTGTCCTTCTTTAATAGCTCAGTCATGGGTTTTGCAATCTTCGAGAAATTCTCGATGAACCTCCGGTAGTATCCTGCAAGTCCAAGAAAACTCCGGATCTCTCCAACTGACGTGGGTGATTCCCAGCTTGTTACTGTGTCAACTTTGGCGGGGTCTACTGCTATTCCTTCTCCGGATATAACATGTCCGAGGAATCCAACTTTCTTCAGCCAAAATGCACATTTGCTGAACTTGGCGTATAACTGGTGTTCTCTGATTTTCTCAAGTACCAAACGCAAATGCTCCTTATGCTCTTCTTCATTCTTGGAGCAGACTAGAATATCGTCAATGAACACCACGACGAACTTATCCAAAAACTCCAGAAACACTTTGTTCATCAGGTTCATGAAATAGGCAGGTGCGTTAGTCAGACCAAATGACATAACGGTATACTCATATAGCCCATACCTGGTGGTAAAAGCCGTCTTAGGTATATCCTGCTCTCGAATCTTCAACTGGTGGTATCCTGATCATAGATCGATCTTGGAAAATACTTTATCTCCTTGTAAGCGGTCAAACAAATCATTGATCATCGGCAGTGGGTACTTGTTTTTGATGGTCACTTCATTCAATCCACGATAATCAACAACCATCCTCAACGATCCATCTTTCTTCTCTACTAGAAGTACTGGTGATCCCCAAGGTGACGAACTTGGGCGAATATAGCCTTTATCCAATAACTCTTTAATCTGCTTCTTAATCTCCTCCAAATCTTTTGCGGGCATCCTGTACGGTCTCTTAGATATTGGTCCTGTGCCTGGCAAAAGTTCAATCAAGAACTCAATGTCTCTATCCGGTGGCATGCCTGGCAACTCTTCTGGAAATACATCCGGGTAATCCTTCACCACTGGTACTTCCTCCTGTACAACTCCTGATAAAGAATTCACTTGAGTCCTCTTCGGCACATGCCAGGATACATACTTAATCCTTCTTCCTTCTGGGGTGGTAAGAAAAATCGACTTACTGGCGCACTCAATGTTCCCTTCATACTTTGATAACCAATCCATGCCTAATATCACATCCAATCCTTGCGATTCCAATATTATTAGGTCTGAGGGAAACAGGTAGTTACCAATCCTTAATGGTAACCGTTCACACCATAAACTAGCCATATACTCTGCTCCTGGCGAGGTTACTAACATGGGTGACCTAAGGGCTTGGGTTGGCAGTTTATACTTATCCACAAATCCCCTTGATATGTATGAATGCGATGCACCAGTATCAAAAAGAACGAGTGCAGTAAATGACTTAACCATAAACTTACCTATTACTGCATCAGGCTGTGCTTCAACCTCTTCCACGCTCACGTGGTTCAATTTTCCTTTGTTGAAAGGGTTCGGCTTCTTCCCAGAGCTTCCATTGCCATTCCCATTCTGGGCTTCAGGACAGTCGGTTGCATAATGTCCAATCTTCTGGCACTTGAAACAAGTAATGTGACTTAGATCCCTCTTGGCTGGGGTTGAAGGGTTGGTGCGGTTCTGTCCGTTGCTTCCTCCATTCCCATTACCATTCTTGGGTCCATTATGGTTGTGCGAACTACCTCCTCCATGGGTATGCTGAAACTGTCCTCCCGATTTCGGGGTAAAACGTGGCTTCTGCTGAGCTCCAGAATTATACTTCCCTTGTCCATACTTCCTCTTACGGTTTTCAATCTGCTGTTGCTTCCCTTCAATCATGAGTGCTCTATCCACCAACTCCTGGTAGTTGTTGAAGGTTGCTACCATTAGCTGCATGCTCAGCTCATCATTCAGTCCTTCCAAAAACTTCTCCTGCTTGGCTGCATCTGTGGCAACGTCATCTGGTGCATAACGTGCTAACTTACTGAAATCCTCCACATACTGGCCTACGGTGCGTCCTCCTTGGCGTAGGTTTCGAAACTCACGCTTCTTCATGGCCATAGCTCCTGCTGAAACATGGGCTGTACGGAAAGCTTGCTGAAACTGGTCCCATGTGACAGTGTCGATAGGATGTGTGGCTGTGTAATTCTCCCACCATGATGCTGCGGGTCCATCAAGCTGATGTGCGGCAAAACGTACTCTTTCCGCATCTGTGCATCATGCAGTGGTCAACTCCCTTCCAACTTTGCGGAGCCAATCATCTGCAACTATCGGCTCGGTGCTGCTGGAAAACACCGGCGGATTTAGCCTCAAGAAACGGGCTAAGTGATCAATAGGTGGTGGTGGGTTGTTGTGGTTGCTGTTGTTGTTGCCTTGGTTCTGTACTAACACTTGCATCAGGGCATTCTGTTGCTGAATCAATTGGGTGATCTCCGGTGGGAAAACAAATCCGGTGTCGCGTCTCGGAGGTATCTGATAGGTTAGAAAAGATGAGAGTTTAGAATAGAATGAGGTCTAGAGAGAAAACACTACCCATATGCTCATGAGACAAACACAATCAATATCACTCAATCAATTCAAACAAGGCATACAATCGGTCTAACTAGCGTTACAGAAGTGCTTGAACTATACTATTATATATGGGGGAAAACTACTACTGATATGGTGGTCTACTAGAAATTTTGATCAGTCGAAGACTCCATGATATCTGCTCCAGCTTGATCCACAAAGTCATCTTCACTGGGGTCCGAGTCGGTGTCGTCGATGATGATGTAGTTATCCGGGCAAGCACATTCATCATCTTCTGCTTTTGGCACTGGATTTCCCATGAATACTCCAATCTTCTTCTCCAGGTCGTCATTCTTCCGTACTAGTGCGACGATTTCCTCCAAATAATCCTCGCGTGTAGCCTTGAGTTCTTCCTCCAGCTCCTTGATCTTTGTCAATGCCTTCTTCAGATCTATCTTGTCTGAGCACATCTGGTTCTCCTGGCGACGAATGTGTTGGTTTTACTCCTGGATGAAAGCTGCAATTGATCCATCCTTCTTGGTGCTAATCATCTCCCATTGCTCGTC
The DNA here is from genome assembly GCF_002575655.3 of Aegilops tauschii subsp. strangulata. Lineage (NCBI taxonomy): Eukaryota > Viridiplantae > Streptophyta > Magnoliopsida > Poales > Poaceae > Aegilops > Aegilops tauschii. Next base: position 395,339,679 of record NC_053037.3, read on the forward strand.
TCGGCGTCCACAAATCTGATAAATAGTATCCTTAAGCTCCCTGTGGTAGACTTCTCCAATGCGTCCCACAGAGATGTGGGCTGCCATGCTCTTCCCTAAGCTCCAGGTTGGTGCTTCAAAAGACAACTTTATAGGCTCAGTGACTGGCGCAAACGTCCTTCCCTGGATCAGTAATGCTGACACGCACAGTACAAATGGAGGATTTATAACAGAGTAGCAATCACACACTTATTACAACGAATATCTCAAAAGAGAATAAGTATGATAAATATGGCTTAAGGCCATCTAAAAACGATAACAGCGGAAGGCTTGGAAGATAAGTGAGTCCATCAACTCCAACGGCATCACTGAGTATAAGACCACGACCTAAGGCACCTTACTCGTCGTCTGAAAAGTCTGCAACATGAAACGTTGCAGCCCGAAAATGGGTCAGCACATGGAATATGCTGGCAATGTAACACATAGAGAATAATGAACATAATAAGGCTATACTACATGCATATATGGCTGGTAGAAGGCTCTATGGTTACAGTTTTGCGAAAAGCCAATTTTTCCCTACTGCAAAGGAATAAATTTTATTTAACTATCATGGTGGTTGTGAAACATTGAGAAGGTACCTCCAACTCAATCCCAATTAAGTATCGTCATTAACCCAACAAAATTAATTAAAGTAACATGGTGATGAGATTCACATGATAATCCAGGTACTAGATACTCATGTTGTCCATAACAGGGGACACGGCTAACCATGATTAGTTTATACACTCTGCAGAGGTTTGTGCACTTTTCCCCACAAGACTCGATCGCCTCCCTTCATTCTCGCACTGCATGATGTTTGAGAAACGGATGACCGAGACACAGTCTTTCAGAAGCGTCAACTCTCTACTCCGGGTAGACCGTACCACCTACATCCCCTACATCTGCTAGTCTACCTCTTCAAGAGCTCACACAGCTTAATCAACTATGCTAGAGCCCATAATAGCTTGTGGTTGCACACGGAAGTTTCTAGCATGAATAATCTCATGATCCCTTTGAGCCTGGGTGGCGGTCCATAGGATGATCACACGGGTACTCCGGGATATCCAAAAAAATACAGGCAACACTGGGTTCTCCAGGTGCCTCAATCCACCCAGATGTGAGTTTTAGTTGCCACCTTAAGTAAATCATTAGTTAACAATCTCACATCTGTCGTGAATATCTCTCAAACCCAAATCCACGTCTACAAGCATAGCATGGCAATATAAGCATCGTAGAAGTAACTCCCAAGGGTTTGATAATAAAACAGGTGATAGGTACTACCTCATCGACTTCCCAATACCCACAATTTAATTAGATCCTAATCATGCAATGTTTTAGGATTGATCTAATGCAATAAAAACTGGGTATGGAAGAGTATGATCAAAGTGTTACTTGCCTTGCTGATGATCCGCGTAACCTAGAGATTCGAAGTAGCAAGCGGCGCACTCCGGGTACTCTATCGCAAACAAACAAGCAAACAATAAGTACTCATCTAATGCACAAGTAAAACTCAAATAAAAGATCCAACCAGAAAGTTCAACTTAAGAACTCCGGTTTGCAAAAAGAATCAAATCGAACGAAGCAACGAAAGTCAAACGGCGAAAGAAACAAGCTTCGTTTACTAATCTGGATCTAGGTCAAATTTTACAGTAGCAAAAAACTTGTTTGAGTAGGTTAAACGGAAAGAGAATTTCGAGACGAAACTCTAGGCGTTAAATGAACAAACGTTCGCCTGATTCCGATAAACGAGCGAAAAGTTAAACGAAAACGAAGATCTGATCAGAAATCGCGATCTGGAATAATCGCGGAAAAATCCGACGAAAAAGAAAAACGGACGAACAGTTAAATGAACGAACGTTCGTTAACAGCGACAATCCGACAAACACGTTCGTTAAAACGAACGGGTCGGTGAACGTCACTAATTAATAAAACCAAAAAAAATAAAACGATCTTAAAAAAAACTTGGGTTTAGAAAAAAATAAACCGAATCGTTTTTTTTAAACCGGACTCGGCGGCAGCGGCTTCGGCTACCTCGGCGGCCAGCTCCGGCGGGGCTCCGCCGGGGCGGGCGAGGGGCGGCGGGCTCGGGCGGCGTCGGGGCGACGGCGGGAGGCGGCGGGCGGCGGCGCACGGGCTCCGGCGGGGCGGCGGCTGCGGCGGCGGGTGCGGGTTGGGCGGCGGGGTGGGGAGAGGTGGCGGGGCAGGGGGGTATTTAAGGAGGGGAGGGGTTGGCGTGGAGGAGGGGGCAAGGCGGCGGCGGGGCGGCGTGCTCCTGGCGGACTCGGGCGGCGGCGGGCGTGCCGTGCGCGGGAGGGAGACGACACGGGGACGGGCCGGCCTGGCTCGGCTGGGCCTCGGCCCAGTCGGGCGTGGGTTTTTTTGAAATATTCGCCAAATCTAGAAAAAATCACAGAAAAATAAATAAAATTCCAAAAATGGTAAAACAAATTTTCCCCGTCTAATTAAAATAATTAGAGCGAGATGAACATTTTCTTGGCCCAAAAATGCAGTTTTGAAAACATGCAATTTTTTTAATGCAATTAAAATTGCAAATAAAAATCCGAATAAAATCAAATATTTGATTTTAATATTTTTCCTCCAATATTTCCATTATTTTGGAGAAGTCATATTTTCTCCTCTCATTTATTTTAATATGAAATATTTTTCGGAGAGAAAAATAATTAAAACCAAAAATCCTCGTTTTATTATTTGATAAAAATCAAATATGAAAAACTGGGAAAATCCCCAACTCTCTCCGAGGGTCCTTGAGTTGCTTAGGATTTATCGAGGATTTGCCAAAATGCAATAAAATATGCTATGCAATGATGATCTAATGTATAACATTGCTAATTGAAAATTTGGGATGTTACAATACTTGCAGAGTGTTTTCAATTAGCTCTAAGCATTGGGCCTACTTCATTGCATCATTGCAATCGGGAAGCCAATTTGGTGGTGCACAATTTAGCTAGACATGCAGCTAGCACAGTTTCTAGTGTCTTTGGATTGATAATCCTCCAAGCTTTATTGTTTCAGATGTAATAAATGATGTAACTTTGTTCAAATGTCAATAAAGTGTGCCATGAAGGCTTTCCCTAAAAAAATCATGAGGGAATCTTATGGATCTAGAAACAAAGATGACAAAACTTAGATCCTTGCCTTACGCCTAGCTAAGGGCGTAAAACTATAGTGCTTGTTGGGAGGCAACCTAATGAATAAAATTTATTTTTGATTTTTGCTTTCTGTTCTTGAGTGTTTACACAATTATGCTACTGTTATGGTTGTGCTTTTTGTGTTTTAATTAGTGTTTGTGCCAAGTAAAGCCTTTAGGATCTTCTAGGGTGATAGTTGTTTGATCTTGCTGAAAAAGACAGAAACTTTGTGCTCATGAAAATAATTTTCATAAATAACAGAAAAGATTACTACAGAGCGTTCTACTTTTGCTCTGATTCTTTTTGCAGAAGATTAATATACAAATTACCCTGGTCTTCCTAATTTGGTTGAATTTTTGGAGTTCCAGAAGTATTCGCTAAAGTCAGATTACTACAGACCGTTCTGTTTTGCAGATTCTATTTTCTTTGTGTTGTGTGCTTATTTTGATGGCTCTATGGTTTTCTTTGATGAGTTTTTGCCATAGAAAAGTTGGAATACAGTAGATATAATACAAAAAATTATGAATTGGTTTGATACATCACTTATAGTAGTGGTTTGCTTTCTTATACTAACGGATCTCACAAAGGTTTTGTTGAGTTCTATGTGATTGAAGTTTTCAACTTTTGGGTTATCTTACGATGGATGAAGGAAGGATGCAAGAGCCTAAGCTTGGGGATGCCCCGGCATCCCAAGCTATTATCCAAGAATGAGCAACCAACTTAGCTTGGGGATGCCCCCGAGTGGCATCCCCGCTTTCTTCCAACAACTATCGGTATTTTACTCGAGGCTATATTTTTATTCGTCACATGATATGTGTTTTGCTTGGAGCGTCTTGTATGATATGAGTCTTTGCTTTTTTATTTTGTGTTTAAGTCATCAATCCTTGCTGGACACACCTATTTGAGAGAGCTAAAATTATATCATGACTTGTTAGAATTGCTCTCTATGCTTCACTTAAATCTTTTATGAGCTAGGACTTGCTCTAGTGCTTCACTTATATCTTTTTGAGCACGGTGTGCTTTGTTATTTTTGAAGAAATGCTCTCTTGCTTCACTTAGATTTATTTGAGATTTAGTAAAAATTTGAATAAATTCTCTCTTGCTTCACTTAAATTATTTTGAGAGAAAGAAAATTTGTTATGCTCATGATCTTCACTTATATTTGTTTGAGCTTATGAAAAGCAACACATGAAAATTAGTCCCAAAGTGATAGATATCCAAGAAGGATAAATAAAAAGAAAATGACATGAAGATCATTGGACAAAATAAACTCGATTCTTGGTAATAGGTTTGAGATATTGATGTGATATCTGAGTTATGTTGATGAGTAATTGTGCTCTAGTAAGAATATTGGTGTTAAGGTTTGTGATTCCCTATGCATGCACGAAAGTCAATAATCATGCAATGAAAATTATATCCTACTTGTGCTGCATTATTCGGTGTTAAATATGCTTAATGCTTGCTTATGAGATTATTCATTTCTTGGTTGGTCGCTTCTCAATCTTTTTGCTAGCCTTCATTTTGCACTAAGTATGACCTCTACTTGTGCATCCAAAATCCTTTAAACCAGTTTTGCCACATGAGTCCACTATATCTACCTATATGCAGTATTCTTTTGCCATTCTAAGAAAATTTGCATGTGCCATCTCTAATTTTCAAAATAAACTTCTCTTTTGTGTGTTTGTTTCGCTCGCGGAACGGTAACGGGTGGCTAATATTTTCAATGCTAGATGTGTTATTCTCACGATGAGTGTTTATTCACTTGTCATTGCATGAGAGTAAGGCAAAGGTTTTAGGGATGCCCAGTCCCGAAATGCAAAAAATATTTACTTTATGTTGTCAAATAATAAATTCCTTGGAAAGTGTTTATGGAGGGCACCCGTGGATACGCCTAGCCATGGAAAGTGAAAGAATGGTGGAAAAGGGAATAAACTTTATTTTCTGTTTGGGAACCGCCTATGGCATATCTAGCATGGAAAGTGTTCGTAGCTCTGAGTCGTTTTCGTTGGTGGTATGGATACACATCCCAAATTTTTTTTATCTCTAACTTTTTCGCTTTGAGCTCTGGCACCTCTACAAATCCCTACTTCCCTCTGTGAAGGGCCTTTCTTTTACTTTATGCAATTTTTATTTTTATTTTGAGTCTCGTCCTCTCTTACAAAAAGCACCAACTAGGAGGCAATATGATCGTGCTCAAGTATTGGGTGTAGTTAATATTCGAGTGTGTTTCATGAATGGATCAATGTTTGAGCATGTTGGGCTAGGGATAACTTGTTTTAGCAATGATATTTTGAAAGACATCACTAGTACAACGAGCTACTAAACAAAGGTTTTTAATCTCTTTCCGCGACGGCCTTCGGAACCGTCGCCAAGTGAGTGTGGGCGATAGGGGGTTCCTTCCCACACGACCCAGAAACCGTCGGGGATATGCCCTCCTGGCACACACGCTCGGCAAAATGAGGTCGTGTGCGACCGGCGAGTGCTCAAATATGGAAATACGTACAGTAGAGCTAAAAAATACAATTATACAGTGAAATTGTTTCCGGTCGCAAGTACATCCCACATAGTCAGTCCCACTAAATGTTTCCGTTCGTATGTACATCCCACACAGTCGCTCCAAGGAAAACATTTCCGTTCACAGGTACATCACACACAACTTGTCTCGTTAAATCGTTTGTGATAGCGTTGCCATTGCACACGATATTAATAATTTTACCATTTGCGTTATTGAATGCATCACACACGATGCGTAGAAGAAACTGTGTGGCAAAGGCTGTCCATCACACACAGTTTTTATGTGGTAAACGTTTGTGCCAGGTGGCCTAACGCAAATAATTCTCAAGAGGATGTCGTATGTGATTGTTCCTTAATCTAACACGGTTTATTCCTAGAAACTGTGTGTGTTATTGAATGCATCGCACACTGGGGTTTCTCAATAACCGTTTGCAATAGAAAAACCCAATTAGCAGGCTAATTATCCGATTATTGATAATCCATTTAGTAATCTAATTGACATTTCATATTAAGCACACAATATATTTCATTTTCATAATTGAAATACATCAGAGTACAACATCATATAGCTTCAGCACTCTGCTACCCCATTACACAACTACACCAGGACTAAGTTTCACATGCAACATCTATAACCTTTCAAAATTAGCATCATAGACGGTACATAGACAAATGTATCTCATCTGGAAAACTGCTGAAGCAGAAGGCGAATATTGAGCCTTCATTGATGTTGAAGGTCTTTGTAACTTTAGGCCAGTGCCTGTGGATGATTGACCGTCCATCCTTCGTCCTCCTCAGGAACACTTCAATATTGAACCGTGGGTGTTGTATGAATACCTTCCTCGCCTCCTGACCATACAGGTGGTTTGAGAGGTAATCATCAGTGAACTACTTTGGAAAGGCCTGAAAACAAGGATGTGCATAAATATCTTCTCTATATTGGAAATGGGGTAAAGAAATAAAAAAGGCAAGGTATAATAGTTAGTACCATCCTGTAGTGAACTGATGTCTTCTTCATTGTGCAGACAAAGATCTTGTTATTTTTTGTCGCTAATTTCTTTATTGTAACAATCTTTCTGAGTTTCTTGACTTGACTGATATTCATGGACAACTCATTTCCTCATATGCAAAAAGGGTCGAACAGTGGATCAAAACCTCTGACAGCAGGACCTACATGTGGAAGACCAAATTGTTAAAAACCTAAATATTAGAATGGTTCATGCAATTGCACAATAATGTGCTATTAGACAATGGACCATGCACGTGTTAACCTCGATTGTAAACCTCCGTGCTTCCCATTGTTTCCCTGCAACACATATAAGGTAGTTAGTCATCAGGTTAAGTAAGGGTTCGCATGCTATCAGTAAAATATGTTGATGAAAAATAAGCACATTGCAGATTCATCAGATTAATTCAAGCCACATGGAAAACCCATTTATCCAAACCAAGCATGATTAAGAACTAGGAAATATAGCGATTGTATATGGTTTTCATGTATTAAGTGCAGCCAAATTTGATTTATTCCTCACACGCACAACAATACAAAATTATACCCACGACAATTGGACATCACAGTGTAGAACGGAACCAAGCAGTTAGCTAAACACCACAACAAATGAACCAAACATTAACTAAGCACCACATTGCACAATATAACATACTCCTAATAGAAGATCAGACAGTTAACCAAACCAAGCATGCTTAACAACTTGGAAATATAGCAATTGTATTTGGTTCTCATGTATTTAGTACAGCCAAATTCGATTTATTTCTCACATGGTATACAATAACAGAATGCAGCCACAACAATTGAACATCGCATTGCAAAACTGAGCCAAGCAGTTAACTAAACACCACAACAAATGAACCAAACGTTAACTAAGCACCACATTGCACAATATAACATACTCGTAATAGAAGATCAGACAGTTAACCAAACCAAGCATGCTTAACAACTTGGAAATATTGCACCCTGAAGAATTGAACATCACATTTGCATAATTGAACCAAGCAGTTAACTAAACACCACATTGCATGACATATAGAACATATACACTATAGCAGAAGATTGCATGGTAAAAGTAGATAGCACAATTCACTAGAATTTGTTAAGGAAAGGCAGTAGCTAGCAAACGATGGCCTCGAGAAAACGCCACGAACTCTCATTTAAAGCAGCCAACCGCATCGCGGCGTTGGCGCGCGAGGCATCAATGGTGGCCTCGATGGCAAGGTGCTCCTCCAAGATATGGGGGTCGGCACGAATGGCAGCCATCGCGACCTCATCCGCGCGTGCGGCCGCGATTTGCTTCTCTGCTGCCAAATGCTCCTTGAGATCCTGGCTATACTGCGTGCACCATGGCTTAGGGCAGCGCTTATTTGGTGGAGGGGTCGGTGACTTGGGTGGAAGGTGTCGCGCTCGCGCCGGCGGTCGGGGCATGTGGGATGTGGAAGGAGGAGGAGGATGGGGGTCGGGTGTGGATTACTTGCCTGGATAGGCGAGACCGAGCAGCGTGAAGGAGGGTCGCCGGCGAGGAGGCGGCGCTGCAAGCAAGGAGTGAAGGTTTCAACTTGGAAAGGAAGGCGGAAACAGGGGAAATGTGGCTTTTGGTAAGTGGGAGGGGGCGGGGAGGTAGATATTTCCGCGGAAGCCAAAAATTTGGAATCGCTTCAGCGAAAAAACTGGCGCACAAAGTGTCATCAGACACGGTCCCTTATTCAGAACTGTGTACGATATGTGAACATCACAAACGATTCAGATAGCTTAACCCGTGTGTGTGTTGAGTTTGAACGTCTAAAAATTTGGTTCAAATTTCCCTGGTTACAGTGGTCATCCACGTCATTGCATAATTTGGGTACACAAAGGAGACTAACTTCTTAATTGAGCAAGTTCAACAATTAAACAGAGCTAGCTAACCTAAACATTACTCTAAAAAATTAAAGACCGGCGCTCTTAATTAAAAAAACAAAGAGTACTACTACGGGTGGTGCTCGTCGATATCCGCCGCCGCCTCCATGTCCAGATCGCGCCCGACGGTCTCCTGGGGAAGGGGCTCCATGGCATCCATCGCACCATACTCGGCAAGCATCTCGCCATCCGTGTCCGCTATCTCTTTGGAAAAGGCCGCCACGAGCTGGGCGTGGGCGGCCACGATCTGGGCTCTCGCGGGTTCCGTCGTGGCAAGGTATGCCGCGCAGGAATGGACGGCTGCTCGAACTCTCTCGGCGATTGCCAGCTCTTCGGTCGTGGGTTGCCGACCGTTATCGGAGAAGCTTCATTCGATTTGTGCGGTGACTTCCATGAGCTGGGCGTTGACGGCCTCGACATGGTAGAGGGCGGCCTCCATCAGGGCTAAGGCCGCCGCTGCGGAACAGACAGATGTTGTGCCGCTCTCCCCAGTGGCTATCCCCGAGGCAGATGCTGCTGCCGCCGCCTAAGAAGCAACATCAGCCGTTTGGGCTGCCTTGGCTGCCCAGACGCAGACTGCGGTCGCCCTCACGAAGCTTGTTAGCACGCGCCTGGCGGCTGCGGCCGCGCTCTCGCTAGAGTGGGCCGCCGAAGTTGCCCTCACGACATGGGTCCACGTCCCATCGTTCACCAGCGACGAATGAACAGTGAAATGATATTTGGGGAGCGAGCTAGTGTGCTTGACATGCCGGCTGTGGACTGTAGCCGATGCACCTTCAGTCGGTGTACAAAAAGAGGGGCATGCTTTTGTACCCCTTTACCTGTGCACGGGCAGTCGGAGCCATGCCTACGGTCACGCCAAGCAGAACAGGAGAGGTGAACCAAGGTAAGACCGAAGCCCAAGATAATCAGAGCAACGCCAAGGCCAAGACCACAAAGAGCAGAGGGACGAAGCAGGTTCCCCCGGCAAGACCCTTGCCGGGGCAGCTCGCCACACACCAACAGAGCGAGCCACCCTTGAGCCCACGGTCCCCAACGCCATCATCCACGTGGGGCCAGGGCTCGGGAAGGCACCTCTGTGGTGGCATGCAGATCTTTGTGAAGACATATTCAAGATCAGATGAGGATTAGAAGACGACCCTCGGCAAGATCCTTGCCGAGGAAGGCCACCAGACCCCCTGCAAGGTCCTTGCCGGGGACGACAACGCGCCGCGGCAAGCCCCTTGCCGGGCCACCCGGCAAGGCCCTCGCCAAGGACGCCAGCGGGGCCACCGCCAGGCTCGCGCCAACCAAGCTTCCACCGCCGTTCACATGCAGCTGCCAGCCCAACCAGCTAGGCGGGCACCTGCGTGGCAACATGCAGCTCCTAGGCCAACTCATCGAGCGCCTGCGTGGCGGCATGCAGATCTTCGTGAAGGCTCCGCCACTGTGCCACCTCAGCTGCCTGCCTGCATACATGGCACCACGCACCTCACTGGCCAGGGCGTGTGTCAAGGCGAGGAGGAGCGGCAACGGATGGGACGAGCCTCGCCCCCGTCCCCAATAAAGCAAGGGGACACCTAAGCTACGCATTAAATGCATCTTGTCCTGTAATACGAGCGATAAGCTTAGGGCACTGTACGCCTTTCCACCTCCTGTGTGCCCCCCGCAGGATCCAAAGACGGAGCTGGGCCCCCCGCAGGCGGCACGGGGCCCTCCAGGGGTGTCGTTGTGCCACCTCCGGGCGGCGCAGCGACCTCCAGGACACCCACACCGGCGACCACCGCGCGCTCTTCCCATGGTGTGCGCGCCGAGCAGCGTCACCATGTCGTTGACCCTGGGCACCGCCGTGGGAAGAGCCCTGTGCGTCATCTGCAAGATGAAGGGCTTCAGCACGCTCGCCGAAGCGCTGGCGAAAATGGCACGCAGCCGCTGGGTCGTAACGGAGCTCCTTCTAACATAGTTAGAAGTCGAAGCGCGCCGCGATCCACGCAGCTGTCGCCGCCGCCCACGCCAGCGGAAGCTTTGGCGCGCGCGCAGCTGCTCCTCGACTTCCCTCCTGCTGCGGAGAAGCTCGACGAGTGGAGGGCCACCATCCGGAGCCTCGTCGCCGTTGCCAACAAAGACGATCCGCGACCGGCGGGGCCCTCGGGTCGGCGCTCCACCGAGCCACCACATGCTGGCGCCGGGAGGACCGGGGGAGCTGCGGCCACGATGCACTCTCCTCCTCCTCGCCAGCCGTCGCGGGCGTCAGCCCGTCGTGACGACGTTTGTGATAACATCTCCATAGCATCGTCTGACCCGCGGACCCTCCGCGACCAGCGCCAGGTCCTACGGGAACGAGCTCACGAAGACGCTCGAACCACCGTCGAGCGTCGGCACGAAACGAGCCGCCAGTCAGACAAGCGGGCGGGACCCGCTATGGACCACCCGGCACCGGGGGGCTCCGGCGGCCTACCTTGTGAGGTGGGCTGCCCGGCCTTTACCCGTGAGCTGCGGCAGTTCCAGTGGCCGTCCCACCGCATGTTCAAGCCCGACGTCGGCGAGAAGTACACTAGCAAGACCCATCCGTCCGAGTTCCTGAGCATCTACACCATCGCGATGCAGGCTGCTGGGGCTCGCGATGACAAGGTGCTTGCCAACTCTTTCCCGCTGGCGCTCAAGCCCAATGTGATGTCTTGGTTGATGCACTTGCCGGTGGATTCCATTTCTTCTTGGTCGGATCTGTGCCATGAGTTCGTTGGCGCCTTCACAGGAGGCCACCAAGCTCATGGCCAGGCCAGTGATCTGCATATCATTCCCCAAAAGGAAGGGGAGACCCTGCGCAAGTACATCCAGAGATTCAGCCGGGTGCAGTACAACATCCCCGACGTTCATCCCGCCGCTGTGATTAGCGCGTTCCACCAGAACGTGCGCAATCGCAAGATGCGCGAAGAGCTGGCGATGACCAAAGTTAAGGATGTGGCCGAGCTCTACGTTCTGGCCGATAGGTGCGCCCGGGCTAAAGAGGGAAGGAAGTACCCTAGCGAAGACGCCGGTGCGGAGACCGACTCTACTGATGAAGACGCCGCTACCCCGACGAAGAAGGGTCGGCGTCACAACAAGAAACGCAAAGGCAAGGCCGTGCTTGCCGTTGAGGGATCTGATGACACGGTGCCGGGAAGAAGGTCGAGGCAGATGCCCCCGGCAAGGAGATTGCCGGGTGCGCCGCCTGCCGGGCCTTGGCGGCTAACGACAAGCCAGGAAGCTCCGGCAAGCAATACTGCACGATCCACCGCACCAAGGGCCACGACCTCCAGAACTGCCGACAAGTCGAGCTGCTTGCTGAGAAGCAAAAGGCTGAGTACGAGAGGCGGGACAAGGAGAAGGACCAGGACGGTGCTGAGGGATCTGGCAAGAAGCGTGGCGGACAAGGAGGCCGCCCCGGCAAGGACAACCAGCAAGAGAGGCATGCCCGGGTCCGCGACAAGAAACAAGAAGACGATGACCACGACGAGGACGACGAGTCTGGTGAGCAAGGGTTCCAGAAGTCTATGGAGGCCATATGCGTCGATGGCGGCGCCTCGCTGCATACCTCTCACCGCCAGCTCAAGCAGTGGGCGCGTGAGATTATAGCAGCAGAGCCGTCGTTCGACGCCCAGAAGCCGCTGAGGTGGTCCAGCACGCCCCTCATCTTTGACGCCGAGGACCACCCTAACCGCACTATCGCGGTCGGGTGTTTGCCATTGTTGGTCTCACCAACGATACACAACCTTAGGGTGAACAAGATGTTGGTTGACGGCGGGGCCGGCCTGAACCTGATCTCGCCTATCGTGATCAAAAGGTTGCAAATCCCTGATGGAGACCTCGAGGAAATGGGCATGTTTCAAGGGGTCAATCTGGGGAGCAGCCAGCCGAAGGGAAAGGTCACACTGCCCGTGACATTTGGAGGAGAGCTGAACTATAGGACGGAGAGGATCGTCTTCGACGTGGCCGAGATCCCCTTGCCCTACAACGGGATCCTCGGCCGCCCGGCACTAGCCAAGTTCATGGCGGTGTCACACTACGCCTACAACATGCTAAAGATGCCCGGGCCGTTGACCATCATCTCCGTCCCCTCCGACAAGAAGGACGCGCTGATTTGCGCCGACCAGCTCTACCGGGAGGCAGTTGCAGCAGCTGCCGCCAAGGCACCTGCTCCTGCCGCTGAAGCCCCGGAAGGGAGGAAGAAGCCCGCAAGACCTCTCGCACCCACTCCGGCAAGCGCACCTCTTCGGAGTGTTGTGCTGCCGTCGAGGACGTGCCAGAGAGCTCTACCGACAAGAGCAAGAGATCCAGAGCCGAGCCACCACAAACCAAGAAGGTGTCCACCAGGGAGGATGGCACGGGAGGGGCCTTCACCATAGGCTCCACCCTCGACAGCAAATAGGAAGGCGCGCTCGTCACCTTCCTGCGGGCGAATGGTGACGTGTTTGCATGGCAAGCATCCGACATCCCCGGTGTTCCCAGGGAGGTGATTGAGCACCACCTAGCTGTCTGCCCCCATGCGCGGCCCGTCAAGGAGAAGGTCAGAAAGCAGGCTCTGGAGAGGCAGGAGTTCATCACAGAGGAGATCAGGAAATTGGAAGCGGCAGGTTTGGTGAGAGGAGTACTCCACCCGACGTGGTTGGCCAATCCGGTAGTGGTGTGCAAGGCGAATGGGAAGTGGAGACTGTGTATTGATTACACAGATATCAATAAGGCTTGTCCTAAGGACCCCTTCCCGTTGCCGCGCATCGACCAAATTGTTGACTCCATAGCCGGGTGTGATCTGTTATCATTCCTCGACGCCTACTCGGGCTACCACCAGATCTTCATGACGAGAGAGGATGAAGAAAAGACTGCATTCATCGCCCCATATGGTATGTATTGCTTTCTACGGATGCCTTTCGGGTTGAAGAGTGCTGGCTCAACGTTCGCAAGAGCAGTCCAAATTGGTTTTGAACCTCAGCTCCATAGAAATATGGAGGCCTACATGGATGACATAGTGGTCAAAACCAAGGACGGGCCAACTCTTGTGCAAGATCTGGAAGAGACATTTGGTAACCTGCGCAAGATCAACCTCAAGCTAAACCCTGAGAAGTGTGTCTTCGGTGTTCCATCCGGCAAGCTTCTCGGGTTCTTTGTGTCGCAGCGCAGGATCGAGGCAAACCCAGACAAGATCAAGGCTATTGAGCAGATTGAGGTGCCCAAGCGGATCAAGGATGTGCGTCGGCTCACCGCTGCATTGCCGCCATGAGCCGATTCATCTCCAAGTCTGCCGAGTGCGCCCTTCCCTTCTTCAAAATCTTGAAGAAGGCAGGCGCAATAGAGTGGACCCCAGAAGCCGAGGCAGCATTGCAGGATCTGAAGAAATACCTTTCCTCCACGGCAATACTGGTTGCGCCTAAACCACAAGAGTCGTTGCTGCTGTATCTGGCGGCGATGAATCAAGTGGTCAGCGCTGCGCTGGTGGCACAGAGGGAGGTCAACGAGGAGGCAGTGACGGCGGCAGAACCAGCGGATGGCAAGCCCAAAATTCCCCCGGCAGGGCCTGGTGCCGGCAAAGCGAGGCCCCCGGCAGAGTCTGATGCCGCTGAGGCAGTGCCCGCGCAGTCAAGTGAGGTGGTGCGGAAGAAGATGATGCAGCACCCGGTTTACTTTGTCAGCTCCCTCTTGTAGGGAGCTAGATTGAGGTACTCCGGTGTGCAGAAATTGCTCTTCGGCCTCCTTATGGCCTCGAGGAAGCTGCGTCATTACTTCCAAGCCCACGAGATCACTGTCATCACCCGCCTCCCATTACAACGGATACTGCATAACCCAGATGCGACTGGAAGGATTGTGGAATGGGCCTTGGAGCTGTCAAGCTTTGGTTTAAAGTTTGAAAGTACCTCGACAATTCAGAGCAGAGTCTTGGCGGAGTTCATTGCAGAATGGACCTCGACGCCTGACGAAGAAATCCAGGAGACCAGTCTCCCCGACAAGGAAGCAAACCACGACTGGATCATGTACTTTGATGGGGCTTTCTCGCTGCAAGGCGCCGGTGCCGGTGTGCTGCTCGCCGCACCCACCGGAGAGCACCTCAAGTACGTGATCCAGATGCACTTACCTAGGGAGATGTCCACCAACAACACTGCTGAGTACGAGGGATTGCTTGCCGGTCTCAGGATCGCGGCAGACCTCGGGGTTAAGAAGCTCATCGTCAGGGGTGACTCGCAGCTCATCGTCAGGGGTGACTCACAGCTCGTTGTCAGACAGTTCAATAAGGATTATCAGAGCCCATTGATGGAAGCTTACGTAGATGAGGTGAGGAAGCTGCAGGAATGCTTTGACGGTATCCAAGCGGAGCATGTCCCCCGAGCGGAGAACGACATCGCCGATTACCTGTCAAAGCGTGCCGCATTCAAGCTACCTGTGGAACCAGGTACCTTTTTGCTCCGGTTAACTCAACCATCCGTCGAACCATCAGCGGGGCAGAACAAGCGGAGGAAATCAGGTCCCGGCAAGTACTTTCCTACCGAGCCCCCTGGGGCTGCCGGCAAGGGTGCTGCCGCGGATGCTGAGCCTACCCAAGAGCAACTGGCTCCGGCAGGGCGTCAAGCCCTGGCCGTAGAGACAGTCGCTCCCATGGCGGAAGAAATGCCTTTGGTCCTTGCCGTCGAGCCCCAGGCTCCGGCATGGGCGCAGCATACCGTCCAATTCCTCCAAACATGGGAACTTCCCGAGGAGCAGGAAGAAGCGAAAAAAGTAGCCCGTCAGTCCGCCCTGTACCAGTTCGTCGATGACATCCTATACAGGAGAAGGCCAAATGGTGTGAAATTGATCTGCATCCCTCGGGAGGAAGGACTGGAGC
Source organism: Aegilops tauschii subsp. strangulata (assembly GCF_002575655.3). Lineage (NCBI taxonomy): Eukaryota > Viridiplantae > Streptophyta > Magnoliopsida > Poales > Poaceae > Aegilops > Aegilops tauschii. The sequence continues at coordinate 395,355,094 of NC_053037.3, forward strand.
TGTTGGCAGAGATACATGGGGGCATATGTGGCTCCCACATAGGGTCAAGGGCCCTTGCCGGGAAGGCGTTCCGGCAAGGTTTCTTCTGGCCCACCGCCCTCCAGGATGCGACGACACTAGTAACCAAGTGTGAAGCGTGTTAGTTCCATTCAAAGAAGCTTCATCAACTAGCTCAAGCCCTTCAAACAATCCCTCTCTCCTGGCCATTCTCGGTCTGGGGGCTCGATATACTGGGCCCTTTCCCCCGCGCTGTCGGGGGCTTTGAGTACTTGTACGTTGCGATCGACAAGTTCACAAAGTGGCCGGAGGTGGAAGTAGTGAGAAAGGTGACTACTCAATCAGCTGTCAAGTTTTTCAAGGGACTGGTCTGCCGTTTTGGTGTGCCAAACAGAGTCATCACCGACAACGGCACGCAATTCACGAGCCACACCTTCATGCAATACATTCAACACCTCGGCAGCAAGGTCTGTTTTGCTTCCGTGGCACAATCATGGAGCAACGGCCAAGCGGAGAGGGCGAATGCCAAAGTGTTGCGAGGCCTAAGGACGAAGACTTTTGACAAGCTGCGCAAGAGCGGAAGGCGCTGGATTGATGAATTGCCGGCGGTTCTTTGGTCGATCAGGACGACGCCAAATCGAGCCACCAGCCAGACACATTTTGCCCTGGTCTACGGGGCAGAAGCAGTTCTCCCCATGGAACTCATATACGGGTCACCTCGAGTGCTCGCTTATGATGAGCTTGAGCAAGAGCAGTTGTGCCAAGATGACGCGACACTCCTTGAGGAAGATCGTCTTCGGGCGGCTGTGAGAGAAGCGCGCTACCAGCAAGCCTTGCGCCGCTACCATAGCCGCAAGGTTCATGCCCGAAGCTTTGAGGAAGGCGACCTTGTTCTTCGGCGCGTACAGTCGGCCAAGAATACCAACAAGTTGACGCCGAAGTGGGAAGGCCCTTATCGGGTAATACGAGTCACCAGGCCCGGCGCAGTTTGCCTGGAGACTGAAGATGCCGTCCCCAGTGAGCAACTCCTGGAACATCGAGCATCTTCACAAGTTTTACCCATAAGGCGCGGCTTGCCGGGCCTCCCGGCAAGCCACCTTTTGTACAAGCTTTGCCGGCAAGGCATGTAACCCTTCGTACAAAGCCAGGCGCAGACCCTGAGCATAAATAAATGAAGCGCTGGCGCCCTAAGTCATAGCATGCATGCTAGATCGAGTCTCTTCCTTGGTTAGGGTTGATAGTGCTTAGCGGCGACTAACCCCTAGCCTAGAGGTCGAGTGCGTGTCAATCTGTTTCTTTTCTGTCCTCCTTTGGTTCGCAGGGCACATGAGCACTTTTGCTGAGCTACTTGGAAGAAGGGAAATGGACCGGCATCCTGACCCCGGCAAACCAGAGTTGCCGGGGGCTGCAAGCACGGGGGTCCAACCGCGGCAAGACAAGGTTGCCGGGGGCTGCAGATCCAGATAAGTCTTTTATCCTCTGTCATGCATTTCGGAATAGGACTGGGGCATGTGAAACCTCGTTTTTATCTCTAGGCTGTCGTGCTCCCCTTTTTCCTATACCTAAGGATTATTTCCTGGGTCCAGATTTGGTTGTAGCCGCGGCAGCAAGGAGGTAGAACGAGGAGCCTAAAGCCCACTTCATCCCTGCCTCCGCCAAGAGCGCGAGAATGGTCGAGTAGAGTGGGGGGACGGCAAGGCCTGTTGCCGGGCAAAAAACGTTTATCTTCAACAATAACAAGGATTCGCTCCTTGTCATGGGATTTACCCACGAACGAAAAACCCGGCAAGCATCCCTTCATTAAAAACATCCCATACAGGTACAGTTCGTATGAAATGAAAAACGTGAACAAAGGGGATTACAAGCTTTAAATTTAACAAGGCCCGAAGGCTTACAGATTAAAAAAGAGATAAGGTGCCTGTGATTCCTTTCTTGTCCCTCTCCTCAGGAGGCAGGTCAAGGAGGCGAGAGGACAAAAGGGGCGCCTAGGCGAGCTACGAGCAGCAGAAAGCACCAAGAGAACACCTCGGTGGCCGCCCACGGGTAGGCCGGTGATGACGGTGCCGGGAAAGGAGCTGGAAGACGAGGCGGCAGGACCGGCGGTACACGACGAAGGCGTCGGTGCCCGCGTACTCCGAGTTGACGACCTTGCCGCCCGCCCTCTTCCTCTTTCGCAGCCTCCCGACGCCAGCCGCCCAAGGAGACGGCCCCGAGAAGTTCAAGGAGCTGGCCCCACCCCCGGCAAAACCCTGCCGGAGGAGCGGCCAGGTGCAGATGCTGCTGCTGCCGCACCCCCCCCCCCCAGGCGCGAAGCGTCTGACGCCTAGTCGGACTCATCCCCGTCATCTGCCCCGCTGTCCTCCTCGTCACTTTCTCTCGAGGAAGAGCTTCCATCGCCGGAATCTCCATCGGAGGAGCTCTCCACGCAGCACTTCAGGCGAGTCCCGAACTCTCCGAAGACCTTGATGGAGAGCAGGCCGTCCTCCATCAATTTGAAGTAGAGGACTAGCCCCGCCGTCAGGCTGTGGATGCGAGCGAACGTCTTCCACCCACGACGGAGGTACATGACCTGAGGAGCCGGGAAGTCGACGTCGACCCGCGTGCCCCCATTCCCACAACCCCTCATGTGCAATATGAGGGATTGGGGCTGGTCACGCTCCATCTCCCGAGCAAACGGGGCGGGAAGACGGAGACGGCGATGCGGAGGCCGGCGCAGCCTAATGAAGAACTCGCGGGGCTGATCTCCGACATGGCCTTCCATCAGGAAAGGCACCATTGGCGGGGGCGAAGCCGGCGCGCTGCCCCGTCCTCCCCTTCCCCGAGCACTGCGACCTCTGCCCCGGCCTCGCCCACGGCCTCGCCCCCTCCCCCTTCCCCTCGCGGCCGGTTCCAAAACCACGGGCTCAGGAGGAGGAGGGATGCACTGTCGAGCAGCGACCCTCGCCGCCACCGTCGAGTGACCCGGATTCCCTTTCTCCATAGCGAGTGAAAGGAAGAAGCTGAAGCAAGAGGAGGCAGATGACAAAAGAATGCGGGACGCCATCCCCCCTTCCCCCTCTTTATAAAGGGGCGAGGTCGAGGCTCGGCCGCCCCGCTCGGCCAATCCAGCCACCGGAGGCGCAGGGAATCAGGACCGACCCGCTGCCCCAACCAGCGACGGCCCGGTTTCCCGCCTCCACCGCTTGCCAGCCCAGGCGCATGAAGGACGCGTGGCGGACGTGCAGAACTGAGGGGACGGGTGAAGCGACCTCTCCCCACCCTGTGATCGTGGGGAGTGGACGCCTTGAAGACCGCGACCCAGCCCCGTAAAATGAGCCGCGCCTCCACGCCTCCCTCTTTTTACGGGGAAGGCACGAGCCGCCTCTTTACTGCGATATGACGCATGCATGTGGAAACCGCCCCACGCATGCCGCCCACGTCACGCACACCCCTCCATGCCGCGCCACGCGCGCGGGTCGTGGGAAGCGCAGCACGCGGAAAGTTTTACCGCGATAAAAACCGCCCCACCTGCCAGCGCACCGTTTTGGGCCTGGCCCAACAACGTGTCGCGCTTATGTGTGGCCCCGGCCCGAGGGCTCCTGTCGGTGTACAAAAAGAGGGGCACGCTTTTGTACCCCTTTACCTGTGCACGGGCAATCGGAGCCGCGCCTACGGTCATGCCAAGCAGAACTGGGGAGGTGAGCCAAGGTAAGACCGAAGCCCAAGATAATCAGAGCAACGCCAAGGCCAAGACCACAAAGAGCAGAGGGACGAAGCAGGTTCCCCCGGCAAGACCCTTGCTGGGGCAGCCTCAGCAGCCCCGGCAAGACCCTTGCCGGGGCAGCTCGCCCCACACCAACAGAGCAAGCCACCCTTGAGCCCACGGTCCCCAACGCCATCATCCACGTGGGGCCAGGGCTCGGGAAGGCACCTCTGTGGTGGCATGCAGATAGTTGTGAAGACATATTCAAGATCAGATGAGGATTAGAAGACGACGATCCTCGGCAAGATCCTTGCCGAGGAAGGCCACCAGACCCCTGGCAAGGTCCTTGATGGGGACGACAACGCGCCGCGGCAAGTCCCTTGCCGGGCCACCCGGCAAGGCCCTCGCCAAGGACGCCAGCGGGGCCACCGCCAAGCCCGCGCCAACCAAGCTTCCACCGCCGTTCATATGCAGCTGCCAGCCCAACCAGCTAGGCGGGCACCTGCGTGGCAACATGCAGCTCCTAGGCCAACTCATCGAGCGCCTGCGTGGCGGCATGCAGATCTTCGTGAAGGCTCCGCCACTGCGCCACCTCAGCTGCCTGCCTGCATACATGGCACCACGCACCTCACTGGCCAGGGCGTGTGTCAAGGCGAGGAGGAGCGGCAACGGATGGGACGAGCCTCGCCCCCGTCCCCAATAAAGCAAGGGGACACCTAAGCTACGCATTAAATGCATCTTGTCCTGTAATACGAGCGATAAGCTCAGGGCACTGTACGCCTTTCCACCTCCTGTGTGCCACTGTGGCAGCCCCATTCCACTATAAAAGGAGGCCCATGGCATACTGGAGAAGGATTCGGCTCTTTCGAACCACGCACAGACCACATCTCGCTCGAGAGCTCAAGAACTCTCTGAAATACACCCACCAAAGCAGGACTAGGGTTTTACGCATCCTCGCGGCCCGAACCTGGGTAAACGATCCTTGTGCTGTCTACTAGCCCTGCTCTTCTCGCAACCCCGCGCCCCGGCAACCGTAGTAGGGATTCTTGTGATCCCATAGGTGTCGTTCCACACCGACACCTTCTCGCGTAAGCCATAGGCTTACTATACAACCGACGGTGCTCCAAGGTATTTTGTGCTGCATCTCACACGGTTGGTGATAATAAACTGTGTGTGATCTACTTGATTTATCGTCTTGATTTGATTTACGTAATGTGGTCACAGCTACAAAGGATGGTGTTTGAATTGTTAGAAAATTTATCTGCAGTGAACATGCAACTATAGGTGTGTCGTCAAAAAATTAGAATTATTCAGGATTGGTTTGGACGTTTTTATACATTAACTTGGTTTTCTAGGCATTGCAGGTGCATAATTCAAATTTGAACTACATGCACATTCTCCAGTGCATATAAACTGGTTGAAAAATCGATATGTGTCCTTGGTTGCATGCTTAGGTCCCATGCAAGAAATGGAATGAATTTCAAACACCCTGCCACCGTCACTCGGCCGCAAACATTGAGATACCTGGTTTTTAAATTCAGGTAAATCCAAAACTCGTCTGAAATTCATGAAACTTGGCATGCTATCATGGAGCGGCATCAACATGCCGTGGTAAATTTTTTGTCCCATTTGGGGCAGGTTTGGGTAGAAGCTTCTCACAAACCACAGCTTCTCACAACAAGCGTGATGGTTTCGTTAGGGAACGTGCCACCTTTGGGTACGAAATGATATTCGTTGCCTCTTATTTCTTTCAAAAAAATTCAAGTGTCAACATAGAACAACGGGAGTGTTGTGTTCAATTTTAGAATTTTTCGGGGTTCGTTTGGACATTTTTATACATTAACTGGTTTTTCTAGACATTTTATGCGCATAATTCAAATTTGAACTACATGCACACTCTCCAGTGCATATAAACTGGTTGAAAAATCAAATATGTGTCCTTGGTTGCATGCTTAGGTCCCATGCAAGAAATGGGAATGAATATCACACACCCTGCCACCGTCACTCGGCCGCAAACATTGAGATACCTGGTTTTTAAATTCTAGTAAATCCAAAACTCTTCTAAAATTCATGAAACTTGGCATGCTATCATGGAGCGCATCAACATGCCGTCGTAAATTTTTTGTCCCATTTGGGGCATGTTTGGGTATAAGCTTCTCACAAAAGCGTGATGGTTTCGGTAGGGAACGTGCCACCTTTGGGGACGAAACGATATCTGTTGCCTCTTATTGCTTTCAAAATCTTTCGAGTGTCAACATAGAACAACAGGAGTGTTGTGTTCAATTTGGGAGTTTTTCAGGGTTCGTTTGGACATTTTTATACATTAACTGGGTTTCCCAGGCATTTTATATGCATAATTCAAATTTGAACTACATGCACATTCTCCAGTGCATATAAACTGGTTGAAAAATTAAATATGTGTCCTTGGTTGCATGCTTAGGTCCCATGCAAGAAATGGGAATGAATTTCAAACACCCTACCACCGCCACTCGGCCGCAAACATTGAGATACATGGTTTTTAAATTCTAGTCAATGCAGAACTCATCTGAAATTCATGAAACTTGGCATGCTATCATGGAGCGGCATCAAAATGCTGTGGTAAAATTTTGTCCCATTTGGGGCAGGTTTGGGTATAAGCTTCTCACAAACCTTAGCTTCTCACAACAAGCATGATGGTTTCGGTAGGGAACGTGCCACCTTTGGGGACGAAACGATATCCGTTGCCTCTTATTGCTTTCAAAATCTTTCGAGTGTCAACATAGAACAACATGAGTGTTGTGTTCAATTTTGGAATTTTTCGGGGTTCGGTTGGACATTTTTATACATTAACTGGGTTTCCTAGGCATTTTATGCGTATAATTCAAATTTGCTCTACATGTCCAGTGCATATAAACTGGTTGAAAAATCAAATCTGTGTCCTTCGGGGCATGCTTAGGTCCCATGCAAGAAATGGGAATGAATTTCAAACACCCTGCCACCGCCACTCGGCCGCAAACATTGAGATACATGGCTTTTAAATTCTAGTAAGTCCAAAACTCATCTGAAATTCATGAAACTTGGCATGCTATCATGGAGCAGCATCAACATGCCGTGGTAAAAAAATTGTCCCATTTGGGGCAGGTTTGGGTATAAGCTTCTCACAAACCTTAGCTTCTTACAACAAGCGTGATGGTTTTGATAGGGAACGTGCCACCTTTGGCGACGAAATAATATCCGTTGCCTCTTATTGCTTTCAAAAAATTTCTAATGTCAACATAGAACAACAGGAGTGTTGTGTTTACTTTTGGAATTTTTCGGGGTTCGTTTGGACATTCTTATACATTAACTGGGTTTTCTAGGCATTTCATGTGCATAATTCAAATTTGAACTACATGCACAAGCTCTAGTGCATATAAATTGGTTGAAAAATCAAATCCGTGTCCTTCGGGGCATGCTTAGGTCCCATGCAAGAAATGGGAATGAATTTCAAACATCGGGGCACTGCTGATTGCCGGCAAAACGTTGAGATACTTTGTTTTTAAATTCTAGTAAATCCAAAACTCGTCTGAAATTCATGAAACTTGGCATGCTATAATGGAATGGCACCCGACATGATGTGGTATTGTTCGTGTCCATTTTCAGGAAGGCACACTCGAATAACAGCCAACAAAGGCATTTTGAAACAAATAGCTGCCACTGTAACATCTCAAACGTTTTGTATAATTTAAATTGTGTGCGTTCTGTTAACCATTCACGTGACGCCATGCCTCACTCTTTTAATGGCTAGGAGGTGTCGTGCAGACAGGTGCTTGAGTGCTTGACTAAACGGAAGGCGTGCGAGCTGTACTCCAATGCGGAGGCTCAACGGGAAGCGTGCGAGCTGTACACTGTGCAGGCTCACCGGGAAACGAGCCCTTTGACTTCCATGGCCGCCCGCCTTGCTCGCATCCTCTCCATTAATGACGCCCAAGCCACAGTTTATTTCGGTTTTTAAATATAAAACACTCATCGCAAATGTTTTAGTTAGAACACCCGTATGCAAACCGACAGCTTCCCCAGGAAGCCAAGGGAAAATGTGCCAAGCAGGATTTGTGCAGCTCTTGATTGCAAACGTTTTAGATAGAACACCCGTAGGCAAAGTGAGAGCTATGGTCTTCCCCCTTAAGTCGAGGGAAAATCCGTAGCGCAGGATTTGTGCATCCCTTCAACGCAAACGGTTGTTTTGGATGACCCGTGTGCAACCACATACAAACAATTTGGTAAGATTTGCATCTGTCATATTGGGTATGTTGCCATTTGTCAAATTGGAAAGATTTACATTTGTTGATCTAGTAACGTTGCCATGTGTCAATCCTTGTAACACTGCGATTTGTCAAAATATGCAGCTAGAAATCACTAGCACTATCTAATTTTTGCAACTAAAATTCAGTAATTAAGCATAGATTTCTTTCATAGATTAAGCAGTCGTTCTTAATTTATACAAACAGTTCAACTCGACAGCGGAACCGACCAAACTTTTTCCCAATTGTTGCCAACCACGTACTGAAATACCTAGTACAACTATATATACTAGCTAATTTTAAGTACGTTGTACAGTTCGACCACACATCTATAATTAGATGAACTGAACAAAATAGCCCCTAAATACTACTACTACCACGGAGGGGCTTTGTGCTACTTCCGGCAGCCTCTCCTCTGCCGAGCGCGCTCAGTAAGAGGCGGAGGAGGAGGAGGAGCCTACCGACGAGCTGGAGAAATTCAATACGGTGCCTGCCCCTGCTGCACGTTCAGCGACGCTCGCCAGCTCGAACGCCCACTGTCCTCCAGACGATCCCTCTCGAAGCGGCCGGACTACTCATAGATCTCCTGATTCCTCGCCTCTGCGTCGGCGTGTGCTGCGGCCACGGCTGTGGTAAGGCTCTTTTGCGTGCTCGACGAGGCGCTCCTCCTCCTTTCGCAGGAACTCGATGTAGCACGCAAGGTCGCTGACGCACGTGCGACCCTCCACCTCCGGCTCCCTCCTTCGGGCAGCGGTGGCGGAGCGGGTGATGATCCCAGCGGTCGACGGTGGGCTGGCGGCGACGGCGGCCGGCGATGGGGTAGCGGCCACGACCACCACCTCACGCCTTCGGGGCGCGGTGGCGGAGCGGGTGATGGCCACGGTGGCCGGCAGTGGGGTGGCGGCCATGACGGCCACCTCTCGCCTTCGGGCCGCGGCGGCGGAGTGGGAGATCGCCCTGGCTTTCGACGGCGGTGTGGCGGCTGGCAACAACTGCCGACGGGCAGCGGCGGCGGAGCGTGTGGTGGGTGTTCTGCGCACACCCAACAGGGACGCCATGCGCACTACACTATGCCGGGGACTTGATACGTCTCCGTCGTATCTATAATTTTTGATTGTTCCTTGCCAATATTCTACATCTTTCATATACTTTTGGCAAATTTTTATATTATTTTTGGGACTAACATATTGATCCAGTGCCCAGTGCCAGTTCCTGTTTGTTGCATGTTTTATGTTCCGCAGAAACCCCATATCAAACGGAATCCAAACGGGATAAAAGCGGACGGAGAATATTTTTGGAATATTTGGAAAATTCCGGAAGAACAATCAACATGAGACGGTGCCCAAGGTGGCCACGAGGTAGGGGGCGCGCCTGCCTCCCTCGTGGGCCACCCGTAAGGCGGTTGATGCTCTACTTTGGCCGGAAGAAACTTAATTTTCGGAAGAAAAAAATCTCGGCGAAGGTTTCTATCCAATCGGAGTTACGGATCTCCATATATATACAAAACGGTGAAAGGGCAGCACAACAGAACGCAAAAACAGAGAGAGACAGATAGACAGATCCAATCTCGGAGGGACTTTCGCCCCTCCCACGCCATGGAGGCCAAGGACCAGAGGGGAAACCCTTCTCCCATCTAGGGAGGAGGTCAAGGAAGAAGAAGACGAAGGGGCCCCCTCTCCCCATCTATTCCGGTGGCGCCGGAACGCTGCCGTGGCCATCATCATCACCGCAATCTTCACCAACAACTTCACCGCCATCATCAACAACTCTTCCCCCCTCAATGCAGCGGTGTAACCTCTCTCTTACCCGCTGTAATCTCTACTTAATGCATAGTTTTTGATGCACAGTTTGCTTGTTTTGATGAAACTATTGATTTATATCAGTGGATTAAGCCATAAAAAAGTTATACTACAGTAGACACAATGCAAAAACAAAATATGAATTGGTTTGCAACAGTACTTATAGTAGTGATTTGCTTTATTATACTAACGGATCTTACCGAGTTTTCTATTGAAGTTTTGTGTGGATGAAGTGTTCGAAGATCGAGGATGTTTTGATATGAGGATAAGGAGGAGAGGCAAGAGATCAAGCTTGGGGATGCCCAAGGCACCCCAAGTAAATATTCAAGGAGACTCAAGCATCTAAGCTTGGGGATGCCCCGGAAGGCATCCCCTCTTTCTTCAAAAAGTATCGGTATGTTTTCGGATTCGTTTCATTCATGTGATATGTGCAAATCTTGGAGCGTCTTTTGCATTTAGTTTTCATTTTTCTTTTATGCACCATGCTGGTATGAGATAGTCCTTGGTTGATTTATAGAATGCTCTTTGCACTTCACTTATATCTTTTGAGTATGGCTTTATAGAATGCATCATGTGCTTCACTTATATCAATTGAAGTTTGGATTGCCTGTTTCTCTTTACATAGAAAACCGCCATTTGTAGAATGCTCTTTTGCTTCACTTATACTTGTTAGAGCGTGGGCATATCTTTTGTAGAAAGAATTAAACTCTCTTGCTTCACTTATATCTATTTAGAGAGATGACAGGAATTGGTCATTCACATGGTTAGTCATAAAATCCTACATAAAACTTGTAGATCACTGAATATGATGTGTTTGATTCCTTGCAATAGTTTTGCGATATAAAGATGGTGATATGAGAGTCATGCTAGTGGGTAGTTGTGGATTGTAGAAATAATTGTGTTGAGGTTTTTGATTCTCGTAGCATGCACGTATGGTGAACCGTTATGTAACGAAATCAGAGCATGAGGTATTTATTGATTGTCTTCCTTATGAGTGGCGGTCGGCGACGAGCGATGGTCTTTTCCTACCAATCTATCCCCCTAGGGGCATGTGTAGTAGTACTTTGCTTCGAGGGCTAATAAACTTTTGCAATAAGTATATGAGTTCTTTATGACTAATGTTGAGTCCATGGATTATACGCACTCTCACCCTTCCGTCATTGCTAGCCTCTTCGGTACCGTGCATTGCCCTTTCTCACCTCGAGAGTTGGTGCAAACTTCGCCAGTGCATCCAAACCCCGTGATACGATACGCTCTATCACACATAAACCTCCTTATATCTTCCTCAAAACAGACACCATACCTACCTATCATGGCATTTCCATAGCCATTCCGAGATATATTGCCATGCAACTTCCATCATCATCATATACATGACTTGAGCATTCATTGTCATATTGCTTTGCATGATCGTAAGATAGCTAGCATGATGTTTTCATGGCTTGTCCATTTTTTCGATGTCATTGCTACGCTAGATCATTGCACATCCCGGTACACCGCCGGAGGTATTCATATAGAGTCATATATTTTTCTAGATATCGAGTTGTAATATTGAGTTGTAAGTAAATAAAAGTGTGATGATCATCATTATTAGAGCATTGCCCCAGTGAGGAAAGGATGATGGAGACTATGATTCCCCCACAAGTCGGGATGAGATTCCGGACGAAAATAAATAAATAAATAAATAAATAAAGAGAAAGGCAAAAAAAGAGAAAGCCCAAAAAATGAGAGAAAAAGAGAGAAGGGGCAATGTTACTATCCTTTTACCACACTTGTGCTTTAGAGTAGCACCATGTTCTTCATATAGAGAGTCTCTTGAGTTATCACTTTCATATACTAGTGGGAATTTTCATTATAGAACTTGGCTTGTATATTCCAACGATGGGCTTCCTCAAATGCCCTAGATCTTCATGAGCAAGCAAGTTGGATGCACACCCACTTAGTTTCGTTTGAGCTTTCATATACTTATAGCTCTAGTGCATCCGTTGCATGGCAATCCCTACTCCTCACATTGACATCAATTGATGGGCATCTCCATAGCCCTTTGATTAGCCGCGTCGATGTGAGACTTTCTCCCTTTTTGTGTTCTCCACATAACCCCCATCATCATATTCTATTCCACCTATACTGCTATATCCATGGCTTGCGCTCATGTATTGCGTGAGGGTTGAAAAAGTTGAAGCGCGTTAAAAAGTATGAACCAATTGCTCGGCTTGTCATCGGGGTTGTGCATGATGTGAATATTTTGTGTGCTGAAGATGGAGCATAGCCAGACTATATGATTTTGTAGGGATAACTTTCTTTGGCCATGTTATTTTGAAAAGACGTGATTGCTTTATTAGTAGGCTTGAAGTATTATTGTTTTTATGTCAAATGATAGACTATTGCTTTGAATCACTCGTGTCTTAATATTCATGACATGATTAGACATATGATCAAGATTATGCTAGGTAGCATTCCACATCAAAAATTATCTTTTTTATCATTTACCTACTCGAGGACGAGCAGGAATTAAGCTTGGGGATGCTGATACATCTCTGTCGTATCTATAATTTTTGATTGTTCCGTGCCAATATTCTACAACTTTCATATACTTTTGGCAACTTTTTATATTATTTTTGGGACTAACATATTGATCCAGTGCCCAGTGCCAGTTCCTGTTTGTTGCATGTTTTATGTTTCGCAGAAACCCCATATCAAACGGAATCCAAACGGGATAAAAACGGACGGAGAATATTTTTGGAATATTTGGAAAATTCCAGAAGAAGAATCAACGCGAGACGGTGCCCGAGGTGGCCACGACGCAGGGGGCGCGCCTGCCCCCCTGGGCGCGCCTGCCTCCCTCGTGGTCCACCCGTAAGGTGGTTGATGCTCTACTTTGGCCGCAAGAAAGCTAATTTTCAGAAGAAAAAAATCTCGGTGAAGGTTTCAATCCAATCGGAATTACGGATCTCCATATATATACGAAACGATGAAAGGGCACCACAACAGAATGCAGAAACAGAGAGAGACAGAGAGACAGATCCAATCTCGGAGGGGCTTTCGCCCCTCCCACGCCATGGAGGCCAAGGACCAGAGGGGAAACCCTTCTCCCATCTAGGGAGGAGGTCAAGGAAGAAGAAGACGAAGGGGCCCCCTCTCCCCTTCTCTTCCGGTGGCACCGGAACGCTGCCGTGGCCATCATCATCACCGCAATCTTTAGCAACAACTTCACTGCCATCATCACCAACTCTTCCCCCCTCTATGCAGTGGTGTAACCTCTCTCTTACCCGCTGTAAACTCTACTTAGACATGGTGCTCAACACTATATATTATTTCCCAATGATGTATGGCTATCCTATGATGTTTGAGTAGATCCGTTTTGTCCTATGGGTTATTTGATGATAAAGATTGGTTTGAGTTGCATGTTTTATTATTGGTGCTGTCCTATGGTGCTCTCCGTGTCGCGCAAGCATGAGGGATTCCCTTTGTAGGGTTTGCAATATGTTCATGATTTGCTTATGGTGGGTGGCGTGAGTGACAGAAGCACAGACCCGAGTAAGTAGGTTGTTTGCATATGGGATAAAGAGGACTTGATGCTTTAATGCTATGGTTGGGTTTTACCTTAATGATCTTTAGTAGTTGTGGATGCTTGCTAGAGTTCCAATCATAAGTGCATATGATCCAAGTAGAGAAAGTATGTTAGCTTATGCCTCTCCCTCAAATAAAATTGCAATAATTATTACCGTTCTAGTTATCGATTGCCTAGGGACAAATAACTTTCTCGTAACAAAAAGCTCTCTACTAAAACTAATTTAGTTGTGTCTTTATCTAAACAGCCACTACCTTCTATTTACGCTCTCTTTATATTCTTGCAAACCTATCCAAAAACACCTACAAAGTACTTCTAGTTTCGTACTTGTTTCCGGTAAATCGAACGTCAAGTGTGCGTAGAGTTGTATCGGTGGTCGATAGAACTTGAGGGAATATTTGTTCTACCTTTAGCTCCTCGTTGGGTTCGACACTCTTACTTATCGAAAGAGGCTACAATTGATCCCCTATACTTGTGGGTTATCAAGACCTTTTTCTGGCGCCGTTGTCGGGGAGCAATAGCGTGGGGTGAATATTCTCGTGTGTGCTTGTTTGCTTTATCACTAAGTAATTTTTATTTGATGTTCTTAGTTGTTCTCTATCTTTAGTTATCGATATGGAACATGAAATACCAAAAAAAAGGTGTAATTGCTACTCATGGAGATGAGGAACCTCCTAAAACCCTCGATGCTCGTTATGTGACAGATATTATGTACTACTTTGATAATCCAGAGAAAACCCCATTCAATTTGGTAATGGGAGTAACGTTGGATCAACGTGAATACTTTAGGGATTATCGCTTGACACAAAAAGGGAAACTATTATGGGATCAAATTTATATATTGAAGTGGTATGCTCGGCAAGTATGCTTGAGTTATGATTATACTTGTTGCTCTAGGATGAAGGCTCCACACCTTCCCTTTTCATGCAAATTTAATGATAATAAAACCTTAGCTTCTTATGCTAACGGTATATATGATTACTATGATGTGGAACAAATAGAAGAATTTGTTGCTTTTATGGGTGCTTATGAAATTGAATCTATGTTTAAAGAGTGTGAAGATTTTGATGATGCTGTTTATCGACCTGAAAATTTAGCTATCCTCAAATATTGCTATGAGAATTATGAATACAATTCCGATATTAATGCACTTATTGAGAAAGTCTCCGCTGTCCAAGAAGAGACTAATATTTTGCAGGAATCTATGGAAGAAGAAGTTGATGAAACTGTGAGCTCATTGGATGAAAAAGATGAGGAGGAGAGCGAAGAACAAAAGGAGGAAGAGCGGATTGATCACCCGTGCCCACCTTCTAATGAGAGTAATTCTTCAACTCATACATTGTTTAATTCCCCTTCGTGCTTACCGAAGGATGATTGCTATGATGACTATTATGATCCCGTTGATTCTCTTGAAATATCCCTTTTTGATGATGCTTGCTATGCTTGTGGCCAAGATGCCAATATGAATTATGCTTATGGAGATTAACTTGCTATAGTTCCTTATGTTATGAATGAAATTGTTGCTATTGCACCCACGCATGATAGTCCTATTATCTTTTTGAATTCTCCCAACTACACTATATCGGAGAAGTTTGCACTTATTAAGGATTACATTGATGGGTTGCCTTTTACCGTTGCACATGATGATCTTGATAGATATAATACGCATGTGCTTGCTGCTCCTACTTGCAATTATTATGAGAGAGGAATTATATCTCCACCTCTCTATGTTTCCCACACGATAAAATTGCAAGAAACTGTTTATACTATGCATTGGCCTTTACTATATGTGCATGAATTGTTCTTTTATGACATGCCGATGCATAGGAAGAGAGTTAGACTTCGTATTTGCATGATATATGTTACCTTGTGCTCACTACTAAATTACAAATCATTGCTAATTAGAATTGGCTTTGATATACCTTGGGATCCGGGTGGATTCCCTACTTGAGCACTATATGCCTAGCTTAATGGCTTTAAAGAAAGCGCTGCCAGGGAGACAACCCGGAAGTTTTAGAGAGTCATTTATTTCTTTTGATTTCTTTTATATAGTTTAAAAACAAAAAAAATAAAGAGGGGAACCCGAAACTTTTCAAAAAGAAAAGCGAAAGTGATAAAGGCGAGCATTGTTGAAGTGGGAGCTAGCCTTGAACTTTGTTCATGCTCACGGAAACTTTGTGAATCTTGATTACAGCAACTTTTCAACAAAAATAATTATCCCCTTGTACAATTCCATTGTATTATAAAAATAATGTGCTAAGGTTTGCCTTTAGGATGTTTACAATGCTTGTTGGTTTGTAAGGTGCAGGACAGAAGCTTTGGCTGTAGTGCGCGATTTTCAAAAATTTTACTGGAACGTCAAATGGTATGATTCTTTTTGCAATGTCTTTCTGCACAAATTTTTTATTTTTCCTAATTTTGGCAGAATTTTTCAAGTGTCATAAGTATGGTGAATGTTCATATTATTACAGACTGTTCTGTTTTTGACAGATTCTGTTTTTGATGCATAGTTTGCTTGTTTTGATGAAACTATTGATTTATATCAGTGGATTAAGCCATAAAAAAGTTATACTACAGTAGAAACAATGCAAAAACAAAATATGAATTGGTTTGCAACAGTACTTAGAGTAGTGATTTGCTTTATTATACTAACGGATCTTAAGGAGTTTTCTGTTGAAGTTTTGTGTGGATGAAGTGTTCGAAGATCGAGGATGTTTAGATATGAGGATAAGCAGGAGAGGCAAGAGATCAATCTTGGGGATGCCCAAGGCACCCCAAGTAAATATTGAAGGAGACTCAAGCGTCTAAGCTTGGGGATGCCCCGGAAGGCATCCCCTCTTTCTTCAACAAGTATCGGTATGTTTTCGGATTCGTTTCATTCATGTGATATGTGCAAATCTTGGAGCGTCTTTTGCATTTAGTTTTCATTTTTCTTTGATGCACCATGCTGGTATGAGATAGTCCTTGGTTGATTTATAGAATGCTCTTTGCACTTCACTTATATCTTTTGAGTATGGCTTTATAGAATGCTTCATGTGCTCCACTTATATCATTTGAAGTTTGGATTGCCTGTTTCTCTTTACATAGAAAACCGCCATTTGTAGAATGCTCTTTTGCTTCACTTATACTTGTTAGAGCGTGGGCATATCTTTTGTAGAAAGAATTAAACTCTCTTGCTTCACTTATATCTATTTAGAGAGATGACAGGAATTGGTCATTCACATGGTTAGTCATAAAATCCTACATAAAACTTGTAGATCACTGAATATGATGTGTTTGATTCCTTGCAATAGTTTTGCGATATAAAGATGGTGATATGAGAGTCATGCTAGTGGGTAGTTGTGGATTGTAGAAATAATTGTGTTGAGGTTTGTGATTCCCGTAGCATGCACGTATGGTGAACCGTTATGTAACGAAATCGGAGCATGAGGTATTTATTGATTGTCTTCCTTATGAGTGGCGGTCGGGGACGAGCGATGGTCTTTTCCTACCAATCTATCCCCCTAGGGGCATGTGTAGTAGTACTTTGCTTCGAGGGCTAATAAACTTTTGCAATAAGTATATGAGTTCTTTATGACTAATGTTGAATCCATGGATTATACGCACTCTCACCCTTCCATCATTGCTAGCCTCTTCGGTACCGTGCATTGCCCTTTCTCACCTGGAGAGTTGGTGCAAACTTCGCCAGTGCATCCAAACCCCGTGATACGATACGCTCTATCACACATAAACCTCCTTATATCTTCCTCAAAACAGCCACCATACCTACCTATCATGGCATTTCCATAGCCATTCCGAGATATATTGCCATGCAACTTCCATCATCATCATATACATGACTTGAGCATTCATTGTCATATTGCTTTGCATGATCGTAAGATAGCTATCATGATGTTTTCATGGCTTGTCCATTTTTTTGATGTCATTGCTACGCTAGATCATTGCACATCCCGGTACACCGCCAGAGGCATTCATATAGAGTCATATATTTTTCTAGGTATCGAGTTGTAATATTGAGTTGTAAGTAAATAAAAGTGTGATGATCATCATTATTAGAGCATTGCCCCAGTGAGGAAAGGATGATGGAGACTATGATTCCCCCACAAGTCGGGATGAGACTCCGGACAAAAATAAATAAATAAATAAATAAAGAGAAAGGCAAAAAAAGAGAAGGCCCAAAAAAGAGAGAAAAAGAGAGAAGGGGCAATGTTACTATCCTTTTACCACACTTGTGCTTTAGAGTAGCACCATGTTCTTCATATAGAGAGTCTCTTGAGTTATCACTTTCATATACTAGTGGGAATTTTCATTATAGAACTTGGCTTGTATATTCCAACGATGGGCTTCCTCAAATGCCCTAGGTCTTCATGAGCAAGCAAGTTGGATGCACACCCACTTAGTTTCAGTTTGAGCTTTCATATACTTATAGCTCTAGTGCATCTGTTGCATGGCAATCCCTACTCCTCACATTGACATCAATTGATGGGCATCTCCATAGCCCTTTGATTAGCCGCGTCGATGTGAGACTTTCTCCCTTTTTGTGTTCTCCACATAACCCCCATCATCATATTCTATTCCACCTATACTGCTATATCCATGGCTTGCGCTCATGTATTGCGTGAGGGTTGAAAAAGTTGAAGCGCGTTAAAAAGTATGAACCAATTTCTCGGCTTGTCGTCGGGGTTGTGCATGATGTGAATATTTTGTGTGCTGAAGATGGAGCATAGCCAGACTATATGATTTTGTAGGGATAACTTTCTTTGGCCATGTTATTTTGAAAAGACGTGATTGCTTTATTAGTAGGCTTGAAGTATTATTGTTTTTATGTCAAATGATAGACTATTGCTTTGAATCACTCGTGTCTTAATATTCATGACATGATTAGACATATGATCAAGATTATGCTAGGTAGCATTCCACATCAAAAATTATCTTTTTTATCATTTACCTACTCGAGGACGAGCAGGAATTAAGCTTGGGGATGCTGATACATCTCTGTCGTATCTATAATTTTTGATTGTTCCATGCCAATATTCTACAACTTTCATATACTTTTGGCAACTTTTTATATTATTTTTGGGACTAACATATTGATCCAGTGCCTAGTGCCAGTTCCTGTTTGTTGCATGTTTTATGTTTCGCAGAAACCCCATATCAAACGGAATCCAAACGGGATAAAAACGGACGGAGAATATTTTTGGAATGTTTGGAAAATTCCGGAAGAAGAATCAACGTGAGACCGTGCCCGAGGTGGCCACGAGGCAGGGGGCGCGCCTGCCCCCCTGGGCGCGCCTGCCTCCCTCGTGGGCCACCCGTAAGGCAGTTGATGCTCTACTTTGGCCGCAAGAAAGCTAATTTTCGGGGAAAAATCTCGGCGAAGGTTTCAATCCAATCGGAGTTACGGATCTCCATATATATACGAAACGGTGAAAGGGCACCACAACAGAATGCAGAAACAGAGAGAGACAGAGAGACAGATCCAATCTCGGAGGGGCTTTCGCCCCTCCCACGCCATGGAGGCCAAGGACCAGAGGGGAAACCCTTCTCCCATCTAGGGAGGAGGTCAAGGAAGAAGAAGACGAAGGGGCCCCCTCTCCCCTTCTCTTCCGGTGGCGCTGGAACGCTGCTGTGGCCATCATCATCACCGCAATCTTCACCAACAACTTCACCGCCATCATCACCAACTCTTCCCCCCTCTATGCAGCGGTGTAACCTCTCTCTTACCCGCTGTAATCTCTACTTAAACATGGTGCTCAATGCTATATATTATTTCCCAATGATGTATGGCTATCCTATGATGTTTGAGTAGATCCGTTTTGTCCTATGGGTTATTTGATGATAAAGATTGGTTTGAGTTGCATGTTTTATTATTAGTGCTGTCCTATGGTGCTCTCCGTGTCGCGCAAGCGTGAGGGATTCCCACTGTAGGGTTTTCAATATGTTCATGATTTGCTTATGGTGGGTGGCGTGAGTGACAGAAGCACAGACCCGAGTAAGTAGGTTGTTTGCGTATGGGATAAAGAGGACTTGATGCTTTAATGCTATGGTTGGGTTTTACCTTAATGATCTTTAGTAGTTGCGGATGCTTGATAGAGTTCCAATCATAAGTGCATATGATCCAAGTAGAGAAAGTATGTTAGCTTATGCCTCTCCCTCAAATAAAATTGCAATAATGATAACCGGTCTAGTTATCGATTGCCTAGGGACAAATAACTTTCTCGTAACAAAAAGCTCTCTACTAAAACTAATTTAGTTGTGTCTTTATCTAAACAGCCACTACCTTCTATTTACGCTCTCTTTATATTCTTGCAAACCTATCCAAAAACACCTACAAAGTACTTCTAGTTTCATACTTTTTTCCGGTAAAGCGAACGTCAAGTGTGCGTAGAGCTGTATCGGTGGTCGATAGAACTTGAGGGAATATTTGTTCTACCTTTAGCTACTTGTTGGGTTCGACACTCTTACTTATCGAAAGAGGCTACAATTGATCCCCTATACTAGTGGGTTATTAGGACTGCGCCGCCGCCACGGTGTAGCCGCTGAGCTGGAGCTGTCCTCTGATGACGGCGGAGTGGCTGAGCGACGACGACGGACCGGTGCCATTGGCGATTGTGGGAGAAGCAGACGAGATGAGCTACAGGGAGGGAGGGGAAAATGCGACGCAGGACTCGCCGGCCGTGAGGGTTACTATAGCAGGCCGGTAAGGATTGGGATTTTGGGGGGATTTCACCGAGTCGGGCGGGAAGCTTGCGTGGGAACGGGATCACTGACGATTCATTGGCGCCACTGTTTGGCCAAAAGAACGCCCCCGCGAGCTGCGCAAGGTTGCGCTGTAAGCCGTCTGCGGCAGCGGGGTGACAAGACGTGCGAGAGGAGGACGAAAGGACACGTACACATACGGTTAATAAAAAAATGTTTGCGATTTAATTACCTACTATACCCCATCCTGGTTTATAAGTAGGATTTAACTAATAAAATACGAATGCATGTCACCAAAGATTATATCGTTGGAGTCGTATTTGAACATAGTTTCCAGCTATACAATTTTTGTAACATGCATTAACACTTTTTTGGTTAAATTTAAGGTTATATACCAGCAAGCGTTTGCCCGCAACACACACGGATTATTCCATCACAAATAGCTCGGATGGATCAACTGTATGCCATGTATCGCACACGCAACTCTAATCTGATTCGTGCTTCATGTCTCCGACATCGCTCGCACAATTCGTCTTATTTGACACGTATCACTATGCCGGCCTCTGCTCGCGTCCCTCGGCAAGCTCTGCTCGCCGTTAGGCGCCGCAGTGCGCTGTGCTCGCCGTTAGGCGCCGCAGCGCGCTCTGCTCACGTCCGTTGGTGCGCTGTGCTCGCGTCCGTCGGCGCGCTCGGCTTGTGGACAACTTTTCCTTGCGTGTTCAACTGCTATATGCATACATATATATATATATATATATATATATATATATATATATATATATGGTTGCTCGCCGTTGAGGCGACCGCGGAGCGCTTTGCTCGCGTCCCTCTGCGCGCGCTCTGCCAGCGGTTGGGCGTGTGCACGATCATGTCGGGGGCCCCATATGCATGTGCTTGCGCCGCGCGCGTTGCCACGCGATGCAGTTACGTGTGGCACGATGGAGTTCGCGCTGCAAATTACAACTGCCATCAAGGGCCTGCCCATATTCCTGGCCGTCCGGATTCCCCTTTAATTCCCGCGGCCATTATTGAAGGAAATATGCCCTAGAGGCAATAATAAAGTATTATTTATTTCCTTATATCATGATAAATGTTTATTATTCATGCTAGAATTGTATTAACCGGAAACATAATACATGTGTGAATACATAGACAAACAGAGTGTCACTAGTATGCCTCTACTTGACTAGCTCCTTAATCAAAGATGGTTATGTTTCCTAGCCATAGACATGAGTTGTCATTTGATTAACGGGATCACCTCATTAGGAGAATGACGTGATTGACTTGACCCATTCCGTTAGCTTAGCACACGATCGTTTAGTATGTTGCTATTGCTTTCTTCATGACTTATACATGTTCCTATGGCTATGAGATTATGCAACTCCCGTTTACCGGAGGAACACTTTGTGTGCTACCAAACGTCACAACGTAACTGGGTGATTATAAAGGTGCTCTACAGGTGTCTCCGAAGGTACTTGTTGGGTTGGCGTATTTCGAGATTGGGATTTGTCACTCCGATTGTCGGAGAGGTATCTCTGGGCCCACTCAGTAATACACATCACTATAAGCCTTGCAAGCATTGTAACTAATGAGTTAGTTGCGGGATGATGTATTACGGAACGAGTAAAGAGACTTGCCGGTAACGAGATTGAACTAGGTATCGAGATATCGACGATCGAATCTCAGGCAAGTAACATACCGATGACAAAGGGAACAACGTATGTTGTTATGCGGTCTGACCGATAAAGATCTTCGCAGAATATGTGGGAGCCAATATGAGCATCCAAGTTCCGCTATTGGTTATTGACCGGAGAGGTGTCTCGGTCATGTCTACATAGTTCTCGAACCCGTAGGGTCCGCACGCTTAACGTTACGATGACAGTTATATTATGAGTTTATGTATTTTGATGTACCGAAGGAGTTCGGAGTCCCGGATGAGATCGGGGACATGACAAGGAGTCTCGAAATGGCCGAGACGTAAAGATCGATATATTGGACGACTATATTCGGACTTCGGAAAGGTTCCGAGTGATTCGGGTATTTTTCGGAGTACCGGAGAGTTACGGGAATTCGTATTGGGCCTTAATGGGCCATACGGGAAAGGAGAGAAAGGCCCTAAAGGGTGGCCGGACCCCTCCCCATGGACTAGTCCGAATTGGACTAGGGAGGGGGGGCGCCCCCTTCCTTCTTTCTCCTTCTCCCTTCCCTTTTCCTATTCCAACAAGGAAAGGAGGAGTCCTACTCCCGGTGGGAGTAGGACCCCCCCCCCTTGGCGCGCCCTCCTCCTTGGCCGGCGGCCTCCCCCTTGCTCCTTTATATACGGGGGCAGGGGGCACCCCATAGACACACAATTGATCATTGATCTCTTAGCCGTGTGCCGTGCCCCCCTCCACCATATTACACCTCGATAATATCGTAGCAGTGCTTAGGAGAAACCCTGCGTCGGTAGAACATCATCATCGTCACCACGCCGTTGTGCTGACGAAACTCTCCCTCAACACTCGGCTGGATCGGAGTTCGAGGGACGTCATCGAGCTGAACGTGTGCTGAACTCGGAGGTGCCGTGCGTTTGGTACTTGATCGGTCGGATCGTGAAGACGTACGACTACATCAACCGCGTTGTGTTAACGCTTCCGCTTTCGGTCTACGAGGGTACGTGGACAACACTCTCCCCTCTTGTTGCTATGCATCACCATGATCTTGCATGTGCGTAGGAATTTTTTTGAAATTACTACGTTCCCCAACAATTATAACCTTAGTCTCTTCAACCTTTTGATCGCGCCCCACAACACAACAAGCACACCCACGACGACAAAGAGAGAGGGGATGTCCAGTGGCGCTCCAATGGAGTTCGGCGAGCATAGAGTGGAGACCCACGCGAGGGAGACGGATCTCTCGGTGGTGTACACCATCGACCCGGCCATGGTGGACGACTACATCAACCGCGTTGAGCAGTTGCTTGCTCGAGACAAGTACAAGGTGGTCGGCATCGACCTCCAGTACACCGTCGGTCGTCCCGGCATAGATCAGAAGGTTGCCGTCGCCCAGTTGTGCGTGCGCCATCATGTTTTGATCTACCACTACTGCATGGCCACAGAGCCTTGCGACCGTTTCAACAGGTTTGGCAACAGCACTGACTACAAGTTCGACACGGTGGAAACCAAAGACGATGTAAATGCGCTCAGTGTTACGGGCTTGGCCTGCAAGAACCTTGTCGAAATCCGTGACCACGACAGGGTCTGGGGCAGCACGAAGAAGGACTCCCTGGTCGAACTCACCTCGGCCATCATCGACCCCTACTACGAAAAGATGAAGCAGGATGCCCAGAGAACAAGTCCCCTATCCTGGCACATGGCCTGGATGCGGCAACTGGATGAACCTCACCTCAGGTTCGCGGCCAAGAGAGTGTACACATGCTACGAGATGCACAGGCGGATCGTTGACATGAGGAAGTGCCTCGTTACCCAAATCGACGAGCCCGGATTGAGCCACAAGCAGAGCAAGCGTCACAAGAAGTAGATGATGATCAGATGATCGTTTATGCTAGTTAATCATGCATGTGATATATAGTTTACTTTATTGGTGTGTGGAAATGTCATGTGTGTAGTAGCCACCTATGTAATTATTCATGTAATAGTTTACTTTGGTGTGTGCAAATGCCATGGTTGTAGTAGCCACCTATGTAAGTGGATGTTTAATTTGGTTATGCAAGCATGTCCTTATAAGTGTGTGTGTGTGTGTATATATATATATATATGTGTGTGTGTGTGTTGTTGTTCTGTATCACTACAAAAAAAGAGAGACATCCGTGACATTTTTGGCCGAACGAAAAAAAATCTGTCATAATTGTGACAAAGCCCGGTATCATCATAGATGTGGTGGGGTCCTACTTCTATGACAAAAAATCATGACAGAAAATGGGTTTTTTGTCCTGGGCGGGCTGGAGACGCAACTGCATGACATTCTTTGGGCCGTCCATGACGGAAAAAACCATGGTAGAAGCGAGGGCGAGGAAAATATCGGGGGAGTTCCCGGTTACGGTGGGTGGTCGGGGCCGAGCGATGCGCGTTTCTCTCGTACGTACGCGTGTGTGTGCGAGGCGTTGGGCTCTAACTGAACCCGAGCGAGGCGTTGGGATCTAACTGAACCCGAGCGATTGCACTAGCTACGTTACTGAACCCGAGCGATCGATCCCTTGCTGTTAACTGAACCCGAGTGATTCCTTCGCTACTGCTGCTAACTGAAGCCATCGAACACTGCTGCCTCCTTCCCTTGATGAATAGTGAGGGTTGTTGAGGGGGTTTGGATGAACAGTTACCGGTGGGGGGTTGGATGAACAGGACCCCGTGGTAGTAGAGGTCGTTGCCGCTGGATGAATAGTACCCCGATTGATCGAGCCGGTGGATGAACAGGACCCCGTGGAGGGCTGGATGAACAGGACGACCCCGTGGAGGGCTGGATGAACAGTAGCCGGTGGAGGGCTGGATGAACAGTAGCCCGTGGAGGGGTAGTCGAACTGGACCCCGTGGAGAGGGCTGGTTGAACAGTAGCCGGTGGAGGAGCGCGCGGTGGAGGCTGGATGAACAGGAGCCCGTGGATGAACAGTCGCAGGTGGAGGCTGGAGGAGGTCGACGGTGGATGAACAGTAGCCCGTGGAGGCTAGAGGAGGTCGACGGGGGAGATGAAAAGTATCCCGTGGAGTCCCGTTTTGCGGTACGCCACACCCCTCCCGATGAACAGGACCCCCGTTTCGACCGTAGCGCTCCAACACAAGTCCGTTTCCTCCGTTTTGCGGTACGCCACACCCCTCTCGATGAACAGGACCCCGTTTCCATCGTAGGAGGTCTGTTTCCTCCGTTTTGCGGTACGCCAGACCCCTCCCGATGAACAAGACCCCTCCCAATGAACAAGATCCTGTTTCGACCGTGGCCGGTCGAACACAAGGTCGTTTCCTCCGTTCTGCGGTACGCCAGGCCTCGTTTCCATCGGTTGTTCCGTCCAAGCCGGCTGGCTCCCGATGAACACGACGACGCATTCCGTTCCGACCCAGCCGGTTGCCTCCCCATGAACACGACGACGGCGCAGCTTCTCCGTTCCAACCCAGCCATGTACACGAGCCCTGGCCGTATGTATGCACGAGTAAGCGTTCGAGACCCCGCCCGTATGTACGTACGTGGTCGTATTTACTTTCTTGCACCCTGTCCGATGTACGTACGTGTATATGCTACATGCGCGCCTCTACTATGACACGTGCACGCCTCTACTACGACACGTGCCCTTCCTTACACGGCCACGGTTCATCGCTGCAGCCTGCAGACAGACCGATCGTATGTACGAACACATTCGCGACCAGAATGACAATGCTACGTACACTTCGACCAGGTGGGTCCTGACTGTCAGGCACTTCCTTGCATGCGAAGATGTAGCTGGTGGGTCCCAACAGTCAGGGGGGCGAATCATTTTTTTGCCCATAATATGGACGCACTTCCTTGCATGCGAAGATGTAGCTGGTGGGTCCTAGCAGTCAGGGGGGAACTTTTTTTCGTGAAATATGGTGGCCCGTCCGGTGTGTCCCTGCTGTCAGGTGGAGGAATCATTATTTTCTGCGTAATAAGGAGGCACGTCTTTGCTGCGACCGTGGACCCAGCTGTCAGCCTCTCCACGTACAGTACTCTTCCGATGGAAGTCGTTCGTTGACCACATTGACCACGCCGCGCCGAGAGCACCAAGGTGGTGGACGACGGCGAGGCCTAGGAAGGGAACGACGCGGAGCCGGGGAAGATGCGGCAGTGGATGCCCACGCGGAGAGAGTACGAGGGTTCACTGGCTCGGTTGCAGTGTGAGGGTGTTGTCGCCGCAGTGCCTGGCCAGCGGTGGGAGTAGTAGGGGGCTGTGAGGCCTTCGCGGCAGCACAGCCGGCCACGGGAGGTAGGAGCAGGCGGCACGACCGGCGCTGCTTTGGGCGGCTGGAGCAAGAAGACCAGAGGTTGAAGAAGCACGACGGCCATTGGATGGACATCGTACGGTCACTGCAGCTAGAATCGTTTATATTGACTAAGTTGACAAGCCCTTGGTACGCGTCAACTTAGTAGGCCCACAAGTCAGCCTCCGAAACGGTGCGCCCCAGATGTCAGTGGGAGGAATCATTTTTTGGGCGGGTGAAGCTAGAATATCCGAGATTGAAGAAGAAGCACGAAATCCATTGGATGGACATCCAACGGCCACTGTTGCTAGAACCGTGTGTTGACTATAAGTTGATAAAGCCTTGCATACGCGTCAACTTATTTTTTTAGGGGACGCGTCAACTTAGTAGGCCCACAAGTGTGTGGCAGAGAACTTATAGCCCATTTGAGATTTGTAAGAATGTACAGCCCGTTTTTGAATTCTAATGAAATTTACTACAACCCATTTACAGTTTGTTAAAAGTACAGACCATTTTCTAGCTAGGACAACGATTAATAATTTTAACCAACCGTTCAAAACAGAATTCAATAAAATTTCCCACATTTTGATGGGATCCGAAATATTTTTATCCCTAAATTTCTAGTCAGATTAAATACAATTTCAATATAAATTATACGCAAAAATTCAACGAAACATTGCGCGCGCAAAAATTAATGAAATTAAAATTTTCAAAATCCAAAAATAATATTTTATAAACTAATTACGTGTTTGGTGCATTTTTTTATAGTTACAGCCCAGTTTTTATAATTACATCCCATTTATTATATCTTAAAGCCCATTTTCTTGTTAAGCCTAATGCATCCCTCCAAGGAAAGATTTGCAGCCCAGCGGGGTGGAGAATAACAAGTTGACCTTGCCTGGGTATTCCTCAAAAAAAGTATAGCTGGGCTAGCCATTTTCAGCTTAAAAAAATTAATATCTGGGCTGGATATCTGGCCTGGACTAGACGGGCCACAGCCCGCCCAGTTAATACACTGCTCTCCTCTGAACAACAATGAAAACATCGCTCTTGTCTCAAAAAAAAGAAAACATCGCTCAAGAAAAACTCTGCAGTGCTCACACCTCAAAAACACAAATACTGCTCGAGCTGCTTGGTCCCAGTTGTCGGCCGCTCCTTGCGAAATTCTCTCGTTTATTGACTACATAGGTTGACAATGGTGTGGGACCGTGATGTCAGGAAACCAGGAGGAAGCAAAAAAAATTACAGTTGTAGTATATAATAAGGAGGCACTTGCGCGCGTGCGGCTATGGCCCTAGTGGGTCCCCACTGTCATCCACTCCAAGTAAAGTCATCTCCTCATTCCTCATGTCTATTGACCATGTTGACAACGCGAGACGGCGGTGCCACGGTGAGCGCAACAACTTGAAGGACGATGAAGAGGGCCTCGCGGGCCCTACGGATGGTCTGATACAGCGCCCGCTGCTCATTCGGGAAGCCAAGATCATAGGGCCACATGTCCGCGACGGCATTGTCATTTGCTTGTTCACCGGTGCTCGTTGACGAGACGGAGGTTGCAGCACAGGTCCTCCTGCGCTGGTAGCTCTTCCGCGATTAGGGCGTCGAAGTGCGGCCACACCTACTCTATGGTGAACACGGCATGAACCGGCTTGGAGAGTGGCGCCGGCTCCTGGTCGGAAGCTACGTCCATCGTCTGATTTTCGTTGCTCAGCTCCGCGAGCTCGCTGGCGAGCCAGCATGTCCGGCTGCTGGACCGACCCACTGCCAAGCACGAGTCTGACTGCCCTGGCCCACCCAGACCGCCTCCCTCTCCCGCGCGCGCTTTCCGCCCGAAACGGTCAGCGCCGCCCGCCCCGCTTCCCGGTGCAGGCGATTGCTCCGCCTTCAAACGACACAAGTGCCATCCGTCCGTCCGTCTGCCGCCCACATTAATGATACGCGGTTGCCGAGGCGGCTACTCCAATGCCACACGTCCGTCCCTCCGCCGCCCACCATTGCTATATAAACTGCTGCGCCGACCATAGCCGCAGTCATCCGCCTCCATTCCCTTTCTCCTGTCCACACCACTACTGCCCACCATGGCTTCCTCCCGCTCCTGCGCTCTTTGGGACGGGCGGACGACGGAGATGGCACCCATTGTTGCCGACTGCCTGGCCGGCAGGCAGCCGGAGGATGACGACGTCCCAATGCAGAACATGGTAGTCGACGATCAGGCGCCAACCCCCTCCTCCGCGCCATCCTCGCGGGTGCATTGCACCATGACGATCAGCGAGGCCCGTGCCCAATACATGGACACAGTGAGGCAAAAGCGTGAGGAGCAGTTCCGGGAGGCGCAGGCCAATGCCGCCTACAACCACCACCTCCTCCAGGAGCACCTGGAGGCGGATGAGCAGATCGCCGCGGAGCGGGCGGAGCAGGAGGCGCTGCTCGACTCGTACCGCTCCGCCTGCGAGGGCCGCCTCGAGCGCTGGCAGTACCGCATGCGGGTGGCGGAGGCTGCGGCCGCCTACAAAGAGGGCGATGAAGCGGGCAAGGCGCTGTTTGGGGAGACCAAGGATGAGGCAGAGGACAATGCCGACTCCGACGAGTCCCCGCTCCCCTGGCGTCGACGAGGCCCTGCTCCGCCGAGGCCCAGTGGTGCTAACAACGGGGCAGAGGACACCACCGGATCCGCCGAGGCCCCGCCCCGCCGGCACCGAGGCGGAGGCCCTACTCCGCCGAGACCCCGCCCCGCCAACAACGAGGCAGAGGACAATGCCGGCTCCGACGAGTCCCCACTCCGCTGGCGTCGACGAGGCCCTGCTCCGCCGAGGCTCTACGGCGCCAACAACGAGGCAGAGGACACCGCCGAGGCCCTGCCCCGCCGGCACCGAGGCGGAGGCCCTACTCCATCGAGACCCCGCCCCGCCAACAACGAGCCAGAGGGCATTGCCGGCTCACCTGAGGCCCCACCCTGCCGGCAACGAGGGGGAGGATTTCCCCTGCTCCGCCGAGGTGCCGCCCCGCCGACAACGAGACAGAGGACAGCGCCAGCTCCGTCGAGGCGCCGCCCCGCTGCCAACGAGGTCGCGCCACATAGAGAACGAGGACGAGTAGAACATGGTAGGTCACCACCGCTCGGGTCCAAGTAAGGCCACCGCTGCTACCCTCCGGTTGAAGGCAAGCTAGGCGGGTTGACCATTGACGGCCAATTAGCTTCTTGGCGGCGACGTGGAGTCGGAGAGCTATGTTGGAGAAGGACGCTGCTTCTACTTGTGCAGTTGGCTCACTGACACGTGGGCCCAACAAGCATCTGGGCCACATGTCAGTTACGCAACTGCACCTGCAGCTGCACCTGCAGTTAAGTCACTGAAGCTCAGTCCGCTGGATAAGAAGCTTCTGTTCGGCTCAGCCGGACAGAGGTGGGTAGCTTCGGTTAATTAATTATACCTCCAGCGCACCCCTTTTTAGTTGAAGAATGCATGAAATGTAATGAAATCCGGCATGTTTATATGAAATCTGACCGAGCATGAATGAATTTAGTTCGATTAGTTCGAATTCTTGTATCACTGGCATTGGATGAACATGCAAAACAAAACATACTAGCATTATTCCCAGGGTGATCACCTCGCTTGCAGCAGTTTCACATGTACTCCCTCCGGTCCTTTTTAGTCTGCATACAAGTTTTGTCTGCAGTCAAAGTATATCTACTTTGACCGGAGTACAAAGAGTTTGAGCAGCTTTTTAGCGTTCCTGCACATTGCAATCAAACACACAGGCCTGGCAATTCATAGAGAACATTCAAAACAATCGCTGATTATGCATCTAAGCGATTCACATGTCAGAGCCAATATTACTTCACAACTAAAGAATAAAGAAAAATAGATCGACGCTACTGACAGGAAAGGGCGTCCCATTCGAAAATATCAAACGCATGTCTTCTTGCTAACATCAATGAGCAAAATTTGACAAGGTTGCCCCATTCCAAAATGTCAAATGCTTGTTGTTTTTGTGCATCAATGAGCAAACTTTGACAAGGTTTTCCCATTCCAAAATATCAAATGTCTACGATTGTGGAATGGGCAGGGTTTGCCATCAGTTCGGACATTGACATGGCACCTCGTGCTAAATAAACCAGCTGTTCTTTTTGTGCAGTTCCACCAAAATAAACCAAATTCGCACGTAGCTTGTATGATTTCGCCCTTATATGTTGCAACACCTTGAACATATCGACACCACCTTTCTTGTGGTGGAAATGAATGATTTGATGTATTCATAAACATTTTGTGCAGTTCCCATTGAAATCAAGCTGAGCACCCCTGTTTGCACAAATACAAAAAAAGTGATTAGTATAAATCAAACTGTACTATGGATTGACAGTTTAAACATGCACCTACATGGTCCATGTAGAGCACACTTTTAAAAAAATGGGACTCACCGGAAAGAATCCTAGAACAACATTGTAGTTGCGCATCACAGCAAAAAGATGGAGATATGTCAGTCCTTCTGAGCTGAAGTTAGTTTGGTCTTGTGGGGAGTAATGTAACCATCCTTCAACTGCTCCTTCTGATGAGAAGATAGACAGGGCTTCTTCATCCTGGCATAATTGGAACTAGTCACTTCACGTACTATGTATTCTTCTTCAGAGGAAGATGGTCCTGTTGTGCAAAGACAAGAGGACAACTAAATGCTAGCATCTCTGTTTGCTCCGAAAAAAGGAAAGGAAATATTTAAAACAGCACAGATGAAGCACTTCTCAAGGACAATACCACTTTCTCATGACAGTATCTAAACAGTAGCTGATACGTCCATTTTGCATCATGCTTTTATATCGATATTTATTGCATTATGGGCTGTCATTACACA
Organism: Aegilops tauschii subsp. strangulata; assembly: GCF_002575655.3. Lineage (NCBI taxonomy): Eukaryota > Viridiplantae > Streptophyta > Magnoliopsida > Poales > Poaceae > Aegilops > Aegilops tauschii. Next base: position 395,385,869 of record NC_053037.3, read on the forward strand.
TTATGTCACAATACTTATGCCTATTCTCTCTCATTTTACAAGGTTTACATGAAGAGGGAGAATGCCGGCAGCTGAAATTCTGGGCTAGAAAAGGAACAAATATTAGAGACCTATTCTGCACAACTCCAAAAGTCCTGAAACTTCACGGAGGCATGTTTTGGAATATATAAAAAACACTGGAGAAAGAATCAACCAGAGGGGGCCCACCCCCTGGCCACGAGGGTGGGGGGCACGCCCTACCCCCCTGGGCGTGCCCCCTGCCTCGTAGGCCCCCTGGCAGGCCTCCGGTGCTCATCTTCTGCTATATGAAGTCTTTCACCCTGGAAAAAATCAGAAGGAAGCTTTCGGGACGAAACACCGCCGCCACGAGGCGGAACCTTGGCGGAACCAATCTAGGGCTCCGGCGGAGCTATTCTGCCGGGGAAACATCCCTCCGGGAGGGGGAAATCATCACCATCGTCATCACAATCGATCCTCTCAGCGGGAGGGGTTCAATCTCCATCAACGTCTTCACCAGCACCATCTCCTCTAAAACCCTAGTTCATCTCTTGTATCCAATCTTTCTCCCAAAACCTCGGATTGGTACCTGTGGGTTGCTAGTAGTGTTGATTACTCCTTGTAGTTGATGCTAGTTGGTTATTTGGTGGAAGATCATATGTTCAGATCCTTTATGCATATTAATACCCCTCTGATTATGAACATGAATATGATTTGTGAGTAGTTACGTTTGTTCCTGAGGACATGGGAGAAGTCTTGCTATAAGTAGTCATGTGAATTTGGTATTCATTCGATATTTTGATGAGATGTATGTTGTCTTTCCTCTAGTGGTGTTATGTGAACGTCGACTACATGACACTTCACCATTGTTTGAGCCTAGAGGAAGGCGTTGGGAAGTAATAAGTAGATGATGGGTGGCTAGAGTGACAGAAGCTTAAACCCTAGTTTATGCATTGCTTCGTAAGGGGCTGATTTGGATCCACATGTTTCATGCTATGGTTAGGTTTACCTTAATACTTATTTTGTAGTTGCGGATGCTTGCAATAGGGGTTAATCATAAGTGGGATGCTTGTCCAAGGAAGGGCAGTACCCAAGCACCGGTCCACCCACATATCAAATTATCAAAGTAAAGAATGTGAATCATATGAGCGTGATGAAAACTAGCTTGACGATAATTCCCATGTGTCCTCAGGAGCGCTTTTCTCTATATAAGAGTTTGTCCAGGATTGTCCTTTGCTACAAAAAGGATTGGGCCATCTTGCTGCACATTATTTACTTTCTTTACTTGTCACCTATTACAAATTACCTTATCACAAAACTATCTGTTACCGATAATTTCAGTGCTTGCAGAGAATACCTTACTGAAAACCGCTTGTCATTTCCTTCTGCTCCTCGTTGTGTTTGACACTCTCACTTATCGAAAGGACTACGATAGATCCCCTACACTTGTGGGTCATCAAGACTCTTTTCTGGCGCCGTTGCCGAGGAGTGAAGCGCCCTTGGTAGGTGGAATTTGGTAAGGAAAATTTATTCAGTGTGCTGAAATTCACTGTCACTTGTTACTATGGAAAGTAATCCTTTGAGGGGCTTGTTTGGGGTATCTTCACCCAGACCAGTAGAGCAAAGAGTTGCTCCTCAACCTACTGAACCTACTGAAAATGTTTACTTTGAATTTTTTTGGGTATGATAGAGAAACTGCTAGCTAATCCTTTCACGGGTGATGGAACATTACATCCCGATTTGCACCTAATCTATGTCGATGAAGTTTGTGGATTATTTAAGCTTGCAGGTATGCCCAAGGATGTTATCAAGAAGAAGGTCTTCCCTTTATCTTTGAAGGGAAAGGCATTGACATGGTTTAGGCTATGTGATGATATGGGATCATGGAACTACAACCGATTGAAATTGGAATTTCATCAGAAGTTTTATCCTATGCATCTTGTTCATCGTGATCATAATTATATATATAATTTTTGGCCTCACGAAGGAGAAAGCATCGCTCAAGCTTGGGGGAGGCTTAAGTCAATGTTATATTCATGCCCCAATCATGAGCTCACAAGATAAATTATTATTCAAAAATTTTATGCCCGGCTTTCTCTCAATAATCGCTCCATGCGCGATACTTCTTGTATTGGCTCTTTTATGATGAAGACTATTGAATTCAAATGGGATTTATTGGAACGAATTAAATGAAACTCTGAAGATTGGGATCTCGACAAAGGTAAGGAGTCAGGTATAACACCTAAGTTTGATTGTGTTAAATCTTGTATGGATACCGATGTTTTCCGTGAATTTAGCACTAAATATGGACTTGACTCTGAGATAGTAGCTTCTTTCTGTGAATCCTTTGCTACTCATGTTGATCTCCCTAAGGAGAAGTGGTTTAAATATAATCTTCCCATTGAAGTAAAAGTAGTTGCACCTATTAAAGTTGAAGAAAAGACTATCACTTATAATGTTGACCCTGTTGTTCCTACTGCTTATATTGAGAAACCACCTTTCCCTGTTAGAATAAAGGATCATACTAAAGCTTCAACTGTAGTTCATAAGAGTAATACTAGAACACCTACACCCCTGAGCAAATTAAAGTTGATCCTAGTATTGCTATGGTTAAAGATCTCTTGGCCGATAATATTGATGGGCATGTTATTTACTTCTGTGATGAAGCTGCTAGAATTGCTAGTCCTGATACTAAAAATAAACATAGACCTATTGTAGGCATGCCTGTTATTTCTGTTAAAATAGGAGATCATTGCTATCATGGCTTATGTGATATGGGTGCTAGTGCAAGTGCAATACCTCATTCCTTATACAAAGAAATGCATGATATTGCATCTGCTGAGATAGAGGAAATTAATGTTACAATTAAGCTTGCCAATAGAGACACTATTTCACCAGTGGGGATTGTTAGAGATGTTGAAGTCTTGTGTGGGAAAGTTAAATATCCTGCTGATTTTCTTGTTCTTGGTTCCCCACAAGATAACTTTTGTCCCATTATATTTGGTAGACCCTTCTTGAATACTGTTAATGCTAGGATAGACTGCAAAAAGGATGTTGTTACTATTGGTTTGGGGGATATGTCTCATGAGTTTAATTTCGCTGAATTTCGTAGACAACCCCATGATGAAGTATTGCCTAGTAAAGATGAAATTATTGGTCTTGCTTCTATTGCCGTGCCTCCTAATGATCCTTTAGAACAATATTTGCTCGACCATGAAAATGATATGTTTATGAATGAAAGAAGGGAAATAGATGAAGTATTCTTTAAACAGGGACCTATTTTGAAACACAACTTACCTGTTGAAATCCTAGGGGATCCTCTGAGGGAGTCCTGGACTAAGGGGTCCTCGGGTGTCCGGCCTGTTGGACATGGGCTGGACTAGTGGGCTGTGAAGATACAAGACCGAAGACTCTCTCCCGTGTCCGGATTTGACTCTCCTTCGTGTGGAAGGCAAGCTTGGCGTCCAAATATGAAGATTCCTTTCTCTGTAACCGACTTTGTACAACCCTAGTCCCCTCCGCTGTCTATATAAACTGGAGGGCTTAGTCCGAAGGACAGATATAGTCAGACAGGCTAGTCTCCTAGGGTTTTAGCCATTACGATCTCGTGGTAGATCAACTCTTGTAATACTCATATTCATCAAGATCAATCAAGCAGGAAGTAGGGTATTACCTCCATAGAGAGGGCCTGAACCTGGGTAAACATTGTGTCCTCCGTCTCCTGTTACCATCAACCTTAGACGCACAGTTCGGGACCCCCTACCCGAGATCCGCCGGTTTTGACACCGACATTGGTGCTTTCATTGAGAGTTCCACTGTGCCATCCTCAAAAGGTTTGATGGCCCCTTCAGTCATCTACAACGATGCTGTCCAAGGAGAAGTCTTCCTCCCCGGACAGATCTTCGTGTTCGGTGGCTTCGCACTGCGGGCCAACTCGCTTGGCCATCTGGAGCAGATCGATAGCTACGCCCCTGGCCGTCAGGTCAGATTCGGGAGCTTGAACTATGTCGTGGACATGCACGGAGACTTGATATTCGATGGATTCGACACCACGGCAGCCGCTCCCCTTCACCACGATGAACATGACTTAAATCTGTCATCGGATCATACCCAGGAGATAGCACCTGTAACTGCTCTAGCCTTAGATCTGGAGCAGATCGCGCCATCCGAAGACGGGAAGCTCGACCCCGCCATGGATGCCGCAGTCCCAGCAGCGTCAGAGCCGCACACAGACCCAACCTCGAGTGGAATCTGTGTCACCAGAGCCTCGGACTCGTTTCCGGCTACAGGCTCCGAACCATGTGCGTCCACGTGCGTCGAGCTCGATCAGTCATCGATCGTTGAATTCAGCTCCGCGGACATTTTTCGGCACTCGCCTTTGGGCGACGTGTTAAACTCGTTAAAGGCACTATCCTTAGCGGGGGGCTCACAGCCGAATTATATCTGGTTCGAACTGGAGGCTGATGACGGAGAATTTCGTTTCCCACCCACCGCCCACTTTATAGCCACTGTCGAAGAATTAACCGACATGCTCGATTACGGCTCCGAAGACATCGACGGTATAGACGACGGTGCCAATGAGGAGCAGGGCCAAAACCCGCCGTTTATCGGATGATGGACGACCACCTCCTCTTACAACGTGTACATGGTGGATACACCTAAAAGAACTAACGATGATGACAAAGAAGATCCAGTCGAGGATAAACCTCCTGAGATACAACCAAAGCGCCGGCGTTAGCGACGCCGCTCTAAGTCATGTCGTGGAAATGACAGCAATACCGGCATGGAAGAAAACAATACTCCGGACGATGCCAAAGATAATGAAGACCCCATTGAGATAACTTCCGAACAGGAGGAACGGGAAAACGGGCAAGTTAGCCCTGATGAACAGGCCATAAACGACGACTTGAAGGACAGTAATTATCTTCCACTCTCCGAGGATGAGGTGAGCCTCGGCAACGGGGATTTTATCATGCCTGAGGAACCTCTCAAGCAGGAGCGCTTTAAGCGCCGGCTAATAGCCACTGCAAGGAGCCTGAAAAAGAAGCAGCAGCGGCTACAAGCTGACCAAGATTGCTCAACGATAGATGGACTGATGTCCTAGCAGCCGAAGAATACGGCCTCACGCGCCCAGCCAAAATCTACCGAAGCGCAAATTGCTACCTTAGTTCAATGATGAGGCACCGAAGCCCATACCATCATCGCGCAATGCGGCTGACCGACCACCACGCGGCCAGGATAAAGCGGCAACCCAAGCTGAACACCAGCCCGCCCCGCTTCATCGTAAAGGCAGAGATAAAACAGCTCGTGGTTATACACATGATCTTCGGCAGGAACTGGACAATAGAGCAGGACATACCAGATCGATCTACGGATTGCGAGGACATGCCCCGACACGTGACGACGGCTATCTATTCGGACGTGACAAGCCTAGTCACGCCCGGGCCGAAAACCGCAGACGGACTCCATCGGAGCTACGTCGCGATGTGGCCCGATATAAAGGCGCCGCACACCCTCTTTGCTTCATTGATGAAGTAATGGAGCATGAATTCCCAGAAGGGTTTAAACCCGTGAATATTGAATCATACGATGGAACAACTGATCCCGCGGTGTGGATCGAGGATTTTCTTCTCCATATCCATATGGCCCGTGCAGATGACCTCCACGCCATCAAATACCTCCCGTTAAAACTCAAAGGGCCAGTTCGGCACTGGTTAAACAGTCTGCCTGAAAATTCTATTGGCAGCTGGGAGGATTTGGAAGACGCCTTCCGCGACAACTTCCAAGGTACATATGTCCGGCCATCAGATGCCGATGACTTAAGCCACATAGTTCAACAGCCCGGAGAGTCAGCCAGGAAATTCTGGACTAGGTTCTTAACTAAAAAGAACCAGATCGTCGACTGTCCGGATGCCGAAGCCCTAGCAGCCTTTAAACACAGCATCCGCGACGAATGGCTCGCCCGCCACCTCGGCCAAGAAAAGCCAAAGTCCATGGCAGCCCTCACGACACTCATGACCCCCTTTTGTGCGCGTGAGGATAGTTGGCTGGCCCGTAGCAAATACACAGCAAGCAAAGCGGGCACCTCCGAGGGCAAAAACAGCAACGGCAAGCTCCGACGCAACAGGCACAAACGTCGAATCAATGGTGATAACACCGATGACACTACAGTCAACGCCGGATTCAGTGGCTCCAAGTCCGGTCAGCGGAAGAAGCCATATAAAAGAAACAAATCGGGACCATCCAGTTTGGACCGCATACTCGATCGTTCGTGCCAGATCCATGGCACCCCAGAAAAACCAGCCAACCATACCAACAGGGATTGTTGGGTTTTTAAACAGGCCGGCAAGTTAAATTCCGAAAACAAGGAGAAGGGATCGCAAAGCGAGGACGATGACGAGGAGCCCCAGCCACCGAACACAGGGGGACAGAAGAAGTTTCCCCCTCAGGTCAAAACGGTGAACATGATATACGATACCCACATCCCCAAGAGGGAGCGCAAGCGCGCGCTCAGGGACGTCTATGCGATAGAGCCAGTCGCCCCAAAATTTAATCCGTGGTCGTCATGCCCGATTACCTTCGATCGTCGGGATCATCCGACCAGTATCCGTCACGGCGGTTCAGCCGCACTGGTCCTTGACCCAATAATCGATGGATTCCACCTAACGCGACTCCTAATGGATGGTGGCAGCAGCCTCAACCTGCTCTATCGGGATACAGTGCGGAAAATGGGCATTAATCAATCACGGATCAAGCCCACAAAGACTACCTTTAAAGGAGTCATACCAGGTGTAGAGGCCCGCAGTACGGGCTCAATCACACTAGAGGTTTTCTTCGGATCTCCGGACAACTTCCAAAGCAAAGAGTTAATCTTTGATATCGTCCCATTTCGCAGCAGCTATCACGCACTGCTTGGACGAACCGCATTTGCTCGATTCAATGCGGTGCCACACTATGCTTATCTCAAGCTCAAGATGCCCGGACCACGCGGCGTCATAACAGTTAATGGAAACACGGAACGCTCCCTCCGCACTGAGGAGCACACCGCTGCCTTAGTAGTAGAAGTACAGAGCGGCATGTTCAAGCAAAACCTTAATTCGGCGGCCGAGCTCCCGGACACTGTCAAGAGAGTCCCAGTCCCGATCAACTGGCGGCATTCGTATCGCGCGTACATAACTATGCACTCACAATACCATGGGCATAGACGGAGGCATAACTAGCTTGTGATCCACAATACGGCTCGACCGCCCCCGGACACACATAATTTCAATGTTTCCTTTTTCTCCTTTTCAGGTTCCTTCTCCACAGGCCTTCCTTGATGGCCTAATCACAGGTCCTTTGGAAGGATAAATACACCAAGACGGCAGTAAGCATGGACGTATAGGGGAATTTTTAGGTGGTCTCTTTAACGATCACTCTACCTGTTTGCAGGACCCACACGTAGCTCTCCCTTGGTTATGGCATGTTAAATAGCCTTTTGCTTATTGCACTACTTGTACAAATGCGCTTCGACGTATTAATCAAATTATAATGGAAATAGTTTGCGGCCCGAATTCTGCAGCTCTAGCTTACTACCCTCCCTTCTTTCTTCTTTTCTTTTTTGATAATTTTATCAAATAGCACCCGTAAACTTTGGTATGTTTCAATTTGCCATGGGCTTCATAGCGCCCCGCAATACGGCAACAAAGTCCGAACACTTTTTACAGTATAGTTCGGCACCCCGAATTTAGCACTATATGCATTGGCTCCGAATCATGTCTTTGGTCAATAGTTGGGCTGCCCGGCTCCTGTGCTTGCTACCTTACGTTCTGTTATGTCGGCTAGGGTAGTAAAGGGAGAACTACTATGATTGTGCCCTGGTTTACCCGGATGAGCACCTCAGTAGAGAAAGCCGAAAACTGACTGTCATGATGCGGCGAGAGCCGGTCAGCTCTTCGGAGGTCTCAAATCCTTAGAGATTTTCTCCGCATTACACGAGGGATCAGTACTTACCCGATCAGGTGTTTACAGCATCCTAGTTCGGATACTAGGGGTTGCGCCTATATTTTTGTTGTGAAACTCCTATGGCTAAGTGAGGGTGCTAAAGCCGCATAGTCCGATTGCCTGATTCGTTGCGCTAAACACCTCCTTCAAGGACCAAACAATTGGGTCAAGAGTGTTTAGATTACATCCCGAACACCCCCGTACTACCTACGAGGGGGCAGAAGCCGACGACTGGCCAACTCTCAGATTTCACACAACACGGCCGCACAGGAGGTGATTTTTAAAAAAAACATCATATTACATAACGACTTTGTTTCTTCATACAAGGCAGAGACAACATGAATGTACTCATTCAAAAATAATGTCTTGCACACATTGTGTTGCCACAATACGAGACCCCTCCAGGACGTCTTCAAAATACCACTGGGGCGTGCGGTGCTCCTTGCCCTCAGGCGGTCCCTCGGTCACAAGCTTGACGGCGTCCATCTTCACCCACCACACCTTGACGCAGGCGAAGGCCATGCGCGCGCCCTCGATGCAGACCGACCGCTTGACGACGTCCAGCCGAGGGCAGGCATTCACCAACCGCTTCACGAGGCCGAATTAGCTACTGGGTATAGCTTCGGCAGGCCACAGCCAAATTATTAAATCCTTCATGGCCAGTTCGGCCACCCTATGCAGCTCGACCAGCTGTTTTAGCTGATCACTAAAGGGCACTGGATGTTCAGGCGCAAGGTATTGCGACCAGAACAGCTTCTCCGTTGAGTCCCCTTCTCCGGCTCGGAAGAATTCCGCAGCATCAGAAACACTACACGGCAGATCCGCAAACGCCCCTGGGGAACTCCAAATCCGGGTTAGTAAGAAATACTTCTTCTTCACATACTTGCTTTGCATACTAAACGCCTTACCCGTCGCGATTTTCTTGGCCTCCTAGATCTCCTGGAGGGCGCCCTGGGCTTCAACCCGAGCCTCTTTCGTGCTTTGGCGAGCCTTGGCGAGTTCGGTCTCTCGAGCCGAAACATCGCACTCCAAGGTCTCGCATTTTTCACGGCATCCTGTAGCTCTTGCTGGACCTAATTAAGCCTGGCCTTGAGCTTCTTACGAGCGGCTTGTTCCTTGGCAGCTTTCTCCTCGGCTTCGGCCTGGGCCTTTTTAAGGACCTCGACCTCGGTCGCCGCTCCTACAAACATTATGGCACTACGGTCCATACACATCATTCATTCTTTCCGAATATACAGCAAGTCGCAACATACCTTGCTTGTCCTCCAGCTGCCTTTTTACAAGGCCGAGCTCTTCTTCGGCCCGCTCCAGACTCTGCTTTAGTCCGGAGACCTCCGTAGCATGAGAGGTTGCGGCTAGCAACGGCACCTGCTTTTGCATATAAGACATCTTTAGTTAGTTCCTTGTGAAAATAAATTGATCCTCTGTCCGGCTTTTCTTTCCGGACACCGGACAGTGTCTCAGGGGCTACTATCTATACTAGGACTTTTCCTTTTGCGTCGCTTACCTCAAAGCCTGTTAGCAGGCTGCCACAGGCTTCGGTCAGTTCGCTCTTGACGGACTGAACCCTCTCAATCACCATACCCATAAGGATACGGTGTTCCTCACAATGGAAGCGCCTCGTAGCGCTTCCAGCAGATTATCCGGTGCCTCCGGTTGGAGAGAGGTGACCGGCGGGATAGGCACACCTTCTTCTCTTGAAGGAGGCTGCACGCCGGATTCCGGAGTCGTATAGGTCTCCGGAACCGTATCCGGTTGGGGGCCGAACTGAACACGGCCCCCATCTCCAATCTCCATGGGGATCTGCTCCCCCATGTGTCCGGCGGCCAAGGTTTCGCCCTCTGGCACCACCCTGACGGCCTCCTGAGACTCTCCCTGGCCTGGGAAGGTCCTTCGGGACAGCACCTCGGCGTCGCCCTTGGCCGTGGGAGAGTAAGCGGCCGGTGGTGACTCGCTGGCCATCGCCTTTGAATCCAACAAACCTCTTGATGAGGATCGCTGGGAGCTGTCGTGGGCCGGACTGCAATAGCATAATTAAACATATTAATACCATAAAGAGGAGAGGCCGAATACATGGATGTATATAGGTTTGTAGTACTTACGATGCGGCCAGGGGCTTGCTTCGAGGGCGTTGCTCTGGGCTGTTGTCGACGTCCCACGCAGAATTATCCGTGAGGGGGCCCTTCCCCCTCTTGGGCGCCTCCGCCTCCAGATTTGTGGAGGCTGCCCTCTTCTTCCTCCCCCCTCAGGGGGAGAGCTACTTTCTTCCCCCTCCTCCTCCTCCTCGTCTTCGGCGGCAGAGGAGGGAGCCTCGTTGTCTTCGGACGTCCTGTCCGAAGTGCCCTTGCGGCGAGGGCCACTCTTGGCCCCCTTGGCCTTCTTCTTGGCCTTCTTCTCTGGCGCCTTGTAGGGCGCCGGAACCAGCATCTTCGCCAAGAGCGGGATGACTAGTTCCTTAGGCAGCGGAGCCAGACACCGAATCCGCTCCCCTTTCTCTATCCATACCTGAAAAAATAGATAGTGAAGTTTTAGATATCTTCCTTGAACAAGCAAGTAGAGGATGCACCTTGATGTGAATGACTTACCGCACTGGCAGGATGGGCAAGATCATGCCCGCGGTCCGAGTCTATGGCCGGCGGCGTCTTATTGCCCTTAAAGAGCAACTTCCAGAAATCTTCGTGAGTGGTTCCGAAGAGCCTTTCCAAGGTCTGGTGCTTCTCCGAATCGAATTCCCATAAAGGGCAGGCTTGGCTCTGGCACGGAAGGATCCGGTGAACTAGCATCACCTGGATCACGTTCATGAGCTTGATGTTTTTATCCACCATGATTTGGATGCGCGTTTGCAGCGCTATCAGTTCGTCCAACAAAGACCAACTTGGGCCCTTCTCTATCCAGGAGGTGAGCCGCATTGGAGCTCCGGACTTGAATTCGGGGACCGCGGCCCAAGTGGCATCGCGAGGCTCTGTGATATAGAACCACAGTTTCTGCCACTCCTTGATGGTCTCCACAAACGTTCCTTTGGGACATGTGACATTGGGCATCTTGCTCACCATTGCATCCCCACACTCCACGTGTTGGCCATCCACCACCTTCGGCTTCACGTTGAATATCTTGAGCCATAGTCCGAAGTGGGGAGGAATGCGGAGGAAGGCCTCGCACACGACAATAAATGCCGAGATGTTGAGGAAGGAGTTCAGGGCTAGATCATGGAAATCTAGCCCGTAATAGAACATCAGTCCGCGGACGAAAGGGTGGAGTGTGAACCCTAACCCGCGGACGGAATGGGGGATGAACACCACCCTCTCGTTGGGCTTTGGGGTGGGGATGACTTGCCCCTTGGCCGGAAGCTGGTGAGCGATTTCTTTCGCCAGATACCCGGCCTCCCGAAGCTCGGTGATGTCCTTCTCCTTGACGGAGGAGGCCATCCACTTGCCTTGTCCTCCAGATCCAGACATGGTTGAGTGCTTGCTTGAGGAGGAAAAGATGAGGACTTGGGTGCTGGAGCTCAAGAATGGAAGGGCAGAGGAAGAGAGAAGGCGTGGGTGAAAGAAGGGAATCCTTATCCCCTTATAAAGGCCGTGAATATCAAGTGCCTCCCCACTCGCCTTAAAACTCGCCTGTTCCCAAGGGCTGTCCAAACGGCATGATTAGATTACCCACGTCTGTATTGATGAGAATCCCGCAATAAGGGGACCCGATCTCTGCTTTGACAAGACGTGCCAATGAAAACCGCATTTCAAAATGTGGAACGGCAGATAAAAATGGTTCGAAGAAATGACCGGTCAGACGTGATTTCATATTGCAAAAAGTTGTCAACAGATTGGACTCGTGAAATATTATACTCTCTGCGGTTGTGTGTGCGGTACTTGTGTGGCAGATGCGGACACGTTTTTTGCGTCCGAAGACTATCCTGGAGTATTCGGAAAGGGGAACCCACCTTGCAATGCCGAAGACAATCTATGCGCCGGACACCTCGTCATTGAAGCCTGGTTCAGGGGCTACTGAGGGAGTCCTGGACTAAGGGGTCCTCAGGTGTCCGGCCTGTTGGACATGGGCCGGACTAGTGGGTTGTGAAGATACAAGACCGAAGACTCTCTCCCGTATCCGGATGGGACTCTCCTTCGCGTGGAAGGCAAGCTTGGCGTCCAAATATGAAGATTCCTTTCTCTGTAACTGACTTTGTACAACCCTAGTCCCCTCCGATGTCTATATAAACCGGAGGGCTTAGTCTGAAGGACAGATATAGTCAGAAAGGCTAGACACCTAGGGTTTTAGCCATTACGATCTCGTGGTAGATCAACTCTTGTAATACTCATATTCATCAAGATCAATCAAGGAGGAAGTAGGGTATTACCTCCATAGAGACGGCCCGAACCTGGGTAAACATTGTGTCCCCCGTCTCCTGTTACCATCAACCTTAGACGCACAGTTCGGGACCCCCTACCCGAGATCCGCCGGTTTTGACACCGACATCCGCCTCCACCCAAGGGTGATCCCGTGTTTGAGCTTAAACCATTACCTGATACTCTTAAATATGCTTATCTTGATGAGAAAAAGATATATCCTGTTATTATTAGTGCTAACCTTTCAGATCATGAAGAAAAGAAATTATTGAAAACTCTGAAGAAGCACCGTGCTGCTATTGGATATACTCTTGTTGATCTTAAGGGCATTAGTCCCACTCTATGCCAGCACAAAATAAAATTGGAGAAAGACGCTAAACCGGTTGTTGATCACCAACGACGGTTAAATCCTAAGATGAAAGAAGTGGTAAGAAAAGAAATACTAAAGCTTCTGGAGGCAGGTATAATTTATCCCGTTGCTGATAGTCAGTGGGTAAGTCATGTCCATTGTGTCCCTAAGAAGGGATGTATTATTGTTGTTCCTAATGATAAAGATGAATTGATCCCACAAAGAATTGTTACAGGTTATAGAATGGTAATTGATTTCCGTAAACTAAATAAAGCTACTAAAAAGGATCATTACCCTTTACCTTTTATTGATCAAATGCTAGAAAGATTATCCAAACATACATATTTTTGCTCTCCAGATGGTTATTCTGGTTTCTCTCAAATACCTGTGTCAAAAGAGGACCAAGAAAAGACCAATTTTACTTGTCCTTTCGGTACCTTTGCTTATAGACGTATGCCTTTTGGTTTATGCAATGCACCTGCTACCTTTCAAAGATGCATGATGGCTATATTATCTGATTTTTGTGAAAAGATTGTTGAGGTTTTCATGGATGATTTCTCCGTATATGGAACTTCTTTTGATGATTGCTTGAGCAACCTTGATCGAGTTTTGCAGAGATGTGAAGAAACTAATCTTGTCTTGAACTGGGAGAAGTGCCACTTTATGGTTAATGAAGGTATTGTCTTGGGGCATAAAATTTCTGAAAGAGGTATTGAAGTTGATAAAGCTAAAGTTGATGCTATTGAAAAGATGTCGTGTCCTAAGGACATTAAAGTTATAAGAAGTGTCCTTGGTCATGCCGGTTTCTATAGGAGGTTCATTAAGGACTTCTCTCAAATTTCTAGGCCTCTGACTAATCTCTTACAAAAAGATGTTCCTTTTGTTTTTGATGATGATTGTGTAGAAGCATTTGAAATAATTAAGAAAGCCTTGATTTCTACACCTATTGTTCAGCCACCTGATTGGAATTTGCCCTTTGAAATTATGTGTGATGATAGTGATTATGCTGTAGGTGCTGTTCTAGGACAAATAGTTGATAAGAAATTAAATGTTATCCAATATGCTAGTAAAACTCTAGACAGTGCCCAGAGAAATTATGCTAGTACTGAAAAAGAATTTTTAGCAGTTGTATTTGCTTGTGATAAGTTCAGACCTTATATTGTCGATTCTAAAGTAACTGTTCACACTGATCATGCTGCTATTAAATATCTTATGGAAAAGAAAGATGCTAAACCTAGACTTATTTGATGGGTTCTCTTGCTGCAAGAATTTGATTTGCATATTATTGATAGAAAGGGAGCTGAGAACCCCGTTGCAGACAATTTGTCTAGGTTAGAGAATGTTCTTGATGAACCACTACCTATTGATGATAGCTTTCCTGATGAACAATTAGCTGTCATAAATGCTTCTCGTACTGCTCCTTGGTATGCTGATTATGCAAATTACATTGTTGCTAAATTTATACCACCTAGCTTCACATACCAGCAAAAGAAAAGGTTTTTCTATGATTTGAGACATTACTTTTGGGATGACCCACACCTTTATAAAGAAGGAGTAGATGGTCTTATTAGACATTGTGTACCTGAGCATGAACATGAGCAGATCCTACGCAAGTGTCACTCCGAGGCTTATGGAGGACACCACGCTGGAGATAGAACTGCGCATAAGGTATTGCAATCCGGTTTTATTGGCCTACTCTCTTCAAGGATGCCCGTAAGTTTGTCTTGTCTTGTGATGAATGTCAAAGAATTGGTAATATTAGCAGACGTCAAGAAATGCATATGAACTATTCACTTGTTATTGAACCATTTGATGTTTGGGGCTTTGATTATATGGGACCGTTTCCTTCCTATAATGGGTATACACATATTTTAGTTGCTGTTGATTACGTTACTAAGTGGGTAGAAGCTATTCGAACTAGTAGTGCTGATCATAACACCTCTATGAAGATGCTTAAAGAAGTTATTTTTTCGAGTTTGGAGTCCCTAGATACTTAATGAGTGATGGTGGTTCACATTTTATTCATGGTGCTTTTCGTAAAATGCTTGCTAAGTATGATGTTAATCATATAATTGCATCCCCATATCACCCGCAGTCTAGTGGTCAAGTAGAACTAAGTAATAGAGAGCTCAAATTAATTTTGCAAAAGACTTTTAATAGATCTAGAAAGAATTGGTCCAAGAAACTCGATGATGCTTTATGGGCCTATAGAACTGCATATAAAAATCCTATGGGTATGTCTCCGTATAAAATGGTTTATGGAAAAGCTTGTCACTTACCTTTCGAACTAGAACATAAGGCATATTGGTCCATTAAAGATCTCAATTATGATTTCAAACATGCCGGTGAGAAGAGGTTATTTGACATAATCTCACTTGATGAATGGAGAACCCAGGCCTATGAGAATGCCAAACTGTTTAAAGAAAAAGTTAAAAGATGGCATGACAAATGGATACAAAAGCGTGAGTTTAATGTAGGTGATTATGTGTTGCTATTCAACTCTCGTTTATGATTTTTTGCAGGAAAACTTCTCTCTAAATGGGAAGGGCCTTACGTTATCAAGGAGGTCTATCGTTCTGGTGCCATAAAAATCAACAACTTTGAAGGCACAAATCCGAAGGTGGTGAACGGTCAAAGAATCAAATATTATATCTCAGGTAATCCTATAAATGTTGAAACTAATGTTATTGAAATCGTAACCCCGGAGGAATACATAAGGGACACTTTCCAGAACGTTTGAGGCTCCGGAAAGGAATAGGTACGTGGTACGGTAAGTAAACCGACTCCAAAACAGTTCTAATGGCAGATTTTCTCCGTTTTGGAATATTTAAGAAAATAGGAAAATAAGAAGTAGTCCGGGAAGGATACGAGGCGTCCACGAGGGTGGAGGGTGCGCCCTACCCCCCTGCGAGCGCCCCCTGCCTCGTGGGCACCTCGTGTGCTCTCCGGACTCCGTTTTCTTGCACGATGCTTCTTTTGGTCAGTAAAAATTCATTATATAATCTCCCGAAGGTTTTGACCATCGTACCACGCAAATATCCTATGTGTTTGTTTTGAGTTGTTTCTATAGCAGGTTTGGAGCAAGATGTCATCTCAGGATTCCGACGGAGAGAGCTATGTCTCACATCTCATTGCTGACCCAAAGACCTATGGGGATCTATCTCCTTGTGGTTGAACTACGGATGATGAGGAGGATGCTCATTTGATGAGGATCAATGATTCAAGTTCGGAGGAGGAGGATGTCCCTCTACCTCAACCTGGGGATATGCACATGAAGTTCAAGAAGTCTAGTCTTCCTAAGAGGGGTAAACTATTTAACAACCGATCTATTCCTTCTCGTTTTCGGCAGAAAAGCAAAGGAGATTTATGTGACAAGATCTTGAAGCTGGAATCGGAGGTCGATGATTTAAAGGAGGAAATTGCTCTTCTCAGATACAATATGAAGAAGCTGAAGGCACAATTGTCATCGTCAACAACCCCATCATCACCACCTCCGAAGAAGGAGACATAATTACATGGGTATGGGCACTCCCCTTGGCAACTGCCAAGCATGGGGGAGGTGCCCCGGTATCGTATCACCATCACACTCCTATCTTTACCGTTTTTCTTAGTTCGATCCTTTTAGTAATATCTTGATCTAGTAGAATAAAGTTTTGATATGATTCAGTTTTGAGTTTTGCTTTATGATCCCTCTATGTAATCGAGTCCGTGAGCTATATAAGAAAGATTAATTTTGAGTCAAGGGTTTGATTATCTTGCTATGATCGTGAGGGAATAAAAGAAAAAGAAAGAATAAAAAGAATTAAAGAGATCATATTGATCTTATAGAGAGTAATGACTTCACATATAAAGAGTATGATGAATAAAAGTTGTTGAGTGTTGACAAACATAGTTTTGCTCATTGTTGCAATTAATAGGAAATAATAAAGAAAGAGAGGTTTTCACATATAAATATACTATCTTGGACATCTTTTATGATTGTGAGCACTCATTAAAATATGACATGCTAAAGAGTTGATGTTGAACAAGGAAGACAACGTAATGGGTTATGTTTTCTTATATCCGAAATAAAGTATATTGTCATGGATCATCCAACATGTTGAGCTTGCCTTTCCCCCTCATGCTAGCCAAATTCTTTGCCCCAAGTAGAGATATTACTTGTGCTTCCGAATATCCTGAAACCCAGTTTTGCTGTGAGAGTCCACCATATCTACCTATGGATTGAGTAAGATCCTTCAAGTAAGTTGTCATTGTTGCATGCAATAAAAATTGCTCTCTAAATATGTATGATTTATTAGTGTGGAGAAAATAAGATTTATACGATCTTGTGATGTGGAAGCAATAAAAGTGATGGACTGCATAATAAAGGTCCATATCACAAGTGGCAATATAAAGTGACGTTCTTTCGCATTAAGATTTTGTGCATCCAACCACAAAAACACATAACAACCTCTGCTTCCCTCTGCGAAGGGCCTATCTTTTACTTTTGTCTTATACCTTATACAAGAGTCATGGTGATCTTCACCTTTCCTTTTTACATTTTATCTTTTGGTAAGCACATTGTGTTGGAAAGATCTTGATATATATATCCAATTGGATGTAAGTTAGCATGAACTATTATTGTTGACATTACCCTTGAGGTAAAAGGCTGGGAGGCAACACTATAAGCCCCTATCTTTCTCTGTGTCCGATTAAAACTCCATAACCATAAGTATTGCGTGAGTGTTAGCAATTGTGAAAGACTAAATGATAGTTGAGTATGTGGACTTGCTGAAAAGCTCTTATATTGACTCTTTCCTATGTTATGATAAATTGCAATTGCTTCAATGACTGAGATTATAGTTTGTTGGTTCTCAATGAAGTTTCTGATTCATACTTGACATTGTGAATAGATTATTACTTGAGCATAAGGAATCATATGACAATATTTATATGTTTGTTGCTGTTATAAGAATGATCATGATGCCCTCATGTCTGTATTTTATTTTATCGACACCTCCATCTCTAAACATGTGGACATATTTTTCGTTATCGGCTTCCGCTTGAGGACAAGCGAGGTCTAAGCTTGGGGGAGTTGATACGTCCATTTTGCATCATGCTTTTATATCGATATTTATTGCATTATGGGCTGTTATTACACATTATGTCACAATACTTATGCCTATTCTCTCTCATTTTACAAGGTTTACATGAAGAGGGAGAATGCCGGTAGCTGGAATTCTGGGCTGGAAAAGGAGCAAATATTAGAGACATATTCTGCACAACTCCAGAGGGGGCCCACACCCTGGCCACGAGGGTGGGGCGCGCCCTACCCCCCTATGCGCGCCCCTTCCTCGTGGGCCCCCTGGCAGGCCTCCGGTGCTCATCTTCTGCTATATGAAGTCTTTCACCCTGGAAAAAATTAGAAGTAAGCTTTCGGGACAAAACACCGCCGCCACGAGGCGGAACCTTGGCGGAACCAATCTAGGGCTCCGGCAGAGCTGTTCTGCCGAGGAAACATCCCTCCGGGAGGGGGAAATCATCACCATCGTCATCACGATCGATCCTCTCGGCGGGAGGGGGTCAATCTCCATCAACATCTTCACCAGCACCATCTCCTCTAAAACCCTAGTTCATCTCTTGTATCCAATCTTTGTCCCCAAACCTTAGATTGGTACATGTGGGTTGCTAGTAGTGTTGATTACTCCTTGTAGTTGATGCTAGTTGGTTATTTGGTGGAAGATCGTATGTTCAGATCCTTTATGCATATTAATACCCCTCTGATTATGAACATGAATATGATTTGTGAGTAGTTACGTTTGTTCCTGAGGACATGGGAGAAGTCTTGCTATAAGTAGTCATGTGAATTTGGTATTCGTTCGATATTTTGATAAGATGTATTTTGTATTTCATCTAGTGGTGTTATGTGAACGTCGACTACATGACACTTCACCATTATTTCGGCCTAGAGGAAGTCATTGGGAAGTAATTAGTAGATGATGGATTGCTAGAGTGACAGAAGCTTAAACCCTAGTTTATGCGTTGCTTCGTAAGGGGCTGATTTGGATCCACATGTTTCATGCTATGGTTAGGTTGACCTTAATACTTCTTTTGTAGTTGCGGATGCTTGCAATGGGGGTTAATCATAAGTGGGATGCTTTTCCAAGGAAGGCAGTACCCAAGCACCGGTCCACCCACATATCAAATTATCAAAGTAATGAACGCGAATCATATGAGCGTGATGAAAACTAGCTTGACGATAATTCCCATGTGTCCTCGGGAGTGCTTTTCTCTATATAAGAGTTTGTCCAGGCTTGTCCTTTGCTACAAAAAGTATTGGGCCATCTTGCTACACCTTATTTACTTTCTTTACTTGTCACCCGTTACAAATTACCTTATCACAAAACTATCTGTTACCGATAATTTTAGTGCTTGCAGAGAATACCTTACTGAAAACCGCTTGTCATTTCCTTCTGCTCCTCGTTGGGTTCGACACTCTCACTTATCGAAAGGACTATTGTAGATCCCCTACACTTGTGGGTCATCAGTAGCACAACACCAATAGAGATGACAAAGCTCAATAATATGGATTAAATCCGTGGGCGAGTACCAACCTTTGTCAGGAGGCTTATTGTGTAGAGCATACAGATAAAGCACTTCTCCGGAACCATTTGTTGTTATCTACTGTGGTTGCCATGCTTACTATATACTCCTCGATTAGTTTATTGTTTCCAACATCTGCTTGTGCAGTTCCACTAAAATATATGGTATCTTCAAAGAAGATCCCTGTTTGCACAAGTAGAGATAATTACATATTACATTAAGAGTGGCATCAAATTAGTGGCAAAACAATTGCTCGTTCCAGCCATAGCAATAAATTAAGATGCATAACTATATCATTACTTGTGTCATCACAGTTCCAGTGCTTCATTACAGCACCGGGAGTTGATTTTTGTTTTTCTTTCACTTGGTCTTCCCTTCATCACTTGGTTCAATAACAGACAAGCTTCGCCTTCAATGTAAGATTTGGCATGTTAATTAGGGAGCACAAGTATAACACTAAACAACGACATTAATTTTCTGATGAAAGTGGCAAAATACAGGCCAACAGTTATGAAATATCCTTATCTTACCTCAATGGGATATTACGGTGCACATACAGATTGGAAGTCTTGTCTCCATTTGTGCAGTTCACTAAAATCAAGCAACATTACCGTACAAGTAGCACAACATATGAAAGCACACTGCACAATCATGTGAAAGAAAGCTAGTACTGACCTCTCATGATGCGGAATTCAAACAACTCACAAGAAGAAGATCTGAACCAAATTTGCCAACACGGATAGGAAGTAAGATCTCCTCTTGTGCAGTTCCACTAAGATCAAGCAATCAAGCAACATTGTCGGTGTGACATTTTGGTTGAACTGCACAAAACACTCTTAAAACAAAATTGTTTTGTGCAGTGCAACAAAAGGTCACAATAGCAACCAGGTGAAGTAGATAACCCTGTTTACACAGAGGTGCAAAGGAAACAACTAGTGGTCAATAATGGTGGATGACACAGAAGCCAACAAAAAGAAGCACCTAACTTATCTAAATGGGAAAGAAAGCAAGATGGTAGCATTTCTCAAACGGTGGCATTGCTTAATATTAACAGAGAGATTATATTAACAATAAAATTCGTTAAACATGTAATTTGCTTTTAACTGTGGCATTGCATCAATTTTCCAGCCGCATTATTAGAGGGTGTCTGTTTATAGGGACTTTTTGGTGTAGGGACTAAAAAAAGTCCGTGTCAGTCCCATCTAAACCAAACAGGAGGGACTTTTAGGGTCTAAAAGTGGGCATTTGGGACTAAAGAAAGAACACCCCGAGGGAGAGTCTTTTGGGGACTTTTTCCAACAGTTGCCCCTGCCCCGCATCGCACCTTGTCTCTATTAGTTCATTACTAGGGGTAACATGGTCTTTTAGCATGTTATTATTAACCTCTAGTCCATGTTTAGTCCCTGGAACCAAGCAGGTAGGGACTAGGGACTTTTTAACCAAACAGGGCCTTAGATTAACAACAGCTAAAGAGTTGCATGGGATAGTGGACGCACCAGCACCATGTGCATCTACCGATGTATGAAGGGGTGATGCACAGTCTGTTGCAACAAAGAACAAACAACCAAGGAGCATATTTGTGTTGGTCCCAGTTTTGTTATCTTTAGACTCCTTTCCCTATGTGAGCGCAACAAATCTAGTCATGCTCAAACTCTACAGCCTTGTCCCCCGAAACAAAAAGATCAGTTCATTACAGATGTGCGTACTGCGTTCGTCATTGTTTTCCCTTTTCGACCAACGTAGGTGCTGGATAGCCAGTCTGTACTAGTACTTTCCCCCTTCCTTTCCTCTTTGAACCACGTCCTAGATTCATGCTATACAACTTTCCCCACTACGTTCCCCCATTCCTTTCCTCTTTGAACCACGTCTTAAATTCATGCTATGTAACTTTACCCACTACTTTCCCCCTTCCTTTCCTTTTTGAACCACGTCCTAGATTCATGCTATACAACTTTCCCCACCACTTTCCCCCATTCCTTTCCTCTTTGAACCACATCCTAGATTCATGCTATACAACTTTCCCCACTACTTCCCTGTTTGATCCAACACCTAGATTTGAGTGTAGAAGCGGAAAAAGCCCACATGCAGCTAGAGCAATGCATGTGGAATAAGTAAATTATACCTTAAGGTTCTTGAGGTGTGGTTCGGTGGGCAACCGGAGGCCATTTGGCCCACACTACATACGGCGACGAGGAAGAAGGGGTCGGAGGCCCTCCCGCGCCGCCGCTGGGTGAAAGAGAACAACTGCGCCGGTGGTGGATTCCCTCCCTCGTCGACGGTGACAACGTTAAGCCTCCTTCCCTTCCCAGTGGACGGATCCTGCCGGCTCTTTGACCAGCAGTGAGGGGAGAGAGAGAGGCCAACGAAGGCTTGTTTAGATCTGGAGAGGGTGAGAGAGTGTGAAGAGAGCAACTACAAGTGTTGAGGCTCCAACGTGTATATATATACTGGAGAGAGAGTGTGGAGAGTGCAAACCCTAGAAAACAAGCGCCGAGGCTGCAGCGTATACGTGATGAGGTGATTATACGGTCACTACGAGATCGTATAGCTCTGTATCCATCCATTTTGACCAGTCAAAGAATCCTCCTGGCACCGCCCCAGATCACTTTCTCTCTCTGTCATGTGGGGCCTACCTGTCATTGGGTGGAAGAAAGAAGTCAAACAAAAACAAAATTATGCTCAAGTGTAGTTATCCAACCCGAGACCTCAAGTTTGATGAGCGAACAGGCTAACCAGCTACACCACCCTCCCGTTATGTTCAATGAGAGGAAAATAACCTTTTATACATTCCTGCATTCGTGTGACAAGCATGCCGTGTTTTTTTGCGTGCGAGTCATTCGGATTTAAATCATAATCGCGTCATGTGGCTTTGGTGGTAAGGTCTTTTGGGATTTAAAGCAGTGTTGTTAGTACAGAAATAATGCAGCCTTAGTCACCTTACCTCTCTCCACATAGTACGTTGGGTCCCACCAGTCAGAGGGTGAAACAAACAAATTAATAAGAAAAATTAAAAGCGCCAGCAGTGTATCTTACCTCACACATCTCGCTACTGCTCGTGAACACTGTCCAATTGATCCCTCTGTTCGCTCACGTACTATTTTAAGTGAATCCTTATTATAACATGCACACAATTTTGGGCACTTGTATTCGACCTAAGTCAGTGTGCCATCGTATCTCGTACTACTCCCTCCATCTAGGTGTAATAAGTCACATTAGAAGGTGCAGCGGGACCAAGGTGCAAGCAGATTGGAGGAGAAGGAGAAACTTGACCGGTCCTTCGTCCAATCAAAGCCCTGATTTCTGTCTCTAAATGCAACAATTAATCCCAACAACTAAGAGATGTTATTTTAGCTACCATGCAGGGCCACGTATTAACTTGCATGCAAGCCGACTTTGATTTCTTGACTGATCAACGCGTAGTTGCACTCCATGCATTGGGTTTCCAGGGGAGATAACAAGGCAGAGTAAGGAGCATTTGGTTACATTGCTTAGGCTGGTCATAGTGGTGAGTAACTTGGACTAGTAACATGCACGATATTCCTATTCAATGAACATGTGTGTGCGTGTGCGTGTGTGTTTAACAGCATGTGTGTGTTAGAGAGAGCGACACATCGACCTACTCCTACAGAGAGATGGTGTGTAGTGTATGATTTAGCCGCGAGAGTCGATGCATCCTCTTCCGGGCGTCCGGCCGGGACAGGCGGACCGCTGCCACACCCTCTCCTGACCAGCCTGGCCCACCCAAAGCCCCTCCATCGCCCGCGCGCGCTTCCCGCCCGAAACGGTCAGCGCCGCTCCAAAGAATCGGTGCCGCATTCATGCCCGGGCAGAGCGGACACAACCTCTCACTGGCACTTGCGTTGAAGAGAGAAGCGGATTCAAGAGTGATGGTTGCTTCGTCCGTCCAACTTACTGCTGGGTCTATGTGATTTGACGGCTCATTGGTCATTATTACTGAGGTGGTAGGACTGCTGGATGTCCCACGCGTTCGGCGAAAGGAGGTACTACTAGATTACAATTTTGTCCATTCTTACAGCGGAGGAGTGCGAGAGCAGTGAAAACACGCAGGCTCAGTGATTACATGGCCCACCTCACATTATCACCATATTTTCTGGACACCGTGCGACACCTAACTCTTTACATAGTACTACTAGTATAGTACGTACTGTAATTTATCAGCGAGATAAATTTGTACAATGCTATGAAGCTTCCAGCTTCTGTTTCATGTATCTTGCATCCAAGGTTGCCCGTTGCAACATTTTATCAAATACAAAGGATACTAACATGCATGCTATTGCATATCAATGATTGACATATCATAGCCAATATGTACTCCCTCCGTTCCAAAATAAGTGTCTCAACTTTATGCAAACTTTAGTACAAAGTTGTACTACTACTAAAGTTGACACTTATTTTGGAACAGAGACAGCTAAAGAAAAAAACGATCCATGCAGTCCCTGGCCCTTGAACCGTAAACCCTAACCAGGCTTTGTTGGCAACGTTGGAGTTCCCGAAGAAATGAAGTTTGCAACCCTTTGACCATCGGATCATTTTGTGCAGTTTCACCAAAATCGAGATGAGCATCCCTCTGGCAAAGAAATTGAAGAAGTGTGATTAGAATAAGATTACTGGGGCTAGTTGATGAGACATAAACTCATCACAAATACAGTACGTAGAAGCCAGTAGAGGTATGTGCGGGGCAAAGAAGTAGAGAAATATCCACATGGAGTGATGTGAGCAGCTGGAGCAGTGGTGCAAGCCGGCTGTGAAGGGAGTTGTACCTGAGGGATGTCAGGGCGTAGCTCAACCTAGAGGAGGGCGGCGGGAGGCAGCAACTGCCCACGTCGTGGCAGTGAGCAAGGGACGAAGGCAACCTCACTGGCCTTGTGAGAGAGAACGGCGGGGACCCCTGATCGGGACGTGCCGACAGTGGGTTTTCGCCGTCGGCGACGGCGACCGCATCTACATTAAGCATCCACCACGTCCGCCGGGATGTTAGAGATGTGGCCACAGTCGTTTTGTGTGAGAGAGTGTGAAGAGAGCAACCCCAGCAAGCAACCGTGTAGGCTCGTCCTGCCTATGTATATAGTGGAGCGGTTTCCTTTTCTCTCCATATGAACCTATTTATATTACGTACGTGCCACTGAAGAAAAAAATCTTTATTTATAAATGATGCGGCACCTACTACTCGTTCTCCTATAAACCTTGCGCTTGGCATCTCCAAAATATTAACCTTGCGATTGGCTCTTCGCCTCTTCGGGAAGTCGAGCAATAATAGTACTGTAGTAAATATCGTTCTGGCTATATGAGACGAATGAATTGCTGCACGTCCACCACATGGGCGAGGGTCGAGGGGCGAGGGAGAGTGCATACTATTACGTGTGTTTCAATATGGACTACATACGGAGCAAAATGAGTGAATCTACACTCTAAAATACGTCTATATGCATAAGTGTTTGGAGTATGTACTAGTAGTTCATATTGAAATCTAAGGACATATATTCCAAACAATATGATTATCTCTCTAACCAAGGTAGGGACGAGGAGTAAACGGAGGGAGTAGTAAAATTTTCTCCTCGTCTTGCGAGCCACCGCGCGCGTGGGCGAGGGAGCGGGCATAAGGCGTAGTACTACTACCTCCGTCCTGGTTTATAGGTCACCTTTGTAGTTCGTGCCAAATTTTTACCAAATATTTAGCTATCAAAATGTTAATGCATGTCAACAAAAATTATATCGTTGGATTCGTATTTGAACATAGTTTTCAATGATATAATTTTTGGTAACATGCACGAACGTTTTGTTAGTTCAATCTATAGTCAAAATTTGACACAATATACAACGGGGACCAATAAACCAATATACAATGAGTAGTAGTAAGCAAGCTTCACCTCGTCCTGCGAGCCACCGCGCCCGTCGGCGGGGGAGATGGTGTAGTAAGCAAGCTTCTCCTCGTTCTACGAGTTGACAGGACACATCAAAAGTAATACGTACAGAGCATCTCAAGTGTATAGAACCTTGCCTCTAAGGTAGGCCCCACATGGTTTGCCTCTTTTTTAACATAACGCGTCAAGTCACAATTTGTTTGTCCACCCGTGGTAGACGATCCTCCATCAAGTGGACAACCAGTACACGTGTCAAATTACCACGTGGGCTGCCTTTTCGTACAGAAATGAGCTCCACCGCGTACCCGCGCGGGTGTGGTTGGGAAAGAGACAGGAGTACGTGCGTCGTGTGTGCACCTCTTCTCTTCGTGCACGTCCCGCACCTACGTGGGTGTGTGTGAGATATACAAACCTAGAAAGATGGCGTGTGCGTTCGTGAGTGTTTTTTGTTTGGGGGGTGATTTCGTGAATGTATCTGTGGGAATATGTGTTGATGACATCTCAAACAAAATTTTGCATGCAATGTGTGTGAAATAGAGGCCTATCCATATCATATATAGAGGGGGCGATCCACAAGAAGAGAGGGAGGGGTCATATATCTCGATAGAGTCAAAGAGAGGATCAAGTGGGTGGGTGCGAGATCGATGAAGAGAGCCATCGAAATTGTGTATGTGCAAGTCAAAGATATGGGGCGACTAGCCTACCGGAACGTCAGAGGGCACAGGGCAAGTTTGTGTGTGGCAGGGAGACATGACTAGAGCACTCGATGTATCGGTGTGTGTGGGGGGAGGGGGAGGCAAAGGCCTAACTAGAGAGGTAGAACGACTCGTATATGTGTTGAGAAGGAGAGACCCAACTATGTCTTGAGGGAGAGCGGTCGACATCCATACATAACTGAAGGATGGGAAATAGGTTGGGACAAAGAGAGGGAGAGAGGAGAGAGAGAGAGAGGGAGGGAGGGAGAGGGGTAGAGTGCTGGATGGGTGATGGAGTTGCTTCTCGAAGATGGTGGGAGAGGCCTACTAGACAAACTGAGGGTAGAACTGCAATATTATCAATAAGAGTGGCGATGTGTTTCTGTGTGTGCCTGTGCGTGATAGATCTGTCGGGAGGATGATGAAGGGGAACCATGTGTTTGGTAAGAAAACCTAACTAGATCGGTAGATCAATTGTTGTTTGTCGGAGGAAGGGAGAGACATAACTAATGAGGTAGATCGATCAACGCGTGGGAAAAAACAAGTTATAAGGACCTAGCTAGCTATATGTATAGCGGGAGATCGGTCGGGGTACATCCATTTGTTAGAGGCAAATAAGGCCCAGTGAGACGGATAGACAGAGAGAATGGAGCTATAGGAGGTGGTACGAGAGGCTGAGCTACTAGCTAGATAGGGGGAGGAGTGTGCGGTTGTGAGATGAGGGGCGAGAGTTTACACGTGTGTGGGACTGTATGAGAGACACGAGGCATGGACACAGAAAGGAGGAGATGGAAGGTGCATGTGTATGTTGTAGGCAGACATTGCTGGAGAGGTTTATCGATAATTGTGTGTCGGAAAGGAGTTGTGGAGACTGTGGGAGAACAACCTAAAGAAAAAATGAATGTGCGCGACGGATAGAATGCTGAGGGAGGGGGAGGGCAAGGAGGGTGTGTGCGTGCACGAGAGAAAGTTAGTGCTAGCTACAAAGGTTAGAGGATTGCGTGGGTGTAAGAGAATAACAAAGATCATAATTTGATATGAAAGTGGATTCATATATTTGAATAGGAGATCATAGTGTTATAAACATATAGGGCCAATTCCAGTTCTGCCCCTAACTCGAACCCACTACTCAGTTTTGCCCCTAATTTTCAGGTATGCTCAGTTTTGCCCCTCCGCCGTTAGTGTCAGTTATAGAAATGCCCTTTTGCACCATTACCGTTCGGTCAAAGTACTTTGACCATCTAGAAAAAATAGCAAAAAAATCAAAAAATTCTGAAATTTTGTGGGATCAAAGATAGTCATGTCCGCAAGGCGCGTGCAAATTTTTGTGTTGGTTGGACACTTTGGGAGCTCGTGGCAAAGGAAAACAAAAATAATTTATGCCTATGAACAGTAAATTCAAAAAAATTAGCAAAAAAAATCAAAAAATATTGAATTTATTTGGCGTCAAAGAGGCTTGAGTGCACAAGGTGCTTGCAAGTTTTGGTGATCAAATGACGTACGAGGCGCTCTAGAGAAAAAAACAAAATAGTGCATTTTTTCAAAGTTATTTTGAGCTAAAATTTGTTTTTTTTCTCCACGAGCTCCTACGATGTCCAAACACAGCAAAAATGTGCACACATCTTGTGCACCTGAGTATCTTCAGTCCCACAAAATTTTATATTATTTTGATTTTTTTTCTTTTCTTTTTGAATTTACTGTTCACATGCATACAAAATTTATGTTTTCCTTTGCCACAAGCTCCCAGGGTGTCCGAACGGCATGAAAATTTGTACACACCTTGCAGACATGAGTATCTTCGATCCCACAAAGTTTCAATTTTTTTTGATTTTTTTGCTATTTTTTCAGGACGGTCAAAGACCTTTGACCGGACGGTAACGACAAAGAAAGGCATTTCTATAAGTGAAACTAACAGCGGAGGGCAAAAATGAGCATACCTAAAAATTAGGGGCAAAACTGAGTAGTGGGTTCGAGTTAAGGGCATAGATGTAAATGTCCCAAACATATATGCATGCATGAATATAGCGGTGATACGCGTGCTGTGGTTTCGCACATGTTATACCATAATGTGATAATGCATGGCGTTTGCAACTCACAGCTAAATGTCGAACAATCTAAACCATACTATACATCGAACAATCTCACGTTTTATTTGAATTTGTGATAATGTGTGGCGTTTGCAGCTTACAACTAAATATCAAACAATCTAAACAATACTATATATCGAACAATCTCACATTTTATTTGAATTTGTGGTAATGTGTGGTGTTTGCAACTCACATCTAAATACTTAGGCATAGGGGGCGGGGCACCATACATTATGTGATAAACACATTATACATATGAGACATGGTTTAGATTATGAAGATCTAGCTAGATCTCGAAATGTACTGTGATTTGAAAACAACATAAAGTGGATTCAAAAAATCGAGTTCGAGTTCATATAGTACAAATAGTTCATATCTAAGTCGAGAGTAATCATGTGGTGTGCCGTGAAGATAATACACAAACGATGGTTTAACTTGACAATAATGGTGATTATAGATCTTATTAAAATAGAGAAACGAATTGAAATGGTTTGACTTCACAACAATCATTATTGTAGATCTTATTCAAATAGAGAAACGAATTCAAATTTAGTTCATATTGAAGCGGTAGTATATACGTTTGGAATGCACTAAAACGTTCATGCATTATACACGTAGCGAAATATTTTAATTGAACATAACATGAATTCAAAGTTTTGAATGACATTTGTAGTGTGAATTGATTTGGTACAGTACACGGGACTAGACTCTCTTGTGTGCCGCGAATTGATTTCTTTTTGGTTTTTCGTCGACGGAAGTGCGAATTGATTTGGTACAGTACACGTTAGGCTTGTCCGGAAATTTCAACCCGCGCCTTGTTTTCCCGAAATATTTAAGATATATCTTTGTCTCGTTGTGCTCCGACAACTCCCTCCATCTCAACCCGCGCCTTGCTATTCCAAAATTACAACGCGCGCAAAAACTCCCACCTCCTGTGAAATCCAGACACGCAAAATGCCCGTGATACCCCTGAACCGAAAGAACCGCCTAGCTCAAATCGGTGGGGATACTTTTGTAACTTACCCCACATTTCGGACAAGCGCGTCCCTAAGCCATGGTTTCCCACTCCCATCCCATCCGCCCACCCATTCGTACACCGAGGCCGCGAAAACCCGTGAAGCCCCACACCCTCCTACGTCCGCCACCCAGCCGGAGCCTCTTCCCCGACGACGTCGTCCAGAGCAACACCTCGACGTCCCTCATCCACCGTACCAGATGAGGATCCGTCGTCGATCTCGTCGTCCCGCCGGTTCAGCCACCCCGTCCTCCACCTCCAAGGAGCTGCCCCGATGTTCCCCTCGTCTTTTGTGGCACCTCCATTCCCACACCACCGTCTTCACGTGCACCACTGGAAGAGCATCATCATCACCATTTCCTCGGATGAAGCTGAGGCCTAATCGGCGCCACCAAAGAGGTTGTACACTAATCGCCGCATTTTCTTCTTGATTCGATCTCATGGTGTTGCTGGCGCTCGGTCCTGAGCCGACACGGCACGGCTCCATCCATGGCAGCGTCGCCGGCCACTTCCTCCACGACGTCGCTCCCTTGGCGGCGACGTCCACATCATAAGGAGTGCTGCTGCTTTAGCTCTCGCTCGCGCTGCTGCTCTGCCTTGCTCTCGGTTCCCTGCTTGGTCTGCTCTTGCTATTGCTCTTGCTCTTGCTCTTGCTCGCGCTGCTACTCTCGCTCTTGCTCTTGCTTGCGATGCTGCTCCGATTTAGCTACACTTCAGTCGACTGGATCGACTTTCGGGTCAGTCGATTTTCAGGGGGTGGGGGGGCTCGCCGGAGTTAAGGAAGAACTAGCCGCAGCGGGGAGGGGGGCTCGCCGGAGAGGTACCCCACTATCTATCTTAGGGTTTAGGGTGGGGGCGGTGGTCACTGGCGGTGGTGGGGCGGTGGCGTGGGGATCGCCGGAGAAAAAGCTCGGCACGGGGGGCTAGATGGTTGGCCGGGGCGGTGGCGAACCGGCGGTGGGGAGTGGTATCTGGGCGGGCGGAGCGGCGCACCGCCGGCCGCAGGCGGCGGGGGGCGGCTGTTTCGCCGGTGGTGGCTGGCGGCTCAGGGGGGTGGAGGTTGAAGATGAACTACAGGCCCTTGATTTCGTATCCAACGGCTAGAAAATCGACTGACCAGAGATGAAAAAGTCAGTCGACTGACGTGTAGCCTCACCCGATGGTGCTACATGACCAGCTGCCCCGGCTCTCGCACGCGCCGCTGCTGCTACTGCTTTTCTGCTACTAGTGCGTTCAGTTTCGACGGCAAAATTCAGTTTCAACAGTTAAGTTCAGTTTCGACAGTTAAATTCAGTTTTGACAGTTAAGTTCAGAGATGAGCGGCTGATGTATTTTACATCTAGCACTTTTTGGTTATGTATTTTACGTCATCTATTGGAGATGCTATTAGACTTCCACTCAGGTTAATGTTGTCTCTCCTGTCCTGCTTCAGCCTCGGCGTCGTACAACTCACCGGAGCTGCTCCAACGACGAAACCCTCCATCACAGTGGAGCAGTACCCCGGGCTCCATCTCAAGATGCCTAAGATCTTCCCCTCCTCCGACAGCCAAGTCAGCCGGATCATCCTCACCAACCAACCCAATCACGTTGAGATCAACATGGCTTCGCCAAAGAGGTTGTACACTTGTTGCATCTCTTTTTTACTCTACATGTTATATATATTGTCCACTGAGCACACGCAATAACGTGAAATACGATTAGTTTCTCCTACTATATGACAAGCAGTGAGGTACCAGGCAACTTAGCTATCCGTGATGGACTCTCTTGAACGCCATCATTATTTATCTCTGCGTGTTTGAGTTGTGCATTTGTCGATGGGCCTGGGAGTTGAGCTAGTAGGGCAGTGGCATGGGTCCAAAGTAGTAGAAGTAGCACAAAAACTTTTTTTGAGTGTAGGCTTTTCCTTGCTCAAGCCTGCCTGCTAGAATCGCCAGTGCTTGAAAGGAAAAGTGAAGGAAAACCATAGGAATTGGAAAGTTTCCTATGGTACTACTATTCATGCATTTGGTTCAAAGGAATGGAGCAAAGGAAAACTGTAGGATTTGTTCCTTTAGTGTCTCCTTGAAAGAAAAACCATAGGAATTTTAATATCCACTTGTCCTCCTTTTCAAATTCCTATTCATGTAGCACAAGACTAAGAGATAGTAGCATAATAGCATTATAACCATACATTTTCTTGTGGTTTGACTTAATCTGACCATGCTTCTTTGCATCTTGTGATCTTCCAATTCTTGTGAACCAAACACCCAGATTGGCAAAAATCATGTGTTTTTAAATTCTCCGTTTTGCACGTGCATTCCTATCCTATTACTGTGTATTTCCTATCCCTGCGTTGTTAGAATCCTCCAATTCAAACGAGCCCTTACAGAATTACTTCTCTTACAGATAGTTGCCAAAGAAAACCTTGTGTGGTTTGTCCCGCTCCTGCTACGCCATCGTCCACCCCAGCTCAGCTGCTCGAACGACAGAAGGGTCCAGCACAGCAGGGATCCGGCCTCCAGACTGTCTTTCGCCGCCCCAGATCTTCTTCCCCGCCACTGGCAGCCATGACAACTGCATTACCATCATCAACCAAGCAGATGACCTCGAGGACTACACGGGTCTGCAATAGAGGTCGCACTCTTTCGTGTCTGCTTATGTTATGCATCGCTTAATATTACATGCTACTTTATCGTCCTGTTCACCGATTAGACTCTGAGTCAGCTCCAAACTAATGGTCAAACTTGAGTTTTTAAATGGTTGTGGGGTACATATCGAGGCCACAATCAATAGTATCTATCTACTATCTGGTTAATCTCTGGTGTCTACTATGATTTTCATGTTGGGTGGGAAACAAACAGTAAAGAAGCCATTATCTGTATTTTTTAACTAAAGCCATTATCTGCCTGCTATCATTGGTTTTAGGTCTATCCACAGGTTGCTACCATCACTCTGGATTTCTGCATGCACTCCTTACATAATCTCACTATGTTTTATTCCTATGCATGTCAGTTATTGTACACAATGGAACTGAACATGTAGAGCAAAAGAGACGAGCCTTGCGTGGCAATAAAATTTCATGCAGACGTCGCTCCATGGTAGGCGCAAAGGCAGCCCCCCTCCACCCATTTCGGATTGTAATCGAGAGGAAGATATTTGTTCTGGGGGGGATTCAGAAGGAGAAGACCACTCCTATTTACCCCCATGAGGTCTTTGCTATAACTTGGCATGCTGATGTTGGTTATATCATGCATATGGTGCCTTGCATTGCTTACTTTATACATCAAATATGTCATCTGCTTAGTTTAGACATGCTTTGTGTGAATGCCATCTGTTTAGTTTATTCATCGTTTATGTGAATTATGCAATGCCATCTTGTTTAGCCAGGCATCATATATGTGAATTTTGCAACGCCATCCTGCTTATCCAGTCATCTTATATGTGAATTATACTAGGCCATCCTTTTTTTTGTTACGTATTACATTTATCAACAATGTTAGTACATTCAACTACTCTTCGTGTGCATCAGCCATTTGACACTGTGATGGAAAATTCTGGAGTGAAAACAAGGTCTTCAGAGCAGACTATGCTATCTGACGAAGCGCATATCTCGCTGGTTACGGATAGCTCCTGAGAGGAGGATTCAGAGACAGATGACCAGTTCTATTCCCCCCCAAGGTGTATGCTCTAACTTGGCAGCGTTATGTTGCTCATATCGTGCGTATGGTGTCTTGCATTCCTATGTCATTTGATTAGTTTAGACATGCTTTGTGTGAATGCCACCTGTTTAGTGTCTAATTACCATATATGTGAATTATGCATTGCCATCTTGTTGCAAGACATTATATATGTGAATTATGCAATGATATCTTGTTGCAAAGGCATTATATATGTGAATTATCCAATGCCATGTTGTTTAGCCATTCATCATGTATGTGAATTATATCATGCTATCATTTTTTTTGTATTACGTGTTCCATTTGTCGACAACATTTGTATATTCAACTACTCTTCCTGTGCATCAGCCATTTGAAGCGGTGATGGAAGTATCTGGAGTGAAAACAAGGTATTCAGAGCAGACAACGCTACCTGCTGAAGCAGACATCTTGCTGGTTACAGAGAGCTCCTTAGAGGAGGATTCAGAGACTGATGAGCAGTCCTATTTCCCCCCTGAGGTCTATGCTCAAACTTGGCAGGGTTATATTACCCATGTCATGCATGTTGTGTTGCATTGCTTAGTTTTTACATCATAATTGCATTGCCATTTGCTTACTTGCTTACTATATAAATCATATATTTGAATTATATCATGCCATCATGTTTACATACACAGCATCTATCTGAATTATGGCATGGCAACCCATTTAATAAAGACATCATATAGTTATATCATCTCATCATGTTTAGTGTTTACAGTCATCATATTTTGAATTATGTCATTCTATCCATGAATTATATCATGCTATCATGTTTCCATAGGCGGCATGTATGTGAATTATGGCATGCCAACCTATTTAATAAACACATTATATAGTTATATCATGTCATCCTGTTTACATAGTCATCATATTTTGAACTATGTCTTTCCATCTTTTTTAGTTAGCCATCATAATGTGAAATTGTGTCATGCTATCCTGTTTAGTTAGCCATCATATATGTGAAATTGTGTCATGCTATCCTATTTGGTTAGACAACATAAATGTGAATTATTTCATGCCCTCTTTTATTCGCCACTATCCATTGCACCTGTCTTATCATACAATGTCTGTACATTCAATTACTTTTCTTGTTTATCAGCCATTTGAATTGGAGAGGGTGATGGCAGTATCTAAGGGAGTAACAACACGGTCTTCAGAAAAGATAGTGTTGCCAGTTGATGCAGATAGAACCACGGTTGTACTTGCCCAAGAACCAGCCCCACCACACATAACCCAGACTCTCGCAGATTGTACCCTTACCCAGTTGGACAGAGAACCAGCTACACCCCTTCTAACCCCAACCCCAACAGATAGTAACCCAGTTCCAGTTGACACAGCACCGTCTCCACCACAGAGCACCCAAACACGATCAATTAGTAAGGGAACTGCAGTGCCCAAAGCACGAGGACCACCACTCTGAATCCCAACTCAACGCTTAAAGGAGAAGAAGAATTGTTCTCAGGTCAGGTTCTGTAGCTATGGTTCATACTCCTTTGCTCTTGCATCACTGTATTTACACTTACCAACTATTTTCAAATTTGAAGGATGGAATTGAAACTCCAATGGCGCAACAGGTATGTTTTAAACCTGTTTGTTTATGGAGAAGACAAAAAAAAGAGAAGATAGTCTCACATCAACTAGGCGTATGGAGAAGGGGCTATGGAGATGCCCATCAATAGATATCAATGTGAGTGAGTAGGGATTGCCATGCAACGGATGCACTAGAGCTATAAGTATATGAAAGCTCAACAAAAGAAACTAAGTGGGTGTGCATCCAACTCGCTTGCTCACGAAGACCTAGGGCATTTTGAGGAATCCCATCATTGGAATATACAAGCCAAGTTCTATAATGAAAAATTCCCACTAGTATATGAAAGTGATATCATAGGAGACTCTCTATCATGAAGATCATGGTGCTACTTTGAAGCACAAGTGTGGAAAAAGGATAGTAGCATTGTCCCTTCTCTCTTTTTCTCTCATTCATTTTTTTTCTTTGGGCCTTTTCTCTCTTTTTTTATGGACTTTTTCTCGTCCGGAGTCTCATCCCGACTTGTGGGGGAATCATAGTCTCCATCATCCTTTCCTCACTTGGGACAATGCTCTAATAACGATGATCATCACACTTTTATTTACTTACAACTCAAGAATTACAACTCAATACTTAGAACAAAATATGACTCTATGTGGATGCCTCCGGCGGTGTACCGGGATATGCAATGAATCAAGAGTGACATGTATGAAAGAATTATGAACGGTGGCTTTGCCACAAATACGATGTCAACTACATGATCATGCAAAGCAATTATGACAATGGTGAAGCGTGTCATAGTAAACGGAACGGTGGTAAGTTGCATGGCAATATATCTCGGAATGGCTATGGAAATGCCATGATAGGTAGGTATGGTGGCTGTTTTGAGGAAGGTATATGGTGGGTGTATGATACCGGCGAAAAGTGCGCGGTATTAGAGAGGCTAGCAATGGTGGAAGGATGAGAGTGTGTATAATCCATGGACTCAACATTAGTCATAAAGAACTCATATACTACAAGTTATCAAAGCATAGTATTACGCACATGCTCCTAGGGGGATAGATTGGTAGGAAAAGACCATCGCTCGTCCCCGACCGCCACTCATAAGGAAGACAATCAATAAATAAATCATGCTCCGACTTCTTCACATAACGGTTCACCATACGTGCATGCTACGGGAATCACAAACTTTAAAACAAGTATTTCTCAAATTCATAACCACTCAACTAGCATGACTCTAATATCACCATCTTCATATCTCAAAACAATTATCAAGCATCAAACTTCTCATAGTATTCAACACACTTATAAGAAAGTTTTTACTAATCTCGGATGCCTATCATAATTAAAGCAAATTACCATGCTGTTTTGTAGGACTCTCAAAATAATATAAGTGAAGCATGATAGAACAATAGTTTCTATAAAACAAATCCACCACCGTGCTCTAAAAGATATAAGTGAAGCACTAGAGCAACAACTATATAGCTCAAAAGATATAAGTGAAGCACATAGAGTATTCTAATAAATTCCGAATCATGTGTGTCTCTCTCAAAAGGTGTGTACATCAAGGATTATTGTGGTAAACTAAAAAGCAAAGACTCAAATCATACAAGACGCTCCAAGCAAAACACATATCATGTGGTGAATAAAAATATAGCTCCAAGTAAAGTTACCGATGGACGAAGACGAAAGAGGGGATGCCTTCCGGGGCATCCCCAAGCTTTGGCTTTTTGGTGTCCTTAGATTATCTTGGGGTGCCATGGGCATCCCCAAGCTTAGGCTCTTGCCACTCCTTGTTCCATAATCCATCAAATCTTTTACCCAAAACTTGAAAACTTCACAACACAAAACTTAACAGAAAATCTCGTGAGCTCCGTTAGCGAAAGAAAACAAAACACCACTTCAAGGTAATGTAATGAACTCATTATTTATTTATATTGGTGTTAAAACTACTGTATTTCAACTTCTCTATGGTTTATAAACTATTTTACTAGCCATAGATTCATCAAAATAAGCAAACAACACGCGAAAAACAGAATCTGTCAAAAACAGAACAGTCTGTAGTAATCTGTAACTAACGCAAACTTTTGGAACTCAGAAAAATCTAAAAAAATAGGAAGAACTAGATAATTTGTTTATTGATCTACTGCAATTGGAATCAGTATTTTAACACGTTCTGGTGATTTTTAACAATTGTTTTCGTGAACAGAAAGTTTCTGGAATTTTCAGCAAGATCAAATAACTATCATCCAAGAAGATCCTATAGGTTTCACTTGGCACAAACACTAATTCAAACATAAAAACACATCTAATCAGAGGCTAGATCAAAGATTTATTACTAAACAGCAAGTAAAAATATTGGGTTGTCTCCCAAAAAGCGCTTTTTTAAAGCCTTTTAGCTAGGCATTGGTAATTTTAATGATGCTCACATGAAAGACAAGAATTGAAGCGCAAAGAGAGCATCATAAAACACGTGACAAACACATCTAAGTCTAACATACTTCCTATGCATAGGCATCTTATAGGCAAACAAATTATCAAGGCAAGCAAAATCTAGCATATGCAAGGAAGCGGAAAGAAACAATAGCAATCTCAACATAACGAGAGGTAATTTAGCAACATGAAAATTTCTAAAACCATATTTTCCTCTCTCATAATAATTACACGTAGGATCATAAGCAAATTCAACAATATAGCTATCACAAAACATATGCTTAACACGATCCACATGTATGCAAAGTTGACACTCTTCCAAAATAGTGGGATTAACATTAGCTAAAGTCATGACCTCTCCAAACCCACTTTTACCAAAAACTTCATAAGATTGATCAAAATCCAAATATGTGGGATCTAAAGCTGACACTCTTCCAAACCCACTTTCAATAATATTGCAAACATTATTATCAATCTCATAGTCATCATGGGGCTTAAATAAATTTTCAAGATCATAAGAAAAATCACCCCAATCATGATCATTACAACAAGTAGTAGACATAGCAAACTTAGCATCCCCAAGCTTAGGGTTTTGCATATTATTAGCACAATTGACATCAAGAGAATTCATAGTAAAATCATTGCAATCATGCTTTTTATTCAAGGAGCTATCGTGAATCGCTTCATAAAGTACTTCATCACAATTTTTAGATTCACGAATTTCAAGCAAAACCTCATAAAGATAATCTAGTGCACTCAACTCACTAGCAATAGGTTCATCATAATTGGATCTCTTAAAGAGATTAGCCAGTGGATGAGGATCCATAAACTTTTAGCAAGCGAAGACGCAAGCAAAAAGAAGGCACATGGTAACACAAGCGAACAAAAGATCGAATGGAAGAAGGGCGAATAAAACGGCAAGGGTGAAGTGGGGGAGAGGAAAACGAGAGGCAAATGGCAAATAATGTAATGCGAGGGATAAGAGTTTGTGATGGGTACTTGGTATGTCTTGACTTGTGCGTAGACTCCCCGGCAACGGTGCCAGAAATGGCTCGTTGTCGGGAGATCAAATCTTGACTTGACTTCGTGTAAGCCTCCCCGGCAACGGCGCCAAAAATCCTTCTTGCTACCTCTTGAGCACTGTGTTGGTTTTCCCTTGAAGAGGAAAGGGTGATGCAGTAAAGTAGCGTAAGTATTTCCCTCAGTTTTGAGAACCAAGGTATCAATCCAGTAGGAGACCACGCGCGAGTCCCACGCACCTACACAAACAAATAAGAACCTCGCAACCAACGCGATAAAGGGGTTCTCAATCCCTTCACGGTCACTTACGAGAGTGAGATCTGATAGATATGATAAGATAATATTTTTTGTATTTTTATGATAAAGATGCAAAGTAAAATAAACGGCAATAAAAATAGCAAAGTGTTGGAATATTAATATGATGGAGAATAGACCCGGGGGCCATAGGTTTCACTAGTGGCTTCTCTCAAGATAGCATAAGTATTACGATGGGTAAACGAATTACTGGCAAGCAATTGATAGAATTGAGCATAGTTATGAGATTATCTAGGTATGATCATGTATATAGGCATCACGTCCGTGACAAGTAGACCGAAACGATTCTGCATCTACTACTATTACTCCACACATCGACCGCTATCCAGCATGCATCTAGAGTATTAAGTTCATAAGAACAGAGTAATGCTTTAAGTAAGATGACATGATGTAGAGGGATAAAATCATGCAATATGATATAAACCCCATCTTTTTATCCTCAATGGCAACAATACAATAGGTGCCTTGCTGCCCCTGCTGTCACTGGGAAAGGACACCGCAGGATTGAACCCAAAGCTAAGCACTTCTCCCATTGCAAGAAAGATCAATCTAGTAGGCCAAACCAAACTGATAATTCGAAGAGACTTGCAAAGATAACCAATCATACATAAAAGAATTCATAGGAGATTCAAATATTGTTCATAGATAATCTTGATCATAAACCCACAATTCATCGGTCTCGACAAACACACCGCAAAAGAAGATTACATCGAATAGATCTCCAAGAGATCGAGGAGAACTTTGTATTGAGATCCAAATAGAGAGAAGAAGCCATCTAGCTAATAACTATGGACCCAAAGGTCTGAGGTAAACTACTCACACATCATCGGAGAGGCTATGGTGTTGATGTAGAAGCCCTCCATGATCAATGCCCCCTCCGGCGGAGCGCCGGAAAAGGCCCCAAGATGGGATCTCACGGGTACAGAAGGTTGCGGCGGTGGAAATAGGGTTTCAGCTCTCTCTCTCTCTCTCTCTGATGTTTCCAGGGTATATGGGTATATATAGGAGGAAGAAGTACGTCGGTGGAGCAACATGGGCCCCACGAGGGTGGAGGGCGCGCCTGGGGGGTAGGCGCGCCCCCTGCCTCGTGCTCTCCTCGTTGATTGCTTTACGTAGACTCCAAGTCCTCTGGATCACGTTTGTTCCGAAAATCACGTTCCTGAATGTTTCATTCCGTTTGGACTTTGTTTGATATCATTTTCCTTCGGAACACTGAAATAGGCAAAAAAACGGCAATTCAGGCTGGGCCTCCGGTTAATAGGTTAGTCCCAAAAATAATATAAAGTGTATAATAAAGCCCATTAAACATCCAAAACAGAATATAATATAGCATGGAACAATCAAAAATTATAGATACGTTGGAGACGTATCAAGCATCCCCAAGCTTAATTCCTGCTCATCCTCGAGTAGGTAAATGATAAAAGCAGAATTTTTTGATGTGGAATGCTACTTAGCATAATTTTCAATGTAATTCTCTTATTTGTGGTATGAATATTCAGATCTGAAAGATTCAAGATAAAAGTTTAATATTGACATAAAATAATAATACTTCAAGCATACTAACTAAGCAATTATGTCTTCTCAAAATAACATGGCCAAAGAAAGTTATCTCTACAAAATCATATAGTCTGGCTATGCTCTATCTTCATCACACAAAGTATTTAATCATGCACAACCCCGATGACAAGCCAAGCAATTGTTTCATACTTTTGGTGTTCTCAAACTTTTTCAATCTTCACGCAATACATGAGCGTGAGCCATGGACATAGCACTATATGTGGAATAGAATGGTGGTTGTGGAGAAGACAAAAAAAAAGGTAGTCTCACATCAACTAGGCGTATCAACGGGCTATGGAGATGCCCATCAATAGATATCAATGTGAGTGAGTAGGGATTGCCATGCAACGGATGCACTAGAGCTATAAGTATATGAAAGCTCAACAAAAGAAACTAAGTGGGTGTGCATCCAACTCGCTTGCTCACGAAGACCTAGGGCATTTTGAGGAATCCCATCATTGGAATATACAAGCCAAGTTCTATAATGAAAAATTCCCACTAGTATATGAAAGTGATATCATAGGAGACTCTCTATCATGAAGATCATGGTGCTACTTTGAAGCACAAGTGTGGAAAAAGGATAGTAGCATTGTCCCTTCTCTCTTTTTCTCTCATTCATTTTTTTTCTTTGGGCCTTTTCTCTCTTTTTTTATGGACTTTTTCTCGTCCGGAGTCTCATCCCGACTTGTGGGGGAATCATAGTCTCCATCATCCTTTCCTCACTTGGGACAATGCTCTAATAACGATGATCATCACACTTTTATTTACTTACAACTCAAGAATTACAACTCAATACTTAGAACAAAATATGACTCTATGTGGATGCCTCCGGCGGTGTACCGGGATATGCAATGAATCAAGAGTGACATGTATGAAAGAATTATGAACGGTGGCTTTGCCACAAATACGATGTCAACTACATGATCATGCAAAGCAATTATGACAATGGTGAAGCGTGTCATAGTAAACGGAACGGTGGTAA
The DNA here is from genome assembly GCF_002575655.3 of Aegilops tauschii subsp. strangulata. NCBI lineage: Eukaryota > Viridiplantae > Streptophyta > Magnoliopsida > Poales > Poaceae > Aegilops > Aegilops tauschii. Next base: position 395,426,314 of record NC_053037.3, read on the forward strand.
GTTGCATGGCAATATATCTCGGAATGGCTATGGAAATGCCATGATAGGTAGGTATGGTGGCTGTTTTGAGGAAGGTATATGGTGGGTGTATGATACCGGCGAAAAGTGCGCGGTATTAGAGAGGCTAGCAATGGTGGAAGGATGAGAGTGTGTATAATCCATGGACTCAACATTAGTCATAAAGAACTCATATACTACAAGTTATCAAAGCATAGTATTACGCACATGCTCCTAGGGGGATAGATTGGTTGGAAAAGACCATCGCTCGTCCCCGACCGCCACTCATAAGGAAGACAATCAATAAATAAATCATGCTCCGACTTCTTCACATAACGGTTCACCATACGTGCATGCTACGGGAATCACAAACTTTAAAACAAGTATTTCTCAAATTCATAACCACTCAACTAGCATGACTCTAATATCACCATCTTCATATCTCAAAACAATTATCAAGCATCAAACTTCTCATAGTATTCAACACACTTATAAGAAAGTTTTTACTAATCTCGGATGCCTATCATAATTAAAGCAAATTACCATGCTGTTTTGTAGGACTCTCAAAATAATATAAGTGAAGCATGATAGAACAATAGTTTCTATAAAACAAATCCACCACCGTGCTCTAAAAGATATAAGTGAAGCACTAGAGCAACAACTATATAGCTCAAAAGATATAAGTGAAGCACATAGAGTATTCTAATAAATTCCGAATCATGTGTGTCTCTCTCAAAAGGTGTGTACATCAAGGATTATTGTGGTAAACTAAAAAGCAAAGACTCAAATCATACAAGACGCTCCAAGCAAAACACATATCATGTGGTGAATAAAAATATAGCTCCAAGTAAAGTTACCGATGGACGAAGACGAAAGAGGGGATGCCTTCCGGGGCATCCCCAAGCTTTGGCTTTTTGGTGTCCTTAGATTATCTTGGGGTGCCATGGGCATCCCCAAGCTTAGGCTCTTGCCACTCCTTGTTCCATAATCCATCAAATCTTTTACCCAAAACTTGAAAACTTCACAACACAAAACTTAACAGAAAATCTCGTGAGCTCCGTTAGCGAAAGAAAACAAAACACCACTTCAAGGTAATGTAATGAACTCATTATTTATTTATATTGGTGTTAAAACTACTGTATTTCAACTTCTCTATGGTTTATAAACTATTTTACTAGCCATAGATTCATCAAAATAAGCAAACAACACGCGAAAAACAGAATCTGTCAAAAACAGAACAGTCTGTAGTAATCTGTAACTAACGCAAACTTTTGGAACTCAGAAAAATCTAAAAAAATAGGAAGAACTAGATAATTTGTTTATTGATCTACTGCAATTGGAATCAGTATTTTAACACGTTCTGGTGATTTTTAACAATTGTTTTCGTGAACAGAAAGTTTCTGGAATTTTCAGCAAGATCAAATAACTATCATCCAAGAAGATCCTATAGGTTTCACTTGGCACAAACACTAATTCAAACATAAAAACACATCTAATCAGAGGCTAGATCAAAGATTTATTACTAAACAGCAAGTAAAAATATTGGGTTGTCTCCCAAAAAGCGCTTTTTTAAAGCCTTTTAGCTAGGCATTGGTAATTTTAATGATGCTCACATGAAAGACAAGAATTGAAGCGCAAAGAGAGCATCATAAAACACGTGACAAACACATCTAAGTCTAACATACTTCCTATGCATAGGCATCTTATAGGCAAACAAATTATCAAGGCAAGCAAAATCTAGCATATGCAAGGAAGCGGAAAGAAACAATAGCAATCTCAACATAACGAGAGGTAATTTAGCAACATGAAAATTTCTAAAACCATATTTTCCTCTCTCATAATAATTACACGTAGGATCATAAGCAAATTCAACAATATAGCTATCACAAAACATATGCTTAACACGATCCACATGTATGCAAAGTTGACACTCTTCCAAAATAGTGGGATTAACATTAGCTAAAGTCATGACCTCTCCAAACCCACTTTTACCAAAAACTTCATAAGATTGATCAAAATCCAAATATGTGGGATCTAAAGCTGACACTCTTCCAAACCCACTTTCAATAATATTGCAAACATTATTATCAATCTCATAGTCATCATGGGGCTTAAATAAATTTTCAAGATCATAAGAAAAATCACCCCAATCATGATCATTACAACAAGTAGTAGACATAGCAAACTTAGCATCCCCAAGCTTAGGGTTTTGCATATTATTAGCACAATTGACATCAAGAGAATTCATAGTAAAATCATTGCAATCATGCTTTTTATTCAAGGAGCTATCGTGAATCGCTTCATAAAGTACTTCATCACAATTTTTAGATTCACGAATTTCAAGCAAAACCTCATAAAGATAATCTAGTGCACTCAACTCACTAGCAATAGGTTCATCATAATTGGATCTCTTAAAGAGATTAGCCAGTGGATGAGGATCCATAAACTTTTAGCAAGCGAAGACGCAAGCAAAAAGAAGGCACATGGTAACACAAGCGAACAAAAGATCGAATGGAAGAAGGGCGAATAAAACGGCAAGGGTGAAGTGGGGGAGAGGAAAACGAGAGGCAAATGGCAAATAATGTAATGCGAGGGATAAGAGTTTGTGATGGGTACTTGGTATGTCTTGACTTGTGCGTAGACTCCCCGGCAACGGTGCCAGAAATGGCTCGTTGTCGGGAGATCAAATCTTGACTTGACTTCGTGTAAGCCTCCCCGGCAACGGCGCCAAAAATCCTTCTTGCTACCTCTTGAGCACTGTGTTGGTTTTCCCTTGAAGAGGAAAGGGTGATGCAGTAAAGTAGCGTAAGTATTTCCCTCAGTTTTGAGAACCAAGGTATCAATCCAGTAGGAGACCACGCGCGAGTCCCACGCACCTACACAAACAAATAAGAACCTCGCAACCAACGCGATAAAGGGGTTCTCAATCCCTTCACGGTCACTTACGAGAGTGAGATCTGATAGATATGATAAGATAATATTTTTTGTATTTTTATGATAAAGATGCAAAGTAAAATAAACGGCAATAAAAATAGCAAAGTGTTGGAATATTAATATGATGGAGAATAGACCCGGGGGCCATAGGTTTCACTAGTGGCTTCTCTCAAGATAGCATAAGTATTACGATGGGTAAACGAATTACTGGCAAGCAATTGATAGAATTGAGCATAGTTATGAGATTATCTAGGTATGATCATGTATATAGGCATCACGTCCGTGACAAGTAGACCGAAACGATTCTGCATCTACTACTATTACTCCACACATCGACCGCTATCCAGCATGCATCTAGAGTATTAAGTTCATAAGAACAGAGTAATGCTTTAAGTAAGATGACATGATGTAGAGGGATAAAATCATGCAATATGATATAAACCCCATCTTTTTATCCTCAATGGCAACAATACAATAGGTGCCTTGCTGCCCCTGCTGTCACTGGGAAAGGACACCGCAGGATTGAACCCAAAGCTAAGCACTTCTCCCATTGCAAGAAAGATCAATCTAGTAGGCCAAACCAAACTGATAATTCGAAGAGACTTGCAAAGATAACCAATCATACATAAAAGAATTCATAGGAGATTCAAATATTGTTCATAGATAATCTTGATCATAAACCCACAATTCATCGGTCTCGACAAACACACTGCAAAAGAAGATTACATCGAATAGATCTCCAAGAGATCGAGGAGAACTTTGTATTGAGATCCAAATAGAGAGAAGAAGCCATCTAGCTAATAACTATGGACCCAAAGGTCTGAGGTAAACTACTCACACATCATCGGAGAGGCTATGGTGTTGATGTAGAAGCCCTCCGTGATCAATGCCCCCTCCGGCGGAGCGCCGGAAAAGGCCCCAAGATGGGATCTCACGGGTACAGAAGGTTGCGGCGGTGGAAATAGGGTTTCAGCTCTCTCTCTCTCTCTGATGTTTCCAGGGTATATGGGTATATATAGGAGGAAGAAGTACGTCGGTGGAGCAACATGGGCCCCACGAGGGTGGAGGGCGCGCCTGGGGGGTAGGCACGCCCCCTGCCTCGTGCTCTCCTCGTTGATTGCTTTACGTAGACTCCAAGTCCTCTGGATCACGTTTGTTCCGAAAATCACGTTCCTGAATGTTTCATTCCGTTTGGACTTTGTTTGATATCATTTTCCTTCGAAACACTGAAATAGGCAAAAAAAACGGCAATTCGGGTTGGGCCTCCGGTTAATAGGTTAGTCCCAAAAATAATATAAAGTGTATAATAAAGCCCATTAAACATCCAAAACAGAATATAATATAGCATGGAACAATCAAAAATTATAGATACGTTGGAGACGTATCAAGCATCCCCAAGCTTAATTCCTGCTCATCCTCGAGTAGGTAAATGATAAAAATAGAATTTTTTGATGTGGAATGCTACTTAGCATAATTTTCAATGTAATTCTCTTATTTGTGGTATGAATATTCAGATCTGAAAGATTCAAGATAAAAGTTTAATATTGACATAAAAATAATAATACTTCAAGCATACTAACTAAGCAATTATGTCTCCTCAAAATAACATGGCCAAAGAAAGTTATCTCTACAAAATCATATAGTCTGGCTATGCTCTATCTTCATCACACAAAGTATTTAATCATGCACAACCCCGATGACAAGCCAAGCAATTGTTTCATACTTTTGGTGTTCTCAAACTTTTTCAATCTTCACGCAATACATGAGCGTGAGCCATGGACATAGCACTATATGTGGAATAGAATGGTGGTTGTGGAGAAGACAAAAAAAAGAGAAGATAGTCTCACATCAACTAGGCGTATCAACGGGCTATGGAGATGCCCATCAATAGATATCAATGTGAGTGAGTAGGGATTGCCATGCAACGGATGCACTAGAGCTATAAGTATATGAAAGCTCAACAAAAGAAACTAAGTGGGTGTGCATCCAACTCGCTTGCTCACGAAGACCTAGGGCATTTTGAGGAATCCCATCATTGGAATATACAAGCCAAGTTCTATAATGAAAAATTCCCACTAGTATATGAAAGTGATATCATAGGAGACTCTCTATCATGAAGATCATGGTGCTACTTTGAAGCACAAGTGTGGAAAAAGGATAGTAGCATTGTCCCTTCTCTCTTTTTCTCTCATTCATTTTTTTTCTTTGGGCCTTTTCTCTCTTTTTTATGGACTTTTTCTCGTCCGGAGTCTCATCCCGACTTGTGGGGGAATCATAGTCTCCATCATCCTTTCCTCACTTGGGACAATGCTCTAATAACGATGATCATCACACTTTTATTTACTTACAACTCAAGAATTACAACTCAATACTTAGAACAAAATATGACTCTATGTGGATGCCTCCGGCGGTGTACCGGGATATGCAATGAATCAAGAGTGACATGTATGAAAGAATTATGAACGGTGGCTTTGCCACAAATACGATGTCAACTACATGATCATGCAAAGCAATTATGACAATGGTGAAGCGTGTCATAGTAAACGGAACGGTGGTAAGTTGCATGGCAATATATCTCGGAATGGCTATGGAAATGCCATGATAGGTAGGTATGGTGGCTGTTTTGAGGAAGGTATATGGTGGGTGTATGATACCGGCGAAAAGTGCGCGGTATTAGAGAGGCTAGCAATGGTGGAAGGATGAGAGTGTGTATAATCCATGGACTCAACATTAGTCATAAAGAACTCATATACTACAAGTTATCAAAGCATAGTATTACGCACATGCTCCTAGGGGGATAGATTGGTAGGAAAAGACCATCGCTCGTCCCCGACCGCCACTCATAAGGAAGACAATCAATAAATAAATCATGCTCCGACTTCTTCACATAACGGTTCACCATACGTGCATGCTACGGGAATCACAAACTTTAAAACAAGTATTTCTCAAATTCATAACCACTCAACTAGCATGACTCTAATATCACCATCTTCATATCTCAAAACAATTATCAAGCATCAAACTTCTCATAGTATTCAACACACTTATAAGAAAGTTTTTACTAATCTCGGATGCCTATCATAATTAAAGCAAATTACCATGCTGTTTTGTAGGACTCTCAAAATAATATAAGTGAAGCATGATAGAACAATAGTTTCTATAAAACAAATCCACCACCGTGCTCTAAAAGATATAAGTGAAGCACTAGAGCAACAACTATATAGCTCAAAAGATATAAGTGAAGCACATAGAGTATTCTAATAAATTCCGAATCATGTGTGTCTCTCTCAAAAGGTGTGTACATCAAGGATTATTGTGGTAAACTAAAAAGCAAAGACTCAAATCATACAAGACGCTCCAAGCAAAACACATATCATGTGGTGAATAAAAATATAGCTCCAAGTAAAGTTACCGATGGACGAAGACGAAAGAGGGGATGCCTTCCGGGGCATCCCCAAGCTTTGGCTTTTTGGTGTCCTTAGATTATCTTGGGGTGCCATGGGCATCCCCAAGCTTAGGCTCTTGCCACTCCTTGTTCCATAATCCATCAAATCTTTTACCCAAAACTTGAAAACTTCACAACACAAAACTTAACAGAAAATCTCGTGAGCTCCGTTAGCGAAAGAAAACAAAACACCACTTCAAGGTACTGTAATGAACTCATTCTTTATTTATATTGGTGTTAAAACTACTGTATTTCAACTTCTCTATGGTTTATAAACTATTTTACTAGCCATAGATTCATCAAAATAAGCAAACAACACGCGAAAAACAGAATCTGTCAAAAACAGAACAGTCTGTAGTAATCTGTAACTAACGCAAACTTTTGGAACTCAGAAAAATCTAAAAAAATAGGAAGAACTAGATAATTTGTTTATTGATCTACTGCAATTGGAATCAGTATTTTAACACGTTCTGGTGATTTTTAACAATTGTTTTCGTGAACAGAAAGTTTCTGGAATTTTCAGCAAGATCAAATAACTATCATCCAAGAAGATCCTATAGGTTTCACTTGGCACAAACACTAATTCAAACATAAAAACACATCTAATCAGAGGCTAGATCAAAGATTTATTACTAAACAGCAAGTAAAAATATTGGGTTGTCTCCCAAAAAGCGCTTTTTTAAAGCCTTTTAGCTAGGCATTGGTAATTTTAATGATGCTCACATGAAAGACAAGAATTGAAGCGCAAAGAGAGCATCATAAAACACGTGACAAACACATCTAAGTCTAACATACTTCCTATGCATAGGCATCTTATAGGCAAACAAATTATCAAGGCAAGCAAAATCTAGCATATGCAAGGAAGCGGAAAGAAACAATAGCAATCTCAACATAACGAGAGGTAATTTAGCAACATGAAAATTTCTAAAACCATATTTTCCTCTCTCATAATAATTACACGTAGGATCATAAGCAAATTCAACAATATAGCTATCACAAAACATATGCTTAACACGATCCACATGTATGCAAAGTTGACACTCTTCCAAAATAGTGGGATTAACATTAGCTAAAGTCATGACCTCTCCAAACCCACTTTTACCAAAAACTTCATAAGATTGATCAAAATCCAAATATGTGGGATCTAAAGCTGACACTCTTCCAAACCCACTTTCAATAATATTGCAAACATTATTATCAATCTCATAGTCATCATGGGGCTTAAATAAATTTTCAAGATCATAAGAAAAATCACCCCAATCATGATCATTACAACAAGTAGTAGACATAGCAAACTTAGCATCCCCAAGCTTAGGGTTTTGCATATTATTAGCACAATTGACATCAAGAGAATTCATAGTAAAATCATTGCAATCATGCTTTTTATTCAAGGAGCTATCGTGAATCGCTTCATAAAGTACTTCATCACAATTTTTAGATTCACGAATTTCAAGCAAAACCTCATAAAGATAATCTAGTGCACTCAACTCACTAGCAATAGGTTCATCATAATTGGATCTCTTAAAGAGATTAGCCAGTGGATGAGGATCCATAAACTTTTAGCAAGCGAAGACGCAAGCAAAAAGAAGGCACATGGTAACACAAGCGAACAAAAGATCGAATGGAAGAAGGGCGAATAAAACGGCAAGGGTGAAGTGGGGGAGAGGAAAACGAGAGGCAAATGGCAAATAATGTAATGCGAGGGATAAGAGTTTGTGATGGGTACTTGGTATGTCTTGACTTGTGCGTAGACTCCCCGGCAACGGTGCCAGAAATGGCTCGTTGTCGGGAGATCAAATCTTGACTTGACTTCGTGTAAGCCTCCCCGGCAACGGCGCCAAAAATCCTTCTTGCTACCTCTTGAGCACTGTGTTGGTTTTCCCTTGAAGAGGAAAGGGTGATGCAGTAAAGTAGCGTAAGTATTTCCCTCAGTTTTGAGAACCAAGGTATCAATCCAGTAGGAGACCACGCGCGAGTCCCACGCACCTACACAAACAAATAAGAACCTCGCAACCAACGCGATAAAGGGGTTCTCAATCCCTTCACGGTCACTTACGAGAGTGAGATCTGATAGATATGATAAGATAATATTTTTTGTATTTTTATGATAAAGATGCAAAGTAAAATAAACGGCAATAAAAATAGCAAAGTGTTGGAATATTAATATGATGGAGAATAGACCCGGGGGCCATAGGTTTCACTAGTGGCTTCTCTCAAGATAGCATAAGTATTACGATGGGTAAACGAATTACTGGCAAGCAATTGATAGAATTGAGCATAGTTATGAGATTATCTAGGTATGATCATGTATATAGGCATCACGTCCGTGACAAGTAGACCGAAACGATTCTGCATCTACTACTATTACTCCACACATCGACCGCTATCCAGCATGCATCTAGAGTATTAAGTTCATAAGAACAGAGTAATGCTTTAAGTAAGATGACATGATGTAGAGGGATAAAATCATGCAATATGATATAAACCCCATCTTTTTATCCTCAATGGCAACAATACAATAGGTGCCTTGCTGCCCCTGCTGTCACTGGGAAAGGACACCGCAGGATTGAACCCAAAGCTAAGCACTTCTCCCATTGCAAGAAAGATCAATCTAGTAGGCCAAACCAAACTGATAATTCGAAGAGACTTGCAAAGATAACCAATCATACATAAAAGAATTCATAGGAGATTCAAATATTGTTCATAGATAATCTTGATCATAAACCCACAATTCATCGGTCTCGACAAACACACCGCAAAAGAAGATTACATCGAATAGATCTCCAAGAGATCGAGGAGAACTTTGTATTGAGATCCAAATAGAGAGAAGAAGCCATCTAGCTAATAACTATGGACCCAAAGGTCTGAGGTAAACTACTCACACATCATCGGAGAGGCTATGGTGTTGATGTAGAAGCCCTCCGTGATCAATGCCCCCTCCGGCGGAGCGCCGGAAAAGGCCCCAAGATGGGATCTCACGGGTACAGAAGGTTGCGGCGGTGGAAATAGGGTTTCAGCTCTCTCTCTCTCTCTCTGATGTTTCCAGGGTATATGGGTATATATAGGAGGAAGAAGTACGTCGGTGGAGCAACATGGGCCCCACGAGGGTGGAGGGCGCGCCTGGGGGGTAGGCGCGCCCCCTGCCTCGTGCTCTCCTCGTTGATTGCTTTACGTAGACTCCAAGTCCTCTGGATCACGTTTGTTCCGAAAATCACGTTCCTGAATGTTTCATTCCGTTTGGACTTTGTTTGATATCATTTTCCTTCGAAACACTGAAATAGGCAAAAAAACGGCAATTCGGGCTGGGCCTCCGGTTAATAGGTTAGTCCCAAAAATAATATAAAGTGTATAATAAAGCCCATTAAACATCCAAAACAGAATATAATATAGCATGGAACAATCAAAAATTATAGATACGTTGGAGACGTATCACTTGCTAAGCATCTTGCCAGCATTATGGGTACCTAGGATATTGTTTTTTGAGATATTCTGAAGTGGTTTCAGTTCTGGACTTGTTTTGCTGCGGCGTTTATTTGCACTGGTCGCCAACTTTGACAACGAGTGTATATGATATGCTGCTTTGTTCCCTATATTTGCACTGGTGGCAAACTTTGATGCCCAGTGGATGTAATATGTGTAATAGCCGTGATAGCCTAGCATAAGTTGCTTGCTTATTTATTTCCTTGTTGTCTTGTTTATTTGTTTGCTTGTAGTCAGTGCAGTTCTTTTTCTGCGGTTTGGCCGCAATAACCTATTTTTTAAAACTAGGCCACAATAACCATGGCTACATATTTACTGTAGTTACCATGGGCCTCCTACGGGCCGTAGAAACAATGGGCCTTGTAAGGGCCATAGAAATAATGGGCCTTGTAAGGGCCGTAGAAACAATGGGCCTTCTATGGGCCATAGCATCAATGGGCCTTCTACGGGCCGTATGATCGATCGGCCAAACATGGGCCAATAACATGCTGCTTTATGGGCCGTAACGGGCTAGATTTGGAATCGGCCGTTCATGGGCCGACAATAACGGGCCGTCGTTAATCGGCCGTATTTGATGACGCTATGAAAACGGCCCAACGGATTAATGGGCCACAAACGGGTCGATTGTTACCACGGGCTGAATTTGGCCCACAAGCAGAAAAGGCCAGTAACAGGCCGTAAGTAACCGAATGCTGGAAATAAGCCCAAGAATAAATGGGCCCTGAGAAGGCCGAAAGATAACACGGGTTGGAAACGGCACAATGAAATAATGGGCCGTTAGTGGGTATGAAGTGATACACTGTTCATTGCGGACCAGCTTCACTACAGGCCGTTAATGGGCCAAGAGTTACAAATGGCCTCATATGGGCCGAAAGACATCATGGGCCATACATGGTCCGGAAGTTACAATTGGCTGGAATCATATTGGATAACCCAGATGAAGCTACTGGGCTTAATTCCGATAGGCCATAACGGGTCGTGAGTTAGCGGGCCATAAATGGGCTATATAGGAACAGGCTTTCCGTGGGCCGGCCGTTACCTTTTGACCAAGTCAAACAGGCCAGCCTTTTCACCAGAATGGGCCTTTGTTGAGCCGTGCCACGTGTCGACCTATCATAGGCGCCTCCTGTCCAATGAATGGATGACATCTGTCCCAACGGTGAGCGAACACGTGTTTCCTCCAGCCAATGAGAATTTTACACGTGGAAAATCCTCATTGGTCTGGGCTGTTAACGGGTTATCGGATCCAAAACCAGACCTGATAGCTTAACGGTGACCCGTTACGGTGGATGTCACGTGTCGGTCACCCTTGACGAAAGCACTTCCATGACGCGGCATTTATCATCATGGAAGTGAACACTTCTGTGATGATAATTTTGGTAATGTCATGGAACACTTCTACGACAGCACAGGTATGACTATCTTGATTCTGTCATAAAATCATCATGGATGTACATGCATGACAGAAAACATGACCTAGTGTGACAAACACGTATCATCACGGAAGTGTATTTTTTTGTAGTGTATGCAATCCCATCGCACAACACACACGTCTTATTAGCCGTAACCGTCTATGTTATTATCGGTCTTCACACACATTTCTGATTACAGACCTGTTTGCCGCGTATCACACACATCTTGTTAAGTTGAACCGTTTATGTTCTCATGTCTCAACGCAAACAGTTCATCCGAGTGAACCGCATGCCGTATATCGCACACACCTTCATCTGACTGACTGTTTCTTTTGTGTTGCCTAATTACAAACAGTTCATCCGAGTGAACCGTATGCTGTATATCGCACACACCTCCATCTGGCTGCCCGTTTCTTTTGTTCCTCCTCATCACAAACAGTTACTTGAACTGAACCGTATGCCATGCATCGCACACGGAACTAAAATCTGAACCGTGTTTGATGGCTCCGCCATCGCAAACATTTTGCACCTTTTTGATGGGTTTTTTACACCACCGTTTGCGATTATGGCATCGCACACAGTTTCATCGAAGGGTCTCTAATCGTAGTGTCGCATTAGCAGCATCCTGCAGTAGTGCATGGTTGCTTGTTGATATGCTTGAGTATCTAAATTATTATGTCAAAACTAGACCATGCCAGTGCTTTTCCCTTCAAAGATAAAGGGAAAACATTTTTCATCACCTCATCTCCGGGTAAACCTGCAAGCTTAAACAATCCACAAATTTGTTCTACATATATCAAGTGCATATCAGGATGTTCTGTTCCATCTCCTGCATAAGGATTAGCTAGCATTTGTTCTATCATACCCGAAGGAATTTCATATTCAATATTTTTAGTAGGTGCAGTAGGTTGAGGGGTAGCTAATTGTGGTTCCAGACGAGGTGAAGATACCCTGAACAAACCCCTCAAAGGATTGTTTTCCATAGTAACAAGTGACAAAAAGATTCAGCACACTATATAAATGTTTCCTTACCAAAGGCGCTTCACTCCTCGGCAATGGCGCCAGAAAATAGCCTTGATGACCCATAAGTATAGGGGCTCAATTGTAGCTCTTTTCGATAAGTAAGTGTCGAACCCAACAAGGAGCAGAAGGAAATGACAAGTAGTTTTCAGTAAGGTAATGTCTGCAAGTGCTGAAATTGTAAGTAGCGGGTAGTTTGATAGCAAGATAATTTGTAACGAGCAAGTAACGATAATAGTAGCAAGTGTGCAGCAAGGTAGCCCAATCCTTTTGAGGCAAAGGACAGGCCAAAACGGTCTCTTATGATAAGCAAAGCATTCTTGAGGGTACGCGGGAATTTCATCTAGTCACTTTCATCATGTTGGTTTGATTTGTGTTCGCTACTTTGATAATTTGATATGTGGGTGGACCGGTGCTTAGGTGCTTTTCTTACTTGAACAAACCTCCTACTTATGATTAACCCTCCCGCAAGCATCTACAACTACGAGAAAAATATTAAGAATAAATTCTAACCATAGCATTAAACTTTTGGATCCAATCGGTCCCTTGCGGAATAGCGCATAAACTGGGGTTTAAGCTTCTGTCACTCTCGCAACCCATCATCTAATTGCTACTCCACAATGCATTCCCTTAGGCCCAAATATGGTGAAGTGTCATGTAGTCGATGTTCACATGACACCACTAAGGGAATCACAACATACATACTATCAAAATGTCGAACACATATAAAGTTCACATGATTACTTGCAACATTATTTCTCCCGTGACCTCAAGAACAAAAGTACCTACTCACAAATGATAAACATGCTCATGATCAGAGGAGTATTAAATAGCATATTCGATCTGAACATATAATCAACTACAAGATGTAATCAACACTACTAGTCACCCACAAGCACCAATCTATAGTTCCGGTAACAAGATTGAATACAAGAGATGAACTAGGGTTTTAGATGAGATGGTGCTGTTGAAGATGTTGATGGAGATTGCCCACCCCAAGATAGGAGCATTGTTGGTGATGATGATGACGATGATTTCCCCCTCCGGGAGGGAAGTTCCCCCGGCTGAATCACTCCGCCGGAGGGCAAAAGTGCTCCTGCCCCAAGTTCCGCCTCGAGACGGTGGCGCTCCGTACGAAAGCCTTCTCTTTATTTTTTTCTAGGTCAAAATGACTTATATACCAGAAGATGGGCACCGGAGGTGGGCCGAGGAGGGCACAACCCACCAGGGCGCGCCTGGGCTCCCTGGCGCGCCCAAGTGGGTTGTGCCCACCTGGTGGGCCCCCTCTGGTAGTATTTGCTCCAATAATTCTTAAATATTCCATAAAAATCTCCGTGAAGTTTCAGCTTGTTTGGAGTTGTGCAGAATAGGTGGCCTGACGTAGCTTTTCCAGGTCCAGATTTCCAGCTGCCGGAATTCTCCCTTTTGGTGTGTACTGATACGTCTCCAACGTATCTATAATTTTTTATTGTTCCATGCTGTTTTATTATCAATCTTGGATGTTTTATAATCATTTTATAGTCATTTTATATCATTTTTTGGTACTAACCTATTGACATAGTGCCAAATGCCAGTTGCTGTTTTTTTCATGTTTTTTACATCGCAGGAAATCTGTGACGCCCCCGATTCAATCGTACACTAATCATACACGCAAACGTGTACGATCAAGATCAGGGACTCACGGGAAGATATCACAACACAACTCTAAAAATAAAATAAGTCATACAAGCATCATAATACAAGCCAGGGGCCTCGAGGGCTCGAATACAAGTGCTCGATCATAGACGAGTCAGCGGAAGCAACAATATCTGAGTACAGACATAAGTTAAACAAGTTGCCATAAGATGGCTAGCACAAACTGGGATACAGATCGAAAGTGGCGTCTGGCTCCGGGGCTCCAGCATCTGGTTGCGATAACCAGGTAGAAGGGAAAGGGGGAAAAGAAGGAGAAAAGCAACCATGAGTACTCATCCAAAGTACTCGCAAGCAAGGAGCTACACTACATATGCATGGGTATATGTGTAAAGGGCCATATCGGTGGACTGAACTGCATGATGCCAGAATAAGAGGGGGATAGCTAATCCTGTCGAAGACTACGCTTCAGGCCACCTCCATCTTGCAGCATGTGGAAGAGAGTAGATGGTAAGTTCACCAAGTAGCATCGCATAGCATAATCCTACCCGGCGATCCCCTCCTCGTCGCCCTGTTAGAGAATGGTCACTGGGTTGTATCTGGCACTTGGAAGGGTGTGTTTTATTAAGTATCCGGTTCTAGTTGTCATAAGGTCAAGGTACAACTCCGGGTCGTCCTTTTACCGAGGGACACGGCTATTCGAATAGATAAACTTCCCTGCAGGGGTGCACCACATAACCCAACACGCTCGATCCCATTTGGCCGGACACACTTTTCTGGGTCATGCCCGGCCGCGGAAGGTCAGCACGCCGGTCTAAATCCTATGCGCGCAGGGGTCTGGGCCCATCGCCCATTACACACCTGCACGTTGCGTACGCGGCCGGAAGCAGACCTAGCCCCCTTAATACAAGTGCGAGCTTATGGTCCAATGCGGCGCGCGCCGCTCAGTCGCTGACGTCACGAAGGCTTCGGCTGATACCTCGACGTCGAGTGCCCATAACTGTTCCCGCGTAGTTGGTTAGTGCGTATAGACCAAATGGCCAGACTCAGATCAAATACCAAGAACTTGTTAAGCGTGTTATTTTTAAGTATCCGCGGACGCCGACCAGGGCCAGGCCCACCTCTCTCCTAGGTGGTCTCAACCTGCCATGTCGCTCCGCCACAAAGTAACAGTCGGGGGCCGTCAGGAACCCAGGCCCACCTCTACCGGGATGGAGCCACCTGTCCTTTCAGCCCCCTCATCAGAACCACTTGCGTGTACTCAACGAGCTGACCCGACTTTAGTCACCACATGTGTCATGTATATAAAGTATATAGAATATACCCGTGATCACCTCCCGAAGTGACCACGGCCCAGTAGTATAGCATGGCAGACGGACAAGAGTGTAGGGCCACTGATGGAACATGTGACGCCCCCGATTCAATCGTACACTAATCATGCACGCAAATGTTTACGATCAAGATCAGGGACTCACGGGAAGATATCATAACACAACTCTACAACATAAATAAGTCATACAAGCATCATAATACAAGCCAGGGGCCTCGAGGGCTCGAATACAAGTGCTCGATCATAGACGAGTCAGCGGAAGCAACAATATCTGAGTACAGACATAAGTTAGACAAGATTGCCTTAAGAAGGCTAGCACAAAAGTAGCAACGATCGAAAAGGCAAGGCCTCCTGCCTGGGACCTCCTAACTACTCCTCGAAGCTGAACTCCATGTAGAATCATCCTCAGGATCTCTAGCTCCTGGACTCCAGCATCTGGTTGTGACAACTAGGTATAGAAAGGGGAAAAGAGGGAGAAAAGCAACCGTGAGTACTCATCCAAAGTACTCGCAAGCAAGGAGCTACACTACATATGCATGGGTATATGTGTAAAGGGCCATATCGGTGGACTGAACTGCAGAATGCCAGAATAAGAGGGGGATAGCTAATACTGTCGAAGACTACGCTTCTGGCAGCCTCCATCTTGCAGCATGTAGAAGAGAGTAGATTGAAGTCCTCCAAGTAGCATCGTATAGCATAATCCTACCCGGCGATCCCCTCCTCGTCGTCCTGTTAGAGAGCGATCACCGGGTTATATCTGGCACTTGGAAGGGTGTGTTTTATTAAGTATCAAGTTCTAGTTGTCATAAGGTCAAGGTACAACTCCGGGTCGTCCTTTTACCGAGGGACACGGCTATTCGAATAGATAAACTTCCCTGCAGGGGTGCACCACATAACCCAACACACTTGATCCCATTTGGCCGGACACACTTTCCTGGGTCATGCCCGGCCTCGGAAGATCAACACGTCGCAGCCCCACCTAGGCTCAACAGAGAGGTCAGCACGCCGGTCTAAATCCTATGCGCGCAGGGGTCTGGGCCCATCGCCCATTGCACACCTGCACATTGCGAGGGCGGCCGGAAGCAGACCTAGCCTAGCAGGCGTTCCAGTCCAATCCGGTGCGCGCCGCTCCGTCGCTGACGTCAAGAAGAGCTTCGGCTGATACCACGACGTCGAGTGCCCATAACTGTTCCCGCGTAGTTGGTTAGTGCGTATAGACCAAATGGCCAGACTCAGATCAAATACCAAGATCTCGTTAAGCGTGTTAAGTATCCGCGAACGCCGACCAGGGCCAGGCCCACCTCTCTCCTAGGTGGTCTGAACCTGCCCTGTCGCTCCGCCACAAGGTAACAGTCGGGGGCCGTCAGGAACCCAGGCCCACCTCTACCGGGATGGAGCCACCTGTCCTTTCAGCCCCTCATTAGAATCACTTGCGTGTACTCCTCGAGCCGACCCGACTTTAGTCACCACATGTATCATGTATAAAGTATATAGTATATACCCGTGATCACCTCCCGCAGTGATCACGGCCCAGTAGTATAGCGTGGCCGACGGACAAGAATGTAGGGCCATTGATGGAACACTAGCATCCTATACTAAGCAGTAGGATAGCAGGTAAGGGTAACAACTGTAGCAACAATGACAGGCTATGCATCAGGATAGGATTAACGGAAAGCAGTAACATGCTACACTACTCTAATGCAAGCAGTATAGAGAAGAATAGGCGATATCTGGTGATCAAGGGGGGGCTTGCCTGGTTGCTTTGGCAAGAAGGAGGGGTCGTCAACACCGTAGTCGTACTGGGTAGCAGCGGCGTCGGTCTCGGTATCTAACGAGAGAAGAGGGGGAAGAAACAATAAATATAATGGAAACATAAGCATGACAATGGAAGACATGTCAATGTGCGGGGCTAGGTGTGCCCTAACGCGGTAGGAGGTGGTACCGGCGAAGGGGGGAAACATCCGGGAAAGTATTCCCGGTGTTTCGCGTTTTTGGACAGATGAACCGGAATGGGAAAGTTGCGTGTGTGCTATGCTAGGGATGTGTGGCGGACGAACGGGCTGCGTATCCGGATTCGTCTCGTCATTCTGAGCAACTTTCATTTACAAAGTTTTTCCATCCGAGCTACGGTTCATTTTATATTAATTTAAAAAGGATTTTATCTTTTTCTAGAATTAACAGAATTAATTTAATTAGAAAAAGGTAATTATGACGTCAACATGATGTCAGCAGTCAACGTTGACCGTTGACCTGGTCAACCTGACAGGTGGGTCCCACCTGTTAGGGACTGCTTAGCTAATTAATAGTAGTTAATTAGGTTAACTAGTTATTAGGTTAATTAATCTTAATTAGTTAATTAAAAAATTAATTAAGTTAATTATTTAATTATTTAATTAATTAATTGATATTTTATTTATTATTATTTTTGATTTTTTAATTATTATTTTATTTAACTATTTTATATAAAAACGTTCTGGGCGTGGGGCCCATCTGTCATAGGCCCTAGGGGACATAGCGGGTCGGCCAACGGGCGCCGCCCGAACGGGCGAGGGGAAAGCGGGCGACGGGCGAACTGGTGCGGGTGCTCGCACCCGACGCCAGGAGAGGCGAGGGCGAGCGCGCCTGGGGGCCTCGGTGGCCGGCGACGACAGGAGCAGCGCCGGGTGCGGGGAGCTGCGGGGCACACATGCCGGCGAGACGAGCAGTGGCGGCCTTTGGCAGGTGCGGGGGAGCGCGGTAGGCACCGGCGGCCACCGCACAAGCGGCAGCAAGGCGCAAGGCCGCGCGGGCGGGGCGCCGTGAGTGCGGGCGCCGGACGCGCACGCGCGTAGATTGCCGCGGTGGTGGTGCGAGAAGGTGAGGATGGCCGGAGCGACGGAGTGGGGAGGCGACATCAGCGTGCCCCAAGGGCGCGATGGGGGTCGCCACAGGCACGGTTCGCGCGCGCGCTTCGGCACGGCCAGGAGCCGGGGCGCGGCGACGTGGTCGCACGGGCAGGTGCGAGAGAGAGAGCGGAGGAGGAGAGGGGGGAGCTCACGGTGGGAGTTGTAGGGGTACGGGGCAGCGGGGGGCGAGGAGGTCGTCGGGGACGACGCGGATGGAGTGGAGGCAGGCCGGCGGGGAGGAGGAAGCAGGCCGGCGAGGTGGTCCTCCAGGCGATGGTGACGACAAGGGGGCGACGGGGTGGCTCCGGTGGGGCTCGCGGAGCTCCAGGCGGCGGTGGACGGCGACGGGCGGGCGCAGGGCGTCGGGGGCAACGGGATCGGGCCGATCCCGATCCAGATCGATGGGGAAGGAGAAGGGGATCGTGGGGGAGTGGGGGCGAGTGGGGCGTCGGTGGGGGGTTAGGGTTACACCGGGTGGATGGATAAGGGAAGAGGGGGTGGCCGGTTGGGCCAGTTGGGCCGGCCATTGTGGCATGCTGGTCCAGTTGGGCCAGGGAGTGGGGGTTTATCCTTTTGATTTTTTTGTTTTCTTTTCTTCTTTTTATTTTTATTTTTCTACTCTGTTTTATTTTAGATAAACATTGTTTTTAGCTTAGAAAAAAATGATAACAACTCCTAAATTGATGTTTGAGAACCACCCACTGCCATAAATGTTTTACCCCGAAATAAATTAGTTTAGAATTTTATTAATCGAAAAAGGTATTTACTTAATTGTTTTGTTGCAGTTCTAATCACTTTAGAGTAATTAATTATTTTATAAAAATGTTGTTTCTCCACCAATACTATCGATGATTTAATTGTCACAATAAGAACATTTTAGTTTTGAGAATTGAAAACTTTTATTATTTGACTTAAATTCAAATTTGAATTTCAATCGGTTTTAAACTAACTCGAGATTAACTACAGTGACAGAGGTGACGTGGCATCATTAACGAGGGATTACTGTAGCCTAAGTATCCGGGCGTCACAGAACACTAGCATCCTATACTAAGTAGTAGGATAGCAGGTAAGGGTAACAACTGTAGCAACAATGACAGGCTATGCAACAGAATAGGATTAACCGAAATCAGTAACATGCTATACTACTCTAATGCCAGCAGTATAGAGAAGAATAGGCGATATCTGGTGATCAAGGGGGGGGGCTTGCCTGGTTGCTCTGGCAAGTAGGGGTCGTCAACAACGTAGTCGGTCGGGGCACCAGCAGCGGCGTCGGTCTCGTAGTCTATCGGAGAGAAGAGGGGGAAGAAACAATGAATACAATGCAAACAGATGCATATCGATGCATGACATGACAAGTAACGGTGCTAGGTGTGCCCTAACGCGGTATGAGGTGATACCGGTGAAGGGGTAAACATCCGGGAAAATATCCCCGGTGTTTCGCGTTTTCGGACAGACGAAACGGAGGGGGAAAGTTGTGTGTTCGCTATGCTAGGGATGTGTGGCGGTCGAACCGGCTGCGTATCCGGATTCGTCTCATCGTTCTGAGCAATTTTCATGTACAAAGTTTTTCCATCTGAGCTATGGTTTATTTTATATTAATTTTTAAAGTTTTAAATCATTTTCTAAATTACTTTTAATTCAAGTTGACCAAGTCAATTTAACTAGTAAAAAAGAGAGCTGTGACCCACATGTCATGGACTATTTACCTAAAAATTAAATAAACCTAACTTATTTAATTGGGGGCCTACATGTCATCTACTATTAGGCTAACTTAGCACTAATTAATACTACTAGCTAAACCTAGTACTAAAAGGGGCCGGCCACACACACGGCACACACACAGCACGCAACACACGGTGCTAGAGGTTAAAACTATCTTCTGTTAACAAAAGATAGCATTTTGTGATTTTCATAGGATTTAATATATGCATCAAATTGATTTGATCTAGTGGGATAAAATGGAGTTTGTCAAGTATACTACCTTCACATAATCTTTTTGCTCTTGTTAACAGTCGTTTATGCGCTGTCTAGGGGCTGTCTAGAGGGTTAGTTATTGTAGAAATTGAAAAGCTAGCTAGCAGCTACAGTTGCTAGCAGGAGTAGTACAGGCGGAGCATTAGCAGTGGTGTGGCGCGGGCGATGCAGTGGCGGGGAGCACGTTGGGGAGGCGCGGGCGCAGCGGCGGTTGGCGAGCAGGGGCATGGCATGAGCGTGGCACGCGCGAGGGAGCGGAGCTCCGGGCGCGGCCACGGGATTTCGCAGGCAGCTGCGGACGCTCGCCGGAGCGGCACTATAGGCGGCAGTAGGTCGAGCCGAGCGCACTAGGGAGCAGCCCTTTTCCGAGCGCATCCAGGGGCGCCCGCACAAGGCTGTGGGGTGGCCGGATTCAAGAGCAACTTCGCCGTCTGGCGGCGGCACTAGCATTGGTTCGATGGGGGTAGTGCTTCGGTCCGAAATCGATCAATTTGATCGCTGCGTTTGTTCCACGGGGGCCTAATGAGGCTACCGGCGACGCACAGGACCAACTGGTCAACGGAGACCATGCTGGCGACGAATACAAAGGGCAGCGACGGCGGAGCTATGCGGGCGAGCTATAGGGCGAGAGGGAGAGGGGTAGAGGGTGCACGGCACCGGCGGCTCACAGCGTTGTCAAGTAGCAGCACGGGGAGGCCCGGGAGGTCGCGGTGCGGCAGATCAACGACGACGTCGCGGTGGCTGAGGCGGAGAAGAGCGAATCGAAGGAGACGTTCGGTGGTTCCCCCGCCTCGATCCTGGGGCGCCGGCGACATGGTTGAAGACGAGGGTCCTCCTGGACACCTCGGGTCGGCGAGGGTTGGCCGGTGGCCATGGCTATAGTGAGCGGCGGCGACGGCTTTGCTCGGGAGAGAAGCAAGCGGCGCGGGGAAGAGGGATTGAGGGCTAGGGTTCGCTGGGGGGTTGGGGGCTCGGCCTTATACTCCAAGGGGACCGGGGGATGGCCGGCACGCGCCATGGCGCGGCCATGGTCGGTCGGATGTCCGCCACGATCCCCTGCCTCCCTGTAGCAGGAGGTTGGGGATGAGTGGGGGTGCGGGCTGGGCCAGTTGGGCTGGCCTGGCTGTCAGCTGGGCCGGTTGGCCCAGTGGGGGTCCCTTTTCTTTTCTTTTCTTTTTTACTTTTTATTTATTTTACCTTTTCTGTTTTTGTTTTGTTTCCTATTATTTTAGTTTTAGTAAAATATACACGTAGCATCTAAATTAGTATTTCAACTTAGTCCATAGTCACAAAAAGTCTAATCCTCAAATAAATTAGTTTGACATTTTATTAATTACAAAAGGTATTTAAATAATTGTTTTTACTGCTGTTTTATTCATCCTATAGTATTTAATTATTTTATAAAGGTGTGGTTTCTCCACCATAATAACCTATGGAATATTTGGTTCACTCCGAACATTTTAGTTTTAATATTTGAAAACTTTTATTGTTTGCTTGATTTTGAATTTGAATTTGAATCGGTTTCGAACTAGCGCGAGATTAGCAACAGTAATCTAAGTGGCATGGCATCATTAGCAGGAAATTACTGTAGCTTAATTATCCGGGCTTCACAATTCTCCTCCACTACAAGAAATCTCGTCCCGAGATTTAAGAGATAGTGAAAGGGGGAAGGTTTGGTAACGAATCTAGCGGGTCTTCTCATCCTGGCTTGCTCTTCTCGAAGAGGCCGGTCCAATACATTGATGTCTTCATTTCTCTGCTCTAGGTCATCATGCTGAAGTCGGCATCCTTTCTTCTGGAACTCAATCGTAC
Source organism: Aegilops tauschii subsp. strangulata (assembly GCF_002575655.3). Lineage (NCBI taxonomy): Eukaryota > Viridiplantae > Streptophyta > Magnoliopsida > Poales > Poaceae > Aegilops > Aegilops tauschii. The sequence continues at coordinate 395,448,235 of NC_053037.3, forward strand.
TTACGAATGTATAAAGGGGGTATTCCGGGAGAACGGACCTCTGCAAGGTTGACTATCTGGTAGCTAACATCGGGGAAGGTGGCGGAAAGTAACTCTCAAACTGGAACTTAAGAAAATATCGAGAGCAAAGTAAGAAGGTACCATGAGAAGTTTCAAGCGGGTAGGCAATCGTTCGATGCCTGAAACATAGTGTAAAAGGGGTCCAGAGCAATGGGAATAAGTTTTGTGTCTGATACCAGAATTGATGATCTCTTGGAAGGTGGCTCGTGAATTATATACGAGGCCACGCACGAGGAACAACCTTGGGAACAGGGGGTGTACAGGAGAGTCAGGTTTCGATCCTGTGGAACTGGGGGTTATGGGCCCACCATGTGGATTAAAAGTAGGACGAACGGTGACATCTTGCACGGTCATGATAGCAAGACATGTCAGAGGGTAGCCTGTCGATTATGTCGGCAACAACGTCGGTACCAAGGGCGAGGGACGAAGAGAACCATTTTCCTACTCGTTGAACGAGGCGGACCAATAGGCAAAGTTCTCGTCCATCGGTGGTTACCGAATGTCATCAACAATAGTAACACGGTCTTACTGACAAGGTTGTACAACAGGGTGTTTACATAAGCATCGAATCATTACTGCTTAGATCATATAAACCACGAGAAAGGTTAAACAAGACAATGGAAAAGAAAAGGTGATCAGCATATTAAATAGAACAATGGAAAGGAAAATGTGTTTAAACACATATTTCAGGGGTATATCCTTCCCAAGGACAAGCAGAGTATGGATCCATGACAGGATATAACGTAGAAAACCCTTTAGGAAAGGGGGAAGAAATTTCATGACATTACCCATACAACAGTGTTTGGATAATTGATAAAGAGAATTTAGCATTGTGCTTCAAGTGCTCTTATCGATGATCGGAGTAGCACAGTCATGCTTCGAGATAGCATTGACATGGTCATCAGGTAAAGATCAGGCTATGGATACACAAAGGATCCATCAGGAACAACTTATAGAATAAGTCTTACAATTTCCTCATGGAAGAATGCATAACCTTGCCAAAAGCAAGCTATAACAATAGACCCTCCGGCCAGGTGTGCCAGGCATGACATCACCTTACCGGGTCATATAAAGACCAATGTTATAACTCTTTAAATATGTTCCAACCATCATATCTGACCGAGATTCAGATCTGATTGTTGTCAGGATACCTCAGACTTAGGATGCCTGAGAAGAGAAGGTGCAACACATATTGACGGGAGGACATTGTAAGATTCTTGGGAAATGAACCATGGAAGCGAGTTCCAAAACAACAGTTCATCATTAAACCAAGGAGAGGATGAGGGGGTGGCTGATCGACTCAGCGACAATTCCTCGAGATTTCCAAAAAGATGGATTACCACAATCATGTGAACAAGGAGATAACATTTGTCAGATCAATTGATATAATGATGTATGTTCGAGGAAAACATACACAATTAAACATTGGTTGGAAGGTGCACCTGAGATATGGGCTTAGGTAGGAACGATGTCAGAATGGTGTTTCAATAACCGATGCTCTAAGAATGAACTGTCGACCATTAACTTCGAGCAATAGGGTTGCTAGAAGTTTGGAATTACACCGCACATTTCATTTGTTGGTATTCCGGTTAGCAATAATACAGGGACCAAGAATTGAACGGAGATTGCGAGAAGTATCACTTGAATCAAGAATTCTTAAGAGGTGGTGAAATTCTCACGACATTCTTGACATAAAAGATGGTAATACTTCAAGGTAAAGAAGAACAAATGATGGGTAGCAAGGAACTCAAGGTATAACACAGAAAACGAACAAGTTTGTGTTGAACAGAAGGCAATAAAGTGGTCGATGATTAACACAAAACATCGAGGGCAAGGATGGTATTTCTCAACATGGATTCAATCGATATCTTTGAAGAGCTCGGAATGTTGATGATGATCATGACACATTTGTCGAGAGGTTTCATGAAGATATAATCGCTCATTGACAACATCAAGCAAAAGAAAGGATGGAGCGAAAAGTTATTAAAACCACGGATATGACACAAAATCGAAATCAAGTCTCTTGTTCGAGGAGAAATGATATGACGAGTAAGATGGAAGTAAGATTAGCTCACCGTCAAAAAATTGTGCTCTGGGAAGAAGGACCAGGTAGCACAGTTAAAATCGGCACGACAAGGATATAGCCAAACAGGCTAGGAATGACGTGATTGAGTTCAAACTCGTAAGTAATGAAGGTTACCAAGAGTTGCTTAATCGCGATGCGGACTCGAGTCAGTTATCGCTGTCTTTGAGTGTTTAATAACTCAGAGCCCATGAAAAATTGGAATCAATGAGAATGTAGCACTTGATGAAGAACTCATAAGAAGTTATGCAGTTCCGTGATAATCTCGAGATACCAGGGGGTAATACTCGAAGGAAGATTGACATAGGGGTTGCGGAGATGTATTGATCCGCAGAAGACAAGTGTTTTCACTTGCTTGAGAAATGGGATCAAGTAGAAAATATGGTCGGAACCACGATCATAAATGATCAAACCACGGAAACAAGATGAACTTATAACAAGGGGGTAATTATTTTTACAAGCAGCTTCCATGATAAGTTATACATCGTGTCCATGGGCATGAACGCAAGGTTCAAGGTCGACTCCCACTTCTTCAATGTATAACCTTCCATTCACTAATCGCTTTGATAAAGGCATTAGTGTTGAAAGTTTTACCTGGTGAAATACCAGATGAGTATGACTCGTGAAAACTTCCGAGTTCACACATATTAAGGAAGGCATAGGTTCAACCCGTCAGGGTATCATGGAAACATATACCACAAGCTTCAATAGTAAATACCACCAGCTCGAAAACAGAGCATGGTTGAGAAAACAGAGGATACAATTTACCCAAGGCTTTATATATCCGTGGAAACACTCACAAGGTTATTTGAATATGAAGGACACTGTCGGATAATAATCCAACAAGAGGTCCGGTGGTTTACAACGGAGCTGATGTGAGTATCGGTACTCTATCAAAGGAAGAAGGAATGCAAGTGCATCGGATTATAGAAACAACTGACTAACTCAAAGCTTAAATGTAAAGGAATTATGAATTCCAAGACAAGAGATCGGAAGCAATGCTCTGATTAGGGATGGATAAGCTGAATAGACTTAGGGATACAACTGATCAAGGCATTGATTGGTCAAGAACCAGCTCATATCCAAATGACGTCTGAGCCGGAAGAATGAATTCTAGGATCTGATTGAGGATTGCGAGCATTCGCAACAAATTGAATCAACGGACTCAAAATGATAATGACAAGGGATGCCAAAAAGATTACAAGACTTATGGGATTAAACATAATGCAAGCAAGCAAGAATTTCAAGAGCAATAGACTGCTTAGGATTTTCGACAGATCAAATAGTATCTCGAAGACTTTTGTGAAACACATGAACAACTGGGAATGAGCGGATACTCGATAGTGCGAGGAATTAACCGTAGGGGTATTCATGTGGCTAAGAATTGTAAGGCAGTAGGCACAAAGTATTGTCGAAACAATAGAGAGAATTTCGAGGTATCTTGTAATAACAAGATCAACGGGGAATGATTGTATGAAGGGATTATTAATTCTATGCCCCCGGTTCCTTAGTTGTGCTCAGTTTTCCCCATTCGTTAACTTTTTCCTCACTTTTCCCCATGCGTCGGGTTTTCTGCTTTCACATTTTCCTCACTTTTGCCCCCAAAAAATTGCTCAAAATCCCTCACTTTTCCCCATGTGGGGAAAACTGAGCACAACTAAGGAATTGGGGGCACAGATGGAATAATCCCTTGTATGAATGGAAAGTGTATGCAGTTTTCATAGGGGTTGGCGGTGGAAGGAAATCGCAAATGCGATGGTACAAAGACTCGAGAGAACATCGTAGAATAACTTCGGAATCTTCTAGTGCAGCAGGCGATAATCTGAAGTGAGGGGCTCTCCGGGAGAAAGTACTTTCGAGAACCTAAAGTTAGTTTTGTTTTAAGCAAAATCATTTAACCCGAATAGAAGAGAGCTCAGAGTCCCAGAGTAAAGATTGAGGAGTAAAAAGATCCTAATACCACCCAATGGTGACGTGGGCCCGTAAGCCGCACAGCCATGTTAGTAAAAGTTTTGCAATGTCTAGACTCAACTTCGGCCAAGGAGTGTGGAAGGGGGATTCCTACAGGCAGTCGGCTCTGATACCAACTTGTGATCGAACCATGATTCAATCGTACACTAATCATACACGCAAACGTGTACGATCAAGATCAGGGACTCATGGGAAGATATCACAACACAACTCTAAAAATAAAATAAGTCATACAAGCATTATAATACAAGCCAAGGGCCTCGAGGGCTCGAATACAAGTGCTCGATCATAGACGAGTCAGCGGAAGCAACAATATCTGAGTACAGACATAAGTTAAACAAGTTGCCATAAGATGGCTAGCACAAACTGGGATACAGATCGAAAGAGGCGCAGGCCTCCAGCCTGGGATCCTCCTAAACTACTCCTGGTCGTCGGCGGTGGCGTCTGGCTCCTGGGTTCCAGCATCTGGTTGCGACAACCAGGTAGAAGGGAAAGGGGGAAAAGAAGGAGAAAAGCAACCGTGAGTACTCATCCAAAGTACTCGCAAGCAAGGAGCTACACTACATATGCATGGGTATATGTGTAAAGGGCCATATCGGTGGACTGAACTGCAGAATGCCAGAATAAGAGGGGGATAGCTAATCCTGTCGAAGACTACGCTTCAGGCCACCTCCATCTTGCAGCATGTCGAAGAGAGTAGATGGTAAGTTCACCAAGTAGCATCGCATTGCATAATCCTACCCGGCGATCCCCTCCTCGTCGCCCTATTAGAGAGCGATCACTGGGTTGTATCTGGCACTTGGAAGGGTGTGTTTTATTAAGTATCCGGTTCTAGTTGTCATAAGGTCAAGGTACAACTACGGGTCGTCCTTTTACCGAGGGACACGGCTATTCGAATAGATAAACTTCCCTGCAGGGGTGCACCACATAACCCAACACACTCGATCCCATTTGGCCGGACACACTTTTCTGGGTCATGCCCGGCCGCGGAAGATCAACACGTCGCAGCCCCAACTAGGCACAACAAAGAGGTCAGCACGGCGGTCTAAATCCTATGCGCGCAGGGGTCTGGGCCCATCGCCCATTGCACACCTGCACGTTGCGTACGCGGCCGGAAGCAGACCTAGCCCCCTTAATACAAGTGTGAGCTTATGGTCCAATGCGACGCGCGCCGCAGTCGCTGACGTCACGAAGGCTTCGGCTGATACCTCGACGTCGAGTGCCCATAACTGTTCCCGCGTAGTTGGTTAGTGCGTATAGACCAAATGGCCAGAATAAGATCAAATACCAAGAACTCGTTAAGCGTGTTATTTTTAAGTATCTGCGGACGCCGACCAGGGCCAGGCCCACCTCTCTCCTAGCTGGTCTCAACCTGCCATGTCGCTCCGCCACAAAGTAACAGTCGGGGGCCGTCAGGAACCCAGGCCCACCTCTACCGGGATGGAGCCACCTGTCCTTTCAGCCCCCTCATCAGAACCACTTGCGGGTACTCAACGAGCTAACCCGACTTTAGTCACCACATGTGTCATGTATATAAAATATATAGAATATACCCGTGATCACCTCCCGAAGTGATCATGGCCCAGTACTATAGCATGGCAGACGGACAAGAATGTAGGGCCACTGATGGAACACTAGCATCCTATACTAAGCAGTAGGATAGCAGGTAAGGGTAACAACTGTAGCAACAATGACAGGCTATGCAACAGAATAGGATTAACCGAAATCAGTAACATGCTACACTACTCTAATGCAAGCAGTATAGAGAAGAATAGGCGATATCTGGTGATCAAGGGGGGGCTTGCCTGGTTGCTCTGGCAAGTAGGGGTCGTCAACAACGTAGTCGGTCGGGGCACCAGCAGCGGCGTCGGTCTCATAGTCTACCGGAGAGAAGAGGGGGAAGAAACAATGAATACAATGCAAACAGATGCATATCGATGCATGACATGACAAGTAACGCTGCTAGGTGTGCCCTAACGCGGTCTGAGGTGATACCGGTGAAGGGGGAAACATCCGGGAAAATATCCCCGGTGTTTCGCGTTTTCGGACAGACGAAACGGAGGGGGAAAGTTGCGTGTTCGCTATGCTAGGGATGTGTGGCAGTCGAACGGGCTGCGTATCCGGATTCGTCTCGTCGTTCTGAGCAATTTTCATGTACAAAGTTTTTCCATCTAAACTACGGTTTATTTATATTAATTTTTAAAATTTTAAATCATTTTCTAAATTACTTTTAATTCAAGTTGACCAAGTCAATTTGACTAGTCAAAAAGAGAGCGGTGACCCACATGTCATGGACTATTTACCTAAAAATTAAATAAACCTAACTTATTTAATTGGGGGCCTACATGTCATCTACTATTAGGCTAACTTAGCACTAATTAATACTACTAGCTAAACCTAGTACTAACAAGGGCCGGCCACACACACGGCACACACACAGCACGCAACACACGGTGCTAGAGGTTAAAACTGTCTTCTGTTAACAAAAGATAGCATTTTGTGATTTTCATAGGATTTAATATATGCATCAAATGGATTTGATCTAGTGGGATAAAATGGAGTTTGTCAAGTATACTACCTTCACATAATCTTTTTGCTCTTGTTAACAGTCGTTTAGGCGCTGTCTAGGGGCTGTCTAGAGGGTTAGTTATTGTAGAAATTGAAAAGCTAGCTAGCTGCTACAGTTGTTGGAATTTTTGTAATCCTGTCGCACTAGTCACTTAGGTTTGTTTTTCAGCAAATAAACCAGTCCATGCAACGTGAGCCTGTTCACGGCTGGATCGGGCAGTAGCTTGGTCGTTAGCACGACGCCTTGTGCGTGGTCAAGGGACGTGGGATGGCGCGTCCGCTTAGCTTGGTCATGGCGCAAGATTAGGATCAATCTGTTAGTCTGTTGAGCTATTAATAAAATGAGAAAACCAGAAAAGCTGCAGGATCAATCTGTTAGTCTGTTGAGCTATTAATAAAACGAGAAACCCAGAAAAGCTGCATAAGTTGCACGCAGCGCAAAACCTCTCTCTCTCTCTCGTGTGTGTGTGTGAGTTCATCTTGTGAGTTCTTCCCTGGTTCAGCTACAACAAGTGGCATCAGAGCCTCCGATCAAGGGCTGAGAACCATGGCCGGCGGACGAGGTTCGCAGGCGCCGGCAGGGACGCCGGTGTTGGATCAGCGCGCCCGCACGCAGAGCCGCGGGCGGAGCCCCGTGCGGCATGGAGGACGCGCTGTGGTCGTTTGGGAGAGCACCAGGGAGGTCGGCGGCGGCGACGTCGTCTGGCCCATGCTGACGCGGACCAACTATGCCCAGTGGTCCGTGGTCATGATGGTGAACCTGCAGGCGAAGATGCTCTGGGACGCGGTCGCGACGGGGGATGCCCCGGTCCGCGAGGATCGCAGTGCGTTGGCGGCGATACTGCGCTCCAGCCAGAGGAGATGCACGCGTCGCTCGCCACCAAGGAGACGGCGAAGATGGCATGGGACACCATCAAGATTTAGCGCGTCGGCATTGAGCGCGTCCGCGAGGCGAATGCGTAGAAGCTCCGCAAGGAGTTTGAGGCCATCTCGTTCCGGGATGGCGAGACGGTGGACGAGTTCTCCATGCACATCTCAGGGCTCGCCGGTTCTCTCCGCTCGCTCGGAGACACACTTGAAGAGGTAAAAGTCGTTCGCAAGTTCCTGTGTGTTGTTCCTGCCAAGTACTCTCAGGTGGCCATCGCCATCGAGACCATGCTCGACGTCACGACCATGTAGGTGGATGAGCTCACCGGCCGGCTGCGGGTCGTCAAGGATCGCCTAGAGGAGGACAACAACGACGGCGGCTCGGGTAGCCGTCTACTTCTCACTGAAGAGGAGTGGTACGCCCGTTTGAAGGACAAGGAGCAGGGCGGCAGCTCCTCCGGTGGGAACAGCGGACGTGGCCGTGGCCGTGGCGGTGGGTGCAACAACAGCGGGCGAGACAAGGCGCCGAAGCACAATGGCAAGTGCCACAATTGCGGCATGTGGGGGCACTTCGCCCGCGAGTGTCACAAGCCACGCCAGGAGCGGCGTGAAGGCGGCGAGGAGGCCCACCTCGCCCAAGGAGAAGACGACCAGCCGGCAATCCTGCTGGCTCAGGTGTGCGACGAGGTCGTGCATGACGCGGCGCCGGACGAGAACAGCCGGCGCGATGACGCCCCAACAGGCGTGGCGTTGGCGCCGAGCGGCAGCCGCGGCAACAGTCCGGGCGCGATTGAGGTGGTGAACCTCAACGAGGAGCGCGTCGTGCCGGTGGACGCGGGCACCGGGGTGTGGTACTTCGACACCGGCGCGAGCAACCACATGACCGGCGACAAGGAGTTGTTCGCCACGCTTGACGAATCGATCAAGGGCACGGTCAAGTTCGGGGACGGATCGCTCGTCAGCATCTGCGGGCGCGGCACGATCGTCTTTGAGTGCCGCCAGAAGGGTCACCGCGCGCTCACGGACGTGTACCTGATCCTGAGGCTACGCAGCAACATCATAAGCCTCGGCCAGTTGGACGAGCTCGGCTGCAAGACGGTGGTCGAGGGCGGTGTGCTGGAGCTGTTCGACCGCGACCGCGCGCTGCTCGCGCGGGTGGCGCGCTCCAAAAACAGGCTGTACACCATCAGGCTGAAGATGGCGGCGCCCGTGTGCCTCCTGTCCGTCATGCAGGACGAGGCCTGGCTATGGCATGGATGCTACGGTCACCTGAACTTCCGCTCTCTTCGCGCTCTCGCTGAGAAGGGCATGGCAGAGGGCGTGCCGTCGATCGAGCGTGTCGAAGAATTCTGCGACGGGTGCGCTCTTGGGAAGCAGCACCGTGTCCCGTTCCCGCGGGCGTCCAAGTATCGCACCGAGCATGGGCTCGAACTGGTCCACAGCGACCTGTGCGGGCCGATCAAGCCAGCCATGGCGGGCGGCTACAGGTACTTCTTGTTAATGGTTGATGATCATAGTCGTTTCATGTGGATCAAGGTGATCAAGTCCAAGGATGAGGCATTCAAGCGCTTCAAGCGGGTCAAGGCGCTCGCGGAGGCGACGCCGGGCAGGAAGCTCCTGGCGTTTCGCTCTGATCGCGGTGGCGAGTTCAACTCCGCCGCGTTCCGGGAGTACTGCGACGAGCACGGCATCAAACACTGCAACACCGCCCCTTACACACCACAGCAAAACGGCGTCGTCGAGCGCCGCAATCAGACGGTGGTGGAGATGGCGCGCTGTCTTCTGAAGAGCATGGGCATGCCGGCGATCTTCTAGGACGAGGCCGTGCACACCATGGTCTATCTGCTGAACCGCGCGCCCACACGCAGTCTGGATGGGCGAACTCCGTACGAGGCGTGGCACAACCGAAAGCCCAAGGTACATCATCTTCGTGTGTTTGGATGCGTAGCACATGTGAAGCGTATCGGCCCCGGCATCGACAAGTTGGCTGATCGCTCGACACCCATGGTCTTCGTTGGCTACGAGGACGGCGCCAAGGCCTACCGGGTGTATGACCTGGTGACGAAGCAGCTGCGCGTCACGCGCGACGTGGTGTTCAAGGAGCACCGAAGATGGGACTGGAGCGGTGGCGCTGACGCGACGCCTACGCCGTGCGCCACATTTGAGGTGGTGTACTGTGACCTACCGACCGGCGGGCACCATGATCCGGGCGCAACACCGCAGCCCGCCACGCCCGAAGGGCCGGGCCTGGACAGCCCACCGCAGGCAACGCCGGGCACGCCGGCCCCACGCGCCCACAACTAGGCGATGCCACCGTCGCATGACACAGGACGGCATGACGTGGCGGTCGGTGCTGCACTGCGGTACAGGCGCATGGCCAGCATCGAGCAAGAGCTCGACGACGCCTGGGAGGAGGAGTAGGTGGAGGTGAACCACCTCTGCTTGCTAGCCGCGGAGGAACCAGGCGGCGTTGAGGAGGCAAGAGGGGATCCCAGCTGGAGGCGCGCGATGGAGGATGAACTGGACGCGATCAGGAGCAATGGCACCTGGGAGCTCGCCTTGCTCCTGCCTGGTCACGTCGCCATTGGCCTCAAGTGGGTGTTCAAGGTCAAAAAGGATCCAACTGGCAACATTGTGAAGCATAAGGCGAGGCTTGTCGCGAAAGGATATGTGCAGCGGCAGGGGGTGGACTTCGAAGAGGTCTTCACTCCAGTGGCGCGCATGGAGACCGTGCACGTCCTGCTCACACTCGCCGCGCACTCCGGGTGGCAAGTCCACCACATGGACGTCAAGTCCGCGTTTTTGAATGGCGAGCTGGTCGAAGAAGTGTACGTGCACCAGCCCCTCGGCTTCATCGATTCCGACAACGAGAACAAGGTGCTCAGGTTGTGCAAGGCGCTCTACGGGCTGCGCCAGGCTCCGTGCGCCTGGAACGCTAAGCTCGACGGCGAGCTCACCAACCTGGGCTTCGAACGAAGCCCCCTGGAGCACGCCGTGTACGGAAGGACAACTGAAGCGGGCGTCTTGCTTGTCGGCGTGTACGTCGACGATCTGGTGATCACCGGCACTGATGCGAAGGAGATCAAGAACTTCAAGGAGCAGATGCACCAGCTGTTCGACATGAGCGACCTTGGTCTCCTGAGTTACTACTTGGGGATCGAGGTTAAACGGCGTGAGGGCGTGATCACGTTGTGTCAAAGCACCTATGCAGAAAAGGTGCTGGAGCAGGCAGGTATGAAAGACTACAACCCAAGCCACACGCCCATGGAGCACCGGTTGCAGCTGATCAAGGGCGACACCGGTGGCGGCATCGACATCACCAAGTACCGGAGTGTTGTTGGGAGCCTACGCTACCTCTGCAACACTAGGCCAGACATCACACATGTCGTCGGCATCGTCATCCGGCACATGGAGGCGCCGGGCGCGCCACACTAGGCGGCGGTGAAGCAGATCCTCCGCTACGTCCGAGGGACCTCTGGCTATGGATGCTGCTACAGAAGGACCATGGAGGAAGCCGAGCTGGTGGGGTACAGCGACAGTGACCTCGCCGGCGACGTCAACGATCGCAAGAGTACAAGTGGGGTGGTGTTCTTCCTCAATGGCAGCCCGATCACATGGACATCACAGAAGCAGAAACTCGTCGCCCTCTCCTCTTGTGAAGCAGAGTACATGGCGGCGGCGTGCCAGGGCATCTGGCTGAGCCGTCTCTACGGCGAGCTTGCCGGGCATGACCCCATGATGGTGAAGCTGTTCATCGACAACAAGTCAGCAATCGCGCTGAGCAAGAACCCGGTGCATCACGATCGGAGTGAGCACATTGACATACGTTTTCATTTCATTCGTGAATGCATCGAGGATGGAAAGGTGCAGGTCGAGCATGTTGGGGCTGAAAGACAACTTGCTGATCTGCTCACCAAGGCACTAGGGCGCGTCAGATTTAGCTTGTTGCGTCAGTGGCTTGGTGTTGTCGAAGTGAAGGGATCTTAGGCAACAGGATTAGGTGGTGATTTGTTGGAATTTCTGTAATCCTGTCGCACTAGTCACTTAGGTTTGTTTTTCAGCAAATAAACCGGTCCATGCAACGTAAGCCTGTTCACGGCTGGATCGGGCAGTAGCTAGGTCGTTAGCACGACGCCTTGCGCGTGGTCAAGGGACGTGGGATGGCGCGTCCGCTTAGCTTGGTCATGGCGCAAGATTAGGATCAATCTGTTAGTCTGTTGAGCTATTAATAAAACGAGAAAACCAGAAAAGCTGCATAAGTTGCACGCAGTGCAAAACCTCTCTCTCTTGTGTGTGTGTGTGTGAGTTCATCTTGTGAGTTCTTCCCTGGTTCAGCTACAACAGCAGTTGCTAGCAGGAGTAGTACAGGCGGAGCATTAGCAGTGGTGTGGCGCGGCGATGCAGTGGCGGGGAGCACGTTGGGGAGGCGCGGGCACAGCGGCGGTTGGCGAGCAGGGGCATGCATGAGCGAGGCAGGCGCGAGGGAGCGGAGCTCCGGGCGCGGCCACGGGATTTCGCAGGCAGCGGCGGACGCTCGCCGGAGCGGCACTATAGGCGGCAGTAGGTCGAGCCGAGCGAACTAGGGAGCAGGCCTTTTCCGAGCGCATCCAGGGGCGCCCGCACAAGGCTGTGGGGTGGCCGGATTCAAGAGCAACTTCGCCGTCTGGCGGCAGCACTAGCATTGGTTCGATGGGGGTAGTGCTTCGGTCCGAAATCGATCAATTTGATCGCTGCGTTTGTTCCACGGGGGCCTAATGAGGCTACCGGCGACGCACAGGACCAACTGGTCAACGGAGACCATGCTGGCGACGAATACAAACGGCGGCGACGGCGGAGCTATGCGGGCGAGCTATAGGGCGAGAGGGAGAGGGGTAGAGGGTGCACGGCACCGGCGGCTCACAGCGTTGTCAAGTAGCAGCACGGGGAGGCCCGGGAGGTCGCGGTGCGGCAGATCAACGACGACATCGCGGTGGCTGAGGCGGAGAAGAGCGAATCGAAGGAGACGTTCGGTGGTTCCCCCGCCTCGATCCTGGGGCGCCGGCGACATGGTTGAAGACGAGGGTCCTCCTGGACACCTCGGGTCGGCGAGGGTTGGCCGGTGGCCATGGCTATAGTGAGCGGCGGCGACGGCTTTGCTCGGGAGAGAAGCAAGCGGCGCGGGGAAGAGGGATTGAGGGCTAGGGTTCGCTGGGGGGTTGGGGGCTCGGCCTTATACTCCAAGGGGACCGGGGGATGGCCGGCACGCGCCATGGCGCGGCCATGGTCGGTCGGATGTCCGCCACGATCCCCTGCCTCCCTGTAGCAGGAGGTTGGGGATGAGTGGGGGTGCGGGCTGGGCCAGTTGGGCTGGCCTGGCTGTCAGCTGGGCCGGTTGGCCCAGTGGGGGTCCCTTTTCTTTTCTTTTCTTTTTTACTTTTTATTTATTTTACCTTTTCTGTTTTTGTTTTGTTTCCTATTATTTTAGTTTTAGTAAAATATACACGTAGCATCTAAATTAGTATTTCAACTTAGTCCATAGTCACAAAAAGTCTAATCCTCAAATAAATTAGTTTGACATTTTATTAATTACAAAAGGTATTTAAATAATTGTTTTTACTGCTGTTTTATTCATCCTATAGTATTTAATTATTTTATAAAGGTGTGGTTTCTCCACCATAATAACCTATGGAATATTTGGTTCACTCCGAACATTTTAGTTTTAATATTTGAAAACTTTTATTGTTTGCTTGATTTTGAATTTGAATTTGAATCGGTTTCGAACTAGCGCGAGATTAGCAACAGTAATCTAAGTGGCATGGCATCATTAGCAAGAAATTATTGTAGCTTAATTATCCGGGCGTCACAAAATCAATATCAAACAAAGTCCAAATGCCACGAAACTCCACGATGATTTTTTATGGACCAGAAGGAAGGCAATGGGCCCTGGTTGCACCTGCGGGGTGCCCCGAGGGGGGCACAACCCACCAGGGCGCACCAGGAGGCCCTGGCGCGCCCTGGTGTGTTGTGCCCACCTCGGGTGCCCCCGGACCGCCTCTTTGCTCTATAAATACCCCAATATTCCAGAAATCGTAGAAGCATCGACGAAATATTCATGCAGCCGCCGCAGAGTCCAGAACCACCAAATCCAATCTAGACACCATCACGGAGGGGTTCACCACTTCCATTGGTGCATGTCCGATGATGCGTGAGTAGTTCTTTGTAGACCTTCGGGTCTGTAGTTAGTAGCTAGATGGCTTTCTCTCTCTCTCTCGCTGAATTCTCAATACAATGGTCTCTTGGAGATCCATATGATGTAACTCTTTTGCGGTGTGTTTGTTGGGATCTGATGAACTTCGAGTTTATGATCAGTTATATCTTTCTATATCCATGAAAGTTATTTGAGTTTCTTTGATCTCTTATATGCATGATCTCTCATAGCCTCGTATTTCTTCTCCGATATTTGGTTTTTTTGGCCAACTTGATCTATTTATCTTGCAATGGGAAGAGGTGCCCGGTAGTGGGTTCGATCTTACGGTGCTTGATCCCAGTGACAGGAAGGGAACCGACACATATATATCGTTGCTACTAAGGATAAAAGACGAGATCTATATTTACCGCCATATAGATAAACGGATCTTGTCTACATCATGTCATCGTTCTTATTGCATTACTCCGTTTTTCCATGAACTTAATACACTAGATGCATGTTGGATAGCGGCCGATGTGTGGAGTAATAGTAGTAGATGTAGGCAGGAGTCGGTCTACTAATCTTAGATGTGATGTCTATGTAATGATCATTGCCTGGATATCATCATAATTATTTGAAGTTCTATCAATTGCCCAACAGTAATTTGTTTACCCACCTTTGCTATTTTTCTCGAGAGAAACCACTAGTGAAACCTACGGCCCCCGGGTCTTCTTTCTCATATATTTGCCTTGCGATCTACTTTTCCTTTCTTTATTCATATCTATTAAACCAAAAAATACAAAAATACCTTACTGCGTTTTATATTTATTTATTTTATTTGGCGTTCGATCTATCAATCTACTACAATTTACCTCACGTCTGTTTGCCTATCTTGAGGCGCCGTACCCCGGAAGGGATTGACAACCCCTTTAACATGTCGGGTTGCGAGGTGTTGTTGTTTGTGTGTAGGTGCTGCTTACGTTGTGTTGCTTGGTTCTCTGTGACGCCCCTGATTCAATCGTACACTAATCATGCACGCAAACGTGTACGATCAAGATCAGGGACTCACGGGAAGATATCACAACACAACTCTAAAAACATAAATAAGTCATACAAGCATCATAATACAAGCCAGGGGCCTCGAGGGCTCGAATACGAGTGCTCGATCATAGATGAGTCAGCGAAAGCAACAATATCTGAGTACAGACACAAGGTAAACAAGTTTGCGTTAAGAAGGCTAGCACAAAAGTAGCAACGATCGAAAAGGCAAGGCCTCCTGCCTGGGACCTCCTAACTACTCCTCGAAGTCGAACTCCGCGTAGAATCATCCTCGGGATCCTCTGGCTCCTGGATTCCATCATATGATCGCAATAACCGGGGAAAGGGGGAAAAGAAATAGCAAAGCAACCGTGAGTACTCATCCAAAGTACTCACAAGCAAGGATCTACACTACATATGCATGGATATCTTTGTAAGGGGCCAATATCGGTGGACTGTACTGCAGAATGCCAGAATAAGAGGGGGATAGCTAGTCCTGTCGAAGACTATGCTTCTGGCAGCCTCCATCTTGCAGCATGTAGAAGAGAGTAGATGGTAAGTTCACCAAGTATCATCGCATAGCATAATCCTACCCGGCGATCCTCCCCTCGTTGCCCTGTTTGAGAGCGATCACCGGGTTATATCTGGCACTTGGAAGGGTGTGTTTTATTAAGTATCCGGTTCTAGTTGTCATAAGGTCAAGGTACAACTTCGGGTCGTCCTTTTACCGGGGATCACGGCTATTCGAATAGATAAACTTCCCTGCAGGGGTGCACCACATTACCCAACACGCTCGATCCCCTTTGGCTGGACACACTTTCCTGGGCCATGCCCGACCTCGGAAGATCAACACGTCGCAGCCCTACCTAGGCACAACAGAGAGGTCAGCACGCCGGTCTAAATCCTATGCGCGCAGGGGTTTGGGCCCATCGCCCATTGCACACCTGCACGTTGCGAACGCGGCCGGTGAGCAGACCTAGCAACCTCCATTACAAAGGAAGTTGTGTTACGCGGTCCAACACGGCGCGCGCCGCTCAGTCACTGACGTCAAGAAGGCTTCGGCTGATACCACAACGTCGAGTGCCCATAACTGTTCCCGCGTAGTTGGTTAGTGCATATAGGCCAGTGGCCAGACTCAGATCAAATACCAAGATCTCGTTAAGTGTGTTATTTTGAAGTAACCGCGGACGCCGACCAGGGCCAGGCCCACCTCTCACCTAGGAGGTCTCAACCTGCCATGTCGCTCCGCCACAAAGTAACAGTCGGGGGCCGTCGGGAACTCAGGCCCACCACTACCTGGATGGAGCCACCTGTCCTTTCAGCCCCCACATCGGAATCACATGCGGGTACTCTACGAGCCGACCCGACTTTAGTCACCACCTGTATAGTATGTATGTATATACCCATGATCACCTCCCGAGTGATCACGGCCCGATAGTATAGCATGGCAGACGGACAAGAATGTAGGGCCACTGATGAAATACTAGCATCATATACTAAGCATTTAGGATTGCAGGTAAGGGTAACAACTGTAGCAACAATGACAGGCTATGCAACAGAATAGGATTAACCGAAAGCAGTAACATGCTACACTACTCTAATGCAAGCAGTAGAGAGAAGGAATAGGCGATATCTGGTCATCAAGGAGGGGGCTTGCGTGGTTGCTCTGGCAAGAAGGAGGGGTCGTCGTCAACGTGGTCGTACTCAGGGGCATCAGTGTTGGTCTTGGGGTCTACCGGAAAGAAGTAACGGAGGAGGAAAAAATAAATAACAGAGCAATCAAAGCATCGCAAAGCATAACACGGGAATACGCGGTGCTAGAGGTGACCTAACACAGTAGTAGGCAATACCGACGAAGGGGGGAAACATCCGGAAAAGTATTCCCGGTGTTTGACGTTTTCGGACAGATGAACCGGAGGTGGATTGTTGCAGGTTCGCTATGCTAGGGACGTGTGGCTGACAAACGGACCGCGCATTCAGATTCGTCTCGTCGTTCTGAGCAAATTTCATGTACAAAGTATTTTCATCCGAGTTACGGTTTATTTTCTGTTAATTTTCAAAATTTTATTAATATGCTGCAATTTCAGGAATTAATACTAATTCAAAAATAATAGCAAAATGCTAGGTGCACACATTGAGGTGTACACAGCAGGGTGCTATAGGGGATGACAGGCGCGGCCCTGTTGACTGCCTAGTCAGCAGTCAACAATGGACTGTTGACTGGTCAAAGTACCGGTGGGCCCCACATGTCATTGACTGTACCTAAACAATTAATTAAAAGCTAACTTAGTTAATTGGGGGCCACATGTCATCTACACGTTTGACTAAGTCAACAAATAAACCAAGCTAATCTAACTACATAGGCACACTTACGCACTAACACACACCGCAACACGGCCATGGCCAGCAGCAGCTATTAAGAGCAGCAGCTATTAAGAGCAGGAGGCGGTGAATCGTTGGCGGCGAGCTTCGAGCACCGATGAAGAAGACGAAGTCGATGTCGACGATGTAGAGCGCCTGGCCTCGCGTGCGTTGGTGAGGAGGAAGAGGACGTCGAGGTGGATCTCCTGGACATGGCGGTACGGCGTGGAGCACTCTGTGGTTTCATGGGCGACGGATCGATGGTGACGACAGAGACTACCATGGAGGGAAGGAAGAAAGCAGCATGGGGAAGGGAGAGGATTTGCGCTAGGGTTCGCCGAGGGGCACGGGCACGGTCTTATACAACGCAGGGGCTGGCCGGATGATCGATATGGCGCCATCATCCGCCATGGAGGCGTGGATGTGAGCCACGATCCCCCTCCCGTGAACAGGAGGTAGGGGGATCGCTACGGGATGGGCTGGGCCGCACTGTAGTTTCCTATGGCCCAGTAGCACACTAGGCTTTGCCCTTTATTTTTCCTTTGTCTTTCTGCCTTTTTTATTTTTCTTTTTAGATTTTATGTTTTCTTTTAAATACCTTTTATTTTTAGTTTTTTAAATTATGAACTTAGCCCCTAAATTAGTATTGTTAATTAGGATACTGCCACAATTAGTTTGGCTTAAAAATAAAATAGTTTAATACTTTTACAATTTAAAAAGCATTTATTTAATTGCTTTAACTACTGTTTTAATTATTTTAGAGTATTTAAACATTTTGTAAAAATGTGGTTTATCCAACATAATTACTTATGAATTATTTGGCACATCCTGAACATTTTAGTTTTATTGTTTGGAAACTTTTGTGGTTTGCCTTTAACTCAAATTTGAATTTGAATCGTTTTGAACTAACGCAATATTAGCAACAGTAATCGTAGTGACGCGGCATCATTAATAGAGGTTCATTGTAGCTTAATTATCCGGGCGCCCATTCTCCTACTGGTTCGATACCTTGGTTTTATAACTGAGGGAAATATGTACTGTCGCTGTGCTACATCATCCCTCCCTCTCCGGGGAAATACCAACGTAGTTCCAGCTACCATCATATACCTTGCAAATTGTGAGAGAAAAGGCATTAGAATTACTCCAAAAAGCATTATTATGGATAAAAATATTATAAATAACAGTAAGAAAACATGATATAAAATGGACGTATCATCCACCTCAATGGGTAGGTTCCGGCCACCCTCCATGGCGGCGACGACCGGCGCAACCATCTGCACCTCTGGCTCACCGTCTGACAAGATGACGACCTCCTCAACCTCCTCGTCAGATGACTCATCGTCGGAGTCGTCGTCTGGCCCGAGGAGGACAGATGAACCGCGGCGGTCCTAGTAGGTGGAGTTGACGGGCGCTAGGAGGGCAAGCACGACGTCGGTGACGTGCTCTGTCCTGGACGCAACGCGCTCCGCACCTGGCTGGGCCGGTGCCGCGGTGGATGAGCGGTACATCCACCAGCGGGCGTGCTGCCTGGGGTCGGGGGAGCGCTGAACCTCACGCATTGCCCAGAGGAGGATGGTCACCAGAGGGACGTTGAAGCCGGCGGGGAAGGCACGGCGCTTTTCAGCATCCGTCATCACCTTGACGAGACCGCGCGCGTGGATCCTCATCATCTGAACACTTGGGAACCACCGCACGAACTCCCTGTATTTAAGGATGGCAATGGGTAGGGTATGGGGCGGGTAGAGCAATACCATACCCATACCCGTGTAATCAATGGGTACAAAATTCTACCCATACTCGTACCCATGGGTATGAACCTTTACCCGTACCCACACCCGATGGGTAGCCATACCCATTGGGTACCCAACGGGTAGATCAAATAATACACAAGTTATTCGCAATTTTACATTCATCGATAACACATTTGACAAAAAAATATTGATCTCAACTCAATAACTGTTAGATGAGTACATGATAATTATCTCAATTCAAATTGACAATTGGTGACAACTTTAACATAGATTCATAAGCTCACGACACAATTTTAACATAGGTACACTTGTGAATCACGGGTAAAACTCACATGTTAGTATAAATGGGTAGGGTATGGGTATATCCATGGGTAAAAGGCTATACCCATATCCTACCCATGACTTAACGGGTAGGGTATGGGTACTACCCATGGGTATAAAATTGTGCCCATACCCTACCCATGCGTACGGTATCCGCGGGTACCCATACCCATGGGTAAAATTGCGATCCTTACCTGTATTGCATGTGTATCTCTTGGTTGTCGCCGGCAGCTCTTCGACAGCCTTCTGCCAGCCGAGACTCTGGTCCATGGCGGTGGCGGTGGCGTGCTCGTCAACGCGGGTTTCTTGGGTGGTTGGTACTGGAGAGTGGGAGAGTGGGGTGTGCGAGCGGTGAGTGGGGAGGGAGAACGGCAGGGTGACACGTCCTAAAGCCTTGGAAATCGAAATGACAACGCTATAATCACGCACGGTCATCACACAGCTGGCGTAACGCACGCTAAACTGTAGGGCCTACTAACTAATAATATATAGATAAGAAGGTGCTAGTACAACAAATCACTACGTCTATCCCGATGGCATTGCACCCAGCGTTATAAACACCAGGTCCTGGGTCCGAGCCCCAGGCCATATTTTTTGGTTTTCTCATATTTTTTCCAGTAAAATTCAATTAACTACAACAGTCAGTAAAATTCAGTTCACTATAACAGTCAATCACATTCAGTTAACTAGCTCATTGTGCACTTAAGTTTAGGACAAATTTAGTTAACTAATAAGCCAATGTGCACTAAAATTCAGTCTACATTACTATCCCCCCTTCGGGAACTTCCCTCCAAATGTTAAGTTTACAAAAAGGGCAATGAATGCCACTATTTGCCACCAAAAATAGGCAATGCTTGCCACTTGATGCCACTGTTTGGCATCCTTAACAGGCTAGTCCTTAAGTTACATCACTCTAGGCCTTTACAAAAAATGGCACTGGCAACATCCAGCTAATCAGGGAGCAGGTGCATTGAGATCTTCAGCAGGTGCATTGAGATTAGGTATTTGGCTAATCCTGTCATCTCCAAACAACAGCCACCATGCCCTCTCACCTGGAAAACCTCGTCTCCCTGCAGCACCTCTTCCTATGCCTGTAGCTGGAGCGGCACCTCTTCCTCTGCCTGCATTTGGAGCTGCACCTCTTCCTCTGCCTGCAGCTAGAGCTCCACCTCTTCCTGTGCCTGCATTTGGATCTGCTCCTCTTCCTGTTACTGCAGCAGGAGGTGCATTTCTTTGTCTTTTACTTGCTCTTCCTGTAGCAGCAACTTGTGATCCTTCTTCTCTATGAGCTACTGTGGTTGCCCTTGTCTATCTACCAATGATCATCTCTGTGGTGAGCACTGGCTGAGGTATTGCAGCACCAGCAGCGGCAACAAAGGCAGACTGTTGTGGTAGTGGGCCATATACTCTTTGAGGTGCTCTTGTAGCAATTTCTCTTTGAGCCATGGTGAACACCATACTTGTTGGTGAATCAATTGGATCCAATAGAGGGTCTACATTGTTTGGGAAAATGTTCTGCACATATTCATTTAAGCACATTCAGTTCTATGTAGTTAAGTGCTTGCTATGTAGTTAAGATCTACAATGAGGTAAGTACAATACAAATGCAGTTAAATTCAGTAGTGCATATACCTAAAGAAAGGTAGGGTCATCATAGCTTTCATTAACCACCTCTATCCAATCTTGAATGAGAGTTTCCTGCCATTTGTAGTTGCCCTTTTTGTTGTGATCAGCTCTGCCACAGATTGAGCAGTGCATTGTAACACCTCTTATGTTCAAAACCCTAACACCATTCTTGATCTTCTCCTCTGGTGCCTTCTTCCTGTTTTTCTTGGGCCATCCCAACTGTTTAGTAAACACTGGTGGATGCACCTTGTACCCATTATGTATCTCCCAATGCTTTGGGTCTGCAAGAGGAACAAGAATGTATCCATATGCCTTGAGATATGTCTGAACTGTATAGCAGTCATGAACCATTGTCTCTGGGTCAATCCTCTCCTCCCAGCAACATGCTATAGAATGACCACATGGTACTCCAGACAACTGCCATCTTCTGCAATCACATGTGTGCAAAGCAAGATCCACTATGTAACTATTGTTACCAGAGTGTACTCTGAACATTTGTTGGCCAGCTTCAGATACATGGCAGTTTGCAGCAAACTCTGTGTTCTTATCCAATTTCTTCTCGATCTTTGGGCATATTCTCTGCCCTCACTTTTCTATAGCATCACTTTGTTTACTCACTAGCCTGCGCATGATCTTGTAGAAGATATATTCAAGCATACTAGGCACTGCCATCTCTCTGCCATCAAGAATTTAGTTGTTAAATGAAGGAAATATGCCCTAGAAGCAATAATAAAGTTGTTATTTATATTTCCTTATATCATGATAAATGTTTATTATTCATGCTAGAATTGTATTAACCGGAAACTTAGTACATGTGTGAATACATAGACAAAACAGAGTGTCCCTAGTATGCCTCTACTTGACTAGCTCGTTAATCAAAGATGGTTATGTTTCCTGACCATAGACATGTGTTGTCATTTGATGAATAGGATCACATCATTAGAGAATGATGTGATGGACAAGACCCATCTGTTAGCTTAGCATAATGATCATTTAGTTTTATTGCTAATGCTTTCATCATGACTTATACATGTTCCTCTGACTATGAGATTATGCAACTCCCGAATACCGGAGGAACACCTTGTGTGCTATCAAACGTCACAACGTAACTGGGTGATTATAAAGATGCTCTACAGGTGTCTCTGATGGTGTTTGTTGAGTTGGCATAGATCGAGATTAGGACTTGTCACTCCGTGTATCGGAGAGGTATCTCTGGGCCCTCTCGGTAATGATCATCACTATGAGCCTTGCAAGCAATGTGACTAATGAGTTAGTTGCGGGATGATGCATTAGGGAACTAGTAAAGATACTTACCGGTAACGAGATTGAACGAGGTATGATGATACCGGCGATCAAATCTCGGGCAAATAACATACCGATGACAAAGGGAACAACATATGTTGTTATGCGGTTTGACCGATAAAGATCTTCGTAGAATATGTAGGAGCCAATATGAGCATCTAGGTTCTGCTATTGGTTATTGACCGGAGATGTGTCTCGGTCATGTCTACATAGTTCTCAAACCCGTAGGGACCGCACGCTTAACGTTCGATGACAATTTGTATTATGAGTTATGTGATTTGATGTACCGAAGGTTTTCGGAGTCCCGGATGAGATCACGGACATGACGAGAAGTCTCGAAATGGTCGAGAGGTAAAGATTCATATATTGGAAGGCTATATTCGGACAATGGAAAGGTTCCGAGTGATTCGGGTATTTTTCGGACTACCGGGGAGTTACGGGAATTCACCGGGAGAAGTAATGGGCCTTATTGGGCTTTAGTGGGGAGAGGGGAGAAGGGCTAAGAGGTGGCGCGTGCCTCCCCCCTGCCCAAACCGAATTGGACAAGGGGTGGGGGCGCGGCCCCCCTTTCCTTCTCCCTCTCCCTCTCTTTCCTTCTCTCCTACTCCGAATAGGAAAGGGAATCCTACTAGGACTTGGGAGTCCTAGTAGGACTCCCTATGCTTGGCGCGTCCCCTAGGCCGGCCGCCTCCAACCTCCCTCCTTTATATACGGGGGAGGGGAGCACCCCAAAGGGACTCAAGATTTGTCTTAGCCGTGTGCGGTGCCCCCCTCCACAGTTACACACCTCGGTCATATCGTCGTAGTGCTTAGGCGAAGCCCTGCGCCGATAACTTCATCATCACCGTCACCACGCTGTCATGCTGACGGAACTCTCCCTCGGCCTCAACTGGATCAAGAGCTCGAGGACGTCATTGAGCTGAACGTGTGCTGAACACGGAGGTGCCGTACGTTCGGTGCTTGGATCGGTTCGATCGCGAAGACGTTTGACTACATCAACCGCGTTACTAAACGCTTCTGCTTTCGGTCTACGAGGGTATGTGGACACACTCTCCCCGCTCATTGCTATGCTTCTCCTAGATAGATCTTGCGTGATCGTAGGAAAATTTTGAAATACTACGTTCCCCAACAGTGGCATCCGAGCCAGGTCTATGCGTAGATGTTATATGCACGAGTAGAACACAAAGAGTTGTGGGCGATAATAGTCATAGTGCTTGCCAGCATGTCATACTTTGATTCGGCGGTATTGTTGGATGAAGTGGCCAAGACCGACATTACATTACCGCATTCATGAGACTGGTTCTACCGCCGTGCTTCGCACACAGCTGGCTAGTGGGTGTCTATTTCTCCAACTTTAGTTGAATCGAGTTTGACTACGCCCGGTCCTTGTTGAACGTTAAAACAGCACACTTGATGAAAAATCGTTGTGGTTTTGATGCGTAGGTAAGAACGGTTCTTGCTAAGCCCGTAGCAGCCACGTAAAACTTGCAACAACAAAGTAGAGGACGTCTAACTTGTTTTTGTAGGGCTTCTTGTGATGTGATATGGTCAAGACGTGATGATATATAAATTGTTGTATGAGATGATCATGTTTTGTAAAAGTTATCGGCAACTCGCAAGAGCCTTATGGTTGTCGCTTTATTGTATGAAATGTAATCGCCATGTAATTGCTTTACTTTATCACTAAGCGGTAGTGATAGTCGTAGAAGCACTAGTTGGCGAGACGACAACGATGCTTCGATGGAGATCAAGGTGTCAAGCCGGTGACGATGGTGATCATGACTGTGCTTTGGAGATGGAGATCAAAGGCACAAGATGATGATGGCCATATCGTATCACTTATTTGATTGCATGTGATGTTTATCTTTTATGCATCTTATTTTGCTTAGTACGGCGGTAGCATTATAAATGATCCCTCACTAAATTTCAAGGTATAAGTGTTCTCCCTGAGTATGCACCGTTGCGACAGTTCGTCGTGCCGAGACACCACGTGATGATTGGGTGTGATAAGCTCTACGTTCACATACAACGGGTGCAAGCTAGTTTTGCACACGCAGAATACTCGGGTTAAACTTGACGAGCCTAGCATATGCAGATATGGCCTCGGAACACTGAGACCGAAAGGTCGAACGTGAATCATATAGTAGATATGATCAACATAGAGATGTTCACCATTGAAAACTACTCCATCTCACGTGATGATCGGACATGGTTTAGTTGATTTGGATCACGTGATCGTTTAGATGACTCGAGGGATGTCTATCTAAGTGGGAGTTCTTAAGTAATATGATTAATTGAACTTAAATTTATCATGAACTTAGTCCTGATAGTATTTGCATATCTATGTTGTAGATCAATAGCTCGCGTATAGCTCCCCTGTTTTATTTTTGATATGTTCCTAGAGAAAAATAAGTTGAAAGATGATAGTAGCAATGATGCGGACTTGGTCCATGATCTGAGGATTATCCTCATTGCTGCATAGAAGAATTATGTCCTTGATGCACTGCTAGGTGACGGACCTATTGCAGGAGCAGATGCAGACGTTATGAACGTTTGACAAAGCTCAGTACAATGACTACTTGATAGATTAGTGCACCATGCTTTACGGCTTAGAACCGGGACTTCAAAAATGTTTTGAACGACATGGAGCATATGAGATGTTCCAAGAGTTGAAATTGGTATTTCAAACTCATGCCCGAGTCGGGAGGTTTGAGACCTCTGACACGTATTTTGCCTACAAGATGGAGGAGAATAGCTCAACTAGTGAGCATGTGCTCAGAATGTCTGAGTACTACAATCGCTTGAATCAAGTGGGAGTTAATCTTCTAGATAAAATAGTGATTGACAGAGTTCTCTAGTCACTATCACCAAGTTACTAGAACTTCGTGATGATCTATAATATGCAAGGGATAAAGGAAACGATTCCCAAGCTCTTCGCGATGCTGAAATCGGCGAAGGTAGAAATCAAGAAAAGCATCAAGTGTTGATGGTTGACAAGACCACTAGTTTCAAGTAAAAGGGCAAGGGAAGGAAAGGGAACTTCAAGACGAATGGCAAGCAAGTTGCCACTCCCATGAAGAAGCCCAAAGCTAGATCCAAGCCTGAAACTGAGTGCTTCTACTGCAAGGAAATGGTCACTGGAAGTGGAACTGCCCTAGATACTTGGCGGATAAGAAGGATGGCAAAGTGAACAAAGGTATATTTGATATACATGTTATTGATGTATACTTTACTAGTGTTTATAGCAACCCCCGGTATTTGATACTGGTTCAGTTGCTAAGAGTAGTAACTCGAAACGGGAGCTGCAAAATAAACAGAGACTAGTTAAGGGCGAGGTGATGATGTGAGTTGGAAGTGATTCCAAAGGTTGATAAGATCACCATCGCACACTCCCTTTACCTTCAGGATTAGTGTTGAACCTAAAATAAATGTTATTTGGTGTTTGCGTTGAGCATGAATATGATTGGATCATGTTTATTGCAAAACGATTATTCATTTAAGTCAAAGAATAATTGTTGTTCTATTTACATGAATAAAACCTTCTATGGTCATACACTCAATATAAATGGTTTATTGAATCTCGATCGTAGTGATACACATATTCATAACATTGAAGCCAAAAGATTCAAATTTAATAATGATAGTGCAACTTATTTGTGACACTGCCGTTTAGGTCATATTGGTGTAAAGCGCATGAAGAAACTCCATGATGATGGGCTTTTGGAATCACTTGATTATGAATCACTTGATGCTTGCGAACCATGCCTCTTGGGCAAGATGACTAAGACTCTGTTCTCCGGAACAATGGAGCGAGCAACTGACTTATTGGAAATAATACATACTGATGTATGCGGTCCGGTGAGTGTTGAGGCTCGCGGCGGGTATCGTTATTTTCTGACCTTCACAGATGATTTGAGCAGATATGGGTATATCTACTTGATGAAACATAAGTCTGAAACATTTGAAAAGTTCAAAGAATTTCAGAGTGAAGTGGAAAATCATCGTAACAAGAAAATAAAGTTTCTATGATCTGATCGCGGAGACGAATATTTGAGTTACGAGTTTGGTCTTCATTTGAAACAATGTGGAATAGTTTCGCAACTCACACCACCTGGAACACCACAACGTAATGGTGTGTCTGAACGTCATAACCGTACTTTATTAGATATGGTGCGATCTATGATGTCTCTTATCGATTTACCACTATCGTTTTGGGGTTAAGCATTAGAGACAGTTGCATTCACGTTAAATAGGGCACCATCTAAATTCGTTGAGACGACACCATATGAAATGTGGTTTGGCAAGAAACCTAAGCTGTCGTTTCTTAAAGTTTGGGGTTGCGATGCTTATGTGAAAAAGTTTCAGCCTGATAAAGCTCAAACCCAAATCATAGAAGTGCGTCTTCATAGGATACCCAAAAGAAACTGTTGGGTACACCTTCTATCACATATCTGAAGGCAAGATCTTTGTTGCTAAGAGTGGATCCTTTCTAGAGAAGGAGTTTCTCTCGAAAGAAGTGAGTGGGAGGAAAGTAGAACTTGATGAGGTAATTGTACCTTCTCTCAAATTGGAAAATAGCTCATCACTGAAATCAGTTCCAGTGATACCTACACCAATTAGTGAGGAAGTTAATGATGATGATCATGAAACTTCAGATCAAGTTACTACCGAACCTCGTAGGTCAACCAGAGTACCATCCGCACCAGAGTGGTACGATAATCCTGTTCTGGAAGTCATGTTACTAGACCATGATAAATCTACGAACTATGAGGAAGCGATGATGAGCCCAGATTCCGCGAAATGGCTTGAGGCTATGAAATCTAAGATGGGATCCATGTATGAGAACAAAATGTGGACTTTGGTGGACTTGCCCGATGATCGGCAAGCCATTGAGAATAAATGCATCTTCAACAGTAAGACGGACGCTGATAGTAGTGTTACTATCTACAAAGCTCGACTTGTTGAAAAGGGTTTTTTACAAGTTCAAGATATTGACTACGATGAAATTTTCTCACTCGTATCGATGCTTAAAGTCTGTTCGAATCATGTTAGCAATTGCCACATTTTATGAAATTTGACAAATGGATATCAAAACTACATTCCTTAATGGATTTATTAAAGAAGAGTTGTATATGATGCAACAAGAAGGTTTTGTCAATCCTAAAGGTGCTAACAAAATGTGCAAGCTCCAAGGATCCATCTATGGACTGGTGCAAGCATCTCGGAGTTGGAATATACGTTTTGATAAGTTGATCAAAGCATATAGTTTTATACAGACTTGCGGTGAAGCCTGTATTTACAAGAAAGTGAGTGGGAGCACTACAGCCTTTTTGATAAGTATATGTGTATGACATATTGTTGATCGGAAATAATGTAGAATTTTCTGGAAACCATAAAGGAGTGTTTGAAAGGAGTGTTTGAAAGGAGTTTTTTCAAAGAAAGACCTCGGTGAAGCTGCTTACATATTGGGCATCAAGATCTATAGAGATAGATCCAGACGCTTGATAAGATCTTTTCAATGAGTACATACCTTGACAAGATTTTTGAAGTAGTTCAAAATGGAAAAGTCAAAGAATGAGTTCTTGCCTGTATTGCAAGGTGTAAAGTTGAGTAAGACTCAAAACACGACCACGGCAGAAAATAGAAAGAGAATGAAAGTCATTCCCTATGCCTCAGCCATAGGTTCTATAAAGTATGCTATGTTGTGTACCAAACCTTTTGTGTACCTTGCCATGAGTTTGGCAAGGGGGTACGATATTGATCCAGGAGTGGATCACTTAACAGCGGTCAAAATTATCCTTAGAAGACTAAGGAGATATTTCTCGGTTATGGAGGTGATAAAGAGTTCGTCGTAAAGAGTTACACCGATGCAAGCTTTTACACCGATCTAGATGACTCTGAGTCTCAATCTGGATACATATTGAAAGTGGGAGCAATTAACTAGAGTAGCTCCATGCAGAGCATTGTAGACATAGAAAATTTGCAAAATACATATGGCTCTGAATATAACAGACCCATTGACTAAGCTTCTCTCACAAGCAAAACATGATCACACCTTAGTACTCTTCGGGTGTTAATCACATAGCGATGTGAACTAGATTATTGACTCTAGTAAAACCCTTTGTGTCGGGGATATACCCCGCGGTATGACCTGGCCGGAAGTATGACCCGGCCGGACTTGGCGCTTCACCGTGACCCGCCGGAGGACTGGCGACTCACGGGTCTGGCGGCTCATTGTCAGACGACTCACGAGCCTGACGACTCACGGATGACCCCGACGGCGGGTCAGATAGACGACAAGGCCCAAGGCCCACAAAGCCGGCTCATGTTATGGTGGGCCGGCTTAAGAGGAAAGCATAAGGAATATTCCCTTACAAAAGGAAGCAAGACTAGGACTCCACTTGTAATAGAGCAATCCTAATCCTACTAGGACAAGAACAAGAAACAATCTCTAGGGCTAAACACCGAGAGCCGGAGCCGGCGATTCTCCCGTGATCATAATGAGACCTAACCTCAACAGCACGTAGGGTTGTTACCGGATGATGTTTCCCGGGGGCCGAAGCTGTCTAAACCCTTGTCTTGTGCGTTGATCCGCCCTGCATCTCTCATCCCAATCAACCCCTCTCAAGCTACTACATAGATGCGTTGGCCTCACGACTAAGTCCTCACGCTAAGGACATCTGCTGTGACAATTCCACGACAGTTGGCGCCCACCGTGGGGCATGCGCACGGTGGTGTTGAGTTCTTGGAGGGATCTCTCCAGGGATCGAGAAGTTTGCAATTTTCTGGATGAGCCAGTTTGGAAGGATCTACATCGACTGCAGGTTCATCAGACAAGATTGAAGAAGAAGGAAAAAGTTGCCTTTCCAAGTTCGTCGCTCGAGATGGAAATTATGCGGCAAAACAAAGTTCTGTTCGGATCTGTTGTTGTTAATACTGCCAAGCGTCGACCAAAACAGACAGAAGTTTTACTGCAGCCGATATACACCGTGTGGTAACAATCCTTATCCAGCACGCGCCAAACACATGCACGGCTGCCACAATGAAGAGTAACCACTAGAGATATTCAAAGCAGCCGCTGGCGTTGTTTAAAAGAAAGGGGGTGGCCACGTCCTGAGGATGTGATTGTGGACTAGTCAACCACCCACGAGATCAAGTCGCCCAGCCTCGTCACTCCGTTCTTGCCAGAGCCGCCTCGCCTCTAGGAGCCGCCCTCGCCGGAGCGGTTTCGCCGCCAAGCCACCACCTCGGCCTCACCTCCACTTGACCGAACCGCCCTTGCGCCTCGCCACTGCACCGCCGCCCGTGGCCGCTGCTCGTCTCGAAGCCGGCCCTACCTCTGCTTGCGAGCCATATCCGACCCGGAAGATGCGGGGATGGATTTCGCCTCGCCTCCTCGACCACGACCTGGAAACGGAGCCGGCCGCGACCAGGAGTCCTCCATGTTGGGACTCCCCTGAGTGCCCCTGCCTCTGCTGAGTCGTCTGCGCCTGCTGCGTGCGACCCGCTTTAAGCCGTCGGCCTATCGTCTCCTTCACTGGTGTTGCCTCCGAGCCGCCACAATGAGCCGCACCCTCGCTTTAAGTCGCTGGCATGTTGAGTCGCCGCTTCGCGCCTGTCCGAGCTGCCGCGGGTTTTCTTCGGCCGGCACTGTAAACCGCCGCCGTCTCAAACACAGCAGCGCCCAACTGCTGTCTGCCTCAAGTTGCCCGAACGCCGTGGCCTCGTCTGCGAGCCGCTGCTCTCGGCACCTGAGTTCACCAGTGCTCTAAGCCCTCTCTGCCTCCGCCCGGTTTCACTATTGCAGGCTGCCTCGGCCCTGAGCCGCTGCCCAATCCCTGAGCCGCCCCGCCTTGCCTGGCCTGCGCCGCCCTGCCGCCGGCGCTCTGCCTTAAGAACCATTGCTGGCGGGTCTCTGGCGGATTCCCGCAGGGTGTTGTACTGTTTGCGAGAAGATAAGCAGTGCCAGGCGGGCAGTTGTTGTAGCCCGCTGGTTCGTCTGGTTCTAAGGTGGAATATTGATGCTACTCACAGGGCGTCATTCAGTCAGATTGATTTGGTGCTGATCCAGCGTCAGCATAATTATTACATTCACCCAAGGTATTATATGGATATGGACACCAGCAAAGAACCAAGGACCAAGGGGTTTTGATTGAGTAAAAAAGAGAATGGTTTGATCTGCATGTCGAAGCTTGGTTTGCTTGTTTTTGCAGCCATCTGACAAAAATATCAGGTGCTATCTTCACGTTTATTTAATTAAAAACACATTTTTCCTCCGACAAACAAACTACTCTACTATGTGGTATTTTTTCGCAGGACCATTATTCATTACAACAGTGTCGCAAAGGGGCGTGCGCCAATATCATTTTTGCATTAGCTCGTCCGTGCTGTGCTACTGGACGGATACGTGCGCAAGTCGCCGCCCCCGCTACATCAACACACGCGACTGACTCATCGTCCGTGCCCGCAGCCGAGTCGCTTACAACGCCGCTGCTGACTCTCTCGTCTGCAGCGGCTTACAAACGCCGCTGCCGGCTCTCCCGTCTGCACCGGCTCACAAATGTTGCGGCCGCACCCGACTCTCTCATCCGCACTGGCTTACAATACCGCGACCGACTCATCTGTTGTCCGGGCGAATCCGGTGACATCCCTCTAAGTATATTTTTTGGCATATATTTATTTTTGTCAAAGAACAGTTACTTTGGTCTGTATATTTTTATGTGCAGCAAAGGTGGTGCCGTGTTGTGCCTCTGAAGTGTATGTCAGCACCATCACGCACCGGCGTCTGCGCCCGCTTACTGATGGAACAGGTGTGCGTAAGTCGCCACCCGTGCAGCTTAATTTACATCAACCCGCCGGAGCCGCTTTGAGCCGCCGGGGTATATTAAGTCACCGGTCTGCCGGAGCCGCCGGAACTATATTAAGTCACCGGTCTGCCAGAGCCGCCGGAACTATATTAAGTCGCTGGTCTGTCTGAGCTACCTCTGTCGTGATAAACGGGTCATCTGTCGTCCAAACAAATCAGGTGATATCCATCCGAGTTTGTTTTATAGCACATGTCGTTTTTGTCAAAGAATAAGTTTGTCTTTGCCTTGGTCTACACTATTGTTTATGCAGGGCAATTATTTATGACATATTATACCGCGGAGATGGAGGCATGCCAACATCCTTGGGCATAGGTGATCGTCGTTACTCAATGGACTCCCGCACCGGCTTACAACACCGTGGCCGTCTCTCGCGACCACGCCGGCTTACAACAAGGAGGTTAACTTGCCCGTCCGCACCGACTTACAACGCCACGGCCGGTTCATCTGTCTGTGCCGCCTCAGATGTTGCGGTTGTCTTTACCGTCCGTCTCTCGCGGCCTGGTCTACATCAACATACCGGGCCGTACCAGTCTGCATGAGCTGTTTATTGAGTATGAGCTAGTCACAGCTTGGGAAGCCCGGTTTTCTTCCAACAACTTGGAGGAAAATTATCATGTGTTATCAGCCGCCGTCTGCACTGGACGGCTCAATGGGCAGGCGCACAAGTCGCCGCCACTACGGTTTGGTGAAACTTCAAAACATCCGGTTGGAAGGAACCATTGGCCGAGTTGCTGACACGGCTCATATGGGATCATCTATAACCCGCCGCAGTCACATCAACCTTCTATGGATTTACATCGTGTTATCAACACCAATGATATACACCTTATGTTATGGTCAATATGGAGAATCTCAAAGCCAACTCCTTGAGTCATCTTGAGACTCGGGGGCTACAATGATATAACTCGCCAGCATTGGTCGGTTTCAATGCATTCAAGGACTTCGGGTCATTGGAGGGAAAAATAATTCGGTCCCGGAGGCTACCGCTATATTGGTGAAAAGTTTAAAGGCCGTGAGAATTTTTCCGGCTTAAAAAGAAGGATTCTGGTTTAAAATCCGGTTCAAGGGAAACTTATCTGCCACAAAGTTTTGAAGCTCTCAAATCCGGTTCAAAATCCGGTTCAAGGTAAATTTGTTTATCACAAAGCTTTGAAACTTTCAATATCCGGTTTTTCCGGTTCAAAAAGAATTTATCTCTCGCAAAAGTTCGAGTTCTCAGGAAAAATTAAAGGGACCAAAAAGAGTCTGTTACAAAGCACAACCTAAACATAGGTACCCTGCTTTAATGACCATTGGGAGCTGATCGTATTCGAATTTAGCTTAACCCTTTTGGTGTGACCCTGATCGTATTCGAAACAGAGTCATTAAATATTCTCATGATCACTAGGGGGCTTCCTGTTCAAACATAGGTCGTATTCGAACCAAAGAGAACATAGCTGTCGGTACCCTCTTGATCGGCACACTGCCGAGCTCACTAGGGGGCTTCTTGATCGTATTCGAATCATAGCTCAACCCCTCTTGGGAACCTACGTGGATCGTATTCGAATCAGCGTCATTAAACAACTCTCAAGGTCATTTGGGGGCTTCCTGTTCAAACATAGGTCGTATTCGAACCAAAGAGAACATAGCTGTCGGTACCCTCTTGATCGGCAACGCCAAAACCACTGGGGGCTATATGATCGTATTCGAATCTTAGCTTAACCCCTTTGGGACGGTTTTCTGATCGTATTCGAATCAGAAGCCTCGAAAGTTTTGAAGTCTCCTTTTGCAAACAGTTTTCAGATTTTATTTGAAGCTCTTTTGATCATATCTAAAGTGTATATGAGTGGTTGCTATTTAACCCGGTTTGACTTTGGATGATAAGTCGCCATCATATGACAATCATAAACATTTGGAAGTCTTGATTTCTAAAGATTGGTTTATCACCCTTACTGCACAGGTCACATAAACCGGCAGTGAAAATTCAATATCCCAGATTGAAATTGGTGTCTCAAAAGGGTTATCAATTCTTGATTTTCTCAAAGGCTATAAGCCGCCGGGTTGTACAAATTCCGGCTTACAATGGAGGCGTATTAAATCGCCATCGGCCAAGAGCCGCCGAGTATTTAAACTCTGGATTGGCTTATCAGCTGATGAGGTATTCAAAGTCGCTTTGGCGCAATGGCTATTATTTTATCAATGGATATGATTTATTCTACAATGGAAAGAATAGTCCCGAGTCGCTGCAGGCTTACGACCCGGCACTTGGGGGCTACATTATTCAAGTTGAGATTACATCAAATATGCAAGTCCCATGTCACTGCCAGCATGCACCATGGCACTTGGGGGCTAATGCAAAGTCATTTTTTGCTCACCTCATTGAAGACCCGACTCATCACATTGTAATGAGCCGGCCCTTGGGGGCTACCAATTGCTCCTGTTAAAATTCAAGATACACAAGCCTTATTCCATTATATTGAAGGATCCACTGCTCAGTTGGTAAAGCATAAAGCTATTAACCTTGTGGACGTGGGTTCAAGCCCCAGGATGGGGGTTACATCATATGATATTATTTCCAATGAAAAGTCCCAGCTCAGTATTATCTTACTAAGCCGGCCCTTGGGGGCTACACGTTACTGCTCAAATTTACATCATCATATTTACAAAGTTCCTGCTCATTATTACATAATGACCCGACACTTGGGGGCTAATGTATATTGCTCTCTGCTGAAGACAATTCTCGGATGACCCGGCTACACTACTATGACTATAGCCGACTCATGGGGGCTACACAACTGGATTTTATTTAAAGCCATGGTAATAAGTCCCGGCTTATTCATGCTGATTAAGCCAGCCCTTGGGGGCTACAGGTAATATGGATATAAGGGAGAAATATCTTCAAATTCTTGGTTTTGAGTAAATCAGATTGACTTGGTGTCTGCAAAAATCATAAACCGGCGTCGGCGACAATTATGACTTGGCATCATCTATTTATAACCCGGCAATTTTGGTACTCATAAACCGGCAAGTTTTATATCTTTAAGCCGGCTGAATATAAGTTGAATATTTGAAGACAAATATTTTGTCAAGTCAGAGCATTGAAAGCCGACTCAAGTGGATTATCTCTCACAATATTCCTCAACAAGAGACCAATGTCAGCAAATTGACTCTGAAGCTGGCCTGTTGACCCGGATTTTTCAAAGGAAGTATCTGGATTTTTTGCATTGGCAAAATTTGAACATATCTGCTAAAGAGATTTGCTATGAGATTATGGATACATATCAAGAAGGAAGATGACAAGGACTTAAGGATGATCAAGTGCCGGCTTACAAAGAATATTTAACCCGGAACACAACCTGTCAAATTTGTTCTTGTGTTTATATTGCAGATTAGTTTAACATGGATAAATCCAAATTAAACTGGGGGCTAATGTCGGGGATATACCCCGCGGTATGACCCGGCCGGACTTGGCGCTTCACCGTGACCCGCCGGAGGACTGGCGACTCACGGGTCTGGCGGCTCATTGTCAGACGACTCACGAGCCTGACGACTCACGGATGACCCTGACGGCGGGTCAGATAGACGACAAGGCCCAAGGCCCACAAGGCCGGCTCATGTTATGGTGGGCCGGCTTAAGAGGAAAGCATAAGGAATATTCCCTTACAAAAGGAAGCAAGACTAGGACTCCACTTGTAATAGAGCAATCCTAATCCTACTAGGACTAGTCATGTAACCCGCCCCTTCAACTTATATAAGGAGGGGCGGGGCTCCCCAAAGAGGGACAAGGAACAAGAAACAATCTCTAGGGCTAAACACCGAGAGCCGGAGCCGGCGATTCTCCCGTGATCATAATGAGACCTAGCCTCAACAGCACGTAGGGTTGTTACCGGATGATGTTTCCCGGGGCCCGAAGCTGTCTAAACCCTTGTCTTGTGCGTTGATCCGCCCTGCGTCTCTCATCCCAATCAACCCCTCTCAAGCTACTACATAGATGCGCTGGCCTCACGACTAAGTCCTCACGCTAAGGACATCTGCCGTGAAAATTCCACGACACTTTGGGTATTAGTCACATGGCGATGTGAACTAATCACATAGTGATGTGAACTATTGGTGTTAAATCACAGGGCGATGTGAACTAGATTATTGACTCTAGTGCAAGTGGGATACTGAAGGAAATATGCCCTAGAGGCAATAATAAAGTGGTTATTTATATTTCCTTATATCATGATAAATGTTTGTTATTCATGCTAGAATTGTATTAACCGGAAACTTAGTACATGTGTGAATACATAGACAAAACAGAGTGTCCCTAGTATGCCTCTACTTGACTAGCTGGTTAATCAAAGATGGTTATGTTTCCTGACCATAGACATGTGTTGTCATTTGATGAATGGGATCACATCATTAGAGAATGATGTGATGGACAAGACCCATCCGTTAGCTTAGCATAATGATCGTTTAGTTTTATTGCTATTGCTTTCATCATGACTTATACATGTTCCTCTGACTATGAGATTATGCAACTCTCGAATACCGGAGGAACACCTTGTGTGCTATCAAACGTCACAACGTAACTAGGTGATTATAAAGATGCTCTACAGGTGTCTCCGATGGTGTTTTTTGAGTTGGCATAGATCGAGATTAGGATTTATCACTCCGTGTATCGGAGAGGTATCTCTGGGCCCTCTCGGTAATGATCATCACTATGAGTCGTGCAAGCAGTGTGACTAATGAGTTAGTTTCAGGATGATGCATTACGGAACGAGTAAAGAGACTTGCCGGTAACGAGATTGAACTAGGTATGATGATATCGATGATCAAATCTCGGGCAAGTAACATACCGATGACAAAGGGAACAACGTATGTTGTTATGCGGTTTGACCGATAAAGATCTTTGTAGAATATGTAGGAGCCAATATGAGCGTCCAGGTTCCAATATTGGTTATTGACCGGAGATGTGTCTCGGTCATGTCTACATAGTTCTCGAACCCGTAGGGTCCGCACACTTAACGTTCGATGACGATTTGTATTATGAGTTATGTGATTTGATGTACTGAAGGTTGTTCGGAGTCCCGGATGAGATCACGGACATGACGAGGAGTCTCGAAATGGTTGAGAGGTAAAGATTCATATATTGGAAGGCTATATTCGGACATCGGAAAGGTTCCGAGTAATTCGGGTATTTTTCAGAGTACCGGGGAGTTACGGGAATTCACCGGGAGAAGTAATGGGCCTTATTGGGCTTTAGTGGAGAGAGGGGAGAAGGGCCAAGAGGTGACGCGTGCCTCCCCCCTACCCAAACCGAATTGGACAAGGGTTGGGGGCGCGGCCCCCCCTTTCCTTCTCCCTCTCCCTCTCTTCCGAATAGGAAAAGGAATCCTACTAGGACTTGGGAGTCCTAGTAGGACTCCCTATGCTTGGCGCGCCCCCTAGGCCAGCCGCCTCCTCCGTCCCTCCTTTATATATGGGGTAGGGGATCACCCCAAAGGGACTCAAGATTTGTGTTAGCCGTGTGCGGTTCCCCCCTCCACAATTACACACCTCGGTCATATCATCGTAGTGCTTAGGCGAAGCCCTGCGTCGGTAACTTCATCATCACCGTCACCATGCTGTCGTGCTGACGGAACTCTCCCTCGGCCTCAACTAGATCAAGAGCTCGAAGGACGTCATCGTGCTGAACGTGTGCTAAACGCGGAGGTGCCGTACGTTCGGTGCTTGGATCGGTTGGATCGCGAAGACGTTCGACTACATCGACCGCGTTACTAAACGCTTCCGCTTTCGATCTACGAGGGTATGTGGACACACTCTCCCCGCTCGTTGCTATGCTTCTCCTAGATAGATCTTGCGTGATCGTAGGAAAATTTTGAAATACTACGTTCCCCAACATTAAACACTTCAGAGTTATTGTTCAGCAGGATGTCACATTTGGGAAATTCCCTGAAAAATGCCTTGCACCATGTGTTTGGCTCAAGTCTCTGAGTCCAGTGGAAGGCAACTGGGCAGTGATCATCCATTTTCTGACAGTTCTCTCTCCACTTCACCTTGTTTGGTGATCTTGCAATGGCCCACAGATCTTGCTTCAGTACCTCTCCTTTGTGCTTCTCATTAAAATTTTGATAAATATGCCTCACACAAAACCTGTGTTCTGCATCTGGCCAAACCTTGTGCACATCATTTATTAACCCTTTCTGCTTGTCACTCATAACTATGAAAGGAGCTGTGTTTGTAATGTTCAGATCATCTTTTAGAGTGGTCAGAAACCACTTCCATGAACCTTTGCATTCTACTTCCACCCAGCCCATTGCAATGGGGAAAATGCAGTCATTAGGATCAATTCCAACAGCACTAAGGAGCACTCCTTTAAACCTTGTTTTCATATGACAACCATCAATGAAGAGAATAGGCATGCATCCCTTTAGCCATCCTCTCTTACATGCATCATATGACAAATATAATGTTTTTAAACATTTTTTGCCCATTGGAAATTTTGTATCTTTGACAAGTGTAGTTGTTAGCAAGAATGTAGACCCAGGGTTTTTGCTCCTTAGCTCATGCCCATAATCCCATAGCCTACTGAACTGCTCTTCCTCATCACCATGTATCTCCTTAAGTGCTTGCTTTCTAGACATAGCAAGCTTCCATCTATTAGGAGTAACATTGAATTCCTTTGTTATTTTCCTTGAAAATGTTCCAATGGACATCTTTTGGTCATCTCTGAACTCATCAATGAAAAAATTGCACAGGAATTTTGCTGTCATATCCTTTAACTTCCACTTCTTCTGGCACTTATGCAATGCATTGTAGGCCTTGATGACAAAACTTCCAGTCATGTTGTCATTTCCAGCCTTAAGCACCCATGGGCAACCACCCTGACAAACTGTCTCTAATCTGATCTTGTAATTCTTCACCTTCTTGATCTGCAGTCTATTCCTTATTGAATATGCCTTGAGAGCTTTCCTCAACTCAACCACATCAGCAAATACCATACCTAATTTAAATACAGGGGATTTCATGTCCACCTTGGAATTGAAAGCTTTGAATTTGTACTTCAGTTGATCTTGTGCTTCAGTGGAGAGGTTCAGATCTTCATCTTCAAGTACATAGTCAGGCTCAACCTCTACCTCCTCTTGCTCAGCCTCTTCATCAACATCAAAGTCAATGTTGTCTTCATAAAGATCAGCATCTCCATCATCTATGTCATAATCACTGTCACTGAATTCTGAATCTGACAGCACAATATCTTCAGGCTGCAAATTTGGCTCTGCACCAGCAACCAGCAAATTTGGGTTAACACCACCATTAAGCAGGTCTAGCTCTGCACCGTCTGTCAGCAAATTTGGGTTAGCAACATCATTAAGCAAATCTATCAGAATATCCTCTACTTTTGTCCCATCAGCTGCAACCTCTGAAATTGGATCTTCAACATTCACAGAAATGATGTTGTTAGTAGATGCTGCACTGCTTGCACCAACAATTGAGTTGGCCATTCTGACAGGACTTTCAGCAGATGGCATCTTCAACAAATCTTCTTTGAAATTGCTGATGAAGTCTGCATGGTCAACCATAATTGCAAGAACTTTGTGATGAGCACTAGCTGTGATAAGATGCTGCAAATCTTCATCACCTCTAATTCTAACCAACCCATCTGAAATTGTTTTCTCATGTAAGCACCAGTAAATTATGTGCTCATTGGCAGGATATCCCAACCATTTTAGGTGCTCTTCTAAGACTGCATATGAAAATGTGCAAGCATCAACATAGTCAAAGACCTCCAAAGAAGAGTTATAGTACTCTAGGGCACTGATAGGTCCACAGAAAAGACCACCATGTTCCAGTTCCAATGTAAATAAAGGAGTGTGAACACTCTGTCCCATTGCTGAGTCACACACTGCATCCAAAAAGGTCAGAAATTCAGTGCAAAATTTAGTTAACTGCATATAACAATGAAATTCTAACACTAAACATGAACTGCAGAAATTCAGTTAACTGAATATAACACTGACCAGTTAACTACACAAATTGAGTTAACTGAATTATAAGCAACAACATAAATATACAGTGATTGCAAAACACATTCAGATAAATTACATATAGAAGGACCATACAAATGAATTAATAGCTATTGGGCCACCTTCTTCATCAAAACCCTAACTGACAGTTCACTATGATCCGAAATCCACCACTACAGGGACTGTAAGCGAATCTACATAAACAAAATACCAAATTCACATAAGAAATACAACATAGGGTGCTTCCACGCAACAACACTATCTTCATGCCTGAAACCCATAACTTTCTGCAGAAACCCTAGACTAAATGCATCGCTCAAAACCCTAGCTTGCTTTCATTGTAAGAATGCCACATTGCAAGATCAAAGCAATTCAGAACCTTGAATCTGCTTCCAAATCGCACGGATCCGCCGTACTAGGCCGTACTTGGTCGGGCACATACAAGAAAAGGAACAGGGGAGAGGAGATGCAGAGCAGAGGACTGCTCACCATAGTCTGGAGGAAAGACAGCAGGCGGTCGGACTAGATGAGCGGAGGGAGGCGGCACTGGACCGCCGAAGAGCTCCGACGAGGCAGCCATTGTTGCTGACGTCAGCAACGGCCGTGCGTGCCCCGACAGGGAGAAGGATGGAGAAGGGGGGACGAGTGGGGATAAGATACATGAGTCCCCCCCCCCCCGACATAATAAATTCAGGTGCTCCCCCGTGGCTGTCCAGCCTGTAGTGCGGGTTGATTCTAATGAAAGGCAGGGGGCTCTTTGCAAAAACGCACGCGCTGACCGGCTCGGGGCCCAGGAGTCCACTTGTCACTCTGTGATTGGTCCAGGACCTAAGTTGCACATTGGGTGCAAGTTGTGGGACTGGGTAGGGTCGTTTTGCAAGTTCTAGGACCAAATCATCACATCCTGAACAAGTTGTAGGACTCCCAGTGCTTTTAACTCTAAATATAAGGGCTTGTGGCATATCACATTGTTTGTTCATTATTTTTCATGCAGATATTTTTTTCTTTTGCGAAAAGACACAGGTATATTACTGGTCATTTTTTCCGATGAATTGATGACATGGTTGGTGTAATAAACTACTAGATGGTATCCTGCACATTGCTGCAAGGGTCTGTGGAGGAGAACTGATGTACCAGACAAATATTGGAAGTCATGAAAACAAACATATATATGTTTATCGGAAACGCTTCCTGTCAACCGTCCGACTGAACGCTATCCACCACACCATGTGCTCCTGATTGAACCGTCTGCAAGATGGCATTTGTTGCAAGACGCGCGAGTACAACACAAACTACATTGCAAACCACACACGAAAAAATGTTTGGGGGTCGCAACAAGGCTCATGTTGCAAAGTGTTGAGCGCAATGATGAGGCTTGTTGCAAAGGATCGACGAGCAGATCGAACACCAAAAAAATTGTTAGGGGGATTTGCAAGAAGGCTCATGTTGCAAAACGCTGAATATAACAAGAGGCATGTTGCAAAGACTCAGCAAGCAGATTGGCCACAGGAAAGAAACATCCGAGGAATTTGCAACAAGGCCCATGTTGCAAAGCGTTGAGCACAATATGAGGCTTGTTGATGAGGCTCATCGTGATTTGCAACAAGGCTCATGTTGTGAAGCGTTGAGCGTAACATGAGGCTTGTTACAAAGACTTGCCAATGGCTGCCGCGCAGAAAAAATGTTGTTTGAGGATTGCAACAAGACTCCTGTTGCAAAGTGCCGAACGCAACACGACGCTTGTTACAAAGACTTACCAATGGCTGTTGCGCAAAAAAAAGTTGTTCAAGGGTTGCAACAAGACTCATGTTGTAAAGTGCGGAACGCAACACGAGGTTGTTGCAAAGGTTCAACGAGCAGATCAGGCACAGAAACAAAAAGTTCCAGGCACTGCAACAAGGATAATGTTGCGAAGCACTGAGCGCAACACAAGGCTTGTTGCAAAGGTACATCAAGCAGAATTGGACGACTATCATACAAAATAAAATAAAAAGATGTTCAGGGTTGCAACAAAGCTCGTGTTGCAAAGCACTGAGGGCAATGAGACTTGTTGCAAAGGCCCGGCGGCTCACGAGAAGGGATCAGACGAAAGGCGCACCCGCTTTTGGAGAAGCTCCTCCAGCAACCCCCAGGCCACGGCGAGTATGACAAACCAATTTCTACGCAGTCAACAATTCTGACCATCACTTTAGTTTATCCAGTCACTGCACAAAGTACATTTGCTGTTTATAATGCATACAAAATCATAGTAGCATCTCTATAGGAAAACACTTGTATTCAACCGGATGATTTTGGCTCAGCATCAACCGCGTCCGACGCCGTCCGATCTCACAGGATCATGCGGCTACCCTTACCCGTATCCAGTAACCTCCATCTCTCTTCTCCCTGTATCAGCATCCTCCTCTTGCGTCTTGCCTCGCTCACTACGCGCGCGCTCTCCGCCCTGGCCAAGGCTCCGCCCTCCCGCGTGCAGCTCCTCCTGTAGCTCTCACGTCTCTCCTCGCCTTCGTATTTCTCTCTCCATTTCTCTTTCTCAACTGCCCTGGTTTTGTGCCACTAACACACGCACTTACCCATGATCTAATCCTACTCCTAGATAAGCTTGATTGCTTGAAGGATCCTAACGACTAGGCCTGTGATGTTCATGTAGCTAACCACCTCAACATGCAGCTAACTAACTACATGCACGGCTAAGTTCAGTACTTAGGCAGCCTCATCAATCACCACATAACCAACCAAACTAGCTAGCATGTCATCGCAACATAATCAGAGCAGTCAGCCGCCATTGCCGCCCCGCTGCGGCCATCACAGCATCATCGAAGCAGTCATGCCCATCATCGCAAGACTACCGGGGTTTTGAAACATGTCATCGCGGCATCGTCAAAGCAGTTGAAAGTAGCATCGTGCGGTTGTCGAAGAACGACATCACAACCTCAGCACGATTGTTCGAAGCACACCGGTGCAGCATCGTCTTGGCCGTCAAAGCAACATTTGCGGACGTCGAAGCGCAACACGAGCGTTAGAAGCATGTCGTCGCGTCATCGCCACAATCGTCGAAGCACGGCTCATGGCATCACCATGGTCGTCGAAGCACACCATGATTGTTCGAAGCATATGTCATCGTGCCAATGCCGCAGCCGCCGCAACATCATCGAAGCAGTCGGGATGCCGTTGTGGCA
The DNA here is from genome assembly GCF_002575655.3 of Aegilops tauschii subsp. strangulata. Classification (NCBI taxonomy): domain Eukaryota; kingdom Viridiplantae; phylum Streptophyta; class Magnoliopsida; order Poales; family Poaceae; genus Aegilops; species Aegilops tauschii. Next base: position 395,490,383 of record NC_053037.3, read on the forward strand.
TGCCTCGTAGCATCACCACAGTCATCGAAGCACACCACGGGTGTTCGAGCATGTCGTCGTGCCCATGTCCCGCCCGTCACAACATGGCCGAAGCAATCGGGATGTCGTCCCAGCATCGCCATGACCGTCGAAGTACACCATAGGCGATCGAAGCATGTGGTCGCGTCATCACCGCGACCATTGCAACATGTATCGTAGCATCGCCGCGGTCGTTGAAGCAGTCGGATGCCATAGAGACCGGCGTCCGGCATCGCAGCACTACCGGTGGCCTTTGGTGTTGCGACGGAGCATCACCGGGGGGTGTCCAGCGATGCGAGCTGCAATGGAGCAGCGTCGGGGATCGTTGTGGCTGCGACGGAGCATCATGAGGCGTGCGGTGCCGCGTTGGAGCTCCAATGGAGCGTCGTCGAGGGTGGCGCTGGTGCTACAATAGAGTTGTAATGAAGCATCATGCGGTGGTCGGCGGCGGCGGGCGCCGCTCGCTGAGGTGCTGCAACGCAGCATGCGGTGGTCGTCACCAGCGGGCGCCGCTCGCTGTGGTGCTGAACGCAACATGCAGGGGGAGGCCGGCGGTGAGCGCTGCTCACTGCTGCAACGCAGCACGCGGTGGTGGTCGGAGGCGGGCGCCGCCCTGTTGGTGCTGCAACGCAGCATGCAGGGGGAGGCCGGCGGCGAGCACTGTTCACTGCTGCAACACATCACATGGTGGTTGCCGGAGGCGGGCGTCGCTGGCCTTCTGTACCGATGGGTGGCAGAAACTGCTGGGAGCGGTGCTGCAAGGGACGGCGGTGACTTCTTCGGTGTTTGCTGCAAGACAGCCTCGCTGATGCGTGAGATCATAGGCTACAAGTGCGGCCGGCGTGCAGCGTGGTCACCGCAAGTTCGCGGGCGCTGTTCCTCTCCTCGCATGCGAGTCGGACTCTTGTGATACGGTATAGAGTAAAGGTAATTAATTGAAGGATCCAACGGTGCACTCTTGTGCAATCGGATGGCTACGGAGGCGGCTTATCCTTTTCTAGGATCAGCCGGTTTATTTGTAGCAGCGCCCCATCTCTATAACGCAGATTACAGGTGTTCTGCGATACATCTACTCATCATTGCATAAGAAGAACAGATCAGATATCGCAGGAACCACGGATGGGGAGACATGCCCACTCAAGGTAATCGAGAATATACAACCCTGAATAAGATCACCTGAAGTTCCCAAAGTGCTGCTGCTGCTGCTGCTGGAAAATGCGGCTTTCACCACCTGCTCCCGTGGAGCGTGGAAACTCAGGAGTGCCTGTTGCTGCCTCCATGTACCATGGAACAGCTTCTGGGGCTTTCTCCTCAGAGCCGTTGCTGAGCCGCCCAACGACCCCGGCATCTGAAGGATCAACCATCTTTGCTGCACATCACCAAAAGTAGAGCGATCATGAGCTACTTAGCTACTGTCAAGAAATGCAGGAATAATATCTAGCGCAAGATGCCAGTCTTGAACTATCTTACATTGCTTTTCTGCAACAAGCAAAAAAGATCCAAGGTTTGTGGGTAACTGGAACTACAAGTCTACAACTCATGTTCTTTATATGTACTAATTGCAACCATAACTCATGTTATGGCATTGTTAATGATTTTGCAACAGGGACGAAAAAAATATTCGGGGTATGGGCAGCCACGTGGGTATGATAAGTCAAAAGGACAAATAAATCATCATTAGCAGAGTAAGAGAATACTTACGGGCAGCTAAATTCAAATCAATCAACCCACGGCTCAAAGAGTCAGCCCAAATGCTAGATTTGCCCCGAAAAGTCTCTTTCTTCACAGCTGGTTTTGATGCCGGCGCGGAGTCCTGCTTCTGCTTTGCGAGTGACTCTCATGGATTTGGTGGCACTTGCCGTGCGTGATCCCCCGTGCGACGTAAAGGCACCAAAATTCAACTCCTCCGAAGGACTGCAATCAGAACTCTTGGTGGCCCCAGGAGAACCATGTGTTGGTTCAGTAACAGCTGATCCTTTACTTGAAGACCATACACCAGAAGAGTTTGATCCATTGAAACTCTTCACCGGAATTCCAGCCAAAGGGTCGAAAGCTGTGTCACTTGAATTTTCAGGTGCGGGGAGCTTTCCTTGTGAGGATTTGCTTGGGGTGCCACGCACTGAGAACTCTGTGTCCGAAGGGAATATTGCGGCAAAGGATGGGTTGAAGGGATCAAAAGCAGACGCAGAGGGCTGTGCAGGGGAAGAACTTTTTTGCTCCGGATGTTTTTTGGGAGTACCACGTACTGAGAACTCCATGTCTGCAGTAGCTGAGCCACCAAAGGATGGCCTGCCAGCAAATAGATCAATGTTGTCCTGCAATAACATTTGAATGCAGATAATTAGTTAGAAAGTATGCAAAATGGCCAACCCGTAGAAATGGTTTATCATAAAAATGAAGTGTGAGTGTCAATTATACAGTCCAATAGCCTACTTGGATTATGAATCTTCAGAATCACTGCATTGTCCTATCACCATTTTTGTGAAACTAATATATCATATTTAAGTGGGATTCTTATTGCAAACAACTGTAAGAGATGGAAAACGATTTGTGCTACAAAGATATTGCTAGGTCAGGATAATTTTTGAAGAAGGTCAAGAAAACAAACCTGAGGGTGAGAACCACTTGACGTTGCTGCCTCCAATGGGGCATTGGCTGACTGGAAATCTGCAAACGCAAACAAATCAATTTCTGGCACAGCAGCACTGCCAGCGTTTGGCATTAATCTTGGCCCAAAGAGATCCAAATTATTGGAGCTCACATTAGCTGTTCCAGCTGCACTCCAAAAATGAAGGTTAGTGAGGACAACACTATGGTGAGTATGTCAAATAAAAGAAAATGCATAGAACTTTGCGTCTCGGCTAAATAATCAAGCAAGTGCTATGGGAGAAAAGTGATTCTACCATGCACGGGATATCCAGTGCATGGCTAAACCGTCCATCTTGTTAGAGACTCACTCATGCCATGTATTCATTCTCATATTAAAATCCATCTGACAACTTTATGGAGCAAGGCTGCACCTACTAGTTCTCTCTCCTACACACTAGTATGTGACGTGGATTTTATTTTGAATCTAAACTTTAAACAACCATATACTTTAAAATAAATACAGGGTAAATAGTCTGTATGAACGCATGTCTTTCTTTCGATGATATCTTCGAAACAAGTTCAATATTTAATATGTTTTGAATTTTGAGTTTACGAAACACAATGGAACATGCATGTACAGAATATTACATGATGGTTTTCGTGTGGATATATAAGAATGTTCTCTTCTTGCACACATTAGTAAGTTTATTAATAACAACGGAAAATAATTGTGCAAATTCACAAAAAAAAGATCTAACAATCATAGTTTTTGTAGTTTCATGAAGTTATAAAATTCATGTTTCAAAAATGTTCAAATAATATACATGGTTAGTCTTGTTGAAAAGATCTCATAACACAAATATGTAAGAAGATAATGAATCAAATATGTAAGAGACAGCTTAAAATCCATGGATGGATTGAGGAGAGAGAAAGAATCTTTATTAGGGGATAGGGTGAAGCCCATGTGCTCATAATTGAGTTAATGATGATGCCATGCACGGTATCTCCCGTGCATGGTAGAAAAACCAGTCTCAGTGCTATGGTGAGTATGTTTGATACAGTTAAGTAAGAAATAGCTGACGGCACTATGGTGCGTAGTTCAAACAAAAGAAAATTCAAATAAGAACTTTGGCTCTTAGCTAGGTAGTCCGGTAAGCAGAATGATAAGTGATACCAGCATAATAGGCGCATACCATGTTAAACAAAGTGTATAACAACGGGTACAGCGACAAGGAAACCGTGGTAATCATACAATATAACCAAACTTTAGAGATGGTAAGGAAGAAATAATGACCAGATGTGGAAGATCCTCGTGGATTGAACTCGTCGCCATCATCCTCATTCTTTCCTTTCTGTGAACTTGGAACTCCAGGTGCGGCACGTGGATTCGACAGCGATTTGGAGCCTCCTTTTGCTAATTTAGAGCTATTTGCACTCTTAGTAGCTTCTTTTGACCTTTGTCTAGTGCTGCTGTAACTTGGCTTATTATCGTTCTTGCTCCCAGTGTGTCTATCCTTGTCCTTGAACGAGGCGGTTTCCCTTGAACCAGCTGTGCTCCCGTAGCGACTACCAGAGGAGTAGCTGCCACTGCCAAATGATGCTGCGCTTGATTTGTATGATGACATGCCAGTTGATGACACCCCCAAGTACCTAAACATATGGTCCATGCAAATTGCAAAATTTGAGATGTACAGGGAAAGGCAAGGGTTTATGTCTACATCATGCACGACAAGTCAGACGGCGAATGCAATGCAGTACTTGTCCCTCGTAGAAGCAGCCTTCTCCCTGGCTTGTTGAAGCTTTTCCCTGTCATCCACAATGACCAGAACAGCTTCTGCCTTCTTGCGCACATTGAGCCCAACATCTTTTCCACCAGGCTCCACAAACTCGAATGTCGTGAGTTTCTTCACAAATAAAATCATCATCAGGGCGAGGTAAATAATAGTATATACACAAGGAAGTGTACACTAAAACGAGCCACAGCGGCACATACCGCAATCTGTGAGCTGTTGTCGATAATTTCCTCGGCTGCGCGCTCAGTGGCATTAGCCAGAAGATACTCAGCCACAGCCAGCGCCTGTGCAGGTGGAACAAACATCCTGTCAGTGAGGAACAATCCAGAACGGACAACCGGTGGAGTCGCCACGGTTCTAAATTCCAATTCGAGCTCATCACCTTATACAGGTGACGCCAATTCGCGTCGGTGTTGCCCAGCCGTTGCCACAACACCTTCATGACTATCTGGCATTCCCCGCTGAAAGCAGAGCAGAGCGACGACCCGATCAAAATGTGCAAAAACTCAATAACTTCAATTTAAATACAGAGATCAAGTGAGGAGAATTGGAATTGGAGCTCTTTGCACTGACATATTCTTGGTGGCCCGTGCGATGTCCGCCATGTCTGAACCGTGAGGCCCCCACGGCTCGTCGCTGGTCGCGTCAAGAACCTATCGGGTACAAAATTTCAGGCAGCTGGTAAAACAACACAAATACACCATGGACATTTCTTCCTCCCCGAGGCCAAATTACACAGGCGAATGAATGAAACACAATCGATCAAACCTTCTGCTCGATCTCTGGCACCTTGAGCACCTTGAGATTGACCTCTCTCTTTCTGCGCAACGGGGGATCGCGCCCGAGGTCAGCGCACACGGGGAAAAGAAAAGAGCGGCGGGCACGATCATCAAATCAAATCAAAACGAAAAACACAAAAGTAGGGCCTTACATCTCCCGGACGGTGTGATCGAGCACCTTCATGATCCCATCCATGGCTGGGCTGGAGACTTGCAACCCCCGCCGGTGGAGGTGGCGGTGGCGTGGCGACGCCAAGACGGAGACGGGGTCCGGAGAGGAGCGCCGCGGAATAATAACGAGGCTGGCGGCAGTCAGCGCCCGGACCGGACATTGTGTCTGTGTGGCAATCGCACTGGACTCTGACTCGGACCGTCTCCCCTTGGGCTCGTTCGCGTGCGCGGTATGAAAGCCCAACTGCTGGCGGACCACATTTTCTACTCCTAGACATCTTCGCCTTCTCCTAATCTATAAAAAAAAGACATCTTCGCCTGAAGCTGACATTCAGACGTGGAAGGTGTAAATTACAACACCCATCTCCAATTTCGCCTGTGTAAATAGTACCAGTAGAATCAGACTTGAGACATTTGTTAGCAAAGAGATATGCCAGCTAAAGGATTAAACCGGTAACAAAACCTGCACGGCTAAACAAATAATAATGGATTGAATCACTTATAGCCAACATCAACAAGCTATTTATCCCAGCCATGAATCAGGCTGCATAACAAACCGAATAATGTCAGCAAAAATGAAACGTCAATCACGGCAAACTCCGAAAAGCGGCATCAAGTACAATCTAACCCCTAGATATGTGACACAAAGCTGGAATCGCATCATGTCTCTCCTGACTCCGAGGCAGATGAACTATGGGTGTGAGGAAGAGGCACCGTTACAACCGCCGTTGTTTTCCTCCTCCGCGTCCTCGTGTTCTGCCGTTGCTACATCATCACCTTCCAGTTTGACATCGGCGCTCTCTTGTGGAGAGGGTGCAACATCGAAACCATTGTTTTCCTCGCATGTGGACATAGGTTCGACCACCTGTGCACCATGTTCCATTTCGTCAGCGTGATCAACATCCTCAGTGTGCTGTAGAATAACAAAGTCTGCTGCCTCACAGTTCTCAATGGCTAATGAAGCTGAGTCACAGTTTTCGTTCACTCCCAGTAGTAAACTGTCGACACAGCGGTTTACGTCGTCCATAGGTTCGAGGCCCAACGTAGCCTGCTCCACTGTGTGAAGGTCCTCATCTTCCTGGTATTCACCCTCTTGATTGTCACATATAATGTTCTGTTCAGCTTCAAGCAAAAGTAGAGGCTCGTGATGGCCAGCAGCTGAGCCACCATGTGAGCCAGTAGCTGAATCAAAAGGTGGAGCCTCTGGGCCACCCCTTTCCTTGATCTCACCAAGATCACTGAGGACATCTTCAAAGCCATGCAGAAATTCAAAGACTAAGGCTTGTGTGGCTGTATCAGCTGTGGATGCCATGGCTGTTTTGGCCTTCTTCATCATACCATGCAGCTTATCAACCTACAGGAAAGAATTCATCTTCAGTACTGATTCAGTATGCGTGAACTACTTGGACAAGCTTCAATTCAAATCGTATTATTATATCTAGAGATAAACATTAGTTCAGTCAACTGTGGAATTTAATCATATAAATGTGATGCATAAGCTAGGTTTACCGCTTTGCGGATCATAGGAGACTTGGCTTTGTACTGAAGATCAGAGGAATCATCGGGTGGGGATAAAAGTCCTGCTTCAGCATCATCATCGGTCGATGGCACAAGATACCGCCGTGTAGCTCCAGAGTACCACTGCAGATACTCGTCATAAGATGACAAATCATACTGCTCAGCCTCCCGAAATATGCGCTGTTGCCGTGCTTCCCATTCCTGAATATACTCATGATGCGTCTCTTCCCAATTTTCACGCTCTCTACCACGTCGACTAATACGATGCAATGTCTGTAGGGTAGGTCGAAAAGGTGGTGGAATGCATTGACGAAGCCCGAATTGCCGCATCACTCGCTCAGGCAGATACATCTCAACAATAGGAAAATTTATTAATGGTGCTTGAGTAATCCACAGGTCAGCATCTTTTGTACAAAGTGGTGGTAAGCTCGAGGACTCAATGAGCATGTATGGTTCCCATTTCAACTGATCTGCTCGCTGCAGATTTAGCTCATCCCTGTACTGCTTAAGACAGCGGGTAGCATTCTCACTTTGTGCGCGAGCACCCACCCAACGGAAGCCAATTGGGGGCAAGTCCTGTGGGATGTCTGTCTCCACGACCAAGGAAGATCGAGCCAATGGCCTGCCAACATGAGAGTGCTCCCAACTCCAAAGCTGCAAGAGAAGCAATGAACCACCTATGTTCTTCATGTTGTGGGAGGAGGCAGCAGAACAAAGAGCTCGGTAGAGGAATGCGAGGGCTGCGGAGCCCCAGCTGTATGTTCCAACAAGAGAAAGATCAGCAATCAATGGAAGATATATCAGACTCATCCTTCCTGTCCCGTCTGGAAAGAGCACTCCACATAAAAGGCTCAGGATGTATGCTCGAACATGCCTCTGTACCGTATGATCATCCGCCCCTTCTGGTAACTCATAGAAGTGCTTCTTCAGCCATTTGTAATGCAAGAAGGATTTTCCAGGCATTGATTGACCTCTTGGATCATGACCTAGACAATCAAGGACCATCTGCCCATAATCATGATCCGTACTAGAACAAACCGGGCGGCCGTCAATAGGAAGAGCAAACAACATTGCAACATCTTGAAGTGTAACTGTCATCTCCCCAGAAGCCAGGTGAAAGCTGTGGGTCTCTGGCCTCCAACGCTCAACAAGAGCAGTAATCAAGGCTTTGTCCAATTGAGGCATTCTCTGGCAGATTTGTGAGAGACCAAGCAATCCAGCATCCCTCAAATAAGGACGATACCTCTCATGAAATTTCAAGGGTTTGTGGTGACGCAACTTCAACTGCTCCAGGGCCTGCAATAATAGAGAATATAGAATTCAGTGCTATTAAAAAAAAATCTCGTTCTACTATGAAATATGACAAAGTTTATTGTCATTAGATTAACCTGGTCGCCAAAAATTGCATCCGAACGGTGGTTAATCTTAGGATTGAGTAGTGTACTGGATGAAGGTTCTGCATGTCCTGCATAACAAGCAACATGGACTTGTTCGGGAATGAACCCAATATTGTCCTCTCTATCAGAAGTGGTACTCGGCGAAGAAGGTGCAGATGTTTCATGCTGATCCATTTCATTTTCTGCCACAGAACACCTGCCACGGCCCCGGCCCCGGCCACGACGTGCACGTCCTCTTGCCCTTGAAGACATGGACTACTCTGCAAACAAATAATCATTACATCAGTTGCCAGAATGCCATAGATGATCACAGCAAGAAAAAAAAAATACAATGGACGGCGTGAGCGCTGCTCATTCTGTTAAGATTTAAAACCATAGCTTATATACAAGAAAGGAACTCTGCACAAAATGAAATGAAGCATATACCATCAAAAAAGGCATATGCTTAAGAGATATGGCATTCATCTTCTATTGGAAATCTTTAGCACGGTCTAATTTGTCAACTGTGAGTTATTTTCCACTCCAAATGTTGCTCCACGGAACTAGCTACTTGCAATGACCAACTGAAACACCACATCTTAAATCTAAATCTCCTTATTTATGGGGAGAGCAACTCGTAAACATGTATATATAGTCTGACTGAGCAATTTCTTCATCCTTAGACAAGAAACCAGCATTTTACAGGCTTACAGCTGACCAGTGTCCCATTTTTATTCAGACAAAAGGGATTTTCATTGAAACATCTGGACTATAGGAGGCCACAGGTTCGACAAGAACATAGTAGTGCCACTGTCCCCATTACATATCAAGTTATCCGTATCAACCCACTATTCCCTTGCTCAAAGCACCTGAATAATCTGCGCGCTAGACCAGAGCACACACAATGGGACAACGGCGTGCGCCGAGATCCAAGGGAGGCGAGTAAAATCCAGCCGTGGTGTGCGAGAGCGGGCTTACCAAATCAGGCTGGCGAGGTGGCGCCGGAGGAGGCGGGGGAGAAGCTCCTGATCCCCCCGGCAGATTTTTTGCTTTCCGTGAGAGGAGAAGGGAACCCTAGAAATTTGCTTTCCAGCGGCGGAGGCGGCGAAGCGGAAGCCGTGACCCGGAGTGGAGCTACGCACGCACCCTGTTTGCCTCCGCAACAAAGAAAGAGCGGCTCCACCAGCTTCTGGGCCGGGGAAGCCGAGCCCAAACAGACGGCCTTTCTCGGGGATTCTTCCAGCCCCAGTCGGCCAGCCGCTCCAAAAATATATTTCCAAAATAAAGAAACCAACCCAAAAAATAATCTGAAAAGGGGTTTACTCCTCTAGATCACTATATGAAATTGTTAATGTTAAGGGTGTACAACCAATATATCTTCCTGGCGTTTGACATATCAAAGTACCCCCCAGAATTCAGGTTTTCTATGGCTTTTCTCTAGAACAAAGTCATGACATGTTGAGAAAGAGAGGAATAGACAAATCACTTTGTGTGCTTTTTTCTGAGAATGAATATGTATACATTGTTGCTAGACAAATGTGGAATGATATAGATAAAACCTTCCATGTGAACATTCATGATTTACTAGAAGGGTTGGGCGCGCTTTGCTGCGCCGGTCGTGTTGTTGGGTTTTCATAATTTTTTTACTCCATCTATTTCAAAATATACGGTGTATTAGTTTTTTGAAAAGTCAAACCTCTTTAAGTTTGATCAAATTTGTAAGGAAATACATTAGTATCCATAATATCAAATCGATATCATTAGATTCATCCTGAAATGATTTTTTATATTTTATTTATTTTAGTATTGTGAACGTCTATGTTTTTGGCCCTGGACTTGGTCAAAGTAAAAGAAAATTGTCTTTTCAAAAAACTAATACACCTTATATTTGGAACTGAAGAAATATTTGGTTTGGCGAGTGGGGAGATGATGGAGTGTGTTTTCTCTTTATTTATAATGCGGTGTATTGGTGAGCTTTCCGTGGTGTGATTATGTGTTATCTGCTAATGAATTCATATTTATGTGGAAAAGTTTTCTGCGTCGGTGACTACATGTACTATATTAGTGCTACAGTATCACATAAGCTTTCTTTCTAGATGGTGGGAAGGTGCACGGGATCGATATGTTTTTATGTTGCCAATTGATTTGAAGAAAGCCGACCGGTCAAAATGTGAACCAAATCCAAAATTTTGTACCCCAATCAACATGGAAGAGCTTAAAAATTAGGAAGCATTGTGAATTAAAAGAACTGAATGAGAGTGCTCACTAAGAAATTGTTCACCCGATCGAAATCAGGGGGCCCAAATTTAAAATTGGAGACCTCATTAGGGAGCTTACCGAAAAAGGCTTTCGCCCTGCTTTATAAATAAAACAAACCACCACAGCCACAAGGAACAACAAGGTCACACACACAGTAGCAGCACGACAGATAGTACAAAAGGGTTTTGCTGAGGGCACAGCTCAACAAACCCAAAAAACAGAAGAAAAAAAAGACAAAGCGGACGAGCCGCAACAAGGAAACTAATCCGGCTCGGGTGGTGACGGAGGAAGCGGCGGCGCCAAACGAAGAGCGGTCAGCAATTAGGGAGCTTAAGTCTTTCGCTAGCTTAATAATAAGAAGGTACAAAATTGTGGCTTCTTATCTGTCTTGTGGGGACTTATTTGGAATTGGAGGAATGCTTCACTAATCTATTTCTCTCAACATGCAATCATTTGTAGAGAAAAGCACCTTAACATGCGAACATTCATGAAAAAAATCCGGTGTTGCTAATAGTGTATGCATCCAAACATATATGCATGACAACGTGCAAATGGTGCGTACATCCAAACATGCATGGCAAAGCCCGAATCTGTGAGGGGCCAGCAAAATTCGGGTGTTTTAGCTGCCGCCAACAACCGGTTTGTGCTTGTCCACAAAACACACGAATGTGGGTTAGACAGCCCCTTCCATTTACAAGCAAATCCAAGTGCAATAATCGAATTGATAGGCCCGTCGATGATTCAGCAGATATCCGAACCAGAGAAATGCGAGAGCGCTCCCGTCGCCCATTCGGATCCAATCCAACGCTGCATGCATGTATGCATGCATTTCCACGCTGTCTAAAGTGTCAGCTAGCGCACTGTACCATACCATACACGCTACAAATACAGCCCTGTCCGTCTCCTCCTGCATGTCCTCTCATCCACGCCACATCGCCGCCGTCCGTGCTGAGCGACGGGACGAAACGAAATGGCGCAATGGGACACCCTCGTGGACGGCGCGCTCGCGAGCCTGGCCGCTAGGAGACTGCTGTTCAACACGCGCCTCATCGCCCTCGCGCCGCCGCCGGCGCCCTCCGAAACCAGATTCACCGGACCGGGGCCCTGGGACCGCGCCACCGTCGAGATCCAGGTCGACCGCACCTCCATCCGACAATGGCTCGCCGCAAGTCAGTGCCCATATACCTCTGCCTCTCAGCCGTGCAGGAAAATGCATGCCACATTTTTTGCTTGCTTGTAGCCATACTAAATGAACGGGTTACGCACGTACATACGTTTGTTCTGGTTAGATGGGGAGGTGAGCAGCCAAGAAGAAGACGAGGCGAACCGGGAACTGATCCTCTTCTCCGGGAACGACTACACGTGCCTCAGAGCATCTTCAGCCGTTGGCCCCCAAGGACGCATAAAAATCGTTCCGGGGGCGAGCCGGTGATTCGTTCGGCGCGGTCGTCGCCCCCAGCTCGCCTCCGGTTGCCGATTTTGGCCCACTTTTGAAGCCCCATTTCGGCGAAAAAGGCCCATATGGACGAGAATAGGCCCATATTCGGCGTGGTTCGCCGTGGCTCGACGTTCAATTATAACATAAATATATTTTTATCACAGAAAATTCAAATACTTCAACAAAATAGTTCAACAACAAATAGTTCAATACAAATTATATAGTTCAACAAATAAAAACTCATAGTTCAATACCATGAGATGCTCTTCTTCCTGGACGTCGGCCTCGGCTTCCTCCTCCAACAGCGCGGCGAGCACTTCCTCGTCATCCGTGTCCATCGCCGAAGCAGGCAAATCGCCGAACACCTTGCGCGCGGTGGGCGTGCACCCGCCGCTAAACTGCCCCTCCGTGGCCGGAAACGCCCAGCTGGTGTCGGAGGGGCTGCCGCGGCGAACATCTGCTATTTTTCCGGCGGGGAATGGCTATCTACCGGTGAAGGGCGGCGGGGCGGCGCCGGGATATACCTAGTGGCGGCCGAGAGCGCGGGGGGTGGAAGGCGAGTCGGGGAAGAAAATCTTGACTTTTCACCTGACGGCGTGGGCCAGCCACGCTTTTCCCTTGCGCCGGAGCCCCCAAACGCCCCCAGCGCGCCGGGTTCGGCCTACGGCCGCCGGGCGGAAAAAAGGGCCGAACCAGCGCTTTTCGTCGTCCTGGGGGCGCGACTGGGCCGTTTTTTTATGCCGGCGCCGAAAAAATCGCCTGAGGAGGCTTGTTGGGGGCGCGGTTGGAGATGCTCTCAGCTCGCATCCAGCAGTCCGCGAGGCTGCAGTAAAGGTTCTTACTATTTCATTTGCTACTAGGACTGTAGCGGCACGTACTCTGAACAAGCAACCTGGCAACTCTAATTTGTGCATGCTATGCTTGTCAGGCAGCTCAAGAGTATGGAATGGGGCTGAGAGGCTCTTCGTTGATCTGCGGGTACACTACTTATCACAAATTGGTGGAGGAGTCACTGGCGGAACTGCAGAAAAAAGAGGTACAAAACAATAACATTTTAGCTATATTTCAGTCAGCTGAATTTTTATTTTGTGGTCAATCGATTTTCTGACCGTTGGATTGTGCTTTAAGATTTGTGTAGCTTTTTTTTCTGTCACATTTTGCTGGTGGTATTGGGCTGTTTGGATTCGATTGACACCTATTTTGGGTCAGTCGATTTTCTTCTTGGGCTGGATTTTGGTGTGTGTATGCTCTTTTTTCATGTGTTTACTTTTGTTTTCTGCATGTGTATGCTTTTATTTTTATTTTCCAGTTGAGCTTTTTTTCTCTATTTTCGGATGTTAAGTGCGTGAAAATGTATACATGTAAGTACTCCATGTACAAATTACATCAGAGTACTGAAACTTCACTCTTATATATTTATTCTACATATTATAAAAAGTGCATTTTTATGCTAATTGTGTGGAATTTTTTTTTTCAATTTCTTTATTCGGTAATACCAATGCTAATTGTTTTGCTAATTTAATACATTCTATTATTATTTGTATGTATGCATGAAAGTACAATACAATATGTGTGTAAATTATACTAGACTGCTCAAGTTGCATTATTATATTTCCCACAAAAAAAATGTTGCATTATTATATGTGTATTTGCTGCATATTATAAAAAATGCAATTTCAGAGCAAAGTTGTGTCCAAGTTTTTTCTTTATTTTCTTTCTTCTTAAGAGTAATACCAATGTCGCTCCAATTTATTCTCTCTTAGAAAAAATTATTTGTTTTATTATGTTTAGTTTTTAATTCATTTCCTGTTTTAAGGATGATACCAATGCCACTTATTCGTTCCTTGTTTAAATTTTTTTATGTAAAATTCACTATAATATGTTTATTCTTACATAACTAAAAAAGTGCAATTTATATGTAAATTGTGTGCAAATTGTATCATTATTATTTTTTGAATTCCTTTCTTCTTAAAGGGTGGTACCAATGCCACTATACTTTATTTCTTCTTAGAAAAAATATTTTTATTTTTTGTTTGTAAGTAAGTATACATGCACGTATGATACACCATGTGTGTAAATTATAATATAAGCAAAAATTGCACTGTATATGCTTATTTTTGGCATATTAGAAAAGTGCAATTTCAGGGCATACTTGTGTGCAGGTTATTTTTAAATTTTATGTCTTCCTAAAGGGTTTCATTTTTCCAAAACCTCATTAGTTTGTTTTGCTGTTTGTTTTTATATTTTCTTTCTTCTTAAAGGGTTTTATTCTTACATAGAGAACTTCATTATTTTTTTAGTTTTAGTTTTTGTATTTTGTTTTCTTAAAGGGTTTCATTCTTCCATAGAAAACTTCATTATTTTGTATTTGTTTTAGTTTTCTATTTTCTTTCTTCTTAAAGGGTTTCATTCTTCCCTAGAAAACTTCATTTTTTTGTTTTTATTTTTTTTAGTTTCTTTCTTCTTAAAGGGTTTCAATCTTCCCTAGAAAATTTCATTATTTTGTTTTCGATTATTATTATCTTTCTTCTTAAAGGGTTTTATTCTTCCCTAGAAAAAAATATTATTTTGTTTTCATGTTAATTTTATTTTATTTCATTTTCTTTCTTTAATGGTAATACCTTTATTTTTGCATATTAAAACATAGCGCAATTTCTGTGTAAATTGCGTGCAAATTTTGCCATTACCTGGCGGAGAATTGCTTGCTTTTCATGCGGCAGCTGCTGCCTCGGGTGTTTCTGCAATTTGTATTGTGGGTATCCTTGCATGCAGCATGCATCTGTGGGCGTGATTTTGCGGTAGGCTTTTACCGGAAGCAGGCAAGCAGAAGCGTGCGCGTAGCAGTTGCCTCTTTTGTGCAGAACAAAGCCGTGCCTGCCGTTCGACTGACACCTATTTTACTCCCTCTGTTTCAAAATATAGTGCTTCCTCTATTCCAGTGCTTCAACTTTGACCATAAATTTAACCAACGAGACCGACTGCGGCGGGAGAAAAAGTTATACCAATGAATTCGTATTCAAAAGAAGTTTTCAATTATATAATTTTTTTTCCTGTCACAGTCGGTCTCGTTGGTTTAATTTATGGTCAAAGTTGGACCTCGGGAAACGCGGACGCACTATATTTTGGAATGGAGGGAGTAGGTCAGTAACTAACTGACCTGTAGCCGCTCCTAAACAATAAGTAGTGAAGTCCAAACTAGAGTAGTACTGGTAACCATCACGAGATTTCTTCACCTCTACATTGATTGAAAGACTCCCCACCTGAATATATTTCTATTTTGATCTGTTCTGCAACTTGTACATGATTGCCTTCTTTGTCCCACCGGATTCTCCGCAAACACGGCCTTGATGACTGCACTGGGCAGCATCAGCTCTCTTCTGGCCGCTAGGAGGAAACCACCCAGGGACCATATTCTTCTCCAATCGGAGTTTTGCTCAAGTCTCGAATAAACGCAGAGGATGAGAGGATCGCAATTTTCTCAGATGCGCTGAACCATGCCTCCACCATTGACGGGATCCGCCTTGTGGAGAGGCAGCACCAAGCAGTGGCCTTCGTCTACAAGCACTGTGACATGTCGCACCTTGATTTCCTGCTGTATGCGTTCTCCTTTCCACCACCTGGCAGTATGCCCTAGATGCAATATACTCCCTCCATTTCTTTTTAGTCTGCATATAAGATTTGGTCAAAGTCAAACTTTGTTAATTTTGACTAAGTTTATAGAAAAAAAATCAAAATTCACAATATGAAATTATTATTATTAGATGCATCATGAAATTAATTTTCATAACATATAACTTTAGTATTGTAGATGTTGATATTTTTTTCCTACAAAGTTGGTCAAACTTTACAAAGTATGATTTTGACCAAATTTTATATGCAGACTAAAAATAAACAAAGAGAGTATATACATACATATTTAGCCACGCCTTCAATTACTTAGCAATAACTATTTTTATTTTGTGTATCGTTACGTATAGGTCCAGTTGCTCAATGAAAAAGAAAGTTGTTGTCACATATAGGCAAGTAACCTGCCATTGAAATAAGTGCTCTTGATATCTCCGTCAGAATTAACACCTAGTGCTTGCTGCTTGTTCATACACATGCATATTGTGAGGGTACTACTAAACTTAAGCCATATTTTTAATTACAATGTGCGCGCAGTCTGTTCAGCATGGACGGGGATTTTGCTCCGTTGCCTCAACTTGTCAAATTACGCAACAAATATGGATTTTTGTTGGTCCTCGATGATGTTAGTTTTCTTTTTGTCCTTACTTACAGTTATTAGTGTTGAGGATATAACCCTTAGAGTCACCCGCCAGGAGGGCCGGGTTACTTATAATGGTCATCACGCGAAGCCCAGTACCGAGCTTGAAGACGGCGGGTCAATGATGGGCCTAAGACCCGGAGATGGCTTAAGGCCCGTAGTGATAAACCGCCGTATGGCAAGACTTGTAGTGTAAGGCAAGAATAGTTGGGAGTCCGAGCCGGACACTCTTATGAGCCGGCCGGGACTCTGAGAGCCGCTGGACGTCAACCTCTCTATATAAAGGGACGACCCGGCGGCGGTTTAGGGGGAAGAAAAATCTCGTCGAGAGCCAGGCATAGCAATCAAGCTCCCTGGTCATCGAAATCATAGTCAATACCACCTCAACTGGACGTAGGCTTTTACCTTCACCGTAAGGGGCCGAACCAGTATAACCCCCGTGTTCCTTGTCCCGTTTAACCCATTTAAGCTTCCTAGCTGCGATGGCTCCACGACTAAGTCCTAGCTCGAGGACATCTGTCGTGACAATTCCACGACAGTTGGCGCCCACCGTGGGGCCAGCGCACGGTGGATTTGAGTTCTTAAAGGGCAGCTTCGAAGGGCTCGAGGGATACGCTGTGGGCCGGATGACCAAGAGTCGTCGCGGCAAGCTCTACATCGACGATGCAAACTGGGGCCCCGACGCCGGCTCAATTGAGTACGGATACCAGGTCCCCTTCGGCGGAATTCATGTCTTCATTGGCAAGATTGGTGAGCCGGGCCCTGAGCCGGATCTCTGCGCCGGTCTCATCGAGACGGCTCAGCGTGCACGACCCGCCCGGGCTCTACCTGCCCTAAAGCATGCTTTTGTGGGATGTGTTCATGGAGGACTCTCTGAAGGGTCTGGATCTGGTGATGAGACGGCCGCCGGCTCTGACGGCGAGTCATCTACGGATGAGTCAAACTCGTTGTATCAACTTCAAGATGGCAGGCTCAGGGGTTGTTCCGATGGCGACAGCATTCCGGACCCCTTTGAACCGCCGAGCCGGGTTGGAATCTTCATGGCCGGCGCGCAACCTGTTCAAAACCCCGCCTCCGGGTCAGGGAGCCCGGTGCCTTCGCCGGCTCAGGTGCTGATGGATCTTACAGATAAGATGACGGTCCTGTTGACCGCTATGATAGCTCCGGCGGATCAAGTTCAACATGACGCGGAGGTGGCACAGTTAAAACTGGATCTAGCAAAGGCCAAGGAGGATCTGGCGACGGAGGGGATCAGGATGGCTGCGGAGAGGGCGGCTCTCGACGCCCAGACTCAGCTGATTCAGGCACAGTCCTTCCGGCTCACGATGGATCAAAACGCATCCAATGAGGTCATGAGAAGGAGGCATCAAAAGACCCAATCTCGACTCCCTCCGGTTTATGATCCTCGAAACCTCTTCAACACGCCAGGTGCAGGGTCTAGTAACCCGCCGGAGATCATAGTGCCCGGGGCTGGGACACCAATTCAGCCCCAAGTAATGGGACCGCCCCGGGCGAACCCTGCCCCGCCTCAGTATGTGCCAATACCACCGGGTCATTATGCCAACCCGTTGGAAAACATGGTCGCCGCGGCGGCACGGCTGGCGGCTCTCCCAATTGATGGCGACTCTCCAACTGCGGTCGAAACCCGTCGGGTCAGGGAGCTCCTTCAGACAGCTCTGGCGCAGCAAGAGGCGTACTCTTACAGCCGGGACAGGATCCATTCAACCCCTCATCCAGGCCGGAGCCCGAGTTATAGCAGACACATGGTTTCAGCGACCGGCTCAAGTAATGTCCGACGCCATGACTTGCCACCTGGCCATGGCCCGGCTCATAACGGAGCCTTTCACGCAACAGACCAAGACAGAGCACGGCAAGAGGCGGACCAGGTGCCTCAGTTGACGGCTTACCAGACACCCCCGGCTTATCCGACGGCTTCCGTCGACGTGGGTATCCCTACGAGGACTGGAGGTGTCCCTTGTTTAGTGCCGGCTCTCCGCAACGAACGTCTACCCAAGGACTTCAAAGGGCCTAGGAAGGTGCCTAATTACACGGCTGATTTACAACCCGGAGCCCGGATCGAGAGTTACGAGATGGCCATGGAATTGCTGGAGGTCAGTGAAGCGGCGATGGCCAAGTACTTCACCATGATGTTAGATGGGACTGCCCGCACTTGGTTGAAAGGGCTGCCGCCGAATTCTATCGGGTCTTGGGCTGAGCTGAAAGCTCGGTTCATACAAAACTTCAAGGATACCTGTAGGCAGTCTATGTCAACTGTGGATTTGACTAAATGTAAACAGCAGGAGGGTGAGTCTACGACACATTGGGTTCGCCGGGTCAAGGAGATAATACATTCATCTGATAAGATGGATGTCGGCTCTGCAGTCTTAATGTTGGAGCAGAATTGTCGCTTCCTGCCCCTGAAGATGAAACTCGGGCGGCTCAAACGTGACTGCAATGATATGGGTATGCTGATGGCGGCTCTCGTCAAGTACGCCGACTCTGACAGTACCAAGGACTCCGCTTCAGATGATGAAAGGACAGGGAAGGGAAGGAAGAACGGCAATGGCAAGGGTCCTCAGCATAACCCGGCAAACCAAGGAGGTAACAAGCGTAAGGCTGATGGAAGCATGGAGTTTGTGGCCAATGCCAACTCACAGGGTAACAGCCAGCGACGTAAAGGGAGGCCACCTCCCCGAGCTGGCGGGTCAGGCCCGACGCTCGAGCAGTTGTTGAACGAGCCTTGTCCGAGGCATGGCTCTAGGAAGGCTTTTAAGAATTCCAATGCCTTTAATGGCAACAATGGCCCGGGTGGCGGCTCAGGCGCTGGCGGTTTTCATGGCCCGGGCGGCGGCTCAAATCTTAATCCTCAGAATGGTCAAGGGGGCTTTAATCAGCAGTCCGGCCAGGGTCATCAACAGCAGCAGGGGGTTACCAGACCAATCCAAAGCAGCTTAATAGTGGACAGTATCACGTGTTTACCACCAGTCTGTGTAAGCGAGATCAGAAGCTTCATAAGAGGGCGGTGAATGCTGTTGAGCCGGCGGTTCCACGCTATTTAAGATGGTCTGAGCAGCCTATTGTGTGGAGTAGGGAGGATCACCCTCCCCGGGTTGACAATCCGGGTCACTTGGCCCTGGTGGTGGCTCCTCAGGTGGGAGGATATAAGTTCACTAAGGTGCTCATGGATGGAGGCAGCAGCATCAACATCCTCTATTATGAGACCTTCCGTCGAATGGGGTTGATTGATAAGAACCTCAGCCAGTCCAACACTATTTTCCATGGCGTGGTGCCTGGTAAGTCGGCTTATCCAGTTGGTAAGATCGAATTGGAGTGGCCTTTGGAGATGAGTACAACTACAGGGTGGAAAAATTGACCTTTGAGGTGGTCAAGATAAGAAGTTCGTATCATGCCATATTTGGGCGGCCGGCTTACGCCAAGTTCATGGCACGGCCGTGTTACATATACCTACAGCTCAAGATGCCGGGTCACAATGGGACCATTACGGTTCATGGTAGCCGAAAGGTAGCCTTGGAATGTGAGGAAGGCGACGCGGCTTATGCAGAGTCTGTTTGTGCAACAGAGGAGCTGAAGTTCTACAAGGATAATGTTGACCCAACAGATATGACATCTCTGAAAAAGCCGACCACGGAGCATGAGCCGGCAATGAAATTTAAGTCAGCTGATGAGACCAAGCTTGTTGATTTCGTTCCAGGTGACTCATCTCAGCAGTTTAGCATCAGTGCCAATTTGGATCCAAAATAGGAAGGCGCGCTCATCGAGTTCATCCGTGAGAACAGGGACATCTTTGCATGGAAACCTTCTGACATGCCAGGTGTACCTAGAGAACTCGCTGAGCACACTCTCAATATTGATCCGAAATTTAAGCCGGTCAGGCAATTCCTTCGGCGGTTTAATGAAGAGAGGCGGAAGGCCATTGGTGAGGAGGTGACCCGGCTCTTGGCGGCCGGGTTTATTGTCGAAGTCTTTCATCCAGAATGGTTAGCTAACCCGGTGCTCGTGCTCAAGAAGAATGGCACCTGGCGGATGTGCGTGGACTACACGGACTTAAACAAGGCGTGTCCGGCTGATCCTTTTGCCCTTCCCCGTATTGATCAAATCATTGATGCTACGGCGGGTTGCGAGCGCTTGAGTTTCTTGGATGCTTATTCTGGATACCATCAGATTAAAATGGCAGTTAAGGACCAGGAGAAGACGGCGTTCATCACTCCCTTTGGAGCCTTCTGTTATGTGTCTATGCCTTTTGGACTCAAGAGTGCACAGGCGACTTACCAGCGTTGTGTGCAGAATTGTCTTCATAACCAGATTGGGCGCAATGTTCACGCCTATGTGGATGATATGCAGTTAAGGACCAGGAGAAGACGGCGCTCATCACTCCCTTTGGAGCCTTCTGTTATGTGTCTATGCCTTTTGGACTCAAGAGTGCACAGGTGACTTACCAGCGTTGTGTGCAGAATTGTCTTCATAACCAGATTGGGCGCAATGTTCACGCCTATGTGGATGATATCATGGTTAAGTCCAGGGAGAAGGAGACCCTGGTAGATGACCTTAGAGAGACCTTTGATAATCTCCGGGTTTACAAGATGATGCTTAACCCGGCCAAGTGTGTTTTTGGTGTTCCTGCAGGCAAGCTCTTGGGTTTCCTGGTTTCTAACAGAGGCATTGAAGCTAACCCAGAAAAAATCAAGGCAATCACCTCTCTGGCTAAGCCGGCGTGTATAAACGACGTCCAGCGCCTGGCGGGTCGTATCGCTGCTTTAAGCCGGTTTATAAGCCGTTTGGGTGAGAAGGCCATGCTGTTGTACCAGTTGATGAAGAAAACTGATGACTTTATCTGGAATGATGCTGCTAATGCTGCTTTTGAGGATTTGAAGAGACAGCTGGCCGAGCCCCAATCCTCGCTGCTCCGGTTGACAAGGAGCCCTTATTACTGTATGTAGCTGCCAACACACGAGCCGTCAGTGTGGCTGTGGTGGTGGAGCGCAAGGAAGAGGGTAAGGAATATCTGGTTCAGCGGCCGGTTTATTATGTCAGTGAAGTGCTCATCGAGTCCAAACAGCGGTATCCACATTGGCAAAAGCTTGTTTATGGTGTGTTCATGGCAAGCCGGAAGCTTAAGCACTATTTTCAGGGTCACCCCATTATGGTGGTTAGTTCTGCTCCCCTTGGAGATATCATCCAAAACAGAGAAGCCACAGGGAGAGTGGCTAAGTGGGCTATAGAGCTTGGGCCTCATGGTCTGAAATATGTACCACGCACTGCTGTTAAATCTCAAGCTTTGGTGGATTTCATCAACGATTGGACAGAGCTACAGGTGCCTGAAGAAAAGCCAGATAATACATATTGGACTATTCACTTCGATGGGTCTAGGCAATTGGAAGGCTCGGGGGCTGGAGTTGTATTGGCTTCCCCTAAAGGTGACAAGTTTCATTATGTGCTACGGTTGATGTTTCCTTGTACTAACAATGCGGCTGAGTACGAGGCCTTGCTCCATGGTCTTCGGATGGCTAAGGAGATGAGCTTGAGCCGGGTAAGGTGCTTCGGCGACTCAGATCTAGTGGCTCAACAAGTATCAGGCAAGTGGGACTCCAAGGACCCTCTCATGGCGGCTTATCGCTGTGAAGTTGATGCCATTGCTGGACACTTTTAGGGTTACCAAGTAGAGCACATCGATCGCAGGAAGAACGAAGCGGCTGATGCATTAAGCCGGCTGGGCTCTCAGTGAAAGCCGGTGCCGCCTAATACTTTCTTGGACATCCTGCATAACCCTTCGGTCAAGTTACCTACAGAAGGAGACTTGGCTGTCCCTGACCCGGAGGCACAGTGGGTGGCGGCTCTCCACATCACCCCAGACTGGACAGTACCATATTTGGCATACATGACCCGGGGAGATTTGCCTGAGGATGAAACTTTGGCTAGACAAATAACCCGGCGGTCTAAGTCAATGGTTGTTATCAATGGTGAGCTGCATCGCCGCAGTGTGACGGGAGCGTTCCAGCGTTGTGTCTCCCCTGAGGAAGGTCAAGAAATCTTGCGTGAGATTCACGAAGGGGATTGTGGCCATCATGCCGGCTCAAAATCCCTTGTGGCCAAGGCTTTTCGTCATGGTTTTTATTGGCTGACGGCTCATGCTGATGCGGAGGACTTGGTCAGTAAATGTGATGGTTGCCAGAGGTTCTCGCGACGGGCTCATGTGCCGGCTCAGGAGCTGAGGATGATACTAATCACTTGGCCATTTGCGGTCTGGGGGCTTGATATGGTTGGGCCTTTTAAAAGGTCCAAGGATAAGAAGACTCACCTCTTGGTGGCAGTTGACAAATTCACAAAGTGGGTTGAAGCAGAGCCAGTTAGCAAGTGTGACGCAGCCACGGCGGTTCAGTTCATGAAAAGGGTGATATTTCGCTTTGGCTTTCCACACAGCATTATAACTGACAATGGTACCAATCTGTCTAAAGGCGCCATGGAGGAGTTTTGTCAACGAGAGCATATTCGACTTGATGTTTCATCAGTGGCTCATCCTCAATCCAATGGTCAAGCTGAGAGAGCTAATCAGGAGATCTTGAAGGGCATTAAGCCCCGGCTTTTGGTCCCTTTACAACGGACGCCGGGTTGTTGGGTGGAGGAGCTACCCTCCGTGTTATGGAGCATCAATACTACTCCTAACAGGTCTATGGGTTACACGCCTTTCTTCATGGTTTATGGAGCGGAAGCAGTCCTCCCCAGTGACATCCGTCATGACTCGCCTCAAGTGGCGGCTTATGTTGAGGCGGATAATGAACAGGCGCGCCAAGATGCTCTTGACTTGTTGGACGAATAGCGTGACGTGGCAGCAGCTCGTTCAACGATTTACCAACAAGACCCGCGCCATTATCACAGTCGCCGGGTTAAGTCCCGGGTCTTCCAGGAAGGTGATCTGGTGCTCCGGCTCATCCAAGATCAAACAGATGCACACAAGCTATCCCCGCCTTGGGAAGGGCCATTTGTGGTCAGCAAGAACTTGCACAACGGGTCATACTACCTTATTGACGTTCGGGAGCATAAAGATTCACGCAAGTCAGAGGAAGAGACCCGTCGGCCGTGGAACATAGCTCAGCTTCGGCCTTATTACACTTGAGCCACCGGCTCTCATAATGTACATATTTCTATAGCCATGTATATATTATGTTAAAAAATAAAGTAGGACCTCTGTCCTTTTCTCCTCCAAAGGTAAAAGTGTTGTTTCCATTACACCATCACATGGTCATTGGAGGTGGATCCGTCTTATGATCGCATTCGAATCTAGCCGTACGCAATAGAATCACCTGGGGGCTCCCTGTTCAAACATAGGTCGTATTCGAACCAAAGAGAACATAGCTGTCGATACCCACTTGATTGGCAAAGTGCCGAGCTCATTGGGGAGTTTTCTTTGATCATATTTGAATCATAGCTCAACCCCCTTTGGGAACCGACATGGATCGTATTCGAATCAGCGTCGTTAAACAACTCTTAAGGTCATTTGGGGGCTTCCTGTTCAAACATGGGTCGTATTCGAACCAAAGAGAACATAGCTGTAGGTACCCTCTTGATTGGCATCGCCAAAGCCACTGGGGGCCATATGATCGCATTCGAATCTTAGCTTAACCCCTTTGGGACGGTTCTCTGGTCGTATTCGAACCGGAAGCCCTTAAGTTTTTGATTTTCTGACTTACAACAAGTACTGTTGGTCACATCAGCAGTGTGCAAGGGCGGCTTTTCCTTTTGCCGACTTAATTTTGATTCACAATGCTGATAACATATAGTAAGTATTCTTGACGCTGGTAAACCGGAGTTGAGGTCTTCATCTCATCATTCGGGTTACATAAGCCGGAACTCTACTTGAAGGCCCGTAAGTATGCCATTATGGTTACATCAAAGAGGTAATGGAGGGCCAGTCTTTGAGGATTGTTAATTCCTATTCCGGGTTATGTATGTAAGGTTTATGGTTCTCAGTGCGGTAAGCCGCCTCGAGACTCGTGACTTGTTTTTCTATGCAGGATGGTTAAAGACGGCTATTCGAGATTAAGGACAATAAATGATCAATTATGACCCGGAGGAATATAAGGAAGCAACTTTAACGGAGCTAAGAATTCAACATGTGCACGATGGCACGACAAGATTAACATGTTTGTCCTACTCTATTACAAGACTCCCCGAGTCCAAAAGGTGAGGCATTGCTCTAAGGTGCAACCATAAGCCGTCTAAAGATCAAGATGCTTGTGGAGTCGAAGCTTCCGGCTCATCCCTCTCCGCTCCTCCGGCTGTTCCCATGACCTGGAAGGTGGACGATTTCCAGTCAATGCCGCTCAAAGCTTCAAATTGAGCCTCCTCGTCAATTAACCCGGTCGGGTCAATTTCTGGGGCAAAGGTGTGCTTACGAGTCGGCGGGACCAAGCTGATGGCTTCATAACGCGGAGTGGGGATCCTCTGATTCTCTGCGTCGTAGCCCGGCTGGTACTTGGTAAGGTCGGTGTCATTCCCAATCAGGGTGGCCACCGGGAGCACGATCTTCACACAGGCAGCAAAGTCTTTTTGGTTGAAGGGGGTGCCATCTTCCTTCAGGCTGGGGTATCCAAGTGCGATGTCAGCCGGGTCTAGCTCTGGAAGGAAAGCCTTGGCCCGGCTCAGAGCAGCTATGGCTCCGGCTCTTGCAGAGGCCCGTCGCAGCTCTTGGAAACGCTGAGGAAGAATGGCAAGCCGGCGAAGTACGTCCGCCAGGTGAGTCGGAACCTCATTGGACAGGGCCACAACGGCCAAGGCGCGCTGTGACCCGGTGTAGAGTTGCTCCACCAGAGTGTACACGGCCTTCAGCTTGGTCAGCACATTTTGATTGAGGTTGGCGCTTCTGGGACCTGTTTAACAAAGTAAGATAAGCCGCTAGCAATGATGGGAGTTATGAGACATAAAGACTGTAAACTTGTTGAAAGCCGGCAGAATGACTTACCGAAGATTGCGGCGACCATCTGTGACACATGGCGTTTTAAGCCGGAGAGTTCGGCGGTTCTCTCCGTCAGAGCCGCTTCCGCCTGTTTGGCCCGGCTGACCAGAGCAGCCTTCTCTTCGGTCCAAGTCTTCCTTTCAGTTTCAAACTTCTTTTTCAGCTTCTCTTGAGCAGCAACACTGGATTCAAATTTAGCGTTGGCCTTCTGGGTCTCTGTTTCCTGAGTCTTCAGGCGGTTCTTCAGCTCAGAGATATCAGCCTCAAATTTTTTGCAAGCAGCCTGTACAATTTCCAGGTTATAGTATGAATAATTATTATACAACTTTAAAGTCCCAAGCACTTTCCAAGCAAAGACACTTGGCACTTGGGGGCTAATGTATGCTGAAAGGTTCTATCAACGAATTGCCGGTTCATGAAAGTAAGCCGGAAGTTAAGTCTACAACGTATTCTATCATAAGTAGTAGACTTGGGGGCTAGTATGGTAAAGATGACTATGCAGTAAGCAAGAGAGTGGTACCTCAGATTTCTGCTGTATCTGCTTCACCATGTCAATCTCTAGATCCCGGCTGCTGTGCACCTGATTGACATAGCCGGAGATGATATCTCCAATGCTCAAGTTAGCGTAGTTGGTGATGTCCAGCTTGGCCCTGCAGCGCTCTAGCAATTCTTCCTTGGCAGAGCACTTAGCCAGCGCAGTGGGTCTCCCCGGCTCGACAAACTCCGTCCGGGTGATTACCACGTCCGGGTCATCGGCCGGCTGAGCCGGGCTGGAGATGTCCAGATTGGTAGAAGTCTCTATGACTGGCTCGTCGGTTGGAGCGGTGGCTTCAGGAGCAGAGGCAGCTGGCGGCTCTTGAGCTGAAACCTCCGGCTCAGTCAAGACCGGCTCTTCGACCGGTTTGTTCTTCTTCGCCCTCTTGCTGAGCTTTGCCTGGGCACTCAAAGGACAAAAGGTTAGTACAAAGCATGAGTAAAGATAAGCACAACAAGAGATGATCATCATTACCCGGGTGCGGTCTTGAAAGCCGGCAGGTTCGATTGCATAGAGTCACCAGAGGAAGGTGAAGTTTCCTGATAATTTGAATCAGAAGAATTGAGCGGTTGACGTATAACGCCCGCCAAAGGATGAAAAGGATATAAGTTGGAGATAACCTCGGTCCGGTGCTTCCTTGACGCTTCAGGTAAGCCGGAGGAGAGGTTTGCATCCTTGTTGGTCCGGGTGTGCCGCCGGCTCTCATGAATCGGTTGCTTCAAAAGAAATTGAGGATCTTGATAAGCTAAAGGATGTGAAAATCTTACTTTCCGGGTTACTCTTCGGACTTTCGGCCTTGGCAAGGGCTCCGAGTCGGAGGAAAGTGTCGTTACCTCTTCAGTCACCGGGTTACTTGCTCCGGTGTCATCCTGCTGATGATCAGTATCGATAAGGTGGATAGGAATAAGCAAGAAACAAAACAAGAGCCTACAGATTCAGGGGTTACCTCTGACTCGGAGCTCTCACTTAGCTGAAGTAGCTCTGAGGCAGTAGGCCTGCTTCCCTTCTTGCGGGGAGCGGCTCTCCTGGCGGCTTTCTTAGCCTTCCTGGCTTTTTTGGCCGCTTCATGGTCATATTTGACCTTCCAGAACTTGTCATTAGCCTGAAACATACAGCAAAGATTTCTTAAGGTTCAGATGGAAACTATTAAAAAGAAAACCAAGGTGTTCAGGTCAGTGGCTTACCGCTGGAGCCGGGTTAGCTTGGCAGAAGGGGTTCAGTCCGGTTCTCCCACAGTCGGCTAAGCTCTCATTCAGGAGAGACTTGGTCATGTCGTCCACAACGTCCTCAGGAAGATCGTTGGGGCTGTGCCGCAGAGGGTCATCCTTCCGGCCCGTGTAAGCACACATTAAGCCGGGGCGGCGGCTCAAGGGGATCACCCGCCAAGAGATCCAAACACGGACCAGATCAATGCCGTTGAGGCCGTTTCCCAGGAGAGCCTTGATCTTATTGATGGTAGGGATCAGAGGTTGACGCTGAGCTTGAGAGAGTTTGTCTGGCAGAGGGTGATTTGGCTCCAGACGCAGGGCACGAAAGCCGGGCAGAGGGCTCTCGTCAGCTGGAGAAGTGTCCTGGCAATAAAACCACGTCTGGTTCCAGTCCTTTGGATGGCTTGGCGGCTCAGCATAAGGAAAGAGGCAGTCTCTCCGGCGTTGAATGGAGATTCCACCAAGTTCCAGGCTTGGCCCGTTGGCGCACTCATTCTGGCGATTCAGATAAAATAGCTCTCTAAAGAGCAGCAGGCTGGGCTCTTCTCCAAGATAGACTTCGCAGAATACTTGGAAGTTGCATATATTTACACGGAATTGGGTCCTATGTCTTGCGGCCGCAGATCGAAGAAGTTCAGAACATCCCTAAAGAATTTTGAGCCGGGCGGTGCGAAGCCCCGGCTCATGTGATCAGCAAATATCACCACCTCACCATCTCTAGGTTGAGGTCTCTCCTCCGACGGGTCAGGGGCACGATAATGTTGGAAATATGCCCTAGAGGCAATAATAAATGGTTATTATTATATTTCTTTGTTCATGGTAATTGTCTATTATTCATGCTATAATTGTATTGTCCGGAAATCGTAATACATGTGTGAATACATAGACCACAACGTGTCCCTAGTAAGCCTCTAGTTGACTAGCTCGTTGATCAACAGATAGTCATGGTTTCCTGACTATGGACATTGGATGTCATTGATAACGGGATCACATCATTAGGAGAATGATGTGATGGACAAGACCCAATCCTAAGCATAGCATAAAAGATCGTGTAGTTTCGTTTGCTAGAGCTTTTCCAATGTCAAGTAGCTTTTCCTTAGACCATGAGATCGTGCAACTCCCGGATACCGTAGGAGTGCTTTGGGTGTGCCAAGCGTCACAACGTAACTGGGTGACTATAAAGGTGCACTACGGGTATCTCCGAAAGTGTCTGTTGGGTTGGCACGGATCGAGACTGGGATTTGTCACTCCGTGTGACGGAGAGGTATCTCTGGGCCCACTCGGTAATGCATCATCATAATGAGCTCAATGTGACTAAGGCGTTAGTCACGGGATCATGCATTGCAGTACGAGTAAAGAGACTTGCCGGTAACGAGATTGAACAAGGTATTGGGATACCGACGATCGAATCTCGGGCAAGTAACATACCGATTGACAAAGGGAATTGCATACGGATTGATTGAATCCTCGACACCGTGGTTCATCCGATGAGATCATCGTGGAACATGTGGGAGCCAACATGGGTATCCAGATCCCGCTGTTGGTTATTGACCGGAGAGGCGTCTCGGTCATGTCTGCATGTCTCCCGAACCCGTAGGGTCTACACACTTAAGGTTCGGTGACGCTAGGGTTGTAGAGATATATGTATGCGGAAACCCGAAAGTTGTTCGGAGTCCCGGATGAGATCCCGGACGTCACGAGAGGTTCCGAAATGGTCCGTAGGTGAAGATTTATATATAGGAAGTCAAGTTTCGGCCACCGGGAAAGTTTCGGGGGTTACCGGTATTGTACCGGGACCACCGGAAGGGTCCCGGGGGTCCACCGGGTGGGGCCACCTATCCCGGAGGGCCCCGTGGGCTGAAAGTGGAAGGGAACCAGCCCTTAGTGGGCTGGGGCGCCCCCCTTGGGCCTCCCCCCATGCGCCTAGGGTTGGGAACCCTAGGGGGGGAGCTTCCCCCTTGCCTTGGGGGCAAGGCACCCCTTCCCCCCTTTGGCCGCCGCCCCCCCTTGGAGATCCCATCTCCCTGGGCCGGCGCCCCCCAGGGGGGCCTATATAAAGGGGGGAGGGAGGGCAGCAACACACAGCCTTGGGCGCCTCCCTCCTCCCCTGCAACACCTCTCTCTCTCGCAGAAGCTTGGCAAAGCCCTGCCGAGACCCGCTACATCCACCACCACGCCGTCGTGCTGCTAGATCTCCATCAACCTCTCCTTCCCCCTTGCTGGATCAAGAAGGAGGAGACGTCGCTGCACCGTACGTGTGTTGAACGCGGAGGTGCCGTCCGTTCGGCACTCGGTCATCAGTGATTTGGATCACGGCGAGTACGACTCCGTCATCCACGTTCATTGGAACGCTTCCGCTCGCGATCTACAAGGGTATGTAGATGCACTCCTTTCCCCTCGTTGCTAGTAGACTCCATAGATGCATCTTGGTGAGCGTAGAAAAATTTTAAATTATGCTACGATTCCCAACAGTGGCATCATGAGCCAGGCCTATGCGTAGTTACTATGCACGAGTAGAACACAAAGCAGTTGTGGGCGTTGAGTTTGCCAATTCTTCTTGCCGCCACTAGTCGTTTCTTGTTTCGGCGGCATTGTAGGATGAAGCGGCCCGGACCGACCTTACACGTACGCTTACGTGAGACAGGTTCCACCGACTGACATGCACTAGTTGCATAAGGTGGCTAGCGGGTGTCTGTCTCTCCTACTTTAGTCGGAACGGATTCGATGAAAAGGGTCCTTATGAAGGGTAAATAGAAATTGGCAAATCACGTTGTGGTCATACGTAGGTAAGAAAACGTTCTTGATAGAAACCTACAAACCACGTAAAAACTTGCAACAACAATTAGAGGACGTCTAACTTGTTTTTGCAGCAAGTGCTATGTGATGTGATATGGCCAGAAGATGTGATGAATGATATATGTGATGTATGAGATTGATCATATGCTTGTAATAGGAATCACGACTTGCATGTCGATGAGTATGACAACCGGCAGGAGCCATAGGAGTTGTCTTTATTATTTTGCATGACCTGCGTGTCATTGAATAACGCCATGTAAATTACTTTACTTTGTTGCTAAACGCGTTAGCCATAGAAGTAGAAGTAATCATTGGCGTGACGACTTCATGAAGACACAATGATGGAGATCATGATGATGGAGATCATGGTGTCATGCCGGTGACGAAGATGATCATGGTGCCCCGAAGATGGAGATCAAAGGAGCATGATGATATTGGCCATATCATGTCACTATTTGATTGCATGTGATGTTTATCATGTTTTTGCATCTTATTTGCTTAGAACGACGGTAGTAAGTAAGATGATCCCTTATAATAATTTCAAGAAAGTGTTCACCCTAACTGTGCACCGTTGCGAAGGTTCGTTGTTTCGAAGCACCACGTGATGATCGGGTGTGATAGATTCTAACGTTCGAATACAACGGGTGTTGACGAGCCTAGCATGTACAGACATGGCCTCGGAACACACGCAATACACTTAGGTTGACTTGACGAGCCTAGCATGTACAGACATGGCCTCAGAACACGGAGGACCGAAAGGTCGAGCATGAGTCGTATAGAAGATACGATCAACATGGAGATGTTCACCGATCTTGACTAGTCCGTCTCACGTGATGATCGGACACGGCCTAGTTAAACTCGGATCATGTTTCACTTAGATGACGAGAGGGATGTCTATCTGAGTGGGAGTTCATTAAATAATTTGATTAGATGAACTTAATTATCATGAACTTAGTCTAAAATCTTTACACTATGTCTTGTAGATCTAATGGCCAACGTTGTCCTCAATTTCAACGCGTTCCTAGAGAAAACCAAGCTGAAAGATGATGGCAGCAACTATACGGACTGGGTCCGGAACCTGAGGATCATCCTCATAGTAGCCAAGAAAGATTATGTCTTAGAAGCACCGCTAGGTGAAGCACCAATCCCAGAGAACCAAGACGTTATGAACGCTTGGCAATCACGTGCTGATGATTACTCCCTCGTTCAGTGCGGCATGCTTTACAGCTTAGAACCGGGTCTCCAAAAGCATTTTGAGAAACATGGAGCATACGAGATGTTCGAGGAGCTGAAACTGGTTTTTCAAGCTCATGCCCGGGTCGAGAGATATGATGTCTCCGACAAGTTCTTCAGCTGTAAAATGGAGGAGAACAGTTCTGTTAGTGAGCACATACTCAGAATGTCTGGGTTGGATAACCGCTTGTCTCAGCTGGGAGTCAATCTCCCAGATGACGCGGTCATTGACAGAATCCTCCAGTCGCTTCCACCAAGCTACAAGAGCTTTGTGATGAACTTCAATATGCAGGGGATGGAAAAGACCATTCCTGAGGTATATTCAATGCTGAAATCAGCTGAGGTAGAGATCAGAAAAGAACATCAAGTGTTGATGGTGAATAAAACCACAAAGTTCAAGAAGGGCAAGGGTAAGAAGAACTTCAAGAAGGACGGCAAGGGAGTTGCCGCGCCCGGTAAGCCAGTTGCTGGGAAGAAGTCGAAGAATGGACCCAAGCCTGAAACTGAGTGCTTTTATTGCAAGGGAAGTGGTCACTGGAAGCGGAACTGCCCCAAATACTTAGCGGACAAGAAGAAGGCCGGCAACACCAAAGGTATATGTGATATACATGTAATTGATGTGTACCTTACCAGTACTCGTAGTAGCTCCTGGGTATTTGATACCGGTGCGGTTGCTCATATTTGTAACTCAAAACAGGAACTACGGAATAAACGGAGACTGGCGAAGAACGAGGTGACGATGCGCGTCGGGAATGGTTCCAAGGTCGATGTGATCGCCGTCGGCACGCTACCTCTGCATCTACCCACGGGATTAGTTTTAAACCTCAATAATTATTATTTAGTGCCAGCTATGAGCATGAACATTGTATCTGGATCTCGTTTAATTCGAGATGGCTACTCATTTAAATCCGAGAATAATGGTTGTTCTGTTTATTTGAGAGATATGTTTTATGGTCATGCCCCGCTGGTCAATGGTTTATTTTTGATGAATCTCGAACGTGATGTTACACATATTCATAGTGTGAATACCAAAAGATGTAAAGTTGACAACGATAGTCCCACATACTTGTGGCACTGCCGCCTTGGTCACATTGGTGTCAAGCGCATGAAGAAGCTCCATGCAGATGGACTTTTGGAGTCTCTTGATTACGAATCATTTGACACGTGCGAACCATGCCTCATGGGTAAGATGACCAAGACTCCGTTCTCCGGAACAATGGAGCGAGCAACCAACTTATTGGAAATCATACATACCGATGTGTCCGGTCCAATGAGTGTTGAGGCTCGCGGAGGATATCGTTATGTTCTCACTCTCACTGATGATTTAAGTAGATATGGGTATGTCTACCTAATGAAACACAAGTCTGAAACCTTTGAAAAGTTCAAGGAATTTCAGAGTGAAGTCGAGAATCAACGTGACAGGAAAATAAAATTCTTACAATCAGATCGTGGTGGAGAATATTTAAGTCACGAATTTGGTACACACTTAAGGAAATGTGGAATAGTTTCACAACTCACGCCGCCTGGAACACCTCAGAGAAACGGTGTGTCCGAACGTCGTAATCGCACTCTATTGGATATGGTGCGATCTATGATGTCTCTTACCGATTTACCGCTCTCATTTTGGGGCTATGCTCTAGAGACTGCCGCATTCACTTTAAATAGGGCTCCGTCGAAATCCGTTGAGACGACACCGTATGAATTATGGTTTGGGAAGAAACCTAAGCTGTCGTTTCTAAAAGTTTGGGGATGCGATGCTTATGTCAAGAAACTTCAACCTGAAAAGCTCGAACCCAAGTCGGAAAAATGCGTCTTCATAGGATACCCTAAGGAAACCATTGGGTATACCTTCTACCTCAGATCCGAAGGCAAGATCTTCGTTGCCAAGAACGGGTCCTTTCTTGAGAAGGAGTTTCTCTCGAAAGAATTGAGTGGGAGGAAAGTGGAACTTGATGAGGTGATAGTCACCCCTTCCGAACCGGAAAGTAGCGCAGCGCGGGAAAATGTCCCTGTGGTGCCTACACCGACTGGGGAGGAAGTTAATGATGATGATCATGAAGCTTCGGATCAAGTTACTGAACTTCGTAGGTCCACAAGGACACGTTCCGCACCAGAGTGGTACGGCAACCCTGTCCTGGAAATCATGTTGTTAGACAACGGTGAACCTTCGAACTATGAAGAAGCGATGGCGGGCCCGGATTCCGACAAATGGCTAGAAGCCATGAAATCCGAGATAGGATCCATGTATGAAAACGAAGTATGGACTTTGACTGACTTGCCCGATGATCGGCGAGCCATAGAAAACAAATGGATCTTTAAGAAGAAGACGGACGCGGATGGTAATGTGACCATCTACAAAGCTCGACTTGTCGCTAAGGGTTATCGACAAGTTCAAGGGGTTGACTACGATGAGACCTTCTCACCTGTAGCAAAGCTGAAGTCCGTCCGAATCATGTTAGCAATTGCCGCATACTATGATTATGAGATATGGCAGATGGACGTCAAAACGGCATTCCTTAACGGCTTCCTTAAGGAAGAGTTGTATATGATGCAGTCGGAAGGTTTTGTCGATCCTAAGAATGCTAACAAAGTATGCAAGCTCCAGCGCTCAATCTATGGGCTGGTGCAAGCATCTCGGAGTTGGAACATTCGCTTTGATGAGATGATCAAAGCGTTTGGGTTTACACAGACTTATGGAGAAGCCTGTGTTTACAAGAAAGTGAGTGGGAGCTCTGTAGCATTTCTCTTATTATATGTGGACGACATATTATTGATGGGAAATGATGTAGAATTCTTGGAAAGTATAAAGGCCTATTTGAATAAGTGTTTTTCAATGAAGGACCTTGGAGAAGCTGCTTATATATTAGGCATCAAGATCTATAGAGATAGATCAAGACGCCTCATTGGTCTTTCACAGAGTACATACCTTGACAAGATATTGAAGAAGTTCAATATGGATCAGTCCAAGAAGGGGTTCTTGCCTGTATTGCAAGGTGTGAAATTGAGCACGGCTCAATGCCCGACCACGGCAGAAGATATAGAAAAGATGAGTGTCATCCCCTATGCCTCGACCATAGGGTCTATTATGTATGCCATGCTGTGTACCAGACCTGATGTAAACCTTGCCGTGAGTTTGGTAGGAAGGTACCAAAGTAATCCCGGCATGGAACACTGGACAACGGTCAAAAATATCCTGAAGTACCTGAAGAGGACTAAGGATATGTTTCTCGTTTATGGAGGTGACGAAGAGCTCGTCGTAAAGGGTTACGTCGACGCTAGCTTTGACACAGATCTGGATGACTCGAAGTCACAAACCGGATATGTGTATATTTTGAATGGAGGAGCAGTAAGCTGGTGTAGTTGCAAGCAAAGCGTCGTGGCGGGATCTACGTGTGAAGCGGAGTACATGGCAGCCTCGGAGGCAGCACAGGAAGCAGTCTGGATGAAGGAGTTCATTACCGACCTAGGGGTGATTCACAATGCGTCGGGCCCGATGACTCTCTTCTGTGACAACACTGGAGCTATTGCCCTTGCGAAGGAGCCCAGGTTTCACAGGAAAACCAGGCATATCAAGCGTCGCTTCAACTCCATTCGTGAAAGTGTTCAAAATGGAGACATAGATATTTGTAAAGTACATACGGACCTGAATGTAGCAGATCCGTTGACTAAACCTCTCCCTAGGGCAAAACATGATCAACACCAGGACGCAATGGGTGTTCGATTCATCACAATGTAACTAGATTATTGACTCTAGTGCAAGTGGGAGACTGTTGGAAATATGCCCTAGAGGCAATAATAAATGGTTATTATTATATTTCTTTGTTCATGGTAATTGTCTATTATTCATGCTATAATTGTATTGTCCGGAAATCGTAATACATGTGTGAATACATAGACCACAACGTGTCCCTAGTAAGCCTCTAGTTGACTAGCTCGTTGATCAACAGATAGTCATGGTTTCCTGACTATGGACATTGGATGTCATTGATAACGGGATCACATCATTAGGAGAATGATGTGATGGACAAGACCCAATCCTAAGCATAGCATAAAAGATCGTGTAGTTTCGTTTGCTAGAGCTTTTCCAATGTCAAGTATCTTTTCCTTAGACCATGAGATCGTGCAACTCCCGGATACCGTAGGAGTGCTTTGGGTGTGCCAAACGTCACAACGTAACTGGGTGACTATAAAGGTGCACTACGGGTATCTCCGAAAGTGTCTGTTGGGTTGGCACGGATCGAGACTGGGATTTGTCACTCCGTGTGACGGAGAGGTATCTCTGGGCCCACTCGGTAATGCATCATCATAATGAGCTCAATGTGACTAAGGCGTTAGTCACAGGATCATGCATTGCGGTACGAGTAAAGAGACTTGCCAGTAACGAGATTGAACAAGGTATTGGGATACCGACGATCGAATCTCGGGCAAGTAACATACCGATTGACAAAGGGAATTGCATACGGATTGATTGAATCCTCGACACCGTGGTTCATCCGATGAGATCATCGTGGAACATGTGGGAGCCAACATGGGTATCCAGATCCCGCTGTTGGTTATTGACCGGAGAGGCGTCTCGGTCATGTCTGCATGTCTCCCGAACCCGTAGGGTCTACACACTTAAGGTTCGGTGACGCTAGGGTTGTAGAGATATATGTATGCGGAAACCCGAAAGTTGTTCGGAGTCCCGGATGAGATCCCGGACGTCACAAGAGGTTCCGGAATGGTCCGGAGGTGAAGATTTATATATAGGAAGTCAAGTTTCGGCCACTGGGAAAGTTTCGGGGGTTACCGGTATTGTACCGGGACCACCGGAAGGGTCCCGGGGGTCCACCGGGTGGGGCCACCTATCCCGGAGGGCCCCGTGGGCT
The DNA here is from genome assembly GCF_002575655.3 of Aegilops tauschii subsp. strangulata. Classification (NCBI taxonomy): domain Eukaryota; kingdom Viridiplantae; phylum Streptophyta; class Magnoliopsida; order Poales; family Poaceae; genus Aegilops; species Aegilops tauschii. The sequence goes on from NC_053037.3 coordinate 395,526,199, forward strand.
GAAAGTGGAAGGGAACCAGCCCTTAGTGGGCTGGGGCGCCCCCCTTGGGCCTCCCCCCATGCGCCTAGGGTTGGGAACCCTAGGGGGGAGCTTCCCCCTTGCCTTGGGGGCAAGGCACCCCTTCCCCCCTTTGGCCGCCGCCCCCCCTTGGAGATCCCATCTCCCTGGGCCGGCGCCCCCCCAGGGGGGCCTATATAAAGGGGGGGAGGGAGGGCAGCAACACACAGCCTTGGGCGCCTCCCTCCTCCCCTGCAACACCTCTCTCTCTCTCGCAGAAGCTTGGCAAAGCCCTGCCGAGACCCGCTACATCCACCACCACGCCGTCGTGCTGCTAGATCTCCATCAACCTCTCCTTCCCCCTTGCTGGATCAAGAAGGAGGAGACGTCGCTGCACCGTACGTGTGTTGAACGCGGAGGTGCCGTCCGTTCGGCACTCGGTCATCGGTGATTTGGATCACGGCGAGTACGACTCCGTCATCCACGTTCATTGGAACGCTTCCGCTCGCGATCTACAAGGGTATGTAGATGCACTCCTTTCCCCTCGTTGCTAGTAGACTCCATAGATGCATCTTGGTGAGCGTAGAAATTTTTTAAATTATGCTACGATTCCCAACAGATAAGACATGATTTCCTTCTTGGGCAAGTAACCCGTCTTTACAAAATCAGCTAAAGTGTCGTCGGTGACGTTGGATCTCATCCAGTTGCACGTGATGGGTGCCTTGGGAGCTTTAGGAGGCATTGTGAAAGATGAAGCCTATGACAAAAGGAAAATGTCCGGTTCAATTATAAGCCGGCAGACGTCTACAGTTTAATACTCAATGGCGGCTTATGAGAGGGGCCTAATGACATATGGTTAAGTGCATCGGGTTATCTAAGCCGCTGAAGGTATCGTGAGTAATTCAAATTGTCTACAGCTTTATCATAAATGAGCCGGAAATTTTACAGCGCGTGGCTTCTTTTAAGCCGGAAATGTGAGCCGCCATAGCTCAGCAGATGCAATTTTTGACTAAGTGTGGTGAAAACAAGTTTCACAGATCGCAGTAATTATTTTGGATCAAACGGTTGGCTAAAAGGAAAAATTTCTAGACCTAGAACTGACGCAGAAGAAGTTCATGGATTCAGAGTGGGATCTTATTTCAAACAAAGGGGATCTACTAGTGGAAAAATGGATGTGCAACAACTACCGCAGGAGCTCTGTACTACTCTTGGATCAAACATGACTATAGTGGCAGAACTACAGAGAATTCGAGAAGAACAGCGAAGAACAGAGGAAGAACAGTGGAACCCTAATGCGGATCTACGGTGGAGAGGTGCAGGGACTTACAGGTGCGGAGTTACGGCGGGGGTTCGTCGCGTTTCTCTGGTCACGTCAGGTTGATGCAGCGGCCTGAGTTGGTGAAGACGAGGAAACCCGCGGCGGCGGCGGCGGAGCTCGGGCGGCAGCACAGTGGCGAGAGGAGGAAGAAGATGGAGGCGACGAGTGACTGGAGGCTCATAGGCCGGGCTATTTATAAAGTGAGGCTCATAAGTGGGCGCGAGAAACGAGGAGGCCACGGCGTGATTATCTCACCACAAAAACGCCTCGATTTTTGGGATGGCCTTTAAAGATAAGATCCGTTGAGGATATGGTGGGATAAAAAATGGACTTAATGGAAGATGACGTCATGGCGGGTTACCAGGAATCCAGAAGATGACTTCACGGCGGGTTATAACCTTCACACGACCATAAGCCGGAAGATCTTTTCTCTCAAAAGAATTGAAGATTGACATGAACCGGTTCAAATCAATCTGGGGCCTAATGTTGAGGATATAACCCTTAGAGTCAGCCGCCAGGAGGGGTCGGGTTACTCATAATGGTCATCACGCGAAGCCCAGTACCGAGCTTGAAGACGGCGGGTCAATGATGGGCCTAAGACCCGGAGATGGCTTAAGGCCCGTAGTGATAAACCGCCGTATGGCAAGACTTGTAGTGTAAGGCAAGAATAGTTGGGAGTCCGAGCCGGACACTCTTATGAGCCGGCCGGGACTCTGAGAGCCGCTGGGCGTCAACCTCTCTATATAAAGGGACGACCTGGCGGTGGTTTAGGGGGAAGAAAGATCTCGTCGAGAGCCAGGCATAGCAATCAAGCTCCCTGGTCATCGAAATCATAGTCAATACCACCTCAACTGGACGTAGGCTTTTACCTTCACCGTAAGGGGCCGAACCAGTATAACCCCCGTGTTCCTTGTCCCGTTTAACCCATTTAAGCTTCCTAGCTGCGATGGCTCCACGACTAAGTCCTAGCTCGAGGACATCTGCCGTGACAATTCCACGACAATTAGAGATTTTTTCAGATCTTTGTATCGACAAATAATGGTTATCACTGCGTTTTCAAGGCACATGGAACGCTTCTTTGCGGCGAGAACGGTGGTGGCATACCTGAGCTGTTTGGATGTGAAGATGACATTGACATATGTGTTGGCTCCTTAAGCAAGGGAGTTGGTTGCCAGGGTGGTAAAACTTCGTAAAGTTTGATCAAGTTTATAAAAAACAATATAAACATTTATCATAACAAGTCTATATGATGTAAAAGTACATTCAATAATGAATCTGATGGTATTGATTTGTTATTGTATATGTTAATATTTTTGTTTATAAACTTTGTCAAAGTTTACAAAGCTTGACTTTCACCAAAGCTAATACGCGGACTAAATAAAAACGGAGGGAGTATATGTTATATACTCTTTCAACACGTAATGTACATATGGATAGGAAACATGCTTATCAAGTTATCATCACCAAGAGTAATGCTGCAAATTAGGTTACGCCATACAACTGTAAAATTATGATATTAACTGACACCTGATTTTCTCAAAAATATTTATCTAGAGTTAGATCCGAATCTTATGGTCTGAGCCTTAGGGCATATACAGTGATTGATAAGACAGTCTTATCTTAATTCAGCCACGTAATCTAGAGATGACAGAAAAATATGATGTACAATGGTTCTCTCTTAATTTTATCTCTAGTAACTAGTTATTCCTAAAATGTGGTGAGAGATTTGTTGTTGAGGGATCATCTCTTAAATAAGAGAAGACAAAGCCTTTCTTTCTAGCTTCTCTTTCCTCCACCTCAGCATTTATCCTACATGACACTGTTAAGATATAACCATTGTAATTGCCCTTATGATTAACTGCTTGCATTGTGGTGAGCAGCACTAGATGGAAGAGGCTGATTCTATCGCGAGGCCGCTCATTCATATTTTCGACAGCTTTGCCGCTGCCCGTGGTTGCTTCTGTGCATGGTACTGTTTGCCGATTTTCCATGCTTATACTAAACTGAACTGAGCACCCACCATAACTTTTCCTTTTAACCTGAGAGAATAGTAACCATGTTTCAGCTGCAATCCATGTCTCGAAGAAGGAGAGATGACGAAGATCGGTCATCTGGGAGCACGTGCAGTATTTTGCTTCTCTGACCAAACTCAACGTAACCAGCCCCATCATCGTCATCCTTGTCGGAAGCGAGGAAGCGGCGGTCAAGGCTCACAGGTTCCATCTTCCGCCGACGTTTTCCTACCATTTGCCTTCATCGATGTGTGCTCAGCTTCATGTTTCTCGATCATGATTCCTGTGTTTGAAACTGCAGGCATCTTCTGAGATCTGGATTTCTCGTCCAGCCAATCAGACCGCCCGTGGTGCCACCCAACTCAAGCAGGTCTCAAATTGCCTTTTTCCTGGGCCAATATACTGTATGTAAACCAGATAGGCAGAGTCTATTTCAAGCAAGATTGGTTGATTATTGAACTACTGGCAGGTTGCGAATTACTCTTAGCTCGGCTCATACCTCGGATGACATCAGAAGGCTTGTTGACGCGCTCGCTCCCTGGCTCCTGGCTCAACATGTTGAGCAGGGTTGCGCTTCAGTTTCAAGATTATAAGCAACGGACCACTACTCGTGATATTAATTGTGTCACCACTATATATGTTTTATGTTATTCAAATTATGTGTATTCTGTAACACTGGTGATAAAATTGGTTTGATGCCAAAAATTGGCTTACCAATGTTTGGCATTGTGCCAAATATTTGCTTCTAATTGATTGATTACCAAGTTGTCTTGTCTATCTCACATAAAGTTGCCAGTATTTGGCAAGTATTGGTATTGCCAATATTTGGCAATGTCAACATTTGGCTAGCCAAATATTGGTAGCTAACCAATCATGCTTATAATCTTCTATGCTTCCAAGTGACTGGCAAGCTATGGTCATGTTTGTTTAGCCCATGGATTATTTTGTGGGGGTAGCCTAACAGGGCACATTATTTTGTGGACTATATAATCTACTTGCCTAGATTATCATAAGGCTATGGCTAGGTCTCAGTCAAGTGATATAATATGTAAAAAAAGAAAAGGAAAAACTGAAAAGAAACTTTTGCACGAATCTAAATGTAAGATCTCACAAATATAGCATCAATTGAGGCATAGCCAAGTCTCAGTTGACTTAGATTTAGCAAGACTGTTATCATAATCTTATAAGTTGCCTTGGGGGGCTTATTTTAGATTTTTTTTTCTTTGTTCTTTTACTGTAACACTTATCCAACATCATGTTATTTACCCATCAATGCCATCACAATATTTGAAACTCTATCTTGCTCTGCCCGACGTGCGACGCCCATTCTTCCATCAATGCACTCCACTAATTCTCATTGTTCTCACTTCACCCAAATTGTCCAAACCCTAGTCCAGAATTGGGTAGATCCGGAGATCCAGGGCTTCTTCTGTTGGAATTGTTCGGCTTAGCCCATTTACTATTTACAAAAATTCCTACAAAAATACCTGAGGCCCATGTGGCCTATTTATTATCTCCATAACTTGTTGTGCATTGTGATGCCCTGTTTGCAATATGCATTCAAATTCCTAGTCTCATATCAATCATGTGGGACATGGTTCATAATAACACATTAGTGTGATCAAACTCACCAGGTGATATAATCCACCATGCCACAGGGGTGAATAGGCAAGCTATGGCCATGTTTGTTTACATCATGTGGGTGGTAGCCAACAAGGCAGATTGTTTTGTAGATTATATAATCCACTTACCTAGATTACCATAATCTCATAAGTTGCCTTGGGCAGCTTATTTGTTATTTTGTAGTCTTTCACCCTAGTACACATCCAACATTGTGTTTAGTTACCCACCAAACCATTACAATCTTTGAAACCCTATCTTCTTCCGCCCAACACGCGACGCCATTTCTCTCCCATCAATGCACTCTTCCAGTGCAAAATTGGATAGATTTGGTGCTTCTTCAGCAAGCCATCGAGCCAATTGACTTGACAATGCGGAGTAGAACTTCCATGCACTAGTGTTCAGAGATTTGTTGAGTATAGTTGGCACCGTCAGCCAATCCGACGTAACACTCAGGGGCTTGCAATATGCAATGCCAATTTTCTAAATATGCTATGCTGTTCTAAACGAGTCCTAATCTCATACCATTATGTGGGACATGGTTCATAGTAACGTATCGTATTTGTAATTTGAGCCCCTAGGGATTCCTGACATCGATCCCATGACGCCGAGAGTCCAGCCCGACCATCAAAACCCGATTTGGGACATGCACAGGGGGCACCAGGGACAAGGTCCAAACCCACACATCAAGCAAAAGCAGAGAAAATCCTATGCATCACTCAGCGCAACGCATTATTGACCAATCGCATAGGCAAAAGCAAGCGAGCGAGCTAGGGTTGGCCCTATCATAGCTTCTTCAAGAAAACCGATTTTTGGAACTTTCTAGAAGGTTCCAGTCTGGGTTTTTTCGTTTTACTTTTGCATGTTGTTTACTTTACCAGTTTTCTTGTTACTTTTTTCTTCATTCTGGTTTTTCTTTTCTTTTCTTTTCCTTTTCTCTTTCTTTTAAAGAGTGTTCACAACATCCAAAAATTGTTTAATTTAAAAAAAACGTGTTAGCATTTCTATAGAAATGTTTAATAGAAAATAAAAAATGACTTTCAAAAAATGTTTAGAGTTTTTTAAATGTTCATGAAAGTTTTTTTAAAAAAAATCAGTTTTTCAAAAAAAGTCTGAAGCCCACTGACCGTGTGCCTCATAGAGACGGTTAGTAGTTTAGGTTCCTCGATGGCGTCCTGCATCTAGCTGGATTGAAGCCGTCACGCAATGCCGCATATCACCTAATGCTAAGAATCGGGTACTCCTCAACTAGTAATTTCGTTCTAATACGTAGCCTTAGCCTTCTCAAAGGGAAAAACGAAGCTTCAGAAGACCTACATCCTTGCTGGGCTTCAGACCGGTGTCACCTGGGCCAGTGCAACACACGCAAAACAGAAGAACAAATGTAGAAGAAGAAGAAGAAGAAGAAGAAATAAATAAAGAATGGAAGGCATGGCGAGTTGGCAACCGACAGTCCGTCCAGTGCCAACCCTCGCTGCCGCTGCCTCTCCATCCGTGCAGACCGTGCGCGTAGTATTATTTCGTTCTTGGTGCGACATTGCCGTCCGCCAGCGGTTCCCTTTTCCCATCATCATGCGGCGGGCACCCCGTCCAAATTATCGCCCATTTAATTATCGACCGACGGATCGGCGAGACAGGGATACGAGACCCACGAGCACAAATCTCAGCGATCCATCAGAGCACAGCATCGGACGCGGCAACCACCGGCGCCACTACGTACCCACAAGTGGCAACGGGACAAGGAGGCCTCCCACCGGCCTTTTGACAAAACGGAGGGTGCGGAATGATTGAGCATAAGATCCACGGGATTACGTCCAGAGATAATAAACATTAGGGTTAACATGCACGAATGATTGTAGTGCTAATACAAGGCCCGAGTCAACCACCGAGCTCTACTACTGCCTAGACCCTGCTGAAGCTTGCACCGCAAGGCCAGCAATCTGGCCGGCCGATCAAAAAAGCGTAACACAGTTACTTTATCTGGGAATGCCTGGAGCCAAAGTCTCTGTATTTTTCTTTTTCATTTGGCCAGGAACGGAAAAGAAAGAAGGAATTTACTTATCTCCTGAAAGAATTGCAAAATTTACTCCGGGGAGGACAAGGATTTTCGTCAGGGGAGGAAAAAATCATGTAAAAGAGATAATTACATGTAAAGAATGACCAAAAAGAATGTTAATGAAGGTCTTGTACCGACCGACCGACGCCTGTTGTTCACAGGTCTCTCCGGCTCCTCCAGCTAGCCTGGCTCAGCTCGTCGCTGCACTCCCGGCTGCCGAACTCTCTCAGCTGGAACAACCTGATCTCCTCGGTTCGCGGCTCCAAGAAGACCTCGCTGCGCCCCGGTTGAAGGCCGTTGTTTAGGTTAGAGTCGGCTAAACTATCCAGTGCTCTTACCACCTGAGATGGCAAAGAAAATACATGGGTATATATCTTAGTCCTGTGATGTCATTTTTTTGAAAAATTCAGGAACGAGGTGAAATGAATGAAATGTGGTTTATTATTTAGTACCTGCCCCATCCGTGGTCTCATCACCGCAGAATGACGAATGCATGCAGCCGCGGCTCCTATCATATGATACATCTCATTTTCTTCAAACTTGTTTTCCATCCTCGGATCGGGAAGGTCCCCAAAGTCTCGATGCTCGATTGCTTGTGAGAGAAAGGGCCGGGCCTGAAATTTTTCAGCAAGAGCAAACTTTGAGCTTACATTATGCATCCATCTATCAGTCATGATGAAAAATGAAGAAATGCATTTAGACAGTAGCCAGAGAGCAATGCATTTAGAGCAGTGAGGTGTCATCTGTGTGATGCATTCATCAGTTCCATTTATGCTTATGTTTGCTAGGATAATCGGTCCCTGTTTTCTCAAGTTCTCATCTAGCTTCTTTCATGACTCACCACAGCATGAACACTGCATTAAATAACACTGTATCCACTTTCTGAATGCCACCCTGGAAGAATAATCAGGTTGCCCACTTTCTACAAAAGCAAGCTCCAATAGTTGGAACTTTTCAGCTCACTTAGTTCTCTCCAGATCACTTTCTCGGTCAACATGCTATGGAAACGGGTCCAGTGGAAGGGGCCAACATAATACAACAGCTAGCATCAGCCACCTTAAAAGAGGCCAACGGTTCAACTTTGGAGGGAAAGAGGTGATCTAGAGAAGGCACCGCTAGATGCTGCATGATATCAGGCTCTAGGATTTGGAAATTTTACCTAAAGAACTATATTGATCAACAACAATTACCTAGTACTATGGACAGGAAATCAACCAAATCTTGAAGCATCTAAGTAACATAGCCAGAAAATACGATAGGTCAATTCTTACTTGTTATAGCTAAAAGATATATTTTGCGAATGTGAAAAAAGAGCATAGTTTAGGACCTAAAGCGAGGAGCATGCAACAAGTACACAAATATTTTAAGAAGCTCACCCATTCGACAAGACTCTCATCTCCCAGCGGTTGAGAAGAATCAACAGGTTTTCTTCCGGTAATAAGTTCCAAAAGAACAACTCCAAAAGAATATAGATCAGATTTTGCTGTCAACTTCCCAGACAATGCATACTCTGGAGCCAAATACCTGCAGAGGACATACTACATTTATACTGGAAACTATCTATAGATCACAGATTATTGAAAAAGAATTGACTGAAGATTGCAATGGCTATCTTTGGACGATTACTCACCCAAATGTTCCCATGACACGTGTTGTGACATGCGTGTTGGAGTCGGCAGCTAACCTTGCAAGTCCAAAATCAGAAACCTGGAGATTGGTTGGAGGTACATAGCATTTTTTTAAAAATAAATACAACTGAAAAATCGCATAGAAACAATTGGAAGCTGGAACTGATACACCAAGTAAAAGCATACCTGAGCTTCGAAGTTGTTATCCAATAAAATATTAGATGATTTAATATCTCTATGTATAATCCGTGGATGACCTGATGAATACAAACAGAGCAATGCTTAGTACACCACACTAGTTCAGGGGATTAATGAGAAGGGACAATTTAGTCACAAAATATTACAATCTTCGTGCAGGTAAGCAATTCCACGAGCTGCTCCGGCCGCAATCTTGACCCTCGTACGCCAATCAAGTGGTACTTCATTTACTGAAATTCCATGAGCATGGTTAATGACCAGGCAACAGATGAGCAATCTAGCTGCCTCACTAAAGCTAAAATTGATGCAAATAAAAGAACCACTATGATCGACAGGGAGTTCTCACCATGGAGATGGTAATAAAGCGTGTTATTGGGAACAAAATCATATACAAGCATCCTCTGGCCCTCTGATACGCAATAGCCTACTAGTGAAACCAAATGTCTATGATGTACTCTGCTGATAGTATCAACTTCGGCCCTGAACTCACGCTCTCCCTGCCCATTGCCAATCTTCAGCTTCTTGATAGCCACAGGGCGACCATCTGGCAAGATACCCTTGTACACACACCCAAATCCACCTTCTCCCAAAAGGTTCTCATCCGAAAAGTCATTTGAGATTCCTGCCAAATTCTCCGGCGTGAACAGCATCCTCGAGTACCCTATCCCGGAGTCTGCCGGCGAGTAGGGGAACCCATGGCTCCCAGTACTGGACCTCATGAAGGGATAGCCCGGTGATCGTAAGTAGAACCCATCTGGCCAACACAAATACTGTAATGAGCATCGTCTAGGATGGCTAAATTTAGAAAATGCAGATATAGAGATACATTTAACACTCGGGCGTTTATGTTTTGTAGTACCTGATGCTAGTGAGGATCCAGCAGACGAGGGAATGTAATTGGGTGGTGGCGGCGGGGGAGCTGGTTGCTGCTGTGTAGGCAGTGCTGAGGGAGGCTCTGCCCGCCGTCGCTTCTTCTTGACAAGCCAAATGGTGGCACCGATGAAGCTGAGCATTGCAAGACCGGCAATTGCTACAATGGTGGTGGCAGTTTCCCTCGATATTTCGATGTTCTTGCCGCTGCCATTTGAGCGGGTCGAGTTTAAGTGTGACCTCCCAGGCGAGCGCGGCGGCGCGTAATGTGGCTTAGTATGATGGCGCGGCGGCGGGGGAGATGCAACTCTTGGCGGGGGAGGCGAATAGACTGCAACCGGCGTGGGTGCTGGAGCTGGAGCTGGAGTAGGCGATGGCGATGGCGGGTGGGATGGAGGCGGGGCTGGTGGCGAGAGGACTACTGGCGGCGGCGGGGGGAGGGACGGGGGAGGCGGCGACGGGTACACGCGGGGCTGTACGCGTGGCTGGTCGGCCGCCATCGGCGGCGGTGGCGCCTGAACCTCGGCGGGAGGCGGCGAGGGCGATGGGGACGGCGGTGGGAGCGACGGAGGGGGCGCGTCGGGCGGCGGAGGCGACAATGCCGGCGGTGGCGGCGAGGAAGGCAATGCTGGAGGAGGTGAAGGCAATGGCTCGGGTGGCGGGGAGGCCGGAGGGGGGCTACTTACCGGCGGAGGGGACGCCGCGGGGGGCAAAGAATGGTAGGACGTGGAAACCGGCGGAGCCGAGGCGGAGGAGGAGTACGGACAGCCCGGCGGGCGCGGCGCGGGCTGCGGCTGCGGCTGCCCATGCCCGCCCTGCGGCACGGCGTACGACGACGACGAGGCCGGCTGCGGAGGCATGAAGGGATCCGCGTAGCCGCCCATCCCCACCACCACCGCCGCCCTCCGCAGGCACCTCCACAGCAGCGAGGCGTGGGCGCGCGCTGGCAGTGGCAGGCAGGGGATCTGCAGGTCCACGCCGACGGCCAGATCTCCCGCCCGGCTCGGCCCCAATCAAGCAGCTGAGCGAACCACCGTTTCAATGGAAGGAAGCTGCCACCCACCTTAGAGAGAGCCTCTCTCTCTCTCGACAGCGACGTAGAGAGGAGATCCGAGTCCTCCCGCCCACGCAAGTGGCGGCGCGCTTGCAGCAGATCACGCACGGCACGGCAGAGAATCCAGCGGCCGCGGAGCTCGGGCCGTCTGGCGGCGAGGCCGAGATCCGCGGGCGTCGGGCGGGAAGGCGATCCTTCGTCGGCCAATGCAATGCAGCAGAGCACCGCACCGCACCGCTCGTCTCTCTGTGTCGCCTCAGCTGAGCTCACCTCACCTCAGCAGCACGCCGAGCTCATCTCTTTCTGGCTCCTCCTCCCTCCCGTCCCTGCCTGCCTGCCTTGGTGTCCGTGGCTGCCTGGCTGGACAGTAGAGCATCACTAGTGGTGGTACTAGTATAATTTCCCCCCTCTATTTCCCCTTCCTTCTTTTCTCAAAACAAAGTCTATAGTAGTACTAATATTGTTTTGTTTCTCGGGTGTGCGCGACGGGGAGGGGGTTGGTGCCAGGTCCATATGGGAAATAGCTGGACTGCGAAGAGCAAGCAGTACTGGCAGTACAGTGCGGCAGCATAGGGAGCTGAGTCGGGAGAAAAAAGAAGGCTGGGAAATTGGGTATTTCCCGTGCAGATTGTCGCTTGCGGCCCCCGCCACGGGCCCGTCCTCGACCCGCCCCTCCGCTCACCGCGGGTGGTGGAAACCGGGAAGAAACCGTGGAAGGAAGGGCGACGAGGCACAGCACACTCGCCTCGGCCGGCCGGGAAGAACGACGAAGCAAGTTGCGGTTTGTTTTTTTTGGCTCGCGGCGAGCCTCGTATGGTTCATCCTGCGGCGTGCAACGGGGGCTGGGGAGTGTAGAGTTTACCGTGTACGATACTGAGGGCAACGCTGACGGCTGGATGGATGCCTCCTGTCCTGGGTGGGAGAGCTTTTTTTGGTACCTACTAGTAGTAGTGTGGTTTGGAACCAAAAAAAAGAAGAAGCAGTAGTGTGGTTTGAGGTGGGGTGGGGCTTTCAAGGTTTCGGATTTCGGGTGACTTTTTCTTGCCCACGTTTTGCCATTTGTTGACCTTGGCTGAAAAACACTGCTGGCTACGCCTACGCGGTTTTTATCAGGCAAAGGGGATGTGACGGCGGTACGAGTTTTCGTGGTTCGCCTGTTTCGATCATGCCATATCTAGTCGCAGTCGCATACGCAGCCATGGAGACTAGAGCAACTCCACTCATTCGGCCCCCCAGCGCATAGGCCGGCGCTATTTCGGCAGCTCGTCCGGCGATCCCCAGGTGCCGCCCTAAGGCGTCGTAAATTCAAACTTGTTCATTCCCGCTACCCTAAAAACGCCACAAGTCCGGCGATCGGCGCCACAAAAGTCTCGGCGATCGGCGATCACCTTGCCACAGTTCGGCGATCAATAAAAAAGTTCTGCGTGCAAAAGAAAGGACACGTAAGCAATGCATCAAACGGCGGCATCGGCCTCCGGCGTCGGAGGAGTCGGAGTGCGCGGGCTGGTCGGCGTCAGCGCGAGTTCTGTGCTGGGCGTCGTGGAGGCAGGCATCATCGCTCGGGCTTGGCGGCGGCATTAGGTCCGGCGTGGGAGTTGGCGCCGCCATCGACGGCATCTGGTTCAGGATGAGGCCACGCTCCGCCGGGTACCACGCCTTGAGCTGCTCGGCGTCGCTCCAGAACATGCCCCCCCCCCCATATCAGGAAAGTCAGGTCGGTGTTTCTCTTCTTCGCGGCGACGTTGGTCCGAAGCAGGTCGAGCTTGACGGTGCTATTCGTCATCAACGCCGACCATCGCGCCTCGGTTTTCTCTTCCCTCTGGGCGGCCCGGGTCTTGGCGCCGGCGATGCAATGCTCGATGGACTCTTGCAAACGCGCGGTGGCCAGCTTGGCGTGTTTCGCCGACTTGGCCCGTTTGTTGTCGTCGGGGCGCCCGTCGGACGCGCCCAGCGTCGGCGTGTCCGGCTTGTAGGTCTCCTTGGCCTTGGCGAGGGTGCGCCGGACTTCCGCCCACTTCTCGCACTTCTCGATCCGGGAGAACACGTGGAGGTACTTGAAATCTTGGCCGGTGCCGCTGTCCAGCCAAAACATGGCGAACATCCGGACCATCTGTGCCGAGGAACAAGTGTCGGCGACGCACACACGCGGCGAAAACGAGCGAGAGACCGGCGGCATACCTGACCCTCGATGCTGGCGCCACTCTCCGGGCGAGCCGCGACCTCCTCGACGATCCCATGCTATTTGTTGCACGCCGTTTAGATGAGCCCCCAATGGTTCGCCATGGCCTTCGAGCCGCGCTGCATGTGGACGCCGGCGAAGTAGGGGTCGACCAGTTTGCGTTCATCGAAATCCGACTTGACGCGCTCCCAGTACGTGTCGGCGCTCTGGCTCGTGCCAGTGATCGGGTCGAGGCAGACCATCTTCCACGCTTCGGCGAGGCACTCATCTTCTTTGGACGTCCACTTGACGCGCGGCTCGCCAGTCTTGGCCGCACGCTTCTTCTTTTTCCCTCTCCTCGCCGGAGCAGGCGCCGGCTCCTCCTCCTCTTCCTCCTCCTCCTCCTCCTCTGGCTCCTCCTTGCCATAGTCGAGCTCGTCGTCCATGTCATCGTTGAGGTCCATTGTATCTTCTAGGGCATTGAACCCGGGGGAGGCGGCGGCCGAGCCGGTCGTGATGATGTCATCCATGTCGGCCTCCGTCGCGTCGGGGTTGCCGAGATGCGATGACGAGCCTTGTGAGAAGAGCCCGCCACCGCGCAAAGGCGGCGTTGGGGAGTATGCGTAAGCCGGTGGGGAGTAGGTGTACGGGGGGTACTGGACGCCGGCGAACGCGGACGAGAGCGTGCGCTGGGCGGGGTGGCCATGTGGAAAGGTGATGTTGGGGTTGAACCCGTCATGCGCGTCGCCGTCGGCGTAGCCAGGCGAGGGAGTGCAGCCCCAGGGAGACGTCGAGAATCCAGTTGGCGACCCGACGCTCTGCTGGCTCCAGGGAGAGTGTGGGCCGTGGCCGCCGGGCGGATTCATCATCCCCGCGCGAGACGCCTCGGCCTGTTCCACCGCGTGATCCGCCTGCTCGGCCAAGGCAGCCGCCGCCGCCAGAGCCGCCCTATCTCGGGCCTTCTTGGTGTTGAGCCTGTTCCGCCGGTCGGTGGTGACAGCCTCCCGGCGCTGAACCTCCGCCTCCCAATCGGCGTTTGACATGCCCTGGGGTTTGGACGACGACGCCCTCTGCTTCCTCTGCTTTGACTGGGCAGCGCTGGCATCGGTGACGGCACGAGGGGCGACGTACTTCTTCGGCGGCATGGCGGCCGGATGGAGGGGATGTTGGGGAACGTAGTAATTTCAAAAAAAATTCCTACGCACACACAAGATCATGGTGATGCATAGCAACGAGAGGGGAGAGTGTTGTCCACGTACCCTCGTAGACCAAAAGCGGAAGCGTTAGCATAACGTGGTTGATGTAGTCATACGTCTTCACGATCCGACCGATCAAGTACCGAACGCACGACACCTCCGAGTTCAGCACACGTTCAGCCCGATGACGTCCCTCGAACTCCGATCCAGCCGAGTGTTGAGGGAGAGTTTCGTCAGCACGACGGTGTGGTGACGATGATGATGTTCTACTGACGCAGGGCTTCGCCTAAGCACCGCTACAGTATTATCGAGGTGGACTATGGTGGAGGGGGCACCGCACACAGCTAAAAGATCAAACGATCAATTGTTGTGTCTCTAGGGTGCCCCCTGCCCCCGTATATAAAGGAGCAAGGGAGGAGGTGCGGCCGGCCAGGAGGGGGCGCGCCAGGAGGAGTCCTACTCCCACCGGGAGTAGGACTCCCTCCCTTTTCCTTGTTGGATTAGGAGAAGAGGGGGAAAGAGGTGGAGGAGAAGAAGGAAAGGGGGGCGCCGCCCCCTCTCCTTGTCCTATTCGGACTAGGGGGGAGGGGCGCGCGGCCCTTGCCCTGGCCGCCTCTCCTCTTCTCCACTAAGGCCCACTATGGCCCATTAACCCCCGGGGGGTTCCGGTAACCCCTCCGGTACTCCGGTAAAATCCCGATTTCACCCGGAACACTTCCGATATCCAAATATAGGCTTCCAATATATCAATCTTTATGTCTCGACCATTTCGAGACTCCTCGTCATGTCCGTGATCACATCCGGGACTCCGGACAACCTTCGGTACATCAAAACATATAAACTCATAACATAACTGTCATCGAAACGTTAAGCGTGCGGACCCTACGGGTTTGAGAACTATGTAGACATGACCGAGACACATCTCCGGTCGATAACCAATAGCGGAACCTGGATGCTCATATTGGCTCCCACATATTCTACAAAGATCTTTATCGGTCAGACCGCATAACAACATACGTTGTTCCCCTTGTCATCGGTATGTTACTTGCCCGAGATTCGATCGTCGGTATCTCAATAGCTAGTTCAATCTCGTTACCGGCAAGTCTCTTTACTCGTTCCGTAGTACATCATCCTGCAACTAACTCATTAGTTGCAATGCTTGCAAGGCTTAAGTGATGTGCATTACCGAGTGGGCCCAGAGATACCTCTCCGACAATCGTAGTGACAAATCCTAATCTCGAAATACGCCAACCCAACAAGTACCTTTGGAGACACCTGTAGAGCACCTTTATAATCACCCAGTTACGTTGTGACGTTTGGTAGCACACAAAGTGTTCCTCCGGTAAACGGGAGTTGCATAATCTCATAGTCATAGGAACATGTATAAGTCATGAAGAAAGCAATAGCAACATACTATACGATCGAGTGCTAAGCTAACGGAATGGGTCAAGTCAATCACATCATTCTCCTAATGATGTGATCCCGTTAATCAAATGACAACCCATGTCAATGGCTAGGAAACATAACCATCTTTGATCAACGAGCTAGTCAAGTAGAGGCATACTAGTGACACTCTGTTTGTCTATGTATTCACACAAGTATTACGTTTCCGGTTAATACAATTCTAGCATGAATAATAAACATTTATCATGATATAAGGAAATAAATAATAACTTTATTATTGCCTCTAGAGCATATTTCCTTCAGTCTCCCACTTGCACTAGAGTCAATAATCTAGATTACACAGTAATGATTCTAACACCCATGGAGCCTTGGTGCTGATCATGTTTTGCTCGTGGAAGAGGCTTAGTCAACGGGTCTGCAACATTCAGATCCGTATATATCTTGCAAATTTCTATGTCTCCCACCTGGACTAAATCCCGGATGGAATTGAAGCGTCTCTTGATGTGCTTGGTTCTCTTGTGAAATCTGGATTCCTTCGCCAAGGCAATTGCACCAGTATTGTCACAAAAGATTTTCATTGGACCCGATGCACTAGGTATGACATCTAGGTCGGATATGAACTCCTTCATCCAGACTCCTTCATTTGCTGCTTCCGAATCAGCTATGTACTCCGCTTCACACGTAGATCCCGCCACGACGCTTTGTTTAGAATTGCACCAACTGATAGCTCCACCGTTCAATGTAAACACGTATCCGGTTTGCGATTTAGAATCGTCCGGATCAGTGTCAAAGCTTGCATCAACGTAACCATTTACGATGAGCTCTTTGTCACCTCCATAAACGAGAAACATATCCTTAGTCCTTTTCAGGTATTTCAGGATGTTCTTGACCGCTGTCCAGTGATCCACTCCTGGATTACTTTGGTACCTCCCTGCTAGACTTATAGCAAGGCACCCATCAGGTCTGGTACATAGCATTGCATACATGATAGAGCCTATGGCTGAAGCATAGGGAACATCTTTCATTTTCTCTCTATCTTCTGCAGTGGTCGGGCATTGAGTCTTACTCAACTTCACACCTTGTAACACAGGCAAGAACCCTTTCTTTGCTTGATCCATTTTGAACTTCTTCAAAACTTTGTCAAGGTATGTGCTTTGTGAAAGTCCAATTAAGCGTCTTGATCTATCTCTATAGATCTTGATGCCCAATATATAAGCAGCTTCACCGGGGTCTTTCATTGAAAAACTCTTATTCAAGTATCCCTTTATGCTATCCAGAAATTCTATATCATTTCCAATCAGCAATATGTCATCCACATATAATATCAGAAATGCTACAGAGCTCCCACTCACTTTCTTGTAAATACAGGCTTCTCCAAAAGTATGTACAAAACCAAATGCTTTGATCACACTGCCAAAGCATTTATTCCAACTCCGAGAGGCTTGCACCAGTCCATAAATGGATCGCTGGAGCTTGCATACTTTGTTAGCTCCCTTTGGATCGACAAAACCTTCCGGTTGCATCATATACAACTCTTCTTCCAGAAATCCATTCAGGAATGCAGTTTTGACATCCATTTGCCAAATTTCATAATCATAAAATGCGGCAATTGCTAACATGATTCGGACAGACTTAACCATCACTACGGGTGAGAAGGTCTCATCGTAGTCAATCCCTTGAGCTTGTCAAAAACCTTTCGCAACAAGTCGAGCTTTATAGACAGTAACATTACCGTCAGCGTCAGTCTTCTTTTTGAAAATCCATTTATTTTCAATGGCTTGCCGATCATCGTGCAAGTCAACCAAAGTCCACACTTTGTTCTCATACATGGATCCCATCTCATATTTCATGGCCTCAAGCCATTTTGCGGAATCTGGGCTCACCATCGCTTCTTCATGGTTCGTAGGTTCGTCATGGTCTAGTAACATAACCTCCAGAACAGGATTACCGTACCACTCTGGTGCGGATCTTACTCTGGTTGACCTACGAGGTTCAGTGACAACTTGATCTGAAATTCCATGATCATCATCATTAACTTCCTCACTAATTGGTGTAGGCGTCACAGGAACCGGTTTCTGTGATGAACTACTTTCCAATAAGGGAGCAGGTACAGTTACCTCATCAAGTTCTACTTTCCTCCCACTCACTTCTTTCGAGAGAAACTCCTTCTCTGGAAAGGATCCATTCTTAGCAACGAATGTCTTGCCTTCGGATCTGTGATAGAAGGTGTACCCAACAGTCTCCTTTGGGTATCCTATGAAGATACATTTCTCCGTTTTGGGTTCGAGCTTATCAGGTTGAAGCTTTTTCACATAAGCATCGCAGCCCCAAACTTTAAGAAATGACAACTTTGGTTTCTTGCCAAACCACATTTCATAAGGCGTCGTCTCAACGGATTTCGATGGTGCCCTATTTAACGTGAATGCAGCCGTCTCTAAAGCATAACCCCAAAACGATAGCGGTAAATCAGTAAGAAACATCATAGATCGCACCATATCTAGTAAAGTACGATTACGATGTTCGGACACACCATTTCGCTGTGGTGTTCTGGGTGGCGTGAGTTGCGATACTATTCCGCATTGTTTCAAATGTAGACCAAACTCGTAACTCAAATATTCTCCTCCACGATCAGATCGTAGAAACTTTATTTTCTTGTTACGATGATTTTCAACTTCACTCTGAAATTCTTTGAACTTTTCAAATGTTTCAGACTTATGTTTCATTAAGTAGATATACCCATATCTACTCAAATCATCTGTGAAGGTGAGAAAATAACGATATCCGCCACGAGCCTCAACATTCATCGGACCACATACATCTGTATGTATAATTTCCAACAAATCTGTTGCTCTCTCCATAGTACCGGAGAACGACGTTTTAGTCATCTTGCCCATGAGGCACGATTCGCAAGTACCAAGTGATTCATAATCAAGTGGTTCCAAAAGTCCATCAGTATGGAGTTTCTTCATGCGCTTTACACCGATATGACCTAAGCGGCAGTGCCACAAATAAGTTGCACTATCATTATCAACTCTGCATCTTTTGGCTTTAACATTGTGAATATGTGTATTACTACTATCGAGATTCATCAAAAATAGACCACTCTTTAAGGGTGCATGGCCATAAAAGATATTACTCATATAAATAAAACAACCATTATTCTCTGATTTAAATGAATAACCGTCTCGCATCAAACAAGATCCAGATATAATGTTCATGCTCAACGCTGGCACCAAATAACAATTATTTAGGTCTAATACTAATCCCAAAGGTAGATGTAGAGGTAGCGTGCCGACGTCGATCACATCAACTTTGGAACCATTTCCCACGCACGTCGTCACCTCGTCCTTAGCCAGTGTCCGCTTAATCTGTAGTCCCTGTTTCGAGTTGCAAATATTAGCAACAGAACCAGTATCAAATACCCAGGTGCTACTGCGAGCTCTGGTAAGGTACACATCAATAACATGTATATCACATATACCTTTGTTCACCTTGCCATCCTTCTTATCCGCCAAATACTTGGGGCAGTTCCGCTTCCAGTGACCAGTCTGCTTGCAGTAAAAGCACTCAGTATCAGGCTTAGGTCCAGACTTGGGTTTCTTCTCTTGAGCAGAAACTTGCTTGCTGTTCTTCTTGAAGTTCCCCTTCTTCTTCCCTTTGCCCTTTTTCTTGAAACTGGTGGTCTTATTGACCATCAACACTTGATGCTCCTTCTTGATTTCTACCTCCGCAGCCTTTAGCATTGCGAAGAGCTCGGGAATCGTCTTATCCATCCCTTGCATGTTATAGTTCGTCACGAAGCTCTTGTAGCTTGGTGGCAGTGATTGAAGAATTCTGTCAATGACGCTATCATCCGGAAGATTAACTCCCAGTTGAATCAAGTGATTGTTATACCCAGACATTCTGAGTATATGTTCACTGACAGAACTATTCTCTTCCATCTTGCAGCTGTAGAAATTATTGGAGACTTCATATCTCTCAATCCGGGCATTTTCTTGAAATATTAACTTCAACTCCTGGAACATCTCATATGCTCCATGACGTTCAAAACGTCGTTGAAGTCCCGGTTCTAAGCCGTAAAGCATGGCACACTGAACTATCAAGTAGTCATCAGCTTTGCTTTGCCAGACGTTCTTAACGTCGTCAGTTGCATCTGCAGCAGGCCTGGCACCCAGCGGTGCTTCCAGGACGTAATTCTTCTGTGCAGCAATGAGGATAATCCTCAAGTTACGGACCCAGTCCGTGTAATTACTACCATCATCTTTCAACTTTGCTTTCTCAAGGAACACATTAAAATTCAACGGAACAACAGCACGGGCCATCTATCTACAATCAACATAGACAAGCAAGATACTATCAGGTACTAAGTTCGTGATAAATTTAAGTTCAATTAATCATATTACTTAAGAACTCCCACTTAGATAGACATCTCTCTAATCCTCTAAGTGATCACGTGATCCAAATCAACTAAACCATAACCAATCATCACGTGAAATGGAGTAGTTTTCAATGGTGAACATCACTATGTTAATCATATCTACTATATGATTCACGCTCGACCTTTCGGTCTCAGTGTTCCGAGGCCATATCTGCATATGCTAGGCTCGTCAAGTTTAACCTGAGTATTCTGCGTGTGCAAAACTGGCTTGCACCCATTGTAGATGGACGTAGAGCTTATCACACCCGATCATCACGTGGTGTCTGGGCACGACGAACTTTGGCAACGGTGCATACTCAGGGAGAACACTTTTATCTTGAAATTTAGTGAGAGATCATCTTATAATGCTACCGTCAATCAAAGCAAGATAAGATGCATAAAAGATAAACATCACATGCAATCAATATAAGTGATATGATATGGCCATCATCATCTTGTGCTTGTGATCTCCATCTCCGAAGCACCGTCATGATCACCATCGTCACCGGTACGACACCTTGATCTCCATCGTAGCATCGTTGTCGTCTCGCCAATCTTATGCTTCTACGACTATCGCTACTGCTTAGTGATAAAGTAAAGCATTACAGGGCGATTACATTGCATACAATAAAGCGACAACCATATGGCTCCTGCCAGTTGCCGATAACTCGGTTACAAAGCATGATAATCTCATATAATAAAATTTAGCATCATGTCTTGACCATATCACATCACAACATGCCCTGCAAAAACAAGTTAGACGTCCTCTACTTTGTTGTTGCAAGTTTTACGTGGCTGCTACTGGGCTTTAGCAAGAACCGTTCTTACCTACGCATCAAAACCACAACGATAGTTTGTCAAGTTGGTGTTGTTTTAACCTTCGCAAGGACCGGGTGTAGCCACACTCGGGTCAACTAAAGTTGGAGAAACTGACACCCGCCAGCCACCTGTGTGCAAAGCACGTCGGTAGAACCAGTCTCGCGTAAGCGTACGCGTAATGTCGGTCCGGGCCGCTTCATCCAACAATACCGCCGAACCAAAGTATGACATGCTGGTAAGCAGTATGACTTGTATCGCCCACAACTCACTTGTGTTCTACTCGTGCATATAACATCAACACATAAAACCTGGCTCGGATGCCACTGTTGGGGAACGTAGTAATTTCAAAAAAATTCCTACGCACACGCAAGATCATGGTGATGCATAGCAACGAGAGGGGAGAGTGTTGTCCACGTACCCTCGTAGACCAAAAGCGGAAGCGTTAGCACAACGCGGTTGATGTAGTCGTACGTCTTCACGATCCGACCGATCAAGTACCGAACGCACGGCACCTCCGAGTTCAGCACACGTTCAGCCCGATGACGTCCCTCGAGCTCCGATCCAGCCGAGTGTTGAGGGAGAGTTTCGTTAGCACGACGGCGTGGTGACGATGATGATGTTCTACCGACGCAGGGCTTCGCCTAAGCACCGCTACAATATTATCGAGGTGGACTATGGTGGAGGGGGGCACCGCACACGGCTAAAAGATCAAACGATCAATTGTTGTGTCTCTAGGGTGCCCCCTACCCCCGTATATAAAGGAGCAAGGGGGGAGGTGCGGCCGGCCAGGAGGGGGCACGCCAGGAGGAGTCCTACTCCCGCCGGGAGTAGGACTCCCTCCCTTTTCCTTGTTGGATTAGGAGAAGAGGGGGAAAGAGGTGGAGGAGAAGAAGGAAAGGGGGGCGCCGCCCCCCTCTCCTTGTCCTATTCAGACTAGGGGGGAGGGGCGCGTGGCCCTTGCCTTGGCCGCCTCTCCTCTTCTCCACTAAGGCCCACTATGGCCCATTAACCCCCAGGGGTTTCGGTAACCCCTCCGGTACTCCGGTAAAATCCCGATTTCACCCGGAACACTTCCGATATCCAAATATAGGCTTCCAATATATCAATCTTTATGTCTAGACCATTTCGAGACTCCTCGTCATGTCCGTGATCACATCCGGTACTCCGAACAACCTTCGGTACATCAAAACATATAAACTCATAACATAACTGTCATCGAAACGTTAAGCGTGCAGACCCTACGGGTTCGAGAACTATGTAGACATGACCGAGACACGTCTCCAGTCAATAACCAATAGCGGAACCTGGATGCTCATATTGGCTCCCACATATTCTACGAAGATATTTATCGGTCAGACCGCATAACAACATACGTTGTTCCCTTTGTCATCGGTATGTTACTTGCCCGAGATTCGATCGTCGGTATCTCAATACCTAGTTCAATCTCGTTACCGACAAGTCTCTTTACTCGTTCCGTAGTACATCATCCCGCAACTAACTCATTAGTTGCAATGCTTGCAAGGCTTAAGTGATGTGCATTACCGAGTGGGCCTAGAGATACCTCTCCGACAATCGGAGTGACAAATCCTAATCTCGAAATACGCCAACCCAACAAGTACCTTTGGAGACACCTGTAAAGCACCTTTATAATCACCCAGTTATGTTGTGACGTTTGGTAGCACACAAAGTGTTCCTCCGGTAAACGGGAGTTGCATAATCTCATAGTCATAGGAACACGTATAAGTCATGAAGAAAGCAATAGCAACATACTATACGATCGAGTGCTAAGCTAACCGAATGGGTCAAGTCAATCACATCATTCTCCTAATGATGTGATCCCGTTAGTCAAATGACAACCCATGTCAATGGCTAGGAAACATAACCATCTTTGATCAACGAGCTAGTCAAGTAGAGGCATACTAGTGACACTCTGTTTGTCTATGTATTCACACAAGTATTACGTTTCCGGTTAATACAATTCTAGCATGAATAATAAACATTTATCATGATATAAGGAAATAAATAATAACTTTATTATTGCCTCTAGGGCATATTTCCTTCAGGGGAAGGGGAGGAGAATGGCGGGAGAAGGCGGGAGAAGGGGGAAATGGAGGGAAACGAAGGGGGGGAAAGCGGGGTGATTGGCGGGAAAAGGTCTTTGTCTCGCCGACAGAGCGGACCCACGCGCCTTTTCGCTTCGGCCGGCGCCCCCAGGCGCCCCCCGGGGGCTTGGTTCGGCTCGGGTTCTCCGGCTGTTATTTCGGCCCAAACCGGCAATAAACGAGATCCTGGGGGGCGACTGGGCCGATTTTTCGGCGCCGGCGTGAAAAAATGGCCTTGGGGGGGCTCTTGGGGGCGAGGCTGGAGATGCTCTTAGGGGCGTGTTGGTTACCTGCGCTTCAGTCAGTCAGATCCACAGGGTGTAATTTGGGGTTGTTAGATTGCCTGGACTGCATCAAATTTCTTGGTTTTACGAATCTCAGAGCACTTCCGGGCCAGGTTGAGTAGGAACTGCCAAATGGGCTGTTTTTCTCAGAGCCGGGCCCTAGCGAGTCCCACGTGGCTACCGCTTGCACGCCTGGAGATGGACGTGACACTCCATAACTCGTATGCGCTCTCTCGCCTCACCGCCCACCCTCGGTTACACACCACACTCTCACTGCTCTCTCAATTTCTCTCATGGCCGACCCTTGACCCTGCCCCCGCCCCTACTCCACTCCCACCACAACTAGTGGGTGGACGGCGTCACTAGGTCGGGGGAAACCTCTTGGCCGTTATCTGCTTGTCGTCCCTTTTCTGCTTTCGGCGGACGTGGTCCGCAATCATTGACCCGCCGGCTGGGTACGTGCTTGAGGGTGTGGCTGTTGTCGGCGTTCTGGGATCAGGGGTACCTAGACCTGCCTGTCTGCGGCCCAGCAAGCGGCTTCATCGACGGCCCGATACGGCCCAGTTCCAAGACCCCCAGGAATAAGACCCTCGCGAGCGCCCTGGCCTCGTGAGGAGAACGACACCCAGACCTCCAGAGGAGCGACTCCTCAAGCCTGCCTTCCGAGGAGCGGAGATCTCTATGCAAGCCTCCCGCCCCGGGAGGCGCGCGATGACATGAGCCATGACGACCAAGGCCAGGCGGGCGCCAGCGGGCGCAGTCCAGGACAATTTCCTCTTTTGCGCGAAGGAGGTAACACTACAGAAAAAAGACACATCCGTGACATTTTGGGCCGAACGAAATTTTTTTCTGTCATACATATGACACTTCTATGATGATAATTGTGACAAAACCCGGTTTCATCATAGATGTGGTGGGCTCCTACTTCTATGACAAAAAATCATGACAGAAAATGGGCTTTTCGTCCTGGACGGGCCGGAGACGCAGCTGCATGACATTCTTTGGGCCGTCCATGATGGAAAAAACTGTGGTAGAAGCGAGGGGGAGGAAAATTTCGGGGAGTTCCCGGTTACGGTGGGAGGTCGGGGGCCGAGCGATGCACGTTTCTCTCGTACACATACACGCGTGTGTGCGAGGCGTTGGCTCTAACTTAACCCAAGCGAGGCGTTGGGCTCTAACTGAACCCGAGCGATTGCACTGCAGGCTACGCGTTACTGAACCCGAGCGATCGATCGATGGCTGTTAACTGAACCCGATCGAGCGATTCCTTCGCTACTGCTGCTAACTGAAGCCGATCGATTGGATGAACAGTGAGCGTTGCAGGGGGTTTGGATGAACAGTGAGCGGTGGCGTTGCCTCTGGATGAACAGGACCCCATGGTGTGGAGGGCTGGATGAACAGTAGATGGTGGAGGGGTGCCCATGGAGGGGTGGTTGAACAGGACCCCGTGGTGTGGAGGGCTGGATGAACAGTAGACGGTGGAGGGGTGCCCATGGAGGGGTGGTTGAACAGGACCCCGTGGTGTGGAGGGCTGGATGAACAGTAGACGGTGGAGGGGTGGCTAAACAGTAGCCGGTGGAGTAGCGCGCGGTGGAGGATGGATGAACAGGAGCCTGTGGAGGCTGGAGGAGGTCGACGGTGGAGATGAACAGTATCCCGTGGAGTCCCGTTTTGCGGTACGCCACACCCCTCCCGATGAACAGGACCCCCGTTTCGACCGCAGGAGGTCCGTTTCGTCCGTTTTGCGGTACGCCACACCCCTCCCGATCAACAGGACCCCCGTTTCGACCGTAGGAGGTCCGTTTCATCCGTTTTGCGGTACGCCACACCCCTCCCGATCAACAGGACCCCCGTTTCGTCCGTTTTGCGGTACGCCACACCCCTCCCGATCAACAGGACCCCCGTTTCGACCGTAGGAGGTCTATTTCCTCTATTTTTCGGTACGCCACACCCCTCCCGATCAACAGGACCCCCGTTTCGACCGTAGGAGGTCCATTTCCTCCGCTTTGCGGTACGCCACACTCCTCCCGATCAACAGGACCCCCGTTTCGACCGTAGGAGGTCCGTTTCCTCCGTTTTGCGGTACGCCACACCCCTCCCCATGAACACGACGCATTTTGTTGCCTCCCCATGAACACGACGCATTCCGTTGCCTCCCCATGAACACGACGACGACGCTGTTTCTCCGTTCCGACCCAGCCATGTACACGAGCCCTCGCCGTACGTATGCGCGAGTAGGCGTTCGAGACCCTGCCCGTATGTACGTATGTGGTCGTATTTTCTTTCTTGCACCCTGGCCGTTGTACGTACGTGTACATGCTACGTGCGCG
This sequence comes from Aegilops tauschii subsp. strangulata, assembly GCF_002575655.3. Lineage (NCBI taxonomy): Eukaryota > Viridiplantae > Streptophyta > Magnoliopsida > Poales > Poaceae > Aegilops > Aegilops tauschii. Next base: position 395,551,662 of record NC_053037.3, read on the forward strand.
CCTCTACTACGACACGTACGCGCCTCTACTACGACACGTGCGCGCCTCTATATCGACCAGTATATATGTACGTACACGTTCGTGACCAGAATGACAACGCTACGTACGCTTCGACCAGGTGGGTCCCGACTGTCAGGCACTTCCTTGCGTGCGAAGATGTCGCTGGTGGGTCCCAGCAGTCAGGGGGGCGAATTGTTTTGGTTTTTTTGCCCGAACGCACTTCCTTGCATGCGAAGATGTAGCTGGTGGGTCCCAGCAGTCAGGGGGCGAATCGTTTTTTTTGCCCGGACGCACTTCCTTGCGTGCGAAGGTGTAGCTGGTGGGTCCCAGCAGTCAGGGGGAAACGTTTTTTTCGCCAAATACGGTGGCCCGTCCGGTGGGTCCCTGCTTTCAGGTGGAGGAATCATTATTTTCCGCATAATAAGGAGGCACTTCCTTGCTGCCGCCGTGGACCCAGCTGTCAGCCTCTCCACGTACAGTCCACGTCCGATGGAAGTCGTTCCTTGACCACGTTGACCACGCCGCGCCGAGAGCACCAGGGCGGTGGACGACGGCAAGGCCTAGGAAGGGGACGACGCGGAGCCGGTGAAGACGCGGCAGTGGATGCCCACGCGGAGAGGAGTATGAGGGTTCACTCGTTCGGCTGCGGTGTGAGGCTGCCATCGCCGCAGGGCCTGGCCAGCGGTGGGAATAGTAGGGGGCGGTGAGGCCTCCGCGGCAGCACAGCCGGCCACGGGAGGCAGGAGCAGGCGGCACGACCGGCACTGCTTTGGGCGGCTGGAGCAAGAAGACCAGAGGTTGAAGAAGCACTACGGCCGTTGGATGGACATCGTACGGTCACTGGAGCTAGAATCGTTCATATTGACTAAGTTGACAAAGCCCTCCATCCCCGTCAACTTAGTGGGCCCACAAGTCAGCCTCCCACCAAGGTGGGTCCCAGCTAGCAGGGGGAGTATTCATTTTTTTGTGCGTAATAAGGAGGCACTTCCGGTGGATCCGAGCTGACGGCGGGGGGAACGTTTTTTTCGCGAAATACGGTGGCCCGTCCGGTGGGTCTCAGCAGTCAAGGGGGGAACTTTTTTTTGCGAAATAAGGTGGCCCATCCGGTGGGTCCCCGCTGTCAGGTGGAGGAATAATTATTTTGTGCGTAATAAGGAGGCACTTCCTTGCGGCCGCCGTGGACCCAGCTGTCAGCCTCTCCACGTACAATACTCTTCCGATGGAAGTCGGTCGTTGACCACGCCGTGCCGAGAGCACCAGGGCGGTGGACGACGGCGAGGCCTAGGAAGGGGATGACGCGGAGCCGGGGAAGACGCAGCAGTGGAAGCCCGCGCGGAGAGGAGTACGAGGGTTCACTGGTTCGGCTGCGGTGTGAGGCTGCGTTCGCCGCAGAATAACAGGGGGTGTGGGTGAGTGGAGGGATGGCCTGGCCAGCGGTGGGAGTAGTATGGGGGCGGTGAGGCCTCCGCGGCAGCACAGCCGGCCACGGGAGGCAGGAGCAGGCGGCACGACCGGCGCTGCTTTGGGCGGCTGGACCAAGAAGATCAGAGGTTGAAGAAGCACTACGGCCGTTGGATGGACATCGTACGGTCACTGAAGCTAGAATCGTTTATATTGACTAAGTTGACAAAGCCCTTGGTACGCTCCAACATAGTAGGCCCACAGGTCAGCCTCCGAAACGGTGCACCCCAGATGTCAGGGGGAGGAATCATTTTTTGGGCGGCCGAAGCTAAGAATATCCGAGATTGAAGAAGAAGCACGACATCCGTTGGATAGACATCCAACGGCCACTGCTGCTAGAACCGTGTGTTGACTATAATAAGTTGACAAAGCCTTGCATACGCGTCAACTTATTTTTTTAGGGGACGCGTCACTTAGTAGGCCCACAAGTGTGTGGCCGAGAACTTATAGCCCATTTGCGTTTTGTAAGAAAGTACAACCCATTTTTGAATTCTAATGGAATTTACAATAGCCCATTTATAGTTTGTTAAAAGTACAACCCATTTTCTAGCTAGGACAACGATTAATAATTTCAACCAACCGTTGAAGACAGAATTCAATAAAATTTCCCACATTTTGATGGGATCCGAAATATTTTTATCCCGAAATTTCTAGTCAGATTAAATATAAATTTGTATTACGTAAAGATCCAACGAAACATTGCGCGCGCAACAATGAAAATTTAAGATTTTCAAAATCCATAAATAATATTTTGTGAACTAATTCCGTGTTTGGTGCATATTTTATAGTTACTGCCCAGTTTTTATAATTACATCCCATTTATTATTTTTTAAAGCCCATTTTCCTGTTAAGCCTAATGCATCCCTCCTAGGAAAGATTTGCAGCCCAGCGGGGCAAAGAATAACAAGTTGACCTTGCCTGGGTATTCCTCAAAAAGACGTATAGCTGGGCTAGCCATTTTCATCTTGAAAAAATTAGTATCTGGGCTGGATATCTGGCCTGGGCTAGACGGGCCACAGCCCGCCCAGTTAATACCCTGCTCTCCTCTGGACAACAACAAAATCATCGCCAAGAAAAACTCTGCAGTGCTCACGCCTCAAAAACACAAATACTGCTCGAGCTGCTTGGTCCCAGCTGTCGGCCACACCTTGTGCAATTCTCTCATTTATATTGACTACATAGGTTGACAATGGTGTGGGACCGTGATGTCAGGAAACCAGGAGAAAGCAAAAAAATAGTTGTACATAATAAGGAGGCACTTGCGTACGTACGGCTATGGCCCTAGTGGGTCCCTAGTGTCATCCAGTCAAAATAAAGTCATCTCCTGAATCCTCATGTTCGTTGACGATGTTAACAATGCTCGGCGCCACGGCGAGCGCAACAACTCGAAGGACAACGGAGAGGGCCTCGCGGGCCCTACGGATGGTCTGATACAGTGCCCGCTGCTCATTCATGAAGCCGGGATCATCGGACACCTATGAGCACCTTCGAGAAACTGAGACGGCATGAAACGGTAAGGCCGCGCTTGGGAGCTCTGGTTTATTTCAAACCTGTATTAACATACAAGTGTAATTTACTCGTCATAGGAAACAACGCGTAAAATACAGGCGTAATGAAACCGAGGGCCCGAGGTCTGTAAGTAAAACCGGCGGGTTACGCGTGTAATTTGAGAGACCAGTGTATATTTTACGAGCACTGCTATATGGACAACATTACCAGACGATACATGCACAACGTGCGTATCATGCCATCCATGGGCAAGGCTGAAACAACAGCTAACGGCTGGATTAGGAATCGTCCGAGTGTCGTTCAACGTTTTTATCGTGTGTGAAGTACTTCCGATATTTTACTAGTCGAAATCGACCAACCAAGCGCCTTCGCCCGAGACCATCTGCTTTAATTTACAAGCGTCTGTTTTACAAGCGGTTTTGGTTGGAAAATGATGATTCAGTCACGGCCTAATATCATGAGTTGGTCGGAAGATCATATGGTTTCACGTCTAACCTACCCGACTTGTCGTATAGGCTATGAATGAAACATCAGACGATGAACTTCTTAAGCACGGAAACAATAGAAGAGGATGATCTTCTTAACAAGCAAATCACTGGCATTAGATCGACATGCAAAACAATACGAAGCATTATTCTCAGGAGGCACGGTGAACAACTCGTGATGCCGCATGCCACAACATTCCAAGCTCAACTTTGCAATCAAACACAAGGCCTGGCATTACATAGACAATATTCAGAACAAACTCTTAACACAGGAATATCTCAGCAGAGTAACTATTTACTTCTAAACTGAACACAGGAATAGGAAAGAACACTCGACGCTGCTCACAGCAAGGGCGTCCCACTCAAAAATATCAAATGCATGTCTTCTGGCTAACATCAATGAGCAAATTTTGACAAGGTTTTCCAATTCCAATATATTAAACTAACGTCTTCTTGCTAACATCAATGATTAAACTTTGACAAGCTTTTCCCATTCAAAATATGTAATGCCTATGATCGTGGAGTCCTGTCGTAGCTTCTTGTAGTTGTTTGGGCACTTTTTGCCCAGGGCACTCCACGTGTTGTTAAATTGCCAATGGTCTCTGCAGACTAGTCATGTCACCGGTGTCTAATAATACTCTGTAAAGCTTCTCGGTCATTCCTTCTGTAATGTAGCGCAAACAGTGACTGCTTCTTTCTACAAAGTGGAACGACCAACTGGACCCAGTAATGCAGCAGTTTGCCTTGGACACATTGGCTCCTTTTGTGCAGTTCAACTAAAATCGAAGTCGGAATAAAACCGAGCTTTAATTTTGATATCCCTGTAAGCAACAATAGGTATAAGGGAAACAATTACTGAGAAATAACGGTTGATGACTTGTACTCCCAGAAGAAAAGCATCTACTGATCTACTTTATCTTAATGGGAAACAAAGCAGGAGAGTAGCAATTCTCCATCAGTGTGATTCATTCATATTGACTGAGACATTATCTTAACAATGCCTTGTTTCAACATGTATAAAGAACGACAAAGCAGAAAAGTACCATTCCTAAAACAATGCAACTGATTCATTTTAACAGAGACATTATCTTAACAATACCTTGGTTAAACATGTAGAAAGAACTACAAAGCAGGATAGTACCATTCCTAACAAGTGTTGCAGTTTTGAACTAAGATTCAGTAGTTAATTAATTCTGAGAGTGGCATTGCTTAATTTTACCAGCGGCATTAGATTAACGAAAAGCATAAACAGTTCCAGGGGAGAGTGGGCGCAACAACAGTATGTGCTTCCATCTACTTATAAAGGGGGTGATGCAGAGTTTGTTGTAACAAAGCAACAAGCATCATGTCTGGGTTGGTCCCATTTTTGTTCACTACTTAATGGGAAAAGACAGCAATACAATAGCTTGAAACAACATTCCTTAAAAAAATGTAATTTACTTTTAACAGTGGCATTGCTTCAATTTTCCGGCGGCATTCTTAGATTAACAATAGCAAAATAGCTGTATGGGACATGCCAGCACCATGTGCGTCCACACGTATAAATGGGTGATGCAGAGTATGTAGCCAAGCAGCATATATGCGCTGGTCCCATATTTGTTCTCTTTGAACCTTCTTCCTATGTGAGGGCAGCAAATCTAGTCCTGCACAAACTACCCGACCCCCCAGTTTCTTTCCCTTTTCAACAAAGAGATCAGTTCCTTACAGATGTGTGTACTGGGTTACCCCCTTTTTCCCTTTTCGACCTACAAAGCGGCTGGATAGCCAGTCTATACTACTTTCCGCCCCTCCTTTCCTCATTGAACCACGTCCTAGATTCTTGCTCCAGCCCACCGCACCCTTCTTTCCTCTTTGAACCAAGACCTAGATTCGATTACAGATCGAAAAAGATCCACATGCAGCTAGAGCAACGACGGTTTCAAAGAAACTTATACCTTAGGGTTGTCGGGATGTGGCAAGGCATGCGGCGGGAGGCCGGATCTGCCCACACTACGTACGACAGCGAGGAAGAAGGGGTTGGTGGCCCTCCCGCACAGGCGCTGGGTGAAAGAGAACAGCGCAGCCGGTAGTGGATTGCCTCCCTCACCGAAGGCGATAGAGTGAACGCTGCACCTCCTCCCCTTCCCGGTGCGACGGGATACAGATGCCTCCTTCACCAGCTGTGAGGGGGGAGAGAGAGACAAGAGGCCAATGCAGTCTTGTTTAGATCTGGTGAAGAGAGGGTGAGAGAGTGTGAATATAGCAAAGCCTAGCAAATGAACGCTGAGCCTCCAGCGTGTAACATATATGGAGAGGGTGAGAGAGCGAGACGCGAGAAACTCTATCAAACAAGAGGCTATAATGGAGTAAAAAAAATCTCTCCACAGCAGTGGTTTTAAATAGAATACGCGCGTTCCCAGAAAAAAGAAACGAAAACTGGCGGACAATTTTTTAAGGGTCTGTCTAGGACACATCTAGATGTGACATAGTTATGTCACATCTAAGTTGATGTCCACTCTGTTTGTGGTCTATTTTTTTCCTAGTTTTTTTGTTTCTTGTTGCTACATTATATACTTGTGGGAGCTTAGATGTGATATCCTTAAATAACATCTAGATGTGAATTAGACAAACTGATTTTCTAACGTACCAAGAAAGAAAACTCGATCAAAAACACGCCCCCGCTTCCAGGTCGCGAGAGTCGTCGCGCACACACACATAGACATAGACATGCATATCCGTATTTACGTAAAATTCCATTTCCATCTCCATCTCCAATCATATTTTTCCAACTGGCACATTATTTACGTTGTTAATTATATACGCAGCAATATTAACGTACAACATCTCTTGTTTGCGCATGTCCGGACCGCTGCCACGGCCGGTCCTGACCAACCCGAACCCTCTTCATCACCCGCGCGTGCTTCCCGCTCGAAACGGTCAGTGCCGCATTCATGCCCGGCCAGAGCGGACGCGACCTCTCACTAGCGCCGGCATTGAAGCGGCGTGCCGGCCGAGAGAGCGTCGCCCACTCCACTTCCGGGTGCACGCGGCTGCTCCGCGTTCAAAGGTCGCAATAGCCGGCTACAACATGCATGTAAAAAGTTCTTGGGAGTCCGTGCTACAGCTAGCTGTCCTCCCCCAACTCATCAATCTCTTCCAGTAGTGCTAGTACTCCATGGTGCGATCCATCGACAAGCAGGCGGGAAAGTTATCGTATACTCGGTTTGCGATGAGTGGCATGCCGAGCGACCGTGTGGGGTCGAGCCGTGGAGGAGGGTGAGACACGAACACGACAGACGTGAATTAAACGTTGGTTTTGCTCGATGGCGCGATCCAACGAAACGAAACGTTAGTTTCTCTCCGTTTCCATTTTTTCTCCAGAAAAACGGAAACTTTCCACTCCATTTTCATTCCTATTCCAAGGTTGCCCCTTTACAACATTCCATCAAATACAAAGGAAAACTAACACGCATGCTGATGCATCTCAATGATTCACAGATCATAGCCAATATTTACTTCACAACTAAAAAAAAAGTTGTGAGAGCGTGTACGAAAGAAAAACTACTGATGGGGTCACGGCGACTTAAACCCTAAACATGATTTAATTTCCTGGCCAGGTAGAACCTGTCGAAGGAAAGACGGCTGGCACCCTCGGATCATACGATGCTTTTGTGTAGTTCCACTAAAATCGACCTCAGCATCCCTGATGGCAAAGATATTGAAGAAGTGTGATTAGAATAATAGTACTGGCACTAGTTCATGAGACATAAACTCATCACAAGTAGAAGCCGGTAGAAGTAGAGAAAGATCGACATGGAGATGGAGCTACGGCAGTGGAGCAAGCCGGCTCCAAAAGGAAGATGGACTACCTGGGACGTCGGGCTGTAGCTAGAAGGGCGGTTGGGACGCGGCATCGGCCCATACCGCGGTGACCTCCGATTGGGACGCACCGACTGTGGGTTTTCTCCCTCGCCGATGTCAACCACGTCTACGCAGATCATTGTTCCATTCCCCCAGCTGCGGGATCAGGCCCGTCGTTCTATGCTTGTGAAGAGAGCAACCTAAGCAAGCAGGCTTGTAGCTTAGGCTCCTGCTAGTGTATATATAGTGGTTTTCTTTTTCTCTCCATATCAACCATTTTATATTGCGTACGTGTCATTCAAGAGTGAAATGATGGTTGCTTCTTCCGACTAACTTACTGTGTGATTTGACTGCTCCTTAGTGGCCCCTACACGTACTCCCCCTATGTGTATGCAACAGTCACACGTACACATGGACGCAAAAACGCGCGCGCCGCCCTAATGCATGCATGTCCGAGCACATGACGGAACACACACGGTCACGTTCAAGTGCTCAACCTACACGTGCATGCACACACATACTCAGTCAGGGTGAGCTAGTGACCGTATAAACACCGGAAAATATATATATTGAGCGCAATGAGCGTATTATGAAGTCCACTGACCGTATTTTTACAAATATACAGTGACAGACAGTGTATTTATCTCGTTTGAAATTAAGCCATATTAACCGAAGAGGAGGCAGTATGGATTAGCATTACTTTGCTGTGTCCCGTCAACTTGCTGAACGAGGAGAAGGTTGCAGGACGGGAGAAGCTTGCGTGCGGTGGCTCGCAGGACAAGGAGAAACTTTTGACTAATGCAAGCTCTCCCTCGCTCAGGCGGTGGACGTGCAACAGTTAATTCGGTGTCAGATTGCCAGAAGCATACACTATACTACTAGTGCTATTATTGTTCGACTTCCCGAATAGGCGAACAGCCAAGCGCAAAGTTTACTAGTACTACTACTATAGTCTATAAAGGTATGTACTATACTAGTACTAGGAACCGGATGGAGGAGCGTCTGCACTCCTATTATAATTTTAAAATGTGATAAAGCAATCTTCAACACATTTGGTTCTCTTTGAGGGTTCTCGCATGTGATAATGGAAGTTGATTGCATGGAACACTCGCCACAATTCTCGCTTAATTCTGGCTCATATCCTGTTACAAATAGTAGCGCTCAGTAATATTTCCTCTTTTTTTGTTATTCGGCATGTAAACAGGCCAGCAAACTTTGCGACGCATCTTCGTGCGAACCGTGCTTGCTGCACTTTGAATGTGGCTGAGAGCTAGCTTGATGAAACACCTCGCTTCCTACTTCTTTTTTTGCGGGGTACCTCGCTTCCTAGTGACCAGTGTCTTGGCTGATCGTCCTAAGAATGCTTATATATGAATAAAGCTCTCTCATTTACCCGCAAAAAGATTAAGCCATATTAACCGGAAAGGAGGGAGTATGGACTAGCACTACTTTTTGGTGTGTCCCGTCAACTCGCAGAACGAGGAGAAGCTTGCAGGATAAGGTGAAGCTCGCTTACGCCTTTTGACTAATGCAACCTACCCTCGGTGGACATGCATCAGTCCATTCGGTGTCAGATTGTCAGAGGCATACACTGTAGTACCCAACATGCGGAGTACCATCATTGTTCGACTTCACGAGGAGGCGAAGAGCCAAGCGCAGTAGTACGAGTAGTACTACTACTAGAACCGCATGGTGGAGCGTCTGTACTCTTATTTTTTTATATCTCTGATAAAGTACACGTTTATTCCGGAGAAGGGCGGAAAACGGCAGCCCAACATGTAATGAATGATATCGATCAACCAACCATGCTCGAATATATCTTGGCCTCCGTGCGAGCCCGTCTGTGTGTTCTCACTCCTTGTCTCTCTCAAGGAACGGCGGGTTGGCTCTTTGCCGTCAATTGAGATCGGTTTGCTCACACTCCTGTCCCACATGTCAGTGATATGCCAAGAGGAGGTGCGTTGACCGACTAGCCATACGCGTACTTGGTTTTGCACCTTCATACTACTCCTCCCTCCGTCACAGTTTACAGGGCGTGCTTCATTATGATGCATTTCTCTCAATGCATTTCCACCACCAGAGAGACTTTAGACGCGTTTGGTTTAATGCTCAATTAATTAGGGCGTGGTAACCGCAATCAAGTCCACAATTTTCTCTCCATGTACTGTACTACTACGGAGTGGAGTAAGTGCATGCATGTGTGTACCCGGGGTGGAAGCACTGCATGCATGTGTGTACGCATTATTCCCTCTAGTAATAGACACCGTGCTATAACTACCAATGCTATTTTTCAGGCCGATCGCTAGTCGCCTTGGTCCCACAGATTTTTTTCTGAAGCGCGCTGTATAAACAGTGACGGATGGAGTAGTATGAGCGGATTCAAAGAAGAGCGTATTGATGGTTGCTTCTTCAGAGCAACTTACAGTGGGAAAGGTGGGGCTTATGATTTGACTGCTCATTACTCACTATTAATGCGGCGCAACGACCGGGCTGAGTCTCCCATGCGGTTGTGCACTACCCCCTCGGTTCTTAAATATACTCCGGAGTATTTGTCTTTCTAGAGATTTCAACGAGTGACTACTCAAATATTTGTCTTTTTAGAGATTTCAAATGGACTGACACATACGGATGTATATAGACATATTTTAGAGTGTAGATTCACTCATTTTGCTCCGTATGTAGTCACTTGTTGAAATCTCTAGAAAGACGAATAGAATATTTAGGAACGGAGGGAGTACACATACGAAGCAAAATGAGTGAATCTACACTCTAAAATATGCCCGTTTGAAATTTGTAAAAAGACAAATATTTAGGAACGAAGGAGTAGAATTTTGTGCATGGCACATGGACCCGGATGATGAAGAGGCTTCTGGCAATGCTATCAAGCTTCCATCATTTGTTTACATAATTGACGTACTATACAAATAATTTTCCAGCGACATGAAATTGTACAATGGTGTGAGCTTTCAGCTTTTGTTTCGCGTGTCTTGCCATCGATGCTCTTTCAGAAACAATAAAAAACTAACTTCCTTGCTAATGCATGTCAATTATTAGCAGATCAGAGCTAATAATTACATCACAACTGAAGACAGAGTTTTGAGAAGGTGTTAAATTAAAATTGATCCATGCTTTCATTGGCAGCAACGTCCCCCCAGCTTTGTCTAAATCAACAAGGCATGTTGGGAAAAAAGTAGATGTCTGGAGCATGCAACATTCCGATCATTTTGTGCAGTTCCACTAAAATAGAGCTGAGCGTCCCTGTTCCAAAGATATTAAGTGTGATTACGATAATAGAGGACTGCTGATGAAACAATAAACACACAAATAGAAGCCGGTCACCTTTGCAGTCTCTCTTAAGACTAACTAGTTGGAGAAGATTAGGCTCGGAGTTGGATGAGGAGGATAGAGCAAAACCAATCTCCCTTTGTGCAGTCGCACTGAAATGTAGAGACGTTGCCCGTGTGACATTTTTAGTACAACTGCACAAAACACTCTTAAGAAAAAAGTGATTTGTGCAGTTCACCAAAAGGTCGCAATAGAAACGAGTAGAAAGGAAACAATTACTGGCCAATAACAGTTGATGACACATGCGACGACAAAAAGAAGCATATTCCTTGTCCTAAGGGAAGATAACAACACTGTTGTGTTTGTCTAAAACGGCGTGAGGACGACAATGCAATATGGAAAGTACGCCGGACGAGCTATGTTTTGGGCAAAGAACTATGGAAGATCCACATGCAGCGACGTGGGAAGACGGGCAGTGGAGCAAGGCTGGAGGGGATACCTGGAGGTCGTCAGGATGTAACAAGGTGAGCGGCGGCGGGCAGAATCTGCAAGCAGGTGGCGTAGGCCCTGCCGCGCCGGAGCTTGGTCAGAGAGAACGGCGTGTACCGCAGATCGGGACATGTTGCCTCGGCACCGTCAAACGGAGAAACGATGCACTTCCTCCCTTTCCCCCGGCGGATGGGATGCGGCCGGATCAGTGACCAACGGTGAGAGAGAGAGAGAGAGAGAGGCCACCGCACTCCCTTTCCCCCGGCGGACGGGATGCGGCCGGATCAGTGACCAACGGTGAGAGAGAGAGAGAGGCCACCGCAGCCTTGTGTGAGATACTCTGAAGAGCGACAAACCAGGCAGGCAGGCTCCATTGTATATAGTGAGCGTACTACCTTTTTCTCCATAAAAATTGTTTTATATTCCGTGTACGTGCCATTGAGCGCTATAACTTTATTTAAAAATAACGCGGCAACGCGTCAAGTCGAACTTTGTTTCGTGCACGCGTGGTACACGACCTCCCTAGGTAAACAACCGCTACAGGCGTTCAAATTAGCATGTGGGCTGCCATTTCGTAAAGAAATGAGCTCCACCGTGTACCCGCGCGGGTGTGGCTGGGCACGAAGCATGAGTACGTGCATGGTGCACCTATTCTCTTCTTGTATACGTACACCACCTACGTGGGGTTGTGTGAGAGAGATACAAACCTAGAGAGATATAGTGTGTGGGTTCTTGAGAGTTTTTTTGGGGGGGGGGTCAATCAAAAAATGTAACATATGCGAAATAGAGTCCTGGATATAACATATATATAGAGGGGGTGATCCATGAGAAGAGAGTGGAGGTATCATCGGCTTGAGGTGTCCATAGAATCGAAGAGAGGGATGATGTGTGTGTGTGCGCGCACGATCGATAAAGAGTGCCATCGAATTTGTGTGTGCCCACGTCAAAGATATAGAGTGGCTGGCCTACTGGAACGTGAGATGGGACATGTGCAGTTTGTCTCTGTGGCATGGATACCTACCTGCAACGCTCGACTATCGGTGTGTGGTGGGGGAAGAGGGAGGCCCAATTAACTATAGAGGTACAATGGCTGGTATATGTGTGGAGGAGGAGAGAGGCCTACCTCATGTATTAAGGAGATCGATCTGCCTCATGTATTAAGGGAGATCGATCGGCATCCATGCATATGTGCAGGAGAGGAATAAGGTTGGGAGAGAGACACGGCTAGAGTGTTGGAGGGGGTGGTAGTGGAGTTGCTTCTAACAAATGGTGGGATAGGCTTGCTAGACAAACGGAGGGCACGCCCGCAATATCAATAAGAGAGGAGATGGCTGCTTGTTGTCTGTGCACGTGCGTGTGAGAGACGGGTCAGGAGGCATGCACGAATGATGAGGGGGGGCGATGTGGCTGTGGTAAGCAGACGTAACTACATAGGAAGATCAATCGCCCTTTGTTAGAGAAAGGAGACACATAACTTGTGAGGTATGTCGATCGATGGGGGGGGGGGTAGTTAAAGTCGATCTGGGTATATGTTGGGAGATCGATCGGTATACATGCATTTGTGTGTTAGAAGCAAATGAGGCACGAGGAGAAGGATAGAGAGAGAGGGATGCATTTAGGAGGTGGTACGAGAGGCATACTATATCGAGGGGGGAGGAGTGTGCGAGTACGAGAACGATGAAAAGAGTGGTGGGAGTGAGGCATGGACGGTGATAAGAGAAGAGGGGAAGCTTGTGTTTGTGCTAGGCACACCTGGCTAGAGAGGCATATCGATCAATGTGTGCCGTAAAGAAGGAGCTGGGGGGCCTACACACACCGTGGGTGAACGACCTAAAGTGAAAAGACGAATTTGCGCGATGGAGCTAGAGAATGCTAAGGGAGGGTGAGAGGGATGCGGGCGTGTGCATGCACAAGAGAAAGTTAGCGCTAGCTACAAAGATAAGAGGGTTGTGTGGGTGTGAAAGACGAATAGAGATCATATATACTTCATTATAAAAAGCGAATTCGGATATTTGAAGAATTTATCATAGTGTTTCAAACCGACGCATGTGTGAATATATATAACGGTGATACACATGGTGTGGTTATGAACATGTTATACCACATTTAATATATTTTATCTCTACTCTTATAAAAAACAGAGTTGTTGATGATGGTGTGCGTGCCATCCTGCATTATAGGCCGTCCGATTTATATCTGGCGGATAGCAAGGAAACTATGATGGTTGAAGTTGGCAACAATCATGATTGTAGATTCTTATTGAAATAGAGAAACGAATTCAAATTTAGTTCGAATTGCAGAGGTAGTATAGACATTTGGAATGCACTAAAATGTTGGTATGAGTAGGTTACATGCATTATACAGCAAGCGAAAAAATTTAATCGGACATAACATGGATTCATACTCCCTCCTTCCATCTATATAGGGCGTAATGAGATTTTTAAGACCGCCTTTGACTATTGACAAGATTAATAGTACATGACATGCACAATGTGAAAATTATATCATTGAAAGAACCTTTCACAGACGAATTTAACGGTGTGCTTTGTGTAAGTTGCATGTCATATATCATTGCTCTAATATTTGGTCAAAGTTAGCATCGAAAAACGCATTAGGCCCTATATAGATGGAAGGAGGGAGTAGCTTTGAATAGCATTTGTATAGTAAAACGGGGCAAGACTCTCTCTTTGTGTGGTGTGAATAGTTTTATTTTTTTCGTTTTCTTTTTGGTTGAGGGAAGTGCGAATTGATTTGGTACGTACAAGTACAATATTACTACATGTTAGGCTTGTCCCTAAAATTCAACCCGCGTCTTGTTATATCCCGAAAATTCAGATATCGTGCTCCCAAAACTGGCGCCTTCACAACCCGCGCCTTGCTATCCCGAAATTACAACGCGCGCAAAAACTCCCTCCAGCTGCCAAATCCCGACACGCGAAATCCCCCTTCTAACCTTGAGCCGAAAGGGCCGCTAGTTCAAATCGGTGGGGGGTACTTTTGTAACACACCCTACATTTTGGACAAGCGCGTCCCTAAGTCATGCTTCACCCCCTCCCATCGCCCCCTTTTCGCCATTCGAAATCCCAGGCCGCCATAACCTCTCTGCTCCAGCCGCGAAACCCCACCCTCCTCTGTCCGCCACATCACCGCTCCCCAGCCGGAGCCTCTTCCCCGACGACGTCGTCCACCGCAACAGCTCGACGTCCCTTGTCCACCTCCCTAGATGAGGATCCGTCGTCCATCTCGCCGTCCCGCCGGTTCAGCCGCCCCGTCCTCCACCTCCAAGGAGCTGCTCCGACGATCGCCTCGTCTATCGCGGCTGCTCCATCCCCACAGCGCCGCCTTAACCCGCTCCACCGGAACCGCGTCATCCTCACCGACTCCTCGGACGAAGCCGAGGCCTACTCGGCGCCACCAAAGAGGTTGTACACTCATCGCATCACACCTTCTCCTTAACTCGACCTCCCGGCGCCGACGGTGCTCCATCCCGCACCCCCATGGAGCGGCTACCTTGAAGCCGGCGCCGCGGGCGACATCTCCACGACGGCTCTCCCCCAGTGCGAGGCCCCTTCGGCGGCGGTGTCCATACCAGCCGGATCTGCTGCTGCTGCTCCGGCTCTCGCTCGCTCAGCTGCTGCTGCTGCTCTTCCCCTCGCTCGTGCTGCTGCTCTGCTCCGATTAAGCCACACTTCAGTCGATTGAATCGACTTTTGGGTCAATCGATTTTCAGGGGTTGGGGGGGGGGGGCTCGCCGGAGTTAAGGAAGAACCACCCGCAGCGGGGACGGGGACTCGCCGGAGAGGTACCCCACTATCTATCTTAGGGTTCAGGGTGGGGGCGGGGGGCCTAGAGGGCTGGCCGGGGCGACGGTGGCGAGTTGTTTCGGGGCGGCGAGGCGGTGTTGGGGCCGGCGGTTCGGCAGGTGGTGGTTGGCGGCTCAGGGGGGTGCAGGTTGAAGATGAACTGCAGGCCCTCCCTAAACTACATGTCAAGTGCCTCTCTGCTACCATTGCGTTCAGTTTCGACAGTAGCATTCAGATTCCACAGTAAATTTCAGTTTCGATAGTTAAGTTCAGAGTCAACAGTTTTTACCTCATCTGTTGTAGTCAGGTGGTTTTTGGTGATGTTAATTTTACATCCATTTTACATCATCTATTGGAGATGCTATTAGAATCCCGCTTGAGATTGACGATGTCTTGTGCTGCTTCAGCCTTGACGTCTTATGGCTCACCGGAGCTGCTCCAACGACAGAACGATCCATCACAACAGAGCAGTGCCCTGGACGCCGTCTACAAATTCCTCAGATCTTCCTCCACACCTCCGACAGCCACCTCTGCCTCAACTGCTTTAGCGACCAACCCAATGATGCTGAGGTCGACACGGCTACGGCAAAGAGGTTGTACACTTGTTGCATCACTTATTACTATACATTCATGTCGATCCATTAGGGCTATTTTGGTTCAACGGTAAAACGTCGATCCACTGGTTGTTACCATCACTCTAAATTTTGGCATGCTCTCCTTACATAATCTCACCATATTTTTTTCGTATGCATGTCAGATATTGTACACAGTCATGCTGAACATGTAGAGAAAAAGAGAAGAGTTTTGCGCGGCAATACAATGTCATGCAGACACCGCTCCATGGTGGGTTCAATGGCAAACCCTCCCCACCCCTCTCCAGATTGTAATCTAGAGAAAGATATCTGTTCTGAGGCGGATTCAGACGCCGCTGACCACTCCTATTTACCCCCAAGGTGTTTGCTCTACCTTGGCATGATGATGTTAGTCATACCATGCATATGTTGCCTTGCAGTGCCTACTTTTGACATCATATATGTCATCTGCTTAGTTTAGACATGTTCTGTAATGCCACCTGTTTAGTTTCTATATCATATATGGGAATTATGCAGTCTCATGTCTTTTAGCCAGCCATAATATATGTGAAATGTGCAATGCCATCCTGCTTAACCAGGCATCATATATTTGAATGATATCTTGCCCATCCTTTTCTTCATTACATTCCATTTGTCCACAATGTTTGTACATTAAACTACTCTTCCTGTGAATCAGCCATTTGGGTGGGGGATGGAAAAATCTGGAGTGAAAACAAGGCCTTCAGAGCAGATAGTGCTACCTGTCGAAGCAGATCTCTTGTTGGGTCCCGATAGCTCCTCAGAGATGGATTCAGAGACAGATGACCAGTCCTATTCCCCCACTGAGGTGTATGCTCTAACTTGGCACGGTTATACTGCTCATATCATGCATACGGTGTCTTGCATTGCATAGTTTAGACATCATATACACAATATTCAACACCATGTTCTTAGTTCAGACATCATATCGAATGCCCTCTGTTTAGCATATAAATCACATATGTGAATTAAATGATGCGATCCTGATTACTTAGATAACATGTAGGTGAATTATGTCATGCGATCCTGTTTAGTTATTCATCATATCTTTGAATTATGTTATGCTATGCTATCCAGTTTAGATAGACATCATATATGTGAAATTATGTCATGCTATCCATTTTAGTTAAACAATATACATGTCAACTATTTCATGCCTCTTTTTTCCACACTATCTATTGCATCTGTCTCTCATACAATGTCTGTACATTCAACTATGTTTCCTGTTTATCAGCCATTTGAATTGGAGCGGGTGATGCCAGTATCTAGCGGACTAAAAACACGGTCTTCAAATAAAACAGTGCTACCTCTTGGTGGAGATAGCACCCCGGTTGTACATGCACAAGAACCAGCCCTACCACACATAACCCAAACTCTCGCAGATTGTACCCCTACTGCGATGGACAGAGAACCAGCTTCACCCAATCTAACCCCAACCCCAGCCGATAGTAATCCAGTTCCTGTTGACACAGCACCATCTCCACCACAGAGCTCCCAAACAAGAGCAGTTAGTAAGGCAGCTCCAGTGCCCAAAGGGCCAGTACTATCACGGCGAACCCCAACTCCACCAGTTAGTACGCCTATTCCTGTGGAGGAAGCACAACCAGCTAGTCGTAGTTTAGCATCTATCGCATTTGATGTTGTTAAATCGTATGTGCGTATCTTCCCATCTTGGAAATATTATACTGAAGATGAAGGAAAATGCCAGTTGCAGGTGTTTGTCCAGGAGTTATGCGTAAGTAATGTTATTCATGGCAATTACTTTGCTTCGTCCCATACATCCTACCTCCATGATGGTTATAATACAGCAAATTTTCCCATTTTTCTCTATAGAGAAGGACCGATTTGGAAACTCAGGATGAGGTAACCTGTGCTAATACCTCTACTATCTTCAAGAATGCTTGGTGGCAGTATCGGAATTACCTGAAGAAAACGTACTTCACCGGCAAAGAAACTCATCAAATTCCCTTACGTTCTCCTGAGACACATTTACTGGACGATGACTGGGAACGCCTTGTTCTGTACTGGTCCCGAACCAAGAATGTGGTAAGGTCTATGAGCTCATTTTCTATTTTAAGTATTATATTCTTGCGTCTTACTGTACTCTGTTCATGTAGAACAAGTGCCTAAACCTGAAGAACAACTGTTCTAATTTAAGATTCCATTTCTATCATAGTTCAAAAAGCGCTAGGTGTTAATTGTGCGTTTTGCCACCGCCTTGCGCTTTACTGACCAAAGCGCATGCTTATGCGCAGTTATGCGTAGTTATGCGCAATGCGTTTTGTCAGCGCCTAGAGCCTAGGCGTGCCTTTTTTAACTATGATTGCTTTGCTCTTGTATCACTGTATTTACTCATACAAACTTATTTTTAAATTGAAGGATCCAATCGAAACTCCAATGGCACAGCAGGTATGTTCACGCATGTTTCTTTAACAGGTTTGCTCTTATCAATAGCTCTGTTGATTTCAATTTCAATTGTGTATACAGTTGACTTTCATATCATGCACATTACTAGCATCACAACAGAGCCAATAGTGTTGTTGTACATGTAGACCCGTGGTACCCATCTGAAATCTTGTTGTGCCGTGTAGTTTCCCACGCTTTGTATTCTTTCACTACTGCTTTGTGTTGAACTGATATGATTTGAACCGTGTCTCTATTTTGATTTGGCAAGACAATGCAGTGATCATAGGACATAGATATATGTTTGTTTGATGCTTTTATTATGTACTAGTACTTGGCAATAGAAGACTTGGTAGTTTAATCCTGTCCACCTTACTAATGAACTGGTTCACCGAAATGAGTTTCATATACTAGTACATGCTAAACTTGTTATGTGTCTGCTTGTTTCTTCTTTTAGAATGCTGACAGAATATTGGGGAAGAGTGCCTTATTAAGCAATGGTAAAGGAAGTAATGCATATAAGGTTCAGGATAGTGACACATCCTTGTTGGTCTCCAACAAAGCTGATAAAATAGCTAAGGAAGACTATCTTGAAGACAGCGAGACAACCCCAAAGTCCTATCTTGGTTTAGTGTTCGAGTTACTGGCCACTACTGCTTGCACAAGCTATTCAAACTCACTGTCCGAATCAGTTCAGTTTCTTGAGTCTCAACTACAAGCTGAAAGACATCGATCAGCTGTGCTGCGACAAGAAGCAGAAGGACTACGGAAGTCCCTGGAGCATTCAGATGCATACTTTCTCGTGCAACAGCAAGTGTTGGAGGATTTTAGCGCCAAACAGGACAAAGCTAATCAACTTGCTAAGCTTATTGCCAGCATGGTGGATACCCAGGATAACGTTTCTTGAGCTCTTCTGAAGTTGTTTCAGTTATGCTCTT
This sequence comes from Aegilops tauschii subsp. strangulata, assembly GCF_002575655.3. NCBI lineage: Eukaryota > Viridiplantae > Streptophyta > Magnoliopsida > Poales > Poaceae > Aegilops > Aegilops tauschii. The sequence goes on from NC_053037.3 coordinate 395,570,486, forward strand.
GTTTTGCTGCCGCATTTATTTGCACTGGTGGCCAATTTTGACGGCCAGTGTATGTAATGTGCTGCTTTGTTCCCTATATTTGCACTGGTGGCGAACTTTGATGCCCAGTGGATGTAATATATGTAATAGCGGTAATAGGCTAGCGTTAATTGCTTGCTTATTTATTTCCTTATTGTCTTGTTTAGTTGTTTGCTTGTAGTCACTGCAGTTCTTTTTCTGTTTATTTTCTAGTGGCCACTATAGCCTATTTTTGGTAACTAGGCCAAAATAATCATGGCAACACACGGACTGTTGTAACCATGGGCCTCCTGCAGGCCGTATGATCCATGGGCCTTCGTCCAGCCGTAGGATCCATCAGCCTTCTATACGGGCCTTAGGGTCCATGGGCCATCTACGGGCCGTAGGGTCCATGGGCCTTCTACGGGCCGTACGATCCATGGGCCTTCTACGGGCCGTACTATCCATGGGCCTCATACGGGCCGTAGGATCCATGGGCCTTCTACGGGGCGTATCATCATTTCGCCAGTCATGGGCCGTACTATTCGTGGACCATAACGGGCCATTAATAGGCCGTATTTGATAACTCTATGAAAACAACCCAACGGGTTTTTTTACATGAAAACGGCCCAACGTATTAACGGTCCGCAAACGGGCCGACTGTAACGACGGGCTGAATTTGGCCCACAAGCAGAAAATGACAGTAACGAGCCGTATGTAACCGAATGCTGCAAATGAGCCCAAGAATCAATGGGCCCTGAGAAGGCCGAAAGATAACTTGGGCTGGAAACGGCCCAATGGAATAACAGGCCGTTAATGGGTATAAAGTGATACACTGTTCATTACGGGCCAGTTTCACCACGGGCCGTTAATGGGCCAAGAGTTACAAAGGTCCTCATATGGGACGAAAGAAGTCATGGGCCACACATGGGCCAAATGGGCTGAATCATATTGGACGGCCCAGATGACGCTACTGGGCCTAATTCGGATAGGGCGTAACGGGCCCTGGGTTAGCGGGCTGTAAATGGGCTATATGCGAACGGGCCGTTAACAGGCTTTCAGTGGGCCGGACCGGCACCTTTTGACCAAGTCAAACTGGTCGGCCTTTTCACAGGAATGGGCCGCTGTTGGGCCGTGCCACGTGTCGCCGTATCATAGGCGCCTTTGGTCCAATGAGCGGATGACATCTGTCCCAACGGTGAGCTGACACGTGTTTCCTCCAGCCAATGATGATTTTACACGTGGAAAATCCCCATTGGCCGGGGCTGTTAACGGGTTATCGGATCCAAAACCCGACCCGATAGCTTAACGGCGTTCCGTTACGGTGGATGCCACATGTCGGTCACCCTTGACGAAAGCACTTCTGTGACGCACGATTTATCGTCATGGAAGTGGACACTTCTGTGATGATAATTTTGGTAATGTCATGGAACACTTCTACGACAGCACATGTATGACTATCTTGATTCTGTCATAAAATCGTCATGGATGTACATGCATGACAAAAAACGCGACCTACTGTGACAAACACGTATCATCACGGAAGTGTTTTTTTTGTAGTGTAAGGACGTACGCGGGTTCCCAAGGGATCCCCCAAAGGTTTCCATTCCGGTGCAACGAGGCCAAGACCACGCACTCGGCAGGATGTATGTCATCGTCGAGCCTACCACTGCGTCATGACCAGAAGCTTTGCAGGCGAAGAGCACCTTTCGTCGGGATATGATGTACCTCCTGTCCCCTTTCAAAATTGTCCGTTGTGGTATTCCTTCCCGCCTAAGCTGCGAGGGAAGAGAACCGAGGCCGGGTATAAGTATAGGCTAGTCTCCACTCTAGAGGGGGATCAATTCATATTCTCACCCTACGAGCCCTCGCGAGGCAGCTCGCACTCTGTACTAGTTCATCCTCAGCCCCCTCGAGAGGCCAATCCACTACAAAGCAGGAGTTGAGTTTTACACCGCAAGGTGGACCGAACCTGGGTAAACTCTCCTGTCTATCCCATCTACCCGTTTGTGCGTATTCGGCGAGATCAGGCTGTGTCGGTGGCGAGCCGAGCGTCGTAGTGAAGCGAGATCTTTCGCACACGCCCCAGAATTCGAACCTTCTTGGCTGTGCGGAGCCCCGATTTCGACATTTGGCGCGCTAGGTAGGGGCGTGTCGAAGCTCCGTCCCTTCATCCAGCATGCTCCATTCTCGCTCCACCGTGCCCATGGCTGAAGCTCGCCGCGTCCACACCGAGCGTCGGGTCGCTCGCGTCGCTCAGATGGCCCCGGCGGGCCGCAGCGCCCCTCGTCGCTCCGCTTCACCGATGGTCAACGCTGCTACTGACCCTGCTGCTCATGAGCAGCAGGATTCGTCGTTGCCTCCTTCCGTGCCGCGTGACGACCGCAACGCCACTCCTTCCCTCACCCCCGTTACGGTCTCATCTTCTCACGCCCGCCGCGGGCCGGCGAACGCACAGGCTGCGCTGCTCATGGCGCGTGAACAGCTGCGCTACTGCCCCGCCAATGAGGGCTACGACACCTGGCTGGGCCGCATCATCGAACTCATCAATGTCGCCGGCGAGGCCCCGGCGCCCTCCCATTCGCTCCGCCCTCCACCGTCTCACGCGGGCGAGGTGGCGCACGGCGCTCCTCCACCACCGCCTCGGCGCAGTGCTGACATCGACCTGGGACGCGATGCGCGTAAGCACGACCTGCCGCGCGAGGCCCCGGCTCTAGCGCGAGACGAGGCCAGCTACCAGGTCGTGCAGCAGCCGCAGCACAACGCGCGTGCGCTCTGAGTGAGGGAGTCCTGGACTAAGGGGTCCTCAGGCATCCGACCTGTTGGACATGGGCCGAATTGATGGGCTATGAAGATACAAAGACCGAATACTCTACACGTGTCCGGATGGGACTCTCCTTGGCGTGGAAGGCAAGCTTGGCGACCAAATATGAAGATTCCTTTCTCTATAAACCGACCTGATGTAACCCTAGACCCCCCGGTGTCTATAGAAACCGGAGGGATGGGTCTGTAGAGACCAAGACTCATAGATATAGAAAAACAAGCTAGACTTCTAGGGTTTTAGCTGTTACGATCTCGTGGTAGATCAACTCTTGTAATACTCATATTCATCAAGATCAATCAAGCAGGAAGTAGGGTATTACCTCCATAGAGAGGGCCCGAACCTGGGTAAACATTGTGTCCCCCGTCTCCTGTTATCATCAACCTTAGGCGCACAGTTCGGGACCCCCTACCCGAGATCCGCCGGTTTTGACACCGACATTGGTGCTTTCATTGAGAGTTCCACTGTGTCGTCCCCAAAAGGTTAGATGGCTCCTTCAATCGTCCACAACGATGCTGTCCAAGGGGAAACCTTCCTTCCCGGACAGATCTTCGTGTTCGGCGGCTTCGCACTGCGGGCCAACTCGCTTGGCCATCTGGAGCAGATCGACATCTACGCCCCTGGCCATCAGGTCAGATTTGGGAGCTTGAACTATGTCGCGGACATCCACGGAGACTTGATCTTCGACGGACTCAAGACCACGACAACTGCTCCCTATCCCTACGATGAACATGATTTAAATCTGTCATCAAACCATACTCAGGAAATTGCACCTGTAACCGCTCCGGCCTTAGATCCAGAGCAGACCGCGCCATCCGAGGATGGGAAGCTCAACCCCGCCACGGAGGCCCCAGATTCCGCAACGTTGGAGCCGCACACAGACTTGACCTCATGTGATGTCTGTGTCAACGGAACTCCGGACTCGTCTCCGGCTATAAGTTCCGAATCATGTGCGTCCGCGGGCGCCGAACTTGATCAGTTATCTATCCTTAGCGGAGGGCTCACAGCCGAACTATGTCCGGTTTGAACTGGAGGGTGAGGGTGGATAATTTTGTTTCCCACCCACCGCCCACTTCATAGCCACTGTTGAAGACCTAACCGACATGCTTGACTATGACTCCTAAGACATCGACGGTATGGACGACGATGCCGGAGAAGAGGAGGCCCAAAACCCGCCGTTCACCGGACGATGGACGGCCACTTCCTCATACGACGTATACATGGTGGATGCACCAAAAGATGGTAGCGGCGACGGCAAGGAGAACCCAGCAAAGGATGACCCTCCTAAGACACAACCAAAGTGCCGTCGTCAGCGGCGCCGCTCTAAATCGCGCCGCAGCAAGGACAGCAACACTGGCACAGGAGACGGTCACACTCTGGACGGTGCCGAAGAAAGAGAAGATCCCGACAAATAGGACGATCGGGAAGACGGGCACGTTAGCCCTGAGGAACAGGCCATACACAAAGACTCGGAGGACAGTAACTATCTTTCGCTCTCCGAGGATGAGGAGAGCCCCGACAATGAGGATTTCATCGTGCCTGAGGAACCCCTCGAACAGGAGCGCTTTAAACGCCGGCCAATAGCCACTGCAAGGAGCCTGAAGAAGAAGCAGCAGCAACTTCAAGCTGACCAAGATCTGCTCAATGATAGATGGACCGAAGTCCTAGCCGCCGAGGAATATGGCCTTAGTGGCCCAGCTAATAACTATCCGAAGTGCAAATTGCTACCTCAGTTTGATGATAAGGTGCCGGTGCCCATACCACCATCACACACTGCGGCTAATCGACCACAACGCGGTCACGACAGAATGACAACTCAAGCCGAACAACAGCCCGCCCCACCTCACCATAAAGGCAGAGGTAAAACAGCTCAGGGTTATACATATGACCTCTGGCAGGGCCTGGACAGCAGAGCAGGACATACTGCATCTATCTACGGATCACGAGGACGTGCCCCGACGAACGTCGACGACTATCTACTTAGTTGCGACAAGCCTAGACACGCCCGAGCCGAAAACCGCAGACGGACTCTATCGGAGCTACGTCATAGTGTGGCCCAATATAGAGGCACCACACATCCTCTGTGCTTCACTGACGAGGTAATGGAGCATGAATTCCCAGATGTGTTTAAACCCATGAATATTGAATCATACGACGGAACAACTGATCCCACGGTATGGATCGAGGATTTCCTCCTCCATATCCACATGGCCCGCAGAGATGACCTTCACGCCATCAAATACCTGCCATTAAAACTCAAAGGTCCAGCTCGGTACTGGTTAAACAGTCTGCCGAAAAACTCTATTGGCAGCTGGGAGGACTTGGAAGACGCCTTCCGCGACAACTTCCAAGGTACGTATGTCCGGCCACCAGATGCCGATGACTTAAGTCACATTGTCCAGCAGCCCGGAGAGTCAGCCAGGGAGCTCTGGACTAGGTTCTTAGTTAAAAAGAACCAAATCATCGACTGTCCGGACACGGAAGCCCTAGCGGCCTTCAAACACAGTGTCCGGGACGAGTGGCTTGCCCGTCACCTTGGTCAAGAAAAACCAAAATCCATGTCATCCCTTACCGCCCTGATGACCCGCTTTTGAGCGGGAGAAGACAACTGGCTTGCTCGTAGAAGCAATAGCACTAGCGATCCGGGCACTTCCGAAGTCCGAGACGGCAACGGCAAGCCACTGTGCAGCAGGCATGAACGTCGCAATGATAATAACAGAGCGCACGACACATCGGTCAACGCCGGATTCAGCGGTCCCAAACCCGGTCAACGGAAAAAGACATTCAAGGCAAACAGAGACGAACCATCGAATTTAGACAAGATATTGGACCGGCCCTGCCAGATTCATGGCCACCCCGATAAGCCAGCTAATCATACCAATAGAAGCTATTGGGTCTTCAAGCAGGCCGGCAAGCTCAACTCCGAACACAAAGGGAGGAGGCCGCTGTCGGCGTACTGGGAATGGGGGTCCCCAGACTTGCCTGCCTTCAGCCCACGGCGTGGCTCTGCGAGCGGGCCCGTACTGCTCATCTTCACCAACAAGCACTCAAGACCCTCGCGAGGGGCCAAGCCTCGCGAGGCGGACGACGCAAGACCTCCTCGGGAGCATCCTCACCAGGTTGGCTCGTGAGGGGCGGAGAGATCAAGGCAAGGCAAACCTCGCGAGGTTTTCATGACGTGAGCCATGACGACCAAGATCAGGCGGGCGCCAGCGCGCACAGTGTCCTTGTTTCCTCTTTGGTGCTAAGGAAGCAGGCGCAGGCGCGGAGTACCGAGGCGTCAAGCAAAGGTTTCCATATCAGTGCAACGAGACCAAGACCAGCAGGACGGCAAGACGGAGGTCACCATGGAGCCCAAGGCGGCGTCATCACCAGAGCCTTTTGCAGGCGAAGACTGCTTTTGTCAGGATAAGCTGTACTAGTTGTCCCCTTTCAAATTGGCCGTTGTTGGCTCCCTTCCCGCTCAATATTTGGGGAGAGGACCAGGGCCTCTATAAATAGGATTAGCCACCACAGTAGGAGGCAACTGGTCTCGAACTCGCTCAGTTCATCCACACACCCACCAAGCACAAGAACACCTCGCCTCAGGAGGTTGTTCTTCCCCTTGTACTGTTCATCCTCAGCCCAAGAGGCAATCCACCACCACCACACTGGAGTAGGGTATTACACCACAACGGTGGCCCGAACCGGTATAAATCTTGTGTCCCTTGTGTTGCGAGTTCGTCGAGTTAGACCTTGAGATCTTAGCGAACCTAGGACGTGGATCGATAGGGGGAGATCTTCGTGCGCACCCCAGTGTTCGAACCTTGAGGGTTTTGCCGGAACCCGTGATACGACATTTGGCGCGCCTGGTAGGGGTGCGCCGTAGCTTTCCTTTCATCGATCTGCGCTCCGCCACCACCGCGCTCCACCCTCATGGCAGGCGTCTCGTGCTACCTCTTGAGCACTGCGTTGGTTTTCCCTTGAAGAGGAAAGGGTGATGCAGCAAAGTAGCATAAGTATTTCCCTCAGTTTTTGAGAACCAAGGTATCAATCCAGTAGGAGTCCACGCACGAGTCCCTCGCACCTACACAAACAAATAAATCCTCGCAACCAACGCGATAAGGGGTTGTCAATCCCTACACGGTCACTTACGAGAGTGAGATCTGATAGATATGATAAGATAATATTTTTGGTATTTTTTTATGATAATGATGCAAAGTAAAATAAAAGGCAATAAAAATAACTAAGTGTTGGAAGATTAATATGATGGAAAATAGACCCGGGGGCCATAGGTTTCACTAGTGGCTTCTCTCAAGAGCATAAGTATTTACGTGGGTGAACAAATTACTGTTGAGCAATTGACAAAATTGAGCATAGTTATGAGAATATCTAGGTATGATCATGTATATAGGCATCACGTCCGAGACAAGTAGACCGACTCCTGCCTGCATCTACTACTATTACTCCACACATCGACCGCTATCCAGCATGCATCTAGAGTATTAAGTTCATAAGAACAGAGTAACGCTTTAAGCAAGATGACATGATGTAGAGGGATAAACTCATGCAATATGATATAAACCCCATCTTGTTACCCTCGATGGCATCAATACAATACGTGCCTTGCTGCCCCTACTGTCACTGGGAAAGGACACCGCAAGATTGAACCCAAAGCTAAGCACTTCTCCCATTGCAAGAAAGATCAATCTAGTAGGCCAAACCAAACTGATAATTCGAAGAGACTTGCAAAGATAACCAATCATAGAAAAAAGAATTCAGAGAAGATTCAAATATTGTTCATAGATAAACTTGATCATAAACCCATAATTCATCGATCTCAACAAACACACCGCAAAAGAAGATTACATCGAATAGATCTCCACGAGAGAGGGGGAGAACATTGTATTGAGATCCAAAAAGAGAGAAGAAGCCATCTAGCTAATAACTATGGAGCCGAAGGTTTGAGGTAAACTACTCACACATCATCGAAGAGGCTATGGTGTTGATGTAGAAGCCCTCCGTGATCGATGCCCCCTCCAGCGGAGCTCCGGAACAGGCCCCAAGATGGGATCTTTTTTTTTGAGGGGTCAAAGACAGTAGGAAAGGATCCTACTGACACATATATTTCATTACTTACGTCAAGGTGTTAACTTTACATGGTTACAATATGGGTGGTCAGTATATTAGTAGAGGTGTGTAGGCACCTCAGAGGTGGGGGGTGTGGTGTTGGGTTGCAAAAAAAAATTACAAGTTGGTTACAAGGAAAGTAGAGATAAGCTGGTCTAAGGGGGGCTTGACCCTATGGTGTAGTAGGTCAAGATCTATTCGTAATCTAGCCCTCCAAGAACTAAAGGTGGGGGGAATTCGTTGGAAGATGATCCCATTGCGTTCTTCCCAAATGCTCCAAGCAGATAGCATGAAGATCTCCATGAATAACAACGAATTCCAACGAAGTTTTCCCCCCTGGAGAAGTTGCAATCTGTTTCCATTGTCGGGCCAGGAGATACCAAGCGCAGTCCAGCATCGTTGGCTAAAGGGGCAATTGAAGAAAAGGTGTTCCACGGTTTCCTCCTCATTGCTGTCACAAAGTGCACATTGTATGCTATTTCCGACATTGTAGTGTCTTCTTTTCAGCATGTTTCTTGTGTTGACTCTATCTGCTAGGAGCAGCCATGCAAACACTTTGATTTTGGTCATGCATTTGGAATCCCATATCCAGGAGAAGGCCGGATCGGCCAAGACATTTCTGAAGAAGAATTTATAGTATCTGGCCGAGGTATATTTGGCTCCCCAGGAATAGGTCCAATGGTCAAGTGCGTTGTTGTCAGGGATTGTGTCTGCAGTTTGTGCTTGCAATTGTTGCAACTCTTGTCGTTCCTGTGGTGTCAGAGGCAGATGGAAGCCAGTGTGGAGGTTGGTGGTCGCCAAGAACTCTGCAACCGAGGCATCTTCCAGTTTGGTGAATGAAAAAGCCCGTGGGAAAGCTTCCTCATTCAGCTGCGCAGTCCAGAGATCTTTCCAAAACAACACGGTGTCACCCTTACCAATTTGAACCGAAGTGATTCCACGGTAGAGATCGCTCAGGTTCATGACATCTTTCCACCAGAAAGACCCGCAAGCATCTGTGGCATGGGGTACCTTGTTGTTGTAGTACGTATTCCAAATCAGATGTACCCAGGGAATGTCATGCTTTTTGTAAAAGCTGTGTAGGAACTTGAGGAGGAGAGCTATGTTCTGGGTTTTGATATCGAGAATCCCTAGGCCTCCGTTCTTTTTTGGGCGGCAAACAAGATTCCATGCAGCGAGGGAGTTGGCTTTTTCCCCTTGGTCCGTTTTCTTGCGCCACAGGCAGCATCTTCTGATTTTGTCAAGGTGTTCAATCAACTTGGGAGGGAACTTTAGCGTACACATCGGGTATATCATCATGGATGTAATGAGCGAGTTGAGGAGCGTCAGTTTAGAACCATGATCCAGCATGCATAGGGAGGAGGATAATCTGCGTTCAGTTCGCTCCACCAGTGGCATCAGATCCGTCATGCTTGGTTTGGTGGTACCCATTGGCAATCCAAGGTACGTGAATGGAATTTTACCTACAGTGCATTCCCACAGATGAGCAAGTTGGTTGACCATGTCGTCATCTACATTGATTGGTATGAGCAGAGATTTTTGGAAGTTGAGTTTGAGGCCAATGGAATCAGCATAGTCCAGTAACAGTTGTTTCATGAATTTGATTTGCTCTTGACATGCAGGCATCAGCAGGATGGTATCATCGGCGTATTGGATCACAAGGTAATCAGATTGTTGGTTGGATGGGATTGGAAGACGGATCTTGTGCTGTCTATAAGCATCATTGATTGCAGCTTGTAGGAGGTCAGCAGCCAGGACAAAAATTAGGGGAGAAAGTGGGTCTCCCTGTCGGACTCCGCATCTGCAGTGAAACCGTCGGCCTGGGACACCATTTAAAAGGACCGAGGAGGTGCTAGACTCAAATATGCTCTTGATCCAGCTCAGCCATTTATCATCGAATCCCATTTGTTACATGATAGCAAGCATGGCAGAGTGGTCAATGGTGTCAAACGCCTTTGCGAAATCGAGCTTGAGCAGAATGGTGGGTGCACCTGATTGCTTGCATTGGTATATATATTCAAAGGCCCAAGCGAGACAGTCTTGTATGGTACGGGTGCGGAGAAAGCCGTATTGGTTTTTGTGTACAATTTTGAGCACGATTACCTGCAGCCTATTGGCCAATATCTTTGTTATGATTTTCAGGCAGCAGTTGAGGAGCGTTATCGGTCTAAAGTCATTGGGTGTCTCAGGGGAGCTAATCTTAGGGATGAGGGTGATGTATCCTGAGTTAATGCTGGTGAGGTTTAAATTGCCAGTATAAAATTCCTCACAAAGTCTGTAGAAGTCCTGTTTGATGATATGCCAGCAAGATTTCAAGAAATGCCCATTGAATCCGTCGGGGCCAGGTGCTCGGTCATTGGGCATGGTTCTCACAACCTCATCGATCTCTTTGTGTGTAAAGGGGATGGATAAGGTATGGAGCCCTTCAATTCGCTTGATGATGTTGGGTAGGTTAAATTTCATTTCATGTGGCGACGATTCACCCAATCTCTGCTTGTAGGTGGTGAACAGGAGTGCTTCCTTGGACGTGTGGTCACTGACAGTTTGCCCATCGGGTGTTTTCAATGTGGCTATGGAGTTTTGTCTGTACCTTTTAGTGGCAAGCGCATGAAATAGCTTAGTATTTTCAGATCCAAACTTGATATATCGGATGGTGCACCTCTTCTTCCAGTATTGGTTCTGAAATTGTAGCAGTTTGAGTAGGTGTGCTTTAAGAATGCATCGGAAATTGATCTCCGGGCGGGATAGGGGTCGTTGATCTTCCAACCCATCAAGCAGGAGGAGGGTCTGGTTGCAGTTCTGGATGAGTATAGACAGTTTGGAAATGTGTTTGCTCCAGACTTTGAGGTCATATCTAAGGTTCTTCATTTTCTTGCAAATGGCAGCAGCAGCATTGGTGGCATAGCATTGTTTGTTCCAGGATGTAGCCACAACTTGGAGGAAGTTGGAGTGGTTAGTCCAGTAGTTTTCAAATCGAAAGATCTTGCTTTTGGGTATGCTTGTTTCAATGTGAACCACACAGGGTGTGTGATCAGAGATTGGTTTCCCCAAAGTAGTAACTATGGTGTTTGGGAAGGATTGGGTCCAGTGGCAAGATGAGAAGAACCAATCAAGTTGTTAGAGGAGCGGATCATCCTGCATATTGCTCTAGGTGTAAGAACGACCTTTGAGAGGTATTTCAATTAGTGCTTGCGCCCGAATAATGTCATTAAACATTAAGATGTCATTGGGATCACCTCCAGCCTTATTTCTATTTTCAGAAGAGCGTATAAAGTTGTAATCCCCTACGAGCAGCCAATCTTCAGAGTCTGGTATATCCAGCTCATATAGCCAGTCAGTGAAAAGAAGGCGATCATTGCCTTGGCAAGGCCCATATATGTTATACAATGACCAAATATTGCCAGAAACTTTGGAGGTAAGGGAAACCCCAAGGGCGTGAATTTCAGAATAACAGATGGATCCATCAAATGCAGAGCCATTCTAGATGGTAATAATTCCCCCAGAAGCTCCCCGTGAGGGAACAAAAGCAAATTGATCGAAACGTTTGGGGCAGAAGGTTTTAAGGAAAGCCAAATCAAAATGCATGCGCTTAGTTTCTTGCAGGCATACTACATCACACCCGCCGATATCGATAGCATTTCTAATAGCTAGGAGCTTGTCAGCCGAATTTATTCCTCTAACGTTCCAGACCAAAATGTTCCACTGCTTCTTGAGGGGCATGGAGCTGGGTCTTTAAGTGGAGGACGAGGTCGAGTTCTCCTGGAGAGCCATAAGGTTATCTTCGGAGAGCTCAGTCGCCGGGACGCCGCATTTGACAGTGCCAATCATCTGGAGCATGGGGATAGGTGTTGGGGGAGGCACTGAACTATGCGCAGCAGAGGTGGTGGTGCTCAGATTGGGGGCCTCGGGCACCTGATGCTGCTTAACCTTACTCTTGGTGGACCTTCCATCAGCCATTGACGGGGCTTTGAAGCCATCATATTTATTGGAGCGAGTGCTGCGACGCAGAGTGGATTCATCAACCACGACAGGTTTCTTCTTCCTGTCCTTGCGCATCAGGTCCTCAGACAGAGCTGTGGAGTCAGAAGAAGTATCATCAGAGAGTGAATACATGGTCGACCCAGAATCTTCAGAGCTGCTAGCAGCAGTGTGGACCAGCTCGAGGATATTCAGCAGTGATGGTGGAGTGATGCTGGCAGACACTAAATTTTTGTTAGGAGAGGGTTGAGGCACCAGGACGGGGAGAACACCAGACGATGCAACAGTAGACCCACTAGGTAGATCATTCATATCAACAGCAGAAACCTGAACTTCTTGGCTGTGAACCTCAGCAATCTGAATTTCATGGTTCTGAACTTCAGAAGTGTTTGTCTCAAACTCCAGAACCGCAGTACTCTGTGTCGCCGTGTTCTGAATAGCAGCAGTTTGGGCTTCAGGGGAATCAGAGATGTCCTGGATGACAACAGTGGACTGCCTGGAAGAATGTGGAGCAATATTGGTGTTGGGGAGTTGCAGGATACAAAGCTCTTCCGTCCTGATGGAAATTTGGAGCTCTAGCTGCTCATGCTGGTTCCGTATGCCATAGCCATGGCGCCAAGGTCCAAATGTTGCCAGGATGGGGCGAATGGCAGCTGTGAGGAAGGTGTTGAGCTGCAAACGGGGGGCAGGATTGGCCAGCAGAAAATTCATCACCTCATTTCCTTGTGCAGACAAACTGAACTGAATCCCAGTGTTATGGACTTGGACAGACAGGGAAATATTTTCAGCCGTATGGTCTTGTACTGCTTCCATGGCATTAAGAGGGTCGAAAACCTCATGGTTCTCAAAAACAATCAAAGCCAAGTCAGTGTGATTGCTGCTGGAGTCGTCAGAGACCGTGATGGAGTCACTCCAGGCTTGGGCAGGATTATCAGAGATATTGTTCTCAGGAACAATGCCATCCTGGACAGTCAGGCCCTGCGCCGCCAGCCATAATTGGAAGTTCATCAGGTATGGTGGCAGTTGAGGCTGCGGGGCAGGAGGGGCCGGCCACTCACCCCATCCAGCATCAATCTGAACCTCTTCAGACTCGGAATCACCCTCATTGCTGTCTGGCTGATCCATTGCAGGTGGCGCCCCATTCTGCGCAAACCAGTTATGCACTTGCTGCTGGTAGAGCTGCTCTGCAGTCATCTCAGGGCCGAACAGGGGATGTGGATCACCATTGGGGGGCGGAGGTTCTTCTCCAGTAGGAGGGACTTCTGGTAGATGTGCATTCCAATCGTTGCTGCGGAGGATAGTAACTTGAACGGTCCAACAATCACAGGCCCCTCCTAACTGACGAACAACAAAGCTCTTAGGGACCAGTCTCATGTGAATCAACTGGACGTGAACCATCACATATCTGCGGTCTTGCCTTGGATTATACCACGAAATCAGGCCACCAAAACCCCCAACAGATTTGTTGATGTAAAACTCTGTCTGATAGTCATATGGAAATCCAAAGTACAGCAACCAAACTTGTGGACCAAAAGTGGTGGTGCGCCTATTGAGTGCCGCATTGTGTGGTACAAAAGTGATCAGAAGGTCTTCCTCTTCAAGCTCTAAAGGAGTAGCTACAGCCGTATCTCTCGCAAAGGAGTCAACAAATCCGAAGATGCCAATGCCAAAAGGATGATCGCTTGTCTCTGTGGTGCATAACTGAGATTCATGCAGCATACCTTCAACCGCATCCCGGATGGCCTGGAGACGATGCAGAGGAACAGAGTGGCTAGCCTCCACAATGGCGAGGAAGTCATGATTCAGCAGCGGGAATGGGGAGACCACCATGCCACTGCGGACTACCCTATTAGCAGGTCCAGGTTCGACCGCCCAGCCCGGAGGCAGGAAGGGGACGGGGTTCAGAGGGTAGTTCGCCATTGTTGCGGCTTGGAGAGCAACGATGGAGGAGGGCGGTGGAGTGACAGCGATAGGCTGGGGAGGTGGTGAAGCCGAGGCGGAAGGCGGACCGTGAGGGGTAGGAATGGAAACCTTTTGCCGCTTGGGAATCCAGTGCCATCTTTGAGCCCTGCGGCGCGATAGGCAAGATGATGACATGTGTCCATAGTGGCCGCAGCTCTCGCATCGGACGGTGATGCGCTTTTCCCTGGATTGGAGTGGTTTGTGTATGGAATTGGTAGGTATACTCGATCCGGGAGTGGTCAGGGAAAGAGCAGGTGTAATTGATTCGATTGGACTTGCTAGTTTTTGGGGGCAAGCAATTGCCTTATGGTCAGGAGCCGAGCACTGAATGCAAATGAGTCTCGCTGGGAAAGAAATCTTTGGGTGCCCCCATTGTAAGCATTTCGCACAGAGCACGGCCCAATTAGAGGTGAGTGTGGCAATCTCTTCTCCCGAATAATGGGCTTGGGCCAGATCCGCCTTGTGTTTATTCTTGAGACGGGAGGCCAGCTGGAGTGTGCTAGAGCATATTTGTAGGCTGAACTCAAAAAACACTGTGGAGGGGAAGGATATGGTATATCAATCAAGCATTTAAAACCCCCCAAAATGAGGTAGTTGGCCATTTGTGTCTCCTCCAATGTCTCCTGGTGCAAATAAAAATCCACCAAAGAATGGGCCGTATTAATGAGTGGCAATAATGGCTGATTAGCCGTGTCGGCCGCCCCAGATTGGTCCGAATTCGGGTGGGAATTTTGAAATTCCTGTGGGGCCAGAATCATGTTGTTCATCCGAGAATTATCCGAAATCACCAAGGAAGTAGAGGCTTCAGCATGATTCGCATTGGAGAAATGCATGTGACTGAGAGGAGCAATATGGAACTTGTTGAGCTCACGCACAGAGGCCCGATCAAAAGTAGCATTTTTATGAAGAAAACCCAAATTAGATTTGACCGCCAAGGGTCTCCAAGAGGAAAGATCTGTTAGTTCTTCATCAGCATGCCAATGGTGATCATTAGAGAACCGAGAGAAACGCCCATTGAAAAGATGAAAATGGCAGATAAAATCAGGCCAAATTCTGTCCTTGAGACCATAGATGAAGTGACCCACTTTATTGCTGGCAACGGAGAACCGAAATGATCGAGAGCTCAATTGAACAACCTTGAAACTAGAGATGATGCCACCAATACAACACTGGAGAGCAAGACCAACTGAATCCGTGGAAAGACAGAAGGATGCTGACGAAAACGAGACCACCAAAAAGAACTCCTTGGTGTCCCGGGAGGGGGAAAAGTGAACCGTGGAACCAAACCTGCGCCTCACCTGATCGGCCAGGGCCAGGCCCGGCGCAAAATCCCAGTGTAGTAGCCCTTCCATCATGGAGAAAGCTAGAGATTGCCATGGAGGATCGTGGAGGGGGACAGTGGGAGGAGAGGTTGGAGGTTGGGGGTGGGAGCCATCTCCCTTCTCCTATCTGGAATCTCACGGGTACAGAAGGTTGCGGCGGTGGAATTAGGTTTTTGGCTCCGTATCTGGTAGTTTGGGGGTACGTAGGTATATAGGAGGAAGAAGTACGTCGGTGGAGCAACAGGGGGCCCACGAGGGTGGAGGGCGCGCCCTGGGGGGGGGGGGTAGGCGCGCCCCCTACCTCGTGCCCTCCTGGTTGATGTCTTGACATAGGGTCCAAGTTCTCTGGATCACGTTCGTTCCGAAAATCACGTTCCCGAAGGTTTCATTCCGTTTGGACTCCGTTTGATATTCTTTTTCTGCGAAACTCTGAAATAGGCAAAAAACACCAATTCTGGGCTGGGCCTCCGGTTAATAGGTTAGTCCCAAAAATAATATAAAAGTGTATAATAAAGCCCAATAATGTCCAAAAGAGAATATAATATAGTATGGAACAATAAAAAATTATAGATACGTTGGAGACGTATCAAGCATCCCCAAGCTTAATTCCTGCTCGTCCTCGAGTAGGTAAATGATAAAAACAGAATTTTTGGTCTGGAATGCTACTTGGCATAATTTCAATGTAATTCTTCTTAATTGTGGTATGAATATTCAGATCCGAAAGATTCAAGAAAAAAGTTCAATATTGACATAAAAATAATAATACTTCAAGCATACTAACTAAGCAATTATGTCCTCTCAAAATAACATGGCCAAAGAAAGTTCATCCCTACAAAATCATATAGTTTAGTCATGCTCCATTTTCGTCACACAAGAATGCTCTCATCATGCACAACCCCGATGACAAGCCAAGAATTGTTTCATACTTTAGTAATCTCAAACTTTTCAACCTTCACGCAATACATGAGCGTGAGCCATGGATATAGCACTATGGGTGGAATGGATATAACGATGGGGGTTATGTGGAGAAGACAAAAAGGGAGAAAGTCTCACATCAACGAGGCTAATTAATGAGCTATGGAGATGCCCATCAATTTATGTTAATGCAAGGAGTAGGGATTGCCATGCAACGGATGCACTAGAGCTATAAATATATGAAAGCTCAACAAAAGAAACTAAGTGAGTGTGCATCCAACTTGCTTGCTCACGAAGACCTAGGGCATTTGAGGAAGCCCATTGTTGGAATATACAAGCCAAGTTCTATAATGAAAAGTTCCCACTAGTATATGAAAGTGACAAAACAAAAGACTCCCTATCATGAAGATTATGGTGCTACTTTGAAGCACAAGTGTGGTAAAAGAAAAGTAACATTGTCCCTTCTCTCCTTTTCTCTCTTTTTATTTTATTTTTATTTTTCCTCACTTGGGACAATGCTCTAGAAAATGATGATCATCGCACTTCTATTTATTTACAACTCAATGATTACAACTCGATACTAGAACAAAGTATGACTCTATAGGAATGCCTCCGGCGGTGTACCGGGATATGCAACGAACCAAGAGTGACATGTATGAAAGGATTATGAATGGTGGCCTTGCCACAAATACTATGTCAACCACATGATCATGCAAAGCAATATGACAATGATGAATGTGTCATGATAAACAGAACGGTTGAAAGTTGCATGGCAATATATCTCGGAATGGCTATGGGAATGCCATAATAGGTAGGTATGGTGGCTGTTTTGAGGAAGATATAAGGAGGTTTATGTGTGGAAGAGCGTATCATATCACGGGGTTTGGATGCACCGGCGAAGTTTGCACCAACTCTCAATGTGAGAAAGGGCAATGCACGGTACCGAAGAGGCTAGCAATGATGGAAAGGTGAGAGTGCGTATAATCCATGGACTCAACATTAGTCATAAAGAACTCACATACTTATTGCAAAAATCTACAAGTCATCAAAAACCAAGCACTACGTGCATGCTCCTAGGGAGATAGATTGGTAGGAAAAGACCATCGCTCGTCCCCGACCACCACTCATAAGGAGGACAATCAAAGAACACCTCATGTTTCAAATTTGTTACATAACGTTTACCATACGTGCATGCTACAGGACTTGCAAACTTCAACACAAGTATTTTTCAAATTCACAACTACTCAACTAGCACAACTTTGATATCACTACCTCCATGTCTCAAAACAATCATCAAGCATCAAACTTCTATTAGTATTCAACACAATCATAAGAAAGTTTTTACTAGTCTTGAATACCTAGCATATTAGGATTATTTAAGTAAATTACCATGCTATTTAAGACTCTCAAAATAATATAAGTGAAGCATGAGAGAATAATAGTTTCTATAAAACAAAACCACCACCGTGCTCTAAAAGATATAAGTGAAGTACTAGAGCAAAAACTATATAACTCAAAAGATATAAGTGCAGCACATAGAGTATTCTAATAATTTCCGAATCATGTGTGTCTCTCTCAAAAGGTGTGTACAGCAAGGATGATCATGCTAAACTAAAAATCAAAGACTCAAATCATACAAGACGCTCCAAGCAAAACACATATCATGTGGTGAATAAAAATATAGCTCCAAGTAAAGTTACCGATGGAAGTAGACGAAAGAGGGGATGCCTTCCGGGGCATCCCCAAGCTTTGGCTTTTAGGTGTACTTAGATTATCTTGGGGTGCCATGGGCATCCCCAAGCTTAGGCTATTGCCACTCCTTGTTCCATAATCCATCAAATCTTTCACCCAAAACTTGAAAACTTCACAACACAAAACTTAACAAAAAATCTCGTGAGCGCCGTTAGCGAAAGAAAACAAAAGACCACTTCAAGGTACTGTAATTAACTCATTCTTTATTTATTTTGGTGTTAAACCTACTGTATTCCAACTTCTCTATGGTTTATAAACTATTTTACTAGCCATAGATTCATCAAAATAAGCAAACAACACACGAAAAACAGAATCTGTCAAAAACAGAACAGTCTGTAGTAATCTGTAACTAACGCAAACTTCTGGAACTCCAAAAATTCAGCCAAAATAGGAAGACCTAGAAAATTTGTTTATTGATCAATAGCAATTGGAATCAATATTTTATCACGTTCTGGTGATTTTTAACAATTATTTTCGTGAACAGAAAGTTTCTGGAATTTTCAGCAAGATCAAATAACTATCATCCAAGAAGATCCTATAGGTTTAACTTGGCACAAACACTAACTAAAACATAAAAAAAATCTAACCAGAGGCTAGATAAAATATTTATTCCTAAACATAAGCAAAAAGCAAAAAACTAAAAATAAAATTGGGTTGCCTCCCAACAAGCGCTATCGTTTAACGCCCCTAGCTAGGCATAAAAGCAAGGATAGATCTAGGTATTGCCATCTTTGGTAGGCAATCCATAAGTGGCTCTCATGATAGATTCATATGGTAATTTTATTTTCTTTCTAGGGAAGTGTTCCATGCCTTTCCTTAACGGAAATTGGAATCTAATATTCCCTTCCTTCATATCAATAATTGCACCAATCGTTCTAAGGAAAGGTCTACCAAGAATAATAGGACATGAAGGATTGCAATCTATATCAAGAACAATAAAGTCTACGGGCACATAGTTCCTATTTGCAACAATAAGAACATCATAAATTCTTCCCATAGGTTTATTAATAGTGGAATCCACAAGGTGCAAGTTTAGAGAGCAGTCATCAAAATCAGGGAAACCTAGCAAATCGCACAAAGTCTTTGGAATCGTGGAAACACTAGCACCCAAATCACACAAAGCATAGCATTCATGATCTTTAATTTTAATTTTAATAGTAGGTTCCCATTCATCATAAAGTTTTCTAGGGATAGAAACTTCCAACTCAAGTTTTTCTTCATAAGACTGCGTCAAAGCATCAACGATATGTTTGGTAAAGGCTTTATTTTGACAATAAGCATGAGGAGAATTTAGCACGGATTGCAACAAGGAAATACAATCTATCAAAGAGCAATTATCATAATTAAATTCCTTGAAATCCAAAATAGTGGTTTCATTAATATCTAATGTTTTGACCTCTTCATTCCCACTTTTATCGATTTTAGCATCAAGATCTAAAAACTCCGAATTTTTGGAACGCCTTCTAGGTAAAGGTGGATCATATTCAGTCCCATCATTATCAAGATTCATATTGAAAAACAAAGATTTAATAGGGGACACATCAATAACCTTTAGATCTTCATCTTTATTTTCATAGAAACTAGAAGAACACGCTTTTACAAAGCAATCTTTCTTAGCACGCATCCTAGCGGTTCTTTCTTTGCACTCGTCAATGGAAATTCTCATGGCTTTGAGAGACTCCTTGATATCATGCTTAGGTGGAATAGATCTAAGTTTCAAAGAATCAACATCAAGAGAAATTCTATCAACGTTCCTAGCCAATTCATCAACTTTAAGCATTTTTTCTTCAAGCAAAGCATTGAAATTCTTTTGTGAATTCATAAATTCTTTAACACTAGTCTCAAATTCAGAAGGCATCTTATTAAAATTTCCATAAGAATTGTTGTAGGAATTACCATAATTATTAGAGGAATTACTAGGGTACGGCCTAGGATTAAAGTTTCCTCTATACGCGTTGTTACCAAAATTATTCCTACCAACAAAATTCACATCCATAGATTCATTATTATTCTCAATCAAAGTAGACAAAGGCATATCATTAGGATCATAAGAAACACTCTTAGTAGCAAATAATTTCATAAGTTCATCCATCTTTCCACTCAAAACATTAATTTCTTCTATTGCATGCAGTTTTTTATTAGTAGATCTTTCAGTGTGCCATTGAGAATAATTAACCATAATATTATCTAGGAGTTTAGTAGCTTCTCCTAAAGTGATTTCCATAAAAGTGCCTCCCGCAGCCGAATCTAAAAGATTTCTAGATGCAAAATTCAATCCAGCATAATTTTTTTTATGATCATCCATAAATTCAAACCATGTGTAGGGCAATTACGTATCATTAATTTCATCCCCTCCCAAGCTTGTGCAACATGTTCATGATCAAGTTGCTTAAAATTCATAATATCATTTCTAAGAGAGATGATCTTAGCGGGAGGAAAATACTTAGAGATAAAAGCATCTTTGCACTTATTCTAAGAATCAATACTATTTTTAGGCAAAGATGAAAACCAAGCTTTAGCACGATCTCTAAGCGAAAAGGGGAATAGCTTAAATTTAACAATATCATTATCCACATCTTTCTTATTTTGCATATCACACAAATCAACGAAGCTATTTAGATGGGTAGCGGCATCTTCACTAGGAAGGCCGGCGAATTGATCTTTCATGACAAGATTCAACAAAGCAATTTGAATTCGCAAGATTCAGTATCGGTAAGAGGAGCAATCGGAGTGCTAAGGAAGTCATTGTTGTTGGTATTGGTGAAGTCACATAATTTAGTATTATCTTGAGCCATCGTGACAAGCAAGCAATCCAACACACGAGCAAACAAGAGACGGGCAAAAAGAGGCAAATGGAAAAGAGAGGGCGAATAAAACGGCAAGGGTGAAGTGGGGGAGAGGAAAACAAGAGGCAAATGGCAAATAATGTAATGCGGGAGATAAGGGTTTGTGATGGGTACTTGGTATGTTGACTTTTGCGTAGACCTCCCCGGCAACGGCGCCAAAAATCCTTGCGCACTGCGTTGGTTTTCTCTTGAGCACTGCGTTGGTTTTCCCTTGAAGAGGAAAGGGTGATGCAGCAAAGTAGCGTAAGTATTTCCCTCAGTTTTTGAGAACCAAGGTATCAATCCAGTAGGAGGCCACGCACGAGTCCCTCGCACCTACACAAACAAATAAATCCTCGCAACCAACGCGATAAGGGGTTGTCAATCCCTACACGGTCACTTACGAGAGTGAGATCTGATAGATATGATAAGATAATATTTTTGGTATTTTTTTATGATAAAGATGCAAAGTAAAATAAAAGGCAGTAAAAATAACTAAGTGTTGGAAGATTAATATGATGGAAAATAGACCCGGGGGCCATAGGTTTCACTAGTGGCTTCTCTCAAGAGCATAAGTATTTACGGTGGGTGAACAAATTACTGTTGAGCAATTGACAGAATTGAGCATAGTTATGAGAATATCTAGGTATGATCATGTATATAGGCATCACGTCCGAGACAAGTAGACCGACTCCTGCCTGCATCTACTACTATTACTCCACACATCGACCGCTATCCAGCATGCATCTAGAGTATTAAGTTCATAAGAACAGAGTAACGCTTTAAGCAAGATGACATGATGTAGAGGGATAAACTCATGCAATATGATATAAACCCCATCTTGTTATCCTCGATGGCAACAATACAATACGTGCCTTGCTGCCCCTACTGTCACTGGGAAAGGACACCGCAAGATTGAACCCAAAGCTAAGCACTTCTCCCATTGCAAGAAAGATCAATCTAGTAGGCCAAACCAAACTGATAATTCGAAGAGACTTGCAAAGATAACCAATCATAGAAAAAAGAATTCAGAGAAGATTCAAATATTGTTCATAGATAAACTTGATCATAAACCCACAATTCATCGGTCTCAACAAACACACCGCAAAAGAAGATTACATCGAATAGATCTCTACGAGAGAGGGGGAGAACATTGTATTGAGATCCAAAAAGAGAGAAGCAGCCATCTAGCTAATAACTATGGACCTGGAGGTTTGAGGTAAACTACTCACACATCATCGGAGAGGCTATGGTGCTGATGTAGAAGCCCTCCGTGATCGATGCCCCCTCCAGCGGAGCTCCGGAACAGGCCCCAAGATGGGATCTCACGGGTACAGAAGGTTGCGGCAGTGGAATTAGGTTTTTGGCTCCGTATCTGGTAGTTTGGGGGTACGTAGGTATATATAGGAGGAAGGGGTACATCGGTGGAGCAACAGGGGGCCCACGAGGGTGGAAGGCGCGCCCTGGGGGGGTAGGCGCGCCCCCTACCTTGTGCCCTCCTGGTTGATGTCTTGACGTAGGGTCCAAGTCCTCTCGATCACGTTCGTTCCGAAAATCACGTTCCCGAAGGTTTCGTTCCGTTTGGACTCCGTTTGATATTTTTTTTCTACGAAACTCTGAAATAGGCAAAAAACAGCAATTCTGGGCTGGGCCTCCGGTTAATAGGTTAGTCCGAAAAATAATATAAAAGTGTATAATAAAGCCCAATAATGTCCAAAACAGAATATAATATAGCATGGAACAATCAAAAATTATAGATACGTTGGAGACGTATCATCTCGCTCCCGGCTCCGACGGCTAACGCGGACGACGGGGCCAGGGGGCTCCGAGCCCTGGCCCCCGCCTTGCGGCAGGTGCAGTGGCAGCCCAAGTTCAAGCCGGAGATGCCGCAGCGCTACAACGGCGTGGCGGACCCGTCAGCTTTCCTGCTGTCATACAAGGAGGCCGTCCTCGAGGCCGGGGGTGACGACAAGATTGTGGCCAACTGGCTTCCCATGGCCCTCATTGGCGCGCCGCGCGCTTGGCTGCTCAACCTCCCCGGATCCACGGTGGCATCTTGGGAGGAGCTGAACGACCTCTTCACTGCGCGCTACGCGGCACCGGCGCACCACGCGGTCGCGGCCCTACTAGGCGGCTCTCAAGCACCGCCTTCAGATCGCCATATCAAGCCATTCCTTCGCCAGATCGGCGTCGCTTCCAAGTGCTCGTGGGCTCCGCCGGGCTGGGCTACGCTCGAAGCCGACCTCACCTTTGACTCAGAAGACCACCCCGTCACCACCGCCGGCTCGGGTATGCTCCCGATGCTTTGCACGCCCACCATTTGCAACGTGGCCGTCACCAAGACCCTCATCAACGGCGGCGCCGGCCTCAACGTGCTCTTCGTGGAGGCCTTCGGCCTTCTTCACGTACCGCTCGAGCGGCTCAGCCTCAGCAGGCCTTTCTCAGGAGTTGGCGGCGGCACCGCCCACCCCCTGGGGCAGATCCGCCTCCCTGTCACCTTCGGCACGCGTGACAACTACTGCACTGAGGTGGTCGACTTCGACATCGCCCACATCGGCCTCCCGTACAATGCCATCCTCGGGTACCCAGCTCTGGTCCAGTTCATGGCAGCGACCCATCTGACCTACAACCTCATGAAGAAGCCTAGGAGCAAAGGCGTCCTCACCATTAAGGGGGACGCCAAGGAGGCCCTGACGGCGCTCAAGCTTGCCCTCAAGACCGCCGCAGTGGCACAGCCCGCCGGCGCTGTCGGATCTGGGGTTCCGGCAAAACCCTTAAGGTTCGAACTCTGGGGTGCGCGCGAAGTTCTTTCCCTCCTACCGATCCACGCCCTAGCTCGTTAAGATCTCACGGACGAACTCGACGAACTAGCAACACAAAGACACAAGATTTATACTGGTTCGGGCCACCGTTGTGGTGTAATACCCTACTCCAGTGTGTGGTGGTGGATTGCCTCTTGGGCTGATGAAGAACAGTACAAGGGGAAGAACAGCCTCCTGAGGTTGAGGTGTTCTTGTGCTCGTCAAAGTTGTGTGGGTGAGGACTCCCTGCCCCTTGCTGTACTGGCTAGCTCTACTTATATAGGTCCTGGTCCTCTCCCCAAATATTGAGCGGGAAGGGAGCCAACAACGGCGGCCAATTTTGAAGGGGGACAGCTAGTACAAGCTATCCTGACAAAAGTGGTCTTCGCCTACGAAAGGCCCTGGTGGTGACGCCGTCTTGGGCTCCACGGTGACCTCCATCTTGCCGTCCTGTTAGTCTTCGGTCTCGTTGCACTGATATGGAAACCTTTGCCTGATGCTTCGGTACTCCGCGCCTGCGCCTGCCCCCTTAGCACCAAAGAGGAAACAAGGACGCTGTTCGCGCCGGTGCCCGCCTGGTGTCGATCGTCATGGCTCACGTCACGATAGCCTTGCGAGGTTTGCCCCACCTTGACATCTCCGCTCCTTGCAAGCCCGCCTGGTGAGGCCGCTCCTGAGGAGGTCTTGCGTCGTCCGCCTCGCGAGGCTTGGCCCCTCGCGAGGGTCTTGAATGCCTTGTCGATGAAGATGGGTCGTACAGGCCTGCTAGCAAAGCCACGCCGTGGGCCGCAGGCAGGCAAGTCTGGGGACCCCCGTTCCTAGAACGCCGACAGTAGACCCTGGGCCCAAGGTGCGCTCGGGCTTGGCTTCGCGGCGAAGCCAAGGGCCAAGCGCGTAGCGCCGCGGGCCCCAAAAGCCTGCGGCCTTGGTCGACGCGTGGGGGTTGATTGGACGTGGGCGTCTCCGCTTCCCCATGCTGCCTGAGAATCCGCCTGGCTACGCGGCTCCCGCAACCTACACAGTTATTCCTCCGTCGCCCGTGCCTTGCTTCCCCAATCTCTCTGTTTCCTCGAAACTCTGCTTCTCCTCTCCAATCCGACCTGCCTGCCTGCTCCATCGCCATGGCGCCGAAGCAAGCAGACAAAGGGAAGAAGCCCTTGTCCTTGCCGAGTGCGCCTCCCTCCTTCGAGCCTGCGCTCGGCCGACCCCGGGTGCTCAACGACGAGGCCATGGAGAAGGTGCGCCCCATGCTTTCCTCCAGTTTCAACGAGTGGGGAGAGACGGTGGCTTGGCCTGCGTCTCGCACTCGCATTGCCCGGAGAGCCACCGAGGTCCCAATTTTCATAGATGCCCTCTGGGCTGGCCTGATTCCTCCCTTCTCCGCCTTCTTCAACGTGGTTCTCGAGCATTATCAAATCCACATGCTGCATCTCGACCCTCAATCTGTGACTCTTCTTGCCGTCTTCGCCTTTGTGTGTGAAGCCATGGTGGGCATCGCTCCTTCAGTGGCCCTCTTCCGCCATTTCTTCTCATTGCATCTGACCGACCCTCGGCAGAGCTCGGGGTGCGTAAGCTTCCAGGCCGTGGCCGCGACTGCGGGCGCGGGGATCGACTTTGAGCTTCCTCCATCCACGAGCGAGTTTCGGAAACGATGGGTGTTTGTCGACACCGGTGTGCTCAGCCCTCTGCTCCATCCTCTGCCAGGGCCTGCTGTTCCCAACTCCAGTTGGGGCCACCAAGGGCTCGCGAGCCCCCGTCTCGTCCCCGTCTGGCTCAGGCTGAGGAGGTTGAAGGACCACGGCGTGACTGCGCCTATGGTGGTGAAGGAGTTCGTCAAGCGCCGAGTCGCTCCGCTTCAGCGCCATTCCCGCCCGATGTGGGCCTTGCTCAGCAGTCAGGACCATATGAGGTTTCAGGAGGAGGGGCTTCCTCTTAAGACGCGGCAAACTATGCTGGCAGTCCTGACGGGTGTCCCACTGCCGGACGACATGCCCAGGAAGAGCTGTCTGCTGTACCGCTGCGAGAACAAAGCCGTTCGCCGAGAGCATGCCCTCCTTTGATGAGTGGGGGCTGCGCCCGATCGGCCTGGTGGGGCCCGCGAGAACCCCGTCGACTTGGTTCCCTTCCTCGCCACTGGTGCCGAGCTCGCCCCAAGTGAGGGTGCAGGAGGGCGAGTTCCGACGGAGGCCGGTGGCCCAAGTGCTGAGGAGCACGTGCCGCGTGGTGATCCCGGGGCGTCGTCCTCGGGAGCCCGCGGTCCCTCCCCTGGGGCATCGGTTACTGAGGCGGCGCAGCATGCGGTTCCCGAGGTCAAAGCCCCGGAAGCCTCGGGAGGTCGTGGTGAGACGGCGTCCAACTGCTCACCGCAGCCGGGCACCCCTGAAGATGTCCCTCCAAACTGTTCCTCGACCTCGCCCCGCGCTGGTCGCCACGTCCAGCGCTTCGGTCGGCTTTGCGTGGACTTCGAGGAGCTCCGCAAGAGGAAAGGGTCCCCGAGCGGCAACAACATCTTCGGGCCGTTGAAGCGACGAAAGTACTTCGCTGTCGACAAGTAAGTACTGCACCTTGTGGTTTCTTGATTGCTGCTTTCCTTCCTGACGCCGGCTCTTCAGGACCCCTTCTGCCAGGGCCATTGAGCCTTCCGAGAAGCAATCCTAGCCTTCCTCAGCACCCCTGTTGGCCTTGCGCACCCCGAGCCTACATGCCGCGCCTGGAGCCAGGCCGGTCGAGGGGGTGCGCTCGCCTTCATGGAGCCTCGAATCTGCGGCTTATTTGCCCTTCCTGCATGGTCTGGCTTGGAGCCTGGCGGGCGTTCCCCGTTCTCCTCCTCTGGTTATGGACAGTAGCTGGTTGGGCTCGGCCTTCAGCTCCTCCTCAAGCAGCGGCCCCCAACTGGCTAGGCCCCCCCCGCAAGCACTGGCTGGTGCCTGGGGCAGCACCAGCCCCCAGCCCCCTGCCGAGAGGTGGTGCGTTGCTTGATGTCCCGCCTGCAGCCCCCGTGGTGGAGGATGAGGTGAGCCGTGCGTTCGAGTCCGAGCGCGGGCGAAGCGTCGTTCGCCATGAGCTCTTCCAGGAGGCGATGGGCGCGATGAGCCGACTTGGCGAAGAACTCATGGGTGTCGACTCGCGTCTTGAGGCTGAAGGTCTTCGGCCGGCGGAGGAGTGGCGCAAGCTGAGGGTGGCTGTCAACCTGGGCCGCTACCAGCGTGATCTTGACAATGCGAAAGCCGAGGCGTCCCTCAAGGTTTCTCGCGAAGCTTGCTCCCGAGCCTTGGAGGAGGCTCGCGAGGCTGACCGCCGCCGCGAGGCTGCGGAGAAGCGCGTGCGGGAGCTCCAGGCCCGGAGTGCGTCCCTCGAGCAGCAGGTGGAGGCGCGCAGAGCCACCCTTACGTCGCTGAGGGGGACGCCTACCGAGGAAGAGGAGGTCCGGAAGCGCGAGGAGGCGCTGGCTCTGGAAGCCGTGGAACGCAGCCTTGAGCTCGAGCAACTGGAGACGAGGGAGCGTAAAGTTGCCCAGGCAGAGGATGCCGTCGGGGCTCGCGAGGCCAGGATCCAGGAGGAGGTCGACCGCCGGGTGGCCGAGGTTCGCGCGGATCTTGAAGGTCGGTATGACCTGAAGCTGAACCTTGCAGGAACTGAGGCGGCAGGCAGGTCCGCCGCTCTCTGGCCCAGGTTAGACGAGGCGGAGAGGCATGGGGAGGCCACGGCTGCCGCCCTGGTCACGGCGCAGGCGGACTTGGCATCCGCCCACGCCGAGCTGCTTCCGCTTCGGAAGCGGGTTGATGACGCCGAGGCCGTCGCGCGGCAGAACATGGAGGAAGTGCTTCAACAGCGGACACTGGAGCGTGAGCATGCCCCCATGCTTCATGACCTCCGGAACAGGGCTAACACCGCCATGGGCTTCATCTGCGACGAGAATGCACCACCCCCTCACTCGAATGACTATGCCAGCCACCTGATCTTCTTCACCAACGTGGTGCCGAGCCTAGAAGCCCGGTCTGATAGGGCTCGCCAGCTCGTGGAAGAGAGAAGTCGGGGCCTGCTCGGGCGCGCGTTCTCCCGCGTCTTCAGCCATCTCTGGAACACCTTCCCCGACTTCGACTTTGACGCCGCCATTGCCCCCGTGCCACATGCCGTCCGGGGCGACCTGGCGCGGTGGGTGGAGGACAACGTGGATGCGCTGGTCAGAGCCTTTGCCTCCGATGACGACGCGGTGGTGGTCGCCACGGATGAAGGCGACGTGGTTGACGACGGTGACAGAGGCGTCGCCGAAGGCGGCGACGGCGACGGCGAAGACGATGACGACGCGAGTGACGCGTCCGAGGGCGCTGTAGCGAGTGACATATCTAGCTGATCCCATGTTCTCTCGCCATTTTATCCTGTACTAAAAAACTTGGGCATGGCGCCTAAAGATTGTGAGAGCATTTTGAGAGGGGGATCCCCTCGTGCAAGCAGACCGACGCCTTTATTCTTTTGTGTTGAGCTGAATGTGTACCTCTGTGAATTCATGAGCCTGGCAGCGGGTTTGCCGCATCGGCTTGCCTTGGTAGTGGTGCACCTCAAATGGGATCGCGAGGTCTTGAGCTCCTGAGGAATTCCTGAAGGGCCCGCAGACTCACCCGAATGGGCCTCGCGAGGATCAGATGCCAATAATGATGTCGGCGCGTGTGCTATGCGTGCTGCACCCAGCCCCGCTCGCGAGGGGCCCGCGAGGGGGAGGAGACGATTGTGCGCTTCGTGACAAAGCA
Organism: Aegilops tauschii subsp. strangulata; assembly: GCF_002575655.3. Taxonomy (NCBI): domain Eukaryota; kingdom Viridiplantae; phylum Streptophyta; class Magnoliopsida; order Poales; family Poaceae; genus Aegilops; species Aegilops tauschii. Next base: position 395,598,716 of record NC_053037.3, read on the forward strand.
AGAGCCGGACGGCAATAAATCGCTCGAACGAGAAAAGGTACCCCCCGCGCGCATCAAAGAAAACTCAACTTCAACTTAAATCCAAAACCAGAAAGCAAGGCTACAGAAGAAGATATCCAAAGCAAATGGCCGCGTCCGGCGCCTAGTCTAGTCTTCTGGACTTCAAGTCTTCTCACCAGCGCGGAGCTAAGTGCTGCCACTAGGCATGGGAGGGAGCCCCAGGGCCTGAGGGCGGCACCCGTGAGACTCCGGGGCGTGTACAGCCCCATTCATCATTACGTGAGAGTGTCACGGGCGGTGAGCTTCACAGGCACTGGGCCTTCTTCACAGGAACCGGCCTTGCTTCATATCGCCAGACGAGGGCCCCGCCTTGCGCCACCCTCGACCACCTTTGAGCCGACCGGCAACCTGGACGACTGTAACGCCCGGATAAATAAGCTATAGTAATCCCTCATTAATGGTTGCCATGTCATCATGGTTACCTTGATAGTTGCCACTTGATAAAATTCAAAGCCATTTCAAATTTAATCTAAAGTCAAAATTAATATTTCTCCAATCAGTAAAACTAAAATGTTTGTTTGGTTGCGAATATTCACTAACTATTTGTCATGAATAAACCAACACTATTTGACATTCCAATTAATCCCTAGGAAATTATAAAGTGAACCGGCAACATTAAATTGAGCCAATTCAATTTAAATAAATAGTTAACCATTTCAAAATAAATAGTAACTTTATCGGCTAACTCATTACACAACCTAGTATTTATGTGCCAATTATCATATTAAAAAAATCCATTTGGTAGATCAAATTAATGCAAAATAGTGGAGAAATTACAAAACAGAAAATAAAAAGAGAAAACGCCTAAACCTAATGTGCAGCTGGGCTGTATGCAGCCGCAGTGCACACGGCCCAGCCTGCGCAGGCCTTTTTCCCCTACCTCACGCTACAGGAGGCAGAGGAGGGCATGGCGTGCATCCACGGCTGCCATGGCCATGGATGGCCTCCACGTCGTTCCCCTCGGCCTATAAACATGCCCAACTGCAACCCTAGCTCGCCCTCATCCGTTTCCCCCTTGATCCCCCATCGCCCCCTTCTCATCTGCTTGAATTCGAGGTCGGAACCTCGCGCGGCGATTGTGCTCGTCATCACCGTCATTGCGGCCACCGTCGTCTCCGGCGTGCGGGAGCACGTCCAGGAGGTCCGCCGCGGCCGGATCCGTCTGTTCCAGGGACCAGCTCAAGCCGGGACGTCCCGTACATTCGCCATCGACGTCGTCCTCTCCGTGTACTTCGTCGCTGTCCGCCATCGTTTGCCGCTGCTCCGAGCCGTCCCCTACCTCCCCGACCTCGCCGTCGCGCTTGTGGTGAGCTCCTCCCTTGGATCCCTTCCCCCCCCTTCGATTTGGATGCCGTAGGCCGCCGTCACCGTCGTGCCCGAACCCCCCCCGCGTGTGCGTACGTGCAGTTGCTCCTCCTGCGTGGCGCTACTACTGCATGCGCGTGCCTCGTCTGCAGCCGTACCCTTGTGCATGTGTACGCCGTGCCTGCCGTCTCATGCCTGCTGCAGCCCGCGCACTCGCTCGAGCCTGGCCGCGTTCCCCTGCGAGCGCCCGCGCGCGTGCCCGCGCCCCCGCTCCTGCTGCGTGCTTCCTTGCCGTGCCTACTGCTTTTGCTGTTGCCGCTAGCTGCTGCTCCTTGGTTGCTGCTTGCTGCTAGCTTCTGTCCGTAGCCACTTGCTACTGCTCCCCCTTGCTAATGCGCTTAGTGCTGCCTGCTGCTGCTATTGGCCATGGCCGTGGCCATGACTGAGTGTGTGTTGTGTGGTGTGTGTGGTGTGTGTGTGTGTTTTCTGTGTGTGTGTGGGTGGCCGGCCCAAGATTTAGTTAGGGGCTAATTTTGTTACTAATTAGGCTAATGAGTATTACTACTTAAGTCTAATTAATCTTGTTTAATTAAACTAATTATTCTTTTATTCAAATTAACTAACTAGTTAACCAATCAGTGTATGACAGGGGGCCCCACCCCTGCTGACCGGTCAAACGTTGACTGGTCAACTGGGACCCCTGGCCCACCTATCAGCCTGCCGTACACTTCTGTGTATGCAGAGCTGGGTGCACCTAGCATTTAGTCTTTAATTTCGAAATAATAATAATTCCAGAAATTGTTTTAAACTTCGGAAAATCATAGAAATTAATCCGTAACTCGGATGAAAAAGTTTTATACATGAAAGTTGCTCAGAACGACAAGACGAATCCGAACACGCGGTCCGTTCGTCCGCCACATGTTCCTAGCATAGCGAACATGCAACCTTTTCCCTCCGGTTCATCTGTCTGACAGACGTCCGGAACCGGGAAAACTTCCCCGGATGTTTTCCCCCTTCGCCAGTATCGCCTAACTCTGCGTTAGAACACGTCTAGCTCTGCCCGTTGTCCTGTTATGCACTTGCTTGCTATGTATTTACTGTTTCTTCCCCCTCTTCTCTTCGGTAGACCCCGTGACGGCTGCCGATGCCGTTGTGATCGACTACGTCGATGACGAACTTTCTTCTCTTTCAACGGAGCTTCCAGGGAAGCCCCCCCTTTGATCATCCCGATATCGCCCATTCCATTCTCTCATGCTTGCATTAGATTTTGCTACTGTAATTGATTGCTCCTATTCTGATGCATAGCCTGCTTTTGTACCTGCTATTGTTACCTACCTGCTTATCCTAAATTGCTTAGTATAGGTTGGATAGTGATCCATCAGTGACCACCACCTTGTCCTTGTTGCCCCTGCTTCATCATCGACGACTCGATCAACGTGATCGACGACCAGAGCCCGACACCTCACATCACATCACGCCCCTTTTGTTGCTCGACTCTGTAGAGCTACTATCGAGTGCCGAGGGTGATCCCTCGTAATGCACTCCTGATGATAATTCTGTAGTGTAGCTATTCGGTCGTGGTCATTGAGGGTGATTTCCTCTTTCACCATTCCCAATACGGCTCTGTCGTGCAACACCGTAGGTGTGAACCTCGAGGGTGGTCCCTCTTACGTTCACCTTGATGATTACATTGAGTGGTATCCACCGGGGGTGATTCCTCGGGTTTTGCCCTTGATGTCTGGACACACAGTTACCTTGACTTTACTTGAGACCGCTGTGAAAGCCGGGCGGGCCCGGAGAGCACCCGTGCGATGTGACAGTGGCGTCTGGCTATTTAGCGGTATCACCCGGGAGGGGGTGATAGCTCCGGACTTGTCCCGACAGCCGTCACTTCTTTTAATAATGCACTACCAGGTTTGGGTATTTGTTCTGAATTGGCCTTTGGCCTTTACGCACTAACCACCACGCGAGAATAGTTATGGGCCTCGACGTCGCGGTATCAGCCGAAGCTTTGTCAGACGTCCAGTTCAGCATTGCCGCACGGCTGGGCCGGCACCATCCTGTAGTGGTGGAGCCTGGTCCGCCCTGCTCGCAACGACCCGGAGTGCAACGGGCGATGGGCCCAGACCCCGGAGTGCTTAGGATGTAGACCGGCGGGGACCTCTCTGCTGAGCCTAGGTAAGGTTGCGACGTGTTGATCTTCCGAGGCCGGGCATTGACCCCAGAAAGGTGTGTCCGGCCAGAGTGATCGAGCGTGTTGGAAAACGTGGTGTACCCCTGCACGGAAGATATATATTCGAATACCGTGTCCACGGTAATGGACGTCCAGACTTGTATCCTGATCTTATACAACTAGAAATGGATACTTGATATGTGATGGATATGTGGCTCCGGGATTGCTTTCTCGCAGGGAGTCGAGGAAGGATCTCTGGGCATTGATGTTACAACATGCTTGTTAATTAAACTTCTATTCTATACTCTTCTACATGCTGCAAGACGCTTGGAGCTTCTTGAAGATGCTAGTCTTCGACAGGCTAGGCCTTCCCCTCTATTCTGGCATTCTGCAGTTCAGTCCACAGATACAACCCGTCCATTTGATACCAATGCATACTTAGTATAGATCTGATGCTTGCGAGTACTTTGGATGAGTACTCACGGTTGCTTTGCTCCCCTTTTCCCCTTTCCTTCTCCTTTCCGGTTGATGCAACCAGATGGTGGCCCCCAGGAGTTAGATGCCAACCCCGACGCCTACTGCTACTACCCCGAGGGTGCCTACTACTATGTGGAGACCGCCGACGACCAGGAGTAGTTAGGAGGTCCCAGGCAGGAGGCCTTCCTCTTCGATCGTTGTTGCTTTTGTGTTAGACTTCTTAAGGCATCCTTGTTTAACCTATGTTTGTACTCAGATATTGTTGCTTCCACTGACTCTTGTGTATCGAGCTTGTATTCGAGCCGTCGAGGCCCCTGGCTTGTAATATGAAGCTTGTATTATTTTGATTTGTGTCTAGAGTTGTGTTGTGATATCTTCCCGTGAGTCCCTCATCTTGATCATACACGTTTGCGTGTATGATTAGTGTACAGTCGAGTCGGGGGCGTCACAACGATACAAAGGGGGGAAAGGGGACGCCAGCGGTGCCCTCGGCGATCACGGGTCCTCTACCGGGGGAAGGCTCGCCGGCACCTCCCCGGCAGAGGGCCTACCTCCGGGCGTTGCCTGGCTTCGCGTGATGTGGGGAGGGGCCTTGCTCTTGGCCCCCTCCGTGCAGCCCCCAGCGTGCTTCCCCCGGCGGAAGGGACGCTGCCGTGCCGGGGTCGTCGACCGATGCTGTGACCTGATTCACTTGTAGCCCATGGTTAGCGTAAGCCTGCTCCTGAGAGATTAGCGGTACCCTGTAGTTGTTGTTGCTGGTGCGATCGTCACGGTTCTCCGTCGGTTCCTGGAAGGCTTCAACTTCTAGCGTCCCTTCATCCCAATCTTCTTCGAGGAACGAGCCAGGGTCGTCCTCCGACGCGTACTCCTGGTCCATCATGCGGGGCACGTAGGCTTCCGTGGCCGTTACCCCGAACACCTCGCCGTAGTGCCCCACACTCCATGTTGCCCGGTCCAGCGCGACGTCCTGAGGATGGTAGCGCAGCATCTCACTGGGACCATGGGAGGCGACGCTTGTGCCCATGCTTGTCGCGGGCGGTATGGGGGCGGTGGAGCCCCCAGTGCCGCCGGCCGTGCTGGTGTTGACGAAGCCCCCAGGCACACCCGATGGCGCGTGGTTGCAGCGAGGCCTGCCGTGAGACCCCGTAGTGGCCTGAGAAGGAAGCTGATAGCAGAAGGGCGGCGCTCCCGATGCCACCGCATCCAGCAGCTCGGCGACGCGTTCCAGCAGTGCATCCCGGCCGCTTTCCATCAGCCGGCACCGCAGCAGTTCTCGCGCCACCGTGAGCGCTGCCCGTATGTTCGCCTGCTCCCGCCGTGTTTGTGGCGCCATTGCTACGGCGTGGCTTGCTGCCCTTGTGGCGGCTCGCACATGCCGTGGAGTGAGGGTAGACGACGCCTGGCCGCGCCGCCCGCGCCCCGCAGCGTTGGGCGGCGCTCGCGCCGCCTGGAGCGCGGGGTCGAGGTCTTCATGGGCAGATGGCGCCGCCCGGGCTGGCCAGGCTTCCCAGCGGTCGGAGTCGGCCCTCGGGTCGCCGGACATCATGGCCGCGGAGCGTTGATGGGTCGATCGGCGGGAAGAAAGGCTCCGGCGCACCCCTACCTGGCGCGCGAAATGTCGGATCTGGGGTTCCGTCAAAACCCTTAAGGTTCGAACTCTGGGGTGCGCGCGAAGTTCTTTCCCTCCTACCGATCCACGCCCTAGCTCGCTAATATCTCACGGACGAACTCGATGAACTAGCAACACAAAGACACAAGATTTATACTGGTTCGGGCCACCGTTGTGGTGTAATACCCTACTCCAGTGTGTGGTGGTGGATTGCCTCTTGGGCTGATGAAGAACAGTACAAGGGGAAGAACAGCCTCCTGAGGTTGAGGTGTTCTTGTGCTCATCAAAGTTGTGTGGGTGAGGACTCCCTGCCCCTTGCTGCGGTGGCTAGCTCTACTTATATAGACCCTGGTCCTCTCCCCAAATATTGAGTGGGAATGGAGCCAACAAGGGCGGGTAATTTTGAAGGGGGACAGCTAGTACAAGCTATCTTGACAAAAGTGGTCTTCGCCTGCGAAAGGCTATGGTGGTGACGCCGTCTTGGGCTCCACGGTGACCTCCGTCTTGCCGTCCTGTTAGTCTTCGGTCTCGTTGCACCGATATGGAAACCTTTGCATGATGCCTCGGTACTCCGCGCCTGCGCCTGCCCCCTTAGCACCAAAGAGGAAACAAGGACGCTGCGCCCGCTGGCGCCCGCCTGGCGCCCGCCTGGCGCCCGCCTGGCGCCCGCCTGGTGTCGACCGTCATGGCTCACGTCACGATAGCCTTGTGAGGTTTGCCCCGCCTTGACATATCCGCTCCTCGTGAGCCCGCCTGGTGAGGCGGCTCCTGAGGAGGTCTTGCGTCGTCCGCCTCGCGAGGCTTGGCCCCTCGCGAGGGTCTTGAATGCCTTGTCAATGAAGATGCGCCGTACATGCCTGCTAGCAAAGACACGCCGTGGGCCGCAGGCAGGCAAGTCTGGGGACCCCCGTTCCCAGAACGCCGACAGGCGCGGGCACCTCCGAGGCCGAGGGAGCCGCAACAACCAAGAAGAAGCAATTGTTCACCCAAGACAAGGCAGAAACCAAGCAGGTGCCGGTCGATGAGGACGGGTCCTCAGGAGCCACCTTTACCATAGGTGCTGACCTCGACCCAGACCAAGAGGAAGCGTTGGTGAAGTTCTTGCGCGCAAATAAGGAGATAGTTGCATGGGAACCCAAGCAGCTGGTGGGGGTCCCGAGAGAGGTGATTCAGCATCACTTAAGGGTATGCCCCAATGTACGCCCTGTGAAGCAGCGGGCGAGGAGACAGTCCACGGAGAAGCAGGCCTTCATTGTCCAAGAAACCCGCAAGCTGGAGGTGGCGGGTGCCATTCGCGAGGTCTGGTACCCCGAGTGGTTGGCAAACCCTGTCATTGTGCCAAAGAAGGGCGGGAAGGAGCGAATGTGTGTTGACTTCACCAACCTCAACAAGGCCTGCCCCCAAGATCCGTTCCCGCTTCCACGCATCGACCAGATCGTCGACTCCACCGCCGAGTGCGACCTGCTGTGTTTCCTGGATGCATTCTCAGGGTATCACCAGATCAAGATGGCAGTAGAAGATGTAGAGAAGACAGCCTTCCTGACCCCTTGTGGGGTGTACTGCTACACTTGCATGCCTTTCGGACTGTGCAACACGGGCGCGACCTTTCAGCGGTTGATGCACGTCGCCTTGGGGCGGCAGCTCGGGAGAAATGCGGAGGCCTACATCGACGACATTGTGGTGAAGTCTCGGGAGGCAAGAACCTTGATCCAAGATCTGGAGGAGACTTTCGCGAGCCTACGCCAGGTGAACTTGCGACTTAACCCAAAGAAGTGCATGTTTGATGTCCCTTCCGGCAAGCTGCTGGGTTTCCTCGTATCCCACAAAGGGATCGAGGCGAGCCCAGAAAAGATCAAGGCCATTGAAGACATGAGCCCACCGCAGACCCTCAAGGAAATGCAGAAGCTGGCTGGTCGGGTAACTGCGCCGGGGCGCTTCATTTCCAAGCTGGGAGAGCGTGCCCTACCCTTCTTCAAGCTGATGAAGAAAAAGGGCCCATTCGAACGGACCCTGGAGGCCGACCGAGCTTTTCAAGACCTCAAGAGATACCTGACCAGCCCTCCAGTGATGGTGGCGCCATGACCTCTCGAGCCCCTAGTGCTTTACCTTGCCGCCACCCCGTACTCCACCAACGCGGCTCTGGTGGCGGTTCGGGAAGGGCGCCAAGCCAAAGGCGCGTCGTGCCAAGCTACGCCGCCAACCGAGATGACACAAGATCAGGAAGGCGCCGCAAGAGCCGTAGCAGCATCAACAGAGGACCAAGCTCGGCAGGACGCCGCCACCGAGTTCCCGACAAGCGATCAAGCGTTGGGAGTTCCACTACTTCAGGAGACGCCCCAACTTCCACAAGACACGAGCCTCACCAACGCGCCAGCTCTGGTCGAGCACCCGGTGTATTTCGTCAGCACGGTGTTGCGGGACGCAAGGGCACGATATCCCATGCCTCAGAAGCTCTTACTTGCGCTCTTGGTGGCCTCGCGTAAGTTGCGGCACTACTTCCAGGGCCACCCCATCAAGGTCGTCTGAGGCTACCCATTGGAGAGAGTGCTCAGGAGCCCCAACTCTGCTGGAAGGGTCGCTGAGTGGAACGTCGAGTTGCAGGCATTCCAGTTGGAGTTCAGCACTACCAGGGTCATCAAGGGAGCCACACTCGCTGATTTCGTGGCAGAATGGACAGATGCCCCGACGCTTGAAGTAGGCGAGGACCAGTCCACCTCGCCGGGAAGTGAGGCGCCTGACGGATGGGTCATGTATTTTGATGGCGCCTTCGCGCACCAGGGCGCGGGGGCTGGAGCAATACTCGTCTCGCCCGCTCAAGACAAGCTCTACTACGCCGTGCAGCTCTGCTTTCAACGGGGCGAGAAGGTCTCCAACAACATCGCAGAATACGAAGGCCTCATAGCTGGCCTGAAAGCTGCGGCAGCTCTGAGGGTGAAGCGCCTCACCGTTAGGGGCGACTCACAGCTCCTTGTCAACTTCTCCAACAAGGTATATGAGCCGAAGGACGAGCACATGGAGGCATACCTCGCGGAGGTGCGCAAGATGGAGAAGCAGTTCCTGGGCCTGGAGTTGCAGCACGTGCCCTGTGGCACCAACAAGGAAGCTGACGACATTGCCGGAGGGCATCCAAGAGGCAGCCCCAAGAGCCTGGCGTCTTCGAGGAGCGGCTCTTCAGGCCATCAGCGACACCACCACTTTAAAGGACAGCTCAGCCTCGGGAGGAACTCCCGCAGCCGCCTGCCACAGGAGCCCCAGCCTGTGGCCCGACTTCGGGAGGGCGCCTACTATTGGCGCTTGAGCCCTAGGAGGGATGCTGGACCAAGGAATTCAAGGAATACCTGATGCAAGGGGCGCTGCCGGAGAAGGAGGAGGACGCGGAGCGCGTGGCCCGGCAAGTCACGACATACTGCATTCGGGACGGTGAGTTGTACAGGAAGCAACCAAATGACGTTTCACTGCGCTGCATCTCCAGAGACCAGGGGAAGGAGTGCTATCTGACATACACGGTGGGGACTGAGGGCACCACTCGTCATCACGAACCCTCGTCGGCAAGGCATTCCGCAGTGATAACCCAAAAGTACAGGGGATCAATTGTAGCCTCTTTCGATAAGTAAGAGTGTCGAACCCAACGAGGAGCTAAAGGTAGAACAAATATTCCCTCAAGTTCTATCGACCACCGATACAACTCTACGCACGCTTGACGTTTGCCTTACCCAGAACGAGTATGAAACTAGAAGTACTTTGTAGATGTTTTTCGATAGGCTTGCAAGAAAGTAAAGAGCACGTAAATAAAGACTAGGGGCTGTTTAGATAAAGACACAACTAAATTAGTTTTAGTAGAGAGCTTTTTGTCACGAGAAAGTTATTTGTCCCTAGGCAATCGATAACTAGACCGGTAATCATTATTGCAATTTTATTTGAGGGAGAGGCATAAGCTAACATACTTTCTCTACTTGGATCATATGCACTTATGCTTGGAACTCTAGCAAGCATCCGCAACTACTAAAGATCATTAAGGTAAAACACAACAATAGCATTAAAGTATCAAGTCCTCTTTATCCCATACGCAAACAACCTACTTACTCGGGTCTGTGCTTCTGTCACTCACGCCACCCACCATAAGCAAATCATGAACGTATTGCAAACCCTACAGCGGGAATCCCTCACGCTTGCGCGACACGGAGAGCACCATAGGACAGCACCAATAATAAAACATGCAACTCAAACCAATCATGATCATCAATTAACCCATAGGACAAAACGGATCTACTCAAACATCATAGGATAGCCATACATCATTGGGAAATAATATATAGCGTTGAGCACCATGTTTAAGTAGATATTACAGCGGGTAAGAGAGAGGTTACACCGCTGCATAGAGGGGGGAAGAGTTGGTGATGATGGCGGTGAAGTTGTTGGTGAAGATTGCGGTGATGATGATGGCCCCCGGTGGCACTCCGGCGCCACCGGAAGCAAAGGGGAGAGGGCCCCCCTTCTTCTTCTTCTTCCTTGACCTCCTCCCTAGATGGGGGAAGGGTTTCCCCTCTGGTCCTTGTCTTCCATGGCGTGGGAGGGGCGAGAGCCCCTCCGAGATTGGATCCGTCTCTCTGTCTCTCTCTGTTTCTGCGTTCCCCCTGATGCCCTTTCACCGTTTCGTATATATATGGAGATCCGTAACTCTGATTGGACTGAAACCTTCGCCGTGATTTTTTTACCAAAAAATAGCTTTCTTGCGGCCGAAGAAGGGCATCAACCGCCTTATGGGTGGCCCACGAGGGTCAGGGGCGCGCCCAGGGGGCAGGCGCCCCCTCCTGCCTCGTGGCCACCTCGGGCACCGTTTCGCGTTGGTCTTTCTCCCAGATTTTCCAAATATTCCAAAAATAAGCTCCGCCCGTTTTTATCCCGTTTGGATTCCGTTTGATATGGATATTTTGCGAAACCAAAAACATGCAACAAACAGGAACTGGCACTGGGCAGTGGATCAATATGTTAGTCCCAAAAATAGTATAAAAAGTTGCCAAAAAGTATATGAAAGTTGCATAATATTGGCATGGAACAATCAAAAATTATAGATACGACGGAGACGTATCAGCATCCCCAAGCTTAATTCCTGCTCGTCCTCGAGTAGGTAAATGATAAAAAAATGATGTGGAATGCTACCTAGCATAATCTTGATCATGTATCTAATCATGGCATGAATATTAAGATATGAGTGATTCAAAGCAATAGTCTATCCTTTGATATAAAAACAATAATACTTCAAGCATACCAACCAAGCAATTATGTCTTATTGAAATAACATAGCCAAAGAAAGCTCATCCCTACAAAATCATATAGTCTGGCTATGCTCCATCTTCACCACACAAAATATTCACATCATGCACAACCCCGATGACAAGCCAAGCAATTGTTTCATACTTTTGACGTTTCTCAAACCTTTTCAACTTTCACGCAATACATGAGTGTGAGCCATGGACATAGCACTATAGGTGGAATAGAATATGATGATGGGGGTTATGTGGAGAAGACAAAAAAGGAGAAAGTCTCACATCGACGCGGCTAATCAACGGGCTATGGAGATGCCCATCAATTGATGTCAATGTGAGGAGTAGGGATTTCCATGCAACGGATGCACTAGAGCTATAAGTGTATGAAAGCTCAAACTGAAACTAAGTGGGTGTGCATCCAACTTGCTTGCTCATGAAGACCTAGGGCATTTGAGGAAGCCCATCGTTGGAATATACAAGCCAAGTTCTATAATGAAAATTCCCACTAGTATAGGAAAGTGATAACTCAAGAGACTCTCTATATGAAGAACATGGTGCTACTTTGAAGCACAAGTGTGGTAAAAGGATAGTAACATTGCCCCTTCTCTCTTTTTCTCTCATTTTTTTTGTTTTCTTTTTTTTCTCTTTTTTTGGGCCTTCTCTTTTTTCGGCCTTTCTCTCTCTCTTTCTTTTTTCCGTCCGGAATCTCATCCCGACTTGTGGGGGAATCATAGTCTCCATCATCCTTTCCTCACTGGGGCAATGCTCTAATAATGATGAGCATCACACTTTTATTTACTTACAACTCAATATTACAACTCGATATCTAGAACAAAGATATGACTCTATATGAATGCCTCCGGCGGTGTACCGGGATGTGCAATGATCTAGCGTAGCAATGACATCAAAAAACGGACAAGCCATGGAAACATCATGCTAGCTATCTTATGATCATGCAAAGCAATATGACAATAAATGCTCAAGTCATGTATATGATGATGATGGAAGTTGCATGGCAATATATCTCGGAATGGCTATGGAAATGCCATAATAGGTAGGTATGGTGGCTGTTTTGAGGAAGATATAAGGAGGTTTATGTGTGATAGAGCGTATCGTATCACGGGGTTTGGATGCACCGGCGAAGTTTGCACCAACTCTCGAGGTGAGAAAGGGCAATGCACGGTACCGAAGAGGCTAGCAATGATGGAAGGGTGAGAGTGCGTATAATCTATGGACTCAACATTAGTCATAAAGAACTCACATACTTATTGCAAAAGTCTATTAGCTATCGAAACAAAGTACTACACGCCTGCTCCTAGGGGGATAGATTGGTAGGAAAAGACCATCGCTCGTCCCCGACCGCCACTCATAAGGAAGACAATCAATAAACACCTCATGGTCCAACTTCGTTACATAACGGTTCACCATACGTGCATGCTACGGGACTTGCAAACCTCAACACAAGTATTTCTCAATTTCATAATTACTCAACTAGCACGAATCTAATATCACCACCTTTATATTGCAAAACTATTGCAAGGAATCAAACATATCATATTCAGTGATCTACAAGTTTTATGTAGGGTTTTATGACTAACCATGTGAATGACCAGTTCCTGTCATCTCTCTAAATAGATATAAGTGAAGCAAGAGAGTTTAATTCTTTCTACAAAAGATATGCCCACGCTCTAACAAATATAAGTGAAGCAAAAGAGTATTCTACAAATGGCGGTTTTCTATGTGAAGAGAAACCGGCAACCCAAACTTCAAATGATATAAGTGAAGCACATGAAGCATTCTATAAAGCCATACTCAAAAGATATAAGTGAAGTGCAAAGAGCATTCTATAAATCAACCAAGGACTATCTCATACCAGCATGGTGCATAAAAGAAAAATGAAAACTAAAGCAAAAGACGCTCCAAGATTTGCACATATTGCATGAACGAAACGAATCCGAAAACATACCGATAGTTGTTGAAGAAAGAGGGGATGCCTTCCGGGGCATCCCCAAGCTTAGACGCTTGAGTCTCCTTGAATATTTACTTGGGGTGCCTTGGTCATCCCCAAGCTTGAGCTCTTGCCTCTCTTCCTTCTTCTCACATCGAGACCTCCTCGATCATCGAACACTTCATCCACCCAAAACTTCAACAGAAACTCGGTAAGATCCGTTAGTATAATAAAGCAAATCACTACTCTAAGTACTGTTGCAAACCAATTCATATTTTGTTTTTGCATTGTGTCTACTGTAGTATAACTTTTTCATGGCTTAATCCACTGATATAAATTGATAGTTTCATCAAAACAAGCAAACTATGCATCAAAAACAGAATCTGTCTAAAACAGAACAGTCTGTAATAATCTGAACATTAACCATACTTCTGGTACTTGAAACATTCTGCCAAAATTAGGAAAAATAAACAATTTGTATATAAAGACAATGCAAAAAGAATCAGAACCATTTGACGTTCCAGTAAAAAATGAAAAATTGCGCACTACAGCCAAAGTTTCTGTCCTGCACCGTACAAACCAACAAGCTTTGTAAACATCCTAAAGGCAAACCTTGGCACATTATTTTTATAATACAACGGAATTGTACAAGGGGATAATTATTTTTGTTGAAAAGTTTCTGTAATCAAGATTCACAAAGTTTCTGTGAGCATGAACAAGGTTCAAGGAGCTCTCCCACTTCAACAATGCTTGTCTTTCTCACTTTCACTTACCTTTTTGAAAAAGTTTTGGGTTCCCCTCTTTATTTCTGTTGTTTTTAAACTATATGAAAGCACTCAACAGAAATAAATGACTCTCTAAAACTTCCGGGTTGTCTCCCTGGCAGCGCTTTCTTTAAAGCCATTAAGCTAGACATATAGTGCTCAAGTAATGAATCCACCCGGAGCCCAAGGTATATCAAAGCCAATTTTAATTAGCAATGATTTGTAATTTAGTAGTGAGCACAAGGTAACATATATCAAGCAATGTCGAAGTCTAACTCTCTTCCTATGCATCGGCATGTCATAAAAGAACAATTCATGCACACTTAGTAAAGGCCAATGCATAGTATAAGCAGTTTCTTGCAATTTTATCGTGTTGGAAACATAGAGAGGTGGAGATATAGTTCCTCTCTCATAATAATTGCAAGTAGGAGCAGCAAGCACATGCATATTATATTCATCAAAATCATCATGCATAATAGTAAAAGGCAACCCATCAATATAATCCTTAATAAGAGCAAACTTCTCCGATATGGTGTAGTCGGGAGAATTCAAAAAGATAATAGGACTATCATGCATGGGTGCAATAGCAACAATTTCATGCTTAACATAAGGAACTATAGCAAGTTCATATCCATAAGCATAATTCATATTGGCATCTTGGCCACAAGCATAGCAAGCATCATCAAAAAGGGATATTTCAAAAGAATCAACGGGATCATAATAGTCATCATTGCAATCATCCTTCGGTAAGCACGAAGGGGAATTAAACAATGTATGAGTTGAAGAGTTACTCTCATTAGAAGGTGGGCACGGGTGATCAATCCGCTCTTCCTCCTTTTGTTCTTCGCTCTCCACCTCATCTTTTTCATCCAATGAGCTCACAGTTTCATCAATTTCTTCTTCCATAGATTCCTGCAAAATATTAGTCTCTTCTTGGACAGCGGAGACTTTCTCAATAAGTGCATTAATATCGTAATTGTATTCATAATTCTCATAACAATATTTAAGGATAGCTAAATTTTCAGGTCTATAAACCGAATCATCAAAATCTTCAAACTCTTTAAACATAGATTCAATTTCATAACCACCCATAAAAGCAACAAATTCTTCTATTTGTTCCACATCATAGTAATCATATATACCATTAGCATAAGAGGCTAAGGTTTTATTATCATTAAATTTGCATGAAAAGGGAAGGTGTGGAGCCTTCATCCTAGAGCAACAAGTATAATCATATCTCAAGCATAGTTGCATAGCATACCACTTCAACATATAAATTTGATCCCATAATAGTTTCCCTTTTTGTGTCAAGCGATAATCCCTAAAGTATTCACGTTGATCCAATGTTACTCCCATTACAAAGTTGAATGGGGTTTTCTCAGGATTATCAAAGTAATACATAATATCTTTCACATAATGAGCATCGAGGGTTTTAGGAGGTTCCCCATCTCCATGAGCAGCAAGTACACCTAATTTTTTTGGTATTTCGTGTTCCATATCCATAACTAAAGATAGAGAACAACTAAGAACAGCAAATAAAAATTACTTAGTGATAAAGCAAACAAGCACACACGAGAATATTCACCCCACGCTATGACTCCCCGGCAACGACGCCAGAAAAAGGTCTTGATAACCCACAAGTATAGGGGATCAATTGTAGCCTCTTTCGATAAGTAAGAGTGTCAAACCCAACAGGGAGCTAAAGGTAGAACAAATATTCCCTCAAGTTCTATCGACCACCGATACAACTCTATGCACGCTTGACGTTTGCCTTACCTAGAACGAGTATGAAACTAGAAGTACTTTGTAGATGTTTTTGGATAGGCTTGCAAGAAGTAAAGAGCACGTAAGTAAAGACTAGGGGCTGTTTAGATAAAGACACAACTAAATTAGTTTTAGTAGAGAGCTTTTTGTCACGAGAAAGTTATTTGTCCCTAGGCAATCGATAACTAGACCGGTAATCATTATTGCAATTTTATTTGAGGGAGAGGCATAAGCTAACATACTTTCTCTACTTGGATCATATGCACTTATGATTGGAACTCTAGCAAGCATCCGCAACTACTAAAGATCATTAAGGTAAAACACAACAATAGCATTAAAGTATCAAGTCCTCTTTATCCCATACGCAAACAACCTGCTTACTCGGGTATGTGCTTCTGTCACTCACGCCACCCACCATAAGCAAATCATGAACACATTGCAAACCCTACAGCGGGAATCCCTCATGCTTGCGCGACACGGAGAGCACCATAGGACAGCACCAATAATAAAACATGAAACTCAAACCAATCATGATCATCAATTAACCCATAGGACAAAACAGATCTACTCAAACATCATAGGATAGCCATACATCATTGGTAAATAATATATAGCGTTGAGCACCATGTTTAAGTAGAGATTACAGCGAGTAAGAGAGAGGTTACACCGTTGCATATAGGGGGGAAGAGTTGGTGATGATGGCGGTGAAGTTGTTGGTGAAGATTGCGGTGATGATGATGGCCCCCGGTGGCACTCCGGCGCCACCGAAAGCAAGGGGGAGAGGGCCCCCATTCTTCTTCTTCTTATTCTTCCTTGACCTCCTCCCTAGATGGGAGAAGGGTTTCCCCTCTGGTCCTTGGCTTCCATGGTGTGGGAGGGGCGAGAGTCCCTCCGAGATTGGATCTGTCTCTCTGTCTCTCTCTGTTTCTGCGTTCCCCCTGGTGCCCTTTCACCGTTTCGTATATATATGGAGATTCGTAACTCCGATTGGACTGAAACCTTCGCCGTGATTTTTTACCAAAAAATTAGCTTTCTTGCGGCCGAAGAAGGGCATCAACCGCCTTACGGGTGGCCCACGAGTGTCAGGGGTGCGCCCAGGGGGGCAGGCGCGCCCCTGCCTCGTGGCCACCTCGGGCACCGTTTCGCATTGATCTTTCACCCAGATTTTCCAAATATTCCAAAAATAAGCTCCGTCCGTTTTTATCCCGTTTGGATTCCGTTTGATATGGATATTCTGTGAAACCAAAAACATGCAACAAACAAGAACTGGCACTGGGCACTGGATCAATATGTCCCAAAAATAGTATAAAAAGTTGCCAAAAAGTATATGAAAGTTGCATAATATTGGCATGGAACAATAAAAAATTATAGATACGGCGGAGACGTATCACGCAGCGGATTCTACTGGCCCACGGCGCTCAACGACGCAACCGAGCTGGTGAAGTCCTGTGAAGCCTGCCAGTTCCACGCCAAGCAGATCCATCAGCCGGCTCAGGGCCTCCAGACCATCCCACTCACATGGCCGTTCGCGGTCTGGGGGCTGGATATCTTGGGCCCGTTCCCTCGAGCGCCTGGGGGCTACCGCTACCTCTACGTCGCCATTGACAAGTTCACCAAGTTGGCGGAGGTGGAAGCCGTCCGCACCATCCCAGCTGGCTCCGTGGTCAAGTTCATCAAGGGTCTCGTGAGCCGCTTCGGGGTCCCCAACCACATCATCACCAACACCGGCTCGCAGTTCACTAGTAATCTCTTCAAGACATACTATGCTAACCTTGGAACACAGATCTGCTACGCTTCGGTGGCACACCCCAGGAGCAACGGTCAGGCCGAACGCGCCAATGCAGAGGTCCTGAGGGGCCTCAAGACCAGGACTTTCAAGAAGAAGCTCGAGGCCTGCGGCAGGGGCTGGTACGACGAGCTCCAGTCCGTGCTGTGGTCCATCCGCACCACCACCACCAAGCCGACGGGCGAGACCCCATTCTTCCTTGTCTACGGAGCAGAAGCGGTCCTCCCTCACGAGGTCAAGCATCGCTCCGCACGGGTCCTGGCGTTTGATGAAACGCAACAGGACGCCACGCGGGGGATGGACCTCGTGCTGGGGGAGGAACGCCGCCGCGAAGCCGCACTGCGGGCGGCAAGGTATCAGCAGGCGCTGCGGCGATACCACTGCCGCAACATCCGCTCCATGACGCTCGAGGCGGGTCCTCTCCAGGGAAGGGCTGCATAAGCTCTCACCCATGTGGGAGGGCCCGTTCAAGGTCGTCCATGTCTCCTGGCCTGGCGCTGCGCGCCTGGAGACACAGGACGGGGTACCCATCCAGAATGCCTGGAACATCCAGCACCTCCGGAAGTTCTACCCATGAAGAAAGGCCCAGTGCCTGTGAAGAAGGCCCAGTGCCTGTGAAGATCGCCACCCGTGACAATCTCACGTAATAACGAGTGGGGCCGTACACGCCCCGGAGTCTCAGGAGTGCCGCCCTCGGGCCTCGGGGGCTCCCTCCCACGTCCTAGTGGCAGCACTTAGCTCCGCGCTGGTGAGAAGACTTGAAGACTAGACTAGGTGCCGGACGCGGCTTTTTATTTGCTTTCCGTAGTTGGCTCGCCTCCTTTTAATTGAAGTTTGCCTCTGGTGTTCCTTGCTGATTTGGTTCCGCCTCCTTTTGCTGCTGTTTTCGACTCCAGTTTAACCTGCTCTCTCTCTCTCTCTCTCGCATACCTCGCAAGGGGGCTAGGCAGGTGCCCTCGCGAGCGTTTTTGCTTTTCTCCGCCTTCCGTCTACTTTTTCGTGAGGCACCCTCGTTCGAGCCCACAAGCTGGCGCATCTCTCCTAATCCGTGCCCCTCGGGTACCGCGATATGAAGCGCTGGGTCAAGGCTCGGGTGAACGAGAAGCCTCCTAGCGAGCTTCCTAATGATTTTTTGCAGTTCCTAAGCACCCACTGAGTCAAGGAAGGCCTTGACAGGCACGAGGAAACAAGTGCCTCATGAAGAGGAAGCTACCCCGAACATGCCAAGCTAAGTTGTCTCTACACAAAACAACGGCACAACACAGAAACGATAAGCATAACGTAGTGATTGAGGAATCACGGTTCGATACACGCCCCTCCGGGGCCCATACTGGTTTCTTTTTTGATACAGGAAGGAAAGGAAGAACAAAATAAAAGTGGCACCTACCCACACAGTGGTTCACGCGGGCGGGCTCTTGGCGTTGTCCTGAGCTCAGCCGGACCCCTCCTCGCGCTTCACGGAGGCGCGGCGACGAGCACTACAAAAAAATACACTTCCGTGATGATACGTGTTTGTCACAGTAGGTCGCGTTTTTTGTCGTGCATGCACATCCATGACAAAGTTATGACAGAATGACGATAGTCATGCCTGTGCTGTCGTAGAAGTGTTCCATGACATTACCAAAATTATCATCACGGAAGTGTCCACTTCCATGACGATAAATCACGCGTCACAGAAGTGCTTTCATCAAGGATGACCGACACGTGGCATCCACCGTAACGGAACGCCGTTAAACTATCGGGTCCGGTTTTGGATCCGATAACCCGTTAACAGCACTGACCGATGGGGATTTTCCACGTGTAAAATTCTGATTGGCTGACGGAAACACGTGTCAGCTCCGCGTTGGCACAGGTGTCACTCATCCTATGGGCGAGATGCGCCTATGATATGTTGACACGTGGACCGTCCCAAAAGTGGCCCATAAAGTTTAAATGGGCCGGCCCAACTAAAGGCCCATAAGATTTTGCGGTCCATAATGGGCCAGCCCAGGAAAAGGCCCATGAGATTTTGCGTATCATAATGGGCCAGCCCAGCTAAAGGCCCACGAGATTTTGCGGGCCATAATGGGCCGGCCCAACTAAAGGCCCGCGAGATTTTGCGGACCATAATGGGCCGGCCCAGCTAAAGGCCCAACATTCTCAGTTAAGGCCCGTACGACTAGTGTCAAATCGGCCCATCAACGGCTTGTCCTAAACTTGTCATCATCGCGGCCCATGGTCAGTTCTGGCCCGTTAACAGTCTGCTAAGTATATGGGCCGAATTACGACCCGGTGTATTTCCAGCGTGTTAAAGGTCCTGCTTCATTTGGGCCCATTTACAGGCGATCAAAACTTTCGGCCCATAAACGACCGTGAAGGATTTGGGTCATATTCGGCCATGTCTGACATTCGGCCTGTTAGAGGCCCACTATAGATTTGGGCCACTTTCGGCCTTGTGATTTTCGGCCTTTTAACATCGGACGAAATCCATGGGCCATATGTGGCCCAACGTCACATCGAGCCCATTAACGACCCATATAAAAATGACGATAATCTAGCCCGACCGAACTTCCGGCCTGTTAAAGGCCCGTGTATTAGGTCGGCGCATTTACGGCCCATCCGAATTTTGGCCTGTGAAAGATCCGCATCGTAAATGGGCCCAATCTCACTTTCAGCCTTTTAAAGGCCCATATTTTTTATGGGCTCGAGATATTTACACATGTAAACGGCCTATTGTTACTAAGGGCCCAAACTATGTTTAGGCCTGTTAAAGGCCCACTATGGGCACATGCCTACCAGAAAAATATGAAATCTTATGCTGATTTAGGCCCAGATATTTTTAGTGGGCTACATGCAAATTTCGGCGCATAATCGTTTTTAGCCCAATTGGAATGGGCCCGACGAATGTAGGCATGTTGGGCTCCTATGAAGCTTTCGGCCGAATACATTACTAAGATAAACCTACACTATACAAAAATAGCATCGTAATTATTGCAGCCTTTGGCAGCATCATAAATGATGTATCACAACAAAAGGCGTGTTGGCATAAAGTTTACAGTCCTTGCAGATAAAAGCACCATCAGATGTATAGAAACACAGATCATTTGACCTGAGTTGTGACGCCCCCGATTTGACCGTACACTCATCATGCACGCAAATGTGTACGATCAAGATCAGGGACTCACGGGAAGATACCACAACACAACTCTACAACATAAATAAGTCATACAAGCATCATAATACAAGCCAGGGGCCTCGAGGGCTCGAATACATGTGCTCGATCATAGACGAGTCAGCGGAAGCAACAATATCTGAGTACAGACATAAGTTAAACAAGTTTGCCTTAAGAAGGCTAGCACAAACTGGGATACAGATCGAACGAGGCGCAGGCCTCCTGCCTGGGATCCTCCTAACTACTCTTGGTCGTCGTCAGCGGGATGCACGTAGTAGTAGGCACCTCCAGTGTCGTAGGAGTCGTCGTCGACGGTGGCGTCTGGCTCCTGGACTCCAGCATCTGGTTGCGACAACCAGGTAGAAAGGAAAGGGGGAAAAGAGGAAGGAAAGCAACCGTGAGTACTCATCCAAAGTACTCGCAAGCAAGGAGCTACACTACATATGCATGGGTATATGTGTAAAGGGCCATATCAGTGGACTGAACTGCAGAATGCCAGAATAAGAGGGGGATAGCTAGTCCTGTCGAAGACTACGCTTCTGGCCACCTCCATCTTGCAGCATGTAGAAGAGAGTAGATGGTAAGTTCACCAAGTAGCATCGTATAGCATAATCCTACCCGGCGATCCCCTCCTCGACGCCCTGTTAGAGAGCGATCACCGGGTTATATCTGGCACTTGGAAGGGTGTGTTTTATTAAGTATCCAGTTCTAGTTGTCATAAGGTCAAGGTACAACTCCGGGTCGTCCTTTTACCGAGGGACACGGCTATTCGAATAGATAAACTTCCCTGCAGGGGTGCACCACATAACCCAACACACTCGATCCCATTTGGCCGGACACACTTTTCTGGGTCATGCCCGGCCTCGTAAGATCAACACGTCGCAGCCCCACCTAGGCTCAACAGAGAGGTCAACACGCCGGTCTAAATCCTATGCGCGCAGGTGTCTGGGCCCATCGCCCATTGCACACCTGCACGTTGCGTACGCGGCCGGAAGCAGACCTAGCCTAGCAGGCGTTCCAGTCCAATCCGGCGCGCGCCGCTCCGTCGCTGACGTCAAGAAGAGCTTCGGCTGATACCACGACGTCGAGTGCCCATAACTGTTCCCGCGTAGTTGGTTAGCGCGTATAGACCAAATGGCCAGACTCAGATCAAATACCAAGATCTCGTTAAGCGTGTTAAGTATCCGCGAACGCCGACCAGGGCCAGGCCCACCTCTCTCCTAGGTGGTCTCAACCTGCCCTGTCGCTCCGCCACAAAGTAACAGTCGGGGGCCGTCAGGAACCCAGGCCCACCTCTACCGGGATGGAGCCACCTGTCCTTTCAGCCCCCTCATCAGAATCACTTGCGGGTACTCAACGAGCCGACCTGACATTAGTCACCACATGTGTCATGTATATAAAGTATATAGTATATACCCGTGATCACCTCCCGAAGTGATCACGGCCCAATAGTATAGCATGGCAGACGGACAAGAGTGTAGGGCCACTGATGGAACACTAGCATCCTATACTAAGCAGTAGGATAGCAGGTAAGGGTAACAACTGTAGCAACAATGACAGGCTATGCAGCAGAATAGGATTAACCGAAAGCAGTAACATGCTACACTACTCTAATGCAAGCTGTATAGAGAAGAATAGGCGATATCTGGTGATCAAGGGGGGGGGGCTTGCCTGGAAGCTCTGTTGTACAGGAAGAAAGGTCGTCGGTGATGTAGTCGTACTCGGTGGCATCAGCACCGGTCTCGGGGTCTACCGGAGAAGAAGAGGGGGAAGAAACAGTAAATACGGAGCAAACAAAGCATCACAAAACATAACGAGGCAATACACGGTGCTAGGTATGCCCTAACGCGGTAGTAGGTGATACCGGCGAAGGGGGAAAACATCCGGGAAAGTATTCCCAGTGTTTGACGTTTTCGGACAGACGGACCAGAGGGGAAAAGTTCCATGTTTGCTATGCTAGGGACGTGTGGCTGACAAACAGACTACGTATTCGGATTCGTCTCGTCGTTCTGAGCAACTTTCATGTACAAAGTATTTTCATCCGAGCTACGGATTATTTTATATTAATTTTTAAATATTTAATTTATTTTTTGAATTAACAGAATTAATTCAATTAGAAAATGCAATTATGACATCAGCATGATGCCAGGGTGATGTCAGCAGTTAACTAGTCAGTTGACCTAGTCAAACTGACATGTGGGTCCTACTGTCATTGTCTGAGACTAACTAAGCAGGTTTAATTAGTTTAGTTAATTGATTAGGTTAATTAAACTCAATTAATTTAGTTATTTAATTAAGTTAATTAAGTTAATATTTTTATATTTTTATTTATTTATTTATTTATATCTTTTTTTTATCATTTTCGTTCTCAGGGCGTGGGCCCCGTTTGTCATTGGCCCAGAGGCCATACAGGGCGCGAGCGACGGGTTACGGGCGCGCCCCATTCGGGCGCACGCCTAGGGGCACGCGGGCGTGGGCGCTGGCGGCCTCGGCGGGGCACGGCGCCGGCCAGGGATGGGCGCAGGGGCGCAACCCGCCCAGTGCGGGGGGAGGTTGCCGGTGACTGGGGAGGCCGTGGCGAGGCGGGCAGTCGCCCGGGCCCTAGCCGCGGAGGGCGTGCCGGCGGGGAATGCGGTCGCCGCGGGCGAGCGGCTTGGCGAAGGCCGGCGCTGGCCAGGGGGCAGCGCGCGTGGGCCGCCGTCAAGCAGGGGTGCGCGGTTGCGGGCGCGAGCGTGCGCGAGGGAAGGAGAGGGCAGGGCACGGGGTGGCAAGTGCGGCCCGGAGCGCGAGCTCCGCCACACGGGCTTGGCGATGTGGGTGCGGCTGTGGCCGCGCGAGGGCCCGCGTGTGAGGGCGAGGTAGGGCGCGGGCCAGCGGTGGACGGCGCCGCGAGGAGGGAGAAGAGGTCGGGGCGCGGTGAACGGCTACGGGTGCGCTGCGTCGGTGGGCGGAGGCGTGGTCGAAGCCGCCGGGTGGGCGACGGCGTGGCCGACGCTGTGGTGTGCGTGCGCGCGGTCGACCTCGAGCAGAGGCAAGGAAGGGGGAGGACGAGGCCTCACCGCGGAAGCGTAGGGTCAGGGGCAGTGGGGCGCGGGGAGCGACTTGGGGAGAAGGACGAGGACGACGGGGACGGAGAGGAGGAGCAGGCCGGCGGGGGAGCGCTCCGGGCGGCGGCGGCGTCCTGCCGTGGGGGCAGCGACCTCCTCCCCCGATCCCGATCCAATCGGGGAGAGAGGGGGCAGATATTCTCGTGGGGGGGGAGTGGGGTGTCGGTGGGGTGGGTTACGGGGGGTGAGGGGATAAGGAGTGGGGGTGGGTGGCCGGCTGGGCCTGGTGGGTTGGCCCAGTTGGGCCACGGTCCAGGGGGGTTTTCTTCCTCTCTTTTCTTTTTAGTTTTGTTTTCTGTTTTTTGTGTTTTCCCCTTTTCTTTTATTTATTACTCTTTTCTGTTTTAGCTTAGTTTCCTTTTATTTTTGATTTAGCAAAATACCAAAATGGTACCTACTTTGACGTTACCAAATATGCCACTGCCACATTAACTAGCTACGTAAACTAAAATAGTTCTGCAATTATTTATTATTTAACAGTATTTAAATAATAGTTTTCGCTACTGTTTTATTTATCTTATAGCATCTAAACGTTTTATAAAAGTAGGGTTTCTTCACCATAACTGCCTATGCAATAGTTGTCACAACCCGAACATTTTAGTTTTAACATTTGAAATTTTTTGTTGTTTGCCTTGATTTTGAATTTGAATTTGAATCGGTTTCAATTCAACGCGAGTTTATCATTAGTAACCGAGGTGACGTGGCATCATTACGAGGGGGTTACTGTAGCCTAATTATCCGGGCATCACAATTCTCCTCCACTACAAGAAATCTCGTCCCGAGATTTTAAGAGGTGGAATAAGGGGAAAAGTTGTGGTTGCGAAATTCTAACAGATCTTCTCAGTCTTGATTGCTCTTCCCGAAGTAGTCGATCCTTTTTGTTGATGTCTTCAGTTCTCTGTTTCAGGGCATAGTGACAAAGTTGTCATTCTTCCTTGATGATCTTCATCGTACTTACGGAAAAAATAAGAGGGGTATCCCGGGAGAACGGACCCTTGCAAGGTTGACTATCTGGTAGATAACGTCGGGGAAGGTGGCGGAAAGTAACTCTCGAATTGAAACCTTAGAAAATATCAAGAGCAAGGTAAGAAGGTCTCATGAGAAGTTTCGAGCGGGCAGGCAATCGTTCGTTACCTGAAACAGAGTGTGAAAGGGTTTCAGAGCGATGGGAATAAGTATTGCATCTGATACCAGAACAGATCACAAGAAGGTGGCTCGTGACAACACACAAATCCAAGAGCAAATGATACTTCAGAATAAAGGATATACAGGAGAGTCAGGTTTTGATCCTGTGGAACTGTGGGTTATGGGCCCACCATGTGCGTTCAAAGCAAGAAGGTGTTATATGTTGCACGGTCATGATAGCAAGGCAAGTCAGAGGATAGTCTGTCGGTTATGTCGGCAACAACATCGGTACCAAGGGCGAGGGACGAAGAGAACCATTCTCCTGCTCGTTGAACGAGGCGGACCAATAGGCAAAGTTCACGTCCATCGGTGGTTACCGGAATGCTATCAACAATAGTAACAGGGTCTTACTGACAGAGTTATACACCGAGGTGTTCACATAAGCAGGGAATTAATGCTGCTTAGATCAAAGTGATCACCAGAAAGGTTAAAGAAAACAATGGAAAGGAAAAGGTGTTTATTAGATTAACAGAACAATGGAAAGGAAAATGTGTTTAAACACATATTTCAGGGGTATATCCTTCCCAAGGGTAAGCAGAGCATGATATCCATGATTGGATAGAAGTAGAAAACTCTTTAGGTAAGGGGAGAGAAATTTCATGACATTACCCATACAACGGTGTTTGGATAATTGAGCAAGAAAACATTTAGCATTGGGCTTCAAATGTTCTTGTCGAAAATCGGAGTACCACAGACATGCTTCGGGATAGCATTGACATGGTCTTCAAGCAAGGGTCGGACTTTGGATACTCAATGGATGCATCAGGAATAACTTTAGAATAAGTCTTACAATTTCCTCGTGGAAGAATGGATAACCTTGCTGAAAGGAAGAACTATAACAATAGGTCCTCCGGTCAAGTGTGCTAGGCATGACATCACCTTACCGGGTCATATAAAGACCAATGTTATAACTCTTGAAAATATGCTCCAACCATCATAGCTGACCGAGATTCAGATCTGATCGGTGTCAAAATACCTCAGACTCGGGATGCCTGAGAGGAAAAGGTGTAATACAAATTGACGAGATGACATTGTAAGATTCTCGGGAAATGAACTATGAAAGCAAGTTCCGAAACAAGAGTTCATCATTAAACCAAGGGGAGGTGAGGAGGTGACTGATTGACTCAGCGACAATCTATTGAGACTTCCAGAAGATGGATTTCCACAACTATGTGAACAAGGAGATATCATTAGCTAGGTCGAATGACTTAATGATGTATGCTCGAGGAAAACATACACAGTTAAACATTGGTTGAAATGTGTACCCGAAATATGGGCTAGGTAGCACGATCAATGTTCGAAAGATGATTGATTAAGCCATAGACGTAGAATGAAACTATAGACCAATAACTTCAAAGCAATAGGGTTGCTAGAAGTTTAGAATCTACACATCACACACCATTTGTCGATATTTCATTTAGAAACTACACGGGGACCAAGAAAGAATGGTGATGGTGAGAAGTATCACTGTACCAAGAATTCTTAAGAGGTGGAGTAATGCTCACGACATCCTTGACATCAAAGATGGTAATACTCCACGGTAGAACATAACATAAGTTGGATAGCAGGGAAATCAAGATAGAACACAAAATATGAACAAGTTTGTGTTGGGGGGAGGCAAGAATGTTGTCGATGATAACACAATTTATCGAGGGGCAAGGATGGTATTTCTCATCCTGAATTTCGACACACAACTTGGAAGAAGTCAAATTGTTGACAATGATCATGACAGATTTGTCGAGAGGTTTTCAAGAAGATGTAATTGATCGACGATGACATCAAGTCAAGGGAATGATGAAAGCGAAAGGTTATTGGAACCACGAGTAGGACACAAACTCGAAATCAAGTTTGCCATTCAAGGAGAAGTGATATGGCGAGGAAGATCGACGCAAGATTAGCTCACTATCGAAATTTGTGCGCTAGGAAGGTCCAGGTAGCACAGTTAAAATCGGCACGATAATGACATAGCCGAGCAGGCTAGGAATGACTTGAAGGATTATTAAACTCGTAAGCAACAAAAATAACTTAGAGTTATTGAATCGGAGTGCGGAATTGATTCACTTATCGGTGTCCTTGAGGGGTTCTAACAACTCAGAACCCGTTGGAAAAATGGAATCGGCAAGAATATTAGTTGATGAAGAACTCATAAGAAGTTAAGTAGTTCCTTGGCATTCTCGAGATACCAGGGGGGTAATACTCGACGACAGACCAAAGTAGAGGTTGGACGGGGGTATTGCTCTGCAGAGGACAAGTGCTTAAACTTGCACGAGAATGGTATTTAAAGGAGAACATGGTCGGAACCATGATTGCAAAAGGATCAATACACAGATACTAGACGATATCATATCAAGGAAATAGTTATTATTACAAGCAGCTTCTATGATAGTATCTACATCGTGTCCATGGGCATGAACACAAAGTTCAAGGTCGACTCCCACTTCTGCAATGCATAACCTTTCATTCACTTCTCATTTTCAAAGAAGTTGTAGTGTTAAAATTTTATCTGGCAAAATACCAGAAGAGTATGACTCATGAAAACTTTCGAGTTCACACATATTATGGAAGGCATAGGTTCAACCCATCGGGGCATCGTGGAAACATATACCACAAGCTTCAATAGTAAAAATCACCAGCTCAAAAGCAGAGCATGGATGGCCAAATCAAGGAATAGGATTTACCAAAGGCATTATGTATCAGGGAAAGAACTTCCAAAGTGATTGAATATGAAGGACGTTGTCGGATAAAATCCAACAAGGTTCTGATGGTCCATAAGGGATCTGGTGTGAGCATCGGTACTCAACCAGAAGAAAAAAAAAGCATGTAAGGAGATAAGATGATAGAAACAATTGACTACTTCAAAGCTCATTTGCAAAAGAATTATGAATTCCAAGACAAGGGATCAGAAGCAATGCTCTTATTTGGGATGGATAAGCTGAATAGCCTTAGGGGTACAAACGACGACGATTTGATTGGTCGAGATCCAGCTCATGTTAAAAATGATGTCTGAGCCGGAAGGATGAATTCTAGGATTTGATTGAGGATTGCGAGCAGTCGTGACATTTTGAATCAACAGACTCAAAATGATAATGACAAGGGATGCCAATAAGATTACGAGACTTATGGGATTAACCATAATGCAGGCAAGCAAGAATTTCAAGAGCAATAGGCTGCTGAGGATTTTTGAAAGATAGAATGGTATTTCGAAGACTTTGTGAAACATACGGACAACTAGGGAGGGGCGGATACTCAGGAAGTGCGAGGAATCATCCATAGGGGTATTCATGTGGCAAAGAACTGCAAAGCAGTAGGCACAAGATATTCTCGGGTCAATAGAGAGAATTTTGGGGTATCTTGTAATAACAAGATCAGCTGGGAATAAAAGCAAGAACGACAGGTGTAAGCATTTATCCATAAGGATATTTCGGTGGTAGGGAATTGCAAAAGCAACGGGCACAAGGTCTCGAGAGAATATCGGAGAGTATCTTCGAAATCTTCTGGTGCAGTCGACGATCATCTGGACTAAAGGGGCTCTCCGGGAGAAAGTATTTTCGAGAACCTAAAGTTAGATTTTAGTAAATTCATTAAACCCGAATAGGAAAGAGTTCGGAGTCCTAGAGTAAGGATCGAGGAGTAAAAGATCCTAATACCACCCAATGGCGACGTGGGCCCGTAAGCCACACGGCCATGTTAGTAAAAGTTTTTTTCAATGACTAGACTCGACTTCGGCCAAGGAGTTGGAAAGGGGGATTCCTACAGGCAGTTGGCTCTGATACCAACTTGTGACGCCCCTGATTTGATCGTACACTAATCATGCACGCAAATGTGTACGATCAAGATCAGGGACTCACGGGAAGATATCACAACACAACTCTACAACATAAATAAGTCATACAAGCATCATAATACAAGCCAGGGGCCTCGAGGGCTCGAATACATGTGCTCGATCATAGACGAGTTAGCGGAAGCAACAATATCTGAGTACAGACATAAGTTAAACAAGTTTGCCTTAAGAAGGCTAGCACAAACTGGGATACAGATCGAACAAGGCGCAGGCCTCCTGCCTGGGATCCTCCTAACTACTCCTGGTCGTCGTCAGCGGGCTGCACGTAGTAGTAGGCACCTCCAGTGTCGTAGGAGTCCTCGTCGACGGTGGCGTCTGGCTCCTGGACTCCAGCATCTAGTTGCGACAACCAGGTAGAAAGGAAAGGGGGAAAAGAGGAAGGAAAGCAACCGTGAGTACTCATCCAAAGTACTCGCAAGCAAGGAGCTACACTACATATGCATGGGTATATGTGTAAAGGGCCATATCAGTGGACTGAACTGCAGAATGCCAGAATAAGAGGGGGATAGCTAATCCTGTCGAAGACTACGCTTTTGGCCACCTCCATCTTGCAGCATGTAGAAGAGAGTAGATGGTAAGTTCACCAAGTAGCATTGTATAGCATAATCCTACCCGGCGATCCCCTCCTCGACGCCCTGTTAGAGAGCGATCACTGGGTTATATCTGGCACTTGGAAGGGTGTGTTTTATTAAGTATCCAGTTCTAGTTGTCATAAGGTCAAGGTACAACTCCGGGACGTCCTTTTACCGTGGGACACAACTATTCGAATAGATAAACTTCCCTGCAGGGGTGCACCACATAACCCAACACGCTCGATCCCATTTGGCCGGACACACTTTTCTGGGTCATGCCCGGCCTCGTAAGATCAACACGTCGCAGCCCCACCTAGGCTCAACAGAGAGGTCAACACGCCGGTCTAAATCCTATGCGCGCAGGGGTCTGGGCCCATCGCCCATTGCACACCTGCACGTTGCGTACGCGGCCGGAAGCAGACCTAGCCTAGCAGGCGTTCCAGTCCAATCCGGCGCGCGCCGCTCCGTCGCTGACGTCAAGAAGAGCTTCGGCTGATACCACGACGTCGAGTGCCCATAACTGTTCCCGCGTAGTTGGTTAGTGCGTATAGACCAAATGGCCAGACTCAGATCAAATACCAAGATCTCGTTAAGTGTGTTAAGTATCCACGAACGCCGACCAGGGCCAGGCCCACCTCTCTCCTAGGTGGTCTCAACCTGCCCTGTCGCTCCGCCACAAAGTAACAGTCGGGGGTCGTCAGGAACCCAGGCCCACCTCTACCGGGATGGAGCCACCTGTCCTTTCAGCCCCCTCATCAGAATCACTTGCGGGTACTCAACGAGCCAACCTGACTTTAGTCACCACATGTGTCATGTATATAAAGTATATAGTATATACCCGTTATCACCTCCCGAAGTGATCACGGCCCAATAGTATAGCATGGCAGACGGACAAGAGTGTAGGGCCACTGATGGAACACTAGCATCCTATACTAAGCAGTAGGATAGCAGGTAAGGGTAACAACTGTAGCAACAATGACAGGCTATGCAGCAGAATAGGATTAACCGAAAGCAGTAACATGCTACACTACTCTAATGCAAGCTGTATAGAGAAGAATAGGCGATATCTGGTGATCAAGGGGGGGGGCTTGCCTGGAAGCTCTGTTGTACAGGAAGAAGGGTCGTCGGTGATGTAGTCGTACTCGGTGGCATCAGCACCGGTCTCGGGGTCTACCGGAGAAGAAGAGGGGGAAGAAACAGTAAATACGGAGCAAACAAAGCATCACAAAACATAACGAGGCAATACACGATGCTAGGTATGCCCTAACGCTGTAGTAGGTGATACCGGCGAAGGGGGAAAACATCCAGGAAAGTATTCCCGGTGTTTGACGTTTTCGGACAGACGGACCGGAGGTGAAAAGTTCCATGTTCTCTATGCTAGGGACGTGTGGGTGACAAACAGACTATGTATTCGGATTCGTCTCGTCGTTCTGAGCAACTTTCATGTACAAAGTATTTTCATCCAAGCTACGGATTATTTTATATTAATTTTTAAATATTTAATTCATTTCTTGAATTAACAGAATTAATTTAATTAGAAAATGCAATTATGACATCAGCATGATGTCAGGGTGATGTCAGCAGTCAACTAGTCAGTTGACCTAGTCAGACTGACATGTGAGTCCTACTTTCATTGTCTGAGACTAACTAAGCAGGTTTAATTAGTTTAGTTAATTGATTAGGTTAATTAAACTCAATTAATTAAGTTATTTAATTTAGTTAATTAATTAATTAATTAATATTTTTATTTATTTATTTATTTATATCTTTTTTTATCATTTTCGTTCTCAGGGCGTGGGCCCCGTTTGTCATTGGCCCAGAGGCCATACAGGGCGCGGGCGACGGGTTACGGGCGCGCCCCGTTCGGGCGCACGCCCAGAGGCACGCGGGCGTGGGCGCTGGCGGCCACGGCGGGGCACGGCGCCGGCCAGGGATGGGCGCAGGGGCGCAACCCGCCCAGTGCGGGGGGAGGCCGTGGCGAGGCCGGCAGTCGCCGGTGGGGGACGCCGGGGCCCTAGCCGTGGAGGGCGCGCCGGCGGGGAATGCGGTCGCCGCAGGCGAGCGGCTTGGCGAAGGCCGGCGATGGCCAGGGGGCAGCGCGCGTGGGCCGCCGTCAAGCAGGGGTGCGCGGTTGCGGGTGCGAGCGTGCGCGAGGGAAGGAGAGGGCAGGGCACGAGGTGGCAAGTGCGGCCCGGAGCGCGAGCTCCGCCACACGGGCTCGGCGATGTGGGTGTGGCTGTGGCCGCACGAGGGCGCGCGTGTGAGGGCGAGGTAGGGCGCGGGCCAGCGGTGGACGGCGCCGCGAGGAGGGAGAAGAGGTCGGGGCGCGATGAACGGCTACGGGTGCGCTGCGTCGGTGGGCGGAGGTGCGGTCGAAGCCGCCGGGTGGGGCGACGGCGTGGCCGACGCTGTGGTGTGCGTGCGCGCGGTCGACCTCGAGCAGAGGCAAGGAAGGGGGAGGACGAGGCCTCACCGTGGGAGCGCAGGGTCAGGGGCAGTGGGGCGCGGGGAGCGACTTGGGGAGAAGCTCGAGGACGACGGGGACGGAGGGGAGGAGCCGGCCGGTGGGGGAGCACTCCGGGCGGCGGCGGCGTCCTGGCGCGGGGGCAGCGACCTCCTCCCCCGATCCCGATCCAATCGGGGAGTGAGGGGACAGATATTTTCGTGGGGGGGGGGAGTGGGGTGTCGGTGGGGTGGGTTACGGGGGTTGAGGGGATAAGGAGTGGGGGTGGGTGGCCGGCTGGGCCTGGTGGGTTGGCCCAGTTGGGCCACGGTCCAGGGGGGTTTTCTTCCTCTCTTTTCTTTTTAGTTTAGTTTTCTGTCTTTTTGTGTTTTCCCCTTTTCTTTTATTTATTACTCTTTTCTGTTTTAGCTTAGTTTCCTTTTATTTTTGATTTAGCAAAATACCAAAATGGTACCTACTTTGACGTTACCAAATATGCCACTGCCACATTAACTAGCTACGTAAACTAAAATAGTTTTGCAATTATTTATTATTTAACAGTATTTAAATAATAGTTTTCGCTACTGTTTTATTTATCTTATAGCATCTAAACGTTTTATAAAAGTAGGGTTTCTTCACCATAACTGCCTATGCAATAGTTGTCACAACCCGAACATTTTAGTTTTAACATTTGAAATTTTTTGTTGTTTGCCTTGATTTTGACTTTGAATTTGAATCGGTTTCAATTCAACGCGAGTTTATCATTAGTAACCGAGGTGACGTGGCATCATTATGAGGGGGTTACTGTAGCCTAATTATCCGGGCGTCACATGAGTGCTAATGTTTCAGGCTGTAGAATCTGATGGAGCAGCACGATCTTCACCTTTTCTCCGCCATTGCTCTTGAACAACGAAGCGAATGTCGGATAGTCTGGTTTCAAAACCATTCATATCTTGACGACATTCGTAACCACTATTCTTGTTTCCAAAACGACGTCCATTAGGGATTGGACTTGTGTCTGGAGCACAGATATATCACTCTGTCTAGCAGGAAGATTTTGTTCAGTAGGCGATTTGGACGAGGTTACCTTGACAACCAACCCAGAATTACGCAGGAAGGTGCTTTTTGCACTGTTAGTGGATAGATACTGACGCACTGCAGCAAGAGGTGACATTGTGCCTGTGGTAGCCTCGTCACCTTCAGGTGGTTGTGGCTGTTCAATCATTTTTTCCACAGCTTCCTGAAAGTTTGAACTTGTAGATTAGTGTACCAGATAAGTTACTAATGAGACAAAAACAAACAAAGTAGGTTACACGTTTATACATAACTTATTTTGGTGAACTACTGTAATACATTATCATGTATTGTAGTGCCAACTACATAATAAAATAACTTTCGGAACATATGTCCATGTAGCATGCCTACTGTATTGTCTATTTCCTCACATTCGTTGACAAATAAGGATAAAGAGACATGGTTTAAAGTAGGATGAACGTAGTATGACATCATTCATATCACGGGCAAACAGATATAAAACAAACTGGCTATTTTATCATTGTGTGCGCACGTGAACATAACAACTAGAATACAGATGAAGACCAAAAGAATATCCTTCATCTCTTTTAAACCATGTAAGGTGAAATGATACGTTAAGACAACTGTGTATAAAAGTGAACAGAGTAACTGACATTGGCCGCAAACCAAGTAGTTAAATGAACACATCACAGTACCAATCAGTTCAAAGGCAGGAGGAGTAAGGACTTACAACAGCGGCTTGAACTGGTGTGCTCATGCTCTTAATCTTGCTGGTGTGGCAATCCTTGAAGATTTGCACTGCATTCGGTTCAGGTTCTTTTTGGTCCGCACAGGCTTTCCTCTGTATTTGGAACAAGTCAATATAGATACGATAATAGGGCACCGAAAAAAGAAGGAAGTAGCAGCTATTTATAAGAGCCTCGCAGTGTGCAATATAGCTACGAGATCCTGTTGTCTGTTGGAATTTCACTTTAGAACGGTTGGTCTTGTTCTTCAAATAGTTAGCCTAGAAGAAGATACACTTGTAAGGCACATACATAAATACAAGTTCAATATGTGGTCTGATCAAATACATATAGCCTACCTGATACTTTGGATCAGACCAGTGTTTAACGAGGGCTGTCCAGTCTTCATCTGTAATATGTTCCACTGGAGATGTTTGGGCGATTTCATTGTTAGCCTTGCCTTCAATGTGAGATTTTCTAAGGTGGTACCGATACTGTCGCAGAGCAGACTGAAAAATATGAGTGCATGCTTGTTTAGTTGCATCATCTTTCGGATCCAACTTGAACCTCATCTGTTGAAAAAAGAATGTGAGTCTTATTAGGAGGAAGCTAGAAAGTATGGGGCAGAGCAAAACAATATTACTAATTGCGATGAATAACATTACTTACAGATAAATGGTCAAGGAAGGTGTTAAACTGGGTATTGTCTTTCTCATTCCTGTACTAGATCCACGTTGGGAGGATACGTGCATGACACCTAAAGACAACGACTGCCTCTGATACTAACTTGGCTGACTCTGTAGCATCACGTGGCCCTTTTTAACCTGCCTCAAAATGGATCTCCATTCTTCCTCCTTTAGATTTTGTTAATCTGTCAAGCATTATCCCTGATGTCTGTTTCCGCTTGCGTCGTGGTGCTAGTTCAACAACGAATATGGAAAGTGTTAGTGTACATCAAACTGTGAGAGTACACATAAAGGAGCATGTAACTGCAACTTGACTCGGTCAGGTACCGTCTTGGTGTTGATGCTCATGAGGTTCATGTGATCTTGCCAAGTCCTATTGTGTCAGCAGTGCTTCGGAAGTAGTGTTAGGTGTGAAGGCATCTTGGGAACTGGCCAGTTCCGGAGCAAACGAACGAGTAACTCGTTGAGATGCTGGTACAGTTGAAGCGGATGCTGTAGCTGGTGGAGCAGGTGATACTGTGTTTGTAGATTTAGCCGGTGGACTTGGACCTTCTACTGCACTATAAGTACCAGCAGAATCAAGATGGCAGATCCTTTTCCGTTTCACCTAACGAGTAACACCACTCCCTACTATATTATTTTCCTTGCTCTTTTTTGACTTTGCCATGTCAAGCCGTACCCACAACACAAAAGAATAAAATCGCTCTTCAGAACTCATTGATGCATGATACGGACAAGCAATAATTTGATGTAAGATAACCGTATGAGGATGGAATATGTAAGAAAAACAGGAGGGCATGACATATTCACAGCTACGATGTGTAAACTAAGCAGAAGGATTTTCAAAAAAATAGAAGTAATGCAAGCTAGACACCATATGAAAGATATAACCAATATTACTCTGCCAAGTTAAAAGTGTCTTGTCATAAGTGGCAATTCGAAAAATTAGAAGCAGTACAACGTAGAAATCAATGCAAGATGCAACCACTATCAAACTGCCATGTTAAAAGTGTCCAATCACGAGTGACTGATGCGGGATACACAACAGCAGTACTTTGATGTAAGAACATGGTATGATAGATAGATGCAGTGTATTCTAGACACAGAACGCCGTGTCATATGCACATGTATAACGTATGAACTCAGCAGGTGCAATTTAATCAAAATAGAAGAAATACAGGATAGAAAACATATGCAACATGAAACCAATTATCACACTGTCAACTTAGAGCAAGCACCCGCGATGGTGGAGTACGGGAGATGAACTCATCATGTAGACTTGGGACTTCAACTTCATTAGCAGTAGCAGTGGCAAATCTAGAGAGTCTCTGTTTGCGTCGGTGCGAAGGACCACAAACATCCCCTAACTTACTCTTTTCCTTCCTATTTTCTGATATTGCCTTATGAAGTCAAAACCACAAGAAGATGAATAAAATTAGCTCTGCATAACTGGTTGATGCATGATACAGACGAACACTACTTTGATGTAAGGGAAGCGCAGGATAGGAGGATGGAATATATACAAAATAGACACCGTTTCATATTCACACATACGATAGGAGGATGGAATATGTATGAAAAAACTGTAAGCGGAAGGCATTTCAACAAAATTAGAAGAAATGAAAGCTAGGCACCATATGAACATGCAACCAATATCACTCTATCAGGTAAAAAGTGTCTCGTCGTAAGTGCCATTTCAAGAAATTAGAAGCAGTACAAGCTAGAAGACAATGCAAGATGCAACCTACATCACAGTCCCGAGTTAAATGTGTCTTATGGGTAAGTGATCGTTGCAGGTATAAGTTGTAAGCTACGTAGATGCAATTCAAAATAATCAGAAGCAATACAAACTAGACATCATACGGAAAACGCAGCCACATATAACAGTTCCAAGTTAGAGCAAGCACCTGTGATGGTGGAGTAGGGGAGATGTGCTCATCATGTACATGTATGTTCTAGAAACAGGAACACATGTCATTTTCACAGGCATTATGTGTAAAGTAAGCAGATGCAATTCAACAAAGTTAGAAGTAATACAAGCTAGACATCATACGCAATATGCAACCACATATAATAGTGCCAAGTTAGAGCAAGCACCTGTGATGGTGGAGTAGGGGAGATGTGCTCATCATGTACACGTATGTTCTAGAAACAGGAACACGTGTCATATTCATAGGCATTATGTGTAAAGTAAGCAGATGCAATTCAACAAAGTTAGAAGAAATACAAGCTAGACATCATACGCAACATGCAACCACATAATAGTGCCAAGTTAGAGCAAGCACCTGTGATGGTGGAGTAGGGGAGATGTGCTCATCATCTACACAGCTACATTGACTGTCTAGCCTTGCGTTGTCTTGCGAATCTTGTTGGGAGGATGGCCGAGTAGAATCTGTAGAGAACCTCCGTTTCAGTTGCTCGGAAGGACCACCATCATCCAATGCCTTGCCAATTTCCTTCAGCTTTATTGATTTTGCATTGTGAGGTCAAACCGACAAGAAAAAGGAATATAATTCGCTCTTCAGAACTCATTCATGCATGATACTGACGAACACTACTCTGATGAAAGGCAAAGTCATGATACGAGGATGGAATATGTACGAAAAAATGGACGGCTTGACATATTCACACCTATGATGTGGTAACTAAGCAGAAGGCACTTCAACAAATTAGAATCACTGCAAACTAGACACCATATGAAAGGTGCAATCAATATCACTCTGCCAAGTTAAAACTGTCTCGTCATAGGTGGCGTTCATCAAACTAGAAGCAATGCATGCTAGAAATCATATTCAAGATGCAAACCAATATCACACTGCCAACTGAAAGGTGTTCCATCATAAGTGACTGATGCAGGATACACAAGAAGAGTTGTTTCATGTAAGAACATGGTGTGATAGACAGATATAGTATGTACCAGAAACAGGAAAGCGTGTCATAGTCACACGTATCATGTGTAAGCTAAGCAGATGCAGTATACACTAATTAGGAGCAATACAAGCTAGACACCATATGCAACATGCAACCAGATATCACACTGGCAAGTTAGAGCAAGCACCTTGGATGGTGGAGTAGGGGAGCGGAGACTTGGACCTTGTAATGCACTATCAGTACAAGGAAAATCGGTACAGATGCTCCGTTTACGTTGCTGCAGAGGACCACCATCATCGCCTTCCTTACTCTTTTCCTTCCTCTTTCTTGATTTTGCCTTGTCAAGTCAAACCCACAAGAAAAAGGAATAAAATTTGCTCTTCAGAACTCATTGATGCATGATACTGACGAACACTACTTTCATGTAAGGCAGCCGCATGATAGGAGGATGGAATATGTATAAAAAACAGGACGGCGTGACATATTGACATGTATGATGTATAAAGTGTAAACTAAGCACAAGGTGCTTGAACTTGTTAGAATCAATGCAAGCTAGAAACCATATGAAAGATGAAACCAATATCACTCTGCCAAATTAAAAGGGTGCCCTAACAAATGTATTTGACCAAATTAGAAGCAATACATGGCAACGGGCTAGAAATAATATGCAATATGCAACGAATAAAGATGACTCATCGTAAGTGATTGGTGCAGGATACAGAAGAGAGGTAGTTTCATGTAAGAACAAGGTTAACACATAGATGTAGTGTGTACCAAAAATAGGAAGGCGTGTCATATTCACAGGTATAATGTGTAAACTAAGCAGATGCAATTTACCCTAATTAGAAGCATTACAAGCTAGACACCGTATGCAACATGCAACCACATATCACACTGGGAAGTTAGAGCAAGCACCTATGATGGTGGTGTGGGGGAATTGCGGTCATCAACTAGAGAGCTACATTGACTATCTTCATTTAGGCTTGCTGTTTCTTGAGAATCATGTGGGGAGGATGACACTATACTCTTTAAACAATTATGGTGTCTCACAGTAACCCACCCGGGTGACTGTCTCATCATAAGTGATTGACGAGGGATACAAAAGAGCATTAGTTTGATGTACGAACATGGTTAATAGACATATGTAGTATGTATCAAAAACAGGAAGGCATGCCATTATCAAAGGTATAATGTGTAAAGTAAGCAGATACAATTTAACCAAATTGGAAGCAATACAAGCTAGACACCATATGCAACATGCAACCACATTTGACAGTGCGAAGTTAAAGCAAGCACCTGGGATGGTTGTGTGTGGCAACTGAGATCATCAACTGCAGAGCTACGTTTACTGTCTCCAACAGCGGACACTCCATCCTTTAGAGCGCTGAAACGCTTAGTGCTTATCTTCGAATTACACTGGAGCGACTTCTGTCTTTTCTTTTCAGCATTCATCAACACTGCGTCAGAGTCTGAAATACCCATGCATAAAAAACAATAGTGTGAGTATGGGTGAAGTGTGTGCACAATTAGTACACTGTAAAGGTAGCAGATAGCAGGTCGGTGAGAAATAAATGACGGGAGACATATGATAGCTCTACAACATGCATGGCACACTAAATTACTACAGGATTCTATGAAAATAACATTCGACTGAAAACAAATAGGTCAGTCCATTTTTTCTGCACCGTCCGATGTACAAAGAACAGGCAGATCGCCTTCATCTACCTCCAGCCAGTCAGTGTTGACGATCTTCCTCGAAACAGCAGCGACCACCGGCCCAGTCCCCTGCCTACGCCCTCCCCTCAACCTCACCGCGCCGCCGTGCTTGGCACCGCCCCCCCGGCAATCCATTCAAGCCCCGCCGACCTCCAGATCGGGCGCAAGCAGCTCCTGCGCCCCACACCCCTATGATAGACACCGATGCGCCGCTTCCCCGGCGAACAGGCGGACTAGGTGCTCCGAGCGCCTAAGCGGGTGCTGCTTCTTTTAATTGCGGTTCGACTGACCCTGAATTGAAATCCAGGCGGGCTACTGACCTCTAGCAAAGGTGAAATAGTAAAGGGAGGAAACCTTGTGCATTTAGTAACACGAAGAAGATGCAGTAAGAAGCGCTCAACTAGTTTCTTTCGTGGAATGAATACGGTGTGAGCAGAGACGTAAGGTTTGCACGAATAAGGGAAGAGGAGTACCTCTTTCTGCTGGCAGTGCTGTGTCCTCCTTCTGTTTTTCCAACGATCTTCTTGTGGTTCGTCGGAAACGAGAAGTTGTGGAGGATGGTGCAGCCTTGGACGAACCCATGGCCAAGTTGTTGAGTGTGGTGCGGTGGCCGTCTGTCGGCGGCGGGGAAGCAGATCCGAGGCGGCGAACAACGGCGTAGCAGGAACAGCTCCGGTGCGGTGGACGGTTGCGACAGTGGAGCGGCAGCAGTGAGGCGCAGGACGGCGTGGTCGGAGTGGTTCTGGTACGGCGCACGTCGGCGTCGGCGTCGTGGAGGCAGCTCTACCTCGGCTTCAGCTGCTAAGTCCTTGAGGGCGTTGCGGTTGTGGTTGCGTTGGACGACGACGTCGGGGTACCGGCTCCGGCGTGATGGAGTTGGGCGCTATGGGGTGGAGGACGGAGGAGGCTGGGGTTTCGCGGCTGGTGGAGAGGGTGTTTTGGTGCCCACGGAGTATGAATGGGGAAAGGGAGGGAGGCGGGAACTAAGGGGGAACAATGTTTCGGTTTGGGACGCGCTTGTTTGAAATTTGGGGAAGTTACAAACTTTGCCCCCATCTAAAATTTCATACATATTGCGGGTTGGGGGTAGGACAGTAATCTCAGGTGTCGCAAATGTGGGCGGGATAGATTTCGGCCGAGCGCATGGGTGTTTAGGCGCCCACGACGTATGAATGCTTCTTGGAGGCGGTTGAGACTGGCGTCTTGGTGAAGTTACAAACATACCCCGGTTTAGACCTTTGGACATCGGGCTGATAGGCTACACGGGCCAGAGTCAGGACAGTAATTTCCTACCACCAAACATTAGTCTCGCGCGGTTTCGGGTGACCAGAGGCCTATTTGGCGCTTTGTTCAATATTTGGGAGCAGAAGCATTAACGTTTTTGGTTCTCTTGAATTGAACATTCAGGATTTGTCAAACTTCACAAATCTTTACTCTTGAAAATCCTAAAGCTATGATTATTTTGGAATGGAGGTGGTACATTTGAATATACATTGTGCATGAGTATATATTAAAAAATATGCAACTTACCTCAGTTCATGCATGGTTCCAGATATAATTTCCTTGGTTGCAAAAAAAAGTTAGACATGCGTATGAATATATATAGCATGTTCAAACGCACAACAAAGATTGATGCCCCCTTTTACATCTGATTTGCAAATGCCGTTATCTCGGGTTCAAATAGATGAATGCACTTCCTATGAATTCGAATCTTTGAAACCCCCTTTATGTTGAATTCGACATGTATTCTATTTCGTAGCTAGCAATTTGGAATGTATCCATGCAAGTGACAAATGTATAAAGTGCTTCACACTAACAACATGGAGTGCACTAATTAATGTTTATATATGAATTGCAAAAGCATCCATTGCCTGTATTTCAAACCGTTCTCACTCTATGGATCGATAATATGAAATAAACACATGCACATGCTAGAATTCAATAGAGTATGGGTGTGTGATAGACCGATTTTCATCCATACGCAATTTGCAAAATTCATGATCTCATCCAAAAATAATAATGCCATTTATATTTTAATTTAATGCGTAGAACTGCCTTTTACACGTAGATGCACTATGCCTCGGCCCGTTCTCACAAACGCGCTATATATCTCTCTATCTACCGCATAAGTGCACACACTTTATATGCATCGGCATTTCTCTTTCGGACATGCTCACAATCTCTCTCGGGGTGTCGGGGTGTCTCACGCACATGCTCTCTCTGTTTTTCTCTCTCTCTCTCTTTCTGACTACTATGTACCACTCTTTTCACTAATCTCAGTTGGAAAACACTATTTCTCTCACATGCATATATACACACGCATGGTCTCTACTAGCCCTCTATACGCACATATATGTGCCTACGTGTCTCCCGCACGCACATTATCTTTAGGCCTCTCTCGCACACATTGCCCCACCCCGAGACACACCTCTCTCTTAGTAGTTGGCAGATATGATTCCATCATATCATTCGGTAGGATATCCCTGACTGTTAGGCTGGATGGTAATACGAGGCAAAGTTTTACCCTAGTTCGGACCCTTGCAGTTGAGGAAAAAGCCTACTCTTGGTAATGTATATTAGTGATAGGGGTGTGTACAAAGTACACGTGAATACCAGGCATTGTGCGTGTGTGTATACTATCGACGAACTAGCCGCCAAGCTTCTATAACACACTGGAGGCCTAGGGTTACAAATCATATATAGTCGGCTTATCACCAGTGGGGATAGAGTCCTCCGCAACTCTGGTAGCTAGCTTCGTGTTGTACACCGAGTCCTCCACATGGTTCTTCGTATAACGCGTCTCGATCCAACCTATGTGGCATAGGATGGAACCGACCCATGA
This sequence comes from Aegilops tauschii subsp. strangulata, assembly GCF_002575655.3. Taxonomy (NCBI): domain Eukaryota; kingdom Viridiplantae; phylum Streptophyta; class Magnoliopsida; order Poales; family Poaceae; genus Aegilops; species Aegilops tauschii. Next base: position 395,640,043 of record NC_053037.3, read on the forward strand.
GTCCTCATGTTGACCCACCACAACTAGAAATGATGTGCCCACCACACCACACACGCAATCGGCCACTAAGAAAATAAGCATATACAATAGTACAATGTTATACATGAAAGTTAATTACATGGCGCATCCAAAAATATTTGTTCTGCATTGTGAATGTTTATATATTCTCCTAAAATATTAGTCACGGAAAAGAGAAACGAAAGGCATATCTCTCCTTGTCTCCACCGGACATCCCCTCTTTCCACACCACTTTCACGTATGCACACAAACTATCTCTCGGCCCTCTAAAAGTATGCATGCCCACGACACATTCACGCATGACGGTCGCTGTATTTCAAGCTAAAGCACTATACGGTCACTGGAGTTCAGAATATGCTCATTACGGTCACCGTATACATTCTCGTGGTGATCATACGGTATCTAGCTCACGGTACGTCTCCGTATTTTTTTGATGACACTGACGGACTTTGCATTTGATGCGTGCTCCGTATTTTGGTGACGACAGTTACGGTCATTGTATTTGAAGCGAAAGCACGATATGGTCACTGGACTTCAGAATAAGCTCATCACGGTCACCACATACATTTTGTCGTGCTAACCAACATGTGGTTGGATGGTTAGGAGGACAGTGGTTTCTCGAGCCCACCAGGGTTAAAGTCCCGGTGCTCGCATTTATCCTGGGTTAATTTCAGTATTTTCCGACGATGTGCATTCAGTGGGAGGAGACGTTCCACTCGACTACGAGGCACCTATGGTGACTTCGTAAAATCTCAAGATCATATGCTGGCCCACTCTCTCGAAGGTGCTCATAGGGGTAGGGTCTGCATGTGTGTGCTTATAGCGGTGAGTGCTTGCGCGTATATATGAGCCCTTGCGTCTTTACCGTGTTAAAAAAATACATGTCATGATTATACGGTCACTGGCTCACCCGTACAACTCCGTATTTTGTTGATGACACAATCAATTGACCAGTCAAACGTTCCACGTGGCGCAACTAGTGTTGCACCATCGGGGTGCGTAACCGTGGGGCCCACCTGTCAGCCCGTATATGAAAGAAAGAAATGGTAGTTTGAGTCTGTACTATGTTAATAAAATACATTTTAGGGCTATCATACGGTCACTGGCTCACCATACAACTCCATAATTTGTTGATGACACGATCAATTGACCAGTCAAACGGTCCACATTCAGCAGCGCACATTACCATAGGGCCCACCCGTCAGCGCGTATATGAAGGACAAAAATGGTAATAAATTAGTGGTCGGTGGGTACTTGAAGTCGTGAGACCTCTGGTTGGCAGTCGGCGGCGGTGGGGGTGTGCGTTGATTGGGCGGTGGGGTGGGGATCGCCGAAGAAAAAGCTCGGCGCGGGGGGGCCTAGGGGGATGGCCGGTGCGGCGGCGGACCGGCGGTGAGGAGTGGTTTCGGGGCGGGTGGGGCGGCTGGTGGCGCGGGCCGGCCGCGGGCGGCGGGGGCCGGCGGTTCGGCCTGTGGTGGCTGGCGGCTCAGGGGGGGTGGAGTTTGATGATAAACTGCAGGCCCTTGATTTCGTATCCAACGGCTGGAAAATCTAATGACCAGAGATGAAAAACTCAGTTGACTGACGTGTAGCCTCACCCCACATGTACACATGCACGCACGCAAGACACGCACGCATGCAGGCGTGCAACACTGACACGTACACATAACGAACACACGCACACATGCAGGCGTGCAACACTGACGCGTACACATGCACTCACGAACACACGCACGTACACACACATGCATGCAACATTGAAACGTACCCTTGCACGCACGCAACACTCGCACGCCTGCATGCACACAACACACGACGCAAGACACACGCTCAACCTATACGTGCATGCACCCTTTGTTAAGGACATGGATTGTTACGGGTATTAATCTATCTTATCTGTGATAAGCAGAACATTGATGTTTGTACCGGTCTTTATGAATCACAACGTATCGAACGGGCTATCAACATAGTAGGCTTATCTACATGAAAAGGATGACGTCACACTCAATGAACAATCATCGGTTTATGAAATGCCCGCTTCTGACCGCCCTGGCCCACCAAAGGTTCCTCTGCTGTGTGCTGCCTGCGTTGGGTCACTGACATGCAGGCCATGTACCCAAAGAGCCCACACGTCAGTGGAAGAACGGCGCGCTGTCCTATGTCAGAGTCGAGGGCGCCACTCGCTGCACGCCCGGCTGAACACGCCTCCTTGCCGCATTCAAACGCCTCCATGAAACCCGCCTGTGTGGAAGCCGAGAAACCCACTCTGAACACACGTCCGTTCATGACCGGGCCGACATTAAATGCAACGCCGGCCGAGCTCCTCCCGTCCGCCGTCTATTTAATCTCCTATTTAAACGAGTCCAAACTCCGGCCAAGAATCGTACACCTCCGCCGCTCCCCTATCTACTCCTTCACCATTTTGTCCACTCTTACATTAGCTTACGAAGAGTAGTTATTCCGCATCCAAGCCGGCTGGGTGGCCCGCCGAGCCCGCCGGATATGAGCTATGCAGCTCGCTGATCCACCTCCCACCCCTCGCCCGACGGAGCCAATTGCCGCCCCAAGCCGGCATGCGGTTCAGCAACTCACCGGTCCAGGCCAGCTCGACGAGGAGCGACGCACGGGCGTCGTTGCTACCGTCCACGCCGCCGCCTCATACCGCGTCTCCCGTTTGTGTGGCCGAGACTCCCATGCCAGCGGCCGCGCCATCCAAGCAGCGACAGAAGCCGAGTGCGCGGAGAGCGACGAGTTGGTGGCCAGCGCCTCCGCGTCCGCGGCCATCATCGAGGAGAAGTAGAACACGGGAGGCCGCCGCCGCTTGGGTCCCATGAAGGCCACCACGGAGGCGACGCCGGCGTACACAGCAGGTGTCTTGCCGGATCCTTTTGTGGCGAGGACCTTCATCGACCCCGCATATACCTCCCGGGCTCTCGGCAGTCCGGTGATCGTGCTGCCGGACATGAGGAACACAAATCGATCGGCGGGCGACCATTTAGGCCAGGTATTATATACCTGTGTTGTCTAGAACTAGCACCGCGTAGTTCATTTGAATGTAATGAAATCCGTCATGTTTGTATGAAAATCCGGTATCTTATATGATTTTCGTCGTTGTTTATATGAAATATCGCCGTGTTTGCGTGAATTTCGTCCAGTTGGTTGACTTGCTGTCATAATGTGTGCGGCTATGGTTGGATGGCGTAATTTGCAGGTCGCCGGTCAGTCTGCAGGCGGCTCGGGCGGCGTGGTGGGACAAAAAGAACACAACTCGCGTGAGCTCGTCTCCAACGTGCGCGCTGGAGGATGCATGAGAACCCGAGCCATTCCTCGTTCATCGGTGGCAAAGGCACCGGTGGACAAATGGGTTGCCAATATTTTGGCTACCCCAGGCAAGATCCAAACAACCCCTCCGAACAGATTCAAATCCCTCGTTCGCCGTGGAATTTTGCCATGTGTTGTTTTCATGGACTAGCAAGATGCCTGTGCATTGCACGGAACATCAAGATGCATTTTTTACAAAACACCTGTTGTGATTGACCCATGCAGGAGTAATCCCATTTTGTAAAAACTAATGATTGCTCGAGAATTTTATCGGATAAATGGTATCTCGAGAATTTTATCGGACTCCATTTTTGTATACAAGGCCACAAACCCATATTACAGGTACCAAGGCAAAAATTAATGTCTTCTAACTCAATGTTGCAAGCCACCTTGTTTCCTTGTTTGCCGTGTAAATTAATGTGTATTCTTCTCTTTCATGCACATCAAGCCAATGTTCACACTCCCGCATGCATGCAAGGGATAATTAATGTCCTCCTTTGCTAGTAGTACTACGAGGCAAACACCATTAATATTGCATCGATTAGTGTTAGTGGCCTTGTATATTTGCAAATTGTAATTTTGATAGTGGCCTTGTATATAAAAATGGAGGGAGAAAGATGAGAGATAAGGTGAGGAGGAGTGGGGCGTGGTGCTGACTGGTGGTCGGACTGGGCGGAGGCATGGGGATGGACAGCGCATTATGTCTAGGTTTGTATCTCTATAGTCCCTCTCACACACGCCCACGTAGGTGGGGGACGTGCATGAAGAGAAGAGGTGCACGCACGGCGCACGTACTCCTGTCTCTTTCCCAACCACACCCGCGCGGGTACACGGTGGAGCTCATTTCTGTACGAAAAGGCAGCCCACGTGGTAACTTGACATGTGTACTTGTTGTCCACTAGATGGAGGGAGGATTGTCTATCACGGGTGAACAAACAAATTGCGACTTGACGCGTTATGTTAAAAAAGAGGCAAACCATGTGGGGCCTACTTTAGAGGCAAGGCTCTATACACTGGAGTACTTTTGATGTGTCCCGTCAACTCGCAGAACGAGGAGAAGCTTGCTTAGTATGCCGTCTCCCCTGCCCACGGGCGCAGTGGCTCGCAGGATGAGGTGAAGCTTGCTTACTCCGCCTTATGCCCGCTCCCTCGCCCACGCATGCGGTGGCTCGCAGGACGAGGAGAAAATTTTACTACTCCCTCCGTTTACTCCTCGTCCCTACTACCTTGGTTAGAGAGATTATCATATTGTTTGGAATATATATGTCCTTTAGTACTCCCTCCATTTACTTATACAAGGACACTATAAAAAAATACATTTTGCATTTATGCAAGGCCACAAATAGTAATCGAGACAAAAGTTACTACTCCCTCCTTTCCAGTTTATGGCTCAATTTCAAAATCTCTCCAACCAAGGTAGACAGTGAGTGGTCGAATTAATTTCATACTCCTAGTTTGCACAAGTAATTAGTACGCTCGTTTTTCTCAACAAGTTATGCTTACCGAGGCATTAATTAGAACGAATGCATGAATGACCACTAAATTTCCATGAACTTCTACATGCATTGGTGAGTTTTCTTTTGACACTGCTTGCATCGGGTGATCTAACGCACCTCGAAATCCAACATGTGATGGTACTACTACTAGTAGTAGAATTGAGACTTATAAAACGGAAAAACGAATGTTTTTTAGATGAGCCCTATAAACCCTAGTGGGTACGTACTCCGTAAAATCAGATTTTCCCAAAACTAAGTCGCTCAACCTTTATTTGCTTGTTTCCCTTCCTGCCTCCTTGCCTCGAACAGACTATGCCAAATTCCCCTGCCTGCCGCGCGGGAAAAGACCCGCCCTCGCCTTTTTGAGTCCGGGTTTGTATCGATGGATCGCGCGAAGCAGCAAAAACCCAAGCCGTGTCTTGTACTCCTCCGTCGACGCTCGCTTTCATGAATTCTGTACTTCCTGTTGCCGACATGTGGGACATATAGCAACCGTGTCGACATGTCAAGCACCAAATAACAGTGCAGAACAGCAGGGGGGACGCACCCCAGTCATACCGCCCCCAGTAGTAGTAGTAATGAGGAACGAGACGTCAAATCACAATGCCGCACCTTCCCAGACGGACGAAGCAACCATTATTTCACACTTCGGTTCGCTATCATCTCAAACCACGTAGTATTGCTTCTGCGTCAAGAGGGACACGCGCATCGCCTTGGTACATCATGACACGTGAGACCGCAAGACAGGCCATGCTCCCCCGCCGATCGCTCGGTAAAATCACCTCATTTTTACTACTATACTTCCTCTGTATCAGTTTATATGGCATGCACGTCGTTCTAGGTTGAGAATTTAACTGGCTATATATGTTATGAACAGTATATGTTTAGAAACTACATCTGCTTAATAATCTAATGATATACTTTTTGTGACATAGTAACTCAGATTTAGTTAGTCAAATGGATGACCTAGAACTACGTGCATGCCCTATAAACCGAGACGTCTAAAAAAACGAGACGGAGAGGGTAGTTCAGTATGTATCTTTTTAGATCAATATAGTCGGGATTCACCAAGGAGCAAAACCAAGTGGTAGGCTGCACCTGTCGTGTTGGCGTAGCGACTCAAGCAGGGTCAGTCCGCACACGAAATGGCGACACACTTAACAGGACCCCTTTGGCCGACATGTGGCTCATCCACCGTCTTGTTCCACTTGCAACACCAAATTGCAGTTCGGAGCAGCGGTTGGAATTGGAGGCACCCCGGTCATAGCGTCGCAGTAGTGGAAAATGAGCGATGAGGGGTCAAATCACAAAGCCCCACCTTTCCCGCATTAAGCTGGACGGACGAAGCAACCATCATTTCACTCTAGGGCACAAGAGCATAAAGAAAAGAGAAAACCAATGATGCGTGCGGCAGCTACCTATGGCACCCTAGGGTAGGGGTCTCCACTACAGATCATTTTTTAAAGCGCCTCCACTACAAATCGGCTTCTCCCTCGTCCTCTTGAAGAAAACCGATGATGCGTGCGGCGGTAGGGTTTGTAGGAGTACTACTAGGGCGTGTGGGGCCACGTCGTAGTAAACGGGAGAGGGATTGAGTTCGAGTCGACGCCTTAAATATGTGTGGGCCGCTTGGTTTTAGGGAAATGAGGTAGCATTTTGGGTTCGGGGACCAGTGGAGATATAGTACGTACAAAAAATTGTGGACGTAGGTTCGACCAAAAGGCAATGATGCATGGGCCCTACATTTTGATATACCCGGGGCCGCGTGAAATTTGCTACTCTACTCAAAACTAGTAAGGTACACATGCATTGAACGCATGAGATTTTGAAACCAAATTATGAATAAATACACACTATAGCATGTAAAGCTTTGAGTCATATATGCATGATGCAGATGTTTGTTTAGTTCTTATAGTTCATCTCATTCAAAATCAATTAGTTTTATAAAAATGTTAAGATTCACGGGGTTGTGAATTGTAAAGCATAAAGTAAAAAAACAAATAATGGCAATTCATTTAGAAAAAAAATCAATTATGATACGGAAGATTCTAGAACAAAGGAGAAGTGCTTGTGTTTTGAGGGTTGTGCATTATGCTTACACCATGGAGTCTTCTAAATTGTACATGTGGCAGATCTGGTGGAATGTTGATGATATCCAAGATTTGCCATCTCTGCACTGTCGGATTAGCTTCATCCAACGACCATCTTTCAAGTTATTCGCACACTATATAGTTCTTGTGCCATAGCTGCATGTCTTGGAAAAAAGCTACTAGTGGGTTGTACTAGCTATTTAGGAATAGAAGATGTATACATGGAAGTAGTAGGGAAAGAGATGACATGGAGTATCTCAATTCCTATGAGTAGGGATTGGAAAAGAGATGTCATTTGGTTGACATCATAGGAACTTTTCTATTGAATCTAGAGATGACATGTATCTCAATTCCTATGAGGAGGGATTAGAAAAGAGATGTAATTTGGTTCATATCATAGGAACTTTTTTATTGAATATACGCTAATGTTTATTTTCCTTTGAAATTATGGGAGTATAGGAATCCATTCATATGAACCAAGTGGCTCTAAAGCTATAAAAATAATATCATGTTTATTTCCTTTGAAATGTGGAGTATATGAATCTATTCCTATGAACCAATTGGCTCTAAAGGAAAAAATCCTATAAAAATCATATCATATAGAGTTCCTATGATATTCCTCCACACCAAAGGATGGTTGAAATTGCTGCAGGTGATACGATGGTCTTTTTTTGTAGACTCCTCCCCCATCTTTATAGTTACCTCTCGAAGATGAATGAAATGATATATACAGGGTATTCTACATGTGCAATTTGGTACACGAAAACTCGGTAAAAGTTTGCGAGGTTCGAATTTTATATAAAGCTATATGCACTGCATTTTGGAGCGGAGGGAGCATACGTCAGTTGCTAAGACTCAGGTGGAAGATTTGTGTGTAGGAGGAGTGGCTGTTCTGTTAAATGACATGGCAAAACTGACACTGTCGGATGCCGATCTAACGGTTCTTACGGCGTTCGTCAGGAAAAGGCTTGTGGCGAACGTTTGTCGGATAATGATTTACGGACACATGCATTGCATTGATACGTGCCCCCACTCTCTCTCACGCACACGCACCCTCCCAAGTCCTCTCGCACCCACCGTCTATCTGCAGGTAGACGTCACACACATATGTTCTCTTCACACCCTACCCTCAGAACTTCTAAGAAACAAAAGACGTCGTGCACATTTTATTTTAGCTCACACGTCACACACTTATACTATTACTCTTGTGGCGAACGTTCTTTGGGCATAGTATATTGTACTCTCACGAAGAGAAGCGGTGCACGCATGCACTAGTTCTCTCACACCCACTCGCGGGTACACGTAGGAGCGCATTTTTTTAAGCTGGTACAACAAAATCACTCCATTATATATATATAAGCAGGTGCCTTAGCGCTTGCTTTACTAGGGTTCCTCTTGTTCACTCTCTCATGCTCTCCAGATCTAAGCAAGACATAGGTGGCCACACTCTCTCTCAGCTCACGACTGGTCACAAATCCGGCCGGACAACCTCGACCGGGGCAGGGGTGTAGGTGCATCGTTCACGCTGTCGTCGTCGGCGAGGGAGGAGACCAACGGCTGCCCGCGCGTCCCGATCGGCGGCCGTGCCGTTCTCTCCGAGAGAGCGCCGGCTCCGGAGGGCCTCCGACCCCTTCTTCCTCCCTGCGGTATTGTGGCCAAGATGCGGCCTCCCGACGCCGTCTTTGCTACATGCCGACGACCCTCAGGTATATATTCTTTCGAAACCTGCCTTGCTCTACTGCCCCAGCTCCTCACTTGGCTTCGTGTGGATCATTTTCTACTTCCGTCCGTTGTTCCAAAGCCACCTAGACTTTTACTATTATTAGAGGTAAAGCTAGTTCATACAGTCGACTCTAAGAGTTGGTTCAAACAGGGAAGAAAGTGGGAAAGCTATAGCATGAATCTAGGACTTGGTTCTAAGAGGAAACGGGGGAAAGTAGTAGATACTAGCTACCCAACCGGTCTCTTGGTTGAAAAGACGAAGAACACGTGGTGGATGGCGAAGGGTGGGGGGAAGTGGACCTATCTCATGGTTGAAAAAGGAAAGAAAGTGACGGGTGTTGGGGGACAACGCAAATGAGAATGAGCAGGTCTAGGTTTCCTTTGCTCACATAGGAAAATGTCGTCGAGGAGATAAAAAATGGGACAAATGCAGACATGCGGCCTGAGTGTTTGCCGCTCTCGGCAACCACATCTGCCTCACCACTTTATGGCTCTGCTGTCCCTACGCCCATATTGCTACCGTTAATGTAAAATCACATGAAGCATTAAGCAATGCCACCTAATGTCACTATAAGTAATGGTCTAGTGCCTTCGATAAATTGAAGCAATTCCACCACCATTTTATGATGTGCTTCAGTCTTGCTTTATTTCCCATGAATTCTGTTTTTGCAGTTACACTTAAATCTCACACCGCTAACATTGCTTCATCCCAGTGGAACTGCACAAATTTGATTGCACATTTACTGACCATGTGCTACTCTCATGACAGTAATACTAATGCTATTGTTCTGCATGTTAATCTAGTGGCAGTGTTGATGTGATGTGATGCTACTTACTTAAGGACACTTTCATACTGTCAATCTAGTGCCAATTATAACACAATAGATGCTGCTATTAATCATACGCCATTGCAAATATCTGTCACTGTTTAAATAACCGTATTTCGTATTTGCGCAAACAGGGATGTCTGTCTCCATATTGTTTCGGGATGTTTGTCTCCGTATCGTTTCTATCCACGCAATCAAAAGCACACACCTCAGTTTTAGTAGAACTGCGCAAAATGAGATGGCTATCCCTCGTTACCGTCGTCTAACCACCCGTCTTCCAGGTATTCCTACATTGGTAGTTACTAGGTAGAATGACCAACGCAATATAAAAGAAGTTGATTCGTACGTTTCACTTCCTGATTGCAGTGTAGGGACGAGCGAAAACAACTGCATCCTAGTCCGGAATGCACTTTCTACCAGTTCATCCATGGACCGAGGACTAGCTGGCACGGCTAGACGACGGTTTTTTGGACAGGTGCGCGGACAATAGGCATTGTGGTCTGCTTATTTCTGCAAATAGCGGTGCTTAAATTTAGTGGAATGCACAAGAATTTCAGCTGGTCAGTACACTACATGGTTCAGTTCAGCATTCCAGCTGAGAACACAATTATAATTGGTTATTCTGGAATGAGAGAACATAACTCTGGATGGTGGCAACAAGAAAAAAACAGAGTGAACTCCAGGAAATTTAAGCCTGCCGGGAGGCCCTTTGCTTAGAGAAGCCTTGCTTGTTTTTTCCTGATTTGTAAACCTTCTCACAATTTTGTCTTTTGCTGTGAACTAGTATATGTTTGTTATCTTCTATGAATCATTGAGATGTATAAAATTGCTTAACTTATGTTTTTCAAGTTTTTTATGAAGCCGAGTTTAATGTGAGTGTTCCACATGAACGCTGGACTAGCGTGTGAACGTTTGGAATTTACATTGTGGCCTCAGTTAACTGCATGAACCACTGTAACAAGATACATATTTGGTTATATGTCAGACAGCAGATTGTTGATTGTTAGCTGGTCGATAGCCTAGTGTTGAAGCAAGCTGAGCCAATGTGCCGTGTTTTGCACAACTGCTTACAAGTGGGGTAGCACCAACAGTGTTTACAAGTACTTATGTATACGTCGGCGCACAGTTCTCAAACGAGTACTCTATTTCATCAAGACACACACTGCTCGTATGATAAAACTAGTGAGGATGCATCTATTTCGGCAACAATTACGATGATTCACGGGCACACGAAAGTAGCAGCAATTCCCATAGACGGATTCAAACAGAGTACTAGCCCCAGAGGGCTCGATAACAGGCAATGTTCGGATAATTAGACAGAATCCAAACTACTATTAAACACTAGTTGGGGCAAGTATTTCATGCCTTGATCTAATTTGGGCTGGACACAAGACGGACCTTGCCATGAACATCATCGAGGATGCCCGGCAGCAGCTCAATCCTGTGAACCTTCATGAAGACAACCTTGTGGCCTTGCCACTCATAAACTTGTTTGTGGAGGCATGCCACATCATCTTCCTGCGTAAGCTTGACAAGAACAGTATGCCTCACAAACGAAGGAGTAGCTTTGAACTTCTTGTGCTTCAGTACACCCTGGACAACATGCCTGACAACAGTGAGTCTGGAATAGAACTCTTCCTTGGTATAAGCGCAAATGGCTTCCAGGATCCAACAGCCTAAAAACTCTATTTTCCCAGTGCGTATATTCAGGTCATCCGCCTCATAGCGAGTGACATGTACAACCACACAATCCTTGTCTGCATCAGGGCTCTAATTGAAACATAAACAAATTCTGAATTACTTTCCACTATAAGAAACACAAGTTATTTAAACCACTATGTATAGCATGGCATCGAAGCTAATAAAATTTTGCATCATTCATCACCACATACTTAGATGAAAAACCACAATCAAGATCGGCAAAGAAGAAAATCACCTTGGGCAGCTCAGGGGGGGACACATCCTCGAAGGGGGAAAACTGCTCCTGCAGTGCCACGGGGGCTGTAACCTCAAACGGGGCGTTGACCATCTAAGTAGTGGCCGTGAGCGTATCTGGGGTCGGCTCGGTGGCTGCCTCCATCTTCTTGGAGCTCTCTGTCTCGTGGGGATCAGCCTCCCATGTCTGCTCCAATATCGGCAAATCTTTGCCTGGTTCTCCTTGGTCCATCATGAAACTGACGAATACTAGGAGACCACTGAAAGGAAAACACAATCGCAATGACAATGAAACAAAAAAGAGAGTGAGGATCGGTTACTGCTTTGCAAAAGTTATTTTTTTTCTCTGAACGAAAATATACCAACATCACGGATCCGCTTACCTTCCCTTCGTTGGGAGAGAAGAATAGTGGCAGATGCGAGTGTTGCCTTTCTTGAAGACGGTGAGGGAGAAGGGGATTCAGCGAAGAGTGAAATGATGGTTGCTTCGTCCGTCAAACTTAGACTGCGGGGAGGTGGGGTTTTGTGATACGACGGCTCGTTATTGCCGCGCTACGACCGGGGTGACTCTCCGCCTGCATACTGCCTTCTAATTTGGTGGATGGCATTTGGGCCCACGCGCTGCATGGCCCGCATGTCGGTGAACAAAAGTATAACGGCATTCAGTAGAGGGAGACGTTTCGATGACCTAGGAGGAGCCAGAAGCGGTATTGTATCCACTTTACTAGTAGTAATTGTTTTTCTGGGTAGTTGTAGAGTGTCTTCACTGTACTAGTAGTAATTGTTTCTCTCGGCCCAAGACAAAACAGCCCATCCACCCTAGTAAATAGTAAAATCAATTCAAAAGTCCATATATTTACTGAATGAGAGGCGCTACCCACACCCAGCACACCGCCCCCCAAAAAACCTGGGTGTTCTTCTTCCTCCTCACTCCCACCCACCTCACGTCAGCTCGCTCCACTCTTACCGCCAAATTCCTCACCTCACTCCTACAGAAAACCCCAGCTCCCCTTCTTCCTCACTACTACTACAGAAAAAACCCACCTCCCCTTCTTCTTCACTCGCACTACAACTAGGCTCATCATTCGTTACTCTGCTCAAATCCGTGAGCGCGACGCGACGCCCTCGAGGAAAATGGAGTCGGCTGACCCCAGCGCCAAGAAGATGAGGCTCCCGCCAGCGGCGATGCCTGTTGTACATCCCGCACCCGGCAGCGCGGGAGAAGCGGCGACCCCGCCCCCAGCGGATCCCAGGAACCCATAGAATCTCGGGTGGACCGCATAACCGATCTCCCGGACGCCGTCCTTGGGGTGATCATCTCCCTTCTCCCCACCAAGGATTGCTGCTGCACCCAAGTCCTCTCAATTCGGTGGCGCCCTCTATGGCGCGCCGTGCCCCTTAATCTCGACTGTCGTCAGCTATCTCTCTTCAATGATTTTGAAATCCCAGAGCCATCATCTCCTCCCACCAGGGCTCCATTCAAAGCCTCTGCATCCCATCATGCTACCTGAGCAAGCATACCATGCCCTGCACGGTGGACGCCTGGCTGAAATCTCCTGAATTCGTAGAACTACAGTTGCTTGAGTTCTACTATTCCCCTGGAAATCACCTACCAGATACCGAACGCCATCTACCTGTGCCCTCAGCACCGATGTCCATCTCGCGGTTTTCCTCCTCTCTCCACACCGCCACCTTTGCGCTGTGCGACCTACCAGACAATCTGGTACTAAACCTTCGACTCCCATTTCTCAAGAAACTTTCACTTGTGCGGGTTCGTATATCAGAGGCCTCATTGCACAACATCATCCACTCCAGTTGCCCTGCCCTGGAGTTCTTGGTGCTTGTTTTCATAGTTAGAATCGGTTGTCTCCAAATAAAGTCGCCTAACCTTGTAAGAATTGGCATTTGTTTTGACAGAAGGCAGCTCATCATCCAAGATGCCCCTTCACTTCAAAGGTTGATCCTTGATTCTAGTTAGTCACCGTTGCAAATAACCGTCCTCTCTGCGCCTAAACTGGAGACCTTGGGTGTAATACATGATCTCTGTGCTCATTTCAATATGGTGTTTGGCTCCACAGTTCTTCAGGTACTTTACATTATCATCTACACTTGTAACCATAAGCTGCATTTTAAATTTCTGCGCATAAGTTATATGTCATCTTGGAGTACACATTTTGTACTAATATTACGTTCTATGCTCAATGAAGAGTTTCTCCATGGATGGCCTATCAATGGTGCTGGATTCTGTCAAGATCTTATATATCCAAATGAATAGTTTTGATCTGAACAAGATTATTGGCTTGCTGCAATGCTTTCCATGTCTGGCGAAGTTGTATATAAAGGTGATAGTTTCACACATATGGAAGCCCGCATATAGTGTACTAGAATTAACCGTTCAGCTGTTGCTCTTTCGACACTCTTTTTTTAGACCTTAACTGTTTTCAATCTTCATGTCTATTTAGGCAACAGGACGGGGTAAGAAAGTTATAACCAATCGGTGGATTCGTAAGCATCGGGATTTTCTCACTTCTCATGAGATTCGATTGAAGACAATAACGCTAGAACGATATGTAGCCAACCGTGCAAACACTAGATTTGTCACATTCTTCCTGCTGAATGCGAGGTTACTATTGTCCATCAGGCTTAAGTTTATCAGCAGCATGGTTTTGATGGATGGGTATGTGGAAGAGCAAAAAAAGGAGTTTCAGGTGGGAAAAAGAGCTTCTGAACGTGCCGAGCTTCTATTTACAACATATTGTGGTCATAATCCAGTAAATTTTACGACCCAGGATGTTCATTCTATGAACCTGACCGATCCATTTGACTGTGACTGCCAAAAACAGTGCTGGAGTTAGATGTTGTTGCCCTTTTCAACCTAGGTTTTTTTTGTAAACCTGATGAACAATTAACCCTCGTGCTTTTGTACAGTTTGTAAGCTGGAGTTAGATGTTCTTGCCCTTTTCAACTCGGCTGTGATTGTCATATTTTCTTTGAAGCAAGGCAAATGGCTTGCCAGTCGTTTAATTTAGACAGAAATATTGTAACAACTAACAAATCCCAACCAAGGGAAATAACATCACTCTCCCCGGCTGCTTGAGCTCACTGTGCATTATAGAAGCCAAGTGATTAGCCCCCACCAGCACCCACAAACTTATTTCCAACTAGCACATCAAATGGGCTATAAATTTTCATAGGAAGGGCTGCATGACCGTGACAGATTTGGATTCTGACATTTGGGACCCGCGAGGAAATAGCCTATCCAAGGTGGTGTCGACTTACTAGCCAGTCAACAAACGATTCCGCCTACCAGCCGTTGGATTGACATCCAACATCTGTCGTGTATCTTCTATCTCTTTTCTTCTTCTTCCTCCAGCCACCCAAACCAAACCACCTCGTCAGCTCCGCCTGCTCCCGCCTCCCATGGCTGGCTACGCCTCCGCCGCCCTATCGTACGTACCCTCCAACGTTGGCCAGTCCCTCCCTCTATTCCCCCACACGTCCTGTTATTCTCCGGTGACATCAGCCCCAACACGCACCCGCACCCGAACCAGTCAACTCTCGTACTCCCCTCCGCCTGCGACTGGACCGGCGCATCTTCCACGGCTCCTGTTCGTTCCGTCCGAGGCCTCGCCGTCGTCCTCCGCCTTGCGGCCTTGGTTCGCTCGCCGTGCGCGGTGCGCCGCCCTCTTGCGTTGTCAACATCGTCAACAACCGAGAGGAACAAGGAGATGAATGTACGTGGAGAGGATGACAGTAGGGACCCACCAGCGTCATGGTAGTACGCAAGCAAGTGCCTCTATATTACAAGCCCAAAAATATGGTTCCTCCTAATGGTTGGACATCTGGTGCTCACGCCATTGTCAACGTAGTCAATAAACGAGAGAATTATACTACGAGCGGCTGACACCAAGGACCCAACAAGTCGCGCAGTTTTTTTTTTGAGGAACAAGCAGTTGTTATTTTTACTAGTTTTAGCGACGGATCAGGGTAACAACGGGGCTGTGGCCCGTCTAGCCAGGGTTTTATTTATGTTTACCACATCATGAGCCCAGTTGTGTTTTTTCTTGCTGAAAATGGCTAGCCCAGTTCTATTTTTTAAAAGAAATACCCAAACGAGGCCTACTTGCTTTATCAGCCCTGCTGGGCTACAAATCTTTCAAGAGGAGGAGAGTTTCATTCGGTTTGCCCAGAAATGGGCTGTACATTTTTAAAACACATCAAACCGGGAATTAGTTTCAATTTTTTTTCATTAAAAGATTTTAAATTCCATTGATTTTTATGCGTGGAAAATTATTTGGATTTTATATTTATATAAATTATTTTTCAAAATAGTTTGAATGTGAATCGATATTTCGGGATTAAAAACAGTTGGCCGCACCGAAATATGCAAAAATTCATATACTTTTTAACCGTGGCCACAATATGGGGTGTAATGCTAACAAAAAGAAGATGGGCTCCAAAAAGATTCTTAAGAATTAGCAAATGGGCTATACATTATTAGAAATAATGCACACGAGAGCAGTGACTGTTGGATGTCCATCCAACGTCTGTCGTGCTTCTTCAATCTCTGCTTTTCCTGCTCCAGCCGCTCAAACATGCACCGGCGGGACTGCCTGCTCCCTCCTCCCGTGGCCGGCTATGCTTCAGCGCAGGCCTCACCGCCCCACCGTACTCCCATCGCTGGCCTAGCCATCCCTCTACTCACCCACACCTGCTGTTATTCTCTGGGGACGGCAGACGAACAGTAAACCCTCGTACTCCTCCGCGTGGGAAACAACTGCCGAGTCTTCCCTGGCTCCGTGTCGTTCCCTTCCTAGGCCTCGCCGTCGTCCACCGCCCTGGTGCTCTCGGCGTGGCCTAGTCAACGTGGTCAATGAACGACATCCATCGGAAGTGGACTGTATGTGGAGAGGCTGACAGCTGGGTCCACGGCCGCACGCAAGGAAATGCCTCCTTATTACGCAAAAAATAATGATTCCTCCACCTGACAGCTAGGACCCCCGGGAAGGGCTTCTGTATTTTGCGAAAAAAATATTCCCCCCGCTGACAGGTCGGACCCACCAGCTATATCTTCGCACGCAAGGAAGTGCCTCCTTATGACGCATAAGAAAATGAATACCCCCTGCTAGCTGGGACCCACCATAGTGGGTGGCTGACTTGTGGGCCTACTAAGTTGACGGGGACAGAGGGCTTTGTCAACTTAGTCAATATGAACGATTCTAGCTCCAGTGACCGTACGATGTACATCCAACGGCCATAGTGCTTCTTCAACCTCTGTCTTCTTGCTCCAGCCGCCCAAAGCAGCGCCGGTCGTGCCGCCTGCTCCTGCCTCCCGTGGCCGGCTGTGCTGCCGCGGAGGCCTCACCGCCCCAATACTACTCCCACCGCTGGCCAGGCCATCCCTCTACTCACCCACACCCCCTGTTATTCTGCGGCGACGGCAGCCTCACACCGCAGCCGAACCAGTGAACCCTCGTACTCCTCTCCGCATGGGCATCCACTGCCGCGTCTTCCCCGGCTCCGCGTCGTCCCCTTCCTAGGCCTCGCCGTCGTCCACCGCCTTGGTGCTCTCGGCGCGGCGTGGTCAATGTGGTCAACGACCGACTCCCATCGGAAGAGTACTGTACGTGGAGAGGCTGACAGCTGGGTCCACGGCCACATCCCAGTTTTATTTGTGATTTGCCAAGTAAGTCGCTTTGTCAGGCCTGTTGGGCTGCAAATCTTTCATGACGAGGAGAGCTTCATTCGGCTGGCCGAGAAAATGGCCTATAAGTAATGAGAAATGGGTTGTGCATTTTTAAAACACATCAAACAGGCAATTAGTTTCAAATTTCTTTTTTTTTCATTTCGAGATTTTAAATTGCATTGATTTTATGCGTGGACAATTTGTTGCCTTTTATATGATATACATTTATTTTTAAAATCAGTTTGAATGTGACTCGAAATTTCGGTATTAAAAACGGTTCGGACGGCACCGAAATATGCAAAATTTCGCATAACTTTTTAACCGTGGCCACAATATGGGCTGTAATGCTAACAAAAAGAATATGGGCTCCAAAAAAACCTTAAGAATTAGCAAATGGGCTGTAAATTATTAGAAATAATGGTAGATGGGCTGTATGATGCTTTCTACAGATTTGAGGCTTTCCTAAAAAAAGGTTAACGCACAAGCAGTGACTGTTGGATGTCCATCCAACGGCCGTCATGCTTCTTCGATCTCTACTCTTCCTGCTCCAGCCGCTCAAACAAGCGCCGGCGGGACAGCCTGCTCTCTCCTCCCCGCGGCCGGCTGTGCTGCCGCGCAGGCCTCACCGCCCCACCGTACTCCCATCGCTGGCTTAGCCATCCCTCTACTCACCCACACCTCCTGTTATTCTCCGGCGACGGCAGACGAACCAGTAAACCCTCGTACAGTCGTACTCCCCTTCGCGTGGGAAACAACTGCCGAGTCTTCCCTGCCTCCATGTCGTTCCCTTCCTAGGCCTCGCCGTCGTCCACCGCCCTGGTGCTCTCGGCGCGGCCTGGTCAACGTGGTCAACGACCGACATGCATCTGAAGTGGACTGCACGTGGAGAGGCTGACAGCTGGGTCCACGGCCGCATGCAAGGAAATGCCTCCTTATTATGTGCAAAATAATGATTCCTCCACCTGACATCTGGGACCCAGCGAAAGGGCCTCTGTATTTCACGAAAAAAACGTTACTGCCGCTGACAGCTCGGACCCACCAGCTATATCTTCGCACGCAAGGAAGTGCCTCCTTATTACGCACAAAAAAATGAATACTCCCCCTGTTAGCTGGGACCCAGTATAGTGGTAGGCTGACTTGTGGGCCTACGAAGTTGACGGGGACGGAGGGCTTTGTCAACTTAGTCAATATGCACGATTCTAGCTCCAGTGACCGTACGATGTCCATCCAACGGCAGTAGTGCTTCTTCAACCTCTGGTCTTCTTACTCCAGCCGCCCAAACCAGCGCCGGTCGGGCCTCGTGCTCCTGCCTCCCGTGGCCGGCTGTGCTACCGCGGAGGCCTCACCGCCCCCTACTACTACCACCGCTAGCCAGGCCATCCCTCCACTCACCCACACCCCCTGTTATTCTGCGGCGACGACAGCCTCACACCGGAGCCGAACCAGTGAACCCTCGTACTCCTCTCCGCGCGGGCTTCCACTGCCGCATCTTCCCCGGCTCCCCGTCGTCTCCTTCCTAGGCCTCGCCGTCGTCCACCGCCCTGGTGCTCTCGGCGCGGCGTGGTCAATGTCGTCAAGGAACGGCTTCCATCGGCGTGGACTATACGTGGAGAGGCTGACAGCTGGGTCCACGGCCGCAGCAAGGAAGTGCCTCCTTATTACGCGGAAAATAATGATTCCTGCACCTAACAGCTGGGACCCACCGGACGGGCCACCGTATTTCGCGACAAAATGTTTCCCCCTGACTGCTGGGACCCACCAGCTACATCTTCGCACGCAAGGAAGTGCATCTAGGCAAAAAAATGATTCGCCCCCCTGACTGCTGGGACCCACCAGCTACATCTTCGCAGGCAAGCAAGTGCCTGACAGTCGTGACCCACCTGGTCAAAGCGTACGTAGCGTTGTCATTCTGGTCGTGAACGTGTACGTACATACTGGTCGATGTAGAGGCGCGCACATGTCGTAGTAGAGGCGCGCACGTAGCATGTACCCGTACGTACAGCGGCAAGTGTGCAAGAAAGAAAATACGGCCACGTACGTACAGACGGGCAGGGTCTCGAACGCCTACTCGCGCATACGTACGCCAGGGCTCATGTACATGGCTGGGTCGGAACGGAGAAACTGCGTCGTCGTCGTGTTCACGGGGAGCCAACCGGCTGGGTCGGAACGGAATGCGTCGTCGTGTTCATCGGGAGGGCTTGGACGGAACAGCCGATGGAAACGAGGCCTAGCGTACCGCAGAACAGAGGAAACGGCCTTGTGTTCGACCGGCCATGGTTGAAACGGGATCTTGTTCGTCGGGAGGGGTCTGGCGTACCGCAAACGGAGGAAAGGGACCTCCTACGGTCAAAACAGGGGTCCTGTTGATCGGGAGGGGTGTGGCGTACCGCAAAACGGAGGAAATGGACTTGTGTTGGAGCGCTACGGTCAAAAGGGGGGGTTCTGTTCATCGGGAGGGGTGTGGCGTACCGCAAAACGAGACTCGACGGGATACTGTTCATCTCCACCGTCGACCCCCTCCAGCCTCCACGGGCTACTGTTCATCCACCGTCGACCTCCTCCAGCCTCCACCTGCGACTGTTCATCCAGCCTCCACCGTGCGCTACTCCACCGGCTACTGTTCAACCAGCCCTCTCCACGGGCTCCTGGTCAACCACCCCTCCACGGGCTACTGTTCATCCAGCCCTCCACCGTCTACTGTTCATCCTGCCCTCCACGGGGTGGTCCTGTTCATCCTGCCCTCCACGGGGTCCTGTTCATCCAGCCCCAACCGACTCGATCGATCGGGGTCCTGTTCATCCAGAGGCAACACCACGGGGTCCTGTTCATCCAGAGGCAACACCACTGGGTCCTGTTCATCCACCCCCACCAGGAACTGTTCATCCAAACCCCCCAGCAACGCTCACTGTTCATCCAGAGGCAGCATCGATCGGCTTCAGTTAGTAGCAGTAGCGAAGGAATCGCTCGACCGGGTTCAGTTATCAGCCATCGATCGATCGCCCGGGTTCAGTAAAGCATAGCCTGCAGTGCAATCGCTCGGGTTCAGTTAGAGCCCAACGCCTCGCTCGGGTTCAGTTAGAGCCCAACGCTTCGCACCCACGCGCGTGCGTGTATAATAGAAATGTGCATCGCTCGGCCCCGACCACCCACCGTAACCGGGAACACCCCGATATTTTCCTCGACCTCGTTTCGACCATGGTTTTTGCCGTCATGGACGGCCCAAAGAATGTCATGCAGCTGCGTCTCGGGCCCTCCCAGGACAAAAAGCCCATTTTCTGTCATGATTTTTTGTCATAGAAGTAGGACCCCACCACATCTATGATGATACCGGGTTTTGTCACAATTATCGTCAGAGAAGTGTCATAAGTATGAAAGAAAAAAAATTCGTTCAGCCCGGAAATGGATATGTCTTTTTTTTGGTAGTGGAGGTGACCCGCTGCCACCTTCGAAGCGGGCGCGACGGCGGCACGGCTGGTCGTAGGCACCACTGCTGGAGCTGTCGCCAGGGGAAGAGCCACCGTAGCTGGA
This sequence comes from Aegilops tauschii subsp. strangulata, assembly GCF_002575655.3. NCBI lineage: Eukaryota > Viridiplantae > Streptophyta > Magnoliopsida > Poales > Poaceae > Aegilops > Aegilops tauschii. The sequence goes on from NC_053037.3 coordinate 395,660,666, forward strand.
CAAGACGCGGTCGGCACCAAGGGCGGGTTTGCCCTCCCCCTCGTCCCGACCGTCGCCAAGGCCGAGCACCTCCTCACCGTCGTTCACCTCGGGGCAGCACCCGGCGCCGCGACCATCTTCCCCAAACACCCTTACGTAGAGGGGCGCATCACCGTATACTTGAAATGGAGGGTGCACCTCCTAGCCAGGCCGCGCGCGTGGGCGAACGTCTGCCAACCGCGGGCCAGAGCTATGTTGCCCGCGACGGAGACCTCGACTGCAACCCAAGAAGCCCTGCTGCAGCAACTGTCCGACTGCAGCCAGAGCCCACCTGGACCGGAGGCTGGCAGCTCATCGGCGAAGAAGCGCGGGAGCTGAAGCCAATTGCCAGCCGGGTTCTCTGACCAGACGACGAACTCCGGCAGCACCTCCGCCGTGTGGAAGCGCGGCCGGGGAGGCCGCGCAACCATGGCACGTCTCCCTTCATCGACAGGGCTGCCACGACTGGAACGACCCCTGCCACGCGCAGCGGCGCCACCGCGGGAACGGGGGGCCGCGGCGGGGGTCGCGGTGTGCTTGCGGGGACGGCCACGTCCACGCTTGGGCGCCGGGGAGCCGGGCCCCTCGCGAGGGGCCTTCCCCTTCTCCGAGGCAGAGAACCTCCTCGACGGCACCATTGGTGTCGTTGCTAGCAATGGAGCAAGGGGGAAGAAGCAAGCGGATGGGAAGAGATGGGCGACGGGTGCTCTACCCCCCTCCCCATTTATAGCAGGAGAAGGCCAACCAGCGCCCCCATGATCATAGGTAATGATGGTTTTTCCTTGCATGTCGCAGGGACTTGTCAAGTCGGGCAGTTGCCGAGGCAGCGTGGGGAAGTGGAGACGCCCACGTCCAATCAACCGCCACATGTAGACCAAGGCCGCAGGCTATTGGGGCCCGCGGCGCTCCGCACTTGCCCTTTGGATTCACATCAAAGCCAAGCCCGAGCGCGCCTTGGGCCCGGGGGCTACTGTCAGCATTCTGGGAATGGGGGTCCCCAGACTTGCCTGCCTGCGGCCCACGGCGTGGCTCTGCGAGCGGGCCCGTACGGCCCATCTTCACCAACAAGCACACAAGACCCTTGCGAGGGGCCAAGCCTCGCGAGGCGGACGATGCAATACCTCCTCGGGAGCATCCTCACCAGGTTGGCTCGTGAGGGGCGGAGAGATCAAGGCAAGGCAAACCTCGCGAGGTTCTCATGATGTGAGCCATGACGACCAAGATCAGGCGGGCGCCAGGCGGGCACCAGCGCGCACAGTGTCCTTGTTTCCTCTTTGGTGCTAAGGAAGCAGGCACAGGCGCGGTGTACCGAGGCGTCAAGCAAAGGTTTCCATATCAGTGCAACGAGACCAAGACCAGCAGGACGGCAAGACGGAGGTCACCATGGAGCCCAAGGCGGCGTCATCACCAGAGCCTTTTGCAAGCAAACACTGCTATTGTCAGGATAAGCTGTACTAGTTGTCCCCTTTCAAATTGGCCGTTGTTGGCTCCCTTCCCGCTGAATATTTGGGGAGAGGACCAGGGCCTCTATAAATAGGATTAGCCACCACAGTAGGAGGCAACTGGTCTCGAACTCACTCAGTTCATCCACACACCCACCAAGCACAAGAACACCTTGCCTCAGGAGGGTGTTCTTCCCCTTGTACTGTTCATCCTCAGCCCAAGAGGCAATCCACCACCACCCCACTGGAGTAGGGTATTACACCACAACGGTGGCCCGAACCAGTATAAATCTTGTGTCCCTTGTGTTGCGAGTTCGTCGAGTTAGACCTTGAGATCTTAGCGAAGCTAGGACGTGGATCGGTAGGGGGAGATCTTCGTGCGCACCCCAGTGTTCGAACCTTGAGGGTTTTGCTGGAACCCGTGATCCGATAGCCGCCTAGTGATAGCGACGACGAGGAGACTCACCAACCAAATACCGGGGGTCAGAAGCAATTTCCCCCCGAGGTAAAAATAGTGAACATGGTATACGTGATAGACAACGCTACAAGGGAGCAGGAGAAGCACTCCCTCTGGACTGAAGATCATACTATGGAAACCTCAGCTGAAGAACAAGGCGGCCTTATCAAACCGCATACCTTGTCGGTCGTTAAGCCACCGATCTCCAATCAACAGGATCGACCAATTCCGGAGCAGAACTAGCAGTTCGGCTTCCGCCGCGCACCTCTTATACCTGCGAAATCCGTACCGCACATACATAACTATGCACTCAAGATACCCTGGGCATCGGCGGAAGCATAATACGGACGGGCCTGCAAGTACTCCCATAACCTGTGTTTCTTTTCTAATTACTCTTTCCTTTTCATTATACTTTACCACAGGTAACGCAAAGGCTAATCATCTCAATGGACTCCATAGGAGTTCGGATTCATACACTCACCTAAGGGCTATTTCCGTCAAGGAATCCCCTCACCGAGGACAGGCAGCGCAGACGTGCGACAGAAGGTCCAAAATAACTTTTTGCAGACCGCACTCTTTATTTCGAGCCTGTAATGTGCGTTTTTCCTCCGCCTTCGACCCCAGACATGTCAAACAGCTCGGGTTGCGTCTTTGTTATCTATAACATAAATATTGGCATATTACTCAGGTCCCAGTAAACATAACCCGCATCCAACAGTCGTTTTTTTTCTTTCAAAAAACCGAATCCGGCTCCTGTGGTTGTTTCACACATATACCTCGGCATAACTTGCCAGGGGCTCGGTATGGGAACAAATGAGTTGCCGACAAGTCCGAACAGCTTTATAGCATACTTCGGCGTCGCGAGTTTGGCCTTATATGCACCAGCTCCGAATCATGTCTTGGGTTAATAGTTGGGTTGCCCGGCTCACTACTAAGGAAAAGGGCTATAGCTAATATGGACATTAATGGCACACCACAGATGTGGTGCGCCACTGCTATATAGCAGTGGCGCACCATGTGTAGGTACGCCATTAGTGTCCATATCACTAACGGCGCACCACACCCACGGTGTGCCACTACTAACAATTTTTTTCTTTTCCAAAACTAGTAATGGCGCACCAGGGCATAGTGCGCCATTACTAGTTTTAACTAGTAATGGCGCACCACAGACTCTGTGCGCCACTACTAACAATTTTTTTACTTTTTTTTCAAAACTAGTAATGGCGCACCAGGGTATAGTGCGCCACGGTGCGCCACTATTAACAATTTCTTTTTGCAAAACTAGTAATGGCGCACCACGTAACAGGTGCGCCATTAGTAACCAGGGTTACTAATGGCGCATTATTAGGTGGTGCGCCATTGGTAACCTGAGAGCCGCTAGATATTTTGGACAGCCACCTACCACACTCACTTTCCCCACTTCATTCTCTCCACCTCCTCCTCCAAGCTTGTCTCGGCTGCCTCCTCCTCCTCACCTCATTTGCACTATAGATTCACCCAAATTAAGTGGTTAAATTTCCTTTTTTTGATAGGTAAGTAAGTGGAAAGCTTCTTTATGTTGTAGATCTACTTTTTTCTCCCTCCAACAATGTGCACATGCACTTTTTATGGCCTAGATCTATGTATGTTTGTGGTGTTGCATATGTTTGTGTTTGCAGGTACCGGTATTTAAATGCGATAGTTGCCAATATTTTGTCGGAATGTTGATTCATTTCTGTTTCGACGAGAATTTGGCACTATGCATTCTTTTTGGTCCTATTTTTAGGCAAAGTCATGCCAAATTTTTTTGGTTCTTAAATGTCGTCTTGCTCTACCCCGCAGGCGACCATGGTCCGCAGGATGACCGAAGGCATCGTGAATAGGTTTTTGAGCTCCGCGAAGGCCGAGATGCTTCAAAAGAACGAGACGGAGATAAGATGTCCGTGTCGAAGATGCAAGCTGAAGAGCCTTATTATGGACCCGGATTCCGGACAGGTGCGGGACCACCTGCTCTTGCGTGGTTTCATGGATGGCTATCGGTGGCAAGGTGATGAAGATGACTATGAAGTCGTCCATGGGGGCCGGGCAAGAAATGAGGAAGGGCAGCAAGACAACCGCGGCGAGGGCGGGCGAGAAGACGAAGAATCTCCAGGACATCATCACGACGGTGATGCAGTACACAATCATCATGTAGAAGATGCCGGACATGATGATGAGGAAGACCAAGACGAAGGGCATGATCATGAAGATGAAGATGCCGGAGCAGACGACGATGGACCATCGATGGGCTGGGTGCAGGACCATCATATTCAAGAGCTGCTTCTCAAGCAGACGGATAACGCAAGAGCTGCCGCATGAGAGAAAGCCAAGCTGGATCAACTGGAGATAGACGCGGTTACTCCATTGTATGAAGGATGCAGGCCCGAGGATACCCGCCTGAAAGTAATGCTCATGGCTCTGGAGATGAAGGTAAAACACAAAATGACCGACGCATGCTTCGACGAGAACATGTCATTCTGGCACGAATGTCTTCCCAAGGGGAACAAGTGCCCGACCAGTTTCGAGGAGGCAAAGAAAATCGTGTGTCCTCTGGATTTACCGCACGTGAAATACCATGTGTGCATGAACAACTGCATCATTTATCGGGACGAGCACGTGGAGTCTACCATATGTCCGGTGTGCGGTGTCACTCGATACAAGAAGAGGAAGAAAGCTCCTCGAAAAGTGGTGTGGTACTTTCCGATCACTCCTCGTCTGCAGCGGTATTTCACGGACCCTAAGCTAGGAAAGCTCCTGCGTTGGCACGCAGATAGGGAGGAGAAGAAGCGAGAAGATGACGGAAATGATCCGGAGATAAATAAAAAAGACAAGATGCTGAGTCACCCTAAGGATGCGAGCCAGTGGCAAGCGTTGAACTTCGAACACCCAGAATTTGGGGACGATCCAAGGAACATCATGCTGGGCGCGAGCACCGATGGAGTCAATCCGTTTGGCAGCCAAAGAAGCACACATAGCACCTGGCCTATGTTTGTGTGGATGTACAACCTTCCCCCCTGGTTGTGCATGAAGAGGAAGTACATTCACATGAGTATGCTAATTGAAGGGCCGAAACAACTAGGGAACGACATCAATCTGTATCTGGGGCTGCTGAAAGAGGAGCTAGACACGCTGTGAAAAACGCCAGCCAATACATGGGACGCCGCAGAGAAAGAATATTTCCCGATGAGAGCCGCACTGCTCACGACGGTTCACGACTATCTCGGTTACGGATATGTCGCGGGGCAGGTGGTCCACGGATTTTCTGGATGTGTCAGGTGCATGGATGACACAACGTATCGCCAGCTAGATAGAGATCCTGAGTCTTCAAAAACCGTGTTCATGGGACATCGAAGGTGGCTTCGCGACGATGACTCATGGAGAAAACGCAAGGATCTGTTCGATGGTGAAACCGAACCCCGAAGACGCCCGCGTACGAGGAGCGGCGAGGAAATAGATGAGCTGTTGAAAAATTGGAAAGATTGCCTACTGCTGGGAAAGAAGCAAAAGGCACTAGAGCCGGGAAAGAAGCGAAAGGCGCCAGAGCCGCTGCTGAAGGTATGGAAAACGAGGTCTGTTTTCCGGGGCTTGCCGTACTGGAAGAACCTCCGTGTGCCTCACAGCCTTGATGTCATGCATATCATGAAGAATGTGTGCGAGAGTCTGCTTGGTACCCTGCTCAACATGCCAGAGAGGACCAAAGATGGGCCGAAAGCAAGGGCAGACTTGAAATCAATGGGCATCATGGAGGAGCTTCACGCTAATGATGATGAGGCGAAGCAGGACACGGAAAGTCGTCGCAAAGGCAAAAAAGCCAAGAAGATCGGGAATGACTACCCTCCCGCGTGCTTCACTCTAAGTCAGGAGGAGATCGAGCAGTTTTTCACCTGCCTCATAGGAGTAAAACTTCCTTACGGTTACGCGGGGAAGATAAGCAGATACCTAGACTCAGCGAAGCAGAAGTTCATCGGAATGAAGTCTCACGACTGTCACGTGCTGATGACGCAAATACTTCCAGTTGCAATCCATGGGATCATGGACGCGCACGTCCGTGAAACGCTATTTGGCCTATGCAACTTTTTCAACGTCATCTCTCGGAAGTCGGTTGGCGTGAGGCAACTCGGAAGGCTACTTGAAGAGATCGTGGTGATACTATGCGAGCTTGAGATGTACTTCCCGCCCGCTGCATCTGCTGGTCCATATCGTGGAGGATACCATCCAACTCGGGCCGACGTTCCTGCACAACATGATGCCGTTCGAAAGGATGAATGGTGTCATCAAAGGATACGTTCGCAACATGTCACGTCTAGAGGGAAGCATAGCCAGGGGCTTTTTGACCGAAGAGTGCATCTCCTACTGCACGAATTATCTAGGCATCGAGAACCCCGTTGGTCTGCCTGTCAACAGGAACCTCGGCAGGCTCGCTGGATGGGGTTACCGCGAAATGCATGTCGACTCACCAACTTTGAAAGAGCAAACCTAGTTGCGCTACAACACATAGACGTGGTCGATCCTTGGGTGGTAGAGCACAAAACCTTTATTAAGAAGACGTACAATGACCGAGGCCAACAGAGGACGGACGGAGATATAATCAAAGAGCACAACTCATGTTTCACGCGTTGGTTCAAGGAGAAGCTTCTGTCGTACCCTTTACATGAGGATTCTTCCGCGGAAGAAAAACTCATATTCGCCTTGTCACAGGGCGCCGAGCACAACCTGATGACCTATGAGGCGTACGATATCAACGGGTACACATTCTACACCGAGGACAAGGACATGAAGAGCGATGGTTATCAGAACTCCGGGGTAACGATGGAATCCTACACCGGTAACGACAAGGACAGATACTACGGAAGGATCGAGGAGATCTGGGAGCTGAGCTACGCTGGAGAGAAGGTCCCGATGTTCCGTGTCAGATGGGCCAAGAGCGTCCTAAAAGAAGACCGGTATTTCACCACCATTGTTATACCCGAAGCCAAATCCAAGACCGCGGGCGCAAACGTCACCGCGAAAAATGAGCCATGGGTACTGGCTTCCCAAGTGGACCAATGCTTCTTCATTACCGACCCGTCAAAGCCCAGTCGTGTTGTCGTGAGGAGAGGCAAAAGGAAGATCATCAGAATGGATGGAGTCGCCAATGAGCAAGACTTCGACAAGTACGGCGACCCGAAGATGGAACATGACGACGACGATGAAGTGCCATACACCACAAGAAGAAGCAGGACCACCCTACCTAAAGGACGTCCGTTCAACAGAAGAACTCCATTTGCGAAAAAGAAGGGCAAGAAGATTGTGAAAAGATAGCTAGCTAAGATCGATTGTATTTAAATTGTAGTCTTCATTTCTCGATTGTATTTCAACATATTGAAATCATATTTCTTCTGTTCTAGTCCTCATGAATATTTATTTATGTTTATTCTGGTATACCAATTTTTATTTGATGATATTTTTTGAACTCATGAATATTTTTAAATTTCATGGGCACGTTTTGAATTCATGAATATTTTTTCAAATTTGATGATATTTTTTCATATTCATAAATGTTTTACCAATTCACAAATGAATGCAATTAAAAATCCAAAAAAACAAATTTGATGATATCTGATGATATTTTCAAATAACAAATTTGATGATATTTTTTCATATTCATAATTATTTTCAAATAACAAATTTGATGATATTTTTTCACATTCATAAATGTTTTCAAATTTGATCGTCATTTTCTAAAAAATTATTAGATGCAACTAAAAATAATAATAAAAAAGTTAGTAATGGCGCACCAGGAGAAGGTGCGCCATTGCTATCAAGGTACTTATGGCGCACCCCTAGGAGGTGCGCCATTGGTATACCAATTTTTATGATATTTTTTCAAATATTTTCAAATAACAAATTTGATGATATTTTCAAATAACAAATTTGATGATATTTTTTCATATTCATAAATATTTTCAAATAACAAATTTGATGATATTTTTTCACATTCATAAATGTTTTCAAATTTGATCGTCATTTTCTAAAAAATTATTAGATGCAACTAAAAATAATAAAAAAGTTAGTAATGGCGCACCAGGTGAAGGTGCGCCATTGCTATCACTGTGTTTATGGCGCACCCCTAGATGGTGCGCCATTGCTAACCCTCTCCCCACTAAAAAAGGCAAAGATAAAAAACACCGTCGATCCGAAATCCCCAATCCCGCGAGCCCTCGACCTGCTGCTCCACCGCCGCCCCGATCCACTGCGCCGCCACCAGTCTCCCCGCGCCGCACGGAGACGTCCAGGAGGACCGCCGTCGACTGCTTCTTCATCTACGGGCTCTCAATCGACCGGAGCTGCACCGTATCGTCGCCATCGCCGTCTTCCCCAACCTCGGCCGCCCTCATCCACCTCGTCACATCGCTCCGCCCCGGCCACCCCCGACCTCCCGAGCTCATCGTTGAGCACCTCGGTGAGGCCCTCGACCGATTTCCCCTTCCCCTGTCGGGTTCGTTGCCGTAGCCGCCGTCGCCGAGCTCCTGCATTGCTTCGCCGCTATGCTGTCGCTGCAGTCGGCCGCGCCCGCGCACACACGCACCTGCGTGTTGCCGCCCACGGCCGCTCTCGCCCTCTGCCGGCCGTGTTTCTTCCCTCGCCTTGTTGCTGCTCCTCCCTCTTGCTTTACTCCTGCTGCTCCTCCTCTCAACGTCTTGCTGCTGCTCTTCTCTGAAACCTCAAAACTGCTGCTGCTCCTCCTCTCCACTTCCCTCCTGCTGCACTTCTCTGAATCTGAATCCTTGCTGTCTCCCACTCTCTCTCTCTCCCTCTCTCAAATTTCTATGAATTTGACAACTGTACTGTTCAGAATTGTGTAATGTTCGGATTTTATATATTCTTGCAACCTATTAATTGTTCAGTTTAGATTCGTGTTTGTCTAGTGATTATGTGTTGATCTGTGAAACTGAATTTGTTACTCTGTTCTTTCATGGGAGAATTAGCTAAATTTTGTAAGTTGTGTACTGCACTTGCTGCATAATCGTGCTAGTTCAATTTGTAGTCTCTGTATTACCTATGTACCTATACCTGTGATATATATATGTTCGTGACATATATAAGGTATCTCCTGTCCTATATTTTTGTTTCTTCTCTCTGTTACATGTTAGATGAACATATGTGCTCTGGTGGCGGACTGGACCTGCATCTGTTCTTGGTTGCTTTCCATTCTACAGCTCTTATACTGATTATCACAACAGTGCTTTTTTATGACATCACTACAGTGCAAATTATGGTGTTAATTCATAATCCTGGGTGCTAGTGGGTGTGTGTGTGTGCTTGTGATTACTAACTGTTGCTGCCACATGGTGTGTCTCTGTATATGTGTGAGCTGTTTAGATGCCAGCCACAGGTCAATGACCATGCCACTATACTGCTCCATGTCACTTCTTCAGTACTTCTGCGGCCAAGCATGGCATGGCCAATTGGCCATCTTTGATTCTGTTGTTGATGGAGCTTTGTGCCCCTAGGTGGCCTGTTTGAAGTGAATCATCACCATGGGTAACAGATGTTGGATTCACAGTGTAAATGATGGATGAAAAGGCCACAGACAAATATCCACTACTGGAAAATGATTTGCAGCTATATGTTGCTGCAGTTACTCATTGCTGCAGTTCATATATGTGCTGCTATATATGTGCTGCTATGTTTTGCTGCAGTTACTCATTGTTGTCATAGTTTACTTGTTACTGCTATTTGGCCTACTCAAAATTTGTTTTACTTGTTGTAGATACCTCATCTAAGGCCTAGATTGTGAAGAAGGTTTTGAAGATCCAGAAGACCAAGGAGAAGCAGCTATAAGGTCAGAGAATTACAGAGAGTGTGCTCTGTTTTATGTATGTAATCCTGCCTACTGCACCTATTTTTTGGGCAGTGGCAAGATCCCAATATTGTGATGCTGCTGCTACTGTAGATCCCAAACTTGTGATGCTGCTACTACTTTTTTCTGTAGTTGTTTCTACTGTTGTTTCTACTGTAATGCTGCTGCTACTGTTGAACCTGCTCAACTTCTGATGTGAAATGACCCCTTTCTCTTGAAACGTTGATTAATTTCCATTTCGATTGAGAATGGGGCACTCCTAGGTCAAGAAAATTAGCAAAGGTCATGCCCAATTTTTTTGACCTAGAAGGTGCCCGATTCTCAACCGAAACAAAAATTAATCAACATTTATAGTTTGACCTAGAAGATGCCCAATTTGTTAACTCTAGTAGTGTACTCGTGTTAATATTGCAAACATAACTGGAAGTTTTGAGACTAATAATGCATTATAGTAGAATCAGCCGATATTTTTGTATTTATTTTAGATTACATGCTGAATAACCTAATAGCCATCGAAATCTAGTTTGAATCAGAAAAATGTGAGAAAATCCAATATCGATTGAGGCGGACAACTAGTTGTAGATGAGGAAGGGCATTTGAGGCCCCATCTAGTCTATGAAGATGTGATGGGGGTCCTGATATATTGACTTGTGGATTTATTTTTTCCTAGACTGCATTTAAGAAATAACTCTAGTAGCCTTTTTTCCTATTTAGAGCAAAACATGGCCGACCCCTAGTGGCGTCGGGGATGACACCCCTGATGGTGCCGCCGAGGATGCCACCACTGATGATGGTTGCGCACGCACAGATGGCAGCCAACCGAAGAGGCAATGGAAGGACCGGCACCCGAACATGCTCGGCACCGTCAAGGAGGAATTTACTGAAGTGTCCTCCGGTGGGCAGCCAACGGCACCCAAAGAATTAGTCAAGGGGTACGCGGGACAGCTCGGGTGCATTCTCTGGAGCACCGTCTCGATCAACACCGAGAACCTAAGGCATCGTGACCGAGGGAATTTGCGCAACCTCCTCTTCACGAAGCTGCACGAACGATACAAGTTCCCCGGTGACTTCGCAAACACACGCCTCTCAGGGAATAAAGTGAATAGTGCCACCCTCACGAAGATGAGCACGACCCTGGCTACTTGGAGAGCCGCGATGAAGAGAATGATTGAAAAAGGTGATGGTTATGAGAAGATCAAGGAGACAAATCCTTCGATCAGCGAAGCTGACTACCTGGAGTTCAAGATCAAGTGCGAGAGCAACGCAAACGCGGAATCAAGTCTGTGGGGGAAAGATATGCGAGACTTGAACTTAGGGGTCCACAAACTCGGTCCCGGCGGTTACAGAGTGGCGGAACCTATATGGGACAAGGAGGACGTGGAGCGTGCCGAGCAAGGCCTACCGCCCCTCTTCGATAAATACCGTGACAAGCAGACCAGGAACTATGTCAGGGCCCGGTACAAGATTGACCCGGTAACAAAGGAGCTTACCACGGATCCGAAGACCAAGGCGCTTGAGCTTGTTCTGGTAGGGAATACACCCCCGCGTAATTAGCTCCATACGGTTGCATTCTAATTAATGAAGCCAAATTTCTAAATGGTTCACGTTCCTTCCGCAGGACACTGAAAGCAGTAGCGCGGGTCGTCTAAGAGCTCCCCTTGGGACACCACTTTAAATAGGGCGTTGAACGTAATGAAAAACAAGGATAAGCTCAGTAAGCCGTCGTCAGCTGGTCGTGTGGCCAGCAAAGGCTTGTCCATGAAATGGTCGGAATACTATACCGCTGGGCGAAAGGAGAGAAAGACCAGCTCGGAAAGCCAGGAGCGCGAGGTTCAAGAACTCAAGGCAAAAGTGGCGCGGATTCCGGAGATAGTCAAAGAGCAAGTGCGAGACCAACTGGGAGCGATGATCACCTCCATTGTGCCTACCTTGATTGAGGGGCTGCAGGCGTGGATTGCGGGCGGCCAACAGGAGCCGCCCCCGATTCCCAGCTTCACGGGCAGCAACTCGCACAACGCGCCGGCGGCGCCATTGGTGTCTCCAGCGGAGGCGGCATTGGTGTCTCCCGCGGCGGCGCCGGCATTGCAGCTTAATGCACCCGGGTGTGGGAAGAATACGCCGGCCGGCACCTCGGCAGCAAGCGGCCCCTCCGTCATTTGCACGCCCGCCATTGGCGGTGCCTCGGCATTAGCCGAGCTCGACGCCATCATGGTAACTAATTAAGCCTCTCGGCTGATGACTTCATTTCCTTGCCTTTTACTGGGCATCCCTGACGCCCTACATGTTTTCGCAGGGCGCCACCGACGTTCCATGCACTCTCCTACACTTCATAGACGGCGAGTTGATCGATGTCGCCAAGGCCAGAATCGTTCAACCGGGCAGCCGCGTGTTCCACGGTAATCCGATGCCACCCACCGTGTATAGGGTTCAACTGGTTCGGGTGCTGCGGGGCTACGACGACTTGTTGCCTTTGTTTCGACCGCCTGGGGCTGACGAAGATGATGTGATGACCCTCAGCGTCTGCTTAAGCTGGCCCCTGCTTTGGCCGAAGAGCCAGATTCGTTTGGGGGCGGGGGACACCACCCCACAGACAACACCACCAGTCGTGCCAGCGCCAAGCCTTGGCAAGACTGCCGCAACGCTACCGGACATGCCGGACATGCATATGGCACAGGATCCAGACGACGACGACAACGATGACAGTACATTTACCAACATCGATAAGCACTTCAACGAACATGGGTACGGTGACGAATTCTTGGGGCCTCCTTCTCAAGAATCCAACCCTGCAAAAGACGATCGCGATCTAGCTGGTACCGCGGAGAAACCCAATTGCAATAGGCGTCGTCTGGCGTTCAGTTCTCAGGAGACGCCTCGAGCTGCCGCCTTCACCGAGCCTCAGATAGCCGAGGTGCGAAATATTATCAGCCCCAACACACTCAAGAAGGCGGTCTCTGAGCAGAACTCGACCCCATTACAGCAGAAGAAGGGACGAAAAAGAAAGAATAACAAGGGTGTCAAGGGTGCGAGCCAGCCGGCACTGAGTACGATCCGTGCTCAGGACGGGCCACCTTCACCTAAGGATATCTCGAGGAGGGTGCATGTGGCGGGTAGGCCGATGCTACCAACTAATCTGCTCAATGCTGTAACTGGTGCTATGCGGAGTCTGCATGACAGTGTTCTTTCTTTGGAGAAGAGGCATCTCTCCGAGAATGATGTGGCATACCCAGTTTTCGTGGCCAAGGTGCCAGAGGGCAAGGGCTTTGTGGATAGCGCTATCGGGGGAATGATCGTCCTGCGGTTTGATGTCATCTTCGCTATGTTTAACCTTCATCCGCTGCACTACACCTTCGTTCGGCTATTTTCGTTGAGTATGGAGATGCGGATCATTAGAGACAAGACCCCGGACATCGTGATAGTCGACCCCTTCTACATGCGTGCCAAGATCTTGGGCAGCGCTGGGGACCGGCAAGTTGCGAGTTCATACCTCGAAGGCGTCATTCTGGCGAACCCAGATAAGGATAACTTCCTCGTGCCTTACTTTCCCGAGTAATTCATCCCCTCACCGCCCCGTAACATATGATTTCTTAGATTTTGATCGTTCTTTTTTTCTAACATTCCGTGTTTTGTGCAGTGACACACATTGCACACTCATCCTCTTAAGCCCGAACTATTCCATGGCCACGTATTTCGACTCAGACCGTCAGTCGAAGAAAGACTACACAACTATCAAGAAAGTTCTTGATGATGTTCTCCCTGGCTACGCCAAATCTGGAGGCACCTTCAGGAGGCCAATTTTTAGGTACGGCAAGCACGTGTTCACCCACGTAACGACGTTCCCCTACGTAAAGCAGCCGCCTGGCAGTCAGAAGGATGCCTACTATGCCCTCCATCACATGCGGGCGATCGTACGGGACCATAATCACCTTCTGCTACCAAATAGTCTCAAAGATTGGGCCGCATGCTTGTCGGCAATCCAGGACGCGAACCTCAGACAAGAATTCTTTCACATCCAGTCGGAGTTTGCGGAAATCATCCATCAAGATGTCCTTCGTACCTCGGGGCAGTTCTACCTTAGATATCAACCGTCCAATAGTGAAATAGAAACAACGCTACAAATGCAGACTGACGACGCCCGCACATTCATGACCATCACGAAAGACGGTGGCTTCATCCACGCTCCGGTCCCTGAGTCGAGTCGAAAGTAGTGATGCTATGTAGTTCTGAAATATCGATTAGCTCATGTTGTAATTGAACTTTAATGAACTTGTATGTCTCTTTAGTTTGGACAGTCGTTCAACTTATATGTAATCGATGCTATTTATTAGTAGGACCATGAATCGTGCTATTAATGTGTTGATTTTCTCTTCCGATCCTTTTGTTGCATACTTATATATTGCTTATGTATTGTCTGTGAATTGCTACTAACATTTTGTTTTTCTAGTGCATAGAGATGCCGTCGTATGTCGTGTACAAGGGTAAGGTTCCCGAAGTCTACGACGACTGGGAGGAGTGTCGGAGACAAGTTCACCATTTCAGCGGTAACAGTTACAAAGGGTACACCACTAGGGCGGAGGCGGAAGCTAGATACACGCGCTATCTAGCGGGAGAGAGGAGGGAGCGTTGGAGGAACCGGATGAAGACCAGTTTCATCGCGATGATGCTTATCGTGATGACCGCAGCTCTCTTCTATGTGATGGTAGTTTAGATGATCGATATCGACTTGTAATGTGAAGACAAACTCGCTACTCGCGGTTTCGAGACTTGTAATGTTCTAACTTTGTTCGGTATTTTGAATTCGGAGACTAATATGATGAATTGTATTCGGAGACTAATCTTCTATTGTATTCGATAAATCTGCTGTTTATATGTTGTGTTGTCTATATTCTGTGCAGTAATATATTTTGTAACCTGTGCAAATATCAGAAAAGAAAAAAATTCCTAATATTCATACTAGTGGCGCACCATACTGCACTTTAGTGGTGCACTGCAATAAACACACTAGTGGCGCATTGTCTAGAAGTGCGCCATTAGTAACGCAGAGCACAAGGTAAATATGCCCCCCTGGGAGGCATAGTAACGGCGCACCTAGGGACATAGTAATGGCACACTGCTAGGTGCGCCACTATTGTCTAGTATACTAATGGCGCACCAGGGGTGCACCATTAGTACTTGTTACTAGTGGCGTGATGAAAGTGGCGCACATGTAGTGCGCCATTAATGGCCAAAACAGGTGCGCCACTAATTAGCCTTTTCCTAGTAGTGGCTCCTGTGCTTGCTACCTTACGTTCCACTCTATCGGCTAAGGTAGTAAAGGGAGAACTACTGCGATTTTGCTTCCGGTTCATCTGGTCAAGCACCTCAGTAGAGAAAGCCGAAAACTGACTGTCATGATGCGGCGAGAGCTGGTCAACCACTCGATGACTTATCAGAATCTTTCGCGATTCCCTCCGTGTTATATGAAGGACCTTTTTCTTGAGGTCATACATGTAACACACCATATTGGAATAAGCCGTATACATACCAGGGGCTATATCGTAGTCCCCCCATAAAACTCCTATGGCTAAGTGAAAGTGTTAACGCCTTATAGTCCAATTGCCTAGTTCACCGCATTGACACCTCCTTCATGGACCAAGACGTTGGGTTAAGAGTGATCAAATGCTTTTCTGAACACCCCCGTACTTTATACGAGGGGGCTGAAGCCGACGACTGGAAAACTTTCAGATTAATACAAAAACGGCCGCACAGGAGGAACACAAGTTTTTAGGTGAAATTAACATATATAGCCTTATTATAATATTGTCTTTTACAACTACTCATACATTTCACTCGAATATCATGTTTTTCGAGCATTGACCCTCTATCAAGTGGGCACCCTCCAGGACATCCTCGAAATAATGCTCTGGTGCGTGATGGTTCTTGCCTTTGGGTGGACCCTTCGCGGCAACATCTGTGGCCTTCATCTTCGCCCAGTATGTCTTGACACGGGCAAAGGCCATCCGTGCACCTTCAATGCACGCCGACCGCTTAACGACGTCGATACGCGGCACCGCAACAGCAAGTCACCGCACCAAACCAAAATAACTATCCGGAATTGGCTCGTTCGGCCACAGCATCCTTCATGGCAGAACCGGATAGTCTATGGAGTTCGGCCCATTGGGTCATCTGTTCATTCAGCAATAGTGGGTGTTTTGACGCACCGAACTGCAACAAGAAAAGCTTCTCCGTCGCATACCCTTCTTGCGCTTGGTAAAACTGCGCCGCATCGGAAGCACTCTTTGGCAAGTCCAAAATTCGTCTGGAGAACTCCACACTTTATTAAGTGGAGCATAATTCGGATCGCCGAACTTAGTTTGCAATAGAAAGGGATTCCCAGCCGCGATCTCCCCAGCTTGTCGGACTCCACCCGGGCCCCTCTAGACTCGGACCGCGCTTCTTTCGCCTCTCGCAAGGCCTTGTCAAGATCAGCCATTTTCGCTTTATTATCCTTCTCGAGGATCTCACAGTGGCCAGCGGCATCCTTTAACTCATGTGCCATCGTGGATATTCTCTCCTCGCATTGGTGCCGCACAGCCTGTTCGACCTTTAGCTCGGCAGCTGCCCTCTCGGCAGCCGCATTACCAATCCGGACCTGCTCCTTGGCCCGGGCAAGCTCAGCCCGAAGGATCTCAACCACAGCGGCACCATCTGCAGTCATGCATATTTCAGTATACAATATTTCGCGTTATGCTTATATTACCAGGCATGTGCTTGTAAGGACTGCCCCAAACACATACCTTGCGACTCGTCAAGACGCTTGTTGATCAGCATAAGGTCATCTTCCGCCACATCAAGCTTCCGCTCCAGATCAGCAACTTCTGTAGTCCGGACGGACCCCAGGGAAGTGACAGCCTGCGTTTCAATTTATCATATTATTTCCGGGGCTTATCTTATTTGATCCTCTGATCGCCCCCCTTGGGAGGCCAATCAGAGTCTTAGGGGCTACTACCTATACACAGGCACAGTTCGTGAATAAAACACACTCAAAGATTTTTTCAGCACAAACCTCGAAGCCTCTTAGTAGGCTCGCGCAGGCTTCGTTCAGTCCGCTTTTCGCGGACAAAACCTTTTCAACCACCGTACCCATCAAGGTACGATGCTCCCCCAAGACGGACGTCTGTCGCAGCATGTTCGTCAATATATCCGGCGCTTCTGGACGTCCGGAAGCTTCGGTAGGAGTACGGCCTCCCTTTGAAGGGATCCGTTTATTCGCCCCTAGAGTCGTCTCCGGCTGTAAAACAGACAGTCCGGGGCCTTTATCATTGGCCCCCGGGCTCAGGGCTACCGAAGTATTACCTTCAGGTTGTGTCTTCACCACCCCTCACACCATTTATTGATCAGGAGAGACCCTCCGTGACGACACCTCAAAGTCGTCCGCCCTATTGGGCGAGGAGATCGGTGGAGGCATCTCGCTCTCCATCATCTCTGGGAGAAGGTCCCCCGAGGAAGAGGATTGTTGAAGATTGTGTGCTGAGATGCAAAAAAAACATATATTCTAGATGTTACCTCGGTCACAGGAAGGGAACGGGATATGTTTAAAATACCTTTGTTCACTTACGATTTGGCTAAAGGCTTGGCCTCACAGAGGGACGGCGCGATGATGTCGTCCTCCGGGCCCGAGTCGCCCGACAGGGGCCTCTTGCCTCGCTTGGGAGCCTTTCCCCCCCAATTTTGAGAGGCGGCCCTTTTCTTACCATGGGAAGAAGAGATGTTGACTTCTCCCTTGTCTTCGGACGATGGAATTTTGATCCCCCCAGACATAGTGTCTGATATACCTTCTGAATGGAGGCCACCTCTGGCCCTCCCCCTCTCTGCCTTGTCCTCCTTCGTAGGCGTCTGATATGGTGCCGGGGCCAGCATCCTTGTTAATACAGGATCCGCCGAGTCTTCGGGGAGGGGGGCCGAACACCTGATTCACTCTGCTTTCTTTATCCAGCCCTGGAAAACGATAAGTTTTGCTCAGTATTACATTGCGGCATACATAACTACAAAAGTGTTCAGGAGTTGAGCGCTTACTGAGGTATCCGGATGATTGTAGTCGAGGCCGATGTCCTCGGTGGTGTCTGTCCACTATTTTAGTTTCCCGAAAAACAACTGCCACATCCCTGTGTGTGTAGTGCCAAAGAAGTGTTGGAGGGTTCGTGGTCCTTCCGGATTAAACTCCCACATGCAGAGAGGCCTATGTTGGCATGGCAGGGTTCGGCGGACTAGCATTACTTGAATCACGTTGACGAGATCGATGTCCTTCTCAAGGAGGGTTCGTATGCGGCTCTGTAAAGTCTGCACTTCATCAACTGATCCCCAGTCCAGCCCCTTATTAATCCATGATGCCAGCTGTAACGGAGGGCCCGAACGGAACGCATGTATACCTGCCCACTTGGTACCACGGGGTTCTGTGATGTAGAACCACTCCCGCTGCCACTGGTTGGAAGTTTCGGTGAAGGAACCTTTTGGCCAAATAGCATTGGTAAGCTTGCTCACTACGGCGCCGCCGCACTCCGCCTGTTTCCCATCGACCACCTTCAGCCTCACACTAAAGGTCTTGAGCCATAAGCCAAAGTGTGGGGGAATTCGGAGAAAAGCCTCACACGTGATGATGAACACCGAAACGTGAAGGAAAGAATCTGGGGCTAGATCGTGAAAATCTAGTCCGTAATAAAACATGAGCCCCCGGACGAAGGGGTTGAGAGCAAACCCTAACCCACGGAGGAAGTGAGAGATGAATACAACCCTTTCACCGGATCTGGGAGTCGGGATAACCTGTCCTTGAAGAGGAAGCCTGTGGGGGATCTCCACGGTCAGGTATCTGGCTGCCTGAAGCTATGCAATGTCCTCCTTTGTAACAGAGGAAACCACCCATCGGCCCAGCGGGCTGGGTCCAGACATGACTAGGAAGCTTAAAGCAATGGAGTAGGACCTTGGGTGCTAGAACTCGAGGTTGGGGAGGCTGAGGAGAAGTTTGATGTAGACGGCCCTTGGCTCCTTTATAAAGGCAACGGGTATCGAGCGCCTCCTCCAAAGCCTGAAAACCAGCCTATTCCTAAGGGATTTTTCCAATGGAACGGTCAGGTTACCCATGCCCGTATTAATGAGAATCCCACGATAAAGGAACACGATCTCTGCCTCGACAAGACGTGCCAATAAAAACCTCGCCTCGCAACATGGAACGGCAAGACAGAAACGGTTCAAAATAAAGACCAGGCAAGCGTAATGTCACCTTACGAAAAGTTGTCTGCAGATTGGACTCGTGAAATATTATATTCTCTACGGTTGTGATACATGTGTTGCAGATCCAGACACGTTCGTCCAAAGACTATCTTGGAGTATTCGGAAAGGGGAACCCGCCTTGCAATGCCGAAGACAATCTGCGTGCCGGACACCTCGTCATTGAAGCCTGGTTCAGGGGCTACTGAGGGAGTCCTGGACTAAGGGGTCCTCGAGCGTCCGGCCTATTGGACATGGGCCGGACTGATGGTCTATTAAGATACAAAGACCGAAGACTCTACCCGTGTCCGGATGGGACTCTCCTTGGCGTGGAAGGCAAGCTTGGCGACCAAATATGAAGATTCCTTTCTCTGTAAACCAACCTGATGTAACCCTAGATCCCCCCGGTGTCTATATAAACCGGAGGGATGGGTCTGTAGAGACCAAGACTCATAGATATAGAAAAGAGGCTAGACTTCTAGGGTTTTAGCTATTATGATCTCATGGTAGATCAACTCTTGTAATACTCATATTCATCAAGATCAATCAAGCAGGAAGTAGGGTATTACCTCCATAGAGAGGGCCCGAACCTGGGTAAACATTGTGTCCCCCGTCTCCTGTTACCATCAACCTTAGGCGCACAGTTCAGGACCCCCTACCCGAGATCTGTCGGTTTTGACACCGACACCAAGCACCGCCGCGCCAATGTCAGGACCAGGTCGCGCTGGAGGCCGCCCTGCCTGGGTGTCAAGACCGTGCCCCTCTCGCGCGGGCCGCACTCATGAGCGCGGCGGGCTGTCGAGCCTTCTCTCGCGAGCTATGCCGCGTCGTCTGGCCAGTCAAGTTCAAGCCCGACCTGCTCCGCGCTATGATGGCACCCACGACCCTACGGAGTTCCTCCAGCTCTACGCATTGAGAATCGAAGCGGCAAACGGCGACGACAAGGTCATGGCAAACTGGTCCCCCATGGCCCTCAAGGATGGCGCGTGTTCCTGGATGATGCACCTCCCCGAGGGGTGCATGTCCTCGTGGGACTAGCTCCACGAGTGCTTCATCACCAACTTCCAAGGAACCCGCTGAGGGAGTCCTGGATTAGGGGGTCCTCGGACAGCTGGACTATATCCTTTGGCCGGACTGTTGGACTATGAAGATACAAGATTGAAGACTTCGTCCCATGTCTGGGTGGGACTCTCCTTGGCGCGGAAGGCAAGCTTGGCAATACGGATATGTAGATCCCTCCCTTGTAACTGACTTTGTGTAACCCTAGCCCCCTCCGGTGTCTATATAAACCGGAGGGTCTAGTCCGTAGGACAACAACAATCATACCGTAGGCTACCTTCTAGGGTTTAGCCTCTACGATCTCGTGGTAGATCAACTCTTGTAATACTCATATCATCAAGATCAATCAAGCAGGAAGTAGGGTATTACCTCCATCGAGAGGGCCCGAACCTGGGTA
The DNA here is from genome assembly GCF_002575655.3 of Aegilops tauschii subsp. strangulata. Lineage (NCBI taxonomy): Eukaryota > Viridiplantae > Streptophyta > Magnoliopsida > Poales > Poaceae > Aegilops > Aegilops tauschii. The sequence continues at coordinate 395,681,143 of NC_053037.3, forward strand.
AACATCGTGTCCCCCGCCTCCTGTTACCATCCGCCTTAGACGCACAGTTCGGGACCCCCTACCCGAGATCTGCTGGTTTTGACACCAACATTGGTGCTTTCATTGAGAGTTCCACTGTGCCGTCACCACAAGGTTTGATGGCCCCTTCGATCATTGGCAACGATGCGATCCAGGGTGAGGTTTATCTCCCCGGACAGATCTTCGTATTCGGCGGCTTCGCACTGCGGGCCAACTCGCTTGGCCATCTGGAGCAGATCGAAAGCTACGCCCCTGGCCATCAGGTCAGGTTTGGAAGCTTGAACTATACTGCCGACATCCATGGAGACTTGATCTTCGACGGATTCGAGCCCATGTCAGGTGCACCGCACAGTCTCGACAGGCATGACTTAGCTCTGCCGACGGACAGTGTTCGGGAGATCCCACCTGCGGCTACTCCGGCCCTCGATCCGGAGCAGATTACGCCGTCCGAGGACGGGTGGATGGACCCCACCATGGAGGCCGCACACTCAGCGGCGATAGAGCCGAATACTGACTTCACCTCTTATGAGACCCGTGTTGCCGGACATTGGGATTCGTCCCCGGCCACGGGCTCCGAACCGCCTGCGTCCGTGCCTATCGAATCTGATTGGGCACCGATCATGGAGTTTTCCTCCGCGGATATCTTTCGGCACTCACCACTGGGCGACGTGCTAAACTCATTGAGGTCTCTCTCCTTGTCAGGAGACCCTTGGCCGAACTATGTCCGGCTAGAATGGGATGCGGACGATGAAGAAATTCGCTTCCCACCCACCACCCACTTAGTAGCCACTGTCGACAATTTAACTGACATGCTCGATTTCGGCTCCGAAGACATCGACGGTATGGACGACGATGCAGGAGATGAACAGGAACCACCGCCCACAGGGCACTGGAGTGCCACCTCATCATATGATATATACATGGTGGACACCCCCAAAGAAGGCGATGGCGATGAGACAACGGAGGATAATCCCTCCAAGAAGCAATCCAAGCACCGACATCAGTGGCGCCGCTCTAAGTCCCGCCATAGCAAAAGCAGCGATACCGGCACAAGAGACAATAACGCTCCGGATAGTGCCGAAGACGACGAAAATCCCCTCCAGCCAGACCTCGAGCGGGAGGATGAACAAGCTAGCCCTCCGGAACAGGCAGCAAACGGAGAATCAGAGGATGACAATTACATGCCTCTCTCCGAAGACGAGGTGAGCCTTGGCGACGAAGAATTTATCGTGTCTGAGGATCCCGTCAAGCAGGAGCGCTTCAAGCGCCGGCTTATAGCCACAACAAACAGCCTGAAGAAAAAGCAACAACAGTTTCGAGCTGATCAAGATCTGCTAGCGGATAGATGGACTGAAGTCCTGGCGGCCGAGGAATACGAACTCGAGCGCCCAACCAAGAGTTACCCAGAGCGCAGGTTGCTACTCCAACTCGAGGAGGAAGCATTGAAACCTACATCACCAGTGTGTGGCTGATCGGCCACCTCGTGGCCGAGACAGAGAGGCATATCAGCCCGAAGTCCAGCCTACACCCCACCGCCATTCAAATAAAAATACCAAGGCCCGGGGCAACACGCAGGACCTGCGAGACGTATTGGAAAACAAAGCAAAACATGCAAGATCGATCTACGGATCACGGGGGCGCGCCCCAACGCGGGACGATGATCGTCACGCCGGATATACTAAAAGCAAATCCGGCCGGGCCGAATACAACAGACAAGACTCGTATGAACTGCGTCGTGATATAGCCCGGCACAGAGGCGCCGCACACCCCCTATGCTTCACTGATGAAGTAATGGATCACGAATTCCAGAGGGTTTTAAACCCGTAAACATTGAATCATATGATGGTACAACAGACCCCGCGGTTTGGATCGAGGATTTTCTCCTCCACATCCACATGGCTCTCGGTGATGATCTACATGCCATCAAGTACGTCCCACTAAAACTCAAAGGACCAGCTCGGCATTGGCTGAATAGCTTGCCAGCAGACTCCATTGGCAGTGGGGAGGATTTGGAAGATGCATTCCTTGACAACTTCTAGGGCACTTATGTGCGACCACCGGATGCTGATGACTTGAGCCATATAACTCAGCAGCCACGGGAATCAGCCAGGAAATTCTGGACCGGGTTCCTAACTAAGTAAAACCAAATTGTCGACTGTCCGGATGGAGAGGCCTTAGCGGCATTTAAGCATAACATCCGTGACGAGTGGCTCGCCCGGCACCTCGGCCAGGAGAAGCCGCAGTCTATGGCAGCCCTCACGACACTCATGACCTGCTTTTGCACGGGCGAGGATAGCTGGCTGGCTCGCAGCAACAATGGTGACAACGCCGAAGACACGACAGCCAATGCCGGATTCAGTGACTCTAAATCCGGTCAGCGGAAGAAGCTGTTCAAAAGAAGCAACCCGGGCCCGTCCAGTTTGGACCGCATACTCGATCGCTCGTGTCAAATTCATGGCACCCCCGATAAGCCAGCCAATCCCACCAACAGAGAATGCTGGGTGTTCAAGCCGGCCGGCAAGTTGAATACCGAAAACATGGAAAAGGGGTTGCATAGCGACGACGAGGAGGAGTCCCGGCCGCCGAACACAGGAGGACAGAAGAAATTTCCTCCCCAAGTGAAAACGGTGAACATGATATACGCAACCCATATTCCCAAGAAGGAACGGAAGCGTGCACTAAAGGACGTTTATGCGATGGAGCCAGTCGCCCCAAAGTTCAACCCATGGTCTTCTTGTCCGATCACTTTCGATCGTAGGGACCACCCCACTAGTATCCGTCACGGCGGTTCTGCCGCATTGGTCCTTGATCCCATCATTGATGGATTTCACCTCACCCGAGTCCTTATGGACGGCTGCAGCAGCCTGAACCTGCTTTATCAGGATACAGTGTGCAAAATGGGTATAGACCCCTCGAGGATCAAACCCACTAAAACCACCTTTAAAGGTGTCATCCCAGGTGTAGAGGCCCGTTGCACGGGCTCAATCACACTGGAAGTGGTCTTCGGATCTCCGGACAAACTTCCGAAGCGAGGAGTTAATCTTCGATATCGTCCCGTTCCACAGCGGCTATCACGCACTGCTCGGACGAACCGCATTTGACAGATTCAATGCGGTGCCGCATTATGCATACCTCAAGCTCAAAATGCCAGGACCTCGTGGGGTTATAACAGTCAACGGAAACACAGAACGGTCGCTCCGCACGGAGGAGCACACTGCTCGCCCTCGCAGCAGAAGCACAAAGCAGCCCTTTAAGACAAACCGCCAATTCGGCGATAAAGCCCCCGGACACCTTCAAGCGAGTCCGGAGTAATCTGCAACAGGATCGCCTGGCACATTCAGAGCTCGCCTAGCAATTTGGCCTCCGTCCTAGTCCCAGTCAAGCGACGAAATCTGTGCCGCGCGTACATAATTATGCACTAAAAATACCATGGGCATAGGCGGGGGCACGGCTAGGACACATCCCACAATGCGACTCAACCGCCCCAGGGGCTGTACACCTTTATCATTTTCTCTCTTTCAGGACCTTATTCTCTGGAAGCCCTTTTCGGCAGTCTGATTGCTGGACGCATTACGGGAAGGAAATACCAAGGAGGCATGAAGCTAAGACGTACAAGGGAATCCCCAGGTGGTCTCTGACAACGATCGAAATACCTGTTTTAGATACCCATACGCAGCTTGCCCTTGGATAGGAATGTCAAATAGTCCTCTTTTTTTCTTATTGCACTACTTGTATCCGTACGCTTCGACGTATTATTTAATAACAATGCACAGCGTTAGTCTATTAATGCATTACCCTTTTTTTCCTTGTCTGGTTATTTACGACAAATTACACCCGTACATTCTGGTACGACCAGTACGCCAGGGGCTTCAGTATACCCCATAAATACGGCGTGAGAAGTCCGAACACTTTCGACAGTGCGGCACCCCGAACTTATAGCACTATATGCATCAGCTCCGAATCATGTCTTGGGTCAATAGTTGGGACTGCCCGGATCCCATGTTTTGGTACCTTACGTTCCGCAATATCGGCTAAGGTAGCACTGGGAGAACTACTGCGATTGTGTCCCGATTCTTCCGGACGAGCACCTCAGTAGAGAAAGCCGAAAACTAACTGTCATGATAAGGCGAGAGCTGGTCGCTGTTCGAGAGGTCTCAAGTCCTTAAAGACTTTTTCCGCTTCGAGCGAGGAGTCGGCCTTGCCCGACTTAGGCGTATATAGCGCCCAAAATTTGACCTTTCGAATACTAGGGGCTTCGCCAAAATTTAAAATTGTAGACTTCTATGGCTAAGTGAGAGTGATAAAGCCTTATAGTCCGATTGCCTGGTTCGTTGTGCTGAACACCTCCTTCGAAGGACCCAAAATTGGGATAAAGAGTGCTCAGGTTTATCCCGAACACCTCAGTACTAGTTACATGGGGGCAGAAGCCGACGACTGGCTGACTCTCAGATTTTATAAACGGCCGCACAGAAGGTAATATTTTAAATTCACAAGCGTTGAATTGCGCAAATGAACTCGTTTCACATTACAGGATCACATGAGTACATTTATTCAAATATTCCATCCTTAGCACATTCCTCCGCCACAAGGCAAGCACCCTTCAGGACACTTTCATAATACTTTTCGGGATGGCGATGCTCCTTGCCCTCCGGTGGCCCCTGCTTCACCAGCTTTTCGGCGTCCAGCTTCGCCCAGTGCACCTTCGCCCGGGCAAAAGCCCTGCGCGCACCCTCGATGCAGACGGACCGCTTTATGACTTCAAACCGTGGGCAGGCATTCGCAAGCCGGCTCACCAGACCGAAGTAGCTACCAGGCAGGGGCTCGCCAGGCCACATCCGGACTATAAGACCCCTCATGGCCTGTTCGGCCACCTTGTGAAGCACGACCAGTTGCTTCAACTGGTCGCTCAAGGGCATTGGGTGTTCGGTCCCAGTATACTGAGACCAGAACAACTTCTCCGTCCAGCTCCCCTCCTCGGCCCGGTAGAACTCCGCGGCATCTGACACACTGCGGGGTAGATCTGTGAACGCTCCTGGAGAGCTCCGAACTCGGGTATGTAAAAAGAAAGTTTCCTTCACATGCTTGCTTTGCATAATGAATGCCTTACCCACCGCTATCTTATTAACCGCCTCAATTTCCTGGAGGGCCTTTTGGGCTTCGGCCTTGGCATGTTGTGCGCTTTCAAGGGCCTTCGCAAGCTCGGACCTTTGCGTCTTAGAGTCAAGCTCCAAGGACTCGTGCTTCTTGACGAGAGTCTGGAGCTCTTGCTGCACCTCGCCTACTCGGGCCTCTTGTTTCTCTCGCTCAATGCGCTCCTTGGCCGCTTTGTCTTCGGCATTGGATAGCGCCTTCTGCAGGGCCGCCACTTTGGTCGTGGCCCCTAGCAAAATTCATGACGATCTTATTACTCCAAAACCAAAATTTTCTTTATCAATATTCAGACGGGGTGTCACTTACCTTTGTTCTCTTCGAGCTGCCTCTTGGCAAGGCCGAGCTCTTCCTAGGACAGCTCAAGGTCCCGCTTCAGTGCGGCCACCTCAGCAGTACGAGAGGCGGCCACCAGCAGCGAAGCCTGCTTATTCACATAGACACATTTCGATTAGACTCCTGCGATTATTATTTGATCCTCTATTCGGCCTTTCTTCGCGAACGCCAAACAGAGCATCAGGGGCTACTGTCTATACTATAACATTTTCTTACAATTTGGTTACTTACCTCAAAGCCAGTTAGGAGGCTGGCACAGGCTTCAGTCAGTCCGCTCTTAGCGGACTGAACCTTCTTGACTACCGCACTATCTCTTCGTCAATGGAAGCGCCGCGAAGCGCTTCCAGCAAGTTGTCTGATGCTTTTGGATGGACAGAGGCCATCGGCACAGACGGCTTGCCCCCCTTAGCGAGGGGTTGCCTGACAGAATCCGGAACCACTGGAGGTTCCGGCGCTGTATTCGGCTTGGGGCTAGACTTGCTGCCCCCGGCGTTAGGGCCCAGAGGAGTCTTGCCCTCGTGCGCCCAGTGCCTGGAATGTCGCCTTGGGGCGCCTCCTGAACTGTCTCCCCTTGGTTCAGTTCGCTTTGAGACAACACCTCGGCGTCGTCCGTAGGGCGGGGGGACGAGGTGGTCGGGATTGAATCGCTGTTCATATCTGACGGGCCCAAAGAATCATCCGACGAAGACACGTCGATATGGGCTCGGGATGGACTGCATAATCATGCGTGGCGTCATAAGAAACAGTACAATAAGACATACCAAGAATTATTATGGTATCCGGATACTCACGACTTCGCCAGGGGCTTGTCCCTGGGTTGTTGGGGAACTTAGTAATTTCAAAAAATTTCCTACGCACACGCAAGATCATGGTGATGCATAGCAACGAGAGGGGAGAGTGTTGTCCACGTACCCTCGTAGACCGACAGCGGAAGCGTTATCACAACGCGGTTGATGTAGTCGTACGTCTTCACGATCCGACCGATCAAGTACCGAACGCACGGCACCTCCGAGTTCTACACACGTTCAGCTCGATGACGTCCCTCGAACTCCGATCCAGCCGAGTGTTGAGGGAGAGTTTCGTCAGCACGACGGCGTGGTGACGATGATGATGTTCTACCGACGCAGGGCTTCGCCTAAGCTCCGCAATGATATTATCGAGGTGTAATTTGGTGGAGGGGGTCACCCCACACGGCTAAAAGATCTCAAGGATCAATTGTTGTGTCTCTGGGGTGCCCCCCTGCACCCGTATATAAAGGAGCAAAGGAGGAGGAGGCTGGCCCTAGGAGGGGGCGCACCAAGTGTGGAGTCCTACTAGGACTCCCTAGTTCTACTAGGATTCCACCTCCCATATGGAATAGGAAAAGAGGAAGGGAAAAAGAGAAGGAAGGAAGGGGGCGCCCCCCCTTCCCTAGTCCAATTCGGACCAGACCAAGGGGAGGGGTGCGGCCACCCTTGAGGCCCTTTTTCTTCTTTCCCGTATGGCCCAATAAGGCCCAATACGTATTCCCGTAACTCTCCGGTACTCCGAAAAATACCCGAATCACTCGGAACCTTTCCGAAGTCCGAATATAGTCGTCCAATATATCGATCTTTACGTCTCGACCATTTCGAGACTCCTCGTCATGTCCGCGGTCTCATCCGGGACTCCGAACTCCTTCGGTACATCAACATACATAAACTCATAATAAAACTGTCATCGTAACTTTAAGCGTGCGGACCCTACGGGTTCGAGAACTATGTAGACATGACCGAGACACGTCTCCGGTCAATAACCAATAGCGGGACCTGGATGCCCATATTGGCTCCCACATATTCTATGAAGATCTTTATCGGTCAGACCGCATAACAACATACATTGTTCCCTTTGTCATCAGTATGTTACTTGCCCGAGATTCGATCGTCGGTATCTCGATACCTAGTTCAATCTCGTTACCGGCAAGTCTCTTTACTCGTTCCGTAACACATCATCCCGCAACTAACTTATTAGTCACAATGCTTGCAAGGCTTATAGTGATGTGCATTACCGAGTGGGCCCAGAGATACCTCTCCGACAATCGGAGTGACAAATCCTAATCTCGAAATACGCCAACCCAACAAGTACCTTTGGAGACACCTGTAGAGCACCTTTATAATCACCCATTTACGTTGTGACGTTTGGTAGCACACAAAGTGTTCCTCCGGTAAACGGGAGTTGCATAATCTCATAGTCACAGGAACATGTATAAGTCATGAAGAAAGCAATAGCAACATACTAAACGATCGGCTGCTAAGCTAACGGAATGGGTCAAGTCAATCACGTCATTCTCCTAATGAGGTGATCTCGTTAATGAAATGACAACTTATGTCTATGGCTAGGAAACATAACCATCTTTGATTAACGAGCTAGTCAAGTAGAGGCATACTAGTGACACTCTGTTTGTCTATGTATTCACACATGTATTATGTTTCCGGTTAATACAATTCTAGCATGAATAATAAACATTTATCATGATATAAGGAAATAAATAATAACTTTATTATTGCCTCTAGGGCATATTTCCTTCATGGGTAACCACTCCTCGTCGCTGAAAGCGGCCGTCGTGGATCAGTCCGGGAGGAGGGTCCTTCCCTTCTTGGACCCTTCGGCCCCCCCTGATGGGGCGGGGGGGGGGAGAACTTTCCTCTTCCTGCTCCTCGTTTTTGTGGGAGGAGTGCGCTTCGGTTTTTTCAGACGATGAGTCCGATATAACCTTGCGCCGGAGACCCTTCCTGGTCCCCGTGGCCTTCTTCTTGGCCTTCTTCTCCGGCACATCATAAGGCACCGGAACCAGCATCTCCGTTAGGAGAGCATCTGCTGGATCTTCGGGCAGGGGAGCCGGACAATCGATCTGCTCCGCTGTCGTTACCCAGTCCTGTCAAATGGCGTGGAGGCTCAGATCCCGCGCGTGGTTATACTGGGGAAAAGAACATCTTATGAGATGTAAAAGACTTACCGGATTGGCAGGGCGCTTTGCGCTGAGTCCGCGGTCCTCGGTAAGGGGAGGAGGTACCTCGACGTCCTTGAACAGCACCTTCCAGACGTCCTTGTGCGTCGTGTCGAAGAGCTCTCGCAGCGTCTGGTGCTCAGCCGGGTCGAACTCCCACAAATTGAATGCCCGTCTTTAACACGGGAGGATCCGGCGGAAGAGCACGACTTGGACCACGTTGACAAGCTTGATTTTCTTGCTCATCATGTTTTTGACGCATGTCTGGAGTCCGGTCAGCTCTACCGAGGAACCCAGGACAGGCCCTTCTCTTTCCAGGAGGTGAGCCGCATGGGGATTCCGGATCAAAATTCGGGGGCCGCCACCCAGTTGGTGTCGCGCGGCTCGGTGATGTAGAACCACCCCGATTGCCACCCCTTAACGGTCTCCACATAGGAGCCTTCGAGCCAGGTGACGTTGGGCATCTTGCCCACCATGGCGCCTCCGCACTCCACTTGCTGGCCGACCACCACCTTCGGTTTAACGTTGAAGGTCTTCAGCCACAGGCCGAAGAGGGGCTTGATGCGGAGGAAGGCCTCGCACACGATGATAAACGCCGAGATGTTGAGGATGAAATTGGGAGCCAGATCGTGAAAGTCCAGCCCGTAGTAGAACATGAGCCCACGGACAAACGGGTGGAGGGGAAATCCCAGTCCGCGGACGAAATGGGTAAGAAATACCACCCTCTCATGGGGTGCTGGAGTAGGGACGATCTGCCCCACGTTTGGCAGCCGGTGCACGATATCCGCGGCCAGGTATCCGGCTCCCCGCAGCTTTTTGATGTCCTCCTCCGTAACGGAGGAGACCATCCACTTGCCTCCCGCTCCGGACATGCTTGGAGTGGTTTGAGGAGAAAAATGCGAACTTGGGTGCTGAAGCTCGAGTGCGCAACAATGGATGAGCAAGGAGGAAGAAGGCGTGGGTGAAAAAGGTGAATCCTTGTCCCTTTATAAGGGTGGAAGAAACTATGCGCCTCCCCACCTACCTGGTAAACTCGCTTATTCCCCAGCGCCGTAATTGATGGCGCGGTTGGGTTACCCACACCCGTATTGATGAGAATCCCATGATAAGGGGACACGATCTCTGCTTCGACAAGACGTGCCAATAAAACCGCCTCGCGACACGTGCAGTGGCAGGCACGGGAAAAACGGTTCGTCATGACCAGACCACGGCAGTACGTCACGTTATGAAAGGTTGTCAGCAGATTAGATTTGTGGAAATATTATTCTCTCTATGGTGGTATGTGGAATTTGTTTTGCAGAGCCGGACACTATCCTCGTGTTCAAAATCTTCTATGGAGTATTCGGAGGAGGAACCCGCCTTGCAATGCCGAAGACAATCTGCACGCTGGACTCATCGTCATTGAAGCCTGGTTCAGGGGCTACTGAGGGAGTCCTGGATTAGGGGGTCCTCGGACAGCCGGACTATATCCTTTGGCCGGACTGTTGGACTATGAAGATACAAGATTGAAGACTTCGTCCTGTGTCCGGGTGGGACTCTCCTTGGCGCGGAAGGCAAGCTTGGCAATACGGATATGTAGATCTCCTCCCTTGTAACCGACTCTGTGTAACCCTAGCCCCCTCCGGTGTCTATATAAACTGGAGGGTCTAGTCCGTAGGACAACAACAATCATACCATAGGCTAGCTTCTAAGGTTTAGCCTCTATGATCTCATGGTAGATCAACTCTTGTAATACTCATATCATTAAGATCAATCAAGCAGGAAGTAGGGTATTACCTCCATCGAGAGGGCCCGAAACTGGGTAAACATCATGACCCTAGCCCCCTCTGGTGTCTATATAAACCGAGCTCCTCACCGTCAACGACCTGCGGCGCGTGAAGCAACAGCCAGGCGTGACCAAGTTCGCCTTAAGGTCCCGAGGGCATCCGACGAGGCCATCATCTTCGTGTTTACAGAGGGCGTAACCGACGTCGAGATGAGCGAGGAGCTCGCCATCCATGACGACCTTTGCTCAGCTCTGGAGCTATTCAACCTGGCTGACAAGTGCACCGGGGCTAAAGAAGGCCGCCTCTCTCTCTCTCGTCAAGCACCCTGAGGCTGATCCTGAAGACAAGAATACCAAGGTCAAGGAGGTGAAACGCAAAGGCCCCACCATGCTGGCAGGTGAGACTGAAATGAAACATGGCCGAGACCACGACGAACCAGCCAAGGATAACCACCCATACTGCGTCTTCCACAACGTCCACACCCACAACACCAACGACTTCCAGGAGCTCAGGGCGATCCGTGCTGAGCGCCTGGGTCGCCGCCCCAAGCACAGCGACCGTGGCTACAGCCATGGAGGAGCCTGTGGCAGAGGACGCTAGGACAGCCACAACCCTCATCAGGACTGGCGCGACCAGCCTCACGATGCCTGTCCTCAGGGCAACGCCAACCTCCCTACACTACCACCACCGCCAAGACGGAACGACAACGACCATCAAGACGCTAGGGCTGGGGGCTTCCAGGAACCCCACGCGATTGCCTGCATCCTCGGCGGCGCTCAGGCCCAGTCTCGAACCGCATCTCAAGCAATTCTCTCGTGAGGTGAATGCGGCCCTCCCGAAGCTCGAGGCCACGCGCCCCCTCAGGTGGTTGCAGTACACCATCACCTTTGACTCCAAGGATCACCACAAGTGCGCGGCCACAGCAGGTGCGCTCCCCATGCACTGCACGCTCACCATCAGCAACGTCGCAGTCACCAAGACCCCCATCGATGGTGCCGCCGTCCTCAACGTCCTCTCTGTAGAGACGTTCGACACGCTCTAAGTGCCCTATGACCAACTCATGCCCACCAAGCCTTTCTCGGGGGTGACTGATGGCTCCACCACACCCATGGGGAAGGTGCGCCTCCCCGTCACTTTCAGCAAGCGCGACAACTACCACACCGAGCTCATCGACTTTGATGTCGCCCACATCGGCCTCCCTTACAACGCCATCCTCAGGTACCCCGCCCTCACCGAGTTCATGGCGGCAACCCACCATGGCTACAACGTCCTCAAGATGCCAGGGAGCAGCGGTGTCATCATGATCGCCTACAATGAGAAGGACACGGTCTGTTCTCTTGAGCATGCCTACCGTGCCGCGGCAACCGAGAACTCTGATGACGAAGGTGGTGAAGGAAATAAGCCCTAGTGGCAATAATAAAGTTGTTATTATATATTTCCTTATTCATGATAAATGTTTATTATTCATGCTAGAATTGTATTGATCGGAAACCTAAATACATGTGTGAATACATAGACAAACACCGTGTCCCTAGTGAGCCTCTACTTGAATAGCTCGTTGATCAAAGATGGTTAAGGTTTCCTGACCATGGACATGCGTTGTCATTTGATAACGGGATCACATCATTAGGAGAATGATGTGATGGACAAGACACATCCGTTAGCTTAGCATAATGATCATTCAGTTTTATTGCTATTGCTTTCTTCATGTCAAATACATATTCCTTCGACTATGAGATTATGCAACTCCCGGATATCGGAGGAATGACTTGTGTGCTATTGATACGTCTGCAACGTATCTATAATTTAGGAAGTATTCATGCTGTTATATTATCATTCTTGGATGTTTTACAATCATTTTATAGCAACTTTATATCATTTTTGGGACTAACCTATTGACCCAGTGCCCAGTGCTAGTTGCTATTTTTGCTTGTTTTTTACATCGCAGGAAATCAATATCAAACGGAGTCCAAACACCGCGAAACTTTTTGTGGATTTTTTATGGACCAGAAGACATCCAGTGGGCCAGAGAAGCACCTGGGGGTGCCCCGAGGGGGGCACAAACCACCAGGGCACGCCTGGGGGCCCAGGCGCGCCCAGGTGGGTTGTGCCCACCTCGGTGGCCTCCCGCACCCCCTCTTTGCCCTTTAAATTGCCAAATATTCCAAAAACCCTCGGGGTAACCCTAGATCAGAAGTTCCTCCACCGCAAGGCTCTGTAGCCACGAGAAACAAATCTAGACCCTGTTCCGGCACCCTGCCGGAGGGGGGAATCATCACCGATGGCCATCTTCATCATCCCAGTGGCCACCATGATGAGGAGGGAGTAGTCCACCCTCGGGGCTGGAGGTTTTTACCAGTAGCTATGTGTTTAATCTCTCTCTCTCTCTCTCTCGTGTTCTTGAGATGTCACGATCTTGATGTATCGCGGGCTTTGTTAATATATTTAGATCATATGGTGTTTTCCCCTCTCTATCTTGTTGTGATGAATTGAGTTTTCCCTTTGAGATTTCGTTTTATCAGATTGAATACTTTTATGGATTTGAGAGCACTTGATATATGTCTTGCATATGAATACCCTGGGACAATGGGGGGTTATTTTGGTTCACTTGATATATGTTTTGGCACTCAACTTGCGGATTCTGGAGGTGACATTGGGGTAATCTACACATAGGGGTTGATGCACGTTCTTGTCTTTGTTTCTCCGGTAGAAATCTTGGGGCACTCTTTGAGGTTCTTTGTGTTGGATTGAATATTATGAATCTGAAGTTATTTGGTGTTATTTTAGTATGAACTCTTGGATAGATCAATCGGAAAGAATAGCTTCAAGGAGGTTTCGTACCCTACAAACAATTTCTTCTTATGCTCTACGCTAGATAAGAACTTTGGAGTGATTCTTCATTGCATGTTGAGGGATAGTTATATGATCCAATTATATTAGTATTATTGAGAGACTGCAGTAGCGAAAGTACGGACCCTAGGCCTCATTTTCAAGCATTGCAATACCGTTTGTGCTCAATTTTGTTACTTGCTACCTTGCTGTTTTCTATTGTTCCTATTACAAAAATCAATATCTACTATCATTATTACACTTGTATCACCATCTCTTCGCCGAACTAGTGCACCTATACAAATTACCATTGTATTTGGTGTGTTGGAAACACAAGAGACTTTTTATTATTTGGTTGCAGGGTTGTTTGAGAGAGACCATCTTCATCCTACGCCTCCCATGGATTGATAAACCTTAGGTCATCCACTTGAGGGAAAATTACTACTTTCGTACATAACTCTGCGCTTGGAGGCCCAACATGTTTCTACAAGAATAAAGTTGCGTAGTAGACATCAGCTATCAAATGTCACAACGTAACTGGGTGATTATAAAGATTCTCTACAGGTATCTCCGAAGATGTTTGTTGAGTTGGCATAGATCGAGATTAGGATTTATCACTACGAGTATCGGAGAGGTATCTCTGGGCCCTCTCGGTAATACACATCATAAGCTTGCAAGCAAACGACTAAGGAGTTAGTCACGAGGTGGTGTATTGCGGAACGAGTAAAGAGACTTGTCGGTAACAAGATTGAAATAGGTATGAAGATACCGACGATCGAATCTCGGGCAAGTAACATACCGATGGACAAAGGGAAATACGTATGTTGTCATAACGGTTTGACCGATAAAGATCTTCGTAGAATATGTAGAAGCCAATATGAGTATCCAGGTTCCGCTATTGGTTATTGACCGGAGAGGTGTCTCGGCCATGTCTACATAGTTCTCGAACCCGTAGGGTCCCCATGCTTAACGTTCGATGACGATATTGTATTATATGAGTTATTTGATTTGGTGACCGAATGTTGTTCGGAGTCCCGGATGAGATAACGGACATGATGAGGAGTCTCAAAATGGTCGAGAGGTAAAGATTGATATATAGGACGATGGTATTCGGACACCGGAAGTTTTTCGGAGAAAACTGGATAGTCATCGGAGTACCGGAGGGGGTACCGGTCACCCCCGGTAAAATATTGGGCCTATTAGGCCACAAGAGGGGAGCCCACCGGCCCACAAGGGGCTGGCGCACTCCCATGGCAGCCGGCCACGTGGGGAAGGAAAGGGGGGAGGATTCGGCCTCCCCTTCCTTCTCTCTTCCCCCTTTCCTTTCTTCTCCGGCAATTAAGGAAAGGGGGGCGCCACTTGGGGAGGAGCCCAAGTAGGATTCGGCCTACTTGGGGGGCCCTCCTGGCTGCTCCCTCTCCCCTCCCACCTATATATATATGTGGGGGGCTCCCCTAGCACACACCAGACAATTGCCTAGCCGCGTGCGGCGCCCCCCTCCACCGTTTACACCCTCAGTTATATTTTCATAGTGCTTAGGCGAAGCCCTACGAGGATCACTTCACCATCACCGTCACCACGCCGTCGTGCTGACGGAACTCATCTAGTACCTTGACGTCTTGCAGGATCAAGAAGGGAGGGACGACACCGAGCTGAACATGTGCAGAACTCGGAGGTGTCGTATGTTCGGTACTTGATCGGTCGGAGCTAGAAGAAGTTCGACTACATCAACCGCGTTGTCAAACGCTTCTGCTTACGGTCTACGAGGGTACGTAGACACACTCTCCCCCTTGTTGCTATGCATCTCCATGGATAGATCATTGCGTGTGCGTATTTTTTTTCCATGCAACGGTTCCCAACAGTGGTATCAGAGCCAGGCTTATGCGTAGATGATATGCATGAGTAGAACACAAAGAGTTGTGGGCGGTGATAGTCATACTTCTTACCACCAACGTCTTATTTTGATTCGGCGGTATTGTGGGATGAAGCGGTCCAGCCAACCTTACATGTCCACACACATGAGACCGGTTCCACCAACAGACATGCAACTAGCTTTGCATAAAGGTGGCTGGCGGGTGTCTGTTTCTCCTACTTTAGTTGAATCAAATTTGACTACAGACGGTCCTTAAAGAAGGTTAAAATAGCAAACTTGACAAAACTGTGTTGTGGTTTTATGCGTAGGTAAGAACAGTTCTTGCTAGAAGCCCCGTAGCATCCACGTAAAACTTGCAACAACAAAGTAGAGGGCGTCTAACTTGTTCTTTAGGGCAAATTGTGATGTGATATGGTCAAGACATAATGTGATATACGTCATTGTGTGAGATGATCATGTTTTGTAAAAGTTATTGGCAACCGGCAGGAGCCTTATGGTTTTCTCTTTATTGTATGAATGCAAATGCCATGTAATTGCTTTACTTTATCACTATGCGTCAGCGATAGTTGTAGAAGCAATAGTTGGCGAGACGACCACGACACAACGATGGAGATCAAGGTGTCGAGCTGGTGACGATGGAGATCATGACGATGCTTTGGAGATGGAGATAAAAGACACAAGATGATGATGGCCATATCATGTCACATATTTTTATTGCATGTGATGTTTATCTTTTATGCATCTTATTTTGCTTAGTATGACGCTAGCATTATAAGATGATCCCTTAATTAAATTTCAAGGTAAAAGTGTTCTCCCTGAGTATGCACCATTGCTACAGTTCGTCGTGTTGAGACACCACGTGCTGATCGGGTGTGATAGACTCTACATTCACATACAACGGGTGCAAGATAGTTTTGCACATGTGGAATACTTGGGTTAAACTTGAAGAGCCTAGCATGTACAGACTTGGCCTCGGAACACTGGAGACCGAAAGGTTGAACGTGAATCATATCGTAGATATGATCAACATAGAGATGTTCAGCATTGATGACTACTCTATCTCACGTGATGATCCGACATGGATTAGTTGATTTGGATCACGTATCATTTAGATGACTTTAGGGATGTCTATCTAAGTGGGAGTTCTTAAGTAATTTGATTAATTGAACTTAATTTATCATGAACTTAGTCCTAATAGTATTTGCATATCTATGTTGTAGATCAATGGCCCGTGCTACCATTCCCCTGAATTTTAATGCGTTCCTAGAGAAAGCTAAGTTGAAAGATGATGGTAGAAATTACACAGACTGGGTCCGTAACTTGAGGATTATCCTCATTGCTGCACAGAAGAATTATGTCCTTGATGCACCGCTACATGAAAGGCCTGCTGCAGGAGCAGATGCTGATGTTTTGAACGCCTTGCAAGCTCGATGTGATGACTACTCGATAGTTCAGTGTGCCATGCTTTACGGCTTAGAATCGGGACTTCAAAGATGTTTTGAACGTCATGGGGCATATGAGATATTCTAGGAGTTGAAGTTAATATTTCAAGCAAATGCCCGAGTTGAGATATATGAAGTCTCCACAAAAGTTCTATAGCTGCAAGATGGAGGAGAACAGTTCTGTCAGTGAACACATACTCAAAATGTCTGGGTATCATAATCACTTGACTCAGGTGGGAGTTAATGTTCCAAATGATAGTTTTATTGACAGAGTTCTTCAATCACTGCCACCAAGCTATAAAGGCTTCGTGATGAACTATAATATGCAAGGGATGGAGAAGACTATTCCCAAGCTCTTCGCAATGCTCAAAGCCGCGGAGGTAGAAATCAAGAAGGACCATCAAGTGTTGATGGTTAACAAGAAGAATTGCAAGCAAGTTTCCACTCCCGGGAAGAAGCCGAAAGCTGGACCCAAGCTTGAAACTGAGTGCTTCTACTGCAAAGGGACTGGTCACTGGAAGCGGAATTGTCCAAAGTATTTGGAGGATAAGAAGGATGGCAATGTGAACAAAGGTATATTTGATATACATGTTATTGATGTGTACCATACTGATGCTCGTAGTAGCTCCTGGGTATTTGATACTGGTTCGGTTGCTCATATTTGTAACTCGAAACAGGAGCTATGGATTAAACGAAGATTGGCTAAGGACGAGGTGACAATGCGCATCGGGAATGGTTCCAAGGTCGATGTGATCACCCTCGGCACGCTACCTCTACATCTACCATCAGGATTAGTTTTAGACCTGAATAATTGCTATTTGGTGCCAACGTTGAGCATGAACATTATATCTGGTTTTTGTTTGGTGCGAGACGATTATTCATTTAAATCAGAGAATAATGGTTGTTCTATTTATATGAGTAATATCTCCTATGGTCATGCACCATTGAAGAGTGGTCTATTTTTGTTGAATCTCGATTGTAGTGATACACATATTCATAGTATTGATGCCAAAAGATGCAAAGTTTATAATGATAGTGCAACATATTTGTGGCACTGCCGTTTAGGTCATATTGGTGTAAAGCGCATGAAGAAACTCCATGCAAATGGGCTTTTGGAATCACTTGATACTTGCGAACCATGCCTCATGGGCAAGATGACTAAAACTCCGTTCTCCGGAACAATGGAGCGAGCCAATGACTTATTGGAAATCATACATACTGATGTATGCGGTCCGATGAGTGTTGAGGCACGCGGCGAGTATCGTTATTTTCCGACCTTCACAGATGATTTGAGCAGATATGGGTATATCTACTTAATGAAACGGAAGTCTGAAACATTTGAAAAGTTCAAAGAATTTCAGAGTGAAGTGGAGAATCATTGTAACAAGAAAATAAAGTTTCTACGATCTGATCGCGGAGGCGAATATTTGAGTTGCGAGTTCGGCCTTCATTTAAAATAATGTGGAATAGTTTCACAACTCACGCCACCTGGAAAACCACAGCGTAATGGTGAGCCCGAATGTCGTAACCGTACTTTATTCGATATGGTGCAATCTATGATGTCTCTTACCGATGTACCACTATCGTTTTGGGGTTATGCATTAGAGACATCTGTATTCACGTTAAATAGGGCACCATCTAAATCCGCTGAGACGACACCGTATGAACTGTGGTTTGGCACAAGACCTAAGCTATCGTTTTTTAAAGTTTGGGGTTGCGACACTTATGTCAAAAGGCTTCAGCCTGATAAGCTCGAACTCAAATCGGAGAAGTGCGTCTTCATAGGATACCCTAAGGAAACAATTGGATACACCTTCTACCATAGATCCGAAGGTAAGATCTTTGTTGCCAAGAATGGAACATTTCTAGAAAAGGAGTTTCTCTCGAAAGAAGTGAGTGGGAAGAAAGTAGAACTTGATGAGGTAATTGTATTTTCTCTCTAATTGGAAAGTAGCACATCAAAGAAATCCGTTCCCGTGATGCCTACACCAACTAGAGAGGAAGCTAATGATGATGATCATGAAACTTCAGGTCAAGTTACTACTGGACCTCGTAGGTCGAACAGAGCATGTTCTGCACCAGAGTGGTACGGTAATCCTGTCCTGGAAGTCATGTTACTAGACCATGGCAAACCGATGAACTATGAAGAAGCTACGATGAGCCCGATTCTAATAAATGGCTTGAGGCCATGAAATCTGAGATAGGATCCATGTATGAGAACAAAGTGTGGACTTTGGTGGACTTGCCCGATGATGGGCGAGCCATAGAGAATAAATGGATCTTCAAGAAGAAGACTGACGTTGATGGTAATGTTACTATCTACAAAGCTCGACTTGTCGCGAAAGGTTTTCGACAAGTTCAAGGAGTTGACTACGATGAGACTTTCTCACCCGTAGCAATGCTTAGTCTGTCCGAACCATGTTAGCAATTGCCGCATTTTATGATTATGAAATCTGGCAAATGGACGTCAAAACTGCATTCCTTAATGGATTTCTTAAAGAAGAGTTGTATATGATGCAACCAAAAGGTTTTGTCGATCCTAAAGGTGCTAACAAAGTGTGCAAAATCCAGTGATCCATCTATGGACTGGTGCAAGCATCTCGGAGTTGGAATATACGCTTTGATGAGGTGACCAAAGCATATGGTTTTATACAGACTTTTGGAGAAGCCTGTATTTACAAGAAAGTGAGTGGGAGCTCTATAGAATTTCTAATTGTTCGCACACAAACACCCCATCGTGTACCCTCAACACCGGGGCTGATGCACCGCAACTCATGTCGAAGGAGACCCGATCGGAAGTGCGGTATGCAAGCAGTCCGGTGGGCGCTTTTGTAGACCCAAAACCCCACACGCCCTGGAGGGACCCCGTTAGGGCGCACAGAGGCTATGGGCTGCCCTAGGTTGACCTGATCGACCTAGGTCCTTGAGGTTCACCACCCTGCAAACGAAGAACGAACGAAGAACGAGAAAAAGATACAAGAGAGAGGGATAATGAACACGAAAAGGTAGTAGATTGTTTTGTTTGATTGTGTGTTGTTTTAGTCGGCCATCGCCTCTCATCTATTTATGAGGCGGCTGGACTTCCCATACAATAAAAGAACTAAAAATTCCTTTCAAAACGTCAAAAACCCTAACCTAACCCGGACAAGAATCTTTGGCAATTTTCCGATCAACTCGGAGCCACCGAGTGGTTTGTTTTGGTCTCACCGAGTGAATGTTGCCAACTCTCTGTAGCCTTCTGTAATTTCTCGGATCAACTCGGTCTCACCAATTGGTTTGTCTCGGTCCCACCGAGTGAACATTGCCAACTCTCTGTAATTTTTCGGACCAACTCGGTCTCACCGAGTCAAATCAACTCGGTCGGTCCGAAATGACTCTGCAACTTCTGTTTCTGACCTTGTTTTGCCTCCACGGCTTGCATACGATCTTGGATTGAGACAGTTTTTATACCAAAATCAACCATTTCGATGAGACACACAACTTTCGTGTTGAAACATTTTTCATCAGAGGCCATCTTAATTGAGTTTCTGGCTATTTCATAATCTGGTGTCAATATGAGCATCTCTGAACTTGTCATAACTTTTGCATCCAAGCTCCGTTTTAGACCATCTTCATATCCATCTTGATCTCCTCGAAGCCATCCCATGGTGACTTCCAATCATAAGTTTGAATTAATCTTAACGTAGCTTTAAGCAACTTTTACGATTGTGCCACTTTTGAGCGTCAACACATGCCCCCCTGTTTTTCGGCAAAGCTAGCGTGCCGAAAAATAACTTGTACCGTATTTACTCTAAGGACGATGTCAACACTCCATCGCCCATGTATGCTTAGGGTGATAAGTATATATCGGCCATTGCTTGTGTGAACTTCTTGATGCGAACTTGGGTGAAATCTTCTGAACTTCATTAATAATCCGGTGATAAAGTTCCATAGATATGTATCTCAAAGGCATCCTCTGAACCATATTGTTCACCCTCTCGCTAGGATTTTACAAATAACCTATAATGAACTTCCTCTAATCCTTGCTTTCGCCTGCATAAAAATTTCATTAGTGGCCGAAGCGGTGGGCTTTGGTTCGGCCATACCTATGTCAGTGAGACCAAGCATCGGCTATTGATAGATATGCAATGCACGACGATCAACGTGGTAGCCGGATGATTATTGTGCCAACTCATTTGCTCTTCAATTGTCATGTCTAAATATATGAGCAATACTAAGGCAACCCAAGGTAAATTCTATATCTAGACATACCTCAAGGTAAACTATAAGTGATTCATCAAAACATTGATAACCCTTGGATATTTGTTTGACTACTCATAACGAATCACCGAAAGCCTCAATGTGTGTAGCACCTATGGCACCAAAAAGCTCCAAACCGAATAACATTGCATATTCGGCATTGATTATTGTGCAAAAAATATTTTAAGCGGTATGAGGCTTCACAAAATAGCACCATAAGGAGATATATAAACAACACCAACACCTTGGCCATTGTTATGAATTCAACCATCAAAACATAATCTCCATAGTACTAGAAAGACAAGGCTAATATCAATATTATGCATGTCATAAATCCGATGTTCAATAATAAAACAACAATGATTTGGTCTCTCATAGACTTGAAAGATTTGTAGGCCAAATCATATATATTAAATCAAAGCATAAACCCACTCACCAATTTTTCTATGAATTGGTCTATTCAACATATTTTTGATGGCATCGGTCATAATGCCTCATCTCCATGCAAGCATAATATATGTATACGTATAAATTTTAAAGATGTACCTTGTCTCGCTTTCCAATCGAACTAAGGACAATGTTAGGATACTACACCGGCCATTACCATGTGGTCCATGTAGAATTCACCCACCAAAGCATGTATAGCCGAAATAAACAAATGAAATAGCAATAAAATATTTCGGCCCCTTTGTATTAGCAACAAAAATGCAGCTAACAAAATGTATAGTGATTTGGTAATACTCTCTCATGATATAGAAAATTATGTTGCATCCATGGATCAAAGTAAATCAATGGAGGGTAATTGATCATACCCAGGGATGAATTCCATGGCAAAGGCATCAATGGCATGGTTGAAGAAAATGAATGATGTGCTAACCGAAGATTTTGATGCTGTGATGCACACCTTCGGCTTAATTGTTTGTTGCTTCCATCCTTCTCTTTCTTCACTTTTATTGTATTTGTTGCAATAGAAGCATGCACATCATTTTTGTTTTGATTGATCCTCTTGGAAACCCATGCCATGTTCTTCTTTCTCAGCTCTTGTGCACTAAGATTTTGTAATTCCTTCTTCTGCCAATACGATAAGCCGAGTGGGCATCTCGGTTGTGATTCTGTTTTGACCAATGGCAATTCTTTTTTTCCTTGTGCACTCTCAACTTATTTTCTTCAGATTTGGCACTTTGACTCTCAATAGTTGATTGCTTTCATCTCATTGCCTTTAGCACCTAATGTCAACACTTTAAGATCAAATCTGAAGTAGCACTCTTACGACCATCTCTTTTAACACGGTAAACTTGCTTGACAACCTCTTTCTTCTTCCTTGAGCTCCGGACCGATTCCTTATAATTTAAACGGTCTTTGACATGTGATTGTTCAAGTGTCGATCTTCTCGGGGCTGCATAATATTGGTGAGATGGTATAAAATAAGATGGAGAATGTGCCCTTGTATCATACATGTCCCATGATGGATATGGATCTATATGAGCATAGGGAGGCATCCACGTCATTGGCATTGGTGGCCCAAAATAAGGATATGAATATGTTGCATTAAAATTCTCACTTTGCCAATACCGATCATCATACTTGGGCCTTGGGGTGATCTTGGTTTTTTGCATGATTTGGCCGATAAGCATTCTTCTCTTCACTCTTCTTTTGATATTTATCCAATAGTTCAAAGAAGGTGACTTTTGATCTCTTACACTTGCGCTTATTTCGGCCTTTGTTTTCTTTTGGTTTGCTTTCATCGATCATTGGATTTGCTTGTTGCCCCCCAGTCCTTGGCATTTCATTGTAACTTCGACGAAATTCTCGCCCTCGAAATTATGTTCATTATGCTCTTCAACAACTTCTCTTCTTGAAAGGTTGATCTCGTCACCTGCAGTTTTTACCTTCTCTGTAAATGGATCGGCTTGAAGCAGCCGATGCATAAACTTTTTGCCATCAGGACCAATTGGAATAGAGTGGTCATCTCAAGGTGTTTCAACAAATTTCAATCGTCCTTTTTCAATGGTCGATTTAACTATTTGCCGAAACATGTTACAATCCTCAAAATTATGCATGAACGAATCATACAACTTAGAATACATTCGTCCATGGATAGATGGATTGACATTGTGATCAAGAATTCTAATATAATAGTTTCTCAACAACAAATCAAAGATTTGATCACACATGTTTGTGTTGAAGGTATATTTTTTTGTTTTCTAGTTGATCTTGCTGTGAGAACGGCTTTGGAGTTAAGCAAATGAATGGTTCAGATTTTGCATCACACCATTCGGCTATGCATTGTGTTTTGCACTCTATCGGTTTTCTCAACAGAATTCAACCTTGGCTTTAAATTTCTAAAACGAGAATAGTTAGAACATACATGTCTCAATTGAGACCAAGTGCAAGCCATGTACGAAATAAGCAAAGCTATCCAGTTAGATATGAACTTTAAATAAAGTAATGGGAAAATCTTTGGCAGCAATAATAATTCGCTATCAGTCTCTTTGAATGGTACAATGTGTTGACCAATATGCTCTATAACAATTTTATTGCTAACAAGTAAATTACCCTTCTTCATTGGTCTTTAAAAGTTAATTGTGAGAATATTTCTTATAGATGCATCAATAATAAAGTTTTGACCAAATCGGAAAATAGGTAAATTACTTACTAAACATACCTCTTCAAATATGTTGGGAGAGCATGATGGTGGTGTGACTTGAACAATATCTTGCTCCGCCTTTGGATGGCTCCCCAACGTCTCTTCATCACCTTTTTCTTGATTCTATGCATCCTTACATTGAAGATTTTTGTCGGCCGAACTTTGTTCGGCTACTTGTTCTTGTCCTTGAAGTTCATCAATTTCTATGGCACGGAACTCATAGGGCAGGAAGTAGGTTCCGTTAACTTCAGAAAAATCAAGCATGGTCGTTTTGCTATGCTTGCCATGCCCTTTCTCAATAATGCTTACCTCTTTGGATTTGATGGACTCAGAATATATACTACTTGATTCGGCTTTTTCAACCGAAGCACTTGCATGTTCCGAATCATCCTTCTTTTCATTGATTCTACCAATTGGAAATGCTTCTTTTATTTGAACCAATTCTTGGTCTGTTTGTTTCTGGCGGCGAGCGGCAAAATTGGATTTAAGTTTTTTCTCAATTCCAGCCCACTTCGGATATGATTGCCCCCCAATGCTTTTATATTCTTTCGGCAATGACACACGAGTGTTGCCGAAATTTTGCAATTGTGTAGGGGGTGTATAATATGATGTAGTACTAGGTAAAGGTGCATGCAATGTTGTAAAACCATATTTTTGCTCACCAATTTTATCAGTTGGCAAAGATTCATCTTCTTGTAAAACTCTAGCTTTTATTGCATTATAATCGGGAACCAACCCCTTATCATGCTCTTCAAGGCAAAGAGCACTAATCTTGTTATTTCGGGCTATATCCCTTTTTAGTATAGCCACTTCCCATTCTGTAAGGGATTGCTCCACAATACTTTTAGGTTCTTTCGGCAATAAGGTGTTGCCGAAATTATGCAATTGCGTAGAGGATGTATTGTATGCTACAATATTAGATGATGGCATGTGCATTTCTGCAAAATTTTCACTTATTCGGCTGTGACCATGAAGGTGCGGAGCCGAATTACGATTATCTACAGTTGTGTACAGTGCTGGAAAGTTGCTAACATGAGGTGTAGCATATGAAGGTTGAGAGTAACTGGCCGAATAGCTAGTAGTAGCATGGCCAATTCTGCCATCCATTGGCATGGTTGGACTAGTATATTGCAAATTATTTGCCGATGAATAAAAGGGCGAACACTTTCTTGCATAGCATTAGAAGTTCTAACTTGGGGTGTTACAAATTGATTAACCGAACTCATCATGTTGCTCATCGGCATATGAATTTGCTGGGTTGCCGATGCATGTGAGTTGGGATACATATGGTGCATGTTGCTAGTATCGTAAGAAGTAGAAGCATGAAAATTACTTTGAATCGGCCCTTGCATGTAATTAGATGCGTGATTGAAAAAACTAGGGCTGGCCAATAAAGTATTCTCATTGAACGATCTCGTAACCCCATATGAAATATTTGCATCTACACACGGGGATTGGGTATTCATATTACCTTTGTAGACTGCAAACCCTACATGACAATCTCTTCGTAGCAAGAATGGGCTGGAGACTGATACGTCTCCAACGTATCTACTTTTCCAAACACTTTTGCCCTTGTTTTGGACTCTAACTTGCATGATTTGAATGGAACTAACCCGGACTGACGCTGTTTTCAACAGAATTGCCATGGTGTTATTTTTGTGCAGAAATAAAAGTTCTCGGAATGACCTGAAACTTCATGGAGAATATTTTTGGAATATATAAAATTACTGGCAAAAGAATCAACATGAAGGGGCCCACACCCTGTCGACGAGGGTGGGTGGCGCGCCCCCTGCCTCGTGGGCCCCCTGAGGATCCACCGACCTCAACTCCAACTCTATATATTCACGTTTGGGGAGAAAAAAAACCAGAGAGAAGGATTCATCGCGTTTTATGATACGGAGCCGCCGCCAAGCCCTAATCTCTCTCGGGAGGGCTGATCTGGAGTCCGTTCGGGGCTCCGGAGAGGGGAATCCGTCGCCGTCATCATCATCAACCATCCTCCATCACCAATTTCATGATGCTCACCGCCGTGCATGAGTAATTCCATCGTAGGATTGCTGGACGGTGATGGGTTGGATGAGATTTATCATGTAATCGAGTTAGTTTTGTTAGGGTTTGATCCCTAGTATCCACTATGTTCTGAGATTGATGTTGCTATGACTTTTCTATGCTTAATGCTTGTCACTAGGGCTCGAGTGCCATGATTTCATATCTGAACGTATTATGTTTTCATGAATATATGTGAGTTCTTGATCCTATCTTGCAAGTCAATAGTCACCTACTATGTGTTATGATCCGGCAACCCCGAAGTGACAATAATCGGTACCACTCCCGGTGATGACCGTAGTTTGAGGAGTTCATGTATTCACTAAGTGTTAATGCTTTGGTCCGGTACTCTATTAAAAGGAGGCCTTAATATCCCTTAGTTTCCAATAGGACCCAGCTGCCACGGGAGGGTAGGACAAAAGATGTCATGCAAGTTCTTTTCCATAAGCACGTATGACTATATTCGGAATACGTGCCTACATTACATTGATGAACTGGAGCTAGTTCTGTGTCACCCTATGTTATAACTGTTGCATGAGGAATCGCATCCGACATAATTATCCATCATTGATCCATTGCCTACAAGCTTTTGACATATTGATCTTTGCTTAGTTACTTTTCCGTTGCCACTGTTACAATTACTACAAAACAATTACTGTTACTTTTGCTACCGTTATCGTCACTTCCATACTACTTTGCTACTAAATACTTTGCTGCAGATATTAAGTCTTTCAGGTGTGGTTGAATTGACAACACAACTGCTAATACTTGAGAATATTCTTTGGCTCCCCTTGTGTCGAATCAATAAATTTGGGTTGAATACTCTAACCTCGAAAACTGTTGCGATTCCCTATACTTGTGGGTTATCAGAGACCGTTCGAAGCTTCATCCGCAGCAAAGTCGCCAAAAAGTGTGTGTGCGCACGAACACGTCACTGTGTACCCTCAGCGCCCGGGGTGATGCACCGCAACTCACGTCGAAGGAGACCCGGCCGGAAGCACGGTACGCAAGCAGTCCGACGGGCGCTTCTGTAGACCCAAAACCCCACATGCCTGGGAGGGACCCCGTCAGGGTGCAGGTCGGCTATGAGCTGCCCTAGGTTGACCTTATCGCCCCTAGGGCCTCGAGGTTCGCCGCCCTGCAAACGAAGAACGAATGAAGAACGAGAAGAAAAATACAAGAGAAAGGGATAATGAACACGAAAAGGTAGTAGATTGTTTTGTTCGATTGTGTGTTGTTTTAATCGGCCGCCGCCTCTCATCTATTTATGGGGTGGCTGGACTTCCCATACAAGAAAATGACTAAAAATTCTGCCCAAAACATTAAAAATCCTAACATAACTCGGACAAGAATCTTTGGCAATTTTCCGGATCAACTCGGAGGCACCGAGTGGTTTGTTTCGGTCCCACCGAGTGAATGTTGCCAACTCTCTGTATCCTTCTGTGATTTCCCGGATCAACTCAGTCTCACCGATTAGTTTGTTTCGGTCCCATCGAGTGAACATTGCCAACTCTCTGTAATTTTCCGGACCAACTCGGTCTCACCGAGTCAAAATCAACTCGGTCGGTCCGAAAAGACTATGCAGCTTTTGTTTCTGACTTTATTTTGTTTCCATAGCTTGCATACAACCTCGGATGGAGACGATTTTTACATCAAAATCAACCATTTCGATGAGACGCACAACTTTCGTGTTGAAACATTTTTCATCAGAGGCCATATTAATCGAGTTTCCGTCTATTTCATAATCTGATGTCAATATGAGCATCTCTGAACTTGTCATAACTTTTGCATCCGAGCTCCGTTTTAGACCATCTTAATATGCATCTTGATCTCCTCGAAGACAGCCATTCCATGGTGACTTCCAATCATAAGTTTGAATTAATCTTGACATAGCTTTAAGCAACATTTACGATTGTGCCACGTTTGAGCGTCAACACTAATATTATATGTGGATGACATATTGTTGATTGGAAATGATGTAGAATTTCTGAATAGCATAAAAGGATACTTGAATAAGAGTTTTTCAATGAAAGACCTCGATGAAGCTGCTTATATATTGGGCACCAAGATCTATAAAGATAGATCAAGACGCTTAATAGGACTTTCACAAAGCACATACCTTGATAAAGTTTTGAAGAAGTTTAAAATGGATCAGTCAAAGAAAGGGTTTTTGCCTGTGTTACAAGGTGTGACGTTGAGTCAGACTCAATGCCCGACCACTGCAGAAGATAGAGAGAAAATGAAAGTCATTCCCTATGCCTAAGTCATAGGTTCTATCATGTAGGCTATGATGTGTACCAGACCTGATGTGTGCCTTGCCATAAGTCTGGCAGGGAGGTACGAAAATAATCCAGGAGTGGATCACTGTACAGCGGTCAAGAATATCCTGAAGTACCTGAAACGGACAAAGGATATGTTTCTCGTTTATGGAGGTGACAAAGAGCTTGTCGTAAATGGTTACATTGATGCTAGCTTTGACACTGGTCCGGATGACTCTAAGTCACAAACCGGATACATATTTATATTGAATGGTGGAGCTGTCAGTTGGTGCAGTTCCAAGCAGAGCGTCGTGGCGGGATCTATGTGTGAAGCGGAGTACATAGCTGCTTCAGAAGCAGAAAACAAAGGAGTCTGGATGAAGGAGTTCATATCCGATCTAGGTGTAATACCTAGTGCATCGGGTCTAATGAAAATATTTTGTGACAATACTCGAGAAATTGCCTTAGTGAAGGAATCCAGATTCCACAAAAGAACCAAACACATCAAGACATGCTTCAACTCCATCCATGATCAAGTCAAGGAGGGAGACATAGAGATTTGCAAAATACATACGGATCTGAATGTAGTAGATGTCGGCGTTCTGGGAACGGGGGTACCCAGACTTGCCTGCCTGCGGCCCACGACGTGGCTCCATCGATGGCCTGGTACGGCCCAGCTTCAGCAACAACAACCCAAGACCCTCGCGAGGGGCCCAGCCTCGCGAGGCGGGCGACACCAAGACCTCCCTGGGGGCGGCCTCCCCAGGCTGGCTCCCGAGGAGCCGAGATATCTATGCAAGCTGCACCTCGCGAGGTTCATATGACGTGAGCCATGACGACCAAGGCTAGGCGGGCGCCAGCGGGCGCAGTGTACCAGTTTCCTCTTTGGTGCTAAGGAGGCAAGTGCAGTCGCGGGGTACCGAGGAATCAAGCAAATGTTTCCATTCCGGTGCAACAAGACCAGGACCGCCAGGATGGCAGGATGGAGGTCATCACGGAGCCCACCGCGGCGTCACCACCAGATGCTTTTGCAGGTGAAGACTACTTTTGTTAGGATGAATTGTACTAGTTGTCTCCCTTCGAATTTGGCCATTGTGGGATCCCTTCCCGCCTACATTGGGGAAGAGGACCAAGGCCACTATAAATAGGACCTAGCCACCAGCATAGAAGGGGAGGGCGAGAGAGAGAGAGAGAGGAGGGAGAGAGAGGGGATGGATCATTCGGACCAACCTCACACCCACCAGCTCATCGAGCACAAGAACACCTCACCTCCTGAGGTTGTTCCACCACTTTACTAGTTCATCCTCAGCCCCTCAAGGCAATCCACCACAAAGCTGGAGTAGGGTATTACACCGCATGGTGGCCCGAACCAAGATAAACTGCTGTGTCTCTTGTCCATTAGATTCATCTAGCTAGGCCGTGGATTCGGTGAGTAGGCAGACTAGGGAGGACGAGTTCTTCGCACGCACCCTAGAGTTCGAACCTCTCAAGGGTCTGCGGAACCCTGCATCCGACATTTGGCGCGCCAGGTAGGGCTGCGTTGGAGCCTCTCTTCCGCCGGTCGACTCGCCACCGCTCCACCGCTTCCATGGCTGATACTCGTTGAGCCCATGCGGAGTGTCGGGCTGTCCTCGCCGCACACGTCGCTCAGACGGCGCCTGCTGGCGGGCCTCCCCGTCGTTCTCCATCGCCCGCCGCCAACGCTGCCACCGGCCCGGCGGGGCACGAGCAGCAAGCTTCGTCGCTGCACCCCTCTGTGTGGCGTGATGGACGCACGGCCACCCCGTCGCTGACTTTGGCTGGTTCGTCATCTCACGCTCATCGCGGGCCGGCGGACGCGCATGCCGCGCGAGCTCCTACCCTACCGCCCCATCGACGACTTCTACGAAGACTGGGTGGACCGCATCGGCGAGCTTGTCAACGCCACTGGGGGCTCTCCTGCACCGTCTCTCTCGCTGCCTCGCCCGCCGCCTGCCGCGGGCGATGTAGCCCATGGAGCACCTCCGCCACCTCTCCGTCAAGACGTCGCCCTCGGACCAAGGCACGCGGCCCCGCGACGGGACCCGTCGCACAGGTCGCCCGCGCGTGAAGAAGAAAGCTGCCAGGAGGTCCGGCGGCTGCAAGAAGATGCTCCTGCGCTCCCAGCACCACCACGTCAAGACCGCGCGCCACCTGCGGTGGTGGCGCGTGAGCGCCAAGATCAGGCTCCACCTCCATGATGGGCTCCCGTGACCGCAGCAGGCTGCCGCGCCTTCACTCCCGAGCTACGCAGCGTCGTTTGGCCAGGGAAGTTCAAGCCCGACCTGCCTCCACGCTACGACGGCACCCCCGACCCTGCTGAGTTCCTGCAGCTCTACGAGACGAGCATCGAGGCGGCCAACGGCAATGAGAAGGTCATGGCGAACTGGTTTCCATGGCCCTCAAAGATGGCGCGCGCTCGTGGCTCCTGAACCTGCCCGCGGGATCGATCTCCTCCTGGGGCGAGATGAGCGAGCGTTTAATCGCCAACTTCCAGGGCACTCCCGACCGCCCGCCTACTGCGGGTGACCTGCGGCGCATCAAGCAGCAGCCAGGGGTGACCCTGCAGAAGTACATCCAGCGCTTCAACAATGTTCGTCTCAAGATCCCCAAGGTGTCGGGCGAGGCCATCATCTCCGCATTCTCTGATGGCGTCCGCGATGTCAAGATGAAGGAAGAGCTCGCCATACATGAGGACCTGTGCACGGCTCTGGAGATGTTCAACATGACGACCAAGTTTGCGAGAGCTCAGGAGGGTCGCCTCTCCCTCCTGGAGCTACCGGGGGCAGACCCATAAGACAAGAAGGCCAAGGTCAAGGACGTGAAGTGCAAGGGGTCGGCCGTGCTCGCGGATGAACTGGAAATGAAGCGCTGCTGCGACCACCCGGAGTCATCCAAGGGCAGCCGTCCATTCTGCGTCTTCCACAACGTACAGAGCCACAACACCAATGACTGTGAGGAGCTCAGGGCCATCCGCGATGGGCGCCTCGGCCGTCGCCCCGAGCGCAACGATCAAGGCTATGGCCGCGGAGGTGGCCGAAATGGAGGACGCTGGGACGACCGCGGCCCTCGCCAGGAGTGGCGCGACCAGCCTCGTGGGGAACGCTGGCAGGGCGAGCCTTGTGAGGGCGCTTGGAGAGATCAGCCTTGTGAGGACCATCCTCAGGGCAACGCATGCCTCCCTCCGCTGCCACCGCCACCAAGAAGGAACGACGACCACCACCAGGACGAGGGGGCTGGGGGCTTCCAGGAGCCTCGTGCCATCGCCTGCATCCTGGGTGGCGCTCAGGCCCCAGCCTCTCATCGCATCTTCAAGCAGTTTGCCCGTGAGGTGAACGCGGCCCTCCCTAGGCTCGAGGCCACGCGTCCGCTCAGGTGGTCCAAGTGCATCATCACCTTCAGCACCTCCGACCATCTCAAGTGTGCGCCAACTACTGGTGCCCTCCCAATGCTTTGCTCGCCCATCATCGGCAACGTCCTTGTCACTAAGACCCTCATCGATGGCGGTGCGGGGCTCAATGTTCTTTCCATCGAGACATTCGACCACCTTCAAGTGCCCTACGATCAGCTGCAGCCCATCAAGCCTTTCTCAGGAGTGACCGACGGCTCCACCACCCCGATAGGGCAGATCCGCCTCCCTCTCACCTTCGGCAAGCGCGACAACTACCGCACTGAGCTCATCGACTTTGACGTTGCTACCTCTTGAGCACTGCGTTGGTTTTCCCTTGAAGAGGAAAGGGTGATGCAGCAAAGTAGCGTAAATATTTCCCTCAGTTTTTGAGAACCAAGGTATCAATACAGTAGGAGGCCATGCACAAGTCCCTCGCACCTACACAAACAAATAAATCCTCGCAACCAACGCGATAAGGGGTTGTCAATCCCTACACGGTCACTTACGAGAGTGAGATCTGATAGATATGATAAGATAATATTTTTGGTATTTTTATGATAAAGATGCAAAGTAAAATAAAAGGCAATAAAAATAACTAAGTGTTGGAAGATTAATATGATGGAAAATAGACCCGGGGGCCATAGGTTTCACTAGTGGCTTCTCTCAAGAGCACAAGTATTTACGGTGGGTGAACAAATTACTGTTGAGCAATTGACATAATTGAGCATAGTTATTGGAATATCTAGGTATGATCATGTATATAGGCATCACGTGCGAGACAAGTAGACCGACTCCTGCTTGCATCTACTACTATTACTCCACACATCGACCGCTATCCAGCATGCATCTAGAGTATTAAGTTCATAAGAACAGAGTGACGCTTTAAGCAAGATGACATGATGTAGAGGGATAAACTCATGCAATATGATATAAACCCCATCTTGTTATACTCGATGGCAACAATACAATACGTGCCTTGCTGCCCCTACTATCACTGGGAAAGGACACCGCAAGATTGAACCCAAAGCTAAGCACTTCTCCCATTGTAAGAAAGATCAATCTAGTAGGCCAAACCAAACTGATAATTCGAAGAGACTTGCAAAGATAACCAATCATACATAAAAGAATTCAGAAGATTCAAATATTGTTCATAGATAAACTTGATCATAAACCCACAATTCATCGGTCTCAATAAACACACCGCAAAAGAAGATTACATCGAATAGATCTCCACGAGAGAGGGGGAGAACATTGTATTGAGATCCAAAAAGAGAGAAGAAGCCATCTAGCTAATAACTATGGACCCGAAGGTCTGAAGTAAACTACTCACACATCATCGGAGAGGCTATGGTGTTGATGTAGAAGCCCTCCGTGATCGATGCTCCCTCCGGCGGAGCTCCGGAACAGGCCCCAAGATGGGATCTCACAGGTACAGAAGGTTGCGGCAGTGGAATTAGGTTTTTGGCTCCGTATCTGGTAGTTTGGGGGTACGTAGGTATATATAGGAGGAAGGAGTACGTCGGTGGAGCAACATGGGGCCCACGAGGGTGGAGGGCGCGCCCATGGGGGTAGGCGCGCCCCCTACCTCGTGGCTTCCGGGTAGCTTTCTTGACGTAGGGTCCAAGTCCTCTGGATCATGTTCGTTCCGAAAATCACGTTCCCGAAGGTTTCATTCCGTTTGGACTCCGTTTGATATTCTTTTTCAGCGAAACTCTAAATAGGCAAAAAACAGCAATTCTGGGATGGGCCTCCGGTTAATAGGTTAGTCCCAAAAATAATATAAAAGTGTATAATAAAGCCCAATAATGTCCAAAACAGAAGATAATATAGCATGGAGCAATCAAAAATTATAGATACGTTGGAGATGTATCAAGCATCCCCAAGCTTAATTCTTGCTCGTCCTCGAGTAGGTAAATGATAAAAACAGAATTTTTGATGTGGAATGCTACTTGGCATAATTTCAATGTAATTCTTCTTAATTGTGGTATGAATATTCAGATCCGAAAGATTCAAGATAAGAGTTCAATATTGACATAAAAATAATAATACTTCAAGCATACTAATTAAGCAATTATGTCCTCTCAAAATAAGATGGCCAAAGAAAGTTCATCCCTACAAAATCGTATAGTTTAGTCATGCTAAATTTTCGTCACATAAGAATGCTCTCATCATGCACAACCCCGATGACAAGCCAAGCAATTGTTTCATACTTTACTAATCTCAAACTTTTTCAACCTTCACGCAATACATGAGCGTGAGCCATGGACATAACACTATGGGTGGAATAGAATATGATGATGGGGGTTATGTGGAGAAGACAAAAAAGGAGAAAGTCTCACATCAACGAGGCTAATTAATGAGCTATGGAGATGCCCATCGATTGATGTTAATGCAAGGAGTAGGGATTGCCATGCAACGGATGAACTAGAGCTATAAATATATGAAAGCTCAACAAAAGAAACTAAGTGGGTGTGCATCCAACTTGCTTGCTCACGAAGACCTAGGGCACTTGAGAAGGCCCATTGTTGGAATATGCAAGCCAAGTTCTATAATGAAAAATTCCCATTAGTATATGAAAATGAGAAAACAAGAGACTCTCTATCATGAAGATTATGGTGCTATTTTGAAGCACAACTGTGGTAAAAAGATAGTAACATTGTCCCTTCTCTCTTTTTCTCTCATGTTTTTGGGCCTTCTCTTTTTTTATGGCCTTTCTCTTTTTTTTATTCCTCACTTGGGACAATGCTCTAGAAAATGATGATCATCACACTTCTATTTATTTACAACTCAACAATTACAACTCGATACTAGAACAAGGTATGACTCTATATGAATGCCTCCGGCGGTGTACCGGGATATGCAATGAACCAAGAGTGTCATGTATGAAAGAATTATGAATGGTGGCTTTACCACAAATACTATGTCAACTACATGATCATGCAAAGCGATATGACAATGATGAACGTGTCATGATAAACGAAACGGTGGAAAGTTGCATGGCAATATATCTCGGAATGACTATGGAAATGCCATAATAGGTAGGTATGGTGGCTGTTTTGAGGAAGATATAAGGAGGTTTATGTGTGAAAGAGCGTATCATATCACGGGGTTTGGATGACCCGGTGAAGTTTGCACCAACTCCCAATGTGAGAAAGGGCAATGCACGGTACCGAAGAGGCTAGCAATGACGGAAAGGTGAGAGTGCGTATAATCCATGGACTCAACATTAGTCATAAAGAACTCACAACTTATTGCAAAAATCTACAAGTCATCAAAAACCAAGCACTACGCGCATGCTCCTAGGGGGATAGATTGGTTGGAATAGACCATCGCTCGTCCCCGACCGCCACTCATAAGGAGGACAATCAAAGAACACCTCATGTTTCAAATTTGTTACATAACATTTACCATACGTGCATGCTACGGGACTTGCAAACTTCAACACAAGTATTTCTCAAATTGACAACTACTCAACTAGCACAACTTTTATATCACTACCTCCATATCTCAAAACAATCATCAAGCATCAAACTTCTCTTAGTATTCAAAACACTCATAAGAAAGTTTTTTCTAATCTTGAATACCTAGCATATTAGGATTATTTAAGCAAATTAGCATGCTATTGAAGACTCTCAAAATAATCTAAGTGAAGGATGAGAGATCAATAGTTTCTATAAAACAAATCCACCACCGTGCTCTAAAAGATATAAGTGAAGTACTAGAGCAAAAACTATATAACTCAAAAGATATAAGTGAAGCACATAGAGTATTCTAATAATTTCCGAATCATGCGTGTCTCTCTCAAAAGGTGTGTACAGCAAAGATGATTGTGGTAAATTAAAAAATAAAGACTCAAATAATACAAGACGCTCCAAGCAAAACACATATCATGTGGTGAATAAAAATATAGCTCCAAGTAAAGTTGCCGATGGAAGTAGACGAAACAGGGGATGCCTTCCGGGGCATCCCCAAGCTTTGGATTTTAGGTGTCCTTAGATTATCTTGGGGGTGCCATGGGCATCCCCAAACTTAGGCTCTTGCCACTCGTTGTTCCATAATCCATCAAATCTTTCACCCAAAACTTGAAAACTTCACAACACAAAACTCAGCAGAAAATCTCGTGAGCTCCGTTAGCGAAAGAAAACAAAAGACCACTTCAAGGTACTGTAATGGACTCATTATTTATTTATATTGGTGTTAAACCTAATTTATTCCAACTTTTCTATGGTTTATAAACTATTTTACTAACCATAGATTCATCAAAATAAGCAAACAACACACGAAAAACAGAATCTGTCAAAAACAGAACAGTCTGTAATAATCTGTAACTAACGCAAACTTCTGGAACTCCAAAAAATCAGCCAAAATAGGACGACCTAGACAATTTGTTTATTGATCAGCAGCAATTGGAATCAACATTCTGGTTATTTTTAACAATTATTTTCGTGAACAAAAAGTTTCTGGAATTTTCTGCAGGATCAAATAACTATCATCCAAGAGGATCCTATAGGTTTAACTTGGCACAAACACTAATTAAAACATAAAAACACATCTAACCAGAGGCTAGAACAAATATTTATTCCTAAACAGAAGCTAAAAGCAAAAAACAAAAAATAAAATTGGGTTGCCTCCCAACAAGCGCTATCGTTTAACGCCCCTAGCTAGGCATAAAAGCAAGGATAGATCTAGGTATTGCCATCTTTGGTAGGCAACCCAACAAGCGCTATCGTTTAACCCCCCTACCTCGTGCCTTCCTGGTTGATGTCTTGACGTAGGGTCCAAGTCCTCTGGATCACGTTCGTTCCAAAAATCACGTTCCCGAAGGTTTCATTCCGTTTGGACTCCGTTTGATATTCTTTTTCCGCGAAACTCTGAAATAGGCAAAAAACAACAATTCTGGGATGGGCCTCCGGTTAATAGGTTAGTCCCAAAAATAATATAAAAGTGTATAATAAAGCCCAATAATGTCCAAAACAGAAGATAATATAGCATGGTGCAATCAAAAATTAAAGATACATTGGACACGTATCAGACGTTGCCCACATCCGCCTTCCATACAATGCCATCCTTGGGTACCCAGCCCTGGACAAGTTCATGGCGGTGACTCATCATGGTTACAAAGTCCTCAAGATGCCATGGAACCGCGACATCATCACAATCGCCTGTGAGGAGAAGGACGCGGTGTGCTCTCTCGAGCGCGCCTACCAGGTTGCGGCGGTCGAGAACCCAGACGACGAAGGCACCATCTACCCTCCTGAGGCTGTTCCCAAGAAGAAGAAGCAACTGCTCCGCTAAGAGCCTCAGGAGAGCGGTGTCTCTAGTGGCACCACCTCAGGACCTGCAGATACATCTCCAACGTATCTATAATTTTTTATTGTTCCATGCTGTTATATTATCAATCTTGGATGTTTTATAATCATTTTATAGTCATTTTATATCATTGTTTGGTACTAACCTATTGACATAGTGCCAAGTGTCGGTTGCTGTTTTCTGCATGTTTTTTACATCGCAGGAAATCAATATTAGACGAAGTCCAAATGCACGAAACTTCGCGGAGATTTTTTTTGGACTAGAAGGAACATAATGGGCCCTGACTGCGCTTGGGGGGTGCCCCGAGGGGCGCACAACCCACCAGGGCGCGCCAGGAGGCCCTGGCGCGCCCTGGTGGGTTGTGCCCACCTCGGGTGCCCCCCTGACCACCTCTTTGCTCTATAATATCCCAATATTCTCAAAATCCTAGGGGAGTCGACGAAATATTCATCCAGCCGCCGCAGAGTCCAGAAACAACAGATCCAATCTAGACACCATCTCGGATGGGGTTCATCACCTTCATTGGTGCCTCTCCGATGATGCATGAGTAGTTCTTTGTAGACCTTCGGGTCCGTAGTTAGTAGCTAGATGGCTTCATCTCTCTCTCTCTGAATTCTCAATACAATGGTCTCTTGGAGATCCATATGATGTAACTCTTTTTGTGGTGTGTTTGTTGGGATCAATGAACTTTGAGTTTATGACCAGATCTATCTTTTTATATACATGAAAGTATTTGAGTTTCTTTGATCTCTTTTATGCATGATCTCTTATAGCCTCGTATTTCTTCTCCGATATTTGGGTTTTGTTTGGCCAGCTTGATCTATTTATCTTGCAATGGGAAGAGG
Organism: Aegilops tauschii subsp. strangulata; assembly: GCF_002575655.3. Classification (NCBI taxonomy): domain Eukaryota; kingdom Viridiplantae; phylum Streptophyta; class Magnoliopsida; order Poales; family Poaceae; genus Aegilops; species Aegilops tauschii. Next base: position 395,718,274 of record NC_053037.3, read on the forward strand.
TGCTTTGTAGTGGGTTCGATCTTACGGTGCTTGATCCCAGTGACAGAAAGGGAACCGACACGTATGTATCGTTGCTACTAAGGATAAAATGATGGGGTCTATCTCTACATAGATAGATCTTGTCTACATCATGTCATCTTTCTTATTGCATTACTCCATTTTTTCATGAACTTAATACACTAGATGCATGCTGGATAGGGGTCGATGTGTGGAGTAATAGTAGTAGATGCAGGCATGAGTCGGTCTACTAATCTTGGACGTGATGCCTATATAATGATCATTGCGTGGATATCGTCATGAGTATTTGAAGTTCTATCAATTGCCCAACAGTAATTTGTTCACCCATCATTTGCTATTTTTCTCGAGAGAAGCCACTAGTGAAACCGACGGCCCCCAGGTCTCTTTTTCATATATGTGCCTTTGCGATCTACTTTTTCCTTGCATTTATTTTTAGATCTATAAACCAAAAATACAAAAATACCTTGCTGCGTTTTATTTCTATTTATTTTATTTGGCGTTCGGTCTATCAATCTACTACAATTTATCTCACGTCCGTTTGCCTATCTTGAGGCGCCGTACCCCGAAAGGGATTGACAACCCCTTTAACACGTCGGGTTGCGAGGATTTGTTATCTATGTGCAGGGGCTGTTTACGTTGTGTTCCTTGGTTCTCCTACTAGTTCGATAACCTTGGTTTCATATCTGAGGGAAATACCTACCGCCATCGTGCTGCATCATCCCTTCCTCTTTGGGGAAATACCGACGTAGCTTCAAGCGACATCACCTGCGCCCACGGATGGGGCGCCTCCCTCTCTCGCATAGGAAGGCGCGCCCGATGCCCCTCTCAGGTGGGGCTCGGGGGCTCTCCTCTGGAAGTCTGCTGACCTAGCCCACGTCATGAGAGAGGCGCTCGGGCACCACGCGGAGGCATGCTTCAGCGCGCGCTTCCGCCAGGAGGGCACAAGGCACGGGGTGCCAGGTGCTCAGGAGTTCATCACCGAGGCAACTGAGGAGCTTCAAGAGGCAAGAGCCTTGCGCGGCGACTGCCGCCCACCACCTAGCGCGGCTCCTTGTCCTGGTGAGGACGGCGAGCTGCGCGTCTGCATCAACATCCCAGGACTCAACAGGATCGCCTCTCAGCGGCTCTACTGGCCGTCGCGTGTCGGCCGGTGCGTGGGCCCCCCTCACAACTACGTTTGCATGCCATTTGGCTTGCCGAACGTGGCTGTTGCATCTCAGCGCCACATGCGGGGCGTCGTGGCGGCTCAGGAGGCCAGGCACCAGGCGGGGCTGGCCGAGATGGCGACGGTTCTTCACGAGCCCCTGAGCCTCCAGAGCCTCTCGAGGTTTAGGACCCAGGTGGCTCGTGAGGAGCGACTTAGTTAGCACGCATCTTCAGCTACTTCAACATCTCTTTAGCAATGGTGCCAGGTGACATTTTCCTATTTATTCAGTTGGGGCGCCCCTCGGGCTGCATTATCCCCAGACCGCATGGGCCTGTCGCTGCGATGTGTATCCTTTTGCATCTTTGATTTACTCTGTTGGGGGCGCCCCTCGGGTAGCATTATCCCCAGGCTGCATGGGTCTGTCCCCGTGGCATGTATCGTTTTGCATCTATCAGAACTAGCTCAACTCTATCCATGAGATGATTTATGTTATCACCCACTTGCCTCCTGTTTATTGCCCTTCGCGGCCTTCCGCATTGCTGACCGGCCTCCTGCTCATCCCGCAACAGGGGTTACACATGCTGGCACGACGCTTGTGCTCAGGTTCGTCCTTGCAACGCTGACAAATCTGAGAGATCGAGCTCTGGCTCGCGGCCCGCCCCGTGCACGTCACCTCACCAGATCCTTAGTGCCTTCATCTTCTTGCGGAAATATCAACGGGAGGACAGCAAATGCGATTATGAGTTATATTCTCCTCTCGGACTAACCCGCAGGAATCTCCAGAGCTTAACTACAGGTGGCCCCGCCTGCCGTCCCTTTTTACGTAATTCGCTTGCGCCTTAAAGGGGATCTCCTGAGCACCGCAACTCAGGAGTTCCTACTGACTCTCCAGCCCTCACCCCCTGGCCTTGACCACGGCATCACGACCTGGCATACCAGCGGCGGCTGAGCCTCGCTCGAGGGTTGGGACCATGGCATCGCGACCTGGCATACCAGCGGTGGCACGTAGCTGTCGTCACTCGACTCTAGAGGATCGCTAGACTCGGGAGAGTCGCTGGACTCCCAGGAGTCGTCGCTGCTGCTGGAGGAGCTGTCAGCAGGACCGGAGGCGGGCTCGGTGCCCGTGGCCGCGCCACGCAGGTCGCTTCCTCCAGGGCAACACTTCAGGCGACGGCCTTCCTCGTCGAAGACCTTAAAGGATAGCGTGGAGGCGCCATCGTACTCGAAGTGGATGGCGAGGGCCCCCTCCGCGCGGCAGGCACGGGCGACCTCGCCCCATCCTCGGGTCATGAAGATTTTGCCTGGGGGGACGACCTCGACCTCCGCCCTCGTGGCTAGACTGCAGCACCCGATGTGCTGCAGCCACAACTCAGGTGGCCCCTTCGGCGGCATCTCCACGGCAAAGAACCACGGGAGCTGGATCCACGTGCGCGGTGGCATCGCTGCCCACACCATGAACTCACGCGAGGAGCCTACGGCATGGGTTCATGGGCCAGCAGCCCGTGCAACCTCAGCCTGGCCACCACGACTGTGGCTCGCACGGCACGGGGCGTTGCCGCCTTCTCCAGAGCCTTGCGCTTGGGCGTACAGAGGGAGCGGGAAGCCGGGCGGAGGCCGCTCGTACCATGGCCGCGTCACCTCTCGCCTTTCGCCGGCGTCACGGGGACGGTAGAGCCTCTTCTTCGGCAGAAGGGGCCCCTGCTCCTCGCGAGGGGTTTTCCCCTTCTTCGCGGCAGAGAACCTCCTAATCGGCGCCATAAGAACTACAGCGAGATGGCGAGGCAAGAAGGAAGAAGAAGGAGTGGGTGGCGAGAAGACAGAGATGAGCAAGTGGGCTCTGCCCCTCCCCTCATTTATAGCCAGAGGAAGGCCAACCGCCGGCCTCCACGATCTCACACAATGATGTTTTTCTCTGCATGCAGCAGAGTCTCATCAAGTCGGGCGGTTGCCGAGGCAGCATGGGGGAGTGAAGACGCCCACGCTCCATCAATCACCACGCGTCAACCGAGGCCGCAGGCGGTTGGGGCCCGCGGCGCTCCGCACTTGCCCTTTGGCTTCGCCTGGAAGCCAAGTACGAGCTCGCCTTGGGCCCGGGGGCTACTGTCGGTGTTCTGGGAACGGGGGTACCCAGACTTGCTGCCTGCGGCCCACGGCGTGGCTCCATCGACGGCCCAGTGTGGCCTAGCTTCAGCAACAACAACCCAAGACCCTCGCGAGGGGCCATGCCTCGCGAGGCGGGCAACACCAAGACCTCCCTGGGGGCAGCCTCCCCAGGCTGGCTCCCGAGGAGCGGAGATATCTATGCAAGCTGCACCTCGCAAGGTTCATATGACGTGAGCCATGACGACCAAGGCCAGGCGGGCGCCAGCGGGCGCAGTGTACCAATTTCCTCTTTGGTACTAAGGAGGAAAGTGTAGGCGCGGGGTCTCGAGGAATCAAGCAAAGGTTTCCATCCCTGTTAAATAAGACCAAGACCGCCAGGATGGCAGGACGGAGGTCATCGCGGAGCCCACCGTGGCGACACCACCAGATGCTTTTGCAGGTGAAGACTACTTTTGTCAGGATGACTTGTACTAGTTGTCTCCCTTCAAATTTGGCCATTGTGGGATCCCTTCCCGCCTACATTTGGGAAGTGGACCAAGGCCACTATAAATAGGACCTAGCACTGGTACACATCGGTGCTATACAAACGGTTTTTAACCCATTTCCTCGACGGCATTCGGAACCGTCACCTAGTAAGTGTGGGCGATAGGGGGGTCCTTCCCACATGACCCAGAAACCGTCGGGGATATGCCCTCCTGGCACACACGCTCGGCAAAATGAGGTCGTGTGCGACCAACGAGCAATCAAATACAGAAATAAGTACAGTAGTGCTCAAAAAATACAATTATACAGGCGAAATCATTTTCGGTCGTAAGTACATCCCACACTGTCAGTCACCGCTAAACGTTTCCGTTCGTATATACATCCCACACAGTCACTCCAAGGAAAAGGTTTGCGCAAGGTGGCGTAACGCAAACAGTTTTGAAGAGAATGTCGTGTGTGATTGTTCATTGATCCAACACGGTTTATTCCTATAAACTGTGTGCGTTGCCTGAGGTCATCGCCCACGGTGTTTTCTCAATAACTGTTTACAATAGGAAAACCCAATTAGCAAGCTAATTGCCCTATTATTAATAATCCATTTACTAATCTAATTGACATTCATATTAAGCACATAATATATTCCATTTCCATATTAAGGAAGCAAGATTTCATAATTGAAATACATCGGAGTACAACATGATATAGCTTCAGCACTCAGCTACCCCATTACGCGACTGCACCAGCAGCAAGTTTCACATGCAACATCTAGAACCTTTCGAAATTAGCATCATAGACGGTACATAGAGAGATGCATCTCATTTGGAAAACTGCTGAAGCAGAAGGCGAATATTGAGCCTTCATTCATGTTGAAGGTCTTTGCAACTTTAGGCCAGTGCCTGTGGATGATTGACCGTCCATCCTTCAACCTCTTCAGGAACACTTCAATATTGAACCGTGGGTGTTGTATGAAAACTTTCCCCGCCTCCTGACCACAGAGGTGGTTTGAGAGGTAATCATCAGTGAACCCTGAAAACAAGGATGTGCATAAATATCTTCTCTATATTGGAAATGGGGCAAAGGAATAAAAAAAGGCAAGGTATAATAGTTAGTACCATCTTGTAAACCTCAGTGCTTCCCATTGTTTCCCTGCAACACATATAAGGTAGTTAGTCATCAGGTTAAGTAAGTGTTCGCATGCTATCAGTAAAATATGTTAGTGATAAATAAGCACATTGCAGATTCATCAGATTAATTCAAGCCACATGGAAACCCATTTATCCAAACCAAGCATGATTAAGAACTAGGAAATATAGCACTTGTATATGTTTCTCATGTATTAAGTGCAGCCAAATTTGATTTATCCCTCACATGGTATACAATAACAGAATGCAACCACAACAATTGAACATCGCATTGCAGAATTGAACCAAGCAGTTAACTAAACACCACAACAAATGAACCAAACGTTAACTGAGCACCACATTGCACAATATAACATACTCCCAATAGAAGATCAGACAGTTAACCAAACCAAGTATGCTTAGCAACTTGGAAATATAGCAATTGTATTTATTTCTCATGTATTTAGTACAGCCAAATTTGATTTATTTCTCACATGGTATACAATAACAGAATGCAGCCACAACAATTGAACATCGCATTTCAGAATTGAACCAAGCAGTTAACTAAACACCGCAACAATGAACCAAACGTTAACTGAGCACCACATTGCACAATATAACATCTCCTAATAGAAGATCAGGCAGTTAACCAAACCAAGCATGCTTAACAACTTGGAAATATAGAAATTGTATTTGTTTCTCGTGTAATTAGTACATCCAAATTTGATTTATTTCTCACATGGTATACAATAATAGAATGCAGCTACAACAATTGAACATCACATTGCAGAATTGAACCAAGCAGTTAACTAAACACCACAACAAATGAACCAAACATTAACTGAGCACCACATTGCATAATATAACATACTCGTAATAGAAGATCAGACAGCTAACCAAACCAAGCATGCTTAACAAATTGGAAATATAGCAATTGTATTTGTTTCTCATGTATTTAGTACAGCCAAATTTGATTTATTTCTCACATGGTATACAATAACAGAATGCAGCCACAACAATTGAACATCGCATTGCAGAATTGAACCAAGCAGTTAACTAAACACCACAACAAATGAACCAAACGTTAACTAAGCACCACATTGCACAATATAACATACTCCTAATAGAAGATCAGACAGTTAACCTAACCAAGCATGCTTAACAACTTGGAAATATTGCACTGAAGAATTGAACATCACATTTGCAGAATTGAACCGAGAAGTTAACTGAACACCACATTGTACGACATATATAACGTATACACTATAGCAGAAGATTGCATGGTAAAAGTAGATAGCACAATTCACTAGAATTTGTTAAGGAAAGGCAGTAGCTAGCAAACTGAACATGGGTCCTTATAGTGAGCTAATAAGACAAGCTACTCCTCATTGTCGGTGACATCGATGACGATTGGCTCCTTGGACATAGAAGAGGGCGAGGCCTCGGCATCGTGGGTGCCCTCGTTGTAGTGGTGAGTTGCCTGAGCCGCTCCAGGCACCAACTTGCTGGCTCTCAAGATGAGGTAAGCGCATGCACGCTGAGAAAACACCTCGTAGTCTTCGTCAAAGGCACCGACAGTGGCCTCGAGAAAACGCCACAAACTGTCATTTAAAGCAGCCAACCGCGTTGCGGCGTCGGCGCGTGAGGCGTCAATGGTGGCCTCGATGGCGAGGTGCTCCTCCAAGATCTGGGGGTCGGCATGAATGGCAGCCATCGCGACCTCATCTGTGCGTGCGGCCACAATTTGCTTCTCCGCTGCCAAATGCTCCTTGAGATCCTGGCTATACTGCGTGCACCATGGCTTAGGCCGGCGCTTATTTGGTGGAGGGGTTGGTGATTTGGGTGGAAGGTGTCGTGCTCGCGCCTGCGGTCGGGGCATGTGGGATGTGGAAGGAGGAGGAAGATGGGGGTTGGGTGTGGATTACCTGCCTGGATAGGCGAGGCCGAGCAGCGTGAAGGAGGGTCACCAGCGAGGAGGCGGCGCTGCAAGCAAGGAGTGAAGGTTTCAACTTGGAAAGGAAGGCGGAAGCAGGGGAAATGTGGCCTTTGGTAAGGGGGGCGGGGAGGTAGATATTTCCGCGAAAGCCAAAAATTTGGAATCGCTTCAGCGAAAAAACTGGCACGCAGTGTGTCATCAGACACGGTCCCTTATTCAGAGCGGGTTGTGGACTTTAGCCATCGCACCTTCTCACGCAAGCCGTATGCGTACTATACACCAACGGTGCTCCAAGATATTTTGTGCTGCATCTCACACGGTTGGTTATAATAAACTGTGTGGGATCTACTTGATTTTTCGTCTTGATTTGAATTACATAATGGGGTCACAGCGGCCATGGACGGTGTTTGAATTGCTAGACCTTTTATCTGCAGTGAACATGCAACTATATGTGTGTCATAAAAGAATTGGAATTATTCAGCGTTTGTTTGGACATTTTTATCCATTGAGTGAGTTTTCAATGCATTTATGTGCATAATTCAAATTTGAACTACATGCACATGCTCCAGTGCATATAAATTTGTTGAAAAATCAAACCTTTGTCCTTGGGTGCATGCTTAGGTCCCATGCAAGAAATGGGAATGAATGTCAAACACCCTGCCACCGTCACTCGGCCGCAAACATTGAGATACCTGGTTTTTAAATTCTAGTAAATCCAAAACTCGTCTGAAATTCATGAAACTTGGCATGCTCTCATGGAGCGGCATCAACATGCGGTGGTAATTTTTTTGTCCCATTTGGGGTAGGTTTGGGTATATGCTTCTCAAAAACCAGAGCTTCTCACAACAAGCATGATGGTTTCGGTAGGGAACGCCCCACCTTTGGGGACGAAACGATATCCATTGCCTCTTATTGCTTTCAATTTTTTTCTCATGTCAACATAGAACAACAGGAGTGTTGTGTTATTTTTTTCGATTTTTCGGGGTTCGTTTGGACATTTTTATGCATTAAGTGAGTTTTCAATGCATTTATGTGCATAATTCAAATTTCAACTACATGCACATGCTCCAGTGCATATAAATTGGTTGAAAAATCAAATCTTTGTCCTTGGGTGCATGCTTAGGTCCCATGCAAGAAATGGGAATGAATGTCTGCAGCGACCAGACCTCAAACACTCTAGTCTCCGTGCATCAGTGTCATCCCTGGATCGGTAATGCTGACACGCACAATACTTTGAAGGTTTATAACAGAGTAGCAATCACACACTTATTACATCGAATAGTTCAAGAGAACTCAATACAAATAAATATGACTTAAGGCCATCTAAAAACGATAACAGCGGAAGGCTTTGAAGATAAAGTGAGTCCATCAAGTCCAACGGCATCACTGAGTATAAGACCACGACCTAAGGCTCCTTACTCGTCGTCTGAAAAGTCTGCAACATGATACTTTGCAGCCCGAAAACGGGTCAGCACATGGAATATGCTGACAATGTAACACATAGAGAGTAATGAACAGAATAATGCTATCACTACATGCATATTTGGCTAGTGGAAAGCTCTATGGTTACAGTTTTGCGAAAAGCCAATTTTTCCCTACCACAAAGGAATAAATTTTATTTAACTATCATGGTGGTTTTTAAACATTGAGAAGGTACCTCCAACTCAATCCCAATTAAGAACGTGATTAACCCAATCAAATTAAATTAAGTAGCATGATGATGAGATTCACATGATAATCCAAGAACTAGATACTCAAGACGTCCATAACCGGGGACACGGCTAACCATGATTAGATTGTACACTCTGCAGAGGTTTGTGCACTTTTCCCCACAAGACTCGATCGCCTCCGCTTGATTTCTCGCACTACATGGTGTTTGAGAAACGAATGACCGAGACATAGTCTTTCAGAAACACTACTCTTTACTCCGGGTGGACAGTTACACCTACTTTCCCCTACATCTTCTAGCCCACCTCTTCAAGAGATCATGTAACCTACTCAACTATGCTAGAGCCCATAATAGCTTGTGGCTGCACACGGAAGTTTCTAGCATGAATAATCTCATGATCCCTTTGAGCCTGGGTGGCGGTCCATAGGATGATCACACGGGTACTCCGGGATATCCAAAAATACAGGCAACACTGGGTTCTCCAGGTGCCTCAATCCACCCAGATGTAAATTAAAGTAGCCACCTTAAGTTGATCCATTAATTAACAATCTCACATCTGTCATGAAATACACTCAAACCCAAACCACGTCTACGAGCATAGCATAGCAATATAAGCAAACGTAGAAGTAACCCCCAAAGGTTTGATAGTAAACAGGGCAATAGGTACTACCTCATCTACTTCCCAAAACCCACATATTAATCAGATCCTAATCATGCAATAGTTTGAGGATTGATCTAATGCAATAAAAGTGGGTGGTAAAGAGGTATGATCAAAGTGTTACTTGCCTTGCTGATGATCCGTGAAACCTAGAGACTCGTAGTAGCACGCTTCGCACTCCGGGTACTCTATCGCAAATAAACAATACAAACATAAGCAATCAAGCAAGGGTGCATGAATAAAACTCAAAATAAGATATCTAACCAGAAAGTTCAACTTAAGAACTCCGGTTTGCAAAAAGAATCAAATCGAACGAAGCAACGAAACTCAAACGGCGAAAGAAATAAGCTTCGTTTACTAATCTGGACCTAAGTCAAATTTTACAGTAGCAGAAACTTGTTTGAGTTAGTTAAACAGAAAGAGGGTTTCAAGATGAAACTCTAGGTGCTTGAATCGCCTGATTCCGATAAACGAGCGAAAAGATAAACTGAAACGAAAATCGGATCAGAAATCGCGATCGAAAATAATCGCGGAAAAATCCGAGAAAAAGAAAAACAGACGAACAGGCTAACGAACGAACGTTCGCTATTTAGTTAAACCGGAAAAAATAAACCGATCTAATAAAAATGCATCTCGGTTTCGAAATAAAACCGAACGGTTTTTTCAAGAAAACCGGCGGCTACCTCGGTTTGCGTGACGGGCGAGGGGCGGCGGGGTTCCGGTGGGCGGCGTCAGGCGGCGGGACGGGCGGCGGTGGCAGCGGCGTCGGGCGGCGGGGTCGGCGATGGGCGGCGGCGTCGGGGTCGGCGACGGCGGATCCGGCGGCGGCGGCGTGGATCGGTTAGGGTTAGGGTTTGCGGGGCGGCGGCGACTTGGGCTGGGGCGGGGTCGGGCTGCGGCTTATACGGCCGGCCGGGCTGAGGTGTCCGGGTCGGACACGGCCCGTAAGGCGGTTCGCCAATTTTTTTATAATTCGGACGTGCAGAAAAAGTAAGAAAAGAAATACTAAACGGACTCCAAAAATCCCGAAATAAATTTTCCCCGTCCTCTAAAAATAAGCCGGACAAGATGAACATATATTTGGGCCTAAAATGCAATTTTGAAAAACACGTATTTTTCCTAATTCAAATAAAATCCAAATAAAATCAAATATTTCTTTTTAATATTTTTCCTCCAATATTTCATTATTTGTGGAGAAGCCATTTTATCCCCTCTCATATATTTTGATATGAAATATTTTTGGAGAGAAAAATAATTAAAACAAATGATCCTATTTTCAAAATTTGAGAAAACCCAAATATGAAAATAACGAAATCCCCAACTCTCTCCGTGGGTCCTTGAGTTGCGTAGAATTTCTAGGATCGCAAAACAAAATGCAATAAAGTATGTCATGCATGATGATCTAATGTATAACATTCCAAATTGAAAATTTGGGATGTAACAAACCGACCCCCCCCCCTTAAGATGAATCTCGCCCTCGAGATTCGGGCTGGCTAGAAAATAGGTGAGAGTGGTCCTTCCGTAGATCTTCCTCTCGCTCCCAGGTGGCTTCATCCTCGGTATGGTGACTCCACTGAACTTTGCAAAACTTGATAACCTTGCTGCGGGTGACTCGGCTGGCATATTCGAGAATCTTGACTGGTTTCTCCTATAGGTCAAATCACTATCCAGCTGAATCGCTCCCAGTGGCACTGTATCTCTCGGTGGTATCTCAGCCATCTCTGTGTGGCACTTCTTCAGCTGAGAAACATGGAACACATCATGAACTCCCGACAATCCTCCGGGCAATTCCAACTTGTAAGCAACTTCACCCATACGCTCCAAAACTTTGTATGGTCCTACAAAACGTGGCGCTAACTTTCCCTTAACTCCAAAGCACTTCACTCCTCGAAGTGGTGATACTCGAAGATAAACTCTGTCTCCGACTTCGTAAACTGTCCCCTTGCGTTTAGAATCCGCATAACTCTTCTGCCAGGACTGGGCTACCTTGAGCCTATCGCGAATCAACTTTACTTTCTGTTCAGACTCTTTAATCAAATCTGGTCCAAACAACTGGCGGTCTCCAACTTTGTCCCACAACAACGGTGTCCTGCACCTCCTTCCGTACAGAGCTTCAAAAGGGGCCATCTTCAAACTGGATTGATAACTGTTGTTATAAGAGAACTCTGCATATGGCAAATTGTCATCCCAACTAGATCCATAATCTAGCGCACAAGCTCTCAGCATGTCCTCTAAAATCTGATTGACTCTCTCGGTCTATCCGTCTGTCTGTGGATGAAAGGCTGTACTGAACTCTAGCCTGGTACCCAAAGTTTCATGCAATTGATTCCAAAACTTTGAAGTAAACTGGGTTCCTCTATCTGATACAATGGTCCTCGGAACTCCATGCAGACATACGATCCTGGTCATGTATATCTTTGCCAACTTAGGACTTGTATAAGTGGTCTTTACTGGGATGAAATGAGCTACCTTCATCAAACGATTGACTACAACCCATATCGAGTCATAGCCTGAACGAGTCCTGGGCAATCCTGTGATAAAATCCATGCCTAGCTTCTCCCACTTCCATTCGGGTATCGGCAATGGTTGTAACAATCCTGCTGGCTTCTGATGCTCTGCCTTTACTCTCTGACATACATCACAAACTGCTACATACTCCGCAATATCCTTCTTCATTCCGGTCCACCAGAAACTGTCCTTTAAATCCAGGTACATCTTGGTATTTCCTGGGTGAATCGAATATGGTGAATCATGGGTCTCTTGCAAGATCAACTTCCTGATCTCCGGATCATTGGGCACATAAACGCGGTCCTCAAACCATAAGGTATCGTGCTCATCCTCACGAAATCCCTTGGCTTTTCCTTTACTCATCCTTTCCTTTATCTGGCAATTTCCTTGTCTGTCTTCTGAGCTTCTCTGATCTTATCCATCAAAGTAGACTGAATCTCCAATGCTGCTACATACCCTCTCGGAACTATTTCCAAACATAGTTCACGAAGATCTTCTGCTAACTCCTTGGGTAACTCTCCGGTCATGAGTGTGTTGACATGGCTCTTGCGGCTCAACGCATCGGCTACTCCGTTAGCCTTCCCCGGGTGATAATGCAATCTCATATCATAATCCTTAATGAGCTCCAACCATCTCCTTTGCCTGAGATTCAACTCCTTCTGCGTGAAAATGTACTTCAAACTCTTGTGATCCGTGTACACCTCACAATGGTTTCCGATGAGAAAATGTCTCCACGTCTTCAACGCATGTACTACGGTTGCTAACTCCAAATCATGTGTAGCATAATTCAACTCATGGGGTTTAAGCTGTCGTGAGGCATATGAAACAACTCTTCCCTCCTGCATTAGCACTGCTCCAAGTCCTCGATGAGAAGCGTCACAATATACTTCATAATCCTTGCGTTGATCTGGCAAAATCAATACTGGCGCTGTAACCAAACGTTTCTTCAACTCCTGGAAACTAGCCTCACATTCCTCAGTCCAATTGAATTTGGTGTCCTTCTTCAACAACTCCATCATAGGCTTTGCAATCTTCGAGAAATTCTCGATGAATCTCCGGTAATATCCTGCGAGTCCCAGAAAACTCCGGATTTCTCCAACTGTCGTGGGTGACTCCCAATTTGTCACAGTGTTAACCTTGGTGGGATCTACTGCTATTTCTTCTCCGGATATAACATGTCCAAGGAATCCAACTTTATCCAAAAATCGCACTTGCTGAACTTGGCATATAACTGATGTTCTCTGAGCTTTCCAAGTACCAAACGCAAATGCTCCTTATGCTCTTCTTCATTCTTCGAATAGACCAGAATATCATCAATGAACACTACGACGAACTTATCCAAAAACTCCATAAACACTTTGTTCATCATGTTCATGAAATAGGCGGGTGCGTTAGTCAGGCCAAATGACATAACGGTGTACTCATATAGCCCATACCTTGTGGTAAAAGCTGTCTTGGGTATATCCTGCTCTCGAATCTTCAACTGGTGGTATCCTGATCGCAAATCAATCTTGGAAAATACTTTAGCTCCTTGTAGTCGGTCAAACAGATCATTGATCATCGGCAGTGGGTACTTGTTCTTGATTGTTACTTCATTCAATCCACGATAATCAACAACCATCCTCAACGATCCATCTTTCTTCTCCACTAGAAGTACTAGTGATCCCCAAGGTGACAAACTTGGGCGAATATATCCTTTATCCAGTAACTCCTTAATCTGCTTTTTAGTTTCTTCCAAATCCTTAGCGGGCATCCTGTACGGTCTCTTAGATATTGGACCAGTGCCTGGCAAAAGCTAAATCAAAACTCGATGTCTCTATCCGGTGGCATGCCTGGCAACTCCTCTGGAAATACGCCAGGGAAATCTTTCACCACTGGCACTTCCTCCTGTACAACTCCTGATAAGGAATTTACTTGAGTCCTCTTCGGCACATGCCGGGATACATACTTAATCCTTCTTCCTTCTGGGGTAGTAAGCAAAATCGTCTTACTGGCGCAATCGATGTTTCCTCCATACATCGATAGCCAATGCATTCCCAAAATCACATCCAAACCTTGCGACTCCAAAACTATTAGGTCTGAGGGGAAAGCATGCCTACCTATGGCCAATGGCATCTGAAAACATCCTTGGCTTGCCATATACTTTGCTCCTGGAGAGGTAACTAACATAGGTGTTCTAAGAACTTTGGTGGGCAACTTAAACTTATCCACAAATCCCCTTGATATGTATGAATGCGATGCACCAGCATCAAAAAGAACGATTGCAGTAAATGACTTAACCAAAAACTTACCTATTACTGCATCAGGCTGTGCTTCAACCTCCTCCACATTAACGTCGTTCACCTGTGCCCTGTTGAAAGGGTTCGGCTTCTTCCCCGAGCTTCCATTGCCATTTCCATTCTTAGCTTCCGGACATTCAGTTGCATAATGTCCAGTCTTCTGGCACTTGAAACAAGTAACGTGGCTTAGATCCCTCTTGGCTGGGGTTGAGTGGGTTGGTACGGTTCTGTCCATTGCTTCCTCCGTTCCTATTGCCATTCTTGGGGCCCCTATGATTGTGCGAGCTCCCTCCATTGTGATTGTGACCTCCATGGTTATGCTGAAGGTGTCCTCCTGAGTTCGGGGTAAAACGAGGCTTCTGGTGAACTCCTGTACTATACTTTCCTTGTCCATACTTCCTTTTACGGCTCTCAATCTGCTGCTGCTTCCCTTCAATCATGAGAGCTCTGTCTACCAACTCTTGGTACTTGTTAAAAGTTGCCACCATCAACTGCATGCTCAGCTCATCATTCAGTCCTTCCAAAAACTTCTCCTGCTTAGCTGCATCCGTAGCAACGTCATCTGGGGCATAACGTGCTAACTTACTTAAATCCTCCACGTACTGGCCAACGGTACGTCCTCCTTGGCGTAAGTTGCGAAACTCACACTTCTTCATGGCCATAGCTCCTGCTGAAACGTGGGCAGTACGGAAAGCTTGCTAAAACTGGTCCCATGTGACGGTGTCAATGGGGTGAGTGGCTGTGTAATTCTCCCACCATGATGCTGTGGGTCCATCAAGCTGATGTGTGGCAAAACGCACTCTCTCCGCATCTGTGCATCCTGCAGTGGTCAGCTCCCTTCCAACCTTGCGGAGCCAATCATCTGCCACAATCGGCTCAGTGCTACTTGAGAACACCGGCGGATTTAGCCTAAGAAAACGGGCTAAGTGATCAACAGGTGGTGGTGGTGGTGGTGGGTTGTTGTTGTTGTTGCCTTGGTTCTGAACTAGCACTTGCATCAGGGCATTCTGCTGCTGAATCAACTGAGTGATCTCCGGTGGGAAAACAAATCCAGTGTCGCGTCTCGGAGGTATCTGATGGGTTTAGAAAAGATGAGAAAATAGGATAGAATGAGGTCTAGAGGGAAAACACTACCCATATGCACACGATACAATCACAATCATATCACTCCAATCAATTCAAACAAGGCATACAATCGATCTAACTATCGTTACAAAGTGCTTGGACTATACTATATTCATGGTGGAATACTACTACTAATTTGGTGGTCTACTAGAAAAATTGCTCAGTTGAAGACTCCATGATATCTGCTCCGGCTTCATCCTCCCAATCATCATCACTGGGGTCCGAGTCAGTGTCGTCGATGATGATGTAGTTCTCCGGGCAAGTAGAATCATCATCATCTCCTCCTGGTGCTGGGTCTCCCATGAAAACTCCTAGCTTCTTTGTCAGGTCGCCATTCTTCTCCACTAGTGCGACGATTTCCTCCATATAATCCTCGCGTGTAGCCTTGAGTTCTTCCTCCAGTTCCATGATCCTAGTCTTTGCCTTCTTCAGTTCTATCATGTCTGCGCACATCTGGTTCTCCTGGCGACGAATGTGCTGGTTTAACTCCTGAATGAAAGCTGCAATAGATCTATCCTTCCTGGTGCTGATCATCTCCCATTGCTCGTTTCGGCGCCCACAACTCTGATAGATAGTATCCTTGAGATCATTGTGGTACACTTCTCCAATGCGTCCCATGGTGATGTGGGCTGCCATGCTCTTTCCTAGACTCCAAGTTGGTGCATCAAAGGAAAACTCTATGGGCTCAGTGACTGGCATGAACGTCCTTCCTGGAACTTGAACTTGAATCATCCAGCGCTCCTCTTCTGGTAGTGTGGCGTTGTAGGTTCCGGTGAAGCTTGGTATTCCGATGTTCAGGTACTTAGTCACTTCCTTCAAGTGTCGTCCAAAAGGTGTATCCTCATCCGGTTGCACGAACTTGTTCCTTGCATCCGCCATCCTAAAAGAGTGGAAGAGAAGGAGAGGAGTCAGAAATGAGAAAAGAGTAGTGATCTAGGGCTTTAGCTTAGTGGTCGTGTCCTACAGTCAGCGTGTGCTCTGATACCATCTTTGTAGCAACCAGACCTCAAACAGTCTAGTCTCCGTGCATCAGTGTCATCCCTGGATCGGTAATGCTGACACGCACGGTACTTTCAAGGATTTATAACAGAGTAGCAATCACACACTTATTACATCGAATAGTTCAAGAGAACTCAATACAAATAAATATGGCTTAAGGCCATCTAAAAACGATAACAACGGAAGGCTTGGAAGATAAAGTGAGTCCATCAACTCCAACGGCATTACTGAGTATAAGACCACGACCTAAGGCTCCTTACTCGTCGTCTGAAAAGTCTGCAACATGATACGTTGCAGCCTGAAAACGGGTCAGCACATGGAATATGCTGACAATGTAACACATAGAGAGTAATGAACAGAATATTGCTATCACTACATGCATATTTGGCTGGTGGAAAGCTCTATGGTTACAGTTTTGCGAAAAGCCAATTTTTCCCTACCACAAAGGAATAAATTTTATTTAACTATCATGGTGGTTTTTAAACATTGAGAAGGTACCTCCAACTCAATCCCAATTAAGAACGTGATTAACCCAATCAAATTAAATTAAGTAGCATGATGAAGAGATTCACATGATAATCCAAGAACTAGATACTCAAGACGTCCATAACCGGGGACACGGCTAACCATGATTAGATTGTACACTCTGCAGAGGTTTGTGCACTTTTCCCCACAAGACTCGATCGCCTCCGCTTGATTTCTCGCACTACATCGTGTTTAGAAACGGATGACCGAGACACAGTCTTTCAGAAACACTACTCTTTACTCCGGGTGGACAGTTACACCTACTTTCCCCTACATCTGCTAGCCTACCTCTTCAAGAGATCATGTAACCTACTCAACTATGCTAGAGCCCATAATAGCTTGTGGCTGCACACGGAAGTTTCTAGCATGAATAATCTCATGATCCCTTTGAGCCTGGGTGGCGGTCCATAGGATGATCACACGGGTACTCCGGGATATCCAAAAATACAGGCAACACTGGGTTCTCCAGGTGCCTCAATCCACCCAGATGTAAATTAAAGTAGCCACCTTAAGTTGATCCATTAATTAACAATCTCACATCTGTCATGAAATACACTCAAACCCAAACCATGTCTACGAGCATAGCATAGCAATATAAGCAAACGTAGAAGTAACTCCCAAAGGTTTGATAGTAAACAGGGCAATAGGTACTACCTCATCTACTTCCCAAAACCCACATATTAATCAGATCCTAATCATGCAATAGTTTGAGGATTGATCTAATGCAATAAAACTGGGTGGTAAAGAGGTATGATCAAGGTGTTACTTGCCTTGCTGATGATTCGTGAAACCTAGAGACTCGTAGTAGCACGCTTCGCACTCCGGGTACTCTATCGCAAACAAACAATACAAACATAAGCAATCAAGCAAGGGTGCACGAATAAAACTCAAAATAAGATATCTAACCAAAAAGTTCAACTTAAGAACTCCGGTTTGCAAAAAGAATCAAATCGAACGAAGCAACGAAACTCAAACGGCGAAAGAAATAAGCTTCGTTTACTAATCTGGACCTAAGTCAAATTTTACAGTAGCAAAAACTTGTTTGAGTTGGTTAAACAGAAAGAGGGTTTCGAGATGAAACTCTAGGCGCTTGAATCGCCTGATTCCGATAAACGAGCGAAAAGATAAACTGAAACGAAAATCGGATCAGAAGTCGCGATAGAAAATAATCGCGGAAAAATCCGAGAAAAAGAAAAATCGACGAACAGGCTAACGAACGAACGTTCGCTGTCTGCGGTTAAATGACGAAAACTGTTCGTTAAAACGAACGTACGAACGGACGTTCGCTATTTAGTTAAACCGGAAAAAAAATAAACCGATCTAATAAAAAAACGCATCTCGGTTTCGAAATAAAACCGAACGGTTTTTTCGAGAAAACCGGCGGCTACCTCGGTTCGCGTGACGGCGGCGGCGGCGAGCAACTCCGGCGGGGCTGCGGGGCTCCGGCGGGCGGCGTCGGGCGGCGGGACGGGCGACGGTGGCGACGGCGTCGGGCGGCGGGGTGGGCAACGGGCGACGGCGGGGTGACGGCGTGGGGCGTCGGCGGCGGGGTCGGCGACGGCGGCAGCGGATCCGGCGGCGACGGCGCGGATCGGTTAGGGTTAGGGTTTGCGGGGGCGGCGGCGACTTGGGCTGGCGCGGGGTCGGGCCGCGGCTTATAAGGCCGGCCGGGCTGAGGTGTCCGGGTCGGACATGGCCCGTAAGGCGGTTCGCGATTTTTTTAATATAATTCGGACGTGCAAAAAATGTAAGAAAAGAAATACTAAACGGACTCCAAAAATCCCGAAATACATTTTCCCCATCCTCTAAAAATAAGCCGGACAAGATGAACATTTATTTGGGCCTGAAATGCAATTTTGAAAAACGCGTTTTTTCTTAATTCAAATAAAATCAAATAAAATCCAAATAAAATCAAATATTTGTTTTTAATATTTTCCTCCAATATTTCATTATTTATGGAGAAGTCATTTTATCCCCTCTCATATATTTTGATATGAAATATTTTCAGAGAGAAAAATAATTAAAACAAATGATCCTATTTTCAAAATTCTAGAAAACCCAAATATGAAAATAACGAAATCCCCAACTCTCTCCGTGGGTCCTTGAGTTGCGTAGAATTTCTAGGATCGCAAAACAAAATGCAATAAAGTATGTCATGCATGATGATCTAATGTATAACATTCCAAATTGAAAATTTGGGATGTTACAATGTCAAACATCCTGCCACCGTCACTCGACCGCAAACATTGAGATACCTGGTTTTTAAATTCTAGTAAATCCAAAACTTGTCTGAAATTCATGAAACTTGGCATGCTATCATGGAGTGGCATCAAATGTTGTGGTAAATTTTTTGTCCCATTTGGGGCAGGTTTGGGTATATGCTTCTCACAAACCAGAGCTTCTCACAACAAGCATGATGGTTTCGGTAGGGAACGCCCCACCTTTGGGGACGAAACGATATCCATTGCCTCTTATTGCTTTCAAAAAATTTCTCGTGTCAACATAGAACAACAGGAGGTTGTGTTATTTTTTGTGATTTTTCGGGGTTCGTTTGGACATTTTTATGCATTAAGTGAGTTTTCAATGCATTTATGTGCATAATTCAAATATGAACTACATGCACATGCTTGAGTGCATATAAATTGGTTGAAAAATCAAATCTTTGTCCTTGGGTGCATGCTTAGCTCCCATGCAAGAAATGGGAATGAATGTCAAACACCTGGCCACCGTCACTCGGCTGCAAACATTGAGATACCTGGTATTTAAATTCTAGTAAATCCAAAACTTGTCTGAAATTCATGAAACTTTGCATGCTATCATGGAGTGGCATCAAGATGACGTGGTAAATTTTTTGTCCCATTTGGGGCAGGTTTTGGTATAAGCTTCTCACAAACTAGAGCTTCTCACAACAAGCATGATGGTTTCGACAGGCAACGTCCCACCTTTGGGGACGAAACGATATCCATTGCCTCTTATTGCTTTCAAATTTTTTCTCGTGTCAACATAGAACAACTGGAGTGTTGTGTCAATTTTTGTGATTTTTCGGGGTTCGTTTGGACATTTTTATGCATTAACTGAGTTTTCAACACATTTATGTGCATAATTCAAATTTGAACTACATGCACATGCTCCAGTGCATATAAATTGGTTGAAAAATCAAATCTGTTTCCTTGGGTGCATGCTTAGGTCCCATGCAAGAAATGGGAATGAATTTCAAACACCAGGGCACCGCTGATTGCCGGCAAAATGTTGAGATACCTGGTATTTAAATTCTAGTAAATCCAAAACTCGTCTGAAATTCATGAAACTTGGCATGGTATCATGGAGCGGGATCAAGATGTCGTGGTAATTTTTTTGTCCCATTTGGTGCAGGTTTGGGAATAAGCTTCTCACAAACCAGAGGTTCTCACAACAAGCATGATGGTTTTGATAGGGAACGTCCCACCTTTGGGGACGAAACGATATCCATTGCCTCTTATTGCTTTCAAATTTTTCTCGTGTCAACATAGAACAACAGGAGTGTTGTGTTATTTTTTGTGATTTTTCGGGGTTCGTTTGGACATTTTTATGCATTAAGTGAGTTTTCAATGCGTTTATGTGGATAATTCAAATTTGAACTACATGCACATGCTCGAGTGCATATAAATTGGTTGAAAAATCAAATCTTTGTCCTTGGGTGCATGCTTAGCTCCCATGCAAGAAATGGGAATGAATGTCAAACACCTAGCTACCGTCACTCGGCCGCAAACATTGAGATACCTGGTATTTAAATTCTAGTAAATCCAAAACTAGTCTGAAATTCATGAAACTTTGCATGCTATCATGGAGCAGCATCAACATGACGTGGTAATTTTTTGTCCCATTTGGGGCAGGTTTTGGTATAAGCTTCTCACAAACTAGAGCTTCTCACAACAAGCATGATGGTTTCGACAGGGAACGTCCCACCTTTGGGGACGAAACGATATCCATTGCCTCTTATTGCTTTCAAATTTTTTCTCGTGTCAACATAGAACAACAGGAGTGTTGTGTCAATTTTTGTGATTTTTCGGGGTTCATTTGGACATTTTTATGCATTAACTGAGTTTTCAACACATTTATGTGCATAATTCAAATTTGAACTACATGCACATGCTCCAGTGCATATAAATTGGTTGAAAAATCAAATCTGTTTCCTTGGGTGCATGCTTAGGTCCCATGCAAGAAATGGGAATGAATTTCAAACACCAGGGCACCGCTGATTGCCGGCAAAATGTTGAGATACCTGGTATTTAAATTCTAGTAAATCCAAAACTCGTCTGAAATTCATGAAACTTGGCATGGTATCATGGAGCGGCATCAACATGTCGTGGTAAATTTTTTGTCCCATTTGGGGCAGGTTTGGGAATAAGCTTCTCACAAACCAGAGCTTCTCACAACAAGCATGATGGTTCGATAGGGAACGTCCCACCTTTGGGGACGAAACGATATCCATTGCCTCTTATTGCTTTCAAATTTTTCTCATGTCAACATAGAACAACAGGAGTGTTGTGTTATTTTTTGTGATTTTTCGGGGTTCGTGTGGACATTTTTATGCATTAAGTGAGTTTTCAATGCATTTATGTGCATAATTCAAATTTGAACTACATGCACATGCTCCAGTGCATATAAATTGGTTGAAAAATCAAATCTTTGTCCTTGGGTGCATGCTTAGGTCCCATGCAAGAAATGGGAATGAATGTCAAACACCCTGCCACCGTCACTCGGCCGCAAACATTGAGATACCTGGTTTTTAAATTCTAGTAAATCCAAAACTCGTCTGAAATTCATGAAACTTGGTATGCTATCTTGGAGTGGCACCCGGCATGCTGTGGTATTTTTCGTGTCCATTTTGAGAGAAGGCGCACTCGAATAACAGCCAACAAAGGCATTTTGAAAAAATAGCTGCCACTTTAATATCTCAAACGTTTGTATAATTCAAACCGTGTGTGTTATGTTAACCGTTCACGTGACGCCATGCATCTTGTTTTTAGTGGCTATAGGTTTTAATGGCTCTTGATCGCAAATGTTTTAGATAGAACACCCGTATGCAAAGTGAGAGCAGGATTTGTGCATCTCTTGAACACAAACGGTTCTTTTGGATGACTCGTGTGAACCACTTAAAAACAATTTGGTAAGATTTGCATCTGTCTTATTGGGTATGTTGCCATTTGTCAAACTAGAAAGATTGACATTTGTTGATCTAGTAACATTACCATTTGCCAACCTTGTAACACTGCGATTTGTCAAAATATGAAGATAAAAATCACTAGCACTATCTAATTTTTGCAACTAAAATTCAGTAATTAAGCATAGATGGAGGCGAGGAGGCGTGTTCAGCCGGGCGTGCAGCGGGTGGCGCAGTACTATTCGATTTGACAGCGGGCGGCGCAGTTCCCGATACGGCTTTAATGTAGACGAGGGAGAGGGTAGCGGTTCCCAAAATGTTGAACGGCCAATGATGCATCCTCCTTCAATTAGCATCGTGTGAATGCATGAGGGAAGTAATGGGAGGAGGACCGGGAAAAGAGGCAGCACGATGTGAATGCAACGCAGTTTGCACTCATATAAAGGCGCCCCTCCATTCCAATGCATCTACCACATCGTACGCACCTAAGTATTTGCCTAAGCACCTACATTAATAAGTGCAAAAGTGCTCACTCCAGACCCATGGCGGCGATGCGCGTGAGCGGCCGGCGGCTGTGCCAGATGGTCCACGACGCTGGCCTGCGGCATGGCACCGTGGATCGTCTCCACACGGTGTTGGCGACCGGCTGGTGGATGGCCACTGTCGACGCCAGCTACGACTCTCAGTACGACCAGATGATCGTTCGCACCACCAACAGGTTCACCGTCGTCAAGAAGCTTGCGGACGACATCGGCGTACTCCTCCAGCCCGCGTGCCCGGGCTCCTCATTGCCTACCACCCTAATCGGCCTCCATGGTCGGAACCTCTTTCAAGCACTGGTGGCCCTGCGACTGCCCGCCGACGCCACGAAGAATGTCCACCTGGAGGTCGCGCTCACCGCGAGGCGCCTCGCCCTACAAGAAACTGTCGACCTACACATCCATGTGTATGAGCGAATCGTGTACATAGGTATCTACAAGGCCAGTGAGGACGCTGCGATGTTGGCCTTCTTCAACCGGCTGGAAGCCTTGGATGCCATTGCTGAGAAGCACCTTGACCTCGCCACAAAAGCCGCCGCTCCTTAGCCGCCGGTCGGTGGGCCGGCGCACTGAGTTGAGGAGGAGGAGGTGGTACGTTGATGGATGCATCTTTCTTCTTGCCTCCTGTAACCACCACTGTGATTGCATCATCGTGGCCTTAATTCTTATTGTGCTATTGCATTCTCGTTCTAGTCAATACAGACATGTGCGATCCCTTTGCTTAATTATATGCATCACTGTAACTAGTACTCCATCCGTCAATTTATAAGTTGTGATGCCAGTGTTTGGAGCCGGCGCACGATCATGCACGTTCGCATGCATGCGGTTCCGCCGGGCGCGGCGCGACGATGCAGTTACCCGCTGCAAAAACTCCCATGCAGGGGATGTGGCATTGACCATTGGGCGGCAATAGTCGGTCATTCGGGTGCCCAATAAAGGATGCAAAGAGGGATCCTATAGCAGCAAGGACCAGCTTCCCTACCGATAGCTCATCTAACAGAACTCCCAAGTTAAGTGTGCTGAGGCTGGAGTATTCATCAGATGGGTGACCAGATGGGAAGTGGCCTCGATGTTAATTTAACTGATGTGATGGGTCACTGTAAACATTTAATTGCGTTGAATGTATATAGTGCTCCATCATATTAGTTGAATTAACGTCGAGGTCCTTGTTTTGTAATTTTTTACATTTTTTGTTTTTTGTACACATGTTGATTGGCTTGAAGAAGGTCTATCTTGTTACTTTTTCATAATTTTTGTTTTTTAACACATGTTGATTGGCTTGAATGAAGGTCTATCCCGTTACTTCACGACATGTTTGCAAAACATGGACCTCGAGGTTAATTCAACTAATAGGATGGAGCTATATACATTCAACGCAATTAAATGTTTTCCAAAAAAAAGTGATATGATTTCTGTGAAACTTATAAGTCATGTATGTCAAATTAACCTATGTGTACTTGTTCTCGAATTAACCTCCGGTCCTTTTTCCCGCATATCACACACATCTTGTTAAGTTGAACCGTTTATGTTCTCTTCCCTAATCGAAAACAGTTCATTCGACTGAACCGTATGCCGTATATCACACACACCTTGATCTGGCTGACCGTTTCTGTTGCTTTCCCTAATAGCAAACAGTTCATCGGAGCGAACCGTATGCCGTATATCGCACACGCATTGATATGGCTGCCTGTTTCTGTTGTCCTGTCAATCGCAAACAGTTCGTCTGGATCAATCGTATGCCCTGCTTCGCACACGGAACTAAAATCTGAACCGTGTTTGATGCATCCGTCATCACAAACGTTTTGCACCTTTTTTGACGGTTTTTTTACACCACCGTCTTCGATTATGGCATCGCACACAGGTTCGTCGAAGGGTCTTTGATCGTAGTGTCGCGTTAGCAGCATCCTGCAGTAGTGTAGCCACCACCATAGAAGGGGAGGGCGAGAGAGAGAGAGAGAGAGAGAGAGAGAGAGAGGAGGGAGAGAGGGGGAGAGAGGGGACGGATCATTCGGACCAACCTCACACCCACTTGCTCGTCGAGCACAAGAACACCTCACCTCCTGAGGCTGTTCCACCACTGTACTAGTTCATCCTCAGGCCCTCAAGGCAATCCACTACAAAGCTGGAGTAGGGTATTACACCGCAAGGTGGCCCGTACCATGATAAACTGCTGTGTCTCTTGTCCATTAGATTCATCTAGCTAGGCCGTGGATTCGGTGAGCAGGCAGACTGCGGAGGATGAGTTCTTCGCACCCACCCCAGAGTTCAAACCTCTCAAGGGTCTGCGGAACCCTGAATCCGATAGCAGACCCATTGACTAAGCCTCTTCCACGAGCAAAACATGATCATCACCAAGACTCTGTGGGTGTTAGAACCTTTACAATGTAATCTAGATTATTGACTCTAGTGCAATTGGAGACTGAAGGAAATATGCCCTAGAGGCAATAATAAATTTTTTATTTTTTATTTCCTTATTCATGAGAAATTTTTATTATTCATGCTAGAATTGTATTGATCGAAAACCTAAATACATGTGTGAATACATAGACAAACACCGTGTCCCTAGTGAGCCTCTACTTGACTAGCTCGTTGATCAAAGATGGTTAAGGTTTCCTGACCATGGACATGAGTTGTCATTTGATAACGTGGTCACATCATTAGGAGAATGATGTGATGGACAAGACCCATCCGTTCGCTTAGCATAATGATCGTTCAGTTTTATTGCTATTGCTTTCTTCATGTCAAATACATATTCCTTCGACGATGAGATTATGCAACTCCCGGATATCGAAGGAATGCCTTGTGTGCTATCAAATGTCACAACATAATTGGGTGATTATAAAGATGATCTACAGGTATCTCCGAAGGTGTTTGTTGAGTTGCCATAGATCGAGATTAGGATTTGTCACTCCGAGTATCAGAGACGTATCTCTGGGCCCTCTCGGTAATACACATCATAAGCTTGCAAGCAAACGACTAAGGAGTTAGTCACGAGGTGATGTATTACGAAATGAGTAAAGAGACTTGTCGGTAACGAGATTTAACTAGGTATGAAGATACCGACGATCGAATCTCGGGCAAGTAACATACCGATGGACAAAGGGAAATACATATGTTGTCATAACGGTTCGACCGATAAAGATCTTCATAGAATATGTAGGAGCCAATATGAGCATCCAGGTTCCGCTATTGGTTATTGACCGGAGAGGTGTCTCGGTCATGTCTACATAGTTCTCGAACCCGCAGGGTCCGCACGCTTAATGTTCGATGATGATATTGTATTATATGAGTTATGTGATTTGGTGACCGAATGCTGTTCGGAGTCCCGGATGTGATTACGGACATGACGAGGAGTCTTGAAATGGTCGAGAGGTAAAGATTGTCATATAGGACGATGGTATTTGGAAACCGGAAGTGTTTCGAAGAAAACCGGAAGTGTTTCGAAGAAAACCGGATAGTCATCAGAGTACCGGAGGGGTACCGGCCACCCCCGGGAGAATATTGGGCCTATTGGGCCACAAGAGGGGAGCAGACCAACCCACAAGGGGCTGGCGTGCCCCTCATGGCAGCCGGCCAAGTGGGGAAGGAAAGGGGGAGGATTCGGCCTCCCCTTCCTTCTCTCTTCCGCCCTTTCCTTTCTTCTCCGACAATTAAGTAAAGGGGGCGCCACTTGGGGAGGACCCCAAGTAGGATTCGGCCTAATTGGGGCGCCCTCCTGGCTGCTCTCTCTCCCCTCCCACCTATATATATATATGGGGGGGGCGCCCCTAGCACACACCAGACAATTGCCTAGCCGTGTGTGGCGCCCCCTCCATTGTTTACACCCTTGGCCATATTTTTGTAGTGCTTAGGTGAAGCCCTGCGAGGATCATTTCACCATCACCGTCACCACGCCGTCGTGCTGACAGAACTCATCAAGTACCTCAATGTCTTCAAGAAGGCGAGGGACGTCACCGAGCTGAACGTGTGCAGAACTCGGAGGTGTCGTACGTTCGGTACTTGATAGGGGACCTAGGAAAAGTTCGACTACATCAACCGCATTGTCAAACGCTTCCTCTTATGGTCTACGAGGGTACGTAGACACACTCTCCCCCTCGTTGCTATGCATCTCCATGGATAGATCATTGCGTGTGCGTAGAATTTTTTTTCCATGCAACGATTCGCAACAGGTGGCACCCTGCCTCCCGAGGCGGCCCCCGTGAAGAAGAAGCAGCTCCTCCCCAAGAGCCACCCAGAGACCAAGAAGCCCACTGGTGACGCCTAAGACTCCGCGCCTGGTGTTGGGGCGCCCCTTCCTCCCGCATAGGAAGGCGCGCCGGGCGCCTCCCTCAGGATGGGCTCGGGGGCTTCCGTCTGGAGAGCCTTTGACCTGACCGATGCAACGAGGGAGGTGTTCGGGCACCACCTGGAGGCGTGCCTTGAGGCGGGCCCCCACGAGCGAGGAGCGAGGCGCGAGGTGCCAGAAGCGAGGGAGTTCATCACCAAGGCGATCGAGGGGCTTCAGGAGGCGCAAGCCATGCGCGGCGAGCGGCGCCCCGCACGACCCGCCAGTGCAGCTGGCATCCCTCCCGTGGGTGGCGAGCTGCGCGTCTGCGTCAACATCCCGAGCCTCAACAGGGCCGCCTCGTAGGACCTCTTCTAGCCGTCGTGCGTTGGCCGGAGTGGGGGCTACCCCTGCAACTACGTCCACATGCCGTTCGGCCTGCTGAACGTCAGTGCCTCGTACCAGCGCCTCGCTCAGTGTGCTATGGCGTCTCATGAGGCCAGGCGGTCGGCGATCGCGTCTCAGGAGGCCCTGGATCCTCGCAGGGCTCCTGGGTCTCCCAAGCCTCCCAGGCCTCTGGAGCCGCCTGTGTCGTGAGGAGAAACCTCCACGGCACACTTCTCCAGCTACCTCGATGCTTCTACAACACCGGAGCCAGGTGATCTTTTTGGTTAGTTCAATTGAGGGTGCCCCTCAGGCTAGATCATCCTCAAGTTGTCGGGGCCCGTCCCTGCGGCTGTATCATTTTGCATGTATCATAACTGGCTCTGCCTTTGATGAATTTCCTAAGTATTTCAACATGCGTGCCCGGTGCTTCGTCACCATGAATGTCGCCGCGTCCTCATGACGCCACCCTCCACTGCCTCATGATTAAGGGCTTGCACGGCGTCTGTGCTCGAGTTTGTCTCTGCAGCGTTGTTAAATCCAAGCGATCGAGCTCTGTCGCGCGGGCCAGCTCCCATGCACGTCACCTCCCAGGGTCCTTGGTGCCTTGTCCTCGTAGTGCTAATCAAGAGTGGGTGAATCAGGGCGCGCGGCCCGGTTCGTATAACCGCTGTCCGGCATTGTTGCATGAGAAGACTGGGCACGATGTCTATGCTCGGGTCCGTCCCTGCAGCGTCGATAAACCCAAGCGACCGAGCTCTGTCTGGCGGGTCAGCCCCGTTCACGTCACCTCCTATCACTACAAAAAGACACATCTGTGACATTTTGGGCCGAACGAATTTTTTTTCTATGATGCTTATGACACTTCTATCACGATAATTGTGACAAAACCCGGTATCATCATAGATGTTGTGGGCTCCTACTTCTATGACAAAAAATCATGATAGAAAATGGGCTTTTCGTCCTGGGCGGACCGGAGACGCAGCTCCATGACATTCTTTGGGTCGTCCATGACAGAAAAAACTGTGGTAGAAGCGAGGGCGAGGAAAATATCGGGGAGTTCCCGGTTACGGTGGGCCAAGCGATGCATGAAGGGATTGCGCATTTCTCTCGAAGACGTACACACGTGGGTGCGAGGCGTTGGGCTCTAACTGAACCCGAGCGAGGCGTTCGCCTACTGAACCCGAGCGATTGCACTGTCTACGCATTACTCAACCCGAGCGATCGATCGATCCCTGGCTGTAATCTGAACCCAATCGAGCGATTCCTTCGCTACTCCTGCTAACTGAAGCCGATCGAACCTGCTGCCTCTTGATGAACAGTGAGCGTTGGATGAACAGTTCCTGGTGGGGGTTGGATGAATAGGACCCCGTGGTTGTAGAGGCCGTTGCTGCTGGATGAACAGGACCCCGATCGAGCCGGTTGGGGGTGGATGAACAGGACCCCCATGGAGGGTTGGTTGAACAATAGCCTGTGGAGGGATGGATGAATAGTAACCCCATGGAGGGGTGGTTGAATAGTAGCCGGTAGAGGCTGGATGAACAGGAGCCCGTGGATGAACAGTAGCTGGTGGAGGCAGGAGGAAGACGCCGTGGATGAACAGTCGCAGGTGGAGGCTGGAGGAGGTCGACGGTGGATGAACAGTCGCCTGTGGAGGCAGCAGACAGTGGATGATCAGTAGCCCGTGGAGTCCCATTTTGCGGTACGCCACATCCCTCCTGATGAATAGGACCACCGTTTCGACCATAGGAGGTCGAAGAGAAGTCCGTTTCCTCCGTTTTGCGGTATGCCACACCCCTCCCGATCAACAGGACCCCGTTTCGACCGTAGGAGGTCGAAGAGAAGTCCGTTTCCTCTATTTTGCGGTACGCCAGACCTCTCTCGGTGAACAGGATCCCGTTTCGACCGTAGGCGATCGAACAGAAGGCCGTTTCCTCCGTTCTGTGGTACGCCAGGCCTCATTTCGGCTGTTCCGTCCAAGCCGGTTGGCTCTCGATGAACAGGACGAACTCCGTTGCCTCCCGATGAACACGACGACGCAGTTTCTCCGTTCCGACCCAGCCGGTTGGCTGCCAATGGACAGCACACCGTCGCTGCTCTCCGCTGCATCTCCATGTACACGAGCCCTGGCTGTACGTATGCGCGAGTAGGCGTTCGAGACCCCGCCCGTATGTATGTACGTGGCCGTATTTACTTTCTTGCACCCTGGCTGTACGTACGTGAACACGATATTGACGGGACTGCGTGCCATGCTACGTCTGCGCCTCTACTACAACATGTGCGCTTCCTTACTCGGCCACGGTTCATCGCTGCAGCCTGTAGACAGCCGATCGACCAGTATGTACATACACGTTCGCGACCAGATAGACAACCCTACGTACGGTTCGATTGGGTGGGTCCCAGCTGTCAGGGAGGTAAGGAGGCACTTCCTTGCGTGCGAAGATATAGCTGGTGGGTCCCAGCTGTCAGGGGGAGAATCATATTTTTTGCCCGTAATATGGACGCACTTCCTTGTGTGCGAAGATGTAGCTGGTGGGTCCCAGAAGTCAGGGGGGAAACATTTTTTCGTGGAATATGGTGGCCCGTCCGGTGGGTCCCTGCTGTCAGGTGGAGGAATCATTATTTTGCGTGTAATAAGGAGGCACTTCCTTGCTGCGGCCGTGGACCCAGCTGTCAGCCTCTCCACGTACAATACTCTTCTGATGGAAGTCGTTCCTTGACCACATTGACCATGCCGTGCCGAGAGCACCAACGCGGTGGATGATGGTGAGGCCTAGGAAGGGGACGACATGGAGCCGGGGATGACGCGGTAGTGGATGCCCACGCGGAGAGGAGTACGAGGGTTGACTGGTTCGGCTGCGGTGTGAGGCTGCCGTCGCCGCAGAATAACAGGGGTTGTGGGTGAGTAGAGGGATGGCCTGGCCAGAGGTTGGAGTAGGGTGGGGCGGTCAGACCTGTGTGGCAGCAGAGTTGGCCACGGGAGGCAGGAGCAGGCGGCATGACCGGCGCTAGTTTGGGCGGCTGGAGCAAGAAGACCAGAGGTTGAAGAAGCACTACGGCCATTGGATGGACATCGTACAGTCACTGGAGCTAGAATCATTCATATTGACTAAGTTGACAAAGCCCTCTGTCTGCGTCAGTAGGCCCACAAGTCAACCTCCAACTATGGTGGGTCCCAGATAGAAGGGGGGGTATTCATTTTTTGTGTGTGTTGACCACGCCGCGCCGAGCGCATCCAGGGTGGTGGACGATGGCGAGGCTCCGGACAGCAACGAGCCGGAGATGGGAAGACACGGGAGTGGATTCGCAGACAAGAGGTGTACGAGGGTTAACTGGTTCTGGTGCAGCGTGGTTCGATAGTCGGTGGAGAAGAATAGGAGGTGTGGAGGGGTGGAGGGATGGCCTGGACAGCGGTGGGGTAGCGCTTCATAGTGAGGCGTGCTAAGCAGAGCTGATAGCAGCAGGAGGCGGGAGCAGGTGGTCCCGGTGGCGCTGGAGGAAGAAGACCAGAGATTAAAGATGGATGCCGGTCGTTGGATGTAAATCCAACGGCTATCAATTTCAGAATCATTTGTTAACTAAGTTGACAACGACTTGCGTTGGCTTCGACCTATTGGCCCACATTCCAGCCTCCAAAAATGTGGCACATATTCAACCCATCTTTTAAAAATTTATAGTCCATTTGATCTTTTTTTTGAGAATTACAGTCCATTTGATGGACTGGGTGAACAAATAATCTAGCGTCCATGAGGCCCATTTTTTTAAAACTACAACCCATTTTCATTTTCTTGAAATACACGAATTTGCTGGGCTGACTGAACAAATAATGTAGCGTCCATGCGACCCATTTATTTTCCATTTGCACTTTCTCGAAATACATGATTTTGCTAGGCTGGTTTATAATGTTGGGTTGGGCGCAGCAATGTTATCAAAAAAATAAACAGGGGCTGAGCATTTTGTTATAAATATATTTAAATAATAAGTGCTTTATTATTACATTGGTCCTTAAATCTTACCAAGCTTTTGTACACAATCACAGGATTTTCGTTGCCTTAATGTAAAAAAACCAGGATTTTATTGTTAAAAAATTATTTTTATAAGTTAATAAGACGTGTGATATTGTTTTCTTATATATGTAAGTATCTGTTAAATATATGATGACAATAACAATAATATATAATAACACATAAAATAATATTAATATATATAACATAGTTAGAAGGGAAACATAAGTTGGACCTGGCGTTTCTATTCTTATATAGAAAAATAGAATATACCTCTGCATTTTTTCTACATAAGTTGGGCTGCAGATGTTTCAGGAAAAATGAAACCTAGGATGGGAGGTCCATAGGCCGGTCGATACACGGCGACCCTAAAAAAATACAAACTGGCATGTCATGGGCTCCGCATATTAAAAAAGAAACCCTAGACGGGGCAGCCCACAACCCAGCTGATACTTGCTGGCTCGCTGATAATAAATGATACCTGCCAGCTCCCCGGCTTCATTGTAAATTTATCTCCTTTAGTAACTATGTTGAAGCACCTAAAAAATGTAACTATGTTGACAACCCCGTGGGATGATGTGAACGGCGAGGCAGAGGATGGCAGGGAAGCGTCGTCGGGCCAACTGCTTTTCTTCTCTTGCAGTTGGGTTCAGTCGACGAACACTCCACCGGCTCGCTCTGACACGGCACCCTCACAAACGGCACCCTGTAGATGCTCGATCCTTCAATCTCTGGTGGATGCTCCATCTTGGATCGATACTCCCACCACCGCTGCCTCACGATCGGATTCGGTGAATCTGTTTGCTCCATGGCCCAGAGGAGCATCTCTGTGTACTCCCGCGCGACTCCCTTCGGGAGTATCGCCGCCTTTTCACTCTGTTGCGGATATTTGGCCATGGATGTCGCCATCACCGCTAGTTGGTCCTTGTTGTCAAACCAAGACTGTATCTCCAACATCCTAGCTAGCTTCACAGGGTCGCCGTCTACGATCCTCACATATCGGTTGTACTCCTCCATCGATCTACTTCTCCACAGCACCTTCACTCGCTAGCGGTGGGTTTTCAATGGAAGAAGAGAGGAGCGACGCTGGTTTTGGATTAGAACGGGAGAGGAGCGGCGCAGGTTTTGGATTGGAACATGAGAGGAGGGACGGTGGTTTTAAAATGGAAGAGGAGAGGAGCGGCGCTGGATTTAGATTGGAACATGAGAGGAGCGGCGGTGGTTTAAGAGGAGAGGATCGGCACTGGTCTTGGAAGTATTTTTTTGTTTTGCGTATTTTGGGTCAAAGTTTGACCACGTACTGTATTTGACAAGCAAAATGTGAATGCATGTCACCAAAAATTGTATCGTTTGGTTCGTATCTGAATGTACTTTCAAATTATATTATTTTTGCAACGTATAACATATTTTTGTGTGTGAAAATCATGGTCAATTATGACCCAGAATAAAAGGGAGACTAGTTAATGTGGGGTCGCTTTCTTAATTGAAGGATAAATTGATTTTGATTTTGATCCAGTCACAGTGCGTCGGCCTTCTCATCTAATCCTAAATCGCTGCCGCACGCTCCTCTCCCACTTCTCCATTTCAAAACCACCTCCTCTCCTCTCCATCATCTCCATTCCAAAACAACCGTCTCGCCTCTCCCTCTTCTCCATTGCAAAACCACCCCCTCTCATCTCCATCTTCTCCATTGGAAAACCACTATCTCGCCTCTCCCTCTTCTCCATTGCAAGACCACCATCTCGCCTCTCCCTCTTCTCCATTGCAAAACCACCCCTCGAGACGAAATTCAGGCGGAGGTGGTGGGCGTACAGGTCGAAGGTCGAGCATCCAGAGGATAACGAATCGATCGAGTACGGCGTGCCGTTCGTGACGGTGCAGAGCTAGCCGGAGCCACAGGAGTATTCTTTCTCCCACCGCAAGAGGAGGCCGGATGGCGCGGCATCGCTTCCCCGCCGTTCTCCATGGTTCCCTCGACGCTCGCCTCATTTCAGTGGCGGCCGTAGGGTTTAGGGTAAGCTTCACACTAACCTAATCTTCCATCTGCTTATGCTTACAATCAGTGTGACGGCTAATGAAAATCATGCTTACAGTCAGTCTCCGAGTACTACGCCAATCACCCTAAAATAGCTCTGGACCAAAAACAAAGTTGTGACACTATGTACAAATAAATAAAAATAGATTGGTGCTTCTTTCAGAAAAGTGTACTCCCTAGAAAAGTGCCAGTATAAGCTACTAGTATTTGGTTAGAGGATTTGCTGCCGAGAAAGATCCGTCCACATAGAGCGCCACACATCCCACTGGTGGTGGTGGATGCCAATGCTTACATGGAGCATGGTTGGTGTCGGTAGTTTTTACTTGGCACACCTCGCACTCTGCATATATGCCGGTTCCATCCATACATTTGTGCAGTTCCACCAAAATGCAGCTGAATAACCCTATTTGCACAGAGAATGAAAAGGCGTGATTACATTATAGTGGCACTAGTTGATGAACATACACTAATAAATAGAAGAAAATGTTGTGATAGTATCATAGTTTGCCATGCTGCGAGGACGAGCTGGGCCCTATGACGCCTCATACGGTAGGCCTCATACTAGAAATTGACCCAATTCTCCCTGATACACCTTCTGCCAGTGATGAACATCAGTGTACAACGGTAGTACAAGGAGGGGCCTTGAGACATTCCAATCTCTATTTTTGTGCAGATCAACTAAAATTAAGGACCCCAGTTTGCAGAAACGCTTAAACATTAACAATGGGACTAGTTGATGAAACATATACTAACAAAGAGAAGCACTTTCTTTATCTACATTGGAAATGGAATGATAGAGAGGACACTCGCTCTATTTTAACTGTATTATTACTTCATTTTATCAGTGGCACCAGGGTCGAGCAGGTGGCAAGCGAGGTACCGTGCGTCACAAGGATGGAGGCCGGGGGTGCTTAGACTAGGATGCTGAAGCTGGCTCTTTCAGTCCCTATCTTCCCCCCTGATGTTTCTGTGGTAGCATTTGAGTTGTAATCCAAACTTGGTCGAGCTGGTGTTGCGTCCCCCTACCTGCCTAGCTTATGTGGCGAACATGTCTCCTGCTAGTACTCAGTCCGTTCTAGTAGTAGTTGCATAACTGCCCGTTTACACTGAGATGTTGTCGGATAATGGTTCTCTATGGTTGGTTTCTTTAATGAAATCGGAGGAAACCCCCTCTTTCGATATATAAAAAAATCAATGGCACTAGCAGTGCCAAAACATTGCCTCAAATTAATAGTGCCACTAGACTAAGGTGCAAAATAATAACATTACTGCTTTATCAGGCAGTGCCAAAACAGTAGCACAAGAGCAAACTCAACATGTAGGATCTTTGAGAAACGGTCGGACCAAAAAGGAACATACCTCGTGCTGGGAACCATATCTGAAGTCAACGCCATCATAGAAGGGATGACACCAGTCACCAACATGGATGATTCAATTCATGGGAACTTTTTGTGCAGTTCACCTAAAATGAAGCAATGTCCCATGAGCTAGCAACTTCTTCTTCATTAGTTGCAATAAAATTGAGCAACATCAAGGTTTGTTGTGAAGCTCGTGGAATGATCAACTATAATTTGGATATCATTTGTGCAGTTGAACTAAGATCAAGCGTGAAATGTATATCTCTGTTTGCACAAAAAGGTGGAAAGGAGGGTGACTAACAAGTGATGAAACATACATCAAATGAAAAGAAGCATGTTCCTTATCTGAATGGCGATCCGACAAGGACAGTAGCAATTTCTAAAGCAGCAGCATTGCTCGATTTTAGTGTGGGCATTAGGATTAAATATGACAACCGCTAAATACGACATTGATTTAATGGTACCATTGCTTCATTTTACCAGGAACATTACATTAACAGCGGCTAAAGAGTTGGTATTTGGGCATGGGAGAGTAGGCAGACCAGGACAGTTGCATTTCTAACAAAAAGAAGCAACTTATCTTAATGGGAAATTTAGCAGGACATGAAAAACAGTGCCATTGATTCATATTACTGGAGGCATTACATTGAAAACAACATTGGTTTAACGTGTCCTTACTTTTAACAGTGCGACTACTACATTTTACCAGTGGCATTACATAAGAGGGGCTCGGGGCAACAAACATCAGAACATGATATCTAGGTTGGTCCCATTTTTGTTCGGTATAGCCACCTTATACTGTGTGAGGCTAGCAAATCTAGTGCTGGACATACTCTGTTGACTTGTCCCCCAGTCCCCACTTTCTTTACTTTTTCAACCAATAGATCGGTTTACATTGAGTTTGTACTATGTTTCCCTTTATTTCCCTATTAGACCAATAGACCAGTTGGATAGCCAGTCTCTGCTACTTTTCGCCCCCGTTATTTCCTCTTTCGACCAAGTCCTAGATTCAGGTAACAAATCTTCCTCCACCCCCACCCCCTTTCTTCCTTGTTTGAACCAAGTAGTACTAGGTTCGACTGCATGAACTAGTTTTACCTCTTAACAGTAAAAATTTAGGTGGCTTTCGAACAGACGATCGATCCTATCTATGAGGGCCCCTGAGAAATAGTAAAAGATACAAATGCAGCGACGTCAGGGGCTGGGGAAGTAGAGCAAGGCCGGTTTCGAAGGAAGTTATACCTGAGGGTCACCGGGATGTTGCTAGGTGGGCGGCGGGAGGCCGGATCTGCCCACACTATGGTAGCGAGGAAGAAGGGGTCGGAGGCCCTCCCTATCCGGCGTTGCGTGGGAAAGAAGGGCAAGGCACACTGATCGGCATGCGCCGACAGTGGGTAAGAGCCGTCGCTGAGGACGACCGCGTGAACATTGCACCTTCTCACCTTCCCCAGCGGGGAGGATCCGGCTGGATCTGTGACCAGCGGTGAGCAGAGAGAGAGTGTGGACACCATTCTCATGTTTAGATCTGGAGAGGACGATAAGGTGTGAAGAGAGCAACACTAGCAAGCAAGCGCGCAGGCTCCTGCCTATATAGTGGAGTAGTTTTCTTTTATCTACCGGAGCTGGCTTGACCTCGTCAATGACTGTCAAGAAGTTTTCATGCACATGCCCCAGAGGCGCGGTTGTCGTCATTTTGATCTGAAGCACCGGATTAACATATAACACGAAAAATGCCACTTGACAAGAAACCATGACCTCACTGCCCCAAGGAGACAACATGTATCCCGACGGACAAACTAGACGAGGATCAAAGCTCAAATTAAAGATAAACTCGTCGAAAAGGGGTCCATCGATAGATGTCCTAATTAACATAGCCGGCTTGACCTAGATGGCAGCCGAGTAGTCTTCATGCATGTGCCCCCAATGACCAGCGCCTTGGAGGAACTCAGTTGTCGCTGTTTAACCCTCGTAGTGATCGGAAGCCTTTTTTTGACGATTATAGAAAATGTATAGCACTCGCTTAATGTCGTCTCGCTTAATGCGAGACATAGCACTCGCGACGAGCTCTTGTAGGAGGCGCATCACCAGCGGGCCAACCATTATCGTGGTTATTCGCTCACTATATGTTCACTCCTGCTCCTGTTTTCTCTACTTTTTGCCTTTTTGGTTTGCTTTTGTTTTCTTTGATTATTTTTGTTTTAAAACGACTTTCTTGATTCTTTGTTATAGCTTTCAGTTTTCTTTGTTTTTCCTTGGTTTTCATCAGTTTTTCACTAGTTTTCATTTTATTTCATTTTTTAGGCTTTGTTTCTTCCTTTCTTCTATTATTATTGATTTTCTTTAATTCTCTTTCTTTTTCATCGGTTTTCTTTGGATTTGTTTTCTGTGTTTTTCTTTATGATTTTATCGGGTTTCTTTTGGTTCTCATTTTTTTCTTTTTTTATTTGGTTGTTTGTTTGCTTCTTTTTTTAAATTATTTTTGTTTCAATTTCACTCCCTTTGTTTCTTGTTCTGTTTCCATTTTTCTGTTGTTCATTGTTTATTTTTATTTTCAATTTACATTTTTTGTAATCGTCAAAAATGTTTTTAATACACTTTAAACATTTTACAAATACAAGTTCAATCAGATGACAGGAAACCTTTTTTTAAGATTTCTCATCAGAATTACAGCCATGTACAACACAGTCTGCATGATATGTAGACGATAGCCAATCCAGCCGTCTACTAGAGTCTGGTCACATGCATGGACGAACTGATCTTCCGTGTCATGCAGGGTTCATCCAGGCACTGACGTATGTACAACATTGCTCCAGTACTATCGCTCGTCTCTCTCTTCTTTAACTCAGCCGACTTGCGAGGCTGGGGAGTGTGCCTATGGTCGGTTCTCAATTGCGGCCCCACATGTGTGTGCAAACGCAATATGACGCGCGTTCCATTCAGAGAGCGGCGTGTCAGACCGACCGACCATTTGGGGTGCGACACGAACGCGACGGGCGTGCTGTATACATGTGTACCGCCATTTTCTTGAGACTTTGCTCCATGGCGCAATCCATGGATACAAAATTATATTTGAAAGTTGAGGGCTGTGTGATTTGACGGCGAGTTACTGCTGGACAGGTGGGCCCCTGTAATTTGACTTGGCATTATCATTTTAACTGCGGCGCTACGACCACCTCCATGGTATATAGGTGCCTCTCCCAATGCTCCACCATGTACAGGTGCTAAACCTGCCACATAGTCATGAAGTCTGATGTGGCAAGTTAATTAAGAAGAGAGAAACTAGTTTGGTCACCCCAGGAAGAAATGGTGCTAAGCGCGTGTACCTAGGTGAAAAGACAATTTTGAGTCTATAGCTAACACTACTAGGAAAAGGCCTACTAGTGGCGCACCAGTTTTGCCTACTAATGGCGCACTACTGGTGCGCCACTAGTACCACGCCACTAGTATTAAATACTAATGGCCCACCACTAGTGCGCCATTAGTATCTGGTATACTAATGGCGCACCACGGAGTGCGCCATTAGTATAGAAGCAGGTGCGCCATTAGTATGGCCTCCCAGGGGCCATATATACCCATGTGCTTTGCCATACTAATGGCGCACTGCGGGGTGATGCGCCATTAGTATCCTTTGGCATACTAATGGCGCACGTTGGGGTGATGCGCCATTAGTATGTATATTAGGGATTTTTTTCTTTTCTGATATTTGCACAGATTACAAAATATATAATTGGACAGAATATAGACAGCACCACACAGCAACAGCAGATTCATCGAATACAATAGAAGATTAGTCTCCGAATACAATTCATCATATTAGTCTCCGAATTCAAAAGACCGAACAAAGATAGAACATTACAAGTCTCGAGACCGCGAGTAGCGAGTTTGTCTTCACATTACAAGTCGATATCGATCATCTAAACTACCATCACATAGAAGAGAGCTGCGGTCATCACGATGAGCATCATCGCGATGAAACTGGTCTTCATCCGGTTCCTCCAACACTCCCTCCTCTCTCCCGCTAGATAGCGCGCGTATCTAGATTCCGCCTCTGCCCTAGCGGTGTACCCTTTGTAACTGTTACCGCTGAAACGGTGAACCTGTCTCCGACACTCCTCCTAGTCGTCATAGACTCCGGGAACCTTACCCTTGTACACGACATACGACGGCATCTCTATGCACTAGCAAAACAACAGACAATACATAAGCAATATATAAGTATGCAACAAAAGGATCGGAAGAGAAAAGCAAGACATTAATAGCACGGTTCATGGTCCTACTAATAAATAGCATCGATTACATCTAAGTTGAACGACTGTCCAAACCAAAGAGACATACAAGTTCATTAAAGTTTAATTACAACATGAGCTAATCGATGTTTCAGAACTACACATAGCATCACTACTTTCGACTCGACTCATGGGACCGAAGTGTGGATGAAGCCGCCGTCTGTCGTGATGGTCATGAAGTCGCGGGCGTTGTCAGCCTGCATTTGTAGCGTTGTGTCTATCTCACTGCTGGACGGTTGATATTTGAGGTAGAACTGCCCCGAGGTACGAAGGACATCTTGATGGATGATTTCTGCAAACTCCGACTGGATGCGAAAGAATTCTTGTCAGATGTCCGCGTCCTGGATTGCCGCCAAGCTTGCGGCCCAATCTTTGAGATTATTTGGTAGCAGAAGGTGATTATGGTCCCGTACGATCGTCCGCATGTGATGGAGGGCGTAGTAGTCATCCTTCTGACCGCCAGGCGGCTGCTTGACGCAGGGGAACGTCGTATTGTGGGTGAACACGTGCCTGCCGTACCTACGAGCTGGCCTCTTAAAGGTGCCTCCAGATATGGCGTAGCCGGGGAGAGCATCATCAAGAACTTGCTTGATATTTGTGTAGTCTATCTTGGAGTCACGGTCCGGGTCGAAATACGTGGCCATGGAATATTTCGGGCTTAAGAGGATGAGTGTGCAATGTGTGTCACTGCACAGAACACAGAATGTTAGAAAAAAAAGAACGATCGAAATCTAAGAAATCATATGTTACGGGGCGGTTAGGGGATGACTTACTCGGGAAAGTAAGGCACGAGGAAGTTATCCTTATCTAGGTTTGCCAGAATGACACCTTCGAGGTGTGAACTCGCGACTTGCCGGTCCCCAGCGCTGCCCAAGATCTTGGCACACATGTAGAAGGGGTCGATGATCACAATGTCCGGGGTCTTGTCTCTAATGATCCGCATCTCCATACTCAGCGAAAACAGCCGAACGAAGGTGTAGTGCACCGGATGATGGTTAAACATAGCAAAGATGTCATCAAACCGCAGGACGATCGTACCCCCGACGGCGCTATCCACAAAGCCCTTGCCCTCTGGCACGTTGGCCACGAAAACCAGGTATGCCACATCATTCTCTCTGAGACGCCGCTTCTCCAAAGAAAGAAGACTGTCATGCAGACTCCGCATAGCACCGGTTACAGCATTGAGCATATTTGTCGGTAGCATCGCCCTACCCACCACATGCACCCTCCTCGAGATATCCTTAGGTGAAGGTGGCCCGTCCTGAGCACGGATCGTTCTCGGTGCCGGCTGGCTCGCACAGGCACCCTTGTTAGTCTTTCGTTTCCGTCCCTTCTTCCTGATCTGTTGTAATGGGATCGAGTTCTGCTCACAAACTGCCTTCTTGAGCGTGTTGGGGCTGATAATATTTCGCACCTCAGCTATCTGAGGCTCGGTGAAGGCGGCAGCTGGAGGCGTCTCCTGAGAACTGAACGCCAGACGACGCCTGTTGCAATTGGGTTTCTCCGCCGTACCAGCTAGATCGCGGTCGTCTTTTTCAGGGTTGGGTTCTTGAGAAGGAGGCCCGCAGAACTCGTCACCGTACCCATGTTCGGCAAAGTACTTATCGACGTTGGTAAATGTACCGTCGTCATTGTCGTCGTCGTCCGGATCCTGTGCCATATGCATGTCCGGATCCTGTGCCATAGGGATGTCCGGCATGTCCGGTAGCGTTGCGGCGTTCTTGCCATGGCTTGGCGCTGGCACGACTGGCGGTCTTGTCTGTGGGGTTGTGTCCCCTGCCCCCAAACGAATCTGGCTCTTCGGCCAAAGCAGGGGCCAACTTACGGAGGCGCTGAGGGTCATCACATCATCTTCGTCGGCCCCAGCAGGTCGAATCGGAGGTAACAACTCTTCGCAGCCTGGCAGCACCCGAACCAGTTCAACCCTATACAAGCTGGGTGTTATCGGATTATCGTGGAACACGCGGTTGCCCGGTTGAACGATTCTGCCCTTGGCGACATCGACCAACTCGCCACCCACGAAGTGCAGGAGAGTGCAAGGAATGTCGGCGGCGCCCTGCGAAAACATCTAGGGCGTCAGGGATGCCCAGTCAAAGGCAAGGAGATGAAGTCATTCGCCGAGAGGCTTAGTTACCGTGATGCCGTCGAGCTCGGCTAATGTCGAGGCACCGCCAACGGCGGGCGTGCAACTGACGGACCACGTCTATGTGTACCACCCAAGGATTTGTACGTCTTCTCAATAAAGGTTTTGTGCTCTACCACTCAAGGATCGACCACGTCTATGTGTTGTAGCGCGACTAGGTTTGCTCTTTCAAAGTCGGCGAGTCGACCCTCGAAGTCGACATGCATTTCGCGGCGACCCTCACGGTGACCCCATCCAGCGAGCCTACCGAGGTGCCTGTTGACGGGCAGACCAACGGGGTTCTCGATGCCTAGATAATTCATGCAGTAGGAGATGCACTCTTCGATCAGAAAGCCCCTGGCTATGCTTCCCTCTAGACGTGACATGTTGCGAACGTATCCTTTGATGACACCATTCATCCTTTCGAACGGCATCATGCTGTGCAGGAACGTCGGCCCGAGTTGGATGATAGCCTCCACGATATGGACCAGCAGATGCACCATCACATCGAAGAATGCGGGCGGGAAGTACATCTCAAGCTCGCATAGTATCACCACGATCTCTTCCTGTAGCCTTCCGAGTTGCCTCACGCCAACCGACTTCCGAGAGATGACGTCGAAAAAGTTGCATAGGCCAAATAGCGTTTCACGGACATGCACGTCCATGATCCCACAGATTGCAACTGGAAGTATCTGCGTCATCAGCACGTGACAGTCGTGAGACTTCATCCCGCCGAACTTCTGCTTCGCTGAGTCTAGGTATCTGCTTATCTTCCCAGCGTAACCGTAAGGAAGTTTTACTCCTACAAGGCAGGTGAAAAACTGATCGATCTCCTCCTGACTTAGAGTGAAGCACGCGGGAGGGAAGTCATTTCCGGTCTTCTTGGCCTTTTTGCCTTTGCGACGACTTTCCGTGTCCTGCTTCGCCTCATCATTAGCGTGAAGCTCCTCCCTGATGCCCATTGATTTCAAGTCTGCCCTTGCTTTCGGCCCATCTCTGGTCCTCTCTGGCATGTTGAGCAGGGTACCAAGCAAACTCTCGCACACGTTCTTCGTGATATGCATGACATCAAGGCTGTGAGGCACATGGTGGATCTTCCAGTACGACAAGTCCCAGAAAACAGACCTTGTTTTCCATACCTTCAGCAGCGGCTCTGGCGCCTTTCGCTTCTTTCCCGGCTCAGGCGCCTTTTGCTTCTTTCCCGGCAGTGGGCAATCTTTCCAATTTTTCAACAGCTCGTCTATTTCCTCGCCGCTCCTCGTACGCGGGCGTCTTCGGGGTTCGGTTTCACCATTGAACAGATCCTTGCGTTTCCTCCACGGGTCATCGTCGCGAAGCCACCTTCGATGTCCCATGAACATGGTTTTTGAAGACCCGGGATCTCTATCTAGCTGGCGATACGTTGTGTCATCCATGCACCTGACGCATCCAGAAAATCCGTGGACCACCTGCCCCGCGAGATATCCGTAACCGAGATAGTCGTGCACCGTCGTGAGCAGTGCGGCTCTCATAGGGAAATATTCTTTCTCTGCGGTGTCCCACGTATTGGCTGGCGTTTTCCACAGCGTGTCTAGCTCCTCTTTCAGCAGCCCCAGATACAGATTGATGTCGTTCCTTGGTTGTTTCGGCCTTCAATTAGCATACTCATGTGAATGTACTTCCTCTTCGTGCACAACCAGGGGGGAAGGTTGTACATCCACACAAACACAGGCCAGGTGCTATGTGTGCTTCTCTGGCTGCCAAACGGATTGACTCCATCGGTGCTCGCGCCCAGCACGATGTTCCTTGGATCCTTCCCAAATTCTGGGTGTTCGAAGTTCAACGCTGACCACTGGCTCCCATCCTTAGGGTGACTCAGCATCTTGTCTTTTTTATTTATCTCCGGATCATTTGCGTCATCTTCTCGCTTTTTCTCCTCCCTATCCACGTGCCAACGCAGGAGCTTTGCTACCTTAGGGTCCGCGAAATACCGCTGCAAACAAGGAGTGATCGGAAAGTACCGCACCACTTTTCGAGGAGCTTTCTTCCTCTTCTTGTATCGAGTGACGCTGCACACCGTACATATGGTAGACTCCGCGTGCTCGTCCCGATAAATGATGCAATTGTTCATGCACACATGGTATTTCACATGCGGTAAATCTAGAGGACACACGATTTTCTTCGCCTCCTCGAAACTGGTCGGGCACTTGTTCCCCTTGGGAAGACGTTCGTGCGAGAATGACATGTTCTCGTCGAAGCATGCGTCGGTCATTTTGTGTTTTACCTTCATCTCCAGAGCCATGAGCGTTACTTTCAGGCGGGTATCCTCGGGCGTGCATCCTTCTTACAATGGAGTAACCGCGTCTATCTCCAGTTGATCCAGCTTGGCTTTCTCTCGGGCGGGAGCTCTTGCGTTATCCGTCTGCTTGAGAAGCAGCTCTTCAATATGAGGGTCCTGCACCCAGCCCATCGATGGTCCATCGTCGTCTGCTCTGCCGGCATCTTCATCTTCATGATCATGCCCTTCGTCTGCTCCCGCGTCTTCCTCA
This sequence comes from Aegilops tauschii subsp. strangulata, assembly GCF_002575655.3. Taxonomy (NCBI): domain Eukaryota; kingdom Viridiplantae; phylum Streptophyta; class Magnoliopsida; order Poales; family Poaceae; genus Aegilops; species Aegilops tauschii. The sequence goes on from NC_053037.3 coordinate 395,761,508, forward strand.
TCATCGTGTCCGGCATCTTCTACATGATGACTGTGTACAGCATCACCGTCGTGATCATGTCCTGGAGATTCTTCGTCTTCTCGCCCGCCCGAGCCGCGGTGGTTGTCTTGCTGCCCTTCCTCATTTCTTACCCGGTCCCCATGGACGACTTCATAGTCATCTTCATCACCTTGCCACCAATAGCCATCCATGAAACCACGCAAGAGCAGGTGGTCCCGCACCTGCCCGGAATCCGGGTCCGCAATAACGCTCTTCAGCTTGCTACTTCGACACGAACATCTTATCTCCATCTCGTTCTTTTCAAGCATCTCGGCCTTCGCGGAGCTCAAAAACCTATTCATGATGCCTTCGGTCATCGTGCGGACCATGGTCACCTGCGGGGTAGAGCAAAACGATATTTTAGAACCAAGAAAAAATTTGGCATGACTTTCCCTAAAAATAGGACCAAAAAGAATGCATAGTGCCAAAATTCTCGCCGAAACGGAAATGGATCAACATTCCGGCAAAATATTGGCAACTATCGCATTTCAAATACCGGTACCTGCAAACACAAACATATATGCAACACCACAAACATATGCAACACCACAAACATACATAGATCTAGCTAGGCCATAAAAAGTGCATGTGCACGTTGTTGGAGGGAGAACAAAATAAAGATAGCTTCCCCCTTAATTACCTATCAAAAAAAGGTAATTTAACCACTTAATTTGGATGAATTTATGGTGCAAATGAGGTGAGGAGGAGGAGGCAGCCGAGACAAGCTTGGAGGAGGAGGTGGAGAGAATGAAGTGGGGAAAGTGAGTGGGTAGGTGTGGCTGTCCAAAATATCTAGCTGACCCCAGGTTACTAATGGCGCACCACCTACAAATGCGCCATTAGTAACCCTGGTTACTAATGGCGCACCTGCTGGTGGTGCGCCATTATTAGTTTTGCAAAAAAAATACACTAATGGCGCACCAGGGCACAGTGCGCCATTACTAGTTTAAACTAGTAATGGCGCACTATACACTGGTGCGCCATTAGTAGTTTTGCAAAAAAAATAGTAGTGGCGCATTATGAGGCTGGTGCGCCATTAGTATGTTTGGAAAAAAATTGTTACTAGTGGCGCACCGTGTGTCTGGTGCGCCATTAGTGTCTTTCACACTAATGGCGCAACGACACATGGTGCGCCACTGCTATATAGTAGTGGCGCACCACATGTCTGGTGCGCCATTAGTGGCCATTTCATCTATAGCCCTTTTCCTAGTAGTGTAATTAAATGAAGCAAGCTTAGCAACAAAAAACTAGGCACCTATGCATTGGGGACTTGAGTTGCTAAGGCATTTAATGCCCTTAGCACCTCATCTAAGACTAGCCACAGTGGGTAGTAACATATGTGTTGTGTCATGCAACACTTCATTTATTAGGTTATAGACTCATCTTGCCTTGGTATGTGTGATGTTACTCATAGTACTAGTAACTAGCTATGTTACTACATGCCTCTCTTTCTTCATTAATTGCTTGCCACATCATCTATTTTATCTAGATATGTGTGATGTTACCACCTATGTTACTCCCACTGTGGGTAGTCTAAGCACCATTTCATTGGAAGAGGTCACTCCTTGGCAAATGCAATAAATACTACGAAGAAAGAGATTGAGAGAAGTAAAAAAAAATACTCTTATAGCCAACCATATAGCTAACCTTGTTGTATGAGTGACTAAGTGATGACTATGTATGACATGCCAACATCAGATAGCCTAACGCACCTGGACGGAGGAAGTAGTTTCATGCATGCGAAGTAGGCAAAAAAATGCTCATTTATAGCCGTCTGAAATCTCCAAGGGCGCGACCGCGCGAGCGAGGCGACGGTCGTGGTAGGCGCGACCATAATACGGGCTGCTGACAGCCCTTGGATCTGAGATCGAATAGTCGCATGCGAAGTTGCTGAAAATTTGCAGAATAACCCTCCAGGATAGGATATTCACCCATAGGTCTAGAATCACGCCATGCAACCGTTCGATCTAAGATCCAAGGGCTCTCGGAAGCCCGTATCATGGGAGCATGGAAATCTTCGTATCATAGACGCCTTCGGTCCAATGAGTGGATGACATCTGTCCCAACGGTGAGCCGACACGTGGTTCCTCTGGCCATTGAGAATTTTACACATGGAAAATCCCCATTGGTCCGGGCTGTTAACGGGTTATCGGATCCAAACCGGAACCCGATAGCTTAACGGCGACCCGTTACGGTGGATGTCACATGTCGGGTACCCTTAACGAAAGCAATTCTATGACGCGCGATTTATCGTCATGGAAGTGGACACTTCCGTGATGATAGTTTTGGTAATGTAAAAGAACACTTCTACAACAGCATAGGTATGACTATCTTGATTCTGTCATAAAATCGTCATGGATGTACATGCATGACAGAAAACGTGACCTACTGCGACAAACATGTATCATCACGAAAGTTTTATTTTTTTGTAGTGTATGGGTCCTTGGTGTTCGGCCTTCTCATGAGATGGCCTTCGGAGGTTCACCCGGTGCAGGTTACCCTCATCACTCAGGTTCATAAGCGTGCTCCGCGCCAAGAGTTTAGGCACAACCCGCCTTGAGGTAGGGCCTCCTGAGTCCCGCGCTGGCTCAGGAGTGCCCAGGTACACCTCCTCAAAGTTTTGCCGTGCCGGTCACGCGTACGAATGAAATAGGGTTGTACATGCCCGAAGACTCTAACACAGAGCTCCCTACCCATGCCAAGTGGAAGCCCCATGCTCCGTGCTGGTGGAGGACACGGTCGAACAACGATTATGCCCACACCCAAGTGGAAACCCCATGCTCCATGCTGGCGGACGACACGGTTGAACAACGACTATGCCCACGCCCAAGTGGAAGCCGCATGCTCCGCGCTGGTGGATAAACAACTGAGGGCGCCCTAGGGGTTGCACTAACCTCAGGATGGCGTCTCGGCCCTTCATGCAGCATTCCCATGGGATGCACGCGCGAGGGGGCTGGACATGGTGCCTATGCTCAGGCCAGGCCCGACACACGCCACCTTACCGGGTCCCTGGTACCTAGTCTTCTCGCAACCTTCCCAAGCGAAGGCTGACAGGGAAAGGTATGAAGAGCTCCGTGTTAACCTTGCCGCCCCCCGTGTTTCCTTCATGAGGGCCGCTCGCATGCCAAGGGGGACCCCTGAGCATCGCGACTCAGGGGCCTCACTAGTCATGTAGCCCCTCCCCCTTGGTTTCGTCTTGGCATCACGATCGGACATCCCAACGGCGGTCGAGGTATGTGCGGGATTGGGCCGTGCCGACGCAGAGCACACTGGTGCGCGTCGGTCCTAAACAAACGGTTTTTAACCCCTTTCCGCGATGGCATTTGCAACCGTCACCAAGTGAGTGTGGGCGATAGGGGGTCCTTCCCACACGACCCAGAAACCGTCGGGGATAGGGCCCCTACAGTACTCCTACTCGTTTCTGCTCGCATTGCCATCGTAGTCGGTATTCTGTGGTGCTACATTTACGATGCGTGGCCCATCACAAACGGTTCACTATTATAGAACGTGTATGATGCATGGCCCATCACAAACGGTTCACCGTTAAGAAGATTAGCTAATCGTCGTACGAGTGTCGGACAGGATTACGAAACGTCGGACCATCGTAACATCGTTGTACACGACAACTATCGCACACGCTATTCTGTGGTGCAACGTTCATGATGCATACTTCATCAGAAACAGTTCATGGTTGCGAATCGTGTACGATAAGGCAACTAACACAAACGTTTAGTTTGCCCGCACCGTTTGTGATATTGTCTAACATCGCACACGCTTTGCAAACGGCAACTGTGTGCATGCTTGCACACGTTTCCTCTATGTGAACCATCTCCGACTAAGGTGCATATCGCAAACGTTTGTGTTTTACCAACCGTGTGTGCCATAACAACCCGGAGAGCGTAATTTCACCGTAATTTAATTGTTGCTTTTCCAAATTGTACCGGATTTGGATTTGAATTTGAATGTATGCTACAACTTTATTCATATCCATCAGGTTCAAACAACCAATGCATTATTCGATTCATAGGTACATATGTTCAAGAATTACATAAGAACCAAATAAAGAATGATGAGCCACAGTTGTATACTTGTACTATTAAAGATAGTAAAGAAAGAGGTGAAATATATTCTGGTTGCTGAACAAGGTGAAGTGGAATGCCCATATTGTGCCCTCCTCCATGCAGAAGGCACACACGACTCTAGTCGAACCCCTTGTGATGCCGACCGCCCATCCTTCACGGTCTTCATGAAAACATCTAGATAATCATCGTGTTCTGGTAGAAATACTTTAACCTTTGCATGCCCACCAATCATGTAGTTTGAGAGGAAATCTTGAGTAAACTGCTTTGCAACCACTACAAAGGAAATAGATTCAGACATTGTCATCTAACACAACTCATTATGGGCAGTAAAAAGAAGGCTGCAGAGTTCTTACTTACCATCCTGCAGTTCGCTGTTGTCTTGGATAAAGTGTAAACAAATAGTTTAATTGCCATCTTTGGACCCATTTTACTAACAATCTTTATCAGCTTCCTCACTTGATGCTGGTTCATCGATATCTCATTGCCCAATACGCAGAAAGGGTCGAAACGCGGATCTTTACCAATGACATATATACCTAAAAGCAGCAAGTTAATATTAGAAGCTAAACAGTAATTGCACAATGATGTAGTACAACACTCTTTTATAATATGTCTATATACATCCGTATGTGGTAGTCCATTTGAAATCTCTAAAAAGATAAATATTTAGGAACGGAGGGAGTATCTTATAACATCCAATATACTCACATATTAGATGAATTGACATCTTATATTATGGGCCGGAAGGAGTTTAGTTCATTCTTACAAATTTCTGCTGCTGTATCCACGGTTTATAGTTAGTTTGAGCTAGTTCGGGCTCAAATAGCCCTAAAGTATATCTAAATATGAGGGCTATTTTGAGCTAGTAGCATCTATAACCCACCCAAAAAAAACTAGTATCCAACCCAAGAGGTGCTAATTGGAGCTAGTTCTCCTAGTGCATTTATTGTCAATCTAACCCTGCCATCCAAACAACTCTTTGGATGGAGTTAGTTCAGGGTTAGTAATGAGCTAGAAACTAACTCCAACCTCTAGCTAAGTTGAGTATCCAAACAGGGCTGTGTTGTTGCTGTTGCTGCTGCTCTTCTACGTATATCTAGACATCATTAGAACATTAATGTAACACTCTTCCTTGTTGCTATGTAGCCTAGGATTGCATATTTAGACATTAAGTATAGTGCATGTTGCTATGTAGCCTCACATACATTACATATGGCCCTAGTTAACCTAAGAAAAATGGGTTGCAGATATATTCATTTAAAAGTCCGATTCACCGATTAGTCCCTTATCAGCCGCCGGCCTATATGGTACCAGCTACCGATATCCTGAACAGTGAGCAGATATAAGCCATGGGATGAAACTAACCTCGATGGAAAACAACAGTCGTTCCCAAAATTGTCCTGTGTAGGTACATCAAGAAGCATGTTAAGCACAACAGGCTAAACATAAACCAAAATTACACATGGCAGACAAAATAATCTCCAAAAGATAGCTTCGGCGTGCAGGTTTAAGCACGCTAGTAAACCAAAACAAGTGGAAAGGTGTGCTAACCGAAACAGGCCAAACATTTAACAACAAGCAAACATGGTCATTCAAACTGGTATTGTGCCACTCTAAGTACACTGGTTATGGTTAAATAAAAATGGAAAGGCGTGTTAACTACAAGATGCAGCAACCAAATGTAGTCATTCATAGTGGTATTGTTGAAACTGGTACTGATGAAATTGAACTGCACAGTACATACTTGCACATATAGAACATCACGTTGTGAATAACTGGAATAAACAAGGCATACTACGAACAACCAAAGATAGCATTTGAAACTGAACATATGCTAACTACAAACAACCAAACAATAAAAAAACTTTGAAAGAGGCATATGCTAGCTTAACAGCAAGCAAATATATGCATCCTATCGGTATGTTTAAAACTGGATTGATGAAATGTACTGCACAGTAAATAATTGCACCTATAGAGCATCACACTGTGAACAACTGAAATAAACAAGGCATACTCCAAACAACCAGATATAGAAATTAAAACTGGACATATTCTCACTACACTACAAAAGGGACTCGACAAAACAAATCATGGGTTTCCCCCTGTGTAGAGGCACGACAAAACAAATCATGGGTTTCCTCACTTGTCACAGATGGGCTCGTTCCTGTGGGAAGAGCACGGACCCTGGATGCGTTCCATGTTGTCGCAGATGGGCTCCTTCCCCTTGGAAGAGCACTGCTGTAGGGTGCCCTCCCTGATGTCGCAGACGGGCGCCTTCCCCTTGTAAGAGCAGATGGGCTCTTTACCCTTGGAAGAGCCGGAGAGGGTGCCCTCCTCGTGGTCGCCATCGATGAGGTCTGACTTGGAAGCTGTGGATCCCAAGCCAGCGTCGCAGAACGTGTCCTTCAGAAATGACAAAAGGGGCTCGATGGCGATGTAGAATGGCAAATTGTTGACAGCAAGCCAGAGGAGATCAGCGGCGGGGCCATGGATGAGATCGACGGCGGTTGAACCCGAGGGGTTGGGGTGGGCCACTTAACCTGTGACACAGCCCGCCTCACGGCGTCGCTGTCGATGACCTTGATGTTGTAGCCGGCGGACGAGACATGCCCGCATACTCTAGCCCACTGCTTGAGTGCCTGCCGCCAGTAATGATCGTCAGCTTTCTTGGCAACGTCGGGCGAAGAGACCGCTATACACCTCTTTTGGGCCAGTCACTCCTCGAGCTCCACGGGAAGCGTAGCCGGGCTTAGGCTGCGACGCTCTGGAGTGGGGGATGGGGATGGGGATATGTGGGAAAGGGGGCGTTTGGCGGGCGTCATCTAAGAAACTCAGGGTGGCCTGGATGTGGGGATCGGTGGGTAAGCTACACGGGCAAACCGACAGATGTTGACAATGGAGGCCTTGTGGCGGCGGCAGCGGCGGCGGGGACTTTGCTAGGGTTTCGAGCGAGGGAGGGTGTGTGTGTGTGTGCGCGCGCGCACGTCCGAGGAGGTTTTGGTGTGTGTGTGTGTGTGTGTGGAGGGGGGCGCGGGGTGTTTCAGGAAATGACGCGGGTACTGAAAATTTTACTACGCGGGAGTCAAACGCGGGAGTGAAATGCCGGGCTATTGAAAATTTTGATGATAGTGCATCGCACACGGTCCGGAGATAACAATCGTGTGTTATGAAACAGAAAAACCCTCGAGGCGGGCAGATATTTTCTAGGGATGCAGGCGGGATTGGGAACAAGAAACATCGCACAGGTCCGGAGATAACAACCGTGTGTTATGAAACAGAAAAACCCTCGAGGCGGGCAGATATTTTTGAGAGGGGGAGCCTCATGGAGCCCAATGTACTGTGCAGATGTGTGCGTGAAAGGTGCACCGGCGTGGCACGCGGTTAGTTTGAGTGAACCGTGTCTGTTGCATCATCCGACTTGTCTAATGTTCATAAATTTGGCAAAAAATGACGCGGGAGAGGGTCAGAACACGAACACACTTGCATGTGGACCAAATTTATGTATCAAAAGGGTGTTTGATTTTCAAATACCAAATGCAACTTCGATGTGGCACCTCTCTCGCAAAGCGCACGGTATTGCTTGCCCCCACCCCCCCTCGTGTCGGCACGAAGGGAATCCTAAGCTATGAATGCATGCCCCCTCCCCCTCAACCCAGGTTCAGCTAGCAAAGTGCGAAGTAGCTAGCAGCCCCCCTCCTCCCTCGTGTCGGCACGAAGGGAATCCTAAGCTATGAATGCATGCCCCCCCAACCGAGGATCACCGTAGCAAAGTGCGAAGTAGCTAGCAGCCCCCTCCCTTGTGTCGACATGAAGGGAATCCTAAGCTATGAATGCATGCCCCCAACCGAGGTTCACCTAGCAAAGTGTGAAGTAGAGCTAGCAGCCCCCCTCCCTCGTGTCAGCACGAAGGGATTCCTAAGCTTTGAATGCATGCCCCCCAACCAAGGTTCACCTTGCAAAGTGCGAAGTAGCTAGCAGCCCCCCTCCCTCGTGTCGGCACGAGGGAATCCTAGCTAAGCTATGAATGCATGCCCTCCCCCCAACCGAGGTTCACCCTAGCAAAGTGCGAAGTAGCTAGCAGCCACCCCTCCCTCATGTCGGCACAAAGGGAATCCTAAGCTATGAATGCACATGCCCCCCAACCGAGGTTCACCTAGCAAAGTGAAAAGTAGCTAAAAGCCCCCCCCCCCCTCGTGTCGGCACGAAGGGAATCCTAAGCTATGAGCATGCCCCCCCTCCCCCCCAACTGAGGTTCACCTAGCAAAGTGCGAAGTAGCTAGCAGCCCCCACCCCCCCTCGTGTCGTGACGAAGGGAATCCTAATTAAGCTATGAATGCATGCCCCCCAACCGAGGTTCACCTAGCAAAGTGCGATGTAGCAACCCCCCCCCCCCACACACACGCACACTTTCAGTTGGCGGGCCAGAGAGGCATATATCTTACCAAGATGGATCGTAAAACTGACCAAGAATAATCCACCTTGGTCGTACAACCTCTCTCTTGTTGTTAGTCAAAGTGATGGCCATCCATGCGACCCCGGAGATGGGCTAGCTCGCCAATAATCACGCAAGTAGCTAGTCCCCGAAGACAACCACTGCATGCGTGTGGCCCAAAAATATGTATGGAGAGGTGTGTTTTTGAGTAACAATGGAACAACTTTGATGTGGCACCGTGATTTCGAACTAGAAATCCCCACACTGAGTGAGGGTTAGGTTGAAGATTCATATGTATGTTACACCACACTTCAAGCCAACGACGGGGATTCATATATGCATGCATATGCGTGCATAGTATATGCGCTCAAACTTAATTAGGTCTGAATCTCACCATGACCTATACTACGATAACACGAACCAAATGAAGAATCCGCCATGGTAACCTATCTTGTTGTTGGTCAAGGTGATCATGGATGTCCACGCGGGCCCACGAATATATAGGCTTGTCGCCGATAACCACGCGAGGGAGTGTATCATTCGAAGGCAACCACTACATGCATATGTATGGAGGTGATGCGTGCATGCATGTTTGAATACACAACATTGATCTGGCGTGTGTGTCAAAAATCGTACACTAGCTTCCCACACAGAATGAGATCGGTTCATGATGGTGTTGTTGTACTAGTCACTTCGACTCGATGGGAGGGATTCATGCGTACACATGCATGTCATCCCAGAGCAAAAATAATAATCCCCTCCTAAGTCAAATTAACCTCTCTTGTTGTCAGGCAAAAAGAAGTGATGGACCAAGCGGGCCCACAGATGGAAAGCATGGATATTGCTGATAACCGCTTAAGTGGGTGCACAACCACCACCGCTTTGCATGTGGGCCAAACATATATATGTTGAATACCCAAAATGCACAACTTTCATGTGCCACATGCCTCAAAAACCGTAAACCACGCACCCACACAGAGCGAGGTTCATATCAAGCGTACTACATATGATGGTGCCCTTCCCCCTCTTCACCGCATACTATATGCTCCTGCCGTAATATATGTACAACCCAAAAGAATCCTCATCGATGGTGAAATAAATTAATCTCTCCCGATGTAGGTCAAAGTGATGCATGCATGCATGCATCGACGATGGCCTCGTGGGCCCACACATGGAAGCGTCACACGTCAGTGTCCTAGCTAGTATATATATGCATGTGGCCTAAAAAGGTGTTGTGTGATGTCTGAATAACCAATTTCACAATTTTGATGTGGCACGTGCCTCGGTAACCAAAAAGTCCCGACACTGAGTGAGGTGTACTTGTTCACAGACGCATACGTACACTATATATGCTAGTCCCCTCCCACCTCTTCGACGCGTACTATATACCACCATAACACAAACAAAAAAGATTCTACCTTGCTGGTCAAATTAACCTCACTGTCGGCTGTTCGTCAAAGTGATGGACGACGACCTCGTGGGCCCACAGAAAGCGTCACACGCGAGTATCGAGTGTCGTGTAGGACAACCAACGAGTGCATGTGGACAAAACATTTATGTATGAAAGGGTTGTGTAATGTTTTAAATAACGATTTCATGACTCTGATGTGGCACTAGCCTGCATAACAAAACGGCCAACCCACACGGTGGCTCACAACTCGTAGTGTACTACGAGCCACCCGCCACCCCCAGACGCACACACCCACACACACACCGCTAATCCACCACAACTATGATGCATGTTAAATTAATTATCCCGCGGTGAACATACATGTTACCAAAGGAGCGACGTTTTAATTTCAAAAAATCACAGAGATCATTAAGATGTTTTAGTACATTGATTGATTTTCTATGGGTATAATGTGCAAAAATCAAATTTGAGCTACATGCACACATGACAGTGCACCTAAATGGATTGCAAAAACACATGTGTCTCACTGGTTGCATGTTTACTCCCCGTGCAACAAATTTCAAACATTGAGAATCATGATTTTTAAATCCTACTAGATCCAAAAATTATTTGAAGTTCATGAAACTTATCGTGTTGTCATATGGACACCAATACAAGTGGCATTGTACTTTTTTTTGTCAAATTTGAGACCAGTTTTGATATAATCTTTATCTAATTACAGACAGAAGATTATTAATAATTGGGAACCAATATCCCAAACGGATTATTTATTCGAACCGTGAGCGTTAGACCAACAATGGATACGTGCTATGCTTCGGTTAAGCAATAAAGCGGCAGCATTAATCATCCAAATAGTAAAACAATATACGTGCCGCCACACGTCTCGTGTGGCGTGCGAGTAGGCGTGAGTTGACGGGGCGCATGCAAGCAGTCCGCCGCGCAGGCAGACGGGGAGGCATGCATGCAGCTGTGTGAATTGACGGAGGCGTGCTCGCTGCGCAGTGTCATCAGGAGGCGTGCGAGTAGCTGTTTGAAACTTTGGTAGGCATGCCAGCAGTCCGGTGCGCAGGCTCACCGGGAGGCGAGCCATCGGTTTGACCGCCGCCCGCCTCTCTCCCACAACTCCCACAACTCCATATTAATGGTGCGCCCGAGCGGCCGGACCCCCGATCCTTGCTACGCACACAGAATCCTCTCTCTCCGCTTCCATCCTCGACGCAGGTCTCAGTCCTCAAAGCCGTCAGTGTATGAGGATGCCGCCGAAGCGCCCCATCGGAGGGAGTGGCAACGTCGGGGCTACTAAAGCACCAGAGCACGGCGTGGAGATGGAGATAGAGGTTGCTGTCACCGCCGGTGAGTTATCGCTGCACCCTGACATCGTCGACGGCATCGAGCTTCCACAGCCGGAGGCGGAGTTCCACACCGACTCCGGCGACACTCCGGCGATGACTCCAATGACCACTCCGGCGACGATTCCGACGACGACGGGCAGCTGGTTTGTCATCTATACCCATTTATGTGTCAAATAGATCATAGGGTTTCTCTGGTTACTCCTGCCCCCCCCCTTTTTGGAATAGAAATCCTGTGGTTATGTTCTCCCAATCCATGAAATCTGAGTAAGTTTTGTTAGATCCGTGTAGTGTATTGATTGTTTCAATGGTACAGGTGATAAGTGATTAGTTATTTCATCTGTGCAAATGATTTCTGCTAGTAATCCGAGTAGGGTTAGTGTTCGTGCTAATAATTCCTAGCCAGGACTTGACAAATGATTTTTGAATGACCTACATATGTTTGTGCCATTATTTTCTTCAAGATTGGTCTGTACATAGACGATTGTGCTTAAAAATCGAACCATAATCTCTGGATATGTATAAATAAATAGCCATAAATTCCTAATCCTACTTCATGGCGTGTAATCAGTGATTTGATGCCAATTTTTTTTTACTATTTGTATACGTGCTGTCTGACGATGTGGACAGCGAGGATGAAGATGCCCAGAGGAGGTACAAGAGGCGAATCCTGAGGGAGCTTTATGCGAATGCATAACAGGCGTATTAGGACCTGGATGGATGCCCATTTTGCAACCACAAGATTCATGACGCGTATCTAAGTGTTCTGGCGCATGCAAGAGGACGGGACGTTGGCTCCTTCAAGCAGAAGTATTCTCGCAGGGTGGCGCACGACGCGTACGCTGAGTACCTGGAGAAGCTCCAGGATCGTGCCGGCCGCATGTGAGATGAGATGTGGGATGGATCGAACTATGTACGCTTGAGTATGCTTAATGACGGTTGAACGATGCACTTATGGTTGAACTATGCTTATGTACGTGTACGCTTATTATCTATGTCTGAGTATGTTAAATATTTCGCCAAATTTTGGTAAAAATTACAACGGGGGACCAATAAACCAGGACGGAGGTAGTACGTCAATCACACACGGTTCCCAAAATTGGAACCGTGTGCAATGACTTTCATTTTGCCTGCTACTTCAATCACACACGGTTCGCTCTAGAAAACCGTCGCCCCCAAAATTCTTTGTGGGACAGAAAACCCTTACCACCCAATTCAAAAAACAAAAAAAGAAAACCCTCACCATCCCCACGTCACAAAAACCCTCACCCCGCCCGCCACCCCCTCGGCCCCTCCGGTACGTTCCCCATTCACACCTGCACAAGCTCCTCCGCGTCTATGCCATGGCACCGCCTATCACGGCGGTAAACACTTAGCTTGACGCCTACCGCCGACGCCAGGCTCCCGGCAAAGCCCACTGCATTTAGCCACTTCCGCTTGCCGCCGCCTATCGCCATCGACTTTCTCAACGCTGCTCGCGATTGACCCAGCTCCGCTCGGTTGGGGAATCTGCAGTACTGAGGGTTCTTTCTCATAGACGACAAGGTAACTAATTTAACGAGATATTATCTCATCTCTTATCCCAGTTCATCTGCCTCCTTTAATCACCCGGCAGAAATCGTCGTGAATTCATTTTTATTCGAGCTGATTTGAGGGTTTTCTTTCATAGAATGTACAGTGCGCCGACACTTTAGGACTTGGCGACCGCCGCCAGAGATTCCATCTCATCGTACCAGATAACTTGAAGACGCGCGCGGTATGTTCAATCTCACCCTAAATCGGTTGGCATGGCCTACTTTCCTGAACATATTCTAAATATTGCTACATTTGGATAAAAGGTGCCACATGCACCATATACGTCAAAGGGGATTTCCCCCTCTTCTTTCTATATTAGGCAAATTAATGATGTATTGTTCTTTTGATTACTCTCATATTTCCATGACATCATGTTTACCCTATCTGTTTAATTATAGACTTTTGTCCTTCGATTTCAACTGCTATACAGTTCTTTCAATTTGGGCCCATATTTGCATGTTACCATATTTTCTTTAACAACCCTACCATTTTCTGCAGGACATCCCTCGCTATGCAACAGATTATGTAGTGCACAATTTTTCCCTTTACATACATCAAGGCTCCACGAATGTCAACCTGCACACAAACCATGGATTTACAATCGTTGCTACTGTAAGACTTGATGAACGTGGTGACTCCTATTTTGGCACTGGCTTTTGGAATGAAATTGCAAAGTTTTATGTACTGAAAGCTGGAACTAAAATTGCATTGCACATAGAAGGGCCTGGTCATGAGATATATGCTAACTTCCCCGAAAAAATCATCCGTCCAGACTTTGTTCGAAGTAAGTTTTCTTTTCATCTATCTGCATATGTTGACTTACCTAGCAATGTCAAATGAATTGTGTAGTATTTAAGCAACCAACTGTTATTCCCTTTTCTTACTATATTCCTACCTAATAACTTCTAGTTACCAATACACTTTTCTATTGCCCTGTTTTAACTAAATATTCCCTGTACTCCCATTTCTATCAGAAAGCGCTGCTGACAAGGAGACTCCGGAGGTGGAGAACGGGGCTGGCAACAAGCGGAGGCGGGGCGAGCTAGAACCGCAAGCGACTCCAGCAGGCCTAGACTTAATCAGTAGCCTCCCCGATGATAACTTGAGAGTCATCATCTCCCTCCTCCCAATCAAATATGGGGTGCGGACAACCCTCCTTTCCCGGCGGTGGCGCCCCCTATGGAACTCCAGCCCTCTCGACCTCATCGACACCCACGAGCTCTGCCATGGCTATGGCAAAAGCTTGGATGCATTCTCCAAGATCCTCGGCAGTCACCTTGGCCCAACCAAAGGCCTTAGAATGGGCAAGTTCCGTTCCAACGGCAAGGACCGAGCCAAGCTTGACGACTAGTTTCGATCCCCCGCCCTAGATCAGCTCGAGGAGCTCACTTTTGATGATGGGCATGTGCGGTCGCTGCCAACGTCCGCACTCCGCCTCGCGCCCACGCTGCGTGTCGCCAAGTTCAGGAACTGCCATTTGCCGCCCATTAATGACGCGCCCGCTCTTATTCTACCATGACTGAAGCACCTCGAGCTCGTCGTCGTCTGCCTCTCAAAGGGTGGCATGGAGCGCCTGCTCCGTGGCTGTACTGCACTTGAGTACCTTCGTCTTCAAGCGATCAATGGGTTGAGTACCTTCCACATCACCTCCATGACTCTCCGGACTATTTATGTGTGTTGCTGGTGCGGCAGGAAGACATCACAAAAGGTGGACCACGGTATGGTCATCCAGGACACACCTGCACTTGAGAGATTACTTGTAGTTGATCAAGAAGGTCCAACAAGAATCAATGACATTTCTACACCGAAATTGACAGTGGTGGGCTACTCGTTTGACAAATACACCGAACTTGTTATTTGATCCACACCCATTCAGGTACAACAACCGCCTTCTACCTCTCCTTCTACAAATTAACATTATTTCTAATTTTGAAGATGTTTGTTCGTCTGTCATTCAGAAAATGATTCCGACAAGCTTGACCCCGAAACCGCACACAGTGAAGGTCTTGGCACTAGAATCTATCGGGCCCGACCTGGAGCAAGTTGTCAGTTTTCTGAGATGCTTTCCGTGCCCGGAGAAGCTATATATCGAGGTGATGTTCCTTTCCTATTAAATGTTAACCATAAGGGAGTTCAATTTGTGACACCTTTTTCCAAGTTTACAATGACAATGTACAACGATTTTTGAAGGTTCTTTTGGAGGATTTCAGTACATACATGCCCCCCATATTGGTTGCTTGATCCATATGGTTACATTCAATAAGCATTTCTCCTTTGGATTCATCTGTTCTAGTTTTCTTAAGGAACTTTTCATCCACTCCAACCTCTTGTGAAGAAGGCTACATTTTTCTAGAACGTAATCAAATGCCCATGTTAATCATGTCAGATCAAAGATGGCATGTTAGTGCATTTTACAAATCCTGCAAACCAAATAGCTAGGCCTGTAGTAATGTTCAAAACTGCATGTAGGCACTAACACGTTTTCTTCTTTTGCAGATAAGATTAGGCCCAGTGGTGGATAATGTGATACAATATAACAATCACGTCGAATGCCTAGATCTGTATCTCTCAGAAATTACTTTGAACTCCTACCGAGGGACCTTACTGGAGATTATATTTGCCAGGTTGTTTGTTCTCAAAGCAAGGGTGCTGAAGGAAATGAGGTTTGCCCTACATTTATTTCGCAAAAATGAATGGTCTGTTGATCAGTGCCGGTGCCTGCGGCAGAATGGAGTAGGCTCCAAAAATGCTAAATTTCATTTTGGAACTTCAGATGATAGAGTAATCGAAAGTCATCGGGTCAACCCCATACATGACTTCTCAGTGGCTGACCCCTTTGCAAAAATTGTGAGGTTTCGAAGCCAGACTTAGAAGCGGTGATATTACTTTGAACCTCTCTGATATCCATGTTCAGCACATCAGCGCGAGCGTTTGCAGCTGATGAGATGAATTTCATTTCTAATATCAGTTTGAACCTTGTAATCTTCGAATTTGAGCCATATAACTCTAGAATTTGAACCTTGTAACATTTCGAGCTTTTGCGGTACAATCGTTGAAATGGCATCGTATGAGACTCGTATATTGCTAGTACTATTTTGACCTTAATATGCAATGGTCTTAGATTTTATTAACCATTCTCGAATCAGTTTACCTTGTCGATCTCACAGCACACGATCTGTATAGCTAACTCGACTGCAATCTTCGACATTATTGCACACAGTTGGTTTCTTCCATCGTGTGCACTGTAGAGCGCAGAATTAATTATCACACTCGAGTGTCCATCATCACCCTTCTGTGTAACTTTGACCTCATCACCGAAGGGTAAACTTATGACCGAAGTCATTCCAGACACTTTGTTTTTACAAAGCTTTTTGCCAATAAACGCCCACGATTTGTCCCTCTTCTAGCCGACGTGTGGCAAAACTAGCCGGGCAGGACGCTTGGGCGGTAAACAGTGCGGTAGCGCGGGAACAGGCTCACCGACGATACATTTGGCGCCTCATCGAGCCCACGCCTGGGGTGCGGTGTTGTCAAGCGTGCACTGGATTCTGGAATCCTCTGCTATGTACGCCATGACAAGACGTGACGATTACAGGCCGGCCGGCCCCCATTTATTAGAGCGGCCATTTAACCTACCTTTGTGTCTCTTCAACCTTTCGATCACGCCCCACCATTGCAAGAAGCACACCCACCACGAGAAATTCTTAGAGGGTATCCTGCGCGGCTCCAATGGCGCTCCGAGCGGCTGCCGACGACGAGCAGCAGTTCACCATGCGTGCCGTGGTGGACACCCACAGAAGGTTCATGGACCTCTCGGTGGTGTACACCAACGACCCGGTCTAGGCGGAGCACTCCATCCACATCATGGAGCTGTTGCTTGCTGAGGAGAAGTACAAGGTGGTCGGGTTCGACCTCGAGAACACCCGCACTCGTGCCGGCTCTCGTCCCAAGATCACCGTCGCCCAGATGTGCGTGCGCCACCACGTCCTCGTCTACCACTACTGCCTGGCCACAAGGCCTTGCGAGCGTTTCGCCAGGTTTGTCAACAGCCCCCACTACATGTTCGCTACGGTGGACATCACCAACGATGTAAAGGCGCTCGAGAATTCGGGCATCGCCTGCCAGAATCTTGTCGACATCCAGGGCCAATACAAGATCAGGGGCAGCAAGGAGCATGCGAAGGACTCATTGGTTCACCTCACCGAGGCCATCACCGACCCCTACTACAGAGACATGAAGGATTCGTGCAATAAGGACAAGCGTGCCTGGCACTCGGCCTCGATGGAGAAACTAGACAAAGCTCATGTCGTGTACGCGGCCAAGGAGGCGTACACGAGCTACAACATGTACAGGCGGATCGTTGACATGAGGAAGTCCCTCCTTCCTCAAAACGGCCAGGGATCCAGCCGGAAGCAGAGCAATGGCAAGCGTCGTCGCAATAATAAGTAGATGATTAGATCCTCGTTTCTCCTACTTTAGTATGCATGTAATTGCTTTCTTTGGTGTGTGGAAATGTTATGTGTGTAGTCACTTGTGTAATTGTATGCTTAATTTGGTTATGCAATGCTGTCTTTTTAAGTATATATGTTGATGCCCTGTAGACAAAGCATAGATGTTGTGCGGACAAAGAAAATCACATCGCACACAGACTAAACAATGCAACCCGTCTGTGATGATTTCATCAATCACTCAAAATTGTATACCAGCAATCGTTTGCTCACAACACATATGTCTTATTAGAAGCAATTGTCTGCGTTATTATCGGTCTTCGCACACATTTTTGATTACAGACCTGTTTGCCGCGTATCACACACATCTTGTTATATTGAACCATTTTTGTTCTCTTGCCTAATCACAAACAGTTCATCCGAGTGAACCGTATGTTGTACATCGCACACACCTTGATCGGGCTGACCGTTTCTTTTGTGTTGCCTAATCACAAACAGTTCATCCGAGTGAACCGTATGCTGTACATCGCACACACCTTCATCTGGCTGCCCATTTCTTTTGTTCCTCCTCATCGCAAATGGTTAATTAAGCTGACCATATGCCCTGCATCACACACGCAACTAAAATCTGAACCGTGTTTGATGCATCCTCCATCGCAAATGTTTTGCACCATTTTTGACAGTTATTTTACACCACCGTTTGCGATTATGGCATCGCACACAGTTTCGTCGAAGGGTCTCTGATCGTAGTGTCGCGTGAACAGCATCCTGCAGTAGTGGCACGAAGGTAAACAAGAAAGAAACCAAGCACGAAAAGGAAATCACGGAGTTCAAACAATTATTACAGGCACCAAATGTGTTGCGAATTCAAGCAAAGTCTTACGCCTCCACGCGGCATGATAAGTGTTGCAGGATAAGTTCTGGGAGGAAGGATTGTCGTCGGCATGGCCATCGCTGCCACTTGCCTCGGCCGTAGTAGGAGCGTCTTCAACATCGTTCTCGCCGCCGTCGTCGCTGCCGCTTGCCTCGGCTGCCGAGGGCCAGACGTCGGGGTGCAGGTGAACTTCTTCAGTGGCACGTCCACATGGTCCTTCACGGTCGCCGCCGCAGTGGCACGGGTCTCGGGAGCAACCGGGCCGATCACTGCGCCAAAATTGAAGACGGGATCGTGAAGGAAAAGGTGGCTAAAGACGCGCGTCATAGTCGTGGAGAAGAGGTCACGACCCTTGTCCTCCAGGATGGAGTCCACCTTGGTCGCGGCGCCTTCGAGCTCCTCGGCAAGCTTGGAGAAGAGCCTAGTGCAGCCGCCTTCAGGGGTCGCGAGTGGTTCCTTGAACCCTCCCCTGCAGATGGACCACAGCGCCTGGTGAGCCCTAAGCTCGAAGGAGGGGAAGGCGTTGCGCTCTGTGGCCACCTTCTCTATGGCGGCGGCAAGGGTCTTCTCCCCGGCGTCCAGCCGGGCTGTCACCTCAAAGACGTGCTCGGCATGGGATCTCTGGGCCTCCACCACCTCTTCCTTCAGCTTGGCCAGGCGATCACGCTCCTCGGTCTGATTAGTGGTCACCTTTGACAGCGCAGAGTCGCGATCCGCAAGCCTCGCATTGCGGGCCTTGAGGTCATCCTCCCACTTTTGAAGATGATGTGCGCGCATGACCTGCTCCTCCTAAAGCACCTTTAGATTGGCTTACGCCTTGCCACAACGTTCCGTGGTGGACGATGCCTCGGCCAGCGCCACGTCACGGGCCGCCTTAGTGTCGGTGGCCTCCTTCTTGCTCTCCGCGGTGGCAGTTTCATCCCGCCCCAAGGCCGACTTGGTGGCCGAGCCGGCCTGGAGCCACCCCGAGACGAGCCCTAGGCGCTCCCTCGCGAGGCACCTATTGGTGTCCTGAAGATCTGCTCGGATCCGGCCAAGGGCGGTGTAAGCCTCGTCCATGGCCCCGGGCCTGGTCAAGGGGCCGCAGTTCCCGAGCGCAAGGGTCTGTCGAGGGGGCAGCGTTGGCACGTCGGCTGGCTCCATGGCGAAGAAAGCCACAGCACGATCAGCTTTGGGCTCCAGGGGATCCGGGTTCCTCACAGACACGGCTAGGGCAGCTGACTCCATAGCCTGCTCGACCACGGGGGCTAGCTCCACCTAAGGTTGCGTCGCGAAGCGTGTGCCGTCCCGTCCATAGGCAGGGACCGGAGCCGTAGGAGGAGTCAAGGTCACCACCTCCTCTCCTGAGGCCGGAGGCACCGCAGCTGTGACGAGCGGCACTGCAGGTTGGATCCCTGCGGTATCTGCGGTCTGCCCCCTCGGGCGATCAGGCGAGGCACTTGGCAGGCTCGGCGTGCCCAAGCGCCTAGTCAAAACAATGCCCGAGCGCCCGGGCGATGCTGGGCGCCCCCTCGACCGCCCATGCCGCGACCGAGACCAAGGGCACCCTCAGGACGGAGGGCCTCTCTGGTGCAATGTTCACCTTCTTCTTCTTCGTGGCGCCACTACTTCTGGTCATCAAGGGGTCGGTGATGTGAGTACATATGCAATCTATGCTTGGCTAGGAAGCAAGGTAGGTCACTTACTCATCAGGCGCGACCCACTTCCTTTTCTTCTTCTCTTCAACGGAGGCTGATGTGCCCACGTCCTCCTTCAGCGTGGCCTTGGCTGCATCCCGAGGGCTGGCGGAGTGGTCCTCGGCAGGCCCCGTCGCGGCACCGCCACCTGGAAAGGTGAGGGCGCCGCCCAGAAGGGCCATTACCGGTGAAGCCGCGTCTGCCCCAGCGGGGGCTGCCCCGTCCTTCAACTGCGGCTCGGACGGAGACGGGGCCAACACCTCGACTGCCCTGCTAGGGCGTGGGGAGCCCTGAGGAGGGGGTGCATCTGCGCCCCTCCCTGAGGCCGCCCGGCCAGATGCTCGCGTGGCCCGGGGAGTGGGCCTTGACCGCTTGAGAACCCTGGCAGAGCGTGGGGAGTCCACGGCCGGAGGGTCCTCAACATCGTCGTCATCCTCGAGGGCGTGGAGAATCTCGTGCTGTGATGGAGGGGATGCCCCTCCTAGGTCGTCATCCTCGATCTCCTCTGAATCCTCCTCGCCGCCGCTGTTGCCGGAGGACAGCACCACGAGGGATTCGAGGTCGACGGGCGGCTCGAGCCCAAGGACGTCGAAGGCAGGCATGGGGGCAACCAAAGCCTCCCTGTCATTGCAGCGGTACAGCGGGGCGTAGGTCTCGGGGATGTCCCCAGGGATGCAACCAAGTAGGGCAACCAAGGTCGCGTCAAGCTCCTCATGCGCCAGGCTACCGGGGCGCAGTCTCATGTCGTTCCGCGCACCCTGGTACTCCCACACGGGACTTGTGTGTGATTGGAGCGGCGCCAAGTGCTGTGCTAAGAACTCCTTCATGATCATCGCCCCCGTCAACTGCTTGGCCTCCATGTCCGAGGCTATCTTATCCAGGATGGGCCGCGCCCGCGGGTCGGTGAGCTTCAAGGAACTCCACTCGGGGATCCGCTCAAGCAGCTCCGTTGGAGGCTCCAGGAGCGGATTGCGACCCTGGATGTCCAGGAAGACCCAGAGGTGCCGGAACCCCTCCACCTTCTTCCCGGCCTTCAGGAGCATGTTCCCCTTCTGGACCACAATGAAGGAGATGCATGCGGAACACTGCTCCTAGTCATGGAACCGCAAGCTGAAGTAATGACAAAAGAGAGCCACTTAGGGCCTCACGCCCACAAAAGCCTCGCAGTAGAAGGCGAAGATGGATAAGAGGAGAATAGAGTTAGGCTGGAGATGGAGGGCTGGACCTTGTAGTGCTCGAGGATAGCACAGAAGAACTCCGAAAGGGGCGAGACAAGCCCTGAGAAGAAACTATGGAGGAAGAAGGGGAACACCGTCTTCGCCAACGTGCTCTGCTCCGCAGAACCAACCCAGATCAGGGTCTCGCCCCAGTCGTTCGTGTCGCCCGCCGTCAGTGGGAGCATGGGGGTGAGGTCCTCCTCCTTGGTGATGGAAGAGGTCGCGAGCACTGGCGGAGGCGATGAGGAGGCCGTGACCTAGGCCTCAGGCTTTGATTTCCCGGTGGGCGCCATCCGTGGAATCCTTGGCGATGAGGAGTCGGAGGAACGTCGGCGTTTCACCTGGATCTGGAGGAACCTCTCATGAAGGAAAGGGGATCTCAGCAAGGGAGGAAAGGCGCGAGGAAGAAGAGCAATGATGGCTCTGTAGCGTGCGTCGGGCTTTTTGTCAGCCTGGGCAGTTGCTGAGGCGACATGGGGGAGCGGAGGCGCCCGCATCCCGTCGCACGCGACACGTCAAGCCTGGCTCGCAGGCGGTTGGGGCCTGCGGCGCTCCGCCCTTCGCTGCTTGGCTTCGCCTCAAAGCAAGCCCGAGCGCGCCTTGGGCCCGGGGGCTACTGTCGGCATTCTGGGATCGGGGGTACCCAGACCTACCTGCCTGCGGCCCAGCGCGCGGCTTCATCGACGGCCCGGTACGACCCAATTCTAAGACCCTCAGGAATAAGACCCTCGCAAGGGCCCCTAGCCTCGGGAGGAGAATGACACCCATACCTCCAGAGGAGCGACTCCTCAAGCCTGCCTCCCGAGGAGCGGAGATCTCTATGCAAGCCTCCCGCCCCAGGAGGCGCGCGATGACATGAGCCATGACGACCAAGGCCAGGCGGGCGCCAGCGGGCGCAGTCCAAGTCAGATTCCTCTTTTGTGCTGAGGAGGCAAGGACGTACGCGGGTTCCCAAGGGACCCCCCAAAGGTTTCCATTCCGGTGCAACGAGACCAAGACCACGCACTCGGCAGGACGTATGTCATCGTCGAGCCCACTACTGCGTCATGACCAGAATCTTTGCAGGCTAAGACCACCTTTCATCAGGATGGGATGTACCTCCTGTCCCCTTTCAAAACTGTCCACTGTGGTATTCCTTCCCGCCTAAGTTGCGAGGGAAAAGAACCGAGGCCAAGTATAAGTATAGGCTAGTCTCCACTCTAGAGCGGGATCGATTCATCTTCTCACCCTACGAGCCCTAATACGTCTCCAACGTATCTACAATTTTTTATTGTTCCATGCTGTTATATTATCATTCTTGGATGTTTTATAATCATTTTATAGTTATTTTATATCATTTTTTGGTACTAACCTATTGACATAGTGCCAAGTGCTAGTTGCTGTTTTTTTCATGTTTTTTACATCGCAAGAAATCAATATCAAACGGAGTCCAAACACTGCGAAACTTTTTTGGATTTTTTATGGACCAGAAGACCACCAATGGGCCAGAGCAGCACCTGGGGGTGCCCCGAGGGGGGCACAACCCACCAGGGCGCTCCTGGGGGGCCAGGCGCGCCCAGGTGGGTTGTGCCCACCTCGGTGGCCTCCTGCACCCCCTCTTTACCCTATAAATTCACAAATATTCCAAGAAAAAACAGGGGGTTAACCTAGATCATAGGTTCCGCCACCGCAAGGCTCTGTAGCCACCGAAAACCAATGTAGACCCCGTTCCGGCACCCTACCATAGGGGGCAATCATCTCCGGTGGCCATCTTCATCATCCCGGCGGCCACCACGATGAGGAGCTGGGAGTAGTCCACCCTCGGGGCTGAGGGTTTATACCAGTAGCTATGTGTTTAATCTCTCTCTCATGATCTTGATATGTCACGATCTTGATGTATCGCGGGCTTTGTTAATATAGTCGGATCATCCGGTGTTTTCCCCTCTCTATCTTGTTGTGATGAATTGAGTTTTTCCCTTTGAGATTTCGTTGTTATCGGATTGAATACTTTTATGGATTTGAGAGCATTTGATATATGTCTTGCAAATGAATACTCGTGGTGACAATGGGGTATCATATTGATTCACTTGATATATGTTTTGGCATTCAACTCGCGGATTCCCGAGGTGACATTGGGGTAATCTATGCATAGGGGTTGATGCACGTTCTTGTCTTTGTTTCTCCGGTAGAAATCTTGGGGCACTCTTTGAAGTTCTTTGTGTTGGATTGAATATTATGAATCTAAATTTGCTTTGGTGTTATTTTAGTATGAACTCTTGGTTAGATCGATCGGAAAGAATAGCTTGGTGTTATTTTACTACGAACTCTTGGTTAGATCGATCGGAAAGAATAGCTTTGAGGTGGTTTCGTACCCTACAAACAATTATGTCTTATGTTTTCCGCTAGATAGGAACTTCGGAGTCATTCTTCATTACACTTTGAGGGGTGGTTATATGATCCAATTATATTAGCATTGTTGAGAGATTGCACTAGTGAAAGTACAGACCCTAGGCCTCATTTTCAAGCATTGCAATACCATTTTTGTGCCCGTTTACTATTTGCTACCTTGCTGTTTTTATTTATTCAGATTATAAAAATATATTTCTACCATCAATATTACACTTTTATCACCATCTCTTGGGCGAACTAGTGCACCTATACAAATTACCGTTGTACACTACAAAAAAATACACTTCCGTGATGATACATGTTTGTCACAGTAGGTCACGTTTTCTGTCATGCATGTACATCCATGACGATTTTATCACAGAATCAAGATAGTCATACCTGTGCTACCGTAGAAGTGTTCCATGACATTACCAAAATTATCATCATGGAAGTGTCCACTTCCATGACGATAAATGTCGCATCATGGAAGTGCTTTCATCAAGGGTTACCAACACGTGGCATCCACCGTAACGGGTCGCCGTTAAGCTATCGGGGCCGGTTTTGGAACCGATAACCCACTAACAGTCACGACCAATGCCGATTTTCCACGTGTAAAATTCTCATTGGCCGACGGAACCACGTGTCAGCTCCGTGTTGGCACAGGTGTCACTCATCCAATGGGCGAGATGTGCCTATGATATGTTGACACATGGACCAGCCCAAAAGTGGCCCATAAAGATTAAATGGGCCGGCCCAACTAAAGTCCCACAAGATTTAGCGGACAATAATGGGCCGGCCCAGCTAAAGGCCCACAAGATTTTGCAGACCATAATGGGCCGGCCCAGCTAAAGGCCCAACATTCTCAGTTAAGTCCCGTATGGCTAGTGTCAAATCGGCCCGTCAACGACCCATCCTAAACTTGTCATCATTGCGGCCAATGGTCACTTCTGGCCCGTTAACAGTCTGCTAAGTATTTGGGCCGAATTACGGCCCGGTGTGTTTCCGGCCTGTTAAAGGTCCTGCTTCATTTGGGCCCATTTATAGGCCATTGAAACTTTCGGCCCATAAATGACCGTGAAGGATTTGGGTCATATTCGGCCATGTCTGACATTCGGCCTGTTAGAGGCCCACTATAGATTTGGGCCACTTTCAGCCTCTTGTGATTTTCGGCCTGTTAACGTTGGACGAAATCCATGGGCCATATGTGGCCCAACATCACATCGGGCCTATTAACGGCCCATATAAAAATGACACTAATCAAGCCCAACTGAACTTTTGGCCTGTTAAAGGCCCGTGTAGTAGGTCGGCACATTTACGGCCCGTCTGAATTTCGGCTTGTGAACGATTCGCATTGTAAATGGGCCACGATTTCGGCCTGCAAATGACAAGTGGGTTATTTGGCACAATCAGGGCCCAATCTCACTTTCGGCCTATTAAAGGCCATGTTTTTATGGGCTCAAGATATTTATACCTGTAAATGGCCTATTGTTACTGAGGGCCCAAATTATGTTTAGGCCTGTTAAAGGCCCACGATGGGCACAGGCCTACCAAAAAAATATGAAAGCTTATGCTGATTTAGGCCCAGATATTTTAGGTGGGCTACATGAAAATTACGGCCCATAATCGTTTTTAGCCCAATTGGAATGGGCCCGACGAATGTTGGCATGTTGCACTACAAAAAAAAAGACACATCCGTGACATTTTGGGCTGAACGAGTTTTTTTCTGTCATACATATGACACTTGTATGACGATAATTGTGACAAAACCCGGTATCATCATAGATGTGGTGGGCTCCTACTTCTATGACAAAAAATCATGACAGAAAATGGGCTTTTCGTCCTCGGTGGGCCGGAGACGTAGCCGCATGACATTCTTTGGGCCGCCCATGATGGAAAAAACCGTGGTAGAAGCGAGGGCGAGGAAAATTTCGGGGAGTTCCCGGTTACAGTGGGAGGTCGGGGGCCGAGCGATGCGCGTTTCTCTCGTACACGTACGCGCGTGTGTGCGAGGCGTTGGCTCTAACTGAACCCGAGCGAGGCGTTGGCCACTAACTGAACCCGAGTGATTGCACTGCAGGCTACGCGTTACTGAACCCGAGCGATCGATCGATGGCTGTTAACTGAACCCGATCGAGCGATTCCTTCGCTACTGCTGCTAACTGAAGTTGATCGATGCTGCCTCTGGATGAACAGTGAGCGTTGCTGGGGGGGTTGGATGAACAGTTCCCGGTGGGGGTGGATGAACAGGACCCCGTGGTGTTGCCTCTGGATGAACAGGACCCCGGTCGATCGAGCCGGTTGGGGCTGGATGAACAGGACCCCGTGGAGGGCAGGATGAACAGGACCACCCCGTGGAGGGCAGAATGAACAGTAGACGGTGGAGGGCTGGATGAACAGTAGCCCGTGGAGGGGTGGTTGAACAGGAGCCCGTGGAGATGGCTGGTTGAACAGTAGCCGGTGGAGTAGCGCGTGGTGGAGGTTGGATGAACAAGAGCCCGTGGATGAACAGTCGCAGGAGGAGGCTGGAGGAGGTCGACGGTGGATGAACAGTAGCCCGTGGAGGCGGGAGGGGGTCGACGGTGGAGATGAACAGTGTCCCGTGGAGTCCCGTTTTGCGGTACGCCACACCCCTCCCGATGAACAGGACCCCCGTTTCGATCGTAGCGCTCCAACACAAGTCCGTTTCCTCCATTTTGCGGTACGCCACACCCCTCCCGATCAATAGGACCCCCGTTGCGACCGTAGGAGGTCCGTTTCGACCGTAGGAGGTCCGTTTCCTCCGTTTTGCGGTACGCCAGACCCCTCCCAATGAATAGGATCCCGTTTCAAACGTGGCCGGTCGAACACAAGGCCGTTTCCTTCGTTCGGCGGTACGCCAGGCCTCGTTTCCACTGGCTGTTCCGTCCAAGCCCTCCTGACGAACACGACGACGCATTCCGTTCCGACCCAGCCGGTTGGCTCCCCATGAACACGACGACGACGCTGTTTCTTCGTTCCGACCCAGCCATGTACACGACCCCTGGCTGTACGTATGCGCGAGTAGGCGTTCGAGACCCTGCCCGTATGTACGTATGTGGCTGTATTTTCTTTCTTGCACACTGGTCGCTGTACATACGTGTACATGCTACGTGCGCGCCTCTACAACGACACGTGCACACCTCTACATCGACTAGTATGTACGTACACGTTCGCGACCAGAATGACAATGCTACGTACGCTTCGACCAGGTGGGTCCCAACTGTCAGGCACTTCCTTGCCTGCGAAGATGTAGCTGGTGGGTCCCAGCAGTCAGGGGGCGAATCATTTTTTTTTTGCCCGGACGCACTTCCTTGCGTGCAAAGATGTAGCTGGTGGGTCCCAGCAGTCAGGGGGAAACATTTTTTCGCGAAATATAGTAACCCGTCCGGTGGGTCCCAGCTGTCAGGTGGAGGAATCATTATTTTCCGCGTAATAAGGAGGCACTTCCTTGCTGCGGCCGTGGACCCAGCTGTCAGCCTCTCCACGTACAGTCCACGTCCGATGGAAGTCGTTCCTTGACGACGTTGACCACGCCGCACCGAGAGCACCAGGGTGGTGGACGACGGCGAGGCCTAGGAAGGGGACGACGGGGAGCCGGGGAAGATGCGGCAGTGGAAGCCCGCGCGGAGAGGAGTACGAGGGTTCACTGGTTCGGCTGCGGTGTGAGGCTGCCGTCGCCGCAGGGCCTGGCCAGCGGTGGGAATAGTAGGGGCGGTGAGGCCTCCGCGGCAGCACAGCCGGCCACGGGAGGCAGGAGCATGCGGCACGACCGACGCTGCTTTGGGCGGCTGGAGCAAGAAGACCAGAGGTTGAAGAAGCACTACGGCCGTTGGATGGACATCGTACGGTCACTGGAGCTAGAATCGTTCATATTGACTAAAGTTGACAAAGGCCCCCGTCCCAGTCAACTTAGTAGGCCCACAAGTCAGCCTCCCACCATGGTGGGTCCCAGCTAGCAGGGGGGTATTCATTTTTTTATGCGTAATAAGGAGGCACTTCCTTGCGTGCGAAGATATAGCTGGTGGGTCCGAGCTGTCAGCGGCGGTAACATTTTTTCATGAAATACAGAGGCCCTTTCGGTGGGTCCCAGCTGTCAGGTGGAGGAATCATTATTTTGCGCGTAATAAGGAGGCATTTCCTTGCATGCGGCCATGGACCCAACTGTCGGCCTCTCCACGTACAGTCCACTTCAGATGCATGTCGGTCGTTGACCACGTTGACCAGGCCGCGCCGAGAGCACCAGGGCGGTGGACGACGGCGAGGCCTAGGAAGGGAACGACACGGAGGCAGGGAAGACTCGGCAGTTGTTTCCCACGCGGAGGGGAGTACGACTGTACGAGGGTTTACTGGTTCGTCTGCCGTCGCCGGAGAATAACAGCAGGTGTGGGTGAGTAGAGGGATGGCTAGGCCAGCGATGGGAGTATGATGGGGCGATGAGGCCTGCGCGGCAGCAGAGCCGGCCGTGGGGAGGAGGGAGCAGGCAGTCCCGCCGACGCTTGTTTGAGCGGCTGGAGCAGGAAGAGCAGAGATTGAAGAAGCACGACGGCCGTTGGATGGCCATCCAACAGTCACTGCTTGTGCGTCAACCTTTTTTTAGGAAAGCCTCAAATCTGTGGAAAACAGCATACAACCCATCTGCCATTATTTCTAATAATTTACAGCCCATTTGCTAATTATTAAGGTTTCTTTTGGAGCCCATATTCTTTTTGTTAGCATTACAGCCCATATTTTGGCCACGGTTAAAAAATTATACGAAATTTTGCATATTTCGGTGCGGTCCGAACTGTTTTGAATCCTGAAATTTCGACTCACATTCAAACTGATTTTAAAAATAAATGTATATCAATATAAAATCCAACAAATTCTCCACGCATAAAAATTAATGTAATTGAAAATCTTGAAATGAAAAAAAAGATATTTGAAACTAATTGCCGGTTTGATGTGTTTTAAAAATGTACAGCCCATTTCTCATTACTGACGGGCCATTTTCTTGGCCAGCCGAATGAAAGCTCTCCTCGTCTTGAAAGATTTGCAACCCAACAGGCCTGACAAAGCGACTTACTTGGCAAATCACAAAAAAATCTGGGCTGTGGCCGTGGACCCAGCTGTCAGCCTCTCCACGTACAGTACTCTTCCGATGGAAGTCGTTCCTTGACCACGTTGACCACGCCGCGCGGAGAGCACCACGGCGGTGGACGACGACGAGGCCTAGGAAGGGGACGACGCGGAGCAGGGGAAGACGCGACAGTGGAAGCCCGCGCGGAGAGGAGTACGAGGGTTCACTGGTTTGGCTGCTGTGTGAGGCTGCCGTCGCCGCAGGGCCTGGCCAGCGGTGGGAATAGTAGGGGCGATGAGGCCTCCGCGGCAGCACAGCCAACCACAGGAGGCAGGAGCATGCGACACGACCGGCGCTGCTTTGGGCGGCTGGAGCAAGAAGACCAGAGGTTGAAGAAGAACTACGGCCGTTGGATGGACATCGTACGATCACTGGAGCTAGAATCGTTCATATTGACTAAGTTGACAAAGCCCTTCGTCCCCGTCAACTTAGTAGGCCCACAAGTCAGCCTCCCACCAAGGTGGGTCCCAGCTAGCCGGGGGAGTATTCATTTTTTTGTGCGTAATAAGGAGGCACTTCCGGTGGGTCCGAGCTAACAGCGGGGGGAATGTTTTTTTCGCGAAATACGGTGGCCCGTCAGGTGGGTCCCAGCAGTCAGGGGGCAAAAGTTTTTTTCACAAAATACGGTGGCCCGTCCAGTGGATCCCTGTGGTCAGTTGGAGGAATCATTATTTTCCGCGTAATAAGGAGGCACTTACTTGCTGCGGCCGTGGACCCAGCTGAGACTCTCCACGTACAGTATACTTCCGATGGAAGTCGTTCCTTGACCACATTGACCTCGCCGCGTTCCGTTGCTTGCATGCGTCCATGGGCGTGGTGCGTCCCCACTGTCAGCCTCTCACGTACAGTCATCTTCCGATGACTCTCGGTTGTTGACCATGTTGACCACACCGTGCCGAGCGCACCCAGACTGGAACGACCCGGAGATGGGGAAGACGGGGCAGTGGAGTCGCAGATGGAGAGGAGTGGGAAACTTCACTGGTTCGGGTGCGCGGCAGCACAGCCGCGGTGCCGCCCACGGGAGATAGGAGCAAGAACAGAGGTTGAAGAAGGAGCACAGCTGTTGGATTAACATCCTACGGCCCAGCTGCTAGAATCATTTGTTTATTAAGTTGACAAAGCCGTGCGTACACGTCCGCTTAGTAGGCCCACAAGTCAGTCACCAAATCTGACGGGTCCCAGCTGTCAACGGGATGACTAATTTTTTCGCAAAACAAGGAGGCACTTCCTTCCGTGCGAAGATACAGCCGGTGGGTCCCAGCTGTCAGGTGGAGGAAACATTTTTTCAGCTTAATAAGGAGGAACTTTCCTTGCGTGCGACCATGGACCTCGTGGGTCCCAGCCGTCAGGCTCTCCACGTACAGTCCTCTTCCGATGACTCCCGTTTGTTGACCACGCCGCACCGAACGCAGCGAGGCGGTGGACGACGGCGAGGCCCCGGACGGGAACGACTCGGAGATGGGAAAACGCGGCAGTGGAGTCACAGATTGAGAGAAGGAGAAGGGTTATAACTAGTTCTGTTGCGGCGTGGGGCTATAGTCTGTGGAGAATAACAGGAGGTGTCGAGGGGTGAAGGGATGGCCTGGCCGGCGGTGGGGTAGCGCTTCGCGGCGATGCGTGCTAAGTAGAGCCGCTAGCCGCCGGAAGCCGGACCAGGCGGTCCCGGCAACGCTGGAAGAAGAAGACGAGAGATTGAAGGTGCATGCCGGCCGTTGGATATAAATCCAATGGCTGTGGATGACACAATCATTTGTTGACCAAGTTGACAACGCCCTGCGTAGGCTTCGACCTATTGGCCCACATGTCAGCGTGCAAAAATGTGGCATATATTTAACGCATGTTTTCTAGAATGTACAGTCCATTTGCTGGGCTGGGTGAACAAATAATTTTGCGTCAATCAGGCCCATTTATATTTTCTAAGAAAACCCAGCCCATTTGCACTTCCTTGAAATACACGTATTAGGTGGGCTCGTTATATATATAATGTTATGTTAGAAGGAGCAATTAATATCAAAGAATAAACCGGAGAGGCACATTTTTTATATATACAATTAAGAAATTAGCGAGTTATTGCTCAAAATAAAAATGAGCGCGTTATTATTAAATTTGTCCTTAAAATCTTCGCAAGCTTTTGTACGCAATCACCAGGATTTTCCTTGCCTGTGAGTCAAAAACAACGAGGATTTTCCTTGCCAACTTCCGTTAAACATTTACTATTATAAGTTAATAACACATGGGATGTTTTTATAATGTATATATAAGTCTCTATAAAATATATGATAATAGTAATAATATAAATATATATAATGTGGTTAGAAGGGAAAACATAAATTGGACACAGTATTACTTTTATAAGAGACCTGCGTTTTATACCCCACAGTAGGCATACTAACAAGTTCACACACAAATACAACAGAAAAGGTAAACATTCATATCAAACTCAGGTTCACAGGACACGTTCATATTCATAGCCAACATTCACTATCAACAACTCAGAAGATTCATATATACACAAGCTCAGCATATCTATGCATCCAAATGATTGATAGATCACACGACAATATTCATACATAATTCACAAAAAGATTCAGATATACACATGTTCAGTATGTTTATGCATCAAAATGATTGAGATCACAACCAATATGATCCCTGGACGAACTTTAATTACCTAGCGTACAGACTCGTAAATGGTGTTCAATCGGAGGTACTTCTTGCTAAAATTAGTTCTTGTACGAGTAAACTTTCGAGTACATAAGAGGCAGCACAGACAATCTGAACTTTGCTTGTAGGTTTATCCTCAAATAGTGGCCTCGTGCCGAGGGAGGTTTGAGCAACTTGGCCACTACTTTCATCCAACTAGTTTACTGGCTCATCTTGGTCCTGTATCTCGCCAAAATTCTACATTGCACACGAGAAAGGAGGCGGTTGAGAAAATGAACCACCCAAATTTTTTGTGCAGTTCAACTGAAATGGAGCATCCTTGGCATGCAGACTGATTAAGTGCTAGATGAATATACGCGTCAACCAACTTGTCTGGAATCTTTAGACTCCATGCCATATAGTTCGCTACCATATGTGCCGATAACCAAAAGGCACAAGTTGGGACCAAAGACTGGACTGCGTTTTTCTGGGCTATGCACCAACAATATTTTTGGCGTTCACTCTCCTAGTACTTGGAGTTTGACAATTGGTTGACGCCGGTTGATACTCGAATGAATATAGGCACTTCTTGTCAACATTGATGCTTGTCTGAGTGAACTTTGGAGTACATAGCAGCATCATAAGTACCTGTCCATCTGATCATTTTGTGCAGTTCTACTGAAATCACCGGATGTAATGATTTGCCTGCGAGTTCAGGCTCCAAATTTCTCCTTTATGAAATCGGCAAACAGTAGCACAATACCAAATTACCAATACATATGACAAGCACAATAATCAGGATAAAGACCAGTACCAACCTGTGTGAGGTAGCATATCAATTACTATTTCCTTTGACTGGAAGCCGAGATAAGCCAAGCGACTGACAGCAAAGGAAGAAAGCAAGCGGAGATTAGCGACTGACAGGAAAGGACGGAATCTGTCGAGGCAATGAAGCACCCAAATTTTTTGTGCAGTTCCACCAAAATCGAGCATCCCTGTTGGCACATATATTGAGAGAGTTAGATTACTGTAATAGTGGGACTAGTTGATGAAACATACACTAACAAATAGAAGCACCCTCATTATCTTAATGGGTAAAGTTAGCAACATAGTAGTCTTGCTTAAAGAGAGGTATTAGTTTATTTAATCAGTGCCAATTAGCTCAACTCAACACTCAAAGCATTGCCATTTATCATAGGTTGCAAAACTTTAATGTGCAAAGATAAAGGAGTTTCTAATGACAGTAGCATGATACAAATAGAGATGACAACAAACTAATATGGATGAAGGCCTTAGGCCCGTACCAACCTGAGAAAAAAAGCTTATTCATGTAGTCCCATAAGAGATGATAAAGCACTCACTGGAATCACACAATAGTATATATTTTTGTGCACTTCAAATGTATGGTTGAAATCACTCTTGTTTACCAGTGCTGAGATTATATCGAAAGATTATCAAGAACTTCCAGCAGAGTTAAAGCACTGGCTGGGATACAGTTCATTGTATTGTCTTGTGTAGTTCCACTAAAATTTATGATTGGCACAACATGATCATTGTTTGCACAAGTAGGAACAAGGTGAAACCTTCATTAGCTTAGTGAGAAAGGATAGGAAGACATTAGCATATTACTCAAAAAGTAGCATCAAATTCATGATGGACAATACGCAAAACATTGCCTCATTGCACCAATGGCAATAAATTGACATGCAAAACAATAGCACTATTATGTCATGACAATAATAATATTCCCTCCCTGCTCCACCACATGATTCACCTCCATAGACAAACATACACACGTACATGATTCAGCATAGGGTCCTACTAAAGATTTGTTTAACTCCAACAGGAAAATTAGGCAGTAATAAATTAGTGGTACTTAAGTACTCCTAATTAATTAAGTGAGATAGCAGAAGTGGAAGGGCTCCCTGGAGGATCGTCTCACATGTAAGGTAGTCGTTGCCGGAGCCCTTGAATGGCCTCGACTGAGGCCTCTAGCTTCAGCAAGATCGCCTTGGCACTGTTTATTCTTCTTCTTCTTCCTCTTCATTCTTTGTTTCTCTTTCTCCTCACCAGTTGGTGAAACCAAGTACATGATTGGCCTTCTAATTCAGAATTGGTTTTGTCAGTGAGGGAGTACAATTGTACTAGTAAAAAACAGCATTATTTTCTCATGGCAATCGGAAAATAGAGATGAACACATGCATTAAATATCATTCTTACCTAAAGGAAGGTTATGGCACCAATATGGATGATGAGGATTGGAACACAGATCTCCCTTTGTGCAGTTCCACCAAAATGAACCAACTATTCCATTCTGACATTCCAGTTAAATAGCACAAAAGTCACTTCTGAACGGAGGGTGCACCAGCACTCCAGCAGTCCAGCACCATGTACGTAAACAGGGGCATAAAGTGGTGATTCATAGTTTGTTGCCCCGAGAAACAAACATGCAAGAAACATATCTGGGTTGGTCCCATTTTTGTTCACTCTAGCCACGTACTCCTATGTGTGGATAGCAAATCTAGTCCTGGTCATACCACTGTGTACAGCGTTACCCCTATATTTCCCTTTTCGACCAAGAGACCAGTTGGATGACCAGTCTGTACTACTTTCACTCCCTTTCCTTCCTGTTTGTACCAAGTCCGATGTACTCCCTCCGTTCGGAATTACTTGTCGCAGAGATGGATGTATCTAGATGTATTTTAGTTCTAGATACATCCATTTCTGAGACAAGTAATTCTGAACGGAGGGAGTACATACTAAATTCCCCCACCCCCACTTTATTTCTTGTTTGAACCAAGTACTCCCTCCGTCCGGAATTACTTGTCATCAAAATGGATGTGTCTAGAACTAAAATACATCTAGATACATCCATTTCAATGACAAGTATTTTCGGACGGAGGGAGTACAAGATTCGACTCCATGAAGTAGCTTTACCTCTAACAATAGAAAAAAATGTGACGTTGGACCATCCAATCGAGAGGGGCTGAGAGGTAGAAAATGATGCACATGCAGCAACGTAGTGAGCTGGGGAAGTAGAGCTAAGGCGGTTTCGAACGAAGATATACCTGAAGGTCGTCGGGATGTGGATAGGTGGGCGGCGGGAGGCCGGATCCGCCCACAGGCAATGACGAAGGGATTGGAGGACCTCCCACGCCGGCGCTCGGCCAGAGATAATGGTGCGGCCGGCAGTGGGTCTCCTCCCTCGCCGTCGACGACGGCCTAAACGCTGCCCCTCCTCCCCTTCACCGGTGGAGGGGGCTACGTCCGGATCTGTAACCAGCGGTGAGGATAGAAAGCCAGTGTTTTTTGAAGGGAGAAAGACAGTGTTACTACCCCTATCTTGATTAGATCTGGAGAGGATGAGAGTGTGTGAATAGAGCAACCCTAGCAAGCAAGCGCGGAGGCTCCGGCCTATATATACGTAGTGGGGTAGTTTTCCTTTTTCACTCCATCAAAACAATCGTTTAAAATTGTGTACTACTACATGCCAGGTCATGGTTTTTTTTAGTTGTTGATTGTTTTTTGAGATAGCTATCCGCTTGTTCCAAGTGGTGTTACGGTGTGCCAGGTCGCACTTTGTATCATTCAAGTCTGGTACTACAAGTCCCTCCATTAAATGAACAACCAACCCCTCGTAAAAATTGTGAACAAGCCCACGGCTAAAATTAGCGGAAACGTGGGTTGCCCCAACATGCATTATTATTTATATTTTCTACTCCCTCCGTTCCTAAATATAAGTCTTTTTTATAAGCCACACCTAAGACAAGAATTTTTTTATTAGCAGTGAACCCCACATGTCATAGACACAAAAATTGTGGCAAGATTCCCTTAGGCAAGCCAAAGTGTGTCTAACAATTTGAGCAACTCAGGTTAGGCAAGTGTGGGAAAAATAATGTGGCAACATAAGACAAACATAGTCACAATCCAAACAGCCCCATAATTTTTTGTGACATGCATGAAAATTTGGTTAGTTAAATTTATAGTCAAAATTTGGCAAGGTGCATCAAATCAACACATGCAAGTATCAAAAGGAAAGTCACGGCATGCATGCATGCGTTGTACTCCCTCCGTTTCCAAATATAAGTCTTTTTAGAGATTGCAACAAGTGACTACATACGAAGCAGAATATGTCTACTCCTACATACGAAGTAGCCCATTTTAAATGTGTAAAAAGACTTATATCGAGTGCAGTGCTTTGATGTGTCGCGTCAACTCGTACAAGACCGAGAAATTTGATTACTACAACGCCCTCTCCCCCGCGGACTGAGCTCCGGTGCCTTAACTGCACCTGCCTTTGGCTGCATGACAGGAGGGCCAACCACCTGTTGGGCCCACCTGTCATAGACGCAAAGGCAGGAGCAGTAAGTAGAAGCTTGCACTACACGCTATCCCTCCCGCACGAGGTGGACGTACATGCAACAGTGGATTCGATACTGTAGAAGTAGGAGTAACATCATTGTTCGTCTTCTCGAAGAGGCGAAGAGCCAAGCGCAACCCGAACGTGGCAGTTGCGAACGCTCGTGTGGTGCGGTTCCTTGGAGTACTAGCCAGGCTCTTGCATGAGACAAAATTGCTATTGTTTAACAATTAAACTCCATTATCCATTGGTTGATACTCATTCTACATAGGTCCACGCGCTTAGCACCGTTTCCTCCTGGGGTCACCAATGTTTATTTGCTAATTAATAGCATTGCATGCAATGAACTAGCCATTGCAAGTCATTAAAAGCATGCACACCTCTCATCTCTTATTGGTTGATATGTCAAGAAACAAGAAACAAGGTAGAAGTTAATGCACCGCACCTAAGTGTTTTGGGACTATTTGGTTTTCGTAAGATGACTTACACACCTAGACGGAGGGAGTAGTATAGCCCTGTAAACCGGAAAGGAGTATTTGCCTTTCTAGAGATTTCAACAAGTGTCTAGACTACACCATGTGCTGCACTCCCTCCCTTCCAGTTTATAGGGCTCAAATCTCAAATCTCATGAACCAAGGCATTTTTCGATTGGAGGAATGTATCTCGTACTTTACAAAACTACCCTAATTAAACTCATGCATTAATTACGTAGTTCTCTCATTTTCCTCTCCGCCCTGGTCACGGTGCACAATATTGAGCACTCCTATATGACTAGCCGCTCTATCTACATGTGGGACATTTCAAAGCATCCGGGCCCGCGTGCCATCCACCAAATCACAGCGAGGTGCTACAGTCGAGACTCGCCTGTCACCCCGGTGTGGCCGTCATGACCCGTCATATCACAAAACCCACACCTTTACCAGCAGTGGTAAGGTGGCCTCCAAGTTGGACTGGACGAAGCAACCATCATTTCACTGGAACGCTCGTTCAAGCCCTTTCTTCCCTTTCTTGAAGAAAACCTCACTCGAGGCTACTCACTTCTGCCATTTTTCTTCTGTACCGACGAAGGAAAGGTGGGCGAATCAGTTATGCTGCTATATTTTCATTCCAAGAATCTTCTTTTTGCGAAGCACCGACCGATTCTCACATCCTATTCTTTTCCCGTTTTCATTGCGATTGTGGTTTCCTTTCGATTGCTTTTTGTTTGTCAGTTCATTGATGGATCCTGGAGCACTAGGCAAAGAGTTGCCGGGGGACAACCCACTGGAGACAGCGATCTCCAGGAAGCGAGCACCGACCAACGAGTTGACCATGTTGGCGGGCCAACCCATGGAGACAAAGAACTCCAAGAAACAAGCACTGGCCAAAGAGTTGAGGACGTTGGCGGACAAACTCCACAAAGAAAGTTGGAAGAACAGCAAGGGCCCCACCGTGCCTACCCCAGGAACTCTGATTGCCACCTATGTGAGGCTCAAGACCGAGTTTGAGGAGATAGTCGCCATTGAGAAGCAGTATTCCCTTGGCAAGGTGATGGCCCCCATTGAGGACGAGGAGATGGCCCCCGGAGGGATGAGATCCCCTGGTGAGCTGCACAAGGTAAAAAATAATGGCTTATTACCATAGTTGTGGTTTTTGATTATTTGCAATGTGCTTGCTAATATGTTAGGGTTCTGCAGGTGCCGGTGGACGTCCTTGATGATTCCAATGTCGTGGCCCGTCCTGTTGGCATCGCCCCGGAGATCGATTCCGATGCCGCTGTCCATCCTGTGGACATCGCCCCAGAGATCGATTCCAATGTCGCGGTCAGTCCTGTGGACATCGCCCCAGAAATCGATTCCCATGCCGCTGTCCGTGCTATGGTCATTGCCCGAGAGATCGATGACAAGAAATAGTTGGTCGCGCTAATCCTTCAGGGTAGTTTGCATTGCCCTGTGTTTAATTACCAGAACGATGCATGTTATCAAACCATCTTAGGGCTAGTGCACTGTCTTGTGTGGGCGGATCTTGCTACTTT
This sequence comes from Aegilops tauschii subsp. strangulata, assembly GCF_002575655.3. NCBI lineage: Eukaryota > Viridiplantae > Streptophyta > Magnoliopsida > Poales > Poaceae > Aegilops > Aegilops tauschii. The sequence continues at coordinate 395,799,129 of NC_053037.3, forward strand.
TGTTTGATAGTGAATCATGCGATGAATCATGCGAACCCTCTCCGAGTTATGGGAACAAATGTATCCTCACCAGCTTTTGATGTAATATATGGCATGCTTAGATGTAAGTTTGAACTGTTTATCATATCAGCAGGGCTCGTTTGATGATTCTTGGTGTTAGTAGGCTAGCTACTGTGCGAGCTATAGTACTTGCAAAACACTCACCGAAGAGAAACGTTGGGGCTGATGAGCTCGTGGTACGCTTATACTTATCCCTCGTCGATCGACCAATAGCCCTAGCTCCTAAAATTGTAGGCTTAGCGATCGACCAGACAATAGTCGACATACATTCAGGCCTCATTTGGTTCATAGGGTAGGAAAATCGTAGCAAAAGTACAGAGAACGTGCAACACAAAATCATAGCAGTGCAGAGACGTACTCCCTCCGTTCCAAAATAGATGACCTAGGCGGGCTAGTTTGGCCTAGTGGGTTTCAGTGATATGACGTGGTACAGTGCCGTCCAGTCTTCGCGTGTGGTAGCAGTATTGCGGGTACAGTAAGTTTTCTTGAAGAAGCGGAATCCAACGAAGTCATGATGGTTCCTTCGTCCGAACAACTTACAGTGGGAAAGGTTGGGCCTGCGATACGACCGGGGTAGACCAAGATAATTTTGTGCATGGCAGGTGGACCAGAATGGTCGATGTCCCACATGTCGGCGAATGAAAGTATTCTTTCCGATATAGAGGACGAGCAACGAGTATTCATTGTTTATTTTTGATGAAAGCTATTGTCTCCACTGTTACGACGGAGGAGTGTCAAACACGGCAACCCAGTGAACTTGGCATGTGCACCACTCCCTCCTTCCTCATGTAATGCCCAGGTTACAGCTTTTTCTCACTTTCTCTCTATCTATTTCCTCTCAAATGTTTTTTACCTTTATTTTTTAAGACACAATTTTTATGCCTTTTTGGAATTATTTTTTTATACCTAGGAGCACGTGTAGAGACGGGCTCTTGCAGAGCCCACTCCTTGACTTTATCAATGCCTCTCTCTCCTCCACATAAGGAGTACTACTTGCTATGCATGCATGCAGCGGGCAGCTGGCGTCTTGAGGGGCCAGGGCGGTGAGAGCGGGCTCCGGAAGCGGTCCGGACTCCAGCATGGCCCACCTCACGTTATCACCATATATTTCTTGGAGTCTGTGCGCGGAGGGCGGGCGATCTCTTCTCCCTCCCCCGTTTCTCTCTTCTCAGCCGACACCCGCCGAGCGATTAGATTTCGGCTATCGACGGTTTATTCAATTACGGTCCCACATGTCAGTGAAATTGCAAGACAACGCGTGTCCCCTCTGGTGAGCGGCGTGCGAGCCAGACTGTCGGGGTTGCGACGCGTATGAGTCGTAAGTGTGCCGCCTTTTCCTTTAGAACTTGCGAAGCGTAAAATTTTCGCGCGATCATTCGATAGAAATCCAGAACAAAATGACGAGGGCGTTGCTTTCCCACTCGTTAGGCGGGCTAGTTCGAGTGATACGACGTGCTACAGTGCCGTCCACTTGCTCCATTTTTATGTAAGCAAGAGTTTACACTCTTACACGGGAGGAGTGCGAAACACTGCAGATCTGATTTTGATCGAGGGATAACTGTTCCCTGCCAAATAATGGAGGATTGTTAGCGATTATAGCATGATAGTTAGGGCATCTCCAGCGCTGGCCCACAAATTTACACCGGCATCTGTCCGAGGACACTGATGGATGCCATCCAATGCTGCCCGCATACCTTTCGACAACTATATGAACTAACCAAACGAAATTCGTGCAAACAAAGCAAATTTCAAATTAACCGGATGAAATTCATTACATTTCGAAAACTTTTCCTACAAACTGGACGAAATTCATTACATATTTCGCACAAACCGTACTAAAACCTACTGTAAACCTAATCTAAACGATCGCCGGCGCCCGACAACCATGTCCGGCCATGAACCCGAGAAAGCCGGCCATTGCCTTTGCCTCCTCCTCATCCGCCTTGATAACCTCCTCCTCCAGAGCGGTGGCGACCTACCGTGTACTACTCTTCCTCGCTGCCGGCTGTGTCCGCGCAGGCGCGCCGGCTTCGTGGTCGTGGCGGCGAAGGGCGGCCGGGGGGGTGCTGGCGATCTCCTTCGTTTGCTCCTACGACAGTACGTCGAAGAGAGCTTTGGAGCGCGCCCGGAGCTGAGCCGCCGATGTCCCTCGTCTGCTCCTGCGACAGTACGTCCAAGAGAGCTTCGGAGCGCCAGGAGGCCATGGTTGAAGTGGTGCCGACAGAAGGAAGGGACCGGAGGAGAATAAGTGTGGGTCTTTGGCTATGGCTGGGAGCTGGGGCTCAAGTTAATATAGCGGGCGAATGGCAATGAGCCGCGGCAGACGGATGGACAACTGGCGCCAGAGTAGGTTCGTCGGGCGTGAATGCGGACGCTGCTTCAGTGACTTAACTGCAGATGCGTTTGGGTTACTGACATGTGGGCCCAATGGGCATCTGGCCCGCATGTCAGTGACACACCAATTGCACCTGCAGTTAAGTCCGGTGAATGCGGCATTGACATTCTGGAGAGACGGTGACCGTTTCAGGCGGGAAGGGCGCGCTAGCGATGGAAGGGGTTTCGGTGTGCAGTGGCACTAAGATCAGCCGCTCACGATAGTAAATACTCCGTACCATACTACCATAGTACCCTCTCTAGCTTAGGCTGTTTTATAGATTGTCGTTGTGATGGATGATATACATGAGCAAGGCGGTCCGAGTATGACCGTTGGTGTTGAGCCAGGTGAATACATGCTCGGCCTTCGCGTAGGCCTCCATCAAACGTCTAAACAGTAATGTCAGGCACCGCCGGGGCGCACAGGTGATGGGCTCGCTGTTTGCGTTGCGCCATGAGCAGGACTTTGATTTAGAGGGCGACGTGCATGCATTAGCATGCTTTGACAGCGTGAGCGTGAGTGTCTGACGCGAAGTATTTCATTTTCATTTGGCTGACGAGGGTGCGTTGCAGCGACGAGTCCGTGGTTTGATTCCCCACATACGCATAATTTTGGTTTTTACAGTATTTCTTTCTCCATTGACAGGTAGGCCCGCGTAGATAGATAAAGAACACGAGTTGATGAGGTGCATGCGGACTGTTTGACTGGTCAACCAGACAAATACTAAGCTATACGGTGAGCCAGTGACCGTATAATCACCATATCTCGTATAGAATGATCAAAGTGAGCTATCAAGACAAGTTCGATGACTGCCAATGCATTTTACTCGGTAATAAATGACCAGGATTGAAGGGGAATCCAAATTTGCTTCGTCTTCTGTCCTTGAGCTCTTGACAAACCAATGCACTATACGGTTGTCCGGCCACTCCACCCCAGAGCTCTCACCAAGCGTCGTTCGTGCCACCGCGCCGCACACTAACCGGTAAGGCAGCGATGGCATCCCACCACGCCGAGTTCCTCGCCGCCCACGACCGCACACAAAATGGTAGGGAAGCGATGGCATCCCGCCGTGCCGAGTTCATCGTCGCTCGCGACCTCACAACTATGTGAGAGGAATTTGAAGATGCCAAGACCGAATGGGCGGTAGAGCAAGAGGCGGCCAAAGCCGCACAGAGGGAGCGGAAAAGTCAGAAAGCACTCAAGAAAAGAGAGACCCGCCGCCACAAGAAAGAAAAGGACGCACGCGCTGCTGCGGAGAGGTCGGCAGAGATCCAAGCACGGTGGGGTGTCGCCGACAAAGCCGGGAAGGAGAATGACGGCGTCTGGCCAGCATGTGAGAAGTAGTAGTACTAGTAGTTAGTGTGTGTGTCTGTGTCTGAGTACGAGCATGTACCAATACTACTAGTTACTATTGTAGTTTTTAGAGCAAATTACCATTACATTAGCCTAGACTAAATGGAAAATTTCCTATCCTAAGCATCAAATGGCATCTCTTTCTCTATAGGAATTGAGATGCATGCCATCTCACTTCCTATGATTTTCATATTCCTATCCTATGAACGAAAGGAGGCCTCTGTTGGAGTAACTACTGTAGCTAGCAGTACTGCTGGAACAGTAGTTTTCTTCAAGAAGCGGAATTCAACGCAGTCATGATGGTTCCTTCGTCCGAGCAACTTCAAAGTGGGAAGTGGGCCTGTGATTTGACGGCTCATTAGTCATTGTTACTGCGGCGCGACGACCTGGGTGACTCTCCCTTGGAGTTCTGCGTGCATGGCAAGTGGACCAGGATGGTCGACGTCCCACATGTTGGCAAATGGAAGTATTCTTTCCGATATCGAGCAGCAAGGAAACCGCGTGGTATAGTATCACTGCTGATTGGTTCGCAAAAAAAATTAGTATCACTGCCGATTTATAATTATTTTTTATTTCTGATGAATGCTAGCATTTCAACTCTTACGACGAAGGGTGCCAAACACGGCACGTGCTGGATGTCCCACACGTCAGCGAAAGGAGTGGGACATGAACAGCGTGGTAGAGCCCAGCGTAAAAAAATAGCGTGGTAGAGCGTCTCCACTTCTTCCACTTCTGGGTCGGAGACCACACGTAGTAGTACTTAGTGGTATGAACGATACAAAGTGCGACCTGGAGAGAAAGACACGTCTAGTTGGAAGGTCTCGGGGCATACATGTAAACAAATATAAAAGTTAATATGTGCCTCCAACTAATATAGTAGTAGTAGAGTACTTAGGCACGTACTCCATAACATCACCGTGCATTGCACGTACAACATTTAGTGGTAGTACGTAGTAAGAGACAAATGCCGCCCAAGAGTTCCCTTCTCGACCTACTTTTGGGTGTTTGGTAGAGTGTATGGAGGGTGCATGAGTCCACACTAGTTTAGCACAAATACACTAGAAGCATGCATGAAGAGAGCATGCATGAAGAGGGGTGTTGAGTTGAGCATGCATGAAGAGGGAACAACTATGCTGAGACGAGAACGCAACCAAACACACCCTATATGCCACACATGTTCATACCATTTGTGCCTTTCTACTTCACTTACTGCGCTACATTACTCAGGTTCGTACGTCCACTCCTGGGTACATGTCCGTCTCGTAGTTCCAGTCCCACGTGTTCTTCATATAGATGGAACGATCCTTGCATAACACGTGCACCTTGATGCTAGATGTCTCGCATGTTAGCAAAAGGATGAACAAAGCTCACGTAAAAAAAATAGAGTGGAAGAACATAGATTCCGGACGACCGAGAAGGAGCAAGGAACCTCGTGGTGGAGCGTCTGCACTCATAATATTTAATATTATTCAGCGATATAAAATTAACCAATCATCTCCACAGTGGACTGGAAGAGTACGAAACACGGCAGCCCAGTGTAGTTACATCATACTAGTACATGGCTAACCCACGCTATCACCATATTTCTTGGCTTCCGTGCGACACCTATCTCTAGTAATCAAGCAGCCTGTATCGCTTCTCCCTCCTCGTCTCTATCAAAGTGCGGCGGGCTGGCGTTTCTGCCGTCTATTGAGGTCGGTTAACTATCACATGTTAGCGACATGCCAAGAGCATTCTAAAAAAATTCCTTTCACGTTCCGTTTTCAAAAAGAAAAAAAATCCTTTCATGTACGAATTTGCCTGTATGCTTTGAGCAACTTGCATGTCCTATACTGCTCCTGTTTGATACTCTAACTTAGCTAGAGGTTAGACTAACTCATGACTAACCCTGAACTAACTGTAGCCAAAGAGGTGTTTGGGTGACAGGGTTAGATTGACAATAAATGCACTTCATGGAGAGAGAAAAGTGATTTTTCAGTGGTCCCAATGAGAACTATCTCCAGTTAGCACCTCTTGGGTGGGATAGTTTTTTTTGGTGGGTTCGGTGCAACTTGCTCCAATTTAAACCCTCATGCTTGGATACTTTAGGGCTATTTGAGCCCCAACTAGCTCAAACTAACTCTAACCCATGGATCCAAACAGGGCCTATGGCCAGTCTCGACGCGGAGCAGCCGCGTGCACCGGGAAGCAGCGCTCTCTCGGCCGTCGCGCCACTTCAAAGCCGGCGCCAGTGAGAGGTCGCCTCCGCTCTGGCTGGGCATTAATGCGGCACTGACGCTCCAGGGCGACGCTGACCGTTTCACGCGGGAAGCGTGCGCTGGCAAGGGAGTATAGGTTTTGAACCGTTTCAGGTGTAGTACTCGTAGTTTGCAAAACTACTCAATTATTGCACTCAGTTTCCTAAGAAATTGTGGTACGTTATTCCACAGCCTGCTTCCCTTCTCCTTCCTCTTCCACCGCCCGCGCACGTCCATGGGAAGCGACCGGTCAACCCTTATATAGGAGTGCTAGCACAAAAAGATGCATGCATGACCACTAAAATTTCCATATTAAAGCGCGGCTCCGGCGGGAGTATGGCGTATGTTGTTACCTTCAGCCGGCCCATGGCTACCATGCAGCTACTATTTGGGTTCGCCTTCCGGCTTAGATAAATGCGCAGCATCAAGTGTACCCGCGGGTGCACAAATTGTAACATACGTGTCTGCTTAAGTGGGCGTCACGTAACTGGTGTGTGTGTGAGAGAGAGAGATTCTGAGAGACAGAGTGCGTGTGTGCGACTCTACTCTTCGGACATGTACTCAACCTTTTGCATCGGGATATAAGTATAATGGTATTTACTTTAGCTAGTGATTTACGTGGCCATGTTAACATGGTTGTGTCAAAAAAATGTCACTTCCTGCTCGTGATTTGCGTTATATAATTACAAGCAAAGATTCTCGTGCATTGCACGGAACATCAATATGCATTTTTTTACAGAACACCTGTTGTGATTGACCCATGCAGGAGTAATCCCATGTGTAAAAACTAATGATATCTAGAGAATTTTATCGGAAAACTGGTATCTCGAGAATGTCATCGAAAAAAAATGAAAGATGAGAGATAAGGCGAGAGGAGTGGAGCGTGGTGGTGACTGGTGGTCGGAATGGGCGGAGGCATGGGGATGGACGGCGCCGGCAGGCGGCAGCGGCCACCATCCATGCTAGATTGTTCCAGAGACTTATTCCTTTTTTAATTGCTGAGCAATGAGGTTGCGGGAGATAATGATGTGGAGAGAGGTGCGGGTATCTTTTGTAAAATTATCATAGTTTGCTTTCTATCCTCAGATATAGATCATACGGTCTGTATTACAAGATGGCAGGCACACCATCACCGCCAACTCGTTTTTTATAAGGGTACAGATGATAAGTTTGCTGACTACTAAAGTAAAGTGGAATTTGTCCATGTTATGCAAGTAAATAAAGGTGATTGTTTATCATACGGGTAAGGTTGGATGAAGCGTGGTAGGAACAAATGCTCCACCTAGAGCATGTGTGTGTGAGATGGAGTCTTAGTGTGTGTGTGGTGTGTGTGTGTGTGTGAGAGAGAGAGAGAGGAGAGAGAGATGGAGTCTTAGTTTGTGTGTGTGTGTGAGAGACAGAGAGAGATGGAGTCTTAGTGTGTGTGTGGGGGGGTGTGCGTGCGTGTGTGTGTGAGAGAGAGAGAGAGATGGAGTCTTGGTGTGTGTGTGGGGGGGTGCGTGCGTGTGTGTGTGTGCGTGCGCGTGTGTGTGTGTGTCTGTGTCGCGGGGTCCTCTGTGGTGGATGTAATTTAAGTGTGCATGGCTTCATCATAGAGAGGTGATGTGTATGGCAGAGGCCAGCAACGATGGGGTGCGAGAGAGAAAATGCCCGTAGAGAGGGAAGAGAAGGTGTGTGCGCGTGAGAGGAGTCGACATCGAGAGAACGTGTTTGTTCGAGAGACACCGAGGAAGACTACTATATATCGATGGTGCATGTAGGCGGGAATTAAACAAAGGGATGGTCTTATTGGTTTCGGGGATATAGGGGAAGAGTGAGAGGCGGGGGGGGGGGGGGGGGGTAGCTAGAAGGAGATTGTTAAGTTTGAGTGTGTGTTTTACCCATCCAGGCGGAAGTTATGTGCACAAAAGAAGAGAACGATTCGATGTAGCGTTAGGATTGAGGGTAATAACTACGTATGGAGACATAGAGACCTTGAACGTGCATGTGTGAGAGTTATACATCTATACGTGGGATGTGTGTGTGTGTGCGCGCGCACGCATGATCGAGATAAAAGAAAGAAGACATAAGTCATAAGATCAGCGACATGGGAGAGACGGATCGGTATGACAATATGCATGCATGTGAGAATGCAGGGAAGAAGGCCCGACAATTAAGCATTTGTTTTTGTCTTTAAGAGATAGTGGCGTGGGCTGGAGCATGCATCTATGGCGAGCAGAGGGAGTGAGGCGCAACGATTGTGCAAAAGAGACCAACCTATAAATGCATATGTATGGAGAGACATATATAGTGTGGGTGATAGGAAGCAAGACTCCGTGCGAGAAAGAAATGTTGACGGAGAAACTACAGATAGATACAGAGATGGAGATGCTAGCTAGAGGGACATCCGCTAGTTTGGGTGTTGGAGATGACCGTCGGGTGGTTCAAAGGGTGAAGTTATATATGTGTGTGAGAGGGCACTTGACTGCATGTAGAGAGAAACATATGTAGTGTGCTTGATAGGAATCAAGAGTGAGGGCGAGAAAGAAGGTTGATGGAGAAACAGATAAACAGAAAGATAAAGACGCTAGCTAGTGTGCGTTAGAGATAGGAGTCGAGTGGATCAGAAGGCTGGGTTATGTGTGTGGGTGCGAGAGAGATAGAGAGAGGGTGCATGTGAGTCACATACAAACAGATATCAGAGAGAAATGAGATCCAGAGAGACGGAGTTTTGTGTCTGCGAGAGAGAAAGATATTTCACAACGAGAGTGATAGCTAGAGAGACATACGAGGGAACGCAAGATATCTCTAGGGAGAGAGGGTGTGTGTGAGCGACATACAAGAGAACAATGGAGAAATATGAGACCCTGGGAGACAGAGTTTGTGTTTGTGTGTGAGAAAGAGACATTGAAGAGGAAGAGTCGTAGGTTCTCATATCTAAGGAGCGAAAGACATCTCTGTATGAGGGGTGTGCGAGTGGCACACATGGGAATAGTAGAGAGAAATGAGACCCCGGGAGACAAAGTTTTGTGTTTGTGTGAGATAAAGAGATTCCACATGGAGAATCATAGTTAGAGACACATAGCAGGGAGCGAGATATACTTAGAGAGAGATAGAGTGATGAAGGTCGAGGGAGAGAGTACCGTCAGTGTGTTACGAAGATAAAAGATCATTGTCGACATACAGGTAGCACAAGAGATACCTGAGAGACGATGAACGCGTATAGGTCCAGAGAGATAGTCCTATATAAGCATGAGTGATAGCTATATGAGACGAATATCTGGATTAAAGGGGATTCAAATATTTAAACTGGAGATCACGACATCGATAATATCATAACGCAAATTGGTGTATCAAACATGCATATTCATTTGAATTTGGGCACACGTGTAATGTTATATAGTTTATCAATATTGGTGATCCATAGATTCTTCAACTACAAACAATGCATGGTTTATATGCAATTAATGTCTAAACGGGATTACACTATATGTTGCGTGTGTGAAACACATTATACATGTTTTAGAAGTAAAAAAACCGCATGAAACACACATTAATTGGAGACAGTTAGCGAGGAATGCATACATTGGATTTCAACATAAAGTGGTTTCAAATATTTGAAAATACAAATTGATGGATACAACCTTATGAATCTGAGATCATGCCATTTGTAAACCATATTTATGTATAAATGGTGTTGTGCTTTTGAAAGTATATATAAAAAATGATGTATATAGAATGTAATTCCAATTGAAAATGGATCCCGCCCGAAAAAAATAGAATACAAACGGGATTCGAATTGAGTTGGCACGGTAAACGTGCACTCTGCAAAATTTGAACGAAGCGGGGATAGTCGCAGTAACCGCCCGAAACCAAAATCTGCGAGATGGAAATCACTACTGCCTATCCCTGCCACGCAAAGCCTATCTGCTGGATTTCTATAGGTTTCGGTAGGGGTAGGTTTGTAATTTCACCCAAACGTGACGTAACCGCCTCTCACCCGGATTCATACATGGTGGGCGCCAAAACACAGTGTGTCCTCGGCCAAAATCGACTCCCTCCCCGATTCGTATTCATACACGGTGGGCGCCAAAAACAAACTCTCGTCGGCAAATATTTGGTGTATGCGAGATTACCGTCCTATCCCCAACCGACTAATGTTGCTGTGATGTAGTAGAAATTTGAAACGGGGGCTAAGTTTGTAAATTTCCTCGCATTTGAGACAAGCGCGCCCTAAATACATGGTTCCCCCCTTCCTCTCTACCTCCCTTTTCCCCATTCGTACTCCGTGGGCGCCAAAACACCCTCTCCACCCCACCCTCCTCCGTCCACCGCCGTCCGCCACCCCATCCACCGCCGTCCTCCTCCACCATGCTCGAGCTAATACCCGGTGCCGCCGTCCATTACAAGAGATCGACCTCTCTCATCCACGTCTTCGGACCGGGATCCTTGCATCCCGTCCTCTCGCTTCATCCCCGCCGTCGTCCACCTTGCCGGCGCCGCTCCTACGACCGTCTCGTCCACCGCGCCGCGCCGCCACCGTCTACCCTCCTAGATCTGCTTCCATGCCACCAACATCCATCGCTACCACAACACCATCAAATTCTCAGCAGATGCGTACACGGCGCCGCTCCAGAGGCGGTACTCTTTCGTATCTGCTCAACTTATTTATCGCAGCAAGAAAATAGATCGCCACTGCTTTACTCTGATTTCTTGTCTTGGTTGCGAAGTTGCCTTTGTCCGGTTTGCACCTTCAGATCCGCCATGGCACGCTCAACACTATACTCCCAATGCTTATGGTTTTCCCCTTTTATATTCCACACTAGTTAAATCATAGTAGACTAAATTTCAAAATTGGGTCAGTCGATTTTTCAAAGCTCGCCGGAGTTCGCCGGTGTGAACGAAGGGGCTCGGGTGGTTGTGGGGCCTCGCCGAACAAAGAAAACTCGACGCCGGTGGGGGTTGGGGCCGGGGTGGGGGGTGGGGGTGGCGGAGGAACACAGGCGGCGGGGGCCAGTGGTCCAGCCGGCAGCCCGTGCGGTGTTCTGTATGGGAAGAATCAGAGACGAGGAAGAAGATGGGTTAGGAGACGTAAGATCTTCATCCAACCGCCAGAAATGGTAGAGAGACAGCTGGGAGTTGCATTCTTAATGCGCTCTGGTTCATCATGTGTGGGCACTGCGCAACCAACATTTTATTATCCAAAATCTGCTTGCTCTTCTTTACCATGTTCCTCTTCCATTCTTCTTTAATATGTACTCTCTCCATTCCTAAATATAAGTCTTTGTATAGATTCCACCATGGACTACATATGGAGCAAAATGAGTGAATCTACACTCTAAAATGTATCTGGATAAATCTGTATGTGATCCATAGTGGAAATCTCTACCAAGACTTATATTTTGGAACGGAGGGAGTATGATAGTGGTACAGTATGTTCCTTGTACTGAAGATGAGCAGGGACTTTTGCAGTGTAGAGGTCTATACGGTCGGTTGTGATGGACACTTTGAGCCTCTTTGATTTGTAGGATCTTGTAAACATAGGAATAGGATTTGTAGTCACCTACCCACTTGAATCCTATAAGAATAGCAAGGAAATGCGGGGAGCTGTGTCGCCTTTTAGAGTAACACTGATATTAACAGTACCGCACCTTCACTTGAAGAGAGCTGGTATCCGAAGCCTTTCTAGCCATACCGGCAATACTAGCACATATATTCCAGCAAGTTCCACTTTGCTGATTTTACTCTGATGCTTACGGTTTTCCCCGTTATATCTACACTATGATCTGTGTAGCTGCTTTGTGTCGCACTAGCAGCAGTCCACTCTTGAAGCTAAACACTGCAATGACTTACAAAATTGGCACCAAGGCATTGAGTGCCATTCTGGAGTCAATGAAACTCATACGCTCCCCACCTGTTGATTCTTGTTCAGAATATGATCCTAATGACTCTTGTTCAAAATTGCCACATATAGAGAGACAACATGGAATTGCATTTCTTTGGGCGCTGTGATTCATCATGAGTGGGCAACCAACATTGTATGCAATGAAGCGGAACCTCAAGAATATGCTTCCTCTTCTGTTCTTTAACATGTTCCTCTTTGTTTATTCTTTATTTAGTACGTACAGTATGTTCCTTGTCAGGAAGGGGCGCAGGGACATCTGCAGTCAACAGCTGATAGAGCTGGCCTATACGTGATCGATAGGCTTTCAATTACTAGCGGCAATACAACACCGTATTTTAAAGCCAGTTCCACTTTCCCGATTTATATATCGTGGTTATGGTGTACCCCTGTTATGTACACTATGATCTGCCTAGTTGTTGTGTGCTCTTGTTATCATGGTTTGGCAATAAACTCTCTATATAGTATATTATGAACCTATCATCTGCCAGCTATCCTTACTTCTGGAGCCTATTTTTTTGTGTACTTGTGCCAGACTATATAAATGCACGCACCATATTACAACACACATGAGCTCTCTCATCAGAATCCAGTGATAGCACACAAGTGTTTACAGGGGCGCCCCTATATTAGAATATCATCTGCATTACAAAGATAATCTCACAACTATTTATGTTTTCATGGTTCTCAGATATTATACGCAATTACAGTGAATATCAAAATCCGTGCATCAGAAGAATATTGTGGAACACCGCAATGACTTACAAAATTAGCACCAAGGCATTGAGTGCCATTCTGGAAGCAATGAAACTCATACGCTCCCCACCTGTTGATTCTTGTTCAGAATATCATCCTAATGACTATTCTAACCTCGAGGAGTCAAAGGCAGATAGCCTGTCCTGTTCACCCATCAAGGTGCTTGTTCTAATTTGGCAAGGTTTTATTGATTGCGCGTATCTTGCATATGTTGTCTTGCATTTCTTCTACTTTGTTGCACCGCCATCTGCTTAGTTTACTCATCATATAACTCGAGATGCCATGCCCATCCATTATCAATACATATTCCATCTGTCATCATACCATGTTTTTCCACTCAAATGATGTTCTTGTGCATCAGACATCAAAAAGGAAGAGGGTGATTGCCGAACCTGAAGGAGCACCAGCAAAGTCCTTGAAAAACGTGGTGGTGCCGGAGAAATCAGACAGCGCCCCACTTATATTGGCTGTACAACCAGTGCACTAAACGTAGGACCGACTCTAGCAGACTGTACCCATACTTCACTGGCCACACCACTAGCCCCACCACAGAGGACCTGCACTCCAGCAAAAGGTATACCGATTTCATTTGCCATAGCACCAGCTGTACCATAGAAAAATCCCACTCCAGCAAAAAGTACAGCAAGTCCACCGGCCGAAGACCTATCCCAACTGCAGAGACGCCCAATTCCTGCAGATTGGAACCCCATTCCATTTATTCCCAGTTTAAAAGACAATGCTTTCAATGTTGTTAGGGACTACGTGCATATATTCCCATCATGGGAAGATTATAGTGAAGACAAACACCATTTTCACATCTTCCTGTCCAACTTACGTGTAAGTGCTATTATTCATGGTTATTATTTTCCTGTTTTCTGCTGATCGAACACATCAATGATTTACATTACATTGTTGTAACTAGGCAAGGGTCAATTTGGATAGTCATGACGAGCAAAGCTTGCTTGTGCTTTTCAAGGAAGCATTGGAGCAGTATCGGTGTTACCTGAGGAAATCACACTTTGATGGCAAGTCTATAAACGAATTTCCGGTGAAGTCTCCTGTGCTAAATTTAGAAGACATTGAATGGAAAAACCTTGTTATGCACTGGTCTCGTTCCCAGGATGAGGTACTGTCTATGAAATCAAATGACAAATTGAACTTCTACTTTTCCGCATGTGCCTTATGGATCTTTTTTGCAGGAAATCTGCTCGAAGAAGAATTCCGGTTTGAAAAGAACGACAGGATATCGCAAATATGCTGCCCGCTGCTTTGCTCTTGTTAGTACCTGTTGTCCTGTATCACTGTACTTGCATACATACCTTGTTCATTATGTGACAGCAGTATGCATGATAGCTTGCTTATCAATTGTTTGCTCCAAATTATCTGATCTGTATGAATGGTTACATTAGTGTAGAATATATCCAATGCCAATGATTTTTTTAGCTCTGCATTGTTCTTGTAAGTACATGCTGTCCTTTATCAGTGTACTTATATTGACAGGTAGTTGTTCATGTACCATCACTCTGTAGCTTATTTTCCTTTGCCCTCCATTTTCTACACATCAGATCTATATTTACTCTTACCATAACGTTGGTACTGAAGAAGTTTAGTTGTGCATTGCTCTTGGCTATGCCTTTTTTCCTGTATCGCTGCACATACATTTATAGCTACTTGGTTATGTAGCATCACTCTTCATCTTATCTTAAATATTCTCCATTTTTTCGTATATTATCACATCTATATTTACTCTTAACAAAATCTAGAATAAAGGCAATGCTTATGAAGAAGATTCTATGGTAAACTCTTGAATTGCCCCCCCATCAGCATGGACAAGGGCTTTATAGAGCCTGTCTTCACCAGTAATGTAAGTTTGTCCTTCTCAAGCCTTCAAACTTTGTTGTGTATATTTGGTTAGGCATGACTGCAACAGCTGTTTATTTTTGGTGTTTGCATCAAATTGCATGTTTAAAGTTTATTATGTAGTTCATAAACAAAAGTTTGTCCTTCTCAATTTAAGTTTTCAGTTGTACAACCAAGTTCCTTCTTCATACCATGTAAATTAAACTATACAGAGCAAGTGATCTTCTTTTGCACTGCATGTATGCTTCTGTTCTTCATCCGTAATCCAGTGGTGTGGTGAACCTACCCACTACAACACAATGTCATATTCTGCAATGTCTTAACTATGAACAATGTCATATCATTCTACTATTATTTAAACCGTCTCTTTATTTGCCAATCTGAAATGGGATAAATTGACAACACACTAACCATTGATACTTATGAGTTCTTGATCTGTAATCCAGTGGTGTCGTGAAGCTGCCAACTCCTTCACAATGTCATTTCCTGCCATGTCTTGACCTGAACAATACCATATTGTGTTAATGCAATTTTAAACTGTGTCACTTTATTCGTCAGTAAGAAATGTGATGAATTGTCAGCACTGATACTTTTATGTGCAAAACCTGTCATCTGTCTGCTTGTTTATCTTTCAGAGTGAGGAAGATATAAGTGTTGAACAAGCGCAGTCTCATCATCTTGCTCAAGTGGTTGCGCTGCAGCTCGCCAGCAGGGCTAACCTTTCTTGAACTCTATTGAAGTGCTGTCGGTTTTGTATATTATTTTGTCGGCGTGTTTATTTGCACTGGTGGCGATCTTTGATGCCCAGTGTATGTAATCTGCTGTCTGCTTCTGCTTTATTATCATAGTGGCGAACTTTGATGCCCAGTGGATGTAATATGCCATAATTTCTTTATTGTATAGTATAGGCTTTTTCTTATTCACGATGCTGCAGTTATTTTACTGTATATATATACTGTGTTCACAGTAAACCGGCCAAACCGTAAAATTACGGTACATAATCGGGCTGTCATGCAATCACGATGTATGATCCGCATCATGGGCCTCGTCAAACTGGCCCACTAGTAGATTCGGGCCTTTAATAGGCTGAGTAACCCCCGGCCCTCTTTTCGCAAGAAAACTCAATGGGCTTTTAGGAGGCTGAGAAGTAGGTTGGGCCTGAAATGTGCCGAACAGCTCACGGGCCGGCAGCAGCCCGAAATGGACCCCCGCCCATGATTGTGCGAATCAAATCACGGGCTTTTAACAGGCCAAAATTGTCTCGGTCCTAGTTTGGCCCAATCAGATATCGGCTGCGAGCAGGCCGGATGCAAACCGGGCCGTAGTTAGGCCCAACTATATGTCAGGCTTTTAACATGCCGAAATTAATATAGGGCCGAAATGGTAAACGGGCCCTTAACAGGCCAAAACTAATATCAGGCCGAATTACTAAATGGGCCTTTAGCAAGTGGGCCCAAAAGCATAGCGTCCAGTTAACGGGCCCAATCTGATATGGGCCATAATTGAGGCCAAAGCCTCTTAAAGGGCCGGACCTAATCTGGGCCGTGATTTGGCCAACAACGTGGGAAGCTTTTAACAGGCCGGATCTCATATGGGCCATTATTAGGCCCGGAACGTGGCAGGCCATTAATGGACCGGATCAAATATGGGCCGGCATTTGGCCCAAAACATGGCAGCCAGTTAATGGGCCGGCCTACTAGGGTCCTCAAAATCTTGTGGCCTACAGCTAGGCCGGCCCATTAGTGTCGGCGAAATCTCGTGGGCCTTTAGCTGGGCCGGCTCATTATGATCCGCAAGAATTTTGTGGGCCTTTACCTGGGCCGGCCCATTATGGCCCGCGAAATCTTGTGGGCCTTTAGCTGGGCCAGCCCATTATGGTCCACAAAATCTCGTGGGCCTTTAGCTGGGCCGGCCCATTATGGTCCGCAAAATCTTGTGAGCCTTTAGTTGGGCCGGCCCATTTAAACTTGATGGGCCGTGCCACATGTCGACATATCATAGGCGCCTTCTGTCCAATGAGTGGATGACATCTGTCCCAACGATGAGCTGACACGTGTTTTCTCCAGCCAATGATGATTTTACACGTGGAAAATCCCCATTGGTCGCGGTTGTTAACGGGTTATCGGATCCAAAACCCGACACGATAGCTTAACAGCGTTCCGTTACGGTGGATGCCACGTGTCGGTCACCCTTGACGAAAGCACTTCTGTGACGCGCGATTTATCGTCATGGAAGTGGACACTTCTGTGATGATAATTTTGGCAATGTCATGGAACACTTCTACGACAGCACAGGTATGACTATCTTGATTCTGTCATAAATTTGTCATGGATGTACATGCATGACAGAAAACGCGACCTACTGTGACAAACACGTATCATCACGGAAGTGTATTTTTTTGTAGTGTTGGGCTCCTACGAAGCTTTCGGCCGAATACATTACTAAGATAAACCTACACTATACAGAAATAGCGTCGTAATTAGAGCAGCCTTTGGCAGCATCATAAATGATGTATCACAACAAAATAAATTCCAACCATACAACAAAAGGCCTGTTGGCATAAAGTTTACAGTCCTTGCAGATAAAAGCACCATCAGATGTATAGAAGCACAGATCATTTGACCTGAGTACTAATATTTTAGGCTATAGAATCTGAAGGAGCAGCACGATCTTCCCCTTTTTTCCGCCATTGCTCTTGAACAGTGAAGCAAATGTCTGATAGTCTGGTTTCAAAACCATTCATATCTTGACAACATTTGTCAACCACTATTCTTGTTTCTGAAACGAAGTCCATTAGGGACTGTACTTGTGTCTGGAGCACAGATATATCACTCTGTCTAGCCGGAAGATTTTTTTCAGTAAGTGATTTGGACGAGGTTACCTTGACAACCAACCCAGAATTACGCAGGAAGGTGCTTTTTGCACTGTTAGTGGAGAGATACTAACGCACTACAGCAAGAGGTGACATTGTGCCTGTGGTAGCCTTGTCACCTTCAGGTGGTTGTGGCTGTTCAATCATTTGTTCCATAGCTTGCTGAAAGCTTGAACTTGTAGATTAGTGTACCAGATAAGTTACTAATGAGACAAAAACAAACAAAGTAGGTTTCACGTTTATACATAACTTGTTTTGGTGAACTACTGTAATACATTAGCATGTATTGTAGTGCCAACTACATAATAAAATCACTTTCGGAACAGATGTCCGTGTAGCATGCCTACTGTATTGTCTATTTCCTCACATTCGTTGACATCTAAGGATAAAGAGACTTGGTTTAAAGTAGGATGAACATAGTATGACATCATTCATATCATGGGCAAACAGATATGAAACAAATAGGCTATTGTATCATTGTGTGCGCACGTGAACATCACAACTAGATTACAGATCAACACCAAAAGAATATCCTTCATCTCTTTTAAACCATGTAAGGTGAAATGATACGTTAAGACAACTGTGTATAAAAGTGAACAGTGTAACTGACATTGGCTGCAAACCAAGCAGTTAAATGGACACATCACAGTACCAATCAGTTCAAAGGCAGGAGAAGTAAGGACTTACAACAGCGGCTTGAACTGGTGTGCTCATGCCCTTCATCTTGCTGGTGTGGCAATCCTTGAAGATTTGCACTGCATTCGGTTCAGGTTCTTTTTGGTCCGCACGGGCTTTCCTCTGTATTTGGAACAAGTCAATATAGATACGATAATATGGCACGGAAAAAAGAAGGAACTAGCAGCTATTTACAAGAGCCTCGCAGTGTGCAATATAGCTACGAGATCTTGTTGTCTGTTGGAATTTCACTTTAGAACGGTTGGTCTTGTTCTTCATACAGTTAGCCTAGAAGAAGATACACTTGTAAGGCACATACATAAATACAAGTTCAATATGTGGTCTGATCAAATACATATACCCTACCTGATACCTTTGATCAGACCAGTGTTTAACAAGGGTTGTCTAGCATTCATCTGTAATATATTCCGCTGGAGATGCTTGGGTGATTTCATTGTTAGCCTTGCCTTCAAAGTGAGATTTTCTAAGGTGGTACCGATACTGTCGCAGAGCAGACTGAAAAACATGAGTGCATGCTTGTTTAGTTGCATCATCTTTCGGATCCAACTTGAACCTCATGTGTTGAAAATAGAATGTGAGTCTTATTAGGAGGAAGCTAGAAAGTATGGGACAGAGCAAGACAATATTACAAATTGTGATGAATAACATTACTTACGGATAAATGGTCAAGGAAGGTGTTAAACTGGGTATTGTCTTTCTCATACCTGTACTGGATCCACGTTGGGAGGATACGTGCATGACACCTAACGGCAACGACTGCCTCTGATACTAAGTTGGCCGACCCTATAGCATCACGTGGCCTTTTTAAACCCGCCTCAAAATGGATCTCCATTCTTCCTCCTTTAGATTTTCTTAATCTGTCAACCATTATCCCTGATGTCTGTTTCCGCTTGCGTCGTGGTGCTAGTTCAACAACGAATATGGTTAGTGCACATCAAACTGTGAGAGTACATATAAAGGAGCATGCAACTGCAACTTGACTCGGTCAGGTACCATCTTGGTGATGATGCTCATGAGGTTCATCTGATTTTGCCAAGTCCTGTTGTGTCAGCAGTGCTTCGAAAGTAGTGTTAGGTGTGAAGGCAGCTTGGGAACTGGCCAATTCCGGAGCAAACGAACGAGTAAATCATTGAGATGTTGGTACAGTTGAAGCAGATGCTGCAGCTGGTGGAGCAGGTGATACTGTGTTTGTAGATTTAACCGGTGGACTTGGACCTTCTATTGCACTATAAGTACCAGCAGAATCTCGAGGGCAAATCCTTTTCCGTTTCACCCGACGAGTAACACCATTCCCTACTATATTCTTTTCCTTGCTCTTTTTTGACTTTGCCATGTCAAGCCATACCCTCATACGTCCATTTTGCATCATGCTTTTATATTGATATTTATTGCATTATGGGCTGTTATTACACATTATGTCACAATACTTATGCCTATTCTCTCTTATTTTACAAGGTTTACATGAAGAGGGAGAATGCCGGCAGCTGGAATTCTGGGCTGGAAAAGGAGCAAATATTAGAGACCTATTCTGCACAGCTCCAAAAGTCCTGAAACTTCACAGAGACAATTTTTGGAATTAATAAAAAATACTAGCGAAAGAATCAACCAGAGGGGGGCCACCCACCATCCACGAGGGTGGGGGGCGCGCCCCCTACCTCGTGGGCCCACTGGCAGGCCTCCGGTGCCCATCTTCTGCTATATGAAGTCTTTTACCCTAGAAAAAATCATAAGCAAGCTTTCGGGACGAAACACCGCCGCCACGGGGTGGAACCTTGGCGGAACCAATTTAGGGCTCCGGCGGAGCTGTTCTGCCGGGGAAACATCCCTCCGGGAGGGGGAAATCATCATCATCGTCATCACCATCGATCCTCTCAGCGGGATGGGGTCAATCTCCATCAACATCTTCACCAGCACCATCTCCTCTAAAACCCTAGTTCATCTCTTGTATCCAATCTTTGTCTCAAAACCTCAGATTGGTACCTGTGGGTTGCTAGTAGTGTTGATTACTCCTTGTAGTTGATGCTAGTTGGTTTATTTGGTGGAAGATCATATGTTCAGATCCTTTATGCATATTAATACCCCTCTAATTATGAACATGAATATGATTTGTGAGTAGTTACGTTTGTTCCTGAGGACATGGGAGAAGTCTTGCTATAAGTAGTCATGTGAATTTGGTATTCGTTCGATATTTTTATGAGATGTATGTTGTCTCTCCTCTAGTGGTGTTATGTGAACGTCGACTAGATGAGACTTAACCATTATTTGGGACTAGAGCAAGGCATTGGGAAGTAATAAGTAGATGATGGGTAACTAGAGTGACAGAAGCTTAAACCCTAGTTTATGTGTTGCTTCGTAAGGGGCTGATTTGGATCCATACGTTTCATGCTATGGTTAGGTTTACCTTAATACTTCTTTTGTAGATGCGGATGCTTGCAATAGGGGTTAATCATAAGTGGGATGCTTGTCCAAGGAAGGGCAGCACCCAAGCACCGGTCCACCAACATATCAAATTATCAAAGTAACGAACGTGAATCATATGAGCGTGATGAAAACTAGCTTGACGATAATTCCCATGTGTCCTCAGGAGCGTTTTCCTTCATATAAGAGTTTGTCCAGGCTTGTCCTTTGCTACAAAAAGGATTGGGCCATCTTGCTGCACCTTATTTACTTTCATTATTTACTACCCGTTACGAATTACCTTGTCACAAAACTATTTGTTACCGATAATTACAGTGCTTGCAGAGAATACCTTGCTGAAAACCACTTATCATTTCCTTCTACTCCTCGTTGGGTTCGACACTCTTACTTATCAAAAGGACTATGATAGATCCCCTATACTTGTGGGTCATCATGACTCTTTTCTGGCGCCGTTACCGAGGAGTGAAGCGCCTTTGGTAAGTGGAATTTGGTAAGGAAAAATTTATATAGTGTGCTGAAATTTACTGTCACTTGTTACTATGGAAAGTAATCCTTTGAGGGGCTTGTTCGGGGTATCTTCACCCCGACCAGTAGAGCAAAGAGTTGCTCCTCAACCTACTGAACCTACTGAAAATGTTTACTTTGAAATTCCTTCGGGTATGATAGAGAAACTGCTAGCTAATCCTTTCACAGGTGATGGAACATTACATCCCGATTTGCACCTAATCTATGTGGATGAAGTTTGTGGATTATTTAAGCTTGCAGGTATGCCTGAGGATTTTATCAAGAAGAAGGTCTTCCCTTTATCTTTGAAGGGAAATGCATTGACATGGTTTAGGCTATGTGATGATATGGGATCATGGAACTACAACCGATTGAAATTGGAATTTCATCAGAAGTTTTATCCTATGCATCTTGTTCATCGTGATCGTAATTATATATATAATTTTTGGCCTCGCATAGGAGAAAGCATCGCTCAAGCTTGGGGGAGGCTTAAGTCAATGTTATATTCATGCCCCAATCATGATCTCTCAAGAGAAATTATTATTCAAAACTTTTATCCTCGGCTTTCTCTCAATAATCGCTCCATGCTCGATACTTCTTGTACTGGTTGTTTTATGATGAAGACTATTCAATTCAGATGGGATTTATTGGAAAGAATTAAACGCAACTCTGAAGACTGGGATCTCGACGAAGGTAAGGAGTCAGGTATAACACCCAAGTTTGATTGTGTTAAATCTTTTATGGATACCGATGTTTTTCGTGAATTTAGCACCAAATATGGACTTGACTCTGAGATAGTAGCTTCTTTCTGTAAATCCTTTGCTACTCATGTTGATCTCCCTAAAGAGAAGTGGTTTAAATATAATCCTCCCATTGAAGTAAAAGTAGTTGCACTATTAAAGTTGAAGAAAAGACTATCACTTATAATGTTGATCCTGTTGTTCCTACTACTTATATTGAGAAACCACCTTTCCCTGTTAGAATAAAGGATCATGCTAAAGCTTCAATTGTGGTGCGTAAGAGTAACACTAGAACACCTACACCCCCTGAGAAAATTAAAGTTGAACCTAGTATTGCTATGGTTAAAGATCTCTTGGATGATAATATTGATGGGCATGTTATTTACTTTTGTGATGAAGCTGCTAGAATTGCTAGACCTGATACTAAAAATAAACATAGACCTGTTGTAGGCATGCCTGTTATTTCTGTTAAAATAGGAAATCATTGTTATCATGGCTTATGTGATATGGGTGCTAGTGCAAGTGCAATACCTCATTCCTTATACAAAGAAATTATGCATGATACTGCACCCGCTGAGATAGAGGAAATTGATGTTACAATTAAGCTTGCCAATAGAGACACTATTTCACCAGTTGGGATTGTTAGAGATGTTGAAGTCTTGTGTGGGAAAGTTAAATATCCTGCTGATTTTCTTGTTCTTGGTTCCCCACAAGATGACTTTTGTCCCATTATATTTGGCAGACCCTTCTTGAATACTGTTAATGCTAGGATAAACTGCAAAAAGGATGTTGTTACTATTGATTTGCGGGATATGTCTCATGAGTTTAATTTTGGTAAATTTCGTAGGCAACCCCTTGATAAAGAATTGCCTAGTAAAGATGAAATTATTGGTCTTGCTTCTATAGCCGTGCCTCCTAATGATCCTTTAGCACAATATTTGCTAGACCATGAAAATGATATATTTATGAATGAAAGAAGGGAAATAGATGAAGTATTCTTTAAATAGGGACCTATTTTGAAACACAACTTGCCTGTTGAAATCCTAGGGGATCCTCCTCCACCCAAGGGTGATCCCGTGTTTTAGCTTAAACCATTACCTGATACTCTTAAATATGCTTATCTTGATGAGAAAAAGATATATCCTGTTATTATTAGTGCTAACCTTTCAGAGCATGAAGAAAAGAGATTATTGAAAACTCTGAAGAAGCACCGTGCTGCTATTGGATATACTCTTGATGATCTTAAGGGCATTAGTCCCACTCTATGCCAACACAAAAAAATTGGAGAAAGATGCTAAAACGGTTGTTGATCACCAACGACGGTTAAATCCTAAGATGAAAGAAGTGGTAAGAAAAGAAATACTAAAGCTTCTGGAGGCAGGTATAATTTATCCCATTGCTGATAGTCTGTGGGTATGTCCTGTCCATTGTGTCCCTAAGAAGGGAGGTATTACTGTTGTTCCTAATGATAAAGATGAATTGATCCCACAAAGAATTGTTACAGGTTATAGAATGGTAATTGATTTCCGTAAACTAAATAAAGCTACCAAAAAGTATCATTACCCTTTACCTTTTATTGATCAAATGCTAGAAAGATTATCCAAACATACACATTTTTGCTTTCTAGATGGTTATTCTGGTTTCTCTCAAATACCTTTGTCAAAAGAGGATCAAGAAAAGACCACTTTTACTTGCCCTTTCGGTACCTTTGCTTATAGACGTATGCCTTTTGGATTATGTAATGCACCTGCTACCTTTCAAAGATGCATGATGGTTATATTCTCTGATTTTTGTGAAAATATTGTTGAGGTTTTCATGGATGATTTCTCCGTATATGGAACTTCTTTTGATGATTGCTTGAGCAACCTTGATCGAGGTTTGCAGAGATGTGAAGAAACTAATGTTGTCTTGAATTGTGAAAAGTGCCACTTTATGGTTAATGAAGGTATTGTCTTGGGGCATAAAATTTCTGAAAGAGGTATTGAAGTTGATAAAGCTAAAATGGATGCTATTGAAAAGATGCTGTGTCCCAAGGACATTAAAGGTATACGAAGTTTCCTTGGTCATGCCGGTTTTTATAGGAGGTTCATTAAGGACTGCTCTAAAATTTCTAGACCTCTGACTAATCTCTTACAAAAGGATGTTCCTTTTGTCTTCGATGATGATTGTGTAGAAGCATTTGAAATACTTAAGAAAGCCTTGATTTCTGCACCTATTGTTCAGCCACCTGATTGGAATTTACCCTTTGAAATTATGTGTGATGCTAGTGATTATGCTGTAGGTGTTGTTCTAGGACAAAGAGTTGATAAGAAATTAAATGTTATTCAATATGCCAGCAAAACTCTAGACAGTGCCCAGAGAAATTATGCTACTACTGAAAAAGAATTTTTAGCAGTTGTATTTGCTTGTGATAAGTTCAGACCTTATATTGTTGATTCTAAAGTAACTGTTCACACTGATCATGCTGCTATTAAATATCTTATGGAAAAGAAGGATGCTAAACCTAGACTTATTAGATGGGTTCTCCTACTACAAGAATTTGATTTGCATATTATTGATAGAAAGGGAGCTGAGAACCCCGTTGCAAAAAATTTGTATAGGTTAGAGAATGTTCTTGATGACCCACTACCTATTGATGATAGCTTTCCTGATGAACAATTAGCTGTCATAAATGCTTCTTGTACTGCTCCATGGTATGCTGATTATGCTAATTACATTGTTGCTAAATTTGTACCACCTAGTTTCACATACCAGCAAAACAAAAAGTTTTTCTATGATTTAAGACATTACTTCTGGGATGACCCACACCTTTATAAAGAAGGAGTAGATGGTGTTATTAGAGATTGTGTACCTGAGCATGAACAGGAACAGATCCTACGCAAGTGTCACTCCGAGGCTTATGGAGGACACCACGCTGGAGATAGAACTGCACATAAGGTATTGCAATCCGGTTTTTATTGGCCTACTCTCTTCAAGGATGCTCGTAAGTTTGTCTTGTCTTGTGATGAATGTCAAAGAATTGTTAATATTAGTAGACGTCAAGAAATGCCAATGAACTATTCACATGTTATTGAACCATTTGATGTTTGGGGCTTTGATTATATGGGACCGTTTCCTTCCTCGAATGGGTATACACATATCTTAGTTGCTGTGGATTACATTAGTAAGTGGGTAGAAGCTATTCCAACTAGTAGTGCTGATCATAGCACCTCTATTAAGATGCTTAAAGAAGTTATTTTTCCGAGGTTTGGAGTCCCTAGATATTTAATGACTAATGGTGGTTCACATTTTATTCATGGTGCTTTTCGTAAAATGCTTGCTAAGTATGATGTTAATCATAGAATTGCATCTCCATTCCATCCACAATCTAGTGGTCAAGTAGAACTGAGTAGTAGAGAGCTCAAATTAATTTTGCAAAAGACTATTAATAGATCTAGAAAGAATTGGTCCAAGAAACTTGATGATGCTTTATGGGCCTATAGAACTGCATATAAAAATCCTATGGGTATGTCTCCGTATAAAATGGTTTATGGAAAAGCATGTCACTTACCTCTCGAATTAGAACATAAGGCATATTAGGCCATTAAAGAGCTCAATTATGATTTCAAACTTGCCGGTGAGAAGAGACTATTTGACATTAGTTCACTTGATGAATGGAGAACCCAGGCCTAAGAGAATGCCAAATTGTTTAAGGAAAAAGTTAAAAGATGGCATGACAAAAGGATACAAAAGCGTGAGTTTAACGTAGGTGATTATGTTTTGCTATTCCACCCTCGTTTAAGATTTTTTGCAGGAAAACTGCTCTCTAAATGGGAAGGGCCTTACGTTATCGAGGAGGTCTATCGTTCCGGTGCCATAAAAATCAACAACTTCGAAGGCACAAATCCGAAGGTGGTGAACGGTCAAAGAATCAAACATTATATCTCAGGTAATCCTATAAATGTTGAAACTAATGTTATTGAAACCGTAACCCCGAAGGAATACATAAGGGACACTTTCCAGACGTTTCGGAGTCCGAAAAGGAATAGGTATATGGTATGGTAAGTAAACCGACTCCAAAACATTTCTAATAGCAATTTTTCTCCGTTTTGGAATATTTAAGAAAATAGGAAAATAAGAAGTAGTCCGAAAGGGACACGAGGCATCCATGAGGGTGGAGGGCGCGCCCTACCCCCTGGGCGCGCCCCCTGCCTCGTGGGCACCTCGTGTGCTCTCCGGACTCCGTTTTCTTGCACGATACTTCTTTTGGTCGGCAAAAATATATTATATAATCTCCCGAAGGTTTTGACCACCGTACCACGCAAATATCCTCTGTTTTTGTTTCGAGCTATTTCCGTAGCAGGTTTGGAGCAAGATGCCATCTCAGGATTCCGACGGAGAGAGCCATGTCTCACATCTCGTTGCTGACCCAAAGACCTATGGGGATCTATCTCCTTGTGGTCGAACTACGGATGATGAGGAGGATGCTCATTTGATGAGGATCAATGATTCAAGTTCAGAGGAGGAGGATGTCCCTCTACCTCAACCTGGGGATATGCACGTGAAGTTCAAGAAGTCTAGTCTTCCTAAGAGGGCTAGATTGTCTAACAACCGATCTATTCCTTCTCGTTTTCCGCAAAAAAGCAAAGGAGATTTATGTGACAGGATCTTGAAGCTGGAATCGGAGGTTAATGATTTAAAGGAGGAAATTGCTCATTACAGTATGAAGAAGCTGAAGGCACAATTGTCATCGTCAACAACTCCATCATCACCACCTCCGAGAAAGGAGAACAGAGTACATGGGTATGGGCACTCCCCTTGGCAACTGCCAAACTTGGGGGAGGTGCCCCGGTATCATATGACCACCACACTCCTATCTTTACCGTTTTTATTAGTTCGGTCCTTTTGGTAATATCTTGATCTAGTAGAATAAAGTTTTAGTATGATTTATTTTGAGTTTTGCTTTATGATCCTTCTATGTAATCGAGTCCGTGAGCTATATATATAATAAAGATTAGTTTTGAGTCGAGGGCTTGGTTATCTTGCTATGATCTTGAGGGAATAAAAATAAAACATAAAGAAAGAATAAAAGGAAATAAAGAGATCATATTGATCTTATGGAGAGTAATAACCTCACATATAAAGAGTATGATGAATAAAAGTTGTTGAGGGTTGACAAACATAGTTTTGGTCATCGTTGCAATTAATAGGAAATAATAAAGAAAGAGAGATTTTCACATATAAATATACTATCTTGGACATCTTTTATGATTGTGAGCACTCATTAAAATATGACATGCTAAAGAGTTGATGTTAGACAAGGAAGACAACGTAATGGGTTATGTTTTCTTATATTTGAAATAAATTATATTGTCATGGATCATCCAACATGTTGAGCTTGCCTTTCCCCATCATGCTAGCCAAATTCTTTGCACCAAGTAGAGATACTACTTGTGCTTCTGAATAACCTTAAAACAGTTTTGCCATGAGAGTCCACCATATCTACCTATGGATTGAGTAAGATCCTTCAAGTAAGTTGCCATTGTTGCATGCAATAAAAATTGCTCTCTAAATATGTATGATTTATTAGTGTGGATAAAATAAGCTTTATACAATCTTGTGATGTGGAAGAAATAAAAGCGACGGACTGCATAATAAAGGTCCATATCACAAGTGGCAATATAAAGTGACGTTCTTTCGCATTAAGATTTTGTGCATTCAACCATAAAAGCACATGACAACCTCTGCTTCCCTCTGTGAAGGGCCTATCTTTTATTCTTGTCTTATACACTATACAAGAGTCATGGTGATCTTCACCTTTCCTTTTTATATTTTATCCTTTGGCAAGCACATTGTGTTCGAAAGATCCTGATATATATATCCAATTGGATGTAAGTTAGCATGAAGTATTATTGTTGACATTACCCTTGAGGTAAAAGGTTGGGAGGCAACGCTATAAGCCCCTATCTTTCTCTGTGTCCGATTAAAACTCCATAACCATATGTATTGCGTGAGTGTTAGCAATTGTGGAAGACTAAATGATAGTTGAGTATTGATATGTCTCCAACGTATCTATAATTTTTGATTGTTCCATGCTTTTATATTATCCATCTAGGATGTTTTATATGCTATTTTATATGATTTTTGGGACTAACCTATTAACCTAGAGCCCAGTGCCAGTTTCTGTTTTTTCCTTGTTTTTGAGTTTTGCAGAAAAGGAAAACCAAACGGAGTCCAATTGACCTGAAATTTGACGGAGATTGTTTTTGGACCAGAATAAGCCCATGGAGCATCAAAGATGGGACAGAAGAGTCCCGAGGCCACCACGAGGGTGGGGGGCGCGCCCTACCCCCTGGGCGTGCCCCCCTACCCCGTGGCCGCCTCGGGGACCCCCTGACTTGTTCCTGACGCCAACACCTCTTATATATACCCAAACTTCCAGAAAGAAACCTATCGGGAGTTCCGCTGCCGCACGCCTCTGTAGCCACCAAAAACCAATCGGACCCTATTCCGGCACCCTGCCGGAGGGGGGAATCCCTCTCCGGTGGCCATCTTCATCATCCCGGTGCTCTCCATGACGAGGAGGGAGTAGTTCACCCTTGGGGCTGAGGGTATGTACCAGTAGCTGTTGGGGAACGTAGTAATTTCAAAAAAATTCCTACGCACACGCAAGATCATGGTGATGCATAGCAACGAGAGGGGAGAGTGTTGTCCACGTACCCTCGTAGACCGAAAGCGGAAGCGTTAACACAACGTGGTTGATGTAGTCGTACGTCTTCATGATCCGACCGATCAAGTACCGAACGTACGGCACCTCCGAGTTCTACACACGTTCAGCTCGATGACGTCCCTCGAACTCCGATCCAGCCGAGTGTTGAGGGAGAGTTTCGTCAGCACGACGGCGTGGTGACGATGATGATGTTCCACCGACGCAGGGCTTCGCCTAAGCTCCGCAACGGTATTATCGAGGTGTACTATGGTGGAGGGGGCACCGCACACGGCTAAGAGATCTCAAGGATCAATTGTTGTGTCCATGGGGTGCCCCCTGCCCCCGTATATAAAGGAGCAAGGGAGGAGGAGGCCGGCCCTAGGAGGGGGCACACCAAGTGTGGAGTCCTACTAGGACTCCCTAGTCCTAGTAGGATTCCCCCTCCCATATGGAATAGGAAAAGAGGAAGGGAAAAAGAGAAGGAAGGAAGGGGGCGCCACCCTTCCCTAGTCCAATTCGGACCAGACCAAGGGGAGGGGTGCGGCCACCCTTGAGGCCCTTTTCCTTCTTTCCCGTATGGCCCAATAAGGCCCAATACGTATTCCCGTAACTCTCCGGTACTCCGAAAAATACCCGAATCACTCGGAACCTTTCCGAAGTCCGAATATAGTCGTCCAATATATCGATCTTTACGTCTCGACCATTTCGAGACTCCTCGTCATGTCCCCGATCTCATCCGGGACTCCAAACTCCTTCGGTACATCAACATACATAAACTCATAATAAAACTGTCATCGTAACTTTAAGCGTGCGGACCCTACGGGTTCGAGAACTATGTAGACATGACCGAGACACGTCTCCGGTCAATAACCAATAGCGGGACCTGGATGCCCATATTGGCTCCCACATATTCTACGAAGATCTTTATCGGTCAGACCGCATAACAACATACGTTGTTCCCTTTGTCACCGGTATGTTACTTGCCCGAGATTTGATCGTCGGTATCTCGATACCTAGTTCAATCTCGTTACCGGCAAGTCTCTTTACTCGTTCCGTAACACATCATCCCGCAACTAACTTATTAGTCACAATGCTTGCAAGGCTTATAGTGATGTGCATTACCGAGTGGGCCCAGAGATACCTCTCCGACAATCGGAGTGACAAATCCTAATCTCCAAATACGCCAACCCAACAAGTACCTTTGGAGACACCTGTAGAGCACCTTTATAATCACCCATTTACGTTGTGACGTTTGGTAGCACACAAAGTGTTCCTCCGGTAAACGGGAGTTGCATAATCTCATAGTCATAGGAACATGTATAAGTCATGAAGAAAGCAATAGCAACATACTAAACGATCGGGTGCTAAGCTAACGGAATGGGTCAAGTCAATCACGTCATTCTCCTAATGAGGTGATCCCGTTAATCAAATGACAACTCATGTCTATGGCTAGGAAACATAACCATCTTTGATTAACGAGCTAGTCAAGTAGAGGCATACTAGTGACACTCTGTTTGTCTATGTATTCACACATGTATTATGTTTCCGGTTAATACAATTCTAGCATGAATAATAAACATTTATCATGATATAAGGAAATAAATAATAACTTTATTATTGCCTCTAGGGCATATTTCCTTCAGTAGCTATGTGTTTGATCTCTCTCTCTCTCTCTCGTGTTCTTGAGGTGGTACGATCTTGATGTATTGCGAGCTTTGCTATTATAGTTGGATCTTATGATGTTTCTTCCCCTCTACTCTCCTGTAATGGATTGAGTTTTCCCTTTGAAGTTATCTTATCAGATTGAGTCTTTAAGGATTTGGGACACTTGATGTATGTCTTGCATGTGCTTATCTGTGGTGACAATGGGATATTCACGTGATCTACTTGATGTATGTTTTGGTGATCAACTTGTGGGTTCCGTGACCTCGTGAACTTATGCATAGGGGTTGGCACACGTTTTCGTCTTGACTCTCCGGTAGAAACTTTGGGGCACTCTTTGAAGTTCTTTGTGTTGGTTGAATAGATGAATATGAGATTGTGTGATGCATATCGTATAATCATACCCACGGATACTTGAGGTGACATTGGAGTATCTAGGTGACATTAGGGTTTTGGTTGATTTGTGTCTTAAGGTGTTATTCTAGTATGAACTCTATGATAGATCAAACGGAAAGAATAGCTACGTGTTATTTTACTACAGACTCTTGAATAGATCGATCAGAAAGAATAACTTTGAGGTGGTTTCGTACCCTACCATAATCTAGTTCACATCGCTATGTGATTAACACCCAAAGAGTACTAAGGTGTGATCATGTTTTGCTTGTGAGATAATTTTAGTCAACGGGTCTGTCACATTCAGATCCGTAAGTATTTTTGCAAATTTCTATGTCTACAATGCTCTGCATGGAGCTACTCTAGCTAATTGCTCCCACTTTCAATATGTATCTAGACCGAGACTTAGAGTCATCTAGATTAGTGTCAAAACTTGCATCGACGTAACCTTTTACGACGAGCCTTTTGTCACTTCCATAATCGAGAAAAATATACTTATTCCAGTAAGGATAATTTTGACCGCTGTCTAGTGATCTACTCCTAGATCACTATTGCACTCCCTTGCCAAAATCAGTTTAGGGTATACAATAGATCTGGTACACAGCATGGCATACTTTATAGAACCTATGGCCGAGGCATAGGGAATGACTTTCATTCTTTTTCTATCTTCTGCCGTGGTCGGGTTTTGAGTATTACTCAATTTCACACCTTGTAACACAGGCAAGAAACTCTTTCTTTGACTGTTCTATTTTGAACCACTTCAAAATCTTGTTAAGGTATGTACTCATTGAAAAAACTTATCAAGCGTCTTGATCTATCTCTATAGATCTTGATGCTCAATATGTAAGCAGCTTCACCGAGGTCTTTCTTTGAAAAACTCCTTTCAAACACTCCTTTATGCTTTGCAGAATAATTCTACATTATTTCCGATCAACAATATGTCATTCACATATACTTATCAGAAATGTTGTAGTGCTCCCACTCACTTTCTTGTAAATACAGGCTTCACCGCAAGTCTGTATAAAACTATATGCTTTGATCAACTTATCAAATCGTATATTCCAACTCCAAGATGCTTGCACCAGTCCATAGATGGATCGCTGGAGCTTACATATTTTGTTAGCACTTTTAGGATTGACAAAACCTCATGGTTGCATCATATACAACTCTTCTTTAATAAATCCATTAAGGAATGCAGTTTTGTTTATCCATTTGCCATATTTCATAAAATGCGGCAATTGTTAACATGATTCAGACAGACTTAAGCATAGATACGAGTGAGAAAATCTCATCGTAGTCAACACCTTGAACTTTGTCAAAAACCTTTTTCCGACAAGTCTAGCTTTGTAGATAGTAACACTACTATCAGCGTTCGTCTTCCTCTTGAAGATCCATTTATTTTCTATGGCTTGCCGATCATCGGGCAAGTCAATCAAAGTCCATACTTTGTTCTCATACATGGATCTCATCTCAGATTTCATGGCCTCAAGCCATTTTGCGGAATCTGGGCTCACCATCGCTTCTTCATAGTTCGTAGGTTCGTCATGGTCTAGTAACATAACCTCCAGAACAGGATTACCATACCACTCTGGTGCAGATCTTACTCTGGTTGACCTACGAGGTTCAGTAATAACTTGATCTGAAGTTCCATGATCATCATCATTAACTTCCTCACTAATTGGTATATGCGTCACAGAAACTGGTTTCTGCGATGAACTACTTTCCAATAAGGGAGCAGGTACAATTACCTCATCAAGTTCTACTTTCCTCCCACTCACTTCTTTCGAGAGAAACTCCTTCTCTAGAAATGATCCATTCTTAGCAACTAATATCTTGGCTTCGGATCTGTGATAGAAGGTGTACCCAACTGTCTCCTTTGGGTATCCTATGAAGACACATTTCTCCAATTTGGGTTTGATCTTATCAGGATGAAACTTTTTCACATAAGTATTGCAACCCCAAACTTTAAGAAACGACAACTTTGGTTTCTTGCCAAACCACAGTTCATAAGATGTCGTCTCAATGGATTTAGATGGCACCCTGTTTAACGTGAATGCATCTGTCTCTAATGCATAACCCCAAAACGGTAGTGGTAGATCGGTAAGAGACATCATATATCGCACCATATCTAATAAAGTACGATTACGATGTTCGGACACACCATTACACCGTGGTGTTCCAGGTGGCGTGAATTTGTGAAACTATTCCACATTGTTTTAATTGAAGACCAAACTCGTAACTCAAATATTTGTCTCCGCGATCAAACCATAGAAACATTATTTCCTCGTCACGATGATTTTCTACTTCACTCAGAATTCTTTGAACTTTTCAAATGCTTCAGACTTATGTTTCATCAAGTAGATATACCCATATCTGCTCAAATCATCTGTGAAGGTCAGAAAATAATGATACCTGCTACGAGCCTCAATATTCATCGGACCACATACATCTGTATGTATGATTTCCAACAAATCTGTTGCTCTCTCCATAGTTCCGGAGAACGGCGTTTTTAGTCATCTTGCCCATGAGGCACGGTTCGCAAGCATCAAGTGATTCATAATCAAGTGATTCCAAAATCCCATCAGTATGGAGTTTCTTCATGTGCTTTACACCAATATGACCTAAACGGCAGTGCCACAAATAAGTTGCACTATCATTATTAACTTAGCATCTTTTGGCTTCATTATTATGAATATGTGTATCACTACGATCGAGATCGAACAAACCATTTTCTTTGGTGTGTATGACCATAGAAGGTTTTTATTCATGTAAACAGAACAACAATTGTTCTCTAACTTAAATGAATAACCGTATTGCAATAAACATGATCAAATCATATTCATGCTCAACGCAAACACCAAATAACACTTATTTAGTTTCAACACTAATCCTGAAAGTATAGGGAGTGTGCGATGATGATCATATCAATCTTGGAACTACTTCAAAAAAAACATCGTCACCTCGCCTTTTACTAGTGTCTGTTTATTCTGCAACTCCCGTTTCGAGTTACTACTCTTAGCAACTGAACCAGTATCAAATACCGAGGGGTTGCTATAAACATTAGTAAAGTACACATCAATAACATGTATATCCAATATACCTTTGTTCACTTTGCCATCCTTCTTATCCACCAAATAGTTGGGGTAGTTCCGCTTCCAGTTGACCAGTCCCTTTGCAGTAGAAGCACTTAGTCTCAGGCTTAGGTACAGACTTGGGCTTCTTCACTTGAGTAGCAACTTGCTTGCCGTTCTTTTTGAAGTTCCCCTTCTTCCCTTTGCCCTTTTCTTGAAACTAGTGGTCTCGTCAACCATCAACACTTGATGTTTTTCTTGATTTCTACCTTCGTCGATTTCAGCATCACGAAGAGCTCGGGAATTACTTTCGTCATCCCTTGCATACTATAGTTCATCACGAAGTTCTACTAACTTGGTGATGGTGACTAGAGAATTCTGTCAATCACTATTTTATCTGGAAGATTAACTCCCACTTGATTCAAGCGATTGTAGTACCCAGACAATCTGAGCACATGCTCACTAGTTGAGCGATTCTCCTCCATCTTTTAGCTATAGAACTTGTTGGAGACTTCATATCTCTCAACTCGGGTATTTGCTTGAAATATTAACTTCAACTCCTGGAACATCTCATATGGTCCATGACGTTCAAAATGTCTTTGAAGTCCCGATTCTAAGCCGTTAAGCATGGTGCACTAAACTATCAAGTAGTCATCATATTGAGCTAGCCAAACGTTCATAACGTCTGCATTTGCTCCTGCAATAGGTCTGTCACCTAGCGGTGCATCAAGGACATAATTCTTCTGTGCAGCAATGAGGATAATCCTCAGATCACGGATCCAATCTGCATCTTTGGTACTAATCATCTTTCAACATAATTTTTCTCTAGGAACATATCAAAAATAAAACAGGGAAGCAACAACGCGAGCTATTGATCTATAACATAATTTGCAAAATACTATCAGGACTAAGTTCATGATAAATTTAAGTTCAATTAATCATATTACTTAAGAACTCCCACTTAGATAGACATTCCTCTAATCCTCTAAGTGATCACGTGATCCATATCAACTAAACCATGTCCGATCATCACGTGAGATGGAGTAGTTTCAATGGTGAACATCACTATGTTGATCATATCTACTATATGATTCACGCTCGACCTTTCGGTCTCCGTGTTCCGAGGCCATATCTGTTATATGCTAGGCTCGTCAAGTTTAACCTGAGTATTCCGCGTGTGCAACTGTTTTGCACCCGTTGTATTTGAACGTAGAGCCTATCACACCCGATCATCACGTGGTGTCTCAGCACGAAGAACTTTCGCAACGGTGCATACTCAGGGAGAACACTTATACTTTGATAATTTAGTGAAGGATCCACTACTGGAATCAGCTAATTTGCCATCAGCCAGCTCTTTGCCGTCTGCTAGCTGACGACAAAGAAGCTCTTTGCCATCAGCTACCCAAAAGCAGACGGCAAAGAAACGGCAGACGGCAAAGAAGCTCTTTGCCATCTGCGAGCTCTTTGCCGTCTGCCAGCAGACGGCAAAGAATCTTTGCCGTCCGCTGGCAAACGGCAAAGAGTGAGGTGGCCCCCACCCCCCGCCCGTTTGGAAAAAACTTAACGGCCCACCTCTTTGCCGTCTGCTAGCGGACGGCAAAGAGGCAAAAAGGCGGACGACAAAGAGAGGCGGACGGCAAAGAGGGCACTACCTAACGGCCCGTACCCCCCCCCCCCCCCGCCCGTTACTCAGTTTCTTCTCTCCTCGCCGTTCTCTCCTCCCACCCCGCCGCCGCGCGCCGCCGCCCCACCGCCCGTCGCCCCCGCCGCCCCGTCGCCCCCGCCGCCCCGTCGCCCAGGCTCCCCGCCGCCCCGGGGCCCCGCCGCCCCACCGCCCCGTCGCCCCCCCCCCCCCGCCCCGGCCCCCCTCGCGCCCCGGCCCCCCGCCCCCCCCCCGCGCCCCACCGCCCCGGGCCCGGCCCCCCGCCGCCCCAGGCCGCCCCCGCGCCCCGGCCACCTCCTCCACCGCCCCGCCCCCCTCCTCCACCGGCCTCCTCCACCGGCCCTGCCCCAGGTGAGCCCCCCCTTTTTTCTGTTTTTTTCCTTTTTAGTTTTAGTTTTAGTTTAGATTTAGTTTTAGTTGTAGTTTTAGGTTTAGTTTTAGTTTTAGGTTTAGTTTAGTTTGAGGAAAGAAGAAGAAGAAGAGAAAAAGAGGAGAGGAGGAGGAGAAGAAGAAGAGGAAAAAGGAAAGGAAGAAGAAGAAGAGGAGGAGAAGAAAAAAGAAGAAGAGGAAGAAGAAGAAGAAAAAAGAGGAGAGGAGGAGAAGAAGAAGAGGAAAAAGGAAAGGAAGAAGAAGAAGAGGAGGAGGAGAAGAAAAAAGAAGAAGAGGAAGAAGAAGAAGAAAAAAGAGGAGAGGAGGAGAAGAAGAAGAGGAAAAAGGAAAGGAAGAACAAGAAGAGGAGGAGGAGAAGAAAAAAGAAGAAGAGGAAGAAAAGGAAGAATAGGAAGAAGAAGAAAAGGAAAAAAGAGGAAAAAAACCCGACCCGACACGGCACCCCGACCTCGACCCCGACCCGGCACCCCGACATGACACCCCGACCCCTAGACCCCGACCCCGACACCCCGACCCCAACCCCGACCCTGAGCCTGACCCGACACCCCGACCCTGACACCGACACGGCACCCCGACCCCGACCCGGCACCCCGACCCCGACCCCGACACCCCGACCCCGAGCCTGACCCGACACCCCGACCCCGACACGGCACCCCGACCCCGACCCGACACCCCGACCCCGACACCCCGACCCCGACACCGACACGGCACCCCGACCCGACACCCCGACCCCGAGACCCCGACCCCGACACCGACATGACACACCGACAGCGACACCCAATTTATGAACTTCTATTCTATGGTGAAAACCCACCGAATGTCGTAGTCTTCAAATGTTATTGGTTTCAGCCGAAGGAGACTAGAAGGACTCATGAACATATAGGGCTAGTTGAAATCAACCAAAGCACCCATTTAGATGTTCCTGATGTCTATATTATGGCTCAACAGGCGACCCAAGTATTCTATCTACCGTGGGCCTACCAAACTAATCCAAATCTGAAAGGTTGGGATGTCGTTTATGAAGTGCCGCCACGTGCTAGACTATCTCCCCCAAAGGAAGAGGATTATGAACCTCACATTAACCCAGACACATATGAAGGAGAATTCTTCCAAGAGACACGTCTTTCCAAAAAGCGTTTCAAGAACCGCTATACTTCACCCCAAAACATTGAAGTAGACAGCGATAGTGAATCCGACATCACCCCAGAGGAGGAACAAGAAGAGCCGGAACAAGAAGAGGTTACTGTTGCGGATGACCTGTCATTGCTTGACCGATTACGTCAAGGTGGCCTTCCACATGTTGATGCCACTGAACCCTATGAGCCCGTCATTGATTATAGTGATGATGATGATTATGCATTTATTGATGATACTGATCGAGATTATTAGTAGTGTCAGGTATTAAATTTTTTAATGTTGTACTTGATGATGATACACTTAAGTGATACACATATTATTATTCATGTCGGTCTTTTTTTATGTTGTAATAATTTTGTTTACTGTTTGTCATGGCAGGTGTTGAAAGATGGTGGGCGCTGGTTGGGAGCGCGTCAAGGCCCCTTCTTCGTCGGCACGTGGTCTGAGGTCTTCGATTCCAGACGCACCTCTCCGCCGAGCGTTGCTGGACAGTATGTCCACACCGCCGGGCCCTTCTTCATCGACCGCGGTGCCCAGCAGGGGACGAGGTAGGAAGAGAGGAGGTGGGGCACGTGGTCGCGGGAGAGGAGGTAGGGTGACTGCTACGGCGCCTTCCTCGCCGCCACCCCCAGCTGTTTCACCCGAGCACGTGATTGCTAGGGTGGACTTGTCCGAGGAGGAGGCTACACGGACTCCGGTCCACGAGCCTCCGGTCCACGGGTCTTGGGCCCACGAGCCTCGGGTCGACTGGCCTTCGGCCCACGAGAGTTTGGCCCACGAGACCCCGGAGGAGCACACGTCCGGATGGGGTACCTGGCCGGATCAGCCCGAGGAGCCGAGTGGCCATGCTGATGATGGCGGGGAGCCGACTGATCTTGAGGAGGAGGGTGGCACCGTCTACCAGCGTGGTGCTACACGGCTCCCGTCCGTGCCGGCGACCCGCGAGCAGAGGTGGTTGATTTTCCCTGATGGGGAGAGGTACGTAAGTGCATTTAATATTTTTGTACCTTCTGCATTCACGTTTCTTCAAATAACTAATGCGTTGGCCTTGTCATGCTGCAGGGGTTGGGACCACCATCATAGTGTCCGCCGGCCCAACTCCGTCCTTGGAGTTCTTTGCCGGCAAAACTTCCCGGGGTTTGTCACGTTGCCTGGTGAGGGTAGGCTTCCAGAGCTTGGATTGAGCTGGGAGCACTACGTGGCTGCCCCGACCCCGCCGGATGAGATTATCGACGGTGTCGTGTGCGACACGAGGGCAGACATGGTGATCAGAAAGTTCTGGGTAATTTCTCCTTTACACATTTCAAAATCTTCAACTAGCTAGTTATTAATTGTACTAATCAATATTGTCTCATTTGATTGCAGACATTCTACAGGTGTGAGGAGGGATACGAGGAGGACGCGGCACATGTTATCGAGAACGTCTGCAAGCGCCTACTCCAGAACTTACGACACGAGGCTCGGGTGCAGGCTGTTCGAGACTACTACGCCTTGCGTGGTATCAAGAAGACCAAGCCGGCGTGCCGCGATAAGTTCCTGAGTAAGGAGCAGTACATGAAGGTAATTCTTAAGGCCTTCTACTTAAGTTCCTTCATTTAGTAATTCTTAGCCGTAGCGCTCAAGTTTCTATTTGCTAACTTAGGCGCCTCCGAGATGGTGTGCGGATCGGATGGATTGTTGGGAGGTGTTGGTCGATGAGTGGTGCTCAAAAGAATGGCTAGCCCTCCACAACGAGGCCAAGGACAAACGTGCCCAAATGGAAGGTGTGCCACACCATCAAGGCAGCTCCAACTTATATCAGTTCGGGCGCAACTGGGTATGTGGTTTGCTTCATGATTCATGCAATTCATTCATCATGCTAGCTTGAGCCCTTTAATTACTAATTTTCATTGTTTCTCTCTTTCAGGCACGCCACAATAAGGCGGATAAGGTGCCAGAGGTGTACGACCTGTATGCCATGGCCCACACTGCCTCTTTCAAGAAAGTCAAGGCTTTCTCTCAGTCTGACCTCGATGATGCAAACAACTTCACCAACATCTCCTCCCACAACAAGCTCGTGAGATATAGAGATGAGGGGAAGGCGAGGAAAGGGGAGGACTTTAACCCGAGCCAGGGTCCCATTGATCCAGAGCTGGTGATGATATCTGGTGGCGGGAGGTCCCATGGCTCCATAGCCATTGGAGATGGACTTATCCGTTGTCCTAGCACTCTCCCGGAGATCAAGGCGCGCCAGTCGAGCTCCGCTCCTGAGATAAGGCCTCGTGAACGGCCAGTGCAACTCGCCATCAAGGTTAGTGATACGTACTCAGTTATCTTTCTCCATTACATTGTGTGCGCTTCCATCAATGATTACAAATGGTCATGTGAGTGGTGTTGCAGGCTGCTATACAGACTGAGAGAGATAGAACGGAGAAACTTCTGGCGGAGGCGGCGGAGAGGCAGCGCGAGATGGAGGAGAGGACGAGAAAGATGATGGAGGAGGAGAGGGCACGGAATGACATGTAGGCAAGGGCCATGTACGAGCTCCTTGTGGTAAGTTTCTTCTGCAGATTACTTGCTAGTCTTAACATTTGAGTCTCATTACTAACTAGTATGACTCTGTTGTGAAAACCAAATGTGCAGTCTGTGTGCGAGAAGTCCGGTCAGCCCGCTCCGCCGATGCCAGTGATTGCTCCTGGGAGCACGGTGAGTTTAATTTGAATGGACATTACTTGCTAGTCTTAACATTTGAGTGTCATAATGCTAACGAGACATTGGAAATGATCTTTGGTGCAGCTTAACTCCAGAAACGCATCGCACGATCCTTCTCCAGGTAGCGGCACTAGCCACCCCGCTCCTACACCTCCCTGATCACGGTAAGTTTCTCTAGTGTTTTGCTTAACAAATGCATAAAGACCTAGACTTAGCTTTATTTCCTCCAATATGCTTACCATAATGACCTAGAGTTAGCTTCTTTTCCTCCAAAATGACCCATTTTACCTAGGTTAGCTTATAAATGATGCAGTTCATCCAAGTTAGCTCAAAAATGACCCATTTTACCTAGATTAGCTCCTAAATGATCCATTTTACCTACGTTAGCTTTAAAATGGCCCATTTCACCTAGGTTAACTCCAAAATGACCCATCTTACCTAGGTTATCTCATAAACGATCCATTTCAACTAATTTAGCTCATAAATGATCCATTTGACCTAAGTGAGCTAAAAACGATCCATTTCACCTAAATTAGCTCTTAAATGATCCATTTCACCTAAGTTAGCTCAAAAAGATCCATTTCAACTAAATTAGCTCATAAATGATCCATTTCAACAAAGTTAGCTCAAAAAGATCCATTTCAACTAAATTAGCTCATAAATGATCCATTTCAACAAAGTTAGCTAAAAAACGATCCATTTCAACTAAGTTAGCTCATAAATGATCCATTTGACCTAAGTGAGCTAAAAACGATCCATTTCACCTTAGTTACCTCAAAAACGATCCATTTGACCTTAGTTAGCTCATAAACGACCCATTTCAACTTAGTTAGCTCATATATGATCCATTTCACGTAAGTTAGCCCATAAATGACATACTCTTCTTGTTCCAGTCTTCTTCTTGTTCTAGTCACCTATTTCTAACTTTCTTATTTTTCATTTTGCAGATTTCATTCACTTGACGAAAGCTTGCATAGATGGAGTGCTCCTTATCCCTTTCTCTATTTCTTTTGTATCGTTGAACTATGCATGTATCTTGGTAGTTGGATGAACTATGCTATGTATGATGGAACTTGGTAGTTGGATGGAACATATGTGATGGAACTATGTATGATGGAACTCTGCATGTTGGATATCTTATATGTTTGCTGTGAAAATTGTTGTCATATATATCATATATATCATATATGTTTGCTGTGAAATATATCTTTATATGTCATATATATTTGTGGTGAAAATTGTTGGATTTAATAAAAAAACAGAAAAAAGAGCCAATATGCAGGCTCTTTGCCGTCTGCCACCGACGGCAACGGGCTCTTTGCCGTCTGCCGCGGACGGCAAAGAGGCCACGTGGCATCCAGCTGTGCTTCCTGGGAGCTGACCCATTTGATCAGTTTGCCTACAGTGGCAGACGGCAAAGAGTAAAAGAGTTTGCCGTCAGCGGCGGACGGCAAAGGCCTGCCATATAGTGACGTGTAGATGACATCATATGGCAGACGGCAAAGGCACTAGAAAGTTTGCCGTCCGCGGCGGACGGGAAAGGCCTGCCTTTAGCCACTTAACGGACTGAAGGCACAATTATTGCCGTCCGCCCTCTTTGCCGTCCGCGGCAGACGGCAAAGGGCCTTTGCCGTCAGCCGCCAGGAAGCAGACGGCAAAGTAGCTGTTTACCGTAGCCTACTTTGCCGGAGCCTTTTGCCGTCCGCGGCTGACGGAAAGGCCTTTGCCGTCCGCCATTCGTGCCTTTGCCGTCCGCCGTAGTAGACGGCAAAATAGCTGATTGCAGTAGTGATCATCTTATAATGCTACCGTCAAACAAAGCAAGATAAGATGCATAAAGGATTAACATCACATGCAATCAATATAAGTGATATGATATGGCCATCATCATCTTGTGCTTGTGATCTCCATCTCCGAAGCACCGTGCTTGTGATCTCCATCTCCGAAGCACCGTCATGATCACCATCGTCACCGGCGCGACACCTTGATCTCCATCGTAGCATCGTTATCGTCTCGTCAATCTTATGCTTCTACGACTATCGCTGCCGCTTAGTGATAAAGTAAAGCATTACATGGCGATTGCATTGCATACAATAAAACGACAACCATATGGCTCCTGCCAGTTGCCGATAACTCGGTTACAAAACATGATCATCTCATACAACAAATTATATCACATCATGTCTTGACCATATCACATCACAACATGCCCTGCAAAAACAAGTTAGACGTCCTCTACTTTGTTGTTGCAAGTTTTGCGTGGCTGCTACGGGCTTAGCAAGAACCGTTCTTACCTACGCATCAAAACCACAACGATAGTTTGTCAAGTTGGTGCTGTTTTAACCTTTGCAAGGACCGGGCGTAGCCACACTCGGTTCAACTAAAGTGAGAGAGACAGACACCCGCCAGTCACCTTTAAGCAACGAGTGCTCCGAACGGTGAAACCAGTCTCGCGTAAGCGTACGCGTAATGTCGGTCCGGGCTGCTTCATCTCACAATACCGCTGAACCAAAGTATGACATGCTGGTAAGCAGTATGACTTAGATCGCCCACAACTCACTTGTGTTCTACTCGTGCAAAGCATCAACGCATAAAACCAGGCTCTGATACCACTATTGGGGAACGTAGTAATTTCAAAAAATTTCCTACGCACACGCAAGATCATGGTGATGCATAGCAACGAGAGGGGAGAGTGTTGTCCACGTACCCTCGTAGACCGAAAGCGGAAGCGTTAACACAACGCGGTTGATGTAGTCGTACGTCTTCACGATCCGACCGATCAAGTACCGAACGTATGGCACCTCCGAGTTCTACACACGTTCAGCTCGATGACGTCCCTCGAACTCCGATCCAGTCGAGTGTTGAGGGAGAGTTTCGTCAGCACGACGGCGTGGTGATGATGATGATGTTCCACCGACGCAGGGCTTCGCCTAAGCTCCGCAACGGTATTATCAAGGTGTAATATGGTGGAGGGGGGCACCGCACACGGCTAAGAGATCTCAAGGATCAATTGTTGTGTCCATGGGGTGCCCCCTGCCCCCGTATATAAAGGAGCAAGGGAGGAGGAGGCCGGCCCTAGGAGGGGGCGCACCAAGTGTGGAGTCCTACTAGGACTCCCTAGTCCTAGTAGGATTCCACCTCCCATATGGAATAGGAAAAGAGGAAGGGAAAAGAGAAGGAAGGAAGGGGGCGCCCCCCCTTCCCTAGTCCAATTCGGACCAGACCAAGGGGAGGGGTGCGGCCACCCTTGAGGCCCTTTTCCTTCTTTCCCGTATGGCCCAATAAGGCCCAATACGTATTCCCGTAACTCTCCGGTACTCCGAAAAATACCCGAATCACTCGGAACCTTTCCGAAGTCCGAATATAGTCGTCCAATATATCGATCTTTACGTCTCGACCATTTCGAGACTCCTCGTCATGTCCCCGATCTCATCCGGGACTCCAAACTCCTTCGGTGCATCAACATACATAAACTCATAATAAAACTGTCATCGTAACTTTAAGCGTGCGGACCCTACGGGTTCGAGAACTATGTAGACATGACCGAGACACGTCTCCGGTCAATAACCAATAGCGGGACCTGGATGCCCATATTGGCTCCCACATATTCTACGAAGATCTTTATCGGTCAGACCGCATAACAACATACGTTGTTCCCTTTGTCACCGGTATGTTACTTGCCCGAGATTTGATCGTCGGTATCTCGATACCTAGTTCAATCTCGTTACCGGCAAGTCTCTTTACTCGTTCCGTCACACATCATCCCGCAACTAACTTATTAGTCACAATGCTTGCAAGGCTTATAGTGATGTGCATTACCGAGTGGGCCCAGAGATACCTCTCCGACAATCGGAGTGACAAATCCTAATCTCGAAATACGCCAACCCAACAAGTACCTTTGGAGACACCTGTAGAGCACCTTTATAATCACCCATTTACGTTGTGACGTTTGGTAGCACACAAAGTGTTCCTCCGGTAAACGGGAGTTGCATAATCTCATAGTCATAGGAACATGTATAAGTCATGAAGAAAGCAATAGCAACATACTAAACGATCGGGTGCTAAGCTAACGGAATGGGTCAAGTCAATCACGTCATTCTCCTAATGAGGTGATCCCGTTAATCAAATAACAACTCATGTCTATGGCTAGGAAACATAACCATCTTTGATTAATGAGCTAGTCAAGTAGAGGCATACTAGTGACACTCTGTTTGTCTATGTATTCACACGTGTATT
Organism: Aegilops tauschii subsp. strangulata; assembly: GCF_002575655.3. NCBI lineage: Eukaryota > Viridiplantae > Streptophyta > Magnoliopsida > Poales > Poaceae > Aegilops > Aegilops tauschii. The sequence continues at coordinate 395,842,811 of NC_053037.3, forward strand.
ATGTTTCCGGTTAATACAATTCTAGCATGAATAATAAACATTTATCATGATATAAGGAAATAAATAATAAATTTATTATTGCCTCTAGGGCATATTTCCTTCAGTAGCTATGTGTTTGATCTCTCTCTCTCTCTCTCGTGTTCTTGAGGTGGTACGATCTTGATGTATTGCGAGCTTTGATATTATAGTTGGATCTTATGATGTTTCTCCCCCTCTACTCTCCTGTAATGGATTGAGTTTTCCCTTTGAAGTTATCTTATCGGATTGAGTCTTTAAGGATTTGGGAACACTTGATGTATGTCTTGCATGTGTTTATCTGTGGTGACAATGGGATATTCACGTGATCTACTTGATGTATGTTTTGGTGATCAACTTGTGGGTTTCGTGACCTCGTGAACTTATGCATAGGGGTTGGCACACGTTTTCGTCTTGACTCTCCGGTAGAAACTTTGGGGCACTCTTTGAAGTTCTTTGTGTTGGTTGAATAGATGAATCTGAGATTGTGTGATGCATATCGTATAATCATACCCACGGATACTTGAGGTGACATTGGAGTATCTAGGTGACATTAGGGTTTTGGTTGATTTGTGTCTTAAGGTGTTATTCTAGTACGAACTCTATGATAGATCAAACGGAAAGAATAGCTACGTGTTGTTTTACTACAGACTCTTGAATAGATCGATCAGAAAGAATAATTTTGAGGTGGTTTCGTACCCTACCATAATCTCTTCGTTTATTCTCCACTATTAGTGACTTTGGAGTGACTCTTTGTTGCATGTTGAGGGATAGTTATATGATCCAATTATGTTATTATTATTGAGAGAACTTGCACTAGTGAAAGTATGAACCCTAGGCCTTGTTTCCTAGCATTGCAATACCGTTTTCGCTCACTTTTATCATTAGTTACCTTGCTGTTTTTATATTTTCATATTACAAAAACCTACATCTACCATCTATATTGCACTTGTATCACCATCTCTTCGCCGAACTAGTGCACCTATACAAATTTACCATTGTATTGGGTGTGTTGGGGCCACAAGAGACTCTTTGTTATTTGGTTGCATGGTTGTTTGAGAGAGACCATCGTCATCCTACGCCTCCCACGGATTGATAAACCTTAGGTCATCCACTTGAGGGAAATTTGCTACTGTCCTACAAACCTCTGCACTTGGAGGCCCAACAATGTCCACAAGAAGAAGGTTGAGTAGTAGACATCAAGCAGTTTCTGGCGCCGTTGCCGGGGACGTGAGTGCTTGAAGGTATATCTTTAGATCTTGCAATCGGATCTTTTTGTTTCGTGTTTTATCACTAGTTTAGTCTATAAAGAAAACTACAAAAAGTGGAATTGAGGGTGGCTCATATGCTTCATCTTTTTAATGTCTTTGGTGAAAATGATGGGAAAGAAAATTGTGCTCAAGTACTAGAGGAAGAATGCATTAGGATGTTTGGCACTAAATATTTGAATGATGAGCATGATTGCAATGTTGTTAGTATGAATTCTTTGAATATCCATAGTACTAATGATGATTGCACTAGTCATGATGAAAATGTCTCTTATAAGCATGTCAACTTTTGTGGAATACATAGAGCTTGCAAGTACACACCAAATAGGGAAGATAGATTTTGCAAGAGGCATAAGTATTTGGAAACTAAATGGTTGCAAGAAAGGCTAGATGATTGTGCTGAAAGATTCAATATTTATCGCCATCCTTGTGAACTTTGCAATGAACATGGTCATTTAAAGATCCAATGCTATTTGTTTCATGATCAAATCATGTCCAAAAATTGTGATAACTTGATAGATTTCTTGATTTTGATCTAGAAGAAATTTTTATATATTTTGCGGTGAATTGCATTGAAAATCCTTATATTGCCAATTACATAAAGATAAGAGAACAAATAGAAGATGACGAGAATACTAATGAAAGGGAAGAGACTTCCCAATATCTTCCTATTATTTCTTATGATGAATCAGGTAACGAGGAGGAGCCTTCTATTCAACCAATCTCATTAATAAGGAGCTCCAAAAAGAGGATTAAACCCACACATAATGTGAAGAAGAAAAAGAAAAGACGGAGAAGCAAAGGTGAAAAGGTATCCCTCCCAAATGAGGTTGCTCCTATTACTCATTGTGATGATGATAATTGCTATACTATTGGTGCTATCCATACTATTAATGATGAGAGTGATTATGCTTATGATATGAAAAGGCCCAAGCTTGGGGATGCTATGTTTGATGAGAATGAAATGTTTGAGAATATATTTGCTGCAATTAATGTTTGTCCCAAGCTTGGGGATCCTATGTTTAATGAAGATGATATTTTTAGCCTCACAAGTTTTGATGAGCAAAATTATCATGATGATAGCATGCCTCCTATTTATGATGATTATATTGATGAAAGTGGGTTTGGAAGAGTGTCAACTTTAGGAAGTAATGATCCCACTATTTTGGAGGGTGTTGAACTTTATTGTGATAATTATGAAAGTGGATTTGGAGAGGTCATGACTTTATTTAGTGATGAATCCACTATTTCGGAAGAGGTTTCAATCGATTATGATGAGAACAAAGTTGCTACTTATCATAATTATTGTGATGATACTTATGCTATAAAAAGTAGTGATGATTATATTTATAAAAATTATCATGATTATGATTACCCTTTTTCTGAACTTTATTTTTTCAATGTGGAAACAATTTATAGTATTCGAGTTTCTTATGATACTCTCACTATTCCGAATGAGAAGAAAATTGCTTATGTGGAGAGTAATAAAAATTCTATGCTTGTAGATCATGAAAAGAATGCTTTATGTGATGGTTATATTGTTGAATTCATTCATGATGCTACTGAAAATTATTATGAGGGAGGAACATATGCTTGTTGGAATTGCAATAATATCAAGTTTCCTCTCTATGTGCTTAAAGTTTTAAAGTTATGCTTGTTTTGCCTTCCTATGCTAGTTGATTATTGTTCCCATAAGTTATTTGCTCACAAAATCCCTATGAATAGGAAGTGGGTTAGACTTAAATGTGCTAGTCATATTCTTCATGTTGCTCTTTTTATGTTTCAATTCTTATCTTTTATGTGAGCATCATTGAAATCATCATGCCTAGCTAGGGGCGTTAAACGATAGCGGTTGTTGGGAGGCAGCCCAATTTTATTTTTGTTCCTTGCTTTTTGGTTCTGTATAGTAATAAATAATTCATCTAGCCTCTGTTTAGATGTGTTTTCATGTTTTAATTAGTGTTTGTGCCAAGTAGAACCTTTGGGAAGACTTGGGGTGAAGTCTTTGTGATCTTGCTGTAAAAAACAGAAACTTTTGCGCTCATGAGATTAGCTGAAATTTTTTACTGGAGAGTGATTTTAGGATGATTATTTTTGCAGATGATTAATAAACAAATTCCTCACCTCCAGCAATTTATTTCAGAATTTTTGGAGTTACAGAAAAATTCGAATGATACAGATTACTACAGACTGTTCTGTTTTTGACAGATTCTGTTTTCATTGTGTTCTTTGCTTATTTTGATGAATCTATGAGTAGTATCGGAGGGTATGAACCATAGAGAAGTTGGAATACAGTAGATATTACACCAATATGAATTTAGAATGAGTTCACAACAGTACCTAAGTGGTGATTTATTTTCTCATACTAACGGAGCTTACGAGTTTTCTGTTGAGTTTTGTGTTGTGAAGTTTTCAAGTTTTGGGTAAAGATTCGATGGACTATGGAATAAGGAGTGGCAAGAGCCTAAGCTTGGGGATGCCCAAGGCACCCCAAGGTAATATTCAAGGACAACCAAGAGCCTAAGCTTGGGGATGCCCCGGAAGGCATCCCCTCTTTCGTCTTCGTTCATCGGTAACTTTACTTGGAGCTATATTTTTATTCACCACATGATATGTGTTTTGCTTGGAGAGTCATTTTATTTTCTTTTGTTTTGCTTGCTGTTTGAATAAAATACCAAGATCTGAAATTCTTAAATGTTAGAGAGTCTTCACATAGTTGCATAATTATTCGACTACTCATTGATCTTCACTTATATCTTTCGGAGTAGTTTGTCATTTGCTCTAGTGCTTCACTTATATCCTTTTAGAGCATGGCGGTGGTTTTATTTTGAAGAAATAGATGAACTCTCATGCTTCACTTATATTATTTTGAGAGTCTTAAACAGCATGGTAATTTTCTTTGGTTGTGAATTTAGTCCTAATATGATAGGCATCCAAGAGGGGTATAATAAAAACTTTCATATAAAGTGCATTGAATACTATGAGAAGTTTGATTCTTTATGATTGTTTTGAGATATGAAGATGGTGATATTAGAGTCATGCTAGTTTAGTAGTTGTGAATTTGAGAAATACTTGTGTTAAAGTTTGTGATTCCCGTAGCATGCACGTATGGTGAACCGTTATGTGATGAAGTCGGAGCATGATTTATTTATTGATTGTCTTCCTTATGAGTGGCGGTCGGGGACGATCGATGGTCTTTTCCTACCAATCTATCCCCCTAGGAGCATGCGCGTAGTACTTCGTTTCGATAACTAATAGATTTTTGCAATAAGTATGTGAGTTCTTTATGACTAATGTTGAGTCCATGGATTATACGCACTCTCACCCTTCCACCATTGCTGGCCTCTCTAATACCGCACACCTTTCGCTGGTATCATACACCCACCATATACCTTCCTCAAAACAGCCACCATACCTACCTATTATGGCATTTCCATAGCCATTCCGAGATATATTGCCATGCAACTTTCCACCGTTCCGTTTATTATGACACGCTCCCTCATTGTCATATTGCTTTGCATGATCATGTAGTTGACATCGTATTTGTGGCAAAGCCACCTTTATAATTCTTTCATACATGTCACTCTTGATTCATTGCACATCCCGGTACACCGCCGGAGGCATTCATATAGAGTCATATCTTGTTCTAAGTATTGAGTTGTAATCTTTGAGTTGTAAGTAAATAAAAGTGTGATGATCATCATTATTAGAGCATTCTCCCAGTGAGGAAAGGATGATGGAGACTATGATTCCCCCACAAGTCGGGATGAGACTCTGGACGAAAAAAGAGAAAAAATAGGCCATAATAAAAAGAGAAGGCCCAAAAAACAAAAAAATGAGAGAAAAAAAGAGAAGGGGCAATGCTACTATCCTTTTACCACACTTGTGCTTCAAAGTAGCACCATGATCTTCATGATAGAGAGTCTCCTATTTTGTCACTTTCATATACTAGTGGGAATATTCATTATAGAACTTGGCTTGTATATTCCAATGATGGTCTTCCCCAAATTGCCCTAGGTCTTCGTGAGCAAGAGAGTTGGATGCACACCCACTTAGTTTATTTTGTTGAGCTTTCATACACTTATAGCTCTTGTGCATCCGTTTCATGGCAATCCCTACTCACTCACATTGATATCTATTGATGGGCACCTCCATAGCCCGTTGATACGCCTAGTTGATGTGAGACTATCTTCTCCCTTTTTGTCTTCTCCACACAACCTCCATCATCATATTCCATTCCACCCATAGTGTTATGTCCATGGCTCACGCTCATGTATTGCGTGAAGATTGGAAAAGTAGAACATCAAAAGTATGAAACAATTTCTTGGCTTGTCATAGGGGTTGTGCATGATTTAAATATTTTGTGTGATGAAGATAGAGCATAGCCAGACTATATGATTTTGTAGGGATAGCTTGCTTTGGCCATGTTACTTTGAGAAGACATGATTGCTTTGTTAGTATGCTTGAAGTATTATTGTTTTCATGTCAATATTAAACTTTCGTCTTGAATCTTATGGATCTGAATATTCTTGCCACAATAAAGAAAATTACATTTATAATTATGTTAGGTAGCATTCCACATCAAAAATTCTGTTTTTATGATTTACCTACTCGAGGACGAGCAGGAATTAAGCTTGGGGATGCTTGATACGTCTCCAACATATCTATAATTTTTTATTGTTCCATGCTATTATATTATCCATCTAGGATGTTTTATATGCTATTTTATATGATTTTTGGGACTAACCTATTAACCTAGAGCCCAGTGCCATTTTCTGTTTTTTCCTCGTTTTTGAGTTTCGCAGAAAAGGAAAACCAAACGGAGTCCAATTGACCTGAAATTTGACGGAGATCGTTTTTGGACCAAAAGAAGCCCACGCATCATCAGAGGTGGGCCAGAAGAGTCCCGAGGCCCCCACGAGGGTGGGGGCGCGCCCTACCCCCTGGGTACGCCCCCTACCTCGTGGCCACATCGGGGACCCCCTGACTTGTTCCTGACGCCAACACCTCTTATATATACCCAAACTTCCAGAAAGAGACCTAGATCGAGAGTTCCGCCGCCGCAAGCCTCTGTAGCCACCAAAAACCAATCGGGACCCTATTCCGGCACCCTGCCGAAGGGGGGAATCCCTCTCCAGTGGCCATCTTCATCATCCCGGCGCTCTCCATGACGAGGAGGGAGTAGTTCACCCTTGGGGCTGAGGGTATGTACCAGTAGCTATGTGTTTGATCTCTCTCTCTCTCTCTCGTGTTCTTGAGGTGGTACGAGCTTGATGTATCGCGAGCTTTGCTATTATAGTTGGATCTTATGATGTTTCTCCCTCTCTACTCTCTTGTAATGGATTGAGTTTTCCCTATGAAGTTATCTTATCGGATTGAGTCTTTAAGGATTTGAGAACACTTGATGTATGCCTTTCATGTGCTTATCTGTGGTGACAATGGGATATTCACGTGATCTACTTGATGTATGTTTTGGTGATAAACTTGCGGGTTCCGTGACCTCGTGAACTTATGCATAGGGGTTGGCACACGTTTTCGTCTTGATTCTCCGGTAGAAACTCTGGGGCACTCTTTGAAGTTCTTTGTGTTGGTTGAATAGATGAATCTGAGATTGTGTGATGCATATCGTATAATCATACCCACGGATACTTGAGGTGACATTGGAGTATCTAGGTGACATTAGGGTTTTGGTTGATTTGTGCCTTAAGGTGTTATTCTAGTACGAACTCTATGATAGATCGAACGGAAAGAATAGCTACGTGTTATTTTACTGCGGACTCTTGAATAGATCGATCAGAAAGAATAACTTTGAGGTGGTTTCGTACCCTACCATAATCTCTTCGTTTGTTCTCCGCTATTAGTGACTTTGGAGTGACTCTTTGTTGCATGTTGAGGGATATTTATATGATCCAATTATGTTATGATTGTTGAGAGAACTTGCACTAGTGAAAGTATGAACCCTAGGCCTTGTTTCCTAGCATTGCAATACCGTTTTCGCTCACATTTATCATTAGTTACCTTGCTGTTTTTATATTTTCAGATTACAAAAACCTATATCTACCATCCATATTGCACTTGTATCACCATCTCTTCGCCGAACTAGTGCACCTATACAATTTACCATTGTATTGGGTGTGTTGGGGACACAAGAGACTCTTTGTTATTTGGTTGCAGTGTTGTTTGAGAGAGACCATCTTCATCCTACGCCTCCTACAGATTGATAAACCTTAGGTCATCCACTTGAGGGAAATTTGCTACTGGCCTACAAACCTCTGCACTTGGAGGCCCAACAACGTCTACAAGAAGAAGGTTGAGTAGTAGACATCAAGTATGTGGACTTGCTGAAAAGCTCTTATATTGAATCTTTCTGATGTTATGATAAATTGCAATTGCTTCAAGACCGAGATGATAGTTTGTTGGTTCTCAATGAAGTTTCTGTTTCATACTTGACATTGTGAATAGATTATTACTTGAGCATAAGAAATCATATGACAATATTTATATATGTTGCTGTTATAAGAATGATCATGATGCCCTCATGTCCTTATTTTATTTTATCGACACCTCTATCTCTAAACATGTGGACATATTTTTCGTGATCGGTTTCCGCTTGAGGACAAGCGAGGTCTAAGCTTGGGGGAGTTGATACGTCCATTTTGCATCATGCTTTTATATCGTTATTTATTGCATTATGGGCTGTTATTACACATTATGTCACAATACTTATGCCTATTCTCTCTTATTTTACAAGGTTTACATGAAGAGGGAGAATGCCGGCAGCTGGAATTATGGGCTGGAAAAGGAGCAAATATTAGAGACCTATTCTCCACAGCTCCAAAAGTCCTGAAACTTCACGGAGGCAGTTTTTGGAATTAATAAAAAATATTGGCGAAAGAATCAACCAGAGGGGGGCCACCCACCATCCACGAGGGTGGGGGCGCGCTCTACCCCCGGGCGCGCCACCTGCCTCGTGGGCCCCCTGGCAGGCCTCCGGTGCCCATCTTCTGCTATATAAAGTCTTTTACCCTGGAAAAAATCATAAGCAAGCTTTTGGGACAAAACGCCGCCGCCACGAGGTGGAACCTTGGCGGAACCAATCTAGGGCTCCGGCGGAGCTGATCTGCCGGGGAAACATCCCACCGGGAGGGGGAAATCATCATCATCGTCATCACCATCGATCCTCTCAGCGGGAGGGGGTCAATCTCCATCAACATCTTCACCAGCACCATCTCCTCTAAAACCCTAGTTCATCTCTTGTATCCAATCTTTGTCCCAAAACCTCAGATTGGTACCTGTGGGTTACTAGTAGTGTTGATTACTCCTTGTAGTTGATGCTAGTTGGTTTATTTGGTGGAAGATCATATGTTCAGATCCTTTATGCATATTAATACCCCCTCTGATTATGAACATGAATATGATTTGTGAGTAGTTACGTTTCTTCCTGAGGACATGGGAGAAGTCTTGCTATAAGTAGTCATGTGAATTTGGTATTCGTTCGATATTTTGATGAGATGTATGTTGTCTTTCCTCTAGTGGTGTTATGTGAACGTCGACTACATGACACTTCACCATTATTTGGGCCTAGAGGAAGGCATTGGGAAGTAATAAGTAGATGATGGGTTTCCAGAGTGACAGAAGCTTAAACCCTAGTTTATGTGTTGCTTCGTAAGGGGCTGATTTGGATCCATATGTTTCATGCTATGGTTAGGTTTACCTTAATACTTCTTTTGTAGTTGCGGATGCTTGCAATAGGGGTTAATCATAAGTGGGATGCTTGTCCAAGGAAGGGCAGCACCCAAGCACCGGTCCACCCACATATCAAATTATGAAAGTAACGAACGCGAATCATATGAGCGTGATGAAAACTAGTTTGACAATAATTCCCATGTGTCCTCGGGAGCGTTTTACTTCATATAAGAGTTTGTCCAGGATTGTCCTTTGCTACAAAAAGGATTGGGCCATCTTGCTGCACCTTATTTACTTTCATTGTTTACTACCCGTTACGAATTACCTTGTCGCAAAACTATCTGTTACCGGTAATTCCAGTGCTTGCAGAGAATACCTTGCTGAAAATCGCTTATCATTTCCTTCTCCTCCTCGTTGGGTTTGACACTCTTACTTATCGAAAGGACTACGATAGATCCCCTATACTTGTGGGTCATCATACCCACAACACAAAAGAATAAAATCGCTCTTCAAAACTCATTGATGCAAGATACAGACAAGCAATACTTTGATGTAAGACAACCGTATGAGGATGGAATATGTAAGAAAAACAGGATGGCGTGACATATTCATAGCTACGATGTGTAAACTAAGCAGAAGGATTTTCAAGAAAATAGAAGTAATGCAAGCTAGACACCATAAGACCGATGCAACCAATATCACTTTGCCAAGTTAAAAGTGTCTTGTCATAAGTGGCATTTCGGAAAATTAGAAGCAGTACAACATAGAAATCAATGCAAGATGCAACCACTATCAAACTGCCATGTTAAAAGCGTCCAATCATGAGTGACTGATGCGGGATACACAACAGCAGTACTTTGATGTAAGAACATGGTATTATAGATAGATGCAGGGTATTCTAGACATAGAAAGGCATGTCATATGCACATGTATAACATATAAACTCAGCAGGTGCAATTTAATCAAAATAGAAGAAATACAGGCTAGCCAACATATGCAACATGAAACCAATTATCACACTGTCAACTTAGAGCAAGCACCTGTGATGGTGGAGTACGGGAGATGAACTCATCATGTAGACTTGGGACTTCAACTTCATTAGCAGTGGCAGTAGCAAATCTAGAGAGTCTCTATTTGCGTTGGTGCGGAGGACCACCAACATCCACTAACTTACTCGTTTCCTTCCTATTTTCTGATATTGCCTTATGAAGTCAAAACCACAAGAGGATGAATAAAATTAGCTCTGCATAACTAGTTGATGCATTATACAGACGAACACTACTTTGATGTAAGCCAAGCGCAAGATAGGAGGATGGAATATATACAAAAAAAGACAGCATTGCATATTCACACGTATGATAGGAGGATGGAATATGTATGAAAAACAGTAAGCAGAAGGCATTTCAACAAAATTAGAAGAAATGAAAGCTAGGCACCATATGAACATGCAACCAATATCACTCTATCAGGTAAAAAGTGTCTCGTCGTAAGTGCCATTTCAAGAAATTAGAAGCAGTACAAGCTAGAAGACAATGCAAGATGCAACCTACATCACACTCCCAAGTTAAATGTGTCTTATGGGTAAGTGATCATTGCAGGTATAAGTTGTAGGCTACGCAGATGCAATTCAACATAATCAGAAGCAACACAAAGTAGACATAACACGGAACACGCAACCACATATAACAGTTCCAAGTTAGAGCAAGCACCAGTGAAAGATGGTGGATGTCACCTAGAGGGGGGTGAATAGGCGCTTTAAAATAATTATGGTTTAGGCTTGAACAAATGCGGAATAAAACTAGTGTTTAATTTGTCAAGCACAAAACCTAAATCAACTAGGCTCACCTATGTGCACCAACAAGTTATGCTAACCAAGATAAACAACTAAGTGATAGCAAGATATATAACATGTCATACTATGGCTATCACAAAGTAAAGTGCATAAGTAGAGGGCTCGGGTAAGAGATAACCGAGGCACGTGGAGATGACGATGTATCCCGAAGTTCACACGCTTGCGGATGCTAATCTCCGTTTGGAGTGGTGTGGAGGCACAATGCTCCCCAAGAAGCAACTAGGGCCAACGTAATGTCCTCACGCCCTTGCACAATGCAAGATGCCGTGATTCCACTAAGGGGCCGTTGAGGGAGGTCACCGAACCAGTACAAATGGCAACCCTTGGGGCGGTCACCGGAACCCGTACAAATTGCTTGGGGCGATCTCCACAACCTAACTGGAGACCCCGACACTTGCCCGGGGCTTTACACCATAATGATTGAGCTCTGAAGCACCACCAACCATCTAGGGCGCCCAAGCACCCAAGAGGAACAAGCCCTAGGGTACCAAGCACCCAAGAGTAATAAGCTTCTCAACTTTTCACTTTCACGTATCACCGTGGATAACTCAAACCGATGCAACTAATGCAATGGAAAGGGCACACGGAGTGCCCAAGTCCCTCAGTCCCAAATCCCACCAAAGCAACGAAAGCTATGGAGGAAAATGAGAGGAAGAACAAGAAGGAGAACACCAAGAACTCCAAGATCGAGATCCAAGGGGTTCCCCTCACATAGAGGAGAAAGTGATTGGTAGAAATGTGGATCTAGATCTCCTCTCTCTTTTCCCCCAAAAACTAGCAAGAATCCATGGAGGGATTGAGAGATAGTAAGATCCAAGAGGTCAATAATGGTGGGCGAAAAACTTGCTCATATTTCTTAGGTTGGAGGTGGAAGAAGGGGGTATAAATACCCCCAAGAAAAATATGACCGTTGTACCCCGGGCACCCGGACAAAAGGGGTCCGGGCACCCGCACAACCCAGAGAAAAAGCCACTAAACTCCGGGCACCCGGGGGGAAAACCCCGGGCTCCCGGACGAACAAGGGAAGCACAGCGGCATGTGGGCCGGGCACCTGGAGGGGGCCGAGAGGAGGAGGCGGAGGAGCCCGGGCACCCGGGGTGATCAGAGGAGGAGAGGGAGCACCCCGGATGACCCCGAGCACCCGGGGGGCGAGACCCTGGGCGCCCGGACCGGCCAGAGAGGTCACTATGGAGGGGCTCGGGTGACCCCGGGCACCCACACTAGGCAGAGAGATGCGGGAACAGGTAAATTTGAAATGGCCACAACATTTGTAAACGAACTCCGAATTTGATGAAACCAAGTTTGTTGGAAAGCTAGAGACAAGGGCTAACACAATATTGATAGAAATTTCAAGAAATAGAAATTGAGAAAATACCCAAAATAAAATGGTGAGAACCCTTTCTTAAATAAGACCGGTAGAAACTCCAACACCAAAAACGCAAAAGAAGATGCATAGGAAATCGGTTTTCGATGAACTAGAGCTTGTCATGAAGATAACCACAAGCTCTAAAACCTCACAAAGAGAAAATCCAAAAAAGAACCAAGAAATATGATGGTGCCAAGAATGCAATGGTTTGAGCTCTCACCGAACGATACGATCAAGCTAGTCACTCGAGAGCCCCCGTTGATAATATGGCTATCGATCCTATAATCCGGTCTCCCAACTAACACCATGAGACCGGTAAAATAGAAGACCTATCAAGAACAAACCTTTTCCTTGCACATAGTCCACTTGAGCTAGATGGTGACGGTTTTGACTCCCTCAAGTTGGACCACCTTTCTTGATTGCACTAGCTTGATGAAGACTAGTAGATTGCTCCCGCATACTACACTATGGGTGAGCCACTCCTTGGCGCATCTTCACAAGTCCATTGCCACCACAATGGACGGCAAGCATCAAGGACATGATCTCTTCATGATGCTCCACTTGAACTTACACACCGCAATCTTGATGACGATCGCCACTTGATGTCATCCTCTCCATGGGTTGTATGATATCTTCCTCTTGACGCAAGCCCATGGGAACATACCTAACCCCCATAGAACTCTCACGTTGACCATGGGTTAGTTCACAAAGCGTAATAGACAATGCTTACCATACCATGGGATCACTTGATCCCTCTCGGTACATCTTGCATGCTTTCCGAGTTGATCAGCTTGATTCACTCTTTGACTTAGTCTTGATCAACCTCTCACATGACCAATCTATAGATAATTCCTTGAGTAGCACCTTGATCATCACATAATCTCATTGAAACCAACAAATGGACCTCAAGAAAAGCCTATGGACAAATCCTTCAAATATAACTCAATGCAACCATTAGTCCATAGAGAATGTCATCAATTACCAATACCACACATGGGGGCACCACATGTTCTTTCAATCTCCCCCATTTTGGTAATTGATGACAATCACTTTCAAGAGAGTTTATATAAGGAATTATGCATCACCATGCAATGAAACAACCAATGATGCATGTGTATGAGATGCAAATGCTTAGGAACAAAACCAAAGCAAGAAAAAATAACTCTGTAAACTTCTCCACAAAAACTCTCTGAAACTTCTCCCCCATTGGCATCGATTCCCAAAATGGGCGAAAAAGCTTAGAAGGCTAATATAAATTGTGTTCCTCCATAGATATCCAAAGGTAAATACTTGGAGGAAGACAAACTATATTGAGGCACAAAGATTGCTAAAGAATGATATGCCACAAAGATACAACAAAGAGAGAAACAAGCAATCAAGAAATCAAGCAATCAAAAGATGCCAATTGAAGCAAGCTATCAAAGGATACCAATTGAACCAACTAGACCACGTGCCACATGAATAAAAGATATTATGATATGAGCAAAGGAGTGTTCTAGAGAAACTAGAGAAGCTCCCCATGATTTGTGCACTCCTTAGAATATTTGCATTAGGATACCAAGTGCACAAAATAGGATCGTCACTCCCCCAAGATCAATAGAACCTCACGACAAGTGCAAGAGAGCAAAGGAGTGTTCTAAAGACACTAGTGAAGCTCCCCATGATTTGTGCACTCCTTATAATATTTGCATTAGGATACCAAGTGCACAAAATAGGATCATCACTCCCCGAAAATCAATAGAAACTCACAACAAGTGCAAGTGAGCATGTAGGAAACAAAGCCTAGCACTTGAGAAAGAAATACGAAGTGAAGAAAAGATACCAAATGAATAAATCATCACTTGGAGGATATCAACTGAAAGATACATCAAGGAATGAGTTGTCCATTGTACACACGAAAAGAAAGATATCAAACTCCCAAAAGAGAGAATGGTTGCAAACAAACCAAGTGCTCTACAAAGTTTCATGATGGCACAAAGTACCAAAAAGAAACGGTTTGCATTCCACCAACACACACTTGATAAGGATCACAAGGTGAGTGTTCTATAGAAAATAGGATAGCTCCACCACGAGTTGTGCATTATAGAGAATTTGCTTCTGAATACAAAAATGCAAAATGTGGGATCACCACTTTCACTATATCAAGAATACACTAGACAAGATCAAGAAAACAACAAGATCCTCAAGTGGCACAGAAGGCAGTGGAAGTTCACACAATCTTGGAAAGAGATAAGGCAAATGAAAACAAAATCCGATGAAGATGATCAATAATTTCGACCTCACATAAGTGAGTACCAATTGTCAAAAGACAAGAAGTATTTGGAAATGATTCCTGGTGGTAGATAGAAGGAAATCCAATATCATCTTCACACCAAGAACAAGAAAACTGCAACTTGTAGAGCTAACATGTCACGTAGAACAAGATAATTTACAATATCAACTCTAGGTGACAATATCTCAAATGTACACATTTTCTAGGCTTGTAATATACACAAACCATATTACTCCCCCATAATGTGATATGCAAGAAAACTTAACAAGAGGCAATAAAAGGATCCAACAAGAGATAATTAATTGACTATTTAGATTTGAATTTGTGATGAGAAGACATACCTGATAGTGACTAGATAAGCTTGCAATATCAATACTAGGTGGTATTCCTCATGTACACACATTTTTGGGACCGTGAGGTGCACAAAGCACATCACTCCCCCAAAATGGGTGTTCAATTAATCTCTCACAAGAGCCAATTAAGATACAAACAAAATGCAAAAGGCTCAACACATAACTCACACGTACATGAAGTGCAAACCAACATACACATACTTGATTACTCAAGATAAGCAAATTGGAAGCACACATATGCAAACACATGCAAGGTACAAAACCAAAACCTGCAAAGGGGCAAGTAACTTTCAATGTAAACAATTTAAGTACTAGTTACCGCAAGGGGGCACATTGGATATGAGATAGAAACTTGATAACCCAAATGACTTGGCTTGAGGCAATATGAATGATGAAGACCGCTTAATTCTTCATAATGTAGCCAAGTCTCCAAAGCCCTCCAAAGACACCTATTGATCAAGTTTGAGCTTGTTGGTCCCCAACGAAGTTGGGTCCTAAGAGGTTAGTCACAATAAGCTTGGCAACCCAAATGGTTCTTTGCTTCAAACCACTTTGAGTACCAAGAAACTTGGCGAACACATTGCCAACCTTATCCTTCCCAAGAGAATATATATCATCAATAATAATTGGGTTGGATAAGTTACCACTAGTGCATGAAGAAGCGAGGTGACATTTCTCACTCCATAGGTAGCAACGTCTACTCTTCACTTTCTTCTCACTTGATTTCTCACCTTGAGAAGCATTAGCTTGAGCTTTCTTGGGAAGAGGCCTTTCTTCAACTTGAGGTTGAGCATGAGAAAGAATTTGTGGCCGCTTCGCTTGTTGCTTGTCACTAATGGCCTTCTTCTTCTTCTTCAAAGGGCAATATCTAACATGATGCCCTTCAATTTTGCACTTGAAGCAAATGATCTTGGCAAAATTCTTGACTAGTTTTTGGCCCTTCTTCTAGTTGCTCTTGGACTTCTTATTATTGGAGTTGAATCCAAGTCCACCTTTGTCATTGGGGGATTTTTGCACACTCAACATATTGTTGAGTGTGGCCTTCCCTTCATGACACTTTTCCATGTCTTTCTTCAAAGAAGTGACTTCGACCTTGAGCTCTTTGATTTCCTCTACATGGTTTGTCTCAACACAAGCACTATAGGAAGTATAAGCTTCATCGTTAGAGCAACAAGGCAAGGAAAGCAATTCATCACAAGATGTACCAATGTTATGCATGGATGAATTAAGAGGACTAGCACAAGGCAATTTAGCAATTTGACTAAAAGTAGTGCTGGTATCCACATGAGGCTCACTAGATATTACCTTAGAAATCATGGCCTCATGAGCTATCTTTAGCACATTATGGGATACTAGAAAATCATCATGAGAGCTTGAGAGCTTTTCATGGCTTTCTTCCAATTTCCCATAATTGCTAGATAGCAACTCAAGTTGAGCCCGTAGCTCAACATTCTCCTTCAAAGTGGATGCTTCACAAGTAATAGAGTTAGTAGAACAAGCATCATCATTAACAACAATAGGAGAAGACAACTTGTCAAGCTCTTTTAAATAAGAAGCTTCAAGTTGAGCATGAGACTCGGTGAGTTTGATGAGCTCACCCTTGATGACCCTTGAGCCATTTTCGAGGTGCTCAAAATCCTCAAGGAGTCTAGCATGAGCAACTTCAAGCTTAGAATTTTTACTTTTAAAAACATTGGCCACCTCAAGAGCTCTATCATGAGATTCCTTCACTCTAGATAATTCTAGAGCAAAAGTCTCCTCAAGAGATTCCTTGGTGGTTTGTTCAAGTTCAAGAGCTTGGGAGAGGTCCGCAATCGCATTAGCGTAATCACACTCACGACCTTCCATTTTATTAATGGTGACCTCATGCTCCTCAAGACGAGATTCCAACTCATCAATATAGTTCTTGCCCTCAATAGCAATAGACATGATTTCCATGAAGTTGGAACGAGCAATTTTATTCTTCAGAAGAGCTTTAAAATCATTTCCCCCTTAATTTTTAAGGAGGCAACATTATCATTCTCTTCATCATAATCAACATCATCATCATTCTTTCCATCATAAATAACATCACAAGATATATTGGGATTCAGAGTGGGAGATACCTTTGAAGCCTTGGCCATAAGGCAAAATGCAATAGATGATGATATAGGATCCCTTGAAGCACCATTCAAGACCACATCTTGTTCCATGGGGTGTTGGGTTTCCTCTACATTGTTAGCACAACAATTCGAGGAAATAGGTGCCTTTTTATCATGGCAACAAGATATAGCAAGCATATCATCATGAGATTTAGTCAAGCAATTTCTACATGATATGCAAGGACTATCAACACAAGCATGAGAAACATTTGGAGTGCTTGAAGTGCTAAAGTCCAAAGATGAAGCATTGCAATAAGAAAGTGATGAAGGATTATCAACAATAAGCCCACTATCATTATTGCAATGAACACCACTACTCACCATGTCATTACCTTGTGACAAACCACATTTAGGTGAAGTAGAAGAAGTTGAGAACACAACGCGGCCGGAGGTGGAGGGATAACAATCATCCCCACAAAACTTGGTCATGCCATATTTATCTTGAAGCTTTGTCCACAACTCATGAGCATCCCGGAACGACATGAGTTGAAATATAACTACATTGCTCAAAGCATCAAAAAGCACATTAGAAGCTTGAGCATTGAGATAAGAGTTTTTCACATCCTCTAAAGAAAATATTTGGGATCCTTCGGAGGAGAAAAACCCATATCTACAATTTTCTCTAAATTTGGGTCCATGACCCTAAAGAGATTAAGCATGTGAATTACCCAAACATCAAAATTTGTGCCATCGAAACTAAGAGTGTCATAGAATCCTAAACCCCTAGCCGACATCCTTACTCTCTAGGCAGTAAAGCCCTATAAAGAGAGACGAGGCTCTGATGCCAATTGAAAGATGGTGGATGTCGCCTAGAGGGGGGGTGAATAGGCGCTTTAAAATAATTACGGTTTAGGCTTGAACAAATGCGGAATAATACTAGCATTTAATTTGTCAAGCACAAAACCTAAATCAACTAGGCTCACCTATGTGCACCAACAAGTTATGCTAAGCAAGATAAACAACTAAGTGATAGCAAGATATATAACATGTCATACTACGGCTATCACAAAGTAAAGTGCATAAGTAGAGGGCTCGGGTAAGAGATAACCGAGGCACGTGGAGATGACGATCTATCCCGAAGTTCACACCCTTGCGGATGCTAATCTCCGTTTGGAGCGGTGTGGAGGCACAATGCTCCCCAAGAAGCCACTAGGGCCACTGTAATCTCCTCACACCCTTGCACAATGCAAGATGTCGTGATTCCACTAAGGGACCCTTGAGGGTGGGCACCGAACCTGTACAAATGGCAACCCTTGGGGGCGGTCACCGAACCCGAACACTTTGGCAACCCTTGGGGGCGGTCACCGGAACCTGTACAAATTGCTTGGGGCGATCTCCACAACCTAATTGGAGACCCCGACACTTGCCTGGGGCTTTACACCATAATGATTGAGCTCCGAAGCACCACCAACTGTTTAGGGCGCCTAAGCACCCAAGAGGAACAAGCCCTAGGGTACCAAGCACCCAAGAGTAATAAGCTTCTCAACTTTTCACTTTCACGTATCACCGTAGATAACTCAAACCGATGCAACTAATGCAATGGCAAGGGCACACGGAGTGCCCAAGTCCCTCACTCCCAAACCCCACCAAAGCAACAAAAGCTATGGAGCAAAATGAGAGGAAGAACAAGAAGGAGAACACCAAGAACTCCAAGATCTAGATCCAAGGGGTTCCCCTCACATAGAGGAGAAAGTGATTGGTGGAAATGTGGATCTAGATCTCCTCTCTCTTTTCCCCCCAAAACTAGCAAGAATCCATGGAGGGATTGAGAGATAGCAAGATCCAAGAGGTCAACAATGGTGGGGGAAAAACTTGCTCATATTTCTTAGGTTGGAGGTGGAATAAGGGGGTATAAATACCCCCAAGAAAAATATGACCGTTGTACCCCGGGCACCCGGACAAAAGGGGTCCGGGCACCCGCACAACCCAGAGAAAAAGCCACTAAACTCCGGGCACCCGGGGGGAAAACCCAGGGCACCCGGACGAACAAGGGAAGCAAAGCGGCATGGGGGTTGGGTACCCGGGGGTCCCAACCCCGGGCACCCGGAGGGGGCCGAGAGGAGGAGGCGGAGGAGCCCGGGCACCCGGGGTGATCAGAGGAGGAGAGGGAGCGCCCCGGATGACCCCGGGCTCCGGGGGGGCGAGACCCCGGGCACCCGGACCGGCCAGAGAGGTCACGATGGAGGGGCTCGGGTGACCCCGGGCACCCGCACTAGGCAGAGAGATGCAGGAACTGGTAAAATTGAAATGGCCACAACTTTTGTAAACGAACTCCGAATTTGGTGAAACCAAGTGTGGCACCCCGGCTTAGAGCGACCAGTTTACCATGCATTGCCAGCCCAGAGACCATGTCTTCTGGCAACACACAACATCTTGGTACAGAAAACAACTGCTTTATTGATGCTAGCGGAACAAAGTTTATATTACAACAGCTGTCGAGGCCTAGCGGCACACCCGGTGCGGCTGAACAATATGTACATTATTTAGTGAACATAAAGGGGCCTCGATCAGAACAACTACGTGGCAGCGGAATAACGTTGCAGCGGAAGCTCCATATCACAGGGACACCGATGTGGACACGATCTAGACTTGAGCAGCGCTCCTCTCCAACGAGACTTTCCTGAAATCTGGTATGACACGCCAGGTCAGTACATTGAATGCACTTGCAAGCTCACAACAGGCATAATCATAATGGCAAACAATATCATGATACTTAACCAATTATTAATAATGCAACACTATATGTCAAACATGCTGTGATCATGCTCGAACGTCCCTCGGGACAACTTACCCACCGTGATCATTCTCGGATCACAAACAAGCCACCAACGTGGTCTTAACAAGAGTAACTCGTGATCCTTACGGCGATCACAACCACGACCAATATCTGGTCCCGAATATCTCGATGGCCTTTCTGCCATACTCAACAATCCAAAGTTCATAGCTTAGTGTGCACATTTTATTAAACATTGACGCATGGTGGGACCTACTATGAGGTGTCCGTGACCGTGGACGGCACCCAATCGAGCACATCCTTTACTTTGCTCGGGTCCACGGCTATACCTTCGGCTGATAGTACATGTCCGAGAAACCCAACTTGCTTGAGCCAAAATTCACATTTACTGAATTTGGCGTATAGCTGATGGTCGCGGAGTCGTTGTAGCACTACTCGGAGGTGATCCTTGTGCTCTTCTTCACCCTTGGAGTAAATGAGGATGTCATCGATGAAGACTACCACGAATTTGTCGAGGAAGTCCATGAATACTTTGTTCATCATATGCATGAAGAAAGCAGGGGCATTGGTGAGACCAAAGGACATCACGGTATATTCGTAAAGACCGTACCGAGTAGTGAATGCGGTCTTAGGAATATCCTCCTTTTTAATCTTGAGCTGATGATATCCGGTCCGTAAATCGATCTTAGAGAATACTTTAGCCCCACTGAGCTGATCAAACAGATCATCAATCCTTGGCAGCGGATATTTATTTTTGATAGTGACCTCATTCAGCTGGCGGTAATCTACGCACATACGGAGACTGCCATCCTTTTTGTCCACGAAAATAGCAGGTGATCCCCATGGTGAAGAGCTGGGACGAATATATCCTTTCTGGAGCAATTCATCAAGCTGTTTCTTTAGCTCCACTAATTCTGATGAGGGCATCCGGTAATACTTCTTGTATAACGGTGTAGTCCCGGGCACAAGATCTATTGAAATTCCAGTTCCTGATCTGCTGGCATGCCTAGCAGTTCTTCTGGAAATACATCAGGGTACTCGCTGACCACAGGAATAAATTCCAATTCAGCCACAGCGGTGCAAACCAATTCTTGCTTGGGTATATTCTTGCGACTGTAGAATTTGATAGTCTGCCCATTCAGACTGGTCAAAGTGACTTCTCGGGTTGCGCAGTTTATGCAAACTTGATATTTGGTCAACCAATTCATACCCAATATAATATCCAACTTTTCAGACTCAATGATTATCAGAGAGGTTGGAAAGTAGACTCCGTTGATATTGATTTCCAGATCACGACAGACCAGATTGCTCTTGATTATAGATCCCGGGGTTTGTACCAGCATATTTTTGCCCAAAAGCGTGCAAGGAAAGTTGTTTTGGGCAGCAAAACTCCGAGAAATAAAAGAATGGGAAGCCCCAGAGTCAAATAAAATTAAGGCAGGTATGTCATTAACAGAAAACATACCAATGACGACTTCTAGCTTCTCTTGGGCTTCATCGGCGGAGATATGATGCACGTGCCCAGTGAAGTTTTGCTGGATTGGCCATGACTCCATAAAGTTGACTTGTGGCCTGATTAGGGCATTCGCCTTGTTGTTCTTGGGGCACTGTCTGGCATAATGTTCGTGCTGCCCACAATTAAAGCAAGAATTATTGCGCTGACGCTCTTCATGTATTGGGTTGGTCACGACATTCTTGACTTGAGTGGTGGTCTTGTTAACATTCTGCTGCCAATTTGGCTTGTATTCCACCTGAGTCTGCTGCCAGGTACGAGCCTTTTGCACTGGTTGCCCATCCTTCTTTGGCTCAAACTTACGCTTGTTGTCATTGTTAACAGGCCTATTATCTGCTATAAGCTTGTGCTCCCAATCAGCAATGAAAGCCTTGTTCACCAGAGTTTGGAAATCTGGGAAATCAAGCATACTGACAGTACACCGGAGTTGCGGATTTAGGCCTCCAAGAAATCTTTCAATCTTCCTTTCTTCAGTGGCCACGTCATAAAGAGAGTAACAGGCCAGATGATTGAATTTTTGCAAATATTCAGCCACAGACTGATTTCCTTGGACGAGTGCGAGAAATTCACGCTGCTTGGTCTTCATAACTCCAATAGGGATATGATATTTTCGAAACTGATCCTTAAACTTTTCCCAGGTGATTTCCTCATCAACCGGCCACATGGATTTTGTATTTTCCCACCATATGGCAGCTGCGCCTTCAAGGTAATGAGTTGCAAATGGAACTTTATCATTTTCTTCAGTACGAGCAATCCCAAGCTTTTTCTCAATGGTGCGCAACCAATCGTCTGCATCCAATGGGTCAACAATCTGACTGAATCTGGGTGGCTTGGTCCTCTGAAAATCTGACAGCTTTGAGTGATGACCGTTCTGATTTCCATTCTGTCCAACCATAGCTTGCACACTTCTTAATATTTCAATCAGATCATTGTTCCGTCTTTCCTCAAACATACGCAGAATTTTCTCGGTGGAGGGCGGATTAGGCGGTGGAGGTGGTGGCGGAACGTACAGCTCGGGAGAATGTCCTGCCTGTCGTGCGGAACGACGAACAAGAGTTCCCTCATGAACGTTGCTACTGCTGCCTCCCCGCGTCATCCTACTATGGATTTTTCCCAAGACAACGCAATCGAGATGAGAAACATCCAAGAATAAAATTGGGGAAAAGCCAGCAACAAATCATGGAAGAAAACAAAAGAGCGAAGAAAATACGGCGAATAAAGTCCCAACATAATTATACATAGACTCATACATGAAAGATAAACAACATGCCAGGTTCAACTACTCTCATACATGCAACGAAACATCATGACTCGTACGACTACATCCGTACATCATCCGGACGACTGCGAATACTCAAAGATACTACTGCTCTGCTGGTGCTGCGGTGTCCTCCCCTGAAGCGGTCTCGGATCCCGAACTGACGTGGTTAACGGAAACCTCCGGGTTAAAGGTAACACGACGGCGCTGCCTCGAGGGATCTCCCTCAGGGGCAGGGGTAGGATGAAGCATCGGGGCTATAGGAGTAGCGAGAAGTGAAATCCACTCAACAGGAGTACTGAGAGGATTCATGGCCGAGACACCAGTGCTACTCGGAGGAGTAACCGGCGAAATACGGGAACTTAAACTGGCTGGAATATAAGGGGTAAATCCCAGAGAAGATGGAGTGGTGGCAGATCTAGTAGTGACTAAAGCAACGGCTAAAGCAGTACGGGCACGAGTCAGCTCTCGAGCCAGCTCATGGATCATCAAATAGCTAGCAGTGACATAACGAGCAAGGTGGCTAGCAACGCTATCAGACTCCGGATCAATGATAGGGAAACGGACACGGCCGTTGTCGTGCAGAGATGGGTAGTAATAGAAACCTGGGTGGTTCTGCATTCGGACCTGGTTGTAGCGAAGCTCGACAAGGACCTCGACTGCAGCAAACTGGACAGCCTGAGAAGCGGTGGAGGCGTATCCGCTCCGAGAAGTACGAGAGTGACCACTGCGTGATACTCATACACTGAATCAGCTAGATGCTCCCGGTACACACAATAGACTGGGTCATCTCCGAGAGGGTACAGCCGACGCCACACGTTGCGAAGGAGGTGCGGTGACGTGTACGGTATCAGCTGCAACTGGCACGGATACGGCACCGGAGCCATCTACACCCGCAACCATTAGTAGGTTAGCATAAAAATTTATAAGCCAAATGCATGCAATGCAACAACCAGCAAAACTAACTACCGGCACTCAACTTAAACTCGTATCTAACGGCCAGTTAACACGTCGTATGCTAGCGTGGCCTATAGTCAGCGCGGCTCTGATACCAAGCGTTGTGGCAGCCCGGCTTAGAGCGACCGGTTTACCATGCATTGCCAGCCCAGAGACCATGTCTTCTGGCAACACACAACATCTTGGTACAGAAAACAACTGCTTTATTGATGCTAGCGGAACAAAGTTTATATTACAACAGCTGTCGAGGCCAAGCGGCAGACCCGGTGTGGCTGAACAATATGTACATTATTTAGTGAACATAAAGGGGCCTCGATCAGAACAACTACGTGGCAGCGGAATAACGTCGCAACGGAAGCTCCATAACACAGGGACACCGATGTGGACATGATCTAGACTTGAGCAGCGCTCCTCTCCAATGAGACTTTCCTGAAATCTGGCATGACACGCCAGGTCAGTACATTGAATGCACTTGCAAGCTCACAACAGGCATAATCATAATGGCAAACAATATCATGATACTTAACCAATTATTAATAATGCAACACTATATGTCAAACATGCTGTGATCATGCTCGAACGTCCCTCGGGACAACTTACCCACCGTGATCATTCTTGGATCACAAACAAGCCACCAACGTGGTCTTAACAAGAGTAACTCGTGATCCTTACGGCGATCACAACCACGACCAATATCTGGTCCCGAATATCTCAATGGCCTTTCTGCCATCCTCAACAATGCAAAGTTCATAGCTTAGTGTGCACATTTTATTAAATGTTGACTCATGGTGGGACCTACTACGAGGTGTCCGTGACCGTGGACTCGGCTATATATATTATACACTCTGCAGAGGTAGCACACTGTACCCACACCACGAAACCCATGGCCTCGCACTCCCATTCGGGTGGACCAACGGCATTCCGACGAAACCCTTCCATTGCCATGACACTCTCCCGGCCACTCCGACCAAATCCCCAATGGGCTAGTCCTGGGTGGCCCCGTGTCTACCAAAGACACACCGACCACCGTCGTGGCAAAAACGATCCCACTCAAGGACCCGGTACCATAATCTCAACAACGGGCACACAAGGTCATGCCTGCTTACCGGGCCAGGGTAAGCACGACGTAACCTTCCCTAGTTGGAGGCACCGACCAAAGGCAATGTCAGTGGACCGAATCAAGGCCTTCCCACAAAGGCAAATGTGGTTGCACTGGAAAAAACTCGATTCAGCGGCACCATGACCCAGTCAACGGTATATTCAAGTTGAGTTATATTCAGGTTCAACTTAAAATGAAAATGACCGGTGTCATAGCATGCCATGAAAGGCTAAACTACACATGCATCACTTAATAACGAAAATGACCGATGTCATCCATATTCACACTAAGCATAAACATCAACAACTCATATTACTTTGCTGATCAAGATAACTCACATATTAACCAAAATATTTTGCAGCAAGTTTTATTATTTTCTCATGCAAGAACGTAACTCCGATTAATTTCTCATATGAATAACAAAGATTTTACCACACACAAATCCTAATTTCTTTACCAGCCAAGTGAGGTTCAAACATTCTGTAAGTCAAGTAAAATGACTAAACAAGTACTTAACAGAATATTTTCTAGCAAATTTTTATCATTTTATTTATGCAAGAACATAACTTTAAATAATTAATAACATGCATAACAAAATTTATTTCTATCATCACCACAAATAGATCCTAGCTTTGCTCCACATTCTGTAAATCAAGCATATTAACTAGCAAACACTTAACAAAATATAAATAACACAATAGTTATTTAAATGCATGGATTAACCATTTCATTCAAGTAAGAAAATCATAAATATTGAAATGACACCATGAAAATTTTGTTGTGGCTTGCCTTAGTGCAGATGAGGTTCACAAGCCTTCTGGTGATCCTCAAGACAAGCCTCACCGTCTGAAAATAATTTTAAACACAAAAAGAAAATAGCAAGAACACTTCTAAAAATCACCAGAAATTCTAAACAGCTCAGAAAAATCTCATCTTTGGTGAGCTGCTAGATTTCTTTGCAAAGAACAAGATGCAAAAAGAATCAATTCATTTGGACTTATGGTTGAGGAGTTATGTCTGTTTGAAGTGTTCTGTAACTTCAAATGAATTTCAATAAAAATAAACAGGTTGGGGTGTGGCGTCGAAGGCGTAAACCCCAGGGGTGCCACCACAAGTACCGCTTCGCGCGCGCACAAAGTGGCTGACTAGCGGGCCCCGCTAGTCAGGTTAGGAGGAGGGGGAGAAGGAAACAGAGGGAGTCGCAGCTCCGCCGGAGCTCTCGCCGGCGACGAGGACTCCTTGGCCAAAACGAGAGGGAGGGATGGCAAGAGGGGGTTGAGGCGCACCTGCCCATACCCGTAGCATAGCTAGGGGCGGTCGGACGGCGTCGGAATCAACCTCGCAAGCAGAGGCAGAACACGGTGGTCGTCGGAGATGAAGAAGACGGCGAGCAGAGGCAACTCCAGGGGCTCCAGAGGGGCGGAACGGCCTCACCGGAGAGGGGCGGAGGCCCTGGAAGGGTCGCCCTGGCCTGGGAGGGGCTGGAGCTACCGCGGCGACCAGAGGGGATCGCCGGCGAGCTCGAGCTCGGGGACGGCGGCCCAAGGCCTGCCCGGCCGGGCTACGGCTTCCTACTCGCTTGTGAGGTGTGTGGGAGTGTTGGATGGTGCTCGAGGAGGATGGGGGCGGCTCCATTTATAGGCGAGCGACGAGGGGGTTTCGGGCTCCGCCGGTGGACACCTGTCCACGACGCCCGACGACGAGCGGCGTCAGTGAGAGGGGAAGAAGGCGACGCAGGTCACGCGGCAATTGTTGGCGGACGGAGACGAGCACAGGAATGAGGAGAAGGCGACGAGCACAGTGCGCACCGCACTGTTGGGTTGGCCGGAGCGTGCCCATGCTCGCTGCGGCGAGCTCCGGCGTCTGCGATCGCTAGAGGGGAGTTAAGGGAGTTGAGATGAAGATGGTGGCAAAGTTTGGCGCGCTACGGCAGTCGGGGAAGCGGGCATGCGCGAAACAGAGCGCGTAGACACGCATGCCAGCACCCCTGGACGAACGCGGTCACCGCGTGGACTATGACATCAGGCCAAGCTAAGCCTAAACTTCATGTCTGGCGTGTTGTTCGTGGTAGTTTGAGATGTTACCACACTTTGGTTTGGATCCAGGTGCAGTAGAGAAGTTTTTACACGCCAGGTAAGTTTCTGGTCAGTAACTTTGAGAGGTTACTGAGGTCAAATGGCTGGGTGTTAGAGGCTGTGCTTTGGAGGTTAGCCAAGAGTTACTAAGGTGAAAATGCACAAGAAAACCCAGGCACAATGGAGCAAGTAAAATGGTAGTTGCTGTAGAAACCACCATTTCTGTCCAGAACAGAAAATATTTTCTGTAGCAAAAATATTCCAAAAAGTGATGAAATATTTTTGCTCAGGAAGGTGCCCTAGGGTTCAAAGAATATTTGTGAATTATCTCAGATTTTTCTGGGCCATAAAAATTAGGGTTGCTTTGGAGCATACTGATCTGGCTAGGGTTTTTGAGAGAAAATTTAAGAAAAATATTCCAAAGATTATTTTGGGATGGATCAGAAGGGGAATGATGATCAGAGAGGGAAATGGAGCACTTTTGTGAAAGCCAAGAGTACCCAAGTGTTTAAGTCCATATGAAAAGATTAAAAAACTCCAAGTTTCAAATTTAATCCAAATAAAAATCAAGCAAATGAGGGCAAAAACCAGGCTGTCACACCAAGTTTGTCGGAAAGCTAGAGACAAGGGCTAACACAATATTGATAGAAATTTCAAGAAATAGCAATTCAGAAAATACCCAAAATAAAATGGTGAGAACCCTTTCTTAAATAAGACCGGTAAAAACTCCAACACCGAAAACGCAAAATAAGATGCATAGGAAATCGGTTTTCGATGAACTAGAGCTTGTCACGAAGATAACCACAAGCTCTAAAACCTCACAAAGAGAAAATCCAAACAAGAACCAATAATATGATGGTGCCAAGAGTGCAATGGTTTGAGCTCTCACCGAACGATATGATCAAGCTACTCACTCGAGAGCCCCCCTTGATAGTACGGCTATCGATCCTATAATCCGGTCTCCCAACTAACACCATGAGACCGATAAAATAGAAGACCTATCAAGAACAAACCTTTTCTTTGCACATAGTCCACTTGAGCTAGATGATGACGTTCTTGACTCCCTCAAGTTGGACCACCTTTCTTGATTGCACTAGCTTGATGAAGACTAGTAGATTGCTCCCCCATACTACACTATGGGTGAGCCACTCCTTGGCGCATCTTCACAAGTCCATTGCCACCACAATGGACGGCAAGCATTAAGGACATGATCTCTTCATGATGCTCCACTTGAACTTGCACACCGCAATCCTGATGACGATCACCACTTGATGTCATCCTCTCCATGGGTTGTATGATATCTTCCTCTTGACGCAAGCCCATGGAAACATACCTAACCCCACATAGAACTCTCATGTAGACCATGGGTTAGTTCACAAAGCGTAATAGACAATGCTTACCATACCATGGGATCACTTGATCCCTCGCGGTACATCTTGCACGCTTTCCGAGTTGATCAACTTGATTCACTCTTTGACTTAGTCTTGATCAACCTCTCACATGACCAATCTTTAGATAATTCCTTGAATAGCACCTTGTTCATCACATACTCCTTGAAACCTGGACCTCAAGAAAAGCCTATGGACAAATCCTTCAAATATAACTCAATGCAACCATTAGTCCATAGAGAATGTTATCAATTACCAAAACCACACATGGGGGCACCACATGTTGTTTCAACCTGTGATGGTGGAGTAGGGGAGATGTGCTCATCATCTACACGTATGTTATAGAAATAGGAACACGTGTCATATTCACAGGCATTATGTGTAAAGTAAGCAGATGCAATTCAACAAAGTTGGAAGCAATACAAGCTAGACATCATAAGCAACATGCAACCACATATAATAGTGCCAAGTTAAATCAAGCACCTGTGATGGTGGAGTAGGGCAGATGTGCTCATCATCTACATAGCTACGTTGACTGTCCAGCCTTGTATTGGCTTGCGAATCTTGTTGGGAGGATGGCGGAGTAGAGTCTTTAGAGACCCTCTGTTTGAGTTGCTCCGAAGAACCACCATCATCCACTACCGGACTAATTTCCTTCAGCTGTATTGATTTTGCATTGTGAAGTCAAATCGATAAGAAAAAGGAATAAAATTCGCTCTTCAGAATGCATTCATGCATGATACTGACGATCACTACTCGGATGAAAAGCAAACACATGATACGAGGATGGAATATGTACGAAAAACAGGACGACGTGACATATTCACACATATGATGTGGTAACTAAGCAGAAGGCATTTCAACAAATTAGAAGCACTGCAAGCTAGACACCATATGAAAGATGCAACCAGTATCACTCTGCCAAGTTCAAACCGTCTGGTGTTTCAACAAATTAGAAGCAGTACATGCTAGATATCATTTGCAAGACACAACAAATATCACAGTGGCGACTTAAAGGTGCCTTATCATAAGTGACTGATGCGGGATATGCAAGAACAGTAGTCTGAAGTAAGAACATGGTGTGATCAGATATAGTGTGTTCTAGAAATAGGAACACGTCACTACAAAAAAAGACACATCCGTGACATTTTGGGCCGAACGAAATTTTTTCTGTCATACTTATGACACTTCTATGACAATAATTGTGACAAAACACGGTATCATAATAGATGTGGTGGGGTCCTACTTCTATGACAAAAAATCATGACAGAAAATGGGCTTTTCGTCCTGGGCGGGCCGGAACGCAGC
Organism: Aegilops tauschii subsp. strangulata; assembly: GCF_002575655.3. NCBI lineage: Eukaryota > Viridiplantae > Streptophyta > Magnoliopsida > Poales > Poaceae > Aegilops > Aegilops tauschii. Next base: position 395,872,096 of record NC_053037.3, read on the forward strand.
TGCATGACATTCTTTGGGCCGTCCATGACGGAAAAAAAACCGTGGTAGAAGCGAGGGCGAGGAAAATATCGGGGTGTTCCTGGTTACGGTGGGTGGTCGGGGCCGAGCGATGCGCGTTTCTCTCGTACACGCACGCGCGTGGGTGTGAGGCGTTGGGCTCTAACTGAACCCGAGCGATTGCACTGCAGGCTACGCGTTACTGAACCTGAGCGATCGATCGATGGCTGTTAACTGAACCCGATCGAGCGATTCCTTCGCTACAGCTGCTAACTGAAGCCGATCAATGCTGCCTCTGGATGAACAGTGAGCATTGCTGGGGGGGTTGGATGAACAGTTCCCGGTGGGGATGGATGAACAGGACCCCGTTGTGTTGCCTCTGGATGAACAGGACCTCGTGGTGTTGCCTCTGGATGAACAGTTCCCGGTGGGGCTGGATGAACAGGACCCATGGAGGGCTGGATGAACAGGACCACCCCGTGGAGGGCAGGATGAACAGTAGGCGGTGGAGGGCTGGATGAACAGTAGCCCGTGGAGGGGTGGTTGAACAGGAGCCCGTGGAGAGGGCTGGTTGAACAGTAGCCGGTGGAGTAGCGCGTGGTGGAGGCTGGATGAACAGGAGCCCGTGGATGAATAGTCGCAGGTGGAGGCTGGAGGAGGTCGACGGTGGATGAACAGTAGCACGTGGAGGCTGGAGGGGGTCGACGGTGGAGATGAACAGTATCCCGTGGAGTCCCGTTTTGCGGTACGCCACATCCCTCTTGATGAACAGGACCCCCGTTTCGACCGTAGCGCTCCAACACAAGTCTGTTTCCTCCGTTTTGCGGTACGCCACACCCCTCCCGATCAACAGGACCCCCGTTTCGACCGTAGGAGGTCCGTTTCCTCCGTTTTGCGGTACACCAGACCCCTCCCGATGAACAGGATCACGTTTCAAAGTTGGCCGGTCGAACACAAGGCCGTTTCCTCCGTTCTGCGGTACGCCAGGCCTCGTTTCCATCGGCTGTTCCGTCCAAGCCGGTTGGCTCCCACCCGTTCTGTTGCCTCCCGATGAACACGACGCATTCCGTTGCCTCCCCATGAACACGACGACAATGCAGTTTCTCCTTTCCGACCCAGCCATGTACACGAGCCCTGGCCATACGAACGCGCGAGTAGGCGTTCGAGACCCCGCCCGTATGTACGTACGTGGCCGTCTTTACTTTCTTGCACCCTGGTCGCTGTACGTACGTGTACATGCTACGTGCGCGCCTCTAGTACGACACGTGCGCGCCTCTACATCAACCAGTATGTACGTACATGTTCGCGACCAGAATGACAACGCTACGTACGCTTCGACCAGGTGGGTCCCGACTGTCAGGCACTTCCTTGCGTGCAAAGATGTAGCCGGTGGGTCCCAGCAGTCAGGGGGCGAATCGTTTTTTTTCGGACACACTTCCTTGCGTGCGAAGATGTCGCTGGTAGGTCCGAGCAGTCAGGGGGAAACATTTTTTCGCAAAATACAGTTGCCCGTCCGGTGGGTCCCTGCTGTCAGGTGGAGGAATCATTATTTTTCGTGTAATAAGGAGGCACTTCGTTGTTGCGGTCGTGGACCCAGCTATCAGCCTCTTCACGTATAGTCCACGTCCGATGGAAGTCGTTCCTTGACCACGTTGACCACGCCGTGCCGAGAGCACCAGGGCGGTGGACAACGGCGAGGCCTAGGTAGGGGACGACGCGGAGCCGGGGAAGACGCGGCAGTGGATGCCCACGCGTAGAGGAGTATGAGGGTTCAGTGGTTCGCTGCGGTGTGAGGCTGCCGTCGCTGCAGAATAACAGGGGGTGTGGGTGAATAGAGGTATGGCCTGGCCAGCGGTGGGAGTAGTAGGGGGCGGTGAGGCCTTCGCGGCATCGCAGCCGGCCACGGGAGGCAGGAGCACGAGGCACGACCGGCGCTGCTTTGGGCGGTTGGAGCAAGAAGACTAGAGGTTGAAGAAGCACTACGGCCGTTGGATGGACATCGTACGGTCTCTGGAGCTAGAATCGTTCATATTGACTAAGTTGACAAAGCCCTCCGTCCCCGTCAACCTCCCACTATTGTGGGTCCCAGCTAGCCGGGGGGTATTCATTTTTTTGTGCGTAATAAGGAGGCACTTCCTTGCATGCGAAGATATAGCTGGTGGGTCCGACCTGTCAGCGGTGGGAACATTTTTCGTGAAATATAGAGGCCCTTCCGGTGGGTCCCAGCTGTCGGGTGGAGGAATCAATATTTTGCACGTAATAAGGAGGCATTTCCTTGTGTGCGGTCGTGGACCCAACTGTCAGCCTCTCCACGCACAGTCTACTTCCGATGGTGTCGTTCCTTGACCACGTTGACCACTCCGCGCCGAGCGCATCCAAGGTGGTGGACGACGGCGAGGCCCCGGACAGCAATGAGTCGGAGATGGGAAGACGCGGGATTAGATTCGCAGACGGAGAGGTTTACGAGGGTTAACTGGTTCTGGTGCGGTGTGGTTCGGCAGTCAGTGGAGAAGAACAGGAGGTGTGGAGGAGTGGAGGGATGGCCTGGCCAACGGTGGAGTAGCGCTTCACAGCGAAGCGTGCTAAGCAGAGCTGCTAGCAGCATGAGGCGGGAGCAGGTGGTCCCGGCGGCGCTGGAGGAAGAAGACGAGAGATTGAAGATGGATGCCGGTCGTTGGATGTAAATCCAACGGCTAACGATGTCAGAATCATTTTTTGACTAAGTTGACAACGACTTGCATTGGCTTCGACCTATTGGCCCACATTTCAGCCTCCAAAAATGTGGCACGTATTCAACCCATTTTTTCAGAATTTACAGTCTTTTTTTGCGGGGTAGATTTTACAGTCCATTTGATCTCTTTTTTTTTGAATTACAGTCTATTAGCTGGGCTGGGTGAACAAATAATGTAGCGTCCATGCGGCCCATTTATGTTTTTCCTAAAAAATTACAGGCCATTTGCACTTTCTCGAAATACACGATTTTGCTGGGCTTATTCTAATTATAATGTTGGGGTGGGCGCAACAATGTTATCAAAAAATAAACAGGGGCTGAGCATTTTGTTATATATATGTTTAAATAATAAGTGATTTATTATTACATTGGTCCTTAAATCTTACCTAGCTTTTGTACAGAATCACCAGGATTTTCGTTGCCAAAAAAATCAAGGATTTTATTGTTAAGAAATTATTTTTATAAGTTAATAAGATGCGGGATATTGTTTTCTTACATATGTAAGTATCTATTAAATATATGATGACAATAACAATAATATATAATAACATATAAAATAATTTAAATATATATAATATAGTTAGAAGGGAAACATAAGTTGGACCAGGCGTTCCTATTCTTATATTGAAAAATAGAACAGACCTCTGCGTTTTCTTCAAAAAAATACATAAATTGGGCTGCTGATGTTTCAAGAAAAATAAAACCTCAGATGGGAGGTCCATAGGCCGGTCGATACATGACGGCCCTCAAGAAAATACAAACAGGCCTATGGACCTCCCATCCGAGGTCGTGGGCTGCGCATGTTAAAAAAGAAAGCCTAGACGGGGCAGCCCAAAACCCAGCTGATACTTGCTGCCCCCGTGATAATAAATGATATCTGCCAGCTCCCCGGCTTCGTTGTGAATTTATCTCCTATAGTAACTACGTTGAAGCACCTAAAAAATGTAACTATGTTGACAACCCCGTGGGCCCCAACGTCAGTATAGCATTAGGAGGAAGTATTTTTTCGATGAGGCACTTGCTTGCGTACGGCCATAGACCTGGTGGGTCCCGACTGTCCGCCTCTCCACGTACAGTCCTCGCCAGATTCCTCTCGTTTGTTCAGCATGTTCACAACGGCAGACAACGGCGTCGCGGTGAGCGCACAAAGGCGCGGGAGGAGATCCGACCACCTGAGGAAGTGCCTTATTAGTGACGAAACAACTGAACTAGCCTAGTGGCCGAGTGACACTACCCGACAGCTGCTCCGCCCGGGTTCGATTCCACCTGTGTAGAGAAAATATCTCCAAATTTTTTGCCTCTGCTTTTATTGACATGTGGGTCCCAATTGTCACCTACGCACACCATGTCCAACACTTGCCAAAACTTCGTCCCTCATTTTCTCTATTTTTCGCACACTCAACATTGTGTGGGCATCTTGAAAATAGCATATCTTTTTGACTGTGCATGATATGAAGATGTGCTATGCATGAATGTTGATCAGCATGATGTTAACTGGCTGGTAGTTCTAGTTTCGACCATGAATAAAACTTCCAGCATGATGTTAACACTGTTTGAAAAGGCCGTGTTAATATAAATGCTCTGCCTCTGAAAGTTGCAGTTTCTTATCTGAAACTGAACTTGGAGTTTCTTATCTGAAACTGAAATTTGCAGTTTCTTCTCTAAGAATCACATTGTCTGCACTTTTATACTCCTACGAAACTACATTTTTTAGGTGCTAAAAATAGATCTCTAGAATTCATAAAATACTTCATATGCTCAATACTACAAATCTGAAATTCAAAAGACATTCATATCTGAAAGTACTCTCAAAATACACAACACAAAACACAATTCACAACTTGCAAATACTAACAACCCTAAGCTCCTCCTGACAATTCACAACCTGCCCGACTATTGGTCTGGGGGGGGGCAATCCCTCCTATTCCTCGGCGGCAGATAGCCGCCCCGTGAGACGATGTGAACGGCGAGGGAGAGGATGGCGGGGAAGCATCGTGGGGCCAACTGTTTTTCTCCTCTTGTAGTTGGGTTCGGTCGACGAAGACTCCACCGGCTCGCTCTGGCACGACACCCTCACAAACGGCACCCTGTAGATGCTCGATCCTTCAATCTCTGGTGGATGCTCCATCTGGGATCGATACTCCCACCAACGCTCCCTCACGATCGGATTTGGTGAATCTGTTTGCTCCATGGCCCAGAGGAGCAGCTCTATGTACTCCTGCGTGACTCCCTCCGAGAGTATCACCGCCTTTTCGCTCTGTTGCATATATTTGGCCATGGATGTCGCCGTCGCCGCTAGTTGGTCCTTGTTGTCAAACCAAGACTGTATCTCTAACATCCTAGCTAGCTTCATAGGGTCGCCGTCTGCGATCCTCACGTATCGGTTGTACTCCTCCATCGATCTACTTCTCCACAGCACCTTCACTCACCGGCGGTGGTTTTTTAATGGAAGAGGAGAGGAGCAGCGCTGGTTTTGGTTTAGAACGGGAGAGGAGCGACGCTGGTTTTGGATTGGAACAGGAGAGGAGGGGCGGTGGTTTTGAAATGGAAGAGGAGAGGAGCGGCGCTGGATTTAGATTGGAACAGGAGAGGAGCGGCAGTGGTTTAAGAGGAGAAGAGCGGAAGAGCGGCGCTGGTCCTGGAAGTATTTTTTTGTTTTGCGTATTTTGGGTCAAGTTTGACCACGTACTATATTGCAAGCAAAATGTGAATGCATGTCACCAAACATTGTATCGTTTGGTTCGTATCTGAATGTACTTTCAAATTATATTATTTTTGCAACGTATAACATATATTTTATTTGCGAAAATCATGGTCAATTATGACCCAGAATAAAAGGGAGACTAGTTAATGTGGGATCACTTTCTTAATTGAAGGGTAAATTGATTTTGATTTTGATCCAGTCACAGCGCGCCGGCCCTCTCGTCCAATCCTAAATCGCTGTCGCACGCTCCTCTCCCTCTTCTCCATTGCAAAACCACCTCCTCTCCTCTCCATCATCTCCATTCCAAAACCACCTCCTCTCCTCTCCATCATCTCCATTCCAAAACCACCGTCTCGCCTCTACCTCTTCTCCATTGCAAAACCACCTCCTCTCTCCTTGGACGAGGATCCCCTGATGTAGCCCATCCTGCCATTGAGACACTGACACATGGGCCCCACCAAGCGCGGGGCCCACCTATTAGCGACCGAATGGCAGGGGAACCTCTCCTCTCCATCATCTCCATTCCAAAACCACCGTCTCGCCTCTCCCTCTTCTCCATTTCAAAACCACCCCCTTTCCTCTCCATCATCTCCATTCCAAAACCACTGTCTCGCCTCTCCCTCTTCTCTATTGCAAGACCACTGCCTCTCCTCCCATCTTCCAAAGCTAGCACCAGACCACTCAGAAGGACATCTATGGAGGGGATGTGTCGGATGTGGGGTTCTGGCAAACCCTTAAGGTTCGAACACTGGGGTGCGAGCGAAGTCTCTCCCTCCTACCGATCTACGCTCTAGCTCGCTATGATCTCGCGGACGAACTCGCAACACAAAAAGACACAAGGTTTATACTGGTTCGGGCCACCGTTGTGGTGTAATACCCTACTCCAGTGTGGTGGTGGTGGATTGCCTCTTGGGCTGATGATGAACAGTACAAGGGAAGAACAGCCTCCTGAGGTTGAGGTGTTCTTGTGCTTGTGAACTTGTGGCGTGAGGATTCGATGCCATTGGGAATCGCCCCCCTACTGTGGTGGTTAGTCCTACTTATATAGGCCCTGGTCCTCTTCCCAAATATCGAGCGGGAAGGGAGCCAACAATGGCGGGCAAATTTGAAGGGGGCAGCTAGTACAAGCTATCCTGACAAAAGCGGTCTTCGCCTGCAAAAAGCTCTGGGGTGACGCCGTCTTGGGCTCCACGATGACCTCCGCCTTGCCGTCCTCCTGGTCTTGGTCTCGTTTCACCAATATGGCAACCTTTGCCTGATGCCTCGGTACTCTTCGCCTGCGCTGGCCTCCTTAGCACCAAAGAGGAAATAGGGACGCTGCGCGCGCTGGCGCCTGCCTCGCACCCACCTGGTACCGTTCGTCATGGCTCACGTCATGAGAGCCTCGTGAGGTTTGCCTCGCCTTGATATCTCCGCTCCTCGTGAGCGTGCTTGACTAGGCCACTCCAGAGGAAGTCTTGCGTCGTCCGCCTCGCGAGGCTTGGACCCTCGCAAGGGTCTTGGGTGCCTTGTTAACGAAGATGGGTCGTACGGCCTGCTGCCTGGCCATGCCGTGGTTCGCAGGCAGGCAAGTCTGGGGACCCCCGTTCCCAGAACGCCGACAGTAGCCCCCGGGCCCAAGGTGCGCTCGGGCTTGGCTTCGCGGCGAAGCCAAGGGTCAAGTTTGGAGCACCACGGGCCCCAAAAGCCTGCGGCCTCGGTTGACGCGTGGCGGTTGATTGGATGTGGGCGTCTCCGCTTCCCCACGCTGCCTCGGCAACTGCACGACTTGACATGTCCCTGCGACATGCAAGGAAAACCATCATTACCTGTGATCGTGGGAGACGCCGGTTGGCCTTCTCTTACTATAAATGGGGAGGGGGTGGAGCCCCCGTTGCCCATCTCTTCCTCGCTTGCTTGTTTCTTCCTCCTTGCTCCACTGCTGACAATAATGGCGCCCATCAGAAGGTTTTCCGCCGAAGAGAAAGGAAAAGCTCCCTGTAACGATCCGGGGCCACTTCCACCGAAGAAGAAGTCAATCCATCGCCGTGATGAAGCGGCGATGCAGGTGGTGACGAGGCCTTGGTGCGAGCGGCCTCCTCCTGGGTACCCGCTACCCTTGTACACCCGAGCCGAGGGATCGGGAGGTTGGAGTGGCGAGCAGCGCCGCCCGCGCCGCGTCTGGGGCCGTCGCGCCACGGCGTCACGTGCCATCGCCCCTGGGGCCCACGCCACGGACTCCTCGCGCGAGTTGGTGCTGTAGGCGCCGATGCCTCCAAGCTCCTGGATCCGCTTCCCGCGGTTCTTCTCCGACGTGATGCCACCGAGGGGGCCTCTCGAGCTCCGGCTGCATCACGCCAACTGCAGCGCTCCAGCGACCGGAGTGGAGAGCGAAGCGGTCCCCGCCGGCAAGATCTTCATCACCCGCGACTGGGGCGAGATCGCGCGGGTCTGCCGTGCGAGGGGAGCCCTCGCGATCCACTTCGAGTACGATGGCGCCTCCACGCTCTTCTTCAAGGTCTTCGACGCCGAGGGCCGCCGCCTGGAGTGCTGCCCTGGGGATGAGCGCCAGACTGGCGTGCGCTCCGCCCGCAGCTAATCCAACAACAGTAGCCCCTGGGAGTCCAGCAGCTCTCCTGAGCTTTACGAGACTCCAGAGACGAGCAACGACAGCTACGTGCCCCCGAGCTCTCGCCGCGCTCGGAGCAGGGCTCCAGCGTCCGGCCATCGCCGCCGCTGATCTGGATGGGGTTGGCGCCGGCCTCCCGTGGCCCACTGTTGATGATGGCGTCTGCCACGGAAGGGTGTAGATAGGATTCCCCTTAGTATCAGCTTTTGTTTCCTGCGAAGGATCATGAATCACCCCGTGGGGGCATGTAAGGGTCTATAATGTCTTTGGTGCTTATCTTCCTTGTTATGAAAACTTGGTGAGTGCACGTCCCGTTAAGGCTTGGTCCCCCCTTTCTTTCCTCGCGATGGCTTGTTGCTCTACGCTGGCAGGTCCCGGTCCCCAGGCAGGCTATAGCCGTCGTTGGTATGCCAGGTCGCGTGCCGTGGTCAAGGCCAAGAGGTGTGAGGCCTGAGGTCCAGTAAGAGCCCCTGAGGCGCGATGCTCAGGAGGTCCCCCTTAGCGCTCAAGCAGCCATGGTAAGGCAAGAAAGGAAAATGACTTGGTCGCAACGGGGCTGCGGCATGGCGTGAGTGACCATTAGGCCCAGATATTTAGTTGATCCTAGGGCAACACTTATCTTGCTGACTTCGCTGCGATTCCTGATGTCGCGCTTGGGATGTGCGCCAACTCGTGCAGCATAGCCAGGTCGGCCCATACGAGTTCCTCTCCCCTCATGCTCTCCTTAGTTCTCTACGTCCTCAGGTCCCGGCCCTCGAGCGAGCTCAGCCGCCGCTGGTATGCCAGGTCGCGATGCCGTGGTCAATGCCAGGGGGTGAGGGCTGGAGAGCCAGTAAGAGCTCCTGAGTCGCGATGCTCAGGAGCCCCCCTTTTAACGCGCAAGCGAATTGCACGAGGGAAAAAGGGACTCGCGGTGCTGCCTGCTATCCTTCCCTCGGGATCCCTGTGAGCAGGCACAAGAAGAACATGGTTTGCCGTTACAGCTGTTAGCCTGCCACTGGTTGCTCTGGGTGAGGTGGAGGCACTGAGGGCTTGGTGAGGTGACGTGCGCGGCGCGTGCCGCGAGCCAGAGCTCGACCACTCAGATTTGTCGGTCCTGGCAGGGACGGACCCATGCACCAGCGCCGTGGCTGTGTGAAGGCCCCGGGGGAGGCGATGATCGAGCAGGTGATAGCCGTTGGCAGGTTAAGCATGGAGAGCAGATCGACTTGGATAAATGCAGGAAGATACATGCCACTAGGTCTGGCCCGAGCGGCTTGGGGATGATGCAGCCCAAGGGGCGCCCCCAGCAAGGTAAGCTAAAGACTTAAGCAGCAAGGGATACATGCCACAGGGACGGACCCATGTGGCCTGGGAATAATGCAGCCCGAGGGGCGCTCCCAGCTTAAACGAACTTGGAAGATGTCACCTGATTCTGTAGACGAAGTAGAGTTGGTGCAGCTGTAGCCGCGCATTGAAGGAATGGCTCCTCATGAGCCACCAGGGCCCTAAGCCTCGGGAGGCTCTAGGGGCTCTGGAGGTTCCCTGAAGACCGTCTCCATCTCCTCAAGGGCGGCATAGAACCTGGCCTCCTGAGCCGCCAGGACATGCCGCACGTTGCGCTGATAGGCCGACGCCACGCTCGGCAAGCCGAAGGGCATGCGAACGTAGCTGTGTGGTGGGCCCTCGCAGCGGCCCGCACGCGAAGGCTAGAAGCGCTCCTGAGATGTGGCCCTGTTGAGACCTGGGAGGTCGACGCAGACACGCAGCCCGGCATCCTCACCTGGATGGGGAGCTGCGCCTTGTGAGCAGCTGTGGCCGCGCATGGCTCTTGCTTCTTGCAGTTCCTGGGTGGTCTTGGCGATGAACTCCTGAGTGGTGGGCACTCCTTGCCCTGAGCTCTCCTGAGGAAGGTGTGCCGTGAGGCACACTTCCAAGTGGTGCCCATGCGCCTCCCTCGTGAGGTTGGCAAGGTCTGAGGCTCTCCAGAAGGGAGCCCCCGAGCCCTGCCTGAGGAGGGCGCCGGGCGCGCTTTCCTATGCGATGGAGGGAGGCACCCCTGGAGCGGGCGCTGATCCTCACGAGGCTCCTGCCGCGACACCATCCTCCTGAGGTCCTGTGCGGCGTGGCAACTTCTTCTTGGGGATGGTCTCCGGAGGGCCTTCACTTCTGCTGTCGGGGTCGTCGATTGCTGCGACTTGAAAGGCGCGCTCAAGGGAGCACACCGCATCCCTCTCTTTGTTGGGGAACGTAGCAATAATTCAAAATTTTCCTATGTGTCACCAAGATCAATCTAGGAGATGCTAGAAACGAGAGAGAGGGAGTGCATCTTCATACCCTTGAAGATCGCTAAGCGGAAGCGTTACAAGAACGCGGTTGATGGAGTCGTACTCGCGGCGATTCAAATCGCGGAAGATCCAATCTAGCGCCGAACGGACGGCGCCTCCGCGTTCAACACACGTACAGCCCGGGGACGTCTCCTCCTTCTTGATCCAGCAAGGGGAGGAGAAGTTGAGGGAGAACTCCAGCAGCACGACGGCGTGGTGGCAATGGAGCTCGTGGTTCTCCGGCAGAGCTTCGCTAAGCACTACGGAGGAGGAGGAGATGTATGAGGAGGAAGGGGCTGCGCCAAGGGAAGGGTGTGGCTGCCCTCCCACCCCCTCACTATATATAGGGGGAAGGGGAGAGGGGGCCGGCCCCTCTAGATGGATCTAGAGGAGGAGGCGGCGGCTAGGGGAAACCCTAGATGGGTTTGGGCGCCCCCACCCCCTAGGAAACTTGCCCCCAAGCCGGGAGGGGAGGCTGCCCTAGGGGTGGCGCCCCCACCTCTCCTGGTTACGTGAGAGGGGTTGGGAGGGGCGCACAGCCCCTTAGCGGGCTGGTTTGCCCCTTCCCCTTGGCCCATAAGGGCCCCCCCAACGCTTGCCGGGGCCTCCGAAACCCCTTTCGGACATGCTGGCCATAGCCTGGTACCCTTGGAACAATTCCGGACTCCAATACCCTTCGTCCAATATACCGATCTTCACCTCCGGACCAATCCGGAGCTCCTCGTCATGTCCGGGATCTCATCCAGGACTCCGAACAACCTTCGGTAACCACATACTATTTCCCATAACAACTTTAGCGTCACCGAACCTTAAGTGTGTAGACCCGACGGGTTCAGGAATCATGCAGACATGATCGAGACACCTCTCCGGCCAATAACCAATAGCAGGATCTGGATACGCATATTGGCTCCCACATGTTCCACGATGATCTCATCGGATGAACCACGATGTCGGGGATTCAATCAATCCCGTATACAATTCCCTTTGTCTATCGGTATGTTACTTGCCTGAGATTCGATCGTCGGTATCCCAATACCTCGTTCAATCTCGTTACCGGCAAGTCTCTTTACTCGTTCCGTAACGCATGATCCCGTGGCTAACTCATTAATCACATTGAGCTCATTATGATGATGCATTACCGAGTGGGCCCAGAGATACCTCTCTGTCATACGGAGTGACAAATCCCAGTCTCGATTCGTGCCAACCCAACAGACACTTTCGGAGATACCTGTAGTGCACCTTTATAGCCACCCAGTTACGTTGTGACGTTTGGTACACCCAAAGCATTCCTACGGTATCCGGGAGTTGCACAATCTCATGGTCTAAGGAAACAATACTTGACATTAGAAAAGCTCTTAGCAAACGAACTACACGATCTTGTGCTATGCTTGGGATTGGGTCTTGTCCATCACATCATTCTCCTAATGATGTGATCCCGTTATCAATGACATCCAATGTCCATGGTCAGGAAACCATAACCATCTATTGATCAACGAGCTAGTCAACTAGAGGCTTACTAGGGACATGTTGTGCTCTATGTATTCACACATGTATTACGGTTTCCAGTTAATACAATTATAGCATGAACAATAGAAAATTATCATGAACAAGAAATACAATAATAACCATCTTATTATTGCCTCTAGGGCATATTTCCAATAGTCTCCCACTTGCACTAGAGTCAATAATCTAGTTCACATCACTATGTGATTGTAATGAATCCAACACCCATGGGGTTTGTTCATATCTCGCTTGTGAGAGTGGTTTTTAGTCAACGGGTCTGAACTTTCCAGATCCGTGTGTGCTTTATAAATCTCTATGTCATCTTGTAGATGCAGCTACCATGCGCTACTTGGAGCTATTCCAAATAACGGCTCTACTATACGAATCCAGTTTACTACTCAGAGTCATCCGGATTAGTGTCAAAGTTTGCATCGACGTAACCCTTTACGACGAACTCTTTTTCCACCTCCATAATCGAGAAAATTCCTTAGTCCACTAGATACTAAGGATAAGTTTGACCGCTGTCATGTGATCCATTCCTGGATCACTCTTGTACCCCTTGACTGACTCATGGCAAGGCACACTTCAGGTGCGGTACACAGCATAGCATACTGTAGAGCCTACGTCTAAAGCATAGGGGACAACCTTCGTCCTTTCTCTCTCTTCTGCCGTGGTCATGTTTTGAGTCTTACCCAATACTCACACCTTGTAACACAGCCAAGAACTCCTTCTTTGCTGATCTATTTTGAACTCCTTCAAAATCTTGTCACGGTATGTATTCATTTGAAAGTACTATTAAGCGTTTTTGATCTATCCTTATAGATCTTGATGCTCAATGTTCAAGTAGCTTAATCCAGGTTTTCCATTGAAAAACACTTTTCAAATAACCCTGTATGCTTTCTAGAAATTCTACATCATTTCTGATCAACAATATGTTAACAACATATACTCATCAAAAATTCTATAGTGCTCCCACTCACTTCTTTGGAAATACAAGTTTCTCATAAACTTTGTAAAAACCCAAAATCTTTGATCATCTCATCAAAGCGTACATTCCAACTCTGAGATGCTTACTCCAGTCCTTAGAAGGATTGCTAGAGCTTTGCATACTTGTTAGCATCTTTCAGGATTGACAAAACCTTCTGGTTGTATCACATACAACCTTTCCTCAAGAAAACCGTCGAGGAAACAATGTTTTGACATCCTATCTGCAAGATTTCATAAATAATGCAGTAACTGCTAATATAATTCCAACAGACTCTTAGCATTGCTACGAGTGAGAAAGTCTCATCGCAGTCAACTCCTTGAACTTGTCGGAAAACATCTTAACGACAAGTCGAGCTTTCTTAATGGTGACACTTACCATCATTATCCGTCTTCCTTTTAAAATCCATCTGCACCCAACAGCCTTACGACCATCAAGTAGTTCTTCCAAAATCTATACTTTGGTTTTATACATGGATCCTCTCTCGGATTTTGTGGCCTCGAGCCATTCGTCGGAATCCGAGCCCACCATCGCTTCTCCATAGCTCGTAGGTTCATTGTTGTCTAGCAACATGACTTCCAAGATAGGATTTGCGTACCACTCTGAAGTAGTACGCATCCTTGTCGACCTACGAGGTTTGGTAGTGACTTGATCCGAAGTTTCATGATCACTATCATAAGCTTCCACTTCAATTGGTGTAGGTGCCACAGGAACAACTTCTTGTGCCCTGCTACACACTAGTTGAAGTGACGGTTCAATAACCTCATCAAGTATCCACCATCCTCCCACTCAATTCTTTCGAGAGAAACTTTTCTCGAGAAAGGACCCGTTTCTAGAAACAATCACTTTTGCTTCCAGATCTGAAATAGGAGGTATACCCAACTGTTTTGGGTATTCTATGAAGATGCATTTATCCGCTTTGGGTTCAAGCTTATCAGCCTGAAACTTTTTCACATAAGCGTTGCATCCCCAAACTTTTAAGAAACGACATCTTAGGTTTCTCTAAACCATAGTTCATACGGTGTCGTCTCAACGGAATTGTGTGGTGCCCTATTTAAAGTGAATGCGGTTGTCTCTAATGCATAACCCATAAACGATAGTGTAATTCGATAAGAGACATCATGGTATGCACCATATCCAATAGGGTGCAGTTATGATGTTCGGACACACCATCACACTATGGTGTTCCAGGCGGTATCAGTTGTGAAACAATTTCCACAATGTCTTAATTGTGTGCCAAACTCGTAACTCAGATATTCATCTCTATAATCATATCACAGACATTTTATCCTCTTGTCACGACGATCTTCAACTTCACTTTGAAATTACTTGAACCTTTCAATAATTCAGACTTGTGTTTCATCAAGTAAATATACTCAGCATCTACTCAAATCATCTGTGAAGTAAGAACATAACGATATCCACTGCATGCCTCAGCACTCATTGGACTGCACACATCAAAATGTATTACTTCCAACAAGTTGCTTTCTTGTTCCATCTTACTGAAAACGAGGCCTTTCAGTCATCTTGCCCATGTGTTATGATTTGCATGTCTCAAGTGATTCAAAATCAAGTGAGTCCAAACGATCCATCTGTATGGAGTTTCTTCATGCATATATACTAATAGACATGGTTCGCATGTCTCAATCTTTTCAAAAATGAGTGAGTCCAAAGATCCATCAACATGGAGCTTCTTCATGCGTTTTATACCAATATGACTCAAATGGCAGTGCCACAAGTATGTGGTACTATCATTACTATCTTATATCTTTTGGCATGAACATGTGTATCACTACGATCGAGATTCAATAAACCATTCATTTTAGGTGCAAGACCATTGAAGGTATTATTCAAATAAACAGAGTAACCATTATTCTCCTTAAATGAATAACCGTATTGCCATAAACATAATCCAATCATGTCTATGCTCAACGCAAACACCAAATAACAATTATTTATGTTTAACACCAATCCCGATGGTAGAGGGAGCGTGCGATGTTTGATCACATCAACCTTGGAAACACTTCCAACACATATCGTCATCTCACCTTTAGCTAGTCTCCGTTTATTCCATAGCCTTTTATTTCGAGTTACCAACACTTAGCAACCGAACCGGTATCTAATACCCTGGTGCTACTAGGAGTACTAGTAAAGTACACATTAATATAATGTATATCCAATATACTTCTGTTGACCTTCCCATCCTTCTCATCTACGAAGTATCTAGGGTAGTTCTGCTTCAGTGACCGTTCCCCTCATTTCAGAAGCACTTAGTCTCGGGTTTGGGTTCAACCTTGGGTTTCTTCACTAGAGCAGCAACTGATTTGCCATTTCATGAAGTATCCCTTTCTTGCCCTTTCCCTTTTTGAAACTAGTGGTTTTACTAACCATCAACAATTGATGCTCCTACTTGATTTCTACTTTTGCGGTGTCAAACATCGCGAGTTGCTCAAGGATCATCATGTCTATCCCTGATATGTTATAGTTCATCACGAAGCTCTAATAGCTTGGTGGCAGTGACTGTGGAGAACCATCACTATCTCATCTGGAAGATTAACTCCCACTCGATTCAAGTGATTGTAGTACTCAGACAATCTGAGGACATGCTCAACGATTGAGCTTTTCTCCCTTAGTTTGCAGGCTTAGGAAACTTGTCAGAGGTCTCATACCTCTTGACGTGGGCACTAGTTTGAAATCCCAATTTCAGTCTTTGGAACATCTCATATGTTCTGCGACGTTTCAAAAACGTCTTTGGCGCCTCAATTCTAAACCGTTAGCATTACGCACTGAACTATCACGTAGTCATCAAAACGTGTATGTCAGATGTTCGCAACATCCACAGACGACGCTCGAGGTTCAGCACACCGAGCGGTGCATTAAGGACATAAGCCTTCTGCGCAGCAATGAGGATAATCCTCAGTTTATGGACCCAGTCCGCATAATTTCTACTATCAACCTTCAACTACATTTTCTCTAGGAACATATCTTAAATAGTAGAACCAAAGCGTAAGCTATGACATAATTTGCAAAGACCTTTTGACTATGTTCATAATAATTAAGTTCATCTAATTATTTAATGAACTCCCACTTAGATAGACATCCCTCTAGTCATCTAAGTGATACATGATCCGAGTCAACTAGGCCGTGTCCGATCATCACGTGAGACGGACTAGTCATCATCGGTGAACATCTTCATGTTAATCGTATCTACTATACGACTCATGTTCGACTTTTCGGTCTCTTGTGTTTCGAGGCCATGTCTGTACATGCTAGGCTCGTCAAGTCAACCTAAGTGTTTCGCATGTGTAAATCTGGCTTACACCCGTTGTATGCGAACATTAGAATCTATCACACCCGATCATCACGTGGTGCTTCAAAACAACGAACCTTCGCAACGCTGCACAGTTAGGGGGAACACATCTCTTGAAATTTTAGTGAGGGATCATCTTATTTATGCTACCGTCGTTCTAAGCAAATAACATGTAAACATGACAAAACATCACATGCAAATCATAAAGTGACATGATATGGCCAGTATCATCTTGCGCCTTTTGATCTCCATCTTCGAGGCGCGGCATGATCACCTTCGTCGCCGGCATGACACCATGATCTCCATCATCGTGTCTTCATGAAGTTGTCTCGCCAACTATTACTTCTACTACTATGGCTAACGGTTAGCAATAAAGTAAAGTAATTACATGGCATTTTTCATTGACACGCAGGTCATACAATAAATTAAGACAACTCCTATGGCTCCTGCCGGTTGTCATACTCATCGACATACAAGTCGTGATTCCTATTACAAGAACATGATCAATCTCATACATCACATATATATAATTCATCACATCCTTTTGGCCATATCACATCACATAGCATACCCTGCAAAAACAAGTTAGACGTCCTCTAATTGTTGTTGCATGTTTTACGTGGCTGCTATGGGTTTCTAGGAAGAACGTTTCTTACCTACGCAAAAGCCACAACGGTGATATGCCAATTGCTATTTACCCTTCATAAGGACCCTCTTCATCGAATCCGATCCGACTAAAGTGGGAGAGACAGACACCCGCTAGCCACCTTATGCATAAAGTGCATGTCAGTCGGTGGAACCTGACTCACGTAAGAGTACGTGTAAGGTCGGTCCGGGCCACTTCATCCCACAATGCCGCCGAATCAAGATAAGACTAGTAACAGCAAGCAAGTTGAACAAATCATCGCCCACAACTACTTTGTGTTCTACTCGTGCATAGAATCTACGCATAGACCTAGCTCTGATACCACTGTTGGGGAACGTAGCAATAATTCAAAATTTTCCTACGTCACCAAGATCAATCTAGGAGATGCTAGCAACGAGAGAGAGGGAGTGCATATTCATACCCTTGGAGATCGCTAAGCGGAAGCGTTACAAGGACACGGTTGATGGAGTCGTACTCGCGGCGATTCAAATCGCGGAAGATCCGATCTAGCGCCGAACGGACGGCGCCTCCGCGTTCAACACACGTACAGCTCGAGGACGTCTCCTCCTTCTTGATCCAGCAAGGGGAGAGGAGAAGTTGAGGGAGAACTCCAGCAGCACGACGGCGTGGTGGCAATGGAGCTCGTGGTTCTCCGGCAGAGCTTCGCTAAGCACTACGGAGGAGGAGGAGATGTATGAGGAGGAAGGGGCTGCGCCAAGGGAAGGGTGTGGCTTCCCTCCCACCCCCTCACTATATATAGGGGGAAGGGGAGAGGGGGCCGGCCCCTCTAGATGGATCTAGAGGAGGAGGCGGCGGCCAGGGGAAACCCTAGATGGGTTTGGGCGCCCCCACCCCCTAGGAAACTTGCCCCCAAGCCGGGAGGGGCGGCTGCCCTAGGGGTGACGCCCCCACCTCTCCTGGTTATGTGAGAGGGGTTGGGAGGGGCGCACAGCCCCTTAGTGGGCTTGTTTGCCCCTTCCCCATGGCCCATAAGGCCCCCAACGCTTGCCGGGGCCTCCGAAACCCCTTTCGGACATGCTGGCCATAGCCTGGTACCCCCGGAACAATTCCGGACTCCAATACCCTTCGTCCAATATACCGATCTTCACCTCCGGACCATTCCGGAGCTCCTCGTCATGTCCGGGAGCTCATCTGGGACTCCGAATAACATTCGGTAACCACATACTATTTCCCATAACAACTCTAGTGTCACCGAACCTTAAGTGTGTAGACCCTACGGGTTCGGGAATCATGCAGACATGACCGAGACACCTTTCCGGCCAATAACCAATAGCGGGATCTGGATACCCATATTGGCTCCCACATGTTCCACGATGATCTCATCGGATGAACCACGATGTCGGGGATTCAATCAATCCCGTATACAATTCCCTTTGTCTATCGGTATGTTACTTGCCCGAGATTCGATCGTCGGTATCCCAATACCTCGTTCAATCTCGTTACTGGCAAGTCTCTTTACTCGTTCTGTAACGCATGATCCCGTGGCTAACTCATTAGTCACATTGAGCTCATTATGATGATGTATTACCGAGTGGGCCCAGAGATACCTCTCCGTCATACGGAGTGACAAATCCCAGTCTCGATTCGTGCCAACCCAACAGACACTTTCGGAGATACCTGCAGTGCACCTTTATA
This sequence comes from Aegilops tauschii subsp. strangulata, assembly GCF_002575655.3. Lineage (NCBI taxonomy): Eukaryota > Viridiplantae > Streptophyta > Magnoliopsida > Poales > Poaceae > Aegilops > Aegilops tauschii. The sequence goes on from NC_053037.3 coordinate 395,890,542, forward strand.
GCCACCCAGTTACATTGTGACGTTTGGTACACCCAAAGCATTCCTACGGTATCCGGGAGTTGCACAATATCATGGTCTAAGGAAACAATACTTGACATTAGAAAAGCTCTTAGCAAACGAACTACACGATCTTGTGCTATGCTTAGGATTGGGTCTTGTCCATCACATCATTCTCCTAATGATGTGATCCCGTTATCAATGACATCCAATGTCCATGGTCAGGAAACCATAACCATCTATTGATCAATGAGCTAGTCAACTAGAGGCTTACTAGGGACATGTTGTGGTCTATGTATTCACACATGTATTACGGTTTCCAGTTAATACAATTATAGCATGAACAATAGACAATTATCATGAATAAGGAAATACAATAATAACCATTTTATTATTGCCTCTAGGCCATATTTCCAACACTCTTCACACGGGATCGTGATGATTCCTCCGCTTCCTGGCATCTTGAGAACGTTATAGCCATGATGAGTGACTGCCACGAACTTGGCCAGGGCTGGATACCCGAGGATGGCATTGTACGGCAGGCGGATGTGCGCGACGTCGAAGTCGATGAGCTCGGTGCGATAGTTCTTGCGCTCCCCGAAGGTGACAGGCAGGCGGACCTGCCCTATCGGTGTGGTGGAACCGTCGGTCGCTCCTGAGAAAGGCTTGGTTGGCTGGAGCTGCTCATATGGCACTTGGAGGCTGTCGAACGTGTCGACGAACAGGACGTTGAGCCCTGCGCCGCCGTCGATGAGAGTCTTGGTGACTTGCACATTGTTGATGACTGGGGAGCACAGCATAGGGAGGGCGCCAGTGGTGGCTGCGCACTTGAGCTGGTCTGCCGAGTTGAAGGTGATGGCACATTGGGACCATCGGAGCGGGCGCGTGGCCTCGAGCTTGGGGAGCACCGCGTTCACCTCGCGAGCGAACTGTGTGAAGATGCGTTGAGAGGCTGGGGCCTGGGCACCGCCCAAGATGCAGGCGATCGCACGTGGCTCCTGGAAGCCCCCAGCCCCCTCGCCCTAGTGGTGGTCGTCGTTCCTCCTTGGTGGCGGCAGCGGGGGAAGACCGGCGTTGCCCTGGGGGCGATCCTCACGAGGCGGGTCCCAACAGGCGCCCTCGCGAGGTTGGTCCTGCCAGCGGTCCTCACGAGGCTGGTCGCGCCACTCCTGGCACGGGCCACGGTCCTCCTAGCATCCGCCTCCGCGGCCGTAGCCCCGGTCGTTGCGCTCGGGGCGTCGACCGTAGCGTCCTTCCCGACTGGCTCTGAGCTCTTGGCAGTCGCTGGTGTTGTGGGTGTTCAGGTTGTGGAAGGCGCAGAACGGTCGTCCGTTCTTGGATGACTCGGGCTGATCTGTGCCTTGCTTGGTGTCGGGCTCCGCTGCGAGCACTACTGCCTCTTTGCGCTTCACGTCCTTGGCCTTGGCCTTCTTCTCATCCGCTCCTGCAGCTGGCAGCTCAAGGAGAGAGGCGCCCCTCCTCAGCTCTTGCGCACTTGGTTGCCAGGTTGAACAGCTCCTGAGATGTGCAAAGCTCCTCGTGGATAGCGAGCTCTTCCTTCATCTTGACGTCACGGACGCCGTCTGAGAACGCGGAGATGATGGCTTCGTCCGTGACCTTGGGGATCTTGAGGGGGTGTTGTTGAAGCACTGGATGTACTTCTGGAGGGTCTCTCCTGGTTGTTGCTTGATGTGGCGAAGGTCACCCGCGGCTGGTAGGCGGTCGCGAGTGCCCTGGAAGTTGGCGACGAAGCGGTCGCGCATCTCGTCCGAGGAGGAGATCGAGTCGTGCTGCAGGTTCAGGAGCCAGGAGCGGGCCCCATCCTTGAGAGTCATGGGAAACCAGTTCGCCATGACTTTTTCGTCGCCGTTGGCTGCTTCGATGCTCAGCTCATAGAGCTGCAGGAACTCTGCGGGGTCGGCGATGCTGTCGTAGCGAGGAGGCAGATCTGGCTTGAACTTGCCTGGCCAGGCGACCCTACGCAGTTCGGGGGTGAAGGCGCGGCAGCCGACCGTGGTCGCCGGGGCCCGCCTCTGAGGTGGAGCTTGGTCTTGGCGAGGTCCGCGCTGCGCCACTGCAGGCGGCGCGCGGTCTTGACGAGGTGGCGCGGGGAGCGCCGGTGCAGCTTCTCACGGCTGCGGGATTTCTTGACAGTTTCTTTCTTCACGCGCGGGCTCCGGGCGCGGTGGATCACGCCGCGGAGGTGCACGCCTTGGTGCCAAGGCACCGTCTTGGGGTTGAGGTGGCGGAGGCATGCCATGAGCCCCGTCGCCCGCGGCTGGTTGAGGGGGAGGCAGAGAGTGGGACGGCGCCGGAGAGCCCCCTGCGGCGCGGACGAGCTTGGCGACGCGGTCGAGCCACTCCTCATAGAGGTCATCGACAGGGCGGTAACACAGGAGCTCCTTCGCCGCGATGAGCGCGGCCCGTGCCTCCATGGGAGCGCGGTGCGCGTGAGACGAAGAACCGGCAGGGGTCAGCGAGGAGTAGCGGTGCGGCCGTCCTGCCGCACCGAAGGATGGAGCGAGGACGCCTGTTGCTCGTTCCCCGCCGGGGCAGTGGCAGCATTGGCGGCGGGAGACGGAGAACGACAAGGTGGCCCGCCTACGGGAGCCGTCTGAGCGACATGGGCGGAGAGGGCAGCCCGATGCTCAGCTCGAGCACGGCGAGCGTCCGCCATGGAAATGACGGAGCGATGGAGCAACAAACTGATGGAAGGGAAACTACGACGCCCCCCTACCTGGCGCGCCAAATGTCGGATGTGGGGTTCCGGCAAACCCTTAAGGTTCGAACACTGGGGTGCGCGTGAAGTCTCTCCCTCCTACCGATCTACGCTCTAGCTCGCTAAGATCTCGCGGACGAACTCGACGAACTCGCAACACAGAAAGACACGAGGTTTATACTGGTTCGGGGCACCGTTGTGGTGTAATACCCTACTCCAGTGTGGTGGTGGTGGACTGCCTCTTGGGCTGATGATGAATAGTACAAGGGAAGAACAGCCTCCTGAGGTTGAGGTGTTCTTGTGCTTGTGAACTTGTGGCGTGAGGATTCGATGCCAGAGGGAGTCGCCCCCTACTGTGGTGGCTAGTCCTACTTATATAGGCCCTGGTCCTCTTCCCAAATATCGAGCGGGAAGTGAGCCAACAACGGCGGGAAACTTTGAAGGGGGATAGCTAGTACAAGCTATCCTAACAAAAGCGGTCTTCGCCTGCGAAAAGCTCTGGGGTGACGCCGCCTTGGGCTCCACGATGACCTCCGCCTTGCCGTCCTCCTGGTCTTGGTCTCGTTGCACCAATATGGCAACCTTTGCCTGATGCCTCGATACTCTTTGCCTGCACTGGCCTCCTTAGCACCAAAGAGGAAATAGGGACGCTGCGCGCGCTGGCGCCCGCCTGGCACCCGCCAGGTACCGTTCGTCATGGCTCACGTCATGAGAGCCTCGTGAGGTTTGCCTCGCCTTGATATCTCCGCTCCTCGTGAGCCTGCTTGACTAGGCCACTCCAGAGGAGGTCTTGCGTCATCCACCTCGCGAGGGTCCAGGGTGCCTTGTTGATGAAGATGGGCCGTACGGCCTGCTGCCTGGCCATGCTGTGGGCCGCAGGCAGGCAAGTCTGTGGACCCCCGTTCCCAGAACGCCAACAGGATGCAGCAGCGAATCAGGAAGATCGCCGGCGGCGACCAGGCAAAGTTAGCCAGGTTGAATGAGATCCTTACTTGGTTTGACAATGAGTGGGAAATTTCGAGGACGGTGAGGGCCATGTGGCAATGTATGCGAAAGAGCGAGACGACAGCGATGAGGGCGGCGATGTACTCCTCGGCGGCAGTCACGCCGCAGTCCTTTGAGTTCATCGAGTATCTCCTCTGGGCGATGGAGCAGACAGATTCGCCCGAGGCGAAAGTCAGGCGGAGGTGGTGGGCGTATAGGTCGAAGGTCAAGCACCTAGAGAATAACGAATCGATCGAGTACGGTGTGCCGTTCTTGAGGGTGCAGAGCCAGCCGGAGCCATAGGAGTATTCGTTCTCCCACCGCAAGAGGAGATCGGATGGCGCGACGTCGCTTCCCCGCCGTTCTCCACGGTTCCCTCGATGCTCGCCTCGTTTCAACGGCGTCGATAGGGTTTAAGGTAAGCTTCGCACTAACCTAATCTTCCATCTGCTCATGCTTACAATCTGTGTGACAACTAATAAAAATCATGCTTACAATCAGTCTCTGAGTACTATGCCAATCACCCTAAAATAGCTCTGGACCATTGGGTCAAAGTTGTGACACTGTGTACAAATGAAGAAAAATAGATTGGTGCTTCTTTCAGAAAAGAGTACACCCCTAGAAAACTGCCAATATAAGCTACTAGTATTTTTTTAAGTCTAAGCTACTAGTATTTGGTTAGAGGATTTGCTGCCGAGAAAGATCCGTCCACAGTGAGCGCCACACATCCCACTGATGGTGGTGGATGCCAATGCTTAGATGGAGCAGGGTTGGTGTCGGTAATTTTTACTTGGCACCTCGCACTCTGCATATATGCCGGTTCCATCCGTACATTTGTGCAGTTCCACCAAAATGCAGTTGAATAACCCTGTTTGCACAGATAATGAAAAGGCGTGAATAAATTATAGTGGCACTAGTTGATGAAACATACACTAATAAACAGGAGAAAATATTACATCATACTGGAAATCGACCCTAGTCTCCCCGATACACCTTCTGCAAGTGATGAACATCAGTGTACAACGGTAGTACAAGGAGGGGCCTTGAGACATTCAAATCTCTATTTTTGTGCAGATCAACTAAAATTAAGCACCCCAGTTTGCAGAAATGCTTAAACATTAACAATGGGACTAGTTGATGAAACATACATTAACAAAGAGAAGCACTTTCTTTATCTACATTGGAAATGAAATGATAGAGAGGACACTCGCTCTATTTTAACTATATTATTACTTCATTTTATAAGTGACAATAGGGTCGAGCAGGTGGCAAACGAGGTGTACTGTGCGTCGCAAGGATGAAGGTCGGGGGTGCTTCGACGGGGATGCTGAAGCTGGCTCTTTCAGTCCCTATCTTCCCCCTGATGTTTCTGTGGTAGCATTTGGGTTGTAATCCAAAATTGGTCGAGCTGGTGCTGCGTCCCCCTACCTGCCTAGCTTATGTGGCGAACTTGTCTCCTACTAGTACTCAGTCCGTTCTAGTAGTAGTTGCATAACTGCCCGTTTACACTGAGATGTTGTCGGATAATGGTTCTCTATAGTTGGGTTTGTTTAATGAAATCGGAGGGAACCCCCTCTTTCGATATATAAAAAAACAGTGGCACTAGCGGTGCCAAAACTTTGCCTCAAATTAATAGTGCCACTAGATTAAGGTGCAAAATAATAACATTACTGCTTTATCATCGCAGTGCCAAAACAGTAGCACAAGAGCAGGATCAACATGCAGGATCTTTGGCAAACAGTCAGACCAAAAAGGAACATACCTCGTGATGGGAACCATATCTGCAGTCAACGCCATCATAGAAGGGATGACACCAGTCACCAACATGGATGATTCAATTCATGGGACCTTTTGGTGCAGTTCACCTAAAATGAAGCAATGTCCCATGAGCTAGCAGCTTCTTCTTGTTCTTTTTTTAAGAAAAGGGCTCCAGCCCCGGTTCCATTTCCATCAGAAAACGAAACCCACCGAGCTTCTTCTTCATTAGTTGCAATAAAATTGAGCAACATCAAGGTTGGTCGTGAATCTCCTGGAGAGTAGGCGGACCAGGATAGTTGCATCTCTAACGAATAGAAGCAACTTATCTTAATGGGAAATTTAGCAGGACATGAAAAAAGTGCCATTGATTCATATTACTGGAGGCATTACATTGAAAACAACATTGGTTTAACGTGTCCTTACTTTCAACAGTGCGACTGCTACATTTTACCAGTGGCATTACATAAGAGCGGCTCGGGGCAACAAACATCAGAAGAGGATATTTGGGTTGGTCCCATTTTTGTTTGGTATATAGCCACCTTATACTGTGTGAGGCTAGCAAATCTAGTGCTGGACTTACTCTGTTGACTTGTCCCCCAGTCCCCACTTTCTTTCCTTTTTCTACCAATAGATCGGGTTTATATTGAGTTTGTACTATGTTCCCTTTATTTCCCTATTAGACCTAGAGACCAGTTGGATAACCAGTCTCTGCTACTTTTCGCCCCCATTATTTCCTCTTTCGACCAAGTCCTAGATTCAGGTAACAAATCTTCCCCCACCCCACCCCCTTTCTTCCTTGTTTGTACCAAGTACTACTAGATTCGAGTGCATGAACTAGTTTTACCTCTTAACAGTAAAAAATTAGGTGGTTTTCGAACAGACGATCGATCCTATCTACACGAGGGGGCCTGCAAAATAGTAAAAGATACAAATGCAGCGACGTCAGGAGCTCGGGAAGTAGAGCAAGGCCGGTTTCGAAGGAAGTTATACCTGAGGGTCACCGGGATGTCGCTAGGTGGGCGGCGGGAGGCCGGATCTGCCCACACTACGGCAGCGAGGAAGAAGGGGTGGGAGGCCCTCCCTCGCTAGCGATGCTTGGCAGAGAACGGCAAGGCATGCTGATCGGGACGCGCCAGCAGTGGGTAAGAGCTGTCGCCGAGGACGACTGCCTGAACATTGCACCTTCTCACCTTCCCCGGCGGAGAGGATCCGGCTGGATCTGTGACTAGCAATGAGTAGAGAGAGAGTGTGTGGCCACCGTTGTCGTGTTTAGATCTGGAGAGGACGAGACAGTGTGAAGAGAGCAACACTAGCAAGCAAGCGCGGAGGCTCCTGCCTATATAGTGGAGTACTAGTTTTCTTTTGTCTACCGGCCGGAGCCGGCTTGACCTCGGCAATGACTGTCGAGAAGTCTTCATGACCTCGGCAATGACCGTACAATGACTCGTGATGACCGGCCGGAGGCGCAGTTGTCGTCATTTTGATCTGAAGCACCGGATTATAACATATAACACGAAAAAATGCCACATGACAAGAAAAAATATGTGTGCAAACGCAATACGACACGCGTTCCATTCGGAGAGCGGCGTGCCAGACCGACCGACCGTCTGGGGTGTGACGCGAATGCGATGGGCGTGCTGTATACTCCGTACATGTGTACCGCCGTTTTCTTGAGGCTTTGCTCCATGGATACAAAATTAGTATACTGTACTATTTAAAAGTCGAGGGCGGGGCTTTTCCCACGCGGTAGGCAGGGCAGTTCCGCCTAGTCAGTTCGACAGAGACGCGAGAAGATGAGGGAGTAGGCTGCTGCAAACGTAGGGCTGTGTGATTTGACAGCGAGTTACTTCTAGACAGGTGGGGCCCGATGATTTGACTTGCCATTATCATTTTAACTGCGGCACTACGACCACCTCCATACAGGTGCCTCTCCCGATGCTCCACCATGTAGAGGCTGGCTCTTGCTTGAGAGCCCACTCCTCCACTTTTTCCTTGCCTCTTTCCCCCACATATGCATGCGATGTAAAGCGGGCTTATAGCCCACTATTGTACTTGATCCTACAGGTGCTAAGCCTGCCACATAGGCATAAAGTCTGATGTGGCAAGTTAATTAAGAAGAGAGAGACTAGTTTGGTGACCCCAGGAAGAAATGGTGATAAGCGCGTGTACCTAGATGAAGCAGACTTAGCAACAAAAAACTAAGCACTTATTCATTGGGGACATGAGTTGCTAAGCCATTTAATGCCCATAGCACCTCATCTAAGCACCATTTCATTGGAAGAGGTCACTCCTTGGCAAATACAATAAATACTACGAAGAAAGAGATAGAGAGAAGTAAACAAAAAATACTCTTATAGCCAACCTTATAGCAAACCTTGTTGTATGAGTGACTAAGTGATGACTATGTATGACATGCCAACATCAGATAGCCTAACGCATCGTGTTAAATCTCCAAGGGCGCGACCGTGCGAGCAAGGCGACGGTCGTGGTAGGCACGACCATGATACGGGCTATTGGCAGCCCTTGGATCTGAGTTCGAACGGTCGCATGCTAAGTTGCTGAAAATTTGCAGAATAACCCTCCAGGATAGGATATTCACCCATAGGTCTAGAATCACGCCATGCAACCGTTCGAACTCAGATGCAAGAGCTCTCGGAAGCCCGTATCATGGGAGAATGGAAAGCTTCGTATCACCTGTAATTTTCCCGACGCTTGACATGACATCGAATGCCATTTAATTGGGCGTCGAGTAGACATGACATCTAATTGGGCCCCCATAGTACTGTGCATGAATGCATTTATCCACCAGGCAAGCCACTACCCTGCCATTCGCACGCCCCCCCCCCCCACTCGACATTTTTCCAATCGATAAACCGCTCCTAGTCGTCTCTCCTTTCACATCACGACAGTTCCACTAATCCTAACCCTCCTCCCAAATCCATGGTGTCCCAAATCTCCATGATCGGCGGTGAGTACAAGGTTAGAACCATCACCGGCGATGAGTTCGACGTCATCTACACCCATTCTTCCGCAGCGGTGAAAGAATGCCTTGCTCGCTTCAAACGCATGTTCGAAAACTCAAATGATGAGTGGGTCGCTGGGCTAGATGTTGAGTACACCATAGTCCTGGGAAGCGAGAAGAAACTAAAGGAGGCAGAGAAGAAGAAGCACGCCGTGATCCAGGTTTGCGTGCATGACTTATGCTTGGTCTACCACATATACCATGCCGACGTTGAGTGCGAGGAATTTAAGAAGTTCCTCAAGGGCGGCCGAGTCAAATTCGTTACTGTAGACTTTAGGAACGACAAGGAAATCCTGGGTCGGATAGGCCTCGTTGTAGGCCTGCCCTTCGATCTCCAGAAGGCAGGCCTGGTGTCCTCCCTTGATCAGCCTTCAATGCTGACCCTGGTAGGAGCCATGGTTCATCCTTCGTACGGTAAACTAGAGAAACCTCCGTACACGTTTCATCGTCATGCATGGCAGTGGAATGTACTAGATATAGACCACATCCACTACGCTGCAATGGATGGCTACCTTTGTTTCAATATCTACAAGGGTTGGATGAAGAGCAAGAGCCAAGTGTGCGGTTCAAGCAAAGAAGTATCGCCCAAGAGGAAGAGGGACAAGGACGAAGTCGAGGACGTGGACGAGGACTCCGAGTAAGGTGGCAGTGTCGTTGCTCATGGTGGTTCTAATGCAGTGTCTACCGGATTAGTTTCTTAGTTTAATTTCTGGTGTGCTTAGTTTTATTTGAGGGGTGTGTTGTGCTGAGGCCCGAGCAGAACTATGTTATGTTTCTTCTCGTTATATTTCGTACATTTAATCTTTTAGGTTGTATAGTACTACCAATCGTTTCTTGACATTATATACGTACAATATATATGGCCAACATCATATAGCCAGCAGTTTAGTTGTCAAAGAATTTCAGGGTGCTTAGTTTTGTCAAAGAATTCTAGGGTGCTTAGTTTTATTTGAGGGGTGTTTTGTGCTGGACACCATTAACTTATCATTGTGAGAATCGGCCTATTTTTGTCATGTAACATGGTCAACGGGTTTGACGTGAAAATAACAATGTCTAATGGCATTTCTGAGCAAACATGTAACTTAACGATGGCATTTTTTGGATATCTAATTACATTTTTGAGCAGGCATCTCACGGATCGATGGCATTTTTTGAGTAGTTGTAACTTTTAATGGCAAAACTGAGCAGTGATACACAACTAGTGGCATAAATAATAAGAACCCAAGAATTAAATAGGTATGCTAATTTCTTTATTTCTTTATTTCTTTATACCTTTTTGTGCGAAACAATATACGCTGCCTCCCCCAGATTTTCTTTACAGAGGCAACATAGAACTATATGAGTGCCCTCTTAAATTTTGGAATTATTCCGGATTCGTTTGGCCTTTTTATAATTGAGTTTCTCGTCATTTAATGTGCATAATTCAGATTTGAACTACAAGCACATGCTCTCGTGCACCAAAGTTGACTGAAAAATCACATGTGTGTCCTCAGGTGAATTTCTAGGTCCCATGCAAGAAATGGGAATGAAATTCAAACATCTGGGCATCGTGGTTCGGCCGAGAACATTGAGAAGCCTGGTTTTAAAATTCTTCTAAATCCAAAACACGCCTGAAAATCATGAAACTTGGCATGGTGTCATGTCATGGCACCAACATGCTGTGGTAAAAAAAATTGCAGAATAGAACAATTTTTGGTACGTGTCACCTTTGTGTGCATAATTAAAATTTTAAATACAAGCACATGCTCCAGTGCACCAAAGCTGGTTGAAAAATCACATGTGTGTCCTCGGGTAAATTTCTAGGTCCCATGCCAGAAATGGGAATGAAATTCAAACATCTGGGCATCATGGCTCAGCTGGAACTTGGTTTTTTAATTCCTGTAAATCCGAAACACACATGAAAATCATGAAACTTGGCTTGGTGTCATGACGTGGCACCAACATGCTGTGGTAATTTTGCTGTCCGATTTGCTAAGGTGCACACATTAACAATCAACAAAGTCATTTTGGAACAAGTGTTGTCACGTTACAATCGGAAACACAAGTATTATTGAAACCGCAGGCGTTCTATTTACCATTTACGTGCCGCCACGCGTCCCCTTTTTTTATTAGCTAGGAGGTGCCGTGCAGGGTAGCTATTTGAGTATGGGAGGCGTGCGATCAGACCCCTGCACGTGCTTATCGGGAGGACAGCCCTTTGACCTCCATCTGCCGTCCACCTCTCTCCCAAGGTCTCCATTAATGGCACCCGAGCCTCTGTTTAATGGTGTGGCAATGTCTCACTCGACTGAGATTTAAGAGAGAAAAAAGAAAATCTGAAAAGAAAATTTTGCACAGATCTTGATGTAAGATCCGACGGACCTATATAGCATCTACTGCGACTTATAGCAAGACTAATGAATATATATAAGGACGACGAGAGTGGATAATAATTGTCTTACATAATTAGGAAGATAATTAAAAAAGCCACATGCGGCTACGCCCGAAATACACAAGGGCAAAAGAAGAAGGAAGACGCATACAATGATCTGGCTCGCTGATCTCTACTTTCTTTATGCGCTGCAGGTCGCGGAGACTAGTTCTTGCGGCGGGCGATGATCTCTTTCATCAGTTTCATGTCCTTAATACGCTGCTTGGCAGCATCCATGGATTCCTCCACCAGTCTATTGCGCTCGATGCGAAGCATGGCATTCTTGTCCTCTGCAACACGGCAGCGGTCTCCTCCTCCTGCTTCGCCCTTCCGGCGATCTTCGCCCTCAGCAGGTCGCGCTCGCCCTGGAGCTTCGCATTGCCCTCCCCCAGTTGCCGGATGAAGCCAGTAACCTCGTCCTGCATCCTCGCCCAGCCGGAGATCTCATCCATCTGGCTATGGACCATCGCACGCATGCGCCTGTAAGAGTCCTCGCCTGCCCGCGAGAAATTTTCCCAGGCCGCCGCAGCGCGGCGGGACCTCCGTGCTACTTCGGCGGCGCGGCGGGACATCTCTGCTGCTTCCACGGCGTGGCCGGACCAGTCTGCTACATCGACGGCGCGGCGGGACCTCCGTGCTGCTTCCGCGGTGCGGCGGGACCTCTGTGTTGCTACTGCTGTGCGGCTGGACATGTCGCCTACTTTCTCGGTGAGGCGGGACATCTCTCGTGCTTCCTCTTCCATGCTCACCTCTCCCTGGCGGAAATCTCTCGACCCAGAACTCACGCTGGCCATGGCTTGATTGACTTGATTGTTTTTTGTGGATGAGGAGTTGAGGAGGAATGTGCAGTCATCTTAGCATGGTAGTATTTATAACCAAGTACTACTAGTACGCTCCTAAGTGGGAAACCGTTTAGATTGTGATCGGTGTGAACAGGTTTGCAATTAAATATAGCGTGGTAGTAGTAGTAATTTGGAATGTGACGAGACGCGCTCAAAATTTATTGATGGTTCTAGTTTCGAAGTGCGGCACTATTCCCGGATGGCGTAACGTCGGCACGTTTTCTCGGCCGTGGTGTAGCATATGCCATGGTACTGGTTCTTTTTCTACTGTTGTGTACGTGCAAAAACTGGCACCGTCGGATACATATCTTACGCTTGGCGTTCGACAGGAATAGCCTCATGGCGAGTTATAGACTAGTCTTTTTTTCAGACGCATTACACCTATCTCTCAGGACTTCTCGCATGCACCATCACTGCTCCCTAGGTCGATGCCACCCACATACACTTGTACTCTGAGAAGAGGTGCATGCATGCACTTGTCCTCTCTCACACACGCATCTGTAGCTACAAATTGTAGTGTTCTCAACCATCCGATTGGCTCTATCATAGGTTTCACGTTGCTCCTTGGCCTTGAGATTGAGAAGTTTAAAACGCGGAGGCTAAGGTGGAGGCGCGAGGTTTTGGTTAATGTGCGGGCCGCACACGGCACCAACACGACACGAGCTTCGTCTGCCTGGCGCGCATGCAGTCGAGTGAGTTGTCCAAGTATAGACACAACCAGGCCCTCGTTGGTATCCACGCCTCAACTTTGGCTGGTCATAGTGGAGAGTAGCATAGACTAGTTACTAGTCTATGTTACTAGTACCTTCATAGTGGGTAGTGTCATATAGTATATGCATAATTTGGCGACGAGCGCTCTCTATATGTACCACCTTTTTTCTTTAATTACATCTTGTTAGTTTTGCTCCATGGCGCAATCCATCGATACTACTACTGTACAAATGTATACATTTTTTAAAAGGCTAGAGGGCGGGGCAATCTAGCTTGGTCCTTTTCACGAGAGGCGAGGGCCTTCGTGATTTGACGGCTCATTACTGCTGGAAGGCGGGGCCTTGTGATTTGACTGCTCATATAAATGTGCCGACGACCTGAGGAGGAGCAAAGAACCATGCGGTATACTCAAGTTTTTCACTGGAGTACGACGGAGGAGCACGAAACACGGCAGCCCAGTGCCATATCCTCTACTCTCTACTCTTATTATATATTAGTACTAGCAAGAGGCATTGTTCTATTGGCGATAAAGAATGATCTAATTTGCTAGTCATCTCATTTTTAGCATTGTTCAATTCATGCCTCGCAGAGAAGGTGACACGTGCGGCGAAACACCCGAAGCAAAATAAGAAACACAGGAGCAAAAGAAGAAGGAGGATTATCACCCCAAAAAAAGAAGGAAGACGCACACACAAGTCTGGGGCACTGCTCTCACTACATGAAGGGTTGCTGGCCGCGGAGTCGTAACTCCTTCTTCATCACCTCCACGACCTCCATCTCCTTGCGCGTCTCCTCCGCCATATTCATCATTGTGTCCATGACGCGGGATTTCTCGACGTGAGCCTTCATCATCTGTTCCACGGCCGCATTACGTACCTTCACAACAGCCGGGTGCTCGATGTGGAGCTTCGCCAACTCCTCCTTCTGTTCCATGACGAGGGCCTGCAACATCCTCATCGAGGAACTACTATTCTCATGCAGCTTCTTCTAGCCGGCGTTCTCCTCCTTCAGCAGGTCGAGCTCATGGCAGAGCTTCGCCTTGTCCTCCTGAAGTTGCAGGATTTCGCCGGTCGCCTTCTTCTCTGAGGCAATGCTCTTCTTTAGCAGCATCACCAAGCCGGCGGTCAACCCCCCCTGCTCATTGAGCTCAGCGGGCATGTCATCGAGGCTCTCCTTCAGCAGCTCCACCAAGTCGTGGATGAACTCCTTCTGCTTATGAGGTGCTTATTGAGCTGATCGGGCATGCCGTCGAGGGATAACGACTACAGCGCCGCCAGCTCGGCATGTTCGCCTCCGCATCTAGGGCTTTCCTGGCAGCCATCGCCTGCCCGTGAGAGATCTTTCGAGGTCTCTGCGTCGCGGCGAGCCCTCTCTCTTTTTTCGCAGCCTTGGTTGCTGCTCCCTTGTTACGAGTAGTTCTCGACCTAGAGCTATGCACACCGGCCATGGCAAGGATGGACGAAGAAGGAGGACTTATGAGGAGGAAGGTAGAGTAATTTTTGGTTAGGTAGTTCCCCCTTTTATAACCTAAGTACTAGCACTAGTACTAAAACCTGCATAGTGGGAACATGTTCAGGTTTGGTACGTACTGGTAGGTGTGAGCAGGCTTGCACTTAATTGTAGCACTAGTACTTTCGAATGTGATGGGAACAAGGTAAAGATTAAATTGATGGTTTTTGGTTTCGAGGCCCGAAACGGCTCCCGATGAGTTTAGTGGAACATAAATTTCAAGTAGACTACACTACTCAGATGCGTAAATATTATGTTACTGTCAAAAATTGGCACAAAATACGAAGGAGACCAATGGAAGTACTACTAGCAACCCATGATTTAACTACTCACATGCGCGCAGTGGAGTAGTAATGTCTTTCTTCCTCCCTCACGTCCACTCAATTTGCATGCGCTGTATTAATTGACCGTCAATGAAGTGCAGGACTTTACACGCGTCAAATTATCACATGGGGTGGATCTTGGTACAAAATTGCATCCGCCCGTGTACCCGCGTGTGCGTGCGAGGGAATGAGTGCGTGTGTGGCGTGCGTGCACATCTTTGCTTCATGCATGTATCGCCAGTGCGGCTCATGGAGGACAGTACATTCTTCTGGAACCAGCAGCACGTCACTGTGATCAATCCACACAAGGATGTTGCGACAACGCCTCCACATGTGCCACGTGGCTTCATGAACTATAAGAGAGACACTGTGTAGCGTGCCATTGTGTTTTGAACATACTCGAAGTACTAGTAAGGTACACGTGCATTGCACGCGTCAGATTTCGCAACCAAATTATGAATAAATACCACACTGTAGCATGTAAGCTCTGAGTCATATATGCCTGATGTAGACCTTCGTTTAATTCTTATAGTTCATCACATTCAAAATCAATTAGTTTTTATAAAAAAACCTAGGGCCTCTTTGATTCGTAGGATTTCCAAAACGCGGGAACAGGAAGAACATGGGATTAGAGTGGAATGTCGCCTTGAATCCTACAGGATGGTATGAGTGTTTCATTGTGCATAGAAAAAACGCAGAATTCTTTCAAAGAGGTTTGAGTGGATGGGATGTTTCCTAAGAAATCTAGTGCAAATGAATCATATGGAAAAATTCTATGGTTTACAATCCTACGAATCAAACAACCAAGATAGGAAAAATTCCTAAGGATTAGAATCCTCCAAAATTCCTTCGAGAATCCTTTGAATAAAAGAAGCCCTTAATCTATTTTTTGATTCATGGAATTGTGCGTTGTAAAGCATAAAGTAAAAACAAATAATGGCAATTCAACTAGAAAAAAAGTTTGGGCAGTTATGATACGGAAGATTCTAGAACAAAGGAGAACCACTGTTGTTTTGAGATTTGTGCATTATGCTTAAGTTCAACCATGGAGTATGCTAGATTGTACATGTGGCAAAATCCGGTGGGGGGCTAGAAGATGGTGCGAGGGGCCGAGTAGAGGGAGACTATGAAGGAGTGCACAACTGCGAGATCGATATTTAGAGAGAGGGGGCGAGAACGTGCGCTGTTGCGCGCAGTGGCGGAGCCATGAAAAATGTCCCATGAGCTAGGGGCCAAGCATTGCTAATCCTTTACGAGGAGGGCCAATTCATCAACATAAACCATTTTTACCAGCAATTGTCTAATGATCACATTCATATTAGCCTCGATATATAGTGATGTTAGGGGGGGGGCAGGGCCCTTGCTGCCCCTGTCTTCGCCATTGTGCGCGCATCTGAGAGATGAAGCGGAAGGCATGGATGATGAGAGGGGGGCGTTGGATATATAATTAATGTGGGTGTATTAGCTATATATGTAATCCTATATAGAGAGGTATAGATTGATCGATGTGGACGTGGGAAACAGGGTGAGACCTCACTAGATATATAGATTGATCGGTTTATGTGGAAAACTACGAAATACCTAGCTATATACACACACACATAGAGGAACATCGATCGTTGCGCATGCACGTGAGAGATAAAGAATGCCCGATATGATGGAGAGGGGGATGTGTGTGTGTGTGCCTTCATGGGAGACCGACCTGAAGAAAAAGATTGCATGTGTGTGATGGATAATGCCGACTGGTAGTGTGTGTGCATGCACGAGAGAAAGTTAGTGGTACAATTATAAAGAGAAGACCAATGTGTGGGTGTAAAAGGCTAGGTGAGGTCATAATCAATGTAAAGTTGAATTCAAATATTTGAATAAGAGATCATGATGTTTGAAACCCATGCATGCATGAATATAATGGAGATCTGCGCGGTGTGGTTTGGAAACGAGCATGTTGTAATGTATACACATTGAACAAGGTCAGACTGGTTTGAATTTGAGATACCGATGGCAGACATCGTTTGGCCACATTGCATCCGTGCATGGACACACTATTCTAATTGGAGATGATGGGTGGCTTTCGCATCACATATCTATATCTATACCCCTATATACATATTATATTTTTTATTTTTTATATAGTGTGCGGATAACTTTAACTTTGAAAGATGGTTGTTGGATGAGGCCAATCCAATGGTGCAGAGCTGGCAAATTTGAGCACTACTGGCCATTGGATATCATCTAGATTCCACCAGATTTTGCCACATGTACAATCTAGAAGACTCTATGGTTGAACTTAACCATAATGCTCAAACCTCAAAACACAAGGACTTCTTCTTTGTTCTGGAATCTTCCGGATCAGAATTGCCCAAATGTTTTTCTACATGATTTGTTTTTACTTTATGCCTTACAACGCACAATTCCATGAATCTTAAAATAGATTAGCTTTCTTATAAAAACTAGATGATTTTGAATGAAATGAACTATAAAAATTAAACAAACATCTACATCATGCATATATGACTCAAAGCTTACATGCTATAATGTGGTATTTATTCATAATTTGGTTGCCAAATCCCATGCGTGCAATGCACGTGTACCTTACTAGTCTAAATGGTGCCTGTGTGTGTGTTGTGCGTGTTAAACACATTGTACGTAGTATATCATACTAGTCTAAATTGTCTTTTTTCTTTTGGGTACATGTTAAGCTTGTTCTCCCGAAATTTCAAGCCGCGCCTTGTTATGCCGAAATTTCAAGCTAGCGTCTCTGTCTATCGTGCTGTGAAACTCCCGCTCTTCAACCCGCACCTTGTTAGCCCGAAATATTTAAGATAAATCTTTGTCTCATTGTGCTCCGACAACTCCCTCCATCTCAACCCGCGCCTTGCTATTCGAAAATTACAACGCGCGCATAAACTCCCACCTCCTGTGAAATCACGACACGCGAAATGCCCATGGTACCCCTGAACCGAAAGAACCGCCTCAAATCAGTGGGGGTACTTTCATAACTTACCCCACATTTCGGACAAGCGCGTGTCTAAGCCATGATTCCCCACTCCCATCCCATCCGCCCACCCATTCGTACACCGAGGCCGGGAAATCCCGCAAAGCCCCACACCCTCCTCCGTCCGCCACCCAGTCGGAGCCTCTTCCCCGACGACGTCGTCCACAACAACTCCTCGACGTCTCTCATCCACCGTACCGGATGAGGATCGGTCGTCGGTCTGGTCGTCCCGCCGGTTCAGCCACCCCGTCCTCCACCTCCAAGGAACTGCCCCGACGTTTCCCTCGTCTTTCGCGCCACCTCCATTCCCACACCGCCGTCTTCACCTGCACCATCGGAAGAGCATCATCATCACCGTTTCCTCGGATGAAGCTGCGGCCTAATCGGCGCCACCAAAGAGGTTGTACACTAATCGCCGCATTTTCTTCTTGATTCGGTCTCACGGTGCTGTCGGCGCTCGGTCCCGAGCCGACACGGCGCGGCTCCTTCCACGGCGGTGTCGCCGGCCACTTCCTCCACGGCGTCGCTCCCTCGGCGGCGACGTCCACATCAGTAGGAGCTGCTGCTGCTTTAGCTCTCTCTCGCGCTGCTGTTGCTCTTGCTCTCGGTCCCCTACCTGGTCAGCTCTTGCTCGCGCTGCTGCTCTCGCTCTTGCTCTTGCTCACGCTGCTGGTCTCGCTCTTTCTTGCGATGCTGCTCCGATTTAGCTACACTTCAGTCGACTGAATCGACTTTTGGGTCAGTCGATTTTCAGCGGGTGGGGGGCTCACCGGAGTTAAGGAAGAACCAGCCGCAGTGGGGAGGGGGCTCGCCGGAGAGGTACCCCACTATCTATCTTAGGGTTCAGGGTGGGGGCGGTGGTCGCCGGTGGTGGTGGGGCGGTGGCGTGGGGATCGCCGGAGAAAAAGCTCGGCACGGGGGGGCCCTACAGGGATGGCCGGGGCGGCGGCAGACCGACGGTGGGGAGTGTTTTCGGGGCGGGCGGGGCGGCGCACCACCAGCCGCGTGCGGCGGGGGGCGGCTGTTTGGCCGGTGGTGGCTGGCGGCTCAGGGGGGTGGAGGTTGAAGATGAACTGCAGGCCCTTGATTTCATATCCAACGGCTGCAAAATCGACTGACCAGAGATGAAAAAGTCAGTCGACTGACGTGTAGCCTCACCTGTAGTGCGTTCAGTTTCGACAGTAAAATTCACTTTCGACAGCAATATTCAGTTTCGACAGTTAAGTTCAGTTTCGACAGTTAAATTCAGTTTCGACAGTTAAGTTCAGAGATGAGCGGCTGATGTATACATCTAACACTTTGTGGTTATGTATTTTACATCATCTATTGGAGATGCTACTAGAATTCCACTCAGGTTAACGTTGTCTCTCTTGTCCTGCTTCAGCCTCTACATTGTACAACTCACCAGAGCTGCTCCAATGACGAAACCCTCCATCACAGCGGAGCAGTAGCTCGGGCTCCATCTCCAAACGCCTAAGATCTTCTTCCCCTCCTCCGACAGCCAAGTCAGCCGGAGCATCCTCACCGGCCAACCCAATCACGCTGAGATCAACATGGCTTCGCCAAAGAGGTTGTACACTTGTTGCATATCTTTTTTTACTCTACATGTTATATATATTGTCCACTGAGCACACGGAGTAACGGGAAATACGATTATTTTATCCTACAAGCAGTGAGGTACCAGGCAACTTAGCTATCTGTGATGGACTCTCTTGAATGCCATCATTATTTATCTCTGCGCGTTTGAGCTGTGCATTTGTCGATGGCCCTGGGAGTTGAGCTAGTAGGGCAGTGGCCTGGGTCCAAAGTAATAGAAGTAGCACAAAAACATTTTTTAGTGTAGGTTTTTCCTTGCTCAAGCCTGCCTACTGGAATCGCCAGTGCTTGAAAGGAAAAGTGAATGAAAAACATAGGAATTGGAAAGTTTCATATGGTACTACTTTTCATGAATTTGTTGCAAAGGAATGGAGCAAATGAAAACTATAGGATTTGTTCCTTTAGTGTCTCCTTGAAAGAAAAACCGTAGGAATTTTAATTTCCACTTGTCCTCCTTTTCAAATTCCTATTCATGAAGCACAAGACTAAGAGATAGTAGCATAATAGCATTATAACCGTACATTTTCTTGTGGTTTCACTTAATCTCACCATGCTTCTTTGCATCCTGTGATCTTCCAATTCTTGTGAACCAAACACCCAGATTGGCAGAAATCCTGTGTTTTTAAATTCTCTGTTTTGCACGTGCATTCCTATCCTATTCCTGTCTATTTCCTATCCCTGCATTGTTAGAATCCTCAAATTCAAACAAGCCCTTACACAATTACTTCTATTACAGATATGTGTCAAAGAAAACCTTATGTGGTTTTTCCTGCTCCTGTGGTGCTGTGTTCCACCCCAGCTCAGCTGCTCCAACGACGAAAGGGTTCACCACAGCAGTGATCCGCTCTCCAGACTGTCTTTCGCCGCCTCAGATATTCTTCCCCGCCGCCGGCAGCCACGACAACTGCATTACCATCATCAACTGAGCAGATGACCTTGAGGACTACACGGGTCCGCAAGAGAGGTCGCACTCTTCTGTGTCTGCTTACGTTATGCATCGCTTAATATGATGACATGCTACTTTATCTTCGTGTTCACCTATTAGACTCCGAGTCAGGTCCAAACTTATGCTGAAACTTGAGTTTTTAAATGGTTGTGGGGTACATATTGGGGCAGCAATCAGTACTATCTATCTACTATCTGGTTAATCTCGGGTGTCTACTATGAGTTTCATGTTGGGTGCAAACAAACATTAAAGGAGCCATTATCTGTATTTTTTAACTAAAGCTATTATCTGCCTGCTATCATTGGTTTTGGGTCTATCCACAGTTTGCTACCATCACTCTGGATTTGTGCATGCACTCCTTACATAATCTCACTATGTTTTATTCCTATGCATGTCAGTTATTGTACACAATGGAACTGAACATGTAGAGCAAAAGAGACGAGCCTTGCGTGGCAATAAAATTTCACGCAAACGTCGCTCCTTGGTGGGTGCAAAGGCAGCCCCCTCCACCCATTTCGAATCATAATCAAGTGGAAGATAACTGTTCTGAGGGGGATTCAGAAGCAGACGACCACTCCTATTTACCCCATGAGGTATTCGCTCTAACTTGGCATGCTGATGTTGGTTATATCATGCATATGGTGCCTTGCATTGCTTACTTTATACATCAAATATGTCAACTGCTTAGTTTATACATGCTTTGTGTGAATGCCATCTATTTAGATTATTCATCGTTTATGTGAATTATGCAATGCCATCTTGTTTAGACAGGCATCATATATGTGAATTTTGCAATGCCATCCTCCTTAGCCAGTCATCTTATATGTGAATTATATCAGGCCATCTTTTTTTGTTACGTATTACATTCGTCAACAATGTTAGTACATTCAACTACTCTTCGTGTGCATCAGCCATTTGACACGGTGATGGAAAATTCTGGAGTGAACACAAGGTCTTCAGAGCAGACTATGCTATCTGACGAAGCGCATATCTCGCTGGTTATGGATACCTCCTCAGAGGAGGATTCAGAGAAAGATGACCAGTCCTATTTCCCCCCGAGGTGTATGCTCTAATTAACTTGGCAGGGTTATGTTGCTCATATCGTGCGTATGGTGTCTTGCATTGCGATGTCATTTGATTAGTTTAGACATGCTTTGTGTGAATGCCACCTGTTTAGTGTCTAATTACCATATATGTGAATTATGCATTGCCATCTTGTTGCAAGACATTATATACGTGAATTATACAATGCTATCTTGTTGCAAAGGCATTATATATGTGAATTATGCAATGCCATGCTGTTGAGCCAATCATCATGTATGAGAATTATATCATGCTATCATTTTTTTGTATTACGCGTTCCATTTGTCGACAACATTTGTATATTCAACTACTCTTCCTGTGCATCAGCCATTTGAAGCGGTGATGGAAGTACCTGGAGTGAAAACAAGGTATTCGGAGCAGACAATGCTACCTGCTGAAGCAGACATCTTGCTGGATACAAAGAGCTCCTCAGAGGAGGATTCAGAGACTGCTGACCAGTCCTATTTCCCCCCTGAGGTCTATGCTCAAACTTGGCAGGGTTATATTACCCATGTCATGCATGTTGTCTTGCATTGCTTAGTTTTTACATCATATATGGATTGCCATCTGCTTACTTGCTTACTATATAAACCATATATTTGAATTATATCATGCCATCATGTTTACATACACAATATCTATCTGAATTATGGCATGGCAACCCATTTAATAAAGACATCATATAGTTATATCATCTCATCTTGTTTAGTGTTTACAGTCATCATATCTTGAATTATGTCATTCTATCCGGGAATTATATCGTGCTATCATGTTTCCATAGGCGGCATGTATGTGAATTATGGCATGCCAACCTATTTAATAAACACATTATATAGTTATATCATGTCGTCTTGTTTACATAGTCATCATATTTTGAACTATGTCTTTCCATCTTTTTTAATTAGCCATCATAATGTGAAATTGTATCATGCTATCCTGTTTAGTTAGCCATCATATATGTGAAATTGTGTCATGCTATCCTGTTTGGTTAGACAACATAAATGTGAATTATTTCATGCCCTCTTTTATTCCCCACTATCCATTGCACCTGTCTATCATATAATGTCTGTACATTCAATTACTTTTCTTGTTTATCAGCCATTTGAATTGGAGAGGGTGAAGGCAGTATCTAAGGGAGTAACAACACGGTCTTCAGAAAAGATAGTGCTACCAGTTGATGCAAATAGAACCACGGTTGTACTTGCCCAAGAACCAGCCCCACCACACATAACCCAGACTCTCGCAGATTGTACCCCTACCCAATTGGACAGAGAACCAGCTACACCCCTTCTAACCCCAACCCCAGCAGATAGTAACCCGGTTCCAGTTGACACAGCACCGTCTCCACCACAGAGCACCCAAACACGAGCAGTTAGTAAGGGAACTGCAGTGCCCAAAGCACGAGGACCACCACTCCGAATCCCAACTCAACGCTTAAAGGAGAAGAAGAATTGTTCTCAGGTCAGGTTCTGTAGCTATGGTTCATACTCCTTTGCTCTTGCATCACTGTATTTACTCAAACCAACTATTTTCAAATTTGAAGGATGGAATTGAAACTCCAATGGCGTAACAGGTATGTTTTAAACTTGTTTCTTTAACTGGTTTGCTATTGTAACTTGCTCTATATTGATTTCAGTTTCAATTGAATAAAAAGTTATGTTCCCATGTCATGCACATTACAAGTGTCTCTATGGTTTCCCACACTTATATTATGTCTATTCTGCTTTGTCATGAACAAATATTATTTGAACTGTGTCTCTATCTTGATTTGGCAACAAAAACTAGAATGATATAGACCATAAAGTGACCATGGTACATAGATATATGTTTGTTTCATGTTGTTATCCTGTGCACTTTACTACTGAACTGATTTACCAAAATGAGTTTCAGATACAACATGGTAAACCTGTGATGTGTCTGCTTGTTTCTCTTTTAGAATGCGGACAAAATATTGGAGAACAGTACCCCGTTATGCAATGGTGAAGGAAGTAATGTAGATAAGGTTCAAGATAGTGAGACATCCCTGTTGGTCTCCAAGAAAGCTGATAAAAACTACCTTGACGATAGTGAGAGAACCCAGAAGTCCTGTCTTGATGTAGTGTTCGAGTTACTGGCCACTACTGCTAGCACAAGCTCTTCAAGCTCGCTCCCTGAATCAGTTCGTCTTCTTGAGTGTCAGCTTCAAGTTGAAAGACATCGATCAGATGTGTTGCGACAGGCAGCTGAAGGACTGAGGAAGTCCCTGCAGAATTCAGATGCATACTTTCTGGTGCAACAGCAAGCGCTGGAGGATTTAAGCGCCAAACAAGAGAAAGTTAATAAGCTTGCTAAGCATCTTGACAGCATTATGGGTACCCAGGATATTGTTTCTTGAGATCTTCTAAAGTGGTTTCAGTTCTGGACTTATTTTGCTGCGGCGTTTATTTGCACTGGTCGCCAACTTTGACAACCAGTGTATATGATATGCTGCTTTGTTCCCTATATTTGCACTGGTGGCGAACTTTGATGCCCAGTGGGTGTAATATGTGTAATAGCCGTGATAGCCTAGCGTAAGTTGCTTGCTTATTTATTTCCTTGTTGTCTTGTTTATTTGTTGGCTTGTAGTCAGTGCTGTTCTTTTTCCGCGGTTTGCCAGTGGCCGCAATAACCTTTTTTTAAAACTAGGCCACAATAACCATGGGCTACATATTTACTGTAGTGACACTGGGCCTTCTACGGGCCGTAGAAACAATGGGCCTTCTACGGGGTGTAGAAACAATGGGCCTTCTACGGGCCGTATCATCAATGGGCCTTCTACGGTCTGTATCATCAATGGGCCTTCTACGGGCCGTATGATCAATTGCCCAAACATGGGCCAATAACATACCGCTTTATGGCCGTAAACGGGCTAGAGTTGGAATCGTCCGTTCGTGGGCCGACCATAATGGGCCGTCGTTAATCGGTCGTATTTGATGACGCTATGAAAACGGCCCAAAGTATTAATGGGCCACAAACGGGCCGACTGTAAGCACGGGCTGAATTTGGCCCACAAGCAGAAAATGACAGTAACGGGCCGTAAGTAACCAAATGCTGGAAATGAGACCGAGAATAAATGGGCCCTGAGAAGGCCGAAAGATAACATGGGTTGGAAACGGCCCAACGGAATAATGGGTCGTTAATGGGTATAAAGTGATACACTGTTCATTACGGGCCAATTTTACCACGGGCCGTTAATGGGCCGAGGGTTACTAAGGGCCTCATATGGGCCAAAAGACGTCATGGGCCATACATGGGCCGGAAGTTAAAACGGGCTGGAATTATATTGGACGGCCCAGATGACTCTACTGGGCCTAATTCGGATAGGCCGTAAACGGGCCCTGGGTTAGCGTGCTGTAAATGGGCTATATGCGAACAGGCCGTTAACAGGCTTGTCGTGGGCCGGGCCGCCACCTTTTGACCAAGTCAAACGGGCCGGCCTTTTCACAGGAATGGGCCTCTGTTGGGCCGTGCCACGTGTCGACGTATCATAGGCGCTTTGGGTCCAATGAGTGGATGACATCTATCCCAACGGTGAGTCGACACGTGTTTCCTCCAGCCAATGATGATTTTACACATGGAAAATCCCCATTGGTCGGGGCTGTTAACGGGTTATCGGATCCAAAACCGGGCCCGATAGCTTAACGGCGTTCCGTTACGGTGGATGCCACGTGTCGGTCACCCTTGAGGAAAGCACTTCTGTGACGCGCGATTTATCGTCATGGAAGTGGACACTTCCGTGATGATAATTTTGGTAATGTCATGGAACACTTCTACGACAGCATAGGTATGACTATCTTGATTCTGTCATAAATTTGTCATGGATGTACATGCATGACAGAAAACGTGACCTGCTGTGACAAACACGTATCATCACGGAAGTGTTTTTTTTTGTAGTGTGTGTCATATTCACAGGCATTATGTGTAAAGTAAGCAGATGCAATTCAACAAAGTTAGAAGCAATACAAGCTAGACATCATACGCAACATGCAACCACATATAATAGTGCCAAGTTAGAGCAAGCACCTATGATGGTGGAGTAGGGGAGATGTGCTCATCATCTACACAGCTACGTTGACTGTCTAGCCTTGCGTTGTCTGGCGAATCTTGTTGGGAGGATGGCGGAGTAGAATCTGTAGAGACCCTCCATTTCAGTTGCTCGGAAGGACCACCATCATCCAATGTCTTACCAATTTCCTTCCGCTTTATCGATTTTGCATTATGAGATCAAACCGACAAGAAAAAGGAATAAAATCTGCTCTTCAGAACTCATTCATGCATGATACTGACGAACACTACTCTGATGAAAGGCAAAGTCATGATACGAGGATGGAATATGTATGAAAAACTGAACGGCTTGACATATTCACACCTATGATGTGATAACTAAGCAGAAGGCACTTCAACAAATTAGAAACACTGCAAGCTAGACACCATATGGAAGGTGCAATCAATATCACTCTGCCAAGTTAAAACTGTCTCGTCATAGGTGGCGTTCATCAAACTAGAAGCACTACATGCTAGAAATCATATTCAAGACGAAAACCAATATCACACTGCCAACTTAAAGGTGTCCCATTATAAGTGACTGACGCTGGATACACAAGAAGAGTAGTTTCACGTAAGAACATGGTGTGATAGACAGATATAGTGTGTACCAAAAGCAAGAAAGCATGCCATATTCACACGTATCATGTGTAAGCTAAGCAGATGCAGTTTACACTAATTTGGAGCAATACAAGCTAGACACCATATGCAACATGCAACCAGATATCACACTGCCAACTTAGAGCAAGCACCATGGATGGTGGAGTAGGGGAGCGGAGACTTGGAACTTGTAATGCACTAGCAGTACAAGGAGAATCCGTATAGATGCTTCGTTTACGTTGCTGCAGAGGACCACCATCATCGCCTTCCTTACTCTTTTCCTTCCTCTTTCTTGATTTTGCCTTGTCAAGTCAAACCCACAAGAAAAAAGGAATAAAATTTGCTCTTCAGAACTCATTGATGCATGATACTGAGGAACACTACTTTCATGTAAGGCAGCCGCATGATAGGAGGATGGAATATGTATGAAAACATGATGACATGACATATTGACATGTATGATGTATAAAGTGTAAACTAAGCACAAGGTGTTTGAACTAGTTAGAAGCAATGCAAGCTAGAAACCATATGAAAGATGAAACCAATATCACTGTGCCAAATTAAAAGGGTGGCCTAACAAATATATTTGACCAAATTAGAAGCAAAACATGGCAACAGGCTAGAAATAATATGCAACGAATAAAGGTGTCTCATCGTAAGTGATTGATGCAGGATATAGAAGAGAGGTAGTTTCATGTAAGAACATGGTTAACAGATAGATGTAGTGTGTACCAAAAATAGGAAGGCATGTCATATTCACATGTATAATGTGTAAACTAAGCAGATGCAATTTACCCTAATTAGAAGCATTACAAGCTAGACACCGTATGCAACATGCAAGCACATATCACACTGCGAAGTTAGAGCAAGCACCTGCGATGCTGGTGTAGGGGAAGTGCGGTCTTCAAGTACAGAGCTACATTCAATGTCTTCATTTAGGCTTGTTGTTTCTTGAGAATCATGTGGAGAGGATGAAACTGCACTCTTTATAAGAGTAGCGCATCTCATACTAACCCACGGGCGTGACTGTCTCATCATAAGCGATAGATGCAGGATACACAAGAACAGTAGTTTGATGTAAGAACAAGGTGTGATAGGCAGATGTAGTATGTACCAAATATAGGAAGGCGTGTCATATTCACATGTATAATGTGTAAGCTAAGGAGATGCAATTTAACAAATTAGGAGCAATACAAGCTCGGCACCATATGCAACATGCAACCAGATATCACACTGCCATGTTAGAGAAAGCACCTGGGGTTGTGGAGTAGGGGAGATGAGATTTGGAACTTGCACTGCAGTAGGATTAGCAGGAGAATCTGCAGAGATCATCTATTTCGGTTCCTCCAGAGGACCACCATCATTTCGTGCCTTCGTCCTTTTAGATTTTGCCTTGTCAAGTAAACACGCAAGAAAAAGGAATGAAATTAGCACTTCCAAATTCGTTGATGCATGATACTGACGAACACAACTTTTATGTATGGCAACCACATTGTAGGAGGATGGAATATGTACGAAAAACGTTAAGCGGAAGGCATTTCAACAAATTGGAAGCAATGCAATCTAGACACCATATGAAAGATCCAACCAAAATCACTCTACCAAGTTAGATGTGTCTCATTATAAGTGGCACTTCAACAAATTAGAGGCAATGCATGTTTGAAATGATATGCAAGATGCAACCAATATTACACTGTCAACTTGAAGGTGTCTCGTCAGAAGTGATTGATGAGAGATACACAAGAAAAGTAGTTTGATGTAAGAACAAGGATAATAGAAAGACGTAGTATGTACCAAAAACAGGAAGGTATGTTATATTCACAGGTATAATGTGTTAACTAAGCAGATGCAATTTACCCTAATTAGAAGCATTACAAGGCAGACACCATATGCAACATGCAACCACATATCACACTACCAAGTAAGAGCAAGCACATGAGATGGTGGTGTAGGGGAATTGCGGTCATCAACTAGAGAGCTACGTTGACTATCTTCATTTAGCCTTGCTGTTTCTTGAGAATCATGTGGGGAGGATGACACTGCACTCTTTAAACGAGTAAGGCGTCTCACAGTAACCCACTGGGGTGGTTGTCTCATCATAAGTGATTAATGAGGGATACAAAAGAGCATTTGTTTGATGTACGAACATGGTTAATAGACATATGTAGTATGTACCAAAAACAGGAAGGCATGTCATTATCAAAGGTATAATGTGTAAAGTAAGCAAATGCAATTTAACAAAATTGGAAACAATACAAGCTAGACACCATATGCAACATGCAATCACATTTGACTGCGCGAAGTTAAAGCAAGCACCTAGGATGGTTGTGTGTGGCAATTGAGATCATCAACTGCAGAGCTACGTTTACTGTCTCCATCTGCTGACACTACACCATTTAGATCGCTGAAAGGCTTAGTGCTTATCTTTGAATTACACTGGAGCGACTTATGTATTTTCTTTTTTGTATTCATCAACACTGCGTCAGAGTCTGAAATACCCATGCACAAAAAAACAATAGTGTGACTATGGGTGAAGTCTGTGCACAAGTAGTACAACGTAAAAGTAGCAGATAGCAGGTCGGTGAGAAATAAATGATGGGAGACATGTGATAGCTCTACAACATGCATGGCACACGAAATTACTAGATTCTAGGATTTTGAAATATGAGCACAGGGATGGCTGGGAAATGCAGATGCTCCTCCAGCACACCACAAGGTGTGGTCCTATGAAAATAACAGTCGACTGAAAACAAATAGGTCAGTCCATTTTTTCTGCACCATCCAATGTACAAAGAACGAGCAGATCGCCTTCATCTACCTCCAGCCAGTCAGTGTTATGATCTTCCTCGAAACGCCAGTGACCACCGGCCCAGTCCCCTGCCTCCGCCCTTCCCTCGACCTCACCGCACAGCCGTGCTTGGCTCAGCCCCCTGGCCATCCCTTCAAGCTCCGTCGACCTCTAAATCGGGCGCAAGCAGCTCCTACACCCCACACCCCTATGATACACACCGATGCGCCGCTTCCTCGGTGAACAGGCAGACTAGGTGCTCCGCGCGCCTAAGCGGGTGCTGCTTCTTTTAATTCTGATTCAACTGACCCTGAATTGAAATCCAGGCGAGCTACTGACCTCTAGCCAAGGTGAAATAGTAAATGGGAGGAAACCTTGTGCATTTAGTATCACGAAGAAGATGCAGTAAGAAGCGCTCAACTAGTTTCTTTCGTGGGATGATTACGGTGTGAGCAGAGACGTAAGATTTGCACGAATAAGGGAAGAGGAGTACCTCTTTCTGCTGGCAGTGCTGTGTCCTCCTTCTATTTTTCCAACGATCTTCTTGTGGTTCACTAGAAACGAGAAGTTGTGGAGGACAATGGAGCCTTGGACGAACCCATGGCCAAGTTGTTGAGTGTGGTGCGTGATACGTCTCCAACATATCTACTTTTCCAAACACTTTTGCCCTTGTTTTGGCCTCTCACTTGCATGATTTGAATGGAACTAACCCGGACTGACGTTGTTTTCAGTAGAATTGCCATGGTGTTATTTTTCTGCAGAAATAAAAGTTCTCGGAATGACCTAAAAATCTACGGAGACACATTTTGGAAATAATAAAAATACTAGCAAAAGAATCAGCATCAGGGGGCCCACATCCTGTCCACGAGGGTGCAGGGCGTGCCCACCCCCTGGGGGGCGCCCCCCCCCCCCCCCCCCCCCGCCTCATGGGCCCCCTGAGACTCCACCGACCTCAACTCCAACTCCATATATTCACGTTCAGGGAGAAAAATCAGAGAGAAGGATTCATCGCATTTTATGATACGGAGCTGCCGCCAAGCCCTAATCTCTCTCGGGAGGGCTAATCTGGAGTCCGTTCGGGGCTCCGGAGAGGGGAATCCGTCGCCGTCGTCATCATCAACCATCCTCCATCACCAATTTCATGATGCTCACCGCCGTGCGTGAGTAATTCCATCGTAGGCTTGCTGGACGGTGATGGGTTGGATGAGATTTATCATGTAATCGAGTTAGTTTTGTTAGGGTTTGATCCCTAGTATCCATTATGTTATGAGATTGATGTTGATATGCTTAATGCTTGTCACTAGGGCCCGAGTGCCATGAATTCAGATCTGAACCTATTATGTTTTCATGAATATATGTGAGTTCTTGATCCTATCTTGCAAGTCAATAGTCACCTACTATGTGTTATGATCCGGCAACCCCGAAGTGACAATAATCGGGACCACTCCCGGTGATGACCGTAGTTTGAGGAGTTCATGTATTCACTAAGTGTTAATGCTTTGGTCTGGTACTCTATTAAAAGGAGGCCTTAATATCCCTTAGTTTCCAATAGGACCCCGCTGCCACGGGAGGGTAGGACAAAAGATGTCATGCAAGTTCTTCTCCATAAGCACGTATGACTATATTCGGAATACATGCCTACATTACATTGATGGACTGGAGCTAGTTTTGTGTCACCCTATGTTATAACTGTTGCATGAGGAATCGCATCCGACATAATTATCCATCACTGATCCATTGCCTACGAGCTTTTCACATATTGATCTTTGCTTAGTTACTTTTCCATTGCCACTGTTACAATTACTACAAAAACTGCTATTGTTACTTCTGCCACCGTTACCGCTACTTCCATACTACTTTGCTACTAAATACTTTGCTGCAGATATTAAGTCTTTCAGGTGTGCATGAATTGACAACTCAACTGCTAATACTTGAGAATATTCTTTGGCTCCCCTTGTGTCGAATCAATAAATTTGGGTTGAATACTCTACCCTCAAAAACTATTGCGATCCCCTATACTTGTGGGTTATCAGTGCGGTGGCCGTCTGTGGCGGCGAACGACGGCGTAGCAGGAACAGCTCCGGTGTGGTCGACGGTTGTGACAGTGGAGCAGCGGTGGTGAGGCGCAGGACGGCGTGGTCGAAGTGGTTCTGGTACGACACACATCGGCGTCGACGTCGTCGAGGCAGCTCTACCTTGGCTTCAGCTGCTAAGTCCTTAAGGGCATTGCGGTTGCGTTGGACGACGACGTCGGGGTACCAGCTCCGGTGTGATGGAGGGCGGTGGTGGATTGGGCGTGATGGGGTGGAGGACGGAGGAGGCTTGGGTTTCGCCGCTGGTGGAGAGGGCGTTTGGGTGTCCACGGAGTATGAATGGGGAAACGGAGGGAGGGAGAACTAAGGGGAACAATGTTTCAGTTTGGGACGCGCTTGTTTCAAATTTGGGGGAAGTTACAAACTTTGCCCCCATCTAAAATTTCGGGCATATTGCGGGTTGGGGTAGGACAGTAATCTCAGGCGTCCCAAATGGTGGGCGGGATAGATTTTAGCCGAGCGCATGGGTGGTTAGGCGCCCATGGCGTATGAATGCTTCTCGGAGGCGGTTGAGACTGGCGTCTTGGTAAAGTTACAAACCTACCCCGGTTTAGACCTTTGGACATCGGGCCGATAGGTTACATGGGCCAGAGTGAGGACAATAATTTCCTACCAGCAAACATTAGTCTCGCGCGGTTTCGGGTGACCAGAGGCTTATTTGGCACTTTGTTCAATATTTGGAAGCAGAAGAATTAACATTTTCGGTTCTCTTGAATTGAACTTTCAGGATTTGTCAAACTTCACAAATCTTGATCCTTGAAAATCCTAAAACTACGATTATTTTGGAATGGAGGGGGTACATTTGAATATACATTGTACACGAGTATATATTAAAAAATATGCAACTTACCTCAGTTCATGCATGGTTCCAGATATAATCTCCTTGGTTGCAAAAAAATAGTTAGACATGCATATGAATATATAGCATGTTGAAACGCACAACAAAGATTGATGCCCCCTTTTAGATCTGATTTACAAATGACATTATCTCGGATTCAAATAGATGAATGCACTTCCTATGAATTCGAATCTTCGAAACCCCCTTTATGTTGAATTCAACATGTATTCTATTTCATAGCTAGCAATTTGGAATGTATCCATGTAAGTGACAAATGTATAAAGTGCTTCACACTAACAACATGGAGTGCACTAATTAATGTTTATATGTGAATTGCAAAAGCAATGCATTGCCTGTATTTCAAACCGCTCTCACTCTATGGACTGATAATATGAAGTAAACACATGCACTGCTAGAATTCAATAGAGTATGGGTGTCTGATAGACCGATTTTCGTTCATACGCAAATTGCAAAATTCATGATCTCATCCAAAAATAATAATGCCATTTATATTTTAATTTAATGTGTAGAACCGCCTTTTACATGTAGATGCACTATGGCTCGGCCCGTTCTCACACACGTTGTAACACCCCGGATGTAACTTTCCATATTTGTAACTCCGACTCTTGCCATTTTCGGCTATGTGCTATGATATTCCCTCCGTGGTCGGGTTTTGTTTTTCGTTTTGCATTTTGTTCATGTCATGCTTTTCATATCTTGTCATCATGTGCATTGCATTTGCATACGTGTTCGTCTCTTGCATCCGAGCATTTTCCCCGTTGTCCGTTTTGCAATCCGGCGCTCCTATCTCCTCCGGTGTACCCCTCTTGTTTTCTTTCGTGAGCGGGTGTCAAACTTTCTCGGAATGGACCGAGACTTTTCAAGTGGCCCTAGTATACCACCCGGAGACCACCGGTCAAGTTCCGTTCCATTTGGAGGTCGTTTGGTACTCCAACGGTTAACCGGGCATCCGCAAAGTCCATTTGTGTGTTGCAGCAAAACCACCCTAAAAACCAGCCCAAAACCCACCAAACTCTCTTCCATGCTCTAGGTCGTTCGATCACGATCGTGTGAGCGAAAACCGCACCTCATTTGAAGCCTCCTAGCTCCCTCTACCTATAAATATGTGAGACCTCCCGTAAACGAAACGCAGATGAAACCCTAGACCCGCTCCTCGCGCCGCGCCGGACGTGTCCGCGCCCCCGCGTCGCCGCCTGCCCGCGCCGCCGCCGTGCCGCGCCGGCCTCGCCTCCTTCCCCCGACGCATGTAGCTCCGATTTGCGCGTGTAATATGTCAAATTGTTCGTCTCGTGATGCTCTACATTTTGTTCAACTGCACCATGTTCATTAATGGTCATCTTGATGCCCAAATCTCTGTTGCAAGAGGGCTAGTTGCTGTTATCTGCTGGTTCTTAACAGAACTTGGAGATTTGTCTTTTTTGTATCATTAAATCTGTACATCTTATGGGCATGAGCTCTACATGTGTTTTGTTGTATGCCATGCCATATTTCCAAGGGTGTATGCCATGTATGTTTGTGATCTCTGTGGTGACTAGCACAAGCATGGAAACTAGGCCCCGTAATGTTTCTGATTTCAGGGACTTGGTGATTTCTCTAAGTCTTTGTCTGCTGTTATTTTGTTGCCATGTAAACTTGATGCTACAGAGAGATCCATACATATTTAGGAGATGTTCATTAAGGATGTTTTGTAGATATTGTTGTAATTGATCCATTCCTGCCCTTGTTTGCAATTATGGAGTACCATAGCATGACTCAATCGTGCTCTACTTTTGCTATAAAATATTTCTGGCAGATTCTTAACATGATATGCAATTTTGCCAAGCTTGTTGTAGTTGATCCATACATGCTATGCTTTTGTTCTTGCCATGGATAGCTTCATAAACATGCCATCTTGCTCTAGGTATGCTTGTTTTGTCATGCATTGCTTTGTGCTGAGTGCATCAAGCTCACGAAGATACCCTCATATTATTATTTCTGCCATGCTCTGTTTTCTGCTAAGTCTGAAACCTGATAACGAAACTTGCTATGTTTACATGCTTGCCATCATATCTTCTGGTCCTTTTTAGCTTATGGTCAATAAGGGACTTTTGTCATATCCATATAGTAGCATACTGCCATGCCTTGTTTTGCTATGTTAACTTCTTGTAGCATGTTGTTTTCGTGCTCTGAACTCTGCTACCTGATGCTGTTGTCTGCATGTCCAGTAATTTCACCAAGTCTGTGAACCTGTTATCTTTTGCACTTTTGCCATGCTTGTTTGAGCTTGTTATGTTGTGAACTAGCCGTAGCTCAGTTTTCATCTTTTGTCAAGCATCTCCTGTAGATTACGGTCATATGCTTTGTTGCTATGTTGGGGTGCTGTAGCATTGTTGCTTGTTGCATTTTAAGTGTTATCTTGCTGTTAATCGCAGATTCGTGTCATTCTTGTTTTGCTTGCCATTTGCAAACCGTGCATCCGTTTCAGGTGATCTTTATATCGATTTCAACCGAAATCATCTCATCTTTCCAGTGGCATGCTTAGTTTGTCAAGTTACTGCCTTGTTCATCATTTTCCTTCCGGAGCACGCATATGCATCGCATATCATATCTCGCATATCATACATGTTTTGCATCATGTTGCTTGTGCATTTCTCGTGATTGATTGTGGATCCGTTTGCTTGTGTTCTTGTCTTGGGTAGAGCCGGGAGACGAGTTCGTGAACGAGGAACCTGTTGAGTACGCTTACGAGGATCAAGCTTTCGACAACTCTGAGAACCTTGCAGGCAAGATGACCGCCCCTCGAAATCACTTCTATATTTGCTTTGCTAGTTGTTCGCTCTATTGCCATGCTGCGCTACCTATCACTTGCTATATCATGCCTCCCATATTGCCATGTCAGCCTCTAACCATCCTTTCCTAGCAAACCGTTGTTTGGCTATGTTACCGCTTTTGCTCAGCCCCTCTTATAGCGTTGCTAGTTGCAGGTGAAGTTGAAGTTTGTTCCATGTTGGAACATGGATATGTTGGGATATCACAATATCTCTTATTAATTAATACATCTATATATATTTGGTAAAGGGTGGAAGGCTCAGCCTTATGCCTGGTGTTTTGTTCCACTCTTGCCGCCCTAGTTTCTGTCATACCGGTATTATGTTCCTTGAGTTTGCGTTCCTTACGCGGTCGGGTGATTTATGGGACCCCCTTGACAGTTCGCCTTGAATAAAACTCCTCCAGCAAGGC
This sequence comes from Aegilops tauschii subsp. strangulata, assembly GCF_002575655.3. Taxonomy (NCBI): domain Eukaryota; kingdom Viridiplantae; phylum Streptophyta; class Magnoliopsida; order Poales; family Poaceae; genus Aegilops; species Aegilops tauschii. The sequence continues at coordinate 395,925,058 of NC_053037.3, forward strand.
CCAACCTTGGTTTTACCATTTGCCACCTAAGCCTTTTTCCCCTGGGTTTTCTAGAGCCCGAGGGTCATCTTTATTTTAAACCCCCGGGCCAGTGTTCCTCTGAGTGCAGGTCCAAACTAGAGCCCTTTGCAGCGCCACCTTGGGAAAACTCGGGGATTGGTTTTAGTTGTATGGACTGCTCATCCGGTGTGCCCTGAGAACGAGATATGTGCAGCTCCTATCGGGATTTGTCGGCACATTCGGGCGGCTTTGCTGGTCTTGTTTTACCATTGTCGAAATGTCTTGTAAACCGGGATTCCGAGACTGATCGGGTCTTTCCGGGAGAAGGTTTATCCTTCGTTGACCGTGAGAGCTTATGATGGGCTAAGTTGGGACACCCCTGCAGGGTATTATCTTTCAAAAGTTGTGCCCGCGGTTATGAGGCAGATGGGAATTTGTTAATGTCCGGTTGTAGAGAACTTGTCACTTGACCCAATTAAAATACATCAACTGCGTGTGTAGCCGTGATGGTCTCTTCTCGGCGGAGTCCGGGAAGTGAACACGGTCTGAGTTATGACTGTCGTAAGTAGGAGTTCAGGATCACTTCTTGGTCATTGTTAGATGACGACCGTTCCTTTGCTTCTCTCCTCGCTCTCATTTGCGTATGTTAGCCACCATATATGCTTATTGCCGCTGCAGCTCCACCTCTTTACACCATCCTTTCCTTTAAGCTTAAATAGTCTTGATCTCGCGGGTGTGAGATTGCTGAGTCCTCGTGACTCACAGATACTACCAAAACAGTTGCAGGTGCCGACGATGCCAGTGCAGATGATGGGGTCGATCTCAAGTGGGAGTTCGACGAGGAACGTGGTCGTTACTATGTGTCTTTTCCTGATGATCAGTAGTGGAGCCCAGTTGGGACGATCGGGGATCTAGCATTTGGGGTTGTCTTATTTTCATCTGGATTTGACCGTAGCCGGTCTATATGGTTGTATTTTGGATGATGTATGAATTATATTTATGTATTGTGTGAAGTGGCGATTGTAAGCCAACTCTTTATCCCATTCTTGTTCATTACATGGGATTGTGTGAAGATGACCCTTCTTGCGACAAAACCACTATGCGGTTGTGCCTCTAAGTCATGCCTCGACACGTGGGAGATATAGCCGCATCGTGGGCGTTACACACGTGCTATATATCTCTCTATCTAACGCATAAGTGCACACACTTTATATACATCGGCATTTCTCTTTCACACATGCTCACAATCTCTCTCGGGGTGTCGGGCTGTCTACCGCACACACTCTCTATATATCTCCCTCTCTCTTTCTGACCACTATGTACCACTCTGTTCACTAATCTCAGTTGGAAAACACTATTTCTCTCACATGCATATATACACACGCACGGTCTCTACTAGCCCTCTATACGCACATATATGTGCCTACGTGTCTCCCGCACGCACATTATCTTTAGGCCTCTCTCGCACACATTGCACCCCCCAAGACACACCTCTCTCTTAGTAGTTGGCAGATATGATTCCATCAGATCATTCGGTAGGATATCCCTGACTGTTAGGCTGGATGGTAATATGAGGCAAAGTTTTACCCAAGTCCGGACCCTTGCAGTTGAGGAAAAAGCCTACTCCTAGTACTGTATATTAGTGATAGGGGTGTGTACAAAGTACACGTGAATACCAGGCATTGTGCGTGTGTGTGTATACTACAGACGAACTAGCCCCGGGCTTCTATAACATACTCGGGGCCTAGGGTTACAAATCATATATAGTCGGCTTATCACCAATGGGGATAGAGTCCTCCTCGACTCTGGTAGCTTCGTCTTGTACGCCGAGTCCTCCACATGGGTCTTCGTATAATGCATCTCGGTCCAATCTATGTGGCGCAGGATGGAACTGACCCATGAGTCCTCATGTTGACCCACCACACAACTAGAAATGATGTGCCCACCCCAACTAGAAATGATGGGCCCACCACACCACACACGCAATCGACCACTAAGAAAATAAGCATATACAATAGTACAATGTTATACATGAAAGTTAATTGGATGGTGCATCCAAAAATATTTGTTCTGCATTGTGAATGTTTATATTTTCTCCTAAAATATTAGTCACGGGAAAGAGAAAACGAAGGGCATATCTCTCCTTGTCTCCACCGGACACCCCCTCTTTCTACACCACTTTCACGTACGCACACAAACTATCTCAGCCCTCTAATAGTATGCATGCCCGTGACACATTCACATGTGATGGTCACTGTATTTCAAACAAAAGCACTATACGGTCACTGGACTTCAGAATATGCTCATTACGGTAACCGTATACATTCTCGTGGTGATCATACGGTATCTAGCTCACGATACGTCTTCGTATTTTGTTGATGACACTGACGGACATTGTATTTGATGTGTGCTTCGTATTTTCTTGACGACACTTACAGTCATTGTATTTGAAGCGAAAGCATGATATGTTCACTGGACTTCAGAGTAATCTCATCACGGTCACCACATACATTTTATGGTGCTAACCAACCTGTGGTTGGATGGTTAGGAGGACAGTGGTTTCCCGAGCCCACCAGGGTTAAAGTCCTCGTGCTCGCATTTATCCTGGGTTAATTTCAGTATTTTCCAGCGATGTGCGTTCAGTGGGAGGAGACGTTCCCCTCGACTACGAGGCACCTATGGTGACTTCGTAAAATCTCAAGATCATATGCTGGCTCACTCTCTCGAAGGTGCTCACAGGGGTAGGGTTTGCGTGTGTGCGCTTATAGCGGTGAGTGCTTGCGTGTATATATGAGCGCTTGCGTCTGTACCGTGTTAAAAAAATACATGTCATGATTATACGGTCACTGGCTCATGTGTACAACTCCGTATTTTGTTGATGACACAATCAATTGACCAGTCAAACGTTCCATGTGGCGCAACTAGTGTTGCACCATCGGTGCGCGTAACCGTGGGGCTCACCTGTTAGCGCGTATATGAAAGAAAGAAATGGTAGTTTGAGTCTGTACTGTGTCAATAAAATACATGTTAGGGTGATCATACGATCACTGGCTCACCATACAGCTCCGTAATTTGTTGATGACATGATCAATTGACTAGTCAAACGGTCCACATTCAGCAGCGCACATTACCATAGGGCCCACCCGTCAGCGCGTATATGAAAGACGGAAATGGTAATAAATTAGTGGTTAGTGGGGATTCGAAGTCGTGAGACCTCTGGTTGGCAGTCGCCGGCGGTGGGGCCGCGGATTGGGCGGTGGCGTGGGGATCGCCGGAGAAAAATCTCGGCGCGGGGGGCCTAGAGGGATGGCCGGGGCGGCGGCGGACCGGCGATGGGGAGTGGTTTCGGGGAAGCGAGGCGGCGCGGGCCAGCGGTTCGGCCGGTGGTGGCTGGCGGCTCAGGGGGGTGGAGGTTGAAGATAAACTGCAGGCCTTGATTTCGTATCCAATGGCTGGAAAATCGACTGACCAGAGATGAAAAAGTCAGTCGACTCACGTGTAGCCTCACCCTGCACGTACACATGCACGCATGCAACACTCGCACGAACACACGCACGCATGCAGGAGCGCAACACTGACACGTACACATAACGAACACACGCACGCATGCAGGCGTGCAACACTGACACGTACACATGCACTCACGAACACACGCACACACACACATGCATGCAACACTGAAACGTACACATGCACGCACGCAACACTCGCATGCCTGCATGCACACAACACACGACGCAAGACGCACGTTCAACCTATATGTGCATGTACCCATTGTTAAGGGCATGGATTGTTACGGGTATTAATCAATCTTATCTGTGATAAGCAGAACATTGATGTTTGCAGCAGTCTTGATGAATCACAACGTATCGAACGGGCTATCAACGTATATATGAAAATTTTAAAATTCTCTTACATTATATAGTAGGCTTATCTACATGAAATAGATGATGTCACACTCAATGAACAATCATCGATTTATGAAATGCCCGCTTCTGACCGCCCTGGCCCACCAAAAGTTCCTCTGCCGTGCGCTGCCTGCGTTGGGTCACTGACATGCAGGCCATGTACGCAAAGAGCCCACACGTCAGTGGAAGAACAACGCGGTGTCATACGTCAGAGTCGAGGGCACCGCTCGCTGCACACCCGGCTGAACACGCCTCCTTGCCGCATTCAAACGCCTCCATGAAACCCATGTGGAAGCCGAGAAACCCACTCTGGACACATGTCCGTTCATGACCGGGACGGCATTAAATGCAACGCCGGCCGAGCTCCTCCCGTCCTCATTCACCATTTTGTCCACTCTTACAATGGCTTACGAAGAGTAGTTATCCCGCATCCAATCCGGCTGGGTGGCCCGCCGAGCCCGCCGGATACTAGCTATGTAGCTCGCTGATCCACCTCGCTTCCCTCGCCAAACGGAGTCAGTTGCCGCCCCAAGCCGGCGCACGGTTCAGCAACCCGCCGCTCCAGGCCAGCTCGACGAGGAGCGGCGAGCTGCTCCAGGCCAGCACGGCGGGGAGCACGGGCATCGTCGCTGTCGTCCACGTCGCCGCCTCGTACCGCGCCTCCTGTGTCTGCGACCGCGTCTCATGTGTTTGCGACCGCGTCTCCCATTTCTGTGGCCGAGAGTCCCATGCCAGCGGCCGCGCCATGCAAGCAGAGACAGAAGCCGGGTGCACGGAGAGCGACAAGTCGGTGGCCAGCGCCTCCGCATCCGCTGCCATCATCGAGGAGAAGTAGAACACAGGAGGCCGCCGTCGCTTGGGTCCCGTGAAGGCCACCGCCGAGGCGATGCTGGCGTACACAGCAGGTCTCTTGTCGGATCCTTTTGTTGCGAGGACCTTCGTCGACCCCGCATGGGCTCCACGGAAGCGGAGAAGCCCCCTTCCGCCTCCATCTCGGGCATCAGCCAACGATGTCGGTTGAGCAGTGGGGAAGCGATCCGTCCTTTGCGCTGAAGTATATACCCCCGGCAGTCTCGTGATCATGTTGCCAGACATGAGGAACACAAATGGATCGGTGGGCGACCATTTAGGCCAGGTATTATTATACCTGTGTTGTCGAGAACTAGCACCGCTTAGTTGATTTGAATGTTATGAAATCCGTCATGTTTGTATGAAAATGCGGTATTTTATATGAATTCCGTCATTGTTTATATGAAATATCATCGTGTTTGCATGAATTTCGTCTGGTTGGTTGAGTTGCTGTCAGAATGTGTGCGGCTACGGTTGGATGGCGTAATTTGCGGGTCGCCGGTCGGTCTGCGGTCGGCTCGGGCGGCGTGGTGGGACTAAAAAGCACAGCTTGTGCGAGCTCGTCTCCAACGCGCACGCTGGAGGATGCATGAGCACCCGAGCTATTCCTCGTTCATCGGTGGCAAAGGCACTAGTGGACAAAAGGGTCGCCCTCCCAATATTTTGACAATGCTTGCATCGGGTGATTTAACGCACCTCGAAATCCAACATGTGATGGTACTACTACGGCTGGTCACAATGGGCAAGAACATAAGCTAGTAACTTACACACTTCCCTAGACTATGTTACTACCTCCATAGTGGGTAGGAACATCTATGTAGTATCATGCAACGATGTATTTATTAGGTTATAGACTCATTGTTTCTTGAAGTGTGTGATGTTCCGGTAACTTAGCTAGTTACCACAAGCACTTCTTTCTTCATTAAATATGTGCCACATAAGCAAAGTTGTATTGGAGTGTGTGATGTTACTCCTAAGTTCCTCCCCATTGTGACCAGCCCACTACTAGTAGAATTGAGACTTATAAAACGGAAAAATGATTTTTTTTAGACGAGCCCTATAAACCGGGAAGGAGGGAGTAGTAAGGAGTATACTACCTCCATAGTGGGTACGTACTCCGTAAAATCAGATTTTCCCAAAACTAAGTCGCTCAACCTTTATTTGCTTGTTTCCCTTCCTGCCTCGAATAGACTATGCCAAACTCCCCTGCCTGCCGCACGGGAAAAGACCCGCCCTCGCCTTTTTTTAGTCCGGGTTTGTATCGATCGATCGCGCGAAGCAGCAAAAACCAAGCCGTGTCTTGTACTCCTCCGTCGACGCTCGCTTTCATGAATTATGTACTTCCTCTCGCCGACATGTGGGACATATAGCAATTGGGTCAACGTGTCATGCACCAATAAAAGTGCAGAACAGTAGGGAGACGCACCCCAGTCGTACCGCCCAGTAGTAGTAATGAGTAATGAGACGTCAAATCACAATGCCACACCTTCCCAGACGAATGAAGTAACCATTATTTCACACTTCGCTGAATCCGCTACGCCATCATCTCCTTCAAGAAAACCACGTATTACTTCTACCATTGTTCTGCCTCAAGAGGGATGCGCATCGCCTTGGTACATCATGACACGTGGGACCGCACGACAGGCCATGCTCCCCCGCCCACCGCTCGGTAAAATCACCTCATTTTTACTAATTCCTCCGTATCGGTACAAGGCATGCACGTCGTTCTAGGTTGAGAATTTAACTGGCTATATATGTGATGAACAGTACTATATGTTTAGAAACTACATCCGCTTAAGAATCCAATGATATACTTTTTGTGACATAGTAACTCATATTTTGTTAGTCAAATGGATGACCTAGAACTATGTGCACGCCCTATAAACCGAGACGGAGGGAGTAGTATCTTTTTAGATCAATATAGTCGGGATTCACCAAGGAGCAAAACCAAGTGGTAGGCTGCTTCTGTCGTGTTGGCGTAGCAACTCAAGCAGCGTCAGTCCGCACACGAAATGGCGACACACTTAACGAGACCCCTTTGGCCGACATGTGGCTCATCCACCGTCTTGTTCCACATGCGATGCACCAAATTATAGTTCGGAGTAGCGGTTGGACTTGGAGGCACCCCGGTCGTAGCGCCACAGTAGTAGTAAATGAGCGATGAGGGGTCAAATCACAAAGCCCCACCTTTCCCGCAATAAGCTGGACGAACAAAGCAACCATCATTTCACTCTAGGGCGCAAGAGCATAAAGAAAAGAGAAAACCAATAATGCGTGTGGCAGCTACCTAGGGCACCCTAGGGTAGGGGCCTCCACTACAAATCCTTTTTTTGAAAGCGTCTCCAGTACAAATCCGCTTCTCCCTCGTACTATTGAAGAAAACTGATGATGCGTGCAGCGGTACGGTTTGTAGGAGTACTATGGCGTGCGGGGCCACGTCGTAGTAAATGGGGGAGGGATTGAGTTCGAGTCAACGCCTTAATATGTGTGGGCCGCTTGGTTTTACGGGAACGAGGCAGCATTTTGGGTTCGGGGACCAGTGGAGATATATGTACAAAAAATTGTGGACCTAGGTTCGACCAAAAGGCAATGATGCATGGGCCCTGCATTTTGATATACCCGCGGTCGCGTGAAATTTGATACTCTACTCGAAATAATGCATAAAAGTTCCTCCAATAACATCTATAACTAATGGGAAGTGAATGTATGCTTAAAATGAAAATGTAATACTCCCTCAGTCTAGGTGTATAGTCATCTTAGGTTTTTTTGCTAGTTAATAGCATTCCATGCAATGAATTAACCATTGCATGTCATGTTCGAAAGTCTCAAGCCAATGAAAGCATGCACGGCCCACATCTCTTATTGGTTGATATGTCACGAAACAAGAAACGAGGAGGGAGTTAATGTACCATGCCTAAGTGTTTTGGGATTATTTGGTTTTCGAAAGATGACTTACACACCTAGACGGAGGGAGTACAAAGAGAAAAAAATGAATTGCAGTTAAAAGAATGACATTTCTAACAAAAATGTGAAAGTGAACTACATATGTGTGCACGTGACCAACACATAGATTGTCAATACAAAATCTAATGCAAGAAATAACTTATGAGTAACATGCACGAGTTGATGATGTGGTGCTTGCATGCATAGAGTACAAAAACAATGTGATTTATGACTTGCATGCATGATGTGTTCTTCTGCCATAGTTCCATGTCTAGGAAAAAAGCTACTAGTGAGTTGTACTAGCTATTTAGAAATAGAAGATGTATACATGGAGGTTGTAGGGAAAGAGATGACATGTATCTCAATTCCTATTAGTAGGGATCGGAAAAGAGATGTCATTTGGTACACATCAAAGGAACTTTTCTATTGAATCTAGAAATGACATGTATCTCAATTCCTATGAGGACGGATTAGAAAAGAGATGTCATTTGGTTCACAGCCACTACAAAAAAAAGACACATCCATGACATTTTGGGCCGAACGAGTTTTTCTGTCATATTTATGACACTTCTATGACGATAATTGTGACAAAACCCGGTATCATCATAGATGTGGTGGGGTCCTACTTCTATGAGAAAAAATCATGACAGAAAATGGGCTTTTCGTCCTGGGCGGGCCGGAGAAGCAGCTGCATGACATTCTTTGGGCCGTCCATGATGGAAAAAGCCGTGGTAGAAGCGAGGGCGAGGAAAATATCGGGGTGTTACCGGTTACGGTGGGTGGTCAGGGCCGAGCGATGCGCATTTCTCTCATACACGCACGCGCGTGGGTGTGAGGCGTTGGGTTCTAACTGAACCCGAGCGAGGCGTTGGGCTCTAACTGAACCCGAGCGATTGCACTGCAGGCTACGCGTTACTGAACCCGAGCGATCGATCTATGGCTGTTAACTGAACTCGATCGAGTGATTCCTTCGCTACTGCTGCTAACTGAAGCCGATGGATGCTGCCTCTGGATGAACAGTGAGCGTTGCTGGGGGGTTTGGATGAACAGTTTCCGGTGGGGGTGGATGAACAGGACCCCGTGGTGTTGCCTCTGGATGAACAGGACCCCGATCGATCGAGCCGGTTGGGGCTGGATGAACAGGTCCCCGTGGAGGGCTGGATGAACAGGACCACCCCGTGGAGGGCTGGATGAACAGTAGACGGTGGGGGGCTGGATGAATAGTAGCCCGTGGAGGGGTGGTTGAACAGGAGCCCGTGGAGAGGGCTGGTTGAACAGTAGCCGGTGGAGTAGCGCGCGGTGGAGGCTGGATGAACAGGAGCCCGTGGATGAACAGTCGCAGGTGGAGGCTGGAGGAGGTCGACGGTGGATGAACAGTAGCCCGTGGAGGCTGGAGGGGGTCGACGGTGGAGATGAACAGTATCCCGTGGAGTCCCGTTTTGCGGTACGCCACACCCCTCCTGATGAACAGGACCCCTGTTTCGACCGTAGCGCTCCAACACAAGTCCGTTTCCTCCGTTTTGTGGTACGCCACACCCCTCCCGATCAATAGGACCCCTGTTTCGATCGTAGGACGTCTGTTTCCTCCGTTTTGCGGTACGCCAGACCCCTACCGATGAACAGGATCCCGTTTCAAACGTGGCCGGCCGAACACAAGGCCGTTTCCTCCGTTCTGTGGTACGCCAGGCCTCGTTTCCATCGGCTGTTCCGTCCAAGCACTCCTGATGAACACGACGACGCATTCCGTTCCGACCCAGCCGGTTGGCTCCCCATGAACACGACGACGACGCTGTTTCTCCATTCCGACCCAGCCATGTACACGAGCCCTGGCCATACGTATGCGCGAGTAGGCGTCCGAGACCCTGCCCGTATGTACGTACGTGGCCGTATTTTCTTTCTTGCACACTGGCCGCTTTACGTACGTGTACATGCTACGTGCGCGCCTCTACTACGACACGTGCGCGCCTCTACATCGACGAGTATGTACGTACACGTTCGCAACCAGAATGACAACGCTACGTACGCTTCGACCAGGTGGGTCCCGACTGTCAGGCACTTCCTTGCGTGAGATGATGTAGCTGGTGGGTCCCAGCAGTCAGGGGGGCGAATTGTTTTTTTTTTGCCCGGACGCACTTCCTTCCGTGCGAAGATGTAGCTGCTGGGTCCCAGCAGTCAAGGGGAATTTTTTTTTTCACGAAATACGGTGGCTCGTCCGGTGGGTCCCCGCTGTCAGGTGGAGGAATAATTATTTTGCGCGTAATAAGGAGGCACTTCCTTGCTGCGGCCGTGGACCCAGCTGTCAGCCTCTCCACGTATAGTACTCTTCCGATGGAAGTCGTTCCTTGACCACGTTGACCAGGCCGCGCCGAGTGCACCACGGCGGTGGACGACGGCGAGGCCTAGGAAGGGGACGACGCGGAGCCGGGGAAGACGCGGCAGTGGAAGCCCGCGCGGAGAGGAGTACGAGGGTTCACTGATTCGGCTGCGGTATGAGGCTGCCGTCACCGCAGGGCCTGGCCAGCGGTGGGAATAGTAGGGGGCGGTGAGGCCTCTGCGGTAGCACAGCCGGCCACGGGAGGCAGGAGCATGCGGCACGACCGACGCTGCTTTGGGTGGCTGGAGCAAGAAGACCAGAGGTTGAAGAAGCACTACGGCCGTTGGATGCACATCGTACGGTCACTGGAGCTAGAATCGTTCATATTGACTAAGTTGACAAAGCACTCCGTCCCCGTCAACTTAGTAGGCCCACAAGTTAGCCACCCACCAAGGTGGGTCCCAACTAGCAGGGGGAGTATTCATTTTTTTGTGCGTAATGAGGAGGCACTTCCGGTGGGTCTGAGCTGGCAGCGGAGGGAACATTTTTTCGCGAAATACGGTGACCCGTCCGGTGGGTCCCAGCTGTCAGGGGGGAAACATTTTTTCGCAAAATACGGTGGCCCATCCGGTGGGTCCCTGCTATTAGGTGGAGGAATCATTATTTTTCGCGTAATAAGGAGGCACTTCCTTGCTGCGGCTGTGGACCCAGCTGTCAGCCTCTCCACGTACAGTACACTTCCGATGGAAGTCGTTCCTTGACCACGTTGACCACGCCGCGTTCCGTTGCATGCATGCGTCCATGGGCGTGGTGCGTCCCCACTGTCAGCCTCTCACGTACAGTCATCTTCCGATGACTCTCGATTGTTGACCACGTTGACCACACCGTGCCGAGCGCACCAATGGCCGGTGGACGACGGCGAGGCCCCAGACTAGAACGACCCGGAGATGGGGAAGACGGGGCAGTGGAGTCGCAGATGGAGAGGAGTGGGAAAGTTGACTCGTTCAGGTGCGCGGCAGCACAGCCGCGGTGCCGCCCACGGGAGACAGGAGCAAGAACAGAGGTTGAAGAAGGAGCACGGTTGTTGGATTAACATCCAACGCTCCAGCTGCTAGAATCATTTGTTGATTAAGTTGACAAAGCCCTGCGTACACGTCCACTTAGTAGGCCCACAAGTCAGCCACGAAATATGACGGGTCCCAGCTGTCAATGGGAGGAATAATTTTTTTCGCATAACAAGGAGGCACTTCCTTCCGTACCAAGTTACAGCCAGTAGGTCCCAGCTGTCTGGTGGAGGAAACATTTTTTTTCAGCTTAATAAGGAGGAACTTTCCTTGCGTGCGACCATGGACCTCGTGGGTCCCAGCCGTCAGGGTCTCCACGTACAGTCCTCTTCCGATGACTCTAGTTTGTTGACCACGCCGCACCGAGCGCAGCGAGGCGGTGGACGACGGCGAGGCCCCGGACGGGAACGACTCGGAGATGGGAAGACGCGGCAGTGGAGTCGTAGATTGAGTGGAGGAGAAGGGTTATAACTGGTTCTGTTGCAGCGTGGGGCTGCAGTCAGTGGAGAATAACAGGAGGTGTGGAGGGGTGGAGGGATAGCCTGGCCGGCGGTGGGGTAGCGTTTCGCAGCGATGCGTGCTAAGCAGAACCGCTAGCCGCCGGAGGCCGGACCAGGCGGTCCCGGTGACGCTGGAGGAAGAAGACGAGAGATTGAGGGTGCATGCCGACCAAGTTGACAACGCCCTGCGCAGGCTTCGACCTATTGGCCCACATGTCAGCCTGCAAAAATGTGGCATATATTAACCCATGTTTTCTAGAATGTACAGTCCGTTTGCTGGGTTGGCTGAACAAATAATTTTGCGTCAATGCGGCCCATTTATATTATCTAAGAAATCCCAGCCCATTTGCACTTCCTTCAAATACACGAATTAGCTGGGCTCGTTATATATATAATGTTATGTTAGAAGGAGCAATTAATATCAAAAATAAACCGGAGAGGCACATTTTTTATATACATAATTAACAAATTAGCAAGTTATTGCTCAAAATAAAAATGAGCGCGTTATTATTACATTGGTCCTTAAAATCTTCGCAAGCTTTTGTACGCAATCACCAGGATTTTCCTTGCGTGTGAGTCAAAAACAACTAGGATTTTCCTTGCCAACTTCTGTTAAACATTTACTTTTATCAGTTAATAACATGTGGGATGTTTATATAGTGTATATATAAGTCTCTATAAAATATACGATAATAGTAATAATATATATATATATAATGTGGTTAAAAAATACATTGAGCCGCCGATCTTTAAGAAAAAGCCCATAGGCCGGTATGGACCTCCAAAAATAAGCTGAAATCACTGTCACCGTATGTCATGGGCTACGCATGTTAAAATACAAAACCTAGGCCTAGCTGATACTTGTTCGCCCTCTGGAAAAAAATGATACCAGATCCCCGAGCGAACTGGATTATAGAGGGGGCCGGCGGCACGACAGAAGAAGCACATCAGGAGTGATTTTTTTCTTCAGTGGATGGCTCTCGATGGCATTTTTTACTTGCCTCTGCACCATACAACTTGTATTTTTAGCCTCCCAGTCCGTGGTGGACTAGCAGCCCACTTGCTGGGCGGGCCAAACTACAGAAACCAGCACTCGATTTTTCATCAAGCCCCAAAAACAACGCAATACTATGTTTGTTTTGAGGCCGAAAACATCACGGCAGGGGTTGAGCGGGGGAGGGGGCAAGACAGAGCAAAAAGATTAAAAAGAGCTGATGCGTCATTGCTACCCTAACAAAGCAGGTGCAATTCTTCTCGGGAAGAAGGTGTGCCATTGACACCCACACGTCACATACCCCACAGTAGGCATACTAACAAGTTCACACACAAGCACAACAGAAAAGGTAAACATTCATATCAAACTCAGGTTCACAGGACACGTTCATATTCATAGCCAACATTCACTATCAACAACTCAAAAGATTCATATATACACAAGTTCAAGCATGTCTATGGATCCAAATGATTGATAGATCACACAACAATATTCATAGATAATTCACAAAAAGATTCAGATATACACATGTTCAGTATGTTTATGCATCCAAATGATTGAGATCACAGCCAATATGATCCATGGACGAACTTTAATTACCTAGGGTACAGACTGGTAAATGGTGTTCAGTCGGAGGTACTTCTTGCTAAAAATAGTGCTTGTACGAGTAACCTTTCGAGTACATAAGAGGCAGCACAGACAATCTGAACTTTGCTTGTAGGTTTATCCTCAAATAGTGGCCTTGTGCCGAGGGAGGTTTGAGAAACTTGGCCACTACTTTCATCCAACTAGTTTACTGGCTCATCTTAGTCCTGTAGCTCGCCAACACTCTACATTGTAGACTGGTAAATGGTGTTCAGTCGGAGGTACTTCTTGCTAAAATTAATGCTTGTACGAGTAAACTTTCGAGTACATAAGAGGCAACACAGACAATCTGAACTTTGCTTGTAGGTTTATCCTCAAATAGTGGCCTCGTGCCGAGGGAGGTTTGAGCAACTTGGCCACTACTTTCATCCAACTAGTTTACTGGCTCATCTTGGTCTAGTAGCTCGCCAAAATTCTACATTGCAGACGAGAAAGGAGGCGGTTGAGAAAATGAACCACCCAAATTTTTTGTGCAGTTCAACTGAAATGGACCATCCCTGGCGTGCAGACTGATTAAGTGCCAGATGAATATACGCGTCAACCAACTTGTCTGGAATCTTTAGACTCCATGCCATACAGTTCGCTACCATATCTGCCGATAACCAAAAGGCACAAGTTGGGACCAAAGACTGGACTGTGTTTTTCTGGGCTATGTGCCAAGCAATATTTTTAGCGTTCACTTTCCTAATACTTGGAGTTTGACAACTGGTTGACGCCGGTTGATACTCGAATGAATATAGGCACTTCTTGTCAACATCGATGCTTGTATGAGTGAACTTTGGAGTACATAGCAGCAGCATAAGTATCTGTCCATCTGACCTTTTTGTGCAGTTCTACTGAAATCACCCAATGCAATGATTTGCCTGTGAGTTCAGGCTCCAAGTTACTCCTTTATAAAGTCGGCAAACAGTAGCACAACACCAAATTACCAATACATGACAAGCACAATAATCAGGACAAAGACCAGTACCAACCTGTGTGAGGTAGCATATCAATTACTTTTTCCTTTGACTGGAAGCCGAGATAAGCGAAGCGACTGACAGCAAAGGAAGAAAGCAGGCCCAGATTAGCGACTGACAGGAAAGGACGGAAGCTGTCGAGGCAATGAAGCACCCAAAGTTTTTGTGCAGTTCCACCAAAATCGAGCATCCCTGTTGGCACATATATTGAGAGAGTGAGATTACTGTAATAGTGGGACTAGTTGATGAAACATACACTAACAAATAGAAGCACCCTCATTATCTTAATGGGTAAAGTTAGCAACATAGTAGTCTTGCTTAAAGAGAGGTATTAGTTTATTTAATCAGTGCCAATTAGCTCAACACTCAAAGCATCGCCATGTATCATTGGTTGCAAAACTTTAACGTGCAAAGATAAAGGAGTTTCTCATGACAGTAGCACGATAAAAATAGAGATGACAGCAAACTAATATGGATGAAGGCCTTAGGCCCGTACCAACCTGAGGAAAAAAGCTTATTCATGTAGTCCCATAAGAGATGATAAAGCACTCACTGGAATCACTCAATAGTATATAATTTTGTGCACTTCAAATGTATGGTTGAAATCACTCTTGTTTACCAGTGCTGAGATTATATCGAAAGATTATCAAGAACTTCCAGCAGAATTAAAGCACAGGCTGGGATACAGTTCATTGTATTGTCTTGTGTAGTTCCACTAAAATTTATGATTGGCACAACATGATCCCTGTTTGCACAAGTAGGAACAAGGTGAAACCTTCATTAGCTTAGTGAGAAAGGATAGAAAGACAATAGCATATTAATCTAACAGTAGCATCAAATTCATGATGGACAATACCCAAAACATTGCCTCATTGAACCAATGGCAATAAATTGACATGCAAAACAATAGCACTATTATGTCATGACACTAATAATATTCCCTCCCTGCTCCACCACATGATTCACCTCCATAGACAAACATACATCACGTACATGATTTAGCATAGGGTGCTACTAAAGATTTGTTTAACTCCAACAGGAAAATTAGGCAGCAATAAATTAGTGGTACTTCAGTACTCCTAATTAATTACGTGAGACAGCAGAAGTGGAAGGGCTCCCTGTCGGTGTCAAAACCGGCGGATCTCGGGTAGGGGGTCCCGAACTGTGCGTCTAAGGCTAATGGTCACAGGAGGCGGGGGACACAATGTTTACCCAGGTTCGGGCCCTCTCGATGGAGGTAATACCCTACTTCCTGCTTGATTAATCTTGATGATATGAGTATTACAAGAGTAGATATACCACGAGATCGTAGAGGCTAAACCCTAGGAGCTAGCCTATGATTATGATTGTTATCGTCCTACGGACTAAACCCTCCGGTTTATATAGACATCGGAGGGGGCTAGGGTTACACAGAGTCGGTTACAAGGGAGGAGATCTACATATCCGAATTGCCAAGCTTGCCTTCCACGCCAAGGAGAGTCCCATCCGGACACGGGACGAAGTCTTCAATCTTGTATCTTCATAGTCCAACAGTCCGGCCAAAGCATATAGTCCTGCTGTCCGAGGACCCCCTAATCTAGGACTCCCTCAGTAGTCCCTGAACCAGGCTTCAATGACGATGAGTCCGGCACGCAGATTGTCTTGGGCATTGCAAGGCGGGTTCTTCTCCAATTTCTGAGTACCTGTCGATTAGTGTCCGGCTTCCCATGAATGTTGCACCCCTTGGCTTCAGCGCCTAATAATGGCTATCCTCCAGGTGTCGAGCGAATGCGAGAAGTCAGGGCATTTTTACACTTGCCACCCTAGCCATGCGAGTAAATCGTCTATTTAAAGAGACGGGGATCCTCAGATCCAGATCACACCATCCTCCCACAGCGAGCATCCATCGGAGAGCGCCCGAAAAAATCCATCCCATCATGGCCGGCCATCGCAGCTCCTCCTCTCGCTCCCGTAGCCCTAAGCCAGGCAATTGGAAGCAGTGTTCCGTTCCCCACAGCCAATTAGTAGAGTTACAGACCCAGGGGTTTCTCCCTCCTGCATATATGGTCCCCGTCCGAGCCGGATTAGCCACTTACAATGGCGGGGAGCAAACACAGAGCTATCCCAACCCATCCATAGGGGAGCGGGTATGCCTTGTCCCTTACTTATTGAGGGGACTCGGATTTCCAATCCATCAGTTCCTCCGCGGGCTCCTGGAGTTCTACGGCCTCCAGCTGCATAACCTTACTCCCGCCTCCATCTTACACATCGCTGGCTACGTCGCCCTTTGCGAGCTGTTTTTGGGCTGCGAAGCTCATTTCGAGCTATGGAAGAGGCTATTCTGCCTCGTACCCCGTACACAGGAGGGGTCAATATATCAAGTGGGCGGAGCCGAGATATGGCGCATCGCCGGGACCGGATACCTATCCGGTACTCCGAAGAAGACGTCCGAAGACTGGCCTTCAGAGTAGTTTTATATGGAGGACGTCCCCCTTCCGTACCCTATTCAGATGGGCCTTCCTGAGTTCGACAACGCCCCTTTGAAGAAACGCCGCAGCTGGCGCCCTCGGAGCCCCTAGGAGGAAGATGACGGAGAAGTCCTTTACCTGATGGGCCGGATAAAAACGCTGGCCAAATCAGGATTGACAATAATCGAGGTTATGTCAATATGTATAATGCGGGGGGTGCACCACTTCAGTATCGGGGACAGCCCATGTGGCACTTCAATGGAGAAGACGATGCCACCCGCTACGGTCGTAAGGGACCAGACTCCGTCGCTGCTCTAGCAAAAATACTGTCCGATTTATATAAAGGAGAGGAAGAGGAGTTCATCCGCATTAAGCCACGTGATGGATTCTCCATGTACAACCCCCCAAGCTAGGTGAGTTGCTACCTTTTACTCCGAACCTTCCCGCATTCTTCGTCATAAGTATTTACCTTGCTATTTCATAGCAGGAACTGCGAAAAGCTGTGAGGGAGGTCCACAGCCCACCTCCACAACCAGAGGACCTTGACCGGGCCCTCGACCCCGGACTGGAAGAAGATCCGGACACATTTGTGGAGCTCATCGACAGGACGTTCTATCAATTAAGCTGCGACGGTGCCTTGGTGGCCATCATAGCCGATTATCCTGGACTACTCCCTGCATCGCATGTAAGTAAAACCGGAGTCCCAACTTCCGAGAAGGATCCCCTTTTTGGCACTTCACCTACCGCACACATATGGTGTCTTACAGGGAAGGTCCTCGGGACGCCATGCCGAACCCGCAGTGACTCACCAACAAGGGGCACCGAAATCGGGTAGGCTTAAAAGGAAGGCGGTCAGGACTGAGACGCCGTCGCAGAGGTATGAAAAAGAACCCCGCTCCATGGTTGTCCTCTTTTAAAATGTCACAACGTCCATGTTTCCTAGCAGAAAAAATGCTCGCCGGACCATATCCGAAGAGCCTGCCGGCCACGCCTCTACCAGCCGGGCTCTAGAGCCTAACTTAGAGGCAGACGCTAACGTGGGGCCAACACCCGATGTTCCTCCTACAGAGGATGCGGATAGGCTATCCGCCATGAATTCCGAAGTGGAGAGTGCCATGAATCACAGGCGTCGCCGAGCCGTACTCCGCGACGCTTGTTTCTCTCAAGAGGCGTTCGATGCCTTCAACTCAGGAGACGCGTACATCCGAGCTGCTCAAAATGGTCTTGCCAGAGCCACGGACCAGTATGTAAAGGATATACGGGTAAGAAAATCTAATAATTATGTATATCAATAGCCCCTGAGACTTGAAACAGTTGGCACAACTGATTTAAGGATCGTTGTTTTCATAGGTTCTTACGGAGAAGAATACCCAGTTGTCTCGAGAGCTGGAGGAGTGCAAAGCCCAGCTACGGGCTGCAGTTGCCGCAATGAAGGAGTCCGAGAAGGCCCCATCTGGTAACACTTGTTTCTATCGAAAAGAATGACATGTACCAGTTAGTATTCGGCATGCGTGCAAATCTAACAATAGATTCTGCAGATGACCCCGGAGTGAATCCGGAGTCGTACGAGGGGATGAGCAACATGCTCAATGACAGCTAAAGGCTGGCGAGCGTGTGCTTATGCAGGTTAGGCGGGAGAAAAACGATCTCCAAGATGCCAATACCCGGCTGGGCGTTGAACTGAAAGATGTTCGAGCCTAGCTTGATGACTCCGTAAAGGAGAATAAGAGGCTTCGACGCGGCATTTTTAGTAAGTGCTTGAGCGAACTTTTTATGGAGTTCGGCGAAGAAACCGGCTAACAGCGTTATATCTGTAGGTATGCTAACGGGTCGTCCCGCGGGGGAGATGCCCGGGTCTGCGGGTGATCTTCGACCAGAGCTCTCACAACTGCACGAACAAGTACGGCAGGTGATGCAGGGCATTGCCCAAGCCTTGTGGCCATCCGCCTCCCTGCCAGGAGGCATGGGGGAGCTTGTAGAGGTGCTCAAGGGAGCGCGGCGGTGCTTCCGATTATGGAAGATATCAGCCTGCCGACAAGGTGCAAGGGAAGCCTGGGCCATGGTGAAGACGCGATATACCAAGGCTGACCCGAACCACATGGCCGAGGTCGGACCAGTGGGGCCTGATGGGAAAGAGATCCCTGTCAGTTTGGTGTATGACCAGGTGAAATTAGCCGCAAAGTATGCCCAACAGGATTGTAGCCTAGATAGCATGTTGGATGGTATAGAAGAAGAATTTAGTCAGTCTAAGTGACTGTGTACTTCAAATGACATATATTGTCCCTAGCCGGATTGTAAATCATTTGTCATGGCGGACCTTTTCGCTTCGACCTCTGGACCCGACAGTCCGGAGTGTATCCGAATACCCGCTCAGTTATGTAAAAACTGGGGTACACGTGGAAACCAGGCGTAGGGGTCATAAGTGCTTGAACAGACAAGTACCCAACTAGCTATGTTATATTACATGGATAGTAAGAAACATCTTCCAGGGAGAATAGTTCCGTTAGGGGTTCCTTTCCTTAGGTACGCATGCATTAATGTGCATGTCCGAACTGCGAAAAGGGACGCATGATATAAACATCTGGGGGCATGTATTACAATAAATAAAAGTCATCTTTTGTTCACCGACCGAATATTCCCTTAAGAACGCTAGCTTTCGGCTTCACCCAGTCTGAGGTACACATCCGGCTGACCCGGCAGTAACAATCGCAGAGGTGCTCCCCTTATGCCCTAGCCAAATTAACGGGAACGTAGGGCATAAACACAAGAGCCAGGCAACCCAGCTTGGCCAAAACTTAAGTCATATCGATGCATATAATGGCGAAGAAAAGGTACATGTGGAAAAGTAACACATGTGCGGGGAGCATAAAGCCCGGAACATAATTATATTAAGCTTATGTATAAGAAGCGCCCAGGTATAATTAGCACGTCTAGTGCGTCAAGATTGTGTAGTCAAGACACATTTTAACCTTTTAAGGCTGTGAAAAAAAGGGGAAGAAAGAAAGAAAGAAAAGACAGATAACGGATATATGAAAAATTGATGGAGGTAAGGAGACGAACACATAGTCTGGCACTAGGCGTAGAACCTTCGGAGCCTGGCTGCGTTCCATGGGTTTGGCTCGAGTCTATTGTCCGATGCATCCCGCAGACGGTACGCTCCACTGGTCAGAACATTGTCAATAACGAAGGGACCTTCCCATTTGGGCTTGAGTTTGTTCTTTTTCTTCTCCGGTAGGTGTGTAACGAGTTCGCCAACGTTATAAGTTTTGGCCCGTACTTCTCTGCTTTGATACCGTCGAGCCTGTTGCTGATAGAATGCGGAGCGGGCTTCTGCCACGTCACGCTCCTCCTCCAGGGCGTCCAAACTGTCCTGCCGGTCAAGCTCGGCTTCTTTCTCTTCATACATGCGCACTCAAGGTGAGTCATGAATTATGTCGCAGGGTAGTACCGCCTCTGCGCCGTACACCATAAAGAACGGTGTGTATCCGGTAGTGCGATTCGGTGTGGTCTGCAGCCCCCATAGTACGGAGTCGAGCACCTCGACCCAGTGCGTATCTGATTCCTTCAAGGATCGCACTAATCTGGGTTTAATGCCTCTCATAATGAGACCATTTGCCCGCTCAACCTGACCGTTTGTTTAAGGGTGATAGACGGAGGCATAATCGAGCTTAATGCCCATGTTGCCGCACCAAGTTCTTACCTCGTCGGCTGTAAAGTTGGAGCCGTTATCGGTGATGATGCTGTGGGGGACGCCGTAACGGTGTACAACCCCGGATATGAAGTCTATCACTGGTCCGGACTCAGCCATTTTAACTGGTTTGGCTTCTATCCATTTGGTGAATTTATCCACCATGACCAATAGGTATTTTTTTCTTATGGCTTCCCCCTTTAAGGGGTCCGACCATATCAAGCCCCCAGACCGCAAAGGGTCAAGTAATGGGGATTGTTTGGAGAGCGGTAGGTGGCATATGGATTTGGTTTGCAAAAAGCTGGCAACCGACGCAACGTTGAACGAGGTCCTATGCGTCTGCTCGGGCCGTCGGCCAGTAAAAACCTGTACGGAAGGCCTTGCTAACAAGGGCCCGAGCTGCGGCGTGGTGGCCACCGAGTCCAGCATGAATTTCTGCCAAAAGTTGCCGTCCTTCCTCTTCGGAGATACACCTTTGAAGTACTCCGGTAGCGCTTTTCTTATAAAGCTCTCCCTCGTGGACCTTGTAGGCTTTGGACCGCCGCACAATGCAACGTGCCTCGTTTGGGTCCTCAGTGAGTTCTTTCCTAGTTAGGTAGGCCAAGAAGGGTTCTGTCCATGGGGCGATGACAGCCATGATCATGTGGGCCAAAGGCATTATTTCGGTGGCAGAGCCTCCAATTATGTCAGAGTGTTCAGTATCTGGTGTTGTGGCCAGGTCCGGACTGTTGTTGCCGGTCTCTCCTTCCCATATCACGGATGGCTTAAACAACCTTTCCAAGAAGATATTAGGTGGGACAGGGTCGCGCTTAGCGCCGATACGGGCGAGGATATCCGCCGCTTGATTGTTTTCCCGGACCACATGGTGAAATTCAAGCCCCTCGAACTGAGCTGACATTTTGAGGATGGCGTTGCGGTAAGCCGCCATTTTTGGGTCCTTGGCATCAAAGTCTCCATTTATTTGAGATATTGCGAGGTTCGAATCCCCACGCACCTCTAGGCGTTGAATGCCCTTATCCGGAGACCATGCAACAGGGCCTCATATTCTGCTGCATTGTTGGAGTCTGTGTATAATATTTGGAGTACATATTGGACTGTATCTCCGGTGGGGGATGTTAGGACGACGCCTGCCCCCAGACCAGCCAGCATCTTAGAGCCGTCAAAATGCATGATCCAATTGGAGTACGCGCCGTACTCTTTAGGGAGTTCGGCTTCTGTCCATTCGGCGACGAAATCAGCTAGTACTTGTGACTTAATGGCTCACCGTGGTTTGTATGTTATGTCGAACGGGAGGAGCTCAATAGCCCATTTAGCAATCCGGCCCGTGGCATCACGGTTGTTTATTATGTCGTTGAGTGGTACTTCAGAGGCCACCGTAATTGAACACTCTTGAAAGTAGTGTCATAATTTCTGGGATGCCATGAAGACCGCGTATGCTATCTTTTGATAATGTGGGTACCATGATTTGCATGGAGTGAGGACAGTGGATACATAGTATACCGGCTTTTGAAGCGGGAACTTATGTCCGTCCGTCTCTCGTTCGACGATGAGCACTGCGCTTACAACTTGGTGTGTTGCCGCTATATATAACAACATTGGTTCGCCGACATTTGGCACGGCCAAGATTGGGTTGGTGGCCAAAACGGCTTTTATTTCTTCCAATCCGGTCGTGGCCGCATCCATCCACTCGAAGTGTTCGGTGCGTCGAAGAAGGCGATAAAGGGGTAGTGCCTTTTCCCCTAATCGGGAGATAAAGCGGCTTAAGGCAGCCACGCATCCAGTTAATTTTTGGATTTGCTTGAGGTTTGTTGGGATAGCCAACTGTGACAGAGCTCGGATTTTAGCCGGATTTGCTTCAATTCCTCTGCTGGAGACGATGAAGCCCAAGAGCTTTCCGGCGGGCACACCGAAAACGCATTTTTCCGGATTGAGCTTGATGTCATATGTTTGGAGATTGTCGAACGTGAGCCTCAAGTCGTCTATTAAGGATTCGACGTGTCTGGTTTTAATGACCACATCGTCTACGTATGCCTCCACTGTTTTGCCAATTTGTGTTTCCAGGCATGTCTGAATCATGCGTTGATAGGTTGCACCGGCGTTTTTGAGCCCGAAAGGCATGGTGTTAAAAAAGAAGGGGCCGTATGGAGTGATAAATGCTGTTGCGGCTTGATCGGACTCCGCCATCTTAATTTGATGGTATCCGGAGTATGCGTCGAGGAAACACAATGAGTCGTGTCCTGCGGTAGCGTCGATAATTTGATCGATGCGGGGGAGGGGGAAGGGATCCTTGGGGCAAGCCTTGTTAAGGTCCTTGAAATCGACACATAGGCATCAGGATTTGTCCTTCTTTGGTACCATCACTAGGTTTGCTAGCCAGTCCGGATGTTTTATTTCTCTAATGAATCTGGCCTCAAGTAACTTGGCTAGCTCTTCTCCCATGGCTTGTCGCTTAGGCTCAAAGAAACGCCGAAGAGCCTGCTTGACCGGCTTGAACCCCTTTAGAATGTTAAGGCTATGCTCGGCCAGCCTACGTGGGATTCCTGGCATGTCTGAAGGATGCCAGGCGAAGATGTCCTAATTCTCGCGCAAGAAATCCCGCAGCGCGGCGTCTACTGTGGGGTTTAACTGTGCCCCGATGGATGCTGTTTTTGTAGGGTCCGTTGGGTGGACTTGGAATTTGACTATTTCGTCCGCTGGTTTAAAAGACGTGGACTTGGGTCTTTTGTCGAGTATCACGTCGTCCCTGTCCACTGTGGAGCGCAGCGCAGTTAGTTCTTCGGCCGCAAGGGCTTCGGATAACGCCTCGAGGGCTAGTGCGGCGGTTTTATTTTCGGCGCAGAGTGCTATGTCCGGATCACTAGCTAGAGTGATGATTCCGTTGGGCCCGGGCATTTTGAGCTTCATGTACCCGTAATGGGGTATAGCTTGGAAGATCGTGAACGCCTCTCGCCCTAAAAGGGCGTGGTATCCACTACTGAATGGGGCCACTTGGAATGTGATTTCTTCGGACCTATAATTCTCCGGCGTGCCGAATACCACATCTAGTTTGGTTTTTCCTGCACATCGTGCCTCCCGACTGGGGATGATTCCTCTGAAGGTCGTGCTACTTTGCTCAATGCGGCTCTTGTCTATTTCCATTTTTCGAAGGGTTTCCTCATAGATGAGGTTTAATCCGCTGCCACCGTCCATGAGCACTTTAGTAAGCCGGAAGCCGTCCACAATTGGACTAAGGACCAAGGCGGCTGGTGCTCGGGCTGTTCGGAATTTAGGTTCGTCACTGGCATTGAAGGTTATAGCCGTATCGCTCCATGGATTTATTACTGCCATGTGGCAGACTTCTGCAAGGCTGCGGAGTGCTCGCTTGCGCCTATTATTTGAGGCGAAGGTCTCGAAGACTGTCAATACTGTATTGTTATTTTCCACGGGATGGTGCTCTGTTGTATTGTTGATGAGGATATCCTCGCCGCTCTTGGCCACCTGTCGGAGTATCCAACATGCTCTAAGGCTATGTGTTGGCATGGTATCCGCTGTACTGTGAATTTTGCATGGCCCATTGAGCCATCCCTCCAATACGGTTCGACGCCCTGTAGTGGGCTTTTGTTTCTTTGTAATTGGATCGGATGACTTACAAGAGTACACCCGTTTAGTTCGGACGGGGGGTTTAGTGAGAGCCGGAGGATCCCAGAATTTTGTTTGAGTTTTCCAGGCGCTTTCCATCCCACAGTACTTCTGTACTATGGCTGCCAAGTCAGCGAAGTGTGCTATGTCACGGCGACTTATGGCGTTAAGAATTCCCTTGTTCGTACAATTTTTGCAAAAGAATGAAATTGTGTCTTCCTCACGACAGTCCTTGACCTTGCTCATTACAAGGAGGAATCTGGCCCAATAGTGATGTACTGTCTCTTGGGGCTCTTGTCTAATGTGGGAAAGATCACTTATATCTGGGTGGGTGGGTAGATTTAGGTCCGAACCCTGACCCGATCAGAGACCCAGGGGCGGAGGAGTTTCCAAGCTTGGCAGTTCGGGCTCCGGGATGTTGCCCAATAGGTCTGGCCCGCTGTCTGATTCTAGGTTCAAAGCTTGGGTCATGTCCTCCCGTAGACGGGTATTCGGCTCGGAGAGCTCGGGAATCCGGACATAGTTTGCCCTCAAGATAGCGGAAGAATCACTGCGTTGCTTCTCCACCACCGCTATCTGATGGGTGACCGGCACAGAGTTAATCTCCCTTTGGTCGGGTTTAAGCACGATCCGATCATAGTCCGTAGCGACTCCCAAGGCGGCGATGCAATCCAAGAGCTCGTTCAAGGAAGAGAGCTCCATTGGATCCATCTGCTCGGCGAATCCCGAGCCGACGTGGAGGTTGTTTTTGATGACCCGAGAAGTCGTCGTCGGCGCAGCGGTCGAACGGGCGGTCATGACGAAGCTGCCTAGTTGGAGAGTTTGGCCTATAGCCAGGGCTCCCCCAGAGGTGATGTTGTCCCTGACAACAAGACAAGCCATCAAGCCTTATGATGACGGCATAGTGGAACTCTCAATGAAAGCACCAATGTCGGTGTCAAAACCGGCGGATCTCGGGTAGGGGGTCCCGAACTGTGCGTCTAAGGCTAATGGTAACAGGAGGCGGGGGACACAATGTTTACCCAGGTTCGGGCCCTCTCGATGGAGGTAATACCCTACTTCCTGCTTGATTGATCTTGATGATATGAGTATTACAAGAGTTGATCTACCACGAGATCGTAGAGGCTAAACCCTAGGAGCTACCCTATGATTATGATTGTTGTTGTCCTACGGACTAAACCCTCCGGTTTATATAGACACCGGAGGGGGCTAGGGTTACACAGAGTCGGTTACAAGGGAGGAGATCTACATATCCGAATTTCCAAGCTTGCCTTCCACGCCAAGGAGAGTCCCATCCAGACACGGGACGAAGTCTTCAATCTTGTATCTTCATAGTCCAACAGTCCGGCCAAAGCATATAGTCCGGCTGTCCGAGGACCCCCTAATCCAGGACTCCCTCACTCCCTGGAGGATCGTCTCACATGTAAGGTAGTCATTGCCGGAGCCCTTGAATGGCTTCGACTGAGGCCTCTGGCTTCAGCAAGATCGCCTTGGCACTATTTATTCTTCTTCTTCTTCCTCTTCATGCTCTGTTTCTCATTCTCCTCACCAGTTGGTGAAACCAAGTACATGATTGGCCTTCTATTTCAGAATTGGTTTTGTCAGTGAGGGAGTACAAGTGTACTAGTAAAAAATAGCCTTATTTTCTCATGGCAGTCGCAAAATAGAGATGAACGCATGCATTAAATAACATTCTTACCTAAAGGAAGGTTATGGTGCCAATATGGATGATGAGGATTGGAACACAGATCTCCCTTTTGTGCAGTTCCACCGAAATGAACCAACTGTTCCATTCTGACATTCCAGTTAAACAGCACAAAAGTCACTTCTTTTAAGAAGAGTTTTGTGCAGTGCACCGAAAGGTCACAACAGCAAGCAGGTGAAATGGATATCCCTATTTACACAAAAAGCTACAGAGGAAACAGTCAGAGTCTCAAACAATTACAGGCAAAAACATTTGGCTAAACTTGTCATGGCTTATAACAGTGGCATGGCTTCGTTTTTACCAGGGGCATTAGATTAAGAACATCTAAATATTTGGTATAAGGCATGGGACAGTGGGTGCACCAGCAGTCCAGCACCATGTACCTAAACAGGGGCATAAAGTGGTGATTCATAGTTTGTTGCCCCGAGAAACAAACATCCAAGAAACATATCTGGGTTGGTCCCATTTTTGTTCACTCTAGCCACCTACTCCGATGTGTGGATAGCAAATCTAGTCCTGGTCATACCACTGTGTTTAGCGTTACCCCTATATTTCCCTTTTCGACCAAGAGACCGGTTGGATGACCAGTCTGTACTACTTTCACCCCCTTTCCTTCCTGTTTGTACCAAGTGCGATGTACTACATACTAAATTCCCCCACCCCCACTTTATTTCTTGTTTGAACCAAGTACAAGATTCGACTCCATGAAGTAGCTTTACCTCTAACAATAGAAGAAAAAAATAGGTGACGTTGGACCATCCGATCAAGAGGGGCTGAGGGGTAGAAAATGATGCACATGCAGTGATGTAGAGAGCTGGAGAAGTAGAGCTAAGGCGGTTTCGAAGGAAGATATACCTGAAGGTCGTCGGGATGTGGATAGGTGGGCGGCGGGAGGCCGGATCCGCCCACACTAGGGCAATGACGAAGGGATCGGAGGACCTCCCGCGCCAGCGCTCGGCCAGAGATAATGGTGCGGTCGGCAGTGGGTCTCCTCCCTCACTGTCGACGACGGCCTAAACGCTGCCCCTCCTCCACTTCACCGGCGGAGGGGGATACGTCCGGATCTGTAACCAGCGGTGAGGATAGAAAGACAGTGTTTTTTGAAGGGAGAAAGATAGTGTTACCACCCCTATCTTGTTCAGATCTGGAGAGGATGAGAGTGTGTGAATAGAGCAACCCTAGCAAGCAAGCGCGGAGGCTCCGGCCTATATATACGTAGTGGGGTAGTTTTCCTTTTTCACTCCATCAAAACAATCGTTTAAAATTGTGTACTGCGTGCCAGGTCGCCGTTTTTTTAGTTGTTCATTGTTTTTTGAGATAGCTACCCGCTTGTTCCAAGTGGTGTTACGGTGTGCCAGGTCGCACTTTGTGTCGTTCAAGTCTGGTACGAGTCCCTCCATTAAATGAACAACCACCCCCTCGTAAAAATTGTGAACAGGCCCACGGCTAAAATTATCGGAAACGTGGGTTGCCCCAACATGCATTATTATTTATATTTTGTACTCCCTCTGTTCCTAAATATAAGTCTTTTTTTATTAGCCACACCTAAGACAAGAATTTTTTTATTAGCAGTGAACCCCACATGTCATAGACACAAAAAGTGTGGCAAGATTCCCTTAGGCAAGCCAAAGTGTGTCTAACAATTTGAGCAACTCAAGTTAGGCAAGTGTGGCAAGTGTGGGAAAAATAATGTGGCAACATAAGACAAACATAGTCATAATCCAAACAGCCCTGTAATTTTTTGTGACATGCATGAGAATTTGGTTAGTTAAATTTATAGTCAAAATTTGGCAAGGTGCATCAAATCAACACATGCAAGTATCAAAAGGGAAGTCACGGCGTGCATGCATGCGTTGTATTCCCTCTGTTTCCAAATATAAGTCTTTTTAGAGATTGCAACAAGTGACTACATACGAAGCAAAATATGTCTACATACATCCGTATGTAGTAGTCCGTTTGAAATGTGTAAAAAGACTTATATCGAGTGCAGTGCTTTGATGTGTCGCGTCAACTTGTAAAAGACCAAGAAGTTTGATTACTACAACGCCCTCTCCCTCGCGGACTGAGCTCTGGTGCCTTAACTGCACCTGCCTTTGGCTGCATGACAGGTGTGCCAACCACCTATGGGCCCACCTATCATAGACGCAAAGGCAGGAGCAGTAAGTCAATGAAGTTGCGTCCCTCCCTCGCGCATGAGCGTGGTGGCTGGCAAGACTAGTAGGAGCTTTCACTACACGCTTCTTGACGGCGGCGAACTTGCGGATGGAGTTGACCATCATGTCGTCCATGCGAGAGGCGAAGCCGGCGTCGGCGAGGCTGCGACGCCGGCGGTCGCCGGCACCGTGTGGAAACGCTGCGCGGTGTGGGGCCGTAGGCCGGCGCCTTGGATGATTTGGCACAGCCGGCTGCCGCTCGCGACCATCGCCTCCATAGGTGCTTCTGGCTTCTGGTCACTTGGTCTTGGATTGGAGTGAGCACTGTTGCGCAGAGACTAAGGAGTAGATGGATTGGAGTGATGGGGCACCTTTATATGAGAATCCAAACTCTCTTGCATTCACATTGTGCTGGCTCTATTCTGCTTCTCCAATTAATTCCCTCTGCATGTAGAGTAATTTGAGGATGCATCATTGACCGTTCAATGTCTCGGGAACCGCTACCCTCTCCCTCCTTGGATTCAAGCACTTATGGAGGCGACTGCCGCTTGCGTCTATCGCGTGTCAGGAGACGTTCCCGTCAACGACGAGGTTCCTATGGTGACTTCGTAAATTTCAAGATGATAGTACTAGTATACTCAATATTGTGCACCGTGACCAAGGCCGAGAGGAAAACGAGAGAATTACGTATTTATTTACGGTGTAGATTCACTCATTTTGCTCCATATGTACTCCATCTAGGTGTAGTCTAGTCACTTGTTGAAATCTCTAAAAGGCAAATACTCCTTTCTGGTTTACAGGGTTATACTAGCAAGTACTACAATAGTGGGCTCACATAGCAATTTTGTCTCATGCAAGAGCCTGGCTATATGCGTGCTCCAAGGTTCGCAACTGCCACGTTCGGGTTGCACTTGGCTCTTCGCCTCTTCGAGAAGATGAACAATGATGTTACTACTACTGCTTCTACAGTATCGAATCCACTGCTGCATGTCCGTCCACCGCGAGCAGGAGGGATAGCTTGTTGTAGTACTATAAGCAAAAGCATGTCCTCGTCTGCGAGCCACCGCGCGCACGGGCGAGGGAGAAGGTGTGTAGTAGTAAAATAAAGCTTCTCCTCGTTGTACGAGTTGATGCGACACATCATAGCACTGGCCCCACATGGTTGCCTCTAAACTTGGCTGAAAGACCCGCAGTGTACAATACTCCATTTGCTGCAACCTCTAACATTTACCCCACCACATATTAAAATATATATTAGCGTGCAAACTAGAATCACCAGGATGACAGGTAGGGCCAGAAGATTATTTTAATCAAAAAAATATAGCATGGAGCCGACCCCAATGATTTTAAGCTTACAGGCACGGTACACGCTATCCTAGACTACTCTACACATGAAACTGCCACACGAGCGTCCGGGCTGCGCTTGGCTCTTCGCCTCTTCGGGAGTACTACTACAGTGGAGGAGTACTACAGTATGCTTCTGGCCATCTGACACCGATTGAACTGTTGCATGTCCACCGCATACGGGAGGGAGAGCGTGTAGCGAACGAAAGCTTCTCCTAGTCCTGCCAGCCACCACGCTCATGGGTGAGGGAGGGATGCAGCTTCATTGACTAACTGCTCCTGCCTTTGCGTCCATGACAGATGGGCCCAATAGGTCGGTGGCCCACCTGTCATGCAGCCAAAGGCAGGTGCGGTTAAGGCGAGAGGGCGTTGTAGTAATCAAACTTCTCGGTCTTGTATGAGTTGATGCGACACATCAAAGCACTGCACTCGATATATTTCAATAATTTGCGTTTACTAATGCATTAATTACAACGCATGCATGCATGACGCGACTCTCCTTTTGATACTTGCATGTGTTGATTTAATGCACCTTGAAGTAGTATGAATATGTGATGGTAAAGCTTTGTAATGCCCCGGCCCTAATAAAGCGAGAGATGGTTGTGCACGAGGAGGGCGAGATCATGCAGACGGAACAGGACCCGACGATGGAGGTCTCTATGGTCTCGATGGACCTCACCTTGCTCCACTGCCCCTTGTGCCTCCGCCCCTTGAAGCCTCCAGTGTATGAGGTTCAAATACACCTCGTCCGTTCGGCTAATCGAGCAAGGTGCAGGTTTCTTGATTGATGTGTTGTTTGATTGATTTGTGCAGTGCAAGGGAGGGCACCTGGCTTGCATGGATTGCCGCGTCGAGCGCCCCGGGAACCAGCGGCAGTGCCAGAAGTGCGAGCACGGCGGTGGCTTCGACGTGCGGAACACAGCGGTGGACGCCGTCCTCTCCTCGGTGAGGGTGGAGTGCCCGCACGAAGGCTGTGGGCTCTACGTCACTTACCACAAGCTCGCCGATCACCAGAGCGTGTGTCCGCTCGCGCCTTGCAAATGCCCCGTGCCCGTCTGCGGCTACGAAGGCCTGCCGCCGCTGCTCTCCCACCACATTAGCACCATGCATCCCATGCCCGTGCACAGGATCCAGTACCGCAAGGCGCTCCAGCTGCAAGTGCCACTGTCGGAGCCACGACTCTTGCTGTTCGAGGAGGAGGACGGCCGCGCGTTTTTCTTGGTCGGCGGCGTGCTCGACATCGGCGCGCCTATTACCGTGTCGGTCGCCCGCATCAGAGCGGGGGCGTCCCCACTGCCGCACTACGTGGCCAAGCTGTGGGTGAACGGCCCACCGGGGGAGCCCAAAGGCAGGACCGATGCCGTCAACGTGGAAATGGAGGTGACAAGCAGCAGGGATCCCGGCGACGTCGCCGTGCAGGAGCTGACCTTCTTCACAGTTCCGCCCAAGCTGCTGGCCGGGGCTAAGCTGGTGTCCCTCCACATTCAGATTGACAAGCTCACGTCCTAAATGATTCTACAGTGCCTTCTGTTTATCTTAGTAATATGCTAATATAGGGGTTAGCTCGGTCTACTTTAGCTTAAGAGATGGTGGGTTTTGGTGGCGATGCAGCAATTACCTCGACATCAGATCAGCAGTGAAAGTAATTTCGAACAGTCGAATGGATATTTTATGTCTGTTGGATATAAAGATCCTTTGGGTAAGAAGTAACAGCTTATATGCTTTTTTTTCAAAACGGGATAGCGATACTAGTATAATTTTTGTTGACATGCACTAATATTTTTGAAACGGACGTCGGGCTGTAGCTAGAAGGGCGGTTGGGACGCGGCATCGGCCCATACCGCGGTGACCCCCGATTGGGAAGCACCGACTGTGGATTTTCTCCCTCGCCGATGTCGACCGCGTCTACACAAAACATTGTTCCCTTCCCCCAGCTGTGGGATCAGGCCGGATATGTGACCAGCGGTGTGGCCACCGTCGTTCTATGCTTGTGAAGAGAGCAACCCAAGCAAGCAGGCTTGTAGCTTAGGCTCCTGCTAGTGTATATATAGTGGTTTTCTTTTTCTCTCCATATCAACCATTTTATATTGCGTCCGTGTCATTGAAGAGTGAAATGATAGTTGCTTCTTCCGACTAACTTACTGTGTGATTTGACTACTCCTTTAGTGGCCCTACACGTACTCCCCCTACGTGTATGCAACAGTCACACGTACACATGGACGCAAGAACGCGCGCGACGCCCTAATGCCTGCATGTCCGAGCACACGACGGAACACACACGGTCACGCTCAAGTGCTCAACCTACACGTGCATGCACACACATACTCAGCCAGGGTGAGCTAGTGACCATATAAACACCAAAAAATGTATATATTGAGTGCAATGAGCGTATTATGAAGTCCACTGACCGTATTTTTACAAATATACAGTGACAGACAATGTATTTATCTCGTTTGAAATTAAGCCATATTAACCGGAGAGGAGGCAGTATGGACTAGCATTACTTTGTTGTGTCCCGTCAACTTGCCAAACGAGGAGAAGCTTGCAGGATGGGAGAAGCTTGCGCGCGGTGGCTCGCAGGACAAGGAGAAACTTTTGACTAATGCAAGCTCTCCTTCGCTCAGGCGGTGGACATGCAACAATTAATTCGGTGTCAGATTGCCAGAAGCAAACACTATACTAGTACTATTATTGTTGCACTTCCCGAAGAGGCGAACAGCCAAGCGCAAAGTTTACTAGTACTAGTACTACTACTACTATAGTCTATACAGGTATGTACTATACTAATACTAGAACCGGATGGAGGAGCGTTGGCACTCTTATTATATTTTTAAAATGTGATAAAGCAATCTTCAACACATTTGGTTCTCTTCGAGGGTTCTCGCATGTGATAATGGAAGTTGATTGCATGGAACACTCGCCACAATTCTCGCTTAATTCTGGCTCATATCCTGTTACAAATAGGAGCGCTCGGTAATATTTCCTCTTTTTTTGTTATTCAGCATGTAAACAGGTCAGCAAACCTTGCGGCGCATCTTTGTGCAAACCATGCTTGCTGCACTTTGAATGTGGTCGAGAGCTGGCTTGATGAAACACCTCGCTTCCTACTTCTTTTTTTTGCGGGGTACCTCGCTTCCTAGTGACCAGTGTCTTGGCTGATCGTCCTAAGAATGCTTATATATGAATAAAGCTCTCTCATTTACCCGCAAAAAATATTAAGCCATATTAACCGGAAAGGAGGGAGTATGGACTAGCACTACTAGTTGGTGTGTCCCGTCAACTCGCAGAACGAGGAGAAGCTTGCAGGACAAGGTGAAGCTTGCTTACGCCTTTTGACTAATGCAACGTACCCTCGCCCAGGTGGTGGACATGCATCAGTTCATTCGCTGTCAGATTGCCAGAGGCATACACTATAGTACCGAACATGCGGAGTACCATCATTGTTCGACTTCACGAAGAGGCGAAGAGCCAAGTGCAAGGTTTAGTAGTACGAGTAGTACTAGTACTAGAACCGCATGGTGGAGCCTCTGTACTCTTATTTTTTTAATCTCTGATAAAGTACACATTTATTCCGGAGAAGGGCGGAAAACGGCATCCCAACATGTAATGATGATATCGATCAACCATGCTTGAATATATCTTGGCCTCCATGCGAGCCCGTCTGTGTGTTCTCGCTCCTCGTCTCTCTCAAGGAACATCGGGTTGGCCATTTTGCCGTCAATTGAGATCGGTTTGCTCACACTCCGGTCCCACATGTCAGTGATATGCCAAGAGGAGGTGCGTTGACCGAGTGGCCATACGCGTACTTGGTTTTGCACCTTCATACTACTCCTCCCTCCATCACAGTTTACAGGGCGCGCTTCATTATGATGCATTTCTCTCAATGCATTTCCACCACCAGAGAGTCTTTAGACGCGTTTGGTTTAATGCTCAATTAATTAGGGCGTGGTAACCGCAATTTTCTCTCGATGTAGTACTACGGAGTGGAGTAAGTGTGTGCATGTGTGTACCCGGGGTGGAAGCATTGCATGCATGTGTGTACCCGGGGTGGAAGCACTGCATGCATGTGTGTACGCATTATTTCCTCTAGTAGTAATAGACGCCATGCTATAACTACCAACACTATTTTTCAGGCCGATCGCTAGTCGCCTTGGTCCCAGAGATTTTCTCTTTTCTGAAGCGTGCTCTATAAACAGTGACGGATGGAGTAGTATGAGCGGATTCAAAGAAGAGCGTATTGATGGTTTCTTCTTCCGAGCAACTTACAGTGGGAAAGGTGGGGCTTATGATTTGACTGCTCATTACTCACTATTAATGTGGCGCAACGACCAGTCTGAGTCTCCCATGCGGCTGTGCACTACCCCCTCGGTTCTTAAATATACTCCGGAGTATTTGTCTTTCTAGAGATTTCAACGAGTGACTACTCAAATATTTGTCTTTTTAGAGATTCAAATGGACTACTACATACGGTTGTATATAGACATATTTTAGAGTGTAGATTCACTCATTTTGCTCCGTATGTAGTCACTTGTTGAAATCTCTAGAAAGACAAATATTTAGGAACGGAGGGAGTACACATACGAAGCAAAATGAGTGAATCTACACTCTAAAATATGCCCATTTGAAATTTGTAAAAAGAAAAATATTGTTGATGACAGTTGCGACGACAAAAAAGAAGCATATTCCTTGTCCTAAGGGAAGATAACAACACGGTTGTGTTTGTCTAAAACGGTGTGAGGACAAGATTGCAATATGGAAAGTACGCCGGATGAGCTACGTTTTGTGCAAAGAACTATGGAAGATCCACATGCAGCGACGTGGGTAGACGGGCAGTGGAGCAAGGCCGGAGGGAATACCTGGAGGTCGTCGGGATGTAACTAGGTGAGCGGCGGCGGGCGGAATCTGCCCATACTGTGGCAGCGAGCAGGTGGCGTAGGCCCTACCGCGCCGGAGCTTGGTCAGAGAGAACGGCGTGTACCGCAGATCGGGACGTGCTGCCTCAGCGCCGTCGAACGGAGAAACGATGCACGTCCTCCCTTTCCGCCGGCGGACGGGATGCGGCCGGATCAGTGACCAACGGTGAGAGAGAGAGGCCACCGCAGCCTTGTGTGAGATACTCTGAAGAGAGACAAACCAGGCAGGGATGCTCCATTGTATATAGTGGAGCGGACTACCTTTTTCTCCATTGAGTGTACGTGCCATTGAGCTATATAACTTTATTTCAAAATAACGCGCCAACGCATCAAGTCGAACTTTGTTTCGTGCACACGTGGTACACGACCTCCGTAGGTAAACAACCGCTACACGCGTTCAAATTAGCACGTGGGCTGCCATTTCGTACAGAAATGAGCTCCACCATGTACCCGCGCGGGTGTGGTTGGGCACGAAGCGTGAGTACGTGCACGGTGCACCTATTCTCTTCTTGTATACGTACACCACCTACGTGGGGTTGTGTGAGAGAGATACAAACGTAGAGAGATATAGTGTGTGGGTTCGTGAGAGTTTTTTCGGGGGGGATCAATAAAAAAATGTAACATATGCAATGTGTGTGAAATAGAGTCCTGGATATATCATATGTATAGAGGGGGCGATCCATGAGAAGAGAGTGGAGGTATCATCGACTTGAGGTGTGCATAGAATTGAAGAGAGGGATGATGTGTGTGTGTGCGCGCGTGGTCGATAAAGAGTGCCATCGAATTTGTGTGTGCCCACGTCAAAGATATAGAGTGGCTGGCCTACTAGAACGAGAGAGGGGACATGTGCAGTTTGTCTTTGTGGCATGGATACCTACCTACAGCGCTCGACTATCGGTGTGTGGTGGGGGGGGAGGGAGGCCTAATTAACTATAGAGGTACAATGGCTGGTATATGTGTGGAGGAGGAGAGAGGCCTACCTCATGTATTAAGGGAGATCGATCTACCTCATGTATTAAGGGAGATTGATCGGCATCCATGCATATGTGTAGGAGAGGAATAAGGTTGGGAGAGAGACAGAGCTATAGTGTTGGAGGGGGTGGTAGTGGAGTTGCTTCTAACAAATGGTGGGATAGGCTTGCTAGACAACCGAATGGCCCGCCTGCAATATCAATAAGAGAGGGGATGGCTGCCTGTCTATGCACGTGCGTGTGAGAGACGGGTCAGGAGGCATGCACGAATGATGAGGGGGGACAATATGGATGTGGTAAGCAGACATAACTACATAGGAAGATCAACCGTCCTCTGTCAGAGAAAGGAGAGACATAACTTGTGAGGTACGTCGATCGATGGGGGGGGAATAGTTAAAGTCAACCTAGGTATATGTTGGGAGATCGATCGGTATACATGCATGTGTGTGTTAGAAGCAAATGAGGCACGGGGAGAAGGATAGAGAGAGAGGGATGCATCTAGGAGGTGGTGCGAGAGTCATACTATATCGAGGGGGAAGGAGTGTGTGAGTACGAGATCGATGAAAAGAGTGGTGGGAGTGAGGCATGGACGGTGATAAGAGAAGAGGGGAAGCTTGTGTTTGTGCTAGGCACACCTGGCTAGAGAAGCATATCGATCGATGTGTGCCGTAAAGAAGGAGTTGGGGGGCCTACACACACCGTGGGTGAACGAACTAAAGTGAAATGACGAATTTGCGCGATGGAGCTAGAGAATGCTGAGGGAGGGTGAGAGGGATGCGGGCGTGTGCATGCACGAGAGAAAGTTAGCGCTAGCTAGCTACAAAGATAAGAGGATTGTGTGGGTGTAAAAGACGAATAGAGATCATACTTCGTTATAAAAAGCGAATTCGGATATTTGAAGAATTTATCATAGTGTTTTAAACCGACGCATGTGTGAATATATATAACGGTGATACACATGGTGTGGTTATGAACATGTTATACTACATATAATATATTTTATCTCTCCTAAACTACAGGCCCTCCTAAACTACATGGTGCAGGTTGAAGATGAACTGCAGGCCTTCCTAAACTACATGTCAAGTGCCTCTCTGCTACCATTGCGTTCAGTTTCGACAGTTAAGTTCAGAGTCAACAGTTTTTACCTCATCTGTTGTAGTCAGGTGGTTTTTGGTGATGTAAATTTTACATCTATTTTACATCATCTATTGGAGATGCTATTAGAATCCCACTTGAGATTGACGATGTCTGTCTTGTGCTGCTTCAGCCTTGACGTCTTACGGCTCACGGGGCTGCTCCAACGACAGAACGATCCATCACAAAAGTGCAGTGCCCTGGACGCCATCTACAGATTCCTCAGATCTTCCTCCACACCTCTGACAGCCACCTCTGCCTCAACTGCTTCAGCGACCAACCCAATGATGCTGAGGTCGACACGGCTACGGCAAAGAGGTTGTACACTTGTTGCATCACTTATTACTATACATTCATGTCGATCCATTAGGGCTATTTTGGTTCAACAGAAAAACATAGCAATAGGGAATTTTCCAATGGCACTCTACTATTCAATTATTCATGCATTTTGTTGAAAGGAATGAAGCAAAACATCCACCTGGACCTACTTTTCAAAATCCTATGCATGAAAACAAGACCAAGTACATTAGTGGCAGAATAACATTCTAACTGTACACGCTTTCATATGGTTTCACTTTATTTTGGCCATGTTTCTTTGCATTCCTCTGCTCTTCCAATTCCTGTAAACCAAACACTCAAGTTGACAGAAATGCTGTGTTTACAAATGCTCTGTTTACCATGTGCATTCCTATCCTATTCCGGTGTTTTTCCTATCCCTGCATTTTTAGAATCATGCAAGCCAAATGAGCCCTTACAGAATTACTTCAGTTACAGGTAGGTGTCAAAGGGAACTTTGTGTGGTTTGTCCTGCTCCTGCCGCGACGTCGTCCACCTCAACTGAGCTGCTCCATCAACAGAAACATCCACCAAACCAGACATCACGACTCCTGGCCGTCTTTCGCCGCCTCAGATCTCCTTCCCTACCGCCGGCACCCACCGCAACGGCATCACCATCATCGACTCAGCAGATGAACCTGAGGAGTACACGGGTCCACAAGAGAGGTTGCACTCTTTTGTTTCTGCTTATGTTATGCATTGCTTAAAATTACCTGCTACTTTATCGTCCTGTTCACCTCTTGGACTCCAAGTCAGGTCCAAATTAATGTTCAAACTTGAGTTCTAAATTAGTTGTGGGGCACATATCGAGGAAGCAATGAATAGTATCTGTGTCTAATATCTTGTTCACCTAAGGTATGCCTATGTTGTTCATCTTGGGTGGGAAACAAATAGTAAAGCAATCATCGTCTGTCTTTTTATTAAATTAAAGCAATCATCAACCTGCTAAATCATTATTTTTGGATCCATCAACTGGTTGTTACCATCACTCTAAATTTCTGCATGCTCTCCTTACATAATCTCACCATATTTTTTCGTATGCATGTCAGATATTGTACACAGTCATGTTGAACATGTAGAGAAAAGGAGAAGAGTTTTGCGCGGCAATACAATGTCATGCAGACATCGCTCCATGGTGGGTTCAATGGCAAACCCTCCCCACCCCTCTCCAGATTGTAATCCAGAGGAAGATATCTGTTCTGAGGCGGATTCAGACGCCGTTGACCACTCCTATTTACCCTCAGGGTGTTTGCTCTACCTTGGCATGATGATGTTAGTCATATCATGCATATGTTGCCTTGCAGTGCCTACTTTTGACATCATATATGTCATCTGCTTAGTTTAGACATGTTCTGTAATGCCACCTATTTAGTTTCTATATCATATATGGGAATTATGCAGTCTCATGTCTTTTAGCCAGACATAATATACGTGAAATGTGCAATGCCATCCTATTTAACCAGGCATCATATATTTGAATGATATCTTGCCCATCCTTTTCTTCATTACATTTCCATTTGTCGACAATGTTTGTACATTAAACTACTCTTCCTGTGAATCAGCCATTTGAGTGGGAGATTGAAAAATCTGGAGTGAAAACAAGGCCTTCAGAGCAGACGATGCTACCTGTCGAAGCAAATCTCTTGTTGGGTCCTGATAGCTCCTCGGAGATGGATTCAGAGACAGATGACCAGTCCTATTCCCCCACCGAGGTGTATGCTCTAACTTGGCACGGTTATACTGCTCATATCATGCATATGGTGTCTTGCATTGCATAGTTTAGACATCATATACACAATATTCAACACCATGTTCTTAGTTCAGACATCATATCTAATGCCCTCTGTTTAGCATATAAATCACACATGTGAATTAAATGATGTGATCCTGATTACTTGGATAACATGTAGGTGAATTATGTCATGCGATCCTGTCTAGTTATTCATCATATCTTTGAATTATGTTATGCTATGCTATCCAGTTTAGATAGACATCATATATGTGAAATTATGTCATGCTATCCGTTTTAGTTAAACAATATACATGTCAACTATTTCATGCCCTCTTTTTTCCACACTATCTATTGCATCTGTCTCTCATACAATGTCTGTACATTCAACTATGTTTCTCGTTTATCAGCCATTTTAATTGGAGCGGATGATGCCAGCATCTAGCGGACTAAAAACACGGTCTTCAAATAAAACAGTGCTACCTCTTGGTGGAGATAGCACCCCGGTTGTACATGCACGAGAACCAGCCCTACCACACATAACCCAAACTCTCGCAGATTGTACCCCTACTGTGATGGACAGAGAACCAGCTTCACCCAATCTAACCCCAACCCCAGCAGATAGTAACCCAGTTCCTGTTGACACAGCACCATCTCCACCACAGAGCTCCCAAACAAGAGCAGTTAGTAAGGCAGCTCCAGTGCCCAAAGGGCCAGTACTACCACGGCGAACCCCAACTCCACCAGTTAGTACGCCTATTCCTGTGGAGGAAGCACAACCAGCTAGTTGTAGTTTAGCATCTATCGCATTTGATGTTGTTAAATCGTATGTGCGTATCTTCCCATGTTGGAAATATTATACTGAAGATGAAGGAAAATGCCAGTTGCAGGTGTTTGTCCAGGAGTTATGTGTAAGTAATGTTATTCATGGCAATTACTTTGCTTTGTCCCATACATCCTACCTCCATGATGGTTATAATACATCAAATTTTCCCATTTTTCTCTATAGAGAAGGACCGATTTGGAAACTCAGGATGAGGTAACCTGTGCTAATACCTCTGCTATCTTCAAGAATGCTTGGTGGCAGTATCGGAATTACCTGAAGAAAACGTACTTCACCGGCAAAGAAACTCATCAAATTCCCTTACGTTCTCCTGAGACACATTTACTGGACGATGACTGGGAACGCCTTGTTCTGTACTGGTCCTGAACCAAGAATGTGGTAAGGTCTATGAGCTCATTTTCTATTTTGAAGTACTATATTCTTGCGTCTTACTGTACTCTGTTCATGTAGAACAAGTGCCTAAACCTGAAGAACAATTGTTCTAATTTAAGATTCCATTGCTATCATAGTTCAAAAAAGTGCTAGGCGTTAATTGTGCGTTTTGCCACCGCCTTGTGCTTTACTGACCAAAGTGCATGCTTATGCGCAGTTATGCACACATTAAGCGTAGTTATGCGCAATGCGTTTCGCCAACGCCTAGAGCCTAGGCGCGCTTAAGCGCTCGCTTAGGCACGCCTTTTTTAACTATGATTGCTATCGTGCATACTGCTTTGCTCTTGTATCACTGTATTTACTCATACAAACTTATTTTTAAATTGAAGGATCCAATCGAAACTCCAATGGCACAGCAGGTATGTTCACGCATGTTTCTTTAACAGGCTTGCTCTTATCAATAGCTCTGTTGATTTCAATTTCAATTGTGTATACAGTTGACTTCTCATATCATGCACATTACTAGCATCACAACAGAGCCAATAGTGTTGTTGTACATGTAGACCCGTGGTACCCATCTGAAATCTTGTTGTGCCGTGTAGTTTCCCACGCTTTGTATTCTTTCACTGCTGCTTTGCCTTGAATTGATATGATTTGAACCATGTCTCTAGTTTGATTTGGCAAGACAATGCAGCGACCATAGGACATAGATATATGTTTGTTTGATGCTTTTATTATGTACTAGTACTTGGCAATAGAAGACTTGGTAGTTTAATCATGTCCACCTTACTAATGAACTGGTTCACCGAAATGAGTTTCATATACTAGTACATGCTAAACCTGTTATGTGTCTGCTTGTTTCTTCTTTTAGAATGCTGACAGAATATTGGGGAAGAGTGCCTTATTAAGCAATGGTAAAGGAAGTAATGCAGATAAGGTTCAGGATAGTGACACATCCTTGTTGGTCTCCAACAAAGCTGATAAAACAGCTAAGGAAGACTATCTCGAAGACAGTGAGATAACCCCAAAGTCCTGTCTTGGTTTAGTGTTCGAGTTACTGGCCACTACCGCTTGCACAAGCTATTCAAACTCACTGTCTGAATCAGTTCGGTTTCTTGAGTCTCAACTACAAGCTGAAAGACATCGATCAGCTGTGCTGCGACAAGAAGCGGAAGGACTGCGGAAGTCCCTGGAGCATTCAGATGCATACTTTGTGGTGCAACAACAAGCGTTGGAGGATTTTAGCGCCAAACAGGACAAAGCTAATAAGCTTGCTAAGCTTATTGCCAACATGGTGGATACCACGTTTCTTGAGCTCTTCTGAAGTTGTTTCAGTTATGCTCTTGTTTTGCTGCCGCGTTTATTTGCACTGGTGGCCAATTTTGACGGCCAGTGTGTGTAATATGCTGCTTTGTTCCCTATATTTGCACTGGTGGCGAACTTTGATGCCCAGTGGATGTAATATGTGTAATAGCGGTAATAGGCTAGCGTTAATTGCTTGCTTATTTATTTCCTTATTGTCTTGTTTAGTTGTTTGCTTGTAGTCACTGCAGTTCTTTTTCTGTGTTTTTCTAGTGGCCACAATAACCTATTTTTGGGAACTTGGCCAAAATAATCATGGCAACACACAGACTGTTGTAACCATGGGCCTCCTGTGGGTCGTATGATCCATGGGCCTTCTACGGGCCGTAGGATCCATTGGCCTTCTATACGGGCCGTAGGATCCATAGGCCTTCTACGGGTCTTACGATCCATGGGCCTTTTATGGGTTGTAGGATCCATGGGCCTTCTACGGGGCGTATCATCATTTCGCCAATCATGGGCCGTACTATGCGTGGACAATAACGGGCCGTTCATAGGCCGTATTTGATAACTCTATGAAAACAGACCAACGGGTTTTTTTGGCATGAAAACGGCCCAACGTATTAACGGGCCACAAACGGGCCGACTATAACCATGGGCTGAATTTGGCCCACAAGCAAAAAAT
Source organism: Aegilops tauschii subsp. strangulata (assembly GCF_002575655.3). Classification (NCBI taxonomy): domain Eukaryota; kingdom Viridiplantae; phylum Streptophyta; class Magnoliopsida; order Poales; family Poaceae; genus Aegilops; species Aegilops tauschii. The sequence continues at coordinate 395,966,475 of NC_053037.3, forward strand.
GACAGTAACGGGCCGTAAGTAACCGAATGCTAGAAATGAGCCCAAGAATAAATGGGCCCTGAGAAGGCCGAAAGATAACATGGGCTGGAAACGGCCCAACGGAATAATGGGTCGTTAATGGGTATAAAGTGATACACTGTTCATTACGGGCCAGCGTTAAGGGGCCGAGGGTTACTAAGGGCCTCATATGGGCCGAAAGACGTCATGGGCCATACATGGGCCGGAACTTAAAACAGGCTGGAATTATATTGGATGGCCCAGATGACGCTACTGGGCCTAATTCGGATAGGCCGTAAACGGGCCCTGGGATAGCGGGTTGTAAATGGGCTATATGCGAACAGACCGTTAACAGGCTTGCCGTGGGCCGGCCCGCCACCTTCTGACCAAGTCAAACGGGCCGGCCTTTTCACAGGAATGGGCCTCTGTTGGGCCGTGCCACATGTCGACGTATCATAGGCACTTTGGGTCCAATGAGTGGATGACATCTGTCCCAACGGTGAGCCGACACATGTTTCCTCCAGCCAATGATGATTTTACATGTGGAAAATCCCCATTGGTCGGGGCTGTTAACGGGTTATCGGATCCAAAACCGGACCCGATAGCTTAACGGCGTTCCGTTACGGTGGATGCCACGTGTCAGTCAGCCTTGACGAAAGCACTTCTGTGACGCACGATTTATCGTCATGGAAGTGGACACTTCCGTGATGATAATTTTGGTAATGTCATGGAACACTTCTACGACAGCACAGGTATGACTATCTTGATTCTGTCATAAAATTGTCATGGATGTACATGCATGACAGAAAATGTGACCTACTGTGACAAACACGTATCATCACGGAAGTGTATTTTTTTTGTAGTGATCATAGGAACTTTTCTATTGAATATATGCTAATGTTTACTTTCCTTTGAAATTGTGGGAGTATAGGAATCCATTCATATGAACCAAGTGGCTCTAAAGCTATAAAAATGATATCATGTTTATTTTCCTTTGAAATGTGGAGTATATGAATCTATTCCTATGAACCAATTAGCTCTAAAGGAAAAAAAATCCTATAAAAATAATATCATATAGAGTTCCCATGATATTCCTCCACACCAAAGGATGGTTGAAAATTGCTGCAGGTTATACGACGGTCTTTCTTTGTAGACTCCTCCCCCATCTTTATGGTTACCTCTCGAAGATGAATGAAATGATATATACTGGGTATTCCATATGTGCATTTTGGTACACGAAAACTGGGTAAAAGTTTGCGAGGTTCGAATTTTCAATAAAGCTATATGCACTGCATTTTGGAACAGAGGGAGGAGCATACGGCAGTTGCTAACACTCACGTGGAAGATTTGTGTGTCGGAGGAGTGGCTGCTCTGTTAAATGACATGGCAAAACTGACACTGTCAGACGCCGATCAAACGGTTCTTACGGCGTTCGTCAGGAAACGGCTTGTGGCAAACATTTGTCAGATACTCCCTCCGTCCCAAAATTCTTGTCTTTGATTTGTCTACATATGGATGTATTTATTCACATTTTAGTGATACATCCATATCTAGATAAATTTAAGACAAGAATTTTGGGACGTAGGGAGTATGATTTACGGACACATGCATTGCATTGATACGTGCCCCCCTCTCTCACGCACACACGCACCCTCACGAGTCACGACTCTCTCGAGTCCTCTCGCACCCACCGTCTATCTGCAGGTAGACGTCACACACATATGTGCTCTTCACACCCTACCCTCAGAATTTCTAAAAAACAAAAGACGTCGCGCACCTTTTATTTTAACTCACACGTCACACACTTATACTATTACTCTTGTGGCGAACGTTCTTTGGGCATAGTATATTGTACTCTCACGAAGAGAAGCGGTGCATGCACGCACTAGTTCTCTCACACCCACTCGTGGGTACACGTAGGAGTTCATTTTTTTGAAGCTGGTACAACAAAATCACTCCACTATATATATAAGAAGGAGCCTTAGCGCTTGCTTTACTAGGGTTCCTCTCTTTCACTCTCTCATGCTCTCCAGATCTAAGCAAGACATAGGTGGCCACACCCTCTCTCTGCTCACGGCTGGTCACAAATCCGGCCGGACCATCTCGACCGGGTCAGGGATGTAGGTGCATCGTTCACGCTATCATTGATGGCGAGGGAGGAGACCAACGGCGGCCCGCGCATCCCGATCGGCGGCCGTGCCGTTCTCTCGGAGAGAGCGCTGGCTCGGGAGGGCCTCCGACCCCTTCTTCCTCCCTGCGGTATTGTGGCCAAGATGCAGCATCCCGCGCCGTCTTTGCCACATGCCGACGACCCAGGTATGTATTCCTTCGAAACCTGCCTTGCTCTACTGCCCGAGCTCCCCACGTTGCTGCGTGTGGATCTTTTTCTACTTCCGTCGGCTATTCCAAAGGCACCTAGACTTTTACTATTATTAGAGGTAAAGCTAGTTCATACAGTCGAATCTAAGAGTTGGTTCAAACAGGGAAGAAAGTGGGAAAGCTGTAGCATGAATCTAGGACTTGGTTCTAAGAGGAAACGGGGGAAAGTAGTAGATACTGGCTACCCAACCGGTCTCTTGGTTGAAAAGGCGAAGAAAGCATGGTGGATGGCGAAGGGTGGGGAGAAGTGGACATGTCTCCTGGTCAAAAAAGGAAAGAAAGTGAGGGGTGTTGGGGACAACGCAAATGAGAATGAACAGGTCTAGATTTCCTGTGCTTACATAGGAAAATGTCACCGAGGAGATAAAAAATGGGACAAAAGCAGACATACTGCCTGAGTGTTTGCCGCTCTCGGCAATCACATCTGCCTCACTACTTTATGCCCCTGCTGTCCCTACGCCCATATCGCTACCGTTAATGTAAAATCACATGAAGCATTAAGCAATGCCACCTAATGTCACTATAAGTAATGGTCTAGTGCCATCGATAAATTGAATCAATGCCACCACCATTTTATGAAGTGCTTCCGTCTTGCTTTATTTCCCATGAATTGTGTTTTTGCAGTTACACTTAAATCTCACACCGCTAACATTGCTTCATCCCAGTGGAACTGCACAAATTTGATTGCACATTTACTGACCATGTGCTACTCTCATGACAGTAATACTAATGCTATTGTTCTGCATGTTAATCTAGTGGCAGTGTTGATGTGATGTGATGCTACTTACCTAAGGGCACTTTCATACTATTAATGTAGTGCCAATTATAACACAATAGATGATGTTGTTAATCATATGCCACTGCAAATAACTGTCACTGTTTAAATAACCGTATTTTGTATTTGCGCCAACAGGGATGTCTGTCTCCATATCATTTCTATCTATGCAATCAAAAGTACACACCTCAGTTTTAGCACAAATGCACAAAATGAGATGGCTATTCCTAGTTGTTGTCCTCTAACCACCCATCTTCCAGGTATTCCTACATTGGTAGTAACTAGGTAGAATGACCAATGCAATCTAAAAGAACCTGATTCGTACGTTTTACTTCCTGATTGCAGTGCAGGGACGAGCGAAAACAACTGCATCCTAGTCCGGAATGCACTTTCTACCAGTTCAACCACGGACCGAGGACTAGCTGGCATGGCTGCACGGAGGTTTTTGGGACAGGTGCGCGGACAAGGGGCATTGTGGTCTGCTTATTTCTGCAAATAGCGGTGCTTAAATTTAGTGGAATACACAAGAATTTCAGATGGTCAGTACACTACATGGTTCAATTCAGCATTCTAGCTGAGAACACAATTATAATTGGTTATTCTGGAATGAGAGAACCTATCCCTGGATGGTGGCAACAAGAAAAAACCAGAGTGAACTCCAGGAAATTTAAGCCTGCCGGGAGGCCCTTTGCTCAGAGAAGCCTTGCTTGATTTTTCCTGATTTGTAAACCTTCTCACAACTTTGTCTTTTGCTGTGAACTAGTATATGTTTGTTATGTTCTATGAATCATTGAGATGTCTAAAATTGCTTAACTTATGCTTTTCAAGTTTTTTATGAAGCCGAGTTTAATGTGAGTGTTCCACATGAACGCTGGACTAGCGTATGAGCGTTTGGATTACATTGTGGCCTCAGTTAACTGCATGAACTACTGTAACAAGATACGTAGTTGCTTATATGTCAGACAGCAGATTATTGATTGTTAGCTAGTCGATAGCCTAGTGTTGAAGCGAGCTGAGCCAATGTGCCGTGTTTTGCACAACTGCTTACAAGTGGGGGAGCACCAACAGTTTTTACAAGTATTTATGTATACGTCGGCACATAGTTCTCGAATGAGTACTCTATTTCATCAAACACACACTGCTCGTATGATAAACCATGACAACTTATGTCTTACCATGCCATATTCATGAAAAAACTAGTGAGGACGCATCTGTTTCGACAACAATTACGATGGTTCTCACATGATTCACAGGCACACAAAAGTAGCAGCAGTTCCCATAGACGGAGTCAAACAGAGTACTAGCCCCGGAGGGCTCGATAATAGGCAAGGTTCGGATAATTAGACACAATCCAAACTACTAATAAACACTAGCTGGGGCAACTATTTCATGCTTCGATCTAATTTGGGTTGGACACAAGACGGACCTTGCCATGAACATCATCGAGGACATCTGGTAGCAGCTCAATCCTGTGAACCTTCCTAAAGATAACCTTGTGGCCTTGCTACTCATAAACTTGTTTCTGGAGGCATGCCACATCATCTTCCTGCGTAAGCTTGACAAGAATAGTATGCCTCACAAACGAAGGAGTAGCTTTGAACTTCTTGTGCTTCAGTACACCATGGACAACATGCCTGACAATAGTGAGGCTGGAATACAACTCAACATCGATATAAGCGCAAATGGCTTCCACGATCCAACAGCCTAAGAACTCTGTTTTCCCATTGCGTATATTCATGTCATCCGCCTCATAGTGAGTGACATGTACAACCACGCAATCCTTGTCTGCAACAGGGCTCTAATTGAAATAGAAAAAAATTCTGAATTACTTTCCAGTATAAGAAACACAAGTTATTTAAACCACTATGTATAGCATGGCATCGAAGCTAATAAAATTTTGCATTATTCATCACCACAAACTTAGATGTAAAACCACAATCGAGGTTGGCAAAGAAGAAAATCACCTTGGGCAGCTCAGCGGGGGGGGGGGGGGGACACATCCTCGAAGTGGGAAAACTGCTCCTGCGGGCCACGGGGGTTGTAACCTCAAACGGGGCATTGACCATCTCAGTAGTGGCTTGTGAGCGTATCTGGGGTCGGCTCGGTGGCTGCCTCCATCTTCTTGGAGCTCTTTGTCTCGTGGGGATCAGCCTCCCGCGTCTGCTCCAATATCGGCAGATCTTTGCCTGGTTCTCCTTGGTCCATCATGAAACTAACAAATACTAGGATATCACTGAAAGGAAAACACAATCGCAATGACAATGAAACAAAAAAGAGAGTGAGGATCAGTTACTGCTTTGCAAAAGTTTTTTTTCTCTGAACGAAAATATACCAACATCACGGATCCGCTTACCTTTCCTTCGTTGGGAGAGAAGAACAGTGGCAGATGCGAGTGTTGGCTTTCTTGAAGACGGTGAGGGAGAAGGGGATTCAGCAAAGAGTGAAATGATGGTTGCTTCGTCCATCAAACTTAGACTGCGGGGAGGTGGAGTTTTGTGATACGATGGCTCGTTACTGCCGCGCTACGACCGGGGTGACTCTCCGCTTGCATACTGCCTTCTAACTTGGTGGATGGCATTTGGGCCCACGCGCTGCATGGCCTGCATGTCGGTGAACAAAAGTAAAACGGCATTCAGTAGAGGGAGACGTTTCGATGACCTCGGAGGAGCCAGAAGCGGTAGTGTATCCACTGTACTAGTAGTAATTGTTTTTCTGGGTAGCTGTAGAGTGTCTCCACTATACTAGTAGTAATTGTTTCTTTGAGCCCAAGACAAAACAGCCCATCCACCCTAGTAAATAATAAAATCAATTCAAAAGCCCATATATTTACTTAATGAGAGGCGCTACCCACACCCAGCACACCGCCCCCCAAAAACACCTGGGTGCTCTTCTTCCTCCTCACTCCCACCCACCTCATGTCAGCTTGCTCCACTCGTACACCCAAATTCCTCAACTCACTCCTACAGAAAACCCTAGCTCCCCTTCTTCCTCACTACTATAGAAAAACCCGAGCTCCCCTTCTTCTTCACTCGCACTACAACTAGGCTCGTCATTCGTTACTCTGCTCAAATCTGTGAGCGCGACGCGATGCCCTTGAGGAAAATGGAGTCGGCTGACCCCAGCGCCAAAAAGATGAGGCACCCGCTAGTGGCGACGCCTATTGTAGATCTCGCACCCGGCAGAGCAGGGAGAAGCGGCGAGCCCACCCCCACCGGATCCCAGGAACCCATAGAATCTCGGGTGGACCGCATCAGCGATCTCCCGGACGCTGTCCTTGGGGAGATCATCTCGCTTCTCCCCACCAAGGATTGCTGCCGCACCCAAGTCCTCTCAATTCGGTGGCGCCCTCTATGGCACACCATGCCCCTTAATCTCGACTGTCGTTGGCTATCTCTCTTCAATGATTTTGAAATCCCTAGAGCCATCATCTCCTCCCACCAGGGCTACGTTCAAAGCCTCTGCATCCCGTCATGCTACCTGCGCAAGCATACCATGCCCTGCACGGTGGATGCCTGGCTGAATCCCCTGAATTCACAGAACTACAGCTAGTTGAGTTCTACTATTCCCCTGGAAATCACCTACCAGATACCGAACGCCATGTACTTGTGCCCTCAGCACCGATGTCCACCTCGCGGTTTTCCTCCTCTCTCCACACCGCCAACTTTGCGCTGTGCTACCTACCAGACAATCTGGTACTAAACCTTCGACTCCCATTTCTCAAAAAACTTTCACTTGTGCGGGTGCGTATATCAGAGGCCTCATTGCACAGCATCATCCACTCCAGTTGCCCTGCCCTGGAGTGCTTGGTGCTTGTTTTCACAGTTAGAATCAGTTGTCTCCAAATAAAGTTGCCTAACCTTGTAAGAATTGGAATTTCTTTTGACGGAAGGCAGCTCATCATCCAAGATGCCCCTTCACTTCAAAGGTTGATTCTTGATGCTAGTTATTCACCGTCACAAATAACCGTCCTCTCTGCGCCTAAACTGGAGACCTTGGGTGTAATACATATCTCTGTGCTCATTTCAAGATGGTGTTTGGCTCCACAGTTCTTCAGGTACTTTATATTATCATCTACACTTGTAACCATAAGCTGCATTTTAAATTTTTGGCAATAAGTTATATATCATCTTGGAGTACATATTTTGTACTAATATTATGTTCTATGCTCAATGTAGAGTTTCTCCATGGATAGCCTATCAATGGTGCTGGATTCTGTCAAGATCTTATATATCCAAATGAATAGTTTTGATCTAAACAAGATTATTGGCTTGCTGCAATGCTTTCCATGTCTGGAGAAGTTGTATATAAAGGTGATAATTTCACGCCCATTGGAAGCCCCCATATAGTGTACTAGAATTAACCATTCAGTTGTTGCTCTTTCGACACTCTTTTTTTAGACCTTAACTGTTTTCAATCTTTATGCCTATTTAGGCAACATGACGGGGTAAGAAAGTTATAACCAATAGGTGGATCCGTAAGCACCGGGATTTTCTCACTTCTCATGACATTCGATTGAAGACAATAACGCTAGAATGATATGTACCCAACCACGCAAACACTAGATTTGTCACATTCTTCCTGCTGAATGCGAGGTTACTATTGTCCATCAGTCTTAAGTTTATCAGCAGCATGGTTTTGACGAATGGGTATGTCGAAGAGCAAAAAAAGGAGTTTCAGGTGGACAAAAGAGCTTCTGAACGTGTCGGGCTTCTATTTACAACATATTGTGGTGATAATCCAGTAAATTTTACGACCCAGGATGTTCATTCTATGGACCTGACCGATCCATTTGACTGTGACTGCCGAAAACAGTGCTGGAGTTAGATGTTGTTGCCCTTTTCAATCTGGGTTTTATCTAAACCTGATGAACAATTAACCCTCGTGCTTTTGTACAGTTTGTAAACTGGTGTTAGATGTTCTCGCCCTTTTCAACTCGGCTGTGACTGTCATATTTTCTTTGAAACAAGGCAAATGGCTTGCCATTCATTTAATTTAGAGTGAAATATTGTAACAAATCCCAACCAAGGGAAATAACATCACTCTTGCCGGCTGCTTGAGCTCACTATGCATTACCGAAACCAAGTGATTAGCCCCCACCAGCACCCACAAACTTATTTTGAACTAGCACACCAAATGGACTGTAAATTTTCATAAGGCTGCATGACCGTGACAGATTTGGATTCTGACATTTGGGACCCACGAGGAAATAGCCTATCCAAGGTGGTGTCGACTCACTAGCTAGTCAACAAACGATTCTGCCTACCAGCCGTTGGATTGACATCCAACATCTGTCGTGTGATACGTCTCCGTCGTATCTACTTTTCCAAACACTTTTGCCCTTGTTTTGGACTCTAACTTGCATGATTTGAATGGAACTAACCCGGACTGACGTTGTTTTCAGCAGACTTTCCATGGTGTTATTTATGTGCAGAAACAAAAGTTCTCGGAATGACCTGAAACTCCACGGAACTTATTTTTGGAAAATATTAAAAACATTGGCGAAAGAATCAAGGCCAGGGGGCCCACCACCTATCCACGAGGGTGGGGGCGCGCCCCCCTGCCTCATGGGCCCCCTGGAGCTCCACCAACCTCAATTCCAACTCCATATATTCGTGTTCGGGGAGAAAAAATCAAAGAGAAGGATTCATCGCGTTTTATGATACGGAGCCGCCGCCAAGCCCTAAAACCTCTCGGGAGGGCTGATCTGGAGTCCGTTCGGGGCTCCGGAGAGGGGAACCCGTCGCTGTCTTCATCATCAACCATCCTCCATCACCAATTTCATGATGCTCACCGCCGTGCGTGAGTAATTCCATCGTAGGCTTGCTGGACGGTGATGGGTTGGATGAGATTTATCATGTAATCGAGTTAGTTTTGTTAGGGTTTGATCCCTAGTATCCACTATGTTCTGAGATTGATGTTGCTATGACTTTGCTATGCTTAATGCTTGTCACTAGGGCCCGAGTGCCATGATTTCAGATCTAAACCTATTATGTTTTCATGAATATATGTGAGTTCTTGATCCTATCTTGCAAGTCTATAGTCAGCTACTATGTGTTATGATCCGGCAACCCCGAAGTGACAATAATCGGGACCACTCCTGGTGATGACCATAGTTTGAGGAGTTCATGTATTCACTATGTGTTAATGCTTTGGTTCGGTACTCTATTAAAAGGAGGCCTTAATATCCCTTAATTTCCACTAGGACCTCGCTGCCACGGGAGGGTAGGACAAAAGATGTCTTGCAAGTTCTTTTCCATAAGCACGTATGACTATATTCGGAATACATGCCTACATTACATTGATGAATTGGAGCTAGTTTTGTGTCACCCTATGTTATGACTGTTACATGATGAACCGCATCCGGCATAATTCTCCATCACCGATCCAATGCCTACGAGCTTTTCATATATTGTTCTCCGCTTATTTACTTTCCCGTTGCTATTGTTATAATCACTACAAAACCCAAAAATATTATTTTTGCTATCGTTGCCGTTACTTCCATATTACTTTGCTACTAAATACTTTGCTGCAGATACTAAGTTATCCAGGTGTGGCTGAATTGACAACTCAACTGCTAATACTTGAGAATATTCTTTGGCTCCCCTTGTGTCGAATCAACAATTTGGGTTGAATACTCTACCCTCGAAAACGGTTGCGATCCCCTATACTTGTGGGTTATCAAGACTATTTTCTGGCGCCGTTGCCGGGGAGCATAGCTCTATTCTTTGGGTCACTTGGGATTTATATCTGCTGGTCACTATGAAGAACATGAAAGACGCGAAAACAAAAATTTATCCCTCGACTACGTGGGGAGGTAAGGAACTGCCATCTAGCTCTGCACTTGATTCACCTTCTGTTTTGAGTAAGCTTGCGACACCTAAACCTGCTTCTGCTATTAATTCTAATATGTCGCATGTTATTGATGATGCCACTTCTGCTATGCGTGATACTTATGATGAAACTACTTCTATGCTTGATACTACTGTGCCACTTGGTGAATTTCTCGATGAACAACTTGCTAGGGCTAGAGAGAATGAAATTATTGAAATTGATAATATTGATGATAGTGATGATGAAGGCTCTCCCAATAAATATGAGTTGCATGTTGTGCCTGAGGGCTATGTTATGGATGAAGAAACTAAAAGAGACTTTCTTTCTTGCAATGATAGATGTGATCTTAAGAAATTATTAGCTAAGCTTAAACAAAAAAATTCTGAATGCTAGAATGAAATATGACCCTGCTTATGCTACTTCACCTATCTTTGTTACTGATAAGGATTATGAATTCTCTGTTGGTCCTGATATAATTACTTTGGTTGAATCTGATCCTTTTTATGGCTATGAATCTGAAACTGTTGTGGCACATCTTACTAAATTAAATGATATAGCCACCCTGTTCACTAATGATGAGAGAACTCGCTACTTTTACATCCTTAAAATATTTCCGTTCTCATTAAAGGGTGATGCTAAGATATGGTTTAATTCTCTTGATCCTGGTTGTGTGCGTAGTCCCCAGGATATGATTTATTACTTCTCTGCTAAATATTTCCCCGCTCATAAGAAACAAGCTGCTTTAAGGGATATATATAATTTTGTGCAAATTGAAGAAGAGAGTCTCCCACAAGCTTGGGGGAGGCTTCTCCAATTACTTAATGCTTTGCCTGATCATCCTCTTAAGAAAAATGAAATACTTGATATCTTTTATAATGGACTAACCGATGCTTCCACACATTACCTGGATAGTTGTGTTGGTTCTGTTTTCAGGGAAAGAACACCGGATGACGCTGAAATTCTATTGAAAAATATGTTGACCAATGAAAATAATTGGACACTTCCTGAGCCAACTCCTGAGCCTATTCCTAAGCCAACTCCGAAGAAGAGGGGTGTTCTATTTCTCAGTCCTGAAGATGTGCAAGAGGCAAAGAAATCTATGGAAGAAAAGGGTATTAAAGCTGAAGATGTTAAGAATTTACCTCCTATTGAAGAAATACATGGTCTTAATTTACCGCCTGTTGAAGAAATATATGATCTTAATTCATCACCTATTGAAGAAACACATGGTCTTGATAACCCGACACAGGTAGTAAAGGTAAATTCTGTCTATAGATATGATAAAGCTGAAATCCCTCCTATTAAGTTTACTAGCCAATGTTTGGATGGGTTTGATAACTTTATGGTTAAGCAAGAAGATTTTAATGCTTATTTTGGTAGACAATTAAAACAAAATGCTTATATGATTGAACACTTGGGTAATTATATGTCTAGAGTTAAAGGTGAACTTAAACTCATTAGTAAACATGCTTCTATGGTTACCACTCAAGTAGAACAAGTACTTAAGGCTCAGAATGATTTGCTCAATGAATTGAATAGTAAGAATAATGATTTTGCTGTTAGAGTGGCTACTAGAACTGGTAAAATGACTCAGGAACCTTTGTATCCTGAAGGCCATCCTAAGAGAATTGAGCAAGATTCTCAGAGAAATAATTTAGATGCACCTAGTCCTTCTAAAAAGAAGAAAAAGAATAATGATAGGACTTTGCATGCTTCTAGTGAACCTATTGCTGAACCACCTGAGAATCCAAATGATATTTCTATTTCTGATGCTGAAACACAATCTGGTAATGAACATGAACCTAATGATAATATTAATAATGATGTTCATGATGATGCTCAACCTAGCAATGATAATGATGTAGAAATTGAACATGCTGTTGATCTTGATAACCCACAATCAAAGAATCAATGTTATGATAAGAGAGACTTTGTCGCTAGGGAGCACGGTAAAGAAAGAGAACCATGGGTTCAGAAACCCATGCCTTTTCCTCCCAAACCATCCAAGAAAAAGGATGATGAGGATTTTGAGCGCTTTGCTGAAATGATTAGACCTATCTTTTTGCGTATGCGATTAACTGATATGCTCAAAATGAATCCTTATGCTAAGTACATGAAAGAAATTGTTACTAATAAAAGGAAGATACCGGAAGCTGAAATTTCCACCATGCTTGCTAATTATACTTTTAAGGGTGGAATACCAAAGAAACTTGGAGATCCAGGAGTACCCACTATACCATGCTCCATTAAAAGAAACTATGTTAAAACCGCTTTATGTGATCTTGGAGCCGGTGTTAGTGTTATGCCTCTCTCTTTATATCGTAGCCTTGATTTGAATAAGTTGACGCCCATTGAAATATCTTTGAAAATGGCTGATAAATCAACTGCTATACCTCTCGGTATTTGTGAGGGTGTGCCTATTGTGGTTGCAAACGTTACTATTTTAACGGACTTTGTTATTCCTGATATTCCCGAGGACGATAGTATGTCTATTATTCTTGGAAGACCCTTTTTGAATACTGCAGGGGCTGTTATTGATTGCAACAAAGGCAATGTCACTTTTCATGTTAATGGTAATGAGCATACGGTACACTTTCTGAGGAAACAACCTAAAGTTCACAGTATAAATTCTATTGGAAAAATTCCATCGATTATTATTGGAGGTTTTGAATTTCCTCTACCTACTGTCAAGAAGAAATATGATATTCTTATTATTGGGACGTGCATATCCCCGTTGAGGTAACATAGTGTTATTCGAAATTTCTCCGGTTTCATGTTATTTGGAATGAGTTTGTTAACAAGACCTGATCAACCTTGTTAGTGGATTTCTTTTGATGAGCATGAGATGGATGAAGTTAGAAAGCACAACCTTCTGTACCCCCTCTCTACTTTCTGTTATTTAGTTCAAATAAAGTAAAAATAGTATTTTCCTGCCTGTTTTCTGAATTATCCGCGCAATATAAAAATACCCCGAAAATAAAAGTTCTCCAAATGCCCTGCCAATTTAATATGATTTTTTCTGGAATATTTGAGCATATCTGGCACTGGGAACACAGCAGGGGGAGCTGGCACCTGGCCACGAGGGTCCAGGGCGCGCCCACCCCCTGGGCGCGCCCCCCTGCCTCGTGGACCCACGGTGGCCCCCCTCCACTTATTCTTGCACCCACACACTTCTTCTTCCTCCCAAAAAAATCACCATCCAGCTCAAGCACGAGTTCTAGCTCAGTTTGCTGCGATTTTCGATCTCCTTGCTCAAAGCACCTCTCACAAAACTGATTTGGGGGATTGTTCCTTGGTATGTGACTCCTCCATTGGTCCAATTAGTTTTTGTTCTAGTGCTTTATTCATTGCAAATCTGTGTTGCCTAAGTGACCATCTTCTTGAGCTTGCATGTCAAATTTATATGGTTCCAAGTAGTTCTAATGCATGATATAGGATCTAGGCACTTGTAGGAGTAGTTGCTATCAATTTTGTTGAGCTTGGTTCACTTTTATTTGAAGTTACTAAAAAATTCAGAAATTTTTTAGAGGAAGAAATATGCTTAGGAAAATGTACCAAGGTGGTTCTTCAAGGAAACAAGGACCCAGGCTTGCAATGCGTGATGCCGATGATGAGCCACCAAGGAACGCTCCAGTGCGGCCTTGTGAATGGCCTTCAGAGGACTTCATGGATCGAGCAGGAATTAAGGACGAATTTAACGCATAGTTGCGTAACGCTGATCTTGTGAGCTTCGAGGCAGAAAAGTGCCGCCAGTACCACTATCTCACTAGTTCCTTTGTGAGGAGGTTTGAATTTTCATCTTCACGCTATTCTCAAACTGTCCTGTTTGATCTTTATGAAAATTCTTATACTATGGACTTAGAGGATTTTACCACTGCTTGCAAACTTCCACAATGGGGTAGTGCTAGTGAACCTCGCAAATCTGAATTTAGAGATTTTCTTGCTAGTATAACTGTGGGGGAATCTAGAGACATAGCACAAGCTACCATAGGGAGCATTCACTTTCCTGCTATACATTATTTTGCTCTCTTCATAGGTAGGTGCATAAATGGTAAGGATGAAGCATGTCACATGTGTGTCCCTGACCTCAGTGTTCTTAGGAGTGCTGTGTTAGGAGATAAATCTTATAATTTGGGAGCCATTGTTGCACGTAGGTTGCATCATAATAGATTTAATGGAGATTTCTTTGGTGGAATTTATGCAACCCGTATAGCTAATTTTCTTGGTATAACTATACGTGAGGATGATATTGAGTTGCCTCCTGCTCATTTAGATTATGAGGCTATAGTGCGTCATCATTTTGTTGAGAGGAACGATCAGTTCCTCCAGTACCAGCTAATCTTTGACAGACGACGCACCTATCACGTCGCTCTCCCTGCTTCTACTTTCTTTGACTTTCAGGCAAATGGGAGATATTACATAACTAGAGAGGAGGCAGAGGAGTATAAGAGGAGGGCTGAGATAGCTCGCCTCCAAGCTGCAGCACACGATGTAATGACCGCTGCATCTCAGTATGACCCCAACTACAACTTTGGATATCCGCCAGGCCATCCGTGGCAATAAACCAACTTAGGCCAAAAGCCTAAGCTTGGGGGAGTACGTATTTCTCACCGACATTACATTCATGTTCACACACTCATTGCCAGATGTCGGTGCTCATACTTTTTCACTGTAATATCCATGCTAGTTTATTTTCTTTTTATTCTTTCTTCTTCTGTGTTTGATAAATCTTAAGAAAAAACGAAAAAATTAGTTGTAGCTTTAGCTAGTTTACTTTTCATGCTGTAGTAGTAATAATTAAAAAGAAAACCCAAAAAGATTTCCCGTTCTTCTTTTGCTTGTTGGGTGCTTTCCTGTGTAAATAGTTTTATTTCTTTTCTTTTCTTTGGGGGTCGATAGGAGAAGACCATGATGAAAATGTTGAAGTGGCTCTTATATGCATTATTGTTGATTTAACCAAGAGCCCATAGTGCCTTGTCTTCTCCTGTTTATTGAATGCTCGCAGATTCCAGCTTAGTCCAATGCACGTGCACTATTATTATTATTATTCACATCGTTCGGTCGTGCAAGTGAAAGGCAATTATGACAATATATGATGGACTGATTGAGATGAGAGAAGCTGGTATGAACTCGACCTCTCTTGTTTTGAAAATATGATTAGTTCATCGTTCCTGATTCAGCCTATTATGAATAAACATGTTTGCAATGACAATTAGAGATCATAATTGCTCGTGCCATGCTTGATTAGCTATGAGTTATAATGGTTTACCTTGCGTGCCAACATGCTATTAAAATGGTTGTGATGTGGTATAGTAGGGTGGTATCCTCCTTTCAATGATTTGAGTGACTTGACTTGGCACATGTTTACGCATGTAGTTGAAACAAATCAACATAGCCTTCACGATATTTATGTTCATGGTGGATTATATCCTACTCATGCTTGCACTCAATGTTTATTAATTTTAATGCATGTTCATGATTGTTGTCGCTCTGTAGTTGGTCACTTCCCAGTCTTTTTGCTAGCCTTCACTTGTACTAAGCAGGAATACTGCTTGTGCATCCAATCCCTTAAACCCCAAAGTTATGCCATATGAGTCCACTATACCTTCCTATATACGGTATCTACCTGCCGTTCCAAGTAAATTTGTATGTGCCAAACTCTAAACCTTCAAATGAAATTCTGTTTTGTATGCTCGAATAGCTCATGTATCAACTAGGGTTGTCCGTATCTTCCATGCTAGGCGGGTTATTCTCAAGAGGAGTGGACTCCGCTCCTCACTCAAGAGAAAATGGCTGGTCACCGGGATGCCCAGTCCCATGCTTTAAGCAAATCAAATCAAAATAATTGCAAACAAAACTCCCCCGGGGCTGTTGCTAGTTGGAGGCACTCGTTGTTTCGAGCAAGCCATGGATTGATGCTTGTGGTGGAGGGGGAGTATAAACTTTACCATTCTGTTTGGGAACCGCCTATAATGTGTGTAGCATGGAAGATATCGCCATCTCTTGGTTGTTATGTTGACAATGAAAGTATGCCGCTCAAAATATTATTTATCTCTGCTTTAAAATCGAGCTCTGGCACCTCTACAAATCCCTGCTTCCCTCTGCGAAGGGCCTATCTATTTACTTTTATGTTGAGTCATCACCCTCTTATTAAAAAGCACCAGCTGGAGAGCACTGCCGTCATTTGCATCCATTACTATTAATTTATATTGGGTATGACTATGACTGGATCTCTTTTACCATGAATTACAATGTTTAGTCAGTCCTTGATCTTTAAAGGTGCTCTGCATTTATGTTTTGCGGTCTCAGAAAGGGCTAGCGAGATACCATCCTGTTATATCATATTATGATTGTTTTGAGAAAGTGTTGTCATCCAAGATTTATTATTATTACTCGCTAGTTGATTATGCCATTGATTTGAGTAAACATGAGACCTAATTAGTGTTATTGTGAATATGGTTAGTCATAATCTTTGCTGAAAACTTGAATGCTGGCTTTACATATTTACAACAACAAGAGCAAACAGAGTTTGTAAAAGTTTTTCTTTATCACTTTCAGTTTGTCAACTGAATTGCTTGAGGACAAGCAAAGGATTAAGCTTGGGGGAGTTGATACGTCTCCGTCGTATCTACTTTTCCAAACACTTTTGCCCTTGTTTTGGACTTTAACTTGCATGATTTGAATGGAACTAACCCGGACTGACGCTGTTTTCAGCTGACTTTCCATGGTGTTATTTATGTGCAGAAACAAAAGTTCTCGGAATGACCTGAAACTCCACGGAACTTATTTTTGGAAAATGTTAAAAATATTGGCGAAAGAATCAAGGCCAGGGGGCCCACCACCTGTCCACGAAGCGCGCCGCCCTGCCTCGTGGGCCCCCTGGAGCTCCACCGACCTCAACTCCAACTCCATATATTCGTGTCGGGGGAGAAAAAAATCAGAGAGAAGGATTCATCGCGTTTTATGATACGGAGCCGCCGCCAAGCCCTAAAACCTCTCGGGAGGGCTGATCTGGAGTCCGTTCGGGGCTCCGGAGAGGGGAACCCGTCGCTGTCTTCATCATCAACCATCCTCCATCACCAATTTCATGATGCTCACCGCCGTGCGTGAGTAATTCCATCGTAGGCTTGCTGGACGGTGATGGGTTGGATGAGATTTATCATGTAATCGAGTTAGTTTTGTTAGGGTTTGATCCCTAGTATCCACTATGTTCTGAGATTGACGTTGCTATGACTTTGCTATGCTTAATGCTTGTCACTAGGGCCCGAGTGCCATGATTTCAGATCTAAACCTATTATGTTTTCATGAATATATGTGAGTTCTTGATCCTATCTTGCAAGTCTATAGTCAGCTACTATGTGTTATGATCCGGCAACCCCGAAGTGACAATAATCGGGACCACTCCCGGTGATGACCATAGTTTGAGGAGTTCATGTATTCACTATGTGTTAATGCTTTGGTCCGGTACTCTATTAAAAGGAGGCCTTAGTATCCCTTAGTTTCCGCTAGGACCCCGCTGCCACGGGAGGGTAGGACAAAATATGTCATGCAAGTTCTTTTCCATAAGCACGTATGACTATATTCGGAATACATGCCTACATTACATTGATGAATTGGAGCTAGTTTTGTGTCACCCTATGTTATGACTGTTACATGATGAACCGCATCCGGCATAATTCTTCATCACCGATCCAAAGCCTACGAGCTTTTCATATATTGTTCTCCCCTTATTTACTTTCCCGTTGCTACTGTTACAATCACTACAAAACCCAAAAATATTACTTTTGCTATCGTTACCGTTACTTCCATATTACTTTGCTACTAAATGCTTTGCTGCAGATACTAAGTTATCCAGGCGTGGTTGAATTGGAAACTCAACTGCTAATACTTGAGAATATTCTTTGGCTCCCCTTGTGTCGAATCAACAAATTTGGGTTGAATACTCTACCCTCGAAAACTGTTGCGATCCCCTATACTTGTGGGTTATCATCGTGTATCTTCTATCTCTTGTCTTCTTCCTCCAGCCGCCCAAACCAAACCACCCTGTCGGCTCCACCTGCTCCCGCCTCCCATGGCTAGCTGCGCCTCCGCCGCCCTACCATACCCTCCAACGTTGGCCAGTCCCTCCCTCTATTTCCCACACGTCCTGTTATTCTCCGGCGACGCCAGCCCCAACACGCACCCGCACCCGAACCATTCAACCCTCGTACTCCCCTCCGCCTGTGACTGGACCGACGCATCTTCCACGGCTCCTGTTCGTTCCGTCCGAGGCCTTTCCATCGTCCTCCGCCTTGGTTTGCTCGCCGTGCGCAGTGTGTCGCCCTCTTGCATTGTCAACGTCGTCAACAACTGAGAGGAACAAGGAGATGACTGTACATGGAGAGGATGACAGTAGGGACCCACCAGTGTCATGGCAGTACGCAAGCAAGTGCCTCATTATTACAAGCCCCAAAAAATGGTTCCTCCTAATGGTTGGACATCTGGGGCTCACGCCGTTATCAACGTAGTCAATAAACGAGAGAATTACACAACAAGCGACTGACACCAGGGACCCAGCAGGTCGTGCAGTTGTTATTTACTTTTTTTGAGGAACAAGCATTTGTTATTTATACTAATTTTGGTGACGGATCAGGGTAACAACGGGGCAGTGCGGGGGCTGTGGCCCATCTAGCCAGGGTTTTATTTATGTTTACCACATCATGAGCCGAGTTGTGTTTTTTTCTTCCTGAAAATGGCTAGCCCAGTTCTAACTTTTTAAAAGAAATACCCAAACGAGGCCTACTTGCTTTGTCAGCCCTGTTAGGCTGCAAATCTTTCAAGACGAGGAGAGTTTCATTCGGTTTGCCTAGAAAATGGGCTATCAGTAATGAGAAATGGGTTGTACATTTTTAAAACGCATCAAACCGGGAATTAGTTACATTTTTTTTCATTACAGATTTTAAATTCCATTGATTGTTATGCGTGGACAATTATTTGGATTTTATATTTATATAAATTATTTTTCAAAATAGTTTGAATGTGACTCGATATTTCGGGATTAAAAACAGTTGACCGCACCAAAATATGCAAAATTTCATATAATTTTTAACCGTGGCCACAATATGGGATGTAATGCTAACAAAAAGAAGATGGGATCCAAAAAAATCCTTAAGAATTGGCAAATGTGCTGTAAATTATTAGAAATAATGGCAGGTGGGTTGTATGATGTTTTCCACAGATTTGAGGCTGACTTGTGCACCTACTATAGGTTGACGCGTACGCTTTCCTAAAAAAAAAGGTTGACGCACACGCAACGCCGTGTCAACTTAGTCAACACACGATAGTATTGACTGTTGGATGTCCATCCAACGGCCGTCGTGCTGCTTCAATCCCTGCTCTTCCTGCTCCATCCGCTCAAACACGCGCCGGCGGGACTTCCTGCTCCCTCCTCCCGCGGCCGGCCGTGCTGCCGTGCAGGCCTCACTGCCCCACTGTACTCCCATTGCTGGCCTAGCCATCCCTCTACTCACCCACACCTGTTGTTATTCTCCGGCGAGGGCAGACGAACCAGTAAACCCTCGTAGTCCCCTTTGCGTGGGAAACAACTGTCGAGTCTTCCCTGGCTCCGTGTCATTCCCTTCCTAGGCCTCGCCTTCGTCCACCGCCCTGGTGCTCTTGGCGCGGCGTGGTCAATGTGGTCAATGAACGACATCCATCGGAAGTTGACTGTACGTGTAGAGGCCGACAGCTGGGTCCACAGCCGCACGCAAGGAAATGCCTCCTTATTACATGCAAAATAATGATTCCTCCACCTGATAGCTGGGACCCACCGGAAGAGCCTCTGTATTTTGTGAATGTTCCTTCCGCTGACAGGTTGGACCCACCAGCTATATCTTCGTACACAAGGAGGTGCCTCCTTATTACGCACAAAAAAATGAATACTCCCCCTGCTAGCTGGGACCCACCGTAGTTGGAGGCTGACTTGTGGGCCTACTGACGCGGATGGAGAGCTTTGTCAACTTAGTCAATATGAACGATTCTAGCTCCAATGATCGTACGATGTCCATCCAATGGCTGTAGTGCTTCTTCAACCTCTGGTCTTTTGCTCCAGCCGCCCAAACCAGCGTCGGTCGTGTCGCCTGCTCCTGCCTCCCGTGGCCGGTTGTGCTGCCGCGGAGGCCTCACCGCCCCCTACTACTCCCGCCGCTGGCCAGGCCATCCCTCTACTCACCCACACCCCCTGTTATTCTGCGGCGACGGTAGCCTCACACCGCAACCAAACCAGTGAACCCTCGTACTCCTCTCCGCGTGGGCATCCACTGTCGCATCTTCCCCGGCTCTACGTCGTCCCCTTCCTAGGCCTCGGCGTCATCCATCGCCTTGGTGCTCTCAGCGCGGCATGGTCAATGTGATCAAGGAACGACTTCCAACGGAAGAGTATTGTACGTGGAGAGGCTGACAGCTGGGTCCACGGCCGCAGTAAGGAAGTGCCTCCTCATTACGCGCAAAATAATGATTCCTCCACCTAACAGCAAGGACCCATCGGACGGGCCACTGTATTTCACGAAAAAAAGTTTCCCCCCTGACTGCTGGGGCCCACCAGCTACATCTTCGCATGCAAGGAAGTGCGTCCAAAGATCCCCCCTGACAGATGGGACCCAGCAGCTATATCTTCGCACGCAAGGAAGTGCGTTCTTATCCTCCCTGACGGCTGGGACCCACCCGGTCGAAGCGTACGTACCGTTGTCTGTCTTGTCGCAAACGTGTACGTACATACTGGTCAAACGGTCGCTCTGCAACGATGAACCATGGCTGAGTAAGTAGCAGAACATGTCATAGTAGAGCCCCCCACGTAGCAGTTCAGGCTGTCCCGTCTAAATCGTGTACACGTACATAGAACCACACGCCAAAAAATACAACCACGTACGTACATACGGGCGGGGTCTCGAACGCCTACTCGCGCATACGTATGGCCAGGGCTCGTGTACATGGAGAGGCAGCGACGGCGTCGTGTTCATCGGCAGCCAACCGGCTGGGTCGGAACGGAGAAACTGCGTCATCGTGTTCATCGGGAGCCAACCAGCTTGGATGGAACAACCGATTGAAACGAGGCCTGGCGTACAGCAGAACGGAGGAAACGGCCTTGTGTTCGACCGGCCACGGTCAAAACAGGATCCTGTTCATCGGGAGGGGTCTGGCGTACCGCAAAACGGAGGAAACAGACTTCTCTTGGACCTCCTATGGTCGAAACGAGGTCCTGTTGATCGGGAGAGGTGTGGCGTACCACAAAATAGAGGAAATGGACTTGTGTTGGAGCGCTACGGTCGAAACGGGGGTCCTGTTCATCGGGAGGGGTGTGGCATACCGCAAAACGGGACTCCACGGGCTACTGTTCATCTCCACCGTCGACCTCCTCCAGCCTCCACGGGCTACTGTTCATCCACCGTCGACCTCCTCCAGCCTCCACCTGCAACTGTTCATCCACGGGCTCCTGTTCATCCAGCCTCCACCGCTCCTCCACCGGCTATTGTTCAACCAGCCCTCTCCACGGGGTCCTGTTCAACCACCCCTCCACGAGCTACTGTTCATCCAGCCCTCCACCGGCTACTGTTCAACCAGCCCTCCATGGGGTCGTCCTGTTCATCCAGCCCTCCACGGGGTCTTGTTCATCCACCCCCAACCGGCTCGATCGATCAGGATACTGTTCATCCAGCGGCAACACCACGGGGTCCTATTCATCCAACCCCCCACCGGGAACTGTTCATCCAACCTCCCCCCCCCCCAACAAGGCTCACTGTTCATCAAGGGAAGAAGGCAGCAGGTTCGATCGGCTTCAGTTAGCAGCAGTAGCGAAGGAATCGCTTGATCGGGTTCAGTTAACAGCCAGATCAATCGATCGCTCGGGTTCAGTAACGCGTATCCTGCAGTGCAATCGCTCGGTTCAGTAGGCGAACGCCTCGCTCGGGTTCAGTTAGAGCCCAACGCCTCGCACCCACGCGCGTACGTGTACGAGAGAAACGCGCATCGCTCGGCCCCCGACCACCCACCGTAACCGGGAACTCCCCGATATTTTCCTCGCCCTTGTTTCTACCACGGATTTTTCCGTCATGGACGGCCCAAAGAATGTCATGCAGCTGCGTCTCCGGCCCGCCCAGGACGAAAAGACAATTTTCTGTCATGTTTTTTTTCATAGAACTAGGAGCCCCCCACATCTATGATGATACCGGGTTTTGTCACAATTATCGTCATAGAAGTGTCATAAGCATGACATAAATTTTTTTCGTTCGGCCCAAAATGTCACGGATGTGTCTTTTTTGTAGTGGTGTTTGGTGTGTTGGGGACACAAGAGACTTTTTATTATTTGGTTGCAGGGTTGTTTGAGAGAGACCATCTTCATCCTACACCTCCCACAGATTAATAAACCTTAGGTCATCCACTTGAGGGAAAATTGCTACTGTCCTACAAGACTCTGCGCTTGGAGGCCCAACACGTGTCTACAAGAATAAAGTTGCGTAGTAGACATCAAGCCCTTGCGAGATGGCCCGAACTGAAGGAAATATGCCCTAGAGGCAATAATAAAGTTATTATTTATATTTCCTTATATCATGATAAATGTTTATTATTCATGCTAGAATTGTATTAACCGGAAACTTAGTACATGTGTGAATACATAGACAAACAGAGTGTCACTAGTATGCCTCTACTTGACTGGCTCGTTGAATCAAAGATGGTTAAGTTTCCTAGCCATAGACATGAGTTGTCATTTGATTAACGGGATCACATCATTGGAGAATGATGTGATTGACTTGACCCATTCCATTAGCTTAGCACTTGATCGTTTAGTATGTTGCTATTGCTTTCTTCATGACTTATACATGTTCCTATGACTATGAGATTATGCAACTCCCGAATACCGGAGGAACACTTTGTGTGCTACCAAATGTCAAAACGTAACTGGGTGATTATAAAGGTGCTCTACAGGTGTCTCCGATGGTACTTGTTGATTTGGCATAAATCGAGATTAGGATTTGTCACTCCGATTGTCGGAGAGGTATCTCTGGGCCCTCTCGGTAATGCACATCACTATAAGCCTTGCAAGCAATGTAACTAATGAGTTAGTTGCGGGATGATGCATTACGGAACGAGTAAAGAGACTTGCCGGTAACGAGATTGAACTAGGTATTGAGATACCGACAATCGAATCTCGGGCAAGTAACATACCAATGACAAAGGGCACAACGTATGTTGTTATGCGGTTTGACCGATAAAGATCTTCGTAGAATATGTGGGAGCCAATATGAACATCCAAGTTCTGCTGTTGGTTATTGACCGGAGACGTGTCTCGGTCATGTCTACATAGTTCTCGAACCCGTAGGGTCCGCACGCTTAACGTTCGGTGACGATCGGTATTATGAGTTTATGTGTTTTGATGTACCGAAGATAGTTCGGAGTCCCGGATGTGATCACAGACATGACGAGGAGTCTCGAAATGGTCAAGACATAAAGATTGATATATTGGATGACTATATTCGGACATTGGATGAGTTCCCGGGGTCACCGGATAATTATCAGAGTGCCGGGGGGTTATCGGAACCCCCGGGGGAACTAATGGCCAACATGGGCCTTGTGAGAGAGAGAGGAGGGAGCCATGGGCTGGCCGTGCCCCCCTGGGAGTCCGAATTGGACAAGGAAGGGGCGGCGCCCCCTCTTTCCTACCTCTCTCCCTCTCGTTCCTTTCCCCTTCCCTCTTCCTAGTTGGACTAGGAAAAGGGGAGTCCTACTCCTACTAGGAGGAGGACTCCCCCCTCTCCTTGGCACGCCCCAAGTCCGGCCGGCCTCCCCCTTGCTCATTTATATACGGGGGTAGGGGGCACCCTAGAACACACAAGTTGATCATTGATCTCTTAGTCGTGTGCGGTGCCCCCCTCCACCATAATCCACCTCGGTCATATCGTCGTAGTGCTTAGGAGCTTCATCATCACCGTCATCACACCATCATGCTGACGAAGCTCTCCCTCGACACTGCTGGATCGTGAGTTCGTGGGACGTCACTGAGCCGAACGTGTGCAGATCGCGGAGGTGCCGTACTTTTGGTGCTAGGATCGGTCGATCGTGAAGACGTACGACTACATCAACCGCGTTGTCATAACACTTTCACTTACGGTCTACGAGGGTACGTGGACAACACTCTCCCCTCTCGTTGCTATGCATCACCATGATCTTGCGTGTGCGTAGGATTTTTTTTGAAATTACTACGTTCCCCAACAGTGGCATCCGAG
Organism: Aegilops tauschii subsp. strangulata; assembly: GCF_002575655.3. Classification (NCBI taxonomy): domain Eukaryota; kingdom Viridiplantae; phylum Streptophyta; class Magnoliopsida; order Poales; family Poaceae; genus Aegilops; species Aegilops tauschii. The sequence continues at coordinate 395,990,715 of NC_053037.3, forward strand.
CCAGGTTTATGCATAGATGTTATATGCACGAGTAGAACACAAGTGAGTTGTGGGCGATAATAGTCATACTGCTTACCAGCATGTCATACTTTGATTCGGCGGTATTGTTGGATGAAGCGTCCCGGACCGACATTACGCGTACGCTTACGCGAGACTGGTTCTACCGATGTGCTTCGCACACAGGTGGCTGGCGGGTGTCAGTTTCTCCAACTTGAGTTGAATCGAGTGTGGCTACGCCCGGTCCTTGCTGAAGGTTAAAACAACACATACTTGACGAAAAATTGTGGTTATGATGCGTTGGTAAGAACGGTTCTTTCTCAGCCCGTAGCAGCAACGTAAACCTTGCAACAACAAAGTAGAGGACGTCTAACTTGTTTTTGCAGGGCATGTTGTGATGTGATATGGTCAAGACATGATGCTAAATTTTATTGTATGAGATGATCATGTTTTGTAACAGAGTTATCGGCAACTGGCACGAGCCATATGGTTGTCGCTTTATTGTATGAAATGCAATCGCCATGTAATTGCTTTACTTTATCACTAAGCGGTAGCGATAGTCGTAGAAGCAATAGTTGGCGAGACGACAACGATGCTACGATGGAGATCATGGTGTCACGCCGGTGACGATGGTGATCATGACGGTGCTTTGGAGATGGAGATCAAAGGCACAAGATGATGATGGCCATATCATATCACTTATATTGATTGCATGTGATGTTTATCCTTTATGCATCTTATTTTGCTTAGTTCGACGGTAGCATTATAAGATGATCTCTCACAAAATTTCAAGGTACAAGTGTTCTCCCTGAGTATGCACCGTTGCGAAAGTTTGTCGTGCCGAGACACCACGTGATGATCGGGTGTGATAAGCTCTACATTAACATACAACGGGTGCAAGCCAGTTTTGCACACGCAGAATACTCGGGTTAAACTTGACGAGCCTAGCATATGCAGATATGGCCTCGGAACACTGGAGACCGAAAGGTCAAGCGTGAATCATATAGTAGATATGATCAACATAGTGATGTTCACCATTGAAAACTACTCCATCTCACGTGATGATCGGACATGGTTTAGTTGATTTGAATCACGTGATCATTTAGATGACTAGAGGGATGTCGATCTAAGTGGAAGTTCTTAAGTAATATGATTAATTGAACTTTAATTTATCATGAACTTAGTCCTGATAGTATTTGCATATCTATGTTGTAGATCAATAGCTCGTGATGTAGTTTCCCGTTTATTTTTGATATGTTCCTAGAGAAAAATAAGTAAAATGTTATTAGCAATGATGCGGACTAGCTCCGTGATCTGAGGATTATCCTCATTGCTGCACAGAAGTATTATGTCCTTGATGCACCGCTAGGTGACAGACCTATTGCAGGGGCAGATGCAGACGTTATGAACGTTTGACAATACTCAGTATGATGACTACTTGATAGTTTAGTGCACCATGCTTTACGGCTTAGAACCGGGACTTCAAGAATGTTTTGAAAGACATGGAGCATATGAGATGTTCCAAGAGTTGAAATTGGTATTTCATACTCATGCCCGTGTCGAGAGGTATGAGACCTCTGACAGTACTTTGCCTACAAGATGGACGAGACTAGCTCAACCAGTGAGCATGTGCTCAGATTGTCTGGGTACTACAATTGCTTGAATCAAGTGGGAGTTAATCTTCCAGATAAGATAGTAATTGACAAAGTTCTCTAGTCACTATCACCAAGTTAGTAGAACTTCATGATGAACTATAATATGCAAGGGATGACGAAAGTAATTCCCGAGCTCTTCGAGATGCTGAAATTGGTGAAGGTAGAAATCAAGAAAGAGCATCAAGTGTTGATGGTTAACAAGACCACTAGTTTCAAGAAGGGCACAGGGATAGAAAGGGAACTTCAATAAGAATGACAAACAAGTTGTCACTTCCATGAAGAAGCCCAAAGCTAGACCCAAGCCTGAAACTGTGTGCTTCTACTACAAAGGAAATGGTCACTGGAAGTGGAACTGCCCTAGATACTTGGCGGATAAGAAGGATGGCAAAGTAAACAAAGGTATATTGGATATACATGTTATTGATGTGTACTTTACTGATGTTTATAGCAACCCCTCGGTATTTGATACTGGTTCAATTGCTAAGAGTACTAACTCGAAACGGGAGTTGCAAAATAAACAGAGACTAGTTAAGGGCGAGGTGATGATGTGTGTTGGAAGTGATTCCAAGGTTGATAAGATCACCATCACACACTCCCTTTACCTTCGGGATTAGTGTTGAACCTAAAATAAATGTTATTTTGTGTTTGCGTTGAGCATAATATGATTGGATCATGTTTATAGCAATACGGTTATTCATTTAAATCAAATAATAATTGTTATTCTGTTTACATGAATAAAACCTTCTGTGGTCATACACCCAAGGTGAATGGTTTATTGAATCTCGATCGTAGTGATACACATATTCATAATATTGAAGCCAAAAAGATGCAAAGTTAATAATGATGGTGCAACTTATTTGTGGCACTGTCGTTTAGGTCATATTGGTGTAAAGAGCATGAAGAAAATCCATGTTGATGAGCCTTTGGAATCACTTGATTATGAATCAGTTGATGCTTGCGAACCATGCCTCATGGGCAAGATGACTAAGACTCCGTTCTCCGGAACAATGGAGCGTGCAACTGACTTATTGGAAATAATACATACTGATGTATGCGGTCCGATGAGTGTTGAGGCTCACTGCGGGTATCGTTATTTTCTAACCTTCACAGATGATTTGATCAGATATGGGTATATCTACTTGATGAAACATAAGTCTGAAAAATTTGAAAAGTTCAAGAATTTCAGAGTGAAGTCGAAAATCATCGTAACAAGAAAATAAAATTTCTACGATATGATCGTGGAGACGAATATTTGAGTTACGAGTTTGGTCTTAATTTGAAACAATGTGGAATAGTTTCACAACTCACGCCACCTGGAACACCACAGCATAATGGTGTGTCCGAACGTCATAACCGTACTTTATTAGATATGGTGCGATTTATGATGTCTCTTACCGATTTACCATTATCGTTTTGGGGTTATGCATTAGAGACAGCTGCATTCATGTTAAATAGGGCACCATCTAAATCCGTTGAGACAACACCATATGAACTATGGTTTGGCAAGAAACCTAAGTTGTCGTTTCTTAAAGTTTGGGGCAGCGATGCTTATGTGAAAAAGTGTCCACCTGATAAGCTCGAACCCTAATCGGAGAAGTGCATCTTCATAGGATACCCAAATGAAATTGTTGGGTACACCTTCTATCACAGATCCGAAGGCAAAATATTCGTTGCTAAGAATGGATCCTTTCTGGAGAAGGAGTTTCTCTCAAAAGAAGTGAGTGGGAGGAAAATAGAACTTGATGAGGTAATTGTACCTTCTCCCGAGTTGGAAAGTAGAATATCACAGAAGTCAGTTCCACTGATTCCTACACCAATTAGTGAGGAAGTTAATGATGATGATCATGAAACTTCTGATCAAGTTACTACTAAACCTCGTAAGTCAACCAGAGTAAGATCCGCACCAGAGTGGTACGGTAATCCTGTTCTGGAAGTCATGTTACTTGACCATGACGAATCTACGAACTATGAGGAAGCGATGATGAGCCCAGATTCCGCGAAATGGCTTGAGGCCATGAAATCTGAGATGGGATCCATGTATGAGAACAAAGTGTGGACTTTGATTGACTTGCCCGTTGATCGGTGAGCCATTGAGATTAAATGGATCTTCAAGAGGAAGACGGACGCTGATAGTAGTGTTACTATCTACAAAGCTAGAATTGTCGCAAAAGGTTTTCGACAAGTTCAAGGTGTTGACTACGATGAGAGTTTCTCACTCGTATCTATGCTTAAAGTCTGTCTGAATCATGTTAGCAATTGCTGCATTTTATGAAATTTGGCAAATGGTTGTCAAAACTGCATTCCTTAATGGATTTCTTAAAGAAGAGTTGTATATGATGCAACCAGAAGGTTTTGTCAATCCGAAAGATGCTAACAAAAGTGTGTAAGCACCAGTGATCCATTTATGGACTGGTGCAAGCATCTCGGAGTTGGAATGTACGCTTTGATAGTGTGATCAAAGCATATAGTTTTATACAGACTTGTGGTGAAGCCTATATTTACAAGAAAGTGAGTGGGAACACTACAACCTTTCTGATAAGTATATGTGAATGACATATTATTGATCGGAAATGATGTAGAATTTTCTGGAAAGCATAAAGGAGTGTTTGAAAGGAGTTTTTCAAAGAAAGACCTCGGTGAAGCTGCTTACATATTGAGCATCAAAGATCTATAGAGATAGGTCAAGACGCTTGATAAGTTTTTTCAATGAGTACATACCTTGACAAGATTTTGAAGTAGTTCAAAATGGAGCAGTCAAAGAAAGAGTTCTTTCCTGTATTGCAAGGTGTGAAGTTGAGTAAGACTCAAAACCCGACCACGGCAGAAGATAGAGAGAGAATGAAAGTCATTCCCTTTACCTCAGCCATAGGTTCTATAAAGTATGCCATGCTGTGTACCAGACCTGTTGTATACCCTGCCCTGAGTTTGGCAAGGGAGTACAATAGTGATCTAGGAGTAGATCACTGGACATTGGTCAAAATTATCCTTAGAGGACTAAGGAAATATTTCTCGGATATGGAGGTGACAAAGAGTTCGTCGTAAAGAGTTACGTCGATGCAAGCTTTTACACCGATCTAGATGACTCAGCGTCTCTATCTGGATACATATTGAAAGTGGGAGCAATCAGCTAGAGTAGCTTCGTGCAGAGTATTCTAGACATAGAAATTTGCAAAATACATACGGCTCTGAATGTGGCAGACCCGTTGACTAAATTTATCTCACAAGCAAAACATGATCACACCTTATTACTCTTGGGTGTTAATCACATAGCGATGTGAACTAGATTATTGACTCTAGTAAACTCTTTGAGTGTTGGTAACATGGCGATGTGAACTATGGGTGTTAATCACATGGTGATGTGAACTATTGGTGTTAATCACATGGTGATGTGATCTAGATTAATGACTCTAGTGCAAGTGGGAGACTGAAGGAAATATGCCATAGAGGCAATAATAAAGTTGTTATTTATATTTCCTTATATCATGATAAATGATTATTATTCATGCTAGAATTGTATTAACCGGAAACTTAGTACATGTGTGAATACATAGACAAATAGAGTGTCACTAGTATGCCTCTACTTGACTAGCTCGTTGAATCAAAGATGGTTAAGTTTCCTAGCCATACACAGGAGTTGTCATTCGATTAACGGGATCACATCATTGGAGAATGATGTGATTGACTTGACCCATTCCGTTAGCTTAGCGCTTGATCGTTTAGTATGTTGCTATTGCTTTCTTCATGACTTATACATGTTCCTATGACTATGAGATTATGCAACTCCCGAATACCGGAGGAACACTTTGTGTGCTACCAAACGTCACAACGTAACTGGGTGATTATAAAGGTGCTCTACAGGTGTCTCCGATGGTACTTGTTGAGTTGGCATAAATCGAGATTAGGATTTGTCACTCCGATTGTCGGAGAGGTATCTCTGGGCCCTCTCGATAATGCACATCACTATAAGCCTTGCAAGCAATGTAACTAATGAGTTCGTTGCGGGATGATGCATTACGGAACTAGTAAAGAGTCTTGACGGTAACGAGATTGAACTAGGTATTGAGATACCGACGATCGAATCTCGGGCAAGTAACATACCGATGACAAAGGGAATAACGTATGTTGTTATGCGGTTTGACCGATAAAGATCTTCGTAGAATATGTGGGAGCCAATATGAACATCCAGGTTCCGCTATTGGTTATTGACCGAAGACGTGTCTCGGTCATGTCTACATAGTTCTCAAACCCGTAGGGTCCGCACGCTTAACGTTCGGTGACGATCGGTATTATGAGTTTATGTGTTTTGATGAACCGAAGATAGTTCGGAGTCCCGGATGTGATCACGGACATGATGAGGAGTCTCGAAATGGTCTAGACATAAAGATTGATATATTTGATGACTATATTCGGACACCGGATGAGTTCCGGGGTCACCGGATAATTATCGGAGTGCCGGGGTGTTATCGGAACCCCCGGGGGAACTAATGGGCCAACATGGGCCTTGTGAGAGAGAGAGAGGAGGGAGCCATGGGCTGGCCGCCCCCCCCCCTTGGGAGTCCGAATAGGAAAGGAGGGGGGCGGCGCCCCTCTTTCCTCCCTCTCTCCCTCTCCTTCCTTTCCCCTTCCCCCTTCCTAGTTGGACTAGGAAAAGGGGAGTCCTACTCCTACTAGGAGGAGGACTCCCCCCTCTCCTTGGCGCACCCCAAGGCCGGACGGCCTCCCCCCTTGCTCCTCTATATACGGGGGCAGGGGCACCCTAGAACACACAAGTTGATCATTGATCTCTTAGCCGTGTGCGGTGCCCCCCTCCACCATAATCCACCTCTGTCATATCGTCGTAGTGCTTAGGCGAAGCCCTGCGCCGGTAGCTTCATCATCACCGTCAGCACGACGGCCGTCGTGCTGACGAAGCTCTCCCTCGACACTCTGCTGGATCATGAGTTCGTGGGATGTCACCGAGCCGAACGTGTGCAGATCGCGGAGGTGCCGTACTTTCGGTGCTAGGATCGGCCGATCGTGAATACGTACAACTACATCAACCACGTTGTCATAACACTTCCGATTACGGTCTACGAGGGTACGTGGACATCACTCTCCCCTCTCGTTGCTATACATCACCATGATCTTGCATGTGCATAGGATTTTTTTTGAAATTACTACGTTCCCCAATAGTGGTATCCGAGCCAGGTTTATGCGTAGATGTTATATGCACGAGTAGAACACAAGTGAGTTGTGGGCGATAATAGTCATACTGCTTACCAGCAGCCCCGATTCCGACAGCTGATGTTGGTGATTCATCAGCGACAATGGTGAATAGTAGTAAGTCCCCGACTATATTTTCTTCACTAAGAATACCACAGATATCTTTCCTTCACGAAACTTCACATGTGAGTAGAAGGATCGTCCAAGTTTGATACCCCAAAATTTTAGAATTTCATTTTGTTCTAGTATTTTTTTTCCAATTTTACTATTCACGTGAGTGCATATGAAACCATGTTTACCTTTGTATTTTTAGTTGGAATACGAAGTGAAGACCAACCTCCTAAACATCAAAACTAGAATCTAGTTAATGTTTGGTATAGCACATGCTATGTCATAATCACCGTATAAGTACTCCTAGTAAAGTAGAGGATGTTGTCGAGGCAACACATTATGTCAAGAGACGGCACCAAGGCAAACTCTGAATTACACACATGAGAGCTCCAACAAGGAAACAACAAACTGTCAATGGGTAAATATTGCGGTAGTAAGATCAAGGAGATGCTCCATTACCAATCTCGTGCAATCTAGCACTCGTCGGGAGGGTGGTCATTTCCAATGGATGAAGTGAAATTGAAGACAAAATAGACTTTTGCCTGTCGAGAATGCACGAAAGGATTGCGCGAATTCTCCATTGCAAGGGTAGACACCCCCCCCCCATCGGAGTGTGACGAAAGATTTACGTCGATGAAGTGACATGATCTCAGAGAAGACACTAATGAAATTATCTCCGGGAGGGGTTGTTCAATGTCCATGGTTGAATGTAAATAAAAGGACACTACACATGACGAGAGAAACAACAATAGGGGTTACCCAACGGCACCACGACGAAGATTTTGGGGAGAGTTCACAGAAAATGCGCATCGTTAACTTCGGGGGCATGAATGGGATGAAGGCGGCGACGTCGATATGGAAAATGGCATGAATGTATCATTATTATCATGGATCGATTGTCCGGATAGGGATTCACCCACCCATAAGCCAGCGCAGAGGTGGGGGAGGCTAGACAACCTCACACATGTCATTGTCAGTGCAGCACCACGTAACATCCTACGTGCAAACGCCAAATATGGGATAATGTAAGCAAAAGAGGTGGATCTTTTTTATCTGAGGGCGGAAAGAATGTTACAAGCGCGGAGGAAGGTTGCACATGACATCGCCGCCACCGTCTATTGTGTGACTTAGCGCGACCGCCTCCTCCGGCAATGGTGAGGGAGTGAAGGAGTTGTGGGTCGGTCTTTGGAGGGTGTTGTCAGGGGATCCAAAGTCGATTGAGAGCGGCCTAGAGGCTATTGCATTGGGGGGAGGATAATCAAATGGAGGTGTTGTTCTAGTAGTGTGACTTACACATAAATTTGCGGGTTCTTTTCCGTTTGATTGCGCGATCAATGTTGTTGAGCATCGGTGTTTTTTCCTCGATTATAGTGGTTTATAGTTTGTCTTGATAATTAATTTCTTTGCTTTATTTCGATCTTCTCTACTTATAATCCCTTCCTACCAATCGAACTTAATGCATTGGTTCTAACATTTTGTGTTGCAAGTAAGGGGTGTGTCTTTGTCCACGTTACAATGGTGTTATGTTCCAATCTATAGAATGTGTGCAACTCGTCAAACTCATTTGGCGTGAGTTGGTCTTGCGTAGATTTTGTCCTCTCTATAGTTCTTTCGCTTGAGGTTTGAAGGAACTCGAAGGGGCGACAAGTAGAGCCCGAGGTGAAAATTTCCAAGGACCATACACTTTTATTTCACCAGGGAGTTATTTTTCTCGTTATGGCTTCAGTTGTTTTATTTTTATTTTGTTGTCTTTATTTAATCAACAAAGCTAATTATGAAAAAAATAGAAACTATAGTGGCACAAACTTAAAACTGTTTAATTATAGTGTTCATACTTACACTTTATGGAATGCATTTTAATGTGATATCTCTGATATCATCAACAACATGGATGAAACTATAGTACTAAATGTCGTCTTTCTGAACTGGCAAGATCATAAAGATCGATTTTGATCAAGTTAGGCGTGCTCCCCAAATCATCCAAGGTATCGAGATAAATGAAGACTAGACCCCGCACAACAGGTGGTACAAGAGGGAGAAGATGCCGGGGAGGATCTTCGAGATGAGTAAGCCCATGTCAACACTGGGTCGACAAGCAAGGCTTGGTCATGAGCCTGCACCCCTTGAGCATCATCGGTTTAACATGCCAATTGCCGACGCCGAGGACATTGCCATGCTCATCATCTCCAAGACATTACAGTCGTTGATCGAGAGATTGATCTACACCCCTCCCACGCATGGTCTGTCGGTGAACAAGACGTACGACTACTAGGTGCGGATGCAGAGGTTTTAGGAGCAAATCGTGCTCGACAGGGGTGGGATTACTTCTGTCACAACGACAAGATTGCTCTCAATGACCTCCTCGCTTTGAAGATCTCCAACCTCGGATTCAAAGTGCAGATCTACAATGGCAAGAACCCCGCCATCGCCTCCTATAGATGCCACAAGTTTGTCTGTCAAGGCCCATTTGATTTCAGTGTCTGAAGTTTACCAAGTCCTATTGTCTGTCTAGTTTTTTTTCAAGGGATGCGTCAAGATTGACACATCGAGAAGATAGATAGAAGAGGCCAAGAAAGGCCAACCGTTTTACAAACCCTTTTACAACCCCCTCCACGGCTATAAAAGCCTTAAAACCACATGCGGATTACTCACCCATGTCCTCCCTATCTACCATACAAATGATGGAACCCCGTTCTTGAAGAAGTCCGGCCGCTCTCCAATCTTGTGCCTCTAGCTCGATCTTCACAAGCACTTCCTCAACCGATGGCAGGGCTCCATTAAACAGTATGTCATTCTGGTGTTTCCACAACTGCCATAGCACGAGAGTAATAATAGTCCACGTCTCCTTCCTCACGTGGTTTTGCGGGCGTAGATCTGTCCACCATTTCACGAGGCTTGCATCCAATGTTGGCGTCCAGTCCGGTCTCCCCCATGTGCTTGTGATCTTGGTCCACACTTGCCTGGCGAAGACACAGCTAAGCAACAGGTGATCTAAAGTCTTCGGAGCTTGATCACAAAAAAGGCATGCCGATGGGTGTGGCATCTGTCGGCGCTACAACCGATCCGCAGTCCAGCACCGATTCCGCGTTGCCAGCCACGTGAAGAACTTGCACGCCGGCGGTGCCCACGATTTCCAGACTTGGACAGCTCCGGCCTTCTCTATTCTTCCCGCAAAGTGTGCGCGGTATGCCGACCGTACAGAGAAACTGCCCGTGCTCTCCCATGTCCATGTGATTGTGTCTTCCACACCTTGCACCAGCTCGATGTTCTGAGTCATGTCTACCAAAGTGATGAACTCAAGTAGTGCTTGCGTGTTCATATCCGGTGAGACATCTTGCCACCATCCGTCCGTGATCGCTTGACTGACCGTCTTTTTCCGTCCCAGCTTCTTGACCATGGCATATAGGTGCGGCATGGTATCCTCAATGCGACCGCCCCGGAGCCACCAGTCCGTCCAGAACCGCGCCGTGTTCCCGTCCCCAAGCGTGCATCTTGTGGCTGCTTTGTAGATGCTCATAGATTCTTCGGGTACTTGCAAGTTAAGAGCACCCCATGGCCGGTTTGGCTCTGTCCTTTGCAACCACGGCCACCTGGCTCTAAGCGCTGTGTTTAGCAGACGCAAGTTTGGCACGCCCAATCCACCAAACTCTTTTGGCGCACAAACTTGGTCCCAAGCGACGATGCAATGCCCGCCATGAACATCACGCCCGCCCTTCCACAAGAATCCCCGACAGATTTTATTAGCGGCTGCGATGGTTTTGATAGGTAAGTCGAGCGCCATCATCGCATGCATTGGTATGGATGAAAGAGTAGTTTGCAGCAGCTCTAATCGTCCGGCTTGATAAATCAGCCTGGCTTGCCAGGCAGGAAGCCGGTCCGCCATCTTGTCAATCATGTACTGCAATTGGGCTGCTGAAACTTTCCGCAATGCAAGCGGAAGCCCGAGGTACCGGCAGGGCCAGTCCAAAACCTGGCACTCCATTTCATTTGCAATTAGCTGGCACTATTCCTCGGAACACCTTATTGTCTGTCTAGTTAACTGAATTTTTAGGTGTTAAATTGTGCATTTTTGTCAGGGAACACCACCATGAGGTTGTGCAGGGTCATGGGATGCCCTGTTATCTTTAAACTCTTCCTTGTAAGCTACTACAGTGTTTACTTCTGTTTACATGCAGTAGTTATTCACGCGTTGTGTGTTTATGCTGATTTTTCCTTTGTGTTGAGGTAAAGTATGGTGCTGTGTAGTGTGGTGATAAGCCCATCAGATTTGAAAACGTTAGTACAACAACACATTTACACACAGCCAAACAGCTGAGATTTGCATGCACTCGCCTCCAAAGCACAAATGCATGCAACCAAACGTATGGCATGAAAGTGCTCAGTGATGCAACACATGGTACCAAATGATGTGCAGAACATGTTTTTTGCACTGCATTTGCTCAGCCTGTTCCAACTTAGCCACTCGGCTAATTATGAAAAAATTATAAACTATAGTGGCACAAACTTAAAAATGTTAAATTATAGCATTCATACTTACACTTTGTGGAATGCATTTTAATGTGAACTATTGGCATTCAGAATTTATCTCTGATATCATCAACAACATGGATGTTATAAAAGATGCATTTTTTTTCTTTTTTGTGGTAAATGAAGGGTTACACTTGCGTCGGTATAAGCTTCTTTGAAATTGACAAAAATTAGAAAACGAACTTCATATTATTGGATTCTCGTAGGCTTCCTGAATTTGGGAAACAGGATATATAATGTGAAGCTCTGCTCCCAGTGCTGGAGATCGCAGCAACGTCCAAGACAACGATGCTTTGTGCTGGAACTTAGGGCCTGTTCGGAAGTGATCCGGCTCCGCGCTTCTCTGGAAGCGGGCGAGGAGCTGGCCGAACGCGTCGGCTCCATGGAGCCAGCTTCAGAAGCGGAGGCCTCATGACGTGCAAATTCGTGGAGCGAGGGAAGTCCAGCTTCGCGAAATACAGAAGTAGGAGTTCGTTCAAATTACATCCCGCTGCCACCCCGAAGTGCCTGCCGAACCGTTTTCTTCTTTGTTCGCAGCCCAGCCTGGTGGACCCGACCACAGCGGCTAGCGCAACTCCTCTCCTATGCCCGCCGAACGCTGCTGGCTCCGCTAGGAAGCTGGCTTGCGCTGCTCCGTCGAGAAGTTGGCCCCGTCGGGAAGCTGGAGCACTTCCGAACGGGGCCTTAAATAGGGTGGCCGTCGGAAATCATAAGCACACGGAGCATTTTTTTTTCTTCTTCCTTGGAAACATAAACTTCATCACGAGGTACGAACGGCCTTGCTGTCATCCTTTTGGATCACAGCGTACTTGCCCCTCATGAGAGCGTATGGTGTGATCCATCTACGCGCACCGCTTAAGATATTGGCCATGCAGCACGCATTTGGGCTGAGATGGACGCTCTGGTCTGGAGTAAAATCCTGCCGATTTTTCTGGCGACAGAGTCATCCACGTACGTCGTCGCTCGCAGCCTTTTCCCACCCGTGCACCACCCTCACATGCGCCATGCCGTGTTCGTCTCTTGGCGCAGTGCGCCACCACCTGCATGACAGTCTACGATCTGAACTTTGGTTTCGCGGCGCGCAGTACTAATATGAATTTAATATAACAAGGCTGCATGCAAGTTCTGAAAATTCTCTCGCACGAGAAACACAACTTGTCTGATTCCTTTTTTTTTTTGCGGATACAACTTGTCTGATTCTATCATTGCGCGGCAGTAGCATGATGTTCAATGGCCATCCGATTGAAGTTTTAACGCACCGGAGTAAATTATTACAGCATCATTGCTACCACGGCAGAGAAGAACACGGAGAGAGTATTGTGGCATAATTTGTACGAGCGCTGAAAAAAAAACACGTCGCCGGAAAGGAATGCGTCTTTCGTAAGTAATGGGCTTTTGCAAGTATACTTGCTGCAAACATTGTGGCCGAAAGAGCCATCAAGAGAACGCCGCTTCCAATATTTTGCACGGTACGTATATATGAGAATAATATATTTCCCATGTCCGTGTACGGATCCTGAGGCTTTGGCAGCTCAATTCTGTGGCCCTGTCAAGGAGCTTTACGCGATTCTTCTCGGCATAAAATAGAGCCGACTGAATGCCGGACCTGCCCATTTCCCCGTGTTTTGTTAAGTGAACCCAACCGCATATGCAACACAATCATGGATGGACGGATACATGCATGCATGCATTGCATGCAAAGCTGCAGGCAGGTACAAAGCACCCTTCCGAGCAGAAAAACAAAAGTGTTTTTTTAACACAATAGTGTGCTATAGCACCCACTATCCGGGCAAGAATTAAGAAACATCCGGCGAGTAGAACAAACGAGAATGATCGAAAAAGGAAGAAAAAAACATATAGGGAGATGATGGGCTTGGTCTCATGGTCTGGTCTCCCTTAGCTCTACTAGGGTGGGGTAGCAGGGTGCCGGGTAGCGTAGGCAGGGCCCATCTGCGGTAGACAAAAGGGAACGCACCGACCGCCCGGTTGGTGGAGGCGACGACCCGGTCGACGGCCACAGCCTTTCCCGATCGAGAGCCAAGATTCTGACCATCCAGCGTCCTCCTCCCCGCGCGCGAAAAAGCAGGGCGTGATGAGCGAGCGAGTGAGTGAGGCGCCGATCGATTCGACGGACAGCTGCCCTGCGTGCTCTACGCAAACACAATTTTTGCTCTAAAAAGAATATCTACGCAGACACAACTGGCTACCAACGTAGCCAATGTTCATACGCAATCTGCACAGTCACGTCGTGATTGTGACGGGAGCAGCAGGAAATCTTGTTGTTTGTTGATCGAGGCCAGCAGCACACTATGACCAGGGGGTAGGAAAAAAAAGAGAGAAGTATGCATGCCAGAATGGGACGGCGTCCGCCGCACCGCACCAAGAAGAAACCGCGTCCGATCCGTCCTTCCGGCCGAGACGAACCCGACACCACTCTCTTGCAAGCTAGCCAACGCCAACCACCACCTCCGGGTGCTGGAGCCAAATCCGGCAGCGCATGCGGATAAAAACGAGGTCAACCGCGCGCGCTAGTACGCGCCGGTTTCAGGCTCATGGCCCGCGGACCCGCTCCACGTTCTGCCCACGCGTACCCGAGTTAACATGATCTTTTTGTCTTGGCTTCGGCCATGAGGTACAAAGCTCCTCCCGTCCCGTGGCTCGCAAAAGGTTGGAAACCACGCATGAGCCTGTGATTGCCTGCTTGGCCGCTTGCTTTGGCCTGGCCCTGGCCCTGCAGGGAACCGTGGCACACATCGACGATCATGGAGCACCGACGTACAGATCACCACGGCCTCTTTTGACTCTAGGACCAATTAACAGCAGCGGCATCACGTCCCAGTCCACCAATCCATTTTGCCTTTGCGCGTCCTGACACAAAGGCTGATCCTGCATGCTATAAACAAGTCGTCGTATCGTACAGTACGTATGCTCACCCAAAAGTCAGCAGCTCTGCGTACATATATTATATCCATGCATCCAGCTCCGGACCGACAGGGCGCAAGGGAGGGAGTGAAGTGCTGCTAGCTGAGCTATGATTATTAGGTCATCGCACCAAAGTGCAGGACATTCCGAGCTGTGAAATCTGCCTAACTGCATTGATTAGTCGTAGCCATCAGATGTAGTACATGCATGAGGAGATAATTTTTTACGCGCAAGTGCAAAGATGGGATGAGATGAGATGAGCTGCCAAGCCACGGCCACTTGCATGCAGGAAAATGCCAAGTCGTCCACGTTGCATGCACGATGCACGCCACGCCTGCCGATCGATGGCCGATGGGCCATGCGTTTGAAATAGCGACCTCAGTTTAGATCCAGTCACCATCATGTTTTATACTCTGTGTTTGCGTACACAGGATCGACGACGACCTTGACTGCAGCCGGGGCTAGTCAACGGCACGCCACCGGCCAGCCTGTCCTCCTCGCTCGCTAGACCCTGCAGCAGGAGGCGCGCGGGCTGCGGCTGCGTCTATACCTCGCTTATAGCAAGTTGGACGCACGTCTCGCCTCAGGCAGGCCCTCGCGACCGTGGGCCGGGCCCAACGAGCGACTCCACTCGCACTTCTAGCTAGCTAGTAGCGTGCTTCTCTTTCGTTTTCTGCTATATTTTTTTTACTTTCGTCAGTATTTCAAATATTCGAAATAATTATATTTCGAAAATCACTTTCCATATTTTTTTGAAAAAAATGCAAATCATGCATTTCAACAAATATTAAACGTGTATAAAGAAAATGTCTTGATGTATAAGAAAAATGTATGACGTGCACGGAAAAATAGACATGAAAACATATATTTAAAAAAATGTTAACCATGTATATAAATATGTGTATAAATACAATAGGCATCAAAAAATGTATATTTAAAAAATATTAAACATGTACTAAATACATGTTCTTCACATATATAAAAGATGTATCATGTACACGAAAAATAGACACCAAATCATATATTCGAAAAAATGTTAACCACCTATATGAAAAATGTTAAACCTGTATACAAAATGTTTTTTATGTATACCAAAAATATACAATGTGTATGAGAACAATAGGCATCAAAACATATATATGTAAGTAAATGTTCATAATGTATTAGAATAATGTAAAAAAATGTACTGAAAATATTCTTGACATATACGAAAAATGTATGATGTGTATAAAAATGTAGACATGTTTTGAAAAACTATAAAGAAAATTAAACAAAAAGAAAGAAATAAAAAACAAAGAAAAACCCAATGGCAACAGTAAGGAAATCACATAGGAAGTGAAAGTAAAGAAAATAACAATTGAAAACCGTGAGGAAAAGCACATAAAAAATAAAGGAAAAACAACAATGAAACCAAAGAAAACACACAGAAGATAAATAAAATAAAAAGGCAATGAAAACGGAAGAAGACCATAAACAAAACACAAATAGAAAGAAAGAAAGAAAGAAAGAAAGAAAAAAAACCGATAAAAACCGGACAGTCCAATCAATAGAAAGATAAAAAGGAAAAAACCAACGAAACTGAGTGAGCTGCGAACGTCTTCTCCTGAGCGAGCTACCAAAGGCAAAAAAAATTGAGAAACGGGTCGGCACACTTGCCACGCGAGAGAAAAATCCTTCAGGGAGAAAAGCTATATGACTCACACTAAGCAAGAATTAGCTCTCGTGCGTTGGCGGCACGAAGGCAGGGTTCTTGATCCAGGCAGCGAATGTGCAGTCCAGACATGACACAATGTCAAATCATGAAGTAGTAACTGTATCCAATCTTTAAAAGGTCCCATTTTATATAGAGCCACTATCTAATGCGTACCCATACGGGGATACCTAGCGGGCACTTTTGGTTGCTTGGAGCGTGCGACTTGGTGCGCCCAGCAGCCTCCACGTGTTGTGCGTTGGCCGCGCCCCGCGGTAGCACGAGTTTTTTCCGTTTTTGTATGTGTTTTCGGGTTATTTTTTACTTTTGCTTGTTTTTTTCTAGGTTTTGGCTTTCTTTGAAGTTTTTTTTTAGTTTTTTCTTCTGAGAAGCTCACTTTTTTTATGCTTTCGCGAGAAGCACAACTATACTTCCCCTAAGAAGGAATATCACAACACATGCTTCCGGAAGAGGCATGGTTTTGCTTCCACGGAAAAGAAAAAAGTTGAGCATGTGCTTCCACGAAAAAGTAAAATACGCAACTGTGCTATCATCTTTGGTTTTTTCTTCTATTTTTTCCTGTTTCCGTTTCTTTCCAGGTTGCCTTACTATTATTTTTTGGTTTTCTTTTCTTTCGTGAAAAAAGTTTGTCAAAACCTATTAACATGGGCTCCAGTTTTGAAGATTTTAGGTAAGAAATCCCATGATGAAAATGGTTTAGAATTTGGACACATTCAAAAGATTAACTTAAAAAAACAAATCTGCGAAAAAAGGCAAAATTGCTAGGTTTCGACTAGTGATTTAGTGATTTATACGATCTTTTTGTTGAAGTTTAAGAAAAAAAATATTTGACGCTCCGTGCTTTAAAATGTCATGGTGACCTATGGAGCATCCGCAACATAGGTCCAGCAGATCATGGTTTTCCTAGCCGCTCTTCCTTTTCCTTTTGTTGTTTCGATTTTTGTGGGGTTCTTTCGGCTTTGTTCGGGTTTTGCTTTTATCTAGGTTTATTTTTCTTCGTTTTTTTCATTTTCCTTTGTTGTGTTTTTGACCATTTCTTTTCCTTTCTGATTAATTTCTTATTTCTTCTTCTTTATTTAAATTTTTTCCTGCACTTATAAAATTAGTGATGTTTTTAAAATTTATAAGTATTTTCATTTTGTTGACCATTATTCAATATACATGAATATTTCTAAAGTTTATTGACATTTTCAAAGAATCCAGAAATTTTTAAAAATGCTTGTCCATTTTTAAAAATCCGTGCACAATTTTAATAATATAAGATATTTTTAGCATAATAATATGCGATTTTCAATATGATATAGATATTACCTAAAATTTGTGAGTATTTTTACATTCATGAATATGTTTCTAATCTTACAATTACAAATCCATAAACAAATCAAGCAGACTATTTTGTGGGAAACAAGGTGAAAAGCCAAAAATAAGAAATTGGGATTTCTTCTTGTTTGATTGTTTCTCGGCTCTTTTATTAACGTTTTAATTTGCTTTAGTTATTATTTAATATCTTATTTACCTTTTTTTAAATGTGAGAACATTCAAATTAATTAACTTTCAAAATTTTATGAACATAATTGACCACTTCTGAATTTCAATTCATACAGAAATTAAATCCATATAAAATTTAAACAATCATGAATATTATTGTTGGTGCAATATTTTCCCTCCTATGTTTTGGAGATTGCTGACATAAACAGGCATGGACTGATTTGTTTGCTAGTGCACACAAAGAGAAATAGTCCATACACAACCAAAGAGAATGTTGTCTCCGGTGTCAAGTTCGAAGAACTTCACAGAAGAATATCTGCCTTGGAGGGGTCATTGTGATGCAGCCTCCGGTCTTTGACTATGGAGGGGTTAACATGATGGAATTTTGTTTTAGAAGACACGGAGGCGCAACTCACCTGGTGGGTGTGGGTGTGAGTAGAAATCGAGCGGTGCTCAGCCGACTCGAAAAATAGTGAACTTATTTATGGAGCGAAATTATGAAGCTTAAGCGTGAAGGTGACTTAGCTTTATATGCTCTATGCATTGATAATGTGCTCTGGGTTGTTGAGGTCGTGAGATTCGAACCCTAGAACCAGATGTGAAGAGACGAAGCTCCCGGTGCCGAACACGGCAGGGAGTCGGTCGTGATCATTGGAAAAGTTGCACATAAAATAATACAAGCAGAAGAAAAAAATATCTCACAGGAATTAATATGCGTGAGCAAAATAATCATATATACTACACTCTGAGCTGTAAGTGGCCAGTCGGAGCCCCCACGACAGACTCCCTGCAGACCTGGACATGAAGAAACGGGAGCCCTCGAGCCAGTCGCGGCGACGTCGGTCTTAGCGTGCAGAGCTAGCGTTAGGGCGGAAAGCTCCGTGCCCGCGTAGCGATGAGGCCAGCTTGACAAACCAGCAATGCCTATGGGACAAGGCTGACTTATCTTCATACTTGAGGTAGTACTAGCATATGTAAAGAATTTATTTGTTAGAATAATATTTATGGTTAAGTTGTTAGATGAATAGCACCTAGTGTCACAAGTCATGAGTCGGAGCCCTCGAACCAGACACGGCGAAGTTAGACTTGGTTGTGGGAGTCGGTGTATTGATTGTTGGGAAACGTTGCATGGAAATTAAAAAAAATTCTACGCACACGCAATGATTTATCCATGGGGATGCATAGCAACGAGGGGAGAGTGTGTCTACGCATCCTTGTAGACCGTAAGCGGAAGCGTTTCACAACGCGGTTGATGTAGTCGAACTTCTTCGCACTTCAACTGATCAAGTACCGAACGCACGGCACCTCCACGTCCAGCTCGGTGACGTTCCTCGCCTTCTTGATCCAGCAAGACGTCGAGGTAGTAGATGAGTTCCGTCAGCACGACATCATGGTGACGGTGATGGTGAAATGATCTCCGCAGGGCTTCGCCTAAGCACTACGAAAATATGACCTGGGGTGTAAACGGTGGAGGGGGCGCCGCACACGGCTAACAATTGATCTGGGGTGTGCTATGCCGGTCTGCTATGGGGGCGCACCAGCTCCCCCTAGGTGGGAGGGGGAGGAGAGGCAGCCTGGCGCACCACATAGGTGGCCGGCCGGTCCTAGGGCCCCTTCCCTGTCCGCGCCCCCTCCCCTGCCATGTATTCCCAAGGGGGAAGGAAAAAGTGGGGGAGAGGGAAGGAAGTGGGAATCCTAATCCACACTTTCCTTTCCCTTCCCCCTTCCTTCTCCTCCTTAGGCCGGCCTGCTATGGGGGCGCACCAGCTCCTTGTGGCTGGTGTGTTTCCTCTCTTGGCCCATAAGGCCCATATCTTTGCCGGGGGTGCTCAAAACTCCTTTCCGGTGACCCGATAAGTACCCGGTACCCTACGAAACACTTCCGATGTCCGAATAACATCGTCCTATATATTAATCTGTACCTCTGACCATTTCGAGACTCCTCTTCATGTCCGTGATCTCATCCGGGACTCCGAACAACATTCGGTCACCAAATCACATAACTCATATAACACTATATCGTCAACGAACGTTAAGCGTGCGGACCCTACGAGTTCGAGAACTATGTAGACATGACCGACACACCTCTTCGGTCAATAACCAATAGAGGAACCTGGATGCCCATATTGGCTCCTACATATTCTACGAAGATCTTTATCGGTCGAACCGTTATGACAACATACGTAATTCTCTTTGTCCATTGGTATGTTACTTGCCCGAGATTCGGTCATCGATATCTTCATACCTAGTTCAATCTCGTTACCGGCAAGTCTCTTTGCTCGTTTCGTAATACATCACCTCGTGACTAACTCCTTAGTCGTTTTCTTGCAAGCTTATGATGTGTATTACCGAGAGGGCCCAGAGATACCTCTCCGATACTCGGAGTGACAAATCCTAATCTCGATCTATGCCAACTCAACAAAACACCTTCAGAGATACCTGTAGAGCATCTATATGATCACCCAGTGTAACACCTAGGATGCGGCTATATCTCCCACGTGTCGAGGCACGACTTAGAGGCATAACCGCATTGTAGGTATTGTCGCAAGAAGGGTCATCTTCACACAATCCCATGTAATGAACAAGAATGGGATAAAGAGAGTTGGCTTACAATCGCCACTTCACACAATACATAAATTAATTCATACATCATCCAAAATCCACACATAGACCGACTACGGTCAAATCCAAATGAAAAGGAGATAACCCCAAATGCTAGATCCCCGATCTTCCCAACTGGGCTCCACTACTGATCATCAGGAAACGAAACATAGTAACGACCACGTTCCTCGTCGAACTCCCACTTGAGCTCGGTTGCGTCATCTGCATAGGTATCGTCGACACCTGCAACTGTTTTGGTAGAATCTGTGAGTCACGAGGACTCAGCAATCTCACACCCGCGAGATCAAGACTATTTAAGCTTATAGGAAAGGATGAGGTAAAGAGGTGGAGCTGCAGCAAGCACTAAGCATATATGGTGGCTAACATACGCAAATGAGTGCGAGAAGAGAAGCAACGCATCGGTCGAGAAGCTAGAAGTGAT
The DNA here is from genome assembly GCF_002575655.3 of Aegilops tauschii subsp. strangulata. Classification (NCBI taxonomy): domain Eukaryota; kingdom Viridiplantae; phylum Streptophyta; class Magnoliopsida; order Poales; family Poaceae; genus Aegilops; species Aegilops tauschii. Next base: position 396,011,371 of record NC_053037.3, read on the forward strand.
CAAGAAGCGATCCTGAAACTACTTACGTTCATACATAACACAAACCGTGTTCACTTCCCGGACCCTGCCGAAAAGAGACCATCACGGCTACACACGTGGTTGATGTATTTTAATTAAGTCAAGTGTCAAGTTCTCTACAACCGGACATTAACAAATTCCCATCTGCCACATAACTGCGGGCACGGCTTTCGAAAGATAATACCCTGCAGGGGTGTCCCAACTTAGCCCATTATAAGCTCTCACGGTCAACGAAGGATATTCCTTCTCCCGGGAAGACCCGATCAGTCTCGTAATCCCGGTTTACAAGACATTTCGACAATGGTAAAACAAGACCAGCAAAGCCGCCCGATGTGCCGACAAATCCCGATAGGAGTCGCACGTATCTCGTTCTCAGGGCACACCGGATGAGCCAGACGTCGGGTTGGCATAGACCCTGGTTGCTCAGGGGGCGCCGGACATCGCTCGGTTTGGGCCAGCACTCGAAGGAACACTGGCCCGGGGGGTAAATAAAGATGACCCTCGGGCTCACGAAAACCCAAGGGAAAAAGTCTTAGGTAGGCAAATGCAAAACCAAGGTTAGGCCTTGCTGGAGGATTTTTATTCAAGGCAAACTGTCAAGGGGGTCCCATAAATCACCCAACCACGTAAGGGACGCAAAATCAAGGAACATAACACCGGTATGACGAAAACTAGGGCGGCAAGAGTGGAACAAAACACTAGGCATAAGGCCGAGCCTTCCACCCTTTACCAAATATATAGATGCATTAATTAAATAAGAGATATTGTGATATGCCAAAATATCCATGTTCCAACATGGAACCAACTTCAACTCCACCTGCAACTAGCAACGCTATAAGAAGGGCTGAGCAAAAGCGGTAACTTAGCCAAACAACGGTTTGCTAGGAAAGGATGGTTAGTGGCTTGACATGGCAACATGGGAGGCATGATATAGCAAGTGGTAGGTAGCGCAGCATAGCGATAGAGCGAACAACTAGCAAGCAAAGATAGAAGTGATATCGAGGGTATGGTCATCTTGCCTGCAAGGTTCTCAGAGTTGTCGAAAGCTTGATCCTCGTAAGCGTTCTCAACAGGTTCCTCGTAAGCGTACTCGTCTCCCGGCTCTACCCAGAGTAAGAACACAAGCAAAGGACCAACAATCAATCACGAGAAATGCACAAGCAACATGATGCAATACATGGCATGATATGCGAGATGTGATATGCAATGCATATGCGTGCTCCGGAAGGGAAAAGATGAACAAGGCATCAACTTGGCAAACCAAGTATGCCGCTGGAAAGATGAGATGATTTCGGTCGAAATCGATATAAAGATCACCGGAAACGGATGCACGGTTTGCAAATGGCAAGCGAAACAAGAATGACACAATTCTGCGATTAACAGCATGATAGCACGTAGAATACATCAAGAAACTATGCTATAGCACCCCAACATAGCAACACAGCATATGACAGTGATCTACAAGAGATGCTTGACAAAAGATGAACACTGAGCTACGGCTAGATCACAATATAACAGGTTCAAACAAGCATGGCAAAAGTGCAAAAAGATATCAGCTTCACAGACTTGGTGAAAATACTGAACATGGCTTAAACAGCATCAGGTAGCAATGTTCAGAGCAAGCAATCAACATGCTACAGGAACTTATCATAGCAAAACAAGGTATGGAATAAATCTAATAAATGCATAGAACAAAAGACCCTTACTGATCATGAGCTAAAAAGGCACATAAGATATGATGGCACCCATGTAAACATAGCAAGTTTCGTTAACAGATTCAGACTTGGCAGAAAACAGAGCATGTCATTAACAGCATTATGAAGGCATCTTTGTGAGCTCAATTCACTCATCACAAGACGATGCATGACAAAAAAAGCATAACAACAGCAAGATGGCATGTTCACTAAGCTATCCATGGCAAGAGCAAGTCCATATCATGTATGGATTAACTACAACAACCTTGGCAAAATTGAATAGCATGTTAACATTCTGCCAGGAACATTTTATAGCAAAAGTAGAGCAGGATTGAGACATGCTAGGGCACTCCATAATTGCAAACAGGGGCATGGATGGATATAGCATAACTATATGTCCAAAACATCCTTACTGAACATACTCAAAAGAAGCATGGATCTCACTGTAGCCACATGGATACATGGCATCAAAATAACAGCAGGAAAAGACTTGGCAAAATCCGAAGTCCCTGAAAACAGAAACATCACGAAGCCTAGTTTTCATGCTTGTGCTACTCACCACATAGATCACAAAAATATATGGCAAGCACCTCTGTAAAGATGGCATGGCACAGATCAAAACACATGTAGAGCTCATGCTCATAACATACACACATCAAAAGCAGCAAAAATGACAAAACATCAAGTTCTGATAAGTAACAGCAGTAAACATCATATAGCACTCTTGCAACGATGATTTAGGCATCAAGATGAACTCAAATAAACATGGAACAATGTAACAAAATTGAGAGCATCGTGCAATGAACATTTCAATATATCGTGCACATGAAACGGAGCAGTATGCAAAGAGATATGATGTGATGAACAGGGCAACATAATGTTACATATCCGGGGACTTGGGAAATTTCACCTCGCGGATCTGAGGGTTGACCCGGCATGCAAAACGAGGCGGCGGCGGATCTGACCGAAGTTCACCGGAGACGAGACGACGGTGGCCGGAGATGTCGGGGACGGGGCCGGGGAGGCCGGATCCGGCGGCGACGGGGTCGGGGGTCGCCGGAGGAGGCGGCACCGGCGGGCACCGGCGCGGGCGGCGGAGTGCCCGGACGCGTGGCAGCGCCCAGTTGGATGAGGGCGGCGGCGCGGGCTTTGTCCGGCGCGGAGAGGGGAATTTCTAGGGTTTGGACTGCGGGATTCCGGGGGGAGGCACCTATTTATAGGTAGAGGGAGCTAGGAGACTCCAAATGGGGTGTAGTTTTTGCCCACACGATCGTGATCAAACGACAGAGAGCATGGAGGGGGCTTAGATGGGTTATTGGGCTGTTTTGGAGGGTGTTGGGCTGCACCACACAAGAGGCCTTTGCGGTTACCCGGTTAACCATTGGAGCATCAAACGGCCTCCAAATGGAACGAAACTTGACAGGTGGTCTACCGGTGGTGTACCAAGGCCACATAGCAAACCTCGGTCCATTCCGAGAATGTTTGACACCCGCTCACGAAAAGAGACAAGAGGGGGTGCGCCGGTGCATGTGGGAGTGTCGGATTGCAAAACGGGAAACGGGGAAAATGCTCGGATGCATGAGACGAACACGTATGCAAATGAGATGCACATGATGACATGAACAAAATGCAAAACGAAAAACAAAACCCGACCACGAAGAAATATCATAACACATAGCCGAAAATGGCAAGAGTTGGAGTTACAAATATGGAAAATCACATCCGGGGCATTACACTCAGTTACGTTGTGACGTTTGATAGCACACACGGTATTCCTCCGGTATCCGGGAGTTGCATAATCTCATAGTCGAAGGAATATGTATTTGTCATCAAGAAAGCGATAGCAATAAACTGAACGATCAATATGCTAAGCTAACAGATGGGTCTTGTCCATCACATCATTCTCCTAATGATGTGATCCCGTTATCAAATGACAACACATGTCTATGGTTAGGAAACCTTAACCATCTTTGAACAACGAGCTAGTCTAGTAGAGGCTTACTAGGGACACGATATTTGTTTATGTATTCACACATGTATTTAGGTTTCCGATCAATACAATTCTAGCATGAATAATAAACCTTTATCATGAATAAGGAAATATAAAATAAAAAATTTATTATTGCCTCTAGGGCATATTTCCTTCAGTCTCCCACTTGCACTAGAGTCAGTAATCCAGTTCACATTGTCATGTGATTAAGACCCATAGTTCACATCGCCATGTGACTAATACCCGAAGAGTTTACTAGAGTCAATAATCTAGTTCACATCGCTATGTGATTAACACCCCCAAAGAGTACTAAGGTGTGATCATGTTTTGCTTGTGAGAGAGGTTTAGTCAACGGGTCTGCCACATTCTGATCCGTATGTATTTTGCAAATTTCTATGTCTACAATGCTTTGCATGGTGCTACTCAGCTAATTGCTCCCACTATCAATATGTATCCAAATTGAGACTCTGAGTGATCTAAATTGGTGTCAAAGCTTGCATCGACGTAACCCTTTACGACAAACTCTTTATCACCTCCATAACCGAGAAATATTTCCTCAGTCCTCTTAGGTAACTAAGGATAAATTTTGACCGCTATCTAGTGATCTACTCCCGGATCACTATTGTACCCCCTTGCCAAACTCATGGCAAGGTACACAATAGGTGTGGTACACATCATGGCATACTTTATAGAACCTATGGCTGAGGCATAGAGAATGACTTTCATTCTCTCTCTATCTTCTGTCGTGGTCGGATTTTGAGTCTTACTCAACTTCACACCTTACAATACATGCTAGAACTCATTCTTTGACTGATCCATTTTGAACTCCTTCAAAATCTTGTCAAGGTATGTACTCATTGAAAATCTTATCAAGCGCCTTGATCTATCTCTATAGATCTTGATGCCCAATATGTAAGCAGCTTCACCGAGGTCTTTGATTGAAAAATTCTTATTCAAGCATCCTTTTATGCTATCCAGAAATTCTATACCATTTCCAATCAGGAATATGTCATCCACATATAATATTGAAAGGATCGATATAGTTGACTAGAGGGGGGGGTGAATAGGCAGCTAACAAAATTTAGCTTTTCTTTGCCAATTTAAACTTTGCATCAAAGTAGGTTGTCTAGATATGCAACTAGGTGAACAACCTATATGATGCAACAACAACAAACACACGAGCAAGCAAGGGAACAATGCAATATAAGCTTGCACAAGTAATGGTACGAGATAACCAAGAGTGGAGCCAGTGAAGACGAGGATGTGTTACCGAAGTTCCTTCCCTTTGAGAGGAAGTACGTCTCCGTTGGAGCGGTGTGAAGGCACAATGCTCCCCAAGAAGCCACTAGGGACACCGTATTCTCCTCACGCCCTCACATAGTGCGAGATGCCGTGATTTCACTATTGGTGCCCTTGGAGGCGGCGACCGAACCTTTACAAACAAGGTTAGGGCAATCTCCATAACTTTATTGGAGGCTCCCAACAACACCACGAAGCTTCACCACAATGGAATATGGCTCCGCGATGACCTCAACCGTCTAGGGTGCTCAAACACCCAAGAGTAACAAGATCCGCAAGGGATTAGTGGGGGGAATCAAATTTCTCTTGGTGGAAGTGTAGAACGAGGCCTTCTCAACCAATCCCTAGAAAATCAACAAGTTTGATTGGCTAGGGAGAGAGATCGGGCGAAAATGGAGCTTAGAGCTAAAATGGAGCTTGGGGATGGAAGGGGTGGTCAACTCGGAGAAGAATACTCCCCTTATATAGTGAAAGAGCAAATCCAACCGTTATCCACCAACTCAGCCTGCGACACGCGGTACTACCGCACCATACAAGCGGTACTACCGCATGGGCCCACGGTACTACCGCGAAGAACTGCAGTACTACCGCTGGCACGGCAGGGGCTAGAACCAGCCCAGAAGCACTAAGGCAGGGAGCGGTAGAACCGATGGCACGGTACTACCGCGCCCCCTTGCGATACTACCGCAAGGCAGGACTAGTCTAGGCTGGGAAGGCACGGACATATAAAAATACATCCGTGACTACTTCCGTTGAGTTTTGATCTATGCAAAAATCCGACACGGTACTACCGCAAGCCTGGAGTAGTACTAATGCGTAGGGCGCGGATGTAAAAAATTACATCCGACCCTACTTCCGCTCATGCTGCTGCGACTGGCCAGAGCCCACTGTACTACCGCGCCAATGGAGCGGTACTACCGCGTAGGGCGCAGATGTAAAAAATTACATCCGCCCCTACTACCGCTCGAGCAGCTGCGCCTGGCCTGAGGCCACGATACTACCGCTCCCAAGGAGCGGTACTACCGTGAGCACCTGCGGTACTACCGCAAGAGCCTGCGGTACTGCCGCTCCGAAGAGCAGTACTACCGCATGCCCCAGATCAGCGACACTAGGAGCCCTTCATTTTGCACAGACACGGAGAGACGGAGGATGCTCCAAAGATCCAAAAGGAAAGGTGGTGCAAAAAGGAACAGACGTGTACGTGTTGATTCCACCCAAACCTTTCCAACGCGGACCCCCTCTTAATAGTACGGCTTTCCTACGACTCAAATCCACCGAAAAGAAACGTAGAGAAAGGCCGTCTTCAATAAGCTCCGAGAGGCACCAAATCTTCTTGTGCTTAGACATGGTATATCTGAAATGCTCACTGCACACGTTTAGTCCACAAAAGCATTGTCATCAATCACCAAAACTACTGAGGGATAAATATGCCCTTACAATCTCCCCCTTTTTGGTGGATTGATGACAATACGGGATTTGCACAAAGGGATATAAAATGAAACAACGGCAAACCCACCATCTATAAAATATAGACGGGCTCCCCCTAGATGTGTGCACTCTAGAGAAGTGCTTTGGACTGCATGGCACACATACTAGGATCAACACTCCCCCTGTATTTTATAGACAAGGCATAGCTTGCAAAAAAAAACTAACACTAAGAGAGCAGGCAAGATAATAACTAAGAGCATAAAGTAACTGGCACAAGATAGCATACGCTCACGGGTTATTAAGCATGAAAGACAATAAGATACGCTAGAGTGCATATGTCTTACACCATATGATAGGGAACTTGGTCTTACGAGCACAAACCAAACCAAAGCAAACGAGGTCCAACAAAACGAAAGCAAAGAGACAAAGCGAAACAACACGACACAAGACGCAAATCCTACACTCTCTCTCCCCCTTTGGCATCGAGACACCAAAAAGGCAGAGAGGACACCTACGACACATGTGGTCGCTCAGGCTGACGCGGTCACTCGTCGCGCTCCTCGTCGGACTCGGCAGCGGGGATGGTATCCTCCTTCTCTTCCTCAGATTCAGTCCACTGGTAACCTTGCTTCGCCATCCACTCAGCCTGAGGGGTGATGTGCGTCTCAGATCCGCTGGATACCTGCTCGCCAAAAGTCCTCAAGATCCTCTTGTCTCGCCGGCGACTCTCCTTGGAAGCAACATGGGTCTTGTACTGCCCCTTGGCTTGCATACAGAACAAGGTCTTCATCTTATTCTTCAGCTTCTTAGCCCAAGAGGGCTTAGAAAATGAAGGCGAGTATCCACCAGAGTTGTCGTCATCCGCTTCCTCCTCCTCAAACTCATCCTCATCGACGTCCATTGTAGCAGCCGCTGCCTCAGCACGAGTAGTGGTGTTAGACCATTGGCTCTTGATGCGGAGCTTGATGGGCTCATGAGGAATCTAGTCAGGGGCAACAAACTCATCATCGGGATAGAGCTTCTCCGAAGTATTCGTGATCAAGAGAAACAGGTAAGGTCCATAGATGGGAACCTTACGGTTGAACACTGCAAACCGTAGCTCACACCACATGATATGTGAGACATCAAGTGGTTGTGTCTGAGCACGACGCGCCTCCTCACAAATGAGCATCATATCCACGAGATAGGCATGCACCTTATCCTTGTCACTAATGCGCGGAAAGAGGGAGTTGCGGAAGATCCAATGCATGATGTCAAGGAATGAGTTCAGCATCCACGCCTTCTTGCCACTGGGAAGCGTCTTCTCAACATAGTAGGGCTGAAGCTTGTTCTTGCTAGCGGACTCGGGGTTGGCATGAGGGCGAACACCCACTGGCGTGTTGAGCCCCTCATCAGGAACCTGTAGCAAATCCATGAAGTCCTTCCACGTAGCAGTCGTCCGCTGTCCATTGGTCATCCAGGTCATGGTCCGTTCCTCAACAGGATGGAAGTGGACCGAAGCAAAGAACTGAGCCACAATCTCAGGGTCAAAGTCCAGGTGGAAAGAGATCACGTCCTCAATGCCAAACTGCTCCACCAGGTCCAAAGCCTCACCAAAATAGTCACGGTGCTTATCCTGCCTCATATGATTCATGTCAATCCAGTGCACGTCCACATATATGTTCTGCTTGGCCTTGATCACATCCAGATAGATAAGATTCTGCTGCTTGGTCCAGAACAAGTCATTCCCTCTGAAGTTTGCACGGGGATTCACATAGGGGTTGATCTTCCTCTGAGTGACAAACTCAGCCAGTGGTATCTCATCCATGCCTATTGATGGCTCCCTGTTCTTGGTGGCGGTGGTCTTGGTTCTACGTTGGGGGGCATTGGAGTCCTCTGGAGCTTCATCTTGGTTGTGCAGGCGCTTTGAGCCTGTCTCGCGGATAGGATTCAACCGACGGACATTGGAACCGGAGCCACCACCTATGACACAAAACACGAGAACACGCAAGAGAAGCAAGAAGGATCAATGCAAAGACCACATCAAAGCAAATGAAACATGTAGAAACAACATTGGGTAGTTGCCATAGGGAAGGTTCGACTTCAACGATAGTACCGCACCGTGGTGCGGAACTAAAATTTTACTGCTGCTCCAGCCGTGGTAGTACTGCGCCAAGATGGCACGGTAGTACTGCGCCTGGAGCGGAAGTAAAATTTTACTTCCGCGCCTCGCGCGGTAGTACCACTCCTGAGGAGTGGTAGTACCGTAGGAGGCGACAACGGCCAGAGCGGTAGTACCGCACGGGAGGTGCGGTAGTACCGCTCAAGGTCAGATCCGAGATGAATCAGATATGGGCACAATCGCAACAGCGGAGCGGTACTACGATTGATCAAAAATTCCATGTGGCAACATACCAAATAGCATCTCTACAGCACTACTACTCTCATCCATCCTACTCTTGCAAAGATTTGGCCTAAAATCTCAAGAACAACATGCATATCCCCCAAAACCTAAAGACAAAACAACGAAGCAAAGAGCGAGGGATTTGGGGAGAAACCTTGTTCCATGGCAAGAGAGCGAGGTGGGGAGCGATCCCACCGGTCGGAATGTGTTGAGAGCGGCCGGAGACGGAGATCCAGCGATGTCCTCCGCCGCCGTTCTTGGGCAGGAGAGAGAGACGACATGGGGAAAAGGAGTTGAATGGGTATGGGGGAGTTAGAACTCCCCATGCCCGCTCTTAACCCCCACGCGCTCACGACTCCGAGGTAGTATCGCCGGTCATCACGGTAGTACCGCCCAGGCGGAAGTACCGCATGCTGGGCGGTAGTATCGCTCATCCAGCGGCAGTAAAAAACTTACTGCCGTGCTGGATGCGGTAGTACCGTGCACAACTCCTGCGGTAGTACCGTGGCAAGCCACGGTAGTACCGTAGACCCAAGAAAATGCAAGTTTCGCAAACAAGAGAGGAAAACAACCTTTGCAAAGCAACCTTCACGCAAACGGACACACCAAAAAGCTAGCACAGGAGGTAGCTCGAACACAAGCGCGACACGAAGAAAGGAAAACAAGAGACAACAAGGACCAAACAAGCGACACAACCTCTTCAAAGAGAGGGCGGTGGCCAGAGCCACCTATGTTCGAGTCAATTGGTATGGCACCGCGAAGAATTATCCTTGGGCCCATGACCAAAACTCGTCTTTGAAGCACAAGTACCATAAAAATGGCTAATGTGAAAGAGTTGATCAATTTATGCATAATGGGGGGAGGGAGAGCTCATTGAGAGAACAACACTCCCCCTATATCCATGCCTACACCTAAACAAGACATCAAGATGAGTATGGTGGGGTGTGCAAGGGTTCAAGCCACATTGCTCGAATCAATGATATTTAGCTCATGCCTTAACTCACGAAATCTTGCTTCATCCAAGGGCTTCGTGAACATATCTGCAAGGTTATCATGAGTGTTGACATAGTTGAGCTCGATCTCCCCTCGCCTAATATGATCCCGTATGGAGTGATACCAAATCTCAATATGCTTCGTCTTGAAGTGTTGCACCGGGTTGAGAGAAATCTTGATGGCACTTTCATTGTCACACCAAAGAGGCACATTGTCACAAATGACACCGTAATCCCTTAAAGTTTGCCTCATCCATAGAAGTTTTGCACAACAACTACCGACCGCCACATACTCCGCTTCGGTGGACGAGAGGGATACACAACTTTGCTTCTTAGAAGACCAACTCACCAAAGAGCAACCAAGAAATTGGCACCCTCCGGAACTTGACTTCCTATCCACTTTGTCTCCTGCCCAATCGGAGTCCGAATAGCCTACAAGGTTGAAGCTTGCTCCTCTTGGGTACCATAAGACAAAGTTTGGGGTATGAGCCAAATATCGAAAGATTCGCTTGACAGCCACAAAGTGGCTTTCCTTAGGTGCGGCTTGAAACCGTGCACAAATTCCCACACTCAACATGATATCCGGTCTAGATGCACAAAGGTAAAGCAAGGAGCCAATCATGGAGCGATATACCTTTTGATCCATCGCTTTACCATTGGGATCTATGTCAAGTTGGCATTTGACGGGCATTGGAGTGGAAGCCGACTTGACATCACTTAGCTTGAATCTCTTGAGCATGCCTTGAGTGTATTTGGCTTGGTTGATGAAGGTTCCTTCTCTTCTTTGCTTGACTTCGAACCCGAGAAAGAACTTCAACTCTCCCATCGAAGACATCTTGAACTTTGAGATCATGAGAGCGGCAAATTCCTCATTGAAAGCTTCGTTAGGGGAACAAAAGATAATATCATCAACATATAGTTGGCACACAAACAACTCCCCATTGACCTTCTTAGTAAAAAGAGTGGGGTCGATTTTCCCAACTTCAAATCCACGATCTTGCAACAACTCGGTAAGGTGGTCATACCACACACGTGGGGCTTGTTTAAGGCCATAGAGTGCCTTATCGAGTTGATACACATGATCGGGGAAGTAGGGATCCTCGAACCCGGGCGTTGTTTGACATATACCAACTCATTAATAGGACCATTAAGAAAAGCACTCTTCACATCCATTTGTTGTAACTTAAAGTTATGATGAGAAGCTTAAGCAATCAACAAACGAATGGATTCAAGGCAAGCAACGGGAGCAAAGGTTTCACCGTAGTCGATACCCTCAACTTGGGAGTAGCCTTGTGCTACCAATCTCGCCTTGTTGCGAATGATAATCCCATGAGCATCTTGCTTGTTCTTGAATATCCACTTGGTTCCAATGACATTGTGGTTCCCCGTTGGCCTTGGCACCAACCTCCACACCTTGTTGTACTCGAAGTTGTTGAGTTCTTCATGCATGGCATTAAGCCAATCCGGATCTTCGAGCGCCTCATAGACCTTTTGGGGTTCAACACAAGAGACAAACGCGTGATGTTCATAATAGTTTGCCAATTGTCTACGAGTGCTTACCCCCTTTTGGATGCTTCCAAGCACATTCTTCATGAGATGACCCTTGGTAGAGATCTTGGATGCAATCTTGGCGGCATGACGCTCCAATTCCTCCTCAGGGGTGAGTTGAGGAGCGGAAACTTGATCATCTTGAGCATCGTCTTGAGCTTGATCTTGAACTTGTTCGGAGGAGAGAACTTGACCTTGGGCATCACTTGGTGATTCACCACCATCTTGAGGTTGATCTTGCCCTTGCTCTTGTTCATTTGGTTGAGGGCCTTCACTTTGTTCTTCGGAAGCGTGTGGGTCTTGGGTTGGTGATGTTTCCACTTGAGTGGAACATTGTCCTTCTCCTTCGGCCACAAGGGGTTCCTCGATGGGTAGGATATGACCAACACCCATTCTTCTTATGGCTTGGGGAGGAATTTCATCACCTACATCAAAAGTACCACTTTGCTCCACTTGGGAGCCGGTATTCTCATCAAACTCTACGTTACACGTCTCCTCAATAAGTCCCGTGGACTTATTGAGTACACGGTAAGCATGAGAGTTTGTAGCATAACCAACAAATATGCCCTCATGAGCTCTAGCCTCAAATTTAGACAAACAAACACCTTTATTGAGAATGAAACACTTACACCCGAACACCCGAAAGTACTTGAGGTTGGGCTTGTTGCCGGTGAGAATCTCATATGGAGTTTGTTCAAGCCTTTGCAGAGATAGAGCCGATTGGATGCATGACACGCGGTCTTGATGGCTTCGGCCCAAAAGTTCTATGGAGACTTGAACTCCGTCATCATGGTCCTTGCCGCATCCATCAATGTCCGGTTCTTCCTCTCCGCTACACCATTTTGTTGAGGGGTGTAAGGTGCGGAATATTGATGCTTGATCCCTGACGGATCACGGGTTCCGGCAAAACCCTTAAGGTTCAAACTCTAGGGTGCGCGCGAAGTTCTTTCCCCCCTACCGATCCACGCCCTAGCTTGCTAAGATCTCGTGGACGAACTCAACGAACTCACAACACAAGAGACACAAGATTTATACTGGTTCGGGCCACCGTTGTGGCGTAATACCCTACTCCAGTGTGGTGGTGGTGGATTGCCTCTTGGGCTGATGATGAACAGTACAAGGGGAAGAACAACCTCCTGAGGTTGAGGTGTTCTTGTGCTTGGCGAACTTGTGTGTGTGGATTCGCTCAGCTCGGGCTTGCTTGTGAGCTCCGAACCCGGTGCCCCTTACGGTGGTGGCTGGTTCTACTTATATAGGCCCTGGTCCTCTTCCCAAATATTGAGCAGGAAGGGAGCCAACAACGGCCAATTTGAAAGGGGACAACTAGTACAACTTATCCTGACAAAAGCGGTCTTCGCCTGCAAAAGGCTCTGGTGGTGAGCCGCCTTGGGCTCCATGGTGACCTCCGTCTTGCCGTCCTACTGGTCTTGGTCTCGTTGCACCGATATGGAAACCTTTGCTTGACGCCTCGGTACTCTGCGCCTGCGCTTGATTCCTTAGCACCAAAGGGAAAACAAGGACACTGCGTGCGCTGTCGCCCACCTGGTCTCGATCGTCATGGCTCACGTCACGAGAACCTCGCGAGGTTTGCCTTGCCTTGATCTCTCCGCCCCTCGCGATCCAATCTGGTGAGGCCGCTCCTGAGGAGGTCTTGCGTCGTCCGCCTCGCGAGCTTGGCCCCTTGCGAGGGTCTTGGATGCCTTGTTGATGAAGATGGGCTGTACAGGCCTGCTAGCACAGCCCCGTCGTGGGCCGCAGGCAGGCAAGTCTGGGGACCCCCGTTCCCAGAACGCCGACAGTAGCCCCCGGGCCCAAGGCGCGCTCGGGCTTGGATTCGAGGCGAAGCCAAAGGTCAAGTTCGGAGCACCGCGGGCCCCAAAAGCCTGCGGCCTTGGTCGACGTGTGGCAGTTGATTGGACGTGGGCGTCTCCGCTTCCCCATTCTGCCTTGATACCCGCCTGGCTAGGCGGCCACCGCACCCTACACAGTTATTCTTCATCGCCCGCGCCATACTTCCCCAATTCCTCTGTTTCCCTGAGACTCTGCTCTTCCTTCCGATCTGACCCGAGCTCTGCTCATGTCATCGCCATGGCGCCGAAACAAGCGGACAAGGGGAAGAAGCCTCTGTCTTCGACAAGTGCGCCTCCGGCCGTCGAGCCCGCAGTTGGCCAGTCGCTGGTGCTCAACGATGAGGCCATGGTCAAGGTGCGTCCCATGCTCGCCACCAGCTTCAACGAGTGGGGAAGGACGATGGCTTGGCCTGCGTCTCACGCTCGCATTGACCGGGCAGCCACCGAGGTCCCAATCTTCATCGATGCCCTTTGGGCCGGCCTGATTCCCCCTTTCTCCGCCTTCTTCAACGTGGTGCTTGAACATTACCAGATCCACATGCTGCATCTCGACCCCCAATCCGTGACTCTCCTCGCCGTCTTCGCCTTTATGTGTGAGGCCATGGTGGGCATTGCCCCTTCCATGGCCCTTCTCCGTCATTTCTTCTCATTGCATCTGATGGATCCTCGGCAAAGCTTGGGGTGCGTGAGCTTCCAGGCTGTGGCTGCGATGGCAGGCGTGGGGATCGACTTTGAGCTTCGTCTATCCATGAGCGAGTTTCGAACATGGTGGGTATTTGTCAACGCCAGGGTGCTCAGCCCTCTGCTCCATTCTCCGTCAGCACCTGCCGTTCCCAACTCCGGTTGGGGCCACGAGAGGCTCGCGAGCTCCTGTCTTGTCCCCGTCTGGCTCAGGCTGAGGAGGTTGAAGGACCGCGGTGTGACTGCGCCTATGGTGGTGAAGGAGTTCGTCAGGTGCCGAGTCGCTCCGCTTCAGCGCCATTCTCGCCCGATGTGGGCTTTGCTCAGCAGTCAGGACGATATGAGGCTTCAGGAGTCCGGGCTCCCAATTGAGACGCGGCAAACAGTGCTCGAGGTCCTGACAGGTGTCCCTTCGCCGGACGACATGCCTGGGAAGAGCTGCCTGCTGTACCGCTGCACGAACAAGGCTGAATTTGTAGAGAGCATGCATTCCTTTGATGAGTGGGGGCTGCGCCCGGACGGCCTAGTGGGGCCCCGCAAGAACCCCATCGACGTAGTTCCCTTCTCCGTCGCTGGCGCCGAGCTCGCCCCGAAGGTGGATGCAGGGGGCGAGCACCGCCGGAGGCTGGCGGGCCGAGTGCTGAGGTGCAGATGTCGTCTGGTGCTCCTGGGGCGTCGTCCTCAGGAACTCACGATCTTTCCCCTGGGGTGTCGGTCGCTGAGATGATGCAGCACGTAGCTCCCGAGGCCGAAGCTCTGGAGGTCTCGGGAGGTCGCGGTGAGACGGCGCCCGTCTGCTCTCCGTAGCCTGTCACCCCTGAAGCTGTACCTTCGAGCGCTTCCCCGATCGCACCCCGTGCCGGCCGCCACGTCCAGCGCTTCGGCCGGCTTTGCGTGGACTTCGAGGAGCTCCACAAGAGGAAAGGATCCCCGAGCAGCAGCGGTATCTTCGGGCCGTTGAAGCGAAGGAAGTACATCGCCGTCGACGAGTAAGTACTGTACCTTAGTGATTTCTTGAGTGCTGCTTTCCTTCCTGACGGTGGTCCTTCAGGGTCCCTTCCGCCAAGGCCGTTGCATCTCCTGAGGAGCAACCTCCTCTTTCCTTGACTCCCCCGCTGGCCTTGAGCGCCCCGAGCCTGCATGCTGTCTCTGGAGCAGGGTCGGTTGGAGAGGCGCGCTTGCCTCCACGGCGCTTTGAATCTACGGTCTCGTCGTCCTTCCTCCATGGCCTGGCTTGGAGCTTGGCGGGCGTGCCCAGGGCCCCTCCTCTGGTCATGGACAGCAGCTGGTTGGCTTCGGTCTTCGGCTCCTCTTCAGGCAGCGGGCCCCATCTAGTTCGGGCCCCTCGCGAGGTCCGGCTGGCGCCTGGGGCAGCGCCAGCCCCCAGCCCCCTGCTGAGAGGGGGCGCATTGCTCCAGGCCATGCCCACAGCCCCCGCGGCGGAGGACGAGATGGGCCGTGCGCTTGAGTTCGAGCACGGGCGGAGTGTTGTTCGTCATGAGCTCTTCCAGGAGGCGATGGGCGCGATGAACCGACTCGGTGAAGAACTCGCGGGTGGCGATGTGCACCTTGAGGCCGAGGGTCTTTGGTTGGCGGAGGAGTGGCACAAGTTGAAGGTGGCTATCAACCTCGGCCGTCGTCAGCGTGATCTTGACAATGCGAAGGCCGAGGCATCCATTAAGGTCTCTCGTGAGGCTTGCTCCGGAGCTTTGGAGGAAGCTCGCGAGGTTGTGGAGAAGCGCGCGTGGGAGCTCCAGGCCTGGAGCGCGTCCCTGGAGCAGCAGGTGGAGGTGCGCAAAGCTGCCCTTGCGTTGCTGAGGGGGACGCCCGCCGAGGAAGAAGAGGTCCGGAGGCGCGAGGAGGCGTTGGCTCTGGAAGCCGTGGAGCGTAGCCTCGAGCTTGAGCGGCTGGAGACGAGGGAGCGTCAAGTTGCCCAAGCAGAAGATGCCGTTGGCGCACGTGAGGCCAAGGCTCAGGAGGAGGTCGATCGCCAGGTGGCCGAGGTTTGCGCGGGTCTTGAGGGTTGGCATGATCTGATGTCGCAGCCTGCGGAGACGGAGGCTGCAGGTAGGGCCGCTGCCCTTAGGCCCAAGCTAGCTGAGGTAGAGAAGCGCGAGGGGGCCACAGTGGCCGCCCTAGTTACGGCGCAGGCGGAGTTGGCTTCCACCCGCGCCGAGCTGCTCTCCCTTCAGAAACGGGTTGATGACGCCGAGGCGGTCGCGCAACAAAACAGGGAGGAAGTGCTTCAGCGGCGGACATTGGAGCGCGAGCACGCCCCCATGCTCCAGGACCTCAGGGTCAGGGCCAACGCGGCGCTGGGCCACGTCTGTGACGAGAATGCACCGCATCCCCACTCGGATGACTACGACAGTCACCTGCTGCTACCTCTTGAGCATTGTGTTGGTTTTCCCTTGAAGAGGAAAGGGTGATGCAGTAAAGCAGCGTAAGTATTTCCCTCAGTTTTTGAGAACCAAGGTATCAATCCAGTAGGAGGCCACGCACGAGTCCCTTGCACCTACACAAACAAATAAAATCCTCGCAACCAACGCAATAAAGGGGTTGTCAATCCCTTCACGGTCACTTACGAAAGTGAGATCTGGTAGATATGATAAGATAATTTTTTTTGGTATTTTTATGATAAAGATGCAAAGTAAAATAAAAGGCAATAAAAATAGCTAAGTGTTGGAAGATTAATATGATGGAAAATAGACCCGGGGGCCATAGGTTTCACTAGTGGCTTCTCTCGAGAGCATAAGTATTACGTTGGGTGAACGAATTACTATTGAGCAATTGACAGAATGTAGCATAGTTATGAGAATATCTAGGTATGATCATGTATATAGGCATCACGTCCATGACAAGTAGACCAACTCCTGCCTGCATCTACTACTATAACTCCACACATCGACCGCTATCCAACATTGATCTAGAGTATTAAGTTCAAAAGAACAGAGTAACGCTTTAAGTAAGATGACATGATGTAGAGGGATAAACTCATGCAATATGATACAAACCCCATCTTGTTATCCTCGATGGCAACAATACAATACGTGCCTTGCTGCCCCTACTGTCACTAGGAAAGGACACCGCAAGATTGAACCCAAAGCTAAGCACTTCTCCCATTGCAAGAAAGATCAATCTAGTAGATCAAACCAAACTGATAATTCGAAGAGACTTGCAAAGATAACCAATCATACATAAAAGAATTCAGAGAAGATTCAAATATTGTTCATAGATAAACTTGATCATAAACCCACAATTCATCGGTCTCAACAAACACACCGCAAAAGAACCTTACATCGAATAGATCTCCACTAGAATCGTGGAGAACTTTGTATTGAGAACCAAAGAGAGAGAAGAGCCATCTAGCTAATAACTATGGACCTGAAGGTCTGAGGTAAACTACTCACACATCATCGGAGAGGCTATGGTGTTGATGTAGAAGCCCTCCATGATCAATGCCCCCTCCGGCGGAGCTCCGGAAAAGGCCCCAAGATGGGATCTCACGAGTACAGAAGGTTGCGGCGGTGGAATTAGGTTTTTGGCTCCGTATCTGGTAGTTTGGGGGTACGTAGGTATATATAGGAGGAAGAAGTACGTCGGTGGAGCAACGTGGGCCCCACGAGGGTGGAGGGCGTGCCTAGGGGGGTAGGCGCGCCCCCCTACCTCATGGCTTCCTGGTATCTTTCTTGACGTAGGGTCCAAGTCCTCTGGATCATGTTCGTTCCGAAAATCACGTTCCCGAAGGTTTCATTCCGTTTGGACTCCGTTTGATATTCTTTTTCTGCGAAACTCTGGAATAGGCAAAAAACAGCAATTCTGGGCTGGGCCTCTGGTTAATAGGTTAGTCCCAAAATAATATAAAAGTGTATAATAAAGCCCATTAAACATCCAAAACAGAATATAATATAGCATGGAACAATCAAACATTATAGATACGTTGGAGACGTATCAAGCATCCCCAAGCTTAATTCCTGCTCGTCCTCGAGTAGGTAAATGATAAAAACAGAATTTTTGATGTGAAATTCTACTTAGCATAATTTCAATGTAATTCTTTTTATTGTGGCACGAATGTTCAGATTTGATATGATTCAAGATAAAAGTTTAACGTTGACATAAAAACAATAATACTTCAAGCACGCTAACTAAGCAATTATGTCTTATCAAAATAACATAGCCAAAGCAAGTTATCCCTACAAAATCATATAGTCTGGCTATGCTCCATCTTCCCCACACAAAATATTCATATCATGTACAACTCCGGATTTAGCCAAGCAATTGGTTCATACTTTTTAACGCGCTTCAGCCTTTTCAACTTTTATGCAATACATGAGCGCAAGCCATGGATATAGCACTATGGTGGAATAAGGTATAATGATAGGGGTTATGTGGGAATACAAAAAAAGAGGAGAAAGTCTCACATCAACGAGGCTAATCAACGGGCTATGGAGATGCCCATCAATTGATGTCAATGCAAGGAGTAGGGATTGCCATGCAACGGATGCACTTAGAGCTATAAGTGTATGAAATCTCAAACAAAAAGAAACTAAGTGGGTGTGCATCCAACTTGCTTGCTCACGAAGACCTCGGGCATTTGAGGAAGCCCATTGGAATATACAAGCCAAGTTCTATAATGAAATTTCCCACTAGTATATGAAAGCGACAAAATGAGGGACTCTATATCATGAAGATCACGGTGCTACTTTGAAGCACAAGTGTGGTAAAAGGATAGTAACATTGTCCCTTCTCTCTTTTTCTCTCATTTTTTTATTTGGCCATTTTCTCTTTTTTATGGCCTCTTTTTTATTTATTTAGTCCGGAGTCTCATCCCGACTTGTGGGGGAATCATAGTCTCCATCATCCTTTCCTCACTTGGGACAATGCTCTAATAATGATGATCATCACACTTTTATTTACTTACAACTCATGAATTACAACTCAATACTTAGAACAAATATGACTCTATGTGGATGCCTCCGGCGGTGTATCGGGATATGCAATGAATCAAGAGCGACGTGTATGAAAGAATTATGAATGGTGGCTTTGCCACAAATACAATGTCAACTACATGATCATGCAAAGCAATATGAGAATGATGGAGCGTGTCATGATAAACGAAACGATGGAAAGTTGCATGGCAATATATCTCGGAATGGCTATGGAAATGGCATAATAGGTAGGTATGGTGGCTGTTTTGAGGAAGATATAAGGAGGTTTATGTGTGATAGAGCGTATCATATCACGGGGTTTGGATGCACCGGCGAAGTTTGCAACAACTCTCAAGGTGAGAAAGGGCAATACACGGTACCGAAGAGGCTAGAAAATTGTGGAAAGGTAAGTGTGCATATAATCCATGGACTCACATTAGTCATAAATAACTCATATACTTATTGCAAAAATTTATTAGCCCTCGAAGCAAAGTACTACTACGCATGCTCCTAGGGGAAGGGTTGGTAGGGGTTAACCATTGCGCGATCCCGATCGCCACACAAAGGATGACAATCAATAAATACCTCATGCTCCGACTTTGTTACATAACGGTTCACCATACGTGCATGCTACGGGAATCACAAACTCCAACACAAGTATTTTTCAATTCCACAATTACTCAACTAGCACAACTATGATATTACCACCTTTATATCTCAAAACAATTATCAAGCATCAAATTTCTCATGATATTATAATTAAAGCAAATTGCCATGCTATTTTAAGACTCTCAAAATAATATAAGTGAAGCATGAGAGATCAATAGTTTCTATAAAACAAATCCACCGCCGTTCTCTAAAAGATATAAGTGAAGCACTAGAGCAAAACTATATAGCTCAAAAAATATAAGTGAAGCACATAGAGTATTCTAATAAGTTCCAAGTTATGTGAGACTCTCTCAAAAGGTGTGTACAGCAAGGATGATTGTGGTAAACTAAAAAAACAAAGACTCAAATCATACAAGACGCTCCAAGCAAAACACATATCATGTGGTGAATAAAAATATAGCTCAAAGTAAAGTTACCGATGGAAGTAGACGAAAGAGGGGATGCCTTCTGGGGCATCCCCAAGCTTTGGCTTTTTGGTGACCTTAGATTATCTTGGGGTGCCATGGGCATCCACAAGCTTAGGCTCTTGCCACTCCTTGTTCCATAATCCATCAAATCTTTTACCCAAAACTTGAAAACTTCACAACACAAAACTCAGCAGAAAATCTCGTGAGCTCCGTTAGCGAAAGAAAACAAAACACCACTTCAAGGTACTGTAATGAACCCATTCTTTATTTATATTGGTGTTAAAACTACTGTTATCCAACTTCTCTATGGTTTATAAACTATTTTACTAGCCATAGATTCATCAAAATAAGCAAACAACACACAAAAATAGAATCTGTCAAAAACAGAACAGTCTGTAGTAATCTGTAACTAACGCAAACTTCTGGAACTCAAAAAAATCTACCAAAATAGGACGACCTAGAAAATTTGTTTATTTATCTGCTGCAATTGGAATCAACATTTTATCACATTCTGGTGATTTTTAACAATTGTTTTCGTGAACAGAAAGTTTCTGGAATTTTCAGCAAGATCAAATAACTATCATCCAAGAAGATCCTATAGGTTAAACTTGGCACAAACACTAATTAAAACATAAAAACAAAACTAACCAGAGGCTAGATCAAATATTTATTACTAAACAGAAGCAAAAAGTAAAAAAAAACTAAAAATAAAATTGGGTTGCCTCCCAACAAGCGCTATCGTTTAACGCCCCTAGCTAGGCATAATAGCAAGGATAGATCTAGCTATTGCCATCTTTGGTAGGCAATCCATAAGTGGCTCTCATAATAGATTCATAAGGTAATTTTATTTTCTTTCTAGGGAAGTGTTCCATGCCTTTCCTTAACGGAAATTGGAATCTAATATTTCCTTCCTTCATATCAATAATTGCACCAATCGTTCTAAGGAAAGGTCTACCAAGAATAATAGGACATGAAGGATTGCAATCTATATCAAGAAAAATAAAATCTACGGGCACATAATTCCTATTTGCAACAAATAAGAACATCATTAATTCTTCCCATAGGTTTCTTAATAGTGGAATCCGCAAGGTGCAAGTTTAAAGAACAATCATCAAAATCACGGAAACCTAGCAAATCACACAAAGTCTTTGGAATCGTGGAAACACTAGCACCCAAATCACACAAAGAATAGCATTCATGATCTTTAATTTTAATTTTAATAGTAGGTTCCCACTCATCATAAAGTTTTCTAGGGATAGAAACTTCCAACTCAAGTTTTTCTTCATAAGATTGCATCAAAGCGTCAACGGTATGTTTGGTAAAGGCTTTATTTTGACTAGAAGCATGTGGAGAATTTAGCACGGATTGCAATAAAGAAATACAATCTATCAAATAGCAATTATCATAATTAAATTCCTTGAAATCCAAGATAGTGGGTTCATTAATATCTAGAGTTTTGATCTCTTCAATCCCACTTTTACCAATTTTTGCATCAAGATCTAAAAACTCTGAATTTTTGGAATGCCTTCTAGGTAAAGGTGGATCATATCCAGTTCCATCATTATCAAGATTCATATTGCAAAACAAAGATTTAATAGGGGACACATCAATAAATTTTAGATCTTCATCTTTATTTTCACAAAAACTAGAAGAACACGCTTTCACAAAACAATCTTTCTTAGCACGCATCCTAGCGGTTCTTTCTTTGCACTCATCAATGGAAATTCTCATGGCCTGAGACACTCATTGATATCATGCTTAGGTGGAATAGATCTAAGTTTCAAGGAATCAACATCAAGAGAAATTCTATCAACGTTCCTAGCCAATTCATCAACTTTAAGCAATTTTTGTTCAAGCAAAGCATTGAAATTCTTTTGCGAATTCATAAACTCCTTAACACTAGTCTCAAATTCAGAGGGCATCTTATTAAAATTTCCATAAGAATTTTTGTAGGAATTACCATAATTATTAGAGGAATTACTAGGATACGGCCTAGGATTAAAGTTTCCTCTATACGCGTTGTTACCAAAATTATTCCTACCAACAAAATTCACATCCATAGATTCATTATTATTCTCAATCAAAGTAGACAAAGGCATATCATTAGGATCAGAAGAAACGCTCTTAGTAGCAAATAATTTCGTAAGTTCATCCATCTTTTCACTCAAAACATTAATTTCTTCTATCGCATGCACTTTTTTATTAGTGGATCTTTCGGTGTGCCATTGAGAATAATTAACCATAATATTATCTAGGAGTTTAGTAGCTTCTCCTAAAGTGATTTCCATAAAAGTGCCTCCCGCGGCCGAATCTAAAAGATTTCTAGAAGCAAAATTTAATCCGGCATAAATTTTTTGTATAATCATCCATAAATTCAAACCATGTGTAGGGAAATTACGTATCATTAATTTCATCCTCTCCCAAGCTTGTGCAACATGTTCATGATCAAGTTGCTTAAAATTCATAATATCGTTTTCTAAGAGAGATGATCTTAGCGGGAGGAAAATGCTTAGAGATAAAAGCATCTTTGCACTTATTCCAAGAATCAATACTATTTTTAGGCAGAGACGAAAACCAAGCTTTAGCACGATCTCTAAGCGAAAAAGGAAATAGCTTCAATTTAACAATATCATTGTCCACATCTTTCTTCTTTTGCATATCACACAAATCAATGAAGCTATTTAGATGGGTAGTGGCATCTTCACTAGGAAGGCCGGTGAATTGATCTTTCATGACAAGATTCAATAAAGCAGTATTAATTTCACAAGATTCAGTATTGGTAAGAGGAGCAATCGGAGTGCTAAAAGAATCATTGTTGTTGGTATTGGTAAAGTCACACAATTTAGTATTATCTTGAGCCATCGTGACAAGCATGCAATCCAACACACAAGCAAACAAGAAGCAAGCAAAGAAAAAGAGGCGAACGGAAAAGAGAGGGCGAATAAAACGGCAAGGGTGAAGTGGGGGAGAGGAAAACGAGAGGCAAATGGCAAATATTGTAATGTAGGAGATAAGGGTTTGTGATGGGTACTTTGTATGTCGAATTTTGCGTAGACTCCCCGGCAACGGCGCCAGAAATCCTTCTTGCTACCTCTTGAGCACTGCGTTGGTTTCCCTTGAAGAGGAAAGGGTGATGCAGTAAAGCAACGTAAGTATTTCCCTCAGTTTTTGAGAACCAAGGTATCAATCCAGTAGGAGGCCACGCACGAGTCCCTCGCACCTACACAAACAAATAAAATCCTCGCAACCAACGCAATAAAGGGGTTGTCAATCCCTTCACGGTCACTTACGAAAGTGAGATCTGATAGATATGATAAGATAATATTTTTGGTATTTCTATGATAAAGATGCAAAGTAAAATAAAAGGCAATAAAAATAGCTAAGTGTTGGAAGATTAATATGATGGAAAATAGACCCGGGGGCCATAGGTTTCAGTAGTGGCTTCTCTCGAGAGCATAAGTATTATGGTGGGTGAACAAATTACTGTTGAGCAATTGACAGAATTGAGCATAGTTATGAGAATATCTAGGTATGATCATGTATATAGGCATTACGTCCGCGACAAGTAGACCGACTCCTGCCTGCATCTACTACTATTACTCCACACATAGACCGCTATCCAGCATGCATCTAGAGTATTAAGTTCAAAAGAACAGAGTAACGCTTTAAGTAAGATGACATGATGTAGAGCGATAAACTCATGCAATATGATATAAACCCCATCTTGTTATCCTCGATGGCAACAGTACAATACGTGCCCTGCTGCCCCTGCTGTCACTGAGAAAGGACACCGCAAGATTGAACCCAAAGCTAAGCACTTCTCTCATTGCAAGAAAGATCAATCTAGTAGGCGAAACCAAACTGATAATTCGAAGAGATTTGCAAAGATAACCAATCATACATAAAAGAATTCAGAGAAGAAATATTGTTCATAGATAAACTTGATCATAAACCCACAATTCATCGGTCTCAACAAACACACCGCAAAAGAAGATTACATCGAATAGATATCCACGAGATTCGTGGAGAACTTTTATTGAGAACCAAAGAGAGAGAAGAAGCCATCTAGCTAATAACTATGGACCCGAAGGTCTGAGGTAACTACTCACACATCATCGGAGAGGCTATGGTGTTGATGTAGAAGCCCTCCGTGATCAATGCCCCCTCCGGCGGAGCTCCGAAAAAGGCCCCAAGATTGGATCTCACGAGTACAAAAGGTTGCGGCGGTGGAATTAGGTTTTTGGCTCCATATCTGGTAGTTTGGGGGTACGTAGGTATATATAGGAGGAAGAAGTACGTCGGTGGAGCAACGTGGGCCCCATGAGGGTGGAGGGCGCGCCCAGGGGGTAGGCGCGCCCCCTACCTCGTGCCTTCCTGGTAGCTTTCTTGACGTAGGGTCCAAGTCCTCTGGATCACGTTCGTTCCGAAAATCACGTTCCCGAAGGTTTCTTTCCGTTTGGACACCGTTTGATATTCTTTTTCTGCGAAACTCTGAAATAAGCAAAAAACAGCAATTCTGGGCTGGGCCTCCGGTTAATAGGTTAGTCCCAAAATAATATAAAAGTGTATAATAAAGTCCATTAAACATCCAAAACAGAATATAATATAGCATGGAACAGTCAAAAATTATAGATACGTTGGAGACGTATCACCTGTGCTTCTTCGCCGACGTGGTGACGCGCCTGGAAGCCCGGTCTCATAGAGCTCGTCAGCTCGTGGTAGAGAGGAGCTGGGGCCTGCTCGGGCGCGCGTTCTCCCGTGTCTTCAGCCATCTTCGGAACACCTTCCCTGACTTCGACTTCGACGCCGCCATTGCCCCCGTACCGCAGGTCATCCGGGGCAAACTGGCGCGGTGGGTGGAGGACAACATGGATGCGCTGGTCAGGGCCTTCGCTTCCGAAGACGACGCGGTGGTGGTCGCGGTAGACGAAGGCGACGTGGTCAACAACGGTGATGGAGGCACCGTCGAAGGCGACGACGATGTCGGCGAAGGTGACGACGACGCGAGTGACGCGTCCGAATGCGATGCGGCGAGCGACATACCTAGCTGATCCCATGTTCCCCTTCTGTTTTATCCTGTATGCAAAAACTCTGGCGCGGCCCCTAAAGATTGTAAGAGCATTTTGAGAGGGGGAGCCCCTCGTGTAAACAAACCGCTGTCTTTATTCCTTTATGTCAAGCCGAGTATGCACCTTCAAGAATCCGTGGGTCCGGCGGCAAGTTTGCCGTTGCGGCTTACCTTAGCCGGGTAAGCCCCCGTGCTGGATCGTGAGCTCCCGAGGAACTCCTGAAGAGTCTGCTGGCTCGCCCGAGAGGGCTTCGCGCGGATCTAGTGCCGACCGGTGCACGTGGTGCGTGTGCCGCGCCCAACCCCGCTCGCGAGGGGTGAGGGAGTCTTGGACTAAGGGGTCCTCGGGCGTCCAGCCAGTTATTCATTGGGCCGGACTGATGGGCTGTGAAGACATGAAGACCGAAGACCATACTCTTGTCCGGATTGGACTTTCCTTGGCGTGGGAGGCAAGCTAGGTGACCAGCTGTGAAGATTCCTTCTCATGTAACCGACTCCATGTAACCCTAGATCTCTCCGGTGTCTATATAAACCGGAGAGCATAGTCCGGATAGGATAGATTCATTACCATATTCATAGGCTAGGCTTGTAGGGTTTAGCCATTACGATCTCGTGGTAGATCAACTCTTGTAACACTCATATTCATCAAGATCAATCAAGCAGGAAGTAGGGTATTAACTCCATAGAGAGGGCCCGAACCTGGGTAAACATCGTGTCCCCGTCTCCTGTTACCATCGATCCTAGACGCACAGTTCGGGACCCCCTACCCGAGATCCGTCGGTTTTGACACCGACATTGGTGCTTTCATTGAGAGTTCCACTGTAGCATCGACAAAGGGCTCAATGGCCCCTTCGATCGTCAGTAATGACATTGTCCAGGGAGAAACCTTCCTCCCCGGACAGACCTTCGTATTCGGCGGCTTCGTACTGCAGGCCAACTCGCTTGGCCATCTGGAGCAGATCGACAGCTACGCCCCTGGCCATCAGGTCAGATTCGGAAGCTTGAACTACGTTGCGGATATCCGTGGAGACTCGATCTTCGAGGGATTTGAGCCCGCGGCGATCACTCCCCCTCACCCCGATGAACATAACTTAAATTTGTCATCGGATCACACCCAGGAGATGGTTCCTGCCACTGCAACAGCCTTAGAGCCAAAGAAGATCTTGCCATCCGAGGCCGCAGAGTCCGCGGCATTGGAGCCGCACACGGACTCAACGCCCTGCAATATTCGCTTCAACGGAACTTCGGACTTGTCTCCGGCTATAAGTTCCGGACTATGTACGCCCGCGGACACCGAGCTAGATTGGTTATCGATCTTCGAGTTCAGCGCCGCTGACGTTTTCCAGCACTCGCCTTTGGGTGACGTGCTAAAATCTTTAAAGAATTTGTCCTTGGAGAAGGACTCACAGCCGTACTACGTCCGGTTCGAGCTAGAGACGGATGACGAAGAATTTTGCTTCCCACCCGCCACCCACTTCATAGCCACCGTTGATGACTTAACCGACGTGCTTGACTATGGCTCCGAAGACATCGACGGTATGGACGACGATGCCGATAAGGAGCAAGGCCAAGACCCGCCATTCACCGGACGTTGGACGGCTACCATTTCATATGACGTGTACATGGTTGATACACCCAAAGGATCCGGCGACGACAAAGAAGAGCCAGAGGCGAATAAAACCTCTGAGACGCAACCCAAGCGTCGGCGCCCCAAACGCCGCTCTAAGCCTCGCCGCTCAAAAGACGGTAACACCGGCACCGGAGAGAATAGTACTCCAGGAGACGCCGAAAACAATGAAGACCATGTCGGAGCTACATCCAAACAGGAGGAACATGACAGCAGGTAAGACAACCCTGATGAACAGGCCATGGAAGATGACTCAAAGGACGACAGTTACCGTCCACCCTCCGAGGAGGAGACAAGCGTCGACAATGAAGACTTCATCGTGCCTGAGGATCCTCTGGAGCAGGAGCACTTTAAGCTTCAGCTCATAGCCACTGCAAGGAGCCTGAAAAAGAAACAGCAGCAGCTTCAAGCTGAACAAGATCTGCTCGTCGACTGATGGACTGATGTCCTGACAGCCGAAGAATACGGCCTCAGGCGCCCAGCCAAGAGCTACCCGAAACACAGACTGCTAGCACAATTCGACGAGGAAGCACCGGAGCACACATCTCCCTCGCGTAATGCAGAACCACCACCACACGGTCGAGACAGGGCGGCCGACCGGCCACTCCGCGGCTGGGATAAAGCGGCAACTCAGGCCGAACAGCAGCTTGCCCCACCGCCTTGTAAAAATAGAGATGGAAGAGTTCGGGGTCACACGTACGACCTTCGGCAGATCCTGGACGATAGAGTAGGACATACAAGATTGATCTACGGATCGTGAGGGCGTGCCTCGAGGCACGACGACGGCTACCTATTCGGACGTGATAAATCTAACCACGCCCGGGCCGAATACCGCAGACGGACTCCATCAGAGCTACGCCACGACGCGGCCCGACATAGAGGCGCCACACACCCTCTCTGCTTCACAGATGAAGTACTGGATCACGAATTCCCCGAGGGGTTCAAGCCTGTCAACATTGAATCATACGACGGCACAACCGATCCCGCAGTATGGATCGAGGATTCATTCTCCATATCCATATGGCTCGAGGAGATGACCTCCACGCCATCAAATACCTCCCATTAAAACTCAAAGGACCAGCTCGACACTGGTTAAATTGCCTACCTGAGAATTCCATCGGTAGCTGGGAGGACTTGGAAGAGGCTTTCCTTGATAACTTCCATGGAACTTATGTGACACCCCAAAATTTTGACCTTGTTTTATTTATTAAAATGTTGTCAGGAAATAAAACTTTTCCATTTTGTCAAGATTTACCCTTTGTGATTTTTGGATTTTTGCCTCTAGTGGAAAACCCTTCAAAGAGTATTGTTGGACTTGAATACTCTCTATGATAAAACAATTATTTATCAGTGGATTTAAACTGCAAGATTTGTTTTCTCAGGGCTTTATTCTTTTAAAATGATTTCTTTGAATTTGGAGCCTGTTTTGCACTCCAACCATTTGACAAATGCATTTAAAATTTCCACCAAAATTTGGGGATGTCATGTGATGTTTCCACATCACTTTTATGCAAAAATACCTTTTGGCCATTGGAGATTTTGAGCTCTACACCAACTTTTCCAATCTGGTCCAGTAGGCACTTTTGCACTGCAACCCATTCAAATATTTCTTTAAAAATTCTTCCAAGTGTTTGGAGATGTCAGTGGATGCATACAATTCAACTCTATGCAAAAACCCAGTGATGTTCTTTGAAAAATTTGAGTGAATCACCCTCTTTTGCATTCTGGTCCAATTTGGTGATTTGTACTGCAACCTTATTTTATTTTGCCCTAGTGGCCCTGAGCTTTTTCCTACTTATAGCCCTCCCTTCAAAACCCTTAAGTCTAGAAGAGTGGACTCATTGGAGGTCTTGAAGTGCATGCAATAAACCTTTTTTCTTTCTGTCCAAAACTGGAGTTTTGCAAAACTTGCACTAACAAGTTTCTGGTTTTGCCCAAGTAATCTTGCCATCATCTTCTGCATCTAAAGAGACCCTGATCTGGAGATTTTGGCCACTCCAAGAGTTGCCTAAGTGCACTTGACATTCTGTCGAACAGTTGGTGTGCACAGTCTGTTTTGGCATGAGTTCTTTGTTTGCACTGTGAACTTGCTCCAATGACCCAGCAACCTTGTCCACAAAACTCCTGGCTACCCCTATCCTAGTCCTGTTTATTGCCAGCCTCACCCTCGCGCTCTAGACCGCCCTGGCATTTCGTCGAGCATGTCCCGTGCGTGCTCTGGGCGCGCGCAGAGCGCACGTTTTGCACGCGCGCGCACTGAGCCGCCGCGCCGCACTGCCGCACTCGACGCGACCCGTCCCTGGCCCCTGCTCCACCGCTGAGCCGCGCACTAGCTCGCCCCCTCTCCACGCCATCTCTGGCGCCCTGCAGCGCCGCTGGCAGAGCCCTTGGCGGCACGCCGGCGTCGGCAGCGAGCTCTGCCATGTTCGGCACCGCCCAAACCACACCAGCGCGCCAGCTGCCCCTGTGAATAGCTCGATCTTATCCCGAAGCTCGTCGGCACGCGCTCGTCGCCGCCACGTCGCCCTACAGCTACAGCACGGCTGTCGCCGGCGATCTTATCCTCAGCCACCGCGGCCCAGCCCCGAGCGCCTTTTAAAAGGGTCCCCGAGCTCGTTCAAGACCCCAGGCGACCTCAGACTTCCCTCCTAGCGCTCCCCAAGCAGTGGATCGACCCGTAGTGGCCATCTTCCTCGTCTCCGGCCAGTTCGGCCGCCGCCGAACTCCGGTGCAATACATCGCAGCCAGCCACTCTCTCGCCCAACCAACACCACCAATAGTCTCCCCTGGTCCTTGCGGAGCTGCCCAGCGTCTCAACCTTGACCGGAGACCACCGGAGCCCAAAAAACCACTTCACCATCGTAGCCACCTCCGCAGTGGAGCTCGCCGCCGGCAATTTCTTCCACCCCCGACGACCCAGCGACCACCAAGAGGACCGCCTCGGTCTGGCCGGTCCATCCCCGCCCTCCGATGCCCTCGAGGAGCCGCCGTTCGTCGACGGCGATCGCCGAAGGCCGCCACCGTTCGGGCAGAGAGAGAGGAGGGAGGGAAGAACGGTCAAACCTGACCAGTGGGCCCTCTGGACCCACTGTCAGTGACCCACGCGCCGTCTTCTCTGTTTTAAGTGAAGGCGCATAAGTCCTGAGTACGTCTCCTCTGCTGCGAAAGCGTATTTCTCCCGAAACGTTTTCTTTTCTGGTTTTATTTAAAAACAGAGATTTGACCAAACTTTGACTGGCTATAACTTTTAAAATAAAACTCCAAATGAGTTGATTCTTTTTCCTACCTCTCTCAAATTTCATCTAGTTTATTTTAAGATTTATTTCAAAAATATTTGAGACAACTTTTTGTACTGTGTTTGAAATATTTGTTATTTGGATATTTTGCAAAATAGGATTTTGGAGAGAAGAGAAAGCTTTCCAAAAAGTGCATCCTTTGCATACTCTTGAAGGCAAGCATATCTGAACTCTGGCATAACATTTTGTGTGGTGGTTTTGATATGGTTACAGCACCATTTGACTTGGAGCATACATTATTTTTTTATGTGACGATAAAAATCGTTTGCGTAAGTGCATAATGGTGATATTTTTGCTATTAGTAATGGATATGCTGGTGATGATGTTCACCCTCGTGAGCTTCTCATGTATACCGGAAGGAAGCCGGGAAAGTCGTGGTCTTGGGTAGACACGAGCTTGTCCCTAGTTCCTCGTTGAGACGAGTATGTCCGGTATAGCATGGAAAGGTTTGATGAGTGGTGAGTTTATCTGTTAATGGTGATATTGTTGGAAAATACTTGGATCACCTGAGTCAGTCGTAGATCGAGTCTTGATCAGTAACTCCTTATTTGTTGGTACTACCACTTGTCCCTGTCGCAGACGGGGTATGGTTCAGTAAGTTGTCAACCCCTTACCAAAGCACACACCGTACAGAGAGGCCATAGTGGAAGATACCGGAGGCCTCCGGTAGGCATGCCACTTGGTCCGGGGGCATGGGTGTTTCCGGTTGGGACCGAGAGGGGGGCACCCCTTAGAGCGCGCGTATAGAAATTTGATCCCATGCTACGTCGAGGTTGTAGCCTCCCCACTTAGAGTTTTGCTTGGCAGGTGTCGTGGGTGATTCCAGGCATCGGTGAGTTAAGCTGGTGTGTGCAGGTCAGGTGTGTTCTCAATTAAAAGGCCATAGGCGGAATTAGTCCCGATGGACTAAATAAATCCATTACTCGTGGGAAAATAGTACTCCCTCTGCAGAGGATATATCCTGTTGGATAGCCATGTTCTTGAGTAAGGACCACAGTCTGAGTTAAATCTAGTAACGGTATTCGGATGGAGAACGATTCAACTAGATCTCAGTGACGGTTTTCGGATGGAGACACGGCTAACTGGATCATAGTAACGGTATTCGGATGGAGGACGATTTAGCTAGATCTCAGTGACGGTCTTCGGATGGAGAAACGACTAGACCGGATTTTTGTTTATGACCTGTGACATCTGAGAATCATGTTTTAATTTTCATAATTATTATGGACTAACCATTTACATTGTGTATTTTATTGAGTATCCCTGGGATGGTTCTACCTCCTGGATATTCACGGTGATTAATCATTTATAAGCCCTTTCTGTGGTGTCGCTCAGACGCCCGACTGCGGCAAGCTTGTTGTTTATTTATCTTTTATAAGCCCTTTATGTGATGTCGCTTAGACGTCCGACTGTGGCACGCACTGTCTTTCTTTTCTGTTATAAGCCCTTTTTGTGGTGTCGCCCGACGCCCGACTGCGGCATTAATATTCTTGCATTTTCCTCTCGAGGAGTCATTCAGACCCTCGTTTGGCACCGGCATTATTATTCTTGCAGTTTCCTCTCGAGGAGTCATTCAGACCCTCGCTCAGTGCATTTCCTTTACTTCCGTATTGCACGTCCATACTTTTCTCTGCACGCGTACACCCCATATCTCTGTTTACTTCATGGCAGACTTATCATCATAAATGTTTCGGAGTATGATTGTCCCCTGTTATATTATACCCGTGTTCTTAATGTTTGCGAGTACATTCAAACGTACTCACTGGCTTGTCCCTGGCTATTGTCTTGGTCAGATTTTTGCGCATGGAGATGAGCATCGCGGTGACAGCCTCGGAACCTGCGTATTGACGATAGCAGCCTCGCGAAGATAGGAGTTATCCTGGTCAGCTGTTCTTGTGGGAAATGGAGTCCCATAGACGCAGATGTACCCAACCACTTCCGCCCTCAACCATTAGAAAACAAATGTTGTACTCCTAGGCCACAATGGTCTTGTACTACATATTTTTATACCTTGCTTGGAATTCTTGTATCAAGTTGGTGCCTCATCAGCTAACAGTAATCCTGGGGCTGGTGAGCACAAAGGCCGTTTTTCTGGGAATTTACATCCCGAAAATCCGGTCGTGACAACTTATGTCCGGCCACCAGATGCCGATGACTTAAGCCACATACTTCAACAACCCGGAGAATCAGCCAGAAAATTCTGGACTAGGTTCCTAATTAAAAAGAACCAGATCGTTGACTGTCCGGATGCCGAAGCCCTAGCGGCCTTTAAGCATAGCATCCGGGACGAATGGCTCGCCCGCCACCTCGGCCAAGAAAAGCCGAGGTCCATGGCAGCCCTCACGGCACTTATGACCCGCTTCTGCGTGGGAGAGGATAGTTGGCTGGCTCGCAGTACAAACACAGCCAACGAAACAGGCCCCTCCGAGGCCAAAAGCAGCACCGGCAAGCTCCGGCGCAACAAACACAAACGCCGAAGTAATGGCGATAACACCGATGACACTATAGTTCACGCCGGATTCAGTGGCTCCAAGTCCGGCCAGCGAAAGAAGCCCTATAAAAGGAGCAGCGGAGGACCATCCAGCCTGGACCGCATACTCGATCGTCCTTGCCAGATACCCGACACCCCAGACAAACCGGCCAGCCATACTAACAGATTGCCGGGTATTCAAACAAGCTAGCGAGATAAACAGCAGAAACAAGGAAGGGGAATCACAGAGCGAGGACGATGACGAAGAGCCCCGGCAGCCGAACACTGGAGGGCAGAAGAAGTTTCCTCCTCAAGCCAAAACGGTGAACATTATATACGCTACGCACATCCCCAAAAGGGAGCGTAAGCGAGCACTTAGGGACGTCTACGCGGTAGAGCCAGTCGCCCCAAAATTCAATCCGTGGTCATCATTCCCAATCACCTTTGATCGCTGGGATCACCCAACTAGTATACGCCATGGCGGTTTAGCCGCACTAGTCCTCGACCCAATTATTGAAGGGTTTCACCTAACACGAGTCCTGATGGACGGTGGTAGCAGCCTCAACCTGCTTTATCAGGACACAGTGCGGAAGATGGGCATTAACCCCTCGCGAATCAAACCAACAAAGACTACCTTTAAAGGAGTCATACCAGGCGTAGAGGCCCGCTGTACGGGCTCAATCACGCTGGAGGTGGTCTTCGGTTCTCCGGACAACCTCCGAAGCGAAGAGTTAATCTTCGATATCGTCCCCTTCCGCAGCGGCTATCACGCACTGCTCGGACGAACCGCGTTTGCTAGATTCAATGCACTGCCACACTATGCTTATCTCAAGCTCAAGATGCCCGGTCCACGCGGCGTCATAACAGTCAATGGCAATACGGAACGCTCCCTCCGAACAGAGGAGCACACCACCGCCCTAGCAGTAGAAGTACAGAGCGGCCTTCTCAAGCAGCACCATAGTACGGCTGTCGAGCCCTCGGACATCATTAAGAAGTTCCAGACTTCACTGCAACAGGACGACGCGGCTCGTCAAGAGCTCGACTAGCAATTCGGCCTCCATCCCAGTTCCAATGAGGTAGTGGCATTCGTACCACGCGTACACAATTACACACTCAACATTCCATGGACATCGACAGAGGCACAAGATAACCCGGGATCTACAGTTCGGCCAGACAGATCCCGAACACACGTACTTTTACCTTTTTCTTGTTTCAGGTTCCTCTTTCCACGGTCCTGATCGCAAGTCCTTTGGAAGGATTGGCATACAACGAAGGCAAGCAGCACAGGTGTGTAGGGTAACCTTTATACGTTCTTCTTGACGGTATTCATACTTATTTCTCAGGACCCGCATGCTGCGCCCTACTGATTCCGGCATGTTAAATAGCCCGGATACTTCTCGCACCATCTGTACAAGATACGCCTTGATGTATCCATCCAGTTATAATAAAAATGGTTCGTGGCCCAGCTTCTGTGGTTTTCGCTTCTTACTTCGTTTTATTTCGATCTGCTTATTTGCCGCATCGATACTCTTCTCTACGTTTCATATTCGCCAGGGGCTACTTATCGCCCCACAATACGGCAGCAAAGTCCGAACACTTCTTATACAAAAGTTTGGCAGCCCGAATTTAGCATTATATGCATTGGCTCCGAATCATGTCTTTGGTCAATAGTTGGGTTGCCCGGCTCCTGTGCTTGCTACCCTACCTTCCGCTCCATTGGCTAGGGTAGTAAAGGGAGAACTACTGCGATTGTGCCCTGGCCTTGACCGGATGAGCACCTCAGTAGAGAAAGCCGAAAACTGACTGTCATGATAGGCGAGAGCCGGTCAGCTGTTCGAGGGTTAAAAAATCGTTGGAGATTTTTTCCGCACCATGCGAAGGATCGGCACTCCCCGACCAGATGCTGACATCACCCTGGCTTGGACCAGGGGCTGCACTTAATTATAAAACTCCTATGGCTAAGTGAGGGCGTTTAAGCCGTACAGTCCGATTGCCTTGTTCGTTGCGCTAAACAACTCCTCCAAAGGACCATATAATTGGATCAAGATTGTTTAGAATCCATCCCGAACACCTCCGTACTACCTACGCGAGGGCAGAAGCCGACGAGTGGCCAACCCTCATATTACAAATAACACGGCCGCACAGGAGGACACAATTCAAAGCATAATAAAATTATTTTACAAAAACTGGCTTTGTTCCCATAATACAAGGCAAGGGCAACATGAATACATTTATTCAAATACAATGTCCTGCGAACATTGCGCCGCCACAAGTCAAGACCCCTCTACGACATCCGCGAAATATCGCTCGGGTGTGCGGTGCTCCTTGCCCTCCGGCGGCCCGCTGGCAACTTCAACAGCGTTCATCTTCGCCCACCACATCTTGCAGCGAGCGAAGGCCATACGAGCACCTTCAATACAGGCAGAGCGCTTGGTGACGTCCAGCCGAGGACAGGCGTTCACCAGCCGCCTCACGAGTCCGAAGTAGCTGCCGGGCATAGCTTCGGCTTGTCATAGTTGGATTGTCAAATCCTTCATGGCTAGTTCGACCACCCTGTGCAGCTCCACCAGCTGCTTCAGCTAATCGGTGAAGGACACGGGATGCTCTGGCGTCGCATACTGCGACCAGAATAGCTTCTCCGTCGAACCTCCTCCTTCAGCTCGGTAGAACTCTGCAGCGTCTGATACGCTGGGTGGTACATCCGCAAAAGCCCCTGGGGAACTCCGAACCCGGGTTAGTAAAAGGTATTGCTTCTCCGCATACTTGCTTTGCATTTTAATGCCTTACCCGCCGTGATCTTCTTGGCCTCCTTGATCTCCTGGAGAGCGGCCTGGGCCTCATTCTGTGCGGTCTCCATGCTCTGACGAGCCTTGGTGAGTTCGGCCTCTTTAGCCGACGCATCATTCTCCAAGGTCTCACATTTTTTCACCGCATCTTGGAGCTCCTGCTGGACTTCTTCGACCGGGCCTTGAGCTTCTTACGAGTGGCCTGCTGCTGGACATCTTTCTCCTCGGCCTCGCCCAAGGCCTTCCTCAAGGCCTCAACCTCAGTCGCGGCTCCTGCACATATTACAACATTACAGTCAAATACACAGTGCCTATGCTTTCCGAACACACAACAAGACGATACTCATCTTGCTTCTCTTGAAGCCGAATTGTAACCTCGCCGAGCTTGTTCTCGGTCCACTCCAGCCTCTTCTTCAATTCAGAGACTTCGGCAGCATGCGAGGTTGCGGCCAACAGCGACGCCTACTTATGCATACATACTGTGTGAGTGTCCTACAATAGATCCTCTATCCGGTTCTTCTCGCCAAACACCGGCCAGTGTCTCAGGGGCTACTGACTACATGGGGTTTTTCTCTTTCTATGTTACTTACCTCAAAACCTGTCAACAGGTTGCTGCAGGATTCGTTCAGTCCACCCTTGGCGGACTGAACCTTCTCGATCACCGTGCCCATAAGGACACGGTGCTCGTCCATAATGGAGGCGCCTCGTAGCGCCTCCATCAGGTTGTCCAGCGCCCCTGGATGGACAGGGACCACCGGCGGAAGCGGCACACCCCCCTCCTTCAAAGGGGGCTGCTCGCCCAACTCCGGAGCCATATGGGTCTCCGAATCGTATTCGGCTGAGGGCCAAACTGGATGCGGCCCTCTTCGCCAGTCTCCATGGGGATCATCTCCTCCATGTGTCCGGCAGTGGAGGCTTCGCCTCGTGGCG
This sequence comes from Aegilops tauschii subsp. strangulata, assembly GCF_002575655.3. Classification (NCBI taxonomy): domain Eukaryota; kingdom Viridiplantae; phylum Streptophyta; class Magnoliopsida; order Poales; family Poaceae; genus Aegilops; species Aegilops tauschii. The sequence goes on from NC_053037.3 coordinate 396,047,435, forward strand.
CCTCCCGAACAGCGTCCTGGGCTCCTCCTCGGTTCGGATCGGCCCTCCGGGACAACACTTCGGTGTCGTCCCTGGCCCCGGGGGAGTAAGCAGGCGGTGGCGACTGGCTCGCCATCTCCGATGGAGCCAACGAACCTCCAGACGAGGATCACTGGATCAGGTTGCGGGCCGGACTGCAATAGTACAGTTAAACTACATCAAGATAATGGAGAGAAAGGGCTGGATGTGCGCACGAGAGAGCCCTGTCACTTATGATGCGGCCTAGGGCTTAGTGCGGGGGGCGTCGTTCCGGACTGCTGTCAACATCCCACGCGGTGTTGACCGCTGGAACGCCCTTCCCCTTCTTGGGCGTCTCCGCCTCCAGATGCGCCGGAGGCACCCTCTTCTTCTTCTTCTCCTCCGGGGGAGGATTGTTTTCTTCCTCCTCCTCCTCTTCCTCGTCATTGTCCTCAGGGACAGAGGAATGAGTTTCGTCATCTTCGGGCGTCACATCCGAAGTGCCCTTATGGCGGAGGCCACTCTTGGCCTCCTTGGCCTTCTTCTTGGCCTTCTTCTCCGGCGCCTTATATGGCGCCAGCACCAGCATCTTCGCTAGACGCGGGATGACTGGTTCTTTAGGCAGCGGAGCCGGACACTGGATCTGCTTTGCCCTCTCCATCCAGTCCTGAAGGAACCATAATAAAAGCTCAGACATTATCCTCGAAACAATAAGGTTGGGAAAACTTCAGAAATAACACACCTTGCTGGCGGGGTGTGTACAATCGTGAGCACGGTCTGAATCCGTGGCCGGTGGCTTCTCGTTGCCCTTAAAAAGAAACTTCCAGGCGCCTTCGTGAGTAGTCTCGAAGAGCCTTACCAAGGTATGGTGCTTCTTCGAATTGAACTCCCACAGAGGGTGGCTTCGGCGCTGGCACGGAAGAATCCGGCGAATTAACATCACCTGGATCACGTCGACGAGCTTGACATTCTTGGTCACCATGCTTTGAACGCGCGTCTGCAACGCTATCAGCTCGTCAGGCGAACACCAGTCCGGACTCTTCTCAACCTAGGATGTGAGTCGCATAGGAGCGCCGGAGCGGAATTCGGCAGCGGCGGCCCAGGTGGTGTCGCGAGGTTCTGTGATGTAGAACCACTGCTTCTGCCATTCCTTTACTCTCTCCACAAAAGTGCCTTTGGGTCAGGAGACGTTGGAGAGCTTGCTCACCATGGCTCCTCCACACTCCGCGTGCTGGCCATCCACCACCTTCGGCTTTACGTTGAAGACTTTGACCCACAGCCCGAAGTGGGGCTGGATGCGGAGGAAGGCCTCACACACGACGATAAACGCCGAGATGTTGAGGAAGGAATTCGGGGACAGATCATGGAAATCTATCCCGTAATAATACATCAGCCCGCGGACGAAAGGGTGGAGTGGAAACCCCAGCCCGCGTAAGAAATGAGGAAGGAATACTACCCTCTCGTTGGGCTCCGGCGTGGGGACGATTTGTCCCTCGGCCGGCAAGCGGTGGGCGATTCCCTTCACCAAATATCCGGCCGCTCGGAGCTCAGAAATGTCCTCCTCCTTGACGGAGGAGACCATCCACTTGCCCTGACCGCCGGATCCGGACATGGTTGCTTGAGTGGAAAGGAGATGAGAACTTGGACACTGGAGCTCGAGATCGGGAAGGCGGAGACAGAGAGAAAGCGTGGGAAGAGGAAGAGGGAATCCTTATCCCCTTATAAAGGCTGCGAATATCAGGCGCCTCCCCACTCGTCCTAAAAACTCACCTATTCCCAAGGGCTGTATAAACGGCACGGTTGAGTTACCCATGCCCGCATTGATGGGAATCCCGCAATAAGGGGACACGATCTCTGCTTCCACAAGACATGCCAATAGCAACCGCGTCTCGAAACGTGGGATGGTAGAAGAAAAACGGTTCGAAATTATGACCGGACAGACGCAATGCCGTGTTGTAAAGAAGCTGTCAACAGATTAGATTCGTGCAAATATTATATTCTCTTTGCGATTGTGTATGGTGTGTGTAACAGATCCGGATACAATCATCGCATCCGAAGACTATCTTGGAGTTCGGAGAAAGGGGAACCCGCCTTGCAATGCCGAAGACAATCTGCGCGCTGGACTCCTCGTCATTGAAGCCAGGTTCAGGGGCTACTGAGGGAGTCTTGGACTAAGGGGTCCTCGGGCGTCCGGCCTGTTATTCATTGGGTCGGACTGATGGGCTGTGAAGACATGAAGACCGAAGACCATACTCGTGTCCGGATTGGACTTTCCTTGGCGTGGAAGGCAAGCTAGGCGACCAACTGTGAAGATTCCTTCTCATGTAACCGACTCCATGTAACCCTAGATCTCTCTGGTGTCTATATAAACCGGAGAGCATAGTCCGGATAGGATAGATTCATTACCATATTCATAGGCTAGGCTTGTAGGGTTTAGCCATTACGATCTCATGGTAGATCAACACTTGTAATACTCATATTCATCAAGATCAATCAAGCAGGAAGTAGGGTATTACCTCCATAGAGAGGGCCCGAACTTGGGTAAACATCGTGTCCCCCGTCTCCTATTACCATCGATCCTAGACGCACAGTTCGGGACCCCCTACTCGAGATCCGCCGGTTTTGACACCGACAAGGGGCCCGCGAGGGGGAGGCAGTGAGCACGAGCTTCAGAATAAGGCAAGAACCAGATAGCAAGAAATCACTGAACGAGAAAAGGCACCCCCCGCGCACATCGATAAAAATTCAACTTCAGCTTAAATCCAAATCCAGAAGGCAAGGCTACAGAAAAGGGATCCAAAGCAAATGGCCGCGTCCGGCACCTAGTCTAGTCTTCTGGTCTTCGAGTCTTCTCACCAGCGCGGAGCTAAGTGTTGCCACTAGGATGTGGGAGGGAGCCCCCGAGGCCCGAGGGCGGCTCTCCGGAGACTCCGGGGCGTGTACAGCCCCACACATTATTACGTGAGAGTGTCACGGGCGGCGATCTTCACAGGCGTGAGCCTTACTTCGTATCGCCAGACGAGGGCACCGCCTTGCGCCTCCCTCGGCCACCGTTGGGGGCGACTGGAAACCAGGACGCCACCAAAGGGGCAAAGGGGACGCCAGCGGCGCCCTTGGCGACCACGGGTCCTCTGCCGGGGGCAGGCTTTTCAGCACCTCCCCAGCAGAGGGCCTACCTCCGCGGGGCGCCTTGCTCCATGCGACGCAGGGAGGGATCTGGCTCCCGACCCCTCTCCTGCAGCCCCCAGCGCGATCCCCCTAGCGGAAGGGAGGTCGCCGAGCTGGGGCCGCCAGCTGCTGTGGTGACCTGATCCCCCTGCGACTCATGGTTAGCGTAAGCTTGCTCCTGAGGGATTAGTGGTACCCTATATCTGTTGTCGACGACGCGACTGGTTGGGCTCTCTGGCGGCTCCTGGAAGGCTTCAGCTCCTAACGCCTCCTCCTCCTAACCTGGCCCGAGGAACGAGCCAGGGTCATCCTCCAGTGTGTACTCCTGGTCCATCATGCGGGGCACATAGGCCTCCGAGGCCGCTGCCTCGAAGACCTCGCCGAAGTGCCCCACGCTCCATGTTGCCCGGCCAGTCATGCTGTCCTGAGGATGGCAGGGCGGTGCTCCGATGGGGTCGTACGCGGCAACACTTGTGCCCGCACCCATCTGGGGTGGTGCGGGCGCGGCAGGGCGCCCTCCACCGTGGGTCATGTTGATGTCGACGAGGACCGCCGTGGGACCCGGCCGCCGCCTGAGGCGTGAACTGATAGCAGAAGGGCGGCGCTCCCGTGGCCGCTGCGTCCAGTAGCTCGACGACGCATTCCAGCAGCGCATCCATCAGTCGGCACCGCAGCAGCTCTCGTGCCACCGCCAGTGCCGCCCGCATGTTCGCCTACTCCTACCGGGTGTGTGGCGCCGTTGCTACGGCGTGGCTTGTAGCCCTTGCAGCGGCTCGCACTTGTCGTGGAGTGAGGGTGGACGGCGCCTGGCCGTGCCGCCCACGCCCGGTAGCGTTAGGCGGCGCCCATGCCGCCTGGAGCGCGGGGTTGAGGTCTTCCTGGGCAGGCGGCGCCGCCCGGGCGGTCCAGGCCACCCAGCGGTCGGCGCCAGCCCTCGGCTCGCCGGACATCGGAACCACGGAGCGTCGGCGGATCGACTGGTGGGGAAGGGACTCCGGCGACCCCTACCTGGAGCGCCAAATGTCGGATCACGGGTTCCGGCAAAACCTTTAAGGTTCGAACTCTGGGGTGCGCGCGAAGTTCTTTCCCCCCTACCGATCCACGCCTAGCTTGCTAAGATCTCGCGGACGAACTCAATGAACTCACAACTCAAGAGACACAAGATTTATACTGGTTCGGGCCACCATTGTGGTGTAATACCCTACTCCAGTGTGGTGGTGGTGGATTGCCTCTTGGGCTGATGATGAACAGTACAAGGGGAAGAACAACCTCCTGAGGTTGAGGTGTTCTTGTGCTTGGCGAACTTGTGTGTGTGGATTCGCTCAGCTCGGGCTTGCTTGTGAGCTCTGAACCCGGTGCCCCCTACGGTGGTGGCTGGTTCTACTTATATAGGCCCTGGTCCTCTTCCCAAATATTGAGCGGGAAGGGAGCCAACAACGGCCAATTTGAAAGGGGACAACTAGTACAGCTTATCCTGACAAAAGCGGTCTTCGCCTGCAAAAGGCTCTGGTGGTGACGCCGCCTTGGGCTCCATGGTGACCTCTGTCTTGTCGTCCTGCTGGTCTTGGTCTCGTTGCACCGATATGGAAACCTTTGCTTGACGCCTTGGTACTCTGCGCCTGCGCTTGCTTCCTTAGAAAGGGGAAACAAGGACACTACGCGCGCTGGCGCCCGCCTAGTGTCGATCGTCATGGCTCACGTCACGAGAACCTCGCGAGGTTTGCCTTGCCTTGATCTCTCCGCCCCTCGCGAGCCAACCTGGTGAGGCCGCTCATGAGGAGGTCTTGCGTCGTCCGCCTCGCGAGGCTTGGCCCCTCACGAGGGTCTTGGATGCCTTGTTGATGAAGATGGGCCGTACAGGCCTGCTAGCACAACCCCGTCGTGGGCCGCAGGCAGGCAAGTCTGGGGACCCCCGTTCCGAGAATGCCGACAATCCCCTCATCACTAAGGAACTCATCCAAGGTGTAGTTCTTGAACTCGATGCCGTTGTCACTTCTAATCATCAAGATCTTTGCATTGTGTTGGCGTTGAGATTCATTTGCAAACTCAATGATGGTTTGTTGGGTCTCACTCTTCCTCTTGAAGAAATATACCCAAGTGTATCTTGAATAATCATCCACAATCACCAAGCAATACTTTCTACCCCCAAGACTATCAAAGTATGGAGGACCAAAAAGATCCAAGTGAAGGAGCTCCAAAGGCCTCTTCGAGTAAATAATAGTCGTGGGTGGGTGAGCCTTCTCATGTAGCTTTCCTTCGATACAAGCACTGCAAGCACGATCTTTGGCAAAACTAACATTTGTTAGTCCACGGACATGGTCCCCCTTGAGAAGACTTTGCAAAGATCTCATATTGACATGGGCTAAAAGGTGATGCCAAAGCCATCCCACGCCAACTTTAGCCATTAGGCATGTCGCGGTCTTAGTGGGTCGCTCCGAGAAGTTAATCACATAGAGACCGTTCTCGACATGCCCAACAAAGGCTACTTTAAGAGCCTTGCTCCACAAGAGGGCCACGGTATCAATATCAAAGAAAGTAGCAAAGCCCATAAGTGCTAGTTGACGAACGGAAAGTAAATTGTATGCAAGGGACTCAACAAGCATGACTTTCTCGATTGTGAGATCATGAGAAATGACAACCTTGCCAAGACCAATACCTTAGAAGACGAGGCATCACCCCACTCGACATTGGTGGGCATAGATGGAATCTTGTGCACGTCCACCACCAAGTCCTTGCTTCCGGTCATATGATTAGTAGCTCCAGTATCAAGCAACCATGATCCCCCACCGGAAGCAAACACCTACAAGAGATCAATGCTTGGTTTTAGGTACCCATTTTGTAATGGGTCCTTTGATGTTAGTAACAAGGGTCTTAGGAACCCAAATAGACCATTCAATGTACTCATAAGGAGAACCAACAAATTTGGCATAAACATGCCCATCACTAGCACGACACAACACATAAGAAGGGTTAAAGTCGCCGGCTTTGTTGGAAGGGGTGGCATTGCCCTTCTTGACACCACCACCCTTCACATTGTTCTTCTTCTCCTTGGAAGCACCCTCTCCCTTCTTCACAAAAGTTTGCTTGAGAGGAGGAGGTCGTTTGGTATTTTCATTCTTCTTCTTGTTCTTGGACATGGGTGCGAACCCAATCCCTTCCTTGGCCACAACTTCCTTTTGATTGCTCAGAAGGTCGTTGAGGTTCTTCTCACCTTGTATGCACGACACAAGGCCTTTCTCAAGTTGCTCCTTCAACTTTGCATTCTCCTCAACAAGATGCACATGCTCACAACAAGGGTTAGTAGCATTTGCATTATCAATTAAAACCATATGGAAAAGTGGCTTTCTCCTTGGTTAGCTTCACTTGGAGTTGATCATGAGACTCTTTAAGACTAGCATGAGTAACCCTCAAGGCCTTGTGAGCCTTGTCAAGTATATCAAACTCCTCCTTGAGTCTAGCAAGATCAACCCCAATTTTGGCCTTCTCGGAATTTAGCACACGAGAAACAACAAGAGCATGATCAAGATCTTTCTTTAATTTAGCATGGTCATCGTTGTGTGACTCCTCAAGAGCCAAACGGTGACCGCGCTCTTCCTCAAGCGCATTAAAGAGATCCATATCTCATCGGCGTAGTCACGACTATGCCCCTCTGATATGTCCATTTTGCATCATGCTTTTATATCGATATTTATTGCATTATGGGCTGTTATTACACATTATGTCACAATACTTATGAAAATTCTCTCTTATTTTACAAGGTTTACATAAGGAGGGAGAATGCCGGCAGCTGGAATTCTGGGCTGGAAAAGGAGCAAATATTAGAGACCTATTCTGTACAACTCGAAATTCCTGAAACTCCACGAAAGTTATTTTTGGGAATAATAAAAAAATACTGAGCGGAAGAAATACGTCAGGGGGGCCTCCACCTGTCCACGAGGGTGGGGGGCGCGCCCTACCCCTCTGGGCGCCCCCTGCCTTGTGGGCCCCCTGTTGGCCCTCCGGTGCCCATCTTCTGCTATATGAAGTCTTTCGTCCGAAGAAAAATCAGAAGCAAGCTTTCGGGACGAGACTCTGCCGCCACGAGGCGGAACCTTGGCGGAACCAATCTAGGGCTCCGGCAGAGCTGTTCTGCCGGGGACACTTCCCTTCGGGAGGGGGAAATCATCGCCATCGTCATCACCAACGCTCCTCTCATCGGGAGAGGGCAATGTCCATCAACATCTTCACCAGCACCATCTCCTCTCAAACGCTAGTTCATCTCTTGTATCCAATTCTTGTCTCTAAGTCTTGGATTGGTACCTCTAGGTTGCTAGTAGTGTTGATTACTCCTTGTAGTTGATGCTAGTTGGTTTATTTGGTGAAAGATCATATGTTCAGATCCTTTATGCATATTAATACCCCTCTGATTATGAACATGAATATGCTTTGTGAGTAGTTACGTTTGTTCCCGAGGACATGGGAGAAGTCTTGCTATTAGTAGTCTTGTGAATTTGGTATTCGTTCGATATTTTGATGAGATGTATGTTGTCTATCCTCTAGTGGTGTTATGTGAACGTCGACTACATAACACTTCACCATTATTTGGGCCTAGAGGAAGGCATTGGGAAGTAATAAGTAGATGATGGGTTGCTAGAGTGACAGAAGCTTAAACCCTAGTTTATGCGTTGCTTTGTAAGGGGCTGATTTGGATCCATATGTTTCATGCTATGGTTAGGTTTACCTTAATACTTTTGTTGTAGTTGCGGATGCTTGCAATAGAGGTTAATCATAAGTGGGATGCTTGTCCAAGTAAGGGCAGCACCCAAGCACCGGTCCACCCACATATCAAATTATCAAAGTACCGAACGCGAATCATATGAACGTGATGAAAACTAGCTTGACGATAATTCCCATGTCTCCTCGGGAGCGCTTTTCTCTATATAAGAGTTTGTCCAGGCTTGTCCTTTGCTACAAAATGGATTGGGCCACCTTGCTGCACTTTATTTACTTTCGTTACTTGTTGCTCGTTACAAATTATCCTATCACAAAACTATCTGTTACCTATAATGTCAGTGCTTGCAGAGAATACCTTGCTGAAAACCGCTTATCATTTCCTTCTGCTCCTCGTTGGGTTCGACACTCTTACTTATTGAAAGGACTACGATAGATCCCCTATACTTGTGGGTCATCAAGACTCTTTTCTGGCGCCATTGCCGGGGAGTGAAGCGCCTTTGGTAGGTGGAATTTGGTAAGGAAAAATTTATATAGTGTGCTGAAATTTACTGTCACTTGTTACTATGGAAAGTAATCCTCTGAGGGGCTTGTTCGGGGTATCTTCACCCCGACCAGTAGAGCAAAGAGTTGCTCCTCAACCTACTGAACCTACTGAAAATGAAAATGTCTACTTTGAAATTCCTTCGGGTATGTTAGAAAAACTTCTAGCTAATCCTTTTGCAGGAGATGCAACAATGCATCCTGATGAGCACCTAATCTATGTGGATGAAGTTTGTGGATTATTTAAGCTTGCAGGTATACTCGATGATGTTATTAAGAAGAAGGTCTTCCCTTTATCTTTGAAGCGAGATGCATTGACATGGTATAGGCTATGTGATGATACGGGGTCATGGAACTACAAACGATTGAAATTGGAATTTCATCAGAAGTTTTATCCTATACATCTTGTTCATCGTGATCGCAATTGTATATATAATTTTTGGCTTCGCGAAGGAGAAAGCATCGCTCAAGCTTGGGGGAGGCTTAAATCAATGTTATATTCATGATTGGTATCTCGATGAAGGTAAGGAGTCAGGTATGACACGTAAGTTTGATTGTGTTAAATCTTTTATGGATACCGATGTTTTCCGTAAATTTAGCACTAAATATGGACTTGATTATGAGATAGTATCTTCTTTCTGTGAATCTTTTGCTACTCATGTTGATCTCCCTAAGGAGAAGTGGTTTAAATATCATCCTCCCATAGAAGTAAAAGTAGCTGCACCTATTAAAGTTGAAGAAAATACTATCACTTATAATGATCCTATTGTTCCTACTACTTATGTTGAGAAACCACCTTTCCCTGTTAGAATAAAGGATCATGCTAAAGCTTCAACTGTGGTTCGTAAAAGCAATATTAGAACCTATATACCTCCTGAGCAAGTTAAAGTTGAACCTAATATTGCTATAGTTAAAGATCTCTTGTCTGATAATATTGATGGGCATGTTATTCATTTCCGTGATGAAACTGCTAGAATTGCTAAACCTTGTGCTAAAGATAAACATAGACCTATGGTAGGCATGCATGTTATTTCTGTTAAAATAGGAGATCATTGTTATCATGGCTTATGTGACATGGGTGCTAGTGCTAGTGCAATACCTATTGACTTATACAAAGAAATTATGCATGATATTGCACCTACTGAGTTAGAAGATATTGATGTCACAATTAAACTTGCCAATAGAGATACTATTTCACCCATGGGAATTGTTAGAGATGTTGAAGTCTTGTGTGGGAAAACTAAATATCCTGCTGATTTTCTTGTTATTGGTTCCCCACAAGATAGCTTTTGTCCCATTATTTTTGGTAGACCCTTCTTGAACACTGTTAATGCTAAGATAGACTGAGAAAAGGATGTTGTTACTATTGGCTTGGGTGATATGTCTCATGAGTTTAATTTCTCTAAATTTCGTAGACAACACCATGAAGAGGAATTGCCTAGTAAGGATGAAATTATTGGTCTTGCTTCTATTGCCATACCTCCTAGTGATCCTTTAGAACAATATTTGCTAGACCATGAAAATGATATGTTTTTGAATGAAAGAAGGGAAATAGATGAAGTATTATTTAAACAGGAACCTATCCTGAAACACAATTTGCCGGTTGAAATCCTAGGGGATCCTCCTCCACCCAAGGGTGATCCCGTGTTTGAGCTTAAACTGTTACCTGATACTCTTAAATATGCTTATCTTGATGAAAAGAAGATATATCCTGTTATTATTAGTGCTAACCTTTCAGAGCATGAAGAAGAGAGATTATTGAAAACTCCGAAGAAGCACCGTGCTGCTATTGGATATACTCTTGATGATCTTAAAGGCATTAGTCCCACTCTATGCCAACACAAAATAAATTTGGAGAAAGATGCCAAACCAGTTCGTGATCACCAACGACGGCTGAATCCTAAGATGAAAGAAGTGGTAAGAAAGGAAATACTAAAGCTCCTTGAGGCAGGTATAATTTATCCTGTTGCTGATAGTCAGTGGGTAAGTCCTGTCCATTGTGTTCCTAAGAAGGGAGGTATTACTGTCGTTCCTAATGATAAAGATGAATTGATCCCGCAAAGAATTATTACAGGTTATAGGATGGTAATTGATTTCCGCAAATTAAATAAGGCTACTAAAAAAGATCATTACCCCTTACCTTTTATCGATCAAATGCTAGAAAGATTATCCAAACATACACATTTTTGCTTTCTAGATGGTTATTTTGGTTTCTCTCAAATACCTGTGTCAGTCGATGATCAATCAAAGACCACTTTTACTTGCCCTTTCGGTACTTTTGCATATAGACGTATTGTAACATCCCAAATTTTCAATTTAGAATGTTGTACATTAGATCATCATTGCATATCATATTTTATTGCATTTTGGTTTGATCCTAGAAATTCTACGCAACTCAAGGACCCACGGAGAGAGTTGGGGATTTCGTTATTTTCGTATTTGAGATTTATCAAATTTTGAAAATAGGATCATTTGGTTTTATTTATTTTATCCTCAATTATTCTAATTATAAAAATATGAGAGAGGGAATAAAATGACTTTCCCAAAATATAGGAATATTGAAGATTTAATAAAAAAATCAAATAAGATTTTATTTCGGAAGTTTCGGATATTTTATTTGAATTCAGGAAAAATGTGCGTTTTTCAAAATTGCATTTAGGCCCCAAATAAATGTTCATCTTGTCCGGCTTGATTTTAGAAGCCGGGGAAAATTTATTTCGGGATTTTTGGGGTACGTTTGGTATTTCTTTTAATCATTTTTCTGCGCGTAATTATTAAAAAAAAACGAAACCGACTATGGGCCGTAACCGGTCAGGACTCCGCCTGACCGGGGCTTTGTATAGCGCCGAGCCGGCCCAGCTCGAGGCCAAACCCTAGCCACCTTGAGCCCCGCGTCGCCCCAGCCCGACCCCGCCGCCGCCGCGCCGCCTCGCCGCCGCCCCGCCAGTCGCCGCCGTCGTCGCCGCCGCCGCCGCCCCTCGCCATCCCGCCGCCCGACCTCGTCGCCGGAGCCTCCGTCTCGCAGGAGCTGGAGGTAGCCGCCGGTTTTCTGGCGAAAAACCGTTCGGTTTTTCCGCGGTTTTTCGTCGGTTTTTTTAGATTCGTTTTTTTAGATCGGTTTTTTTCGGTTTAGGTTAATTAGCGAGCGTTCGCTCGGTCGTTCATTTTATTGAACGCGTTCGTCGTTTAGATCCAGTTAACGAACGTTCGTTCGTTAATCTGTTCGACGTTTTTCTTTTCTCGGATTTATTCCGCGATTTTTCTGATCGCGATTTCTGATCAGATTTTCGAACTAGTATAACTTTTCGCTCGTTTATCGGAATCAGGCGATTCAAGCGCCTAGAGTTTTGTCTCGAAATTCTCTTTCCGTTTAACCAACTCAAACAAGTTTTCTGTTTCTGTAAAATTTGACCTAGGTCCAGATTAGTAAACGAAGTTTGTTTCTTTCGCCGTTTGACTTTCGTTGCTTCATTCGATTTGATTCTTTTTGCAAACCGGAGTTCTTAAGTTGAACTTTCTGGTTAGTTATCTTATTTGAGTTTTACCCGTGCATTAGATGAGTACTTATTGTTTGCTTGTTTGTTTACGATAGAGTACCCGGAGTGCGCCGCTTGCTACTTCGAATCGCTAGGTTTCGCGGATCATCAGCAAGGCAAGTAACACTTTGATCATACCCCTTTTACTACCCAGTTTTATTGCATTAGATCAATCCTCAAACATTGCATGATTAGGATCTAATTAAATTGTGGGTATTGGGAAGTAGAAGAGGTAGTACCTATCACCTCTTTCATTATCAAACCTTTGGGAGTTACTTCTACGTTTGCTTATATTGCTATGCTATGCTTGTAGACATGGATTGGGTTTGAGAGATATTCACGACAGATGTGAGATTGTTAATTAATGGTTTACTTAAGGTGGCAACTAAAACTCACATCTGGGTGGATTGAGGTACCTGGGTATTCCAGGATTGCCTGTTTTTCTTTTGGACCGCCACCCAGGTTCAAAGGGATCATGAGATTGTTCATGCTAGAAACATCCGTGTGCAGGCACAAGCTATTATGGGCTCTAGCATAGTTGATTAAGTTGTGTGAACTCTTACAGTGGTAGACTAGCAGATGTAGGGGATGTAGGTGTACCGGTCTACCCATCGTAAGGTGCTAACGCTTCTGAAAGACTGTGTCTCGGTCATCCGTTTCTCAAACATCATGTAGTGCGAGAATCAAGCGGAGGCGATCGAGTCTTGTGGGGAAAAGTGCGCAAACCTCTACAGAGTGTACAATCTAATCATGGTTAGCCGTGTCCCTGGTTATGGACATCTTGAGTATCTAGTACTTGGATTATCATGTGAATTTCATCATGTTACTTTTATTAATCTTGTTGGGTTAATGATGATACTTAATTGGGATTGAGATGCTGTCAACCATCTCAATGTTTAACAACCACCATGATAGTTAAATAAAATTTATTCCTTTGCAGTAGGGAAAAACTGGCTTTTCGCAAAACTGTAACCATAGAGCTTTCTACCAGCCATATATGCATGTAGTATAGCCTTATTATGTTCATTATTCTCTATGTGTTACATTGCCAGCATATTCCATGTGCTGACCCGTTTCCGGGTTGCAACGTTTTATGTTGCAGACTTTTCAAACGACGAGTAAGGTGCCTTAGGTCGTGGTCTTATACTCAGTGATGCCGTTGGAGTTGATGGACTCACTATTCTTCCAAGTCTTCCGCTGTTATCGTATTAGATGGCCTTAAGCCATATTTATCATACTTATTCTCTTTTGAGATATTCGTTGTAATAAGTGTGTGATTGCTACTCTGTTATAAATCCTCCATTTGTACTGTGCGTGTCAGCATTATTGATCCAGGGATGACACCGGTGCACAGCAGCACAGACTGTTTGAGGTCTGGTCGCTACAAAGGTGGTATTAGAGCACACGCTGACTGTAGGACACGACCACTAAGCTTATACCCTAGAACACTACTCTCTTCTCATTTCTGACTCCTCTCCACTTTCTACTCTTTTAGGAATGGCGAATGGAAGGAACAAGTTCATGCAACCAGATGAAGATACACCTTTTGGACGACACTTGAAGGAAGTCACTAAGTACTTGAACATTGGAATACCAAGCATCACCGGAACCTACAACGCCACACTACCAGAAGAGGAGAGCTGGAAGATTCAAGTTCAAATTCCAGGAGGGACGTTTACACCAGTCACTGAGCCTATAAAGTTTTCTTTTGAAGCACCAACCTGGAGTTTAGGGAAGAGCATGGCAGCCCACATCTCTATGGGACGCATTGGAGAAGTCTACCACAGGGAGCTTAAGGATACTATTTATCAGATTTGTGGACGCCGAGACGAGCAATGGGAGATGATCAGCACCAAGAAGGATGGATCAATTGCAGCTTTCATCCAGGAGCAAAACCAACACATTCATCGCCAGGAGAACCAGATGTGCTCAGACATGATAGATCTGAAGAAGGCATTGACCAAGATCAAGGAGTTGGAGGAAGAACTCAAGGCCACACGCAAGGATTATTTGGAGGAAACCGTCGCACTAGTAGGGAAGAATGACGACCTGGAGAAGAAGATTGGAGTATTCATGGGAAATCCAGCATCAAAAGGAGAAGATGATGAATGCGCTTGCCCGGATAACTACATCATCATCGACGACACCGACTCGGAACCAAGTGAAGATGACTTTGTTGATGAAGCTGGAGCAGATATCATGGAGTCTTCGACTGATCAAAATTTCTAGTAGACCACCATATCAGTAGTAGTATTCCCCCATGTATATAGTATAGTTCGAGCACTTTTGTAACGCTAGTTAGATCGATTGTGTGCATTGTTTGATTTGATTGAGTGATATTGATTGTGTTTGTCTCATGAGCATATGGGTAGTGTTTTCTCTCTAGACCTCATTCTATTTTAAACTCTCATCTTTTCTAAACCTATCAGATGCCTCCGAGACGCGACACCGGATTTGTTTTCCCACCGGAGATCACACAGTTGATTCAGCAGCAGAATGCCCTGATGCAAGTGTTAGTGCAGAGCCAAGGCAACAACAACAACAACAACAACCCACCACCACCACCTGTTGATCACTTAGCCCATTTCTTGAGGCTAAATCCGCCGGTGTTTTCCAGCAGCACCGAGCCGATTGTTGCTGATGATTGGCTCCGCAAAGTTGGAAGGGATTTGACCACTGCAGGATGCACAGATGCGGAGAGAGTGCGTTTTTCCGCACATCAGCTTGATGGACCCGCAGCATCATGGTGGGAGAATTACACAGCCACACACCCTATTAACACTGTCACATGGGACCAGTTTCAGCAAGCTTTCCGTACATCCCATGTTTCAGCAGGAGCTATGGCTATGAAGAAGCGTGAGTTTCGCAACCTACGCCAAGGAGGACGCACCGTAGGCCAGTATGTGGAGGATTTCAGTAAGTTAGCACGTTATGCACCCGATGACGTTGCTACAGATGCAGCCAAGTAGGAGAAGTTTCCGGAAGGACTGAATGATGAGCTGAGCATGCAGCTAGTGGTAGCAACCTTCAATAACTACCAGGAGTTGGTAGATAGAGCACTCATGATTGAAGGGAAGCAGCAGCAGATTGAAAACCGTAAGAGGAAGTATGGACAAGGGAAGTACAATTCTGGAGCTCAGCAGAAGCCACATTTTACCCCGAAATCGGGAGGGCAGTTTCAGCATACCCATGGAGGAGGTAGTTTGCACGACCATGATGGCTCCAAGAATGGTAATGGGAACGGAGGAAGCAATGGCCAGAACCGTACCAACCCTTCAACCCCAGCTAAGAGAGACCTGAGCCAAGTCACTTGCTTTAAGTGCCAGAAGACTGGACATTATGCCAATGAATGTCCTGAAGCCCAGAATGGTAATGGAAATGGAAGCTCTGGGAAGAAGCCGAACCCTTTCAACAAAGGACATGTGAACCACGTTTACGTGGAGGAGGTTGAAGCACAGCCTGATGCAGTAATAGGTAAGTTTTTGGTTAAGTCATTTACTGCACTCGTTCTTTTCGATACTGGTGCATCGCATTCATACATATCAAGGGGATTTGTGGATAAGTATAAGTTGCCCAACAAGGTTCTTAAAACACCTATGTTAGTAAGTTCACCAGGAGTAGAGTATATGGCAAGCCAAGGATGTTTTCAGATGCCATTGGCCATAGGTAGGCATGTTTTCCCCTCAGACCTAATAGTTTTGGAGTCGCAAGGTTTGGATGTAATTTGGGTATGGATTGGCTATCGATGTATGGAGGAAACATCGATTGCGCCAGTAAGACGATTTCGCTTACCACCCCAGAAGGAAGAAGGATTAAGTATGTATCCCGGCATATGCCGAAGAGAACTCAGGTGAATTCCTTATCAGGAGTTGTACAGGAGGAAGTACCAGTGGTGAAGGATTACCTGGATGTTTTTCCAGAAGAGTTGCCAGGCATGCCACCGGATAGAGACATTGAGTTTCTGATTGAACTTTTGCCAGGCACAGGGCCAATATCTAAGAGACCGTACAGGATGCCCGCAAAAGATTTGGAGGAAATTAAGAAGCAGATTAAGGAGTTACTGGATAAAGGCTATATTCGCCCAAGTTCGTCACCTTGGGGATCACCAGTACTTCTAGTGGAGAAGAAAGATGGATCGTTGAGGATGGTTGTTGATTATCGAGGATTGAACGAAGTGACCATCAAGAACAAGTACCCACTGCCGATGATCAATGATTTGTTTGACCGCTTACAAGGAGCTAAGGTATTTTCCAAGATCGATCTACAATCAGGATACCACCAGTTGAAGATTCGAGAGCAGGATATACCTAAGACGGCTTTTACCACCAGGTATGGGCTGTATGAGTATACCGTTATGTCATTTGGTCTGACTAACGCACCTGCCTATTTTATGAACCTGATGAACAAAGTGTTTATGGAGTTTTTGGATAAGTTCGTCGTGGTGTTCATTGATGATATTTTGGTCTACTCAAAGAATGAAGAGGAGCATAAGGAGCATTTGCGTTTGGTACTTGAGAAACTCAGAGAACATCAGTTATACGCCAAATTCAGCAAGTGTGAGTTTTGGCTGAAGGAAGTTGGATTCCTCGGACATGTTATATCCGGAGAAGGAATAGCAGTAGACCCCGCCAAAGTTGACACAGTAACAAGTTGGGAATCACCCACATCAGTTGGAGAGATCCGGAGTTTTCTTGGACTTGCAGGATACTACCGGAGGTTCATTGAGAATTTCTCAAAGATTGCAAAACCCATGACTGAGCTATTGAAGAAGGACACCAAATTCAATTGGACTGAGGAATGTGAAGCTAGTTTCCAAGAGTTGAAGAAACGATTGGTTACAGCTCCAGTGTTGATTCTGCCAGACCAACGCAAGGATTATGAAGTTTATTGTGACGCTTCACGTCGAGGACTTGGAGCAGTGCTTATGCAGGAAGGAAGAGTTGTTTCATATGCTTCACGACAACTTAAACCCCATGAGAAGAATTATGCCACGCATGATTTGGAATTAGCAGCCATAGTGCATGCGTTGAAGACATGGAGACATTTTCTCATCGGAAACCATTGTGAGGTGTACACGGATCACAAGAGTTTGAAGTACATTTTCACGCAGAAGGAGTTGAATCTCAGGCAGAGGAGATGGTTGGAGCTCATTAAGGATTATGATATGAGATTGCATTATCACCCAGGGAAGGCTAATGTAGTAGTAGATGCGTTGAGCCGCAAGAGCCATGTCAACACACTCATGACAGGAGAGTTACCCCAGGAGTTAGCCGAGGATCTTCGCGAGCTATGTTTGGAGATAGTTCCAAGAGGCTATTTAGCAACGTTGGAGATTCAGTCTACCCTGATGGAAAAGATCAGAGAAGCTCAGAAGACAGACAAGGAAATTAACGAGATAAAGGAAAAGATGAGCAAAGGAAAAGCCAAGGGATTTCGTGAGGATGAGCACAATACCTTATGGTTTGAGGACCGCGTTTATGTGCCGAATGATCCGGAGATCAGGAAGTTGATCTTGCAAGAGGCCCATGATTCACCGTACTCGATTCACCCAGGAAATACCAAGATGTATTTGGATTTGAAGGATACTTTCTGGTGGACCGGTATGAAGAAGGATATTGCGGAGTATGTAGCAGTTTGTGATGTATGTCAGAGAGTGAAGGCAGAACATCAGAAGCCAGCAGGATTGCTACAACCATTGCCGATACCCGAATGGAAGTGGGATAAACTAGGCATGGATTTTATCACGGGATTGCCCAGGACTCGTTCAGGCTATGACTCAATATGGGTTGTAGTCGATCGTTTGACGACAGTAGCTCATTTCATCCCAGTGAAGACCACCTACAGCAGTGCTAAGTTGGCAAAGATATACATGACCAGAATCGTATGTTTGCATGGAGTTCCGAGGACCATTGTATCAGATAGAGGAACCCAGTTTACCTCGAAGTTTTGGAATCAGTTACATGAAACTTTGGGAACCAGGCTAGAATTCAGTATAGCCTTTCACCCACAGACAGATGGACAGACCGAGAGAGTCAATCAGATTTTGGAAGACATGTTGAGAGCTTGTGCGCTAGATTATGGATCTAGTTGGGACGACAATTTGCCATATGCAGAGTTTTCTTACAACAACAGTTATCAAACCAGTTTGATGATGGCCCCTCTCGAAGCTTTGTACGGAAGGAGGTGTAGAACACCATTGTTATGGGATGAAGTTGGAGACCGTCAGTTGTTTGGACCAGATTTGATTAAAGAGTCTGAACAGAAAGTGAGGTTGATTCGTGATAGGCTCAAGGTAGCCCAGTCCAGGCAGAAGAGTTATGCGGATTCTAAATGTAAGGAGACAGTTCACGAAGTCGGAGACAGAGTTTACCTTCGAGTATCACCACTTCGAGGAGTGAAGCGCTTTGGAGTTAAGGGAAAGTTAGCGCCCCGTTTTGTAGGACCATACAGAGTTTTGGAGCGTATGGGAGAAGTTGCTTACAAGCTGGAATTGCCTGAAGGATTGTCAAGAGTTCATGATGTATTTCACGTTTCCCAGTTGAAGAAGTGCCACGCAGAGATGGCTGAGATACCACTGAGAGATACAGTGCCACTGGAAGCGATTCAGTTGGAAAGTGATTTGACCTATGAGGAGAAACCAGTTAAGATTCTTGAGTATGCCAGCCGAGTCACCCGCGGCAAGGTTATCAAGTTCTGCAAAGTTCAGTGGAGTCACCACACTGAGGATGAAGCCACCTGGGAGCGAGAGGAAGATCTACGGAAGAACCACTCTCACCTATTTTCTAGCCAACCCGAATCTCGAGGGCGAGATTCATCTTAAGGGGGTAGGTTTGTAACATCCCAAATTTTCAATTTGGAATGTTATACATTAGATCATCATTGCATATCATATTTTATTGCATTTTGGTTTGATCCTAGAAATTCTACGCAACTCAAGGACCCACGAAGAGAGTTGGGGATTTCGTTATTTTCGTATTTGAGATTTATCAAATTTTGAAAATAGGATCATTTGGTTTTATTTATTTTATCCTCAATTATTCCAATTATAAAAATATGAGAGAGGGAATAAAATGACTTTCCCAAAATATAGGAATATTGAAGATTTAATAAAAAAATCAAATAAGATTTTATTTCGGAAGTTTCGGATATTTTATTTGAATTTAGGAAAAATGTGCGTTTTTCAAAATTGCATTTAGGCCCCAAATAAATGTTCATTTTGTCCGGCTTGATTTTAGAAGCCGGGGAAAATTTATTTCGGGATTTTTGGGGTCCGTTTGGTATTTCTTTTAATCATTTTTCTGCGCGTAATTATTAAAAAAAACGAAACCGACTATGGGCCGTAACCGGTCAGGACTCCGCCTGACCGGGGCTTTATATAGCGCCGAGCCGGCCCAGCCCAAGGCCAAACCCTAGCCGCCTCGAGCCCCGCGCCGCCCCAGCCCGACCCCGCCGCCGCCCCGCCTTGCAGCCGCCGCACCGCCAGTCGCCGCCGTCGTCGCCGCCGCCGCCGCCCCTCGCCGTCCCACCGCCCGACCTCGTCGCCGGAGCCGCCGTCTCGCCGGAGCCGGAGGTAGCCGCCGGTTTTCTCACGAAAAACCGTTTGGTTTTTCCGCGGTTTTTCGTCGATTTTTTTAGATCCGTTTTTTTAGATCGGTTTTTTTTCGGTTTAGGTTAATTAGCGAGCGTTCGCTCGGTCGTTCGTTTTATTGAACGCGTTCGTGGTTTAGATCCAGTTAACGAACGTTCATTCGTTAATCTGTTCAACGTTTTTCTTTTCTCGGATTTATTCCGCGATTTTTCTGATCGCGATTTCTGATCAGATTTTCGAACTAGTATAACTTTTCGCTCGTTTATTGGAATCAGGCGATTCAAGCGCCTAGAGTTTCGTCTCGAAATTCTCTTTCCGTTTAACCAACTCAAACAAGTTTTCTGTTTCTGTAAAATTTTACCTAGGTCCAGATTAGTAAACGAAGTTTGTTTCTTTCGCCGTTTGACTTTCGTTGCTTCATTCGATTTGATCCTTTTTGCAAACCGGAGTTCTTAAGTTGAACTTTCTGGTTAGTTATCTTATTTGAGTTTTACCCGTGCATTAGATGAGTACTTATTGTTTGCTTGTTTGTTTACGATAGAGTACCCGGAGTGCGCCGCTTGCTACTTCGAATCGCTAGGTTTTGCGGATCATCAACAAGGCAAGTAACACTTTGATCATACCCCTTTTACTACCCAGTTTTATTGCATTAGATCAATCCTAAAACATTGCATGATTAGTATCTAGTTAAATTGTGGGTATTGGGAAGTAGAAGAGGTAGTACCTATCACCTCTTTCATTATCAAACCTTTGGGAGTTACTTCTACGTTTGCTTATATTGCTATGCTATGCTTGTAGACGTGGATTGGGTTTGAGAGATATTCACGACAGATGTGAGATTGTTAATTAATGGTTAACTTAAGGTGGCAACTAAAACTCACATCTGGGTGGATTGAGGTACCTGGGTATTCCAAGATTGCCTGTTTTTCTTTTGGACCGCCACCCAGGTTCAAAGGGATCATGAGATTTTTCATGCTAGAAACTTCCGTGTGCAGCCACAAGCTATTATGGGCTCTAGCATAGTTGATTAAGTTGTGTGAACTCTTACAGTGGTAGACTAGCATATGTAGGGGATGTAGGTGTACCGGTCTACCCATCGTAAGGTGCTAACGCTTCTGAAAGACTGTGTCTCGGTCATCCGTTTCTCAAACATCATGTAGTGCGAGAATCAAGCGGAGGTGATCGAGTCTTGTGGGGAAAAGTGCGCAAACCTCTGCAGAGTGTACAATCTAATCATGGTTAGCCGTGTCCCCGGTTATGGACATCTTGAGTATCTAGTACTTGGATTATCATGTGAATCTCATCATGTTACTTTAATTAATCTTGTTGGGTTAATGATGATACTTAATTGGGATTGAGATGCTGTCAACCATCTCAATGTTTAACAACCACCATGATAGTTAAATAAAATTTATTCCTTTGCAGTAGGGAAAAACTGGCTTTTCGCAAAACTGTAACCATAGAGCTTTCTACCAGCCATATATGCATGTAGTATAGCATTATTATGTTCATTATTCTCTATGTGTTACATTGCCAGCATATTCCATGTGCTAACCCGTTTCCGGGCTGCAACGTTTCATGTTGTAGACTTTTCAAACGACGAGTAAGGTGCCTTAGGTCGTGGTCTTATACTCAGTGATGTCGTTGGAGTTGATGGACTCACTATTCTTCCAAGTCTTCCGTTGTTATCGTATTAGATGGCCTTAAGCCATATTTATCATACTTATTCTCTTTTGAGATATTCGTTGTAATAAGTGTGTGATTGATACTCTGTTATAAATCCTCCATTTGTACTGTGCGTGTCAGCACTACTGATCCAGGGATGACACTGGTGCACAGCAGCACAGACTGTTTGAGGTCTGGTCGCTACACGTATGCCTTTTGGTTTATGTAATGCACCTGCTACCTTTCAAAGATGCATGATGGCTATATTCTCTGACTTTTGTGAAAAGATTTGTGAGGTTTCAATGGACGACTTCTCCGTTTTTGGATCCTCTTTTGATGATTGCTTGAGCAACCTTGATCGAGTTTTGCAGAGACGTGAAGAAACTAACCTTGTCTTGAATTGGGAGAAGTGCCACTTTAAGTTTCTGAAAGAGGCATTGGAGTTGATAAAGCCAAGGTTGATGCTATTGAGATGATGCCATGTCCCAAGGACATCAAAGGTATAAGAAGTTTCCTTGGTCACGCCGGCTTTTACAGGAGGTTCATTAAGGACTTCTCAAAAATTTCTCGGCCTCTGACTAATTTATTACAAAAAGATATACCATTTGTCTTTGATGATGATTGTGTAGAAGCATTTGAAATACTTAAGAAAGCATTGATCTCTGCACCTATTGTTCAGCCACCTGATTGGAATTTACCCTTTGAAATTATGTGTGATGCTAGTGATTATGATGTAGGTGTTGTTCTAGGGCAAAGAGTTGATAAGAAATTAAATGTTATCCAATATGCTAGGAAAACTCTAGACAATGCTCAAAGAAATTATGCTACTACTGAAAAAGAATTCTTAGCAGTTGTATTTGCTTGTGATAAGTTCAGACCTTATATTGTTGATTCTAAAGTAACTATTCACACTGATCATGCTGCTATTAAATATCTTATGGAAAATAAAGATGGTAAACCTAGAATTATTAGATGGGTTCTCTTGTTACAAGAATTTGATTTGCATATTATTGATAGAAAGGGAGCTGAGAACCCCGTTGCAGACAACTTGTCTAGGTTAGAAAATGTTCTTGATGACCCACTACCTATTGATGATAGCTTTCCTGATGAACAATTAAATGCCATAAATGCTTCTCATACTGCTCCATGGTATGCTGATTAGCTAATTACATCGTTGCTAAAATCATACCACCTAGTTTCACATACCAGCAAAATAAAAAGTTTTTCTATGATTTAAGACATTACTTCTGGGATGACCCACATCTTTATAAAGAAGGAGTAGATGGTGTCATTAGACGTTGTGTACCTGAGCATGAACAGGAATAGATCCTACGCAAGTGTCACTCCAAGGCTTATGGAGGACACCATGCTGGAGACAGAACTGCACATAAGGTATTGCAATCCGGTTTTTATTGGCCTACTCTCTTCAAGGATGCCTGTAAGTTTGTTTTATCTTGTGATGAATGCCAAAGAATTGGTAATATTAGTAGACGTCAAGAAATGCCTATGAATTATTCACTTGTTATTGAACCATTTGATGTTTGGGGCTTTGATTATATGGGACCTTTTCCTGCCTCTAATGGATACACACATATTTTAGTTGTTGTTGATTACGTTACTAAGTGGGTAGAAGCTATTCCAACTAGTAGTGCTGATCATAACACTTCTATTAAGATGCTTAAAGAAGTTATTTTTCCGAGGTTTGGAGTCCCTAGATATTTAATGACTGATGGTGGTTCACATTTTATTCATGGTGCTTTCCTAAAAATGCTTGCTAAATATGATGTTAATCATAGAATTGCATCTCCTTATCACCCACAGTCTAGTGGTCAAGTAGAACTGAGCAACAGAGAGCTCAAATTAATTTTGCAAAAGACTGTTAATAGATCTAGAAAGAATTGGTCCAAGAAACTTGATGATGCATTATGGGCCTATAGAACTGTATATAAAAATCCTATGGGTATGTCTCCGTATAAAATGGTTTATGGAAAAGCATGTCACTTACCTCTCGAGCTAGAACATAAGGCTTATTGGGCTATTAGGGAGCTCAACTACGATTTCAAACTTGCCGGTGAGAAGAGGTTATTTGACATTAGCTCACTTGATGAATGGAGAACCCAAGCTTATGAGAATGCCAAATTGTTTAAAGAAAAAGTTAAAAGATGGCATGACAAAACAATACAAAAGCGTGAGTTTAATGTAGGTGATTATGTATTGCTATACAACTCCCGTTTAAGATTTTTTGCAGGAAAACTTATCTCTAAATGGGAAGGCCCTTACGTTATCAAGGAGGTCTATCGTTCCGGTGCCATAAAAATCAACAACTTCGAAGGCACAAATCCGAAGGTGGTGAACGGTTAAAGAATCAAACATTATATCTCAGGTAATCCTATAAATGTTGAAACCAATGTTATTGAAACCGTAACCCTGGAGGAATACATAAGGGACAATTTCCGGAACGTTTCAGACTCCGAAAAGGAATAGGTATGTGGTACAGTAAGTAAACCGACTCCAAAACAGTTCTAATGGCA
Organism: Aegilops tauschii subsp. strangulata; assembly: GCF_002575655.3. NCBI lineage: Eukaryota > Viridiplantae > Streptophyta > Magnoliopsida > Poales > Poaceae > Aegilops > Aegilops tauschii. The sequence goes on from NC_053037.3 coordinate 396,071,173, forward strand.
ATTTTTCTCCGTTTGGAATATTTAGAAAAATAGAAAAATAAGAAGCAGTCCGGGAAGGACACGAGGCCTCCACGAGGGTGGAGGGCGCGCCCTACCCGCCTGGGCGCGCCCCTACCTCGTGGGCACCTCTTGCGCTCTCCGGATTCCGTTTTCTTGCACGATACATATTTTGGTCGGTAAAAATTCATTATATAATCTCCCGAAGGTTTTGACTCCCGTATCACGCAATTGTCCTCTGTTCTTGTTTCGAGCTGTTTTCTGTCAGGGTTGTCAAAGCCAGGCATCATGTCGTCCCCCTCCTCCAACAATGGTGACAACGATGCTTGGCTAATGAAGATAGAGCTGAAGAGGGAAGAACCCATGGAGATCAACAAGGATGAAGGGATCAAGAAGGCCACGGAGGACCAAGCTCCTGAAGACAACCTTCAACTTGATCACAATCTTCTCACCCCAACTGAGATCGAAGCTTTCAAGATGATTGAGTTGGCTCGTATTCAAAACAAGTATCTCACACGTGAAAATATTTTGTTGAAGGAGCATATCGTTGCACTCAAGGGCATTATCCGCAAGTTGGAGGACCTCTTGCGCTCGATGTGCGACTATCCATCATCACCTCCACCTTCTTCACCAGCAAAGGAGACATAATCACATGGGTATGGGCACTCCCCTTGGCAACTGGCAAGCTTGGGGGAGATGCCCCGGTATCGTATCACCACCACATCTCCTATCTTTACCGTTTCTCTTAGTTCGATCCTATTAGTAGTATCTTGATCTAGTAGAATAAAGTTTTGGTATGATCTAGTTTTGAGTTTTGCTTTATGATCTTTCTATGTAATCGAGTCCGTGAGCTATATAATAAAGATTACTGTTGAGTCAAGGGCTTGATTATCTTGCTATGATCTTGAGTGAATGAAAGAAAAGAGAAAAGAATAAAAGGAAACAAAGAGATCATATTGATCTTATTGAGAGTAATGACTTCACATAGGAAGAGTATGATGATTAAAAATTGTTGAGAGTTGACAAACATAGCTTTGGTCATCGTTGCGATTAATAGGAAGTAATAAAGAAAGAGCGGTTTCACATATAAATATACTATCTTGGACATCTTTTATGATTGGGAGCACTCATTAAAATATGACATGCTAAAGAGTTGATGTTGGACAAGGAAGACAACGTAATGGGTTATGCTTTCTTATATCTGAGATAAAGTATATTGTCATGGATCATCCAACATGTTGAGCTTGCCTTTCCCCCTCATGCTAGCCAAATTATTTGCACCAAGTAGAGATACTACTTGTGCTTCCAAAAACCCTTAAACCAGTTTCGCCATGGGAGTCGACCATACCTACCTATGGATTGAGTAAGATCCTTCAAGTAAGTTGTCATCGGTGCAAGCAATAAAAATTGCTCTATAAATATGTATGATTGATTGGTGTGGAGGAAATAAGCTTTATACGATCTTGTGATGTGGAAGAAATAAAAGCGACGGACTGCATAATAAAGGTTCATATCACAAGTGGCAATATAAAGTGACGTTATTTCGCATTAAGATTTTGTGCATCCAAACCTGAAAGCGCATGGCAACCTCTGCTTCCCTCTGTGAAGGGCCTATCTTTTATTATTACCTTCTACCTTATGCAAGAGTCATGGTGACCTTCACCTTTCCTTTTTACATTTTATCCTTTGGCAAACACAGGATGTTGGAAAGATCCTGATAGATATATCTAATTGGATGTGGGTTAGCATGAACTATTATTGTTGACATTACCCTTGAGGTAAAAGGTTGGGAGGCGAAACTATAAGCCCCTATCTTTCTCTGTGTCCGATTAAAACTCCGTAACCACAAGTATTGCGTTAGTGTTAGCAATTGTGAAAGACTAAATGATAGTTGAGTATGTGGACTTGCTAGAAAGCTCTGACATAGACTCTTTCTGATGTTATGATAAATTGCAATTGCTTCAATGACTGAGATTATAGTTTGTTGGTTCTCAATAAAGTTTCTGATTCATACTTTGCATTGTGAATAGATTATTACTTGAGCATAAGAAATCATATGACAATATCCATATATGTTGCTGTTATGAGAATAATCATGATGCCCTCATGTCCGTATTTTATTTTATCGACACCTCTACCTCTAAACATGTGGACATATTTATCGTTATCGGCTTCCGCTTGAGGACAAGCGAGGTCTAAGCTTGGGGGAGTTGATACGTCCATTTTGCATCATGCTTTTATATCGATATTTATTGCATTATGGGCTGTTATTACACATTATGTCACAATACTTATGCATATTCTCTCTTATTTTACAAGGTTTACATAAGGAGGGAGAATGCCGGCAGCTGGAATTCTGGGCTGGCAAAGGAGCAAATATTAGAGACCTATTCTGTACAACTCCAACAGTCCTGAAACTCCACGAAAGTTATTTTTGGAAATAATAAAAAATACTGAGTGGAAGAAATACGTCAGGGGGGCCTCCACCTGTCCACGAGGATGGGGGCGCGCCCTACCCCCCTGCGCGCGCCCCCTGCCTCATGGGCCCCCTGTTGGCCCTCCGGTGCCCATCTTCTGCTATATGAAGTCTTTCGTCCGAAGAAAAATCAGAAGCAAGCTTTCGAGACGAGACTCCGCCGCCACGAGGCGGAACCTTGGCGGAACCAACCTAGGGCTCCGACAGAGCTGTTCTTCCGGGGACACTTCCCTCCAGGAGGGGGAAATCATCGCCATCGTCATCACCAACGCTCCTCTCATTGGGAGAGGGCAATCTCCATCAACATCTTCACCAACACCATCTCCTCTCAAACCCTAGTTCATCTCTTGTATCCAATTCTTGTCTCTAAGTCTGGGATTGGTACCTGTAGGTTGCTAGTAGTGTTGATTACTCCTTGTAGTTGATGCTAGTTGGTTTATTTGGTGGAAGATCATATGTTCAGATCCTTTATGCATATTAATACCCCTCTGGAACATGAATATGCTTTGTGAGTACTTACGTTTGTTCCTGAGGACATGGGAGAAGTCTTCCTATTAGTAGTCATGTGAATTTGGTATTCGTTCGATATTTTGATGAGATGTATGTTGTCTATCCTCTAGTGGTGTTATTTGAACGTCGACTACATAACACTTCACCATTATTTGGGCCTAGAGGAAGGCATTGGGAAGTAATATGTAGATGATGGGTTGCTAGAGTGACAGAAGCTTAAACCCTAGTTTATGCGTTACTTCGTAAGTGGCTGATTTGGATCCATATGTTTCATGCTATAGTTAGGTTTACCTTAATACTTTTGTTGTAGTTGCGGATCCTTGCAATAGAGGTTAATCATAAGTGGGATGCTTGTCCAAGTAAGGGCAACACCCAAGCACCGGTCCACCCACATATCAATTTATCAAAGTACCGAACACGAATCATATGAATGTGATGAAAACTAGCTTGACGAGAATTCCCATGTGTCCTCGGGAGCGCTTTTCTCTATATAAGAGTTTGTCCAGCCTTGTCGTTTGCTACAAAAAGGATTGGGCCACCTTGCTGCACTTTATTTACTTTCGTTACTTGTTGCTCATTACAAATTATCCTATCACAAAACTATCTGTTACCTATAATGTCAGTGCTTGCAGAGAATACCTTGCTGAAAACCGCTTATCATTTCCTTCTGCTCCTCGTTGGGTTCGACACTCTTACTTATCGAAAGGACTACGATAGATCCCCTATACTTGTGGGTCATCACCCTCCATCTTAGAGATGGTTTATTCGTGAGCCTCGATCATGTCATTGGCTTCACCAAGTTGTTCCAAGAGAGCAACAAAGTGCTTCTTGGATTTACCCTTGAGCTTACTCATAAAAGACTCAAATTCATTTTCCTCCTCATTAGACCCCTCATTTTCATCAATGCAATCCGTCAAAGAAGGATTAGTAATGATGATAGTTTTGATGTTGGGGGTTACCTTGTTGGTGGCTTTGGCCATGACACACTTGGCGGTGATGTTCTCATTGGGTGAGTCGAGGAGAGACACCCTTGGAGTTGTCGCAATGGCAACGGAGGCCATGGCAACCGACTCACCGTCTTCATCATCATCATCATCCTCATTGTACTCTTCTTGTGCCACCAACCCCTTGGGAGGAGTTTTCTTGGTGAAGTTGCCCTTGTTGGGGAAGGACTTGGCCTTGTCTTTTCGGATGAGCTTGCCACCATTGTCTTCCCTCTTCTCATATGGGCACTCCGCAACAAAGTGGCTCACAATTCTACAATTATAGCAAGTCCTCATTCATTGCTTGCCTTTCGCGCCACTTGAGTTGTTCTTGTTGAAGTGGGGCCTCGTGTTCTTCTTGCTCCAAAATTGCCTTGAAGCGAGAGCCATGTGCTCATGATAAGCATATTTTGTATCTTCGGGATTGCTCTCCTCTTCTTCCTCTTCATCCTCTTCTTCCACACTAACCTTGGCCTTCAAAGCAAGGTTGGGCTTCTTAGCTCTTTGAGAACGCAACACTGCATTGTCGGCGGTCTTGTCCAAGATCCTCATTGCCACAAACTCATCCAACACTTCACTTGAGGACAAGGTGTGGAAGTCCGGCCATTGACGGATGACGGAGGACATGGCCTTGTGCTAAGGCATCATGGCCTTGAGGAACATGCGCTTGATCCAATTATCATCCGTATCCTTGCTCCCATGATCTCGGAGTGAGACTGTGAGAGTGGTAAACCTCCGGTAAAGCTCACGGGGTTCTTCATCTTCATTCATTGCAAACTCATCGGCTTCATCCTGCACCACTTCATAGTTGGAGCGTTGAATGCTTGCGCTTCCCTTGTAGAGATAGACAACATGGTGCCATGCTTCCTTGGCCATGGTGAAAGGTCGGAGATGTGCAAGATCTTCGGATGGAATTGCATCTTGGATGATGAAGAGAGCATTCTCGTTGAATTGATGGTCTGCGGGTTCTATAGGGGTGAAGTTGCTTGGGTCATGCGGATAAAAACCTTGCTCAATGATTCTCCAAAGATTAGTATTAACATGATTTAAATGACATTTAAAGTGATAAACCCAGGCGTCAAAATCCTCATTTTTCACAATCTTAGGAGGAGAGCCAGCATGATTTAAATGAGTGGAGGGAATGGATGTCAAAGCTTGCATCGACGTAACCCTTCACGACAAACTCTTTATCACCTCCATAACCGAGAAATATTTCCTCAGTCCTCTTAGGTAACTAAGGATAAATTTTGACCGCTATCTAGTGATCTACTCCTGGATCACTATTGTACCCCCTTGCCAAACTCATGGCAAGGTACACAATAGGTGTGGTACACATCATGGCATACTTTATAGAACCTATGGCTGAGGCATAGGGAATGACTTTCATTCTCTCTCTATCTTCTGTCATGGTCAGATTTTGAGTCTTACTCAACTTCACACCTTACAATACATGCTAGAACTCCTTCTTTGACTGATCCATTTTGAACTCCTTCAAAATCTTTTCAAGGTATGTACTCATTGAAAATATTATCAAGCGTCTTGATCTATCTCTATAGATCTTGATGCCCAATATGTAAGCAGCTTCACCGAGGTCTTTCATTGAAAAATTGTTATTCAAGTATCCTTTTATGCTATCTAGAAATTCTATACCATTTCCAATCAGGAATATGTCATCCACATATAATAGTGAAAGGATCGATATAGTTGACTAGAGGGGGGGGGTGAATAGGCAACTAACAAATTTTAGCTTTTCTTTGCCAATTTAAACTTTGCATCAAAGTAGGTTGTCTAGATATGCAGCCAGGTGAACAACCTATATGATGCAACAACAACAAACACACAAGAAAGCAAGGGAACAACACAATATAAGCTTGCACAAGTAAAGGTACGAGATAACTAAGAGTGGAGCCAGTGAAGATGAGGATGTGTTACCGAAGTTCCTTCCCTTTGAGAGGAAGTACGTCTCCGTTGGAGCGGTGTGGAGGCACAATGCTCCCCAAGAAGCCACTAGGGCCACCGTATTCTCCTCACGCCCTCACACAATGCGAGATGCCATGACTCCAATATTGGTGCCCTTGGAGGCGGCGACCGAACCTTTACAAACAAGGTTGGGGCAATCTCCACAACTTAATTGGAGGCTCCCAACAACACCACGAAGCTTCACTACAATGGAATATGGCTCCGCGGTGACCTCAACCGTCTAGGGTGCTCAAACACCCAAGAGTAACAAGATCCGCAAGGGATTAGTGGGGGGAATCAAATTTCTCTTGGTGGAAGTGTAGATCGAGGCCTTCTCAACCAATGCCTAGAAAATCAACAAGTTTGATTGGCTAGGGAGAGAGATCGGGCGAAAATGGAGCTTAAAGCAACAATGGAGCTTGGGGATGGAAGAGGTGGTCAACTCGGAGAAGAAGACTCCCGTTATATAGTGAAAGAACAAATCCAACCGTTATCCACCAACTCAGCCTGCGACACGCGGTACTACCGCACCATACAAGCGGTACTACCGCACGGGTCCACGATACTACCGCGAAGAACTGCGGTACTACCGCTGGCACGGTAGGGGCTAGAACCAGCCCGTAAGCGCTAAGGCAGGGAGCGGTAGAACCGCTGGCGCGGTACTACCGCAAGGCGGGACTAGTCTAGGCTGGGAAGGCACGGACATATAAAAAGACATCCGTGACTACTTCCGCTGAGTTTTGAACTATGCAAAAATCCGACACGGTACTACCGCAAGCTTGGAGCGGTACTACCGCATAGGGCACGGATGTAAAAAATTACATCCGCCCCTACTTCCGCTCATGCTGCTGCGCCTGGCCAGAGCCCATGGTACTACCGTGCCAACAGAGCGGTACTACCGCGTAGGGCACAGATGTAAAAAATTACATCCGCCCCTACTACCGCTCGAGCAGCTGCACCTGGCCTGAGGCCACGGTACTACCGCTCCCAAGGAGCGGTACTACCATGAGCACCTGCGGTACTACCGCAAGAGCCTGCGGTACTGCCGCTCCGAAGAGCAGTACTACCGCATGCCCCAGATCAGCAACAGTAGGAGTCCTTCATTGTGCACAGACACAGAGAGATGGAGGATGCTCCAAAGAGCCAAAAGGAAAGGTGGTGCAAAAAGGAACAGATGTGTACGTGTTGATTCCACCCAAACCCTTCCAACACGGACCCCCTCTTAATAGTACGGCTTTCCTATGACTCAAATCCACCGAAAAGAAACGTAGAGAAACGCCGTCATCAATAAGCTCCGAGAGGCACCAAATCGTCTTGTGCTTAGACATGGTATATCTGAAATGCTTACTGCACACGATTAGTCTGCAAAAGCATTGTCATCAATCACCAAAACTACTGAGGGATAAATATGCCCTTACAAATATCAGAAATGCTACAGAGCTCCCACTCACTTTCTTGTAAATACAGGCTTCACCGTAAGTCTATATAAAACCATAAGCTTTGATCACCTCATCAAAGCATATATTCCAACTCCGAGATGCTTGCACCGGTCCATAGATGGATCGCTAGAGCTTGCACACTTTGTTAGCACCTTTAGGATCGACAAAACCTTCTGGTTGCATCATATACAACTCTTCTTTGAGATATCCATTAAAGAATGCAGTTTTGACATCCATTTGCCAGATTTCATAATCATAAAATGTGGCAATTGCTAACATGATTCGGACGGACTTAAGCGTCGCTACGGGTGAGAAAGTCTCATTGTAGTCAACATCTTGAACTTGTCGAAAACCTTTTGCGACAAGTCAAGCTTTGTAGACAGTAACATTACCATCAGCGTCAGTATTCTTCTTGAAGATCCATTTATTCTCTATGGCTTGCCTATCATCGGGCAAGTCCACCAAAATCCACACTTTGTTCTCATACATGGATCCTATCTCAGATTTCATGGCCTCAAGCCATCTATCGGAATCTGGGCTCATCATAGCTTCTTCATAGTTCGTAGGTTCGCCATGGTCTAATAACATGACTTCCAGGACAATATTACCATACCACTCTGGTGCAGAACGTGCTTTGTTCGACCTACGAAGTCTAGTAGTAACTTGATCTGATGTTTCACGATCATCATCATTTGCTTCCTCTCTAGTTGGTGTAGGCATCACGGGAACAGATTTCTCTAATGTGCTACTCTCCAATTCGAGAGAAGGTACAATTACCTCATCAAGTTCTACTTTCCTCCCACTCATTTCTTTTGAGAGAAACTTCTCTAGAAAGGTCCCATTCTTAGCAACAAAGATCTTGCCTTTGGATCTGTGGTAGAGGGTGTACCCAATAGTTTCTTTAGGGTATCCTATGAAGACGCACTTCTTCGATTTAGGTTCGAGCTTATCAGGTTGAAGCCTTTTGACATAAGCATCACATCCCCAAACTTTAAGAAATGACAGCTTAGGTTTCTTGCCAAACCATAGTTCATATGGTGTCGTCTCAACGGATTTAGATGGTGCCCTATTTAACGTAAATGGAGCTATCTCTAATGCATAACCCCAAAATGATAGTGGTAAATCAGTAAGAGACATCATAGATCACACCATATCTAATAAAGTACGGTTATGACGTTCAGACACACCATTATGTTGTGGTGTTCCAGGTGGCATGAGTTGTGAAACAATTCCACATTGTTTTAAATGAAGGCCAAACTTGTAACTCAAATATTTGCCTCTGCGATCAGATCGTAGAAACTTTATTTTCTTGTTACGATGATTCTCCACTTCACTTTGAAATTCTTTAAACTTTTCAAATGTTTCAGACTTGTTTTTCATTAAGTAGATATATCCATATCTTCTTAAATCATCTGTGAAGGTTAGAAAATAACGATACCCGCCGCATGCCTCAATACTCATAGGACCGAATACATCGGTATGTATTATTTCCAATAAGTCATTAGCTCGCTCCATTGTTTCGGAGAACGGAGTTTTAGTCATCTTGCCCATGAGGCATGGTTTGCAAGTATCAAATGATTCATAATCAAGTGATTCCAAAAGTCCATATGTATGGAGTTTCTTCATGCGCTTTACACCAATATGACCTAAACGGCAGTGCCACAATTATGTTGCACTATCATTATCAACTTTGCATCTTTTGGCATCAATATTATGAATATGTGTATCACTACAATCAAGATTCAACAAGAATAGACCACTCTTCAAGGGTGCATGACCATAAAAGATATTACTCATATAAATAGAACAACCATTATTCTCTGATTTAAATGAATAACCATCTCGCAATAAGCATGATCCAATCATATTCATGCTCAACGCAAACACCAAATAACATTTATTTAGGTCCAACACTCATCCCGAAGGTAGAGGGAGTGTGCGATGGTGATATCAACCTTGGAATCACTTCCAACACACATCGTCACCTCGCCCTTAACTATTATCTGTTCATTTTGCAACTCCTGTTTCGAGTTACTAATCTTAGCAACTGAACCGATATCAAATACCCAGGGGCTACTATGAACACTAGTAAAGTACACATCAATAACATGTATATCAAATATACCTTTGTTCACTTTGTCCTCCTTCTTATCTGCCAAGTATTTGGGGCAGTTCCGCTTCCAGTGACCATTTCCTTTGTAGTAGAAGCACTCAGTTTCAGGCTTGGATCTAGCTTTGGGTTTCTTCATGGGAGCGGCAACTTGTTTGCCATTCTTCTTGAAGTTCGCTTTCTTTCCCTTTTGCCATTTTTCTTGAAACTAGTGGTCTTTTTAACCATCAACATTTGATGCTCCTTGATTTCTACCTTCGCCGGTTTTAGCATCACGAAGAGCTCGGGAATCGTTTTTGTCATCCCTTGCATATTATAGTTCATCACGAAGTTCTAGTAGCTTGGTGATAGTGACTAGAGAATCTGTCAATCACTATCTTATCTGGAAGATTAACTTCCACTTGATTCAAGCAATTGTACTACCCAGACATTCTGAGCATATGCTCACCGGCTGAGCTATTCTCCTCCATCTTGTAGGCAAAGTACTTGTCAGAGGTCTCATACCTCTTGACAGGGGCAAGAGTCTGAAATACCAATTTCAGCTCTTGGAACATCTCATATGTTCCATAGCGTTCAAAACGTCTTTAAAGCCTCGATTCTAAGCCGTAAATCATGGCGCACTAAACTATCAAGTAGTCATCATATTGAGCTTGTCAAACGTTCATAACGTCTGCATCAGCTCTTGCAACAGGTCAGTCACCTAGCGGTGCATCAAGGACATAATTCTTCTGTGTAGCAATTTGGATAATCCTTAGATCACGGACCCAATCCGCATCATTGCTACTATCATCTTTCAACTTAGTTTTCTCTAGGAACATATCAAAAAATAGGGGAGCTATATCATGAGCTATTGATCTACAACACAGATATGCAAAACTATTAAGACTAAGTTCATGATAAATTGAGTTCAGTTAATCAAAATTACTAAAGAACTCCCACTTAAATAGACATCCCTCAAGTCATCTAAATGATACGTGATCCAAATCAACTAACCCATGTCTGATCATCACGTGAGATGGGGTAGTCATCAATTGTGAACATCTCTATGTTGATCATATCTACTATATGATTCACGTTCGAACTTTCGGTCTCCAGTGTTCCGAGGCCATGTCTGTACATTCTAGGCTCGTCAAGTTTAACCCAAGTATTCCGCATGTGCAAAACTGTCTTACACCCGTTGTATGTGAACGTAGAGTCTATCACACCCGATAATCATGTGGTGTCTCAACACGACGAACTGTAGCAACGGTGCATACTCAGGGAGAACACTTTTATCTTGAAATTTAGTGAAGGGGTCATCTTATAATGCTACCGCTGTACTAAGCGAAATAAGATGCATAAAAGATAAAAATCAGATGCAATCAAAATATGTAACATGATATGGCCATCATCATCTCGTGCTTTCGATCTCCATCTCCAAAGCATCGTCATGATCTCCATCGTCACCGGCTCGACACCTTGATCTCCATCATTGCGTTGTGGTCGTCTCGCCAACTATTGCTTCTACAACTATTGCTAACACATAGTGATAAAGTAAAGCAATTACATGGCATTTGCATTTCATACAATAAAGAGACAACCATAAGGCTCCTGCTGGTTGCCTGATATCTTACAAAACATGATCATCTCATACAATAACGTATATCACATCATGTCTTGACCATATTGTAGGATCGAAAGTATGTCTAGAGGGGGGGTGATTAGACTACTTGACCAAATAAAAATCTTGCCTTTTCCCAATTTTAAGTCTTGGCAGATTTTAGCAACTTAGAACAAGTCAAGCAATCAACCTACACATGCAAGTATAAGAGTATAGTAGCGGAATGTAAGACATTGCACATGAAGGTAAAGGGAGGAGTTTGGAGGGAGCAAATGCAATGTAGACGCGGAGATTTTTTCCGTGGTTCCGATAGGTGGTGCTATCATACATCCACGTTGATGGAGACTTCAACCCACAAAGGGTAACGGTTGCGCGAGTCCACGGAGGGCTCCACCCACGAAGGGTCCACGAAGAAGCAACCTTGTCTATCCCACCATGGCCATCGCCCATGAAGTACTTGCCTCACTAGGGTAGATCTTCACGAAGTAGGCGATCTCCTTGCCCGTACAAACTCCTTGGTTCAACTCCACAATCTTGACGGAGGCTCCCAAGTGACACCTAACCAATCTAGGAGACACTACTCTCCAAAAGGTAATAGATGGTGTGTTGATGTTGAACTCCTTGCTCTTGTGCTTCAAATGATAGTCTCCCCAACAATCAACTCTCTCTCACAGATTTGGATTTGGTGGAAAGATGATTTGAGTGGAAAGCAACTTGGAGAAGGCTAGAGATCAAGATTTATGTGGTTGGAATGGAATATCTTGACCTCAACACATGAGTAGGTGGTTCTCTCTTAGAAAATGTCTGCTGGAAGTATAGGCATGTTCTGATGGCTCTATCCATGAATGAAGAGTGGGTGGAGGGGTATATATAGCCTCCACACAAAATCTAACCGTTACACACAATTCACCAAACTCGGTGGGACCGAATCAGAAAACTCGGTCAGACCGATTCAGTTTAAAATGTGAATGTTAGGCTTTTCGGTGGGACCGACATGTCAACTCGGTGGGACCGATTTCATTAGGGTTAGGGCATACCATAATCTCGATGAGACCAATTACACAAACTCGGTGAGACCAACTTTGGTAATAAGCTAACCAGAGAGTTGGTCAGGCAAACTCGGTGGGACCAATTCACTCATTTCGGTGAGACCGAAATGTTACGAAGGGGAAACATAGAGTTTGCATTGCGAACTCGGTGGGACCGATCGCTCATCTCGGTTAGACCAAAAGGTTATGAAGGGAAACAGAGAGTACGCAATCCCATCTCGGTGAGACCGAGATCCCTATGGGTGAGACCGAAGTGACTAGGGTTTCTGGCAGTGGCTATGTCAAAAGAACTCGGTGGTGCCGGATAGATTAAATCGGTGGGGTCGAGTTTGACTTTTGGTTTATGACATATGTGGATATGAGAAAGTGGTTGAGCCTTTTTGGAGCATATCACTAAGCATTTTGAGCAAGCAAGCCATTAAGCAACACCTCATCCCCTTTTAATAGTATTGGCTTTTCCTATGGACTCAATGTGATCTTGGATCACTAAAATGAAAAATGTAGAGTCTTGAGCTTGAGCCAATATGTGTCCTTAGCATTTTGAGGGGTCCACATTCCTAACCCATGCCATGCCAATCATTGAACTTTCTGAAATGATCATCTTTGAATAGCATTAGTTCAATGAGCTATATGTTGTTAGTAATTACCAAAACCACCCAGGGATAGTTGCACTTTCAGTCTCCCCCTTTTTGGTAATTGATGACAACATATAGATCAAAGCTTCGACAAATGATAATAAGATTTAAAATACATCTTTGCTTTGAGAAGTATGTGATAAGCAAGAGCTCCCCCTAAATTTGTGCATTATTTAATATTTGCTTTTGAATGCAAATGCACAATCGATTAGGATCATGGGTTACTCTTCCATGTCACATACATCTTGGTGGAGCGCTCAAAATTATAGGGATTAAAACATGCACTCATCACCATGCAAAGTGAATGATCATATATGGGATATAAGAGATAATATCATCCTAGCAAACATTAAAGTATGATATGATCAAACACATGATCATATAAGTATCTCACACACAGACATAATATCAAACAAGCACACACAAAATTATCTACCAAAACGCAAGAGAGACAAAGAAAGCAACAGTCTCTCTTGAAGCCTATGATCTATACATTTCTCCCCCTTTGGCAACAAGTTACCAAAAAGTTTGAAAATGCATAGTGCTATGCGTCTCTCAGGCTTGGTCTTCGGGAGGTGGTCTAGAGAGAACTCCAAGGACGAAGGCATCAGTTGATGTAGCTGGAGCTGGTGGAGTGGCTGCTGGAGGTGGTACTAAAGCTGTTGCTGCTGGTGCAGATGAAGTAGCTCTAATATCTGGCACTAGCACTACAGCTGACCTCTGACCTCTTGGCACTCGCTGAAAAGCATCTGTAGTTGCATGTCCTCTCTTCTCCTCTGCTTCCTCCTGGAGCTGCTCAACTGTAGTCTGTATCTCAGTGACTTTCATATCAAGATCATAGAACTTTGCTTCTATAATCCTCTCCAAGCTCTCCTGATTCTGAGTCAGGGTGGCCAAGCCCTTCTCAATCCTCAATGTTGCTTGAATAAGATAAGCTAGTTGATCTTGTTTGCTCTTCAAGAACACTTCAGATGCCTCCTCAACACTCGGGATCCTTGCAACTTTTTCTGCCTTTGCTTTTGCTCTCTTCTCTTGTGCTTGCACTGATGAAGGGTCATCCTCATTCATCACAACTGTGTTGTCTTCAAATTCTGGGTGTAAAGGTAAATGCTCCTTGTCCAACAAGTAAGTGCCTGTGCCCATCTTGGAGTTGATGAGCACCTGAATGTGTGGAGCATACACACAAGATCTTTTCTGATCAGCAGCTGTCCTTTTGATTGTCTCTACAATAAGACTCATGACCTTGAATTTTTGAGCAACATCAAATATATGCAGCAAGTTGATGGAATGTCCTCTGATCATCTTGTGATCTCCAGATTTCGGTAACATAGTATGCCTTAAGATGGTGTTGATTGTAGGCAGACCAGACAAAAAATAATGTACAGATCCAAACTTGTGTCTCTCCAATGCTTTGTCTGGGATCTCTTTGTACATATTTGCCATGGAGTTGTGGTCTTTCTTCTTCTTGGCATACACATCCAAATCATCCTCATGCTCTTCTGGGGCATTGATCAACTTGACCCACTCATCAACAGTTGATTGGTACCTTGTACATTCAGACATCCACACTATTCTCCCATCTGGATAGAAATGAGCAGTGGAGTAAAACTGCATGATGAGTTCATCATTCCATTTGGTAAGATTCTGTCCAACAAACTTGTCAACTCCACAAGCCTTGAAGCTCTCATGTACACCTGGGAAGTGATCTTCATTCTCATCAATATATTCCCAATCAACCCACTTCATATCACATACAATAGGTTTCTTGTCCAACAGAATGGTCTCATAGAAGTCTTGTTGTTCTTTGGTGTGGAACCTGTAGTCCACTACAGTTCTCCTTCTCACAGCATAAGGATCATTCTGCCTCCAAAGTCTGAGACCAGCATCCTTCCTGATGTTCATGTCCTCTGCCACTGGATGAGTGTCATTGTGGTCTGGAATCTTTGGTTTGAGTTTTCTCAGCACTAGGGCTTCATCATCTTCTTGTTCCATCTCTGGCACTGGGGCCTTGTTCTTTTCTTCAGCTGGTATGTTCCTGGTGCTTCTCTTGGTCTTAGAAGGCTTCTGAGTTTGAGCAGTAGCTTCGGGAGCAGTTTTGGGCTTTGATGGAGCAGCACCTGACTTGATAGCATCACCCATGAGCTTCTGGGACTTGGGTGCTAGAGCAGCATCCTCTTCCTCTTCCTCTTCTTCATCTGAAGAATGCTTCTCAAATTCAGCCATGGGGTCCACCTTCTTGCACCATCTTCCCCTCTTTCTCTCCTTTTTCTTATCCTCACCAGCATCCTCTCCTCCAATTGATTTGGAGGGTTCCTGAGTGGAGGCCCTGGCCTTAGACATTGGGACTCTCTTTGCAGGTACCTTCTTGTGCAACCCAGGCTTGGTTGCAGCAGCAGTGCCATACTCCTTCTTCAGGACTTTCTTTTTGGAGCTCACTTCCTCCTCTGTAGCCACATAGTCCTCATCCTCAGAATATGAGGTTCTCTTCTTCCTTGTTCTGGTGGCTGCCTTTGGCAAATTACTGGGAGTGCTCCTGCTGCCCTCATCATAGCCGCTTGAGGGACTAGTGCCCTCACTCATTTGCACTTGCTCTACAGATCTGTTCTGGCTGTCACTCTAGTCAGACATCTTGGCAAGCAAACTGACAGCAAACCCTGTGAATAGATATAGATGAGGTATAATGGATGAGCATCACAAAGTACAGAGTTTTTTTAAAACAGATGAGTCAAAAACTTAGTTTTAGTTCTCCACAGAAAGCATTTCGGAGCTACCGATTTGATAAACTCGGTGATACCGAAGCAACTTTTGGAGTCTAAACTAGTGAACTCGGTCAGACCGAGCCACAGTTCGGTGGCTCCGAGATTGCTAGGGTTTCACTGAGAGTTGAACTCGGTCGCACCAATTTGCAATTTTCGGTCAGACCGAAAAGCGCATGTGCAATGGCCTAAGCCAAATCGGTGAGACCGATTTCTACAACTCGGTCGGTCCGAGATGAGTTCGGCGGAGACCTAACCCTAAATTTTTGAATCAAACCTAACCTAAGGATATTTTCTCTGGATAGATTGATTTCATATGTGGTAAAGATCATGGCAAAGCAATGTGCTAGGAATCGGAGTAAGGGACTAGCACAAAGATCGAACTCATACCCTAGCTCGGCGGTGAGTTCGCTACGGCGACAACGGCGGGGCAGAATCCCGTTGACGGTGACGGAGACCAGCGGCGGGAGGTTGCTGGCGACGAGGAGACGATCTGGAGACCCGAGGCGGCAGAGCAGGACACGCGCGGGCTGAGGAGTTTTGAAGAAATTTTCAAAATCTCACCCGTGGGTATATATATCCCGACCCTGGCGGTGCCGAGTGGAACAACTCGGTGGCAACGAGATGCAGAATCGCAAGCGGTTACTGCAACTCGGTGTGACCAAAAATTTCAAATCGGTTGCACCGAGATTGAAAACCTATATCAACTCAGTGAACTCGGTGTGACCGAAGTGGATGAATCGGTCATACCGAAATGCATAGAGAGGTTTTGGAAGTTTAAGCCTATGATGAATCGGGGACTCCGAGTGCTCCTCACACAGAGTGGTTCGAATCTGACTTGATCAAACTTTGTGATGTAGCATGAATAGAGTTTGAGACGAGAAAAGCATAGATAACTAGAGGAAGTTCTTAAGCATTCTTGTCCATCCACTTGGCAAAAGAAAAAGAGCCAATCAATCAAAGCAACAAGTGGATGTCCTCGAATGAGTAACATATGCAATCAACATGCTCACACAATAAAATGGCAAATGAAATATGTGACAAAGCATGCACAAACACTCTAGCATCTATCAAGCAATTGGCGATGACTAGGTCATATATATATATATATATATATATATATATATATATATATATATATATATATATGAGTATATTGACTTAGGAGTCAAATGAGAACATTTGATCATAGGTCATACTCATCATTTAAGCACAAGTGGGGTTACCACTTTTACATAAAGCATTGTTGTGTTCACATCATTAGAGTTGCTTTAGCTCAATTGATTAGAGTAAAGCTCCCCCTAGATGTGATATCCCCCCTAAGAGGGATGAACTAACCTTGGGTTTTGTCGAGGATGAGTTCATGTAGATGTTGAAGATGTGGATGCTCAATGTTGATGTAGATCATTCGGAGCAAACCATTGGAGTGAGTTGCACTTTCAATACCTACACGGGTTAGTCCCACAAGGAACAAACAAGGACATCCATAGACATAGAGTGAAGTACACACAAGATGATGTCCATGAAAGCATTAGGTTACCTTGTCCCTTGTCTTACCAACAAGAGGGTTTGTGACTCCTTGAACTAGTGCAAGATGTGGAAGTTGTTTGCACTTGTCCTTGCCAAAATTATATGAGTGAAGTATGTTGGCGGAGTCACCCCCAAGAACTCTCTAGTTCTTCTTCTTCGGGATCCACATCATCTTGATGGGAATCCTTGGAGTTGTAGTCGTACTTGGCATAGTAGAACTTGATATAGTCTTGGGAACCCCCTTGACCAAGGCCTTAGGAGCTTCTTCAAATGCATCAATCTCCTCTTGAAGCTTGTCCTTGCCTTTTTGCTTGTGGTCTTGTGGTGGAAGATCATATTTAGCTTGTGTCCCTTGGAAAGAAGTAGGATCATACTTCTCTTGTTGAGGAACAAACTTCGTCTTGGGGTATTGATCTTCTTCCCACTCAACTCCATTGGCATTGAACTTTCGTTCAAAACCAACACCTTGATTCTTTCGGTGCCTTCCTTGCTTGCATACAATTTCCTCAAATTGCTTACTCCCGGCAAGGCTCTTGTAAACACCTTTCTCTATAATTCCCTTCAATAAGATATTTTCTTGCTCAAGTGTAACTTGGCTAAGAGAATCATTAGTGGAATCAAGAGAACTACTAGAAGCAACAATATTGGATTTAACATGATCATTGTTACTACTAGAAGAAGAATCTTTCTTACTCTTATTGCTAGACTTAACTTGTGGCATGTAAGTAGACAAGAGTAAACACTTGGCAATGTAAGAAGAACTTTTCTTGCGAAGATCATCATTGATTGCTTTTAAGAACCCATGCTCTTGCTCAATGTTGAGTTTTTCAATGCAGAGCTTCTCATGAGTCTTTAAAAGCTCTCGATGGTTTTCCAAGGTAGTTTCATGAGCTAACTTAGGAGTGTTTAGTTCTGTAGTTAGATGCTCAATGTCCTTCTTATCATCATCAATCGTTTTATCTTTATTATCATGATTAATAGCAAGTTCATCATAGTTTTCATCACTAGAGTTGTCAACAAGTAAATCATCATCACCTAGCAAGTCATCTTCATCACTATTGAAATCAACATACTCGGGGTGTGATACCTTTGGGCCTTTAGCCATGAAGAATCTTCCAATATCTTCATTTGGTGAGTCAAATATGTCGTAGGAGTTGGTTGACACAAGTGCTAGACCGGCAACACCTTCATCTTGAGTATATTCGGAGTCGGAGTGATAACTTCTTTCGGAGTGATGGTCGGAGTCGGAACCAGATATCCATTGACCAACATGAGCTTGATGTCTTCGTTTTGTGTAGCTCCTTGATGATTTGTCCTTCCTTTCTGAATCCTTGCTTCTCCGAGAGGTTCTTCGTTCATAACGATCATCTCTTCTCCTTCTCTCTCTTGGTGGTGGTTCTTCTCTTCTACTTCTTCTTTTGGGTGAATCTTCTCTTCTTTTGTAGGGAGCCGTACACTCATTGGAGTAGTGTCCGTGTCTTCCTTAATTGTAGCAATTACGTTCACGACTAGAAGATCTTTTGTCATTGTAGGACCTTGACTTGGAACTTCTTTCCTTGCTTCTACTCTTGTAGAACTTGTTGAAGTTCTTCACCATTAGGCTCAACTCCTCATTGAAGGTTTGTTTCTCACTTGATGATGTAGGAGTATCACATGAGGCTTTGTAAGCAACACTTGACTTGTTGTGAAGCTCTTCCTTATCCTTGAGTGACATCTCATGGGCAACAATTCTTCCAATGACTTCCGTAGGCTTTAGATCTTTGTAATTGGGCATCATTTGGATCAATATGCACACGGTATCATATTTTCCATCCAAGGCTCTTAGGATCTTCTTGATGATGAATCTATCGGTCATCTCTTCACTTCCTAAGCCGACAATCTCATTTGTGATGAGAGCAAGCCTAGAGTACATTTCAGCGACACCTTCACCATCCTTCATTTTGAACTTGTCAAGTTGACTTTGAAGCACATCCAATTTGGATTCCTTGACGGAGTCGGTACCCTCATGCATATCAATTAAAGTATCCCAAATTTCCTTTGCATTCTCAAGACGGCTGATTTTGTTGAATTCTTCAGGCATAATCCGTTGAAGAGGATATTGCAAGCTTGAGCGTTGTATTGCACCATCTTAAACTCTTCCACGGTAGCTTCACGGTTCGGTTCTCTCCCATCAAAGAATTCACCTTGCAAGCCAATACACACAATAGCCCAAACGACGGGGTTATGTCCAAGAATATACATTTTCATCTTATGCTTCCAACTAGCAAAAATAGTACCACCAAATTAAGGACCTCTACGGTGGTAATTTCCCTCGCTAGATGCCATACTCTCCTAGGTTGTGAAACCAAGGCTATGATCAGCAAAAGCTATGGAAATCAAGGCAAATGGAGACCAAAGTTCTGATACCACTTGTAGGATCGAAAGTATGTCTAGAGGGGGGTGATTAGACTACTTAACCAAATAAAAATCTAGCCTTTTCCCAATTTTAAGTCTTGGCAGATTTTAGCAACCTAGAACAAGTCAAGCAATCAACCTACACATGCAAGTCTAAGAGTATAGCAGCGGAATGTAAAACATTGCACATGAAGGTAAAGGGAGGAGTTTGGAGGGAGCAAACGCAATGTAGACGCGGAGATTTTTTCCATGGTTCTGATAGGTGGTGCTATCGTACATCCACGTTGATGGAGACTTCAACCCACGAAGGGTAACGGTTGCGTGAGCCCACGGAGGGCTCCACCCACGAAGGGTCCACGAAGAAGCAACCTTGTCTATCCCACCATGGCCATCGCCCACGAAGGACTTGCCTCACTAGGGTAGATCTTCATGAAGTAGGCGATCTCCTTGCCCGTACAAACTCCTTGGTTCAACTCCACAATCTTGACGGAGGCTCCCAAGTGACACCTAACCAATCTAGGAGACACCACTCTCCAAAAGGTAATAGATGGTGTGTTGATGATGAACTCCTTGTTCTTGTGCTTCAAATGATAGTCTCCCCAACACTCAACTCTCTCTCACAGGGTTGGATTTGGTGGAAACATGATTTGAGTGGAAAGCAACTTGGAGAAGGGTAGAGATCAAGATTTATGTGGTTGGAATGGAATATCTTGACCTCAACACATGAGTAGGTGGTTCTCTCTCAGAAAATTTATGCTGGAAGTGTAGGCATGTTCTGATGGCTCTCTCCACGAATGATGAGTGGGTGGAGGGGTATATATAGCCTCCACACAAAATCTAACCGTTACACACAATTCACCAAACTCGGTGGGACTGAATCAGAAAACTCGGTCAGACCGATTCAGTTCAAAATGTGAACGTTAGGCTTTTCGGCGGGACCGACATGTCAACTCGGTGGGACCGATTTCATTAGGGTTAGGGCATAACGTAATCTCGGTGAGACCGATTACACAAACTCGGTGAGACCGACTTTGGTAATAAGCTAACCAAAGAGTTGGTCAGGCAAACTCGGTGGGACCGATTCGCTCATTTCGGTGAGACCGAAATGTTATGAAGGGGAAACAGAGAGTTTGCATTGCGAACTCGATGGGACCGATCTCTCATCTCGGTTAGACCGAAACGTTACGAAGGGAAACAGAGAGTTTGCAATCCCATCTTGGTGAGACCGACATCCCTATCAGTGAGACCGAAGTGACAGGGTTTCTGGCAGTGGCTATGTCAAAAGAACTCGGTGGCGCTGGATAGATCAAATCGGTGGGGCCGATTTTGACTTTTGGTTTGGGACATATGTGGATATGAGAAAGTGGTTGAGGGTTTTTGGAGCATATCACTAAGCATTTTGAGCAAGCAAGCCATTAAGCAACACCTCATCCCCTTTTAATAGTATTGGCTTTTCCTATGGACTCAATGTGATCTTGGATCACTAAAATGAAAATGTAGAGTCTTGAGCTTGAGCCAATATGTGTCCTTAGCATTTGGAGGGGTCCACATTCCTAATCCATGCCATGCCAATCACTGAACTTTCTGAAATGATCATCTTTGAATAGCATTAGTTCAATGAGCTATATGTTGTTAGTAATTACCAAAACCACCCAGGGATAGTTGCACTTTCACATATCACATCACAACATGCCCTGCAAAAACAAGCTAGACGTCCTGTACTTTGTTGTTGCAAGTTTTACGTGGCTGCTATGGGCTTCTAGCAAGAACCGTTCTTACCTACGCAAAAAACCACAACGGTGTTTCGTCAAGTTTGCTGTTTTAACCTTCATCAAGGACCGGCCGCAGTCAAATTCGATTCAACTAAAGTAGGAGAAACAGACACCCGCCAGCCACCTTTATGAACAACTAGTTGCATGTCAGTTGGTGGAACCGGTCTCATGTGCGTGGACAAGTAAGGTTGGTCTAGCAGTATGACTATCACCGCCCAAAACTCTTTGTGTTCTACTCGTGCATATCATATATGCATAGACCTTTCTCATGATGCCATGTTTGGGAAACGTTGCATGGAAAACAAATTTTTTATACGCACATGCAATGATCTATTCATGGAGACGCATAGCAACGAGGGGGAGAGTGTGTCTATGTATCGTTGTAGACCGTAAGCGGAAGCGTTTCACAACGAGGTTGATGTAGTCGAACTTATTTGCGCTTCAACCGATCAAGTACCGAACGCACAGCACCTCCGCGTTCTGCACACATTCAGCTCGGTGACGTCCCTCGCCTTCTTGACTGGGGGTGTAAACGGTGGAGGGGGGCGCCGCACACGGCTAACAATTGATCTGGGGTGTGCTAGGCGCCCCCCTCCCACATATATATAGGTGGGAGGGGGAGCGAGGCAGCCTGGCACACCACATAGGTGTCCGGTCGGCCCTAGGGCTCCTGCCCTAGCCGCGCCCCCTGCCATGTATTCCCAAGGGGGAAGGAAAGAGTGGGGGAGAGGGAAAGAAGTGGGAATCCTAATGCACACTTTCCTTTCCCTTCCCACTTTCCTTCTCCTCCTTAGGCCGGCCTGCTATGGGGGGTGCACCAGCCCCTTGTGGCTGGTGCGTTTCCTTTATTGGCCCAAAGGCCCATATCTTTGCCGGGGGTGCCCGAAACTCCTTTCCCGTGACCCGATAAGTACCTGGTATCCTCCGAAACACTTCTAGTGTCCGAATACCATCGTCCTATACATCAATATTCACCTCTCGACCATTTCGAGGCTCCTCGTGATGTCCGTGATCTCATCCGGGACTCCGAACAACATTCGGTCACCAAATCACATAACTCATATAACACTATATCGTCAACGAACGTTAAGCGTGAGGACCCTATGGGTTCGAGAACTATGTAGACATGAC
The DNA here is from genome assembly GCF_002575655.3 of Aegilops tauschii subsp. strangulata. Taxonomy (NCBI): domain Eukaryota; kingdom Viridiplantae; phylum Streptophyta; class Magnoliopsida; order Poales; family Poaceae; genus Aegilops; species Aegilops tauschii. The sequence continues at coordinate 396,093,514 of NC_053037.3, forward strand.
CGAGACACCTCTTCGGTCAATAACCAATAGCGGAACCTTGATGCCCATATTGACTCCTACATATTCTATGAAGATCTTTATCGGTCAAACCGTTATGACAACATACGTAATTCCCTTTGTCCATTGGTATGTTACTTGCCCGAGATTCGATCGTCGGTATCTTCATACCTAGTTCAATCTCTTTAAAGGCAAGTCTCTTTACTCGTTCCGTAATACATCATCCTATAACTAACTCATTAGTCACTTTGCTTGCAAGGCTTATTATGATGTGTATTACCGAGAGGGCCCAGAGATACCTCTCCGATACTCGGAGTGACAAATCCTATTCTCGATCTATGCCAACTCAACAAAACACCTTCGAAGATACCTGTAGAGCATATTTATGACCACCCAGTTACGTTGTGACGTTTGATAGCACACAAGGTATTCCTCCGGTATCCGGGAGTTGCATAATCTCAAAGTCGAAGGAATATGTATTTGCCATCAAGAAAGCGATAACAATAAACTGAACGATCAATATGCTAAGCTAACGGATGGGTCTTGTCCATCACATCATTATCCTAATGATGTGATCCCGTTATCAAATGACAACACATGCCTATGATTAGGAAACCTTAACCATCTTTGATCAACGAGCTAGTCTAGTAGAGGCTTACTAGGGACACGGTATTTGTTTATGTATTCACACATGTATTTAGGTTTTCGATCAATACAATTCTAGCATGAATAATAAACCTTTATCATGAATAAGGAAATATAAAATAACAACTTTATTATTGCCTCTACGACATATTTCCTTCATTGATGATGTGACGAAATCCGTCGAGCCGGACACGATGAAATGGAGCTCTCGTGCCAGACTCGTCAAAGCTAGTAGGCCCAAGGCTAATGAATTTTCGACATGCTCTCCAGCATCAAGGAGGCATGCACCTCGGCAAGCATCCATGCTCACGGGTGTCTGACGTGCTCTCCGGTGTTGTCAGCGTGGTCACCATCCTCACTGCTCGCCCCATAGTAAGTGTTCGACAAAATGTATGAGCCAATATTTTTTACTCCACTACGTTTAGATGATCGTCCAAAAACGATCAAAATTTAGAGGCATAATAATACTACCCGTTGGTGGGACGAGTAGCGTCTCGTGCTGAGCCTTGGTGTGGGGGTTCACTTCCAAGGGGAGTAAATTCATCCTTACTGGTTCTAACCTAGCGAGCCTCCCCATGTACATGATAAAGGAAAAATGCCCTAGAGGCAATAATAAAGTTGTTATTTTATATTTCCTTATTCATGCTAAATGTTTATTATTCATGCTAGAATTGTATTGATCAGAAACCTAAATACATAGACAAACACTATGTCCCTAGTGAGCCTCTGCTTGACTAGCTCGTTGATCAAAGATGGTTAAGGTTTCCTGACCATAGACATGAGTTGTAATTTGATAATGGGATCACATCATTAGGAGAATGATGTGATGGACAAGACCCATTTGTTAGCTTAGCATTATGATCATTATGTTTTATTGCTATTGCTTTCTTCATGTCAAATATATATTCCTTCGACTATGAGATTATGCAACTCCCGGATACCGGAGGAATGCCTTGTGTGCTATCAAACGTCACAACGTAATTGGGTGATTATAAAGATGCTCTACAGGTATCTCCGAAGGTGTTTGTTGGGTTGGCATAGATCGAGATTAGGATTTGTCACTCCGATTATCGGAGAGGTATCTCTGGGCCCTCTCAGTAATACACATCATAAGAAGCCTTGCAAGCAAAGTGACTAATCATTGGTACACATCGGTGCTATACAAACGGTTTTTAACCCCTTTCCGTGATGGCGTTCGGAACCGTCGCCAAGTGAGTGACGGCGATAGGGGGTGTGATAGCCTGGTTTTTGCCCTCTTCTCTTTGCCTGATTTTCAGTTGGTTTGGATTTGAATTTGAAATTTTGAATCTCTTCAGATGGACTTAAACACTTGGGTACCCCCTTGACTTTCACCCAAGTGACTTATTTGTCTCCCTAAGCCATCATTTCTTCTCTGATCCATCTCAAAACAATATTATGAATATTTTCTCTAATGAAAAATATTCATTTTCTCTCTAAAACCCTAACTAGCCCCTTGTGTCCCAAAGCAACCCCAATTTTTCTTGCCCACAAAAATCTGAGAAAATTCCCAAATATTCTTTGAACCCTAGGGCACCTTCCTGAGCAAAAATATTTCATCACTTTTTGGAATATTTTTGCTACAGAAAATATTTTCTGTTCTGGACAGAAATGGTAGTTTCTACAACAACTACCATTTTACTTGCTCAATTGTGGCTGAATTTTCTTGTGCATCATCACCATAGTAGATGATTGCTAACATCCAAAGCCCAGCTCCCAACTCCCAGTATTTTGACCACAGTATGCTCTCAAAGTAACTGTCCACAAACTTACCAGGAAGTTGAGATCCATGTTACTGCGCCTGAGCTCAAACCAAAGTGTGGTAACCTCTCAATCTACCACGGACTACACGCCAGACATGAAGTTTAGGCTTAGCTCGGCCTGACGTCAGAGTTCATGCGGTGACCGCGTTCGTCCAGGCGTGCTGGCATACGGCCAACGCGCTCTGCGTCGTGCCCGCGCTGCTGTTGCTCGCGTGATCGCTTCCCCGCCTGCCAAACCTTGCCAAACTTCACCCCGATCATCGTCCCGACTGTCATAACTCTCTCCTGGCGCTCACCGATGCCGGAGCTCGCCGCAGCGAGCACGGGCGCAGTCCGGCCAACCCAACAGTGCGCTGTGCACTGTGTTCGTCGCCACCCCCTCGCTCTTGTGCTCGTCTTCGCTCGCCCACAGTGCCCGCGTGAGCTGCGTCGCCTTCCCCCTCGCTCACTGACACCGTTCGTCGCTGGGCGCCGTGTCCAGGTGTCCTCCGGCGGAGCCCGAACCCCTCACCTCGCTCGGCTATAAATACAGCCCTCCCCAGCCTCCTCGAGCATCATCCACTCCTCACACACACTCCACAAACTCGTAGAAAGCCGTAGCCCGGCCGGGCAGGCCGCGGGCCGCCGTCCCCGAGCTCGAGCTCGCCGGCGATCCCCTCGGGTCGTCTCCGCAGCTCCAGCCCCCCCAGGCCCGGGCCACCCTTCCAGGGCCTCCGCCGTGCCTCGGTGGTGCCGTTCCGCCCGGTTGGAGCCCCTGGTGCTGTCTCTAGTCGCCGTCGTCTCCAACTCCAGAGACCTCTGATTTCTGTCGCCGCTGGAGAGGCCGTTTCTGACGCCATCCGACCACCCCTAGCTAACCTACGGGTATGGGCAGGTGCGCCTCCGTCTCCTCTTTCGATCCCTCCCTCCAGTTCTGGCCAAGGAGCCCTCCTCACCGGAGTGTGCTCCGACGGAGCCTCGCTGCCCTCTGTTTACCTCTCTCCCTCCCTCTCACCTGACTAGCGGGGCCCGCTAGTCAGCCACTCTGTACGCGCCCGAAGCGGTACGAGTGGTGGCGCCTGCGAGGTTTACGCCTTCGACGTCACACCCCCCAGTTCTGTTTATTTAAATTCAGAAATTAAATTTTATCCAGAGAGCTTCAAACAGCCAAAACTTTTTAACCATAAGTCCAAATGAATTGATTCTTTTTGCATTGTGTTCTTTATGAAGAAATCTAGCAGCTCTCCAAAAATGACATTTTTCTCTGCTGCCTAGATTTTCTGGTGAATTTCAGAAGGGTTCTGATGTTTTCTTTTTGTGTTTATAATTGTTTTCAGAAAGTGAAGCTTGTTTTGAGGATCACCAGGAGGATTGTGAATCATCTGCACTAAGGTAAGCCACAGTAACATTTTCATGGTGCCATTACAATATTTGTGATTTTTCAACTTGAATTAATGGTTTAATCCATGCATTTAAATCACTAGAATAATATTTATATTCTGTTGGTTGCTTGTTTGAGTTGATTTGCTTAGTTTACAAAAGTTTGAAGCTAATTTAGTTGGTTAAGTAACTAGAAGTAATATTTGTTACGAAGAAGTAATATGGTTATGGATACAAGTATTTATTTTTGAGTTATTTTCTTAAATGAGATAAATGATAACTTTGCTAAGAAAAGATTCTGTTTAAATGATGATAAATCATAACCAGAGGGTGTTATGAGCTGTTGATGTCTATGCTTAGTGTGGATATGGTTGACCCAGTTATTTTCGTTGATATATGATGCATATGTTTGTGATGCATTTTCATGGCATATCATGACACCGGTTACTTTCACCTTAAGTTGAACCTGATAATAACTCAACTTGAACATATCGTTGATCGGGTCATGGTGCCACTGAATCGAGTTTTCCCAGTGCAACCACATTTGCCTTTATGGGAAGGCCTTTATTCGGTCCGTTGTCATGCCTCTGGTCGGTGCCTCCAACGAGGGAAAGTTATGGGCGTGCGGTACCCTGGCCCGGTAAGCAGACATAACCTTGTGTGCCCGTTGTTGTTGTTATGGTACCTTGTCCCCGTTTGGGACCGTTTATGTTTTGCCACGACGGTGGCCGTTGGTGTCTTTGGTAGACACCGGGGCACCCAGGACTAGCCCAGTGGGGAGGGAGTCGGAGTGGCTGGGAGAGTGTCATGGCAATGGGGGGGGGGGGGGGGTTCGTCGGAACGCCGTTGGTCCACCCGAATGGGAGTGCGAGGCCATGGGTTCCGTGGTGTGGGTATAGTGCGCTACCTCTGCAGAGTGTATTAAATCTATCGATAGCCGTGTCCACGGTTATGGACACGCTCGAAAGTAGGTCACACCATGGGTCAATGTTTAATTAATTTTGTGCACTAAGATATGAACTTTGCACCGTTGAGAAGATGATGTTTGAGAAAACATTGTGTTGATGGAGACCAAGTTGTTGGTCTGTTTATGATCTCGGTAAGTTCACCGTTTGGTTACGAGGTAACCCGATCAAAGATCATGAGGTTGGTCCGTTTGTGATCCAAGAGCGATCACCGTTTGGTAAGCAAGTCCGAGGGACTTATATCACAAGATCATGATCACTGCATGTATGATATGATGTTGCATTAGTAAAGCAATTGGTTAAATATCATGATATTGCTTGTCATTATGTTTATGTTTGTTGTGAGCTTGCAAGTACATTCAATGTACTGACCTGGCATGCCATGCCAGCTTTCAGGAAAGTCTCAATGGAAAGGAGTGCTGTCCGAGTCTAGATCGTGTCCACATCGGTGTCCCTGTGCTATGGAGTTCCGCTAGGACGTCGTTCCACTGCCGCGTAGTTGTTATGATCGAGGCCCCTTTATGTTCACTAAATAATGTACATATTGTTCAGCCGCACCGTGTGTGCCGCTTGGCCTCGCCACCTGTTGTAATATGAACTATGATACGCTAGCATCAATAAAGCGGTTGCTCTCTGTACCAAGATGTTGTGTGTTGCCAGAAGACACGGTCTCTGGGCTGGCAATGCAGGGTAAACCGGTTGCTCTGAGCCGGGGTGCCACAACGCTTGGTATCAGAGCCGCGCTGACTGTAGGCCACGCTAGACTACGACGTGTTAACTGGACGTTAGTTACGAGTTTAAGTTGAGTGCCGGTAGCATTTGTAGCTGGTTGTTGCATTGTATGCACTCATTTTATTTTTATGCTAACCTACAAATGGTTGTGAGTGTAGATGGCTCTGGTGCCATATCCGTGCCAGTTGCAGCTGATGCCGTACACGTCGCCGCATCTCCTTCGTAATGTGTGGCATCGGCTGTAGCCCCTCGGTGACGACCCAGTCTATCATGTGTACTGGGAGCGACTAGCAGACTCGGTGTATGAGTATCACGCAGTGGTTACTCTGCGCACCAGTTCCGATTCCAGCACTTACACTCGTACCTCTCGGAGCGGTTTTGCTTCTACCGCTTCCCAGGCCGTCCAGTTTGCTGCATTCGAGGTCCTTGTCGAGCTTCGTTATAGCAAGGTCCGGATGCAGAACCACCCAGGTTTCCACTACTATCCCTCTCTACACGACAATGGTCATGTACGTTTTCCTATTATTGATCAGGAGTCTGATAGTGTTGCTAGCCACCTTTCTCGTTATATCACTGCTAGCTACCTTATGATCCACGAGCTGGCTCGAGAGCTGACTCGTGCTCGTACTGCTTTAGCCACTACTAGATCTTTCACTACTCCATCCTCTACAGGATTTACCCCTTATATTCCATCTAGTTCTAGTTCACCTATTTCAGCGGTTACTCCTCCGAGTAGCTCAGGCACCTCGACCGTGAATCCTCTCAGTGCTCCTGCTGAGTGGGTTTCACTTCTCACTACTCCCGTAGCCCCGATGCTTCACCCTGCACCTGCCCCGGAGGGAGAGCCCTCGAGGCAGCATCATCGTGTTACCTATAACCCGGAGGTTTCAGTTAACGTCGTCAGTTCAAGATCCCAGTCCGCTTCAGGAGAGGACCCCGCAACACCAGCAGAGCAGTAGAGCGTTTGAGTATCCGCAGTCGTCAGGATGATGTACGGATGTAGTCGTACGAGTCATGATGCTCCGTTTCATGTATGAGAGTAGTTGAACTTGGCATGTTGTTTATCTTTCATGTATGAGTCTATGTATAATTATGTTGGAACTCTATTTTATTCGTCGTATTTTCTTTGTTATTTCGCTTTCTCTCGGGCTTTGTTGCTGGCTTTTCCCCAATTTATTTTGGATGTTTCTCATCTCGGTTGCGTTGTCTTGGGAAAAATCCACAGTAGGATGACGCGGGGAGGCAGCAGTAGCGACGCTCATGAGGATGCTCCTGTTCGTCGTTCCGCACGACAAGCAGGACACTCCCCCGAGCCGTACGTTCCACCACAGCCTCCACCGCCAAATCCGCCCTCCACCAAGCAAATTCTGCGTATGTTTGAGGAAAGGAGGAATAATGTTCTGATTGAAATATTAAGGAGTGTGCAAGCTGTGGTTGGACAGAATGGAAATCAGAACGGTCATCACTCCAAGCTGTCAGATTTTCAGAGAACCAAGCCTCCTAGTTTCAGTCAGGTTATTGATCCCTTGGATGCAGACGATTGGTTGCGAACCATTGAGAGGAAGCTTGAGATTGCTCGTACTGAAGAAGATGATAAAGTTCCGTTTGCAACTCATTATCTTTAAGGCGCTGCCGCCATATGGTGGGAAAATGCAAAAGCCATGTGGCCTGCCGATGAAGAAATCACCCGGGCAAAATTCAAGGATCAGTTCCGGAAATATCATATTCCTACTGGAATTATGAAGGTTAAGCAGCGTGAATTTCTCGCGCTCCTCCAAGGAAGTCAGTCTGTGGGTGAATATTTGCAAAAGTTCTATCATTTGGCCGTTACTCCCTTTATGACGTGGCCACCGAAGAAAGAAAGATTGATAGGTTTCTTGGGGGATTAAACCCGCAACTCCGATGTACCCTCAGTATGTTTGATTTCCCAGATTTCCAAACTCTGGTAAACAAGGCTTTCATTGCTGAAAGGGAGCACGAGCTCGTATCGGAAAATAGGCCTGCTAATAACGATCACAAGCGCAAGTTCGAGCCAAGGAAGGAAGTCCAGCCAGTGCAAAAGGCTCATACCTGGCAGCATACTCAGGTGGAGTACAAGCCCAATTTGCAGAAAAATGTTAACAAAACCACCACACAAGTCAAGAATGTCGTGACCAACCCGGTGCGAGAAGCGTGCCAGCGCAACAATTCTTGCTTCAGTTGTGGGCAAACTGGACATTATGCCAGATAGTGTCCCAAGAACGGCGGCAAATGCTCTATTCAGGACACAAGTCAACTTTATGGACTCATACCCTACCTAGAAAAACATCACTGGGCACGTTCATCATCTCTCCGCAGACGAAGCCCAAGAGAACCCTAAAGTCGTCATTGGTATGTTTTCTGTTAATAACATACCTGCCGTAATTTTATTTGACTCTGGGGCTTCCCACTCTTTTATTTCGCGGAGTTTTTTTGCCCAAAACAAATTTCCTTGTTCGCTTTTGGGCAACAATATGCTGGTACAATCCCCGGGATCTTTGATCAGGAGCAATCTGGTCTACCGTAATCTGGAAATCAATATCAACGGAGCCCGTTTTCCAACTTCCTTGATAATCATTGAGTCTGTAAAGTTGGACGTTATTTTGGGTATGAATTGGTTGACCCAATATCAAGTATGCATAAATTGCGCGACCCGAGAAGTCACTTTGACCAGTCAAGAGGGGCAGACTACCAAATTCTATGCTCGTAGGAGCATACCCAAGAAAGAAATGGTCTTCACCACTGTGGCTGGTGAGTTGGAATTAATTCCTGTGGTCAGTGAGTTTGCTGAGGTATGTCCAGAAGAACTGCCAGGCATGCCGCCCGATCGAGAGCTTGAGTTTGCAATAGATCTTGTGCCCAGAACCGCACCATTATACAAGAAGTATTATTGGATGCCTTCATCAGAATTAGTGGAGCTAAAGAAACAGCTTGATGAAATGCTCCAGAAAGGATATATCCGTCCCAGCTCTTCACCATGGGGATCACCTGCTATCTTCGTGGATAAGAAGGATGGCAGCCTCCACATGTGTGTGGATTACCGTCAGCTGAATGATGTCACTATCAAAAATAAATATCCACTGCCCAGGATTGATGACTTGTTTGATCAGCTCAGTGGGGCCAAGGTATTCTCCAAAATTGATTTAAGGACAGGATATCATCAACTCAAGATTAAAAAGGAAGATATTCCTAAGAACGCATTCACTACTCGGTACGGTCTTTATGAATATACAGTTATGTCCTTTGGTCTCACCAATGCCCCTGCCTTCTTCATGCATATGATGAATAAAGTATTCATGGACTTACTCGATAAATTCGTCGTGGTCTTCATCGATGACATACTTATATACTCAAAAAGTGAAGAAGAGCACAAAGAACACCTCAGAGCTGTGTTACAACGACTCCATGACCATTAGTTATACGCCAAATTCAGTAAATGCGAGTTTTGGATCAAGCGAGTTGGATTTCTTGGACATGTGCTATCCGCAGAAGGTATAGCCGTGGACCCGAGCAAAGTAAAGGATGTGCTCGATTGGTTGGCACCCACAACCGTATTACAAATCCGGAGTTTTCTTGGATTAGCCGACTACTACCGTCGTTTCATTGAAGGGTTTTCCAAGATTGCTAAACCCATGACGGAGCTGCTCAAGAAAGATAAGAAGTTTGAATGGAATGAGGACTGTGAGAAAAGTTTCAATGAGCTAAAAATCCGGCTGACGACAGCACCTGTGTTGACTCTTCCAGACATCTACCGCGGCTTTGATGTGTACTACGACGCCTCCAAACAGGGTCTTGGATGTGTACTTATGCAAGACGGCAAGGTGGTAGCATATGCATCACGACAGCTACGACCCCACGAGGGAAATTATCCTACTCATGATCTGGAATTGGCCGTTGTGGTTCATGCTCTAAAAATTTGGAGACACTACCTCATTGGGAAGAGGTGCCAAATTTTTACCGACCACAAAAGTTTCAAGTATATATTTACTCAGCCAGATTTAAATCTCCGTCAATGAAGATGGCTTGAGTTAGTCAAGGACTATGATCTTGGAATAAATTACCACACGGGTAAGGCCAACGTGGTTGCCGATGCACTCAGCCGAAAGCCTGTCAGCCTGAATACCATAATGGAATCCTTGCCTCCTGAACTTCAAGAGGAGATTGCTCAGCTCAACCTGGTCATACTTGATGTTGGTCTTGCTAATATTATGGAAGTTGTACCAACACTCGAGGAAGAGATCCGCAAGGCCCAGCCAGGTGACACCGTCCTGCAGAAATGTGCCAAGAGTATGTTAGCAGGACAGACTTTTCTAAGGATCAACATGGTACCCTCCGATTCCGTGGAAGGATTTGTGTACCCAGTCAGGCGGATTTAAGGAAGAAAATCCTGTCGGAAGCACACGAATCTTCGTATTCTATTCACCCTGGAGGTACTAAAATGTATGAAGACCTTCGGCAAATATTCTGGTGGGATGGAATGAAGAAAGACATTGCCTATTTTGTGGCCTGTTGCGACATATGCAACAAGGTGAAGGCAGAGCATTAGAAGCCAGCCGGACTTCTCCAACCATTGCCAGTTTCACAATGGAAATGGGATGATGTCTGCATGGATTTTGTCACAGGGCTACCTAAGACTCATCGAGGCAACGATGCAGTTTGGGTCATAGTGGACACCTTAACCAAGGTTGCTCACTTTATCCCTATCAGAACCACATATCGAGCCAATCAACTCGCACAACTATATGTATCCAGAATAGTCAGTCTGCATGGAGTGCCTCGAACAATCACTTCTGACCGGGGGTCACTTTTTACCTCCGCTTTCTGGACACGTCTCCACCAAGCTTTGGGGACAACGCTAAAATATAGTACTGCTTATCATCCTCAGATTGATGGACAGACTGAGCTGGTAAACCAAATACTCGAAGATATGCTACGAGCCTGTGCTTTGGCCCGAGGGCCTAAATGGGAATACTGCCTGCCGTATGCCGAGCTCTCATACAACAACAGCTTCCAGACCAGTCTAAAGATGTCACCGTATGAAGCTTTGTATGGCCGTAAGTGCCGCACTCCTTTAAATTGGTCTCAAACTAGAGATAGCCGTATTTTCAGAATGGATCTCATGATGGAAGCTGAGAAGCAAGTCAAGGAAATCCGAGACAGATTGCAATTGGCCAAATCTCGACAGAAGAGTTATTATGATGCAAAGCACCGACAGATCAGTTTTGAACCCGGAGAACACGTATACCTCCAAGTCACTCGTATGAAAGGAGTCAAGAGATTCCAGACTCGTGGAAAGTTGGCACCCAGATTTATTGGTCCATTCCCAGTTATGTCCAGAGTGGGTACTGTTGCATATCTGTTGGAACTACCCCCAGAATTGTCAGAAGTGCACAATGTGTTTCATGTTTCACAGTTGAGCCGATGCATATCGCCGCCTGAGAAATAGACTGCTATGACAGAAATAGAGTTGGCAAAGGATTTAACATATGAAGAGAGACCGGTCAGAATTTTGGATCTGATGGAAAGGGTCACTCATAGTAAAGCAAGGAAGTTTTACAAAGTTCAGTGGGAGCATCACACAGAGGCAGAATCGACTTGGGAACAAGAAGAATTTCTAAAGACACATTATCCAGAATGGTTTTCCCAAGCAACCGAATCTCGAGGACGAGATTCATCCTAAGTGGGGGAGGTTTGTGACAGCCTGGTTTTTGCCCTCTTCTCTTTGCCTGATTTTCAGTTGGTTTGGATTTGAATTTGAAATTTTGAATCTCTTCAGATGGACTTAAACACTTGGGTACCCCCTTGACTTTCACCCAAGTGACTTATTTGTCTCCCTAAGCCATTCTTCTCTGATCCATCTCAAAACAATATTATGAATATTTTTCTCTAATGAAATTTTTTCATTTTCTCTCTAAAACCCTAACTAGCCCCTTGTGTCCCAAAGCAACCCCAATTTTTCTTGCCCACAAAAATCTGAGAAAATTCCCAAATATTCTTTGAACCCTAGGGCACCTTCCTGAGCAAAAATATTTCATCATTGTTTGGAATATTTTTGCTACAGAATATATTTTCTGTTCTGGAGAGAAATGGTAGTTTCTACAGCAACTACCATTTTACTTGCTCAATTGTGGATGAATTTTCTTGTGCATCATCACCTTAGTAGATGATTGCTAACCTCCAAAGCCCAGCTCCCAACTCCCAGTATTTTGACCACAGTAAGCTTTCAAAGTTACTGTCCAGAAACTTACCAGGAAGTTGAAATCCATGTTACTGCGCCCGAGCTCAAACCAAAGTGTGGTACCCTCTCAATCTACCACGGACTACACGCCAGACATGAAGTTTAGGCTTAGCTCGGCCCGAGGTTAGAGTTCACGTGGTGACCGCGTTCGTCCAGGCGTGCTGCAATACGTCCGACGCGCTCTGCGTCGCGCCCGCGCCTCCGTTGCTCGCATGATCGCTTCCCGCCTGCCAAACCTTGCCAAACTTTGCCCCGATCATCGTCCTGACCCTCATAACTCTATCCTGGTGCTCGCCGACGCCGGAGCTCGCCGCAGCGAGCACGAGCGCGGTCCGGCCAACCCAACAGTGCGCTGCGCACTGTGTTCGTCGCCGCCCCCTCGCTCCTGTGCTCGTCTCCGCTCGCCCACAGTGCCCGCGTGAGCTGCGTCGCCTTCCCCTCGCTCACTGATGCCGTTCATCGCCGGGCGCCGTGTCCAGGTGTCCTCCGGCGGAGCCCGAACCCCTCACCTCGCTCGGCTATAAATACAGCCCTCCCCAGCCTCCTCGAGCATCATCCACTCCTCACACACACTCCACAAACTCGTAGAAAGCCGTAGCCCGGCCGGGCAGGCCGCGGGCCACCGTCCCCGAGCTCGAGCTCGCCGGTGATCCCCTCGGGTCGTCTCCGCAGCTCCAGCCCCTCCCAGGCTCGGGCCACCCTTCCAGGGCCTCCGTTGTGCCTGGGTGGTGCCGTTCCGCCCGGTTGGAGCCCCTGGTGCTGTCTCTAGTCGCCGTCGTCTCCAACTCCGGCAACCTCTGCTTTCTGTCGCTGCTGGAGAGGTCGTTTCCGACGCCATCCGACAACCCCTAGCCAACCTACGGGTACGGGCAGGTGCGCCTTCGTCTCCTCTTTCGATCCCTCCCTCTAGTTCTGGCCAAGGAGCCCTCCTCGCCGGCGTGTGCTCCGGCGGAGCCTCGCCGCCCACTGTTTCCCTCTCCCCTCCCTCTCACCTGACTAGCGGGGCCCGCTAGTCAGCCACTCTGTACGCGCCCGAAGCGGTATGAGTGGTGGCGCCCGCGAGGTTTACGCCTTCGACGTCACACCCCCCCAGTTCTGTTTATTTAAATTCAAAAATTCAATTTTATCCAGAGAGCTTCAAACAGCCAAAACTTTTTAACCATAAGTCCAAATGAATTGATTCTTTTTGCATTGTGTTCTTTATGAAGAAATCTAGCATCTCACCAAAAATGAGATTCTTCTCTGCTGTCTAGATTTTCTGGTGAATTTCAGAAGGGTTCTTGATGTTTTCTTCTTGTGTTTTTAATTGTTTTCAGAAAGTGAAGCTTGTCTTGAGGATCACCAGGAGGATTGTGAACCTCATCTGCACTAAGGCAATCCACAACAACATTTTCATGGTGCCATTACAATATTTGTGATTTTTCTACTTGAATTAATGGTTTAATCCATGCATTTAAATCACTAGAATAATATTTATATTCTGTTGGTTGCTTGTTTGAGTTGATATGCTTAGTTTACAGAAGTTTGAAGCTAATTTAGTTGGTTAAGTAACTAGAAGTAATATTTGTTACGAAGAAGTAATATGGTTATGGATATAAGTATTTATTTTTGAGTTATTTTCTTAAATGAGATAAATGATAACTTTGCTAAGAAAATATTCTGTTTAAAGTGATGATAAATCATAACCAGAGGGGTGTTATGAGCTGTTGATGTCTATGCTTAGTGTGGATATGGTTGACCCAGTTATTTCCATTGATATATGATGCATATGTTTGTGATGCATTTTCATGGCATATCATGACACCGGTTACTTTCACCTTAAGTTGAACCTGATAATAACTCAACTTGAACATATTGTTGATCGGGTCATGGTGCCACTGAATTGAGTTTTCCCAGTGCAACCACATTTGCCTTTATGGGAAGGCCTTTATTCGGTCCGTTGTCATGCCTCTGGTCGGTGCCTCCAATGAGGGAAGGTTATGGGCGTGCGGTACCCTGGCCCGGTAAGCAGACATCACCTTGTGTGCCCGTTGTTGTTGTTATGGTACCTTGTCCCCGTTTGGGACCGTTTATGTTTTGCCACGACGGTGGCCGTTGGTGTCTTTGGTAGACACGGGGCCACCCAGGACTAGCCCAGTGGGGAGTGAGTCGGAGTGGCCGGGAGAGTGTCATGGCAATGGAGAGGTTTCGCGGAACGCCGTTGGTCCACCCGAATGGGAGTGCGAGGCCATGGGTTCCGTGGTGTGGGTACAGTGCGCTACCTCTGCAGAGTGTATTAAATCTATCAATAGCCGAGTCAATGGTTACGGACACGCTCGAAAGTAGGTCACACCATGGTTCAACGTTTAATTAATTTTGCACACTAAGATATGAACTTTGCACTGTTGAGAAGATGATGTCTGAGAAAACATTGTGTTGATGGAGACCAAGTTGTTGGTCCGTTTGTCATCTCGGTAAGATCATCGTTTGGTTACGAGGTAACCCGATCAAAGACCACGAGGTTCGTCCGTTTTTGATCCGAGAGCGATCACCGTTTGGTAAGCAAGTCCGAGGGACTTATATCACAAGATCATGATCAGTGCATGTATGATATGATGTTGCATTAGTAAAGCAATTGGTTAAATATCATGATATTGCTTGTCATTATCTTGATGTTTGTTGTGAGCTTGCAAGTACATTCAATGTACTCACCTGGCGTGTCATGCCAGCTTTCAGGAAAGTCTCGTTGGAAAGGAGTGCTATCCGAGTCTAGATCGTGTCCACATCGGTGTCCCTGTGCTATGGAGTTCCGCTACCGCATAGTTGTTATGATCGAGGCCCCTTTATGTTCACTAAATAATGTACATATTGTTCAGCCGCACCGTGTGTGCCGCTTTGCCTCGCCACCTGTTGTAATATGAACTATGATCCGCTAGCATCAATAAAGCGGTTGCTCTCTGTACCAAGATGTGGTGTGTTGCCAGAAGACACGGTCTCTGGGCTGGCAATGCAGGGTAAACCGGTTACTCTGAGCCGAGGTGCCACAGGGGGGTCCTTCCCACATGACCCAAAAACCGTCGGGGATATTCCCTCCTGGCACACACGCTTGGCAAAATGAGGTCGTGTGCGACCGGCGAGCTCTCACATACGGAAATACGTACAGTAGAGCTAAAAAAATACAATTATACAGGCGAAATTGTTTCCGGTCGCAAGTACATCCCACATAGTTTGTCCCTGCTAAACGTTTTGTTTGTATGTACATCCCACACAGTTGCTCCAAGGAAAACATTTCCGTTCACGGGTACATCACACACAATTTTCCCCGTTAAATCGTTTGTGATAGCGTTGCCATTGCACACGATATTAACAATTTTATCGTTTGCGTTATTGAATGCATCACACATGGTGCGTAAAAGAAATTGTGTGGCAAAGGCTGTCCATCACACACAATTTTTATGTGGCAAACGTTTGTGCAAGGTGGCCTAACGCAAACAGTTTTCAAGAGGATGACGTGTGTGCGGTGGAGAAAAAATCGCACACGTAGTCGATCCTAGAAACGTTTCCGATCTCCACGTCTATCGCAGACGTTTCGCTTTCGCAAACCATGTGCAGTGTAATCCCTAATTAATCCCTAATTTAAAAATCACATGTTTTGAATTTGAAAGTAGGCAATCATTTATTTCATATCCAAGATGTTTCGCTTTCGCAAACCGTGTGCAGTGTAATCCCTAATTAATCCCTAATTTAAAAATCACATGTTTTGAATTTGAAAGTAGGCAATCATTTATTTCATATCCAACCGTGTTTATTACAAATATAGGTTCAACCACCAATGCAAAATTCGATGCACAGGTACATATACTAAAGAACTACAGAAGCACCAAGTAAAGAATGATGAACCACAGTTGTACTAAAGACTGTAAAGAGAGAGGCGAAAGACATTCTGGTTGCTGGAGAAGGTGAAGCGGAATGCCCACATTGTGCCCTCCTCCATGCGTAATGCGCGCGCGACTCTAGGCCAACCCCTTGTGATGGCTGCCCGTCCATCCTTCACTCTCTTCATTACAACTTCTCGATGCTCATTGTAGTCTGGATGAAATACTTTAACCTTCATTGCGTGTCCACCAATCATGTACTTTGCGAGGTAATCTTGAGTGAACTGCTTTGGGAACCACTGCGAATGAAAAAGATTCAGACATTGTTGTCTAACAACTCATTATGGGCAGTAAAAAGAGAAGGCTGCAAAGTTTGTAGTTACCATCCTACAGCTCACTGTTGTGTTGGATAGAGCATAAACAAATAATTTGCTTGCCACCATTCGTATCTTTTTGCTAATAATCCTTATCAGTTTCCTCACTTGATGCTTGTTCATGAATATCTCATTGCCCCATACGCAAAAAGGGTCGATGCGTGGATCCTTGCCAAGGGCATATGTACCTACAAGCAACAAGTCAATATTAGAAGCTAACAAGTGTCCAGGCCTGGATCTATATGCACTACATTATGGAACAATGGGGGGAGTACAAGCTGAGGGATGAAGCTAACCTTGGCGGAAAATGGTGGCCACTCCCGTTGTTGTCCTGCATAAGTAGTGGAAAGGCATGATAAGTACAACAACCTTAACATCAAACAAATATAGCAAAGGTAAACAACATCATCTCCAAATAATAGCTTGAATGTGTTGGTTTCAGCATGCTGTTAAAGCAGATATAAAATGGAAGGCAATGTTATCGATAGCAGGCTTAACATCCATCAAATATTGCAATTCAAACTGGTATTGTTGAAAATGAATAGAACATAGGTAATGCTTAAACATCACACTGGATAAATGTGTAAAACTGGAATAAAGGGCATGTGTTAACTACACCAAGAATAACTGGAACCAAATATAGCCATTCAAACTGGTATTGATGTAGTCGAGCGACACAGTTCCGACTTGCACATTGTGAATGACTGAAATAAACAAGGCATAAACTGGACATAGTCTCACTGCAACCAACCTAATAAGCAAATACAGATAAACAGGGCATATGCTTGAAAACTGGACAAATGCTCACTGCAACAAACCTAACAAGCAGATACAGATAAACAAGGCATCTGCTTGATAACTGGAAAAATGCTAAAAAAGCAACCTAACAACCAAATACAGATAAACAAGGCATCTGCTTGATAACTGCACAAATGCTCACTATAACCAAACTAAGAACCAAATACATATAAACAAGGCATCTGCTCGATAACTGAAAAAATGCTCACTCCAACCAACCTAACAATCAAATACAGATAAACAAGGCATCTACTAACTATAAACAACCAAATATAGCCATTCATGAAACTGAAGTGGACAATTCATACTTAAACATCACATAGCGCTATTGAAGAATACATTTTTGCATAACTTAAATAATTAAACATGGCATAGTTAAAGCACCGCACGGCAAATGCTACTACAACAAAGGGTACGGGTTGGCAAGCTGGAAAAGGTAAGATTTGCTGATAGAATGTTGCCTCACATTTCATGGACGGGATCCTTCCAGTTCGAAGAGCACAGACCCATGGTGCGCTCTTTGATGTCACAGATGGGTTGTTTCACCTTGGAAGAACCTTCGTGGGTGCCCTCCTCATGGTCATGGTCGATGAGATCTGACTTGGCAAATTAGGATCCCAAGCCGCCGCCGTCGAACGTGTCCTTCAGAAATGACAAAATGGGCTTGGTGGCATATAAAGCTCACAAATCCTTGACTGCTTGGCGGAGGAGATCAGAGGCAGGGCCGTGGAAGAGATCGATGGCGGTTGAACCAGAGGGGTTGGGGATGGACCACTTAACATGTGACATGGCCCACGTGAAGTCGTCGCTATGGACGAGCTTGATGTCGTAGCCAGCTTTCCCGAGATACAGAAATACGCTAGCCTGCTGACATGAAGCCCTCGGCATGGCAACGTAGTCAACGTCTTCGCCGGCTTCCGCGGCGACGTGTTTCTCCGGGATCAACAGGTCGGGGCGAACGGCGGCCACCTCGCCAACGTCCGCCGGAGAGGCCATGATAAACCTCTTCTTGGCCGAACGCTCGTCGGGCTCCTCGGGATACATGGTCGAGCTTAGGCTGCGACATTCTGGAGCAGGGGATGTGGATCTGGCGGGGAGTGGGCGACGGTATGGGAATCGTTGGGTAACCTGAACTTTATTATCTAAGCTAGGAGGAACGGGCAGACCGGCAGGTGCTGGCGGTGATGCCGGCGGCGGCCGCGAGCTAGGGTTCGAGGGGGGGAGGGGCGGGTGGGGGACTATGGAGGGGGGTGTTTAAGGATACGTCGCGGCTACTGAAAATTTTAGTAATGGTGGGAGGTGATGGTGGTGGACGAGGGAGGGCGACGGTTCAAATGCCTCGGCTACTGCAATTTTACTATAAGGTCGGTGCTGGAGGAGAGTGGGCGACGGTTGAAGTACGACGGCTACTAAAATTTGGGTAAAGGAATTGATGCGGGGCGGGAGTGCCCAAGATCGCCCACGGTCCAATAACAATATGCATGTATGATAATAAGGAAAAGTGGCGCGGAACCGCCGATTTTTGCAACGCTGAAGGCGGGTAGTTTGTTTTTATATTTCTAGCTAGCTGGTCTATCGCAGACGATTCGTCCTAATTTCCAAATAAACTTACCCACCTTTAGCTTGCACAGGTGGTGGTTTTACAACGCACTTGCATCGCACACGGTTAAGCCAGTACCTCCACCCTTTGCTCGCACTTGCGCGGTCGTGGTGATTTTACAGCGCACTTGCATCACACACGGTTGAGCCAGTACCTCCACCTTTGCTCGCGCTTGCGCAGGCGTGGTGATTCATAGCGTACTTGTATCGCACACGGTTAATATATTATACCCGTGTCCGTTGAGCGTCATCAGAGTCTTTGCAACAAAAAAATAACGTTAGAGAGGGTGAGAAGACAGCCACACCAGCATGTGGCCCAAATATATATGAGTGAAAAGGGTGGTGTGTGATGTTCAAAATTCCAATGCACAACTTTGACCACGTGGGCCCACGGTTGGGCACGTCGTCGAAGATCGATGAGAGGGGTCAGAAGTCAAGAACCACCTGGAAGTGGCCAAATATATGTAGGAATATTGGGGATGTTTAAAACTTTAAATACACAATGCATAACTTTGGTGGCACCTGCCTCGCAAACCCGAAAGCACCCTTGGATATATATATATATACATATATATATATGACAAATGTTTCCTACAAGCAATGGTAGTTACCACCACTTGTGTTTTGTATGTTGTATGTACTATCTGTCAAAACCGAGGGTATGTACGTGTAGTATGTAGTATATAATAATGTTTAGATAGTATATATATACTATTTTTTAGGTAGTATGTGCCATATTTTGAGTATACTCTTTTTTACGTACAAATATGTACATATTTCGCGAATATAACAAAACTATGGGCTCATATGAATTTTTTTAATGGAACTTGTTTTGAAATATCTTAAATATATTATATGAACATATTTAGAATGATAAAGTAGTATATATACTACTTCATGATAGTATATGAGACATGTGGGGTAACTACCACCGGGTGGTAGGATGTATTTTCCCTATATATATATATATAATGACATAATGTCGTACCTAGCTAGGATGCTTGGCCCACCACCTCCCACTTCGTGTCAGCGGGGCGGATGCATGTAATGATCGATACTTTGGTCATACATGCATGTCGCCATGACCTACCATAAGACGGACCAATGAATCTATCATTTGGTCAAATGACAGCTGTTGTTGTCGATAAACCGCTTGGGCCAATAGATTGAACCATCATAAAAATCGCGCGAGAGAGACCACAAAACCAGCACCTCTTGCATGCGGCCCACAATGATGTACGTTGGGAAGGGGTGATGTGTGTTTTTAATATAGAATAATGTACACTTTAGATGTGGTGCCTACCTCTTGATACAGACAACAACCATGAAGGCAAGGTAGTTAAGGACGAGATACGCAGGGTATGATGTAGGTCGAACCCAGCAATCTGAGCATGTGGGAGGGAATCCTGACAACGCATGAGCTCGAGCTTTGGTTGAGCGACATGCGACGGTGACCGGCCCTAACACGAACTAGGAGGAATCCATTCATGGCCAACACATACCCCTCATTACCGGTCAAAGGGATGATATATATATATACACTCGGGGAGCCCACATATATGTGTGTCGTCACAAAAAATCGCACAAGGGAGACGCGGTCGATCAGAAGACCCCGTATACACTGCATGCGGCCCGAAAATATGTATGCGTACGGTGGTGTGTGATGTGTTTAAATCCCAAATGCACAACTTCGAGGGGCCACCAACTACATTACAAACCGAACACCGTACCCGACTCCAAGCCTGGTTCAATACGTACGATGTCAGTTTCCCAACTTCGAGGCAGCGGCGGGGGGGGGGGGGGGGGGTCGTCCCACGCATGCGCTCAAACTTTATTTGGTCTAGCATGGGACACATCTATATCTATACCCCTATATAGTGTGCGAATAACTTTGAAAGTTGCTCGTTGGATGAAGCCAATCCGACGGTACAAAGATGGCAAATCCAAGCACTACTGGCCGTTGGATATCATCTACATTCCACCAGATTCTGCCACATGTACAATCTAGAAGACTCCATGGTTGAACTTAAGCATAATGCAGAAACCTCAAAACATAAGCACTTCTCCTTTGTTCTCTAGAACCTTCCATATCTTAATTGCCCAAACTTTTTTTTTCTAAATGAATTGTCACTTTTTGTTTTTACTTTATGCTTTACAATGCACAATTCCATGAATCTTAAAATAGATTTTTTTATAAAACTAATTGATTTTGGATGAGATGAACCATAAGAATTAAACGAACATCTACATCATGCATATATGACTCAAAGCTTACATGTTATAGTGTGGTATTTATTCATAATTTTGTTACCAAATCTCATGCGTGCAATGCACGTGTACCTTACTAGTATCAATAGGAAACCATCATGGTCAAACCCTTCTCGTTGTTGGGTCAAAGGGATAGATTGTGTGGGCCCCCCTAATTGTCGGTAAAGGATAGTATATATACCTCGAGGAGCCCACAGATATGTGCCGCGTCTATAAGCCGCACAAGGGAGACATGCTCGAGAAGAACACCTGCCCCCTATACCCTGCATGCAACCTGAAAAAGGTTTATATAATCACCATGACAGGTCAAGTCAATCATTCTTTAATTTTTTAGAGGAAAAAATAACCCATAAAAACATAGTAGGTTTATATAATCGCCATGACAGGTCAAGTCAATCATTCTTTAATTTTTTAGAGCAAAAAATAACCCATAAAAACATAGTCTACAAATTACCAAAACAAGGATCCCAAGGTTTATATAATTGCCATGATAGGTCACTATAGAGATACAATATATCTCTATAATGACCGTGTCATGGCATTTAAATGAAGCTTGAGATATGCAACTTCCCACCGCGTCACCCATTCTTGGACTACTCCAGCCCGAGCACGCTTAACTTATGTGTTCTATTCGACTAGGCTAGCGGATGGGAAGCCGACCCTTGCTGATAAGAATTGCCTCCTTGTCATTAAGGCGTTTCACGCTGGTCACCCTATGGGACCTACTCCCTCCTATTACACACATTTGTGCTTTTAGAAACTGTGTGGGATATTTACATGGCCGGTGTGTCGCCGCTAGCCTTCAATGAGTGTCGGATTTCGGGTTCCAGCAAAACCCTTGAGGTTCGAACACTAGGGTGCGAACGAAGATCTCTGCTCCCTCTAGCTCGCACACATCAAGATCTCACGGCCTAGCTCGACGAACCCAAAGAACAAAGGGACACAAGATTTATACTGGTTCGGGCCACCGTTGTGGTGTAATACCCTACTCCAGTGTGGTGTGGTGAATTGCCTCTTGGGCTGAGGATGAACAGTACAAGGGAAGAACAGCCTCCTGAGGAGAGGCGTTCTTGTGCTCGGTGAGCTTGTGTGGGTGAGGATGGTCTAATCCAAGATGAGATGATCCCTCCCTATGGTGGTGGCTAGTCCTATTTATAGAGGCCCTGGTCCTCTTCCCAAATAGAGCGGGAAGGGATTCCACAACGGCCAGTTTGAAGGGGAACAGCTAGTACAAGCTATCCTGACTAAAGGTGGTCTTCGCCTGCCAAAGGCTCTGGTGGTGACGCCGTCTTGGGCTCCACGGTGACCTTCGTCTTGCCGTCCTTCTGGTCTTGGTCTCGTTGCACCCATATGGAAACCTTTGCCTGATGCCTTGGGACTCCTCGCCTGCGCTTGCCCCTTTAGCACCAAAGAGGAAGCGAGGACACTGTGCGCGCTGGCACCTGCCTGGCACCCGCCTGGCCTTGGTCGTCATGGCTTACGTCATAGGAACCTCGCGAGGTTCCCCTTGCCTTGATCTCTCCGCCCCTCACGAGCCAGCCTGGTAAGGCTACCCCCGAGAAGGTCTTGTGTCGTCCGCCTCGCGAGGCTTGGCCCCTCGCGAAGGTCTTGAGGGTTTGCTGGTGAAGATGGGCCATACGGGGCCGCTGGTGGAGCCACGCCATGGGCTGTAGGCAGGCAAGTCTGGTGACCCCCATTCCCAGAACGCCGACAATGAGCACTGACACTGGTAGCGGGAAAACAATGGGAGAAGAGGTGGGAAACCGTTGAGAGGAGTGGCGAGAAACGGTTGCCTATTTAGAAAACCTAGTAGAGAAGGAAGTGTGAGCTAGCACAACGCATGCGCATAGTGCTTACCCGTGTACTGCATGTGCTGTCGAAAGGGCTCAGGGTTGCGGTTCGATCTGGGAGCATCCAACGGTGCACACTTATGATCCGTGGGGTTTAGATTCTAGCCAATCAGAACGCACGACTCAGATCAGCGTGCAACAGGGGGGATGGGGCATCAGCCACGGTTTGGTAGGCACACGACTTTCGTGAGTGAACCGTGGGAAGAATCTCGGTTTTTAAATCCCTGTAAATCCAAAACTAACCCGAAAATACATGGCACATATATGTCGAGGAATTTTTTTCATCCATTTTGGCGCAAGTTTTATTACAAGCCTCTTACAAATCGGAGCTTCTCTCAAAGAAGCCTCATGGTTCCGATAGGGAAACTTGTCCCCCTTGTGGGCGAAACGTAATCACTGACTCTTTTCGCCTTGTATTTTCTTCTACGGGCAACATGGAATGACAGGATATCCGTGCTGAAATTTAAACTTATTCAGGGTTCGTTTGGCCTTTTTATACACTAATTGAGTTTCCTAGGCATTTAATGCCCATAATTCAAATCTGAACTTCAAATACATGCTCCAGTTCACCAAAATGGCTAGAAAATTTATAAATGTGTCCTTGGGTGCATGTTTAGATCCCATGCCAGGAATGGGAACGAATTACAACTGTACCCGCGTCCTGGCTCGTCCTCAAACATTTGGAATCTCGGATTTTAAATCCTCGTAAATCCTAAACTCACCAAAAAGTCATCAAAGGTGGCATGGCATCATGTCATGGCACATATATGTCGTGGTAAAAACATTATCCAATTTGGGCCAAGCTTTATTACAAACCTCTTAAAAACCGGAGCTTCTCTCAAAGAAGCCTCGTGGTTCCGATAGGGAAACGTGTTCCCCTTGTGGGCGAAACGTAATCACTACCTCTTTTCGCCTTGTATTTTCTTCCACGGGCAACATGGAATGACATGATATCCGTGCTGAAATTTAAACTTATTTAGGGTTCGTTTGGCCTTTTTATACACTAACTGAGTTTCCTAGGCATTTAATGTCCATAATTCAAATCTGAACTACAAATACATGCTCCAGTTCACCAAAATGGCTAGAAAAATTATACATGTGTCCTTGGGTGCATGTTTAGGTCCCATGCCAGGAATGGGAGCGAGTTACAACCGTATCGGTGTCCTGGCTCATCCTCAAACATTTCGAATCTCGGTTTTTAAATCCCCATAAATCCAAAACTCACCAGAAAGTCATCAAAGGTGGCATGGTGTCACGTCATGGCACATATATGTCGTGGTAAAAACATTGCCAATTTGGGCAAAGCTTTATTACAAACCTCTTACAAACCGGAGCCTGTCGCAAGAACGCTCGTGGTTTTGATACGGAAAGGTGTTCCCTTGTGGGCCAAACGATAATCGCTCCCTCTTATAGCCCCGTATTTTCTTCTACACGCAACACGGAACAACGGGAGATTCGCGCTGAACTTTGAAATTATTCAGGGTTTGTTTGACCTTTTTTGTTCATTAGTTGAGTTTCCTAGGCATTTAATGTCCATAATTCAAATCCGAACTACAAATAGATGCTCCGGTGCACCAAAATGGCTAGAAAAAACATACATGTTTCCTTGGGGTGCATGTTTAGGTCCCATGGAGTGAATGGGAACGAATTCAACCGTCTCGCCGTCCTAGCTTTGCCACAAACATTGCAAATCTCGGTTTTTAAATCTCTGTAAATCCAAAACTTACCAGGAAATCATGAAACTTGGCATGGTGTCACTACATGGTACATATAATTGTCCAATTTGGGTGAAGCTATATTACAAGCCTCTTATAAACCGGAGCCAGTCGCAACCCTCGTGGTTCCGGTAGGGAAACATGCCCCTCTTGTGGGCGAAACGATAATCGCTGCCTCTTCTGGCCTTGAACTTTGTTTTCTACAGGCAACATAGAATAACAGGAGTGTCAGGCTGAAATTTGAAACTGTCAGGGTTCATTTGGCCATTGTATATATTACTAATTACTAAGTTTTCTACGCATTTAATGTAGTCCATAATTCAAATTTGAACTACAAGCACATGCTCCAGTGAAGCAAAATGGGTGGGAAATTGTACATGTGTCATTGGGTGCATGTTTAGGTCTCATTTAAGGAATGGGAATGAATTACAAACTTGTCGTCGTCCTGAAACATTGAGAATCTCGGTTTTTCAATCCTAGTAAATCAAAAACTCACCCAAAAAACATGAAACTTGGCATGGTTTCACGACATGGCACATATATGCTGTGGTAAAAAAAGTCCAGTTTGAGAAGAGGCGCACACATTAGTAGCCAACGAAGTCCTTTTTGAAACAAAAAGCTGACACGTTAATATCGCAAACGGTTGTATTATATTAACCGTGTCGAAATTTAACCATACTCGGTGGCGTGCGTGCAGCTGTTTGATTAGACGGGACGAGCGCAAGAAGTTCGCCGTGCAGGCTCGACGGGACGCGTGCGAGCAATCCGTCGCGCAGGCTCGACGGGACGCGTGCATCTGTCCACCTTGCAGCCTCGACGGGACACGTGTGAGCAGCAAGGCCGCCCATGCTCACCGGGAAGAGAGGTCTTTGACCTCCATGCACCAGCCGCCGCCCACCTCGCTCACAACTTCTCCATTAATGGGTTAATTAAAGCACCTGGACGGAGGGTGTTTGCTTGTGATCCCTTGGCAGCATTTGCTTTGTTCCTGTTTTCAACTCGTATTCCGCCCTAATTTAAATTGCCACATAGGGCAACGGATAATACGACCACAAATAAAATGCCTACGGATAATACGACGAAAAATTTACAATGGCGCAGATAATAATTGTCTTACATATTCCAGATAATTTAAAATGCCACATGTGGCAAAGCCCGGAAGACACTGGGGCAAGAGAAGAAGGAAATTGCAGACAACGATCTGGCCGCTACTGTCTCTACTCGTCGATGGATCGCCGGGTGACGACATCCTCCAGCTCCTTCTTCAATTCCTCACGACTTTGCTTGAAAGTAGCCACGGATCCCTCCACCTATTGCTCGTGCTCGATCCGGAGCTTCCTCAAGTCACCCATCAGTTCCTCGACGACCGCTGTCAGCATCATCCCCGAGGCACTGCTCTGCTCATGCAGCATCTTCCAGCCAGCGGCCTCCTCCTCCTTCTCGGCGAGCGCCTTGAGGAGCTTCGCATTGTCACCCATGAGTTGCTCGACGAGGCCGGTAGCCTTGTCAACCAAGGCATCGCTGATCTTGAGCAGCTTCATCAAGCCGTCGACCAGCTCCTGCTGTGTAGTGACGCCAGCGAGAATGTCGTCGTCGCCGGCGAAGGACTTCAGGAACGCCAGCTCGTCGCGATGGACGACGCCACGAATGCACTTGTGAGAGCCCTCGTGTACCTGTGAGAGCTCGTTCGAGGGCTTCGCGGTGCGCCGGGACATCTCTGATGCGGCTGCGGCTTCACGGCGGGACCTCTCCAGTGCTTCCGCGTCCTTGGTCTTTGCTGCCTGGTGATATGTCCACCCTAAACTCCTCCTACCGGTCATGGCGGAACGACTTGACAGGAAAGACCAGTTTTGTGGGTGATGAGGAGAGGAACTGTGAAGTAATTTTTGAGTGGGTAGTTTTTATAGCCCAGTGCTAAGTGTGAACACATATTAGTTTGATAGGTGTGAACAGATTTGCAATTACTTATTGCGTTGTAATCTGCAATGTGACGAGAAACAAGGTCAAAATTTATTGATGGCAGAAGGTTGACCACGTGGTTGCTTGCCGTTGAGGCGGCTGCGGTGCGCTCTGCTCACGTTCGTCCGCGTGTTTTGCTCGCCATTGAGGCCGCCGCGGCGCGCTCTGCTCTGGCGTCCCTGCGCGCGCTCTACTCATCGTTGAGGCAAATTTACAATGGAAACGGTTAATAATTCTTAATAATTGTCTTACATATTCAGGATAATTTAAAATGCCACATGCGGCAAGGCCCAGAACACTCACGGCCTACATATGCGTACAATTATAATAGAATATAAGCTAAAAGGCTGAGCTAGAGGTCTTCTGACGATGGTCTTCTCGGACTCCATGATCAGCATAGCACCCTTGCGGCCGTTCACTCCAAGTGTCCCGACCCGCCTCCGCCTACGGAGCTGCTGGCGCTGGGAGGCTCTTGGGGCTGCTGGGCCTCTTCCAGAAGAGCTTGACAGCGTGCAATCGCGCGCATGACAACTCCACAGAACCGCTCCATTTCCATGTCTCTAACCTGGTAGCGCATTCCGTCCATCACCTGCATCCTCAAGATATCACGTTGGCACTGTTCGACTTTGTCAGGGACGTCAACTCTGCCAAGGATGCGCTCGAGCCTGGCCACCACATCATCGGAATCGAGGCCTGGATTTTACAATTCACCCATATGGAGCACGGGAAGACTAAGTGGAGCACACACACAACCCGAATACCGTATCCAGTGCCATGTGTTATTTATCACACAAGTGTTAACATAAGGAAACGTATGTGTAACTTACTAATCATCGCACACGAGTACTCACAGACGCATCGTGTGCGATACTCCTAGCCACCGCAAGCAACTAGTTTGCATTTTTAAAAGTTTTTTGTACACACAGAATCGTACACGAGCTAACTGTATTAACCGTCTATGTTGTAATTTCTCATCGCAAACAGTTCATCCGAGTCGGCTGTTTGCCACGTATCACACACATCTTGTTAAGTTGAACCATTTCTGTTGTGTTCGCTAATCGAAAACAGTTCGTACGAGTGAACCGTATGCCCTATATCACACACACCTTGATCTGTCTAACCGTTTCTGCTGCACTCCCTAATAGCAAACAGTTTATTGCAGCAAACTGTATGCCGTATATCGCACACACACATTGCTATGGCTGCCTGTTTCTGTTGTTCTGCCTCATCGCAAACAGTTCGAATGGGTTAACCGTGTGCCCTGAATCGCACACGCAACTAAAATCTAAACCGCGTTTGATGGCTCCACCATCGCAAATGTTTTGCACCTTTTTGACGGTTTTTACATCCCCGTTTGTGATTAATGCATCGCACACAGTTTCGTCAAAGGGTCTCTGATCGTAGTGTCGCGTTAGCAGCATCCTGCAGTAGTGAATGAGTTAGTTACAGGATGATGTCTTATGGAACGAGTAAAGAGACTTGCCGGTAACGAGATTGAACTAGGTATGAAGATACCGACGATCGAATCTCGTGCAACTAACATACCGATAGACAAAGGGAATAACGTATGTTGTCATAACAGTTTGACCGATAAAGATCTTCATAGAATATGTAGTGGCCAATATGAGCATACATGTTTCGCTATTGGTTATTGACCGGAGAGGTGTCTCGGTCATGTCTACATAGTTCTCAAACCCGTAGGGTCCGCATGCTTAACGTTCGATGACGATTTAGTATTATATGAGTTGTGTGATTTGGTGACTGAATGTTGTTCAGAGTCCTGGATGAGATCACAGACATGACGAGGAGTCTCGAAATGGTCGAGAGGTAAATATTGATATATAGGACGATGGTATTCGGACACCGGAAGTGTTTCGGAGGGTACCGAGTACATATCAGGTCCCCGGAAGGGGTTCCGGGCACCCCCGGCAAAAGATATGGGCTTTATGGGCCAAGAGGGGAAACACGGCAGCCACCAGGGGCTGCTGCCCCCCCATATGGGCCGCACCAGAGGAGAAGGAAAGAGGGGAAGGGAGAAGGAAAGGGGGGATTCGGCCTCCCCCTTCCTTCCCTCCTCCCTCCTCTTTCCTCCCCCCTCCGGTAAATAAGGAAGGGGGGCGGCCATAGGAAGGCCCCAAGTAGGATTCGGCCTACTTGGGCGCCTCCTTGGTTGCCTCCCCTCTCTCCCCACCAATATATATGTCGAGGGGGGGGAGGCCTCTGTTGGGGAATGTAGCATGCAATTTCAAAAAAAATTCCTATGATCACGCAAGATCTATCTAGGAGATGCATAGCAATGAGAGGGGAAGAGTGTGTCCATGCACCCTCGTAGACTGAAAGCGGAAGCATTAGGTTAACGCGGTTGATGTAGTCGAACGTCTTCATGATCCAACCGATCTAGTACCGAATGTACGACACCTTCGAGTTCAGCACACGTTCAGCTCAATGATGTCCCTCGAACTCTTGATCCAGCAGAGGGTCGAAGGAGAGTTTCGTGAGCACGACGGCGTGCTGATGGTGATGGTGATGTGATCCACACAGGGCTTCGCCTAAGCACTATGATGCTATGACCGGAGGAGTAAACTGTGGAGGAGGCACCGCACAAGGCTAAGAGAATAATTGATATGCTGTGGGGTGCCCCCTGCCCCCGTATATAAAGGTGGGGAGGCGAAGGCCGGCCACCAAGGGGCGCGCCAAGGGGGGAGTCCTACTAGGACTCCACTCCTAGTAGGATTCACCCTCCCCTTTTTTCCTTTCTCATGGAGGGGAAAAGAGGGAAGGAGAGGGAGAGGAAAGGGGGCCGCGCCCCCTCCCCCTTGTCCAATTCGGACTCCCTTTGGGGGGCGCCACCCTGCGGGATCCCCTCTCTTTCTCCCCTACGGCCCATGAAGGCCCATTACCTCCCCTGGGGTGTTCCGGTAACCCCTCGGTACCCCGATAAATATCTGAAACGTCCCGAAACCACTCCGGTGTCCGAATACCTTCATCCAATATATCAATCTTTACCTCTCGACTATTTCGAGACTCCTCGTCATGTCCGTGATCTCATCCGGGACTCCGAACAATCTGCGGTCACCAAAACACGTAACTCATAATACAAATCGTCATCGAACATTAAGCGTGCGGACCCTACGGGTTCGAGAAGTATGTAGACATGACCGAGACACATCTTCGATCAATAACCAATAGCGGAACCTGGATGCTCATATTGGTTCCTACATATTCTATGAAGATCTTTATCAGTCAAACCCGCAGTGACAACATACATTATTCCCTTTGTCATCGGTATGTTACTTGCCCGAGATTCGATCGTCAGTATCCACATACCTAGTTCAATATCGTTACCGGCAAGTCTCTTTACTCGTTCTGTAATGCACCATCCCGTAACTAACTCATTAGTCACATTGCTTGCAAGGCTTATTATGATGTGCATTACCGAGAGGGCCCAGAGATACCTCTCCAATACTCGGAGTGACAAATCCTAATCTCGATCTATGCCAACCCAACAAACACCTTCGGAGACACCTGTAGAGCATCTTTATAATCACCCAGTTACGTTGTGACATTTGATAGCACACAAGGTGTTCCTTCGGTATTCGGGAGTTGCATAATCTCATAGTCAGAGGAATATGTATAAGTCATGAAGAAAGCAATAGCAATAAAACTTAACAATCATTATGCTAAGCTAACGGATGGGTCTTGTCCATCACATCATTCTCCTAATGATGTGATCCCATTCATCAAATGACAACTCATGTCAATGGTCAGGAAACTTAACCATCTTTGATTAGCGAGCTAGTCTAGTAGAGGCATACTAGGGACACTCTGTTTTGTCTATGTATTCACACATGTATCAAGTTTCCGGTTTAATACAATTCTAGCATGAATAATAGACATTTATCATGATATAAGGAAATATAAATAACAACTTTATTATTGCCTCTAGGGCATATTTCCTTCAGTCTCCCACTTGCACTAGAGTCAATAATCTATATTACATTGTAATGATTCTAACACCCATGGAGTCTTGGTGCTGATCATGTTTTGCCCGTGGAAGAGGCTTAGTCAACGGGTCTGCAACATTCAGATCCGTATGTATTTTGCAAATCTCTATGTCTCCCTCCTTGACTTAATCGCGGATGGACTTGAAGCATCTCTCTTGATGTGTTTGGTTCTCTTGTGAAATCTAGATTCCTTCGCCAAGGCAATTGCTCCAAGATTGTCACAAAAGATTTTCATTGGACCCAATGCACTAGGTATTACACCTAGATAGGATATGATCTTCTTCATCCAGACTCCTTCATTTGCTGCTTCCGAAGCAGCTATGTACTCTGCTTCACACGTAGATCCAGCCACGACGCTCTGCTTGGAACTGCACCAACTTATAGCTCCATCATTCAATATAAATACGTATCCGGTTTGCGACTTAGATTCATCCAGATCAGTGTCAAAGCTAGCATCGACGTAACCATTTATGACAAGCTCTTTGTCGCCTCCATAAACGAGAAACATATCCTTAGTCCTTTTCAGGTATTTCATGGTGTTCTTGACCGTTGTCAAGTGATCCACTCTTGGATTACTTTGGTACCTCCCTGCTAAACTTATAGCAAGGCACACATCAGGTCTGGTACACATCATTGCATACATGATAGAACCTATGGCTGAGGCATAGGGAATGACTTTCATTTTCTCTCTATCTTCTGCAGTGGTCGGGCATTGAGTCTGACTAAACTTCACACCTTGTAACAGAGGCAAGAACCCTTTCTTTGACTGATCCATTTTGAACTTCTTCAAAAATTTATCAAGGTATGTCCTTTGTGAAAGTCCAATTAAGCGTCTTGTTCTATCTCCATAGATCTTGATGCCCAATATATAAGCAGCTTCACCGAGGTCTTTCATTGAAAAATTCTTATTCAAGTATCCTTTTATGCTATCCAGAAATTCTATATCATTTCCAATCGACAATATGTCATCCACATATAATATTAGAAATGCTGCAGAGCTCCCACTCACTTTCTTGTAAATACAGGCTTCTCCAAAAGTCTGTATAAAACCATATGCTTTGATCACACTATCAAAGCGCATATTCCAACTCCGAGAGGCTTGCACCAATCCATCAATGGATCACTGGAGCTTCCACACATTGTTAGCACCTTTAGGATCGACAAAAACCTTCTGGTTGCATCGTATACAACTCTTCTTTAATAAATCCATTAAGGAATGCAGTTTTGACATCCATTTGCCAAATTTCATAACCATAAAATGCGGCAATTGCTAACATGATTCGGACAGACTTAAGCATCGCTACAGGTGAGAAGGTCTCATCGTAGTCAACTCCTTGAACTTGTCGAAAACTTTTCGCAACAAGTCGAGCTTTGTAGACAGTAACATTACCGTTAGCGTCAGTCTTCTTCCTGAAGATCCATTTATTTTCTATGGCTTGCCGATCATCGGGCAAGTCAACGAAAGTCCATACTTTGTTCTCATACATGGATCTCATCTCAGATTTCATGGCCTCAAGCCATTTCGCGGAATCTGGGCTCATCATCGCTTCCTCATAGTTCGTAGGTTCGTCATGGTCTAGTAACATGACTTCCAGAATAGGACTACCATACCACTCTGGTGCGGAACATACTCTGGTTGACCTACAAGGTTTGGTAGTAACTTGATCTGAAGTTTCATGATCATCATCATTAACTTCTTCATTAACTGGTGTGGGCATCACTGGAACTACTTTCTATGATGTGCCACTTTCCAATTCGAGAGAAGGTACAACTACCTCATCAAGTTCTACTTTCCTCCCACTCACTTCTTTCGAGAGAAACTCCTTCTCTAGAAAGGATCCATTGTTAGCAACAAATTTCTTGCCTTCGAATCTGTGATAGAAGGTGTACCCAACATTTTCTTTTGGGTATCCTATGAAGACGCACTTCTCTGATTTGGGTTCGAGCTTATCAGGTTGAAGCTTTTTCACATAAGCATCACAGCCCCAAACTTTAAGAAACGACAACTAGGGTTTCTTGCCAAACCATAGTTCATATGGTGTCTGTCTCAATGGATTTAGATGGTAACCTATTTAACGTGAATGCAACTGTCTCTAATGCATAACCCCAAAACGATAGTCGTAAATTGGTAAGAGACATCATAGATCGCACCATATCTAATAAAGTACGGTTACGACATTCGGACATACCATTAGGCTGTGGTGTTCTAGGTGGTGTGAGTTGCGAAACTATTCCACATTGTTTCAAATGAAGACCAAACTCGTAACTCAAATATTCGTCTCCGCGATCAGATCGTAGAAACTTTATTTTGTTGTTACGATGATTATCCACTTCACTCTGAAATTCTTTGAACTTTTCAAATGTTTTAGACTTGTGTTTCATTAAGTAGATATACCCATATCTGCTCAAATCATCTGTGAAGGTCGGAAAATAACGATACCCGCCGTGAGCCTCAAGACTCATCGGACCGCATACATCAGTATGTATTATTTCCAATAAGTCAGTGACTCGCTCCATTGTTCCGGAGAACGGAGTCTTGGTCATCTTGCCCATGAGGCATGGTTCGCAAGCATCAAGTGATTCATAATCAAGTGATTCCAAAAGCCCATCTGCAAGGAGTTTCTTCATGCGCTTTACACCAATATAACCTAAATGGCAGTGCAACAAATACGTTGCACTATCATTATTAACTTTGCATCTTTTGGCATCAATTTTATGAATATGTGTATCACCACAATCAAGATTCAACACAAATAGACCACTCATCAAGGGTGCATGACCATAAAAGAAATTACTCATATAAATAGAACAACCATTATTCTCTGATTTAAATGAATAACCGTCTCGCATTAAAAAAGATCCAGATATAATGTTCATGCTCAATGCTGGCACCAAATACCAATTATTCAGGTCTAAAACTAATCCCGAAGGTAGATGTATAGGTAGCATGCCGACGGCGATCACATCGACCTTGGAACCATTTCCGACGCGCATCGTCACCTTGTCCTTAGCCAATCTTCGTTTAATCTGTAGCCCCTGTTTCGAGTTGCAAATATGAGCAACAGAACCAGTATCAAATACCCAGGCGCTACTACGAGCATTAGTAAGGTACACATCAATAACATGTATATCAAATATACCTTTGTTCACTTTGCCATCCTTCTTATCCGCCAAATACTTGGGGCAGTTTCGCTTCTAGTGTCCAGTCCCTTTGCAGTAGAAGCACTTAGTTTCAGGCTTGGGTCAAGCTTTGGGTTTCTTCCCGGGAGTGGCAACTTGCTTTCCATTCTTCTTGAAGTTCCCTTTCTTTCACTTGTCCTTTTTCTTGAAACTAGTGGTCTTGTTAACCATCAACACTTGATGCTCCTTCTTGATTTCTACCTCCATGGCTTAAGCATTGCGAAGAGCTCGGGAATTGTCTTGTTCATCCCTTGCATATTACAGTTCATCACGAAGCCTTTGTAGCTTGGTGGCAGTGATTGAAGAACTCTGTCAAGAACACTATCATCCGGAAGATTAACTCCCAGCTGAGTCAAGTGGTTATGGTACTCAGACATTCTGAGTATGTGTTCATCGACAGAACTGTTCTCCTCCATCTTGCAGCTATAGAACTTGTTGGAGACTTCATATCTCTCAACTCGAGCATTTACTTGAAATATTAACTTCAACTCTTGGAACATCTCATATGCCCCATGACGTTCAAAACATCTTTGAAGTCCCGATTCTAAGCCGTAAAGCATGGCACACTGAACTATCGAGTAGTCATCAGATTTAGCTTGCCAGACGTTCATAACGTCAGCAGTTGCTCCTGCAGCAGGCCTCGCATGTAGCGGTGCATCAAGGATGTAGTTCTTCTGTGCAGCAATGAGGATAATCCTCAAGTTACGGACCCAGTCTGTGTAGTTTCTACCATCATCTTTCAACTTAGCTTTCTCTAGGAACGCATTAAAATTCAAGGGAACGGTAGCACGGGCCATTGATCTACAACATAGATATGCAAAAACTATCAGGACTAAGTTCATGATAAATTAAGTTCAATTAATCATATTACTTCAGAACTCCCACTTAGATAGACATCCCTCTAGTCATCTAAATGATCACGTGATCCATATCAACTAAACCATGTCCGATCATCACGTGAGATTCACGTTCGACCTTTCGGTCTCAGTGTTCCGAGGCCATATCTGCATATGCTAGGCTCGTCAAGTTTAACCCGAGTATTCTGCACATGCAAAAGTGTCTTGCACCCATTGTATGTGAACGTAGAGCTTATCACACCCGATCATCACGTGGTGTCTCGGCACGACGAACTGTAGCAACGGTGAATACTCAGGGAGAACACTTATACCTTGAAATTTAGTGAGGGATCATCTTATAATGCTACCGCAGTACTAAGCAAAATAAGATGCATAAAAAGATAAACATCACATGCAATCAAAATATGTGACATGATATGGCCATCATCATCTTGTGCCTTTGATCTCCATCTCCAAAGCACCATCATGATCTCCATCCTCACCGGCTTGATACCTTGATCTCCATCGTAGCGTCGTTGTCGTCTCGCCAACTATTTATTCTACAACTATCGCTAACGCATAGAGATAAAGTAAAGCAATTACATGGCGATTGCATTGCATACAATAAAGCGACAACCATAAGGCTCCTGCCAGTTGCCGATATATTTTACAAAACATGATCATCTCATACAATAATGTATATCACATCATGTCTTGACCATATCACATCCCAACATGCCCTGCAAAAACAAGTTAGACTTCCTCTACTTTGTTGTTGCAAGTTTTACGTGGCTGCTACAGGCTTCTAGTAAGAACCGTTCTTACCTACGCATCAAAACCACAATAATTTTTCATCAAGTGTGTTGTTTTAACCTTCAACAAGGACCGGCCGTGGTCAAATTCGATTCAACTAAAGTTGGAGAAACAGACACCCGCCAGCCACCTTTATGCAAAAGAAGTTGCATCTCTGTCGGTGGAACCGGTCTCATGAACATGGTCATGTAAGGTTGGTCCGGGCCGCTTCATCCAACAATACTGCCGAATCAAAATAAGACGTTGGTGGTAAGCAGTATGACTATTATCGCCCACAACACTTTGTGTTCTACTCGTGCATATCATCTACGCATAGACCTAGCTCGGATGCCACTGTTGGGGAACGTAGCATGCAATTTAAAAAAATTCCTAGGATCACGCAAGATCTATCTAGGAGATGCATAGCAACGAGAGCGGGAGAGTGTGTCCATGTACCCTCGTAGACCGAAAGCGGAAGCGTTAGGTTAACGCGGTTGATGTAGTCGAACGTCTTCACGATCCAACCGATCTAGTACCGAACATACGTCACCTCCGAGTTCAGCACACGTTCAGCTCGATGACGTCCCTTGAACTCTTGATCTAGCAGAGGGTCGAAGGAGAGTTTCGTCAGCACGACAGCGTGGTGACGGTGATGGTGATGTGATCCGCGCAGGATTTCGCCTAAGCACTACAACGCTATGACCGGAGGAGTAAACTGTGGAGGGGGGCACCGCACACGGCTAAGAGAATAATTGATGTGCTGTGGGGTGCCCCCCTGCCCCCGTATATAAAGGAGGGGAGGAGGAGACCGGCCACCAAGGGGTGCGCCAAGGGGGCGGAGTCCTACTAGGACTCCACTCCTAGTAGGATTCGCCCCCCTTTTTTTCCTTTCTCATGGAAGGGAAAGAGGGAAGGAGAGGGAGAGGGGAAGAGGAAAGGGGTCCGCGCCCCCTCCCCCTTGTCCAATTCGGACTCCCTTGGGGGGGCGCCACCATGTGAGATCCCCTCTCTTTCTCCCCTATGGCCCATGAAGGCCCATTACTTCCCCCGGGGGGTTCTGGTAACCCCTCGGTACCCCGATAAATATTCGAAACATCCCGAAACCATTCCGGTGTCCGAATATCTTCGTCCAATATATCAATCTTTACCTCTTGACTATTTCGAGACTCCTCGTCATGTCCGTGATCTCATCCGGGACTCCGAACAATATTCGGTCACCAAAACACATAACTCATAGTACAAATCGTTATCGAACGTTAAGCATGCGGACCCTATGGGTTCGAGAACTATGTAGACATGACCAAGACACATCTGCGATCAATAACCAATAGCAGAACATGGATGCTCATATTGGTTCCTACATATTCTACGAAGATCTTTATCGGTCAAACCGCAATGACAACATACGTTATTCCCTTTGTCATCGGTATGTTACTTGCCCGAGATTCGATCGTTGGTATCCACATACGTAGTTCAATGTCGTTACCGGAAAGTCTCTTTACTCGTTCTGTAATGCATCATCCCGTAACTAACTCGTTAGTCACATTGCTTGCAAGGCTTATTATGATGTGCATTACCGAGAGGGCCCAAAGATACCTCTCCGATACTCGGAGTGACAAATCCTAATCTCGATCTATGCCAACCCAACAAACACCTTCGGAGACACCTGTAGAGCATCTTTATAATCACCCAGTTACGTTGTGACATTTGATAGCACAGAAGGTGTTCCTCCAGTATCCGGGAGTTGCATAATCTCATAGTCAGAGGAATATGTATAAGTCATGAAGAAAGAAATAGCAATAAAACTTAACGATCATTATGCTAAGCTAACGGATGGGTCGTGTCCATCACATCATTCTCCTAATGATGTGACCCCGTTCACCAAATGACAACTCATGTCAATGGTCAGGAAACTTAACCATCTTTGATTAACGAGCTAGTCTAGTAGAGGCATACTATGGACACTCTGTTTTGTCTATGTATTCACACATGTATCAAGTTTTCGGTTTAATACAATTCTAGCATGAATAATAGACATTTATCATGATATAAGGAAATATAAATAACAACTTTATTATTGCCACTAGGGCATATTTGTTGGGGAACGTAGTAATTTCAAAAAAATTCCTACGCACACGCAGGATCATGGTGATGCATAGCAACGAGAGGGGAGAGTGTGTCCACGTACCCTCGTAGAACGAAAGCAGAAGCGTTAGCACAACATGGTTGATGTAGTTGTATGTCTTCACGATCCGACCGATCCAAGTACCGAACGCACGGCACCTCCGAGTTCAGCACACGTTCAACTCGATGATGTCCCGCGAACTCCGATCCAGCAGAGCTTCGCTGGAGAGTTTCGTCAGCACGACGGCGTGGTGACGGTGATGATGTTGCTACCGACGCAGGGCTTCGCCTAAGCACCGCTACGATATGATCGAGGTGGATTATGGTGGAGGGGGGCATCGCACACGGTTGGGAGAGATCAATTGATCAACTTGTGTGTCTAGAGGTGCCCCTGCCCCCGTATATAAAGGAGCAAGAGGGGAGGCCGGCCGGCCCCTGTAGGGCGCGCCAGGAGGAGGAGTCCTCCTCCTAGTAGGAGTAGGACTCCCCTTTCCTACTCCTACTAGGAGGAGGAAAGGAAGGAGGAGAGGGAGAAGGAAGGAGAGGGAGGAAAAGGAGGAAAGTGGGGCCGGCCCCCTAGTCCAATTCGGTTTGGGCTAGGGGGGCGCCCTGCCTCCTCTCTTCCACCACTTGGCCCATGAGGCCCATTACTTCTTTCCCGTATTCCCGTAACTCTCCAGTACCCCGAAGAATACCCGAATCACTCCGAACCTTTATGATGTCCGAATTTAGTCGTCCAATATATCGATCTTTACGTCTCGACCATTTCGAGACTCCTCGTCATGTCCCCGATCTCATCCGGGACTCCGAACTACCTTTGGTACATCAAAACACATAAACTCATAATACCGATCGTCACCGAACTTTAAGCGTGTGGACCCTACGGGTTCGAGAACTACGTAGACATGACAGAGACACGTCTCCGGTCAATAACCAATTGCGGAACCCTATTGGCTGCCACATATTCTACGAAGATCTTTATCGGTCAAACTGCATAACAACATACGTTGTTCCCTTTGTCATCGGTATGTTACTTGCCCGAGATTCGATCGTCGGTATCTTAATACCTAGTTCAATCTCGTTACCGGCAAGTCTATTTACTCGTTCCGTCATACATCATCCCGCAACTAACTCATTAGTTACAATGTTTGCAAGGCTTATAGTGATGTGCATTACCGAGTGGGCCCAGAGATACCTCTCCGACAATCGGAGTGACAAATCCTAATCTAGAAATACGCCAACTCAACAAATACCTTCGGAGACACCTGTAGAGCACCTTTATAATCACCCAGTTACGTTGTGATGTTTGGTGGCACACAAAGTGTTCCTCCAGTAAACGGGAGTTGCATAATCTCATAGTCATAGGAACATGTATAAGTCATGAAGAAAGCAATAGCAACATACTAAACGATCAAGTGCTAAGCTAACGGAATGGGTCAAGTCAATCACATCATTCTCCTAATGATGTGATCTCGTTAATCAAATGACAACTCATGTCTATGGCTAGGAAACATAACCACCTTTGATCAATGAGCTAGTCAAGTAGAGGCATGCTAGTGACACTCTGTTTTGTCTATGTATTCACACATGTATCAAGTTTCCGATTAATACAATTCTAGCATGAATAATAAACAATTGTCATGAAATAAGGAAATAAATAACTTCCTCTAGGGCATATTTCCTTCAGTCTCCCACTTGCACTAGAGTTAATAATCTAGATCACATCGCCATGTGATTTAACATCAATAGTTCACATCACCATGTGATTAACACCCCTAGTTCACATCGTCATGGGTTTACTAGAGTCAATAATCTAGTTCACATTGCTATGTGATTAACACCCAAAGAGTACTAAGGTGTGATCATGTTTTGCTTGTGAGAGAAATTTAGTCTACGGGTCTGCCACATTCAGATCCGTAAGTATTTCGCAAATTTCTATGCTACAATGCTCTGCATGGAGCTACTCTAGCTAATTGCTCCCACTTTCAATATGTATCCAGATTAAGACTTAGAGTCATCTGGGTCAGTTCCAAAACTTGTATCGACGTAACCCTTTACGACGAACCTTTTATCACCTCCATAATCGAGAAACATATCCTTATTCCACTGAGGATAATTTTGACCGTTGTTCAGTGATCTACTCCTACATCACTATTGTACTCCCTTGCCAAAATCAGTGTAGGGTATACAATAGATCTGGTACACAGCATGGCATACTTTACAGAACCTATGGCTGAGGCATAGGGAATGACTTTCATTATCTTTCTATCTTCTGCCGTGGTCGGGCTTTGAGTCTTACTCAATTTCACACCTTGTAACACAGGCCAGAACTCTTTCTTTGACTCTTCCATTTTGAACTACTTCAAAATCTTGTCAAGGTATGTACTCATTAAAAAAACTTATCAAGCGTCTTGATCTATCTCTATAGATCTTAATGCTCAATATGTAATCATCTTCACCGGGGTCTTTCTTTAAAAAAACTCCTTTCAAACACTCCTTTATGCTTTGCAGAATAATTCTACATTATTTCCAATCAACAATATGTCATTCACATATACTTATCAGAAATGTTGTAGTTCTCCCACTCACTTTCTTGTAAATACAGGATTCACCGCAAGTCTGTATAAAACTATATGCTTTGATCAATTTATCAAAGCGTATATTCCAACTCCGAGATGCTTGCACCAGTCCATAGATGGATCGCTGGAGCTTGCATATTTTGTTAGCACCTTTAGGATTGACAAAACCTTCTTGTTGCATCATATACAACTCTTCTTTAATAAATCCATTAAGGAATGCAGTTTTGTTTATCCATTTGCCAGATTTCATAAAATGCGGCAATTGCTAACATGATTCGGACAGACTTAAGCATAGATACGAGTGGGAAACTCTCATCGTGGTCAACACCTTGAACTTGTCGAAAACCTTTTTGCAACAATTCTAGCTTTGTAGATAGTAACATTACTATCAGCGTCCGTCTTCCTCTTGAAGATCCATTTAATCTCAGTGGCTCACCAATCATCGGGCAAGTCAATCAAAGTCCATACTTTGTTCTCATATACATGGATCCCATCTCAGATTTCATGGCCTCAAGCCATTTTGCGGAATCTGGGCTCATCATTGCTTCCTCATAGTTCGTAGGTTCGTCATGGTCAAGTAACATGACCTCCAGAACAGGATTACCGTACTAGTCTGGTGCGGATCTTACTCTAGTTGACTTACGAGGTTCGGTAGTAACTTGATCTGAAGTTTCATGATCATTATCATTAGCTTCCTCACTAATTGGTGTAGGTGTGACAGGAACCGGTTTCTGTGATGAACTACTTTCCAATAAGGGAGCAGGTACAGTTACCTCATTAAGTTCTACTTTCCTCCCACTCACTTCTTTTGAGAGAAACTCCTTCTCTAGAAAGGATCCATTCTTAGCAACTGAAGGGTATCCTATGAAGACGCACTTCTCCGATATGGGTTCAAGCTTATCATGTTGAAACTTTTCACATAAGCATCATAACCCCAAACTTTAAGAAACGACAACTTTGGTTTCTTGCCAAACCACAGTTCATATGGTGTCGTCTCAACGGATTTAGATGGTGCCCTATTTAACGTGAATGCAGCTGTCTCTAATGCATAACCCCAAAACGATAGTGGTAAAACGGTAAGAGACATCATAGATTGCACCATATCTAATAAAGTACGGTTACGATGTCCGGACACACCATTACGCTGTGGTGTTCCGGGTGGCATGAGTTGCGAAACTATTTTGCATTGTTTCAAATGAAGACCAAACTCGTAACTCAAATATTCTCCTCCACGATCAGATCGTAGAAACTTTATTTTCTTGTTATGATGGTTTTCTACTCCACTCTGAAATTCTTTGAACTTTTGAAATGTTTCAGACTTATGTTTCATTAAGTAGATATACCCATATCTGCTCAAATCATGTGTGAAGGTGAGAAAATAACGATACCCGCTGCGAGCCTCAACATTCATTGGACCACATACATCAGTATGTATGATTTCCAACAAATCTGTTGCTCGCTCCATAGTTCCGGAGAACGGCGTTTTAGTCATCTTGCCCATGAGGCATGGTTCGCAAGCATCAAGTGATCCATAATCAAATGATTCCAAAAGCCCATCAGCATGGAGTTTCTTCATGCGCTTTACACCAATATGACCTAAACGGCAGTGCCACAAATAAGTTGCACTATCATTATTAACTTTGCATCTTTTGGCTTCAATATTATGAATATGTGTATCACTACGATCGAGATCCAATGAACCATTTTCATTGGGTGTATAACCATAGAAGGTTTTATTCATGTAAACAGAACAACAATTATTCTCTAACTTAAATGAATAACCGTATTGCAATAAACATGATCAAATCATATTCATGCTCAACACAAACACTAAATAACATTTATTTAGGTTCAACACTAATCCCGAAAGTATAGGGAGTGTGCGATGATGATCATATCAATCTTGGAACTACTTCCAACACACATCGTCACTTCACCCTTAACTAGTTTCTGTTCATTTTGCAACTCCCGTTTCGACTTACTACTTTTAGCAACTGAACCAGTATCAAATACCAAGGGGTTGCTATAAACACTAGTAAAGTACACATCAATAACATGTATACCAAATATACCTATGTTCACTTTGCCATCCTTCTTATCCGCCAATTACTTGGGGTAGTTCCGCTTCCAGTGACCAGTCCCTTTGCAGTAGAAGCACTTTAGTCTCAGGCTTAGGTCCAGACTTGGGCTTCTTCACTTGAGCAGCAACTTGCTTGCCGTTCTTCTTGAAGTTCCCCTTCTTCCCTTTGCCTTTTCTTGAAACTAGTGGTCTTGTCAACCATCAACACTTGACGCTATTCTTGATTTCTACCTTCGTCGATTTCAGCATCACGAAGAGATTGGGAATCGTTTCTGTTATCCCTTGCATATTATAGTTCATCACCAAGTTCTAGTAACTTGGTGATAGTGACTAGAGAACTCTGTCAATCACTATCTTATCTGGAAGATTAACTCCCACTTGATTCAAGTGATTGTAGTACTCAGACATTCTGAGCACATGCTCGCTAGCTGAGCAATTCTCCCCCATCTTGTAGGCAAAGTGCTTGTCAAAGGTCTCATACCTTTCGACATGGGCATGAGTCTGAAATACTAATTTCAACTCTTGGAATATCTCATATGCTCCGTGATGTTCAAAACGTCTTTGAAGCCCCGATTCTAAGCCATAAAGCATGGTGCACTAAACTATAAAGTAGTCATCATATCGAGCTTGCCAAACATTCATAATGTCTGCATCTGCTCCTGCAATTGGTCTGTCATCTAGCGGTGCATCAAGGACATAATTCTTCTG
This sequence comes from Aegilops tauschii subsp. strangulata, assembly GCF_002575655.3. NCBI lineage: Eukaryota > Viridiplantae > Streptophyta > Magnoliopsida > Poales > Poaceae > Aegilops > Aegilops tauschii. Next base: position 396,135,969 of record NC_053037.3, read on the forward strand.
TGCAGTAATGAGGATAATCCTCAGATCACGGATCCAATCCGCACCATTGCTACTAACATCTTTCAACTTAGTTTTCTCTAGGAACATATCAAAAATAAAACAGGGGAGCTAAACGCGAGCTATTGACAACATAGATATGCTAATACTATCAGGACTAAGTTCATGATAAATTAAAGTCTAGTTAATCAAATTATTAAAGAACTCCCACTTAGATAGACATCCCTCTAATCATCTAAGTGATCACGTGATCCATATCAACTAAAGCATGTCCGATCATCACGTGAGATGGAGTAGTTTTCAATGGTGAACATCACTATGTTGATCATATCTACTATATGATTCACGCTCGACCTTTCGGTCTTAGTGTTCCGAGGCCATATCTGCATATGCTAGGCTCGTCAAGTTTAACCTGAGTATTCCGCGTGTGCAAAACTGTCTTGCACCCGTTGTATTTGAACGTAGAGCTTATCACACCTGATCATCACGTGGTGTCTCAGCACGAAGAACTGTCGCAATGGTGCATACTCAGGGAGAACACTTATACCTTGAAATTTTAGTAAGGGATCATCTTATAAAGATACCGCCGAACTAAGCAAAATAAGATGTATAAAAGATAAACATCACATGCAATCAAAATATGTGACATGATATGGCCATCATCATCTTGTGCCTTTGATCTCCATCTCCAAAGTACCGTCATGATCTCCATCGTCACCGGCATGACACCATGATCTCCATCATCTTGATCTCTATCAATGTGTCGTCACATGGTCGTCTCGCCAACTATTGCTTTTGCAACTATTGCTATCGCATAGCGATAAAGTAAAGCAATTATTTGGCACTTGCATCTTATGCAATAAAGAGACCATCATAAGGCTTCTGCCAGTTGCCGATAACTTCAACAAAACATGATCATCTCATACAACAATTTATATCTCATCATGTCTTGACCATATCACATCACAACATGCCCTGCAAAAACAAGTTAGACGTCCTCTACTTTGTTGTTGCAAGTTTTACGTGGCTGCTACGGGCTGAGCAAGAACCGTTCTTACCTACGCATCAAAACCACAACGATAGTTCGTCAAGTTAGTGTTGTTTTAACCTTCACAAGGACCGGGCGTAGCCACACTCGGTTCAACTAAAGTTGGCGCTAGTCACATGTGTGCAAAGCACGACGGTAAAACCAGTCTTGCATAAGCGTATGCGTAATGTCGATCCGGGCCGCTTCATCCAACAATACCGCTGAATCAAAGTATGACATGCTGGTAAGCAGTATGACTTGTATCGCCCACAACTCACTTGTGTTCTACTCGTGCATATAACATCTACGCATAAACCTGGCTCTGATAGTACTGTTGGGGAACGTAGTAATTTCAAAAAAATTCCTACGCACACGCAGGATCATGGTGATGCATAGCAACGAGAGGGGAGAGTGTGTCCACGTACCCTCGTAGACCGAAAGCGGAAGCGTTAGCACAACACGGTTGATGTAGTCGTACATCTTCATGATCCGACCGATCCAAGTACCGGACGCACGGCACCTCCGAGTTCAGCACACATTCAACTCGATGACGTCCCGTGAATTCTGATCCAGCAGAGCTTCGCCGGAGAGTTTCGTCAGCACGACAGCTTGGTGACGGTGATGATATTGCTACCGACGCAGGGCTTCGCCTAAGCACCGCTACGATATGATCGAGGTGGATTATGGTGGAGGGGGGCATCGCACACGGTTGGGTGAGATCAACTGATCAACTTATGTGTCTAGAGGTGCCCCCTGCCCCCGTATATAAAGGAGCAAGAGGGGAGGCCGGCCGGCCCCTGTAGGGCGCGCCAGGAGGAGTCCTCCTCCTAGTAGGAGTAGGACTCCCCTTTCCTACTCCTACTAGGAGGAGGAAAGGAAGGAGGAGAGGGAGAAGGAAGGAGAGGGAGGAAAAGGAGGAAAGGGGGGCCGGCCCCCTAGTCCATTTCGGTTTAAGCTAGGGGGGCCGCGCGCCCTGCCTCCTCTCTTCCACCACTTGGCCCATGAGGCCCATTACTTCTTCCCCGTATTCCCGTAACTCCCCGGTACCCAAAAAAATACCCGAATCACTCGGAACCTTTCCGATGTCCAAATATAGTCGTCCAATATATCGATCTTTACGTCTCGACCATTTCGAGACTCCTCGTCATGTCCTCGATCTCATCCGGGACTCCGAACTACCTTCGGTACATCAAAAAACATAAACTCATAATACCGATCGTCACCGAACTTTAAGCATGCGGACCCTACGGGTTCGAGAACTATGTAGAAATGACCGAGACACGTCTCCGGTCAATAACCAATAGTGGAACCTGGATGCTCGTATTGGCTCCCACATATTCTACGAAGATCTTTATCGGTCAAACCGCATAACAACATACGTTGTTCCCTTTGTCATCGGTATGTTACTTGCCCGAGATTCGATCATCGGTATCTCAATACCTAGTTCAATCTCGTTACCGGCAAGTCTCTTTACTCGTTCCGTAATACATCATCCTGCAACTAACTCATTAGTTACAATGCTTGCAAGGCTTATAGTGATGTGCATTACCGAGTGGGCCTAGAGATACCTCTCCGACAATCGGAGTGACAAATCCTAATCTCGAAATACACCAACTCAACAAGTACCTTTGGAGACACCTGTATAGCACCTTTATAATCACCCAGTTACGTTGTGACGTTTGGTGGCACACAAAGTGTTCCTCCAGTAAACGGGAGTTGCATAATCTCATAGTCATAGGAACATGTATAAGTCATGAAGAAAGCAATATCAACATACTAAACGATCAAGTGCTAAGCTAAAGGAATGGGTCAAGTCAACCACATCATTCTCCTAATGATGTGATCTCGTTAATCAAATGAAAACTCATGTCTATGGCTAGGAAACATAACCATCTTTGATCAACGAGCTAGTCAAGTAGAGGCATACTAGTGACACTCTATTTTGTCTATGTATTCACACATGTATCAAGTTCCCGGTTAATACAATTCTAGCATGAATAATAATCATTTATCATGAAATAAGGAAATAAATAATAACTTCCTCTAGGACATATTTCCTTTAGTCTCTCACTCGCACTAGAGTCAATAATCTAGATCACATCGCCATGTGATTTAACATCAATAGTTCACATCACCATGTGATTAACACCCATAGTTCACATCGTCATGGGTTTACTAGAGTCAATAATCTAGTTCACATCGCTATGTGATTAACACCCAAAGAGTACTAAGGTGTGATCATGTTTTGCTTGTGAGAGAAATTTAGTCTACGGGTCTGCCACATTCAGATCCGTAAGTATTTCGCAAATTTCTATGTCTACAATGCTCTGCACGGAGCTACTCTAGCTAATTGCTCCCACTTTCAATATGTATCCAGATTAAGACTTAGAGTCATCTGGGTTCGTGCCAAAACTTGTATCGACGTAACCCTTTACGACGAACCTTTTATCACCTCCATAATCGAGAAACATATCCTTATTCCACTAAGGATAATTTTGACCGCTGTTCAGTGATCTACTCCTAGATCACTATTGTACTCCCTTGTCAAAATCAGTGTAGGGTATACAATAGATCTGGTACACAGCATGGCATACTTTATAGAACCTATGGCTGAGGCATAGGGAATGACTTTCATTCTCTTTCTATCTTCTGCCGTGGTCGGGCTTTCAGTCTTACTCAATTTCACACCTTGTAACACAGGCCAGAACTCTTTCTTTGACTGTTCCATTTTGAACTACTTCAAAATCTTGTCAAGGTATGTACTCATTGAAAAAACTTATCAAGCGTCTTGATCTATCTCTATAGATCTTGATGCTCAATATGTAAGAAGCTTCGCCGAGGTCTTTATTTAAAAAACTCCTTTCAAACACTCCTTTATGCTTTGCAGAATAATTCTACATTATTTCTGATCAACAATATGTCATTCACATATACTTATCAGAAATGTTATAGTGCTCCCACTCACTTTCTTGTAAATACAGGCTTCACCGCAAGTCTGTATAAAAACTATATGCTTTGATCAATTTATCAAAGCGTATATTCCAACTCCGAGATGCTTGCACCAGTCCATAGATGGATCGCTGGAGCTTGCATATTTTGTTAGCACCTTTAGGATTGACAAAACCTTCTTGTTGCATCATATACAACTCTTCTTTAATAAATCCATTAAGGAATGCAGTTTTGTTTATCCATTTGCCAGATTTCATAAAATGCGGCAATTGCTAACATGATTCGGACAGACTTAAGCATAGATACGAGTGAGAAACTCTCATCGTGGTCAACACCTTGAACTTGTCGAAAACCTTTTTGCAACAATTCTAGCTTTGTAGATAGTAAAACTACTATCAGCGTCCGTCTTCCTCTTGAAGATCCATTTAATCTCAATGGCTCACCAATCATCGAGCAAGTCAATCAAAGTCCATACTTTGTTCTCATATACATGGATCCCATCTCAGATTTCATGGCCGGTGAAAAGGCCAGCCCGTTTGACTTGGTCAAAAGGTAGCGGGCCGGCCCACAGAAAGCCTGTTAACGGCCTATTCGCATATAGCCCATTTATAGCTCGCTAACCCAGGGCCCGTGATGGCCTATCCGAATTAGGCCCAGTAGCGTTATCTGGGTTGTCCATTATGATTCTAGCCCATTTTAACTTCCGGCCCATGTATGGCCCATGACGTCTTTCGGCCCGTATGAGGCCCTTTGTAACTCTTGGCCCATTAACGGACCGTGTTGAAACTGAACCGTAATGAAAGTGTATCACTTTATACCCATTAACGGCCCATTATTCCATTGGGCTATTTCCAGCCTATGTTATCTTTCGACCTTCTCAGGGCCCATTTATTCTTGGGCTCATTTCCAGCATTCGGTTACTTATGGCATGTTACTGTCCCTTTCTGCTTGTGGGCCAAATTCAGCCCATGGTTACAGTCGTCCGTTTGTGGCCCGTTAATCCGTTGGGCCGTTTTCATAGCGTCATCAAATACAGCCGATTAACGACGGCCTGTTATGGTCGGCCCATGAATGGACGATTCCAACTCTAGCCCATTTACGGCCCATAATGCGGTCTGTTATTGGCCCATGTTTGGCCAATTGATCATACGGCCCGTAGAAGGCCCATTGATGATACGGCCTGTAGAAGGCCCATTGCTTCTACGGCCCGTAGAAGGCCCATTGTTTCTACGGCCCGTAGAAGGCCCATTGTTTCTATGGCCCGCAGAAGGCCTATTGTTTCTACGGCCCGTAGGAGGCCCGGGGTCACTATAGTAAATATGTAGCCCATGGTTATGTGGCCTAGTTTTTTAAAATAGGTTATTGCGGCCACTGGCAAACCGTGGAAAAAGAACTGCACTGACTACAAGCAAACAAATAAACAAGACAACAAGGAAATAAATAAGCAAGAAACTTACGCTACGCTATCACGACTATTACACATATTACATCCACTGGGCATCAAAGTTCGCCACCAGTGCAAATATAGGGAACAAAGCAGCATATCACATACACTGGTTGTCAAAGTTGGCGACCAGTGCAAATATACGCCGCAGCAAAACAAGTCCGGAACTGAAACCACTTCAGAAGAGCTCAAGAAACAATATCCTGGGTACCCATAATGCTGGCAAGATGCTTATCAAGCTTATTAACTTTCTCTTGTTTGGTGCTTAAATCCTCCAGCACTTGCTGTTGCACGAGAAAGTATGGATGTGAATTCTGCAGGGACTTCCTCAGTCCTTCGACTTCCTGTCGCATAACATCTGATTGATATCTTTCAACTTGAAGTTGAGACTCAAGAAATCGAACTGATTCAGGCAGCGAGTTCGAAGAGCTGGTGCCAGTAGTAGTAGCCAGTAACTCGAACACTACATCAAGACAGGACTTTGGGGTTGTCTCAGTGTCTTCAATATAGTTTTTATCAGCTTTCTTGGAGACCAACGGGGATGTCTCACTATCTTGAACCTTATATGCATTACTTCCTTTACCATGCATAACGGGGTACTCTTCTCCAATATTTTATCCGCATTCTAAAAGAGAAACAAACAGATACATCACAGGTTTACCATGTTGTATATGAAACTCATTTTGGTAAACCAGTTCAGTAGTAAGGTGGACAGGATAAAAACATGAAACAAACATATATCTATGTAGTATGGTCACTGTATGGTCTATATCATTCTAGTTTATGTTTCCAAATCAAGATAGGGACAGTTCAAATCATATCCATTTAAGACAAAGCAGCATAGGCAGAATAGAAGTGTGGGAAACGACACAGCAATAACAACACTTGTAATGTGCATGGCATGATCACATAACTGTTTATTCAATTGAAACTGAAATCAACATAGAGCAAGTTACAACAACAAACACGTTAAAGAAACAGGTTTAAAACATACCTGTTGCGCCATTGGAGTTTCAATTGCATCCTTCAAATTTGAAATTAGTTGGTATGACTAAATACAGTGATGCAAGAGCAAAGGAGTATGAACCATAGCTACGGAACCTGACCTGAGAAGAATTCTTCTTCTACTTTAAGCGTTGACTTGGGGTTCGGAGTGGTGGTCCTCGTGCTTTGGGCATTGCAGTTGCCTTACTAACTGCTCGTGTTTGGGTGCTCTGTGGTGGAGACGGTGCCGTGTCAACTAGAACTGGGTTACTATCTGCTGGGGTTGGGGTTAGAAGGGGTGTAGCTGGTTCTGTGTCCAACTGGGTAGGGGTACAATCTGCGTGAGTCTGGGTTATGTGTGGTTGGGCTGGTTCTTGGGCAAGTACAACCGTGGTTCTATCTGCATCGACCGGTAGCACGATCTTTTCTGAAGACCGTGTTTTACTACCACAGATACTGCCATCACCCCCTCCAATTCAAATGGCTGATAAACAAGAAAATTAATTGAATGTACAGACATTGTAAGATAGACATGTGAAATGGATAGTAGGGAAGAAAACATGGCATGAAATAATTCACATTTATGTTTTCTAACCAAACAGAATAGCATGACATAATTTCACATATATGATGGCTAATTAAACAGGATAGCATGACACAATTTCACATGTATGATGGCTAATTAAACAGGATAGAATGACATACTTCAAAATATGATGACTATGTAAACATGATGACATGATATAACTACACGATGTGTCTATTAAAGTGGTTGGCATGCCATAATTCACAAACATGTCGTCGATGGAAACATGATGGCATGATATAATTCACGGATAGAATGACATAATTCAAAATATGATGACTATGTAAACAGGATGAGATGATATAACTATATTATGTCTTTAGAAAATGGGTTGGCATGCCATAATTCAGATACATGTTGTCTATGTAAACATCATGGCATGATATAATTCAAATATATGATTTATATACTAAGTAAGTGAGCAAAGGGCAATCGCATATATGATGTGTCAACTAAGGAGATGGAAATCAATATTGTGTATATGATGTAAAAGCTAAGCATTGCAATAGAACATATGTATGATATGAGTAATATAACCCTGCCAAGTTTGAGCATACACCTCAGGGGGATAATAGGACTGGTCATCTGCCTCTGAATCCTCCTCTGAGGAGCTATCTGTAACTGATACGTCTCCAACGTATCAATTTTTTATTGTTCCATGCTGTTGTATTATCATTCTTGGATGTTTTATAATCATTTTATAGTCATTTTATATCATTTTTTGGTACTAACCTATTGACATAGTGCCAAGTGCCAGTTGTTGTTTTTTGCATGTTTTTTACATCGCAGGAAATCAATATCAAACGGAGTCCAAACACCGCAAAACTTTTTGTGGATTTTTCAGGGACCAGAAGACTCCCGATGGGCCAGAGCAGCACCTGGGGGGTGCCCCGAGGAGGCACAACCCACCAGGGCGCGCCTGGGGGCCCAGGCGCGCCCAGGTGGGTTGTGCCCACCTCGGTGGCCTCCCGCGCCCCCTCTTTGCCCTATAAATTCCCAAATATTCCAAAACCCTTCGGGGTAGCCCTAGATTAGAAGTTCCGCCGCCGCAAGGCTCTGTAGCCACTGAAACGAATCTAGACCCTGTTCCGGCACCCTGCCGGAGGGGGGAATCATCACCGGTGGCCATCTTCATCATCCCGGCGGCCACCACGATGAGGAGGGAGTAGTCCACCCTGGGGGCTGAGGGTTTGTACCAGTAGCTATGTGTTTAATCTCTCTCTCTCTCTCTCTCTCTCGTGTTCTTGAGATGTCACGATCTTGATGTATCGCGGGCTTTGTTAATATAGTCGGATCATATGGTGTTTTCCCCTCTCTATCTTGTTGTCATGAATTGAGTTTTGCCTTTGAGATTTCGTTGTTATCGGATTGAATACTTTTATGGATTTCAGAACACTTGATATATGTCTTGCAATTGAATACTCGTGGTGACAATGGGGTATCGTATTGATTCACTTGATATATGTTTTGGCACTCAACTCGCGGATTCCTGAGGTGACATTGGGGTAATCTATGCATAGGGGTTGATGCACGTTCTTGTCTTTGTGTCTCCGGTAGAAATCTTGGGGCACTCTTTGAAGTTCTTTGTGTTGGATTGAGTATTATGAATATGAATTTGCTTTGGTGTTATTTTAGTACGAACTCTAGGATAGATCGAATGGAAAGAATAGCTTTGTGTTATTTTAGTACGAACTCTTGAATAGATCGAACGGAAAGAATAGCTTTGAGGTGGTTTCGTACCCTACAAACAATTTATTCTTATGTTCTCCACTAGATAGGAACTTTGGAGTGATTCTTCATCGCACTTTGAGGGATGGTTATATGATCCAATTATATTAGCACTGTTGAGAGATTGCACTAGCGAAAGTACAGACCCTCGACCTCATTTTCAAGCATGTCAATACCGTTTTTGTGCCCGTTTACTATTTGTTACCTTGCTGTTTTTATTTATTCGGATTATAGAAATATATTTCTACCATCCATATTACAATTTTATCACCATCTCTTCGCCAAACTAGTGCACCTATACAATTTGCCATTGTATTGCGTGTGTTGGGGACACAAGAGATTTCTTGTATTTGGTTGCAGGGCGTTTGAGAGAGACTATCTTCATCCTACGCCTCCCGCGGATTGATAAACCTTAGGTCATCCACTTGAGGGAAAATTGCTACTGTCCTACAAAACTCTGCGCTTGGAGGCCCAACACGTGTCTACAAGTATAAAGTTAATGTTTGAGGAATGCCGAATCTATGAATAATGTGCTCAGTTATGAATTGAATTACCTCTGTATGCGTCATATTTTTTAGCGGTATTGCTTCAGACCATTTGGTGTAATAATTAGTTGCCACCAACACGAACCGATGCCCTTTTGAAGAAGAAGGATGAATCTCTCCAATAAAGTCTAATCCCCAACCTCTAAAAGGCCACGGCTTGATAATAGGATGTAACATAGCAGCGGGAGCCAACTGAATATCACCAAACTTTTGACAAGCTTCACATCCTTTATAATACCGGAAGCAATCATTAACCATTGTCGGCCAATAAAACCCAGCACGTCGTAATAACCATTTCATCTTGGGAGCCGACTGATGAGTGCCACAAATACCTTCATGGACCTCTCCCATAGCAACTCTTGCTTGGTCCTCGTCCAAGCACTTTAAAAGAACATCATCAACCGTTCGACGATAGAGATCATCATCTCTCATTGTGTATTTGAAAGCCATACGCCGAACAGTCGTCTCCACCCTTTTACTAGGATCACAGAAATAATCAATAATGGGTTTCCTCCAGTCTTGATTTTCTCCTGCATTAAATATTTTATTAGTGGCCGAAACGGTGGGCTTCGGTTCAGCCTCCCCTATGTTGGCAAGACCAGACATCGGCCTTTCAGAAATATGAAACATGCCACGACCAACATGATAGCCGGATGCTTGTTGTGCCAACTCATTTGCTGTCTAATTGTCATGTCTTGATATACGAGCAATGCTAAAATAATCCAAAGTAGAAATTATATCTAGACATTTATCAAGATAAACATTAAGTGATTCGTCAAAAACATTGAAAAACTTTGGAAATTTGCTGCAATACTAATAACGAATCACCAAAAGCCTCAATATGTGTAACACCTATGGCAAGCAACATCTCTAAGCCGAATAACAATGCTTCATATTCGGCTTGATTTTTTGTGCAAAATATTCTAAGCGGCACGAGGCTTCAAAAACAGCACCATGAGGAGATATGTAAACAATACCGACACCATGGCCATTGCTACAAACTGAACCATCCAAATATAACCTCCATGGTACTAATGAGACAAGGTTTATATCAATATCATGCTTGTCATCAATCCTATGCTCAATAATAAAATTAGCAACAATTTGGCCTTTCATGGATTTTAGAGATTCATAAGCCAAATCATATTCAATTAAAGCATAAGCCCACTTGCCAATTCTACCACTAAGAATTGGCCTATGCAACATGTATTTGATGGCATCGGTTTGATAAGCTATAATGCAAGTACTAGGCACTAGATAATGTCTCAATTTTGTGCAAGCATAATATAAGCATATGCATAATTTCTCAATAAATGTATACCTTGTCTCGGCGTCCAATAAGCGTCGGCTCAAATAAGTAATAGCATGCTCCTTTCCTTCGGTCTCTTGAGTTAAAACAGCACGAATAACACCTTCCTCCGCTACAATGTAAAGTCTAAATGGCTCCCTGTGCCTGGGCGCTTTCATAACCGGAGGAGTGCACAAATATTTCTTAATCATATCAAATGCCTCTTGCTGTTTTGCCCCCCAAGTAAAATCAACATCATTCTTTAACCAAAGGATAGGAGTAAATGCATCAACCTTCCCTGATAGATTGGCTATGAACCTCCTCAAATAATTGACCTTGCCAAAGAATTTTTGCATATCTCTCTTGCATGTTGGAGCCTCTACTTTCTGTATAGCTTCTATCTTTTTGGGATCAATTTCCACGCCATCTTCATGAATAATGAAACCCAGAAACTTCCCAGCCGATACACCAAAGGCACATTTCAAAGGATTCATTTTCAGCCCGTATTTCTTCATTCTTTCAAAAGCCAAACGCAAATCAGCTAAGTGAGATTCAAAAGCATCTGATTTGACAACAATATCATCAATATAGACCTCAAGTATAACACCAAGTAAATCATGAAAAAATAAATTCATAGCCCTTTGATACGTGGCGCCGGCATTCTTTAATCCAAAGGTCATCACCATCCACTCAAATAAACCAAGGAAACCGGGGCATCGAAAAGCCGTTTTGGACATGTCCTCTTCGGCCATAAAAATCTGATTATACCCCGCATTACCATCAAGAAAGCTAATGACCTTATGTCCAGAAGCATCATTAATAAGCATATCGGCTATTGCCATGGGATACTCATCTTTAGGTGTAGCTCTATTCAAATCTCTGAAATCAATGCAGACCCTCAACTTGCCAGAGCCTTTCTTCTCTACTGGCATAATGTTAGAAATCCACTCGGCATACCTCCAAGGTCTAATAAAGTTAGCTTTAAGCAACAACCTATCTCTTCCTTGATCCGGTCATACGTTTTTGGATTAAACTTTCTGGCCGATTGCTTGTATGGTCTAAAACCGGCCTTTATAGGTAACCGATGCTCCACTAGCTCTCGGCTTAAACCTGGCATCTCATGATATTCCCATGCAAAGCAACAAACATATTCTTTCAATAGCTCGATCAACTTAGCCTTATGATCGGCTCTTAAATTTTTGTTTACAAATGTCGGCCTAGGAATTGAACCATCTCCTATATCTACCTCTTCTAATGGATCGGCCGATGTAAAACCTTGTCCTAATTTATCCATATCATCTAACTCTTCTATGGACTCATACATATCGTTCTCATTGGACCGATATTCTACAAGACGCTTTTGTAACCATTCGAGTTAGGATCCATTTAAATACATCATACCTTGGAGCCGATTATCGCCAACTGGCTTTAAAGAAACGGGCACGAAACCACTTTTTGTGGCGCTAAGAAAATCATATTCTAATAAGTCGTGCAACATTGGGATGTTGCCAATCCACCGATGCATCGGCCAAAGCAACACAAGCCGAATTATTCGCATGAATGACTTCTACTTCATCATCAACCCATTAAAAACTGGTGCATAGTAGATGGCACACATTGGTTTGCATGAACCCAATCATGACCTAATATCACATTGTAGTTACCTTGCACCTCGGCGACAAAGAATGCGGTAGCCAAAGTTTTGCTTCCCACCGTAAGCTCCACATACATTACACCTTTGGCTTCAGTTTTCTCTTTGCCTTCGAATCCATTAAGCACCATGTTGGTCTTTATTAACTCTTCATCACGCAGCCCCAATTTTTTGAAGACCGAATATGGCATAAGATTCACCACAGCACCACCATCGACAAGCATTCTAGCAACCGGCGATCCATTAATATGACCTTTAAGGAACAATGGCTTCAAGTGCGTCACCGGTTCTTTTGGCTTATCGAATATAGCATTTTTAGGACCAAAATCTCGCTGAGCTACTTCCCCTTCTTCATCTATAGCACGAAATTCAGCGGGTAAGTAATACACCATATTAATATCCATAGCTTCATGAACCGGTGTAGACTCATAATCAAGCATTTCATCTCCTTCCGCAAGCATGTCCACTGACTCCAAAATTTCTTCAAGGGAAGAGGAAGCAGTAGGCAAAGTGGACGATGTAATAGTAGTCGCATCATCCTCCGTTGGTGATGTAGGTGTTGCTATGATCAATGCAGAAGCTGCTATGTTTTCCTTTTGCTTTGGCCTCCGCACTTGTTTTGGGGTTACCATGGGACGACTTTCATTGAATAATTTATCCCTTAGCTTTTCTGCTTCTTGTTCCTCCTTCTCATGACTCCTCATGCACTGCAATCTCCTTTTTTGCGCCTTGGTCAGACCAGAAGGACACCACTTAGGCTGAGTATATTTTGGATCCCTCGACTTGGCCTTGCTTGTGCTAGCTTCATGATCATTAGCCATGGGGCCTTGCTGGACCGCAGCCACATCCTTATTAGAATCAGCCATATTATCAACAATAATCGGCTCTTTGATTATTAATTCTTTAGTGCCTATCATAATAGTTTCACCACTAGTACTCTTCTCCTTTTGCTTGCTAGGCTCTAAAATTTCAACACTTGGTGATTTGGCACGCCACACTTGCCTGCTGACCCTTTGTTGATTATCTTGCATTGGTCGATTGACACCATTGTTCAAACGACCTCGTGTAGGATAACAAAGCCTCTCATGAACGGGCCTCCTTGGTTCTGCCCAACCCGGATGAAAAGCATAAGGGGCCATTGGGGGCTGCCCCCATCCTCCATTGAAGTCTCCCATGTAGTATGGCGCATAGGGGGGTGATACGTCTCCAACGTATCTATAATTTTTGATTGTTCCATGCTATATTATATTCTGTTTTGGACATTATTGGGCTTTATTATACACTTTTATATTATTTTTAGGACTAACCTATTAACCGGAGGCCCAGCCCAGAATTGCTTTTTTTTGCCTATTTCAGAGTTTCACAGAAAAAGAATATCAAACGGAGTCCAAACGGAATGAAACCTTCGTGAACGTGATTTTCGGAACGAACGTGATCCAGAGGACTTGGACCCTACGTCAAGACATCAACCAGGAAGGCACGAGGTAGGGGGCGCGCCTACCCCCTGGGCGCGACCTCCACCCTCGTGGGCCCCATGTTGCTCCACCGACGTACTTCTTCCTCCTATATATACCTACGTACCCCCAAACTACCAGATACGGAGCCAAAAACCTAATTCCACCGCCGCAACCTTCTGTACCCGTGAGATCCCATCTTGGGGCCTTTTCCAGAGCTCCGCCGGAGGGGGCATCGATCACGGAGGGCTTCTACATCAACACCCTAGCCTCTTCGATGATGTGTGAGTAGTTTACCTCAGACCTTCGGGTCCATAGTTATTAGCTAGATGGCTTCTTCTCTGTTTTTGGATCTCAATACAATGTTCTCCCCCTCTCTTGTGGAGATCTATTCGATGTAATCTTCTTTTGCGATGTGTTTGTTGAGACCGATGCATTGTGGGTTTATGATCAAGATTATCTATGAACAATATTTGAATCTTCTCTGAATTCTTTTATGTATGATTGGTTATCTTTGCAAGTCTCTTCGAATTATCAGTTTGGTTTGGCCTACTAGATGGATCTTACTTGCAATGGGAGAAGTGCTTAGCTTTGGGTTCAATCTTGCGGTGTCCTTTCCCAGTGACAGTAGGGGCAGCAAGGCACGTATTGTATTGTTGCCATCGAGGATAACAAGATGGGGTTTATATCATATTGCATGAGTTTATCCCTCTACATCAAGTCATCTTACTTAAAGCGTTACTCTGTTCTTTTGAACTTAATACTCTAGATGCATGCTGGATAGCAGTCGATGTGTGGAGTAATAGTAGTAGATGCAGGCAGGAGTCGGTCTACTTGTCGTGGACATGATGCCTATATACATGATCATACCTAGATATTCTCATAACTATGCTCAATTCTGTCAATTGCTCAACAGTAATTTGTTCACCCACCGTAAAACTTATGCTCTCAAGAGAAGCCACTAGTGAAACCTATGGCCCCCGGTCTATTTTCCATCATATTTAATCTTCCGTCAACAAGCTATTTCTTGCGCCGTTTTTATTTTGCTTTCTTTACTTTGCATCTTTATCATAAAATACCAAAAATATTATCTTATCATATCTATCAGATCTCACTCTCGTAAGTGACCGTGAAGGGATTGACAACCCCTTTATTGCGTTGGTTGTGAGGATTTATTTGTTTGTGTAGATGCGAGGGACTCGTGCATGGCCTCCTACTGGATTGATACCTTGGTTCTCAAAAAGTGAGGGAAATACTTACGCTGCTTTACTGCATCACCCTTTCCTCTTCAAGGGAAAACCAACGCAGTGCTCAAGAGGTAGCAAGAAGGATTTCTGGCGTCGTTGCCGAGGAGTCTACGCAAAAGTCAACATACCAAGTACCCATCAAAAACCCTTATCTCCCGCATTACATTATTTGCCATTTGCCTCTCGTTTTCCTCTCCCCCACTTCACCCTTGCCATTTTATTCGCCCTCTCTTTTCCGTTCGCCTATTTTTCGCTTGCTTCTTGTTTGCTCGTGTGTTGGATTGCTTGCTTGTCACGATGGCTCAAGATAATACCAAATTGTGTGACTTTACCAATACCAACAACAATGATTTCCTTAGCACTCCGATTGCTCCTCTTACCGATACTGAATCTTGTGAAATTAATGCTGCTTTGTTGAATCTTGTCATGAAAGATCAATTCGTCGGCCTTCCTAGTGAAGATGTCGCTACCCATCTAAATAGCTTCGTTGATTTGTGTGATATGCAAAAGAAGAAAGATGTGGACAATGATATTGTTAAATTGAAGCTATTTAGTTTTTCGCTTAGAGATCGTGCTAAAGCTTGGTTTTCGTCTTCACCTAAAAATAGTATTGATTCCTGGAATAAGTGCAAAGATGCTTTTATCTCTAAGTATTTTCCTCCCGCTAAGATCATCTCTCTTAGAAACGATATTATGAATTTTAAGCAACTTGATCATGAACATGTTGCACAAGCTTGGGAGAGGATGAAATTAATGATACGTAATTGCCCTACTCATGATTTGAATTTGTGGATGATTATACAAAATTTTTATGCCGGATTGAATTTTGCTTCTAGAAATCTTTTAGATTCGGCCGCGGGAGGCACTTTTGTGGAAATCACTTTAGGAGAAGCTACTAAACTCATAGATAATATTATGGTTAATTATTCTCAATGGCACACCGAAAGATCCACTAATAAAAAAGTGCATGCGATAGAAGAAATTAATGTTTTGAGTGGAAAGATGGATGAACTTATGAAATTATTTTCTATTAAAAGTGTTTCGTCTGATCCTAATGATATGCCTTTGTCTACCTTGATTGAGAATAATAATGAATCTATGGATGTGAATTTTGTTGGTAGGAATAATTTTGGTAACAACGCGTATAGAGGAAACTATAATCCTAGGCCGTATCCTAGTAATTCCTCTAATAATTATGCTAATTCCTACAACAATTCTTATGGAAATTTTAATAAGGAGTTTATGAATTCGCAAAAGAATTTCAATGCTTTGCTTGAAGAAAAATTGCTTAAAGTTGATGAATTGGCTAGGAACGTTGATAGAATTTCTCTTGATGTTGATTCTTTGAAACTTAGATCTATTCCTCCTAAGCATGATATCAATGAGCCTCTCAAAGCCATGAGAATTTCCATTGATGAGTGCAAAGAAAGAACCGCTAGGATGCGTGCTAAGAAAGATTGTTTTGTGAAAGCGTGTTCTTTTAGTTTCTACGAAAATAAAGATGAAGATCTAAAAGTTATTGATGTGTCCCCTATTAAATCTTTGTTTTGCAATATGAATCTTGATAATGATGGGACTGAATATGATCCACCTTTACCTAGAAGGCGTTCCAAAAATTCGGACTTTTTAGATCTTGACGCAAAAATTGGTAAAAGTGGGATTGGAGAGATCAAAACTCTAGATATTAATGAACCCACTATTTTTGATTTCAAGGAATTTAATTATGATAATTGCTATTTGATAGATTGTATTTCCTTGTTGCAATCCGTGCTAAATCCTCCGCATGCTTATAGTCAAAATAAAGCTTTTACTAAACATATCATTAATGCTTTGATGCAATCTTATGAAGAAAAACTTGATTTTAAAGTTTCTATCCCTAGAAAACTTTATGATGAGTGGGAACCTGCTATTAAAATTAAAATTAAAGATCATGAATGCTATGCTTTGTGTGATTTGGGTGCTAGTGTTTCCACGATCCCAAAGACTTTGTGTGATTTGCTAGGTTTCCGTGATTTTGATGATTGCTCTTTAAACTTGCACCTTGCGGATTCCACCATTAAGAAACCTATGGGAAGAATTAATGATGTTATTATTGTTGCAAATAGGAATTATGTGCCCGTAGATTTTATTGTTCTTGATATATATTGCAATCCTTCATGTTCTATTATTCCTTGTAGACCTTTCCTTAGAACGATTGGTGCAATTATTGATATGAAGGAAGGGAATATTAGATTCCAATTTCCGTTAAGGAAAGGCATGGAACACTTCCCTAGAAAGAAGATAAAATTACCTTATGAATCTATTATGAGAGCCACTTATGTATTGCCTACCAAAGATGGCAATACCTAGATCTATCCTGGCTTTTATGCCTAGCTAGGGGCGTTAAACGATAGCGCTTGTTGGGAGGCAACCCAATTTTATTTTTAGTTTTTTTCTTTTTGCTTATGTTTAGGAATAAATATTTGATCTAGCCTCTGGTTAGATGTGTTTTTATGTTTTAATTAGTGTTTGTGCCAAGTTAAACCTATAGGATCTTCTTGGATGATAGTTATTTGATCTTGCTGAAAATTACAGAAACTTTCTGTTCACGAAAACAATTGTTAAAAATCACCAAAACGAGATAAAATATTGATTCCAATTTATGCTGATCAATAAACAAATTTTCTAGGTCATCCTGTTTTTTTTGAATTTTTGGAGTTCCATAAGTCTGCGTTAGTTACATATTACTACAGACTGTTCTGTTTTTGACAGATTCTGTTTTTCGTGTGTTGTTTGCTTATTTTGATGAATCTATGGCTAGTAAAATAGTTTATAAACCATAGAGAAGTTGTAATACAGTAGGTTTAACACCAATATAAATAAAGATTAGTTAATTACAGTACCTTGAAGTGGTGTTTTGTTTTCTTTCGCTAACGGAGCTCATGAGATTTTCTGTTGAGTTTTGTGTTGTGAAGTTTTCAAGTTTTGGGTAAAAGATTTGATGGATTATGGAACAAGGAGTGGCAAGAGCCTAAGCTTGGGGATGCCCATGGAACCCCAAGATAATCCAAGGACACCAAAAAGCCAAAGCTTGGGGATGCCCCGGAAGGCATCCCCTCTTTCGTCTACTTCCATCGGTAACTTTACTTGGAGCTATATTTTTATTCACCACATGATATGTGTTTTGCTTGGAGCGTCTTGTATTATTTGAGTCTTTGCTTTTTAGTTTACCACAATAATCCTTGCTGTACACACCTTTTGAGAGAGACACACATGATTCGGAAATTGTTAGAATACTCTATGTGCTTCATTTATATCTTTTGTGTTATATAGTTTTTGCTCTAGTGCTTCACTTATATCTTTTAGAGCACGGTGGTGGATTTGTTTTATAGAAACTATTGTTCTCTCATGATTCACTTAGATTATTTTGAGAGTTCTACAAAACAGCATGGTAATTTTCTTTAATTATGATAGGCATTCAAGATTAGTAAAGAAAATCTTATGAGTGTGTTGAATACTATGAGAAGTTAGATGCTTGGTAATTGTTTTGAGATATGGAGATGATGATATTAGAGTCATGCTAGTTGAGTAGTTGTGAATTTGAGAAATACTTGTGTCAAAGTTTGTGATTCCCGTAGCATGCACGTATGGTGAACCGTTATGTGATGAAGTCGGAGCATGATTTATTTATTGATTGTCTTCCTTATGAGTGGCGGTCGGGGACGAGTGATGGTCTTTTCCTACCAATCTATCCCCCTAGGAGCATGCGCGTAATACTTTGCTTTCATAACTTGTAGATTTTTGCAATAAATATATGAGTTCTTTATGACTAATGTTGAGTCCATGGATTATACGCACTTTTCTTCCTTCCACCATTGCTAGCCTCTCTAATACCGCGCACTTTTCGCCGGTATCATACACCCACCATATACCTCCCTCAAAACAGCCACCATACCTACCTATCATGGCATTTCCATAGCCATTCCAAGATATATTGCCATGCAACTTACCACCGTTTCATTTACTATGACACGCTCCATCATTGTCATATTGCTTCGCATGATCATGTAGTTGACATCGTATTTGTGGCAAAGCCACCGTTCATAATTCTTTCATACATGTCACTCTTGATTCATTGCATATCCCGGTACACCGCCGGAGGCATTCACATAGATTCATATTTTATTCTAAGTATTGAGTTGTAATTGTTGAGTTGTCAGTAAATAAAAGTGTGATGATCATCAATTTTTTTAGAGCATTGTCCCAAGTGAGGAAAGGATGATGGAGACTATGATTCCCCCACAAGTCGGGATGAGACTCCGGACGAAAATAAAAAAAAAGAAAAGAAAAAGAGGCCATAAAAAAAGAGAAAATGCCCAAATAAAAAAATGATGAGAGAAAAAGAGAGAAGGGCCAATGTTACTATCCTTTTACCACACTTGTGCTTCAAAGTAGCACCATGATCTTCATGATAGAGAGTCTCCTATGATATCACTTTCATATACTAGTGGGAATTTTTTCATTATATAACTTGGCTTGTATATTCCAATGATGGGCTTCCTCAAAATGCCCTAGGTCTTCATGAGCAAGCGAGTTGGATGCACACCCACTTAGTTTCTTTTGTTGAGCTTTCATATAGTTATAGCTCTAGTGCATCCATTGCATGGCAATCCCTACTCACTCACATTGATATCTATTAATGGGCATCTCCATAGCCCGTTGTACGCCTAGTTGATGTGAGACTATCTTCTCCTTTTTGTCTTCTCCACAACCACCATTCTATTCCACATATAGTGCTATGTCCATGGCTCACGCTCATGTATTGCGTGAAGGTTGAAAAAGTTTGAGAACATCAAAAGTATGAAACAATTGCTTGGCTTCTCATCGGGGTTGTGCATGATTTAAATACTTTGTGTGGTGAAGATAGAGCATAGCCAGACTATATGGTTTTGTAGGGATAACTTTCTTTGGCCATGTTATTTTGAGAAGACATAATTGCTTAGTTAGTATGCTTGAAGTATTATTATTTATATGTCAATATTAAACTTTTGTCTTGAATCTTTCGGATCTGAATATTCATACCACAATTAAGAGAATTATCTTGAAATTATGCCAAGTAGCATTCCACATCAAAAATTCTGTTTTTATCATTTACCTACTCGAGGACGAGCAGGAATTAAGCTTGGGGATGCTTGATACGTCTCCAACGTATCTATAATTTTTGATTGTTCCATGCTATATTATATTCTATTTTGGACATTATTGGGCTTTATTATACACTTTTATATTATTTTTGGGGCTAACCTATTAACCGGAGGCCCAGCCCAGAATTGCTGTTTTTTGCCTATTTCAGAGTTTCGCAGAAAAAGAATATCAAACGGAGTCCAAACGGAATGAAACCTTCGGGAACGTGATTTTCGGAACGAACGTGATCCAGAGGACTTGTACCCTACGTCAAGACATCAACCAGGAAGGCACGAGGTAGGGGGGCGTGCCTACCCCCTGGGCGCGCCCTCCACCCTCGTGGGCCCCACGTTGCTCCACCGACGTACTTCTTCCTCCTATATATACCTACGTACCCCCAAACTACCAGATACGGAGCCAAAAACCTAATTCCATCGCCGCAACCTTCTGTACCCGTGAGATCCCATCTTGGGGCCTCTTCCAGAGCTCCGCCGGAGGGGGCATCGATCACGGAGGGCTTCTACATCAACACCCTAGCCTCTTCGATGATGTGTGAGTAGTTTACCTCAGACCTTCGGGTCCATAGTTATTAGCTAGATGGCTTCTTCTCTGTTTTTGGATCTCAATACAATGTTCTCCCCCTCTCTTGTGAAGATCTATTCGATGTAATCTTCTTTTGCGGTGTGTTTGTTGAGACTGATGAATTGTGGGTTTATGACCAAGTTTATCTATGAACAATATTTGAATCTTCTCTGAATTCTTTTATGTATGATTGGTTATCTTTGCAAGTCTCTTCGAATTATCAGTTTGGTTTGGCCTACTAGATTGATCTTTCTTGCAATGGGAGAAGTGCTTAGCTTTGGGTTCAATCTTGCGGTGTCCTTTCCCAGTGACAGTAGGGGCAGCAAGGCACGTATTGTATTGTTACCATCGAGGATAACAAGATGGGGTTTATATCATATTGCATGAGTTTATCCCTCTACATCATGTCATCTTACTTAAAGCGTTACTCTGTTCTTTTGAACTTAATACTCTAGATGCATGCTGGACAGCGGTCGATGTGTGGAGTAATAGTAGTAGATGCAGGCAGGAGTCGATCTACTTGTCGCGGATGTGATGCCTATATACATGATCATACCTAGATATTCTCATAACTATGCCCAATTCTGTCAATTGCTCAACAGTAATTTGTTCACCCAACGTAAAACTTATGCTCTCGAGAGAAGCCACTAGTGAAACCTATGGCCCCCGGGTCTATTTTCCATCATATTTAATCTTCCGTCAACAAGCTATTTCTGGCGCCGTTTTTATTTTGCTTTCTTTACTTTGCATCTTTATCATAAAATACCAAAAATCTTATCTTATCATATCTATCAGATCTCACTCTCGTAAGTGACCGTGAAGGGATTGACAACCCCTTTATTGCGTTGGTTGCGAGGATTTATTTGTTTGTGTAGATGCGAGGGACTCGTGCGTGGCCTCCTACTGGATTGATACCTTGGTTCTCAAAAAGTGAGGGAAATACTTACGCTGCTTTACTGCATCACCCTTTCCTCTTCAAGGGAAAACCAACGCAGTGCTCAAGAGGTAGCAGGGGGTGGCGCCATCCATGGACCCAGTGCCCATGACCCATATGGCCTTGCATGATGCTGAAATTCTTCCCGAGGAGGTGACCTTGAGCGCTTCAAATTTGACCGGTTAGAGCTAGAACCAGCCGCTTGATTGGCATACTTGGACAACAACATATCAAAAGTTGGCTTGATTTTCTTGCACTCCACTTTAGCTTCATTCGTCTTCCACTTGCCAACCTCTGGACTCTTGGGCTTAACAAATTTGACATGAGTGTTCTCTTGCACTTGTGGTTGCCCCCCGAGTGTAGGATTCTTAATGGTGATCTTGATTATCTCCTTGCCATCGGGTTGCTTGTCAAGCACAACTTGTCTCCCCAAGACCTTGTCGCTCTCCTTATTTTTCCTGGGCTCACCAATGACAATATTATTCTTATTAGCTGATTCGGCTATGCTGGGCCGAATTAACATCTTTTCCCCTCCAAATCCATGGTGTTCATTGGGAAAGGCTGCTTATCAACTTGCATCTCAGAAAAATTCAATCGTCCGTCATGAATGGCCGATTGTATCTGTCATTGAAAAACATTACAATCATTAGTAGCATGAGAAAAAGAGTTATGATACTTGCAATAAGCACACCATTTCAGCTCTTCAAACGACGGTAAAGTATGAGATATTCTAATAATCTTTGCTTGCAATAAAGCATCAAATATTCTATCACACTTAGCAATGTTGAAAGTAAATTTCATCTCTTCATCATGATTCTTATGAATTGGCTTTAAATCATTGCAAGTGAATGGTTTGGCCTTAGATAGCCAAACAAATTCAGCAGCATAAACATCACCCTCACCGTCCGAGTGGTCACTATCATACTCAACCATATTCATCTTAGGACGATCAGTTTTATATCTACGCACCTCTTTAAGATCTTTGCTTCGGCTTTCTTGAGCCAAAGCCCTTTGCAAGACTTGGTTGATATTTAAAAACTCATGTCCTTCTAGCCTTTCTCTAATGTGAGTTCTCAAACCACTAAGCACAAGATCAGCCAAATCCCTCTCGGTTATCACCAAACTATAGCACCAATTTTTTGTCTCTCTAAATCTCTTGACGTAATCGGAGACCGATTCATCATGCTTTTTTCTAACCGAGATGTGACAACTTAAGCTCATTATCACCACTATAAAAATGATCATGGAACTTTTGTTCCAAGTGAAACCATGTAGTAATAGAACCGGGTGGTAACGCAGAAAACCACGAGAAATCAGTACCGGTTAAAGATAAAGGAAAATAACATACTCTCCACTCATCTCGTGAACTTGCCTCACCTAATTGTGCCAAGTACTGACTAACATGCTCCCAGGTGGTTTTTGTGCCCTCTCCATTAAACTTAACAAAATCTCGAATTTTATATCCCAGAGGGCATTGAATTGCATCAAAGTATTCTAGATATGGCTTTTGGTAAATACGGTTCCTTGGTAACTCAACTCCAAAATTCTCTCGGAGCATCTTAGCCATCTCCTCTCTAAGATTAGCTAGACCATCATCCAAAGTGGACGATGAAGCTTGTGGCAGTAGCATAGGAGGAGTAGGGTTAGTAGCTGCAGGTGTGAATTGTGGCATGTATGCCGAATTGTAATTCGGCAGTGATCTAACAGTGTTTGCTCTTGTAGGTAGGGTTTGGTTCGGCATCACCACCGAACTTGGCATACTCATGATAGGATTAATGGGTGCAACAACAATTTGATTTGTGGGGCTAGGATAAAAATTCATCGGCATGGGTGGCGCCGATGAAATAGGTAAAGTTGGACTAGGGATTTCTGCGGTAACAGGCACACCAACATTACCACTAGATGATTGAGGCATACTATTTTTAGCATTACTATTTTCCAAGAAAATTTGGTATAAAATATTATTGCTATCAGTAATGCGACTATCAATTTCAGCCCATACCTCGGGAGAGAAGGTATTACTTACAGAGGGTTTAACCTGCTCATCATGAAGAGGAGGAAACTTGATTTCTCCAACCGGAGTGATATTGCCTTGGCGATCCTTCTTGAACTTAGCAAGGAACTCATGCATCTCCTTCTCTTCACGCGCCTTTTTGTACTCCTCATAAGCTTGGCGATGTTCCTCCGATAACTCCTCAAAATTGGGCTTGATTATGTTATCGGCGTTGATTTTCGAGGGCTTGGGAATCTTGTCGTTGCCAGACATGATGGATGATGATGACGATTGATCTTTAGTCCCCAGCGAAGTCACCAAAAAGTGTGTTCGCACACGAACACGTCACCGTGTACCCTCGGCGTCGAGCGCGATACGCAGGACACGTCGCCGAAGAAGGCTCACCGGAAGCGCGATACGCAAGACAATCCGGCGAGCTCTTTTGAAGACCCGAAACCCCACGCGGCCGGGAGAGACCCCGTTTGGACGCACGGCGGTGATGGGCTCCCCTAGGTCGGTTTGCCCGCCCCTAGGGTTTCGTAGATCGAAGCTCTCCAAAGCGAAGAACATTGATGAACGAGAAGCAGAAAACTAGGGTAGGAAATGAAAGTTTGTAGGTGGGTTTTGCGATTGTGTGTTGTTGTTCAATCGGCCGTCACCCCTTAGGTATATAAGACGCGGCTGGACTTCCTGTGCAAGGAAAAGGCTTGGATTCACGTCCAAAACCCTAGTCAAATTCGGATTGGTTTTGTCCAAACTTTCCAAAACTGTTCGGTTTAAACTGGCTGCACCTTGCGGGTCTTTTTTGTGGTGGTAAACGACCTCGGATGAAAACGAGACCAAAGCAATCTTGACCGTTTCAACGAACTTTCATGTTGAACGTTTTTTGATCAGAGGTCATCTTCAGGGCCAAATTGCTCGCGCAAAACAGTTAAATACTCACGCAGCTCATCAGACATACCCACATGTGTCTCGTTCCGGGCGTCATATTTTGCCCATTAAAGGGTCTCGCTGTGCGGGCTCTAACGTTTGCATACGACCTCGAATTGGGACGATCTTTATATCAAAATCAATCGATTCGACGAGACGAAGACAATTCGTGTAGATCATTTTTCTATACGGGGCAGTATTGGGGGCGGAATGAGCCGAATAGTGTTCTGAATACAAAATCTCAGTATTTCGACCACAACTTCGCCCTTCGAGATGAGATCGGATGGCGATGGCCCAAACTTCAAAAATGTTCATATCGACAATATTAAACTTTTTTATGTATATCAGTTCTCCAGTTAAGGCCATATTAATTAAGTTCTTGACCGTGCCAAAATCTGGTGTCAACAGGGGTAGCCCTAGATTAGAAGTTCCGCCGCCGCAAGGCTCTGTAGCCATCGAAAACCAATCTAGACCCCGGTCCGGCACCCTGCCGGAGGGGGGAATCATCACCGGTGGCCATCTTCATCATCCCAGCGGCCACCATGATGAGGAGGGAGTAGTCCACCCTTGGGGCTGAGGGTTTGTACCAGTAGCTATGTGTTTAATCTCTCTCTCTCTCTCTCTCTCTCTCTCTCGTGTTCTTGAGATGTCACGATCTTGATGTATCGCGGGCTTTGTTAATATAGTCGGATAATATGGTGTTTTCCCCTCTCTATCTTGTTGTAATAAATTGCGTTTTCCCTTTGAGATTTCGCTGTTATCGGATTGAATACTTTTATTGAGAACACTTGATATATGTGTTGCAATTGAGTACTCGTGGTGACAATGGGGTATCGTATTGATTCACTTGATATATGTTTTGGCACTCAACTCATGGATTCCGGGGGTGACATTGGGGTAATCTATGCATAGGGGTTGATGCACGTTCTTGTCTTTGTTTCTCCAGTAGAAATCTTGGGGCACTCTTTGAAGTTCTTTGTGTTGGATTGAGTATTATGAATATGAATTTGCTTTGGTGTTATTTTAGTACGAACTCTAGGATAGATCGAACGAAAAGAATAGATTTGTGTTATTTTAGTACGAACTCTTGAATAGATCGAACGGAAAGAATAGCTTTGAGGTGGTTTCATACCCTACAAACAATTTATTCTTATGTTCTCCACTAGATAGGAACTTTGGAATGATTCTTCATCACACTTTGAGGGATGGTTATATGATCCAATTATATTAGCACTGTTGAGAGATTGCACTAGCGAAAGTACGGACCCTAGGCCTCATTTTCAAGCATTGCAATACCGTTTTTGTGCCCGTTTACTATTTGTTACCTTGCTTTTTTTATTCAATCGGATTATAGAAATATATTTCTACCATCCATATTACACTTTTATCACCATCTCTTCGCCGAACTAGTGCACCTATACAATTTGCCATTGTATTGGGTGTGTTGGGGACACAAGAGATTTCTTGTCTTTGGTTGCAGGGTCATTTGAGATAGACTATCTTCATCCTACGCCTCCCACGGATTGATAAACCTTAGGTCATCCACTTGAGGGAAAATTGCTATTGTCCTACAAAACTCTGTGCTTGAAGGCCCAACACGTGTCTACAAGAATAAAGTTGTGTAGTAGACATTAGTAACCAGCAAGATATCTGCTTCAGCAGGTAGCATTGTCTGCTCTAAAGACCTTGTTTTCACTCCAGATTTCTCCATAATCAATTCAAATGGCTGATGCACAGGAAGAGCAGTTGAATATACAAACATTATCGACAAATGCAATGAGAAATACAAAAAAGGACGACATGATATAATTCACATATATGACGCTTGGCTAAATAGCATGGCATTGCATAATTCACATATATAATGCCTTGCAACAAGATAGCATTGCATAATTCACATATATAATGTCTTGCAAGAAGATGGCAGCGCATAATTCACATATATGGTAATTAGACACTAAACAGTTGGCATTCACACAAAGCATGTCTAAACTAAGCAAATGACATAATAAAAAATGATGGCATGATATAATTCACATATAAGATGACTGGCTAACCAGGGTGACATTGCAAAATTCACATATATGATGCCCGGCTAAATAAGATGGCATTGCATGATTCACATATACGATAAAGAAACTAAACAGATGGCATTCACACAAAGCATGTGTAAACTAAGCAGATGACATATTTGATGTATAAAGTAAGCAATGCAAGGCACCATATGCATGATATTACCAACATCAACATGCCAAGTTAGAGCGAAGAACTCAGGGGGTAAATAGGAGTGGTCTTCTCCTTCTGAGTCCCCCTCAGAACAGTTAGCTTCCTCTTGATTACAATCCGAAATGGGTGGAGGGTGGGCTGCCTTTGTGACCACCATGGAGCGACGTCTGCATGAAATTTTATTGCCACGCAAGGCTCGTCTCTTTTGCTCTATATGTTCAATTCCATTGTGTACAATAGCTGACATGCATAGGAATAAAACATAGTGAGATTATGTAAGGAGTGCATGCACAAATCCAGAGTGATGGTAGTAAACTGTGGATAGACCCAAAACCAATGATAGTAGGCAGATAATAGCTTTAGTTAAAAAATACAGATAATGGCTCCTTTAATGTTTGTTTGCACCCAACATGAAACTCATAGTAGACACCCGAGATTAACTAGATAGTAGACAGATAGTACTGATTGTTGCCCCAATATGTACCCCACAACCATTTAAAAACTCAAGTTTCAGCATTAGTTTGGACCTGACTCGGAGTCTAATAGGTGAACAGGATGATAAAGTAGCATGTCATCATATTAAGCGATGCATAACGTAAGCAGACACGAAAGAGTGCGACCTCTCTTGCGGACCCGTGTAGTCCTCAAGGTCATCTGCTTAGTTGATGATGCTAATGCAGTAATCGTGCCTGCCGGCGGCGGGGAAGAAGATCTGAGGCGGCAAAAGACAGTCTGGAGAGCGGATCCCTGCTGTGGTGAACCCTTCCGTCGTTGGAGCAGCTGAGCTGGGCTGGAACACAGCGCAGCAGGAGCGGAACAAACCACACAAGGTTTTCTTTGACAC
The DNA here is from genome assembly GCF_002575655.3 of Aegilops tauschii subsp. strangulata. Lineage (NCBI taxonomy): Eukaryota > Viridiplantae > Streptophyta > Magnoliopsida > Poales > Poaceae > Aegilops > Aegilops tauschii. The sequence continues at coordinate 396,163,541 of NC_053037.3, forward strand.
ATATCTGTAACAGAAGTAATTGTGTAAGGGCTTGTTTGAATTTGAGGATTCTAACAATGCAGGGATAGGAAATACAGAGGAATAGGATTGGAATGCATGCGCAAAACAGAGAATTTAAAAACGCGGGATTTCTACCAATCTGGATGCTTGGTTCACAAGAATTGGGAGATCACAGGATGCAAAGAAGCATGGTGAGATTAAGTCAAACCACAAGAAAATGTACGATTATAATGCTATTATGCTACTATCTCTTAGTCTTGTGCTTCATGAATAGGAATTTGAAAAGGAGGACAAGTGGATATTAAAATTCCTACGGTTTTTCTTTCAAGGAGACACTGAAGGAACAAATCCTGCAGTTTTCCTTTGCTACATTCCTTTGAACCAAATGCATGAATAGTAATACCATAGGAAGCTTTCCAATTCCTATGTTTTTCCTTCACTTTTCCTTTCAAGCACTGGTGATTCTAGTAGGAAGACTTGAGCAGGGAAAAGCCTACACTCAAAAAATGTTTTTGTGCTACTTCTACTACTTTGGACCCAGGCCACTGCTCTACTAGCTCAACTCCCAGGCCCATCTACAAATGCACAGCTCAAATGCACAGAGATAAATAATGATGGCGTTCAAGAGAGTCCATCACGGATAGCTAAGTTGCCTGGTACCTCACTGCTTGTCATATAGTAGGAGAAACTAATCGTATTTCACGTTACTACGTATGCTCAGTGGACAATATATATAACATGTAGAGTAAAAAAGAGATGCAGCAAGTGTACAACCTCTTTGGCGAAGCCATGTCGATCTCAGCATGATTGGGTTGGTCGGTGAGGATGCTCTGGCTGATTTGGCTATCGGAGGAGGGGAAGAAGATCTTAGGCGTCTGGAGATGGAGCCCGGGGTACCGCTCCGCTGTGATGGAGGGTTTCGTCATTGGAGCAGCTCTGGTGAGTTGTACGATGGCGAGGCTGAAGCAGGACAAGAGAGACTACGTTAACCTGAGTGGAATTCTAATAGCATCTCCAATAGATGATGTAAAATACATAACCACAAAGGGCTAGATGTAAAATACATCAGCCGCTCATCTCTTAACTTAACTGTCAAAACTAAATTTAATTGACGAAACTGAATTTTACTATCGAAACTGAAGGCACTAGTAGCAGAAAAGCAGCAGCACCGCCAGGAGCAGCAGCGCGTGCGAGAGCCGGGGCAGCTGGTCGTGTAGCAGCATCTCGGGTAGCAGCTGCAGGGGCTCGAGCGAGAGCAGTATCTGCTACTCGTGCAGCAGCAGCGCGCACAAGAGTAGAGCAGCAGGCAGGGTGAGGCTACACGTCAGTCGACTCACTTTTTCATCTCTGGTCAGTCAATTTTCCAGCCGCTGGATATGAAATCAAGGGCCTGCAGTTCATCTTCAACCTCCACCCCCTGAGCTGCCAGCCACCACCGGCCAAACCGCCAGCCCCTGCCCCCTCCCCCCCCCCCCGCACTGAGCTTTTTCTCCGGCGATCCCCACGCCACCGCCCCACCACCACCGGCGACCACCCCTAAGATAGATAGCGGGGTACCTCTCCGGCGAGCCCCCTCCCTGTTGCGGCCGGTTCTTCCTTAACTCCGGCGAGCCCCCCCCCACCCCCTGAAAATCGACTGACACAAAAGTCGATTCATTCGACTAAAGTGTAGCTAAATCGGAGCAGCAACGCAAGCAAGATCAAGAGCGAGAGCAGCAGCGCAAGCAAGAGCAAGAGCAAGAGCAGCAGCATGAGCAAGAGCAAGTGCAGACTAGGCAGGGGACAGAGAGCAAGAGCAGAGCAGCAGCGCGAGCGAGAGCCAAAGCAGCAGCAGGTCCTACTGATGTAGACCGTCGCTGCCGAGGGAGAGACGTCGTGGAGGAAGTGGTTGGCGACACCGCCGTGGATGGAGCCGCACCATGTCGGCTTGGGACCGAGCCCCGGCAGCCTCGTGTGTTGGGCATACACATAACAGGTAGGCCCACGAAGGGTCGAAATATCATAAAGCATGGGGTCCACACAACATGTGGGTCCAGATAAATTTCATACAGACATATTATCCACTCGACCAAGCAGCATACCATCCACTCGGATGACAGTTCACCACTCGACCGTACGACTCACTCGGGTATACGAAGACTAGCAGGCAGCAAGGCAGTCAAAGCATAGTTCTCACAGTGAAGGCTTGGTAGTGGACTGGCATTATGGCATTCATTCTCCACTTTGTAACATAGGAGGTGAGGGGGTGTGCACTCTATATAAGCCACCCCCACCACTAGACTGGGGGGCTTTTTTCTTCCAGCTCTCTCTTTCTAACCATTAGTCTCAGGACATAGCTCAGGCATGGAGATCCTCTCTCCCCTCTCTCTCTCTCTCTCAAACACACATTGTAATCTCTGGATACATACTCAGATAAAACAAAACCTCTCCGGAGCACGAGACGTAGGGTTGTTATCTCCACCGTGAGAGGCCCGAACTCGCTAAAACCACCGTGTCACCCATTTGCATCTCGGTAGATCATGCTCCTTTATCCTACCCCTCTCTTATTGCCGGAATCGTTCCCACGATAGTTGGCGCCCACCGTGGGGCATTGCGTTTATCGAACCATGATGCAAATGGTTTTCTTTCTTCAATGTCCGTCCGCCGATCAACAATCATCAATGGAGGATCTGATCCAGGATGTTTCGGACATCACTCCATTCACAGGGGAGTCATGATACTCTTCGTACAGAGGGATCAGGAAGTCCCATTCCATACTATCTTATTCTTTACAATCGATCATCACGCTAACAAATCTGTTGGTTTTCTTCCCGTATGAACAATCACCTGGGATCTTGTTATTGCTATTGTATAGATCCAACAAAAAAAGGAGCACAGATGCTGGCCACGAGCCCAACCACGACAGCTCTTTTCTCCAATCGATCTTTCAACAGCGACCTGCGCGGTGAAGGCAACAGCTCGACGATGGCCTTCGCGGTACATGCCTAGACTCAACTGCGCTACGGCGACCCCCGCAGCGGACGCACTGCCCCGACGCAGCGCCGACACCGGGACTGGCCATGTCCCGGACCACAGCGCTCCTCCGAGCGGTCGACTGCAGGACGCGGCCACCAGATCGACTCAGCATCGTCTCAAGCTCTGCCTGCGCAGCCTCACAGGAGAAAGCCGCCCCGTACTCGGATCTATCGCAGGCCGCCTCACCACGCGCTGGATCAATGAGCGCGCCGCCGCCGTGGCCGACCAGGGAGCCCAGCCCCGCCTTCCTCTTTCTTCCTAATATTAATTCCATCCCATTCATTTCCTGCATGCAGGGAATAAATGGCCGCGGGAAAAGGGAAACGTCCCTAGCATGCATAATGGGATTTTAACTCTTGCTAATTAGCATTAATGCCTCTTGCATGCAGATTCTGGGCGTGGGGCCAATCCTTCAATGCGTTGGACGTGGACTCGGCCACCCACACGCCGTCGCTTGGCTACACACGCCAGCGTCACTCGGCCGCCCGCACGCCATCGCTCAGCTGGACACGCCTTCGTCAACTTGTCCGACTCAGCCACCCCGTGCATCGCTCTCGGCTGGACATTTTCTTGTCAGTCATCACTCCGCGGGACACGTCTACTTCACTCGGACGCCCCGTGCATGGTCATTTCGCGGGACGCATCTATTTCAATCGGACGCCCCGTGCATCGTCACTTCGTGGGACACGTCTACTTCACCCGCACATCGCCGCGCATCGTCACTCCGCGGAACGCGTATATGATACGTCCATTTTGCATCATGCTTTTATATCGATATTTATTGCTTTATGGGCTGTTATTACATATTATGTCACAATACTTATGCCTATTCTCTCTTATTTTACAAGGTTTACATAAGGAGGGAGAATGCCGGCAGCTGGAATTCTGGGCTGGAAAAGGAGCAAATATTAGAGACCTATTCTGCACAACTCCAAAAGTCCTGAAACTCCACGAAAGTTATTTTTGGAAATAATAAAAAATATTGAGCGGAAGAAATACGTCACGGGGGCCTCCACCTATCCACGAAGGTGGGGGCGCGCCCTACCCCCCTGGGCGCGCCTCCTGCCTCGTGGGCCCCCTGTTGGCCCTCCGGTGCCCATCTTCTGCTATATGAAGTCTTTCGTCCGAAGAAAAATCATATGCAAGCTTTCGGGACGAGACTCCGCCGCCACGAGGCGGAACCTTGGCGGAACCAATCTAGGGCTCCGGCAGATCTGTTCTGCCCGGGACACTTCCCTCCGGGAGGGGGAAATCATCGCCATCGTCATCACCAACAGTCCTCTCATCGGGAGAGGGCAATCTCCATCAACATCTTCACCAGCACCATCTCCTCTCAAAACCCTAGTTCATCTCTTGTATCCCATTCTTGTCTCTAAGTCCGGGATTGGTACCTGTAGGTTGCTAGTAGTGTTGATTACTCCTTGTAGTTGATGCTAGTTGGTTTATTTGGTGGAAGATCATATGTTCAGATCCATTATGCATATTAATACCCCTCTGATTATGAACATGAACATGCTTTGTGAGTAGTTACGTTTGTTCCTGAGGACATGGGAGAAGTCTTGCTATTAGTAGTCATTTGAATTTGGTATTCGTTCGATATTTTGATGAGATGTATGTTGTCTATACTCTAGTGGTGTTATGTGAACGTCGACTACATAACACTTCACTATTATTTGGGCCTAGAGGAAGGCATTGGGAAGTAATAAGTAGATGATGGGTTGCTAGAGTGACAGAAGCTTAAACCCTAGTTTATGCGTTGCTTCGTAAGGGGCTGATTTGGATCCATATGTTTCATGCTATGGTTAGGTTTACCTTAATACTTTTGTTGTAGTTGCGGATGCTTGCAATAGAGGTTAATCATAAGTCGGATGCTTGTCCAAGTAAAGGCAGCACCCAAGCACCGGTCCACCCACATATCAAATTATCAATGTACCGAACGCGAATCATATGAACGTGATGAAAACTAGCTTGACGATAATTCCCATGTGTCCTCGGGAGCGCTTTTCTCTATATAAGAGTTTGTCCAGGCTTGTCCTTTGCTACAACAAGGATTGGGCCACCTTGCTGCACTTTATTTACTTTTGTTACTTGTTGCTCGTTACAAATTATCCTATCACAAAACTATCTGTTACCTATAATTTCAGTGCTTGCAGAGAATACCTTGCTGAAAACCGCTTATCATTTCCTTCTGCTCCTCGTTGGGTTCGACACTCTTACTTATCGAAAGGACTATGATAGATCCCCTATACTTGTGGGTCATCAGTCTACTTCACTCGGACGCCCCGTGCATGATCACTCCGCGGGACAGGTCTATTTCAATCGGACACCCCGCGCATCGTCACTCCGCGGGACGCGTCTACTTCACCCGCACATCGCCGTGCATCGTCACTCCGCGGAACGCGTCTACTTCACTCGGACGCCACGCGCATCATCACTCTTCGGAACGTGTTTACTTCACTCGGCCGCCACACGCGTCGCCACTCGGTTGGTCACCTCATAACCATTCGGCCGCTGCGTGCGTCGCCACTCGGTTGGTCACCTCATCACCACTCGGCCGCCCCGCGCGTCGCCACTCGGTTGGTCACCTCATCACCACTCGTTCGCTCCGCGCGTCGCCTATCGGTTGGTCACCTCATCACCACTCGGCCGCCCCGCGCGTCACCATCGGTTGGTCACCTCATAACCGCTAGGCCGCCCCGCGCATCGCCATCGGTTGGTCACCTCATCACCACTCGGCCGCCCCGCGCCTCGCCATCGGTTGGTCACCTCATCACCACTCGGCCGCCCCGCGCGTTGCCATCGATCGGTTGGTCACCTCATCACCACTTGGCCGCCCCGCGCATTGCCATCGGTTGGTCACCTCATCACCCCTCGGCCGCCCCGCGCGTCGCCATCAGTTGGTCACCTCATCACCACTCGGCCACCCCGCGCGTCGCCACTCGGTTGGTCACCTCATAACCACTCGGCGGCCCCGCGCGTCGCCATCGGTTGGTCACCTCATCACCACTCGGCCGCCCCGCGCGTCGCCATCGATCGGTTGGTCACCTCATCACCACTCGGCCGCCCCGCGCGTCGCCATCGGTTGGTCACCTCATCACCCCTCGGCCGCCCCGTGCGTCGCCATCGGTTGGTCACCTCATCACCACTCGGCCGCCCCGCGCATCGCCACTCGGTTGGTCACCTCATAACCACTCGGCCGCCCCGCGCGTCGCCATCGGTTGGTCACCTCATCACCACTCGGCCGTGCCGCGCATCGCCATTGGTTGGTCGCCTCATCACCACTCGGCCGCCCCGTGCGTCGCCACTCGGTTGGTCACCTCATCACCACTCGGCCGCTCCGCGCGTCGCCTATCGGTTGGTCACCTCATCACCACTCGGCCGCCCCGCGCGTCGCCATCGGTTGGTCACCTCATAACCGCTAGGCCGTCCCGCGCGTCGTCATCGGTTGGTCACCTCATCACCACTCGGCCGCCCCGCGCGTCGCCATCGGTTGGTCACCTCATCACCACTCGGCCGCCCCGCGCGTCGCCATCGTTTGGTCACCTCATCACCACCCGGCCGCCCCACGCGTCGCCACTCGGTTGGTCACTGATACTTCTCCAACGTATCTATAATTTATGAAGTATTCATGCTATTATATTATCTGTTTTGGATGTTTATGGTCTTTACTAAACACTTTTATATTATTTTTCGGACTAACCTATTAACTGGAGGCCCAGCCCAAATTGCTGTTCTCTTGCCTGTTTCAGTGTTTCGAAGAAAAGGAATATGAAACGGAGTCCAAACAGAATGAAACCTTTGGGAGAGTTATTTTTGGAACGGAAGCAATCCAGGAGACTTGGAGTAGACGTCAGGGAAGCTTCGAGGAAGCCACAAGGCAGGGAGGCGCGCCCTACCCCCCTAGGCGCGCCCCCACCCTCGTGGGCCCCTCGTGGCTCCCCTGACCGACTTCTTTTGCCTATATATATCCATATACCCTAAAAACATCGGGGAGCACAATAGATCGGGAGTTCCGCCGCCGCAAGCCTCTGTAGCCACCAAAAACCAATTGGGACCCTGTCCCAACACCCTGCCGGAGGGGGGAACCCTCACCGGTGGCCATCTTCATCATCCCGGCGCTCTCCATGATGAGGAGGGAGTAGTTCACCCTCAGAGCTGAGGGTATGTACCAGTAGCTATGTGTTTGATCTCTCTCTCTCTCTCGTGTTCTTGATTTGCCATGATCTTGATGTATCGCGAGCTTTGCTATTATAGTTGGATCTTATGATGTTTCTCCCCTCTACTCTCTTGTAATGAATTGATTTTTCCCTTTGAAGTTATCTTATCGGATTGAGTCTTTAAGGATTTGAGAACACTTGATGTAGGTCTTGCATGTGCTTATCTGTGGTGACAATGGGATATCACGCGATGTACTTGATGTATGTTTTGGTGATCAACTTGCGGGTTCCGTGACCTCTTGAACTTATGCATAGGGGTTGGCACACGTTTTCGTCTTGACTCTCCGGTAGAAACTTTGGGCACTCTTTGAAGTTATTTGTGTTGGTTGAATAGATGAATCTGAGATTGTGTGATGCATATCGTATAATCATACCCACGGATACTTGAGGTGACATTGGAGTATCTAGGTGACATTAGGGTTTTGGTTGATTTGTGTCTTAAGGTGTTATTCTAGTACGAACTCTATGATAGATCAAACCGAAAGAATAGCTTCATGTTATTTTACTACGGACTCTTGAATAGATCGATCCAAAAGGATAACTTTGAGGTGGTTTCATACCCTACCATAATCTCTTCATTTGTTCTCCGCTATTAGTGACTTTGGGGTGACTCTTTGTTGCATGTTGAGGGATAGTTATATGATCCAATTATGTTATTATTGTTGAGAGAACTTGCACTAGTGAAAGTATGAACCCTAGGCCTTGTTTCAACGCATTGCAATACCGTTTGTGCTCACTTTTATCATTTGTTACCTTGCAGTTTTTATATTTTCAGATTACAAAAACCTATATCTACTATCCATATTGCACTTGTATCACCATCTCTTCGCCGAACTAGTACACCTATACAATTTACCATTGTATTGGGTGTGTTGGGGACACAAGAGACTCTTTGTTATTTGGTTGCAGGGTTGCTTGAGAGAGACCATCTTCATCCTACGCCTCCCACGGATTGATAAACCTTAGGTCATCCACTTGAGGGAAATTTGCTACTGTCCTACAAGCCTTTGCACCTGGAGGCCCAAGAACGTCTACAAGAAAAATGTTGCATAGTAGACATCAAGCTATTTTCTGGCGCCGTTGCCGTTGAGGTGAGTGGTTGAAGGTATATCTTGAGATCTTGCAATCGAATCTTTTAGTTTCTTGTTTTATCACTAGTTTAGTTTATAAAAGAAAACTACAAAAAAATGGAATTGTGGGTGCCTCATATGCTTCATCTTTCTAATGTCTTCCGTGAAAATAAGGATTCCGATAATTGTGCTCAATTGCTAGAAGAAGAATGCATTAAAATGTCTGGCACTAAATATTTGAATGATGAGCATGATTGCAATGATGTTAGTGTGAATTCTTTGAATATCCATGATGCTAATGATATGCAAAGCCACAAGCTTGGGGATGCTATGTTTGATGAAGATGATATGTTTAGTCCCCCAAGTTTTGATGAGCAAATTTATTATGATGACAGCATGCCTCCTATTTATGATGATTATTGTGATGACACGTATGCTATAAAGAATAAAGATAATCATGAAACTTGCCATCATGATTTTAATTTTCAATTGGATTATGCTTCACATGATAGCTATTTTGTTGAGTTTGCTCCCACTGCTATTCATGAGAACAAATTTGCTTATGTGGAGAGTAGTAAAATTTCTATGCAAGTAGATCATGAAAAGAATGCTTTATGTGCTGGTTATATGGTTGAATTCATTCATGATGCTACTGAAAATTATTATGAGAGAGGATCACATGCTTCTACATATTGCAATAATATCAAGTTTCCTCTCTATGTGTTGAAAATTTTGCAGTTATGCTTGTTTTGCCTTCCTATGCTAGTTGATTATTGTTCCCATAAGTTGTTTGCTCACAAAATCCCTAAGCATAGGAAGTGGGTTAGACTTAAATGTGCTAGTCATATTCTTCGTGATGCTCTCTTTATGTTTCAATTCTTATCTTTTATGTGAGCATCATTGAAATCATCATGCCTAGCTAGGGGCGTTAAACGTTAGCGCTTGTTGGGAGGCAACCCAATTTTATTTTAGTTATTTGCCTTTTGCTCCTGCTTAGTAATAAATAATCTATCTGGCCTCTTGTTAGATGTGGTTTTATGTTTTAATTAGTGTCTGTGCCAAGTAGAACCTTTGGGAAGACTTGGGGGAAGTCTTTATGATCATGCTGTAAAAAACAGAAACTTTAGCGCTCACGAGATTAGCTGTCATTTTTTACTGGAGAGTGATTTTAAGTTGATTTTTTTTGAAGATGATTAATAGACAAATTCCTCAGGTCCACCAATTTATTTCAGAATTTTTGGAGTTCCAGAAGTATGCGTTTGATATAGATTACTACAGAATGTTCTGTTTTTGACAGATTCTGTTTTCTATGTGTTGTTTGCTTATTTTGATGAATCTATGAGTAGTATCAGAGGGTATGAACCATATAGAAGTTGGAATACAGTATATATTACACCAATATGAATTTAGAATGAATTCACAACAGTACCTAAGTGGTGATTTATTTTCTTATACTAACGGAGCTTACGAGTTTTCTGTTAAGTTTTGTGTTGTGAAGTTTTCAAGTTTTGGGTAAAGATTCAATGGACAACGGAATAAGGAGTGTCAAGAGCCTAAGCTTGGGGATTCCCAAGGAACCCCAAGGAAATGTTCAAGGACAACCAAGAGCCTAAGCTTGGGGATGCCCCGGAAGGCATCCCCTCTTTCGTCTTCGTTCATTAGTAACTTTACTTGGAGCTATATTTTTATTCACCACATGATATGTGTTTTGCTTGGAGCATCATTTTATTTTGTTAGTATTTGCTTGCTGTTATTTAGAATAATGTTTTGCATCTCTATTTTCAATAAAAATGTCAAGGACAGCTTTTACCATGCTTATTTTGCAAGTATACATGTTGCTGTTTCAAAACAGAAAGTTTACCGCTGTTGCAAAAATTCCCTAGAAAAGTCGGAATATGATAAAATGTTGAAACTTTTTGAATATTGAGCTCTGATAAATTTTCTACAGTGTGGTAGAGTTTCATAATGTTTGGAGTTAGGGAAGTATGATGAATCTTGCATTCTTTACAGACTGTACTGTTTTGGCAGATTGCTGTTATGTTTGCATATTTTTGCTTGTTTAATGATTCTATTTGAGGATAGGAGTATTAAATATGCATAGGTATTTAGTATGCAATGTTGAATAATAATTTTAGTGATTTGTTACAGTATAAAATGATAAGGTTTTTGCATTGGTTTATACTAACTTATCTCACGAGTTCTTGTTGAGTTTGGTGTGGATGAAGCTTTCGAGAGTTAGGAAACCGTGACATAAAAGGAATTAAGGAGACACAAAAGTTCAAGCTTGGGGATGCCCAAGGCACCCCAAGATAATATTTCAAGAAGTCTCAAGCATCTAAGCTTGGGGATGCCCCGGTAGGCATCCCACCTTTCTTCTTCAACAATTATCGGATAGTATCGGTTGAGCCTAAGTTTTTGCTTCTTCACATGATGAGTGCTGTCCTTGAAGTGTCGTTTTATTTTGTTTTGCTTGCTGTATGAATAAAATACCAAGATCTGAAATTCTTAAATGAGAGAGAGTCTTCACATAGCTACATAATTATTTAACTACTCATTGATCTTCACTTATATCTTTTTGGAGTAGTTTGTCATTTACTCGTGTGCTTCACTTGTATCCTATGAGTAAATGGTTGAATGATTTGAATCTCATAAATCTGAAATTATATATGTTTCATGTGCTTATCCCATGGGGAGTAATGACTTGACATATGAGAAGTAGAGGTGGTAAATTTATTGAAGGTTAGCAAACATTCAATTGGTCACTTGAACAATTCATGGAAGAATATTGAAGGAAGAGAGATTTCACATATAAATATACTATCTTGGACATCTTCTATGATTGTGAGCCCCATTAATTATTTTCAAACTTGATCAAATTAGTTGAAGTTGGACAAGGAAGACAACATAATGAGTTATTCTTGGGTATATTTGTATAGAAGTTATATTGTTATGGATCCTCTAACATGTGGTGCTTGCTATTTAGAATCCTTTGCTAGCCAAAATATCTGTACTAAGCGGGAATACTGCTTGTGCATCCAAATTCCTTGAACCAAGTTTATTCCATGAGTGTCCATCATATCTACCTATATGCGGTATTTACTTGCCGTTCCAAGTAAATTTGCATGTGCCAAACTCTAAACCTTCAAATCATAATCTATTTTGTATGCCCGAATCGCTCATCTAGCGACTAGGGGCTGTCAGTATCTTCCATGCTAGGTGGGTTATTCTCACGATGATTGGACTCCGCTCATCATTCACGAGAAAATGGCTGGTAACTGGTATGCCCAGTCCTATGATCAAAAGATCAAAAACAAATTCGCAAATAATTTAAACAAACTCCCCCAGGATTGTTGAAAGTTGGATGGAACCCATTGTTTCGGACAAGCCGTGGAGTGTGATTGTTGGTGGAGGGGGAGTAAAATCTTTACCTTTCTGTTGGGGAATCGCCTATAATGTATCTAGTATGGAAGATATTTGGAACTCTTGGTCGTTATGTTGACAATGAAAGCATACCTCTCAAAATTATTTTCATCTCTGTTTTAAAGCTTCGAGCTCTGGCACCTCTGCAAATCCCTGCTTCCCTCTGCGAAGGGCCTATCTTTTACTTTTATGCAAGAGTCAGTAGTATTCCTTCTCATTCCAACCTACTCTTTAGTTGGCAAGCATCATGTGATGGAAAGATCTAAGCATATATGTCCATTCAAATATATTTGATCATGAATTATTATTGTTGACATTACCCTTGAGGTAAAAGGTTGGGAGGCGAAACATTAAGCCCCTATCTTTCTCTGTGTTCGATGAATGCTAGTTGTTCTAAAATTATGCCTTGAGTGGTAGCAATCATGGAAGACTATATGATAGTTGAGTATGTGGGATTTGCTAAATCAAAGCTCTTACATAGACCCTTCCTGAAAATAAGATGAATTGCAATTGTTTGATGACTGAGAACATAGTTTGTTAGTTTTGAAGAAAGTTTATGATCTATACTTTAACATGTGAATAGTTTGTTACTTGATCATGAGAAGCTTTATGACATGAGCTACTGTTATGACATATAATGATGCTAGAAAAGGTGATTGAAATTATCATTGATCAAACTTATGCACTTGCTAGCATTCACACTGCATAAATTATTTCTTTTATCATTTACCTACTCGAGGACGAGCGGGAATTAAGCTTGGGGATGCTCATACGTCTCCAACGTATCTATAATTTATGAAGTATTCATGCTATTATATTATCTATTTTGGATGTTTATGGGCTTTACTAAACACTTCTATATTATTTTTGGGACTAACCTATTAAACGGAGGCCCAGCCCAAATTGCTGTTTTCTTGCCTATTTCAGTGTTTCGAAGAAAATGAATATCAAACGGAGTCCAAACGGAATGAAACCTTCGGGAGAGTTATTTTTCGAACGGAAGCAATCCAAGAGACTTGGAGTAGACGTCAGGGAAGCTTCGAGGAAGCCACGAGGCAGGGAGGCGCGCCCTACCCCCCTGGGCGCGCCCCCACCCTCGTGGGCCCCTCGTGGCTCCCCTGACCGACTTATTTTTCCTATATATATCCATATACCCTAAAAACATCGGGGAGCACAATAGATCAGGACTTCCACCGCCGCAAGCCTCTGTAGCCACCAAAACCAATCGGGACCCTGTTCCAACACCCTGCCAGAGGGGGAACTCTCACCGGTGGCCATCTTCATCATCCCGGCGCTCTCCATGATGAGGAGGGAGTAGTTCACCCTCGGGGCTGAGGGTATGTACCAGTAGCTATGTGTTTGATCTCTCTCTCTCGTGTTCTTGATTTGGCACGATCTTGATGTATCGCGAGCTTTGCTATTATAGTTGGATCTTATGATGTTTCTCCCCCTCTACTCTCTTGTAATGAATTGAGTTTTCCCTTTGAAGTTATCTTATCGGATTGAGTCTTTAAGGATTTGAGAACACTTGATGTATGTCTTGCATGTGCTTATCTGTGGTGACAATGGGATATCACGTGATCTACTTGATGTATGTTTTGGTGATCAACTTGCGGGTTCCGTGACCTCGTGAACTTATGCATAGGGGTTGGCACACGTTTTCGTCTTGACTCTCTGCTAGAAACTTTGGGCACTCTTTGAAGTTCTTTGTGTTGGTTGAATAGATGAATATGAGATTGTGTGATGCATATCGTATAATCATACCCACGGATACTTGAGGTGACATTGGAGTATCTAGGTGACATTAGGGTTTTGGTTGATTTGTGTATTAAGGTGTTATTCTAGTACGAACTCTATGATAGATCGAACAGAAAGAATAGCTTCATGTTATTTTACTACGGGCTCTTGAATAGATCGATCAGAAAGGATAACTTTGAGGTGGTTTCGTACCCTACCATAATCTCTTCGTTTGCTCTCCGCTATTAGTGACTCTTTGTTGCATGTTGAGGGATAGTTATATGATCCAATTATGTTATTATTGTTGAGAGAACTTGCACTAGTGAAAGTATGAACCCTAGGCCTTGTTTCAACGCATTGCAATACCGTTTGTGCTCACTTTTATCATTAGTTACCTTGCTGTTTTTATATTTTCAGATTACAAAAACCTATATCTACTATCCATATTGCACTTGTATCACCATCTCTTCACTGAACTAGTGCACCTATACAATTTACCATTGTATTGGGTGTGTTGGGGACACAAGAGACTCTTTGTTATTTAGTTGCAGGGTTGCTTGAGAGAGACCATCTTCATCCTACGCCTCCCACGGATTGATAAACCTTAGGTCATCCACTTGAGGGAAATTTGCTACTGTCCTACAAACCTCTGCACTTGGAGGCCCAACAACGTCTACACGAAGAAGGTTGTGTAGTAGACATCAGTCACCACATAACCACTCGGCCGCCCCGTGCGTCGCCATCGGTTGGTCACCTCATCACCACTCGGCCGCCTTGCGCGTCGCCACTCGGTTGGTCACCTCATAACCACTCGGCCGCACCGCGCGTCGCCATCGGTTGGTCACCTCATCACCACTCGGCCGCCCCGCGCATCGCCATCGGTTGGTCACCTCATCACCACTTGGCCGCCCCGCGCGTCGCCATCGGTTGGTCACTTCATCACCACTCGGCCGCCCCGCGCGTCGCCATCAGTTGGTCACCTCATCACCACTCGGCCGCCCCGCGCGTCGCCACTCGGTTGGTCACCTCATCACCACTCGGCCGCCCCGCGCGTCGCCACTCGGTTGGTCACCTCATCACCACTCGGCCGCCCCACACGTTGCTACTCAGTTGGTCGCCTCATTAGCACTCGGCCGCCCGCGCGCCTTCAGACAGCTAAGTCATTTTACATTCTGTTATTTCCGTCTTCCTGAGTATCCCGTAATTCACACATCACGTACACTCGGTGGCCACGCCATCGAGTGTACCTCTACGCTTGGCTACTTATTTTCAGATACTTGCTTAGTACTGGTTATTTGACTCCCGAGTCCAACTTCCATTTTTTTCGCATACATCATTCACGAACACCATGTGTCCTTCTTCATTTCGAGTTTGCACCGGTCCTCCGGGGCTGCAACTCAGTCGAAATACTACACTTCCGTTTTATTTGAGCCAGTATTCCAATGAGTTCAGTCGGATCTGTCGCTTTGACAAGTTCGAACGGATCCTTCGCTCTTTCAGACTCTTGCTGGTTAACCAGCAAGCCCCTTGCACTCCCAGCGGGTGTCTATGGGTGTTATTCACACAAATCATTTCAGCACACATCAAATTTCCTCGAGAAATTATTTCGTTGGCTTGTGCCATTTTTTACACAAGTTACGCGATCACTCGACGGCCCTATGCGCCAACTTCATCGCTGCTCCGACTCGGTCACCGTACCGGTCCTAGCGCACCACAACACCGACCTTGTCGTTCTGTTGACTTCAAACACATCCGGCCAGCCCCTCTGTGGAATCCTCTTCATCGTATCAATGATATAGACCTCGTCAGGCATGAGACAGATAAGTCCCTTTTATAATTAAACTTCACACTTCACTCTTTTGCGAGTTTGCCTCTCTCGAGCCTCACTCGGAAGCTTCTCCTCATCTTTTCCCGAGTCCGACTCGATGAATTGCAAATCATCCATTCAAAACTATATTTCTCGTATTCCGACATGTCCGTTGTCGAAGCCTGTAGTACGCTCGGGGGCTACGCCGCACTCGGGGGCTGCATCTCATTTGGAATGACTCTCTCCTGAGTAGTCGAGTACTTCATCACCAGTCAGATCCTTCACTTCAACAAGTGCATTCGATCCGCCACTTTGACAAGTTTTATAATCACCCAGACGCTCTGCACGCTATCTTCATTCCTACTCAGACTCAGTTGTCACGCCGGTCTTGTTGTGTCGCAACCACACTACACTGACCTCGTTGCTACATTAGCTTCGAAAGCATCTGGCTAACTCCTTCGAAGACCATTTCAGCCACTTGGCTGGGCACGCAATCTTTCACTCGGCTGCCCCGCGTGTTGTCACTTGGCCACCCCGTGCGTCGTCACTTGGTCACGCCGCGCGTCGTCACTCGGCCACTCCACGCGTCACCACTTGGCTGGACACGTAGTCCTTCACTCGGCCACCTCGCGCATCCACACTCGGCCGTCCCGCACGTCGCCACTCGGTTGTGCACGTCTTCACCACTTGGCCGCTCCGCGCGTCGCCTCTCGGTTGTGCATGCCTTCACCACATGGCCGCCCCGCGCGTCACCACTTGGCTGGACACGTAGTCCTTCACTCGGCCACCTCGCGCATCCTCACTCGGCCGCCCCGCGCGTCGCCACTCGGTTGTGCACGTCTTCACCACTCACCCGCCCCGCGCATTGCCACTCAGTTGTGCACGTCTTCATCATTCAACCACCTCGCACATCATGACTCGGCCGCTCCGCGCGTCGCCACTCGGTTGTGCACGTCTTCACCACTCGGCCGCCCCGCGCATCATCACTCGGTTGTACACATCATCGCCCCTCGGCCGCCTTGCACGTCACCATCAGTTGGGCATGTCTTTACCTCTACACCCTCAACACAGGAACGACTAAGTTACTCATATTATCAAACCTCATATCATACTCTGTAGCAAGCTTACCTCTTTCGAGCATCACTCGGGGGCTACGCACAGCCGTTGGCCATGCCGCCCTCGGGGGTTACGCCCATTCAATCAACCCATTGATCACATCAGGAATATCTTTCTAACCATACATGCTCGGTCTGCCAAAAATCTGTAAGGGTAGTACTGTCCACTCGGACGATCGCCCAAATCATTACCTAAAGTCATCTTCAGGACTGCAAAAGGGTGAAAATGACGCTCCTCTACGGATACACTTGGCCCTTATCCTAGGCTCCAAGGCATCAGTTTCACAAACTCAGACTCAGAGATGGCATGTGCTGGTGTTCCCCCGGGATAATGAGCGGCATCTCTCCGGAGAGTCAGCCCACACACTTGCCTCGCCACTCGTGTTTCATGGCACGTCCATGTCAGACCACTAGTCTATGTCCTCCAGGAGACATATGAGTGCCACCAAGTTTTTTCTTGCGGTCAACATACCCCGATCAGTTGGGAAGCATGTCCACTCGGACAAATACCCCTTTCACGCAAAATCTAACGGTCAATATAAGAAGTACTACTGGAACGATTACTCCCTGGAGTGTCCAACTTTTTTCTACAGTCGACAGTTTCAAAGCCGAATTCATTCACTGTGCTGAGAGCACGAAGATTCAGCCGCTTGACCAAGTTCCAGGATGAATTTATTCCATGTCGAGTGCACGAAGATCAGTCCGACTGACTCAGCTCCAGGCCGAGCTTACTTACCATGTCAAGCGCCTGAAGATGCATCCGATTGACTCAATTTTAGACTAAAAGATATTTACCGTGTCGACTGCATGGAGGTTTACCAGGAGATTTAAACCCTTTTCCCGACTCATCTTGTCCGACAAAGGCTCGGGGACTACACCCAGTGGGTGCACTCAGCGTGCCCCCACTGGAAAAGAACTCAGAAAGAAACATTTTGCTCGATGCAAGACCAGCTCCAGATCCTCAAGTACTACTCGTCCTCTGAGTCAGAGAGGAACAAGTTCTATCAGTACCAGCTAAGAAGATTTTTATTTCTCTCAGACCCCCACCGACTGCCCGCGGTCGATGGCGGTCTCGAGGACTACACCCAGTGGGTGCACTCTGCGTGCCCCCACTGGAGTAATCTCCACTCGGTACGGCCTGACCGGTCCGAGTGGCAAACAACAAACAAACAAGTTCTAAGGCTCCCGTCGGCTACCAATTTTTTTTGCTATAAGGTGAGTTTAACGCTCCTCCATGGACCTGTTTTGAGCCTTCTTCTAGGACTCAAAGCGTGAAACTCATAAGTTTGGATCTCAAACCAACTCGTATTGACGTTCCTCCGGGATAAGAATGGCATCCCTCCGAGATAGTAGTCCATGCGACAATCTTGTTTCCCAGATTTAATGACACACCCATACTCTAATCACGAGTTAACCTCTTCCGAGAGATGAACAAATGTCACCAAGTTGCTCCTCGCGGGAACTTACCCCAGATCAGTCGGGAAGCACAGTGCCGGAATCCATTGAGATTTTGTTCAAACCTTGGTTGTTTGAAAACACGATGATAGGTACCGAGTATTTCCGTAATCACTCGGGCCAAATTGTGTCTTTCACAAACTCATTCTACAAAATCGCAATCGATTCGGGGGCTAATGTTGGGGATACACATAACAGGTAGGCCCACGAAGGGTTGAAATATCATAAAGCATGGGGTCCACACAACATATAGGTCCAGATAAATTTCATACAGACATATTATCCACTCGACCAAGCAGCATACCATCCACTCGACCAAGGAGCATACCATCCACTCGGATGACAGTTCGCCACTCGACCGTACGACTCACTCGGGTATACGAAGACTAGCAGGCAGCAAGGCAGTCAAAGCATAATTCTCACAGTGAAGGCTTGGTAGTGGGATGGCATTATGGCATTCATGCCCCACTTTGTAACATAGGAGGTGAGGGGGTGGCACACTCTATATAAGCCACCCCCACCACTAGACTGGGGGGCTTTTTTCTTCCACCTCTCTCTTTCTAACCATTAGTCTCAGGACATAGCTTAGGCATGGAGATCCGCTCTCCCCTCTCTCTCTCTCAAACACACATTGTAATCTCCGGATACATACTCAGATAAAACAAAGCCTCTCCGGAGCACGAGATGTAGGGTTGTTATCTCCACCGTGAGAGGCCCGAACTCGCTAAAACCACCATGTCACCCATTTGCATCTCTATAGATCATGCTCCTTTATCCTACCCCTCTCTTATTGTC
Organism: Aegilops tauschii subsp. strangulata; assembly: GCF_002575655.3. NCBI lineage: Eukaryota > Viridiplantae > Streptophyta > Magnoliopsida > Poales > Poaceae > Aegilops > Aegilops tauschii. The sequence continues at coordinate 396,182,172 of NC_053037.3, forward strand.
GGAATCGTTCCCACGATACCGTGAGATCTAATCAAGAAGAAAATGCGGGATTAGTGTAAAACCTCTTTGGTGGCGCCGATTAGGCCTCAGCTTCATCCGAGGGAATGGTGATGATGATGCTCTTCCGATGGTGCGGGTGAAGACAACGGTGTGGGAATGGAGGTGGCGCGAAAGATGAGGGGAACGTCGGGGCAGCTCCTTGGAGGTGGAGGACGGGGTGGCTAAACCGGCGGGACGACGAGATCGTCGACGGACCCTCATCCAGTGCGGTGGATAAGGGAAGTCGAGGTGTTGTTGTGGACGACATCGTCAGGGAAGAGGCTCCGGCTGGGTGGCGGACGGAGGAGTGTGTGGGGCTTCGCGGGTTTTCGCGGCCTCGGTGTACGAATGGGTGGGCGGATGGGATGGGAGGGGGAACCATGGCTTAGGGACGCGCTTGTCCGAAATGTGGGGTAAGTTACGAAAGTACCCCCACCGATTTGAGCTTGGCGGTTCTTTCGGTTCAGGGGTTTCACGGGCATTTCGCGTGCCGGGATTTCGCAGGAGGTGAGAGTTTTCGCGCGCGTTGTAATTTTGGGATAGCAAGGCGCGGTTTGAGATGAAGGGAGTTTTCAGAGCACAATGAGACAAAGATATATCTTAAATATTTCGGGGTAACAAGGCGCTGGTTGAAGAGGCGGGAGTTTCGCAGCACGATAGACAGAGATGCTGGCTTGAAATTTCGGCATAACAAGGCACGGCTTGAAATTTCGGGAGAACAAGCTTAACGTGTACAACAACAAAAAGACAATTCGCACCTCATCACTAGAGAGAGGCATGTCCCGTTTTACTATATTACTAGAAATGCATTCAAATACAACAACAACAAAACTAAAAAAATCGGGACAAGAAACATAACGTGTACAGTACCAAATCAATTTGCACTTCCCTCAACAATAAAAAAACAATTCGTGTTGTCTATCATATGGACTAAATTTGAGTACATTTTCCCTGTTTGAATGGGATTGTACTCAGGTTAGTTATGCAACCATCTAAATATTATCTTCACAACACATGACATGAATATAGGAGTAGTAAATTCCTATATAAATACGAACTACATGTACATACGATCTCAAATTCAAATATATGTATCCATTTTATGTTGAATTCAAATCATAGTACATGTACTCTAGCTAGATGTTCGGAATCTAAACCATGTATGATACTACGTACAGTGTGTTTAACACGCACAACACACACACAAACATCATTTAGACTAGTAAGGTACACGTGCATTGCACGCATGAGATTTGGCAACCAAATTATGAATAAATACAACATTATAGCATGTAAGCTTTGAGTCATATAAGCATGTTGTAGATGTTCGTTTAATTCTTATAGTTCATCTCATTCAAAATCATCTAGTTTTTATAAGAAAGCTAATCTATTTTAAGATTCATGGAATTGTGCGTTGTAAAGCATAAAGTAAAAAACAAATAACGGCAAATCATGTAGAAAAACATTTGGGCAATTATGATACGGAAGATTCTATAACAAAGAAGAAGTGCTTGTGTTTTGAGGTTTGTGCATTATGGTTAAGTGCAACCATGGAGTCTTCTAGATTGTACATGTGGCAAAATCTGGTGGAATGTAGATGATATCCAACGGCCAGTAGTGCTCGAATTTGCCATCTCTGCACCGTCGGGTTGGCTTCATCCAACGACCATCTTTCAATTAAAGTTATTCGCACACTATATAAAAAAATATAAAATATAATATATAGGGGTATAGATATAGATATGTGATGCGAAAGCCACCCATCATCTCCAATTAGAATAGTGTGTCCATGCACAGATGCAATGTGGCCAAACGATGTCTGCCATCGGTATCTCAAATTCAAATCAGTCTGACCTTGTTCAATGTGTATACATTATATGATGCTCGTTTCCAAACCACACCGCGCATATCTCAGTTATATTCATGCATGCATGGGTTTCAAACATCATGATCTCTTATTCAAATATTTGAATTCAACTTTACGTTGATTATGACCTCACCTAGTCTTTTACACCCACACAGTCGTCTCCTCTTTATAATTGTGCCACTAACTTTCTCTCGTGCATGCATGCACACACACTACCACTCGGCATTATCCATCACACACATGCAATCTTTTTCTTCAGGTCGGTCTCCCATGCATGCACACACACACAACTCCCCCTCTTCATCATACCGGGCATTCTTTATCATTCACGTGCATGCGCAATGATCGATGTTTCTCTATGTGTGTGTATATATAGCTAGGTCTTTCCCAGTTTTCCACACAAACCGATCAATCTATATATCTAGTGAGGTCTCACCCTCTTTCGCACGTACACATCGATCAATCTATACCTCTCTATATAGGATTACATAGCTAATACACCCACATTAATTATATATATCCAACGCACCCCTCTCATCATCCATGCCTTCCGCTTCATCTCTCGGAAGTGCGCACAGTGGCGAAGACAGGGGCAGCAAGGTCCCTCCCCCCCTAACATCACTATATATTGAGGTTAATATGAATGTGATCAGTAGTGAAGGAAATATGCCCTAGAGGCAATAATAAAGTTGTTATTTTATATTTCCTTATATCATGACAAATGTTTATTATTCATGCTAGAATTGTATTAATCGGAAACTTGATACAAGTGTCGATACATAGACAAAACACCGTGTCCCTAGTAAGCCTCTACTAGACTAGCTCGTTGATCAAAGATGGTTAAGTTTCCTAACCATAGACATGTGTTGTCATTTGATGAACGGGATCAAATCATTAGGAGAATGATGTGATGGACAAGGCCCATCCGTTAGCTTAGCATAATGATCGTTAAGTTTTATTGTTATTGCTTTCTTCATGACTTATACATATTACTTTGACTATGAGATTATGCAACTCCCGAATACCGGATGAACACCTTGTGTGCTATCAAACATCACAACGTTACTAGGTGATTATAAAGATGCTCTACAGGTGTCTCCGAAGGTGTTTGTTGGGTTGGCATAGATCGAGATTAGGATTTGTCACTCTGAGTATCGGAGAGGTATCTCTGGGCCCTCTCGTTAATGCACATCATGATAAGCCTTGCAAGTAATGTGACTAATGAGTTAGTTGCGGGATGATGCATTACGGAACGAGTAAAGAGACTTGCTGGTAACGAGATTGAACTAGGTATGAAGATACCGACGATCGAATCTCGGGCAAGTAACATACCAATGACAAAGGAATAACGTATGTTGTCATTGCGGTTTGACCGATAAAGATCTTCGTAGAATATGTATATGAGCATCCAGGTTCCGCTGTTGGTTATTGACCGGAGATGTGTCTCGGTCATGTCTACATAGTTCTCAAACCCGTAGGCTCCGCACGCTTAACGTTCGATGACGATTTGTATTGTGAGTTATGTGTTTTGGTGACCGAAGATTGTTCGGAGTCCCAGATGAGATCACGGACATGACGAGGAGTCTCGAAATGGTCGAGAGGTAAAGATTGATATATTGGACGATAGTATCCGGACACCGGAATGGTTCCAGAGTGTTTCGGGTATTGATCCGAGTACCGGGAGGTTACCGGAACCCGCCCGGGGAAGTAATGAGCCACATGGGCCATAGGGGAGAGGCAAGGCAGCCCACAAGGGGGTGGTGCCCCCCCATGGGGAGTCTGAATTGGACAAGGGGAGGGGCGCGGCCCCCCTTTCCTTCTCCCTCTCCCTCTCCTTCCCCCTTTCCCCCTCGGATAGAAGGAAAGGGGGCGAATAGGACTAGGAGTCCAAGTGGGTTTCCCCCCACTTGGCGTGCCGACTAGGCCGACCTCTTCCCCTCTCCTCCTTTATATACGGGAGCGGGGGCGCCTCCAAGACACACAGTTGTTCCAAGCCGTGTGCGGCGCCCCCCGCCACAGTTTACTCCTCCGGTCATATTGTTGTAGTGCTTAGGCGAAGCCCTGCGCAGACCACTTCATCATCACCGTCACCATGCCGTCGTGCTGACGAAACTCTCCCTCGACACTTTGCCGGATCAAGATTTCGAGGGATGTCATCGAGCTGAACGTGTGCTGAACTCGGAGGTGCTGTACGTTTGGTGCTTGATCGGTTGAATCGAGAAGACATTCGACTACATCAATCACATTAAGCTAACTCTTCCGCTTTCGGTCTACAAGGGTACGTGGACACACTCTCCCCTCTCGTTGCAATGCATCTCCTATATAGAACTTGCGTGGGCGTAGGAATTTTTTGAAATTGCATGCTACGTTCCCCAACAGTGGCATCCGAGCGAGGTCTATGCGTAGATGATATGCACGAGTAGAACACAAAGAGTTGTGGGCGATCATAGTCATACTGCTTACCACCAACGTCTTATTTTGATTCGGCGATATTGTTGGATGAAGCGGCACGGACCAACCTTACATGACCACGTTCATGAGACCGGTTCCACCGACAGACATGCAACTTGTTTTTCATAAAGGTGGCTAGCTGGTGTCTGTTTCTCCAACTTTAGTTGAATCGAATTTGACTACGGCCGGTCCTTGTTGAAGGTTAAAACAGCACACTTGACGAAAAATCGTTGTGGTTATGCGTAGGTAAGAACAGTTCTAACTAGAAGCCCGTAGCAGCCACGTAAAACTTGCAACAACAAAGTAGAGGACGTCTGACTTGTTTTTGCCGGGATCATCTCGAGGGATGTCTGTCTAAGTGGGAGTTCTTAAGTAATATGATTAAGTGAACTTAATTTATCATGAACTTAGTCCTGATAGTTTTTGCATATCTATGTTGTAGATCAATGGCCCGTGCTACCGTTCCCTTGAATTTTAATGCGTTCCTAGTGAAAGCTAAGTTGAAAGATGATGGTAGCAACTACACGGACTGGGTCCGTAACTTGAGGATTATCCTTATTGGTGCACAGAAGAATTATGTCCTTGATGCACCGCTAGGTGAAAGGCCTGCTGCAGGAGCAGATGTTGATGTTATGAATGTCTGGCAAGCTCGATCGGATGACTACTCGATAGTTCAGTGTGCCATGCTTTACGGCTTAGAATCGGGACTGCGAAGACGTTTTGAATGTCATGGAGCATATGAGATGTTCTAGGAGTTGAAGTTAATATTTCAAGCAAAATGCCCGAGTTGAGAGATATGAAGTCTCTAACAAGTTTTATAGCTGCAAAATGGAGGAGAACAGTTCTGTCAGTGAACACATACTTAGAATGTCTGGGTACCGTAACCACTTGACTCAGCAGAGAGTTAATCTTCCGGATGATAGTGTTATTGACAGAGTTCTTCAACCACTGCCACCAAGCTATAAAGGCTTCATGATGAACTATAATATGCAAGGGATGGAGAAGACAATTCCCGAGCTCTTCGCTATGCTCAAAGCTGTGGAGGTAGAAATCAAAAAGGAGCATCAAGTGTTGATGGTTAACAAGACCACTAGTTTCAAGAAAAAGGGTAAATGAAAGAAGGGGAACTTCAATAAGATTGGCAAGCAAGTTGCTACTCCCGGAAAGAAGCCCAAGTCTGGACCTAAGCCTGAAACTGAGTGCTTCTACTGCAAAGGGACTGGACACTGGAAGCGGAACTGCCCCAAGTATTTGGCTGATAAGAAGGATGGCAAAGTGAACAAAGGTATATTTGATATACATTTTATTGATGTGTACCTTACTAATGCTCATAGTAGCGCCTGGGTATTTGATACTAGTTCTGTTTCTCATATTTGCAACTCGAAACAGGGGCTACGGATTAAACGAAGATTCGCTAAGGACGAGGTGACGATGCGCGTCGGGACTGGTTCCAAGGTCGATGTGATCGCCGTCGACACGCTACCTCTACATCTACCTTTGGGATTAGTTTTAGACCTGAATAATTGTTATTTGGTGCCAGTGTTGAGCATGAACATTATATCTGGATCTTGTTTGATGCGAGACGGTTATTCATTTAAATCAGAGAATAATGGTTGTTCTATTTATATGAGTAATATCTTTTATGGTCATGCACCCTTGAAGTGTGGTCTATTTTTGTTGAATCTTGATCGTGGTGATACACATATTCATAATATTGATGCCAAAATATGCAAAGTTGATAATGATAGTGCAAAATATTTGTGGCACTGTCGTTTAGGTCATATTGGTGTAAAGCGCATGAAGAAACTCCATGCAGATGGACTTTTGGAATCACTTGATTATGAATCATTTGATGCTTGCGAACCATGCCTCATGGGCAAGATGACTAAGACTCCGTTCTCCGGAACAATGGAGCAAGCTACTGACTTATTGGAAACAATACATACCGATGTATGCGGTCCAATGAGTGTTGAGGCTCGTGGCGGGTATCGTTATTTTCTGACCTTCACAGATGATTTGAGCAGATATGGGTATATCTACTTAATGAAACACAAGTCTGAAACATTTGAAAAGTTCAAAGAACTTTAGAGTGAAGTGGAAAATCATCATAACAAGAAAATAAAGTTTCTACGATCTGATCGTGGTGGCGAATATTTGAGTTACGAGTTTGGTCTTCATTTAAAACAATGTGGAATAGTTTCACAACTCACGCCACCTGAAACACCACAGCGTAATGGTGTGTCTGAACGTCGTAAACGTACTTTATTAGATATGGTCCGATCTATGATGTCTCTTACTTATTTACCACTATCATTTTCGGGTTATGCATTAGAGACAACTGCATTCACGTTAAATAGGGCACCATCTAAATCCATTGAGACGACACCGTATGAAATGTGGTTTGGCAAGAAACCTAAGCTGTCGTTTCTTAAAGTTTGGGGTTGTGATGCTTATGTGAAAAAGCTTCAGCCTGATAAGCTCGAACCCAAATCGAAGAAATGTGTCTTCATAGGATACCCAAAGGAGACTGTTGGGTACACCTTCTATCGCAGATCCGATGGCAAGATCTTTGTTGCTAAGAATGGATCCTTTCTACAGAAGGAGTTTCTCTCGAAAGAAGTGAGTGGGAGAAAGTAGAACTTGATGAGGTAATTGTACCTTCTCTCAAATTGGAAAGTAGCTCATCACAGAAAACCGTTCCCGTGATGCCTACACCAACTAGTGAGGAAGCTAATGATAATGATCATGAAAGTTTTTATCGGGTTACTACCGAACCTCGTAGGTCTACCAGAGCATGTTCCGCCCCAGAGTGGTACAATAATCCTGTTCTGGATGTCTTGTTACTAGACCACGATGAACCTACGAACTATGAGGAAGCGATGATGAGCCCAGATTCCGCAAAATGACTTGAGGCCATGAAATCTGAGATGGGATCCATGTGTGAGAACAAAGTATGGACTTTGGTGGACTTGCCCGATGATCGGCAAGCCATTGAGAATAAATGGACCTCCAAGAGGAAGACGGACGCTGATGGTAGTGTTTCTCTCTACAAAGCTCGAATTGTTGCAAAAGGTTTTCGACAAGTTCAAAGTGTTGACTACGATGAGATTTTCTCACTCGTAGTGATGCTTAAGTTTGTCTGAATCATGTTAGCAGTTGCCGCACTTTATGAAATCTGGCAAATGGATGTCAAAACCGCATTCCTTAATGGATTTCTTAAAGAAGAATTGTGTATGATGCAGCCAAAAGATTTTGTCGATCCTAAAGGTGCTAACAAAGTATGCAAACTCTAGCGATCCATTTATGGACTGGTGCAAGCATCTCGGAGTTGGAATATACGCATTGATAAGTTTATCAAAGCATATTGTTTTATACAGACTTGCGGTGAAGCCTGTATTTACAAGAAAGTGAGTGGGAGCACTACAGCCTTTCTGATAAGTATATGTGAATGAAATATTGTTGATCGGAAATGATGTAGAATTTTCTGGAAAGCATAAAGGAGTGTTTGAAAGGAGTTTTTCAAAGAAACACCTCGGTGAAGCTGCTTACATATTGGGCATCAAGATCTATAGAGTCAGATCAAGATGCTTGATAAGACTTTTGATGAGTACATACCTTGATAAGATTTTGAAGGAGTTCAAAATGGATCAGTCAAAGAAGGAGTTCTTGCCTGAGTTGTAAGGTATGAAGTTGAGTAAGACTCAAAACCTGACCACGGCAGAAGATAGAAAGAGAATGAAAATCATTCCCTATGCCTCAGCCATAGGTTCTATAAATTATGCCATGATGTATACGAGACCTATTGTGTACCTTGCCATGAGTTTGGCAAGGGGATACAATAGTGATCCAGGAGTCACTGGTACGCATCGGTCCTAAACAAATGGTTTTTAACCCCTTTCCACGACGGCATTTGGAAAAGTCGCCAAGTGAGTGTGGGCGATAGGGGGGGTCCTTCCCACACGACCCAGAAACCTTCGGGGATAGGGTGCCTTGATGCGTACAGTTGTCCCTATATAACCGTTTCCGATATCTCGAATATCCCAAATGCTTCATTCTTGCTACTCGTTTGTGCTTGCATTGCCATCGCAGTCGGAGTTTTGTGGTTCTGCCTAAAACCTGGCAGATTCCAGTCACGGGAGTTTTCCAGGCAGATTCCAGGCACGGGAATTTTACGATGCCTGGCACATCACAAACAGTTCATGATTATAAACCGTGTATGATGGGTAGACAATCACACACATTTAGTTTTCCCACACCATATGTGATAGTGTCTGACATCACACACGCTTTGCAAACGGCAACCGTGTGCATGCTTGCACACGTTTCCTCTCTGTGAACCGTCTCGGATTATGGTGTATATCGCAAACGTTTGTGTTTTAGCAACTGTGTGTGCCGTAATGACCTACACAACGTAATTTCGCCCTAATTTAATTGCTGCTATTTAAAATTGTACCTAATTTAAACTTGAAAGTAGGCTATAGCTTTATTCATATCCATCAGGTTCAAACAACCAATGCATTATTTGATTCACAGGTACATATGTTTAAGAATTACATAAGCACCAAATAAAGAATGATGTGCCAGGGTTCTATACTTGTACTATTACAGATGGTAAAGAAAGAGGCGACAGACATTCCAGTTGCTGACCAAGGTGAAGCGGAATGGCCCTATTGTGCTCTCCTGGATGCACAAGGCATGCAGGACTCTAGTCCAACCCCTTGTGATGGCCGGCCGCCAATCATGTCGTTTGAGAGGTAATCTTGAGTAAACTGCTTCAGGATCCACTGCAAAAGAAAAAAGATTCAGATATTGTCATGTAACACAACTCATTACGGGCAGTAAAAAGAAGGCTACAGGGTTCTTACTTACCATCCTGCATTTCACTGTTGTCTTGCATAAAGTGTAAACAAATAGTTTGATTGACATCTTTTGACCCATTTTAGTAACAATCTTTATCAGTTTCCTCACTTGATGCTGGTTCATGAATATCTCATTGCCCCATACGCAGAAAGGGTCGAAGTGTGGATCTTTGGCAATGATATATGTACCTAAAAGCACCAAGTTAATATTAGAAGCTAAACAACAATTGAAAAATGATGTAGTACAACACTCCATCCATCCCATTATATAAGATTTTATTACATGTATATCTAGACATCATAAGAACATTAAGGTAACACTCTTCCTTGTTGCTATGTAGCCTGGGATTGCATATTTAGTCATTAAATACAATGCATGTGTCGGCGTTCTGGGAACGGGGGTCCCCAGACTTGCCTGCCTGCGGCCCGCGGCGTGGCTGTGCTAGCAGGCCTGTACGGCCCATCTTCATCAACAAGGCATTCAAGACCCTCGCGAGGGGCCAAGCCTCGCGAGGCGGACGACACAAGACCTCCTCGGGAGCGGCCTCACCAGGTTGCCTAGCGAGGAGCGGAGAGATCAAGGCAGGGCAAACCTCGCGAGGTTCTCGTGACGTGAGCCATGAAGATCAAGATAAGGCGAGCGCCAGGCGGGCGCCAGCGCGCGCAGTGTCCTTGTTTCCTCTTTGGTGCTAAGGGAGCAAGCGCAGGCACAGAGTACCGAGGCATCAAGAAAAGGTTTCCATATCAGTGCAACGAGACCAAGACCAGCAGGACGGCCAGACGGAGGTCGCCATGGAGTCCAAGGCGGCGTCACCACCACAGCCTTTTGCAGGCGAAGACCGCTTTTGTCAGGATAAGCTGTACTAGCTGTCCCCTTTCAAATTGGCCGTTGTTGGCTCCCTTCCCGCTCAATATTTGGGAAGAGGACCAGGACCTATATAAGTAGAACTAGCCACCGTAGTAGAGGGAGGGGATCTTCCATGCTCACACCCACAAGTTCACTGAGCGCAAGAACACCTCAACCCCAGGAGGTTGTTCTTCCCCTTGTATTGTTCATCATCAGCCCAAGAGGCAATCCACCACCACCACACTGGAGTAGGGTATTACACCACAACGGTGGCCCGAACCAGTATAAATCTTGTGTCTTTTGTGTTGTGAGTTCATCAAGTTCATCCGTGAGATCTTAGCAAACCTAGGGTGTGGATCGGTAGGAGGGAAAGAACTTCGCGTGCACCCCAGAGTTCGAACCTGTTTTGCCGGAACCCGTGATCCGACATTTGGCACGCCAGGTAGGGGTGCGCCGAAGCTTCCCTTCTGTCGCTCCGCATCGCCTTGCTCTGTCGTCTCCATGGCGGACGCTCGCCATGCTCGTGCTGAGCGCTGGGCTGCCCTCGCCACCCGCATCACTCAGATGGCTCCTGTCGACGGGCCACCCCGTCGTTCTCCGTCGCCTGCGGCCAACGCCGCCATCGGTCCGGTGGGGAACGAGCAGCAAGAGTCCTCGCTGCACCCCTCAGTGCGGCGGGATGGACGCACCGCCACTCCATCGCCGCCTCCCGCTGGTTCGTCGTCCCATGCTCGTCGCGCTCCCATGGACGCACGGGCCGCGCTCCTCATGGTGCACGAGCTCCTGCGCTACCGCCCGGTCGACGACCTCTACGAGGACTGGCTCGACCGCATCACTGAGCTTGTCCGCGCCGCAGGGGGCTCCCCTGCGCCGTCCCTCTCTCCGCCTCGCCCTCCGCCAGCTACGGGCGACGTAGCTTACGGAGCGCCTCCACCACCTCTGCCCCAAGATGGCGCCCTGGCGCCAAGGTGCGCGCCTCCATGGCGCGACCCACCGCGTCCGGCACCCGTGCGTGAAGAAAGAAGCCGCCAAGAAGTTCCTCGACCGCAAGAGAATGCCCCGCCACTCCTCGCACCGCTGCTCCAGGATTGTCTGCCGCGTCAGGGCCCCGCGCCGCTTGCTGTGGCGGCACGTGGGCGTCAAGACCACGCTCCGCCTCCAAGACGGGCCCCGGCGACCACGGCCGGCTGTCGCGCCTTCACACCCGAGCTGCGTAGTGTCGCCTGGCCGAGCAAGTTCAGGCCGGATCTGCCTCCTCGCTACGACGGCACCCCCGACCCCGCGGAGTTCCTGCAGCTCTACGAGCTGAGCATCGAGGCGGCCAACGGTGACAAGAAAGTCATGGCGAACTGGTTCCCCATGGCGCTCAAAGACGGCGCCCGTTCGTGGCTCTTGAACCTGCCTCCAGGCTCGATCTCCTCCTCGGACGAGATGTGCGACCGCTTCGTCGCCAACTTCCAGGGCACTCGCGATCGTCCACCGGCCGCGGGAGACCTGCGTCGCGTCAAGCAACAACCAGGAGAGACCCTCCAGAAGTACATCCAGCGCTTCAACAACATTCGTCTCAAGATCCCCAAGGTGACGGACGAGGCCATCGTCTCCGCGTTCTCTGATGGCGTCCGTGACGTCAAGATGAAGGAGGAGCTCGCTATCCACGAGGAGCTGTGCACATCTCAGGAGCTGTTCAACCTGGCGACCAAGTGCGCAAGAGCTGAGGAAGGGCGCCTCTCCCTCCTTGAGCTCCTGACTGCGGACATGGAGGGGAAGAAAGCCAAGGCCAAGGACGTGAAGCGCAAGGGAGCAGTCGTGCTCGCGGCGGAGCCGGACACCAAGCGCGGCAGAGATCAGCCCGAGTCATACAAGAGCAGCCGACTGTTCTGCGCCTTCCATAACCTACACACCCACAACACCAGCGACTGTCAAGAGCTCAGAGCCATTCGAGAAGGACGCTTCGGTCGACGCCCCGAGCGCAGCGACCGGGGCTACGGTCGGGGAGGAGGATATGATGGCGAACGCTGGGATGACCGTGGCCCGTGCCAGGAGTGGCGCGACCGACCTCGTGAGGACCGCTGGCAGGATCAGCCTCGCGAGGGCGCCTGGAGGGACCAGCCTCATGAGGATCGTCCCGAGGGCAACGCTGGTCTTCCCTCACTACCCCCACCACCAAGAAGGAATGACGACCACCATCAAGACGAGGGGGCTGGGGGCTTCCAGGAGCCACGTGCTATCGCCTGCATCTTAGGCGGAGCTCAGGCCCCAGCCTCGCAGCGTATCTTCAAACAGTTTGCTCGTGAAGTGAATGCGGTCCTCCCCAAGCTTGAGGCCACACGCCCGCTCAGGTGGTCCCAGTGCGCCATCACCTTCAGTTTGGCGGATCAGCTCAAGTGCGCAGCCACCACTGGCGCCCTCCCAATGCTTTGTTCCCCAGTCATCAGCAACGTGCAAGTCACCAAAACCCTCATTGACGGTGGTGCAGGGCTCAACGTCCTGTCCGTCGACACGTTCGACAACCTCCAAGTGTCGTATGATCAGCTTCAACCTACCAAGCCTTTCTCAAGAGTGACCGATGGCTCCACCGCGCCGATAGCGCAGGTCCGCCTCCCTGTCACCTTCGGAGAACGCAAGAACTACCGCACCGAGCTCATTGACTTCGACGTCGTGCACATCTGTCTGCCATACAACGCCATCCTCGGGTATCCAGCCCTGGCCAAGTTCATGGCGGTGACCCATCACGGCTACAATGTCCTCAAGATGCCGGGAAGCGGCGGAATCATCACGGTTCCATGTGAAGAAAGAGACACGTGTGCTCCCTCGAGCGTGCCTTTCAAGCCGCATCAATCGACGACCCCAACAGCAAGGGCAAGTGCCCTCCTGAGGCCACCCCCAAGAAGAAGAAGCAGTTGCGCCGTGCAGGACCTCAGAAGGGTGGCGTCGCGACTGGAACCTCGTCAGGATCAACGTCCACGCCAGGGGCGCCTCCCTCCATCGCATAGGAAGGCGCGCCCAGTGCCCTTCTTGGGCAAGGCTCGGGGGCTCTCTTCTGGAGGGCTTCAGACCTTGCTAACATCACGAGGGAGGCGTATGGGCACCACTTGGAGGCGTGCTTCACGGCACGTTTCCCTCAGGAGGACACAGGGCGAGGAGCGCCCACCGCTCAGGAATTCATCACCAAGACCACTCAGGAACTGCAAGACGCAAGGGCCATGCGCGGCGACAGCCGCTCACCAGGCGCAGCTCCCCATCCAGGCTAGGATGCTGGGCTGCGCGTCTGCATCGACGCCCCAGGGCTCAACAGGGCTGCATCTCAGGAGCCTTTCTGGCCTTCGCGCGTGGGCCGCTGCGAGGGTCCACCGCACAGCTACGTTCGCATGCCTTTTGGCCTGCCGAGCGTGTCGTCCGCCTATCAGCACAACTTGCGGCGCGTCCTGGCGGCTCAGGAGGCCAGGCACCACGCAGTGCTGACGGAGATGGAGACGGTCCTCAAGGAGCCGCCTGGACCCCCAGAGCCTCCCGAGGCTCAGGGGCCCGGTGGCTCATGCGGAGCAACTTCTTCGCTACGTACCTTCAGCTGCCCCGACATCTCTTCATCGACAGGACCAGGTGACATTTTCCAAGTTTGTTTAGCTGGGAGCGCCCCTCGGGCTGCATCATTCCTAGGCCACGTGGGTCCGTCCCTGTGGCATGTATCCTTTTTCTTATGTCTTTAGTGTACCTTGCTGGGGGCGCCCCTCGGGCTGCATCTTCCCCAAGCCGCTCGGGCCTGACCCAGTGGCATGTATCTTCCCTGCATTTACCTAAGCCAGTATGCTTTCCATGCCTAATCTACCTATAACTATTATCTTCTTGACTCTCACCCCCGCGGGGGCTACTCACGTTGGCACGACGCTTGTGCATGGGTCCGTCCCTGCAACGTCGACAAATCTGAGCGGTCGAGCTCTGGCTCGCGGCACGCCCCGCGCACGTCACCTCACCAGGCCCTCAGTGCCTTCGTCCCCTCTTGAAGCAACCGATAGCCGACCGGCGATGGCGGGCTGCATTTCTCCTTGTGCTAGATTGCAGGAATCTCATGAAGGTGACAGCAGGCGGCACCGCAAGCTCCCTTTTCTCCCATGCGATCCGCTTGCGCGTTAAAAGGGGGGATCCTGAGCATCGTGTCTCAGGAGCTCTTACTGGCTCTCCAGCCCTCACCCCCTGGCCTTGACCATGGCACGCGACCTGGCATACCAGCGGCGCTGAGCTCGCTCGAGGGCCGGGACCTGAGGACGTAGAGCCTAAAGGAGAGCATGGAGAAGAGGGGAAGGCTCGCATGGGCCTGGCCTAGCTACGCATTAGCAAGGCGCATCACAAGGAATCGACCCCAAACCACCAAGATAAGTCTCGCGCTCAGATTGGCTAAATCATTGGAGCCTAAGGGTCACGCATGCCGCAGCCCTGTTGCGGCAACGTCGCCTCCCTTTCTTGCCTTACCACGGCTGCTTGGGTGCTAAAGGGGACCTCCTGAGCATCGCGCCTCAGGGGCTCTTACTGGACCTCAGGCCGCTCACCTCCTGGCCTTGACCACGGCACGCGACCTGGCATACCAGTGATAGCTGCAGCCTGCCTGGGGACCGGGACCTGTCAGCGTAGAGCAACAAGCCGTCGCGAGGTTGGAAAGGGGAGACTGAGCCTGAACAAGACATGCGTTCGCAAATTTTCATAATAAGGAAGATATACACAAAAGACATCACAGACCCTTTACACGCCCCCACGGGGTACTTGTTGATTTCTCGCAGGGGAAAAAAGACAAGAACCTGGGAGAATCCTATCTACACCCTCCCGTGGTTGACGCCATCATCAACAGTGGGCCACGGGAGGCCGGTGCCAACCCCATCCAGATCAGCGACGGCAGCGGCTGGACGCCGCAGCCCTGCTCCGAGCCCGGCGAGAGCTCGAGGGCACGTAGCTGTCATCGCTCGTCTCCGGAGTCTCGTACAGATTGGGAGAACCGCTGGACTCCCAAGAGTCGCCGCTGCTGGAGTAGCCGTGAGCGGAGCGCGCATCATCCTGGCGCTCCCCTCCAGAGCAACACTCCAAGCGGCGGCCCTCCGCGTCGAAGACCTTGAAGAACAGCGTGGAAGCGCCATCATACTCGAAGTGGATCATGAGGGCGCCCTCCGCACGGCAAACCCGCGCGACCTCGCCCCAGCCGCGGGTCATGAAGATCTTGCTGGAGGAGACCGCTTCGACCTCTGCTCCGGTCGCCGGAGCTCCGTCTTCCCCCTCTCGTTGCTCTCCCCCGCCGTCAGCAAGCGCGTGGCGGCGACGATCTTCCCCGAGACGTTGGGCACATCGAGCGCTGGCTCATACCAAGCCGGCGATGCGGAAGGCTTGACCTTGCGCGGCACCATTAGTCACTGATGCAGAAGAAGATGGAAGCAGATCTGAGGATTTCAGAAGCAGGGTGCAAGAAAGGGGATCTGAGCAAGGCAAAGGGAAGCAATGAAGGCAAGCACTGTTTGCACCAGCCTTTTGTCAAGTCGGACAGTTGCCGAGGCAGCGTGGGGAAGCGGAGACGCCCACGTCCAATCAACCGCCATGCGTCGACCAAGGCCGCAGGCTTTTGGCGCCCGTGGCGCTCCGCACTTGACCTTTGGCTTCGCCTCGAAGCCAAGCCCGAGCGCGCCTTGGGCCCGGGGGCTACTATCGGCGTTCTGGGAACGGGGGTCCCCAGACTTGCCTGCCTGCGGCCCGCGGCGTTGCTGTGCTAGCAGGTCTGTACGGCCCATCTTCATCAACAAGGCATTCAAGACCCTCGCGAGGGGCCAAGCCTCGCGAGGCGGACGACACAAGACCTCACCAGGTTGCCTCGCAAGGAGCGGAGAGATCAAGGCAGGGCAAACCTCGCGAGGTTCTCGTGACGCGAGCCATGACGATCAAGATCAGGCGGGCGCCAGCGCGTGCAGTGTCCTTGTTTCCTCTTTGGTGCTAAGGGAGCAAGCGCAGGCGCAGAGTACCGAGGCATCAAGCAAAGGTTTCCATATCAGTGCAATGAGACCAAGACCAGCAGGACGGCCAGACAGAGGTCACCATGGAGCCCAAGGCAGCGTCACCACCAGAGCCTTTTGCAGGCGAAGACCGCTTTTGTCAGGATAAGCTATACTAGCTATCCCCTTTCAAATTGGTCGTTGTTGGCTCCCTTCCCGCTCAATATTTGGGAAGAGGACCAGGGACTATATAAGTAGAACTAGCCACCGTAGTAGAGGGAGGGGATCTTCCATCCTCACACCCACAAGTTCACTGAGCGCAAGAACACCTCAACCCCAGGAGGCTGTTCTTCCCCTTGTACTGTTCATCATCAGCCCAAGAGGCAATCCACCACCACCACGTTGGAGTAGGGTACACTACCAAAAAAGACACATCTGTGACATTTTAGGCCGAATGAAATTTTTTTCTGTCATACTGATGACACTTCTATGACGATAATTGTGACAAAACCCGGTATCATCATAGATGTGGTGGGCTCCTACTTCTATGACAAAAAATCATGACAGAAAATGGGCTTTTCGTCCTGGGCGGGCCGGAGATGCAGCTGCATGACATTCTTTGGGCCGTCCATGACGAAAAAAACCGTGGTAGAAGCGAGGGCGCAGAAAATATCGGGGAGTCCCCG
Source organism: Aegilops tauschii subsp. strangulata (assembly GCF_002575655.3). NCBI lineage: Eukaryota > Viridiplantae > Streptophyta > Magnoliopsida > Poales > Poaceae > Aegilops > Aegilops tauschii. Next base: position 396,198,884 of record NC_053037.3, read on the forward strand.
GTTACGATGGGTGGTCGGGGGCCGAGCGATGCGCGTTTCTCTCGTACGTACGCGCGTGTGTGCGAGGCGTTGGGCTCTAACTAAACCCGAGCGAGGCATTGGGCTCTAACTGAACTCGAGTGATTGCACTGTAGGCTACGCGTTACTGAACCCGAGCGATCGATCGATGGCTGTTAACTGAACCCGATCGAGCGATTCCTTCGCTACTGCTGCTAACTAAAGCCGATCGATGCTGCCTCTGGATGAACAGTGAGGGGGGGGGGGGTGGATGAACAGTTCCCGGTGGGGGTGGATGAACAGGACCCCGTGGCGTTGCCTCTGGATGAACAGTACCCCAATCGATCGAGCCGGTTGGGGCTGGATGAACAGGACCCCGTGGAGGGCAGGATGAACAGGACCACCCCGTGGAGGGCAGGATGAACAGTAGACGGCGGAGGGCTGGTTTAATAGGAGCCCATGGATAGGGCTGGTTGAACAGTAGCCGGTGGAGTAGCGCGCGGTGGAGGCTGGATGAACAAGAGACCGTGGAGGCTGGAGGAGGTCAACGATGGATGAATAGTAGCCCGTGGAGGCTAGAGGGGGTCGACGGTGGAGATGAACAGTGTCCCGTGGAGTCCCGTTTTGCGGTACGCCACACCCCTCCCGATGAACATGACCCCCGTATCGACCATAGCGCTCCAACACAAGTCCGTTTCCTCTGTTTTGCGGTACGCCACACCCCTCCCGATCAATAGGACCCCCGTTTCGACCGTAGGAGGTCCGTTTCCTCCATTTTGCGGTACGCCAGACCCCTCCCGATGAACAAGATCCCGTTTCGAACGTGGCCGGTCGAACACAAGGCCGTTTCCTCCGTTCTGCGGTACGCCAGGCCTCGTTTCCATCGGCTGTTCCGTCCAAGCCCTCCCGATGAACACGACGACGCATTCCGTTCCGACCCAGCCGGTTGGCTCCCCATGAACACGACGACGACGCTATTTCTCCGTTCCGACCCAGCCATGTACACGAGCCCTGGCCGCACGTATGCGCGAGTAGGTGTTCGAGACCCTGCCCGTATGTACGTACGTGGTCGTATTTTCTTTCTTGCACACTGGCCGCTGTACGTACGTGTACATGGTACGTGCGCGCCTCTACATCGACCAGTATGTACGTACACGTTCGCGACCAGAATGACAACGCTTCGTACGCTTCGACAAGGTGGGTCCCGACTGTCAGGCACTTCCTTGCCTGCGAAGATGTAGTTGGTGGGTCCCAGCAGTCAGGGGCGAATCATTTTTTTTGCCCGGACGCACTTCCTTGCGTGCAAAGATGTAGCTGGTAGGTCCCAGCAGTCAGGGGGAAACGTTTTCTTCGCGAAATACAGTTGCCCGTCCGGTGGGTCGCTGCTGTCAGGTGGAGGAATAATTATTTTGCGCGTAATAAGGAGGCACTTCCTTGCGGCCGTCGTGGACCTAGCTGTCAGCCTCTCCACGTACAGTACTCTTCCGATGGAAGTCGTTCCTTGACCACGTTGACCACGCCGTGCCGAGAGGACCAGGGCGGTGGACGACGGCGAGGCCTAGGAAGGGGACGACGCGGAGCCGGGGAAGACACGGCAGTGGAAGCCCGCGTGGAGAGGAGTACGAGGGTTCACTGGTTCGGCTGCGGTGTGAGGCTGTCGTCGCCACAAGGCTGGCCAGCGGTGGGAATAGTAGGGAGCAGTGAGGCCTCCGCGGCAGCACAGCCGGCCACGGGAGGCAGGAGCATGCAGCACGACCGGCGCTGCTTTGGGCGGCTGGAGCAACAAGAGCAGAGGTTGAAGAAGCACTACGGCCGTTGGATGGACATCGTACGGTCACTGGAGCTAGAATCGTTCATATTGACTAAGTTGACAAAGCACTCCGTCCCCGTCAACTTAGTAGGCCCACAAGTCAGCCTCCCACCAAGGTGGGTCCCAACCTGCAGGGGGAGTATTCATTTTTTTTGTGCGTAATAAGGAGGCACTTCCGGTGGGTCCGAGCTGATAGCGGGGGGAACGTTTTTTCGTGCAATACTGTGGCCCATCCGGTGGGTCCCAACAGTCAGGGGGGAGACGTTTTTTCATGGAATACGGTGGCCCGTCCGGTGGGTCCCTGCTGTCAGGTGGAGGAATCATTATTTTCCGCGTAATAAGGAGGCACTTCCTTGCTGCCGTCGTGGACCCAGCTGTCAGCCTCAGTCCACGTCCGATGGAAGCCGTTCCTTGACCACGTTGACCACGCCGCGCTGAGAGCACCAGGGCGATGGATGACAGCGAGCCCTAGGAAGGGGACGACGCGGAGCCGGGGAAGACGCGGCAGTGGAAGCCCGCGCGGAGAGGAGTACGAGGGTTCACTGTTTTGGCTGCGGTGTGAGGCTGCCGTCGCCGCAAGGCCTGGCCAGCGGTGGGAATAGTAGGGGCGGTGAGGCCTCTGCGGCAGCACAGCCGGCCACGGGAGGCAGGAGCATGCGGCACGACCGGCGCTGCTTTGGGCGGCTGGAGCAAGAAGACCAGAGGTTGAAGAAGTACTACGGCCGTTGGATGGACATCATACGGTCACTGCAGCTAGAATCATTTATATTGACTAAGTTGACAAAGCCCTTGGTACGCGTCAACTTAGTAGGCCCACAGGTCAGCTTCCGAAACGGTGCGCCCAAGATGTCAGGGGAAGGAATCATTTTTTGGGTGGGTGAAGCTAGAATATCCGAGATTGAAGAAGAAGCACGGCATCCGTTGGATGGACATCCAACGGCCACTGCTGCTAGAACCGTATGTTGGCTATAAGTTGACAAAGCCTTGCATACGCGTCAACTCTCTTTTTTTAGGGGATGCGTCAACTTAGTAAGGCCACAAGTGTGTGGCAGAGAACTTATAGCCCATTTGTGATTTGTAAGAATGTGCAGCCAATTTTTGAATTCTAATGGAATTTACTACAGCCCATTTACAGTTTGTTAAAAGTACAGCCCATTTCAACCAACCGTTCAAAACAAAATTCAATAAAATTTCCCACATTTTGATGGGATCCGAAATATTTTTATCCTGAAATTTCTAGTCAGATTAAATACAATTTCAATATAAATTTATATTACGTAAAAATCCAACGAAACATTGTGCACGCAACAATTAATGAAATTAAAATTTTCAATATCCAAAAATAATATTTTATAAAGTAATTACGTGTTTGGTGCATTTTTTATAGTTACTGACCAATTTTTATAATTACATCCCATTTATTATTTCTTAAAGCCCATTTTCTTGTTAAGCCTAATGCATCCGTCCTAGGAAAGATTTGCAGCCCAGCAGGGCGGAGAATAACAACTTGACCTTGCCTGGGTATTCCTAAAAAAAGTATAGCTGGGCTAGCCATTTTCAGCCTGAAAAAAATTAATATCTGGGTGGATATCTGGCCTGGGCTAGACGGGCCACAGCCCGCCCAGTTAATAGCTACAGCGATGTTTTTGTTGTTGTTCAGAGGAGAAAAATTAATATCTGGGCTAAACATCGCTCAAGAAAAACTTTGCAGTGCTCACACCTCAAAAACACAAATACTGCTCGAGCTGCTTGGTCCCAGCTGTCGGTCGCTTTTTGTGCAATTCTCTCGTTTATTGACTACATAGGTTCACAATGGTGTGGGACCGTGATGTCTGGAAACCAGGAGGAAGCAAATTTTTTTTATAGTTTTATATACTAATAAGGAGGCACTTGTTGTCATCCTCTCCAAGTAAAGTCATCTCCTCATCCTCATGTCCGTTGACCATGTTGACAACGCGAGACGGCGATGCCACGGCGAGCGCAACAACTCGAAGGACGACGGAGAGGGCCTTGCGGGCCCTACGGATGGTCTGATACAGCGCCCGCTGCTCATTCGGGAAGCCAGGATCATAGGGCCACATGTCCGCGACGGCATTGTCGTTCGCTTGTTCACCGGTGCTCATTGAGGAGACGGAAGTTGCAGCACAGGTACTCCTGCGCTGGTAGCTCTTCCGCCATTAGGGCGTCGAAGTGCGGCCGCACCTGCTCTATGGTGAACACGGCATGAACCGGCTTGGACAGTGGTGCCGGCTCCTGGTCGGAAGCTACGTCCATCATTTGATTGTCGTCTCTAAGCTCGGCGAGGTAGCTCGCGAGCCAGCATGTCCGGCTGCTGGACCGACCCACTCGCAAGCACGAGTCTGACTTCCCTGGCCCACCCAGACCGCCTCCCTCGCCCGCGCGCGCTTTTCGCCCGAAACGGTCAGTGCCGCCCGCCCCGCTTCTCGGTGCATGCGATTGCTCCGCCTTCAAACGACACAAGTGTCGTTCGTCCATCCTTCTGCCGCCCACATTAATGATACGCGGTTGCCAAGGCGGCTACTCCGGCGCCACACGTCCGTCCCTCCGCCGCCCACCATTGCTATATAAACTGCTGCGCCGGCCATAGCCGCAGGCATCTGCATCCGTTCCTATTCTCCTGTCCACGGCACTAATGCCCACCATGGCTTCCTCGCGCTCCAGCACTCTTCGGAACGGGCGAACGACGGACCACAAGGAGAGGGCAGCCATTGCTGCCGACTGGCTGGCCGGCAGGCAGCCGGAGGACGACGACGTCCCAATGGAGAACATGGTAGTCGATGATCCAGCGCCAACCCCCTCCTCCGCGCCATCCTCGCTGATGCATTGCACCATGACCATCGGCGAGGCCCGTGCCCAATATATGGGCACGGTGAGGCAGAAGCGTGAGGAGCAGTTCCAGGAGGCGCAGGTCGACGCCGCCTACAACCACCATCTCCTCCAGGAGCACCTGCAGGCGGAGGAGCAGATCACCGCAGAGCGGGCGGAGCAGGAGGCGCTGCTCGACTCGTACCGCTCTGCCCGCGAGGGCCGCCTTGAGCACTGGCGGTATCGCATGCGGGTGGTGGAGGCTGCGGCCGCCTACAAAGAGGGCGATGAAGTGGCCGAGGCGCTGTTTAGCGAGACCGAGGACGAGGCAGAGGACAATGCCGGCTCCGACGAGTCCCCGCCCCGCTGGCGTCGACGGGGCCCTGCTCCGCCGAGGCCCCGCGGTGCCAACAACGAGGCGGAGGACACCGCCGGCTCCGCTGAGGCCCCACCCTACTAGCAACGAGGGGGGATTTTCCCCCGCTCCGCCGAGGCGCCGCCCGCCGGCAACGAGACAGAGGACATCGCCGGCTCTGCCGAGGCCCCGCCCCGCTGCCAACGAGGCCGCGCCACACAGAAAACGAGGAAGAGTAGAACACGGTAGGTCACCGCTGCTCGGGTCCAAGTAAGGCCACCGCTGCTACCCTTCGGTTGCTGGCACTGAGCTGTACATCATGGAGCAATTCTATGATTACAGGCTGATTGAAGAGCGCTCCGTGGTTGAGCAAGCTCATGAGATACAGTCATTTGCTAGAGAACTTGAGCACTTCAGTTGTAAGCTATCGGACAATGTGCGAAGTAAACAGGAACAGAAGGAGTACAAAGAGTTTGAGCAGCTTTTTAGCGTTCCTGTACATTGCAATCACAGCAATTCACATGTCATAGAGAACATTCAAAACAATTGATGATTATGCATCTCAGCGATTCACATGTCAGAGCCAATATTTACTTCACAACTAAAGAATAAAGAAAAAATGGATCAACGCTGCTGACAGCAAAGGGCGTCCCATTCGAAAATATCAAACGCATGTCTTCTTGCTAAAATCAATGAGCAAAATTTGACAAGGTTTTCCCATTCCAAAATATCAAATGCCTATGATTGTGGAATGGGCAGGGTTTGCCATCAGTTCAGACATTTACATGGCACCTCGTGCTAAATAAACCTGTCGGGTGGTTGGTGCGACATATGCCAACGGGTGGCTTATCATTGTGGGTGCCAATAAGACGTCGCCGGTGCCTGGAAATAGGATGAGGCGAAGACATGCACGCCGGCGGATCTTACCCAGGTTCGGGGCTCTCCGAGGAGATAACACCCCTAGTCCTGCTCTGCGGGGTCTCCTCATGATCACTAGATCAGGAAAGGTAGCTACAATCGCTCCTAGAGCTGTTGGGTTCAAGGGAGAAGAAGAACAAGGCTAGCTCTCACTTCTCTCTATCTATGGTGTGTGTGCTATGCTCAGAAGCCAACCCTTTGCATGGGTGCCCCGGGGGGTTTATATAGGCCTACCCCCCGGGGGTACAATTGTAATCCGGCTGGGCTCTGGTCCCAGCCGTCAGTGTCTACGCTAGCCGGCTTCTCCGCCGGCTATTGGGGCCCGCCGACTAGTGGGTCCCGCCGGCTGCTGGCCTATTGGTCGACAGGCCGGCCCCACCGCCTAGGATCTTGTCGGCGGCTGCTTACTGTAGCCTCGCTCCTGATGACGAGGGCTTCGTTGAGGTAATCGTGGCTACAGTGGGCCGCCTCGAGGGCCCTTACTGTAGCCTTACCTCGTCTTGTCTCCTTAATGTGGCGCATGCTTCGAGGGAGGGGGTAGCCGACTTCTGGGGGCCGGCTACGCCCTTGGCCGACTGGGGGAGGCCGGGCCGCCTCCGCGCCTCTCTCTGGCCGAAGGGACCCGTCGCCCGTGGGCCGTACCGGCGTCTGCCGTGGGTGACGTCGAGGCTAGCATGGCTACAGTGCCGAGCGGGACGGGGGATGACCGTCCCGTACGGCGTCCTGTGGCCATGCCTGCCTCGGGCTTCGGGGGTAGTGGGCCGCACTGTGGCCACACCCCGTCTTGTCACCGTTATGTGGGTGTAGTCTTGGTGGTTGCGTTCTTGGCCGGCTTCTTGGAGTCGGTGCCCTTCGAGGCCGGCTTCCTGGAGTCGGCCACCCCGCGGTTATCCTGGGGAGGGAGGTTGCTGAGGCCGGGCGGCCTTCCGTGAGTCGGCTTCAGAGGTAGCCAGCCAGGGAAGGGGGTCCAATGCTTGGAGTGCTCGAAGGCCCAAAGGCCTGATAATTTTTTGGAAGAGTCAGGGGCAGTCGGCTAGGCTACCCGTGGCCATTTCCGACCACAAAACCAGCTGTTCTTTTTGTGCAGTTCCACCAAAATCAACCAAATTCGCGCGTAGCTTGTATGATTTCGCCCTTGTATGTTGCAACGCCTTGAACTTATCGGCACCTCCTTTCTTGTGGTGGAAATGAATGATTCGATGTATTCATGAACATTTTGTGCAGTTCCCATTGAAATCAAGCTGAGCACCCCTGTTTGCACAAATACAAAAAAAGTGATTAGTATGAAGCAAACTGTACTATGAATTGACAGTTTAAACAGGCACCTACATGGTCCATGTAGAGCACACTTTTACAAAAATGGAACTCACCGGAAAGAATCCTAGAACAACATTGTACTCGCGCATCACAACAAGAAAATGGAGATTTGTCTGTCCTTCTGAGCTGAAGTTAGTTTGGTCTTGTGGGGGGTAATGTAACCATCCTTCAACTGCTCCTTCTGATGAGAAGATAGACAGGGCTTCTTCATCCTGGCATAATCGGAACTAGTCACTTCACGTACTCCATATTCTTCTTTAGAGGAGGATGATCCTCTTGTGCAAAGACAAGAGGATAACTAAATGCTAGCATCCCTGTTTGCTCGAAAAAAAGGAAAGGAAATATTTAAAACAGCACAGATGAAGCACTTCTCAAGGACAATACCACTTTTTGTTGACAGCATCTAAACAGTAGCACAACACCAATAGAGATGACAAAGCTCAATCATATGGAAGAAATCAGTGGGCGATTACAAACCTTTGTCAGGAGGCTTATTGTGTAGAGCATACAGATGAAGCACTTCTCCGGAACCATCTGTTGCTATCTACTGTGGTGGTCATGCTTACTATATACTCCTCGATTAGATTAATGTTTCCAACATCTTCTTGTGCAGTTCCACTAAAATATATGGTATCTTCAAAGAAGATCCCTGTTTGCACAAGTAGAGATAATTACGTATTACATTAAGAGTGACATCAAATCAATGGCAAAACAATTGCTCGTTCCAGCCATAGCAATAAACTAAGATGCAAAACTATATCATTACTTGTGTCATCACAGTTCCAATGCTTCATTACAACACCAGGAGTTGATTTTTGTTTTTCTTCCGCTTGTTCTTCCCCTTCATCACTTGGTTCAATAACAGACAAGCTTCAACTTCAATGTAAGATTTGGCATGTCAATTAGGTTGCACAAGTATAGCACTAAACAATGACATTAAATTTCTGATGAAAGTGGCAAAATACAGGCCAACAGTTGTGAAATACCCTTATCTTACCTCAATGGGATATTACGATGCACATACAGATTGAAAGTTTTGTCTCCATTTGTGCAGTTCACTAAAATCAAGCAACATTACCGTACAAGTAGCACAACATATGAAAGCACACTGCAGAATCATGTGAAAGAAGGCTAGTACTGACCTCTCATGACGTGGAATTCAAACAACTCACAAGAAGGAGATCTGAACCAAATTTGCCAACATGGATAGGAAGTAAGATCTCCTCTTGGGCAGTTCCACTAAGATCAAGCAACGTTGTCAGTGTGACATTTTGGTTGAACTGCACAAAACACTCTTAAAACAAAAGTGTTTTGTGCAATGCAACAAAAGGTCACAATGACAACGAGGTGAAGTAGATAACCCTGTTTACACAGAGGTGCAAAGGAAACAACTAGTGGTCAATAATGGTGGATGACATAGAAGCCAACAAAAAGAAGCATCTACCTTATCTAAATGGGAAAGAAAGCAAGACAGTAGCATTTCTCAAATGGTGGCGTTGATTAATATTAACAGAGAGATTATATTAACAATGAAATTCGTTAAACATGTAATTTGCTTTTAACTGTGGCATTGCATCAATTTTCCAGCGGCATTATTAGAGGGTGTTTGTTTACAGGGACATTTTGGTGGAGGGACTAAAAAAACTCCGTGTCAGTCCCATTTAAACCAAACAGGAGGGACTTTTAGGACTAAAAGTGGGCATTTGGGACTAAAGAAAGAAGACCCCGAGGGAGAGTCTTTTTGGAACTTTTTCCAACAGTTGCCCCTGCCACGCATCGCACCTTGTCTCTATTACTTCACTACTAGGGGTAACATGGTCTTTTAGCATGTCGTTTAAGAACCTCTAGTCCATGTTTAGTCCCTGGAACCAAGCAGGTAGGGACTAGGGAGTTTTTAACCAAACAGGGCCTTAGATTAACAACAGCTAAAGAGTTGCACAGGACAGTGGACGCACCAGCACCATGTGCATCTACCGATGTACTGGGGTGATGCACAGTATGTTGCAACAAAGAACAAACAACCAAGGAGCATATTTGTGTTGGTCCCAGTTTTGTTATCTTTAGACACCTTTCCCTATGTGAGCGCAGCAAATATAGTCCTGCTCAAACTCTACAGACTTGTCCCCCAAAACAAAAGATCAGTTCGTCACAGATGTGTGTACTGCGTTTGTCATTGTTTTCCCTTTTCGACCAACGTAGGTGTTGGATAGCCAGTCTGTACTAGTACTTTCCCCACTTCCTTTCCTCTGTGAACCACGTCCTAGATTTATGCTATACAACTTTCCCCACTACTTTCACCCATTCCTGTCCTCTTTGAACCATGTCTTAGATTCATGCGATACAACTTTCCCCACTACTTTCCCCCTTCCTTTCCTTTTTGAACCATGTCCTAGATTCATGCTATACAACTTTTCCCACTACTTTTTCCCATTCCTTTCCTCTTTGAACCACGTCCTAGATTCATGGTATACAACTTTCCCCACTACTTTCCTGTTTGATCCAACACCTAGATTCGAGTGCAGAAGCAGAAAAAGCCCACATGCAGCTAGAGCAATGCATGTGGAATAAGTAAATTATACCTTAAGGTTCTTGGGGTGTGGTTCGGTGGGCGACCGGAGGCCGTTCAACCCACACTATGTACGGCGGCGAAGAAGAAGGGGTCGGAGGCCCTCCTGCGCCGCCGCTGGGTGAAAGTGAACAGCTGCGCCGGTAGTGGATTCCCTCCCTCGCCGATGGCGACAACGTTAAGCCTCCTTCCCTTCTCGGCGGACGGGTCCTGCCGGCTCTTTGACCAGCATTGAGGGGAGAGAGAGGCCAGCGAAGTCTTGTTTAGATCTGGAGAGGGTGAGAGAGTGTGAAGAGAGCAACTACAAGCAGACCAGCTGTGAGGGGGGAGAGAGAGGCCAACAAAGTCTTGTTTAGATCTGGAGAGGGTCAGAGAGTGTGAAGAGAGCAACTACAAGCGCTGAGGCTCCAACGTGTATATATATACTGGAGAGAGTGTGAATAGTGCAAAGCCTAGAAAACAATCGCCGAGGCTGCAGCTTATACGTGATGAGGTGATTATACAGTCACTACGAGATTGTGGGTGCAGTTAATCCCACGTCTCTCCCCACGTCCGGCCTCCCCGGCCTCGCCTCGTGAAGCTATAAGTAGGGGGGAGGGAGGGCGGCAGGCTCTCGCACGCTCCTCCTCCTTCCACCATCTTCTTTCTCTTGCCGTTTCTTGCAACAGCGCCTTGCCGCCGCGCTCTTCCACCAAGCGTTCCTCCGCCACCGCGCTCGTTTTCGCCATGCCCCCCGCCATGGAGCAGTATGGCGGGGATTGGGACGGCTCCAACGTCCACGAGGATCACGTCGAGTTCCTCCGCCAGACGCGGCGGCTGCCCGGCGCGGACAAGGTGGAGGTCCGTCTCGCGCCGGCGAAGGAAATTACGCTGGAGCCGCGGGAGGGCGAGCGGGTGGTCTTCCGCTCGCATTTCTTCCGCGGCATTGGCCTGCCCGTGAGCGCCTTCTTCCGCTCCTGGCTCGATTTCTACCAGCTCCAGCCGCACCACCTCACCCCAAACGCGGTGGTGCTGCTGTCTGCCTTCGTCACCCTGTGCGAAGGCTACCTCGGCGTTCTCCCTACCCTCGAGCTCTGGGGGGAATTCTTCCAGTCCAAGCTGGGCACGCGCATGCAGGGCGTGCCGGCTCAGACTGGCACCTTCATCGCGTCGCGGAGGTCGGTCGCCGACAACCCCTTCCCCGTCATCACGCTGATCCAGTCGGTGAAGAAGTGGCAAAAGTCGTACTTCTACGTGCGGAACATCGCCCCACGGGGCGACTACATCAACTTGCCGGCTTACGTAGCCGGCCCACCGGCGGGCAGGCGGCCCCAGTGGTCCTTCCGGGCCATGACTCTGACGCCGGCCGGGTCCGCAGCCGTCGCCCGAGTGCGAGTGCTGACCCAGTCAGAGGGCTTGACGGGGCCCGACCTGCTGGCCGCCTTCGTCATGCGCTGGGTACTTCTGCTCCAGAGCCGTCCTCATCTGATCTGTCAGATGAGCGGCCAGCTCGATCCGAGCCGGATGTGCACCAAGGACATGCCGCACGAGGAGGTCGCCTATATGGTGAACTACCTCGCGAACTGCAAACTCTCCGAAGAGTGGCAGTTCGGCAAGGAGCCATACAGCCAAGCCAATCCACCGCCCACGGTATGCTCTCCTTGTCTCTTCTTTTTCTCTTAACTTGGTGGCCGAGTTCCTCTTGGCCGACTCTAACTTAGTCGACTTGTTTTCGACAGAGCCCTCTTCTTCGGCCGGCCGGCGGGTCAGACGCGGAGCGTCGATTCGTGCCCGACCGGACGGAGCACGATCTGGAGGACCCCGACTTGGGGGCGGCCGCTATGGACGACAACATCGAGCCGGGTGGTGGCCAAGCCGGCGGCGAAGCAGGCGGCTCCGGGCATGGAGTCACCTTCGACGACTGGCCGGACGACGATGAGGCCGAAGTCGCCCCGCGCCGCCGGCCGGCATCTGGACGCGGCGCGGGTTCCTCCGCTGCACCGCCTGGTCGGGGCAGAGGGCAGAAGCGTTGTGCCGCCCAGGGTTTGTTCGGCAGTCGGACGAAGAAACCCAGGGGCGGGGCGGCAGCAACCAGGCGGGAGGAGGCGGCCGCGAAGGCGGCTCGCTTTCGCAGGACGGTGAAGCAACCTCAGACTGTGTCGGCGTAAGTTCACATTCTTTCGTATACTCTTTTTTCTTTCTTTTCTCTGGTGGTTCCTGAACCCTTGTCTTTTTCTCCAAACGACCAGAGCTCCGTTGTCGCTTGAGCGGGCGGCTGCTGTCTCCGTCGTCGAGTCGCCGAGGGGGTCTGGGAGCACCACTCGCCATGTGGACCCCCGTGCCGACCTTCAAGAAGCGACAGAACGGAACGCGCGGGAGGCGCGGGAGGAACGGGAGGCGCGAGAGGCGGAGGCACGGAGGGCGGCCGCCGCCCAGGCGGCGCGGGAGGAGGAGGCGGCGAAGGCGCTCGCCGATGCCGCAGCCAGGGCCCAAGCGGAGGCTGCAGCTGCAGCAGCGGCGGGGGAGGTCTTGATGGTCACCCCGCTGCGCGTCGCGGCGCCTGGGGCCATGGAGCCCTCGCCAGAAGGAGCCAGTGGCGACCAGCCAGGGCTGGAGAGGGACGACGACGTCGTCGTCCTGGAGAGGGCGCCGGTGCCGACCCCGCCAACTGGGGCAGCTCAAGGCGGCCGGCCTGATCTGCCGCCTGCGCAGTCGGCGGGGGGCGAGCCGGCCGCGAGGACTGAGATGGCGGTCCGGATGCCGCCGAGCCGTCGTGCGGGGAAGGCTGCGTCGGAGCCACAGAAGGCCGCGTCGGAGCCGCAGCCGGCTGCGGGCTCCAGCTCATCGGCCCGGGATGTGGAGGTGGCCAGCGCTACCTCGGGGTGGACGCCGGGCGGAGGGACGGCCGTGATGAACGTGGCCGCGCAGGACGTCCGGACCCGGCTCCAGGCCCAGGCTACGGCGCTGAGGCAGTTCACCGACGAGTTCCTTGCGACGCGGGCGGCCATCCGGGTTAGTCTTCCCATCTTGCTTCTTCTTGATCTTGATTTCTTCCGTGGGGGCGCGTCAGCGCACCCACTGGGTGTAGTCCCCGAGTTCCGAGTCGGCTGCTGAGCAGGTGGCTTGGAACTTCTTAGTGGATTTGTCTTTTCTATTCTTGTTCTTTACTTCGATCTTCTGTCTATCTTGCAGGACTACCACAATCTTCGTGCGGCCGCCTTCAACTCCCAGGCTCGGGAGCTGACCCAGAAGACCGCCGACCTTACTGAGAGCCGGGGTACGTGCTTTGAACTTTATCTCATGTGGGGGCGTGTCAGCGCACCCACTGGGTGTAGTCCCCGAGATTCGGGCCGACTGCTGAGCAGTCGGGTCGGATCTTCCTTGATGATTTCCTCTTACTATTCTTTTCTTTTTCTGCCGTCTCTGTAGCGGCCAACGCCGGTCTGAGGGCACAGCTGGGAGAGTCTCAGACTGCCCTTCGTGCCAAGGATACCGAGCTTGCCGCCTTAGTGCAGGAGCGCGACCGCCTGGCCAAGAAGTTGGCCGACCAGGAGGAAGGCCACAAGGCGGCTCTGAAGGCGGTGCAGGACCGCGAAGCCGCCCTCCAGGCCGAGTACGAGACGGAGGCGGCCGGCTGGGCTGAAGTGAGGCAAACTTTGATCTCTGGCTATGGTCAGATCGAAGATCTGGTTGACGATAAGCCGCCTACTTCTTCGTCCTTTCTTTTCGTCTGCCGCTTTTGGCTCGTTTTCTGACTTGGTGTTCTTCTCTTCTTTTCTTCTTCTTTCTTACACAGAATATTTCCCTGGCTATTCTACCACCGCCAACCAGACCATCGAGGCCCGCCGCCAAGCGCGAAGGCAGGCTGGCTTCAAGATCTCGCCAACCGCCGACCGTTCGCTGGAGGAGCAGCTCTTGGCGATCCAGGCCCGCATCCAGCCGGCTTCAGCGTGCCGGGGCGCAAGTGTTGGCCGCCCTCTGGCCCGGCCAAGTGGTTCCTCGCACCCCCAGTTGGACTGCCGACTGGCTGGAGGTGGCAGTCGGCCGCTTTGAAGCCTGGAAGGCCTCGGCGGCTTGCTCCGGCGCCAGGCGGGCGCTGGAGTTCGTCAAGGCCTGGTATCCCGGCCTGAGCCTGGATCAGCTGGCTACCTGGCGGCAGCAAGCCGACACGGAGCTGGAGCCGGCGCGGCCAGCTATCATCCGGCGGGCTTCGGCGATCGCCGACTACACCGACACTGGCGTCTTCGCCCCCGAGGTAGATGACAACGGTGTCGCCCAGCCGGAGGAGTGCTTCGGGCTGAACCTGGCGGACGGTGAAGACTCGGCGGAGGAGATTGACTCCAGCGACGAGGGCGAAGAGGAGGAGGAGGAAGGTGAAGACGCCGAGCCGGCTGGTGGAGCAGCCGACCAGCCTCCGCCTGACCACGCCTCCAGCACCACGTCACGCGCGAGTGCGTCGCCTGCCACTGGTGGTGACCAGGCCGAGACCCGCTAGGCGGCCACTCCTTCAGCCGGCGAGGCCGTCTCCACCGACCAGCTCGGCTTCCACGCTGCGCCCTAGTCTGCCATCTTTTGTTTTCCTGTTTTGTTACTTTTTGGAACAATACTCTGTTAAGTCTGCACAATTCCACCCACTGGGGGTGTATTCGAACCATGTTGATTGTCAGCCTGTTGGGGGCCTTTATATGTATATATAACTTATGCATGCATTTGGCTTTTCCTCGTACTTTGCTTTTCATCCTTCTGCTGTTTCCTTTGCCGCCCTCCCTTGGTTGCTGCCTCCCCAGTCAAACAGTTGCTCTGCAATCTGTAGCTGGAGGAGTGCTTGGACAATTGGGGGGCAAGTACTCTAGCTTTGCTGGACTAGAGCTAAGTGTTTAGGAAGCCGGCCAGCCGGCTGTTCTGACAGCCGGCAGGCGTGTTTGGAGGCCGTCTTTTTGCTATATAAGTTCGTTGTTCCTTAGCCGTTTTTCGTGTGGGCATCCTTTCTGCCTTGCCTCTTGCTAGTCCGACAGTCGGTTCTTCAAGCTGCGACTTTCAACAAGAGAGGACTTGGGAGCCGGCACACTACTTGTCTGACTTCAGGTAGAACTTTTAATATAGCTCAAGGCGGCCAGTCCCCGGGCCGACTAGTCGAACCCGGTGCCAGACAAGAAATCAAATGTAATAATACATTCATGGATATGACACTCGTCATTCATAGATAGATAAAGGCAGTCCCCGAGTACTGTTCGGGGGGCCTGTTGGTTCGTACTTAATACAAAAAGGGTAGCATGATACATACTGCTTTCAACTGTAAAATCTTCTCAGGAGGTTCGCATTCCATGGTCGCTCCGACTCCTTGCCGGAGTCATCTCTCTTTCGTGCTCTTGGTTTTTGTGTGTCGATCAAGTAGTAGGAGTCGTTGCCGAGTGCCTTGCTGACGATGAAGGGGCCTTCCCAAGGGGCCGAGAGCTTGTGCTGGCCGGCTGTTCGCTGGATCAGCCGGAGCACAAGGTCGCCCTCTTGGAAGGATCTTGGCTTGACCTTGCGGTTGTAGTAGCGATGCAGCCCTTGCTGGTAGATGGCAGACCGGCTGAGTGCTAACAGTCGGCCTTCTTCCAGTAGGTCGACGCCGTCTTCTCTTGCTTCCTTGGCCTCCTCCTCCGTGTACATGGTGATCCGAGGCGAGTCGAACTCGATGTCTGTTGGGATGACTGCCTCGGCACCATACACGAGGAAGAATGGAGTGAAGCCGGTTGACTTGTTGGGTGTAGTGCGCAGACTCCAGAGGACAGCCGGCAGCTCATCGAGCCAGCAGCCGGCCGATCGCTCCAGTGGTACAACCAGTCGGGGCTTGATGCCGGAGAGGATGAGTCCATTTGCTCGCTCGACCTGGCCGTTTGATTGGGGGTGGGCAACGGACGCTAGGTCCAGTCGGATGCCCTGTGTCGCGCAGAAACGTGCCAGTGCTCCTTTGGCGAAGTTCGTGCCGTTGTCGGTGATGATGCTGTGCGGCACGCCGTACCGAGTAGTGATGTCAGTGATGAATGTCACGGCAGTCGGCCCGTTCAGCTTCTTAATCGGCTTTGCTTCGATCCACTTTGTGAACTTGTCCACAGCGACAAGTAGATGCGTCAAGCCGCCGCGGGCTGTCTTGAAAGGGCCCACCATGTCCAGTCCCCAGACGGCAAAAGGCCAGGTGAGGGGAATGGTCTTGAGTGTAGAAGCCGGCAGGTGTTGCTTGGAACTAAAAACTTGGCATCCTCTGCAGCTCTTGACTATTTCTTTAGCATCCTCCAAGGCAGTCGGCCAAAAGAAACCATGGCGGAAAGCCTTGGCCACAAGTGATCTTGAGGCTGCGTGGTGGCCGCATTCGCCTTGGTGGATATCCTTGAGGATTGCCACTCCTTTTTCTGGCTCGACACAACGCTGGAAGACTCCAGTGACGCTGCGCTTCACAAGCTCTCTGTTGATTATTGTATATGCTGCGGCTCGTCGTTGCACTAGTCTTGCTGAGATCTCATCAGCCGGCAGCTCTCTGCTGACTAGGAACTTGAGGATGGGCTGGGCCCATGACGGAGCTGTGACTTCTTCTTCTGTTAGTGTAGCCACCATGACTCGGGTGGGTGGGTTGGGTGGCGTGGAGTTGGTGTCGGCCATCGCTTCTTGTGTCGTTACAGTCCCCAGGCCGACTGCTGCAGTCCCCGGGCCGGGTTCTGGAGTCCCCGGGTCGGGTGCGACTACGGCAGTCCCCAGGCCAGTTGTCGAAGTCCCCGTGCCGCCTGCGGGGTTTCTCCAGTCGGATCCGGCTGTATCTGGCGCAGGTGGTACGAAGATGGAGTCCGACTCTGGAGACGGCTTGATGGACGGCTTGAGGAGGCGGTGGAGGGAGACGCCAGTCGGTATGGCTTGTCGGGTGGAGCCGATCCGTGCTAGGGCATCTGCTTGGTCGTTGTCGGCCCTTGGCACGTGAAGGAACTCGCACCCTTCGAAGTATCCGCTGATCTGCTGGACGAGGAATCGATAGCTCGCCATGTTCGCG
Organism: Aegilops tauschii subsp. strangulata; assembly: GCF_002575655.3. Taxonomy (NCBI): domain Eukaryota; kingdom Viridiplantae; phylum Streptophyta; class Magnoliopsida; order Poales; family Poaceae; genus Aegilops; species Aegilops tauschii. The sequence goes on from NC_053037.3 coordinate 396,215,676, forward strand.
TCCTTGGCGTCCCAGTCGCCAGATGACTGCTGGACCACCAAGTCTGAGTCGCCGTAGCACAGGATCCGGCGTATGCCGAGCTCTTTGGCTAGCCGGAGCCCATGTACGAGCGCCTCGTACTCGGCCACATTGTTGGAGGCGGCGAAGTGGATCTGCAGTGTGTACTTGAGCTTGTCGCCTTTGGGAGAGGTGAGGACGATGCCGGCTCCCAAGCCGGTGCGCATCTTGGACCCGTCAAAGTGCATCCGCCAATGGGTAGAGTCGGGAGCCGGCGGTAGGTACTGGGTCTCGGCCCAGTCGACGAGGAAGTCGGCCAATGCTTGGGACTTGATGGCGGTGCGGGGTTGGTAGAAGATCGTGTAGGGCGCCAGTGCAATGGCCCATTTAGCCACCCAGCCGGATGCATCCCGGCTGCCTATGATCTCGGCGAGCGGGGCGGTGCACACGACCGTGATGGGGTGCTCTTGGAATTAGGGCTTCAGTTTCTTGGCGGCGAAGTATACCCCATAGCACATCTTCTGGTAGTGCGGGTAATTCTGCTTTGAGCTGGATAGTACTTCGCTTAGGTAGTACACCGGCCTCTGAACTAGCTGGGCTCGGCCTTCTTCCGGGCGCTGGACCACAACAACAGTGCTGACGACTCGGCTAGTCGTGGCGATGTAGAGGAGCATGGGCTCCTTTTCAGTCGGCGCTGCCAGGACAGGCGGAGTGGTCAGCATTTTCTTCAACTCATGGAAGGCTTGGTCGGCTTGGTCATTCCACTCGAAGTGAGTGGACTTCTTCATGAGTCGATACAAGGGGAGAGCCTTCTCTCCTAGTCGGCTGATAAAACGATTCAGGGAGGCTAAGCAGCCGGTGAACTTCTGCACATCTCGCAGCTTGGTGGGAATCTCCATCCTCTCGATGGCCTTGATCTTGACAGGGTTGCATTCGATGCCGCGTTCGGAGACCAGGAAGCCTAGCAGCTGGCCGGCTGGCACTCCGAACACGCACTTCTCGGGGTTGAGCTTGATTTGGAATCGGCGCAAGTTGGCGAATGTTTCTTTCAGGTCTTCCAGCAGGGTGCCGCGCTTCTCTGTCTTCACCACAATGTCGTCTACATAGACATGGGCATTTCTGCCGAGTTGTTTCAAGAGGCATTTCTGCATGCAGCGCTGAAAAGTGGCACCGACATTTCTCAAGCCGAATGTCATAGTCAGGTAGCAGAAAGCTCCAAAGGGTGTGATGAAGGCAGTCTTCATCCAACTTGATCTGATGGTACCCTGAGTACGCATCCAAAAAACTCAACAGCTCGCATCCGGCTGTGGAGTCTATCACTTGGTCAATCCGTGGCAGAGCAAACGGATCCTTTGGGCAGGCCTTGTTCAGGCTGGTGTAGTCTATACACATACGCCACTTGTTATTCTTCTTCAGAACCAGAACTGGGTTGGCAAGCCACTCTGGAAAGAACACTTCCATGATAAAGCCAGCGGCAAGGAGCCGGGCTATCTCTTCTCCTACGATTCTTCGCTTCTCTTCTGACAGTCGGCGGAGGGGTTGCTTGACTGGCTTCGCGTCGGGGCAGACATGTAATTTGTGCTCGGCGAAATCCTTCGGGACACCCGGCATGTCCTTTGGGGACCATGCAAAAATGTCTCGATTCTCACGGAGGAAGTCGACGAGCTCGCCTTCCTATTTACTGTCCAAGTTCGCCCCAATGACAGCGAACCTCTCCGGGTTCTCCGGGTCCAGAGGTATCTTCTTCGTCTCTTTGGCAGGCTGGAAGGAGCCCTGCGCATCACAATCTTTGGGGTTGGGGGACAGGGCCGGCTGCTTGCCGGCCATGGCCACAACCCGCTCCAGCATCTTCTTCTCCTCTGCCACCACGAGGGACTCGACCAGCCGGCTGCTGGCCATGGCACACTCGATGGACTTCTTGTAGTCGCCGGCTACCGTGATGATCCCCTTCGAGCTCGGCATCTTCATCTTCAGGTAGGCGTAGTGGGGCACAGCCATGAACTTGGCCAGAGCAGGTCGGCCAAGCAGAGCATGATAGGGGCTCTCCAAATCCACCACCTCGAACCAGATCGCTTCTCGGCGAAAATGATCTTTGTCTCCGAAGAGAACATCCATTTTGATCTTGCCGATTGGAGAGCAAGATAAGCCGGGGACGATACCATGGAAGACGGTGCGGCTTGGCATAAGCTGCTTCGCTTTGATGTTCAGCTTCTCCATGGTATCGCGGTACAGTATGTTGATACTGCTACCGCCATCTATCAGGACGCGGGAGAATCGGGCAGCTCGCCTCTCCGTCGCGAGGGTGACATCCAAGACCATTGCATAGGAGCCATGAGAGGGCATCACCTCTGGGTGGTCGGCCTGGCTCCAGCTGATTGGTTTCTCTGACCAGTGCATGAACTCGGGGGCGCTGGAGGCGACTGCATTAACTTCTTGATGCTGTTGTCGGCGACTGCGCTTGTCGTCGGCTTGACTGGTGAAGACGACGTAGGCGGCGTGCTCTTCAGGGAGTTCGTCTTGGATGGCGCCGACTGCCGGCCGAGCCGCCGGCTGCTGGGGGGCTGGAGGCGGCGGGCCGGGAGGCGGAGGCGGCAACATTCCCTCGCCCTTGGTGATTCGCGTGAGCCAGTGGCATTTTCGGGTCGTGTGGTTAGACGGCTTCGCGCCGCTGTGGAACTTGCAGGGGGCGTCGAGAGCTTGCTCGTAGGAGAAAGCCGGCTGCCAAGCCGGCCTGCCACTCTTCTTCTTGGGAGCGGGCCATTCTTCGGGCTGCTCATCTTCAACGGTGGCCACCTGCCGACTGGCGGAAGTCGGCATGGGGGCCTTGCGCTTGTGATCGTTCTGGTAGGGGCGCCGATTAGGGTCGTCGGCTGGCGTCTTGGGAGCCGGAGAAATCACCTTCCCCGAGGCGTCCACTCGGAGTTCGGTCTTCATCGAGGAGTCGGCCGTGGCGTACTTGTCCGCGATGACCAGCAACTCGTCGAGGGTAGCCGGCTCATCACAGAGGAGTCGGTGCTTGAGGAGGGTTCCCTCTCGGCACCCGGCAGTGAAGTACTCGATGGCCTGGACCTCATGCACCCCCTCGCAGGAGTTGCAGAGCTCGGCCCACCGCGTGAGGTAGTCGCGGGTCGACTCGTTGGGCCCTTGGACGCAGAGGGAGAGCTGGCGAGGCTTAGGAGGCCGCTTGTAGGTGCTGGTGAAGTTGCGGACGAAGACTTCCGTGAAGTCCAGCCAACTGTTGATGCTGTAGGGCTTGAGGCTGTTGAGCCATGTGCGCGCCGTGCCTTGCAGCATGAGGGGGACGTACTTCACGGCGACGCGCCGATTGCCGTTGGCTATGCTGACGGCCGTGGAGTAGTCGATGAGCCAATCTTCCGGCTTCACTGAGCCGTTGTACTTGGGCGTGTCTCTGGGGAGCGAGAACCCTTTGGGGAAGGGCTCGTCGCGGATGCGGGGGCCAAAACATGGCGGGCCGACATCGTCTTCTTCTTCTAACGCCAGGGATCGAGCAAGGCGGTCGATCCGGTGGCGGGCGTCGTTCTCGCCGACTCCTTCTCGGCGGCCGAGTCGGTCGCCAAGAGTCGGGTGCGTGATAGGCGGCGGGGTGAGACGTCTTTCTCTTCGAGGCGGGGGAGGAGGCAGATTCCCTTGGTGCTCCACCGCTTGAGGGCGGCCCTCCGCGTCGCGCTCGATGGTGATGCGAGTCCGGCTGCGGCTGGCAGCCGGCTCCTTGTCTTTCTTCTGGCGTGCACCGCTTGCAGTCGGCGAGCGGGACGTCGCGGCATGCTCCCGGCGCGGGGGGTGACTATCAGCACGGGCGCCGGCTTTGTGCCATTCTGCAGCCGCGTCGATCAGCTGCTGGATCCGTCTTGTCATGTAGGGGAGCTCGTCAGCTCCCAGCCCATTGAGCTCTTCTGCGGCCGCCTGAGCGGCTCGTAGATTCTCGAGCGGGGTGGCGTAGATGGAGCGATCTGCCCCCAGCATGCTGGCGATGGCCGCGCCGCGCTTCTGGACGAAGTCGGCTCGGCTCGGGCCACTAGGCGGTGGCGTACCGAAGGCGGCGCAGTCGACTTCGCGCTGGTGGGCTTCGGTGAGGCGTCTCATGGAGGCTATCTTCTGGCCTTCCGCGATGAGGGCGAGGCAGCGTGCCTCCAGGGTCTCGGCGTCGGCGTCGGCCGGGATGGGGACGGAGAGGCGTGCATCGCCGCTTGCAGGGCGTCGTGGGCGTTCTCGCCCGAGTTGGCGACGTGGCTGATGACCAACACTTCGGTGACAGCGCTGCTGCCACTGTCAGCTCGAGGGAGAGGGTCGTCGAAGACCACCACGTCGGAGGGGTAAGCGTCGAGCGATGCCGTGTCGGAGTAGACGAGCATCGGGTCGGTGGAGCCGACCAACTCCACATCTGCAGCAGGCTCGCTGGAGACGTGAAGCTGGTCGAGGAGGCTGACGAGGCGGCTCTCGGGGTAGTCCGTGCCTGCGTCGGACGCAGGCTCGTCGGAGATGCGAGTCTCGCCAAGCAGATCGGCGAGGCAGCTCGCTGCGCAGGCGTCGTCGACGCCTTGCAGCGCGTCGAGGAAAACGGCATCGGGCGCAGCAGGCTGGCTGCGCTCGCGGGGGAGGAAGAGGGTTCCCGTCCAGAACAGGTCTCCGGACGACGGTGCACCTGGACCCACGGTGGGCGCCAAATGTCGGGTGGTTGGTGCGACATATGCCAACGGGTTTCTTATCATTGTGGGTGCCAATAAGACGTCGCCGGTGCCTGGAAACGGGATGAGGCGAAGACATGCACGCCGGCGGATCTTACCCAGGTTCGGGGCTCTCCGAGGAGATAACACCCCTAGTCCTGCTCTGCGGGGTCTCCGCATGATCACTAGATCAGGAAAGGTAGCTACAATCGCTCCTAGAGCTGTTGGGTTCAAGGGAGAAGAAGAACAAGGCTAGCTCTCACTTCTCTCTATCTATGGTGTGTGTGCTATTCTCAGAAGCCAACCCTTTGCATGGGTGCCCCGAGGGGTTTATATAGGCCTACCCCCCAGGGGTACAATTGTAATCCGGCTGGGCTCTGGTCCCAGCCGCTAGTGTCTACGCTAGCCGGCTTCTCCGCCGGCTATTGGGGCCCGCCGACTAGTGGGTCCCGCCGGCTGCCGGCCTCTTGGTCGACAGGCCGGCCCCACCGCCTAGGATCTTGTCGGCGGCTGCTTACTGTAGCCTCGCTCCTGATGACGAGGGCTTCGTTGAGGTAATCGTGGCTACAGTGGGCCGCCTCGAGGGCCCTTACTGTAGCCTTACCTCGTCTTGTCTCCTTAATGTGGCGCATGCTTCGAGGGAGGGGTAGCCGACTTCTGGGGGCCGGCTACGCCCTTGGCCGACTGGGGGAGGCCGGGCCGCCTCCGCGCCTCTCTCTGGCCGAAGGGACCCGTCGCCCGTGGGCCGTACCGGCGTCTGCCGTGGGTGACGTCGAGGCTAGCATGGCTACAGTGCCGAGCCGGACGGGGGATGGCCGTCCCGTACGGCGCCCTGTGGCCATGCCTGCCTCGGGCTTCGGGGGTAGTGGGCCGCACTGTGGCCACACCCCGTCTTGTCACCGTTATGTGGGTGTAGTCTTGGTGGTTGCGTTCTTGGCCGGCTTCTTGGAGTCGGTGCCCTTCGAGGCCGGCTTCCTGGAGTCGGCCACCCCGCGGTTATCCTGGGGAGGGAGGTTGCTGAGGCCGGGCGGCCTTCCGTGAGTCGGCTTCAGAGGTAGCCGGCCAGGGAAGGGGGTCCAATGCTTGGAGTGCTCGAAGGCCCAAAGGCCTGATAATTTTTTGGAAGAGCCAGGGGCAGTCGGCTAGGCTACCCGTGGCCATTTCCGACCACAAAACCAGATGTTCTTTTTGTGCAGTTCCACCAAAATCAACCAAATTCGCGCGTAGCTTGTATGATTTCGCCCTTGTATGTTGCAACGCCTTGAACTTATCGGCACCTCCTTTCTTGTGGTGGAAATGAATGATTCGATGTATTCATGAACATTTTGTGCAGTTCCCATTGAAATCAAGCTGAGCACCCCTGTTTGCACAAATACAAAAAAAGTGATTAGTATGAAGCAAACTGTACTATGAATTGACAGTTTAAACAGGCACCTACATGGTCCATGTAGAGCACACTTTTACAAAAATGGAACTCACCGGAAAGAATCCTAGAACAACATTGTACTCACGCATCACAACAAGAAAATGGAGATTTGTCGGTCCTTCTGAGCTGAAGTTAGTTTGGTCTTGTGGGGGGTAATGTAACCATCCTTCAACTGCTCCTTCTGATGAGAAGATAGACAGGGCTTCTTCATCCTGGCATAATCGGAACTAGTCACTTCACGTACTCCATATTCTTCTTTAGAGGAGGATGATCCTGTTGTGCAAAGACAAGAGGATAACTAAATGCTAGCATCCCTGTTTGCTCGAAAAAAAGGAAAGGGAATATTTAAAACAGCACAGATGAAGCACTTCTCAAGGACAATACCACTTTTTGTTGACAGCATCTAAACAGTAGCACAACACCAATAGACATGACAAAGCTCAATCATATGGATGAAATCAGTGGGCGATTACAAACCTTTGTCAGGAGGCTTATTGTGTAGAGCATACAGATGAAGCACTTCTCCGGAACCATCTGTTGCTATCTACTGTGGTGGTCATGCTTACTATATACTCCTCGATTAGATTAATGTTTCCAACATCTGCTTGTGCAGTTCCACTAAAATATATGGTATCTTCAAAGAAGATCCCTGTTTGCACAAGTAGAGATAATTACGTATTACATTAAGAGTGACATCAAATCAATGGCAAAACAATTGCTCGTTCCAGCCATAGCAATAAACTAAGATGCAAAACTATATCATTACTTGTGTCATCACAGTTCCAGTGCTTCATTACAACACCAGGAGTTGATTTTTGTTTTTCTTCCGCTTGTTCTTCCCCTTCATCACTTGGTTCAATAACAGACAAGCTTCAACTTCAATGTAAGATTTGGCATGTCAATTAGGTTGCACAAGTATAGCACTAAACAATGACATTAAATTTCTGATGAAAGTGGCAAAATACAGGCCAACAGTTGTGAAATACCCTTATCTTACCTCAATGGGATATTACGGTGCACATACAGATTGAAAGTTTTGTCTCCATTTGTGCAGTTCACTAAAATCAAGCAACATTACCGTACAAGTAGCACAACATATGAAAGCACACTGCAGAATCATGTGAAAGAAGGCTAGTACTGACCTCTCATGACGTGGAATTCAAACAACTCACAAGAAGAAGATCTGAACCAAATTTGCCAACATGGATAGGAAGTAAGATCTCCTCTTGTGCAGTTCCACTAAGATCAAGCAATCAAGCAACGTTGTCAGTGTGACATTTTGGTTGAACTGCACAAAACACTCTTAAAACAAAAGTGTTTTGTGCAATACAACAAAAGGTCACAATGACAACGAGGTGAAGTAGATAACCCTGTTTACACAGAGGTGCAAAGGAAACAACTAGTGGTCAATAATGGTGGATGACATAGAAGCCAACAAAAAGAAGCATCTACCTTATCTAAATGGGAAAGAAAGCAAGACAGTAGCATTTCTCAAATGGTGGCGTTGATTAATATTAACAGAGAGATTATATTAACAATGAAATTCGTTAAACATGTAATTTGCTTTTAACTGTGGCATTGCATCAATTTTCCAGCGGCATTATTAGAGGGTGTTTGTTTACAGGGACATTTTGGTGGAGGGACTAAAAAAACTCCGTGTCAGTCCCATTTAAACCAAACAGGAGGGACTTTCAGGACTAAAAGTGGGCATTTGGGACTAAAGAAAGAAGACCCCGAGGGAGAGTCTTTTTGGGACTTTTTCCAACAGTTTCCCCTGCCACGCATCGCACCTTGTCTCTATTACTCCACTACTAGGGGTAACATGGTATTTTAGCATGTCGTTTAAGAACCTCTAGTCCATGTTTAGTCCCTGGAACCAAGCAGGTAGGGACTAGGGAGTTTTTAACCAAACAGGGCCTTAGATTAACAATAGCTAAAGAGTTGCACGGGACAGTGGACGCACCAGCACCATGTGCATCTACCGATGTACTGGGGTGATGCACAGTATGTTGCAACAAAGAACAAACAACCAAGGAGCATATTTGTGTTGGTCCCAGTTTTGTTATCTTTAGACACCTTTCCCTATGTGAGCGCAGCAAATATAGTCCTGCTCAAACTCTACAGACTTGTCCCCCAAAACAAAAGATCAGTTCGTCACAGATGTGTGTACTGCGTTTGTCATTGTTTTCCCTTTTCGACCAACGTAGGTGTTGGATAGCCAGTCTGTACTAGTACTTTCCCCACTTCCTTTCCTCTGTGAACCACGTCCTAGATTTATGCTATACAACTTTCCCCACTACTTTCCCCATTCCTGTCCTCTTTGAACCACGTCTTATATTCATGCGATACAACTTTCCCCACTACTTTCCCCCTTCCTTTCCTTTTTGAACCACGTCCTTGATTCATGCTATACAACTTTTCCCACTACTTTCCCCCATTCCTTTCCTCTTTGAACCACGTCCTAGATTCATGGTATACAACTTTCCCCACTACTTTCCTGTTTGATCCAACACCTAGATTCGAGTGCAGAAGCAGAAAAAGCCCACATGCAGCTAGAGCAATGCATGTGGAATAAGTAAATTATACCTTAAGGTTCTTGGGGTGTGGTTCGGTGGGCGACCGGAGGCCGTTCAACCCACACTATGTACGGCGGCGAAGAAGAAGGGGTCGGAGGCCCTCCTGCGCCGCCGCTGGGTGAAAGTGAACAACTGCGCCGGTAGTGGATTCCCTCCCTCGCCGATGGCGACAACGTTAAGCCTCCTTCCCTTCCCGGCGGACGGATCCTGCCGGCTCTTTGACCAGCATTGAGGGGAGAGAGAGGCCAGCGAAGTCTTGTTTAGATCTGGAGAGGGTGACAGAGTGTGAAGAGAGCAACTACAAGCAGACCAGCTGTGAGGGGGGAGAGAGAGGCCAACAAAGTCTTGTTTAGATCTGGAGAGGGTCAGAGAGTGTGAAGAGAGCAACTACAAGCGCTGAGGCTCCAACGTGTATATATATACTGGAGAGAGTGTGAATAGTGCAAAGCCTAGAAAACAATCGCCGAGGCTGCAGCTTATACGTGATGAGGTGATTATACAGTCACTACGAGATTGTATAGCTCCGTATCCATCCATTCTGACTAGTCAAAGAATCCTCCTGGCATGAATTATGCTCAAGTGTAGTTATCGAACCCGAGACCTCAAGTTTGATGAGCGAACAGGCTAACCAGCTACACAACCCTCCCATTATGTTCAACGAGAGGAAAATAACCTTTTATACATTCCTGCATTCGTGTGACAAGCATGCCATGTTTTTTTGTGTGTGGGAGTCATTGGGATTTAAATCATAATCGTGTCATGTGGCTTTGGTGGTAAGACTATCCACAGTGGTGCAGAAATAATGCAGCCTTAGTCACCTTACCTCTCTCCACGTAGTACGTTGGGTCCCACCAGTCAGAGGGTGAAACAAACAAATTAATAAGAAAAATTAAAAGCGCCAGCGGTGTATCTTACCTCACACATCTCGCTACTGCTCGGGAACACTGTCCAATTGATCCCTCTGTTCGCTCATGTACTATTTTAAGTGAATCCTTATTATAACATGCACACAATTTTGGGCACTTGTATTCGACCTAAATCAGTGTGCCACCATATCTCGTACGACTCCCTCCGTCTAGGTGTAATAAGTCACGTTAGAAGGTGCAGCGGGACCAAGGTGCAAGCAGATTGGAAGAGGAGAAACTTGACCGGTCATTCCTCCAATCAAAGCCCTGATTTCTGTCTCTAAACGCAACAATTAATCCAAACAATTAAGAGATGCCTCTTCTCTTCTTGTACATACTCCATTTGTATCTCACTTCCTGTGGCTTCGCACTCGCACGATTTTCCTATTCTATGAACCTGTGTGTGCGTGTGCGTGTGCGTGTGCGTGTGTGTGTTTAACAGCGTGTGTGTGTTAGAGAGAGCGACAGATCGACCTACTCCTACAGAGAGATGGTGTGTAGTGTACGATTTTAGCCGCGAGAGTCGGTGCATCCTCTCGTTTTCCGGGCATCCGGTAGGGACAGGCGGACAATTGCCACGCCTGCTCCTGACCAGCCTGGCCCACCCAAAGCCCCTCCATCGCCCGCGCGTGCTTCCCGCCCAAAACGGTCAGCATCGCTCCAAAGAATCGGTGTCGCATTCATGCCCGGGCAGAGCGGACGCGACCTCTCACTGGCGCCTGCGTTGAAGGGAGAAGCGGATTCAAGAGTGATGGTTGCTTCGTCCGTCCAACTTACTGTTGGGTCTATGTGATTTGACGGCTCATTGGTCATTATTACTGAGGTGGTAGGACTGCTGGATGTCCCACGCTTTCGGCGAAAGGAGGTACTACTATATTACAATTTTCTCCACTCTTACGGCGGAGGAGTGCAAGAGCAGTGAAAACACGCAGGCTCAGTGATTACATGGCCCACCTCACACTATCACCATATTTTCTGGACACCGTGCGACACCTAACTCTTTACATAGTACTCCCTCCGTTCCTAAATATAAGTCTTTGTAGAGATTCCACTAGGTGGACTACATACGGAACAAAATGAATGAATCTACACTTAAAATGCATCTATATACATCCGTATGTGGTTCATGGTGAAATCTCTACAAACACTTATATTTAGGAACGGAGGAAGTACTTGTATAGTACGTACTGTAATTTATCAGCGAGATAGTACAATGCTATGAAGCTTCCAGCTTCTGTTACATGTATCTTGCGTCCAAGGTTGCCCGTTGCAACATTTCATCAAATACAAAGGAAACTAACATGCATGCTATTGCATCTCAATGATTGACAGATCATAGCAAATATGTACTCCCTCCGTTCCAAAATAAGTGTCTCAACTTTATGCTACATACGGAGCAAAATGAGTGAATCTACACTCTAAAATACGTCTATATACATCAGTGTTTGGAGTATGTACTAGTAGTTCATATTGAAATCTACTAAAGGACATATATATTCCAAACAATATGATAATCTCTCTAACCAAGGTAGTAGGGACGAGGAGTAAACAGAGGGAGTAGTAAAATTTTCTCCTCGTCCTGCGAGCCACCACGTGCGTGGGCGAGGGAGCGGGCGTAAGGCGTACAGTACTACTACTACTCATGCAGTCCCTAGCCATTAAAACAGAGACAACTAAAGAAAAAACGATCCATGCAGTCCCTAGCCCTTGAACCGTAAACCCTAACCAGGCTTTAATTTGCTGGCAACGTTGGCGCTTCCTAAGAAATGAAGTTTGCGACCCTTCGACCATCGGATCATTTTGTGCAGTTTCACCAAAATCGAGATGAGCATCGCTGTGGCAAAGAAATTGAAGAAGCGTGATTAGAATAAGATTACTGGGACTAGTTGATGAGACATAAACTCATCACAAATACAGTACGTAGAAGCCAGTAGAGGTATGTGCGGGGCAAAGAAGTAGAGAAATATCCACAAGGAGTGATGTGGGCAGCTGGAGCAGTGGTGCAAGCCGGCTGTAAAGGGAGTTGTACCTGAGGGATGTCGGGACGTAGCTCAACCTAGAGGAGGGCGGCGGGAGGAGGCAACTACCCACGTCGCGGCAGTGAGCAATGGACGAAGGCAACCTCACCGGCTTTGTGAGAGAGAATGGCGGGGACCCCTGATCGGGACGTGCCGACAGTGGGTTTTCACCGTCGGCGACGGCGCCCGCATCTACACTAAGCATCCACCCCTTCCCCCGGCGGACGTGATCCGCCGGGATGTTAGAGATGTGGCCACAGTGGTTTTGCGCGAGAGAGTGTGAAAACTGAAGAGAGCAACCCCAGCAAGCAACCGTGTAGGCTCGTCCTGCCTATGTATATAGTGGAGCGGTTTCCTTTTCTCTCCATATGAACCTATTTATATTGCGTACGTGCCACTGAAGAAAAAAACTTTATTTATAAATGACGCGGCACCTACTACTCGTTCTCCTATAAACCTTGCGCTTGGCATCTCCAAACTATTAACCTTGCGATTGGCTCTTCACCTCATCGGGAAGTCGAGCAATAATGGTACTGCAGTATATATCGTTCTGGCTATATGAGACCGAATGAATTGCTGCACGTCCACCACGTGGCGAGGGTCGAGGGGCGAGGGAGAGTGCGTACTATTACGTCCGTTTCAATATGGACTACATACGGAGCAAAATGAGTGAATCTACACTCTAAAATACGTCTATATACATCAGTGTTTGGAGTATGTACTAGTAGTTCATACTGAAATCTACTAAAGGACATATATTCCAAACAATATGATAATCTCTCTAACCAAGGTAGGTACGAGGAGTAAACCGAGGGAGTACTAGTAAAATTTTCTCCTTGTCCTGCGAGCCACCGCGCGCGTGGGCGAGGGAGCGGGCGTAAGGCGTAGTAAGCAAGCTTCACCTCATCCTGCGAGCCACCGCGCTCGTGGGCGGGGGACGGTGTACTAAGCAAGCTTCTCCTTGTTCTGCGAGTTGACGGGACACATCAAAAGTACTCCAGTGTATAGAGCCTTGCCTCTAAGGTAGGCCCCACATGGTTTGCCTCTTTTTTAACATAACGCGTCAAGTCGCAATTTGTTTGTTCACCCGTGGTAGACGATCCTCCCTCCATCTGGATAACCAGTACACGTGTCAAGTTACCACGTGGGCTGCCTTTTCGTACAGAAATGAGCTCCACCGTGTACCCGTGCGGGTGTGGTTGGGAAAGAGACAAGAGTACGTGCGCCGTGCGTGCACCTCTTCTCTTCGTGCACGTCCCCCACCTACGTGGGTGTGTGTGAGAGATACAAACCTAGACAAATGGCTTGTGCGTTCGTGAGTGTTTTTTGTTTTTTTTGGGGGGGTTGATTTCATGAATGTATTTGTGGGAATATGTGTCGATGACATCTCAAACAAAATTTTGCATGCAATGTGCGTGAAATGGAGGCCTATCCATATCATATATAGAGGGTCGGGCGATCCACGAGAAGAGAGGGAGGGGTCATAGATATCGATAGAGTCGAAGAGAGGATCAAGTGGGTGGGTGCGAGATCGATGAAGAGAGCCATCGAAATTGTGTGTGTGTGTGTGCAAGTCAAAGATATAGGGCGACTGACTAGCAACCGGAACGTCAGAGGGCACAGGTCAAGTTTGTGTGTGGCAGGGAGACATGACTAGAGCGCTCGATGTATCGGTGTGTGTGTGTGTGCGAGGGGGTGGGGGAGGGGTAGGCAGAGGCCTAACTGTAGAGGTAGAACGACTCGTATATGTGTTGAGAAGGAGAGGCCCAGCTATGTCTTGAGGGAGATCGGTCGACATCCATAAATAACTGAAGGACGGGAAATAGGTGGGACAGAGAGAGAGGAGAGAGAGAGGGAGGGAGAGGGGTAGAGTGCTGGATGGGTGATGGAGTTGCTTCTCGAAGATGGTGGGAGAGGCCTACTAGACAAACTGAGGGTGGAACTGCAATATTATCAATAAGAGTGGGGATGTGTTTCTGTGTGTGCCTGTGCGTGATAGATCTGTGGGGACACATCCATGGATGATGAAGGGGAACCATGTGTTTGGTAAGCAAACCTAACTAGATCGGTAGATCAATTGTTGTTTGTCGGAGGAAGGGAGAGACATAACTAATGAGGTAGATCGATCGACGCATGGGGAAAACGAGTTATAAGGACCTAGCTAGCTATATGTATAGCGGGAGATCGGTCGGTGTACGTCCATTTTTTAGAGGCAAATAAGGCCTGGCGAGACGGATAGACAGAGAGAATGGAGCTAGGAGCTGGTGCGAGAGGCCCAGCTACTAGCTAGATAGGGGGAGGAGTGTGCGGTTGTGAGATCGATGAAAAGAGGGGCACGATTTTACACGTGAGTGGGACCGTATGAGAGACACGAGGCAAGGACACATAAAGGAGGAGATTGAAGGTGCGTGTGTATGTTGTAGGCAGACATCGCTGGAGAGGTTTATCGATCGGTGTGTGTTGGAAAGGAGTTGTGGAGACTGTGGGAGAACGACCTAAACAAGAAGAAAAATGAATGTGCGTGATGGATAGAATGCTGAGGGAGGGGGAGGGCGAGGAGGGCGTGTGCATGCACGAGAGAAAGTTAGTGGTAGATACAAAGGTTAGAGGATTGTGTGGGTGTAAGAGACTAACAAAGATCATAATTTGATATGAAAGTGGATTCATATATTTGAATAGGAGATCATAGTGTTTTAAACATATGCATGCATGAATATAGCGGTGATACGTGTGTTGTGGTTTTGCACATGTTATACCATAATGTGATAATGCATGGCGTTTGCAACTCACAGCTAAATGTCGAACAATCTAAACCATACTATACATCGAACAATCTCACATTTTATTTGAATTTGTGATAATGTGTGGCGTTTGCAGCTTACAACTAAATATCGAACAATCTAAACAATACTATATATCAAACATTCTCACATTTTATTTGAATTTGTGGTAATGTGTGGTGTTTGCAATCACATCTAAATACTTGTAGGTGTAGGGGGCGGGGCACCATACATAATGTGATAAACACATAATACATATGAGACATGGTTTAGTTTGTGAAGATCTAGCTAGAGCTTGAAATGTACTATGATTTGAAATCAACATAAAGTGGATTCAAAAAATCGAGTTCGAGTTCATATAGTACACATAGTTCATATGTAACTCGAGATTAATCATGTGGTGTGCTGTGAAGATAATACACAAACGATGGTTTAACTTGACAATAATGACAATTGTAGATCTTATTAAAACAGAGAAACGAATTCAAACGCTTTGACTTCACATTATTGTAGATCTTATTCAAATAGAGAAACGAATTCAAATTTAGTTCATATTGAAGCGGTAGTATATACGTTTGGAATGCACTAAAACGTTCATTTGAGTACTAGGTTGCATGCATTATACACGTAGCAAAATATTTTAATTGAACATAACATGAATTCAAAGTTTTGAATGACATTTGTAGTGCGAATTGATTTGGTACAGTACACGTTAGGCTTGTCCAGAAATTTCAACCCGCGCCTTGTTAGCCCGAAATATTTAAGATATATCTTTGTCTCGTTGTGCTCCGACAACTCCCTCCATCTCAACCCGCGCCTTGTTATTCCAAAATTACAACGCGCGCGAAAACTCCCACCTCCTATGAAATCCCGACACGCGAAATGCCCGTGATACCCTTGAACCGAAAGAACCGCCTCAAATCGGTGGGGGTACTTTCATAACTAACCCCACATTTTGGACAAGCGCGTCCCTAAGCCATGGTTCCCCACTACCATCCCATCCGCCCACCCATTCGTACACCGAGGCCGGGAAAACCCGCGAAGCCCGACACCCTCCTCCGTCCGCCACCCAGCCGGAGCCTCTTCCCCGACGACGTCATCCACAGCAACACCTCGACGTCCCTCATCCACCGTACCGGATGACGATCCGTCGTCGATAAGGTCGTCCTGCCGGTTCAGCCACCCCGTGCTCCACCTCCAAGGAGCTGCCCCGATGTTCCCCTCGTCTTTTGTGCCACCTCCATTCCCACACCGCCGTCTTCACCTGCACCACCGAAAGAGCATCAGGATCACCGTTTCCTCGGATGAAGCTGCGGCCTAATCGGCGCCACCAAAGAGGTTGTACAGTAATCGCCGCATTTTCTTCTTGATTCGATCTCACGGTGCTGCCGGCGCTCGGTCCCTAGCCGACGGCGCGGCTCCATCAACCGCGGCATCACCGGCCACTTCCTCCACGGCGTCGCTCCCTCGGCGGCGACGTCCACATCAGTAGGAGCTGCTGCTGCTTTAGCTCTCACTCGCGCTGCTGCTCTGCTCTTGCTCTCGGTCCCCTGCATGGTCTGCTCTTGCTCTTGCTCATGCTCGCGCTGCTGCTCTCGCTCTTGCTCTTGCTTGCGATGCTGCTCCGATTTACCTACACTTCAGTCGACTGAATCGACTTTTGGGTCAGTCGATTTTCAGGGGGTGGGGGGCTCGCCGGAGTTAAGGAAGAACGAGCCGCAGCGGGGAGGAGGGCTCGCCGGAGAAGTACCCCACTATCTATCTTAGGGTTCAGGGTGGGGGTGGTGGTCGCCGGCGGTGGTGGGGCGGTGGCGTGGGGATCGCCGGAGAAAAATCTCGGCACGGGGGGTGGGGGGGCTAGAGGGATGGCCAGGGCGGCGGCGAACCGGCGGTGGGGAGTGTTTTCGGGGCGGGCGGGGCGGCGCACCGCCGGCCGCGAGCAGCGGGGGGCGGCTGTTTTGCCGGTGGTGGCTGGCGGCTCAGGGGGGTGGAGGTTGAAGATGAACTGCAGGCCCTTGATTTCGTATCCAACGGCTGCAAAATCGACTGACCAGAGATGAAAAAGTCAGTCGACTGACGTGTTGCCTCACCTCTAGTGCGTTCAGTTTCGACAGTAAAATTCAGTTTCGACAGCAAAATTCAGTTTCGACGGTTAAGTTTAGTTTCAACAGTTAAATTCAGTTTCAACAGTTAAGTTCAGAGATGAGCCGCTGATGTATACATCTAGCACTTTGTGGTTATGTATTTTAGGTCATCTATTGGAGATGCTATTAGAATTCCACTCAGGTTAACGTTGTCTCTCTTGTCCTGCTTCAGCCTCGGCGTCGTACAACTCACCGGAGCTGCTCCAACGACGAAACCCTCCATCACAACGGAGCAGTACCTCGGGCTCCATCTCCAGACGCCTAAGATCTTCTTCCCCTCCTCCGACAGCCAAGTCAGCCAGAGCATCCTCACCGGCCAACCCAATCACGCTAAGATCGATATGGCTTCGCCAAAGAGGTTGTACACTTCTTGTGGTTTCACTTAATCTCACCATGCTTCCTTGCATCCTGTGATCTTCCAATTCTTGTGAACCAAACACCCAGATTGGCAGAAATCCCATGTTTTTAAATTCTCTGTTTTGCACGTGCATTCCTATCCTATTCCTGTCTATTTCCTATCCCTGCATTGTTAGAATCCTCAAATTCAAACAAGCCCTTACACAATTACTTCTGTTACAGATATGTGTCAAAGAAAACCTTGTGTGGTTTGTCCTGCTCCTGCGGTGTTGTGTTCCACCCCAGCTTAGCTGCTCCAACGATGAAAGGGTTCACCACAGCAGGGATCCGCTCTCCAGACTGTCTTTCACCGCCTCAGATCTTCTTCCCCGCCGCCGGCAGCCACGACAACTGCATTACCATCATCAACTGAGCAGATGACCTTGAGGACTACATGGGTCCGCAAGAGAGGTCGCACTCTTTCGTGTTTGCTTACGTTATGCATCGCTTAATATGATGACATGCTACTTTATCGTCGTGTTCACCTATTAGACTCCGACTCAGGTCCAAACTTATGCTGAAACTTGAGTTTTTAAATGGTTGTGGGGTACATATTGGGGCAGCAATCAGTACTATTTGTCTACTATCTGGTTAATCTCGGGTGTCTACTATGAGTTTCATGTTGGGTGCAAACAAACATTAAAGGAGCCATTACCTGTATTTTTTAACTAAAGCTATTATCTGCCTGCTATTATTGGTTTTGAGTCTATCGACAGTTTGCTACCATCACTCCGGATTTGTGCATGCACTCCTTACATAATCTCACTATGTTTTATTCCTATGCATGTCAGTTATTGTACACAATGGAACTAAACATGTAGAGCAAAAGAGACGAGCCTTGCGTGGCAATAAAATTTCATGTAGACGTCGCTCCATGGTGGGCGCAAAGGCAGCCCCCCTCCACCCATTTCGGATCGTAATCAAGAGGAAGATAACTGTTCTGAGGGTGATTCAAAAGCAGAAGACCACTCCTATTTACCCCATGAGGTCTTCGCTCTAACTTGGCATGCTGATGTTGGTTATATCATGCATATGGTGCCTTGCATTGCTTACTTTATACATCAAATATGTCAACTGCTTAGTTTAGACATGCTTTGTGTGAATGCCATCTGTTTAGTTTATTCATCGTTTATGTGAATTATGCAATGCCATCTTGTTTAGCCAGGCATCATATATGTGAATTTTGCAATGCCATCCTGCTTAGCCAGTCATCTTATATGTGAATTATATCAGGCAATCCTTTTTTTCGTTACGTATTACATTTGTCAACAATGTTAGTACATTCAACTACTCTTCGTGTGCATCAGCCATTTGACACGGTGATGGAAAATTCTGGAGTGAAAACAAGGTCTTCAGAGCAGACTATGCTATCTGACGAAGCGCATATCTCGCTGGTTACGGATAGCTCCTCATAGGTGGATTCAGAGACAGATGACCAGTCCTATCCCCCCCCCCCCGAGGTGCATGCTCTAACTTGGCAGGGTTATGTTGCTCATATTGTGCGTATGGTATCTTGCATTGCTATGTCATTTGCTTAGTTTAGACATGATTCGTGTGAATGCCACCTGTTTAGTGTCTAATTACCATATATGTGAATTATGCAATGCCATCTTTTTGCAAGACATTATATATGTGAATTATGCAATGCTATCTTGTTGCAAGGCATTATATATGTGAATTATGCAATGCCATGCTGTTTAGCCAAGCGTCATATATGTGAATTATATCATGCCGTCCTTTTTTTGTATTTCTCATTGCTTTTGTCGACAATGTTTGTATATTCAACTGCTCTTCCTGTGCATCAGCCATTTGACTTGGTGATGGAGAAATCTGGAGTGAAAACAAGGTCTTCAGAGCAGACAATGCTACCTGGTGAAGCAGATATGTTGTTGGTTACAGATAGCTCTTCAGAGGAGGATTCAGAGGCAGATGACCAGTCCTATTATCCCCCTGAGGTGTATGCTCAAACTTGGCAAGCTTATATTACTCATATCATGCATATGTTGTATTGCAATGCTTAGTTTTTACATCATATACACGATATTGAATGCCATCTCCTTAGTTGACACATCATATATGCGATTGCCCTCTGCTCACTTCCTTAGTATATAAATCATATATTTGAATTATATCATGCCATGATGTTTACATAGACAGCATGTATCTGAATTATGGCATGCCAATCCATTTTCTAAAGACATAATATAGTTATATCATCTCATCTTGTTCACATAGTCATCATATTTTGAATTATGTCATTCTATCTGTGAACTATATCATGCCATCATGTTTCCATCGACGGCATGTTTGTGATTTATGGCATGCCAACCACTTTAATAGACACATCGTATAGTTATATCATGTCATCCTGTTTACATAGTCATCATATTTTGAAGTATGTCATTCTATCCTGTTTAGTTAGCCATCATACATGTGAAATTGTGTCATGCTATCATGTTTAATTAGCCATCATATATTTGAAATTATGTCCTGCTATTCTATTTGGTTAGACAACATAAATGTGAATTATTTCATGCCATGTTTTCTTCCCTACTATCCATTGCACCTGTCTATCTTACAATGTCTGTACATTCAATTACTTTTCTTGTTTATCAGCCATTTCAATTGGAGGGGTGATGGCAGTATCTGTGGGAGTAAAAACACGGTCTTCAGAAAAGATCATGCTACCTGTCGATGGAGATAGAACCATGGTTGTACTTGCCCAAGAACCAGCCCCACCACACATAACCCAGACTCATGCAGATTGTACCCCTACCCAGTTGGACAGAGAACCAGCTACACCCCTTCTAACCCCAACCCCAGCAGATAGTAACCCAGTTCCCGTTGACACAGCACCGTCTCCACCACAGAGCACCCAAACACGAGCAGTTAGTAAGGCAACTGCAGTGCCCAAAGCACGAGGACCACCACTCCGAACCCCAAGTCAACGCATAAAGCAGAAGAAGAATTGTTCTCAGGTCAGGTTCCGTAGCTATGGTTCATACTACTTTGCTCTTGCATCACTGTATTTACTCATACCAACTAATTTCAAATTTGAAGGATGCAATTGAGACTCCAATGGCGCAACAAGTATGTTTTAAACCTGTTTCTTTAACGTGTTTGCTGTTGTAACTTGCTCTATGTTGATTTCAGTTTCAATTGAATAAACAGTTATGTTCTCATGCCATGCACATTACAAGTGTTGTTATTGCTGTGTAGTTTC
Source organism: Aegilops tauschii subsp. strangulata (assembly GCF_002575655.3). NCBI lineage: Eukaryota > Viridiplantae > Streptophyta > Magnoliopsida > Poales > Poaceae > Aegilops > Aegilops tauschii. The sequence goes on from NC_053037.3 coordinate 396,235,826, forward strand.
CCACACTTATATTCTGTCTATGCTGCTTTGTCTTAAATAGATATGATTCGAACTGTGTCTATCTTGATTTGGCAACATAAACTAGAATGATATAGACCATACAGTGACCATACTACATAGATATATGTTTGTTTCATGCTGTTATCCTGTCCACCTTACTACTGAACTGGTTTACCAAAATGAGTTTCATATACTACATTGTAAACATGTGATGTGTTTGTTTGTTTCTCCTTTAGAATGCGGATAAAATATTGGAGAAGAGTACCCCGTTATGCAATGGTAAAGGAAGTAATGCAGATCAGGTTCAAGATAGTGAGACATCCCTGTTGTTCTCCAAGAAATCTGATAAAAACTATATTGAAGACACTGAGACAACCCCAAAGTCCTGTCTTGATGTAGTGTTCGAGTTACTGGCTACTACTGCTGGCACCAGCTCTTCGTACTCGCTGCCTGAATCAGTTCGGCTTCTCGAGTCTCAACTTCAAGTTGAAAGACATTGATCAGATGTTATGCGACAGGAAGCCGAAGGACTAAGGAAGTCCCTGCAGAATTCAGATGCAGAATTCAGATGTTATGCAACAGCAAGTGCTGGAGGATTTAAGCGCCAAACAAGAGAAAGTTAATAAGCTTGCTAAGCATCTTGCCAGCATTATGGGTACCCAGAATATTGTTTCTTGAGCTCTTCTGAAGTGGTTTCAGTTCTGGACTTGTTTTGCTGCGGCGTTTATATGCTGCTTAGTTCCCTATATTTGCATTTGTGGCGAACTTTGATGCCCAGTGGATGTAATATGTGTAATAGCCGTGATAGCCTAGCGTAAGTTACTTGCTTATTTATTTCCGTTTTCTTGTTTATTTGTTTTCTTGTAGTTAGTGCATTTCTTTTTCCACGGTTTGCCAGTGGCCGGAATAACCTATTTTTTAAAACTAGGCCACATTAACAATGGGCTACATATTTACTGTAGTTAACATGGGCCTCCTACGGGCCGTAGAAACAATGGGCCTTCTAAGGGCCATAGAAACAATGGGCCTTCTAAGGGCCGTAGAAACAATGGGCCTTCTATGGGGCATAGACACAATGGGCCTTCTACGGGGCGTAGACACAAAGGGCCTTCTACGGGCCGTATCATCAATGGGCCTTCTACGGGTCATATGATCGGTTGGCCAAACATGGGCCAATAACATACCACATTATGGCCGTAAATGGGCTAGAGTTGAAATCGTCCGTTCATGGGCCGACCATAACGGGCTATCGTTAATAGGCCGTATTTGATGACGCTGCGAAAACGGTCCAACGTATTAACGGGCCACAAACGGGCCGACTGTAACCACGGGCTGTATTTGGCCCACAAGCAGAAAATGACAGTAACGGGCCGAAAGTAAACGAATGCTGGAAATGAGCCCAAGAATAAATGGGCCCTAAGAAGGCTAAAAGATAACATGGGCTGGAAACGGCCCAACGGAATAATGGGCCATTAATGGGTATAAAGTGATACACTGTTCATTACGGGCCAGTTTTACCACGGGCCGTTAATGGGCCGAGGGTTACTAAGGGCCTCATATGGGCCAAAAGACGTCATGGGCCATACATGGGCCGGAAGTTAAAATGGGCTGGAATTATATTGGACGGCCCAGATGACGCTACTGGGCCTAATTCGGATAGGCCGTAAACGGGCCCTGGGTTAGCGGGCTGTAAATGGGCTATATGCGAACAGGCCGTTAACAGGCTTGCCGTGGGCCGGCCCACCACCTTTTGACCAAGTCAAACGGGCCAGCCTTTTCACATGAATCGGCCTCTGTTGGGCCGTGCCGCGTTTTGACGTATCATAGGCGCTTTGGGTCCAATGAGTGGATGACGTCTGTCCCAACGGTGAGCTGACACGTGTTTCCTCCAGCCAATGATGATTTTACACGTGGAAAATCCCCATTGGTCGGGGCTGTTAACGGGTTATCGGATCCAAAACCGGAACCGATAGCTTAACGCGTTCCGTTACAGTGGATGCCACGTGTCGGTCACCCTTGACGAAAGCACTTCTATGACGCACGATTTATCGTCATGGAAGTGGACACTTCCGTGATGATAATTTTGGTAATGTCATGGAACACTTCTACGACAGCACAAGTATGACTATCTTGATTCTGTCATAAATTTGTCATGGATGTACATGCATGACAGAAAACGTGACCTACTGTGACAAACACGTATCATCACGGAAGTGTATTTTTTTGTAGTGGTATTACACCACAACGGTGGCCCGAACCAGTATAAATCTTGTGTCTTTTGTGTTGTGAGTTTGTCGAGTTCGTCCACGAGATCCTAGCAAACCTAGGGCATGGATCGGTAGGAGGGAAAGAACTTCGCGCGCACCCCAAAGTTCGAACCTTAAGGGTTTTGCCGGAACCCGTGATCCAACAGCATGTTGCTAAACAACAACTGAAAAACGAAAAGGCATGTTAACTGCAATATCCTTAACAGCAACCAAATATCGTAATTCATAGTGGTATTGTTGAAACTGCTATTGATGAAATTGAACTGCATGGCAAATAGTTGCACATATAGAGCATCACATTGTGAAGAACTGAAATAAACAAGTCATAAGGACATCTCTAGGCGATCCTTAAAAAGTTAAAGGACTAAAACCCTTAGTGGATATATATATATACTCCAGCAATTTTTGGCCTTTTCTAGTCGATCCCCTAAACTTAAGGTTGTAAACTTCAATTTTATCAAGTTCAAAGCAGGTTCAACCGAAAGTAGCATGCATTCAAACATAAACATAGATAGTTTTGCATAACCGAACATAAAACATAAATTTAAACTAAGCTAAACTACTTTCAGTCGAAGTAGAGGTCGAGCCAATCCTTCCTCGTCATGTACGGTGTGCCGCGAGCCGGGTCCGGGCCAGTACCGTCGTCGGGGTCGTTGGGGAAGGCACTCCTCCACTCATCAACGTCGATCTCCTCATACTCGGGGCCCACCTCGACGCCCTCCGCGCCGCCGTCACCGCCGCCTTCGACCTCGTCATCAAAGGAGAGCGTGATAACCTCGCCGCCCTCTGCGCCGCCGTCCTTGCCGCCTTCGACCTCGTCATTAGAGGAGAGCACGATAACCTCACCGCCCTCCGCGCCGGCAAAGATCGCCCGCTCCGCCTCCATGAGCTCCGGGTGCTGCCGGCGGAGCTCTTGCATGTAGGCCTTGTCGGCGGCCTCAGCCTTGAGGCGCTCCCGCACCTGGCGGTCCTCCCGCGCCATAGCCGAGGTCACCACCCCTGGCTTCGGCGGAACGAGGTGGACTGGACGTGTACCGAAGGGGAAATTGAGCCTAGCCGCCGCGCCGTGGTAGCGAACCTGCCAGCGGTCGTACTCCATGACCGCGATCTCAGCCGTGTGGAAGCTACCGAGCCACCGGCGGGTGTGGTTCTCTCGATCTGTAATCTCGGCGACCCACGTCCCCCACCGCCGCTGCCGGACCCCAAGGTAGGACTTCGTCGTCTGCCGGGTCCGAGGGAGGACGGGGAAGTCCTCGAACCGGCGTAGGGGCACGGCGGCGGGCGGATCGGGGGACGGGCGATGGCAGATCGGGCCCGTGGAGGACGATGGGGACACCTTGGCGGCCACCTCACCGGCGTCGGGCGAAAGGCCGCGATAAACCTCTTTTTGGCCATTGGCTCCTCGAGCTCCCCGGCACACACTCAAAGGTTGAGGATGGAGGCGCTGGCGATGGCGGAGACCTACAAATGGTTTCGAGCGTTGTGTGTGTCTGTGTGAGCGGTGGTTTTGGGGTGTGTGTGGAGGGGGGGCAAGGTTGTGTTTGAGGAAATACTGCGGCAACTGAAAATTTTACTAGGCGGGAGTAACAAGGCGGGGCTACTGAAAATTTGGATCAAGGGCGAGCAGATATTTTTGGGATTGCAAGGGATGCAGAGGCGGGAGTAAAATGTCGGGGCTACTGAAAATTTGAATCAAGGGACTGAAGCAGAGCGGGAGTAACAGACATCGCACACGGTCCATACATACTAATCGTGTGCTATCAAACATTAAAACCTTCTAGGCGGTAGATATTTTCGATATTGCGAGGGATGCAGAGGTAGGAGTTTTGGGGGAGTGAGCTAGTGTGCTTGACACGCCGGCTGTGGAATGTAGCCGACGCACCTTCTCGCGTAAGCCATAGGCGTACTATACACCGACGGTGCTCCAAGATATTTTGTACTACATCTCACACGGTTGGTGATAATAAATTGTGTGGGATCTACTTGATTTGAATTACAAAATGGGGTTAGAGCGGCAATGGACGCTGTTTGAATAGCTAGACCTTTTATCTGCAGTGAACATGCAACTATATGTGTATCGTAAAAGAATTGGAAGTATTCAGGGTTTGTTTGGACATTTTATACATTAAACTGGTTTTCTAGCCATTTCACGTGCACAATTCAAAATTAAACTACATGCACATGCTCCGGTGCATACAAATTGGTTGAAAAATCAAATTTGTGTCCTCCAGTGCATGCTTAGGTCCCATGAAAGAAATGGAAATGAATTTTTCAGGGTTCGTTTGGCCTTTTTTATACATTAACTAGGTTTTCTAGGCATTTTATGTGCATAATTCAAATTTGAACTACAAGCACATGCTCCAATGCACCAAGGTTGGTTGAAAAATCACATGTGTGTCCTTGGGTGAATTTCTAGGTCCCATGCAAGAGATGGTAATGAATTTCAAACACCAGGGCACTATTGATTGCCGCCAAAACATTGAGATACCTAGTTTTTAAAATCTAGTAAATCCAAAATTCGTCTGAAATTCATGAAACTTGGCATGCTATCATGGAGCGGCATCAACATGCCGTGGTGAAAATTTTGTCCCATTCGGGGCAGGTTTGGGTATAAGCTTCTCACAAACCAGAGCTTCTCACAACAAGCATGATGGTTCCGATAGGGAACGTACCACCTTTGGGGACGGGACGATATCCGTTGCCTCTTATTGCTTTCAACATTTTTTAGTGTCAACATAGAACAACAGGAGTGTTGTGTTTAATCTTGGAATTTTTTGAGGTTCGTTTGGCCTTTTCTATACATTAAGTGGGTTTTCTAGGCATTTTATGTGCATAATTCAAATTTGAACTACCAGCACATGCTCCAATGCACTAAAGTTGGTTGAAAAATCACATGTGTGTCCTTGAGTGAATTTCTAGGTCCCATGCAAGAGATGGGAATGAAATTCAAACACCAGGGCACTCTTGATTGCCGGCAAAATGTTGAGATGCCTGGTTTTTAAATTCTAGTAAATCCAAAACTCGTCTAAAATTCATGAAACTTGGCATGCTATCATGGAGCAGCATGAACATGCCGTGGTAAAAAAATTGTCCCATTTGGGGCAGGTTAGGGTACAAGCTTCTCACAAACCAGAGCTTCTCACAACAAGCATGATGGTTTCGATCGGGAGCGTCCCACCTTTGGGGACGAAACGATATCCATTGCCTCTTATTGCTTTCAAATATTTTCTCGTGTCAACATAGAACAAGAGGAGTGTTTTGTCAATTTTTTGGATTTTCGGGGTTCGTTTGGACATTTTTATGCATTAACCGAGTTTACAATGCATTTATGTGCATAATTCAAATTTGAACTACATGCACATGCTCTAGTGCATATAAATTGGTTGAAAAATCAAATATGTGTCCTTGGGTGCATGCTTAGGTCCCATGCAAGAAATCGGAATGAATTTCAAACACCAGGGCACCGTTGATTGCCGGCAAAACATTGAGATGCCTGGTTTTCAAATTCTAGTAAATCCAAAACTCGTCTGAAATTCATGAAACTTGGCATGCTATCATGGAGCGGCATAAACATGCCGTGGTAAAAAAATTGTCCCATTTGGGGCAGGTTTGGGCATATGCTTCTCACAAACCAGAGCTTCTCACAACAAGCCTCATGGTTTCTGTAGGGAACGTACGTCCCACCTTTGGGGACGAAACGATATCCATTGCCTCTTATTGCTTCAAAAAATTTCTCGTGTCAACATAGAACAACAGGAGTTTTGTGTCAATTTTTGGGATTTTTCGGGGTTCGTTTGGACATTTTTATGCATTAACTGAGTTTTCTAGGCATTTTATGTGCATAATTCAAATATGAACTACATGCACATGCTCTTGTGCATATAAATTGGTTGAAAAATCACGTGTGTGTCCTTGGGTTAATGCTTAGGTCCCATGCAAGAGATGGGAATGAATTTCAAACACCAGGGCACTGTTGATTGCCGGCAAAATGTTGAGATACCTGGTTTTTAAATTCTGGTAAATCCAAAACTCATGTGAAATTCATGAAACTTGGCATGCTATCATGGAGCGGCATCAACATGCCGTGGTGAAAATTTTGTCCCATTTGGGACAGGTTTGGGTATATGCTTCTCACAAACCAGAGCTTCTCACAACAAGCATGATGGTTTCGATAGGGAACGTACCACCCTTGGGGACGGGACGATATCCGTTGCCTCTTATTGCTTTCAAAAAAAATCTAGTGTCAACATAGAACAACAGGAGTGTTGTGTTTAATCTTGGAATTTTTTGGGGTTCATTTGGCCTTTTCTATACATTAAGTGGGTTTTCTAGGCATTTTATGTGCATAATTCAAAATTGAACTACAAGCACATGCTCCAATTCACCAAAGTTGGTTGAAAAATCACATGCGTGTCCTTGGGTGAATTTCTAGGTCCCATGCAAGAGATGGGAATGAAATTCAAACACCAGGGCACTGTTGATTGCCGGCAAAACATTGAGATACCTGGTTTTTAAATTCTATTAAATCCAAAATTCATCTTAAATTCATGAAACTTGGCATGCTATCATGGAGCGGCATCAACATGTCGTGGTAAAAAATTTGTCCCATTTGGGGCAGGTTCAGGTATAAGCTTCTCACAAACCAGAGCTTCTCACAACAAGCATGATGGTTTCGATAGGGAACGTCCCACCTTTGGGGACGAAACAATATCCATTGCCTCTTATTGCTTTAAAAAATTCTAGTGTCAACATAGATTCACAGGAATGTTGTGTCAATTTTTGTGATTTTTCAGGGTTCATTTGGACATTTTTATGCATTAATTAGGTTTTCTAGGCATTTTAAGTGCATAATTCAAATTTGAACTACAAGCACATGCTCCAATGCACTAAAGTTGGTTGAAAAATCTAATTTGTGTCCTTGGGTGAATTTCTAGGTCCCATGCAAGAGATGAGAATGAAATTCAAACACCAGGGCACTCTTGATTGCCGGCAAAATGTTGAGATGCCTTGTTTTTCAATTCTAGTAAATCCAAAACTCGTCTGAAATTCATGAAACTTGGCATGCTATCATGGAGCAGCATCAACATTTCGTGGTAAAAAAATTGTCCCATTCGGGGCAGGTTCGGGTATATGCTTCTCACAAAACATAGCTTCTCACAACAAGCATGATGGTTTCGGTAGGGAACGTCCCACCTTTGGGGACGAAACGATATCCATTGCCTCTTATTGCTTTCAAAAAAATTCTCGTGTCAAGATAGAACAACAGGAGTGTTGTGTCAATTTTTGGGATTTTTCGGGGTTCGTTTGGACATTTTTATGCATTAACTGAGTTTTCTAGGCATTTTATGTGCATAATTCAAATATGAACTACATGCACATGCTCTTGTGCATATAAATTGGTTGAAAAATCACGTGTGTGTCCTTGGGTTAATGCTTAGGTCCCATGCAAGAGATGGGAATGAATTTCAAACACCAGGGCACTGTTGATTGTCGGCAAAATGTTGAGATACCTGGTTTTTAAATTCTGGTAAATCCAAAACTCATGTGAAATTCATGAAACTTGGCATGCTATCATGGAGCGGCATCAACATGCCGTGGTGAAAATTTTGTCCCATTTGGGACAGGTTTGGGTATATGCTTCTCACAAACCAGAGCTTCTCACAACAAGCATGATGGTTTCGATAGGGAACGTACCACCCTAGGGGACGGGACGATATCCGTTGCCTCTTATTGCTTTCAAAAAAATCTAGTGTCAACATAGAACAACAGGAGTGTTGTGTTTAATCTTGGAATTTTTTGGGGTTCATTTGGCCTTTTCTATACATTAAGTGGGTTTTCTAGGCATTTTATGTGCATAATACAAAATTGAACTACAAGCACATGCTCCAATGCACCAAAGTTGGTTGAAAAATCACATGTGTGTCCTTGGGTGAATTTCTAGGTCCCATGCAAGAGATGGGAATGAAATTCAAACACCAGGGCACTATTGATTGCCGGCAAAACATTGAGATACCTGGTTTTTAAATTCTATTAAATCCAAAACTCGTCTTAAATTCATGAAACTTGGCATGCTCTCATGGAGCGGCATCAACACATCGTGGTAAAAAATTTGTCCCATTTGGGGCAGGTTCAGGTATAAGCTTCTCACAAACCAGAGCTTCTCACAACAAGCATGATGGTTTCGATAGGGAACGTCCCACCTTTGGGGACGAAACGATATCCATTGCCTCTTATTGCTTTAAAAGAATTCTAGTGTCAACATAGATCCACAGGAGTGTTGTGTCAATTTTTGTGATTTTCCAGGGTTCGTTTGGACATTTTTATGCATTAATTGGGTTTTCTAGGCATTTTATGTGCATAATTCAAATTTGAACTACAAGCACATGCTCCAATGCACTAAAGTTGGTTGAAAAATCTAATATGTGTCCTTGGGTGAATTTCTAGGTCCCATGCAAGAGATGAGAATGAAATTCAAACACTAGGGCACTCTTGATTGCCGGCAAAATGTTGAGATGCCTAGTTTTTAAATTCTAGTAAATCCAAAACTCGTCTGAAATTCATGAAACTTGACATGCTATCATGGAGCAGCATCAACATGTCGTGGTAAAAAAATTGTCCCATTCGGGGCAGGTTCGGGTATATGCTTCTCACAAAACATAGCTTCTCACAACAAGCATGATGGTTTCGGTAGGGAACGTCCCACCTTTGGGGACGAAACGATATCCATTGCCTCTTATTGCTTTCAAAAAAATTCTCGTGTCAAGATAGAACAACAGGAGTGTTGTGTCAATTTTTGGGATTTTTCGGGGTTCGTTTGGACATTTTTATGCATTAACTGAGTTTTCTAGGCATTTTATGTGCATAATTCAAATATGAACTACATGCACATGCTCTTGTGCATATAAATTGGTTGAAAAATCACGTGTGTGTCCTTGGGTTAATGCTTAGGTCCCATGCAAGAGATGGGAATGAATTTCAAACACCAGGGCACTGTTGATTGCCGGCAAAATGTTGAGATACCTGGTTTTTAAATTCTGGTAATCCAAAACTCATGTGAAATTCATGAAACTTGGCATGCTATCATGGAGCGGCATCAACATGCCGTGGTGAAAATTTTGTCCCATTTGGGACAGGTTTGGGTATATGCTTCTCACAAACCAGAGCTTCTCACAACAAGCATGATGGTTTCGATAGGGAACGTACCACCCTTGGGGACGGGACGATATCCGTTGCCTCTTATTGCTTTCAAAAAAAATCTAGTGTCAACATAGAACAACAGGAGTGTTGTGTTTAATCTTGGAATTTTTTGGGGTTCATTTGGCCTTTTCTATACATTAAGTGGGTTTTCTAGGCATTTTATGTGCATAATTCAAAATTGAACTACAAGCACATGCTCCAATTCACCAAAGTTGGTTGAAAAATCACATGCGTGTCCTTGGGTGAATTTCTAGGTCCCATGCAAGAGATGGGAATGAAATTCAAACACCAGGGCACTGTTGATTGCCGGCAAAACATTGAGATACCTGGTTTTTAAATTCTATTAAATCCAAAATTCATCTTAAATTCATGAAACTTGGCATGCTATCATGGAGCGGCATCAACATGTCGTGGTAAAAAATTTGTCCCATTTGGGGCAGGTTCAGGTATAAGCTTCTCACAAACCAGAGCTTCTCATAACAAGCATGATGGTTTCGATAGGGAACGTCCCACCTTTGGGGACGAAACGATATCCATTGCCTCTTATTGCTTTAAAAAATTCTAGTGTCAACATAGATTCACAGGAATGTTGTGTCAATTTTTGTGATTTTTCAGGGTTCATTTGGACATTTTTATGCATTAATTGGGTTTTCTAGGCATTTTAAGTGCATAATTCAAATTTGAACTACAAGCACATGCTCCAATGCACTAAAGTTGGTTGAAAAATCTAATCTGTGTCCTTGGGTGAATTTCTAGGTCCCATGCAAGAGATGAGAATGAAATTCAAACACCAGGGCACTCTTGATTGCCGGCAAAATGTTGAGATGCCTTGTTTTTAAATTCTAGTAAATCCAAAACTCGTCTGAAATTCATGAAACTTGGCATGCTATCATGGAGCAGCATCAACATTTCGTGGTAAAAAAATTGTCCCATTCGGGGCAGGTTCGGGTATATGCTTCTCACAAAACATAGCTTCTCACAACAAGCATGATGGTTTCGGTAGGGAACGTCCCACCTTTGGGGACGAAACGATATCCATTGCCTCTTATTGCTTTCAAAAAAATTCTCGTGTCAAGATAGAACAACAGGAGTGTTGTGTCAATTTTTGGGATTTTTCGGGGTTCGTTTGGACATTTTTATGCATTAACTGAGTTTTCTAGGCATTTTATGTGCATAATTCAAATATGAACTACATGCACATGCTCTTGTGCATATAAATTGGTTGAAAAATCACGTGTGTGCCCTTGGGTTAATGCTTAGGTCCCATGCAAGAGATGGGAATGAATTTCAAACACCAGGGCATTGTTGATTGTCGGCAAAATGTTGAGATACCTGGTTTTTAAATTCTGGTAAATCCAAATCTCATGTGAAATTCATGAAACTTGGCATGCTATCATGGAGCGGCATCAACATGCCGTGGTGAAAATTTTGTCCCATTTGGGACAGGTTTGGGTATATGCTTCTCACAAACCAGAGCTTCTCACAACAAGCATGATGGTTTCGATAGGGAACGTACCACCCTTGGGGACGGGACGATATCCGTTGCCTCTTATTGCTTTCAAAAAAAATCTAGTGTCAACATAGAACAACAGGAGTGTTGTGTTTAATCTTGGAATTTTTTGGGGTTCATTTGGCCTTTTCTATACATTAAGTGGGTTTTCTAGGCATTTTATGTGCATAATTCAAAATTGAACTACAAGCACATGCTCCAATTCACCAAAGTTGGTTGAAAAATCACATGCGTGTCCTTGGGTGAATTTCTAGGTCCCATGCAAGAGATGGGAATGAAATTCAAACACCAGGGCACTGTTGATTGCCGGCAAAACATTGAGATACCTGGTTTTTAAATTCTATTAAATCCAAAATTCATCTTAAATTCATGAAACTTGGCATGCTATCATGGAGCGGCATCAACATGTCGTGGTAAAAAATTTGTCCCATTTGGGGCAGGTTCAGGTATAAGCTTCTCACAAACCAGAGCTTCTCACAACAAGCATGATGGTTTCGATAGGGAACGTCCCACCTTTGGGGACGAAACGATATCCATTGCCTCTTATTGCTTTAAAAAATTCTAGTGTCAACATAGATTCACAGGAATGTTGTGTCAATTTTTGTGATTTTTCAGGGTTCATTTGGACATTTTTATGCATTAATTGGGTTTTCTAGGCATTTTAAGTGCATAATTCAAATTTGAACTACAAGCACATGCTCCAATGCACTAAAGTTGGTTGAAAAATCTAATCTGTGTCCTTGGGTGAATTTCTAGGTCCCATGCAAGAGATGAGAATGAAATTCAAACACCAGGGCACTCTTGATTGCCGGCAAAATGTTGAGATGCCTTGTTTTTAAATTCTAGTATATACAAAACTCGTCTGAAATTCATGAAACTTGGCATGCTATCATGGAGCAGCATCAACATTTCGTGGTAAAAAAATTGTCCCATTCGGGGCAGGTTCGGGTATATGCTTCTCACAAAACATAGCTTCTCACAACAAGCATGATGGTTTCGGTAGGGAACGTCCCACCTTTGGGGACGAAACGATATCCATTGCCTCTTATTGCTTTCAAAAAAATTCTCGTGTCAAGATAGAACAACAGGAGTGTTGTGTCAATTTTTGGGATTTTTCGGGGTTCGTTTGGACATTTTTATGCATTAACTGAGTTTTCTAGGCATTTTATGTGCATAATTCAAATATGAACTACATGCACATGCTCTTGTGCATATAAATTGGTTGAAAAATCACGTGTGTGCCCTTGGGTTAATGCTTAGGTCCCATGCAAGAGATGGGAATGAATTTCAAACACCAGGGCACTGTTGATTGTCGGCAAAATGTTGAGATACCTGGTTTTTAAATTCTGGTAAATCCAAAACTCATGTGAAATTCATGAAACTTGGCATGCTATCATGGAGCGGCATCAACATGCCGTGGTGAAAATTTTGTCCCATTTGGGACAGGTTTGGGTATATGCTTCTCACAAACCAGAGCTTCTCACAACAAGCATGATGGTTTCGATAGGGAACGTACCACCCTTGGGGACGGGACGATATCCGTTGCCTCTTATTGCTTTCAAAAAAAATCTAGTGTCAACATAGAACAACAGGAGTGTTGTGTTTAATCTTGGAATTTTTTGGGGTTCATTTGGCCTTTTCTATACATTAAGTGGGTTTTCTAGGCATTTTATGTGCATAATTCAAAATTGAACTACAATCACATGCTCCAATTCACCAAAGTTGGTTGAAAAATCACATGCGTGTCCTTGGGTGAATTTCTAGGTCCCATGCAAGAGATGGGAATGAAATTCAAACACCAGGGCACTGTTGATTGCCGGCAAAACATTGAGATACCTGGTTTTTAAATTCTATTAAATCCAAAATTCATCTTAAATTCATGAAACTTGGCATGCTATCATGGAGCGGCATCAACATGTCGTGGTAAAAAATTTGTCCCATTTGGGGCAGGTTCAGGTATAAGCTTCTCACAAACCAGAGCTTCTCACAACAAGCATGATGGTTTCGATAGGGAACGTCCCACCTTTGGGGACGAAACGATATCCATTGCCTCTTATTGCTTTAAAAAATTCTAGTGTCAACATAGATTCACAGGAATGTTGTGTCAATTTTTGTGATTTTTCAGGGTTCATTTGGACATTTTTATGCATTAATTGGGTTTTCTAGGCATTTTAAGTGCATAATTCAAATTTGAACTACAAGCACATGCTCCAATGCACTAAAGTTGGTTGAAAAATCTAATCTGTGTCCTTGGGTGAATTTCTAGGTCCCATGCAAGAGATGAGAATGAAATTCAAACACCAGGGCACTCTTGATTGCCGGCAAAATGTTGAGATGCCTTGTTTTTAAATTCTAGTAAATCCAAAACTCGTCTGAAATTCATGAAACTTGGCATGCTATCATGGAGCAGCATCAACATTTCGTGGTAAAAAAATTGTCCCATTCGGGGCAGGTTCGGGTATATGCTTCTCACAAAACAGAGCTTCTCACAACAAGCATGATGGTTTCGGTAGGGAACGTCCCACCTTTGGGGACGAAACGATATCCATTGCCTCTTATTGCTTTCAAAAAAATTCTCGTGTCAAGATAGAACAACAGGAGTGTTGTGTCAATTTTTGGGATTTTTCGGGGTTCGTTTGGACATTTTTATGCATTAACTGAGTTTTCTAGGCATTTTATGTGCATAATTCAAATATGAACTACATGCACATGCTCTTGTGCATATAAATTGGTTGAAAAATCACGTGTGTGTCCTTGGGTTAATGCTTAGGTCCCATGCAAGAGATGGGAATGAATTTCAAACACCAGGGCACTGTTGATTGCCGGCAAAATGTTGAGATACCTGGTTTTTAAATTCTGGTAAATCCAAAACTCATGTGAAATTCATGAAACTTGGCATGCTATCATGGAGCGGCATCAACATGCCGTGGTGAAAATTTTGTCCCATTTGGGACAGGTTTGGGTATATGCTTCTCACAAACCAGAGCTTCTCACAACAAGCATGATGGTTTCGATAGGGAACGTACCACCCTTGGGGACGGGACGATATCCGTTGCCTCTTATTGCTTTCAAAAAAAATCTAGTGTCAACATAGAACAACAGGAGTGTTGTGTTTAATCTTGGAATTTTTTGGGGTTCATTTGGCCTTTTCTATACATTAAGTGGGTTTTCTAGGCATTTTATGTGCATAATTCAAAATTGAACTACAAGCACATGCTCCAATTCACCAAAGTTGGTTGAAAAATCACATGCGTGTCCTTGGGTGAATTTCTAGGTCCCATGCAAGAGATGGGAATGAAATTCAAACACCAGGGCACTGTTGATTGCCGGCAAAACATTGAGATACCTGGTTTTTAAATTCTATTAAATCCAAAATTCATCTTAAATTCATGAAACTTGGCATGCTATCATGGAGCGGCATCAACATGTCGTGGTAAAAAATTTGTCCCATTTGGGGCAGGTTCAGGTATAAGCTTCTCACAAACCAGAGCTTCTCACAACAAGCATGATGGTTTCGATAGGGAACGTCCCACCTTTGGGGACGAAACAATATCCATTGCCTCTTATTGCTTTAAAAAATTCTAGTGTCAACATAGATTCACAGGAATGTTGTGTCAATTTTTGTGATTTTTCAGGGTTCATTTGGACATTTTTATGCATTAATTGGGTTTTCTAGGCATTTTAAGTGCATAATTCAAATTTGAACTACAAGCACATGCTCCAATGCACTAAAGTTGGTTGAAAAATCTAATCTGTGTCCTTGGGTGAATTTCTAGGTCCCATGCAAGAGATGAGAATGAAATTCAAACACCAGGGCACTCTTGATTGCCGGCAAAATGTTGAGATGCCTTGTTTTTAAATTCTAGTAAATCCAAAACTCGTCTGAAATTCATGAAACTTGGCATGCTATCATGGAGCAGCATCAACATTTCGTGGTAAAAAAAATGTCCCATTCGGGGCAGGTTCGGGTATATGCTTCTCACAAACCAGAGCTTCTCACAACAAGCATGATGGTTTCGGTAGGGAACGTCCCACCTTTGGGGACGAAATGATATCCATTGCCTCTTATTGATTTCAAAAAAATTCTCGTGTCAAGATAGAACAACAGGAGTGTTGTGTCAATTTTTGGGATTTTTCGGGGTTCGTTTGGACATTTTTATGCATTAACTGAGTTTTCTAGGCATTTTATGTGCATAATTCAAATATGAACTACATGCACATGCTCTTGTGCCTATAAATTGGTTGAAAAATCACGTGTGTGTCCTTGGGTTAATGCTTAGGTCCCATGCAAGAGATGGGAATGAATTTCAAACACCAGGGCACTGTTGATTGTCGGCAAAATGTTGAGATACCTGGTTTTTAAATTCTGGTAAATCCAAAACTCATGTGAAATTCATGAAACTTGGCATGCTATCATGGAGCGGCATCAACATGCCGTGGTGAAAATTTTGTCCCATTTGGGACAGGTTTGGGTATATGCTTCTCACAAACCAGAGCTTCTCACAACAAGCATGATGGTTTCGATAGGGAACGTACCACCCTTGGGGACGGGACGATATCCGTTGCCTCTTATTGCTTTCAAAAAAATCTAGTGTCAACATAGAACAACAGGAGTGTTGTGTTTAATCTTGGAATTTTTTGGGGTTCATTTGGCCTTTTCTATACATTAAGTGGGTTTTCTAGGCATTTTATGTGCATAATTCAAAATTGAACTACAAGCACATGCTCCATTGCACCAAAGTTGGTTGAAAAATCACATGTGTGTCCTTGGGTGAATTTCTAGGTCCCATGCAAGAGATGGGAATGAAATTCAAACACCAGGGCACTATTGATTGCCGGCAAAACATTGAGATACCTGGTTTTTAAATTCTATTAAATCCAAAACTCGTCTTAAATTCATGAAACTTGGCATGCTATCATGGAGCGGCATCAACACGGCGTGGTAAAAAATTTGTCCCATTTGGGGCAGGTTCAGGTATAAGCTTCTCACAAACCAGAGCTTCTCACAACAAGCATGATGGTTTCGATAGGGAACGTCCCACCTTTGGGGACGAAACGATATCCATTGCCTCTTATTGCTTTAAAAGAATTCTAGTGTCAACATAGATCCACAGGAGTGTTGTGTCAATTTTTGTGATTTTCCAGGGTTCGTTTGGACATTTTTATGCATTAATTGGGTTTTCTAGGCATTTTATGTGCATAATTCAAATTTGAACTACAAGCACATGCTCCAATGCACTAAAGTTGGTTGAAAAATCTAATATGTGTCCTTGGGTGAATTTCTAGGTCCCATGCAAGAGATGAGAATGAAATTCAAACACCAGGGCACTCTTGATTGCCGGCAAAATGTTGAGATGCCTTGTTTTTAAATTCTAGTAAATCCAAAACTCGTCTGAAATTCATGAAACTTGACATGCTATCATGGAGCAGCATCAACATGTCGTGGTAAAAAAATTGTCCCATTCGGGGCAGGTTCGGGTATATGCTTCTCACAAACCAGAGCTTCTCACAACAAGCATGATGGTTTCGGTAGGGAACGTCCCACCTTTGGGGACGAAACGATATCCATTGCCTCTTATTGCTTTCAAAAAAATTCTCATGTCAAGATAGAACAACAGGAGTGTTGTGTCAATTTTTGGGATTTTTCGGGGTTCGTTTGGACATTTTTATGCATTAACTGAATTTTCAATGCATTTATGTGCATAATTCAAATTTGAACTACATGCACATGCTCCAGTGCATATAAATTGCTTGAAAAGTCAAATATGTGTCCTTGGGTGCATGCTTAGGTCCCATGCAAGAAATGGGAATGAATTTCAAACACCAGGGCACCGTTGATTGCCGGCAAAACATTGAGATGCCTGGTTTTTAAATTCTCGTAAATCCAAAACTCGTCTGAAATTCATGAAACTTGGCATCCTATCATTGAATGGCACCCAACATGCTGTGGCATTTTTTGTGTCCATTTTGAGAGAAGGCGCACTCAAATAATGACAGCCAACAAAGGCATTTTGAAAAAATAGCTGCCACTTTAATATATCAAACGTTTGTAGATTCAAACCGTGTGCGTTCTGTTAACCATTCACGTGACGCCACGTGTCTTGGTTTTAATGGTTGTAGGAGGTGTCGTGCGGACAGCTGCTTGACCTTGACTGAACGGGAGGCGTGCGAGCATAGTCCAGTGCGCATGCTGACCGAGAGGCGTGCAAGCTGTCCTCCAATGCGCAGGCTCACCGGGAAGCGTGCGAGCTGTATGCTGCGCAGGCTCACTGGGAAGCGAGCCCTTTGACTTCCATGGTCACCCGCCTTCCTGTTTCCTCCCATTCCCCTCCCTCCTGCAGACTTCCACCAACGCCATGGCGTAGAATGATCATCTACCACTAGTCTTCAAGTTTGGTGAAGTCGACTACGAGCCGGAGGAGATAGAAAATAACGAGGAATGGGGCCTCACGGACATGGCCCAGAACGAGCTGGCCGCGGCGGTTGCTGCCCCGCTCCCGTCCCAGCTCCCATCCCCGCGCCAGTGCCAGCGACCATCCCTGTAGCATTGACGGGCTGGTCGCCGAGCACTATCACAGAGCTGGAAGCCACGAGCCTCAGCGAGGTCTCCGCGCACCCGCGCGAGCTCGTGTACATGCCAGCGCCAGCGCCTGTGCCCATGCACGCCCCTCCACCCACCATGATGCCGGCCCCCGTGCGTTTGGCTGCACCCGCCGCGCCCGTGCCCATGCCCGTGCACGCGCCCCCCTCAGCGGCATGGGATGCTGCCGTCGACCGGTACCTCTCAGCGGCACCAGCTGCCATCCTCCCGCGCCCCGCTCGTCGATCGCGCGACGACATGATGTTTGATTTACAAGTGAAGAACATTTTGTGCTGCCTTGAAGACTTCAACAACGGCGTCCCGGAGGACGACAACGACAACGACGGCGCGGCACGCCGCCTCCGCCGCCACCGGAAATATTTTTTTGGGGTTTAATATTGTATCTCAAATTCTCGATCATATGAACATAAATTCGCAGTGTGACTGAATGAAAGATATGGTTTGAACCAACTTGCTTTTTTTCTCTCTTAACGTACAGACTTATCAAATGATTTTCTTTTGAAAAAAATGTCAATGGTTTTTAAATATAAAACACTCATTGCAAATGTTTTAGTTAGAACACCCGGATATAAACCGACAGCTTCCCGAGGAAGCCAAGGGAAAATGTGCCGAGAAGGATTTCTGCATCCCTTCAATGCAAACGGTTGTTTTGCATGACCCGTGTGCAACCACGTACAAACAATTGGGTAAGATTTGCATATCTGTCATTTTGGGTATGTTGCCATTTGTCAAACTGGAAAGATTGACATTTGTTTATCTAGTAACATTGCCATTTGTCAACCTTGTAACACTGTGATTTGTCAAAATATGCAGCTAAAAATCACTAGCACTATCTAATTTTTGCAACTAAAATCACTAGCACTATTCATATGGACACCACTAGCAGGCGTGAGTTGATGGACGCATATGCAAATGTACCATTGATTACATACAACAAGTCATCAGCCCACAACGACAACGAGGATACACGTTGGATTATAGATCATTTCCAACAAAACATTCTAGTAAAGTTTTTCTCACACAACAAATAACAAAGCGATGAAATGAACTTCAGCTCAACCACTCATCGGCGTTGGAAACGCTTGCTTTGAACAAGAAGTGATTCTCTGGGAAGGGCCAGCTACTGTCAATCTCGAGACCAACGCAGGACTGATTATCCAGGCTGAAGCGGCCTATGCTAGGACCCATATTGGGATGGTAGGGAAGCATAGCAATGTCCGAGGTATAGATACAGTTGCTTCTCATAAATGGTAGTAACGTTGTGTCAACAGCAGCTGGATCGCCTTCTACCATCATTGGATAGTTTTGTCCAAGGAAGAGCGAGTTTCCTCCAAGACTTTCAATACCGAACCAGGGAGAAGGTGTTGGCGCTAGTACACTAGTATCCATCCCGAATACCCTGCAACGGATGTTGGAATAGGTCCAAAGAGTGCGACCATGCGAGACAACACCTGCTTCCTTAGTAACATCAGCAGTGCCCTGTATACAGACAAGAAGAGGTCATCCATCGGAATAAGTTGCCAGGCACCACTGAGTATATGGGTCCTGCTTGTCCTCATGCTCGTGATCATCAGCATCGTCATCTCCCCCTTGGTTATAAATTTTTTCAAGTATAGGTGGTGGAATGTTCACAGGACCTTGGAAACACAAGAAGGTTAATTAATTAGTAAAGGGAAACTAGCTAACCCGCATGCATGTGGATGAAACAATTATAATTACGGTGGAAGACAAATGTACCGAAAGCATGATGATTCCATGCAAAAACAGTGCCATGAGTGGTGGCAGCAAACACAAGACCCTCGTATTGAATTGCATCACAATACTCATCCGTGTACAGAAATTGATTTTTGAGCAATATCCATCGAGGCATGCAACTAAGGAAGGCAAAAAGCTTGTCGAAGATAGCAACAACTTCATAGTTCGTGTAATCCCAAGAGCGGTTGGGAACTCAACAAATTGCTATCTTCCATAGACGACAGTCACCATGATCGTATTTGAACTCACGTAGAATACCGGTGTACTCAACCTCTGGGCAGTCGTCTGATATTTTTGGAAGTGGAACCCGGTGACGAGTGTACACATTCACAAGTTCCCACTCGCAGTTGTACCCAATATAAACAACCCAATCTCCATTTGTGCCTGCCCAAGCCTTGCCCTCAAGCGATGGCATCTTAACATCATACATATCATTATCAAGCGGCATCAACTTGCACAAGGCGAGGCTTCCCTCATCCCCGCGCCGGTCAGAAGGGTCACGGCGAAGAAGATAGGGGAGATCAAACCGCTCCTGGACCCTTGGGTTCCTTGTAATGATGTTATTAGTTGAGTCGAGAATGGTCTTGAATGAACCTGCCATGCTAGCTGAGGTGATGACGTTGCACCGATCAATGAGTTCCTCCACCACGTCATCTTTCAGATCGGGGCAAGAATAACGGGGTCGTTTCCGGCCTGTTCCCTCCAGGGAGAAGATGATCGAACAATGGCAGAAGGAAGGGTGAAGGAAAATGGAGGGAGGAAGAGTGTGCGACAGCAGCTCCAAATCGAGAGGGAAAGGCGAAGAGGCGGTGGACGGTTGCCGCGGTACACGAAGAGGCACCTGGGGAGCGAACGGTTGCCACAGAGGTCACACACTGACGACAAGGGCCGAGTGAACCGCATGCGTATATCGCACACACCTTGATCTGGCTGACCATTTCTTTTGTGTTGCCTAATCACAAACAGTTCATTCGAGTGAACCGCATGTCGTATATCGCACACACCTTCATATGGCTGCCCGTTTCTTTTATGTTGCCTAGTCACAAACAGTTCATCCGAGTGAACCATATGTTGTGTATCTCACACGCCTTCATCTGGCTGCCCGTTTCTTTGTTCCTCCTCATCGCAAACAATTAATTGAACTGAACCGTATGCCCTCCATCGCACATGCAACTAAAACCTGAACCGTGTTTGATGCATCCGTCATTGCAAACGTTTTATACATTTCTGACGGTTTTCATACACCATTGTTTGCGATTATTGCATCGCACACAGTTTCTTGAAGGGTCTCTGATCGTAGTGTCGCGTTAGCAGCATCCTGTAGTAGTGAGTAGATCACTGGACAGCGGTCAAAAATTATCCTTAGGTACCTAAAGAGGACTAAGGCAATGTTTTCTCGATTATGGAAGTGATAAAGAGTTCGTCGTAAAGGGTTACGTCGATGCAAGCTTTGACACTAATCCGGATGACTCTAAGTCTCAATCTGGATGCATATTGAAAGTGGGAGCAATTAGCTAGAGTAGCTCCATGCAGAGCATTCCAGACATAAAAATTTGCAAAATACATACAGATCTGAATGTGGCAGACCCGTTGACTAAACCTCTCTCACAAGCAAAACATGATCACACCTTAGTACTCTTTGGGTGTTAATCACATGGCGACATGAACTAGATTACTGACTCTAGTAAACCCTTTGAGTGTTGGTCACAAGGCGATGTGAACTATGGGTGTCAATCACATGGTGATGTGAACTATTGGTGTTAAATCACATGGCGATGTGAACTAGATTATTGACTCTAGTGCAAGTGGGAGACTGAAGGAAATATGCCCTAGAGGCAATAATAAAGTTGTTATGTTATATTTCCTTATATCATGATAAATCTTTATTATTCATGCTAGAATTGTATTAACCGGAAACTTGATACATGTGTGGATACATAAACAAAACACCGTGTCCCTAGTAAGCCTCTACTAGACTAGCTCGTTAATCAAAGATGGTTAAGTTTCCTAACCATAGACATGTGTTGTCATTTGATGAACGAGATCACATCATTTGGAGAATGATGTGATGGACAAGACCCATCTGTTAGCTTAGCATAATGATCGTTAAGTTTTTTGCTATTGCTTTCTTCCTGACTTATACATATTCCTTTGACTAGGAGATTATGCAACTCCCGAATACCGGAGGAACACCTTGTGTGCTATCAAAAGTCACATCGTAACTGGGTGATTATAAAGATGCTCTATAGGTGTCTCCGAAGTTGTTTGTTGGGTTGGCATAGATCGAGATTAGGACTTGTCACTCCGAGTATCAGAGAGGTATCTCTGGGCCCTCTCAGTAATGCACATCATGATAAGCCTTGCAAGCAATGTGACTAATGAGTTAGTTGCGGGATGATGCATTACGTAACGAGTAAAGAGACTTGCCGGTAACAAGATTGAACTAGGTATGAAGATACCGACGATCGAATCTCAGGCAAGTAACATACCAATGACAAAGGGAATAACGTATGTTGCCATTGCGGTTTGACCGATAAAGATCTTCGTAGAATATGTAGGAACCAATATGAGCATCTAGGTTCCGCTGTTAGTTATTGACCAGAGATGTGTCTCGGTCATGTCTACATATTTCTCGAACCCGTAGGGTTTGCACGCTTAATGTTCGATGACGATTTGTATTATGAGTTATGTGTTTTGGTGAGAGAAAATTGTTCGGAGTCCCAGATGAGATCACGGACATGACGAGGAGTCTCAAAATGGTCGAGAGGTAAAGATTGATATATTGGACGATAGTATTCGGACACTGGAATGGTTCTGGGGTGTTTCGGGTATTTATCGGAGTACTCGGAGGTTACCGGAGCCCACCGGGGGAAGTAATGGGCCACATGGGCCATAGGGGAGAGGCAAGGCAGCCCACAAGGGGGTGGCGCCCCCCCCCCATGGGGAGTCCGAATTGGACAAGGGGAGGGGCGCGGCCCCCCTTTCCTTCTCCCTCTCCCTCTCCTTCCCCTTTCCCCCTCCGATAGAAGGAAGGGGGCGAATAGGACTATGAGTCCAAGTGGGTTTCCCCCCACTTGGCGCGCCGCCAAGGATGGCCTCCTCCCCTGCCCTCCTTTATATACGGGGGCGGGGGGGTGCCTCCAAGACACACAATTGTTCCAAGCCGTGTGCGTGGACCACTTCATCATCACCGTCACCACGCCGTCGTGCTGACGAAACTCTCCCTCGACACTTTGCAGGATTAAGAGTTCGAGGGACGTCATTGAGCTGAACGTGTGCTGAACTCGGAGGTGTCGTACGTTCAGTGCTTGATCAGTTGAATCGAGAAGACGTTCGACTACATCAACCGCGTTAAGCTAACGCTTCCGCTTTCACTCTACGAGGGTACGTGGACACACTCTCCCCTCTCGTTGCTATGTATCTCCTAGATAGATCTTGCGTGAGCGTAGGATTTTTTTGAAATTGCATGCTACGTTCCCCAACAAGTAGATCAATTGCTGGCAAAATGGTTTATGTTGATGAATTGGCCCTCCTCGTAAAGGATTAGCAATGCTTGGCCCCCTAGCTCATTTATTTTTCATGGCTCCGCCACTGCGTGCAACAGCGCACGTTCTTGCCCCCTCTATTTAAATATCGATCTCGCACTTGTGCACTCCTTCATAGTCTCCCTCCACTTGGCCCCTTGCACCATCTTCTAGCCCCCCCCCCCACCGGATTTTGCCACATGTACAACCTAGCAGACTCCATGGTTTAACTTAAGCATAATGCACAAACCTCAAAACACAAGTGCTTCTCCTTTGTTCTAGAATCTTCTGTTATTTGTATGGTTGAACTTTTTTCTAGTTGAATTGCCATTATTAGTTTTTACTTTATGCTTTACAACGCACAATTCCATGAATCATAAAATAGATTAAGGGCTTCTTTGATTCAAAGGATTCTCAAAGGAATTTTGGAGGATTCTAATCCTTAGGAATTTTTCCTATCTTGGTTGTTTGATTCGTAGGATTGTAAACCATAGGAATTTTTCCATAGGATTCATTGGCACTAGATTTCATAGGAAACTTTCCATCCACTCAAACCTCTTTGAAAGAATCCTACATTTTTTCTATGCACAATCAAACACTCGTACAATCCTGTAGGATTCAAGACGACATTCCACTCTAATCCCATGTTTTTCCTATTCCCGCATTTTGGAAATCCTACGAATCAAAGAGGCCCTAACTTTTTATAAAAACTAATTGATTTTCAATGAGATGAACTATAAGAATTAAATGAACGTCTACATCATGCATATATGACTCAAAGCTTACATGCTATAGTGTGGTATTTATTCATATTTTGGTTGCCAAATCTGATGCATGCAATGCACGTGTACCTTACTAGTACTTCCAGTATGTGCAAAACACGTAAATTAGAATTCCAATGGCATGCTACACAGTGTCTCTCTTTCAGTTCATGAAGCCACGTGGCACATGTGGAGGCGTTGTCGCGACCTCCTTGTGTGGATTGATCACAATGACGTGATGCTGGTTCCAGAAGAATGTACTCGTCCTCTCTCAGGCATATTGGCAGTACATGCACGAAGCGAAGATGTGCATGCACGCACACCCGGGTACACGGTGGGACGCATTTTTGTATGAAGATCCACCCCATGTGATAATTTGACGCGTGTAAAGTCCTTCACTTCATTGATGGTCAATTAATACAGCGCATGCAAATTGAGTGGACGTGAGGGAGGAAGTAGTTGAGAAAGACATTACTACTCCACTGCGTGCATGCGAGTAGTTAAATCATGGGTTGCTACTTCCATTGGTCTCCTTCGTATTTTGTGCCAATTTTTTACCATATTTTTAAGTACTCCCTCCTTCCATCTATATAGGGCCTAATGTGTTTTCCGAGACCACCTTTGACTATTGATAAGATTAATAGTACATGTGATGTATAATGTGAAAATTATATCATTGGAAGCTCCTTTCACATACGAATTTGACGGTATGCTTTGTGTAACTTGCATGTCATATATTATTGCTCTAACATTTGGTCAAAGTTATCCTCGAAAAATGCGTTAGGCCCTATATAAATGGAAGGAGGGAGTAACATAATATTTATGCATGTCATAAAAAGTGGCACAAAAAAAGGGGGGCCAATAAACCAGGACGCAGGCAGCATGATCAATTTTTGCCAGGGCTACTGTTGGTGGCCTTTGTATTTAAATATGGATGGAGTGGAGTAGTACTATCTTTATCTTAGCCTCGTAGAGCTCTCCTAGCGCCTAGGCTCGCCTCCCCGCCTCGCCCACTGGATCCCGCCATGGATAATCCCTTAGATCCCAGGATCCCGCGGGCTACCCTCTCGTTGCGGCCCGCAGCACTGCCGCCTTTGAGCGAAACCCACACGTGTTTTAGAGGGGATCCATTGCTCTGGAATCACAGATCGGTGGTGCCGGAGGACATGCCAGGGCTGCATTTCACGTGGTGGGCAGCAAGGGAAAATCGGATCAAGGAAGCGTCACATCGATTGGAGAGAAGTTTGAAGGAGTTGCGCCTGGCACAGCACAAGGTGGAGGCGCAAGTCGATCTCAGGGGAGAGATGCTAAGGGATGTCAGCATCTGGCAGCATCGCATTGATTTTGAGCTAGGGCTAATGGCAGAGATCATATTCACGGAGTCAACTGCGGAGGAAAGAACGCGCATGCCTGCGGAATGGCATGAGCAGCCGGTGCAACTGTTCAAATGGGCGGTAGGAGAAGCCAAATCGCGGGACCAACTGCGGTGGCACCGCTGGGCATGCATCGTAGGCGAGGTGAGCTGCCCTCCTTCCCTGCCGGCGATGCAGTGACCTACTCGGTTGCTACTGCAGTGAACTTGCGGCACCATGGCGGTTTGCAACCGTGACAATCACTCCATCTATATGTATTGTATTCCTGTGAAAATACTTGGTCGTTTGGAAAAAGATGGTAATTGATTTATCACTAGTCTTTGAATGCTTGGTCGTGACAATCACCCGAAGCCACAACCAGAAGTCTCCATCGCGTAATACTTACGGTCGGTCGCACTAATAGACGGTCGGTCGGACCCGCGACACGCATCGGCTTGGTCTGACATGTACGACTAGTTACATCACTGACTTGTGCGACCGTATTTGAGCAGTAGTACTTGAAATTTGTGTTCCAGGAAACTCATCGGGAGCTGTTTTGGGCCTCGAAACCAAAACCATCAATTAATCTTTAGCTTGTTCCCATCACATTCCAAAGTGTATAGTATAATTATAAGTGCAAACCTGCTCACACCTAGTAGTACATATCAAACCTGAACGTGTTCCCACTATGCAGGTTTTAGTACTAGTGCTATTACTAGGTTATAAAAAGGGGAACTAGTACCTAGCCAAGAATCACTCTACCTCTTCCTCCTCATAAGTCTTTCTTGTTCGTCCGTCCTTGCCATGGCCGGTGTGTAGAGCTCTGATGTCGCTTGAAGCTACGTCGGTATTTCCCCAAAGAGGAAGGGATGATGCAGCACGGCGGCGGTAGGTATTTCCCTCAGATATGAAACCAAGGTTATCGAACCAGTAGGAGAACCAAGCAACACAATGTAAACAGCCCCTGCACACAAATAACAACACCTCGCAACCCGACGTGTTAAAGGGGTTGTCAATCCCTTTCGGGGTACCGCGCCAGAAATTGCGTGATGACGGGAGAAAGTTGTAATTGATTGAATAAATAGATCGCAAATAAAATAAAGCGCAGCAAAGTATTTTTTATTTTTGGTTTAGTAGATCTGAATAAAAAGTGCAAATAAAATAAATTGCAAAGCAAATATATGAGAAAGAAGACCCGGAGGCCGTAGATTTCACTAGTGGCTTCTCTCGAGAAAGATAGCAAACGGTGGGTAAAAAAATTACTGTTGGGCAATTGATAGAACTTCAAATAATTATGACGATATCCAGGCAATGATCATTACATAGGCATCACGTCCAAGATTAGCAGACCGACTCCTTCCTGCATCTACTACTATTACTCCACACATCAACCGCTATCCAGCATGCATCTAGTGTATTAAGTTCATGGAAAAATGGAGTAATGCAATAAGAACGATGACATGATGTAGACAAGATCCGTTTATCTATGGCGGTAGATATAGATCCTATCTTTTTATCCTTAGTAGCAACGATGCATACGTGTCGGTTCCCTTTCTGTCACTGGGATCAAGCACCGTAAGATCGAACCCACTACCGGGCACCTCTTCCCATTGCAAGATAAATAGATCAAGTTGGCCAAACAAAACCCAAATATCGGAGAAGAAATACGAGGCTATAAGAGATCAAAGAAACTCAAATAACTTTCATGGATATAAAAAGATATAACTGATCATAAACTCGAAGTTCATCATATCCCAACAAACACACGCAAAAGAGTTACATCGTATGGATCTCCAAGAGACCATTGTATTGAGAATCCAGCGAGAGAGAGAAAGACATCTAGCTACTAACTACGGACCCGAAGGTCTACAAAGAACTACTCACGCATCATCGGAGAGGCACCAATGGAAGTGGTCCCCTCCGTGATGGTGTCTAGGTTGGATCTGGTGGTTCTGGACTCTGCAGCGGCTGGATGAATATTTCGTCGATGCTTTTAGGGTTCTGGTATTTTTGGGGTATTTATAGAGCAAAGAGACGGTCCGGGGGGCACCCGAGGTGGGCACAACCCACCGGGGCGCACCTGGGCCTCCTGGCGCGCCCTGGTGGGTTGTGCCCCCCTCGGGGCACCCCCCAGGTGCAACCAGGGCCCATTGCCTTCCTTCTGGCCCATAAAAAATCATCGTGGAGTTTTGTGGCATTTGGACTTCGTCTGATATTGATTTCCTGCGATGGAAAAAACAGCAACTAGCGCTTGGCACTATGTCAATAGGTTTGTACCAAAAAATGATATGAAATGACTATAAAATGATTATAAAACATCCAAGATTGATAATAAAACAGCATGGAACAATCAAAAATTATAGATACGTTGGAGACGTATCAGCATCCCCAAGCTTAACTCCTGCTCGTCCTCGAGTAGGTAAGTGATAAAAACAGAATTTTTATTGTGAAGTGCTGTTTATCATGTCATATCATATTATTTTGTTTATAGCATGGACATTTGGAATTTTATGTGATTCAAAGCAATAGTCTAGTTTTGACATAATAATTTAGATACTCAAGCATATCAACAAGCAACCATGTCTTTCAAAATATCAATGCTAAAATAAGTTATCCCTAGCCCATCATGCTCAAACATTGATCCATTCATGAAACACACTCGGATATTAACTACATCCAATACTTAAGTACGATCATATTGCCTCCTAGTTGGTGCTTTTTATGAGAGAAGATGGAGACTCAAATTCAAAATAAAAATTGCATAAAGTAAAAGAAAGGCCCTTCGCAGAGGGAAGTAGGGATTTGTAGAGGTGCCAGAGCTCAAAGCGAAAAAAATTAGAGAAAAAAACATTTTGGGAGGTGTATCCATCCCACCAATGAAAATGACGTAGAGCTATGAATACTTTCCATGCTAGATATTCCATAGGCGGTTCCCAAACAGAAAATAAAGTTTATTCCTTTTTCCACCATACTTTCACTTTCCGTGGCTAACCGTATCCACGTTTGCCCTCCATACCAACACTTTCCAAGGATTTATTATTTGACAACATGAAGTAAATTGATTTTTGCATTTCGGGACTGGGCATCTCTAAAACTTTTGCCTTACTCTCGTGCAATGACAAGTGAATAAACACTCATCGTGAGAATAACACATCCAGCATGGAAAATATTAGCCACCCGTTACCATTCCGCGAGCGAAACAAACACACAAAAGAGAAGTTTATTTTGAAAATTAGAGATGGCACATGAAAATTTGCTTAGAACGGCAAAATAAGGCCGCATATAGGTAGATATAGTGGACTCACGTGGCAAAACTGGTTTAAAGGATTTTGGATGCACAAGTAGAGGTCATACCTAGTGCAAAATGAAGGCTAGCAAAAAGATTGAGAAGCGACCAACCAAGAAATGAATAATCTCATAAGCAAGCATTAAGCATAACTAACACCGAATAATGCACCACAAGTAGGATATAATTTTCATTGCATGATTATTGACTTTCGTGCATGCATAGGGAATCACAAACCTTAACACCAATATTCTTACTAGAGCATAATTACTCATCAACATAACTCACATATCACGTCATCATATCTCAAAACTATTACTAAGAATCAAGTTTATTTTGTCCAATGATCTTCATGACAATTTTTTACTTTATCCTTCTTGGATATCTATCACTTTGGGACTAATTTTCATGTGTTGCTTTTCATAAGCTCAAACAAATATAAGTGAGGATCATGAGCATAAAAAATTTCTTTCTCTCAAAATAATTTAAGTGGAGCAAGAGAGAATTTCTTCAAAATTTTACTAAATCTCAAATAAATATAAGTGAAGCAAGAGATCATTTCTTCAAAAATAACAAAGCACACCGTTCTCAAAAAGATATAAGTGAAGCACTAGAGCAAGTCCTAGCTCATAAAAGATTTAAGTGAAGCACAGAGAGCAATTCTAACAAGTCATGATATAATTTTGGCTCTCTCAAATAGGTGTGTCCAGCAAGTATTGATGACTAAAAACACAAAATAAAACAAGCAAAGACTCATATCATACAAGACACTCCAAGCAAAACACATATCATGTGACGAATAAAAATATAGCCTCGAGTAAAATACCGATGGTTGCTGGAAGAAAGCGGGGATGCCACTCGGGGGCATCCCCAAGCTTAGTTGGTTGCTCATTCTTGGATAATAGCTTGGGATTCCGGGGCATACCCAAGCTTAGGCCCTTACATCCTTCCTTCATCCATCGTAAGATAACCCAAAACTTGAAAACTTCAATCACACAAAACTCAACAAAACCTTTGTGAGATCCGTTAGTATAAGAAAGAAAACCACTACTATAAGTGATGTATAAAACCAATTCATATTTTGTTTTTGTATTATATCTACTGTATTCCAACTTTTCTATGGCAAAAACTCATCAAAGAAAACCATAGAGCCATCAAAATAAGCACACAACACAAAGAAAACAGAAACTATCAAAACAGAACAGTCTGTAGCAATCTGACTTTTGCGAATACTTCTGGAACTCCAAAAATTCCACTAAATTAGGACGACTAGGTTAATTTGTATATTAATCTTCTGCAAAAAGAATCAGGGCAAAAGCTCTTTTCTGTGATTTATTAAAATTATTTTCGTGAGCACAAAGTTTCTGTCTTTTTCAGCAAGATCAAACAACTATCACCCAAGAAGATCCTAAAGGCTTTACTTGGCACAAACACTAATTAAAACACAAAAAACAAAATCATACCAGTAGCATAATTGTGCAAACACACAAAAATAGAAACCAAAAAGCAAAAATAAATTTTATTCATTGGGTTGCCTCCCAACAAGCGCTATAGTTTTATGCCCTTAGCTAGGCATAAGGCAAGGATCTAAGTTTTGTCATCTTTGGTTCGAGATCCATAAGATGCCCTCATGATTGATTCATAAGGTGGCCTGATTTTTGTTCTAGGAAAGTGTTCCATACCCTTCCTCAAAGGAAATTGGAACTTGATATTGCCTTCTTTCATATCAATCACGGCACCAATAGTGCGTAAAAACGGTCTACCAAGAATAATTGGACAAGACGGATTGCAATCAATATCAAGAACAATAAAATCTATGGGCACATAATTTTTATTTGCAAGAATAAGAACATCATTAATTCTTCCCGTAGGCTTTTTAATAGTAGAATCCGCCAAGTGCAAGTTCAAAGAACATTCTTCAAGATTGGTAAGACCAAGCACATCACATAAAGATTTCGGAATTGTAGAAACACTAGCACGCAAGTCACACAAAGCAAAAAAACTCATAATTTTTAATCTTGACTTTGATAGTAGGTTCCCATTCATCATGCAATTTTCTAGGAATTGAAACTTCTAATTCCAACTTTTCTTCCAAAGCTTTCATCATAGCATCAACAATATGTTTAGTAAAAGCTTTATTTTGTTCATAAGCATGGGGTGAATTTAGCATGGATTGCAACAAAGAAATACAATCAATCAAAGAGCAACTATCATAATTAAAGTCTTTGTAATCCAAAATAGTGGGTGCATCACTAACTAAAGTTTTGACCTCTCCAAACCCACCTTTATCAATTTTCTCAACAAGATTTTCACCCTCCGAAATATTGGGACGCCTTCTACCTAAAGTTGACTCTTCTCCAGTCCCTTTTTCATCATTCTTAACTTTACTAAACAAGGAATCAATAAAAGAAACACCAATCATTTTAAGATTTTCATCATTTTTGCAAGAATAATCACTAGAAAAAGCTTTCTCTAAAAAAATTCTCTTTTAGCTCTAAGCATAGCAGTTCTTTTCTTACTTTCATCCATAGAAACATAAAGAGATTTAATTGATTCATCTACTTTAGGCACAAAAAATTTCATCTTGAGATTTTCCACATCATGAGCAATTCTGTCAACACTTCTAGACAAATCATCAATCTTATTCAACTTTTCTTCTATGGAAGTGTTGAAAACTTTTTGTGTGTTGATAAATTCTTTAATATTATTCTCAAGATCAGAGGTGTTCCTATTATTATTATAAGATTGATTTCCATAGGAATTACCATAATTATTAGAGGAATTACTAGGAAAAGGCCTAGGATTAAAATTTCCTCTATAAGCATTGTTGTTGAAATTATTGTGAGAAATAAAATTCACATCAATGGCATCACTATTTTTGCTCAATCAAAGTAGACAAAGGCATATCATTAAAATCAATAGGAGCACTTTTACTAGCAACAAATTTCATAAGAGCATTAACTTTATCACTCAAAGAAGAAATTTCTTCAACCGGATTAACTTTTTTACTAGTAGGAGCTCTTTCGGCATGTCATTGTGAGTAATTTGCCATGATATTATCAAGCAATTTGGTGGCTTCACCCAAAGTAATTTCCATAAAAGTTCCACCTGCGACGGAATCTAAAAGATTACGAGAAACAAAATTCAACCCCGCATAAAAATTTTGTATGATCATCCAAAGATTTAACCCATGAGTTGGGCAATTCCTTAGCATCATTTTCATCCTTTCCCAAGATTGTGCAACATGCTCATATTCAAGTTTCTTGAAATTCATGATCTGGGTTCTAAGGGAAATTATTTTCGCGGGAAGAAAATACTTAGTGATAAAAGCATCTTTTCACTTATTCCAAGAATCGATACTATTGCGAGGCAAAGAAGAGAACCAAATTTTTGCAGAATCACGCAAAGAAAATGGAAATAATTTCATCTTGACCACATCATTGTCCACATCTTTTTTCTTTTGCATATCGCATAATTCCATGAAGGTATTAAGATGGGATGCAGCATCCTCATTAGGAGTACCGGAAAATTGGTCTTTCATAACAAGATTCAGCAAAGCAGTATTAATATCACAAGTCTCCACACTAGTGGCATGAGGAGCAAGCGGAGTGCAAATAAAATCATTGTTATTGGTATTTGAGAAATCACATGACTTGGTATTCTCTTGAGTCATGATGACTACACAACAAGATTGCACTCAAAACAGATCTGGCAAGAAAACGGCGAACGGAGAAAGAGAGGCGAATAAACGGTAAATTTTTGTGAAGTGGGGGAGAGGAAAACAAGAGGCAAATGGCAAATAATGTAAATTGCAAAGAGATGAGATTTGTCATTAGGAACCTGGTATATGTTGAAGATCCTCCCCATAAACGGCGCCAGCAATTCCTTTTGATGTCGCTTGAAGCTACGTCGGTATTTACCAAAAGAGGAAGGGATGATGCAGCAGGGCGGCGGTAGGTATTTCCCTCAGATGGCGAACCAAGCAACACAACGTAAACAGCCCCTGCACACAAATAACAACACCTCGCAACCCGACGTGTTCAAGGGGTTGTCAATCCCTTTCGGGGTACGGTGCCAGAAATTGCGTGATGACGGGAGAAAGTTGTAATTGATTGAATAAATAGATCGCAAATAAAATAAAGTGCAGCAAAGTATTTTTGTATTTTTGTTTAATAGATCTGAATAAGAAGTGCAAATAAAATAGATCGCAAAGCAAATATATGAGAAAGAAGACACGGGGGCCGTAGATTTCACTAGTGGATTCTCTCGAGAAAGATAGCAAATGGTGGGTAAACAAATTACTGTTGGGCAATTGATAGAACTTCAAATAATTGTCATGATATCCAGGCAATGATCATTACATAGGCATCACGTCCAAGATTAGTAGACCGACTCCTGCCTGCATCTACTACTATTACTCCACACATCGACCGCTATCCAGCATGCATCTAGTGTATTATGTTCATGGAAAAACAGAGTAATGCAATAAGAACGATGACATGATGTACACAAGATCCGTTTATCTATGGCGGTAGATATAGATCCCGTCTTTTTATCCTTAGTAGCAACGATGCATACGTGTCGGTTCCCTTTCTGTCACTGGGATCAAGCACCGTAAGATCAAACCCACTACCGGGCACCTCTTCCCATTGCAAGATAAATAGATCAAGTTGGCCAAACAAAACCCAAATATCATAGAAGAAATACGAGGCTATAGAGATCATGCATATAAGAGAACAAAGAAACTCAAATAACTTTCATGGATATAAAAAGATATAACTGATCATAAACTCAAAGTTCATCAGATCCCAACAAACACACCGCAAAAGAGTTACATCATATGGATCTCCAAGAGACCATTGTATTGAGAATTCAGCGAGAGAGAGAAAGCCATCTAGCTACTAACTACGGACCCGAAGGTCTACAAAGAACTACTCACGCATCATCGAAGAGGCACCAATGGAAGTGGTGAACCCCTTTGTGATGGTGTCTAGGTTGGATCTGTTGGTTCTGGACTCTGCGGCGGCTGGATGAGTATTTTGTTGATGCTTTTAGGGTTATGGTATTTTTGGGGTATTTATAGAGCAAAGAGGCGGTCCGGGGGGCACCCGAGGTGGGCACAACCCACCAGGGCGCGCCTGGGCCTCCTGGCGCGCCCTGGTGGGTTGTGCCCCCCTCGGGGCACCACCTAGGTGTTGGGGAACGTAGTAATTTCAAAAAAATTCCTACGCACACGCAAGATCATGGTGATGCATAGCAACGAGAGGGGAGAGTGTTGTCCACGTACCCTCGTAGACTGACAGCGGAAGCGTTATCACAACGCGGTTGATGTAGTCGTACGTCTTCACGATCCGACCGATCAAGTACCGAACGTACGGCACCTCCGAGTTCTACACACGTTCAGCTCGATGACGTCCCTCGAACTCCGATCCAGCCGAGTGTTGAGGGAGAGTTTCGTCAGCACGACGGCGTGGTGACGATGATGATGTTCCACCGACGCAGGGCTTCGCCTAAGCTCCGCAACGGTATTATCAAGGTGTAATTTGGTGGAGGGGGGCACCGCACACGGCTAAGAGATCTCAAGGATCAATTGTTGTGTCTATGGGGTGCCCCCCTGCCCCCGTATATAAAGGAGCAAGGAGGAGGCAGCCGGCCAAGGGAGAGGCGCGCCAAAGGGGGGAGTCCTACTCCCACCGGGAGTAGGACTCCTCCTTTCCTTGTGGGAGTAGGAGAAGGGAAGGGGGAAGGAGAAAGAAGGAAGGGGGCGCCCCCCCTCCCTAGTCCAATTCGGACTAGCCCATGGGGAGGGGTGCGGCCACCCTTTGGGGTCTTTCTCTCCTTTTCCGTATGGCCCATTAAGGCCCAATACGAATTCCCGTAACTCTCCAGTACTCCGAAAAATACCCGAATCACTCGGAACCTTTCCGAAGTCCGAATATAGTCGTCCAATATATCGATCTTTACGTCTCGACCATTTCGAGACTCCTCGTCATGTCCCCGATCTCATCCGGGACTCCGAACTCCTTCGGTACATCAACATACATAAACTCATAATAAAACTGTCATCGTAACTTTAAGCGTGTGGACCCTTCGGGTTCGAGAACTATGTAGACATGACCGAGACACCTCTCCGGTCAATAACCAATAGCGGGACCTGGATGCCCATATTGGCTCCCACATATTCTACGAAGATCTTTATCGGTCAGACCGCATAACAACATACGTTGTTCCCTTTGTCATCGGTATGTTACTTGCCCGAGATTCGATCGTCGGTATCTCGATACCTAGTTCAATCTCGTTACCGGCAAGTCTCTTTACTCGTTCCGTAATACATCATCCCGTAACTAACTCATTAGTCACAATGCTTGCAAGGCTTATAGTGATGTGCATTACCGAGTGGGCCCAGAGATACCTCTCCGACAATCGGAGTGACAAATCCTAATCTCGAAATACGCCAACCCAACAAGTACCTTTGGAGACACCTGTAGAGCACCTTTATAATCACCCAGTTACGTTGTGACGTTTGGTAGCACACAAAGTGTTCCTCCGGTAAACGGGAGTTGCATAATCTCATAGTCATAGGAACATGTATAAGTCATGAAGAAAGCAATAGCAACATACTAAACGATCGGGTGCTAAGCTAACGCAATGGGTCATGTCAATCACGTCATTCTCCTAATGAGGTGATCCCGTTAATCAAATGACAACTCATGTCTATGGCTAAGAAACATAACCATCTTTGATTAACGAGCTAGTCAAGTAGAGGCATACTAGTGACACTCTGTTTGTCTATGTATTCACACATGTATTATTTTTCCGGTTAATACAATTCTAGCATGAATAATAAACATTTATCATGATATAAGGAAATATATAATACTTTATTATTGCCTCTAGGGCATATTATTGCCTCCTGGCGCGCCCTGGTGGGTTGTGCCCCCCTCGGGGCACCACCTAGGTGCAACCAGGGCTCATTGCCTTCCTTCTGGCCCATAAAAATCATCGTGGAGTTTCGTGGCATTTGGTCTTCGTCTGATATTGATTTCCTGCAATGTAAAAAAAATGGAAAAAGCAGCAACTGGAACTTGGCACTATGTCAATAGGTTAGTACCAAAAAATGATATAAAATGATTATAAAACATCCAAGATTGATAATAAAACAGCATGGAACAATCAAAAATTATAGATACATTGGAGACGTATCAAGCTCTTGGTCGAGAACTACTCGTAACAAGGGAGCGGCAACCAAGGCCGCGGGAAAAAAAGAGGGCTCGCCGCCTGGCAGAGACAGGCGAGGGCTCCCAGGAGCACCCTAGCAGTGGAGGCGAGTGCTCCCAGGAGCGCCCTAGCCACGGAGGCGAGGGCTCCCAGGAGCGCCCTAGCCGCGGAGGCGAGGGCTCCCAGGAGCGCCCTAGCCGCGGAGGCGAACATGCCGAGCTGGCGGCGCTGGAGTCGTTATCCCTCGACGACATGCCCGATCAGCTCAATAAGCAGGAGGAGTTCATCGACGGCTTGGTGGAGCTGCTGAAGGAGAGCCTCGACGACATGCCCGCTGAGCTCAGTGAGCAGGGGGAGTTGACCGCCAGCTTGGTGATGCTATTGAAGAAGAGCATTGCGTCGGATAAGAAGGCGACCGACGAAATCCTGCAACTTCAGGAGGACAAGGCGAAGCTCTGCCACGAGCTCGACCTGCTGAAGGAGGAGAACATCGGCTGGAAGAAGCTGCATGAGAAGAGTAGTTCCTCGATGAAGATGTTGCAGGCCCTCGTCATGGCATAGAAGGAGGAGTTGGCGAAGCTCCGCATCGAGTACCCGGCTGCTATCAAGGTACGTAATGCGGACGTGGAACGGATGATGAAAGCTCG
The DNA here is from genome assembly GCF_002575655.3 of Aegilops tauschii subsp. strangulata. Classification (NCBI taxonomy): domain Eukaryota; kingdom Viridiplantae; phylum Streptophyta; class Magnoliopsida; order Poales; family Poaceae; genus Aegilops; species Aegilops tauschii. The sequence goes on from NC_053037.3 coordinate 396,271,944, forward strand.
CGTCGAGAAATCCCGCGTCATGGACAGAATGAAGAAGATGGTGGAGGAGACGCGCAAGGAGATGGAGGTCGTGGAGGCGATGAAGAAGCAGTTACGACTCCGCGGCCAGCAACCCTTCATGTAGTAGAGAGCAGCGCCCCAGACTTGTGTGTGCGTCTTCCTTCTTTTTTGGGGATGATAATCTTCCTTCTTCTTTTGCTCCTGTGTTTCTTCTTTTGCTTTGGGTGTTTCACCGCACGTGTCACATTCTCTGCGAGGCATGAATAGAACAATGCTAACGATAATCGGCGCCGTGGGATCAATGACTAGCAAATTAGATCATTTTTTATCGCCATATGGCATTGGGCTGCCGTGTTTCGTGCTCCTCCGTCGTACTAGTACTCCAGTGGAAAAATTGAGTATACCGCACGGTTCTTTGCTCCTCCTCAGGTTGTAGGCAACATTTATACGAGCATTCAAATCATAAGGCCCCACCTTCCAGCAGTAATGAGCTGTCAAATCACAAAGGCCCTCGCCTCTCGTGAAACCGACCAAGCGAGACTGCCCCGCCCTCTAGCCTTTTAAAAAATGTATACTTTTGTACAATAGTAGTATCGATGGATTGCGCCATGGAGCAAAACTAACAAGATGAAATTAAAGAAAAAAGGTGGTCCATATAGAGAGCGCTCGTCGCCAAATTATGCATATAGTACTATTAAAAAAGCTAGTACGTGCTTAAATGGGGTGCTAAATTCTATTAAAGAAATTAGCATACCTATTTAATTCTTGGGTTCTTATTATTTATGCCACTAGTTGTGTATCACTACTCAGTTTTTCCATTAGAAGTTACAAATACTCAAAAATGCCATCGATCCGTGAGATGCTTGCTCAAAAATGCAATTAGATATCTAAAAAATGCCATCATTCCATTAGATGTTTGCTCAAAAATGCCATTAGACATTGCTATTTTCACGTCAAACCCGTTGACCATGTTATATGACAAAAATAAGCCGTTCTCACAATGATAAGTGTGGCCCCACTTGTCAGGAGTAACCTAGTGAATAATTTTACAGGAAAATAAGAACGCTATTGGGATCAAGTAGGCCCCACACTTTATTGTCAATAGAGCAATTTAGAGCGTAGCGGTATCTGGTCCATAGGTATTTATGTCATTATAACATGGCAAAAGATATTTGAGTCACAATAATGGTGTCCAGCACAACACACCCCTCAAATAAAACTAAACACCCTGAAATTCTTTGACAACTAAACTGCTGGCTATATGATGTTGGCCATATGTAGTGTACGTAGATAATGTGAAGAAACGAGTGGTAGTACTATACCAACTAAAAGATGAACTGTAAGAAATACTAGTATGTACGTACTGAAGAGTTAAAGTAACGAGAAGGAACATAACATAGTTCTGCTGGGGGCTCAGCCCAACACACCCCTCAAATAAAACTAAGCACCCCTGAAATTAAACTAAGCAACTAATATGGTAGACACTGCGTTAGAACCACCATGAGCAATGACACTGCCACCTTACTCGGACTCCTCGTCCACGTGCTCGACTTCGTCCTTGTCCCTCTTCCTGTTGGCCGATACTGTCTCATCCTCTCCAGATCTAAACACGACAACGGTGCCCACACTCTCTCTGCTCACAGCTGGTCACAGATCCAGCCGGATCCTCTCCGTCGGGGAAGGTGAGAAGGTGCAACGTTGACGCGGTCGTCCTCGACGACGGCTCTTACCCACTGCCCGCGTGTCCCGATTAGTGTGCCTTGCCGTTCTCTCCCACGCACCATCGGCTAGGGAGGGCCTCCGACCCCTTCTTCCTCGCTGTCGTAGTGTGGGCAGATCCAGCCTCCCGCCGCCCACCTAGCGACATCCCGGCGACCCTCAGGTATAACTTCCTTCGAAACCGGCCTTGCTCAACTTCCCCAGCTCCTGACGTCGCTGCATTTGTATCTTTTACTATTTTTCAGGCCCCCTCGTAGATAGGATCGATCGGCTGTTCGAAAGCCACCAAATTTTTTACTGTTAAGAGGTAAAACTAGTTCATGCACTCAAATCTAGTACTACTTGGTTCAAACAAGGAAGAAAGGGGGTGGGGGTGGGGGAAGATTTGTTACCTGAATCTAGGACTTGGTCGAAAGAGGAAATAATGGGGGTGAAAAGTAGCAGAGACTGGCTATTCAACTGGTCTCTTGGTCTAATAGGGAAATAAAGGGAAACGCAGTACAAACTCAATATAAACCCGATCTATTGGTTGAAAAAGAAAAGAAAGTGGGGACTGGGGGACAAGTCAACAGAGTATGTCCAACACTAGATTTGCTAGCCTCACGCAGTATAAGGTGGCTATACCGAACAAAAATGGGACCAACCCAGAAATCCTGTTCTGATGTTTGTTGCCCGGAGCCCCTCTTATGTAATGCCACTGGTAAAATGTAGCAGTCGCACTGTTAAAAGTAAGGACACGTTAAACCAATGTTGTTTTCAATGTAATGCCTCCAGTAATATGAATCAATGGCACTATTTTTCATGTCCTGCTAAATTTCCCATTAAGATAAGTTGCTTATTTTCGTTAGAAATGCAACTGTCCTGGTCCGGCTACTCTGTCGTGCCCAAATACCAACTCTGTAGCAGCTGTTAATGTAATGTTGCTGGTAAAATGAAGCAATGGCACCATTAAAGTAATGTCGTATTTAACGGTTGTCATAGTTAATCCTAATGCCCACACTAATATCTAGCAATGCTGCTGCTTTAGAAATTGCTACTGTCCTTGTAGGATTGCCATTCAGATAAGGAACATGCTTCTTTTCATTTGATGTATGTTTCATCATTTGTTAGTCATCCTCCTTTCCACCTTTTTGTGCAAACAGAGATATACATTTCACACTTGATCTTAGTTGAACTACACCAATTATATCCAAATTATAGTTGAACATTCCACGAGCTTCACAACCAACCTTGATGTTGCTCAATTTTATTGCAACTAATGAAGAAGAAGCTCTGTGGTTTCGTTTTCTGATGGAAATGGAACCGGGGCTGGAGCCCTTTTCTTAAAAAATGAAGAAGAGGCTGCTAGCTCATGGGACATTGCTTCATTTTAGGTGAACTGCACAAAAAGGTCCCATGAATTGAATCATCCATGTTGGTGACTAGTGTCATCCCTTCTACGATGGCGTTGACTGCAGATATGGTTCCCATCATGAGGTATGTTCCTTTTTGGTCCGATAGTTTGCCAAAGATCCTGCATGTTGAGTCTGCTCTTGTGCTACTGTTTTGGCACTCCATGATAAAGCAGTAATGTTATTATTTTGCACCTTAATCTAGTGGCACTATTAATTTGAGGCAATATTTTGGCACTGCTAGTCCCACTGATTTTTTCTATATATCGAAAGAGGAGGTTTCCTCCGATTTCATTAAAGAAACCCAACCATAGAGAACCATTATTCGACAACATCTCAGTGTAAACGGGCAGTTATGCAACTACTACTAGAACGGACTGAGTACTAGTAGGAGACAAGTTCGCCACATAAGCTAGGCAGGTAGGGGGACGTAGCACCAGCTCGACCAAGTTTGGATTACAACCCAAATGCTACCATAGAAACACCAGGGGAGAAGATAGGGACTGAAAGAGCCAGCTTCAGCATCCCCGTCTAAGCACCCCCTGCCTCCATCCTTGCGACGCACGGTACACCTCATTTGCTACCTGCTCGACCCTAGTGCCACTGATAAAATGAAGTAATAATACAGTTAAAATAGAGCGAGTGTCCTCTCTATCATTTCATTTCCAGTGTAGATAAAGAAAGTGCTTCTCTTTGTTAGTATATGTTTCATCAACTAGTCCCATTGTTAATGCTTAAGCGTTTCTGCAAACTGGGGTGCTTAATTTTAGTTGATCTGCACAAAAATAGAGATTGGAATGTCTCAAGGCCCCTCCTTGTACTACCGCTGTACACTGATGTTCATCATTGGCAGAAGGTGTATCGGGGAGAATTGGGTCGATTTCTAGTATGAGGCCTACCGTATGAGGCGTCGCAGGGCCCATCTCGCCCTTGCAGCATGGCATACTATGATACTATCGCAATATTTTCTTCTATTTATTAGTGTATGTTTCATCAACTAGTGCCACTATAATGTAATCACGCTTTTTCATTATCTGTGCAAATAGGGTTATTCAGCTACATTTTGGTGGAACTGCACAAATGTACGGATGGAACTGGCATATATGCAGAGTGCGAGGTGTGCCAAGTAAAAATTACTGACACCAACCATGCTCCATGCACGCATTGGCATCCACCATCACCAGTGGGATGTGTGGCGCTCTCTGTGGACGGACCTTTCTCGGCAGCAAATCCTCTAGCCAAATACTAGTAGCTTATATTGGCAGTTTTCTAGGGAGTACTCTTTTTTGAAAGAAGCACCAATCTATTTTTTTTTATTTGTACACAGTGTCACAACTTTGACCCAAAGGTCCAGAGCTATTTTAGGGTGATTGGCGTAGTACTCGGAGACTGATTGTAAGCATGATTTTCATTAGCCGTCATACTGATTGTAAGCATGAGCAGATGGAAGATTAGGTTAGTGCGAAGCTTACCTTAAACCCTACCGCCGCCGTTGAAACGAGGCGAGCGTCGATGGAACCGTGGAGAACGGTGGGGAAGCGACGTCGCACCATCCGGCCTCTGCTTGCGGTGGGAGAACAAATACTCCTGTGGCTCCGGCTGGCTCTGCACCCTCACGAACGGCACACCGTACTCGATCGATTTCGTTATCCTCTGGATGCTCGACCTTCGACCTGTATGCCCACCACCTTCGCCTGACTTTCGCCTCGGGAGAATCTGTCTGCTCCATCACCCAGAGGAGATACTCGATGAACTCGAAGGACTACGGCGTGACTGCCGCCGAGGAGTACATCGCTGCCATCTCGCTCTTTCGCATACATTGCCACATGGCCCTCACCGTCCTCGAAATCTCCCACTCATTATCAAACCAAGTTAGGATCTCCTTCAACCTAGCTAACTTTGCCTGGTCGCCGCCAGCGATCTGCCCGATTCACTGCTGCATCCTCTCCATAGATGTCCTTCTGAGAGGTCTGGTGCTAGCTTTGGAAGATGGGAGGAGATACGGTGGTCTTGTAATAGAGAAGAGGGAGAGGCGACACGGTGGTTTTGCAATGGAGAAGATGGAGAGGAGAGGGGTGGTTTTGCAATGGAGAAGAGGGAGAGGTGAGACGGTGGTTTTGGAATGGAGATGATGGAGAGGAGATGAGGTGGTTTTGCAATGGAGAAGATGGAGAGGAGAGGGGTGGTTTTGCAATGGAGAAGAGGGAGAGGAGCGTGCGGCAGCGATTTAGGATTGGACGAGAGGGCCGACGCGCTGTGACTGGATCAAAATCAAAATCAGTTTACCCTTCAATTAAGAAAGCACCCCACATTAACTAGTCTCCCTTTTATTCTGGGTCATAATTGACCATGATTTTCACAAATACAATATATGTTATACGTTGTAAAAATAATATAATTTGAAAGTACATTCAGATACAAACCAAACGATACAATTTTTGGTGACATGCACTCACATTTTTCTTGTCAAATACAGTACATGGTCAAACTTTGACCCAAAATACGCAAAAAAAAATACTTCCAAGACCAGTGCCGCTCCTCTCCTCTTAAACCACCGCCGCTCCTCTCCTGTTCCAATCTAAATCCAGCGCCGCTCCTCTCCCCTTCCATTTCAAAACCACTGCCCCTCCTCTCCTGTTCCAATCCAAAACCAGCGCCGCTCCTCTCCCGTTCTAATAAAAAACCAGCGCCGATCCTCTCCTCTTCCATTCAAAAACCACAGTCGGCGAGTGAAGGTGCTGTGGAGAAGTAGATCGATGGAGGAGTACAACCGATACGTGAGGATCGCAGACGGCGACCCTGTGAAGCTAGCTAGGATGTTCGAGATACAGTCTTGGTTTGACAACAAGGACCAACTAGCGGCGACGGCGACATCCATGGCCAAATATCTGCAACAGAGCGAAAAGGCGGCGATACTCCCGAAGGGAGTCGCGCGGGAGTACATGGAGCTGCTCCTCTGGGCCATGGAGCAAATAGATTCACCAAATCCGATCATGAGGGAGCGGTGGTGGGAGTATCGATCCTAGATGGAGCATCCACGAGAGATAGAAGGATCGAGCATCTAGAGGATGTCGTTTGTGAGGGTGTCGTGCTAGAGCGAGCCAGTGGAGTCTTCGTCGACCGAACCCAACTGCAAGAGGAGAAAAGCAGTTGGCCCGACGACGCTTCCCCGCCATCCTCCCCCTCGCCGTTCACATCGTCTCACGGGGCGGTTGTCTATCACCGAGGATAGGAGGGGACTGCCCCCCGAGCCCAATAGTCGGGAAGGTTGTGAATTGTCGGGAGGAGCTTAGGGTTGTCAATATTTGCAGGTTGTGAATTGTGTTTTGTGTTGTGTATTTTGAGAGTACTTTCATATATGAATGTCTTTTGAATTTCAAATTTGCAGTATTGAGCATATGAAGTATTTTATGAATTCTAGAGATCTATTTTTAGCACTTAAAATGTAGTTTCATAGGAGTATAAAAGTGCAGACAATGTGATTCTCAGAGAAGAAACTGCAAGTTTTAGTTTCAGATAAGAAACTGCAAGTTTTAGTTTCAGATAAGAAACTGCAAGTTTTAGTTTCAGATAAGAAACTGCAAGTTTCAGAGGCAGAGCATTTATATTAACACACCATTTTCAAACAGGGATAACACCATGTTGGAAGTTTTATTCATGGTCGAAAATGGAACTACCAGCCAGTTAACATCATGCTGACCAAGATTCATGCATAGCACATCTTCATATGATGCACAGTCAAAAAGATATGCTATTTTCAAAATGCCCACACAATGTCGAGTGTGTGAAAAACAGAGAAAACGAGGGATGAAGTTTTGGCAAGTGTTGGACGTGGTGTGCGTAGATGACAATGGGGACCGACATGTCAATAATGGCAGAGGCTAAAAAATTGGAGATATTTTCCCTACATCAGGTGGAATCGAACCCGGGCGGAACAGCGGTCGGGTAGTGTCACTTGGCCACTGGGCTAGTTCGGTAGTTTCGATAGAAATAAGGCACTGCTTCAGGTGGTTTGTTCTCGTCCTGCGCCTTTGTGCGCTCACCGCGGCGCCGCTGTTTGCCGTTGTGAACATGCTGAACAAACAAGAGGAATCTGGAGAGGACTGTACGTGGAGAGGCGGACAGGCAGGACCCACCAGGTCTATGGCCGTACGCAAGCAAGTGCCTCATTGAAAAAATACTTCCTCCTAATGCTATACTGACATTGGGGCCCCGGGTTTGTCAACATAGTTACATTTTTTAGGTGCTTCAACGTAGTTACTAAAGGAGATAAATTTACAACGAAGCCGGGGAGCTGGCAGGTATCATTTTTTATCAGTGGGCCAGCAAGTATCAGCTGGGTTGTGGGCTGCCCCGTCTAGGCTTTCTTTTTTAACATGCGCAGCCCACGACATGCCGGTTTGTATTTCCTTGAGGGTCGTCATGTATCGACCGGCCTATGGACCTCCCATCCGAGGTTTTATTTTCCTGAAACATCGGCAACCCAACTTATGTATCTTTTGAAGAAAACGCAGAGGACTGTTCTATTTTTCTATATAAGAATAGGAACGCCAGGTCCAACTTATGTTTCCCTTCTAACTATATTATATATATTTAAATTATTTTATATGTTATTATATATTATTGTTATTGTCATCATATATTTAACAGATACTTACATATATAAGAAAACAATATCCCACATCTTATTAACTTATAAAAATAATTTCTTAACAATACAATCCTGGATTTTTTTACATTAAGGCAACGAAAATCGTGGAGATTGTGTACAAAAGCTTGGTAAGATTTAACGACCAATGTGATAATAAATCACTTATTATTTAAATATATTTATAACAAAATGCTCAGCCCCTATTTATTTTTTGATAACATTGCTGCGCCCAACCCAACATTATAATTAGAACCAGCCCAGCAAAATCGTGTATTTCGAGAAAGTGCAAATGGCCTGTAATTTTTTAGGAAAAAAATAAATGGGCCGAATGGATGCTACATTATTTGTTCAGCCAGCCCAGCAAATTCGTGTATTTCGAGAAAGTGAAACTGGGCTGTAGTTTTAAAAAAATGGGCCGCATGGACGCTACATTATTTGTTCACCGAGCCCGGCAAATGGACTGTAATTCTCAAAAAGAAGATCAAATGGACTGTAAATTCTGAAAAAATGGGTTGAATATGTGCCACAGTTTTGGAGGCTGGAATGTGGGCCAATAGGTCGAAGCCAACGCAAGTCGTTGTCAAGTTAGTCAACAAATGATTCTGACATCGTTAGCCGTTGGATGTGCGTTGGATTTACATCCAACGACCGACATCCATCTTCAATCTCTCGTCTTCTTCCTCCAGCGCCGTCGGGGCCACCTGCTCCCGCCTCCTGCTGCTAGCAGCTCTGCTTAGCACGCTTCGCTCTGAAGCGCTACCCCACCGCCGGCCAGGCCATCCCTCCACCCCTCCACACCTCATGTTCTTCTCCACCGACTGCCGAACCACGCCACACCAGAACCAGTTAACCCTCGTACACCTCTCCATCTGCGACTCCACTCCCGCGTCTTCCCATCTCCGGATCGTTGCTGTCCGGGGCCTCGCCCTCGTCCACCACCTTGGATGCGCTCGACGCGGCGTGGTCAACACAAAAAAAAAATTAATACTCCCCGTGCTAGCTGGGACCCACCATAGTGGGAGGCTGACTTGTGGGCCTACTAAGTTGATGGGGACAGAGGGCTTTATCAACTTAGTCAATATGAACGATACTAGCTCCAGTGACCATACGATGTCCATCCAATGGCCGTAGTGCTTCTTCAACCTCTGGTCTTCTTGCTCCAGCCGCCCAAACCAGCGTCGGTCGTGTCGCCTGCTCCTGCCTCCCGTGGCCGGCTATGCTGCCGTGGAGGACTCACCGCCCCTACTACTCCCACCGCTGGCCAGGCCCTGCGGCGACGGCAGCCTCACACCGCAGCCGAACCAGTGAACCCTCATACTCCTCTCCGCGTGGGCATCCACTGCCGCGTCTTCCCCTTCCTAGGCCCGCCGTCGTCCACCGCCTTGGTGCTCTCCGTGCGGCATGGTCAATGTGGTCAAGGAATGACTTCCATCGGAAGAGTACTGTACGTGGAGAGACTGACAGCTGGGTCCACGGCCGCAGCAAGGAAGTGCCTCCTTATTACACGGAAAATAATGATTCCTCCGCCTGACAGCAGGGGCCCACCAAACGGGCCACCATATTTCGCACAAAAACCTTTCCCCCTTGACTGTTGGGACCCACCAAGGAAGTGCCTGACAGTCGGGACCCACCTGGTCTAAGCGTACATAGCGTTGTCATTCTGGTCGCGAACGTGTACGTACATACTAGTCGATCGGTCTGTCTGCAGGCTGTAGCGATGAAACGTGGCCGAGTAAGGAAGGGCACGTGTCGTAGTAGAGGCGCGCATGTAGCATGTACACATACGTACAGCCAGGGGGCAAGAAAGTAAATACGGTCACTTACGTACATACGGGCGGGGTCTCGAACGCCTACTCGTGCATACGTATGGCCAGGGCTCGTGTACATGGTGGGTCGGAACGGAGAAACTGCATCGTCGTGTTCATCGGGAGCCAACTGGCTTGGACGGAATAGCCGATCAAAACGAGGCCCGGCGTACCGCAGAACGGAGGAAACGGCCTTGTGTTCGACCGCCTACAGTCGAAAGGGAATCCTGTTCACCGGGAGGGGTGTGGCATACCGCAAAACAGAGGAAATAGACTTCTCTTGGACCTCCTATGGTCGAATCGGGGTCCTGTTGATCGGGAGGGGTGTGGCGTACCGCAAAATGAAGGAAACTGACTTGTGTTGGAGCGCTACGGTCGATACGGGGGTCCTGTTCATCGGGAGGGGTGTGGCGTACCGCAAAAAGGGACTCCACGGGCTACTGTTCATCTCCAGCGTCGACCTCCTCCAGCCTCCACGCGCTACTCTTCATCCATCGTCGACCTCCTCCAGCCTCCACCTGCGATTGTTCATCCACGGGCTCCCGTTCATACAGCCTCCACCGCTCCTCCACCGGCTACTGTTCAACCAGCCCTCTCCACGGGGTCCTGTTCAACCACCCCTCTGTTGGGGAACGTAATATTTCAAAAAAAAATCCTACGATCACGCAAGATCTATCTAGGAGAAGCATATCAGCGAGCGGGGAGAGTGTGTCCACGTACACTCGTAGACCGAAAGCGGAAGCGTTTAGTAACGCAGTTGATGTAGTCGAACATCTTCACGATCCAACCGATCCAAGTACCGAACGTACGGCACCTCCGTGTTCAGCACACGTTCAGCACGATGACGTCCCACAAGCTCTTGATCCAGTTGAGGCCGAGGGAGAGTTCCGTCAGCACGACGGCATGGTGACGGTGATGATGAAGTTACCGGCGCAGGGCTTCGCCTAAGCACTACGACGATATGACCGAGGTGTGTAACTGTGGAGGGGGGCACCGCACACGGCTAAGACAAATCTTGGAGTGCCTTTGGGGTGCCCCCTGCCCACGTATATAAAGGAGGGAGGGAGAGAGGCCGGCCCCCGAGGGGCGCGCCAAGAGTATGGAGTCCTACTAGGACTTCCAAGTCCTAGTAGGAATCCTTTTCCTTTTTCGGAGTAGGAGAGAAGGAAAGAGGGAAAGAGAGAGGGAGTAGGAAAGGGCAAGGGGGGCGCCGCCCCTTCCCCTAGTCCAATTCGGACCCATGGGGGGCGTGCGCCACCTCCCCTTTGGCCTACCTCCTCTTTTCCCGTATGGCCCAATAAGACCCATTACTTCTCCCGGTGAATTCCCGTAACTCCCCGGTACTCCGAAAAATACCCGAATCACTCGGAACCTTTCCGATGTCCGAATATAGCCTTCCAATATATGAATCTTTACATCTCGACCATTTCGAGACTCCTCGTTAGGTCCGTGATCTCATCTAGGACTCCAAACAAACTTTGGTCATCAAATCACATAACTCATAATACAAATCGTCATCGAACGTTAAGCGTGCAGACCCTACGGGTTCGAGAACTATGTAGACATGACCGAGACACATCTCCGGTCAATAACCAATAGCGGAACCTGGATGCTCATATTGGCTCCTACATATTCTATGAAGATCTTTATCGGTCAAACCGCATAACAACATACGTTGTTCCCTTTGTCATCGGTATGTTACTTGCCCGAGATTCGATCGTCGGTATCATCATACCTAGTTCAATCTCGTTACCGGCAAGTCTCTTTACCCGTTCCGTAGTGCATCTCCCGCAACTAACTCATTAGTCACATTGCTTGCAAGGCTTATAGTGATGTGCATTACCGAGAGGGCCTAGAGATACCTCTCCAATACTCGGAGTGACAAATTCTAATCTTGATCTATGCCAACTCAACAAACACCATCGGAGATACCTATAGAGCATCTTTATAATCACCCATTTATGTTGTGACGTTTGATAGCACATAAGGTGTTCCTCTGGTATTCGGGAGTTGCATAATCTCATAGTCAGAGGAACATGTATAAGTCATGAAGAAAGCAATAGCAATAAACTAAACGATCCTAGTGCTAAGCTAATGGATGGGTCTTGTCCATCACATCATTCTCTAATGATGTGATCCCGTTCATCAAATGACAACACATGTCTATGGTTAGGAAACTTAACCGTCTTTGATTAACGATCTAGTCAAGTAGAGGCATACTAGGGACACTCTGTTTTGTCTATGTATCCACACATGTATCAAGTTTCCAGTTAATACAATTCTAGCATGAATAATAAACATTTATCATGATATAAGAAAATATAAAATAACAACTTTATTATTGCCTCTAGGGCATATTTCCTTCAGTCTCACACTTGCACTAGAGTCAATAATCTAGTTCACATCACCATGTGATTTAACACCAATAGTTCACATCACCCTGTGATTAACACTCAAAAGGGTTTACTAAAGTCAGTAATCTAGTTCACATTGCTATGTGATTAACACCCAAAGAGTACTAAGGTGTGATCATGTTTTGCTTGTGAGAGAAGTTTAGTCAACGAGTCTGCCACATTCAGAGTTGTACGTATTTTGCAAATTTTCTATGTCTACAATGCTCTGCATGGAGCTACGTTAGCTAATTGCTCCCACTTTCAATATGTATCCAGATTGAGACTCAGAGTCATCTGGATCTGTGTAAAAGCTTGCATCGACGTAACTCTTTACGACGAACTCTTTATCACCTCCATAACCGAGAAATATTTCCTTAGTCATCTTAGGTAACTAAGGATAACTTTGACCGCTGTCCAGTGATCCACTCCTGGATCACTATCGTATACCCCCTTGCCAAACTCATGGCAAGATACACAATAGGTCTGGTACAAAGCATGGCATACTTTATAGAACCTATGGCTGAGGCATAGGGAATGACTTTCATTCTCTTTCTATTTTCTGCCGTGGTCGGGTTTTGAGTCTTACTCAACTTCATACCTTACAACTCAGGCAAAAACTCCTTCTTTGACTGATCCATTTTGAACTCTTTCAAAATCTTATCAAGGTATGTACACATCGAAAGTCTGATCAAGCGTCTTGATCTATCTCTATAGATCTTGATGCCCAATATGTAAGCAGCTTCACCGAGGTATTTCTTTTGAAAAACTCCTTTCAAATACTCCTTTATGCTTTCCAGAAAATTCTACATCATTTCTGATCAACAATATGTCATTCACATATACTTATCAGAAAGGCTGTAGTGCTCCCACTCACTTTCTTGTAAATACAGGCTTCACCGCAAGTCTGTATAAAACTATATACTTTGATCAACTCATCAAAGTGTATATTCCAATTCTGAGATGCTTGCACCAGTCCATAGATGGATCGCTGGAGCTTGCACATTTTGTTAGCACCTTTAGGATTGACAAAACCTTCTGGTTGCATCATATACAACTCTTCTTTAATAAATCCATTAAGGAATGTAATTTTGATATCCATTCGCCAGATTTCATAAATGCGGCAATTGCTAACATGATTCGGACAGACTTAAGCATTGATACGAGTGAGAAAATCTCATCGTAGTCAACACCTTGAACTTGTCGAAAACCTTTTGCGATAATTCGAGCTTTGTAGATAGTAACACTACCATCACCATCTGTCTTCTTCTTTAAGATCCATTTATTCTCAATGGCTTGCCGATCATCGGGCAAGTCCACCAAAGTCCATACTTTGTTCTCATACATGGATCCCATCTCAGATTTCATGGCCTCAAGCCATTTTGCAGAATCTAGGCTCATCATCGCTTCCTCATAGTTTGTAGGTTTATCATGGTCTAGTAACATGACTTCCAGAACGGGATTACCATACCACTCAGGTGCGGAACGTGCTCTAGTTGACCTACGAGGTTCAGTAGTAACTTGATCTGAAGTTTCATGATCATCATCATTAGCTTCCTCACTAATTGGTGTAGGCATCACGGGAACAGTTTTGTGTGATGAACTACTTTCCGATTCAAGAGAAGGTACAATTACCTCATCAAGTTCTACTTTCCTCCCACTCACTTCTTTCGAGAGAAACTCCTTCTCTAAAAAGGATCCATTCTTAGCAACGAAAACCTTGCCTTCGGATCTGTGATAGAAGGTGTACCCAACAGTCTCCTTTGGGTATCCTATGAAGACACATTTTCTCCGATTTGGGTTCGAGTTTATCAGGTTGATGCTTTTTCACAAAAGCATCGCATCCCCAATCATTAAGAAACAACAGCTTAGGTTTCTTGCCAAACCATAGTTCATGCGGTTCAACGGATTTAGATGGTGCCCTATTTAACGTGAATGCAGTTGTCTCTAATGCATAACCCCAAAACGATAGTGGTAAATCGGTAAGAGGCATCATAGATCGCACTATATCTAATAAAGTACGGTTACGATGTTCGGACACACCATTACATTGTGGTGTTCCAGGTGGCATGAGTTGTGAAACTATTCCACATTGTTTTAAATGAAGGCCAAACTCGTAACTCAAATATTCACCTCCGTGATCAGATCGTAGAAACTTTATTTTCTTGTTACGATGATTTTCCACTTCACTCTGAATATTTTTGAACTTTTCAAAATGTTTCAGACTTGTGTTTCATTAAGTAGATATACCCATATCTGCTCAAATCATTTGTGAAGGTCAGAAAATAATGATAACTGCAGCGAGCCTCAACACTCATCGGACCGCATAGATCGGTATGTATTATTTCCAATAAGTCTGTAACTAGCTCCATTGTTCTAAAGAATGGAGTTTTAGTCATCTTGCCCATGAGGCATGGTTCGCAAGCATCAAATGATTCATAATCAAGGGATTCCAAAAGTCCATCTGCATGGAGTTTCTTCATGCGCTTTACACCAATATGACCTAAACTATAGTGCCACAAATTTGTTGCACTATCATTATCAATTTTGCATCTTTTGGCATCAATATTATGAATATGTGTATCATCACGATTGAGATTCAATAAACCATTTACATTGGATGTATGACCATAGAAGGTTTTATTCATGTAAACAGAACAACAATTATTCTTTGACTTAAATGAATAACTGTATCGCAATAAACATGATCAAATCATATTCATGCTCAACGCAAACACCAAATAACATTTATTTAGGTCCAACACCAATCCCGAAGGTATAGGGAGTGTGCAATGGTGATCTTATCAACCTTGGAATCACTTCCAACACACATCGTCACCTCGCCCTTAACTAGTCTCTGTTCATTTTGCAACTCCTTTTTCGAGTTACTAATCTTAGCAACTGAACTGGTATCAAATACCCTGGGGTTACTATGAACACTAGTAAATTACACATCAATAACATGTATATCAAATATACTTTTGTTCACTTTGCCATCCTTCTTATCCGCCAATTATTTGGGGTAGTTCCGCTTCCAGGGATTAATCCCTTGCAGTAGAAGCACTCGGTTTCACGCTTAAGTATAGCTTTGGTATTCTTCACGGGAGTGACAACTTGCTTGTCATTATTCTGAAGTTCCCTTTCTATCCCTTTGCCCTTTTCTTGAAACTAGTGGTCTTGTTAACCATCAACACTTGATGCTCTTTCTTGATTTCTACCTTCATCGATTTCAGCATCACGAAGAGCTCGGGAATTACTTTCGTCATCCCTTGCATATTATAGTTCATCACAAAGTTCTAGTAACTTGGTGATAGTGACTAGAGAACTTTGTCATTACTATCTTATCTAGAAAATTAACTCCCACTTGATTCAAGCAATTGTAGTGCCCAGACAATCTGAGCACATGCTCACTGGTTGAGCTATTCTCCTCCATCTTGTAGGCAAAGTACTGTCAGAGGTCTCATACCTCTCGATACGGGCATGAGTATGAAATACCAATTTCAACTCTTGGAAAATCTTATATGCTCTATGGCGTTCAAAACATTTTTGAAGTCCCGGCTCTAAGCCGTAAAGCATGGTGTACTTAACTATCAAGTAGTCATCATATCAAGCTTGCCAAACGTTCATAACGTCTGCATATGCTCCTGCAATATTTCTGTCACTAGCGGTGCATCAAGGACACAATTCTTCTGTGCAGCAATGAGGATAATCCTCAGATCACGGACCAAGTTCGCATCATTGCTACTAACATCTTTCAACTTAGTTTTCTCTAGGAACATATCAAAAATATAGGGGAGCTACAATGCGAGCTATTGATCTACAACATAATTTGCAAATACTATCAGGACTAAGTTCATGATAAATTAAAGTTCAATTAATCAAATTACTTAAGAACTCCCACTTAGATAGACATCCCTCGAGTTATCTAAATGATCACGTGATCCATATCAACTAAACCATGTCCGATCATCACGTGAGATGGAGTAGTTTTCAATGGTGAACATCTCTATGTTGATCATATCTACTATATGATTCATGTTCGACCTTTCGGTCTCAGTGTTCCGGGGCCATATCTGCATATGCTAGGCTCGTCAAGTTTAACCCGAGTATTCTGCCCGTGCAAAACTGGCTTGCACCCGTCGTATGTGAACGTAGAGCTTATCACACCCGATGATCACGTGGTGTCTCGGCACGACGAACTGTAGCAATGGTGCATACTCAGGGAGAACACTTATACCTTGAAATTTAGTGAGGGATCATCTTATAATGCTACCGCCGTACTAAGAAAAATAAGATGCATAAAAGATAAACATCACATGCAATCAAAATATGTGACATGATATGGCCATCATCATCTTATGCCTTTGATCTCCATCTCCAAAGCACCGTCATGATCTCCATCGTCACCGGCTTGACACCCGGATCTCCATCATAGCATCGTTGTCGTCTCGCCAACTATTGCTTCTACGACTATTGCTACCACTTAGTGATAAAGTAAAGCAATTACATGGCGATTGCATTTCATACAATAAAGCGACAACCATAAGGCTCCTGCCAGTTGCCGATAACTTTTACAAAACATGATCATCTCATACAACAATTTATATCTCATCACGTCTTGACCATATCACATCACAACATGCCCTGCAAAAACAAGTTAGACATCCTCTACTTTGATGTTGCAAGTTTTACGTGGCTGCTACGGGCTTCTAGCAAGAACCGTTCTTACCTACGCATCAAAACCACAACGATTTTTCGTCAAGTATGTTGTTTTAACCTTCAACAAGGACCGGTCGTAGTCAAACTCGATTCAACTAAAGTTGGAGAAACAAACACCCGCCAGCCACCTGTGTGCGAAGCACGTCGGTAGAACCAGTCTCATGAACGCGGTCATGTAATGTCGGTCCGGGCCGCTTCATCCAACAATACCGCCGAATCAAAGTAAGACTTTGGTGGTAAGCAGTATGACTATTATCGCCCACAACTCATTGTGTTCTACTCGTGCATATAACATCTACGCATAAACCTAGCTCTGATACCACTATTGGGGAACATAGTATTTCAAAAAAATTCCTACGGTCACGCAAGATCTATCTAGGAGAAGCATATCAACGAGTGGGGAGAGTGTGTCCACGTACCCTCGTAGTCCGAAAGCGAAAGCACTTAGTAACGCGGTTGATGTAGTCGAACGTCTTCACGATCCAAGTACCGAACGTACGGCACCTCCGTGTTCAGCACACGTTCAGCACGATGACATCCCATGAGCTCTTGATCCAGTTGAGGCTGAGGGAGAGTTCCGCCCGCACGACGGCGTGGTGACGATGCTGATGAAGTTACCGGCGAAGGGCTTCGCCTAAGCACTACGACGATATGACTGAGGTGTGTAACTATGGAGGGGGCACCGCACACGGCTAAGACAAATCTTGGAGTGCCTTTGGGGTGCCCACTGCCCACGTATATAAAGGAGGGAGGGAGAGAGGCCACCCCCCTAGGGGCGCGCCAAGAGTATGGAGTCCTACTAGGACTTCCAAGTCCTAGTAGGAAACCCTTTCCTTTTTGGAGTAGGAGAGAAGGAAAGAGGGAAAGAGAGAGTGAATAGGAAAGGGCAAGGGGGGCACTGCCCCCTTCCCCTAGTCCAATTCGGACCCATAGGGGGGTGCCATCTCCCCTTTGGCATGCCTCCTCTTTTCCCGTATGGCCCAATAAAGCCCATTACTTCTCCCTGTGAATTCCCGTAACTCCCCGATACTCCGAAAAATACCTGAATCACTCGAAACCTTTCTGATGTCCGAATATAGCCTTCCAATATATGAATCTTTACCTCTCGACCATTTCGAGACTCCTCATCATGTCCGTGATCTCATCCGGGACTCTGAACAAACTTTTGTCATCAAATCACATAACTCATAATAAAAATCGTCATCGAACCTTAAGCGTGCGGACCCTACGGGTTCGAGAACTATGTAGACATGACTGAGAGACATCTCCGGTCAATAACCAATAGGGGAACCTGGATGCTCATATTGGCTCCTACATATTCTATGAAGATCTTTATCGGTCAAACCGCATAACAACATACGTTGTTCCCTTTGTCATTGGTATGTTACTTGCCCGAGATTCGATCATCGGTATCATCATACCTAGTTCAATCTCGTTACCGGAAAGTCTCTTTACTCGTTCTGTAGTGCATCATCCCGCAACTAACTCATTAGTCACATTGCTTGCAAGGCTTATAGTGATGTGCATTACCGAGAGGGCCCAGATATACCTCTCCATTACTTGGAGTGACAAATTCTAATCTTGATCTATGCCAACTCAACAAACACCATCGGAGATACCTGTAGAGCATCTTTATAATCACCCAGTTACGTTGTGACGTTTGATAGCACACAAGGTGTTCCTACGGTATTCGGGAGTTGCATAATCTCATAGTCAGAGGAACATATATAAGTCATGAAGAAAGCAATAGCAATAAACTAAATGATCATAGTGCTAAGCTAACGGATGGGTCTTGTCCATCACATCATTCTCTAATGATGTGATCCCGTTCATCAAATGACAACACATGTATATGGTTAGGAAACTTAACCGTCTTGGATTAACGAGCTAGTCAAGTAGAGGCATACTAGGGACACTCTGTTTTGTCTATGTATCCACACATGTATCAAGTTTCCAGTTAATACAATTCTAGCATGAATAATAAACATTTATCATGATATAAGGAAATATAAAATAACAACTTTATTATTGCCTCTAGGGCATATTTCGTTCACCCTCCACGGGCTACTGTTCATCCAGCCCTCCTCCGGCTACTGTTCAACCAGCCCTCCACGGTGTCCTCGTCATCCAACCCTCCACGGGGTCCTCATCATCCACCCCCAACCGGCTCGATGGATCGGGGTCCTATTCATCCAGCGGCAACACCACGGGGTCCTGTTCATCCAACCCCCCACCAAGAACTATTCATCCAACCCCCCAACAACGCTCACTGTTCATCAAGAGGCAGCAGGTTCGATCGGCTTCAGTTAGCAGCAGTAGCGAAGGAATCGCTCGATCGGGTTCAGTTAACAACCAGATCGATCGATCACTTGGGTTCAGTAACGCGTAGCCTGCAGTGCAATCGCTCAGGTTTAGTAGGCGAACGCCTCGCTCGGGTTCTGTTAGAGCCCAACGCCTCGCACCCACGTGTGTACGTGTACGAGAGAAACGCACATCGCTCGGCCCCCGACCACCCACCGTAACCGGGAAGTCCCCGATATTTTCCTCGCCCTCGCTTCTACCATGGTTTTTTCCGTCATGGAGGGCCCAAAGAATGTCATGCAGCTGCGTCTCCAGCCCGCCCAGAATGAAAAGCCCATTTTAAGTCATGATATTTTGTCATAGAAGTAGGAGCCCACCACATCTATGATGATACCGGGTTTTGTAACAATTATCGTCATAGAAGTGTCATATGCATGACAGGAAAAAAATTCGTTCGGCCCAAAATGTCACGGATGTGTTTTTCTTTGTGCCCCCTCCACCGTTTACTCCCACGGTCATATCTGCGTAGTGCTTAGGCAAAGCCCTGCGTGGATCACTTCACCATCACCTTCACCACGCTGTCGTGCTGACGGAACTCATCTACTTCCTCGACATCTTGCTGGATCAAGAGGACGAGGGACGTCATCGAGTTGAACATGTGCATAACTCGGAGGTGTCGTACATTTGGTACTTGATCGGTCGGAGCTAGAAGAAGTTCGACTACATCAACCGCATTGACAAACGCTTCCGCTTACGGTCTATGAGGGTACATAGACACACTCTCCCCCTCTCGTTGATATGCATCTCCTAGATAGATCTTGTGTGAGCGTAGGAATTTTTTGAACTTGCATGCTACGTTTCCCAACAGTGGCATCCGAGCCAGGTCTATGCGTAGATGATATGCATGAGTAGAACACAAAGAGTTGTGGATGGTGATCGTCATACTTCTTACCACCAATGTCTTATTTTGATTCGACGGTATTGCTGGATGAAGCGGCTCGGACCAACCTTACATTACCACGTTCATGAGACCGGTTCCACCGACAAACATGCAACTAGTTTTGCATAAAGGTGGTTGGCGGGTGTCTGTTTCTCCTACTTTAGTTGAATCGAATTTGACTGCGGTGGTCCTTGTTGAAGGTTAAAGCAGCAAGCTTGATAAATCACTGTTGTGGTTTTGATGCGGGTAAGAACGGTTCTTGCTAGAAGCCCGTAGCAGCCACGTAAAACTTGCAACAACAAAGTAGAGGACGTCTAACTTGTTTTTGCAGGGCATGTTGTGATGTGATATGGTCAAGACATGATGTGATATACGTTATTCTATGAGATGATCGTGTTTTGTAAAAGTTATCGGCAATCGGCAGGAGCCTTATGGTTGTCTCTTTATTGTATGAAATGCAAAGGCCATGTAATTGCTTTACTTTATCACTATGCGTTAGCGATAGTTGTAGAAGCAATAGTTGGCGATACGACCACGACGCAACGATGGAGATCAAGGTGTCGAGCCGATGACAATGGAGATCATCACGATGCTTTGGAGATGGAGATCAAAAGCACAAGATGATGATGGCCATAACATGTCACATATTTTGATTGCATGTGATGTTTATCTTTTATATGCATCTAATTTTTCTTAGTACGGCGATAACATTATAAGATGATCCCTTAACTAAATTTCAATGTATAAGTGTTCTCCCTGGGTATGCACCATTGCGACAGTCCGTCGTGTTGAGACACCACGTGATTATCGGGTGTGATAGACTCTACGTTCATATACAACGGGTGCAAGACAATTTTGCACATGCGGAATACTCGAGTTAAACTTGACGATCCTAGCATGTACAGACATGGCCTCGGAACACTGGAGACCGAAAGGTCGAACGTGAATCATATAGTAGATATGATCAACATAGAGATGTTCACCATTGATGACTACTCCATCTCACTTGATGATCGGACATGGTTTAGTTGATTTGGATCACGTATCATTTAGATGACTTGAGGGATGTCTATCTAAGTGGATGTCCATCTCACTTGATGCATATCTATGTTGTAGATCAATGGCCCGTGCTACCGTTCCCTTGAATTTTAATGTGTTCCTAGAGAAAGCTAAGTTGAAAGATGATGGTAGCAACCACACAGACTGGGTCCGTAACTTGAGGATTATCCTCGTTGCTGCACAGAAGAATTATGCCCTTGATGCACCGCTAGGTGAAAGGCCTACTGTAGGAGCAGATGCTGATGTTATGAACGTCTAGCAAGCTCGATCTGATGACTACTCGATAGTTCAGTGTGCCATTCTTAACGGCTTAGAATCGGGACTTCAAAGATGTTTTGAACATCATGGAGCATATGAGATGTTCCAAGAGTTGAAGTTAATATTTCAAGCAAATGCCCGAGTTGAGAGATATGAAGTCTCCAACAAGTTCTACAGCTGCAAGATGGAGGAGAACAGTTCTGTCAGTGAACACATACTCAGAATGTCTGGATATCATAATCACTTGACTCAGCTGGGAGTTAATCTTCCAGATGATAGTGTTATTGACAGAGTTCTCCAATCACTTCCACCAAGCTACAAAGGCTTCGTGATGAACTATAATATGCAAGCGATGGAGAAGACAATTCCCGAGCACTTCACAATGCTCAAAGCTGTGGAGGTAGAAATCAAGCAGGAGCATCAAGTGCTGATGGTTAACAAGACCACTAGTTTCAAGAAAAAGGGCAAGGGAAAGAAGGGGAACTTCAAGAAGAATGGCAAGCAAGTTGCCACCCCCGGGGAGAAGCCCAAAGCTGGACCCAAGCCTAAAACTGAGTGCTTCTACTGCAAAGGGTCTGGTCATTGGAAGTGAAACTGCCCCAAGTATTTGGCGGATAAGAAGGATGCACTACTACAGGTTGCTGCTAATGCGACACTACAATCAGAGACCCTTCGATGAAACTGTGTGCGATGCATTAATCGCAAACGGTGGTGTAAAAACCGTCAAAAAAGGTGCAAAATGTTTGTGATGGAGGATGCATCAAACACGGTTCAGATTTTAGTTGCGTGTGCGATGCAGGTACGGTTCAACTCAATTAACTGTTTGCGATGAGGCAACACAAAAGAAACGGGCAGCCAGATGAAGGCGTGTGCGATATACAACATACGGTTGACTAGGATGAACTGTTTGTGATTAGGCAACACAAAAGAAACGGGCAGCCAGATGAAGGCGTGTGCGATATACAGCATACAGTTCACTCGGATGAACTATTTGTGATTAGGAAACACAAAAGAAACGGGCAGCCAGATGAAGGCATGTGCGATATACAGCATATGGTTCACTCGGATGAACTGTTTGTGATTAGGCAACACAAAAGAAGCGGTCAGCCAGATCAAGGTGTGTGCGATATACGGCATGCGGTTCACTCGGCCTTGTCATCAGTGTGTGACCTCTGTGGCAACTGTTCGCTCCCCACTAGCCTCTTCTTGTATCGTGGAAACCGTCCACCGCCTCTTCGCCTTTCCCTCTCGATTTGGAACTCCTGTCGCACGCTCTTCCTCCCTCCATTTTCCTTCACCCATTTCCTTCTACCATTGTTCGATCGTCTTCTCCATGGAGGGAACAGGCCGGAAACGACCCCGTTATTCTTGCCCCGATCTGAAAGATGACGTGGTGGAGGAACTCATTGATCTGTGCGATATCATCACCTCGGCTAGCATGGCAAGTTCGTTCAAGACCATTCTCGACTCAACCAATAACATCATTACAAGCAACCCAAGGGTCCAGGAGCGGTTTGATCTCCCCTAACTTCTTCGCCGTGACCCTGATCACTGGCGCGCTGACGACGGAAGCCTCGCCTTGTGCAAGTTGATGCCACTTGATAATGATACGTGTGATGTTAAGATGCCATCGCTTGAGCGTAAGGCTTGGGTAGGTGCAAATGGAGATTGGGTTGTTTATATTGGGTACAACTGCGAGTGGGAACTGGTGAATGTGTACACTCGTCACCGGGTTCCACTCCCAAAAATCTCAGACTGCCCTGAAGTTGAGCACACCAGTATTCTACGTACGTTCAAATACGATCATGGTGACTGTCGTCTACGGAAGATAGCAATTTGTTGTGTTCCCAACCGCTCTGGGAATTACATGAACTATGAAGTTGTTGCTATCTTCGACAAGCTTGTTGCCGTCCTTGCTTCCACGACTCGATGGATATTGCTCAAAAATCAATTTTTGTACACGGATGAGTACTGTGATGCAATTCAATACAAGGGTCTTGTGTTTGCTGCCACCACTCATGGCACTGTTTTGCATGGAATCCTTATGGTTTCGGTACGTTTGTCTTCCAGCGTAATTATAATTGTTTCATCCACATGCATGTGGGTTAGCTAGCTAGTTTCCCTTTACTAATTAACCTTGTGTTTCCAAGGTCCTGTGAACATTCCACCACCTATACTTGAAATAATTTATAACCAAGGGGGAGATGACGATGGTGATGATCACGAGCATGAGGACGAGCAGGACCCATATACTCGGTGGCGCCTGGCAACTTACTCCGATGGATCACCTCTTCTTGTCTGTATACAGGGCACTGCTGATGTTAGTAAAGAAGCAGGTGTTGTCTCGCATGGTCGCACTCTCCGGACCTATTCCAAAATCCGTTGTAGGGTATTCGGGATGGATACTAGTGTGCTAGCGCCAACACCTTCTCCCTAGTTCAGTATTGATAGTCTTGTAGAAAACTTGCCCTTCCTTGGACAAAACTATCCAATGATGGTGAAAGGCGATCCAGCTGCTGTTGACACAACGTTACTACCATTTATGAGAAGCAATTGTATCTATACCTCGGACATTGCTATGCTTCCCTACCGTGGCTATCACAATATGGGTATTGAAATAGGTCGCTTCAGCCTGGATGATCAGTCATGCGTTGGTCTCGAGATTGACAGTAGCTGGCCCTTCCCAGACAATCACTTCTGGTTCAAAGCAAGTGTTTCCAACGCCGATGAGTGGTTGAGCTGAAGTTCATTTCATCACTTTATTATTTGTTGTGTGAGAACAACTTTACTTTACTAGAATGTTTTGTTGGAAATGATCTATAATCCAACATGTATCCTCGTTGTCGTTGTGGGTTGATGACTTGCTGTATGTAATCAATGGTACATTTGCATATGCATCCATCAACTCACGCCTGCTAGTGGTGTCCATATGAACAGTGCTAGTGATTTTTAGCTACATATTTTGACAAATCGCAGTGTTACAAGGTTGACAAATGGCAATGTTACTAGATAAACAAATGTCAATCTTCCTGTTTGATAAATGGCAACATACCCAATATGACAAATGCAAATTTTACCCAATTATTTCTACGTGGTTGCACACGGGTCATCCAAAACAACCGTTTGCGTTGAAGGGATGCACAAATCCTGCACTGCGAACGAAGACCATAGCTCTCACTTTGCATACGGGTGTTCTATCTAAAACGTTTGCAATCAAGAGCTGCGGAAATCCTGCTCAGCACATTTTCCCTTGGCTTCCTGGGGAAGCTGTCGGTTTGCATAAGGGTGTTCTAACTAAAACGTTTCCGATGAGTGTTTTATATTTAAAAACCATTGATGTTTTTTCAAAAGAAAATCGTTTGATAAGTCTATACATTAAGAGAGTAAAACGCAAGTTCGTTCAAATCATATCTTTCATTCAGTCACACTGCGAATTTATATTCATATGATCGAGAATTTGAGATACGATATTAAACCCCAAAAAAACTATTTCCGGCGGCGGCGGAGGCGGCGTGCCGCGCCATCATTGTCGTTGTCGTCCTCCGGGATGCCGTTGTTGGAGTCTTCAAGGCAGCACAAAATGTTCTTCACTTGTAAAAATCAAACATCATGTCGTTGCACGATCGACGGGCGGGGCGCGGGAGGACCGCAACTGGCACCGCTGAGAGGTAGCGGTCGACGGCAGCGTCCCATGCCGCTAAGGGGGGCGCGCGCACGAGCATGGGCACGGCGGGTGCAGCCAAACGCATGGGAAGCAGCACCGCGGTGGGTGGAGGGGCGCGCACGGGCAGGGCGCGGGCGCGGCGGGTGCAGCCAAACGCACGGGGGCCGGCGCCACGGTGGGTGGAGGGGCGCGCACGGGCACGGGCACGAGCGCTGGCGCTGGCATGTACACGAGCTCGCGCGGGTCCGCGGAGACCTCGCTGACGCCCGCGGCTTCCAGCTCTGCGATAGTGCTCGACGACCAGCCCGTCAATGCTACAGGGATGGTCGCTGGCGCGGGCGCGGGGATGGGAGCTGGGACGGGAGCGGGGCAGCAACTGCCGCAGCCAGCTCGTTCTGGGCCATGTCCATGAGGCCCGATTCCTCCTTATTTTCTATCTCCTTTGGCTGGGAGTCGACTTCACCAAACTTGAAGACTAGTGG
Organism: Aegilops tauschii subsp. strangulata; assembly: GCF_002575655.3. Classification (NCBI taxonomy): domain Eukaryota; kingdom Viridiplantae; phylum Streptophyta; class Magnoliopsida; order Poales; family Poaceae; genus Aegilops; species Aegilops tauschii. The sequence goes on from NC_053037.3 coordinate 396,297,323, forward strand.
GAGATGATCATTCTGCGCCATGGCGTTGGTGGAGGTCTGCGGGAGGGAGGGGAATGGGAGGCTAACAGTAAGGCCGCCCGTATTAAACAACGGCTCGGGCGCCATTAATGTAGAGGAAGGCGGGCGACCATGGAAGTCAAAGGGCTCGCTTCCCAGTGAGCATGCGCAGCGGACAACTCACACGCTTCCCGGTGAGCCTGCGCATTGGAGGACGGCTTGCACGCCTCTCGGTCAGCCTGCGCACCGGACTCCGCTCGCACGCCTCCCGTTCAGTCAAGGTCAAGCAGCTGTTCGCACGGCACCTCCTATAGCTATTAAAACGAAGACACGTGGTGTCATGTGAATGGTTAACAGAACACACACGATTTGAATTATACAAACGTTTGAGATATTAAAGTGGCAGCTGTTTTTTCAAAATGCCTTTGTTGGCTGTTATTCGAGTGCGCCTTCTCTCAAAATGGACACGAAAAATACCACCGCATGTCGGGTGCCATTCCATGATAGCATGCCAAGTTTCATGAATTTCAGACGAATTTTGGATTTATTAGAGCATGTGCATGTAGTTCAAATTTGAATTATGCACATAAATGCATTGAAAACTCAATTAATGCATAAACATGTCCAAACGAACCCCGAAAAATCCCAAAAATTGACACAACACTCTTGTTTTTCTATGTTGACATGAGAAATTTTTTGAAAGCAATAAGAGGCAATGGATATCGTTTCGTCCCCAAAGGTGGGATGTTCCCTACCGAAACCATCAGGCTTGTTGTGAGAAGCTCTGGTTTGTGAGAAGCATGTCCCCAAACCTGCCTCAAATGGGACAAAAAATTTACCACGGCATGTTGATGCCGCTCCATGATAGCATGCCAAGTTTCATGAATTTCAGACGAGCTTTGGATTTACTAGAATTTAAAAACCAGGTATCTCAATGTTTGCCTCCGAGTGACCGTGGAACGGTGTTTGACATTCATTCCCATTTCTTGCATGGGACCTAAGGATGCAACCAAGGGCACAAATTTGAATTTTTCAACCAATTTATATGCATTAGAGCATGTGCATGTAGTTCAAATTTGAATTATGCACATAAATGCATTGAAAACTCAATTAATGCATAAAAATGTCCAAACGAACCCCGAAAAATCCCAAAAATTGACACAACACTCCTGTTGTTCTATGTTGACACGAGAAATTTTTTAAAATCAATAAGAGGCAATGGATATCGTTTCATCCTCAAAGGTGGCACGTTCCCTACCGAAACCACCAGGCTTATTGTGGGAAGCTCTGGTTTGTGAGAAGCTTATACCCAAACCTGCCCCAAATGGGACAAATTTTTTACCACGACATGTTGATGCCACTCCATGATACCATGCCAAGTTTCATGAATTTCAGACGAGTTTTGGATTTACTAGAATTTAAAAACCAGGTATCTCAATGTTTTGCCAGCAATCAACAGTGCCCTGGTGTTTGAAATTCATTCCCATTTCTTGGATGGGACCTAAGCATGCACCCAAGGACACATATTTGATTTTTCAACCAATTTATATGCACTGGAGCATGTGCATGTAGTTCATATTTGAATTATGCACATAAATGCATTGAAAACTCAATTAATGCATAAAAATGTCCAAACGAACCCCAAAAAATCCCAAAAATTAACACAATACTCCTGTTGTTCTATGTTGTCACGAGAAAAGTTTTCAAAGCAATAAGAGGCAATGGATATCGTTTCGTCCCCAAAGGTGGGACATTCCCTACCGAAACCACCATGCTTGTTGTGAGAAGCTTATACCCAAACCTGCCCCAAATGGGACAAAAAATTTACCATGGCATGTTGATGCCGCTCCATGATAGCATGCCAAGTTTGATGAATTTCAGACGAGCTTTGGATTTACTAGAATTTAAAAACCAGGTATCTCAACGTTTTGCCGGCAATCAACAGCGCCCTGGTGTTTGAAATTCATTCCCATTTCTTGGATGGGACCTAAGCATGCACCCAAGGACACACATTTGATTTTTCAACCAATTTATATGCACTGGAGCATGTGCTTGTATTTCTAATTTGAATTATGCACATAAAATGCCTAGAAAACCCAGTTAATGTATAAAAATGTCCAAATGAACCCCGAAAAATTCCAAAACTTAACACAACACTCCTGTTGTTCTATGTTGACACTAGAAATTTTTTGAAAGCAATAAGAGGCAACGAATATCGTTTCGTCCCCAAAGGTGGTGCGTTCCCTACCGAAACCACAAGGCTTGTTGTGAGAAGCTTAGACCCAAACCTGCCCCAAATGGGACAAAAATTTTAGCACGGCATGTTGATGCCGCTCCATGATACTGTGCCAAGTTTCATGAATTTCAGACGAGTTTTGGATTTACTAGAATTTAAAAACCAGGTATCTCAATGTTTTGCCAACAATCAATAGTGCCCTGGTGTTTGAAATTCATTCCCATTTCTTGGATGGGAACTAAGCATATACCCAAGGACACATATTTGATTTTTCAACCAATTTATATGCACTGGAGCATGTGCATATATTTCAAATTTGAATTATGCACATAAAATGCCTAGAAACCCCAGTTAATGTATAAAAATGTCCAAATGAACCCCAAAAAATTCCAAAACTTAACACACCACTCCTGTTGTTCTATGTTGACACTAGAAATTTTTTGAAAGCAATAAGAGGCAACGGATATCGTTTCATCCCCAAAGGTGCCGTAGTGTTCAAAATTCATCCCCATTTCTTGCATGGGACATAAGCATAAACCCATGGACATAAGTAGATAAAAGGTCTAGCAATTCAAACACCGTCCATTGCCGCTGTGACCCCATTATGTAATTCAAATCAAGATGGAAAATCAAGTAGATCCCACACAGTTTATTATCACCAACCGTGTGAGATGGAGTACAAAATATCTTGGAGCACCGTCGGTGTATAGTACACCTATGGCTTATGCGAGAAGGTGCGTCGGCTATAGTCCACAGTATTACTGCCTCGTAATCTTGAAAATATCTACCCCCTGAAAGGTTTTAATGTTTGATAGCACACGATTAGTATGTGTGGACCGTGTGCGATGTCTGATACTCCCGCTCTGCTTCAGTCCCTTGATTCAAATTTTCAGTAGCCCCGGCATTTTACTCCCGCTTCTGTATCCCTCGCAATCTCAAAAATATCTGCTCGCCGCCCTTGATCCAAATTTTTAGTAGCCCTGCCTTGTTACTCCCGCCTAGTAAAATTTTCAGTTGCCGCAGTATTTCCTCAAACACAACCTTGCCCCCCCCCCTCCACACACACCACACACTCCCCAAAACCTTCGCTCACACAGACACACACCACCCCCGAAAGCATTGGTGTAGGTCGCCGCCATCGCCGGCGCCTCCATCCTCAACCTCTGCCTGTGTGCCGGGAAGCTTGAGGAGCCAATGGCCAAAAAGAGGTTTATCGCGGCCTTTTCGCCCGACGCCGGCGTGGTGGCCGCCGAGGTGTCCTCGTCGTCCTTTGCGGGCTCGATCCGCCGTCGCCGGTCCCCCGATCCGCCCGCCGCCATGCCCCTACGCCGGTTCGAGGACTTCCCCGTCCTCCCTCGAACCCAGCAGCCAACGAGGTCCTACCTCGCGGTCCAGCAGCGGTGGTGGGGGACGTGGGTCGTCGAGATTACATATCGGGAGACCCACACCCGCCGGTGGCTCGGTAGCTTCCACACGGCCGAGCTCGCGGCCATGGAGTACGACCGCTGGCAGGTCCGCTACCACGGTGCGGCGGCTAGGCTCAATTTCCTCTTCGACGCACGTCTGGTCGGCCTCCGATGTCTACTATGCAGCCTTCTTCTTGTAGACGTTGTTGGGCCTCCAAGTGCAGAGGTTTGTAGGACAGTAGCAAATTTCCCTCAAGTGGATGACCTAAGGTTTATCAATCCGTGGGAGGCGTAGGATGAAGATGGTCTCTCTCAAGCAACCCTGCAACCAAATAACAAAGAGTCTCTTGTGTCCCCAACACACCCAATACAATAGTAAATTGTATAGGTGCACTAGTTCGGCGAAGAGATGGTGATACAAGTGCAATATGGATGGTAGATATAGGTTTTTGTAATCTGAAAATATAAAAACAGCAAGGTAACTAATGATAAAAGTGAGCACAAACGATATTGCAATGCGCTGAAACAAGGCCTAGGGTTCATACTTTCACTAGTGCAAGTTCTCTCAACAATAATTGAAGGAAATATGCCCTAGAGGCAATAATAAAGTTATTATTTATTTCCTTATATCATGATAAATGTTTATTATTCATGCTAGAATTGTATTAACCGGAAACATAATACATGTGTGAATACATAGACAAACAGAGTGTCACTAGTATGCCTCTACTTGACTAGCTCGTTAATCAAAGATGGTTATGTTTCCTAGCCATAGACATGAGTTGTCATTTGATTAACGGGATCACCTCATTAGGAGAATGACGTGATTGACTTGACCCATTCCGTTAGCTTAGCACCCGATCGTTTAGTATGTTGCTATTGCTTTCTTCATGACTTATACATGTTCCTATGACTATGAGATTATGCAACTCCCGTTTACCGGAGGAACACTTTGTGTGCTACCAAACGTCACAACATAAATGGGTGATTATAAAGGTGCTCTACAGGTGTCTCCAAAGGTACTTGTTGGGTTGGCGTATTTCGAGATTAGGATTTGTCACTCCAATTGTCGAAGAGGTATCTCTGGGCCCACTCGGTAATACACATCACTATAAGCCTTGCAAGCATTATGACTAATGAGTTAGTTGCGGGATGATGTGTTACGGAACGAGTAAAGAGACTTGCCGGTAACGAGATTGAACTAGGTATCGAGATACCGACGATCAAATCTCGGGCAAGTAACATACCGGTGACAAAGGGAACAACGTATGTTGTTATGCGGTCTGACCGATAAAGATCTTCGTAGAATATGTGGGAGCCAATATGGGCATCCAGGTCCCGCTATTGGTTATTGACCGGAGACGTGTCTCGGTCATGTCTACATAGTTCTCGAACCCGTAGGGTCCGCACGCTTAACGTTACGATAACAGTTTTATTGAGTTTTGATGTACCGAAGGAGTTCGGAGTCCCGGATGAGATCGGGGATATGACGAGGAGTCTCAAAATGGTCGAGACGTAAAAATCGATATATTGGACGACTATATTCGGACTTCGGAAAGGTTCCGAGTAATTCGGGTATTTTTCGGAGTACCGGAGAGTTACGGGAATTCGTATTGGGCCTTAATGGGCCATACGGGAAAGGAGAGAAAGGCCTCAAAAGGTGGCCGCACCCCTCCCCATGGTCTGGTCCGAATTGGACTAGGGAAGGGGGGCGCACCCTTCCTTCTTTCTCCTTCCCCCTTCCCTTCTCCTACTCCCACAAGGAAAGGAGGAGTCCTACTCCCGGTGGGAGTAGGACTCCCCCCTTTGGCGCGCCTCTCCCCTTGCTCCTTTATATACGGGGGCAGGGGGGCACCCCAGAGACACAACAATTGATCCTTGAGATCTCTTAGCCGTGTGCGGTGCTCCCCTCCACCATATTACACCTCGATAATACCGTTGCGGAGCTTAGGCGAAGCCCTGCGTCGGTGGAACATCATCATCGTCACCACGCCGTCGTGCTGACGAAACTCTCCCTCAACACTCGGCTGGATCGGAGTTCGAGGGACGTCATCGAGCTGAACGTGTGTAGAACTCGGAGGTGCCGTACGTTCGGTACTTGATCGGTCGGATCGTGAAGACGTACGACTACATCAACCGCGTTGTGATAACGCTTCCGCTGTCGGTCTACGAGGGTACGTGGACAACACTCTCCCCTCTTGTTGCTATGCATCACCATGATCTTGTGTGTGCGTAGGAAATTTTTTGAAATTACTACGTTCCCCAACAGTGGCATCTGAGCCAGGTTTTATGCGTTGATGCTATGCACGAGTAGAACACAAGTGAGTTGTGGGCGATATAAGTCATACTGCTTACCAGCATGTCATACTTTGGTTCAGCGGTATTATGAGATGAAGCGGCCCGGGCCGACATTACGCGTACGCTTACGCGAGACTGGTTTCACCGTTGCGAGCACTCGTTGCTTAAAGGTGACCGGCGGGTGTCTGTCTCTCTCACTTTAGTTGAACCGAGTGTGGCTACGCCCGGTCCTTGCGAAGGTTAAAACAACACCAACTTGACAAACTATCGTTGTGGTTTTGATGCGTAGGTAAGAACGGTTCTTGCTAAGCCCGTAGCAGCCACGTAAAACTTGCAACAACAAAGTAAAGGACGTCTAACTTGTTTTTGCAGGGCATGTTGTGATGTGATATGGTCAAGACATGATGTGATATAATTTATTGTATGAGATGATCATGTTTTGTAACCGAGTTATCGGCAACTGGCAGGAGCCATATGGTTGTCGTTTTATTGTATGCAATGCAATCGCCATGTAATGCTTTACTTTATCACTAAGCGGTAGCGATAGTCGTAGAAGCATAAGATTGACGAGACGACAACGATACTACGATGGAGATCAAGGTGTCGCGCCGGTGACGATGGTGATCATGACGGTGCTTCGGAGATGGAGATCACAAGCACGGTGCTTCGGAGATGGAGATCACAATCACAAGATGATGATGGCCATATCATATCATTATATTGATTGCATGTGATCTTACTCCTTTATGCATCTTATCTTGCTTTGTTTGACGGTAGCATTCACTAAATTATCAAAGTATAAGTGTTCTCCCTGAGTATGCACCGTTGCGAAAGTTCTTCGTGCTGAGACACCACGTGATGATCGGGTGTGATAGGCTCTACGTTCAAATGCAACGGGTGCAAAACAGTTGCACACGCGGAATACTCAGGTTAAACTTGACGAGCCTAGCATATAACAGATATGGCCTCGGAACACGGAGACCGAAAGGTCGAGCGTGAATCATATAGTAGATATGATCAACATATTGATGTTCACCGTTGAAACTACTCCATCTCACGTGATGATCGGACATGGTTTAGTTGATATGGATCACGTGATCACCTAGAGGATTAGAGGGATGTCTATCTAAGTGGGAGTTCTTAAGTAATATGATTAATTGAACTTAAATTTATCATGAACTTAGTCCTGATAGTATTTTGCAAATTATGTTATAGATCAATAGCTCGCGTTGTTGCTTCCCTGTGTTTATTTTTGATATGTTCCTAGAGAAAAATTATGTTGAAAGATGTTAGTAGCAGAGATGCGGATTGGATCCGTGATCTGAGGATTATCCTCATTGCTGCACAGAAGAATTATGTCCTTGATGCACCGCTAGGTGACAGACCTATTGCAGGAGCAGATGCAGACGTTATGAACGTTTGGCTAGCTCAATATGATGACTACTTGATAGTTTAGTGCACCATGCTTAACGGCTTAGAATCGGGACTTCAAAGACGTTTTGAACGTCATGGACCATATGAGATGTTCCAGGAGTTGAAGTTAATATTTCAAGCAAATACCCGAGTTGAGAGATATGAAGTCTCCAACAAGTTCTATAGCTAAAAGATGGAGGAGAATCGCTCAACTAGTGAGCATGTGCTCATATTGTCTGGGTACTACAATCGCTTGAATCAAGTGGGAGTTTATCTTTCAGATAAAATAGTGATTGACAGAATTCTCTAGTCATCATCACCAAGTTAGTAGAACTTCGTGATGAACTATAGTATGCGAGGGATGACGAAAGTAATTCCCGAGCTCTTCGTGATGCTGAAATCGACGAAGGTAGAAATCAAGAAAAACATCAAGTGTTGATGGTTGACGAGACCACTAGTTTCAAGAAAAGGGCAAAGGGAAGAAGGGGAACTTCAAAAAGAACGGCAAGCAAGTTGCTACTCAAGTGAAGAAGCCCAAGTCTGTACCTAGCCTGAGACTAAGTGCTTCTACTGCAAAGGGACTGGTCACTGGAGGCGGAACTGCCCCAAGTATTTGATGGATAAGAAGGATGGCAAAGTGAACAAAGGTATATTGGATATACATGTTATTGATGTGTACTTACTAGTGTTTATAGCAACCCCTCGGTATTTGATACTGGTTTAGTTGCTAAGAGTAGTAACTCGAAACGGGAGTTGCAGAATAAACAGAGACTAGTAAAAGGCGAGGTGACGATGTGTGTTGGAAGTAGTTCCAAGATTGATATGATCATCATCGCACACTCCCTATACTTTCGGGATTGGTGTTGAAACTAAATAAGTGTTATTTGGTGTTTGCGTTGAGCATGAATATGATTTGATCATGTTTATTGCAATACGGTTATTCATTTAAGTTAGAGAACAATTGTTGTTCTGTTTACATGAATAAAAACCTTCTATGGTCATACACACCAACGAAAATGGTTTGTTGGATCTCGATCGTAGTGATACACATAATCATAATATTGAAGCCAAAAGATGCAAAATTAATAATGATAGTGCAACTTATTTGTGGCACTACCGTTTAGGTCATATTGGTGTAAAGCGCATGAAGAAACTCCATACTGATGGGATTTTGGAATCACTTGATTATGAATCACTTGATGCTTGCGAACCGTGCCTCATGGGCAAGATGACTAAAATGTCGTTCTCCGGAACTATGGAGAGAGCAACAGATTTGTTGGAAATCATACATACAGATGTATGTGGTCCGATTAATGTTGAGGCTCGTGGCGGATATCGTTATTTTCACACCTTCACAGATGATTTAAGCAGATATGGGTATATCTACTTAATGAAACACAAGTCTGAAACATTTGAAAAGTTCAAAGAATTTCAGAGTGAAGTGGAGAATCATCGTAACAAGAAAATAAAAGTTTCTACGATATGATCGCAGAGGTAAAATATTTGAGTTACGAGTTTGGCCTTCAGTTAAAACAATGTGAAATAATTTCACTACTCACGCCACCTGGAACACCACAGTGTAATGGTGTGTCCGAACATCGTAACCGTACTTTATTAGATATGGTGCGATATATGATGTCTCTTACCGATCTATCACTATCGTTTTTGGGGTTATGCATTAGAGACAGTTACATTCACGTTAAATAGGGCACCATCAAAATCCGATGAGACGACGCCTTATGGTTTGGCAAGAAACCAAAGTTGTCATTTCTTAAAGTTTGGGGTTGCGATGCTTATGTGAAAAAGTTTCATCCTGATAAGTTCATAACCAAATCAGAGAAATGTGTCTTCATAGGATACCCAAAGGAGACTGTTGGGTATACCTTCTATCACAGATCCGAAGGCAAAACTTTTGTTGCTAAATTCGGAAATTTTCTAGAGAAAGAGTTTCTCTCGAAAGAAGTGAGTGGGGGGAAAGTAGAACTTGATGAGGTAACTGTACCTGCTCCCTTATTGGAAAGTAGTTCATCGCAGAAACCAGTTTCTGTGACGCCTATACCAATTAGTGAGGAAGTTAATGATGATGATCATGGAACTTCAGATCAAGTTATTACTAAACCTCGTAGGTCAACCAGAGTAAGATCCGCACCAGAGTGGTACGGTAATCCTGTTCTGGAGGTTATGTTACTAGACCATGACGAACCTACGAACTATGAAGAAGCGATGGTGAGCCCAGATTCCGCAAAATGGCTTGAGGCCATGAAATCTGAGATGGGATCCATGTATGAGAACAAAGTATGGACTTTGGTTGACTTGCCCGATGATCGGCAAGCCATAGAAAATAAATGGATCTTCAAGAGGAAGACGGACGCTGATAGTAGTGTCACTGTCTACAAAGCTAGAATTGTCGCAAAAAGGTTTTCGACAAGTTCAAGGTGTTGACTACGATGATGAGAGTTTCTCACTCGTATCTATGCTTAAGTCTGTCTGAATCATGTTAGCAATTGCCGCATTTTATGAAATATGGCAAATGGATAAACAAAACTGCATTCCTTAATGGATTTATTAAAGAAGAGTTGTATATGATGCAAGTGCAATATGGATGGTAGATATAGGTTTTTGTAATCTGAAAATATAAAAACAGCAAGGTAAGTAATGATAAAAGTGAGCACAAACGATATTGCAATGCGTTGAAACAAGGCCTAGGGTTCATACTTTCACTAGTGCAAGTTCTCTCAACAATAATTGAAGGAAATATGCCCTAGAGGCAATAATAAAGTTATTATTTATTTCCTTATATCATGATAAATGTTTATTATTCATGCTAGAATTGTATTAACTGGAAACATAATACATGTGTGAATACATAGACAAACAGAGTGTCACTAGTATGCCTCTACTTGACTAGCTCGTTAATCAAAGATGGTTATGTTTCCTAGCCATAGACATGAGTTGTCATTTGATTAGCGGGATCACCTCATTAGGAGAATGACGTGATTGACTTGACCCATTCCGTTAGCTTAGCACCCGATCGTTTAGTATGTTGCTATTGCTTTCTTCATGACTTATACATGTTCCTATGACTATGAGATTATGCAACTCCCGTTTACCGGAGGAACACTTTGTGTGCTACCAAACGTCACAACGTAAATGGGTGATTATAAAGGTGCTCTACAGGTGTCTCCAAAGGTACTTGTTGGATTGGCGTATTTCGAGATTAGGATTTGTCACTCCAATTGTCGGAGAGGTATCTCTGGGCCCACTCGGTAATACACATCACTATAAGCCTTGCAAGCATTGTGACTAATGAGTTAGTTGCGGGATGATGTGTTACGGAACGAGTAAAGAGACTTGCCGGTAACGAGATTGAACTAGGTATCGAGATACCGACGATCAAATCTCGGGCAAGTAACATACCGGTGACAAACGGAACAATGTATGTTGTTATGCGGTCTGACCGATAAAGATCTTCGTAGAATATGTGGGAGCCAATATGGGCATCCAGGTCCCGCTATTGGTTATTGACCGGAGACGTGTCTCGGTCATGTCTACATAGTTCTCGAACCCGTAGGGTCCGTACGCTTAACGTTACGATGACAATTTTTTTGAGTTTTGATGTACCGAAGGAGTTCGGAGTCCCAGATGAGATCGGGGATATGACGAGGAGTCTCGAAATGGTCGAGACGTAAAAATCGATATATTGGACGACTATATTCGGACTTCGGAAAGGTTCCGAGTGATTCGGGTATTTTTCGGAATACCGGAGAGTTACGGGAATTCGTATTGGGCCTTAATGGGCCATACGGGAAAGGAGAGAAATGCCTCAAAAGGTGGCCGCACCCCTCCCCATGGTCTGGTCCGAATTGGACTAGGGAAGGGGGGCGCACCCTTCCTTCTTTCTCCTTCCCCCTTCCCTTCTCCTACTCCCACAAGGAAAGGAGGAGTCCTACTCCCCTCTCCCCTTGGCCGGCTGCCTCCCCCTTGCTCCTTTATATACGGGGGCAGGGGCACCCCAGAGACACAACAAGTGATCCTTGAGATCTCTTAGCCGTGTGCGGTGCTCCCCTCCACCATATTACACCTCAATAATACCGTTGCGGAGCTTAGGCGAAGCCCTGCGTCGGTGGAACATCATCATCGTCACCACGCCGTCGTGCTGACGAAACTCTCCCTCAACACTCGGCTGGATCGGAGTTCGAGGGACGTCATCGAGCTGAACGTGTGTAGAACTCGGAGGTGCCGTACGTTCGGTACTTGATCGGTCGGATCGTGAAGACTTACGACTACATCAACCGCGTTGTGATAACGCTTCCGCTGTCGGTCTACGAGGGTACGTGGACAACACTCTCCCCTCTCGTTGCTATGCATCACCATGATCTTGTGTGTGCATAGGAATTTTTTTGAAATTACTACGTTCCCCAACAATAATAACATAACTGGATCATATAACTATCCCTCAACATGCAACAAAGAGTCACTCCAAAGTCACTAATAGCGGAGAACAAACGAAGAGATTATGGTAGGGTACGAAACCACCTCAAAGTTATTCTTTCTGCTCAATCTATTCAAGAGTCCGTAGTAAAATAACACGAAGCTATTCTTTTCGTTCGATCTATCATAGAGTTTGTACTAGAATAACACCTTAAGACACAAATCAACCAAAACCCTAATGTCACCTAGATACTCCAATGTCACCTCAAGTATCCGTGGGTATGATTATACGATATGCATCACACAATCTCAGATTCATCTATTCAACCAACACAAAAGTACTTCAAAGAGTGCCCCAAAGTTTCTACCGGAGAGTCAAGACGAAAACGTGTGCCAATCCCTATGCATAGGTTCATGGGCGGAACCCGCAAGTTGATCACCAAAACATACATCAAGTGGATCACGTGATATACCATTGTCACTACAGATACGCACATGCAAGACATACATCAAGTGTTCTCAAAATCCTTAAAGACTCAATCCGATAAGATAACTTCAAAGGGAAAACTCAATCCATTACAAGAGAGTAGAGGGGGAGAAACATCATAAGATCCAACTATAATAGCAAAGCTCGCGATACATCAAGATCGTATCACCTCAAGAACACGAGAGAGAGAGAGAGAGAGATCAAACACATAGCTACTGGTACATACCCTCAGCCCCGAGGGTGAACTACTCCCTCCTCGTCATGGAGAGCGCCGGGATGATGTAGATGGCCACCGGTGAGGGTTCCCCCCTCCGGCAGGGTGCCGGAACAGGGTCCCGATTGGTTTTTGGTGGCTACAGAGGCTTGCGGCGGCGGAACTCCCGATCTCTTCTGTTCCCCGATGGTTTTAGGGTATATGGATTTATATAGGCGAAAGAAGTCGGTCAGGGGAGCCACGAGGGGCCCACGAGGGTGGAGGGCGCGCCTAGGGGGGTGGGCGCGCCCCCTGCCTCGTGCCTTCCTCGTTGCTTCTCTTACATACACTCCAAGTCTCCTGGATTGCTTCTGTTCCAAAAATAACTCTCCCGAAGGTTTCATTCCGTTTGGACTCCGTTTGATATTCCTTTTCTTCGAAACACTGAAACAAGGGAAAAACAGGAACTGGCACTGGGCTCTGGGTTAATAGGTTAGTCCCAAAAATAATATAAAAGTGTTAAATAAAGCCCATAAACATCCAAAACAGATAATATAATAGCATGGAACAGTCAAAAATTATAGATACGTTGGAGACGTATCAGCATCCCCAAGCTTAATTCCTGCTCGTCCTCGAGTAGGTAAATGATAAAAACAGAATTTTTGATGTGGAATGCTACCTAACATAATCATCAATATAATTTTCTTTATTGTGGCAAGAATATTCAGATCCATATGATTCAAGACAACAGTTTAATATTGACATGAAAACAATAATACTTCAAGCATACTAACAAAGCAATCATGTCTTCTCAAAATAACATGGCCAAAGCAAGCTATCCCTACAAAATCATATAGTCTGGCTATGCTCTATCTTCACCACACAAAATATTTAAATCATGCACAACCCCGATGACAAGCCAAGCAATTGTTTCATACTTTTGATGTTCTCAAACTTTCAGTCTTCACGCAATACATGAGCGTGAGCCATGGACATAGCACTATAGGTGGAACAGAATGGTGGTTGTGGAGAAGACAAAAAGGGAGAAGATAGTCTCACATCAACTAGGCGTATCAACGGGTTATGGAGATGCCCATCAATAGATATCAATGTGAGTGAGTAGGGATTGCCATGCAACGGATGCACTAGAGCTATAAGTGTATGAAAGCTCAAAAAGAAACTAAGTGGGTGTGCATCCAACTCGCTTGCTCACGAAGACCTAGGGCATTTTGAGGAAGCCCATCATTAGAATATACAAGCCAAGTTCTATAATGAAAGATTGCCACTAGTATATGAAAGTGACAACATAGGAGACTCTCTATCATGAAGATCATGGTGCTACTTTGAAGCACAAGTGTGGTAAAAAGGATAGTAGCATTGTCCCTTCTCTCTTTTTCTCTCATTTTTTGGGCCTTCTCTTTTTTTTGCCTTTCTCTCTTTTTTTTAAGTCCGGAGTCTCATCCCGACTTGTGGGGGAATCGTAGTCTCCATCATCCTTTCCTCACTGGGACAATGCTCTAATAATGATGACCATCACACTTTTATTTACTTACAACTCAAGAATTACAACTCAATATTTAGAACAAGATATGACTCTATATGAATGCCTCCGGCGGTGTACCGGGATGTGCAATGACTCATGAGTGACATGTATGAAAGAATTATGAACGGTGGCTTTGCCACAAATACAATGTCAACTACATGATCATGCAAAGCAATATGACAATGATGAAACGTGTCATAATAAACGGAATGGTGAAAAGTTGCATGGCAATATATCTCGGAATGGCTATGGAAATGCCATGATAGGTAGGTATGGTGTCTGTTTTGAGGAAGGTATATGGTGGGTGTATGATACTGGCGAAAGGTGCGTGGTATTAGAGAGGCTAGCAATGGTGGGAGGATGAGAGTGCGTATAATCCATGGACTCAACATTAGTCATAAAGAACTCATATACTTGTTGCAAAAATCTATTAGTTATCGAAACAAAAGTATTACACGCATGCTCCTAGGGGGATAGATTGGTAGGAAAAGACCATCGCTCGTCCCCGACCGCCACTCATAAGGAGGACAATCAATAAATAAATCATGCTCCGACTTCATCACATAACGGTTCACCATACATGCATGCTACGGGAATCACAAACTTTAGAACAAGTATTTCTCAAATTCACAACTACTCAACTAGCATGACTCTAATATCACCATCTTCATATCTCAAAACAACCATAAGGAATCAAACTTCTCATAGTATTCAATGCACTTTATACGATAGTTTTTATTATATCCCTATTGGATGCCCATCATATTAGGACTAAATTCATAACCAAAGCAAATTGCCATGCTGTTTAAGACTCTCAAAATAATATAAGTGAAGCATGAGAGTTCATCTATTTCTTCAAAATAAAACCACCGTCGTGCTCTAAAAGGATATAAGTGAAGCACTAGAGCAAATGACAAACTACTCCGAAAGATATAAGTGAAGATCGATGAGTAGTCGAATAACTATGTAACTATGTGAAGACTCTCTAAAATTTAAGGATTTCAGATCTTGGTATTTTATTCAAACAGCAAGCAAAGCTAAATAAAATAAAACGACGCTCCAAGCAAAACACATATCATGTGGTGAATAAAAATATAGCTCCAAGTAAAGTTACCGATGAACGAAGACGAAAGAGGGGATGCCTTCCGGGGCATCCCCAAGCTTAGGCGCTTGATTATCCTTGAATATTACCTTGGGGTGCCTTGGGCATCCCCAAGATTAGGCTCTTGCCACTCCTTTTTCCATAGTCCATCGAATCTTTACCCAAAACTTGAAAACTTCACAACACAAAACTTAACAGAAAACTCGTAAGCTCCGTTAGTATAAGAAAATAAATCACCACTTAGGTACTATTGTGGACTCATTCTAAATTCATATTGGTGTAATATCTACTGTATTCCAACTTCTCTATGGTTCATACCCTCCGATACTACTCATAGATTCATCAAAATAAGCAAACAACACATAGAAAACAGAATCTGTCAAAAACAGAACAGTCTATAGTAATCTGTATCAAACGTATACTTCTGGAACTCCAAAAATTCTAAAATAAATTGGTGGAGAATTTGTCTAGTAATCATCTGCAAAAAGAATCAACTAAATAGCATGCTCCAGTAAAAAGTTTTAGCTAATCTCGTGAGCGCTAAAGTTTCTGTTTTTTACAGCATGATCATAAAGACTTCACCCAAGTCTTCCCAAAGGTTATACTTGGCACAAACACTAATTAAAACATAAAACCACATCTAACCAGGGGCTAGATGGATTATTTATTCCTAAACAGAACCAAAAAGCAAGAAACTAAAATAAAATTGGGTTGCCTCCCAACAAGCGCTATCGTTTAACGCCCCTAGCTAGGCATGATGATTTCAATGATGCTCACATAAAACATAAGAAATGAAACATAAAGAGAGCATCATGAAGATGAATAGAACATTTAAGTCTAACCCACTTCCTATGCATAGGGATTTTGTGAGCAAACAACTTATGGGAACAATAATCAACTAGCATAGGAAGGCAAAACAAGCATAACTTCAAAACTTTAAGCACATAGAGAGGAAACTTGATATTATTGCAATTCCTACAAGCATATATTCCTCCCTCATAATAATTTTCAGTAGCATCATGAATGAATTCAACAATATAACCAGAACCTAAAGCATTCTTTTCATGATCTACTTGCATAGAAATTTTACTACTCTCCACATAAGCAAAATTCTTCTCATGAATAATAGTGGGAGCAAACTCAACAAAATAATTATCATGTGAGGCATAATCCAATTGAAAATTAAAATCATGATGACAAGTTTCATGGATATAATTATTCTTTAGAGCATACGTGTCATCACAATAATCATCATAAATAGGACGCATGCCTTCATCATAATAAATTTGCTCATCAAAACTTGGGGGACTAAACATATCATCTTCATCAAACATAGCATCCCCAAGATTGTGGCTTTGTATATCATTAGCATCATGGGTATTCAAAGAATTCATACTAACAACGTTGCAATCATGCTCATCATTCACATATTTTATGCCAAGCATTCTATGTAATTCTTCTTCTAGTACTTGAGCACAATTTTCCTTCCCATCATTTCCACGAAAGACATTAAAAAGATGAAGCATATGAGGCACCCTTAATTCCATTTTTTGTAGGTTTCTTTTATAGACTAAACTAGTGCTAAAACAAGAAAAAAAAAGATTCGATTGCAAGATCTAAAGATATACCTTCAAGCACTCACCTCCCCGGCAACGGCGCCAGAAAAGAGCTTAGTTGACGGGGTGTGAGTGCCGCTTACCTAGACTCCCCGGCAACGGCGCCACAAAAGAGCTTGATGTCTACTACGCAACCTTCTTCTTGTAGACGTTGTTGGGCCTCCAAGTGCAGAGGTTTGTAGGACAGTAGCAAATTTCCCTCAAGTGGATGACCTAAGGTTTATCAATCCGTGGGAGGCGTAGGATGAAGATGGTCTCTCTCAAGCAACCCTGCAACCAAATAACAAAGAGTCTCTTGTGTCCCCAACACACCAATACAATGGTAAATTATATAGGTGCACTAGTTCGGCAAAGAGATGGTGATACAAGTGCAATATGGATGGTAGATATAGGTTTTTGTAATCTGAAAAATATAAAAACAGCAAGGTAACTAATGATAAAAGTGAGCACAAACGATATTGCAATGCACTGAAACAAGGCCTAGGGTTCATACTTTCACTAGTGCAAGTTCTCTCAACAATAATAACATAACTGGATCATATAACTATCCCTCAACATGCAACAAAGAGTCACTCCAAAGTCACTAATAGCGGAGAACAAACGAAGAGATTATGGTAGGGTACGAAACCACCTCAAAGTTATTCTTTCTGCTCAATCTATTCAAGAGTCCGTAGTAAAATAACACGAAGCTATTCTTTCTGCTCGATCTATCATAGAGTTCGTACTAGAATAACACCTTAAGACACAAATCAACCAAAACCCTAATGTCACCTAGATACTCCAATGTCACCTCAAGTATCCGTGGGTATGATTATACGATATGCATCACACAATCTCAGATTCATCTATTCAACCAACACAAAAGTACTTCAAAGAGTGCCCCAAAGTTTCTATCGGAGAGTCAAGACGAAAACGTGTGCCAACCCCTATGCATAGGTTCATGGGCGGAACCCGCAAGTTGATCACCAAAACATACATCAAGTGGATCACGTGATATCCCATTGTCACCATAGATACGCACATGCAAGACATACATCAAGTGTTCTCAAATCCTTAAAGACTCAATCCAATAAGATAACTTCAAAGGGAAAACTCAATCCATTACAAGAGAGTAGAGGGGGAGAAACATCATAAGATCCAACTATAATAGCAAAGCTCGCGATACATCAAGATCGTATCACCTCAAGAACACGAGAGAGAGAGAGAGAGAGAGAGAGAGAGAGAGAGGGATCAAACACATAGCTACTGGTACATACCCTCAGCCCCGAGGGTGAACTACTCCCTTCTTGTCATGGAGAGCGCCGAGATGATGTAGATGGCCACCGGTGAGGGTTCCCCCCTCCGGCAGGGTGCCGGAACAGGGTCCCGATTGGTTTTTGGTGGCTACAGAGGCTTGCGGCGGCGGAACTCCTGATCTCTTCTATTCCCCGATGGTTTTAGGGTATATGGATATATATAGGCGAAAGAAGTCGGTCAGGGGAGCCATGAGGGGCCCACGAGGGTGGAGGGCGCGCCCAGGGGGTGGGCGCGCCCCCCTGCCTCGTGCCTTCCTCGTTGCTTCCCTTACGTATACTCCAAGTCTCCTGGGTTGCTTCCGTTCCAAAATTAACTCTCCCGAAGGTTTCATTGCGTTTGGACTCCGTTTGATTTTCCTTTTCTTCGAAACACTGAAACAAGGGAAAAAACAGGAACTGGCACTGGGCTCTGGGTTAATAGGTTAGTCCCAAAAATAATATAAAAGTGTTAAATAAAGCCCATAAACATCCAAAACAGATAATATAATAGCATGGAACAATAAAAAATTATAGATACGTTGGAGACGTATCAGCCTCGTTCCGCCGGAGCCAGGGGTGGTGAGCTCAGCTATGGCGCGGGAGGACCGCGAGGCGTGGGAGCGTCTCGAGGCCGAGGCCGCCGCCGAGGCCTACATGCAAGAGCTTTGCAGGTAGCACCGGAGCTCATGGAGGCGGAGCGGGCGATCTTTGCCGGCGCGGAGGGCGGCAAGGTTATCGCGCTCTCCTCCGATGACGAGGTCGAAGGCGGCGAGGACGGTGGCGTGGAGGGCGGCGAGGTTATCGTGCTCTCTTCCGATGACGAGGTCGAAGGCGGCGGCGACGGCGGCGCGGAGGGCGTCGAGGTGGGCCCCGAGGACGAGGAGATCAACGTCGACGAGTGGAGGACTGCCTTCCCCAACGAACCCGACGACGGCACCGGCCCAAACCTGGCTCGCGGCACACCGTACATGACGAGGAAGGATTGGCTCGACCTCTACTTCGACCGAAAGTAGTTTAGCTTAGTTTAAATTTATGTTTTATGTTCGGTTATGCAAAACTATCTATGTTTATGTTTGAATGCATGCTACTTTCGGTTGAACCTGCTTTGAACTTGATCAAATTGAAGTTTACAACCTTAAGTTTAGGGGATCGACTAGAAAAGGCCAAAAATTGCTGGAGTATATATATAAATATCCACTAAGGGTTTTAGTCCTTTAACTTTTTAAGGATCGGCTAGAGATGGCCTTATGACTTGTTTATTTCAGTTCTTCACAATGTGATGCTCTATATGTGCAACTATTTGCCGTGCAGTTCAATTTCATCAATAACAGTTTCAACAATACCACTATGAATTACGATATTTGGTTGCTGTTAAGGATATTGCAGTTAACATGCCTTTTCGTTTTTTTAACAATAACTAGTGTACTTTAGACCTGCACAATACCAGTTTGAATGACTATTTGCTTGTTTTTAAATGTTATGCCTGATGTTGTTAACACACCTTTCCACTTCTTGTTTTGCTTAACTAGCGTGCTTAAGCCTGCACACTAAAGCTATCATTTGTAGATTATGTTGTCTACCATGGATATATTTGGTTGATGTTTAGCCCGTTGTGCTTAACATGCCTTTATATGTACTCATGCAGGACAATATTGAGAACAATGTTGTTTTCCATCGAGGTTAGTTTCATCGCATTGCTTATATGTGCTCACTGTTTAGGATATCGGTAGCTGGTACCATATAGCCTGGGGCTGATAAGGGATTAATCGTCGAATCAAACATTTCACTGAATATATCTGTAATCCATTTATCAGTAGGTTAACTAGGGCCATATTTAATATATCTGAGGCTACATAGCAACATGTATTGTACTGAATGACTAAATATGCAATCCTAGGCTACATAACAACAAGGAAGAGTGTTACCTTAATGTTCTGATGATGTATAGATATACATGTAATAAAATCTTATATAATGGGATGGAGGGAGTGTTGTACTACATCATTTTTCAATTTTTATTTAGCTTCTAATATTAACTCGGTTCTTTTAGGTACATATATCATTGCCAAAGATCCACACTTCGACCCTTTCTGCGTATGGGGCAATGAGATATTCATGAACCAGCATCAAGTGAGGAAACTGATAAAGATTGTTATTAAAATGGGTCAAAAGATGTCAATCAAACTATTTGTTTACACTTTATGCAAGACAACAGTGAACTGCAGGATGGTAAGTAAGAACCTTGTAGCCTTCTTTTTACTGCCCATAATGAGTTGTGTTAGATGACAATGCCTGAATCTTTTTTCTTTTGCAGTGGATCCTGAAGCAGTTTACTCAAGATTACCTCTCAAAAGATTGGCGGCCGGCCATCACAAGGGGTTGGACTAGAGTCCTGCATGCCTTGTGCATCCAGGAGAGCACAATAGGGCCATTCCGCTTCACCTTGTTCAGCAATCGGAATGTTTGTCGCCTCTTTCTTTACCATCTGTAATAGTACAAGTATAGAACCCTGGTTCATCATTCTTTTCCTTATGTAATTCTTAAACATATGTACCTGTGAATCGAATAATGCATTGGTTGTTTGAACCTGATGGATATGAATAAAGCTATAGCCTACTTTCAACTTTAAATTAGGTACAATTTTAAATAGCAGCAATTAAATTAGGGCGAAATTATGGTGTGCAGGTCATTACGGCGCACACGGTTAATAAAGCACAACGTGTGTGATATAAATCCACTACTAGGGAAAACCCTAGTAGTAGCACGGGTTTAATGCCCACTAGTAGCGCGGGACACCGCGCTACTAGTAAGGCGCTACAGCTATTCCTTAGCAGTAGCGCGTGCAGCACGCGCTACTGCTAAGACATATAGCCGCAGCGTTTGTTCACTCCCGCGCTACTGCTAATATAGCTAGTAGTAGCGTGTTTACTCTCCATCGCTACTAGTATTCTTTTTCTCATTTTTTAAATTTTTAGTGTATTTATATGCCGTTATACAAATTTTGGTATAATACCAATTATGAGGTTGTTATATCAATATGTCCATAACAGTGTGTCAAATGAAGGTGGATTAGGTTCAAGTGGAGGCAACATGTGGTGCATGTCAAAAGTATACTACTAATCCAAACTTGATCTAGTTTGGACTAGTAGTACTTTTGATGTGCACCACATGTTGCCTCCACTTGAATCTAATCCGCCAACACAAGCTATTTAATCATCATCATAGTCATTACCACCAACAGTAGCTATTTAATCATCATAGTCATAGTGTAGCACACATCATCATCTTCAAACTCATTCTAGCTAGCTAATCACCACCAACACTAGCTGCGGTAGCTATCTAATCACCACCAACACTAGCTAATAATAATCATCATAGTCATTACCACCAACACTAGCTATTTGATCATCATAACTCATTTCTAGCTAGCTAATCACTCCTGCTGCTCTCTCACAGGTAAAATAGCATAAACATGTGTAGCACTCCTGCTTCATCAAGTTGGAGCATGCAGATGAACCTGTCTCCTAATCGTGGGCTGCGCTTCTGATTGCTGCCCCCTAGTACTTCTCTGCGATCATTCACAATTTTGCTCCAGTCTTTCACTATTAAGCATTCCTCGCTATTAGAAATCCTGAATGCACTAAAGTGCATTGTAGGATATCTTGGCCGTAAGCTAACAATTCTCATGCGACCTTTAGTCTCGATCCAATGAGGCACAACATTCATCGGGAGTCCCTGTTGAAGAACATTGTATAGTAACATACTTAGCAATGAAGTTTAGCTTAAAAAATAATGTATGCAAAAGATGCACTGAGGACAAATAGTAAAAATCTTACCATCTTTCCTAAATAGATGTTACCGTAGTTCAGTACGAACACTATTGGTCGCACGTTTTGAGTACTAAGATTTTTAAGTCCAGGAAAATAATTTGTCTTGACAGTATGAAGATCCTCAAGCCATGAAACATAATGACCTATCTCCTCGCAGTTTAGTTTAGCCCTGGGACAGTGGACGGTCATGTCTACCAACCGTCGGACATGTTTGCTTGAATGGAAATAAGCTATCAATAGAAATTAGTTGTCAACTATTTTTGAATAAACAATATCGAAGACATAAATATGGTTGAGAAACTCACATAATGGTATAACTGGAGGTGTCTGCACATCCACCCAGATGTCTCTATTACCTTCAATATCATCTTCGGGATGAATATCAAAGGTGATAAACATATCAGGCTCAAATGCATAAGCCTTGCATAGTGCTTGCCAAGTTTTGCATTCAAAATAGTTGTAGGTGTCTGCGTTGTATAATTTTGCGTGGAAAGTATAACCATGCTCGGTCTTCAAGTAAACTCTCTTTACCTCCATAGTAGTTTTCATAGGACTGAAACCTATCTTATCCAAGACAAAAACTCTTGCATGGCAGGGGATGCGCTAGTAGAATAGTAAAAGATTTAAATTATAAGTTGAAGCAAATGAAGCAGATGTCATGCTTAATTACAAAAAAAGACTTGTCATTGTGACTTACTGTATCCACTTCGAAGTTCTCGTCCAGCTTGATGCTGAAGCGCCTATCATCATCTAGGAAGATTCTATCGCACAGGCATCGCTCGTCTTCGCAGTATTCACAAATATCGAAATCCTTTTCGTCATCAGACATTTCCTATGTTCATAGTTGAAACATTAATTGAAAATCGATCGAAGGCAACTACCAGGATACTCAACACACAAATCTGAGGCACTCGATATTTCCTACATGTTCTGGCACAAGTCATGCCAAAATTCACGGTAAATTTCCGGCATGACCTTTGCTAAAATAGGACATATCGAGCGCCTGAAATTTGCCGGAACGGAAATGAATCAACACTCCGGCAAAACATAGGCCACTGGGAGGTATAACCTGCAAACATGACCGGCCACTTGGGCAAGCACATATCCTATTTGAGCAACACAAGATATACATTTCAAAATATCTTATAGGACTCATATTGACATGAGCATTCAATAAGCAAACCCAAATCGTAAAATAAATAAGTATTCAAATTAGCATGCATTCAATAAGCAAAAGTAAATCATCTCATGCGTCTGTACATCGTCGAATATTATCACTAATACATTCCGAATAGTATCATACATATAACATCACTAATACAACTAAAATCCTAGCGCACGACAGGTATCGGCGCGTGTGGTGGACACCCAAAGAGAAGGAACCATCACAGGATCATAGCTCTAGTGAGATCCCTGGAGAACCTGCCAGGTATTGGATAACCTGTGCTCCAACGCAAACAAGTAGCGACGGACGTGCGCGTCCTCCTCCCTGACACGGTGACGTACCACCTCCGCGGGGTCCTCGAGCCTCTGGACCGTCACTGGCCCACGCGACCGCCACCAAAGAAGGTTCGGGTCAATGACGGGCTGACTCCTCACCAAGCTGAGCCCCCGGTAGGTAGCGCCTCCTAGTACCAGCCCGGTGGAGCCCAGTCCCGGACATGGCCCATCTGGTCAAGCAGGTGTCCTCCGCCGAGTCGACGACAACGAGGATGCGGGATAGGCATCGTCGACGTCGATGCGGGAATAATTGCTTTAACTAAAAAATAACAACAAATGTGACATGTTCAACTAGTTCTATTAATTCAACTAGTTCTTACTAAAAATAAACTTATTATAAATAAAAATAAACTAGTAGCTAATTAGTACCTAGTTCTTACTAACTAATTAGTACCTAGGAACTACAGCCCTGATTACCATCTAGATTCGTTTCCACGCCTAGATGAACCCTAACTAATTTGATGCAATTAAAATTTGAAGAACCCTAGGCAGAGGTAGGGGAGAGGGAGGAGCAGGCGTGCTCACCTCGGGTGCCTGTGGCGAGGGAGGGGCAGGCGGCGTCGAGGTCGGGGTCGGGGCTCGGGCGCGCGGCGGAGGGCGGCGTCGAGGTCAGGGTCGGGGGCGGCGTCGAGGTCGGGGTCGGGGGCGGCGTCGAATCCGGGGTCGGGGCGGCGTCGAGGGTGTGCGGAGAGCGACGGGAGAGCGCGCGGCGGCCGACGGGCGACGGCGGCGGCGACAGCGGAGGAGTTTGGATTTGGGGGAAGTGGCCGGGGGAGGAACGAACGGTGCGATTAAGTCAAAAGTAGCAGTAGCGCGTTCCGGGAAGTGCGCTACTACTAAGTTAGCTATAGCGCGTTTCCGGATATGCGCTACTGCTATTCCTTTCTCTTTTTTCCCTTTTTTCATTTATTTTTATTTACATTTTATTCTTTTCCTTTCTCCTTTTTCTATTTCTTTCATTTTCATTTACTTTTCTATTTGCTTTCCATTTAATTTTATTTCCTTTACCAGTAGCGCCTTTCTGCGTAAACACGCTGCTACAAACCAACTAGCAGTAGCGCTGTTCGCAGTAGATCGCTACTACTATGTGTAGCCTATCGGCTTAGCAGTGGGAATTTTAGTAGTAGCACGTTTATCTTCAGGCGCGCTACTGCTACAATTGTATCTATAGCGCGGTTTACGCCAATGCGCTACTGCTACTTAGCACTAGCGTGCTTTTTTAACATGTGCTACTGCTAAAGTTCTGTGTATAAGATTTTCCCTAGTAGTGATCATAATCCGACACGGTTCACGGAGAGGAAACGTGTGTAACAATGCACGTAGTTGCCGTTTGCAAAGCGTGTGTGATGTCAGACAGTATCACATACGGTGCGGAAAAACTAAATGTGTGTGATTGTCTACCTACAGTACACGGTTTATAATCATGAACTATTTGTGATGTGCCAGGCATCGTAAAACTCCCGTGCCTGGAATCTACCTGCAAAGCTCCCGTGCCTAGAATCTGCCTGGTTTTAGGTAAAACCACAAAACTCCTACTGCGATGGCAATGCGAGCACAAACGAGTATCAAGGATGAAGCGTTTGGGATATTCGAGATATCAGAAATGGTTATATAGGGACAACTGTATGCATCAAGGCTCCCTATCCCCGACGGTTTCTGGGTCGTGTGGGAAAGACCCCCTTATCGCCGTCACTCACTAGGCGACGGTTCCAAATGCCGTCATGGAAAGGGGTTAAAAACCGTTTGTATAGCACCGACGTGTACCAGTGATGGCAAAGTGAACAGAGGTATATTTGATATACATGTTATTGATGTGTACCTTACTAATGCTCGTAGTAGCGCCTGGGTATTTGATACTGGTTCGGTTGCTCATATTTGTAACTCGAAACAGGAGCTACGGATTAAACGAAGATTGGCAAAGGATGAGGTGACAATGCGCGTCGGGAATGGTTCCAAGGTCGATGTGATCGCCGTTGGCACGCTACCTCTACATCTACCTTCGGGATTAGTTTTAGACCTGAATAATTGTTATTTGGTGCCAGCGTTGAGCATGAACATTATATCTGGATCTTGTTTAGTGCGAGACGGATATTCATTTAAATCAGAGAATAATGGTTGTCCTATTTATATGAGTAATATCTTTTATGGTCATGCATCCTTAGAGTGGTCTATTTTTGTTCAATCTCGATTGTGGCGATACACATATTCATAATATTGATGCCAAAAGATGCAAAGTTGATAATGATAGTGCAACATATTTGTGGTGCTGCCGTTTAGGTCATATTAGTGTAAAGCGCATGAAGAAACTCCATGCAGATGGACTTTTGGAATCACTTGATTATGAATCATTTGATACTTGCGAACCATGCCTCATGGGCAAGATGACTAAAACTCCGTTCTCCGAAACAATGGAGCGAGCCAATGACTTATCGGAAATAATACATACCGATGTATGCGGTCCGATGAGTGTTGAGGCTCGCGGCGGGTATCGTTATTTTCTGACCTTCACAGATGATTTGAGCAGATATGGGTATATCTACTTAATGAAACACAAGTCTGAAACATTTGAAAAGTTCAACGAATTTCAGAGTGAAGTAGAGAATCATCGTAACAAGAAAATAAAGTTTCCACGATCTGATCGCGGAGGCGAATATTTGAGTTATGAGTTTGGCCTTCATTTAAAACAATGTGGAATAGTTTCACAACTCACGCCACCTGGAACACCAGAACGTAATCGTCATAGCTGCACTTTATTAGATATGGTGCGATATATGATGTCTCTTACCAATTTACCACTATCATTTTGGGGTTATGCATTAGAGATAGCCGCATTCACGTTAAATAAGGCATCGTCTAAATCCGTTGAGACGACACCGTATGAACTATGGTTTGGCAAGAAACCTAAGTTGTCGTTTCTTAAAATTTGGGGTTGCGACACTTATGTCAAAAGGCTTCAGCCTGATAAGCTCGAACCCAAATTGGAGAAGTGCGTCTTCATAGGATACCCTAAGGAAACAATTGGGTACACCTTCTACCACATATCCGAAGGCAAGATATTTTTTGCAAGAATGGAGCATTTCTAGAGAAGGAGTTTCTCTCGAAAGAAGTGAGTGGGAGGAAAGTAGAACTTGATGAGGTAATTGTACCTTCTCTCGAATAGGAAAATAGCTCATCACGGAAAACTATTCCAGTGATGCCTACACCAACTAGAGAGGAAGCTAATGATGATGATTATGAAACTTCAGATCAAGTTACTACTGAACCTCATAGGTCAACCAGAGCACGATCCGCACCAGAGTGGTACGGTAATCCTGTTCTGGAAGTCGTGTTACTAGACCATGACGAACCTACGAACTATGAAGCTATGATGAGCCCAGATTCTGATAAATGGCTTGGGGGCATGAAATCTGAGATAGGATCCATGTATGAGAACAAAGTGTGGACTTTGGTGGACTTGCCCGATGATCGGCGAGCCATAGAGAATAAATGGATCTTCAAGAAGAAGGCTGACGCTGATGGTAATGTTACCGTCTACAAAGCTCGACTTGTCGCGAAAGGTTTTCAACAAGTTCAAGGAGATGACTACGATGAGACTTTCTCACCCGTAGCGATGCTTAAGTCTGTCCGAATCATGTTAGCAATTGCCGCTTTTTATGACTAAATCTGGCAAATGGACGTCAAACCTGCATTCCTTAATGGATTTCTTAAAGAAGAGTTGTATATGATGCAACCAGAAGGTTTTGTCGATCCTAAAGGTGCTAACAAGGTGTGCAAGCTCCAGCGATCCATCTATAGACTGGTGCAAGCATCTCGGAGTTGGAATATATGCTTTGATGATGTGATCAAAGCATATGGTTTTATACAAACTTTTGGAGAAGCCCGTATTTACAAGAAAGTGAGCGGGAGCTCTATAGCATTTCTAATATTATATGTGGATGACATATTGTTGATTGGAAATGATGTAGAATTTCTGGATAGCATAAAAGGATACTTGAATACGAGTTTTTCAATGAAAGACCTCGGTGAAGCTGCTTATATATTGGGCATCAAGATCTATAGAGATAGAACAAGACGCTTAATAGGACTTTCACAAAGCACCTACCTTGATAAAGTTTTGAAGAAGTTCAAAATGGATCACTCAAAGAAAGGGTTCTTGCCTGTGTTACAAGGTGTGAAATTGAGTCAGACTCAATGCCCGACCACTGCAGAAGATAGAGAGAAAATGGAAGTCATTCCCTATGCCTTAGCCATAGGTTCTATCATGTATGCTATGTTGTGTACCAGATCTGTTGTGTGTCTTTGCCATAAGTCTGGCAGGGAGGTACCAAAGTAATCCAGTAGTGGATCACTGCACAACAGTCAAGAACATCCTAAGTACCTGAAAAGGACCAAGGATATGTTTCTCGTTTATGGAGGTGACAAAGAGCTCGTCGTAAATGGTTACGTCGATGCTAGCTTTGACACTGATCCGGATGACTCAAAGTCACAAACCGGATACGTATTTATTTTGAATGGTGGAGCTGTCAGTTGGTGCAGTTCCAAGTAGAGCGTCGTGGCGGGATCTACGTGTGAAGCGGAGTACATAGCTGCTTCGGAAGCAGCAAATGAAGGAGTCTGGATGAAGGAGTTCATATCCGATCTAGGTGTAATACCTAGTGCATCGGGTCCAATGAAAATATTTTGTGACAATGCTGGAGCAATTGCCTTAGCGAAGGAATCCAGATTTCACAAAAGAACCAAACACATCAAGAGACGCTTCAACTCCATCCGTGATCAAGTCAAGGAGGGATACATAGAGATTTGCAAAATACATACGGATCTGATGTAGCAGATCCGTTGACTAAGCCTCTTCCACGAGCAAAACATGATCAGCACCAAGACTCCATGGGTGTTAGAGTCAGTACAATGTAATCTAGATTATTGACTCTGGTGCAAGTGGGAGACTGAAGGAAATATGCCCTAGAGGCAATAATAAAGTTGTTATTTTATATTTCCTTATTCATGATAAATGTTTATTATTCATGCTAGAATTTTATTGATCGGAAACCTAAATACATGTGTGAATACATAGACAAACACTACGTCCCTAGTGAGCCTCTACTTGACTAGCTCGCTGATCAAAGATTGTTAAGGTTTCCTGACCATAGAGATGAGTTGCCATTTGATAATGAGATCACATCATTAGGAGAATGATGTGATGGACGCGACCCATTCGTTAGCTTAGCATTATGATCGTTCAGTTTTATTGCTATTGCTTTCTTCATGTCAAATACATATTCCTTCGACTATGAGATTATGCAACTCCCGGATACCGGAGGAATGCCTTGTGTGCTATCAAACGTCACAACGTAACTGGGTGATTATAAAGATGCTCTATAGGTATCTCCGAAGGTGTTTGTTGGGTTGGCATAGATTGAGATTAGGATTTGTCACTCCCAGTATCGGAGAGGTATCTCCGGGTCCTCTCGGTAATACACATCATAAGAAGCCTTACAAGCAAAGTGACTAATGAGTTAGTTACAGGATGATGTATTACGAAACAAGTAAAGAGACTTGTCGGTAACGAGATTGAACTAGGTATGAAGAGACCGACGATCGAATCTCGGGCAAGTAACATACCCATAGACAAAGGGAATAACGTATGTTGTCATAACAGTTCGACCGATAAAGATCTTCGTAGAATATGTAGGAGCCAATATGAGCATCCAGGTTCCGCTATTGGTTATTGACCGGAGAGGTGTCTCGGTCATGTCTACATAGTTCTCGAACCCGTAGGGTCCGCACACTTAACGTTCGATGACGCTTTAGTATTATATGAGTTGTGTGATTTGGTGACCGGATGTTGTTCGGAGTCCCGGATGAGATCACGGACATGACGAGGAGTCTCGAAATGGTTGAGAGTAAAGATTGATATATAGGACGATGGTATTCGGACACCGGAAGTGTTCCGGAGGGTACTGGGTACATATCGGGTCACCGGAAGGGGTTCCGGGCACCCCCGGCAAAAGATATGGGCCTTATGGGACAAGAGGGGAAAGACAGGAGCCACCAGGGGCTGCTGCACCCCCCATATAGGCCACACCAGAGGAAAAGGAAAGAGGGGAAGGGAAAAGGAAAGGGGGGATTCGCCCCCCCTTCCTTCCCTCCTCCCTCTTCTTTCCTTCCCCCTTCCGATAAATAAGGAAGGGGGGGCGCCGGCCATAGGAAGGCCCCAAGTAGGATTCGGCCTACTTGGGCGCCCCTTGGCTGCCCCCCTCTCCCCCCACCTATATATATGTGGGGGGACGCCTCTAGCACACCTCAGCCTATTGCATAGCCGTGTGCGGCGTCCTCCTCCGCCGTTTACTCCCACGATCATATCTTCGTAGTGCTTAGGCGAAGCCCTGCGCGGATCACTTCACCATCACCGTCACCACGCCTTTGTGTTGACGAAACTCATCTACTACCTCGATATCTTGCTGGATTAAGATGATGAGGGACGTCATCGAGCTGAACGTGTGCAGAACTCGGAGGAGTCGTATGTTCGGTACTTGATCGGTCGGAGCTAGAAGAAGTTCGACTACATCAACCGCGTTGTCAAACGCTTCCGCTTACGGTCTACGAGGGTACATAGACACACTCTCCCCTCTCGTTGCTATGCATCTCCTAGATAGATCTTGCGTGAGCGTAGATTTTTTTTAAAATTGCATGCTACATTTCCCAACACATGATGGGGCTATAAATCCTACTGGAGGGCATCCATAGCTCCTTCGATAAGGATCTCGCTAGATTTTTCTGGCAGGCCGCGAACGGCAGCCTGAAGTATCATATGGTCAAATGGGCGGACATATGTTTGCCCAAGGATCGGGGGGACTAGATATTATGGCCTCCAGACGCATGAACGTCCCCATCATGCTGCAATGGGTGTGACGGATCTTGCGAGGCGAGGGCGGCTTGTGGCTGCAACTGCTTCATGCAAAAAACCTAAGGGGTGAGCCTCTCCTAGCTTGCTCTCGCTCGGGGGGTTCCCAGTCTTGGAGATTCATCCAACGGATCAAGGAGGATTTCGTCTAGGGGTCTCCTTCACTAGAGGAAATGGGGAAGGAACCCAATTCTGGCTGGATCCTTGGGTGCGCGGCGAGCCATTTTGGGTGAGCTTCCTTGGTCTCTTCGCTATCTGCGTGGACCCGATGCTCCTGGTCTCCGCGGCATCTCATGATTGGTAGTGGAACATCCCGTTCTGTTGCACATTTGGGCAGGTGGAAACTAAGGGATGGGCTAGATTGCAGGTTGTCCTCCCGCCGATGTTGCTGGATTATCCAGACACTGTTTCATGGAGCCTCACTCCTTCGGGTGAGTTCTCGGTGAGCTCGGCTTACCAGGCACTATGCCGGTCGCCCATCATCCCCTGGCTTTCCCCTATGTGGAAGGCACCACTGCCCTTGAAGATTAAGTTTTTTGTGTGGCGACTACTACGAGACTGCATTCCCTCGGGGACTGAGGTGCTTAAGTGGCATGGCCCGGGTGATGGCTTGTGCCCCCTCTGTGCAGTCCCGAAACGGGGACTCACATCCTATTCTCATGCACGGCAGCATGGGTTCTCTGGACTTTTGTCCGCGAGGCTCTGGGGCCCCACTGGGAGGCCCTGGACTTTGCGGAGTTCCTTCAGGACAGAGCTACATAGCCCGAGCGGCGTCGCCGCTTATTCTGGCTAATCTTTGCAGGGATGTCCTGGACGTCGTGGACGACACGTAATAAAATGGTGATTGAGCGGGTCTTTCTGCGGCAGGCCTCTGACTCCTTGAAATTCCTTGCTTTTTTTGCAGCACTGGCAGCCAATCTCTAGACATCGTCTCGGGCTCATGCTGGATACGCTTCTGACTACCGCGTGTCGCCTATCCTCTTCGTAGGGCCCCTGTAGGGCGCCACTCGATGTTTTTTTCTTCTTATTTCTCTTTTGCTTTTTTGGGCGTGATTATGTTGTTTGCCCGGTCGTATTTGCTATGACGTTTCGATGTTGGTTGTATGGATGGTTGATTTATTTATAAAGCGGGGTGAAAACCTATTTTGAGAGAGAGGGATACTCAGTCGTTTACTCTAAATTCTGGGGATCAACTAGAAATGCCCTAAGGGATTTTTTTTTTCTGTATATGAATCCTACCCTATAAAATTTCTTCAAATCAAATCAAACCAAATCAAAGGAGGCCACGTTGAGTGGACAGAGGCAAGAAGGTGCGCATAAATTGGACAGGCGCCACGCCAGGCAGGGGGACGCATTACTGCGTTTTTGAGGGGGCGATTGAAGCGGCAGCATATCAGTCGGAGGTTATTTCTCGGGATTTCTCCGACTTTTCGAAAAATCTCGTTTTCCCCTTCGTCTCCTCCTTTCCTGCACCCGCCGCACCGCACTCTCCCCTCGTATGGAATAAAACCCTCCTCCGCCCGTTTTCCACCGCCCGCCCGCCGCCGCCCGGCGGCACCAACCATGCCGAACGGCCCGATAATCATCGACCGGGCCCAAATGCCCCTCGACTCGCCGCCGGCGGAGGTCGAGATCATCGCCTCCTCCTCTCCGCGTGTGACGCCGCAGCCCCCTGCGGCGAGCGATGGCGCTTCCGACGGTGGTGAGGGGGATCCGGATGAGTTCAAGAGATTCACTGATGAAAAACTGGAGGAAAGGATCAAGCACTGGAGCGGTAACCCGACCCTATCCGTACCTGACGGCGGCGAGAAGATGCGTAAGTTCCTCTGCAGGATGAAGAAAGAGCTTGATCGCCGCCGCGCTGCCGGGCCGAGGAAGGTGAGTATAATGTGGGCTCTGCATAATCGTTTCACGGGGATTTTCTCCAAACCGCGTGCTTTTGCCCCAATCTGAATTCGTGTATGTGAGGATTATCGATGGTTGTGTTGCAAAGGTGAAATCGCGGGTGACCAAAGGGGGTGTGTTATCAGCTGATCTGCGTTTCTACCTCTTCGTGACAGGAAGTTTGTTTTGTTTCAGTAATTAAATTCTAAATGCTGGCTAGTAGTTTAGCCTTGGGTGATGTCCAATTTATAATGTTAGGTAGCGATTCAGGTGCCTATTGTCAGTCAAGTAATTTCTTGTCAGAGATAGCTATGTATTCAGTGTGATGAGTGATATTAGGATTGATAATTTCATAGAAGTCGTCAAATTTGGGTTTGTAGTTTACTACTTGATGCCCCACTTTCAATAGCCTCATTCTCTTGATTAACTGCAGATTTGTGCTCTTCCCTTTTGTATTCAGTTAAGGAAAGTATATGTTTTCTTGTTTGTGAAAGTGGGATGCTGGAAGTTCTAACCCATGGTTGCAGACTTGTGCAATTAAGTTGGCACATAAGCAGCTTCTGCCAAACATTGTTTTTGATGGAAAGAAAAATGAGACCATAGGGGGAAGGACCCCTCGGCCTTTGATTATAGAAGCAAGAATATTGGTTGAAATATTAGCTCCCTGCGCGGGATCGAACCCGGCTGGCTTGGAATGCTTGACAGTGCCCCTACCACTGAGCTAGTGCTCAGTTCACTGTGCCAAACGTCTTCTGTTCCACGATGTATCATTTTTATCTTGAATGTGTTCGAAACATCACTTCTTTGGTGTTATGGGCATGTGAATGAGATATTGTGTCTTCACAATCAGGGCAACTAACAAGGAATTTAATAATATTTCTGAACAATTTACTTTTGCTATGTTCTATGGTGGTATTATTGGGCCGTCCTAATATATTCCTATTTGTGAGCATACTTTTATTGAATGATTTGTCAGCATATTTCATCCATGCCCTTACTTTGTGGTTTTCATTAATTATTGTAGGTTGACACGGGTCGGAGACAGTCAGCGCAGACACCCAGTGGGGATGATCCCTACACCTTCAGTAAGCTTTATTATTTCTGTTTAGTTGTTTATGCAATGCACGTCGGTAGAATATCAGGGAAAAAAGTTGAGTGTACGCCTAGGCGCGCTTAAGCTCTGAGTGGAGGCCTACCGCTTCGCTTTTGGGGTAAGCGCTGAAAAAAGCGCTCGGACGCCTAGGGTTAGATGAAGGAGAACCGAGTGAGACAAACAGAGGAGAGCAAGGCGACATTGCGCCGCCAGATCTGGGGCTTTCTTCCCCGACCTCACCACCCATCTTCCCCAACCTAGTGCCGCTGGACCTTGAGCTCCCCTTCCCCGACCTCGCCACCAGTCCTTCCCCCTCTCCCCCGATCACGGACTCCTCCTCGTCTAGGCTGGAGCCTGGTGGCTTCTCTTCCCCAACCTCGAGTTACTCCTCGTCTCTTCTTTCCCAACATAATTGCTATTTTACATTTATACTCCCTCCGTTCCCAAATATAAGTCTTTCTAGAGATTTCAACAGGTGACTACATACGGAGCAAAATGAGTGAATCTACACACTAAAATATGTCTACATGCATCCGTATATTATATTCCATTTGAAATGTCTACAAAGACTTATATTTAGGAACGGA
This sequence comes from Aegilops tauschii subsp. strangulata, assembly GCF_002575655.3. NCBI lineage: Eukaryota > Viridiplantae > Streptophyta > Magnoliopsida > Poales > Poaceae > Aegilops > Aegilops tauschii. The sequence goes on from NC_053037.3 coordinate 396,331,114, forward strand.
GGGAGTACATGCCTTGCATGCTTTGAAAAATGATTTTTTTGTGTGCCCTTGTTCCTGTCCATATGACATCCATACAGAACGGTTAAGCACGCCTAGGCGCTGCTTAAGCTGTTATTGCACTATAAGCGGAGGCAAAACGCTCTCTCAGCGCCTAGCGCTTAAAAAACCCTCAAGTAATATCAGATACATATGCTGTTTTGTTTTCTTGTACCCATCTGATGGCCACCTGAAACCCATAGGGATAACTGCCATGTAGAAGAAGGCCAGATGGCATGGTTTGAAGGTGATTTGGGCATTGGAGGGGGGTGTTAAACTATTGGCTAATTCAATATTCTTGTTTTAATGAACACATGCTATCCCAATCTCTCAAACAGAATACATAAACAGTACCGAGACTTGGTTATCGTTCATGGTTTCTGATGCTAGACGTTGTTAAGACTTAAGAGGAAGTAGCTACTAGCTAGCATATAGCTGAATTTAGATTTGGACTTTCTAGGAAGTTCTTATAATGGATAGTGGTGGTCAACTGATTTCATTATGTTGTATACTGCTCGACAAGATATGGATGTTTCCTTACATGGGAGGGAGCATAGATGCTTCAGGCTCTAGACAGTCTGTTTACAAGGTCAACAAACACCTATGGTACCATGTTTCCAGCATAATCATATTTTGTTGATATAAAAAATGCACGTCCCTTTTGGATATTTCAATGGCATAATGCACCTGATCAGTAAGCATTAGGATTCATTTATTAGGTCTTCCTTTTGGTGGTTGGTCGATCTAAGACCTTCCTTTTTCCTGCCTTCAACTGTCTGATGGGTGCCACTTATGTTTTATCAGTCATCAATGTACCTTTGCCATTTCTTTTGCAGAGGAAAGTGACCATATCAACTGCAGCAGGTTTTCTGATAAATGGCATTGCCATGGCAAGGTATGCATTTTAGTGTCCTCACTCCTAGTTTTGTATGTCACGATACTATTGTGGTTAGTATTTACAAACGTTTTGACAGCTTTCCTGGTTATATGTAGGGCGAAGCAGCATTCGCTGATGAGCTAGGCCATTTTAACACAAGCAAACGTGCTTCCCAAGTGAAAGATCGGAAAAGAGCAACGAACACAGTGAATCATCAACCAAAAAGGCGTAGAGTTTCTCAAAATATTGCTGACAAGAAACATTTAGATACAAATGGTAGGAAGTTAGGTATGAAGATCTGTACAGAAGATCAACAGAAAAATAACTCTGTTGAGCCAAAGGGCATGTCCACTAAACTACGCACAGAAGATCGCACTTCTGGGAGTTCGACCAAGAGGTATTCACTCCTGTTTGCTGATCCAATTCATCTGTTCTTTTACCTTTATTAGTTGTATGAGCTATATTATCTCTTCTTTAGTTGTCGTCTATTTTGCTTATGCGTCTGAGACTTTTCACTTTGTTCTTGTTGTACAACATTTATGACTTGTCATTTTGCTTGTGCGTGTCTTCATTTGTTGATTTATTTCTCTTTCTATTGCCACTCTGTCAGCTACACTATCTTGTGTTCCATTTATAAATAAACTTCAATATAAATAATCCTGGTGTCTTTCTGATTTCATAGACACTGGTATCTTTGTTTTGTTTGTGTCTCCGGAGGGCTGTTATCATTATTAGAGACTTTAAAGATTATGTCCTGTCATTGCAGCAATTGGCATGCTAAGCACATCTATCTTCAATGCTATATCTTCTTTGTGTAGTCCATAACGTCACCATTAGCTGTTGGTGGAAGGTAGTGAAATAATGAAACAGTGGTCTTATAACATGCATATACGACTCTGGAGCCCTCATAGCCAGCTATTTGGATTAACCTGATGGAGTCGCCATGTGGGAATAAGTTTGCCTTATCTTTTCTAATTTATAAGAGGAACATAGTTGCATCTGAATAATTCTTATAAGTAACATCCGTCTTTAAAACCACTATATGTGGTATAAACCCCGGATCGTGACTGTAGATTGTAGTTGTGCTGGATGGGAGGCCAGGGTTTGTAGCCATGGTGTACCACAGCTCTTGGGTGAGGGCTTGGGCTCCTGTTGGTATGTGGTACCCCACATAACATTTTGTTTCTCTGATAAATTATTCTGAGTGCAGGTGGGACCATTCCAAGAATCATACCTACCAATACCGGAGGTTAAATAGAAGAAACGAAAAGAAGGTGAGTATGCTGCCAGCTGTTTCACCTTTTTCTTTGACTGTTCTGTGGTATTGTTTTTTCCATTCCCTCCTTATGAAAATGAAATTCATTATCAGAACTAAAATTGCTATCCGCATCTAGCGTTATAGTACTTATCATGGTGTAACATTATGAGTACAAATGCAAAGGTTGTTCCTGTTATTTCATCCAACATGTTTTCTGAATAATAAATCTTTTTTAGCATAAACAGTAGAGAAGGCCACCACTATAAATAATAAATCTATCGAGTTAAAACCTAGATCTGCCAAATACAAATACTGGTCATCAAATCATTTACAGTGTTTGGATTTGATTCACTGAGAAGATCGTCATTGATGCTTGAATACTTCATCATTATCATTAATTTCATTAATCTTAGCTGCAAATGTTTGACATGAATTAAGACTTCTACATATGTATTCCAATCATGCTCTTATCTTTGTCAGGAAGTAGTTCTCTTGGATGACGAGGATACAGAACTCTTGGATGACGAGGATACAGAACCTTCTAAATCAGTTGATGTCGAGATTGTTAATATATGGTAAATTGGTAACACAATAAGTGATAATGTTTCTGCCTGTTAACATTTCATCACTATGACCATTTATATGCTTAATTAATCAAATTGGATTTCTGTAGGGACAAATCACAGATCTACTATCCGTCGAGGTAAGAATCATGTATTGTTAGAGGTATTGACAGAGGGATTCTCCGCCCATACTAATGTCTACTACTGTCTACAGGACTGATCCGGAAACTGTCGAGCTGACATATTCTGACATAAAATGTCTTGACCCCGAAGTTTTTTTAAAATCACCTGTCATAAACTTTTACATCCAGTAAGTAATATATTCATTCTCTTTTCTGCTTGTGACATTATCTTCCTCTTTCTTCTGTTAGTAAGTTCAACGTCCAAGTGCTCACATGCAGCTGTTGGAAAGTTTGCATGGGTATGACTGAACTGCATTTATTTATAGATGTCTTTTTTCTTTTCTTATTATATGCAGTTCTTACCTTAGATGCCACTTAAGGACTATCAAATGTTATGTAGAATTAGAAAAGTACGTTATGTGATGTACTCACTCTATCACTGAGCTACTACAGGGAATTATCAGTACCAACAGACTAGTTAATGAATGCGTGGTTGAAAGACATATTTGATGTGTATAAAGGACTAAAAGTGCAAAAGTGTATCCGGTCAAATGATTCATGACGTGTCAACATCTCACATTTACTGTGATGTGTTCCCTTCAAGATCGAATGTCGGCGTTGTATTTGTTTTTCTAGTTTGGATGGTTTAGCTGAATAAGCATAAAAAATTCGATCATATGCTTTCTAGTCCCTCCGTCCCATAATATAAGAGCGTTTTTGACACTACACGGAGGGAGTAATTTTTAATACATGTTTTCTGTCCATACCGACTATGGCAATGTCAGGTACCTAAGAAAATCCAGGCCTTGTGACGACTTGTACATCTTCAATACATATTTCTATAGCAAACTTGAAGAAGCGTTATCCAGGACGGTATGCTCTTTGATCTTATTGTGTTGTATTTAGTTATTTATGATGTTCAACACTACATGTCCTTGCAAATCGATGGGTTAAAGTTACGTTCTAGGTGGTGCATGAGCTGGCCTGAAGTGGAAGCTTCATTGTTCCCATACAGCGATGCACACATAAACATGACTTTCTGCTGTAGTGCACTGCATTCTCTCATTGCAAAGTTAACACCCTGGTGTCATTCAATTCACATTATTTTTTCATATACTAATTTGTCCATGTTCTATTGATTTTCCAAAGCTTATTTTAAATTATATCACCTTACTGATAAGGTTAGTAAAATATGGGGCTGACATGTGCATATGTAAATATAACAATCATATTACTTTGTACTTTTTCTTGAGACAGTTTTTCGAATTGCGAAGTTTTATTCCCAGTTTACGTTCCAAGAAATTGTATAAAACCATGGCAGTCATTTGAATATTTAATGTGTAAATTGCAATATGCATGGGTTTTTTTGTTTTCAACATGATATGTTCCAGAAAGCCGGTTCATATATGTTTTTCTCTGGAAAATATCGTACTTCCCATTACTTCATTTTGTAAATCTCTGTTTATTTATTTCCTTTTGCATGTTGGGATCACCTCTTCTTCACCCCCTCGAAGCTAGCGTTTTAAAATGCTGACTGACTTGTGCATTTGTTCTAGGGTGAGTGTGGCTCGCAGTTTAGCAAGTTAAGGCGATGGTGGAGAAGTGTAGATATTTTTAAGACACCATACCTCCTTTTGCCAATTCATGGACAGTAAGTTTCTTATTCTCAGGATAATACTGCAAGATGAAACCAGATGTGCTTATCTGCTACTCCCAAGCACATATTATTTGTTTGGTTGATATTTGACATGAGGGTGTGTTTGTTGGTCAATGGATAACATTCTAGTGTATCTAGTTATCATATACTACCTCCATTCCAAAATATAAGACATTTTGGTACCTACCAAAACGTCTTATATTTGTACCTACCAAAACGTCTTATATTTTGGAATGGAGGTAGTACTTATAAGATGGCGATTATCTTATGTTCTGTAAATTAGGGTGCATTGGAGCTTGGTCATTATCTTCATGCCCGCAAAAGAGATAAAATCTGGGCCAAGGGTGTTTCACTTGGACTCTCTAGGACTACATTCCAGTGACAAGGTTTTTGGCGTGATTGAGAGGTATGTTTCATGATACTATGTGAGAAAATGGTCTTGATCCCAACCATTTACTATTCAGGACTGGAGGGTGCTGTAGTGCTGTGTACCCTCCCTATAGGGGAACCTGCCATTCTAAAGATTCCTAATTTTAATGTCTTGTCCATGCTTTTGAAATTGTATGTTTTCACAGCTATCTCATAGAAGAATGGCGCCATCTACAGAAGGATTCTTCTTATGATATTCCTTTTTCAGACACAATATGGAGACATCTTTCAAGAAATATACATAAGGAAAAAATCGAGGTAAGAACCATAGTGTTTTTAATGATGTTCTCAAGGAGCTGATTACTTGAGAATGTGAACTTATGATCGTCGTGAATTGAGTTACAATGAACTTGCTGGCTTTACAGTACCTATTCCTTCACTGTGCTTTTTTGTGCCAGTTTTCTAAAGCTGCCTTTCATTTCCACTTGCAAGGTGCCCCAGCAGCAAAATGACTTTGATTGCGGTGTCTTTATGCTTTACTACATCGATAAGTTTATTCAAGAGGCACCAGATGATTTGACAGGAGTGCGGCCTTGCAAGGTGTAAATTAAACTGCTTCATTATTTGTATTCAGTATAAATATCAGGAGTCCTGACTTTTGTGCTCTTGCTGGTTTTTAGTTTGGACGCAAGTGGTTCAGCCCTGTAGAAGCTTCGGGGCTGCGGAAGCGAATACGAGTTCTGCTGATCGATATATTTCAGAACGCTCCACCTAGTGATAGAAATTTAGTGTCACATGCCGATGATGACTCGGAAGATGAAGAAGATAAGGGCAAGGACACAATCGTGATCGTGTGAATGCAACGACGAATGAATGAAGTCAAGCAATGCAAAGATCATGGTGCAGTTTTGCATGAGAACACCGTCTGGCTGCATATTGGCTGTAGGTGCGATGATACAGCCAAGGTCACAATAGTCGTGACATTTCATATGTGGACCAGTGTATATGTTGTTTTGCGGACAAAGTTCCAAAGATATAACAATACAGCAAAGCAGACACACATATATCATATGCTGCTTCCATTACTAAATACTCCCTTGTCCGAAAATACTTGTCAAAGAAATGGATGTATCTAGACATAATTTAGTTCTAGATACATCCATTTTTATTCATTTCTATGACGAGTATTTCCGGACGGAAGGAGTACAAGTCTTTGTAGAGATTCCACTATGAACCACATACGGATGTATATAGATGCATTTTAGAGTGTAGATTCACTCATTTTGCTCTCTGTGTGTAGTCCATAGTGAAATCTCTACAAAGATTTATATTTAGGAATGAAGGGAGTATTTGGGTATGCACCAAATGTTGCTTTGACCTGCCCATGGAAATTACTCTCTTCATTCTAAAATACTCCCAAGTTGAGTCACTTATTTTGGGACGGAGGAGTAATTGATAACTTTTTCTTAAGTCAACTCAAGTTTGACCAAGTCTCTAGAAAAAACATATCAATATACCAAATATGTTTCAGTGGATTCTTTATAAAACGTATTTCCATACCATATATATTTGATAGTGTAGATCTTGGTACATTTTTCTGTAGACTTGGCAAACTTAAAAAGGTTTGCTTCCGTGGGGAAATATTAATTTGGAACTTGAATTTGTATTTGAGTTATGATGAGTGAGGTAGACTCGCATTGTTGAAGAAAGCGAAAAAAAAGGATGCTGATGTGGCTTGCTTGTGGCTCTTTCTTCTATTGGCTAGTCTCAGGCATGATTGTTTCAATTTCTTTTGAAAAGCAAGTGCGGCTCAGTCATAAGTGTTAGTAATAGCATGAAGTAAGTTGTCGGTTCCAAGAGAGCATAAAAAGATCCGGTCGCAAGAAAAGTCTCATAATCAAAAACTTTGTATCAAGTACACAAAAAGTTACGGAAATAATAAAAGAGCAAACCCGAATAAGTAAGATAACCTTTTGACTTATACCCATGTTATGATGGAAATAGAAAAACTTGTCTTGGAACTTTAAAATATATGATACCATAAGTTTATCCAGCTTTTGTATACAATTCAAATTGTCCATTAGTTTTATTTTCTGAAGATGTGTCACAAATCAAACTCAGCCTTGTAAACATTGCCACAATTAAAAATGCTATTTTTATAAGTGAAAGAGTAAATTTCCCCTGGTTTTGCGGTATTTCAAGATTTAATTCACCATCAGTTAGACTAAACATATGAGCCATGTGATGTAGACAGTTATATCATTGTGAACTTTTTTTGAATATAAATTCAATGGCATAAATTTTTATGGCATGTAACCCGCATTTCATTGATCTTGAACCCTGAAACGTGTGGGCAGACTAGACACAGATTTCTTAATACAAAAATATTGAATTTGAAATAAAGGCAATCTCTAGCCTATAGTATTCGGCACTGACTGTGATCGGCATATCCACTGAAAATCAAATCAGTCAGTGTACGCTGAAAGAGAGTCCATATTCATGCAAATGATTTGGTGTATCACTTTCCATTGAGCTATGTAACTGCCGTTATGAATTGAGTATGTTTAGGATTCCATGATGCATTCAGGGCGAAGAATCATAAAATGCATCAGATAAACAAAAACTGGTATCATGAAACAAGGTTACTTAAAAGTTGCCATGAATATCATCACAGGGCAATAAGATGACTGGCACACCATGTCATCATAAGTTTTAAGCGGTGAGACTACAGATTCCATCAGCAAAAATCCAATGGTATAGTCCACAAGGCATGTAGCTAGTGTTATTGGAATCTGCCAGGGGAAGGCTAAACTGAAGACTCTTGTATGGTGACTGGAGCACCATTCTTGTTATAGAGGCGTTGCAAAACCTGAAGTTGCAAATGAGTGGGAAAAAAAGGGTCAGAACAAGAACACTACAAAAAAAACAAAGAGAACGTGTGGAAGTACCACTATCACATTACAGAAGGCCAACTACCAAAGTACAGTGGTTAAGGATGGCTTTTAGTGAAAGGCATTGGCAGGTGTACAAGCAACATAAAATTCATGAATCTTTCATCAGCAGAGATAGTATCAAGATGCTCCATACAATATCAAGTATCAATACAATATGACAGGCTTAATTACCAGTGTAGCATATCCATTTTGTAAGTTAAGAAATTCATCAAGTGATCAGGTGAACCAAAATAAGCAAGATGGAGCATTACTGACAGTCTATAACAACTTAATGGTTATTTTGGTATAAGGATTGCATACACCTTGGCTTCAACCTTTGGTTCTACATGCCATTGCCGTCTTTCGGGATGTCAGTTCTTATACAGTATATGCCCTATAACTATGTGCCTTGTCCTGGTATTGTAAAGAACATTAATAGATGATCAAGCTATTTGACCTGATCATTTAAAAAAAGATGAAATCAACCAAGCAAGAGGCATAAATGAGAGAATACATAACATTTTTCCAAAAGGAGAAAGCAGTTAACAAAATGCTTACAAACAGAAAATTGACAGGCCATACGCTAAGAGGAAGTAGCTCGACTAAAGAACATAACAATTACTTCCTCCGTTCCTAAATATAGGCCTTTTAAGAGATTTCATTATGGACTACATATGGATGTATATAGACGTAGTTTAGAGTGTAGATTCACTCATTTTGCTCCGTATGTAGTCCATACTAGAATCTCTAAAGACTTATATTTAGGAATGGAGTAGATAATTTCAAGGTTTGTACTCCCTCTGTAAACAATAAAATTCAGTTGAAGGTACATACTACATAGGGGCATGCATTTGGAGCAAGCCAGCAACAACGATAAAGTAGTGAATGCCATCCATTAACCCCAAAACAAGGACACACCAAGCGATATTAGATTAAAACTCAGGCACACACTGGCCACTCGCTTCCCACAACAACCATTCTACCTCAGGCATTGCTATGTTCATATTTGAAGTGCACCTTATTTCTGCCTGGCCATGAATAGCCGCCATCTCAATCATGGGAATGCAGATATATCAAAAAGTTCAAAACTAACGAAGCACTATTATGTTTAAAAGATACATCAAACTTCAAACCTAATAGTAGAAGGGAGAACAAAATCTAATTCTGACATAATTCGCTAGATGACTGTAGTTCGTTTTCTGAACTTTTAACATTTCCACGCCTCATCCAAGTCAAGGAGATCCAGCAAGACAAATTAAGTCATTTTACCTTCGGAGAGCCAACCCCAAGACCCGGGCTTAAGCCCGAGCATGGAGGTGAGCAGCGCCGATGCTGTCGCGCTGTGCAGCGGCATCAGCCCCTGCGCGCCGCCCAGCGCCGCCACCGGCACCCTGCACAACGAAGTCCGCGCCAAATCTGAGCAAACCATACTGTCCAAGCACGACCAATCCGAGGAAAAGAAACACAGAGGTACCTACCTCGAGATCGCGAGGCGCCGGCGCGGGGCGCGCGGCAGAGCGGAGGCTGCCAGCTCCGGGGACTGGGCAACTGCCGGCCTGGAAAACGTTCTGGACAGAGTAGATGGGGAAGGGGAGCGCAGCCCCGCGAGGGCTCGCCGCGCGCCGCCAGCCGCCGTCGCCATGGCTGGTGTGGATGGGCTCTAAAACCCTCGTCGTTGCCCTCTTTGGGCTTCTTTCACCGTTTGGACGCTGATGGCCTGTGAGACCTGAGTGACACTACAGGTGGACGCGGTCTATACGAGTGAGCTATGCCCAAATGTGGCCAAATGGGCTGGTGCTGGCCCGATAACCCACGTGCCCGTCACATGGTGAGCCTGGCCCGGCACATTATAATCAGGTCGTGCCGGCATGTGGCCCACCTAGGGCCATGCCTGGCCGCGAGGCTGGGCACAAATGTCGGCACAACACGGTCGCTTACTTTTTATTTATTTCAGATTTTTTTTTCAATATATATTAGCCCCTCAAAACAGCTAGGCCCAAAACTGCCCAAAATTAAGCGGCCTGGTGGGCTAAACGTGCCGATGGGTTGGCCCGTTTTCTTGTTGTGATGTGCTTGGGCCAACGAGTACGGCGCGAGTGCCTGCCCGACACGACCTGCGTATTAGGCGTGCCTGGGTGGGTCGCGTCGTGTCTGGCCCGTTTAGGCCAGGCTGGGCCGTGGCGGACCATCTGGCCAGGTCATGTGCCACATTCAGTGGACCAGGTCTATAGAATTATCAAAAGTGTCAGATTTTTTTCTCGACACGGACATCCTAGCAACTGTTGGATGCACTTCGTCAATCTTGACGTGCGATCTCATTGACACGTCAGATGCAACAAAGTGTTCGCTCCCGCGTGGTCAAGCGCAAACGCGTGCATTGCACTGGTTCTACCTTATCCATTCACTCATCTTCTCTCCCCCTTCTGACGAGAGGTAAGCTGCCGATTTCGGTGTCGACGTAGGCCACGGAGGAGACGAGACGAGCGGCGATAGAGACGAGGCTTGAAGCGGTGGAGATGATGTCCAGGCGGGTTGCGGCGGCATCACCGACTAGCACGGGTTGGAGGTGGTCTGGGAGCCACCGAAGGATCTCGATGGTGATGCATACCGCGATGTGTGTGTAGTTCCCTTAGTTCTCGGGGATATGGATGAACCTTGCTGTGTATAGAAGATAAACTGTTAATAAAGATATGCGATTCTCTGTTGAATGTTTGGTAATACCCTTCGTGAATGTCGTGAAGGGGCCCCACTCGGCATGTCCGCCGCAAAACCATGAAGCATATTGTCATAGTTGCAAACGCTAAGATGTTGAGGTAATTCAAGGTGACAGTAAAAACCTCTCTACGTCACATTTGCAATTGATAGGGGAATAACGGAGAACCCTTGGCGATGTTGCGTCCACGGGGAAACCCTTAGATACCATAGTGATAACCGAGCGGGGAAACTACAGTAGTGGCATGCATGGTATGAAGTCTACCCCGAGTAGAACGTATTCTGTACTAGGATCCGCTGTAAGGGCATATTTCTCCCTAAGTGGTTTTGGTGATTGATGACAATGCTTTTGCTGACTAATCGTGTGCATTGAGCATTTCAGATACCTCATGTATAGGCACAAGACGATTCGGTGCCCCTCGGAGCTTCTCGAGGACGGCATTTCTCTATGTTTCTTTTCGGTGGAATTGAGTCGTAGGAAAGCCGTACTATTAAGAGGGGGTCCGCTTCGGAAAGGTTAGGGTGGAAAGGAATCAACACGTACACATCTGTACCTTGCACCACCTTTCCTTACTTCATTAGAGCACCGGTTGTTCCCCTTGTCATTGCGAAGATGATGGCCTCCCAGTGCTATTGGTCTGTGGCTTGCGGTAGTATTGCTCAAGGGAGCAGTAGTACGCAGCTGGCCACGGTACTACTGCCCAGGGCAGCAGTAGTACCGTAAGTGCGGTAGTACCGCTCCTGGATCGCGGTAGTACCGTGGCCTCTGGCCCAGTACTGTGGCATGAGCGGATGTAGGGGCGGAAGTAATTTTTTCCTTCCGCACCCTACGCGGTAGTACCGCTCCCTGTGAGCGGTAGTACCATGCCGGATTTTTGCACTGACCGATACTTAGCGGAAGTAGCCACGGATGTAATTTTATTAGTCCGTACCTTCCCAGCCCAGGATGAGCCCCGCTGTAGGATCGAGAGATTATCTAGAGGGGGGTGATTAGACTACTTGACCAAATAAAAATCTAGCCTTTTCCCAATTTTAGTTCTTGGCAGATTTTAACAACTTAGCACAAGTCAAGCAATCAACCTACACCTGCAATTATAAGAGTGTAGCAGCGGAATGTAAAACAATTGCATATGAAGGTAAAGGGAGGAGTTTGAGGGAGCAAACGCAATGTTGACACGGAGATTTTTTATCCGTGGTTCCGATAGGTGGTGCTATCGTACATCCACGTTGATGGAGACTTCAACCCACAAAGGGTAACGGTTGCGCGAGTCCACGGAGGGCTCCACCCACGAAGGGTCCACGAAGAAGCAACCTTGTCTATCCCACCATGGCTGTCGCCCACGAAGGACTTGCCTCACTCGGGTAGATCTTCACGAAGTAGGCGATCTCCTTGCCCTTACAAACTCCTTGGTTCAACTCCACAATCTTGACGGAGGCTCCCAAGTGACACCTAGCCAATCTAGAAGACACCACTCTCCAAGAAGTAACAAATGGTGTGTTGATGATGAACTCCTTGCTCTTGTGCTTCAAATGATAGTCTCCCCAACACTCAACTCTCTCTCACGGGATTTGGATTTGGTGGAAAGAAGATTTGAGTGGAAAGCAACTTGGGGAAGGCTAGAGATCAAGATTTATGTGGTTGGAATGGGATATCTTGACCTCAACACAAGTGTAGGTGGTTCTCTCTCAGAAAATATGTATTGAAAGTGTAGGCATGTTCTGATGGCTCTCCCCACGAGTGAAGAGTGGGTGGAGGGGTATATATAGCCTCCACACAAAATCTAACCGTTACACACAAATCACCAAACTCGGTGGGACCGAATAGTTAAACTCGGTCAGACCGATTTAGTTCATAATGTGACCGTTAGGATTTTTGGTGGGACCGACATGTCAACTCGGTGAGACCGATTTCATTAGGGTTAGGGCATAACGTAATCTCGGTGAGACCGATTACACAAACTCGGTGAGACCGATTTTGGTAACAGACTAACAGAGAGTTGGTCAGGCAAACTTGGTGGGACCGATTCGCTCATCTCGGTTGGACCGAAACGTTACAAAAGGGAAACAAAGAGTTTGCATTGCAATCTCGGTGGGACCGATCGCTCATCTCGGTTTGACCAAAACGTTACGAAGGGAAATAGAGAGATTACAATCCCATCTCGATGAGACCGAGATCCCTATCGGTGAGACCGAAAAGACTAGGGTTTCTGGCAGTGGCTATGTCAACTGAACTCGGTGGCTCCGGATATGAAATTTCGGTGGGGCCGAGTTGGACTTTTTGGTTTGGGACATATGTGGACATGAGAAAGTAGTGGAGGGTTTATGGAGCATATCACTAAGCATTTTGAGCAAGAACCTCATTAAGCAACACCTCATCCCTTCTTAATAGTATTGGCTTTTCCTATAGACTCAATGTGATCTTGGATCACTAAAATAGAAAATGTAGAGTCTTGTGCTCTGAGCTTGAGCCAATCTTTTGTCCTTAGCATTTTGAAGGGTCCACTTTCTAATCCATGCCATGCCAATCATTGAGCTTTCCTGAAATATTTATCTTGAAATAGCATTAGCTCAATGAGCTATATGTTGTTAGGAATTACCAAAACCACCCAGGGATAGTTGCACTTTCAATCTCCCCCTTTTTGGTAATTGATGACAACATATAGATCAAAGCTTCGACAAATGATGAATAAGATTGAAAAACATCGTCGCTTTGAGAAGTATGTGATAAGCAAGAGCTCCCCCTAAATTTGTGCATTATTTAAGATTTGCTTTTGAATTCAAATGCACAATCGATTAGGATCATGGGTTACTCTTCCATGTCACATACATCTTGGTGGAGCGCTCAAAATGATAGGAATTAAAAACATGCACTCATCACCAAGCAAAGTGAATGATCATAAGAGGATATAAGATACAATATCATCCAACAAGCATTGAGGGTAGCATATGATCAAACACATGATCAACAAGTATCTCACAAGGACATAAAGTATATCACACAAGCACACAAATAAAGAAGTTTCAACCAAAGAAGCAAGAGAGATAAAAAGCAACACTCTCTCTCGAAGCCTATGATCTATACATTTTTCTCCCCCTTTGGCAACAAGTTACCAAAAAGTTCAAAAATGCATAGTGCTAAACGACTCTCAGGCTTGATCTTCGGGAGGCGGTGTAGAGAGAACTCCAAGGACGAAAGCTTCCGATGAAGTAGCTGGAGCTGGTGGAGTAGCTACTGGAGGTGGAACTGGAGCTGTAGCTGCTGGTGCTGATGTTGTAGCTCGAGTATCTGTCACGGGCACTGCAGCAGATCTTTGTCCTCTGGGCACTCTAGCAAAAGCATCTATGGTAGACTTGCCCTTCTTCTCCTCTGCCTCCTCCTGGAGCTGCTCAACTGCAGTTTGGATCTCAGTGACCTTCAGATCAAGATCATAGAACTTTGTCTCAATAATCCTTTCTAGGCTCTCCTGGTTCTGAGTCAGGGTGGCCAAGCCCTTCTCAATCCTCAGTGTGGACTGGATCAGATAAGCAAGTTGATCTTGCTTGCTCTTCATGAACACTTGAGATGCCTCTTCTGTGCTTGGCATCTTGGCAGCTTTCTCAGCTTTAGCTTTCTCTCTCTTCTCATGTGCTTGCACTGATGTGGGGTCTTCCTCATTCATTACCACAGTGTTGTTTTCAAATTCAGGGTATATGGCCAGATGTTCCTTATCCAATAGATAAGTCCCAGTGCCCATTTTAGAATTGATGAGCTCCTGAATTTTTTGGGCATACCCATAGCTTCTCTTCTGGTCAGCAACAGTCCTCTTGATTGTCTCAACAATCAAACTCATGACCTTGAACTTCTGTGGGACATCAAATATATGCAGCAAGTTTATAGCATGTCCTCTGATCATCTTGTGATCACCTGACTTGGGTAGCGGTGTGTGCCTTAGAATCCAGTTTATGGTAGGCAGACCAGACAACAAGAAGTGGACAGATCCAAACTTATGAGTCTCCAAAGCATCATCTGGGATCTCTCTGTACATGTGTGCCATGTTGTTGTGGTCTTTCTTCCTCTCAGCATAAACATCCAAGTCATCCTCATGTTCCCCGGGGGCATTGATAAGCTTGGCCCACTCATCAACTGTAGACTGGTACCTAGTACCCTCAGACATCCATACTATCCTTCCATCTGGATAGAATGAGCAGTGGAGTAAAACTGCATGATCAACTCATCATTCCATTTAGTGAGCTTCTGGGCAACAAAAGTGTCAACTCCACATGCCTTGAAGCTATCATACACACCAGGGAAGTGATCCTCATTCTCCTTGATGAACTCCCAGCCAACCCATCTCATGTCACACACTATGTGCTTCTTATCAAGCAGAATTGTCTCATAGAAGTCCTGCTGTTCCTTAGTGTGAAACCTGTAGTCCACAACAGTTCTTCTCCTGATAGCATATGGATCAGACTATCTCCATACGTCAGTCCTGCATCCCTCCTGATTTTCATGTTTTCTGCAACTGGATGTGCATCATTGTGGTCTGGGATCTTGGGCTTCAGCTTCCTTAGCACTTGAGCTTCATCTTCTTCAACAGCTTCAGGCACTGGGGCCTTGTTCTTCTCTGCAGCTGGAATGTTTCTAGTGCTTCTCTTGGGCTTTTGAGCTGGAGCAGCTGCCTTGGGAGCAGCTTTGGGCTTAAATGGAGCAGCCCCTATTCTAATTGCATCCCCCATAAGCTTTTGTGCTTTGGGTGCTGGTGCAGCATCCTCTTCCTCTTCTTCTTCTGAATCTCTCCTCATTGAGGGCTTGCCAAGAACTTTGGCAGTTGTGGTTCTTGCCCTTTTCTTCTTCTTATCCTCACCAGCTGCTTCTTCTTCAGATTCAATGGTGAACTTCATGGTTTCACCTGTGGCAACTTTTCTTGGCTTTGACATGGGCTGTCTTCTTGCTGGAGCCTTTGTTTTCAGTCCTGGCTTAGTTGCAGCAGCTATGCCATATTCCATTTTCAGTACCTTTTTCTTTGAAGTGGATTCATCTTCAACAGCCACATAATCCTCATCTTCTGAATTAGAAGTTCTCTTCTTCCTTGTCCTGGTAGCAGCCTTTGGCAAGTTGCTTGGTGTGCTCCTGCTGCCCTCATCATAGCTGCTGGAGGGATCTGAACCCTCACTCATCTGCACCTGCTGCTCAGACCTGTTCTGACTATCACTTTGATCAGACATCTCTGCAAATACTCTGACAGCAGACCCTGTGAATAGGTTATAGATGAGGTAGAGTAGATGAGCATCACAAAGTACAGGAGTTTTGCAAAACAGATGACTTAAAAACTTAGTTTTAGTTCTTCACAGAAAGCATTTCGGAGCTACCGATTTGTAAACTCGGTGATACCGAAGCAGCTTTTGGAACCTAAACTAGTGAACTCGGTCAGACCGAGTCACAGTTAGGTGGTACCGAGACTGCTAGGGTTTCACAGACAAATCGAACTCGGTCGCACCGATTTGCAATTTTCGGTAAGACCGAAAACACATGTGCCCTGGCCTAAGCCAAATCGGTGAAACCGATTTCTACAACTCGGTCGGTCCGAGATGAATTCGGCGGAGACCTAACCCTAAATTTCAAATCAAAACTAATCTACTGGACGTTTTCGCTGGAAAGGATGATTTCAATCGTGGCAAGAATCATGGCAAAGCAATGTGCTAAGAATCAGAGTTATGGATTAGCACAAAGATCAAGTTCGTACCCTAGTTCGGCAGCGAACTTGCTACGGCGACAACGGCGGGGCAGATTGCCGTTGACGGCGGCGGAGGCCAGCGGCGGGAGGTCGCTGGCGACGAGAGGACGATCCGGAGACCCGAGGAGGCAAAGCAGGTTACGCGCGGGTGAAGAGGTTCAGAAAAATTTCCAAAATTTGGCCCATCAGTATATATAACCTGACACTGTCGGTGTGACCGAGTGGAACGACTCGGTGGCACCGAGATACAAAACTGCAAGCAGTTACTGCAACTCGGTGTGACCGAAAGGTTCTAATCAGTTGCACCGAGATTGAAAACCTAGATCAACTAAGTGATCTCGGTAGGACCGAAAGGGATGAATCGGTCAGACCGAAATGCACAAAGAGGTTTTGTAAGTTTAAGTCTATGACGAATCGGGGACTCCGAGTGCTCCTCACACAGAGTGGTTCGAATCTGACTTGATCAAACTTTGTGATGTAGCATGAATAGAGTTTGAGACGAGGAAAGCATAGATAGCTAGAGGGAGTTCTTAGGCATTCTTGTCCATCCATTTGGCAAAAGAGAAAGAGCCAAACAATCAAAACAACAAATGGATGTCCTCGAATAAGTAAAATATGCAACCAACATGCTCACACAATAAAATGGCAAATGAAATATGTGACAAAGCATGCACAATCACTCTAGCATCTATCAAGCAATTTGGCGATGACTAGGTCATCTATATATGAGTATATTGACTTAGGAGTCAAACGAGAACATTTAATCATAGGTCATACTCATCGTTTAAGCACAAGTGGGGTTACCACTTTTACATAAAGCATTGTTGTGTTCACACCATTAGAGTTGCTTTAGCTCAATTGATTAGAGTAAAGCTCCCCCTAGATGTGATATCCCCCCTAAGAGGGATGAACTAACCTTGGGTTTTGTCGATGATGACTTCATGTAGGTGTTGAAGATGTGGATGCTCAATGTTGATGTAGATCACTCGGAGCAATCCATTGGAGTGAGTTGCACTTTCAATACCTACACAGGTTAGTCCCACAAGGAACAAACAAGGATATCCATAGACATAGAGTGATGTATACACAAGATATTGTCCATGAAAGCATTAGGTTACCTTGTCCCTTGTCTTACCAACAAGAGGGTTTGTGACTCCTTGAACTAGTGCAAGATATGGAAGTTGTTTGCACTTGTCCTCGCCAAAATGATAAGAGTGAAGTATGTTGGCGGAGTCACCCTCAAGAACTCTCTAGTTCTTCTTCTTCGGGATCCACACCATATTGATGGGAATCCTTGGAGTTGTAGTAGTACTTGATGAAGTAGAACTTGATGTAGTCTTGGGAACCCACTTGACCAAGGCCTTAGGTGCTTCTTCAAATGCATCAATTTCCTCTTGAAGCTTATCCTTGCCTTTTTGCTTGTGGTCTTGTGGTGGAAGATCATCTTGAGCTTGTGTTCCTTTGAAAGAAGTAGGATCATACTTCTCTTGTTGAGGAACAAACTTCGTCTTGGGGTATTGATCTTCTTCCCACTCAACTCCATTGGCATTGAACTTTCGTTCAAAACCAACACCTTGATTCTTCCGGTGCCTTCCTTGCTTGCGTACAATTTCCTCAAATTGCTTACTTCCGGCAAGGCTCTTGTAAACACCTTTCTCTATAATTCCCTTCAATAAGCTATTTTCTTGCTCAAGTGTAACTTGGCTAAGAGAATCATTAGTGGAATCAAGAGAACTACTAGAAGCAACAACATTGGATTTAGCATGATTGTTGTTACTACTAGATGAAGAATCTTTCTTGCTCTTGTTGCTAGATTTAACTTGTGGCATGTAAGTAGACAAGAGTAAACGCTTGGCAATGTAAGAGGAACTTTTCTTGCGAAGATCATCATTGATTGCCTTTAAAAACTCATGTTCTTGCTCAAGCTTGAGCATTTCAAAGCGTAGCTTATCATGAGTCTTTAAAAGTTCACGATGATCTTCCAAGGTAGTTTCATGAGCTAACTTAAGAGTGTTTAGTTCTTTAGTTAGACGCTCAATCTCCTTCTTATCATCATCATTTGTTTTATCTTGATTTGCATGATTAATTGACGTTTCATCATAGTTTTCATCACTAGAGTTGTCAACAAGTAAATCAGCCTCACCTAGCAAATCATCTTCATCACTATTGAAATTAACATACTCGGGGTGTGTTACCTTTGGACCTTTAGCCATGAAGCATCTTCTAATTCCTTCATTTGGTGAGTCAAATATGTCGTAGGAGTTGGTTGTCACAAGTGCTAGACCGGCAACACCTTCATCTTGAGTATATTCGGAGTCGGAGTGATAACTTCTTTCGGAGTGATGGTCGGAGTCGGAACCGGATACCCATTCACCAACATGAGCTTGATGCCTTCTTTTTGTGTAGCTCCTTGATGACTTGTCCTTCCTTTCCGAATCCTTGCTTCTCCGAGAGGATCTTCGTTCATAACGATCATCTCTACTCCTTCTTTCTCTTGGTGGTGATTCTTCTCTTCTACTTCTTCTTTTGGGAGAATCTTCTCTTCTTTTGTAGGGAGCCATACACTCATTGGAGTAGTGTCCGGGTCTTCCACAATTGTAGCAATTACGCTCATGACTAGAAGATCTTTTGTCATTGTAGGACCTTGACTTGGAACTTCTTTCCTTGCTTCTACTCTTGTAGAACTTGTTGAAGTTCTTCACCATTAGACTCAATTCTTCATTGAAGGTTTGCTTCTCACTTGATGATGTGGGAGCTTCACATGAGACTTTGTAAACGCCACTTGACTTGTTGTGGAGCTCTTCCTTATCCTTGAGTGACATCTCATGAGCAACAATTCTTCCAATGACTTCCTTTGGCTTGAGACCTTTGTAGTTGGGCATCATTTGGATCAATGTGCACACGGTATCATATTTTCCATCCAAGGCTCTTAGGATCTTCTTGATGATGAATCTATCGGTCATCTCTTCACTTCCTAAGCCGGCAATCTCATTTGTGATGAGAGCAAGCCTAGAGTACATTTCAGCGACACCTTCACCATCCTTCATTTTGAACTTGTCAACTTGACTTTGAAGCACATCCAATTTGGATTCCTTGACGGAGTCGGTACCTTCGTGCATGTCAATCAAAGTATCCCAAATTTCCTTTGCATTCTCGAGACGGCTAGTTTTGTTGAATTCTTCGGGGCATAATCCGTTGAAGAGAATATCACAAGCTTGAGCATTGTATTGTAGCATCTTCAACTCTTCCGCGGTAGCTTCACAGTTTGGTTCTTTCCCATCAAAGAATTCACCTTGCAAGCCAATACACACAATAGCCCAAACGGCGGGGTTATGTCCAAGAATATGCATTTTCATCTTATGCTTCCAACTAGCAAAATTTGTACCATCAAAGTAAGGACCTCTACGGTGGTAATTTCCCTCGCTAGACGCCATACTCTCCTAGGTTGTGAAACCAAGGTTATGACCACCAAAAGCTATGGAAATCAAAGCAAATGGAGACCAAAGCTCTGATACCACTTGTAGGATCGAACGTATGTCTAGAGGGGGGTGATTAGACTACTTGACCAAATAAAAATCTAGCCTTTTCCCAATTTTAGTTCTTGGCAGATTTTAACAACTTAGCACAAGTCAAGCAATCAACCTACACATGCAATTCTAAGAGTATAGCAGCGGAATGTAAAACAATTGCATGTGAAGGTAAAGGGAGGAGTTTGAGGGAGCAAACGCAATGTTGACATGGAGATTTTTTATCCGTGGTTCCGATAGGTGGTGCTATCGTACATCCACGTTGATGGAGACTTCAACCCATGAAGGGTAACGGTTGCGCGAGTCCACGGAGGGATCCACCCACGAAGGGTCCACGAAGAAGCAACCTTGTCTATCCCACCATGGCCGTCGTCCACGAAGGACTTGCCTCACTCGGGTAGATCTTCACGAAGTAGGCGATCTCCTTGCCCTTACAAACTCCTTGGTTCAACTCCACAATCTTGACGGAGGCTCCCAAGTGACACCTAGCCAATCTAGGAGACACCACTCTCCAAGAAGTAACAAATGGTGTGTTGATGATGAACTCCTTGCTCTTGTGCTTCAAATGATAGTCTCCCCAACACTCAACACTCAACACAAGTGTAGGTGGTTCTCTCTCAGAAAATATGTATTGGAAGTGTAGGCATGTTCTGATGGCTCTCCCCACGAGTGAAGAGTGGGTGGAGGGGTATATATAGCCTCCACACAAAATCTAATCGTTACACACAAATCACCAAACTCGGTGGGACCGAATAGTTAAACTCGGTCAGACCGATTTAGTTCATAATGTGACCGTTAGGATTTTTGGTGGGACCGACATGTCAACTCGGTGAGACCGATTTCATTAGGGTTAGGGCATAACGTAATCTCGGTGAGACCGATTACACAAACTCGGTGAGACCGATTTTGGTAACAGACTAACAAAGAGTTGGTCAGGCAAACTCGATGGGACCGATTCGCTCATCTCGGTTGGACCGAAACGTTACGAAAGGGAAACATAGAGTTTGCATTGCAATCTCGATGGGACCGATCACTCATCTCGGTTTGACCAAAACGTTACGAAGGGAACCAGAGAGATTACAATCCCATCTCGGTGAGACCGAGATCCCTATCGGTGAGACCGAAAAGACTAGGGTTTCTGGTGGTGGCTATGTCAACTGAACTCGGTGGCTCCGGATATGAAATTTCGGTGGGGCCGAGTTGGACTTTTTGGTTTGGGACATATGTGGATATGAGAAAGTAGTGGAGGGTTTATGGAGCATATCACTAAGCATTTTGAGCAAGAACCTCATTAAGCAACACCTCATCCCTTCTTAATAGTATTGGCTTTTCCTATAGACTCAATGTGATCTTGGATCACTAAAATAGAAAATGTAGAGTCTTGTGCTTTGAGCTTGAGCCAATCTTTTGTCCTTAGCATTTTGAAGGGTCCACTTTCTAATCCATGCCATGCCAATCATTGAGCTTTCCTGAAATATTTATCTTGAAATAGCATTAGCTCAGTGAGCTATATGTTGTTAGGAATTACCAAAACCACCTAGGGATAGTTGCACTTTCACCCGCCTTGCGATAGTACCGCTCCGGCGGTTCTATCGCTCGTTGCCTTGTGCAACAGGGCCTCACCTTGCCCCTGCCGTGCGAGCGGTAGTACCGCACTAACCAGCGGTAGTACCGCAAGCCAGTGCAGTAGTACCGCGGGTCTGTGTGGTAGTACCTCATGTCGCGGCCTGAGTAGGTGGGGAACGGTTGGATTTGTCCTCACCCTATATAAGGGGGGTCTTCTTCCCCAAGTTCACCACCTCTTCTCTCCCCAAGCTCCATTGCTGCTCAAAGCTCCATTTTCGCCCGATCTCTCTCCCTAGCCAATCAAACTTGTTGATTTTCTAGGGATTGGTTGAGAAGGCCCTGATCTACACTTCCACCAAGAGAAATTTGATTCCCCCCACTAATACCTTGCGAATCTTGTTACTCTTGGGTGTTTGAGCACCCTAGACGGTTGAGGTCACTGCGGAGCCATAGTCCATTGTGGTGAAACTTTGTGGTGTCATTGGGAGCCTCCAATTAAGTTGTGGAGATTGCCCCAACCTTGTTTGTAAAGGTTCGGTCGCCGCCTTCAAGGGCACCAATAGTGGAATCACGGCATCTCGCATTTGTGAGGGCGTGAGGATAATACGGTGGCCCTAGTGGCTTCTTGGGGAGCATTGTGCCTCCACATCGCTCCAACGGAGACATACTTCCTCTCAAAGGGAAGGAACTTCGGTAACACATCCTCGTCTCCACCGGCTCCACTCTTGGTTATCTCTTACCTTTACTTGTGCAAGCTTTTATTGTGTTGCATCCCTTTCTTTCTTGTGTGCTCGTTGTTGTTGCATCATATAGGTTGCTCACCTAGTTGCATATCTAGACAAACTACTTTGATGCAAAGTTTAAATTGGTAAAGATAAGCTAAAAATTGTTAGTTGCCTATTCACCCCCCTCTAGTCAACTATATCGATCCTTCAAATTGGTGTCACAACGTCGTCTCTTTATTAAGGACTTTGCCGTCCGTAGAGTATGGTTGACTCCGTAGACAGTGGGGAGGAGCACTCTGGTATGAATCCGTTCTCGTCTACGGCTGATGGGGGAACCTCGGTCTGCCATGCGGAGTTCAATGTGGCTTTGGACACATTGAAAACCTCCATGAAGACCGAGGTTGAAGGCATGTTCAACAAGTTCTTAGAAGGCCTTAAATTATCTACCGCACCAATGAAAGTGGGTGATCCCGCTAACAAGGTGACAGATGCTAACTCCCACAAGGGGGAAGCTACTAGTGAAAAAGTTCCTTTATCTTGTGGTAGAAATGGAAGTGGCATATTTGCCCATGTTGAACCTCCACTTACTTATGGAGGACCGGTTCCCTCCACTCATTTGAATCATGTTGGTCCTCCTCCTAAGATTGTGAAAAATGAGGATTTTGACTCTTGGGTCTATCGCTTTAAACGTCATTTAAATCATGTTAATACTAATCTTTGGAGAATCATTGAGCAAGGTTTCTATCCGCATGACCCAAGCAACTTCACCCTTAGAGAAGCCGCGGATCATCAATTCAACGAGAATGCTCTCTTCATCATCCAAGATGCAACTCCATCCGAAGATATTGCGCATCTCCGACCTTTCACCGTGGCCAAGGAAGCATGGCAACATGTTGTTTCCATTTACAAGGGGAGCGCAAGCATTCAATGCTCCAACTATGAAGTGGTGCAAGATGGAGCCGATGAGTTTGCAATGAATGAAGATGAAGAACCTCGTGAGCTTTACCGGAGATTAACCACTCTCGTAGTCTCACTCCGAGATCATGGGAGCAAGGATACGGATGACAATTGGATCAAGCACAAGTTTCTCAAGGCCATGATGCCTTACCATAAGGCCACGTCCTCCGTCATCCGTCAGGGGCCGGACTTCCACACCTTGTACTCAAGTGAAGTGTTGGATGAGTTTGTGGCGATGAGGTCTTGGACAAGACCGCCAACAATGTGGTGTTGCATTCTCAAAGAGCAAAGAAGCCCAACCTTGCCTTGAAGGCCAAGGCTAGTGTGGAAGAAGAGGATGAAGAGGAAGAAGAGGAGAGTGTAGGATTGAAAGTATGTCTAGAGGGGGGGGGGTGATTAGACTACTTGACCAAATAAAAATCTAGCCTTTTCCTAATTTTAAGTTTTGGCAGATTTTAGCAACTTAGCACAAGTCAAGTAATCAACCTACACATGCAATTCTATGAGTATAGCAGCGGAATGTAAATCATTGCATATGAAGGTAAAGGGGAGGAGTTTGGAGGGAGCAAACGCAATGTGGACACGGAGATTTTTGGCGTGGTTCCGATAGGTGGTGCTATCGCACATCCAGATTGATGGAGACTTCAACCCACGAAGGGTAACGGCTGCGCGAGTCCACGGAGGGCTCCACCCACGAAGGGTCCACAAAGAAGCAACCTTGTCTATCCCACCATGGCCATCGCCCACGAAGGACTTGCCTCACTAGGGTAGATCTTCACGAAGTAGGCGATCTCCTTGCCCGTACAAACTCCTTGGTTCAACTCCACAATCTTGACGGAGGCTCCCAAGTGACACCTAACCAATCTAGGAGACACCACTCTCCAAAAGGTAATAGATGGTGTGTTGATGATGAACTCCTTGCTCTTGTGCTTCAAATGATAGTCTCCCCAACACTCAACTCTCTCTCACAGATTTGGATTTTGTGGAAAGATGATTTGAGTGGAAAGCAACTTGGGGAAGGCTAGAGATCAAGATTCTTCTGTTTGGATTGGAATATATTGGTCTCAACACATGAGTAGGTGGTTCTCTCTCAGAAAATGAATGGTAGAAGTGTAGGCACGTTCTGATCGCTCTCTCCATGAATGAAGAGTGGGTGGAGGGGTATATATAGCCTCCACACAAAATCTAACTGTTACACACAATTTACCAAACTCGATGGAACCGAATTATAAAACTCGGTCAGACCGATTTAGTTCAAAATGTGAACGTTGGGCTTTTCGGTGGGACCGACATGTCAACTCGGTGGGACCGATTTCATTAGGGTTAGGGCATAACGTAATCTCGGTGAGACCGATCACATAAACTCGGTAAGACCGATTTCTGTAATAGGCAAACAGAGAGTTGGTCAGGCAAACTCAATGGGACCGAATCGCTCATTTCGGTGAGACCAAAATGTTACGAAAAGGAAATAGAGAGTTTGCATTGCAAACTCGGTGGGACCGATTGCTCATCTCGGTTAGACCGAAATGTTACGAAGGGAAACAAAGAGTTTGCAATCCCATCTCGGTGAGACCGAGATCCCTATTGGTGAGACCGAACTGACTAGGGTTTCTGGCAATGGCTATGTCAAATGAACTCGGTGGCGCCAGATAGATCAAATCGGTGGGGCCGAGTTTGACTTTTGGTTTGGGACATATGTGGATATGAGAAAGTGGTTGAGGGCTTTTGGAGCATATCACTAAGCATTTTGAGCAAGCAAGCCATTAAGCAACACCTCATCCCCTTTTAATAGTATTGGCTTTTCCTATGGACTTAATGTGATCTTGGATCACTAAAATGAAAATGTAGAGTCTTGAGCTTGAGCCAATATGTGTCCTTAGCATTTTGAGGGGTCCACATTCCTAGTCCATGCCATGCCAATCATTGAACTTTCTGAAATGATCATCTTGAAAGAGCATTAGTTCAATGGGCTATATGTTGTTAGGAATTACCAAAACCACCCAGGGATAGTTGCACTTTCAATCTCCCCCTTTTGGTAATTGATGACAACATATAGATCAAAGCTTCGACAAATGATAATAAGATTGAAAAGCATCATCTCTTTGAGAAGTATGTGATAAGTACGGGCCCCCCTAAATTTGTGCATTATTAAAAATTTGCTTTTGAATGCAAATGCACAATCGATTAGGATCATGGGTCTTGGCGGAGCGCTCAGAATGATAGAAGGTAAAATATGCACTCATCACCAAGGCAAAGTGAATGATCGTATAGGATAGATAAGAGATAACATCATTCAAGCATAAGCATTAACGTATGATATGATCAACCACATGATCAAACAAGCATCTCACACACATATAAGGTAGCAAGCAAGCACACAAATAAGTATCAACCAAATAGCAAAAGAGACGAAAGAAGCAAAAACACTAGCAAAAGAGAGAAAAGAAGCAAAAACACTCTCTCCCGAAGCCTATGATCTATACATCCCCCCCTTTGGCAACAAGTTACCAAAAAGTTTGAAAATGCATAGTGCTATGCCTCTCTCTAGGCTTGATCTTCGGGAGGTGGTGTTGAGAGGACTCCAAGGACGAATGCATCTGTAGAAGTTGTTGGAGCTGGTGGAGTGGCAACTGGAGGTGGCACTGATGCTGTGGCTGCAGGTGCTGATGAAGTTGCTCTTGTGTCAGCCATGGGCACTGCAGCAGATCTCTAACCTCTTGGCACTCTTTGAAAGGCATCTGTGGTAGCCTGCCCTTTCTTCTCCTCAGCTTTTTCCTAGAGCTGCTCAACTGCCGTTTGCATCTCTGGCACTTTTAGATCAAGTTCATAGAACTCAGTCTCAA
Organism: Aegilops tauschii subsp. strangulata; assembly: GCF_002575655.3. NCBI lineage: Eukaryota > Viridiplantae > Streptophyta > Magnoliopsida > Poales > Poaceae > Aegilops > Aegilops tauschii. Next base: position 396,356,973 of record NC_053037.3, read on the forward strand.
TGATCCTTTCCAGGTTCTCTTGGTTCTGAGTCAGGGTGGCCAATCCTTTCTCAATCCTCAAGGTTGCTTGAATCAGATATGCAAGTTGATCTTGTTTAGTCTTGAGATACACTTGAGATGCCTCTTCAGCACTTGGCATCTTTGCTGCTTTCTCAACTTTAGCTTTCTGTCTTTTCTCTTGTGCCTGTGCAGATGTAGGATCTTCTTCAGTCATGACAACAATGTTGTCCTCAAAATCTGGTCTCAAGGGTAGATGCTCCTTATCTAACAAGTAGGTGCCTGTGCCCATCTTGGAGTTGATGAGCATTTGAATATGTGGAGCATACCCACATGACCTCTACTGATCTGCAGCTATCTCTTGATTATTTCCGCAATCAGGCTCATGACTTTGAATTTTTGGGGCACATCAAACAATTTCAGCAAGTTGATGGAATGGCTTCTGATCATCTTGTGATCTCCAGATTTGGGCAACAAGGTGTGCCTCAAGATGGTGTTAATTGTGGCCAAACCAGATAACAGTTAATGAACAAAGCCTAGCTTATGAGCGTCCAAGGCTTTGTCAGGAATTTCTTTGTACATGTTGGCCATTGAGTTGTGGTCTTTCTTCTTCTTGGCATAGACATCCAAGTCATCCTCATGCTCTTCAGGGGCTTTGATCAATTTGGCCCACTCAGCAACTGTTGATTGGTACCTAGTACCTTCAGACATCCAAACAATTCTGCCATCAGGATAGAATGAGATGTAGAATAGAATTGCATAATGAGCTTTCCACCTGGTCAACTTCTGGCCCACAAACTTGTCCACTCCACATAGCCTAAAGCACTCATGCACAACTGGAAAATGATCTTCATTCTCATCAATGTATTTCCAATCTGCCCACTTCATATCACAGACAATGGGCTTCTTATCAAGCAAGATGGTCTCATAGAAATCCTGTTGTTCTTTGGTGTGGAACCTGTAATCCACAATAGTCCTTCTCCTCACAGCATATGGATCAGTTTGTCTCCACAATCTGAGACCTGCATCCTTCCTGATGTTCATGTCTTCTGCCACTGGATGACTATCATCATGGTCAGGGATCTTGGGCTTGAGCTTCCTAAGCACTTGGGCTTCAACATCTTCTTCATCAATCTCAGGCACTGGGGCCTTGTTCTTTTCAGCAGCTAGAATATTTCTTGTGCTCCTCTTTGGTGCAGTCTTTGGAGCTGGAGCAGAAGCTTTGGGGGCAGTCTTGGGCTTTGAAGGGGCAACCCCAGACTTGATGGCATCCCCCATCAGCTTTTGAGACTTGGGTGCTGGTGCATCATCCTCTTCTTCTTCCTCTTCATCCTCAGTTGGATCTCTCATCATAGAGGATCTCCCAATGACTCTGGCAATGGTCTTCTTGACCCTCTCTTTTCTTTTCTTGCCCTCACCAGCCTCTTTTGGTTCAAGAGTGGACTCAATTGTATCCCGAGTTGAGGCTCTGGCCTTTGACATCGGCACTCTCTTTGCTGGTGTCTTCTTGTGCTGACCTGGCTTAGTTGCAGCAGCATATTACTTTTTCAGCACCTTCTTCTTGGAGATGACCTCCTCCTCAGCAGCAACATAATCCTCATCCTCTGAGTCAGAATTTCTCTTCCTCCTTTGCCTAGTAGCAGCCTTAGGCAAGTTGCTTGGAGTACTCCTACTGCCTTCATCATAACTGCTAGAGGGACTAGTGCCCTCACTCAGGTTGACCTGCTCCTCAGACTTATTCTGGCTGTCACTCTGATCAGACATACTGGCACTGTAAACTGACAGCTAACCCTATGAATTGTTATAGATGAGATAGAGTGGATGAGCATCAAAGTGCAGAGATTTTGCAAAACAAATGCGTCAAAAACTTAGTTTTAGTTTTCCACCGAAAGCTTTTCGGAGCTACCGATTTGTTAAACTCGGTGACACCGAAGCAACTTTTGGAATCTAAACTAGTGAAATCGATCAGACCGAGACATAGTTCGGTGACTCCGAGATTTCTAGGGTTTCACAAAGAGTTGAACTCGGTCACACCGATTTGCAAGTTTCGGTCAGACCGAAAATTACAAGTGCAATGGCCTAAGCCAAATCGGTGAGACCGATTTCCACAACTCGATCGGTCTGAGATGAGTTCGGCGGAAACCTAACCCTAAATTTTCGAATCAAATCTAATCTAAAGGATGTTCTTATTGGACAGGATGATCTCATACGTGGTAAAGAACATGGCATTTGATTTGTGCTAAGAATCGGAGTAAGGAACATCACAAAGATTCGAACTCATACCCTAGTTCAGTGATGAGCTTGCTACGGCGACAACGGCGGGGTTGAATTCCGTTGACGGCGACGGAGACCAGCGGTGGGAGGTCGCTGGCGACGAGAGGACGATCTGGAGTCCCGAGGCGGCAGAGCAGGACACGCGCGGGCGAAAGGTTTTGGAGAAATTTCCAAATTTTGACCCGTCGGTATATATATCCTGACCCTGTCGGTGTGACCGAGTGGAACAACTCGGTGGCACCGAGATGCAGAATCGCAAGCGGTTACTGCAACTCGGTGTGACCGAAGAGTTCTAATCGGTTGCACCGAGATTGAAAACCTATATCAACTCAGTGAACTCGGTCAGACCGAAAAGGATGAATCAGTCGGACCGAAATGCACAGAGAGGTTTTGGAAGTTTAAGTCTAGGATGAATCGGTGACTCCGAGTGCTCTTCACACAGAGGGTTCGAATCTAACTTGATCAAACTTTGTGATGTAGCATGAATAGAGTTTGAGACGAGAAAAGCATAGATAGCTAGAGGAAGTTCTTAGGCATTCTTGTCCATCCATTTGGCAAAAGAAAAAGAGCCAAGCAATCAAAGCAACAAATGGATGTCCTCGAATGAGTAAAATATGCAACCAACATGCTCACACAATAAGATAGCAAATGAAATATGTGACAAAGCATGCACAAACACTCTAGCATCTATCAAACAAATTGGCGATGACTAGGTCATCTATATATGAGTATATTGACTTAGGAGTCAAATGAGAACATTTGATCATAGGTCATACTCATTGTTTAAGCATAAGTGGGGTTACTGTCGGTGTCAAAACCGGCCGATCTCGGGTAGGGGGTCCCGAACTGTGCGTCTGAGGATCGAAGGTCACAGGAGGTAGGGGACACGATGTTTACCCAGGTTCGGGCCATCTTAATGGAGGTAATACCCTACTTCCTGCTTGATTGACTTTTATGTGTATAGGGGTTACAAGAGTCGATCTACCTCAAGATCGTAATGGCTAAACCCTAGATGTCTAGCCTGTATGATTTGTCTTAGCCTCTATGGACTAAACCCTTCCGGTTTATATAGACACCGGAGGGGCCAAGGGTTATACAGAGTCGGTTTACAGAGAAAGGAAACTTCACATCCGGACGCCAAGCTTGCCGTCCACGCAAAGGAGAGTCCCATCCGGACATGGGGGAAGGTCTTCTGTCTCGTATCTTCATGACCCATCAGGCCGGCCCATGTAGTATAGGTTGGCTCCTCGAGGACCCCATAATCCAGGACTCCCTCAGTAGCCCCTGAACCAGGCTTCAATGACGATGTATCAGGCGCACAAATTGTCTTCGGCATTGCAAGGCGGGTTCCTCCTCCGAATACACCAAAGCAGTTGAACAAGGGAACTATATCCGGCTTTGTTAAAATAGTCAAAGCCCTAAACCACAAGGGCAAAAATACTTGAACAAAATAAATCATGTCCACTGACAGCTTTTTCGGCGAGACGTTGCATCCGGCCTTATCATGATATCGAACCGTTTTTGGCCTCCCACCCCGGATTTCGAGGCATGTCCTCTATTGACACGTCTTGTCAAAGCAGAGATCATGTCCCCTTATTGCGGGATTCTCATCAATACGGGCTTGGGTAACCCAACCGTGACATTCGCGCGACCCCTTGGTAACAGGCGAGTTTTAATACTTGAGGGGGGGGCGCTTGATATTCACGGCCTATATAAACGGATAAAGATCCAACCTTTCACCCCACGCCCTCTTCCTTCTTTTGCCTTCCCATCCTCGAGCTCTAGCGCCCAAGCTTCAACCTTGCCCATCGCCACCAACCCTTCTAGCAATGTCCAGATCCGATGCTCAAGGTAAGTGGATGGCCTCCTCCGTGACGGAGGAGAACGTCAAAGAGCTCAGGGAGGCGAGGTACCTGACTGCGAAGATCAGACACAAGCTCCCTGCAAAAGGGCAAGTCATCCCCACACCAGAGCCCAGTGAGAGGGTCGTGTTCATCCCTCATTTCCTCCGCAGGCTAAGGTTTAGCCTTCATCCCTTTGTTCGCGGCCTTATGTTTTATTACGGGCTAGATTTTCACGATCTAGCCCCGAACTCCTTCCTTCATATCTCGGCGTTCATCGTTGTGTGCGAGGCATTTCTCCGCATCCCCCCACACTTCGGCCTGTGGCTCAAGGTCTTCAATGTGAAGCCGAAGGTGGTCGAGGGGCAGCACGCGGATTGCGGCAGTGCCATGGTGAGCAAGCTCCCCAAGGTCACCTGGCCTAAAGGGGCCTTCGTGGAGACTGTCAAGACATGGCAGCAGGAGTGGTTCTACATCACCGAACCACGTGGCACCAAGTGGGCGGACGCTCCCGCATTCAGATCTGGACCACCGCTGCGGCTTGCATCGTGGACCAACAAAGGTCTGGACTGGGGGTCGTCTGCCGAGGTGCTGATGCTGCAGAAGCGCGTCAAGAGTATCGTAGAAAAGAACACAAGCCTTACTGATGTGATCCAGGTGATGCTAGTCCGCCGAACCCTTCCGTGCCAGCGACGGCCTCTCCGCATGTGGGTGTTTAATCCGGAAGGGCCGCTGACCTTGTAGCATTTATTCGGCACAACGCACAAAGAGATCTGGAAATTGCTCTTCAAGACTCAAAAGTCATGTCCGGAGACGTCCGAGGACATTGGCCTCGACCGCAATCATCCGGCCACCCCGGTAAGTATTAAATTTCCGAACATAGCTTTAGTTCATCAAAAGAAAGAAAAGGGGGGAATGCTGATGAATCCCTCCTCCAAACAGGGTTGGACGAAAAAGGCGGAGCGGATCAGGTGTCTGGCCCCACTCCCCAAAGACCCAGCCACTCCTCTGTTAATGAAGATGCTGGTCCCGCCGCCATACCAGGCGCCGACGAAGAAGAACAAGAAGAAGAAAGGCCAGGAGGCCGAAAGTGGCCTCCGCCGTAAAGGTACTCCGGACGCCGTGTCCGGAGGGACCGAGGATCCCTCCTCCCATGAGGGGGACGAAGACGAGGACGAAGAGGAGGAGGAAGAAGATAACCCTCCTCCCAAAGGGAAAAAGAGGGCGGCCTCCGTAGACCCGAAGGCGGAGGTGTCCAAGAGGGGAAAATATCCTTGTCCGATGACTCGGATACGGACGACGAAGCCGCCCCAAGCATCGCCCCAGGGTCAAGCCCCTAGCCAAGTCGTAAGTATACAAAGATGCTCTACACACATCTGGTTTTTTCCAAATCATGGGAATCATATTAAATCATGTGCTGCAGTCCGGCCCGCGATCTTCCCCAACTATCTTCGTCATCGGGGAATTCTCTGGCATCGGAGATGATGGAGAGCGAATCGCCTCCGCGAACCTCCCCGCCACCTACTACGGATGAAGCCGAGGTATTATCCCAAAGGACCTCTCCAGTTCGTGGAGAGGCCCGGGGACCGCCAAGATGGCGCCAGAGGGTAATGCCTCGGCTGCCGAGAACATGGGGGATGGAATCCCCATGGAGACTTACGTGCAGGGCCTCGACCAATCCGGCCCCCAGCCGGACACCACTCTGGAAACCCAAGTGGCACCAGAGCCGAATAAGCGACCCCCTTCGAAGGAGGGGGGAGCGTCAACTTCAGCGGTGACCTCCGATAATCCAAAGGCGCCGAACACACTGATGGAGATGCTTCAACGTGCTTCCATCATGGAGGAGCACCGTACCCTAATGAGTGCGGTGGTTGAAAAGGTTCAGTCCGCTAAGAGCGGGCTGAACGAAGCCTTCACCAACCTGTTAACGGGTTTCGAGGTATGCGATGTAAGAACTTTTAGCCACTGTTCATACAAAAAAATATGCCTGTCTATAGACAGTAGCCCCTGAGACTCTGTTTGGTTTGTGGAAAAGCGACCGAACAGAGGATCGATAGTATTCGCCGGACATAATGTACTTGTCTACTTTGAAAAAGCAGGCATCACTGTTGGCGGCAGCCGCCCAGGCCGCTGAAGTATCCGAGCTCAAGCGGAAGCTGGGGCTGGCTGACGAGGATCTCGTCTGCATCAACAAGAGGTTTGATGAAGCACATGGTATGTTTGCGAGAAAAAGAAAAATGTTTATACACTCGAAATGTGTAACCATGCGGAGTCTAAGCTCCTTTTTATTTGCAGGAAGTGCAGCCGCGGTCGTGGCCCTGAAGGGTAACCTCGCCTAGGCCAAGGAGCAGGCGCGGATAAGCCAAGCAGCTGCTGACAAAGCGGGCACTGATTTAAAGGCCGAACAGGCTGCCCGCCGCCGGTACGAGGAGCGAGTGAACGAAGTAGAGCAGGCACTCAAGGACACCACCAATAAGTGCGAGTCCTTGGAAGAGAAAAATAAAGCCCAGGAGGCCAAACTGGCCAAGGCTCTCCAGGGAGCCGAGGAGGCGCGGAACGAGTCCTGTGCGGCACGCGAGGAGATCAAGCAGGCCAAGCAGATAGCAGCTGGTAAGCGCTTCCTTTTAGAGAGTAAATTCGGCAGTTAGAAGTATGCCCTGCTCACTCGACTGTGGAGTTCTCCAGAAGCATTTGTGGATCTTCCAAAGAGTGCTGCCGACGCCTTACAGTTCTTCCGGGCCCAGGAGGGGCATACGACGGAGGAGCTATTCTGGTCGCAATGCGCGGCGCAAGAGCGCTCGTCGTTGTTGAACGATCAGATGGCGCAATGGGCCGAGCTGCGTAGGGTGTCCGGTTTGGCCATGAGAGATGTTATAGTCCAGCTATGGCCGACCGAATCCGTTCCGAGCAGCTACTTCAGCTTAGTCTAGCGACTCGGCGATGCGCTTCCCCGAATTGATGCGATCAAGCGGTCGGCATGCATAGAAGGTGCGCAGATGGCCTTCGCCCGTGTCAAGATGCACTGGGCGAAAATGAAGGCCGCCGTTGTGGCAGTTGAGGGCCCGCCTGGAGGCAAGGACCACCGCACACCGGAGCGCTATTTTGGAGACGTCCTGGAGGGTGCCCGTTTGATAGAGGGTCAATGCTAAAAGGATCTACAGCCTCCACACAAAATCTAACCGTTACACACAATTTACCAAACTCGGTGGGACCGAATTATAAAACTCGGTCAGACCGATTTAGTTCAAAATGTGAACGTTGGGCTTTTTGGTGGGACCGACATGTCAACTCAGTGGGACCGATTTCATTAGGGTTAGGGCATAACGTAATCTTGGTGACACTGATCACATAAACTCGGTAAGAACGATTTCTGTAATAGGCAAACAGAGAGTTGGCTAGGCAAACTCAGCGGGACCGAATCGCTCATTTGGGTGAGACCGAAACGTTACGAAAAGGAAACAGAGAGTTTGCATTGCGAACCCGGTGGGACCGATCGCTCATCTCGGTTAGACCAAAATGTTACGGGAAATAGAGAGTTTGTAATCCCATCTCGGTGAGACCGAGATCCCTATTGGTGAGATCGAACTGACTAGGGTTTCTGGCAGTGGCTATGTCAAATGAACTCGGTGGCGCCGGATAGATCAAATCGGTGGGGCCGAGTTTGACTTTTGGTTTGGGACATATGTGGATATGAGAAAGTGGTTGAGGGCTTTTGGAGCATATCACTAAGCATTTTGAGCAAGCAAGCCATTAAGCAACACCTCATCCCCTTTTAATAGTATTGGCTTTTCCTATGGACTCAATGTGATCTTGGATCACTAAAATGAAAATGTAGAGTCTTGAGCTTGAGCCAATATGTGTCCTTAGCATTTTGAGGGGTCCACATTCCTAGTCCATGCCATGCCAATCATTGAACTTTCTGAAATGATCATCTTGAAAGAGCATTAGTTCAATGAGCTATATGTTGTTAGGAATTACCAAAACCACCCAGGGATAGTTGCACTTTAGAGAGTAACCCCTAAGATACAAAATATGCTTATCATGAGCACATGGCTCTCGCTTCAAGGCAATTTTGGAGCAAGAAGAACTCAAGGCCCAACTTCAACAAGAACAACTCAAGTGGCACCAAGGGCAAGCAACGTGTGAGGACTTGCTATAATTGTGGCAATGTGAGCCATTTTGTTGCGGAGTGCCTATATGAGAAGAGAGACAATGGTGGCAAGCTCATCCGAAAAGACAAGGCCAAGTCCTTCCCCAACAAGAACAAATTCACCAAGAAGACTCCTCGCAAGGGGTTGGTGGCACAACAAGAGTACAATGAGGATGAGGATGATGATGAAGACGGTGAGTCGGTTGCCATGGCATCCGTTGCCATTGTGACAACTCCACGGGTGTCCCTCTTCGACTCACCCAATGAGAACATCACCGCCAAGTGCCTCATGGCTAAAGCCACCAATAAGGTAACCCCCAACATCAAAACTACCATCATTACTAATCCTTCTTTGACGGATTGCATTGATGAAAGTGAGGGGTCTAATGAGGAGGAAAATGAATTTGAGTCTTTTATGAGTAAGCTCAAGGGTAAATCCAAGAAGCACTTTGTTGCTCTCTTGGAACAACTTGGTGAAGCCAATGACATGATCGAGGCTCACGAAGAAACCATATCTAAGATTGAGGGGCATGGTCGTGACTATGCGGATGAGATATCAGATCTCTCTAATGCGCTTGAGGAGGAGCGTGGTCATCGTTTGGCTCTTGAGGAGTCACACAACGATGATCATGCTAAATTAAAGAAAGATCTTGATCATGCTCTTGTTGTATCTCGTGTGCCAAATTCCGAGAAGGCCAAACTTGGGGTTGATCTTGCTAGACTCAAGGAGGAGTTTGATATACTTGACAAGGCGCACAAGGCCTTGAAGGGTACTCATGCTAGCCTTAAAGAGTCTCGTGATCAACTCCAAGTGAAGCTAACCAAGGAGAAAGCCACTTTTCCTCGTATGGTTTTAATTGATAATGCAAATGCTACTAACCCATGTTGTGAGCATGTGCATCTTGTGGAGGAGAATGCAAAGTTAAAAGAGCAACTTGAGAAAGGCCTTGTGTCTTGCATACAAGGTGAGAAGAACCTCAACGACCTTTTGAGCAATCAAAAGGAAGTTGTGGCCAAGGAGGGAATTGGGTTCGCACCCAAGTCCAAGAACAAGAAGAAGAAAGACAAGGCCAAACGACATCCTCCTCTCAAGCAAACTTTTTTGAAGGAGGGAGAGGGTGCTTCTAAGGAGAAGGCGAATAATGAGAAGGGTGGTGGTGTCAAGAAGGGCAACGCCACCCCTTCCAACAAAGCCGGCAATTTTAATCCTTCTTATGTGTTATGCCGTGCTAGTGATGGGCATGTTTATGCTAAATTTGTTGGTTCTCCTTATGAGTACATTGGACGGTCTATTTGGGTTCCTAAGACCCTTGTTACTAACATCAAAGGACCCATTACAAAATGGGTACCTAAAACCAAGCATTGATCTCTTGTAGGTGTTTGCTTCCGGTGGGGGATCATGGTTGCTCGATAGTGGAGCCACAAATCATATGACCGGAAGCAAGGACTTGGTGGTGGACGTGCACAAGATCCCATCTATGCCCACCAATGTTGAGTGGGGTGATGCCTCGTCTTCTAAGGTATTGGGACTTGGCAAGGTTGTCATTTCTCATGATCTCACGATCGAGAAGGTCATGCTTGTTGAGTCCCTTGCATACAATTTACTTTCCGTTCGTCAACTTGCACTCATGGGCTTTGCCACTTTCTTTGATATTGATACCGTGGCTCTCTTGTGGATCAAGACTCTTAAAGTAGCCTTTGTTGGGCATGTCAAGAACGGTCTCTATGTGATTAACTTTTCAGAGCGACCCACTAAGACCGCGACATGCCTAATGGCTAAAGTTGACGTGGGATGGCTTTGGCATCGATGTTTAGCCCATGTCAATATGAGATCTTTGCAAAGTCTTCTCAAGGGGGACCATGTCCGTGGACTAACAACTGTTAGTTTTGCCAAAGATCGTGCTTGCAGTGCTTGTATCGAAGGAAAGCTACATGGGAAGGCTCACCCTCCCACGACTATCATTTACTCCAAGAGGCCTTTGGAGCTCCTTCACTTGGACCTCTTTGGGCCTCCATCCTTTGATAGTCTTGGGGGTAGAAAGTATTGCTTGGTGATTGTGGATGATTATTCAAGATATACTGGGGTATACTTCTTCAAGAGGAAGAGTGAGACCCAACAAACCGTCATTGACTTTGCAAATGAAGCTCAACACCAACACAATGCAAAGATCTTGACGATAAGAAGTGACAACGGCACCGAGTTCAAGAACTACACCTTGGATGAGTTTCTTAGTGATGAGGGGATCAAGCATCAATATTCGCACCATACACCCCTCAACAAAATGGTGTAGCGGAGAGGAAGAACCGGACGTTGATGGATGCGGCAAGGACCATGATGGCGGAGTCCAAGTCTCCATACAACTTTTGGGCCGAAGCCATCAACACCGCTTGTCATGCATCCAATCAGCTCTATCTCCGCAAAGGCTTGAACAAGACTCCATATGAGATACTCACCGGTAACAAGCCCAACCTCAAGTACTTCCGGGTGTTCGGGTGTAAGTGTTTCATTCTCAAGAAAGGTGTTCGTTTGTCTAAATTTGAGGCTAGAGCTCATGAGGGCATATTTGTTGGTTATGCTACAAACTCCCATGCTTATCGTGTCCTCAATAAGTCCATGAGACTTATTGGGGAGACATGTAACATGGAGAGTGATGAGAATAACGGCTCCCAAGTGGAGCAAAGTGGTACTTGTGATGTAGGTGATGAAATTCCTCTCCAAGCCATAAGAAGAATGGGTGTTGGTCATATCCTACCCATTGAGGAACCCCTTGTGGCCGAAGGAGAAGGACAATGTTCCACTCAAGTGGAACCATCACCAACCCAAGACCCACACGCTTCCAAAGAACAAAGTGAAGGACCTCAACCAAATGAACAAGATCAACCTCAAGATGGTGGTGAACCACCAAGTGATGCCCAAGGTCAAGTTCTCACTCCCGAGCAAGTTCAAGATCAAGAACAAGCTCAAGACGACGCTCAAGATGATCAAGTTTCCGCTCCTCAACTCACTCCTGAGGAGGAATTGGAGCGTCGTGCCGCTAAGATTGCATCTAAGCTCTCTACCAAAGATCATCTCATGATGAATGTGCTTGGAAGCTTAAGAAAGGGGGTAAGCACTCGTAGACAATTAGCAAACTATTGTGAACATCACGAGTTTGTTTCTTGTGTTGAATCCCAAAAGGTCTATGAGGCGCTCGAGGATCCGGATTGGCTTAATGCCATGCATGAAGAACTCAACAACTTCGAGCACAACAAGGTGTGGAGATTGGTGCCAAGGCCAACGGGGAACCATAAAGTCATTGGAACCAAGTGGATATTCAAGAACAAGATGCTCATGGAATTATCGTTCACAACAAGGCTCGTTTGGTAGCACATGGCTACTCCCAAGTTGAGGGTATCGACTACGGCGAAACCTTCGCTCCCGTTGCTCGCCTTGAATCTATTGGTTTGTTGATTGCTTATGCTTCTCATCATAACTTCAAGTTGCAACAAATGGATGTGAAGAGTGCTTTTCTTAATGGTCCTATTAATGAGTTGGTGTATGTCAAACAACCCCCCGGGTTCGAGGATCCCTATTTCCCGATCATGTGTACCAACTCGATAAGGCACTTTATGGCCTTAAACAAGCCCCACGTGCATGGTATGACCACCTTACCGAGTTGTTGCAAGATTGTGGGTTTGAAATTGGGAAAATCGACCCCACTCTTTTTACTAAGAAGGTCAAAGGGGAGTTGTTTGTGTGCCAACTATATGTTGATGATATTATCTTTGGTTCCCCTAACAAAGCTTTCAATGAGGAATTTGCTGCTCTCATGACCTCAAAGTTCAAGATGTCCATGATGGGAGAGTTGAAGTTCTTTCTCGGGTTCGAAGTCAAGCAAAGAAGAGAAGGAACCTTCATCAACCAAGCCAAATACACTCAAGACATGCTCAAGAGATTCAAGTTAAGTGATGTCAAGCCGGCTTCCACTCCAATGCCCGTCAAATGCCAACTTGACATAGATCCCAATGGTAAAGCGGTGGATCAAAAGGTATATCGCTCCATGATTGGCTCCTTTCTTTACCTTTGTGCATCTAGACCGGATATCATGTTGAGTGTGGGAATTTGTGCACTGTTTCAAGCCGCACCTAAGGAAAGCCACTTTGTGGTGGTCAAGCGAATCTTCCGATATTTGGCTCATACCCCAAACTTTGGCTTATGGTACCCAAGAGGAGCGAACTTCAACCTTGTGGGCTTTTCGGACTCGGATTGGGCGGGAGACAAAGTGGATAGGAAGCCAACTTCCGGAGGGTGCCAATTCCTTGGTTGCTCTTTAGAGAGTTGGTCTTCTAAGAAGCAAAGTTGTGTGTGTCTCTCTCGTCCGCCAAAGTGGAGTATGTGGCCGCCGGTAGTTGTTGTGCACAACTTATATGGATGAGGCAAACTTTAAAGGATTACGGTGTCATTTGTGACAGAGTGCTTCTTTGGTGTGACAATGAAAGTGCCATCAAGATTTCTCTCAACCCGGTACAACACTTCAAGACGAAGCATATTGAGATTTGACATCACTTCATCTGGGATCACATTAGGCGAGGGAAGATCAAGCTCAACTATGTCAACACTCATGATAACCTTGCAGATATCTTCACGAAGCCCTTGGATGAAGCAAGATTTCGCGAGTTAAGGCAGGAGCTAAATATCATTGATTTGAGCAATGTGGCTTGAACCCTTGCACACCCCACCATACTCATCTTGATGTCTTGTTTAGGTGTAGGCATGGACATAGGGGTAGTGTTGTTCTCTCAATGAACTCTCCCTCCCCCCATTATGCATAAATTGATCAACTCTTTCACATTAGCCATTTTTAATGGTACTTGTGCTTCAAAGACGAGTTTTGGTCATGGGCCCAAGGATAATTCTTCGCGGTGCCATACCAATTGACTCAAACATAGGTGGCTCCAGCCACCGCCCTCTCGTTGGAGAGGTTGTGTTTCGCGTTTGGCCCTTGTTGCCTTTTGCCTTTTTCCTTGAGTCGAGCTTGTGTTTGAGTTGCCTCGTGTGTTCGCTCTTTTGTGTATTCAGTTGCTTGAAGGTTGCATTGCAAAGGTCGTGTTATTTTCTGCTTGTCGAAACTTGCACTTTCTTGGGTTTGCGATACTACGGTGGCAAGCCATGGTACTACCGCTGGAGATGGGTTGCTCTGTGCGTGCACAACGGCATCCCCGGCATGGTACTACCACTTCCATCGCGGCAGTAATTTTTTACTGCCGCTGGAAGAGCGATACTACCGCCCTGCGAGCGGTACTTCCGCCCGGGCGGTACTACCGCAAGGACCTGCGGTACTACCACGCCGTCGCGAGTGGGTGGGGGTTAAGAGCGGGGCAATGGGAATTCCAACTCCCCCATACCCATTCATCTCTTTTCCCCACCCCGTCTCTCTCTCTCCTACCCAAGAACGGTGCCGGAGGACCGCGCCAGATCTCCATCTCCGGCCGCTCTCCTCGCATTCCGACCGGTGGGATCGTTCCCCACCTCGCCCTCTTGCCATGGACCCCGGTATTTCCCCAAGTACTTCCTTTTTTGATCCGTTCTTGTGCTTCTAGGTATTGGGGAGATGCATGTGTTGTTCGTGTGATTTTTGGCTAAATCTTTGTAAGAGGGGATTGTAGGAGAGTGCTAGTGCAGTAGGCATGCTATTTGGAGTGATACAACCGTATAATTTGATCAACGGTAGTACCGATCTATTGTTGCGGATGTTTCTAGATCCGGATATGATGTTCGTGGGGATTTCGAATCCGAGCGGTACTACCGCTCCTCCTGGAGCGGTACTACCGCATGCTCGCCCACGAACTGTCCTCGTGCGGTACTACCGCTCCGTTGGAGCGGTACTACCGCCCGGGGCACGGAAGTAAAAAATTACTTCCGCTCCAAGCACGGTACTACCGTGCCACCCCGGCACAGTACTACCGCGGCTAGAGCGGATGTAATTTTTTACAACCGTAAGCAGGTCCGGTACTACCGTAGAGTTGCAAACTATGCTGTTTTGTCCTTCCAAATCTCATGCTTGCTTGTTTCATTTGGTTTTCGCCCTCATATTTGCAATAATCCTTCTCGGTGTTCTCGTGTTTGTTTTGTGTGTCATAGGTGGTGGCTACGTTTCCAATGTCCAGCGCTCCAATCCCAGCCGCGACACGAGCTCCAAGCGGCTTCGCAATCAAGAGGCACCAGAGGGCTCTAGTGCCCAACAACGCAATGTTAAGACCACCGCCAGCAAGTTCAAGGAGCCATCTTTGGGCATGGACGAGATAGCACTAGCCGAGTTTGTCACTCGCAGGAAGCTCAACCCCTATGTGAAGCCCCGTGATAATTTCAGAGGAAATCATCTGTTTTGGACCAAGCAACAGAATCTCATCTTCCTGGATGTGATCAAGTCTAAGCAAAACATCTACGTGGATGTGCACTGGATTGACATGGTTCATGTGAGGAAGGATAGTAACATGGCATATTTTGGTGAGACTCTGGACCTGCTGGAGCAGTTTGGCATTGAAGACCTTATCACGTTCCACATGGATTTTGACCCAGAAGTCGTGGCATAGTTCTTTGCTTTCGTACACTTCCACGCTGATGAGGAGCGGACCATGACGTGGATGACCAATGGGAGGAGGATGACTGCTAAGTGGAAGGAGTTCATGGCGATGCTAAACGTTCGTGATGAGGGGCTCAATGTGCCCGTTGGTGTCCGCCCTCATGGCAACCCCGAGTTGGCCAACAAGAACAAGCTTCAGCCCTATCTTGTTGAGAAGAAGCTTGCCAGTGGCAAGAAGACCTGGGTGTTGAATCCATTCCTTGACATTATGCACAGGATCTTACGCAACACATTTTTTCCTCGCATTGGTGACAAGGATAAGGTGCATGCTTATCTGATGGATATGATGCTCATCTGTGAGCAGGCGCGTCTCCAACAGTCGGAACCACTTGATGTATCTCATATCATGTGGTGTGAGCTGCGGTTTGCGGTGTTCAACCGTAAGATACCCATCTATGGACCTTACCTGTTTCTTTTGATCTCGAAGACTTGGGAGCAGCTCTTTCCCAATGAAGAGTTTGAGGCTCCCAACTGGATTCGCCATGAGCCTATCAAGCTACGCATCAAGACCAAGTGGGCTAACACCACTACCCGGGCTGAGGCTGAGGCTGCAAGGATGAACATGGATGAGGATGAGCTTGAGGAGGAGGAAGCGGCTGAGGAAAGTTCTGAGGGATACACTCCTTCTTCTGAGCCCACTTGGGCTAAGCGGCTGAAGAACAAGATGAAGGCTCTGTTCTGCATGCAGGCCAAGGGACAGTACAAGTCCCATGTTGCTCAGAAGGAGAGTCGCCAGTGCGTCAAGAGGATCTTGAGGACGTTCGACGAGCACGTATCGAGCGGGTCCAAGAGGAACATCACTCCTGAGGCTGACTGGATGGTGAAGCAGGGCTACCAGTGGACTGAGTCAGAGGAGGAGACCATTCCCGCTGCCGAGACCGATGAGGAGCGTGATGGGTGATCACTGCAGCATGAGCTACCACCTGTGTGGTAGGTGCCCTCTCTGCCTTTTTGGTGTCTCGATGCCAAAGGGGGAGAGAGTGTAGGGATTTGCGAGTCTTGAGTCGTGTTTCGTTTCGTTTTGTCGCTTTGCTTTCTTTCGGTTGAACCTCGTTTGCGTTGGCTTGTTGGTTTGTGGTGTAAGACACATGCCCTCAGCTTATCATACTATCTTATCCTTATATCTAGTTTAATTAGTAGTTTGTGAGCTTATTATGCCATGTGCCCTTTTCACTTCATGCTCAATTCTATACCTTGCCTCCATGCTCATTGTCATTCATATTGTTGCAAGGATTTCCTTGTTTATAAAATATAGGGGGAGTGTTGATCCTAGTATGTGTGCCGTGCAGTCCAAAGCACTTCTCTAGAGTGCACACATCTAGGGGGAGCCTGTCTATATTTTATAGATGTTGGGTTTGCTTATGTGTCATTTTATATCCCTATTTGCAAATCTCGTATTGTCATCAATCCACCAAAAAGGGGGAGATTGTAAGGGCATATTTGTCCCTAAGTGGTTTTGGTGATTGATGACAATGCTTTTGCGGACTAATCGTGTGCATTAAGCATTTCAGATATCTCATGTATAGGCACACGAAGATTCGGTGCCCCTCGGAGCTTCTCGAAGACGGCGTTTCTCTATGTTTCTTTTCGGTGGAATTGAGTTGTAGGAAAGCCATACTATTAAGAGAGGTCCGCTTCAGAAAGGTTAGGGTGGAATCAACACGTACACATCTGTCCCTTGCACCACCTTTCCTTACTTCATTGGAGCACCGGTTGTTCCCCTTGTCATTGCGAAGATGATGGCCTCCCAGTGCTACTAGTATGTGGCTTGCGGTAGTACTGCTCAAGAGAGCAGTAGTACCGTAGCTGGCCACGGTAGTTCTGCCCAGGGAAGCAGTAGTACCGTAAGTGCGGTAGTAACGCTCCTGGATCGCGGTAGTACCGTGGCCTCTGGCCAGTACTGTGGCATGAGCGGATGTAGGGGCGGAAGTAATTTTTTACTTCCGCACCCTACGCGATAGTACTGTTCCCTGTGAGCGGTAGTACCGTGCTGGATTTTTGCACTGACCGATACTCAGCGGAAGTAGCCATGGATGTAATTTTATTAGTCCGTGCCTTCCCAGCCCAGGATGAGCGGATGTAGGGGCGGAAGTAATTTTTTACTTCTGCACCCTGCGCGGTAGTACTGCTCCCTATGCGCGGTAGTACCGTGCCGGATTTTTGCACTGACCGATACTCAGCGGAAGTAGCCACGGATGTAATTTTATTAGTCTGTGCCCTCCCAGCCCAGGATGAGCCATGCCTTGCGGTAGTACCGCAACGGCGTGCGGTAGTACCGCTCCAGCGGTTCTACCGCTTGTTGCCTTGTGCAACAGGGCCTCACCTGGCCCCGGCCGCACGAGCGGTAGTACCGCAAGCCAGCGCGGTAGTACCGTGGGTCTGTTCGGTAGTACCGCATGTCGCGGGCTGAGTAGGTGGGCAACGGTTGGATTTGTCCTCACCCTATATAAGGGGGGTCTTCTTCCCCAAGTTGACCACCTCTTCTCTCCCCAAGCTCCATTTTCGCCCGATCTCTCTCCCTAGTCAACCAAACTTTTTGATTTTCTAGGGATTGGTTGAGAAGGCCCCGATCTACACTTCCACCAAGAGAAATTTGATTCCCCCCACTAATCCCTTGCGGATCTTGTTACTCTTGGGTGTTTGAGCACCATAGACGGTTGAGGTCACCGCTAAGCCATAGTCCATTGTGGTGAAGCTTTGTGGTGTCATTGGGAGCCTCCAATTAAGTTGTGGAGATTGCCCCAACCTTGTTTGTAAAGGTTCGGTCGCCGCCTTCAAGGGCACCAATAGTGGAATCAAGGCA
The DNA here is from genome assembly GCF_002575655.3 of Aegilops tauschii subsp. strangulata. Taxonomy (NCBI): domain Eukaryota; kingdom Viridiplantae; phylum Streptophyta; class Magnoliopsida; order Poales; family Poaceae; genus Aegilops; species Aegilops tauschii. Next base: position 396,374,661 of record NC_053037.3, read on the forward strand.
TCTCGCATTGTGTGAGGGCGTGAGGATAATACGGTGGCCCTAGTGGCTTCTTGGGGAGGATTGTGCCTCCACACCGCTCCAACGGAGACGTACTTCCTCTCCAAGGGAAGGAACTTCGGTAACACATCCTCATCTCCACCGACTCCACTCTTGGTTATCTTTTACCTTTACTTGTGCAAGCTTTTATTGTGTTGCATCCCTTGCTTGCTTGTGTGCTCGTTGTTGTTGCATCATATAGGTTGCTCACCTGGTTGCATATCTAGACAACCTACTTTGATGCAAAGTTTAAATTGGTAAAGATAAGCTAAAAATTGTTAGTTGCCTATTCACCCCCCTCTAGTCAACTATATCGATCCTTTTATCCGCCCAATCACAAATATCAAGAGTGACTTGAGGAATTCTTGACTCAAGTATCCTGCTTAGAACTATGCAGTAGCATATGTTGAAGGAAATATGCCCTATAGGCGATAATAAAGTTGTTATTTATATTTCCTTATATCATGATAAATGTTTATTATCTATGCTAGAATTGTATTAACCGAAAACTTGATACATGTGTGGATACATAGACAAAACACCATGTCCCTAGTATGCCTCTACTTGACTAGCTCGTTGATCAAAGATGGTTAAGTTTCCTGACCATAGACATGTGTTGTTGATGAACGGGATCACATCATTAGAGAATGATGTGACGGACAAGACCCATCCGTTAGCTTAGCGTAATGATCGTTTAGTTTTATTGCTATTGCTTTCTTCATGACTTATACATGTTCCTCTAACTATGAGATTATGCAACTCCCGAATACCGGAGGAACACCTTGTGTGCTATCAAACGTCACAACATAACTGGGTGATTATATAGATGCTCTACAGGTGTCTTTGAAGGTGTTTGTTGGGTTGGCATAGATCAATATTAGGATTTGTCACTCCGTGTATTGGAGAGGTATCTCTGGGCCCTCCCGGTAATGCACATCACTATAAGCCTTGCAAGCAATGTGACTAATGAGTTAGTTACGGGATGATGTATTACGAACGAGTAAAGAGACTTGCCGGTAACGAAATTGAACTAGGTATGATGATACCGACGATCGAATCTCGGGCAAGTAAGATACCGATGACAAAGGGAATGACGTATGTTGTTATGCGGTTTGACCGATAAAGATCTTCATAGAATATGTAGGAGCCAATATGAGCATCCATGTTACGCTATTGGTTATTGACTGGAGATGTGTCTCGGCCATGTCTACATACACTACAAAAAAAAGACACATCTGTGACATTTTGGGCCGAACGAATTTTTTCTGTCATGCTTATGACACTTCTATGATGATAATTGTGACAAAACCCGATATCATCATAGATGTGGTGGGCTCCTACTTCTATGACAAAAAATCATGACAGAAAATGGGCTTTTCATCCTGGGCGGGCCGGAGACATAGCTGCATGACATTCTTTGGGCCGTCCATGACGGAGAAAACCGTGGTAGAAGCGAGGGCGAGGAAAATATCGGGGAGTTCCCGGTTACGGTGGGTGGTCGGGGGCCGAGCAATGTGCTTTTCTCTCATACACGTACGTGCATGTGTGCGAGGCGTTGCGCTCTAACTGAACCCAAGCAAGGCATTGGGCTCTAACTGAACCCGAGCGATTGCACTAGCTAGGTTACTGAACCCCGATCGATCCCTTGCTGTTAACTGAACCCGAGTGATTCCTTCGCTACTGCTGCTAACTGAAGCCGATCGAACACTACTGCCTCCTTCCCTTGATGAAAAGTGAGCGTTGTTGGGGGAGGGGTTTGGATGAACAGTTCCCAGTGGGGGTTGGATGAACAGGACCCCGTGGTAGTAGAGGTCGTTGCCACTGGATGAACAGGACCCCGATCGATCGAGCCGGTGGAGGGCTGGATGAACAGGACCCCGTGGAGGGCTGGATGAACAGGACCCCGTTGAGGGCTGGTTGAATAGTAGCCGATGGAGGGCTGGATGAACAGTAGCCTGTGGAGGGGTGGTTGAACAGGACCCCGTGGAGAGGGCTGGTTGAACAGTAGCCGGTGGAGGAGCGCGCGGTGGAGGCTGGATGAACATTCGCAGGTGGAGGCTGGAGGAGGTCGACGGTGGATGAACAGTAGCCCGTGGAGGCAGTCGACGGTGGAGATGAACATTATCCCGTGGAGTCCCGTTTTGCGGTACGCCACACCCCTCCTGATGAACATGACCCCCATTTCGACCGTAGCGCTCCAACACAAGTCCGTTTCCTCTGTTTTGCGGTACGCCACACCCCTCCCGATCAACAGGACCCTGTTTCGACCATAGGAGGTCCAAGAGAAGTCCGTTTCCTCTGTTTTGCGGTACGCCAGACCCCTCCCGATGAACAGGATCCCGTTTTGACCGTGGCTGGTCGAACACAAGGTCGTTTCCTCCGTTCTGTCGTACGCCAGGCCTCGTTTCCATCGGCTGTTCCGTCCAAGCCGGTTGGCTCCCGATGAACAGCACGCGTTCCGTTGCCTCCCGATGAACACGATGCATTCCGTTGCCTCCCCATGAACACGACGACGACGCAGTTTCTCCGTTCCGACCCAGCCATGTACACGAGCCCTGGCCGTACGTATGCGTGAGTAGGCGTTCGAGACCCCGCCCGTATGTATGTACGTGGCCGTATTTACTTTCTTGCACCCTGGCCGCTGGACGTACGTGTACATGCTACGTGCATGCCTCTACTATGACACGTGCCCTTCCTTACACGGCCGCAGTTCATCGCTGCTGCCTGCAGACAGACCGATCATATGTACGTACACGTTCACGACTAGAATGACAACGCTACGTATGGTTCGACCAGGTGGGTCCCGACTGTCAGGCACTCCCTTGCATGCGAAGATGTAGCTGGTGGGTCCCAGCAGTTAGGGGGGCGAATAAATTTTTTTGCCCATAATATGGACGCACTTCCTTGCGTGCTAAGATGTAGCTGGTGGGTCCCAGCAGTCAGGGGGCGAATCGTTTTTCCACGAAATACGGTGGCCCGTCCGGTGGGTCCCTGCTGTTAGGTGGAGGAATCATTATTTTCCGCGTAATAAGGGGGCACTTCCTTGCTGCGGCCGTGGACCCAGCTGTTAGCCTCTCCATGTACAGTACTCTTCCGATGGAAGTCGTTCCTTGACCACGTTGACCACTCCGCGCCGAGAGCACCAGGGCGGTGGACAACGGCGAGGCCTAGGAAGGGGACGAAGCGGAGCCGGGGAAGACGCGGCAGTGGATGCCCATGCGGAGAGGAGTACGAGGGTTCACTGGTTCGGCTATGGTGTGAGGCTGCCGTCGCCGCAGGGACTGGCCAGTGGTGGGAATAGTAGGGGGCGGTGAGGCCTCTGCGGCAGCACAGCGGGCCACGGGAGGCAGGAGCATGCGTCACGACCGGCGCTGCTTTGGGCGGCTGGAGGAAGAAGACCAGAGGTTGAAGAAGCACTACGGCCGTTGGATGGACATCGTATGGTCACTGGAGCTAGAATCGTTCATATTGACTAAGTTGACAAAGCCCTCCGTCCCCGTCAACTTAGTAGGCCCACAAGTCAGCCTCCCACTATGGTGGGTCCCAGCTAGCAGGGAGAGTATTCATTTTTTTGTGCGTAATAAGGAGGCACTTCCTTGCGTGCGAAGACATAGCTGGTGGGTCCGACCTGTCAGCGGGGGGAACGTTTTTTTCTCGAAATACAGAGGCCCTTCCGGCAGGTCCCAGCTGTTAGGTCGAGGAATCATTATTTTGCACGTAATAAGGAGGCATTTCCTTGCGTGCGGCCATGGACCCAGCTGTCAGCCTCTCCATGTACAGTCCACTTCCGATGGATGTCGTTCATTGACCCTGTTGACCACGCCGCGCCGAGAGCACCAGGGCAGTGTACGACAGCGAGGCCTAGGAAGGGAACGACACGAAGCCAGGGAAGACTCGCCAATTGTTTTCCACGCAGAGGGGAGTACGAGGGTTTACTGGTTCGTCTGCCGTCGCCAGAGAATAACAGCAGGTGTGGGTGAGTAGAGGGATGGCTAGGCCAGCGATGGGAGTACGGTGGGGCGCTGAGGCCTGCACGGCAGCATAGCCGGACACGGGAGGAGGGAGTAGGCAGTCCCACTGGCGCTTGTTTGAGCGGCTGGAGCAGGAAGAGCAGAGGGATGGCCCGACTAGCGGTGGGAGTAGTAGGGGACGGTGAGGCTTCCGCGGCAGCACAGCCGGCCACGGGAGGCAGGAGCAGGCATCACGATCGGCACTGCTTTGGGCGGCTGGAGCAAGAAGACCAGAGGTTGAAGAAGTACGACGGCCGTTGGATGGACATCGTATGGTCACTGCAGCTAGAATCGTTTATATTGACTAAGTTGACAAAGCCCTTGGTACGCGTCAACTTAGTAGGCCCACAGGTCAGCCTCCAAAACGGTGCGCCCCAGATGTCAGGGGGAGGAATCATTTTTTGGGCAGCTGAAGCTAGAATATCCGAGATTGAAGAAGCACGACATCCGTTGGATGGACATCCAACGGACACTGCTGCTAGAACCGTGTGTTGACTATAAGTTGACAAAGCCTTGCATACGCGTCAACTTACTTTTTTTAGGGGATGCGTCAACTTAGTAGGCCCACAAGTGTGTGGCAGAGAACTTATAGCCCATTTGCGATTTGTAAGAATGTACATCCCATTTTTGAATTCTAATGGAATTTACTACAACCCATTTACAGTTTGTTAAAAGTACAACCCATTTTCTAGCTAGGACAACGATTAATAATTTCAACCAACCGTTCAAAACATAATTCAATTAAATTTCCCACATTTTGATGGGATCCGAAATATTTTTATCCCGAAATTTCTAGTCAGAGTAAATACAATTTCAATATAAATTTGTATTACGTAAAAATCCAATGAAACATTACGCGCGCAACAATTAATGAAATTAAAATTTTCAAAATCCAAAAGTAATATTTTATAAACTAATTACGTGTTTGGTGCATTTTTTATAGTTACTGCCTAGTTTTTATAATTACATCCCATTTATTATTTCTTAAAGCCCATTTTCTTGTTAAGCCTAATGCATCCCTCCTAGGAAAGATTTGCAAACCAGCGGGGCGGAGAATAACAAGTTGACCCGGATTGTGTACAACTGTCGGCGCAGTTGCATTGCTGATGATGAAAAAAAGGCCTGTGTAGTACAGTACAACCTTACATGGCTACTCAGCCCACATTCAGCGATGCCGGAAAGGCCCAAACAAGGCTTCTGTACAACTTTTTGAAGTCACTGAGCTCAATTAATAACTTAAGAAAAAAGTTAGAGTAGAGTGGAACCTAATTAAAGGCTGTCACGACCGAAGAAATAATTCAACGGGTCCCACTTGTGCGTGTGCGTGTGTGTGTGAGAGAGAGACAGCGAGAGAGAGGGAGACCCATCGGTCGATGCTCGTAAATACATCTTTCAGCCATATGCATTGATGATGCTCAGTAAAAACTTATACAATTGACACAATCATATAGAACATCATAGCACACTGAACTTGCATACAAAAATTTCACGCAGGCGGCACAATCAGGGTGGAAGCAGTGGATCGCTACGAGTAGGGCTATGTTGAAACCAACGAACTCGTACATAATGGTTCATCGTCTTTATCAATGACGGGGAAATATCTTGAATGTTGTGCAAAGAAAACAGACATACAACACAATGTATAAGTTCTGCTAGAACATTAAGTTGATGTACAACCCTTTTTGAAAAAAGTTCAGGTAAAAAAATAGAACAAGTCACAATCAAATGTACTGGCACATCAGTGCTTCACACCCATAGCTCGGATTTAACTAGTATCTGACAAGATTCAGTTGTTACCTCAAATTAGAGCACATCCAGGCAGCCAACCCTGCCTGTTCTCCCAAAGAAGCAGTGGCCTCCGCCACGCGATGGAGTAGGCCCTGTGCCATCCATCGTTCCGAGCAACACGGGGAAAGTCTGATGTTGACTCCTATAATGGACGTCATCGACGGACCCGGGCACCCACGGCGGCGGCAGGACTTCGATTGATGGATTGACCACTTCTTCGACATGCACGAACACTCGATACAGGTACATCCCTAACGTGGTCCGCGGCGGCCTTGGTGGCGACGAATAGTACAACCCCGATTCCTGCACCAGTATCTCAACACCAATCACCTTCGGTATGGTGGACGGCTTCTTCATCCATGCCATAACTGTCAGAGCCCAGCCGTCTAGAGGAACAAACATACTTACAAGCTCACCTCCAAGGTCGTTGATAAGCTCATTCATGGACTCGCTGTTCCAAGCACGTCGAGGCATGCCATGGAAGGTAAGATTTGTTAAAAACTCAAGCTCGGAGGGCACCGAGCCCCATCCTGGGTGCCACCGATCAAAGCTCACGAGCGCGCCATCACAGAACAAACGCCGGGAAGATTCGAACACACGACTGCAGTCAAAAGTTGTCCGGAACCTAACGAAGAAATTAGCCGGTGGCGGACAGACTTCGACGAGCAAGTCACTTATTTGGATGCCGTGTGCAATGCCAAGAGCTTTGACAAGGTCGTCTGGCGAGACGGGAGGCCGGTCGCCGTTGATGGTTACCATCAACACTTTGCCGGCAAACTGGTCGTCAAGCGCCGCCATGCCACTGTTGAGCGACAGCACGCAGCGTTCGAAGGCAGGACGGACCTCAGGATCTCCGGCTCAAAGATCCGCGTTGACCGGCGACATGATAGTGCGCTTGAGTACAGGAGGGGGATTTGGGGTAACTGGAGTAGGAATCGAGATTCCAGAGGTGGGGGAGGGGTGGGAGATTGGGGATGAAAAGGTAGCATGAATTTCGAGCACGCGCCAATATGCTCTCGGTGTGCAAGCGCACGAAAACACCGGTGGCGCCCACATGTCGGCGCGCAAGAGTCCCAATTCTCCCACAAGATCTTGATGTTTCGTGCAACGCACGGGCATCTTGCTAGTAACTTGAAAAAAGGAGATATACTCTGAACACTGGAGAATGGTGATGCCCTCATTTAGCCCACCAGCAGTTCGAGACAATAAACAGTTCGAAACAACGATATATACAACATTCAAACACTGACTAGTGACTACTACTGACATAAATAGCAAGACATGATAGTTCGTAAGAAGTCTTGCTACACCACCAAAACGCACCCATGTGCAGCGCTCAGACTCTCGTGATCCAGACGAAAATGACATTCTAAATAGAGGCAACTATTACATAGTAAGAGTGACATAGACGAGGATGACCAAATGACAAGGAATATGCATAACAAAAGAGAGAACTACCCATCCAGAACAAGCAGCAAAGACAACAAGTCATTCGAAGAGGGATGATCCAACACCATCATAATTTGCAGCCCTGGTTCAGCCACCAGTGATCCGGAGACACCAGTACTCCACCCTTTCGACGCAACAGCCCAATTACCTATCAACCTGAAGGCTTGAACCACATCACTGCCTGTCGGACTTTACACGTCCAAGGATCAAAGTTAATCCAGATGCCTTTGTCATTCTCACCTCTTTTGGCTGCAGGCTGTATCGTTGACAATCAGGGGAGTTTGCTCCCGAACTCCTAGGGCTCGCTGTGTAGGCACAGTTTTCTAGAGCAAACAGAGCCTCTCTGCCATCAAGGTCCTGCCAACGGTGATCTCTTGGTTAATCGGATCATTGAGTCCGAGAAACAGAGAGTGTGAACCAAGGCTGTTTACCCGCCTCCAACTCAAAAATCCCGAAGGCCCCTACAAGCTGGTATCCTGCTCATAGACATAACAGGCACTGTCTGGATACTCACATATTTCACGGTGCTTGCATGTAGTGGGGGGTTTTGCAATATAACTTTTCCGGCTCATGTGTCCAAATGATCATCAGTCTTTTGCCGTCGTCTGATCGAGCGAGGAACCAGTTGTGCTTCCTTGTTTTTGGCAAAGGTGGTGTGATTACAAAGGGCAGTAACTATAGGGACACTGCATCATATCAAAAAGGACAGGCATTGTTAATGTAAGATCAACATTGTTCAGAGTATGAGTAGGATAATGCAAGAAACATCATTGATATGTCCTTGTTGGAACTGGGAGGAAAATATAGGGAAATGTATACTGGGTTCGAAAATATAGAAGTGCCATGCATGGTTATACTCATGTTATCTCAGAATCGATTCTTCACAGGAAACTACCATGTCATGCATGTTATGTAATCATGTTCTGTCCTCACAAACAAATTCTTCAAGGAAACTAACAGACCATGCATTGTTATATACTCATGCTCTGTGGGCAAAAAAATTGTGAGCATATTATTCTAGCCATTGATTGATGAAGGGCGAACATAGGTATGTACACATGGTAAGCATTACATGATTTCACTACTTCCAAATATAGAGTTCTCCATATGCACATTTACTTCCCTAATGTATGGTTAGATGAAACCAACAGTGTGATGCATGTTTCTACATCATGAAAACGAGGAAACTAATATGGCCATTGATACACACTCATATTTAGTAGTATATAGATTACTATAAAATAAGGAGAATATCAATATCTTCCTAACCGTTTGATTATTCAGGGGTACAAATTGGCTGTAATGACATGGTCACCATCGCATGAATTAACTCATTCCAAATATAGCTGATTTACGGTGTCTCTAATACATTGCCATAGTTCTACTCAAATTCTGCTCAAACAGGGATATGTCAATCATCACAAAAAGTTCAAACAGTGTCATGGCGTCATCATTAACATCAGACAGAAACAACTTACACGCGCTGTCCCAGCAATACGTGGTGCCATCTGCTTTATCGATCGCGTAGATGATGCCATTGTTGGAAATATGCTCTAGAGGCAATAATAAATGGTTATTATTATATTTCTTTGTTCATGATAATTGTCTATTGTTCATGCTATAATTGTATTGTCCGGAAATCGTAATACATGTGTGAATACATAGACCACAACGTGTCCCTAGTAAGCCTCTAGTTGACTAGCTCGTTGATCAACAGATAGTCATGGTTTCCTGACTATGGACATTGGATGTCATTGATAACGGGATCACATCATTAGGAGAATGATGTGATGGACAAGACCCAATCCTAAGCATAGCATAAAAGATCGTGTAGTTTCGTTTGCTAGAGCTTTTCCAATGTCAAGTATCTTTTCCTTAGACCATGAGATCGTGCAACTCCCGGATACCGTAAGAGTGCTTTGGGTGTGCCAAACGTCACAACGTAACTGGGTGACTATAAAGGTGCACTACGGGTATCTCCGAAAGTGTCTGTTGGGTTGGCACGGATCGAGACTGGGATTTGTCACTCCGTGTGACGGAGAGGTATCTCTGGGCCCACTCGGTAATGCATCATCATAATGAGCTCTATGTGACTAAGGCGTTAGTCACGGGATCATGCATTGCGGTACGAGTAAAGAGACTTGCCGGTAACGAGATTGAACAAGGTATTGGGATACCGACGATCGAATCTCGGGCAAGTAACATACCGATTGACAAAGGGAATTGCATACGGGATTGATTGAATCCTCGACACCGTGGTTCATCCGATGAGATCATCGTGGAACATGTGGGAGCCAACATGGGTATCCAGATCCCGCTGTTGGTTATTGACCGGAGAGGCGTCTCGGTCATGTCTGCATGTCTCCCGAACCCGCAGGGTCTACACACTTAAGGTTCGGTGACGCTAGGGTTGTAGAGATATGTGTATGCGGAAACCCGAAAGTTGTTCGGAGTCCCAGATGAGATCCCGGACGTCACGAGAGGTTCCAGAATGGTCCGGAGGTGAAGAATTATATATAGGAAGTCAAGTTTCGGCCACCGGGAAAGTTTCGGGGGTTACCAGTATTGTACCGGGACCACCGGAAGGGTCCCGGGGGTCCACCGGGTGGGGCCACCTATCCCGGAGGGCCCCGTGGGCTGAAAGTGGAAGGGAACCAGCCCTTAGTGGGATGGGGCGCCCCCCTGGGCCTCCCCCCATGCGCCTAGGGTTGGGAACCCTAGGGTGGGGGGGCTTTCCCCTTGCCTTGGGGGGCAAGGCAACCCCTTCCCCCCCTTGGAGATCCCATCTCCTAGGGCCGGCGCCCCCCAGGGGCCTATATAAAGGGAGGGGGGAGGGAGGGCAGCAACCTACAGCCTTGGGTGCCTCCCTCCTCCCCTGCAACACCTCTCTCTCTCTCGCAGAAGCTCGGCGAAGCCCTGCCGGAGACCCGCTACATCCACCACCACGCCGTCGTGCTGCTGGATCTCCATCAACCTCTCCTTCCCCCTTGCTGGATCAAGAAGGAGGAGACATCGCTGCACCGTGCGTGTGTTGAACGCGGAGGTGCCGTCCGTTCGGCACTCGGTCATCGGTGATTTGGATCACGGCGAGTACGACTCCGTCATCCACGTCCATTGGAACGCTTCCGCTCGCGATCTACAAGGGTATGTAGATGCACTCCTTTCCCCTCGTTGCTAGTATACTCCATAGATGCATCTTGGTGAGCGTAGGAAAATTTTAAAATTATGCTACGATTCCCAACAGTGGCATCATGAGCCAGGCCTATGCGTAGTTACTATGCACGAGTAGAACACAAAGCAGTTGTGGGCGTTGAGTTTGCCAATTCTTCTTGCCGCTACTAGTCTTTTCTTGTTTCGGCGGCATTGTAGGATGAAGCGGCCCGGACCGACCTTACACGTACGCTTACGTGAGACAGGTTCCACCGACTGACATGCACTAGTTGCATAAGGTGGCTAGCGGGTGTCTGTCTCTCCTACTTTAGTCGGAACGGATTCGATGAAAAGGGTCCTTATGAAGGGTAAATAGAAATTGGCAAATCGCGTTGTGGTCATACGTAGGTAAGAAAACGTTCTTGCTAGAAACCTACAAACCACGTAAAAACTTGCAACAACAATTAGAGGACGTCTAACTTGTTTTTGCAGCAAGTGCTATGTGATGTGATATGGCCAGAAGATGTGATGAATGATATATGTGATGTATGAGATTGATCATATTCTTGTAATAGGAATCACGACTTGCATGTCGATGAGTATGACAACCGGCAGGAGCCATAGGAGTTGTCTTTATTATTTTGTATGACCTGCGTGTCATTGAACAACGCCATGTAAATTACTTTACTTTATTGCTAAACGCGTTAGCCATAGAAGTAGAAGTAATCGTTGGCGTGACAACTTCATGAAGACACAATGATGGAGATCATGGTGTCATGCCGGTGACGAAGATGATCATGGTGCCCCGAAGATGGAGATCAAAGGAGCAAATGATATTGGCCATATCATGTCACTATTTGATTGCATGTGATGTTTATCATGTTTTGCATCTTATTTGCTTAGAACGACGGTAGTAAGTAAGATGATCCCTTATAATAATTTCAAGAAAGTGTTCACCCTAACTCTGCACCGTTGCGAAGGTTCGTTGTTTCGAAGCACCACGTGATGATCAGGTGTGATAGATTCTAACGTTCGCATACAACGGGTGTTGACGAGCCTAGCATGTACAGACATGGCCTCGGAACACACGCAATACACTTAGGTTGACTTGACGAGCCTAGCATGTACAGACATGGCCCCGGAACACGGAGGACCGAAAGGTCGAGCATGAGTCGTATAGAAGATACGATCAACATGGAGATGTTCACCGATCTTGACTAGTCCGTCTCACGTGATGATCGGACACGGCCTAGTTAACTCGGATCATGTTTCACTTAGATGACTAGAGGGATGTCTATCTGAGTGGGAGTTCATTGAGTAATTTGATTAGATGAACTTAATTATCATGAACTTAGTCTAAAATCTTTACACTATGTCTTGTAGATCAAATGGCCCACGTTGTCCTCAACTTCAACGCGTTCCTAGAGAAAACCAAGCTGAAAGATGATGGCAGTAATTATACGGACTGGGTCCGGAACCTGAGGATCATCCTCATAGTAGCCAAGAAAGATTATGTCTTAGAAGCACCGCTAGGTGATGCACCAATCCCAGAGAACCAAGACGTTATGAACGCTTGGCAGCAGCGTGCTGATGATTACTCCCTCGTTCAGTGCGGCATGCTTTACAACTTAGAATCGGGTCTCCAAAAGCGTTTTGAGAAACATGGAGCATATGAGATGTTCGAGGAGCTGAAACTGGTTTTTCAAGCTCATGCCCAGGTCGAGAGATATGATGTCTCCGACAAGTTCTTCAGCTGTAAAATGGAGGAGAATAGTTCTGTTAGTGAGCACATACTCAGAATGTCTGGGTTGCACAACCGCTTGTCTCAGCTGGGAGTTAATCTCCCGGATGACGCGGTCATTGACAGAATCCTCCAGTCGCTTCCACCAAGCTACAAGAGCTTTGTGATGAACTACAATATGCAGGGGATGGAAAAGACCATTCCTGAGGTATATTCAATGCTGAAATCAGCGGAAGGGGAGATCAGAAAAGAACATCAAGTGTTGATGGTGAATAAAACCACTAAGTTCAAGAAGGGCAAGGGTAAGAAGAACTTCAAGAAGGACGGCAAGGGAGTTGCCGCGCCCGGTAAACCAATTACTGGGAAGAAGTCAAAGAATGGACCCAAGCCCGAGACTGAGTGCTTTTATTGCAAGGGAAGTGGTCACTGGAAGCGGAACTGCCCCAAATACTTAGCGGACAAGAAGAAGGCCGGCAACACCAAAGGTATATGTGATATACATGTAATTGATGTGTACCTTACCAGTACTCGTAGTAGCTCCTGGGTATTTGATACCGGTGCGGTTGCTCATATTTGTAACTCAAAACAGGAACTACGGAATAAACGGAGACTGGCGAAGGACGAGGTGACGATGCGCGTCGGGAATGGTTCCAAGGTCGATGTGATCGCCGTCGGCACCCTACCTCTGCATCTACCCACGGGATTAGTTTTAAACCTCAATAATTGTTATTTAGTGCCAGCTTTAAGCATGAACATTGTATCTGGATCTCGTTTAATTCGAGATGGCTACTCATTTAAATCCGAGAATAATGGTTGTTCTATTTATTTGAGAGATATGTTTTATGGTCATGCCCCGCTGGTCAATGGTTTATTTTTGATGAATCTCGAACGTGATGTTGCACATGTTCATAGTGTGAATACCAAAAGATGTAAAGTTGATAACGATAGTCCCACATACTTGTGGCACTGCCGCCTTGGTCACATTGGTGTCAAGCGCATGAAGAAGCTCCATGCAGATGGACTTTTGGAGTCTCTTGATTACGAATCATTTGACACGTGCGAACCATGCCTCATGGGTAAGATGACCAAGACTCCGTTCTCCGGAACAATGGAGCGAGCAACCAACTTATTGGAAATCATACATACCGATGTGTGCGGTCCAATGAGTGTTGAGGCTCGCGGAGGATATCGTTATGTTCTCACTCTCACTGATGACTTAAGTAGATATGGGTATGTCTACCTAATGAAACACAAGTCTGAAACCTTTGAAAAGTTCAAGGAATTTCAGAGTGAAGTTGAGAATCAACGTGACAGAAAAATAAAATTCTTACGATCAGATCGTGGTGGAGAATATTTAAGTCACGAGTTTGGTGCACACTTAAGGAAATGTGGAATAGTTTCACAACTCACGCCGCCTGGAACACCTCAGAGAAATGGTGTGTCCGAACGTCGTAATCGCACTCTATTGGATATGGTGCGATCTATGATGTCTCTTACCGATTTACCGCTCTCATTTTGGGGCTATGCTTTAGAGACTGCCGCATTCACTTTAAATGGGGCTCCGTCGAAATCCGTTGAGACGACACCGTATGAATTATGGTTTGGGAATAAACCTAAGCTGTCGTTTCTAAAAGTTTGGGGATGCGATGCTTATGTCAAGAAACTTCAACCTGAAAAGCTCGAACCCAAGTCGGAAAAATGTGTCTTCATAGGATACCCTAAGGAAACTATTGGGTATACCTTCTACCTCAGATCCGAAGGCAAGATCTTTGTTGCCAAGAACGGGTCCTTTCTGGAGAAGGAGTTTCTCTCGAAAGAATTGAGTGGGAGGAAATTGGAACTTGATGAGGTGATAGTCACCCCTTCCGAACCGGAAAGTAGCGCAGCGCGGGAAAATGTTCCTGTGGTGCCTACACCGACTGGGGAGGAAGTTAATGATGATGATCATGAAGCTTCGGATCAAGTTACTGAACTTCGTAGGTCCACAAGGACACGTTCCGCACCAGAGTGGTACGGCAACCCTGTCCTGGAAATCATGTTGTTAGACAACGGTGAACCTTTGAACTATGAAGAAGCGATGGCGGGCCCGGATTCCGACAAATGGCTAGAAGCCATGAAATCCGAGATAGAATCCATGTATGAAAACAAAGTATGGACTTTGACTGACTTGCCCGATGAGCGGCGAGCCATAGAAAACAAATGGATCTTTAAGAAGAAGACGGACGCAGATGGTAATGTGACCATCTACAAAGCTCGACTTGTCGCTAAGGGTTATCGACAAGTTCAAGGGGTTGACTACGATGAGACTTTCTCACCCGTAGCGAAGCTGAAGTCCGTCCGAATCATGTTATCAATTGCCGCATACTATGATTATGAAATATGGCAGATGGACGTCAAAACGGCATTCCTTAACGGCTTCCTTAAGGAAGAGTTGTATATGATACAGCCGGAAGGTTTTGTCGATCCTAAGAATGCTAACAAAGTATGCAAGCTCCAGCGCTCAATCTATGGGCTGGTGCAAGCATCTCGGAGTTGGAACATTCGCTTTGATGAGATGATCAAAGCGTTTGGGTTTACACAGACTTATGGAGAAGCCTGTGTTTACAAGAAAGTGAGTGGGAGCTCTGTAGCATTTCTCATATTATATGTGGATGACATATTATTGATGGGAAATGATATAGAATTCTTGGAAAGTATAAAGGCCTATTTGAATAAGTGTTTTTCAATGAAGGACCTTGGAGAAGCTGCTTATATATTAGGCATCAAGATCTATAGAGATAGATCAAGACGCCTCATTGGTCTTTCACAGAGTACATACCTTGACAAGATATTGAAGAAGTTCAGTATGGATCAGTCCAAGAAGGGGTTCTTGCCTGTATTGCAAGGTGTGCAATTGAGCAAGGCTCAATGCCCGACCACGGCAGAAGATATAGAAAAGATGAGTGTCATCCCCTATGCCTCGGCCATAGGGTCTATTATGTATGCCATGCTGTGTACCAGACCTGATGTAAACCTTGCCGTAAGTTTGGTAGGAAGGTACCAAAGTAATCCCGGCATGGAACACTGGACAGCGGTCAAGAATATCCTGAAGTACCTGAAGAGGACTAAGGATATGTTTCTCGTTTATGGAGGTGACGAAGAGCTCGTCGTAAAGGGTTACGTCGACGCTAGCTTCGACACAGATCTGGATGACTCGAAGTCACAAACCGGATACATGTATATTTTGAATGGAGGAGCAGTAAGCTGGTGCAGTTGCAAGCAAAGCGTCGTGGCGGGATCTACATGTGAAGCGGAGTACATGGCAGCCTCGGAGGCAGCACAGGAAGCAGTCTGGATGAAGGAGTTCATTACCGACCTAGGGGTGATTCCCAATGCGTCGGGCCCGATGACTCTCTTCTGTGACAACACTGGAGCTATTGCCCTTGTGAAGGAGCCCAGGTTTCACAGGAAGACCAGGCATATCAAGCGCCGCTTCAACTCCATTCGTGAAAGTGTTCAAAATGGAGACATAGATATTTGTAAAGTACATACGGACCTGAATGTAGCAGATCCGTTGACTAAACCTCTCCCTAGGGCAAAACATGATCAACACCAGGACGCAATGGGTGTTCGATTCATCACAATGTAACTAGATTATTGACTCTAGTGCAAGT
Source organism: Aegilops tauschii subsp. strangulata (assembly GCF_002575655.3). Lineage (NCBI taxonomy): Eukaryota > Viridiplantae > Streptophyta > Magnoliopsida > Poales > Poaceae > Aegilops > Aegilops tauschii. Next base: position 396,390,488 of record NC_053037.3, read on the forward strand.
GGGAGACTGTTGGAAATATGCTCTAGAGGCAATAATAAATGGTTATTATTATATTTCTTTGTTCATGATAATTGTCTATTGTTCATGCTATAATTGTATTGTCCGGAAATCGTAATACATGTGTGAATACATAGACCACAACGTGTCCCTAGTAAGCCTCTAGTTGACTAGCTCGTTGATCAACAGATAGTCATGGTTTCCTGACTATGGACATTGGATGTCATTGATAACGGGATCACATCATTAGGAGAATGATGTGATGGACAAGACCCAATCCTAAGCATAGCATAAAAGATCGTGTAGTTTCGTTTGCTAGAGCTTTTCCAATGTCAAGTATCTTTTCCTTAGACCATGAGATCGTGCACCTCCCGGATACCGTAAGAGTGCTTTGGGTGTGCCAAACGTCACAACGTAACTGGGTGACTATAAAGGTGCACTACGGGTATCTCCGAAAGTGTCTGTTGGGTTGGCACGGATCGAGACTGGGATTTGTCACTCCGTGTGACGGAGAGGTATCTCTGGGCCCACTCGGTAATGCATCATCATAATGAGCTCTATGTGACTAAGGCGTTAGTCACGGGATCATGCATTGCGGTACGAGTAAAGAGACTTGCCGGTAACGAGATTGAACAAGGTATTGGGATACCGACGATCGAATCTCGGGCAAGTAACATACCGATTGACAAAGGGAATTGCATACGGGATTGATTGAATCCTCGACACCGTGGTTCATCCGATGAGATCATCATGGAACATGTGGGAGCCAACATGGGTATCCATATCCTGCTGTTGGTTATTGACCGGAGAGGCGTCTCGGTCATGTCTGCATGTCTCCCGAACCCGTAGGGTCTACACACTTAAGGTCCGGTGACGCTAGGGTTGTAGAGATATGTGTATGCGGAAACCCAAAAGTTGTTCAGAGTCCCGGATGAGATCCCGGATGTCACGAGAGGTTCCAGAATGGTCCAGAGGTGAAGAATTATATATAGGAAGTCAAGTTTCGGCCACCGGGAAAGTTTCGGGGGTTACCAGTATTGTACCGGGACCACCGGAAGGGTCCCGGGGGTCCACCGGGTGGGGCCACCTATCCCGGAGGGCCCCGTGGGCTGAAAGTGGAAGGGAACCAGCCCTTAGTGGGCTGGGGCGCCCCCCTTGGGCCTCCCCCCATGCGCCTAGGGTTGGGAACCCTAGGGTGGGGGGCTTTCCCCTTGCCTTGGGGGGCAAGGCAACCCCTTCCCCCCGTTTGGCCGCCGCCCCCCCTTGGAGATCCCATCTCCCAGGGCCGGCGCCCCCCCCAGGGGCCTATATAAAGGGAGGGGGGAGGGAGGGCAGCAACCTACAGCCTTGGGCGCCTCCCTCCTCCCCTGCAACACCTCTCTCTCTCTCGCAGAAGCTCGGCGAAGCCCTGCCGGAGACCCGCTACATCCACCACCACGCCGTCGTGCTGCTGGATCTCCATCAACCTCTCCTTCCCCCTTGCTGGATCAAGAAGGAGGAGACGTCGCTGCACCGTGCGTGTGTTGAACGCGGAGGTGCCGTCCGTTCGGCACTCGGTCATCGGTGATTTGGATCACGGCGAGTACGACTCCGCCATCCACGTTCATTGGAACGCTTCCGCTCGCGATCTACAAGGGTATGTAGATGCACTCCTTTCCCCTCGTTGCTAGTATACTCCATAGATGCATCTTGGTGAGCGTAGGAAAATTTTAAAATTATGCTACGATTCCCAACAGCCATTGTGTTCAATAGCATCACAGAAGTGTGTATCAGCTTTGACGATGATCCACTGCGAGCTGAGCTGTCTCCACCTAAAGAAGGCACCGTTGGAAAGATAGGCGAGTCCCTTGTCGAACAAGGCAATTAGCTTGAAGTCTGCGTAATCCGCATGTCGTGTGGGCACTTGGCAGATTACAATCTTCTGCAAAACAAGGTGCGTCCAACTGACGATGTAATCTAGATGACTTGGACCGCGACGGTAAAACTCTATATCATCCAATGGAGGAAGGATAATCTCATGGGAGGTCTGGAAGTTCATGAGCACCAACTTTTTCCCGTCTTCTCTGACGGCAGCCATACAGTGGGAGTTCATGCCGACCCAGTACATACCTGCAAGAAGTTTCGGGAGATAGTGATCGGATCAAAGTTGAGGGAAATGATGTACGGCGACCCACTACATACCTGCAAAGAAGTTTCGGCTAATGGAGGTCAGATTGAAGTCGAGGGGCATCATGTACGCCTCCATATCATGGTGAGCAAATCTCGCAAGACCAAATAGCAGCAAGCAGGGTGTCTTGAAAAGCTTAGGCCTCAGTTCGACGATGGCCGTGTGCATGCCCCTGAGCATGCAGCCAGCCGCAGGGCGCTCAACATATCCATACACGAACAACAGAGGTCGAGGACATCACTGGGGAGATTGTTCCAATCGCGGCTCATATGGATGTTGCGCGGTTCACGTTCGGCCATGGTGGAGTTTGGAAGGTGGGGTATTGGGGGGCTTGATTTACGGGGGAGAAGGCTCTCGGTGCTGGAGCGTCTAGCGAGGGAATAGTGGTACTGGGGGAGGCGAGCGAGGCGAGGGTATGCGGGGGCACAGAGAGATGATGAAGAGTGACCTCGGGATCTCCGGCGAGACGGAGATGGAGATGGAGTGGTGCTAGGGGAGAGGGAGACGAGGCGAGGCATGCTATACAGCGGCAGTGACAGTGACTGCACAGTGCACAAGGTGAGGCTGACTTTGAACCCGGAAACGCCGCCTGGACTGGTGTCACCTCAGGCGCAAGGTCTTGTCACTTCACTGTGAGGACCGGATGAATAATAGTATTTTGACCATCAAGTGTACCACAGTTGTACTAATACTACTAGTAGGAGTAGTAGGAACATGAGTAGTACTCCCGTGCTAGCATGCCTCTGGGTTCACTTCATCCTCTAGGTATCATCCATATTGCGAGCAGAACCAAATTCTCGTGCATGCGGAAGCGCGAAGAAGGAATTTTCTTTTTTGAGGATAACCGCGTATTCCTTAACTAGAGAATGTTGTGTCTCCCACGCACGCGCCAATATCCATCCGAACCAGCTGCGACACATTTTTTTATCCGTTTGCATAGGTCCCACCTGTCAGGAGGGGTGCAGAAATAAAAAGGAATCATAAAATGTCTCGCCACGGTGATTCGAAAGAGTGACCTCAACTAGCCAGTGGCACATGTAGCGCTAGAAGGATGGGCACATACAGGGATAGGTACCACTCCTCAGTCTACCCGCGTAGCCTTTTCGTTTAGTCTACCTGGCCGTCTAATCAACGAGTTGCAGGCCACTTCTCCCATTTACTTCTCCATCGGGAACCGATTTTCCTCGGCTTCTTCACTACTCCTTCATCTTCATTTGCATCCAGACCACACTGCATTCACATTGTTTTAACCTCTTCACATCCTCCTGGAGTAATTCCGAAGCCCCTTCAAATAATCATCTTCTTTAGTTAGACTAGCCATCTAATCCTAATTCTCCAAACCATAGCCCTCCGGTCCAGCGGTTCCAAATGGCAAAAGAGATCGAGATGCAGGTTTTTAGCGTCCAACATGTCCTTGTCGAAGGCTCGTTGACCATAGTTGCCACAGTCACCGACCACCCAAGGGTTGTTCGGAAGTGGATCAACAATGTATCCAACTCCCTCCAAAATGTGGAGATGAAGGTCATCGGTCTCGACGCAGAGTACATGGAGCGTGCCACTGGGAAGATCCAACGCGCCGCCGTCCTTCAACTGTGCCTCGAAGATGATGTTTTGGTGTACCACATCATACACGCACCCTCCATACCAGGTGAGCTTCACAATTTCTTGTCTCGGGAGGACATATACTTCTGTGGGGCAGCCATCGCAGGGGACAAACAGAAGTTGGAGCCATACAACCTTGATTTGAAAAGCATCGCCGATGTACAAACCAAAATAAAAATTCCTGTAGAAAATTGTGATAAACCGACACCATCCCTATTCGATGTAGCAAATTTTTTGCTCGGAACAAATCTTCAGAAGGGTGACGAGACGCTGGCATTAAGGTCGTATGGATGGGAGAATTAACCCTTGACGTACGAGCGGATAAAATATACTGCCCTCGATGCCCGTGTGAGTTTCGAGATAGCTGCAAGGTCCAAAGAGCTTGTTGCGAAGCCGTCTCCCACAGAAAATGAGAACAAGAAGAAGAAGAAGAAGAAGCTGCACCAGCAGTAGGGCATTATGGATGGATGAACTATTTCATCTCTTGTAAAAAAATATTCCCTCTCTGTGTATATTGATATAGATGGACTATTTCAATGGCGTGCATGTCTTTGAAGCAAGTAGTAGCTTGGGTCCGCTTGACTATACGGAACTATTTATCCCTCTAGCTTTCTCTACTACTACTCCTTCCAGTGATCGGTATGCAATGCATGTGTCCGTAGACATGACAGCTTGTCCATGGAAGTTCAACAACGACGACCATCACGTTTCATCCACTGCCATTCGCGATTCCCACGACGCCGCTCCAACCCACGGCACCACGTCCCCTGATGTGCGCCTCACCCCTCTCGGCCGCACCGCCCCTCTGCCTTTGTGTGCTTGACATGTGGGCCACCTGAAATGCGACGAGCATCAAGTTTCTACCACAGCCACACGCGATTCCCACGACGTCGCTCGAACTCATGACACCACATGTCCCCTAACCTGCGGCTTACCCCTCTCGGCCCCACTGCCCCTCTGCCTTTGGGAGCATTACATGTGGACCAGCCACCTATCGGGTCCACATGTTATTGACTCAAAGGAAGGTGTAGTAAGGCGCTGAAGCTCAGTCCCGAGGGTCCCGAGAGGGAAATGTAACTCCTGCGCCAGGCCTTGTGGTGCTACCGCTGCACGAACTCGTGCCAAACTCGAGATTTGTTTCTTTACTATACATGCACGCAATGATTCAATGGACATTGTAATCTCAACATGTGATGGGGAGCTCTAAATTTGAATTTGAAACTTATAAAACAAACAAAATTCAAAACAAATAAACTGGGAGAGAGGGAGTATACCATAGGATGTGTCCCATACTAAACAAGTCCCCTGGTTTGTCACCGCGAAGATGCGGTTAGAAAGGAGCACAACATCTTTGTACTCGTACGGCAACAAATCGGCTGCAGACAGCATGGTCCACCTTTGACTGCCATGTGCAAGGTTCATGCTATCTTCTTCAATCTCACCATGGTTCCATCGTACCAATTCAGGCGATGGCCCGTTGCATGGCTGATCCCAATGTTGGACAAAGGTTCTACGGGAATGGTGTCACCGTTGTAAATGTTGTGCAAATTGATGTTGGTACCCTCCCGTACATATGCAAGCCAATCTCCACTCGCACCGAGCCTAACCCGTGAAACAGTGGGCAGGGGGAGAATTAGGAAATGGACATGGAAGTAGTCTTTAGAATGCATTTACTACATGATCAAACTCATCTTACCTGCTCATCGGACAAAATCCGAGTGCCCCTCAATGTCGGCATCTCAAGGGGCGTCAACTTGCAACTACGGCCATGCCGTGCTGGAGAGACCCCCAAGGAAACATCCTCGTGCATTGCACGGAACATCAAGATGCATTTGAATGGGTAGTTTATCTTGTGAGAGAAAAGGATGAACGAGGGAAGGCCTTATTTGCAAATGTGGAGAGGGGTGTGCCAAACTATGGCCACGCCGCGCTGAAAAAAAATTGAGTTTGGGTCGGTGGCACACCCTGCGGCAAGATGCCCGTGTGGGCTTATTCTATAACTAGCAAGATGCCCGTGCATTGCAGGGAACATCAAGATGCATTTTTTTACAAAACACCTATTGTGATTGACCCTTGCAGGAGTAATCTCATGTGTAAAAACTAATGACATCTCGAGAATTTTATCGGAAAAATGGTATCTTTGGAACAAGTTTTTTCTGGTAATGCTCCTTGTAGTGAGCGGTATGCAATGCATGTGTCAGCAGACATGACATCTTGTCCATGGAAGTTGAACCACAGCGACCATCATGTTTCTTGTTTCTACCACTGCCACACCCACACGCGATTCCCACGACGCCGCTCCAACCCACGGCACAACGTCCCCCGACGTGCGTCTCATCCCTCTTGGCCCCACCGCTCCTCTGCCTTTGTGTGCATGACATGCGGGCCAGCTGAACTGCAACGACCATCAACTTTCTACCACAGCCACACCCGATTGGACGTGGTTTGCCTGCTCCGATCCGTACTCCCGCACCATCGAATTTTCATCCAGTGGCTGTGACACATTTTGTCTCGGGCATCAATCCTCAGCTGGAGTACTTCTGTACTACAGGTAGTACCCGCCGGTGTGGCCATCTATGCCTCGTAACGCCTCGACGCCCAGCTGTGACACCCTCGCCACGGCCACGCCACCACCGGCCGGTTCATCTTGAACGAGTGAGTCACGAACCACACCACCACCATGAGAATGACATGTGGGCCAGCCGCATTTAAGGTACGCATGTCATTGACTCATAGGCCGGTGCACTAAGCCACTGAAGCTCGGTCCCATGGGCCCCAAGAGGGAAATGCAACTCCTGCGGCAGGCCTTGTGGTGCTCCCGCAGTACGAGCTCGTGCCAAACCCGGAATTGGTGTCTTACTACTACCAACTAGTAAGGTACACGTGCATTGCACGCGTGAGATTTGGTAACCAAATTACTACCAACTAGGGATAGAAAGCAAACTATGACAATTTTACAAAAAAAACGCACCTCTCTCCACATTTACAGATAAGGCCTTGCCTCGTTCATCCTTATCTCCCACAACCTCATTGCTGAGTAATTAAAAAAGGAAGTCTCTAGAACAATCTGGCATGGTGGCCGCCTGTCGGCGCCGTCCATCCCCTCCGCCCAGTCCGACCACCAGTCACCACCACACCCTACTCCTCCTCACCTTATCTCTCATCTTTCTCGAGATATCATTTTTTCGATGAAATTCTTGAGATACTGATACGTCTCCAACGTATCTATAATTTATGAAGTATTCATGCTATTATATTATCCATCTTGGATGTTTAATGGGCTTTACTATGCACTTTTATATTATTTTTGGGACTAACTTATTAACCCAGAGCCCAGTGCCAGTTTCTGTTTTTCTCCTTGTTTCAGTGTTTCGCAGAAAAGGAATATCAAACGGAGTCCAAATGGAATGAAACTTCGGGAGAGTTATTTTTGGGACGGAAGCAATCCAGAAGACTTGGAGTGTATGTAAGGGAAGCAACGAGGAAGGCACGAGGCAGGGGGCGCGCCCACCCCCTAGGTGCGCCCTCCACCCTTGTGGGCCCCTCGTGGCTCCCCTGACCGACTTCTTTCGCCTATATATGTCCATATACCCTAAAACCATCGGTGAACAAAATAGATCGGGAGTTCCGCCGCTGCAAGCCTCTGTAGCCACCAAAAACCAATCGGGACCCTGTTCCGGCACCCTGCCGGAGGGGGGAACCCTCACTGGTGGCCATCTTCATCATCCCGGCGCTCTCCATGATGAGGTGGGAGTAGTTCACCCTCGGGGCTGAGGGTATGTACCAGTAGCTATGTGTTTGATCTCTCTCTCTCTCTCTCTCTCTCTCGTGTTCTTGAGGTGATACGATCTTGATGTATCGTGAGCTTTGCTATTATAGTTCGATCTTATGATGTTTCTCCCCCTCTACTCTCTTGTAATGGATTGAGTTTTCCCTTTGAAGTTATCTTATCGGATTGAGTCTTTAAGGATTTGAGAACACTTGATGTATGTCTTGTCATCCTTATCTGTGGTGACAATGGGATATCACGTGATCCACTTGATGTATGTTTTGGTGATCAACTTGCGGGTTCCGCCCATGAACCTATGCATAGGGGCTGGCACACGTTTTCGTCTTGACTCTCCGGTAGAAACTTTGGGGCACTCTTTGAAGTACTTTGTGTTGGTTGAATAGATGAATCTGAGATTGTGTGATGCACATCGTATAATCATACCCACAGATACTTGAGGTGACATTGGAGTATCTAGGTGACATTAGGGTTTTGGTTGATTTGTGTCTTAAGGTGTTATTCTAGTACGAACTCTATGATAGATCGAACGGAAAGAATAGCTTTGTGTTATTTTACTACGGACTCTTGAATAGATCGATCAGAAAGGATAACTTTGAGGTGGTTTCGTACCCTACCATAATCTCTTCGTTTGTTCTCCGCTATTAGTGACTTTGGAGTGACTCTTTGTTGCATGTTGCGGGATAGTTATATGATCCAATTATGTTATTATTGTTGAGAGAACTTGCACTACTGAAAGTATGAACCTTAGGCCTTGTTTCAACGCATTGCAATACCGTTTACGCTCACTTTTATCATTAGTTACCTTGCTGTTTTTATATTTTCAGATTACAAAAACCTATATCTATCATCCATATTGCACTTGTATCACCATCTCTTCGCCGAACTAGTGCACCTATACAATTTACCATTGTATTGGGTGTGTTGGGGACACAAGAGACTCTTTGTTATTTGGTTGCAGGGTTGTTTGAGAGAGACCATCTTCATCCTACGCCTCCCACGGAGTGATAAACCTTAGGTCATCCACTCGAGGGAAATTTGCTACTGTCCTACAAACCTCTGCACTTGGAGGCCCAACAACGTCTACAAGAAGAAGGTTGCGTAGTAGACATCAAGCTCTTTTCTGGCGCCGTTGCCGGGGAGGTGAGTGCTTGAAGGTATATCTTTAGATCTTGTAATCGAATCTTTTTGTTTCTTGTTTTAGCACTAGTTTAGTTTATAAAAGAAAACTACAAAAAAATGGAATTGAGTTGGCCTCATACGCTTCATCTTTTTAATATCTTTCGTGAGTATGATGGAAAGGAAAATTGTGCCAAAGTGTTAGAAGAAGAATGCATTAAAATGTTTGGCACTAAATCTTTGAATGATGAGCATGATTGCAATGTTGTTAGTACGAACTCTTTGAATATCCGTAGTACTAATGATGATTGCACTAGTCATAATGAAAATATCTCTTATAAGCATGTCGATTTTTGTGGAGTGCATAGAGTTTGCAAATACATACCAAAAAGGGAAGATAGATTTTGTAAGAGGCACAAGTACTTAGAAACTAAATGGTTGCAAAAGAGGCTAAATGTTAGTGCTGAAAATTTAAAATATCTTAGCCATACTTGTGAACTTTGCAATGAACATGGTCATTTAAATATCAAATGCAAATTGTTTCATGATCGAATCGTCTCCAAAAATTGTGATGACTTGATTTCCCTTGCACATCATAATGAACTTAGTCTACTTTTGGGTTATGAAGAATTGAAACGTCAAACTAAGTTTATTCCAGAATATAACCTCGAGAAATTCCTCGATATTGATCTAGAAGAAATTTATATGTATTGTGCAGTGAATTGCATTGAAAATCCTTATATTGCCAATTACATAAAGAAAAGAAAACAAATAGAAGATGTAGAGAATAACAATGAAAGGGAAGAGACTTCCCAATATCCTCCTATTATTTCTTATGATGAATCAGGTAACGAGGAGGAGCTTTCTATTCAACCAATCTCATTAATAAGGAGCTCCAAAAAGAGGATTGAACCCACACATGATGTGAAGAAGAAAAAGAAAAGACGGAGAAGCAAAGGTAGAAAGGTATCTCCCCCAAATGATGTTGCTCTTATTACTCATTGTGATGATGATAATTGCTATACTATTGGTGCTATCCATACTATTAATGATGAGAGTGATTATGTTTATGATATGAAAAGGCCCAAGCTTGGGGATGCTATGTTTGATGAAGATGATGTTTTTGAGAATATATTTGCTGCAATTAATGTTTGCCCCAAGCTTGGGGATGCTACGTTTAATGAAGATGATATTTTTAGTCTCCCAAGTTTTGATATGCAAATTTATAATGATGATAGCATGCCTCCTACTTATGATGATTATATTGATGAAAGTGGGTTTGGAAGAGTGTCAACTTTAGGAAGTAATGATCCCACTATTTTGGAGGATGTTGAATCTTATTGTAATATTTATGAAAGTGGATTTGGAGAGGTCATGACTTTATTTAGTGATGAATCCACTATTTCGGAAGAGGTTTCAATTGATTATGATGAGAACAAAGTTGCTACTTATGGTGATTATTGTGATGAAACTTATGCTATAAAGAGTAGTGATGATTATATTTATAAAACTTGTCATGATTATGATTACCCTTTTTCTAAACATTACTCATGTAACGTGGAAACAATTTATAGTATTCGAGTCTCTTATGATACTCTCACTATTCCGAATGAGAAGAATTTTGCTTATGTGGAGAGTAGTAAATTGTCTATGCAAGTAGATCATGAAAAGAATGCTTTAGGTGCTGGTTATATTGTTGAATTCATTCATGATGCTACTGAAAATTATTATGAGGGAGGAATATATGCTTGTAGGAATTGCAATAATATCAAGTTTCCTCTCTATGTGCTTAAAGTTTTAAAGTTATACTTGTTTTGCCTTCCTATGCTAGTTGATTATTGTTCCCATAAGTTGTTTGCTCACAAAATCCCTATGCATATGAGGTGGGTTAGACTTAAATGTGCTAGTCATATTCTTCATGATGCTCTCTTTATGTTTCAATTCTTATCTTTTATGTGAGCATCATTGAAATCATCATGCCTAGCTAGGGGCGTTAAACGTTAGCGCTTGTTGGGAGGCAACCCAATTTTATTTTAGTTTCTTGATTTTTGGTTATGTTTAGGAATAAATAATCCATCTAGCTTCTGTTTAGATGTGGTTTTTTGTTTTAATTAGTGTTTGTGCCAAGTAGAACCTTTGGGAAGACTTGGGCGAAGTCTTTATGATCATGCTGTAAAAAACAGAAACTTTAGCGCTCACGAGATTAGCTAAAACTTTTTACCGAAGAGTGCTATTTAGTTGATTCTTTTTGAAGATGATTACTAGACAAATTCCTCAGGTCCACCAGTTTATTTTAGAATTTTTGGAGTTCCATAAGTATACGTTTGATACAGATTACTACAGACTGTTCTGTTTTTGACAGATTCTGTTTTCTATGTGTTGTTTGCTTATTTTGATGAATCTATGAGTAATATCGGAGGGTATGAACCATAGATAAGTTTGAATACAGTAGATATTACACCAACATGTATTTAGAATGAGTTCACAACAGTACCTAAGTGGTGATTTATTTTCTTATACTAACGGAGCTTACGAGTTTTCTGTTAAGTTTTGTGTTGTGAAGTTTTCAAGTTTTGGGTAAAGATTCGATGGACTATGGAATAAGGAGTGGAAAGAGCCTAAGCTTGGGGATGCCCAAGGCACCCCAAGGTAATATTCAAGGATAACCAAGCGTCTAAGCTTGGGGATGCCCCGGAAGGCATCCCCTCTTTCGTCTTCGTTCATCGGTAACTTTACTTGGAGCTATATTTTTATTCACCTCATGATATGTGTTTTGCTTGGAGTGTCATTTTATTTTCTTTGGCCTTGCTTTCTGTTTGAATAAAATACCAAGATCTGACATTCTTAAATGAGAGAGAGTCTTCACATAGCTACATAATTATTTAACTACTCATTGATCTTCACTTATATCTTTTTGGAGTAGTTTGTCATTTACCTGTGTGCTTCACTTATATCCTATGAGTAAATGGTTGAATGAATTGAATATCATAAATCCGAAATTATATATGTTTCATATGCTTATCCCATGGGGAGTAATGACTTTACATATAAGAAGTAGAGGTGGTAAATTTATTGAAGGTTAGCAAACGTTGTATTGGTCACTTGAACAATTCATGAAAAAATATTGAAGGAAGAGAGATTTCAAATATAAATATACTATCTTGGACATCTTCTATGATTGTGAGCCCCATTAATTATTTTCAAACCTGAGCAAATTAGTTGAAGTTGGACAATGAAGACAACATAATGAGTTATGCTTGGGTATATTTGTATAGAAGTTATATTGTTATGGATCCTCTAACATGTGGTGCTTGCTATTTAGAATCCTTTGCTAGCCAAAATATCTATGCTAAGCGGGAATACTGCTTGTGCATCCAAAATCCTTGAACCAAGTTCCTTCCATGAGTGTCCACCATATCTACCTATATGCGGTATTTACCTGCTGTTCCAAGTAAATTTGCATGTGCCAAACTCTAAACCTTCAAATAATGATCTGTTTTGTATGCCCGAATCACTCATGTAGCAACTAGGGGCTGTCAGTATCTTCCACGCTAGGTGGGTTATTCTCACGATGAGTGGACTTCGCTCATCATTCCCGAGAAAATAGCTGGTAACTGGGATGCCCAGTCCTATGATCAAAAGATCAAAAACAAAATCATAAATAATTTAAACAAAACTCCCCCAAGAATGTTGAAAGTTGGACGGCACCCGTTGTTTCGGACAAGCCGTGGAGTGTGAATGTTGGTGGAGGGGGAGTAAAAACTTTACCTTTCTACATGGGAACTGCCTATAATGTCTGTAGTATGGAAGATATGGGAACTCTTGGTCGTTATGTTGACAATGAAAGCATACCTCTCAAAATTATTTTCATCTCTGTTTTTGCTTCGAGCTCTGGTACCTCTGCAAATTCCTGCTTCCCTCTGCGAAGGGCCTATCTTTTACTTTTATGCAAGAGTCAGTAGTATTCCTTCTCATTCCAACCTACTCTTTAGTTGGCGAGCATCATGTGATGGAAAGATCTAAGCATATATGGCCATTCAAATATATTTGAGCATGAATTATTATTGTTGACATTACCCTTGAGGTAAAAGGTTGGGAGGCGAAACATTAAGCCCCTATCTTTCTCTGTGTTCGATGAATACTATTTGTTCTAAAAATATGCTTTGAGTGGTAGCAATCATGGAAGACTAAATGATAGTTGAGTATGTGAAGTTTGCGGAATCAAAGCTCTGACATAGACTCCTCCTGAAAATAAGATGAATTGTAATTGTTTGATGACTAATAACACGGTTTGTTAGTTTTCAAGAAAGTTTATGATCTATACTTTAACATGTGAATAGCTTGTTACTTGATCATGCAAATTTTTATGATATGAGCTACTGTTATGACATATAATGATGCTAGAAAAGGTGATTGAAATTATCATTGATCGAACTTGTGCACCTGCTAGCATTCACACTTCATAAATTCTTTCTTTTATCATTTACCTACTCGAGGACGAGCATGAATTAAGCTTGGGGATGAGGCAGGGGTCCCGCCCACCCCCCTGGGCGCACCCTCCACCCTCGTGGGCCCCTCGTGGCTCCCCTGACTGACTTCTTTTGCCTATATATGTCCATATACCCTAAAACCATCGGTGAACAGAATAGATCGGGAGTTCCACCGCGGCAAGCCTCTGTAGCCACCAAAAACCAATCGGGACCCTGTTCTGGCACCCTGCCGGAGGGGGGGAACCCTCACCGGTGGCCATCTTCATCATCCCGGCGCTCTCCATGACGAGGAGGGAGTAGTTCACCCTCGGGGCTGAGGGTATGTACCAGTAGCTATGTGTTTGATCTCTCTCTCTCTCTCTCTCTCTCTCTCTCTCGTGTTCTTGAGGTGATACGATCTTGATGTATCGTGAGCTTTGCTATTATAGTTGGATCTTATGATGTTTCTCCCCCTCTACTCTCTTGTAATGGATTGAGTTTTCCCTTTGAAGTTATCTTATCGGATTGAGTCTTTATGGATTTGAGAACACTTGATGTATGTCTTGCCGTGCTTATCTGTGGTGAAAATGGGATATCACGTGATCCACTTGATGTATGTTTTCGTGATCAACTTGCGGGTTCCGCCCATGAACCTATGCATAGGGTTTGGCACACGTTTTCATCTTGACTCTTCAGTAGAAACTTTGGGGCACTCTTTGAAGTACTTTGTGTTGGTTGAATAGATGAATCTGAGATTGTGTGATGCATATCGTATAATCATACCCACGGATACTTGAGGTGACATTCGAGTATCTAGGTGACATTATGGTTTTGGTTGATTTGTGTATTAAGGTGTTATTCTAGTACGAACTCTATGATAGATCGAACTGAAAGAATAGCTTCGTGTTATTTTACTACCGACTCTTGAATAGATCGATCAGAAAGGATAACTTTGAGGTGGTTTCTTACCCTACCATAATCTCTTCGTTTGTTCTCCGCTATTAGTGACTTTGGAGTGACTCTTTGTTGCATGTTGAGGGATAGTTATATGATCCAATTATGTTATTATTGTTGAGAGAACTTGCACTACTGAAAGTATGAACCCTAGGCCTTGTTTCAACGCATTGCAATACCGTTTACGCTCACTTTTATCATTAGTTACCTTGCTGTTTTTATATTTTCAGATTACAAAAACCTATATCTATCATCCATATTGCACTTGTATCACCATCTCTTCGCCGAACTAGTGCACCTATACAATTTACCATTGTATTGGGTGTGTTGGGGACACAAGAGACTCTTTGTTATTTGGTTGCAGGGTTGTTTGAGAGAGACCATCTTCATCCTACGCCTACCACGGATTGATAAACCTTAGGTCATCCACTTGAGGGAAATTTGCTAATGTCCTACAAACCTCTACACTTGGAGGCCCAACAACGTCAACAAGAAGAAGGTTGCATAGTAGACATCAGATACCATTTTTCCGATAAAATTCTCAAGATATCATTAGTTTTTACACATGGGATTACTCCTGCATGGGTCAATCATAGCAGGTGTTTTGTAAAAAATGCATTTTGATGTTCCGTGCAATGCACGGGCATCTTGCTAGTATCTCTACTCTTATAAAAAACGGAGTTGGTGATGATGGTGTGCCTGCCATCCGGAAATATAGGCCGTCCGATTTATATCTGATGGATAGGAAGGAAACTATGGCAATTTTGCAAAAAGATACCCACACCCCTCTCCACATTTGCAAATAAGGCCTTCCCTCGTTCATCCTTTTCTCTCACAAGATAAACTACTCATAAGAATGCATCTTGATGTTCCGTGCAATGCATGGGCATCTTGCTAGTAGGGGTATAGATGTGCCGCCCCGTGCGTTGCAATGGATCCAAAGTATATCTATTTAGTGGAGTGCACTCTAAACACATTATCTATTTATTTTTCTCTAACCTTTCGTAGGCATGCAACCGAGCCACATAAGCTTCATGGGTGCCCCCCACATCATATTATTCATACTACGTTGACTGAAAAAAAGATAAATCACCCAAAACAAGATCTTCCCATTTTTTGTTCCTACGATGCTGTGCCGTGCACGTACCTAGTTGTATAGTGGTAGTACTAGTTGTAGTACAAACTTCTTACTAGTAGGAGTAGTAGTACGGAATGCACCTACTCTATCAATGAGCCCCATCAGACACCAAATTTCTTGGCTTCCGTGCTACAGCTAGATCTTCCCCTCGTTTCTGTTTTCCAACCCGGCGGCGGGCAGGGTGCGGTTTGCCAATAGTCGGTTTGCTCAATAGCGGTCCCACATGAAAGTGAAAATGCTAGGCAACACACCTTCCCTAGCTATGTGGCGTGCCGGACGGGCCGTGGAGTACTCCCGATTCCCGGGTGTGTGGGGGTGCGACGCGAACGCGGCAGGCCTTTTCCTTTTACTAGCAATGTGCCCATGCGTTGCGACGGATCCAAAGTAGTAGAATAGTAGTACTTGTTCACAAACTTGAAAGAAATCACTCTTGTTTTGATATACTCCTAATATATTACTTTTCACTCAAAATATATTTCTTAGGCTGTTTTGATGAGGTGAGGGAGGGATGTGGTTGCTTTCAAGATAATAAGGGGTTTTCTGCAAATTGGAGCAGAGAAGTGGGCTATTGTTGCAAAAATGCCACAACTTACCTCACAACCATTAGATGTAGATCTAATGGTCAGAAACAACGGATGGCAGACACACCACCATCACCAACTGAGTCTTTTATAGGAGTTGGAGTAGAGAAACAAGTATACATTGTAACATTTGGTTCTGCTCCTTGGCATGATCGATAGATAGAAATAATGATTGGAAACGCTAGGGCAGGGCTATTTCCACCAGATAAGCAGGGTACATAGTTGCTAGGTTGGCACATCGTTAGTTTGGTCACATGCGGTCTGACATGTTCTAGTATTTCTAGCAAGATGCCTGTGTGTTGCACGAAGTTGATGGAAAAGGTAAGGACAACTTATAAATTGACGGATGGAGTACTAGTTACAGTGATGCATATAATTAATCAAAGGGATCGCACATGTTGGTATTGACTGGAACGAGAATGCAATAGCACAATAAGAATTAAGTCCACGATGATGCAATCGTAGTGGTGGTTACAGGAGGCAAGAAGAAAGATGCATCCATCAACGTATGACCTCGTCCTCCTCAACTTAGTGCGCCAGGCCACTGACCGGCGGCTAAGGAGCGGCGGCTTTTGTGGCGAGGTTAAGGTGCTTCTCAGCAAAGGCATCCAAGGCTTCCAGCCGGTTGAGGAAGGCCAACATCGTAGCATCCTCACTGGCCTTGTAGATACCTATGTACACGATTTGCTCGT
Source organism: Aegilops tauschii subsp. strangulata (assembly GCF_002575655.3). Lineage (NCBI taxonomy): Eukaryota > Viridiplantae > Streptophyta > Magnoliopsida > Poales > Poaceae > Aegilops > Aegilops tauschii. The sequence continues at coordinate 396,406,994 of NC_053037.3, forward strand.
ACACGTGGATGTGTAGGTCGACAAATTCTTGCAGGGCGAGGCGCCTCGCGGTGAGCGCGACCTCCAGGTGGACATTCTTCGTGGCGTTGGCGGGCAGTCGCAGGGCCACCAGTGCTTGAAAGAGGTTCCGGCCATGGAGGCCGATTAGGGTGGCAGGCAATGAGGAGCCCGGGCGCGCGGGCTGGAGGAGTACGGCGATGTCGTCCGTGAGCTTCTTGAGGATGGTGAACTTTTTGGTGGTGCGATCATCTGGTCCAACTGATAGTCGTAGTTGGCATCGACGGCGGCCGTCCACCAGCCGGTCGCCAACACCGTCTGGAAACGATCCTTGGCGCCATGCCGCAGGCCGGCGTCGTGGACCATCTGGCACAGCCGCTGGCCGCTCATGCACATCGCCACCATGGGTCTGGAGTGAGGACTTTTGCGCTTAGTGTAGGTGCTTAGGTAAATGCTTAGGTGCGTACAATGTGGTAGATGCATTGGAATAGAGGGGCGCCTTTATATGAGTGCAAACTGCGTTGCATTCACATCGTGCAGCCTCTTTTCCCGGTCCTCCTTCCATTACTTCCCTCATGCATTCATGATGCTAATTGAAGGAGGATGCATCATTGGCTATTCAACACTTCGGGAACCGCTACCCCCTCCCTCGTCTGCATTAAAGCCGTATCCAGAACTGCGCCGCCCGCTGTTGTAAGGGCATATTTATCCCTAAGATATTTTGGTGATTGATGACAATGCTTTGGCGGACTAATCGTGTGCATTGAGTGTTTTTCATAGATTCATCCTTTTGGCACGAGACGATTCCCTCCCCTCGAAGCCTGAAGCGAAGACGGTGTAGTCCTTTCGGATTAGTTTGGTGGACTAGTTTCATAGGGATCACCGTACTATCAAGAGGGGGTCCGTTTTGGAAAGGCTAGGGCAGAATCATCACGTACACTTCCTTTGCCCCTCCCTCCGAGCCTTTCCGTTTCGATGATGGGCTCATCTCTCTTCTCAGTGTGCTCTCTCTGGTCCCAGCGGTAGTACCGCGGGCCGGAGCGGTAGTACTGCTTGGGTGCTACAAGCGGTAGTACCGCTCTGGAGCGGTAGTACCGCCCAGAGCAGTAGTACCACTGGTAGCCCCAACTATGTGCTCCCTCTGGTCCCAGCGGTGGTACCGCGGGACGGAGCGGTAGTACCGCTTGGGTGCTACAAGCGGTAGTACCGCTCTGGGAGCGGTAGTACCGCTCCGGAGCAGTAGTACCGCTAGTAGCCCCCAGCCGTAGTACCGATGTGGTCTCGTGCTAGTACCGCCTCGATTCGAGGGCTCTTTTTTCGTGTCGGGTTTTAGGTACTGGCCGCGGCTGTGGAGGGCCGTAGTACCGCTCGTACGTGGTAGTACCGCCCTCCCACCGCGGTAGTACCGCTTTGGGCCAAGCGGCAGTACCGCGTGGGGGAGCGGTAGTACCGCTTATAGTGGCAAGCGGTAGTACCGCTGGCTCAGCGGTAGTACCGCTCTCTGTGGGCAGATGTGGGGGTAACGGTTGGTTTGTTCCCCCCACTATATAAGGGGGTCTTCTTCCCCAAAGTTGACCCACCTCTTCCCCCAAAAGCTCCATTGTTGCTCCAAGCTCCATTTTCGCCCGATCTCTCTCCCTAGCCAATCAAACTTGTTGATTTGCTCGGGATTGGTTGAGAAGGCCACGATCTACACTTCCACCAAGAGAAATTTGATTCCCCCCACTTATCCCTAGCGGATCTTGTTACTCTTGGGTGTTTGAGCACCCTAGACGGTTGAGGTCACCGCGGAGCCATAGTCCATTGTGGTGAAGCTTTGTGGTGTCGTTGGGAGCCTCCAATTAAGTTGTGGAGATTGCCCCAACCTTGTTTGTAAAGGTCCGGTCGCCGCCTTCAAGGGCACCAATAGTGGAATCACGGCATCTCGCATTGTGTGAGGGCGTGAGGAGAATACGGTGTCCCTAGTGGCTTCTTGGGGAGCATTGTGCCTCCACACCGCTCCAACGGAGACGTACTTCCCCTCAAAAGGAAGGAACTTCGGTAACACATCCTCGTCTTCACCGGCTCCACTCTTGGTTATCTCGTTCCTTTACTTTCGCAAGTTTACTCGTGTTATATCTCTTACTTTCTTGCGTGCTTGTTGTCGTTGCATCATATAGGTTGCTCACTTAGTTGCATATCTAGACAACCTATTTTGATGCAAAGTTTAATTTGGTAAAGAAAAGCTAAAAATTGTTAGTTGCCTATTCACCCCCCCTCTAGTCAACTATATCGATCCTTTCAATTGGTATCAGAGCCTCGTCTCTTTATTAAGGACTTTACCGTCCAAAGAGTATGGTTGACGTCGTAGACGGTGTTGAGGAGCACTCCGGTGAGAATCCAGTCTCGTCTACGGGAGATGGGGGAACCGCGGTCTCTCGTGAGGAATTCAATGTGGCGTTGGACACATTGAAAACCTCCATGACGACCAAGGTCGAAAGCATGTTGAATAAATTCTTAGAAGGGCTTAAACTTACCACCGCACCGTTGAAAGTGGGTGATCCCGCTAACAAGGTGACGGATGCTACCTCCGACAAGGGGGAAGCTTCTAGCGAGAAAGCTCCTTTTTCTAGTGATAAAAATGGGACCGACATCTTTGCCCATGTGGAACCTCCACCTGTCTATGGTGGACCGCTCCCCTCCACTCATTTGAATCATGCCGGCCTGGCCCCTAAGATTGAGAATAATGTAGATTTTGATTCTTGGGTCTATCATTTTAAGCGTCATTTAAATCATGTGAACACTAACCTTTGGAGAATCATTGAAGAAGGCTTTTATCCGCATGACCGAAGTAACTTCACTCCTAGAGAAGTTGTGGATCATCAATTCAATGAGAATGCTCTCTTCATCATCCAAGAAGCCATCCCACCCGAAGATCTTCCTCATCTCCGGCCTTACATCGTGGCCAAAGATGCGTGGCTCCAAGTTGTTTCCCTCTATCGGGGAAGCGCAAGCATTCAACGCTCCAACTATGAAGTGGTGCAAGATGAAGCCGACGAGTTTGCAATGAAAGAAGATGAAGAACCTCGTGAGCTTTTTCGGAGAGTAACCAAACTCGCGGTCTCGCTCCGAGATCATGGAAGTAAGGACATGGATGACAATTGGATCAAGCGCAAGTTCCTCAAGGCAATGATGCCCTACCACAAAGCCATGTCCTCCGTAATTCGTCAAAGGCCGGACTTTCACACCTTGTCCTCAAGTGAAGTGTTGGATGAGTTTGTGGCTATGAGCATCTTGGATAAGACCGCCGACAATGCGGTTCTTCGCTCTCAAAGAGTTAAGAAGCCCAACCTTGCTCTAAAGGCCAAGGTTAGTATGGAGGAAGAGGATGAAGAGGAAGAAGAGGAGGGCAACCTCGAAGATACGAAGTATGCCTATCATGAACACATGGCTCTTGCTTCAAGGAAATTTTGGAGCAAGAAGAACACGAGGCCAAACTTCAACAAAAGCAATTCAAGTGGCGCAAAGGGCAAGCAACGGATGAGGACTTGCTTCAATTGTGGCAATGTGAGCCACTTTGTTGCGGAGTGCCCTTTCGAGAAGAGGGAAGACAATGGTGGCAAGCTCATTAGAAAAGACAAGGCCAAGTCGTTCCCCAACAAGAGCAACTTCACCAAGAAGACTCCTCCCAAGGCGTTGGTGGTTCAAGAAGAGTACAATGAGGATGATGACGATGATGAAGATGGTGAGTCGGTTGCCATGGCCTCCGTTGCCATTGCGAAGACTCCACGGGTGTCTCTCTTCGACTCACCCAATGAGAACATCACCGCCAAGTGCCTCATGGATAAAGCCACCAATAAGGTAACCTCCAACATCAAAACTACCATCATTAATCATCCTTCTTCGACATATAGCATTGATGAACATGAGGGGACAAATGTGGAGGAAAATGAGTTTGAGATCTTTATGGGTAAACTCAAGGGTAAATCCAAGAAGCACTTCGTTGCTCTCTTGGAACAACTTGGTGAAGCCAATGACATGATCGAGGCTCACGAAGATACCATCTCTAAGATGGAGGGGCATAGTCGTGACTATGCCGATGAGATTTCGGATCTTTCCAATGCTCTTGACGAAGAGCGTGGTATTCGTTTGGCTCTTGAGGAGTCATACAACGATGATCATGCTAAGTTAAAGAAAGATCTTGATCATGCTCTTGTTGTGTCTCGTGTGCTAAACTCCGAGAAGGCAAAACTTGGGGTTGATCTTGCTAGACTCAAAGAGGAGTTTGGCATTCTCGACAAGGCTCACAAAGTCTTGAAGGGTGTTCATGCTAGCCTCAAGGAGTCTCATGATCAACTCCAAGTGAAGCTAACTAAGGAGAAAGCCACCTTTCCTCATATGGTGTTAATTGATAATGCAAATGCTACTAACCCGTGTTGTGAGCATGTGCATCTTGTTGAGGAGAATGCTAAGTTGAAGGAGCAACTTGAGAAAGGCCTTGTGTCATGCATACAAGGTGAGAAGAACCTCAACGACCTCTTGAGCAATCAAAAGGAAGTTGTGGCCAAGGAGGGGATTGGGTTCGCACCCAATCCCAAGAACAAGAAGAAGAATGACAAGACCAAGCGACCTCCTCCTCTCAAGCAAACTTTTGTGAAGGAGGGAGAGGGTGCTTCCAAGGAGAAGAAGAACAATGCGAAGGGTGGCGGTGTCAAGAAGGGCAATGCCACTCCTTCCAACAAAGCCGGCGACTTTAATCCTTCTTATGTGTTATGCCGTGCTAGTGATGGGCATGTTTATGCCAAATTCGTTGGTTCTCCTCATGAGTACATTGAATGGTCTATTTGGGTCCTAAGACCCTTGTTACTAACATCAAAGGACCCATTACAAAATGGGTACCTAAAACCAAGCATTGATCTCTTGTAGGTGTTTGCTTCCGGTGGGGGATCATGGTTGCTCGATAGTGGAGCTACAAATCATATGATCGGAAGCAAGGACTTGGTGGTGGACGTGCAAAAGATTCCATCTATGCCCACCAATGTCGAGTGGGGTGATGCCTCGTCTTCTAAGGTATTGGGACTCGGCAAAGTTGTCATTTCTCATGATCTCACTATCGAGAAGGTCATGCTAGTTGAGTCCCTTGCATACAATTTACTTTCCGTTCGTCAACTTGCTATCATGGGCTTTGCCACTTTCTTTGATATTGATACCGTGACCCTCTTGTGGAGCAAGACTCTTAAAGTAGCCTTTGTTGGGCATGTCGAGAACAGTCTCTATGTGATTAACTTTTCGGAGCGACCCACTAAGACCGCGACATGCCTAATGGCTAAAGTTGACGTGGGATGGCTTTGGCATCGCCGTTTAGCCCATGTCAATATGAGATCTTTGCAAAGTCTTCTCAAGGGGGACCATGTCCGTGGACTAACGAACGTTAGTTTTGCCAAAGATCGTGCTTGCAGTGCTTGTATCGAAGGAAAGCTTCATGAGAAGGCTCACCCTCCCACGACTCTTATTTACTCGAAGAGGCCTTTGGAGCTCCTTCATTTGGATCTCTTTGGGCCTCCATCCTTTGATAGTCTTGGGGGTAGAAAGTATTGCTTCGTAATTGTGGATGAGTATTCCAGATACACGTGGGTGTATTTCTTCAAAGAGGAAGAGTGAGACCCAACAAACAGTCATTGACTTTGCAAATGAAGCCCAACGTCAACACAATGCAAAGATCTTGACAATAAGAAGTGACAACGGCACCGAGTTCAAGAACTACACCTTGGATGAGTTTCTCAGTGATGAGGGGATCAAGCATCAATATTCCGCACCTTACACCCCTCAACAAAATGGTGTTGCGGAGAGGAAGAACCGGACGTTGATGGATGCGGCAAGGACCATGATGGCGGAGTTCAAGTCTCCATACAACTTTTGGGCCGAAGCCATCAACACCGCGTGTCATGCTTCAAATCGGCTCTATCTTCACAAAGGCTTGAACAAGACTCCATATGAGATCCTCACCGGTAACAAGCCCAACCTCAAGTACTTTCGGGTGTTCGGGTGTAAGTGTTTCATTCTCAAGAAAGGTGTTCGTTTGTCTAAATTTGAGACTAGAGCTCATGAGGGCATATTTGTTGGTTATGCTACAAACTCCCATGCTTACCGTGTTCTCAATAAGTCCACGGGACTTATTGAGGAGACGTGTAACGTGGAGTTTGATGAAAATAACGGCTCCCAAGTGGAGCAAAGTGGTACTTGTGATATAGGTGATGAAATTCCTCCCCAAGCCATAATAAGAATGGGTATTGGATATATCCTACCCATTGAGGAACCCCTTGTGGCCGAAGGAGAAGGACAATGCTCCACTCAAGTGGAGCCATCACCAACCCAAGACCCACACGCTTCCGAAGAACAAAGTGAAGGCCCTCAACCTCATGAACAAGATCAAGGGCAAGATCAACCTCAAGATGGTGGTGATCCACCAAATGATGCCCAAGGTCAAGTTCTTCCCCTCGAGCAAGTTCAAGATCAAGAACAAGCTCAAGGCGACGCTCAAGATGATCAAGTAACCCCTCCTCACTTCACTTCCGAGGAGGAATTGGAGCGTCGTGCCGCTAAGATCGCTTCCAAGCTCACCACCAAAGGTCATCTCATGGAGAATGTGGTTGGAAGCCTAAGAAAGGGGGTAAGCACTCGTAGACAATTAGCAAACTATTGTGAACATCATGCGTTTGTTTCTTGTGTCGAACCCCAAAAGGTTTATGAAGCGCTCGAGGACCCGGATTGGCTCAACACCATGCATGAAGAACTCAACAACTTCGAACATAACCAAGTGTGGAAGTTAGTGCCAAGGCCAACCGGGAATCATAATGTCATTGGAACCAAGTGGATATTCAAGAACAAGCAAGACGCTCATGGAATCATTGTTCGCAACAAGGCTCGTTTGGTGGCACAAGGCTACTCCCAAGTCGAGGGTATCGACTACGGTGAAACCTTTGCCCCCGTCGCTCGCCTTGAATCTATTTGTTTGTTGATTGCTTATGCTTCTCATCATAATTTCACATTGCAACAAATGGATGTGAAGAGTGCTTTTCTTAATGGTCCCATAAATGAGTTGGTATATGTCAAACAACCCCCCGGGTTCGAAGATCCCTATTTCCCCGATCATGCGTATCAACTCCACAAGGCGCTCTATGGCCTTAAACAAGCCCCACGTGCGTGGTATGAGCATCTTACGGAGTTTTTACAAGATCGTGGATTCGAAATCGGGAAAATCGACCCCACTCTTTTTACTAAGAAGGTCAAAGGGGAGTTGTTTGTGTGCCAACTATATGTTGATGATATCATTTTTGGTTCCCCTAACAAAGCCTTCAATGAAGAATTTGCCGCTCTCATGACCTCAAAGTTCAAGATGTCTATGATGGGAGAGTTGAAGTTCTTTCTCGGATTCGAAATCAAACAAAGAAGAGAAGGAACCTTCATCAACCAAGCAAAATACACTCAAGACATGCTGAAGAGATTCAAGCTAAGTGATGTAAAGCCAGCTTCCACTCCAATGCCCACCAAGTGCCAACTTGACATTGATCCCAATGGTAAAGCGGTGGATCAAAAGGTATATCGCTCCATGATTGGATCCTTGCTTTACCTTTGTGCATCTAGACCGGATATCATGTTGAGTGTGGGAATATGTGCACGGTTTCAAGCCGCACCTAAGGAAAGCCACTTTGTGGCGGTCAAGCGAATCTTTCGATATTTGGCTCATACCCCAAACTTTGGTTTATGGTACCCAAGAGGAGCAAACTTCAAGCTTGTAGGTTATTCGGACTCCGATTGGGCGGGAGACAAAGTGGATAGGAAGTCCACTTCCGGAGGGTGCCAATTTCTTGGTTGCTCTTTGGTAAGTTGGTCTTCTAAAAAGCAAAGTTGTGTGTCTCTCTCGTCCACTGAAGCGGAGTATGTGGCGGCCGGGAGTTGTTGTGCACAACTCTTATGGATGAGGCAAACTTTAAAGGATTACGGTGTCACTTGTGACAAAGTGCCTCTTTGGTGTGACAATGAAAGTGCTATCAAGATTTCTCTCAACCCGGTGCAACACTTCAAGACAAAGCATATTGAGATTCGGTATCACTTCATCCGGGATCATATTAGGCGAGGGGAGATCGAGCTCAACTATGTCAATACTCATGATAACCTTGCAGATATTTTGACGAAGCCATTGGATGAAGCAAGATTTCACGAGTTAAGGCATGAGCTAAATATCATTGACTCGAGCAATGTGGTTTGAACCTTTGCACATCCCTCACATTCATCATGCATTCTTGTCTAGGTGTAGGCACGGACTTAGGGGGAGTGTTGTTCTCTCAATGAACTCTTCCCCCCCCCCCCCATAATGCATAAACTAATCTCACTCTTTCACATTAGCCATTTTTTATGGTACTTGTGCTTCAAAGACGAGCTTTGGTCATGGGCCCAAGGATAATTCTTCGCGGTGCCATACCAATTGACTCAAACATAGGTGGCCTCGGCCACCGCCCTCTCGTATAGAGGCGTGTGGTTCTTGTTCTCTTGTTGGTACTCTTATTGGTCTTCTTGCCATCGTTTCTTGTCTTTCGTTTTGTGCCATAAGTGTTGAGTCATGTTTTGAGTTGCGCTGGGCGGTACTACCGTTGTGAAGACATGGTACTACCGCTGGAGCGGTACTACCGCTCTACGGCACGGTACTACCGCTTCTGTGGCTAAGCGGTACTACCGCCCATCACCACGGTACTATCGCTGAGGGGCAGGGCCAGGGGGTTAAGTCGTGGGCAGGGCGGTTTCTTCCTCCCCATACCCATTTGCTTCGTCCCCTGGTTCCTCTTCCTCTCTCTCCAGCGCCATCTCGCCGCGGGAAGGCTCCGGCGGCCCTCCGTCTCCGGACCGTTCCTCTCCATTTCCTTCGGTGGAATCGATCCACATCTCGTCCTCTTGCCATGGATGCCGGTATTGCCCCCGTTCCTCTTCTCTTCTTGTCTAGTTTTCAGATCTCGCATTTTAGGGGCAATAGTGGTTGCATCTCTAGATTTTTGGCCAAATCTAGGCTTGAGTAGGTTGGAGCAGGCAACTAGACTCTTTGGATTGATGTTTGGTAGGTTTATTTTTGAATTTGGCATCCCCGGTAGTGCCGGATCTGACCACGGCAGTAGGGATCCGCCGTGCCCCGTCTCGGGCGGTAATACCGCCCATCTGGCGCGGTACTACCGCTGGAGCGGTACTACCGCCCGCATGGCGCGGTACTACCGCGGGCACGGTACTGCCGCTGAGCAGGCACGGTACTACCGCTGGATGCCCAGTTCCATTGTTTCCTACCACATGTTGATCCATCTTTGTTGTGTTTATTTGGTTTTGATCGCTCTGTTTGGTTGTTTCTTGTGTCCGTGTGTTTTGTTCCAGGTGATGAACATCCTGAGCAGCAGGTCCGCCGTGTCAACCCAGGGCGTTCAACGTCAAAGCGGTACCGCTCATCTGAGATTGCAGGTGGTTCTTCCAGTGCTCCACCGCCGCCAGGGGGTGCTTCCTCTAGTGCTAATCCTCCTCGCAAGAAGAAGATTGCCAACCGACCGAAGCCAAGTGGCAAGAAGGTGACTGAGATGTCTAGCAAGGAATTCTGGGACGGGCGTCGGCGCAACCCATATGAGGAAGACCAAGAACCCAACCTTGTCAATCGCCCGTTCTGGAACCGGTTTCAGTATGCCACATACTTTGATGTGATCAAGGCTAAGAAGAACCTCTTTGTCAATGTTCATTCCATCAACACGGATGCTATGGAGAAGGACCCTGAGTACTTTGGTGATGCCCTTCAGATGTGCTCTCAGTTGAACATTATCAGGATCATGCAGTTCAACAAGGACTTTGATGCAGATTTGCTGGCACAGTTCTTTGCCACTGTTCACCTAGGAACTGATGCAGACAGGACTCTGACTTGGATGACAAATGGAAAGGTGCTAGCTGTCAAGTGGCAGGCCTTCATGGGGCTGCTTGAGGTGGAAGAAAGGGCTCGAGACTCCAGTCGGTTTTCGTCCTCACCAAAATGTTACCTCCACTCACAAGCAAGCTCTCTGGCCCTACTGTACTCGGAAGGTCAACCCTGAGACCAGGAATGAAACCTATGAGTTGTCTGCCTATCTGGATATCCTTCACCGTATCTTCCGCGAGACTCTCTTCCCTCGTATTGGGAATCTCGACATGGTACACTTATCTTGTGGACATGCTTCTCTTCTGCCAGCATGAGAAGGAAGCAAACACTGGCGAGTCCCTGGACATCTCTCATGTCATGTGGTCTGAACTCCTTGCTGCTGTTTCTGAGCGCAAGTGCCCAATTTATGGTCCGTTCATTATGTTGCTTATTGAGAGGGCCTGGAGACATACCTATCCTGAGGAGCAGCTGGAGACTGGAGAGTTGGTCTCTCATGAGATCAAGCGTCTGAGGAAGAAGGACAATTGGGGTAGGTCTGGAGTTCCATCTTCTGCTGCTGCCATGGAGACCGAGGACGAGGCTGATGCCGGTGATGATGATGAGGATTATGTGCCTCCTGGGATAGAGCCTTCTGCGGCAGAGCCCTCTTGGGCAAAGAAGCTCAAACACAAGATGAAGAAGCTGTTCTGCATGGAGTCTCACGGTCAGTACATGACTCATGTGGCTGAGAAGAAGGCAAGAGGACGTCACAAGGAGCTGATGCGTCAGATGGGTGCGACGGTCACCAGCGGCTCTGAGGGTCAGATTACTGAGGAGGAGGAGTGGATCCAGCAGCACTGTCCGTGGACCGATTCAGATGCCGAGCAGTTTCCGGGCGACGGCGGCAGTGCAGATGATCACGCAGAGTCCTGATGTTCGAGATCCTCAGCATGCTCTCACCTGGAGCCGTAGGTTAGCTCTTTGCCCCTTTTTGGTGTCTCGATGCCAAAGGGGGAGAGAGTTTAGGGGATTTGCGTCATTGCATCGTTGTGTTGCGAGTGTGTCTTTGCTTTTGTGCTTTCGTTGTGTGCTACTTTGTGCTTTGATTGGTTTTGTGTTCAGTGAGACCTTAGTTCAAGTCATATGGTGTGAGACATATGCTACCCTATCCTTATCATATCTTTATCTTTGTCTCTAGTCTTTTGATATCTCATGAGTTACATGCTTCGTTATGTTATATATCCTGCTATCTTGTATCTCGCTTAGGTTGTTGGTCTCTAAAATACAGGGGGAGTGTTGATCCTAGTATGTGTGTCGTGCAGTTCAAAGCACTTATCTTGATGGCACACATCTAGGGGGAGCCCGTCTATATTTTAGAGATTTGGGGTTTGCTTATGTCCTTTGTCTTATCCCAGTTGTGCAAATCCCGTATTGTCATCAATCCACCAAAAAGGGGGAGATTGTAAGGGCATATTTATCCCTAAGATGTTTTGGTGATTGATGACAATGCTTTGGCGGACTAATCGTGTGCATTGAGTGTTTTTCAGAGATTCATCCTTTTGGCACGAGACGATTCCCTCCCCTCGGAGCTTGAAGCGAAGACGGTGTAGTCCTTTCGGATTAGTTTGGTGGACTAGTTTCATAGGGATCACCGTACTATCAAGAGGGGGTCCGTTTTGGAAAGGCTAGGGCGGAATCATGACGTACACTTCCTTTGCCCCTCCCTCCGAGCCTTTCCATTTCGATGATGGGCTCATCTCTCTTCTCAGTGTGCTCTCTCTGGTCCCAGCGGTAGTACCGCGGGCCGGAGCGGTAGTACCGTTTGGGTGCTACAAGCGGTAATACCGCTCTAGAGCGGTAGTACCGCCCAGAGCAGTAGTACCGCTGGTAGCCCCAACTATGTGCTCCCTCTGGTCCCAGCGGTGGTACCACGGGACGGAGCGGTAGTACCGCTTGGGTGCTACAAGCGGTAGTACCGCTCTGGGAGCGGTAGTACTGCTCCGGAGCAGTAGTACCGCTAGTAGCCCCCAGCCGTAGTACCGATGTGGTCTCGTGCTAGTACCGCCTCGATTCGAGGGCTCTTTTTTCATGTCGGGTTTTACGGTACTGGCCGCGGCTGTGGAGGGCCGTAGTACCGCTCGTACGTGGTAGTACCGCCCTCCCACCGCGGTAGTACCGCTTTGGGCCAAGCGGCAGTACCGCGTGGGGGAGCGGTAGTACCGCTTATAGTGGCAAGCGGTAGTACCGCTGGCTTAGCGGTAGTACCGCTCTCTGCGGGCAGATGTGGGGGTAACGGTTGGTTTGTTCCCCCCACTATATAAGGGGGTCTTCTTCCCCAAAGTTGACCCACCTCTTCCCACAAAAGCTCCATTGTTGCTCCAAGCTCCATTTTCGCCCGATCTCTCTCCCTAGCCAATCAAACTTGTTGATTTGCTCGGGATTGGTTGAGAAGGCCACGATCTACACTTCCACCAAGAGAAATTTGATTCCCCCCACTTATCCCTAGCGGATCTTATTACTCTTGGGTGTTTGAGCACCCTAGACGGTTGAGGTCACCGCGGAGCCATAGTCCATTGTGGTGAAGCTTTGTGGTGTCGTTGGGAGCCTCCAATTAAGTTGTGGAGATTGCCCCAACCTTGTTTGTAAAGGTCCGGTCGCCGCCTTCAAGGGCACCAATAGTGGAATCACGGCATCTCGCATTGTGTGAGGGCGTGAGGAGAATACGGTGGCCCTAGTGGCTTCTTGGGGAGCATTGTGCCTCCAAACCGCTCCAACGGAGACGTACTTCCCCTCAAAAGGAAGGAACTTCGGTAACACATCCTCGTCTTCACCGGCTCCACTCTTGGTTATCTCGTTCCTTTACTTTCACAAGTTTACTCGTGTTATATCTCTTACTTGCTTGCGTGCTTGTTGTCGTTGCATCATATAGGTTGCTCACTTAGTTGCATATCTAGACAACCTATTTTGATGCAAAGTTTAATTTGGTAAAGAAAAGCTAAAAATTGTTAGTTGCCTATTCACCCTCCCCCTAGTCAAGTATATCGATCCTTTCAGCTGTCAAATCAAATAGTACTGCGCCGCCTGCTGCACGCCCGACTGAACATGCCTCCTCGCCTCCATCAAACCCCTCCGTTAAACCCACATGTAAACCGAGAAACCTACTCCAGCCACACATCCGTTCATGAGCGGGCCGGAATTATGCAACACTGGCCGAGCTCCTCCCGTCCGCCCTCAGTTTAAACGAGGCCAGACGCCGGCCAAGCTCCTAGCGTTCGCCCTCTATTTAAACGAGGCCAGACAGACAGCGGGCAAGAATCGCACCCCTCCGCCGCTCCCCCATCTCCTCCTTCACCATTTTCTCCACTCTTCCGATGGCTTCCGAGGAGTCGTTCTTCGGCACACTACCCGGCTGGGTGGCCCGCCGAGCCATCCGGATACGGGCGAGGCCGCTCGGTGCTTCACCAACCTCGCTTGGCCCGACAGAGCCAGTTGCCGCCCCAAGCCGGCGCGTGGTTCAGCAACTCGCCGCTCCAGTTCAGCTCAATGAGGAGTGGCGAGTTGCTCCACGCCGGCACGGCGGCGAGCACGCCGGTATGGGTGTCGTCGCTGTTGCGTCGTACCATCTCATCAGTGTCTGCGGTGGCCGCGCCTCCCGTGTCTGTCAGCGCGCCTCCCGTGCCTGCAGCAGCGCCATGCAGGCAGAGACAGAAGCCGGGTGCGTGGAGAGCGACGAGTCGGTGGCCAGCTTCTCCGTGTCCGCTGCCATCATCGAGGAGAAGTAGAACACGGGAGGCCGCCGCCACTTGGGTCCCATGAAGGCCACCGCCTAGGCGACGATTGCGCATTCAGGTGGTTTCTTTGCTGCTTCGTCTTTTTCGAGGACCTTCGTCGACCCCGCAAGTGTCTGCCGGACATGAGGAAGACAAAGGGATCCGCGGGCGGCCATTTAGATTAGGTACTCCCTCTCCAGCTGGCGGGAAATATTTGTTCTAAGAATGGATAAATTGGATGTATCTATAACTAAAATAAGTCTAGATACATCCATTTCTAGGACAAGTATTTCCGGACAGAGGGAGTATTAATTATACCAAGAGAGCCAGATTAGCACCGCTTAGTTCATGTAAATGTAATGAAATCCATCATGTTTATATCAAGATCCGGCTTTTTTATACAAAATCCTTCATGCTTATATGAAAACAGTCCATGTTTGCACGAATTTCATCTGGTTGGTTAGAGTTGTGAAAATGTATGCCCCTGGCGTTTGATGTCGTCCTCCGCGGAAGGAAGCGGGAGGAAATTTGCCGGCTGCCGTTGGAGATGCTCTTATGCTAGAAATAATAGAGTCACATCCAATCCATTTGAGTTAATTGCGTGTATGATTCTCCCTCTATAAAAAGTTAATTGCATGTAAAGTGTGCACGTGACTTGCAGGGTGGCTACAACTTCATACAGAAAGTTAAAAAGAAACAAGTCCATCCTTAATCTTGTATTCTAAGTACTCTGTGGGTTCTACTGTCAGTACAGTAGCGAAAGAAGTATATATTAAGTAAGTAATATATAATATTAAAATCTAAAGTTAAAGACAGATTTCGAACTCAGGTCATCGCGTTGCGAGCATCCGGCGCTAACCAGTCCAGCACATTTTTGTTGTAGACCATGCTGGAGATATATCTCCATGTCTACTCTTATACTCCATCCGTTCGTAAATATTTGTCGTTTTCATATTTCAAATGGACTACCACATACGATGTGTATGTAGACATATTTTAGAGTGTAGATTCACTCATTTTGCTCCGTATGTAGTCACTTGTTGAAATATCTAAAAAGACAAATATTTAGGAATGGAGGGAGTAGAAAATAGAGTTGGTGATGATGGTGTGCGTGCCATCCTGCAATATAGGCCGTCGGATTTATATCTAACCGATAGGAAGTAAACTATGGCAATTTTGCAAAAAGATACCCACACCCCTCTCCACGTTTGCAAATAAGGCCTTCCCTCGTTCATCGTTTTCTCTACTCTTATAAAAAACAGAGTTGGTGTTGATGGTGTGCCTGCCATCCTGCAATATAGGTCGTCCGATTTATATCTGACGGATAGGAGGGAAACTATGGCAATTTTGCAAAAAGATACCCACACCCCTCTCCACATTTGCAAATAAGGCCTTCCCTCATTCATCCTTTTCTCTCACAAGATAAACTACTCATATAAATGCATCTTGACGTTCCGTGCAACGCATGGGCATCTTGCTAGACTCTCACATGATAAACTACTCATACAAATGCATCTTGATGTTCCGTGCAACGCACGGGCATCTAGCTAGTTTCTTTTAAAATAGTTATTGCGATAATTGGGTTGAAGTGATATATTTTATGTCTGCCCCGAATGATTTCAGATTCACTAGTAGTAACAAAGAAAAGGTTGCCTTGTTAATTAACAGAAAACAGGGTGAAAACTATCACATGAGGCCGGTAAAAACAAGGCACACTGTGTTCAGCGTCATCGTCACTACAGATGTGCGCGCATGAGAAGTCTACATATCGAGGGGGCTACGGAGAAAAAGACGTATCGAGTGTGTATGAGCAAGGCACATAGACACAATGTTTGAGAGACAAACCAATTGACAGATTAAGATCAGATCGAGTTGTCACCCTTCTGCTATCATTGTTGGGGTTGGGGGGAGGGGGAGGGAGGGAAAGACGTATTGAGAGTGTGCATAGTAGGCACAGAGGCACAACTAGCGAGTGTGTGTATGTGTGTGTGTTTGAAAGAGGAGTAGATAGATTACTATCAAGATCGAGGTGCCACCCTACTCCTTCGGTGTCGGGTAGTGTGTGTGTGTGTGTGTGTGTGTGTGTGTGTGTTTGAGAGAGAAGCCAGTTGATAGATTAGTATCAAGATCAAGGTGTCACCCTACTCCTTCAGTGTCGGGAAGTGTGTGTGTGAGTGTGGGGGGGGGGGCAGTGACACTTACATGTCTCTACTCTTATAAAAAATAGAGTTGGTGATGATGGTGTTCCTGCCATCCTGCAATATAGGCCATCCGATTTATATCTAACGGATAGGAAGGAAACTATGGCAATTTTCCAACAAGATACCCACACCCCTCTCCACATTTGCAAATAAGGCATTCCCTCGTTCATCCTTTTCTCCCACAAGATAAACTACTCATACAAATGCATCTTGGTGTTCCGTGCAACGCATGGGCATCTTGCTAGTAGGGAGAAGGAGTTTGTGTGACACATATCTATATTAAGGGATAGGTAGATAGCATGTGTGCGAGGCATACTTAAAGCATCACGGAGATAAACAAACGGTGTGCATGCAAGTGCCAGAAAAATGAAGCGAGAAACAATGTCTAAGCACGCGCGCGCGCGCGCGTGTGTGTGTGTGTGTGAGAGAGAGAGAGAGAGCGAAATCTCAAAACAAAAGGTGCTCTGCTGGAATCCCATTGTATGTATTCATATGGTTTCGGAACTCGAGTTAACCTTAGGCATATGTGTGAGATACATAATTATACTTTGAGACATTAGTGGCTGTGGGTGGGCGGAATTAAAGGGGTGGGCGTGTTCGACAGAGAGAGCGTGTGTGTTTCTGTGTGAGAGACTTGTAGGATGGGGTAGAAAGGCGAATTCTAACCTTGACGGAGGGAGAGAAATACATGAAGTGCGCGTGTGTGATTCCGATGCCCACAAGGAAATGAGATATGTATGTGTGTGAGAGAGATTGCACAATTCATTCACGTATCACTATCTAGCGATCGTGGACGTGCAGCGCTTGAACATAAATCAATATCTACTTCGTATTGTGGCCAAAGTTACAATATCGATTCAACGCTATAAAGATTGGACACTCACATATCACATTTTTTCTATCTAAATAGACCTTTTCAATTGTGCATGCCAAAGTTACAGTGATGTTTCTTCAAACAACCAATGTAGCTATCATGTACATGCACCATTGTTACTCTTGCATTTAAATTCTTTAGTCTTGGATGATTTAAGGTTCTATTATGAAGTAATATATGTAATATTCATATATGAATTGAAATGGAATCTATGTAATCATATGAGGTAAGACTTTTAAGTAGCGGACTACAATATCCATTTCTTTTGTGGGACTACAATATCCATTTCTTTTTGTGCGCCTCTACACTAACACGTCAATGCATTATGTTTAAAGTAAATAAACCAATGGCACTAAATTATCTATTTACATGAGAAATACGTAGGCTGAGCGTTTGATCCCTTTTTTTGTGAATGCGCCTCTACACCCGTACGATTGGGCGCGCCCGTGTGAACGTCCAAGTTATCGGCGCATCATCCCGAGTTATTGTCTTTTTTCTGGGGTGGACTTCACACTAGTTATTAACCGCTGACGCGTGCCCCATGTACACAGTCTCGCATGACCTTCCCGCTAGCACGGTCCAAAATTAGTTGAAACTAGATACGAATGATCCCGCGGGCGGCAAAATCTCCCGCCTCCTTCTAAAATTTCCGCCACCTAGTCTTTAGCATGCGAAATTCCCCTTTTGTCCTTGGTGCATGGAGAACAACAGTTACAATACCGCCCTCATCTACATAATAGGTCGGGGCTGCTTTGGTAACTTCCGGTTCCCCCCACCATACGGCACCCCCATTTCCTCTCCCCCTCCCGCAAAAACGACTAACTCCACAGCACCAGAGAATCTTACATCACGCCGTCCGTACTTCATCGGCCTTTCTACCCCTCCCCTCTCGAAACCCTAGACTTCTCATCCACCGGCGTACCAGAGCCCATTCACTGCCAGCAGCGTCCACCTCACCGAATCTGCTTCTGCGGTCGCATCTACTACCCCTCTCACCTCCACTAGAAACAAGTAGACTGCTCATCCACCACTGTACCACAGCCCATTCAGTGCCGGCCTTATCCATGGCGTCGGATCTGCTTCACCGGTACTCTCATCAACCGCAGCGCATCTGCAGCGGCTCATTCGTACTCCCCACCGGAGACGCTTCGTCCACACCCCCCCGGAGCCGCCCCACCGACAGCCCCGTCGATAGCCTCTGATCCTCTTTGCCGACACCTTCCTCAACCCTACCGGAGCCGCTTCACAGACACCATCGTCAACTCTACCGGAGTAGCTTCGCCTATACCATTCTCAACCCTACCGGGGCCACTTTGCCAACTCACAAGTCCACGGCCTCAGATCCGCTTTGTCACACCCTCATCCAACCTACCGGAGCAGCTTCTGACGCCCCCTCCATGGCTGCAGATCCGCATCGTCGGCACCATCCTTAACCCAACCACCGGAGCAGCTTCACCGACGCCCTCGTCCATGGCCACAGATCTGCTTCGCCCACACCGTAGTCCAACCTACCGGAGCCGCTCCACAAACACCCTACTCGACGGTTCTAGATCTCCTTACCGGACCCCGACAGCCAGCGCAACATCATCACCCTTGACGTTTCTAACCTGATTCCCACCGTTTGGCAAGATGCCAAGCACCCGCCACGGCCTAGGTACTTGTCACCTTTAAACCCGTCCAGCATCACCTGCCCAATGTACTTCAAATATACTAACAGGTCGCTGTTACCTGTTATGCAGCTGGCAAAAACTACAAGGACAATGTTTCTTCTGGATCTAACAGCTTGGCCAACCAAGATCCTGGACTGAGGCATTGCTATGATCTTGTAAGTGCGTCTCTCTCTCTTGTATTGTTGTGTGCCTGCCAGCGTGCTTTGCTAGGATTTTCGACCAGTAATCCCTTTGTGCAGACAAGATTTCTACTACTGGCTGCTAAATTAGATATGTAGATGTCATACATGATACTACCTCATACCTCCGTTACTAAATATAAGTCTTTCTAGAGATTCCACTATAGGCTACATACGGAGCAAAATGAGTGATCTACACTCCAAAATGCATCTATATACATCTGTATGTGGTCCATACTGGAATCTCTACAAAGACATATATTTAGGAACAGAGGTAATACATTACACAAAATCGTAGGTGGCATGTAGGAATTCCAGTGCACTACATTAGGCTCCCTTAGAGTGCCTGCTAGTCCAGCACACTGAGTCATGGCTAGTTTATGCTACGCACACAATCGTTAATTGGTGGTTTAAATATGCGCAAGGGATATGCAATGTATTATCATGTAGAGATGTCCGAAATTAGCCGTGTCAACTTGCAGATGGGGTTACACAATGAAAAAGTACAAGATGTGCGTGGCAATTTCATGGAACATCGCAAAAAAGGAGAGGCAGTGGTGAGCCTATACAGTGTGCTATGGTAGGTCACTCCTCCATTGCAATCATTGTGACATGTTATTTGTATGTCAGTTCTATTGGCCTAGTTTCTTAGGGACAGTTATTACGAGTTATCCTAAGAAAATAAGCACCTGTGAATATAAGCTCCAGGTAATAAGCCAACCAGTTCTTTTCATTGCCTTCCTATTCAGCTTATCTTTGGTATGATTAGTGAAAAGTCTAGATTGCATTATATTTTGTCATTTTGCTGGCCATATGAAAATTAATTTGACTTGCAAACATCACAAATTGAACCCAGTGCAGTAATTAATATGATAGGAAAACAGACCATCACTATTTGTTCAAAATGCAAATACAAAGATACCATCTACTTGGCACAATCTACTTTGTTCAACGTCCTCCATAGAGATCCCATTGCCTAATTTAAACGAAGAATGCATGACCCAAATTTAAATGAAGAACAATTATTTATTGAAATTCGATGGTCCAAGTGGCTGGTTATTATCATATAGCAGCACCACCTGAAAGCATCATATAGCAGCAGCAGCTCATAGCAACTCATCATACAGCAGCAGCAACAGTGTGCAATTCATCATATACCAGCAGCAACTCATAGCAGGTCATCATATAGCAGCAGTAGGAGCAGCTCATAGCAATTCATCATATAGCAGCAGCAGGAGCGGCTCATAGCAATTCATCATATAGCAGCAGCAGGAGCAGCTCATAGCAATTCATCATATAGCAACAGCTTATAGCAACTCATCATATAGCAGCAGTAGCTCATAGCAATTCATCATATAGCAGCAGCAGCTCATAACAATTCATCATATAGCAGCAGCAGGAGCAGCTCATAGCAATGCATCATATAGCAGCAGCAGAAGCAACTCATAGAAATTCATCGTATAGTGGATCAGAATGAAAATTTGGCAAAAAATCAGAGGAGATCCTCACCTTGTTGGATGAGCTCATCCCTCAACAGCACCTCAAGGCCACGGCCTGGGAGGAGGGGAGGGGGAATAAGGTGCCTTCTGCCGCAGTGTGGCATCGGCCGTAGTTGTGCGGCGCCCGCCGGAGTAGTGCGTTGGACGGACCACAGTGGAGCAGCTTCTAGAGACCATGAGAATGAGGGGCGGCGCCAGAGGGAGGAGCAACCAAGGAGATTTGGCCCTACCCGCCGGCCATGTAGCCTAGCTGGACAGAGCATCGTCGAGGACCAGGCCAGATGGGACCAGTGGCGACGGCTCGCTGGAGGAACCCACGTGCTGCAGGCAGGGGATCGAGGTAGAGGGAAAGGGGAGAGGAGATGCAAGCGAGCAGGGCAATGAATGCCTGCATGTTTGTTTTAACTTGAGGGTCAGGTGTGATGCGGGCTTGAGCAGTGGCATTTTGAGTGTAATATAGGCATACAACAGAGTCATTTCACTATTCCCCTTCCCCTAAATTTTTAGTGAGCTTCTACCCGAAACACCCCCCTCCAAAGCGAAATAAGTTAAGCCCAAGCCCATAACTCAAAAATGACTTCTTTACATCTTTTATGGCTTATTTTGACAATAAGCTCTGAAAAGGCGGAATAGAACTGGCCCTTAACCTGCAATTCAACCGTGCGTGCAATGATGAATCACTCCTGCCTGCTATAGTGTACATTTAGGCATCATCATACATGGCATAACCAAATACATGTGCATTCCATTGTAGAATCTGGAATATGCAATGTTTATGTTAGTTCATACGTTGCACATGATGTTTAAATGCCCCTGAAATCTGGTCAGTCAAGTGATGGTCTTTAAGCCTCCTTCTTTGCTTCTTTTCTTGATATGTAAGATTTGCTCACACATCTGTTCAATTGCCAGCCATACTAGGACTGTTTGCTTTGATTACTTGTTGTTCTTGACCTAACACTCTAACAGAGCTTGTCAACAATTTAAACATTAAGGGCTACTGTAGTGGGGGCTTGTCTAACTCATAGGTGACATAAAGGTTTGGCTGTACACTAAAGTAGGCTCTCCAAGAGTACCTGGAGATCCAGTTCGAAGGTATGCCTAGTTTTTACATAGTGCACTGATAGTAAATGCTCATTTCATTGTGTGCAAGTGCAAGAGATGTGGCATGTTTCATTATGTGGTGTTGTTTTGTTATAATCTCATCCTTTTGTGTTGTTCACAGACTGGAAAGTATGCATATTTATCTTCCAAGGAGACGAGTAACTAGTTTATGTCACCTTGCAGAGGGGGTGCAATGAAGATAAGATTGAGGATTTCCAAGTACAAGATGTTAGGAAGGAGCCTTGCAAGAGAAGTAGGAGCAGCACTGAGCCTGTTCAACCAGTTAAGGTAAGTCACTGTATCCAACTCAACAGTTCAGTTGCTTGTTTGTTTCAGGCATAGTTAATTTGCTCTTTTCAATTGCTTTATTTGTCCTCGGTTAATGAGATGACCAAACAATGATGCCTGATGTTGGGTACTTGTATAAATATTAGTTGACATAATTAAAGGCCTTACCATTTAATTACTCTGGCGAAGTGTGCCTGAAGCTTTGAAGTCTATTAACCAACTATTACTACATGAGGCTCACAATCTAGTTTATAATAGGCTAATGATTACATAGTTTTGCTTGCTGTAGTAGGTTTGTATGAATCCCTCTGCTTTTCATTATGCTCCCTAAGACTTCAATTGAGCTATAGAATGGCCAACTGCTTGCTTACTTATACGCAACGTGCTGTCTAAATTTGTAACTTGTCTGCGTTTTGGATTTGGCCCCAACATCATGCTCCTCTGGTGAGCTAAGAGAGATTTCTGTATGCGGGCTGCACAGACTACCGTTTTTATAATTTTTAAAATATCACCTGCTCATGCTTCATGACGTGTAACATTATTGTTAGTCCTGTTTTGCCATGTACAAAATAGTCTGTCCTGCTCGCTTCACTGTTGTAACTATATTTTTGCCCTAGTCATGTGTACTTACAGAAACATTTCAGGATGAAGTGACATCAACACAAAGATCTGCGAGCAGTGTGGCATGGCCCTACCAAATGATTATGGACTGGAATTGGAATGTGCTGATGTTCTCGAGCATCAACTAGAGGTGGCAATACAACGTGTACATGATTCTCAACGTACAATCAACAAGTTGAGACTGGACTTGCAGGTATTAGATGCAGGAGTCAAAAAAATGAAACAAGACACTGAGGTAACCACAAAGGAATTGGAGATTTTGCAGACTGAAATTTGTGCTATGTGAATCTGGCCAATCCTATTTTCTGAAGAGATTATAGTTCAAATGGTAAGTTCTGTTGATGCGTGTCCATGATGTATGAGCTTTATTTGTCCAGTGTATGTAATTTGTTGTTCGTGTACGCTTTATTATCACTGGTGCTGAACTATAATGCCCAGTGGGTATATTCGGATGTGATTTCTTTATTGTATAGTGTAGGATTATTCTACGGTTCTATGCCTTAGTCTTTTTATTGTATAGTGTATGTTTTTAAGAGGTGATAGTATAGAGTAGGATAATTCTTGAATATGCTATATCGTTAAAACGGGGGCCAACACGCCCAAACATTTCCTGGACGCTATACAAACGAACAAACATGTGTAGTCAAAGCGGGCCTTAATTGGGCAGGTCAAAATAATATTTACTGGATCCCAAATGATGTGGCCCATCGTAACAACGACTCTTAGCAGGCTGTTAACAGGCCAAAAGCTCGATAGGGCCGTATAAATGGAAATGGCCCGCGGGCCTCTAGCAGGCCGAAATACATGTCAATTTTGTCTCGACCCTTTTACTTTACGGGCCAGTAAGAGGCCGAAAGTGTTATGGGCCAGAGGAGGCCCAATTTGCAAAGTAGGCTTTTAACAGGCCGAAAGTCGCGTCGGGCTGAAATTTTGCCGTGCGGAACGTGGGCCCCTAATGGACCCAAAGTCAAAGGCCCAACTGTTGTACAGGCCGTTAATAGGCTGAAAGACAAAATGGGCTAGGAATTGGCCCATTTACCGAATGGGCCGAGGACATGCCTAAAGTCACAACGGGCTAGAATTGGCCCAACTGCAGAATGGGCCGAGAAAAGGCCGAAAGATGTTCCAGGCCGTTAACGGGCTGGAACTGACGATGGGCTGCTAACAGGCCAAAAGAAGCTCGGGTCGTAATTGGGTCCAAAGACGTAGCGGGCCATTAACGGGCTGAAACTGACGATGGGCTGGAAATCGTCAAATCTAGAATGGGCCTTTGATGGACCGATTCTGTGTAACTTGTATGGGCCGTGCTTGTAAATGGGCCTGACTCAAGAAGGCCGCTAATGGGCCGGCTCGCTTATTTTGACAGGCCCGGCCTTTTAACCTGAATGGGCCACTGTTGGGCCAAGGCGTGTGTCGGCGTATCATAGGCGCGTCCTGTCCATTCGCTGGATGACAACTGTCCAAACTCCGGGCTGACAAGTGGATTTGCCAGCGAATGAGAATTTTACACGTGGAAAATCCCCATTGGTCCGGGCTGTTAACGGGTTATCGGATCCAAACCGGAACCTGATAGCTTAAAGGCGACCCGTTACGGTGGATGCCATGTGTCGGTCACCCTTGACGAAAGCACTTCTATGATGCGCGGTTTATCGTCATGGAAGTGGACACTTCCGTGATGATAATTTTGGTAATGTTATGGAACACTTCTACGATAGCACATGTATGACTATCTTGATTCTGTCATAAAATCATCATGGATGTACATGCATGACAGAAAACGTGACCTACTGTGACAAACACGTATCATCACGGAAGTGTATTTTTTTGTAGTGATAGTTCTCGAACCCGTAGGGTCCGCACGCTTAACGTTCGATGATGATTTGTATTATGAGTTATGTGTTTTGGTGACCGAAGTTTGTTCGGAGTCCCGGATTAGATCACGGACATGACGAGGATTCTCGAAATGGTCGATATGTAAAGATTCATATATTGGAAGGTTATATTCGGACATCGGAATGGTTCCAAGTGATTCGGGTATTTTTCCGGAGTACCGAGGGGTTACCGAAACCCCCCGGTGAAGTAATTGGGCCTTATTGGGCCATAAGGGAGAAGAGGAGGCAGGCCAAGGGAGGTGCCCCCCCCATGGTGTCCGAATTGGACTAGGGGAGGGGGCGGCACCCCCCTTGCCCTTTCCTACTCCCTCTCCCTTTCCCTCTTTCCCACTCCGAAAAAGGAAAGGGGAATCCTACTAGGACTTGGGAGTCCTAGACATGGGAGTCCTAGTAGGACTCCCCACACTTGGCGCACCTCTAGGGAGCCGGCCTCCTCCTCCCCTCCTTTATATACGGGGCGGCGGGGCACCCCAAAGGCACACCAAGATTTCTCTTAGCCGTGTGCGGTGCCCCCCTCCACAGTTTACGCCTCTGATCATAGTGTCGTAGTGCTTAGGCGAAACCGTGCGCGGATCACATCACCAACACCGTCGCCACGCCGTCGCGCTGACGGAACTCTCCCTCGACACTCTACTTGATCAAGAGCTCGAGGGACGTCATCGAGCTGAACGTGTGCTGAACACGGAGGTGCCGTACGTTCGGTACTTGGATCGGTTGGATCGTGAAGACGTTCGACTACATCAACCGCGTTAATATAACGCTTCTGCTTTTGTTCTATGAGGGTACGTGGACACACTCCTCCCCTCTCGTTGCTATGCATCTCCTAGATAGATATTGCGTGATCGTAGGATTTTTTTTGAAATTGCATGCTACGTTCCCCAATAGTGGTATTAGAGCCACGTTTATGCGTAGGTGATATGCACGAGTAGAACACAAAGAGTTGTGGGCGTTAATAGTCATACTGCTTGCCACCAACGTCTTACTTTGATTCAGCGGTATTATTGGATGAAGCGGCCCGGACTGACATTACATGACCGCGTTCATGAGACTGGTTCTACCGACGTGCTTCGCACACAGGTGACTGGCGGGTGTCTGTTTCTCCAACTTTAGTTGAATCGAGTTTGACTACGGCCGGTCCTTGTTGAAGGTTAAAACATCACACTTGAAGAAAAATCATTGTGGTTTTGATGCGTAGGTAAGAACGGTTCTTGCTAGAAGCCCGTACCAGCCACGTAAAACTTGCAACAACAAAGTAGAGGACGTCTAACTTGTTTTTGCAGGGCAGGTTGTGATGTGATATGGTCAAGACATGATGTGATATAATTTATTGTATGAGATGATCATGTTTTGTAAAAGTTATCGGCAACTGGCAGGAGCCTTATGGTTGTCGCTTTATTGTATGAAATGCAATCGGCATGTAATTGCTTTACTTTATCACTAAGCGGTAGCGATAGTCGTAGAAGCAATAGTTGGCGAGACGACAACGACGCTACGATGGAGATCAAGGTGTCAATCCGGTGACAATGGAGATCATGACGGTGCTTTGGAGATGGAGATCAAAGGCACAAGATGATGATGGCCATATCATATCACATATTTTGATTGCATGTGATGTTTATCTTTTATGCATCTTATTTTGCTTAATACGGCGGTAGCATTATAAGATGATCCCTCACTAAATTTCAAGGTATAAGTGTTCTCCCTAAGTATGCACCGTTGCTACAGTTCGTCGTGCCGAGACACCACGTGATGATCGGGTGTGATAAGCTCTACGTTCAGATACAACGGGTGCAAGCCAGTATTGCATGTGTATAATACTCAGGTTAAACTTGACGAGCCTAGCATATGCAGATATGGCCTCGGAACACTGAGACCGAAAGGTCGAACATGAATCATATAGTAGATATGATCAACATAGAGATGTTCACCATTGAAAACTACTCCATCTCACGTGATGATCAGACATGGTTTAGTTGATATGGATCACGTGATCATTTAGATGACTGGAGGGATGTCTATCTAAGTGGGAGTTATTAAGTAATATGATTAATTGAACTTTAATTTATCATGAACTTAGTACCTGATAGTTTTTGCATATCTATGTTGTTGTAGATCAATGGCCCGTGCTACCGTTCCCTTGAATTTTAATGTGTTCCTAGAGAAAGCTAAGTTGAAAGATGATGGTAGCAACTACACAGACTGGGTCCGTAACTTGAGGATTATTCTCGTTGCTGCATAGAAGAATTATGTCCTTAATGCACCGCTAGGTGATGGACCTATTGCAGGAGCAGATGCATACGTCATGAACATTTGGCAAGCTCGGTATGATGACTACTTGATAGTTTAGTGAACCATGCTTTACGGCTTAGAACCGGGACTTCAAAAATGTTTTGAATGCCACAGAGCATATAAGATGTTCCAAGAGCTGAAATTGGTATTTCAGACTCATGCCCGAGTCGAGAGGTATGAGACCTCTGACAAGTATTTTGCCTACAAGATGGAGGAGAATAGCTGAAGCAGTGAGCATGTGCTCAGAATGTTTGAGTACTACAATCGCTTGAATCAAGTGGGAGTTAATCTTCCAGATAAGATAGTGATTGACAGAGTTCTCTAGTCACTATCACAAAGTTACTGGAACTTTGTGATGAACTATAATATGCAAGGGATAATGAAAACGATTCCCGAGCTCTTCGCGATGCTGAAATCGGCGAAGGTAGAAATCAAGAAAAGCATCAAGTGTTGATGTTTGACAAGACCACTAGTTTCAAGTAAAAGGGCAAGGGAAAGAAAGGGAACTTTAAGAAGAATGGTAAGCAAGTTGCCACTCCCATGAAGAAGCCCAAAGCTAGACCCAAGCCTGAAACTGAGTGCTTCTACTGCAAAGGAAATGGTCAGTGGAAGCGGAACAACCCCAAATACTTGGCAGATAAGAAGGATGGCAAAGTGAACAAAAGTATATATGATATACATGTTATTGATGTGTACTTTATTAGTGTTCATAGTAGCCCCTGGGTATTTGATACCAGTTTAGTTGCTATGATTAGTAACTCGAAACAGGAGTTACAAAATGAACAGAGACTAGTTGAAGGCGAGGTGATGATGTGTGTTGGAAATGATTCCAAGGTTGATAAGATCACCATCGCATACTCCCTCTACCTTCGGGATTAGTATTGGAAGAACTAAATAAATGTTATTTGGTGTTTGCGTTGAGCATGAATATGATTGGATCATGTTTATTGCGATACGGTTATTCATTTAAGTCAGAGAATAATTGTTGTTCTGTTTACATGAATAAAACCTTCTATGGTCTTACATCCAATGTAAATGGTTTACTGAATGTCAATCGCAGTGATACACATAATATTGAAGCCAAAAGATGCAAATTTAATAATGATAGTGCAAGTTATTTGTGGCACTGCCGTTTAGGTCATATTGGTGTAAAGCGCATGAAGAAACTCCATGCTGATTGATACGTCTCCAACGTATCTATAATTTTTGATTGCTTCGTGCTATATTATATTCTGTTTTGGATGATTATTGGACTTTGTTATACACTTTTATATTATTTTTGGGACTAACCTATTAACCGGAGGCCTAGCCCAGAATTGTTGTTTTTTGCCTATTTCAGTGTTTCGCGGAAAAAGAATATCAAACGGAGTCCAAACGGAATGAAACCTTCGGGAACGTGATTTTCGGAACAAACGTGATCCAGAGGACTTGGAGTCCACGTCAAGACATCAACCAGGAGAGCACGAGGCAGGGCGGCGCGCCTACCCCCTGGGCGCGCCCTCCACCCTCGTGGGGCCCATGTTGCTCCACCGACGTACTTCTTCCTCTTATATATACCTACGTACCCCCAAACCAACAGAAACATCCACGAAAACCTAATTCCAGCGCCACAACCTTCTGTACCCGTGAGATCCCATCTTGGGGCCTTTTCTGGCGTCCTGCCGGAGGGGGCATTGATCACGGAGGGCTTCTACATCAACACCATAGCCTCTCCGATGATGTGTGAGTAGTTTACCTCAGACCTTCGGGTCCATAGTTATTAGCTAGATGGCTTCTTCTCTCTCTTTGGATCTCAATACAAAGTTCTCCACGATTCTCGTGGAGATCTATTTGATGTAATCTTCTTTTGCGGTGTGTTTGTTGAGACCGATGAATTGTGGGTTTATGGTCAAGTTTATCTATGAACAATATTTGAATCTCCTCTGAATTCTTTTATGTATGATTGGTTATCTTTGCAAGTCTCTTCGAATTATCAGTTTGGTTTGGCCTACTAGATTGATCTTTCTTGCAATGGGAGAAGTGCTTAGCTTTGGGTTCAATCTTGCAGTGTCCTTTCCCAGTGACGGTAGGGGCAGCAAGGCACGTATTGTATTGTTGCCATCGAGGATAACAAGATGGGGTTTATATCATATTGCATGAGTTTATCCCTCTATATCATGTCATCTTACTTAAAGCGTTACTCTGTTCTTTTGAACTTAATACTCTAGATGCATGCTGGATAGCGGTCGATGTGTGGAGTAATAGTAGTAGATGCAGGCAGGAGTCGGTCTACTTGTCTCTGACGTGATGCCTATATACATGATCATACCTAGATATTCTCATAACTATGCTCAATTCTATCAATTGCTCAACAGTAATTTGTTCACCCACCGTAATACTTATGGTCTTGAGAGAAGCCACTAGTGAAACGTATGGCCCCCGGGTCTATTTTCCATCATATTAATCTCCCTACAACAAGTTATTTCTGGCACCATTTATTTTGCAATCTTTACTTTTAATCTCTATCATAAAAATACCAAAAATATTATCTTATCATATCTATCAGATCTCACTTTCGTAAGCGACCGTGAAGGGATTGACAACCCCTTTATTGCGTTGGTTGCGAGGTTTTTATTTGTTTGTGTAGGTGCGAGGGACTTGAGCGTGGTCTCCTACTGGATTGATACCTTGTTCTCAAAAACCGAGGGAAATACTTACGCTACTTTACTGCATCACCCTTTCCTCTTCAAGGGAAAACCAACGCAGTGCTCAAGAGGTAGCAAGAAGGATTTCTGGCGCCGTTGCCGGGGAGTCTACGCAAAAGTCAACATACCAAGTACCCATCACAAACTCTTATCTCCCGCATTACATTATTTGCCATTTGCCTCTCGTTTTCCTCTCCCCCACTTCACCCTTGCTGTTTTATTCGCCCTCTCTTTTCTGTTCGCCTCTTTTTTGCTTGCTTCTTGTTTGCTCGTGTGTTGGACTGCTTGCTCGTCACGATGGCTCAAGATAATACTAAATTGTGTGACTTTACCAATACCAACAACAATGATTTCTTAGCACTCCGATTGCCCCTCTTACCGATACTGAATCTTGTGAAATTAATGTTGCTTTGTTGAATCTTGTCATGAAAGATCAATTCGACGACCTTCCTAGTGAAGATGCTGCTACCCATCTAAATAGCTTCATTGATTTGTGTGATATGCAAAAGAATAAAGATGTGGACAATGATATTGTTAAATTGAAGCTATTTTCTTTTTCGCTTAGAGATCGTGCTAAAGCTTGGTTTTCGTCTTTGCCTAAAAATAGTATTGATTCTTGGAATAAGTGCAAAGATGCTTTTATCTCTAAGTATTTTCCTCCTGCTAAGATCATCTCTCTTAGAAACGATATCATGAATTTTAAGCAACTTGATCATGAACATGTTGCACAAGCTTGGGAGAGGATGAAATTAATGATACGTAATTGCCCTACACATGGTTTAAATCTTTGGATGATTATACAAAAAATTTATGCCGGATTGAATTTTGCTTCTAGAAATCTTTTAGATTCGGCCGCGGGAGGTACTTTTATGGGAATCACTTTAGGAGAAGCTACTAAACTCCTAGATAATATTATGGTTAATTATTCTCAATGGCACACTGAAAGATCTACTAATAAAAAGGTGCATGCGATAGAAGAAAATAATGTTTTGAGTGGAAAGATGGATGAGCTTATGAAATTATTTGCTACTAAAAGTGTTTCTTCTGATCCTAATGATATGCCTTTGTCTACTTTGATTGAGAATAATAATGAATCTATGGATGTGAATTTTGTTGGTAGGAATAATTTTGGTAACAATGCGTATAGAGGAAACTTTAATCCTAGGCCGTATCCTAGTAATCCCTCTAATAATTATGGTAATTCCTACAACAATTCTTATGGAAATTTTAATAAGATACCCTCTGAATTTGAGACTAGTGTTAAAGAATTTATGAATTCGCAAAAGAATTGCAATGCTTTGCTTGAAGAAAAATTGCTTAAAGTTGATGAATTGGCTAGGAACGTTGATAGAATTTCTCTTGATGTTGATTCTTTGAAACTTAGATATATTCCACCTAAGCATGATATCAATGAGTCTCTCAAAGCCATGAGAATTTCCATTGATGAGTGCAAAGAAAGAACCGCTAGGATGCGTGCTAAGAAAGATTGCTTTGTGAAAGCGTGTTCTTCTAGTTTCTATGAAAATAAAGATGAAGATCTAAAAGTTATTGATGTATCCCCTATTAAATCTTTGTTTTCTAATATGAATCTTGATAATGATGGGACTGAATATGAGCAACCTTTACCTAGAAGGCGTTCCAAAAATTCGGAGTTGTTAGATCTTGATGCAAAAATTGGTAAAAGTAAGATTGAAGAGATCAAAACCCTAGATATTAATGAACCCACTATTTTGGATTTCAAGGCATTTAATTATGATAATTGCTCTTTGATAGATTGTATTTCCTTGTTACAATCCGTGCTAATTTCTCCTCATGCTTATAGTCAAAATAAAGCTTTTACTAAACATATCGTTGATGCTTTGATGCAATCTTATGAAGAAAAACTTGAGTTGGAAGTTTCAATCCCTAGAAAAATTTATGATGAGTGGGAACCTACTATTAAAATTAAAATTAAAGATCATGAATGCTATGCTTTGTGTGATTTGGGTGCTAGTGTTTCCACAATTCCCAAAACTTTATGTGATTTGCTAGGTTTTCGTGATTTTGATGATTGTTCTTTAAACTCGCACCTTGCGGATTCCACTATTAAGAAACCTATGGGAAGAATTAATAATGTTCTTATTGTTGCAAATAGGAACTATGTGCCCGTAGATTTTATTGTTCTTGACATAGATTGCAATCCTTCATGTCCTATTATTCTTGGTAGACCTTTCCTTAGAACGATTGGTGCAATTATTGATATGAAGGAAGGGAATATTAGATTCCAATTTCCATTAAAGAAAGGCATGGAACACTTTCCTAGAAAGAAAATAAAATTACCTTATGAATCTATTATGAGAGCCACTTATGGATTGCCTACCAAAGATGGCAATACCTAGATCTATCCTTGTTTTTATGCCTAGCTAGGGGCGTTAAACAATAGCGCTTGTTGGGAGGCAACCCAATTTTATTTTTAGTCTTTTGATTTTTTCTTCTATTTAGGAATAAATCTTTTATCTAGCCTCTGGTTAGATTTGTTTTTATGTTTTAATTAGTGTTTGTGCCAAGTTAAACCTATAGGATCTTCTGATGATAGTTATTTGATCTTGCTGAAAATTCCAGAAACTTTCTGTTCACAAAAACAATTGTTAAAAATCACCAGAACGTGATAAAATATTGATTCCAATTTCTGCTGATCAATAAACAAATTTTCTAGGTCTTCCTATTTTGGCTGAATTTTTTGAGTTCCAGAAGTTTGCGTTAGTTACAGATTACTACAGACTGTTCTGTTTTTGACAGATTCTGTTTTTCGTGTGTTGTTTGCTTATTTTGATGAATCTATGGCTAGTAAAATAGTTTATAAACCATAGAGAAGTTGGAATACAGTAGGTTTAACACCAATATAAGTAAAGAATGAGTTCATTACAGTACATTGAAGTGGTGTTTTGTTTTCTTTCGCTAACGGAGCTCACGAGATTTTATGTTAAGTTTTGTGTTGTGAAGTTTTCAAGTTTTGGGTAAAAGATTTGATGGATTATGGAACAAGGAGTGGCAAGAGCCTAAGCTTGGGGATGCCCATGGCACCCCAAGATAATCTAAGGACACCAAAAAGCCAAAGCTTGGGGATTCCCCGGAAGGCATCCCCTCTTTCGTCTACTTCCATCGGTAACTTTACTTGGAGCTATATTTTTATTTACCACATGATATGTGTTTTGCTTGGAGCGTCTTGTAGGATTTGAGTCTTTGCTTTTTAGTTTACCACAATCATATTTGCTGTACACACCTTTAGAGACACACATGATTCGGAATTTATTAGAATACTCTATGTGCTTCACTTATATCTTTTGAGCTATATAGTTTTTGCTCTAGTGCTTCACTTATATCTTTTAGAGCATGGCGGTGGTTTTGTTTTATAGAAACTATTATTCTCTCATGCTTCACTTATATTATTTTGAGAGTCTTAAACAGCATGGTAATTTGATTAAATTGGGAAATTAATCCTAATATGCTAGGTATTCAAGACTAGTAAAAACTTTCTTATGAGTGTGCTGAATACTAAGAGAAGTTTGATGATTGTTTTGAGATATGGAGGTAGTAATATTAAAGTTGTGCTAGTTGAGTAGTTGTGAAATTGAGAAATACTTGTGTTGAAGTTTGCAAGTCCCGTAGCATGCACGTATGGTAAACGTTATGTAACAAATTTGAAACATGAGGTGTTCTTTGATTGTCTTCCTTATGAGTGGCGGTCGGGGACGAGCGATGGTCTTTTCCTACCAATCTATCCCCCTAGGAGCTTGTGAGTAGTGCTTGGTTTTTGATGACTTGTAGATTTTTGCAATAAGTATGTGAGTTCTTTATGACTAATGTTGAGTCCATGGATTATACGCACTCTTACCCTTCCATCATTGCTAGCCTCTTCGGTACCGTGCGTTGCCCTTTCTCACATTGAGAGTTGGTGCAAACTTCGCCGGTGCATCCAAACCCCGTGATATGATACGCTCTTTAACACATAAACCTCCTTATATCTTCCTCAAACAGCCACCATACCTGCCTATTATGGCATTTCCATAGCCATTCCGAGATATATTGCCATGCAACTTTCCACCGTTCCGTTTATCATGTCACATTCATCATTGTCATATTGCTTTGCATGATCATGTAGTTGACATCGTATTTGTGGCAAAACCACCGTTTATAATTTTTCATACATTCACTCTTGATTCATTGTTATCCGGTTATACCGCCGGAGGCATTCATATAGAGTCATACTTTGTTCTAGTATCGAGTTGTAATCATTGAGTTGTAAATAAATAGAAGTGTGATGATCATCATTCATAGAGCATTGTCCAAAAAAAAGAGAAAGGCCAAATAAAAAAAGGAAGGCCCAACAAATAAAAATAAAAATAAAAAGGGACAATGCTACTATCCTTTTTTCCGCACTTGTGCTTCAAAGTAGCACCATGATTTTCATGATAGAGAGTCTCTTGTTTCGTCACTTTCATATACTAGTGGGAATTTTTCATTATAGAACTTGGCTTGTATATTCCAACAATGGGCTTCCTCAAATGCCCTAGGTCTTCGTGAGCAAGCAAGTTGGATGCACACCCACTTAGTTTCTTTTGTTGAGCTTTCATGCATTTATAGCTCTAGTGCATCCGTTGCATGGCAATCCCTACTCCTTGCATTAACATCAATCGATGGGCATCTCCATAGCCCGTTGATTAGCCGCATTGATGTGAGACTTTCTCCTTTTTTGTCTTCTCCACATAACCCCCATAATTTTATTCTATTCCACCCATAGTGTTATATCCATGGCTCACGCTCATGTATTGCATGAAGGTTGAAAAAGTTTGAGATTACTAAAGTATGAAACAATTGCTTGGCTTGTTATCGGGGTTGTGCATGATGAGAGCATTCTTGTGTGACGAAAATGGAGCATGACTAAACTATATGATTTTGTAGGGATGAACTTTCTTTGGCCATGTTATTTTGAGAAGACATAATTGCTTAGTTAGTATGCTTGAAGTATTATTGCTTTTATGTCAATATTAAACTTTTATCTTGAATCTTTCGGATCTGAATATTCATACCACAATTAAGAGGGTTACATTAAAAAATTATGCCAAGTAGCATTCCGCATCAAAAATTCTATTTTTATAATTTACCTACTCGAGGATGAGCAGGAATTAAGCTTGGGGATGCTTGATACGTCTCCAACGTATCTATAATTTTTGATTGCTTCATGCTATATTATATTCTATTTTCGATGATTATTGGGCTTTGTTATACACTTTTATATTATTTTTGGGACTAACCTATTAACCGGAGGCCCAGCCCAGAATTGTTGTTTTTTAACTATTTCAGTGTTTCGTGGAAAAAGAATATCAAACGGAGTCCAAATGGAATGAAACCTTCGGGAATGTGATTTTCGGAACAAACGTGATCCAGAGGACTTGGAGTCCACGTCAAAACATCAACCAGGAGAGCATGAGGCAGGGGGCGCGCCCTCCACCCTCGTGGGGCCCACGTTGCTCCACCGGCGTACTTCTTCCTCCTATATATACCTACGTACCCCCAAACCAATAGAAGCATCCACGAAAACCTAATTCCACCGCCGCAACCTTCTGTACCCGTGAGATCCCATCTTGGGGCCTTTTCCAGTGTCCTGCCGGAGGGGGCATTGATCACAGAGGGCTTCTACATCAACACCATAGCCTCTCCGATGATGTGTGAGTAGTTTACCTCAGAACTTCGGGTCCATAGTTATTAGCTAGATGGATTCTTCTCTCTCCTTGGATCTCAATATAAAGTTCTCCACGATTCTCGTGGAGATCTATTCGTTGTAATGTTCTTTTGCGGTGTGTTTGTTGAGACCGATGAATTGTGGGTTTATGATCAAGTTTATCTATGAACAATATTTGAATCTCCTCTGAATTCTTTTATGTATGATTGGTTATCTTTGCAAGTCTCTTCGAATTATCAGTTTGGTTTGGCCTACTAGATTGATCTTTCTTGCAATGGGAGAAGTGCTTAGCTTTGGGTTCAATCTTGCGGTGTCCTTTCCCAGTGACAGTAGGGGCAGCAAGGCACGTATTGTATTGTTGCCATCGAGGATAACAAGATGGGGTTTATATCATATTGCATGAGTTTATCCCTCTACATCATGTCATCTTACTTAAAGCGTTACTCTGTTCTTTTGAACTTAATACTCTAGATGCATGCTGGATAGCGGTCGATGTGTGGAGTAATAGTAGTAGATGCAGGCAGGAGTCGGTATACTTGTCTCGGACGTGATGCCTATATACATGATCATACCTAGATATTCTCATAACTATGGTCAATTCTATCAATTGCTCAACAGTAATTTGTTCACCCACCGTAATGCTTATGCTCTTGAGAGAAGCCACTAGTGAAACCTATGGCCCTCGGGTCTATTTTCCATCATATTAATCTCCCTACAACAAGTTATTTCTGGCACCGTTTATTTTGCAATCTTTATTTTTAATCTCTATCATAAAAATACCAAAAATATTATCTTATCATATCTATCATATCTCACTTTCGTAAGTGACTGTGAAGGGATTGACAACCCCTTTATTGCGTTGGTTGCGAGGTTTTTATTTGTTTGTGTAGGTGCGAGGGACTTGAGCGTGGTCTCCTACTGGATTGATACCTTGGTTCTCAAAAACTGAGGAAAATACTTACGCTACTTTACTGCATCACCCTTTCCTCTTCAAGGGAAAACCAACGCAGTGCTCAAGAGGTAGCATTGATGGGCTTTTGGAATCACTTGATGCTTGTGAACCATGCCTCATGGGCAAGATGACTAAGACTCCGTTCTCCGGAACAATGGAGCGAGCAACTGACTTATTGGAAATAATACATACTGATGTATGTGGTCCGATGAGTGTTGAGGCTCGCGGCGGGTATCGTTATTTTCTGACCTTCAC
This sequence comes from Aegilops tauschii subsp. strangulata, assembly GCF_002575655.3. NCBI lineage: Eukaryota > Viridiplantae > Streptophyta > Magnoliopsida > Poales > Poaceae > Aegilops > Aegilops tauschii. Next base: position 396,442,883 of record NC_053037.3, read on the forward strand.
AGATGATTTGAGCAGATATGGGTATATCTACTTGATGAAACATAAGTCTGAAACATTTGAAAAGTTCAAAGAATGTCAGAGTGAAGTGGAAAATCATTGTAACAAGAAAATAAAGTTTCTACGATCTGATCATGGAGGTGAATATTTGAGTTATGAGTTTGGTCTTCATTTGAAACAATGAGGAATAGTTTCGCAACTCACGCCACCTGGAACACCAGAGCGTAATTGTGTGTCCGAACTCGTAACCGTACTTTATTAGATATGGTGCGATCTATGATGTCTCTTACCGATTTACCACTACCATTTTGGGGTTATGCATTAGAGACAGCTGCATTCACATTAAATAGGGCACCATCTAAATCCATTGAGACGACACCATATGAACTATGGTTTGGCAAGAAACCTAAGATGTTGTTTCGTAAAGTTTGGGGTTGCGATGCTTATGTGAAAAAGCTTCAACCTGATAAGCTCGAACCCAAATCAGAGAAATGCGTCTTCCTAGGATACCCAAAGGAGACTGTTGGGTACACCTTCTACCACAGATCCGAAGGCAAGATATTCGTTGCTAAGAATGGACCCTTTCTAGAGAAGGAGTTTCTCTTGAAAGAAGTGAGTGGGAGGAAAGTAGAACTTGATGAGGTAATTGTACCTTCTCTCGAATTGGAAAGTAGGACATCAGTGAAATCAGTTCCCGTGATGCCTACACGAACTAGAGAGGAAGCTAATGATGATGATCATGAAACTTCGGATCAAGTTACTACCAAACCTCGTAGGTCAACCAGAGCATGTTCCGCCCTAGAGTGGTACGGTAATCCTATTCTGGAAGTCATGCTACTAGACCATGACGAACCTACGAACTATGAAGAAGCGATGATGAGCCCAGATTCCGCAAAATGGCTTGAGGCCATGAAATCTAAGATAGGATCCATGTATGAGAACAAAGTATGGACTTTGGTTGACTTGCCCGATGATCGGCAAGCCATAGAGAATAAATGGATCTTCAAGAGGAAGACGAACGCTGATGGTAGTGTTACTATCTACAAAGCTCGAATTGTCGCAAAAGGATTTCGAAAAATTCAAAGTATTGACTACGATGAGATTTTCTCACTCGTATCGATGCTTAAGTCTGTTCGAGTCATGTTAGCAATTGCTGCATTTTATGAAATCTGGCAAATGGATATCAAAACTGCATTCCTTAATGGATTTATTAAAGTGAAGTTGTATATGATGCAACCAGAAGTTTTTGTCAATCCTAAAGGTGCTAACAAAGTGTGCAAGCTCCAGCGATCCATCTATGGACTGGTGCAAGCATCTCGGAGTTGGAATATACACATTGATGAGTTGATCAAAGATATAGTTTTATACAGACTTGCGGTGAAGCCTGTATTTACAAGAAAGTGAGTGGGAGCACTACAACCTTTCAGATAAGTATATGTGATGACATATTGTTGATCGGAAATGATGTAGAATTTTCTCGAAAGCATAAAGGAGTGTTTGAAAGGAGTTTTTCAAATAAAGACCTCGGTGAAGCTGCTTACATATTGGGCATCAAGATCTATAGAGATAGATCAAGACGCTTGATAAGATTTTTCAATGAGTACATACCTTGACAAGATTTTGAAGTAGTTCAAAATGGAAGAGTCAAAGAAGGAGTTCTTGCCTGTGTTGCAAGGTGTAAAGTTGAGTAAGACTCAAAACCCGACCACGGCAGAAAATAGAAAGAGAATGAAAGTCATTCCCTATGCCTCAGCCATAGGTTCTATAAAGTATGCTATGCCGTGTACCAGACCTATTGTGTGCCTTGCCATGAGTTTGGCAAGGGGGTACGATAGTGATCCAGGAGTGGATCACTAGACACTGGTCAAAATTATCCTTAGAGGACTAAGGAAATATTTCTCGGTTATCGAGGTGATAAAGAGTTCATCGTAAAGAGTTATGTCGATGCAAGCTTTTACACCGATTCGGATGACTGTGAGTATGAATCTGGATACATATTGAGAGTGGGAGAAATTAGCTAGAGTAGCTCTGTGCAGAGCATTGTAGACATAGAAATTTGCAAAATACATACGGATCTGAATGTGGCAGACCCGTTGACTAAACTTCTCTCACAAGCAAAACATGATACACCTTAGTACTCTTTGGGTGTTAATCACATAGCGATGTGAACTAGATTATTGACTCTAGTAAACCCTTTGGGTGTTGATCACATGGAGATGTGAACTGTTGGTGTTAAATCACATGGCGATGTGAACTAGATTATTGACTCTAGTGCAAGTGGGAGACTGAAGGAAATATGCCCTAGAGGCAATAATAAAGTTATTATTTATATTTCCTTATATCATGATAAATGTTTATTATCCATGCTAGAATTGTATTAAGCGGAAACTTGATACATGTGTGGATACATAGACAAAACACCATGTCCCTAGTATGCCTCTACTTGACTAGCTCGTTGATCAAAGATGGTTAAGTTTCCTGACCATAGACATGTGTTGTCATTTGATGAACGAGATCACATCATTAGAGAATGATGTGATGGACAAGACCCATCCGTTAGCTTAGCATAATGATCGTTTAGTTTTATTGCTATTGCTTTCTTCATGACTTATACATGTTCCTCTCACTATGAGATTATGCAACTCCTGAATACCGAAGGAACACCTTGTGTGTTATCAAACGTCACAACGTAACTGGGTGATTATATAGATGCTCTACAGGTGTCTCTGAAGGTGTTTGTTGGGTTGGCATAGATCAAGATTAGGATTTGTCACTCCGTGTATCGGAGAGGTATCTCTGGGCCCTCTCGGTAATGCACATCACTATAAGCCTTGCAAGCAATGTGACTAATGAGTTAGTTACGGGATGATGTATTACAGAACGAGTAAAGATACTTGCCGGTAACGAGATTGAACTAGGTATGATGATACCGACGATCGAATCTCGGGCAAGTAAGATACCGATGACAAAGGGAATGACGTATGTTGTTATGCGGTTTGACCGATAATGATCTTCGTAGAATATGTAGGAGCCAATATGAGCATCTAGGTTCCACTGTTGGTTATTGAGCGGGGATGTGTCTCGGTCATGTCTACATAGTTCTCGAACACGTAGGGTCTGCACGCTTAATGTTCGATGACGATTTGTATTATGAGTTATGTGTTTTGGTGACCGAAGTTTGTTCAGAGTCCCGGATGAGATCACGGACATGACGAGGAGTCTCGAAATTGTCGAGAGGTAAAGATTCATATATTGGAAGGTTATATTCGGACATCGGAATGGTTCCGAGTGATTCGGGTATTTTTCCGGAGTACCGAGGGGTTACCGGAACCCCCGAGTGAAGTAATTGGGCCTTATTGGGCCATAAGGGAGAAGAAGAGGCAGGCCAAGGGAGGTGGCGCCCCCCCATGGAGTACGAATTGGACCAGGGGAGGGGGCGGCGCCCCCTTGCCCTTTCCTAGTCCCTCTCCCTTTCCCTCTATCCCACTCCGGAAAAGGAAAGGGGAATCCTACTAGGACTCCCCACACTTGGCGCGCCCCTAGGGGGCCGGCCTTCTCCTCCCCTCCTTTATATATGGGGGCGGGGGGGCACCCCAAAGGCACACCAAGATTTCTCTTAGCCGTGTGCGGTGCCCCCGTCCACAGTTTACGTCTCTGGTCATAGCGTCGTAGTGCTTAGGCGAAGCCCTGCATGGATCACATCACCAACACCGTCGCCACACCGTCATGCTGACGAAACTCTTCCTCGACCCTCTACTGGATCAAGAGCTCGAGGGACGTCATCGAGCTGAATATGTGGTGAACACAGAGGTGCCGTACGTTCGGTACTTGGATCGGTTGGATCGTGAAGATGTTCGACTACATCAACCGCGTTAATATAACGCTTCCGCTTTCGGTCTACGAGGGTATGTGGACACACTCTTCCCCTCTCGTTGCTATGCATCTCCTAGATAGATCTTGCATGATCGTAGGAATTTTTTTGAAATTGCATGCTATGTTCCCCAACATATGTTACGTTAGACACATACCAATGGGAATTTCAGACGTCCCTGAGAACGCTTTAATCCTTTGTCGATTTCAATGCTTTATTCATTGTGATGCGCTCTTTTAATTCTTTTTGCTATTTAGTTTTGTTCACACTCAACTCAAAATCATAACTATCTTTTGCATTCATTGTGCTTCGTGTCTACAACTAACTCAGAGGCACATCTCCAAAAGTTTCTATAAGGGATAAAGTCCAATTTCTCGTACTCTCTATGGGATCAATACTCTTACTTCAAAAAGGCTAAAACTAAGCCCCGTGCATTTGCAGGCCCTTATACCCAACCCATACCTGGGGCGGTTATGGGGACGCCCATACGTAGTCGGGCGCTTCCGCCACATCGGTTCCGACAAACTGCACCCATCCCAAATCCACTCCAAATTGACTAGTCCACCACTTGGACCACACTCCTCCCGTGCACGTCCTCCATTTCCCGCCTCTGCGCAGCCACCCACCTCCTCCCTTGCTCACCGTACGAGTTACCATCCTCATACGCCATAGTTGATGTCATCGTTGACTACCCTGTTCATCACCATTGACATGGATGATGCCTCAGCAGAATCGGTGGGGATCCCCACCGTGGTGGTCAGTTGCAACATGGAGAACGTCGCCCGGAGGGAGCGCCGCTAAAAGAAGTGGGAGCGTGAAGTGGTTGAGAAGGTAGCTGCGGAGAGGAGCGGTGCGAATATGAACGATGATGATGACATGGACTTTGGTGTGAGTAGTGTGGCAACGCGGACCGATCTGCCCGTGGGAAAAAACAAGTCGTTCGCAGAGCCCCACTCGGTTCCCGCCTCCATGTGGCCAAGCATCCCAGATATCTTTTCGGAATACGCCACTGTTGTGGACATGATGGTCGACTCGTCGCTGCTCCAAAGGCATCAGACAGTGTCGGGCAAGGCCCGAGCCGACATGCCCGCATGTTGTTTGACGGTATGCCCCAACAAGACCGCGTACATTCACTGCCCCTATGACATTTGCATTTGCTCATTCATTTTATTTCACATACCATTCAATCAAACTTGTAGGATGATAGTTTAGTTTTGATGCATATTGTAGGAAATAATGCTAAACATGATAAATGATTGTCAAGAGCCTTTGCAATTTGACATGGGGATACCAATTCCCCTATGTATGATGTCGGGCAAACATAAAAAAAGAAGGTAGTGAAGCCAAGAGGTCCGGCATTCACACAATTTGAAGATGTTTTGTTAGTCGAACACTAGCATGGATCCGATATGTGGAACCGAGCAAAAAAGGCGTTCAATATTTGAAAAAATTCACAAACTTTATCATGAGCAAAAACCGTTTGTGATGCCATACCGAATCATTAGCGACCGTGGTGCGTGCTCTCTCCAACATAGGTGATTCACCATCCAAGAGAACGTGAGCAAGTTTGTTGGTTTCCTCAAATAAGTGGATGATCGGAACCAAAGCCGCATCGGATTCCAAAGCCATGCAACTTTGGTTGTGGCTTTGTACTAACAAACCGAGAAGAAGCCATTCACTTTGTCCCATTTTGGGATGAAATTGAATGTGAAACCAAGGTGGCAAACCGTCCTTGAGGATATTTAAAGCGACACAAAGAAGATGAAGAAAAAGGATGGGTCTAGCTCCATTCAATCAATTGGATTGGATGACGAAGAAAAAAAATGGAGGGACAAACATACAAGCCACCGTGCAAAGAGGAACCGGCCGGTGATGCGAAACAAGTGGGAGAAGGACATGATCCCGCGTGATGGCGCGGCAAGAAAAAGGTCTACCACTGGGGCAATAATTTTTTTCCACGAAGGAGGTGAAGAAGGAGGAGAGGTACAAGATCTTCATAGATGCACAAAGGGAGAAGATGGAGTTCGACTAGGAGAGGTTGAACATGGAGAAGGGCAAAATAGAATTAGAGAGGCAATTTTTTCCCAGAATGGGAGCTTGAAAAGACGGCGACATTGGAAGGAATTGAGAGAGAGAGAGAGAGGATCATGTTGCAGGACACTAGCCTCTTGGATGATGAAGGAAAGAATTGTTGATCGGCATGAAGAAGAGGATCAACGACAGCAAAAAATGGAGTTGTTTGAATCATTCATGTATCGCCTATTGATGACCCACAAGTATAGGGGATAAATTGTAGTCCTTTCGATAAGTAAGAGTGTTGAACCCAACAAGGAGTAGAACGAAATGACAAGCGGTTTTCAGCAAGGTAATTTCTGCAAGCACTGAAATTGTCGGTTACAGGTAGTTTGATAGCAAGATAATTTGTAACGAGCAAGTAACGATAACAGTAACAAAAGTGCAGCAAGGTAGCCCAATCCTTTTTATAGAAAAGGACAGGCTGGAACGGTCTCTTATAATAAGCAAAGCGTTCTTGAGGGCACACAAGAATTTCATCTAGACACTTTCATCATGTTGGTTTGATTTGCGTTCGCTACTTTGATAATTTGATATGTGGGTGTGATACGTCTCCAACGTATCTATAATTTTTGATTGTTCCATGCTGTTATATTATCATTCTTGGATGTTTTACAATCATTTTATAGCAACTTTATATCAGTTTTTGGGACTAACCTATTGACATAGTGCCCAGTGCCAGTTGCTGTTTTTGCTTTTTTTACTTCGCGGAATATCAGTACCAAACAGAGTCCAAACGCAGCGAAACTTTTTGGAGAATTTTTTAAGACCAGAAGACACCTGATGGGCCAAATAAGTACCAGAGGGGGGCTCCGAGGGGAGCACAACCCACCAGGGCGCGCCACAGCCCACCTCGGTGACCTCCTGCACCGCCTCTTCGCCCTAAAAATACCCAAATATTCCAGAAACCCTAGGGGAGTCGACGAAACACAATTCTAGCCACCACAAGTTCCAGAACCACAAGATCCAATCTAGACACCATCACGGGGAGCTTCATCATCCTCATTGGTGCCTCTCCGATGATGCGTGAGTAGTTCATCATAGACCTACGGGTCCGTAGTCAGTAGCTAGTTGGCTTCCTCTCTCCCTTTTGATTCTCAATACAATGGTCTCTTGGAGATCTATTTGATGTAACCCCTTTTGCGGTGTGTTTGTTGGTATCCGATGAACTTTGAGTTTATGACCATATCTATATCCATGAATATTATTTGAGTCTTCTTTTGATATCTTATATGCATGATTATTTATAGCCTCATATTTCTTCTTTGAATCTTTGGTTTAGTTAGGCCAACTAGGTCGATTTTTCTTGCCATGGGAAGAGGTGCTTTGTGATGGGTTCGATCGTGCGCTTCTTTCCCAGTGACAGAAGGGGCAGCAAGACACGCATGTATCGTTACTATTAAGGATAACAAGATGGGGGCTATTCCTACATGAATAGATCTCGTCTACATCATGTCATCGTTCTTATTGCATTACTCCGTTTCTCCATGAACTTAATACACTAGATGCATGCTGGATAGCGGTCGATGTGTGGAGTAATAGTAGTAGATGCAGGTAGGAGTTGGTTTACTAATCTTGGACGTGATGCCTATATATTGATCATTGCCTTGGATATCATCATAACTATTTGATTTTCTATCAATTGCCCAATAGTAATTCATTTACCCACCATGTGCTATTTCTTGAGAGAAGCCACTAGTGAAATCTACGGCCCCCGGGTCTATTCTTTATCATATTTGCTTTGAGATATATTTTTATTTGCTTTTGTTTTCAGATCTATTATTCCAAAAACCCGAAAATACCTTGCTGCACTTTTTTGTTACTTATTTTATTTCGCGTTTTATCGAGATCTATTTATCCAATCTATCACAATTTTTATCCCGTCAACTTGACAATTTCTGGCGCTGTTACCCGAAAGAGGGATTGACAACCCCTCATAAGCATCGGGTTGCAAGTATTTGTTCTTTGTGTGCAGGTACCGTTTACATAGTGTTGCTTGGTTCTCCTATTCGATTGATACCTTGGTTTCATAACTGAGGGAAATACCTACCGTAGTTGTACTGCATCATCCCTTCCTCTTTGGGGAAATACCGACGTAGTTCAAGCGACATCAAGGTGGACTGGTGCTTGGGTGTTGTTCTTACTTAAACAAGCCTCCCACTTATGATTAACCCCCTCGCAAGCATCCGCAACTATGAAAGAAGAATTAAGATAAAATCTCATCATAGCATTAAACATGTGGATCCAAATCAGCCCTTTACGGAATAGCGCATAAACTAGGGTTTAAGCTTCTGTCACTCTAGCAACCCATCATCTAATAACTATTACATATATAATGCATTCCCTTAGGCCCAAAGATGGTGAAGTGTCATGTAGTTGACGTTCACATAACACCACTAAGGGAATCACACCATACACATCATCAAAATATCAAACGAATATCAAATTCACATGATTACTTGCAACACGACTTCTCCCGTGGCCTCAAGAACGAAAGGCAACTAATCACAAATAATATTCATGCTCAAGATCAGAGGAGTAATAAATATCATAATAGATATGAACATATAATCTTCCACCAAATAAACCGGCTAGCATCAACTACCAGATGTAATCAACACTACTAGTCACCCACAGGTACCCATCTGAGGTTTTGATACAAAGATTGAACACAAGAGATAAACTAGGATTAGAGATGAGATGGTGCTATTGAAGATGTTGATGAAAATTGGCCTCCCAAAGATGAGAGGGTTGTTGGTGATGATGATGGCTTCGATTTCCCCCTCCCAAAGGGAAGTTCCCCTGGCGGAATCGCTCCGCGGAGGGCAAAAGTGCTCCTGCCCAAGTTCCACCTCGAGACAGCGGTGCTTCATCCTGAAAGTCATCTCCTTATTTTTCTAGGTCAAAAGACCTTATGTACCAGAAGATGGACATCGGATGTGGGCCAAGGGGCCCACTACCCACCAGGGCGCACTCCCTCCGGTAGTTCTTTTCTCCAGTATTTTTTATTTATTCCAAAATAATTCTTCATAAAATTTCAGCTCATTTGGAGATGTGCAGAATAGGTATCTCTAACATAGCTTTTTCAGGTCCAGAATTCCAGCTGCCGGCATTCTCCCTCTTTGTGCAAACCTTGCATATTGTGAGAGGAAAGACATTAGAAATACTCCACAAAGTGTTAAAATGCATAAAAACACTATAAATAACAGTAGGAAAACATGATGCAAAATGGACGTATCACCTATCTGTGTATGAATTATTGAATTTTATTTTGGCATGTTGAATTCCCATTTATCTGTATCGTTGAATTGTCGAACTGATGATGAATTTATACTATATGATGGAAATCCATGGATATGAGGGCTGGCATATGGGGGTATGGTTGTCCGGGAGGACAAATGAGAACCTGCCCGATGATGTCTGCGGGCACGGCGGCAGACGTATACATGCATGGATTTGCTAACTCCGGTTGTAGATGCTCTAACTTTAGTAGGTGAGCCCTTGTTAGGCCCTTTTGGGGTCTCCTCGGGATACTGAAAGTCCTGAAACCTACCTCTCAACTCTTGGATACATGTCCACACAAAACAAAAATCAAGAAGCTAGTGTTTCACTTGGCATTCTTCTCCGACTCCTGATTGAATTAGACCGGGGGACTAGAACGAAGCATTTTCCCTATTAGCCGGTGAACGATCACTAGGAGAGGGTGGTATTTCGAACGATTTTGTTGGCTGCTTTAGTTCTGAGGCGATGGCAATTTCTTCAGAACAACATGGTAGTTTCTTTAGAAGAAAGGCATTTTTCGTTTAAAACTACCAAGAAAAATTGTTCGCTTGTCATTTCCTTCCCAGTTGAGATTCGACATATAACATTCCTGTTTTTCTTTGAGGGGATTGCCTGGGCGGGTGGCGGTCGATTATGGGTTACACAGGGATTGTGGCAAGATTTCAGCGGAAGCTGGGGGCAAAATTCTTTGCTGACTCAAAGAGATGGCTCCCCCTCTCGTCTCCCCTCCTTGCTCCCCTCCCTTGTTTGCTGCGACGGCGCGGCCCTCCTCCCTCTCTCCGGTGGTGCTCTCCTCCCGTCTGGCTCCCAGCTCTCCTCGTCCCCGGCTCGTCTTGCCCTCTCTCCGGCCCTCTCCCCTCCTACCCCTCGGTCCTCACCTCTCGGCCCGTGTCCGCGCAACAAGTTTTGGGCGCTGGGACTTGGCGACGACGATTCTGACTCTGAGTCTGAGCCAGAGCCTCGTTCCCCGACCCATCTCCATGGGGCTGCTGTGGTGGTTGGTGGGGATTCGCCGGTGCGTGCCCGGAAGTTCGCCCCCGGGGGGGAGGCGGGGCGGCAGGAAGGTTCTCTCCTCTTCGTCGGGTGACCTTGGTTGGATCTGCGTCTCCCGCCGTCGGTGGACCTCGAGAAAGGTGCCTGCGGCCTCGCTGTACCGCGGTGTGCTAGGTGTGGGGCCTGGTCGTGGTGGCTCCTAGTGTGGTGACATTCGCTCTCCTTCTCCTTCGTCATCTCCGGTGGGCTCTGTGGTGGGGCTGCGCCTGCTGCCGCCGGCGGCAGCGGTTTTTATGCCAACCCTAGATCGGGTGACTGTCCAGACGGCTTGTGGGCCTTTGGTGCGGGCTTCCTTGCCCTCCCTGGGCCTGTTGGCCCCCCACTCTCTTCTTTAGTCTATTTCCCCCTACCTATCCTGGGCTCTGGACTGCAGGTGGCCCAACCCAGTTTGCTCGACCTGGCCCGCCCTGCTCGGGCGGCCCTCGCCTCGCCAGCTCTGGCTATTTATGGGTCCGCAAAGGCTCCTCCCCCTTCCTAGAGTTTCCTGCCTCCAAATCCGACGCCTGGCGTCTGTGCTTCCCCATCCGCTAGTTCCGTAGATCCAACTCCCCTCCTCCCCTATCACTCTCTTTTGTGGTTGTGCTCGCCATGGACCGCTCGCGCGGCTCGTTGAGTGAGGCCGTCTCTGGCCAGAAGCGGCGGCGCAAGGATTCTGTCGAGGCAGTTGCGGATCTGGAGCTCGAGGCGGTGCTCAGATCCGAGCTTGAGGTGGGCCAGGCGGTGCGCGAGCAGGTGGCTCGTGTCCGCGAGGCCTGGGCTGCCAGGCCCGAGTGGCTGCAGTGCGATGAGTGGGCCCGCTCGACGGCGGCCACGGCGGCGGCAGAGGGCTCCGTGGCGCCCGGATCTGGTGGAGACCCTTGGGAGGCTGCGGTGGCGGCGGGCGGGGCCACGGGCTCCGTCCCTGCTTCCCCCCTCCTCTACCTCCGCGCGGGCTGCCGGCTCCCGCCCGTGGCGCCGTCCGCGCCTCGAGGGCGTCCTCGGGTTATGGTGGTCGTCTGCAGCCGCGTGGCGGTCCTGGTCCCGGCTCCTTTGGCCGTCATCCTTCCCCTATCGGCCCTAGTTCGTCTTTGGTTGGCCAGGGTGATGGCATCCTTCCCCCTTCCCCTCCCCCTCCATCTCACCCTCCTCCTTCCACCCAACCACCCAACCCCAATCTCACCTGCTTCGCCTGCCACCAACCAGGCCACTTCCAATCCCGCTGCTTCAACCCCCCTTCTGCCTCATTTGCAAGGAGGAGGGGCACCTCACTGTGGACTGTCAGAATCGTCGCAAACCTGCTTCGTTTGTTCATTATGGCCTTGGTTTGCCGGGGTGCTCGTTCTTCGCTCTAGATAGTGAGATCCCTCAGGTGGGGGTTGCCCCTGCCCTCTCCAACGCTGCCATTATCTCTGTTAGGGACCAAAAGATATCTCCCCAGACCCTTCTCGATGAGCTTAAGCTCTAGGACGATGGCGGCTGGGACTGGCAGGTCCGACAACTCTCGGAGTTCGAGTTTGCGGCTATTTTCCCCTCCAAAGAAAGTCTTAGAATGATCTCCTCGTGCACTAGTTTCACGCTACCTCTTAACCAACTTGTTGTTTCCGTCAAAGGTCCAATGGTTCCAAATTGATTCCCTCGCTCTCTGATAGTTGGGTCCTTGTCGATGATGTTCCTCCCGCCTTGCGCTCCCCTGAGTTTCTGATGGCTTTTGGTGTTCTGATCGGCAAACCCATTACGATTGACCCCGTCTCCCTGCAAATCCTTGGCCCTATCCGCCTCAAAGTGTGATGTGTTGATCCTCTATGTGTCCGAGGTGCCGTTGATATATTCCCCTCTGTTGACGGCTTCCGTCTGCGTGTCCGTGTCGAGGGTGCTGAGAACCTCCAAGTCCCACCACCTCCTCCTCCTCCCAGGCCTTCCCCATGTGACAAACATGGGGGGGAATGACTTTGGGGCGTCCAATCCGAGCGGAGGCTCGAACCCTCACTTCACGCACTCTGAATGGGAAGGCATGGGCTCTGAATCCCGCGAGCTTTTTAAGGAGAATGGTCCGGTGGATGGAGCGCCGAAGGGTGCAGCTGGGGTGCAGGGGCTGGCGGCGGCGTCTGCGGGTGCTTCCATTCCAGTAGGTACCCCGTCCTCGGGTGTCTGCTCCAACTTGCCGATCCGCCCCAGTTCCCCCCTCGCTCTCAGGCATTGAGGACCTCCCTGCTTCCCCCCCCCCCCCTCGGGGCTCGGCTGGTCGCACTTCCAAGAGGAAGTCTTTTGGGGAACGTAGCATGCAATTTGAAAAATTTCCTACGATCACGCAAGATCTATCTAGGAGATCCATAGCAATGAGAGGGGGAGAGTGTGTCCACGTACCCTCGTAGACCGAAAGCGGAAGCTTTAGTTTAACGTGGTTGATGTAGTCGAACTTCTTCACGATCCAACCGATCAAGTACCGAACATATGGCACCTCCGAGTTCAGCACACGTTCAACTCGATGACGTCCCTCGAACTCTTGATCCTGCAAAGTGTCGAGGGAGAGTTTTGTTAGAACGAAGGCGTGGTGACAGTGATGGTGATGTGATCTGCGCAGGGCTTCGCCTAAGCACTACGGCGATATGACCGGAGGAGTAAACAGTGGAGGGGGCACTGCACACGGCTAAGAAACAATTGATGTGCTTTGGGGTGCCCCCTGCCCCCGTATATAAAGGAGGGAGAGGGAGGAGGCCGGCCTAGGCGCGCCCCCAAGGGGGAGGACCTACTAGGACTCCAAGTCCAATTCGGCCCCCTTTCCTTCTTTCGGAGGGGGAAAGGGGGAAGGAGAGGGAGAGGGAGAAGGAAAGGGGAGCCGCGCCCCCTCCCCTTGTCCAATTCGGACTCCCCATGGGGGGCGCCCCCCTTGTGGGCTGTCCTCTCTCTCCCCTATGGCCCATGAGGCCCATTACTTTCCCCGGGGGGTTCCGGTAACCCCTCAGTACTCCGATAAATATCCGAAACACTCCGAAACCATTCCGGTGTCCGAATACTATCATCCAATATATCAATCTTTACCTGTCGACCATTTCAAGACTCCTCGTCATGTCCGTGATCTCATCCAGGACTCCAAACAATCTTCGGTCACCAAAACACATAACTCATAATACAAATCATCATCGAACGTTAAGCGTGCGGACCCTACGGGTTCGAGAACTATGTAGACATGACCGAGACACATCTCCGATCAATAACCAACATCGGAACCTGTATGCTCATATTGGTTCCTACATATTCTACGAAGATCTTTATCGGTCAAACCGCAATGACAATATACGTTATTCCCTTTGTCATCGGTATGTTACTTGCCCGATATTCGATCGTCGGTATCCTCATACCTAGTTCAATCTCGTTACCGGCAAGTCTATTTACTCGTTCCATAATGCATCATCCTGCAACTAACTCATTAGTCACATTGCTTGCAAGGCTTATCATGATGTGCATTACCGAGAGGGCCTAGAGATACCTCTCCGATACTTGGAGTGACAAATCCTAATCTCGATCTATGCCAACCCAACAAACACCTTCGGTGACACCTGTAGAGCATCTTTATAATCACCCAGTTACGTTGTGACGTTTGATAGCACACAAGGTGTTCCTCCGGTATTCGGGAGTTGCATAATCTCATAGTCAAAGCAATATGTATAAGTCATGAAGAAAGCAATAGCAATAAAACTTAACGATCATTATGCTAAGCTAACGGATGGGTCTTGTCCATCACATCATTCTCCTAATGATGTGATCTCGTTCCTCAAATGACAACACATGTCTATGGTTAGGAAACTTAACCATCTTTGATTAACGAGCTAGTCTAGTAGAGGCATACTAGGGACACAATGTTTTGTCTATGTATTCACACACGATCAAGTTTCCGGTTAATACAATTCTAGCATGAATAATAAACATTTATCATGATATAAGGAAATATAAATAACAACTTTATTATTGCCTCTAGGGCATATTTCCTTCAGTCTCCCACTTGCACTAGAGTCAATAATCTAGATTACATTGTAATGATTCTAATACCCTTGGAGTCTTGGTGCTGATCATGTTTTGCTCGTGGAAGAGGCTTAGTCAACGAGTCTACAACATTCAGATCCGTATGTATTTTGCAAATCTCGATGTCTCCCTCCTTGACTTGATCACAGATGGAGTTGAAGCATCTCTTGATGTGTTTGGTTCTCTTGTGAAATCTGGATTCCTTCGCTAAGGCAATTGCTCCAGTATTGTCACAAAAGATTTTCATTGGACCCGATGCACTAGGTATTACACCTAGATCGGATATGGACTCCTTCATCCAGACTCCTTCATTTGCTGCTTCCGAAGCAGCTATGTACTCCACTTCACACGTAGATCTCACCACGACACTTTGCTTGGAACTGCTCCAAGTGACAGCTCCACCATTCAATATAAATACGTATTCGGTCTGCGACTTAGAGTCATCGGTTCAATGTCAAAGCTAGCATCAACGTAACCATTTACGACAAGCTCTTTGTCACCTCCATAAACGAGAAACATATCCTTAGTCCTTTTCAGGTACTTCAGGATGTTCTTGACCACTGTCCAGTGATCCACTCCTGAATTACTTTGGTACCTCCCTGCTAAACTTATAGCAAGGCACACATCAGGTCTGGTACACAGCATTGCATACATGATAGAACCAATGGCTGAGGCATAGGGAATGACTTTCATTTTCTCTCTATCTTCTGTAGTGGTCGGGCATTGAGTCTGACTCAATTTCACACCTTGTAACACAGGCAAGAACCCTTTCTTTGACTGATCCATTTTGAACTTCTTCAAAACTTTATAAAGGTATGTGCTTTGTGAAAGTCCAATTAAGAGTCTTGATCTATCTCTATAGATCTTGATGCCCAATATATAAGCAGCTTCATCAAGGTCTTTCATTGAAAAATTCTTATTCAAGTATCCTTTTATGCTATCCAGAAATTCTATATCATTTCCAATCAACAATCTGTCATCCACATATAATATTAGAAATGCTACAGAGCTCCCACTCACTTTCTTGTAAATACAGGCTTCTCCAAAAGTCTGTATAAAACTATATGCTTTGATCACACTATCAAAGAGTATATTCCAACTCCGAGAGGCTTGCACCAGTCCATAAATGGATCGCTGGAGCTTGCACACATTGTTAGCACCTTTAGGATCGACAAAACCTTCTAGTTGCATCGTATACAACTCTTCTTTAAGAAATCCATTAAGGAATGTAGTTTTGACGTCCATTTGCCAAATTTCATAATCATAAATGCGGCAATTGCTCACATGATTCAGACAGACTTAAGCATCGCTACGGGTGAGAAGGTCTCATCGTAGTCAACTCCTTGAACTTGTCGAAAACCTTTCACAACAAGTTGTGCTTTGTAGACAGTAACATTACCATCAACGTCAGTCTTCTTCATGAAGATCCATTTATTCTCTATGGCTTGCCGATCATCGGACAAGTCGAACCGAAGTCCATACTTTGTTCTCATACATGGATCCCATCTCAGATTTCATGGCCTCAAGCCATTTCGAGGAATCTGGGCTCATCATCGCTTCCTCATAGTTCGTAGGATCGTCATGGTCTAGTAACATGACTTCGAGAACAGGATTAGCGTACCACTCTGGTGCGGAACGTACCCTGGTTGACCTACGAGGTTTGGTAGTAACTTGATCCGAAGTTTCATGATCATCATCATTAACTTCCTCACTAATTGGTGTAGGCATCACTTGTCGGGGATATACCCCGCGGTATGACCCGGCCGGAGTTATAACCCGGCTGGCACTTGGTAAACCGGCAGATGTTAACTCAGATGATAACCCGGCAGGTGTTAAGTCAGATGATAACCCGGCAGGTGTTAAGTCAGATGGTAACTCGGTAGATGTTAAGTCAGATGATAACCCGGTAGGTGTTACCGTACCACTCTGGTGCGGAACGTACCCTGGTTGACCTACGAGGTTTGGTAGTAACTTGATCCGAAGTTTCATGATCATCATCATTAACTTCCTCACTAATTGGTGTAGGCATCACTGGAACTGATTTCTGTGATGAACTACTTTCCCACTCGAGAGAAGGTACAACTACCTCATCAAGTTCTACTTTCCTCCCACTCACTTCTTTCGAGAGAAACTCCTTCTCTAGAAAGGATCCATTCTTAGCAACAAATATCTTGCCTTCGGATCTGTGATAGAAGGTGTACCCAACAGTTTCTTTTGGGTATCCTATGAAGACACACTTCTCCGATTTGGGTTCGAGCTTATCACGCTGAAGCTTTTTCACATAAGCATCACAACCCCAAACTTTAAGAAATGACATTTTAGGTTTCTTGCCAAACCACAGTTCATATGTTGTTGTCTCAACGGATTTAGATGGTGCCCTATTTAATGTGAATGCAGCTGTCTCTAATGCATAACCCCAAAATGATAGTGGTAAATCGATAAGAGACATCATAATCGCACCATATCTAATAAAGTACGGTTACGACGTTCGGACACACCATTACGTTGTGGTGTCCCAGGTGGCATGAGTTGCGAAACTATTCCACATTGTTTTAAATGAAGACCAAACTCGTAACTCAAATATTCGCCTCCGTGATCAGACTGTAGAAACTTTATTTTGTTGTTACGATGATTTTCCACTTCACTCTAAAATTCTATGAACTTTTCAAATGTTTCAGACTTGTGTTTCATCAAGTAGATATACTCATATCTGCTCAAATCGTCTGTGAAGGTCAGAAAATAACGATACCCGCCGCGAGCCTCAACACTCATCGGACTGCATACATCAGTATGTATTATTTCCAATAAGTCAGTGGCTCGCTCCATTGTTCCGGAGAACGGAGTCTTAGTCATCTTGCCCATGAGGCATGGTTCGCAAGCATCAAGTGATTCATAATCAAGTGATTCCAAAAGCCCATCTACATGAAGTTTCTTCATGCGCTTTATACCAATATGACCTAAACGGCAGTGCCACAAATATGTTGCACTATCATTATTAACTTTGCATCTTTTAGCATCAACATTATGAATATGTGTGTCACCACGATTGAGATTCAATAAAAATAGACCACTCATCAAGGGTGCATGACCATAAAAGATATTACTCATATAAATAGAACAACCATTATTCTCTGATTTAAATGAATAACCGTCTCGCATCAAACAAGATCCATATATAATGTTCATGCTCAACGCTGGCACCAAATAACAATTATTCAGGTCTAAAACTAATCCCGAAGGTAGATGTAGAGGTAGCGTGCCGACGGCGATCACATCGGCCTAGGAACCATTTCCAACGCGCATCGTCACCTCGTCCTTAGCCAATCATCGTTTAATCCGTAGCCCCTGTTTCAAGTTGCAAATATGAGCAACGGAACCAGTATCAAATACCTAGACGCTACTATGAGCATTAGTAAGGTACACATCAATAACATGTATATCAGATATACCTTTCACTTTGCCATCCTTATTATCCGCCAAATACTTGGGGCAGTTCCGCTTCCAGTGACCAATCCCTTTGCAGTAGAAGCACTCAGTTTCAGGCTTAGGTCCAGACTTGGGCTTCTTCCCGGGAACTTTCGATCATGACGTGGTGTCTCGGCACGACAAACTTTCGCAACGTTGCATACTCAGAGAGAACACTTATACCTTGAAATTTAGTGAGAGATCATCTTATAATGCTACCGCCGAACTAAGCAAAATAAGATGCATAAGGGATAAACATCACATGCAATCAATATAAGTAATATGATATGGCCATCATCATCTTGTGCCTTTGATCTCCATCTCCAAAGCACCGTCAGGATCACCATCATCACCGGCGCGACACCTTGATCTCCATCGTAGCATCGTTGTCGTCCCGCCAACTATTGCTTCTACGACTATCGCTACTGCTTAGTGATAAAGTAAAGCAATTACATGGCGATTGCATTTCATACAATAAAGCGACAACCATATGGCTCCTGCCAGTTGCCGATAACTCCATTACAAAACATGATCATCTCATACAATAAAATTTAGCATCATGTCTTGACCATATCACATCACAACATGCCCTGCAAAAACAAGTTAGATGTCCTCTACTTTGTTGTTGCAAGTTTCACGTGGCTGCTACGGGCTAAGCAAGAACCGTTCTTACCTACGCATCAAAACCACAACGATTTTTCGTCAAGTATGTGCTGTTTTAACCTTCAACAAGGACCGGGCGTAGCCACACTCGATTCAACTAAAGTTGGAGAAACTGACACCCGCCAGCCACCTGTGTGCGAATCATGTCGGTAGAACCAGTCTCGCGTAAGCGTACGCGTAATGTCGGTCCGGACCGCTTCATCAAACAATACCGCCGAATCAAAGTATGACATGCTGGTAAGCAGTATGACTATTATCGCCCACAACTCACTTGTGTTCTACTCGTGCATATAACATCTACGCATAAACCTGGCTCGGATGCCACTCTTGGGGAACGTAGTAATTTCAAAAAAATTCCTACGCACACGCAAGATCATGGTGATGCATAGCAACGAGAGGGGAGAGTGTTGTCTACGTACCCTCGTAGACCGTAAGCGGAAGCGTCAAGTGACGCGGTTGATGTAGTCGAACGTCTTCGCGATTCAACCGATCCTAGTACCGAAAGCACGGCACCTCCGCGATCAGCACGCGTTCAGCTCGGTGATGTCCCACAAACTCTTGATCTAGCTGAGTGTCGAGGGAGAGCTTCGTCAGCATGACGGTGTGATTACGGTGTTGATGAAGTTACTGACGCAGGGCTTCGCCTAAGCACTACACCGATATGACCGAGGTGGATTATGGTGGAGGGGGCACCGCACACGGCTAAGAGATCAATGATCAACTTGTGTGTCCATGGGGTTCCCCCCTCCCCCGTATATAAAGGAGTGGAGGAGGGGGAGACGGCCGGCCTCCTAGGCGCGCCCAAGGGGGGAGTCCTACTCCCGGTGGGAGTAGGATTCCCCCTTCCCTAGTTGGAGTAGGAGAGTGAAGGAAGGGGGAGAAGAAGAGAAGGAAAAGGGGGCCGACCCCCCTCCCAATTCGGATTGGGCTTGGGGGGGGGGGCGCCCCCACCTTGGCCGCCTCCTCCTCCTTTCCACTATGGCCCATTAAGGCCCATTGACTCCCCGGGGGGTTCCGGTAACCTCGTAGTACTCCGATAAATGCCCGAACTCACCCAGAACCATTCCGATGTCCAAACATAGCCATCCAATATATCGATCTTTATGTCTCGACCATTTCGAGACTCCTCGTCATGTCCGTGATCATATCCGGGACTCCGAACTACCTTCGGTACATCAAAACACATAAATTCATAATACCGATCGTCACCGAATGTTAAGCGTGCGGACCCTTCGGGTTCGAGAACTATGTAGACATGACCGAGACACGTCTCCGGTCAATAACCAATAGCGGGACCTGGACGCTCATATTGGCTCCCACATATTCTACGAAGATCTTTATCGGTCAAACCGCATAACAACATACGTTGTTCCCTTTGTCATCGGTATGTTACTTGCCCGAGATTCGATCGTCGGTATCTCAATACCTAGTTCAATCTCGTTAGCGGCAAGTCTCTTTAATCGTTCCGTAATGCATCATCCCGCAACTAACTCATTAGTCACATTGCTTGCAAGGCTTATAGTGATGTGCATTACCGAGAGGGCCCAGAGATACCTCTCCGACAATCGGAGTGACAAATCCTAATCTCGATCTATGCCAACTCAACAAGTACCATCGGAGTAACCTGTAGAGCACCTTTATAATCACCCAGTTACGTTGTGACGTTTGGTAGCACACAAAGTGTTCCTCCGGTATTCGGGAGTTGCATAATCTCATAGTCATAGGAACATGTATAAGTTATGAAGAAAGCAATAGCAACATACTAAACGATCAAGTGCTAAGCTAACAGAATGGGTCAAGTCAATCACATCATTCTCTAATGATGTGATCCCGTTAATAAAATGACAACTCATGTGTATGGCTAGGAAACTTAACCATCTTTGATTCAACGAGCTAGTAAAGTAGAGGAATACTAGTGACACTCTGTTTGTCTATGTATTCACACATGTACTAAGTTTCCGGTTAATACAATCCTAGCATGAATAATAAACATTTATCATGATATAAGGAAATATAAATAACAACTTTATTATTGCCTCTAGGGCATATTTCCTTCAGTCTCCCACTTGCACTAGAGTCAATAATCTAGATTACACAGTAATGATTCTAACACCCATGGAGTCTTGGTGTTGATCATGTTTTGCTCGTGAGAGAGGCTTAGTCAACGTGATGATCAGTTACCTCATCAAGTTCTACTTTCCTCCCACTCACTTCTTTCGAGAGAAACTCCTTCTCTAGAAAGGATCTAGTCTTAGCAACGAATGTCTTGCCTTCGGATCTTTGATAGAAGGTGTACCCAATAGTCTCCTTTGGGTATCCTATGAAGACACACTTCTCCGATTTGGGTTCGGGCTTATCAGGTTCAAGCTTTTTCACATAAGCATCGCAGCCCCAAACTTTAAGAAACGACAACTTGGGTTTCTTGCCAAACCACAGTTCATAAGGCGTCGTCTCAACGGATTTAGATGGTGCCCTATTTAACGTGAATGCAGCCGTCTCTAAAGCGTAACCCCAAAATGATAGCGGTAAATCAGTAAGAGACATCATAGATCGCACCATATCTAGTAAAGTACGATTACGACGTTCGGACACACCATTACGCTGTGGTGTTCTGGGTGGCGTGGGTTGCGAAACTATTCCGCATTGTTTCAAATAAAGACCAAACTCGTAACTCAAATATTCTCCTCCACGATCAGATCGTAGAAACTTTATTTTCTTGTTACAATGATTTTCCACTTCACTCTGAAATTATTTGAACTTTTCAAATGTTTTAGACTTATGCTTCATCAAGTAGATATACCCATATCCGCTCAAATCATCTGTGAAGATGAGAAAATAACGATACCCGCCGCGAGCCTCAACATTCATCGGACCACATACAGCAGTATGTATGATTTCCAACAAATCTGTTGCTCGCTCCATTGTTCCGGAGAACGGAGTTTTAGTCATCTTGCCCATGAGGCATGTTTCGCAAGTACCAAGTGATTCATAATCAAGTGATTCCAAAAGTCCATCAGATTGTAGTTTCTTCATGCGCTTTATACCAATATGACCCAAATGGCAGTGCCACAAATATGTTGCACTATCATTATCAACTCTGCATCTTTTGGCTTCAATATTATGAATATGTGTGTCACTACTATCGAGATTTAACAAAAATAGACCACTCTTCAAGGGTGCATGACCATAAAAGATATTACTCATATAAATAGAATAACCATTATTCTCTGATTTAAATGAATAACCGTCTCGCATCAAACAAGATCCAGATATAATGTTCATGCTCAACGCTGGCACCAAATAACAATTATTCAGGTCTAAAACTAATCCCGAAGGTAGATGTAGAGGTAGCGTGCCGACGGCGATCACATCGACTTTGGAACCATTTCCCACACGCATCGTCACCTCGTCCTTAGCCAATCTTCGCTCCGTAGTCCCTGTTTCGAGTTGCAAATATTAGCAACAGAACCAGTATCAAATACCCAGGTGCTACTGCGAGCATTAGTAAGGCACACATCAATAACATGTATATCACATATACCTTTGTTCACCTTGCCATCCTTCTTATCCGCCAAATACTTGGGGCAGTTCCGCTTCCAGTGACCAGTCCCTTTGCAGTAGAAGCACTCAGTCTCGGGCTTAGGTCCAGACTTGGGCTTCTTCACTTGAGCGACAACTTGCTTGCCGTTCTTCTTGAAGTTCCCCTTCTTCCCTTTACCCTTTTTCTTGAAACTGGTGGCCTTGTTGACCATCAACACTTAATGCTCCTTCTTGATTTCTACCTCTGCAGCCTTTAGCATTGCGAAGAGCTCGGGAATTGTCTTATCCATCCCTTGCATGTTATAGTTCATCACGAAGCTCTTGTAGCTTGGTGGCAGTGATTGAAGAATTCTGTCAATGACACTATCATCAGGAAGATTAACTCCCAGTTGAATCAAGTGATTGTTATACCCAGACATTTTGAGTATATGCTCACTGACAGAACTATTCTCCTCCATTTTGCAGCTGTAGAACTTATTGGAGACTTCATATCTCTCAATCCGGGCATTTTCTTGAAATATTAACTTCAACTCCTGGAACATCTCATATGCTCCATGATGCTCAAAACGCCGTTGAAGTCCCGGTTCTAAGCCGTAAAGCATGGCGCACTGAACTATCGAGTAGTCATCAGCTTTGCTCTGCCAGACGTTCATAACATCTTGCGTTGCTCCTGCAGCGGGTTTGGCACCTAGCGGTGCTTCCAGGACGTAATTCTTCTGTGCAGCAATGAGGATAATCCTCAAGTTAAGGACCCATTTCGTGTAGTTGCTACCATCATCTTTCAACTTAGCTTTCTCTAGGAACGCATTAAAATTCAAAGGAACAGTAGCACGGGCCATTGATCTACAACAACATAGACACGCAAAATACTATCAAGTACTAAGTTCATGATAAATTAAAGTTCAATTAATCATATTACTTAAGAACTCCCACTTCATATACATCCCTCTAATCATCTAAGTGATCACGTGATCCAAATCAACTAAACCATGTCCGATCATCAGTGAGATGGAGTAGTTTTCAATGATGAACATCACTATGTTGATCATATCTACTATATGATTCATGCTCAACCTTTCGGTCTCAGTGTTCCGAGGCCATATCTGCATATGCTAGGCTCGTCAAGTTTAACCCGAGTATTCTGCGTGTGCAAAACTGGCTTGCACCCGTTGTATGTGAACGTAGAGCTTATCACACCCGATCATCACGTGGTGTCTCGGCACGACGAACTTTCGCAACGGTGCATACTCAGGGAGAACACTTATACCTTAAAATTTAGTGAGATATCATCTTATAATGCTACCGTCGAACTAAGCAAAATAAGATGCATAAAGGATAAACATCACGTGCAATCAATATAAGTAATATGATATGGCCATCATCATCTTGTGCCTTTGATCTCCATCTCCAAAGAACCGTCATGATCACCATCGTCACCGGCGCGACACCTTGATCTCCATCGTAGCATAGTTGTCGTCTCGCCAACTATTGCTTCTACGACTATCGCTACCGCTTAGTGATAAAGTAAAGCAATTACATGGCGATTGCATTTCATACAATAAAGTGACAACCATATGGCTCCTGCCAGTTGCCGATAACTCCATTACAAAACATGATCATCTCATACAATAAAATTTAGCATCATGTCTTGACCATATCACATCACAACATGCCCTGCAAAAACAAGTTAGATGTCCTCTACTTTGTTGTTGCAAGTTTCACGTGGCTGCTACGGGCTAAGCAAGAACCGTTCTTACCTACGCATCAAAACCACAAC
Source organism: Aegilops tauschii subsp. strangulata (assembly GCF_002575655.3). Classification (NCBI taxonomy): domain Eukaryota; kingdom Viridiplantae; phylum Streptophyta; class Magnoliopsida; order Poales; family Poaceae; genus Aegilops; species Aegilops tauschii. Next base: position 396,466,603 of record NC_053037.3, read on the forward strand.
GATTTTTCGTCAAGTATGTGCTGTTTTAACCTTCAACAAGGACCGGGCGTAGCCACACTCGATTCAACTAAAGTTGGAGAAACTGACACCCACCAGCCACCTATGTGCGAAGCATGTCGGTAGAACCAGTCTCGCGTAAGCGTACGCGTAATGTCGGTCCGGACCGCTTCATCCAACAATACCGCCGAATCAAAGTATGACATGCTGGTAAGCAGTATGACTATTATCGCCCACAACTCACTTGTGTTCTACTCGTGCATATAACATCTACTCATAAACCTGGCTCGGATGCCACTCTTGGGGAACGTAGTAATTTCAAAAAAATTCCTACGCACACGCAAGATCATGGTGATGCATAGCAACGAGAGGGGAGAGTGTTGTCTACGTACCCTCGTAGACCGTAAGCAGAAGCGTCAAGTGACGCGGTTGATGTAGTCGAACGTCTTCGCGATTCAACCGATCCTAGTACCGAAAGCACGGCACCTCCGCGATCAGCACGCGTTCAGCTCGGTGACGTCCCACAAACTCTTGATCTAGCTGAGTGTCGAGGGAGAGCTTCGTCAGCACAACGGTGTGATGACGGTGTTGATGAAGTTACCGACGCAGGGCTTCGCCTAAGCACTACACCGATATGACCGAGGTGGATTATGGTGGAGGGGGCACCGCACACGGCTAAGAGATCAATGATCAACTTGTGTGTCCATGGGGTTCCCCCTCCCCCGTATATAAAGGAGTGGAGGAGGGGGAGACGGCCGGCCTCCTAGGCGCGCCCAAGGGGGGAGTCCTACTCCCGGTGGGAGTAGGATTCCCCCTTCCCTAGTTGGAGTAGGAGAGGGAAGGAAGGGGGAGAAGAAGAGAAGGAAAAGGGGGCCGACCCCCCTCCCAATTCGGATTGGGCTTGGGGGGGGGGCGCCCCCACCTTGGCCGCCTCCTCCTCCTTTCCACTATGGCCCATTAAGGCCCATTGACTCCCCGGGGGGTTCCGGTAACCTCCTAGTACTTCGATAAATGCCCGAACTCACCCAGAACCATTCCTATGTCCAAACATAGCCATCCAATATATCGATCTTTATGTCTCGACCATTTCGAGACTCCTCGTCATGTCCGTGATCATATCCGGGACTCCGAACTACCTTCGGTACATCAAAACACATAAATTCATAATACCGATCGTCACCGAACGTTAAGCGTGCGGACCCTTCGGGTTCGAGAACTATGTAGACATGACCGAGACACGTCTCCGGTCAATAACCAATAGCGGGACCTGGACGCTCATATTGGCTCCCACATATTCTACGAAGATCTTTATCGGTCAAACCGCATAACAACATACGTTGTTCCCTTTGTCATCGGTATGTTACTTGCCCGAGATTCGATCGTCGGTATCTCAATACCTAGTTCAATCTCGTTAGCGGCAAGTCTCTTTAATCGTTCCGTAATGCATCATCCCGCAACTAACTCATTAGTCACATTGCTTGCAAGGCTTATAGTGATGTGCATTACCGAGAGGGCCCAGAGATACCTCTCCGACAATCAGAGTGACAAATCCTAATCTCGATCTATGCCAACTCAACAAGTACCATCGGAGTAACCTGTAGAGCACCTTTATAATCACCCAGTTACGTTATGACGTTTGGTAGCACACAAAGTGTTCCTCCGGTATTCGGGAGTTGCCTAATCTCATAGTCATAGGAACATGTATAAGTTATGAAGAAAGCAATAGCAACATACTAAACGATCAAGTGCTAAGCTAACAGAATGGGTCAAGTCAATCACATCATTCTCTAATGATGTGATCCCGTTAATCAAATGACAACTCATGTGTATGGCTAGGAAACTTAACCATCTTTGATTCAACGAGCTAGTAAAGTAGAGGAATACTAGTGACACTTTGTTTGTCTATGTATTCACACATGTACTAAGTTTCCGGTTAATACAATCCTAGCATGAATAATAAACATTTATCATGATATAAGGAAATATAAATAACAACTTTATTATTGCCTCTAGGGCATATTTCCTTCACCATGACGTTCAAAACGTCTTTGAAGTCCCGATTCTAAGCCGTAAAGCATGGCACACTGAACTATCGAGTAGTCGTCAAATTTAGCTTGCTAGACGTTCATAACGTCAGCAGTTTCTCCTGCAGCAGGCCTTACACCTAGCGATGCGTCAAGGAGGTAATTCTTCTGTGCGGCAATGAGGATAATCCTCAAGTTACGGACCCAGTCCGTGTAGTTGCTACCATCATCTTTCAACTTAGCTTTCTCTAGGAACACATTAAAATTCAAGGGAATGGTAGCACGGGCCATTGATCTACAACATAGATATGCAAAAACTATCAGGACTAAGTTCATGATAAATTAAGTTCAATTAATCATATTACTTAAGAACTCCCACTTAGATTGACATCCCTTGAGTCATCTAAATGATCACGTGATCCATATCAACTAATCCATGTCCGATCATCACGTGAGATGGAGTAGTTTTCAATGGTGAACATCTCTATGTTGATCATATCTACTATATGATTCACGTTCGACCTTTCGGTCTCAGTGTTCCGAGGCCATGTCTGTACATGCTAGGCTCGTCAAGTTTAACCTAAGTATTCCACACGTGCAAAACTGTCTTGCACCCATTGTATGTGAATGTAGAGCTTATCACACCCGATCATCATGTGGTGTTTCGTCACGACGAACTGTCACAATGGTGCATACTCAGGGAGAACACTTATACCTTGAAATTTTAGTGAGGGATCATCTTATAATGCTACCGCCGTACTAACCAAAATAAGATGCATAAAGGATAAACATCACATGCAATCAAAATATGTGACATGATATGGCCATCATCATCTTATGCCTTTGATCTCCATCTCCAAAGCACCGTCATGATCTCCATCGTCATCGGCTTGACACCTTGATCTCTATCGTACCGTCGTTGTCGTCTCGCCAACTATTGCTTCTACAACTATCACTAACGCATAGTGATAAAGTAAAGCAATTACATGGCGATTGCATTTCATACAATAAAGCGACAACCATAAGGCTCCTGCCAGTTGCCAATAACTTTTACAAAACATGATCATCTCATACAATAACGTATATCACATCATGTCTTGACCATATCACATCACAACATGCCCGGCAAAAACAAGTCAGACGTCCTCTACTTTGTTGTTGCAAGTTTTACGTGGCTGGTACGGGCTTCTAGTTAGAACTGTTCTTACCTACGCATAACCACAACGATTTTTCGTCAAGTGTGATGTTTTAACCTTCAACAAGGACCGGCCGTAGTCAAATTCGATTCAACTAAAGTTGGAGAAACAGACACCAGCCAGCCACCTTTATGAAAAACAAGTTGCATGTCTGTCGGTGGAACCGGTCTCATGAACGTGGTCATGTAAGGTTGGTCCGTGCCGCTTCATCCAACAATATCGCCGAATCAAAATAAGACGTTGGTGGTAAGCAGTATGACTATGATCGCCCACAACTCTTTGTGTTCTACTCGTGCATATCATCTACGCATAGACCTCGCTCGGATGCCACTGTTGGGGAACGTAGCATGCAATTTCAAAAAAATTCCTATGATCACGCAAGATCTATCTAGGAGATGCATAGCAACGAGAGGGGGAGAGTGTGTCCACGTACCATCGTAGACCGAAAGCGGAAGCATTAGTTTAACGCGGTTGATGTAGTCGAACTTCTTCGCGATCCAACCGATCAAGTACCGAACGTACAACACCTCCGAGTTCAGCACATGTTCAGCTCGATGACGTCCCTCGAACTCTTGATCCAGCAAAGTGTCGAGGGAGAGTTTCGTTAGCACGACAGCGTGGTGACAGTAATGGTGATGTGATTTGCGCAGGGCTTCGCCTAAGCACTACGACAATATGACCGGAGGAGTAAACAGTGGAGGGGGCACCACACACGGCTAAGAAACAATTGATGTGCTTTGGGGTGCCCCCGGCCCCCGTATATAAAGGAGGGAGAGGGAGGAGGCCAGCCTAGGCGCGCGCCCAAGGGGGAGGAGTCCTACTAGGACTCCAAGTCCAATTCGCCCCCCCCCTTCCTTCTTTCCGAGGGGGGAAGGGGGAAGGAGAGGGAGAGGGAGAAGGAAAGGGGGGCCGCGCCCCCTCCCCTTGTCCAATTCAGACTCCCCATGGGGGGGGGTGCGCCACCCCCTTGTGGGCTGTCCTCTCTTTCCCCTATGGCCCATGAGGCCCATTACTTTCCCCGGGGGGTCCCGGTAACCCCTCGGTACTCCGATAAATATCCGAAACACTCTGAAACCATTCTGGTGTCCAAATACTATCCTCCAATATATCAATCTTTACCTCTCAACCATTTCGAGAATCCTCGTCATGTCCGTGATCTCATCCAGGACTCCGAACAATCTTCGGTCACCAAAACACATAACTCATAATACAAATCGTCATCGAACGTTAAGCGTGCGGACCCTACGGGTTCGAGAACTATGTAGACATGACCGAGGCACATCTCCGATCAATAACCAACAGCGGAACCTGGATGCTCATATTGGTTCCTACATATTCTACGAAGATCTTTATTGGTTAAACCGCAATGACAATATATGTTATTCCCTTTGTCATCGGTATGTTACTTACCCGAGATTCGATCGTCGGTATCCTCATACCTAGTTCAATCTCGTTACCGGCAATTCTCTTTACTCGTTCCGTAATGCATCATCCCGCAACTAACTCATTAGTCACATTGCTTGCAAGGCTTATCATGATGTGCATTACCGAGAGGGCCCAGAGATACCTCTCCGATACTTGGAGTGACAAATCCTAATCTCGATCTATGCCAACCCAACAAACACCTTTGGTGACACCTGTAGAGAATCTTTATAACCACCCAGTTATGTTGTGACGTTTGATAGCACACAAGGTGTTCCTCCGATGTTCGGGAGTTGCATAATCTCATAGTCAAAGGAATATGTATAAGTCATGAAGAAAGCAATAGCAATAAAAATTAACGATCATTATGCTAAGCTAACGGATGGGTCTTGCCCATAATGATGTGATCTCGTTCATCAAATGACAACACATGTCTATGGTTAGGAAACTTAACCATCTTTGATTAACGAGCTAGTCTAGTAGAGGCATACTAGGGACACAATGTTTTGTCTATGAATTCACACATGTATCAAGTTTCCGGTTAATACAATTCTAGCATGAATAATAAACATTTATCATGATATAAGGAAATATAAATAACAACTTTATTATTGCCTCTAGGGCATATTCCCTTCAAAGTCGTCAGTCAGGAAATTCTCGGCGTGGAGCAGGGCTTCGGCGGGATCCAAGCAGTCGTTGGCCGGACTGTCTCGTCGTCTGGAGGCTGATATGGGCGTTGCTTCTGGTCCGGCATCTCCTCCCCCGGTGGGTCGCGCCACGCCTATCCGGTCCCCATCCTCCACTGCTCGCAAAAGTGGACGGGTCCTGAATAGCGGCGAACGGGTGGCCGATCGGGCGGTGACCAGACATGTCCCTCCCTCAGGTACTTTCCCCCAACCCCTCCTGTTCCTGTTGAATCTCCTAAGTCCCCTGTTCGGCTGGTGCTTCCTTCGTGCTCGGATGATCATTTGATTAATGTGGTTTCGGATGTGGGCATTTCCTTTGAGTTGGGAGCTGATTCTCCTTCCGGCATTCTTGCTCTGGTTAGGGCCAATGAGGTGGCCCAGGCCGCCATTGCTAAAGCTAAAGAGTTAGCGGCATCACACATCCCTCCTTCGGTAGTGGCCGAAGGAGCGCTGGATGAGGCTGGTAGGGGCCAGGTCCCTCCGTTTCCTGTCAAACGGGGTGCCGCTAAGCGTTCTAAATCCTGTGTGGCCCCGTGCAGGTCTAGTCTCCGCATCAAAAACCTGTCGTCCAAATGAGAGCCCTTTTTTGGAAAATATTAGGGTTTTTGGCGCTAGGGGCGCAGAGATCAATTGAGAGATGTGATTAGAGGTGACAATATTGACTTGGTAGGCTTAGTTGAAACTTTTAAAAGCCCCCCTCCCCCCAATGAGTTTTCCGCAGTTGCGGGCGCTGACAGATTTGATTGGAATTTCCTTCCCTCCTCTGGCCATTCTGGTGGTATCCTTATTGGCACTAAAGGGGACGTTTTTGATTTGTGGCTTTTGACCATGGTATCTTTTGGGCTAGTATTGTTTTGTACCATCGCCATTTGAATGTCCTTTGGGAGGTCATGGTTGTTTACGGCCCGGCAGACCATCCTCTTTCTACTCTGTTCCTTGATGAAATCACTTCCAAAATAGTGTCGTGCTCCATTTCCCTCCCGGTTGGCGGGGATTTTAACTTGCTACGCTTGTCGTCGGATAAGAACACTACCAACTTCTCGTGGCCCCTTGCACATGCTTTTAACGACTTCATTAGTAATTGCGCTCTTCGTGAGATCCCTAGGGTGGGCTCTCGGTTCACCTGGACGAACCACCAAACCTCTCCTATCCGGCCGGCCCTTGATCGTGTCTTCGTCTGCCCGAATTGGGATGCTATGTTTCCCCGCGCTTTTCTCAAAGCTAAACCCATCGCGAGCTCGGATCATACACCACTCATCCTTGACGCTGGGCTCGAAACTCTCATAGCCCCTCCCCGCTTCCAATTTGATGCATCTTGGCTCCTGGTAGATGGCTTTTGTGACCTGTTGTCTTCTAGGATCTCGCCCCTTCTATCCGCGATAGGCGCTCCTTTGGGCCAATGGACGATTGGCACCACTGCTCTTACTCCCTCCGCAAATTTCTTCGTGGTTGGGCCCGCAACCGTGCGGCTGAGGAGCGCAGGGACAAGGCGCTCCTGACAGGGCAAATTTGCTCCCTGGATGCGGCGACCGACGGCCCGGGCCTTTTGGACCAAGAATCGGTGTTGCGGTACTCCCTTGAAGATGCCTTGGTGCAGTCGCACTGCTAGGATGAGATTTATTAGCGACAAAGGGGCACTGTGAACTGGTTGTTAAAGGGTGACTCCCCTACGGCCTACTTCTTCTCTATAGCCAATGGGAGGCGTAGACGATGTACGATCGATAGTCTTCTTATCAATGGTGTTAGAATCTCGTACCAGAACCTCATTATGTCACATGTTGTGGAGTTCTTCTCCTCTTTCCTCTCGGCCAAACTGGACTCTGGGTTTAAGATTGCCCCTTCTTTTTGGAATGACCATGATAAGATTTCTGCTGAGGAAAATGAAGCCTTAATGACTCCCCTTTCCGAGGAGGAGATTTTTGATACCATTAGCAAGGCTAACGTTAATTCGGCTTCGGGCCCGGATGGCTTTTCTATCCCCTTCTTCAGGAAATTCTAGCCCTAGTTGCGCACCCTTGTTTGCACGGTGATTCAAGGGTTTTCTTTGGGTACGGTCGATATTTCTAGGCTTAATTACGATGTCATCACCGTCATCCCTAAAGTCAAGGGCGCGGACATGATCTCTCCATTCAGACCTATCGCCCTTATTAATAACTTTGCGAAGTTCTCCGCCAAAGGCTTTGCCTCTCGTCTCTCCCCCGTTGCTTATAGAGTTCTCTCCCCTTATCAATCCGCCTTTGTTAAAGGGCGATTCATTCTGGACGGGGTCCTTTGTCATCATGAAATTGTTCATGACATTCGTAAGAGAGGCACCAAGGCGGCGATCCTTAAGCTGGACTTTGAGAAAGCTTATGACTCGGTCAGTTGGAAGTTTCTACGGCAGGTTCTGCTGGCAAAAGGCTTTGATGGAGCTTTTGTTCACAGGGTCATGCAATTGGTGTCGGGTGGCCACACAGCGGTGTCTGTGAATGGTAGGGTGAGTAATTTCTTCCGCAACTCTAGGGGCCTCAGGCAAGGAGATCCGGCCTCCCCTCTCTTGTTCAATTTTGTAGCGGACACTCTTTCCAATATCCTCTCGAGGGCAACTGTGGCCGGGCACATCTCCCCTGTTAGCTCTCACCTCCAATATGCTGATGATACGATTATTATGGTCGAGCTGAACGACGTATGCATTACCCACCTTAAGTTCTTGCTGCTTTGTTTTGAAGCCTTGTCGGGGCTCAAGATCAACTTCGCTAAGAGCGAAGTGATTGTAACTAGGGTTTCGGAAGCTGAGGCCCTGCGTGTCCCTCAACTGCTGAATTGCTCTCTAGGCTCCTTCCCTCTTAAATACCTTGGGCTCCCTATTTCTAATGATAAGCTTTTGGCAAAAGATTTTGCTCCCGCGGTTGCCAAAGTGGGCAATCATGTTATGCCATGGAGGGGCAGATATAATACTCAGGCCAGCAAGATTGCCCTAATTAATGCTTGCTTGTCATCCTTACCCATGTTCTTGATGGGTTTTTACCTTCTCTCCATTGGTACTCATGCGGGGTTTGATAAGCACAGGGGTGCTTTCTACTGGAATGCTGCGGATAATAAACGCAAGTACAGATTGGTGAAATGGGAACATATCTGTAGGCCCAGGAACCTTGGGGGGTTGGGCATTATTAGTACCTTGATTATGAACAAATCTCTTATCAAGTGGTGGTGGAAGATCATGACTAACACTGAGAACCCACTTTGCTTACCATTCTTAAAGCGAAGTACTTTCCTAACTCCAGTCCTATGTTTGCTTCGACTTTGGGCGCCTCTCAATTCTGGAAAGATCTGGTTAAAGTACGGCAGATGTTCAAATCTCTCGTTAAATTTGTAGTTCGCAATGGCAGGTCTACACGGCTTTGGCTTGATTGGTGGTGCAATCTGGCTCCACTTGCGGTTTCCTTTCCGGTTCTTTTCTCTTACTGCCCGAACCCGGCTCTTCGCCGCTCCCTTTCTCCTGTAGAGTTGGAGGACTGGCAGCGTCTCGTTGCCCTCTTCCCTGTGCTCTCGGAGGAGGAGGACTCGGTAACTTGGCCCCATAGTGCGTCCGGGCGTCTTTCTGTTAAGTCGTTATACGCCAAGCTTACCTCTGGTACTACTACTTCCAAGTTCAAGGTGATCTGGCGGACACGTATCCCCCCCAAGATTAAGGTCTTTATGTGGCAAGCCTTCAGAGGGCGGTTACCGGCGGCTGACCAGATCCATAAGCGAAACAGACCGGGATCCGATAGATGCGCTTTGTGTGGTGAAATGGAGGATACAGACCATATATTCTTTAGTTGCGTTCTGGCCAAACTATTTTGGTGCTGCATCAGGTCCTGGCTTCATGTCTCTTGGAGCCCAGTTTCCTTCTCAGAACTTCGAATTTTGGCTTCTAACCTGGTTGGGGCCGAGAGGAGACTGTTCTGGGTGGGATTCTCGGCTATGTGCTGCACTCTGTGGAGTACTAGGAACAAGTTTACTATCGAGCATATCTTCCCTGCTAAACCATCTGATTGCTTATTCAAATCATACATATTCTTGCAGCAGTGGGGATTATTGACTAAGGAGGCGAACCGTGATGCTTTTGATTTGATGTCTACCAAGATTCGAGCTACTACCACTTCTCTTCTGCAGCATCAGTCTGGCGGCTAGGAGCTTGGTGGTCCCTTTTGTCGTCTCTCTCCGAGTTTCCGGCCTGCGTGCCGTGTGCTAGCTCGGAGCCAGGTACGTTTGCTTTTCTAAACTATCTATGTGGGCGTTGCTACTACTCTGTGTGTTGCTGTGATATTGACTCTGCGTGACTTTATCTATAAAGTCAGGCTCATGGCTTTTCTCTAAAATAAAATCCAGTTCTTTCTGATTTAAAGTTCTACAAACCCATAATCCGCTTGTAAGTAAAAAAGAACTACTACTACATGGGTTGTGGCTCAACCCATATCCAAAACTAGATCATTTGAAAGATCATGCAAGCCAACGAACCGTTTTCAGATCGTTTTAATTTTGGATTGGTGCGAACTAGCAATCCCCTTTTTGTTATCGAAGGCATTTGCCCTATGATTTCTCCAACTCCGCGCTTGGGAATGCGAGATCATGTCTTTCCCCGCTCCAGAAAATTAAACTAGCATAGCTTTATATCCCAAATTTTAGATCAGCAGAGCTCAGGCGCGCACGGAATTCGGAGCCGGATGCTAACCATGCCACTTCGACCTCACTCGTAGGATGCTCCAGTGGTGCCACATGTAAATCGAATTTTGACGTAAGATTCTACAAGATATTGTATGCAACCTGGGTCAATGCTGTACAGTAGATTTTTTGAAAATTTGTATGACGTGTTGGACTTCCATTTCACCATTTGGCACAATTCCAGCTACAGAAGTAAGTGCACCCAAGTCACTGCTTTTACCATCAAAGCTCCAAGTTGCAGACTTCTTCAGTGAGGCTCTTTCCTGATACACAGAATAACTAAAAATCCTCTTATTGGAACGCTAGAGCATATAAAGGCTACCAGTGAAGGACCGTGCCTAATTGTCTATGCTGTGAGTTGAAGGTTCAGTAAATCAAGGAGTACAAAAGAAGGGGTAACCAGGAAGTTTCGTACAAGTCTTCTAGCACAAAAAAGTTACCAACAAGTACGAACTACAGAATACCTGCAAACCAAGTGTATATCTTTAGTTTCCGATGCATAATGACTTGTGAGGGAGCATCATCAGATAAAGAATGCTTCAAGCTAATAAATTCCAGGGTAGAACACTAATAGGATGTTACATAGAAGGGAGGATACACCGTGTCCCTGACATGAAACCTGTGGTTAAACCAAATGTTTCATAGGCAACATACCTTCAGGATTTACACAACTAATTTTGGATCTCTACCTATTAAATTTGATAACAGCATAGACATGTCGCATTACGTTTACCAATAATCTTTGCAAGAGCACACACCATTTTCAAAATGGTGGAACCTCTTTGCATCCCTCGCAATGATCTGACGGCCAACAAGCTTAGAGATTATCTTCAAAGCTGTGTGGCAATCTCCACAGGAGCGAAGATTCTTGATAACCCGAATTGGCGAACGGACAGCACTAGTAATAAGACCGTAACTAACAGCTAGTCTCTCACTGTGAGCTAGCAAGGCATCCTCTTTAGTTTCTGGATCAACGTCGTGAAGCACAAATCGAGTATCCGCAATATAGCCAGCCTCCTTCATATGAGCCGCCAAGTACCTCAGCTCTTCATAGATCTTAAGGGTTTCTGGATGGGATCGATCCCCTGCTCTGTATTCATGAACTTTGCTCCTAGCTTCAGCAGTATTAGCCTTTTTCCTTTCTTTCTCCTTTGCAAGGTCTGAAGCATTTACAGGGAAAAGACCCGTTTTAGACTGCTCATTCAGCCTAGAAGGATCCAGGCGTTCTATAATCTGAGCACAACGATCCCCAAGCTCTAAGTATCCATTAAGTCGGCACATATTCATCAAACTTTCCCAGATATCGGCGCTCGGTTCCATAGGCATCCGTTCAACAAATTCACGAGCTTCATCAACATAGCCCGACTGGCCAAGCATATTAACAATGCTCGCATAATGATCCAGGGAAGGAATTATATCAAAATCCTTCTGCATTGATTCAAAATGCAACATGCCCTCGTCAACTGATCCCAAAATTCCACAGGCCAAAAATACATGTGTGAACATGCCAGAATCTGGCTTATCTCCCGTCTGCTTAAAACGATCAAAAAAGTCAGTTGCTTCTTCACCAAGACCATTATGCACAAACCCTGAGATTATAGTGCTCCAAGATGTCAAATCATGCTGCGCCATAGTACTGAAAAGTTTCTTTGCATCTTCCATCGAGGCACATTTAGCATACATGTCCAAAATTTTGTTGTTAACATCTATGTCAACAGCTAGTTCTGATTGAGATATTTGATCATGTATTTGTCTTGCTTCTGCAAGAGCACATGCATCAGCGCATGCTTGCATCAGTTTAAAGTATTGAGGAGCATGCAGTACAATGCCTTTTCCTTGCAGCACCGGTAGAGCTTTCAAAGCTTCTTTTATGTTCCCATCTTCACATAACTTATCCAGTTCCTCAATAGTACCTTTGGATATGCCGCTGGCTTCATCAGATACTTCAGAAGGTGATCCATTATTTGGCAGGCTGCCAGGCAGTGAATGCTGGAAATACATATTATCTTGATAGGGCTTACTGCTCAAGTTGTTCCCAGCTGACGTAATAGGTTGAATATCTGAATGAGATTCTGGATAAGTTCTGTTATGGCTGTGCTGTACATCTGTGTTTACATTCATGAAATGCTCTCGATGATTTCTCTGCGTGTCAATTTTGTTAGTGGTATAATGACTCTGATATGCTTGTGAAGCATTGTATCCAAAATCACCTTTGTGGCCTTGCTGGAATACTGGAACATGCTCCTTATGGAAATGGCTAGTATTCGGATACTGTGAGGCAGAATTCACAGGCCTATTTGCAGGATCATGACTTTGATAATCATTCTGCTGCTGAACGTTTCCAGTTAAGTTTTGATATGACTGTCCTGAAGGACCGTATCCATTCTGCCTACCATTATAGTTCTGCTGGTTACTTTGGGTGTTGTAACCAAAGTTGTGTGTGGCATATCCAGTGCCATTGTGCTGCTGCTGAGTACTTGGTGGACCTCCATTAGGACTTGGGTGATTGTATGCACCACTTCCCTGATCAGGCTGCCTGGTATTGTATCCAAAATCACCATTGTGGCCTTGTTGAGATCCTGCAACATGCTCCTTATGGGAACTGCTTGGAGTTGGATACTGTGACGCAGAATTGCCAGGCTTGTTGAAGTAATTACCATTAGATATTCGATCAACCTTCTGTTGCTGAAAGACTTGCTGGTCACTTCCAGTTGAGCTTTGATGTGACTGTGCTGACGGGCCATATCCGTACTGCCCACTAGTATAGCTCTCCTGGTTACTTCGGGAATTGTATCCAGAGCCGCAATCATATCCAGTAACGTCACGACCTCTTCGCACATTACCATCTGCAGAAAGGCCATTAATAGCAGGTGTGACAGTCTGCTGCTGATGAGCACTTGGTATATCGCCCTTGGGGTTTTGGTGGCCATATGCACTATTGCCCCCATACGATTGCCTGGCAGTATATCCAGGTGGCTCGTTATTCATTCTTGCACCAGTATATGGCTGGCGACTATCTGGTAAGCCATACGATCCACCCCTCTGGTAAGGTCCGCTCTGGTAAGGCTGTTCAGAATTGCATCCATAATGTGCATTGACACCGCCATCAGCATGCACACCTTTATTTCTATCAATGCCATCTGAAGAATTAGCTGAAGGGGGGTCCCTCTGCAAGGGGCGGCTGAAATGATCAGGTGAGTGTTTTGAGCGGGACTCTCCGTAGTTCCCTGCGTTTTGCACCCCCCAATCACGGTGATAGTCTCCATCAATTTGTTCGGATGCCACACTGCCAGCGCCTCGATTTGGAACCAAAGAACGCGGGCATCCTCTTTCAGCTGGAAGACTGAAACAGAATAGCAAACATGTCACGTTAATGTCCAGGCAAGAAACATGCGTCAAAGAAATCATAGTGGCCAGTTGGAGGCGTCAAAGCAATCTTCTTGGCCATGTGAACACTGAAATTATAAGGGATTGAGGTGGCGGGCTATTTTCAGCACACTGAAATCATAAGGTGCCATGAGTGGGCGTATGTGTTTAGTATATCTGCCATCTCAAGCTCCGGCCGAACTTGATTTCTTCTACATACTTTTTGAAAAAAAAAGATCTTCTATATCTAACTCATGTGGCTTCGTTTCTATCGCAAATGAGCACAAGCTCACAGAGAGGACTAAACCACTGGACGATGAAATCATGATTAGTAGGCAGGGGAAGACTGGTCCAAGGACTTGGCGCAGGCGTGCGGTACCTGCGAGGAGAACCGACTCGACGGGTGGGGGAGAGGAGCGCGGCCGCGAGCTTGCCGCGAGGGGAGTAGCGGGCGGCGAAGAGAGCCCTGCGCGCTCCAACCATGGCAGCCATCTCCCTTCACCTCTCAGCGCGGCCTGCTCCTGCTGTTCCGTGCGCCGCGGAAACCCTCGCGGAGGCGAAGAGCCCCAGCCGCCAAGCGGAAAGAGGAGGCTGCCCTACGGTGGTTAGCGGGCGGCGGCGGCGCGGCCGTGTGTGGTGGTGGGAATGATCCGCCCGCTCGAGCCGGACGGGTGGGTATAGCACACGGCCTCGCCCCGAAGCTGGCCCGGTCCACTGGGCCTCACTGCCTACTGGGCTGGGCTTTTCACTTTCAGGCCTTCCTTCCTTTCTTCCTTTATCGGCATCGAATTTCTACTACCCCAGTCCAAGGACCAAGCTCGCACATGGTCCGCCTTTCCCTGAGATCCTCGCGGCCGCACGGAGACAGAGCTCCCAGCCGCGGCACACAGCCGAGCGGCGGTCCGCCTGCCTCCGCCGCGCCTATGGATTCCTCGTCGCAGTCGCCTCCCGCCGGGGGCGACCCGTCGGAGGACGGCGCGGCCGCGGAGCTGCCCCGGCTCACCGTGACGCAGGTGGAGCAGATGAAGGTGGAGGCGCGGGTAGCCGACATCTACCGCGTCCTCTTCGACGCCGCGCCCAACGCCAAGTCCGTCATGTAAGGGACCCTCAAGCACGCTCCATATTAGTACTTCTCTTTAGCTACTAGCCTGCTGTTCGCGGTGTTTGGGAGTAGCGGGTTTGGGTGCGAGAGATGGGCTTCAGGGCTTGGTCGGTGCGGAGATCAGATAGGTTTGCTTGGCTTCTGCCCGGAATTGGAAGCTCACTGATAAATTCACCTATGTAGCAGAATTGGGGGGGGGGGGGGGGGGGGGGATTGCTTGATTGTGGTACCAAAATGTTTGCTCGTAGAAGCTTGGTGCTGCCAATTAGGTGTCGTATATCAGTGTGCCCTTTACTTTTGGCAAGCACTGGCTTGAGACTATGATGTTCTCCACTTGCTTATACCGAGCTTTGATCGTGGTTTTTCTTCTGCTGCAGGCTAGAGCTGTGGCGCGATCAGCATGTCGAGTATTTGACGAAAGGGCTGAGGCATCTTGCACCTAGCTTCCATGTGCTCGATGCCAAGTATTGCTTCTCCAGTGTTAAATTAAATCATATGCCGTCCCTGGTTTATATTTTGCTGACAATTTTCTTCTGGTTATTCCAGTCGACCTTGGTTATGCTATTGGATGGTTCATGGGCTTGCGGTGCTGGATGAAACGCTTGACGATGACCTCGAGAACGATATTGTGGACTTCTTGTCTCGATGCCAGGTTTGTTGATCTGTTACAATATAATTGTATGGATATCTTGCTGCAGTTGGCAGTTAAATTTTGATAACACTTACGCTTAAGGATATATATGCTGAAAACTTTACAAGCAGACTGTTTAAGGCTTTGTTTCAAACTTCCGCTCTTCTTTGCTGATATGAAAAACAAGATTGAATGGAACCGCTTTACCAAACTGCTTAAGGTGGTGGGGCTACATGAATAAACCTCTCAATCCACGTGTAGTTTTGCATATATACATACTATAGATTATAGAAACTAATAAAGTTGCTGAGAACAATATGCTCTGGTTGCACAACACAGTAAATCTTATATGATTTTTTTACGGAAAAATGCAATTAGTATTGGTCATACATAATTAAAGCACTGGAGATACCCATTTGCAGATACAGTAAGTTTATTACCATTTTCTTTCTCTTATGGTGGCTTAATTATAATTGTTTCAGGACAAACATGGTGGATATGGTGGTGGACCTGGGCAGGTTTGCTCTAACCTCAAACACTTTTTAATTCCCCACATTTAGGTTGGTTAATCTTTTGCATTAGTTCTTGAAATGCAATTTTAGGCAACCATGGAATTTGGAACAGGCCATGTGAATGCTGGGCTGTAGAGATACTGGATCTGACATTACTTTCAAATGTTTGCTTCAAAATGAGTGCTTAGACCGTTCTAGGCTACTTGGCATGTTCACATGAATATACAAAATAACTTCGACAAACCATTTTAGGGTTATAAGAACTTCAGAGATATGTTCTATATGAAATATGTATCTGTGTGTTTGGTATTTGTCTATTTGATGACCTAATGTGTTCATATAACTCAAGAAGCCTGCTGTAGTTGGCAAAGCTAGCTTTTGTAGTGGTTTTGTTTCTCCATCTTTTGGAAGTTCAGAGATAGCATTAATCTTTTTTTTTGTTAATTGATCTACCGTTTCATGTTTATCTACTCATTCAAGATGATAATGTCCACTGACCAGTTTTTAATTTCATCCTTTTGCTCACCTTTTCTTTGGTAGTTACCTCATCTCGCTACATCGTACGCTGCTGTAAATACACTTGTAACCATAGGGAGTGAAAGAGCACTATCATCAATAAAAAGGTAACTCTATGTCTGCTCTTGGAGAAAGATGTCATTTATATCTGTGTTGTTTTCTTAACCGTTCTAAGTTGTCAATCAGGGACAATCTGTACAAGTTTATGCTTCTAATGAAGGACAAATCAGGTGCTTTCAGGTGTGTTTTCTCGATAGTGCATAGGGCAAGGAAAAATACTATTTCCATACCAAGTTCCACTGACTAATGTCTGTTACTCCATTGAAAATCCTTCAACCAGAATGCATGATGGTGGTGAAATTGATGTCCGCGCTTGCTATACTGCAATATCGGTGAGTTTCTTGTAGTTAATGTTTCTGTTGCCATTCTCTAATATTACGCTTGTTGAGATTTAGGTTGCCAGCCTCGTGAACATTCTTGATGATGAGCTGGCAAAAGGTGTTGGAAACTACATAGCAAGGTTTGGTTTGGTTAATGTGTTTTTTCAATTTTGCAATTTTAAAATATGTGGTTGATTTGTTCAGATAACCTTTTTCTATAGAATGATTGGTTAATTCATACACTATATCCCCCCCAGTTGTCAAACTTATGAAGGTGGGATTGCGGGGGAACCTTCTGCTGAAGCTCATGGTGGGTACGTTTCTAAGGATTGTCTCTGATGTTTTTTTTTGCGGGGGATCTCTGATGATTTTTATGTATCTGTTAAAAAGTTTAAATAAAAATTGCTTTGATAAGGTACACTTTTTGTGGGCTGGCTGCAATGGTCCTGCTTAATGAAGTGGAGAAACTCGATTTGCCTAGCTTGATTGTAAGACAACCCCTCCTACTACTTTATTCAGTTTTCCTTCTATTACAGTGTGTATGTGTGTTGTGCTAATTTTGGTTGCAATTAGTTGAACTTGGCCCTTTGGTTTTCAATTATGTAAAGGAGAAATGTATCGGATATTATTTAAAAATCTATTGCTGTATTGTTATGAAATAGAAAAAGGTAACTTGTCAACTCTAAATTGACTAAAAAATTGTCCGAGTTGCAACCTGTAACAACTGAAACTGTGCACTTCACAACCTCGGGTAGTTTTGTGAGTATTTTTGACTGGCATGGATGCCATGTGTTCACCATGTTACTACCATGTCATCAGACAAATCTAACAACCGAAACATATGTCTGAGTTGCAACCTCTAACGACCGGAGCTGTCTACTTTACAATCTTTGGTGTTTTGCAAATATCAAAAATCTCTTAATTTCTGCGAAACTGTAAAGAGAGAAGAAAGAGAAGACGGAGAAAAAGATCTGGCACGGGACTGTTTTGTTTGATGATATGTCAGTGGCATGATATCCATGTCAGCCGAAGCCAGTTGTGAAACTAACCAAGGTTGTAAAGCGGACGGTTTTGTTATTTCATGGTTGCAACTTAGACGATTTTAGAGTCCAAAGTTGGAAAGTTCACTTTTGCAATAGTTCAGAGTTGGAAGTGGACTCTTGCGGAAGTTCCAGGTTGAAAAGTGAACCTTTTCTAGGAAATATATGAGGCCGCATATGTAATGTGTTGTCACATCATTGTTTGTTGCAACACTAACTAGGGCCTCATCATTTAGGGCTGGGTGGCATTTCGTCAAGGAGTGGAATGCGGATTCCAAGGACGGACAAATAAATTGGTTGATGGTTGCTACTCCTTTTGGCAGGTAAAATACCGCTATCGTATTTGAATTTCTTAAGCCACATGTTCTGCTCCAGATATGACAGATGTCTTGTGTATGTCCAGGGAGCTGCTATTGCTTTAGCTCAAAAGCTAATGGCAGGGTCTGATGAACAATCTAAACAATCACAGCCCAGCAAATTATCCTCGGTAGATGATTCTTGTGGGACCAGCTCATCTGGATTGGCTTCAGAAAAGTCTTCTATTGGTAAGTATTTTGTGCTCAATACTTTCTTATGGAAAATTATCTTGTGGTACCAGTGTGCTTTTCTTTATTAAAAACATGTTTCTGCTTCAAATATCTGGTGAAATAAATAATTGACTGAGATTCCCTGTTATACTTACATTAAATATCATGCTTATATATCTTCTTTGCTGAGTTTATAAACTGTAACACATTGAAGAAATTGTGATGAGTTGGGGTTTGGCAATTCAATATGGTGTGATTATTGGTGTTTTCAAGTTTTTGTTAGTTCATCAGGAGTATATTCGTAAGTACGTGCATTACTGCACTAGTGTCATTTGGTCACCTTGTTGCCTTGGTACCTTCGACACATATTTGTAACTTGAATACAAATTTCTAATGCTTAATAACCTGCGTTACATGCTAGTGTCTAGTGCTTTGATTTACAAGGTGTTGGGTCTGATCTTGATTTATGTCACCGTTTTGTGTGTTTTTGTTCTCTGATAGTGGATTATGCGAAGATTGGATTTGATTTTATGAAGCAGAGCAACCAAATAGGTCCGCTGTTCCACAACATTGCTCTGCAACAATACATCCTGCTTTGCGCACAGGTAAAAGAAGAACATCTTACTTCTTGCATAGATAAGTATCTAGAGTTTCTATTTTTGGAATTTCAAATTTTTGAGCATGCATTTCATGACGGGATATAATTCTTCAGCTTTGAAAGTTCATGTTGTAACTGAAACTACGTCTACTGCTGAAACACACAGGTGCCGGAGGGGGGATTGAGGGATAAACCTGGAAAGAACAGAGACCACTATCACTCATGCTACTGCCTGAGTGGCCTCTCTGTTAGCCAGTACAGCGCAATGACAGGTTCCGTTTCATGCCCCTTGCCGCAGCACATGCTTGGCCCATACTCGAACTTGCTAGAGCAAATTCATCCGCTCTACAACGTTGTGCTAGAGAAATACGAGGAGGCCTATGAGTTCTTTTCGAGTGAGTGATCAAATGTACACCTTTACAGTCTCAGATAGCTAGGACGATCTGTGATATTGCATGGCTTGAAGTACTGGGGATATTTCTGCGACGTGTCCGTTTGTTGTATACTAGCAGTCATTTGAATAATTGAATTAAGCTCCTTGCACCGTGTATGACTGATTCACTATGAGTGCATGGTGAGAGGCTGAGCTCTTTGGTCACATGTCTCGGGGATGTTATTGATAGCATTGCTGACTGATGCCGAGACATTCTCTTCCTAACTCGTGCTCGGCATCTTAATCTTCAAATGCAACGTTGGATAGGAAAGCTATGTGCCATATGCCTCGTGCGACTGGATATACTCACAAAGTGGCAATGCAAATATATATGTTTCGTGGCCTGTTCCGTACAATGTTAAATTCTAAGGCTTGTGGATCTGTTTAGTTTATTATGTGTCATATCTATTTTTAGATGTTCTGTGCCATTCTCAAAGAGAGAAGTCCATATTTCAACTCTGAATAGTCAAGAATCAACCCAGAACTTTGAAACCGTCCAAGGCGTAGGCGGGCGTGAGCCGGGTGCAGGGGCCGGTCGAGTCTCATGGTGACGGTGGTGGCTGCACTTCTTGGTCGTGTGGCCGGCAACCGGTGTGGTGGTGAGTGATCCTGGCTCGCAGCGGGCCTTACCCTTGGGGTGCGCTTGATGGACTTGAAGGCGGTGATGAATTGCGCTGTTAAGGGGATTTGTGTGTGTTTTTTGCGGTGCAATTTTTGTTGTACGGTCTTCTCTTTGATATATTTTGTAAGACTATCTTATATCATGTTACTTTCTATATAAAGTGAGGCGAAAGTCTATTTCAAGAGAATACTACTATGTGGAAACAAAGTTTTCATAGGAAGTGGAAACCAAATGTTACGAAAAAGACTGAAAAATGAGAGAGGCGGTATTATGGGAGCTATGATAAAGGACATGAATTTGGCAACCAAAAGCGAGACATGAAAATATGAGTTACGGAAAGTGATGCTGATTTTTTTCACACCTCCCAAGCAAAATTGATTTGATTTTATATACCTACTATGGTTCATGTAACACTAGCTTTTTTGTCAAAATTTTGGAATATTTGAAACATGATTTTCAATTCGTTTCACCAGATATACTTTCTACCTCCTCCGTTCCTAAATATAAGAACTTTTAGAGATTTCAATATG
Organism: Aegilops tauschii subsp. strangulata; assembly: GCF_002575655.3. Taxonomy (NCBI): domain Eukaryota; kingdom Viridiplantae; phylum Streptophyta; class Magnoliopsida; order Poales; family Poaceae; genus Aegilops; species Aegilops tauschii. The sequence goes on from NC_053037.3 coordinate 396,486,871, forward strand.
ACCTACATACTTACTAGCAAAATGAGTAAATCTACACTCTAAAATGTGTCTATCCGTATGTAGTTCATATTGAAATCTCTAAAGAACTTATATTTAAAAACGGAGGAAGTATCTTGTAAAGTTTCAAGTTCTGTAAAGTTTCAAGTTCCAACACCAGGGCAAACTCCATACGACATGCTTGGGATGCAAAGCAAAAGGTAACACTATTCACCTAATAACCCTAGAAAACTAAGCAGATGGCATTGGCACCCTTAACCTAATAGTCGCCGTCGTACAGCCTCCGGCCAACCTCGAACGATGCAAAGGCGTCGGCGCAAGCATACTGCAGTTGATCCCGCGTCAGCCGCGGCGCGTCCCAGGCGCTGACCCGCACGTGGTGCGGTTTCTCGGGCCATACGCCCATCACCTGCCACACGAGACCCTGCAGCCCGGTGTGCCGCAGCGCCGGCTTCCCCAGCGTGTTCGCGGCGAGGTAGCGCAGGTCCACCGTGTTCGTCACCGCCAGCCCGTAGTGAGCGCTGAGCTTCTGCGCGTCGCCGTAGACCCCGACGCCGACGAAGGTGAAGCGGCCGTCGGCGAGGAAGTCGAAGAGGGAGTCCGGGACGTAGTCGGCGCGGAGGATCTGGAAGACGAGGCAGCGGCGGCCGACGCACAGCTGCAGCAGCGCCACGGGGCCCGGCGGGAGGCCGCGGAACGAGGGGCGCCACTCGACGTCGAGGCCGACGACGAGGCGGTCGAGGCGGCGGCGGTGGATGCGGTAGATGAGGTCCAGCCACTCGTCGACGACGCCGCCGGAGGAGGTCAGGGTGGTGTGGACGTGGTCCTGGTCGAACGCCACGATGCAGTGGCCGTCGCCGAAGTCCGTCACCATGGAAGTCGCCATCTCGATCGTCCTCCCGAGGTTTCGAACTACTGTTTGGTATAGATAGACTAGATCAGAAATCCAGAGTAGATTTGTCTTACTGGGTCTCGGCCGTATATATTGTAGCGGTACGACGGTGCGTCTGTTTTTCTTTTCCTTTTCTTCAGGGGAGTTTTTTTTCTTTTTTTTTGAGGGAAAGTTTTTCTTTTCCTTTTTGAGGCAACAAAAACGACGATGCGTCTGTTCTTTTTAGGATATATAATGGCTAAACTTTATTGATCAAAAGTCACATGAAGTGGGATACAAAAAATATCGTGGAGTTGAAACCAAACATGACGCCCCTCATCGAGAGAATTCGAAAATTTAGCTAGTCTATTTGCATATGTGTTCGTTGCTCGGCCTTTGAAAATGAATTTGCAATTGAAGTTTGATGCTCAGTGCTTGACCTCCTTGATAATGTGTCCATAGGTAATGTTCGTTCCCTTCTCAATGTCGCTTATCACTTGTTTCGAGTCGAAGGCGACAATAAAATTTTGAAGTAGCAAATCCTCAACAAGATACATAGCTTCGCGACAAGCGATCGCTTCTAGCACTGCAATCTCCTTGACTCCATGGATGATCATGGTTATCCATTAAGCGGAGAAAATAGTAATAAAAAGAAAAAGGTTTATGCTCCTTTATCTGACTAACAGGTCAGCTACTTAGCCAACTTTCATAATTAAATACCGTCACTGTATAAATAACTCTTATTGTGAAAAGAGTTGTTTACTCTATAATGGATTGGTAGAGCCAAAGAATGTGAACTATACAAGTTCGCAATACCTTTTTATGAAAGAAAGGGCTATGGTGTATAAAGAGGGCCTCACCATTTAAAAGGGAACCTTAGAAACGATGGAACCCACTGACCGTCTGTGTTTCTGCATACGCCTATTGCAGAGCGGCAAATCCTAAACGGCGCTCTAAGCGCCCGTTATAGCGTTAACCGTACAGGGCGCACACCCCTCGTCCATGATGGGCCCAGCCCATTTTCGTCTTTTCCAAAAGAAAAAACTGCTATAAAAATGCGACCTGAGATGGGATCAAACTGCGCCATGGCGGTTCACCCACTTCATATTATCTGATCAGGTACATATTCTTCATCCTTTGTTCCTTCTTTTTTCCCTTTTCCGTTTCTTCTTTCTTTTCTCTTTTTTTTCTTTCTTTTTTCAAACCAATGAGTTTTTCTTCAAAATTGCTGAATGTTTTGTCAATTTTATGAAAAAAATACATTTTTTTCAAATCGTGTTTTTTAAATGATGATTTTTTCAAATTTGATGAACTTTTTTTCAAAATCAATGAACTTTTTGCAAAATCGATGATTTTTTTTCAAATTTGATGAACTTTTTCCAAATTATGTGATTATTTTTCCAAAATTGGTGAACTTTTTTTAACTTTTCAAATTCGATTAACTTTTTCTAAATTCGGTGAACTCTTTTTTAAGATCGATGAACTTTTTTCAAATTTGATGAACTTTTTTTTCAAAATTGATGAACCTTTTTTCAATTTTATGAAATTTTTTCAACTTTGTGGACTTCCTTTCAAATTTCATGAACATTTTTTAATTTATGATTTTTTTATTTTTTCAGAATTTTTTTTCAACAGTTGACCAGACCACCGGCCACTATCAGACCGGTCAACTGAGATCGAGCGAACGAGGCGATCCAGTGAGCGAAGCGATCGGGACTAGCTAACGAGGCGGCCTGGGCTGGCCCAGTTGTGGGCGTGTGGGTGCATGAACTGGTAACCGACGCTAAAGGCGCCTGTTAGCTCCCCTGCAGAACCCCCCAAAGTCAGAGTGAGCTAGGCTAGCATCTACATGAATCTTCGCAGATTACATAGGTGGCCCACTTCGTGCTTTTTTGATGGAAAAGCCCAAGCCCAATTCATTGGCATAGTATAGTATGGCATGAATAGTAGCGTCGCGATTCGATTCTCAAAAAAAAGTAGTGTCGTTGAGACGCATCGAACGACCGATTCATGAGACACGGCCAACTCCTAGTAGCTACTCAAACTCGCCTCGCCTTCTTCCTTGAACTCGATCAAGCCTAGAGAGCTCTTCGACTGCGTGCACCTGTCCAGCCTCGCCACGAACTCGATCAGCAGGGACGCGAACGTGGCCAGCGACATCGCCTCCGTGCTCTCCACAGTGCACATCCTCTCGGCCATTGCGCAGTGTTTAGGGTTCTAGCCCAGAGTTGATAATTGGGAAATACTGAATGAGATGCTTCGCCACAACCCGTCTCTGCTTATAGGGAAGAGAGTTACCTGCCAGCACGACAAGAGGTAAACGGTAAATAGTAATAACTACTAACAGAAGATCGGACAGATGAGCGATGAGGTGAAAGCTGCAGCTCATCTGGTCTGTCGAATAACTGAAGCGGTATGTGCCTGATTCGCTACACCTAACTGAAGAAAGGCCCCCGTTGTATCAGGTGCTGACATTGCTCCCCCTAAAGAAGCGACGTGTCCTCACGATGTTGTGTTGGATGCTCTCCATGCTTCAGTCATCGCCCGAAGAATTTTGGAAATGTGTGCTTGATTACCTCTGCATCTTCCCAGGTTGCATCCTCCGGAGACAGGTTTTCTCATTGAAAAAACCATTGCACCACTCCAAGTTGTTTCGAGGAACTTGTCTCACTTCCAGTACTAGAGCAGGTTCTGTTTTGATAGTTCCATCAGCATTGACCATTAGCAAGTGAGGGCTGGGAATTGATTTTGGACCCAAATGCTTCTTGAGTTGGCTGACATGAAAGACAGGGTGCACATTGACATCTGTAGGAAATCGCAATATATATGCAGAGTTCCCAATCTTTTGGAGAATTAAGAATGGTCCATAATACTTATTTTGAAGTTTCAATGCTCCTCGAAACCCAAATGCAGCCAATCTATAAAGGGCCATTTTGAGGTATACTAAGTCTCCCACTTGAAACTGTCTCTGTACCCTCTTCATATCAACAAACTTTTGTTGCTAGCTAAGATCAAATTTTCCTTTAATTATTCCAACATAGACTGTTTGGCAGATAGGAAATCCTGGGCTTCAGAATCTTCAGGGCCAGGAATAGCCAATTCAACAGTTAGGGGAGGAGGAAATCCATATAAAGCTTGAAAAGGTGACATTTTGATAGCGGTGTGGTAGGTGGTGTTATACCAGTACTCAGCTAAAGGCAGCCAAGCTAACCACTTCTTAGGCTCCTGAGTTGTCATACATCTTAAATATGTTTCCAAGCACTGATTAATCCTTTCTGTCTGACCATCAGTTTGTGGGTGATATGCATAACTGCACCTCAACTCTGTTTTTAGCCCAGCAAAGATATCTCTCCACAGTTGGCTAGTAAAAATTATATCTATGTCGGATATGATCAATGTAGGTGGTCCATGTAACTTGATGATGTTGTCCACAAAAGCCCGGGCCAGACTTTGTACTGAATAGGAATGAGAAAGTGGAATGAAATGAGAATATTTAGTAAATCTGTCCACTACAACAAGTATCACATCTTTGCCTTGAGAATTGGGGAGACCTTCAATAAAATACATGGAAATGTGTTGCCAATCCATGTCAGCTATTAGAAGTGGGTCTAGCAAGCCAGTTGTAAGCAATTTTCATGTTTTGCTCTTTGAAAAATTGGACATCTAGTGATGTACTGCTCAACACTTTGTTTCACCCTAGGCCAATAGAAAATCCCTTTAATTCTCTGATGTAAATTATGCAAAGCGGCAATGAGTTTCTCCTTGAGTTCCTTGTTATTACCCACTAGTATTTTTTACTTTGTATATCTGATAATCCCTGCATGAATAGTGTAATTAGAGTGTTATGTGGTGGTTTGTCATAATAACTTCTCTTGAAGTTGTTTTGTAACATGGTCTGTCTGGTAACTTAGCAACAAGTCTTCAACCCAAACAGGGATAGGAGTAGAAATGGCCATGCATTTATGGAACATTTTGGACAGAGCATCTGCAACCTTGTTCTGACTTCCCTTCTTGTATTGTATGGTGAAGTTAAACTCCAAGAGCTTCATCATAAGTTTATAATGCACCCCTTCTGTGATTTTTTGGTCAGTAATGAATTTCAAGGACTGTTAATCAGTTTTGATAATAACACTATTGCCCAACAAATAGTGTTTCCATTTCTTTAATGCTTCCAAAATTGCTAGAGCCTCTTTCTCATAAGTAGATAGAGTTGCATTCCTAGGGCATAGTGCAGAGCTGTAGTAAGCTATAGGTCATCCCTGCTGCACTAATACTGCCCCAATGCCACTTCCTGAAGCATCAGTTTCTAGAACAAAAGGGTGATGAAAATTTGGAAGGGCTAAGACTGGAGCTATGACCAAAGCTTTTTGTAGTTGCTGAAATGCTAGATCATGTTCCTCTATCCATTGGAAATTTCCCCTTTTCAGCGAATTATGCAAGGGCTTGCAAATCAGACCATATCCTCTTATAAACCCTAAGAAACTCCTTAGCTTGGTGACATATGAAGGAACGGGTGATACGTCTCCAACGTATCTATAATTTATGAAGTATCCATGCCATGTTTACAATAATTTTATATGGTTTTGGTATGATTTGCATGGAACTAACCCGGACTGACGTTGTTTTCAGCAGAACTACCGTGGTGTTGTTTTTTGTGCAGAAATGAAAGTTCTCCAAATGAGCTGAAACTTTTTGACGATTTTTTGGGAACAAAAGACACCCCCGAAGCTTCATGGGAGGGCCAGAAGAGCCACGAGGAGGGCACAACCCACCATGGCGCGCCAAAGGGGCTTGGCTTGCCCCAGTGGGTTGTGCTCACCTCGAGGCCCTTCTTCGTGTGAAACCAATGCCAAAAAATCCTATAATAGAGAAACCCCCAGAAATAACCCTAGATCAGAAGTTCCGCCGTCGCAAGCCTCTGTAGCCATGAAAAACCAATCTATACCCCATTCTGGCACCCTGCCGGAGGGGGAAATCATCACCGGTGGCCATCTTCATCATCCCGGCGGCCACCATGATGAGGAGGGACTAGTCCACCCTCGGGGCTGAGGGTTTGTACCGGTAGCTATGTGTTAATTCTCTCTCTCTCTCTCTCTCTCTTGTGTTCTTGAGATTCCACGATCTTGATGTATCGCGGGCTTTGTTAATATAGTTGGATCATATGGTGTTTCTCCCTCTCTATATTGTTGTGATGAATTGAGTTTTACCTTTGACATTTCGTTCTTATCGGATTGAATATTTTTATGGATTTGGGAGCACTAGATATATGTCTTGCATATGAATACCCGCGGTGACAATGGGGTATTATATTGATTCACTTGATATATGTTTTGGCAGTCAACTCGCGGATTCCCGAGGTGACATTGGGGTAATCTATGCATAGGGGTTGATGCATGTTCTCGTCTTTGTTTCTCCGATAGAAATCTTGGGGCACTCTTTGAGCTTCTTTGTGTTGGATTGAGTATTATGAATCTGAAATTGTTTGATGCATATCGTATAATCAACTCACGGATACTCGCGGTGACATTGGAGTATCTAGGTGACATTAGAGTTGGTTGATGTGTATCATATGGTGTTATTTTAGTACGAACTTTTGGTTAGATCGATCAAAAAGAATAGCTTGGTATTATTTTAGTACGAACTCTAGGATATATTGATCGGAAAGAATAGCTTTGAGGTGGTTTCCTACCCCACAAACAATTTCTTCTTATGTTCTCCACTAGATAGGAACTTTGGAGTAATTCTTCATTGCACGTTGAGGGGGAGTTATATGATCCAATTGTATTAGCATTTTTGAGAGATTGCACTAGTGAAAGTACGGACCCTGGGCCTCATTTTCAAGCATTGCAATACCGTTTGTGCTCACTTTTGTTACTTTCTACCTTGCTGTTTTTTATTGTTCCTATTACAAAAATCAATATCTACAATCATTACTACGCTTGTATCACCATCTCTTCGCCGAACTAGTGCACCTATACAAATTACCATTGTATTTGGTGTGTTGGGACACAAGAGACTCTTTGTTATTTGGTTGCAGGGTTGTTTGAGAGAGACCATCTTCATCCTACGCCTCCCACAGATTGATAAACCTTAGGTCACCCACTTGAGGAAAAATTGCTACTGTCCTACAAAACTTTACGCTTGGAGGCCCAACATGAGTCTACAAGAATAAAGTTGCGTAGTAGACATCAAGCTCTTTTCTGGCGCCGTTGCCGGGGAGGTGAGTGCTTGAAGATATATCTTTAGATATTGCAATTGAATCTTTTAGTTTCTTGTTTTATCACTAGTTTGGTTTATAAAAGAAAACTACAAAAAATGGAATTGATGTTGCATCATATTGTTCATCTTCATAATGTCTTTCGTGAAATGATGGAAAGGAAAATTGTGCTCAATTGATAGAAGAAGAATTCAATAAAATACTTGGCATAAATGATGAGCATGATTGCAATGTTGTTAGTATGAATTCTATGAATATCCAAAATACTAATGATGATTGCACTAGTAGTGATAAAAATGTTTCTTATAAGCATGCCAATTTTTGTGGAGTGCATAAAGTTTGTGAAGACGTGCCTTATAGGGAAGATAGATTTTGTAAGAAACATAAACATGATAGAACAATTTTTTTGCTCAAAGTGATAGATGAATTTGCTACAAAATTATGTTCTCTTTGTCCTATTACTTGTGAACTTTACAGTAAGGATGGTCATCTTAATTTCCAATGCAAACTTTTTCATGATCGAATCATGGCCAAAGATTGTAATGATTTGATCACCCTTAAACTTTATAATGAGCTTTGTCTATTTTTGGGGAGTGAAAAATTGACACATAAAAATAGTTGGTTTGAAGTATTCATTCTCACGGACGACATTGAAACTAATCTAAAAAATATCTATATGTCTTGCATGGTAAATTACAATGAGAATGCTTATATTGCCAACTATAGAAAGACATGAAAACCAATAGAATATAAAAGGAATACTAATGAAAGGGTAAAGATTTCCACTTTCCCTCCTATTGTCTCTCATGATGAAATAGGTGACGAGGATGATCTCCCTATTCAACCAATCTCATCAATAAGAAGCTCGAAAAAATTAATTAAAGCCATACATGATGTGGTGAAGAAGAAGAAAAGAAGAAAGAATAGAGGTAAAAAGGTATCTCTCCCAAACAATATTGCTCCTATTATTGTTGTGCCTCATGAAAATGAATCAAAAATAATTGTGGAAGATGATGCACTTGATGATATTGCTTCTTTGTCTTATGGCAAAATGTCCGAAAGAACTATTGATGACGACTTGGAAAATCTTGAAAATCCTTTTGGCACCAACTTGGGAAATTATCATAACAATTGTTATACTGTTGGTGCTATTCATACTAGTAGTGATGAGAGTTTTATGCTTATGATATGCCAAGCCACAAGCTTGGGGATGCTATGTTTGATGAGACTGACGTGTTTGAGAATTTATTTGCTGCAATTAATGTTTGTCCCAAGCTTGGGGATTCTATGCTTATTAAAGATGATATTTTTAGTCCCTCTACTTTGAATGATCAAATTTGCTATGATGATTGCATGCCTCCTATTTATGATGATTGCAATATTTATGAAAGTGAGTTTGGAAGAGTGTCAACTTTAGATAATAAATTTCCCACTATTTTGGAGGGTGTTGAGTTTTATTATAATGATAAAAGTGGATTTGGAGAGTTCATGACTTTATTTGGTAATGATTCCACTATTTCGGAAGAGGTTTCAATTGACTATGACGAGAACAAAGTTGCTACTTATGATGATTATTGTGATGATACTTATGTTATAAAAAGTAGTGATAATTATTGTCGTAATTTTGAATATACTTTTACTGAACATTAATCTTTTAATGTGAAAACAATTTATAGTATTCGAGTTTCATATGATACTCCCACTATTGTGAATGAGAATAAAATTGCTTATGTGGAGAGTAATAACTTTTCTATGCTTTTGGATCATGAAAAGAATGCTTTTTGTGTAGCTATATTGATGAATCCATTAATGATGCTACTGAAAATTATTATGAGAGAGGAACTTATAATTCATGATGCTCTTGTTATGTTTCAAATCTTTACTTTTATGTGAGCATCATTGAAATCATCACGCCTAGCTAAAAAGGCATTAAAGAAAAGCACTTGTTGGGAGACAACCAACACTTTTATCTACTATTTTTATGTGTTCACATGATTAGGCTACTGTAGTAATCATGTTTTATAGCTTTTGTTTCAATAAAGTACCAGGTAAACCTTTGGGATAGTGTGGATGATAGTTGACTTGATTCTGTGCAAAAACAGAGACTTTTGCGCTCAGTCCAGGAATTTTAAAAATTCACTGGAACGTGCTTTTGATCTGAATTTTTTACAGGTGATAAATGTACAAATTGTATATGTTTCCTAATTTTTCAGAATGTTTGGAGTAGTAGAAGTATGGTAGTTGTCCAGATCATTACAGGTTGTTCTGTTTTTGACAGATTCTGTTTTCAATGCATAGTTTGCTTCTTTTGTCGTTTCTATGGCTTATATTGCTCAATATAAGTTGTGGAATGATATGGTACAGTAGGGATTATGTGAGAACAATTATGAATCTTGTCTTTGATAGTACCAAAAGTGAATGGTTTGCTCTTTATCATACTAACCTATCTCACAAAGTTCCGTTAAGTTTTGTGTGATTGAAGCTTTCAAGTTTTGGGTGTGATATTGATATGAGGAGAATAAGGAGTGACAAGACCCTAAGCTTGGGGATGCCCAAAGCACACCCAAGGTAATATTGAAGGAAGATCCAAGCAACTAATCTTGGGGATGCCCCGGAAGGCATCCCCTCTTTCGTCTCCAATATTATCGGTAACCTTACTTTGAGCTATATTTTCATTCATCACATGATATGTGTTTTGCTTGGAGAGTCATTTTATTTTGTTTGTATTTGCTTGATGTTATTTAGAATAATGTTTTGCATCTTTTATTTCAATAAAAGTGTCAATGATAGCTTTTCACATGCTTATTTTGCAAGTATATGAGTTGCTGTTACAAAACAGAAAGTTTATCGCTGTTGCAAAAAATTCCCGAGAAAAGTCGGAATGTGATAAAATGTTGATTTTTTTAACAATAAGCTATGATAAATTTTCTACAGTGTGGTAAATTTTTAGAAATTTTGGAGTTACAGAAGTATGAATATTCTTGCATTCTTTACAGACTGTACTGTTTTGACAGATTGTTGTTATGTTTGCATATGTTTGCTTGTTTAATGATTCTATTTAAGGATAGGAGTATTAAATATGCAGAGGAATTTAGTATGCAATGTTAAATAATAATTTTAGTGATTTCCTACAGTAGAGAATGATAAGGTTTTTGCATTGATTTATACTAACTTATCTCACGAGTTCTTGTTGAGTTTTGTGTGGATGAAGTTTTTAAGATTTAGGGAAACCGTGATATAAAAGGAATTAAGGAGACAAAAAAGCTCAAGCTTGGGGATGCCCAAGGCATCCCAAGTTAATATTCCAAGAAGTCTCAAGCATCTAAGCTTAGGGATGCCCCGGTAGGCATCCCACCTTTCTTCATCAACAATTATCGGTTAGTCTCGGTTGAGCGTAAGTTTTTGCTTCTTCACATGATGTGTGCTATCCTTGGAATGCCATTTTATTTTCATTTTGCTTGCTGTTTTCATAGAACACTTAGATTTGAAAGTTTTAAATAAGAGAGAGTCCTCAATTAGCTACCCCTTTACTTAACTACTCGTTTGATCTTCACTTATATCTTTTTGGAGTAGTTCATCGAACACTCTCATGCTTCACTTATATTATTTTGAGAGTTGATAATAGTGATGAAAATTTGCACAAGATATGAAATTGGTCCCAAAGTGATGGATATTCAAGAACGATATAATAAAAACTCTCATGTAGATCATTGGATATGATATGTTTGATTCCTTGCAATAGTTTTGAGATATGGAGATAGTAATATGAGTCATATTGGTGAGTAATTGTGCTTTAGTAAGAATATTGGTGTTAAGGTTTGTGATTCCCTATGCAAGCACGAAAGTCAATAGTTATGCAATTAAATTACATCCTACGTGTCGTGCATTATTCGGTGTTAGTTATGCTCAATGCTCAGAATTTTTGTTTATTTGTTGGTTGCTTCTCAATCTATTTGCTAGCCTCCATTTGTACTAAGTATTTTGCCACATGAGTCCACCATACCTACCTATATGCGTTATTTCTGTGCCGTTGTAAGTAAATTTGTATGTGCCATCTCGAATTTTCAAAATGAATTTCCTTTTTGTGTGCTCGTACCGCTCATGAAGCGGCAGGGGGTGGCTAATATTTTCCATGCTAGATGTGTTATTCCCAAGATGAGTGTTTATTCACTTGTCATTTCACGAGAGTACGGCGGTAATAGGGATGCCCATTCCCGAAATGAAAAAGAAATTTACTTTATGTTGTCAAAAAATAAATTCCTTGGAAAGTGTTGGTATGGACGGCACCCGTGGATGCGACTAGTCTGGAGTATGAAAGTATGGTGAAAAAAGGAATAAACTTTATTTTATGTTTGGGAACCGCCTATGATATATCTAGCATGGAAAGTGTTGGGAATTACTTGGTCGTTTTTGTTGACGGGAAAAGTATGTCTCTCAAAATATTTTTATCTCTCAATTTAAGCTTTGAGCTCTGGCACCTCTACAAATCTCTGCTTCCCTCTGCGAAGGGCCTATCTATTTACTTTTATGCAAATTTTTATTTTTATTTTGAGTCTCCATCTTGTTTCATAAAGCACCAACTAGGGAGCACTATGATCATACTTGTGCATTAGATGTAGCTAATATTCGAGTGTGTTTTGCAAATGGATCAATGATTGAGCATGATGGGCTAGGGATAACTTTCTTTAGTGTTGATATTTTGAAAGACATGGTTGCTTGTTGATATGCTTGAGTATTGAACTCTTCATGTCAAATATAGACTATTGCTTTGAATCATTCAAGTCCAAATGCCCATGCTACAAAAGAAAGAGTATATGATGAATATGATAGGTAGCATTCGACAACAAAAATTCCGTTTTCATTTGCTATTTTATCATGATTAGTTTTATAATAAAGAGTTGCAATTATGATGCTAGGAAAAGTGAATGAAATTATCATTGATCAAACTTATGCACTATGCTAGCATTCACACTTCATAAGTTTTTTCTTTTATCATTTACCTACTAGAGGACGAGTAGGAATTAAGCTTGGGGATGCTGATACGTCTCCAACATATCTATAATTTATGAAGTATTCATGCCATGTTTACAACAATTTTATATGGTTTTGGTATGATTTGCATGGAACTAACCCGGACTGACGTTGTTTTTAGCAGAACTACCGTGCTGTTGTTTTTTGTGCAGAAATGAAAGTTCTCCAAATGAGCTGAAACTTTTTGACGATTTTTTTTGGAACAAAAGAGACCCCCGAAGCTTCGTGGGAGGCCAGAAAAGCCACGAGGAGGACACAACCCACCAGGGCGCGCCAGAGGGGCCTGGCTTGCCCCGGTGGGTTGTGCTCACCTCGAGGCCCATCTTCGCGTGAAACCAACGCCAAAAAAATCCTATAAATAGAAAAAATAGAAATAATCCTAGATCAGAAGTTCTGCCGCCGCAAGCCTCTGTTGCCATGAAAAACCAATATAGACCCCGTTCCGGCACCCTGCCGGAGGGGGAAATCATCACCGGTGGCCATCTTCATCATCCCGGCGGCCACCATGATGAGGAGGGAGTAGTCCACCCTCGGGGTTGAGAGTTTGTACCAGTAGCTATGTGTTTAGTCTCTCTCTCTCTCTCATGTTCTTGAGATGCCACGATCTTTATGTATCGCGGGCTTTGTTAATATAGTTGGACCATATGGTGTTTCTCCTTCTCTATGTGGTTGTGATGAATTGAGTTTTCCCTTTGAGATTTCGTTCTTGTCGGATTGAATATTTTTATGGATTTGAGAGCACTGGATATATGTCTTGCATATGAATACCCGTGGTGACAATGGGGTATTGTATTGATTCACTTGATATATGTTTTGGCAGTCAACTCGCGGATTCCCAAGGTGACATTGGGCTAATCTCTGCATACGGGTTGATGCACGTTCTCGTCTTTGTTTCTCCGATAGAAATCTTGGGGCACTCTTTGAGCTTCTTTGTGTTGGATTGTTATGAATCTAAAATTGTTTGATGCATATCGTATAATCAACTCACGGATACTCGCGGTGACATTGGAGTATCTAGGTGACATTAGAGTTGGTTGATATGTATCATATGGTGTTATTTTAGTAAGAACTCTTGGTTAGATCGATCAAAAAATAGCTTGGTGTTATTTTAGTACGAACTCTAGGATAGATTGATCGGGAAGAATAGCTTTGAGGTAGTTTCGTACCCTACAAACAATTTCTTCTTATATTCTCCGCTAGATAGGAACTTTGGAGTGATTCTTCATCGCACATTGAGGGAGGGTTATATGATCCAATTATATTAGCATTTTTGAGAGATTGCACTAGCGAAAATATGGACCCTAGGCCTCATTTTCAAGCATTGCAATACCGTTTGGCTCACTTTTGTTACTTGCTACCTTGTTGTTTTTTTATTGTTCCTATTACAAAAATCAATATCTACTATCATTACTACTTTTGTATCACCATCTCTTCGCCGAACTAGTGCATCTATACAAATTACCATTGTATTTGGTGCGGTGGGGACACAAGAGACTCTTCGTTATTTGGTTGTAGGGTTGTTTGATAGAGACCATCTTCATCCTACGCCTCCCACGGATTGATAAACCTTAGGTCATCCACTTGAGGAAAAATTGCTACTGTCCTACAAAACTCTGCGCTTGGAGGCCTAACACGAGTCTACAAGAATAAAGTTGCGTAGTAGACATCAACGGGCCACTTTGCAATGGCCTCAATTTTGGAGGGCTCCGTAGCCAATCCCTCTCCAGAAACAACATGTCTCAAGTACTGTACTTGGTGAACAACAAAGACACATTTGGAAAGTTTTGCATATAGTTCATTTTCTCTTAGAACTTGTCGTACTTGCTTAAGATATTCCGATGTTCCTCCAAGCTTGTGCTAAATACTAGGATGTCATTGCTACTTCTTGAGCTTGCATTTGTTTTTCCCTTGAAGAGGAAAGGGTGATGCAGCAAAGTAGAGATAAGTATTTGATACGTCTCCAACGTATCTATAATTTATGAAGTATTCATGCCATGTTTACAATAGTTTTATATGGTTTTGGTATGATTTGCATGGAACTAACCCGGACTGACATTGTTTTCAGCAGAACTACCATGGTGTTGTTTTTTGTGCAGAAATCAAAGTTCTCCAAATGAGCTGAAACTTTTTGACGGTTTTTTTGGAATGAAAGAGACCCCGAAGCTTCGTGGGAGTGCTAGAAGAGCCACGAGGCAGGGACAACCCACCACGGCGCCAGAGGGGCCTGGCTTGCCCCAGTGGGTTGTGCTCACCTCGAGGCCCATCTTCGTGTGAAACCAACACCAAAAAATCCTATAAATAGAGAAACCATCAGAAATAACCCTAGATCAGAAGTTTCATCGCCGCAAGCCTCTGTGGCCACGAAAACCCAATCTAGACCCGTTTCGGTACCCTGCCGGAGGGGGAAATCATCATCGGTGGCCATCTTCATCATCACGACGGCCACCATGATGAGGAGGGAATAGTCCACCCTTGGGGCTGAGGGTTTGTACCAGTAGCCATGTGTTTAATCTCTCTCTCTCTCTCTCTCTCTCTCTCGTGTTCTTGATGGCATGATCTTGATGTATCGTGGGCTTTGCTAATATAGTTGGATTATATGGTGTTTCTCCCTCCTATCTTGTTGTGATAAATTGAGTTTTCCCTTTGAGATTTTGTTTTATCGGATTGAATACTTTTATGGATTTGAGAGCACTTCATATATTTCTTGAATATGAATACCCGTGGTAACATTGGGGTTTTATATTCACTTGATATATGTTTTGGCACTCAACTCGCGGATTCCCGAGGTGACATTGGGGTAATCTATGCATATGGGTTGATGCATGTTCTCGTCTTTGTTTCTCTGATAGAAATCTTGGGGCACTCTTTGAGGTTCTTTGTGTTGGATCGAGTATTATGAATCTGAAATTGTTTGATGCGTATCGTATAATTAACTCATGGATACTTGTGGTGACATTGGAGTATCTAGGTGACATTAGAGTTGGTTGATGCGTATCATATGGTGTTATTTTAGTATGAACTCTTGGATAGATTGAACGGAAAGAATAACTTTGTGTTATTTTAGTACGAACTCTTGAATAGATCGAATGGAAAGAATAACTTTAAGGTGGTTTCGTACCCTACAAACAAATTCTTCTTATGTTCTATGTTAGATAAGAACTTTGGAGTGATTCTTCATCACACGTTGAGGGATGGTTATATGATCCAATTAGATTAGCATTGTTGAGAGATTGCACTAGCAAAAGTACGGACCCTAGGCCTCATTTTCAAGCATTGCAATACCATTTGTGGTCACTTTTGTTACTTGTTACCTTGCTGTTTTTTATTGTTCCTATTACAAAAATCAATATCTACTATCATTACTACACTTGTATCACCATCTCTTCGCCGAACTAGTGCACCTATACAAAGTACCATTGTATTTGGTGTGTTGGGGACACAAGAGACTTTTTTATTATTTGGTTGCAGGGTTGTTTGAGAGAGACCATCTTCATCCTACGCCTCCCACGGATTGATAAACCTTAGGTCATCCACTTGAGGGAAATTTGCTACTGTCCTACAAAACTCTGCACTTTGAGGCCCAACACGAGTCTACAAGAACAAGTTGTGTAGTAGACATCAGTATTTCCCTCGGTTAAGAACCAAGGTATCAATCCAGTAGGAGGAACACACAAGTCTCCAATGATAGCACATAAACCAACAAACAAATACTTGCACCCAACGCGATAAAGGGGTTGTCAATCCCTTCACTGTTACTTGCAAGGATGAGATCTGATAGAGATAGGTCTAAAAGATAAATAAAAGTGCAAAATAAAGTAAAGATAAATAAATTGCAGCAAGGTATTTTGGGTTTTTTGGTTATATAGATATGAAAATAATATGATAAAAATAGACTCGGGGGCCATAGTTTTCACTAGAGGCTTCTCTCTTGAAAGAACACATACGGTGGGTGAACAAATTACTGTTGAGCAATTGATAGAAAAGTGCATAGTTATGACGATATCTAAGGCAATGATCATGAATATAGGCATCACACCCGTGACAAGTAGACCGACTCCTGCCTGCATCTACTACTATTACTCCACACATCGACCGCTATCCAGCATGCATCTAGTGTATTAAGTTAACAAGAACGGAGTAACGCCTTAAGCAAGATGACATGATGTAGAGGGATAGATCCAATCAATATTGTAAAACCCACATCTTTTTATCCATAATGGCAAAAATACAAATACGTGCCTCGCTACCCCTTCTGTCACTGGGTGAGGACACCGCAAGATTGAACCCAAAACAAAGCACCTCTCCCATTGCAAGATAGATCAATCTAGTTGGCCAAACCAAATCAATAGATCGGAGAGAAATACAAAGCTATATTAATCATGCATAAAAGAGTTCAGAGAATACTCAAATACTATTCATAGATAATCTGATCATAAATTCACAATTCATTGGATCTCAACAAACGCACCGCAAAGAAGATTACGCCAAATAGAAATCCAAGAACATCGAGGAGAACACTATATTGAAGATCAAAGAGAGAGAAGAAGTCATCTAGCTACTAGCTATGGACCCGTAGGTCTGTGGTAAACTACTCACACATCATCGGAAGGGCAGCAAGGTTGGTGTAGAGGCTCTCCGTGATTGAATCCCCCTCCGGCAGAGTACCAGAATAGGTCTCCAGATAGGATCTCACGAGGACAGAAACTTGCAGCGGCGGAAAAGTATTTTTGGTGTGCCCTTTGGTACACGGGGAATATTTGGGTATTTATGGAGCAAGGATTAGGGTTAGGGGAGCCTTGAGGGGCCCACAAGCTTGGGGGCGCCCCCCTAGGGCACGCCTCCCGAGCTTGTGGCTCTCTTGTGGCCCTTCTGGCCTCGTCCAGAAGCTTCCTAGGTGTCTTGTTGTCCAAGAAAAATCGTCAAAAAGTTTCGTTCTGTTTGGTATTGATTTTCTGTAGAAGACAAAAACAAGGAAAAAACAGTAACTGGCACTGGGCACTAGGTTAATAGGTTAGTCCCCAAAAAAGATATAAATAGCATAATAATGCATATAAAACATCCAAGATGGATAATATAATAGCATGGAACAATAAAAAATTATAGATACGTTGGAGACGTATCAGTCATCAAAGAAAATCAAGACAATTTTTTTGTTATAGTGAGCAAACAAGAAGTTCATCAAGGCCTGGAAAGTTCTTGGTGCATTACATAATCCATATGGCATCACTAAATATTCAAAGTGGCCTCAAAATGTTCTGAAAGCAGTCGTGTGGATGTCCTTAGGGTGCATTCTGATTTGATGGTAACCTGACCTTAGGTCCAACTTAGTGAACACCTTTGCTCCATGAAGTTCATCCAGCAAATATTCAATCACTTGAATAGGAAACTTGTTCTTTACTGTGATGGTGTTCAATTTCCTACAATCGGTGCACAGTCTCATATTGGAATCCTTTTTCTTAACCAATAAAACTGGAGTAGTGTAAGGGCTTTGGCTGTGCCTTATCATTTGATTTTCCAGCAAATGTTTAATCTCCTTTTCCATTTGTTCTTTCTAATGATGTTGCACTCTATTTTATGATCCAAAGCTCTATGGGATGGCAACTTAGTTGGTTCTGCAAAAACATCTTTATATTCTTCCAGCAAAGCTTGCACTGCAGCAGGAATGCTGTGATTATTGGGAGCTGCTACCACAATACTGTTTAATTGGACCAAAAATCCTTCTACTCCTTTATCTAATAGTTTTGTCAATTGCTCAGCTTGTACTTCTTTCACAGCTTCCATTGTTAAACTAAATTGATTATGAGGTATATCGAAAGCTACAGGACTGACAACACTAAACCAGTCATATCCCAATATCAGATCATGACTTGGCAGATTTAAAATTCTGAAAGAATGTTCTAGTTTCAACTTTGAAATTTGGAAGGAGCAGTTGGGTACTAATGCTTTGGAGATTAGTGTACCCCCACCAGCTACAGAAACTATCATAGGCTTCATTGGCAGTAAGTGACATTGGGACTTAATACCAAAATCTTCATTAATGAAAGAGGATGTACTCCCAGAGTCCAATAAAGCTACTGCTCTCTTCCCATTGACATATACAATTACTGTAGGAGTTTGTACGGTGAGCTGGTGGCCCAAGGCATAAGCAGATATGAACATTGATTGTTCCTGTGGCACTCCTGCATTTTCGAGAACATCTTGTTCTTCTGCTTCTTGTCCCTGAAGTCTAGATTCCTCCATTTCTTGTTGTAACATGTGCACATTTGGAATTAATCTACACTTATGGCCTGGTATCCACTTGTCACCACATCTCCAACACTCTCCTGCCTTTCTAATCCTCTAAACATTTGTGTTGATAATTTCAGTTGGTTTAATAGGAACTTGTGCCATTGGGGCTGCCAATGGTATATAAGGTTTTGGAGCAGTGTTTGTAGCATTTTTCTGATAGTAGTTTTTGTAAGGAAGAAAAGCTTTCTTGTGTGTGATAGAAGGAGGATGGCAGGGTTCTACATCCTTTGCTAACAATATGCATTTGTCAGAGTTTCTGGTCTTAATGGCCTGATTTGATATTTAATTCCATCTCTTAACCCATCAACATAACATCTGACAAACCATGCTTCTTCCAATGCAGGGTTTTCCTCTAGGATTTCAGCCATCAGGTCCTCAAACTGTTTTGTATACTCGGACACAGTAGTAGATTGTTGTTTTAAACAGTTGAACTTCTCTGTCAAGTCATAGGATCCTTGCTCCACAAATCTTTTAAGGACTTCTTTGCCAAATTGCAACCTGTTAGATTAATCTAATGTAACATCCCAAATTTTCAATTTGGAATGTTATACATTAGATCATCATTGCATATCATATTTTATTACATTTTTGGTTTGATCCTAGAAATTCTACGCAACTCAAGGACCCACGGAGAGAGTTGGGGATTTCGTTATTTTCATATTTGAGTTTTCTCAAATTTTGAAAATAGGATCATTTGATTTGATTTATTTTATCTTCAATTATTTCTTTTATAAAAATAAGAGAGAGGGAATAAAATGACTTTCCCAAAAATAAGAAATATTGAGGATTTAATAAAAAAATAAAATCTTATTTTATTTGAATTTAGGAAAATTGCACGTTTTTCAAAATTGCATTTTAGGGCCAAGAAATTGTTCATCTTGTTCTAAATATTTTATTTAGACGGTGAAAAATTTATTTTGGCATTTTTAGAATTTCATTTTGTTTTCTAGAATTTTTCTTAGTCTCGGCGGAATTGTTTTTTTTTTAAAACTCCCGCGCGCCCGACTAGGCCGAAGCCCAGCCGAACCAGGCCGGCCCGCCCGCGCCACCGCCTCCCGCCACCGTCTCCGGATCGGAGACCGCCGCCGCCGCCCGAGTCCGGGAGGAGCACGCCTCCCGAGGCGCCCCTTCCCCAAGCCGCTCCCCCCTCCTTAAATAGCCGCCGCCGCCGCCCCTCACCCCGCCACCGAACCCGCAGCCACGCCGCCTCCCGTCGCCCCGCCGGAGCCCCGAGCCGAGGTAGCCGCCCGTCGCCCGGTTTTCTGAAGAAAACCGATTCGGTTTTTTTAGAAAACCCTAGGTTTTTTTAGATCGGTTTTGTTTTGTTTTTTTCGGTTTTCTTATTTAGCGAGCGTTCGCTCGTTCGTTCGTTTTAACGAACGCATTCATCGTTTAGTTACAGTTAACGAACGTCCGTTTGTTAAACTGTTCGTCAGTTTTTCTTTTTCTCGGATTTTCCGCGATTATTTCTGATCGCGATTTCCGATCTGTTTTTCGTTTTGGTTTAACTTTTCGCTCGTTTGTCGGAATCAGGCAATTCAAGCGCCTAGAGTTTCGTCTCGAAACCCTCTTTCTGTTTAACCAACTCAAACAAGTTTTTTCTACTGTAAAATTTGACTTACGTCCAGATTAGTAAACGAAGCTTGTTTCTTTCGCCGTTTGACTTTCGTTGCTTCGTTTGATTTGTTTTTTTTGCAAACCGGAGTTCTTAAGTTGAACTTTCTGGTTAGATCTCTTATTTGAGTTTTACCTGTGCATTAGACGAGTACTTATTGTATACTTGTTTGTTTGCGATAGAGTACCCGGGGTGCGCCGCTTGCTCCTTCGAATCCCTAGGTTTCACGGATCATCAGCAAGGCAAGTAACACTTTGATCATACCTCTTTTCATACCCAGTTTTATTGCATTAGATCAATCCTCAAACAATTGCATGATTATGATCAGATCAAATTGTGGGTTGGGAAGTAGCTGATGAGGTAGAACCTATTGCCCTGTTTATTACCAAACCCTTGGGAGTTACTTCTACGTTTGCTTATATTGCTATGCTATGCTAGTAGACGTGGATTGGGTGAGTGTATCCACGACAGATGTGAGATTGTTAATTAATGGTTCAATTTAAGGTGGCTACCTAAACACACATCTGGGTGGATTGAGGCACCTGGGTATTCCAGCGATTGCCTGTTTTTTTATGGACCGCCACCCAGGCTCAAAGGGATCATGAGATTATTCATGCTAGAAACTTCCGTGTGCAGCCACAAGCTATTATGGACTCTAGCATAGTTGATTAAGTTGTGTGAACTCTTACAGTGGTAGACTAGCAGATGTAGGGGTTGTAGGTGGTACTGTCTACCCGATCGTAAGGTGCAAACGCTTCTGAAAGACTATGTCTTGGTCATCCGTTTCTCAAACATCATGTAGTGCGAGAATCCCAACGGAGGAGATCGAGTCTTGTGGGGAAAAGTGCGCAAACCTCTGCAGAGTGTATAAACTAATCAGGGTTAGCCGTGTCCCCGGTTATGGACAACTTGAGTATCTAGTACTTGGATTATCATGTGAATCTCATCATGTTACTTTAATAAATTTTGTTGGGATTAATGTTGAAACTTAATTGGGATTGAGATGGTGTCACCCAATCTCAATGTTTAACAACCACCATGATAGTTAAATAAAATTTATTCCTTTGCAGTAGGGAAAAATTGGCTTTTCGCAAAACTGTAACCATAGAGCTTTCCACCAGCCAAATATGCATGTAGTATAGCATTATTCTGTTCATTACTCTCTATGTGTTACATTGCCAGCATATTCCATGTGCTGACCCATTTTCGGGCTGCAACGTTTCATGTTGCAGACTTTTCAGACGACGAGTAAGGTGCCTTAGGTCGTGGTTCTATTCTCAGTGATGCCGTTGGAGTTGATGGACTCGCTTATCTTCCAAGTCTTCCGCTGTTATCGTTTTTAGATGGCCTTAAGCCATATTTATTGTATTAAGTTCTCTTTTGAGACATTCGATGTAATAAGTGTGTGATTGCTACTCTGTTATAAATCCTTCGAGTACTGTGCGTGTCAGCATTACTGATCCAGGGATGACACTGGTGCACAGAGACTTGACTGTCTGAGGTCTGGTCGCTACAAGATGGTATCAGAGCACACGCTGACTGTAGGACACGACCACTAATCTTAAACCCTAGATCACTATTCTCTTCTCATTTGTGACTCCTCTCCATTTTCCACTCTTTTAGGATGGCGGATGCCAGGAACAAGTTCATGCAACCAGATGAAGATACACCCTTTGGACGCCACTTGAAGGAAGTCACTAGATACCTGAACATTGGAATACCAAGCTTCACCGGAACCTACAACCCACACTACCAGAAGAGGAGCGTTGGATGATTCAAGTTCAAGTTCCAGGAAGGACGTTCATGCCCGTCACCGAGCCCATAGAGTTTTCCTTTGATGCACCAACCTGGAGTCTAGGAAAGAGCATGGCAGCCCACATCACCATGGGACGCATTGGAGAAGTTTACCACAAGGAGCTTAAGGATACCATTTACCAGATTTGTGGGCGCCGAGATGAGCAATGGGAGATGATCAGCACCAAGAAGGATAGATCAATTGCAGCTTTCATCCAGGAGTTGAACCAACACATTCGTCGCCAGGAGAACCAATGTGCACAGGCATGATAGATCTGAAGAAGGCATTGACCAAGATCACGGAGCTGGAGGAAGAACTCAAGGCTACACGCGAGGATTATATGGAGGAAATCGTCGCACTGTTGGAGAAGAATGATGACCTGGAAAAGAAGATCGGTGTATTCATGGGAGACTCAGCACCAGGAGGAGAAGACGATGATTGCGCTTGCCGGGTAACTACATCATCATCGACGACACCGACTCGGACCCCGGTGAAGATGACTTTGTTGATGAAGCTGGAGCAGATATCATGGAGTCTTCGACCGATCAAAATTTCTAGTAGACCACCATAATCAGTAGTAGTATTCCCCCATGTATATAGTATAGTCCGAGCACTTTGTGACAATAGTTAGATCGATTGTATGCCTTGTTTGAATTGATTTGAGTGATATTGATTGTGTTTGTCTCATGTGCATATGGGTAGTGTTTTCTCTCTAGACCTCATTCTATTCTAAATTCTCATCTTTTCTAAACCCATCAGATGCCTCCGAGACGCGACACCGGATTTGTTTTCCCACCAGAGATCACTCAGTTGATTCAGCAGCAGAAGGTCTTGGTGCAAGCACTAGTACAGAACCAAGGCAACAACAAAAACAACAACCCACCACCACCACCACCTGTTGATCATTTGACCCGTTTCTTGAGGCTAAATCCGCCGGTGTATTCCAGTAGCACCGAGCCAATTGTTGCAGATGATTGGCTCCGCAAAGTTGGAAGGGAGTTGACCACTGCAGGATGCACAGATGCGGAGAGAGTGCGTTTTGCCGCACATCAGCTTGATGGACCCGCAACATCATCGTGGGAGAATTACACAGCCACTCACCCCATCGACACTGTCACATGGGACCAGTTTCAGCAAGCTTTCCATACTGCCCATGTTTCAGCAGGAGCTATGGCCATGAAGAAGCGTGAGTGTTGCAAATTACGCCAAGGAGGACGCACCGTAGGCCAGCATGTGGAGGACTTTAGTAAGTTAGCACGTTATGCCCCAGATGACGTTGCTACAGATGCAGCCAAGCAGGAGAAGTTTCTGGAAGGGCTGAATGATGAGTTGAGCATTCAGTTGATGGTAGCAACCTTCAACAACTACCAGGAGTTGGTAGATAGAGCTCTCATGATTGAAGGGAAGCAGCAGTAGATTGAAAGCCGCAAGAGGAAGTATGGACAAGAGAAGTACAATTCTGGAGCTCATCAGAAGCCACGTTTTACCCCGAATTCGGGAGGACCTTTTCAGCATACCCATGGAGCAGGAGGTTCACACAACCATAGTGGACCCAAGAATGGTAATGGGAATGGAGGAAGCAACAGACAGAACCGTACCAACCCATCGACCCCAGCTAAGAGAGATCTGAGCCAAGTCACTTGCTACAAGTGCCAGAAGACTGGACATTATGCTAATGAGTGTCCTGAAGCTAAGAATGGAAATGGCAATGGAAGCTCTGGGAAGAAGCCCAACCCTTTCAACAAAGGACATGGGAACCACGTTAGCGTGGAGGAGGTTGAAGCCCAACCATATGCAGTAATAGGTAAGTTTTTGGTTAAGTCATTTACTGCACTCGTTCTTTTTGATACTAGTGCATCGCATTCATACATATCAAGAGGATTTGTGGATAAGTATGAATTGCCAACCCAAGCCCTTAGGTCACCCATGTTAGCAACCTCGCCAGGAGCAGAGTATATGGCTAGTCTATGGTGTGATCGGTTACCATTAAGGATTGGTAACTACGTGTTTCCCTCGGACCTAATAGTATTGGAATCGCAAGGATTGGATATGATATTAGGCATGGATTGGTTATCGAAGTATGAAGGGAACATTGAATGCGCTAGTAAGTCGATTTTGCTTACCACCCCAGAAGGAAGAAGGATCAAGTATGTATCCCGGCATGTGCCGAAGAGGACTCAGGTGAATTCTTTATCAGGAGTTGTATGGGAGGAAGTACCAGTGGTGAAGGATTTCCCTGACGTATTTCCAGAGGAGTTGCCAAGCATGCCACCGGATAGAGACATTGAGTTTTTGATTGAGCTTTTGCCAGGCACGGGGCCAATATCTAAGAGACCGTACAGGATGCCCGCAAAGGATTTGGAGGAGATTAAGAAGCAGATTAAGGAGTTGCTGGATAAAGACTATATTCGCCCAAGTCCTTCACCTTGGGGATCGCCAGTGCTTCTAGTGGAGAAGAAGGATGGATCGTCAAGGATGGTTGTTGATTATTGAGGACTGCATGAAGTGACCATAAAAAACAAGTACCCACTACCGATGATCAATGATCTGTTTGACCGCTTACAAGGAGCTAAGGTATTTTCCAAGATCGATCTGCGGTCAGGATACCATCAGTTGAAGATTCGAGAGCAGGATATACCTAAGACGGCTTTTACCACTAGGTATGGGCTGTACGAGTATACTGTTATGTCATTTGGTCTGACTAACGCACCTGCCTATTTCATGAACCTGATGAACAAGGTGTTTATGGAGTTTTTGGATAAGTTCGTCGTGGTGTTCATTGATGATATTTTGGTCTACTCCAAGAATGAAGAGGAGCATAAGGAACATTTGCGTTTGGTACTTGAGAAGCTCAGAGAACATCAATTATACGCCAAGTTCAACAAATGTGAGTTTTGGTTGAAGGAAGTTGGATTCCTCGGACATGTTATATCCGGAGAAGGAATAGCAGTAGACCCCACCAAAGTCGACACTGTGACAAACTGGGAATCACCCACATCAGCTGGAGAGATCCGGAGTTTTCTTGGACTTGTAGGATACTACCGGAGATTCATTGAGAATTTCTCGAGGATTGCTAAGCCCATGACGGAGCTGTTGAAGAAGGACACCAAGTTCAACTGGACCGAGGAATGTGAAGCTAGTTTCCAAGAGTTGAAGAAACGTTTGGTTACATCACCAGTGTTGATTCTGCCAGATCAGCGCAAGGATTATGAAGTATACTGCGACGCTTCTCGTCGAGGACTTGGAGCAGTGCTTATGCAGGAAGGAAGAGTTGTTTCATATGCTTCATGACAGCTTAAACCCCATGAGATGAATTACGCTACGCATGATTTGGAGTTAGCAGCCGTAGTACATGCGTTGAAGACATGGAGTCATTTTCTCATCGGAAACCACTGTGAGGTGTACACGGATCACAAGAGTTTGAAATACATCTTCACGCAGAAGGAGTTGAATCTCAGGCAAAGGAGATGGTTGGAGCTCATAAAGGATTATGATATGAGATTGCATTATCACCCCGGAAAGGCTAACGTAGTAGCAGATGCGTTGAGCCGCAAGAGCCATGTCAACACACTCATGACCGGAGAGTTACCGAAGGAATTAGCCGAGGATCTTCGCGAGCTATGTTTGGAAATAGTTCCGAGAGGCTATGTTGCAGCATTGGAGATACAGTCTACTCTGATGGATAAGATCAGAGAAGCTCAGAAGACGGACAAGGAGATTGCCGGAATAAAGTAAAGGATGAGCAAATAAAAAGCCAAGGGATTTCGTGAGGACGAGCACGATACCTTATGGTTTGAGGACCGCGTTTATGTGCCTAATGACCCGGAGATCAGGAAGTTGATTCTGCAGGAGGCTCATGACTCGCCGTATTCGATTCACCCAGGAAATACCAAGATGTATTTGGATTTGAAGGATACTTTCTAGTGGACCGGAATGAAGAAGGATATTGCGGAGTATGTAGCAGTTTGTGATGTATGTCAGAGAGTGAAGGCAGAGCATCAGAAGCCAGCAGGATTGCTACAGCCATTGCCGATACCCGAATGGAAGTGGGATAAACTAGGCATGGATTTTATCACGGGATTGCCCAGGACTCGTTCAGGCTATGACTCAATATGGGTTGTAGTCGATCGTTTGACGAAGGTAGCTCATTTCATCCCAGTGAAGACCACTTATACCAGTGCTAAGTTGGCAAAGATATACATGACTAGAATCGTATGTCTGCATGGATTTCCGAGGAGCATTGTATCAGATAGAGGAACCCAGTTTACCTCAAAGTTCTGGCATCAGTTACATGAAACTTTGGGTACCAGGCTAGAATTCAGTACAGCCTTTCATCCACAGACAGATGGACAGACCGAGAGAGTCAATCAGATTCTGGAGGACCTGCTGAGAGCTTGTGCGCTAGATTATGGATCTAGTTGGGACGATAACTTGCCATATGCAGAGTTCTCTTACAACAACAGTTATCAATCCACTTTGAAGATGGACCCTTTCGAAGCTTTGTACGGAAGGAGGTGTAGAACACCATTGTTATGGGACGAAGTTGGAGACCGCCAGTTGTTTGGACCAGATTTGATTAAGGAGTCTGAACAGAAGGTGAAGTTGATTCGCGATAGGCTCAAGGTAGCCCAATCCAGACAGAAGAGCTATGCGGATTCAAAACGTAAGGAGACAGTTTACGAAATCGGAGACAGAGTTTATCTTCGTGTATCTCCACTTCGGGGAGTTAAGCGCTTTGGAGTTACGGGAAAGTTAGCGCCACATTTTGTAGGACCATACAAAGTTCAATGGAGCCACCATACCGAGGATGAAGCCACCTGGGAGCGAGAGGAAGATCTACGGAAGGACCACCCTCACCTATTTTCTAGCCAACCGAATCTCGAGGGCGAGATTCATCTTAAGGAGGGTAGGTTTGTAACATCCCAAATTTTCAATTTGGAATGTTATACATTAGATCATCATTGCATATCATATTTTATTGCATTTTTGGTTTGATCCTAGAAATTCTACGCAACTCAAGGACCCACCGAGAGAGTTGGGGATTTCATTATTTTCATATTTGGGTTTTCTCAAATTTTGAAAATAGGATCATTTGATTTTATTTATTTTATCTTAAATTATTTCATTTATAAAAATAAGAGAGAGGGAATAAAATGACTTTCCCAAAAATAAGAAATATTGAGGATTTAATAAAAAAATCAAATCTTATTTTATTTGGAGTTTTGCTATTTTATTTGAATTTAGGAAAATTGCACGTTTTTCAAAATTGCATTTTAGGGCCAAGAAATTGTTCATCTTGTTCTAAATATTTTATTTAGACGGTGAAAAATTTATTTTGGCATTTTTAGAATTTTATTTTATTTTCTAGAATTTTTCTTAGTCTCGGCGGAATTGTTTTTTTTTAAACTCCCGCGCGCCCGACTGGGCCGAAGCCCAGCCGAACCACGCCGGCCCGCCCGCGCCACCGCCTCCCGCCACCGTCTCCGGATCGGAGGCCGCCGCCGCCGCCCGAGTCCGGGAGGAGCACGCCTCCCGAGGCGCCCCCTTCCCCAAGCCGCGCCCCCTCCTTAAATTGCCGCCGCCGCCGCCCCTCACCCCGCCACCGAACCCGCAGCCACGCCGCCTCCCGTCGCCCCGTCGGAGCCGCCGGACTTCGCCGGAGCCCCGAGCCGAGGTAGTCGCCCGCTGCCTGGTTTTCTGAAGAAAACCGATTCGGTTTTTTAGAAAACCCTAGGTTTTTTAGATCGTTTTTTCCGGTTTTCTTATTTAGCGAGCGTTCGCTCGTTCGTTCGTTTTAACGAACGCGTTCATCGTTTAGTTACAGTTAACGAACGTCCGTTCGTTAAACTGTTCATCGGTTTTTCTTTTTCTCGGATTTTCCGCGATTATTTCTGATCGCGATTTCCGATCTGTTTTTCGTTTTGGTTTAACTTTTCGCTCGTTTGTCGGAATCAGACGATTCAAGTGCCTAGAGTTTCGTCTCGAAACCCTCTTTCTGTTTAATGAACTCAAACAAGTTTTTGCTACTGTAAAATTTGACTTAGGTCCAGATTAGTAAATGAAGCTTGTTTCTTTCGCCGTTTGACTTTCGTTGCTTCGTTTGATTTGATTCTTTTTGCAAACCGGAGTTCTTAAGTTGAACTTTCTGGTTAGATCTCTTATTTGAGTTTTACCTGTGCATTAGACGAGTACTTATTGTATGCTTGTTTGTTTGCGATAGAGTACCCGGAGTGCGCCGCTTGCTCCTTCGAATCCCTAGGTTTCACGGATCATCAGCAAGGCAAGTAACACTTTGATCATACCTCTTTTCATACCCAGTTTTATTGCATTAGATCAATCCTCAAACAATTGCATGATTAGGATCGGATTAAATTGTGGGTTGGGAAGTAGCTGATGAGGTAGAACCTATTGCCCTGTTTATTACCAAACCCTTGGGAGTTACTTCTACGTTTGCTTATATTGCTATGCTATGCTAGTAGACGTGGATTGGGTGAGTGTATCCATGACAGATGTGAGATTGTTAATTAATGGTTCAATTTAAGGTGGCTACGTAAACACACATCTGGGTGGATTGAGGCACCTGTGTATTCCAGCGATTGCCTGTTTTTGATGGACCGCCACCCAGGCTCAAAGGGATCATGAGATTATTCATGCTAGAAACTTCCGTGTGCAGCCACAAGCTATTATGGGCTCTAGCATAGTTGATTAAGTTGTGTGAACTCTTAAAGTGGTAGACTAGCAGATGTAGGGGTTATAGGTGGTACTGTCTACCCTATCGTAAGGTGCAAACGCTTCTGAAAGACTATGTCTCGGTCATCCGTTTCTCAAACATCATGTAGTGCGAGAATCCCAATGGAGGAGATCGAGTCTTGTGGGGAAAAGTGCGCAAACCTCTGCAGAGTGTATAAACTAATCATGGTTAGCCGTGTCCCCGGTTATGGACAACTTGAGTATCTAGTACTTGGATTATCATGTGAATCTCATCAAGTTACTTTAATTAATTTTGTTGGGATTAATGTTGAAACTTAATTGGGATTGAGATGGTGTCACCCATTCTCAATGTTTAACAACCACCATGATAGTTAAATAAAATTTATTCCTTTGCAGTAGGGAAAAATTGGCTTTTTCGCAAAACTGTAACCATAGAGCTTTCCACCAGCCAAATATGCATGTAGTATAGCATTATTCTGTTCATTACCCTCTATGTGTTACATTGCCAGCATATTCCATGTGCTGACCCGTTTTCGGGCTGCAACGTTTCATGTTGCAGACTTTTCAACGACGAGTAAGGTGCCTTAGGTCATGGTTCTATACTCAATGATGCCGTTGGAGTTGATGGACTCACTTATCTTCCAAGTCTTCTTCTGTTATCGTTTTTAGATGGCCTTAAGCCATATTTATTGTATTAAGTTCTCTTTTGAGACATTCGATGTAATAAGTGTGTGATTGCTACTCTGTTATAAATCCTTCGAGTACTGTGCGTGTCAGCATTACTGATCCAGGGATGACACTGATGCACAGAGACTTGACCGTCTGAGGTCTGGTCGCTACATCTAAATACTAATTGGGTGATTTAGCCCGAACTGAGGAATAAAAACTGGATCTTCTCTAACCACGTGACTACAAAGTTCGATTGATGACCCACAAGTATAGGGGATCAATTGTAACTCTTTCCAATAAGTAACAGTGTCGAACCCAACGAGGAGCAGAAAGAAATGACAAGTAGTTTTTAGTAAGGTAATGTCTGCAAGTGCTGAAATTGTAATTAACGGGTAGTTTGATAGCAAGATAATTTGTAATGAGCAAGTAGCGATAGTAGCAATAAGTATGCAGCAAGGTAGCCCAATCCTTTTGAGGCAAATGGCAGGCCAAAACGGTCTCTTATGATAAGCAAAGCGTTCTTGAGGGTACACGGGAATTTCATCTAGTCACTTTCATCATGTTGGTTTGATTTGTGTTCGCTACATTGATAATTTGATATGTGGGTGGACCGGTGCTTAGGTGCTGTTCTTACTTGAAAAAACCTCCTACTTATGATTAACCCTCCCGCAAGCATCCACAACTATGAGAAAAGTATTAAGAATAAATTCTAACCATAGCATTAAACTCTAGGATCCAATCGGTCCCTTACGGAATAGCGCATAAACGGGGGTTTAAGTTTCTGTCACTCTCGCAACCCATCATCTAATTGCTACTCCACAATGCATTCCCTTAGGCCCATAATATGGTGAAGTGTCATGTAGTCGACGCTCACATGACACCACTAAGGGAATCACAACATACATACTATCAAAATATTGAACACATATCAAATTCACATGATTACTTGCAACATGATTTCTCCCGTGACCTCAAGAACAAAAGTAACTACTCACAAATGATAAACATGTTCATGATCAGAGGAGTATTAAATAGCATAATGGATCTGAACATATAATCTTCCACCAAATAAACCATATAGTAATCAACTACAAGATGTAATCAACACTACTAGTTACCCACAAGCAACAATCTATAGTTCCGGTAACAAGATTGAATACAAGAGATGAACTAGGGTTTGAGATGAGATGGTGCTGTTGAAGATGTTGATGGAGATTGCCCTCCCCAAGATGGGAGAGTTGTTGGTGATGACGATGATTTCCCCCTCCGGGAGGGAAGTTCCCCTGGCGGAATCGCTCCGCCGGAGGGCAAAAGTGCGCCTGCCCAAGTTCCGCCTCGAGACGGCGGTGGTCCGTCCTGAAATCCCTTCTCCTTTTTTTCTAGGTAAAAATGACTTATATACCATAAGATGGGCACCGGAGGTGGGCCGAGGAGGGCACAACCCACCAGGGCGCGCCTGGGCTCCCTAGCGCGCCCAGGTGGGTTGTGCCCACCTGGTGGGCCCCCTTGATGTCTACTACACAACCTTCTTCTTGTAGACGTTGTTGGGCCTCCAAGTGCAGAGGTTTGTAGGACAGTAGCAAATTTCCCTCAAGTGGATGACCTAAGGTTTATCAATCCGTGGGAGGTGTAGGATGAAGATGGTCTCTCTCAAGCAACCCTGCAACCAAATAACAAAGAGTCTCTTGGGTCCCCAACACACCCGATACAATGGTAAATTGTATAGGTGCACTAGTTCGGCGAAGAGATGGTGATACAAGTGCATTATGGATGGTAGATATAGGTTTTTGTAATCTGAAAATATAAAAACAGCAAGGTAACTAATGATAAAAGTGAGCACAAACGGTATTGCAATGCGTTGAAACAAGGCCTAGGGTTCATACTTTTACTAGTGCAAGTTATCTCAACAATAATAACATAATTGGATCATATAACTATCCCTCAACATGCAACAAAGAGTCACTCCAAAGTCACTAATAGCGGAGAACAAACGAAGAGATTATTGTAGTTTACGAAACCACCTCAAAGTTATCCTTTCTAATCGATCTATTCAAGAGTCCGTAGTAAAATAACATGAAGCTATTATTTCCGTTCAATCTATCACAGAGTTCATACTAGAATAACACCTTAAGATACAAATCAACCAAAACCCTAATGTCACCTAGATACTCCAATGTCACCTCAAGTATCCGCGGGCATGATTATACGATATGCATCACACAATCTCAGATTCATCTATTCAAACCAACACAAAGAACTTCAATGAGTGCCCCAAAGTTTCTACCGGAGAGTCAAGACGAAAACGTGTGCCAACCCCTATGCATAAGTTCACATGGTCACTGAACCCGCAAGTTGATCACCAAAACATACATCAAGTAGATCACGCGATATCCCATTGTCACCACAGATAAGCACATGCAAGACATACATCAAGTGTTCTCAAATCCTTAAAGACTCAATCCGATAAGATAACTTCAAAGGGAAAACTCAATCCATTACAAGAGAGTAGTGGGGGAGAAACATCATAAGATCCAACTATAATAGCAAAGCTCGCGATACATCAAGATCGTGCCGAATCAAGAACACGAGAGAGAGAGAGAGAGAGAGATCAAACACATAGCTACTGGTACATACCCTCAGCCCCGAGGGTGAACTACTCCCTCCTCGTCATGGAGAGCGCTGGGATGATGAAGATGGCCATCGGTGAGGGACCCCCCCTCCGGCAGGGTGCCGGAACAGGGTCCCGATTGGTTTTTGGTGGCTACAGAGGCTTGCGGCGGCAGAACTCCCGATCTATTCTGCTCCTCGATGTTTTTAGGGTATATGGATATATATAGGCAAAAGAAGTCGGTAAGGGGAGCCACGAGGGGCCCACGAGGGTGGGGGGCGCGCCCAGGGGGGCAGGCGCGCCTCCCTGCCTCGTGGCCACCTCGAAGCTTCTCTGACTTCAGCTCCAAGTCTCCTGGATCACGTTCGTTCCAAAAATCACGCTCCCGAAGGTTTCATTCCGTTTGGACTCCGTTTGATATTCCTTTTTTGCGAAACACTAAAACAAGGAGAGAAAAAACAAAAACTGGCACTGGGCTCTGGGTTAATAGGTTAGTCCCAAAAATAATATAAAAGTGCATAGTAAAGCCCATTAAACATCCAAGATGGATAATATAATAGCATGAATACTTCATAAATTATAGATACGTTGGAGACGTATCACCCCTCTGGTAGTTATTTGCTCCAATAATTCTTAAATATTCCATAAAATATCTCCGTGAAGTTTCAGCTTGTTTGGAGTTGTGCAGGATTAGCCTAACGTAGCTTTTTCAGGTCCAGATTTCCAGCTGCCGGAATTCTCCCTCTTGGTGTGTACCTTACAAATTATGAGAGGAAAGACATTAGAATTACCCCAAAAAGCATTATTATGGATAAAAAATTATAAATAACAGTAAGAAAACATGATGCAAAATGGACGTATCAACTCCCGCAAGCTTAGACCTCGCTTGTCCTCAAGCGAAAACCG
This sequence comes from Aegilops tauschii subsp. strangulata, assembly GCF_002575655.3. Lineage (NCBI taxonomy): Eukaryota > Viridiplantae > Streptophyta > Magnoliopsida > Poales > Poaceae > Aegilops > Aegilops tauschii. The sequence continues at coordinate 396,519,579 of NC_053037.3, forward strand.
AGATCGAAAAACATGTCCACGTGCTTTGAGAGAGAGGTGTCGATAAAAACAAAATACGGACATAGAGGCATCATGTTGATTATTATAACAACAACAAATTTAAACATAAGACTCTTATCATAGAACTTTTATCATACACCTCTCATGAATAAGTAACAGTTCATCACATAATCGAAGTATGAAGCAAAAACTCTATTAAAAACCAACAAACTATGTTCTCAATCAACTTTGCAACTACAATTCATCATCTTTTCAGGAAGAGCCACGTGTCAGAGCCTTTAGGCAAGTCCACATACTCAACCATCATATAGTCTTCTATGATTGCTAACACTCACCTTGTACACATGATCTAAACGTTTCAACCGGACACATAGAAAGATAGGGGCTTATAGTTTCGCCTCCCAACATACTCACCTCAAGGGTGATGTCAACAATAATAACTCATGCTCTCTATATTCAACTGGACATATGTGCCTAGATCTTTCCTCACCACATGATGCTTGCCAAAAGAGAAAAATAAAAGGGAATAGAACGTAAACTTTGACTCTTTGCATAAAAGTAAATACATGAAAGTAAAAGATATGCCCTTCACAGAGGGAAGCAGAGGTTGCCATGCGCTTATTTGTTTGCATGCTCAATCCCTTAGTGCAAGAGAACGTCATGTTGTATTGCCCCTTAAGATGACAACCTTTATTATGCAGTCTGTCGCTTTTATTCTTTGTCATCCAAGTTCGTACAATGCTCAATTTTCTCTTACCCTAAATGATATCACATATTTAGAAGCAATTTTTATTGCATTTTTGCACCGATGAAAACTTACTTGAGGGATCTTGCTCAATCCCTAGGTAGGTATGGTGGACACTTGAAAAAGATTTGGGTTTAAGGGTTTTTGGAAGCACAAGTAGTATCTCTACTTGGTGTGGAATTTTTGGCTAGCAAAGATAGGGGCAAGCACCACATGTTGAAGGATCTATGACAATATGACTTCTATGTGAATATAAACAAACATAAACCATTAAGTTGTCTTCCTTGTCCAAGGTCAACAATTTTGGCATATAATATTTTGATGAGGGCTCACAATCACAAAAGATTTCTAGGATAGTATATTTATATGTGAATCTTCTCTTCCCTTATTAATTCTTTCATGAGTTGCATCATTGACTAATGCTATGTTTGTCAATCTCTAATAAAATTTTCTACTTATACTTTACCTTATGTGGTGCCATCACCTACCATAGGATTAGTATATGATCTATTGATTTGTTTCCTTTCTTTATTTATTTCTTTTCTCTTTTTCTTTCGTTTCTTTTCTTTTCTTTATTTGCAACATGAAAGTAAAGAAAGCAAAAACTCAAAGTAAACTTTATTATATAACTTGCACACGATTACAATGATAGATCACTAAGAAAACTCTCAAATAAGAAAGGATCAAACTAACTTCATTTCATCTAAAGCAAACAGATCGAATTAAGATAAGTAAAAGCAAAAAGATAGTGGGATGATACGATACCTGGGCACCTCCCCCAAGCTTGGCGGAAGCCAAGGGGAGTGCCCATACGCGATACTCAGTTCTCCTTTGGTGGTGAAGAAGATGGTGGTGGTGAAGAAGCGATCCCATCCTTAAGGATCAAGAGATTCTCCAACCGACGGATGACGCTCCGGAGATAGGTGATATGCTCTTGATGCAAAATATTTTCGCGAGTGAGATACTTATTTTGTATGCGAACTATTTCAATGACGCGAAAAGCTTCAATCTCAGCAGGAGTAAGGTGAGTAAGGTGAGTAAGGTAGGGCTTAAGGATATCTTCTTCCTCCTTTTCGGCCAGCAGTGCTTGCGCTGCCACCGGGGATGGATCTACGGTAGCTTCCTTGCCCTTGTTTCCCTTGACGGCGTCCGTAGGCTCCTCCCTCTTCGCCTCGATCTTCATCAGCCAAGCATCTTCTTCCATGTTGTTGGAGGAGCAGGAAGACATGATGCCTGGCTTGATAAATCTGACCGGAAATAGCAAGAAAAGAGAACAGAGGATTTCTTCGCGATATGGTGGTTAACAGGTTCGAGAAGTATATATAGATTTTTTAATCTTGGAGGACAAGCATACAGAAGAAAAACGGAGTACGGGAGGTGTCCCAGGTGGGCACAACCCACATGTTCCCACCAGGGGACGCTTCCTGGAAGTTTCTTTATTTCCAAAATTCTAAAATATTCCAAAACTGATAAAAATTATTTTTGCGGATTTTTCGGAGTCCGTTTACTTACCGTATCACGTACCTCCTTATTTTCACGATTCTGGAGTGTTCCGGAAGGACTCTTTTATGTGTTCTTCCGGTGTCAAAGTTTGGATAATATTACTTTCAACATTAATAGGCATACCTAAGATATAATGCTTTACTCATTGCCCATTGACAACCTTCGGGTTAGTACCTTCGGAATTATTTATTTTGATGGCTCCAGACCGGTAAACCTCCTCGATAACATATGGGCCTTCCCATTTTGAGAGGACCTTTCCTGCAAAGAATCTAAAACGAGAGTTGTACAAAAGAACATATTCTCTGACTTTAAACTCACGCTTTTGAATTCTCTTTTCATGCCATCTTTTAACTTTTTCTTTGAATAATTTTGCATTTTCATAAGCTTGGGTTCTCCATTCATCTAATGAGCTTATATCAAATAACCTCTTTTCACCAGCAAGTTTGAAATCATAGTTGAGTTCTTTAACTGCCCAATATGCTTTATGTTCTAACTCAAGAGGCAAATGACAAGATTTTACATAAACCATTTTATAAGGATACATGCCCATATGATTTTTATATGTTGTTCTATAAGCCCAAAGTGCTGATCTAATTTCTTAGACCAATTCTTCCTGGACTTATTGACAGTCTTTCGCAAAATTAATTTTATTTCTCTATTGCTAAGTTCAACTTGACCACTAGACTGAGGTTGATAGGGTGATGCAATTCTATGATCAACATCATACTTGGCAAGCATTTTACGGAAAGTACCATGAATAAAGTGTGAACCACCATCAGTCCTTAAATATCTAGGGACTCCAAACCTTGGGAAAATAACTTCCTTAAGCATTTTAATAGAGGTGTTGTGATCAGCACTACTGGTTGGAATAGCTTCTACCCATTTAGTAACATAATCAACAACAACCAAAATATGTGTATACCCATTAGAGGAAGGAAAAGGTCCCATGTCATAAAATCCCCATACATCAAATGGTTCAACAGCAAGTGAATAATTCATAGGAATTTCTTGACGCTTACCGGTATTACCTATTCTTTGGCATTCATCACAAGAAGAGTCATACTTACAGGCATCCTTGATGAGAGTAGGCCAATAAAATCAGACTGCAATACCTTATGAGCAGTTCTATCTCCAGCATGATGCCCTCCATAAGCTTCAGAGTGACATTTCCGTAGGATTTATCCCTGTTCATGCTCAGGTACACTACATCTAATAATACCATCTACTCCTTCTTTATAAAGATGTGGGTCATCCCAAAAGTAATGTCTTAAATCATAGAAGAATTTTTTCTTTTGTTGGTATGTAAAGCTAGGTGCTAAATATTTAGCAACAATGTAATTAGCATAGTCAGCATACCAAGGAGTACTATTAGCAACATTTATTGCAGCTAACTACTCATCAGGAAAACTATCATCAATAGGTAGTGGGTCATCAAGCACATTTCCAAGCCTAGACAAGTTATCAGCTACGGGGTTCTCAACTCCTTTTATATCAATGATATGTAAATCAAATTCTTGTAACAAGAGAATCCAACAAATAAGTCTAGGTTTAGCATCTTTCTTTTCCATAAGATATTTAATAGCAGCATGGTCTGTGTGAACAGTTACTTTGGAATCAACAATATAGGATCTAAATTTATCACAAGCAAACACCACTGCTAAGAATTCTTTTTCAGTAGTAGCATAATTTCTTTGAGCACTGTCTAGAGTTTTACTAGCATAATGAATAACATTCAATTTCTTATCAACTCTTTGTCCTAGAACAACACCAACAGCATAATCACTAGCATCACACATAATTTCAAAAGGCAAGTTCCAATCAGGTGGTTGAGCAATAGGTGCAGAAATTAAGGCTTTCTTGAGTGTTTCAAAGGCTTCTAAACAATCATCATCAAACACAAAGGGAATATCCTTTTGCAAAAGACTAGTAAGAGGCCTAGAAATTTTAGAGAAGTCTTTGATAAATCTCCTATAGAAACCAGCATGACCTAGGAAACTACGAATACCTTTGATGTCCTTGGGACATGGCATTTTCTCAATTGCATCAACCTTAGCTTCGTCCACTTCAATACCTCTTTCAGAAATTTTATGACCCAAGACAATGCATTCATTAACCATAAAGTGGCACTTCTCCCAATTCAAGACAAGATTTGTTTGTTCACATCTCTGCAAAACTCGATCCAGATTTCTTAAACAATCATCAAAAGACTTCCCATAAACAGAAATGTCATCCATGAAAACCTCAACAATCTTTTCACAAAAATCAGAGAATATAGCAGTCATACATCTTTGAAAGGTAGCAGGTGCATTACATAAACCAAAAGGCATACGTCTATAAGCATAGGTTCCAAAGGGACAAGTAAAAGTGGTCTTTTCTTGATCAGGTTGAGAAACAGGTATTTGTGAAAAGCCAGAGTATCCATCAAGGAAGCAAAAGTGTGTGTGCTTAGATAATCTTTCAAGCATGTGATCAATAAAAGGCAAAGGGTAATGATCTTTTCTAGTTGCTTTGTTTAATTATCTATAATCAATTACCATTCTATAGCCTGTAACAATTCTTTGTGGAATAAGTTCATTCTTATCATTAGGAACAATAGTAATACCTCCTTTCTTAGGGACACAATGAACATGACTTACCCATCTACTATCAGCTATAGGATAAATTATACCTGCTTCCAGAAGTTTTAATATTTCCGTTCTTACCACCTCTTCCATCTTCGGATTTAACCGACGTTGGTGATCAACAACTGGTTTAGCATCGGGTTCCATATTAATTTTGTGCTGACATAGAGTGGGACTAATGCCCTTTAAATCATCAAGAGTATATCTAATAGCAGCTCGGTGCTTCCTTAGAACTTTCAATAATCTTTCTTCTTCATGTTCTGAAAGGTTATCACTGATAATAACAGGATATATCTTCTTTTCATCAAGGTAAGCATATTTCAAAATGTCGGGCAATTGTTTTAATTCAAACACAGGATCACCTTTAGGTGGAGGAGGACCTCCTAGAGTTTCAATAGGAAAATTGTGTTTAAGTAGAGGATGTTGTTCAAAGAAAATCTTATCTATTTCATTTCTTTCATGCATATGTAAATCATTTTCATGGTCTAGCAAATATTGTTCTAAAGGATCAGTAGGTGGCACAGCAATAGAAGCAAGACCAATTAATTCATCCTTACTAGGCAATTCTTTTTCATGAAGTTTTCTACTAAACTTGGAAAAATTAAACTCGTGAGACTCATCACCAAAACTAACACCGACAGTTTGTTTCTTACAATCTATCTTAGCATTAACTGTGTTCAAGAAAGGTCTACCAAAAATAATGGGACATAAGTCATCTTGTGGGGAACCAAGAATAAGGAAATCAGTAGGGTATTTTATTTTCCCACACAAGACTTCAACATCTCTAACAATCCCAATTGGTGATATGGTGTCACTATTAGCAAGTTTAATAGTAACATCTATTTCTTCTATCTCAGCAGGTGCTATGTCTTTCATAATTTCTCGATATAAAGTGTAAGGAATAGCACTCACACTAGCACCCATGTCACATAAACCATGATAACAGTGATCTCCTATTTTAACTGAGATGACAGGCATGCCAACAATAGGTCTATGATTATCTCTTTTATCAGGTTTAGCAATTCTAGCAGCTTCTTCATAGAAATAAATAACATGCCCATCCATGTCTTCTTCCAAGAGATCTTTAACCATAGCTATGCTAGGTTCTACTTTAATTTGTTCATCGGGTTGAGGTGTTCTAACAAAGCTTTTGTTAACCATAGTTGAAACTTTAGCATGTTCCTTTTCCTAACAGGGAAAGGTGGTTTCTCAATATAAGCAGAAGGGACAACTGGATCAACATTATAAAGTATGGTTTCTTCCTTAATTGGTACTGGGTTTTTAATTTCTTATTTCATAGGTGGGTGATATTTAAACCACTTCTCTTTAGGGAGTTCAACATGAGTAGCAAATGATTCACAAAAGGATGCTACTATCTCAGAGTCAAGCCCGTATTTAGTGCTAAACTTTTGAAAAGCATCGGTATCCATAAATGATTTAACAGAATCATACTTAAGTTTAATACCCGACTCTTTACCTTCGTCGAGTTCCCAATCTTCAGAGTTGCGTTTAATTCTTTCCAAAAGATCCCACCGGAATTCAATAGTCTTCTTCATAAAAGAACTAGCACACGAAGTATCAAGCATGGTTTGAGCATAAAAGTTCTGGATAATAATTTCTCTTGAGAGCTCATGATTCGGGCAGGAATATAACATTGACTTAAGCCTCCCCCAAGCTAGAGCGGTACTTTCTCCTTCACGAGGCCAAAAATTATATATATAATTTCGATCACGATGAACTAGATGCATAGGATAATTTTTTTGGTGGAACTCCAATTTCAATCGATTCCAATTCCATGATCCAATATCATCGCATAGCATATACCATGCCAATGCTTTTCCCTTCAAAGATAAAGGGAAAACCTTTTTCATCACCTCATCTCGGGGTAGACCTGCAAGCTTAAACAATCCACAAATTTGTTCCACATAAATCAAGTGCATATCAGGATGTTCTGTTCCATCTCCTGCATAAGGATTAGCTAGCAGTTGTTCTATCATACCCGAAGGAATTTCATATTCAATATTTTAAGTAGGTGCAGTAGGTTGAGGGGTAGCTAATTGTGGTTCCGGACGAGGTGAAGATACCCCGAACAAACCCCTCAAAGTATTGTTTTCCATAGTAACAAGTGACACTAAATTTCAGCACACTATATAAATGTTTCCTTACCGAATTCCACTTACCAAAGGCGCTTCACTCCCCAGCAACGGCGCCAGAAAATAGCCTTGATGACCCACAAGTATAGGGGATCAATTGTAGCTCTTTTCGATAAGTAAGAGTGTCGAACCCAACGAGGAGCAGAAGGAAATGACAAGTAGTTTTTAGTAAGGTAATGTCTGCAAGTGCTGAAATTTTAAGTAACGGGTAGTTTGATAGCAAGATAATTTGTAACGAGCAAGTAGCGATAGAGCAATAAGTATGCTGCAAGGTAGCCCAATTCTTTTGAGGCAAAGGACAGGCCAAAACGGTCTCTTATGATAAGCAAAGCGTTCTTGAGGGTACACGGGAATTTCATCTAGTCACTTTCATCATGTTGGTTTGATTTGTGTTCGCTACTTTGATAATTTGATATGTGGGTGGACCGGTGCTTAGGTGTTGTTCTTACTTGAACAAACCTCCTACTTATGATTAACCCTCCCGCAAGCATCCGCAACTACGAGAAAAGTATTAAGAATAAATTCTAACCATAGCATTAAACTCTAGGATCCAATCGGTCCCTTACGGAATAGTGCATAAACTGGGGTTTAAGTTTCTGTCACTCTCGCAACCCATCATCTAATTGCTACTCCACAATGCATTCCCTTAGGGCCAAAATATGGTGAAGTGTCATGTAGTCGACATTCACATGACACCACTAAGGGAATCACAACATACATACTATCAAAATATCGAACACATATCAAATTCACATGATTACTTGCAACATGATTTGTCCCGTGACCTCAAGAACAAAAGTAACTACTCACAAATGATAAACATGTTCATGATCAGAGGAGTATTAAATAGCATAATGGATCTGAACATATAATCTTCCACCAAATAAACCATATAGTAATCAACTACAAGATGTAATCAACACTACTAGTTACCCACAAGCACCAATCTATAGTTCCGGTAACAAGATTGAATACAAGAGATGAACTAGGATTTGAGATGAGATGGTGCTGTTGAAGATGTTGATGGAGATTGCCCTCCCCAAGATGGGAGAGTTGTTGGTGATGACGATGATTTCCCCCTCTGGGAGGGAAGTTCCCCCGGCGGAATCGCTCCGCCGGAGGGCGAAAGTGCTCCTGCCCAAGTTCCGCCTCGAGACGGCGGTGCTCCGTCCCGAAAGCCCTTCTCCTTATTTGTAAGTGCATCTAGTGCCCCTTAGTGATTTTGGTGTATTGAAGACTTATAGGTTAAGGGACTAATGTGTTTGTGAGTGTAAACAGGTCTATAAGTCTATGAGGAGTTTGGTATTTACAGAGAAAGTCGACCCCTAAAAATGAATGTCTTCAACTGAAGACTTTGGCTTTCTAAAGAGTTTGAAAGTGAAGAAATTGGTGTGACCGTGAAGACTTAATATTCATGTGAGGAATATGAAGCGCGAAGACTTTTGTTTTCATAGTTTCATTTCCTCTTTGTTGAGTCATAGGAAACATCGTACTGTTAAAGGGGGTCGAGGAAAAACTAAGGAAAAGTTTCCAAGTGATGCTCATCTCAAAATCCTACACCTACCCAATCCTTTCGAGTGAAGCCATTGGAAATCTCATACAGTTCAGTCAATTTCTTCAGTGACAGAGACGAAGATCTTCTGGTCTCTGAGGAATTTGTTCTGACTGAGGAGTTAGGAATTCACCAGTGCGGATTGCCTACAAGTGAGGAACATGATAGCCCTGAGGAATTTGATAGTCAACTTTCCGACCGTTGCTGTGCTATACGCCAGCTGTCCCAAAATATCTACCCACCTAACGGTCATATCATTGAAGGGCATCTATGTCTTATCATGTCGGGCTGCTCCCTAGGCTATAAATAGCCGCCCCCTACAACCACTAGCTGGTTGGCTGCTCTGAGAGAAACTGACACTTGTCAATTGTGAGCATCCCATCCTCCGAGGACTTTGAGCGAGAATCAAAGTGAGGAAAACCCAAACCCAAACACCTACAAACCCAAAGTGATTGAGCATCACTGAAGAGATTGTTCCTGTGTGGATCCGACGCTTGTTACCTTTGAAGACTGTGCATCTTCCAGACGGTTAGGCGTCATGGTCTAGAGCATCCAAGAGGAAATTGTGGATCGCCGAGTGACCGAGTTTGTGAAGGTTTGGAAGTCACCTGAAGACTTACCACCAGTGATTGGGCTTGGTCTGTGTGACCTTAGCTCAAGGAGATTACGGTGAGGACTGTGTGTCCTCAGGTTTAAATACCTAGCCGCTCCAACCAGTCGTACAACTGTCACAACAGTTGGAACTGGTCTACCAAATCACTGTCTTCACCGAGCTATCTGGTTCTATTTCCTCAACCCTTCCATTTCCTCATTATTGTGTTGTCAACCTGATCGTTACTGTTTGAAGACTTTGACTGAAGACTTTCTCAATTTCCTTAGTTCAATTTCTTCAGTCTGTTTGTCTTTAGCTTGCTTATCCTGTGTTATGCTTTCTGTACTCTGTATTTGCTTCCATTTCATCATGATGTCTATGCGTCTGTTCTGTTATGTATGCATCTGAGTACTTATTCCGCTACTAGTAGTTCTTTGCCTAGGAATTTCCTCACCCTGAAATTTCTTAGTAAAGAATTCATAAAAATCACCTATTCACCCCCCTCTAGTCAACTTAACGCACTTTCAATTGGTATCAGAGCGAGGTACTCCCTTGTTCTATGTGATTTTGGTTTAACCACCTGGAGTTTTAGTTATGTCGACTGCACGTATGATCAAGGTCTCTACTGGGTGTCATATGCTACCTCTTGAGCACTGCGTTGGTTTTCCCTTGAAGAGGAAAGGGTGATGCAGCAAAGTAGCGTAAGTATTTCCCTCAGTTTTTGAGAACCAAGGTATCAATGCAGTAGGAGGCTACGCGCGAGTCCCTCGCACCTACACAAAACAAATAAATCCTCGCAACCAACGCGATAAGGGGTTGTCAATCCCTACACGGTCACTTACGAGAGTGAGATATGATAGGATAATATTTTTGGTATTTTTGTGATAAAGATGCAAAGTAAAATAAAAGCAAAATAAAAAGCAAAGGAAATAACTAAGTGTTGGAAGATTGATATGATGAAGATAGACCCGGGGGCCATAGGTTTCACTAGTGGCTTCTCTCATGAGCATAAGTATTCTACGGTGGGTGAACAAATTACTGTTGAGCAATTGACAGAATTGAGCATAGTTATGAGAATATCTAGGTATGATCATGTATATAGGCATCACGTCCGAGACAAGTAGACCGACTCCTGCCTGCATCTACTACTATTACTCCACACATCGACCGCTATCCAGCATGCATCTAGAGTATTAAGTTCATAAGAACAGAGTAACGCCTTAAGCAAGATGACATGATGTAGAGGGATAAATTCATGCAATATGATAAAAACCCCATCTTGTTATCCTCGATGGCAACAATACAATACGTGCCTTGTTGCCCCTACTGTCACTGGGAAAGGACACCGCAAGATTGAACCCAAAGCTAAGCACTTCTCCCATTGCAAGAAAGATCAATCTAGTAGGCCAAACCAAACTGATAATTCGAAGAGACTTGCAAAGATAACCAATCATACATAAAAGAATTCAGAGAAGACTCAAATATTGTTCATAGATAAACTTGATCATAAACCCACAATTCATCGGTCTCAACAAACACACCACAAAAAGAAGATTACATCGAATAGATCGCCACGAGAGAGGGGGAGAACATTGTATTGAGATCCAAAAAGAGAGAAGAAGCCATCTAGCTAATAACTATGGACCCGAAGGTCTGAGGTAAACTACTCACACTTCATCGGAGAGGCTATGGTGTTGATGTAGAAGCCCTCCGTGATGGATGCCCCCTCCGGCGGAGCTCCGGAACAGGCCCCAAGATGGGATCTCGTGGGTACAGAAGGTTGCGGCGGTGGAATTAGGTTTTTGGCTCCGTATCTGATCGTTTGGGGGTACGTAGGTATATATAGGAGGAAGAAGTACGTCGGTGGAGCAACAGGGGGCCCACGAGGGTGGAGGGCGCGCCCTGAGGGGGTAGGCGCGCCCCCTACCTCGTGGCCTCCTGGAAGCTTCTCTTACGTAGGGTCCAACTCTCCTGGATCATGTTCGTTTCGAAAATCACGTTCCCGAAGGTTTCATTCCGTTTGGACTCCGTTTGATATTCTTTTTCTGCGAAACTCTGGAATAGGCAAAAAAAATAGCAATTCTGGGCTGGGCCTCCGGTTAATAGGTTAGTCCCAAAAATAATATAAAAGTGAATAATAAAGCCCAATAATGTCCAAAACAGAAGATAATATAGCATGGAGCAATCAAAAATTATAGATACGTTGGAGACGTATCATCCTACCTTCGACGGGACGGACTACCCCTACTGGAAGAATAAGATGCGGATGCATCTTGAGGCAATTGACAACGATCTCTGGTACATTGTGGAGAATGGCGTTCCCACTGTCTCACCTTCCTTGAATGCTGCTGATGTGAAGAGATTCAAGCAACTCGACTCTCAAGTGAAGAACATCATATGTGGCCATCTGAGCAAAGGGCAGTATGGCAGAGTGAGTGCTTTGGAGACAGCTAAGCTCATCTGGGATAGGCTGTCCAAGGTCAATGAAGGAGTCTCAACACAGTGTGGCTCTTGAGTTGACGTTCTTCGCAATCTCTTCAACCGCTTCAAAAGACTCGACAATGAAAATGTTCAGCAAACCTTAGATCGCCTCACTGACATTTCAAATGAGCTTCAAGCACTTGGTGCCACTGACATCACCTACCATGAAGTGGTGAAGAAATTGCTGAGATCGCTTGATTCCTCATTCGACACCCTTGCATTGATGATACAAGAACATGGGGATTACAAGTCACTTGATCCCGCTGATATCCTCGAGAGGCTGAAAACTCATGAGTTCCAGCTTGCTGAGAAGAGAGATCTCTATGGACCAAGCTATGGCAGATCACGCGCCCTGAAAGCCAAGGCAGTTTCTGAATCTGAAGGTGAGGATTCTGGTAGCAGCCTTGGTGATCCTGAAGAACTAAGCCAGGAGCTTGCAATGCTCATGAGGAAATTCCAGAAGTTCTCAAGGCGTGGTCGCTTTGGCAAATCCTCAAGAAGTGATGACGTAAGATCAGATCCCTCATCCCATGACTACAAGAAGAGAACTTGCCACAAATGCAAGAAACCTGGTCACTACATTCAAGATTGTCCTTTGTGGGAAAAGGAATCTAAGAAGAAGAAATACAAGGATTACAGTTCTGATGACTCAAAGAAGAAGAAGAAATCTTCAAAGTCCTCATCATCAGAATCCTCGAAGTCTTCATCTCACAAGAAGAACATCTCCAAAAAGGCTCGGGCATTCATTGGCAAGGAAATGGACTCTGAAGCTGAATCTGAGGAAAATGAGGAAGAGGAGGCATCTGAGGAGTCGGAATTTGGTGTGGCGAGCCTAGCCCTCGCTACTGCGTTCGTCAGCAAGTCCATCTTCAACTCTGAGGAGAATGGCTTCCCCAACAAGGCTGACGACGGCGATGATGACTATGCTCCCACCTATTGCTTCATGGCAAAGGGTGCCAAGGTACTCGAATATCCCTCCTCTAAATCAAGTGAGGATGAATCTGATGAAAACCTCAAGCCAAGCTACTCTAAACTTGCTAAGATTGTTGTGAAACAACAAAAGGCCTTTGAAAAGGTTCAAAATATGCTAGACAGAAGCGATGACCTGTTGGGTGAAGAAATGGATCGCACTCAAACCTTGACTGATAATCTTCAGAGACTTCAGTCGAAGTTTGATAACCTTCAGAGTCATCATAACACTCTCTTATCTGATCATGAGTAGCTTTCTTATGAATTCCTTCAAAGAAAGCAAGATCTTGAAAAGCTAAGGGAGAGTTATGAAGACCTTCAAAAGGAACGTGATTCATAGCTTGCTCGGCAGATCAACGCTGCTCAGGAAGAATTCATTCCACCATGTATGAAGTGCATTGAACGTGAATCTGCTAATTCTTCACCTGAAAGTTCAAATGCTTCTATTGCTGCAAATTCTTCAACTGTCTCTGCTATCACTAATTCCTCATCTGAGGATTCTGCTAGTATCAATGACGATGCAGGGCTGAAGGAATTGTATATGTCAGGCATGTACAAAAGCCTCAAAGGGCATCAGGCTCTTTGTGATGTGCTTAAAAAGCAGATCCTCAACAGGAACCCTAGGAAAGAGGGTATTGCATTTGATAGGAAACTCAATGCTGATGGGACATACTGGAAGCCTGAGCAGTATCCCAAAACCTCATGGGTTGCTGCAAAGGGACCTCCAGTAGATCCATCTACCTTATCTGGCTTTACATGTGAATCTCCTCATTCTTATGATGAGTCATTTGACTCCAACTATAAGCTATTCAAAAATCAGAATGGTGAAGTATTTTCTAGATATGTTGGCACTAACTGCATGAACGGTTCCCCTATGAAGAAAATCTGGGTTCCCAAAAGGTGCCTTGAAAGTCTTCAGGTGAATGTCATCATGACACCACCTGTGAAGAATAGGAACCCCAGATCAAATTCTTCATATGGACCAAATTCTTCATATGGATCCAAGTCCTCATATGGACCAAATTCCTCACGTGGATCAAATTCCTCAAATGGATCAAAGTCCTCATATGAACATCATCATGATAACACTTCTGTTTCGCAGGGAAGATCTAAGGGCTATGAATATGTGCACTATTCTTCAAACCATTATGTTCATAAGTCCTCGAAGAATTTCTCTGCTTATTCATATGCTTACCCTAACTCCTCTTATGTGAAACGGAGTGGACTGGCTTCTATGCCACCCTTCTCTTATGGAGCTCGCAGAATGATGAACTCTTTGCCACCCCTCCAGATGTGGGTGGTAAGAAAAGAACTAATCTCTTCTGCAGGGTCAGGTCTCCAGACGAGCTTAAACGTCTGAAGAATTTGCTGGAGACCTGAATATGCTTGAAAGGACACAAGCTAATCATGAAGAAATGAATTCTCATTTCTCACGTCCTCATGCAGCTTTATCCATTCTATTGCTGGATGAAATTGATCTAATGAATTTGATGTCATATTCTTCACTGATGAAGTATATGAGTTCGTAAGTTGCACTAATTCATCTGCAGGATGATCAACCCAAAGCCACTGAGTGGGTCCTCGACAGTGGATGTACAAATCACATGACTGGTGACAAGAGCTTACTGATGGATGCTCCACTATCTCCATCACATCTGAAGCATATCACCTACGCTGACAAAGGCAAAAGCAAGTGCAGGAAGTCTTCAAATGATTTTCCTCGAGGGCTTCAACCAACTTTGGTGTGAAGATCAAGCACATCAGAAGTGACAATGGAACTGAGTTCAAGAATACTGGTCTTGATGACTATCTTGATGAACTTGGTATTACTCATGAGTTATCTGCTCCCTATACTCCTCAGCAGAATGGCGTCATGGAGCGCAAGAACAAGACTCTTGTTGAGATGGCTCGCACTATGCTTGATGAATACAAGACACCTTGTCACTTCTGGATTGAGGCAATTGATACTGCATGCCACATCATCAACAGGATATATCTTCACAAATTCTTCAAAAAGGCCGCATATGAACTCCTCACTGACAAGAAACCCAATGTGAGTTATTTCAAAGTCTTCAGTGCTAAATGTTGGATTAGAGATCCTCATCACAATTCTAAATTTGCACCAAAAGCACATGAAGGTTTTATGCTTAGTTACGGAAAGGACTCGCACACCTACAAAGTCTTCAACACCATTCACCACAAGGTTGTTGAAACTGTAGATGTGCGGTTCGATGAAACTAATGGCTCGCAAAGAGAGCACCTACCTCCTGTGCTAGATGAAAAGTCACCTGAGGTAACTATCAAGTTCAAGGCTATTGAGGATGTCATTCCTACCGAAGAATCTGCTGAAGAAGTCATTCCAGATCGTGAAGAACATCATGCTGGTGCACCTGAAGAAAATGGCTCTGAAGAAAATGCTGAGCAAATTACTCGTCGTCAACCCGCTCATCCTCGCGTCGCAAATGAAGTGCAGATTGAGAAAATCATCAGTCACATCAACGCACCAGGTCCTCTCACACGCTCAAAAGCTTCACATTTGTCTAACTTTTGTGGGCACTTTGTTTTCGTCTCTATCACAGAGCCCACTAAGGTAGATGAGGCATTTCTGGAGCCTGAGTGGATTCAAGCTATGCAAGAGGAATTACATCAGTCCGAGCTCAACAATGTCTGGGAACTTGTCAAGCGACCAGACCCTCGCAAGAACAATATCATCAGCACCAAGTGGATCTACCGCAACAAGCAAGATGAAAATGGCCTTCTGGTAAGGAATAAGGCACGTCTTGTAGCTCAAGGCTACACATAGGTTAAAGGAATTGATTTCGATGAAACTTTTGTACCTGTTGCTAGACTTGAGGCTATTCGCATATTGCTTGCTTATGCTAACCATCATAATATCATCTTATATCAAATGGATGTGTAAAGTGCATTACTCAATGGTAAGCTTGAGGAAGAAGTATATGTTTCTCAACCCCCAGGTTTTGAAGACCCAAAGCATCCTGACAAAGTCTTCAGACTCAACAACGCCCTCTATGGCCTCAAGCAGGCCCCTCGGGCGTGGTATGATACTTTGAAGGAATTCCTCATGAAGAAAGGCTTCAAACCCGGTTCACTTGACCCAACTCTTTTTACCAAAACCTATGATGATGAATTATTCGTGTGCCAAATATATGTTGATGATATCATCTTTGGCTGTACTGACCAACGTTACAGCGATGAATTTGCCTATATGATGAGTGAAGAATATCAAATGTCTATGATGGGAGAATTGAAATTCTTCTTAGGTCTTCAAATTCGTCAACAGTGCAATGGCATCTTCATATCTCAGGAGAAATACCTCAAGGATGTATTGAGGAAATTCGGCATGCAAGATTGCAAAGGCGTCAAAATCCCTATGCCCACAAATGGCCATCTATGCACTGATGAAAATGGTATTGACTTTGATCAAAAGGTATACCGCTCCATGATTGGCTCTTTATTGTATCTATGTGCATCTAGGCCAGATATTATGCTTAGCGTTTGCATGTGTGCCCGTTTTCAAGCTACACCGATGGAATCACACCATAAGGCTGTGAAGCATATTCTTCGATATCTATCTCACACTCCAACACTTGGATTATGGTATCCCAAGGGCTCGGCTTTTGATCTCATTGGATATTCAGACTCTGACTATGCTGGTGATCGTGTGGACCGCAAGTCAACATCAGGCACATGCCATTTCCTTGGACGATCCTTGGTCTGTTGGTCCTCGAAGAAACAGAACTGCGTATCACTCTCTACTGCTGAAGCTGAGTACATTGCTGCTGGTTCGTGCTGTGCTCAATTGCTATGGATGAAGCAAACCCTCAAGGACTATGGCGTCAATGTGAAGAATGTGCCTCTCTACTGTGACAATGAGAGTGCCATCAAGATTGCTCATAACCCAGTTCAGCACTCGAAGACAAAGCACATTCAGATTCGTCATCATTTTCTTCGTGATCATGTGTTGAAGGGCGACATCTCTATCGAGCACGTGAAGACTGAAGAATAGCTAGCCGATATCTTCACAAAGCCCTTGGATGAGAAGAGATTTAGCAAGTTGCGGTGTGAGCTAAATATCTTAGAATCTTCGAATGTCCTTTGAAAAGGACACACATCCTAACCCTTATGCAAAATTGATGACTTAGATGTGCAACACACGAAGTAACATTTTTCTTCAATCAATGAAGACTAACCCTCTAAGTGTGAAGAAATTAATGAAGAATTTGATTCTCAGAGCCCTACAACAATTGTATGTGGCGTCTAAAATCATCATTCTTATACGGTGGGTCACGCCACCAACAAAAGTAGAAAATCTTCAATTTGAGTTTTTTTTTCAGTTTTTGAAATTCCTCAGTTGTTCAATTTCTTCAACTTTACAATGTCTTCACTCTTTCAGTCGTTGTTCTTCATTGACTATATATATATATATATATATATATATATATTTGAGTTTAAGTCCTCTACAGCATTCACTTATTGCTATTTCTTCAAGTTGTTTTTTCTGCTAAGTGAATTTGATCGGACCCTTCTGTTGGGGAACATAGTATTTCAAAAAATTCCTATGATCATGCAAGATGTATCTAGGAGAAGCATAGCAACGAGCGGGGAGAGTGTGTCCACCTACCCACATAGACCGAAAGCGGAAGCATTTAGTAACGCGGTTGATGTAGTCGAACGTCTTCGCGATCCAACCGATCCAAGTACCGAACGCACGGCACCTCCGCGATCTACACATGTTCATCTCGGTGATGTACCTCGAACTCTTGATCCAGTTGAGGCCGAGGGAGAGTTTCGTCAGCATGACAGCGTGGTGACGGTGATGATGCAGTTACCGGCGTAGGGCTTCGCGTAAGCACTACGACAATATGACCGAGGTGTGTGATGACCCACAAGTATAGGGGATCTATCGTAGTCCTTTTGATAAGTAAGAGTGTCGAAACCAATGAGGAGCAAAAGGAAATGACAAGCGGTTTTCAGTAAGGTATTCTCTGCAAGCACTGAAATTATCGGTAACAGATAGTTTTGTGATAAGGTAATTCGTAACAAGTAGCAAGTAACAAAAGTAAACAAGGTGCAGCAAGGTGGCCCAATCCTTTTTGTAGCAAAGGACAAGCCTGGACAAACTCTTATATAAAGGAAAACGCTCCCGAGGACACATGGGAATTATCGTCAAGCTAGTTTTCATCACGCTCATATGATTCGCGTTCGTTACTTTGATAATTTGATATGTGGGTGGACCAGTGCTTGGGTACTGCCCTTCCTTGGACAAGCATCCCACTTCTGATTAACCCCTCTTGCAAGCATCCGCAACTACAAAAGAAGTATTAAGGTAAACCTAACCATAGCATGAAACATATGGATCCAAATCAGCCCCTTACGAAGCAACGCATAAACTAGGGTTTAAGCTTCTGTCACTCTAGCAACCCATCATCTACTTATTACTTCCCAATGCCTTCCCCTAGGCCTAAATAATGGTGAAGTGTCATGTAGTCGACGTTCACATAACACCACTAGAGGAAAGACAACATACATCTTATCAAAATATCGAACGAATACCAAATTCACATGACTACTTATAGCAAGACTTCTCCCATGTCCTCAAGAACAAACGTAACTTCTCACAAATCATATTCATGTTCATAATCAGAGGGGTATTAATATGCATAAAGGATCTGAAGATATGATCTTCCACCAAATAAACCAACTAGCATCAACTACAAGGAGTAATCAACACTACTAGCAACCCACAGGTACCAATCTGAGGTTTTGAGACAAAGATCGGATACAAGAGATGAACTAGGGTTTGAGAGGAGATGGTGCTGGTGAAGATGTTGATGGAGGTTGACCCCCTCCCGATGAGAGGATCGATGGTGATGACGATGGTGATGATTTCCCCCTCCCGGAGGGATGTTTTCCCGGCAGAACAGCTCCGCCGGAGCCCTAGATTGGTTCTGCCCAGGTTTCGCCTCGAGACGGCGGTGCTTCGTCCCGAAAGCTTCCTCCTGATTTTTTCCAGGGTGAAATACTTCATATAGCAAAAGATGGGCACCGGAGGCCTGCCAGGGGCCCCACAAGACAGGGGGCGCGCCCAGGGGGTAGGGCGCGCCCCCACCCTCGTGGCCAGGGTGTGGGCCCCCTCTGGTTGATTCTTTCGCTAGTATTTTTTATTAATTCCAAAAAGTGCCTCCGGCAGTTTCAGGACTTTTGGAGTTGTGCAGAATAGGTCTCTAATATTTGCTCCTTTTTCAGCCCAGAATTCCAGCTGTCGGCATTCTCCCTCTTCGTGTAAACCTTGTAAAATAAGAGAGAAAAGGCATAAGTATTGTGACATAATGTGTAATAACAGCCCATAATGCAATAAATATTGATATAAAAGCATGATGCAAAATGGATGTATCAACTCCACCAAGCTTAGACCTCACTTGTCCTCAAGCGGAAGCCGATAACGAAAAATATGTTCACATGTTTAGAGATAGAGGTGTCGATAAAATAAAATATGGACATGAGGGCATCATGATCATTCTTATAACAGCAACATATATATATATATATATTGTCATCTAATTTCTTATGCTAAAGTAACAATCTATTCACAATGTCAAGTATGAATCAGAAACTTCATTGAAAACTAACAAACTATGATCTCGGTCATTGAAGCAATTGCAATTTATCATAAGATCGGAAAGAGTCAATATAAGAGCTTTTCAGCAAGTCCACATACTCAACTATCATTTAGTCTTTCACAATTACTAACACTCACGCAATACTTATGGGTATGGAGTTTTAATCGGACACAGAGAAAGATAGGGGCTTATAGTGTTGCCTCCCAACCTTTTACCTCAAGGGTAATGTCAACAATAATAGTTCATGATAACTTACATCCAATTGGATATATATATATCAGGATCTTTCCAACACAATGTGCTTGCCAAAGGATAAAATGTAAAAAGGAAAGGTGAATATCACGATGACTCTTGTATAAGGTATAAGACAAGAATAAAAGATAGGCCCTTCGCAGAGGGAAGCAGAGGTTGTCATGTGCTTTTATGGTTGGATGCACAAAATCTTAATGCGAAAGAACGTCACTTTATATTGCCACTTGTGATATGGACCTTTATTATGTAGTCCGTCGCTTTTATTTCTTCCACATCACAAGATCGTATAAAGCTTATTTTCCCCACACTAATAAATCATACATATTTAGAGGGCAATTTTTATTGCATGCAACAAGGACAACTTACTTGAAGGATCTTACTCAATCCATAGGTAGGTATGGTGGACTCTCATGACAAAACTGGGTTTAAGGATATTCGGAAGCACAAGTAGTATCTCTACTTGGTGCAAAGAATTTGGCTAGCATGAGGGGAATGGCAAGCTCAATATGTGGATGATCCATGACAATATACTTTATTTCGGATATAAGAAAACATAACCCATTATGTTGTCTTCCTTGTCCAACATCAACTTTTTAGCATGTCATATTTTTATGAGTGCTCACAATCATAAAAGATGTCCAAGATAGTATATTTATATGTGAAAACCTCTCTTTCTTTATTACTTCCTATTAATTGAAACGATGACCAAAACTATGTTTGTCAACTCTTAACAACTTTTATTCATCATACTCTTTTTAGCATGGAGAGTAAAACTATGTTTGTCAACTCTCAACTTTTTAGCATGTCATATTTTTTATGAGTGCTCACAATCATAAAAGATGTCCAAGATAGTATATTCATATGTGAAAACCTCTCTTTCTTTATTACTTCCTATTAATTGCAATGATGACCAAAACTATGTTTGTCAACTCTCAACTCTCATATTTATATGTGAAGTCATTACTCTCCATAAGATCAATATGATCTCTTTATTTCTTTTTATTCTTTCTTTTTATTTTATTCCCTCAAGATCATAGCAAGATAATCAAGCCCTTTACTCAAAACTAATCTTTATTATATATATAGCTCACAGACTCGATTACATAGAGGGATCATAAAGCAAAAGTCAAAACTAAATCATACTAAAACTTTATTCTACTAGATCAAGATATTACCAAAAGGATCGAACTAAGAAAAATGGTAAAGATAGGAGTGTGATGGTGATACGATACCGGGGCACCTCCCCCAAGCTTGGCAGTTGCCAAGGAGAGTGCCCATACCCATGTGATTATGTCTCTTTCTTCGGAGGTGGTGATGTGATATTCTTGGCGATGATGCCCCTCAGGATATGATTCTCCTCCTCGAGCTTATTGACTTGCTGCTTGAGGTCCATTATTTCCTTACGGAGCTTACCCGTGACGGCTAAAGCTCCTTTCACCCATGGATGTTGTGTAGCGACCAGACCTCAAACAGTCTGATCTACCGTGCACAAGTGTCATCCCTGGATCAGTAATGCTGACACGCACAGTACTTGGAGGATTTACAACAGAGTAGCAATCACACACTTATTACATCGAGTATCTCAAGAGAGAAATAAGTATGACAAATATGGCTTAAGGCCATTTAAAACGATAACAACGGAAGACTTGGAAGATAAGTGAGTCCATCAACTCCAACGGCATCACTGAGTATAAGACCACGACCTAAGGCACCTTACTCGTTGTCTGAAAAGTCTGCAACATGAAACATTGCAGCCCGAAAACGGGTCAGCACATGGAATATGCTGGCAATGTAACACATAGAGAGTAATGAACATAATAATTCTATACTACATGCATATATGGCTGGTAGAAGGCTCTATGGTTACAGTTTTGCGAAAAGCCAATTTTTCCCTACTGCGAAGGAATAAATTTTATTTAACTATCATGGTGGTTGTTAAACATTGAGAATGGTTGACATCATTCTCAATCCCAATTAAGTATCATCATCAAAACCCAACAAAATTAATTAAAGTAACATGATGAGATTCACATGATAATCCGGATACTAGATACTCAAGGTGTCCATAACCGGGGACACGGCTAACCATGATTAGTTTATACACTTTGCAGAGGTTTGTGCACTTTCCCCACAAGACTCGATCTCCTTCGTTAGATTTCTCGCACTACATGGTGTTTGAGAAACGGATGACCGAGACACAGTCTTTCAGAAGCGTTAGCACCTTACGATGGGTAGACAGTACCACCTACATCCCCTACATCTGCTAGTCTACCACTGTAAGAGTTCACACGACCTAATCAACTATGCTAGAGCCCATAATAGCTTGTGGCTGCACACGGAAGTTTCTAGCATGAATAATCTCATGATCCCTTTGAGCCTAGGTGGCGGTCCAAAGAAAAACAGGCAATCCTGGAATACCCAGGTACCTCAATCCACCCAGATGTGTGTTTTAGTTGCCACCTTAAGTTTAACCATTAATTAACAATCTCACATCTGTCATGGTAACACTCAAACCCAATCCACGTCTACTAGCATAGCATAACGATATAAGCAAACGTAGAAGTAACTCCCAAGGGTTTGATAATAAACAGGGCAATAGGTACTACCTCATCTACTTCCCAGAACCCACAATTTAATTAGATCCTAATCATGCAATGTTTGAGGGTTGATCTAATGCAATAAAACTGGGTAGTAAAAGAAGTATGATCAAAGTGTTACTTGCCTTGCTGATGATCCGTGAAACCTAGAGATTCGAAGTAGCAAGCGGCGCACTCCGGGTACTCTATCGCAAACAAACAAGCATACAATAAGCACTCAACTAATGCACAAGTGAAACTCAAATAAAAGATCTAACCAGAAAGTTCAACTTAAGAACTCCAGTTTGCAAAAGAATCAAATCAAACGAAGCAATGAAAGTCAAACGGCGAAAGAAACAAGCTTCGTTTACTAATCTGGATCTAGGTCAAATTTTACAGTAGCAAAAACTTGTTTGAGTTGGTTAAACGGAAAGAGAATTTCGAAACGAAACTCTAGGCAGTTGAATCGCCTGATTCTGATAAACGAGCGAAAAGTTAAACTAAAACAAAAAACAGATCGGAAATCGCGATCGGGAAAAATCGTTGAAAATCCGACGAAAAAGAAAACTGACGAACAGTTAATCGAACGGACGTTCGTTAACAGCAACTAAACAGTGAACACGTTCGTTAAAACGAACGGACCGGCGAACGTTCACTAACTAACTAAACCGAAAAAAACGATCTATAAAAAAAATAAACCTAGGGTTTCAAAATAAACCGAATCGGTTTTCTGGCGAAAACCGGCGCGGCGGCTACCTCGGTCCGGCGGGATTCCGGCGGGGTCGGGCGGGGCTCCGGCGGGCTTCGGGAGAGGGCGGCGAGGGGCGGCGGGGCTGCGGGGTTGACGGGGCGTCGGGCGGCGGGGTTCGGCGTCGGGGCGGCGGCTTCCCGCGGCGGCGGCGTCGAGCTTCTCCGGCGGCTCGGTCGGGGCTTCGGGCGGCGGCGGCTCCGGTCGGGGTGGCGGGGAACGGGGCGGCGGCGGCGGTATATATAGGTGGGGGGCTTCGGCTTGGGGGAGGGGTAAGGCGGCGGGGCGGCGTGGTCCTCCCGGACTCGGGCGGCGGCGCGGCTTCGGTCTCCAGGTGGGAGACGACGACGCGGGCATGGGCCGGCCTGGCTCTGCTGGGCCTCGGCCCAGTCGGGGCGCGGGATATTTTTTTTAATAATTCCGCCGAAACTAAAAAAAATCCTAGAAAAATAAATAAAAATCTAAAAATTCCAGAATAAATTTTCACTGTCTAATTAAAATAATTAGAACGAGATGAACATTTTCTTGGCCCTAAAAATGCAGTTTTGAAAACGTGAAATTTTTCTAATGCAAATAAAATTGCAAATAAAAATCCGATAAAATCAAATATTTGATTTTAATATTTTTCCTCCAATATTTCAATTATTTTTTTGGAGAAGTCATATTTTCTCCTCTCATATATTTTAATATGAAATATTTTTCGGAGTGAAAAATAATTAAAACCAAAAATCCTCGTTTCATTATTTGATAAAAATCAAATATGAAAACCGGGAAAATCCCCAACTCTCTCCGAGGGTCCTTGAGTTGCTTAGGATTTCGAGGATTTGCCAAAATGCAATAAAATATGCTATGCAATGATGATCTAATGTATAACATTCCAAATTGAAAATTTGGGATGTTACAAACCTACCCCCTTAAGAGGAATCTCGCCCTCGAGATTCGGGTTGGCTAGAAAATAGGTGAGAGTGGTCCTTCCGTAGATCTTCCTCTCGCTCCCAGGTGGCTTCGTCCTCGGTATGGTGACTCCACTGAACTTTGCAAAACTTGATAACCTTGCTGCGGGTGACTCGGCTGGCATACTCAAGAATCTTAACTGGTTTCTCCTCATAGGTCAAGTCACTATCCAGCTGAATCGCTTCCAATGGCACCGTATCTCTCAGTGGTATCTCAGCCATCTCTGCGTGGCACTTCTTCAACTGGGAAACGTGAAATACATCATGAACTCCTGACAATCCTTCAGGCAATTCCAGCTTGTAAGCAACTTCTCCCATACGCTCCAAAACTTTGTATGGTCCTACAAAACGTGGCGCTAACTTTCCCTTAACTCCAAAGCGCTTAATTCCTCGAAGTGGTGATACTCGTAGGTAAACTCTGTCTCCGACTTTGTAAACTGTCTCCTTGCGTTTAGAATCCGCATAGCTCTTCTGCCTGGATTGGGCTACCTTGAGTCTATCGCGAATCAACTTCACCTTCCGTTCAGACTCTTTAATCAAATCTGGTCCAAACAACTGGCGGTCTCCAACTTCGTCCCATAACAATGGTGTTCTACACCTCCTTCCGTACAAAGCTTCGAAAGGGACCATCTTCAAACTGGATTGATAACTGTTGTTGTAAGAAAACTCTGCATACGGCAAATTGTCGTCCCAACTAGATCCATAATCTAGCGCACAAGCTCTCAGCATATCTTCCAAAATCTGATTGACTCTCTCGGCCTGTCCGTCTGTCTGTGGGTGAAAGGCTGTACTGAACTCTAGCCTGGTACCCAAATTTCATGTAACTGATTCCAAAACTTTGAAGTAAACTGGGTTCCTCTATCTGATACAATGGTCCTCGGAACTCCATGCAGACATACGATCCTGGTCATGTATATCTTTGCCAACTTAGCACTGCTGTAAGTGGTCTTCACTGGGATGAAATGAGCTACTTTCGTTAAACGATCGACTACAACCCATATTGAGTCATAGCCTGAACGAGTCCTTGGCAATCCAGTGATAAAATCCATTCCTAACTTGTCCCACTTCCATTCGGGTATCGACAATGGCTGTAACAGTCCTGCTGGCTTCTGATGCTCTGCCTTCACTCTCTGACATACATCACAAAGTGCTACATACTCCGCAATACCTTTCTTCATTCCGGTCCACCAGAAAGTATCCTTCAAATCCAAATACATCTTGGTATTTCCTGGGTGAATCGAATACGGTGAATCATGGGCCTCTTGTAGAATCAACTTCCTAATCTCGAGGTCGTTAGGCACATAAACGCGGTCCTCAAACCATAAGGTATCATGCTCGTCGTCACGAAATCCCTTGGCCTTTCCATTGCTCATGTTCTCCTTTATCTTGGCAATCTCCTTGTCAGTCTTCTGAGCTTCCCTGATCTTATCCATCAGAGTAGACTGGATTTCTAATGCTGCTACATAGCCTCTCAGAACTATCTCCAAACATAGCTCGCGAAGATCCTCGGCTAATTCTTTCGGTAACTCTCCGGTCATGAGTGTGTTGACATGGCTCTTGTGGCTCAACGCGCCTACTACTACGTTAGCCTTTCCGGGGTGATAATGCAATCTCATATCATAATCCTTTATGAGCTCCAACCATCTCCTTTGCCTGAGATTCAACTCCTTCTGCGTGAAGATGTATTTCAAACTCTTGTGATCCGTGTACACCTCACAGTGGTTTCCGATGAGAAAATGTCTCCATGTCTTTAGCGCATGTACTACGGCTGCTAACTCCAAATCATGTGTAGCGTAATTCAGCTCATGGGGCTTAAGCTGTCGTGAGGCATATGAAACAACTCTTCCTTCCTGCATCAGCACTGCTCCAAGTCCTCGACGTGAAGCGTCGTAGTAAACTTCATAATCCTTGCGCTGATCTGGCAAAATCAACACTGGTGATGTAACCAAATGTTTCTTCAATTCCTGAAAACTAGCTTCACATTCCTCAGTCCAATTGAACCTGGTGTCTTTCTTCAACAGCTCTGTCATGGGTTTTGCAATCTTCGAGAAATTCTCAATGAATCTCCGGTAGTATCCTGCGAGTCCAAGAAAACTCCGGATTTCTCCAACTGACGTGGGTGATTCCCAGCTTGTTACTGTGTCAACTTTGGTGGGGTCTACTGCTATTCCTTCTCTGGATATAACGTGTCCGAGGAATCCAACTTCCTTCAGCCAAAACTCACATTTGCTGAACTTGGCGTATAACGGATGTTCTCTGAGCTTCTCAAGTACCAAACGCAAATGCTCCTTATGCTCTTCTTCGTTCTTTGAGTAGAACAAAATGTCATCAATGAACACTACGACGAACTTATCCAAAAACTCCATAAACACTTTGTTCATCAGGTTCATGAAATAGGCAGGGGCGTTAGTCAGACCAAATGACATAACGGTATACTCATATAGCCCATACCTGGTGGTAAAAGCCGTCTTAGGTATATCCTGCTCTCGAATCTTCAACTGATGGTATCCCGATCGCAGATCGATCTGGGAAAATACCTTAGCTCCTTGCAATCGGTCAAACAAATCATTGATCATCGGCAGTGGGTACTTGTTCTTGATGGTCACTTCATTCAGTCCTCGATAATCAACAACCATCCTTAACGATCCATCCTTCTTCTCCACTAGAAGCACTGGCGATCCCCAAGGTGAAGAACTTGGGCGAATATAGCCTTTATCCAGTAACTCCTTAATCTGCTTCTTAATCTCCTCCAAATCTTTTGCGGGCATTCTGTACGGTCTCTTAGATATTGGCCCTGTGCCTGGCAAAAGCTCAATCAAAAACTCAATGTCTCTATCCGGTGGCATGCCTGGCAACTCTTCTGGAAATACATCCGGGTAATCCTTCACCACTGGTACTTCCTCCTGTACAACTCCTGATAAGGAATTTACTTGAGTCCTCTTCGGCACATGCCGGGATACATACTTAATCCTTCTTCCTTCTTGGGTGGTAAGCAAAATCGACTTACTGGCGCACTCAATGTTCCCTCCATACTTCGATAACCAATCCATGCCTAATATCACATCCAATCCTTGCGATTCCAGTACTATTAGGTCTGAGGGAAACACGTAGTTACCAATCCTTAATGGTAACCGATCACACCATAAACTAGCCATATACTTTGCTCCTGGCGAGGTTACTAACATGGGTGACCTAAGGGCTTGGGTTGGCAGTTTATACTTATCCACAAATCCCCTTGATATGTATGAATGCGATGCACCGGTATAAAAAAGAACGAGTGCAGTAAATGACTTAACCAAAAACTTACCTATTACTGCATCTGGCTGAGCTTCAACCTCCTCCACGCTAACATGGTTCACATGTCCTTTGTTGAAAGGGTTCATCTTCTTCCCAGAGCTTCCATTGCCATTTCCATTTTTAGCTTCGGGACATTCATTAGCATAATGCCCAGTCTTCTGGCACTTGTAGCAAGTGACTTGGCTCAGATCTCTCTTAACGGGGGTAGATGGGTTATTACGGTTCTGTCCGTTGCTTCCTCCATTCCCATTACCATTCTTGGGTCCACTATAGTTGTGCAAACCTCCTGCTCCATGGGTATGCTGAAAAGATCCTCCTGAATTTGGGGTAAAACGTGACTTCTGATGAGCTCCAGAATTGTACTTCCCTTGTCCATACTTCCTCTTGCGGCTTTCAATCTGCAGTTGCTTCCCTTCAATCATGAGAGCTCTATCTACCAACTCCTGATAGTTGTTGAAGGTTGCTACCATCAACTGCATACTCAGCTCATCATTCAGTCCTTCCAGAAACTTCTCCTGCTTGGCTGCATCTGTAGCAACGTCATCTGGAGCATAACGTGCTAACTTACTAAAGTCCTCCACATACTGGCCTACGGTGCGTCCTCCTTGGCGTAGGTTGCGAAACTCATGCTTCTTCATAGCCATAGCTCCTGCTGAAACATGGGCAGTACGGAAAGCTTGCTGAAACTGGTCCCATGTGACAGTGTCAATAGGGTGTACGGAATGCACGGCACCTCCGCGATCTGCACACGTTCATCTCGGTGACGTACCTCGAACTCTTGATCCAGTTGAGTCCGAGGGAGAGTTTCGTCAGCATGACGGCGTGGTGATGGTGATGATGAAGTTACCGGCGTAGGGCTTCGCGTAAGCACTACAACGATATGACCGAGGTGTGTGATGACCCACAAGTATAGGGGATCTATCGTAGTACTTTCGATAAGTAAGAGTGTCGAACCCAACGAGGAGCAGAAGGAAATGACAAGCGGTTTTCAGTAAGGCATTCTCTGCAAGCACTGAAATTATCGATAACAAATAGTTTTGTGATAAGGTAATTCGTAACGAGTAGCAAGTAACAAAAGTAAACAAGGTGCAGAAAGGTGGCCCAATCCTTTTTGTAGCAAAGGACAAGCCTGGACAAACTCTTATATAAAGGAAGAATTATCGTCAAGCTAGTTTTCATCACGCTCATATGATTCGCGTTCTTTACTTTGATAATTTGATATGTGGGTGGACCGGTGCTTGTGTACTGCCCTTCCTTGGACAAGCATCCCACTTATGATTAACCCCTCTTGCAAGCATCCGCAACTACAAAAGAAGTATTAAGGTAAACCTAACCATAGCATGAAACATATGGATCCAAATCAGCCCCTTACGAAGCAACGCATAAACTAGGGTTTAAGCTTCTGCCACTCTAGCAACCCATCATCTACTTATTACTTCCCAATGCCTTCCCCTAAGCCCAAATAATGGTGAAGTGTCATGTAGTCGACGTTCACATAACACCACTAGAGGAAAGACAACATACATCTCATCAAAATATCGAACGAATACCAAATTCACATGACTACTTATAGCAAGACTTCTCCCATGTCCTCAGGAACAAACGTAACTACTCACAAATAATATTCATGTTCATAATCAGAGGGGTATTAATATGCATAAAGGATCTGAACATATGATCTTCCACTAAATAAACCAATTAGCATCAACTACAAGGAGTAACCAACACTACTAGCAACCCACAGGTACCAATCTGAGGTTTTGAGACAAAGATCGGATACAAGAGATGAACTAGGGTTTGAGAGGAGATGGTACTGGTGAAGATGTTGATGGAGATTGACCCCCTCCCGATGAGAGGATCCATGGTGATGACGATGGTGATGATTCCCCCCTCCCGGGGGGATGTTTCCCCGGCAGAACAGCTCCGCCAGAGCCCTAGATTGGTTCTGCCCAGGTTCCGCCTCGAGACGATGGCACTTTGTCCCGAAAGCTTCCTCCTGATTTATTTTCCAGGGCGAAAGACTTCATATAGCAAAAGATGGGCACCGGAGGCCTACCAGGGGGCCCATGAGACAAGGGGGCGCGCCCAGGGGGTAAGGTGTGCCCCCACCCTCGTGGCCAGGGTGTGGGCCCCCTCTGGTTGATTCTTTCGCCAGTATTTTTATTAATTCCAAAAAGTGCCTCCGTGCAGTTTCAGGACTTTTGGAGTTGTGCAGAATAGGTCTCTAATATTTGCTCCTTTTTCAGCCCAGAATTCCAGCTGCCGGCATTCTCCCTCTTCGTCTAAACCTTGTCAAATAAGAGAGAAAAGGCATAAGTATTGTGCTATAATGTGTAATAACAACCCATAATGCAATAAATATTGATATAAAAGCATGATGCAAAATGGACGTATTAGTGTGTAACTGTGGAGGGGGGCACCGCACACGGCTAAGACAAATCTTGAGTGCCTTTGGGGTGCTCCCCTCCCCCGTATATATAAGAGGGAGGGAGGAGGCGGCCGTTCTAGGGGGTGCGCCAAGCATAGGGAGTCCTACTAGGACTCCCAAGTCCTAGTAGGATTCCCTTTCCTATTCGGAGTAGGAGAGAAGGAAAGAGAGGGAGAGGGAGAAGGAAAGGGGGGCCGCGCCCCCACCCCTTGTCCAATTCGATTTGGGCAGGGGGGAGGCACGCGCCACCTCTTGGCCCTTCTCCCCTCTCTCCACTAAAGCCCAATAAGGCCCATTACTTCTCCCGGCGAATTCCCGTAACTCCCCGGTACTCCGAAAACCCGAATCACTCGGAACCTTTCCGATGACTGAATATAGCCTTCCAATATATGAATATTTACCTCTCGACCATTTCGAGACTCCTCGTCACGTCCGTGATCTCATACGGGACTCCGAACAACCTTCGGTCATCAAATCACATAAACTCATAATACAAATCGTCATTGAACGTTAAATGTGCGGACCCTACGGGTTCGAGAACTATGTAGACATGACTGAGACTCATCTTCGGTCAATAACCAATAGCAGAACCTGAATTCTCATATTGGCTCCTACATATTCTACGAAGATCTTTATCGGTCAAACCGCATAACAACATACGTTGTTCTCTTTGTCATCGGTATGTTACTTGCCCGAGATTCGATCGTCGGTATCATCATACCTAGTTCAATCTCATTACCCTCAAGTCTCTTTACTCGTTCCGTAATGCACCATCCCGCAACTAACTCATTAGTCACATTGTTTGCAAGGCTTATAGTGATGTGCATTACCGAGAGGGCCCAGAGATACCTCTCCGATACACGGAGTGACAAATCCTAATCTTGATCTATGCCAACCCAACAAACACCTTCGGAGACACCTGTAGAGCATCTTTATAATCACCCAGTTATGTTGTGACGTTTGATAGCACACAAGGTGTTCCTCCGGTATTCGGGAGTTGCATAATCTCAATGTCTGAGGAACATGTATAAGTCATGAAGAAAACAGTAGCAATGAAACTACAACGATCATAATGCTAAGAACGAATGGGTCTTGTCCATCACATCATTCTCCTAATGATGTGACCCCGTTCATTAAATGACAACACATGTTTATGGTCAGGAAACATAACCATCTTTGATTAACGAGCTAGTCTAGTAGAGGCATACTAGGGACACTTTGTTTTGTCTATGTATTCACACATGTACTAAGTTTCCGGTTAATACAATTCTAGCATGAATAATAAACATTTATCATGAAATAAGGAAATAAATAATAACTTTATTATTGCCTCTAGGGCATATTTCCTTCAGTCTCCCACTTGCACTAGAGTCAATAATCTAGTTCACATCGCCATGTGATTTAACATCAATGGTTCACATCGTTATGTGATTTAACACTCTATAGTTCACATCGCCATGTGACCAATACCCAAAAGGTTTACTAGAGTCAATAATCTAGTTCACATCGCCATGTGATTAACACCCAAGGAGTACTAAGGTGTGATCGTGTTTTGCTTATGAGAGAAGTTTAGTCAACGGGTCTGCCACATTCAGATCCGTATGTATTTCACAAATTTCTATGTCTACAATGCTTTGCATGGAGCTACTCTAGCTAATTTCTCCCACTTTTAGTATGTATCTAGCTCGAGACTCAGAGTCATCCAGATCGGTATCAAAGCTTGCATCGACATAGCTCTTTACGATGAACTCTTTATCACCTCCATAACCGAGAAACATATCCTTATTCCACTAAGGATAATTTTGACTGCTATCCAGTGATCCACTCCTGGATCACTATTGTACCCTCTTGCCAAACTTATGGCGAGGTACACAATAGGTCTGGTATACAGCATAGCATACTTTATTGAACCTATGACTGAGGCATAGGGAATGAATTTCATTCTCTTTCTATTTTCTGTCGTGGTCGGGTTTTGAGTCTTAATCAACTTCACACCTTGCAACACAGGCAAGAACTCCTTCTTTGACTGTTCCATTTTGAACTACTTCAAAATCTTGTCAAGGTATGTATTCATTGAAAAAACTTATCAAGCGTCTTGATCTATCTCTATAGATCTTGATGCTTAATATGTAAGTAGCTTCACCGAGGTCTTTCTTTGAAAAACTCCTTTCAAACACTCCTTTATGCTTTCCAGAAAATTCTACATCATTTCCGATCAACAATATGTCATTCACATATACTTATCAGAAAGGCTGTAGTGCTCCCACTCACTTTCTTGTAAATACAGGCTTCACCACAAGTCTGTATAAAACCATATGCTTTGATCACACTATCAAAGCATATATTCCAACTCCGAGAGGCTTGCACCAGTCCATAAATGGATCGCTGGAGCTTGTACACTTTGTTAGCACCTTTAGGATCGACAAAATCTTCTGGTTGCATCATATACAACTCTTCTTTGAGATATCCATTAAGGAATGCAGTTTTGACATCCATTTGCCAAATTTCATAAAATGCGGCAATTGCTAACATGATTCGGACAGACTCTAAGCATCGATACGAGTGAGAAAATCTCATCGTAGTCAACACCTTGAACTTATCGAAAACCTTTTGCGACAATTCGAGCTTTGTAGATAGTAACACTACTATCAGCGTTCGTCTTCCTCTTGAAGATCCATTTATTCTCAATGGTTCACCGATCATCGGGCAAGTCAATCAAAGTCTATACTTTGTTCTCATACATGGATCCCATCTCAGATTTCATGGCCTCAAACCATTTCGTGGAATCTGGGCTCATCATCGCTTCCTCATAGTTCGTAGGTTCGTCATGGTCTAGTAACATGATTCCCAGAATAGGATTACCGTACCACTCTAGTGCGGAACATATTCTGTATGACCTACGAGGTTCGGTAGTAACTTTATCTGAAGTTTCATGATCATCATCATTAACTTCCTCACTAATTGGTGTAGGCATCACTGGAACTAATTTCTGTGATGAACTACTTTCCAATTCAGGAGCAGGTACAATTACCTCATCAAGTTCTACTTTCCTCCCACTCACTTCTTTCGAGAGAAACTCCTTCTCTAGAAAGGATCCATTCTTAGCAACGAATATCTTGCCTTCGGATCTGTGATAGAAGGTGTACCCAACAGTTTCCTTTGGGTATCCTATGAAGACGCATTTCTCCGATTTGGGTTCGAGCTTATCAGGTTGAAGCTTTTTCACATAAGCATCGCAGCCCCAAACTTTAAGAAACGACATCTTAGGTTTCTTGCCAAACCACAGTTCATATTGTGTCGTCTCAACGGATTCAGACAGTGCCCTATTTAACGTGAATGCAGTTGTCTCTAATGCATAACCCCAAAACGATAATGATAAATCGGTAAGAGACATCATAGATCGCACCATATCTAATAAAGTACGGTTATGACGTTCGGACACACTATTACGCTGTGGTGTTCCAGGTGGCGTGAGTTGTGAAACTATTCCACATCATTTCAAATGAAGACCAAACTCGTAACTCAAATATTCGTCTGCGCGATCAGTTCGTAGAAACTTTATTTTCTTGTTACAATGATTTTCCACTTCACTCCGAAATTCTTTGAACTTTTCAAATGTTTCATACTTATGTTTCATCAAGTAGATATACCCATATCTGCTCAAATCATCTGTGAAGGTCAGAAAATAACGATACTCGCCGCGAGCCTCAATGATACGTCTCCAACGTATCTATAATTTTTGATTGCTCCATGCTATATTATCTTCTGTTTTGGACATTATTGGGCTTTATTATTCACTTTTATATTATTTTTGGGACTAACCTATTAACCGGAGGCCCAGCCCAGAATTGTTTTTTTGCCTATTTCAGAGTTTCGCAGAAAAAGAATATCAAACAGAGTCCAAACGGAATGAAACCTTCGGGAACGTGATTTTCGGAACGAACATGATCCAGGAGATTTGGACCCTACGTAAGAGAAGCTTCCAGGAGGCCACGAGGTAGGGGGGCGCGCCTACCCCCCAGGGCGCGCCCTCCACCCTCGTGGGCCCCCTGTTGCTCCACCGACGTACTTCTTCCTCCTATATATACCTACGTACCCCCAAACGATCAGATACGGAGCCAAAAACCTAATTCCACCGCCGCAACCTTCTGTACCCACGAGATCCCATCTTGGGGCCTGTTCCGGAGCTCCGCCGGAGGGGGCATCCATCACGGAGGGCTTCTACATCAACACCATAGCCTCTCCGATGAAGTGTGAGTAGTTTACCTCAGACCTTCGGGTGCATAGTTATTAGCTAGATGGCTTCTTCTCTCTTTTTGGATCTCAATACAATGTTCTCCCCCTCTCTCGTGGAGATCTATTCGATGTAATCTTCTTTTTGCGGTGTGTTTGTTGAGACCGATGAATTGTGGGTTTATGATCAAGTTTATCTATGAACAATATTTGAATCTTCTATGAATTCTTTTATGTATGATTGGTTATCTTTGCAAGTCTCTTCGAATTATCAGTTTGGTTTGGCCTACTAGATTGATCTTTCTTGCAATGGGAGAAGTGCTTAGCTTTGGGTTCAATCTTGCGGTGTCCTTTCCCAGTGACAGTAGGGGCAGCAAGGCACGTATTGTATTGTTGCCATCGAGGATAACAAGATGGGTTTTTTTTATCATATTGCATGAATTTATCCCTCTACATCATGTCATCTTGCTTAAGGCGTTACTCTATTCTTATGAACTTAATACTCTAGATGCATGCAGGATAGCGGTCGATGTGTGGAGTAATTGTAGCGACCAGACCTCAGACGGTCAAGTCTCTGTGCTTAAGTGTCATCCCTGGATCGGTATGCTGGCACACACAGTACTCGAGGATTTATAACAGAGGTAAATCACATGTATAAAATAACGTAAATACTATTACCTCAATCCAAATAGCGGAAGTAACAAGGTTGTGGATTCCCATCAACACCAACGGCAAAGTTGAGTGTAGAAATCGTAACCCTAACGTATCACTTACTCGTCGTAAGAATCCTGCAACATGAGACGTTGCAGCCACATAGGGTCAGTACATTGAATGTACTGGCAAATTCACACCATAGAGAAATGATGAACAAAGGCTATCACTACATGCATATATGGCTGGTGGAAAAGCTCTATGGTTACAGTTTTGCGAAAAGCCAATTTTTCCCTACTACAAAGGAATAAATTTTATTTGACTATCATGGTGGTTGTTAAACATTGAGATGTTGACAGCATCTCAATCCCAATTAAGTATCATCATTAACCCAGCAAGATTAATTAAAGTAACATGATGAGATCAATATGAATATCCAAAGACCAGAGACTCAAAATTGTCCATAACTGGGGACATGGCTAATCATGATTAGTTTGTACACTCTGCAGAGGTTTGTGCACTTTTCCCCACAAGACTCGATCTCCTCCGTTGGGATTCTCGCACTACATGGTGTTTGAGAAACGGATGACCGAGACACAGTCTTTCAGAAGCATTAACTCTAACCCCGGGTAGACAGTACCAACCTACATCCCCTACATCTGCTAGCCTACCACTGGAAGAGGTCATGCAACATACTCAACTATGCTAGAGCCCATAATAGCTTGTGGTTGCACACGGAAGTTTCTAGCATGAATAATCTTATGATCCCTTTGAGCCTGGGTGGTGGTCCATAGGAGAATCACACAGAACCCCGGGATTTCCTAAAAAACAGGCAATCACTGGATACCCCAGCTGCCTCAATCCACCTAGATGTGTATTTAAGTAGCCACCTTAAGTTGAACCATTAATTAACAATCTCACATCTGTCATGGAATACACTCAAACCCAATCCACGTCTACGAGCATAGCATAGCACTATAAGCAAAACATAGAAGTAACTCCCAAGGTTTGAATGCAGGACAATAGGTTCCTACCTCATCAACTACTTACCAAACCCACAAGTTAAGAGATCCTACTCACGCAATGTGTGAGGGTTGATCTAATGCATAAAAATTGGGTAATAAAGGGATATGATCAAAGTGTGAACTTGCCTGCAATGTTGATGAAGATGATTCGCACTCATAACTCTTGATAGTTCTACTCGTCACACTCCGTTTCAATCTATCGTGAGCAAGCAATAGTAACCACACATAAGCAATCAAGCAAAAGAATCGAAGAAAAGATCACGGAAAACTTTGAAAACAAGTAAATAACTCTTGCAGCATAAAACAGTTTCTAACAGTACCAAAATTAGGTGGATTTGGCCTTATCAGAAAGTTTAGGTCAAGAGCTTCGCTTTGCAAAAAGAATCAACTCAAACGGAGTTACGGAACTTAAGTTATGAACAAAAGAAGTTTGTATATGAATTTGAACAAATTTCAAAATTTGAAAATTTCAAAAAGTTGACGTGACAGGTTAACTAGATAGGTGAAAACAAGGCAAAACTATAGGCGTTGGTTTCATCTAATTTGGATAAACGAGTGAAAAGTTATGGTTATTTGAAAACAATCAGGGCCAAGCTGTTTTACGAAAGAAAAATAGTTACGGCTAAGGTCTATGTATAAATATGTAGACTAATTGATAATCTAATTATTCTATCATATTAGTCTAGAAATAATAAACTACGGAAGTATAAAAAGAGAAAAAAAAGTTACCTTTATAAGGCATAGAAAAGATGACTTTGGAGAGAGGAGACAATTCTCAAAAGTCGCGCCGGAGAGGAGAAAAATATTTTTCTTTAAGGAATCTAGTCAAACCAAAATATTGATTTAACCCCAGTCGGATGATTTTTGGAGGCTCTATGGGTCTATATTTATAGATGAAAAAGAGGTTTAGAGGTCAAAAGCTAGGCGATGTGAGACTAAACATAGACGAAAAGAAAAGAAACGGGGAGGCGCCTCGCATGGGCCGAAACGCGTAAGACGGTTCGGCCGGCCGCGCAGCTGATGTTTTTTTAAACAAAATTCGGCCTAAGAAAAAAAATGAAAACGCTGGCTGGGCCTGGCCCATATAGGAAAAAAAAGATGGGGCGCCCGCTGGTACTATGATGTGCACCTGGGCGGCAGTTAGTGATGGGCCACATGTACAGTTTTATTTTTAAATAGAAACAGAAAGGAAAACTGAATAAATAAAAATAAGTTAAATTTTTATATAGGCATAATATATCAAAATTTTCAGAAAAAAGATTTTCTACAACATGAACATTTTTCTAGCGTCAAATAAAATATAAAAATATTCAGATAAAGCAAAGAGTGCTACTGCTGCAATAAAACCTCATAAAAATCATTTTAAAAATACCAAAATGATTTCAAATTAATTTTTCTCTAATTTTCTATTGTAGGGAATCATGTTACCCTATTTTCCATATATATTTATTTTGGAGAAAAATAATTTGAATAAAACCCAAATACTCCAAATTGAAAATAATTTCCAAAAGGACTTTAAATTAGATCCTTTTAAACTTCCAACTCATATTTCATATGTTTTGAAGAAGTCATTTTATCTTCTCTCATGAAAATCATTGAGTTGCTTGAAGTTTCTGAATTGGAAATATTTTCAAATGATATTCAAATATTTTCAACACCCCTTTTCATTTAAATAAATGGAAGAAGTCATGTCATCTTCTCTCCAGGGTTTTGTGATGAAAAGAATTTGAATTCATGGAGATCATAAAAGCAAAATGAAAGTTTGGGAAAGTCCTTTTATTCCCTCTCATTTAACTTTCAAAAGATTTTGAATTCACTCACTTTCAGTCAATCAATCAAACAATCAATCCAATCTATCTGTTTATTATAACATTCCAAAATTTAGAATTTTGGGATGTTACAAACCTACCACCCTTAAAATGAATCTCGTCCTTGAGATTCGGAGAGGCTAGCAAGAAATAGGTTAGGTTTGGGGTCTTCTCAAAATCGATCGATCATCATAGGGGGGTCTGGGGTGCTACCATCCTTAGAAACATGGTTACGGTTCCATCAAAACTCATATACTCCATCCTTATAGTTGACAGTGTCGACCTTCTCAAATCCCCGAAAACAAATTCCTTCTTTGGGCTCTTCCGGTAGTGGCATAACCTTTTTCTCAATTCTTCTGTCCTTTTTCTTGGTAAGGTTGTTCCGAGACTGGGTCTTCATAGCTGACGGGTCTGGCGCCAATACTAAACAACTATCGATATCTCATGGTGGTCAACGATTTATGGTTTCTCCTGCAGGAAATGGGTCTGGTTGATCCTCACCGTATAACCTACGATTGGCAACAACTGCCGTGTACAAGGGAAACATTCTTATACCATTCTAAGGTTCAAACAAGGTTTAATACCGTCGTATCTCTACTATAGGTAAGTCACTCAGATTTACCATCCCGTATAGCAAGGCGAACAATAAGAGTAAGTCGGTATGGTGATCAATCCATCCCGCACCCAAATTATTACCTTGTATATGGTTTAGCGAATCTCGCATTCTAACACTCGGTCATCCTCACAAGCATTGCAGAATTTCTCTTGTCGACGAACCAAGTTCGGATAAATCCATGGATTCTGCAAGCCAAACAAACATCTAACGTTCCTTCCCAACCCTCAGGTTTTGCGTAACTCCTATAAGACCGTCTGTCGATAAAATCGTAACTTCTTCCAGGGTTTTTCCTTCAGCAAGAATGTGCTTGCTTCTTGGCAGGTCCTGGGGCCTGTGGGTTATGGCCCATCTCATCACTTGTAGTCCTTGAACTTATCATCGAGCAACTGATCATTATTCCAACATCCAACTTCCAGCATTCTTAAATCCATCCAATTTTATTGTCTCCCTTCCTTCTATTTGCACCAAACTAGGACATGTTTACTCAGACTCATCATGGAATTTCCATTGATCCATATTTCCAACATCATACCTCCTTTATATCCAATAGTAATTTATCTCTTCATCCTCGTGGGATATCCCACATACCGAGATAAAACTTACACTTATGAAGTCCATACTCCACTTCGTGGAACATCATTATCCTTTCCAGGGTCAAGCGTCCTTACAGGGGAATATTGGCCATCTCTGCATGGCACTTCTTCAACTGGGAAACATGAAACATATCATGAACTCCTAACAGTCCTTCGGGTGACTCCAACTTGTTGGCCACTTCTCCCATACGCTCCAAAACTCGGTATGGTCCTACAAATCTCGGGGCTAACTTTCCCTTAACTCCAAATCGTTTAATTCCTCGCAGAGGGGACACACGAAGATATGCTCTATCTCCGATTTCATAGACTACCTCCTTGCATTTTGAGTCTGCATAACTCTTCTGCCTGGACTGAGCTACCTTCAGTCTATCTCGAATCAACTTAACATTCTCTTCTGACTCCTTGATCACATTTGGTCCAAACAACTGACGGTCTCCAACTTCATCCCACATCAACGGTGTCCGGCTCCTTCTCCCATACAAAGCTTCAAAAGGGGCCATCTTCAAACTGGCTTGGTAATTGTTGTTGTATGAGAACTCCGCGTAAGGTAGATTATCATCCCTACTAGATCCATAATCTAGCGCACACGCTCTCAACATGTCCTCCAGAATCTGATTGAATCTCTCGGTCTATCCATCTGTCTGCGGATGAAAGGCTGTACTGAACTCTAGCCTAGTACCCAAAGTCTGGTGCAGCTGATTCCAAAACTTTGAGGTAAACTGTGTTCCTCTATCTGATACGATGGTCCTCGGAACTCCATGCAAACATACGATCCTGTTCAAATATATCTTGGCCAAC
Organism: Aegilops tauschii subsp. strangulata; assembly: GCF_002575655.3. Lineage (NCBI taxonomy): Eukaryota > Viridiplantae > Streptophyta > Magnoliopsida > Poales > Poaceae > Aegilops > Aegilops tauschii. The sequence continues at coordinate 396,558,814 of NC_053037.3, forward strand.
TTCGCACTTGTATAGGCGGTTTTCACTGAGATAAAGTGAGCCACTTTGGTCAAGCAAATCAACTACTACCCAGATAGAATCATATCCCGATCGGGTTCTAGGAAATCCGGTAATGAAATCCATGCCAAGCTTATCCCACTTCCATTCGGGTATTGGCATAGGCTGTAGTAATCCGGCTGGCTTCTGATGCTCTGCCTTTACTCTCTGGCATACATCACCTACGACTACATACTCCGCAATATCCTTCTTCATACCAGTCCACCAGAAACGCTCCTTCAACTCCAAATACATCTTGGTGTTTCCAGGGCGAATCGAGTATGGTTAGTCATGAGCCTCCTAAAGTATTAACTTCCTGATCTTTGCATTATTGGGCACATATACACGGTCCTCGAAACATAAGGTGTCGTGCTCATCCTTACGAAAACCTTTGGCCTTTCCTTTGCTCATCCTCTCTTTTACCTCAGCAATCTCTTTGTCATCCTTCTGAGCTTCACGGATCTTTCCCAACAATGTAGACTGAACTTCCCTTGCTGCAACAAAACCTTTGGGAACAATCTCTAATCGAAGTTCCCTGAGATCCTCGACTAACTCCTTTGGTAATCCTCCGATTATGAGGGTATTCATCCTTATTTTATTTATGGTTGTGTCCTATTTCTCCACAAAGCTTGTATGCACAAGGTTTCTTCATATCCTTTCCAGAAGGCCTCAATTTCTGGGACACAAGCCAAGACTTTGGCAAAGTCAACTTAAATTCTTTCCAAGTGGTTACTCCTTGCCATCCGTTGATGGTTTGATACATCCTCCACCAAGTAGCAACACCTCTTTTAGAACATTGAAGAGCATGCTGGGCCATATCTTTTCCGGCTATAGGGTTATTCTTCATGTGATCCTCCATGTTCTGAATCCATTGGTCCGTCTCCAATTGACTCATCGGTCCACAAAATATAAGCTCATCTTCATTCATCCTCTATTGGGTCCATGGGTTTGTGGTGGGATAAGAGAGATCGAGAGGGATACACACAATACAAACAATAGTTTTGAAAAGACAGGTTTTATTTTGTGGCTGTCGGAAAAACATCAAACAAATGACAGCTCACAAACGTCGCATCTAACGTAAGTGTATAACAGGGGTTTGGTCTTCTAAAGGTCAATAAATCTTCAAAATCGTCAAACTCTTCAAGTCTTGTTCATGTCTCTGATGGCTTCTTCCGATCATGCTTGTCTTTCTCAAGTTCTTTTGCCAGATCATCTCTGTTGACGTGAAGTCTCTCGTGACGTCCTTTATATTTCTGGAGTTGCGTTCCAAACTTCTGGGTTTCAACATCCTTGACATGAACCATGATCCTACTGTCCTTCAGTTCCTGACGAATCTTTGATGTCTCTCCTCTAGCTTGGCTACTTTCAGCTTCTGGGTCCTGAGTTCTTCATGAAACGCTTCCTTATCAAATACTGTTTCCTGCAGGTCCATCTTAACTTCTTGATGTAATACTCCAGATCCTGGTGATACACCAGCTAAGGTTAAAACTTCATCTTGCTGATAGGTGTTCCATCAGCCTTCTACCATCCAATCCTTCCATGCATATGCGTGCTTAACTCAGCACGGTGAAAATAGCATAAGCGGGCGATAACTTCATGGATAGCCGTGTTTCTGTCCTTGTCATTTCCATGAGCTATCTCTCCATAGTGGATATCTCCTTCCTTAGGGTTTTCCTTGACAAAACTTTGTTTTCTAATGCTCCACGTTCCAGTCTTTCTCCGATACACCTTGATCTTGGGCATTGACGGCTTCCATAGTCTGCCAACTTCCATAAGGGTAGCCATTCCTAGGTCATAAAAAATCTGGGAATTCTTCAGAGCCTTCAAAATCTCCTAGTCTTCGGAGTCTTCAACCACTGTAGTTTCCATTATCATAATGTATGGTAAAATCCTCTTCATTCCGAATGGTCTTAGTTGTCCGGTACCTTGTACTTCTTGGAGTGGTCTCATCAGTTGAATCTTCGTGTGGTCAAAAGGGAAAAGGGGTATGGTCTCACTAAAAGGGAATATTTGAATAAGACTCAGAAAAGAAGAGAGGTAAAAGATCTTTTTGAAAAGGAAAGTTTTAGAGAAAATCCTTCCTATGGGCTTGCCAGTTTCTAGGGTCACGTCCTACAGTCAACATGTGCTCTGATACCATCTTGTAGCGACCCGACCTCAGACGGTCAAGTCTCTGTGCTTAAGTGTCATCCCTGGATCGGTATGCTGACACACACAGTACTCGAGGATTTATAACAGAGGTAAATCACATGTATAAAATAACGTAAATACTATTACCTCAATCCAAATAGCGGAAGTAACAAGTAACAAGGTTGTGGATTCCCATCAACACCAACGGCAAAGTTGAGTGTAGAAATCGTAACCCTAACGTATCACTTACTCGTCGTAAGAATCCTGCAACATGAGACGTTGCAGCCACATAGGGTCAGTACATTGAATGTACTGGCAAATTCACACCATAGAGAAATGATGAACAAAGGCTATCACTACATGCATATATGGCTGGTGGAAAAGCTCTATGGTTACAGTTTTGCGAAAAGCCAATTTTTCCCTACTACAAAGGAATAAATTTTATTTGACTATCATGGTGGTTGTTAAACATTGAGATGGTTGACAGCATCTCAATCCCAATTAAGTATCATCATTAACCCAACAAGATTAATTAAAGTAACATGATGAGATCAATATGAATATCCAAAGACCAGAGACTCAAAATTGTCCATAACCGGGGACACAGCTAATAATGATTAGTTTGTACACTCTGTAGAGGTTTGTCCACTTTTCCCCACAAGACTCGATCTCCTCCGTTGGGATTCTCGCACTACATGGTGTTTGAGAAACAGATGACCGAGACACAGTCTTTCAGAAGCATTAACTCTAACCCCGGGTAGACAGTACCAACCTACATCCCCTACATCTGCTAGCCTACCACTGGAAGAGGTCATGCAACATACTCAACTATGCTAGAGCCCATAATAGCTTGTGGCTGCACACGGAAGTTTCTAGCATGAATAATCTTATGATCCCTTTGAGCCTGGGTGGTGGTCCATAGGAGAATCACACGGAACCCCGGGATTTCCAAAAAAACAGGCAATCACTGGATACCCCAGGTGCCTCAATCCACCCAGATGTGTATTTAAGTAGCCACCTTAAGTTGAACCATTAATTAACAATCTCACATCTGTCATGGAATACACTCAAACCCAATCCACGTCTACGAGCATAGCATAGCAGTATAAGCAAAACGTAGAAGTAACTCCCAAGGTTTGAATGCAAGACAATAGGTTCCTACCTCATCAACTACTTCCCAAACCCACAAGTTAAGAGATCCTACTCATGCAATGTGTGAGGGTTGATCTAATGCATAAAAAACTGGGTAATAAAGGGATATGATCAAAGTGTGAACTTGCCTGCAATGTTGATGAAGATGATTCGAACTCATAACTCTTGATAGTTCTACTCGTCACACTCCATTTCAATCTATCGTGAGCAAGCAATAGAAACCACACATAAGCAATCAAGCAAAAGAATCGAAGAAAAGATCACGGAAAACTTCGAAAACAAGCAAATAACTCTTGTAGCATAAAACAGTTTCTAACAGTACCAAAATTAGGTGGATTTGGCCTTATCAGAAAGTTTAGGTCAAGAGCTTCGCTTTGCAAAAAGAATCAACTCAAACGGAGTTACGAAACTTAAGTTATGAACAAAAGAAGTTTGTATATGAATTTGAACAAATTTCGAAATTTGAAAATTTCAAAAAGTTGACGTGACAGGTTAACTAGATAGGTGAAAACAAGGCGAAACTATAGGCGTTGGTTTCATCTAATTTGGATAAACGAGTGAAAAGTTATGGTTATTTAAAAAATCAGGGCCAAGCTGTTTTAGGAAGAAAAATAGTTACGCCTAAGGTCTATGTATAAATATGTAGACTAATGTATAATCTAATTATTCTATCATATTAGTCTAGAAATAATAAACTACGGAAGTATAAAAAGAGAAAAAAAAAAGTTACCTTTATAAGGCATAGAAAAGATGACTTTGGAGAGAAGAGACAATTCTCAAAAGTCGCGTCGGAGAGGAGAAAAATATTTTTCTTTAAGGAATCTAGTCAAACCAAAATATTGATTTAACCCGAGACGGATGATTTTTGCAGGCTCTATGGGTCTATATTTATAGGTGGAAAAGAGGTTTAGAGGTCAAAAGCTAGGCAATGTGGGACTAAACATAGACGAAAAGAAAAGAAACGGGGAGGCGCCTCGCATGGGCCTAAACGCGTAAGACGGTTCGGCCGGCCGCGCAGCTGATTTTTTTTAAACAAAATTCGGCCTAAGAAAAAAAATGAAAACGCTGGCTGGGCCTGGCCCATATAGGAAAAGAAAAAAATATGGGGCGCCCGCTGGTACTATGATGTGCACCTGGGCCGCAGTTTGTGATGGGCCACATGTACAGTTTTATTTTTAAATAGAAACAGAAAGGAAAACTGAATAAATAAAAATAAGTTAAATTTTTATATAGGCATAATATATCAAAATTTTCAGAAAAAAGATTTTCTACAACATGAACATTTTTCTAGCGTCAAATAAAATATAAAAAAATTCAGATAAAGCAAAGAGTGCTACTGCTGCAATAAAACCTCATAAAAATCATTTTAAAAATACCAAAATGATTTCAAATTAATTTTTCTCTAATTTTCTATTGTAGGGAATCATGTTACCCTATTTTCCATATATTTTTATTTTGGAGAAAAATAATTTGAATAAAACCCAAATATTCCAAATTGAAAATAATTTCCAAAAGGACTTCCAACTCATATTTCATATGTTTTGAAGAAGTCATTTTATCTTCTCTCATGAAAATCATTGAGTTGCTTGAAGTTTCTGAATTGGACATATTTTCAAATGATATTCAAATATTTTCAACACCCCTCTTCATTTAAATAAATGGAAGAAGTCATGTCATCTTCTCTCCAGGGTTTTGGGATGAAAAGAATTTGAATTCATGGAGATAATAAAAGCAAAATGAAAGTTTGGGAAAGTCCTTTTATTCCCTCTCATTTAACTTTCAAAAGATTTTGAATTCACTCACTTTCAGTCAATCAATCAAACAATCAATCCAATCTATCTGTTTATTATAACATTCCAAAATTTAGAATTTTGGGATGTTACAGTAATAGTAGTTGATGCAGGCAGGAGTCGGTCTACTTGTCTCGGACGTGATGCCTATATACATGATCATACCTAGATATTCTCATAACTATGCTCAATTCTGTCAATTGCTCAACAATAATTTGTTCACCCACCGTAGAATACTTATGCTCATGAGAGAAGCCACTAGTGAAACCTATGGCCCCCGGGTCTATCTTCATCATATTAATCTTCCAACACTTAGTTATTTCCTTTGCTTTTATTTTACTTTGCATCTTTATCACAAAAATACCAAAAATATTATCCTATCATATCTATCAGATCTCACTCTCGTAAGTGACCGTGTAGGGATTGACAACCCCTTATCGCGTTGGTTGCGAGGATTTATTTGTTTTGTGTAGGTGCGAGGGACTCGCGCGTAGCCTCCTACTGGATTGATACCTTGGTTCTAAAAAACTGAGGCAAATACTTACGCTACTTTGCTGCATCACCCTTTCCTCTTCAAGGGAAAATCAACGCAGTGCTCAAGAGGTAGCAAGAAGGATTTCTGGCGCCGTTGCCGGGGAGGTCTACGCAAAAGTCAACATACCAAGTACCCATCACAAACCCTTATCTCCCGCATTACATTATTTGCCATTTGCCTCTCGTTTTCCTCTCCCCCACTTCACCCTTGCCGTTTTATTCGCCTTTCCCTCGCCTTCTTCCCGTATGTCCTTTTGTTTGTGTTTCCATGTGCCATCTATTTGCTTGCATCTTTACTTGCTAAAAATCTATTGATATGGATCCACTTAAAGTGTTCTACTTGGATCATCTTCGATCCTTATGCGCTCGTGCTGAAACCCCAACTAGTCTAGTTGATGGGAAATCTTTAGATGAGCATGCTCATTTTGTGCGTCACCATTTGTCTGAAAAAGGGAAACTCTTATGGGGTCAAATAAACATATTGCTATGTTATGCTTGGAATCTTTGTGAAATTTGTGATTTTACTTGTTGCTCTAAGAACCCTTAAAAACACCTTCCCTACCTATGTGAGTTTAATGATAATGAAATCTTATCTTCTTATGCAAAGGGTGTTTATAGTTACTATGATATCGAACAAATTGAAGAATTTGTTGCTTTTAAGGGTGCTTATGAAGTTGCTTCTTTGATTGAAAAGTATGATATTACTCTCTATGAATCTGAAAATTTTGACATACTTAAATATTGCTATGAAAACTATGCTCATAATGTCTATGTCAAAGAATTTATTGAGAAAATGGTTGTTGCTTTGGAAGAAAATAATGATATGCATGAATCTATAGATAATGATGATTCCGATGATTTGATTGAAATATCCCTTGATGAACATGATGCTTGCTATTCTTGTGGCCATGATGCCAATATTTATGAAGATGAATTTGCTATAGTTCCTTATGTTAAACATGAGATCGTTGCTATTGCACCCATACTTGGTAGTTCCTTGAATAAAAAGCAAGATTGCAATGATTTTACTATAAATTATATTGATGTCAATTGTGCTAATAATATGCAAAACCCTAAGCTTGGGGATGCTAGTTTTGCTATGTCCACTATTTGTTGCAATGATCATGATTGGGGTGAGTTTTCTTATGATCTTGAAAATTTATTTAATCCCCATGATGAATATGAGATTGATAATATTGTTTGCAATAATATTGAAAGTGGGTTTGGAAGAGTGTCAACTTTAGATCCCACATATTTGGAGAATATTCAATCTTATGAAATTTTTGATAAAAGTGGGTTTGGAGAGGTCATGACTTTAGTTAATGTTAATCCCACTATTTTGGAAGAGTGTCAACTTTGCATGCATGTGGATCGTGTTGAAAATATTTTATGTGATAGCTATTTTGTTGAATTTTCTTATGATCCCACATGTAATTATTATGAGAGAGAGGAAAATATGGATGTAGAAATTTTCATGTTACTAAATTACCTCTCGTTACGTTGAGATTTCTATTGTTTCTTTCCACTTCCTTGCATATGCTAGTTTTTGCTTGCTATGATCATTTGTTTGCCTATAAGATGCCTATGCATAGGAAGTATGTTAGACTTAGATGTGTATATCACGTGTTCTATGATTGTCGTGGTGGGCGCACGGCAGATGCCAAGGGATGGCTAAAGAGAGGAGGAGGCTCGAGGGCGCTGGTGGGCTCCAGAGGCGAGGTTGGCATGAGCGGGCACGGGACGCCGGACATACCCAGGTTCGGGGCTCTCCGGAGAGATAATACTCCTAGTCCTGCCGAGTATAGTTCGATGATCGATAGTACAATGTTGCTCCTGGAGCTGTATGGAGGCGGAAGGAAGCTGGCCAAGGCTTGGGCTGCTCCTTCTCTCTGATGTTGCTGTTTTGTGTCTAGTCCTCCTGCTTTCCCCCTCGAATGATCGTGGGCACCCGGGGGATTTTATAGTCCAACCCCCCGGGGGTACAATGGGAATGTTATAAGTCGGTGGGTCCGTGTTGTCGGTGTCCGGGGACCCAGGCTGGGCCCCGCTGAGGGCTTGTGGTTCGCCGGGTTCCCCTAGGTGCAGGCCCCGCGAGCCTAGGGGGACTGTGCGCCGTCTTGTCGATCGTCAGGGCGTGGCCGAGTTGAGTCGCGTACAGTGCTCTCCGTCAGGTTGCCGCTTGCTGTCATCAGCGGTGAGGGTGGGGGCACTGTTGCCACGCCGGCCCTGGTCAGCGGGTAGGTGAGGGGCACTGTTGCCACGTTCCTGCTAACCAGAGGCATGGGCGGGGCACTGTTGCCTCGGTAATCGTTGATTGAAGTCACGTCCCCATCATACGGCCTGGATGGGACGGGAGTTGACCCGCGGCTGGATTGCGTAGCACGCCATGGGTGGCGCTGGCTTGGTGAGGGGGCTTTGGCCGTGCCGGGTTCGGCTGTCTTGCGCCAGTTGTCGGGGCCGAGTCGGCGTGTCTTGCCGGGTCGGCCAGTCTGGCCGGCTTGCGGGGCTTGGCCGGGTCGAGCGACCCGGCCAAGCGCGCGCCGGTATTGAGGGGCGGTGCCAGCCCCGTTGTTTTTGAAGAGGATCCGGGTTCCGTTGCCTGCCCGGGGTCCATCCCCCCGACAGTAGTCCCCGAAGCTGTGAAGGTCCGCCGTCTTCGGATGAGTGGGCCTTCACAGTTTCCCCCTTAAGCAAGGTGGATTATGCGAGCGCCGGGTCCGGCAACACCCACTGTGTGCCGGTTTTCTCGGAAACCGGATCGCGGTGTCTCGGTCGTGGCAGGGACCGAGAAGTCCGCCGAATCTTGGGGCAATCCCTCGGGCTTAGCGCGGGCGCCACATGGTGCCCGGAAGTCGGAGGGGCCTGACAGGCCACGCGCGTGACGGGACCGGGCGACGAGCTGGGGCCCACCGCCGCGCGCCCTCGGCCCAAGCGCGCGGATTTATTGCGGCGTCCGGGGCCGGTTGCTCTTCCCCGGGAAGTTACTGCGTGTGTACGTGCGCACTTATTGCGGGGTAGTGGAACGGGCGCATGCATGCGATCCCACTTCCCCATGTTCAAACCAAGGGTTATAAATCGGGGGGCGGGGGGGGGGGGGGGCGTACATTATTCTCGCTCGCGCCCTCCTGTCCCTTTGCTCTTGCTCCGCTCTTTGCAACTGACGCACTGCGGCGCCCACTGCTCCGAGCAGAACTCCTTCGCCGTCCATCTTCCTTCTTCTTCCTTCGATCATGTCGCTGCCATCGGGCTCCTGGATGGGCGCGAACGTCACCTCTGAGGACATCACCCAGCTCCGGGCCACGCGGCGCCTGCCGCGGGAGACGGACGTCGGCGTCCGCCTGCCGCGCGGCGAGCAGAGGCCTCGGCCCGAGGGGCAGGAGCGCGTGGTCTTCCTCACGCACTTCAAGCGCGGGTTCGGGCTGCTGGCGAGCACCTTCTTCTGCGCGTTCCTGGAGTTCTTCGGGCTCCAGCAGCATCATCTTGGCGCCGGTGCCATCGTCCAGCTCTCCGGCTTCGTCACCCTCTGCGAGGGGTACCTGGGGGTCAAGCCTACGATCGACCTCTAGGCGCGCTTCTTCTCCTTGAAGCAGTAGGGCCTGTCGGCCGGGGAGTTCGCCGATTGCGGTGCCGCCGTTATCTTGAAGCGGCCGGGGGCGGATTTCCCCAAGATCCCGCTGGAGGATTCTGCCAAGAAGTGGCAGAACTCCTTCTTCTACGTCCGCAACCTTGGCGTGGACCGCATCAACCTTCCGGCCTTCGCCATCGCACCGCCGCGGGCGAAGACGAACTGGGGCTACTCGCCCAAGCGCCCGTCGTAGGAGATCGTTAATCTCTGCGATCGGGTGACGGTGATGAGGACGCAGGAGGGGCTCACCGGCACCGACCTCCTCGCCGCGTTCACCATGCGCCGGGTCCTTCCGCTTCAAGGGCGCTCCTGCCTCATCGGCGAAATGGTCGGCCTTCAAGATCCCAACCACATGGGGTTGACGCGGCTGTCCGCGGAGCAGGTCGCGCGCGGCGTGAACGACATCTTCAAGGCCAACCTTGGGGAGGACTGTCGGTTCGGCAAGGCGCCGTACAGCCGGTTGAACCCGGCGTCGCAGGTGAGTGTCTGGTCCTCTTACTTTGCTGCCGTGCACCTTCTCATCCGTCCTGACGCGACGCGGGGGGTACTTCTGAACGCGATTCAGCATCCTTACGCCCGGGCCCCATCGCAGGTGGAGCCGATGGTGCCAGAGGAGCCCGTGGCTCATGGCGGGGAGTAGGAGGCCGAGTCCGACGCCGGCGCTGGGCGTTGCGCGGGTAAGTCTCGTGTTTTTCTTCATGTGTCTTGAATTGCTGAACGCGGCACGGAACGGTCGGTGCTGACGCCAGTTGTCGGTGTAGTGGCATTGGGCGGGGGAGGCGGCGACGCGGGCGGAGCCAGGTCCTCGCATGGGGCGGCGCCGAGCCGCCCGCATGGGAAAGACAGCATCGCGCCGCGACCCCGGGCCCTGAAGCGCACGGCGGACTCGGCCGGGGCCGGGAGGCCAGCCAAGAGAAAGCGCAGCGGCGGGCACGGGAGGCCAACCCCGGCCCCGGTCTTGGCAGCGTAAGCTTCATCTCTCGTTTGCGCTCAGATTTTTTCTTGAGGTAGTCTTGTTTCTTTTCTACTCACTCTGTCTTCTTCTCCAGGTCGCCAATCGCACTGGCGAGGGCGGCGGCGGAAGCCGCGACCGCCAAAGGGGCCGCGTTCCGCAGGAGCCGGTCCGACCTTGCCGACCAGGCCGAGGTGGAGGGACGGGCCGACTCGGACCTCGGCCTGGATCCAAACGACATCGAAGCCTTGGCCTGGTGGGACAGGAACCGGGCCGAGGCGGAGCTGGAGGCGGCGTCGGTCCGTGCTTGGACCGATGCGGCGGCATGGGCGCGACCCGGCGCGGAGCCGGTCTGGCGCGAGATGCCAGAGGGCACGGTGGTGGCGGCGATGGTCTTTGAGCCATCGTCGGTGAGGGAGCACAGCCGTGGAGGCCGGGCTAAGGTGGTGATCCCCGACCAGGGGGTCATGAAGGTGGAGGATGACACCCCGCCGCGGGCCGACGTGGTCGAGCGAGCGGGGACTGATGGTGGTGGAGGCGGCATCGTTTTGGAAGAGACGCTGCGGGCCGCGGTGCCGGAGGCGCCGCCGGTTTTGGAGGAGGCACTGCGGGCGGCGGTGCCGGAAGTCACCCCGGCAGCTGGGCCGGAGACGGCGACGCAGGGCGTCCTGGTGTCCGGGTCAGAGACGGCGATGCAGGGCGTCCCGGAGGAGGTGCTGGCCGCGTCGCTAGCGGCCAGCGAGGGGTACGCCTTGGTGCCCCGGCAGGGAGAGCGCCAAGCTGCCGTGCCGCAGCCGGCGCGGAGCGGGGGCGCCGTTGTCTTCGGGCCTCAGACCCAGGAGGAGGCGGCGCTGGACGCCGTCAGTCGCCGCCTACGAGGCCGGACGGAACGGCTCGAGGCCTTCGCCCAGGCCGAGGTGGAGCGGACGCGCGACCTGGAGCGCGCCGTTCTGGTAAGTCTTTTGCAATTTTCTTCTTTGTGGGGGCGCGCCAGCGCACCCACTGGGTGTAGCCCACGAGGTTCGGGCCAACTACGTAGTAGTTGGGTCGAATCTTTAGAGTGTTGGCCTTGTTCTGATTTCTGCTTTCTTCAGCATCTTGATGCCTTCCGGGTCGCCGCCTACAATCGTCTCCTGGGCAAGCACCGGCAGCGTAAGTCTTCAGCAGAAGAGCTCCGCGTTGCCGCAAGTATTCTTGTGCTCTTTTCTAGTGGGGGCGCGCTAGCGCACCCACTGGGTGTAGCCCCCGAGATTCGGGCCAACTATGTAATAGTTGGGCCAAATCTTAAGTCTTGCTTTTTTTCTTCTGTTGAGTCCCTTCTTTCTCGCGGCCGAGGTGCTGTCCTAGCGGGCTCGTCTGCTCCGGGCCGGTCATCACTACGACCGGCTCGTTGCCGACACCGACCGTCTTGGCGTCGCAGGCGAGGGCGGAGGCGGCCGCGGCTCGGCGGTCTCTTGATGAGGCCAACCGGTTGCATGAGCAGCTGGCGGGTCACAATAGCCGCCTTGAGGCCGAGGTGGAACTCCTTAAGGCGGAAGCCGCCAAGGCGGCAGAGGCGTAGCAGGCCCTGGTGGAGGTGGACCAGCAGCGCGACCAGCTGGCCGACGACAAGGGTCGGCTCCAGGCCGAGGTGGATCGCCTGCGGGGGCAGGTCACCACGGCTGAGGGGGCCCGTCAGGACGAGGCCCGTCGCCGCGAGGCGGCCGAGAAGGCGGCTGAAGACAAGGACGCCGAGCTGAAGGCGGCCCTTGCCAAGGCGGCCGATCTGTAGAAGGCGCTCGATGAGCGCGACCGCGCCATCGAGCAGGAGCGGCGTGGTACGTTGCTTGAGGCGCAGCACCTGGAAGATTCCTTCTCCAGTAAGTGCTTTTTCTTGTCGTTTGCCGGGTCGGGATTCGGCCTTTCTTCCTTGTTGTTCTTCTTCTAACTCGCTTCTTCCTTTGCGGCAGGGGCCTTCCCAGAGACGCAGCGGCTGGCGGAGGAAGCCGTCCGCTATCAGCGCGACCCGACCGGCGTCGTTGGGTCCGGGACGGATCCGCGGGTGGCCTGGACCTTCCCGGAGATTATCGCCGCCGCTGAGGCCCGCCTGCAGGTCCTGGGAACGCAGTTGGGGCGGCTGTCCCAGGCCGGCACCGCAATGATGGCAGCCCTATGGCCGGACTCCGTCCAACCGAGTAGCTTCTCGCGCCTGGCGCGTTGGTTGGAGATGGGGTTGGACCGGCTTGGCGAGTGGCGCGTCTCCGCCGCTCGTGCCGGCGCCGAGATGGCGCTCCGGTTCACGCTGTCCTGGCATCCGGACCTGCAGCTGGACGGGTTGATGGGCCAGCGGGCCGGTTCGGAGCAGCTCTTGCAGGAGCAAGCCGGCCGGATCGCCTCCCGGGCCAGCTACATCGCCGAGTTCCATCCGGAGCGGACGAAAGATGGCGGGGCCATGGACGGCGACGACTACGGCTTGCTCCTCCACGATCCGGAGGGGAGCTCGGAGGAGACGGGCGTCTACCGCGACGCGGATGCTGAGGAGGGCACCGGCACCTCGCTGGACCCGGAGGCCGCGAGGGGAGAGCCGTCGATGTCGCGACGCGGCGCTGGAGATGCCTGAGACACTTTGTTGTGAAATTTGTTAAATAACAGGTCCACCCACCCACTGGGGGTTTTAGGGTCTAATGAACTCAGGCCGTGTGCCTTTTCTTAAATACTTGTGTAGATGTCGTGGGTGCTTTTGCTTTTTTGCCTTCTGTTTTTTGGGCCGATTTCATGCACTTTTCCTTTCTCGAACCCCCCTCCCCCCCCCCCCCCCCCCCGCGAGTCAGACGGCCGAGGCTCCGGTCCGTGACAAGGAGTTCCACTACAAAAAAAAGACACATCCATGACATTTTGGGCCGAACGAAATTTTTTTCTGTCATACATATGACACTTCTATGACGATAATTGTGACAAAACCCGGTATCATCATAGATGTGGTGGGCTCCTACTTCTATGACAAAAAATCATGACAGAAAATGGGCTTTTCGTCCTGGGCGGGCCGGAGACGCAGCTGCATGACATTCTTTGGGCCGTCCATGCGAGGGGGAGGAAAATTTCGGGGAGTTCCTGGTTACGGTGGGAGGTCGGGGACCGAGCGATGCGTGTTTCTCTCATACACGTACGCGCGTGTGTGCGAGGCGTTGGCTCTAACTAAACCCGAGCGATTGCACTGCAGGCTACGCGTTACTGAACCCGAGCGATCGATCGATGGCTGTTAACTAAACCCGATCGAGCGATTCCTTTGCTACTGCTGCTAACTGAAGCCAATCGATTGGATGAACAGTGAGCGTTGCGGGGGGGGGGGGGTGGTTGGATGAACAGTGAGCGGTGGCGTTGCCTCTGGATGAACAGGACCCCATGGTGTGGTGGAGGGCTGGATGAACAGTAGACAGTGGAGGGGTGCCCTTGGAGGGGTGGTTGAACAGGACCCCGTGGTGTGGAGGGCCGGATGAACAGTAGACGGTGGAGGGGTGCCCGTGGAGGGGTGGTTGAACAGTAGCCGGTGGAGGCTGGATGAACACTAGCCCGTGGAGGCTCGAGGAGGTCGACGGTAGCCCGTGGAGGCTGGAGGAGGTCGACGGTGGAGATGAACAGTATCTCGTGGAGTCCCGTTTTGCGGTACGCCACACCCCTCCCGATGAACAGGACCCCCGTTTCGACCGTAGGAGGTCCGTTTCATCCGTTTTGCGGTACGCCACACCCCTCCCGATCAACAGGACCCCTGTTTCGACCGTAGGAGGTCCGTTTCGTCCGTTTTGCGGTACGCCACACCCCCCCGATCAACAGGACCCCCGTTTCAACCGCAGGAGGTCCGTTTCCTCCGTTTTGCGGTACGCCAGACCCCTCCCGATCAACAGGACCCCGTTCCGAATGTAGGAGGTCCGTTTCCTCCGTTGTGCGGTACGCCAGGCCTCGTTTCCATCGCCTGTTCCGTCCAAGCCCTCCCGATGAACACGACCACGCATTCCGTTCCGACCCAGCCGGTTGGCTCCCACGCGTTCCGTTGCCTCCCGATGAACACGACGCATTCCGTTGCCTCCCCATGAACACGACGCATTCCGTTGCCTCCCCATGAACACGATGACGACGCTGTTTCTCTGTTCCGACCCAGCCATGTACACGAGCCCTGGCCGTACGTATGCGCGAGTAGGCGTTCGAGACCCTGCCCGTATGTACACATACGTGGCCGTATTTTCTTTCTTGCACCCTGGCCGCTGTACGTACGTGTACATGCTACGTGCGCGCCTCTACTACGACACGTACGCGCCTCTACTACGACACGTGCGCGCCTCTACATCCACCAGTATATATGTACATACACGTTCACGACCAGAATGACAATGCTACGTACACTTCGACCAGGTGGGTCCCGACTGTCAGGCACTTACTTGCCTGCGAAGATGTAGCTGGTGGGTCCCAACAGTCAGGGGGGCGAATCGTTTTTTTTTGCCCGGACGCACTTCCTTGCATGCGAAGATGTAGCTGGTGGGTCCCAGCAGTCAGGGTGAAACATTTTTTTTGCGAAATACAGTGGCCCGTCCGGTGGTTCACAGCTGTCAGGTGGAGGAATCATTATTTTCCGTGTAATAAGGAGGCACTTCCTTGCTGCGGCCGTGGACCCAGCTGTCAGCCTCTCCACGTACAGTCCACGTCCGATGGAAGTCGTTCCTTGACCACGTTGACCACGCCGCGCCGAGAGCACCAGGGTGGTGGACGGCGGCGAGGCCTAGGAAGGGGACGACGGGGAGCCGGGGAAGACGCGGCAGTGGAAGCCCGTGTGGAGAGGAGTACGAGGGTTCACTGGTTCGGCTGCGATGTGAGGCTGCCGTCGCCGTAGGGCCTGGCCAGCGGTGGGAATAGTAGGGGCGGTGAGGCCTCCGCGGCAACACAGCCGGCCATGGGAGGCAGGAGCATGCGGCACGACCGGCGCTGCTTTGGGCGGCTAGAGCAAGAAGATCAGAGGTTGAAGAAGCACTACGGCCGTTGGATGGACATCGTACGGTCACTGGAGCTAGAATTGTTCATATTGACTAAAGTTGACAAAGGCCCCCGTCCCAGTCAACTTAGTAGGCCCACAAGTCAGCCTCCCACCATGGTGGGTCCCAGCTAGCAGGGGGAGTATTCATTTTTTTGTGCGTAATAAGGAGGCACTTCCGGTGGGTTCGAGCTGACAGCGGGGGGAACGTTTTTTCACGAAATACGCTGGCCCGTCCGGTGGGTCCCGGCAGTCAGGGGGAAACGTTTTTTCCGCGAAATAAGGTGACCCGTACGGTGGGTCCCTGCTGTCAGGTGGAGGAATAATTATTTTGCGCGTAATAAGGAGGCACTTCCTTGCGGCTGCCTGGACCCAGCTGTCGGCCTCTCCACGTACAGTACTCTTCCGATGGAAGTCGGTCGTTGACCACGTTGACCATGCCGCGCCGAGCACCAGGGCGATGGTCTGGACGACGGCGAGGCCTAGGAAGGGGACGGCGCGGAGCCGGGGAAGACGCGGCAGTGAAAGCCCGCGCGGAGAGGAGTATGAGGGTTCATTGGTTCAGCTGCGGTGTGAGGCTGCCGTCGCCGCAGAATAACAGGGGGTGTGGGTGAGTAGAGGGATGGCCTGGCCAGCGATGGGAGTAGTACGGGGCGGTGAGGCCTCCGTGGCATCACAGCCGGCCATGGGAGGCAGGAGCACGCGACACGACCGGCGCTACTTTGGGCGGCTGGAGCAAGAAGACCAGAGGTTGAAGAAGCACTACAGCCGTTGGATGGACATCGTACGATCACTGCAGCTAGAATTGTTTATATTGACTAAGTTGACAAAGCCCTTGGTACGCGTCAACTTAGTAGGCCCACAGCTCGGATTTGGCAGAGAACATATAGCCCATTTGCGATTTGTAAGAATGTACAGCCCATTTTTTAATTCTAATGGAATTTACTACAGCCCATTTACAGTTTGTTAAAAGTACAGCCCAACTCCTAGCTAGGACAACGATTAATAATTTCAAACAACCGCTCAAAACAGAATTCAAAAAAATTCCCACATTTTGATGGGATCCGAAATATTTTTATCCGAAATTTCTAGTCAGGTTAAATATAATTTCAAAATAAAGTTGTATTACGTTAAAATCCAACGAAATATTGCGCGCGCAACAAGTAATGAAATTAAAATTTTCAAATTCCAAAAATAATATTTTTTTCAAACTAATTACGTGTTTGGTGCATAGTAACTGTCCAGTTATTATAATTACATCCCATTTATTATTTCTTAAAGTCCATTTTCTTGTTAAGCCTAATGCATACCTCCTAGGAAAGTTTGCAGCCCAACGGGGCGGAGAATAACAAGTTGACCCGGATATTGTGTACAACTGTCGGCCCAGTTGCATTGCTGATGTTGAAAAAAAAGACCTGTGTAGTACAGTACAACCTAACATTCAGCGACGCCGGAAAGGCCCAAACAAGGCTTCTGTACAACTTTTTGAAGTCACTGAGCTCAATTAATAACTTAAGAAAAAAGTTAGATTACAGTGGAACCTAATTAAAAGCTGTCACGAGCAAATAAATAATTCAACGGGTCCCACTTGTGCGTGTGCGTGTGTGTGTGTGTGTGAGAGAGAGAGAGAGAGATAGAGAGAGAGACCCATCGGTCGATGCTCGTAAATACATCTTTCAGCCATATGCATTGCTGATGCTTAGTAAAAACGTATATAGTTGACACAATCATATAGAACATCATAGCACACTGAACTTGCATACAAAAATTTCACACAGGCGGCACAATCAGGATGGAAGCAGTGGATCGCTACGGGAAGGGCTATGTTGAAACCAACGAAGTCGTACATAATGGTTCATCGTCTTTATCAATGACGGGGAAATATCTTGAATGTTGTGCAAAGAAAACAGACAGACAACATAATAAGTTCTGCTAGCACATTAAGTTGACGTACAACCCTTTCTAAAAAAAGTTCAGGTACAAAATTAGAACAGGTCACAATCAAATGTACTGGCATATCAGTGCTTCACACCCATAGCTCGGATTTAACTAGTATCTGACAAGATTCAGTTGTTACCTCAAATTAGAGCACATCCAGGCAGCCAGCCATGCCTCTTCTCCCAAAGAAGCAGTGGCCTCCGCCGCATGATGGAGTAGGCCCTGTGCCATCCATCGTTCCGAGCAACACGGGGTAAGTCTGATGTTGACTCCTGTAATGGACGTCGTCTACGGACCCTGGCACCAGCGGCGGCGGCAGGACTTCGATTGATGGATTGACCACTTCTTCGGCATGCACGAACACTCGATACAGGTACATCCCTAACGTGGTCCGCGGCGGCCTTGGTGGCGACGAATAGTACAACCCCGGTTCCTGCACCGGTATCTCAACACCAATCACCTTCGGTATGGTGGACGGCTTCTTCATCCATGCCATAACCGTCAGAGCCCAGCTGTCTGGAGGAACAAACATACTTACGAGCTCACCTCCAAGGTCGTTGATAAGCTCGTTCATGGACTCGCTGTTCCAAGCACGTCGAGGCATGCCGTGGAAGGTAAGCTTTGTTAAAAACTCAAGCTCAGAGGGCACCGAGCCCCATCCTGGGTGCCACCGATCAAAGCCCACCAGCGCACCATCGCAGAACAAACGCCGGGGAGATTCGAACACACGACTGCAGTCGAAAGTTGTCCGGAACCTGACAAAGAAATCAGCCGGTGGCGGACAGACTTCGACGAGCAAGTCACTTATTTGGATGCCGTGCGCAATGCCAAGAGGTTTGACAAGGTCGTCCGGCGAGACAGGAGGCCGGTCGCCGTTGATGGTTACCATCAGCACTTTGCCGGCAAATTGGTCGTCAAGCGCTGCCATGCCACTGTTGAGCGACAGCATGCAGCGACCGAAGGCAGGACGGACCTCAGGATCTCTGGCTCGGAGATCCGTGTTGACCGGCGACATGATAGTGCGCTTGAGTACAGGGAGTACAGGAGGGGGATTTGGGGGAACTGGAATAGGAATCGAGATTCCAGAGGTGGGGGAGGGGCGGGAGACTGGGGATAAAAAGGCAGCATGAATTTTGAGCACGCGCCAATATGCTCTCGGCGCGCAAGCGCACGAAAACACCGGTGGCGCCCACATGTCGGCCTAAGAGTCCTTATTCTTTCTTTTTTGGAGAGCCCGGCCTTTTTTTCAGGATCTTTTGAGAGCCCTGCCTGAGAGTCATAATTGACCTGTTTGGCTTTGTGTTACTACTCGGCCCATATTCAACGACACCTCACTGGCCCAAACAAGTGTACATCATCGAAAAGACACTGAGCTCAAATTATATAACTTGAGAAAAGGAGATATACTCTGAACACTGGAGAATGGTGATGCCCTCATTTAGCCCACCAGTAGTTCGAGACAATAAACAGTTCGAAACAACGATATATACAACATTCAAACACTGACTAGTGACTACTACTGACATAAACAACAAGACATGATAGTTCATAAGAAGTCTTGCTACACCACCAAAACGCACCCATCTGCAGCGCTCAGACTCTCGTGATCCAGACGAGAATGACATTCTAAACAGAAGCAACTATTACATATTAAGAGTGACATAGACGAGGATGACCAAATGACAAGGAATATGCATAACAAAAGAAAGAACTACCCATCCAGAACCAGCAACAAAGACAACAAAGTCATTCGAAGAGATGATCCAACACCATCATAATTTGCAGCCCCGCTTCAGCGACCAGTGATCCGGAGACACCAGTACTCCACCCTTTCGATGCAACAGCCCAATTACCTATCAACTTGAAGGCTTGAACCACATCACTGCCTGTCGTAATTGAGACATCCAAGGATCAAAGTTAATCTGGATGCCTTTGTCATTCTCACCTTCTTTTGGCTGCAGGCTGTATCGTTGACAATCAGGGGAGTTTGCTCCCGAACTCCTAGGGCTCGCCGTGTAGACACAGTTTTCCATAACAAACAGAGCCTCTCTGCCATCAAGGTCCTTGCCAACGGTGATCTCCTGGTTAATCGGATAATTGAGTCCGAGAAACAGAGAGTGTGAACCAAGGCTGTTTACCCGCCTCCAACTAAAAAATCCTAAAGGCCCCAACAAGCTGGTATCCTGCTCATAGACGTAACAACCACTGTCCGGATACTCATGTATTACACGGTGCTTGTATACAGTGGGGTTTTTGCAATATAACTTTCCCGGCTCATGTGTCCGAATGATCATCAGTCTTTTGTCGTCGTCTGATCGAGCGAGGAACCAGTTGTGCTTCCCTGTTTTTGGCAAAGGTGGTGTGATTACAAAGGGCAGTAACTGTAGGGACACTGCATCATATCAAAAAGGACAGGCATTGTTAATGTAAGATCAGCATTGTTCAGAGTATGAGTAGGATAATGCAAGAAACAGCATTGATATGTCCCTGTTGGAACTGGGAGGAAAATACAGGGAAATGTATACTGGGTTCGAAAATATAGAAGTGCCATGCATGGTTATACTCATGTTATCTCGCAATCGATTCTTAACAGGAAACTACCATGTCATGCATGTTATGTACTCCCTCCGTTCCCAAATATTTGTCTTTCTAGGCATTTCAAATAGACACAACATACGGATGTATGTAGACATATTTCAGAGTGTAGATTCACTCATTTTGCTCCGTATGTAGTCACTTGTTAAAATCTCTAGAAAGACAAATATTTGGGAACGGAGGGAGTAATTATGTTCTGTCCTCACAAACAAATTCTTCAAGGTAACTAACAGACCATGCATTGTTATATACTCGTGTTCTGTGGGCAAAACATTTGTGAGGATATTATTCTAGCCATTGATTGCTGAAGGGCGAATATAGGTATGTACACATGGTAAGCATTGCAGGATTTCGCTACTTCCAAATATAGAGTTCTCCATATGCACATTTACTTCCCTAATGTATGGTTAGATGAAACCAACAGTGTGGTGCATGTTTCTACATCATGAAAATGAGGAAACTAACATGGCCATTGATACACACTCATATTTAGTAGTAGTATATAGATTACCGTAAAATAAGGATAATATCCATATATTCCTAACCGTTTGATTATTCAGGGTACAAATTGGCTGTAATGACATGGTCACAATCGCATGAATTAACTCATTCCAAATATAGCTGATTTACGGTGTCTCTAATACATTGCCATAGTTCTACTCAAATTCTGCTCAAACCAGGATATGCCAATCATCACAAAAAGTTCAAACAGTGTCATGGCGTCATCATTAACATGAGACGGAAACAACTTACACGCGCCGTCCCAGCAATACGTGGTGCCATCTGCTTTGTCGATCGCGTAGATGATGCCATTGTGTTCAATAGCATCACAGAAGTGTGTATCAGCTTTGACGATGATCCACTGCGAGCCGAGTTGTCTCCAGCTAAAGAAGGCACCGACGTAAAGATAGGCGAGTCCGCGGTCGAACAAGGCAATTAGCTTGAAGTCTGCGTAATTCGCATGTCGTGTGGGCACTTGGTAGATTACAATCTTCTGCAAAACAAGGTCCGTCCAACTGATGTAGTAATCTAGATGACTTGGACCGCGATGGTAATACTCTATATAATCCAACGGAGGAAGGATAATCTCATGGGAGGTCTGGAAGTTCACGAGCACCAACTTTTTACCGTCTTCTCTGAAGGCAGCCATCCAGTGGGAGTTCATGCCGACCCAGTACATACCTGCCAAGAAGTTTCGGGCGATGGTGATCGGATCGATGTCGAGGGAAATGATGTACGGCGACCCACTACATACCTGCAAAGAAGTTTTGGCTAATGGAGATCGGATTGAAGTCGAGGGGCATCATGCACGCCTCCGTATCATGGTGAGCCAATCTCGCAAGACCAGATAGCAGCAAGCAGGGTGTCTTGAAAAGCTTAGGCCTCGCTTCGATGATGGCTGTGTGCATGTCCCTCGAGCATGCAGCCAGCCGCAGGGCGCTTAACATATTCATACACGAACAACAGAGGTCGAGGATGTCACTGGGGAGATTGCTCCAATCGCGGCTCATATGGATGCTGTGCGGTTCGCGTTCGGCCATGGTGGAGTTTGGAAGGGGGCTTGATTTACGGGGGAGAAGGATGTCGGTGCTGGAGCGGCTAGCGAGGGAAGAGTGGTACTGGGGGAGGCGAGTGAGGCGATGGTACACGGGGGCACAGTGAGATGGAGACGGAGACGGAGACGGAGAAGGAGATGGAGTGGTGCTATGGGAGCGGAGAGGGAGACGAGGCGAGGCGCCAATGTGCTGTACAACGGCGGTGACAGACTGCACAGTGCACAGGGTAAGGCTGACTTTGGTAACCCGAACACGCCACCTGGACTAGTGTCAGGCGCAGGGTGTTGTCACTTCACTGTGAGGACCGGATGAATAGTATTTTGACCATCAAGTGTACCACAATTGTACTACTACTACTACTACTAGTAGTAGGAACATGAGTACTCCAGTATTGTATAGCGGAAATAGGTCTCCCGTGCTAGCATGCCTGTTCACTTCATTGTTCAGGTATCATCCATATTGCGAGCAGAACCAAATTCTCGTGCATGCCCAATCAACGCCCTGTCGCGATGCATGCAGTGGTTGTTCTGGTGCATCAAGGACGGTATGCAGATCGTTCCACACTTGAGAAGAGGAAAAATGGAAAGGTAGAACGCGGCAGCGGAGGAAGAGAACGCTGGCTAACAAGGCTGGGAGGGGATCGAGCAGGAAGTTAATGCTCCACGCCTAAAGGTTTTGGGAAAACCTGATTTTCATAAGGTGACTTATACTCACCTAAACGGAGGGAGTATTCCTTAACCAGAGAATGTTGTGTCTCCCACTCACGCGCTCAAAAAAAACTACAACACATTTTTTTTATCTGTTTGCATAGGTCCCACCTATCAGGAAGGATGGGCACGTACACGAACAGGTACGACTCATCAGTCTACCCGCATAGCCTTTTCGTTTAGTCTACCTAGCCGTCTAATCAACTGCCTGCCTGCCACTTCTGCCATTTACTTCTCCATCGGGAACCGATTCTCCTCGGCTTCTTCACCTCCCCTTCGTCTTCATTTGCATCCAAACCCCACTGCATTCACATTGTTTTAACCTCTTTAAATAATCATCTACTACTTCAGTTAGACTAGCCATCTAATCCTAATTCTCCAAACCATAGCCCTCCATTCCAGCGGTTCCAAATGGCGAAAGAGATCGAGATGCATGTTTTTAGCGTCCAACATGTCCTCGTCGAAGGCTCAATGCGCATAGTTGCCACCGTCACCGTCCACCCAAGGGTTGTTCGGCAGTGGATCAACAATGTATCCAACTCCCTCGAAAAGGTAGAGACGAGGGTCATCGGTCTCGACGCAGAGTACACGGAGCGTGCCCCTGGGAAGATCCAGCGCCGCTGTCCTTCAGTTGTGCCTCGAAGATGATGTTTTGGTGTACCACATCATACACTCGCCCTCCATACTAGGTGAGCTTCACAATTTCTTGTCTCGGGAGGACGTATACTTCTATGCGGCAGCCATCGAAGGGGACAAACAGAAGCTGCAGCCGTACAACCTTGATTTGAAAAGCATCGCTGACCTACAAACCAGAATCAAAATTCCTGTAGAAGATTGTGATAAACAGACACCATCCCTATTCGACGTAGCAAATTTTGTGCTCGGTACAAATCTTCAGAAGGGTGACGAGACAGTGGCATTAAGGTCGTCTGGATGGGAGAATTATCCCTTGACGTACGAGCGGATAAAATATGCTGCCCTCGATGCCCGTGTGAGTTTTGAGATAGCTGCAAGGTCCAAAGAGCTTGTTGCAAAGCCGTCTCCCACAGAGAATGAGAACAAGAAGAAGAAGAAGAAGAAGAAGAAGAAGAAGAAGAAGAAGAAGAAGAAGAAGAAGAAGAAGAAGAAGAAGAAAAGGTTGCACCAGCAGGAGGGCATTATGGATGGATGAACTATTTCCTCTTTTGTAAAAAAAATTATTCCCTCTCGGTGTATATTGATATAGATGGACTATTTCGATGGTGTGCATGTCTTTGGAACAGAGTAGTA
The DNA here is from genome assembly GCF_002575655.3 of Aegilops tauschii subsp. strangulata. Classification (NCBI taxonomy): domain Eukaryota; kingdom Viridiplantae; phylum Streptophyta; class Magnoliopsida; order Poales; family Poaceae; genus Aegilops; species Aegilops tauschii. The sequence goes on from NC_053037.3 coordinate 396,582,097, forward strand.
GCGTGGGTCCGCTTGACTATAAGGAACTATTTATCCGCATATATAGCTTTCTCTGCTACTCCTTCCAGTGATCGGTATGCAGTGCATGTGTCCGTAGACATGACAGCTTGTCCATGGAAGTTCAACTATGGCGACCATCACGTTTCATCTCGCGATTCCCATGACGCCTCTCCAACCCACGGCACCACGGCCCCCCGACGTGCGCCTCACCCCTCTCGGCCGCACCGCCCCTCTGCCTTTGTGTGCATGACATGTGGGCCACCTAAAATGCGGCGAGCATCAAGTTTCTACCACAGCCACCCGCTATTCCCACGACGCCGCTCGAACCCATGAAACCACACGTCCCCCGACCTGCGGCTCACCCCTCTTGGCCCCACTGCCCCTCTGCCTACGGGAGCATTACATGTGGACCAGTCACCTATCGGGTCCACATGTTATTGACTCAAAGGTAGGTGTAGTAAGGCGCTGAAGCTCAGTCCCGACGGCCCTGAGAGGGAAATGTAACTCCTGCGCCAGGGCTTGTGGTGCTCCCGCAGCACGAACTCGTGCCAAACTCGAGATTTGTTTCTTTACTATACATGCACGCAACGATTTAATGGACATTGTAATCTCAACATGTGATGGGGAGCTCTAAATTTGATTTTGAAACTTATAAAACGAAAAGATTCAAAACAAATAAACTGGGAGAGAGGGAGTATATCGTAGGATGTGTCCCATACAAAATAAGTCCCCTGGTTTGTCACCGCGAAGATGCGGTTAGAAAGGAGCACAGCGTCTTCCTACTCGTACGGCAACAAATCGGCCGCAGACAGCATGGTCCGCCTTTGACCGCCATGTGCAAGGTTCGTGCTATCTTATTCAATCTCACCGTGGTTCCATCGTACCAATTCATGCGGTGGCCCGTTGCATGGCTGCTCCCAATGTTGGACAAAGGTTCTACGGGAACGGTGTCACCGTTGTAAATGTTGTGCAAATTGATGTTGGTACCCTCCCATACATATGCAAGCCAATCTCCACTCGCACCGAGCCTAACCTGTGAAATAGTGGGCAAGGGGAGAATTAGGAAATGGACACGGAAGTAGTCTTTAGAATGCATTTACTACGTGATCAAACTCATCTTACCTGCTCATCGGAGGAAATCCGAGTGCCCCTCAACGTCGGCATCTCAAGGGGCGTCAACTTGCAACTACGGCCACGCCGCGCTGGAGAGACCCCCAAGGAAACATCCTTGTGCGTTCCACGGAACATCAAGATGCATTTGTATGTGTAGTTTATCTTGTGAGAGAAAAGGATGAATGAGGGAAGGCCTCTAGAGATAGAGATGGACACTACTACTACCAATGTGCTGGCCCATGCGTTGCAATGGATCCAAAGTAGTAGAATAATACTTGTTCACGTGCTTGAAATATAAACACTCTAGTTTTGATATACATGTGTCAGCAGACATGACAGCTTGTCCATGGAAGTTGAACCACGGCGACCATCACGTTTCTTGTTTCTACCACTGCCACACCCACACGCAATTCCCACGACGCTGCTCCAACACACGGCACGACGTCCCCCGACATGGACAAGGATCCTCTGACATGGCTATCACTGCCTTGCCCTGCCTTTCCTTCGCTGACACGTGGGACCCACGCTTATGGGTCCCACATGTCAGTGACAGAATGGTAGGATTGTTCGTGTCAGGGGATCCTCATCCCCCCGACGTGCCCCTCATCCCTCTCGGCCCCACCGCTCCTCTGCCTTTGTGTGCATGACATGCGGGCCAGCTGAACTGCGGCGACCATCAACTTTCTACCACAGACACACCCGATTGGACGCGGTTTGCCTGCTCCGCTGCTGTGCTCCGATCCGTACTCCCGCACCATCGAATTTTCATCCAGCGGCTGTGACACATTTCGTCCCGGGCATCAATCCTCAGTTGGAGTACTTATGTACTATGGGTAGTACCCACCGGTGTGGCCATCTACGCCTCGTAACGCCCCGACGCCCAGCTGTGGCACCCTCGCCACGGCCACGCCACCACCGGCCGGTTCATCTCGAACGAGTGAGTCACGAACCACGCCACCACCATGAGAATGACATGTGGGCCAGCCGCATTTAAGGTCCGCATGTCATTGACTCATAGGTCGGGCACTAAGCCACTGAAGTTCGGTCCCGTGGACCCCGAGAGGGAAATGTAACTCCTACGGCAGGCCTTGTGGTGCTCCCGCAGTACGAGCTCGTGCCAAAACTGGAATTTGTTTCTTACTACTACCAACTAGTACTAGTAAGGTACACGTGCATTGCACGCATGAGATTCTGGTGGTTTGTGCATTATGCTTCTACATGTGGAGCTTTCTGGATTCTAACATGTGGCAAAATCTGGTGGAATGTAAGGTTAGGCAAGTTTGATTAACTTAGGTGAGTGTTTGGTTCAAGCCACACCTTAGGCAAGCCACACTAAGGCCCCACATGACATACACACAAAAAATGTGGCAAGATTCCCTTAGGCTTGCCAACTTGTGGCTCTCATTTTGAAGAACTAATAACTTTGCCTAAGCTTAGTTGTGGCAAAGTTAGTCATGAATTAAGTTCAACCATGGAGTCTTCTAGATTATACATGTGGCAGAATCTGGTGGATGATATCCAACGGCCAGTAGTGCTCGGATTTGCCATCTTTGTACCGTCGGATTGGCTTCATCCAACGACCAACTTTCAAAGTTTTTCACACACTATATAGGGGGTATAGGTATAGATATAGATATCTTTGTACCGTGCCGGACGGGCCGTGTTGTACTCCCGATTCCCGGGCGTGTGGGGGTGCGACGCGAATGCGGCAGGCCTTTTCCTTTTACCAGCAATGTGCCCGTGCGTTGCGACGGATCCGAAGTAGTGGAATAGTAGTATTTGTTCACAAACTTGAAAGAAATCACTATTGTTTTGATATACTCCTAATATATTACTCCCTCCGTACCTAAATATTTGTCTTTTTTGAGATTTCAAATGGACTATCACATACGGATTATATAGACATATTCTAGTGTTTCTAGCAAGATGCCCGCGCGTTGCACGAAGTTGATGGAAAAGGTAAGCACAACTTATAAATTGACGGATGGAGTACTAGTTACAGTGATGCATATAATTAAGCAAAGGGATCGCACATGTCGGTATTGACTGGAACGAGAATGCAACAACACAATAAGAATTAAGGCCACGATGATGTGATCGCAGTGGTGGTTACAGAAGGCAAGAAGAAAGATGGATCCATGAACATACGACCTCCTCCTCCTCAACTTAGTGCGCCGGGCCACCGACCGGCGGCTAAGGAGCGGCGGCTTTTGTGGCGAGGTCGAGCTGCTTCTCAGCAAAGGCATCCAAGGCTTCCAGACGGTTGAGGAAGGCCAACGTCGTAGCGTCCTCACTGGCCTTGTAGATACCTATGTACACGATTTGCTCGTACACGTGGATGTGTAGGTCGACGAATTCTTGCAGGGCGAGGCGTCTCGCGGCGAGCGCGACCTCCAGGTGGACATTCTTCGTGGCGTCGGCGGGCAGTCGCAGGGCCACCAGTGCTTGAAAGAGGTTCCGGCCATGGAGGCTGATTGGGTGGCAGGCAATGAGGAGCCCGGACGCGCGGGCTGGAGGAGTACGACGATGTCGTCCACGAGCTTCTTGAGGACGGTGAACTTGTTGCTGGTGGCAACGATCATCTGGTCCAACTGAGAGTCGTAGTTGGCGTCGACGGCGGCCATCCACCAGCCGGTCTCCAACACCGTCTGGAGACGATCCTCGGCGCCATGCCGCAGGCCGGCGTCGTGGACCATCTGGCGCAGCCGTTGGCCGCTCACGCGCATCGCCGCCATGGGTCTGGAGTGAGATCTTTTGCGCTTAGTGTAGGTGCTTAGGCAAATGCTTAGGTGCGTACGATGTGGTAGATGCATTGGAATGGAGGGGCGCCTTTATATGAGGGCAATGAGGGCAAACTGCGTTGCATTCACATCGTGCAGCCTCTTTTCCCGGACCTCCTCCCATTACTTCCCTCATGCATTAATTAAAGGAGGATGCATTGGCCGTTCAACATATCGGGAACCGCTACTCCCTCCCTCGTCTGCATTAAAGCCGTATCGGGAACTGCGCCGCCCGCTGTCAAATCAAATACGCCCTCCGTGTAGGTGAGTATTAAGTCATCTTACGAAAACCAAATAGTAAACACATAGGCGTGGTGCATTAACTCTCACGTTGTTTCTTATTTTTTTGACATAAATAGACACTACAAAAAAATACACTTCCGTGATGATACGTGTTTGTCACAGTAGGTCGCGTTTTTGTCATGCATGTACATACATGACGATTTTATGACAGAATCAAGATAGTCATACCTGTGCTGTCGTAGAAGTGTTCCATGACATTACCAAAATTATCATCACGGAAGTGTCCACTTCCATGACGATAAATCGCGCGTCAGAGAAGTGCTTTCGTCAAGGGTGACCGTCACGTGGCATCCAGCGTAACGGAACGCCGTTAAGCTATCGGGTCTGGTTTTGGATTCGATAACCCGTTAACAGCCCCGACCAATGGGAAATTTCCACGTGTAAAATTCTTATTGGCCGGACGAAACATGTGTCAGCTCGTCAGTGGGTCAGATAGGCGCCTATGATATGTCGACACGTGCCACAGCCCACCACTGGCCCATTTAGCTTACAAAGTCGGCCCGTTTGACTTGGTCAAAAGTTAACGGGCTGGCCCATGAAAAGCCTGTTAACGGTCTCTTTGCAAATAGCCCATTTTATGGCCCGTTAACTCACGGCCCGTTAGGCCCTAAAGGAAATCGGCCCAACAACGTCATGTGGGCCGTCGAATATAACACAAGCCCATTTCACTTTCGGGCCATGTATGGCTCACGACGTCTTTCGGCCCATATGAGGCCTTCGTATCTTTCGGCCCTTTACAGGCCCACGGTGACTCTAGCCTATAATGAACAGTAATTTTCTTTATACCCGTTAACGGCCCGTGATTTACATGGGCCATTTCCAGCCCGTGTTAGCTTTCGGCCTATTGATGGCCCATACGTTATTGGGCTCCTTTTCGGCCCTCGATTACTTCCGGCCCGTTACTGGCCTGTTCCCCTAATGGGCCAAATTCGGCCCATGGCAAGAGTCAGCCCGTTACTGGCCTGTTCCCCTAATGAGCCAAATTCGGCCCATGGCAAGAGTCGGCCCGTTACTGGCCTGTTACCCTAATGGGCCAAATTCGGCCCATGGCTAGAGTCGGCCCGTTTCTGGCCTGTTAACCCGTTGCGCCGTTTCCAGCCCGTCCTATATTCTGGCCCATTAACGACCCATTATGCCTATGACAGAATTAAGCCTTTGCTGTCCTACGGCCTGTTAACGGCCTGTTACCGTGCTGGGCCGATACCAATTACGCCGATTACAGCCCATGTAGACCCATTTATCCAACAGCCCGAGGCCCACCGATTACAGGCCCATTTATCGACGGCCCATAGGAGACCCATGGATCCTACGGCCCGTATATGGCCCATGGTAGTTGCGGCCACTAGCAAACCAGGGAAAAAGAAGACTAGGAAATAAATAAGGCCGAAACTAACGCTAGGCTATTAAGGCGATTGCACAGATTACATCCACTCGGCATCAAAGATCGCCACCAGTGCAAATATAGGGAACACTCTACACTATACAAAAATGGCTTGCTGTTTTCTTCAGCCGGTGGCTGCACGTTAAGAATAAATTTTGTATCGCACCAAAACAAATTATAACTATATAACAAAAGGAAGGTTGGCATAAAACTTAACAGTCTAGCAGATAAATGCACCACCAGAAGTTCAGAAGCTCAGTTCATTTGACCTGACTGTTACGTTTTCATGTTGTATTGTCCGATGGAGCACCATAACCCTCGCCTTCATTTCCCCTAGGCTCCTGAACAACATAGCAAATGTCTGATAGTCTGATTTTAAAACCATGCATATCTTGACGACATTGAGCAATGTTTCTCCTTGTTTCACAAAGGGTCTCTGTTAGGGAATGGACTTGTGTCTGGAGCGCAGATACAACATTGCTTTGAGCTTGCATATCTTGATCATGAGGAAGTTTGGACGATATTGCCTTAACAACCAACCCAGTATTACGCAGGAACGTGCTTTTGGCACTGTTAGTGGACAGGTACTGACCCACTGCTGCAAGAGCTGACATTGCGGTTATAGTTGCCTCGCCACCTTCAGCAGGTGGCGGTTCCACCATTTTTTCCATAGCTCGCTGAAAAGTTGAGGTTTTACATTAGTAGTACCAGAACAGAAGATATTAAGGAGGCAGCAAAACCAAACAAAATAGCTTTGGTCTGTATACATAACTTATTCTGGTGAACCCATGTAAAATATTAGTTGTATTTTATTGCAAAGTACATAATAAAACCAGGTTCCAAACATATGACCATGTACCATCGCTAATGTATTGTCTATTTCTTCACATTGTATTGAGGGCTAAGGATAAAGAGACGAAGTTTATAATACGGTAAGCATAGTATGACATCATTCATATCACAAAACAACTGAGAACAGACAAACAGGCAATTGTAACGTTGTGTGGGCAAGTCCAGCACGGAACTAGATTACGGGTCAAGATCAAAGGAACATCACTCCTCTCTTTTAAACCTTGTAAGGTGCAATGATACGCTAAGACAATTATGTATAAAATTGAAAAGAGTAATAGACATTGGCGGCAAACCATGCAGTTCAAGGCACAAGTCAGAGTAAGTAGTAGTTAAAAGGCATGAGGATTAAGGACTTACAACAGCGGCTTTGACTGGTGTAGTCATGCCCTTCTTCTTGCTGGTGTGACAGTCCTTGAAGATTTCCACAGCATTTGGTTCATGTACTTTTTGGTCCTTGCGGGCTTTCCTCTGCATTTCGAACAAGTCAATATAGATCTGATAATATGGTACAGCGAAAAGAGTGAAACAGCAGCTAATTACAAGAGCCTCGCAGTGTGCAATATAGCTACGAGATCCTGTCGTCTGTTGGAATTTCACTTTCGTACGGTTGGCCTTGTTCTTTGAACAGTTCACCTACAAGAAGATAGATTTGTGTGGCACATGCGTAAATAGGACTTCAACATGTGATCTGATCACATATATATAATGTACCTGATACTTCGGATCAGATCAGTGTTTAACAAGGCCCCTCCAGTCTTCATCCGATATATTTTCCACTGGGGATGTTTGGGAAAGTTCACTGTTAGCCTTGCCTTCAAAGTGAGTTTTCCTCAAGTTATACCGATACTGTCGCAGAGCAGACTTGAAAACATGGGTGCAAGCTTGTCTGGCTGCATCATCTTGGCTATCCAACTTGAACCTCATCTGTTGAAAATTATGGGAGTCTCATTATCAGCAACCTAGAAAGTATGGGACAGAGCAAGACGATATTACTAGTTTCCATACATAACCATACTTACAGATAAATGGTCGAGGAAGGTGTTGAACTGGGTTTCGTCTTTGTCATTCCTGTACATAATCCATGTTGGGAGGATACGTACATGACACCTAACGGCAACCGCTGCCTCTGATACTAACTTGGCTGACTCTGTAGCATCACGTGGCCTTTTTAAACCTGCCTCAAAACGGATCTCCATTCTTCCTCCTCTAGATTTAGTTAACCTACCGAGCATTATCCCTGATGTTTGTTTCCTCTTGCGCCTAGGTGCTAGTCCAACAACGAACATAGGAAGTGTTAGTGTACATCAAACTGTGAGACTACATATAAAGAAGCATGCAACTGTAACTTGACTCCAGCAACTACCTTCTTGCTGTTAAAGCTCACAAGGTTCATCTGATATTGCCAACTCATCTTGTGTCAAGAGTGCTTGGGAAGTAGTGTCAGGTGGGAAGGGAGCTTGGGAACGTGCTGCTAGCTCAGTTGATGCACGAGTAAGTCGTGCAGCTGGTAGTACTGTGGTAGGTGTTGCAAGAACTAGGGCTGTCTCTGCTTGTTTGGTGGTAGCTATTTGTTTCTGTTTGGCTTTTTTTGCAACTCGTGTAGCATGGGATGTCGTGTTTGTAGAATTTTCCGCTGGACTTTGACCTTCTATTGCACCATCAGTACCAGCAGAATCTGCAGGATTCATCCGCTTCTCATTCCCTACCATTCTGTGTTTCTTCTCTTTCTCTGTGCCATGTTAAGTCAAGCCGACAAGAAAAACGAATAACAATTTAGTTCTTCAGAACAAATTGATGCATGATGCAGACGAACTGAACTTTGATGTTAGACAACCACATGATAGGAGGATGTAATATGTATGAAAAACAGGACGGAAGAGATAACCAGAACTATGATGTGTAAACTAAGAGGAAGACATTTCACCAAATTAGAAGCAATGCAATGGAAGGTAGACACCATATGAAAGATGCTACAAATATCGCTCTGCCAAGTTAACAGTGTCTCATCATAAATGGCGTTTAAACAAATGTGAAGCAGTACAAGAAATAAATCATATGCAAGATGCAAACAACATCACACTACCATGTTAGAGGTCTCTCGTCATTAGTGCCATTGCATATTCATAGCTTTGCATATTCACAACTTATGATGTGTAAACTAAGGAGAAGGCATTTCAACAAATTAGAAGCAATGAAAGCTAGACACCATATGAAAGATGCAACGAATATCACTCTACCAAGTTAAAACTGTCTCGTCATAAGTGCCATTTCAACAAATTAGTAGTACAAGCTAGAAAAGAATGTGAGATGTAACCTATATCACACTCCGAAGTCAAACGTGTCTTATGATAAGTGATTGTTGCAGGTTACACAACAGTGGTAATTTGATGTAAGAACATGGTGTGATAGACAGATATTGTATGTTCTAGAAACAGGAACACGTGTCTTATTCAAGTATAATGTGTAAAGTAAGCAGATGGAATTCAACAAAATTAGAAGCAATACAAGCTAGACATCACACATAACATGCAACCACATATAACAGTGCCAAGTTAGAGGGAGCACCGGTGATGCTGCACTAGGGGAGACGTGCTCATCATAAACACAGCTTTGTTGAGTGTCTATGCATGTGTTGTCTTGGAAATCATCTTGGGGGTGTGGAGGAGTAGAAACTGTAGAGGCCCTCCGTTCGGAAGGAGCACCTTTATCCACTGCCTTGCTAACTTCCTTCCGCTTTATTGATTTTTAATTGTCAAGTAAAACCGACAAGAAAAAGCAATAAAATTCTCTCTTCAGAACTCATTCATGCATGATACTGACAATCACTACTTTGATGTAAGGCAAACACATGATACCAGGATGGAATATGTACGAAAAACAGGACGGCATGGCATGTTCACAACTGTTTGTGTAAACTAAGCAGAAACCATTCCAGCAAATAAGAAGCAATGCAAGCTAGACACCACATGAAAGATGCAACCAATATGACTCTGCCAAGTTAAAAGCATCCCATCATAAATGGAATTTCAACAAATTAGAAGCAGCGCATGCTATAAATCATATGAAAGATGCAACTAATATCGCACTGCATATACTAAAGGTGTCTCGTCATGTTGATTGATGCGGGATACAAAAAAAACAATAGTTTTATGTAAGGACATGCTTAATAGACAGATGTACTATGTACTAAATACAGGAAGGCATGTCACATTAACAGGTATAATGTATAAGCTAAGCAGACTAGCACATGCAGTTTAACCAGATTGGAAGAATTACAATCTAGACACCATATGCAACATGCAACCACATATCACGCTGCCAAATTAGAGCAAGCACTTGCGATGCTAGTGTAGGGGAAATGCTGTAATCAACTACAGAGTTACGTTAACTATCTTCATCTAGCATTTCTGTTTCTTGAGAATCATGTCGGGAGGCTGACGCTGCCTTCTTTAAATGAGGAGTAGTCCCCTTGCCTGCCTGCCTCGTCATAAGTGATTGATGAGGGATACACAAGAACATTAGTTTGATGTAAGAACATGGTTAATACACAGATGTACTAGTATGTACCAAAAACAGAAAGGCATGTCATATTCAAAGGTATAATGTGTAAGCTAAGCAGATGCAATTTAACCAAATTGGAAGCAATACAAGCTAGACATCCGGCTGGAGTGGTGAGCATGATCATCTAGGACCTGAGAGCCTGGTGGGAGGCGGGCTGCTTCGCCACCATCGCAGCTTTTTAGTTGGCTTCCAGGTGATGCCTATCTTTGTTGGGCTTGTCACTGGCTCGGGCAGTGCCCTGACTAGCTATTTGTCTTCTGGTGCTCACGGGATGGTGGTTCATGTAAAAAAAATATCTTTCCTTATCTTACCGACTTCGGCCTTTCGAATACAAGCTAGACACCATATGGAACAAGCAACCACATATGACACCGCGAAGTTAAAGCAAGCACCTGGGATGGTGGTTCATTGCGAGCGAGGTCATCAACTCCAGAGCTACGTTTACCGTCTCCATCTGCTGACACTGCACCCTTTATAGCGCTGTAACGTGTCTTGCCTACCCGCATACGAAGCTGGAGCGACTTCTCTCTTTTCTTTTTGGCTTCTCTCATGGCAGCAGAGTCTGAAATACCCTTGCATAAAAACACAATAGTGAGAGTAAGGATGAAGTGTGTGCAGAACTAGTGCACTGTAAAAGTAGCAGATAGGAGGTGGCTGAAAAATAAATGACAGGAGACATATGATAGCTCTACAACATTGCATGGCAAACAAAATTAGATTCTACTCCGTATGATTTTGTAATATATGAGCACAGGAAATGCAGGTACTCCTCCAGCACACCACCACATGTGGTCATATCTAAGATAACAGTCGACTGAAAATAAATAGGTCAGTCGATTCTTTTAATGAACCGTCCGATCTATAAGGAACGGGCAGATGGCCTTCGTCTACCTCCCGCCAGTCACTGTTAACGATCTTTCTCGAACCGCCAGCGACCACCGGCCCAGACCCCTGCCTCCACCGCCTCGCCCTCCCATCGACCTCACACCACCGCCGTGCTTGGCAGCGCCCCAGGCCATCCCTTTAATCCCGGCCGACCTCTAGATCGGGCGCCAGTAGCTCTAGGCCGCACACGCCCCTAAGATAAACACCAAGGCGCTGCTTCCACGGCGTAATAGGCGTACTAGCGCCTGTTACGCCGGGGAATGCTTCCATTAATTGGGAATCAACTGGCCAGAAATTGAAATTCAGGGGGGCGACGGACCTCTAGCTAAGGTGAAATAGTATATGAGGAGAAACCTTGTGCATCGCGAGTTACTAGGAACATCTAGTATCAAGAAGAAGCAGTCAACTAGTGTCTTCTGTTTGATGAATACCGTGCAAGCAGAGATGTAAGATTTGCACGAATAAGGGAAGATGAGTACCTTTTTCGGTTGCCGGTGTGGTCACCTCCACATGTCGCGCCGATCTTCTTCTTTTTACCGGGGAAACCGATGTTCTGGAGGGTGCAGGCTTGGACGAACCCATGGCCAAATTGTTGACTGTGTTGCCGTGGCCGTATGTCAGCGGAGGGGAAGCAGATCCGAGGCGGCGAAGGACGGCGTAGCAGGAACAGCTCCGGTGCGGTGGAGGGTGGCGAAGTCGGAGCGGCAGCGGTGAGGCGCAGGACGGCATGGTTGAACTGGCTCGGGTATGGACGGCTCGGCCTCGGCTTCAACTACTAGCCGTGGAGGGCGTTGCGGTTGAGGTTGCGATGGACGACGACGTCGGGGTATCGGCTCCGGCGTGATGGAGGAGGGCGGCGGTTGATGGGTGGGATGGGGTGACAGACGGAGGACGCCAGGGTTTCGCGGCTGGTGGAGAGGTAGTTTTGGCACCCACGGAGTACGAATGGGGAATCGGACAGGTGGGGGGGAACCATGTTTCGGTCTGGGACGCGCTTGTTTTTGGCTTTTTTGAACAGAAGATGGGACACGCTTGTTTGAAATTTGGGGAAAGTACAAACTTTGCCCCCCTCTTAAATTTCGGACCTACTGCGGGTCGGGGGTAGGATGGTAATCCTAGGTGTCCCAAATAGTGGGCGGGAGCGATTTCGGCCACGCGCATGTGTGCTTAGGCGGCCATTGTGTATGAATGTTTTCGGATGCGGTTGCGTGGCGTCTAGATGAAGCTACAAACCTACCCCGGTTTAGACCTTTGGACATTGGGCCGGTAGGTTTCACGGGTCGGAGTTATTAGAAAAGTAATTTCCTTGTACTACCAAACATTGGTCTCACGCGGTTTCGGGCGAGTAGAGGCTCTTTTGGCGCTTCGTTCGAAATTTTGAAACACAAGCATTCACGTTTAGAGTACTCTTGAACTATGAGGATTGACCTAAATAGACAACGTTATATTTGACCTTGTATGTTTGAAAACCTCATTAAATTATCCGCTTCTTTTTGAAATTTTGACAGTTGAAAATCCTATAACTACGATTATTTTGGAATGGAGGAGCTAAATTTGAATCTATTTTGTACACGACTACATATGCTATTATGTACAAAATCAGAGCAAAGATTGGTGCCCCCATAATTTAGGTATGGTTTACAAATGCCATGATATCAAATTCAAATAATTGAATGGACTTCATGTTGAACTCGATTTTTTTAAACCACCTTAAGTTGAATTCAAATGTATGCTAGTTCATAGGTAGCTATTTATAATGTCCATTGTGTAACTTTCGTATGTATAATGTGCTTTACACACACAACATGAACTATACTCATGTTTATATTCGATTGCTAAAGTGATGCATTGTCTGGAGTTCAAAATACTAACTATGTGGATCAATTGTGTCGAATAATAACATAGACATGCTCAAATTCGATAGAATCTAGATGTCTGATGGATCAATGACCGCTCCTTATGCGAATTGCAAATATCATGATCCCATCCTAATATTTGGATACAATTTATATCTTTAATCAATGTGTAGAGCAGTCTTTTACGTGTAGTTTCACTCTCCATCGGTGGTCTCTCACACATGCTCACACACTCTCTCCCGAGGTGTCTTTCTCGCACACATGCTCTAGATATAACCCTCCCTCCCTCTCATAACCATTTACAACTGTTTTCACTAACCTTTATCACAAGCACTCTTCCTCTCGCAAACATACACACGCACAATCCTCATCGACCCTTTCTATATACATGGACCTACCTACGTGTCTCATGTACGCACATTATCTTTAGCCTGTCTCTCACGCATTGTCTCACACCTCTCTTCCTAATCGACGAGTATGATTCTAGCAGAGCATTCTGTAGGATGCCCCTTAAAGTTAGGTTGGATGAATAGTAATATCAGAGATAAAGGGGTTACCTTAGTCCGAGAACCTAGGGTTACAAATCCTAGCCGGCTTTGTCAGTGGACACAGAGTCCTTCACAATTCTTCTATCTTTGTCTTGTACGACTAGTCATCCATGGGTCTTCCTAAATGCGTCACGGGCCGACCAATGTGGCGCAGGTCGGAACCGAACGAAGGGCCTCACCTTGACCCACCGGACCTCACGCGGTGACACACCCTCTGCCCCCATGTCTCATTATCTTCTCACACCCACACATACCAACACAAACACCACACACACAGAAAATTTCTCCTGGTGCCTCTATTCCCTCCCCCCTTGCATATACACACTCAAGGGAATGGAATCTCTTGTCGTGACGTCATATTCGTCTCTCTCTCTCTCTAGACCACTCTCATTTCTTGTGCTATCTCTCCCACGCCCCCCCCCCCCGTCGGCCCCTCTATCCATGCCTCTCTTGAATACGTAATACACACACATACCTCTCTAGGCCCCGCCAAATGCATCAACTACACATTCACACATGTTACATCACGTACCCCATTGATCTAAAAAGCCCTCTCTTCACGTTTATTTCGCATACAACATTCCTTTTGAATAAAGTGTGGCCAAAAAATTATTTTAGAGTTTCTACATATATACAACATTACAAAGTTATATGGAGGAGTACGAACGCTAATTTGCATTGCATGGTGCCCACAATGATATTTATTCCACACTGTGAATTTGTATATTTTTATACTATATACAAAGTTAGTCATAATAAAGAGAAACGAAGAGCATCTCTCTCTCCATCGCATACCCCCCTGTACGCCCCTTTCACGTATGCACACAAAACTATCTCCAGGTCCTCTAAAAGTAAGCCCCCAGAAAATTCACGCATGTTTCATCTTTCTCTCGCGATATATGCAATGACGATCATTGTATTTGAAGCGAAAGCACGATACGTACATTGAACTTCAGAATCCACTCATTACGGTCACCATTTACGTTTAGTGGTTATTATACAGTCACGGGCTCACCGTACAACTCTGTATTTGCTCATCATATGACTAGTTGACCAGTTAAACGCTCCACGTGGCACCTCTAGTGTTGCATCACATTATCTCACTACCATCGTGCCCACCTGTCGACTTGTATCTACTCTACATCTACACTCTTATAAAATACATAAAATACACTTATAAAAAACAGAGTTGGTGATGATGGTGTGCCTGCCATCCTGCAATATAGGCCGTCCGATTTATATCTGACGGATAGGAAAGAAACTATGGCAATTTTGCAAAAAGGTACCCACACACCTCTCCACATTTGCAAATAAGGCCTTCCCTCGTTCATCCTTTTCTCTCACAAGATAAACAAGTCATACAAATGCATCTTGATGTTACGTGCAACGCACGGGCATCTTGCTAGTAAGAATGAAAACAAACGACAAAAAATTATTAGGACCATGGTTCGAAGTCATGACCGCGGGCACAGCGGACAAGGTGGCCTTGTATTGGTATGCTGAGCCGTCTGTTTTAACACACAGGAGCTGGTGTGGTGATTATACACACACGCACGCATGCACACGAACTGCATCCACGCAACACTCACACAAACACATGCACCCACGCACACATGCAACACTCACACGTACACACGCAGCCACGCACGCACGCAACACTCACACGCACGCACGCAACACTCACACGCACACACGCATGCATGCATGCACACACCAGTGCACCACACGACCAACACACACTCTCACACTCAAGTGCTCAACCTACACATGCATGCGCACACATCAGGCCCTGATAGACACATACACAACCAGGTGATTCCCGCGCACGGGTTGGAGCTTTGTCGCGCCTGCGTAAATTTGTGTTTATCTGACCTTTTGCCTATGCGAACTGACAGGTGGGACCCACAAGGAACGTGGTCAATTTAACTAGTCAACATGGCGCCACGCAGACTATTTGGCCGGTCAACATAGTGCAATCCGATGCTGAACTGTGAGCAAGTGACCGTATAATCACCGCAAAACGTATATAGTGACTGTAATCAGCTTATTCTGAAGTTCGGTGACCATATTACACTTTTCTCTCTGTAGGCCCTCCAAAACTACATCTCTACACGTTCTCGCATGTTACATCTAACAACTATGCAATACAGCACTACTACTACACTCTAACACAATAAATCATATGTGTTTTTAGTTTTACTAGATATCATATTGTTACTTATAATTATTCAGTTTGCATACATTAAAATTGCCTTTGAAATGTATGGCCAGTATCATCTACCGCGCGGGAAAAATCCCGCCCTTTCCTGTTTAATCGGGTTTGTATCGATGGATCGTGTGAAACAGCAAAACTATAGTACTATACAGTACAAGTGACAGTTCACTGGGCCGTCGTGTCGTCTACTCCTCCATCGTAAGAGTGGAGTGCTCGCTTTCATAAATCTTCTAGTCCCTTTCGCCGACATGTGGGACATCAAGCTACCGGGTCCACGTGCCATACCGAAATACAGTGCAGAGCAGCCGGGGTGAAGCACCCCAGTCATGGCGCCGGCGTAGTAATGAGCAATGAGGCATCAAATCACAAAGATGCACCTTTCCCGCAGTTAAGTTGGAGGGACGAAGCAACCATCATTTCACTCGTTGCTGAATCCGCTTCTCCCTCGTCTTCTTCAACTTAACCACGTGTTGCTTCTGCCGTTGTTCTGCCTCATGTGGGACGCAGATCGGCTTGGTAAAGCACTAACACGTGGGACCGCATGTTAGCAAACCGCCAGGACAACGTCCTCCGAAAATAAGAAGCCTAATCCTAGACTTACAAAGGGCTACGTAGCTGCTACGTATACTTTCCATCTAATCTATATATGCCCCCCCCCCCTAATTTTCAGGTGGGGTGGGCCTAACCCTCTCCTTTAATCCAATCAAATAGTCCCACATCACATCAGTTTGTAACTTTACGTAAACCATTACGTGGATGTAGCATTGCTCAAATAAGAAACCTCCCCCACCATCCGCGCGGCAAAATCACCTCCTTTTTACTAATCTTGATTCTATAATTTTTTAGATCAATATAATTGAGATTTGTATAGATAGCACACAGGAGCAAAACCAAGTGGTACGGTTAAGGGCATCCACAATGTGTAGCCAAATGTGAAAATAGCTTTTGGCATCGTGGGAACCATTGTGGACGGTGTTGCCAAAGCCAAAAAGATGGAACCGAAGCTCCCTGATTGATTGATTGAAGGAATAGAAAAATGCAACGTCTCTCCTCTTTCTCCCATGCTTGGACGCATGTAGTACAGTATAGAGCACAGAGTCTACTCCCCTGTCCCTTCTATCACAAATCACAAAGCAGTGAGGCGTCAAATCACAAAAGCACGCATGAAGCAACCATCATTTCACTCTTCGCTGACTCCACTTCTCCATCGTCTTCTTCGAGAAACCATCTCACCGCACTAGTACTCGTAGTAGTACTAGTAAAGGACTTCCTAGATGCAAATAAGGCGGTTGTCTCGGCTTGCAGGCGGCACTTGCGAACGACTTACCGTGGTCTCCCTCAATGGTGTTATCCGTCGAACGCACTTCGCCAAACCACCCAAAAAAAGATATCGTCGACGTCACCGCAATGGGGAAGGAAGTCAAATATAGTTACTACCTCCATTTTTTTGTACACAAGGCCAGTATATCAAAATTACAATTTGCAAAGGGACACTAACACTAATCGAGGCAAAATTGATGGGGTTAGCAACCAAGGACATTAATATCCCCTGCATGCATGCGGAAGTGAGAAGGTTGGTTTGCATGGCGCTGCATTAATCAAGCGATGAGGAGTGAGATGGTTAGTTCTTTGGTCTTTGGAGAAAAAAATACGCATTAATTGACACGTGAAACGAGGATTTGTATCGATTAAATCCCGCGAAGGAAAACCCCGCCTTTCTTTTTTAACACTAGTACTCCTAGTACGTACATACTTATCATGTTTGGGTCTAGGCCTTGCATTGCCAAACTTCGCCACACATTTTTGCCAAGCTTGCCTAAAGTTTTCAAATGAGAAGGAGGTACACTTGCGCACGGCTATCGCGGTCGCACCGCACCCTCACACGGTCGCTCCTGCACGCAGCGGTCACACCGCACCCTCACACAGTCGCTCCTGCACGCTGCAAACCCAACCAAGGGAACGCACCCTCACTGACACGTGCTGTCGCATGTGAACAAACCAAACTCAGCCATCCTATCGCTGACACATAATTTTCGTTCATAGATTATGTTTATCCAACCGCATGTTGGGGAGTATCTGTACGGCCCGTGCGGTGGTCTGTTGGGGAAGAAGAAGAGGTGAGGAAGAAGGAAAGAAGGGTTAGGAGACGTAGGATATTCATCCAACCGCCTGAAATGGTAGACTGACCCAAGTCAGGCGACTTGCATAACAAATATATGTTTTTACACAGCAAAATATCCATAAAAACAACAACATAAAGAAAAACTATCACTGCTCGCGGAAAGAGACGGCCTTGTCGTCTTTGGCTGCCAGCGCGAACCAGCCGTCGCTGCCGACGTGTGTCTCCGCACCGTGGTTGACCTCGGCCTCCAGCTACTCGTTCAAGCGGAGCATGCGAGCGCCCTGCACGGACGAGAGTACAGCCCGGTTCAAGTCGAGGACGTCTGGTTCCGCCTGCAAGAGGGCCTCGATGGCAGCGGCATCCGCGTGCTCCGCGTCGAGTTGAGCCTCCGCCGCCCGGTTCAAGTCCAGGACGTCCGGTTCCGCCTGCAGGAGGGCGTCAATGAGAGCGGCATCCGCGCGCTCTGCGTCGAGTCGAGCCTCTGCCGCCCGGTTCAAGTCCAGGACGTCCGGTTCCGCCTGCAGGAGGGCCTCGATGGCAGCGGCATCCGCGCGCTCCGCCTCAAGTTGAGCCTCCGCCGCCCGGTTCACATCCACGACATCCCGTTCCGCCTGCAGGAGAGCCTCGATGGCAGCGGCATGCGCGCGCTCCGCGTCGAGTTGAGCCTCTGCCTCTCGGTCCTCCTTTAGTATCGCCATGTTGAACCGCTGGTCCGCCTGCACCATGGGGGACTCGGACGCCGGCACGAAGTCGACGTCCATCGTCTCATACCCATCGGGGGCCTTCTGCGTCGCGACCGCTGCCATGAACATTGGATCGGCTTCCTCCTCCTCGTAGCTTGGCTCCAGAGAACTCGGGGATTGGCCCTCCACAAAGCGAGCTTGGGAACGGAGGTCTGTGGCGCCGACCGCCACCACGATTTCTGCGCGGCGCTCCGGCGTCAGCATCTTGTAGTAAGTGATCTTGCGGCGCACCATGGCTTTCCGGCGAACTAGGGGACGCTTGATGCAGGCTAGGGGAAAAAGGTGGGGGAATGGGCTGGAGATTTGGTGTGGTTTTAGGGCAGTGGCTGGCGTAGGCCGAGCAGCGAAGGTTCTGGTGTGAATAGTGGTTCTGGTGACGACCGGTCAATCGGTTTTGACTGTACATCGCTCTTGTCGCGTTCGCGTTGCAGCCCGGCACGCTGGACCCTCCACGTCGCTCACCGAATGGAACGCGCTTCGTCTTGCGTTTTCGCTCGCTTGTGGGACCGCAGTTGAGAGCAAACCGACGTCCCTCCCCCTCCCCCGCTCGCGTCATTTATTATACCACCACTCCCTCCATTTTATGCGGAATAAATAAAAACAGAGGGAGTATACTACAGATGAGGATCCCCTGACGTGGCCGAACCCATTGAGTAACTGACATGCGGGGCCTAGCAAGCATGGGGTCCGCCAGTAAGTGACCGAAAGGGAGGGTAAGGCAGGGATACCTACGTCAGAGGATCCACTTCCACTATACTACTTTGACCAAATGTTAGAGTAATAATATATGACATGCAACTTACACAAAGCATACAAGGTCTAATGCGTTTTTCGAGGCTAACTTTGACCAAATGTTAGAGTAATAATATATGACATGCAACTTACACAAAGCATACGGTCAAATTCGTATGTGAAAGGAGTTTCCAATGATATAATTTTCACATTATACATCTCATGTACTATTAATCTTGTCAATAGTCAAATTGGAAACCATCTCGAGTACAAATCTAGGAGTACGTACGAATCTAAAAATATTGATTGAGCGTTGTTGAATGTTGATACCTTTTTGATCAAAGTAGAGATACTTTGACTACACATAAAACTTATATGTAAACTAGAAAGGATAGGGGGGGTATATTGTATGTTCAAAAACGAAACGAACATTGAATACCCTTTATATATGATTTGCGGATGCTATGATCACTGGTTCAAAATTTTGAATCCGCCTTAGGTATCACGTGCCCCCACTCGTTCCCTCTCGATTTCATCTCAGGGTCCGGAGATCTATTGAAAGAGGACTAGGGTGGGTACATGCGAATGATACTCGGCGGAATGTTCAAATGAGGCATGCGGGAGGATGGACTCGACTGGAGGGCGACATGATCGATGGAGAAGAGGGTTGGAGAGGAATGAGAAATAAGCAAATGCCACATGATTATACTTGAACGGCTCAAATAAACAATAAGTTGTCTCGCTTGGCCTACATAGTGAAAGGCCTAATGCGCAACGCGGAGCACTGACGCTCGAATATGGCCGGGAAAACAGGGAAACCGACATGTGGGGCACACCCGTCGGGACGACGTAGCGCAGACTAGTCCAATGGAGGAGCTGGCCCACGACCTCCTCGCCACCGACAACCATTCATGTGGGTCGTTGGGGCCAACAACGGGGCGCAACTCCAACACCGCCTCTGGACACGGCGACCGCGGTGAGCGACACGCTCATATCGTCGCTAGACACGATCGGTTTCAGTGTGCCGAGGGTGGCGTTAGTGCTGTGGCACGACCAACGGTATGTTTGGTTTGTGCCCAAGGTTGCCCCATCAAAGAATTGGGTAGCCAAAATTTTGGTTGAGGTATTGGTTGCCCATGATTTGGCCGACATTAGCAAGAAAAATGAACTAGAGTTGGCTAGAGTTCATTGGCATGCCAAAGAAATGGCAACCATCCAAACAAAGACCAATCTTTGGGTCATGACCAAAATTTTGGTTGAGGTATTGGTTGCCCATGATTTGGCCGACATTGGCAAGAAAAATGAACTAGAGTTGGCTAGAGTTCATTGGCATGCCAAAAAAATGGCAACCATCCAAACAAAGACCAATCTTTGGGTCATGACCAAAATTTTGGTAAGGTGCACTTTGGCCACAATCCAAACACACCCCAACACCCAGCTTGTCGAGGATGCACGGGGCACCGCGACGCGTCCACGGAGTGGTGTAGCACGGCCAACTGCATCCTCTGGACCTGAGACCATGCCGGGTCGTCTTGCTTTTTCAATGACATGCGGGGATCGCATGTGAGCAAAGGGCATCTCCAACGTTGCCACGACCGCACCTGACTACCCTGGCACACCAAAACCCTCATCCCTCGCGCCGTCGTGCGGTGCGTTCCCAGCCGGCGCCAGCTGCCCACATTCATGCCATCCGTTCATATGTATCGTTAAGAGGCTCGGTGCCCGAGGAACCAACTCCGGCGACTTAATGACGCACCCGGACGCTTGGTCTCACCGGAATGTGCCACTTAAAGCGGCAACGCCCAGCTAACCTCCACACCATAGCGCATCGTCCTCCTACCTGGCACCACATCCGCCATGACCGCAAGTGCGAACGCTCTGCGGGAGAGCTTGTCTTCGGGGATGAAGCTCGAGGTCGCCGCCCTCGCTCAAGTCGCCTCTCGCGACGCAATAGCAGCGTAGCCGGACGCGGACGCGACCGCACAAGCGGTGGCCACGCAGGCGACCGACGACGGGAGCACCGTCAGCCACGCGTCCTACTTGCCGCCGTCCAACGTCCGGCACCGCCGAGGTCGGGGACTCCTCCGAGGATGAGTAGGGCATGGGAGGCGGCAGGGCATGGTGTGCCAACTGGCCGGTCCGTATCCCATGTTCTACTCTTCCTCGCCGGAGACCGCACCTTCACTTCACGGGTCTTGAACCCCGCCCCCGTACATAGAGATCGCAGATGGAGGACGTCGGTCGCCGCCGTAGAATAGGTTTAGGGTCGGGTTTCTTTTATTTTTCTGTGCTATAAAAGTTCGAAATGTAATGAAAATCTGCCGTGTTTGCATTAATCTCGGCTGGTGCATATGAACTTTCACAATAATATACATATTGTAGGAGTACTAGCAAGATGCCCGTGCGTTGCACGGAAGATCAAGATCTTGTGGGAGAAAAGGATGAACGAGGGAAAGCCTTATCTGCAAATGTGGAGAGGAGTGCGGGTAAATTGTCATAGTTTCCTTCCTATCCTTTAGATATAGATCGGACGGCCTATATTGCAGGATGACAGGCACACCATCATCACCAACTCTGCTTTTTATTGAACCGAGACAAATCTAACATGCGAAGTAAAATAAACACATAGGGTCTATACATACACAAATTATCTTAGGCACTCCAATAGTACGTTCACTACACATTCACGCATTTCACATCTTTCTACATCTACGGGAACCTACGAAAGGGTTAACGTAAATTGCCTCTCTCTCTCCTCCCCTGATTTTCATGGTGGTGGGCCCCTCCCTCCCCCTAATCTACAATCAACAGCTCACACGTTTCACATTACGTTAATTACGTAACTGGGATTACGTAGGTGTAGCATTACTCGTCCTAAAAACCCCAACTAAGCCAACCTCCCAGCATATCGCGCGGGAAAAGACCCGGCCGTGCCGTTTTAGTCGGGATTACCGGATTACTAGTAGTAGTATCGATGGATCGTGCGAAGCAACAAATTTTTTTTTTGAGGGGGCGAAGCACCTAGTTTAAAAGGAAAAAAGGCGGTACACTCACAGCACTCCTGTCGCGGTCGCATTGCACCCCACACACGTTCGGTCCTGCACACGGCTCACGCAAACGGAACGCGCTTCGGCTTGCCTCTTCACTGACACGTGGGACTGCACTTGGAGAAACCGACCATGCGCCAAACTCCCCCCGCCCACCGCGCGAAAATCCTCCCCCCCCCCCCCCACACCCAAAAATTCCCCCCAAATCCGATTCAACCGCCCTTCGGCCAACTAGCCAATAATATTCCCCAAACCCCCCTCCCCCCTGTCCCCTCCACTCCATTCGCTCCGCCAAAGCGATACGTCGGCGCCGCGGTTCGGCGATCCTCTCGCTCCCATAGCACGCTCTCGTAGACTGCCGTCCTCTAGCCACGCCGTCACCTCTGGCTACGTTCTTGTGGAGGCGCACGGCGGTCAGCGCCGCCACCGCTGGCGACGTTCATGTGGAGACGCACGGCGGTCAGCTTCTCCCACGGTACGCGCATTCTAGACTGAGGCCCCATTCATGTCGGTGTAGCGCTGAATGTTAGCTGATAGACGCTGTTAATCTCACTGTTTGCCGAAGTAGTTTACTGTCAATATGCTCTGCTTAAGAAGCTTCCTTGCCCTGTTCCGCACTCAATTTGCTTAGTTGAGATGGCATGCCAAGGCCGATTAGTTGCTAAAATATCCTGCCATATATTTATTGTGACGTAGATTGCCATGGTCTAGTAGCCAATCTGTTAGGTGAAATAGCTCTACACCGTTTTATACTCGATCTTTGTTGCTGCGATGGCCTTCGATAGTTCGATGGCTGTGTGCTCGGCCTCATTGATTGCTGAAATAGCCTGCCATAATTTGGCACTCAAATTTGTTTGCTGAATTAGTTTTACATATATTTCGTTACTTAGATCTGCTCGTCCAAATATCTTGCCATAGCTTTAGACATCGACCTAGGTATTTTTTTCTGGACTTCATAAAAA
This sequence comes from Aegilops tauschii subsp. strangulata, assembly GCF_002575655.3. Lineage (NCBI taxonomy): Eukaryota > Viridiplantae > Streptophyta > Magnoliopsida > Poales > Poaceae > Aegilops > Aegilops tauschii. The sequence continues at coordinate 396,605,197 of NC_053037.3, forward strand.
AGCATATATGTTTTTCCTGTAATATCTAGTAGAAGAACTAATTTGTATGTCTAACAGATGGACAGGACTTGGATAACTTCTGCTCGAAGATTCTCCGCTACATATGTCGAGGGGGTTGAAAACTTCATGAACTTTATCAGAGCTGAGTACGGTGGTCCGAAATCAGATGTGCTCTGCCCGTGTAGCAGTTGTATGAATTCAGTTACAAGACCCCAGTCAACTGTGCAAAAGCATCTACACTTGTATGGGATGTCGGTCACATATACTAGGTGAGTTCATCATGGTGAAGCTGTGAACGTCAATGTTATTGACTACGTGGAAGCAGCGGATCACCATCTTGATCTGCCTGATGCTCAGGTGGAAGAGGAGGAGGAGGTGGTGGTGGCGGAGCCAGTGAGTTTGACCAACATTGAAACAATGCTACGAAATGCTCGTGCATTCCGTGAACTTTCACCTGCAGAAGAAAAATGGTGGGCCCGCATGTTGGAACAATGCAACGTTGCTGTCACCCCAGGAAATAAGCTGTCAGTATTCTCAGCTATGGTCACCTTTCTTCAGGTGAAGACATCTGAGCGGATGACCAACAAATCATTCGATGCGATGTTGGCTGCTTTCCGCAAATCTTTCCCAGATGCGTCTGAGCTGCCACACACCTACAGTAAAATGAAGAATTTCCTTTGTGCAGTTGGAATTGGATATGATATTATCCATGTTTGTAAGAATAATTGTGTTCTGTTCTGGAAGGATTATGCCAACTTAAGTGAATGCCCGAAATGCAAATCATCAAGATGGAAAGATGGCGATGCTGTGAAGAGGATTCCTCATAATGTTCTGAGACATTTTCCAATTACACCAAGATTGCAGAGGTTGTTTCATGATGCTGAAACAAGAGAGGATGTACTGTGGCATTCTAGGAACCAGGAGTACAGAGATCAGAATGTAATGAGCCATCCATCTCATGGTAGTGAGTGGAAAAGCTTCAATGATAAACACAAAGAGTTTGCTGCTGACCCGAGAAACATTAGACTTGGCTTAGCTTAAGATGGATTTAACCCATTTGGCCACCAGAGCGCCACATATAGCATGTGGCCAGTGCTTGTTATCCCTTACAACATGCCTCCAAATGTCTGCACCAAAGAATCAAACTACATGATGGCCTTGCTCATCCCAGGTCCAAAAAGTCCCGGAAAGGATTTTGATTTGTTCATGGAGCCTCTTGTGGAGGAACTTCAACAACTATGGAAGGGTGTTCTCACTCGAGACCTATATAGCAGCCCACCAGCTGATTTCTTTCTGTGTGCTGTTATAATTTGGTGCATCCATGATTATCCGGCTTTGGGCACTATGTCAGGGCGAACGACACATGGTTACAATGCATGTGTTCACTGTGACAGGAATCCGCTATCATACGCAATACTTAGCAAGATATGTTACATTGGACACCGCCGTTTCCTTGCCAAGGACAAGCCGCATCCTAGAAAATACCGAAGACATGTGTTCAATGCAAAGCATGAAAACCGTGATGCGCCAAAGAGGCTCACCGCCGATGAGTTGCAAGTGGAATTAGAGAAGGTCAGGCATATTACACCAGGAAACCATCCTGGTAATGGTAGCGGGAAAAGGAAGCATGGCAGGGTAGAAGAGAGATTATTGTTTACCCGCAGGTCCACTTTGTGGGACGTGGAGTATTGGAAAGATTTGGATCTGCGGCATAATCTTGATGTGATGCACATCGAGAAAAATATATGTGACAGCATTATCGGCACACTTCTTAATATTGAAGGCAAGACGAAAGATACCTTAGAATCTAGGATTGATTTGACACACCTGGGTATCAGAAAGGATTTGCAGGTGCAAGATGAAGGTAAACCACGGGATATGGCACCAGCTGTGTACGTCTTGGACAAGGTAAAAAGAAAAGAATTCTGCGAGGTCCTGTCACGTGTGAGATTCCCACATGGATTTGCTTCCAACCCTGAAAGGAGAGTCAGTGCAGATGGAAACAAGGTACAAGGGTTGAAAACTCATGACTGCCACGTCCTACTTCAAAGGGTTTTACCTGTTATCCTTAGAGGATTGGGCCGCCCTAACTTATACAGAGCAGTTGCAGAGTTGGGACAATTCTTCAGGGAACTCTGCAGTAGGAATATCAGGATAGATGCTTTGGAGCATCTTAGAGACAAGACACCAACTATCCTATGCGACCTTGAGAAGATATATCCTCCAGCCTTCTTTGATGTGATGGTGCATTTGGCTGTTCATCTACCCGATGAGGCACTACTTAGAGGTCCAGTACAGTATGGCTGGATGTACCCTATTGAAAGGCGGCTAGGCACTTTCAAGGGCTATGTTAGGAATAGAGCTAGACCCGAGGGTTCCATTGCAGAGGCCTACATTGCTACAGAAGCGTTGACATTCTGCTCAAAATACATTGAAACACCTGATCAGCTTAGCAAAGAGGTGGGTGAAGACAATCTCGGGCTCAATGTTTTCAATTATTATGTTCGAGTTACAGGGAAGAGTCGACAAGAGGACAAACCTAAAGATTTGGACAAAATGGTTTGGTATGTGTTGAATAACTGTCCTGAGATACTACCTTATATCAAGTAAGTGCAGTACTGCAGCTTATACATCGTAATCTACTAAACTTGCAGCACATTCTTATATATTTAGATGTTTGACGCGATCACTATGTTGTGCAGCATCTACAAAGAGGAGTTACTGCCGCAAAATCCAAGAAACATTGACAAACTGGTTATGGCAGGATTTGCGAAATGGTTCAAGAACCATGTAAGCTTTTGAAGTGCACTGTCAGTTTTTTTAATATATTGAGTACATAAGATGATCAGCTTGTCTATTTTCTAACCATAGGTTAAGAAGATGCGGGAGGATGGGCAGGCAGTTGATGATGCCCTTTACTCATTAGCAATGGGTCCTGATACTCGGGTAAGAGATTATGAATCTTGCGTTGTTGGAGATGTGCGCTACAACACCCTTGCACGAGACGAAGGCAGGAAGACACAAAACAGTGCCATCATGAGCACGGATACGTATGACAAAGAGACAACTGAAATGTATGCTAACATAACAGACATTGTTCAGTTGCAGTATATCTCCAGTTTCAAGGATCATCGGTGTGTGGTTCTGTTGTGCTGTCATTGGTATAACCTGTTTTCTAGGATCGCAAAACCCAGAGCTGATGATTATTTCAAATCCATCAATGTCAAGGCGGCGTACCAGACCAACGAGCCTTTTATTTTGGCAAATCAAGCAACACAGATATTTTTCTTGGAAGACACATTTGCACGTAGCGATGACTGGAGAGTATTGCAAAGGTTTGAGTAGAGGAATTCGTTTAATGAAGTTGCACAACAAGATGATGCTTACACTGCTCCTGATGTACAAGATAACACAGATGTTCCTAATATCTTTGAGAACCATCACGTCAATGACGCCGGCGAAAAGATTGCCTATCGTGTTGTGGACATACAAGAGTTGACCAAGAATAAGCCAACGTTCGAGGACGTTGAGGACGAAGAAGAAGATGACACCGTGGGGAATTACGATTCAGACTGATACACATGGCGAAGATGTTGACGCTGCTGCTGCGGATGATGATTACATTGCTTTTGTCGTATTTGCCTGTCAGAAGACGTTTTTTATCTACTATGTGAAATTGTGTTTGCTATGACAACTGAAACCTGATGAACATGTTGTTTAGTATTTTGCTGTGAGAACATCACTTGTTATGTATGCTGATTTGTGTTTGGTGATTGTATGACAACTAAAACATGATGAAATTGTTGTTTAGTTGTACTCATATTTGGCTATGAAACTTGAATTTGATGACATAGTATGCTGTTGGACTGCAATTTGCTCGACGTCTTCGAATGAGAACAAAGCTGACCCGACAGGGCCTCTGCTATTTATTTATTTATATGAGCAAAAGGGGATACCCCCTGATTTCCGTTAATAGAAATCATTAGATGTTCACAACACTATGCCCAGCCTGCTACACAGGTTTCATTCATTACTAGTTTCAGCAAAGTGCTCATGTCGTAGCCACTGAATACATCACGAGTGCTACATACACTGCAAATAAAGAGACAATCATCCTACAGAGCACATCGATTTTGCCCTTATCTTCACAAGCTCTTTCATCTCCTCATTGCTGTCAAGGCCGTTCAGCAGCTGTTGCTTGGCCATGATCAGAGGGACTGCATCTTTAACCTTCTGCTCTGCATCTTCCTCTTCTGCCGTTCCTTCAGTTACTTGTCCAACACCCCAACCTGCTGGTATTGGGATTCCTCGGCTAACTAAATAATCAGCGTAGTTGCATTCCCCCACATCAGCAACTTCCCAGAAATACAAATCACACGAATCTTCCCTTTTCTGCATGAATCAAATTGGAAGATCATCAACCAAACTATTAAAAAAATCAGCAACTGAAAGCAGCAGAACAACACTTAAACATATTATTACCCCATGATTCGGGCATTTGTAGAAGACTCGGCCAGGGTTGCGGATTGTGGTTGAGACGCGACGGATGACTCTGCGTGATTTGCAGCAGTGGCACCACACCAACGGCAGCGGGTTGCGATGAGCAATCGGCTGCAGTGCGCGTGCCGGCGGGGGTGTGATGAGACCCACAGGCGATGGTATGGGTGGCGACTTGGCGCATATCTGGTTGTTGCCTGCTGAAGAGCAGGTGGACGAGCAGTCAGCGGACATGGTTGCTGCGGCCAGAGCTTCTGATGCTAGGCAGAGTAAGTAGAGAAGAGGAGAAGCGAACGTTGGATATGTTAGTTTCATTACTTGCAGAGTAGCATAGCACCATATATAGTCATAGTCTAGATTTGGATTCGAACCAGCTACTGGAGCACGTCTTTCTTTTTTCTAAAACTCGGCAACGTCTGTTTACTGGTACACTAGCTTGTTCTGTACGCCTTCCCAAGTCTTTGATTTTCTTTCCCTTTTTTGCGAGGAAGGAAGGAGGACAAAATTGAGAGTTCCTAGGACTCGAACCCAAGACCTCTCGGTTGAAAACCAAGGGTGCTAGTCACTTATGTGGCGAACGTTCCCTGTGAGGAGGACGGCAGACGAACGCATTTTCCTCGCAGTTTTCTTCCTATATATAAAAAAGTATGCTACTTGGTGTCTGCTTAGTCAACAAACGATTGTGCCAACCTTGACCGTTGGATTGACATTCAACGTCTGTCGCGTTTCTTCAGTCTCTTCTTCCTCGAGCCGCCAAAGACAAACCAGTGCCTGCGGGACCGCCTGCTTCCGCCTCCCACGGCTGGCTGTGATCTTCCCCGGCTCATGTTCGTTCCCGTCCGAGGCCTCACCATCGTCCTCCGCCTTGGTTCGCTCGCCGCGGCGCCGCCCTATGGTGTTGTCAACATGGTCAACAACCGAGAGGAATAAGGAGATGACTGTACATGGTGAGGATGACAGTAGGGACCCAGCAGCGCACGCAGTAATTTTGTTTTTTGGGACGGAGAAGGGTATCAACTGGGTTGTGCGGGACCCGTGGCCCGTCTAGCCCAGGCTTTTATTTCATATGTTTAGCACATGACCAACCCAGTTTGTTTTTTTTCCTTTCTGAAAATGGCTTGCCAGCTATTTTGTTTTTTGCAGAATAACCAACGTAGCCTACTTGCTTTTCTACGCCCTGCTGGGCCGGAAATCTTTCAAGACGAGGAGGGATGCATTTTGCCCAGAAAATGGGCTATAAGTAATAAGAAATGGGCTATAAGTAATAATAAATGGGTTGTAAAATGAAACAATACAGCAAACAGGCAATTAGTTCCAAAATATTGTTTTCTTTCGGATTTTGATATTTTAAATTTCATTGTTTTTGTGCGGGTAAAATTTCATTGAATTTAAATTAAGGTATATTTAGATTTAAAATTAATTTGAATCTGGCTAGAAATTTCGGGCTGTATGCTGTTTGGGACAGATTTGGAGGCTGACTTGTGGGTCTACTAGGTTGACGTGTACTTTGGCTTTGTCAACTTAGTCCACAAACGATTCTAGCAGCAGTGACCGTTGGATGTTAATCCAACGGCCGTGCTGCTTCTTCAATATCTGATCTTCTTGCTCCAGCCGCCCAAACCAGCTCCGGTGGGACTGCTTGCTCCCGCCTCCCGTGGCCAGCTGTGCTGCCGCACAGGCCGCACCGCCCCACCCTACTTCATTGCTGGCCAGGCCATTCCTCTACTCACCCACACCTCCTGTTATTTTCCAGCGACGGCAGCCGGACCAGTAAACCCTCGTACTCCCCGCCGCGTGGGCAACCATTGCCGTGTCTTCCCCGGCTCCGTGTTGTTCCCTTCCTAGGCCTCGCCGTCGTCCACCGCCATGGTGCTGTCGGCGCGGCCTGGTCAACGTGGTCAACGAACGACATCCATCGGCCGTGGACTGTACGCGCAAAATAATGATTCCTCCACCTGACAGCTGGGACCCACCGAAAGGGCCTCTGTATTTCGTGAAAAAAAGTTCCCCCCGCTAACATGTCGGACCCACCAGCTATATCTTCGCACACAAGGAAGTGCCTCCTTATTATGCACAAAAAAATGAATACCCCCCTGCTAGCTGGGACCCACCATAGTGGGAGGATGACTTGTAGGCCAACTAAGTTGATGGGGACGGAGGGCTTTGTCAACTTAGTCAATATAAACGATTCTAGCTCCAGTGACCGTACGATGTCCATCCAACGGCCGTAGTGCTTCTTCAACCTCTGGTCTTCTTGCTCCAGCCGCCCAAAGCAGCGCCGGTCGTGCCGCATGCTCCTGCCTCCCGTGGCCTGCTGTGCTGCCGCGGAGGCCTCACCGCCCCTACTATTCCCACCGCTGGCCAGGCCCTGTGGCGACGGCAGCCTCACACCGCAGCCGAACCAGTGAACCCTCGTACTCCACTCCGCGCGGGCTTCCACTGCCGCGTCTTCCCCGGCTCCGCGTCGTCCCCTTCCTAGGCCTCGTCATCGTCCACCGCCGTGGTGCTCTCAGCGCGGCCTGGTCAACGTGGTCAAGGAACGACTTCCATCGGACGTGGACTGTACGTGGAGAGGCTGACAGCTGGGTCCACGGCCGCAGCAAGGAAGTGCCTCCTTATTACGCGGAAAATAATGATTCCTCCACCTGACAGCTGGGACCCACCGGACGGGCCACTGTATTTCGCGGAAAAAAACGTTTCCCCCTGACTGCTGGGACCCACCAGCTACATCTTCTCACGCAAGGAAGTGCGTCCGGGCAAAAAAACGATTCGCCCCCTGACTGCAGGGACCCACCAGCTACACCTTCGCACGCAAGGAAGTGCGTCCGGGCAAAAAAAATGATTCACCCCCCTGACTGCTGGACCCACTGGCTACATCTTCGCACGCAAGGAAGTGCGTCCAGGCAAAAAAAAACGATTTGCCCCCTGACTGCTGGGACCCACCATCTACATCTTCGCAGGCAAGGAAGTGCCTGACAGTCGGGACCCACCTGGTCGAAGCATACGTAGCGTTGTCATTCTGGTCGCGAACGTGCACGTACATACTGGTCGATGTAGAGGCGTGCACGTGTCATAGTAGAGGCGCGCACGTGTCGTAGTAGAGGTGCGCACATAGCATGTACACGTACGTGCAGCGGCTAGGGTGCAAGAAAGAAAATACGGCCACGTATGTGTACATACGGGCGGGGTCTCGAACGCCTACTCGCGCATACGTATGGCCAGGGCTCGTGTACATGGCTGGGTCCGAACGGAGAAACAGCGTCGTCATCGTGTTCATGGGGAGGCAGCGGAATGCGTCGTGTTCATGGGGAGGCAACGGAATGCGTCGTGTTCATGGGGAGGCAACGGAATGCGTCATGTTCATCGGGAGGCAACAGAACGCGTGGGAGCCAACCGGCTGGGTCGGAACGGAATGCGTGGTCGTGTTCATCGGGAGGGCTTGGACAGAACAGGCGATGGAAACGAGGCCTGGCATACCGCAAAACGGAGGAAACGGACCTCCTACGTTCGGAACGGGGTCCTGTTGATCGGGAGGGGTGTGGCGTACCGCAAAACGGAGGAAACGGACCTCCTACGGTCGAAACGGGGGTCCTGTTGATCGGGAGGGGTGTGGCGTACCGCAAAACGGACGAAACGGACCTCCTACAGTCGAAACGGGGGTCCTGTTGATCGGGAGGGGTGTGGCGTACCGCAAAACGGACGAAACGGACCTCCTACGGTCGAAACGGGGGTCCTGTTGATCGGGAGGGGTGTGGCGTACCGCAAAACGGACGAAACGGACCTCCTATGGTCGAAACGGGGGTCCTGTTCATCGGGAGGGGTGTGGCGTACCGCAAAACGGGACTCCACGGGATACTGTTCATCTCCACCATCGACCTCCTCCAGCCTCCACGGGCTACCGTCGACCTCCTCCAGCCTCCACGGGCTCCTGTTCATCCAGCCTCCACCGCACGCTACTCCACCGGCTACTGTTCAACCACCCCTCCACGGGCACCCCTCCACCGTATACTGTTCATCCAGCCCTCCACACCACGGGGTCATGTTCAACCACCCCTCCACGGGCACCCCTCCACCGTCTACTGTTCATCCAGCCCTCCACACCACGGGGTCCTGTTCATCTAGAGGCAACGCCACCACTCACTGTTCATCCAACCCCCCCCCCCCCCCCGCAACGCTCACTGTTCATCCCAGAGGCAGCATCGATCGGCTTCAGTTAGCAGCAGTAGCGAAGGAATCGCTCGATCGGGTTCAGTTAACAGCCGTCGATCGATCGCTCGAGTTCAGTAACGCGTAGCCTGCAGTGCAATCGCTCGGGTTCAGTTAGAGCCCAACGCCTCGCTCGGGTTTAGTTAGAGCCAATCCCTCGCACACACGCGCATACGTGTACGAGAGAAACGTGCATCGCTCGGCCCCCACCTCCCACCGTAACCGGGAACTCCCCGAAATTTTCCTCCCCCTCGCTTCTACCACGGTTTTTTCCGTCATGGATGGCCCAAAGAATGTCATGCAGCTGCGTCTCCGGCCCGCCCAGGACGAAAAGCCCATTTTCTGTCATGATTTTTTGTCATAGAAGTAGGAGCCCACCACATCTATGATGATACCGGGTTTTGTCACAATTATCGTCATAGAAGTGTCATATGTATGACAGAAAAAAATTCGTTCGGCCCAAAATGTCACGGATGTGTCTTTTTTTTGTAGTGAGAGGAATCAACCAAGAAGAGATGTGGGGCTTGTATGCTTTTAGTGACTTGAGACTATCAAACATGACATGCAGTGGTTAGTTCGTTGCACAAGAACAAATATAACCCACGTCAGCACACACGCATCTTATATAGCATCACATCCAATGGCTATAAAAGATGAATGAGACCAAATTATATCTCATCTAGATGAGTTCTAGCAAAACTATATTAATAATACTTAGTACTCCTGCGCCATGTATCATATATTAGTATCATGTAGTACTTTATTTATTGCCATGTATGACACATAGTACTCAACTCTCTCTCTTTCTTCATTTAATTCTATGACACCTCATCAAAATTGCTAAGGTTAGTACCATTACAACCAGCCTTAGCAAATACTAAACATTAAGTTCTCTCGTTTTCCTCTCCACCTTGGTCACCTAGACGGAGGGAGTATACTGCGCGGGCTTTTCCTGTGCGGTAGGCGGGGCAGTTCCGTCCTAGTCGGTTCGACAGAGACGCGAGAAGACGAGGGAGTAGGCTGCTGCAAACATAAGGTTGTGTGATTTGACAGCGAGTTACTGCTGGACAGGTGGGGCCCCGTGATTTGACTTGCCATTATCATTTTAACTGTGGCGCTACGACCGGCGTGAGTCTCCCGATTCCTGACCACCTCCATACAGGTGCCTCTCCCAATGCTCCACCATTTAGTAGAGGCTGGCTCTTGCATGAGAGCCCACTTCTCCACTTTTTCCTTGCCTCTCTTTCCTCCACATATACAAAAATGCCATGTAAAGTGCACTATTGTACTTACTTGCTCCTACAGGTGCTTAAGCTTGCCACATAGGCATAAAGTCGGATGTGGCAAGTTAACCAAGAAGAAAGAGATTAGTTTGGTGACCCAAGGAAGAAACGGTGCTAAGCGCGTGTACCTAGGTGAAAAGACAATTTTCAGTCTATAGCTAATTAAATGAAGCAAACTTAGCAACACCATTTCATTGGAAGAGGTCACTCCTTGGCAAATGCAATAAATACTAGTACTCCCTGTGTCCCATAATATAAGAACGTTTTTGGCACTACACTAGTGTCAAAAACGTTCTTATATTATGGGACGGAGGGAGTACGAAGAAAGAGATAGAGAGAAGTAAAAAAATACACTTATAGCCAACCTTATAGCCAAAACCTTGTTGTAGTATGAGTGACTAAGTGATGACTATGTATGACATGCCAACATCAGATAGCCTAACGCACCGTGTTAAATCTCCAAGGGCGCGACCGCACGAGCGACGTGACGGTCGTGGTAGGCGCGACCACGATACGGACTGCTGGCAGCCCTTGGATCTGAGATCAAACGGTCGCATGCTAAGTTGCTAAAAATTTGCAGAATAACCCTCCAGGATAGGATATTCACCCATAGGTCTAGAATCACGCCATGCAACCGTTCGATCTCAGATCCAAGGGCTCTCGGAAGCCCGTATCATGGGAGAATGGAAAGCCACTACCCTGCCGTTCGCACGCTGGCAGTTCATTCCTACTCGTCCCCGCACGTCCTTCAATACTACGGCGGTTCGCTCCTAGTCGTCCCGTCCATTCACATTACGGCAGTTCCACTAATCCTAACCCTCCTCCCAAATCCATGGCGTCCCAAATCTCCCCGATCGGCGGTGAGTACAAGGTTAGAACCATCACCGGCGATGAGTTCGACATCATCTACACCCGTTCTTCCGCGACGGTGAAAGGATGCCTTTCTCGCTTCAGACGCATGTTCGAAGACTCAGATGATGAGTGGGTCGCTGGGCTAGATGTTGAGTACACCACAGTCCTGGGACGAGAGAAGGATCTAAAGGACAAAGAGAGGAAGAAGCCCACCGTGATCCAGGTTTGCGTGCATGACTTATGCTTGGTCTACCACATATGCCATGCCGACGTTGAGTGCCAGGATTTTAAGGACTTCCTTGAGAGCAACCTAGTCAAATTCGTTACTGTAGACTTTGGTAACGACAAAGAAGTCCTGCGTCGGATAGGCCTTGTTGTAGGCAACACCTTCGACCTCCAGAAGAATCGGCTGGTGTCCTCTCGTCAGCCTTCAATGCTGACCCTGGCAGGAGCCATGGTTCATCCTTCGTACGGTAAACTGGAGAAACCTCCATACACGTTTCATCGTCATGCATGGCAGCGGAATGTACTAGATATAGACCACATCCACTACGCTGCAATGGATGGCTACCTTTGCTTCAATATCTACAAGGGTTGGATGAAGAGCAACAGCCAAGTGTGTGGTTCAAGCAAAGAAGTATCGGCCAAGAGGAAGAGGGACAAGGACGAAGTCGAGGACGTGGACGAGGACTCCGAGTAAGGTGGCAGTGTCGTTGCTCATGGTGGTTCTAATGCAGTGTCTACCGGAATAGTTGCAAAGTTTAATTTCATGTGTGCTTAATTTAATTTGAGGGGTGTGTTGTGGTGAGCCCCCAGCAGAACTATGTTATGTTTCTTCTTGTTACTTTAACTCTTCAGTACGTACATACTAGTATTTCTTACATTTCATCTTTTAGTTGGTATAGTACTACCACTCGTTTCTTCACATTATATACGTACAATATATATGGCCAACATCATATAGCCAGCATTTTGTTGTCAAAGAATTTCAGGGTGCTTAGTTTTGTCAAAGAATTCCAGGGTGCTTAGTTTTATTTGAGGGGTGGGTTGTGCACTTGTGCTGGACACCATTATTGTGACAAGCCTTTTTAATAGTACTATATGCATAATTTGGCGACGAGCGCTCTCTATATGTACCACCTTTTTTTTTAATTTCAAGTTTTGCTCCATGGCGCAATCCATCAATACTACTACTGTACAAAAGTGGAGTATATACATTTTTTAAAAGGCTAGAGGGCGGGGCAGTCTAGCTCGGTCGGTTTCACGAGAGGCGAGGGCCTTTGTGATTTGACGGCTCATTACTGCTGTCAAATCGAATAGTACTACGCCGCCCAGTGCACGCCCAGCGCCTCCATTAAACCCCACCGTTAAACCCGCATGCAAACCGAGAATCCTACTCCTGCCACACGTCCGTTCATGAGCGGGCCGGAATTAAACGCAACACCGGCCGAGCTCCTCCCGTCCGCCCTCAGTTTAAACGAGGCCAGACGGCGACCAAGCTCCTACCGTCCGCCCTCTATTTACATGAGGCCAGACAGACCGGGGGCAAGAATCGCACCCCTCCGCCGCTCCCCCATCTCCTCTTTCACAATTTTCTCCACTCTTCCGATGGCTTCCGATGAGCCGTTCTCCGGCATATTACCCGGCTGGGTGGCCCGCCGAGCCCTCCGGATACAGGCGAGGCCGCTCGGTGCTTCACCAACCTCGCTTGGCCCGACGGAGCCAGTTGCCGCCCCAAGCAGGCGCGTGGTTCAGCAACTCGCCGCTCCAGTTCAACTCGATGAGGAGTGGCGAGTTGCTCCATGCCAGCACGGCGGCTAGCACGCCGGTACGGGCGCCGTCGCTGCCGCGTCGTATCGCGCCACCAGTGTCTGCGGTGGTCGCGCCTCCCGTGTCTGTGGGCGCGCCTGCCGTGCCTGCGGCAGCGCCATGCAGGCAGAGACAGAAGCCGGGTGCGTGGAGAGCGACGAGTCGGTGGCCAGCTTCTCTGTGTCCGCCGCCATCATCGAGGAGAAGTAGAACACGGGAGGCCGCCGCCACTTGGGACCCATGAAGGCCACCGCCGAGGCGACGACCGTGGATTTAGGTGGTTTCTTTGCTGCTTCGTCTCTTCCGAGGACCTTCGTCGACCCCGCAAGTGTCTGACGGGCATGAGGAAGGCAAAGGGGTCCGCGGGCGGCCATTTAGAACTAAAATAAGTCTAGATACATCCATTTCTAGGACAAGTATTTCCGGACGGAGGGAGTATTAATTATACAAGAGAGCCGGATTGGCACCTCTTAGTTCATGTAAATGTAATGAAATCCATCATGTTTATATGAAGATCCGGCTTTTTTATACGAAATCCTTCATGCTTATATGAAATCAGTCCGTGTTTGCACGAATTTCATCTGGTTGGTTAGAGTTGTAAAAATGTATGCCGTTGGCGTTTGATGTCGTCCTCCGCTTAAGGAAGCAGGAGGAAATTTGCCGGTTGCCGTTGGAGATGCTCTTTATGCTGGAAATAATAGAGTGACATCCAATCCATTTGAGTTAATTGCCTGTATGATTGTCCCTCTATAAAAAGTTAATTGCATGTACAGTGTACACGTGACTTGCAGGGTGGCTACAGCTTCGTACAGAAAGTTAAAAAGAAACAAGTCCATCCTTAATCTTGTATTCTAAGTACTCTGTGGGTTCCACTGTCAGTACAGTAGCGAAAGAAGTATATATTAAATAAGTAGAGTAATATATAATATAAAAATATAAAGTTAAAAGACAGAATTCAAACTCATGTCATCGCGTTGCGAGCATCCGACGCTAACCAGCCCAGCACATTTTTGTTGTAGACCATGCTGGAGATATATCTCCATGTCTACTCTTATATATACTCCATTCGTTCCTAAATATTTGTCTTTTTCAGATTTCAAATGGACTACCACATACGGATGTGTATGTAGACATATTTTAGAGTGTAGATTCACTCATTTTGCTCCGTATGTCTTTTCACGAAGGGGTCAGATTTGTCCTTGATTTATTTATGGGGTATCCAGATGGCACTACACCGCCAAGAAAAGAGGGTAACATCAAAATTATGGACTACTTTTTTGAGTATGTTGGTAAGGTCCGGTCATAGTCACTTGTTGAAATCTCTAAAAAGACAAATACTCCCTCCGTCCGGAAATACTTGTCGTCAAAATGGATAAAAGGAAATGTATCTAGACGTATTTTAGTTTTAGATACATCTCTTTTTATCCATTTTGATGACAAGTATTTTCGGACGGAGGGAGCAGAAAACAGAGTTGGTGATGATGGTGTGCGTGCCATCCTGCAATATAGGCCGTCGGATTTATATCTAACGGATAGGAAAGAAACTATGTCAATTTTGCAAAAATATACCCACACGTCTCTCCACGTTCGCAAATAAGGCCTTCCCTCGTTCAACCTTTTCTCTCACAAGATAAACTACTCATACAAATGCATCTTGATGTTCCGTGCAACGCACGGGCAGCTAGCTAATTTCTTTTAAAATAGTTGCTGCGATAATTGGGTTGAAGTGATATATTTTATGTCTGCCCCGAATGATTTCAGATTCACTAGTAGTAACAAAGAAAAGGTTGCCTTGTTAATTAACAGAAAACAGGGTGAAAACTATCACATGAGGCCGGTAAAAACAAGGCACACTGGGTTCAGCGTCATCGTCACTACAGCTGTGCGCGCGCGAGAAGCCTACATATCGAGGGGCTACCAAGCGAGGCACCGAGACACAATGTTTGAGAGAGAAACCAATTGACAGATTATGATCAGATCAAGTTGTCACCCTTCTGTTGTCATTGTTGGGGGGAGAGAAAGACGTATCGAGAGTGTGCGTGGTAGGCACAGAGGCACAACTAGCGAGTGTGTGTGTGTGTGTGTGTGTGTGTGTTTGAAAGAGGAGTACATAGATTATTATCAAGATCGATGTGCCACCCGACTCCTTCGGTGCCGGGTAGTGTGTGTGTGTGTTTGAGAGAGAAGCCAGTCGATAGATTAGTATCAAGATCGAGGTGTCACCCTACTCCTTCGGTGTTGTGAAGTGTGGGTGTGTGGGGGGGGCAGTGACACTCACATATCTCTACTCTTATAAAAAACAGAGTTGGTGATGATGGTGTTCCTGCCATCCTGCAATATAGGCCATCCGATTTATATCCGACGGACAGGAAGGAAACTATGGCAATTTTGCAAAAAGATACCCACACCCCTCTCCGCATTTGCAAATAAGGCATTCCCTCGTTCATCCTTTTCTCCCACAAGATAAACTTCTCATACAAATGCATCTTGATGTTCCATGCAACGCGTGTGTGATTCCTTGCTAGTAGGGAGAAGGAGTTTGTGTGACACATATCTAGCTATATTAAGGGATAGGTAGATAGCATATGTGTGAGAGACATTATTATACTTTGAGACATTAGTGGCTGTGGGTGGGCGGAATTAAAGGGGTGGGCGTGTTAGACATAGAGAGCGTGTGTGTTTCTGTGTGAGAGACTTGTAGGACGGGGTAGAAAGACGAATTTAACCCTGACGGAGGGAGAGAAATACATGAAGTGCGCGTGTGTGATTCTGATGCCCACAGGGAAATGAGATATGTATGCGTGTGAGAGAGATTGCACAATTCATTCACGTATCACTATCTAGCGATCGTGGACGTGCATCGCTTGAACATAAGTCAATATCTACTTCGTATCATGGCCAAAGGTACAATATCGATTCAACGCTATAAAGATTGGACACTCACATATCACATTTTTTTTCTATTTAAATAAACCTTTTCAGTTGTGCATGCCAAAGTTACAGTGATGTTTCTTCAAACAACCAATGTAGCTATCATGTATATGCACCATTGTTACTCTTGCATTCAAATTCATTAGTCTTGGATGATTTAAGTTTCTCTTTTGAAGTAATATATGTAATATTCATATATGAATTCAATGGGTACGCAATTTATGAAATGGAGGCTATGTAATCATATGAGGTAACACTTTTAAGTAGCTGACTACAACATCCATTTCTTTTTGTGCGCCTCTACACTAACACGTCAATGAATTATGTTTAAAGTAAATAACCAATTGCACTAAATTATCTATTTACACGAGAAATACATAGGCTGAGCGTTTGATCCCTTTTTTTGTGAACGCGCCACTACACCCGTACGATTGGCCGCGCCCGTGTGAACGTCCAAGTTATCGGCGCATCATCCCGAGTTATTGTCTTTTTTTCTGGGGTGGACTTCACACCAGTTATTAACTGCTGACGCGTGCCCCGTGTACACAGTCTAGCATGACCTTCCCGCTAGCACGGTCCAAAATTAGTTGAAACTGGATACGAACGATCCCGCGGGCGGCAAAATCTCCCGCCTCCTTCTAAAATTTCCGCCACCTTAGTCTTTAGCATGCGAAATCCCCCTTTTGTCCTTGGTGCACGAAGACCAATAGTTCCAATACCACCCTCATCTACATGATAGGTCGGGGCTGCTTTGGTAACTTCTGGTTCCCCCACTACACGGCACCCCCATTTCCTCTCCCCCTCCCAAAAAAATGACTAACTCCACAGCACCAGAGCATCTTACATCACGCCGTCCGTACTTCATCGCCCTTTCTCCCCTCCCCTCTCGAAACCCTAGACTGCTCATCCACCGGCGTACCATAGCCCATTCACTGCCAGCGGCGTCCACCTCGTCGGATCTGCTTCTGCGGCCGCATCTACCCCTCCCACCTCCCCTAGAAACAAGTAGACTGCTCATCCACCACTGTACCACAGCCCATTCAGTGTCGGCCTTGTCCACGGCGCCGGATCTGCTTCGCAGGTACTCTCATCAACCGCCGCGCATCTGCAGTGGCTCATTCGTACTCCCCACCGGAGACGCTTCGTCCACACCCCCCGGAGCCGCCCCACCGACGCCCCCATCGACGGCCTCTGATCCTCTTCGCCGACACCTTCCTCAACCCTACAGGAGCCGCTTCGCCGACACCTTCCTCAACCCTACCGGAGCCGCTTCGCCGACACCATCGTCAACCCTACCGGAGTAGCTTCGCCTATACCATTCTCAACCCTACCGGGGCCGCTTTGCCAACTCACAAGTCCACGGCCTCAGATCCGCTTCCTCGCACCCTCATCCAACCTACCGGAGCAGCTTCTGACGCCCCGTCCACGGCCGCAGATCCGCATCGTCGACACCACCCTTAACCCAACCACCGGAGCAGCTTCTGACGCCCCGTCCATGGCCGCAGATCCGCATCGTCGACACCATCCTTAACCCAACCACCAGAGCAGCTTCTGACGCCCCGTCCACGGCCGCAGATCCGCATCGCCGACAACATCCTTAACCCAACCACCGGAGCAGCTTCTGACTCCCCGTCCACGGCCGTAGATCCACGTCGTCGACACCATCCTTAAACCAACCACCAGAGCAGCTTCACCTATGCCCTCGTCCACGGCCACATATCTGCTTCGCCCACATCGTAGTCCACCCTACCAGAGCCGCTCCACAAACACCCTACTCGACGGTTCTAGATCTCCTTACCGGACCCCGACAGCCAGCGCAGCATCATCACCCTCGATGTTTCTAACCTGATTCCCACCGTCTGGAGAGATGCCAAGCACCCGCCACGGCCTAGGTACTTGTCACCTTTAAACCCGTCCAGCATCACCTGCCCGATGTACTTCAAATATACTAACCGGTCGTTGTTACCTGTTATGCAGCTGGCAAAAACTACAAGGACGATGTTTCTTCTGGATCTAACAGCTTGGCCAACCAAGATCCTGGACTGAGGCATTGCTATGATCTTGTAAGCGCGTCTCTCTCTCTCTTGTATTGTTCTGTGCCTGCCTGCGTGCTTTGCTAGGATTTTCGACCAGTGATCCCTTTGTGCAGACAATGATTTCTACTACTGGCTGCTAAATTAGATATGTAGATGTCATACATGATACTACCTCGTACCTCTGTTCCTAAATATAAGTCTTTCTAGAGATTCCACTATAGGCTACATACGGAGCAAAATGAGTGAATCTACACTCGAAAATGCATCTATATACATCTGTATGTGGTCCATACTGGAATCTCTACAAAGACATATATTTAGGAACAGGGGCAGTACATTACACAAAATCGTAGGTGGCATGTAGGAATTCCAGTGCACTACATTAGGCTCCCTTAGAGTGCCTGCTAGTCCAGCATACAGAGTCATGGCTAGTTTATGGTACGCACACAATCGTTAATTGGTGGTTTAAATATGCGCAAGGGATATGCAATGTAGTATCATGTAGAGATGTCTGAAATTAGCCGTGTCAACATGCAGATAGGGTTACACAATGAAAAAGTACAAGATGTATGTGGCAATTTCATGGAACATCGCAAAAAAAGGAGAGGCAACGGTGAGCCTATACAGTGTGCTATGGTACGTCACTCCATTGCAATCATCGTGACATGTTATTTGTATGCCAGTTCTATTAGCCAAGTTTCTTAGGGACAGTTATTACGAGTTATCCTAAGAAAATAAGCACCTGTGAATATAAGCTCCATGTAATAAACCAACCAGTTCTTTTCATTGCATTTTCAGCTTATCTTTGGTATGATCAGTGGAAAGTCTAGATTGCATTATATTTTTTTCATTTTGCTGCCCATATGGAAATTAATTTGACTTGCAAACATCACAAATTGAACCCAGTGCAGTAATTAATATGATAGGAAAACAGATCATCACTATTTGCTCAAAATGCAAATACAAAGATACCATCTACTTGGCACAATCATAC
The DNA here is from genome assembly GCF_002575655.3 of Aegilops tauschii subsp. strangulata. Taxonomy (NCBI): domain Eukaryota; kingdom Viridiplantae; phylum Streptophyta; class Magnoliopsida; order Poales; family Poaceae; genus Aegilops; species Aegilops tauschii. The sequence goes on from NC_053037.3 coordinate 396,623,805, forward strand.
AGCAGCAGCAGCTCATAGCAACTCATCATACAGCAGCAGTAGTCTGCAATTCATCATATACCAGCAGCAGCTCATAGCAATTCATCATATAGCAGCAGCAGGAGCAGCTCATAGCAATTCATCATATAGCAGCAGCAGGAGTAGCTCATAGCAATTCATCATATAGCAGGAGCAGGAGAGCTTGTAGCAACTCATCATATAGCAGCAGCAGCAGCTCATAGCAATTCATCATATAGCAGCAGCAGCTCATAGCAACTCATCATACAGCAGCAGCTCATAGCAATTCATCATATAGCATCAGCAGGAGCAGCTCATAGCAATGCATCATATAGCAGCAGCAGAAGCAGCTCATGGCAATTCATTGTATAGTGCATCAGAATGAAAATTTGGCAAAAAATCAGAGGAGATCCTCACCTTGTTGGATGAGCTCATCCTTCAACAGCACCTCAAGGCCATGGCCTGGGAGGAGGGGAGGGGGAATAAGGTGCCTTCTGCCGCAGTGTGGCATCAGCCGTAGTTGTGCAGCACCCGCCGGAGTAGTGCGTTGGACGAACCACAGTGGAGCAGCTGCTGGAGACCATGAGAATGAGGGGCGGCGCCAGAGGGAGGAGCATCCAGGGAGATTTGCCCCTACCCGCCGGCCATGTAGCCTAGCTGGACATAGCATCGTCGAGGACCAGGCCAGATGGGACCAGTGGCGACGGCTCGCTGGAGGAACCCTAGTGCTGCAGGCAGGGGATCGAGGTAGAGGGAAAGGGGAGAGGAGATGCAAGCGGGTAGGGCAATGAATGCTTGCGTGTTTGTTTTTACTTGAGGGTCAGGTGTGACACGGGCGTCGGCAGTTGCATTTTGAGTGTAATATAGGCAGACAACATAGTCATTTCACTATTCCCCTTCCCTTCAATTTTTAGTGAGGTTCTACCCGAAACACCCCCCTCCAAAGCGAAATTAGTTAAGCCCAAGCCCATAACTCAAAAATGACTTCTTTACATCTTTTATGGCTTATTTTGACAATATGCCCTGAAAAGGCGAAATCGAACTGGCCCTTAACCTGCAATTCAATTGTGCGTGCAATGATGAATCACTCCTGCCCGCTATCTGTACATTTAGGCATCATCATACATGGCATAACCTAATACATGTGCATTCCATTGTAGAATCTGGAATATGCAATGTTTATGTTAGTTCATACGTTGCACATGATGTTTAAATGCCCCTTAAATCTGGTCAGTCAAGTGATGGTCTTTAATCCTCCTTCTTTGCTTCTTTTCTTGATATGTAAGATTTGCTCACACATCTGTTCAATTGCTTGTTTGCATCAGCCAGCCATACTAGGACGGTTTGCTTTGATTACTTGTTGTTCTTGACCTAACACTCTAACAGAGCTTGTCAACGATTTAAACACTAAGGGCTGCTATAGTGGGGCCTTGTCTAACTCATAGGTGACATAAAGGTTTGGCTGTACACTACAGTAGGCTCTCCAAGAGTACCTGGAGATCCAGTTCGAAGGTATGCCTAGTTTTTACATAGTGCAGACATAGTAAATGCTCATTTCATTGTGTGCAAGTGCAAGAGATGTGGCATGTTTCATTATGTGGTGTTGTTTTGTTATAATCTCATCCTTTTGTGTTCACAGACTGGAAAGTATGCATATTTATCTTCCAAGGAGACGAGTAACTAGTTGTGTCACCTTGCAGAGGGGGTGCAATGAAGATAAGATTGAGGATTTCCAAGTACAAGATGTTAGGAAGGAGCCTTGCAAGAGAAGTAGGAGCTGCGCTGAGCCTCTTCAACCTGCTAAGCTAAGTCACTGTATGCAACTCAACAGTTCAATTCCTTGTTTGTTTCAGGCATAGTTAATTTTCTCTTTTCAATTGCTTTATTTGTCCTCAGTTAATGAGATGCCCAAATAATCATGCCTGATGTTCGGTACTTGTATCACTATTAGTTGACATAATTAAAGGCCTTACCATTTAATTACTCTGCCGAAGTGTGCCTCAAGCTTTGAAGTCTATTAACCAACTATTATTGCATGAGGCTCACAATCTAGTTTATACTACGCTAATGATTGCATAGTTTTGCCTGCTGTAGTATGTTTGTATGAAACCCTCTGCTGTTCATTATGCTCCCTAAGACTTTAATTGAGGCACAGAATGGCCAACTACTTGCTTACTTATACGCAATGTGCTGTCTAAATTTGTAACTTGTCTGTGTTTTCGATTGGGCCCCAACATCATGCTCCTCTGGTGAGCTAAGAGGGATTTCTGTATGCAGGCTGCACAGACTATCTTTTTTATAATTTTTAAAATATCACCTGCTTATGCTTCATGACGTGTAACATTTTTTTTTGAAAGTGACGTGTAACATTATTGTTAGTCCTGTTTTGCCATGTAGTACAAAATAGTGTCTTGTTCGCTTCACTGTTGTAACTATATTTTTGCCCTAGTCATGTGTACTTACAGAAACATTTCAGGATGAAGTGACATCAACACAAAGATCTGCGAGCAGTGCGGCATGGCCGTTAGCGAATGATTATGGATTGGAATTGGAATGTGCTGATGTTCTCGAGCATCAACTAGAGGTGGCAAGACAACATGTACATGATTGTCAACGTATAATCAACAAGTTGAGACTGGACATGCAGGTATTAGATGCAGGAGTCAAAAAAATGAAACAAGACACTGAGGTAACCATGAAGGAACTGGAGATTTTGCAGACTGAAATTTGTGCTATCTGAATCCGGCCAATCCTATTTTCTGAAGAGATTATGGTTCAAATGGAGTTAAGTTGATGCGCGTCCATGATGTATGAGTTGTATTTGCCCAGTGTATGTAATTTGCTGTTTGTGTATGCTTTATTATCACCTGTGCCGAACCATAATGCCCAGTGGGTATAATCGGCTGTAATTTCTTTATTGTATAGTGTAGGATTATTCTACCTTTCTATGCCTTGATCTCTTTGTTATATAGTGTATGCTTTTTAGAGGTGATAGTAGTGAGTAGGATAATTCTTTGAATATGCTATATCGTTCAAACGGGGGCCAACTCGCCCGACCATGGCCCTTCACGGGCCATCGGATCCATGGGCCTTCTACGTCTCGTAGGATCCATGGGCCTTCTACGTCTCGTAGGATCCATGGGCCTTCTACGTCTCGTAGGATCCATGGGCCTTGTACGTCTCGTAGGATCCATGGGCCTTCTACGTCTCGTAGGATCCATGGGCCTTCTACGTCTCGTAGGATCCATGGGCCGCCGACTCATTTATGGGTCTTGTACGGGCCTTTAATGGGCCGTAGACGGGCCTTTAATGGAAATCGTACGTTTTATGGGCTGACCATAATGGGCCGTTAATAGGCCGTATTTGGTGATGCTATGAAAATGGCCCAACAGACTAATGGTCCACAAACGGGCCGACTGTAACGACGGGCTGAATTTGGCCCACAAGCAGAAAATGACAGTAACGGGCCGTAAGTAACCGAATGCTGCAAATGAGCCCAAGAATAAATGGGCCCTCAGAAGGTCGAAAGTTAACTTGGGCTGGAAACGGCCCAACGGAATAACGGGCCGTTAATGGGTATAAAGTGATACACTGTTCGTTACGGGCCAGTTTCACCACGGGCCGTTAATGGGTGTAAAGTAATACACTATTCATTACGGGCCAGTTTCAGCACGGGCCGCTAATGGGCCAAGAGTTACAAAGGGCCTCATATGGGCTGAAAGACGTCATGGGCTATACATGGGCCAGAAGTGAAAATGGGCTGGAATCATATTGGATGGCCCAGATGACGCTACTGGGCCTAATTCGGATAGGGCGTAACGGGCCTTGGGTTAGCGGGCTGTAAATGGGCTATATGCGAACAGGTCGTTAACAGGCTTTCCATGGGCCGGCCCGCCAGCTTTTGACCAAGTCAAACGGGCCGGCCTTTTCACAGGAATGGGCCACTGTTGGGTCGTGCCATGTGTCGACGTATCATAGGCGCCTTCTGTCCAGTGAGTGGATGACATCTGTCCCAACGATGAGCCGACACGTGTTTCCTCTAGCCAATGATGATTTTACATGTGGAAAATCCCCATTGGTCGGGGCTGTTAACGGGTTATCGGATCCAAAACCCGACCCGATAGCTTAACGGTGTTCCGTTACGGTGGATGCCACGTGTCGGTCACCCTTGACGAAAGCACTTCTGTGACGCGCGATTTATCGTCATGGAAGTGGACACTTCCGTGATGATAATTTTGGTAATGTCATGGAACACTTCTACGACAGCACAGGATCTTGCCCTTCTCTGGTCGCTCGACCACCAGCACCGTGCTGACCGCCCGTGAGGTCGCGGCTATGTAGAGTAACAGCGGCTCCTTGTCGGTCGGCACGGCCAGGACTGGTGCGGTGGAGAGCATGCGCTTGAGGTCTTGGAAGGCCTTGTCTGCCTTGTCGTTCCATTCGAACGGGCCCGTCTTCTTCATCAGCTGGTACAGGGGTAGCGCCCTCTCGCCCAGCCGGCTTAGAAACCGGCTGACCGAGGCCAAGCATCCGGTGAACTTCTGGACATCGCGCAGCCGAGCCGGCTTGCGCATGCGCTCGATGGCCTTGATCTTCTCCGGATTCGCCTCAATGCCGTGTTCCGAGACGAGGAAGCCGAGTAGCTTTCCGGCCAGGACGCTGAAAACGCATTTTTTCGGGTTAAGCTTGACCTTGTATTCGCGGAGGTTGGCGAAGGTTTCCTTCAAATCGTCGAGGAGCGTGAGGTGCTGCTTGGTCTTCACCACGATGTCGTCCACGTATACGTGGATATTGCGGCCAAGTTGTGGCAGCAGGCATTTCTGCATGCAGCGCTGGAAGGTGGCGCCGGCGTTCTTCAAGCCGAACGACATGGTGATGTAGCAATACGCCCCAAAGGGCGTGATGAAGGACGTCTTCAGGGCGTCGGCCGGGTCCAGCTTGATCTGGTGGTAGCCGGAGTAAGCGTCCAGGAAGGACAGGAGCTCACACCCAGCGGTCGAGTCGATGACTTGGTCGATCCGCGGGAGGGCGAACGGATCCTTGGGACAGGCCTTATTGAGGCTGGTGTAGTCGATACACATGCGCCAGGACGAGGACTGGATTGGCCAGCCACTCGGGGTGAAACACTTCCATTATGAAGCCGGCCGCCAAAAGCTTGGCGACCTCTTCACCAATGGTTCTTCTCTTCTCTTCGGAAAATCATCGTAGGGGTTGACGGACAGGCTTGGCGTCCTTGCGGACGTGAAGTTTGTGCTCGGCGTACTTCCTCAGGATACCCGGCATGTCCTTGGGGGTCCATGCGAAGATATCCCGATTCTCACGGAGGAAGTTGACGAGCTCGCCTTCCTATTTGCTATCGAGGCGGGCGCCTACGACAACGTACTTGCTGCAGCTGGGGTCTTCCGGGTTGAGCTTCACTTTCTTGGTCTCCTTGGAGGGCTTGAAGGCGGCCTCGTCGGCTGGGTCCGGGGTCCGGATTGACGCGGTGGAGGCCTCGCATGCCAGGGCGACGATCCGGTCGAGCTGGCGCCGCTCCTCGGCAATGACCAGCGACTCGGCCAACTTGGCACCGTCTCGGGCGCACTCCAGGGACTTGCGGTAATCGCCGGTGACGGTGATGAGGCCCTTGGGACCCGGCATCTTCATCTTCAGGTACGCGTAGTGGGGAACCACCATGAACTTGGCGAGCGCGGGCCGGCCCAGCAACGCATGATACGCGCTGGTCAGGTCCACCACCTCGAACCAGATCGGTTCGCGCTGGAAGTGGCTGCTGTCACCGAAGAGGACATCTAGCCGGACCCGGCCAATGGGGGAGCAGGAGAGGCCGGGTACGATGTTGTGGAAGATCATTCGGGTCGGCTCCAGGTCCTCGGCCTTGAGGCCGAGCTTGGTCATCGTGTCGCGGTAGAGGATGTTGATGCTGCTGCCGCCGTCGATGAGGACTCGGGAGAACTTGCATGTGCGCCGCGCGACGATGGTGGGGTTGAGGACGAAGGCGTAACCACCCGGGCTCGGCATGACTGCCGGGTGATCCTCCGAGTCCAGGTGATCGGGCGATCCGACCAATGCATGAACTCCGGCTTGGCCGGGACGACGGTGTTCACCTCCTGCCGAAGGAGGCGCTCGCTGCGCTTGTTGTCGCCGAGGCTGGTGAAGACGACGTAGGCCGCACTCTGGTCCGGGTAGGCGTCGTCGCGCATCGCGCCGCCAGCTAGAGGCGGCGGTGGAGGCGGAGGCGGCTGTCCCGCGCCTGGAGCCGGAGCCGGAGGGGGCGGGACGTCGCCCCTCATGATGCGCTTGGTGATGGCGCACTGCCGAAGCGTGTGCGTGGAGGGTCTTGCGCCGATGTGGTGCTTGCAGGGGCGTCGAGCATCTGCTCGAAGCTCATGGCGGGTTGCCATGCCGTCTTGCCGGTTTGCCGGCGCTTCGCCGCCGGGTCCGCCGTGGGCTCGGTAGCCGGTTGTCGTGACGCGGCGCCGGCTGGTCGGCCTTGCGCTTGTTGTTCTGGTGATGCTACTGCCGGCTGCTTTCGCCGGCCGACTTCGGAGGGGGAACCGGCTTCGCCTTGCCGGCTTCATCCAGCGCCACCTGGATCTTCATGGCGGAGTCGGCGTTGGCGTACTTGTCCGCCGTCACCATGAGCACGGCCATGGTGGCCGGCTCGGAGCGTAAGAGCTTGTGCTTGAGGAGGGTGCCGTCTCGGCACCCGCTGACAAAGTACTGGATCGCCTGGACTTCATATACGCCCTCGCAGCTGTTCCGGAGCTCGGTCCAGCGTGTGAGGTACTCGCGACCGGTCTCCGTAGGCCCTTGCACGCACATGGCGAGCTGGCTAGGGCGGCTGGGTCGCTTGTAGGTCCCCGTGAAGTTGCGGACGAAGGCTTCCTCGAAATCCACCCACGTGTTGATGCTGCCCATCGGCAGGCTGTTCAACCACGTGCGGGCCGACCCTTGGAGCATGAGCGGTGCGTAGCGCATGGCGAGACGACGATTGGCACTGGTGATGCCAATGGCCGTGGTGTAGTCGATGAGCCAGTCTTCTGGCTTCACCGTCCCGTTGTACTTGGGGGTGTCGCGGGGGAGCATGAATCCTTTGGGGAAGGGCTCCTCCCGGATGCGCGGGCCGAAGCACGCCGGCCCGATAGCGCCGCTCTCCTCCACCTCCAGGGAGCGAGCGAGCTGATCGAGGCGGTGGCGAGCGTCGGTGTCGTCGATGGCGCGTGGACCGAGTCGACTTGCGGCTAGGCCACGGGGGGCCGGGTCGGTTGGAGCCGGACGCCGGCCATGCTGGCCGGGTCTGCGCTGGGTCTCTAGGGCGGTCTCATCGCCCAATCCGCCGGCGGTTGTAGCGGCCGGGTCGCGCCGAGTCCGGGCTCGGCTGGAGTGCGCCTCGCCAGGTGGCGAGGAAGCGGTGTGCAGAAGTTCGCCGGGCCCGCCAAGGCAGGCGGAGCCGGATCCCGCCGGCTTGGCGAGCTGGTTGAGGCGGTCTTGCTGGGTGTTGGCAGCGTGGAGGAGTTCACGCATCCGCCCGATGCGCTCTTTCAGCTCCTCACCCGCGAGCTGGTCCAAGCCGACTGCGGCCGCCTGGGCAGCGTGCATGTTCTTCGCTGGGGTCTCGTAGACGGTTGGGACGGCGCCGAGGGCCCGGCCGATCGCTCCTCCCCGGGCATGCACATCGGCGACCCGGCTTGGCTCGGCCGCGGCGGGCGTGAATCCGTAGGCGGCATCGCGCTCCAGCTGAGCGGCGTCCAGGCGACGCTGAGTGGCGGCGAGCGTCTCGGACAGGTCTAGCATCTGCTCGCGTCTTTCCTCGAGCTGGGTTCGGGCCTCAGCGACGTTGGTGGCGTCAACGTCGGTGCCGATGGGGATGCGGAGGCTCTGCATCACGGCACGCAACGGATCGGTCGGCTCAATCCGATCGGCCGCGGCCCTAGCTTCGGCAGCCTTCCTCGTCTTGCTCGACGAGGAGGAGGAGCCGTCGCCGGTGACGAAGACCTCCACATGGACGTCCATTGCCCCGGCGGAAACGCTGCCGCCGAGGGAGAGGGGAGAGTCGGAGTAGCTGAGCACCTCGCTGGGGTACTCGTCGGCCGCGAACGCATCGAAGATGCGCAGCGCGGCAAAGGAGGCGACAAGCGCGCCGACGACGTCGTCCGCCAATGCGACGGACTCGTCGGCGTAGGAGAAGGGCCCCGTCCGGAGCATGCTCCCGGCCAGCTCCTCGAGCTGCCCCACGGTGGGTGCCAACTGTCGTGGTGGGCGCACGGTAGATGCCAAGGGATGGCTAAAGAGAGGACGAGGCTCGAGGGCGCTGGTGGGCTCCAGAGGCGAGGTTGGCATGAGCAGGCGCGGGACGCCGGACATACCCAGGTTTGGGGCTCTCCGGAGAGATAATACCCCTAGTCCTGCCAAGTATAGTTGGATGATCGATAGTACAATGTTGCTCCTGGAGCTGTATGGAGGAGGAAGGAAGCTGGTCAAGGCTTGGGCTGCTCCTTCTCTCCGGTGTTGTTGTTTTGTGGCTAGTCCTCCTGCTTTCCCCCTCGAATGATCGTGGGCTCCCGGGGGATTTTATAGTCCAACCCCCCGGGGGTACAATGGTAATGTTATAAGTCGGTGGGTCCGTGTTGTCGGTGTCCGGGGACCCGGGCTGGGCCCCGCTGAGGGCTTGTGGTTCGCCGGGTTCCCCTAGGTGCGGGCCCCACGAGCCTAGGGGGACTGTGCGCCGTCTTGTCGATCGTCAGGGCGTGGCCGAGTTGAGTCGCGTACAGTGCTCTCCGTCAGGTTGTCGCTTGCTGTCGTCAGCGGTGAGGGTGGGGGCACTGTTGCCACGCCGGCCCTGGTCAGCGGGTAGGTGAGGGGCACTGTTGCCACGTTCCTGCTGACCAGAGGCATGGGCGGGGCACTGTTGCCTCGGTCATCGTTGATTGAAGTCTCGTCCCCATCATACGGCCTGGATGGGACGGGAGTTGACCCGCGCCTGGGTTGCGTAGCACGCCATGGGTGGCGCTGGCTTGGTGAGGGGGCTTTGGCCATGCCGAGTTCGGCTGTCTTGCGCCAGTTGTCGGGGCCGAGTCGGCGTGTCTTGCCGGGTCGGCCAGTCTGGCCGGCTTGCGGGGCTTGGCCGGGTCGAGCGACCCGGCCAAGCGCGCGCCGGTATTGAGGGGCGGTGCCAGCCCCGTTGCTTATAAAGAGGATCCGGGTTCCGTTGCCTGCCCGGGGTCCATCCCCCCGACAATGATGCTCTCTGTACGCTTCAATTCTTGTCTATCATGTGAGCATCATTAAAATTATCAATGCCTAGCTAAAAGGGCGTTAAACGATAGCGCTTGTTGGGAGGCAACCCAACTTTATTTTTAGTTTTTTTACTTTTTGCTTCTGTTTAGGAATAAATATTTGTTCTAGCCTCTGGTTAGATGTGTTTTTATGTTTTAATTAGTGTTTGTGCCAAGTTAAACCTATAGGATCTTCTTGGATGATAGTTATTTGATCTTGCTGTAAATTCCAGAAACTTTCTGTTCGCGAAAACAATTGTTAAAAATCACCAGAATGTGATAAAATACTGATTCCAATTTCTGCTGATCAATAAACAAATTGCCTAGGTCGTCCTATTTTGGCTGAGTTTTTTGGAGTTCCAGAAGTTTGCGTTAGTTACAGATTACTACAGACTGTTCTGTTTTTGACAGATTCTGTTTTTCGTGTGTTGTTTGCTTATTTTGATGAATCTATGGCTAGTAAAATAGTTTATAAACCATAGAGAAGTTGGAATACAGTAGGTTTAACACCAATATAAATAAAGAATGAGTTCATTACAGTACATTGATGTGGTCTTTTGTTTTCTTTCGCTAACGGAGCTCACGAGATTTTTCTAAGTTTTGTATTGTGAAGTTTTCAAGTTTTGGGTGAAAGATTTGATGGATTATGGAACAAGGAGTGGCAAGAACCTAAGCTTGGGGATTCCCATGGCACCCCCAAGATAATCTAAGGACACCAAAAATCCAAAGCTTGGGGATGCCCCGGAAGGCATCCCCTCTTTCGTCTACTTCCATCGGTAACTTTACTTGGAGCTATATTTTTATTCACCACATGATATGTGTTTTTCTTGGAGCGTCTTGTATGATTTGAGTCTTTGCTTGTTAGTTTGTCACAATAATCCTTGCTTTACACACCTTTTGAGAGACACACATAATTCGTAAATTATTAGAATACTCTATGTGCTTCACTTATATCTTTTGAGTTATATAGTTTTGCTCTAGTACTTCACTTATATCTTTTAGAGCATGGTGGTGGATTTGTTTTATAGAAACTATTGATCTCTCATGCTTCACTTAGATTATTTTGAGAGTCTTAAATAGCATGGTAATTTGCTTAAATAATCCTAATATGCTAGGTATTCAAGATAGTAAAAACTTTCTTATGAGTGTGTTGAATACTAAGAGAAGTTTGATGCTTGATGATTGTTTTGAGATATGGAGGTAATAATATCAAAGTCGTGCTAGTTGAGTAGTTGTGAATTTGAGAAATACTTGTGTTGAAGTTTGCAAGTCCCGTAGCATGCACGTATGGTAAATGCTATGTAACAAGTTTGAAACATGAGGTGTTCTTTGATTGTCCTCCTTATGAGTGGCGGTCGGGGACGAGCGATGGTCTTTTCCTACCAATCTATCCCCCTAGGAGCATGCACGTAGTGCTTGGTTTTTGATGACTTGTAGATTTTTGCAATAAGTATGTGAGTTCTTTATGACTAATGTTGAGTCCATGGATTATACGCACTCTCACCCTTCCATCATTGCTAGCCTCTTCGGTACCGTGCATTGCCCTTTCTCACATTGAGAGTTGGTGCAAACTTCGCCGGTACATCCAAACCCCGTGATATGATACGCTCTTTCACACATAAACCTCCTTATATCTTCCTCAAAACAGCCACCATACCTACCTATTATGGCATTTCCATAGCCATTCCGAGATATATTGCCATGCAACTTTCCACCATTCCGTTTATCATGACACATTCATCATTGTCATATTGCTTAGCATGATCATGTAGTTGACATAGTATTTGTGGCAAAGCCACCATTCATAATTCTTTCATACATGTCACTCTTGGTTCATTGCATATCCCGGTACACCGCCGGAGGCATTCATATAGAGTCATACTTTGTTCTAGTATCGAGTTGTAATCATTGAGTTGTAAATAAATAGAAGTGTGATGATCATCATTTTCTAGAGCATTGTCCCAAGTGAGGAATAAATAAATAAAAAGAGAGAAAGGCCATAAAAAAGAGAAGGCCCAAAACAATGAGAGAAAAAGAGAGAAGGGACAATGTTACTATCCTTTTACCACACTTGTGCTTCAAAGTAGCACCATAATCTTCATGATAGAGAGTCTCTTGTTTTGTCATTTTCATATACTAGTGGGAATTTTTCATTATAGAACTTGGCTTGTATATTCCAACAATGGGCCTCCTCAAGTGCCCTAGGTCTTCATGAGCAAGCAAGTTGGATGCACACCCACTTAGTTTCTTTTGTTGAGCTTTCATACATTTATAGCTCTAGTGCATCCGTTGCATGGCAATCCCTACTCCTTGCATTAACATCAATCGATGGGCATCTCCATAGCTCATTGATTAGCCTCGTTGATGTGAGACTTTCTCCTTTTTTGTCTTCTCCACATAACCCCCATCATCATATTCTATTCCACCCATAGTGCTATGTCCATGGCTCGCGCTCATGTATTGCGTGAGGGTTTATAAGTTTGAGATTACTAAAGTATGAAACAATTGCTTGGCTTATCATCGGGGTTGTGCATGATGAGAGCATTTTTGTGTGACGAAGATGGAGCATGACTAAACTATATGATTTTGTAGGGATGAACTTTCTTTGGCCATGTTATTTTGAGAGGACATAATTGCTTAGTTAGTATGCTTGAAGTATTATTATTTTTATGTCAATATGAACTTTTATCTTGAATCTTTCGGATCTGAATATTCATACCACAATTAAGAAGAATTACATTGAAATAATGCCAAGTAGCACTCCGCATCAAAAATTCTGTTTTTATCATTTACCTAGTCGAGGACGAGCACGAATTAAGCTTGGGGATGCTTGATACGTCTCCAACATATCTATAATTTTTGATTGCTCCATGCTATATTATCTTCTGTTTTGGACATTATTGGGCTTTATCATTCACTTTTATATTATTTTTGGGACTAACCTATTAATCGGAGGCCCAGCTCAGAATTGCTGTTTTTTTGCCTATTACAGAGTTTCACAGAAAAAGAATATCAAACGGAGTCCAAACGGAATGAAACCTTCGGGAACGTGATTTTCGGAACGAACATGATCCAGGAGACTTGGACCCTACGTAAGAGAAGCTTCCAAGAGGCCACGAGGTAGGGGGGCGCGCCTGCCCCCCCCCCCCCCAGGGCGCGCCCTCCACCCTCGTGGGCCCCCTGTTGCTCCACCGACGTACTTCTTCCTCCTATATATATACCTACGTACCCCCAAAGATCAGATACAGAGCCAAAAACCTAATTCCACCGCCGCAACCTTCTGTACCCACGAGATCCCATCTTGGGGCCTGTCCCGGAGCTCCGCCGGAGGGGGCATCCATCACGGAGGGCTTCTACATCAACACCATAGCCTCTCCGATGAAGTGTGAGTAGTTTACCTCAGACCTTCGGGTCCATAGTTATTAGCTAGATGGCTTCTTCTCTCTTTTTGGATCTCAATACAATGTTCTCCCCCTCTCTCATGGAGATCTATTCGATGTAATCTTCTTTTTGCGGTGTGTTTGTTGAGACCGATGAATTGTGGGTTTATGATCAAGTTTATCTATGAACAATATTTGAATCTTCTCTGAATTCTTTTATGTATGATTGGTTATCTTTGCAAGTCTCTTCGAATTATCAGTTTGGTTTGGCCTACTAGATTGATCTTTCTTGCAATGGGAGAAGTGCTTAGCTTTGGGTTCAATCTTGCGGTGTCATTTTCCAGTGACAGTAGGGGCAGCAAGGCACGTATTGTATTGTTGCCATCGAGGATAACAAGATGGGGTTTTTATCATATTGCATGAATTTATCCCTCTACATCATGTCATCTTGCTTAAGGCGTTACTCTTTTCTTATGAACTTAATACTCTAGATGCATGCTGGATAGCGGTCGATGTGTGGAGTAATAGTAGTAGATGCAGGCAGGAGTCGGTCTACTTGTCTCGGACGTGATGCCTATATACATGATCATACCTAGATATTCTCATAACTATGCTCAATTCTGTCAGTTGCTCAACAGTAATTTGTTCACCCACCGTAGAATACTTATGCTCATGAGAGAAGCCACTAGTGAAACCTAGGGCCCCCGGGTCTATCTTCATCATATTAATCTTCCAACACTTAGTTATTTCCTTTGCTTTTATTTTGCTTTTATTTTACTTTGCATCTTTATCACAAAAATACCAAAAATATTATCCTATCATATCTATCAGATCTCACTCTCATAAGTGACCGTGTAGGGATTGACAACCCCTTATCGCGTTGGTTGCGAGGATTTATTTGTTTTGTGTAGGTGCGAGGGACTGCGCGTAGCCTCCTACTGGATTGATACCTTGGTTCTCAAAAACTGAGGGAAATACTTACGCTACTTTGCTGCATCACCCTTTCCTCTTCAAGGGAAAACCAACGCAGTGCTCAAGAGGTAGCACTCAACACTCATCGGATCGCATACATCAGTATGTATTATTTCCAATAAGTCAGTTGCTCCCTCCATTGTTCCGGAGAACGGAGTCTTAGTCATCTTGCCTATGAGGCATGGTTCGCAAGCATCAAGTGATTCCAAAAGCCCATCAGCATGGAGTTTCTTCATGCGCTTTACACCAATATGACTTAAACGGCAGTGCCACAAATATGTTGCACTATCATTATCAACTTTGCATCTCTTGGCATCAATATTATGAATATGTGTATCACTACGATCGAGATTCAATAAACCATTCACCTTGGGTGTATGACCACATAAGGTTTTATTCATGTAAACAGAATAACAATTATTCTTTGACTTAAATGAATAACCGTATTGCAATAAACATGATCCAATCATATTATGCTCAATGCAAACACCAAATAACATTTATTTTAGGTTCAACACTAATCCCGAAGGTAAAGGGAGTGTGCGATGGTGATCGTATCAACCTTGGAATCACTTCCAACACACATCGTCACCTTGCCCTCAACTAGTCTTTGTTCATTTTGTAACTCCTGTTTCGAGTTACTAATCATAGCAACTGAACCAGTATCAAATACCCAGGGGCTACTATGAACACTAGTAAAGTACACATCAATAACATGTATATCATATATACTTTTGTTCACTTTGCCATCCTTCTTATCCGCCAAGTATTTGGGCAGTTCCGCTTTCAGTGACCTTTTCCTTTGCAGTAGAAGCACTCAGTTTCAGGCTTGGGTCTAGTTTTGGGTTTCTTCATGGGAGTGGCAACTTGCTTGCCATTTTTCTTGAAGTTCCCTTTCTTTCCCTTGTCCTTTTACTTAAAACTAGTGGTCATGGCAATCATCAACATTTGATGCTTTTCTTGATTTCTACCTTCGTCGATTTCAGCATCACGAAGAACTCGGGAATCATTTTTGTCATCCCTTGCATATTATAGTTCATCACGAAGTTCCAGTAACTTGGTGATAGTGACTACAGAACTCTGTGAATCACTATTTTATCTGGAAGATTAACTCCCACTTGATTCAAGCAATTGTAGTACTCAGACATTCTGAGCACATGCTCACTAGTTGAGCTATTCTCCTCCACCTTGTAGGCGAAGTACTTGTCAGAGGTCTCACACCTCTCGACTCGGGCATGACTCTGAAATACCAATTTCAGCTCTTGGAACATCTCATATGCTCCGTGACATTTCAAAACATTTTTGAAGTCCCGGTTCTAAGCCGTAAAGCATGGTGCACTAAACTATCAAGTAGTCATCATACCGAGCTTTGTCAAACGTTCATAACGTCTGCATCTGCTCCTGCAATAGTTCTGTCACCTAGCGGTGCATCAAGGACACAATTCTTCTATGCAGCTATGAGGATAATCCTCAGATCACGGACCAAGTCCGCATCATTGCTACTATCATCTTTCAACTTATTTTTCTCTAGGAACATATCAAAAATAAACGGGGAGCTACATCGCGAGCTATTGATCTACAACATAGTTATGCAAATACTATCAGGACTAAGTTCATGATAAATTAAAGTTCAATTAATCATATTACTTAAGAACTCCCACTTAGATAGACATCCCTCTAATCATCTAAGTGATCACGTGATCCATATCAACTAAACCATGTCCGATCATCACGTGAGATGGAGTAGTTTTCAATGGTGAACATCACTATGTTGATCATATCTACTATATGATTCACGCTCGACCTTTCGGTCTCAATGTTCCGAGGCCATATCTTCATATGCTAGGCTCGCCAAGTTTAACCCGAGTATTCTGCGTGTGCAAAACTGGCTTGCACCCGTTGTATGTGAACGTAGAGCTTATCACACCCGATCATCACGTGGTGTCTCGGCACGACGAACTGTCGCAACGGTGCATACTCAGGGAGAACACTTGTAACTTGAAATTTAGTGAGAGATCATCTTATAATGCTAACGCCGTACTAAGCAAAATAAGATGCATAAAGGATAAACATTACATGCAATCAATATAAGTGATATGATATGGCCATCATCATCTTGTGCCTTTGATCTCCATCTCCAAAGCACCGTCATGATCACCATCTCACCGGCTTGACACCTTGATCTCCATCGAAGCATCGTTGTCATCTCGCCAACTATTGCTTCTACGACTATCGCTACCGCTTAGTGATAAAGTAAAGCAATTACATGGCGATTGCATTTCATACAATAAAGCGACAACCATATGGCTCCTGTCAGTTGCCGATAACTGTTACAAAACATGATCATCTCATACAACAAATTATATATCATCACGTCTTGACCATATCACATCAGAGTAAGCCCTGCAAAAACAAGTTAGGCGTCCTCTACTTTGTTGTTGCAAGTTTTACGTGGCTGCTACGGGCTTAGCAAGAACCGTTCTTACCTACACATCAAAACCACAACGATTTTTCATCAAGTGTGATGTTTTAACCTTCAACAAGGACCGGGCGTAGTCACACTCGATTCAACTAAAGTTGGAGAAACAGACACCCATTAGCCACTTGTGTGCGAAGCACGTCGGTAGAACCAGTCTCGCGTAAGCGTACGCGTAATGTCGGTCTAAGCCGCTTCATCCAACAATACCGCTGAATCAAAGTATGACATGCTGGTAAGCAGTGTGACTATTATCGCCCACACCTCTTTGTGTTCTACTCGTGCATATAACATCTACGCATAAACCTGGCTCTGATACCACTATTGGGGAACGTAGTATTTCAAAAAATTCCTACGATCACGCAAGATCTATCTAGGAGAAGCATAGCAATGAGCGGGGAGTGTGTGTCCATGTACCCTCGTAGACCGAAAGCGGAAGCATTTAGTAACGCGGTTGATGTAGTCGGATGTCTTCGCGATCCAACCGATCCAAGTACCGAACGCACGGCACCTCCACGATCTGCACACGTTCAACTCGGTGACATCCCTCGAACTCTTGATCCAGTTGAGGCCGAGGAAGAGTTTCGTCAGCATGACGGCGTGGTGACGGTGATGATGAAGTTACCGGCGAAGGGCTTCGCCTAAGCACTACGATGATATGACCGAGGTGTGTAACTTTGGAGGGGGGCACCGCACACGGCTAAGACAAATCTTGAGTGCCTTTGGGGTGCTCCCCTCCCCGTATATAAAGGAGGGAGGGAGGAGGCGGCCGGCCTAGGGGGCGCGCCAAGCATAGGGAGTCCTACTAGGACTCCCAAGTCCTAGTAGGACTCCCTTTCCTATTCGGAGTAGGAGAGAAGGAAAGAGAGGGAGAGGGAGAAGGAAAGGGGGGCCGCGCCCCCACCCCTTGTCCAATTCGGTTTGGGCAGGGGGAGGCGCGCGCCACCTCTTGGCCCTTCTCCCCTCTCTCCACTAAAGCCCAATAAGGCCCATTACTTCTCCCGACGAATTCCCGTAACTCCCCGGTACTCCGAAAAATACCCAAATCACTCGGAACCTTTCCGATGTCCGAATATAGCATTCCAATATATGAATCTTTACCTCTCGACCATTTCGAGACTCCTCGTCACGTCCGTGATCTCATCTGGGACTCCGAACAACCTTTGGTCATCAAATCACATAAACTCATAATACAAATCGTCATCGAACATTAAGCGTGCGGACCCTACGGGTTCGAGAACTATGTAGACATGACCGAGACTCATCTTCGGTCAATAACCAATAGTGGAACCTGGATGCTCATATTGGCTCCTACATATTCTACGAAGATCTTTATCGGTCAAACCGCATAACAACATACGTTGTTCCCTTTGTCATCGGTATGTTACTTGCCCGAGATTTGATTGTCGGTATCATCATACCTAGTTCAATCTCGTTACCGGCAAGTCTCTTTACTCGTTCAGTAATGCATCATCCCGCAACTAACTCATTAGCCACATTGCTTGCAAGGCTTATAGTGATGTGCATTACCGAGAGGGCCTAGAGATACCTCTCCGATACACGGAGTGACAAATCCTAATCTTGATCTATGCCAA
The DNA here is from genome assembly GCF_002575655.3 of Aegilops tauschii subsp. strangulata. Lineage (NCBI taxonomy): Eukaryota > Viridiplantae > Streptophyta > Magnoliopsida > Poales > Poaceae > Aegilops > Aegilops tauschii. The sequence goes on from NC_053037.3 coordinate 396,641,500, forward strand.
CCCAACAAACACCTTCGGAGACACCTGTAGAGCATCTTTATAATCACCCAGTTACATTGTGATGTTTGATAGCACACAAGGTGTTCCTCTGGTATTCGGCAGTTTCATAATCTCATAGTCTGAGGAACAAGTATAAGTCATGAAGAAAACAGTAGCAATAAAACTGTAACGATCATAATGCTAAGCTAACGAATGGGTCTTGTCCATCACATCATTCTCCTAATGATGTGACCCCGTTCATCAAATGACAACAGATGTCTATGGTCAGGAAACTTAACCATCTTTGATTAACGAGCTAGTCTAGTAGAGGCATACTAGGGATACTTTGTTTTGTCTATGTATTCACACATGTACTAAGTTTCCGGTTAATACAATTATAGCATGAATAATAAACATTTATCATGAAATAAGGAAATAAATAATAACTTTATTATTGCCTCTAGGGCATATTTCCTTCACCTTCCCCCTCTATGCTAAACTCAACCCACTCTGTTCACAAATTCTTCATGTGCGTTCTACTTGAAACCCGTTCAAAATCTTCATTGTGTCCTTGTCAGCTGAAGAAATTGCGAACGAAACATTAAAACTTTCGTATCTGAATTTTTGGCTTTTGCCGCTCAAACCGTTCCACATCCCATGATAGAATTTATCTATTCACCCACGATCTTACACGATCTCCACCTCTCAGTACGTGGGTGACACATGTCGCTAGGATGAGAAGAGTCAGGGGCACGTTCGTCCATTTTCCTCGGGCGAGAGGTTTTTCACCTCGGCTATAAATACCCCTCACCCTCCTCAGACTACATTTACCCCGCTCGACCTCTCACTCCCTCGCTCAAGCTCTCGAGACCTAGTGCCGCCGCTACTTTCATCGTCACCGGTGAGGAAGAACTTCACTGCCTCGACCTCGTCGCCGTCATACTCGCGCCGGCCGCGGATTTCTTCTCTCCGCCGCCGCCATAGCTGTCTTCCTCTGCCAAGTTAGGGCATGGAAGATCTGGACTGACGAACTTCCAATCTAACACTCCCAGTTCGTCGTGTTCTTCGTCAAGGGTAATTAAAAGTTACTTTTACTTCCCTTGTTGATTTTGATGATTTCCATAAAATCTTCAAAAGGTGTTTATTTCTTCAACTTCCACCCTTTAAACACCTCACACAATCATCTATTCTTGATCTGTTTCTCTAAGTGACATTTTTCTTAAAGATTCCTCAATTGTGTGAATTTCTCAATCCATACAACTCTGGAACCTAAGTCAAAGAATGCTTAGTGAAATTCCTCAAGACACATCTAGTCAAATTTCTCAAACTTGTTCATTTTGCAAAAACTTCTGAGAACGCATATGACCTCTCCAAATTCTTCGCACCTATACTCTGTTCACAGGTACACATGTCTGCTACTGAATCACTAGGTTCTCATCAACTTAACTCATTTGCAGCGTTCCTCGAAGACAAATTGCATACCTCTTCAGAGAACTCGATTGTTCAAAATCCTCGGCTGAAGAAAATGGCAGATGGCAAGAAACCTCAGAAGGGAGGCAAGAAACCGGAAGTAAACACTGCATTTGAGATCCCTGGTGACAACTATGCAGGATACTGCACACCCCCTGAGGAAACAAAGAATGAGCGCAAAGTGCGCATTCAGAAGATTGAGAGGAAATGGGCCAGAGAATGGAGGGAATATCGCTATGTCACTCCCAAGTACATGAAGAAATTCGCTGTACACTCTCCTTGCCCAAGACCTCCACTGGCACCTAGCCAAGAAGCTTATCCCACTAGCCTCAAGCACGGTGAGGACTATCCTGATGAATGGGCCAAGCGGCAAGAAAAATTGGCCAAGGTGGCCAAGGAAGCAGTGAGGAAATTCAACGAAGACTCTGTTGCTGCCGCTGCTGAGGCCTCTGCTAGCAAGCCCAAGAAGTCTATGAAAAAGAAGCCGGCTCGCAAGCCCAGTTCTTCAGCAATGCCCTCACGGCCAAGTTCAGCAATGCCCTCACGGCATATTCCTCAAGCTGCTCCAGCTCCTCCAACTACAAAGTCCTCAGCTCCTTCGGCAAAGTCCTCAGCACCTGTGCATATCGCCTCGTGTCAAAGGACCACAGGCATCTCAATTGCCTCAAGATCCTCTGCAAGTTCTTCTGCTCCTCCACAGTCCTCAACAGGCCCCACCTTGCTGAAGACCAAGGCCACTGCTGGACGAGGCACTAGACCAAGTCCTCACAAAAGGCAAGTTGTCTTCCAAGTACCGTCAGATGAAGACGAAGCTGATGATGACAAACTCGTTGAAATCATTAGAGATAGACAGCAACAGGCCGCTAGAGCCAAGGGCAGTGTTGTGCCACTCTTGCTGGATTCGAAGAAGATCCTGGACTTCATTGATCTCTGGCACAAGGACCCAAACACTCCCTTGCCAGAATTAAATCTCTCACCTGGACAAAGTCATATGTTGACGGCTTTCATTGCAGAAGAAAAATGGAAATTTGAGAAAGCCAGGTCGGTGAAGAAAGCTCAGTACAAGAAAGAGCGCTTTCTGAAGCAAAATGTTCTAAAGCTATCACCTGATGAACTTGTTGCTCTGCAATCAGAAATCAAGAAACTCAGTGATGAATTTTACGCATATCGTGCAGAATGGCTTGAAGCCAAAGTTAGATTTGTTAGAATGGCGAAGGGAATTGGAAGTAAATCCCTTCATCAGAATGGCTTGGAGCCAAAGTTAGATTCGTCAGAATCTCAAACGCACATTGAAATTCCTCAGGCTGAAGCATCTGCATAGCCTACTGAAGAACATGCCAGCACTGCTGATGAAACTGAAAGTACCAGGGCTGATGAAGCCATTCCAGCCGCTGATGAAATTGTCAGGGCAACCACTAGTGTTGCGCCTGAGGATCAAGTCAGGCCAGCTGAAACATCTGTTGTTGTGCCTGAAGCAACTGAACAAGCCAGGGCAACTGCATCAGTTGCGCCTGAAGAAAATGCACCAGATTCCTCTGCTCCTCCTGCACCAACGCCAAGACCTATCCTTCCTTCTGCATCAGAAGCGAAGAAAACCAAGGCTGCAGAGCGAGCAATAGTGAAGAAAAGGAAAGCATCTGCTTCCTCAGAGTCTTCTGCACCAAAGAAGGCGAAGACTTTGACAAGCTCATATGACAATCCAATTGATGTTGTTCCAGTTTCAAGCATGCCATCAAAGGAAATCATTCCTTTTGGTGAAGATTATGTGATCCCAAGCGGATCTAATGAAGATGTTCCTTCTGCTGCTTCTTTGGAGCAGTTGGATGAAGAAATTGAAGTGGATGATATCCCTTCAACCCCACTTGTATCATCGCCCATGCCTCAGTTCACGGCTGAAGAGGCAGGCGTTGAAGAATTGGGTGAAGAAGAAGAAGACGTGGACATTGGGAGCACCACTCCAGTGTTGAATGATGACTATTGAGAAAGTCGTCACCCCAATTCCCCCATGTTCACCCCTCTGCAACAGATTCCTCAGTCCCCAGTCCAAACTGAAGAAATGAATACGGGCTCTGATGAACCTCAAGCATATGTTCTTACCGTCCCTGAAGAAATTCCAGCCACTAGTGCTGATGTTCATGCTGCTGAAGAAATGAAGACCCAGGCTGCTACTGAAGCAAGAACTGAAATTTCTCAGCCTATGGCTCCTGAGACTGTGATTCCAGAGGCTGTGAAGACATTGACAGATACACCTCAGCCCAAGCCGAAGAATCCCTTCTCAAAGAAATAGAAGTTCAAAGCTGACGATTTCTTCCATGAGCATGTATTCTTCACAGAATACAACCCATATGACTCTGCTCGTCTTCGCCGCAAGCATTTTTGGACAGCAAGTCAGATGAACTTTTATTCCTCTCTGCTATTCTATAAGGACAAAATCTTTGACCATGAGCATATTCCTCATGTGGATATGGAATTGCTGCCTTGCTTCACCCCGGTACTCAGTGTTCTTCATGACGCTGGGCTACTCAACTTCTGCATTGACATATGTGATTGGAATGAAGAGCTAATTCTTCAGTTCTACGCGACGCTGCACATCACCGGCAATGCTGAAGATGTGAATTCTTGGGTATTGGCTGGATGGCAGAGAACACACACTTCAAAGCACCGGCCTCTAAATTGCTTCATGCCCTGCCTGTCAGTCCTCCCCTTGAAGGTGCACCTCTCATCTATCATGAACCTGAGCTCTCTGATCATTTCATGCAAGTGTTGATGAAGCCGCTGAAGCCTGGCCAAGCCCCAAGAACCAAATTCCTCGTGAAGGAATTGCTTTATGTGCCTCGAACCAATACAGAATTTTGACCAAGACCCTGAGTCCAATCAAAGGCCACGACTCGAATGAAGAAGAGGTTGTTGGCATCATGAAGAATCTGCTATTCAATATCATGCATGGAGTTTCTGTCAACTATCATGATTTCTTCATGAGGACTATGGCCAATGTTGCTCTTTCTCCGTTTGAGTTGACGCCTTATGCTCCCTGGATCATGAAATTCATCAGATCAAGGTCTTCAATCAACTACAAGGCTGATACACTTAACCATGGAAGCTACTTGCCCCCCATTGAAGTCCTCAAGTGGACAATTTCCTCGGCTGATGAGAAGGGCAAGGCCACTATTATTGATGAAGGCATTCGTCCATTGGATGGCTAGTTCCGAAAAGCTACATCCTACTCCACCAATGATGACTCTGCCACTCATGACTCTACCGCCAATGCTTCAAAGCAAAATCCTCAAGGCACAGCTCCAAGGGTGATGACTGATCGTGAGCTTCTCCTCAGTCTTCATCAGAAGGTCGATCGCAACCACAAATGGGTCAAGCGTCAGTTTGGTTCCATTCTTCATAACATGACTGCAACACACAATTCTGTGAAGAAGAACCATTACTACGTCCATGAAGTAGTGGTCTGATACTTTTGCTATGTTCTTCTGCATGCTATTTCCTCATTTATGTTAATGCACACATGTTGAATTACATCAGTCACCATATTTCATCATGCATTTCAAATTCTTCATATCATATGTTAAACGCGTGTATGAATTACAAGATATAGGGGGAGATCTCCATGATTCTACTCTTCAATGTGCATTGCTTCACAAGAGCAATTTCCTCACATATGCACATGTTCAGGGGGAGTTCTTCTATATCTTGCAATCAAATTCCTCAATATCGGTATTTACACTTCATATGTTTATCCCCGTTGAAAACTTAACCTATATTGTCATCAATCACCAAAAAGGGGGAGATTGTAAGTGCATCTAGTGCCCCTTAGTGATTTTGGTGTATTGAAGACTTATAGGTTAAGGGACTAATGTGTTTGTGAGTGTACACAGGTCTATAAGTCTATGAGAAGTTTGATATTTACAGAGAAAGTCGACCCCTAAAAATGAATGTCTTCAACTGAAGACTTTGGCTTTCTGAAGACTTTGAAGGTGAAGAAATTGGTGTGACCGTGAAGACTTAATATTCATGCGAGGAATATGAAGCGTGAAGACTTTTATTTTCATAGTTTCGTTTTCTCTTTGTTGAGTCATAGGAAACACTGTACTGTTAAAGGGGGTCGAGGAAAAACTAAGGAAAAGTTTCCAAGTGATGCTCATCTCAAAATCCTACACCTACCCAATCCTTTTGAGTGAAGCCATTGGAAATCTCATACAGTTCAGTCAATTTCTTCAGTGACAGAGACGAAGATCTTCTGGTCTTTGGGGAATTTGTTCTGACTGAGGAGTTAGGAATTCGACAGTGCGGATTGCCTACAAGTGAGGAACATGATAGCCCTGAGGAATTTGATAGTCAAATTTCCGACCGTTGCTGTGCTATACGCCAGCTGTCCCAAAATATCTACCCACCTAACGGTCATATCATTGAAGGGCATTTATGTCTTATCATGTCGGGCTGCTCCCTAGGCTATAAATAGCCGCCCCCTACAACCACTAGCCGGTTGGCTGCTCCGAGAGAAACTGAAACTTGTCAATTGTGAGCATCCCATCCTCCGAGGACTTTGAGCGAAAATCATCAAGTGAGGAAAACCCAAACCCAACACCTACAAACCCAAAGTGATTGAGCATCACTGAAGAGATTGTTCCTGTGTGGATCCGACGCTTGTTACCTTTAAAGACTGTGCATCTTCCAGACGGTTAGGCGTCATGGTCTAGAGCATCCAAGAGGAAATTGTGGATCGCCGAGTGACCGAGTTTGTGAAGGTTTGGAAGTCACCTGAAGACTTACCACCAGTGATTGGGTGAGGTCTGTGTGACCTTAGCTCAAGGAGATTACGGTGAGGACTGTGTGTCCGGGACTGTGTGTCCTCAGGTTTAAATACCTAGCCGCTCCAACCAGACATACAACTGTCACAGCAGTTGGAACTGGTCTACCAAATCACTGTCTTCACCGAGCTATCTGGTTCTATTTCCTCAACCCTTCCATTTCCTCATTATTGTGTTGTCAACCTGATCGTTACTGTTTGAAGACTTTGACTGAAGACTTTCTCAATTTCCTCAGTTCAATTTCTTCAGTCAGTTTGTCTTCAGCCTGCTTATCCTGTGTTACGCTTTCTATACTCTGTATTCGCTTTCATTTCATCATGATGTCTATGCGTATGTTCTTTTATGTATGCATCTGAGTACTTATTCCACTGCTAGTAGTTCTTCGCTTAGGAATTTCCTCACCCTGAAATTCCTCAGTAAAGAATTCATAAAAATCGCATATTCACCCCCCCCCTCTAGTCGACTTAACGCACTTTCATTATGTTTTCTAGGTCAAAATGACTTATATACCACAAGATGGGCACCGGAGATGGGCCGAGGAGGGCACAACCCACCAAGGCGCGCCTGGGCTCCCTGGCACGCCCAGGTGGGTTGTGCCCACCTGGTGGGCCCCCTCTGGTATTTATTTGCTCCAATAATTCTTAAATATTTCATAAAAAAATCTCCATGAAGTTTCAACTTGTTTGGAGTTGTGCAGGATAAGTAGCCTGACGTAGCTTTTTCAGGTCCAGATTTCCAGCTGCCGGAATTCTCTCTCTTGGTGTGTACCTTGCAAATTATGAAAGAAAAGGCATTAGAATTACTCCAAAAAGCATTATTATGGATAAAAACATTATAAATAACAGTAAGAAAAACATGATACAAAATGGACGTATCATCGATCTAATGCGGAATTAGGAGTGTAGATTAAACCTGCGTTCGGAGACGCCATCAAGTCGATGTCGCCGATCAGAGGACGTAGCAGCGTAGTCGTTCGGGCCTCCGGCACCTTGTCGAACCAATGATTTGATCTTCACGTCAATGGGCAGTGCCTCTAGATTGGATTTGGAGTGAATTTCGGGAGGCAGGTGACTAATACGTTGGACTGATTGTACGTGCTAGTCTGCCCCCTTATATATATTGCGCTGCCTTGACCATGGGACCTAACCATATTAGCATGGTTTTAGCCCCCCAATCACGGGCTGGATTGGTTAATTACCATTTAATTAGTAGTAATCCCAAATTTAATTGGGCCCATATTAACTTATGGTAATTAACGTTTTGACCATTTGATCACCTAATATTTCTAACATTCTCCCACTTGATCGAATGGTTAATCATCATTAGTCCATATCTCGACAAAAATACCATACCAAGGTAATGTATTCACAGTAATCGAATAGTTATTACTTGAACCCCATTATCTATAGCATCATACTCCATCTTGACATGGATAGTTATTCATGGTTGGGAGTTTGTATGTGCATGCAGGCATACTCCCTACTTATGGTCCTAGTAGTTTGTTTCTTTATTAATCATCATGTGCACTTATTGAGCGAAACAAACTTTCTTATTGTCCAGATCAATATTCGAGATCTCATTTATATAATTATCCCAACAATTAGAGGCCTTGAGTTATACTTATGCTAGCAAAATTAGTGGTAAGCCTTTAGTTAGGGGATCAGCTATCATGCACTTAGTACATATATGCTGAATTTAAAATTTGGTCTTGGACAGTATCTTTCACAACATGATACTCACTTAATTGTTGTTACTCGTGTGCTAATGTGCGGATTTCTTATCACACAAAAATATTAGTCATTTACTTAGACAGTAGGCTTAGTTGTGGTAAACTAATTTTATATGTATCGTGCCATAAAGTACATAACGTGATATACTAGCTCCCACTCATCTTAGCGTAAAATCCAATTACCCTTCTTATTTCCTCTCTGAACAACTTTAGTTCTCCATTGCCCTTTTGTATATAACTCCCACTGATGTAAACATTCTATAAATATTAAGAGTGTTTGACGGTGGTGAATATCGGGTAACAATATTGAAAACATTGTTCTTCTAGAACATGGGCCGATGCAAATAATTAGCGACGAAGGTAATAAAAGAGTAATATAACCAATAAGGAACGAAACACATTATGGCATATTAATTCCAAATCCTAAGTACCGTAAAGAACTCATTTATTAGTTTTCTTTACTTATTTCCCTTAATATGACCAATAGTGTGGCCTAAATCAGATAAGGCAAGCAGATGAAGGTGTCTCTTAATGAGAGTGTTTAATTCTCCCCTTCGAAATATGGCTTAAATAATAGTGTCATCATTTATATGAGCACTCATAATACACATCAAGGATTCACAGAGATAACACAACCAGAACCATCATGACAACTCTTAATAACACAATATTTGTTCGCAAAATTACAAATCCATCATCTCATAGAGAAACAAAATAAGGCCCCTCATGCTAGGAACATAAAAGTATTATTAAGACGGAGGATGAACAATCACCAATACTTAAGGAGAAAAACTAATCCTTGTTCATCAGTCTCCTTGCCACTTGGAAATCTAAGACTTTGATCCATCCTTTTCAGTGTCCTCACGAAATAGAATCCCTGAAATGAGTTCGAAATGTGCAAGTGGCACTTGAGTCAACTCATCTTTATTTAGTGGGAAATAAATAAATTATTCTGAAACTTAGGAAATTGATTCATTACCCTTCTTAGCAAGCCATGCCTTAAAGCCATCACATTCTTTCATGACATGCCCATCTTCCTTGCAGAAACAACACTTAGGACCCTTTGGCTCTGTAGCGATGTCCTTGGTGCCAGAGTTCCCTAGCTTGCTTGCATCAATATTAGAGATGTTCATCTTCTTCTTAGGTTTCCCATCACCCTGAGACTTTCTTTTCCCCAAGTTTATGGAAGTAAGATGAGCATAATCTATCCTTTCAACCTTAAGCCGCTCTTCTTTTTGAACGCGCATAGATGTGAGCTCACTCATGGTCCACTTCTCCTTCTGAGTATTATAATTAATCTTGAAGGGACCATACTCCATAGGATAGAAGTCATAATGAAGTGAACCAGAAAGCCCTCATAAATGTCCATGTCCATGCCCTTTAATTTTGCGGCCATATCATTCATAGTCATGATATGTTCTCTCACACCGCTTTTACCATCATACTTCGTGGTGAGCATTTTCATGATCAATGTACTAGCGTAGACTTTTGTTGAGCCTTTAAATTGCTCCTCCACCGACGCTAGATAAGTCTTAGCACATTCTGAATCAGGGATTGCTCCCCTAATCCGAAGAGTAATTGTGCTTTTCATGATCATGAGAGACAAGCGATTGGAGCGCTCCCACTTCTCCTTATTAGCCTCATAAACCTTAAGTTTTCTCAGCAAGGTTTTCATCATCAGAGGACAAAGGAGCTTTTTCCCTAAGTGCATAATCAAGGTCCATGACACCAAGGTCCCATTGAGGTGCTCAATTGAGTTCAGGAGCCCAGAAAGAACTGATGGGTTCAAAGCCGAATAAAACATAAATAAGATGGATATGAAAATTATGAATTATGAAAATATCCATATATAAGGAAACTTAATACATGATATTAATCCTACGTTGGTCTGATTAATAGCATGTCAAATTTAATAGAATCCTTATTCACAACACCGTTGGGCAGTAACAAAAAGGAACAAAATGAAATATCTTTATTGGGAAATTAATTCTAGAAATCATGATCATAATCAACTTTGGTCAGAATATAATCATGCGTCATAAAAATTAATTATTGTGATTATCCCAAGATATATAGTTGCCTTATATAAAAGGTCGGAAAATAATCTTGATCACATACAACGTTGGTCAATATGTAACCATGCAGTACTGAAATTAATCATCACAATTATCCTGAGAATATATAGCAGTGTTAAACCAAAACTTCTCGTTGGTTCCATTCTAATTCAACACTGATGCTCAAAAATAACTGCTGAAATGCACGTACTAAAAATAATCAACCGTGCAATTTAATCAGCATAATTAATTAAACAACAGAATAAACATTGCCTGACTAAATGGCAGCGTCACTTATGCAGCCGAGGAAATAGCAGTGTAGCCCATAAATCATGCACTGCAGCCTAAATAAAGCACTAGCAATTAACTAACAACCGGCAGCTAACAGAACTAATGCACGTATAATCTATCAAGGGTCCAACAGTGCACATGCTAAGGACGTAATTGTATGAAACAGCACCCGGGAGGGGGAAAAACTACTCATAAAATATACTGAATCATACAAATAATTTAAACAGCCATCAACTGCATGAAGGCTAATGAGCAGAATTTCAAGTGCGTACAGAATGACATACACAGCTAATCTAACGCCCAATTTTAGAGGCACTTATTCAGTTACCAGTGTGTAGCCGATCCGTAACGACCTAGTCAGCCTCGTAATGCACCGCCACCAAAACCGAGCCAGCTTCCTATTCTGCCGCCACGGCCAGCGACAAAATCAGATCGAGTGGAGCAGAAGTTACGCAAATGAACAGGCGTACGCGACTGCCTGAGGCGCACGATGGCTCCTGATGCTCACTGATGTGCGAGCACGACCCTGATGCGCGGCGGCGCGGGCACGGCCCCTGATGCGCTCGCGTGGCTCGACTTGTGATGCGAGAATCGTTCATGCGCAAGCGAAGACAGCGGCGACGGCAACACTCGGAACTAATGAGTGGGATGCCGACGGCTCATGCGTGCACAAGGTGCAATTTCTGGCGACGCTGATGCGGACTAAAACGCGGCGGCGACCCTGATAATTGTGTACGATGCCTGATGGCGCAGTTTTATAGGCAGGTTCTACCAGAAAAATTAATCTACATGTTAACTTAGGAACTGATTCACGCAATTAGATCCAACATAGCTTTGATACCAAAATGTTAGATTAATCTAAATACTAACTGGGTGATTAAGCCCGAACTGAGGAATAAATTGGATCTTCTCTAACCACGTGAATACAAAGTTCGATCTAATGCGGAATTAGGAGTGTAGATTAAACCTGCGTTCGGAGACGCCATCAAGTCGATGTCGCCGATCAGAGGACGTAGCAGCGTAGTCGTTCAGGCCTCCGGCACCTTGCCGAAGCAATGATTTGATCTTCACGTCAATGGGCAGTGCCTCCAGATTGGATTTGGAGTGAATTTCGGGAGGCAGGTGACTAATACGTTGGACTGATTGTACGTGCTAGTCTGCCCCCTTATATATTGCGCTGCCTTGACCATGGGACCTAACCATATTAGCATGATTTTAGCCCCCCAATCACGGGCTGGATTGGTTAATTACCATTTAATTAGTAGTAATCCCGAATTTAATTATTGGGCCCATATTAACTTATGGTAATTAACGTTTTGACCATTTGATCACCTAATATTTCTAACACAACCAATTCATCTGTTTCTTGATGAGGCTTGATCTTCTCAACCATGTGTCAGCTTCTCCTATCATGTACATTTGTGCTAATGATACCTTGTATTCTTCAGGTGTTGCTGAATCTGAAAGTACTTATTACATTGCCTTATCCACCCAACTGAGTCAGCACCATCAACTTGGGAAATTCTAGTTTAGGTCCTTTTGTCATTGCTTTCATAAATTGAGCCTGCATATCCTGTTCATAGGTTCTGTAATAACCTTGCCATAACTGCCTCTCTCTGTCTGCTTGGAACTATTGAAATGCAGGTGTGTGTGGCTTGGCCTGATGTGCCACAGGGGTATTCCTTTCAGCAGTTAAATCTTGCATTGGAATTCTCTCTGTAGTACTGGGTTTCTGCACTCTGACAGGAGGTAAATTTTGGAGTTGAGCTTCTTCAAATTGTCTGTTCAGCTCTCTTTCTGCCTCCAAATGTTTCCTGAGATTTGCATTTCTGTGCTCCAGATTTTGCAATTCTGCCCGAGCTAGAGTTGGCGATTTTACTACTTGACTTGCACTAGTTTCAGCTTCATCCTCATTCCTGTTCACTGATTTGGGTACTAGAGATTTCAGAACTAAATTCATGGCTGCCATTTGTTTACCCAATTGTAGCACTGCTTGCTGTACACCTCCTACTTGCTCACATATTTCAGTTTGTTTGGGGCCGATGGATGATACCTCTTGTTGAAGCTTGGAAACATCAGTACACAAAAATGTTGAGTCTTGCTGCAGAATGCCGAATTCCTCTTTCATGGACAGAACGTCCTGCCAATCAGCATCATCTATGCTCTTGGATGTCCTTCCCATCTCCCTGATCTAAGCAGAGGTAAGGAATTTTACCACCAGAGATCTGGCAACCCGTCCTCTCACTCAGATCCCGCCGCCGCCGAGCTCCGCGCCGCCCTGCTACACAAACCAGCGATGGATGTGGGACTTTACTACCTGAGAAGTGTTCTCCCGCAACCATTCCGCCCTACCAGCCTGTAGCCGAACAAATCGCCGCCACTAGCGCCAACAAACACCAGATCGCTGCCGCCCACGCCGCCTACTGTCAGATCGCCGCCACTGACGCCTCCAACACGCAGATCACCGTCGCTGTCGCCGAATCAACATACTAGGGAGGGAATTGGGTGGGATTACTTCTCTGGCCGAGGAAAAACCTTGCTCTGAGTACCAATTTGTCAGGCCCGAGTGGATCTATAACTTTGTTTACACGAGTATATGGTAGAAATCAAGAGATCTCGCTAGATCTGGAGTATATTATCACTGTAAGAGGAGCTATAGTGCAATAGTGTTTAGAGTTCTAGCCCAGAGTTGATAATTGGGGAAATACTGAATGAGATGCTTCGCCACAACCCGGCTCTGCTTATATGGAAGAGAGTTACCTGCCGGCGCGGCAAGAGGTAAACGGTAAATAGTAATAACTACTACAGAAGACGTGCCTGATTCGCTACACCTAACTGAAGAAAGGCCCCCGTTGAATCAGGTGCTGACACAAGTCCCCTCTAATCCTTCTCATAGCAGTGGCAGGATCTAATTGATCTTGATCATGAACCCAGCGATTCCTGGAGTACCATATAGTCCACATCACTTTGACTATTTTTGCTCGTTCCTGCAGACTTAATCCCCAACTAGATTATGAACTAGAGAAAAAGACAAGCACGTTGACAATTGTCAGGGAGTACGTAGTACTACTATGCAGACTGCAGACTTAATCCCCAAGGAATCATTGGTTGTCGGCAGTAATGCAAGTGGAAGTTTATTTTGTGATGCGCTAAGCCTAATTATTCTCAGGCTGTGCATTCTGCAGAGTGCGGGCTGCAGTGTCAAATCTGTATATAACCGTGTGAATTTAACACAGGGGCTTCTCTTGGATTTGTTTCTCACATGTGAATAATCATAGAGAACAAGTATTGGATGAACAGCAGCACGAACATATTCCGGCATTGTTTCAGAGCTTGGACTTTGGGTTTCTGAGAATTCCGGGTTTGAATTTATAGGACTCCCAGACGTACGGTTGTTTCCTGTCATTTTGTTCCCGCTAGTGAAGCTTAGAGAACTAGAGAAAAGAACCAGCGTCTCTTACTTAACTTTAGATGCCACCAGGGAGATAAAAACGGTCTTTTGCCTTTTGGGACACGAGGTACGCGGACGTGAACCCGCATTTGACACTGGTGACAATCATACGAGTCAAATGGGCGACAGAAATCAGTGATCGACGAGTCCCAGTATGGTATTGACTCAGATCCCAACAGTTCCCCGCCCCAGTACATTGATTCAAGTCGATCCTAACCGAACAGGCATGATACTACGGCGAAGGACTACGGCAAGTTTAAACAGCGATCTTGCAACGTCAGAATGACTGCGGCATTCTTAGGTTCCAAACATGCGACACCGACCTACGAGGCAATTAGTAAACCATCTTATTCACCACCTAACATAGCTGCTCACAGTGGAAGCCTAGGGACCGAAGAATTCTTCAGGAACGTGAAACTTCAGACCGATGGCCTATAATGGAAAATACAACAGAACGTCAGAAATGGGAAGGCAAACAATATAGAGCCAATTAAAGCTTCGACAGTTAATTACTAACCATGAAGTAGCATAGCGAACAAAAACATTCAAAAAATAAAAAGCTTTTGGTGGAACAAATAACATAGGAAATGCAGACAAGGTACATGGGTGGGGGATTATATATGAGATGAGATAATCCAGCTTTCCAGAGGAAAAAATGGAATTATTTTCGCATACTAAATTATTTTAGATGGAACCAGCATTCTTTAAACTAGCTTCAAGTTCAACTATAGTCTATTTCATCAGTGATTAGCAAAAAAATGGCAAACTTACCAATAACAGGGATTTGGAAAAGGGTATCTTGGACTTTATTGTATCATTCTGATATGTTGCCTCAGCTAGCAAGTAGGGTCTTATACCCATACAAGGACAATACCGCATGAAGAAGTCAAAATGATAATGGAACTAGAACTAGAACAGGTAACCTAAAGGAAAGGCAATTCTAAAACTACTTCAATCTGCACCTGCTCCCAGAGCCATGCCGGGAAAATTCTGAGCACACTTAAGTTCGTTATGATGGGCTTCTTACTATCGTGAAAGGATGCTTAAATAGTTTATTCACATGGTCTTATCAAATTACAGAGTAAATCATTCAGAGCTCGGCTTACGAATATCCAATTAACAAGTTCTCCTAACACAGAAAGATGGCTGAAAAATCCTGGTTATAACTAAGGGTTCTAAGGCTAGCTTTCCAAACTCCAGATGAAATAATCGTGCTTGATCTGATGGTACCTATTACAAGCTTTAAGATCTACTCCCTCTGAGTGATCCAAAACGTCTTATATTTGTTTACAGGGGGAGTATCCCCTATCTAACTGTTATCTGTCGCTTTTTGAACTGTGTCTCCTTAATTGATTGCATAGCTAAAAGAATAACTTTCAAATAGATAGTTACAAGTTTAAATGCTGATGTACGGTGTGATCAAGTCTCAGTTTCTAAATAAAAAATACTCCCTCCGTTCCTAAATATAAGTCTTTTTAGATATTCCACTACAAACCACATACGGATGTATGTAGACATATTTTAGAGTGTAAATTCACTCATTTTGCTCCGTATGTAGTCCATAGTGTAATCTCTAAAAAGACTTATATTTAGGAACAGAGGGAGTATGCTTCTAAACCCAGTTCATTGGCATTTCTATAAATGACAAGTAAAAGTGTGAGGGGCATTTCAAGTTGCTGAATGTTTGAACTCAACTGAAGAAATGGTAGTGCATTGTAGCTCAAGGGTAGAGGTTTTTTCACCATACCTTAGCGAATTCTATATCTGCGTCACTATGATCATTCTCTCTCCCAGCAGCATCACCAACATAGAAAGATCTGAAAAGGCACGGGAAATTTCAGAAGGAGAGCATGTAGCATGACCAAATCCTAAGGAGAAAAAGGTGTGGCCTGAATTCTTGCAGCAACATACTGAACAGACTCAGAGACTTGCACTATAAGAACAAGGTGGGCAATACTAGTTTGCATAACAGCATAACTCATGTTTAAGCTGAGGCCCTATTCTTTGTGTGGATTTAGCAGCAAACTCAGAACCTCGGGTGCTATAATGGAGCTTCATGTGCTGATCACTCAGCCTAAAGCCCTAAACATAGGATATGTGGTGAATCTTACACGTACTAAACAGTACTTTCATGTAGATCACAAGGACAGTCTTGTGAGTGTGGTTGATATATAAGCAAGTTAGCAACAGGGGCATGGCTCCAAGAAGCAATTGTCCTGAATGAAACCATGGCTAAGCGACACATGCAGCTCACAGAAACAAAGAAAATGAACCGTGTGCATGTCAGCTGCTTGTCCAACAACCACATATGAACAGAGATAACAAAATTACATTCAAAATTAAATGTTTAAGCTTACGCCCTATGAAATAAATCAATTCAAAATGGTGACTCTGGAAAAAAATCGGAAATAGAATGATTACTGGTCCATGTCGATGGCAATTCCAGAATTGAAATGCTCTGCCATCAACCACCACATTCCTGAATTTGGTTTGCGAAACAGATCATCCGGTGTGCCTTTTCCTTTCCCTGTACCACACGCAATGAAAACCTGCAGGAAAACACAAGCACAATAAGCTACAGCTCTTATTATTATTATTTATTATGTCAAAGGATCGGTCAGAAACATAAGAGACACATTTTAACACAAATATTAGAGAAAAGAAGATAGGTTAGCAGAATACCTGAATAGGGACTTTAACACACTCAATAAAGTTGTCAAGGCGTCCAACTTTTGAGTCAACAGCTCTCTGCCGCTTATTCTTCCAGCGCTCAATGTTTGACTCATTGGTGAATATGACCTGCCAACACCATACAACATGATTTTGTATTAACATGCCATGTGTATACTTATCTTGAAATGGAGTACACAGATACAGAAGAAGAGTAAAGTGATGGAATCAAAATAAGAAAGAAACTAACCAACTTGTAGCCATCATTGTACAGGCTTTGCAACTTGTCAGGAATTGATTTATGCTGTAAAGACCACTTGTCTGCACCAATGCTACATTTGCAGTAGGTCAAAAGTTATCAACTGTCTCCCTAGTGTAACAGCTCATATAAGAGAAGCATTCAAATCAGAAACTCCATTTATAAAAAGTCAGTCTCCGGAGATCACATCGCACAAGCCAGCACCTAACGGTTGTACTCAAGACCATCAGGTAAGCATTTTTTTTCACAACTCGAACTCTAGTAGATCTAGGTACCAAGTATTTTTCTCAAGAGAAGGTTACTTGAAATGGACGGTTGTGAAAAAGGAAACCACTTAGGTCAAGAACACCAAGACAGGGGCGGTGATGAATGATAAAGTTGTGATTTCCTACAGTTTAAGATTCTTTAAGATTAGTGTATCATACTATACATGTTCTTCAGGAACATGTGGTAATGAGCGCCCTATGTAGAGAGCCGACGTCATGCATGCATGGACTAAACTTTTTTAATCAATTTTTCACATTTAAATAAGAAGCATTTTGGATTTTAACAGACATACCATTCTGCACTTCCAGTTATGACAAGATGTAGGACACATTAGTCCATAACTTACAGATAGATGACATTATATGAGATTGCCCAACCAGACAAACATTGCCCATAGAACTGAACTGTAACACAAATCTTTTCTGTAGCAAATCAATTAAAATGTGTCTTCATTATAAAACGATGAATATTTGATACCACATTCACAGAACAAGCATGTAGAACACTCTTATCAAACATAACATATTTTAAGAAGGGAAATTATATAATATAATACATCTTCACTGAGGTTTTGGCGAGGCACCCGTCGAAATCAAACGCAGCAATCTTGGCTGAAGCATGAAGGCCATCATCCTGAACATTAGAATTGCACAAAGTTACTTTCTGACAATTTTACAAGACGGTATGTAACCAAAAGTAGTAGAGTGATATTGACTGTTTAAGGATAAAATAATTCTTGAGAGCTGTTACTTTCTTTTTTTTCCTCAACACACCTGCTCACGGAAAATAACGGTATCAAAAGCCTTCCAATGAGTGGGAAGGGTAGCATCCTGCATCAACAGACAATAAGGTGTGCATGTAGTAACTCAGTACAATAAAATGTTTATCAACAACCAAAGAGAGAGAAACACCTGAGTAAGATTAGCTAGGAATTACAAGACTACCTTGTATGTTTTCTTGATATCAGAAGGCGAAAAGGGTATCGCTGTACCAACTGTTTTGTTCCCTGGAGATGACTGTTATGGAAAACAAAACCAGCATTATAAATCAAATAAATAACCATGCAGCTGAGCTCCAAGGTGAAGTTAAGAAAACAAAGAGTAAGGAGGTGGCAACAGTATAAACCTTTTTCGCTCAAAAGAAGTGACTCAGTTGTCCTGTCAACATTACCCCACTTCACAGCCTTGGTTATTTAATTGATTTAGTGTAGTAGGATTTTTTTAGAAAACGTGTAAGATACAAAGATGTGTACTAGTCATTTCTTAGGATGGACTCTCAAAATAAAAGGATCAGCATTCACCACCTTGGTAAAGAACATAGAATGTGGCGAGGTGCAAGTTATAATAGGCTAACATCTGATACTATCTCTGGCTTATTCATGGAGCTTATCCAACCTTAGTAAGGAAGCTTCAAGCGAAACTTAGAACTATAAACGTCAAATGATTGATGCCTCTAAATACTACGATGCAAAAGGAGAGGGATTTGAAAGTAGGCAAGTCACTTTACCTTTACACATGGTGAATCAAACTAAGCATTCCAAACTAAACAAACTGTGATGTAAGACATGACATGTCACAGAGACAAACAATGATCAAAAGTGCGCCAATTACTAATGTGCAGAAATATCATGTAGTAACAATACCACTTTGTTTAAACTAGATCTATGAGTGGCCAACTGTTATCTCCTGTTCACATCCCATCAAATCCACAAATTTCAAACAATTGACATCCAAACTTCATTAGAATAAAGCCCAGAAAACAATCCACAGTAAATATTGGGCGTCATAAAATACACTTGCCTTTTCAGCCACCTCCACTTCAGGTAAAGATATATGGGAATTTCCTTTGTTCGGACTTGATAGTTCCACTGGACCGACTGCAGCCTGGTCTCCCTTTTTATTCTGAAAATGGGTAAATTTTATGGACATGCACATACTTCTACAAAACTATTGCAAAATATGGTAGTATTTAGTACTCCCTCCGTAAACTAATATAAGAGCATTTAGATCACTATTTTAGTGATCTAAACGCTCTTATATTAATTTACAGAGGGAGTACTCAGAAATATTCATCATACAGCAGCGTAGGCATTTCAGCAAGTGGGGAATGTGTTACCTTCTCTAGCTCCCGTAACTCCTCACGATCGTCATCCTGGAGGCCAAAAGTAACAGTTTAGCCACCAACGAAAAATACAAAACAGAACTAAATAACAATGAAATGAAGCCTCCCAGAGCACAAACCTTAATGGAGTCAAACCCCTTGAGCTTCTCAACACGGCCTAGCGGATGCGACGAGGTGGGAAAGCAGGCGACATGGTACCACTTGGTGCTGTCGAAGCCACGGGGGTCATGGGCTGAGACGCCAATGCGAAGAGCGCCCTTGGTGATGCTTGCATTGCAGGCCTTGCAGGTGGAACGGGCGGACTTGGCGTATTCAACAGAGACACTTCCTTTTTCTGCCACCTCTGCTTTAGGCAAAACCTTTGCTTTCTTCGGACTTGGTACTTCCAATGGACTGACTGCAGTCTGGTCTCTCTTATTATTCTGAAAAGAGTAGATTTCTCAAGTTCATGGAACAGTTCATATTTTTATGAAGCAAAACTACATTCTGTGGAGGCACAAGTCAAATCTCTTATTCCTTTGCTCATAAAAAATCGATTATATAGAAAGGTACCCCGAACGTTCCACCTTATGATTTAGGCCTCCTTTGGTTCATAGGATAGGAATAGTATAGGAATAGGAAAATCATAGGAAGTGAGATGACATGCATCTCAAATCCCATAGAGAAAGAGATGTCATTTGATGCATAGGATAGGAATTTTTCCATTGAGTCTAGTCCAATGTTTTTTTTCCTTTGAAATGTGAAGGATTGATACCTATCCTACATAGGAATAGGAATCCATTCCTACAAACCAAAGGGCTCCACGGGAATTTTTTCTACAAAGTTCCTATCCTTTGCAATTCCTACAATATTCCTATGAACCGAAGGAGGCCTTAGCAACATAATTTTACATTACTCAAAATTGCCATCCAATAGGCAGAAATATTCAGCGCAGGAGTGGCGGGAAGACCACTAACAGAACAGGCATTTTCAACAGGTGAGGAATGTGCTACCTTCTCGAGCTCTTGCAGCTCCTCGCGATCGTCATCCTGCACAACCCCAAAAATACCTTGAGTTTAGCCTCCAAGCACAAAACAGAACAGATCGAAAACCGAATGGAACAAAAAAAAAGACCCAAACCTTAATGGAGTCGAACCCCTGGACCTCCTCGACGGGGCCAAGCAGGTGCGAGGAGGCGGGGAAGCAGGCGACATGGTACCACTTGGTGCTGTCGAAGCCACGGGGGTCATGGGCTGAGACGCCAATGCGAAGAGCGCCCTTGGCGATGCTTGCATTGCAGGCCTTGCAGGTGGAACGGGCGGATTTGGCGTATTCAACAGACACACTTCCTTTTTCTGCCACCTCTGCTTTAGGCGAAACCTTTGCTTTCTTCGGACTTGGTACTTCCAATGGACTGACTGCAGTCTGGTCGCTCTTATTATTCTGAAAATAGTAGATTTCTCGAGTTCATGGAATAGTTCATATTTTTATGAAGCAAAACTATATTGAATGGGGGAACAAATCAAATCTCTTATTCCTTTGCTCATAAAAAAATTGATTATATAGAAAGCTACCCAAATGTTCCACCTTATGATTTAGCAACATAATTCTACATTACTCAAAATTGCCATCCAATAGGCAGAAATATTCAGCGCAGGACTGGATGGAAGACCACTAACAGAACAGGCATATTTCAACAGGTGAGGAATGTGCTACCTTCTCAAGCTCTCGCAGCTCCTCGCGATCGTCATCCTGCACAACCCCCAAAATACCGGGAGTTTAGCCTCAAAGCACAAAACAAAACAGATCGAAATACGAACGGAACAAAAAAACAACCCAAACCTTAATGGAGTCGAACCCCTGGACCTCCTCGACGGGGCCAAGCGGGTGCGAGGAGGCGGGGAAGCAGGCGACGTGGTACCACTTGGTGCTGTCGTAGCCCCGAGGGTCGCGCGCGGAGGCGCCGAGGCGGAGCGCGCCCTTGGCGATGGCGGCGCTGCAGCCCTTGCAGGATGAGCGGCCGGACTTGGCGTACTCGACGGAGACGGTCGCCTTGGCGGCCGGCGAGGCCGACATTGCTCCGCGGGCGATGCGGACGACGGCGGGGAGGAAGAGGAGGCTGGGGTTTCGGGAGAAGAGGGGTGCGAGCATGCGAGGTCGGGACGGGCTGGAGGGAAGGGGTGGGGAGGGGACTGGCTAGGGTTTTGTGTAGGTGGTCTGGTCGGCGCTGGAATCACGGCGTGGTGGGACTGGGACGGAGGCGAGGGCGGGAAGAAAGAGGAAGGTGGTGCAGCGAGCCGAGCCGCGGTGGTGTTGGCCGGTGCGGACGCGTTCTCCGTTGCTGCCGTCGTCGTGGTCGTGTCAGGTCGGCTGCATCGTGGGCTGGTCTAACTTTGGGCTCATTTGATTAACCACCATGCTTGCTTGCCTGGCTCGGATATAATGAGACACCAATTGCCATGAAAAAAAGTTGTACATATACGCATATACACATCAACCTGACAAAACTAAAAAACCATCAAAACACTAGGCTTCGCACAAAGAAACATCAGACAAGGAAAAAGATTACAATCAAGACCGAAGAATCCTCTGAACTTCACACCAACGCCCGTCATCAGCCTCCGACACCGCCAGAGCAGCCATAAAAAGAATGACAGATCACCTCATCATCCAAGCTCGATGTGGCTCCATCGTAGGTATGCAGTTTTGCGGACCTTCAAAGTGGATCACCAAAGGCAAAGCCACTACCATTGAACGGATCAGACCGGGGCGACACTTCAAACATTGCCATCGAACTCCAGATCTTGCACCCCTGCACGCTAAGACGTCGAAGAAGGAAACCATACCTGCTAGTCACAAACCACGAACCCAACACACGATCCACCATTCAGATAATGTTGAGGCAGATCACAATCTGCATCCGCTCGTAGACTACCTCCCAAGCCCCGCGTCGGCATTGGAGCAAACGTCGTCGCAACGGCGGAGCCCGAGGACACAAGTCCACCATGAGGATGTCTCCACTGCCACGCCATTCTTGCTTGAACAATTTTCAAATTCACCAACAATCATAGTATTGATCGCCTCGTTGGGGAAGGATCTAAAGCTTCTTTATTTCAGCACCACCATCGTCGTCGCCGAAGCCGAGACGATGAATGTAACGGCATATTTATCCCTTAGTAGTTTTGGTGATTGATGACAATGCTTTTGCGGACTAATCGTGTGTATTGAGCATTTCAGATATATCATAAGCATAAGACGATTTGGTGCCCCTCAAAGACTATTGAAAACGGCGTTTCTCTACGTTTCTTTTCGGTGGATTTGAGTCGTAGGAAAGCCGTACTATTAAGAGGGGGTCCGCGTTGGAAAGGTTTGGGTGGAATCAACACGTACACGTCTTTTTTGCACCACCTTTCCTTTGGCTCTTTGGAGCATCCTCCGTCTCTCCGTGTCTCTGCAAAATGAAGGACTCCTAGTGTTCTTGAACTGGGGCATGCGGTAGTACTGCTCTTTGGAGCGGTAGTACCGCAGGCCCTTGCGGTAGTACCGGCCTCCAGCGCGGTAGTACCGCTCCTTGGGAACGGTAGTATCATGGCCTCAGGCCAGGCGCAGCTGCTCGAGCGGTAGTAGGGGCGGATGTAATTTTTTACATCCGCGCCCTACGCGGTAGTACCGCTCCATGGGCGCGGTAGTACCGTGGGCTCTGGCCAGGCACAGCAGCATGAGCGGAAGTAAGGGCGGATGTAATTTTTTACATCCGCGCCCTACACGGTAGTACCGCTCCAGGCATGCGGTAGTACCGTGTTGGATTTTTATATAGATCAAAACTCAGCGGAAGTAGTCACGGATGTATTTTTATATGTCCGTGCCTTCCCTAGCCTAGACCACTCTTGCCGTACGGTAGTACCGCAAGGGGGCGCGGTAGTACCGCGCCAGCGGTTCTACCGCTCCCTGCCTTAGCGTATCAGGACTGGTCTTAGCCCCTGCCGTGCCAGCGGTAGTACCGCAATCCTTTGCGGTAGTATCGCGGGCCCTTGCGATAGTACCGCTTGTATGGTGCGGTAGTACCGCGCGTCGCAGGCTGAGTTGGTGGATAACGGTTGGATTTGTTCTTGCACTATAAAAGGGGAGTCTTCTTCTTCGAGTTGACCACCCCTTCCATCCCTAAGCTCCATTGTTGCTCTAAGCTCCATTTTCGCCCGATCTCTCTCCCTAGCCAATCAAACTTGTTGATTCTCTAGGGATTGGTTGAGAAGGCTCTGATCTACACTTCCACCAAGAGAAATTTGATTCCCCCCACTAATCCCTTGCGGATCTTGTTACTCTTGGGTGTTTGAGCACCCTAGGCGGTTGAGGTCACCGTGGAGTCATATTCCATTGTGGTGAAGCTTCGTGGTGTCGTTGGGAGCCTCCAATTAAGTTGTGGAGATTGCCCCAACCTTGTTTGTAAAGGTCTGGTCGCCGCCTCCAAGGGCACCAATAGTGGAATCACGGCATCTCGCGTTGTATGAGGGCGTGAGGAGAATACGGTGGCCCTAGTGGCTTCTTGGGGAGCATTGTGCCTCCACACCGCTCCAACGGAGACGTACTTCCCCTCAAAAGGAAGGAACTTCGGTAACACATCCTCGTCTTCGCCGGATCCACTCTTGGTTATCTCGTACCTTTACTTGTGCAAGCTTATATTGTGTTGTATCCTTTGCTTGCTTGTGTGCTTGTTGTTGTTACATCATATAGGTTGCTCACCTAGTTGCATATCTAGACAACTGATAACCCACAAGTATAGGGGATCGCAACCGTTTTTGAGGGTAGAGTATTCAACCCAAATATTGATTCGACACAAGGGGAGCCAAAGAATATTCTCAAGTATTAGCAGTTGAGTTGTCAATTCAACCACACCTGAAAAACTTAATATCTGCAACAAAGTAGTATGGAAGTAACGGTAACGGTGGCAAAAGTAACAGTAGCAGTTTTTTAGTAATTGTAACAGTGGCAACGAAAAAAGTAACTAATCAAAGATCAATATGTGAAAAGCTCGTAGGCATTGGATCGGTGATGGATAATTATGTCGGATGCGATTCCTCATGCAACAGTTATAACAAGGGTGACACAGAACTAGCTCCAGTTCATCAATGTAATGTAGGCATGTATTCCGAATATAGTCATACGTGCTTATGGAAAAGAACTTGCATGACATCTTTTGTCCTACCCTCCCGTGGCAGCGGGGTCCTATTGGAAACTAAGGGATATTAAGGCCTCCTTTTAATAGAGTACCGGACCAAAGCATTAACACTTAGTGAATACATTAACTCCTCAAACTACGGTCATCACCGGGAGTGGTCCCGATTATTGTCACTTTGGGGTTACCGGATCATAACACATAGTAGGTGACTATTGACTTGCAAAATAGGATCAAGAACTCCCATATATTCAAGAAAACATAATAGGTTCAGATCTGAAATCATGGCACTCGGGCCCTAGTGACAAGCATTAAGCATAGCAAAGTCATAGCAACATCAATCTCAGAACATAGTGGATACTAGGGATCAAACCCTAACGAAACTAACTCGATTACATGGTAAATCTCATCCAACCCATCACCGTCCAGCAAGCCTACGATGGAATTACTCACGCACGGCGGTGAGCATCATGAAATTGGTGATGGAGGAAGGTTGATGATGACGACGGCGACGGATTCCCCTCTTCGGAGCCCCGAACGGACTCCAAATCAGCCCTCCCGAGAGAGATTAGGGCTTGGCGGCGGCTCTGTATTGTAAAAAGCGATGAATCCTTCTCTCCTATTTTTTTCTCCCCGAACGTGAATATATAGAGTTGGAGTTGAGGTCGGTGGAGCCTCAGGGGGCCCACGAGGCAGTGGGCGCGCCCCAGGGGGTGGGCACGCCCCCTACCCTCGTGGACAGGGTGTGGGCCCCCTGATGTTGATTCTTTCGCCAGTATTTTTTATATATTCCAAAAATATTCTCCGTGAAGTTTCAGGTCATTCCGAGAACTTCTATTTCTGCACAAAAATAACACCATGGCAATTCCGCTGAAACTAGCGTCAGTCCGGGTTAGTTCCATTCAAATCATGCAAGTTAGAGTCCAAAACAAGGGCAAAAGTGTTTGGAAAAGTGTACGATGGAGACGTATCAACTCCCCCAAGCTTAAACATTTGCTTGTCCTCAAGCAATTCAGTTGACAAACTGAAAGTGATAAAGAAAAACTTTTACAAACTCTATTTGCTCTTGTTGTTGTAAATATGTAAAGCCAGCATTCAAGTTTTCAGCAAAGATTATGAACCAACCATATTCACAATAACACTTAGGTGTCATGTTTACTCATATCAATGGCATAATCAACTAGCGAGCAATAATAATAAATCTCGGATGACAACACTTTCTCAAAAGAATCATAATATGATATAACAAGAAGGTATCTCGCTAGCCCTTTCTGAGACTGCAAAACATCAATGCAGAGCACCTCTGAAGATCAAGGACTAACTAAACATTGTAATTCATGGTAAAAGAGATCCAGTCACAGTCATACTCAATTTAAACTAATAGTAATGCATGCAAATGACAGCGGTGCTCTCCAACTGGTGCTTTTTAATAAGAGGACGATGACTCAACATAGAAGTAAATAGATAGGCCCTTCGCAGAGGGAAGCAGGGATTTGTAGAGGTGCCAGAGCTCGATTTTGAAATAGAGATAAATAATATTTTGAGTGACATACTTTAATTGTCAACATAACAACCGAGAGATCTCGATATCTTCCATGCTACACACATTATAGGCGGTTCCCAAACAGAATGGTAAAGTTTATACTCTATAACACCCACGATGCGACTATATCTCCCACGTGTCGAGGCACGACTTAGAGGCATAACCGCATTGTGGTTTTGTTGCAAGAAGGGTCATCTTCACACAATCCCATGTAATGAACAAGAATGGGATAAAGAGTTGGCTTACAATCGCCACTTCACACAATACATAAATAAATCATACATCATTCAGAGTACACACATAGACCGACTACGGTCAAAGCCAAAAGAAAAGAAGACAACCCAACTGCTAGATCCCTGATCGTCCCAACTGGGCACCACTACTGATCAACATGAAAAGAAACAACACAACGAACAAGATCTTCATCGAGCTCCCCCTTGAGCTCGGTTGCGTCACCTGCACTGGTATCCTCGGCACCTGCATCTGTTTTGGTAGAATCTGTGAGTCACGAGGACTCAGCAATCTCACACCCGCGAGATCAAGACTATTTAAGCTTAAGGGTAGGAAAGGGTAAGGTGGTGAGGTTGCAGCACCGACTAAGCATATATGGTGGCTAACATACGCAAATAAGAGCGAGAAGAGGAGCAATGGAACGGTCGTCAACTAGTAATGACCAAGAAGTGATCCTGAACTCCTACTTACGTCAAACATAACCCAAAAGCCGTGTTCTCTTCCCGGACTCCGCCGAAAAGAGACCATCACGACTACACACGCGGTTGATGTATTTTAATTAAGTCAAGGGTCAAGTTCTCTACAACCGGATATTAACAAATTCCCATCTGCCACATAACCGCGGGCATGGCTCTCGAAAGTTTATACCCTGCAGGGGTGTCCCAACTTAGCCCATTATAAGCTCTCACGGTCAACGAAGGATAAACCTTCTCCCGGGAAGACCCGATCAGTCTCGGAATCCCGGTTTACAAGACATTTCGACAATGGTAAAACAAGACCAGCAAAGCCGCCCGATGTGCCGACAAATCCCGATAGGAGCTGCACATATCTCGTTCTCAGGGCACACCGGATAAGTCAAGCTACGAGTAAAACCAGGCCTCGAGTTTCCCCGAGGTGGCCCCGCAGGCTGCTCGGTTCTGACCAACACTCGAAGGAGCACTGGCCCGGGGGGTCTAAAATAAAGATGACCCTTGAGTCTGCAGAACCCAAGGGAAAAGGGGATAGGTGGTAGCAAATGGTAAAACCAAGGTTGGGCCTTGCTGGAGGAGTTTTATTCAAAGCGAACTGTCAAGGGGGTCCCATAAATCACCCAACCGCGTAAGGAACGCAAAATCAAGGAACATAACACCGGTATGACGGAAACTAGGGCGGCAAGAGTGGAACAAAACACCGGGCATAAGGCCGAGCCTTCCACCCTTTACCAAGTATATAGATGCATTAATTAAGATAAGAGATATTGTGATATCCCAACATAAACATAATCCAACATGGAGCAATCTTCAACTTCACCTGCAACTAGCAACGCTATAAGAGGGGCTGAGCAAAAGCGGTAACATAGCCAAACAACGGTTTGCTAGGAAAAAGGTGGGTTAGCGCCTTGACATGGCAATATGGGAGGCATGATATAGCAAGTGGTAGGTAGCGCGACATAGCAATAGAGCGAACAACTAGCAAGCAAAGATAGAAGTGATTTCGAGGGTATGGTCATCTTGCCTGAGATCCCGCTAGGAAGAAGAACGAGTCCATGAAGAAGACAAACAGATGTAGTTGAACGAATCCTCACAACTCCGGAACGAAACCGAAGCTAACGAGAGAAGCAAACCGGAAAGAAACAAACAACATAGTAAACAACCATCACATACACATGGCATGATGCATGTCCGGTTTAATGAGGCATGGCATGGCAAAGTGCAACAAACAATACTACAAATTAAGTGGAGCTCAATATGAAACGAGTTGCATATTGACGACACACCACATCCAAGTATTTAGTTCTCTCTCGGTTATGTACCCAACAATATTAAATGTTGATTAACATGGCAAGAAGTGAAGCATAAGTAAACTAACTATTTAGGCAAATTAAATGAGGCCGGAACAACAAATAACAATTCTGAACAATCCCCATGTCATTTAGCAATTTTAATGCAAACATCAATTTTAGACATTTTAAATGTTGTTATCATGATGCGGATGACATATGCAAGTTTTAAGCAATTTTTATGAAAATGTTGACATGAGCATGTTATGAAGCATTTGTCACCGTGGTGGAAGAAAGGGGTGCCACGGCAACGAATCCGAAAATGATGCCACGGCAACATATTGGTTCCGGTAGCTCATGGAGATACCGGCGCAAAAGAGAATTGTGCGGACGTGTGGAACACGCAAGAGATGGTGGGGTGCTCCCGGTTACCGGGTGTCCCACAAGATGGTGGCAAGGAAATGAGTGACAGCATGCGACGAACAAGTCGGGCATGGTGCAAACGCAAGCAACTCATACAGCACATGCATTCGTTCACGGGCGGTCGTTCTCTGCGGTTATACCTTTGAAGCGTGACTTTTTGGAACGGATCAAGATCGTAGTGGAAGTAGTGGTTCACAAGTCGGAGAGGAAGTAGTCGTTCATGTTCTGTAGATGCTCGGGGTCACGACAAGGAACTTGACGTCCACGGGGTCTTCGCGGGTCGACGGTAGTTGTACATGGCAATCGTGGACGAACTTGGAGGGTCATCGGTAGTCGTTCACGGTTTTCAGCGCTGGTTGTGGTACACATTCTGTAGATGTTCGAGCGGCGGTAGTGGTACACAGTGTCGAAGAGGAACTTGGCGCATCCAAAACGAAGCAACACAAAAGGGCCTCGGGTCTTGGTAGTCAACGAAGGGAGGCGGGCGGCGAAGCAGCAACAACGTGCCGGCATTGTACAGCTACGACGAACACCATGGCCGTGAGGTGGAGGGGCCCTGGCACGAGACCAGCAGTGGGCACGCTCGTGCAGGAAGGCGGTGAGGTCGACGGCTTGCCCAAATCGCGGCGGAGCGACGGGAACAGCGGCGGGCGAGGAAGCAGAGGGGAGGCGTCGCGTGGAGGAGAGTCGACGGGGCGGCGCTCGCCGGAGTCGGGGCCGAAAGGAACGGATCGAGGGGCTCCTCCCCTGGCGACGGAGCTGACGAGACGGTGGCGCCGTGTAGACAAGGAGGCGGGCGAGGAGGTCCTGGCACGGTGGCGAGCTTGAGGTGGCTGACGACGGAGAGGTGCAGGCGCGAGCAGGAGGTTGGGCGCGCGGCGCTCGCACGCAGAAGCGACGGGGCTGCCAGAGTTGGTCGCATCGCGGCTCAGGGCGGAGCAACACCTGCAGAAGGGAGCAGGGCGCGGGGACGGCAGGGGCGAGACGCGGTGGTGGAGGTCGCTAGAGGGCGCGGCGCGGCTGGACGGCGGGGCCGGACGAGGAGCACGGGTAGGAGGGGATCAGGACGAGGGCGCAGCGCGCGCGGTTCCTGAGGGTGGCGGCGCCAGGGAGAGATCGAACGAGGGGAGAGGGAAATGGATCGGGCAAGGGTTAGGGTTAGATAGGGGCGCGGTTGGGCTTAGGTGGAACGCGGGGATGGGCCGACCTGGAGTTGGGAGGCCCAGCTGGGCTCTCTTCTCTCTCTCTCACTCTCATACTCTCTTTAACAGAAAACAAATAGAGAGAAGAAAAGAAAGGGAGGGGTTAGGGAAAGATTTTTCGCATGGGGTAATTTTCCCGGGCTCATAAAAATGCGCTTGATCCAGGAAAAATAGAAGTGGCCTGATTGAAAGATATAAATTCAAATGCATTTGAATAGGAAGTGAGGGTTGGGAAGGTCCAAAAATGTTCGGCTTTTTGGTGGAGCTCCGGAAAGTGAAGAAAGAATTTAGGGCAGAGTTGGAGACCCAACTTGAAGCAGAAAAGGCATGGAATTATTATGCACGTGTGTTATGGTTAATTCCAAAGTTAATGGAATATTTTAATATAGCTCCCTAATAATATTGGGAGATTTTATATGTTGTGAAGAGAAATCACCATGTGCATTTCCCTCGATTTAAATGGATCGAAGATCCATGCAATTTACTTAGTTGAGTTTTAAAAATTAAATGACATGATGGCATGCTGACATGATGCAATGCAAAATAAATAGAGCATGCAAAAGAAACACACGGCGATCACGAAATATATGGAAGGCGTCTGGAGCGTCGGTCTCGGGGCGTTACATACTCCCCCTCCACCAACAAGCATCAATCCATGGCTTGCCCGAAACAACGAGTGCCTCCAACTAACAACAGTCCTGAGGGAGTTTTGTTTGCAATTATTTTGATTTGAGCATGGGACTGGGCATCCCGGTGACCGGCCATTTTCTCGTGAGTGAGGAGCGGAGTCCACTCCTCATGAGAATAACCCACCTAGCATGGAAGATACACACAGCCCTAGTTGATACATGAGCTATTCGAGCATACAAAACAGAATTTCATTTGAAGGTTTAGAGTTTGGCACATACAAATTTACTTGGAACGGCAGGTAGATACCGCATATAGGAGGCCACAAGGCAGGGGGCGCGCCTACCCCCCTGGGCGCGCCCTCCACCCTCGTGGGCCCCTCGTGGCTCCACCGACCTACTTCTTCCTCCTATATATACCTACGTACCCCCAAACCATCGAGGAGCACCACGAAAACCTAATTCCACCGCCGCAACGTTCTGTACCCGTGAGATCCCATCTTGGGGCCTTTTCCGACGTCCTGCCGGAGGGGGCATTGATCACAGAGGGCTTCTACATCAACACCATAGCCTCTCCGATGATGTGTGAGTAGTTTACCTCAGACCTTCGGGTCCATAGTTACTAGCTAGATGGCTTCTTCTCTCTCTTTGGATCTCAATACAAAGTTCTCCTCGATTCTCTTGGAGATCTATTTGATGTAATCTTCTCTTGCGGTGTGTTTGTCGAGATCTGATGAATCGTGGGTTTATGATCAAGATTATCTATGAACAATATTTGAATCTTCTCTGAATTCTTTTATGTATGATTGGTTATCTTTGCAAGTCTCTTCGAATTATCAGTTTGGTTTGGCCTACTAGATTGATCTTTCTTGCAATGGGAGAAGTGCTTAGCTTTGGGTTCAATCTTGCGGTGCTTGATCCCAGTGACAGTAGGGGAAACAACACATATTGTATTGTTGCCATCGAGGATAAAAAGATGGGTTTATATCATATTGCATGAGTTTATCCCTCTACATCATGTCATCTTGCTTAAAGCGTTACTCCGTTCTTATGAACTTAATACTCTAGATGCATGCTGGATAGCGGTCGATGTGTGGAGTAATAGTAGTAGATGCAGGCAGGAGTCGGTCTACTTGTCACGGACGTGATGCCTATATACATGATCATACCTAGATATTCTCATAACTATGCTCAAT
Organism: Aegilops tauschii subsp. strangulata; assembly: GCF_002575655.3. Classification (NCBI taxonomy): domain Eukaryota; kingdom Viridiplantae; phylum Streptophyta; class Magnoliopsida; order Poales; family Poaceae; genus Aegilops; species Aegilops tauschii. The sequence continues at coordinate 396,672,740 of NC_053037.3, forward strand.
TCTATCAATTGCTCGATAGTAATTTGTTCACCCACCGTAATACTTATGCTATCTTGAGAGAAGCCACTAGTGAAACCTATGGCCCCCGGGTCTATTTTCCATCATATTAATTTCCCGTCAACAAGCTATTTCTATCTTTGTTTATTTTGCAATCTTTACTTTTAATCTTTATCATAAAAATACCAAAAATATTATCTTATCATCTCTATCAGATCTCACTTTTGCAAGTGGTCGTGAAGGGATTGACAACCCCTTTATCGCGTTGGTTGCAAGGTTCTTATTTGTTTGTGTAGGTGCAAGGGACTTGAGCATGGCCTCCTACTGGATTGATACCTTGGTTCTCAAAAACCGAGGGAAATACTTACGCTACTTTGCTGCATCACCCTTTCCTCTTCAAGGGAAAACCAACGCAGTGCTCAAGAGGTAGCAAGAAGGATTTCTGGCGCCGTTGCCGGGGAGGCTCACACCAAGTCAAGTAAAGATTTGACTCCCGCCAACGTGCGATTTCTGGCGCCGTTGCCGGGGAGTCTACGCACAAGTCAACATACCAAGTACCCATCACAAACTCTTATCCCTCGCATTACATTATTTTCCATTTGCCTCTCGTTTTCCTCTCCCCCACTTCACCCTTGCCGTTTTATTCGCCCTCTTTTCCGTTCGCCTCTTTTTCGCTTGCTTCTTGTTTGATCGTGTGTTGGATTGCTTGCTTGTCACGATGGCTCAAGATAATACTAAATTGTGTGACTTTGTCAATACCAACAACAATGATTTTCTTAGCATTCCGATTGCTCCTTTTACCGAAGCTGAATCTTGTGAAATTAATGCTACCTTGCTGAATCTTGTTATGAAAGATCAATTCACCGGCCTTCCTAGTGAAGATGCCGCTACCCATCTAAATAGCTTTGTTGATTCGTGTGATATGCAAAAGAAGAAAGATGTGGATAATGATATTGTTAAATTGAAGCTATTTCCGTTTTCTCTTAGAGATCGTGCTAAAACTTGGTTTTTGTCTTTGCCTAAAAATAGTATTGATTCTTGGAATAAGTGCAAAGATGCTTTTATCTCTAAGTATTTCCCTCCCGCTAAGATCATCTCTCTTAGAAACGATATTATGAATTTTAAGCAACTTGATCATGAACATGTTGCACAAGCTTGGGAGAGGATGAGAGTCGGTCTACTTGTCACGGATGTGATGCCTATATACATGATCATACCTAGATATTCTCATAACTATGCTCAATTCTATCAATTGCTCGACAGTAATTTGTTCACCCACCGTAATACTTATGCTATCTTGAGAGAAGCCACTAGTGAAACCTATGGCCCCCGGGTCTATTTTCCATCATATTAATTTCCCGTCAACAAGCTATTTCTATCTTTGTTTATTTTGCAATCTTTACTTTTAATCTTTATCATAAAAATACCAAAAATATTATCTTATCATCTCTATCAGATCTCACTTTTGCAAGTGGTCATGAAGGGATTGACAATCCCTTTATCGCGTTGGTTGCAAGGTTCTTATTTGTTTGTGTAGGTGCAAGGGACTTGAGCATGGCCTCCTACTGGATTGATACCTTGGTTCTCAAAAACTGAGGGAAATACTTACGCTACTTTGCTGCATCACCCTTTCCTCTTCAAGGGAAAACCAACGCAATGCTCAAGAGGTAGCAAGAAGGATTTCTGGCGCCGTTGCCGGGGAGGCTCACACCAAGCCAAGTAAAGATTTGACTCCCGCCAACGTGCGATTTCTGGCGCCGTTGCCGGGGAGTCTACGCACAAGTCAACATACCAAGTACCCATCACAAACTCTTATCCCCCGCATTACATTATTTGCCATTTGCCTCTCGTTTTCCTCTCCCCCACTTCACCCTTGCCGTTTTATTCGCCCTCTTTTCCGTTCGCCTCTTTTTTGCTTGCTTCTTGTTTGATCATGTGTTGGATTGCTTGCTTGTCATGATGGCTCAAGATAATACTAAATTGTGTGACTTTGTCAATACCAACAACAATGATTTTCTTAGCACTCCGATTGCTCCTTTTACCGAAGCTGAATCTTGTGAAATTAATGCTACCTTGCTGAATCTTGTTATGAAAGATCAATTCACCGGCCTTCCTAGTGAAGATGCCGCTACCCATCTAAATAGCTTTGTTGATTCGTGTGATATGCAAAAGAAGAAAGATGTGGATAATGATATTGTTAAATTGAAGCTATTTCCGTTTTCTCTTAGAGATCGTGCTAAAACTTGGTTTTTGTCTTTGCCTAAAAATAGTATTGATTCTTGGAATAAGTGCAAAGATGCTTTTATCTCTAAGTATTTCCCTCCCGCTAAGATCATCTCTCTTAGAAACGATATTATGAATTTTAAGCAACTTGATCATGAACATGTTGCACAAGCTTGGGAGAGGATGAAATTAATGATACGTAATTGCCCTACTCATGGTTTGAATTTGTGGATGATTATACAAAAAAATTATGCCGGATTGAATTTTGCTTCTAGAAATCTTTTAGATTCGGCCACGGGAGGCACTTTTATGGAAATCACTTTAGGAGAAGCTACTAAACTCCTAGATAATATTATGGTTAATTATTCTCAATGGCACACTAAAAGATCTACTAGTAAAAAGGTGCATGCAATTGAAGAAATTAATGTTTTGAGTGGAAAGACGGATGAACTTATGAAATTGTTTGCTAATAAGAGTGTTGCTTCTGATCCTAATGATATGCCTTTATCTACCTTGATTGAGAATAATAATGAATCTATGGATGTGAATTTTGTTGGTAGGAATAATTTTGGTAACAACGCTTATAGAGGAAACTTTAATCCTAGGCCGTATCCTAGTAATTCCTCTAATAATTATGGTAATTCCTACAACAACTCTTATGGAAATTTTAATAAGATATCCTCTTATTTTGAGACTAGTGTTAAAGAATTTATGATTTCTCAAAAGAATTTCAATGCTTTGCTTGAAGAAAAATTGCCTAAGATTGATGAATTGGCTAGGAACGTCGATAGAATTTCTCTTGATGTTGATTCTTTGAAACTTAGATCTATTCCACCTAAGCATGATATCAATGAGTCTCTCAAAGACATGATAATTTCCATTGATGAGTGCAAGGAAAGAACCGCTAGGATGCGTGCTAAGAAAGATTGCTTTGTGAAGGCGTGTTCTTCTAGTTTTTATGAGAATAAAGATGAAGATCTAAAAGTTATTGATGTGTCCCCTTCTAAATCCTTGTTTTGCAATATGAATCTTGATGATGGTGGGACTGGAGATGAGTCAACTTTAGTTAGAAGGCATCCCAAAAATTTGGAGTTTTTAGATCTTGATGCTAAAATTGGTAAAAGTGGGATTGAAGAGGTTAAAACTTTAGATAGCAATGAACCCACTATCTTGGATTTCAAGGAATTTAATTATGATAATTTCTCTTTGATAGATTGCATTTCCTTGTTGCAATCCGTGCTAAATTCTCCTCATGCTTATAGTCAAAATATAGCTTTTACTAAACATATCGTTGATGCTTTGATGCAATCTTATGACGAAAAACTTGAGTTGGAAGTTTCTATCCCTAGAAAACTTTATGATGAATGGGAACCTATAATTAAAATTAAAATTAACGATCATGAATGCCATGCTTTGTGTGATTTGGGTGCTAGTGTTTCCACGATCCCAAAAACTTTGTGTGATTTGCTAGGTTTCCGTGAATTTGATGATTGTTCTTTAAACTTGCACCTTGCGGATTCCACCATTAAGAAACCTATGGGAAGAATTAATGATGTTATTATTGTTTCAAATAGGAATTATGTGCCCGTAGATTTCATTGTTCTTGATATAGATTGCAATCCTTCATGTCCTATTATTCTTGGTAGACCTTTCCTTAGAACGATTGGTGCAATCATTGATATGTAGGAAGGGAATATTAGATTCCAATTTCCGTTAAGGAAAGGCATGGAACACTTCCCTAGAAAGAAAATTAAATTACCATATGAATCTATTATGAGAGCCACCTATGGATTGCGTACCAAAGATGGCAATACCTAGATCTATCCTCGCTTTTATGCCTAGCTAGGGGCGTTAAACAATAGCGCTTGTTGGGAGGCAACCCAATTTTATTTTAGTTTTATGCTTTTTGGTTCTGTTTAGGAATAAATAATCCATATAGATTCTGTTTAGATGTGGTTTTGTGTTTTAATTAGTGTTTGTGCCAAGTTAAACCTATATGATCTTCTTGGATGATAGTTATTTGATCTTGCTGAAAATTCCAGAAACTTTCTGTTCACGAAAACAATTGTTAAAAATCACCAGAACGTGATAAAATACTTATTCCAATTGAAGTAGATCAATAAACAAATTATCTAGGTCGTCCTATTTTGGTAGAATTTTTAGAGTTCCAGAAGTTGGCGTTAGTTACAGATTACTACAGACTGTTTTGTTTTTGACAGATTCTGTTTTTCGCGTGTTGTTTGCTTATTTTAATGAATCTATGGCTAGTAATGGAGTTTATGAACCATAGAGAAGTTGGAATACAGTAGGCTTAACATCAATATAAATAAATAATGAGTTCATTACAATACCTTGAAGTGGTGTTTTGTTTTCTTTCGCTCACGGAGCTCACGAGATTTTCTATTAAGTTTTGTGTTGTGAAGTTTTCAAGTTTTGGGTAAAGATTTGATGGATTATGGAACAAGGATTGGCAAGAGCCTAAGCTTGGGGATGCCAAGGCACCCCAAGGTAAAATTCAAGGATAACCAAAAGCTTAAGCTTGGGGATGCCCCGGAAGGCATCCCCTCTTTCGTCTTCGTCTATCGGTAACTTTACTTGGAGCTATATTTTTATTCACCACATGATATGTGTTTTGCTTGGAGCGTCTTGTATGATTTGAGTCTTTGCTTTTTAGTTTGTCACAATCATCCTCGCTGTACACACCTTTTGATAGAGACACACATGATTCGGAATTTGTTAGAATACTCTATGTGCTTCACTTATATCTTTTGAGCTATATAGTTTTTGCTCTAGTGCTTCACTCATATCTTTTAGAGCACGGTGGTGGTTGTATTTTATAGAAATTATTGATCTCTCATGCTTCACTTATATTATTTTGAGAGTCTTAAACAGCATGGTAATTTGCTTTAATTGTGAAATTAATCTTCCATATTGAGTTCATTGAATATCGTGAGAAGTTTGATACATGATAAGTGTTTTGAGATATAAAGGTGGTAATATTAGAGTGTGCTAGTTGAGTAACTGTGAAATTGAGAAATACTTGTGTTAAAGTTGGCAAGTCCTGTAGCATGCACGTATGGTAAAAGTTGTGTGACAATTTTGACACATAAGGTGTTCTTTTATTGCTTTCCTTATGAGTGGCGGTCGGGGACGAGCGATGGTCTTTTCCTACCAATCTATCTCTCTAGGGGCATGCGTAGTAGTAATTTGCTTCAAGGGCTAATAAAACTTTTGCAATAAGTATATGAGTTCTTTATGACTAATGTGAGTCCATGGATTATACGCACTCTCAACCTTCCACAATTTTCTAGCCTCTACGGTACCGCGCATTGCCCTTTCTCACCTTGAGAGTTGGTACAAACTTTGCCGGTGCATCCAAACCCCGTGATATGATACGCTCTATCACACATAAACCTCCTTATATCTTCCTCAAAACAGCCACCATACCTACCTATCATGGCATTTCCATAGCCATTCCGAGATATATTTCCATGCAACTTTCCACCGTTCCGTTTATTATGACACGCTCCATCATTGTCATATTGCTTTGCATGATCATGTAGTTGACATCGTATTTGTGGCAAAGCCACCATTCATATTTTTTCATACATGTCACTCTTGATTCATTGCATCCCGGTACACCGCCGGAGGCATTCACATAGAGTCATATTTTGTTCTAAGTATTGAGTTGTAATTCTTGAGTTGTAAGTGTCGGTGTCAAAACCGGCGGATCTCGGGTAGGGGGTCCCGAACTGTGCGTCTAAGGCAGATGGTAACAGGAGGCGGGGGACACGATGTTTACCCAGGTTCGGGCCCTCTTGATGGAGGTAATACCCTACTTCTTGCTTGATTGATCTTGATGATATGAGTATTACAAGAGTTGATCTACCACGAGATCGTAGAGGCTAAACCCTAGAAGCTAGCCTATGGTATGATTGTTGTTGTCCTACAGACTAAAACCCTCCGGTTTATATAGACACCGGAGGGGGCTAGGGTTACACAGAGTCAGTTACATGGGAGGAGATCTACATATCCGTATTGCCAAGCTTGCCTTCCACGCCAAGGAGAGTCCCATCCAGACACGGGTCGAAGTCTTCAATCTTGTATCTTCATAGTCCAACAGTCCGGCCAAAGGATATAGTCTGGCTGTCCGAGGACCCCCTAATCCAGGACTCCCTCAGTAGCCCCCGAACCAGGCTTCAATGGCGATGAGTCCGGCACGCAGATTGTCTTCGGCATTGCAAGGCGGGTTCTTCTCCAAATTCCGAGTACCTTTTTGAGTAGTGTCCGGCTTCCCATAAATGTTGCACTCCTTGGCTTCCGTGCCTAATAATGGATATCCTCCATGCGTCGAGCGAATGCGAGAAGTCGGGGCATTTTTACATTTGCCACCCTAGCCATGTGGGTAAATCGTCTATTAAAGAGACGGGGATTCTCAGATCCATATCACACCATCCTCCCACAATGAGTATCCATCGGAGCGCGCCCGGAAAAAGTCCATTCCAACATGTCCGGTCGCCGCAGCTCCTCCTCTCACTCCCATAGCCCTAAGCCCGACAATTGGAAGAAGTGTTCCGTCCCCCACAGCCAATTAGTAGAGTTACAGACCCAGAGATTTCTCCCCCCAGCGTATATGGTCCCCGTTCGAGCCGGGCTTGCCACCTATAATGGCGGGGAGCAAGCGGAGAGCTTTCCCAACCCATCCATGGGGGAGCGGGTATGCCTTGTCCCTTACTTATTAAGAGGGCTTGGATTTCCAATTCATCCGTTCCTCCACGAGCTCCTGGAGTTCTACGGCCTCCAGCTGCACAATTTTACTCCCGCCTCCATATTACACATCGCTAGCTATGTCGCCTTTTGTGAGCTGTTTCTGGGCTGCGAAGCTCATTTTGAGCTATGGAAGAGGCTGTTCTGCCTCGTACCCCGTACACAGGAGGGGTCAATATACCAAGTGGGCGGAGCCGAAATATGGCGCATCGCCGGGACCGGATACCTGTCCGGTACTCCGAAGAAGACATCCGAGGACTGGCCTTCGGAGTGGTTCTATATGGAGGACGTCCCCCTTCCGGACCCTATTCGGATGGGCCTCCCTGAGTTCGACAATGCTCCCTTGAAGAAACGCCGCAGCTGGCGTCCTCGGAGCCCTCAGGAGGAAGATAACGGGGAAGTCCTTTACCTGATGAGTCGGATACGAACGCTGGCCCAGTTAGGATTGACAGTAATTGAGGTTATGTCAATATGTATAATGCGGGGGGTACAACCACTTCAATATCGGGGGCATCCCATGTGGCACTTCAATGGAGAAGACGATGCCACCCGCTGCGGTCGTAAAGGCCCGGACTCCGTCGCTGCTCTAGCGAAAATACTGTCCGGTTTATACAAAGGAGAGGAAGAAGAGTTCATCCGTATCAAGCCACGGGATGGGTTCTCCATGTACAACCCCCCAAGCCGGGTGAGCTGCTACTTTTTACTCCAGACCTTCCCGCATTCTTTGTCGTGAATATTTACCTTGCTATTTCATAGAAGGAGCTGCGAAAAGCTGTGAGGGAGGTCCACAGCCCGCCTCCACAACCAGAGGACCCTGACCGGGCCCTCGACCCCGGACTCGAAGAGGATCCGGACATATTTGTGGAGCTGATTGACAGGACGTTCTATCAATTGAGCTGTGATGATGCCACGGTGGCCATCATAGCCGATTATCCTGGACTACTCCCTGCGTCGCATGTAAGTAAAACCGGAGTCCCAACTTCCGAGAAGGATCCCCTTTTCTGCACTTCACCTATCGCACACATATGGTGTCTTACAGGGAAGGCCCTCAGGACACCATGCCGAACCCGCAGTGACTCACCAACAAGGGGCACCGAAGCCGGGTAGGCTTAAAAGGAAGGCGGTCAGGACTGAGACGCCGTTGCAGAGGTATTAAACAAAACCCCGCTCCATGGTTGTCGTCTTTTAAAATATAATAACGTCCATGTCTCCTAGTAGGAAAAACACTCGCCGGACTATATCCGGAAGGGCTGCCGATCACGCCTCCACCAGTCAGGCTCCAGAGCCGGACATAGAGGTGGACGCAAACATGGGGCGAACGCCGGATGTTCCTCCTACAGAGGATGCGGATAGGCTATCCGCTACAAATTCCGAAGTGGAGAGCGCTATGAATCACAGGCGTCGTCGGGCCGTACTCCGTGACGCTTGTTTCTCCCAAGAGGCGTTCGGTGCCTTCAACTCGGGAGACGCGTACATCCGAGCTGCTCAAAATGGTCTTGCCAGAGCCACGGACTAGTATGTAAAGGATATACGGGTAAGAAAATCTAATAATTATATATGTCAGTAGCCCCTGAGACTTGAAACAGTTGATACAACTGATTTAAGGATCAATAATCGTGTAGGTTCTCATGGAGAAGAATACCCAATTGTCTCAAGAGCTGGAAGAGTGCAAAGCCCAGCTATGGGCCGCGGTTGCTGTGCTGAAGGAGTCCGAGAAGGCCCCCTCTGGTAACACTTGTCTCTATTGCAAAGAATGACACGTACCGGATAGTATGCGGCATGCATGCAAATCTAACAGTAGATTCTGCAGATGACCCCGGAGTGAATCCGGAGGTCATGATAGGGAATGAGCCGCATGCCCAACGACAACTAAAGGCTGGTGAGCGCGTGCTTAAAAAGTTTAGGCAGGAGAAAAATAATCTCCAAGATGCCAATATCCAGCTGGGCATGGAACTGAAAGATGTTCGGGCCCAGCTTGCTGACTCCGTAAAGGAGAATAAGAGGCTTCGACGCGGCATTTTTAGTAAGTGCTTGAACGAACTTTTAAAGAGTTCGGCGAAGAAACCGGCTAACAGAGTTACATCTGCAGGTATGCTGACGGGTCGTCCCGAGGAGGAGATGCCCGGGTCTGCGGGTGATCTTCTGCCAGAGCTCTCACAACTGCACGAACAAGTTCGGCAGGTGATGCAGGGCATTGCCCAAGCCTTGTGGCCATCCGTCTCCCTGCCAGGAGGCATGGGGGAGCTTGTAGATAAGCTCAAGGGAGCGCGGCGGCGCTTCCGATTATGGAAGATATCAGCCTGCCGACAAGGTGCGAGGGAAGCCTGGGCCATGGTGAAGACGCGGTATACCAAGGCTGACCCTAACCACATGGCCGAGGTCGGACCTGTGGGGCCTGATGGGAAAGAGATCCCCGTCAGTTTGGTGTATAACCAAGTAGAATTAGCCGCAAAGTATTCCCAACAGGATTGTAGGCTAGACAGCCTGTTGGATGGTATAGAAGAAGAATTTAGTCAGTCTAAGTGACTATGTACTTCAAGTGACATACATTGTCCCTAGCCGGATTGTAAATCATTTGTCATGGCGGACCTTTTCGCTTCGACCTCTGGACCCGATAGTCCGGAGTGTATCCGAATACCCGCTTAGTTATGTAAAAACCGGGGTACGCGTGGAAACCAGGCGTAGGGGTCATAAGTGCTTGAACAGACAAGTACCCAACTAGCTATGTTATATTACATGGATAGTAAGAAACATCTTCCAGGGAGAATAGTTCCGTTAAGGGTTCCTTTCCCTGGGTACGCATGCCCTAATGTGCATGTCCGAACTGCGAAAAGAGACGCATGCTATAAACATCTGGGGGCATGTATTAAAATAAATGAAAGTCATCTTTTGTTCACCGACCGAATATTCCCTTAAGAACGCTAGCTTTCGGCTTCACCCAGTCTGAGGTACACATCCGGCTGACCCGGCAGTAACAATTGCAGAGGTGCTCCCCTTATGCCCTAGCCAAATTAACGGGAACGTAGGGCATAAAAACAAGAGCCAGGCAACCCAGCTTGGCCAAAACTTAAGTCATATCGATGCATATAATGGCGAAAAAAGGTACATGTGGAAGAATAACACATGTGTGGGGCATAAAGCCCAGAAAATAGTTATATTAAGCTTTTGTATAAGAAGCCCCCAGGTATAATGAGCACGGTTAGTGCATCAAGATTGTGTAGTCAAGACACAATTTAGCCTTTTAAGGCCTTGAAGAAAAAGGAAAAAGAAAGAGATAAAAGACAGATAACGGATATGTAAAAAATTGACGGAGGTAAGGAGACGAACATAGAGTCCGGCACTAGGCGTAGAACCTTCGGAGTCTGGCTGCGTTCCATGGGTTTGGCTCGAGTCGATTGTCCGATGCATCCCGCAGACGGTACGCTCCACCGGTCAGAACTTGGTCAATAATGAAGGGACCTTCCCATTTGGTCTTGAGCTTGTTCTTTTTCTTCTCCGATAGGCGTAGAACGAGTACGCCAACGTTATAGGTTTTGGCCCGTACTTCTCTGCTTTGATACCTTCGAGCCTGTTGCTGATAGAATGCGGAACGGGCTTTTGCCACGTCACGCTCCTCCTCCAGGGCGTCCAAACTGTCCTGCCGATCAAGCTCGGCTTCTTTCTCTTCATACATGCGCACTCGAGGTGAGTCATGAATTATGTCGCAGGGCAGTACCGCCTCTGCGCCGTACACCATAAAAAACGGTGTGTATCCGGTAGTGCGATTTGGCGTGGTCCGCAGCCCCCATAGTACGGAGTCGAGCTCCTCTACCCAATGCGTGTTTGATTCCTTTAAGGACCGCACTAATCTGGGTTTAATGCCGCTCATGATAAGACCATTTGCTCGCTCGACTTGACCGTTAGTTTGGGGGTGATAGACAGAAGCATAATCGAGCTTGATGCCCATGTTGTTGCACCAAAGTTTTACCTCGTCGGCTGTAAAGTTCGAGCTGTTATCGGTGATGATGCTGTGGGGGACGCCATAACGGTGTACAACCCTAGATATGAAGTCTATCACTGGTCCGGATTTGGCCGTTTTAACTGGTTTGGCTTCTATCCATTTGGTGAATTTATCCCCCATGACCAATAAGTATTTTTTTCTTCTGGCTTCCCCCTTTGAGGGGTCCGACCATATCAAGCCCCCAGACCGCAAAGGGCCATGTAATGGGGATTGTTTGGAGAGCGGTAGGCATCATATGGCTTTGGTTTGCAAAAAGCTGGCAACCGACGCAACGTTGGACAAGGTCCTGTGTGTCTGCTCGGGCCGTCGGCCAGTAGAAACCTGTACGGAAGGCCTTGCTTACAAGGGCCCGAGCTGCGGCGTGGTGGCCGCCAAGTCCAGCGTGAATTTCTGCCAAAAGTTTCCGCCCTTCCTCTTCGGAGATGCACCTTTGAAGGACTCCGGTAGCGCTTTTCTTATAAAGCTCTCCCTCGTGGACCTTGTAGGCTTTAGACCGCCGCACAATGCAACGTGCCTCGTTTGGGTCCTTAGGTAGTTCCTGCCTAGTTAGGTAGGCCAGGAAGGGTTCTGTCCACGGGGCGATGACAGCCATAATCACGTGGGCGGAAGGTGTTATTTCGGTGGCGGAGCCTCCGATTACGTCAGAGTGTTCGGTATTTGGTGTTGTGGCCCAGTCCGGACTGTTGTTGCCGGTCTCTCCTTCCCATACCACGGATGGCTTAAACAGCCTTTCCAAGAAGATATTGGGTGGGACAGGGTCGCGCTTAGCGCCGATGCGGGCGAGGATGTCCGCCGCTTGATTGTTTTCTCGGACCACATGGTGGAATTCGAGCCCCTCGAACCGAGCTGACATTTTGAGGACGGCGTTGCGATAAGCCGCCATTTTTGGATCTTTGGCGTCGAAATCTCCATTTATTTGAGATATCGCGAGGTTCGAGTCCCCACGCACCTCCAGGCGTTGAATGCCCATGGAGACTGCCATCCGGAGACCATGTAATAGGGCCTCGTATTCTGCTGCGTTGTTGGAGTCTGTGTATAGTATTTGGAGTACGTATTGGACTATATCTCCGGTGGGGGATGTCAGGACGACGCCAGCCCCCAGACCAGCCAACATTTTAGAGCCGTCAAAGTGCATAATCCAATTGGAGTATGCACCGTACTCTTTAGGGAGTTCGGCTTCTGTCCATTTGGCGACAAAATCAGCCAGTACTTGTGACTTAATGGCTCGTCGTGGTTTGTATATTATGTCGAACGGGAGGAGCTCAATAGCCCATTTGGTAATCCGGCCGGTGGCATCGCGGTTATTTATTATGTCGTTGAGTGGTACTTCAGAGGCCACCGTGATTCAACACTCTTGAAAGTAGTGTCGTAGTTTCCGAGATGCCATGAAGACCGCGTATGCTATCTTTTGATAATGTGGGTACCGTGATTTGCATGGAGTGAGGACAGTGGATACGTAGTATACCGGTTTTTAAAGTGGTAACTTATGTCCGTCCATCTCTCGTTCGACGACGAGCACTGCGCGTACAACTTGGTGAGTTGTCGCTATATATAACAGCATTGGTTCGCCGACATTTGGCGCGGCCAAGATTGGGTTGGTGGCCAGGATGGCTTTTATTTCTTCCAATCCGGCCGTGGCAGCATCCGTCCACTCGAAGTGTTCGGTGCGCCGAAGAAGGCGATAAAGGGGCAGTGCCTTTTCTCCTAATCGGGAGATAAAGCGGCTTAAGGCAGCCACGCATCCAGTTAGTTTCTGGATTTGCTTGAGGTTTGTTGGGATAGCCAACTGTGACAAAGCTCGAATTTTAGCCGGGTTTGCTTCAATTCCTCTATTAGAGACGATGAAGCCTAAGAGTTTTCCGGCGGGCACGCCGAAGACGCATTTTTCCGGATTGAGCTTGATGTCGTATGTTTGGAGATTGTCGAACGTGAGCCTCAAGTCGTCTATTAAGGATTCGACATGTTTGGTTTTAATGACCACATCGTCTACGTATGCCTCCACTGTTTTGCCGATCTGTGTCTCCAAGCATGTCTGAATCATGTGTTGATAGGTTGCGCCAGCGTTTTTGAGCCCGAAAGGCATGGTCTTGAAACAGAAGGGGCCGTATGGAGTGATAAATGCCGTTGCGGCTTGATCGGACTCCGCCATCTTAATTTGATGGTATCTGGAGTATGCGTCGAGGAAACACAGTGAGTCGTGTCCTGCGGTAGTGTCGATAATTTGATCGATGCGAGGGAGGGGGAAGGGATCCTTTGGGCAAGCCTTATTAAGGTCCTTGAAGTCGACGCATAGGCGCCAGGATTTGTCCTTCTTTGGTACCATCACCAGGTTTGCTAGCCAGTCCGGATGTTTTATTTTTCGGATGAATCCAGCCTCCAGTAACTTGGCTAGCTCTTCTCCCATAGCTTGTCGCTTAGGCTCAGAGAAGCGCCGAAGAGTTTGCTTGACCGGCTTGAATCCTTTTAGAATGTTAAGGCTATGCTCGGCCAGCCTGCGTGGGATTCCCGGCATGTCTGAAGGATGCCAGGCGAATATGTCCCAATTCTCGCGCAAGAACTCCCGTAGTGTGGCGTCTACTGTGGGGTTTAACTATGCCCCAATGGATGCTGTTTTTGTAGGGTCCATTGGGTAGACTTGGAATTTGACTATCTCATCCGCTGGTTTAAAAGAGGTGGACTTGGATCTTTTGTCGAGTATCACGTCGTCCCTGTCCACTTTGGAGCGCAGCGCAGTTAATTCCTCGGCCGCGAGGGCTTCGGATAACGCCTCGAGGGCTAGTGGGGCTGTTTTGTTTTCGGCGCGGAGTGCTATGTCCGGATCACTAGCTAGAGTGATGATTCCGTTGGGCCCGGGCATTTTGAGCTTCATGTACCCGTAATGGGGTATAGCTTGGAAGATCGTGAATGCCTCCCGCCCTAGAAGGGCGTGGTATCCGCTATTGAACGGGGCCACTTAGAATGTGATTTCTTCAGACCTGTAATTCTCCGGCGTGCCGAATACCACATCCAGTGTGCTTTTCCCGGCACATCGTGCCTCCCGACTAGGGATGATTCCTCTGAAGGTTGTGCTGCTTTGCTCAAAGCAGTTTCTGTCTATTTCCATTTTTTGAAGAGTCTCCTCATAGATGAGGTTTAATCCGCTGCCACCGTCCATGAGCACTTTAGTAAGCCAGAAGCCGTCCACAATTGGACTGAGGACTAAGGCGGCTGGTGCTCGGGCTGTTCGGAATTTAGGTTCGTCACTGGCATTGAAGGTGATAGCCGTATCGCTCCATGGATTTATTGCTGCCACGTGGCAGACTTCGGCAAGGCTGCGGAGTGCTCGCTTACGCCTATTATTTGAGGTGAAGGTCTCGAAGACTATCAATACTGTATTGTTATTCTCCACGGGATGGTGCTCTGCGGTATTGCTAATGAGGAGATCCTCACCGCTCTTGGCCACCTGCCGGAGTACCCAACATGCTCTAAGGCTGTGAGTTGGTATGGTATCCGCTGTACTGTGAATTTTGCATGGCCCATTAAGCCATCCCTCCAATACGGTTCCACGCCCTGTAGTGGGCTTTTGCTTCTTTGTAATTGGGTCGGGCGACTTACGAGAGTGCACCTTTTTAGTTCGGACTGGGGATTTTGTCAGAGCCGGAGGATCCCAAAATTTTGTTTGGGTTTTCCAGGCGCTTTCCATCGCACAGTACTTCTGTACTATGGCCGCCAAGTCAGCGAAGTGTGCTATGTCATGGCGACTTATGGCGTTGAGGATTCCCTTGTCCGTGCAATTATTGCAAAAGAATGAAATTGCGTCTTCCTCGCGACAGTCCTTTGCCTTGTTCATTACAAGGAGGAATCTGGCCCAATAGTGGTGTACTGTCTCCTGGGGCTCTTGTCTAATGTGGGAAAGATCACTTATATCTGGGTGGCTGGGTAGATTTAGATCCGAACACTGACCCGATCTGAGACCCGGGGGCGGAAGAGTTTCTGAGCTTGGAAGTTCGGGCTCCGGGATGTTGCCCAATAGGTTTGGCCCGCTGCCTGATTCTAGGTTCAGGGTTTGGGCGATGTCCTCCCATAGACGGGTATCCGGCTCGGAGAGCTCGGGAATCCGGACATAGTTTGTCCTCAATATAGAGGAAGAATCGCCGCATTGCTCCTCCACCACCGCTATCTGATGGGTGGCCGGCAGGGAGTTAATCTCCCTTTGGTCGGGTTTAAGCCCAATCCAATCATAGTCCATAGCGACTCCCAAAGCGGCGATGCGATCGAAGAGCTCGTTCAAAGAGGAGAGCTCCATTGGATCCATCTGCTCGGTGAATTCCGAGCCGGCGTGGAGGCTGTTTTCGATGACCCGAGAAGTCATCGTCGGCGCAGCGGCCGAACAGGCGGTCATGACGAAACCGCCTAGTCGGAGAGTTTGGCCTACAGCCAGGGCTCCCCCAGAGGTGATGTTGTCCTTGACAACAAGGCGAGCCATCCAGCCTTATGATGACGGCACAGTGGAACTCTCAATGAAAGCACGAATGTCGGTGTCAAAACCGGCGGATCTCGGGTAGGGGGTCCCGAACTGTGTGTCTAAGGCAGATGGTAACAGGAGGCGGGGGACACGATGTTTACCCAGGTTTGGGCCCTCTCGATGGAGGTAATACCCTACTTCCTGCTTGATTGATCTTGATGATATGAGTATTACAAGAGTTGATCTACCACGAGATCGTAGAGGCTAAACCCTAGAAGCTAGCCTATGGTATGATTGTTGTTGTCCTACGGACTAAAACCCTCCGGTTTATATAGACACCGGAGGGGGCTAGGGTTACACAGAGTCAGTTACATGGGAGGAGATCTACATATCCGTATTGCCAAGCTTGCCTTCCATGCCAAGGAGAGTCCCATCCGGACACGGGTCGAAGTCTTCAATCTTGTATCTTCATAGTCCAACAGTCCGGCCAAAGGATATAGTCTGGCTGTCCGAGGACCCCCTAATCCAGGACTCCCTCAGTAAGTAATAAAAGTGTGATGATCATCATTATTAGAGCATTGTCCCATGTGAGGAAAGGATGATGGAGACTATGATTCCCCCACAAGTAGGGATGAGATTCCGGACTAAATAAAAAAGAAAAAAAGAGGCCAAAGAAAAAAAAAGATGCAAGAAAAAAAATGAGAGAAAAAGAGAGAAGGGACAATGTTACTATCCTTTTTCCACACTTGTGCTTCAAAGTAGCACCGTGATCTTCATGATAGAGAGTCTCCTATGTTGTCACTTTCATATACTAGTGGGAATTTTTCATTATAGAACTTGGCTTGTATATTCCAATGATGGGCTTCCTCAAAATGCCCTAGGTCTTCGTGCGCAAGCAAGTTGGATGCACACCCACTTAGTTTTCTTTTGTTGAGCTTTCATATATTTATAGCTCTAGTGCATCCGTTGCATGGCAATCCCTACTCCTCTCATTGACATCAATTGATGGGCATCTCCATAGCCTATTGATTAGCCGCGTCGATGTGAGACTTTTTACCTTTTTGTCTTCTCTCATAACCCCCATCATTATACTTTATTCCACCCATAGTGCTATATCCATGGCTTGCGCTCATGTATTGCGTAAGGGTTGAAAAGGCTGAAGCGCGTTAAAAAGTATGAACCAATTGCTCGGCTTGTCATCGGGGTTATGCATGATGAGAACGTTTTGTGTGACGAAATTGAAACATGGCCTAACTATATGATTTTGTAGGGATAAGCTTTCTTTGGCTATGTTATTTTGATAAGACATAATTGCTTGGTTAGCATGTTTGAAGTATTATTGTTTTTATGTCAACATTAAACTTTTATCTTGAATCTTTTGGATCTAAATATTCATGCCACAATAAAAAGAATTACATTGAAAATTATGCTAAGAAGCATTCCACATCAAAAATTCTGTTTTTATCATTTACCTACTCGAGGACGAGCAGGAATTAAGCTTGGGGGTGCTTGATACGTCTCCAATGTATCTATAATTTTTGATTGTTCCATGCTATTATATATTCTGTTTTGGATGTTTAATGGGCTTATTTATACACTTTTATATTATTTTTGGGACTAACCTATTAACCGGAGGCCCAACCCAAATTGTTGTTTTTTTGCCTATTTCAGTGTTCCGCAGAAAAAGGATATCAAACGGAGTCCAAACGGAATGAAACCTTCGGGAGCGTGATTTTTTGGAACAAACGTGATCCAGAGGACTTGGAGTGGACGTCAAGCAACCAACAAGGAGGCCACGAGGCAGGGGGCGTGCCCTCCACCCTCGTGGGCCCCTCGTGGCTCCACCGACCTACTTCTTCCTCCTATATATACCTACGTAACCCCAAACCATCGAGGAGCACCACGAAAACCTAATTCCACTGCCGCAACCTTCTGTACCCGTGAGATCCCATCTTGGGGCCTTTTTCGGCGTCCTACCAGAGGGGGCATTGATCACGGAGGGCTTCTACATCAACACCATAGCCTCTCCGATGATGTGTGAGTAGTTTACCTCAGACCTTCGGGTCCATAGTTATTAGCTAGATGGCTTCTTCTCTCTCTTTGGATCTCAATACAAAGTTCTCCTCGATTCTCTTGGAGATCTATTTGATGTAATCTTCTTTTGCGGTGTGTTTGTCGAGATCCGATGAATTGTGGGTTTATGATCAAGATTATCTATGAACAATATTTGAATCTTCTCTGAATTCTTTTATGTATGATTGGTTATCTTTGCAAGTCTCTTCAAATTATCAGTTTGGTTTGGCCTACTAGATTGATCTTTCTTGCAATGGGAGAAGTGCTTAGCTTTGGGTTCAATCTTGCGGTGCTTGATCCCAGTGACGGTAGGGGAAACGACACGTATTGTATTGTTGCCATCGAGGATAAAAAGATGGGGTTTATATCATATTGCATGAGTATATCCCTCTACATCATGTCATCTTGCTTAAAGCGTTACTCCGTTCTTATGAACTTAATACTCTAGATGCATGCTGGATAGCGGTCGATGTGTGGAGTAATAGTAGTAGATGCAGGAAGGAGTCGGTCTACTTGTCACGGACGTGATGCCTATATACATGATCATACCTAGATATTCTCATAACTATGCTCAATTCTATCAATTGCTCGACAGTAATTTGTTCACCCACCGTAATACTTATGCTATCTTGAGAGAAGCCACTAGTGAAACCTATGCCCCCGGGTCTATTTTCCATCATATTAATTTCCCGTCAACAAGCTATTTCTATCTTTGTTTATTTTGCTATCTTTACTTTTAATCATTATCATAAAAATACCAAAAATATTATCTTATCATCTCTATCAGATCTCACTTTTGCAGGTGGCCGTGAAGGGATTGACAACCCCTTTATCGCGTTGGTTGCAAGGTTCTTATTTGTTTGTGTAGGTGCAAGGGACTTGAGCATGGCCTCCTACTGGATTGATACCTTGGTTCTCAAAAACCGAGGGAAATACTTACGCTACTTTGCTGCATCACCCTTTCCTCTTCAAGGGAAAACCAACGCAGTGCTCAAGAGGTAGCAATAGCTGAATCAGGAATGATTGAACTAATCATATTTACAAAAACAAGATAGGTCGAGTTCATACCAGCTTCCCTCATCTCAATCAGTCCATCATATATCGTCATTATTGCCTTTCACTTGCACAACCGAACGGTGTGGATAATAATAATAGTGCACGTGCATTGGACTAAGCTAGAATCTGCAAGAATTTACTACAAGGGAGAAGACAAGGTAATATGGGCTCTTGGTTAAATAAACAATAATGCATATAAGAGCCACTTCAACATTTTCATTATGGTCTTCTCCTCTCGACCCCCAAAGAAAAGAAAAGAGATAAAACTATTTACACAGGAAAGCTCCCAGCAAGGAAAAGAAGAACGAGAAATCTTTTTGGGTTTTCTTTTAATTATTACTACTACAGGCATGGAAAGTAAACTAGCTAAAAGCTACAACTATTTTTTTTGGGTTTTTCTTAAGGTTTTTCAAACACACAAGAAGAAGGCTAGAAAACAGAAAATGAACTAGCATGGATAGTACAATGAAAAATTATGAGCATCGACAACTAGCATGAGTGTGTGAACATGAATGTAATGTCGGTGAGAAATATGTACTCCCCCAAGCTTAGGCTTTTGGCCTAAGTTGGTCTTGTGCCACGGCTGGCCTGGCGGATATCCGAAGTTGTAACTGGGGTCGTACTGAAATGCAGTGGCTATTGCCAGACGAGCTGCAGCTTGGAGGCGAGCTGCCTCTGTCCTCCTCTTCATACTCGTTCGCCTCCTCCCTGGTTATAACATATCTCCCTTTTTCCTGAAAGTCAAAGAAAGCAGGAGTAGCGAGAGCAACATGAACAGTGCGGCGTCTGTCAAAGATTAGTCGGTATTGGAGGAACTGTTCATTCCTCTCAACAAACTAATGACGAACCATAGCATTATAATCTAAATAAGTAGGAGGCAGTTCCATATCATTTTCGTGTATGGGTATCTCAAGATAGTTAGCTACACGGGTTGCATAAATTCCACCAAACAAATCTCCACTAATACTGTTATGATGCAACCTTCGTGCAACAATGGCCCCCCAAGTTTTATTGTTTATCTCCTAATACTGCACTCTTGAGGACACTAAGATCTGGAACGCACATGTGACAGGCTTCATCTTTACCGTTAATACATCTACCTATAAAGAGAGCAAAATAATGTATGGCAGGAAAATGGATGCACCCTATGGTAGCTTGCGTGATTTCTCTAGATTCCCCCACAGTTATACTAGTAAGAAAGTCTTTATATTCAGATTTGCGAGGTTCACTAGCATTCCCCCACTGAGGGAGTTTACAAGTAGTATTAAAATCTTCTAAGTCCATGGTATAAGATTTATCATAAAGATCAAATAGGACAGTGTGAGAATTGCGTGATGATGTAAATTTAAACCTTCTCACAAAGTGTGACTCCCGGATAATTAAGCTACAGTAATCCTCTGGTAATGGTGCCTTGTCATCACATTACTGTTGCTAATCCTTGCTTGATCCAGATCTTAATTCAAATTCAAGTTCAAACTAAAGTCCATAATTCAAATTTCTCAAACACGCAAAATAAAATGTTCAAAGTGTGGCAAATAATCCCTGGATATTTGTCATGTTGGAACCAACCTCTTTTGGATTCCCAAAGTGCCCTTGGAATTTTATTTAGTGGTCCAACAACAATTAAATTGGCCTTTTCAGTTTCTAAAAATGGTTAGACAACTCCTTTTGAGCCCAAACTTCTTGTGCCATCTAAGAATATTGTCTAGTATTTATATGACATGTTTCACATTTTACTAAAGGTTGTTTGGTGGAACAACTAAATGCAAAACATGGGCTAAAAACTAAAACATAAAAGTTTAAGAAGAAAACAAAAGAAAAGGAGAAAAGCCCCACCATCTTTTCCCTATGGACCCAAACCTACAGCCCACCCCCTGTCCCACTGGGCCTTGGCCCAGCTAGCAACAAAAACAAGCCCAGCCCACACCCCAGTCCTCTCCCTCCTCACGCTACAGAAGCAGGGGGCATCGTGGCGGCCATCCCATGGTGCCCCTGGTCCCGTGGCGGCCATCCCGCGCCTCTCCGCCGTTCCCCCGCGCGTATAAGACCGCTTCGGCCTCCTCGACGAACCCTAGATCCCCCTCTCCTCTCCCTCGGTCCCTTTCTCGATGTGGACCGGCGCCCGAGCGCTGCCATGGCTGCACCGTCGTCGTCCGCGTAGCCGCCGGCCTCCTCTCGCCTTTCCGTCGAGTCCACGAGCTCCGCCCGCTTCCGCTACGTCGCCCTCGACCATGAGTCCGAGTCGGGGATCACTGCATCGCCGCCACGCCTCCTCTTCTTCTTCCTCGGCTCCAACGCACTCCGGCGATGGTTCCGGCGCCAGCGAGCCTCCCCCAAGCCGCCTTTTGCACACGTACAGGCTCCCGGTGAGCCCGTACGTCTTTCCCCTCTTCCCCTAGCTTGATACCGTGCCTCGGTTAAGCTGCTGCTGTTGCCGAGCCCCTGTCGCCGCCGATGGGCTTGCCCCCGTCGATGCCGTTCGTTTCAGAGCATGTCGAGCATGCCACCGTGCTTGTGGCCTTGCGTAGGAGTTGCCTGGGCCACTGGATCGTCGAACATGGGCACATGAGCTTGATTCCTTCGGGCTCCAACTCTGGCCACTGCCCGCGGTCGCTCACCGCCATCGCGCGCCCGCGCCGTTGCACGCCCTCGCGTCGCGCCCCTGGTCGCCTTGCCTCCCCCTCCACCGCGCTCGCCTCGCCCTGGGTTCGTCCCTGCTACGCCGGCCGTCCACTGACCGCACCCCACCGCTCCCGTCGTCGCGCGTTGCGCCCACAACTGCTACTTCTTGCTGTTGTCTGCTGCGCTGAACTGCCTGTGCTGCTGGCTCTGCTGCTGCAGCCGCTGTCTCTTGCCTGCGCTGCCTAATGTCGTTGCCGTAGCACCGCGACGCCGCTGCCGTCGCCACCTCCTGCTACTGCCGCCCGCGCTTGTTTCCGCTAGCGCCGCCTCCGCTCCGCCACACCACGGCCGCAGCCACCGCGTCGCTCTGCCCCTGTCTGTCTCTTCGGCTGCACCGCTGTCTGCCGCCGCCCACCGCAGCCCCGCGAGCACTGCACCGTGCCCGCGCCGCTTCTGCCCGCAGGCGCCAGCGCGCCCGCAGCCGCCTGCGCGTGTCGGCCGGTGCCCGTCCGCCCCTTCCCCTCCCCACGGCTCGCCGCCGACCACGCGCCCGACGCCGGTGCCACATCGCACACACGCACCCATGGCTCGTTCGAGGCGGGCGCCATCGCCCGCAGCCCCGCTAACGCCAGCGCCCGTTAGGACCCCTCGGGCCTATGACATGGGGGCCCCATGCCCCTGTCCAAAAAAGTTAAAAAATATTAAGATTTAAAAATAATAATAAACAATTAATTAGTTAGTCAATTAATCAATTAATTACCTTAATTAAAGTTTGCTTAATTAACTTAACCTGCTAATTAACTACCTAATCTTTAATTAGTTAGGTGAGTGTATGACAGGGGGACCCCACCCCCTGTTGACTAGTCAACATTGACTAGTCAAGATTGACTAGTCAACTGGGACCCCTGGACCCACATGTCACCCTCTGGTACACCTCTGTGTACACAGATCTGGGTGCACATAGCATTTTAGCTATTTATTTTGAATTAATAATAAATTCAGGAAATTGTTTAAATCTTTGAAAAATCATAGAAAGTAATCCGTAACTCGGATGAAAAAGTTTTACACATGAAAGTTGCTCAGAACGATGAGACGAATCCGAATATGCAGCCCGTTCGTCTGTCACATGCCTCTAGCATAGCAAACATGCAACCTTCCCCCTCCATTTCGTCTGTCCGAAAATGCCAAACTTCGGGAAAACATTCCCGGATGTTTCCCCCCTTCGCCGGTTGCGTGTAGCACCGGGTTAGAACATGGCTAGCTCTGTCTGTTGTCCTGTTATGCACTTGCTTGCTATGTATTTACTGTTTCTCCCCCTCTTCTCTTCAGTAGACCCCGAGACTGCTGCTGATGCCCCTGTGATCGACTACGTCGACGACGACCCTTCTTCCCTTTCAGCGAAACTTCCAGGCAAGCCCCCCTTTGATCATCCCGATATCGCCCATTCCATTCTCTCATGCTTGCATTAGATTTTGCTACTGTATCTGATTGCTCCTATTCTGATGCATAGCCTGCTTTTGTACCTGCTTATCCTAAACTGCTTAGTATAGGTTGGTTAGAGATCCATCAGTGACCACCACCTTGTCCTTGTTGCACCTGCTTCATCATCGACGACTCGATCAACGTGATCAACGACCAGAGCCCGACACCTCACATCACATCACGCCCCTTTTTGTTGCTCGACTCTACAGAGTTACCATCGAGTGTCGAGGGTGGAACCTCATACATCACTCCTGATGAGATCTCTGTAGTGTAGCTATTCGGTCATGGTCATCAAGGGTGGTTCCTCTTTCACCATTCCCGATACGGCTCTGTCGTGCAACCCCTCAAGTGTGGACCTCAAGGTTGGTTCCTCTTACGTTCACCTTGATGATTACATCGAGTGGAATCCACCGGGGGTGATTCCTCGGGTTTTCCCCTTGATGTCTGGACACACAGTTACGTTGACTTTACTTGAGACCGTTGTGAAAGCCGGGCGGGCCCGGAGAGCACCCGTGCGATGTGACGGTGGCGGCTGGCTGTTTAGCGGTATCACCCAGATGGGGTGATAGCTCCGGACTTGTCCCGACAGCCGTCACTACTTTAATTGTTAATGCACTAACAGGTTTGGGTATTTGTTCTGAATTGGCCTTTGGCCTTTACGCACTAACGACCACGTGAGAATAGTTATGGGTCTCGACGTCGTGGTATCAGCCGAAGCTTTATCAGACGTCCAATTCAGCATTGTGGCACAGTCGGATCGTGCTGGCCATCCGAGGCGGTGTTGGTATCCACCCTGCACATAATGACCCGGAGTGCACCGGGCGATGGGCCCAAGACCCCGGAGTGCTTAGGATGTAGACCGGCGGGGACCTCTCTGTTGAGCCTAGGTAGGGCTACGGCGTGTTGATCTTTCGAGGCCAGGCATTGACCCCAGAAAGGTGTGTCCGACCAGAGTAATCAAGCGTGTTGGAAAACGTGGTGCACCCTTGCAGGGAAGATATATATTCGAATACCGTGTCCTCGGTAATGGACGTTCGGACTTGTATTTGGATCTTATATAACTAGAAATGGATACTTGAGATATGTGATGGATATGTGGCTCCGGGATTGCTTTCTCGCAGGGAGTCGAGGAGGGATCTTTGGGCATTAATGCTACAACATGCTTGTTAATTAAAATGCTATTCTTTATTCTTCTACATGGTGCAAGATACTTGGAGCTGCTTGAAGATGCTAGTCTTCGATAGGCTAGGCCTTCCCCTCTATTCTGGCATTCTGCAGTTCAGTCCACAGACACAACCCTTCCATTTGATACCAATGCATACTTAGTATAGATCTGATGCTTGCGAGTACTTTGGATGAGTACTCACGGTTGCTTTGCTCCCCCTTTTCCCCCGTTCTTTCTTCTTTCTGGTTGTTGCAACCAGATGGTGGATCCCAGGAGCCAGATGCCACCCCAGTTGACTACTACTACCGCCCCGAGGGTGCCTACTACTCCGTGGAGACCGTCGACGACCAAGAGTAGTTAGGAGGTCCCAGGTAGGAGGCCTTGCCTCTTCGATCATTGATGTTTGTGTTTGCCTTCTTAAGGCAGTCTTGTCTAACTTTATGTCTGTACCCAGATATTGTTGCTTCCGCTGACGCTTGTAATCGAGCTTCTGTATTCGATCCCTCGAGGCCCCTGGCTTGTAATATGAAGCTGGTATTATTTCATTTCATGTCTAGAGTTGTGTTGTGATATCTTCCCGTGAGTCCCTGATCTTGATCGTACACATTTGCGTGTATGATTAGTGTACGATCGAATCGGGGGCGTCACACAAAGGAATCAGTTAGGTAGTAATATTGGAGGCACTTATCTGACATGAAGCCCTCAAGTTCAGCGTTACGCACATATGCGTCAAATTCCTCCTTAATGTCTGCTTGGACCATAAAATCTTCTGACGGCCATTCACAAGGCCGCACTTGAGCTTCTCTTGGTAGTTCATAGTCCGGCTCACGTATTGCGAGCCTAGGTGCCTGCTTCCTTGAGGAACCACCTTGGTACATTTTCCTAAACATATTTCTTCCTCTGAAAAATTTCTGAAATTTTTAGTGACTCAAAATAAAAGTGAACCGAACTCAACAAGATTGATAGCAACTACTCCCACAAGTGCCTAGAGGCTATATCATGCATTAGAACTACTTGGGACCATATAAATTTGACATGCAAGCTCAAGAACAGGGTCACCTAAGCAGTAAAAATTTGCAATAAATAAAGCACTAGAACAAAAACTAATTGGACCATTGGAGGAGTCACATACCGAAGAACAATCTCCCCAAACAGTTTTGTGAATGGAGCTTTGAGCAAGGAGATCGAAAATCGCAGCAAAACGAGCTAGAACACGAGATTGAGCTGTGTGGGGATTTTTTCTGGAAGAAGACGAAGTGTGTGGGTGCAGGAATAAGTAGAGAGGGGGCACGTGGGGCCCACGAGGCAGGGGGCACGCCCGAGGGGGGTGGGCGCGCCCTGTGCCCTCTTGGCCAGGTGGTGGCTCCCTCTGCTGTGTTCTCAGTGCCAGATATTCTTAAATAATCTATAAAAAATCATATTTCAATTTCAGGACATTCAGAGAAATTTTATTTTGGGGGTATTTTTTATTGCAAGGATAATTCAAAAAACAGACAGAAAATACTATTTTTGCTTTATTTAATCTAAATAACAGAAAATAAAAGGACGGTACAGAGAGTTGTGCTTTCTAACTTCATCCACCTCATGCTCATCAAAAGGAATCCACTAACAAGGTTGATCAAGTCTTGTTAACAAACTCATTCCGAATCGCATGAAACCGGAGAATTTTCGAATAGCACTAGGTTACCTCAACAGGGATATGCACATCCCCGATAATAAGAATATCATATTTCTTCTTGACAGTAGGAAGAGGAAATTCAAAACCTCCAATAGTAATCGTTGGAATTTTTCCAATAGAATTGATACTGTGGACTTGAGGTTGTTTCCTCGGAAAGTGTACCGTATGCTCATTACCATTAACATGAAAAGTGAAATTGCCTTTGTTGCAATCAATAACAGCCCCTACAGTATTCAAAAATGGTCTACCAAGAATAATAGACATACTATCGTCCTCGGGAATATCAAGAATAACAAAGTCCGTTAAAATAGTAACGTTTGCAACCACAACAGGCACATCCTCACAAATACCAACAAGTATAGCAGTTGATTTATCGGCCATTTGCAGAGATATTTCATTAGGTGTCAACTTATTCAAATCAAGTCTACGATATAAAGAGAGAGGCATAACACTAACACAGGCTCCAAGATCACATAAAGCAGTTTTAACATAGTTTCTTTTAATGGAGCATGGTATAGTTGGTACTCCTGGATCTCCTAGTTTCTTTGGTATTCCACCCTTAAAAGTATAATTAGCAAGCATGGTGGAAATTTCAGCTTCTGGTATCTTTCTTTTATTTGTAACAATATCTTTCATATACTTAGCATATAGATTCATTTTAAGCATATCAGTCAAACGGATAGGCAAAAAGATAGGTCTAATCATTTCAGCAAAGCGCCCAAAATCCTCATCATCCTTTTTCTTAGGTGGTTTAGGAGGAAAAGGCATGGGTTTCTGAACCCATGGTTCTCTTTCTTTACTGTGCTTCCTAGCAACGAAGTCTCTCTTATCATAACGTTGTTTCTTTGGTTGTGGGTTATCAAGATCAACAGCAAGTTCAATCTCTACATCATTGTTATTGCTAGGTTGAGCATCATCATGAACATCATCATTAACATTATCACTAGGTTCATGTTCATTACCAGATTGTGTTTCAGCATCAGAAATAGAAATATCATTGGGATTCTCAGGTGTGTCAATGACAGGTTCACTAGAAGCATGCAAAGTCCTATCATTTTTCTTGTTCTTCCTCTTAGAAGAACTAGGTGCATCAACATTAGTTCTCTAAGAATCTTGCTCAATTCTCTTATGGTGGCCCTTAGGATACAAAGGTTCCTGATTCATTTACCCCCTCTAGTCATAACTCTAACAACATTATCATTTTTCTTATTATTTAATTCATTGAGCAAATCATTTTGAGCTTTAAGCACTTGTTCTACTTGAGTGGTAACCATAGAAGCATGTTTACTAATGAGTTTAAGTTCACCCTTAACTCTAGACATATAATCACTCAAGTGTTCAATCATATAAGCATTTCATTTCAATTGTCTACCAACATAAGCATTCAAGTTTTCTTGTTTAACAATAAAATCATCAAACTCATCCAAGCATTGGCTAGCAAACTTAGTAGACGGGATTTCACCCTTATCATATCTATAGAGAGAATTTACCTTTACTACCTGTGTCGGGTTATCAAGACCATGTATTTCTTCAATAGGTGGTAAATTCTTAACATCTTCAGCTTTAATACCTTTCTCTTTCATAGATTTCTTTGCCTCTTGCATATCTTCAGGACTGAGAAATAGAATACCCCTTTTCTTCGGAGTTGGCTTAGGAGTTGGTTCAGGAAGTGTCCAATCATTTTCATTACTCAACATATTATTCAATAGCAACTCAGCTTGATCAACCGTTCTTTCCCTGAAAACACAACCAGCACAACTATCCAGGTGGCTCTGGAAGCATCGGTTAGTCCATTATAAAAGATATCAAGTATTTCATTTTTCTTGAGAGGATGATCAGGCAAAGCATAAAGTAATCGGAGAAGCCTCCCCCAAGCTTGTGGGAGACTCTCTTCAATTTGCACAAAATTATATATTTCCCTTAAGCCAGCTTGTTTCTTATGAGTGGGGAAATATTTAGCAGAGAAGTAATAAATCATATCCTGGGGACTACGCACACAACCAGGATCAAGAGAATTAAACCATGTTTTATCATCACCCTTTAATGAGAACGGAAATAACTTAAGGATATAGTAGTATCGATTTTTTTCCTCATGAGTGAATAGGGTGGCTATATCATTTAATTTAGTAAGATGTGCCACAACAGTTTCAGATTCATAGCCATAAAAAGGATCAGATTCAACCAAAGTAATTATCTCAGGATCGACAGAGAAATCATAATCCTTATCAGAAATACAGATAGGTGAAGTAGCAAAAGCAGGGTCATATTTCATTCTAGCATTCAAAGATTTTTCTTTCAGCTTAGCTAACAGTTTCTTAAGATCATATCTATCTTTGCAAGCAAAAAGATCTCTAGCAGTTTCTTCATCCATAACATAACCCTCAGGAACATCAAGCAATTCATATCTAGGGGGAGAATCTTCATCGTCACTTTCATAAATATTATCAGTTTCAATAATTTCATTCTCTCTAGCCCTAACAAGTTGTTCATCAAGAAATTCACCTAATGGCACAGTAGTATCAAGCATAGAAGTAGTTTCATCATAAGTATCATGCAAAGCAGAAGTGGCATCATCTATAACATGCGACCTATCAGAATCAATAGCAGGTGTAGGTGTCGCAAATTTACTCATAACATAAAGTGAATCAAGTGCAGAGCTAGATGGCAGTTCCTTGCCTCCCCTCATAGTTGAGGGATAAATCTTCGTTTTTTCGTCTTTCAAGTTCCTCATAGTGATCAGCGATATAAATCCCAAGTGACTCAAAGAATAGAGCTATGCTCCCCGGTAACGGCGCCAGAAAATAGTCTTGATAACCCACAAGTATAGGGGATCGCAACAGTTTTCGAGGGTAGAGTATTCAACCCAAATTTATTGATTCGACACAAGGGGAGCCAAAGAATATTCTCAAGTATTAGTAGTTGAGTTGTCAATTCAACCACACCTGGAAAACTTAATATCTGCAGCAAAGTATTTAGTACCAAAGTAGTATGGAAGTAACGGTAACGGTGGCAAAAGTAATAGTTGCAGTTTTGTAGTAATTGTAACCGTGGCAACGGAAAACTAACTAAGCAAAGATCAATATGTGAAAAGCTCGTAGGCATTGGATCAGTGATGGATAATTATGTCGGATGCGATTCCTCATGCAACAGTTATAACATAGGGTGACACAGAACTAGTTCCAGTTCATGAATGTAATGTAGACATGTATTCCGAATATAGTCATACGTGCTTATGGAAAAGAACATGCATGACATCTTTTGTCCTACCCTCCCGTGGCAGCGGGGTCCTATTGGAAACTAAGGGATATTAAGGCCTCCTTTTAATAGAGTACCGGACCAAAGCATTAACACTTAGTGAATACATGAACTCCTCAAACTATGGTCATCACCGGGAGTGGTCCCGATTATTGTCACTTCGGGGTTACCGGATCATAACACATAGTAGGTTACTATTGACTTGCAGAATAGGATCAAGAACTCACATATATTCAAGAAAACATAATAGGTTCAGATCTGAAATCATGGCACTCGGGCCCTAGTGACAAGCATTAAGCATAGCAAAGTCATAGCAACATCAATCTCAAAAGATAGTGGATACTAGGGATCAAACCCTAACAAAACTAACTCGATTACATGGTAAATCTCATCCAATCCATCACCGTGCAGCAAGCCTACGATGGAATTACTCATGCATGGCGGTGAGCATCATGAAATTTGTGATGGAGGAAGGTTGATGATGATGACGGTGACGGATTCCCCTCTCTGGAGCCCCGAACGGACTCCAGGTCAGCCCTCCCAAGAAAGATTAGGGGTTGGCGGCGACTTCGTATCGTAAAATGCGATGAATCCTTCTCTCCTATTTTTTTCTCCCCGAACGTGAATATATAGAGTTGGAGTTGAGGTCGGTGGAGCCTCAGGGGGCCCACGAGGCAGGGGGCGCGCCCAGGGGGGTGGGCGCGCCCCCCACCCTTGTGGACAGGGTGTGGGCGCCCTGATGTTGATTCTTTCGCCAGTATTTTTTATATATTCCAAAAATATTCTCCGTGAAGTTTCAGGTCATTCTGAGAACTTTTATTTCTGCACAAAAATAACACCATGGCAATTCTGCTGAAAACAACGTCAGTCCGGGTTAGTTCCATTCAAATCATGCAAGTTACAGTCCAAAACAAGGGCAAAAGTGTTTGGAAAAGTGGATACGATGGAGACATATCAACAACCTACTTTGATGCAAAGTTTAAATTGGTAAAGAAAAGCTAAAAATTGTTAGTTGCCTATTCACCCCCCTCTAGTCAACTATATCGATCCTTTCAATTTGTATCAGAGCCTCGTCTCTTTATTAAGGACTTTGCCGTCTGAAGAGTATGGTTGACACCGTAGACGGTGGGGTGGAGCACTCCGGTGTGAATCCGTTCTCGTCTACGGCCGATGGGGCAACCGCGGTCTCTCTGAGGAGTTCAATGTGGCTTTGGACACATTGAAAAACTCCATGACGACCGAGGTCAAAGGCATGTTTAAGAACTTTCTTGATGGTCTCAAATTATCCACCGCACCGTTGGAAGTGGTTGATCCCACTAACAAGGTGACGGATGCTAACTCTGACAAGGGGGAAGCTACTAGTGAGAAAGTTCCTTTGTCTAGTGGTAAAAATGGTAGTGGCATCTTTGCCCATGTGGAACCACCTCCTACTTATGGAGGACCTATTCCCTCCACTCATTTAAATCATGCCGGCCCTCCTCCTAAGATTGTGAAAAATGAGGATTTTGATGCTTGGGTATATCGCTTTAAACGTCATTTAAACCATGTTAATACTAACCTTTGGAGAATCATAGAGCAAGGTTTTTATCCGCATGACCCAAGCAACTTCACCCCTAGAGAAGCCGCGGATCATCAATTCAACAAGAATGCTCTCTTCATCATCCAAGATGCAATTCCATCCGAAGATCTTGCACATCTCCGACCTTTCACCATGGCCAAGGAAGCATGGCACCATGTTGTTTCCCTTTACAAGGGAAGCACAAGCATTCAACGCTCCAACTATGAAGTGGTGCAAGATAAAGCCGATGAGTTTGTAATGAATGAAGATGAAGAACCTCGTGAGCTTTACCGGAGGTTAACCACTCTCGCGGTCTCACTCCGAGATCATGGGAGCAAGGATACGTATGACAATTGGATCAAGCGCAAGTTCCTCAAGGACATGATGCCTTATCACAAGGCCATGTCCTCCGTCATCCTTCAAAGACCGACCTTCCACACCTTGTCCTCAAGTGAAGTCTTGGATGAGTTTGTGGCAATGAGATCTTGGACAAGACCACCGACAATGCGGTGTTGCATTCTCAAAGAGCTAAGAAGCCCAACCTTGCTTTGAAGGCCAAGGTTAGTGTGGAAGAAGAGGATGAAGAGGAAGAAGAGGAGAGCAACCCCGAAGATACAAAATATGCTTATCATGAGCACATGGCTCTCGCTTCAAGGCAATTTTGGAGCAAGAAGAACTCAAGGCCCAACTTCAACAAGAACAACTCAAGTGGCACGAAGAGCAAGCAACGAGTGAGGACTTGCTATAATTGTGGCAATGTGAGTCACTTTGTTGCGGAGTGTCCTTATGAGAAGAGGGAAGACAATGGTGGCAAGCTCATCCAAAAAGACAAGGCCAAGTCCTTCCCCAACAAGAGCAACTTCACCAAGAAGACTCCTCCCAAGGGGTTGGTGGCACAAGAAGAGTACAATGAGGATGATGATGATGAATACGGCGAGTCGGTTCCCATGGCCTCCGTTGCCATTGCGACAACTCCACGGGTGTCTCTCTTCGACTCACCCAATGAGAACATCGTCGTCAAGTGCCTCATGGCTAAAGCCACCAACAAGGTAACCCCCAACATCAAAACTACCATCATTACTAATCCTTCTTTGACGGATTGCATTGATGAAAGTGAGGGGTCCAATGTGGAGGAAAATGAATTTGACTCTTTTATGAGTAAGCTCAAGGGAAAATCCAAGAAGCACTTCATTGCTCTCTTGGAACAACTTGGTGAAGCCAATGACATGATCGAGGCTCACGAAGATACCATCTCTAAGATGCAGGGGCACAGTCGTGACTATGCCGATGAGATTTCGGATCTCTCCAATGCTCTCGCGGAAGAGCGCGGTCATCGTTTGGCTCTTGAGGAGTCATACAATGAGGACCATGCTAAATTGAAGAAAGATCTTGATCATGCTCTTGTTGTATCTCGTGTGCTAAACTCCAAGAAAGCCAAGCTTGGGGTTGATCTTGCTAGACTCAAAGAGGAGCTTGATTTACTTGACAAGGCTCACAAGGTCTTGAAGGGTGCTCATGCTAGACTCAAAGAGTCTCATGATCAACTCCAAGTAAAGCTAACTAAGGAGAAAGCCACTTTTCCTCATATGGTCTTAATTGATAATGCAAATCCTACTAACCCGTGTTGTGAGCATGTGCATCTTGTTGAGGAGAATGCTAAGTTGAAGGAGCAACTTGAGAAAGGCCTTGTGTCATGCATACAAGGTGAGAAGAACCTCAACGACCTTTTGAGCAATCAAAAGGAAGTTGTGGCCAAGGAAGGGATTGGGTTCACACCCAAACCCAAGAACAAGAAGAAGAATGACAAGGCCAAACGGTCTCCTCCTCTCAAGCAAACCTTTGTGAAAGAGGGAGAGGCACTCCTAAGGAGAAGAAGAACAATGTGAAGGGTGGTGGTGTCA
Organism: Aegilops tauschii subsp. strangulata; assembly: GCF_002575655.3. NCBI lineage: Eukaryota > Viridiplantae > Streptophyta > Magnoliopsida > Poales > Poaceae > Aegilops > Aegilops tauschii. The sequence goes on from NC_053037.3 coordinate 396,704,961, forward strand.
AGAAGGGCAATGCCACCCCTTCCAACAAAGTCGGCGACTTTAACCCTTCCTATGTGTTATGTCGTGCTAGTGATGGGCATGTTTATGCTAAATTTGTTGGTTCTCCTTATGAGTACATTGAATGGTCTATTTGGGTTCCTAAGACCCTTGTCACTAACATCAAAGGACCCATTACAAAATGGGTACCTAAATCCAAGCATTGATCTCTTGTAGGTGCTTGCTTCCAATGGGGGATCATGGTTGCTCGATAGTGGAGCCACTAATCATATGACCGGAAGCAAGGACTTGGTGGTTTAAATATGCGCAAGGGATATGCAATGTATTATCATGTAGAGATGTCTGAAATTAGCCGTGTCAACTTGCAGATAGGGTTACACAATGAAAAAGTACAAGATGTATGTGGCAATTTCATGGAACATCGCAAAAAAGGAGAGCCAGCAGTGAGCCTATACAGTGTGCTATGGTACGTCACTCCTCCATTGCAATCATCGTGACATGTTATTTGTATGTCAGTTCTATTGGCCAAGTTTCTTAGGGACAGTTATTACGAGTTATCCTAAGAAAATAAGCACCTCTGAATATAAGCTCCATGTAATAAGCCAACCAGTTCTTTTCATTGCGTTTTCAGCTTATCTTTGGTATGATCAGTGAAAAGTCTAGATTGCATTATATTTTTTCATTTTGATGTCCATATGAAAATTAATTTGACTTGCAAACATCACAAATTGAACCCAGTGCAGTAATTAATATGATAGGAAAACAGACCATCACTATTTGCTCAAAACGCAAATACAAAGATACCATCTACTTGGCAGAATCTACTTTGGTCAATGTTTTCCATAGACATCCCATTGCCTAATTTAAACGAAGAACGCATCACCCACATTTTAATGAAGAACAATTATTTATTGAAATTCGATGGTCCAAGTGGCTGGTTATTATCATATAGCAGCACCACCAGAAAGCATCATATAGCAGCAGCAGCTCATAGCAACTCATCATACAGCAGCAGCAGCAGTGTGCAATTCATCATATACCAGCAGCAGCTCATAGCAATTCATCATATAGCAGCAGCAGGAGCAGCTCATAGCAATTCATCATATAGCAGCAGCAGGAGCAGCTCATAGCAATTCATCATATAGCAGCAGCAGGAGCAGCTCATAGCAATTCATCATATAGCAGCAGCAGGAGCAGCTCATAGCAATTCATCATATAGCGGCAGCAGGAGCAGCTCATAGCAATTCATCATATAGCATCAGCAGGAGCAGATCATAGCAATTCATCATACAGCAGCAGCAGGAGCAACTTATAGCAACTCATCATATAACAGCAGCAGCATCTCATAGCAATTCATCATATAGCAGCAGCAGCTCATAGCAATTCATCATATAGTGGCAGCAACTCATAGCAATTCATCATATAGCAGCAGCAGGAGCAGCTCATAGCAATGCATCATATAGCAGCAGCAGAAGCAGCTCATAGCAATTATCGTATAGTGGATCAGAATGAAAATTTGGCAAAAAATCAGAGGAGATCCTCACCTTGTTGGATGAGCTCATCCTTCAACAGCACCTCAAGGCCACGGCCTGGGAGGTGGGGAGGGGGAATAAGGTGCCTTCTGCCACAGTGTGGCATCAGCCGTAGTTGTGCAGCGCTTGCCGGAGTAGTGCGTTGGACGAACCACAGTGGAGCAGCTACTGGAGACCATGAGAATGAGGGGCGGCGCCAGAGGGAGGAGCAGCCAGGGAGATTTTCCCCTACCCGCCGGCCATGTAGCCTAGATGGACAGAGCATCGTCGAGGACCAGGCCAGATGGGACCAGGGGCGACGGCTCGCTGCAGGAACCCTTGTGCTGCAGGCAGGGGATCGAGGTAGAGGGAAAGGGGAGAGGAGATGCAAGCGGGCAGGGCAATGAACACTTGCGTGTTTGTTTTTACTTGAGGGTGAGGTGTGACGCGGGCGTCAGCAGTTGCATTTTGAGTGTAATATAGGCAGACAATAGAGTCATTTCACTATTCCCCTTCCCTTCAATTCTTAGTGAGCTTCTACCCAAAAGACCCCCCCTCCAAAGCGAAATTAGTTAAGCCCAAGCCCATAACTAAAAAATGACTTCTTTACATCTTTTATGGCTTATTTTGACAATAAGCCCTGAAAAGGCGGAATAGAACTGGCCCTTAACCTGCAATTCAATTGTGCGTGCAATGATGAATCACTCCTGCCTGCTATAGTGTACATTTAGGCATCATCATACATGGCATAACCTAACACATGTGCATTCCATTGTAGAATCTGGAATATGCAATGTTTATGTTAGTTCATACATTGCACATGATGTTTAAATGCCCCTTAGATCTGGTCAGTCAAGTGATGGTCTTTAAGCCCCCTTATTTGCTTCTTTTCTTGATATGTAAGATTTGCTCACACATCTGTTCAATTGCTTGTTTGCATCAGCCACCATACTAGGACTGTTTGCTTTGATTACTTGCTGTTCTTGACCTAACACTCTAACAGAGCTTGTCAACGATTTAAACACTAAGGGCTGCTGTAGTGGGGCCTTTTCTAACTCATAGGTGACATAAAGGTTTGGCTGTACACTAAAGTAGTCTCTCCAAGAGTACCCGGAGATCCAGTTCGAAGGTATGCCTAGTTTTTACATAGCGCAGACATAGTAAATGCTCATTTCATTGTGTGCAAGTGCAAGAGATGCGGCATGTTTCATTATGTGGTGTTGTTTTGTTATAATCTCATCCTTTTGTGTTCACAGACTGGAAAGTATGCATATTTATCTTCCAAGGAGACGAGTAACTAGTTTGTGTCACCTTGGAGAGGGGGTGCAATGAAGATAAGATTGAGGATTTCCAAGTACAAGATGTTAGGAAGGAGCCTTGCAAGAGAAGTAGGAGCTGCGCTGAGCCTCTTCAACCTGTTAAGGTAAGTCACTGTATCCAACTCAACAGTTCAATTCCTTGTTTGTTTCAGGCATAGTTAATTTGTTCTTTTCAATTGCTTTATTTGTCCTCGGTTAATGAGATGCCCAAAGAATGATGCCTGATGTTGGGTACTTGTATAACTATTAGTTGACATAATTAAAGGCCTTACCATTTAATTACTCTGCCGAAGTGTGCCTGAAGCTTTGAAGTCTATTAACCAACTATTATTGCATGAGGCTCACAATCTAGTTTATACTAGGCTAATGATTGCATAGTTTTGCTTGCTGTAGTATGTTTGTATGAAACCCTCTGCTGTTCATGATGCTCCCTAAGACTTTAATTGAGCTACAGAATGGCCAACTGCTTGCTTACTTCTACGCAACGTGCTGTCTAAATTTGTAACTTGTCTGTGTTTTGGATTGGGCCCCAACATCATGCTCCTCTGGTGAGCTAAGAGAGATTTCTGTATGCAGGCTTTTTATAATTTTTAAAATATCACCTGCTTATGCTTCATCACGTGTAACATTATTGTTAGTCCTGTTTTGCCATGTACAAAATAGTCTATCTTGCTCGCTTCACTGTTGTAACTATATTTTTGCCCTAGTCATGTGTACTTACACAAACATTTCAGGATGAAGTGACATCAACACAAAGATCTACGAGCAGTGCGGCATGGCCGCTACCGAATGATTATGGATTGGAATTGGAATGTGCTGATGTTCCCGAGCATCAACTAGAGGTGGCAAGACAACGTGTACATGATTCTCAACGTACAATCAACAAGTTGAGACTGGACATGCAGGTATTAGATGCAGGAGTCAAAAAAATGAAACAAGACACTAAGGTAACAACGAAGGAATTGGAGATTTTGCAGACTGAAATTTGTGCTATCTAAATCCGGCCAATCCTATTTTCTGAAGAGATTATAATTCAAATGGTAAGTTATGTTGATGCGCGTCCATGATGTATGAGCTGTATTTGCCCAGTGTATGTAATTTGTTGTTTGTGTATGCTTTATTATCACTGGTGCCGAACCATAGTGCCCAGTGGGTATAATCGGCTGTAATTTCTTTATTGTATAGTGTAGGATTATTCTACGTTTCTATGCCTTAGTCTCTTTATTGTATAGTGTATGTTTTTTAGAGGTGATAGTATAGAGTAGGATAATTCTTTGAATATGCTATATCGTTCAAACGGGGGCCGACTCGCCCAAACGTTGTAGTGACCATGGCCCTCCACAGGCCGTATGATCCGTGGGCCATCTACGGGACGGACGATCCATGGCCTTCTATGGCCGTCGGATCCGTGGGCCTTCTATGGGCTGTCGGATCCATGGGCCTTCTATCGGCTATCGGATCCATGGGCCTTCTATGGGCCGTCAGATCCATGGGCCTTCTATGGGCTGTCGGATCCATGGGCCTTCTATGGGCCATCGGATAAATGGGCCTTCTATGGGTCGTCGGGTCAATGGGCCTTCTACGTCCCGTAGGATCCATGGGCTTTCTACGGGCCGTCTCATCTATGGGCCTTGTACAGGCCGTATAAGGGGCCATAAACGGGCTAGAGTGGAAATCGTACGTTTTATGGGCTGACCATAACGGGCCGTTAATAGGCCGTATTTGATGATGCTATGAAAATGGCCCAACAGATTAACGGGCCACAAATGGGCCGACTGTATCCACGGGCTGAATTTGGCCCACAAGCAGAAAAGGCCAGTAACGGGCCATAAGTAACCGAATGCTGGAAATGAGCCCAAGAATAAATGGGCCCTGAGAAGGCCGAAAGGTAACACAGGCTGGAAAGGACCCAATGGAATAATGGGCCGCTAATGGGTATAAAGCGATACATTGTTAATTACGGGCCGGTTTCACCACAGACCATTAATGGGCCAAGAGTTATAAAGGGACTCATATGGGCCGAAATACGTCATGGGCCATACATGGGCCAGAAGTTACAATGGGCTAGAATCATATTGGACGGTCCAGATGACGCTACTAGGCCTAATTCCGTTAGGCCGTAACGGGCCGTGAGTTAGCGGGTTGTAAATGGGCTATATGCGAACATGCTGTTAACAGACTTTCCGTGGGCCGGCCCGCCACCTTTTGACCAAGTCAAACGTGCCGGCCTTTTCACCGGAATGGGCCTCTGTTGGGCCGTGCCATGTGTCGACATATCATAGGCGCCTTGCGTCCAATGAGTGGATGACATCTGTCCCAACGGTGAGCCGACACGTGTTTCCTCCAGCCAATGATGATTTTACACATGGAAAATCCCCATTGGTCGGGGCTGTTAACGGGTTATCGGATCCAAAACCGGACCTGATAGCTTAACAGCGTTCCGTTATGGTGGATGACACGTGTCGGTCACCCTTGACGAAAGCACTTCTGTGACGCGCGATTTATCGTCATGGAAGTGGACACTTCCGTGATGATAATTTTGGTAATGTCATGGAACACTTCTATGACAGCACAGGTATGACTATCTTGATTCTGTCATAAAATCGTCATGGATGTACATGCATGACAAAAAACGCGACCTACTGTGACAAACACGTATCATCACGGAAGTGTATTTTTTTGTAGTGTTTGTTGGTTATGCTACAACCTCTCATGCTTACCGTGTCCTCAATAAGTCCACGAGACTTATTGAGGAGACATGTAACGTGGAGTTTGATGAGAATAACGGCTCCGAAGTGGAGCAAAGTGGCACTTGTGATGTAGGTGATGAAATTCCTCCCCAAGCCATAAGAAGAATGGGTGTTGGTTTTATCCTACCCATTGAGGAACCCCTTGTGGCCGAAGGAGAAGGACAATGTTCCACTCTAGTGGAACCATCACCAACCCAAGGCCCACACGCTTCCGAAGAACAAAGTGAAGGCCCTCAACCTCATGAACAAGACCAAGGGCAAGATCAACCTCAAGATGGTGTTGAACCACCAAGTGATGCCCAAGGTCAAGTTCTCTCCTCCGAGCAAGTTCAAGATCAAGAGCAAGCTCAAGATCAAGAACAAGCTCAAGACGACGCTCAAGACGATCAAGTAACCGCTCCTCAACTCACTCCTGAGGAGGAATTGGAGCGTCGTGCCGCCAAGATTGCATCCAAGCTCTCAACCAAGGGTCATCTCATGACAAATGTGCTTGGAAGCATACGGAAGGGGGTAAGCACTCCTAGACAATTGGCAAACTATTGTGAACATCACACGTTTGTCTCTTGTGTTGAACCCCAAAAGGTCTATGAGGCGCTCGAAGATCCGAATTGGCTTAATGCCATGCATGAAGAACTCAACAACTTCGAGCACAACAAGGTGTGGAGATTGGTTCCAAGGCCCATGGAGAATGATGTCTACTACACAACCTTCTTCTTGTAGACGTTGTTGGGCCTCCAAGTGCAGAGGTTTGTAGGACAGTAGCAAAATTCCCTCAAGTGGATGACCTAAGGTTTATCAATCCGTGGGAGGCGTAGGATGAAGATAGTCTCTCTCAAACAACCCTGCAACGAAATAACAAAGAGTCTCTTGTGTCCCCAACACACCCAATACAATGGTAAATTGTGTAGGTGCACTAGTTCGGCGAAGAGATGGTGATACAAGTGCAATATGGATGGTAGATATAGGTTTTTGTAATCTGAAAATATAAAAATAGTAAGGTAGCAAGTGATAAAAGTGAGCGTAAACGGAATTGCAATGCTAGGAAACAAGGTCTAGGGTTCATACTTTCACTAGTGCAAGTTCTCTCAACAATAATAACATAATTGGATCATATAACTATCCCTCAACATGCAACAAAGAGTCACTCCAAAGTCACTAATAGCGGAGAACAAACGAAGAGATTATGGTAGGGTACGAAACCACCTCAAAGTTATCCTTTCTGATCAATCTATTCAAGAGTCCGTAGTAAAATAACACGAAGCTATTCTTTCCGTTTGATCTATCCTAGAGTTCGTACTAGAATAACACCTTAAGACACAAATCAACCAAAACCCTAATGTCACCTAGATACTCCAATGTCACCTCAAGTATCCGTGGGCATGATTATACGATATGCGTCACACAATCTCAGATTCATCTATTCAACCAACACAAAGAACTTCAAAGAGTGCCCGAAAGTTTCTACCAGAGAGTTAAGACAAAAACGTGTGCCAACCCCTATGCATAAGTTCACAAGGTCACTGAACCCGCAAGTTGATCGCCAAAACATACATCAAGTAGATCACGTGAATATCCCATTGTCACCACATATAAGCACATGCAAGAGATACATCAAGTGTTCTCAAATCCTTAAAGACTCAATCCGATAAGATAACTTCAAAGGGAAAACTCAATCCATTACAAGAGAGTAGAGGGGGAGAAACATCATAAGATCCAACTATAATAGCAAAGCTCGTGATACATCAAGATCGTGCCAAATCAAGAACACGAGAGAGAGAGAGATATCAAACACATAGCTACTGGTACATACCCTCATCCCTGAGGGTGAACTACTCCCTCCTTGTCATGGAGCGTCGGGATGATGAAGATGGCCACCGGTGAGGGACCCCCTCCGGCAGGGTGTCGGAACAGGGTCCCGATTGGTTTTTGGTGGCTATAGAGGCTTGCGGTGGAGGAACTCCCGATCTAGGTTTCTTTTCGGGGGTTTCTATATTTATAGGGATTTTTGGCGTCAGGAACAAGTCAGGGGGGTCTCCGAGGCGGCCACGAGGTAGGGGGGCACGCCCAGGGGGGTAGGGCGCGCCCCCACCCTCGTGGGTGCCTCGGGACTCTTCTGGTCCATCTCCGATACTCTGTGGGCTTCTTCTGGTCCAAAAATAATCTCCGTGAAATTTCAGGTCAACTCGACTCCGTTTGGTTTTCCTTTTCTGCGATACTCAAAAACAAGGAAAAAAATAGAAACTGGCACTGGGTAGGTTAATAGGTTAGTCCCAAAAATCATATAAAATAGCATATAAATGCATATAAAACATCCTAGATGGATAATATAATAGCATGGAACAATCAAAAATTATAGATACGTTGGAGATGTATCAAGCATCCCAAGCTTAATTCCTGCTCGTCCTCGAGTAGGTAAATGATAAAAACAGAATTTTTGATGTGGAATGCTACCTAACATATTTTTCAATGCAATTTTCTTTATTGTGGCATGAATGTTCAGATCCGAAAGATTCAAGACAAAAGTTTAATATTGACATAAAAATAATAATACTTCAAGCATAGTAACCAAGCAATTATGTCTTCTCAAAATAACATAGCCAAAGAAAGCTCATCCCTACAAAATCATATAGTTTGGCCATGCTTCATTTTCGTCACACAAAATGCTCCCATCATGCACAACCCCGATGACAAGCCAAGCAATTGTTTCATACTTTATCATTCTCAAACTTTTTCAACTTTCACGCAATATATGAGCGTGAGCCATGGACATAGCACTATAGGTGGAATAGAATATGATGATGGAGGTTGTGTGGAGAAGACAAAAAGGGAGAAAGTCTCACATCGACGCGGCTAATCAACGGGCTATGGAGATGCCCATCAATTGATGTCAATGCGAGGAGTAGGGATTGCCATGCAACTGATGCACTAGAGCTATAAATGTATGAAAGCTCAACAAAAGAAACTAAGTGGGTGTGCATCCAACTTGCTTGCTCACGAAGACCTAGGTCATTTGAGGAAGCCCATTGTTGGAATATACAAGCCAAGTTCTATAATGAAAATTCCCACTAGTATATGAAAGTGACAAAATAAGAGACTCTCTATCATGAAGATCATGGTGCTACTTTGAAGCACAAGTGTGGAAAAAGGATAGTAGCATTGCCCCTTCTCTCTTTTTCTCTCATTTTTTGGGCCTTCTTTTTTTTGGGCCTTTTTTTGGGCCTTTTTTTGGCCTTTCTCTTTTCTTTTTATATTTCCTCACACGGGACAATGCTCTAATAATGATGATCATCACACTTCTATTTATTTACAACTCAAGGATTACAACTCGATACTAGAACAAAATATGACTCTATATGAGTGCCTCCGGCGGTGTACCGGGATGGGCAATGAATCATGAGTGACTTGTATGAAAAATTATGCATGGTGGCTTTGCCACAAATACGATGTCAACTACATGATCATGCAAGGCAATATGACAATGATGAAGCGTGTCATAATAAACGGAATGGTGGAAAGTTGCATGGCAATATATATCTCGGAATTACTATGGAAATGCCATAATAGGTAGGTATGGTGGCTGTTTCGAGGAAGATATAAGGAGGTTTATGTGTGATAGAGTGTATCATATCACGGGGTTTGGATGCACCGGCGAAGTTTGCACCAACTCGAGGTGAGAAAGGGCAATGCACGGTACCGAAGAGGCTAGCAATGATGGAAGGGTGAGAGTGCGTATAATCCATGGACTCAACATTAGTCATAAAGTGTAAGTGCATCTAGTGCCCCTTAGTGATTTTGGTGTATTGAATACTTATAGGTTAAGGGACTAATGTGTTTATGAGTGTACATAGGTCTATAAGTCTATGAGGAGTTTGATATTTACAGAGAAAGTCGACCCCTAAAAATGAAGTTCTTCGACTGAAGACTTTCTGAAGACTTTGAAAGTGAAGAAGTTGGTGTGACCTTGAAGACTTGGTATTCATTTGAGGAACATGAAGCGTGAAGACTTTTGTTTTCTCTTTCTTGAGTCATAGGAAACACCGTACTATTAAAGGGGGTCGAGGAAATACTAAGGAAAAATTTCCATGTGATGCTCAACTCAAAATCCTACACCTACCAATCCCTTCGAGTGAAGCCATTGGAAATCTCATACAATTCAGTCATATTCTTCAGTGATAGAGATGAAGTTCTTCTGGTCTCTGAGGAATTTGTTCTGACTGAGGAGTTAGGAATTCGCCAGTGCGGATTGCCTACACAGTGAGGAACATGATAGCCCTAAGGAATTTGATACTCAAATTTCCGACCGTTGCTCTGCTATGCGCCAGCTGTCCCAAAATATCTACTCACCTAACAGTCATATCATTGAAGGGCATTTATGTCTTATCATGTCGGGCTGCTCCCTAGGCTATAAATTGCCGCCCCCTACAACCACTAGCTGGTTGGCTGCTCCGAGAGAAACTGACACTTGTCATTTGAGAGCATCCCATCCTCCGAGGACTTTGAGCGAAAATCATCAAGTGAGGAAAACCCAAACCCAAACACCTACAAACCCAAAGTGATTGAGCATCACTGAAGAGATTGATCCTGCGTGGATCCAACGCTTGTTACCTTTGAAGACTGTGCTTCTTCCAGATGGTTAGGCGTCATGGTCTAGAGCATCCAAGAGGAATTGTGGATCGCCGAGTGACCGAGTTTGTGAAGGTTCGGAAGTCACCTGAAGACTTACCTCGAGTGATTGGGCGAGGTCTGTGTGACCTTAGCTCAAGGAGAATACAGTGAGGACTGTGTGTTCGGGACTGTGTGTCCTTAGGTTTAAATACCTAGCCGCTCCAACCAGATGTATAATTGAGACAACAGTTGGAACTGGTCTACCAAATTATTTTCTTCACCAAGCCAACTGGTTCTATTTCCTCAACTCTTTCATTTCCTCATAACTGTGTTGTGCACTTGTTCATATCTGTGTTTGAAGACTTTGACTGAAGACTTTCTCAATTTCCTCAGTTCAATTTCTTCAGTCTGTTTGTCTTCATCCTGTGTTATCCTGTGTTTACGCTTTCTGTACTCTGTGCTTGTCTTCATTTCATCATGATGACCATGCTTGTGTTCTGCTATGCATACTTTTGAGTACTTATTCTGCTGCAAGTAGTTCTTCGCTAAGGAATTTCCTCACTGGCAAATTCCTCAGTGAAGAATTCGTAAAAATCGCCTATTCACCCCCCTCTAGTCGATATAACGCACTTTCAATTGGTATCAGAGCAAGGTACTCCCTCGTTCTGTGTGATTTTGGTTTAACCGCCTGGAGTTTTAGTTATGTCGACCACAGGTATGAAGAAAGTGCCATGCCCCATCTTTGACGGTCACGAGTATCCCAAGTGGAAGGCCATGATGAAGAAGCGCCTCATGGCGATGAACAGCGAACTGTGGACCGTCACTGAGATTGGTCTTACCGATCTGTGCAAGACGGCGGAAGCTGATGACATTCGCCAGTACACTCTTCTCAACCTCACGGCGAAGGACTTCATCTGCTCCTGTCTGTCTCAAAATCAGTTCAGGAACATCATGCATCTCAATCATGCGAAGCTCATCTGGGATCGTCTCTCTGAGGTCTATGAAGGTCATCGAACCCGTCATGATCCTTGGTTTGAGGACTTCAAGAAATCTCTCAAAGCGATGACATTCGAACCAGAATCATCATCCTCTTCATCATGCCTTATGGCAAAAAGTGCTGAGGTAACTGAATGCTACCTATCCGAGTCAAGTGATGAATTTGGACCCAGCTATGTCAAACTTGCTTCCCTTGCCACTAAACAACAAAGAGCTTTGGAAAAAGTTCAATACATGCTAAATAAGAGCGATGATATGTTGGGTGAAGAAATGGACCAGTCAAAAGCTTTGGCTGAAAGTCTTCAGAGACTTCATACTAAGTATGACACCCTTCAAGATCAACATAACACTCTCTTATCTGATCATGAGAAGCTTTCTTATGAATTTCTTCAAAGAAAGCAATATCTTGAGAAGCTAAGAGTGAGTTATGAAGATCTTCAAAAGGAGCGCGATTCATTACTTGCTCAACAAATCAGCGCTGCTCAGGAAGAATTTGTTCCTCCATGTTTGAAATGCATTGAACGTGAATCTGCTAATTCTTCACCTGAATGTTCAAATGCTTCTAATGCTACAAATTCTTCAACTGTCTCTGCTATCACTAATTCCTCATCTGAGGACATTGCTAGTATCACTGACGATGCAGGGTTGAAGGAATTGTACATGACAGGCATGTACAAAAGCCTCAAAGGGCATCAGACTCTTTGTGATGTGCTTAAAAAGCAGATCCTCAACAGGAACCCTAGGAAAGAGGGTATTGCCTTTGAGAGGAAACTCAATGCTGATGATACATATTGGAAGCCTGAGCAGTACCCCAAAACCTCATGGGTTGCTGCAAAGGGACCTCCAGTTGATCCATCTAATTTATCTGGCTTTACATGTAAATCTTCTCATTCTTTTGATGAGTCATTTGACTCCAACTATAAACTGTTTAAAAATCAGAATGGTGAAGTATTTGCTAGATATGTTGGCACTAACTGCAGGAACGGTTCTCCTATGAAGAAAATCTGGGTTCCCAAAAGGTGCCTTGAAAGTCTTAAGGTGAATGTCCTCATGACACCACCTGTGAAGAATAGGAACCCCAGATCAAATTCTTCATATGGATCCAAGTCCTCATACGGATCGAATTCCTCACGTGGATCATATTCCTCAAAAGGATCAAAGTCCTCATATGAACATCATCGTGCTAAAAACTCTGTTTCGCAGGGAAGAGCTAAGGGCTATGAATATGAGCATTATTCTTCTAATCATTATGTTCATAAGTCCTCAAAGAATTTCTCTGCTTATTCATATGTTTACCCTAACTCCTCTTATGTGAAATGAAATGGATTGGATTCTATGCCACCTTTCTCGTATGGAGCTCGCAGAGTGATGAACTCTTTGCCACCCCTTCAGATGTGGGTGGTGAAGAAAAAGAACTAATCTTTTATGCAGGGTCAGGTCTCCAGACGTACTTTAACGTCTGAAGAATTTGCTGGAGACCTGAAAAGTGCTTGAAAGGACGCAGCCTAATCATGAAGAAATGAACTTTCATTTCTCACATCCTCATACTGTTTTTAACTGTTGCATTGCTTGATGAAATTGGTCTGATGAATTATGATGTCATATTCTTCACTGATGAAGTATATGAAGTTCGTAAGCTGCACTAATTCATCTGCAGGATGATCAACCCAAAGCCACTGAGTGGGTCATCGATAGTGGATGTACAATTCACATGACTGGTGACAAGAATCTATTGATGGATGCTCCCTTATCACCATCGCATTTGATGCATATCATATTCGCTGACAAAGGCAAAAGTCAGGTATTGGGTCTAGGTAAGGTTGCGATCACAAAGGATCGACACATGGACAAAGTCATGCTTGTCGAGTCCTTAGGATACAACCTCATGTCTATCTCAATGCTTTGTGATCTTGATATGGTTGTTGTCTTTGGCAAGTATCGTTGTGTTGTGGTTATGGAAGCTGACAATTCCAAAGTCTTCGAAGGCTTTAGGAGAGGAGACTTGTATATTGTTGATTTCTCTACAGGACCGCAACCAGCCGTGTGCCTACTTGCAAAAGCTTCAGAAGGCTGGCTATGGCATCGACGACTTGGTCATGCAGGCATGAGGAATTTGCACATGCTTGGGAAGAAGAAGCATGTCATTGGCATTGAGAATGTCAAATTCCTCAAGGATCACTTGTGTGGAGCTTGTGAAGCTGGAAAGATGACCAAGGCTAAGCATCCAGCGAAGACTATCATGACCACTACTCGACCATTTGAATTGCTTCATATGGATCTCTTCGGTCCTAACCATTACTCAGCAGTCACAAATGACGCATCTCTCTATGGCTTTGTTATTGTTGATGATTACTCTCGATACACATGGGTACACATTGTTACTTACAAACATGAAGTGCAGGAAGTCTTCAAATGATTTTCCTCGAGGGCTTCAACCAACTTTGGTGTAAAGATCAAGCACATCAGAAGTGACAATGGAACTGAGTTCAAGAATTCTGGTCTTGATGACTATCTTGATGAACTTGGTATTACTCATGAGTTATCTGCTCCTTACACTCCTCAGCAGAATGGCGTCGTGGAGCACAAGAACAGAACTCTTGTTGAGATGGCTCGCACTATGCTTGATGAGTACAAGACGCCTCGTCACTTCTGGATCGAGGCAATTTATACTGCGTGCCACATCATCAACAGGGTATATCTTCACAAATTCTTCAAGAAGACTGCCTATGAACTCCTCACTGACAAGAAACCCAATGTGAGTTATTTCAAAGTCTTCGGTGCTAAATGTTGGATTAGAGATCCTCATCACAATGCTAAATTTGCACCGAAAGCCATGAAGGTTTTATGCTTGGTTACGGAAAGGACTCGCACACCTAGAGAGTCTTCAACAACGTTCTTCACAAGGTTGTTGAAACTGTAGATGTGCGGTTCGATGAAACTAATGGCTCGCAAAGAGAGCACCTACCCTCTGTGATAGATGAATCAACACCTGAGGAAACTATCAAGTTCAAGGCTACTGAGGATGTCATTCCTACCGAAGAATCTGCTGAAGAATTCATTCCAGAACGTGAAGAACGTCGAGCTAATGCACCTGAAGAAAATGCTGAAGAAAATGGTGCTGAAGAAAAAGCTGATCAAATTCCTCGATGACAACCTGCTCATCCTCGCGTTGCAAAAGAAGTGCAAGTTGAAAAGATCATCGATGACATTGAAGCACCAGGTCCTCTCACACGCTCAAAAGCTTCACATTTATCTAAATTTTGTGGGCACTATGATTTTGTCTCTATCACAGAGCCCACTAAGGTAGATGAAGCATTTCTGGAGCCTGAGTGGATTCAGGCCATGCAAGAAGAATTACATCAATTCGAACTCAACAACGTCTGGGAACTGGTTAAACGTCCAGATCCTCGCAAGCACAATATCATTGGCACGAAGTGGATCTACCACAACAAGCAAGATGAAAATGGCCTTGTGGTGAGGAATAAGGCACGGCTTGTAGCTCAAGGCTACACACAGGTTGAAGGAATTGATTTCGATGAAACTTTTGCACCTGTTGCTAGACTTGAAGCTATTCGCATATTACTTGCTTATGCTAACCATCATGATATCACTTTATATCAAATGGATGTGAAAAGTGCATTCCTCAATGGTAAGCTTGAGGAAGAAGTATATGTTGCTCAACCCCCAGGTTTTGAAGATCCAAAGCATCCTGACAAAGTCTTCAGACTCAATAAGGCCCTCTATGGCCTCAAGCAGGCCCCTCGGGCATGGTATGATACTTTGAAGGAATTCCTCATGAAGAAAGGCTTCAAACCCGGTTCACTCGACCCTACTCTTTTCACTAAATCTTATGATGGTGAATTGTTTGTGTGCCAAATATATGTTGATGATATTATCTTTGGCTGTACTGACCAACGTTATAGTGATGAATTTGCCTATATGATGAGTGAAGAATATCAAATGTCTATGATGGGAGAGTTGAAATTCTTCTTAGGTCTTCAAATTCGTCAATAGCGCAATGGCATATTCATATCTCAGGAGAAATACCTCAAGGATGTACTGAGGAAATTCGGCATGCAATATTGCAAAGGCGTCAAAATTCCGATGCCCACAAATGGCCATCTGTGCACTGATGAAAATGGTATTGACTTCGATCAAAAGGTATACCGCTCCATGATTGGTTCTTTATTGTATTTATGTGCATCTAGGCCAGATATTATGCTTAGTGTTTGCATGTGTGCTCGATTTTAAGCTACACCGAAGGAATCACACCATAAGGCTGTGAAACATATTCTTCGATATCTAGCTCACACACCAACACTTGGATTATGGTACCCCAAGGGCTCGGCTTTTGATCTCATTGGATATTCTGACTCTGACTATGCTGGTGATCGTGTGGACCGCAAGTCAACATCTAGTACATGTCATTTCCTCGGATGATCTTTGGTCTGTTGGTCCTCGAAGAAACAGAACTACGTATCACTGTCTACTGCTGAAGCTGAGTACATTGCTGCTGGTTCTTGTTGTGCTCAATTGTTGTGGATGAAGCAAACTCTCAAGGACTACGGCGTCAACGTGAAGAAGGTGCCTCTCTTCTGTGACAATGAGAGTGCCATCAAGATTGCTCACAACCCACTTCAGCACTCGAAGACAAAGCACATTCAGATTCGTCATCATTTTCTTCGCGATCATGTGTTGAAGGGCGACATTTCTATTGAGCATGTGAAGACTGAAGAACAGCTAGCCGATATCTTCACAAAGACACTCATCCTAACACTTATGCAAAATTGATGACTTAGATGTGCAACACATGAAGAAATGTTTTTCTTCAATCAATGAAGAATAACACTCTAAGTGTGAAGAAATGAATGAAGAATTTGATTCTCAGAGCCCTACGACAATTGTACGCGGTGTCTGAAATCATCATTCTTATACGGTGGGTCACGCCACCACAAAAGTTGAAAATCTTCAATTTGAGTTTTTTTCGATTTTTGAAATTCCTCAGTTGTTCATGTTCTTCAACTTTGCATTGTCTTCACCTTCTCCGTCGTTTTTCTTCATTGGCTATATATATATATATGAGTTTATGTCCTCTACAGCATTCACTTATGGTTAATTTTCAAGTTGGTTTTTCTGCTAAGTGAATGTGATCGGACCCTTCCCCCTCTATGCTATACTCAACCCAATCTATTCACAAATTCTTCATGTGCGTTCTATTTGAAACTCGTTCAAAATCTTCACTTTGTCCTTGTCAGCTGAAGAATTTGCGAACGGAACTTTTAACTTATCTTATCCAAATTTTCGGCTTTGCCGCTCAAACTGTTCCGCATCCCACGAAATACTTATCTATTCACCCACGATCTAACACGATCTCCACTTCTCAGTACGTGGGTGACACATGTCAAGCGAATGGGAAGGGTCAGGGGCACGTTCGTCCAATTTCTTCGGGCGAACAGTTTTTCACCGTGGCTATAAATACCCCCTCTCCCCTTCCTCACTTCCTTTACTCCGCTCGACCTCTCTCCAGCTCGAGCTTCTCCAACCCTAGCGCCGCCGCTACTTCATCATTGCCGGTGAGGAAGAGCTTCACTGCCTCGACCTCGTCGCTGCCGTACTCGCGCCGGCCGCGGAAATCTTCACTCTGCCGCCGCCGTAGCCGTCTTCCTCCGCCGAGTTAGGGCATGGAAGATCTGCACAGACGAACTTCTCATCTCTACCTCATAGTTCGTCGTGTTCTTCGTTCAGGGTAATTAAAAGTTACTTTTACTGCCCTCTTTGATTCAAATGACTTCTACAAAATCTTCAAAGGTGTTTATTCTTCAACTTCTTCACACACTAAACACCTCACATGTCATTTGTTCTTGATTCATTTCTCTAAGCAATAATTTTTCTTCAAGATTCCTCAATTGTGTGGATCTTCGATCTATACAACTCTGGAACCTAAGACAAAGAACGCTTAGTGAAATTCTTCAAGACTCATCTGGTCAAATTCCTCAAACTTGTTCTTTTTGAAAAATCTTCTAAGAACGCATATGACCTCTTGAAATTCCTCGCAACTATACTCTGTTCACAGGTACTCATGTCCGCAGCTGAATCACTAGGTTCTCATCAACTTAACTCATTTGCAGCGTTCCTCGAAGAAAGGTTGCATACTTCTTCAGAGAATTCAATTGTTCAAATTCCTCATCTGAAGAAAATGGCTGATGGAAAGAAGCCACAGAAAGGAGGAAAGAGGCCTGAGATCAACACTGCATTTGAAATCCCTGAGGACATCTATGCTGGGTACTGCACACCCCCTAAGGAAGATAAAAATCAACGCAAGGTGCGCATTCAGAAGATAGAGAGGAGATGGGCAAGAGAGTGGAGGGAGTACAGGTATGTGACTCCCAAGTACATGAAGAAATTCGCACTCAATCCTCCATGCTCAAGACCTCCATTGGCACCTGGCCAAGAAGCTGATCTCACCAGCCTCAAGTGTGGTGAAGATTATCCTGATGAATGGGCCAAGCACCAGGCCAAGCCGGCTAAACAAGCTAGAGAAGCAGTGAGGAAATTCAATGAAGACTCTGCTGCTGCTGCTGCCGCTGAGGTCTCTGTCAAGCCAAAGAAATCCATGGCAAAGAAGCCTGCGCGTAAGCCAAGTGCTTCACCTTCAATGCCCTCACGGCCAATTCCTCACGCTGCTCCTGTGTAACGCCCCGAGACCGATGCTCCAGACGCCTTCCATGTTTTGCGTGTCGGCTATGTTATTTATTTGTTTGTTGCATTCATCATGTCATCATCGCATTGCATCCGCATGTTTTCATAAAACTTGCATCCGCTCATAGTTGCCACGTCCCCCCTTGCTTTCGTTGACCGTTTTGAGACCAACCACACTTGCAACGTTGCTCCTCGTTTTATCTCTTGTCTTCTCCGGGGCCTTTTGTCAAACACTTTGTCTTTGTCGACCCCTCTCAGACCACCCCTCGCGCGCGTCCAAAAATTGTCCCGAACCCGACCCGGGTTGTTGTTACCGATGGGTCCGGATCATCCCCTAACATCCCGAAATTATCTTCGGTTCTTTATTGGACTCTCCCTAGTTTTTTTTTTCGTCTGCCTGATTATGATCGGAGGGAGAAGATAGCCCCTAACCTAACCCACTCGCTATATATACTAGTCTAAACCGAGACCAAATCCCTAATTTCTAGGGATCCTCCTAGCCGCCGCCACTCTCTCCCGCATCTTCCTCGGGATCCCCCCCGATCCACCCACCTGCCCATCTCCTTCCGCGCCCAGCCACTGCTCTCCGTCGATCCATCCATCCAACCAGTAGCCACCCGCAAGGCCACCACCACCTCACCTCCCTTGACCTCCATCGCCCGCGCCGCCGGAGCAAGCTCCATCGGCGACCAGAGCCACCTCGTCTCGCGGCCTCCTATGCTTCTCCTCGAGCCCGCAGCAACAGCCCAACCCCGAGCCTCCCCACGCTAGCGCGTCTCCTCCTCCTCTGCTCCGGTCGTCCTCGCCGTTTTCCAGACGCCCGAGGTCGTGCCTCCTCT
The DNA here is from genome assembly GCF_002575655.3 of Aegilops tauschii subsp. strangulata. Lineage (NCBI taxonomy): Eukaryota > Viridiplantae > Streptophyta > Magnoliopsida > Poales > Poaceae > Aegilops > Aegilops tauschii. The sequence continues at coordinate 396,723,677 of NC_053037.3, forward strand.
CCCTCCTCGGCTCGATCCCAGGGGCAGCCACCGCCTTGCCGTTCCCCTGCCTTGGCCTCGCGACCCCGCGCCTCCCTCCTGCAGCCCGTGCAAGCCACCAGGAGGCGGGCACCCGTGCTGCTCGGGAGCTCCTCGCCGCCCGGATCCGTTCCCCAGGTCGTCGGACCTCCCTGCAAGCGTCGCCGCCGGCAGCCACAGGTCCAGCGCCATGCCCCGCCTCCTTCCCTCGTTCTTCTTCCTCCCTCTGTATTCATCTCTCTCTCTCTCCGGGCTCTCTCTGCCTTGGACAGGAACCACCCGCTCTCCTCCTCAGGGAACTCGCCGGAGCTCCCATGGCCGACGCCTCAAGCTCGTCTCCGCCGATCTCCACCACCGCTGCCCTGATCCGGTCGCTCCGCCTTGGATCCGGCTGGATCCCCCTTGCCTTCGCCGTCTCCCACAAGTTCCAGGGCGCCGCTGCTCTGCTTCTTGTCGAGCAAAGGATGGCGCCTCTGCCTCGACACCTCGCCCGTCACCATTGACCGCGTCCGCGTGGGCTGCATCCCCACGGCCCAGATCCGCCGGCCCACCGCTCTGCTTCCCCTTCGGCCTGTTGGCCCAATGTGAGCAGCCGCCTCCTGTGCACTGTTGGCCTAGCCGGATTCGGCCCGATTCATGTTTTTTTCGCGGAACGGTTTTAGCTATTTATCCAGAGACTGCCAGTTTTGCAGAAAAGTCCCTCGAGATCATGTTTTTAATAACTCACAAATGGTGCATCGGATTAAAATGATTTAAATATGAAAAGTGCTTAGAATTTTGTCTAGTTTCATAATATGCCACTTTCATCCATGTTTAAAATGTTTAACCTTGCTGTTTGTTTGATTTTGCGTAAATGCCATGTTAAAATGATTTATTTCATAACTAATTAACCGTAGATCCGAATTTAATAAACTTTATATGTAAATGGGGTAGAAAAATGCCTAGTTTAACATGGTGCACTTTATTTTGCTGTTGAACAACATTAAAATTGTGTTTAGGGCAGAACAGTACCAAATCTAAAATATGTACATGAGGTTTTTCCGGAATTGTTGTTTGTTGTTTCCGGCCTCATTTAAACTTGCCTAGATAGGTAGTTTTATTATGCTTCACATATTGCCATGTTTAACAACATTTAATATTGTTGGGTACATAAACGGGAGAGAACTAAATAATTGATGTGGTGTTTTGTCAATATGCAACTCGTTGCATATTGAGCTCCACTGAATTTGTAGTATTGTTTGTTGCATTTTTCCATGCCATGCCTCATTAAATCGGACATGCATCATACTTGTTTGTGCATCATGCCATGTGTATGTGGTGGTTGTTTACTATGTTGTTTGTTTCTTTCCGGGTTGCTTCTCTCGTTAGCTTCGGTTTCGTTCCGGAGTTGTGAGGATTCGTTCGACTACGTCCGTTTGTCTTCTTCATGGACTCGTTCTTCTTCCTAGCGGGATTTCAGGCAAGATGACCATTATCCTCGATATCAATTCTATCTTTGCTTTGCTAGTTGTTCGTTCTATCTCTATGCTTGCGCTTCCTACCACTTGTTTATCAAGCCTCCCAAATTGCCATGTCAGCCTCTAACCTTTTCACCATTCCTAGCAAACCGTTGTTTGGCTATGTTACCACTTTTGCTCAACCCCTCTTATAGCGTTGCTAGTTGCAGGTGAAGATGAAGTTTGTTCCATGTTGGAACATGGATATGTTGGGATATCACAATATCTCTGATTTAATTAATGCATCTATATACTTGGTAAAGGGTGGAAGGCTCGGCCTTATGCCTGGTGTTTTGTTCCACTCTTGCCGCCCTAGTTTCCGTCATACCGGTGATATGTTCCTTGATTTTGCGTTCCTTACGCGGTTGGGTGATTTATGGGACCCCCTTGACAGTTCGCTTTGAATAAAACTCCTCCAGCAAGGCCCAACCTTGGTTTTACCATTTGCCTACCTAAGCCTTTTCCCTTGGGTTCTGTAGACTCAAGGGTCATCTTTATTTTAAACCCCCGGGCCAGTGCTCCTCTGAGTGTTGGTCCAACCTGTCAGCCGCCGGTGGCCACCAGGGGCAACTCTGGCTCGCCTACCGGAAGTTTGAACAATCTGGTGTGCCCTGAGAACGAGATATGTGCAGCTCCTATCAGGATTTGTCGGCACATTCGGGTGGCTTTGCTGGTCTTGTTTTACCATTGTCGAAATGTCTTGTAAACCGGGATTCCGAGACTGATCGGGTCTTCCCGGGAGAAGGAATATCCTTCGTTGACCGTGAGAGCTTATAATGGGCTAAGTTGGGACACCCCTGCAGGGTATAAACTTTCGAGAGCCGTGCCCGCGGTTATGTGGCAGATGGGAATTTGTTAATATCCGGTTGTAGAGAACTTGACACTTGACTTAATTAAAATACATCAACCGCGTGTGTAGCCGTGATGGTCTCTTCTCGGCGGAGTCCGGGAAGTGAACACGGTTTTTGGGTTATGTTTGACGTAAGTAGGAGTTCAGGATCACTTCTTGATCATTACTAGTTGACGACCGTTCCGTTGCTCCTCTTCTCGCTCTTATTTGCGTATGTTAGCCACCATATATGCTTAGTGCTTGCTGCAGCTCCACCTCACTACCTTCTCCTACCCATAAGCTTAAATAGTCTTGATCTCGCGGGTGTGAGATTGTTGAGTCCTCGTGACTCACCAGATACTTCCAAACAGTTGTAGGTGCCGATGATACCAGTGCAGGTGATGCAACCGAGCTCAAGTGGGAGTTTGACGAGGACCTTGGTCGTTACTATGTTTCATTTCCTGATGATCAGTAGTGGAGCCCAGTTGGGGACGATCAGGGATCTAGCAGTTGGGTTATCTTCTTTTCTTTTGGCTTTGACCGTAGTCGGTCTATGTGTGTACTCTGATTGATGTATGATTTATTTAAGTATTGTGTGAAGTGGCGATTGTAAGCCCACTCTCTTTATCCCATTCTTGTTCATTACATGGGATTGTGTGAAGATGACCCTTCTTGTGACAAAACCTACAATGCGGTTATGCCTCTAAGTCGTGCCTCGACACGTGGGAGATATAGCCGCATCGTGGGTGTTACAAGTTGGTAATCAGAGCCATCCCCGACTTAGGAGCCCCCTGCTTGATCGAATCGCTGGTGTTGTTGAGTCTAGAACAAAAATGTTTTGAGTCTTAGGATTATATATATCGGAGAGTAGGATTCTTTTTACTCCTCAGTCCCTTCATCGCTCTGGTGAGGCCTCCTGACGTAGAAGTTTTGACTTTTCTCTCCTCAAATTTCACTAACAAAAATTTTAGGATCACGCGGGTATCTTGGAATCGTTCCGATGGTTTTGTGACGAGAACATTGTTCTTGGTGCCTCCTGACATTTAGGGGTTGTGGCAGTGTCCCGGGGAGTTGAGCTCCGAGGTGTTGTCGTCACAAATTTTTCGTTGCAGTTCTGGAATACCTGAGTTTCGCCGACATCGAAAATCTCTTTTATGCAGTTGTTGGTGAGATCACCTCGACGCCACCCAGTACTGGGGCGGGAGTTCGGGAGTATTGCGATAGCTCGTATAACGGATGCTTTTCGAAGGTTGAGGTACACGATTTTCGGAGTTTTCTTGGTTATGTGTTGACGGATGGATACAACTGGATCTAGGGATTGTTAGTTTGGGTCAGATATATTGCGTCCCCTGTATCCCCAACACCTGATTGCATAACTAGAAAGTTCCGGGAGTTTATAAGTGGGAATTCAAGTAGCTCTTAGATTATCTTTCCAACAGACACATGATACGATATGGGATCTATCATATGTTTGTTTTCGGCTTATTCTGCGACCCAATCCTTTGTTTTGTTTTAAGTTGTGGTATTCGAGTTGCTTCGAAGTCAAGTGTTGATTCCATACCTTTCCTAAGCGGTGTTCTCATACTTCTATGTGAATACCAATCCTTCTTGATCATCGAGATTGTCATGCCAATTCTTTCCAACCGGTGTGCTTCTCTCCAAGTAAATCCGATCATTCCAACATTCGCAAGATCAATTCTAAGTTTTCTCAACAGTATCCATTCCATCTGCCCAAGTTTCCTTTGTTTTCCCGCCCTCCCACCCTTTTCTTCAAGGACTCAGATTTCTTAATCAAGTATCCTTTTTATTGATGCGAAGACTCTTCATTCTTTTCTTTCAATGTTCTTATCCGGTGATTTCCCATGAAGATACTAACGGAGCTTCAAGTTTATTATTCTTCGTTCTTTTTCTTCTCCGATGGACTCAATCAAGCTTTCAGTGTTGATCGTATTCTTTTCCTCGTTTCAAATGCTTTCTCATGTCGGTGCATATCTTTATCATCCACCTCTTGCTATTCATGTTATCTGGAGTGCTGAAGATATCTGAGAAGATTCGCATTTCCATTCCCAATCCGTTCAAGCTATCTCGAGGTTGTTATCTCTTTTGAGCCATTTAATTCAACCGGCGCAATCTTTCTTTTAAATCATTCCAATGTTGTTTCTTTTGAGTGGACCCTAACCCACAGGTCTTTTTCCAGGATCTTACCTGACTCTTCTAATTTTCCCGGAGCTTCTAAAATTCTTTTCAAAGTTTGACGTAAGAATGAATTATCATCAGTCATATGTCTTTCTCCAAGATCTTTCAAATTCTTTTCATCGTTCGTTCAATCTTTCTAATTGTCATTCCAGAGTGCCTCGACAATTCATGGTGGTGTTTCTCATCATCATTCTCAACATTTGAAGACCGAAGAAGGATTTCTCCTAAATCTTGTCCATTCTCTTGAAGATTCATAGTTCTAGCTTTATGCCATCCTCTCATAATTGTTTTCTATTGCGAGAATTCTTTTCATACCCATCCGGAGCATTTCATGAGTTGTTTCCATTTTTTTCCTCCGAAGCCCATCATTTCATAATTCCTCATTCTCAGCTTTTAGCTCCCGTTCTCCAAATCTTACCGGTGCATCATTCAAGTATTCTCTAATCAGCTCGTGATCTCTTCGTTCTCACGTATTTATATTCTGTCAAGTATCTTTATTCATTTTCTAACTCTTCCCGGCGATTCGTTCTCTTTTCTTCGTTCGTTTTCAATTCTTACGGTGGTTTGTTCAAGATTTCTCTTCCTTCGTCATCGTATCAACTCATTCGTTGTTCAAATCCTACCGGTGGTTCGATGAAGACCTTCCCAAGTTTGCGCAATATCTATCTTAATCTTTTCTACGAGAATAAGTAGTATGCAAAATCTGTTGCTTGTCATCAATCTAAATTGGTGAAGGCTAAGCATAATGTAATTCTTATTCTTGTTTCATCCAAGTGATTAATTCCTTATTCCGGAGATTCATCAAAATTCTTGATCTCATCTGTTCATTTTTCTTTCCGGAGCTCCAAGTTATTTCAATTATATCATTTCAAAGCTTCATCTAATCATTGCAAGGCTTCTCCCGAAGTTTTTTTCAACTTTCCCTTTCGTTTGATCATTCTTTTATTATCGGAGTTCTTCATGGAGGATCAACATGGTGGCTCATCAAGGATTCCTTTCATTCTTCAATTGTTCTTCAAGAATTCTCTCAAAGTTATGATCCGCCAAGCTATACTCAAAGATAAACATGGTGTTCTACACATGTTTTGTTTTGAGGAGTTCAAGCATTCTTCATCTTGCATTCCGAAGTGCAATTCTCTCTATCTTATCTTTCGAGATGGTGTTATATCATTCTTGACAATCCCCCTTCATGGTTCATGATTCACAAGTTGTCCGGAATGACATATTTTAAAACCATCAATTTCAATTCGTTCACGAGATCTTTTCAATCCTTTAATCTCTTTGTTGGAGTTATCTTGTGTCATATTTCACATAAAGCCTTCCCTAAGGAATGTTGCTATTATGGTGCTTATCAATGATCCAAGTTTTCTCCTATCCTCTTGGTGAAAGAAGTTTTTCATCTCATTGGTGTTATCAATTATATTAGTTGTTTCCGTAGTGGCAGAATTTTGCCTCTATCTTGAGAAGTTTTCTACAAGCCCACTACAAGCTTATTCGTTTCGTTGTTGGTTTTTCCAACAACTCCGTTCTAACCTTCTTGGAAGGGTGCTTTCCAAGATCATTGGTGGCAGAAGTTGGCATTTTCTTCTCCATTCCTTTATTCCAATGATCTATCTTCTATTTTTTTTCTTCTGGAGGCATGGTGATGTTGCTCTCTTCGCTCATCATCTCGAATTGTGAGGATCGTGTTCTTTTCTTACTTATCCATTTAACCGGAGTGTTGTGTCTACCATTCCTCTTTTAACCGGAGTCTCATCCAAGTGCTTTCATTTTGCCAAGTTCATATTCTATCCCTTCCATTTTCCAACCGGAGCGTTATCATAATTGATCCTTATCGTTCGTTGTACATCTCGTTTCAACCGGAGTGTTTGCATGTACTTCTCGTCCATTGTTCTCATCATTCATAGCTTTGCAAACTCCAAGGTTCACATGGTGTTCCTTGTTTCTCTTTTCTACCGGTGTGCTTTCATATTCCTTTTGATCCGTTAAGCTCTTGTTTCATATTCTTCAACCTACAAAGGTTCTCGCAATGTTCCTTGCTCCTCTTTGATAACGGAGTGTTTTCAATCTCGTTCATCTCCCTTGTATTCTCTCTTTTCGTTCGTTCAATGTCTCAAGGTTCATGGTTTCACTCGTTTGTCAAAGAAGCAACTTAGCTTTACCTCTTCTCTTCCTCTTCCGTTTTTTTTTCCGGTGCCGTCCTTAGATCTCGGGACAAGATCCTCTTGTAGTGGTGGAGTGTTGTAACGCCCCGAGACCGACGCTCCAGACGCCTTCCATGTTTTGTGTGTCGGCTGTGTTATTTATTTGTTTGTTGCATTCATCATGTCATCATCGCATTGCATCCGCATGTTTTCAAAAAACTTGCATCCGCTCATAGTTGTCGCGTCCCCCCTTGCTTTCGTTGACCGTTTCGAGACCAACCACACTTGCAACGTTGCTCCTCATTTTCTCTCTTGTCTTCTCCGGGGCCTTTTTTCAGACACTTTGTCTTTGTCGACCCCTCTCAGACCACCCCTCGCGCGCGTCCGAAAATTGTCCCGAACCCGACCCGGGTTGTTGTTAACGATGGGTCCGGATCATCCCCTAACATCCCGAAAGTATCTTCGGTTCTTTATTGGACTCTCCCTAGCCTATTTTTTTCGTCCGCCCGATTATGATCGGAGGGAGAAGATAGCCCCTAACCTAACCCACTCGCTATATATACTAGTCTAAACCGAGACCAAATCCCTAATTACTAGGGATCCTCCTAGCCGCCGCCGCCACTCTCTCCCGCATCTTCCTCGGGATCCCCCCGATCCACCCACCTGCCCATCTCCTTCCGCGCCCAGCCACTGCTCTCCGTCGATCCATCCATCCAACCAGTAGCCACCCGCAAGGCCACCACCACCTCACCTCCCTTGACCTCCATCGCCCGCGCCGCCGGAGCAAGCTCCACCGGCGACCAGACCCACCTCGTCTCGCGGCCTCCTCTGCTTCTCCTCGAGCCCGCAGCAACAGCCCAACCCCGAGCCTCCCCACGCCAGCGCGTCTCCTCCTCCTCTGCTCCGGTCGTCCTCGCCGTTTTCCAGACGCCCGAGGCCATGCCTCCTCTCCCTCCTTGGCTCGATCCCAGAGGCAGCCACCGCCTTGCCGTTCCCCTGCCTTGGCCTCGCGACCCCGCGCCTCCCTCCTGCAGCCCGTGCAAGCCACCAGGAGGCGGGCACCCGTGCTGCACAGGAGCTCCTCACCGCCCGGATCCGTTCCCCAGGTCGTCGGACCTCCCTGCAAGCGTCGCCGGCGGCGGCCACAGGTCCAGCGCCATGCCCCGGCTCCTTCCCTCGTTCTTCTTCCTCCCTCTGTATTCATCTCTCTCTCTCCGGGCTCTCTCTCTCCATTGGACAGGATCCGCCAGCTCTCGTCCTCAGGGAACTCGCCGGAGCTCCCATGGCCGACGCCTCAAGCTCGTCTCCGCCGATCTCCACCACCGCTGCCCTGATCCGGTCGCTCCGCCTTGGATCCGGCTGGATCCCCCTTGCCTTCGCCGTCTCCCGCAAGTTCTAGGGCGCCGCTGCTCTGCTTCTTGTCGAGCAAAGGATGGCGCCTCTGCCTCGACACCTCGCCCGTCACCGTTGACCGCGTCCGCGTGGGCTGCATCCCCGCGGCCCAGATCCGCCGGCCCACCGCTCTGCTTCCCCTTCGGCCTGTTGGCCCAATGTGAGCAGCCGCCTCCTGTGCACTGTTGGCCTAGCCGGATTCGGCCCGATTCATGTTTTTTTTTCGCGGAACGATTTTAGCTATTTATCTAGAGACTGCCAGTTTTGCAGAAAAGTCCCTCTAGATCATGCATTTAATAACTCACAAATGGTGCATGGGATTAAAATGATTTAAATATGAAAAGTTCTTAGAATTTTGTCTAGTTTCATAATATGCCACTTTCATCCATGTTTAAGATGTTTAACCTTTCTGTTTGTTTGATTTTGCGTAAATGCCATGTTAAAATGATTTATTTCATAACTAATTAACCGTAGATCCGAATTTAATAAACTTTATATGTAAATGGGGTAGAAAAATGCCTAGTTTAACATGGTGCTCTTTATTTTGCTGTTTAACAACATTAAAATTGTGTTTAGGGCAGAACAGTACCAAATCTAAAATATGTACATGAGGTTTTTCCGGAATTGTTGTTTGTTGTTTCCGGCCTCATTTAAACTTGCCTAGATAGGTAGTTTTATTATGCTTCACATATTGCCATGTTTAACAACATTTAATATTGTTGGGTACATAAACGGGAGAGAACTAAATAATTGATGTGGTGTTTTGTCAATATGCAACTCGTTGCATATTGAGCTCCACTGAATTTGTAGTATTGTTTGTTGCATTTTGCCATGCCATGCCTCATTAAATCGGACATGCATCATACTTGTTTGTGCATCATGCCATGTGTATGTGGTGGTTGTTTACTATGTTGTTTGTTTCTTTCCGGGTTGCTTCTCTCGTTAGCTTCGGTTTCGTTCCGGAGTTGTGAGGATTCGTTCGACTATGTCCGTTTGTCTTCTTCATGGACTCCTTCTTCTTCCTAGCGGGATTTCAGGCAAGATGACCATTACCCTCGATATCACTTCTATCTTTGCTTTGCTAGTTGTTCATTCTATCGCTATGCTTGCGCTTCCTACCACTTGTTTATCAAGCCTCCCAAATTGCCATGTCAGCCTCTAACCTTTTCACCATTCCTAGCAAACCGTTGTTTGGCTATGTTACCGCTTTTGCTCAGCCCCTCTTATAGCGTTGCTAGTTGCAGGTGAAGATGAAGTTTGTTCCATGTTGGAACATGGATATGTTGGGATATCACAATATCTCTTATTTAATTAATGCATCTATATACTTGGTAAAGGGTGGAAGGCTCGGCCTTATGCCTGGTGTTTTGTTCCACTCTTGTCGCCCTAGTTTCCGTCATACCGGTGTTATGTTCCTTGATTTTGCGTTCCTTATGCGGTTGGGTGATTTATGGGACCCCCTTGACAGTTCGCTTTGAATAAAACTCCTCCAGCAAGGCCCAACCTTGGTTTTACCATTTGCCTACCTAAGCCTTTTTCCCTTGGGTTCTGCAGACTCAAGGGTCATCTTTATTTTAAACCCCCGGGCCAGTGCTCCTCTGAGTGTTGGTCCAACCTGTCAGCCACCGGTGGCCACCAGGGGCAACTCTGGGCTCGCCTACCGGAAGTTTGGACAATCCGGTGTGCCCTGAGAACGAGATATGTGCAGCTCCTATCAGGATTTGTCGGCACATTCGGGCGGCTTTGCTGGTCTTGTTTTACCATTGTCGAAATGTCTTGTAAACCGGGATTCCGAGACTGATCGGGTCTTCCCGGGAGAAGGAATATCCTTCGTTGACCATGAGAGCTTATAATGGGCTAAGTTGGGACACCCCTGCAGGGTATAAACTTTCGAGAGCCGTGCCCGCGGTTATGTGGAAGATGGGAATTTGTTAATATCCGGTTGTAGAGAACTTGACACTTGACTTAATTAAAATACATCAACCGCGTGTGTAGCCGTGATGGTCTCTTCTCGGCGGAGTCCGGGAAGTGAACACGGTTTTTGGGTTATGTTTGACGTACGTAGGAGTTCAGGATCACTTCTTGATCATTACTAGTTGACGACCGTTCCGTTGCTCCTCTTCTCGCTCTTATTTGCGTATGTTAGCCACCATATATGCTTAGTGCTTGCTGCAGCTCCACCTCACTACCTTCTCCTACCCATAAGCTTAAATAGTCTTGATCTCGCGGGTGTGAGATTGTTGAGTCCTCGTGACTCACCAGATACTTCCAAATAGTTGCAGGTGCCGATGATACCAGTGCAGGTGATGCAACCGAGCTCAAGTGGGAGTCCGACGAGGACCTTGGTCGTTATTATGTTTCGTTTCCTGATGATCAGTAGTGGAGCCCAGTTGGGGACGATCAGGGATCTAGCAGTTGGGTTATCTTCTTTTCTTTTGGCTTTGACCGTAGTCGGTCTATGTGTGTACTCTGATTGATGTATGATTTATTTAAGTATTGTGTGAAGTGGCGATTGTAAGCCAACTCTCTTTATCCCATTCTTGTTCATTACATGGGATTGTGTGAAGATGACCCTTCTTGCGACAAAACCTACAATGCGGTTATGCCTCTAAGTCGTGCCTCGACACGTGGGAGATATAGCCGCATCGTGGGTGTTACATCCTGCTCCTCCAAAGTCCTCAGCTGCTCCGACCAAATCCTCAGCACATGTGCATCTTGCAACGTGCCAAAGGACTACATGCATCTCTATTGCCTCAGGAGCTTCAGCTAGTTCCTCAGCTGCACCAAATTCTTCAACAGGACCCTCTCTACTGAAGACAGAGACCACTGCTGGACGAGACTCTCGCCCAAGTCCTCACAAGAAGCAGGTCGCCTACCAAGTGTCGTCTGAAGAAGACGAAGCTGATGATGAAGAACTTGCTGAAATCATCAGAGATAGGCAAGTCAGGGCCGCTAGAGCCAAGGGCACAAATGTGCCTCTGCTTTTGGATCCAAAGTTGATCCTCGATTACATTGATCTCTGGCACAAGGACCCAAACACTCCTATGCCTGACTTCAAGCTGACTCCTGGCCAAAGTCATATGCTGACTGCCTTCATCCAAGAAGAGAAATGGAAATTTGAGAAGGCCAGGCAGCTCAAGAAAGCGCAGTACAGGAAGGAGAAATTCCTGAAGAACAACGTTGTCACTATGACAACTGATGAACTTGTGAAGATCCAGTCTGAAATCAAAGTTCTCAGCGATGATTTCAATGCTTACTATGCTGATTGGAAAGGAGCCAAGGTCAGGTTTGTTAAACTGACTGAGAAGTTCACCTCCAATGTTGCAGCCCCATCGCAACAAGAAATTCCTCAGACTGAAGCATCTGCTCAGCCAACTAAAGAACATGCCAGCACCGCTGATGACATTCAGGCTGCTGAAGAAAATGTGAGTTCCAGGGCTGATGACTGCATTCCAGCCGCTGATGAAATTGCCAGGGCATCCACTAGTGGTGCGCCTGAAGAAAATGAAGAGGTCAGGGCAACTGCATCAGTTGTGCCTGAAGAAAATCAACCACATTCCTCTGCTCGTCCTGCGCCTACCCCAACTCCAATTCTTCCATCTGCATCAGATGTGAAGAAGACCAAGGTTACAGAGCATGCAGCAGTGAAGAAAAGGAAAGCATCAGCTCCTTCAGATTCTTCAGCACCGAAGAAGATGAAGAAATTGACAAGCTCATTTGCTAATCCAATTGATGTTGTTCCTGTCTCCTCCATGCCATCAAAGGAAATCGTCCCTTTTGATGAAGAATATGTGATCCCTAGCGGATCTGATGAAGAAAATCCTTCTGCTGCTTCGTCAGAGCAGATGGATGAAGAAATTGAAGTGGATAAAATCCCTTCAACCCCCACAGTTTCCTCGCCTATGCCTCAGTTTACTGCTGAAGAGGCTGGCGTTGAAGAAATGGAAGATGAAGATGTGGACATTGGTTGTACCACACCAGTGATGAATGATGACTTTTGGGAAAGTCAGCACCCCAACTCTCCACTCTCCACACCATTGCAACAAATTCCTCAGTCCCCAGCAACTACAGTTCAAATGGGATCTGATGAAGCTCGTGAAGAAATTCCAGCCACTAGTGCTGAAGAAAATGAAAATGAAGAATTGAAGACCCATGCTGCCACTAAAGAGGAACCAGAAATTCCTCAGCCTGAAGAACCTGAGATTGCGATTCCTGAGGTTGTAATGCAACTGACTGACACTCCTCTGCCCAAGCCAAAGGATCCATTCTCAAGGAAGAAAAAATTCAAGGCTAATGATTTCTTCGGCGAGCACGTATTCTTCACTGATTACAACCCCAATGACTCTGCTCGCATTAGGAAGAGGCGTTTCTGGACTGCCAGCCAGGCAAATTTTTATTCCTCAGTGCTGTTCAACAAAGACAAGTCTTCGATCACGAGCACATTCCTCACGTGGATATGGAATCTCTGTCGTGCTTTGTGCCAGTCCTCAGTGTTCTTTACGACACTGGACTGTTAAATTTCTGCACTGATATATGTGATTGGAATGAAGAGCTCATTCTTCAATTTTATGCAACTCTGCACATCACCGGAGACTCTGAAGATGTGAATTCATGGGTGTTGGACTGGATGTCTGAAAATACTCACTACAAAGCACCAGCTACTGAATTGCTTCGTGCTTTGCCTCTCAGTCCTCCCCTTGAAGCTGCTCGTTGCGTCTACAGTGAACCTGAGCTTACAGATCACTATATGCAAGTGCTGATGAAGCCATTGAAGCCAGGTCAGGCCCCAAGAACTAAATTCCTTCTGAAGGAATTGTTATATGTGCCTCGGATTGTCTATCGCATTCTGACGAAGACATTGAGTCATATCAAGGGCCACGACTCGAATGAAGAAGAAGTCGTTGGCATCATGAAGAATCTTCTTTTCAATATCATTCATGGTGTTCCCGTCAACTTCCATGATTTCTTCATGAGGACTCTGGCCAATGTCGCAATGTCACCGTTTGAGTTGAAGCCTTATCCTCCGTGGATTATGAGATTCATCAGAACAAGGTCTTCACTCAACTACAAAGCTGATACACTGAACCATTGCAGCTACTTGCCCCCGATTGAAGTCCTCAAATGGACATTTTCCTCAGCTGATGAAAAGGGCAAGGCTACTGCTGTTATTGATGAAGGCATTCGTCCATTGGATGGTCAATTTTGCAAGGCTGCATCCTACTCCACCAATGATAACTCTGCCACCCATGACTCTGCCGCCAACGCAACCAAGCCAAATCCTCAAGGCACAGCTCCCAGGGTGATGACTGACCGTGAGCTTCTCCTCAGTCTTCACCAGAAGGTTGATCGCAATCACAAATGGGTCAAGCGTCAGTTTGGTTCAATTCTTCACAACATGACTGCTACCCACAATGCATTGAAGAAAAACCATTACTACCTTCATGAAACCCTCAATCGCACCTGGGTTGTTCTGTCTCACATTTACAGCGAAGAAGATCTGAAGAAAATGGGTCTCAAGGAAGATTTTGACTGGTCTGCTCCTCCACCGAAGAAATACAAGAAGGTCAAGGTTCCGTCCTTGGTGGCCAGCTCCTATTCTTCATCGCGTGACACTGACGAGCATGAAGACTTGGACGACACTGCGGCAGGCCCTACATCAACAAATGACCCCAACAACACTGGCGCTCCTTCATCAACTTGATATTCTTCAGGGGCGTTAGTCCTCATTTTCGAACCTTTTGGTCATTCGATGACAAAGGGGGAGAAATTTGAGTTAGTCCTCAAGCGGGTCTATCTTTTATGGGCGTTTTTTTTCTAAGTTACAACTCTTGTTCTTCTGATGACTTTGTTGGATCGAGTTGTAAACTTAAAACTCTATGGTGGCCTGATACTTTTGCTGTTTCTTCTGCATGCTTATTCCTCGTTAATGTTATTGCACGCATGCTGAATTACATTAGTCACCATATTTCATCATGCATTTCAAATTCTTCATTTATTATGTCAAATGCGTGTATGAATTACAAGATATAGGGGGAGTTCTCCATGATTCTACTCTTCAAGTGTGCATTGCTTCAAAAGCAAATTCCTCACTATGCACATCTTCAGGGGGAGTTCTTCTATATCTTGCAATAAAATTCCTCAATATCAGTATTTACACTTCATATGTTTATCCCCGTTGAAAACTTAACCTATATTGTCATCAATCACCAAAAAGGGGGAGATTGTAAGTGCATCTAGTGCCCCTTAGTGATTTTGGTGTATTGAAGACTTATAGGTTAAGGGACTAATGTGTTTATGAGTGTACACAAGTCTATAAGTCTATGAGGAGTTTGATATTTACAGAGAAAGTCGACCCCTAAAAATGAAGTTCTTCGACTGAAGACTTTGGATTTCTGAAGGCTTTCTGAAGACTTTGAAAGTGAATAAATTGGTGTGACCTTGAAGACTTGGTATTCATTTGAGGAACATGAAGCGTGAAGACTTTTGTTTTCGTAGTTTCATTTTCTCTTTCTTGAGTCATAGGAAACACCGTACTGTTAAAGGGGGTCGAGGAAATACTAAGGAAAAATTTCCATTTGATGCTCAACTCAAAATCCTACACCTACCAATCCCTTCGAGTGAAGCCATTGGAAATCTCATACAGTTCAGTCATATTCTTCAGCGACAGAGACGAAGTTCTTCTGGTCTCTGAGGAATTTGTTCTGACTGAGGAGTTAGGAATTCGCCAGTGCGGATTGCCTACACAGTGAGGAACATGATAGCCCTGAAGAATTTGATACTCAAATTTCCGACCGTTGTTGTGCTATGCGCCAGCTGTCCCAAAATATCTACTCACCTAATGGTCATATCATTGAAGGGCATTTATGTCTTATCATGTCGGGCTGCTCCCTAGGCTATAAATAGCCGCCCCCTACAACCACTAGCTGGTTGGCTGCTCCGAGAGAAACTGACACTTGTCATTTGAGAGCATCCCATCCTCCGAGGACTTTGAGCGAAAATCATCAAGTGAGGAAAACCCAAACCCAAACACCTACAAACCCAAAGTGATTGAGCATCACTGAAGAGATTGATCCTGCGTGGATCCGACGCTTGTTACCTTTGAAGATTGTGCTTCTTCCAGACGGTTAGGCGTCATGGTCTAGAGCATCCAAGAGGAATTGTGGATCGCCGAGTGACCGAGTTTGTGAAGGTTCGGAAGCCACCTGAAGACTTACCTCGAATGATTGGGCGAGGTCTGTGTGACCTTAGCTCAAGGAGAATACGGTGAGGACTGTGTGTCCTCAGGTTTAAATACCTAGCCGCTCCAACCAGATGTACAACCGAGACAGCAGTTGGAACTGGTCTACCAAATCATTATCTTCACCAAGCCAGCTGGTTCTATTTTGTCAACTCTTTCATTTCCTCATAACTGTGTTATGCACTTGTTCATATCTGTGTTGGAAGACTTTGACTGAAGACTTTCTCAATTTCCTCAGTTCAATTTCTTCAGTCTGTTTGTCTTCATCTTGTGTTATCATGTGTTTACGCTTTCTGTACTCTGTGCTTGTCTTCATTTAATCATGATGACCATGCTTGTGTTCTGCTATGCATACTTTTGAGTACTTATTCCGCTGCAAGTAGTTCTTTGCTAAGGAATTTCCTCACTGGCAAATTCCTCAGTGAAGAATTCGTAAAAATCGCCTATTCACCCCCCCTCTAGTCGATATAACGCACTTTCATAAAGAACTCACATAATTATTGCAAAAATCTACAAGTCATCAAAACCAAGCACTACGCGCATGCTCCTAGGGGGATAGATTGGTAGGAAAAGACCATCGCTCGTCCCCGACCACCACTCGTAAGGAAGGCAATCAAAGAACACCTCATGCTTCAAATTTGTCACACAACGGTTACCATATGTGCATGCTATGGGACTTGCAAACATCAACACAAGTATTTCTCAATTTCACAATTACTCAACTAGCACAACTCTAATATCACCATCTTTATATCTCAAAACAATTATCAAGTATCAAACTTCACATAGTATTCAATGCACTTTATATGAACGTTTTTATTATACCCATCTTGGATGCCTATCACATTAGGACTAGTTTTATAACCAAAGAAAATTACCATGTTGTTCTAAAAGACTCTCAAAATAATATAAGTGAAGCCTGAGAGATCAATAATTTCTATAAAATAAAACCACCACCGTGCTCTAAAAAGATATAGGTGAAGCACTAGAGCAAACGGCAAACTACTCCGAAAAATATAAGTGGAGATCAATGAGTAGTTGAATAATTATGTAACTATGTGAAGACCCTCTAACATTTAAGAATTTCAGATCTTGGTATTTTATTCAAACAGCAAGCAAAACAAAAGAAAAATAAAATGACGCTCCAAGCAAAACACATATCATGTGGTGAATAAAAATATAGCTCCAAGTAAAGTTACCGATGAACGAAGACGAAAGAGGGGATGCCTTCCGGGGCATCCCCAAGCTTAGGCTCTTGGTTGTCCTTGAATATTACCTTGGGGTGCCTTGGGTATCCCAATCTTAGTCTCTTGCCACTCCTTATTCCATAGTCCATCGAATCTTTACCCAAAACTTGAAAGCTTCACAACACAAAACTCAACAGAAAACTCGTAAGCTCCGTTAGTATAAGAAAATAAAACCACAACTTAGGTACTGTTGTGAACTCATTCTAAATTCATATTGCTGTAATATCTACTGTATTCCAACTTCCCTATGGTTCATGCCCTCCGATACTACTCATAGATTCATCAAAATAAGCAAACAACACACGAAAAACAGAATCTGTCAAAAACAGAATAGTCTGTAGCAATCTGGTTTGTTCGAATACTTCTAGAACTCCAAAAATTCTGAAAAACTAGGACTACCTGGATAATTTGTATGTTGATCTTCGTCAAAGCGAATTAGCATTTTATCACATTATGGTGAATTTTAACAATTATTTTCATGAGCACAAAGTTTCTGTCTTTTTCAGCAAGATCAAACAACTATCACCCAAGAAGATCCTATTGGTTCTACTTGGCACAAACACTAATTAAAACATAAAACCACATCAACCCGAGGCTAGATAGATTATTAATTACTAAACATGAGCAAAAGACAAATAACAAAAATAAAATTGGGTTGTCTCCCAACAAGCGCTTTTCTTTAATGCCTTTTAGCTAGGCATGATGATTTCAATGATGCTCGCATAAAAGATAAGAATTGCAACATAAAGAGAGCATCATGAAGCATATTACTAACACATTTAAGTCGAACCCACTTCCTATGCATAGAGATTTTGTGAGCAAACAACTTATGGGAACAATAATCAACTAGCATAGGAAGGCAAAACAAGCATAACTTTAAAACTTTAAGCACATAGAGAGGAAACTTGATATTATTGCGATTCCTACAATCATATATTACTCCCTCATAATAATTTTTAGTAGCATCATGAATAGATTCAACAATATAACCATCACATAAAGCATTCTTTTCATGATCTACAAGCATAGAATTTTTATTACTCTCCACATAAGCAAATTTCTTCTCATGAATAATAGTGGGAGCAAACTCAACAAAATAATTATCATGTGAGGCATAATCCAATTGAAAACTAAAATCATGATGACAAGTTTCATGGTTATCATTATTCTTTATAGCATACATGGCATCACAATAATCATCATAGATAGCAACTTTGTTCTTATAATCAATTGGAACCTCTTCCGAAATAGTGGATTCATCACTAAATAAAGTCATGACCTCTCCAAATCCACTTTCATAATTATCACAATAATATTCAACACCCTCCAAAATAGTGGGATCATTACTTCCTAAAGTTGATACTCTTCCAAACCCACTTTCATCAATATAATCATCATAAATAGGAGGCATGCTATCATCATAATAAATTTGCTCATCAAAACTTGGGGGACAAAAAATATCATCTTCGTCAAACATAGCATCCCCAAGCTTGTGTCTTTGCATATCATCAACATCATGGGTATTCAAAGAATTCATACTAACAACATTGCAATCATGCTCATCATTCACATATTTTGTGCCAAGCATTCTATGTAATTCTTCTTCTAGTACTTGAGCACAATTTTCCTTCCCATCATTTTCACGAAAGACATTAAAAAGATGAAGCATATGAGGCACCCTTAATTCCATTATTTTGTAGTTTTCTTTTATAGACTAAACTAGTGATAAAAGAAGAAACTAAAAGATTTGATTGCAAGATCTAAAGATATACCTTCAAGCACTCACCTCCCCGGCAACGGCGCCAGAAAAGAGCTTGATGTCTACTACACAACCTTCTTCTTGTAGACGTTGTTGGGCCTACAAGTGCAGAGGTTTGTAGGACAGTAGCAAATTTCCCTCAAGTGGATGACCTAAGGTTTATCAATCCGTGGGATGCGTAGGATGAAGATAGTCTCTCTCAAGCAACCCTGCAACCAAATAACAAAGAGTCTCTTGTGTCCCCAACACACCCAATACAATGGTAAATTGTATAGGTGCACTAGTTCGGCGAAGAGATGGTGATACAAGTGCAATATGGATGGTAGATATAGGTTTTTGTAATCTGAAAATATAAAAACAGGAAGGTAGCAAGTGATAAAAGTGAGCATAAACGGAATTGCAATGCTAGGAAACAAGGCCTAGGGTTCATAGTTTCACTAGTGCAAGTTCTCTCAACAATAACAACATAACTGGATCATATAACTATCCCTCAACATGCAACAAAGAGTCACTCCAAAGTCACTAATAGCGGAGAACAAACGAAGAGATTATTGTAGGGTATGAAACAACCTCAAAGTTATCCTTTCTGATCGATCTATTCAAGAGTTCGTAGTAAAATAACACGAAGCTATTCTTTCCGTTGGATCTATCCTAGAGTTCGTACTAGAATAACACCTTAAGACACAAATCAACCAAAACCCTAATGTCACCTAGATACTCCTATGTCACCTCAAGTATCCGTGGGCATGATTATACGATATGCGTCACACAATCTCAGATTCATCTATTCAACCAACACAAAGAAATTCAAAGAGTGCCCGAAAGTTTCTACCGAAGAGTCAAGACGAAAACATGTGCCAACCCCTATGCATAAGTTCACAAGGTCACTCAACCCGCAAGTCGATCGCCAAAACATACATCAAGTAGATCATGTGAATATCCCATTGTCACCATAGATAAGCACATGCAAGACATACATCAAGTGTTCTCAAATCCTTAAAGACTCAATCCGATAAGATGACTTCAAAGGGAAACTCAATCCATTACAAGAGAGTAGAGGGGTAGAAACATCATAAGATCCAACTATAATAGCAAAGCTCGTGATACATCAAGATCGTGCCAAATCAAGAACACGAGAGAGAGAGAGAGAGAGATCAAACACATAGCTACTGGTACATACCCTCAGCCTCGAGGGTGAACTACTCCCTCCTCGTCATGTAGAGCGCCGGATGATGAAGATTGCCACTGGTGAGGGATCCCCCTCCGGTAGGGTGCCGGAACAGGGTCCCGATTGGTTTTTGGTGGCTACAGAGGCTTGCGGCAGCGGAACTCCCGATCTCGGTTTCTTTTCGGGGGTTTCTACATTTATAGGGATTTTTGGCGTCGGGAACAAGTCAGGGGGGTCTCCGAGGCGGCCAAGAGGTAGGGGGCGCGCCCCCCACCCTCGTGGGTGCCTCGGGACTCTTCTAGTCCATTTCTGATACTCCGTGGGCTTCTTCTGGTCCAAAAATAATCTCCGTGAAATTTCAGGTCAATTGGACTCCGTTTCCTTTTCCTTTTCTGTGATACTCTAAAACAAGGAAAAAATAGAAACTGACATTGGGCTCTAGGTTAATAGGTTAGTCCCAAAAATCATATAAAATAGCATATAAATGCATATAAAACATCCTCGATGGATAATATAATAGCATGGAACAATCAAAAATTATAGATACGTTGGAGACGTATCAGGGAACCATAATGTCATTGGAACCAAGTGGATATTAAAGAACAAGCAAGATGATCATGGAATTATAGTCCGCAACAAGGCTCGTTTGGTAGCACAGGGCTACTCCCAAGTCGAGGGTATCGACTACGGTGAAACCTTTGCTCCCGTTGCTCGCCTTGAATCTATTTGTTTGTTGATTGCTTATGCTTCTCATCATAATTTCAAGTTGTAACAAATGGATGTGAAGAGTGCTTTTCTTAATGGTCCTATTAATGAGTTGGTGCATGTCAAACAACCCCCCGGGTTCGAGGATCCCTATTTCCCCGATCATGTATACCAACTCGATAAGGCACTCTATGGCCTTAAACAAGCCCCACATGCTTGGTATGACCACCTTACCGAGTTGTTGCAAGATCGTGGGTTTGAAATTGGGAAAATCGACCCCACTCTTTTTACTAAGAAGGTCAAAGGGGAGTTGTTTGTGTGCCAACTATATGTTGATGATATTATCTTTGGTTCCCCTAATAAAGCTTTCAATGAGGAATTTGCCGCTCTCATGACCTCAAAGTTCAAGATGTCTATGATGGGAGAGTTGAAGTTCTTTCTCGGGTTCGAAGTCAAGCAAAGAAGAGAAGGGACCTTCATCAACCAAGCCAAATACACTCAAGACATGCTCAGGAGATTCAAGCTAAGTGATGTCAAGCCAGCTTCCACTCCAATGCCCGTCAAATGCTAACTTGACATAGATCCCAATGGTAAAAGCGGTGGATCAAAAGGTATATCGCTCCATGATTGGCTCCTTGCTTTACCTTTGTGCATCTAGACCGGATATCATGTTGAGTGTGGGAATTTGTGCATGGTTTCAAGCCGCACCGAAGGAAAGCCACTTTGTGGCGGTCAAGCGAATCTTTCGATATTTGGCTCATACCCCAAACTTTGGCTTATGGTACCCAAGAGGAGCAAGCTTCAACCTTGTAGGCTATTCGGACTCCGATTGGGCGGGAGACAAGGTGGATAGGAAATCAACTTCCGGAGGGTGCCAATTCCTTGGTTGCTCTTTGGTGAGTTGGTCTTCTTAGAAGCAAAGTTGTGTGTCTCGCTCGTCCACCGAAGCGGAGTATGTGTCCGCCGGTAGTTGTTGTGCACAACTTCTATGGATGAGGCAAACTTTAAAGGATTTTAGAGGAAAGGCATACGCCCGACTTTATAAATAAAGCCATAAGGCAGGTAGCAACAGCATCACCGAAACGTATCAAACACACCCAAGCCCCAAC
The DNA here is from genome assembly GCF_002575655.3 of Aegilops tauschii subsp. strangulata. Taxonomy (NCBI): domain Eukaryota; kingdom Viridiplantae; phylum Streptophyta; class Magnoliopsida; order Poales; family Poaceae; genus Aegilops; species Aegilops tauschii. Next base: position 396,744,977 of record NC_053037.3, read on the forward strand.
GCTGGGCTAGACAACGAGGATAAAGTCATGGTACATGGCTCCCATGCCAGTACACGGCACGCAGGCCGGAATAGAAGGAACCAACTAAGCTAAAGACTCAGGCCCAAAAGAATCCCTCAAGCATCGTGCTCTTGTCTGCATAACTGAGACGCCGTGGTCCGGATTTTGTCGATCAGCATAGATAGCGCCTCTTGGTCGTCGGCCTTAGTCAATGATTTCCACTGCTGCAGGAAAGCACACGATTTAAATAAGCAGTCAGCCAGTTTAGCCAGAAACACGTGCTCGATAGTAAATTTGTTCCTAGTAGTCCACAGAGACCAGCATAAAGCCCCCAAGCCCACCCAAAAGATCCGTCTAGAAACACCGGAAAGGTTGGATGCCAGGCTGCGTAACTCGGCAAAGGAGGCAGGGGCCCAAGACACATGAAGCCAGTCCCGCACACAACTCCAAATAAGCTTAGCCAGGTGACGGTGAAAAAAGATATGATCTGAGTCTTCCACCTCACCACAAAGAGCACAAAACTGGGAGCCCCGCCCGTTTCTCTTACGAATCTGATCAGCCGAGGGCAGCCGGCCTCGAAAGGCTTGCCACAAGAAATTTTTATCTTAGGGGGAATACGGGCCTTCCAAACTTGGGAAAAACGACTGGTAGGTGTGCCACCAACTAGCTTAGAATAGAGCGACTTAACAGAAAACCGCCCAGAGGCAGAAAGCGGCTAGAGCACCGAGTCCCTGACCGTCGAGAGCGTAGGGAAGAGGGCAGTAAGACGTTGCCAATCTTCAAACTCTACAGGCGACAGAGAACGGCGGAAGGCCAGGTTCCACCCCTGGGAAGCAAGCTTCGCAATAGAAATATTAGGTTCAGAGCAGTAAGAGAAAAGGGTAGGGAAGGTCACCGAGAGAGGTGAATCTCCACACCACCAATCAAGCCAAAACCGAATAGAGGAACCATCCCCAACAACAAACTTAACAAAAGATTGAAAAACAGGTCTAACTTTGACCAGAGACTTCCAAAACTGAGAGCCACCACGCGATAGAGCGAACATCGGGCTTGAGGATGGGAAATATTTAGCCTTAAGGATCAACAGCCAAAGGGGTTGATCCTCAGCACTCATAATCTTCCACCACCATTTAATCATCAAGCATTGGTTCATGATGGAAGTATTGAGAATCCCTACCCCCCCCCCCCAAGGTTTTTGGGCCTGCACATCAATTTCCATTTGACGAAGCGATATTTGCGACGGTTGTCCGCAGCATTCCAGTAAAACGCCCCACGGTGTTTGTCAAAACCAGCATGAATCCCAGCCGACAAGAGAAAGAAGCCCATAAGGAACATGGGGAGGGAGGAGAGACAAGCATTAATTAGGGCCACTTTACCAGCGTTCGTATTATATCTACCCCGCCAGGGAAGGACCCTGTTTCCCACCTTAGTGACTATCGGGGCAAAATCTTTGGCATGTAGCACATCTGGGGAAATAGGCAACCCCAAGTATTTGAACGGATAGGAGCCCTGCTTACAGTTAAGAAGGTGGGCCACTCGCGCGGCTTCCGACTCGTCCACACCAGTCACAACTACTTCGCTCTTGGCAAGTTAATCTTAAGCCCCGACATAGCCTCGAAGCAAAGTAAAATAAATTTGAGGTGGGCAAGGCAGGCCTCATTCATCTCGACCAGAATAATAGTGTTGTCCGCATATTGGAGATGGGTGAGACCATGGGGAATGAGATTAGAGCAAACCGGAGTAATGTGCCCAGTGGCAACCGCCCTAGAAAGGAGGCGAGATAAAGCATCTGCAACGAAATTGAATAGGATGGGAGAGGCAGGATCTCCTTGCCTCAGGCCCCTACCGTTGGCAAAGAATTTGCTAACCTGACCATTAACATTGATGGTAGTGTGGCCTCCCGAGACCAACTGCATAATCCTATGGACGAGGGGCCCCTCGAACCCTTTGGCCAATAAAACTCTACGCAGAAAATGCCAACTCACCGAGTCATAGGCCTTCTCAAAGTCTAATTTTAGAATCACCGCTTTCGACTTACGAATCTTAAGATCATGAATGATTTCATGCAAACAGAGGACCCCGTCTAGAATGAAACGACCCTTGATGAAAGCCGACTAGAAAGGGCTAATGGTACGGTGGGCAATGGGGGAGAGACGAGTGGCTAACCCTTTAGCCGGAAACTTGGCAAAGTTATTAATAAGGGTGATCGGCCTAAATTGCGAGATCAAATCCGCGCCCTTGACTTTAGGAATAAGGGTAATGACAACGTAGTTAAGGCGAGAAATGTCCACCGTACCCAACCAGAACCCTTGGATGATCAAACAAATGAGAGGCCGCAACTGCGGCCAGAATTTTTTGAAGAAGGGGATCGAGAAACCATCAGGGCCGGAAGCAGCCTGCGGGTTAGCCGAGCTAATCACCTGCCAAATCTCATCATCAGATAAGGGAACCATCAGGTCCAAATTTTCGTCTGGAGAGATCTTAGACCCCTCACCCCAAAAGTCAGGACAAAGGCCAAGCCCAGGGTCCGGCTTAGAGCCGAGTAGAGTAGAATAGAAACTAACAATGTGATTCATAATGAGGGACTGGTCAGAAACTCTAACACCGTCAATCAACAGAGTGTCAATGAAACACCTGCGGCGTCTGCCATTCGCGATCGCAAAAAAATAGGCCGTCATAGCATCCCCTTTTAAGGTCCAGTTAAGGGCACCTCGTTGGCACCAGTAAATCTCTGACTGTTGGTGGAGCAGCAGCAGAGCGTCTTCCAGGGAGTAGCGAGAAGCCCACTGAGAAGGTGAGAGCCCAGATGTGTCAGCAGATAGGTCCAAATCCCGGATTTGAGATTCGAGGGACTCCTTGTCTCTACGCAACTTGGCCGCCCTATTCCGAGACCACCCCCTTAAGAATTTACGCAACTCATAAGATAGCTTGTGCCAATCATCCAAGGGGCCAAAGGAGCGGTGAGGAGAGGAGAGAAGATTAGTGATCTTAGAAGCCACCATGTCGCAAAAACCCTCCACAACAAGCCAAGAAGCATCAAACTGGAAACGGGAGGGAGAAACAAGAGAGAGGATACCCACATCCAGGATCAGGGGAACATGATCAGAGCCCACCACAGGCCTAGCCTTAAGCAGCGCGCGAGGAAATAGCGAGTCCCACTGAACAGAAACAAAAACCCTGTCCAGCACCGACCGGACAGGCGAGGATTGATGGTTAGACCAGGTGAAACGTGCCCCCACCCTAGGGAGCTCACGCAGCATGCAGTTACTGATGAAATCATTAAAAGCATTGGCAAGAGGCCAGGAGAAATTAGGGTTATTCTTGTCGGCCGGAGAACGTAACAAATTGAAATCACCCCCAATTAGAAGAGGAATAGAACATGTTTCAATCTTAGTCGATAGTTCGTCCAAAAAGAGAGGAGCAAGCGTGTGATGCGCAGGGCCATAAACCACCATAAATTCCCACAAAGTGTTGAGCTGACGATGATGAACCACACAGCTAGCCCAAAAGATGCCATGATCAAAAGTAATGAAATCAAAAACGCCCCGCTTGGACCCAATCAAGATTCCCCCAGAGTGGCCCGAGGCGGGGAGAAGGTGCCAATCAAACCTATCCATCCCAGCTATCGCAGAGAGTTTAGAAGGGGAAAAGGATCCTTGAACGTTTCGACCAGCCCTAAAATGTCAATATGTTCACCACAAACCAAGTCATGAATCTGGTCACGGCGCCCCCTAGCACCGAAAGCACGAATATTCCAGAATAGAGCTCTCATTTGAAGGAAAGGTTTTTAATACGGAGACTCGATCTGCACGGAGCCCCACAAGGCTTAGATCGCTTGGGACGCCCCACCTTGGCAAGGACCGGGGGGGCCGACGACTGGCCACAACCATTTGTCGCTTCCAGCCCCCCGGCTTGGCCCTGAGCACCAGCAGGACCAGCACCTTTCGCGGCCTTAGCAATGGCAGCCTGGGCTGCCTCATTGGCCCTAATGACAGAAAGAAGGTGAGAAGGGGAGCTCATCCCCGGTATCGCAGCCACCCCAATATCAGACATGATATGCAGCAAGTGATCATCTGACAGAGCTGGTAAAACAAGGCGAACAGGGGAAGCAGGGAGAGATGGTTGGGCAGACGAACCTGAAGGAGGGAGGTCCTTGGCCGCGGCACGCCGCTCCGCCCGCACCGCCACCGAGACGCCAGAGTCGCGCACACGCCGGCCCTTCCGCGCCATGGATGCCGGAGAGTGCAGCACAGGGGAGCACCGAGTCGATGACTCCGGCCCAGGGCCAGACCCCGAGACGGAGCCTAGGTCCTTGTCCAGACACCGAGCCAGACCCGTCGCCGACAGCTTGGAAGTGGAGGAGGCCCGACTCTTAGCCGAAAATTTCCGGACCGAAGACTTCTTCTTCTTCTTAGTTGAGGGCTCGGTGGAGCGCAAGGGGGAAGCTGGAAGATCCTCGATCCCAGAGAAGGAAGGAGACTGCGGGCGAGTAGGCACATTGGAGAAAACTCCAGAGATGGGGGTCCCCTTACCAGCACCAGCGGCACGAGAAGCCAAGTCCTCCTTCTGAGGGTTAGGGGCAGGGGCATTGTCCTTGAGCAGCTCGCGTTCATCCGAATCCAGCTTATCCCATTCAGACTGTGTGAAACGCGGATCAGTTCCTCCACTTGGGTTCTGCCCCCAGCCGACCCATCCCCCTGCGTGGCATCCTTGTCCTGGTCCGAAGGCTTGGAAGGAGGAGGCGGGGGTGGAGGGGGAGCACGGGGTTCTGCACCCTCCACCCGAACCCGAAGTCGCACACCCTCAGGAGAAGGGAAGACATCCACAGAGCCATGAACACAAACGGGGTCGATGCACCAGACATTGAGACGAACCGGGCCAACCTTGCCCAGGGATTCCGAATCCACCTCCACGGGCTTGCCAATGAGCTTACCAAACGTCATCATGAACTCCACAGATCGAAGCCCCACGGGCACGTCGTCAACTAGCACCCAGATCTTGCAAAGCGGGCCCACCGCCTTGGCACCACAAGTAGCTGCTTTGACAGAAACCACAAGCTGGTTGAGGGGGAGGGTAAAATTGGTGCACGAGGAGATCATCCGTAGACAGTCCTTAGAGGGAAAAACCACTGCGAATTCATACTCTGAAAGCTGGCGCACCTGCCAATCCCAGCCACCATCGTCCCAAATTTTCAAGCCATCCAAGAGGGTCTGCGGAGAGATCAGCTGACCACACACCGTGACGATGGCCGCGTTAGAGAGGGACGGCGCAGCCATCACCACAGGAACATCAACATCCAGAGCGAAGAAAGAACATCCGGGAATACCCAAGCCAAACTGGATGAGAGAGGGAATCTTGGTACGGTTACGGCAGTCGACAATGAGATGGCCGTCTGAGCGGCAGATGAGGCAGAAGGGTGGATTAGTGCATCTAGATTGGAAGTGATTCGGGCGGTGGCACACAAAGCAAGTCAGGGTCGGTGAGGGGCCCGAGGAGGCAGGATGCTGGCGAGGAGGGGGAGGCGGTGGCGGCGGCAGGATGCCATCGCCACGGACCGCAGAAGGGGGACCCGAAGCAGGAGGAGGGGGCGCCGATCCCCGGCGTGCGAAGAGGAGGAGCCAGGCCCGAAGCGCGGCCCCGAGCAAGAGGCACCGCCCGCCGCAAACGAGCGGGGAGGGGGCCGAGGCGGAGGGACTGGGCCCCTGGCCGGAGCGGGGCGCGGCGTCGACAAGGAGGAACCACCGCCAGCCGAAGCAGCAGCGCCCTCCCACGGATCCAGCCCCGCGCCAGGGACTGCCGACCCAGATCTGGCCACGGAGCGGTCCGCCCCCGCCTCCCACTCCTCCCGCTCAGAAGGCAGCACGCGCACCGCCCGCTCCGATTCGAGCTTGGACCGCAGCTCCGCCTCATAGGCCAGATCGACCCCATCGCCCGGCGACGCTTCACGGGCACGCTTGCTACCCGAAATGGCCTTGGAGGAGGAACCCCGAGATTTGTCCATGGCGGTCACCTCAGCGAAGGAGAGAAGCAGTGGGGGTGGGGAGGGAGCGAATCTGGAGAACTGGCGAATAGGGCGACGCACCCTGCGGATATCAGCGGCGGACGCCAGAAACCCTAGGAAGGGGGGGAAGCGCCGCGACGCACCCATAAATACCCACAACAGGCCAGGCCAGAGAGGGCCGAGTGGGCCGTAACGGGATCGCAGGCTCGGGAAGGGGGCGGACGCGGAGCAGTGGCCACAACCAACTGCCCCGGGCCCATAGACGAGAGGGGGGGAAAGACACGAGGGACGACAGAGCCGGGGGCCCGGGCGGCCCCGCTCGAGACGATCCAGGCACCGCCAGGCCCACGAGCTCACCAAGGCCCATTTCGACCAAAGAACAGACCGGATCTAGCTTTTGGTCACCGCCCGCCCCCGCACACACCGGCGAAGCCGCCGCCGCCGCCACCGGCCCAGGCCGGCGAGGAGGAGGGCGAATAGGACAAGCGACCGGAGAAGCACCAACACCCAAATCCAACAGGCCACCGGACGGGGAGGAACCGAGGAGACCACACTCAGGAGAGGGCGCCGGGCCCCGTCCCGCACGGCGCCAACGCCGGCCAACGCACCACCACCCAGACGACCCAGAGGGAAACGACACCGGCCGGCCCCTGCCACCCGGAGCAAATTTCCGGACGCGGCCCGGCGCCAGCACGGGCGGGACCATCGAGACCGCACCCGACGAGGCATCCTCCGCCGAGTCAGAATCCGACTCCACCGAGTCGCCCAGCGCCCAGAAATGCGATCCGGGGAAGGACGCCACCGAAGAGGAGCAGGGAGAACCATCCCGACTCGCAGAACACGGGGGGCGGCGGGAGGGAAGGGAGGGGAGGGGGGAGGGGGAGCCATGGGCCACGGCGAGGGCAGGAGGGAGGAGGGGAGCAGCGCGCGAGGGGACGAAGGGGGAGAAGGGAGAGGAGCCATCAAACTTTAAAGGATTACAGTGTCATTTGTGACAAAGTGCCTCTTTGGTGTGACAATGAAAGTGCCATCAAGATTTCTCTCAACCCGGTGCAACACTTCAAGACGAAGCACATTGAGATTCGGTATCACTTCATCCGGGATCACATTAGGCGAGGGGAGATCGATCTCAACTATGTCAACACTCATGATAACCTTGCAGGTATCTTCATGAAGCCCTTGGATGAAGCAAGATTTCGCGAGTTAAGGCATGAGCTAAATATCATTGATTCGAGAAATGTGGCTTGAACCCTTGCACACCCGACCACACTCAACTTGTTATCTTGTTTAGGTGTAGGCATGGACATAGGGGGAGTGTTGTTCTCTCAATGAACTCTCCCTCCCCCCATTATGCATAAATTGATCAACTCTTTCACATTAGCCATTTTTATGGTACTTGTGCTTTAAAGACGAGTTTTGGTCATGGGCCCAAGGATAATTCTTCGCGGTGCCATACCAATTGACTCAAACATAGGTGGCTCCGGCCACCGCCCTCTCTTTGGAGAGGTTGTGTCGCGTGTTTGGTCCTTGTTGTCTCTTGCCTTTCCTTCTTCGTGCCGAGCTCGTGTTTGAGTTCCTCGTGTGTTAGCTCTTGGTGTGTCCTTTCGCTTGAAGGCTGTGTTGCAAAGGCTGTTTTCCTCTTTTGCGAAACTTGCATTTTCTTGGGTTTGCGGTACTACCGTGGCTTGCCACGGTACTACCGCAGGAGCTGCGCACGGTACTACCGCAACCAGCACGGCAGTAATTTTTTACTGCCGCTGGATGAGTGGTACTACCGCCCCGTGTGCGGTACTACCGCAGACGCGAGCGCGTGGGGGTTAAGAGCGGGCAGGGGAGTTCCAACTCCCCCACACCCATTCAACTCTTTTTCCCCACGACGTCTCTCTCTCTCTCCTACCCAAGAACGGCGCTGGAGGACCTCGCCGGATCTCCGTCTCCGGCCGCTCTCCTCGCATTCCGACCGGTGGGATTGATCCCCACCTCGCCCTCTTGCCATGGAACAAGGTTTATCCCCAAATCCCTCTCTCTTTGCTTCGTTGTCTTGTCTTTAGGTTTTTGGGGAGATGCATGTTGTTCTTGAGATTTTAGGCCAAATCTTTGCAAGAGTAGGATGTAGGAGAGTAGTAGTGCGTAGAGATGCTATTTGGTATGTTGCTACTTGGTATTTTTGGTCAACCGTAGTACCGCTCCATTGTCATGGATGCTCCCAGATCTGTTTCGTCTCGGATCTGACTCCGCACTGTACAACCGCACCTCCCGTGCGGTACTACTGCTCTGACCGTTTTCACCTCATACGGTACTACCTCTCCTCAGGGGCGGTACTACCGCGCGAGGCGCGGAAGTAAAATTTACTCCGCTCCAAGCACGGTACTACCGTGCCATCCTGGCGCGGTACTACCGCGGCTGGAGCAGCAGTAAAATTTTAGTTTCGCCCAACGGTGCGGTACTACCGTTGATGTCAAACCTTCTCTGTGGCAACTACCCAATGTTATTTCTACTTGTTTCATTCGCTTTGCTGTGGTCTTTGCATTGATCCTTCTCGCTTCTCTTGCGTGTTCTTGTGTTGTGTGTCATAGGCGGTGGCTCCGGTTCCAATGTCCGTCGGTCGAATCTTGTCCGCGACACGGGCTCGAAGTGCCTGCGCAACCAAGATGAAGCTCCAGAGGGCTCCAATGCCCCCTAACGCTGAACCAAGACCACCGCCACCAAGAACAGGGGCCCTCAATGGGCATGGATGAGATACCACTTGCTGAGTTTGTCACTCGAAGGAGGATCAACCCCTATGTGAATCCCCGTGCAAACTTCAGAGGGAATGATTTGTTCTGGACCAAGCAGCAGAATCTTATCTATCTGGATGTGATCAAGGCCAAGTAGAACATCTATGTGGACGTGCACTGGATTTGCATGAATCATATGAGGCAGGATAAGAATCGTGACTATTTTGGTGAGGCTTTGGACCTGGTGGAGCAGTTTGGCATTGAGGACGTGATCTCTTTCCACCTGGACTATGACCCTGAGATTGTGGCTCAGTTCTTTGCCTCGGTCCACTTCCATACTGATGAGGAACGGACAATGACATGGATGACCAATGGACATCAGCTGACCGCTAAATGGAAGGAGTTCATGGATCTGCTACAGGTTCGCGATGTGGGGCTCAACACGCCCGTTGGTGTTCGCCCTCATGCCAACCCCGAGTCCGCCAACAAGAACAAGCTTCAGCTGTGCTATGTTGAGAAGAAGCTGCCCAATGACAAGAAGGCGTGGGTGCTAAACCCCTTCCTGGACATCATGCACCAGATCTTCCGCAACTCCCTCTTTCCGCGCATTGGTGACAAGGACAAGGTGCATGCCTATCTCGTGGATATGATGCTCATTTGTGAGGAGGAGCATCTTGCTCAGACGGAACCACTTGATGTCTCACATATCATGTGGTGTGAGCTACGGTTTGCCATGTTCAACCGTAGGTACCCATCTATGGACCTTACCTGTTTCTCTTGATCACGAGGACTTGGGAGAAGCTCTATCCAAATGATGATTTGTTGCCCTGTGACGCCCCGAGACCGACGCTTCAGATGCCTTCCATGTTTTCGTTGTCGCCGTGTGTTTTATTTGTTTGTTGCATTCATCATGTCATCATTTGCTTTGCATCGGCACTCCGTTGCCGTCATGTTTTAAAACTTGCATTCGTTCGTTGTTGCCATTTCTCCCTTTGCCTTCGTCACCCTCTCTTTGACCGCTTTGTCTTCATTGGCCTTTCGTCAAACCCCTCGCGCGCATCCGAAGCTGTCCCGAACCCGACCCGGGCTGTCATGACCGATGGATCCGGATCAACCTCAAACATCCCTAAAACATCTTCGTTTTCTCATTTGGGCTCCCTAACCTATTTATTTTGGGTCGTCTGATTGCGATCAGAGGGACCGAACAGCCCCAAACCTAGCTGACTTGCTATATATAGCCAGCAACCCTAGAATCTAGGGATCATGTCCCATCCATCTGTGTCCGCCGCCACCACTCTATTCCTCGGGATCCATCCCAATCCACCTCGTCTTCAGCCACCCACCAACCAGAGTAGCGCCCGACCTTCCCTGTCCCATCCATCCCATCGATCCAGCCGCAACCTCCTCCTTCCTCGATCCAACCAGCAACCCCGACCTCTCCCTCTCAGATCGACCCCGCGCTCGATCCCGAATGGATCAAGGCGCTGCCTTCGCTCCCACAACCCCTCTAGATTCATCCCGAGACCAACCAGCTCGCCCCGAGCCTCCTCGCCGAAGTAGCAGCAGCATCCGGCGACCGGCGCCTCCGCCTCACCCTCGCGACCCCGCCGCCTCCCGTGAACATCGCCGGCGACCACCTTCAGCAGGACCCCCGCGCCCCTGTCTCTCCCTTCCTCTTCCTTCCCTCCTTCCTCTCTCACCTGCTCTCTTTGTTCGTGCAACAGGGAGCCCCCGAGGAGGTTGCGCCTGCCATCCTCGCCTCCCGCGCCCCGACGTCGTCGTCCTCGAGCTCCTCGACCCGTTCCCGCATAACTCACCGCCGGTGAGTTGCCGCCGTTCGACAAGGCCCCCTCTCGGCCTCCCCGTCCCCTTCCCCAATTTGTCTCTCTCTGAAACTCTCTCCCTCGTTGAACAGAGGATAGGTGCTGCCTTCTTCAGCTCCGCCCGCAAGCCGTCGCCGGACCCGCCTCCATCGGCCTCCGTTCGGCACGCCGCCGCTGGGATCTGCTCGCCGCCTCGCTGACCCGCCGCCTCCCTGCTACCGAGGCCCCGCCGCCAAGTCCCAGCACGCGCCCGCGAAGACTCTGCTTCCAGTGCGCCGCTTTGTTCGTTTTCTGCCGCGTCAACCGTTGACCGCGAGCGTCAGCTGGGTCACAGCCGCGCCAGGCCCAGCGGCCTCCTCCTCCACCGACTGGGCCGAGCCCATGGTGAGCAACCAGCAGCCCCGCTAGCCCTTTGACCTATTGCAGATTCAGCCCGTGTAATGTTTTTTCGTCTGGACGGATTTAGTAATTATTCCAGAGAACGCTATTTTACAGAAAAGTCCTTCATGATCATGCATTTAAAAACTCTTGAACCGTGCATCGGATTAAAATGAATTATATATGCAAAATGCTTAGATGTTCATCTAGTTTCATAATATCACACTTCCATCCATGTTTAAAATGTTTAAACTTGCTGTTTGCATTAATTTGTATAAATGCCATGTTAAAATGATTTACTTCATAACTAAATAACCGTAGCTCCATTTTAAATAAACTTTATATGTAATTGGGGTAGAAAAATGCATAGATTAACATGGTGCACTTTGTTTTACTGTTTAACAACACTAAAATATGTTTTAGGTCAGAACAGTAGCAAATTCGAAATATGCGTATGAGGATTTTCCGGAATTGTTGTTTGTTATTTCCGGCCTCATTTAAACTTGCCTAAATAGTTAGTTTTCTTATGCTTCACCTCTTGCCATGTTAACCAACATTTAATATTGTTGAGTACCTAACCGGGAGTGAACTAAATAATCGAATGTGGTGTTTCATCAACATGCATCTTGTTACATGTTGAGCTCCACTTAACTTGTAGTTTTGTTTGTGCACTTTGCCATGCCATGCCTCATTAAACCGGACATGCATCATACTTGGTTGCGCATCATGCCATGTTTATGCTTGTGTGTTTACCATGTTGTTTGTTTCTTTCCGGTTTGCTCCTCTCGTTAGCTTCGGTTTCGTTCCGGAGTTGTGAGGATTCATTCGACTACGTCCGTTTGTCTTCTTCATGGACTCGTTCTTCTTCCTAGTGGGATTTTAGGCAAGATGACCATTACCCTCGATATCACTTCTATCTTTGCTTGCTAGTTGTTCGCTCTATCGCTATGTTGCGCTACCTACCACTTGTTTACCATGCCTCCCATATTGCCATGTCAAGCCTCTAACCCACCTTCCTAGCAAACCGTTGTTTGGCTATGTTACCGCTTTTGCTCAGCCCCTCTTATAGCGTTGCTAGTTGCAGGTGAAGTTGAAGATTGCTCCATGTTGGAACATGATTATGTTGGGATATCACAATATCTCTTATTTAATTAATGCATCTATATACTTGGTAAAGGGTGGAAGGCTCGGCCTTATGCCTGGTGTTTTGTTCCACTTTTGCCGCCCTAGTTTCCGTCATACCGGTGTTATGTTCCTTGATTTTGCGTTCCTTACGCGCTTAGGGATTTATGGGACCCCCTTGACAGTTCGCTTTGAATAAAACTCCTCCAGCAAGGCCCAACCTTGGTTTTACCATTTGCCTACCTACCACCTATACCTTTCCCTTGGGTTCTGCAGACTCAAGGGTCATCTTTATTTAAACCCCCCGGGCCAGTGCTCCTCTGAGTGTTGGTCCGAAACAGGCAGCCTGCGGGGCCACCTCGGGGCAACTTGAGGGCTGGTTTTACTCGTAGCTTGACCTATCTGGTGTGCCCTGAGAACGAGATACGTGCGACTCCTATCGGGATTTGTTGGCACATCGGGCGGCTTTGCTGGTCTTGTTTTACCATTGTCGAAAAGTCTTGTAACCGGGATTCCGAGTCTGATCGGGTCTTCCCGGGAGAAGGAATATCCTTCGTTGACCGAGAGAGCTTGTGATGGGCTAAGTTGGGACACCCCTGCAGGGTATAATCTTTCAAAAGCCGTGCCCGCGGTTATGAGGCAGATGGGAATTTGTTAATGTCTGGTTGTAGAGAACTTGACACTTGACTTAAATTAAAATGCATCAACCGCGTGTGTAGTAGTGATGGTCTCTTTTCGGCGGAGTCCGGGAAGTGAACACGGTCTTTGGGTTATGTATGAACGTAAGTAGTTTCAGGATCACTTCTTGATCACTTCTAGCTTCACGACCATTGTGTTGCTTCTCTTCTCGCTCTTATTTGCGTATGTTAGCCACCATATTTGCTTAGTGCTTGCTGCAACTCCACCTCATTACCCCATCCTACCCATAAGCTTAAATAGTCTTGATCTCGCGGGTTTTGAGATTGCTGAGTCCTCGTGACTCACAGATACTACCAAAACAGTTGCAGGTGCCGATGATACCAGTGCAGGTGATGCCACCGAACTCAAGTGGGAGTTCGACGAGGACCTTGGTTGTTACTATGTTTCGTTTCCTAATGATCAGTAGTGGAGCCCAGTTGGGACGATCGGGGATCTAGCATTTGCGGTCATCTTCTTTTTATTCGGATTTTTCCGTAGTCGGACTATGTGTGTACTCTGAATGATATATGCTTTATTTATGTATTGTGTGAAGTGGCGATTGTAAGCCAACTCTTTATCCCATTCTTGTTCATTACATGGGATTGTGTGAAGATGACCCTTCTTGCGACAAAACCACCATGCGGTTATGCCTCTAAGTCATGCCTCGACACGTGGGAGATATAGCCACATCATGGGTGTTACATGCCCCTGACTGGATCCGTCATGACCCCATCAAGCTCCGCATCAAGCCTCAGTGGGCTAACACCACTACCCGTGCTGAGGAAGAGGCTGCTCAAATGGATGTGGACAAGGATGAGATTGAGGAGGAGGAAGCGGATGAGGACAGCTCTGCTGGATATGCTCCTCCCTCTACTGAGCCTTCTTGGGCTAAGAAGCTGAAGAACAAGATGAAGGCTCTGTTCTGCATGCAGGCCAAGGGCCAGTACAGGACCCCTGTTCCTTCCAAGGAGAGTCACCGCCGCGACAAGAGGATCTTGAGGACGTTTGGCGAGGAGATATGCAGTGGGTCCGAGAAGCACATCACGCCAGAGGCAGAATGGATGACGAAGCAGGGCTACCAGTGGACTGAATCTGAGGAGGAGCCCATCCCCGCTGCCGAGTCCAACGGGGAGCATGACGAGTGATCTATTCAGCTTGGGCTACCACCTATGTTGTAGGTGTCCTCTCTGCCTTTTTGGTGTTTCGATGCCAAAGGGGGAGAGAGTGTAGGATTTGCGAGCGTGTCATGTGTCGTGTTTGCTTTGTGTTGCTTTCGTTCTGTTGGACTTCGTTTGCTTTGGTTTGGCTTGTCATGAGTTGCTTCCTTATCATATGGTGTAAGACACATGCACTCCGGATTATCTTATTGTCGTTATTGCTTAGTAGCCCATGAGTTTATGCTATCTTGTGTCAGTTCTTTATGCTCTTGTTATTATCTTGCCTCCATGCTTAGCATTAGTTATTTTATTGCAAGATATGCCTCGTCTATAAAACATAGGGGGAGTGTTGATCCTAGTATGTGCGCCATGCAGTCCAAAGCACTTACCTAAAGTGCACACATCTAGGGGGAGCCCGTCTATATTTTATAGATGTTGGGTTTGCCTATGTTTCATTTTATATCCCTATGGGCAAATCCCGTATTGTCGTCAATCCGCCAAAAAGGCGGAGATTGTAAGGGCATATTTATCCCTTAGTAGTTTTCGTGATTGATGACAATGCTTTTGCGGACTAATCGTGTGTATTGAGCATTTCAGATATATCATGTCTAAGCACAAGACGATTTGGTGCCCCTCGAAGACTATTGAAGACGGCGTTTCTCTACGTTTCTTTTCGGTGGATTTGAGTCGTAGGAAAGCCGTACTATTAAGAGGTGGTCCTCGTTGGAAAGGTTTGGGTGGAATCAACACGTACACATCTGTTCCTTTTTGCATCACCTTTCCTTTGGCTCTTTGGAGCATCCTCCGTCTCTCCGTGTCTCTGCAAAATGAAGGACTCCTAGTGTTGCTGAACTGGGGCATGCGGTAGTACTGCTCTTTGGAGCGGTAGTACCGCAGGCCCTTGCGGTAGTACCGGCCTCTAGTGCGGTAGTACCGCAAGTGCTCACGGTAGTACCGCTCCTTGGGAACGGTAGTACCGTGGCCTCAGGCCAGGCGCAGCTGCTCGAGCGGTAGTAGGGGCGGATGTAATTTTTACATCCGTGCCCTACGCGGTAGTACCGCTCCATGGGCGCGGTAGTACCGTGGGCTCTGGCCAGGCACAACAGCATGAGCGGAAGTAGGGGCGGATGTAATTTTTTACATCTGCACCATACACGGTAGTACCGCTCCAGGCATGCGGTAGTACCGTGTCGGATTTTTGCATAGATCAAAACTCAGCGGAAGTAGTCACAGATGTATTTTTATATGTCCGTGCCTTCCCTAGCCTAGACCACTCCTGCCGTGCGGTAGTACCACAAGGGGGCGCGGTAGTACCGCGCCAGCGGTTCTACCGCTCCCTGCCTTAGCGTATCAGGACTGGTCTTAGCCCCTGTCGTGCCAGCGGTAGTACCGCAGTCCTTCGCGGTAGTACCGCTTGTATGGTGCGGTAGTACCGCGCGTCGCAGGCTGAGTTGGTGGATAACGGTTGGATTTGTTCTTGCACTATAAAAGGGGAGTCTTCTTCTCCGAGTTGACCACCTCTTCCATCCCTAAGCTCCATAGTTGCTCTAAGCTCCATTTTCGCCCGATCTCTCTCCCTAGCCAATCAAACTTGTTGATTCTCTAGGGATTGGTTGAGAAGGCTCCGATCTACACTTCCACCAAGAGAAATTTGATTCCCCCCACTAATCCCTTGCGGATCTTGTTACTCTTGGGTGTTTGAGCACCCTAGGTAGTTGAGGTCACCGCGGAGCCATATTCCATTGTGGTGAAGCTTCGTGGTGTCGTTGGGAGCCTCCAATTAAGTTGTGGAGATTGCCCCAACCTTGTTTGTAAAGGTCCGGTCGCCGCCTCCAAGGGAACCAATAGTGGAATCATGACATCTCGCATTGTGTGAGGGCGTGAGGAGAATACGGTGGCCCTAGTGGCTTCTTGGGGAGCATTATGCCTCCACACCGCTCCAATGGAGACGTACTTCCCCTCAAAAGGAAGAAACTTCGGTAACACATCCTCGTCTTCGCCGGCTCCACTCTTGGTTGTCTTGTACCTTTACTTGTGCAAGCTTATATTGTGTTGTATCCTTTGCTTGCTTGTGTGCTTGTTGTTGTTACATCATATAGGTTGCTCACCTAGTTGCATATCTAGACACCCTACTTTCATGCAAAGTTTAAATTGGTAAAGAAAAGCTAAAAATTGTTAGTTGCCTATTCACCCCCCCTCTAGTCAACTATATCGATCCTTTCAATGAACAACCCAAAAAACCTAAGCTACTAGGGCCTAAAACCTAAAGCTACATGATCCACATGTATGGATCTGGTGACCCCCCTCCCCCCTTAACCACCAACGATCGAGGTCGTCGGCAGAGGGTTGCCACCAAAGGACGGCAACAGAAGGACCCGACGGTAGGCAAATCACCCTTTTTTCTAGGGGAAGAAAGAAAAGCGATACGAGGAAAGGCCTTCGAAACTTAGAAATTCTACAACATGATCCTTGAAACTTTGAATACACAAATACAAAACATATACGGATCAGGGGTGGACGATTGTGGAGTCGAAGGCAACAGCCGCATGGGGTTGCGGCGGACGTCTGACAAGACCTGGGTGGCGGCCGGAGCGGTAGTGTGTCAACGTTGGGCTAGGAGAGGGCAGATACAGAGCAACATGGAAAAGAGGTAATGGGAGAAAATGGTCCGAGAAAGGGGACTTTAGTGGGCAAAGGGTGTCATAATCCCACGTGACAGAGGTACAGCCTCATGCAAATCTCCTCCCAGTTTGTGGGACGAACATAGAGACGGGGTCGTGGACGTTTGGATTGTAGAAAACATCCAGACCTCTGGACATTTACTGGCAATTTGAGGGATGGCCTCAAAGATGCCCTCAGAGCATCTCTAGCATATTATGTAAATCTTTGTCCTCTGAAATTGTTTTAGAGGACAATGTGATGTCTACTACACAACCTTTTTCTTGTAGACGTTGTTGGGCCTCCAAGTGCAGAGGTTTATAGGACAGTAGAAAATTTCCCTCAAGTGGATGACCTAAGGTTTATCAATCCATGGGAGGCGTGGGATGAAGATGGTCTCTCTCAAACAACCCTGCAACCAAATAACAAAGAGTCTCTTGTGTCCCCAACACACCCGATACAATGGTAAATTGTATAGGTGCACTAGTTCGGTGAAGAGATGGTGATACAAGTGCAATATGGATGGTAGATATAGGTTTTTGTAATCTGAAAATATAAAAACAGCAACATAACTAATGATAAAAGTGATCACAAACGGTATTTCAATGCGTTGAAACAAGTCCTAGGGTTCATACTTTCACTAGTGCAAGTTCTCTCAACAATAATAACATAATTGGATCATATAACTATCCCTCAACATGCAACAAAGAGTCACTCCAAAGTCACTAATAGCAGAGAACAAACGAAGAGATTATGGTAGGGTACGAAACCACCTCAAAGTTATCCTTTCTGATCGATCTATTCAAGAGTCTGTAGTAAAATAGCACGAAGCTATTCTTTCCGTTCGATCTATCCTAGAGTTCGTACTAGAATAACACCTTAAGACACAAATCAACCAAAACCCTAATGTCACCTAGATACTCCAATGTCACCTCAAGTATCCGTGGGTATGATTATACGATATGCATCACACAATCTCAAATTCATCTATTCAACCAACACAAAGAACTTTAAAGAGTGCCCCAAAGTTTCTATCGGAGAGTCAAGACGAAAACATGTGCCAACCCCTATGCATAAGTTCACAAGGTCACTGAACTCGCAAGTTGATCACCAAAACATACATCAAGTAGATCACGTGAATATCCCATTGTCACCACAGATAAGCACATGCAAGACATACATCAAGTGTTCTCAAATCCTTAAAGACTCAATCCAATAAGATAACTTCAAAGGGAAAACTCAATCCACTACAAGAGAGTGGAGGGGGAGAAACATCATAAGATCCAACTATAATAGCAAAGCTCGCGATACATCATGATCGTGCCAACTCAAGAACACGAGAGAGAGAGAGAGAGAGAGAGAGATCAAACACATAGCTACTGGTACATACCCTCAGCCCCGAGGGTGAACTACTCCCTCCTCGTCATGGAGAGTGTCGGGATGATGAAGATGGCCACCGGTGAGGGATCCCCCCTCCGATAGGGTGCCAGAACAGGACCCCGATTGGTTTTTGGTGGCTACAGAGGCTTGCGGCGGCGGAACTCCCGATCTAGGTTATGTTCTGGGGGTTTCTGTATATATAAGAGGTTTTGGCGTCGGGGGCAAGTCAGGGGGTCTCCGAGGCGGCCACGAGGTAGGGGGGCACGCCCAGGGGGTAGGGCGTGCCCCCCACCCTCGTGGGTGCCTCGGGACTCTTCTGGCCCATCTCCGATACTCTGTGGGCTTCTTCTGGTCCAAAAATAATCTCCGTGAAGTTTCAGGTCAATTGGATTCCGTTTGGTTTTCCTTTTCTGCGATACTCAAAATAAGGAAAAAATAGAAACTGACACTCGACTCTAGGTTAATAGGTTAGTCCCAAAAATAATATAAAATAGCATATAAATGCATATAAAACATCCACGATTGATAATATAATAGCATGGAACAATCAAAAATTATAGATACGTTGGAGACGTATCAAGCATCCCCAAGCTTAATTCCTGCTCGTCCTCGAGTAGTTAAATTATAAAAACAGAATGTTTGATGTGGAATGCTACCTAACATATTTATCAATGTAATCTTTTTTATTGTGGCAAGAATATTTAGATCCATAAGATTCAAGAAAAAAGTTTAATATTGACATAAAAATAATAATACTTCAAGCATACTAACCAAGCAATTATGTCTTCTCAAAATAACATAGCCAAAGAAAGCTCATCCCTACAAAATCATATAGTTTGGCCATGCTCCATCTTCGTCACACAAAATGCTCTCATCATGCACAACCCCGATGACAAGCCAAGCAATTGTTTCATACTTTAGTAATCTCAAACTTTTTTCAACTTTCACGCAATACATGAGCGTGAGCCATGGACATAGCACTTTGGGTGGAATAGAATATAATTATGGGGGTTGTGTGGAGAAGACAAAAAGGAGAAAGTCTCACATTGACGCGGCTAATCAACGGTTAGGGAGATGCCCATCAATTGATGTCAATGCAAGGAGTAGGGATTGCCATGCAACGGATGCACTAGAGCTATAAATATGTGAAAGCTCAACAAAAGAAACTAAGTGGGTGTGCATCCAACTTGCTTGCTCACGAAGACCTAGGGCATTTGAGGAAGCCCATTGTTGGAATATACAATCCAAGTTCTATAATGAAAAATTCCCACTAGTATATGCAAGTGACAATAAAAGAGGCTCTCTATCATGAAGATCATGGTGCTACTTTGAAGCACAAGTGTGGAAAAAAGGATAGTAGCATTGTCCCTTCTTTTTTTTGGGCCTTCCTTTTTTTGGCCTTTTTTCTTTTTTTTTTATGTGGCCTTTCCTTTTTTTTATTTGGCCTTTCTCTTTTTTTCATGGGACAATGCTCTATTAATGATGATCATCACACTTCTATTTATTTACAACTCAATGATTACAACTCGATACTAGAACAAAATATGACTCTATGTGAGTGCCTCCGGCGATGTACCGGGATGGGCAATGAAACAAGAGTGACATGTATGAAATTATGCATGGTGGCTTTGCCACAAATACGATGTCAACTACATGATCATGCAAGGCAATATGACAATGATGAAGCGTGTCATAATAAATGGAACGGTCGAAAGTTGCATGGCAATATATCTCGGAATGGCTATGGAAATGCCATAATAGATAGGTATGGTGGCTGTTTTGAGGAATATATAAGGAGGCTTATGTGTGATAGAGCGTATCATATCACGGGGTTTGGATGCACCGGCGAAGTTTGCACCAACTCTCATGGTGAGAAAGGGCAATGCATGGTACCGAAGAGGCTAGCAATGATGGAAGGGTTAGAGTGCGTATAATCCATGGACTCAACATTAGTCATAAAGAACTCACATACTTATTGCAAAAATCTACAAGTCATCAAAACCAAGCATTACGCGCATGCTCCTAGGGGGATAGATTGGTAGGGAAAGACCACCGCTCGTCCCCGACCGCCACTCATAAGGAGGACAATCAAAGAAACACCTCATGCTTCAAATTTGTCACACAACGTTTACCATACGTGCATGCTACGGGACTTGCAAACTTCAACACAAGTATTTCTCAAATTCACAATTACTCAACTAGCACGACTCTAATATCACCATCTTTATATCTCAAAACAATTATCAAGTATCAAACTTCACATAGTATTCAATGCACTCTATATGAAAGTTTTTATTATATCCCTCTTGGATGCCTATCATATTAGGACTAAATTCATAACCAAAAACAAATTACCATGCTGTTCTGAAAGACTCTCAAAATAATATAAGTGAAGCATGAGAGATCAAAAATTTCTTCAAAATAAAACTACCGCCATGCTCTAGGAAGATATAAGTGAAGCACTAGAGCAAATGACAAACTACTCCGTAAGATATAAGTGAAGATCAATGAGTAGTTGAATAATTATGTAACTATGTGAAGATTCTCTAACATTTAAGAATTTCAGATCTTGGGACTTTATCCAAACAGCAAACAAAAATAAAATAAAATAAAATGACGCTCCAAGCAAAACACATATCATGTGGTGAATAAAAATATAGCTCCAAGTAAAGTTACCGATGAACGAAGACGAGAGAGGGGATGCCATCCGGGGCATCCCCAAGCTTAGGCTCTTGGTTGTCCTTTCATATTACCTTGGGGTGCCTTGGGCATCCCCAAGCTTAGGCTCTTGCCACTCCTTATTCCATAGTCCATCGAATCTTTACCCAAAACTTGAAAACTTCACAACACAATACTTAACAGAAAACTCGTAAGCTCCGTTAGTATAAGAAAATAAATCACCACTTAGGTACTGTTGTGAACTCATTATAAATTCATATTGGTGTAATGTCTACTGTATTCCAATTTCTCTATGGTTCATACCCTCCGATACTACTCATAGATTCATCAAAATAAGCAAACAACACATAGAAAACATAATCTGTCAAAAACAGAACAGTCTGTCGCAATCTGATTTGTTCGAATACTTCTGGAACTCCAAATATTCTGAAAAGCTAGGACTACCTGGATAATTCTTATATTGATCTTCTGCAAAAAGAATTAGCATTTTATCACGTCCTGGTGAATTTTAACAATTATTCTCGTGAGCACAAAGTTTCTGTCTTTTTCAGCAAGATCAAACAACTATCACCCAAGAAGATCCTATTGGTTCTACTTGGCACAAACACTAATTAAAACATAAAACCACATCTAATCAGAGGCTAGATGAATTATTTATTACTAAACAGGAGCAAAAAGCAAAGAACAAAAATAAAAATTGGGTTGCCTCCCAACAAGCGCTAACGTTTAACGCCCCTAGCTAGGCATGATGATTTCAATGATGCTCACATAAAAGATAAGAATCGAAACATAAAGAGAGCATCATGAAGAATATGCCTAGGACATTTAAGTCTAACCCACTTCCTATTCATAGGGATTTTTTGAGCAAACAACTTATGGGAACAATAATCAACTAGCATAGGAAGGTAAAACAAGCATAACTTTAAAACTTTAAGCACATAGAGAGGAAAGTTGATATTATTGCAACTCCTACAAGCAAATGTTCCTCCCTCATAATAATTTTCAGTAGAATCATGAATGAATTCAACAATATAACTATCACATAAAGCATTCTTTTCATGAGCAACAAGCATAGAATTTTTATTACTCTCCACATAAGCAAATTTCTTCTCATGGATAGTCGTGGGAGCAAACTCAACAAAATAACTATCATGTGAGGCATAATCCAATTGAAAATTAAAATCATGATGACAAGTTCCATGGTTATCATTATTCTTTATAGAATACATATCATCACAATAATCATCATAAATAGCAACTTTATTCTCATAATCAATTTAAACCTCTTCCGAAAAAGTGGATTCATCACTAAATAAAGTCACGTCCTCTCCAAATCCACTTTCATAAATATTATAAGATTCAATACCCTCCAAAATAGTGGGATCATTACTTCCTAAAGTTGACACTCTTCCAAACCCACTTTCATCAATATAATAATCATAAATAGGAGGCATGCTTTCATCATAATACATTTGCCCATCAAGACTTGGGGGACAAAACATATCATCTTCATCAAACATAGCATCCCCAAGCTTGTGGCTTTGCATATCATTAGCATCATGGGTACTCAAAGAATTCATACTAACAACATTGCAATCATGCTCATCATTCACATATTTAGTGCCAAACATTTTAATGCATTCTTCTTCTAGCATTTTGGCACAATTATCGGAATCCTCATTTTCACGAAAGATATTAAAAACATGAAGCATATGAGGCACCCTCAATTCCATTTTTTTGTAGTTTTCTTTTATAGACTAAACTAGTAATAAAACAAGAAACTAAAAGATTCGATTGCAAGATCTAAAGATATACCTTCAAGCACTCACCTCTCCGGCAATGGCGCCAGAAACTGCTTGATGTCTACTACACAACCTTCTTCTTGTAGACGTTGTTGGGCCTCCAAGTGCAGAGGTTTGTAGGACAGTAGCAAATTTCCCTCAAGTGGATGACCTAAGGTTTATCAATCCGTGGGAGGCGTAGGATGAAGATGGTCTCTCTCAAACAACCCTGCAACCAAATAACAAAGAGTCTCTTGTGTCCCCAACACACCCAATACAATGGTAAATTGTATAGGTGCACTAGTTCAGCGAAGAGATGGTGATACAAGTGCAATATGGATGGTAGATATAGGTTTTTGTAATCTGAAAATATAAAAACAGCAACGTAACTAATGATAAAAGTGAGCACAAACGGTATTGCAATGCGTTGAAACAAGGCCTAGGGTTCATACTTTCACTAGTGCAAGTTCTCTCAACAATAATAACATAATTGGATCATATAACTATCCCTCAGCATGCAACAAAGAGTCACTCCAAAGTCACTAATAGCGGAGAACAAACGAAGAGATTATGGTAGGGTACGAAACCACCTCAAAGTTATCCTTTCTGATCAATCTATTCAAGAGTCCATAGTAAAATAACACGAAACTATTCTTTCCGTTCGATCTATCCTAGAGTTCGTACTAGAATAACACATTAAGACACAAATCAACCAAAACCCTAATATCACCTATACCCCAATGTCATCTCAAGTATACGTGGGTATGATTATACGATATGCATCACACAATCTCAGATCCATCTATTCAACCAACACAAAGAACTTCAAAGAGTGCCCCAAAATTTCTATCGGAGAGTCAAGACGAAAACGTGTGCCAACCCCTATGCATAAGTTCACAAGGTCACTGAACCCGCAAGTTGATCACCAAAACATACATCAAGTAGACGTGAATATCCCATTGTCACCACAGATAAGCACATGCAAGACATACATCAAGTGTTCTCAAATCCTTAAAGACTCAATCCGGTAAGATAACTTCAAAGGGAAAACTCAATCCATTACAAGAGATTAGAGGGGGAGAAACATCATAAGATCCAACTATAATAGCAAAGCTCGCGATACATCAAGATCGTGCCAACTCAAGAACACGAGAGAGAGAGAGAGATCAAACACATAGCTACTGGTACATACCCTCAGCCCCGAGGGTGAACTACTCCCTCCTCATCATGGAGAGCGCCAGGATGATGAGATGGCCACCGGTGAGGGATCCCCCCTCCGGCAGGGTGCCGAAACAGGGTCCCGATTGGTTTTTGGTGGCTACAGAGGCTTGCGGCGGCGGAACTCCCGATCTAGGTTATGTTCTGGGGGTTTCTGTATATATAAGAGGTTTTGGCGTCGGGGGCAAGTCAGGGGGGTCTCCGAGGCGGCCACGAGGTAAGGGGGCGCGCCCCCGCCCTCGTGGGTGCCTCGGGACTCTTCTGGCCCATCTTCGATACTCCGTGGGCTTCTTCTGGTCCAAAAATAATCCCCATGAAGTTTCAAGTCAATTGGACTCCGTTTTGTTTTCCTTTTCTGCGATACTAAAAAATAAGGAAAAAACAGAAACTGGCACTGGGCTCTAGGTTAATAGGTTAGTCCCAAAAATCATATAAAATAGCATATAAATGCATATAAAACATCCACGATTGAGAATATAATAGCATGGAACAATCAAAAATTATAGATATGTTGGAGACGTATCACAATGTAAAACGTTTTTACGGGATGGCATATGTGTCGGTAGAATAGATCCCGCATAAATCATTTCATGTCCCTGTAAAATAGCATAAAGCCCCCTAGAAGCAAAATAAAGATTGCAGTTGGGTCCTTCCCAGACGAGGCGCGGGCTGGGGCGGAGGTGCCGCAACGCGAGGAGCGAGCACAGTGGAGCAGGACGAGGAGCGCCGGGACGGACGCGAGGAGCAGGCAGCTCGGGTTTAGTGGTCAGCGGCGTCGAGGCGTTCTGGCGAGGTCGTGCTCGGGGTGACCATGGCGGGAGCTAAGGGTGTGTTTGGTTGCAGTTTGCAACAGTAGTTGCATTGCATGTCCATCACCAGCCAGCCTGGTTCATGAAATGCAGCCTCATATGCAGCAGATGCAACTTGTTTGGTTGCCTGCATCGCATGGAGGGGCACTTACCCCCCTGCTGTTTGGTTGCCGTTTTTGTGCTTAGGGTATGAGCAGATGCAAACTTCAGTTGTTTGGTTGCAAACATCATTTGTGTTCTGCTCACCCCATTCAAATGTGGTGGCCTTACCACCACATGATCAGCACAACAGCAAGATCAAACAAAGCAAGCAACCAAATGAAATCAAACACAGCAAGCAAGGAAATGACAGCAAACTACTTAACTACATAGCATAAGTCTAGATTAACAGCAGGGGCATCCTACTTCCCTGCTCCATGCTAGGGTGCTGCTCCTGGCCAAAATATGAACAAGTTCCCAGCACAAGTCCCGCCACACACCATAAAAGTTCTCCACTAACACCTTACTTAACTTAACTACATAGCATGCTCGATGTTACCAACGCAATTGTGCCTGCTGCCACGAAACCTGCACATGACCGAGGAGTCGTGGTTGTAGATTTGAACCTTCAGTCCGAGTCCTGAGATGCGCACAACGACGAGGTCGCCGCTGACGATCCGGCGGCGGCGGCAGAAGTAGTTCCAGCCCCGGCCAAGCACCATGTGCCCCTCGAAGTTCTGGACCTACACCCAGAACACGCACCGCTTGTTCGCCGACAGCCTGACCACACGCGGGAGCCGCTTGATGACCAGCCAGGTGTTCATCACCTCCACGAACTTGCGAGGGATGACGATCATGGCGAGGTCCTCGTTGTCCTTGATCTGCTGGTAGAAGCGCAGCGGCTCCCTGGCCCCCTCCTCATGGACCTGCCTCGAAGATCGTCCCCTAGAACGAGGCAGGCTCATGAAGGTGATCCTGCCAGGCAGGTCCACCGTCCAGAGCCACCTGTTCGTGGGGATAAAATCCTCGTCGCGCTCAGCTCCGGCCACCACCTGAGCTCCTCCTTCGGCCACATCCCTGTCAGTCTTCAATATCTTGTCAGGTAAGATGACAAGTATTAGTGCACAAACTCTTTGCATAATGGCACTGGTCAGAGACATTTGCCCAAGAGCAAATGCCACTGATCAGTGCACAAACTCTTTTAGCTGATGCCACTTATCAATGGCACTTGCTGTTAGGCAAATGCCACTGATCAGTGGACTTGCCCAACAGCAAGTGCCATTGATAAGTGGCATTTTGCCCAATAGCAAGTGCCATTGATAAGTGGCATTTTGCCCAACAACAAGTGCAATTGATAAGTGGCATTTGCCTATGGGGCAAATGCCACTTATCAATGACACTTGTTGTTGGGCAAATGCCACTGATCAGTGGACTTGCTGTTGGGCAAGTGCATTGATTAGTGGCATCTGCTTTGCTACAACTGCCACTCATCAGTGCACTATCCTAAACATGGAAACGTCTAAAAATAGCAACAACAAGTGCCAATACACCCATGTGCAGCCATGCATATTTGGCAGCATCCTAAAATGGTCCTACTACATGCACGTATAACATTGAACACAAACCCTATCTTGAACATGTATGTTAGCAACAGGAACAACAACATGAACATGATCCTATCTTGAACATGAACATGCCATCAGTCAACATGATTCTAGCATTCATCAGTCAACATGAACATGATTCTAGCATGAACACAGATCATAGGACACACTAGCAGTAGCACAAGAAAATTATCCTAGCACACATACTGTACAAAACAAGAACAAATCAGTCTAATTGGATTCTATTGGGATCGCATCCAATCGGATCTGCTAGAATTCTATCCAATCCTATCGAATCCACTAACTACTAGCACATGCCTAAGAAATAAACCCCTAATCTACATCTATGAGCAAGCATTGATGGGGTTTGACTCACCGGAGCACGCGCAGCCGCGGGGAACCGAGGCCGGGGTGAAAACCCCGGCGGGAAGGAGAGAGGTGGCGGTGCAGAGGAGGAGCCGGCCCTGGCGACGGGCTGCGGCATCGGCCCCGTGCTCAAAGCCATGCCGGAGGTCGAGAAGGACGGCCCGCCGACAGGAGAAAACCCTTGGACGGGGGTCAAGAAAACTCCCGTGGCCAATGGGGTCCCAAGAAGGGGCGGCTCCGTGGACGGCACCGGCGCCGAGCCCAGGACCACGAGGTCCGGAATCGGCGGCTGAGCAGGAGCGTCCGACACCGCATTGGCCGGCGCTGGTGGTGTCCGGCAGCAGATGGGGGACGACGCTCGCAGCGCCGACGGCAGGTCGCGACCCGAGTTCTGGAGCCCGGCCAGCCAGCGCTTCTGGATGCTGGCGATGCGCTGATCGACGGGGGACTGAGAGCGGCGCGGCGATGGGCGAGGCGGAGCCATCGGAGGAGAGGAGATGAAGGGACGGTGAGGGAGAAAGGGAGCGGTGGGAACAGTGCGACCAGGCGGTGACAGAAGAGTGGGGGGCGAGTTATGAGACGTCCCCTCAGTCTCCGGCGCTGCCCGAGGCGTGCAACTGCCCCGCACGCGTGGCCACGCCCAGCATGGCTCGCGAGAAACTGCCGATTCGACAGTTTTCGCCAGACCAGGCTGCGGGCTGCTTTAATGTCTGTGCGGGCCAGAAACCGCATGCAGCCCAGGCAACCAAACGGGCCGCGCGAACGCGGGCCTGGTTGGGCTACATGCGGGCAACCAAGCAGGCCCTAAAAGTTCTCTCCCGCCAACCATTTCTTACTTTTCATGTCCCTGCAAGAATTGCCCCAAATCCCGTAGGTACAGAGGAAACAGCTGGAATATGCATGTTCCCCCCCAAAAAAATACAGGATGGGATCTATTCGAAAATCGTCCCATAAACCGGCAGTTACTAGGCTCTTACAATGTTACAATGCTAGGGAGGTCGCATCAACCCTCTGTTTGCAACCCTTACATAAATACTTGGTGAAAATATATCAAATTATCATATTTCTTATAACCGGATGAAGTTCTATCAATACCTGTAAATGGTCTCTCAAAATAAATACTCGTAAAGAAAATACTGCTATAAGATCGTGTATAAATCACTAACATCTAAACGGTCTTGCCCCTCTGTTTGCAACCCTTACATAAATACTTTGGTGAAAATATATCAAATTATCATATTTCTTATAACCGAATGAAGATCTATCAATATCTATAAATGGTCTCTCAAAATAAATACTCCCTCTGTAAAGAAAATACTGCTATAAGATAGTTTATAAATCACTAATATCTAAATGGTCTTATATTTCTTTATA
Organism: Aegilops tauschii subsp. strangulata; assembly: GCF_002575655.3. Classification (NCBI taxonomy): domain Eukaryota; kingdom Viridiplantae; phylum Streptophyta; class Magnoliopsida; order Poales; family Poaceae; genus Aegilops; species Aegilops tauschii. The sequence continues at coordinate 396,772,701 of NC_053037.3, forward strand.
GAGGGAGTACCTATTAAATGGAAGGAAGGAAGAAAACTGGATAAATCACTACGCAGTATATCACAAAGTTCACTAGGCACTAGAACAGGTAATGCCATAACATTTCTGGCTCCCGGATAGAGTAACCATGCTGAAAGTTGGAAAATAAACAAAAAAATGAAGATCAACAATCTTCAGCCGGAAACTCCACAAAAAGATCAGCACACCACATCTATATGTACTATCAAAGTAGTATTAACTAAAGACAGACGCAATGACACAGAACCATCCTTCAAAATGAGGCGACAAGTTGAGGGTAACACAGATGGCAATACGCGGCAGGGTAACTCTTGTGATCTAGTGCTTCTTGTTCTTCGGGATCTTCGACAGGACCTTCTCTTCAAAGATGGCATAATACTTCTTCAATTCGATCATGGCCTTCTCACCAAAAGCATCAACCTTGTCATCGTACTTCTCATACAGAACTGGCACAGTGTACAGCACCACAAAGACTGCAGTCGAAAAGAAAAAGGTGTCCATTAATAACTTCCATCGATATTTAGTGAGCGGTGATGAAAATAGGCTTGCAGCACAGGTGACCATTACCTATATATGACAATGTCAAAAAGTTGCAGCAGCTCCCAAGAACAGAAAGAAGCCAGAGCCCTCCAGTCACCTGGGAATACAAAGAACAGTCGCATGTTCATGAGCAGGATCAAGAAAGCACCAACCATTAATCATTTCCAAATTGAAGAGATAACCAACATACAATGAGGAATTTCTTCAGATCACGACCATGACCAATCTCTCTCAAGGTAAAGAAGCCCCGGTTGATCTCATGCCGCAGTGATAGTGCAATGTTTACAGTCATGTCCTCTGGAATTTTCACCTCAGGGATGTTTGGGGGAGACCTAAAGTATCATAAACACCAAGGATTATGGAAAGTTCTAAACAATTAGCAAATTCAAATGGCTAGTAAAGGACGGTGTCTGCAGGCACCACAATCAACAGCAGCAGGTCAAGCATAAGTTCAATCAATTTAATTTGGGAGGAGAAGCTCACTTGTGGATGAAAATGCAGACATTGGAGTAGAGGAAGAGTGTTGCCAGGGAGAGGATGAGGCAGTGGCCCACCAAAGTGAGCAGATGGTACTCCATGACCTCGAACAGCAGCCAGATGGCCGTAGCGCCAGCAAGCACCCCTCCGGAGACCTTCTTGTTCCTCCATAGAACAAGATCAGCAGCTGCAAACAAAATAAAATAAAATTGTAAAGCACTCAGATCAGGCCAAAACACCCGAATAAACATTAGGCCATTAAGCAATCCAGATCTGTTCCACTGCCCCAGATCGTCTGGAGCATATTAGGGGTTTAATGTGACGACAAACTATGCCGTCGTTTAACCGTCGCCATTCCTCAAATTCAACACACAGACCCTCAGTTCACTGCTTAAGAATGAACTCTAAACCCTCCGAACAAGCTTTAGAACATAAATCACATAGCCGAGGGTCCTATCGCTTCTCGTATCTTATCCTAAAGCTAGTTCGGACTCCGTACCAAGCAATAAAGCAACAACAGTTCCCACTAAACAAGCGAGTCGAAACGCGATCAGATCGCAACGGATCTAACACCAAAGCATAATCAATTCCGAATCTGGAGCACAGAGCTCGGGGGCTTACGCTTGCCGCCGCCGAGGACGGCGTGGACGGGCTTCTCGCGGCCGAAGAGGCGGTAGATCTTGGCCTTCACGCCCGCCGCCGGCCCCTTCTTGTCGTCGTCCGAGTCCGAGGAGGACGACGAGGAGTCCCCGCCGTGGAACTTGTCGGAGATCTTGTCCATCATGGACTCCGCCACCGGCTCCTCCTTGTGCTCCGCCATGCTCCCTCGCCCACGCTCTCCTCCTCTCCTCCCACGCTAAGAAACCCCCGAGCTTTTCTTCTGGTTGGTTTTCCTTTTCTTCTTTCTTTCCCCCTTGGCTGCGCGGTCACACAAAGATCTCCGGGTGCGCGTAGCCAGGCGGCGACCCTTTATACGGCGCGCGATGCGATCGTGACCGTCCGTCTGGACGCCGCACGGACGGAGAGGATGCAAGCCAAAGCGGTTTGGAACTGGTAGGCTCCGTCCACGCCGTAGGTGACGCGCCCCTCGACTTGGGTCCAGCTATACCCTCTCGCTTAATGGCCAATTAAGACCGCGGGAGGGGGTCTGGGCCCCGGTGACAGCGGGACGAAGGGTGCTTGTGCGGGTGGACGGAGGAGGGGTTGTCCTCGGGGGTTAAGTTTGAAGACGCGGACGGGGAGGCGTCGTCATCGCGGGCACGTCCTTGCCAGCCCCACGAGGGAGGACAGCCGGAGGAGATCGCGAGGGTGCGTTGAGCGGAACTGTGACACGTGGTGCGGGGCTGACATCCGTCGGCGCGAAGGCAGTCTTGTCGTCTCGGGCAGAAGCTTCTGGAGCAACGACGCGGCCAAGGAAGTCGAATGGGACGACTTTGAGAGCACATAACTTCCTGGCTAAGGTTTTTTCGTCAAAAAAAACGCTGATTCAAGGATTATTGGTTTTTGACAGCCCATACGGTCAGGTACCTGAAACAATTTTCAGTGTCAATCGTTTTTCGGAGCCATCGAATCATCAACCAACAGCCATGATCACGCCGCCGCATGATCTTCTGCTTTCTCCCGCGCGCACGACCCCCTCTCCCCCGACCTAGCCCTAACAGCTTGCTTCCCCCCCCCCCCCCTCCCCCCGTGGTGGGCCGACGCCGCCACGCACCGCCTCGTTAGCCGCCCTTCCCTTGACCTCCCACACCACCGTTTTGTCCACCACCTCTAGCCATCCCTTTAAGCCCCCTCCCTAATTTGCAGCAACTCTGATGACGAACCCGCACCATTAAGTTTTAAACTCGCTCCCGTACGCTATAGCTTGCTTCCACTTGTTCACGGCTTGGACTCATCGGGGTCAACGCTTGTCGCTGTCGCTCGGACTCGCGCAAAGCAAAATTGACTGCCACGTCAGAAATTTTCATGTACTCGATGTTTAGCAAATGCATTTTTAAGCCTTGGGATATCCATTCACTAAAAGAAGAGTTGCCCGATTAACTAATAGAGAACCGGACACCATCACAGTACGCCCTAAGACAAGGCACTCGGTTGACCTGACTATCCACATGATCGGCACGCACACTACCACAAGGAGGAATGTCGTCGAGGATATCTGTAAAGCGTCATTGTCATCATTGCCCCCGGATAAGAGATTCCGACTTCACTGCGGACAACCACCCAAGAACTCTCTGATCGAGCGAACCACATAAATCTTACTGGACTGTGCCAAACAATCAAACCAACATGCCGAGGGCCAGGCAGCTCTGACTTGATGACAAGTTGCGCAGGAGAAAAGGAGCACACCCAACACCAACGGGGGCCTAGTTGCTCATCACGCGACCTCATTGCCGCTGTGTCGCCCGACATCTTGCAACTCCCATTTCACCCTTAGGAACATGTCAAATAACCAGCGGCGAAGGCAAAGCCGCACCCTACTCATCTTGCTACGGCCATCGTCGCCACACAAGGCGCCTACGGACCACGATGTCATGCACATCAAGCGCCAAGGAAGCGCAGAAGGGATTAAGATCTCCAAGACGATGTCACAAAGAGACGAAACAACGCAGAAACGATGTCGTCGTCTGATCCTGCAGCAGAATCTTTGCCCAAGAGCTCGCCTGCCCCAAGGAGTATAACGACGCCCATGAGCACCGCCGTCATCGGTGGCTTTCGCTGATAGCAACACAACCACCATTCCCACGCCCTCGGCCAATGCCGACAAGCGCCACCACCGGCCCGTACACACCTCGAACAGAGGCAATGCCACCAACCTCATCATCAACAAGCCAATGAGCCAGATCCGACAGGCAAACCAGCCAAACCAGGCGCTCATCCGCCATAGCGTGGCGTGTCAAAGGAGCCAACATCTCAAGCGCAGGCGACCCGATGCATCTCCCGAGCATGAGGTGCCACCCCACCCCAATCCGTTAGACGGGGCTGACAGATCGAAGTCAGGGCAGCCCAGCACACCACCGGGCATGTCAGGGCCTAACCGTTGGAAGAGCGACGCGAGGAGAGGATCGAGTCACCGACATTAGGATGCCGACACACAATCGATGTAGATGCGGGGCTTCACACCACCTAGGACGCTCACACAAGATGAGGAGAACGCCCCGCCACCGCCGTCTGCCGCGTGGGCTTATCCCGCCGGCATCATCTGACGACGGCGAGGGGAGGAGGGGAGCAAGAGAGTTGAGGGCTTCGGCGGCTAGGGTCCGCCCGTGGAACAATGCGTATGCTGGGAAGAGTGGTTTTAGTAAACTACGATGTCTCTATGCTAAGATTAAGCTTCATTATTCGTGGATTGCTTTTTCTAGAAGTACAATCTTATTTCATTTCTCTGTTGAAGCGTCTAGACATTTGTTTGTGAAAATAACTAACTAAATTATGCAGGGAGGTGCGTTGGTTATACATGGAGTATTTTGGTTCTTGAAAATGCTATTTTGACCAACTCAATCAGTGTGTAGCTCAAAATTGATGCTTCTCGTTTTAAAGTAATTACTTGTAATTGTGGTTTGCGCTCCATTATCAATATACTAATGGAATTATTGGTCAAAATTTAATCAAAATACGCTTCATACCACATTCAAGTGTGCGTTTCCTTATAATCATGACAATATTGCCGATCAAACCTCACTACAACATGACAGTCATGTTTTCATTCATTTATATCTATAAACATCTAGACGAGAGAAATTTCAGCTTACGTTGGCCACTTTGCCATGACCCAGTGAGTTACAAATGAGGCCAAGAATAACACCTTCGTATAATCATAGGAACATACTCGAGTAGCTTCATTGATCAATAGTATGAGCAATATCCAAAAAAAAATTAGACATAAGGAGCGCAAGGGAGAGGGGCAGGGCACGCTTGCGCCAACATGTGTTGCGCATGAGAAAAACACATATTAACACTGGGAAATGCACACTAATGTAAAAAGTGTGCACTTTAGCCCGGTTAAAAAAAAGTGTACACTAACATGGAAGCACAACACACACGCTAACATCAAATATATACTAATGCAAAAAGTGGACTCACAAACATGAGAAGTACACTTGTGCGTCAAACGAAATCACCGAAACCTATTAACAGGAGTTTTAATTTCCGATATATCTACACAACACAATGATAAAAACTGTTGGCAATTTTAAACGGTCGGTTTATATATACACAAAATCAGCGCAGATCCTAAAATAAATATAGAAAATTACGAAAACACTGGTGCCAAGTCAGGTTTCTTCTTAACCAATTTTTTCTAGTTTTTTTATAACTACCATTTTAGTATTTTTAGCGTAACATTTTTTTAGAAATATAATTGGGTTTTTGTTCTGATTTACAGTATATTTTACATGTGAGCCCTAACTTTGAAGATGGGCTGCGCCATGCCTTAATGGGCCAGAGCTCGTTCATTGTGGTTTTTGGAGCTTGAGAAGTGTTGCTTTCGGGGAGCTCCTATACGACGCGCTTTTGTGTCCGACTGACGCGCACCGCAGAGGGATAGATTCTCGACTGGGCTGGTCTCTTATCGCGCCGGAAACTGTTCAAAACTAAAAATGGAGCGAGAGATCGAACCTGCACCTCATGCTAGTAAGCGCTCGTCCCTGGCATGATGACCTACACTGTCCAGTTACGAAACGCGGGTTATAAGAGCGATCAACAATGACCGGTTTACTGTAGAACTGGTCTTTTCCCTTGTTTTTTTCTTTTTTCTTTTTGTTATTTGTGTTTTTGCTTTTTCATTTATTTTTCCTTTTCAAATTTATTTATATTTTTTGAAAAAAAGTTAGGGCTTTTTTTTTGAAATTTCAGAAAATTGTCATTTTTTCAACTTTTATTCATAAATCAAAACATATTCACATTTTAGAAAAATTCTACAGGAATTTTCGAAAACAAATGTTCTTGTATTTTAGATATTGTTTAGAATGTTAGAACGGAAATATTTTTCTAAAAAGCAGGTTTCTAAAATCAACATTTTTTTTTAATTTTCGAACTTTTTTTTCCAAAGATGAAAAAAAATTGGAATTTTAAACATTGTTCAGAAAAATGAACAAAAATTTTTAAACCACAAAAAAATGAATTTCCCTGAACTTTTAATTTTGTGAACAAAAATTTGAGAACAGGGACATTTTTATAATTTTAAATAAATTTTGGAAGTGCGAACGTTACTGGAAACTCTCTGAATATTTTGGAGTTTCTGTACCAATTTTTAAAAAACAGAACATTTTTTCAAAATTGTGAACAAAAGTTTGACAGTGAACATTTTTTACATTTTTGAACAAATTTTTTAGACATGATTTTTTTTTAAATTGTGATAAATTTGAAACTGCAAACATTTTGTGAATTTATGAACAAATTTTGAAAACGAGAACATATTTTGAAATTCTGAACATTTTTTTGTTCAAGTTTGAAAAGAAATGGACTTGAAAAAGAAAAAAGGAAAAGGGGAAACGAAAATTTTAAAAAGAAACAAAAAATAGAAAAGAAAAAGAAAAAACAACAAAGAAGTAAAATATAAAAAACTGGTTCTGGAACTTTCTAGAAGGTTCCCAGAACCTGTATAAACCCAGCGGGAACCTTTAAGAAGGTTTCTAAAACCGGGAGCGACTGGCTGTTAAAATGGGCCGGCCCAGATCGGATAGCTAGCAATTCGCACGTCTTTAAAATAAGCGTTGACTGGAATTCCGTTCCCCTGTGCCTTGCGTCTACAGTTCTACGAAACAAGCGGCAAATATGGAATTCCTTGCTTTCGCAATTCGCACAAAGAAGAAATTGTTGCTGCACAGAAACACCTTCTGCGAGCAGAACATAAAAAAAGACACTACCACACAAAATTTGTACAGAAATTCCAAAACATGCGTGAGAAGCTTGATTCAAAACAGAAGCTTCTGACACATGTTTCTCTACATTCTACATTATTGATTTAAAAGTATCTTTAAAGGACGCCGATAAGTGTCACACGTGTGGGCGTTAGGGGGTCTGCTCACACATTTTGTGTGATGTATAAAAGGAACAGCCCACACACCTACGTGTGGGCAAAACAAGTAATGCCCACACACCTCTTTTTTTTCCTCCCGACCCCTCTGACATGCATGTGTGTGGGCGAAATAGATAACGTCCACACGCCCCGTACGTCAGGCCTCGTACCTCGTGGTCCCGCACGCCCCGTGTGACAGTCACCGCGCGTCCCGCAGTTGCCATGGTCCAGACCCTTGTCCATGTTCGTTTAACTGCAGTTGCCATGTCGCTGAACTTTGGTTGCCATGTCGGACAACTACAGTTGCCATGGTTGCTAATTACAGTTGCCATGTATGGTCTGGTCTACTGCAGTTGCCATGATTTCAAAACTTTAGGAGTTGCCACCCACTAACACTAGACAGTTGCCATGTAGCACTACAAAAAGGCATGGCAAAAAAACATGTTCGGGTAAAAGAGAGAGTTGCCATGTGCTCACAAGCACGCTAGGGCAGTTGCCATGTAAAAGATAGAGTTGCCATCTGCTTACGTGCACGCTAGGGCAGTTGCCATGTACCATGCAAAAACATATGGCAACTCGGGTAAAAGAGAGTTGCCATCTGCTTACAAGCAAAGCTAGGGCAGTTGCCATGTACCCTGCAAAAACACATGGCAACTGCCAGCTTTGGGTGTGGGCGAGGAGACGGGCGTGTGGGCGAAGTGATAAACGCCCACACACCAGCCCCCTCTGCGTGCGTGAAAACTGGTGTGTGGACAAATTGCTAAACGCCCACACAACAGCCCCCCGTGTGGTGAAAAAGGACGTGTGGGCGACCGGATGAATGCCCACATAACAGCTTAGTCCTACGTGGCACACAAAAACTGCTAGAACGTGCCAAGATTCGTGCAGAATTGGTTGGACGAGAATCCATGCGTATGGGCGAGTTGTCAGACACCCACACGTGTGGGCGTTAGTGTTTTCGTCTTTAAAATACTGGAGCAAGTCATCAATTTACAGAAAAGGCAAGAACTAAAATTTAGCAATCTAGCTCCCGGACTTGAATCCTGCTTCCCCTAGCATCAGAGGGAAAAGAGCCTCTAAAGAGAAACCGATTCAAACTAAGCAGCAGAGAACAATTAAATTACACAAACTTAAGCGGAAGCTAAGGTGAGCTCTGAAACTACATGAACTTTACAAAGTAGAACAAGTAAGGGAGTGGAATAAAAGAAACCAGATTACTCACAGGTAAAAGCTACAAGGCTTCAAGTAGCCTCCGGAGGCTGCAAATCTGCACCGGAGAAGAGTGGAGAGTGGTCGCACAACCAGAGCAACCGAACATAGTGAGTCGGAAACTGATAACGATCCAGTAGTAAAGCAAAGAGTGGAAGCTGGGATCTGGGAATATGCTACTGGGATGTGCGGATGCTCAGCGGACAGTTCGGAGACAGTTTTGATGCTCTGAATATGCTTTCGTAGGAGTTTTAAGTTATAATAATACAATTGTAAATTAGCATCAAAGTCGTTGTAGTATAGTGGTAAGTATTCCCGCCTGTCACGCGGGTGACCCGGATTCGATCCCCGGCAACGGCGTTTTTTACAATTTTTTTTTCCATTTCTGACGCTTCAAGACTTCGTTTACCCTTCTTTTCCCATTTCTGATGCTTCGGGACTTCGTTTACCCTTCTTTTCCCATTTCTGACGCTTCGGGACTTCGTTTACCCTTCCAACCACGGGATGGGCCGTAGGCCCATTTCTGACGCTTCGGGACTTTGTTTACCGCTATTTTTTTTAAAATAATACATTTTAAATTAATTTTTAGAAATATTACATCAATTTTTTTTTCAAAAATAATACATAGTCGGCCATCTGGTGGCCACTGGGCCAGGAGCAACATGAGCAATGCCCGTTGTCGTCTCCGGGCCTCCGTCTTAACGGAGCAATCTTGTTGAAACCCAAGAGCTTGAGGAAGCAACAATAGGGAAGTCGTCGGCGTACATAAGACACCGACAACCACGATTTGGACATATCGCCCTCCTAGAGAAGCTGACACCCAGGGGGAGAGGGTAGAAGATAATTCCAACTGCGACCATAGGGAGGAGGGGGACACACTCCTCAGTCCTCACAAGTTCCTTGACGGAGCCGCATCTAAGTATCCTTCATCGAATGAAAAAGAAAAAGGATTTGAAGAAGAAAATCACGTTGCGACATCTTCGAGAGGATGCCGCCAGTGACATAGAAGAAATGATGAAAAAAGAGGCCCATTATTTGGCCCTGACCGAAGATACACACACCCACTTTCGGCGACGAACATAACTTTTATCATATTTTAATTAAAAAAATATTTCTGTTATTGGGAGGGTTATTACTCACATCAAACGGAAAACAAATCATACTTTTTCACCTTATTAATTAAAATAAGGTGATAAGTTTTTATATTATGTGATAGTTAGTAAGGTGAAAAAGTATCATATGCCTACAATTTTTTATGTTAGGTGATAATTAGTAAGGTGAAAAAGTATCATCTCTCATGAATGATTTGTATCATATCAAATTTATAATTTCTGCTAACATATGACTACAAGTTTTTTTTATCATCAAACATGAATACCAAGGACCGATGTCAGCTATTCGCCATGGAGGGAGTATTACCTGATAAAGTCATATGCATTTAATATATTAAAAGATATAATTTATTCTTGTTGAATTATGTAATTGTGACATGCTGACACTTGAAACACCTTTGTCTAACCGTTGTCACATTTTGAACCATGTTTTGTATCTATAGATCTACTTTCTTTCAGGGAGTATCTAGTTCTGTTTTGGGCAACAGAGGTACTTCCCTGCTCCTCTTTTATCTTCCTTCTCCTTTCGCCATCTCTTTTTATTGGTCGTAGGTGGCCTGCCTCTCCGCTGCTGGCCATGTGTTGCGTCCCAAGTCAATCATACTGAAGATTTCTCCCGGGCATAAGCGTCCTTTTTGACTTAGGGTTTGTACAATTGTGCTACCTTAAGAGTGCCACGAAAGATGTTTGTTGAGGTGGAGGAAAAAGAAAGCAGAAAAAAATACTTGTCATTTTTTTGAAAAGGAGGTTAAACCCCCGGCCTCTGCATCAATCGATGCATACAACCATCTTTATTAATTATTTCACGAAGGTCTAACAAAAACATACATCAAGCCACCCGAAGCTACCACTCACACCTACAAAGTTGATAATGCGGAGTGCTTTCACTCCCATATCTATAACCAATGTCGTCGCCGATTCATCCTTATAACGTATCGGAACCAACAACCGGTGCGGCTGACCTAAAGCTTACACCACATGCACATGTTTTAGAAGGCATCATCATCATCGAACCGCTGTCCCATCTTCAGAAGTGAGATCCGCACCATCCTTACCAGTTCGACCAACCGTCGACGCCACCACGGTGCCCAATGACACCACCGCCCTGCGCTCGTCCATCCCGATGCGGAGACTCTGGAAGATCTGTCGTGCGTAGCACCTGCCGACCAAGCATGAAAAAGCATAGCACCTGTCGCCCAATCATGACTTGACATCTCCACTGAAGCTCCGTTCAAGACGAAGCCGCCCTGCCCCTACCTTCTAGCGCTGCTCCCAAGAGAGAAACGACACCGTAGTGCCGCCATCGCCCGATCTAAAACATCAGATACTAGGGTTTCCCCCGGAGCAGCACGAGTGGGTCGACAATAGTTACTCAACGATGCCTTCATCAAGGTAACGGTGCAGAACGCCGCCATCGCCTATCGTCGGCTTGCCCGACTCGCAACCGAGACTAGATGACGGATCTCGCGATCCGACCACCTCCAACGGAGGAGATGACCACCATTGCCGGCTGCACCGGCCATAACAGATCTGACCGGAGGTGCCGCCGAGCAGTCCACCAAGCCCTCGACGCCGCCGCCGATCTGAAGCTAGATGACGCACTACCGCAACATAAGTCACCGTCGCCCGAACCAGGCAAGCCGTCGCCCACCACCGCTCGTGACCGGGCTGCCCGACGCGCCGCAGTCGCTATCGCCCGTGGCAGGGCCAGCCATCACCGCCACCGCCGCGGCCATCGTCGCCGCATCGCCGGATCTGTCGCGCCTCCACATGCGCAAGGGCTTCGCACCACCCGTGAGACGCGAGGAGGATCCCCGCCACCGCCGTCGATCCCCGGGCGCATCCCAGCGGCGTCCTCCGATGGCGTCGGGGGTGAGGGAAGGCAGGTGGGTTCAGCCTCGGCGGCGGCTAGGGCTGGGGAACCACCCGAGCGGGAGTGACGCGGGGTCGTTTCACCCGAGTCTGCGTATTGATGATCTCTTAGAGATGATATTAAAAGGTAAGACCGTCTTATCAACCATTATCCATGCCCTTATAAGTCTGTCTATAAATACAATATGCTCCCTACTTTTTAAGGCCTCACATTCAATTAAGGTCTTCAATTTGGAATTTGGCGACCCGATTTTGACCGGATCAACAATTTATTAAGGAGCTCTCTCATTCAAAAAATTTAGTTCACTATGCTCCCTATTATTTATGGCCTCATAATCAATTAGGGTCTCCAATTTAAAATTGGGTCACCAGATTTTGACCGAGTCAGTAATTTCTCAAGGAGCTCTTTCATTCAATTTTCTAATTCATTATGCTCCCTAATTTTCAAGCTCTCCCATTAAATTGAGATATTCGATTTTAGATTTGGTTTATGATTTTGACCGGGTCAACAATTTTTTGAATCAATAGGCGGCAATCGGCCTATACAAACATACCAACCCCACGCACGCTCTCACCACCTAGAAAAAAGTCAACTTGTGATATTGTAGCATAAATATAGTACATGTAGACACAGATGCAGAAATTTTTCCCACAATAGTATGATTGATTAGCAGATAACACATAATCACATCGTGAAGGGCCCACCAAAACATCGCATTATAATAAAAAGAAACCCAAATGATAAGTGCCACACATGTGGCACGAAGCAACATGGCCCAAATGCCTCCATTACCATCCATTTTGAGACGTCAAACATATGACATCAGTGGAATCTTTTTGGTTTTTCAGACATAAAAATGTTTTATCTCCTAAATAAAAAAATCTGATTAAACATCCGTTTTCATCATTAAATCCGTCTCAACGAGATCTTCAAAACACGGCTTTTTTTAGGTCAAAAGTTTTCACGATGTTTACACTGAAGTTGCATAGTGTTTACACTAAAATTGTCATGATATGTTTCATCTATTTTTTCTTCTAGATTTTAAAGCTATCATTGTATTTCAACTATATTTTACAGCAAATTTTATTAATTGACCATGGCAATTTATAGTAATTAACCATGACAAATTTACTTCATGGATCATGGCAATTTTTAGTAATTCATCATGGCAAATTTGGTTTATAGATCATGACAATTTTAGTATTTTCATCATGGTAATTGGTTTTTTTATATGAACCATGGCAAATTTAATGCGTGTATCATGACAAATTTAAGTAATTCACCATGACATTTTTAGTTTATGGTTCATGCCTAATTTGAGTTAGTGATCATGCATTTTTAAAGTAATTAATGACATATTTGTTTTTAATTATGAACCATGTCAAAATTATTTCATGGATCATGGCAAATTTTAGTAATTCACCATGGCAAGTTTAGTTTCTTAATTTCCTTTTTTTATAACATGTCAAAATTTATTTAAATGTACAAAATAAAAGTAGTTGAAATATATCATGGTAACTTCAGTGTAAATGCGATGACAATTTATGTGCAATAGACATAATAACTTTTAACAAAAAAGTCATCGAAACATATCAATATGGGATCTAGTTTCGTAGATCTCGTCGCGACAGATTTAATGGTGAAAACGGGTTTTAATCAGATTTTTAATTTAAGATAAGACATTTTAAAAACTGAAAACCCAAAAGATTTCTGTTGACATCATCAGTTTTGTCATTTGTGCACGCATGCAGTGACGTGGCGTGATCAGTGGTGATGGGGGCGTTTGGCCCAAGTTGCTTCGTGCTACGAGTGTGGTACTTATCGGGGTCCAACGGAAAACAAACTCGGTCATGTCCCACACTCGCCGTACCAAATACTTACTAAGTTCCAAAATATAAGGTGTATTTGTTTTTCAAAAACTCAATTTTTCTTTAACTTTGGCCAAGTTCAGAGCCAAAAATATCGACATCCACAGTACTAAATAAATAAAATTTGAAAATTCATTTCAAGATGAATCTGATGCTACCAAATTGATATTATCGATATTTATATATTTCTCTACAAATTTTGTCTAACTTAAAGAGGCTTGACATTTCAAAACCTAATACACCTTATATTTTAAAACATAGTCAATTTTTTGAAAACCCAACAACAGCAACGGCTCTGCAGGGCACCCAACCCTTCTAGTCTTTGATGAATTATGAAGAATTGGAGGAGACATGCCGGGTGGAAAAGAAAAATACAAGTTAGTGATAAGAAAACAACAATAAGAACGAAGGATAAACTATAGCTGATGACTCATAAGTATAGGAGATCAATCATAGTCCTTTCGATAAGTAAGAGTGTAGAACCCAACGAGGAGTAGAAGTAAATGACAAGCGGTTTTCAGTAAGGTAATTTCTGCAAGCACTGAAATTGGCGGTAACAAGTAGTTTGATAGTAAAATAATTTGTAATGAGCAAGTAACGGTAAATAAAGTGCAGCAAGGTATCCCAATCCTTTTTGTAGCAACGGACATGCTCGAATGGTCTCTTATAATAAGCAAAGCGTTCTTGAGGGAACACGAGTTTCATCTAGTCACTTTCATCATGTTGGTTTGATTCATGTTCTCTACTTTGATAATTTGATATGTGGGTGGACCGGTGCTTGGGTGCTGTTCTTACTTGAACAAGCCTTCCACTTATGATTAACCCCCTCGTAAGCATCCACAACTATGAAAGAAGAATTAAAATAACAATCTAGCCATAACATTAAACATATGGATCCAAATCAGCCCCTTCTAGAATATCGCATAAACTAGGGTTTAAGCTTCTGTCACTCTAGCAACCCATCATCTAATAACTACTTCACAATGCATTCCCTTAGGCCCAAAGATGATGAAGTGTCATGTAGTCGACGTTCACATAACACCACTGAGGGAATCACAACATACATATCATCAAATATCGAACGGATAACAAATTCATATGATTACTTGCAACATGACTTCTCCGGTGGCCTCAAGAACAAGGGCAACTACTCACAAATAATATTTATGCTCAAGATCAGAGGGATATTAAATAGCATAATGGATGTGAACGTATAATCTTCCACCAAATACACCATTTGGCATCAACTATAAGATGTAATCAACACTACTAGTCACCCACGTGTACCAATCTGAGGTTCTGGTACAATGACTGAACACAACAAATGAACTAGGGTTTTGAGATGAGATGGTGCTGTTGAAGATGTTGATGAAGAATGTCCTCCCAAAGATGAGAGGGTTGTTGGTGACGATGATGGCTTCGATTTCCCCCTGGCGGAATCGCTCTGCCGGAGGGCAAAAGTGCTCGTACCCAAGTTCTGCCTCGAGTCGGCGGCGCTCCGTCCCGAAAGTCCTCTCCTTATTTTTTTTCTAGGTTAAAAGACCTTATATACCAGAAGATGGGCACCAGTGGTGGGCCAAGGTGCCCACTACCGACCAGGGCGCGCCTGGAGGGTCTGGCGCGACCTGGTGTCTTGTGGCCACCTGGCTGCCCCCCTCTGGTAGTTCTTTTCTCCAGTATTTTTTATTCCAAAATAATTCTCCGTAAACTTTCAGCTCATTTGGAGATGTGCATAATAGGTATCTCTGACATAGCTTTTTTCGGTCCAGAATTCTAGCTGTCGGCATTCTCCCTCTTTGTGTAAACCTTGCATATTATGAGAGAAAAGGCATTAGAATTACTACACAAAGTGTTATAAAGCATAAAAACACTATAAATAACAGTAGGAAAACATAATGCAAAATGGACGTATCAACTCCCCCAAGTTTAGACCTCGCTTGTCCTCAAGCGAAAGTCGATATCAAAAATCATGTCCACATGTTTAGTGAGAGAGAGGTGTCGATAAAAACAAAATACAGACATAGTGGCATCATGCTCATTATTATAACAACAAAAAACTTTATCATAAAACTTGATCATATAACTTCTCATGAACAAGTAACAATTCATCACAACATCGAAGTAGAAAGCATAAACTTTATTGAAAACTAACAAACTATGTTCTCAGTCAACTTTGCAACTACAATTCATCATATTTTCAGGAAGGATCTCGCATCGGAGCCTTTTGGCAAGTCCACATACTCAACCATCATTTAATCTTCACACTCACAACATATATATGAGCACAAAGTTTCAACCGGACACATAGAAAGATAGGGGCTTATAGTTTCGCCTCCCAACTTATTCACCTCAAGGGTGAGGTTAACAATAATAACTCATGCTCACTCGTATCCAACTGGGTATATGTGCCTAGATATTTCCCCACCACATGATGCTTGCCAAAGAGAAAAATAAAAAGGAATAGAGGAAAGTACTTTGACTCTTGCATAAAAGTAAAAGATAGGCCCTTCGCAGAGGGAAGCAGAGGTTGTCATGCGCTTTTTGGTTTTGTATGCACAGTCTTTTAATGCAAAAGGACATCACATTATATTGCCCCCTATGATAGCAACCTTTATTATGCAGTCCGTCACTTTTATTACTTTGCCATCACAACTTCGTACAACGCTTATTTTCCCTTACACTAAAGGATCAAACACATTTAGGAGGAATTTTTATTGCCCTTTTGCACCGATGACAACTTACTTGAAGGATCTTACTCAACCCATAGGTAGGTATGGTGGAGTCTCAAAATATGAATTTAGGTTTAAAGGTTTTGGATGCACAAGTAGTATCTCTACTTAGTGCGGATTTTTGGCTAGCAAAGATATTGAGCAAGCACCACATGTTGAAGGATCTATGACAATATAACTTCTATGTGAATATGAACAAACATAAATCTTTACGTTGTCTTCCTTGTCCAATGTCAACAATTTTGCATAAGATATTTAATGGGGGCTCACAATCATACAAGATGTCCAAGATAGTGTATTTGCATGTGAATCGTCTCTTCCCTTATTAATTCTTTCATGAATTGCATCATTGACCAATGATATGTTTGTCAACTTTCAACAAATTTTACCACTTATACTTTTCCTTATGTGATGTCATTACTTACCATAAGATTAGCATATAATCTTTTTCATTAATTTGTTTTATTTTGATTGCAAAAAAAGAAGTAAAGAAGCAAAAACTCAAACTAAACTTTATTATATAACTCTCACTCGATTACATAGATAGATAGATCACGAGACTAGCACTCAAAAATAGATCATACTAAACTTTATTCAACTAAATCACAAAATAGCTAAGGACCGAACTAAGATAGGTAAAGGTAATAAAAGTGATGGTGATACGATACCCGGGCATCTCCCCCAAGCTTGGCACAGGCCAAGGGGAGTGCCCATACCCGTGTACTCAAGTCTCCTTTGGTGATGAAGATGATGGTGGTGGTGATGAGGCAGTTTTTTTCTCCAGCTTGCGTCTGAGGCTAAAATTCTCTAACTCAAGCTTTAATACCCTTTTGCATAATGCCGCCTTACTCTCCTGCAGAAAATGAGATGGGATAAATTGGATCTTAGATTTGTTTGCTTTGTTAGGGAGGCTTGACTTCTTGAATTCCATGTGCATATCTCCAGGTTGAGGTAGTGGATCTTCGTCTTAACCAGAGCTATCATCTCTTGTTTTCTCCATGTTAACGTCTTCCTCCTCATCAGTGGTCCAACCGTAAGGATCCTCTTCTCCATAGACCCTGGGATTTGCGACATAATCAGCGACATAGCTCTCTTCCTCCGAATCTTGAGACGACATATTTTCAGATCTGCCAGGAAAACAACATGAAACAAGAACAGAGTATTTCGCCACGATACGGTGGTCAAATCATCCGAGGGTATATATAAAGATTTTTTATCTTGGGAAACAAGTATGCGGAAGGAAAACCGAGTCGGGAAGGTGCCCGAGGGGCCCACAATCCACCAGGGCGCGCCAAGTGGGGCACGCGCGCCCTGGTGCCTTGTGGGCACCTGGGTGCCTTCCCGGTTGTTTCTTATTTTTCTATTTTTCTAATATTCCAAAACTGACAGAAAATATTTTTGTGGATTCTTCGGTGTCCGTTTACTTACCGTATCACGTACCTTTTCCTTTTCAGGGTTCTGGAGTGTTCTGGAAGGATTCTTTTATGTGTTGCTCCGGTGTCATGGTTTGGATAATGTTAGTTTCAGCATTGATATGCGCACCTGAAATATAGTGCTTAATTCTTTGTCCAATTGACCACCTTTGGATTGGTACCTTCAGCATTATTAATCTTGATAGCTCCAGAGCGATAAACTTCTTCAATGATATATGGTCCTTCCCATTTGGAAAGAAGTTTTCCTGCAAAAAAAATCTAAAACAAGAATTGTACAATAGAACATGTTCACCAACTTTGAATTCCCGCTTTTGGATTCTTTTTTCATGCCATATTTTAACTTTTTCTTTAAATAGTTTGGCATTTTCATAAGCTTGGGTTCTCCATTCATCTAGTGAGCTAATATCAAACAACCTCTTTTCACCAGCAAGTTTGAAATCAAAATTGAGTTCTTTAATTGTCCAATATGCTTTATGTTCTAACTCAAGAGGCAAATGACAAGCTTTTCCATAAACCATTTTATATGGAGACATACCCATAGGATTTTTATAAGCTGTTCTATAGGCCCGAAGTGCATCATCAAGTTTCTTAAACCAATTCTTTCAGGAACTATTGATAGTTTTCTGTAATATTAATTTTATTTCTCTATTGCTAAGTTTAACTTGACCACTAGATTGAGGATGATAGGGTGATGCAATTCTATGGTTAGCATCATATTAGGAAGCATTTTTTTGAAAAGCACCATGAATAAAGTGTGAACCACCATCAGTCATTAAATATCTAGGGACTCCAAACCTTGGGAAAATAATTTCTTTAAGCATTTTAATGGAGGTGTTATGATCAACACTGCTAGTTGGAATAGAGTCTACCCACTTAGTGGCATAATCAACAACAACCAAAATATGTGTGCACCCATTAGAGGAAGGAAAAGGTCCCATATAATCAAAGCCCCAAACATCAAAAGGTTCAACAACAAGTGAATAATTCATAGGCATTTCCTGACACTTGCCGATATTACCTATTCTTTAACATTCATCACAAGAAAAGACAAACTTACGGGCATCCTTGAAAAGAGTAGGCCAATAAAAACTAGATTGTAATACCTTATGAGCAGTTCTATCTCCTGCATGATGTCCCCTATAGGCTTCAGAGTGACACTTCCGTGGGATTTGTTCCTGTTCATGCTCAGGTACACAACGTCTAATAATACCAACTACTCCCTCTTTATAAAGATGTGGGTCATCCCAAAAGTAATGTCTGAAGTCATAGAAGAATTTTTTCTTTTGTTGGTATGTGAAACTAGGTGGTACAAATTTAGCAACACTATAATTAGAATAGTAAGCATACCAAGGAGTGTTATGAGAAGCATTTATTACAGATAGTTGTTCATCAGGAAAACTATCATCAATAGGTAGTGGGTCATCAAGAATATATTCTAACCTAGACAAGTTATCAGCTACTGGGTTGTCAGCTCATTTCCTATCAGTGATATGTAAATCAAATTCTTTTAGCAAGAGAACCCACCTAATGAGTCTAGGTTTAGCATCTTTCTTTTCCATAAGATATTTTATAGCAGCATGATCAGTGTGAACAATTACTTTGGAATAAAAAATGTAAGATCTGAATTTATCACAAGCAAACACAACTGCTAAAAATTCTTTTTGGTAGTAGCATAATTTCTTTGGGCACTGTCTAGTGTTTTGCTAGCATAATGGATAACATTTAATCTCTTATCGGCTCTTTGTCCTAGAACAACACCAACAACATAAAAGGCAAGTTCCAATCAGGTGGTTGAACAATAGGTGCAGAAGTTAAGGCATTCTTAAGTGTTTTAGAGGCTTCTACACAATCATCATCAAAAACAAATGGAACATCCTTTTCGTAAAAGATTAGTAAGAGGCCTAGAATTTTTAGAAAAGTCTTTGATAAACCTCCTATAGAAAGCAACATGTGAAGGAAATATGCCCTAGAGGCAATAATAAAGTTGTTATTTATATTTCCTTATATCATGATAAATGTTTATTATTCATGCTAGAATTGTATTAACCGGAAACTTGATACATGTGTGAATACATAGACAAAACAAAGTGTCCCTAGTATGCCTCTACTAGACTAGCTCGTTAATCAAAGATGGTTAAGTTTCCTGACCATAGACATGTGTTGTCATTTGATGAACGGGATCACATCATTAGGACAATGATGTGATGGACAAGACTGATACGTCTCCAACGTATCTACATTTTCAAACACTTTTGCCCTTGTTTTGGACTCTAACTTGCATGATTTGAATGGAACTAACCCGCACTGACGCTGTTTTCAGCAGAATTGCCATGGTGTTATTTTTGTGCAGAAACAAAAGTTCTCGGAATGACCTGAAACTTCACGGAGATTATTTTTGGAAATAATAAAAAATACTGGCGAAAGAATCAAGCCAGGGGGCCCACACCCTGTCCACGAGGGTGGGAGGCGCGCCTGCCCCCCGGGCACGCCCCCTGCCTCGTGGGCCCCCTGGAGCTCCACCGACCTCAACTCCAACTCTATATATTCACGTTCGGGGAGAAAAAAATTAGAGAGAAGGATTCATCGTGTTTTACAATACGGAGCTGCCGCCAAGCCCTAATCTCTCTCGCGAGGGCTGATCTGGAGTCCGTTCGGGGCTCCGGAGAGGGGAATCCATCGCCATCGTCATCATCAACCATCCTCCATCACCAATTTCATGATGCTCACCACCGTGCGTGAGTAATTCCATCGTAGGCTTGCTGGACGGTGATGGGTTGGATGAGATTTATCATGTAATCGAGTTAGTTTTGTTAGGGTTTGATCCCTAGTATCCACTATGTTCTGAGATTGATGTTGCTATGACTTTGCTATGCTTAATTCTTGTCACTAGGGCCCGAGTGCCATGATTTCAGATCTGAATCTATTATGTTTTCATGAATATATGTGAGTTCTTGATCCTATCTTGCAAGTCTATAGTCACCTACTATGTGTTATGATCCGGCAACCCCGAAGTGACAATAATCGGGACCACTCCCGGTGATGACCATAGTTTGAGGAGTTCATGTATTCACTATGTGTTAATGCTTTGGCCTGGTACTCTATTAAAAGGAGGCCTTAATATCCCTTAGTTTCCATTAGGACCCCGCTGCCACGGGAGGTTAGGACAAAAGATGTCATGCAAGTTCTTTTCCATAAGCATGACTATATTCGGAATACATGCCTACATTACATTGATGAATTGGAGCTAGTTCTGTGTCACCCTATGTTATAAATGTTGCATGAATAATCGCATCCAGCATAATTCTCCATCACCGATCCAATGCCTACGAGCTTTTCACATATTGTTCTCCGCTTAGTTACTTTACCGTTGCTACTGTTACTTTTGCCACCGTTACCGTTACTTCCATACTACTTTGCTACTAAATACTTTGCTGCAGATATTAAGTTATCCAGGTGTGGTTGAATTGACAACTCAACTGCTAATACTTAAGAATATTCTTTGGCTCCCCTTGTGTCGAATCAATAAATTTGGGTTGAATACTCTACCCTCGAAAACTGTTGCGATCCCCTATAGTTGTGGGTTATCAAGACTATTTTCTGGCGCCGTTGCCGGGGAGCATAGCTCTATTCTTTGAGTCACTTGGGATTTATATCTGCTGGTCAGTATGAGGAACTTGAAAGACGAGAAAACCAAAATTTATCCCTCAACTACGAGGGGAGGTAAGGAACTGCCATCTAGCTCTGCACTTGATTCACCTTCTGTTTTCAGTAAGCTTGTGACACCTAAACCTGCTTCTGCTATTAATTCTGATATGTCGCATGTTATTGATGATGCCACTTCTGCTATGCATGATACTTATGACGAAACTACTTCTATGCTTGATACTACTGTGCCACTAGGTGAATTTCTGGATGAACAACTTGCTAGGGCTAGAGAGAATGAAATTATTGAAACTGATAATATTGATGAAAGTGATGATGAAGATTCTCCCCCTAGATATGAATTGCCTGTTGTTCCTGAAGGTTATGTTATGGATGAAGAAACTGCTAGAGATTTTCTTGCTTGCAATGATAGAAGAGATCTTAAGAAATTATTAGCTAAGCTTAAAGAAAAAACTCTGAATGCTAGAATGAAATATGATCCTGCTTATACTACTTCACCTATTTTTGTTACTGATAAGGATTATGATTTCTCTATTGATCCTGAGATAATTACTTTGGTTGAATCTGATCCTTCTATGGCTATGAATCTGAAACTGTTGTGGCACATCTTACTAAATTAAATGATATAGCCACCCTGTTCACCAATGATGAGAAAACTCGCTACTATTATATCCTTAAATTATTTCCGTTCTCATTAAAGGGTGATGCTAAGATATGGTTTAATTCTCTTGATCCTGGTTGTGTGCTTAGTCCCCAGGATATGATTTATTACTTTTCTGCTAAATATTTCCCTGCTCATAAGAAACAAGCTGCTTTAAGGGAAATATATAATTTTGTGCAAATTGAAGAAGAGAGTCTCCCACAAGCTTGGGGGAGGCTTCTCCAATTACTTAATGCTTTGCCTGATCATCCTCTCAAGAAAAATGAAATACTTGATATCTTCTATAATGGACTAACCGATGCTTCCAGAGACCACCTGGATAGTTGTGCTGGTTGTGTTTTCATGGAAAGAACAGCTGATGAAGCTGAAATTCTATTGAATAATATGTTGACAAATGAAAATAATTGGACACTTCCTGAACCAACTCCTAAGCCAACTCCTAAGAAAAGGGGTGTTCTATTTCTCAGTCCTGAAGATATGCAAGAGGCAAAGAAATCTATGAAAGAAAAAGGTATAAAAGCTGAAGATGTTAAGAATTTACCTCCTGTTGAAGAAACTCATGGTCTTAATTTACCGCCTGTTGAAGAAACACATGGTCTTGATAACCCAACACAGGTAGTAAAGGTAAATTCTCTCCATAGATATGATAAAGCTGAAATCCTTCCTACTAAGTTTGCTAGCCAATGTTTGGATGAGTTTGATAATTTTATGGTTAAGCAAGAAAACTTCAATGCTTATTTTGGTAGAGAATTAAAACGCAATGCTTATATGATTGAACACTTGAGTGATTATATGTCTAGAGTTAAAGGTGAACTTAAACTCATTAGTAACATGCTTCTACGGTTACCACTCAAGTAGAACAAGTACTTAAAGCTCAGAATGATTTGCTCAATGAATTGAATAGTAAGAATAATGACTTTGCTGTTAGAGTTGCAACTAGAGGGGGTAAAGTGACTCAGGAACCTTTGTATCCTAAGGACCACCCTAAGAGAATTGAGCAGGATTCTCAGAGAAATAATGTTGATACACCGAGTCCTTCTAAGAGGAAGAAAAAGAAAAATGATAGGACTTTGCATGCTTCTAGTGAACCTGTTGTAGACACACCTGAGAATCCCAATGATATTTCTATTTCTGATGCTGAAACACAATCTGGTAATGAACATGAACCTAGTGATAATGTTAATGATGATGTTCATGTTGATGCTCAACCTAGTAATGATAATGATGTAGAAATTGAACCTAATGTTGATCTTGATAACCCACAATCAAAGAATCAATGTTATGATAAGAGAGAATTTGTTGCTAGGAAGCACGGTAAGGAAAGAGAACCTTGGGTTCAGAAACCCATGCCTTTTCCTCCTAAGCCATCCAACAAAAAGGATGATGAGGATTTTGAGGTCTTTGCTGAAATGATTAGACCTATCTTTTTGCGTATGCATTTGACTAATATGCTTAAAATGAATCCTTATGCCAAGTATATGAAGGATATTGTTACAAATAAAAGAAAGATACCAGAAGCTGAAATTTCCACCATGCTTGCTAATTATACTTTTAAGGGTGGAATACCAAAGAAACTTGGAGATCCAGGAGTACTAACTATACCATGCTCCATTAAAAGAAACTATGTTAGAACTGCTTTATGTGATCTTGGAGCCGGTGTTAGTGTTATGCCTCTCTCTTTATATCGTAGACTTGATTTGAATAAGTTGACACCTACTGAAATATCTTTGCAAAATGGCCAATAAATCAATGGCTATACCTGTCGGTATTTGTGAGGACGTGCCTGTTGTGGTTGCAAACGTCACTATTTTAACAGACTTTGCTATTCTTGATATTCCCGAGGACGATATTATGTCTATTATTCTTGGAAGACCCTTTTTGAATACTGCAGGGGCTGTTATTGATTGCAACAAGGGCAATGTCACTTTTCATGTTAATGGTAATGAGCATACAGTACACTTTCCGAGGAAACAACCTCAAGTTCATAGTATCAACTCTATTGGAAAAATTCCATCGATTATTTTTGGAGGTTTTGAATTTCCTCTTCCTACTGTCAAAAAGAGATATGATATTATTATTATTGGGGACGTGCATATCCCTGTTGAGGTAACCTAGTGCTATTCGAAAATTCTCCAGTTTCATGCAATTCGGAATGAGTTTGTTAACAAGACCTGATCAACCTTGTTAGCGGATTCCTTTTGATGAGCATGAGATGGATGAAGTTAGAAAGCACAACCTTCTGTACCCTCCTTTTACTTTCTGTTATTTAGATTAAATAAAGCAAAAATAGTATTTTCTCTATTTTCTGAATTATCCTTGCAATAAAAAATGGCTAGCTAGGGGCGTTAAACAATAGCGGTTGTTGAGAGGCAACCCAATTTTATTTTTGTTCCTTGCTTTTGCTCCTGTTTAGTAATAAATAATTCATCTAGCCTCTATTTCGATGTGGTTTTATGTTTTAATTAGTATTTGTGCCAAGTAGAACCGATAGGATCTTCTTGGGTGATAGTTATTTGATCTTGCTGAAAAAGTCAGAAACTTTCTGCTCACGAAAACAATTGTTAAAAATCACCAGAAAGTGATAAAATACTGATTCCAATTGCAGTAGATCAATAATAAAATTATCTAGGACGTCCTATTTTGGTAGATTTTTCTGAGTTACAAAAGTTTGCGTTTGATACAGATTACTACAGACTGTTCTGTTTTTGACAGATTCTGTTTTTCGTGTGTTGTTTGCTTATTTTGATGAATCTATGGCTAGTGTCGGGGGGTATGAACCATAGAGAAGTTGGAATACAGTAGGTTTAACACCAATATTAATAGATAATGAGTTCATTACAGTACCTTAAAGTGGTGGTTTGTTTTATTTCGCTAACGGAGCTCATGAGATTTTCTGTTGAGTTTTGTGTTGTGAAGTTTTCAAGTTTTTGGGTAAAGATTTGATGGATTTTGGAATAAAGAGTGGCACCCCGAGGATCCTCCTCAGTACACTGGAGAGGACCACTTTGATCCATGGGCATAGACCAACTTAGGCCAAAAGCCTAAGCTTGGGGGAGTACCTATTTCTCACCGACATTACATTCATGTTCACACACTCATTCTAGTTGTCGGTGCTCATACTTTTTCATTGTACTATCCATGCTAGTTTATTTCCTTTTTCTTACTTTCTTCTTGTGTGTTCGAAAAAGTTTAAGAAAAACCAAAAAAAAATAGTAGTAGCTTTTAGCTAGTTTACTTTCTTGCCTTAGTAGTAATAATTAAAAGAAAACCCAAAAATATTTCCTGTTCTTCTTTTGCTTGTTGGGAGCTTTCCCATGTAAATAGTTTTACTTCTTTTCTTTTCTTTGGGGGTCGATAGGAGAAGACCATGATGAAATTGTTAAAGTGGCTCTTATATGCATTATTGTTGATTTAACCAAGAGCTCATATTGCCTTGTCTTCTCCTGTTTATTGAATGCTTGCAGATTCCAGCTTAGTCCAATGCACGTGCACTATTATTATTATACACATCATTCAGTCGTGCAAGTAAAAGGCATAATGACGAAATATGATGAAATGATTGAGATGAGAGAAGCTGGTATGAACTCGACCTCTCTTGTTTTTTGTAAATATGATTAGTTCATCGTTCCTGATTAAGCCTATTATGAATAAACATGTTTGCAATGACAATTAGAGATTATAGTTGCTTATGCCATGCTTAATTAGCTAGGAGTTTATAATGGTTTACCTTGTGTGACAACATGCTATTAAAATGGTTGTGATGTGGTATGATAGGGTTGTATCCTCCTTTGAATGATTTAAGTGACTTGACTTGGCACATGTTCACGCATGTAGTTGAAACAAATCAACATAGCCTTCACGATATTTATGTTCATGGTGGATTATATCCTACTCATGCTTGCACTCAATGTTTATTAATTTTAATGCATGTTCATGACTGTTGTCGCTCTCTAGTTGGTCACTTCCCAGTCTTTTTGCTAGCCTTCACTTGTACTAAGCAGGAATACTGCTTGTGCATCCAATCCCTTAAACCCCAAAGTTATGCCATATGAGTCCACTATACCTTCCTATATACGGTATCTACCTGCCGTTCCAAGTAAATTTGTATGTGCCAAACTCTAAACCTTCAAATGAAATTCTGTTTTGTATGCTCGAATAGCTCATGTATCAACTAGGGTTGTCCTTATCTTCCATGCTAGGCGGGTTATTCTCAAGAGGAGTGGACTCCGCTCCTCATTCACGAGAAAATGGCTGGTCACCGGGATGCCCAGTCCCATGCTTTGTGCAAATCAAATCAAAATAATTGCGAACAAAACTCCCCCAGGATTGTTGTTAGTTGGAGGCACCCGTTGTTTCGGACAAGCCATGGATTGATGTTTGTTGGTGGAGGGGGAGTATAAACTTTACCATTCTGTTTGGGAACCGCCTATAATGTGTGTAGCATGGAAGATATCGAGATCTCTCGGTTGTTATGTTGACAATGAAAGTATGCCGCTCAAAATATTATTTATCTCTATTTCAAAACCGAGCTCTGGCACCTCTACAAATCCCTGCTTCCCTCTGCGAAGGGCCTATCTATTCACTTTTATGTTTAGTCATCACCCTCTTATTACAAAGCACCAGCTGGAGAGCACTGCTGTCATTTGCATCCATTATTGTTAATTTATATTGGGTATGACTATGACTGGATCTCTTTTACCATGAATTACAATGTCTAGTAAGTCCTTGATCTTTAAAGGTGCTCTGCATTTATGTTTTGCGGTCTCAGAAAGGGCTAGCGAGATACCATCTTGTTATATCATATTATGATTGTTTTGAGAAAGTGTTGTCATCCGAGATTTATTATTATTGCTCGCTAGTTGATTATGCCATTGACATGAGTAAACATGAGACCTAAATGTTATTGTGAATGTGGTTAGTTCATAATCTTTGCTAAAAACTTGAATACTGGCTTTACATATTTACAACAAGAAGAGCAAACAGAGTTTGTAAAAGTTTTTCTTTATCACTTTCAGCTTATCAACTGAATTGCTTGAGGACAAGCAAATGTTTAAGCTTGGGGGAGTTGATACGTCTCCAACGTATGTAATTTTCCAAACACTTTTGCCCTTGTTTTGGACTCTAACTTGCATGATTTGAATGGAACTAACCCGGACTGACGCTGTTTTCAGCAGAATTGCCATGGTGTTATTTTTGTGCAGAAACAAAAGTTCTCGGAATGACCTAAAACTTCACGGAGATTATTTTTGGAAATAATAAAAAATACTGGCGAAAGAATCAAGGCCAGGGGGCCCACACCCTGTCCACGAGGGTGGGAGGCGCGCCTGCCCCCTGCCTCGTGGGCCCCCTGGAGCTCCACCGACCTCAACTCCAACTCTATATATTCATGTTCGGGGAGAAAAAAATCAGAGAGAAGGATTCATCGCGTTTTACGATACGGAGCCGCCGCCAAGCCCTAATCTTTCTCGGGAGGGCTGATCTGGAGTCCGTTCGGGGCTCCGGAGAGGGGAATCCGCTGCCACCGTCATCATCAACCATCCTCTATCACCAATTTCATGATGCTCACCGCCGTGCGTGAGTAATTCCATCATAGGCTTGCTGGACGGTGATGGGTTGGATGAGATTTATCATGTAATCGAGTTAGTTTTGTTAGGGTTTGATCCCTAGTATCCACTATGTTCTGAGATTGATGTTGCTATGACTTTGCTATGCTTAATGCTTGTCACTAGGGCCCGAGTGCCATGATTTCAGATCTGAACCTATTATGTTTTCATGAATATATGTGAGTTCTTGATCCTATCTTGCAAGTCTATAGTCACCTACTATGTGTTATGATCTGGCAACCTCGAAGTGACAATAATCGGGACCACTCCCGGTGATGACCATAGTTTGAGGAGTTCATGTATTCACTATGTGTTAATGCTTTGGTCCGGTACTCTATTAAAAGGAGGCCTTAATATCCCTTAGTTTTCATTAGGACCCCGCTGCCACGGGAGGGTAGGACAAAAGATGTCATGCAAGTTCTTTTCCATAAGCACATATGACTATATTCGGAATACATGCCTACATTACATTGATGAATTGGAGCTAGTTCTGTGTCACCCTATGTTATAACTGTTGCATGAATAATCGTATCCGGCATAATTCTCCATCACCGATCCAATGCCTACGAGCTTTTCACATATTGTTCTCTGCTTAGTTACTTTACAGTTGCTACTGTTAGTTTTGCCACCGTTATCGTTACTTCCATACTACTTTGCTACTAAATAATTTGCTGCATATATTAAGTTATCCAGGTGTGGTTGAATTGACAACTCAACTACTAATACTTAAGAATATTCTTTGGCTCCCCTTGTGTCGAATCAATAAATTTGGGTTGAATACTCTACCCTCGAAAACTGTTGCGATCCCCTATACTTGTGGGTTATCAAAGACACACCCGTTAGCTTAGCACTATGATCGTTTAGTTTATTGCTATTGCTTTCTCCATGACTTATACATGTTCCTATGACTATGAGATTATGCAACTCCCAAATACCGGAGGAACACTTAGTGTGCTATCAAACGTCACAACGTAACTAGGTGATTATAAAGATGCTCTACAGGTGTCTCCTATGGTGTTTGTTGAGTTGGCATAGATCGATATTAGGATTAGTCACTCCGTGTATTGGAGAGGTATCTCTAGGCCCTCTCGGTAATGCTCATCACTATAAGCCTTGCAAGCAATGTGACTAATGAGTTAGTTGCAGGCTGATGCATTACAGAACGAGTAAAGAGACTTGCCAGTAACGAGATTGAACTAGGTATGGTGATACCGACGATCGACTCTCGGGCAAGTAACATACCGATGACAAAGGGAACAACGTATGTTGTTATGCGGTTTGACCGATAAAGATCTTCATAGAATATGTAGGAGCCAATATGAGCATCTAGGTTCCACTATTGGTTATTGACCGGAGATGTGTCTCGGTCATGTCTACATAGTTCTCGAACCTGTAGGGTCCGCACACTTAACGTTCGATGACGATTTGTATTATGAGTTTATGTGATTTGATGACCGAAGGTTGTTCAGAGTCCCAGATGTGATCATGGACATGGCGAGGAGTCTGGAAATGGTCGAGAGGTAAAGATCGATATATTGGAAGGCTATATTCGGACATCGGAAAGGTTCCGAGTGATTCGGGTATTTTTCGGAGTACCGGAGAGTTACGGGAATTCGCCGGGGGAAGTAGTGGGCCTTAATGGGCCATACGGGAAAGGAGAGAAGGGTCTCAAGGGGTGGCCGCGCCCCCCCATGGGAAGTCTGAATTAGACTAGGGAGGGGGCGGCACCCCCATCTCTTTCCTTCTCCCTCTCCTACGCCTTCCCTCTCTCCCTTCTTGGAAAAGGAAGGGGACTCCAACTAGGATTGGGAATCCTAGTTGGACTCCCCCTATAGGCGCGCCCCTCCTAGGCCGGCCTCCTCCTCCTCCCTCCTTTATATACGTGGGCAGGGGGCACCCCAAAGGCACTCCAAGATTTGTCTTAGCCGTGTGCGGTGCCTCCCTCCACAGTTATACACCTCGGTCATATCGTCGTAGTGCTTAGGCGAAGCCCTGCGCCGGTAACTTCATCATCACTGTCACCACGCCGTCGTGCTGACGGAACTCTCCCTCGGCCTCAACTGGATCAAGAGTTCGAGGGACGTCACCGAGCTGAACGTGTGCAGATCACGGAGGTGCCGTGCGTTCGGTACTTGGATCGGTTGGATCACGAAGACGTTCGACTACATCAACCGCGTTACTAAACGCTTATGCTTTCAGTCTATGAGGGTACGTAGACACACTCTCCCCGCTCGTTGCTATGCTTCTCCTAGATAGATCTTGCATGATTGTAGGCAAAAGTTTTGAAATACTATGTTCCCCAATAGTGGCATCTGAGCCAGGTCTATGTGTAGATGTTATATGCACGAGTAAAACACAAAGAGTTGTGGGCGATAATAGTCATACTGCTTACCAGCATGTCATACTTTGATTCGGCGGTATTGTTGGATGAAGCGGCCCAGGCCAACATTACATGACCGCGTTCATGAGACTGGTTCTACCGCCGTGCTTCGCACACAGGTGGCTAGTGGGTGTCTGTTTCTCCAACTTTAGTTGAATCGAGTGTGACTACGCCCGGTCCTTGTTGAAGGTTAAAACATCACACTTGATGAAAAATTGTTGTGGTTTTGATGCGTAGGTAAGAACGGTTCTTTCTAAGCCCGTAGCAGCCACGTAAAACTTGCAACAACAAAGTAGAGGACGTCTAACTTGTTTTTGCAAGGCTTGCTGTGATGTGATATGGTCAAGACATGACGAGATATAAATTGTTATATGAGATGGTCATGTTTTGTAAAGTTATCGGCAACTGGCAGGAGCCTTATGGTTGTCTCTTTATTGCATAAGATGCAAGCGCCATGTACTTGCTTTACTTTATCGCTATGCGATAGTAATAGTTGCAAAAGCAATAGTTGGCGAGACGACCATGTGACGACACGTTGATAGAGATCAAGATGATGGAGATCATGGTGTCATGCCGGTGGCAATGGAGATCATGACGGTACTTTGGAGATGGAGATCAAAGGCACAAGATGATGATGACCATATCATGTCACATATTTTGATTGCATGTGATGTTTATCCTTTATGCATCTTATTTTGCTTAGTACGACGATAGCATTATGAGATGATCCCTTACTAAAATTTCAAGGTATAAGTGTTCTCCCTGAGTATGCACCGTTGCGACAGTTCTTCGTGCTGAGACACCACGTGATGGTCGGGTGTGATAAGCTCTACGTTCACATACAACGGGTGCAAGCCAGTGTGTGCACATGCAGAATACTCGGGTTAAACTTGACGAGCCTAGCATATGCAGATATGGCCTCGGAACACTGAGACCGAAAGGTCGAACGCGAATCATATAGTAGATATGATCAACATAGTGATGTTCACCATTGAAAGCTACTCCATCTCACGTGATGATCGGACATGGTTTAGTTGATATGGATCACATGATCATTTAGATGACTAGAGGGATGTCTATCTAAGTGGGAGTTCTTAAGTAATATGATTAATTGAACTTTAATTTATCATGAACTTAGTCCTGATAGTATTTGCACATCTATGTTATAGATCAATTTCTCGCGTATAGCTTCCCCGTTTCATTTATGATATGTTCCTAGAGAAAACTAAAGTTGAAAGTTGATAGTAGCAATGATGCGGACTAGGTCCGTGATCTGAGGATTATCCTCATTGCTGCATAGAAGAATTGTGTCCTTGATGCACCGCTAGGTGGCAAAACTATTGTAGGAGCAAATGCAGACGTTATGAACGTTTGACAAGCTCGGTATGATGACTACTTGACAATTTAGTGCACCATGCTTTACAGCTTAGAACCGGGACTTCAAAAACGTTTTGAACGCCACAAAGCATATAAGATGTTCCAAGAGCTGAAATTGGTATTTCAGACTCATGCCCGAGTCGAGAGGTATGAGACCTGTGACAAGTACTTTGCCTACAAGATGGAGGAGAATAGCTCAACCAGTGAGCATGTGCTCAGATTGTCTGAGTACTACAATCGCTTGAATCAAGTGGGAGTTAATCTTCTAGATAAAATAGTGATTGACAGAGTTCTCTAGTCACTATCACCAAGTTACTGGAACTTCGTGATGAACTATAATATGCAAGGGATGACGAAAACGATTCCCGAGCTCTTCCTGATGCTGAAATCGACAAAGGTAGAAATCAAGAAAAGCATCAAATGTTGAGGGTTGAGAAGACTACTAGTTTCAAGTAAAAAGGGTAAGGGAAAGAAAGGGAACTTCAAGAAGAATGGCAAGCAAGTTGCCACTCCCATGAAGAAGCCCAAAGCTAGACCCAAGCCTGAAACTGAGTGCTTCTACTGCGAAGGAAATGGCCACTGGAAGTGGAACTGCCCTAGATACTTGGCGGATAAGAAGGATGGCAAAGTGAACAAAGGTATAATTGATATACATGTTGTTGATGTGTACTTTACTAGTGTTCATAGTAGCCCCTGGGTATTTGATACTGGTTCAGTTGCTATGATTATTAACTCAAAACAGGAGTTACAAAATGAACAAAGACTAGTTGAGGGCAAGGTGACGATGTGTGTTGGAAGTGATTCTAAGGTTGATAAGATCACCATCGCACACTCCCTTTACCTTCGGGATTAGTGTTGAACCTAAAATAAATGTTATTTGGTGTTTGCGTTGAGCATAATATGATTGGATCATGTTATTGCAATATAGTTATTCATTTAAGTCAAAGAATAATTGTTATTCTGTTTACATGAATAAAACCTTCTGTGGTCATACACCCAAGGTGAATGGTTCATTGAATCTAGATCGTGGTGATACACATATTCATAATATTGATGCCAAAAGATGCAAAGTTGATAATGATAGTGCAACATATTTGTGGCACTGCCGTTTAGATCATATTGGTGTAAAGCACATGAAGAAACTCCATGCCGATGGGATTTTGGAATGACTTGATGCTTGTGAACCATGCCTCATGGGCAAGATGACTAAGACTCCGTTCTC
This sequence comes from Aegilops tauschii subsp. strangulata, assembly GCF_002575655.3. Lineage (NCBI taxonomy): Eukaryota > Viridiplantae > Streptophyta > Magnoliopsida > Poales > Poaceae > Aegilops > Aegilops tauschii. Next base: position 396,804,882 of record NC_053037.3, read on the forward strand.
CGGAACAATGGAGCGAGCAAATGACTTATTTGAAACAATACATACCGATGAATGCGATCCGATGAGTGTTGAGGCTCGCGGCGGGTATCGTTATTTTCTGACCTTCACAGATGATTTGAGCAGATATGGGTATATCTACTTGATGAAACATATGTCTGAAACATTTGAAAAGTTCAAAGAATTTCGGAGTGAAGTGGAAAATCATCGTAACAAGAAAATAAAGTTTCTACAATCTGATCGCGGAGGTGAATATTTGAGTTACAAGTTTGGTCTTCATTTGAAACAATGTGGAATAGTTTCACAACTCACGCCACCTGGAACACCACAGTGTAATGGTGTGTCCGAACGTCGTAACTGCACTTTACTAGATATGGTGCGATCTATGATGTCTCTTACCGATTTACCACTATCGTTCTGGGGTTATGCATTAGAGACAGCTGCATTCACGTTAAATAGGGCACCATCTAAATCCGTTGAGACGACACCGTTTGGCAAAGAAACCCAAGCTGTCGTTTCTTAAAGTTTGGGGCTGCGATGCTTATGTGAAAAAGCTTCAACCTGATAAGCTCGAACTGAAATCGGAGAAATGTGTCTTCATAGGATACCCAAAGGAAACTGTTGGGTACACCTTCTATCACAGATCCGAAGGCAAGATATTCATTGCTAAGAATGGATCCTTTCTATAGAAGGAGTTTCTCTCGAAAGAAGTGAGTGGGAGGAAAGTAGAACTTGATGAGGTAATTGTACCTTCTCCCAAATTGGAAAGTAGTTCATCACAGAAATCAGTTCCAGTGATGCCTACACTAATTAGTGAGGAAGTTAATGATGATGATCATGAAACTTCAGATCAAGTTACTACCGAACCTCGTAGGTCAAACAGAATATGTTCCGCACCAGAGTGGTACGGTAATCCTATTCTAGGAGTCATATTACCAGACCATGACGAACCTACGAACTATGAGGAAGCGATGATGAGCCCAGATTCCGCGAAATGGTTTGAGGCCATGAAATCTGAGATGGGATCCATGTATAAGAACAAAGTATGGACTTTGATTGACTTGCCCGATGATCGATGAGCCATTGAATAAATGGATCTTCAAGAGGAAGACGGACGCTGATAGTAGTGTTACTATCTACAAAGCTTGAATTGTCACAAAAAGGTTTTCGACAAGTTGAAAGTGTTGACTACGATGAGATTTTCTCACTCGTATCGATGCTTAGAGTCTGTCCGAATCATGTTAGCAATTGCCGCATTTTATGAAATTTGGAAAATGGATGTCAAAACTGCATTCCTTAATGGATATCTCAAATAAGAGTTGTATATGATGCAACCAGAAGGTTTTGTCGATCCTAAAGGTGCTAACAAAGTGTGCAAGCTCCAGCGATCCATTTATGGACTGGTGCAAGCCTCTCGGAGTTGGAATATACGCTTTGATAGTGTGATCAAAGCATATGGTTTTATACAGACTTGTGGTGAAGCCTGTATTTACAAGAAAGTGAGTGGGAGCACTACAACCTTTCTGATAAGTATATGTGAATGACATATTGTTGATCAGAAATGATGTAGAATTTTCTGGAAAGCATAAAGGAGTGTTTGAAAGGAGTTTTTCAAAGAAAGACCTCGGTGAAGCTGCTTACATAGTGGGCATCAAGATCTATAGAGATAGATCAAGACGCTTGATAAGATTTTTCAATGAGTACATACCTTGGCAAGATTTTTGAAGTAAGTTAAAAATGGAACAGTCAAAGAAGGAGTTCTTGACTGTATTGCAAGGTGTAAAGTTGAGTAAGACTCAAAACACGACCATGGCAGAAAATAGAAAGAGAATGAAAGTCATTCCCTATGCCTCAGCCATAGGTTCTGTAAAGTATGCTATGCTGTGTACCAAACCTATTGTGTACCTTGCCATGAGTTTGACAAGGGGGTACGATATTGATCCAGGAGTGGATCACTTGGCAACGGTCAAAATTATCCTTAGAAGACTAAGGAAATATTTCTCGATTATGGAGGTGATAAAGAGTTCGTCGTAAAGAGTTACGTCTATGTAAGCTTTGACACCGATCTTGATGACTCCGAGTCTCGATCTTCATACATATTGAAAGTGGGAGCATTTAGCTAGAGTAGCTCCGTGCAGAACATTGTAGACATAGAAATTTTCAAAATACATATGGATCTGAATGTGGCAGACCCATTGACTAAACATCTCTCACAAGCAAAACATGATCACACTTTAGTGCTCTTGGGTGTTAATCACATAGCGATGTGAACTAGATTATTGACTCTAGTAAACCTTTTGAGTGTTGGTCACATGGCGATGTGAACTATGGGTGTTAATCACATGGTGATGTGAACTATTGGTGTTAAATCACATGACGACATGAACTAGATTATTGACTCTAGTGCAAGTGGGAGACTGAAGGAAATATGCCCTAGAGGCAGTAATAAAGTTGTTATTTGTATTTCCTTATATCATGATAAATGTTTATTATTCATGCTAGAATTGTATTAATCGGAAACTTGATACATGTGTGAATACATAGACAAAACAAAGTGTCCCCAGTATGCCTCTACTAGACTAGCTCGTTAACCAAAGATGGTTAAGTTTCCTGACCATAGACATGCGTTGTCATTTGATGAATGGGATCACATTATTAGGACAATGATGTGATGGACAAGACCCATCCGTTAGCTTAGCACTATGATCGTTTAGTTTATTGCTATTGCTTTCTCCATGACTTATAGATGTTCCTATGACTATGAGATTATGCAACTCCCGAATACCGGAGGAACACTTAGTGTGCTATCAAACATCACAACATAACTGGGTGATTATAAAGATGCTCTACAGGTGTCTCCGATGGTGTTTGTTGACTTGGCATAGATCGTGAAGGAAATATGCCGTAGAGGCAATAATAAAGTCATTATTTATTTCCTTATTTCCTGATAAATGTTTATTATTCATGCTAGAATTGTATTAACCGGAAACATAATACTTGTGTGAATACATAGACAAACAGAGTGTCACTAGTATGCCTCTACTTGACTAGCTCGTTGATCAAAGATGGTTATGTTTCCTAGCCATAGACATGAGTTGTTATGATTAACGGGATCACATCATTAGGAGAACGATGTGATTGACTTGACCCATTCTGTTAGCTTAGCACTTGATCATTTAGTATGTTGCTATTGCTTTCTTCATGACTTATACATGTTCCTATGACTATAAGATTATGCAACTCCCGTTTACCGGAGGAACACTTTGTGTGCTACCAAACGTCACAACATAACTGGGTGATTATAAAGGTGCTCTACAGGTGTCTCCGAAGGTACTTGTTGGGTTGGCGTATTTCGAGATTAGGATTTGTCACTCCGATTGTCGGAGAGGTATCTCTGGGCCCACTTGGTAAAGCACATCACTATAAGCCTTGCAAGCATTGCAACTAATGAGTTAGTTGCGGGATGATGTATTATAGAACGAGTAAAGAGACTTGCCGGTAACGAGATTGAACTAGCTATTGAGATACCGACGATCGAATCTCGGGCAAGTAACATACCGATGACAAAGGGAACAACATATGTTGTTATGCGGTCTGACCGATAAAGATCTTCGTAGAATATGTAGGAGCCAATATGGGCATCCAGGTCCCGCTATTGGTTATTGACTAGAGAGGTGTCTCGGTCATGTCTACATAGTTCTCGAACCCGTAGGGTCCACACGCTTAACGTTCGTTGACGATATAGTACTATGAGTTATGTATGTTGGTGACCGAATGTTGTTCGGAGTTTTGGATGAGATCACAGATATGACGAGGAACTCCGGAATGGTCCGGAAGTAAAGATTGATATATGGATAGTAGTGTTTGATCTCCGGAAAGGTTCTGGAATCTATCGGAAGGGGTTCCGGATGTTTCCCGAAATGTTTGGGCACAAGAACACTTTATCTGGGCCAAAGGGGAAAGCCCACGAGGTTTTTGGAAAGCGCAAAAGGAAGTTTTGCGGAGTCTAGGGCCAGACGCCAGGGTCCCTGGCGTCTGGGTCCAGACGCCAGGAACCCTGGCGTCTGGCCCTGGAGTCCGAGAAGGACTCTTGCCTTTCGGGTGAAACCGACTTTGTGGAGGCTTTTACTCCAAGTTTCGACCCCACGGCTCAACATATAAATAGAGGGGTAGGGCTAGCACCCAAGACAGATCAAGAAACACCAAGCCGTGTGCCGGCAACTCCGTCCCCTCTAGTTTATCCTCCGTCATAGTTTTCGTAGTGCTTAGGCAAAGCCCTGCGGAGATTGTTCTTCACGAACACCGTCACCACGCCGTCGTGCTGCCGGAACTCATCTACTACTTCGCCCCTCTTGCTGGATCGAGAAGGCGAGGACGTCACCGAGCCGAACGTGTGCAAAACTTGGAGGTGCCGTGCTTTCGGTACTTGGATCGGTCGGATCGTGAAGACGTAGGACTACATCAACCGCGTTGATATAACGCTTCCGCTTACGGTCTACGAGGGTACGTAGACAACACTCTCCCCTCTCGTTGCTATGCATCACCATGTTCTTGCGTGTGCATAGGAATTTTTTTGAAATTACTACGTTCCCCAACAGTGGCATCCGAGCCAGGTTTTATGCGTAGATGTCATATGCACGAGTAGAACACAAGTGAGTTGTGGGCGAGATAAGTCATACTGCTTACCAGCATGTCATACTTTTGTTCGGCGGTATTGTTGGATGAAGCGGCCCGGACCGACATTACGCGTACGCTTACGCGAGACTGGTTCTATCGACGTGCTTTGCACACAGGTGGCTGGCGGGTGTCAGTTTCTCCAACTTTAGTTGAACCGAGTGTGGCTACGCCCGGTCCTTGCGAAGGTTAAAACAGCACCAGCTTGACAAACTATCGTTGTGGTTTTGATGCGTAGGTAAGAACGGTTCTTGCTAAGCCCGTAGCAGCCACGTAAAAATTGCAACAACAAAGTAGAGGACGTCTAACTTGTTTTTGCAAGGCATGTTGTGATGTGATATGGTCAAGACATGATGCTAAATTTTATTGTATGAGATGATCATGTTTTGTAACCGAGTTATCGGCAACTGGCAGGAGCCATATGGTTGTCGCTTTATTGTACGCAATGCAAACGCCCTGTAATACTTTACTTTATCACTAAGCGGTAGCGATAGTCGTAGAAGCATAAGATTGGCGTGACGACAACGATGCTATGATGGAGATCAAGGCATCGCGTCGGTGACGATGGTGATCATGACAGTGCTTCGGAGATGGAGATCACAAGCACAAGATGATGATGGCCATATCATATCACTTATATTGATTGCATGTGATGTTTATCTTTTATGCATCTTATCTTGCTTTGATTGACGGTAGCATTATAAGATGATCTCTCACTAAATTATCAAGGTATAAGTGTTCTCACTTAGTATGCACCGTTGCGAAAGTTCTTCGTGCCGAGACACCACGTGATGATCGGGTGTGATAGGCTCTACGTTCAAATACAACGGGTGCAAAACAGTTGCACACGCGGAATACTCAGGTTAAGCTTGACGAGCCTAGCATAAACAGATATGGCCTCGGAACACTGAGACTGAAAGGTCGAGCATGAATCATATAGTAGATATGATCAACATAGTGATGTTCACCATTGAAACTACTCCATCTCACGTGATGATCGGACATGGTTTAGTTGATATGGATCACGTGATCACTTAGAAGATTAGAGGGATGTCTATCTAAGTGGGAGTTCTTAAGTAATATGATTAATTGAACTTAAATTTATCATGAACTTAGTCCTGGTAGTATTAGCATATCTATGTTGTAGATCAATAGCTCGCGTTTTGCTCCCCTGTTTTATTTTGATATGTTCCTAGAGAAAACTAAGTTGAAAAATGTTAGTAGCAATGATGCGGATTGGATCCGTGATCTGAGGATTATCCTCATTGCTGCACAGAAGAATTATGTCCTTGATGCACCGCTAGGTGACAGACCTATTGCAGGAGCAAATGCAGACGTTATGAACGTTTGACAAAGCTCGGTATGATAACTACTTGATAGTTTAGTGCACCATGCTTTACGGCTTAGAACCGGGACTTCAAAAATGTTTTGAACGCCACAGAGCATATAAGATGTTCCAATAATTTAAATTAGTATTTCATACTCATGCCCGTGTCGAGAGGTATGAGACCTCTGACAGTACTTTGCCTACAAGATGGAGGAGAATTGCTCAGCTAGTGAGCATGTGCTCAGAATGTCTGAGTACTACAATCACTTGAATCAAGTGGGAGTTAATCTTCCAGATAAGATAGTGATTGATAGAGCTCTCTAGTCACTATCACCAAGTTACTAGAACTTCGTGATGAACTATAATATGCAAGGGATAAACGGAAACGATTCCCAAGCTCTTCGTGATGCTGAAATCGACGAAGGTAGAAATCAAGAAAAGCATCAAGTGTTGATGGTTGACAAGACCACTAGTTTCAAGAAAAGGGCAAAGGGAAGAAGGGGAACTTCAAGAAGAATGGCAAGCAAGTTGCTACTCAAGTGAAGAAGCCCAAGTCTGTACCTAAGCCTGAGACTGAGTGCTTCTACTGCAAAGGAACTAGTCACTGGAAGCGGAACTGCCCCAAGTATTTGGCGGATAAGAAGGATGGCAAAGTGAACAAAGGTATATTTGATATACATGTTATTGATGTGTACTTTACTAGTGTTTATAGCAACCCCTAAGTATTTGATACTAGTTCAGTTGCTATGATTAGTAACTCGAAACGGGAGTTGCAGAATAAACAGAGACTAGTTAAGGGTGAAGTGATGATGTGTGTTGGAAGTGGTTCCAAGATTGACATGATCATCATCGCAGACTCCCTATACTTTCGGGATTAGTGTTGAACCTAAATAAGTGTTATTTGGTGTTTGCGTTGAGCATGAATATGATTTGATCATGTTTATTGCAATACAATTATTCATTTAAGTTAGAGAACAATTGTTGTTCTGTTTGCATGAATAAAACCTTCTATGGTCATACACACCAACGAAAATGATTTGTTGGATCTCGATCGTAGTGACACACATATTCATAATATTGAACTCAAAAAGATGCAGAGTTAATAAATGATAGTGCAACTTATTTGTGGCACTGCCGTTTAGGTCATATTGGTGTAAAACGCATGAAGAAACTCCATGCTGATGGGATTTTGGAATCACTTGATTATGAATCACTTGATGCTTGCGAACCATGCCTCATGGGTAAGATGACTAAGACTCCGTTCTCCGGAACAATGGAGCGAGCAACTGACTTATTGGAAATAATACATACTGATGTATGCGGTCCGATGAGTGTTAAGGCTCACGGCAAGTATCGTTATTTTCTGACCTTCACAGATGATTTGAGCAGATATGGGTATATCTACTTGATGAAACATAAGTCTGAAACATTTGAAAAGTTGAAAGAATTTCAGAGTGAAGTGGAAAATCATCGTGACAAGAAAATAAGGTTTCTACGATCTGACCGCGGAGACGAATATTTGAGTTACGAGTTTGGTCTTCAATTAAAACAATGTGGAATAGTTTCACAAATTCGTGCCACCTGGAACACCACAGCATAATGGTGTGTCCGAACATCATAACCGTACTTTATTGGATATAGTGCAATCTATGATGTCTCTTACCGATTTACCACTATCGTTTTGGGGTGATGCATTAGAGACAGCTGCATTCACGTTAAATAGGGCACTATCTAAATCCGTTGAGACGACACCATATGAACTGTGGTTTGACAAGAAACCAAAGTTGTCGTTTCTTAAAGTTTGGGATTGCAATGCTTATAAGAAAAAGTTTCATCCTGATAAGCTCAAACCCAAATCGGAGAAATGTGTCTTCATAGGATACCCAAAGGAGACTGTTGGGTACACCTTCTATCACAGATCCGAAGGCAAAACATTCGTTGCTAAGAATGGATCCTTTCTAGAGAAGGAGTTTCTCTCGAAAGAAGTGAGTGGGAGGAAAGTAGAACTTGATGAGGTAACCGTACCTGCTCCCATATTGGAAAGTAGTTCATCACAGAAACCGGTTCCTGTGACGTCTATACCAATTAGTGAGGAAGTTAATGATGATGATCATGAAACTTCAGATCAAGTTGTTACTGAACCTCGTAGGTCAACCAGGGTAAGATCCGCACCAGAGTGGTACGGTAATCCTATTCTGGAGGTCATGTTACTTGACCATGACGAACCTACGAACTATGAGGAAGCGATGATGAGCCCAGATTCCGCAAAATGGTTTGAGGCCATGAAATCTGAGATGGGATCCATGTATGAGAACAAAGTATGGACTTTGATTGACTTGCCCAAATGATCAGCGGGCCATTAAGATTAAATGGATCTTCAAGAGGAAGACGGACGCTGATAGTAGTGTTACTATCTACAAAGCTAGAATTGTCTCAAAAGGGTTTTCGACAAGTTCAAGGTGTTGACTACGATGAGAGTTTCTCACTCGTATCTATGCTTAAGTGTGTCCGAATCATGTTAGAAATTGCCGCATTTTATGAAATCTGGCAAATGGATAAGCAAAACTGCATTCCTTAATGGATTTATTAAAGAAGAGTTGTATATGATGCAACGAGAAGGTTTTGTCGATCCTAAAGGTGTTAACAAAATATGCAAGCTCCAGCGATCCATCTATGGACTGGTGCAAGCATCTCGGAGTTGGAATATACGCTTTGATAAGTTGATCAAAGCATATAGTTTTATACAGACTTGCGGTGAAGCCTGTGTTTACAAGAAAGTGAGTGGGAGCACTACAACATTTCTGATAAGTATATGTGAATGACATATTGTTGATCGGAAATAATGTAGAATTATTCTGCAAAGCATAAAGGAGTGTTTGAAAGGAGTTTTTCAAAGAAAGACCTAGGTGAAGCTGCTTACATATTGAGCATCAAGATCTATAGAGATAGATCAAGACGCTTGATAAGTTTTTTCAATGAGTACATACCTTGACAAGATTTTGAAGTAGTTCAAAATGGAACAGTCAAAGAAAGAGTTCTTGCCTGTGTTACAAGGTGTGAAATTGAGTAAGACTCAAAAGCCCGACCACGGCAGAAGATAGAAAGAGAATGAAAGTCATTCCCTATGCCTCAGCCATAGGTTCTATAAAGTATGCCATGCTGTGTACCAGATCTATTGTATACCCTACACTGTGTTTTGCAAGGGAGTACAATAGTGATTTAGGAGTAGATCACTGGACATCGGTCAAAATTATCCTTAGTGGAATAAGGATATGATTCTCGATTATGGAGGTGACAAAAGGTTCGTCGTAAAGGGTACGTCGATGTAAGTTTTGACACTGATCCAGATGACTCTAAGTCTCAATCTGGATACATATTGAGAGTGGGAGCAATTAGCTAGAGTAGCTCCGTGCAGAGTATTGTAGACATAGAATATTTGCAAAATACATACGGCTCTGAATGTGGCAGACCCGTTGACTAAACTTCTCTCACAAGCAAAACATGATCACACCTTAGTACTCTTTGGGTGTTAATGACATAGCAATGTGAACTAGATTATTGACTCTAGTAAACCCTTTGGGTGTTGGTCACATGACGATGTCAACTATGGGTGTTAATCACATGGTGATGTGAACTATTGATGTTAAATCACATGGCGATGTGATCTAGATTATTGACTCTAGTGCAAGTGGGAGACTGAAGGAAATATGCCCAAGAGGCAATAAAAAAGTTATTATTTATTTCCTTATTTCATGATAAATGTTTATTATTCATGCTAGAATTGTATTAACCGGAAACATAATACTTGTGTGAATACATAGACAAACAGAGTGTCACTAGTATGCCTCTACTTGACTAGCTCGTTGATCAAAGATGGTTATGTTTCCTAGCCATAGACATGAGTTGTTATTTGATTAACGGGATCACATCATTAGGAGAATGATGTGATTGACTTGACCCATTCCGTTAGCTTAGCACTTGATCGTTTAGTATTTGCTATTGCTTTCTTCATGACTTATACATGTTCCTATGACTATGAGATTATGCAACTCCCGTTTATCGGAGGAACACTTTGTGTGCTACCAAACGTCACAACGTAACTGGTTGATTATAAAGGTGCTCTACAGGTGTCTCCGAAGGTACTTGTTGGGTTAGCGTATTTCGAGATTAGGATTTGTCACTCCGATTGTCGGAGAGGTATCTCTGGGCCCACTTGGTAATGCACATCATTATAAGCCTTGCAAGCATTGCAACTAATGAGTTAGTTGCGGGATGATGTATTACAGAACGAGTAAAGAGACTTGCCGGTAACGAGATTGAACTAGCTATTGAGATACCAACGATCGAATCTCGGGCAAGTAACATACCGATGACAAAGGGAACAACGTATGTTGTTATGCGGTTTGACCGATAAAGATCTTCGTAGAATATGTAGGAGCCAATATGGGCATCCGGGTCCCGCTATTGGTTATTGTCCAGAGAGGTGTCTCGGTCATGTCTACATAGTTCTCGAACCCGCAGGGTCCGCACGCTTAACGTTCGTTGACGATATAGTACTATGAGTTATGTATGTTGGTGACCGAATGTTGTTTGGAGCTTTGGATGAGATCACGGATATGACGAGGAACTCCGGAATGGTCCGGAAGTAAAGATTGATATGTGGATAGTAGTGTTTGATCTCTGGAAAGCTTCCGGAATCCATCGGAAGGGGTTCCGGATGTTTCCCGAAATGTTTGGGCACAAGAACACTTAATCTGGGCCAAAGGGGAAAGCCCATGAGGTTTTTGGAAAGCGCAAAAGGAAGTTTTGCGGAGTCCAGGGGCCAGACGCCAGGAACCCTGGCGTCTGGCCCTGGAGTCCGAGAAGGACTCTTGCCTTTCGGGTGAAACCGACTTTGTGGAGGCTTTTACTCCAAGTTTCGACCCCAAGGCTCAACATATAAATAGAGCGGTAGGGCTAGCACCCAAGACAGATCAAGAAACACCAAGCCGTGTGCCGGCAACCCCGCCCCCTCTAGTTTATCCTACGTCATAGTTTTCGTAGTGCTTAGGCGAAGCCCTACGGAGATTGTTCTTCACGAACACCGTCACCACGCCGTCGTGCTGCCGGAACTCATCTACTACTTCGCCCCTCTTGCTGGATCGAGAAGGCGAGGACGTCACCGAGCCGAACATGTGCAGAACTCGTAGGTGCCGTGCTTTCGGTACTTGGATCGGTCGGATCGTGAAGACGTAAGACTACATCAACCGCGTTGATATAACGCTTCCGCTTACGGTCTACGAGGGTACGTAGACAACACTCTCCCCTCTCGTTGCTATGCATCACCATGTTCTTGCGTGTGCGTAGGATTTTTTTTGAAATTACTACGTTCCCCAACAGATCGAGATTAGGATTTGTCACTCCGTGTATCGGAGAGGTATCTCTGGGCCCTCTCGGTAATGCTCATCACTATAAGCCTTGAAAGCAATGTGACTAATGAGTTAGTTGCAGGATGATGCATTACGGAACGAGTAAATAGACTTGCCGGTAACGAGATTGAACTAGGTATGGTGATACCGACGATCGAACCTCGGGCAAGTAACATACCGATGACAAAGGAAACAACGTATGTTGTTATGCGGTTTGACCGATAAAGATCTTCGTAGAATATGTAGGAGCCAATATGAGCATCCAGGTTCCGCTATTGGTTATTGACCGGAGATGTGTCTCGGTCATGTCTACATAGTTTTCAAATCCGTAGGGTCCGCACGCTTAACATTTGATGACGATTTGTATTATGAATTTATGTTATTTGATGACCGAATGTTGTTCCGAGTCCCGGATGTGATCACGGACATGACGAGGAGTCTCGAAATGGTCGAGAGGTAAATATTGATATATTGGAAGGCTATATTCGGACATCGGAAAGGTTCCGAGTGATTCGGGTATTTTTTGGAGTACCAGAGAGTACGGGAATTCACCGGGGGAAGTAGTGGGCCTTAATGGGCCGTACGGGAAAGGAGAGAAGGGCCTCAAGGGGTGGCCGCGCCCCCCCATGGCAAGTCCGAATTGGACTAGGGAGGGGGCGGCGCCCCCACTCTTTCCTTCTCCCTCTCCTACTGCTTCCCTCTCTCCCCTCTTGGAAAAGGAAGGGGACTCCAACTAGGATTGGGAATCCTAGTTGGACCCCCCTATAGGCGCGCCCCTCCTAGGCCGGCCTCCTCCTCCTCCCTCCTTTATATACGTGGGCAGGGGGCACCCCAAAGGCACTCCAAGATTTGTCTTAGCCGTGTGCGGTGCCCCCTCCACAGTTACACACCTCGGTCATATCGTTGTAGTGCTTAGGCGAGGCCCTGTGCCGGTAACTTCATCGTCACCGTCACCACGCCGTCGTGCCGGAACTCTTCCTCGGCCTCAACTGGATCAAGAGTTCGAGGGACGTCACTGAGCTGAACGTGTGCAGATCGCGGAGGTGCCGTGCGTTCGGTACTTGGATCGGTTGGATCGCGAAGACGCTCGACTACATCAACCATGTTACTAAACGCTTCTGCTTTCGGTCTACGAGGGTACGTAGACACACTCTGCCCGCTCGTTGCTATGCTTCTCCTAGATAGATCTTGCGTGATCGTAGGCAAATTTTTTGATATACTACGTTCCCCAACAACATGACCAAGGAGACTACGAATACCTTTAATGTCTTTAGGACATGGCATTTTCTCAATTGCATCAACATTAGCTTCATCCACCTCAATACCTCGTTCGAAATTTTTATGCCCCAAGACAATGCCTTCATTAACCATAAAGAGTCACTTCTCCCAATTCAAGACAAGATTAGTTTGTTCACACCTCTGCAAAACTCGATCAAGGTTGCTTAAGCAATCATCAAAGAAGTTCCGTAGGCAGAAAAATCATCCATGAAAACCTCAACAATATTTTCACAAAAATCAGAGAATATAGCAGTCATACATCTTTGAAAGGTAGCAGGTGCATTACATAAACCAAAGGGCATACGTCTATAAGCATAAGTTCCAAAAGGGCAAGAAAAAGTGGTTTTCTCTAGATCAGGTTGTGAAACAGGTATTTGAGAAAAACCAAAATATCTATCAAGAAAACAAAAGTGTGTGTGCTTAGATAATCTTTCTAGCATTTGATCAATGAAAGGCAGAGGGTAATGATCTTTTCTAGTAGCTTTGTTTATTTCGTAAAATCAATTGCCATTCGATAGCCAGTCACCTTTCTTTGTGGGATAAGTTCATTTTTATCATTAGGAACAACAGTAATACCTCCTTTCTTAGGGACACAATGAACATGACTTACCCATCTACTATCAGCTATGGGATAGATTATACTTGCTTCTAGAAGCTTTAGTATTTCAGTTCTTACCACTTCTTTCATCTTAGGACTCAATCGTCGTTGGTGATCAACAACGGGTTTAGCATCAGGTTCCATATTAACCTTGTGCTCACAGAGAGTGGGACTAATGCCCTTAAGATCATCAAGAGTATATCCAATAGCAGCACAGTGCTTCCTCAGAATTTGTAATAATCTCTCTTCTTCGTGTTTTGTAAGGTTAGCACTAATAATAACATGATATATCTTTTTCTCATCAAGATAAGTATACTTTAGAGTGTCATGCAATTGTTTTAATTCAAATGCAGGATCATCTTTAGGTGGAGGAGGACCTCCTAGAGTTTCAATAGGCAAATTGTGTTTAAGGATAGGTTGTTGTTCAAAGAATATTTTATCTATTTCATTTCTTTCACACAAGTGCATATCATTTTCATGGTCTAGCAAAAATTATTCTAAAGGATCAGTAGGAGGTATGGCAATAGAAGCAAGATCAATCATTTCATCTTTACTAGGTGTTTATTTATCATGAGGTTGTCTACAAAACTTAGAGAAATTAAACTCATGAGACGCATCACCAAAATTAACATTGACAGTTTTTTATGGCAATCTATCTTAGCATTGACAGTGTTCAACAAAGGTCCAAAAATTATGGGAAAAAAGTCATTTTGTGGGGAACCAAGAACTAGAAAATCAGTAGGGTATTTTATTTCCCCACACAAGACTTCAACATGTCTAACAATCCCAAGTGGTGTGATGGTATCTCTATTAGTAAGTTTAATAGTAACATCTATGTCTTCTATTTCAGCGGGTGCTATGTCATTCATAATTTCTTGGCAAAGAGTAAAAGTAATAACACTCACACTAGCACCCAAATCACATAGGCCATGATAACAATGATCTCCTATTTTAATTGAGACAACAAGCATGCCAACAACATGTCTATGTTTATCTTTTTCATCGGGTTTGGCAATTCTAGCAGCTTCATCACAGAAGTAAATAACATGCCCATCAATATTATCGACCAAGAGATCTTTAACCATAGCAACACTAGGTTCTACTCTAATTTGTTCAAAGGGTTTAGGTGCCTTAATATTACTTCTGTGAACCACGTTAATACCTTAGCATGCTCCTTTATCCTAACAGGGAAATGTGTTTTTTCAATATAAGCAGTTGTAACTACTGGATCAACATTGTAAATGATAGTTTCATCTTTAGCTATGACCGGTTCTTTAATTTCTTCTTTAATAGGGAGATGATATTTAAACCACTTCTCCTTAGGGAGATCAACATGAGTAGCAAATGATTCATAAAAAGAGGCTACTATCTCAGAGTCAAGTCCATATTTAGTGCTAAACTTGTGAAAAGCATTGGTATTCATAAAAGACTTAACACAATTGAACTCAAGCTTAATACCTGACTCTTTACCTTCGTTGAGTTCCCATTTTCAGAGTTGCTTTTAATTCTTTCTAAAAGATCCCACTTGAATTCAATAGTCTTCTTCATAAAAGAACCAGCACAAGACGTATCGAGCATGGATTGATCATTGTGAGAAAGCCAAGCATACAATTTTTGAATAATAATTTCTCCCGAAAGCTCATGATTAGGGCATATATATAACATTGACTTAATCCTCCTCCAAGCTAGAGCGATACTTTCTCCTTCATGAGGCCAAAAATTATATATATAATTCCGATCACGATGAACTAGATGCATAGGATAAAACTTTTGGTGAAATTCCAATTTCAATTGATTCCAGTCCCAAGATCCAATATCATCGCATAGCCTATACCACGTCAATGCTTTTCCCCCCAAAGATAAAGGGAAAACCTTGTTCTTAACTTCATCTCTGCGTAAACCTGCAAGCTTAAATAATCCACAAATTTCATCCACATATATTAAATGCATATCGGGATGCTTTGTTCCGTCTCCTGCATAAGGATTAGCTAGCAGTTGATCTATCATACCTGAAGGAATTTCATAACTAATGTTTTCAGTAGGTGCAGTAGGTTGAGGGGCAACTCTTTGTGTTTCCGATCGAGGTGAAGATACCCCGAACAAACCCTTCAAAGGATTGTTTTCCATAATAACAAGTGACAATAATTTTTTCCTTACCGATTACACTTACCAAGAGCGCTTCACTCCTCGGCAACGGTGCCAGAAAAAAGTCTTGATGACCAACAAGTATAGGGGATCAATCATAGTCCTTTCGATAAGTAAGAGTGTTGAACCCAACGAAGAGTAGAAGGGCATGACAAGCAGTTATCAGCAAGGTAATTTCTACAAGCACTGAAATTGTCGGTAACAAGTAGTTTGATAGTAAAATAATTTGTAATGAGCAAGTAACGGTAACGATAAATAAAGTGCAGAAAGGTAGCCCAATCCTTTTTGTAGCAAAGTACATGCTGGAACGGTCTCTTATAATAAGCGAAGCGTTCTTGAGGGTCCACGAGAATTTCATCTAATCACTTTCATCATGTTGGTTTGATTCGCGTTCGCTACTTTGATAATTTGATATGTGGGTGGACCGGTGCTTGGGTACTGTTCTTACTTGAACAAGCCTCCCACTTATGATTAACCCTCTCGCAAGCATCCGCAACTATGAAAGAAGAATTAAAATAACAATCTAGCCATAGCATTAAACATATGGATCCAAATCAGCCCCTTCCAGAATAGCGCATAAACTAGGGTTTAAGCTTCTGTCACTCTAGCAACCCATCATCTAATAACTACTTCACAATACATTCCCTTAGGCCCAAAGATTATGAAGTGTCATGTAGTCGACGTTCACATAACACCACTAAGGGAATCACAACATACATATCATCAAAATATCGAACGGATAACAAATTCACATGATTACTTGCAACATGACTTCTCCGGTGGCCTCAAGAACAAGGGCAACTACTCACAAATAATATTTATGCTCAAGATCAGAGGGATATTAAATAGCATAATGGATGTGAACATATAATCTTCCACCAAATAAACCATCTGGCATCAACTACAAGATGTAATCGACACTACTAGTCACCCACAGGTACCAATCTGAGATTCCGGTACAAAGATTGAACACAAGAGATGAACCAGGGTTTTGAGATGAGATGATGCTGTTGAAGATGTTGATGAAGATTGGCCTCCCAAAGATGAGAGGGTTGTTGGTGATGACGATGGCTTCGATTCCCCCCTCCGTGAGGGAAGTTCCCCTGGCGGAATCGCTCCACCGAAGGGCAAAAGTGCTCTTGCCCAAGTTCCGCCTCGAGACGGCGGCGCTCCGTCCCGAAAGTCCTCTCCCTATTTTTTCTAGGTCAAAAGACCTTATATACCAGAAGATGGGCACCAGAGGTGGGTCAGGGTGCCCACTACCCCCTGGTGTCTTGTGGCCACATGGCTACCCCCTCTGGTAGTTCTTTTCTCCAATATTTTTTATTTATTCCAAAATAATTCTCCGTAAAATTTCAGCTCATTTGGAGATGTGCATAATAGGTATCTCTGACATAGCTTTTTCCGGTCCAGATTCCAGCTGCCGGCATTCTCCCTCTTTGTGTAAACCTGGCATATTATGAGAGAAAAGGCATTAGAATTACTCCACAAAGTGTTATAAAGTATAATAACACTATAAATAACAGTAGGAAAACATGATGCAAAATGCAAGGCGACTAGGCTAAAGCCTTCATTCTCTCGATCTTCGCCGGCGAGTCTGTGGATTCGCCTCCCTTCCGCTTGTTGATCTGGCGGCCCGTGGTGAGGAGGGGAATTCTGGTGCCTCGGCTCCGACCAATAGATAGGTGGCGTTTTACTCCTCACATGGGGGACACTCGAAGGGTTAACAACACTTCTTCTTTGAGTTACTCTTTGGGGCTCTGATCATCCTCAAGTTCGTTCGCCGGGACGGATTAGATGGAGCTTCAGCGTCGTTTCCTCCCAGCTCCTCGGAGCGGGGTGGTTAAGATTTATCGTCATGCGTACGCAACGACGAGATTAGGTGCTAGGTTCTTTAGATTGATTCAAGGATTCAAACAGTGATGAGTGGGGCTCTGGGCCCTAGTTCTTAGGGGCACGTGCACGTAGACTTTTCAGTTGTCATCGACAAGATTAGGCTGACTCCGGTGTGAGAGCCGCGGCAACGGTGCGTCGGCAGCTCGTTTTGGCGGCTGCCTGGTTGTTAGATAGTCCATGGACTTCAATGTATTTTTTATTACTTTTGAGGTGCTTTGTTCGGTCGATGAATCTTTGTGTAAATCTGATCATTTTAAAAAAAAAAACAATGGATCATGGAAAAAATAAAGCATTTTACTTAGGTATCAATTTTGCATACAATTTGTCTAATTTACATCTAGATGTTTTCTACGGATGTCACATTTAAACTCTCGCAATAAGGCAGTAACAAGAAACAAAAAAAAAGTTAGGATAAAAAAATAAACCATAAACATAGTGGATATCAGGTTAGATGTGTGATATAGTTATGTCACATCTAGATGGGTGCAAGACAGACCTTTTGCATATCACCATCACCGGTGGATGGTGCCTCAACTACAGGATATCTTCCAAGGAATTGACCCCGCTCTGAGTGGCATTGCTCACTAGCATGGCGCTCCGAGGTCAAACGAGTGACCTCCAACTCCAACATCCCATGCCGCAGCACTCCAGTACTGAGCACCGGCAGATAGCCCCCCCTCCTACGCTGCCATGGCACGACGCTCCCGTCCTCTCCCTCCCGAAGTCATGACAGCGGAGCCGAGCAGAGCATCTCCATCCGCCGCCATTACTCCTCGGCCCGTGCCACTTCTCCGGCAATAAATGCAGCCGCTGGCGCCGTCCAGCCACCACCACCAGATCTAGCGCCCCCTCGCCGCGACGGGACGAGAAGGAAACGAAGAAAAATCACCACGCCACCATCCACATTTACTCCCACCCCACCAGGACTCGACTCTAGCTAGTCGCTCGATCGACCCACCCCATCCCCACCCCACACGCGCACGCCACCGATGCCATTCCTCCACTTCCCCGCTGCAAAATCATCTCGGCCGCCGCCGCCGCCGTTACCGCTACCGTCGCCATGACGACACCGTCCCTCCTCTCCTCGCTCGCCACGCTCGGCCTCGGCTACTCCATCGCCATCGCGCTTGGCTTCCTCGTCCTCCTCGCTTCCGTCCTGCTCGCCTCCTACTTCTGCTTCCGACACGGCGAGGGCGCGGGCGGCCACTTCGCCGGCGCCATCACGCCCACGTCCAGCTCCAGCCACCTCTCCATCACCGTGCCGCGCGTGCTGTTCGTCGCCGAGGGGTCCGAGTCCCCCGAGGCCTACTCCTCGGCAGCCGCGGCCGCCTCGTCGCCAGTCGGGCTCGACCCGGCTGCCATCGCGTCGTATCCCAAGGCCCCCTTCTCCGGGGCCGCGGGCGGCGACGCCATGTGTTCGATCTGCCTCTCCGAGTACATGGACGGCGAGATGCTACGGCTGATGCCCGAGTGCAGGCACAGGTTCCACGTCATGTGCCTCGACGCCTGGCTGCGCAGGAGCGCGTCGTGCCCCGTTTGCAGGTCGTCCCCAATCCCCACGCCCGTCACCACGCCGCTCGCGACGCCACTCTCGGAGCTCGTCCCGCTCTCGCAATACGCCGCTGACCGGCGGCGCAGCAGGTGACGGATACTCTACATGGGTGCACCTCGCTGACGCTGCTCTTCATTGTTACTCCTCTTTTTTTCTTTTTGCGTTGAAGGGTTCTGTAAATTTGTCGATTGTTTGATTGGTAAGGACACATGAGGAGTTTTAGGTGCTAGTACGACTGGTGGTGTGCTTAGGATTTGTAAAGAGTTGCTTGGTTCCCATTACTATTACTTCGAGAAAATTTTGTAATGTAGAAGTAGATGATGGGTTTCTTGAAAAAAATTTAGATGTTGGAGCAAGGCATAGTTGTGAATACAGTGTTGCTGGTTTGCCTTATCGTGAAATGTGTTATGATTAGTATTGGCTACTGCTACATAAGGTTTACTTTGCATTTCATTTTTCTATTGTGATCATGATGTGGTCGCTTTGATTGTATGAACTAGATATCTTGAAGATTTGTCTAGTGTTTTCTGTCTCGTTGCAATGTTTTTATTTTCTTATCTTTTTTTTCTAACAACTACTTCTAGCATGAAGAAACCCTTGCATGGCTTCGTCTTCCATGGCCTTACCTCCATGGAGGCGTGGTAGGCCCATGCCTTCGGGAGGGCCCCTGTTTTGTTTTTAGGTGTTCTTTTGTGTTTGTTTAGAGCATCTACACACAGTCAAAAAAGAGCGACCCAACTGGGCCCCCACTTCATCCCTAAACGTCCGGATCGACGGGTGTACCTCAAACCCATCTCAAATCTAGAGACAATATGAGGGCGACCGGTCACACCCGGACGCTCCCGCTCTGACGTGGCGTACAAGAGCAAACCCCACCTGCAGCTTCACATTCATGTTTCTGTGCTGTGCATGCCCTCTCCATGAACCCGAGCTAGCCGCGCTGGTGCCGAAGCAGGCTGGCGTCGGGGAGGGAAGCCGTCCGAGCTAGGCGCGCTAGTGACGGAGCACATCCGCGTCGGTGCCGGAGCTCGCCCGCGCCGCGCCGCGCTAGAGACCGAGCTCCCACAGCTCACCCGCGTCGTGCCGCGCTGAAGTCGGAGCTCACGCCGCGAGCCAGGTTTCATGGTGCCATGCCACAACATCTTGGTGCCATGCCATGACATCAAGCAAGGTTTCATGTAATTCTTATCATTTTTGAATTTTTGGGAATTTAAAAGCCATGGTTATCATGTTTGTATCCAAGCCGTGACACCAATATCTTTGAAAATTCCTTCTAATTTACTGCACAGGGCAGTAGCTTGCACTCAAGGACACAAATATGAATTTCCAACCAATGATGGTTTGGTGTTGCATTTACATGTAGTTCAAATTTGAATTACGACCATTATATGGCTAGAAACTCACTTAATGTCTTAAAAAATTCAAATGAACCTTCAAAATTTCCAAATTTTGACATGACAGTTGTATTAGTGCATGTTAACGATACAAACAAAATTGTACAATTTTCATCACCATCCATTGCCACTTTACTCCAAATTAGTCTTTCACGGCTAATAAAAAATGAACTACATCGCACACAGTTGGTTATAGGAACCGTTTGTGATGAAAATTTGTGGATCTTTTTATGTCTTCCTCCATAAGGTTCGCCGGATTCGTCTGTTCAAGCGCCGTTCAGCCCCGAATCCTCGAGTCCCCGATACCCATTTCCCAACCGCTTCATGCAAAGAATGACGCCGTGGAGACACTTCGTGTGAGGGCCCATACGGTCGTCGGGTCCGCCTCCGCCAAGAGCATTGCCTCCTACGCCGAGAGCGCGGCTGCATCCATCGAGAGGGCGTCTGCGGCAGCCGAGACGGCTGCAGGGGCTGCTGCGACGGCGGCTGCAAACGCTGAGAGCACTCGAGCAGCCGTCCGTGTCGTGGAGGTCGCACTGGCCTGGGTCGAGGCCATCCACCATTACTAGGGAAAACCTTATACACAGAGGTATAGCAGTAGCGCTGGTCAAAACTAAGCGCTACTGCTACTTAGTAGTAGCGCTCGTCACAAAAGCACGTTACAACTATAGTTGTAGCAGTAGCGCGTCTGTGCAAAAAAGCGCTACTACTATAATTCCCACACTGTTGCCGGTAGGCTAGAAATAGTAGTAGCGAGCCTGTGTGAAACACGCTATTGCTAAGTGCGTTGTCGCAGCGCGTTTCTATGGTAGAGCGCTACTGCTAAGAAAAAGAAAATAAGTAGAAAAATAAATAGAAAAATAAATGAAAATGAAATAAATAGAAAAAGGAGAAATGAAAAAAAAGAAAAACAAAAGAAAAAGAAAAATAGAGGAGAAAGGCATAGCAGTAGCGCTTGTTCTCACAAAGCGCTATAGCTACTTTAGTAGTAGCGCTTTTCTGGTCTTGCGCTATAGCTAAGTTTCTTAGATAAAAGGAAAAGAAAAAGGAAAATAAATAGATATGTCCTGTAGCAGTAGCGCGTTTTAGCGGAAAGCGTTATAGCTAACTTAGCTATAGCGCGTTTTCCTTACCAGCGCTACTGCTAGTTTGATTTAACCATGCGCGGGCTCAAAATTTTGCTAAGTCCTTTTCCCCCCTCTCCCCTTCTCACCCACTCGATCTGTCGCCGCTGTCGACCGCCCTGCGCCCGAGCCGCACGCCCCCGGAGCTACCCTCGTCCGCTCCTTGCCGCCCCTGCTCCCTCGTTGCCCTGCCTCCGTCGCCGTCACCGGAGCCGCGCACCATCGCCGCCACCAGAGCCGCGCACCCCAGAGCCACCCTCGTCCGCTCCTCGCCGCCCCTGCCTCCTCGCAACCGTTCCCCCAAGCCACCCTCAACGCCCTCCTCTCTGTAAGCCCCACCCCTCCTCTCTAGGTTAATTAACTTAGGTGAATTTAGTTATGAACCCTAGGAATTAGCAGTAGTGGTACTAGTAGATGTTAATTAGATTAACTTATGTTAATTAGGTTAGGGCAGTAGAGCAGCAACATATAACAGGACCCTAGGAATGAACTTAGGTTAGTTAGGTTAGGACAGTAGTGGTACTAGTAGATGTTAATTAGATGTTTTTTAGTTAGGGAAGCAGGGTTTTACTAGGTTAATTAGGTGAAGTTAAATGAATGACCTAAATGAATGAAATTAGTAGTTAACTGAATTTTTAGGACAAATTTGTACATGCTTAAGTACTTAACTAAATATTATTTTTAGGACAAACTTGTATATGCTTAAGTAGTTAAGTAAATATATTATAAGGTTGTATATATAGTTGCTTAAGTACTTATATAGTTGTTCTGCACCCAATGTATGCTTAAGTAGTTGTATAATTCCTAGGGTTCATCAATGGGCGCTTAAGTAGTTGTAGATGCTTAAGTAGCTAGCTAGGGTTCATCTAATTAGTTAGTACTTGTAGATGCTTAAGTACTAGTGAAGTAGGGTTAGGGCAGTAGGGTTTAACTAGATGTTAATTAGGGTAGTAGGGTTTATTTTAGAGAACAAAACCAGTATAAAAATATAAATTTCTATCAGTGCTGCAAGTGTACTAGGTTCTTAATTTTTACTGATTTTTTATTATGATAGAAATTTAGGACATAATTTGAATTGAGTTCTAGGGTTCATAATTTGAAATTTGTGTAGATTTTCTTGAAGTGTCAAACATTGAAGTGGTCATGATATATGCAAATTCCTCAATTGTGTTTGCTGATGTTTATCTACTGTTGTAGTTGCTCATGTACATGTTCTTAAGTGGCCTTTTGTTGTTTCCAGGGAATGAAGCCGAGTGGCCTATGTTTTGCCGGAATGTTGATTCATTTCCGTTCCGGCAAATTTCAGGTGCTCAATTTTTCCACTTTTTAGCAAAGGTCATGCCGAAATTTTCCGTGAATTTTGGCACGACTTGTGCTACAAACTAGGACATATCGAGTGCCCGGGATTTGCCGCACCGGGAAGGAATCAACGTTCCTGCAAAACATAGGCCTTTTTATGTCATTATTCATTTCATTAGGTCTAGAATTAATTGACTAGATTTAACCGTAGGAAACATGACTACCAACGATGAAGGACAGGGTTCTGGTGACTGCGACGACGTCTACCTGGCGGCAGACGAATTTTTGAACCTTGTTGACGATCAACGGTTGTTGTTGCTGGGCCCACTTGTCACATCCGAGACCGACATCAAGACCGGCACTGAGACTCGCGTTGAGACCCAGACCGGCACCGAGACTCGCGAAGCCGGTATAGAACCGAAACCGAAGAGGAGACGTCGACGCCCAAACCAGCTCATCACTACTAGAGTGGTGGTCACGGAGGTGGACACGACAATTTTGAGCAAAAAGAGCCTGCAGAAGCACGAGCGTGCTACGACAATCAAATAGGATGCATCGTACGGACAACCGCCACCATCAATGATGAGAAACTAAAGAAGATAGACAATATGAGGCCCTCCCTCCTAATGAA
Source organism: Aegilops tauschii subsp. strangulata (assembly GCF_002575655.3). Taxonomy (NCBI): domain Eukaryota; kingdom Viridiplantae; phylum Streptophyta; class Magnoliopsida; order Poales; family Poaceae; genus Aegilops; species Aegilops tauschii. The sequence continues at coordinate 396,828,205 of NC_053037.3, forward strand.
GCTGCACCAAGTATTCTTCTTCCCGGGCCAGGATGAAAAGAAATATACTGATCCAGATAAAGACCCGACAATGAAGAAGATAAACAAACGCGCCATGAGCAAGTTTAGCGATGCGTTGGCTGCCTGGAAAGTAAGGATGAAAGCAAGGATCATCGACAAAAAGGAACCCTACTCCGAGATTGTAAAGGAGAATCCGACAATTACGGAAGAGCAGTTTGAAATATTCAAGGCGGCTTGTGATGCCGAAGCTGCCAAAGAAAAGTCGAAGTACATGAAGGGGCTTCAAGAGAGGAACATGGGGTGCCACCACCTTGGAAGCCGTGGTTACGCGGGGAAGAGGTCCATATGGGCCAAGGAGGACGCGGAACACGAAAGTCTGGGCATCCCAGACCCCTTGGCGGAGTTCACCGTCCCGCAGGAGCGTGACGTCCTTAGGGCCGGGTACCGTTGGGACCCAGTGAAGAAGGTTTTCGAGACGGATGCAGTCACGATGGAGTTCATGAGACTGCTGGTAGTTTTAGCTTCTGATCAATTCGACTGCACATTTAGTCATATTTGTAAACAATCCTTGTTCCTTTTGCAGAGAGAGTAGCACATGATTTCGGCCGAAAGCAACTCGCCGTCTGAGGCGTTGGCGAGGCCCAAGTGGGACATCCCATTCAACCGGGCCTTGAACATATTGAAGCGACTGCCGATGGACACTCGGCTGTTGTATGGACGCGTGCACGGCGTCGGAGACGGCGCCACGTGGAAGAAGTACTACCGTGAGACCATGGAGGAGAGAAAGGAAAGACGAAAGTTAAATGAAGAAAACATCGACAAGAAGGTTGAGATTGTGGTTGAAAAGAAATCAACCGAGACAGTCAAAGCAGCGGTAGCTGCCGCAAAAGAGGAAATGGCAGCTACGTATGGTGTGTTGCTTCCGGCTATCGTCAACTGGAGCAGGCAAAATCCAAATAAAGATGCAGCGGAATTTCCCCTTGCTAACTTCTTCGGGAGCAGCTCGACTAGCGTTGCACTAGCACGTGCTCCCGCACCAGCACCTGCTCCCGCACCAGCTCCTGCATCGGCTCCCGCACCTTCTCATAGCAGCCCGTCCTCCGTCTCGGACGTGCTCGGCGGTGCTTCGTCTTTGGCTGAGCTCGACGCCCTCACAATACCTGTCACACCGGCCCTCTTCAATAAATGTATAATATCCCGTTTCCGTTGCCTTTCGGATGTCTCACGTCGCAGACATGTCTTTGCAGGCCGTCGTAACCCCGTGCACCATATTGTACACCATCAGCGGCCAGAAGGTGGACGTGGGGAAGGCGACGATAATGAAGCCGAAGGAACAATTGTTCCACAGCCGGCCGATCCCCCATGACGCCTTCAAGGTTTCTATGGCCAGTGTCAAACCGGGCCACGAGAATTTGGCTCCTCCGGTACTACTAGGGGGAGATGACGACGAGACCCCGCGGCGGCTTGGCGATTGCAAGAGGTGGGTCCTGTTGTGGCCAAAGAGTCTGCTTCGTCTGGAGGCGGCCGGGAGCACACCCACGACCACACAGCCTCAGCAAGGTATGAACATCAACACCCCACCTACCCAATTAGCGTCGCCTGTCGTGTCGGGTGATAGCGGACGGGGTGAGGAAGAGGCTCCATTAGTCGCTGATGACATCGCAGCCGTCAAAGAAGCAATGCATGATATTGATGCCATTGATGAGGATGAGGATGACACTCTACAGAATCTCAATACTGGCGCCTATGACGACGGAGGATTGATGGCTCAACAGTATGAGTACTCAGGGATTGAGCGTCATGAGTCGGTGCCTGAATTGCCGCCTCCGGAGGCTGAACATATTATAGACGACCTTCTAGTACCAAAGAAGCATAGGAAGAGAGCGAGGAAAGGCAACAATAAAGCTGCTTCTATGATCCAGCCGCCTCCGCAGCCTCGGGTTCAAGACCGTATACCTGTCATGGGTGCGGCGAAATACCATATCCCCGGTGAACCAATCCTACCTAAGACAGCGGTAGAGGCCATATACGGCAATCTAAGGAGACTTCATGACGATGTGCTGCGGAGAGAGAAAAGCCTAATCGCCTTGGGAAATCCAGGATACCCACTGTACGTGGTTAACGTGTCGCGGCAAAGGTTGTACGTCGACACATTCCCCACGGAGAAGTTCTTCCTTCAATTCGATTACATATTCGACATGTTTCACTTGAAAAAGCTGGATTTTACGTTTGTCCACCTTTTTGCCTTTTACATGAACTACATCATCAGGTTGAGCAGATACCTTATATCTGTGTCACTGACCCGTACTTCATGCACGAGGGCTTCTTGGCAGTCTGCCCAGAGCACCATGAATACGCACGGGACTACATCACCGATTTCATGGTCGACAATAAGGACAAGGAGATGATTCTCGTGCCTTATCATCCCATGTAAGTCATCCGCGCGGATATCCTTCCTTCGATTTCAATCATTCATTTGCACGGTGGAGGCTAATTTGAGGTGTACTTATTTTGCACAGCCACGGGCGCACCGTCCTCATCATCCTTTACCCCTGATTCTCCCATGCTCTTTACTTGGACTCGTCGAAGAACATAAACAAAAAGGATTACACCCACATCAAGTCTGTTCTCGATAGTGCTATATTTTTCTACGACGTAAGGGGTCGAGAGATCAAGACCACGAAGGCAAGGAACCGCAGGCCCTGCTTCGGCCATAAGACTGACTTCTGCCGCATCCAGCAACCAAGTGATACTCTTAGTGATAGATTCTATGTCCTACACCTATGCTGGAGTACAGACGGGATCAACAAAACCTTCGCATGTCACCTACATCCGGCGATGTCCATATTCTGCAATGGGCAAAGAACCTAGGAGATATCTCGGATCATCGACTTCGAGCTCAGTTCTATCACACCCAACGTGAACTTGCCGAAATCATCATGAAGGAGGTCCTCAAAAAACACAGGGATGTTCTACGAGGAAGGGAAAATGTCACGGGAAGACGTCCAAACACGTGTAGCCGCTCAGCGTCTCGACCTGAAGCCTTTCACTAAGCTCGGGGACTATCTCCCTGACTTGGATGGATGTCACGACATGTTGGAGTCATTGACGATATATGACAATGTGTCCGTTTAGTCCATACTTTCTGTATGATGAAACTTTGAGTTATGCACGACGAAACTTTATTTGTGATGTAATTAAACCATCCTCCTCAACTAGTGAAGATCACTCTAGTTAGGGCATTTTGGGTACGATGAACTTTGTTATTTATGCTTATGATATGTTGCTTCCATTTTTGCCAAGTCTGTCTCTTTCTGTTGCTCAACTATATATGTTGCATATCATCGACTCATGTGACGATGCAGGTGCATAGATCATCGATGGCGAAGAAGTGCTACACCAGGAGTATACGACGAGTGGCTGGAGTGTCAGGCCCAGGTGTACCGATTTCCGGTTTCCGAGCGATAGCCAGTTGTTAGTTTAGGTTCACGCTAGTGCGAGAGAGGGATACGAACCGACGCCTCAAGAAGTACTACATTATGTATGATGAGACATGTCATGTAACTTGTATAGCTATATCGTGATTATGATGTGACGACATGATTTGTGTTGGATGATATGATGAGACTATTATGTGTATGATATGATGAGTATATTGCATGTTTATGATATGATTAGAATAATGTATAAAACCTATACAAAAACATCGCAAATACGCAAAAAAAAGATATGATAAAATATAGTAGTAGCGCTGGATAGGAAAACGCTACTGCTAAAGCACTTAGCAGTAGCGCTGGTATGTAAAGTGCTACTGCTAAGTAGGAATAGCAGTAGCGCGTGTCAACACGCGCTACTCCTAAAAACGTTAGCTGTAGCGCCTTATCAGTAGCGCGGGTACCCGCGCTACTGATACACCAAATAACCACGCTACTGCTAGGCTTTTCCCTAGTAGTGCACGCCTAGATCGAGGACTGATGTCTACTATGCAACTTTATTCTTGTAGACACATATTCGGCCTCCAAGCGCAGAGTTTTGTAGGATAGTAGCAATTTTCCCTCAAGTGGATGACCTAAGGTTTATCAATCCATGGGAGGCGTAGGATGAAGATGGTCTCTCTCAAACAACCCTGGAACCAAATAATAAAAATTCCCTTGTGTCCCCAACACACCAAATACAATGGTACTTTGTATAGGTGCACTAGTTCGGCGAAGTGATGGTGATACAAGTGTAGTAATGATAGTAGATATTGATTTTTGTAATAGGAACAATAAAAAACAGCAAGGTAACAAGTAACAAAAGTGACCACAAACGGTATTGCAATGCTTGAAAATGAGGCCTAGGGTCCGTACTTTTGCTTGTGCAATCTCTCAACAATACTAATCTAATTTGATCATATAACCATCCCTCAACATGTGATGAAGAATCACTCCAAATTCCTATCTAGCAGAGAACACAAGAAGAAATTGTTTGCAGCTATTCTTTCCGATCGATCTATCCAAGAGTTCGTACTAAAATAACACCAAGTTATTCTTTCTGATCGATTTATCAAGAGTTCGTACTAAAATAACACAAGTTATTCTTTCTGATCGATGTATCAAGAGTTCGTACTAAAATAACACCTCAGCAAATTCAGATTCATAATATCAATCCAACACAAAGAACCTCAAAGAGTGCCCCAAGATTTCTACCGGACAGACAAGGACGAAAACATGCATCAACCCCTATGCATAGATTACCCCAATGTTACCTCCGGAATCCGCGAGTTGACTGCCAAAACACATATCAAGTGAATCAATATGATACCACATTGTCACCACGGGTATTCATAGCAAGACATACATCAAGTGCTCTCAAATCCATAAAAGTATTCTATCCGGTAACAATGAAATCTCAAAGGGAAGACTCAATTCATCACAAAAAGATAGAGAGGTAGAAACACCATATGATCCAACTATATTAACAAAGCCCGCGATACATCAAGATTGTGCCATCTCAAGAGCATGAGAGAGAGAGGGAGAGATTAAACACATAGTTACTGGTACAAACCCTCAGCCCCCAGGGTGGACTACTCCCTCCTCATCATGGTGGTCGCCGAGAAGATGAAGATGGCCACTGGTGATGATTTCCCCCTCAGGCGGAGTGCCGGAACGGGGTCTAGATTGGTTTTTCTTAGCTAAAAAGGCTTGCAGCGGCGGAACTTCTGATCTCTCGACTCGCCTAGGGTTTTTGAAATATTTGGGAATTTATAGGGCGAAGAGGCGGTGCGGGAGGCCACCGAGGTGGGCACAACCCACCTAGGCGCGCCTGGGCCTCCAGGCGCGCCCTGGTGGGTTGTGCCCCCCTCGAGGCTCCCCTCTGGCACTACTTTGTCCCACTGGATGTCTTTTGGTCCAAAAAAATCTCCAAAAAGTTTCACTGCGTTTGGTATTGATTTTCTGCCAAGTAAAAAACAAGCAGCAATTGGCATTGGGCACTCTGTCAATAGGTTAGTCCCAAAAAATGATATAAAGTTTCTATAAAATGATTGTAAAACATCCAAGAATGATAATATAACGACATGAATATATACTTCATAAATTATAGATACGTTGGAGACGTATCAACATTCCCAAGCTTAATTCCTACTCGTCCTCGAGTAGGTAAATGATAAAAGAAATAGTTTATGAAGTGTGAATGCTAGCAAAGTGCACAAGTTTGATCAATGATAATTTCAATCAATTTTCCTAGCATCATAACATCAATTCTTTCTCATAAAACTTTTCATGATAAAGTAGCAACCAATTCACATGCTAAGGTTCAAACAATGGATTCTCTTGAGACTCAACAACCTATATTCTTAGTCACCAAACAATTGCAATTCAACTTATTCAACAGAGTCTAAGTAAGAGCTCCACATACTCAATCATCATATAGTCTTCCATGATTGCTAGTACCCAAAGCATATTCTTAGAACAAATGGCATCCATCAAACACAAAGAAAGATAGGGGCTTAATGTTTCTCCTCCCAACTCATTTATCATAGAGATAATTGTCAACAATAATAAATCATGATCAAATATATTTGACTGGCCATATGTGCCTAGATCTTTTCCCACCACATGATGCTTGACAACTAGAGAATAATTGAGATTTAAATGATAACACATTCTATTGACTCTTGCATAGAAGTAATTACTGAAAAGTAAAAGATAGGCCCTTCGCAGAGGGAAGCAGAGGTTGTCATGCGCTTTTCATTTGGATGCCCAAGCTCTTAATGCAAAGGAACGTCACGTTATATTGCCCCATATGATAGCAACCTTTATTATGCAATCCGTTGCTTTTATTACTTTGCCATCACAAGTTCGTACAACGCTCAATTTTCCCTTGCAATAAAAGATCAAACATATTTAGGAGCAATTTTATTGCCTTTTTGCAGTGATGACAACTTACTTGAAGGATCTTATTCAATCCATAGGTAGGTATGGTGGACACCCATGGCAAGAAACTGGGTTTAAGGGTTTTTGGATGCACAAGTAGTATCTCTACTTAGTGCGAATTTTTAGCTAGCAAAAGATCCTAGGCAAACACCACATGTTGGAGGATCCATGACAATATAACTTCTATGCAAATATACGCAGCCATAACTCATTACGTTGTCTTCCTTGTCCAACTTCAACTAATTTGCTCTAGTTTGAAAATAATTAATGGGTATTCACCAATCATAGAAGATCTCGAAGATAATATATTTGTATGTGGAAGTTCTCTTCCTTACACTAATCATTCATGAATTGCTTGTATGACCAATATTGTGATTGTCAAGCTTCAAAAAATTTCACTTTCTAAACCCAATGTGAAGCTAACACTAGGCATGATATGAACATATAATTTCAACTTCATGGTATTCAATTTATTCAACAATTTACTCGTAGGATATAAGTGAAGATCAAATGAGTAGTTAAGTAAATGGGTAGCTATTTGAGGACTCTCTCTTATTTAAAAATTTTCAGATCTTAGTATTTTATTAGAACATCAAGCAAAACAAAGTAAAATGACATTCCAAGAATAGCAAAACTCATGTGAAGAAGCAAAAGCTTAGGCTCAACCGATACTAACCGATAATTATTGCTGAAGAAGGGTGGGATGCCTACCGAGGCATCCCCAAGCTTAGATGCTTGAGACTTCTTGGGATATTAACCCGGGATGCCTTGGGCATCCCCAAGCTTGAGCTTTTGTGTCTCCTTAATTCCTTTTACATCACGGTTTCCCTAAATTATAAAAACTTCATCCACACAAAACTCAACAAGAACTTGTGAGGTAAGTTAGTATAAATCAATGCAAAACCTTACGTTTATCTACTTTGGAAAATCACTAAAATTATTATTTAACATTGCATACTAAATGCCTCTGCATATTTGATAGTCCTATCCTCAAATAGAATCATTAAACACGCAAACATATGCAAACATAACAACAATCTGCCAAAATAGGACAGTCTGTAAAGGATGCAGGAAGATCCAATCTTATTTAACTTGAAAAGTTCTGAAAATCTACCACACTGTAGAAAATTTATCATAGCTTACTGTGTAGAAATTTCAAGATTTTATCATGTTCTGACATTTTTCAAAAATTCTGACAATGATAGAAAACTTTCTATTTTCAAAACAGCAACATATAGACTTGCAAAATAAGAATGGTAAAGGCTACACTTGACATTTTAATTGAAATAAAATATGCAAAACATTATTCTAAATAGTATCAAGCAAATACTAATAAAAGAAAATGAAGCTTAAAGCAAAACACATATAATGTGAGGAATGAAAATATAGCTCCAAGTGAGGTTACCGATAATGTTGGAGACGGAAGAGGGATGCCTTCCGGGAATGGTAAAGGGATGCCTTCCGGGGCATCCCCAAGCTTGGTTGCTTGGGTCTTACTTGAATATTACCTTAGGGTTCCTTGGGCATCACCATTCTTAGGGTCTTGCCACTCCTTATTCTCCTCATATCGATATCTCACCCAAAACTTGAAAACTTCCATCACACAAAACGTAACGGAACTTCGTGAGATAGGTTAGTATGATAAACACAAATCATTCACTTTGATACTCTCAAGTCAAGATTCATAATTTTTATCACACAATGCCTACTGTACCATATCGTTTCCACAATTTATATTGAGAAATATAATCCATAGAAACTAGAAAGCAAGCAAACTATGCGTTGAAAACAGAATTTGTCAAAAATAGAGCAGCCTCTAATGATATGGACAATGACCATACATCTGTTACTCCAAAAATTCTGAAAAATTAGGACAACGTAGACAATTTGTATATCAATCATGTGTCAAAAATTCAGAATTTTATCATGCTCCAGTTATTTTAGAAATTCTGCTGTTGGACGCAAAAGTTTCTGTTTTTCAACAGGATCAAATCAACTATCATCCACACTATCCCAAAGGCTTTACTTGGTACTTTATTGAAACAAAAAGCTATAAAACATGGTTACTACGGTAGCCTAATCATGTGAACATACAAAAAACAGTAGGGGTAAATATTGGGTTGTCTCCCAACAAGCGCTTTTCTTTAATACCTTTTTAGCTAGGCATGATGATTTCAATGATGATCACATAAAAGATAAGAATTGAAACACAAAGATAGCATCATGAAGCATATGAATAGCACATTTAAGCCTAACCCACTTCCTATGCATTGGGATTTTGTGAGCAAATAATTTATGGGAACAAGAATCATCTAGCATAGGAAGGCGAAACAAGCAATACTTCAAAACTTTCAACACATAGAGGGGAAACTTGAGATTATTGAGATATGTAAAAGCATATGTTCCTCTCTTATAATAATTTTTAGTAGCATCATGAATGAATTCAACAATATAGCTATCACATAAAGCATTATTTTCATGATGAATAAGCATAGAAAATTTATTACTCTCCACATAAGCAAATTTCTTCTCATCAATAGTGGCGGGAGCAAATCCAACAAAATAACTATCATGGGATTGAAAATTAAAATCATGATGACAAGTTTCATAGTTATCATTATTCTTTATAGCATAGATGTCATCACCATAATCATCATAGATAGGAACTTTGTTGTCACAATCAATTCAAACTTCTCCCAAAATAGTTGTATCATCATTAAATAAAGTCATGACCTCTCCAAATCCACTTTCATCAATTTAATCATCATAAATAGGAGGCGTGCTTTCATCATAAGAAACATTCTCATCAAAACTTGGGGGACTAAAAATATCATCTTCATCAAGCATATCATCCCCAAGCTTATGGCTTTGCATATCATTAGCATCATGGATATTCAAAGAATTCATACTAATAACATTGCAATCATGCTCATCATTTATGCCAATCATTCTATTGAATTCTTCTTCTATCAATTGAGCACAATTTTCCTTTTCATCCTTTTCAAGAAAGGCATGATAAAGATGAACAATATGAGACCACCTCAATTCCATTTTTTTGTAGTTTTCTTTTATAAACCAAACTACTGTAAAACAAGAATCTAAAAGATTCAATTGGAAGATCTAAAGATATACCTGCAAGCACTCACCTCCCCGGCAACGGCGCCAGAAAAGAGCTTGATGTCTACTACGCAACTTTATTCTTGTAGACACGTGTTGGGCCTCCAAACACAGAGTTTTGTAGGACAGTAGCAATTTTCCCTCAAGTGGATGACCTAAGGTTTATCAATCCGTGAGAGGCGTAGGATGAAGATGGTATCTCTCAAACAACCCTGCAATCAAATAATAAAAAGTCTCTTGTTTCCCCAACACACCAAATACGATGGTAAATTGTATAGGTGCACTAGTTCGGCGAAGAGATGGTGTTTATTGTTTTTTGAGATAGCAAACCACTCATGCCAAGCGGTCGGCAAAGAGATGGTGATACAAGTGTAATATGGATAGTAGATATTGGTTTTTGTAATAAGAACAATAAAAAATAGCAAGGTAGCAATTGATAAATCAGAGCACAAACGGTATTACAATGCTTGAAAATGAGGCCTAGGGTCCGTACTTTCGCTACTGCAATCTCTCAACAATGCTAATCTAATTGGATCATATAACCATCCCTCAACGTGTGATGAAGAATCACTCCAAATTCCTATCTAGCAGAGAACATAAGAAGAAATTGTTTGTAGCTATTCTTTCCGATCGATCTATCCAAGAGTTTGTACTAAAATAACACCAAGTTATTCTTTCCGATCGATTTATCAAGAGCTCGTACTAAAATAACACAAGTTATTCTTTCTGATCGATCTATCAAGAGTTCATACAAAAATAACACGTGAGCAAATTCAGATTCATAATACTCAATCCAACACAAAGAACCTCAAAGAGTGCCCCAAGATTTCTACCGGAGAAACAAGGACGAAAACGTGCATCAACCCCTATGCATAGATTACCCCATTGTCACCTCGGGAATATGTGAGTTGAGTGCCAAAACACATATCAAGTGAATCAGTATGATACCCCATTGTCACCATGGGTATTAATAACAAGACATACATCAGGTGCTCTCAAATCCATACAAGTATTCAATCCGATAACAACGAAATCTCAAAGGGAAAACTCAATTCATCACAAAAAGATAGAGAGGGAGAAACGCCATATGATCCAACTGTATTAACAAAGCCCGCGATACATCAAGATCGTGCCATCTCAAGAGCATGAGAGAGAGAGAGATATTAGACACATAGATACTGTTACAAACCCTCAGCCCCGAGGGTGGACTACTCCCTCCTCATCATGGTGGTCGCCGGGAAGATGAAGATGGCCACCGATGATGATTTCCCTCTACGGCGGAGCGCCGGAACGAGGTCTAGATTGGTTTTTATTGGCTACAGAGGCTTGCGGTGGTGGAACTTCTATTATCTCGACCCCCCTATGGTTTTTGGAATATTTGGGAATTTATAGGGCGAAGAGGCGGTGCGGGAGGCCACCGAGGTGGACACAACCCACCTCGGCGTGCCTAGGCCTCCAGGCATGCCCTAGTGGGTTGTGCCCCCCCCTCAGGGATCCCCTCTGGCACTTCTTTGGCCCACTGGATGTCTTCTGGTGAAAAAAAATCTCCAAAAAGTTTCGCTGCGTTTGGACTCCATTAGGTATTGATTTTCTGCGAAGTAAAAAAAGCAAAAAACAGCAACTGGCACTGGGCACACTGTCAATGGTTAGTCCAAAAAATGATATAAAGTTGCTATAAAATGATTGTAAAACATCCAAGAATGATAATATAAAGGCACGAATACTTCATAAATTATAGATACGTTGGAGACGTGTCAAGGACGTCCAAGCAAAGATATTCCAGGCCTCCTAGGAATCCAGCATGCACCCCATATCCGAAAAGGCGGTGGAGATTTTTGTCGACGATGCGGAGGCGGAGGCAATGGAGCCCCTACTTCCTCATGAAATCACCGAGCGAGAGCTGGAGATGCAGGAGGCGGTGGAGATCGAGGAGCGCCGGGTGGAGGAGTTGCACATGGCTATGGAGGAAGTAGAGAAGCGCCTGTCCGTCGAGGAATTGACGGTGGGGTGCAAATGTGAGCTCTGGCGCCACTGAGGGAGTCCTGGACTAAGGGGTCCTCGGGCGTCTGGCCTGTTAGCCATGGGCCGGACTGGTGGGCCGTGAAGATACGAAGACCGAAGACTGCACTCGTGTCCGGATAGGACTCTCCTTGGCGTGGAAGGCAAGCTTGGCGACTGGATATGTAGATTCCTTTCTGTGTAACCGACCTTGTGTAACCCTAGATCTCCCTGGTGTCTATATAAACCAGAGGACTTAGTCCGGAAGGGAGAGATATTCATTACCGTAGTCATACAGGCTAGACTTCTAGGGTTTAGTCATTACGATCTCGTGGTAGATCAACTCTTGTAATACTCATATTCATCAAGATCAATCAAGCAGGAAGTAGGGTATTACCTCCATAGAGAGGGACCGAACCTGGGTAAACATTGTGTCCCCTGTCTCCTGTTACCATCGACCTTAGACGCACAGTTCGGGACCCCCTACCCGAGATCTGCCGGTTTTGACACCGACATTGGTGCTTTCATTGAGAGTTCCACTGTGTCGTCGACGAAAGGTTCGATGCCCCCTTTAATCATCGATAGTGACGCCGTCCAAGGAGAAACCTTCCTCCCTGGACAGATCTTTGTGTTTGGCGGCTTCGCACTACGGGCCAACTCGCTTGGCCACCTGGAGCAGATCGACAGCTACGCCCCTGGCCACTAGGTCAGATTTGGGAGCTTGAACTACATTGCGGACATCCGTGGAGATTTGATCTTCGCCGGATTCGAGACCACGACAACCGCTCCCGGTCACCTCGACGAACATGACCTAAATCTGTCATCAGACCGCATCCAGGAGATAGCTCCTGTGATCACTCCGGCCTTAGATTCAGAGCACACTATGACATCCAAGGACTGGAAGTTCAGCCCCACCATGGAGGCCACAGATTCTCCAGCGTTGGAACCGCACATGGATTTAACCTCACGCAATACTCATGTCACCGGAACTCCGGACTCCTTTCCGGGTATAAGTTCCGAACCATGTGGGTCCGCGGATACCGAACTTGATCACTTATCGATTTTTCTGAGTTCGACGCCGCAAACATCTTCCAGCACTCGCCCTTGGGCGATGTGCTGAACTCATTAAAGAACTTGTCCTTGGCAGGGGACTCACAGCCGAACTATGTACGGTTCAAACTAGGGGCTGATGATGGGGAATTTTGCTTCCCACCCGCCATCCGCTCCATAGCCACTGTCGAGGACTTAACTGACATGCTTGATTACAGCTCCGAGGACATCGCCAGTACAGACCACGATGCCGACAAAGACCAGGGCTAAAACCGGCCACTCATTGGGCGACGGACGGCCACTTCTTCCTACAACGTATACATGGTGGATACGCCCAAAGAAACTAACAACGATGACAAAGAGAATCCAGTTGAAGATTAACCTCCTGAGACAAAGCCTAGTCGCGACGTCAGCGGTGCCGCTCTAAGTCACGTCATACAAAAGACAACAACACCAGCACCGGAGAAAACAATACTCCGGACGATGCCGAAGAAAATGAAGACCCTGTGGGAGCAACCTCCGAACAGGATGAACAGGCCATACACGAAGACATGGAGGACAGTAACTATCTTCCGCTCTTCGAGGAGGAGGAAAGCCTCGGCAACGAGGATTTCATCGTGCCCGAGGAACCTCTCGAGCAGGAGCGCTTCAAGCGCCGACTAATAGCCACTGCAAGAAGCCTGAAAAGGAGCAGCTGCAGCTTCAATCGGACCAAGATCTTCTCAATGATAGGTGGACCGAAGTCCTGGCCGCCGAAGAACACGGTCTGAGTGGCCCAGCCAAAAGCTACCCGAAGCGTAGATTGCTACCCCAGTTCGATGACGAGGCGCTGGAGCCCGTACGACCATCGCACAACGCGGCAGGCTGACCATAACTTGGTCCGGATAAAGCGGCAACTCAGGACGAACACCAGACCACCCCACCTCGCTGTAAAGGCAAGAATAAAATAGCTCGGGGTCATACATACGACCTTCGACAAGACTTGGACAGTAGAGCAGGACACGCAAGATCGGTCTACGGATCGCGAAGACGTGCCTCGACACACGACGACGGCTAGCTATTCGGACGTGACAAACCTAGCCACGCCCGGGCAGAAAACTGCAAATGGACTCCATCGGAGGTACGCCGCAGTGTGGCCTAGCATAGAGGCACCGCACACCCAATTTGCTTCACGGACGAAGTAATGGAGCATGAATTTCCAGACGGGTTCAGACCCATGAATATCGAATCATACGACGGAACAACGGATCCAGCGGTATGGATCGAGGACTTCCTCCTCCATATCCACATGGCCCGCGGAGATGACCTTCATGCCATCAAATACCTACCACTAAAACTCAAAGGACCAGCTCGGTACTGGTTAAACAGTCTGCCGGAAAATTCTATCGGCAGCTGGGAAGATTTGGAAGACGCCTTCCGCGACAACTTCCAAGGAACATATGTCCGGCCACCGGATGCCGATGACTTAAGTCACATTGTCCAACAGCCCGAAGAGTCAGCCAGGAGGCTCTGGATTAGGTTCTTAGTTAAAAGAACCAAATTGTCGACTGTCCGGACGCGGAAGCCCTTGCGGCCTTCAAGCACAGCGTCCAAGATGAATGGCTAGCACGCCACCTCGATCAAGAAGGACCTAAATCCATGACAACCCTTACCGCTTTAATGACCCGCTTTTGCGTGGGAGAGGACAACTGGCTCACTTGTAGAAGCAACAGCGCCGGCGACCCGGGCACCTCCGAAATCCGAGACGGCAATGGCAAGCCACGGCGAAGCAAACACAACAGTTGCAATGATAATGAAAGATCATGCAACACAGCGGTCAACGCCGGATTTAACAATCCCAAACCCGGTCAATGAAAAAAGCCATTCAAGGCGAATCGAGACGGACCATCCAACCTAGACAGGATATTGGACCGACCCTGCCAGATTCATGGCCACCCCGATAAACCAGCTAATCATACCAACAGAAACTGTTGGGTCTTCAAGCAGGCCAGCAAGCTCAATGCCGAACACAAGGGGAGGAGGCCTCCAGGCGATAGGGACGACGGAGAGGATCGACCAATACCGGAACAGAAATAGCAGTTCGGCTTCTGCCGCCCGACTCATATACCTGCAATATTTGTACCGCGCATACATCACTATGCACTGAAGATACCATGGGCATAGGCGGAAGCACAATACGGACAAGCCCGCAAGCATTCCCGTAACATTTTTTATCTACTTTCTTTTTTCTTTCTTTTTATCTCTTAAAAATAGGTGACGTAAAGGACAAACATCCAAAACTGACTCTATTGGAGTTCGGATCCATACACTCACCTTAGGGGCTACCTCCGTCAAGGATTCCCCCCTCACCGAGGACAGGCGGCGCAGACGTGCGACAGGAGGTCCAAAATAACTTTTTGTAGACCACACTCTTTATTTCGAGCCTGTAATGTGCCTTTTTCCTCCGCCTTCGACCCCAGGCATGTCAAATAGCCGGGGTTGTGGTCTTTATATACATAAAGTAATCATTGGCACATCGCTCAGGTCCCAGTAAACATTATCCGAATTAATCATTCATGTCTTTTCGCCAATGAATATGGCTCCTATGGTTGTTTCACAGATATACCTCGGCATAACCTGCCAGGGGCTCGGTATGGGAACAAATGAGTTGCCAACAAAGTCCGAACAGCTTTTACAGCGTACTTCGGCGTCGCGAGTTTGGCCTTATATGCATCAGCTCTGAATCATTTCTTGGGTCAATGGTTGGGTTGCCCGGCTCCTGTGCTTGCTACCTTCGTTCCGCTCTATCGGCTAGGGTAGTAAAGGGAGAACTACTGCGATTGTGCTTCCGGCTCGTCTGGTCAAGCACCTCACTAGAGAAAGCCGAAAACCGACTGTCATGATGCTGCGAGAGCTGGTCAACCACTCGATGACTTATCGGAATCTGTCGCGATTCCCTCCGTATTACACGAAGGACCTTTTTTTTCAGGTCATATATGTAACACACCTTATTGGAATAAGCCGTACACATACCAGGGGCTATATCGTAGCCCCCCTATAAAACTCCTATGGCTAAGTGAAAGTGTTAACGCCCTATTGTCTGATTGCCTAGTTCACTGCATTATCACCTCCTTCATGGACCAAGACGTTGGATCAAGAGTGATTAAATGCTTTTCCGAACACCCCCGTACTTCCTACGAGGGGGCTGAAGCCGACGACTGGAAAACTTTCAGTTTGTATTAAAACGGCCGCACAGGAGGAACATAAGCTTTCGAGCAAAACATAAAAATAGATTATCTTTTACAATTCTCATATACCTCACTCGAATATTTTGTCCTTTGAGCATTGACCCTCTATCAAGCGGGCGGCCTCTAGGACGTCTTCAAAATAAAGCTCCGGTGCGTGACGGTCCTTGCCCTGGGGTGGACTCTTCGCTGCAACATCGATGGCCTTCATCTTCCCCTAGAATGTCTTGACACGGGCAAAAGCCATCCGTGCACCTTCAATGCACGCCGACCGCTTCACATCGTCGATACGTGGCACCGCATCAACGAGCCGCTGCACCAAGCCGAAGTAGCTAGTCGGAACGGGCTCATTCGGCCACAGCCAGATTATGACGTTCTTCATGGCAGCGCCGGATATCCTATGTAGCTCGGCCCATTGAGACATCTGCTCATTCAGCAACAGGGGGCGCTTTGACGCACCAAACTGTGACTTGAAAAGCTTCTCCGTTGCATATCCCTCTCGCGCTTGGTAAAACTGCGCCGCATCGGAAGAACTCTTTGGCAAGTCTAAAAACTCATCCGGAGAACTCCACACTTGGTTAAGCTGAGCATAGTTTGGATCGCCAAACTTCGTCTGCAGCAAAAAGGGCTTACCGGCTGCAATCTCCCCAGCTTGCCGGATCTCCTCGCGTGCCGCTCTGGATTTGGACCGCGCTTTTCTCGCCTCTCGTAAGGCCTTGTCAAGTTCAGCCGTTTTGGCTTCATTTTCCTTCTCAAGAAGTTCACAGCGGCTAGCAACGTTTTTTAATTCGAGCGCCATCGTGGATATCTTCTCCTCGTCTTGGCACCGAGCAGCTTGTTCGGCTTTTAACTCAGCCGATGCCTTTTCAGCAGCCGCATTACTAAACTGGGCCTGCTCCTTGGCCCGGGCCAGCTCCGCCCGAAGAATTTCAACGGCGGCGGCACCATGTGCAGTCATGCATATTCCAGTATATAACTTTCAGCGTCATGCTTATATCACAAAAAGTATGTGAAGGGACTGCCCCGAATACATACCTTGCGATTCGTCAAGACGCATACTGATTAATGCAATGTCATCCCCTGCCACATCAAGCTTCCGCTGCAGCTTGGCAATTTCCGTAGTCTGGGAAGTAGCCAGGGGGAAGCAGCCTGTGTTCAAGTCCATTAGATTAGTCCTTGAATATTTCTTCTCGATCCTCCGTTCGCCTCCCATGTAGAGCCAACCTGAGTCTCAGGGGCTACTACCTATACACAGGTGCATCTTTGCAAGTAAAATATAGTTGAAAACATTATATTACAAACCTCGAAGCCTCTTAGCAGGCTCATGAAGGCTTCATTCAATCTGCTCTTCGCGGACAGAATCTTCTCAACCACCGTACCCATCAAGGTACGCTGTTCCAGCGAGACAGATGCTTTTCACAGCATATCCCGCAATGTATCCGGTGTCGCCGGGTCTCGGGAAGCCGCTCTGGGAGCACGACCATCCTTTAAAGGAACCCGTTCACCTGTCTCTAGAATCATCGTTGGCTGGCAACCGGACAGTCCGGGGCCTTCATTATTAGCCCCCGAATCCCGAACGATTGGAGGTTCACCTTCGGGTACTGCCTCCTTCATCCCCCGCACCGCTTGTTGATAAAAAATAACCCTCCGAGATGACACTTCGGAGTCGTCCGCCTTATTGGGCGAGGAGGTCGGGGGAGGCGTCTCGCTTTCCATCATCTCTGGGAGGAGATCTCCCGAAGAAGAGGAGTGCCCAGAGGAACTCTGTGCCAGACTGTAAAAACACACAGGCATGTTACGTATCTCTTTGGTAACAGGAAAGAAGCGGGACGCTATCAAAGTACCACGGATTCACTTACGGTTTGGTTGAGGGCTTGTCCTCATGATGGAGCCGTTCACTGGCATCGCCTTCCAATCTCGAGCCGCTCGACGGTGGCATCTTGCCTCTCTTAGGAGACCGCCCCTCCCAACCTTCGGAGGCGGTCCTTTTCCTCCTGAATGGAGAAGGGATACCGGCTTCTTTTTCACCTTCGTCTTCGGGCGAGGAAATATCGATTTCTCCGGACTCAGTATCTGATTTACCTCAGGAACGAAGGTCATCCCGGTTCTTCTCACTCTCCACCTTGCCCTCCCCTGCCGGTATCTGGTATGGTGCCGGTGCCAGCATCCGTGTTAACACGGAGTCTGCTGAGTCTTCGGGAAGAGGGGCCGGACACCTAATCCGTTCCGCTTTCTTCATCCAGCCCTGGAAAAGGATGGTTTGCTCAGTATCTTAGCACAGGATATCTGATTATGAGGTGTTCGGCGGATGAGTACTTACCGGGGTGTCCTGATGGTTACAGTCTAGGCCAGTATCTTCGGTGGTGTCCGGCCATTGTTTTTGTCTCCCGAAGAATAATTCCCACATTCCTTCGTGCGTAGTGCCGATGAAGTTCTGAAGAGTCCATGGCACTTTTGGGTTAAACTCCCACAGGTGGAGAGGCCGTCGCTGGCACGGCAGGGTCCGGCGGACTAACATCACCTGAATAACATTGGCAATATTGATATCCTTTTCAATGAGGCTTCGAATGCGACTTTGCAGAGTCCGCACCTCGTCAACCGATCCCTAGTCCAACCCCTTATTAATCCTTGATGCAAGCTGAATTGGGGGGCTGGATCGAAACGCAGGCACAACTACCCACTTGGAACCACGGGGCTCGGTGATATAGAACCACTCCTGCTGCCATAAGTCGGAAGATTCTTTGAGAGATCCTTTTAGCCAGACAGCATTGGCGAGCTTGCTCACTAAGTCACCACCGCATTCCTCCTGCTCCCCCTCTATCATTTGCGGTTTCACATTGAAGGTCTTGAGCCACAAGCCAAAGTGTGGAGGAGTTCGGAGGAAGGCTTCGCACGTGACTATAAACGCCGAGATAAGAAGAACATAGTTCGGGGCGAAATCGTGAAAATCTAATCCGTAATAGAACATGAGCCCCTGGACGAAGGGATTGAGGGCGAACCCTAATCCTTAGAGGAAGTGGGAAACAAACACGACCCTCTCGCCGGATCTGGGGGTAGGGATAACCTGCCCCTCCGCGGGAAGCCGATGGAGGATTTCGTCGGTCAGATATCTTGTCGCCCGAAGCTTTGCGATATCCTCCTCTGTAACAGAAGAAGCCACCCACTGGCCTTGACGGCTGGATCCAGACATGACTAAGGCTTACGGAGGGTGAAACCTGGGTGTTGGAACTCGAGGTAGTAAGACTCGAGGAAGAAGCAAGCATGGAGAGGAAAGGGGGGGGGGTCTATGCCCCTTTATAAAGGCCAAGAATATCGAGCGCCTCCTCCCGGGCCTTAAAAGTTTCCTATTCCCAAGGAGTTGTACCCTAAGGTCGGTTGGGTTACCCACGTCCGTATCGATAAAAGAATCCCTTAATAAGGGGACACGATCTCTGCTTGGATAAAACATGTCAATGACAACCATGTTTCGGAACGTGGGGCTGCAGGCGAAACAACGTTCCGAAATTATGACCGGGCAGGCGTGATGTCACGTTGTAAAAAGTCGTCAATGGATTGGACCCGTGGGATATTGTGTTCTCTCTGCGGTTGTGTGCGGTGCGTGTTACAGGTCCGGATACAATCATCACGTTCGGAGACTATCTTGAGTTCGCAAAGAAGGGAACCCGCCTTGCAATGCCGAAGACAAATCTGCGCACCGGACTCCTCGTCATTGAAGCCAGGTTTAGGGGCTACTGAGGGAGTCCTGGACTAAGGGGTCCTCGGGTGTCCGGCCTGTTAGCCATGGCCCGGACTGGTGGGCTGTGAAGATACGAAGACCGAAGACTGCACCCGTGTCCGGATAGGACTCTCCTTGGCGTGGAAGGCAAGCTTGGCGACTGGATATGTAGATTCCTTTCTCTGTAACCGACCTTGTGTAACCCTAGATCTCCCCGATGTCTATATAAACTGGAGGACTTAGTTCGGAAGGGAGAGATATTCATTACCATAGTCATACAGGCTAGACTTCTAGGGTTTAGCCATTACGATCTCGTGGTAGATCAACTCTTGTAATACTCATATTCATCAAGATCAATCAAGCAAGAAGTAGGGTATTACCTCCATAGAGAGGGCCCGAACCTGGGTAAACATTGTGTCCCCTATCTCCTGTTACCATCGACCTTAGACCCACAGTTCGGGACCCCCTACCCGAGATCCGCCGGTTTTGACACCGACAACCGCCACTACAAGTACTGCAACCTTGAGGACGACGCCTAGGACGAGGGCGAAGATGTGGTCGACTTCAGCCCGGGGGACGCGGAGTCCACTAATGGAGGCATGTTGCCAGGACAAGTCATCGACATCTCATCTTACACCAGCGAGGCATAGGGCGGTGCATCGGTCGTTATTTTTAATTATGCATACTTAGCCTTTGTTTATAATGCTGGTCTTTTGTTAGAGCAATGTTTAGGTTAACTGGATCTGTTTAATTATTAAAATTGCTCGATTCAGTAAGTGTCGCTTGTGCGCCGTAGGCTCTTTTGTGTTCCTAAATTAGCAAGTGATGTTAAATTATGTAATGACATGGATGAGCACTGTACCCAGGAAAATTTCGACTAAAATTTGAGTGCTCAAACTCATCGCATGCGAGTTAAGTGGAAGAATTGTTTGCAGTGCACACATTTGTTCAAAGTGAATGGTGTCCGATGACACTGCGTGCAAGTTTCCCTCCACCTTTCAATTCTTTTTGCCTATCGCCAAAATATCCAACTCTTCCCCCTCCTCACCCCCTTTTCTCCCCAACCACGAGCCACATTTCCCTTGTTTCCTACTTCCTACCTTCCTAAGCTATAGCCACTTCCTCGCTTGCTTCCTTACTCTTGTCATCTCGCATCCGACTGTCGTGGACAGTGTGGTCTTCTTCAGTGACCTCTCCAGTGGTTCCTCCTTCAACGATGACTATGTCACCAGCCGGGTATGCCTATCTCTTCTCTCTCGCCCCTAGGCTTAGGGTTATGATTTGGAATAAAGGATTTTAACCCGGTGGCTGATTTTAGCCACTTGTTCCTCTTGTAGCTCCCTATGACCATCACTTGCAAGATATGGAGGGGGTAGCTAAAGATCTGCCTTCTCGTTGTCACCATCAATCTACATGAGTGAAGTTAGTGGCTTTTGAATCTGTGGATAGTGGGAGGAAGTTTTTGGCACGTGCAGAGAAGGTTAGCCCTACTTAGGTTGTTACAAATCCTTTGTTAGATGTGATTCACACATTGTCACTATGCTATGTTAATCTGGATGTGATTAAGACACTATCACAATTTCTACCTAGTATCTAAAAATGTTGCCATCTCATTAGTGGTGCTCTGAGAAAATTATTTGGCACCGCTTTAGTAGTTTGTGCAGCCAACTTTACTCCACACATCCGAGCAGCCAAGCGGTAAAATACTAAAACTTTATGGCATGAAGGAACTGGGCATCAGAGCAACTAGGTGCTCCGAAGTCTGGTTCCCTGAATTTTACCTCTGGCATCGGCTCAGCAGTGCAGGGAACCGGTGCCAAATGTCGCAACAGTTGATTTGACACTGGGTCCTACATAGTAGAGGTCCTTAGTGTTATTAGTTCTATGTTATTAAATTTGTGCATGTACATACTTGTTAGTATTAATTTGATGTCATTCAAACACTATCGTTGTGCTGTTGCAGTTATATTTAGCTTCCTCATAAAATGGTTAATTTGTTATTATAGTACATGATTAAGAACTTGTAGCATTGTTGTAATTAATTATAGCCTGTGATATTTTTGAGAAGATATGTCATAATTAACGTGTTTCTTTAGTTTTTCCAAATATGTATGTGGTGATTTTCTATGTTGCTAGAAACCCATTTTCCCTACAATTGTAACTAATTTAGTTTTAAATATTATAGGATTAATGGAAGTGTTCTTACCTGGAGTGGGTTCATCAAGAGTGGCCACAGTCTTTGAAGATGTGCCTAGCAAAGCTCTAGAGTATGTATGAGGAAGAGAGTAGAGATAGGGTTAGAGAAAATGTTGTCAACGCTGAAGAATATTTCAAGATACGGGAAAAAAAGAGGAAGATGGAGAATGAGCTCAGATTGTTTAAATTAGACTTTGCTAAGATGGTGTTTGCGAAGGAGGAGGCACTTTCCCAGTTGGTGAGTGCAAACAGGGTTCTTACTGAACTAAAAACAGAGGTGGAGAAGACGAATTTGACTGATCATGCATTAGTTGATTAGGGAAATTAATATATTGTTCTAATAGTGTGCTCAACATACTTTGTGCTTATGAAGGTGAACTAGCTATATGTTGTACTGTGTTGTATTCTCGTAGCTATCGTATTGTGATGTTAAAATATATTTGTGTGCCTGATATGAAAGTGGTAAATAGTTGTTCGGTTTGATATGTGAATTTGCTCAATACAGGAGGTATTAATGGTAAACTAATAAACCTACTAAATATGTCATGGCATTTTACAAATATTTCTAGCAGTAAAAGTGTGTGTCATGGATAGCACAATGTCATACAGTTTTCTTCATTGAATCGTGTGTGATATACTTGAACAACGCAAACGGTTAACCGAGGCAGAGCATCTATGGTCGCTACACCTATCACAGACAAGGCTATAGAGAAAACTGTGTGTGATGTGGTATGCCACACAAATGTTCGTTTCATAATTACTATGAGGTATCGCGAGACGATCTCCCACGGCTTGTCCTACATAAGCGTCTGCGTTATCTCCCCCGATCACACACGAATGGAAAATTGTGTGTGATGTACATACGAACGAGGATGTTTGTCTGGGATTCACTGTGTGGGATGTACATACGAACAGAAACGTTTGTCTGGGATTCACTATGTGGAATGTAGATACGAATAGAAACGATTGTGCCTGTATAATTGTCTGTGATGGCTCGCCCAATGGCAAACGAGCTCTTTTTGCCCTGCATGTGTGACCGGAGGACCTATCGCCAATGGTTTCTGGGTCATGTGGGATGGACCCCCTATTGCACACACAGGCAAGGCGACAGTTTAAAACTCTGTCGTGGAAAGTGGTTAAAAATCATTTGTATAGCACGCCACCGCACCAGTTAGAGGAAGACCTTATGGCTCATGTTGTGCCTAGTGATACTTTGAAGAACTTTACAAATTTTTCTCTATTGACCATGGTGTTGGATGTACCAGCAAAGTATGCACCATGTCTCAATGTGAGAGTGGGCAATGCTCGGTACCGAAGAGGCTAGCAAAAAGTTTGATAAGGTGGAAGCACATAACTCTAGAACTTGCTTTAATCATAAATAACTCAACATCCCAACAAGTTCTTTATGACATCATATTGCATCATACACGAAGACAAGTATCCTATGAGAGGCGATTTGAAGGTTAAAACCATTGTTTTGCTTTGGCCATGTCTACGACGTTAGTCTATAATGGTTGCATGCAAACATAACTATGTAATTCAGCTTCTCATTAGAGTCTCAATTTTTGTTCATTAGACCAAATAAAGGCAATGGTTCAATTGAACATTGGCTACACTATATTATCAACTAAACATCAACAACTACTTTGCATGCAAATTAATAGTGATAAGACTGTCTCAAAATCAAAGCCAAATATCTAGAACTATTAAACCAAACTCTAACTCAGTGTTTTTATCAGGTTAATCAACATCCCGAGCATGCAAGCCTTAAATTTCTGGGATAAAACAACGATAACATGCCCAATATATAGCATTAAAAACACATGCCGACGAATTCTCTAACTTTCAAACAAGATATAAGTGAAGCACAAAAAGTTATAACAGTTTAATGCCACCTCTATTACTCTAGAAAATTTAAGTGAAGCACATATAATAAACAAACGAGCCAATCAATTTATCTCTAATGTAGTTCAAATGGACACATGTCATGATTATATTTATTCAGAGGCAAAAAAACCGGCCCAAGATATTGCAAGTAAAGCAATGTGATGACAAAAGGGTTCATAGGGATCATACTACAAGTTTTTGATGAAGAATGGGGGTTCCTTGAGTATCCCCAACATTCGCCTTTCAGATCTTCCTAGAATTGAGTTGGGGATGCTTTCAGCATCCCCAATCTTGAACATCAAGCCCCCTGGCTACCTTTTGATGGATGGCACCCCGAATCAAGCAAACTCTTATCAAAATGTAACTCAAACAAAACTCTGGGTTTGGGTTGGCATATAAATAATTATAAATAGTTCTACTAGCTATAACTAAGTCATGGCAACATCCTATAACATTAGATACAGTCGAGAACACAATCATAGGTCCTATAGATCAAGGAGAAACCAAAATCTATGCAATTTTATAGTAAATACAATTGTTGCACAAGAATCTGCCAGAATGGACCAGCATGTAAAAATATAATTAATAAAGACACTTCTAGAACCTAAAAATGATTAAACATTTAGGATAGCCACTAGACATATGTGGTTCTATTTATTAAAAATTCCAAGTCAAAATCATGCTCCAATAACTCTCATGGATTTTTGCAAAAACAGAAATAGTAGGAAACAAAACATCATTTACCGCTGAAAGTGTAAGTTATCGACCAGGGGGGGGGGTGAATAGAGATTCTCAACAAATTCTTCAAAGAATAATAACACAAAGAATAACATGGCAGAAGATAAACTAAGCTACGGATGCAAATTAGAGTAGCGACAAAGTCTTCAAAACAGATCAAAGCATGCATACAAAGTAGTAGTACAAACTAAACATGTGAACGCACAGATATTTATACTAAGGTACTGCAGAACTAAAGAGAAACAGAACATAACATGGGCTGGCAAAGTTGAGAATGTTTTTGGACAACGTCTTTAAGGGGAGGGAGACAAAGGCTTCAACACACAGATGGAAAATGTAAAGAGGTTTTGAAGAAATGAAACCGGATTGCTCGATGAAGACATTGGATTTATTTGACTTGTTATAGTTGTTGTGACAACTGTACATCTGGTTGGGGAGGATTGAGATTTAACTCAGAAGACACTTAGTCCTCACCTTATCCTTCTTGAGCTAAGATCACTTAGATGTCTCCCAATATCCTGTGGTAAGTCTTCAAGGTAGACTTTCAAAACCTTCATAGACTCTTTCCATGGCACTCCACAAGTTCGTCTTGGATGCTTAGAACATGACGCCTAATCGTCTAGAAGATCATATTCCTCAAAGGTAACGAGGGTTAGATCACACATGACACATTATTTAGTGATGCTCAATCACTTTGGCTTTGAGGTGTTTGGGTTTCACTCACTTAGGATTCTCTCAGATTCTTTAGAGGCTGGCTTGCTCGAGATGACACTTCTCATGCAATCACTCGGATTAGCCAACCAACAAATGGTAGCGGGGGCAGCTATTTATAGCCGGGGCAACCCAAGATGAATTTTCCAATAGGTCCTTCGGACCTGACCGTTGTCAATATAAGGATCCACTCGACAGCTGCACTAGCTCAGCAATGGTCCGAATATTTGAATTGTCAATTTCCTCATGATAGGAGAATTGCACGCTCTAGTCAGACCAATTTTGTCAATGACCAGTAGAATATTGTCTCTATCATTGAAGAACTCAACTACACTTCAAAAGATTTCCAAATTCTTCACCCAAATAAATAGGTAGGTTGATCATTACTTTGGAAATACGCCTATGTATCACCTAGAGCCCCTTTAATAGTACGGTGTTCCCTATGACTCAAAATAATAATTAACTATAAAAGAAAAGGTCTTCATGTTCCTGTTGCTCACTTCAATTTCTTCAAGGGACACACCAATTTCTGGAATGTGAACATACATTATTAAGGGTCGTCTTTGATAGTTAACCAAATCTTCGGGGACTTTTCTCCCGTTTGTCTTTAATACTCCAAAACCTCAATGGGTGCACTAGATGCACTTACACCACATAGTTTAAACATCCAAGTAATTGCATAACTTGCCACTTTATTCAATAAAAACAAGAAAACAACTATGCTACAGTGATACATCTCCAACGTATCTATAATTTATGAAGTATTCTTGCCATGTTTACAACAATTCTATATGGTTTTGGTATGATTTGAATGGAACTAACCCGGACTGACGCTGTTTTCAGCAGAACTACCGTGGTGTTGTTTTTTGTGCATAAATAAAAGTTCTCGGAATGGGCTGAAACTTTTTGATGATTTTTTTGGAACAAAAGAGACCCCCGAAGCTTCGTGGGAGGGCCAAAAGATCCACGAGGGGCCCACAGGTCACCACGGTGCGCCCAGGGGGTGGCCGTGGCGTGGTGGCTTGTGTGCACCCTGTGGTGCATCTTCGCGTGAGACCGATCCCAAAAAATCCTATAAATGGAGAAACCACCAGAAATAACCCTAGAACTTCGACTTCGCCACCCCAAGCCTCTGTACCTTCGAAATACCATCTAGAGCCCTGCTCCGGCACCCTGCTGTAGGGGGAAATCATCACCATAGGCCACCTTCATCATCCCGGAAGCAAGTACCAGTAGCTATGTGTTTGATCTCTCTCTCTCTCTCTCTCTCGTGTTCTTGATTTGGCACGATCTTGATGTACCGCGAGCTTTGTGAATGTAGTTGGATCATATGGTGTTCGTCCCCTCTCTATCTTGTTGTGATGAATTGAGTTTTTACCTGTGAGGTTTCACTATTATCGGATTGAATACTTTTACGGATTTGAGAACACTTGATGTAAGTCTTGCATATGAATACCCGTGGTGACAATGGATTGTTATATTGATTCACTTGATGTATGTTTTGGCACTCAACTTGCAGATTCCCGAGGTGACATTGGGGTAATCTATGCATAGGGTTGATGCATGTTTTCGTCCTAGTTTCCCCGGTAGAAATCTTGGGGCACTCTTTGAAGTTCTTTGTGTTGGATTGAATATGAATCTGAAGTTGTTTGATGCATATCGAATAATCAACTCAGGGATACTTGTTGTGATATTGGAGTATCTAGGTGACATTAGAGTTGGTTGATGCGTATCATATGGTGTTATTTTTGTACAAACTCTGGGGTTGTTTGTGACACTTATAGGGATGACTCAATAGATTGATCGGAAAGATAACTTTGAGGTGGTTTCGTACCCTACAACAATTTCGTCTTATGTTCTCCGCTAGAAAAGAACTTTGGAGTGATTCTTTGTCGCACGTTGAGGGATTGTTATATGATTCAATTATGTTAGCACTGTTGAGAGATTGCACTAGTGAAAGTATGAACCCTAAGCCTTATTTCTAAGCATTACAATACCGCTTGTGCTCCCTTTTATCACTTGTTATCTTGCTATTTTTTTATTTTTTAGATTACAATAACCTATATCTACTACCATACTACACTTGTATCACCATCTCTTCGCCGAACTAGTGCACCTATACAATTTTCCACTGTATTTGGTGTGTTGGGGACACAAGAGATTTCTTGTATTTGGTTGCAGGCTTGTTTGAGAGAGACTATCTTCATCCTACGCCTCCCACACATTGATAAACCTTAGGTCATCAACTTGAGGGAAGATTGCTACTATCATACATAACTCTGCGCTTGGAGGCCCAACACACGAGTGTACAATAATAAGTTGTGTGGTAGACATCAAACAGTAGCATACTAATTTCTCTATCACTCAAACAAAAAAAATTGTAGGTAGCATGATGTTTTGAAGGTGGTCAAAAAAGTTGAATCATAATCAATTTAGATCGCAAAGTGGGCAAAAACATATATCAAACACATTAAAGTCTAAGCCATTTCCTATGCATAGGAATCTTATAATCAAAGTAATCATCAAAGCATTAAGTAATTAGCATGGTAGGGAAAGATAAGTGCAACTTTAAAGCTTTCAACATAAATAGAAGAAACTTGACATTATTAAGATATCTATAACCATATTTCTCTCTCCCATAATAATTGTCAGTGCCATCATGATCAAACTAGATATTAGCTATCACATAAAAAAATCCCATGAGACACATGCACATAAGTTTTAACACTCTCCAAAATAGTGGGGCAAATACTGAGTAATGTCTTGAAATGTCCAAACCCACTTTCATAAATATTGCAATAATTGTTATCAATAATAAATTCATCATTAGTACCATATAAATTTTCATTGCCATAAGGACTATCGGAATTGTCTTCCCAATCATGATCATCATAATAAGTAGTAGGCATAACATAATCATCCTCAATAGTGCCTACAAACATAATGTCACCATAAAAGTAATACTTTCAACAAGTGTGTCATTATTTGGAATATCAACATCTAAGGTTCTCAAAGATTTTTTTGCTACCCACTCATTATAAGAAAAACTGTTAGCTTTTCCCGCTTTACAAAATTGATTATAGTCATCACTTGAATCATAAGGTTTGTCATGTCTAGTCCAATCATACTTAGCATTCAAAGAGTCTACACCAACACATTTTTCTTCTTTAACTTCTTCATAATTCTCTATTGGCTCGACACTTTTCAAATAACTAGCAAGGATTTTAGAAGATAAGCAAGAGGACATCATCCATAAAGTCAAAGAAAATTACTAGGTCCTAAAACTATTAATACTTTTAAAGTTTTTTAATATTTTTGCAAGACAAAAACACTAACAAGGATTAAAATAGTAAAAATAATCAAGATATAAAACAAGGAAGATATTAAAAGTGATACAGAACCTATTACAGAACTTTACACCCCCGACAACGACTTCAAAAAAGGGATTATCACTCAACGTCTTTGTTGTCCCGAGTACAAGAGCTCGTAGCAAGCGATACTTTCCTTGAGTGAGAAACCAATGTATCTTGTATCATCATAAAATATCTGCAACATTAATACAACTTCACTTGTGTCCCCAAAAGTGCTAACAAGGGCATGAACCTTACTAGTCCACTAAAAAATTGCTCTATTTTGTGACGTTTTACTTGGGTCATGTATAATCATTTTTCGTCACGGAAAATACACCGGTGATGTTTTGCGGCCGTCACACCCACCATCACCAAAGCATTGTCAGAAAAATAATATTTCGATGGTACCACTTTTCTCGTCACACAATATCACATTTAAAGTGACGAAGCAAAAAATGTCACCAATGGTCATTTTTGGTGACGACCCAGAATGCCACCTATGATAGCCCAATTTGTCGCCTGAGATCGTTTTCGCGACGATAATCCGTCATCGGTGATTGGTCCATGGGTTTTACTGGTTAAAGATTATGACAGGTGGGGCAAGCAGTTGCTGACGTGGCTTCTTCCATGTGGGTCCGCCGTGGGTTTTATGGCCGACGGTCCCATTAGTAATAAGTCAGTGTTAGTTTTGACCGGTCAACATTGTTGACATATGGGCCCATAAGATGCCCACGGGGCTGCTTACATGTGGGACCAGGCATTGTTTCTTCAGTGATGGTATGTGTCGTCTGACCGATCAACGATTCTGACATGTGCACCCATTGTTGTGCTAACGTGGATGCTGGCAGGCGGGTCCATACATTCATGGTGTGGCTTCTTACATGTGGGACCATACGCCAGTGACGACGTCCATAACCGTCACAGTTCGTAGGTGCGGTCAATTTGTTTTTTATTGAAAAAATTGGCGGGCATATTTGATAATTTTAATATGAATTTGTGCAAAAATTTGAATTTGAATGCAAATTGGGTTGCGCTTCTTTTATTAAACTACAAACTTGAAAATTGTTAAGTAGACTATCTGACATTAGAATAACCAAACATGGTACAGAGCTGTAGTATAAAATTAGACACATGACTCAGTTTCACGACATTCTGGCACCGCAACCCTTGCGATGTACCTAACCAGGACATCAAGTTCATCAAGTCTCTTTTCTATAGCCTTAGTTTTCTCTTCCTTCGCATTCTTAACGATTGCATTTTTTTTCTCCTGCTCATGGAGGCCATTGTTGATAGATTGAATACGGTTGTGCCGATCAAACACTCACAATTTCAAATCCTCAATCTCATCTTGTTGCTCTGACAGGGCATTCTTGACATCTTCAAGTACTTTTTGCTACTCTAGAAGGGCATTGTTGTCAGATTCAAGTTGACGCTGCACATCTGATAGGAGATGCTTCACAGCTTTAAGTTCTTGTTGGTGCTCTACCGACGCCTTCTTGATAGCTTCAAGTTCTAGTTGCTGTCATGCTAGGGACTTCGTCATAGTATCTAGTTCGTCATGCTGGTTTGTTAGGCCGTGCTCGACTGCTTCTGGTGCTTCCTGCTGCACTACCAGTGCACTAATGACTGGTTTACCTTGTTGTTTCTAGGGCCAAAGACTTGCAATTTAGTCATCATTTGAGCGTCCTGACTTTCCCTACAGAAAAAATACATATAGGTTACATCATATGGGAGAATCCAAAAGCTATAGATGCATCAGCCACAATATACAGTGACATGGGTGAACAAAGGTCAAAAGTAAGGAAGTGTTTACATAAAAGAGTTGGCCTACTCACTAGGTGAACACGCTTTCTCTTTGATTTGCTTGAGCTGGGTAATACATATGCATTAAGAGACATGAGCTGTTTGAACTCTTGAAGCAGCACATGTAGACCTTAGTCACTGCTTCCAGTTGATGACGATAATATTCCTGCCATAATGTATTTGAAGACATTAGATTGTAGTGCACAATTTACATCCCGTGACACATGACAAAGGAAGTAAACACATTCTAACCATAGATGAAGTTTCCAATAACACCGACCTGTACATATTTAGTCCTAGCTAGACCTGCATCATTTTGTTCACTTTTAGTGCCTCATTCATTCAGTTCTTCATGGTGTGTACATCTATGTGAAGGACCACGTGCTTGTAGATCTGAAAAGATGGGTAATCTTTCATACGACAGGAATACCAAGCTAGTAAGTCAAGAAGCTTTTCCTATCGATACATGTTCTTCTTCTTCATTCGGTCTGTATGCTTGTCCCACTCCATTGTTGACGTGTCAACGTCTGCTGCGTATCGATGATCGATAGTTGATAGTAGGTGCAAAATGAGTCGATGATAATTTCAAATATTGGTGCTAAAATGAGTAAACACGTGCGTAATTACTCTTAGAGCAAGCTAATAAAGTAGCAATAAGAACCCTAGCTGGATTCACCAGCAGTCTTAACCCGAATAAGATCCCTGAATTTCACATGGGAAACTAACTAAATTTGGTAATGTAAACACAAGTGCAAATTTTACAGGGTACCAGGGGAATAATTAAGAGATAGGAGAGGACGTCTTGTTTCTTGAAGGGGACGTGACTGTTGAATAAATAAGTGGCGTTATTTGGGGAGTTTCAGTGTGTACATGTTCTACGATCTAGGAAATGGACTAGCAATCGACATATTGTGAAGATGGATTAGTTGAGACCAAAAGCATCTTGAGAAAACATACCGACTTAATCAATAGAAGATATACTCAAAGATTACATCAACGATCTACTAATCAACGAACCGTAGATACAATGATATGCAGTGTTAACCCAGGGGCGCAATATGAACCGGAATCCTAACCCAAATAAGAACCCAAAGTTTTTACTCCCTCCAATCGATCCATACTACTTGTCGCTCCAAGGGATGCATCTGGATGTATTTTAGCAGTAGATCATCCATTTGAGTGAGAAATAATATGGATCTGAGGGAGCAGTTTAAAAAAAACAACACAAAGAGAACTCATCGATTAGAATGAGAACTTGGGGGTACTTTTACCATCATAGCAAATGGGTTGTAGTAGAACACTGTTCGTTGCGAGAGGCTCCTTGACCAAACGATTTGTGGCCATAGCCAACGAGAACCACTGAGGGGGGGTGGATCTAGAGGCGAAGATAGAGAGATAAAGAGGTAAATGATGAGACAACTCTCTTTATGGAAGGGGATGCTATTGGTGTGGGAAAAGAGGTAGTATTTGGGAAGGTTGGGATTTGGTGGGCACGTGTGCAGTTCAAAAATGAGTGGAGGGAAGGGAAAATTTGAGAAAACGCTTAGTGGGGGAGGCAAGGATAAATCCAAGCTTTGTTCAGTTCCAATTTTTTCCCTTCATATTATGCAAGAACACTTTTGTAAACTCTTCCAGATAAACTCGTAGCACTTTCACAAATAGTCATGACCACTTTCATATGACAAAAAGAAACCACAGTTCATGCGATACCATGTTGCTCGCATATATGTTGGTTCTACTTTTCTTTATAATGTGTTAATGTAGTACGGTGTTCCTTGTTTTATTTAAGGTGAGACCAATAGGTTTGGAACGCACTAACATTTTGTTTGTGCATATCACTAGAAGAAAGCACATTCCTCATGTGAGTGTGTCATGGTTGTTTACAAATTCAAGCTCGCAGTACCGGTTGTGACATCACACTTTGAGATTATACTTTGCATGCGGCAAGGTGCCACTATCATAAGGATTTTAGAGAGCATGCATCCGAACATGCTCCTTACTTTGTAATCATGATGCAAACCACTTCGTGTAGTGATTTTTTTAAAATGTACTATTCATTATTTACACCAGACTATGGACTTTCATCATGCAAACAAGCATAGGTTATGCATGGTGTCATATATTGGCCATAGTTGATTGGTCATAAAACTATCTGTCTTTGACATTTTGTTTGCTTCTATAATTTCTATCATGGAATTATGTGTTCATGTGGTACCATGTTCCTCACGTATTTAACGTCCGTCCAAATGTGTTTACTAATAGGATGCCTCGATCAAATAAAAATTGAGCTTTTGATAAGTCTCCAATGAGGAGAGTGTGGTGGGGACTATGGTATCAACTTTTTTCATTCAAGTATCTATTAGAAATGAATTCTCCAGCATTTGATTCCTTACTAACAAAGAAATTTTTGGTACACTTGAAAGGTACCCCATAAAATCGAAGCAAGAGTTTGCTAATTGGTTTATATGGATTCTTCGCGGCTGAGTCCAATCACAGAAATAATATTGCCAGAAATTGATAATGCACTATTTCCATTTCTTCTTTAAAAAAGTGCCTTTTGATGCAAGAATTGCCTTTCTTGATATCGAACATAATGCATAAGAGGATCCCAAGAGGTTTGAAATGCCCAATCATTTTGTTTGTTTATCATGCGAAGTGTACCTTTTGCCAATTCAAGTGCGTGTGGCAAGTTGTCGCGTCATACTTTGAGCTTCTACCACGAGCATGCGGAAAGGTGCCTCCATAGGTGAATGTTAGAAAAACAATCTACATTTGTCATTTTATTTTTAGTTATGTACTATTGATGGGTAAATGTTCATGTGTTGGGATGTTCATTGATAACCCACAAGTATAGGGGATTGTTTGTAGCCTTTTTCGATAAATAAGAGTGTCGAACCCAATTTGGAGCTAAAGGTAGAACAAATATTCCCTCAAGTTCTATCGGCCACCGATACAACTCTACGCATGCTTAATGTTTGCTTTACCTAGAACAAGAATAAATCTAGAAGTACTTTGTAGGTGTGGATAGGTTTGGAAGATAACAAAGAACGTGAAAATAAAAGTTAGGTGCCGTTCTAATTAAAGTACAACTAAGTTTAGTAAAAAGAGTGTGAATTAGTGGTGGTAGGATTTGCGGAATTGTCCCTTAGCAATTGACTACGTTACTAGACTGACAGCAAGTTTTTATGTGGGAGAGGCCACTGCTAGCATGCCATCCCTTACTTGGAATTCTATGCACTTATGATTGGAACTATTAGCAAGCATCCGCAACTACTAACGTTCATTAAGGTAAAACCAACCATATCATTAAGATATATATTGGCCCCCCTTCAATTCCGTATGCATCAATTTCTATGGTAGGAAGAAGCTTCTGCCACCCTTGCCCTCCAATGCATAGTCCTCCCAACATACAACTAACCCTATGGTGTGATGCACACGCACGCTCATATGATGGGCACCAAAGTACAGCAATATAACCACAAGCAAATTAAACCAATCATAGAAATTCACCAATTACCGATAGGACAACAAAAAATCTACTCAGACATCATAGGATGGAAAAATATCATTGGATAATAGTATGAAGCATAAATCACCATGTTCAAGTAGAGGGTATAGCGGGTTGCGGGAGAGAGGGGCGCTGTAGATAGATGGGGGAAGGTGATGAAGATGTTGGTGAAGATGACGGAGTTGTTGGAGTAGATCGCTGTCACGTGATGATTGCCCCGGCGGCGTTCCGGCGCCACCAGGAGAGAGGGGGAGAGAGCCCCCTCCTTATTGTTCTTCGTTGGCCTCCCCTTAGATGGGAGGAGAGTTCTCCCTCTGGTCCATGGCTTCCATGGCGGCGGAGGCGCGGGAGCCTGCTACTTGTTGAGCTTGCATTGGTTTTTCCCTTGAAGAGGAAAGGGTGATGCAACAAAGTAGAGATAAGTATTTCCCTTAGTTTTGAGAACCAAGGTATCAATCTAGTAGGAGACAACACACAAATCACCGAATACCTGCACAAACAATCAAACAACTTGCACCCAACGCGATAAAGGGGTTGTCAATCCCTTCATGGTTACTTGCAAAAGTGAGATCAGATAGAGATAGATAAACGATAAAGTAAATATTTTTGGTTGATATATCGGAAAATAAAAGATTGCAAAATATTAGATCGGAAACTAATATGATGGAAAATAGACCCGGGGGGCCATAGGTTTCACTAGAGGCTTCTCTCAAGATAGCAAATAATACGGTGGGTGAACAAATTACTGCCGAGCAATTAATAGAAAAGCGCAAAGTTATGACAATATCTAAGGCAATGATCTTGAATATAGGCATCACGTCTGTGTCAAGTAGACCAAAACGATTCTGCATCTACTACTATTACTCCACACATCGACCGTTATCCAGCATGCACCTAGAGTATTAAGTTCATAAAGAACAGAGTAACGCATTAAGCAAGATGACATGATGTAGAGGAATTAACTCAAGGAATATCATGAAAACCCCATCTTTTTATCCTTGATGGCAACAATACAATACGTGCCTTGCTGCCCCTACTGTCAATGGGAAAGGACACCGCAAGATCGAACCCAAAGCTAAGCACTTATCCCATTGCAAGAAAACAAATCTAGTTGGCCAAACCGAACTAATAGTTTGAAGAGAATTACAAAGATATCAAATCATGCATATAAGAATTTAGAGAAGATTCAAATAATATTCATAGATAAGCTGATCATAAATCCACAATTCATCGGATCTCGGCAAACACACCGCAAAAAAGTATTACATCGAATAGATCTCCAAGAACATCGAGGAGAACATGGTATTGAGAATCAAAGAGAGAGAAGAAACCATCTTACTACTAGCTATGGACCTGTAGGTCTGAGGTAAACTACTCACGCTTCGTCGGAAGGGCAATAGAGTTGATGTAGAAGCCCTCCGTGATCGAATCCCCCTCCGGCAGGGTGCCGGAAAAGGTCCCTAGATGGGATCTCACGGGTACAGAAGGTTGTGGCGGTGGAGAAGTGTTTTCGTGGATACCTCTGGTGGTTTGGGGATATATGGGAATATATAGGCGAAAGAATTAGGTCAGGGGGTGCACGAGGGGCCCACAAGGGTGGGGGGCGCGCCCTCCTTCCTTGTGGCCGCCTCGTGGCTCCACCGACTTCATCTCCAAGTCTCCTGGTTGTCTTCTGGTCCAAGAAAAATCGTCGTGAAGGTTTTATTCCGTTTGGTATTCCTTTTCTGCAAAGCTCAAAACCAGGGAACAGGAACTGGCACTGCGCTCTAGGTTAATAGGTTAGTCCCAAAAATAATATAAAATATCATATTAATGCATATAAAACATCCAAAACAGATAATATAATAGCATGGAACAATAAAAAATTATAGGTACGTTGGAGACGTATCAAGCATCCCCAAGCTTAATTCCCGCTCGTCCTCGAGTAGGTAAATGATAAAAATAGAATTTTTGATGTGGAATGCTACCTAACATATTTATCCATGTAATTTTCTTTATTGTGGCATGAATGTTCAGATTCGTAAGATTCAAAACAAAAGTTTAATATTGATATAAAAACAATAATACTTCAAGCATACTAACAAGGCAATTATGTCGTCTCAAAATAACATGGCCAAAGAAAGCTTATCCCTACAAAATCATATAGTCTAGCTATCCTCCATCTTCATCACACAAAATATTCAAATCATGCACAACCCCAATGACAAGCCAAGCAATTGTTTCATACTTTGATGTTCTCAAACCTTTTCAATTTTCACGCAATACATGAGCGTGTGCCATGGACATAGCACTATAGGTGGAATAGAAGGTGGTTGTGGAGAAGACAAAAAGAAGGAGATAGTCTCACATCAACTAGGCATATCAACGGGCTATGGAGATGCCCATCCATAGATATCAATGTGAGTGAGTAGGGATTGCCATGCAACGGATGCGCTAGAGCTATAAGTTTATGAAAGCTCAAAAAGGAACTAAGTGGGTGTGCATCCAACTCGCTTGCTCACGAAGACCTATGGCAATTTGAGGAAGTCCATCATTGGAATATACAAGCCAAGTTCTACAATGAAAAAAAAATCCCACTAGTATATGAAAGTGATAACATAGGAGACTCTCTATCATGGAGATCATGGTGCTACTTTCAAGCACAAGTGTGGTAAAAGGATAGTAGCATTGCCCCTTCTCTCTTTTCTCTCATATTTCATTTATTTGGGCCTTCTCTTATTTTTTTGGCCTCTTTTTGTTTCGTCCGGAGTCTGTTCCCGACTTGTGGGGGAATCATAGTCTCCATCATCCGTTCCTCACATGGGACAATGCTCTAATAATGAAGATCATCACACTTTTATTTACTTACAACTCAAGAATTACAACTCGATACTTAGAACAAAATATGACTCTATATGAATGCCTCCGACGGTGTACCGGGATGTGCAATGAATCAAGAGTGACATGTATGAAAGAATTATGAATGGTGGCTTTGCCACAAATACGATGTCAACTACATGATCATGCAACGCAATATGACAATGATGGAACGTGTCATAATAAACGGAATGGTGGAAAGTTGCATGGCAATATATCTCGGAATGGCTATGGAAATGCCATAATAGGTAGGTATGGTGGCTGTTTTGAGGAAGGTATATGGTGGGTGTATGGTACCGGCGAAAGTTGCGCGACACTAGAGAGGCTAGAAATGGTGGAAGGGTGAGAGTGCGTATAATCCATGGACTCAACATTAGTCATAAAGAACTCACATACTTATTGCAAAAATCTATTAGTTATCGAAATGAAGTACTATGAGCATTCTCCTAGGGGGATAGATTGGTAGGAAAATACCATTGCTCGTCCCCGACCGCCACTCATAAGGAAGACAATCAATAAATAAATCATGCTCCGACTTCATCACATAACGGTTCACCATACGTGCATGCTACGGGAATCAAAAACTTTAACACAAGTATTTCTCAAATTCACAATTACTCACTAGCATGACTCTAATATCACCATCTTCATATCTCAAAACAATCATAAGGAATCAAACTTCTCATATAGTTCAATGCACTTTATATGAAAGTTTTTATTATATCCCTCTTGGATGCCTATCATATTAGGACTAGATTTATAACCAAAGAAAGTTACCATGCTGTTTAAAGACTCTCAAAATAATATAAGTGAAGCATGATATTTCAACAATTTCTATAAAATAAACCACCGCCGTGCTCTAAAAAGATATAAGTGAAGCACTAGAGCAAAATTGCCTAGCTCAAAAGAGATAAGTGAAGCACATAGAGTATTCTAATAAATCATGATTCATGAGTGTCCCTCTCAAAAGGTGTGTACAGCAAGGATGATTGTGGCAAACTAAAAAGCAAATACTCAAATCATACAAGACGCTCCAAGCAAAACACATATCATGTGGTGAATAAAAATATAGCCTCAAGTAAATTTACCGATAGACAAAGACGAAAGAGGGGATGCCTTCCGGGGCATCCCCAAGCTTAGGCTCTTGGTTGTCGTTGAATATTACCTTGGGGTGCCTTGGTCATCCCTAAGCTTAGGCTCTTGCCACTCCTTATTCCATAGCCCATCAAATCCTTACCCAAAACTTGAAAACTTCGCAACACAAAACTCAACAGAAAATCTCATAAGCTCCGTTAGTATAAGAAAATAATTCACCACTTTTGGTACTGTTGTGAACTCATTCTTTATTTATATTGGTGTAATATCTATTGTATTCCAACTTATCCATGGTTCGTACCCCCCGATACTACCCATAGAATCATCAAAATAAGCAAACAACACATAGAAAACAGAATCTGTCAAAAACAGAACAATGTGTAGTAATCTGGCTAGTTCGAATACTTCTGTAACTCCAAATATTCTGAAAAATTAGGACAACATGGGCAATTTGTATATAAATCTTGTTTAAAAAATTCAGAATTTTACCATGCTTCTGTGATTTTTAAAAATTCTGGGACTGAGCGCAAAAGTTTCTGTTTTTCAGCAAGATCAAATCAACTATCACCGTAAGCTATCCCAAAGGTCTTACTTGGCACAAACACTAATTAAAACATAAAACCACAAATATACAGAGGCTAGATGAATTATTTATTGCAAAATAGAACCTAAAAAGTAAAAACAAAAATAAAATTGCGTTGCCTCCCAACAAGCGCTATTGTTTAACGCCCTTAGCTAGGCATAAAAACACGATTAGATCTAGGTATTGTCATTTTTGGTATGCAATCTGTAAGTAGCTTGCATAATATATTCATAAGGCAATTTTATTTTATTTCTTGGAAAGTATTCCTTGTCCTTCCTTAACGGAAATTGAAATCTAATGTTTCCTTCTTTCATATCAATAATTGCACCAATCGTTCTAAGGAAAGGTCTACCAAGAATAATAGGACATGTAGGATTGCAATCTATATCAAGAACAATGAAATCTACGGGCACATAATTCCTATTTGCAACAATAAGAACATCGTTAATCCTTCCCATAGGTTTCTTAATAGTGGAATCCGCAAGATGCAAATTTAAAGAACAATCATCAAATTCATGGAAACCTAGCACATTACATAAAGTGTTTGGAATCATGGAAACACTAGCACCCAAATCACACAAAGCATGGCACTCATAATCTTTAATCTTAATCTTAATAGTAGATTCCCACTCATCATAAAGTTTTCTAGGGATAGAAACTTCCAATTAAAACTTTTCTTCAAAAGATTGCATCATAGCATCAACGCTATGTTTAGTAAAAGCTTTGTTTTGATTATAAGAATGAGGAGAATTCAACATGGATTGCAACAAGGAAATACAATCTATTAAAGAACAATTATCATAATTAAATTCCTTGAAATCCAAAAGAGTGGGTGTTGGGGATATTACTACTAGGTGTAAACGGCTAAGGAAGCCGGGTTATCCCTATAATGGATTGTTTATACTTAAAGCCCATGAAGATAAGGAGTAAAGCGGTTTACTACAGAGACTCGAAGGCCCATGGCCCAAAGGTAGATTAAGGCCTGTAGGTATAAACCGCCATGTAATTTATGACTTGTATGGTAAGGTATGACAAAGTAGAGACCGAGCCGGTATGTGTATAAACGGGCATCGGGATTCTGTAAGTCGGCGGGCGTCGACCTGTGTGTATAAAGGCACGACCCAGCGGCGGTTCAAGGACAAGAAAGAACAACTCGAGATCTAGGTAAAGCGATTCCGCTCCTTGATCCTCGAGACACAGTAATTCCATCACAACTGGACGTAGGCTTTTACCTTCACCGCAAGGGGCCGAACCAGTATAAACCTCTTGTATTCTTTGTCCATTTTAACCCCTTTAAGCTAACCCGTTGCGATGGCTCCATGACTAAGTCCTTTCGCTAGGACATCTGCCGTGACAAACCCATGACAGTTGGCGCCCACCGTGGGGCTATCGCGCGATGGTTTCGAGTCCTTGAAGGGCAATTTCGAAGGGCTCAAGGGATACGTCGTGGGCCGGATGACCAAGAGTCGTCGCGGCAAGCTCTACATCGACGACGCATGCTGGGGCCCCGAGGCCGGCTCAATCGAGTACGGGTACCGGGTCCCCTTTGGAGGAATTCACGTCTTCATCGGCAAGATCGGTGAACCGGGCCCAGAGCCGCACATCTGCACCGACCTCGTCGAGACGGCTCAGCGTGCAAGCCCTGCCCGGATTCAGCCCGCCGTGAAGCGTGCGTTCGTAGGATTCATCAATGGTGCGGAACCTGAACCGGCGTCCGATGGCGAGACCGTCGTCTACTCAGATGGTGAGTCGTCCACCGGGGAGACCGAGTCACTGTACCAACTGCAAGATGGCCGGTTGAAGGGTTATTCCGATGGCGACAGTATTCCGGATCCCTTTGACCTGCCAAACCGGGTGGCAATCTTCATGGCCGACACGCAACCAGCGTTCCACTCTTCGACCGCAGCGGCGACAGCGGCTGGGGCAGGAGGCCCTGTGCGACCGCCGGCGCAGGTTCTGTCTGATTTATTTGGTGCACTGGCAACACTGATGGCGGAGGTTAACCCGACGGATCAAGGTGCACACAATGCGGTAGTTGCGAAGGTGAAAGATCAGATCACCCAGGCAAAAGCCGACTTAGCAGCTGAGGATACCAGGATAGCCGCGGAGCGGGCCGCTTTAGAAGCACAAGCACAGCGGATCCATGCGGAAAATTATCGACTCCTGTTGGATCAGAACGCTTCAAACGACGTGTTAAGGAGAAGGCATCGATCGCGGCTACCACTGGTTTATGAGGCAATGAATCTCTTTGGCACGCCAGGAG
This sequence comes from Aegilops tauschii subsp. strangulata, assembly GCF_002575655.3. NCBI lineage: Eukaryota > Viridiplantae > Streptophyta > Magnoliopsida > Poales > Poaceae > Aegilops > Aegilops tauschii. The sequence goes on from NC_053037.3 coordinate 396,868,715, forward strand.
CGGGAACCAGTAATCCGGCAGCTGTGAACCGGATTGAGACGCCGAGGGCCAGAGCACCTGATCAGCCGCGAGTGATGGACCCCCCTCAACGGACCCATAACCCGCCGCGGTATGAACCGGCGCCGCCGGGTCACTTCTCCACCCCTTTGGATAATATGATCGCCGCCGCATCACGATTAGCCGCTATTCCAATGGAGGGTGAATCTCCAGCAGCGGTTGAGACGCGGCGTGCTAGGGATCTTCATCAGACGGCCATGATGCAGCAGCAGGCTTATTCATATAGCCGAGAAAGGATTCATTCAACCCCACGCCCGAGCCCGAGTTATAGCAGGCACATCGATGAACCGGCTGTGTCAAGCAGTGCGCGGAACCGAGACGCTCCACGGGGACCTAATCTGGCGCGTGGTGGGGAAAATACTCAGGATGTGGTGAACAACGGAGCACGTCGAGAGGCCGAGTTAGCAGCGCGGGACCGTCAGCTCACCCCGGTTCGTCCGGTGGCTTCCGTAGAGCAAGGCCTTACTTTTAGCTCTTGGGGGGTGCCCTGCCTCGTCCCGGCTTTGCGCAATATACGACTGCCCAAGGATTTTAAGGGCCCTCGTAAGGTGCCTAATTACACCACTGATGTGCCTCCCGAGTCATGGATTGAGAGTTATGAGATGGCTATGGAGATGTTAGATGTGGATGAAGCGGCCTGCGCGAAATATTTCGCTATGATGTTGGACGGAACAGCTCGCACGTGGTTGAAAAGCTTACCAGTTAATTCCATTGGGTCATGGATTGAGTTAAAAGCCCGGTTTATAGCAAACTTCAAAGACATGTGTAAGCAACCTATGTCAATTGTGGATTTAGCCGCCTGCGTCCAGGGAGAAGGCGAGTCAACAACCCATTGGGTGCGCCGGGTTTCGGAGATCTTACATTCTTCGGATCGCATCAATGCCAACTCGGCGGTTATAACATTGGAGGGTAATTGTCGGTTTTAGCCTTTAAAGTTGAAGTTGGGACGGCTCAAGCGTCACTGCAATGACATGGGAACACTTATGGCTGCTCTGGTTAAGTATGCTGATTCTGATAGTACCAAGGACCCCGAGTCTGACGATGACAAACCAGGGAAGGGAAAGAAGAACGGCAACGCCAAGGGGCAGCAGCATAACCCGACGGGCCACAATAATAATGGTAAGCGGAAAGCAGATCATAATTCAGATTTCGTGGCTAACACCAATACACAGAGTAATGGTTAGCGTCGTAAAGGAAAGCCGCCCCCAAGAAGGTTAGAGCCCAGTCCTAATCCGGAGCACCTGAATTACCTGTTGAACCAGCCCTGCCCGAAGCATGGAACGCAGGACAAACCGGCCACGCACCTCTGGAAAGATTGTTATATCATGCGAGAATTCAAAAATTCAGATTTCTTCCGGAATGATCATGGACCATCTGGCGGTTCAGGATCCGGGTCCTATGGGCCGGGTTATGGAGGAGGCAACTCCGGTTCGGGATTTCAAGGCAATCAGGGTGGACATGGCAATCAAAGCAATCAGAGCAACCAGGGTGGTTATAACCAATAGGGATCGCAGCAGCAACAGTCAGGGTACCAAAGTCACCCAAAGCAGTTGAATAGTGGACAGTACCACGTTTTCACCACCAGCTTATGCAAACGCGATCAGAAGCTTCATAAACGAGCGGTAAACTCGGTTGAACCGGCAGTGCCGTGTTATTTGCGATGGTCTGAGCAGCCTATTATCTGGAGCCGAGAGGATCACCCGCCCCGGGTTGACAATCCGGGTCATTTGGCGTTGGTGGTGGCGCCTCAGGTTGGAGGTTATAAGTTCACTAAGGTGCTCATGGATGGAGGCAGCAGTATCAACATCTTATATTATGACACTTTCCGTCGTATGGGGTTGACGGATAAGAATCTTAAACCGTCGAACACTGTTTTCCATGGTGTGGTGCCTGGCAAATCAGCTTATCCGGTTGGTAAGATAGCTCTGGAAGTCACTTTTGGAGATGAGTATGACTCAAGATCAGAGACATTGACTTTCGAAGTGGTGAAAATTCAAAGCACGTATCATGCCCTGTTTGGACGGCCGGCTTATGCTAAGTTCATGGCACGACCCTGTTATGTTTATCTGCAGCTCAAGATGCCGGGTCATAAAGGGACTATCACAGTACATGGAAGCCGCAAGATCGCTTTGGAGTGTGAGGAAGGTGATGCGGCCTATGCTGAGTCGGTTTGTGCAACAGAGGAGTTGAAGTTTATAAGGACAACGTTGATCCGGCGGACATGACTTCTTTGAAGAAGCCGACCACGGAGCATGATCCGGCCTTGAAGTTTAAATCGGCTAATGAGACTAAGATGGTTGATTTTGTACCCGGCGATTCATCCAAACTGTTCGTCATCAGTGCAAATCTGGATCCGAAATAGGAAAGCGCGCTCATCGAGTTCATCCATGAGAATCGGGATATCTTTGCATGGAAGCCTTCTGACATGCCAGGTGTACCGAGGGAACTCGCTGAGCACACCCTTAATATTGATCCCAAGTTTAAACCGGTCCGACAATTCCTTCGCCGGTTCAATGAAGAAAGGCGAAGGCTATTGGTGAGGAGGTAGCCCGGCTCTTGGCAGCAGGGTTCATTGTTGAAGTTTTTCATCCGGAGTGGTTGGCTAATCTGGTGCTGGTGCTTAAGAAGAATGGCACCTAGCGTATGTGTGTGGATTACACGGATTTGAACAAAGCATGTCCGGCGGATCCTTTTGCCCTCCCCCGTATCGATCAAATCATTGATGCTACGGCGGGTTGTGAGCGTTTGAGTTTTATGGATGCTTATTCAGGTTATCATCAGATTAAGATGGCAGTTAAGGACCAGGAGAAGACAGCTTTTATAACTCCCTTTGGAGCCTTCTGCTATGTGTCCATGCCCTTTGGGCTCAAGAGTGCCCAGGCAACTTATCAGCGTTGTGTTCAGAATTGTCTTCATAACCAGATTGGGCGCAACGTTCATGCTTATGTGGATGATATTGTGGTGAAGTCCAGGAAGGAGGAAACATTAATAGATGACTTAAAGGAGACCTTTGATAACCTCCGGGTTTATAAGATGATGCTCAACCCAGCCAAGTGTGTTTTTGGTGTGCCAGCAGGCAAGCTTTTGGGTTTTCTGGGTCTAATAGGGGCATTGAAGCTAATCCAGAGAATATCAAGGCTATTACTTCACTGGCTAAACCGAAGTGCGTCAATGATGTTCGGCGACTGGCAGGCCGGATTGCAGCATTGAGCCGCTTTATAAGTCGTCTCGGGGAGAAGGCCATCCCTTTATATCAAATGCTGAAGAAAACAGACAACTTTGTCTGGAGTGATGCGGTTAATGAAGCGTTTGAGGCTCTAAAGCGGCAGCTTGCCGAACCACCTGTTCTTGCTGCTCCCATTGACAAGGAACCATTGCTGTTATATGTGGCTGCCAATGCTCGGGCTGTTAGTGTGGCTATTGTGGTGGAGCGCAAGGAGGCAGGAAAGGAGTATCCGGTTCAACGACCGGTTTATTATATCAGTGAGGTGCTCATTGAGTCAAGACAGAGATATCCACATTGGCAGAAGCTTGTATATGGGTTTTTTATGGCGAGGCAGAAACTGAAGCAATACTTTCAGGGCCATCCCATTACTGTGGTCAGTTCTGCTCCTTTGGGCGATATCATCCAAAACAGAGAAGCGACTGGCCGGGTTGCTAAGTGGGCTATTGAGCTTGGGCCTCATGGATTAAAATATATGCCTCGCACGGCCATCAAGTCTCAAGCACTCGTGGATTTCATCAATGACTGGACAGAGTTGCAGGCGCCGGATGATAGACCGGATAACACATACTGGACAATTCATTTCGACGGATCCAGGCACTTAGAGGGCTCGGGGGCTGGAGTGGTCCTTACTTCCCCTCGAGGTGAAATTTTTTGTTATGTTCTCTGCTTGATGTTTCCTTGTACTAACAATGCAGCTGAGTACGAGGCCCTGCTCCATGGTCTTCGGATGGCTAAGGAGATGAATTTGAGCCGGGTTAAATGTTTTGGTGACTCGGACCTCGTGGCTCAACAAGTTTCTGGTACTTGGGATTCCAAGGACCCCCTCATGGCAGCGTATCGTCGAGATGTGGATATTGTTGCAGGTCATTTCAAGGGTTATCAGGTGGATCATGTGGACCGTCAAAAGAATGAAGCGGCGGATGCCTTAAGCCGGTTGGGCTCCCAGCGTAAACCGGTGCCGCCCAATGTTTTTCTAGATGTTTTGCATAACCCGTCGGTTAAGCTACCCACAGAGGAGGACTTAGCTATTCCTGATCTGGAGGCTCAGTTGGTGGCGGCGCTTCATGTCACCCCGGATTGGACGATCCCATATTTGGCGTATATGAACCGGGGTGAGTTAACAGAGGATGAAGTTCTGGCCAGGCAGATAATCCGGCGTTCCAAGTCCATGACTATTGTCAATGGCGAGCTACATCATTGCAGTGTCTCAGGGGCTTTTCAACGTTGTGTTTCTCCTGAAGAAGGCCATGAAATTTTACGCGAAATTCATGAAGGTGATTGTGGTCATCATGCCGGTTCAAAGTCCCTGGTGGCTAAGGCTTTTCGTCACGGTTTCTATTGGCTGACGGCTCATGCTGATGCTGAGGACTTGGTAAAAAGGTGCGATGGCTGTCAGAAGTTCGCGCGCCGGGCTCATGTTCCGGCTCAGGAGCTGAGGATGATTCCAATTACCTGGCCGTTTGCAACTTGGGGGCTTGATATGGTTGGACCCTTTAAGAGGTCTAAGGATAAGAAGACCCACCTTTTGGTGGCGGTTGATAAATTTACCAAGTGGGTGGAGGCAGAGCCAGTTAGCAAGTGTGATGCAGCCACGGCGGTTCAATTTATGAAGAAGTTGGTATTCCGTTTTGGTTTTCCACACAGCATTATAACAGACAATGGCACGAATCTTTCGAAGGGTGCTATGGAGGAGTTCTGTCAAAGAGAAGCACATCCGCCTTGATGTGTCTTCAGTGGCCCACCCCCAGTCTGATGGTCAAGCGGAGAGAGCTAATCAGGAAATATTGAAGGGGATCAAGCCCCGGCTTATGGTTCCTTTGCAGAGGACACCGGGCTGTTGGGTTGAAGAGTTGCCTTCCGTTTTATGGAGCATTAACACCACCCCCAATAGATCTACGAGTTATACACCCTTCTTCATGGTTTATGGAGCGGAAGCTGTCCTTCCAAGTGATATTCGTCATGACTCGCCACGAGTGGCAGCTTATGTTGCAGCAGACAATGAAAGAGCACGCCAGGATGCGTTGGACCTGTTGGATGAGAAACGGGACGTAGCGGCGGCTCGCTCGGCGATTTATTAGCAAGACCTGCGGCGTTATCACAGTCGCCGGGTTAAAACCAGAGCTTTTCAAGAAGGCAACCTAGTGCTCCGGCTTATCCAAGATCAGACCGATATGCACAAGTTATCCCCACCTTGGGAAGGGCCCTTTGTGGTCAGAAAGAATCTGAACAACGGATCATATTACCTCATTGATGTTCGAGAGCATAAAGACTCACGCAAGTCAGAGGAGGAGACGATCCGGCCGTGGAACATAGCTCATCTACGGCCTTACTACACCTGAGCCATAGGCTCCTATCATGTACATATTTTGATTATGATCAATATAATAAACCGGAAGCCCCAGCTAAAGCGGGGTATATGCTGTTTTCATATCATGAGTGGTTACACGGAGGTTTCTGTCTGGAAGGCGACATCCGGTTTACCCTTTGATTCAGCTTCTACAGCTGCCTATCAATATAAGCACTTGGGGGCTTGGTCATATTTGAACCATAGCTACACCTCTTGGCAGGCTCAAGGCCACAAAAGGAAGTCACTTGGGGGCTTGGTCATATTTGAACCATAGCTACACCTCTTGGCTGGCTCAAGGCCACAAAAGGAAGTCACTTGGGGGCTTGGTCATATTTGAACCATAGCTACACCTCTTGGCTGGCTCAAGGCCACAAAAGAAAGTCACTTGGGGGCTTGGTCATATTTGAACCATAGCTACACCTCTTGGCTGGCTCAAAGGCCACGACAGTAAGTCACTTGGGGGCTTGGTTGTGTTCAACCATAGCTACACCTTTTGGCTGGCGCAATGGCATTACTTAGGGGCCAAAGAGTGTTGTCAAGAACAACTCAAACACAGGCACCCGTTGAGCACAGCTCAAAATGTTGCTTGGGGATTCTTTGCTATCGCAATGAACAAAGAAATCTACACTTGCAATAGGCTATCAAGCCGTGGCTTGGAAGCCTAGTGTATACACCTAAAACCCCGGGTTAACCTGCCTTCATTAAGTAAGTCACTCAACCCAGGTAAGCCTGGTATGACCCGCCAACTTGACAAGTCAATCGCATATGACCCTGAACTTGTCAATGATAGACCGGCGATTGGTTAAAGATTGAGGACCATCTTAAAAGGCTTTGTAAAACGGTTTAACTCAGTGGCCTGGCAGCCCATGAACAGCCTCGCATTTGGGCTTGGCAGCCCTTGAAAAGCCTTGACTACAAGTTTTTTCTCTGGTTTTTATTGGTTAGTTTTTCTCCCTTGTTAAAGTTTTGAGCTAAACCGGTGTTTATTTAACCCGGCCTGGAGTTAAATATAAGTTGCCAGGATGATCATCCGGTGTTTATCATAACCCGGCATCACTTATTATATACCAGCATAACATGGTTTGAGTAATCAATACTCAGTATTTGGGTCGTCACCCTTATTACAAGAATGGTGGTAAACCAACAAAGTGATTCAGTATCACAGGTATGATATGTTTCATATTTCATTATTTAAAGCTATGGTTATCAACCTTGGCTGTATATTGGGCATTATGACCCGTCCGGCGGTAAACCGCCAGGACAGTTTTCACTTTGTTTTATGCAGAAACAGGGCTGTATCAAACTAATAAAGATCATAAGCAAATATAGCATGATGGATTAACAATATTGTGTGCAACAAGTATGCACGATGGCATAACAGAAAAGCTGTTCAAACTAGCCTATTACAAGGTGTTTCGACTGCCCAAAAGAATGATTGTTTGTCATAAGGATGACAATGTGCACAAGTTAAACCGGCTTCCGGATTATGGTTCTGCCTCAGGTTGATGTGAAGGTTGCGGATCTTCCTGTGCCGGTTCATCCTCCTTCTCTCCACCCAGTGGCTGGAAGTCAATAGTCGTCCAATCAATTCCTGTTAATGCTTGAAAGATAGCATCGTCGTGTATAAGATCAGACGGTTCAACGTCAGGAGCGTAAGTGTGCTTACGGATCGGCGGGATCAGATTTTCCACGTCATAAGTTGGAGCACTTATTCGCTTGCCGCTGGCATCATATACATTCTGGTAAATTAACAAGTTAGTATCTTCAGCCAACTTACTTGCTAGTGGTCGCATCTCTCTTGTGATAGCCTGGAGATCATCATTGCTGAATTCTGAACCATCCTCTTTTTGGCTTGGGTAACCATTTCCAACGTCTTCCGGGTCAAGGTCAGAGATCCAGGCCTTGGCGCGCGTCAGTGCAGTAAGGGCACCGGACCTAGCAGCGGATTTCTTCAATTCCACAATCCGGGGAGGCATCATAGACAATTTTTCCAGTGTTTCCTTGATTAGTGACGGGGGTGGATGGTTATTGGAAGCTGTGCAGATGACCCGTTGCGCGCCGGTATAAAGCTGCTCTACCAAAGTATAGACGGCCTTCAATTTTTTGCGCATATCTGCGCCAAGATGGGTAACACGGCTACCTGCAAAGGATCAAGTTATTATTAAACCGGAAGTTTTTATAACTGGTGTTATTACATATTGGTGAAGAGTTGTTACCAAAGATGGCAGAGGTCATGGCATCAATCTGTCGCTTTAGTCTGCTCAGCTCTTCTGTGGCCGGTTTAAGGGCGTTTTCCGCATCTTCTGCCCGCTTTAACAAGGTGGTTTTTTCAGTTTCCTAATCCGCCCGTTCGCCTTTGAAAAATTCCTTCAGCTGCTCCATGGTTGTTAAAGCGGTGGTCAGCTCGCTCTTAACTTTGCAAGTTTTGTCAATCTGAGACTTGATGTTTCCTTGGAGATCATTGATTTGGGAGTCTTTTATGGACAACTCAGCCTACAAAATAAAGATAATAAGTTAGCATTACAACATTAAAGTCTCAAGCACATAACAAGTTATCTACTTGACCCTTGGGGGCTAATGCGTATTCGTTCAGATTCAGATGGATTTTCATCATTATAAGTGGTGATATTAAAAGGATGTACCGATTCATTCTAACAAGATATAAGCCAGTTCATGAGGGCTACACCAGCAAAATGCAAATATCCATTCAAGACCCGGTTCGAACCAAGGTTATGAACCGGCCCCTGGGGGCTACTGGAGATGATACGTTAGACCAGTTCTAACAAAAGAATTATTGGAATATTTATGCAAAGGGAAAGTGAAATTTACCTCATACCGCTCCTTCATCAGACCTACCAAACCGGCTTCAAAGTCGCGGCTTGTATATAGGCGGTTTAAAAAACCAGAATGAAGCTCTTGAGCGCTGAGGTTGGTATAGTTGGATAATTCGGATTTCCATTTCCCTTTGTCCATGGCAGAAATTTCTTCTTTGGTGCTATGCTTTGATAAAGCGACAGGACGACCAGGGGAGCTGAAACCAAGGCCAGTTACGACAACATCGTCATCTGTAGTCTTGGCAGGGCTTGGCGGTTTATCGGATGCTTTAGCCAGACTCGGCGGATCAACAGTCAGACTTGGTAGATCGGCTGACTAGTTTGTTGGATTATTTTCTACCGGTTCAACAAGCGGGTCGGTTGCTTGAGGTTCCGGATTATCAACAACAGTATTAGCCTCCGGATCAATAGCCTCTGGGGTTTTCTCCGGCTCAATAGCTGGTTCATGGTCGGTTGGCCTATTCAATCTAGCCTTCTTGCTTGGTCTGGCTTTAGCACTGAAAAAGAGTTGACAAGAAGATTAATATGACAATATAATACAAGACCAAAAAGTTCAAAGTACGTTATGCTTACCCAGGGACGGTCTTCAGAGGAGGAAGTTGTGTCGCTGATGACTCACCGGAAGATGAACGGGAAGTTCCCTGATAATTTGAGTCAGATGGATTAAGAGGATATCAGATGTAACCCGCCTTAGGGTAAAGGGTGTCAGGAGTATAAGCAACCTCTTGGCGGCGTTTGCGAACCGGCGAATTTGGTAAACCGGAGGAGGTCACCACTTGGCCGCTATGTCGAGTTGTGCGGCGAGCTTCATGTTGCTGCGTCTTTAAAAGAAAGTGCGGGTCCAAATAAGAAAGAGGGCATGAAAATTTTACTTTCCGAATGGCATGACGAATTCTTGGTATTGGGGCAGGATCAGAATCAGAAGAAAGAATAGTTACCTCATCAGCATGGCTGGCTTCCGCTTCATCCTGATAATGATTATTGTCAATAAGGTGTATAGAAAATGAACCGAGAGAGTCAAGTTCTACCTCTGAATCCGGATTAACCAGATCATCATCAATAATGGGCTCGGACGGTTCAACGTTCCTTCTTTTCATAGGCTTCTTTGAAGCCTTGGTCTTAAGCCGAGGATTCTTTACCGGTTTATCTTGTGATTTTCTCTTCCAGAATGGATCGTCGACCTGCATAGGCAAATAGTAAGTCATCAAAGGAGAAATTTAACAAAGGATGGATAAAGGCAGAAATACGGTAGATTATACCTTGGGCGGTTTATTGGTACCATAGTAAGGACTGTGCCCGGTTTTGCTGCATACATCTATTGGCTCATTAAGCATCTTTTTAACAGCTTCGGTAACTTCATCATCCGTCTGCTGGATGTCAATATGACGTTGCGGGTCCTTCAGATCCCCTGTGTATTCACACATTAAACCGGGCCGCTGGCTTAAAGGTAAAACGCTCCATGAAACCCAGCATCGGACAAAATCCACGCCTGTCAGCCCATTTGCAACAAAGGCTCTGAGCTTTGCCAGTTGAGGGGCATATTTTGTTCGCTCTTGGGCGATCAACCGTTGAGGAAAGGGATGAGCTTGGGTAAGCCGGTGTGGACGATAACCCGGCAAAGGATTTTCATTGGCTGGAGCTGTGTTGCGGTAGTAGAACCAAGTCTGATTCCAGTCCTTAGGATGACTATGAAGCTTGGCATGAGGGAAGTCAACATCTCTCCTCTTCTGGATTGAAACCCCGCCTGATTCAGTATTGGGGCCGTCCGTAAACTCAGTACGGCGGTTTAGATAAAAGAAATCCCGGAACAGATCAACAGTAGGTTCCTCTTGTAGGTACACTTCACAGAATACTTGCCAATCACAAATATTGGATATGGAGTTTGGACCAAGATCTTGGGGATGGATTTGAAAGTCGGCAAGCATGTCACGAAAGAATTTTGATCCAGGAGGAGTGAAGCCTCGGCTCAGGTGATCAGCAAATACAATAACTTCTCCGTCTTGGGGTTCAGGAGGAAATTCTGGACCGGGGACTCGCCAATGGATAGTGTCCTTATTTGCTAAAGCGCCCGTTGCAACACAACCGGCCAGCTGCGCTTCTGTAACCCGGGAAGGAACCCAATTATAGGAACAGAATTGTTTGGCCATCCCTGGTGACAAGCTGGAAAAAAGCACGATATCCGGTTTAATGTTAATGGTTACAATTTACAAACCGGTGCGATGATGGAAGACAAAGATATTTCAAGCATTTGGGTGTACTAAACCGGATTTCAACATCTAAAGCAGGATGGCGGTTTAACAGAGGGCTAATGGTATATGATGAGTTATCAAAGTTTGAAGGATAAACCGCCCACAATGGTATAAAGGCTACAGATTTACAAAAAGTTCTAAGTATGGTGCAAACAGATTTCATAGATCGGTGATATAAATTTGGATCTGCTGCAGTTCTAAAAAGAGGAAATAAGTTTAACCTAAAGCCATGACAGTGGAAGAACACATATGCTTGGATGGGATCTTATGCAGGAGAGGGTACTTTTTGAGGTTTAAAAGGGGTGCTAAACTACTATAGCTCGCCTTTGCTATCAGGTTCGGATCAAACTATGCGATCTAGGAAAGAAAAAGACGAACAGTGAAGAACACTGACGAACAGTGAAAACCCTAATGTAGATCTGACATTCGAGAAGAGGAATATTTACTGGTGCTGCTGAACAGCGGAGGTGCGTCGCAGTTCTTTGGTCAAAACAGGTTGATGCAGTGGCCTTGGTTGGTGTAGACGCGAAGGTCGACGGCGGAGTTCGGGCTCTGAGGCGTCGCGAGGAAGAAGAAGAGTCGAAGAGGCAAGGGGGGAAAATGGAAAGGACCCTCGGCCTTATTTATAAAGGTGAAAGGATAAGTGCCAGACGCGAGAATCGAGGAGCCTAAAGGTTGGATATGTGACAGTTGTCGCCTCGATTGTCGAAGGCCCATTAATGAAGGTGAGGTATATACCATTTTAAATAACAGGTGACGTCATGACAGTTTATCATGATACTGGATGGTGACATCATGGCGGTTTACAAGATTTATGCGAAAACATGGAAGAAGACATTTTCTCAAGGTTTTAGAGATTGACATGAACCAGTTCAAATCAATCTGGGGCCTAATGTTGGGGATATTACTACTAGGTGTAAACCGGCTAAGGAAGTCGGGTTATCCCTATAATGGATTGTTTATACTTAAAGCCCATGAAGACAAGGAGTAAAGCGGTTTACTACAGATACTCGAAGGCCCAAGGCCCAAAGGTAGATTAAGGCATGTAGGTATAAACCGCCATGTAATTTATGACTTGTATGGTAAGGTATGACAAAGTAGAGACCGAGCCGGCATCAGGATTCTGTAAGCCGGCGGGCGTCGACCTATGTATATAAAGGCATGACCCAGCGGCGGTTCAAGGACAAGAAAGAACAACTCGAGATCTAGGTAAAGCGATTCCGCTCCTTGATCCTCGAGACACAGTAATTCCATCACAACTGGACGTAGGCTTTTACCTTCACCGCAAGGGGCCGAACCAGTATAAACCTCTCGTATCCTTTGTCCATTTTAACCCCTTTAAGCTAACCCGTTGCGATGGCTCCACGACTAAGTCCTTTCGCTAGGACATCTGCCGTGACAAACCCACGACAGTGGGTCCATTGCTACTTAAAGTTTTGACCTCTCCAATCCCACTTTTATCAACTTTTGCATCAAGATCTAAAAACTCTGAATCATTGGGATGCCTTTTAACTAAAGTTGACTCATCTCCTGTCCCATCTTTATCAAGATTTATATTGGAAAACAAAGATTCAATAGGAGTCACATCAATCACTTTAAGATCTTCATCATTATTTTCACGGAAACTAGAAGAACACGTTTTTACAAACCAATCTCGCTTAGTACGCATCTTAGCGGTTCTTTATTTGCACTCATCAATGAAATTCTCATAGCTTTGAGAGACTCATTAATATCATGCTTGGGTGGAATAGATCAAAGTTTCAAAGATTCAACATCAAGAGATATTCTATGCACATTCCTAGCCAAATCATTAATCTTAAGCAATTTTTCTTCAATCAAAGCATTGAAATTCTTTTGCGAACTCAAATTCTTTAACACTATTCTCAAAATCAGAGGGCATCTTATTATAATTTCCATAAGAATTGTTGTAGGAATTACCATAATTATTAGAGGAATTACTTGGAAATGGCCTAGGATTAAAATTACCTCTATACGCGTTATTACCAAAATTGTTCCTACCAACAAAATTCACATCCATAGATTCATTATTATTTTCAATCAAAGTAGACAAAGGCATATCATTAGGATCAATATAAGCACTCTTGCTAGCAAATAATTTCATAAGCTCATCCATCTTTCCACTCAAAACATTAATCTCTTCAATCGCATGCACTTTTTTTACTAGTGGAAGATCTTTCGGTATGACATTGAGAATTATTAACTATAATATTATCTAGGAGTTTAGTAGCTTCTCCTAAAGTAATTTCCATAAAATTACCACCTGCGGCAGAATCTAAAAGATTTCTAGAAGCAAAATTCAATCCGGCATAAATTTTTTGTATAATCATCCACAAATTCAAACCATGAGTAGGGCAATTTCGTATCATCAATTTCAACCTCTCCCAAGATTGTGCAACATGTTCATGATCAAGTTGCTTAAAATTCATAATCTTGTTCCTAAGGGAGATGATTTTAGCAGGAGGCAAATACTTGGAAATAAAACCATCTTTACACTTATTCCATGAATCAATACTATTTTTAGGCAAAGATGAAAACCAAGTTTTAGCACGATCTTGAAGTGAGAACGAAAATAGCTTAAATTTAACAGTATCATTATCCACATCTTTTTTCTTTTGCATATCACACAAATCAATGGAATTCTTTAGATGGGATGCGGCATCTTCACTAGGAAGGTCAGAAAATTGATCTTTCATAACAAGATTCAATAAGGCAGCATTAATTTCACAAGATTCCACATTAGTAGCGGGAGCAATCGGAGTACTAATGAAATCATTATTATTGGTGTTGGAAAAGTCACACAATTTGGTATTCTCTTGAGCCATCGTGATAAAGCAAACAATCCAACACACGAGCACACAAAAAGCAAATGAAGAAGACGAACGGAAGAGGGGCGAAGAAAAGGCAAATCTTTTCGAAAATCGTTTTAGAAGTGGGGGAGAGGAAAATGAGAGGCGAATGTCGAATAATGTAAGGCAAGAGATGAGAGTTTATGATGGGTACTTATTATGTCTTGACTTGGCGTAGATCTTCCCGGCAACGATGCCAAAAATTCTTCCTGCTACTTCTTGAACTTGTGTTTTTTCCCTTGAAGAGAAAAGGGTGATGCAGCAAAGTAGAGATAAGTATTTCCCTCAGTTTGAGAACCAAGGTATCAATCCAGTAGGAGACAATGCACAAATCACCGAATAGCTGCACAAACAATCGAACAACTTGCACCCAACGCGATAAAGGGGTTGTCAATCCCTTCAAGGTTACTTGCAAAAGTGAGATCTAATAGAGATAGATAAATGATAAAGTAAATATTTTTGGTATTTTTGGTTTATAGATCGGAAAATAAAAGATTGCAAAATAGTAGATCAGAAACTAATATGATGGAAAATAGACCCGGGGTGCCATAGGTTTCACTAGAGGCTTCTCTCAAGATAGCAAATAATACGGCGGGTGAACAAATTACTACCGAGCAATTGATAGAAAAGCGCAAAGTTATGACGATATCTAAGGCAATGATCATGAATACATGCATCGCATCCGTGTCAAGTAGAGTGAAACGATTCTGCATCTACTACTATTACTCCACACATCGATCGCTATCCAGCATGCATCTAGAGTATTAAGTTCATAAAGAACGGAGTAACGTATTAAGCAAGATGGCATGATGTAGAGTAATTAACTCAAGCAATATGATGATAACCCCATCTTTTTATCCTCGATGGCAACAATACAATACTTGCCTTGCTAACCCTACTGTCACTGGGAAAGGACACCGCAAGTTTGAACCCAAAGCTAAGCACTTCTCCCATTCCAAGAAAAACCAATCTAGTTGGCCAAACAAAATCGATAGTTTGAAGAGAATTACAAAGATATCAAATGATGCATATAAGAATTCAGGGAAGATTCAAATAATATTAATAGATAAGCTGATCATAAATTCACAATTCATCGGATCTCGGCAAACACACCGCAAAAAAGCATTACATCGAATAGATCTCCAAGAACATCGAGGAGAACATGGTATTGAGAATCATAGAGAGAGAAGAAGCCATCTAGCTACTAGCTATGGACCTGTAGGTCTAAGGTAAACTACTCACACTTCATCGGAAGGGCAATAGGGTTGATATAGAAGCCCTCCGTGATCGAATCCCCCTCCGGCAGGGTGCTGGAAAAGGTCCCTATATGGGATCTCATGGGTACAAAAGGTTGCGGCGGTGGAGAAGTGTTTTCATGGATGCCTTTGGTGGTTTGGGGATATATGGGAATATATATAGGCGAAAGAATTAGGCCAGGAGGTGAACGAGGGGCCCACAAAGGTGGGGGCACGCCCTACCCCCTGGGCGCACCCTCCGTCCTTGTGGCTGCCTCGTGCTCCTCCGACTTCATCTCCGAGTCTCCTGGTTGTCTTATGGTCCAAGAAAAATCATCGCGAAGGTTTCATTCCGTTTGGACTCCATTTGGTATTCCTTTTCTGCGAAACTCAAAAACAGGGAAAAAACAGGAACTGACACTGGGCTCTAGGTTAATAGGTTAGTCCCAAAAATAATATAAAATAGCATATGAATGCATATAAAACATCCAAAACAGATAATATAATAGCATGGAACAATCAAAAATTATAGATACGTTGGAGACGTATTAGAGCCCCTCCCAGATTGGATCTCTCCCTCCGTTCTCTTTTGTTTCACATTCCTATTTTCTGGCCGAAAACCGTTTCTTATATTCCCGGAGATTTGTAACTCCGATTGCGCCAAGATTTTAACACTATTTTTTTCGGATATATGCTTCCTTGCGCCCGAAGTAGAGCTCACTACAAAAAAGACACATCCATGACATTTTGGGCCGAACGAATTTGTTTTCTGTCATGGTTATGACACTTCTATGACGATAATTGTGACAAAACCCGGTATCATCATAGATGTGGTGGGCTCCTACTTCTATGATAGAAAATGGGCTTTTCGTCTTGGGTGGGCCGGAGACGCAGCTGCATGGCATTCTTTGGGCCGTCCATGACGGAAAAAACCATGGTAGAAGCGAGGGCGAGGAAAATATCGGGAAGTTCCCGTTTATGGTGGGTGGTTAGGGCCGAGCGATGCGCGTCTCTCTCGTACACGTACACACATGGGTGCGAGGTGTTGGGCTCTAACTAAACCCGAGCGAGGCATTCGCCTACTGAACCCGAGCAATTGCACTGTAGTCTACGCGTTACTAAACCCGAGCGATCGATCAATCCCTAGCTGTTAACTGAACCCGATCGAGTGATTCCTTCGCTACTGCTGCTAACTAAAGCCGATCGAACCTGCTTCCTCTTGATGAGCAGTGAGCATTGTTGGGGGGTTGGATGAACAGTTCCCGGTGGGGGTTGGATGAATAGGACCCCATGGTAGTAGAGGCTATTGTCGCTGGATGAACAGGACCTCGATTGAGCCGGTTGGGGGTGGTGTAACAGGACCCCGTGGAGGGCTGGATGAACAACAGCTGGTGGAGGGCTGGTTGAATAGTCGCCGGTGGAGGGCTGGATGAACAGTAGCCGGTGGAGGGGTGGTTGAACAGGACCCCATGGAGAGGGCTGGTTGAACAGTAGCCGGTGGAGGCTGGATGAACGGGAGCCCGTGGATGATCAATAGCTGGTGGAGGCAGGAGGGAGACGTCGTGGATGAACAGTTGCATCTGGAGGCTGGAGGAGGTCGACGGTGGATGAACAGTAGCCCGTGGAGGCTGGAGCGAGGCAGTAGACGGTGGATGAACAGTAGCCCGTGGAGTCCCGTTTTGCGTACGCCACACCCCTCCCGATGAACATGACCCCCGTTTCGATCGTAGGAGGTTGAAGAGAAGTCCATTTTGCGGTACGCCACACCCCTCCCAATCAACAGGACCTTGTTTCAACCGTAGGAGGTTGAAGATAAGCCCGTTTCCTTCATTTTGCGGTACGCCACATGCCTCTCGGTGAACAAGACCCTGTTTCGACCGTAGGCAGTCGAACACAAGGCCGTTTCCTCCGTTCTACGGTACACCAGGCCTCGTTTCGGCTGTTCCATCCAAGCCGGTTGGCACCCGATGAAGACAACGCATTCCGTTGCCTCCCGATGAACACGACGATGTAGTTTCTCCGTTCCGACCCAGCTGGTTGGCTGCCGATGAACATGACGCCTTCACTGCCTCTCCATGTACACGAGCCCTGCCCGTACGTATGCGCGAGTAGGCGTTCGAGACCCCGCCCGTATGTACGTACGTGGCCGTATTTACTTTCGTGCACCCTGGGTGTACGTACGTGTACATGCTACATCTGCAGCTCTACTACGACACGTGCCCTTACTCGGCCAAGGTTCATCGCTGCAGCCTGCAGACAAATCGATCGACCAGTATGTATGTACACGTTCGTGACCAGAATGATAACGCTACGTACGCTTCGACCAGGTGGGTCCCGACTATCAAGGAGGATAAGGAGGCACTTCCTTGCGTGAGAAGATGTAGCTGGTCCCAGCGGTCAGGGGGAAACATTTTTTTTCGCGAAATACGGTGGCGCGTCCGGTGGGTCCCTACTATCAGGTGGAGGAATCATTCTTTTGCGCGTAATATGGAGGCACTTCCTTGCTGCGGCCGTGGACCCAGCTGCCAGCCTCTCCACGTATAGTACTCTTCCGATGGAAGTCATTCCTTGACCACATTGACCACGCCGCGTCGAGAGCACCAAGGCGGTGGACGACGGCGAGGCCTAGGAAGGGCACGATGCGGAGCCAGGGAAGACGCGGTAGCGGATGCCCACGCGGAGAGGAGTACGGGGGTTCACTAGTTCGGCTGCGGTGTGAGGCTGCCGTCGCTCCAGAATAACAGGGGGTGTGGGTGAGTAGAGGGATGGCCTGGCCAGCGGTGGGAGTAGTAGGGGGCGGTGAGGCCTCCGCGGCAGCACAACCAGCCACGGGAGGCAGGAGCAGGCGGCACGACTGGCGCTGGTTTGGGCGGCTGGAGAAAGAAGACCAGAGGTTGAAGAAGCACTACGGCCGTTGGATGGACATCATACGATCACTGGAGCTAGAATCATTCATATTGACTAAGTTGACAAAGCTCTCCATCCGCGTCAACTTAGTAGTCCCACAAGTCAGCCTCCGACTATGGTGGGTCCCAGGTAGCAGGGGGAGTATTCATTTTTTTGTGCGTAATAAGGAGGCACTTCCTTGCGTGCGAAGATATAGCTGGTGGGTCCGAGCTGTCAGCAGGGGGAACATTTTTTTTGCAAAATACAGAGGCCCTTCCGGTGGGTCCCTGCTATCAGGTGGAGGAATCATTATTTTACGCATAATAAGGTTGCACTTCCTTGCTGCGGCCGTGGACCCAACTATCAGCCTCTCCACGTTCAGTCCTCTTCTGATGGAAGTCGTTCCTTGACCACGTTGACCACACCGCAAGAGAGCACCAAGGCGGTGGACGACGGCGAGGCCTAGAAGGGGACGACGCGGAGCCGGGGAAGACGTGGCAGTGGATGCCCATGCGGAGAGGAGTACGAGGGTTGACTGGTTTGGTTGCGGTTTGAGGATGCCGTCGCTATAGAATAACACGGGTTGTGGGTGAGTAGACAGTAGAGGGATGGCCTGGCCAGTGGTGGGAGTAGGGTGGGGCAGTGAGGCCTGCGCGGCAGCACAGCCGGCCACTGGAGGCAGGAGCAGGCGGTCTCGCCGGCGCTGGTTTGGGCGGCTGGTGCAAGAAGAGCAGCGATTGAAGAAGCAGCAGGACCGTTCGATTAAAATCCAATGGTCACTACTGCTAGAATCGTTTGTTGACTAAGTTGACAAAGCCCTGCGTACGCGTCAACTTAGTAGGCCCACAGGTTAGCCTCCGAACCGGTGCGCCCCAGATGTCAGTGGGAGGAATCATTTTTTTCGCATAATAAGCAGGTAGTTAATTACGTGCGGCCATGGACCATGGGGGTCCCTACTGTTAGCCTCTCCACGTACATCTCTATTCCAATGGCTGTCGTTTGTTGAATGTTGAGCACGCCGCGCCTAGAGCACCAGCGCGGTGGACGACTGTGAGGCCTAGGAATGGAATGACCCAGAGCCGGCGAAGACACAACAGTGGATGCCCATGCTGAGGAGAGTATGACGGTTGACTGGTTCGGCTGCGACATGAGGCTGCCATCACCGGAGAATAACAGGAGGTGTGGGTGGGTAGAGGGATGGCCAGGCCAACGGAGGGAGTAGGGTGGGCCGGTGAAGCCTGCGCGGCATCATAGCCGGCCACAAGAGGAGGGAGCAGGCAGTCCCGCTAGCGCTGGTATAGGCGGCTGGTGCAGAAAGATCAGAGATTGAAGAAGCACGTCAGCCGTTGGATGGACATCCAACAGTCACTTCTGCTAGAATCGTGTGTTGACTGACAAAGCCTTGCGTGAACAAACCAGCCTCGAAACCTGTGGTGTGTACAACCCATTAGCTATTATTTTTATAATTTTTACTCATTTACTAATTCATATGGAATATATTGCAGCTCATTTTCCATTTTTAGAATTGCTGCCATTTTCTGGTCAGTGCCAGGGTTAAAAAATTGAACTAAAAAATGTGCGAAATTTTAAAAATTCGCATATTTTTGCTGGGGAACAAAATATTCTTAATCCAAAAATTAGTAGCCATACTAAAAAAAATTTAAAAATAAATTAGTACTATGTCATGTTAAAATCCAATGAAATATAAAATATCAATGAAGAACAAAAACAAAAAAATGAAACTAATTGCCCATATGCTATAATTTTTTGGAATTTGCAACCCCTTTGATATTACTTTTAATATATACTGACCATACTCTTTGGCCAGGCCGGAATGCATCCCTTCTCGTCTTGAAAGATTTGCAACCCAGTAAGTCGGAGAAAACAAATATGCCTAACTTGGGTATTCTTCAAAAAGAAATAGTGGGCTGCCTATTTTCCCAAAGAAAAAACTGCTGGGCTGGTCATGTTGTTAGACGGGCCACAGAGACCACACAACCCAGTTTATATCCTGCTCCTCCAAACAAATCCTCAAAAAAAAAGTTGTACAATTTCGTCGTTAATTGACTATACGTTGACAATGATGTGGGTCCCAGATATCACAGGGTGGATTAGAGTAAAAAACGAGGGATGCATCTGAGTACTAAAAGAGGCGCTTGCTTGCATTCCGGAGTGGACCTGGTGGGTCCATACTGTCATACTCACAACTACAGTCCTATCAAGATTCACTATGTTGACAGGGCCGGACAGCGGCGTCGCAGCGAGCGCACCAAGGCGGAGGATAAGGTGGTGTCGCCAATGTGTTGGGCTGGGTTGGGCATTGTTATCGAAAAATAAAAATGGATCAGAAATCTTTACGACGTTGACTATGATTTGCATGGGTCCGCTGGTTGCAGGAAGAAAATGATGGGAGAAAGAAGACTGGTCGCTATCTTTGCCTAAGAATAATATCGACCGAATGTAACGACGCTATCATAGGAAATAATATCCTCCTGTTAAAATTTGACTTTTCAAATCATGAATTTGAAGAACTAGTGCATGAGCATTTAGCTTTATTTATTTACTTATTTATGTTTAGGGTACCATGAGCATGTACCTGGGCTGGATTCATGTGAGAGCCTCCCTTCCAGTTAATTATGGGCTCCTCTATTGGGCCTTCATCAGTGGGCTGCATGTTATCGACAAGTGGAAAATGTGTTTTGTACCATAGTATGCGCTACGTACGGTACGGGGCACTAAAGGATCAGACCGTGCAACGACTTCCAAAACGTTGTGTTTGTCATTCTAACAACACATTTATTCAACCAACAGACGAAATATACTACTGATTGTACATTGAAAACAGCAGCAGTAAGCAGTAAGCAGGCCAGAAGAGTAAAGACGCAGCTCCCTCTTCCAAACCAAACATCATCCATCATTACAAAAGGGCTACCAAAAAAGAACAAGTGTATGCATCAAACTAAATAAAAACCCTACTACACCAAGTGTACGCATGTAACTAACTGGCTCAGTTAGACGTTACTATTTATTAAGCTGTGGAGATTGGCTGACGGCTTGAACCAGATGGGTGCCTGGCGGGGGAAACTCTAGCCAGCGGGTCGAAGTCTGATACTTGCGACCCTCTCTCCTACTTTGGGCTGCAGAGCATCGCGGCACATATCAGGGTATGGTGGATGGAGAGACGTATGGTACACTGTGTACACACAGTTTTACCTAATGAACGAAACCACACTGCCATCATGATCCTTGCCATCGGTTATCTCCTAGTTAATCAGATAATTTAGTCTGAGAAAAAGAGAGCGTGTACCAAGGCTACTTACCGGCCTCCTGTCAAAAATTCCTGAAGGCTCGGAGAAGCTTGGATCCTGCTCAAAGACCTTGCAGTGACTGTGATTGTATTCCACGAAACAACACGTCCAGTACGTGCGAACGATCATCAATCGTTCACCGTCGTCTGATCGAACCAGGAACCACTTGCAACTGCCATGCCGCTTTTCTTTGAAAGGTTCTGGGATTAGGAAGGTTAGGGACACCAAGCGGCCTACAACATCATATCAAGTTGGAGTCAAATAAAAAAGGGCTCTTACTATAGTCAATCTTAAGAAGAACATGTTATGAGCATGAATATTTTTTCAGTAAATGTTGTCAGTAATATAAGCAAGCCATTATGATATCATAGGAAAGTAACATACTGCTATAACAGCCGTTTGTAGCGATGACTGGAGTAGGCCAGCAATACGTCCAGCCATAGAAGGAGTCGACAACGTAAATGAAGCCCTTGTGTTGAATGGCATCAGAGAAACCATGGAGGATGTATGATCCTGTGATGGACATGTAGATTTATCCACTTACCAAAGTGACCTGTTAGATAGGCGAGACCACGGTTGAAGAACGCAATTATCCTGAAGTATTTATAATTCACAGATCTTGTGGGCACTTGGCAGATTACAACCTTGAGCAAATCAGACTTGGTATCATGTTGGCTACTTTAAGATTCTGAGTATTCTAGGCCGCGGTGCCAAAGCAGTGCAGTGTTAATCGAAGGAAGGGGGATCAATCACCGGGTAGACCTCCGCGAGCATCCAGCTGCCGCGACCGTCGACGAGCACCATCCAAGACGTGTTCATGCTGACCCAGTACATACCGTTAATGTAGTTGAGGGTGACGGGGATCGGATCGCAGTCAAGGGGGTTGATGCTCG
This sequence comes from Aegilops tauschii subsp. strangulata, assembly GCF_002575655.3. NCBI lineage: Eukaryota > Viridiplantae > Streptophyta > Magnoliopsida > Poales > Poaceae > Aegilops > Aegilops tauschii. The sequence continues at coordinate 396,890,617 of NC_053037.3, forward strand.
CCACCCTACGATCGTTATGCTGCGTGACATGTAGTTTCTGAAGATCAGGCGGCATCAGCAAGCAAGGAGCTAGCTTAAAAAGCTTCGTCCTGAGGGCTTTGAGTAAATGGTACAGCCCTGATGAGCACGCGGCGAGCGGCATTGTACTGAGATTGCCCAGACGCGAAATAATGAGCTTGATTATCTCTATGGGGAGCAAATTCCAGCCACTCTTTCGGCGGACGCTTCTCAGTTCTGCCATTGTTAGTGCTTGGGTTTTGGAAGGGGGGGGGGAGGGGGCGTCTTAGCGGGGATGGAAGATTGGATGATTATGTGCGGACAAAGCTGGAGAAGTGAATATGTGCTGCAGGAAGTGGACAGGTGATGATGACTACAGCACGCCGCTTGACTTACGGGACACATACCAGCAGCGTAGGGTCATATCAATGCTAGACAACTTGCTTGAGTGATCACCGTACTAGTACTCCCTACAGTACCTACTACTATGCCCTAGTTTGCATATAGTGGAGTAGGACTCTGCTCTACTACTAGCACCAGAGGAGTAGTATATTCTAATCTAAAATAGTTACAAACTTCAATGCCCGAGCGTGGAACGACTACGAACCGCCATCGGTGGTAACTCCAATCCCCAGCAAACGTTCGCTGGGAGACATGGCAGTTGCAAATGCCTGTGACACAGTTACAGTACGTGTGTAAGGGTGGTGGTTTTGTCAGATACCATGGCTTAAAACATGCCACCGTCAGATGGAAATCTGACAGTTACGTGGGATTCGCCAGGATTGTGCTCATGGTGAACACTCACCAGATATCATTACTAAAAAGAAGGTTAAAACACCCGGGGCTATAACTTGCACCGGCTGACCACTAACAATGATACTAACATAGTTGTAAAATGGTCAAAAACCGTGTCTACGTGGTGTTTGAAATTATATGCAAACTAGCAAGATGCCCGTGCATTGCACAGAACATCAAGATGCATTTTTTTACAAAACACCTGTTGTGCTTGACCCATGCAGGAGTAATCCCATGTGTAAAAACTAATGATATCTCGAGAATTTTATCAAAAAAATGGTATCTCGAGAATTTCATTGAAAAATTGATATCTCGAGAAAGACAAGAGATAAGGTTTGGAGGAGTGGGGCGTGGTGGTGACTGGTGGTCAGACTGGATGGAGGCATGGGGATGGACGGCGCCTGCAGCGGCCAACATGCCAGATTGTTCCAGAGACTTCCGTTTAAATTTCTCAGCAATGAGGTTGTGGGAGATAAGGATGAACGGGGCAAGGCCCTATCTGTAAATGTGGGGAGAGGTGTGGGTATCTTTTGTAAAATTCACATAGTTTGCTTTCAATCCGTCAGATATAGATCGGACGGTCTATATTACAAGATGGCAGGCACACCATCATCACCAACTCGGTTTTTTATAAGAGTAGAAATAGAGACTAGGGAGGAGCACCATCTACAGCTTCGTGTGCTACTCCTGCGCTCCATTCGGCGGCCGCAACGTCCCCTACAGCCACTCTCTCATGCGCTCCATTCGGCGGGCATTGTTGGAATTTGGGGAGCGCACTCGCTTGACTGCTAGTAGCGACGACTTCACCGACAACGACTTCTTCCCCGACCTCGGCAACCTCTTCCTCAACGACATGGGCGACAACCTCAACGCCAACAGTGCTGCTCCCGTTGCACCGTCTGTGTTTCTGTCCTTCCTATTCGAAATCGTGGTAGAATTCATGTTTGTAGTCTGTGTCCTGGATTCGATCTGTTCATCTACTATGCTAGTCCACATGATTAGTTTAATCTCTGTTATAGCCGTCATGATTTATTTTGTGCTTATTCGGATTAAATATCGTAGTAACTTGCTCATATATTCAATAGGCGCAACGTCGCCTACAGCCACTCCCGTTTCCTGGATGGCCTGGTCGATGCCTCCAAGGTGCCCTGCGTCTACAAGATTTTCGGCTGCGAGAGGTACGTCGACCAGCACTCGCTGGCGGAGCATAGTTCCAGATGCGCGCACGCGCCCTGCTACTACTATGATTGCATGCCGCCGTTTGATGGCTCGTTGGCGAGCCTCGTGCATCACCTCACGGAACTGTCCGTCGATCACTACTGGCCCGCGGCGGTGAACATTAAGTACGAGACGTGCTACCCGTTCGCCATGCCAGAGTCGCTGGAGGATCACCACCGCCTGCTAGTCTCGGAGGAGGACGACAGTGTCTTCCTCTTGACTGTGGGCACCGGCGAGGCCCGCGCAGGCCACTGCCCCGTCTCTGTAGTGTGCGTCAGGGGCAACGCCGCTGACGCTGACACAAGGCCGGTGTACGGGTGCGTGCTCACTATTACTGCCCCTCAGAGGCACATGGGCGCCCACACTACCTCCATCACGCTGAACTATCTATTTTTCTATCTATCTATGCTATATCTATGCTGAGAACTATCTATGTATCTATCTATGCCAGTATCGACTCGGAGTCGAATGTGTACCGAGTCAGAGTCGAGACGAGAAAAAATATCGCGCATCTGCTGGAGCGGCGTGAGCGCGCAATTTTTTTGCAGCGGCCGCTAGAGCCAGCACTCCGCGGACCGCAAAAACTGGATATTCCGGTGCTGTAAACGCTTCTTTAATGCGCCGCGCGTTGCGCTTCTGTTGGAGATGCTCTAATATGGCAGATGAGTGCTTTAATGTTGCCCACAAGCGGCATGAGTATTATATTTTCCTTGCCATGTTGAGATTTTAAAACCACGAGTGCGAGAATGCAGAGGAGCAATGAAGAGCAAACACGGGATATTGGGGACATCTTCAAGGAACATGGCAAGTTAAAGAGGAGCTACACCGAACCTTTAGAACGAGCTTTGGTAAGTAACACCCTTTCAATTACTTTTGTTTAGCCTCGTGTTCTTCGATGTGTATATGTTGTAGTTTCTGTTTCTCTTAGCCTCGTGTTTTCGATGTGTAATAAGAAGAGTCTTAATCATCATAATGCTTTCGTTTTTAGCTTGATGTAGGAAGTGGGTGTTCTCACCTTGGAGTCTGTTTTTATATTTCTCCTTTTGAATTCACTTCTCTGAGTCCTGTTTATCTGTCTTCTACTAAATGGATCTAGGTTGCTCTGAGTATTGATCTAAAAAAGAAGTAACTTCATGTCAGGATGCAGTTCCTGCGAGGAGGGAAGTATGGTCAACCTCGAGATTGTGTTTCCAAAATGAGGCTGGATTACACACAAGGTGCCCTCAGGGAGTCCTTGATTATGGGGTCCTCGGGCGTCCGGGCTATGCAACATGGGCCGGACTGATGGGCCGTGAAGATACAAGATAGAAGGCCTTCCCCCGTGTCCGGATGGGACTCTCCTTTGCGTGGATGGCAAGCTTGGCATCCGGATGAGTAGTTTCCTTTCTCTGTAAACCGACTATGTACAACCCTAGGTCCCTCCGGTGTCTATATAAACTGGAGGCTATCACAAATCATATAGGCTAGACATCTAGGGTTTAGCCATTACGATCTCGAGGTAGATCAACTCTTGTAACCCCTATACTCATCAAAGTCAATCAAGCAGGAAGTAGGGTATTACCTCCATTAAGAGGGCCCGAACCTGGGTAAACATCGTGTCCCCTGTCTCCTGTTACCTTCGATCCTCAGACGCACAGTTCGTGACCCCCTACCCGAGATCAAGCGGTTTTGACACCGACGTTGGTGCTTTCATTGAGAGTTCCACTGTGCCGTCGACAGAAGGTTTGATGGCTCGTTCGATCATATACAACAATGCTGTTTCGGGGAAGACTTTTCTCCCGGTCAAATTTTCGTATTCGACGGCTTTGCGCTGCATGCCAACTCGATTGGCCAACTTGAACAGATCGACAGCTACACCCCTGGTCATCAAATCAGTTTTGGAAATCTAAATTATGTCGCTGATATCCGAGGAGACTTGATCTCTGAAGGGTTCATGGCCCCGACCACCGCTCTGGCCTTAGATCCGGAGAAAACCATTGGGTCCGAAGAGGGGAGCCTGGAGCCCACCGGACTCACCGCAATTATGGAGATTACTACCGGAGATCCAGAGGGGATTGTGTCATCGGCAAGCCCGGAGTAAAACCGGATTCCCCTTATCATTGGAAAGCCGGACTCATCCCCGGACGCTAATTCCGAACTCTCGAGATCTACGACAGGTGAGCACGGCCAGGAGGCTCCTGCCCTTCCTAGCTCCATGGACTCTCGCTTCCCCGTCCAAACCTCGCTCCTAAACGAGGCTTTGGACCTAATGTGATCCCTCGCCATTACACAATCACCTCCGAACTATGACCAGCCCGGACTAGGGGCTGAAAGCGGGGAATTTTACGTTCCACCCACCACCCACTTGATAGCCACTGTCGAGGATTTAACCGACATGCTAGACTACGCCTCCGAAGACATCGATGGCATGAACGACGATGCCGAAGACGAACAAGGCCAAGACCCTCCATTTCCTGGACGTTGTACGGCCATCTCCACATATCACGTGTATATGGTGGACACACCCAAAGAGGATGACGGCGACGGCAGGAAGGATCCGGTTGAGGACAAGCCTGCTGAGGCACCACCAAAGCGTCGATGTCAGCGGCGCCGCTCAAAATCGCGTCGCGAAAAAGACAGCAACACCGGCACCAAAGACAATGACACTCCGGAGATCGCCGAAGACCCCGATGCTCCCATCGAGCCAACATCCGAACATGATGATTGGGAGGAGGGGCAAGTTAACCCTGACGATCTGGTCGGGAACGAGGACTCGGAGGATAGTAACTATCTACCAATCTCCGAGGATGATGTGAGCCTGGGCGACGAAGACTTCATCGTGCCAGAGGAACCACTTGAGCAGGAGCGCTTTAAGCGCCAGCTAATCGCTACTGCGAGAAGCCTAAAAATGAAGCAGTAACGACAGATGGACCCAGGTCTTGGCTGCCGAAGAGTATGGCCTTCAACACCCAGCAAAGAGTTATCCGAAGCGTCGGCTACTACCGCAATTTGACGACGAGGCCCTCGAGCCCATACCATCAAGACATGACCATGCTGATGAACCAGACCGGCCACCACGTGGGTGCCGCACCACCTCGCCGTAGAGGCAGAGAGATAGCGGCTCCAGGATACACCTACAACCTACAATAGGACCTGGACAATAGAGCAGGCCAAGCCAGATCAATCTATGGATCAGGGGGGCATGCCCCAACGCGAGAAGACAGCCATCAGGCCTGGCGTGATAGGCATAACCTCACCCGGGCCGAAAACCGCATACGGACTTCATCTGAACTGCGTCGTGACGTCGCCCAATACAGAGGCACCACACACCCCTTATGCTTCACCGATGAGGTAATGGAGCACCAGTTCCCAGAAGGGTTTAAACCTGTGAACATTGAATCATACGATGGAATGACGGATCTCGCAGTATGGGTCGAAGATTTTCTTCTCCACATCCACATGGCTTGCCGTGATGATCTCCATGCCATCAAGTACCTCCCCCTAAAACTCAAGGGACCAGCACGACACTAGTTAAACAGCCTCCTAGAAAACTCTATTGGTAGCTGGGAAGATTTGGAGGATACCTTTAGTGAAAACTTCCAAGGTACCTATGTTCGGCCTCCAGACGCCGATGACCTTAGTCACATAGTCCAGCAACCCGGAGAGTCAGCCCGGAAACTCTGGACCAGGTTCTTAATTAAAAAGAACCAAATTGTTGATTGTCCGAACGCCGAAGCCCTCACGGCCTTTAAACACAGCGTCCGGGATGAGTGGCTCGCTCGACACCTCGGCCAAGAAAAACCGAAGTCCATGGAAGATCTTGCCGCACTCATGACCCACTTTTGCGCGGGAGAAGATAGCTGGCTAGCTCGCAGAAGCAACAACACCAGCGACCCTGGCACCTCTAAAGCCAGAGACAACAATGGTAGGCCACGACGCAACAAACACAAGCGTCGAAGCAACAATGAAGATACCGAAGATATGGCGGTCAACGCCGGATTCAGTGGCTCTAAACCCGATCAGCGGAACAAGCCATTCAAAGGAAACAAAGATGGTCCATCCAGTTTGGACAGAATACTCGATAGGCCTTGCCAGATTCATGGCACCCCTGACAAGCCTGCCAATCATACCAATGGAAATCGTTGGGTCTTTAAACAGGCCGGGATGCTAAACACCGAACATAAGGGGAAAGGGCCGCCCAGCGAGGATGACGATGAAGAGCCTCGCCCACCGAACACAGGGGGACAGAAGAAATCCCCCCCCCCCCAAGGAAAAAACAGTGAATATGATATATGTTACACATATCCCCAAGAGGGAGCGCAAGAGTGCACTAAGGGACGTCTATGACATACAGCCAGTCGCCCCAAAATTTAACCCATGGTCAGCCTGTCCGTTCACTTTCGATCGCAGAGACCATCCGACCAGTATCCGTCATGGAGGTTCGGCAGCATTGGTCCATGATCCAATTATCGACGGATTCCATCTCACGCGAGTCCTTATGGATGGCGGCAGCAGTCTTAACCTGCTTTATCAGGACACTGTCCGCAAATTGGGTATTGATCCGTCAAGAATCAAGCCCACGAAAACCACCTTTAAAGGAGTGATACCCGTCATAGAGGCCTACTGCACAGGGTCAACAATGCTGGAAGTAGTCTTCGGTTCACCGGATAATTTCCGAAGCGAAGACTTGATATTTGACATTGTCCCCTTCCGCAGTGGCTATCATGCACTGCTCGGACGAACCGCTTTCGCCCGTTTCAATGCAGTCCCGCACTACGCTTATCTAAAGCTTAAGATGCCTGGACTACACGGCGTCATAACAGTCAATGGAAACATGGAGCGCTCCCTCCGTACTGAGGAGCATACCGCAGCCCTCGCAGCCGAAGTACACAGTGGCTTTATCAAGCCGAATACTACATCGTGTAGCGACCAGACCTCAAACAGTCTGATCTACCGTGCACCAGTGTCATCCCTGGATCAGTAATGCTGACACGCACAGTACTTGGAGGATTTATAACAGAGTAGCAATCACACACTTATTACATCGAGTATCTCAAGAGAGAAATAAGTATGACAAATATGGCTTAAGGCCATCTAAAACGATAACAGCGGAAGACTTGGAAGATAAGTGACTCCATCAACTCCAACGGCATCACTGAGTATAAGACCACGACCTAAGGCACCTTACTCGTTGTCTGAAAAGTCTGCAACATGAAACGTTGCAGCCCGAAAACGGGTCAGCACATGGAATATGCTGGCAATGTAACACATAGAGAGTAATGAACAGAATAATGCTATACTACATGCATATATGGCTGGTAGAACGCTCTATGGTTACAGTTTTGCGAAAAGCCAATTTTTCCCTACTGCAAAGGAATAAATTTATTTAACTATCATGGTGGTTGTTAAACATTGAGAATGGTTGACAGCATTCTCAATCCCAATTAAGTATCATCATCAAAACCCAACAAATTTAATTAAAGTAACATGATGAGATTCACATGATAATCCAGATACTAGATACTCAAGGTGTCCATAACCGGGGACACGGCTAACCATGATTAGTTTATACACTCTGCAAAGGTTTGTGCACTTTTCCCCACAAGACTCGATCTCCTCCGTTAGATTTCTTGCACTACATGGTGTTCGAGAAACGGATGACCGAGACACAGTCTTTCAGAAGCGTTAGCACCTTATGATGGGTAGACAGTACCACCTACATCCCCTACATCTGCTAGTCCACCACTGTAAGAGTTCACACGACCTACTCAACTATGCTAGAGCCCATAATAGCTTGTGGCTGCACACGGAAGTTTCTAGCATGAATAATCTCATGATCCCTTTGAGCCTGGGTGGCGGTCCAAAGAAAAACAAGCAATCCTGGAATACCCAAGTACCTCAATCCACCCAGATGTGTGTTTTAGTTGCCACCTTAAGTTTAACAATTAATTAACAATCTCACATATTTCATGGTAACACTCAAACCCAATCCACGTCTACTAGCATAGCATAATGATATAAGCAAACGTAGAAGTAACTCCCAAGGGTTTGATAATAAACAGGGCAATAGGTACTACCTCATCTACTTCCCAGAACCCACAATTTAATTAGATCCTAATCATGCAATGTTCGAGGGTTGATCTAATGCAATAAAACTGGGTAGTAAAAGAAGTATGATCGAAGTGTTACTTGCCTTGCTGATGATCCGTGAAACCTAGAGATTCGAAGTAGCAAGCGGCGCACTCCGGGTACTCTATCGCAAACAAACAAGCATACAGTAAGCACTCAACTAATGCACATGTAAAACTCAAATAAAAGATCTAACCAGAAAGTTCAACTTAAGAACTCCGGTTTGCAAAAGAATCAAATCAAACGAAGCAACGAAAGTCAAACGGCGAAAGAAACAAGCTTCGTTTACTAATCTGGATCTAGGTCAAATTTTACAGTAGCAAAAACTTGTTTGAGTTGGTTAAACGGAAAGAGAATTTCGAAACGAAACTCTAGGCGCTTGAATCGCCTGATTCCGATAAACGAGCGAAAAGTTAAACTAAAACGAAAAACAGATCAGAAATTGCGATCGGGAAAAATCATGGAAAATCCGACGAAAAAGAGAACTGACGAACAGTTAATCGAACGGACGTTCGTTAACAGCAACTAAATGGTGAACACGTTCGTTAAAACGAACGGACCGGCGAACGTTCACTAACTAACTAAACCGGAAAAAATAAACCGATCTATAAAAATAAATAAACCTAGGGTTTCAAAATAAACCGAATCGGTTTTTCGGCGAAAACTGGCTCGGCGGCTACCTCGGTCTGGCGGGATTCCGGCGGGGTCAGGCGGGGCTCCGGCGGGCTTCAGGAGAGGGCGGCAAGGGGCGGCGGGGCTGCGGGTGGGGCGGCGGGGTTCGGCGTCGGGGCGGCGGCTTCCCGCGGCGGGGGCGGCGTCGAGCTTCTCCGGCGACTCGGTCGGGGCTTCGGGCGGCGGCGGCTCTGGTCAGGGTGGCGGGGAAGGGGGCGGCGGCGGCGGTATATATAGGTGGGAGGGGGGCTTCGGCTTGGGGGAGGGGTAAAGCGGCGGGGCGGCGTGGTCCTCCCGGACTCGGGCGGCGGCGCGGCTTCGGTCTCCAGGTGGGAGACGACGACGGGGGCATGGGCCGGCATGGCTCAGCTGGGCCTCGGCCCAGTCGGGAGCGGGATCTCTTTTTTTTTTTGAATAATTCCGCCGAAACTAAAAAAATCCTAGAAAAATAAATAAAAATCTAAAAATGCCAGAATAATTTTTCACCGTCTAATTAAAATAATTAGAACGAGATGAACATTTTCTTGGCCCTAAAAATGCAGTTTTGAAAACATGCAAATTTTCTAATGCAAATAAAATTGCAAATAAAAATCCGATAAAATCAAATATTTGATTTTAATATTTTTCCTCCAATATTTTAATTATTTTTGGAGAAGTCATATTTTCTCCTCTCATATATTTTAATATGAAATATTTTTCAGAGTAAAAAATAATTAAAACCAATAATCCTCGTTTCATTATTTGATAAAAATCAAATATGAAAACCGGGAAAATCCCCAACTCTCTCCGAGGGTCCTTGAGTTGCTTAGGATTTCGAGGATTTGCCAAAATGCAATAAAATATGCTATGCAATGATGATCTAATGTATAACATTCCAAATTGAAAATTTGGGATGTTACAAACCTACCCCCTTAAGAGGAATCTCGCCCTCGAGATTCGGGTTGGCTAGAAAATAGGTGAGAGTGGTCCTTCCGTAGATCTTCCTCTTGCTCCCAGGTGGCTTCGTCCTCGGTATGGTGACTCCACTGAACTTTGCAAAACTTGATAACCTTGTTGTGGGTGACTCGACTGGCATACTCAAGAATCTTAACTGGTTTCTCCTCATAGGTCAAGTCACTATCCAGCTGAATCTCTTCCAATGGCACCGTATCTCTCAGTGGTATCTCAGCCATCTCTGTGTGGCACTTCTTCAACTGGGAAACATGAAATACATCATAAACTCCTGACAATCCTTCAGGCAATTCCAGCTTGTAAGCAACTTCTCCCATACGCTCCAAAACTTTGTATGGTCCTACAAAACGTGGCGCTAACTTTCCCTTAACTCCAAAGCGCTTAACTCCTCGAAGTGGTGATACTCGTAGGTAAACTCTGTCTCCGACTTCGTAAACTGTCTCCTTGCGTTTAGAATCCGCATAGCTCTTCTGCCTGGATTGGGCTACCTTGAGTCTATCGCGAATCAACTTCACCTTCCGTTCAGACTCTTGAATCAAATCTGGTCCAAACAACTGGCGGTCTCCAACTTCGTCCCATAACAATGGTGTTCTACACCTCCTTCCGTACAAAGCTTCGAAAGGGGCCATCTTAAAACTGGATTGATAACTATTGTTGTAAGAAAACTCTGCATACGGCAAATTGTCGTCCCAACTAGATCCATATTCTAGCGCACAAGCTCTCAGCATATCTTCCAAAATCTGATTGACTCTCTCGGTCTGTCCGTCTGTCTGTGGGTGAATGGTTGTACTGAACTCTAGCCTGGTACCCAAAGTTTCATGTAACTGATTCCAAAGCTTTGAAGTAAACTGGGTTCCTCTATCTGATACAATGGTCCTTGGAACTCCATGCAGACATACGATCCTGGTCATGTATATCTTTGCCAACTTAGCACTGCTGTAAGTGGTCTTCACTGGGATGAAATGAGCTACTTTCGTTAAACGATCGACTACAACCCATATTGAGTCATAGCCTGAACGAGTCCTTGGCAATCCAGTGATAAAATCCATTCCTAACTTGTCCCACTTCCATTCGGGTATCGGCAATGGCTGTAACAGTCCTGCTGGCTTCTGATGCTCTGCCTTCACTCTCTGACATACATCACAAACTGCTACATACTCTGCAATATCTTTCTTCATTCTGGTCCACCAGAAAGTATCCTTCAAATCCAAATACATCTTGGTATTTCCTGGGTGAATCGAATACGGTGAATCATGGGCCTCTTGCAGAATCAACTTCCTAATCTCGGGGTCGTTAGGCACATAAACGCGGTCCTCAAACCATAAGGTATCGTGCTCGTCCTCACGAAATCCCTTGGCCTTTCCTTTTCTCATGTTCTCCTTTATCTTGGCAATCTCCTTGTCAGTCTTCTGAGCTTCCCTGATCTTATCCATCAGAGTAGACTGAATTTCTAATGCTGCTACATAGCCTCTCGGAACTATCTCCAAACATAGCTCGCGAAGATCCTCGGCTAATTCTTTCGGTAACTCTCCGGTCATGAGTGTGTTGACATGGCTCTTGCGGCTCAACGCGTCTGCTACTACGTTAGACTTTCCGGGGTGATAATGCAATGTCATATCATAATCCTTTATGAGCTCCAACCATCTCCTTTGCCTGAGATTCAACTCCTTCTGCGTGAAGATGTATTTCAAACTCTTGTGATCCGTATACACCTCACAGTGGTTTCCGATGAGAAAATGTCTCCATGTCTTTAGCGCATGTACTACGACTGCTAACTCCAAATCATGCGTAGCGTAATTCAGCTCATGGGGCTTAAGCTGTTGTGAGGCATATGAAACAACTCTTCCTTCCTGCATCAGCACTGTTCCAAGTCCTCGACGTGAAGCGTCGCAGTAAACTTCATAATCCTTGCGCTGATCTGGCAAAATCAACACTGGTGATGTAACCAAACGTTTCTTCAATTCCTGAAAACTAGCTTCACATTCCTCAATCCAATTGAACCTGGTGTCTTTCTTCAACAGCTCTGTCATGGGTTTTGCAATCTTCGAGAAATTCTCAATGAATCTCTGGTAGTATCCTGCGAGTCCAAGAAAACTTCGGATTTCTCCAACTGACGTGGGTGATTCCCAGCTTGTTACTGTGTCAACTTTGGTGGGGTCTACTGCTATTCCTTCTCCGGATATAACGTGTCCGAGGAATCCAACTTCCTTCAGCCAAAACTCACATTTGCCGAACTTGGCGTATAACTGATGTTCTCTGAGGTTCTCAAGTACCAAACGCAAATGCTCCTTATGCTCCTCTTCGTTCTTTGAGTAGACCAAAATGTCATCAATGAACACTACGACGAACTTATCCAAAAACTCCATAAACACTTTGTTCATCAGGTTCATGAAATAGGCAGGGGCGTTAGTCAGACCAAATGACATAACGGTATACTCATATAGCCCATACCTTGTGCTAAAAGCCGTCTTAGGTATATCCTGCTCTCGAATCTTCAACTGATGGTATCCCGATTGCAGATCGATCTTGGAAAATACCTTAGCTCCTTGCAATCAGTCAAACAAATCATTGATCATCGGCAGTGGGTACTTGTTCTTGATGGTCACTTCATTCAGTCCTCGATAATCAACAACCATCCTTAACGATCCATCCTTCTTCTCCACTAGAAGCACTGGCGATCCCCAAGGTGAAGAACTTGAGCGAATATAGCCTTTATCTAGTAACTCCTTAATCTGCTTCTTAATCTCCTCCAAATCTTTTGCGGGCATTCTGTACGGTCTCTTAGATATTGGCCCTGTGCCTGGCAAAAGCTCAATCAAAAACTCAATGTCTCTATCCGGTGGCATGCCTGGCTACTCTTCTGGAAATACATCCGGGTAATCCTTCACCACTGGTACTTCCTCCTGTACAACTCCTGATAAGGAATTTACTTGAGTCCTCTTCGGCACATGCCGGGATACATACTTAATCCTTCTTCCTTCTGGGGTGGTAAGCAAAATCGACTTACTGACGCACTCAATGTTCTCTCCATACTTCGATAACCAATCCATGCCTAATATCACATCCAATCCTTGCGATTCCAGTACTATTAGGTCCGAGGGAAACACGTAGTTACCAATCCTTAATGGTAACCGATCACACCATAAACTAGCCATATACTCTGCTCCTGGCGAGGTTACTAACATGGGTGACCTAAGGGCTTGGGTTGGCAGTTTATACTTATCCACAAATCCCCTTGATATGTATGAATGCGATGCACGAGTATAAAAAAGAACGAGTGCAGTAAATGACTTAACCAAAAACTTACCTATTACTGCATCTGGCTGAGCTTCAACCTCCTCCACGCTAACATGGTTCACATGTCCTTTGTTGAAAGGGTTCGGCTTCTTCCCAAAGCTTCCATTGCCATTTCCATCTTTAGCTTCGGGACATTCATTAGCATAATGCCCAGTCTTCTGGCACTTGTAGCAAGTGACTTGGCTCAGATCTCTCTTAACGGGGGTAGATGGGTTATTACGGTTCTGTCCGTTGCTTCCTCCATTCCCATTACCATTCTTGGGTCCACTATGGTTGTGCGAACTTCCTGCTCCATGGGTATGCTGAAAAGATCCTCCCGAATTTGGGGTAAAACGTGACTTCTGATGTGCTCCAGAATTGTACTTCCCTTGTCCATACTTCCTCTTGCGGCTTTCAATCTGCTGCTGCTTCCCTTCAATCATGAGAGCTCTATCTACCAACTCCTGATAGTTGTCGAAGGTTGCTACCATCAACTGCATACTCAGCTCATCATTCAGTCCTTCCAGAAACTTCTCCTGCTTGGCTGCATCTGTAGCAACGTCATCTGGAGCATAACGTGCTAACTTACTAAAGTCCTCCACATACGGGCCTACGGTGCGTCCTCCTTGGCGTAGGTTGCGAAACTCACGCTTCTTCATAGCCATAGCACCTGCTGAAACATGGGCAGTACGGAAAGCTTGCTGAAACTGGTCCCATGTGACAGTGTCAATAGGGTGTGTGGCTGTGTAATTCTCCCACCATGATGCTGCGGGTCCATCAAGCTGATGTGCGGCAAAACGCACTCTCTCCGCATCTGTGCATCCTGCAGTGGTCAACTCCCTTCCAACTTTGCAGAGCCAATCATCTGCAACAATCGGCTCGGTGCTGCTGGAAAACACCGGCGGATTCAGTCTCAAGAAACCGGTTAAGTGATCAACAGGGGGTGGTGGTGGGTTGTTGTTGTTGTTGTTGCCTTGGTTCTGTACTAACACTTGCATTAGGGCACTCTGCTGCTGAATCAACTGAGTGATCTCCGGTGGGAAAACAAATCCGGTGTCGCGTCTCGGAGGCATCTGATAGGTTTAGAAAAGATGAGAATTTAGAATAGAATGAGGTCTAGAGAGAAAACACTACCCATATGCTCATGAGACAAACACAATCAATATCACTCAATCAATTCAAACAACGCATACAATCGATCTAACTATCGTTACAAAGTACTCGGACTATACTATATACATGGGGGAATACTACTACTGATTATGGTGGTCTACTAGAAATTTTGTTCGGTCGAAGACTCCATGATATCCGCTCCAGCTTCATCAACAAAATCATCTTCACTGGGGTCCGAGTCGGTGTCGTCGATGATGATGTAGTTATCCGGGCAAGCGCAATCATCATCTTCTCCTCCTGGTGCTGGGTCTCCCATGAATACTCCGATCTTCTTTATCAGGTCGTCATTCTTCTCCACCAGTGCGACGATTTCCTCCATATATCCTCGCGTGTAGCCTTGATTTCTTCCTCCAACTCCGTGATCTTGGTCAATGCCTTCTTTAGATCTATCATGTCTGCGCACATCTGGTTCTCCTGGCGACGAATGTGTTGGTTTTGCTCCTGGATGAAAGCTGCAATTGATCCATCCTTCTTGGTGCTGATCATCTCCCATTGCTCATCTCGGCGTCCACAAATCTGATAAATAGTATCCTTAAGCTCCCTGTGGTAGACTTCTCCAATGCGTCCCGTAGTGATGTGGGCTGCCATGCTCTTCCCTAAACTCCAGGTTGGTGCATCAAAGGAAAACTCTATAGGCTCAGTGACTGGCGTAAACGTCCTTCCTGGAACTTGAACTTGAATCTTCCAGCGCTCCTCTTCTGGTAGTGTGGCGTTGTAGGTCCCGGTGAAGCTTGGTATTCCGATGTTCAGGTACTTAGTGACTTGCTTCAAGTGTCGTCCAAAAGGTGTATCTTCATCTGGTTGCATGAACTTGTTCCTTGCATCCGCCATTCCTAAAAGAGTAGAAAATGGAGAGGAGTAAGAGATGAGAAGAGAGTAGTGTTCTAGGGTTTAAGCTTAGTCGTCGTGTCCTACAGTCATCGTGTGCTCTGATACCACCTTGTAGCGACCAGACCTCAAACAGTCTGATCTACCGTGCACCAGTGTCATCCCTGGATCAGTAATGCTGACACGCACAATACTTGGAGGATTTATAACAGAGTAGCAATCACACACTTATTACATCGAGTATCTCAAGAGAGAAATAAGTATGACAAATATGGCTTAAGGCCATCTAAAACGATAACAGCGGAAGACTTGGAAGATAAGTGAGTCCATCAACTCCAACGGCATCACTGAGTATAAGACCACGACCTAAGGCACCTTACTCGTTGTTTGAAAAGTCTGCAACATGAAACGTTGGAGCCCGAAAACGGGTTAGCACATGGAATATGCTGGCAATGTAACACATAGAGAGTAATGAACAGAATAATGCTATACTACATGCATATATGGCTGGTAGAAGGCTCTATGGTTACAGTTTTGCGAAAAGCAAATTTTTCCCTACTACAAAGGAATAAATTTTATTTAACTATCATGGTGGTTGTTAAACATTGAGAATGGTTGACAGCATTCTCAATCCCAATTAAGTATCATCATCAAAACCCAACAAAATTAATTAAAGTAACATGATGAGATTCACATGATAATCCAGATACTAGATACTCAAGGTGTCCATAACCGGGGACACGGCTAACCATGATTAGTTTATACACTCTGCAGAGGTTTGTGCACTTTTCCCCACAAGACTCGATATCCTCCGTTAGATTTCTCGCACTACATGGTGTTTGAGAAACGGATGACCGAGACACAGTCTTTCAGAAGCGTTAGCACCTTACGATGGGTAGACAGTACCACCTACATCCCCTACATATGCTAGTCCACCACTGTAAGAGTTCACACGACCTACTCAACTATGCTAGAGCCCATAATAGCTTGTGGCTGCACACGAAAGTTTCTAGCATGAATAATCTCATGATCCCTTTGAGCCTGGGTGGTGGTCCAAAGAAAAACAGGCAATCCTGGAATACCCAGGTACCTCAATCCACCCAGATGTGTGTTTTAGTTTCCACCTTAAGTTTAACCATTAATTAACAATCTGACATCTGTCATGGTAACACTCAAACCCAATCCACGTCTACTAGCATAGCATAATGATATAAGCAAACGTAGAAGTAACTCCCAAGGGTTTGATAATAAACAGGGCAATAGGTACTACCTCATCTACTTCCCAGAACCCACAATTTAATTAGATCCTAATCATGCAACGGGGCGGCGGCGGCGTCGAGCTTCTCCGGCGGCTCGGTCGGGGCTTCGGGCGGCGGCGGCTCCGGTCGGGGTGGCGGGGAACGGGGCGGCGGCGGCGGTATATATAGGTGGGGGGGGGGCTTCAGCTTGGGGGAGGGGTAAGGCGGCGGGGCGGCGTGGTCCTCCCGGACTCGGGCGGCGGCGCGGCTTCGGTCTCCAGGTGGGAGACGACGACGGGGGCATGGGCCGGCCTGGCTCGGCTGGGCCTCGGCCCAGTCGGGCGCGGGATCTCTTTTTTTAATAATTCCGCCAAAACTAAAAAATATCCTAGAAAAATAAATAAAAATCTAAAAATGCCAGAATAATTTTTCACCGTCTAATTAAAATAATTAGAACGAGTTGAACATTTTCTTGGCCCTAAAAATGTAGTTTTGAAAACGTGCAATTTTTCTAATGCAAATAAAATTGCAAATAAAAATCCGATAAAATCAAATATTTGATTTTAATATTTTCCTCCAATATTTCAATTATTTTTGGAGAAGTCACATTTTCTCCTCTCATATATTTTAATATGAAATATTTATCGGAGTGAAAAATAATTAAAACCAAAAATCCTCGTTTCATTATTTGATAAAAATCAAATATGAAAACCGGGAAAATCCCCAACTCTCTCCGAGGGTCCTTGAGTTGCTTAGGATTTCGAGGATGCCAAAATGCAATAAAATATTCTATGCAATGATGATCTAATGTATAACATTCCAAATTGAAAATTTGGGATGTTACACATCGGCTGTCAAGCCCTCGGACATTGTCAAACGAGTCCGGTCTACCCTGCAGAATGATAGTCCGGCTCATCCAGAGCTAGATTAGCAATTCGGCCTCCGTCAAAGCCCCAACCTGTTTGCAGCATACGTACCACGTGTACACAATTATGCACTAAAAATACCACGGGAAAGGACGGAGGCACACTAAAAACAAAGTCCACAATACGGCTCGACCCTATCCGGACCCTCATATTCTTCCTTTTTTCTTCTTATTTTTATTTTTCAGGTTCTTTACAACCCACATCACTTTTTGATGGTACCCAGGGCCCTTTTCCAGGCCCCTTATGTATACTCGATCATTGATCCTCTCAAAGGATCATACACCAAGGCGAAAAGCGACGCAGACGTGCGGCAGAGTGTCTAAAGGATCTTCAAGATCACCTTTTCCTTTTTAGGACCTGTATATAGCTTTCCCTTGTTCTCAAATTCTTGGCATGTAAAATAGCCTTGATAATTATGGTGTTCTCTGTAAAGAGTACGTTTGACGTGTCAATTAGACTATAGCAGAAACAATTTTGTCCTACCTTATTCGGTATTGGCCTACTCCATAATATGTATTCTGTCTTCACGACTGATTGACATATACACATTGGCATTAATTGCCAGGGGCTTTATTCGGCCACAAATATTCAAAAAGAAAAAGTCTGAACACTTTTATAGTATACTTCGGCATCCCGAATATGGCATTATAGGCATCGGCTCCGAATCATGTCTTTGGTCAATAGTTGGGTTGCCCGGCTCCTGTGGTTACCACCTTACGTCCCGCTTTTTCGGCTAAGGTAGTAAAGGGAGAACTACTGCGATTGTGTTTTTGGTTCGTCCGGTCAAACACCTCAGTAGAGAAAGCCGAAAACTGACTATCATGGTACGGCGAGAGCTAGTTGGTTATTCGGCGACTTAATACAAATCTCTTGTGATTTTTTCCGTATAATACGTAGCACTGTCTTCGGTTCGATCACGCGCTTAGGGCATCCCACTTCGGACAGCCGCATGCGCACCAGGGGCTAGTCTTAGCCCCATCGTCAAACTCCTATGGCTAAGTGAAATTGCTAAAGCCGCATAGTCTGATTGCCTGGTTCGCTATGTAAGTCACCTCCTTTACGGACCAAGACATTGGGTCAAGGGTGATTACATGTTATTATGAACACCCCCATAGCATCTACATGGGGGCTGAAGCCGACGACTGGCAAACTTTTAGAATAATAAAATACGGCCGCAGAGGAGGTATGTAGTTCGGATAAAAGCACAAATATATTACAAGGCCTTGGTTTATAATACAACGTCTGGGCAGTTCGGATACATTCACTTGAACATAATATCCTTCGAGCATTGACCCTCTATCAAATGGGCACCCTCTAGGATGTCTTCAAAATAGCGCTCCGGCTTGCCGTGGTCCTTGCCTCCGGGCGGAACCTCAATTGCCACGACAGCGGCCTTCATCTTTCGCCCAGTGCATCTTGACACGGGCAAAGGCCATCCGCACACCTTCTACGCACACCGAGCGCTTCACGGACTCAACTCGGGGCAAGGCGTCGCCGAGCCGCTTGACCAGGCCGAAGTAGTTGCTAGGAATGAGTCCGGCTGGCCAGAGCCGGACTATGATGTCCTTCATGGCCAAACTAGACATCCTATGCAGCTCCGCCAGCTGCATCATCTGATCATTTAGCAGCGTTGGCCGCTCCAGCGCCAGGTACTGCGACCAAAAGAGCTTCTCCGTCGTGTTCCCTTCTTGGGCCCGGGAATGTTGGGCGGCATCGACAGCACTCCTTGGGAGATCCGCAAAGGCGTCTGGAGCACTCCATAGTCAATTTACCAAAGCATATCTCCAACAGCCAAATATTCTCTGTAAAAGAAAACGCTTACTAGCCGCTATTTGTTCGGCTTGCTTGATCTCCTCGCGAGCCGCCCGGGACTCGGTCCGCGCCTCATTAGCCTCTTGGAGAGCCTTGGCGAGTTCGGCTGCCTGGGCCTTATTCTGCTCCTCCAAGGACTTGCACTTGCCGGCGGCATCCTTGAGCTCTTGCTCCACCTCGGTCACCCTCTCCTCATACTGGCGGCAGGAAACCTGTTCGGCCTTTAAATCCACAGCCGCTTTGTCTGCGGCCGCTTTGCTCGCCTTCGCCTCCTCCTTGGCTTCGGCAAGGGCACTCTTGAGGGTCTCGACCTCGGTCGCGCTCCCTACAATCATACACATAGCGGCACATGAGCTTAAATTCTGAGTTTGCATTACAATTCAGGCGTGTAAGGGATCTTTTAAAAGCATACCTTGTGCCTCATCGAACCGCTTGTTAATACGGTCGATCTCATCATCAGCCAGCTTCAACTTCCGCTTGAGTTCAGAAACTTCAGTGGCCTGGGCGAAAATCGCTAACAGTGAAGCCTGTTTACCAAAATAGACAAGTATGTTACCTCCCGCGAATATTTGATCCTCTGTCCGGCCCCTTTTTCACAAAGCCGAACAGAGTCTCAGGGGCTACTATCTATACACAGGCATATTTTTTGCAGATGCAAAAGCGGCTAAGAATATTACATCGCATATCTCAAAGCCTGTTAACAGGCTGGTGAAAGCTTCGTTCAGCCCGCTTTTGGCGGACTGAACCTTCTCAACCACCATACCCATCAGGGTATGGTGCTCCTCCACGACGGAAGCACGTCAAAGTGCTTCCCTTAAAGTGTCCAGCGCCTCCGGATTGATGGAGGTTGTGTTGGGGAACGTAGTAATTTCAAAAATTTCCCTATGCACATGCAAGATCATGGTGATGCATAGCAACGAGAGGGGAGAGTGTTGTCCACGCACCCTCGTAGACTGAAAGCGGAAGCGCTAGCACAACGCGGTTGATGTAGTCGTACGTCTTCATGATCCGACCGATCAAGTACCGAACGCACGACACCTCCGAGTTCAGCACACGTTCAGCCCGATGACGTCCCTCGAACTCCGATCCAGCCGAGTGTTGAGGGAGAGTTTCGTCAGCACGACGGCGTGGTGACGATGATGATGTTCTACCGACGCAGGGCTTCGCCTAAGCACCGCTACAGTATTATCGAGGTGGACTATGGTGGAGGGGGGCACCGCACACGGCTAAAAGATCAAACGATCAATTGTTGTGTCTCTAGGGTGCCCCCTGCCCCTGTATATAAAGGAGCAAGGGGGGAGGTGCGGCCGGCCAGGAGGGGGCACGCCAGGAGGAGTTCTACCCTTTTCCTTGTTGGATTAGGAGAAGAGGGGGAAAGAGGTGGAGGAGAAGAAGGAAAGGGGGGCGCCGCCCCCATCTCCTTGTCCTATTCGGACTAGGGGTAGGGGCGCGCGGCCCTTGCCCTGGCCGCCTCTCCTCTTCTCCACTAAGGCCCACTATGGCCCATTAACCACCGGGGGGTTCTGATAACCCCTCCGGTACTCCGATAAAATACCGATTTCACCCAAAACACTTCCGATATCCAAATATAGGGTTCCAATATATCAATCTTCATGTATCGACCATTTCGAGACTCCTCGTCATGTCCGTGATCACATCCGGGACTCAGAACAACCTTCGGTACATCAAAATATATACACACATAATATAACTGTCATCGAAACGTTAAGCGTGCGGACCCTACGGGTTCGAGAACTATGCAGACATGACCGAGACACGTCTCCGGTCAATAACCAATAGCGGAACCTGGATGCTCATATTGGCTCCCACATATTCTACGAAATCTTTATCGATCAGACCGCATAACAACATACATTATTCCCTTTGTCATCGGTATGTTACTTACCCAAGATTCGATCGTCGGTATCTCAATACCTAGTTCAATCTCGTTACCAGCAAGTCTCTTTACTCGTTCCATAATACATCATCCCGCAAATAACTCATTAGTTGCAATGCTTGCAAGGCTTAAGTGATGTGCATTACCGAGTGGGCCCAGAGATACCTCTCCGACAATCGGAGTGACAAATCCTAATCTCGAAATACGCCAACCCAACAAGTACCTTCGGAGACACCTGTAGAGCACCTTTATAATCACCCAGTTACGTTGTGACGTTTGGTAGCACACAAAGTGTTCCTCCGGTAAACGGGAGTTGCATAATCTCATAGTCATAGGAACATGTATAAGTCATGAAGAAAGCAATGGCAGAATACTAAACAATCAAGTGCTAAGCTAACGGAATGGGTCAAGTCAATCACATCATTCTCCTAATGATGTGATCCCGTTAATCAAATGACAACTCATGTCTATGGCTAGGAAACATAACCATCTTTGATCAACGAGCTAGTCAAGTAGAGGCATACTAGTGATACTCTGTTTTTCTATGTATTCACACAAGTATTATGTTTCCGGTTAATACAATTCTAGCATGAATAATAAACATTTATCATGAAATAAGGAAATAAATAATAACTTTATTATTGCCTCTTGGGCATATTTCCTTCAGTCTCCCACTTGCACTACAGTCAATAATCTAGATCACATCGCCATGTGATTTAACATCAATAGTTTACATCACCATGTGATTAACACCCATAGTTCACATCGTCATGTGACCAACACCCAAAGGGTTTACTAGAGTCAATAATCTGGTTCACATCGCTATGTGATTAACACCCAAAGAGTACTAAGGTGTGATCATGTTTTGCTTGTGAGAGAAGTTTAGTCAACGGGTCTGCCATATTCAGATCCGTATGTATTTTGCAAATTGCTATGTCTACAATGCTCTGCACGTAGCTACCTTACCTAATTGCTCCCACTTTCAATATGTATCCAGATGAAGACTCAGAGTTATCTGGATCAGTGCCAAAACTTGTATCGACGTAACCCTTTTACGACGAACCTTTTGTCACCTCCATAATCGAGAAACATATCCTTATTCCACTAAGGATAATTTTGACCGCTGTCCAGTGATCTACTCCTAGATCACTATTGTACTCCCTTGCCAAAATCAGTGTAGGGTATACAATAGATCTAGTACACATCATGGCATACTTTATAGAACCTATGGCCAAGGCATAGGGAATGACTTTCATTCTCTTTCTATCTTCTGCCGTGGTCGGGCTTTGAGTCTTACTCAATTTCACACCTTGTAACACAGGCAAGAACTCTTTCTTTGACTGTTCCATTTTGAACTACTTCAAAATCTTGTCAAGGTATGTACTCATTGAAAAAACTTATCAAGCGTCTTGATCTATCTCTATGGATCTTGATGCTCAATATGTAAGCAGCTTCTCCGAGGTCTTTTTTTTGAAAAACTCCTTTCAAACACTCCTTTATGCTTTGCAGAATAATTCTACATTATTTCCGATCAACAATATGTCATTCACATATACTTATCAGAAATGTTGTAGTGTTCCCACTCACTTTCTTGTAAATACAGGCTTCACCGCAAGCCTGTATAAAACTATATCCTTTGATCAACTTATCAAAGCGTATATTCCAACTCTGAGATCCTTGCACTAGTCCATAGATGGATCGCTGGAGCTTGCATATTTTGTTAGCACCTTTAGGATTGACAAAACCTTCTGGTTGCGTCATATACAACTGTTCTTTAATAAATCCATTAAGGAATGCACTTTTGTTTATCCATTTGCCAGATTTCATAAAATGCGGCAATTGCTAACATGACTTGGACAGACTTAAGTATAGATACGAGTGAGAAACTCTCATCGTAGTCAACACCTTGAACTTGTCGAAAACCTTTTGCGACAATTCTAGCTTTGTAGATAGTAACACTACTATCAGCGTCTATCTTCCTCTTGAAGATCCATTTAATCTCAATGGCTCGCCGATCATTTGGGCAAGTCAATCAAAGTCCATACTTTGTTCTCATACATGGATCCCATGTCAGATTTCATGGCCTCAAACCATTTCGCAGAATCTGGGCTCATCATCGCTTCCTCATAGTTCGTAGGTTCGTCATGGTCAAGTAACATGACCTCCAGAATAGGATTACCGTACCACTCTGGTGCGGATCTCACTCTGGTTGTCCTATGAGGTTCGATAGTAACTTGATCTGAAGTTACATGATCATCATTAGCTTCCTCACTAATTGGTGTAGGAGTCACAGGAACAGTTTTCTGTGATGAACTACTCTCCAATAAGGGAGCGGATCGAGTTACCTCATCAAGTTCTACTTTCCTCCCACTCACTTCTTTCGAGAGAAACTCCTTCTCTAGAAAGGATCCATTCTTAGCAACGAATATCTTGCCTTCGAATCTGTGATAGAAGGTGTACCCAACAGTAACTTTTGGGTATCCTATGAAGACGCACTTTTCCGGGGTTTGAGCTTATCAGGATGAAACTTTTTCACATAAGCATCGCAACCCCAAACTTTAAGAAACGACAGCTTAGGTTTCTTGCCAAACCATAGTTCATACGGTGTCGTCTCAACGGATTAGACGGTGCCCTATTTAATGTGAATGCAGTTGTCTTTAATGCATAACCCCAGAACGATAGTGGTAAATCGGTAAGAGACATCATAGATTGCACTATATCCAATAAAGTACGATTATGACGTTCGGACACACCATTATGCTGTGGTGTTCCAGGTGGCACGAATTTGTGAAACTATTCCACATTGTTTTAATTGAAGACCAAACTCGTAACTCAAATATTTGTCTCCGCGATCAGATCGTAGAAACTTTATTTTTCTTGTCACGATGATTTTTCACTTCACTCTGAAACTCTTTGAACTTTTCAAATGTTTCAGACTTATGTTTCATCAAGTAGATATACCCATATCTGCTCAAATCATCTGTGAAGGTCAGAAAATAACGATACCCGCCATGAGCCTCAACACTCATCGGATCGCATACATCAGTATGTATTATTTCCAATAAGTCAGTTGCTCGCTCCATTGTTTCGGAGAATGGAGTCTTAGTCATCTTGCCCATGAGGCATGGTTCGCAAGCATCAAGTGATTCATAATCAAGTGATTCCAAAAGTCCATCAGCATGGGGTTTCTTCATGCGCTTTACACCAATATGACCTCAACGGCAGTGCCACAAATAAGTTGCACTATCATTATTAACTTTGCATCTTTTGGCTTCAATATTATGAAAATGTGTATCACCACGATCGAGATCCAACAAACCATTTTCATTGGGTGTATGACCATAGAAGGTTTTATTCATGTAAACAGAACAAGAATTATTCTCTAACTTACATGAATAACCGTTTTGCAATAAACATGATCCAATCATATTCATGCTCAACGCAAACACCAAATAACACTGATTTAGGTTCAACACTAATCCCGAAAGTTATATGGATTGTGTGATGATGATCACATCAATCTTGGAACTACTTCCAACACACATCGTCACTTCATCCTTAACTAGTCTCTGTTCATTTGCAACTCCTGTTTTAAGTTACTACTCTTAGCAACTAAACCAGTAACAAATACTGAGGGGTTGCTATAAACACTAGTAAAGTACACATCAATAACATGTATATCAAATATACTTTTGTTCACTTTGCCATCCTTCTTATCCGCCAATTATTTGGGGTATTATGCTTCCAGTGACCAGTCCTTTTGCAGTAGAAGCACTCAGTCTCAGGCTTAGGTCCAAACTTGGGCTTCTTCACTTGAGCAGCAACTTGCTTGCTGTTCTACATGAAGTTCCCTTTCTTCCCCTTTGCCCTTTTCTTGAAACTAGTGGTCTTGTTAATCATCAACACTTGATGCTCTTTCTTGATTTCTGATTTCATCATCATGAAAAGCTCGGGAATCGTCTACGTTATCCCTTGCATACTATAGTTCATCACGAAGTTCTACTAACTTGGTGATGGTGACTAGAGAATTCTGTCAATCACTATTTTATCTGGAAGATTAACTCCCACTTGATTCAAGTGATTGTAGTACTCAGACATTCTGAGCACATGCTCACTAGCTGAGCAATTCTCCTCCATCTTGTAGGTAAAGTACTGTCAGAGGTCTCATACCTCTCGACACAGGCATGAGTATGAAATACCAATTTCAACTCTTAGAACATCTTATATGCTCTGTGGTGTTCAAAACATTTTTGAAGTCCCGGTTCTAAGCCGTAAAGCATGGTGCACTAAACTGTCAAGTAGTCATCATATCGAGCTTTTGTCAAACGTTCATAACGTCTGCATCTGCTCCTGCAATAGGTTTGTCACCTAGCGGTGCATCAAGGACATAATACTTCTGTGCAGCAATGAGGTTAATCCTCAGATCACGGACCAAGTCCGCATCATTGCTACTAACATCTTTCAACTTAGTTTTCTCTAGGAACATATCAAAATAAAACAGGGGAGCAAAACACGAGCTATTGATCTACAACATAGATATGCTAATACTACCAGGACTAAGTTCATGATAAATTTAAGTTCAATTAATCATATTACTTAAGAACTCCCACTTAGATAGACATCCCTCTAATCCTCTAAGTGATCACATGATCCATATCAACTAAACCATAACCGATCATCACGTGAAATGGAGTAGCTTTCAATGGTGAAAATCACTATGTTGATCATATCTACTATATGATTCATGCTCGACCTTTCGGTCTCAGTGTTCCGAGGCCATATCTGCATATGCTAGGCTCGTCAAGTTTAAGCTGAGTATTCTGCGTGTGCAAAACTGGCTTGCACCCGTTGTAGATGGACGTAGAGGTTATCACACCCGATCTTCACGTGGTGTCTGGGCACGATGAACTTTGGCAACGGTGCATACTTAGGGAGAACACTTTTATCTTGAAATTTAGTGAGAGATCATCTTATACTGCTACCATCAATCAAAGCAAGATAAGATGCATAAACGATAAACATCACATGCAATCAATATAAGTGATATGATATGGCCATCATCATCTTGTGCTTGTGATCTCCATCTCCGAAGCACCGTCATGATCACCATCGTCACCAGCGCGACACCTTGATCTCCATCGTAGCATCGTTGTCGTCTCGCCAACTTATGCTTCTACGACTATCGCTACCGCTTAGTGATAAAGTAAAGCATTACAGGGCGTTTGCATTGCATACAATAAAGCGACAACCATATGGCTCCTGCCAGTTGCCGATAACTCGGTTACAAAACATGATCATCTCATACAATAAAATATAGCATCATGCCTTGACCATATCACATCACAACATGCCCTGCAAAAACAAGTTAGACGTCCTCTACTTTGTTGTTGCAAGTTTTACGTGGCTGCTAATGGGCTTAGCAAGAACCGTTCTTACCTACGCATCAAAACCACAACGATAGTTTGTCAAGTTGGTGCTGTTTTAACCTTCTCAAGGACCGGGCGTAGCCACACTCGGTTCAACTAAAGTTGGAGAAACTAACACCCGCCAGCCACCTGTGTGCAAAGCACGTCGGTAGAACCAGTCTCGCGTAAGCGTACACGTAATGTCGGTCCGGGCCGCTTCATCCAACAATACCGCCGAACCAAAGTATGACATGTTGGTAAGCAGTATGACTTATATCGCCCACAACTCACTTGTGTTCTACTTGTGCATATGACATCTACGCATAAAACCTGGCTCGGATGCCACTGTTGGGGAACGTAGTAATTTCAAAAATTTCCCTACGCACACGCAAGATCATGGTGATGCATAGCAACGAGAGGGGAGAGTGTTGTCCACGTACCCTCGTAGACCGAAAGCGGAAGCATTAGCACAACGCGGTTGATGTAGTTGTACGTCTTCACGATCCGACCGATCAAGTACCGAACGCACGGCACCTCCGAGTTCAGCACACGTTCAGCCCAATGACGTCCCTCGAACTCCGATCCAGCCGAGTGTTGAGGGAGAGTTTCGTCAGCATGATGGCGTGGTGACGATGATGATGTTCTACCGACGCAGGGCTTCGCCTAAGCACCGCTACAGTATTATCGAGGTGGACTATGGTGGAGGGGGGACACCGCACACGGCTAAAAGATCAAACGATCAATTGTTGTGTCTCTAGGGTGCCCCCTGCCCCCGTATATAAAGGAGCAAGGGGGGAGGTGCGGCCGGCCAGGAGGGGGCGCGCCAGGAGGAGTCCTACTCCCACCGGGAGTAGGACTCCCTCCCCTTTCCTTGTTGGATTAGGAGAAGAGGGGGAAAGAGGTGGAGGAGAAGAAGGAAAGGGGGGGGGGCGCCGCCCCCCTCTCCTTGTCCTATTCGGACTAGGGGGAGGGGCGCGCGGCCCTTGCCCTGTCCGCCTCTCCTCTTCTCCACTAAGGCCCACTATGGCCCATTAACCCCCGGGGGGTTCCGGTAACCCCTTCGGTACTCCGGTAAAATCCCGATTTCACCCGGAACACTTCCGATATCCAAATATAGGCTTCCAATATATCTATATTCATGTCTCGACCATTTTGAGACTCCTCGTCATGTCCGTGATCACATCCGGGACTCCGAACAACCTTCGGTACATCAAAACATATACACTCATAATATAACTGTCATCAAAACGTTAAGCGTGCGGACCCTACGGGTTCGAGAACTACGCAGACATGACCGAGACACATCTTCGGTCAATAACCAATAGCGGAACCTGGATGCTCATATTGGCTCCCACATATTCTACGAAGATCTTTATGGGTCAGACCGCATAACAACATACGTTGTTGCCTTTGTCATCGGTATGTTACTTACCCGAGATTCGATCGTCGGTATCTCAATACCTAGTTCAATCTCGTTACCGGCAAGTCTCTTTACTCGTTCCGTAATACATCATCTCGTACTAACTCATTAGTTGCAATGCTTGCAAGGCTTAAGTGATGTGCATTACCGAGTGGGCCCAGAGATACCTCTCCGACAATCGGAGTGACAAATCCTAATCTCGAAGTATGCCAACCAAACAAGTACCTTCGGAGACACCTGTAGAGCACCTTTATAATCACCCAGTTACGTTGTGACGTTTGGTAGCACACAAAGTGTTCCTCCGATAAACGGGAGTTGCATAATCTCATAGTCATAGGAACATGTATAAGTCATGAAGAAAGCAATAGCAGAATACTAAACGATCAAGTGCTAAGCTGACGGAATGGGTCAAGTCAATCACATCATTCTCCTAATGATGTGATCCCGTTAATCAAATGACAACTCATGTCTATGGCTAGGAAACATAACCATCTTTGATCAACGAGCTAGTCAAGTAGAGGCATACTAGTGACACTCATTTTGTCTATGTATTCACACAAGTATTATGTTTCCGGTTAATACATTTCTAGCATGAATAATAAACATTTATCATGAAATAAGGAAATACATAATAACTTTATTATTGCCTCTAGGGCATATTTCCTTCAAGTTGCCAGTGAGTCGGCACTCCCTCTCCTTTAAAGGGGGTTGCTCGCTCGATTCCGGAGCCGTGTGGGTCTCCGGAGTGGTATTCGGCTGTCCGGGCCCCCGTCATCAGTTTCCAGGGTGTTATGCCCCCCATGTTCTCGGCAGCCAAGGCATTACCCTCTGGCACCATTTCAGCGGCCTTCCGCACCTCTCCCTGGCCCGGAGAGGTCCTTTGGGATAACACCTCGGTGTCATCCGCGACATGTGGCGGAGAGGCTCGCGGAGGCGTTTCGCTCTCCATCATCTCCAGCGCCAAAGAGTTCCCCGAAGACGATGATTGTTGGGGGAGATCACGGGTCGGACCGAAATACATAAAAGATATGTTATCCTATGATTTTGTAAAAGGCCGGATATATGTATAGTATCTTTGAATACTTACGATTTGGCCAGGGGCTTCGCCCTGGGACGCCACTGGGGATGACTTCGGCATCCGAGTCCGAGCCATCCGAGAGGGATATCTTCCCCTTTTGGACGCCTCTGCCTCTAGGTCAGCAGAGGCCGCCCTCTTCTTCTTCTTCTCCTTGAGGGGAGAATTGCTCTCTTCCTCCTCCTCCTCTTCGTCTTCATCTCCCTCGTTGGAGGAGGGACCTTTGGTATCTCCGAACACAGCGTCCGAAGTACCTTTACGGTGGAGACCTTTGGCCTCCTTGCCCTTCTTCTTGGTCTTCTTCTCCGGCGCCTGGTATGGCGCCGGGACCAGCATCCTTGCTAGCAGAGGATCAGCTGGGTTTTCGGATAGCGGAGCTGGACACTTGATCCGCTCCGCCTTCTTTGTCCAGCCCTGACCAAAGAATGGAATTCTAAGCATACCCCTTTGAGTTGCGAACTAAGTTATGTTCAGAGATCAAAATACTTACCAGGGTGGCTGGGTGAGCGCAGTCGAGGCCGATGTCGTCGGTCGTCTCCGGCCATGACTTCTGGGCCTTGAAAAGTAGCTTCCAAATTGCTTCGTGCGTCGTGCCGAAGAATCACTGCAGGGTCTGCGGCCCTTCCTTCTATCATGTTTTTGATGCGCTTTTGCAGCATCAACACCTTGTCGGTTGACCCCCAGTCTAGACCCTTGTTGATCCACGACGCGAGCCGCATTGGGGGTCCGGATCTAAACTCAGGAGTGGCCACCCAGTTGGCGCTGCGGGGTTCGATGATGTAGAACCACTACTGTTGCCATATCTTGACAGTTTCCATGAAGGCCCCTTTGGGCCAGGTGACGTTGGGGAGCTTGCTCACCATGGCGCCTCCGTAGTCTGCGGCTGCCCGTCAACCACCTTCGGCTTCACGTTGAAGACTTTGAGCCATAAGCCGAAGTGGGGGGAATGCGGAGGAGCGCCTCGCACACGACGATAAACGCCGAGATATGGAGGAAGGAGTTTGGGGCTAGATCGTGGAAATCTAGTCCGTAGTAGAACATAAGGCCGCAGACGAAAGGGTGAAGTGGAAATCCTAGTCCGCGGAGGAAGTGGGGGATAAATACCACCCTTTCGCCGGGCTCGGGGGTGGGGATGACCTGCTTCTTGGCAGGGATCCTGTGCGCGACATCCGCACTCAGGTACCCCGCCTCTCGGAGCTCTTTGATGTCCTTCTTCGTCATGGAGGAGGCCACCCACTTTCCTTGAGAGCCGGATTCAGACATGGCTGAAGTGTTTGGTGGCGATGGAAAAGATCGAAACTTGGGTGCTAGAGCTCGAGAATGGGAGGGCTGAGGAAGAAGAAGGCGTGGGGTAAAAAGATGGGTCCTTATCCTCTTATAAAGGCAGTGAATATCAAGCGCCCCCTCACAAGCCTTAAAACTCGCCTATTCCCAAGGGGTCGTGCGAACGGCACGGTTGGATTACCCAAACCCATATTGATGATAATCCCACAATAAGGGGACACGATCTCTGCTTTGACAAGACGTGTCAACGGAGACCGCGCCTCGAAACGCGAAGCGGGAGGCCAAAAACGGTTCGAAATAATAATAAGGCCAGATGTAACGACTCGCCCAAAAAGCTGTCAGTGGACATGACTTATTTTGTTTAAGTACTTTGCCCTTGTGGTTGGGGGTTGTAACCATTATACAGAGCCGGATACAGTTCACTTGTTCATAAAACTGCTTTGGTGTATTCGGAGGAGGAACCCACCTTGCAATGCCGAAGAGAATCTGTGCACCGGATACATCGTCATTGAAGCCTGGTTCAGGGGCTACTGAGGGAGTCCTGGATTATGGGATCCTCGGGCGTCCGGGCTATGCAACATGGGCCGGACTGATGGGCCGTGAAGATACAAGATAGAAGGCCTTCCCCCGTGTCCGGATGGGACTCTCCTTTGCATGGATGGCAAGCTTGGCTTCCGGATTAGTAGTTTCCTTTCTCTATAAACCGACTCTGTACAACCCTAGGTCCCTCTGGTGTCTATATAAACCGAAGGGTTTCGTCTGTAGAGGCTATCACAAATCGTATAGGCTAGACATCTAGGGTTTAGCCATTACGATCTTGAGGTAGATCAACTCTTGTAACCCTTATACTCATCAAAGTCAATCAAGCAGGAAGTAGGGTATTACCTCCATTAAGAGGGCCTAAACCTGGGTAAACATCGTGTCCCCTGTCTCCTGTTACCTTTGATCCTCAGACGCATAGTTCGGGACCCCTACCCATTCCCTAATGATGCTGGATTAGACAAAAGGTGCAAATTCCCAGATGATGCTAGATTACACACAAGCCAGGTGGAGTCGTCAATTGTTTGTGTCCTCATGGCTCTAGTAAAGGCTGAAAGAAAGCGTGCAGCAACCCTTGAGAATGTAGCTGAGCAATTAGATGCTCTCTTCAGCCAAGCCAAAGAAGAGATGGAAGAAGCCAGAAAGAAGCTAGCAGAGGCAGAGCAGGCTAGGCGTCTCCTGCTATCTAAAACTGTTGTCAATACAAATTTTCCTTCATAATAGCTAGGTTCAAATGTTTATCCAGTCAGCATGCGTGTTGTGATGTCCGTGCATCTATTGATGTGGCACAAAATAATTTTTTTTGGGTCATGTAATAACAGCAATTACTTTCCAAACAATAACAGACGAATCATTGGACATGGTATAGTTCACGCGCAAGCCCAACATTCCAAGTTCAACTTCCACATCAAACTCATGTTCACAGATATCTGCACATTCATAGATAATGTCCACAACCATGATTCACTTCAAAGCCAAAAAAATGTGAGGAGAGTTAGAAATAGAGAAAAACCTCTAGTTCCTACTACCACTGCGAGCACAACAAGTCAATACCATGCGTAATTAATTATATTTTGGTCATTTTTTGACTGAACGCGAATAACTTCTGGAAGCAGGTATAATTTCTAATGCCGGCCGCGGCTGGAATCCATGATGTTTTGAGCCAAACCGGGCAACACACCGGGTGTCTATGCCGGTGACGCGGTGGTCGTAGCGTTCGTGGGTTCAGAGCGGCGGCGGCTCCCGTGGTCTACTAGTCCTCGGTGTCGGCAGTGGCCGCAAACGTGTTTGCCACCTCCGCCAGCATGCCGCGGTTCTGCCAACGTTTGCGTCGGATGGTGCGGCCAACCACGGTCACTAGAAGCCGTGGTCCCCCATGTGCCGACGTGCAGCAACTGGCCACTCCTCTGCGAGCAGGCTTGGAGCGTCGAGTTGATGCACCAGGGGCCAGCTTGGAGCGGTGGCTGCTCTTCCGCTTGCCCGCTTGCAGCCTTGCCCATGGTACTGACGGCCTGGGGCGGGGAGGGAGGTGGGCAGCGAGTTGCCTGGCTTGTCGGGTCACCCTGCCGGTTTTTATGCCGAAGAACCCATCTTCCTGCTCAACGGATGCTATGGAGAGTGTGGAGAAAATGGTGCAAGGAGGATATGGGGAGCAGCGGTGTGGTGAGGTTCTTGCCAGGCGTCTGGCCTCATTTAAATAGCGAGCGGATGAGAGGAGCCAGCCGATGTTGTGTTCTAAAATGCCGGCCATCTCGCGGAAGGACGTGTTGCCTGCACATGCGCGGATTCAATGAAGGCAGGCGGGGCAGTCTGAAGCCGGTTGCATGCGGCGAGGAGGCGTGTTCAGCCTGGCCTGCAGCGAGTGGGGCCCTCTTGGCTGATGCGTCGATTCAATGCCTGCGCTATGAGAGGTCGCGTCCGTGTCAGAGCAATCACTCCCTCCATTCCTTTTTTGTTTGGGTATAACAAAATCTCGTTTTCCATTCACATTTTATAAGTAAAATTCGTGGACAAACTTTGACCGAAAATACGATGGGGACTAGTAAACCAGGACGGAGGTAGTAGTTATGAATTCCATTTTTGTTCCATACCAATCGTTCTAAACACTAGTACTTACCCCACTAAAAATGATATTTTAAACATGGCTACTCGATCAGTGGCGACTGGCGAGCGACCGCCTCCAGGTCGTTCACCTATGGTCCCTACCATCAACTCCTATGGATCAAATCATCACGCGAGCTGGCCATTCCTACAAAGGTGCGCTACAGCACGTACCCAGTACCCGCGCATGCAGCAATCGTGCACCTAGGGTTTTAGGTTTTATTTGTTTACGGTGCCTTTACGTAACTCTCATGTGTGCGAGACAGTGAGAGACCGACTGCGTGCGTGCGCTTCTTCTCTTCGTATATGTACTCCACCGTTTGTCTGGTGTCCAAAAAATTATACATTAGTAATAAGTAGCAATGTGCCAATGCGTTGCCACACGATCAACGTAGATTAATACATATTCACCGATTTGATAGAAAAGAGTTTAGTTTTGAAATATGTATATCACAAAAAATATGTTATATTTCACTCAAAATATATTCCTTTAGCGGTTTTGATGAGATAAGGGAGGAATGTGGTTGGTTTCAAGATTGGAGAAGTGGTATATCTCTATCTCTACTCTTATAAAAAACAGAGTTGGTGATGATGGTGTGCCTGTCATCCTACAATATAGGCCGTCCGATTTATATCTGACGGATAGGAAGGAAACTATGGCAATTTTGCAAAAAGATACCCACACCCCTCTCCACATTTGCAAATAAGGCCTTCCCTCGTTCATCCTTTTCTCCCACAAGATAAACTACTCATACAAATGCATCTATATTCCGCGCAACGCATGGGCATCTTGCTAGTTATTGCAAAAATCTCATGTGTGTGTGAGAGAGAGGGAGAGAGGAGGAGGATGGAGTGCGTGTGTGACAAAGACAAAGAGTGTGTGTGTGAGAGGTATCACCAAAAAATGAGGCGATAGTGTGTGTGTGCATAATCGAGGGGGCGTGTCTCAAGAAGGGACGAAAAATCTACATAGTTTCTTCCGCAAAAAAATAAAAATCTACATAGATACAAGAAGCGCGAGAGAGACATGTACGAGATAGTGGAAGCAAGAGTGTACAGGTGTATAAACCTATCTGGAGGCTAGTCGATCAATGTTTGTGAGAGAAATACGAGTCGGCGGTGCGAAAGTGAGAGTTTTGTGTGTGTGAGAGAGAGACACGGTAGTCGGGAAGGGGAGTGGAAGCAGGAGTTGTGTGTGTGTGAGAGAGAGAGAGAATGGGGGGGGGAGTTTGTCTGATCGGCAAACAAATGAATAATGTCAGTTTTATAACTGAGATGAAGATGAAAAGGAGACCGCAACAAATGTTGTGTGTGCGGGAGAGAGTAATTTTAGTAGTATGAGTCATATCTAGAGAGATATAGGGTGCGTGAGAGAACCCTAGAGAGAAAGACAAAGTGAAAGACGAGTGAGTGTGTGTGTGGCGGTGAAAAAGAAAGCTTAGGTACCTAGTGATACCAGAGAACGATAGAGACGTGAGAGATAATGAAAACCATGTAATGTATAATGATAGGGAGAGTGTGACACTTCTCAAGGGAGACGTCGAGAGACCATGTTTGCGAAAATAGGAGAAACATGAAGTGAGCGTGCGGGTGAGCTGGAGAAAAGAGAGTGATAGCTACATGAAGGAGCATGCGAGAGAGATGGGCGTGAAAGGAGATTCAAATATTTAGTTGCATGTAAAGAAAATGTCAACATAAAAGGGATTCAAATATTTGAATTCGAGATGATGATACATGTAATTCATACTCGAACCAAAATTGATCTATCAAACATGCATACTCATATGAATTCATGTGCATCTATGTTATTTAACATGTCGATATTACTGATCCATACATTTTAGTAGAACATAATTTGGTTTAAAACTTTTGAATTCAACCTTATGATTTTGAGATCATTGTATTTGTAAATCATGTTATATATATAAAGGAGCAGAATTCTTTGTTGTGCTTTTGAAAGTATATATAAAAATGATGTATATAGAATTTTATTCCAATCGAAAATGGATCCTGCCCGAACAAAAATAGAATACAAACTGGATTCGAATTGAGTTGGCACAGTAAACGTGCACTCTTTCTCTGCAAAAATTTGAACGAAGCGGGGAAAATTGCAGTAACCGCCCGAATACAAAATCTGCGAGATGGAAATTACTGCCTATCCCTGACATGCAAAGCCTATCGGCTCGATTTCTATAGGTTTCGATAGGGGTAGGTTTCTAATTTCACTCAAGCGTGACAGAACCGCCTCTCACCCGCATTCATACACGGTGGGCACCAAAACACAGTGTCTCCTCACCCGAAATATCCTCCCTCCCCATTCATACACGGTGGGCGCCAAAACAAACTCTCGTTGGCCGAAATCTTCATCGGCATATATTTGGTGTGTGCGAGATTACCGTCCTATCCCCAATCGACTAATATTGCTGTGATGTAGGAAATTTTAAACGGGGGCTAAGTTTGTAAACTTCCTCGCATTTGAGACAAGCGCACCCTAAAGACATGGTTCCCCCTTCGTCTCTCCCTCCATTTCCCCATTCGTACTCCAGGGGCGCCAAAACACCCTCTCCACCCCAACCTCCTTCCTCCGCCACCCCATCCACCGCCGTCCTCCTCCACCATGCCGGAGCTGATACCTCGACGCCGTCGTCCATTACAAGAGATCGACCTCTCTCATCCACGGCTTCGGACCAAGATCCTTGCATCCCGTCCTCTCGCTTCATCCCTGCCATCGTTGTCACGCCCAATATGCGATACTATCCTCAAGAGACTCGAAGGCCCCACCAAGGATAGAACCGCATATTTAAACGCTTTTGCAAGGTGGATATCATTACATCAACATTACATAATAATTGGGGATACATACAAGGCATACAAATGCCGCAAGAATACATCAATACATAAGATCAACATCCGACTACGGATGAAACATAAACAGAAACCCAAACAACATCCACCCTGCTAGCCCAGGCTGCCAACCTGGAACCTATCCCCTGATCGAAGAAGAAGCAGAAGGAGAACTCCAAAACCAGTAAACATCGCTCTCGCGTCATGATCATCGCAAAACCTGTACCTGCAACTGGTGGTGTAGTAATCTGTGAGCCACGAGGACTCAGCAACCCCATTACCATGGGTATCAAGACTAGCAAAGCTTAATAGGAAAGGAAGGGGTAAAGTGGTGAGGTTGCAGCAGCGACTAAGCAATGTATGGTGGCTATCTTACGCAAATAAGAGCGAGAAGAGAAGCAATGGAACGGTCGTGAAACTAACAATGATCAAGAAGTGATCCTGAACTCCTACTTACGGCAAACATAACCCAGAAACCGTGTTCACTTCCCGGACTCCGCCGAGAAGAGACCATCACGGCTACACACGCGGTTGATGCGTTTTAATTAAGGTCAAGTGTCAAGTTATCTACAACCGGATATTAACAAATTCCCATCTGCCACATAACCGCGGGCACGGCTTTCGAAAGATAATACCCTGCAGGGGTGTCCCAACTTAACCCATTATAAGCTCTCACGGTCAACGAAGGATATTCCTTCTCCCGGGAAGACCCGATCAGTCTCGAAATCCCGGCTACAAGACATTTCAACAATGGTAAAACAAAACCAGCAAAGCCGCCCGATGCGCCGACATCCCGATAGGAGCTGCACATATCTCGTTCTCATGGCAACACCGGATGAGACATCCTACGAGTAAAACCAGACCTCGAGTTTCCACGAGGTGGCCCCGCAGTCTACTCAGTTCGGACCAACACTTAGAGAAGCACTGGCCCGGGGGGGTTAAAATAAGATGACCCTCGAGAGAGCGACTCCCTAGGGAAAAGAAATAGGCTGGACAAATAGTAAAACCAAGGTTGGGCCTTGCTGGAAGAGTTTTATTCAAGGCGAACTGTCAAGGGGGTCCCATAAATCACCCAACCGTGTAAGGAACGCAAAATCCGGGAACATAACACCGGTATGACGGAAACTAGGGCGGCAAGAGTGGAACAAAACACCAGGCATAAGGCCGAGCCTTCCACCCTTTACCAAATATATAGATGCATTAATAATATAAGAGATATTGTGATATCCCAACATAAACATAGTCCAACATGGAGCAATCTTCATCTTCACCTGCAACTAGCAACGCTATAAGAGGGGCTGAGCAAAGTGGTAACATAGCCAAACAATGGTTTGCTAGGAAGGGTGACAAAGGTTAGAGGTTCATGGCAATTTGGGAGGCTAGAGGAGCAAACGAATGGGTAGCGCAGCAAAGCGATAGAACGAAGCAACTAGCATAGCAATGATAGTAATGAGATCCAAGGTGACGGTCATCTTGCCTGAAATCCCGCTAGGAAGAAGAACGAATCCATGAAGAAGATGAAGCCACGAAGACGAACGAATCCTCACGATCGCAACGACACGGGAACTATCGAGAAGAAGCACACAACAAGGTAAACACACCACACATGAACAAGGCATGATGCTCAACCCAGAATGATGCATGTCAAGGCAATATGAGGCTACACACGGCAAGAAATGATGCATATAAGAACAACACACCAAGGCAAGTTTAAATGAGGCCGGAAACACCACATAACAATTCCGGTAAGTCCTCATATGCAAATTTTGAAATTGGTACAGAACTGAATAAGCATTAAGTTGAAGTTGTTAAACAGCAAGTTAAAGAGCACCATGATGATCTACACGAAATTCTAGTCAAGTTACATATAAAGTTCATTTGATTCGGAGCTACGGTCTAGAAGATATGAGCAAAACAAGATAAGCATGGCATTGATGCAAAATGCATACAAACATCAAGCAAACACCTCAACACAAGGATGCAATATGATAATATGAAACTACATGCCAAACTAAGCAAGTTTCATATAGAGCATGCTCAAAACGGAGCAACGGTGCAACACATACACTCCAAACAAGACATAGCAACAATCTGTCCAAAACAGCAACTAGGCATCTAGCAAGCATCAAAACAATATTCTACAGCAACTCAACATGAAAAAAAGGCATGGACATGATGTACAGGTAAAGCACAACAAAACATGAGCACTGAGCTATCTCCAGAAATCACTAGAACATGCTCAAAAGGACATGGCAAGATTGCAAATAATAACAGGTTCGCAGGCTTAGTGAAATTACTGGGCATGGCAGAAATAACATCAGGTTGCAATGTTCAGAGCACGAAATCGACATGCTACAGGAACTTAACATGGCAAAAAAAGGCATGTCATGAATCCACTCAAAGCATATAACAAAAGTCCCTTAATGACCATAAGCCAAAAAGGACCAGAAGATGTGATGGCAAGCATGTAAACATAGCAAGTTTCGTTATCAGGTTTCAGACTTAGCAGAAAACAGAGCATGGCAGAAATAATAATATGTAGGCCTCTTTGTGAGCTTGATGCACTCACTACAGAGCAATGCATGACAAAACAAGCATACCTACAGCAATATGGCATGTTTATGAAGCTAACCATGGCAAGATTAAATACATAGCATGCATGGATCAACTACAATAAGCTTGGCAAAATTGCATATCATGATAAGAATCTGCCAGAAATATTTTGTAGCAAACGTAGAGCAAGATTGAGTCATGCTAGGGCACTCCATAATTGCAAACAATTGCAGGAACGGATCAACTACAACTATATCTACAAAACATCCTTACTGAATATCTCCAAAATATGCATGGATCTCTCTGTAACATCAAGTTTACATGGCAACAAAATTACAGCAGACAAGGACTTAGAGAAATCACTTTCTGAAATCAGAAACATTACGGAGCCTACTTTGCATGCTTGTGCTAGTCACCACAGAGATCACAAAAATACATGGACTACACCACTGGAAATATGGCATGGCATACTTCAAAACACATGTAAAGCTCATGCCCAAAAGATGCACAGATTAAATGATACAAAAATGACAAATCTCCAAGTTCTGCTAAGAACCAGAGAATAACAGCAACTATCCCTCTTCCAACAGAGATTTGGGCATCAAGATGACCTCTAATGAACATGGTGCAATTGAACAAAATGAAGAGCATCACGAGGCGAACAATTCCACATATTACACGCGCGAATCGGATCTACATGCAAGAAGTTACACACAGTTGAACATGCACACATATTAACAAAAACTGGGGACTTCGAGATATTTCGACCTCGAGGGGGGGGGGGGGGGGGGACGAAGTCAACGCTTCGTCGATCTGGATCGGGCGTCGGCTCGAGGGCAGAGGCGGCGATGCTCCGGCGGGGAGCTCGCCGGACGGCGCGGGGGCAGTGCGCTGACGGTGGAGGGCGGCGGCGCCAGTAGGCTGGGGCGGCGGCGCGGGAGCTCGGGAGGCGCGCCGGCGCTCCGGCGAGGGAGCTCGGGAGGCGCGGCGGCGCTCCGGCGAGGCCCGGGCGGCAGGCGGAGGAGGCGAAGGCGGCAGGGCGGCGAGGCTCCGGCGTGACGGCGCTCGGGCAGAGGCGGGCGCGTCGGGCGGCGGCGGCGACTCGGGCCCGCGCGGGCCCCGGATGGGCTCCGCGGGCCGCGGCGGCGGAGGAGAGAGAGAGGCCCGACGGGGCTGACGTGGCGCCTCCGGATTGGCCGGGAGCGGCGGCGCGGACGTCCGGCGGCGGGTCGGACATGTCCGGCGCGGAGAGGGGAGGATTTTAGGGTTCATCTGCGCGAAAATCTCGGGAGAGACACACAAATATAGGTAGGGGGAGCTAGGAGAGTCCAAATGAGGAGCGGTTTTCGCCCACGCGATCGTGATCAAACGACCGAGAGCATGGCGGAGACTTAGAGGGGTTTTGGGGCTGTTTGAAAGGGGGTTTTGCTGCAATGCCAAAACGGACTTCCCGGTTACCCGGTTAACCGTTGGAGTACGAAACGACGTCCAAATGGAACGAAACTTGACCGGTGGTTTCCGGGTGGTATACTAGGACCACTTGACAAGCCTCGGTCCATTTCGAGAAAGTTTGACACCCGCACATGAAAGAAAACAAGAGGGGTGCACCGGGGGAGATAGGAGCACCGGATTGCAAAACGAACAACGGGGAAAATGCTCGGATGCTCGAGACGAACTCGTATGCGAATGCAATGCACATGATAACATGATATGAAAAGCAGATGATGACATGGAAAAATGCAACACGCAAACAAATGACATGGCAACGACAGCGAATAACTGGCCGACACCTGGCGTATCGGATCCGGGGCGTTACAATCGTCCACCTTGCCGGCACCGCTCCTACGACCGTCTCGTCCACCGTGCCCAGATATTTCCCCCGCCGCCACCGTCTACGCTCCTAGATCTGCTTCCACGCCGCTGACAGCCATCGCTACTTCAACACCGTCTAATTCTCAGTAGATGCATACACGGTGCCGCACCAGAGGTGGTACTCTTTCGTATCTGCTCAACTTATTTATCGCAACAAGAAAATAGATCGCCACTACCTTACCGTGATTTCTTGTCCATCACTTACTTGTTAGTTGAAAGCAAACATTGGTTGCGAAGTTGCCTTTGTCCGGTTTGCACCTTGAGATCCGCCATGGCACGCTCTACACTATACTCGCAATGCTTATGGTTTTCCCCTTTTATATTCCACACTACTTAAATGACAGTAGACTAAATTTCAAAATTGGGTCAGTCGATTTTTGAGAGCTCGCCGGAGTTCGCCGGTGGGAAGGAAGGGGCTCGGGTGGGGATGGTGGTTGTGGGGTGCGGTGGCCTGGTGGTGACGGGGCCTCGCCGAACAAAGAAAACTCGACGCGGGTGGGGTGGTTCATGCCATATTTTCTTATATTTTCATAAAGTATAAGAAAATGTGTGGGGTGTGGGGGTGGCGGAGGAACACAGGAGGTGGGGCCGTTTAGGATAGGGCGGGGGGGGGGGGGTCGTGGCCTGTGGTTCAGCCGGCGGCCCATGCGGTGTTCTGTTGGGGAAGAATCAGAGACGAGGAATAAGAAGGGTTAGGAGACGTAGGATCTTTGTCCAACCGCCTGAAATGGTCGACTGACCCAAATGACGAAACTCACACGACTTGTATGCAGACATTCCTTTATATTCAGTACCATCATCGTAGCTGCTTAGCACTGCTCCTCAATCCATCAAGCTAAACAACGTGCCACTCATAATTCCAAACTTGTTGCTCAAATATGAATCTTATATGATGCTGATATTACTAAAACAGATAACGTTTAATTGGTCAGCTAATGTTCCTACTTTACTTTCGAAAAGCACGTGCACCACATATAGAGAGACAGCAGGGAGTTGCATTCTTAATGCGCTCTTGTTCATCATGTGTGGGCACTGCGCAACGAACATTTTATTATCCAAAATCTGCTTGATCTTCTTTAGCATGTTCCTCTTCTATTCTTCTTTAATAAGTACTCTCTCCGTTCCTAAATACATGTCTTCGTATAGATTCCACCATGGACTACATATGGAGCGAAAAGAGTGAATCTACACTCTAAAATGTATCTGTATACATCTGGATGCGATCCATAGTGGAAATCTCTACAAAGACTTGTATTTTGGAACTGAGGGAGTATGATAGTAGTATAGTATGTTCCTTGTAGTGAAGAGGAGCAGGGACATTTGCAGTGCAGAGGTCTATTCGGTCGGTTGTGATGGACACTTTCAACTCTTTGGGCCTCTTTGATTCGTAGTATTTTGTAAGCATAGGAATAGGAATTGTAGTGGCCTACCCACTTGAATCCTATAAGATTAGCAAGGAAATGCGGGGAGCTGTGTCGCCTTTGAGCGTTCCACTGATATTAACAGTACCGCACCTTCAGTTGAAGAGAGCTGGTATCCGAAGCCTTTCTAGCCGTACCGGCAATAGTAGCCCATATTTTCCAGCAAGTTCCACTTTCCTGATTTTACTTGTGATGCTTACGATTTTCCCGTTATATCCACACTATGATCTATGTAGCTGCTTTATGTTGCACTAGCAGCAGTCCACTCTTGAAGCTAAACAACACACCAATCATAAGTCCAAAGCTTACTTCTTCAAATACGAATTGTGACATGATACTGATATTAGTTAACAGACACACATTTAATTGGTCAGCTAATGCTCCTACTTGTTTTCCAAATGAATGTGGTCACATATAGATAGACAGCATGAAATTGCATTTCTTTGGGCACTGTGATTCATCATGAGTGGGCAACCAGCATTCTATACAAAGAAGCAGAACCTCAAGAATATGCTTCCTCTTCTATTCTTTAACATGTTCCTCTTTTGTTATTCTGTATTTAGTACGTACAGTATGTTCCTTGTCAGAAAGGGGAGCAGGGACATCTGCAGTCAACAGCTGATAGAGCTGGCCTGTACGTGATCGATAGGCCTTCAATTAGTAGCGGCAATACAACACTGTATTTTCCAGCTAGTTCCACTTTCCCGATTTATATATGCTGGTCATGGCCTACCCCTTTTATGTACACTACGATCTGCCTAGTTGCTGTGTGCTCTTGTTATCATGGTTTAGCAATAAACTCTCTACATAGTATAGATTATGAACCTATCATCTGCCAACTATCCTTACTTCTGGAGCCTATTTTTGTGTACTTGTGCCAGATTATATTAATGCACGCACCATATTACAGCACACATGGACTCTCTTATCAGAATCCAGTGATAGCACACAAGGGTTTACAGGGAGCCCCTATATTAGAATATCCTCTGCATTACAAAGATAATCTCACTACTATTTATGTTTTCATGCTTCTCAGATATTATACGTAATCATAGTGAATATCAGAATCCGCGCATCAGAAGAATATTATGGAACACTGCAACGACTTACAAAATTGGCACCAAGGCATTGAGTGCCATTCTGGATGCAATGAAACTCATATGCTCCCCACCAGCAGATTCCTGTTTAAAATATGATCCTAATGACTATTCTGACCTCGAGGAGTCGAAGGCAGATGGCCTGTCCTATTCACCCATCAAGGTGCATGTTCTAATTTGGCAAGGTTTTATTGATTGCACGTATCTTCCATAAGGTGTCTTGCATTTCTTCTACTTTGTTGCACCGCCATCTGCTTAGTTTACTCATCATATATGTCAAGATGCCATGCCCATCCATTATCAATACATATTCCATCTGTCATCATACCATGTTTTTCCACTCAAATGATGTTCTTGTGCATCAGACATCAAAAATGAAGAGGGTGATTGCCGAACCTGAAGGAGGACCAGCAAAGTCCTTAAAAAATGTGGTGGTGCCGGAGAAATCAAACAACACCCCACTTATATTGGCTCTACAACCAGTGACACAAAACGTAGGACCGACTCCAGCAGACTGTACCCATACTTCACTGGCCATAACACTAGCCCCAACACACAGGACCCGCACTCCAGCAAAAGGTATGCTGATTTCAGTTGCCATAGCACTAGTGGTACCATAAAAAATCCCACTCCAGCAAAAAGTACAGCAAGTCCACCGGCCGAAGACCTATCCCAACTGCAAAGACGGCCAATTCCTGCAGATTGGAACCCCATTCCAGTTATTCCCAGTTTAAAAGACAATGCTTTCAATGTTGTTAGGGACTACGTGCATATATTCCCATCATGGGAAGATTATAGTGAAGACAAACACCATTTTCACATCTTCCTGTCCCACTTACGTGTAAGTGCTATTATTCATGGTGATTATTTTCCTATTTTCTGCTGATTGAACACATCAGTGATTTACATTACGTTGTTGTAAGTAGGCGATGGTCAATCTAGATAGTCATGACAAGCAAAGCTTGCTTGCGCTTTTCAAGGAAGCATTGCAGCAGGATCGGTGTTACCTGAGGAAATCACACTTTGATGGCAAGTCTATAAACGAATTTCCGGTGAAGTCTCCTGTGCTAAATTTAGAAGACATTGAATGGAAAAACCCTGTTATGCACTGGTCTCGTTCCCAGGATGAGGTATTGTCTATGATATCACATGACAATTTGAACTTCTACTTTTTCGCATGTGCCTTATGGATCTCTTTTGCAGAAAATCTGCTCGAAGAAGAATTCCGGTTTGAAAAGGATGACAGGATATCGCAAATATGCTGCCCGCTGGTTTGCTCTTGTTAGTACCTGTTGTCCTGTATCACTGTACTTGCATTCATAACTGTTTCATTATGTGACAGCAGTATGCATGATAGCTTGCTTATCAATTGTTCGATCCAAATTATCTGACCTGTAAGAATGGTTACATTAGTGTAGAATATAAC
The DNA here is from genome assembly GCF_002575655.3 of Aegilops tauschii subsp. strangulata. Taxonomy (NCBI): domain Eukaryota; kingdom Viridiplantae; phylum Streptophyta; class Magnoliopsida; order Poales; family Poaceae; genus Aegilops; species Aegilops tauschii. The sequence goes on from NC_053037.3 coordinate 396,934,545, forward strand.
AAATGCCAATGAAAAAGTTTAGCTCTGCATTGTTCTTGTAAGTACCTGCTATCCTTTATCACTGTACTTATATTGACAGCTAGTTGTTCATGTACCATCACTCTGCAACTTATTTTCCTTTGCCCTCCATTTTCTACACATCAGATCTATATTTACTCTTACCATAAGGTTGGATAACACCGATGGTACCGAAGAAGTTTAGCTCTGCATTGCTCTTGGTTGTACCTTTTGCCTGTATCCCTATACTTACATTTATAGCTACTTGGTTATGTAGCATCACTTTTCATCATATCTTAAATATTCTCCATTTTTTCTTATATTATCACATCTATATTTACTCTTAACAAAATGTAGAATAAAGGCAATGCTTATGAAGAAGATTCTGTGGTAAACTTCTTGAATTGCCCCCCCCCCCCATCAGCATGGACAAGGTCTCTATAGAGCCGGTCTTCACCACTAATGTAAGTTTGTCCTTCTCAAGCCTTCAAACTTTGTTGTGTATATTTGGTTAGGCATGACTGCAACAGCTATTTATTTTTGGTGTTTGCATCCAATTGCATGTTTAAGGTTTATTATGTAGTTCATGAACAAAAGTTTTTCCTTCTCAATTTAAGTTTTCAGTTGTACAACCAAGTTCCTTCTTCATACCATGTAAATTAAACTATACAGAGCAAGTGATCTTATTTTGCACTGCATGTATGCTTCTGTTCTTGATCCATAATCCAGTGGTGTGGTGAACCTACCCACTACAGCACAATGTCATATTCTACAATGTCTTAACTATGAACAATGCCATATCATTTACTATTATTTAAACCGTCTCTTTATTTGCCAATCTGAAATGGGATAAATTGACAGCACACTAACCATTGATACTTATGAGTTCTCGATCTGTAATCCAGTGGTGTCGTGAAGCTACCAACTCCTTCACAATGTCATTTCCTGGCATGTCTTAACCTGACCAATACCATATTGTGTTAATGCTATTTTAAACTGTGTCACTTTATTCACCAATAAGAAATGTGATGAATTGTCAGCACTGATACTTATATGTGCAAAACCTGTCATCTGTCTGCTTGTTTCTCTTTCAGAGCGAGGAGGATATAAGCGTCAAACAAGCACAGTCTCATCAGCTTGCTCAGCTGCTTGCGCTGCAGCTCCCGAGCAGGGCTAACCTTTCTTGAACTCTATTGAAGTGCTGTCGGTTTTGTATATTATCTTGTCGGCATGTTTATTTGCACTTGTGGCGATCTTTGATGCCTAGTGTATGTAATCTGCTGCCTGCTTGTGCTTTATTATCATAGTGGCGAACTTTGATGCCCAGTGGATGTAATATGTCATAATTTCTTTATTGTATAGTCTAGGTTTTTTCTTATTCACGATGTTGCAGTTATTTTACTGTACATATATCCTGTCTTCGCTCCATGAAAAGTAAACCGGCCAAACCGTAAAATTACGATACATAATCGGGTTGTCATGCAAATCACTATGTATGGGCCGCATCATGGTCTCAGTCATCTAGGTTCGTTAACATGCCTAAATGTAAACTGGCCCACTAGTAGTATCGGGCCTTTAATAGGCCGAGTAAACCGTCGGCCCTATTTTCGCAAGAAAATTCAATGGGCTTTTAGTAGGCTAAAAAGTAGGTTGGGCCAGAAACGTGTCGAACAGCTCACGTGCCGACATCAGGCCGAAATAGACCCCGGCCCATGATTGTGCCAATCACATTGCGGGTCGTTAATAGGCCAAAATTGTCTCGGTCCTTGTTTGGCCCAATCAGATTATCGGCTGTGAGCAGGCCGGATGCAAAGCGGGCCATAGTTAGGCCTAACTATATGACGGGATTTTAACAGGCCGAAATAAGTATAGGGCCGAAATGTTAAACGGGCCATCAACCGACCGAAACTAATATCCGGTCGTATTACTAAATGGGCCTTTAGCAAACAGAAATCCTAACCGGGCCTCAGGTGGGCCCAAAAGCACAGCGTCCAATTGACAGGCCAAATCTGATATGGGCCATAATTTAGCCCAAAGGCTCTTAAAGGGCCGGATCTGATATGGGCCGTAATATGGCCCAAAATGTGGTAGGCTATTAATGGGCCGGATCTCATATGGGCCCTTATTTGGCCCAAAACGTGGCAGGCTGTTAATGGACCGGATCAAATATGGGTCGACATTTGGCCCAAAACACGGCAGCCTGTTAACGGGTTGGCCCACTAGTGTCTTCAAAATCTTGTGGGCCTTTAGCTGGGTCGGGCTATTATGGTCTGCAAAATCTTGTGGGCCTTTAGCTGGGCTGGCCCATTACGGTCTCCAAAATCTTGTGGGCCTTTAACTGGGCCGACCCATTATGGTCTGCAAAATCTCGTGGGCCTTTAGCTGGGCCGCCCCATTATGGTCTGCAAAATCTTGTGGGCCTTTAGTTGGGCCGGCCCATTTAATATTTATGGCCACTTTTCGTCTGGTCCATGTGTCAACATATCATAGGCGCATCGCGCCCATTGGATGAGTGACATCTGTGCCAACGCGGAGCTGACACGTGGTTCCGTCGGCCAATGAGAATTTTACACGTGGAAAATCGCCATTGGTCGTGGCTGTTAGCAGGTTATGGGATACAAAACTGGACCCGATAGCTTAACGATGACCCGTTACGGTGGATGCCACGTGTCGGTTACCCTTGACGAAAGCACTTCGATGACACGCCATTTATCGTCATGGAAGTGGGCACTTCCATGATGATAATTTTGGTGATGTCATGGAACACTTCTACGCAGCACAGGTATGACTATCTTCATCCGGTCATAAAATCGTCATGGATGTACATGCATGACAAAAAACGTGACCTACTGTGACAAACACGTATCATCACGGAAGTGTATTTTTTTGTAGTGGCTCCAACCGACTTACGAGGAGGGCACAACCCACCACCACGCGCTTGGGCCCTAGGCCGCGCCGTGGTGTCTCATGGTGGCTGTGGGCCCCTGTTTGCGTTGATTCCACCTCCCAAAAATCACAAATATTCCAAAATAATTCGCCGTAAATTTTTATCGCGTTTGGACTTTGTTTGATATGGATATTCTGCGAAACACAAAACGTGCAACAAACAGGAACTCGCACTGGGCACTGGATCAATAGGTTAGTCTAATAAACCATATAAATTGTTGCCAAAAGTATGTGAAAGTTGTATAATATTGGCATGAACAATAAAAAATTATAGATATGACGGAGATGTATCAGCATCCTGAAGCTTAATTCCTGCTCGCCCTCGAGTAGGTAAATGATAAAAAAGATAATTTTTGACGTGGAATGCTACCTAGCATAATCTTGATCATATATCTAATCATGTCATGAATATTAAGACATGAATGATTCAAAGCAATAGTCTATAATTTGACATAAAGACATCAATACTCAGGCATCCCAACAGACAATCGTGTCTTTCAAAATATCAACGCTAAAGAAAGCTATCCCTACAAAATCATATGGTTTTGTCATGCTCTGTCTTCTTAACACAAAGTATTTATCATGCACAACCCCGATCATAAGCCGAGCAATTGGTTCATACTCCCTCCATTCCTTTATGTAAGGTGTATTATTTCTGGCACGGTGACCAAGGCACATAATTATACACATGTTAGGATGAAATTAACCTTGGCAAAATCATTGATTAGCAACAACTAAATCATTAGGCAAGGAAAGTAAGAGATAAACACAATCAGAAGAGAGATACTTTCCTTTTTCTCTTTACGAGAAAAGATGCATGCAATCAGGGGAGAGATACTCTTCTTTTATTAAAGGGGTAACGATGGAATTACGAGGAATTGGAAGAAATGCACTTTACATTGTGGAATTTTATCAAAAAAAATACACCTTATATAAAGGAATGGAGGGAGTACTTTTTAACGCGCTTCAGCTTTTTCAACCCTCCCGCAATACATGAGCGCAAGCCATGGATATAACACTATGGGTGGAATAGAGTATGATGATAGGGGTAAATATAGAGAAGACAAAAAGGTAATAAAGTCTCACATCGACATGGCTAACCAACGGGCTATGAAGATTCCCATCAATTGATATCAATGTGAGGAGTAGGGATTGCCATGCAACGAATGCACTAAGATCTATAAGTGTATGAAAGCTCAATATGCAAACTAAGTGGGCGTGCATCTAAATCTATAATGAGAAATTCCCACTAGTATATGAAAGTGACAACATAGGAAACTCTCTATATGAAAAACATGGTGCTACTTTGAAGCACAAGTGTGGAATTAGCATGCCCCTTCTCTCTTTTCTCTCTCTTTTTATTTTTTTCTTGGGCTCTTTTTGGCCTCACTTTTCTCTTTTTCCCTTTTTTTTTATATTTGTCCGGAGCCTCATCCTGACTTGTGGGGGAATCATAGTCTCCATCATCCTTTCCTCACTGGGACATGCTCTAATAATGAATAATGATGATCATCACACTTCTATTTACTTACAACTCAAAAGAAATAAAAATTACAACTCGATACCTAGAACAAAGTATGACTCTATATGAATGCCTCTTGCTGTGTACCAGGATGTGCAATGATCTAGCATAGCAGAGATATCAAAAAATGGACAAGCCATGGAAATATCATGCTAGCTGTCTTACGATCATGCAAAGCAATATGACAATGAATGCTCAAGTCATCAAAATGGAAGGGGTGGAAGTTGCATGGCAATATATCTCGGAATGGCTATGGAAAGGCCATAATAGGAAGGTATGGTGACTGTTTTGAGGAATATATAATAAGGCTTATGTGTGATAGAGTGTATCATATCACTTGGTTTGGATGCACCGACGAAGTTTGCATCGACTCTCGAGGTGAGAAAGGGCAATGCACGATACTAATAACCCAGAAGTATAGGGGATCACTACAGTTTTCGAGGGTAGAGTATTCAACCCAAACTTATTGATTCGACACAAGGGGAGCCAAAGAATATTCTCAAGTATTAGCAGCTGAGTTGTCAATTCAACCACACCTGAAAGACTTAATATCTGCATCAAAGTATTTAGTAGCAAAGTAGTATGGAAGTAACGGTAATGGTGGCAAAAGTAATCATACGTCTCCGTCGTATCTATAATTTTTGATTGTTTCATGCCAATATTATACAACTTTCACATGTTTTTGGCAACTTTTTATATGATTTATTGGACTAACCTAATGATCCAGTGCCCAGTGCCAGTTCCTGTTTTCTGCATGTTTTTTTGTATCGCGGAAAATCCATATCAAACGAAGTCCAAATACAATATAATTTCACGGAGAATTATTTTGGAATATATGTGACTTTTGGGAGTTGGAATCACCGCAAACGGAGGCCCACACAACCCACAAGACACCAGGGCGCGCCAGAGGCCCCTGGCGCGTGGTGGTGGGTTGTGCCCTCCTCGAACGTCGTTTGGAGCTCTACTTCGGGCGCAAGGAAGCTTATATCCGGAAAAAAATCGTGTTAAAATCTCAGCGCAATCGGAGTTACGGATCTCCCGGAATATAAGAAACGGTTTTCGGCCAGATCAGAAAACGCGAAACAGAAGAGAACAGAGAGGGAGATCCAATCGCGGAGGGCACCCGCCCCTCCGCCGCCATGGACGCCAAGGACCAGTGGGGGAACTCTCCTCCCATCTAGGGGGGAGGCCAAGGAAGAAGAAGAAGGAGTGGGCTCTCTCCCCCTCTCTCCTGGTGGCGCCGGAGTGCCGTCGGGGCAACGATTGTGACGACGATCTACATCAACAATCTTGCTACCATCAACACCAACTCTCTCCCCCTCTATGCAGAGGTGTAACACCTCTTCTCCCCGCTGTAATCTCTACTTAAACATGGTGCTCAACTCCATATATTATTTCCCAATGATCTATGGTTATCCTATGATGTTTGAGTAGATCCGTTTTGTCCTATGGGTTAATCGTGATCTTGGTTGGTATGATTGTATATTTTATTTATGGTGCTATCCTAGGGTGCCCTCCATCTCGCGCAAACGTGAGGGCCCCCGCTGTAGGGTGTTGCAATATGTTCATGATTTGCCTATGGTGGGTTGCGAGAGTGACAGAAGCTTAAACCCGAGTAGGTGGGTTATGGCGTATGGGAGTAAAGAGGACTTGATACTTAATGCTATGGTTGGGTTTCACGACCTTAATGATCTTTGGTAGTTGCAGATGCTTCCTAGGGGTCCGATCATAAGTGCATATGATCCAAGTAGAGAAAGAATGTTAGCTCATGCCTCTCCCTCATATAAAATTACAAGAATGATTACCGGTACTTGTTAGCGAATGCCTAGGGACAAATGACTTTCTTATTGACAACAGTTATCCACTTTAATTGCCTTGCAATTTATTCGTAGTTTTATTCTCGCAAAGTACTCGTAGTTTTATACTTGCAAAATAGTTTCATACTTGTTTTAGGTAAAGCAAACGTCAAGTGTGCGTAGAGTTGTATCGGTGGTCGATAGAACTTGAGGGAATATATGTTCTGCCTTTAGCTCCTCGTTGGGTTCGATACTCTTATTTATCGAAGAAGGCTACAAATGATCCCCTATACTTGTGGGTTATCAAGACCTTTTTTCTGGCGCCGATGCCAGGGAGTTATAGCGTGGGGTGAATATTCTCGTGTGTGCTTGTTTGCTTTATCACTAAGTAGTTTTTATTTCCTATTCTAAGTTGTTCTCTATCTTTAGTTATGGATATGGAACACGAAACACCAAAAAAATTAGTTGTACCTACTACTCATGGAGATGGGGAACCTCCTAAAACCCTCGATGCTTGTTATGTGAAAGATATTATGCACTACTTTGATAATCCTGAGAAAACCCAATTCAACTATATAATGGGAGTAACATTGGATCAACGTGAATACATTAGGGATTATCGCTTGACTCATAAAGGGAAATTGTTATGGGATCAAATTCATATATTGAAGTGGTATGCTTAGAATCTATGCTTGAGATATGATTATACTTGTTGCTCTAGGATGAATGCTCCACATCTCCCCTTCTCATGCAAATTTAATGATAATGAAACCTTGGCTTCTTATGTTAATGGTATATATGATTACTATGATGTGGAACGAATAGAAGAATTTGTTGCTTTTAAAGGTGCTTATGAAATTGAATCTTTGTTTAAGAAGTTTGAAAATTTTGATGATTAGTTTATAGACCTGAAAATCTTGCTATCCTAAAATATTGCTATTATAATTATAAATACAATTACGATATTGATGTATTTATTGAGAATAACTCCGCTGTCCAAGAAGATACTAACATTTTGCAGGAGTCTATGGAAGAAGAAATTGATGATACTGCGAGCTCATTGGATGAAAAAGATGATGAGGAGAGTGAAGAACAAAACGAGGAAGAGCGGATTAGCTACCCGTGCCCACCTTCTAATGAGAGTAACTCTTCAACTCATACATTATTTAATTTCCCTTCGTTCTTACCGAAGGATGAATGCCATGATAATTGCTATGATCCCGTTGATTCGTTTGAAATATCCCTTTTTGATGATGCTTGCTATGTTTGTAGCCAAGATGCCAATATGAATTGTGCTAATGAAGATGAACTTGCTATAGTTCCTTATGTTAAGAATGAAATTGTTGCTATTGCACCCACACATGATAGTCCTATTATCTTTTTGAATTGTCCCAACTACACTATATCGGAGAAGTTTGCTCTTGTTAAGGATTATATTGATGGGTTGCCTTTTACCGTTGCACACGATGATGAATATAATATGCATGTGCTTGCTGCTCCTACTTGCAATTATTATGATAGAGGAACTACATCTCCGCCTCTCTATGTTTCCAACACGATAAAATTGCAAGGAACTGCTTATGCTATGTATTGGCCTTTACTTGATGTTCATGAATTATTCTTGTATGACATGCCGATGCATAGAAAGAGAGTTAGACTTCGTCATTGCTTGATATATGTTGCTTTGTGCTCACTACTAAATGCTAAATCATTGTTGATTCCAATTGGCTTTGATATACCTTGGGATCCTGGTGGATCCATTACTTGAGCACTTTATGCCTAGCTTAATGGCTTTAAAGAAAGAGATGCTAGGGAGACAACCCGGAAGTTTTAGAGAGTCATTTATTTCTGTTGAGTGCTTTTATATAGTTTAAAAACAAAAATATATAGGGGGAATCTTAAAACTTCACAAAAAGAAAAGCGAAAGTGAGAGATACGAGCATTGTGAAAGTGGGGGACGTCCTTGAACTTTGTTCATGCTCATGGAAACTTTGTGAATCTTAATTGCAGAAACTTTTCAACAAAAATAATTATCCCCTTGTACAATTCCATGGTATTATAAAAAGAACGTGCCAAGGTTTGCCTTTAAGATGATTAGATTGCTTGTGGGTATGTGCGGTGCAGAAACAGAAACTTTGGTTGTAGCGCGTGAATTTTCATTTTTTTACTGGAACGTCAAACGATTCTGAAATTTTTTGCACAGTCTTGTTATACAATTTTTTTACGTTGTCCTAAGTTTTCAGAATTTTTGGAGTACCATAAGTATGGTAGATGTTCAGATTGTTACAGACTGTCCTGTTTAAGAACGATTCTGTTTTTGATGCATTGCTTTGCTTGTTTTGATGAAACTATCTATTCCATCAGTGGTATAAGCCATGGAAAAGTTATATTACAGTAGCTACAATGCAAAAATAAAATATGAATTGCTTTGCAACAGTACTTGCCCTGTTTGATTTAGCTTTTATCGACGGATTCTGCTGCCGTGCAGCAGAATCTGAACCAAAGGGCGAACCCAGCAGAATCCGATTCAAGAAATCCGCTGCCAAAATCTGAACCAAAAGCGGAAGCAGCCTAGGACGTGCTTTCCAAAATCTGATTCCGCTGCGGGCCAAAATCTGAAAAAGCTGTATCAGCTAGTTTGCCAAATGACCTACATCTTTTTTACATCAGATTTTCCACAGTTGTTTTTCCACAGCTGCTTTTAGAAATCAACAGCCGAACAAAACAGGGCCTTAGAGTAGTGATTTGCTTTATTAAACTAACAGATCTTACCGAGCTTCCTGTTGAGTTTTGTGTGGATGAAGTGTTCAAAGATCGAGGAGGTCTCGATGTGAGGAGGAGGAGAGGCAAGAGCTCAAGCTTGGGGATGCGCAAGGCACCCCAAGTAAATATTCAAGGAGACTCAAGCATCTAAGCTTTGGGATGCCCCGGATGGCATCCCATCTTTCTTCAACAAGTATCGGTATGTTTTAATTTTCGTTTCGTTCATAGATATGTGCAAATCTTGGAGCATCTTTTGCATTTAGTTTTTCCCTTTTTCTTTTATGCACCATGCTGGTATGAGATAGTCCATGTTTGATTTTTGAATGCTCATTGCACGTCACTTATATCTTTTGAGTATGGCTTTATAGAATGCTTCATGTGCTTCACTTATATCATTTGAAGTTTGGATTGCCTATTTCTCTTCACATAGAAAACCGTTGTTTGAAGAATGCACTGTTGCTTCACTTATATTTGTTAGAGCATGACCTTATTGTAACATCCCAAATTTTCAATTTGGAAAGTTATACATAGATCATTCATGCATATTATATTTTATTGCATATTCGTTTCGTGATCCTCGAAATTCTAAGCAACTCAAGGACCCTCGGAGAGAGTTGGGGCTTTCACTATTTTCATATTTGAATTTTATCAAATATCGAAACGAGGATCAATTTGTTTTATTATTTTTCTCTTAGAAAATATTTCATATAAAAAATATATGAAAGGGGATAATATGACTTCCCCAAAAACAATGAAATATTGGAGGAAAAATATTAAAAACAAATAAATATTTTATTTGGGATTTTATCACTACTTTATTTGCATAGGAAAAATTCGCGTTTTACAAAATTGCATTTTAGGCCCAAATAAATGTTCACCCTATCCGGTAGATTTTTAGAGGACAGGTAAAATTTATTTCGGGATTTTTGGCGTCGGTTTAGTATTTATTTTTGGCGTTTTTCTGCGCAGAATTTATTTTAAAAAAAGTTTTTCCGCCGGACCGAACTGGGCCGAGGCCCAGTTGGCCAGCCGCGCCAGCCCACCCCTCGCCCCGACCGACTCCGACCAGAGTCCGGCCGGCGCAGGCCGCCGCCTCGCCCGGCCCTTTAAAGGCCGAGCCGGCCCCGCCTCGACCCCCACACCACCACCGCCGCCCCGCCACCGCAGCTCCGCCCCGCGCCGCGCCGCCGCCGCAGCTCCTCCCGTGCCGCCGCCGCGCCAGCCGACGCCGCCGCCACCGACTTCGCCGGAGCCGCTGCCGTTTTTTTTCTCTCGTCGGTTTATTTCGGTTAACCCTGGATCTAGATCTGTTTTTTAATTCCGGTTTATTCTTTTAGATAGGTTTTCCCGTCGGTTTATTTATTTAGCGAACGCCTGTTCGTTCATTCGCTTTAACGAACGGTTTTCACCCGTTACCCGCAGACAGCGAACGTTCATTCGTTAGCCTGTTCGTCAGTTTTTCTTTTTCTCGGATTTTTCGCGATTATTCTCGATCGCGATTTCTGATCCGATTTTCGTTTTAGTTTAACTTTTTGCTCGTTTGTCAGAATCAGGCGATTCAAGCGCCTAGATCTTCCTCTCGAAGCCCTCTTTCTGTTTAACCAACTTGAACAAGATTTTGGTACTATAAAATTTGACTTTAGTCCAGATTTGTAAACGAATCTTGTTTCTTTCGCAGTTTGAGTTTCGTTGCTCCGTTTGATTTGATTTTTTGCAAACGGAGTTCTTAAGTTGAACTTTCTGGTTAGATCTTCTTATTTGAGTTTTACCCGTGCATCTTTGCCCGATTGCTTATGTATGCTATTGTCTGTTTGCGATAGAATTGGCGGAGTGCGAAGCGTGCTACTACGAGTCTCTAGGTTTTGCGGATCATCAGCAAGGCAAGTAACACTTTGATCATATCCCGTTATTACCCAGTTTTTATGCATTAGCTCCAATCCTCAAACACTGCATGATTAGGATGTGATTAACTTGTGGGTAATGGGAAGTAGTTGATGAGGTAGAACCTATTGCCCTGTTATAATCAAACCCTTGGGAGTTACTTCTACGTAATGTTTATATTTCTATGCTATGCTCGTAGACGTGGTTTGGGTGAGTGAATCCATGACAGATGTGAGATTGTTAATTAATGGTTCAACTTAAGGTGGCAACTTTAATACAGATCTGGGTGGATTGCTTGTCGGGCACCTGGAGAATCCAGTGTTGTCCTAGGATATCCCGGAGTACCCGTGTGATAATCCTAAGGTCCACCACCCAGGCTCAAAGGGAACTGAGATATTTCATGCTAGAAACTTCCGTGTGCAACCACAAGCTATTATGGGCTCTAGCATAGTTGAGTAAGTTGCATGACCTCTTCCAGTGGTAGGTTAGCAGATGTAGAGGGATGTAGGTTGGTACTGTCTACCTGGGGTTAGAGTTAATGCTTCTGAAAGACTGTGTCTCGGTCATGTGTTTCTCAAACACCATGTAGTACGAGAAATCCAATGGAGGCGATCGAGTCTTGTGGGGAAAAGTGCGCAAACCTCTGCAGAGTGTACAATCTAATCATGGTTAGCCGTGTCCCCGGTTATGGACATCTTGAGTATCTAGTACTTGGATTATCATATGTATCTCATCACTCTAATTTAATATTGTTGGGTTGATAATTACTTTTAATTGGGATTGAGTTGGAGGAACCTTCTCAATGATGTTTCAACTACCATGATAGTTAAATAAAATCTATTCCTTTGATGTAGGGAAAAATTGGATTTTCGCAAAACTATAACCATAGAGCCTTTCCACCAGCCAAATATGCATGTAGTGATAGCATTATTCTGTTCTTGCTCTACTGTGTTATATTGCCAGCATATTCCATGTGCTGGCCCATTTTCGGGCTGCAACGTATTATGTTGCAGACTTTTCAGACGAGGAGTAAGGTTCGTTAGGTCGTTGCCGTGCAGCTCAGCTATGTCGTTGGACTTGATGGACTCACTTTATCTTCCAAGCCTTCCGCTGTTATCGTATTAGATGGCCTGATGCCATATTTATTGTAATAAGTTCTCTTTTGAGACATTCGATGTAATAAGTGTGTGATTGCTACTCTGTTATAAATCCTTCGAGTACTGTGTGTGTCAGCATTACCGATCTAGGGATGACACAGAAGCACAGAGACTTGACCGTTTGAGGTCGGGTCGCTACAAGATGGTATCAGAGCACACGCTGAGTGTAGGACATGACCACTAAGATAAGCCATAGGTCACTCTTCTCTACTCATTTCTGACTCCTCTCCATTTTCTACTCTTAGGATGGCGGATTCGAGGAACAAGTTTGCACAACCGGATGAAGACACACCCTTTGGACGACACTTGAAGGAAGTCACTAGGTACCTGAACATGAGAATACCAAGCTTCACCGGGACCTACAACACCAGTTTACCAGAAGAGGAGCGCTGGATGATTCGAGTTCAAGTTCCAGGAAGGACGTTCGCACCAATCACTGAGCCCATAGAGTTTTCCTTTGATGCACCAACCTGGAGTCTAGGCAAGAGCATGGCAGCCCACATTGCCATGGGACGTATTGGAGAAGTCTACAGCAGGGATCTCAAGGACACTATCTACCAGATATGTGGGCGCCGAGATGAGCAATGGGAGATGATCAGCACCAAGAAGGACAAATCCATTGCAGCTTTCATCCAGGAGTTAACCAGCACATTCGACGCCAGGAGAATCAGATGTGCGCAGACATGATAGATTTGAAGAAGGCGAAGACAAGGATCACCGAGCTGGAAGAAGAACTCAAGTCTACACGCGATGGATATGAGGAGGAAATTGCAACACTATTGGAGAAGAATGACGACCTGATAAAAAAGATCACAGTATTCATAAGAGACCCCGCGCCAGGAGGAGAGGACAACGATTCCACTTGCCCGGAGAACTACATCATCATCAACGACACCGACTTCGACCCCAGTGAAGATGACTTTGAAGACGAAGCTGGAGCAGACATCATGGAGTCGTCCACCGATCAAAATTTCTAGATGACCACCAAATGATTAGTAGTATTTCCCCCATGTATATAGTAGTAGTTTGAGCACTTTTAACGATAGTTCTAGACCGTTTGTATGCCCTTGCTTGATTGATTGAGTGATATGATTGTGTTTGTCTCATGTGCATATGGGTAGTGCTTTCTCACTAGACCCCTTTTCTATTCTAATCTCTCCCCTCTAAACCCATCAGATGCCTCCGAGACGTGACACCGGATTTGTCTTCCCACCGGAGATCACCCAATTGATCCAGCAGCAGAATGCCTTGATGCAAATATTAGTCCAGAACCAAGGCAACAACAACAACAACAACAACAACCCGCCTCTAGTTGACAACTTATCTCGCTTTTTGAGGTTGCAGCCGCCGGTGTTTTCCAGTAGCACCGAGCCTATAGTTGCTGATGATTGGCTACGCCGTATTGGAAGGGAGTTGACCACCGCAGGTTGCACAGATGCTGAGAAGGTGCGCTTTGCCGCACATCAATTGGATGGACCAGCAGCCTCATGGTGGGAGAATTATACGGCCACTTCCCCCATAGCCAACGTCACTTGGGATCAGTTTCAGCAAGCTTTCTGCACAACCCATGTCTCAACTGGAGCTATGAGCATGAAGAAGCGTGAGTTTCGCAACATATGCCAGGGGAACCGTACTGTAGCTCAGTACGTGGATGAGTTTAGCAAGTTATCTCGCTAGGCCCCTGACGATGTGGCCATAGATGCCGTGAAGCAGGAGAAGTTTATGCAAGGGATGAACGATGAGATGAGCATGTAGTTGATGGTGGCAACATTCAACAACTACCAGGAGTTGGTAGATAAGGCTCTTATGATTGAAGGGAAGCAGCAGCAGATCGAGAACCATAAGAGGAAGTATGGGCAAGGAAGATACAATTCTGGAGCTCAGCAGAAGCCTCGTCTAACACATAACTCGGGAGGACTTGTTCATAAACATGGAGGTCATAACCACAACGGAGGAAGTTCGCATAACCACAATGGTTCCAAGAATGGGACTGGGAACGGAACAAGCAACAATCAGAACCGCTCCAATCCAGCCACACCCGCCAAGAGAGACCTAAGTCACATTACTTGCTTCAAGTGCGGTAAGACTGGACACTATGCCACGGAGTGCCCTGAAGCGAAGAATGGAAATGGTAATGGGAGCGTTGGGAAGAAGCCCAATCCATTCAACAAAGGACAAGTGAACCACGTTAACGTGGAGGAGGTTGAAGGGCAGCCAGACGCAGTTATCGGTAAGTTTTTGGTTAAGTCTTTTACCGCCCTTGTTCTTTTTGATACTGGTGCATCACATTCATACATATCAAGGGGATTCGTGGATAAGTTTAAACTACCAACCCAAGCCCTTAGGACCCCTCTGTTAGTAAGTTCACCTGGAGCAGAGTATATGGCTAGCCGATGGTGCGACCGGATACCCTTAACCAGTGGTAGCCATGTTTTCCCGTCAGACCCAATAATTTTGGAGTCACAAGGATTGGATGTGATATTAGGCATGGACTGGATGTCAAAGTATGGGGGAAGCATTGACTGTGCTAGTAAGTCCATTTATCTCACCACCCTGGAGGGAAAAAGGATCAAGTATGTATACAGGCATGCGACAAGGAGAACCCAAGTAAATCCCCTCTCAGGAGTTGTTCAAGAAGAAGTGCTTGTTGTAAAGGACCAGATGTATTTCCAGAGGAATTACCAGGCATGCCGCCAGATCGGGACATCGAGTTTTTGATAGAACTGTTGCCAGGCACCGGGCCTATATGGAAGAGACCATACCGGATGCCCGCAAATGATCTGGAGGAGATTAAGAAGCAGATCAAGGAGTTATTGGAGAAAGGTTACATCCGACGAAGTTCATCACCGTGGGGAGCCCCAGTGCTCTTGGTTGAGAAGAAGGATGGATCATTGAGGATGGTTGTTGATTATTTGGCGTTGAATGAGGTGACGATCAAGAATAAATACCCACTGCCGATGATCAATGATTTGTTTGACCAGCTGCAAGGAGCTAAGGTGTTTTCGAAGATCGATCTGCGATCAGGATATCACCAGTTGAAGATCCGGGAGAAGGATATACCTAAAACCGCATTTACCACAAGGTACGGGTTATATGAGTATACGGTCATGTCATTTGGACTGACTAATGCCCCTGCCTATTTCATGAGCATGATGAACAAGGTGTTCATGGAATATTTGGATAAGTTTGTTGTGGTGTTCATTGATGATATACTGGTATACTCGAAGAATGAAGAGGAGCACAAGGAGCATTTGCATTTAGTTCTCAAGAAACTCGGGGAACATCAGTTGTATGCCAAGTTCAGCAAATGTGAGTTTTGGTTGAAGGAAGTTGGATTCCTTGGACATGTTATATCAGGAGAAGGTATAGTAGTAGACCCCACCAAGGTTCAGCCAGTCACTGAATGGTTGGCACCCACTTCAGTTAGCGAGATCCGCAATTTTCTTGGACTCGCAGGATACTATCGGAGATTCATTGAGAATTTTTCCAAGATTGCGAAGCCAATGATGGAGTTATTGAAGAAGGATACCAAATTTTAATGGACGGAAGAATGTGAGGAGAGTTTTCAGGAGTTAAAGAAATGTCTGACTACAGCCCCAGTGCTGATTCTGCCGGATATACGCAAGGATTTCCAAGTGTATTGTGACGCCTCTCGCTTAGGACTTGGAAGTGTGCTTATGCAGGACGGAAGAGTTGTTTCGTATGCCTCATGACAACTAAAACCGCACGAATTGAATTATGCCACGCATGATTTGGAGTTAGCATCTGTAGTGCATGCACCCAAGACTTGGAGACATTACCTTATTGGAAACCGTTGTGATGTGTACACTGATCATAAGAGTTTGAAGTACATTTTCACACAGAAGGAGCTGAACCTTAGGCAGAGGAGATGGTTGGAGCTTATAAAGGATTATGACATGAAGCTTCACTATCATCCAGGCAAGGCCAATGTCGTAGCAGACGCTTTGAGCCGGAAGAGTTATGCTAACACCCTCGTAAGCACAGGATTGCCAAAGGAGTTAGCAGAGGATCTCAGGGAACTTCGATTGGAGATTGTTCCTAGAGGTTTTATTGCAACAATGGAAGTTCAGTCTACATTGTTAGGAAAGATTCGAGAAGCTCAGAAGGATGACAGAGAGATTGTCGAGATAAAAGAGAGAATGAGCAAAGGAAAGGCCAAAGGTTTTTGTGAGGATGAGCACGACACCTTATGGTTTGAGGACCGTGTTTATGTGCCCAATAACACCGAGATCAGGAAGTTAATACTTCTGGAGGCTCATGACTCACCATACTCGATACACCCCGAAAACACCAAGATGTATTTGGATTTGAAGGAACGTTTCTGGTGGACTGGTATGAAGAAGGATATTGCCGAGTATGTAGCCGTATGTGATGTATGTCAGAGAGTGAAGGCAGAACATCAAAAGCCAGCAGGATTGTTACAGCCTATGCCGATACCCAAATGGAAGTGGGATAAGCTTGGCATGGGTTTCATCACCGGATTTCCCAGGACCAAATCAGGATATGATTCTATATGGGTAGTAGTGGATCGCTTGACCAAAGTGGCTCACTTTATCCCAGTGAAAACCACCTATACAAGTGCGAAGTTGGCCAAGATATACATGACCAGGATCGTATGTCTGCATGGAGTTCCAAGGACCATCGTATCAGATAGAGGAACACAGTGTACCTCAAAGTTTTGGCATCAACTGCACCAGACTTTGGGTACAAGGCTAGAGTTCAGTACAGCATTCCATCCGCAGACAGATGGACAGACCGAGAGAGTCAACCAGATTCTGGAGGATATGTTGAGAGCTTGTGCACTAGATTATGGATCTAGTTGGGATGACGATTTGCCCTACGCAGAGTTCTCATACAACAATAGCTATCAAGCCAGTTTGAAGATGTCACCGTTCGAAGCCCTGTATGGACGAAGGTGCAGAACACCGTTGATGTGGGATGAAGTTGGAGACCGACAGTTGTTTGGACCAGATTTGATCAAGGAGTCTGAAGAGAAGGTTAAGTTGATTCGAGATAGACTGAAGGTAGCTCAGTCCAGGCAGAAAAGTTATGCAGATTCGAAACGCAAGGAAGTAACCTATGAAATTGGAGGCAGAGCATATCTGCGAGTGTCACCTTTGCGAGGAGTGAAACGTTTTGGAGTTAAGGGAAAGTTAGCCCCGAGATTTGTAGGACCGTACCGAATTTTGGAACGTATGGGAGAGGTTGCCTACAAGTTGGACTTACCTAAAGGACTGTCAGGAGTTCATGATGTGTTTCATGTTTCACAGTTGAAGAAGTGTCATGCTGAGATGGCCGATATACCACTAAGAGATACAGTGCCCTTGGAAGCGATTCAGTTGGACAGTGATCTGACCTATGAGGAGAAGCCAGTCAGGATTCTTGAATTTGCCAGCCGAGTCACCTGCAGCAAGGTTATCAAGTTTTGCAAAGTTCAGTGGAGCCACCATACCGAGGATGAAACCACCTGGGAACGAGAGGATGATCTTTGCAAGGACCACCCACACCTATTTTCTAGCCAACCCGAATCTCAAGGGCGAGATACATCTTAAGGGGGGTAGGTTTGTAACATCCCAAACTTTCAATTTGGAATGTTATACATAGATCATTCATGCATATCATATTTTATTGCATATTCGTTTCGCGATCCTCGAAATTCTAAGCAACTCAAGGTCCCTCGGAGAGAGTTGGCGATTTCACTGTTTTCATATTTGAATTTTATCAAATATCGAAACGAGGATCAATTTGTTTTATTATTTTTCTCTCCAAAAATATTTCATATAAAAAAATATGAGAGGGGATAATATGACTTCCCCAAAAACAATGAAATATTGGAGGAAAAATATTAAAAACAAATAAATACTTTATTTGGGATTTTATTGCTATTTTATTTGCATAGGAAAAAATCACGTTTTTCAAAATTGCATCTTAGGTCCAAATAAATGTTCACCTTGTCCGGTAGATTTTTAGAGGACGGGGAAAATGTACTTCCGGATTTTTGGTGTCCGTTTAGTATTTATTTTCGGTGTTTTTCTGCGTGGAATTTATTTTTTTTAGAAAAAGTTTTTCTGCCGGACCGAACTGGGCCGAGGCCCAGTTGGCCAGCCGCGCCAGCCCAACCCTCGCCCCGACCGACTCCGACCGGAGTCCGGCCGGCGCACGCCGCCGCCGCCGAGTCCGGGGAGGATTTCTCCTGCCCTGGCCCCTTGTCCAAGCCGCCGCCTCGCCCGGCCCTTTAAAGGCCGAGCCGGCCCCGCCTCGACCCCCACACCACCACCGCCGCCAGCCCCGCCGCCGCGGCTCCGCGCCGCCCCGACGTCACAGCTCCGCCCGCACCGCCGGCGCCGTTTTTTTTCTCTCGTCGGTTTATTTCGGTAAACCCTAGATCTAGATCCGGGTTTTTTAAAAAAAATTCTGGTTTATTCTTTTAGATCGGTTTTTCCCGTCGGTTTATTTATTTAGCGAACGCCTGTTTGTTCGTTCGTTTTAATGAATGGTTTTCACCCGTTACCCGCAGACAGCGAACGTTCGTTCGTTAGCATGTTCGTCAGTTTTTCTTTTTCTCGGATTTTTCGCGATTATTCTCGATCGCGATTTCTGGTCCGATTTTCGTTTTAGTTTAACTTTTCGCTCATTTGTCGGAATCAGGCGATTCAAGTGCCTAGATCTTCGTCTCGAAGCCCTCTTTCTGTTTAACCAACTTGAACAAGATTTTGGTACTGTAAAATTTGAATTTAGTCCAGATTAGTAAACGAATCTTGTTTCTTTCGCAGTTTGAGTTTTGTTGCTCCGTTTGATTTGATTCTTTTTGCAAACCGGAGTTCTTAAGTTGAACTTTCTGGTTAGATCTTCTTATTTGAGTTTTACCCGTGCATCTTTGTTCTATTGCTTATGTATGCTATTGTCTGTTTGCGATAGAATTGGCGGAGTGCGAAGCGTGCTACTACGAGTCTCTAGGTTTTGCGGATCATCAGCAAGGCAAGTAACACTTTGATCATATCCCGTTATTACCCAGTTTTTATGCATTAGCTCCAATCCTCAAACACTGCATGATTAGGATGTGATTAACTTGTGGGTAATGGGAAGTAGTTGATGAGGTAGAACCTATTGCCCTGTTATAATCAAACCCTTGGGAGTTAGTTCTACATAACGCTTATATTGCTATGCTATGCTCGTAGACGTCGTTTGGGTGAGTGAATCCATGACAGATGTGAGATTGTTAATTAATGGTTCAACTTAAGGTGGCAACTTTAATACAGATGTGGGTGGATTGCTTGTCGGGCACCTGGAGAATCCAGTGTTGTCCTACGATATCCCGGAGTACCCATGTGATAATCCTAAGGTCCGCCACCCAGGCTCAAAGGGAAATGAGATATTTCATGCTAGAAACTTCCGTGTGCAGCCACAAGCTATTATGGGCTCTAGCATAGTTGAGTAAGTTGCATGACCTCTTCTAGTGGTAGGCTAGCAGATGTAGAGGGATGTAGGTTGGTACTGTCTACCTGGGGTTAGAGTTAATGCTTCTGAAAGACTGTGTCTCGGTCATCCGTTTCGCAAACACCATGTAGTGCGAGAAATCCAACGGAGGCGATCGAGTCTTGTGGGGAAAAGTGCGCAAACCTCTGCAGAGTGTACAATCTAATCATGGTTAGCCGTGTCCCCCGTTATGGACATCTTGAGTATCTAGTACTTGGATTATCATATGTATCTCATCACTCTAATTTAATATTGTTGGGTTGATAATTACTTTTAATTGGGATTGAGTTGGAGGAACCTTCTCAATGATGTTTCAACTACCATGATAGTTAAATAAAATCTATTCCTTTGATGTAGGGTAAAATTGGCTTTTCGCAAAACTATAACCATAGAGCCTTTCCACCAGCAAAATATGCATGTAGTGATAGCATTATTCTGTTCTTGCTCTACTGTGTTATATTGCCAGCATATTCCATGTGCTGACCCGTTTTCGGGCTGCAACGTATTATGTTGCAGACTTTTCAGACGAGGAGTAAGGTTCGTTAGGTCGTTGCCGTGCAGCTCAGCTATGCTGTTGGAGTTGATGGACTCACTTTATCTTCCAAGCCTTCCTCTATTATCGTATTAGATGGCCTTATGCCATATTTATTGTAATAAGTTCTCTTTTGAGACATTCGATGTAATAAGTGTGTGGTTGCTACTCTGTTATAAATCCTTCGAGTACTGTGTGTGTCAGCATTACCGATCCAGGGATGACACAGAAGCACAGAGACTTGACCGTTTGAGGTCGGGTCGCTACACTTATATAGAAAGAATTAAACTCTCATGCTTCACTTATATCTCCTACATAAAACTAATGGATCACTGAATATGATATGTTTGATTCCTTGCAATAGTTTTGCGATATAGAGATGGAATATGTGGGAGGTACTAGTAAACGGTTGTGGTTAGTAAGAATATTGGTGTTAAGGTTTGTGATTCCCGAAGCATGCACGTATAGTCTTTCGTTATGCTATGAAGTTGGAGCATGATTTATTATTGACTGTCTTCCTTATGAGTGGCGGTCGGGGACGAGCGATGGTCTTTTCCTACCAATCTATCCCCTAGGGGCATGTGTGGTAGTACTTTGCTTCGAGGGCTAATAAACTTTTGCAATAAGTATAAGAGTTCTTTATGACTAATATGAGTCCATGGATTATACGAACTCTTACCTTTTCGCAATTTGCTAGCCTCTACGGTACCGTGCATTACCCTTTCTCACCTCGAGACGTGCTGCAAACTTTGCCGGTGCATCCAAACCCCGTGATATGATACGCTCTATCACACATAAGCCTTATTATATCTTCCTCAAAACAGCCACCATACCTACCTATTATGGCTTTTCCATGGCCATTCCGAGATATATTGCTGTGCAACTTCCACCGCTTCCATTTGATGACTTGAGCATTCATTGTCATATTGCTTTGCATGATCATACAGCTGACATAGTAGTTGTGGCACAACCACCATTCATCATTTTTCATACATGTTACGCTAGATCATTGCCAGAGGCATTCATATAGAGTCATACTTTGTCATAGGTATCGAGTTGTAATTTTTCTTTCTTTTGAGTTATAAGTAAATAGAAGTGTGATGATCATCATTATTCATTTTTAGAGCAGTGCCCCAATGAGGAAAGGATGATGGAGACTATGATTCCCCCACAAGTCGGGATAAGACTCCGAACAATGAGAGAAAAGGGAAAAGAAAAAATAGAAAAAAAGAAAAAGAAAAAAAAAGAAAAAAAAAAGAGAGAAGGGGCATTGTTAGTATCCTTTACCACACTTGTGCTTCAAAGTAGCACCATGTTTTTCATATGGAGAGTCTCCTATGTTGTCACGTTCGTATACTAGTAGGAATTTTTCATTATTGGATTAGATGCACACCCACTTAGTTTTCATATTGAGCTTTCATACACTTATAGCTCTTAGTGCATTCGTTGCATGGCAATCCCTACTCCTCACGTTGATATCAATTGATGGGCATCTTCATAGCCCGTCGGTTAGCCGCGTCGATGTGAGACTTTCTTACTTTTTGTCTTCTTTATATTTACCCCTATCATCATACTCTATTCCACCCGTAGTGCTATATCCATGGCTTGCGCTCATGTATTTCGTGAGGGTTGAAAAAGTTGAAGCGCGTTAAAAAGTATGAACCAATTGCTCGGCTTGTCATCGAGGTTGTGCATGATTAATACTTTGTGTTTAGAAGATAGAGCATGATAAGACTATATGATTATGTAAGGATAGCTTTCTTTAGTGTTGATATTTTGAAAGACATGATTGTTTGTTGGGATGCCTGAGTATTGATGTTGTTATGTCAAATTATAAACTATTGCTTTGAATCACTTATGTCTTAATACTCATGCCATGACTAGATATATGATCAAGTTTATGTTAGGTAGCATTCCACATCAAAAATTATCTTTTTTTTATCATTTACCTACTCAAGGACGAGAAGGAATTAAGCTTGGGGATGCTGATACGTCTCCGTCGTGCCAATATTATACAATTTTCACATGTTTTTTGGCAACTTTTTATATGATTTATTGGACTGACCTATTGATCCAGCGCCCAGTGCCAGTTCCTGTTTTCTGCATGTTTTTGTATCACAGAAAATCCATATCAAACGAAGTCCAAATGCAATAAAATTCCACTGAGAATTATTTTGGAATATATGTGATTTTTGGGAGTTGGAATCACCACATACGGAAGCCCACACAACCCATAAGACACCAGGGCGTGCCAGAGGCCCCTGGTGCGTGGTGGTGGGTTGTGCCCTCCTCGAACGTCGGTTGGAGATCTACTTCGGGCGCAAGGAAGCTTATATCCAGAAAAAACAATCGTGTTAAAATCTCAGCGCAATCGGAGTTATGGATCTCCCGGAATATAAGAAATGGTTTTCGGCCAAATCAGAAAAACGCGAAACAGAAGAGAACATAGAGGGAGATCCAATCTCGGAGGGGCTCCCGCCCCTTCGCCGCCATGGAGACCAAGGACCATAGGGGGAACTCACCTCCCATCTAGGGGGGAGGCCAAGGAAGAAGAAGAAGAAGAAGGGGGCTCTCTCCCCCTCTCTCCCGGTGGCGCCGGAGTGCCGCCGGGGCAACGATCGTGACGGCGATCTACATCAACAATCTTGCTACTGTCAACAACAACTCTCTCCCCTCTATGAAGCGGTGTAACACCTCTTCTCCCCGCTGTAATATCTACTTAAACATGGTGCTCAACTCCATATATTATTTCCCAATGATCTATGGTTATCCTATGAGTTTGAGTAGATCCGTTTTGTCCTATGGGTTAATCGTGATCTTGGTTGGTATGATTGTATATTTTATTTATGGTGCTGTCCTATGGTGCCCTCCGTCTCGCGCAAACATGAGGGGCCCCCGCTTTAGGGTGTTACAATATGTTCATGATTTTCCTATGGTGGGTTGCGAGAGTGACAGAAGCTTAAACCTGAGTAGGTGGGTTATGGCGTATGGTAGTAAAGAGGACTTGATACTTAATGCTATGGTTGGGTTTCACGACCTTAATGATCTTTGGTAGTTGCAGATGCTTGCTAGGGGTCCAATCATAAGTGCATATGATCCAAGTAGAGAAAGTATGTTAGCTCATGCCTCTCCCTCATATAAAATTACAAGAATGATTATCGGTACTTGTTAGTGATTGCCTAGGGACAATTGACTTTCTTATTGACAAAAGCTATCCACTTTTATTGCCTTGCAATTTATTCGTAGTTTTATCCTCGCAAAGTACTCGTAGTTTTATTCTTGTAAAATAGTTCCATACTTGTTTTAGGTAAAGCAAACGTCAAGTGTGCGTAGAGTTGTATCGGTGGTCGATAGAACTTGAGGGAATGTTTGTTCTGCCTTTAGCTCCTCGTTGGGTTCGACACTCTTATTTATCGAAGAAGGCTACAAACGATCCCCTATACTTATGGGTTATCAAGAAGTAACAGTAGGAGTTTTGTAGCAATCGTAACAGTGGCAACGGAAAAGTAACTTAGCAAAGATCAATATGAAATGAGCTCATAGGAAATGGATCAATGGTGGATAATTATGTCGGATGGCATTGATCATGCAACAGTTACAATATAGGGTGACACAGAACTAGCTCCAATTCATCAATATAATGTAGGCATGTATTCCGAATATAATGTAGTCACATCTTTTGTCCTACCCTCCCGTGGCAGCAGGGTCCTATTGGAAACTAAGGGATATTAAGGCCTCCTTTTAATAGAGTACCGGACCAAAGCATTAGCACTTAGTGAAGACATGAACTCCTCAAACTACGGTCATCACCGGGAAGTGTCCGGACTATTGTCACTCCAGGGTTGCTGGATCATAACACGTAGTAGGTGACTATGACTTGCAAGAAAGGATCAAGAACACAAATATATTCATGAAAACATAATAGGTTCAGACCTGAAATCGGCCCTAGTGACAAGCATTAAGCATAGCAAAGTCATAGCAACATCAATCTTTGAACATAGTAGATACTAGGGATCAAACCTTAACTAAACCAACTCAATTACATGGTAAATCTCATCCAACCCATCACCGTCCAGCAAGCCTACGATGGGATTACTCACGCACGGCGGTGAGCATCATGTAATTGGTGATGGAGGATGGTTGATGATGACGATGGCGATAGTTTCCCTTCTTCGGAGCCCAAAACGGACTCCAGATCTACCCTCCCGAGGAAGAACAGGAGGTGGCGGCGGCTCCATATCGTAAAACACGATGAATCCTTCTCTCTGATTTTTTTTCTCCCCGAACGTGAATATATGGAGTTGGAGTTGAGGTCGGTGGAGGTATGTGGGACCCACAAGGCCAGAGGGCGTGCTCCAGGGGGGTGGGCGCGCCCTCCACCCTTGTGGGCAGGGTGTGGGTCCCCTTCGGTTCATTCTTTCGCCAATATTTTTTTTTCCAAAAAATGGTCTCCGTGAAGTTTCAGGTCATTCCGAGAACTTTATTTCTGCACAAAAAAAACACCATGGCAATTCTGTTGAAAACATCATCAGTCCAGGTTAGTTTCATCAAATCATGCAAATTAGAGTCCAAAACAAGGGCAAAAGAGTTTGGAAAAGTAGATACGATGGAGACGTATCAACTCCCCCAAGCTTAAGCCATTGCTTGTCCTCAAGCAATTCAGTTGACAAACTGAAAGTGATAAAGAGAAACTTTTACAAACTCTGTTTGATCTTGTTGTTGCAAATATGTAAAGCCAACATTCAAGTTTTCAGCAAAGATTATGAACTAACCATATTCACAATAACATTTAGGTCTCACATTTACTCATATCAATGGCATAATCAACTAGAGAGCAATAATAATAAATCTCGGATGACAACACTTTTTAAAAACAATCATGATATGATATAACAAGATGGTATCTCGCTAGCCCTTTCTGAGACCGCAAAACATAAATGTAGAGCACCCCCTGAATATCAAGGACTGACTAGACATTATAATTCATGGCAAAAGAGATCCAGTCACAGTCATACACAATATAAACTAATAGCAATGCATAAAAATGACAGTGGTGCTCTCTAACTGGTGCTTTTTATAAGAGGGTGATGACTCAGCAATAAAAGTAAATAGATAGGCCCTTCGCAGAGGGAAGCATGGATTTGCAGAGGTGCCAGAGCTCGGGTTTTTGAAACAGTGATAAATAATATTTTGAGCGGCATTCTTTCATTGTCAACATAACAACCAAGAGATCTCGGTATCTTTCATGCTACATAAATTATAGGCGGTTCCCAAACATAATGGTAAAGTTTATACTCCCCCACCACCAACAAGCACACTCCATGGCTGGTCCAAAACAACGGGTACCGTCCAACTAACAACAGTCCTGGGGGAGTTTTGTTTGCAATAATATTTTGATTTGATTTGAGCATGGGACTGGACATTTCTCATGAATAATGAGCGGAGTCCACTCATCGTGAGAACCCACCTAGCATGGAAGATATTGACAGCCCTAGTTGCTACATGAGCGATTCGAGCATACAAAACAGATTATCATTTGAAGGTTTAGAGTTTGGCACATGCAAATTTACTTGGAATGGCAGGTAAATACCACATATATAGGTAGGTATGGTGGACTCATATGGAACAACTTTGGGTTTATGGAAGTGGATGCACAAGCAGTATTCCCGCTTAGTACAAGTGAAGGCTAGAAAAAGACTGGGAAGCGACCAACTAGAGACCGACGATGGTCATAAACATGCATTGAGATTAACCAACATTGAATGCAAGCATGAGTAGGATATAAATCACTATGAACATCAATATCGTGGAGGCTATATTGATTTTGTTTCAACTACATGCATGAACATGTGCCAAGTCAAGCCACTCGAATCATTCAAAGCAGGATACCATCCTATCATACTACATCACAACCATTTTAAAAGCATGTTGGCACGCAAGGTAAACCATTATAAACTCCTAGCGAATTAAGCATGGCATGAATAACTATAATCTCTAATTGTCATTGCAAACATGTTTCATTCATAATAGGCTGAATCAAGAACGATGAACTAATCATATTTACAAAAACAAGATAGGTCGAGCTCATACCAGCTTTTCCTCATCTCAATCATTTCATCATATATCGTCATTATTGCCCTTCACTTGCACAATCGAACGGTGTGGATAATAATAATAGTGCACGTGCATTGGACTAAGCTGGAACCTGCAAACATTTATTCAAAGGAGAAGACAAGGTAATATGGGCTCTTTGTTAGATCAACAATAATGCATATGAGAGCCACTCAACATTTTGATCGTGGTCTTCTCCTCTCGACCCCCAAAGAAAAGAAAATAATTTCAAAGAAACACACTGAAATGTTTTTGGAGTTTTTTTTTCTGAAGAAGGTAAAACAAGAACGAGAAAAACTATTTACACGGGAAAGCTCCCCACAAGTAAAAGAAGAACGAGAAATCTTTTGGGTTTTCTTTTAATACTACTACTAAGCATGCAAAGAGAGGAAATAAACTACAAGCAATTTTTTTGTTTTTCTTAAGGTTTCTCAAACACACAAGAAGAAAGCGGGAAAAAGAAATAAACTAACATGGATAATACAATGAATAAGTATGAACACCGACAACTGGGATTAGTGTGTGAACATGAATGTATTGTCAGTGAGAAATATGTACTCCCCCAAGCTTAGGCTTTTGGCCTAAGTTGGTCTACGCCCATGGATCAAAGTAGCCCTCTCCGGTGTAATGAGGAGGATCCTAGGGGTTCCACTAGTTAGCGAGCTCTTGTGGGTCCCACTGCTAAATAGACTCCTGATATGGGTCAGGTGATGGCTCTGGCTCAGGAACTGGGGATCGTGTCCCCTCCCAGTATGCATGAATGCCCGCGGGCAAAACGAAGTACCTGCCTGAATGCGAACAAAGTAGGTGCAGGCAAGGTAATAATCTGAAAAGTATCCTCAGTAAATATCAATTTATAAATGAGTCTCTTTTCCTCATCATAGCGAATAAACTTATGTGCTAACATGCTGTTATAATCTAAGTATATAGTGGGTAGCAGTTTCTCCTCTTTCTCCTCGTGCCTAATGGGTATCTCGAAGCGTCTAGCAAGGCAGGAGGCGAAGATACCTTCGAAAATAGGACCCTTTGTACGATTTAAACTCAACCGTTTAGCAACCATAGCACCTAAACTGAAAGTTCTATCACGAAGTAAAGAATGGGGCAAAATGGCAAGGCCAGGAGCACTAAGGCCTCCACTCTACCCGCGACCAATTAAACATCTCCCAGCAAATAATGAGTAGTAGCGCAAAACAGGAAAATGTAAACTAGCCACCCTCGCTTCCGGCACCTTTCTCCTCTCCCCTATGGTAACTTCATCAATAAAATCTTCCACATCTGCAGGACGTGGTTCCTCGACGCTACCCTCATAAGGTAATTTACAAACCTCTCAAAAGTCATAAAGCCTCATCTCCTTATGCTCATCATATAAGTGAAACTCTACCGTGGGTGGTGATCTCCTAGCATGAAAATGAATTTTTTGCATAAAAGTATTAGTGAGTAGGAGATACTGATCACGCTGGTCATGGAGGAAGTCGGTGATGCCTGCATTCTCAACCAAATGATAGAAATCCTCATAAATTCCGGCCGCCTCCAAGATTGCATCACATGGCTATTCACATGGCCGAATCTCTGCGACACGAGGAGGATTGGACTTCGTCGTTTCCTTATCTTCATTTTCCTTTTCCTTCGAACCCCGGCTCGAGGAGCCTCTCAACAATCTTCTCATCATTTTCTTTCTCTGAAAATTTCTGAAATTTTTAGTGACTCATAATAAAAGTGAACTAAACTCAAAAAGATTGATAGCAACTACTCCTACAAGTGCCTAGAGGCTATATCACGCATCAAAACTACTTTGGACCATATAAATTTGACATGCAGGCTCAAGAACAAGGTCACACAGCAGCAAAATTTGCAATAAATAAAGCACTAGAACAAAAACTAATTGGACCATTGGAGGAGTCACATACCGAAGAACAATCCCCCAAAGTAGTTTTGCGAATGGAGCTTTGAGTAAGGACATAAAAAATGGCAGCAAAATGAGCAAGAACAAGGGTTTGAGCTATGGGATGATTTCTTCACCACATGATGCTTGCCAACTAAAAAGTAGGTTGGAATGAGAAGTAATACTACTGAATCTTGCATAAAAGTAAAAGATAGGCCCTTCGCAGAGGGAAGCAGGGATTTGCAAAGGTGCCAGAGCTCGAAGCTTTAAAACAAAGATGAAAATAATTTTGAGATGTATGCTTTCATTGTCAACATAACGACCAAGAGTTCCCAATATCTTCCATACCAGATACATTATAGGCGGTTCCCAAACAGAAAGATAAAGATTTTACTCCCCCTCCACCAACAATCACACTCCATGGCTTGTCCGAAACAACGGGTGTCGTCCAACTATCTACAATCCTGGGGGAGTTTTGTTTAAATTATTTGCGAATTTGTTTTTGATCTTTTGATCATAGGACTGGGCATCCTAGTTACCGGCCATTTTCTGGTGAGTGATGAGCGGAGTCCACTCATCGTGAGAATAACCCACCTAGCATGGAAGATACTGACAGCCCCTAGTCACTACATGAGCGATTCGGGCATACAAAACAGATTATTATTTGAAGGTTTAGAGTTTAGCACATGCAAATTTACTTGGAACGGCAGGTAAATACCGCATATATGTAGATATGGTGGACACTCATGGAAGGAACTTGGTTCAAGGATTTTGGATGCACAAGCAGTATTCCCGCTTAGTACATATATTTTGGCTAGCAAAGGATTCTAAATAGCAAGCACCACATGTTAGAGGATCCATAACAATATAACTTATACAAATATACCCAAACATAACTCATTAAGTTGTCTTCCTTGTCCAACTTCAACTAATTTGATCAAGTTTGAAAATAATTAATGGGGATCACAATCATAGAAGATGTCCAAGATAGTATATTTATATGTGAAATCTCTCTTCCTTCAATATTCTTTCATGAATTGTTCAAGTGACTAATACAATGTTTGCTAACCTTCAAAAAATTTACCACCTCTACTTCTTATATGTGAAGTCATTACTCCCCATGGGATAAGCATATGAAACATATATAATTTCAGATTTATGATATTCAAATCATTCAACTATTTACTCATAGGATATAAGTGAAGCACACGAGTAAATGACAAACTACTCCAAAAAGATATAAGTGAAGATCAATGAGTAGTTAAATAATTATGTAGATATGTGAAGAATCTCTCTCATTTAAGAATTTCAGATCTTGGGATATTATTCAAACAACAAGCAAAACAAAATAAAACGACATTTCAAGGATAGCACTCATCATGTGAAGAAGCAAAAACTTAGGCTCAACCGACACTAACCGATAATTGTTGAAGAACAAAGGTGGGATGCCTACCGGGGCATCCCCAAGCTTAGATGCTTGAGACTTCTTGAAATATTATCTTGGGGTGCCTTGGGCATCCCCAATCTTGAGCTTTTGTGTCTCCTTAACTACTCTCATATCACGGTTTCCTAAATCTGGAAAGCTTCGTCCACACCAGACTCAACAAGAACTCGTGAGATAAGTTAGTATAAACCAATGCAAAAACCTTATCATTTTCTACTATAACAAATCACTAAAATTATTATTCAACATTGCAGACTAAATGCCGCTGCATATTCAATACTCCTATCCTCAAATAGAATCATTAAACAAGCAAACATATGCAAACATAACAGCAATCTGCCAAAACAGTACAGTCTGTAAAGAATGCAAGATTCATCATACCTAACTCCAAACATTATGAAATTCTACCACATTGTAGAAAATTTATCAGAGCTTATTATGCAAAAAGTTTCAACATTTTATCATATTCTGACTTTTCTAGGGAATTTTTGCAACAACGGTAAACTTTCTGTTTTGAAACAGCAACATGTATACTTGCAAAATAAGCATGGTAAAGGCTATCCTTGACATTTTTATTGAAAATAGAGATGCAAACCATTATTCTAAATAACAGCAAGCAAATACTATGAAAATAAAATGACGCTCCAAGCAAAACACATATCATGTGGTGAATAAAAATATAGCTCCAAGTAAAGTTACCGATGAACGAAGATGAAAGAGGGGATGCCATCCGGGGCATCCCCAAGCTTAGGCTCTTGGTTTTCCTTGAATATTACCTTGAGGTGCCTTGGGAATCCCCCAGATTAGGCTCTTGCCACTCCTTATTCCATAGTCCATCGAATCTTTACCCAAAACTTGAAAACTTCACAACACAAAACATAACAGAAAACTCATCAGCTCCGTTAGTATAAGAAAATAAATCACCACTTAGGTACTGTTCTGAAATCATTCTAAATTAATTTTGGTGTAATATCTACTGTATTACAACTTATCTATGGTTCATACCCTCCTATACTACTCATGGATTCATCAAAATAAGCAAACAACACATAGAAAACAGAATCTGTCAAAAAACAGAACAGTCTGTAGTAATCTACATCAAACGCAAACTTCTGGACCTCAGAAAATCTTCCAAAATAGGAGGACCTAGATAATTTGATTATTGATCTACTTCAATTGGAATCAGTATTTTATCACTTTCTGGTGATTTCTAACAATTGTTTTCGTGAGCCGAAAGTTTCTGTCTTTTTCAGCAAGACCAAATAATTATCATCCAAGAAGATCCTATAGGTCTTACTTGGCACAAACAGTAATTAAAACATAAAACCACATATAACCAGAGGCTAGATGGTTTATTTATTACTAAACAGGAACAAAAAGCAAGGAACAAAAATAAAATTGGGTTGCCTCCCAACAAGCGCCAACGTTTAACGCCCCTAGCTAGGCATGATGATTTCAATGATGCTCACATAAAAGATAAGAATTGAAACATAAAGAGAGCATCATGGAGAACATGACTAGCACATTTAATTCTAACCCACTTCCTATGCATAGGGATTTTTTAGCAAACAATTTATGGGAACAATAATCGACTAGCATAGGAAGGCAAAACAAGCATAACTTCAAGATTTTAAGCACATAAAGAGGAAACTTGATATTATTGAAGTTCCTACAGGCATATATTCCTCCCTCATAATAATTTTCAGTAGCATCATGAATGAATTCAACCATATAACCAGAACATAAAGCATTCTTTTCATGATCTACTTGCATAGAAATTTTACTACTCTCCACATAAGCAAATTTATTCTTATCAATAGTAGTGGGAGCAAACTCAACAAAATAACTATCATGTGAAGCATAATCCAATTGAAAATTAAAATCATGATGAAAAGTTTCATGGTTATCTTTATTCTTTATAGCATACGTGTCATCACAATAATCATCATAAATAGGAGGCATGCTTTCATCATAATAAATTTGCTCATCAAAACTTGGGGGACAAAAAATATCATCATCATCAAACATAGCATCCCCAAGCTTGTGGCTTTGCATATCATTAGTATCATGGGTATTCAAAGAATTCATACTAACAACATTGCAATCATGTTCATCATTCACATATTTTATGCCAAGCATTCTATGTAATTCTTCTTCTAGTACTTGAGCACAATTTTCCTTCCCATCATTTTCACAAAATACATTAAAAAGATGAAGCATATGAGGCACCCTTAATTCCATTTTTTGTAGTTTTCATTTATAGAATAAACTAGTGATAAAACAAGAAACTAAAAGATTCGATTGCAAGATCTAAAGATATACCTTCAAGCACTCACCTCCCCGGCAACGGCGCGAGAAATTGCTTGATGTCTACTACGCAACCTTCTTCTTGTAGACGTTGTTGGGCCTCCAGGTGCAGAGGTTTGTAGGACAGTAGCAAATTTCCCTCAAGTGGATGACCTAAGGTTTGTCAATCCGTGGGAGGCATAGGATGAAGATGGTCTCTTTCAAACAACCCTGCAACCAAATAACAAAGAGTCTCTTGTGTCCCCAACACACCCAATACAATGGTAAATTGTATAGGTGCACTAGTTCGGCGAAGAGATGGTGATACAAGTGCAATATGGATGGTAGATATAGGTTTTTGTAATCTGAAATATAAAAACAGCAAGGTAACTAATGATAAAAGTGAGTACAAACGATATTGCAAAGCTTCGAAACAAGGCCTAGGGTTCATACTTTCACTAGTGCAAGTTCTCTCAACAATAATAACATAATTGGATCATATAACTATCCCTCAACATGCAACAAAGAGTCACTCCAAAGTCACTAATAGCGGAGAACACATGAAGAGATTATTGTAGGGTACGAAACCACCTCAAAGTTATTCTTTCGGATCGATCTATTCAAGAGTTCGTACTAAAATAACACGAAGCTATTCTTTCCATTCGATCTATCATAGAGTTCGTACTAGAATAACACCTTAAGACACAAATCGATCAAAACCCTAATGTCGCCTAGATAATCCAATGTCACCTCAAGTATCCGTGGGTATGATCATACGATATGCATCACACAATCTCAGATTCATCTATTCAACCAACACAAAGAACTTCAAAGAGTGCCCCAAAGTTTCTACCGGAGAGTCAAGACGAAAACGTGTGCCAACCCCTATGCATAAGTTCACAAGGTCACTGAACCCGCAAGTTGATCACCAAAACATACATCAAGTAGATCACGTGAATATCCCATTGTCACCACAGATAAGGACATGCAAGACATACATCGAGTGTTCTCAAATCCTTAAAGACTCAATCCGATAAGATAACTTCAAAGGGAAAACTAAATCCATTACAAGAGAGTAGAGGGAGAGAAACATCATAAGATCCAACTATAATAGCAAAGCTCGCGATACATCAAGATCGTGCCAAATCAAGAACACGAGAGAGAGAGAGATCAAACACATAGCTACTAGTATATACCCTCAGCCCCGAGGGTGAACTATTCCCTCCTCGTCATGGAGAGCGCCCGGATGATGAAGATGGCCACCGGTGAGGGATCCCCCTTCGGCAGGGTGCCGGAACAGGGTCCCGATTTGATTTTGGTGGCTACAGAGGCTTACGGCGGCGGAACTCCCGATCTAGGTTATGTTCAGGGGGTTTCTGTATATATAAGAGGTTTTGGCGTCGGGAACAAGTCAGGGGGGTCCCCGGGCTGTCCACGAGGTAGGGGGCGCGCCCAGGGTTGGTGGGCGCGCCTCCCACCCTCGTGGGTAGCCCGGGAATCTTCTGGCCCAACTCTTTTACTCCATGGCATTCTTCTGGTCCAAAAATAAGCTCCGTCAAGTTTCAGGTCAATTGGACTCCGTTTGGTTTTCCTTTTCTTCGATACTCAAAAACAAGGAAAAAACAGAAACTGGCACTGGGCTCTAGGTTAATAGGTTAGTCCCAAAAATCATACAAATAGCATATAAATGCATATAAAACATCCTAGAAGGATAATATAATAGCATGAATACTTCATAAATTATAGATGCGTTGGAGACGTATCAGCATCCCCAAGCTTAATTCCTGCTTGTCCTCGAGTAGGTAAATGATAAAAGAAATAATTTATGAAGAGTGAATGCTAGCAGGTGCACAAGTTTGATCAATCATAATTTGAATCACCTTTTCTAGCATCATTATATGTCATAACAGTAGCTCATATCATAAAGCTTTTCATGATCAAGTAACAAGCTATTCACATGTTAAAGCATAGACCATAAACTTTCTTGAAAACTAACAAACTATGTTCTCGGTCATCAAACAATTGCAATTCATCTTATTTTTAGGAAGGGTCTATGTAAGAGCTTTGGTTTAGCAAATCCCACATGCTCAACTATCATATACTTCCATGATTGCTACCACTCAAAGCATATTTTTAGAACAAATAGCATCTATCGAACACAGAGAAAGATAGGGGCTTAATGTTTCGCCTCCCAACTCATTTATCATATAGATAATTGTCAACAATAATAATTCATGATCAAATATATTTGAATGGCCATATATGCTTCGATCTTTCTCCACCACATGATGCTTGCCCACTAAAAAGTAGGTTGGAATGAGAAGGAATACTACTGACTCCTGCATAAAAGTAAAAGATAGGCCCTTCACAGAGGGAAGCAGGGATTTGCAGAGGTGCCAGAGCTCGAAGCTTTAAAACGGAGATGAAAATAATTTTGAGAGGTATGCTTTCATTGTCAACATAGCAACCAAGAGTTCCCAATATCTTCCATACTAGATACATTATAGGTGGTTCCCAAACAGAAGGTAAAGATTTTACTCCCCCTCCACCAACAACCACACTCCACGGCTTGTCCGAAACAAGGGGTGTCATCCAACTACCAACAATCCTGGGGGAGTTTAGTTTAAATTATTTGCGAATTTGTTTTTGATCTTTTGATCATAGGACTGGGCATCCCAGTTACTCGCCATTTTCTCGTGAATGATGAGCGGAGTCCACTCATCATGAGAATAACCCACCTAGCATGGAAGATACTGACAGCCCCTAGTCGCTACATGAGCGATTCGGGCATACAAAACATATTATTATTTGAAGGTTTAGAGTTTGGCACATGCAAATTTACTTGGAACGGCAGGTAAATACCGCATATAGGTTGATATGGTGGAAACTCATGGAAGGAACTTGGTTCAAGGATTTTGGATGCACAAGCAGTATTCCCGCTTAGTACAGATATTTTGGCTAGCAAAGGATTCTAAATAGTAAGCACCACATGTTAGAGGATCCATAACAATATAACTTATACAAATATACCCAAACATAACTCATTAAGTTGTCTTCCTTGTCCAACTTCAACTAATTTGATCAAGTTTGAAAATAATTCATGGGGATCACAATCATAGAAGATGTCCAAGATAGTATATTTATATGTGAAATCCCTCTTCCTTCAATATTCTTTCATGAATTGTTCAAGTGACAAATACAATGTTTGCTAACCTTCAAAAAATTTACCACCTCTACTTCTTATATGTGAAGTCATTACTCCCCATGGGATAAGCATATGAAACATATATAATTTCAGATTTATGATATTCAAATCATTCAACTATTTACTCATAGGATATAAGTGAAGCATACGAGTAAATGACAAACTACTCCAAAAAGATATAAGTGAAGATCAATGAGTAGTTAAATAATTATGTAGCTATGTGAAGACTCTCTCTCATTTAAGCAGATCTTGGGATATTATTCAAACAGAAAGCAAAACAAAATAAAATGACATTTCAAGGAGAGCACTCATCATGCGAACAAGCAAAAACTTAGGCTCAACCAATACTAACCGATAATTGTTGAAGAAGAAGGGTGGGATGCGTACCGGGGCATCCCCAAGCTTAGATGCTTGAGACTTCTTGAAATATTATCTTGGGGTGCCTTGGGCATCCCAAAGCTTGAGCTTTTGTGTCTCCTTAATTCCTCTCATATCACGGTTTCCTAAATCTCGAAAGCTTCATCCACACCAAACTCAACAAGAACTCGTGAGATAAGTTAGTATAAACCAATGCAAAAAACTTATCATTTTCTACTGTAACAAATCACTAAATTATTATTCAACATTGCATACTAAATGCCTCTACATATTTGATACTCCTATCCTCAAATAGAATCATTAAACAAGCAAACATATGCAAACATAACAGCAATCTGCCAAAACAGTACATTCTGTAAAGAATGCCAGATTCATCATACTTCCCTAACTCCAA
The DNA here is from genome assembly GCF_002575655.3 of Aegilops tauschii subsp. strangulata. Classification (NCBI taxonomy): domain Eukaryota; kingdom Viridiplantae; phylum Streptophyta; class Magnoliopsida; order Poales; family Poaceae; genus Aegilops; species Aegilops tauschii. The sequence goes on from NC_053037.3 coordinate 396,970,336, forward strand.
ACATTATGAAATTCTTCCACACTGTAGAAAATTTATCAGAGCTTATTATGCAAAAAGTTTCAACATTTTATCATATTCTGACTTTTCTAGGGAATTTTTGCAGCAGCGGTAAACTTTCTGTTTTGAAACAGCAACATGTATACTTGCAAAATAAGCATGGTAAAGGCTATCCTTGACATTTTTATTGAAAACAGAGATGCAAAACATTATTCTAAATAACATCAAGCAAATACGAACAAAATAAAATGACGCTCCAAGCAAAACACATATCATGTGGTGAATAAAAATAATAGCTCCAAGTAAAGTTACCGATCAACGAAGATGAAAGAGGGGATGCCATCCGGGGCATACCCAAGCTTAGGCTCTTGGTTTTCCTTGAATATTACCTTGAGGTGCCTTGGGCATCCCCAAGCTTAGGCTCTTGCCACTCCTTATTCCATAGTCCATCGAATCTTTACCCAAAACTTGAAAAATTCACAACACAAAACTTAACAGAAAACTCGTAAGCTCCGTTAGTATAAGAAAATAAATCACCACTTAGGTACTGTTGTGAACTAATTCTAAATTCATATTGGTGTAATATCGACTGTATTCCAACTTATCTATGTGTCGGATCACGGGTTCTGGCAAAACCCCTAAGGTTCGAACTCTGGAGTGCGCGCGAAGTTCTTCCCCTATCGATCCACGTCCTAGCTTGCTAAGATCTCACGGACGAACTCAACGAACTCGCAACACAAAGGACACAGGGTTTATACTGGTTCGGTCCACCGTTGTGGTGTAATACCCTACTCCAGTGTGGTGGTGGTGGATTGCCTCTTGGGCTGATGATCAACAGTACAAGGGGAAGAACAGCCTCCTGAGGTTGAGGTGTTCTTGCGCTCTGTGTGTGGATGAGGATCACCCCAGATCGGATGAGATGCCTCCGAATGAGTTATCTCCTATGGTGGTGGCTAGCTCTACTTATATAGGCCCTGGTCCTCTCCCCAATATTGAGCGGGAAGGGAGCCAACAACGGCCAATTTGAAAGGGGACAGCTAGTACAGCTTATCCTGACAAAAGCGGTCTTTGCGTGAAAAAAGCTCTGGTGGTGACGCCGCCTTGGGCTCCATGGTGACCTCCGTCTTGCCGTACTGCTGGTCTTGGTCTCGTTGCACCGATATGGAAACCTTTGCTTGATGCCTCGGTACTCTGCGCCTGCACTGGCTTCCTTAGCACCAAAGGGGAAACAAGGACACCGCGCGTGCTGGCGCCCGCCTGGCGCCCGCCTGGTCTTGATCGTCATGGCTCACGTCACGGGAACCTCGCGAGGTTTGCCTTGCCTTGATCTCTCCGCCCCTTGCGAGCCAACCTGGTGAGGCTGCTCCTGAGGAGGTCTTGTGTCGTCCGCCTCGCGAGGGTATTGAATGCCTTGTTGATGAAGATGGGCCGTACGGGCCCACGCGCAGAGCCACACCGTGGGTCGCAGGTAGGCAAGTCTGGGGACCCCCGTTCCCAGAACGCCGACAGTAGCCCCCGGGGCCCAAGGCGCGCTCGGACTTGGCTTCGAGGCGAAGCCAAAGGTCAAGTGCGGAGCGCCGCGGGCCCAATAGCCTGCGGCCCTGGTCGACGCGTGGCGGTTGATTGGACGTTGGCGTCTCCGCTTCCCCATGCTGCCTTGATACCCGCCTGGCTAGGCGGCCACCGCACCCTACACAGTTATTCTTCCATTGCCTGCTCCGTAGTCTCCCAATTCCTCCGCATCCCCGAAACTCCGTTCCTCCTTCCGATCTGATCCGAGCTCTGCCCACTTCATCGCCATGGCGCCGAAACAAGCGGACAAGGGGAAGAAGCCTCTGTGTTCGACAAGTGCGCCTCCGGCCGTCGAGCCCGCAGTTGGCCGGTCGCTGGTGCTCAACGATGAGGCCATGGGCAAGGTGCGCCCCATGCTCGCCACCAGCTTCAACGAGTGGGGAAAGACGGTGGCTTGGCCTGCGTCTCACGCCCGTATCGACCGGGCGGCCACCGAGGTCCCAATCTTCATCGACACCCTTTGGGCCGGCCTGATTCCCCCTTTCTCCGCCTTCTTCAACGCGGTGCTTGAACATTACCAGATCCATGTGCTGCATCTCGACCCCCAATCTGCGACTCTCCTCGCCGTCTTCGCCTTTGTTTATGAGGCCATGGTGGGCATTGCCCCTTCAGTGGCCCTTCTCTGTCATTTCTTCTCATTGCATCTGATGGATCCTTGGCAAAGCTCGGGGTGCGTGAGCTTCCAGGCTGTGGCTGCGACGGTAGGCGCAGGGATCGACTTCGAGCTCCCTCCATCCACGAGCGAGTTTCGGACACGGTGGGTTCGTCGACGCCGGGGTGCTTAGCCCTCTGCTCCATTCTTCGTCAGCACCTGTCGTCCCCAACTCCGGTTGGGGCCACGAGAGGCTCGCGAGCTCCTGTCTTGTCCCCGTCTGGCTCAGGCTGAGGAGGTTGAAGGACCGCGGCGTGACTGCACCTATGGTGGTGAAGGAGTTCGTCAGGCGCCGAGTCGCTCCGCTTCAGCGCCATTCTCGCCCGATGTGGGCTTTGCTCGGCAGTCAAGACCATATGAGGCTTCAGGAGTCCGGGCTCCCTCTGGAGACGCGGCAAATAGTGTTCGAGGTCCTGACGGGTGTCCCTTCACCGGATGACATGCCTGGGAAGAGCTATCTGTTGTACCGCTGCTCGAACAAGGTAGAATTTGCAGAGCACATGCCTTCCTTTGATGAGTGGGGGCTGCGCCCGGATGGCCTGGTGGGGCCCCGCGAGAACCCCGTCGACGTGGTTCCCTTCTTCGTCGCTGGCGTCGAGCTCACCCCGAGTGTGGATGCAGCGGGGCGAGCTCTACCAGAGGCTGGTGGCCTGAGTGCTGAGGTGCAAATGCCGCCTGGGGATCTTGGGGCGTCGTCCTCGGGAGCTCATGATTCCTCCCCTGGGGCGTCGGTTGCCGAGGCGATGCAGCACGCGGCTCCCGAGGCCGAAGCTCCGGAGGCCTCAGGGGGTTGCGGTCAGACGGCACCCGACTGCTCTCCTCAGCTAGGTGCTCCTGAAGCTGTCCCTCCGAGCGCTTCCCTTGCTGCGCCCCGTGCCGGCTGCCACGTCCAGCGATTCAGTCGGCTTTGCGTGGATCTTGAGGAGCTCCGAAAGAGGAAGGGTTCCCCGAGCAGCAGTGGTATCTTTGGGCCGTTGAAGCGGAGGAGGTACATCGCCGTCGACGAGTAAGTACTGTATCTTCGTGATTTCTCGAGTGCTGCTTCCTTTCCTGACGTTAGCTCTTCAGGGTCCCTTCCATCAAGGTCGTTGTGCCCCTTGAGAAGCAACCTCCTCTTTCCTCGGCTCCCCCGCTGGCCTTGAGCGCCCCGAGCCTGCATGCCGTCCCTGGAGCAGGGTCGGTCGGAGAGGCGCGCTCGCCTCCACGGCGCTTTGAATCTGCGATCTCGTCGCCCTTCCTCCACGGCCTGGCTTGGAGCTTGGCGGGCGTGGCCAGGGCCCCTCCTCTGGTCATGGACAGCAGCTGGTTGGATTCGGTCTTTGGCTCCTCTTCAAGCGGCGGGCCCCGACCGGCTAGGGCCCCTCGCGAGGCCTCGCTGGCGCCTGGGGCAGCACCAGCCCCCAGCCCCCTACTGAGAGAGGGTGCGCCGCTTCACGTCCCACCTGCAGCCCCCGTGGCGGAGGACGAGGTGGGCCATGCACTTGAGTTTGAGCATGAACGAAGTGTCGATCGCAACAAGCTCTTCCAGGAGGCGATGAGCGCGATGAACTGGCTTGGTGGTGAACTCGCGGACGTTGACGCGCTCCTCAAGGCTGAGGGTCTTCGGCTGGCGGAGGAGCGGCGTAAGCTGAGGGTGGCTATCAATCTTGGCCGCCAGCAGCGCGATCTTGACATTGCGAAGGCCGAGGCGTCCCTCAAGGTTTCTCGTGAGGCTTGCTCTTGAGCTTTGGAGGAGGCTCGCGAGGCTGACCGCCATCGTGAAGCTGCGGAGAAGCACGCGTTGGAGCTCCAGGCCTGGAGTGCGTCCCTAGAACAGCAGGTGGAGGTGCGCGAAGCCGCCCTTGCGTCACTGAGGGGGACGCCCGCCGAGGAAGAAGAGGTCCGGAGGCGCGAGGAGGCGTTTGCTCTAGAAGGCGTGGCGCGTAGCCTCGAGCTTGAGTGGTTGGAGACGAGGGAGCGTCATGTTGCCCAAAAGGAGGATGCCGTTGGTGCACGCGAGGCCAAAGCTAAGGAGGAGGTTGATCATCGGGTGGCCGAGGTTTTCGCGGGTCTTGAGGGTTGGCACGATCTGAAGCTGCAGCTTGCGGAGACAGAGGCTGCAGGTAGGGCCGCTGCCCTTAGGCCCAAGCTAGCTAAGGTAGAGAGGCGCGGGGAGGCCACAACGGCCGCCCTGGTCACGGCGCAGGCGGAGTTGGCCTTCGCCCGCGCCGAGCTGCTCTCTCTTCAGAAACGGGTTGACGACGTCGAGGCTGTTGCGCGGCAGAACAGGGAGGAAGTGCTTCAGCGGCGGACATTGGAGCGCGAGCATGCCCCCATGCTCCAGGTTCTCAGGAACAGGGCTAACACCGCGCTGGGCCACATCTGCGACGAGAATGCTCCTCATCCCCATACGGACGACCACGCCAGCCATCTTCGCTTCTTCTCCGACGTGGTGACGCATCTTGAAGCTCGATCCGATAGAGCTCGCCAGGTCGTGGAAGAGACGAGCCGGGGCCTGCTCGGGCGCGCGTTCTCCCGCGTCGTTAGCCATCTTCAGAACACCTTCCCCGACTTCGACTTCGATGTCGCCATTGCCCCCGTACCTGCGGCCATCCGGAGAGACCTAGCGCGATGGGTGGAGGACAACGTGGATGCGCTGGTGAGGGCCTTCGCTTCTGAGGATGTTGCCCTAGTAGTCGCGGCAGACGAAGGAGACATGGTTGACAGCGGCGATGCCGGGGCTGGCGAAGGTGGAGGCGACGCCAGCAACGGCGCCAGCGGTGCATCTGAAGACGGCCTGGAAGACGCGGGGAGCGACATATCTGGCTGATCCCATGTTCCCCTACTGTTTTACCCTGTATGCAAAAAGTTGGGCGTGGCCCCTAAAGATTGTGAGAGCATTTTGAGAGGGGGAGCCCCTCATGTAAATAAATCGCAATTTTTACTCTTCTATGCTAAGCCGGGTGTGCGCCTTTGTGGATCCATGAGTCTGGTGGCAAGTTTTGCAATGGTGGCTTACCTTAGCTGAGGCGGGCCCCGAACAGGATTGTAAGGTCGTGAGTTCCCGTGGAGCTCCTGAAGGGTCTGCTGATCCGCTCAAGAGGGCCTCGCAAGGATCCAGTGCCGATCGGCGCGCGTGGTGCGTGTGCCGCGCCCAACCCCACTCGCGAGGGGCCCGCGAGGGGGAGAGCGAGCGCGAGCTTCAGAATAAGGCAAGAACCAAATAGCAAGAAATTGCTCGAACGAGAAAAGGCACCCCCCGCGCGCATCGATAAAAATTCAACTTCAGCTTAAATCCAAATCCAGAAGGCAAGGCTACAGAAAAGGGATCCAAAGCAAATGGCCGCGTCCGGCACCTAGTCTAGTCTTCTGGTCTTCGAGTCTTCTCACCAGCGTGGAGCTAAGTGCTGCCACTAGGACGTGGGAGGGAGCCCTCAAGGCCCGAGGGTGGCTCTCCGGAGACTCCGGGGCGTGTACAGCCCCACTCATTATTACGTGAGAGTGTCACGGGCGGCGATATTCATAGGCGTGAGCCTTACTTCATATCGCCAGACGAGGGCCCCGCCTTGCGCCTCCTCGTCCAGTGTTGGGGGCGACCGGAAACCAGGACGCCACCAAAGGGGCGAAAGGGACGCCAGCGGCGCCCTCGGCGACCATGGGTCCTCTACCGGGGTAGGGCTCACCGGCGCCTCCCCGGCAGAGGGCCTACCTTCGGGTAACGCCTTGCTCCACGTGACGCGGGGAGGGGCCTTGCTCCTGGCCTCTCCCGCGCAGCCCCTAGTGAGCCTCTCCTGATGGGGCGGACATCGCCGTGCCGGAAGCGTCGCCTGGTGCTGTGACCTGGTTCACCTGTGACTCATGGTTAGCGTAAGCTTACCCCTGAGGAATTAGTGGTACCCTGTATCTGTCGTCAATGGCGCGGTTGGTGGGGCTCTCCGGCGGCTCCTAGAAGGCTTCGGCTCCTAACGCCTCCTCCTCCCAACATGGCCCGAGGAACGAGCCGGGGTCGTCCTCCTGCGTGTACTCCTGGTCCATCACGCGGGGCACGTAGGCCTCCGAGGCCGCTGCCCCGAAGACCTCACCGAAGTGCCCCATGCTCCATGTTGTTCGGCCTGTCATGCCGTCCTGAGGTTGATAGGGCAGTGCTCCGACGGGGCCGTATGCGGCGACGCTCTTGCCCGCGCCCACCTGGGGTGGTGGGGGCGCAGCAGGGCGCCCCCCACCATGGGTCATGTTGATGTCGACGAGGCCCCCGGGTGCGCCCGGGAACACGCGGGCGCTGCAAGGCCCGCCGTGGGACCCGGCCGCCGCCTGAGGCGTGAGCAGATAGCAGAAGGGTGGCGCTCCCGTGGCCGCTATGTCCAGCAGCTCGGCAACGCGTTCCAGCAGCGCATCCCGGCCGCTCTCCATCAGTCGGCATCGCAGCAGCTCCCGTGCCACTGTGAGTGCTGCCCGCATGTTCGCCTGCTCCCGCCGGGTCTGTGGCGCCGTTGCTGCGGCGTAGCTTGCGGCCCTTGCGGCGTCTCGCGCTTGTCGTGGAGTGAGGGTGGACGGCGCCTGGCCGCGCCGCCCGTGCCCAGCAGCGTTAGGTGGCGGCCGTGCCGCCTGGAGCGCAGGGTTGAGGTCTTCCTGGGCAGGCGGCGCCGCCCGGGCGGGCCAGGCTGCCCAGCGGTCGGCGTCAGCCCTCGGGTCGCCGCACATCAGAACTGCGGAGCGTCGGCGGATCGACTGGTGGGGAATAGACTCCGGTGCACCCCTACCTGGTGCGCCAAATGTCGGATCACGGGTTCCGGCAAAACCCCTAAGGTTCGAACTCTAGGGTGCGTGCAAAGTTCTCCCCCTACTGATCCACGTCCTAGCTTGCTAAGATCTCACGGACGAACTCGACGAACTCGCAACACAAAGGACACAGGGTTTATACTGGTCCGGGCCACCGTTGTGGTGTAATACCCTACTCCAGTGTGGTGGTGGTGGATTGCCTCTTGGCCTGATGATCAACAGTACAAGGGGAAGAACAGCCTCCTGAGGTTGAGGTGTTCTTGCGCTCTGTGTGTGGATGAGGATCACCCCAGATCGGATGAGATGCCTCCGAATGAGTTATCTCCTATGGTGGTGGCTAGCTCTACTTCTATAGGCCCTGGTCCTCTCCCCCAATATTGAGCGGGAAGGGAGCCAACAACGACCAATTTGAAAGGGGGTAGCTAGTACAGCTTATCCTGACAAAAGCGGTCTTCGCCTGCAAAAGGCTCTCGTGGTGACGCCGCCTTGCGCTCCATGGTGACCTCCGTCTTGCTGTCCTGCTGGTCTTGGTCTCGTTGCACCGATATGGAAACCTTTGCTTGACGCCTCGGTACTCTGCGCCTACGCTCGCTTCCTTAGCACCAAAGGGGAAACAAGGACAGTGCGCGTGCTGGCGCCCGCCTGGTCTTGATCGTCATGGCTCACGTCACGAGAACCTCACGAGGTTTGCCTTGCCTTGATCTCTCCGCCCCTCGCAATCCAACCTGGTGAGGCTGCTCCTGAGGAGGTCTTGTGTCGTCCGCCTCGCGAGGGTCTTGAATGCCTTGTTGATGAAGATGGGCCGTACGGGCCCACGCGCAGAGCCACACCGTGGGTCGCAGGTAGGCAAGTCTGGGGACCCCGTTCCCAGAACGCCGACACTATGGTTCATACCCTCCGATACTACTCATAGATTCATCAAAATAAGCAAACCACACATAGAAAACAGAATCTGTCAAAAACAGAACAGTCTGTAGTAATCTGCATCAAATGCAAACTTCTGGACCTCAGAAAAATCTTCCAAAATAGGAGGACCTAGATAATTTGATTATTGATCTAATGCAATTGTAATCAGTATTTTATCACTTTCTGGTGATTTTTAACAATTGTTTTCGTCAGCAGAAAGTTTCTGTCTTTTTCAGCAAGATCAAATAATTATCATCCAAGAAGATCCTATAGGTCTTACTTGGCACAAACACTAATTAAAACATAAAACCACACCTAACTAGAGGCTAGATGATTTATTTATTACTAAACAGGAACAAAAAGCAAGGAACAAAAATAAAATTGGGTTGCCTCCCAACAAGCGCTAACGTTTAACGCCCCTAGCTAGGCATGATGATTTCAATGATGCTCACATAAAAGATAAGAATTGAAACATAAAGAGAGCATCATGAAGAATATGACTAGCACATTTAAGTCTAACCCACTTCCTATGCATAGGGATTTTCTGAGCAAACAATTTATGGGAATAATAATCGACTGGCATAGGAAGGCAAAACAAGCATAACTTCAAGATTTTAAGCACATAGAGAGGAAACTTGATATTATTGCAGTTCCTACAAGCATATATTCCTCCCTCACAATAATTTTCAGTACCATCATGAATGAATTTAACCATATAACCAGCACATAAAGCATTCTTTTCATGTTCTACTTGCATAGAAATTTTACTACTCTCCACATAAGCAAATTTATTCTCATCAACAGTAGTGGGAGCAAACTCAACAAAATAACTATCATGTGAAGCATAATCCAATTGAAAATTAAAATCATGATGACAAGTTTCATGGTTAACTTTATTCTTTATAGCATACGTGTCATCACAATAATCATCATAAATAGGAGGCATGCTTTCATCATAATAAATTTGCTCATCAAAACTTGGGGGACAAAAAATATCATCTTCATCAAACATAGCATCCCCAAGTTTGTGGCTTTGCATATCATTAGCATCATGGGTATTCAAAGAATTCATACTAACAACATTGCAATCATGCTCATCGTTCACATATTTTATGCCAAGCATTCTATGTAATTATTCTTCTAGTACTTGAGCACAATTTTCCTTCCCATCATTTTCACGAAATACATTAAAAAGATGAAGCATATGAGGCACCCTTAATTCCATTTTTTTGTAGTTTTCATTTATAGACTAAACTAGTGATAAAACAAGAAACTAAAAGATTCCATTGCAAGATCTAAAGATATACCTTCAAGCACTCACCTCCCCAGCAAAGGCGCGAGAAATTGCTTGATGTCTACTACGCATCCTTCTTCTTGTAGACGTTGTTGGGCCTCCAAATGTCCCTCAAGTGGATCACCTAAGGTTTATCAATCCGTGGGAGGCGTAGGATGAAGATGGTCTCTCTCAAACAACCTTGCAACCAAATAACAAAGAGTCTCTTATGTCCCCAACGCACCCAATACAATGGTAAATTGTATAGGTGCACTAGTTCGGCGAAGAGATGGTGATACAAGTGCAATATGGATGGTAGATATAGGTTTTTGTAATCTGAAAATATAAAAACAGCAAGGTAACAAATGATAAAAGTGAGCACAAACGATATTGCAAAGCTTCGAAACAAGGCCTAGGGTTCATACTTTCACTAGTGCAAGTTCTCTCAACAATAATAACATAATTGGATCATATAACTATCCCTCAACATGCAAGATGGCCACCGGTGAAATATTCCCTCCTCGTCATGGAGAGCGCCCGGATGATGAAGATGGCCACCGGTAAGGGATCCCCCCTCTGGCAGGGTGCCGGAACAGGGTCCCGATTGGTTTTTGGTGGCTACAGAGGCTTACGGCGGCGAACTCCCGATCTAGGTTATGTTCTGGGGTTTTTTTTGTATATATAAGAGGTTTTGGCCTCGGGAACAAGTCAGGGGGGTCTCCGGGCTGTCCACGAGGTAGGGGGCGCGCCCAGGGGTGGTGGGCGCGCCTCCCACCCTCATGGGCAGCCCGGGACTCTTCTGGCCCAACTCTTTTACTCCATGGCCTTCTTCTGGTCCAAAAATAAGCTCCGTCAAGTTTCAGGTCAATTGGACTCCGTTTGGTTTTCCTTTTCTGCGATACTCAAAAACAAGGAAAAAACAGAAACTGGCACTGGGCTCTAGGTTAATAGGTTAGTCCCAAAAATCATATAAAATAGCATATAAATGCATATAAAACATCCTAGAAGGATAATATAATAGCATGAATACTTCATAAATTATAGATACGTTGGAGACGTATCATGAGGCCCCCTGGTGTGTTCTTAGTGCCAGAAATTCTCAAATATTCTATAAAAAATCATACTAAATTTTCAGGGCATTTGAAGAACTTTTATTTTGAGACATTTTTTATTGCACGGATAATTCAAAAAACAGATAGAAAATACTATTTTTCTTTATTTAATCTAAATAACAAAAAGTAAAAGATAGGTACAGAAAGTTGTGATTTCTAAATTCATCCTTCTCATGCCCATCAAAAGGAATCCATTAACAAGGTTGATCAAGTCTTATTAACAAACTTCTTCCAAATGAAATGAAACCAGAGAATTTTTGAATAACACTAGGTTACCTCAATGGGGATATGCATGTCCCCAATAATAAGAATATCATATTTATTTTTGACAGTAGGAAGAGGGAATTCAAAACCTCCAATAGTAATAGTTGAAAATTTTCCAATAGAATTGATACTATGAACTTGAGGTTGTTTCTTTGGAAAGTGTACCGTATGCTCATTACGATTAACATGAAAAGTGACATTGCCTTTGTTGCAATCAATAACAGCCCCTGCAGTATTCAAAAATGTTCTACCAAGGATGATCGACATACTGTCATCCTCGGGAATATCAAGAATAACAAAGTCCGTTAAGATAGTAACGTCTGCAACCACAACAGGCACATCCTCACAAATACTGATGGGTATAGAAGTTGATTTATCAGCCATTTGCAAAGAGATTTTAGTAGGTGTCAACTTATTCAATTCAAGTCTACAATATAAAGAGAAAGGCATAACACTAACACTGGCTCCAAGATCACATAAAGTAGTTTTAACATAGTTTCTTTTAATGGAGCATGGTATAGTTGGTACTCCTGGATCTCCAAGTTTCTTTGGTATTCCACCCTTAAAAGTATAATTAGCAAGCATGGTGGAAATTTCAGCTTCAGGTATCTTTCTTTTATTAGTAACAATATCTTTCACATACTTAGCATAAGGAGGCATTTTAAGCATATCAGTCAAACGCATACGCAAAAATATAGGTCTAATCATTTCAGCAAAGCACTCAAAATCCTCATCATCCTTTTTCTTGGATGGCTTAGGAGGAAAAGGCATGGGTTTCTGAACCCATGGCTCTCTTTCTTTACCATGTTTCCTAGCAATGAAGTCTCTCTTATCATAACGTTGATTCTTTTCTTGTGGGTTATCAAGATCAACAGCTGGTTCAATCTCTACATCATTATCGTTACTAGATTGAGCATCATCATGAACATCATCATTAACATTATCACTAGGTTCATGTTCATTGCCAGATTGTGTCTCAGCATCAGAAATAGAAATATCATTGGGATTCTCAGGTGTGTCTATAGCAGGTTCACTAGCATGCAAAGTCATGTTAGTTTTATTTTTCTTTTTATTAGAAGGACTAGGTGCATCAGTATTAGTTCTCTGAGAAACTTGCTCAACTCTCTTAGGATGGCCTTCAGGATACAAAGGTTCCTGGGTCATTTTACCACCTCTAGTCATAACCCTAACAGCATTATCATTATTCTTACTATTCAACTCACTAAGCAAATCATTTTGTGCCTTAAGTACTTGTTCTACTTGAGTTGTAACCATGGAAGCATGTTTACTAATAAGCTTAAGATCATTAATAGTTCTACTCATATAATCACCCAAGGGGTCAAGCATGTAAGCATTACGTTTCAATTGTCTACTAACATAAGCATTGAAGTTTTCTTGTTTAACAATAAAATTATCAAACTCATCCAAGCATTGACTAGCAGACTTATTATGAGGAATATCACCTTCATCAAATCTATGGAGAGAGTTTACCTCTACTACCTATGTGGGTTATCAAGACCATGTATTTCTTCAATAGGCGGTAAATTCTTAACATCTTCAGCTTTAATACCTTTTTCTTTCATAGATTTCTTTGCCTCTTGCATATCTTCAGGACTGAGAAATAGAATACCCCTTTTCTTTGGAGTTGGCTTAGGAGTTGGTTCAGGAAGTGTCCAATCATGATCATTACTCAATATATTATTCAATAGCAATTCAGTTTTCTCAACAGTTCTTTCACTAAAAACACGACCAGCACAACTATTCAGGTGGTATCTGGAAGCATCGGTTAGTCCATTATAAAAGATACGAAGTATTTAATTTTTCTTGAGAGGATGATTAGGCAAAGCATTAATTAATTGGAGAAGCCTCCCCCAAGCTTGCAGGAGACTCTCTTCTTCAATTTGCACAAAATTAAATATTTCCCTTAAGGCAGCTTGTTTCTTATGAGCAGGGAAATATTTTTCAGAGAAGTAGTAAATCATATCCTGGGGATTACGCACACAACCAGGAGAAAGAGAATTAAACCATAACTTAGCATCACCCTTTAATGAGAAAGGAATCAATTTAAGAATATAGTAATAGTGAATTTTTTCCTCATGAGCAAATGGGGTGGCTATATCATTCAATTTACTAAGATGTGCCACAATAGTTCCAGATTCATAGCCATAGAAAGGATCAGATTCAACCAAAGTAATTAACTCATGATCGATAGAGAATTCATAATCCTTATCAGTAACAAAGATAGGTGAAGTAGCAAACATAGGGTCATATTGCATTCTAGCATTCAAAGAATTTTCTTTCAGCTTAGCTAACAGTTTCTTAAGATCATCTCTATCATTACAAGCAAGAAAGTCTCTAGCAGTTTCCTCATCCATAATATAACCCTCAAGTACAACAGGCAATTCATATCTAGGGGGAGAATCGTAATCTTCAGTTTCAACAATATCACCAGTTTACTAACCCTAAGTTGTTCATCAAGAAATTCACCTAGTGGCATAGTATTATCAAGCACAGAAGTAGTTTCATCATAAGCATCATGCATAGCAGAAGTGGCATCATCAATAACATGCGACATATCGGAATCAATAGCAGGTGTAGGTCTCGCAAGTTTACTCAAAATAGAAGGTGAATCAAGTGCAGAGTTAGATGGCAGTTCCTTACCTCCCCTTGTAGTTGAGGGAAAAATCTTGGTTCTTTGATCTTTCAAAATCCTCATAGTGATCTACAGATATAAATCCAAAGTGTCTCACAGAATAGAGCTATGCTCCCCGGCAACGGCGCCAGAAAAAGGTCTTGATAACCCACAAGTATAGGGGATCGCAACAGTTTTTGAGGGTAGAGTATTCAACCCAAATTTATTGATTCAACAAAAGGGGAGCCAAAGAATATTCTCAAGTATTAGCAGCTGAGTTGTCAATTCAACCACACCTGAAAGACTTAATATCTGCAGCAAAGTATTTAGTAGCAAACTAGTATGGAAGTAACGGTAATGGTGGCCAAAGTAACGGTAGCAGTTTTGTAGAAATCGTAACAGTGGCAACGGAAAAGTAAGTTAGCAAAGATTAATATGAGACGATCTCGTAGGCAATGGATCAATGATGGATAATTATGTCGGATGGCATTCATCATGCAACAGTTATAACATAGGGTGACATAGAACTAGCTCCAATTCATCAATATAATGTAGGCATGTATTCCGAATATAGTCATACGTGCTTATGGAAAAGAACTTGCATGACATCGTTTGTCCTACCCTCCCTTGGCAGCGGGGTTCTATTGGAAACTAAGGGATATTAAGGCCTCCTTTTAATAGAGTACCAGACCAAAGAATTAGCACTTAGTGAATACATAAACTCCTCGAACTACGGTCATCACCGGGATGTGTCCCGACTATTGTCACTCCGGAGTTGCAGGATCATAACACGTAGTAGGTGACTATAACTTGCAAGATAGGATCAAGAACACCAATATATTCATGAAAACATAATAGGTTCAGATCTGAAATCATGGCACTCGGGCCGTAGTGACAAGCATTAAGCATAGCAAAGTCATAGCAACATCAATCTTAGAACATAGTGGATACTAGGGATCAAACCCTAACAAAACTAACTCGATTACATGGTAAATCTCATCCAACCCATCACCGTCCAGCAAGCCTATGATGGGATTACTCACGCACGGCGGTGAGCAACATGAAATTGGTGATGGAGGATGGTTGATGATGACGATGGCGATGATTCCCCTCTCTAGAGCCCAAAACAGACTCTAGATCTGCCCTCCCGAGGAAGAATAGGAGGTGGCGGCGGCTCCATATCGTAAAACATGATGAATCCTTCTTTCTTATTTTTTTCTCCCCGAACGTGAATATATGGAGTTGGAGTTGAGGTCAGTGGAGGTCTGTGGGACCCACAAGGCCAGAGGACGCGCCCCAGGGGGTGGGCGCGTCCTCCACCCATGTGGACAGAGTGTGGGTCCCGTTCGGTTAATTCTTTCGCCAATATTTTTTATTTATTCCAAAAATGATCTCCGTGAAGTTTCAGGTCATTCCGAGAACTTTTATTTCTGCACAAAAATAACACCATGGCAATTCTGCTGAAAATAGCATTAGTCAGGGTTAGTTCCATTCGAATGATGCAAATTAGAGTCCAAAACAAGGGCAAAAGAGTTTGGAAAAGTAGATACGATGGAGACGTGTCAGGTACCGTAGAGGCTAGCAAATTGCTGAATGGTAAGAGTGTGTATAATCCATGGACTCACATTAGTCATAAAGAACTCATATACTTATTGCAAAAGTTTATTAGCCCTCGAAGCAAAGTACTACTACGCATGCCCGATAGATTGGTAGGAAAAGACCATCGCTCGTCCCCGACTGCCACTCATAAGGAAGACAATCAATAATAAATCATGCTCCAACTTCATAGCATAACGAGAGACTATACGTGCATGCTTCGGGAATCACAAACCTTAACACCAACATTCCTACTAACCACAACCGTTTACTAGTACCTCCCACATATTACATCTCTATATCGCAAAACTATTGCAAGGAATCAAACATATCATATTTAGTGATCCACAAGTTTTATGTAGGATTTTATGACTAACCATGCAATTGACCAATTCCTGTCGACTCTCTAAATAGATATAAGTGAAGCATGAGAGTTTAATTCTTTCTACAAAAGACCATGCTCTAATAAATATAAGTGAAGCAAAAGAGCATTCTACAAACAACAATTTTCCATGTGAAGAGAAACAGCAATCCAAACTTCAAACGATATAAGTGAAGCACATGAAGCATTCCATAAAGAGAAACTCAAAAGATATAAGTGAAGTGCAATGAGAATTATATAAATCAATCATGTAATATCTCATACCAGTATGGTGCATAAAAGAAAAGTGAAAACTAAACACAAAAGTCGCTCCAAGACTTACGCATATCACGTGAACGAAACGAAGACGAAAACATACTGATACTTGTTGAAGAAAGATGGGATGCCTTCTGAGGCATCCCCAAGCTTAGACGCTGGAGTCTCCTTGAATATTTACTTGAACTCTTGCCTCTCCTCCTTCTCCTCATATCGAGACCTCCTTAATCTTTGATCACTTCACCCACATTAAACTTCACAGAAAACTCGGTGAGATCCCTTAGTATAATAATGCAAATCACTACTTTAAGTATTGTTGCAAACCCATTCATATTTTGTTTTTGCATTGTAGCTACTGTATTATAACTTCTCCATGGCTTATACCACCGATATAATCGATAGTTTCATCAAAACGAGCAAAACAATGCATCCAAAACAGAATCTGTCAAAAACAGGACAATTTGTAGCAATCTGAACATTGACTATACTTATGTAACTCCAAAAATTCTGAAAAATTAGGATAAAAAATTGCATATCTGTACTTTGTAAAAAATTCAGAAACTTTTGGCATTCCAGTGAAAAATGTAAAATCACGCACTACAACCAAAGTTTCTATTTTTACACCGCACACACCAACAAGCAATCTTATTACCCTAAAGGCAAATCTTGGCACATTATTTTTGTAATACAATGTATTTGTACAAGGGGATAATTATCTTTGCGAGCAACTTCCATGAAAAATTCTACGTTGTTTCCATGAGCATGAACACAAGTGTTCAAGATCGACCCTCACTTCTCCAATGCATAACCTTCCAATCGCTTGTCTTTTTGAAAAAGTTTTAAGTTCCCCTCTATATTTTTTGTTTTTAAAATTTATAAAAGCACTCAATAGAATAAAAAGACTTTCTAAAACTTCTGAGTTGTCTTCCTAGCAATGCTTTCTTTAAGGCCATTAAGCTAGGCATAAAGTTCTCAAGTAATCGATCCACCCGGATCCCAAGGTCAAAGCCAATTTTAATTAGCAATGATTTGGAATTTAGTAGTGAGCACAAAGCAACATATATCATGCAATGACGAAGTCTAACTCTCTTCCTATGCATCGGCATGTCATAAAAGAACAATTCATGCACATCAAGTAAAGGCCAATACATAGCATAAGCAGTTTCTTGCAATTTTATCGTGTTGGAAACATAGAGAGGCAGAGATCACTACAAAAAAAATACACTTCCGTGATGATACGTGTTTGTCACAGTAGGTCACGTTTTCTATCATGCATGTACATCCATGACGATTTTATGATAGAATCAAGATAGTCATACCTGTCTTGTCGTAGAAGTGTTCCATGACATTACCAAAATTATCATGATGGAAGTGTCCATTTCCATGACGATAAATGGCGCGTCACGGAAGTGCTTTCGTCAAGGCTAACCGACACATGGCATCCACCGTAACGGGTCGCCGTTAAGCTATCGGGTCCGGTTTCGGATCCGATAACCCATCAACAGCCCGGACCAATGGGGATTTTCCACGTGTAAAATTCTCATTGGCCGGAGGAAACACGTGTTCGCTCACCGTTGGGACAGATGTCATCCACTCATTGGACAGGAGGCGCCTATGATACGTCGACACGTGGTGCGGTCCAACAGTGGCCCATTTCGGTGAAAAAGGCCGGCCCAGTAAAAATTAGCAGGCCGGCCCATATAAGGCCTACTTGTGTCAGGTCCATTTAAGCCCACGGCCCATACGAGATGTGTCAATTCAGCTCGTCAATGGCCCGTTAATGATTTGACACCATTGCAGCCCATCGCCAGTTCGAGCCCGTTAACAGCCCGCTATATATTTGGGCTCAATATCATCCAGATGTGGTTTCGGCCTGTTAACGACCCATTCAAGGGATGGACCCATTTTCAGGATGTACATCTTTTGGCCTTTTAGCGACCCATCTTTTGGCCAATTTCCGGCCCGATGTGTCTTTCAGCCAGTTGACGGCCCATAAATGAGTTGGGCCATTTGCAGTCCGACCTGAGTTTTGGCCTTTTAACGGCCCATGCCCTTCATGGTCCAATACCAGCCCGGATTCTCTTTCGCCTGCTAAAGGCTCACAACACAGTTGCGCCATATACAATACGACCTGACTTTCGTCCTCTTAGCGGCCCATGCTCTTCATGGTCTAGTACGAGCCCACTGTCTTTTTCGGTCTGCTAAAGGCCCACAGTATGGTTGGGCCATATGTAGCCTGACCTTAGTATCGACCTGTTAACGGCCCGTGAAATCAAATGGGCCCACGTGTTGCCCGCTTTGATGTCGGCCTGTTAATGACCCGGGAGTTAACAGGGCCGACCATTAACTTTCGGCCTGGTAACGGCCCATTAACTTAATGGGCTCACTAAAGTTCGAACATGTTTGTAGGCCCAATTAGATAATCTGAGACCATTACGATGAGCAATTATGCACGGGAGCAAAACCGATCAATCAAAGGCCTATGAGAATTTTGGCCCCTGCGAGCCCATTAGGGAAGCTCATTAAGGCCAGTGGGCTGGTTCCTTCATATAGGGCCCACGACTGTTCATGCTAACTAATAATTTCACTGCTTTTTTAGCTTCCTAGCGACCATTTAGCTGGAATGCGAGGCGCGCTAAGCAAAGGTACGGCATACAGGGAAAAACGTTGCACATCCTGCATATATTACAGGAAATTACATCCACTGGGTAATGAAAGATTGAAGCCAGTGCAAATAAATGAACAGAACCTAATGATCTACAACGACACAATCTGGAATAGAAGCGCGGATCACGCCCATAAGCATGTGGGCAAGTTCTTGCTGCTTTGCTACACTGTCTCTCAAAACACTGATCAGTTGTTGTTGCACATGAATGTGCACCTCTGATTCCTCCACCACTTCCATCATTGGTTCAGCCAGTAATTGGTTCACAAACATACATTTTTTCCGTTGCATCCATGACAGAGGAAACTGAACAGATTCAGATGGCGATTTTTGCAGGCTTGTATTGTCGATAGTGGAGAGTGTCTCGACCACTGCATCATAACATAAATTAGGAGGGGAACCGAACAGATTAATCAAGAGTTATTGCCATATTACCTGGCCTAGATTTATTGGAAATAAACAATGGGGTTGCCTTGTTATTTTCAGATTTTGTCTTCTTATCTTCAGCAGCCTACACCAAATTAACACACTAGCATTGCTATCATTGGCCAGGTCAGATAATAGGAAAGCAACATTGATACAACGAACGCTTGGGCAACCAGACCACACCAGCCTACACTAAATTAACACAATATGGCACAGCTATCATTAGCCAGGTAAGGTAATATGAAAGCAACATTAACACAATGAATGAATGGGCAACCAGAGCAGCACTATAATTCAGTAATGTGCATGATATGAGATAGTACAGTCATGCAGCTCAGTATGCAAAACTACCAGGCAGTTTTCCTTACAAAAATCAACATTGTCCCCTTTGCTACAACTAAATTTAGATCAGATAAAGGTTGGATTCACACCGATTAACAAAATACACGATGATGTAAACATATAGTGATATACAGCAGGTACTTACATCAGCATTGGAGCGCAGAGAATTCTCGCAAGATACTTTCCTCGAATACGATCCCAGTGCAAAAAGTCTTCTATTGTTTAACCTTATTTTCTAAAATAGAGATGGGTAAGAAACATGTAGAAAATATGACCAGAATGCTATAAATTTCATGATGCGAGGATACGCACACGCTTCTTAGAAGGGAGTTGACATATTTTTGCTAGACTAGAGCGGACTAGTTCTTTGGCCATTGGAATCTACTTATTATCAGTAGGAGTTGGCTTTCTCTGTGCTGGAGCAGTATCTATGAAAACTGAAGTTGGTTTACTATCTCCTGGCGTTTGGATCTTTTGCAAAGACCTGGTTTGTAACACTTCAGATTCTAACATAGCCGTCTTCCCCTTGCATGCCTTATATAGAAGAATGGTGCTTCAATTATAAAACATGCTACAACAGAGATGGAATAGGTACTGAAGAATAGAAAGGCATGACATATTGACATGTATTCCCTCCATCCGGAAATAAATGGATGGATCTAGGCGTATTTCAGTTCTAGATACATCCATTTTTGTCCATTTCTGTGACATGTAATCCGGACGGAGGGAGTATGATGTAAGAGCTAGGGATACGACAGGACAACAGTGTAAAAAAACAATACTTGAATGTAAAACTGTATGCTAGCGGAATACATATAGAAAAACACTAAGGCAACATATGCGTGTATGATTGGGAAACTAAGATGGCATTGCAACAGACCACTAGAACAACACTTCAATGTAAAAAGAGAACATGGTATGTTAGACAGATGAAGTACATACTGATGAATAACAATGCATAAGATATTCAGAAGCATGATGTCCAAACTAAGAAGATGACATTGCGATAGAGTAGAATGACAGTACTTGAATTTGAAAACATGTTATCATGAATGGAATAGGTACTGAAAAATAGGAAGGCATGACATATTTACAAGCATAATCAGCAGGCTAAACACAATGCATTGCAACAGAGTAGATGCACTCCAGGACATTATATGCATTTTGTACCCATATCACGGGCCAAGTTAGAGCAAGGACCTTGTGGGGTGAATATGATTCATCATCTTTCTGCAAGGTTTCTGAAGAACTGCCTTTACATGTTCCATCATATTGGGTATCATTGACGTCAAGTTTGTTGGATGTTACATTGCTCCGTGAGGTTCTTGTGGATAAATCAGTGTGTGCAATTATATCTGACATGCATGGAAGACAACTAGTAGTTAGATTTATGTAATGAGTGCCTGTAGGAGACGACATAAATAGTAGGAATAGGGTTAACTATGTGGCACCCCGGCTCAGAGCAACGGGTTTACCATGCGTTGCCAGCCCAGAGACCATGTCTTCTGGCAACACACAACATCTTGGTACAGAAAACAACCGCTTTATTGATGCTAGCGGATCAAAGTTTATATTACAACAGGTAGGGAGGCCGAGCGGCACACACGGTGTGGCTGCACAATATGTACATTATTTAGTGAACATAAAGGGGGCCTCGATCATAACAACTACGTGGCAGCGGAACAACGTCGTAGCGGAAACTCCATAGCACAGGGACACCGATGTGGACACGATCTAGACTCGGACAACACTCCTTTCCAACAAGACTTTCCTGAAATCTGGCATGCCACGCCAGGTCAGTACATTGAATGTACTTGCAAGCTCACAACAAACATAAACATAATGACAAACAATATCATGATAATTAACCAATTATTAATAATGCAACAAGATAGCCAACATGCTGTGATCATGCTCCTGAGAGAAAAATCCCTCGGACTGGCTTACCGCCGGTGATCGCTCTTGGACCACAAACATACCGACCTCAAGGTCTTAACTAGGAAGAAATCGTGATCTTTACGGCGATCACAACCACGACCAATATTTGGTCTCCAACGGTGATCCTTCCGGCGATCACAACCACGACCAACACTTGGCCTCAAACCACAAGATGACCTTCCCGCCATCATTAACAGTGCAAAGTTCATAACTTAGTGTGCAAGATTTATTAAATGTTGACCCATGGTGTGACCTACTTTCGAGCGTGTCCGTAACCGTGGAGTCGGCTATCGATAGATTAATACACTCTGCAGAGGTAGCGCACTGTACCCACACCACAGAACCCATGGCCTCATACTCCCATTCGGGTGGACCAACGGCATTCCGACGAAACCCCTCCATTGCCATGACACTCTCTCGGCCACTCCGACTCACTCCCAACTGGGCTAGTCCTGGTTGGCCCATGTCTACCAAAGACACAACGACCACCGTCGTGGCCAAAACATAAACGTCCCTCACGGGGACCGGTACCAAAAATCTCAACAACGGGCACACAAGGTTATGTCTGCATACCAGGCCAGGGTACCCCACGCCCATAACCTTCCCTCGTTGGAGGTACCGACCAGAGGCATGACAACAGACCGAATAAAGGCCTTCCCATAAAGGCAAATGTGGTTGCACTGGGAAAAAATCGATTCAGTGGCACCATGACCCGGTCAACGATATATTCAAGTTGTGTTATTATCAGGTTCAACTTAAATTGAAAATAACCGGTGTCATAGTATGCCATGAGATGCAACACTAACATATGCATCATATATTAACGAAAAAGACTGAGTCAACTATATCCACACTAAGCATAACCATCAACAACTCTTGACACTTCTCTGGTTAAGATAAACCTCACATTAAACAAAATCTTTTCTAACAAATTTTATCATTTTTCTCATGCAAGAAAAATAACTCCAATTAATTACTTATATCCATAACCATATTATTTCTTTCATAACAAAAATTAATTCTAGTTTCTATGCCAGCTTAGTTAACTACAAACTTTCTGTAATTCAAGCATATTCACTTAAACAAGCACTAACAGAATATAAATAACATAATAGTGATTTTAAATGCATGGATTAAATCATTCATTCAAGTAGAAAAAAAATCACAAATATTGTAGTGGCATCATGAAAATGTTGCTGTGGCTTGCCTTAGTGCAAATGAGGTTCACAAGCCTTCTGGTGATCCTCAAGACAAGCTTCTCTCTCTGAAAATATTTATAAACACAAAAAGAAAACATCAAGAACCCTTCTGAAAATCACCAGAAAATCTAGACAGCAAGGAAAAATCCCTTTTTTGGTGACTGCTAGATTTCTTTGCAAAGAACAAAATGCAAAAAGAATCAATTCATTTGGTCTTATGGTTGAAGAGTTATAGCTGTTTGAAGCTCTCTGGATATAAATGAAATTTTAATTTAAATGAAAATAGACTGGGGGGTGACGTCGAAGGCGTAAAGCCTCGGGGCGCCACCACTGATACCGCTTCGCGCGCGTACTGAGTGGCTGACTAGCAAGCGCCGCTAGTCAGGTGAGGGGGAGAGGGAGAAGGAAACAGAGGACGGCGCGGCTTCGCGATAGCTCACGCCGGCGACGAGGACTCCTTCGCCAAAACGAGAGGGAGGGATCGAGAGAGGAGACGGAGGCGCACCTGCCCGTACTCGTAGAGTAGCTAGGGGTGGTCGGACGGTGTCGGAATCGTCCTCTCTAGCGGAGACAGGAAGCAGAGCTCGCCGGAGACAAAGACGACGACGACCAGAGGCGACTCCTGGGGCTCCAACCGGGCGGAACGGCACCACCGCAGAGTGGCAGAAGCCCTGGAAGGGTTGCCCAGGTCGGGGAGGGGCCGGAGCTACGGAGACGACCCGAGGGGATCGCCGGCGAGCTCGAGCTCGGGGGCGGCGGCCCGCGGCCTGCCCGGCCTGGCTACGGTTCTCTACGAGGTTGTGGAGTGTGTGGTAGTGGAGGATGGTGCTCGAGGAGGCTGGGGAGGGCTCCATTTATAGGCGAGCATCGAGCGGGGGATCGGGCTCCGCCGGTGACACCTGGACATGGTGCCTGGCGACGAGCGGCGTCAGAGAGAGAGAGGAAAAGGCGACGCAGCTCACGCGGGGACTGTGGGCGAACGGGGACGAACACAAGATCGACAGGAAGGCGACGAGCACAGTGCAGAGCGCATTGTTGCGTTGGCCGGACCGCGCCCGTGCTCGATGCGGCGAGCTCTGGCGTCGGCGAGTGCCAGGGGAGAGTTAAGGGAGCTAGGACGAAGATTGTGGCGAGGTTTGGCACGCTTAGGCAGGCGGAAAACTGATACATCTCCAACGTATCTATAATTTTTGATTGTTCCATGCTATTATATTATCTGTTTTGGATGTTTATGGGCTTTATTTTACACTTCTATATTATTTTTGGGACTAACCTATTAACCCAGAGCCCAGTGCCAGTTGCTGTTTTTTCCCTTGTTTCTGTGTTTCGAAGAAAAGGAATATCAAACGGAGTCCAAACGGAATGAAACCTTAGGGAGAGTTACTTTTGGAACGGAAGCAATCCAGGAGACTTGGAGTGTACGTCAGGGAAGCAACGAGGTGGCCACGAGGCAGGGAGGCGCGCCTGCCCCCTGGGCGCGCCCCTCGTGGCTCCTCTGACCGACTTCTTTCGCCTATATATGTCCATATACCCTAAAAACATCGGGGAACAGAATAGATCGGGAGTTCCGCCACCGCAAGCCCTTGTAGCCACCAAAAACCAATCGGGGCCCTGTTCCGGCACCCTGCCGGAAGGGGGAACCCTGACCGGTGCCCATCTTCATCATCCCGACGCTCTCCATGACAAGGAGGGAGTAGTTCACCCTCGGGGCTGAGGGTATGTACCAGTAGCTATGTGTTTGATCTCTCTCTCTCTCTCTCTCTCGTGTTCTTGAGGTGATATGATCTTTATGTATCGCGAGCTTTGCTATTATAGTTGGATCTTATGATGATTCTCCCCCTCTACTCTCTTGTAATGGATTGAGTTTTCCCTTTGAAGTTATCTTATCGGATTGAGTCTTTAAAGATTTGAGAACACTTGATGTATGTCTTGCATGTGTGTATCTGTGGTGACAATGGGATATCACGTGATCTAGTTGATGTATCTTTTGGTGATCAACTTGCGGGTTCCGCCCATGAACCTATGCATAGGGGTTGGCACACATTTTCGTCTTGACTCTCCGGTAGAAACTTTGGGGCACTCTTTGAAGTTCTTTGTGTTGGTTCAATAGATGAATCTGAGATTGTGTGATGCATATCGTATAATCATACCCACGGATACTTGAGGTGACATTGGAGTATCTAGGTGACATTAGGGTTTTGGTTGATTTGTGTCTTAAGGTGTTATTCTAGTACGAACTCTATGATAGATCGAACGGAAAGAATAGCTTCGTGTTATTTTACTACGGACTCTTGAATAGATCGATCAGAAAGGATAACTTTGAGGTGGTTTCGTACCCTACCATAATCTCTTCGTTTGTTCTCCGCTATTAGTGACTTTGGAGTGACTCTTTGTTGCATGTTGAGGGATATTTATATGATCCAATTATGTTATTATTGTTGAGAGAACTTGCACTAGTGAAAGTATGAACCCTAGGCCTTGTTTCAACGCATTGCAATACCGTTTGTGCTCACTTTTATCACTTTCTACCTTGCTGTTTTTATATTTTCAGATTACAAAAACCTATATCTACCATCCATATTGCACTTGTATCACCATCTCTTCGCCGAACTAGTGCACCTATACAATTTACCATTGTATTGGGTGTGTTGGGGACACAAGAGACTCTTTGTTATTTGGTTGCAGGGTTGCTTGAGAGAGACCATCTTCATCCTACGCCTCCCACGGATTGATAAACCTTAGGTCATCCACTTGAGGGAAATTTGCTACTGTCCTACAAACCTCTGCACTTGGAGGCCCAACAACGTCTACAAGAAGAAGGTTGCGTAGTAGACATCAAGCTCTTTTCTGGCGCCGTTGCCGGGGAGGTGAGTGCTTGAAGGTATATCTTTAGATCTTGCAATCGAATCTTTTAGCTTCGTGTTTTATCACTAGTTTAGTTTATAAAGGAAAACTACAAAAAAATGGAATTGAGTTTGCCTCATACGCTTCATCTTTTTAATATCTTTCGTGAGAATGATGGGAAGGAAAATTGTGCTCAAGTGCTAGAAGAAGAAGTCTATAAAATGTTTGGCACTAAATCTTTGAATGGTGAGCAAGATTGCAATGTTGTTAGTATGAATTCTATGAATATCCATGATGCTAATGATATGCAAAGCCACAAGCTTGGGGATGCTATGTTTGATGAAGGTTATATGTTTAGTCCCCCAAGTTTTGATGAGCAAATTTATTATGATGAAAGCGTGCCTCCTATTTATGATGATTATTGTGATGACACGTATGATATAAAAAATAATGATAACCATGAAACTTGTCATCATGATTTTAGTTTTCAATTGGATTATGTGTCACACGATAGTTATTTTGTTGAGTTTGCTCCCACTATTATTCATGAGAAGAAATTTGCTTATGTGGAGAGTAATAAAATTTCTATGCAAGTAGATCATGAAAAGAATGCTTTAGGTGCTGGTTATATTGTTTAATTCATTCAGGATGCTACTGAAAATTATTATGAGGGAGGAATATATGCTTGTAGGAATTGCAATAATATCAAGTTTGCTCTCTATGTGCTTAAAGTTTTGAAGTTATGCTTGTTTTGCCTTCGTATGCTAGTTGATTATTGTTCCCATAAGTTGTTTGCTCACAAAATCCCTATGCATAGGAAGTGGGTTAGACTTAAATGTGCTAGTCATATTCTTCATGATGCTCTCTTTATGTTTCAATTCTTATGTTTTATGTGAGCATCATTGAAATCATCATGCCTAGCTAGGGGCGTTAAACGATAGCGCTTGTTGGGAGGCAACCCCATTTTATTTTAGTTTCTTGATTTTTGGTTCTGTTTAGGAATAAATAATTCATCTATCCTATGGTTAGATGTGGTTTTATGTTTTAATTATTTTTTGTGCCAAGTAGAACCTTTGGGAAGACTTGGGTGAAGTCTTTGTGATCTTGCTGTAAAAAACAGAAACTTTAGCGCTCACGAGATTAGCTACAACTTTTTACTGGAGAGTGCTATTAGGTTGACTCTTTTTGTAGAAGATTAATAGAAACATTCCTCAGGTCCACCAGTTTATATTAGAATTTTTGTTGTTCCAGAAGTATACGTTTGATACAGATTACTACAGACTGTTTTGTTTTTGACAGATTCTGTTTTCACTGTGTTGTTTGCCTATTTTGATGAATCTATGAGTAGTATCGGAGAGTATGAACCATAGATAAGTTGGAATACAGTAGATATTACACCAATGTGAATTTCGAATGAGTTCACAACAGTACCTAAGTGGTGATTTATTTTCTTATACTAACGGAGCTTACGAGTTTTCTGTCAAGTTTTGTGTTGTGAAGTTTTCAAGTTTTGGGTAAAGATTCGATGGACTATGGAATAAGGAGTGGCAAGAGCCTAAGCGTGGGGATGCCCAAGGCACCCCAAGGTAATATTCAAGGATAACCAAGAGCCTAAGCTTGGGGATGCCTCGGATGGCATCCCCTCTTTCGTCTTCGTTCATCGGTAACTTTACATGGAGCTATATTTTTATTCACCACATGATATGTATTTCGCTTGGAGCGTCATTTTATTTTGTTTTGTTTTGCTTGCTGTTTGAATAAAATACCAAGATCTGAAATTCTTAAATGTTAGAGAGTCTTCACATAGTTGCATAATTATTCGACTACTCATTGATCTTCACTTATATTTTTCGGAGTAGTTTGTCGTTTGCTCTAGTGCTTCACTTATATTTTTTAGAGCACAATGGTGGTTTTATTTTGAAGAAATAGATGAACTCTCATGCTTCACTTATATTATTTTGGGAGTCTTTAGAACAGCATGGTAATTTGCTTTGGTTATCAATTTAGTCCTAATATGATGGGCATCCAAGAGGGATATAATAAAAACTTTCATATAAAGTGCATTGAATACTATGAGAAGTTTGATTCCTTATGATTGTTTTGAGATATGAAGATGGTGATATTAGAGTCATGCTAGTGAGTAGTTGTTAATTTTAGAGATACTTGTGTTAAAGTTTGTGATTCCCGTAGCATGCACGTATGGTGAACCGTTATGTGATGAAGTCGAAGCATGATTTATTTATTGATTGTCTTCCTTATGAGTGGCGGTCGGGGACGAACGATGGTCTTTTCCTACCAATCTATCCCCCTAGGAGCATGCGCGTAGTACTTTGTTTCGATAACTATTAGATTTTTGCAATAAGTATGTGAGTTCTTTATGACTAATGTTGAGTCCATGGATTATACGCACTCTCACCCTTCCACCATTGCTAGCCTCTCTAATACCGTGCACCTTTTGCCGGTATCATACACCCACCATATACTTTCCTCAAAACAGCCACCATACCTACCTATTATGGCATTTCCATAGCCATTCCGAGATATATTGCCATGCAACTTACCACCGTTCCGTTTATTATGACACTCTCCATCATTGTCATATTGCTTTGCATGATCATGTAGTTGACATCGTATTTGTGGCAAAGCCACCTTCATAATTCTTTCATACATGTCACTCTTGATTCATTGCATATCCCGGTACACCGCCGGAGGTGTTCATATAGAGTCATATTTTTTTCTAAGTATCGAGTTGTAATTCTTGAGTTGTAAGTAAATAAAAGTGTGATGATCATCATTATTAGAGCATTGTCCCAGTGAGGAAAGGATGATGGAGACTATGATTTCCCCATATGTTGGGATGAGACTCCGGACAAAAAATAAATAAATAAAAGAGGCCAAAGAAGCCCAAATAAAAAAGAGAGAAAAAGAGGCCATAAAAGAAGAGAGAAGGCCCAAATAAAAAATAAAAAAAATGAGAGAAAAAGAGAGAAGGGGCAATGCTACTACCCTTTTACCACACTTGTGCTTCAAAATAACACCATGATCTTCATGATAGAGAGTCTCCTATGTTGTCACTTTCATATACTAGTGGGAATTTTACATTATAGAACTTGGCTTGTATATTCCAATGATGGGCTTCCTCAAAATGCCCTAGGTCTTCATGAGAAAGCGAGTTGGATGCACACCCACTTAGTTTCTTTTTGAGCTTTCATACACTTATAACTCTAGTGCATCCGTTGCATGGCAATCTCTACTCACTCACATTGATATCTATTGGTGGGCATCTCCATAGCCCGTTGATACGCCTAGTTGATGTGAGACTATCTTCTCCTTTTTTGTCTTCTCCACAACCACCATTCTATTCCACCTATAGTGCTATGTCCATGGCTCACGCTCATGTATTGCGTGAAGATTGAAAAAGTTTGAGAACACCAAAAGTATGAAACAATTGCTTGGCTTGTCATTGGGGTTGTGCATGATTTAAATATTTTGTGTGATGAAGATCGAGCATAGCCAGACTATATGATTTTGTAGGGATAACTTTCTTTGGCCATGTTATTTTGAGAAGACATGATTGCTTTGTTAGTATGCTTGAAGTATTATTGTTTTCATGTCAATATTAAACTTTTGTTTTGAATCTTATGGATCTGAATATTCTTGTCACAATAAAGAAGATATCATTAATAAATACGTTAGGTAGCATTCCACATCAAAAAGTCTGTTTTTATCATTTACCTACTCGAGGACGAGCAGGAATTAAGCTTGGGGATGCTGATACGTCTCCAACGTATCTATAATTTTTGATTGTTCCATGCTATTATATTATTTGTTTTGGATGTTTATGGGCTTTATTTTACACTCTTATATTATTTTTGGGACTAACCTATTAACCCAGAGCCCGGTGCCAGTTCCTGTTTTTTCCCTTGTTTTTGTGTTTCGAAGAAAAGGAATATCAAACAGAGTCCAAACGGAATGAAACCTTCGGGAGAGTTATTGTTGGAACAAGCAATCCAGGAGACTTGGAGTGTACGTCAGGGAAGCAACGAGGTGGCCACGAGGCAGGGAGGCGCGCCTGCCCCCCTGGGCGCACCCCTACCCTCGTGGGCCCCTCATGGCTCCTCTGACCGACTTCTTTTGCCTATATATGTCCATATACCCTAAAAACATCGGGGAACAGAATAGATCGGGAGTTCCGCCGCCGCAAGCCTCTATAGCCACCAAAAACCAATCTGGACCCTGTTCCGGCACCCTGCCGGAGGGGGGAACCCTCACCGGTGGCCATCTTCATCATCCCGACGCTCTCCATGACGAGGAGGGAGTAGTTCACCCTCGGGGCTGAGGGTATGTACCAGTAGCTATGTGTTTGATCTCTCTCTCTCTCTCTCTCTCTCTCTCTCTCTCGTGTTCTTGAGGTGATATGATCTTGATGTATCGCGAGCTTTGCTATTATAGTTGGATCTTATGATGTTTCTCCCCCTCTACTCTCTTGTAATGGATTGAGTTTTCCCTTTGAAGTTATCTTATCGGATTGAGTCTTTAAGGATTTGAGAACACTTGATGTATGTCTTGCATGTGCATATCTGTGGTGACAATGGGATATCACGTGATCCAGTTGATGTATGTTTTCGTGATCAACTTGCGGGTTCCGCCCATGAACCTATGCATAGGGGTTGGCACACGTTTTCGTCTTGACTCTCCGGTAGAAACTTTGGGGCACTCTTTGAAGTTCTTTGTGTTGGTTGAATAGATGAATCTGAGATTGTGTGATGCATATCGTACAATCATACCCATGGATACTTGAGGTGACATTGGAGTATCTAGGTGACATTAGGGTTTTGGTTGATTTGTGTCTTAAGGTGTTATTCTAGTATGAACTCTATGATAGATCGAACGGAAAGAATAGCTTCGTGTTATTTTACTACAGACTCTTGAATAGATCGATCAGAAAGGATAACTTTGAGGTGGTTTCGTACCCTACCATAATCTCTTCGTTTGTTCTCCGCTATTAGTGACTTTGGAGTGACTCTTTGTTGCATGTTGAGGGATATTTATATGATCCAGTTATGTTATTATAGTTGAGAGAACTTGCACTAGTGAAAGTATGAACCCTAGGCCTTGTTTCAATGCATTGCAATACCGTTTGTGCTCACTTTTATCACTTGCTACCTTGCTGTTTTTATATTTTCAGATTACAAAAACCTATATCTACCATCCATATTGCACTTGTATCACCATCTCTTCGCCGAACTAGTGCGCCTATACAATTTACCATTGTGTTGGGTGTGTTGGGGACACAAGAGACTCTTTGTTATTTGGTTGCAGGGTTGCTTAAGAGAGACCATCTTCATCCTACACCTCCCACAAACCTCTGCACTTGGAGGCCCAACAACGTCTACACAAGAAGAAGGTTGCGTAGTAGACATCAGGAAACGAGCACGCGCGAAACAGAGCGCTCGGCGGCACTCAGAGCGCGTCGACATGCAGGTTGGCATCATGTACATGCGTGGTCACCACGTGAACTTTGCCCTCGGGCCGACCTAAGTCCAAAACTCATGTCTGGCTTGTTGTTCGTGGTATTTTTGAAGATTACCACACTTTGGTTTGGATCCAGACGCAGTAGAAAAGATTTCACAAGCCTAGTAAGTTTCTGATCAGTAACTTTGAGAGGTTACTGAGGTCAAACGGCTGGGAGTTGGGAGCTGGGCTTTGGAGGTTAGCAATCATCTACTAAGGTGATGATGCACAAGAAAAATCAGCCACATTGGAGCAAGTAAAATGGTAGTTGTTGTAGAAACCACCATTTCTGTCCAGAACAGAAAATATTTTTCGTAGCAAAAATATTCCAAAAAGTGATGAAATATTTTTGCTCAGGAAGGTGCCCTAGGGTTCAAAGAATGTTTGTGAATTTTCTCAGATTTTTGTGGGCAAGAAAAATTGGGGTTGCTTTGGAGCACATTGAGCTAGCTAGGGTTTAAGAGAGGGAAATGAATATTTTTCATTAAAGAAAAATATTCCAAATATTATTTTGAGGTGAACCAGAGAGGAAAATATGATTAGAGAGGGAAATGAGGCACTTGGGTGAATGTCAAGGGGTACCCAAGTGTTTAAGTCCATATGAAAAGATTCAAAAACTTCAAATTTCAAAATCAATCCAAATGAAAATCAGGCAAATAAAAGAGGGCAAAAACCCGACTGTCACAAACCTCCCCCACTTAGAATGAATCTCGTCCTCGAGATTCGGTTGTTTGGGAAAACCATTCTGGATAATGTGCCCTTAGAAATTCTTCTCGTTCCCAAGTTGATTCTGACTCGGTGTGGTGCTCCCACTGGACTTTGAAGAATCTCCTTGCTTTACTACGAGTGACCCTTTCCATCTGATCCAAAATTTTAACCGGTCTCTCTTCATGTGTTAAGTCCTTTGCCAATTCTATTTCAGTCATAGCAGTCTTTTTCTCAGGCGGTGATATGCATCGCCTTAACTGTGAAACATGAAACACGTTGTGCACGTCTGACAATTCAGGGGGTAGCTCCAACTGATATGCAACAGTACCCACTCGGGACATAACTGGAAATGGACCAATAAATCTGGGTGCCAACTTTCCACGACTCTGGAATCTCTTGACTCCTTTCATAGGAGTGACTCGGAGGTATACATGTTCTCCGGGTTCAAAACTGATCTGTCGGTGCTTTGCATCATAATAACTCTTCTATCGAGATTTGGCTAGTTGCAATCTATCTCTGATTTCCCTAACTTGTTTCTCAGCTTCCATCATGAGATCGTCCCGAAAATGCGGCTATCTCCAGTTTGAGACCAATTTAAAGGAGTGCGGCACTTATGGCCATACAAGGCCTCATACGGTGACATCTTTAGACTAGTCTGGAAGCTGTTGTTATAAGAGAACTCGGCATACGGCAGACAGTCTTCCCATTTAGATCCTTGGGCCAAAGCACATGCTCGCAGCATATCTTCGAGTATTTGGTTTACCCGCTCTGTCTGTCCATCGGTCCGAGGATGATAAGCGGTACTGTATTTCAGTGTTGTCCCCAAGGCTTGATGGAGACGTGACCAAAGCGGAGGTAAAAAGTGAACCTCGGTCAGAAGTGATTGTTCGGGGTACTCCATGCAGACTAACTATCCTGGATACATACAACTGTGCAAGTTGATCCGCTCGATATGTGGTTCTAATCGGGATAAAGTGAGCAACCTTGGTTAAGGTGTCCACTATGACCCAGATTGCATCATTGCCTCGCTGAGTCTTGGGCAGTCCTGTGATGAAATCCATGCAGACATCATCCCATTTCCATTGTGAGACTGGCAGTGGTTGGAGAAGTCCGGCTGGCTTCTGATGCTCTGCCTTCACCTTGTTGCATATGTCGCAACAGGCCACAAAATAGGCAATGTCTCTCTTCATCCCATCCCACCAGAATACTTGTCGCAAATCTTCATACATTTTTGTACCACCAGGGTGAATAGAATACGAAGATTCATGTGCTCCCGACAGGATTTTCTGCTTTAAATCCGCCTGATTTGGTACACAAATTATTCCACGGAATCAGAGAGTACCAAATTGATCCTTTGAGAAATCGGAAGTCTGTCCCGCTACCATATTCTTGGCACGTTTCTGGAGAACGGTGTCATCGGGCTGTGCCTTGCGGATCTCTTCCTCAAGGGTGGGGGTGACTTCCAAAAGATTAGCAAGGCCAGCATCAACTATGACCAGGTTGAGCTGAGCAATCTCCTCTTGAAGTTCAGGAGGCAAGGATTCCAATATGACATTCATGCTGACAGGCTTTCGACTGAGTGCATCGGTGACCACGTTGGCCTTACCCGGGTGGTAATTTATTCCAAGATCATAATCCTTGACTAACTCAAGCCACCTTCGTTGACGGAGATTTAAATCTGGCTGAGTAAATATATACTTGAGACTTTTGTGATCGGAAAAAATTTGGCACCTCTTCCTGATGAGATAGTGTCTCATCGATAATTTCCCTCGTGGGGTCGTAGCTGTCGTGATGCATAGGCTTCTACCTTGCCGTCTTGCATAAGTACGCATCCAAGTCCTTGTCTGGAGGCGTCGCAGTACACATCAAAACTGCGGTAGATATCTGGAAGAGTTAACACAGGTGCGGTCGTCAGCCATATCTTTAGCTCATTAAAACTTTTCTCACAGTCCTCAGTCCATTCAAACTTCTTATCCTTTTTGAGCAGCTCCGTCATGGGTTTAGCAATCTCGGAAAACCCTTCAATGAAACGACGGTAATACCCGGCTAATCCAAGAAAACTCCGGATCTGTGATACGGTTGTGGGTGGCAACCAATCGAGCACATCCTTTACTTTTCTCGGGTCCACGGCGATACCTTCGGCAGATAGTACGTGTCCAAGAAATCCAACTTGCTTGAGCCAAAACTCACACTTACTGAATTTGGCGTATAGCTGATGGTCGCGGAGTCGTTGTAGTACTGCTCGGAGGTGTTCTATGTGATCTTCTTCACTTCTTGAGTAAATAAGTATGTCCTCGATGAAGACTACCACGAACTTATCGAGGAAGTCCATGAATACTTTGTTCATCATATGCATGAAGAAAGCAGGGGCATTGGTGAGACCAAAGGACATAACTGTATATTCATAAAGACCATACCGAGTAGTGAATGCGGTCTTAGGAATATCTTCCTTTTTAATCTTGAGTTGATGATATCCTGTCCTTAGATCAATCTTGGAGAATACTTTGGCCCCACTGAGCTAATCAAACAAGTCATCAATTCTTGGCAGCGGATATTTATTTTTGATGGTGACATCATTCAGCTGAAGATAATCCACACACATGCAGAGGCTGCCATCCTTTTTGTCCACGAAGATAGCAGGTGACCCCCATGGTGAAGAGCTGGGACGGATATATCCTTTCTGGAGCATTTCATCAAGCTGTTTCTTTAGCTCCACTAATTCTGATGAGGGCATCCGTTAATACTTCTTGTATAACGGTGCGGTTCCGGGCACAAGATCTATTGCAAACTCCAGCTCTCGATCTGGTGGCATGCCTGACAGCTCTTCTGGAAATACATCAGGGAACTAACTGACCACAGGAATTAGTTCCAATTCAGCCACACCGGTGAAGGCCATTTCTTTCTTGGGGATGCTTCTGCGAGCATAGAATTTGGTAGTCTGCCCTTTCTGACTGGTCAAAGCAACTTCTCGGGTCGCGCAATTTATGCATACTTGATATTGAGTCAGCCAATTCATACCCACAATAACATCCAACTTAGCAGACTCAATGATTATCAAGGAAGTTGGAAAATAGACTCCGTTGATATTGATTTCCAGATTACGGCAGACCAGATTGCTCCTGATTAATGATCCCGGGGTTTGTACCAGCATATTCTTGCCCAAAAGCGAACAAGGAAATTTGATTTGGGCAACAAAACTCCGAGAAATAAAAGAGTAGGAAGCCCCAGAGTCAAATAAAATTACTGCAGGTATGTTATTAACAGAGAACATACCAATGACGACTTCGGGGTTCACTTGGGCTTCATCGGCGGAGAGGTGATTGACGTGCCCAATGATGTTTTGCTGGGTCGGGCATGACTCCATAAAGTTGACTTGTGGCCTGAATAGAGCATTTGCCTTGCTGTTCTTGGGACACTGTCTGGCATAATGTTCGGTTTTCCCACAACTGAAGCAAGCATTGATGTGCTGGCGCTCCTCGTGCACTGGATTAGGCACGACATTCTTGACTTGGGTGGTGGTCTTGTTAACACTCTGTTGCGAATTGGGCTTGTATTCCACCTGAGTCTGCTGCCAGGTACGAGCCTTTTGCATGGGTTGTCCATCCTTCTTTGGCTCAAACTTGCGCTTGTGATCGTTATTGACAGGCCTGTTGTCTGATACGAGCTTGTGCTCCCTTTCAGCAATGAAAGCTTTGTTCACCAGAGTTTTGAAATCTGGAAAATCAAACATGCTGAGAGTACACCGGAGTTGCGGGTTTAATCCAGCAAGAAATATGTCAATCTTTATTTCTTCGGTGGCCACGTCATAGAGGGAGTAATGGGCCAGATGATTGAATTTTTGCAAATATTCACCCACAGACTGATTTCCTTGGAGGAGCGAGAGGAATTCACGATGCTTAGTCTTCATAATTCCATTAGGGATATGATATTTCCGGAACTGATCCTTGAATTTTGTCCAGGTAATTTCTTCATCAGCAGGCCACATGGCTCTTGCATTTTCCCACCATATGGCAGCAGTGCCTTCAAGATAAAGAGTTGCAAATGGCACTTTATCATCTTCTTCAGTATGAGCAATCTCAAGCTTTCTCTCAATGGTTCGTAACCAATCGTCTACATCCACGGGATCAAGAACCTGACTGAAACTGGGAGGCTTGGTCCTCTGAAAGTCTGACAGCTTGGAGTGGTGACCGTTCTGATTTCCATTCTGTCCAACCATAGCTTGCACACTTATTAATATTTCAATCAGATCATTATTCCGTCTTTCCTCAAACATACGCAGAATTTGCACGGTGGAGGGCGGATTTGGCGGTGGAGGCGGTGGTGGAACGTACGGCTCGGGGGAGTGTCCTGCCTGTCGTGCGGAATGACGAACAGGGATACCCTCGCGAACATTGCTACTACTGCCTCCCCGCGGCATCCTATTGTGATTTTTCCCAAGACAACGCAACCGAGATGAGAAACATTCAAAATAAATTGGGGAAAAGCCAGCAACAAAAGCCGGAGAAAAGCTGAAATGATGAAGAAAACATGGCGAATGAAATAGAGTTCCAACGTAATTATACATAGACTCATACATGAAAGATAACCAACATGCCAGGTTCAACTACTCTCATACATGAAATGAAACCTCATGACTCGTACGAATCGTACACCAGCCTGATGACCGCGAATACTCAAAAGCTCTACTGCTCTGCGGGTGCTGCGGGGTCCTCTCCTGAAGCGGACTCAGATCTTGAACTGACGAGGTTAACTGAGACCTCCGGGTTAAAGGTACGATGATGCTTCCTAGAGGTCTCTCCTCAGGGGCAGGTGTAGGGTGAAGCATCGGGGCTACAGGAGTAGTGAGAAGTGAAACCCACTCAGCAGGAGCACTGAGACGATTCACGGTCGAGGCGCCCGAGCTACTCGGAGGAGTAACCGGTGTAACAGGGGAGCTAGAACTGGCTGGAATATAAGGAGTAAATCCCAGGGAGGATGGAGCAGTGGCAGACCTAGAAGAGACTAAAGCAGAGGCTAAAGCAGTACGAGCGCAAGCCAGCTCTCGAGCCAGCTCGTGGATCATAAGATAGCTAGCGGTGAGCAAGGTGGCTAGCAACACTATCAGACTCCGGATCAATGATAGGGAAATGGACACGACCATTGTCGTGCAGAGAAGGATAGTAGTAGAAACCTGGGTGGTTCTGCATCCGGACCTCCTTATAACGAAGCTCGACAAGGACCTCGAATGCAGCAAACTGGACAGCTTGAGAAGCGGTAGAAGCGTAACCGCTCCGAGAGGTACGAGTGTAGGTGCTGGAATCGGAACTGGTGCGCAGAGTAACCATGGCATGATACTCATACACTGAGTCAGCTAGACGCTCCCGGTACACACGATAGACTGGATCGTCACCGAGGGGGTACAGCCGACGCCACATGTTACGAAGGAGATGCGGCGACGTAAACGGCATCAGCTGCAACTGGCACGGATACGGCACCGGAGCCATCTACACTCACAACCATTAGTAGGTTAGCATAAAAAAATAGAACAAGTGCATGCAATGCAACACCCAGCTACCAATGCTACCGGCACTCAACTTAAACTCGTATCTAACATCCAGTTAACACGTCGTAGTCTACCGTGGCCTACAGTCAGCGCGGCTCTGATACCAAGCGTTGTGGCACCCCGACTCAGAGCAACCGGTTTACCATGCGTTGCCAGCCCAGAGACCATGTCTTCTGGCAACACACAACATCAACCGCTTTATTGATGCTAGCGGATCAAAGTTTACAAGAAGAAGGTTGCGTAGAGGGAGTAACGGGCCAGATGATTGAATTTTTGCAAATATTCACCCACAGACTGATTTCCTTGGAGGAGCGAGAGGAATTCACGATGCTTAGTCTTCATAGTTCCAGTAGGGATATGATATTTCCGGAACTGATCCTTGAATTTTGTCCAGGTAATTTCTTCATCAGCGGGCCACATGGCTTTTGCATTTTCCCACCATATGGCAGTAGTGCCTTCAAGATAATGAGTTGCAAATGGAACTTTATCATCTTCTTCGGTATGAGCAATCTCAAGATTTCTCTCAATGGTTCGTAACCAATCGTCTGCATCCAATGGATCAAGAACCTGACTGAAACTGGGAGGCTTGGTCCTCTGAAAGTCTGACAGCTTGGAGTGGTGACCGTTCTGATTTCCATTCTGTCCAACCATAGCTTGCACACTTATTAATATTTCAATCAGATCATTATTCCGTCTTTCCTCAAACATACGCAGAATTTGCTCGGTGGAGGGCCGATTTGGCGGTGGAGGCGGTGGTGGAACGTACGGCTCGGGGGGGGGGGTGTCCTACCTGTCGTGCGGAATGACGAACAGGGGTACCCTCGCGAACATTGCTATTGCTGCCTCCCCGCGGCATTCTATTGTGATTTTTCCCAAGACAACGCAACCGAGATGAGAAACATTCAAAATAAATTGGGGAAAAGCCAGCAACAAAAGCCGGAGAAAAGCCGAAATGACGAAGAAAACATGGCGAATGAAATAGAGTTCACCCATAATTATACATAGACTCATACATGAAAGACAACCAACATGCCAGGTGAAACTACTCTCATACATGAAATGAAACCTCATGACTCATACGAATACACTCGTACACCATCCTGATGTCTGCGAGTACTCAAAAGCTCTACTGCTCTACGGGTGCTGCGGGGTCCTCTCCTGAAGCGGACTCGGATCCTGAACTGATGAGGTTAACT
This sequence comes from Aegilops tauschii subsp. strangulata, assembly GCF_002575655.3. Taxonomy (NCBI): domain Eukaryota; kingdom Viridiplantae; phylum Streptophyta; class Magnoliopsida; order Poales; family Poaceae; genus Aegilops; species Aegilops tauschii. The sequence continues at coordinate 397,008,109 of NC_053037.3, forward strand.
GAGACCTCCGGGTTAAAGGTACGATGATGCTTCCTAGAGGTCTCTCCCTTAGGGGCAGGTGTAGGGTGAAGCATCGGGGCTACAGGAGTAGTGAGAAGTGAAACCCACTCAGCAGGAGCACTGAGACGATTCACGGTCGAGGCGCCCGAGCTACTCGGAGGAGTAACCGGTGTAACAGGGGAGCTAGAACTGGCTGGAATATAAGTAGTAAATCCCAGGGAGGATGGAGTAGTAGCAGACCTAGAAGAGACTAAAGCAGAGGCTAAAGCAGTACGAGCGCGAGTCAGCTCTCGAGCCAGCTCGTGGATCATAAGATAGCTAGCGGCGAGCAAGGTGGCTAGCAACACTATCAAACTCCGGATCAATGATAGGGAAACGGACATGACCATTGTCGTGCAGAGAAGGATAGTAGTAGAAACCTGGGTGGTTCTGCATCCGAACCTCCTTATAATGAAGCTCGACAAGGACCTCGAATGCAGCAAACTGGACAGCCTGAGAAGCGGTAGAAGCGTAACCGCTCCGAGAGGTACGAGTGTAGGTGCTGGAATCGGAACTGGTGCGCAGAGTAACCATGGCGTGATACTCATACACTGAGTCAGCTAGACGCTCCCGGTACACACGATAGACTGGATCATCACCGAGGGGGTACAGAAATTACCTGGACAAAAGTCAATGATCAGTTCCGGAAATATCATATCCCTACTGGAATTATGAAGACTAAGCATCGTGAATTCCACTCGCTCCTCCAAGGAAATCAGTCTGTGGGTGAATATTTGCAAAAATTCAATCATCTGGCCCGTTACTCCCTCTATGACATGGTCTACAAACATCTGCACTTGGAGGCCCAACAACGTCTATAAACATGCAATGCAACACCCAGCTACCAATGCTACCGGCACTCAACTTAAACTCGTATCTAACATCCAGTTAACACGTCGTAGTCATCGTGGCCTACAGTCAGCGCGGCTCTGATACCAAGCGTTGTGGCACCCCGGCTCAGAGCAACTGGTTTACCATGCGTTGCCAGCCCAGAGACCATGTCTTCTGGCAACACACAACATCTTGGTACAGAAAACAACCGCTTTATTGATGCTAGCGGATCAAAGTTTATATTACAACAGGTAGCGAGGCCAAGCGGCACACACGGTGTGGCTGAACAATATTTACATTATTTAGTGAACATAAAGGGGGCCTCGATCATAACAACTACGCGGCAGCGGAACAACGTCGTAGAGGAAACTCCATAGCACAGGGACACCGATGTGGACACGATCTAGACTCGGACAACACTCCTTTCCAACGAGACTTTCCTGAAATCTGGCATGACACGCCAGGTCAGTACATTGAATGTACTTGCAAGCTCACAACAAACATAAACATAATGACAAACAATATCATGATAATTAACCAATTATTAATAATGCAACAAGATAGCCAACATGTTGTGATCATGCTCCTGAGAGAAAAATCCCTCGGACTGGCTTAACGCCGGTGATCGCTCTTGGACCACAAACATACCGACCTCAAGGTCTTAACTAGGAAGAAATTGTGATCTTTACGGCGATCACAACCGCGACCAATATTTTGTCTCAAACGGTGATCCTTCCGGCGATCACAACCATGACCAACACTTGGCCTCAAACCACAAGATGACCTTCCCGCCATCATTAACAGTGCAAAGTTCATAACTTAGTGTGCAAGATTTATTAAATGTTGACCCATGGTGTGACCTACTTTCGAGCGTGTCCGTAAGCGTGGACTCGGCTATCGATAGATTAATACACTCTGCAGAGGTAGCGCACTGTACCCACACCACGGAACCCATGGCCTCGTACTCCCATTCGGGTGGACCAACGGCATTCCGATGAAGCCCCTCAATTGCCATGACACTCTCTCGGCCACTCCGACTCACTCCCAACTGGGCTAGTCCTGGGTGGCCCCGTGTCTACCAAAGACACAACGACCACCGCCGTGGCCAAAACATAAACGTCCCTCACGGGGACCGGTACCAAAGATCTCAACAACGGGCACACAAGGTTATGTCTGCTTACCGGGCCAGGGTACCGCATGCCCACAACCTTCCCTCGTTGGAGGCACCGACAAGAGGCATGACAATGGACCGAATAAAGGCCTTCCCATAAAGGCAAATGTGGTTGCACTGGGAAAAACTCGATTTAGTGGCACCGTGACCTGGTCAACGATATATTCAAGTTGTGTTATTATCAGGTTCAACTTAAATTGAAAATAACGGGTGTCATAGTATGCCATGAGATGCAACACTAACATATGCATCATATATTAACGGAAAAGACTGAGTCAACTATATCCACACTGAGCATAACCATCAACAACTCTTGACACTTCTCTGGTTAAGATAAACCTCACATTAAACAGAATCTTTTCTAACAAATTTTATCATTTTTATCATTCAAGAAAAATAACTCCAATTAATTACTTATATCCATAACCATATTATTTCTTTCATAACAAAAATTAATTCTAGTTTCTATGCCAACTTAGTTAACTACAAACTTTCTATAATTCAAGCATATTCACTTAAACAAGCACTAACAGAATATAAATAGCATAGTAGTGATTTTAAATGCATGGATTAAATCATTCATTCAAGTAAAAATCACAAATATTATAGTGGCATCATGAAAATGTTGTTGTGGCTTGCCTTAGTGCAGATCAGGTTCACAAGCCTTCTGGTGATCCTCAAGACAAGCTTCTCTCTCTGAAAATATTTATAAACACAAAAAGAAAACATCAAGAACCCTTCTGAAAATCACCAGAAAATCTAGATAGCAGGGGAAAATCCCATTTTTGGTGAGCTGCTAGATTTCTTTGCAAAGAACACAATGCAAAAAGAATCAATTCATTTGGACTTATGGTTGAAGAGTTATAGATGTTTGAAGCTCTCTGGATATAAATGAAATTTGAATTTAAATGAAAACAGACTGGGGGTGACGTCGAAGGCGTAAAGCCTCGGGGCGCCACCACTCGTACCGCTTCACGCACGTACTGACTGGCTGACTACCGGGCCCCGCTAGTCAGGTGAGGGGGAGAGGGAGAAGGAAACAGAGGACGGCGCGGCTTCGCCGGAGCTCACGTCGGCGACGAGGACTCCTTGGCCAAAACGAGAGGGAGGGATCGAGAGAGGAGACGGAGGCGCACCTACCCGTACCCGTAGAGTAGCTAGGGGTGGTCGGACGGTCTCGGAATCATCCTCTCTAGAGGAGACAGGAAGCAGAGCTCACCGGAGACGAAGACGACGGCGAGCAGAGGCGACTCCAGGGGCTCCAACCGGGCGGAACGAGACCACCACAGAGTGGCGGAGTTCCTGGAAGGGTTGCCCAGGCCTGGGAGGGGCCGAAGCTACGGAGACGACCCGAGGGGATCGCCGGCGAGCTCGAGCTCGGAGGCGGCGGCCCGCGGCCTGCCCGGTCGGGCTACGGTTCTCTACGAGGTTGTGGAGTGTGTGGGAGTGGAGGATGGTGCTCGAGGAGGCTGGGGAGGGCTCCATTTATAGGCGAGCATCAAGGGGGTGTCGGGCTCCGCCGGTGACACCTGGACACGGCACCCGGCGATGAGAGGCGTCAGAGAGAGGGAGAAGGCGACGCAGCTCACGTGGGGCCTGTGGGCGAACGGGGATGAGCACAGGATCGAGAGGAAGGCGACAAGCATAGTGCAGAGCGCATTGTTGCGTTGGCCGGACCGTGCCCGTGCTCGCTGCGGCGAGCTCCGGCGTCGGCGAGTGCCAGGGGAGAGTTAAGGGAGCTAGGACGAAGATTGTGGCGAGGTTTGGCACGCTTAGGCAGGCGGGGAAGCGAGCACGCGCGAAACAGAGCGCCCGGCGGCACTCAGAGCGCATCGACACGCAGGTTGGCATCATGTACACGCGTGGTCACCGCGTGAACTTTGCCCTTGGGCCGACCTAAGTCCAAAACTCATGTCTAGCTTATTGTTCGTTGTAGTTTTGAAGATTACCACGCTTTGGTTTGGATCCAGACGCAGTAGAAAAGATTTCACAAGCCTACTAAGTTTCTGATCAGTAACTTTGAGAGTTTACTGAGGTCAAACGGCTGGGAGTTGGGAGCTGGGCTTTGGAGGTTAGCAATCATCTACTAAGGTGATGATGCACAAGAAAAATCAGCCACATTGGAGCAAGTAAAATGGTAGTTGCTGTAGAAACCACCATTTCTGTCTAGAACGGAAAATATTTTCTGTAGCAAAAATATTCCAAAAAGTGATGAAATATTTTTGCTCAGGAAGGTGCCCTAGGGTTCAAAGAATATTTGTTAATTTTCTCAGATTTTTGTGGGCAAGAAAAATTGGGGTTGCTTTGGAGCACATTGAGCTAGCTAGGGTTTAAGAGAGGGAAACGAATATTTTTCATTAAAGAAAAATATTCCAAATATTATTTTGAGGTGAACCAGAGAGGAAAAGATGATTAGAGAGGGAAATGAGGCACTTGGGTGAAAGTCAAGGGGTACCCAAGTGTTTAAGTCCATATGAAAAGATTCAAAAACTTCAAATTTCAAAATCAATCCAAATGAAAATCAGGCAAATAAAAGAGGGCAAAAACTAGGGTGTCACAAACTAGCAGCAACAGGTCTCAAAAACTAAAGGGAGAACACATATGAAAGCTACAGAATATGTATCGTTTGTACTCGAGATTAACTAGATGGCACACAAAAGTATTAAAGAACAACATAGGTAATACTAGAAGTGGTATAATACTATAATCACCAGCCTGTGGGATAGCATTGGCTGATGGATGATAACTATGGAACAGTGTTACCTAGAACAAGTCTCTTAGCTGAACTATGGAACAACGTTAACTCATGAACAAGACCCGTAAGAGATCAGCATGAATATGCAGTGAAATGTGATAATCTATTTTCCATGCTTAGATGAATAACAAAGCCATAAATGATGCACACAAGTAAGATGAGGGTACAACCTATCTTGCCGCCATCCATAGGAGTGAGCATCATGTGCTGACTTGTCGATGGCCCTGCAGTTGTTATGGTTGTCCATGTTGGGCACGCGCATTCGGTGCAGGGAACTATTGAGTGGGGACTATAGCTCCCTTCTGGTGTATGCTTCCCTTGTTGGAGCAGTTGCGGTGAGTCTGAAGACGGTGTGGCTGAAGATGCAGAAAACGCATAATGTTAAGAATGACACATATCTTTGATCTGAAGAAATACCCTAAGAGATCAACGGCAAGGTACGAGAGTGGTCACACATCTGTTGAATAAAGACTAAATTGGGGTCACGCGATTTTATTTTATTTTGGTACTGTCCGATCTAGGACGGATGGCTTGATGGTCGTCCTGTGCCTCCCGGCTGACACTGTTCGGAATCTTCCCCGAAGAGCCAGCGACCACCGGCAGAGCACCCTGCCTTCGTCGTCCGTGGCCGCGAGAGCTCTGACCAAAACCCTGCTCCCTGCCCCACCGCACTGTCGTGGTTGCGCCGCCCCGGCCAATCCCCAAAGACTCGCCGTCATCCAGATCCGGCGGCGGCAGTACCTTCAACCCACGCAACTCTAAGATGCCATCTAAGCGCTGCTTCCGTGGCGAACTTGCACCCCCGCACCCTTATGTTAGACACCAGCCAACCGGCAGCCTAGGAGCTCCGCCGCGTCAAGGGGTGCTGCTTCCCATTGGGAATCGATTGGCCCAGAATAAAAATTTTGACAACTGACACCTAAATAAATTGATTTGATATGAGGGAGCGACCTATCTTGCGCCCCGGTGAAGTAGGCAGCTCCAGCTGCCAAGTCGGTGAGGCCGGCGAGGTTGCGGTGGCTACCGGCGGCAGGGAAGCAGAGATGTCGCAACAGTCGACGCCTACGGGGAAGCAGCGCCAGGGCCCTGGACGGATCCGAAGTTGGAGCCGCTCCAGCGCCATGCAGAATGGTGGGGGTGAATCGGTTCCAGTACGGTTCACGCGGCCGTCGTCGAGGCAGCTTCGGCAGCACGGAGTAAGAGGCACACGGCCCAGTGCACGACAGCAAACGGACCGCGTCTCCGACATTGGGGAGGAGGGCTGCGGTGAATTTGGTGTGGTGGGGGCGCCATGGAGGAGGGGCTGAGGTTTTGCGGCTAGGGAGAAGGGAGCTTCAGGGGAGAAGGTGATTTGGCACCCACGAGGTATGAATGGGGAATTGGGAGGGGGAACCATGTCTTACGGACGCATTTGTCTGAAATGTGGGGGGGGGGTTACAGTTCTACCCCTGCCTTTAGGCTTCTCGGCTTGGGTCTGTGTATTGAGGGTCGGGGATAGTAGAGTAACTTTGCTTCTCCCAAATAGTGGGCGCGAGCGATTTCGGGCGAGGAGGGCGTGTTTTGAAATAGTGGGCGCGAGCGATTTCGGGCAAGGAGGGCTTGTTTTGAAATACTGGGCGCGAGCTATTTTGGGCGAGGAGGGTGTGTTTTGAAATAGTCAGCGCGAGCGATTTCGGGCGAGAGGGTGTTTTGCCGCCCATGGTTTATGAACTATTCGGCACATGTCATTTCGGCCGAGGAGATGGCACGCTTGGATGAAGTTACGAACCTACCCTTGATGTACAACTGGCCAATTGATGTGTGGCCCACATAGGCCAGTAATTTCACGTCTCCCATTTATTTGCTCGGGCGAATTCCACCGAGCAGAGGGTGTTTAATGGTTCGTTCAAATTTTGGTAGAACGAGCATCCATGTCTACCTTACCAAGTCGATTCGAATTAAATTTTGAAATATTTGCTTGCCACTTCTTTTTTAGATGGAGAGATGATGCTCGAGAGTAATGTGTTTTTACATGCTCGTTGCTAACGATTTACTATATGACAAATGGTTGACCCACTCAAAAACGGGAATCAAACCCAAAATGAAATATCTCGATTCAATGAAATAGCTCGTTCACCAGCTCAAAATTGTGAACTAAATCCAAAATTGAACACCTCAATCGAGTAGCATGTTGTACTATATTATAGTACTTCATGAACATGTTGAAAGTCAAATTAATGAACTTGTTTGATACGCATATCTCCGTTCATGTGTGGATTGCAGACAACATCTTCTCCAATTTAAATATTTGAATGCAAGTTTATATCGAAACATGGTTTATATCAGCCTTTGATGCATAAAACGTGACCTCCTCCTCTCCCGAACTCCTGCTCTCTCTCTCTCTCTCGCCGGCAATCTTCAATTCTATCGCACACATCCAACACACAAACCTTGTTGGTCACTCTCCCTCTCTCTCTCTCTCTCTCTTTGTGTGTGTGTGTGGGGTTTTTTTTTCTAGTTTGCATGCATATATATACTCTATGTATAGGTCTCTCTCGCACACTATGTATGATTCTCTAGTCCAAGCTAAATATCTTGGGTGCACTCATGTACGCACACAAATTTCGTGGCTCGTTGCCCGTAACTCTCTCACACACCATTCTACCATCTCAGAGCTCTTCCCTCTCTCTCTCAAACTCTATCTCTCTCCCTCGTTCTCCCTCCATCTCACACGCACACACACACAATCTCATGCCTAGCCAAGTATGATTGTCTCTCACTCAATTGTAGGCACACGCAGTCCCCCCTATATGTACATGACTAGCTAATTCTTAGTCTCCATCACAAACATGTGCATGGTCTATCTCGATTTCTCTCGGGGCATCTTTCTATCGCACACGCACCTCGTCCCTCGATCTCCCACCAACATAGTCCCCTCACGATCTCGAGGGGATCTCTCTATCACAAACACACCCTCTCTCCCTCCCCATGCGTCCATCTTCTCCATGCGTCCTCTCGACCTTTGTTCCTTGTTGGCCAGACCTCTATTGGACATGTGCTATAGGGGTGTCTCTCTCCGTTTCAAACAATCACGCACTAGCTATCTTCGTGTATCTCCTCACCTCGCTTTTCTATCTCGGAGATGCATGCGTGATATGTTTGCATAGGAAACGAACACACACAGTCTCTCTCTAATTTATCATTTGTTGTCCCTTTCTCTTTCACACACATACTATTTTTGCACACTCACTCATTCTCCTTCAGACGCACTTGATCTCTCACAACTTAGGTACTCTCTTCGGTCCATAGCATATAGATTTATTGAAAAGTCAAACATCACAAAGTTTGACCATGTACGTGGAGAAAAACATTTACATCTAGAACGGCAAACATATATCATTAGATTCATCATGAGATGCGTATGATGTATCTTTGGTATTGTAGATATAAATAATATTTGCGTAAACCTGGTCAAAGTTTCCAAAGTTCGACTTCTAAAAAAATTATATGCCCTGCATTATCGAGCGGATGGAATGTCTCTTTCCCCCTCTCAGCTATTTGACGCACCACTCAGCCTTATCGGGGCTCCTCTATCTCTCTCAAACTTTATATCTCCCTAGTTCACACATACACATGTCTCGCTCGCGCTACATAGACCCATCTAACACTCTCCGCCCTTGTTCTCTCTCTATGTGACACACACCCCCCTAAGTAGCATAATCCCTCACTCCATCATACGCGCACACACTCCCCCCCTAAGTATGACTATGTCTCACTAGCCATCAGGAACACATGTATTGTCTCCTTCCATCCATACGTCTATCTCAATATCTCTCGGGGTATCTTCTATCGCGCACACACCTTATCACTCGATCTCCCACCCATGTAGTCCCATCACGATCTCTCCTCCCCATGTCTGCATTTTCTCCGTACGTCTCTCTCGACCTCTCTCCGTTGTTTGTCAGACCCCTCTTGGCCACGTGCTAGGGGTCTTTCTCTCTCAGTTGCAAACAACCACACACTATCTCCTCACCTTGCTTCCGTTGTTGAGATGCATGTGTGATATGTTTGCATAAGACACACAAGCTTTTTCTCTAGTTTTATCATGTGTTGTCCATGTCTCTTTCACACACGCACACACACTTTTTTCAGTCACTCTTTCTATTTCACACACACACTCTCTCTCTAGTTAGGTACTCTCTCACGTCCATAAGCATATGGATGTTTAGAAAAGTCAAACCTCAGAAAAGTTTGACCAGGTATATGTGGAGAAAAGCATTTACATCTGGAACGATCATTAGATTCATCACAACATGTACTTACTTCATACTATCATTTATCTTTGGTATTGTAGATATAAGTCATTTCTTTATAAACTTGGTCAAAGTTTCAAAATTTGGACTTTTAAAAAAATGTTGGCACTACATTATCGAACGGAGGGAGTAGCTCTTTCTCTCTCTCCGCTATCTCTCACGGGCCACCCTCTCACTCAAACTCTCTATACCGAGGGATTATACGGTCACTGTGTCAGCGTATAGCTTCATATATTGTTTAGTTGATCGGTCAACCAGTCCACATGCTTCCTTGTCAGCTCGTGTTCTCTATCTTCGTGTGCTGGCCCATGTGGCAGTGGGTGCAAATAAGTAAACTAGAGGCCCATCTGACACGCGGTGAAGTAAACAAAGTTGAAACCACTCGGGGTAGCACCCCGCACGCTAGTAAATTGAGGGCACACTTCTTCCGCGTGAAGGACACACTCACGCACACTTCACCGCTGCGTGGCGGCATGCACAAAAGGACGCATTCGCGCACACCCAGCACACAACACACAGCAGCACACGTGTACACCGGCGTCGCCGCCGACTAAGATGGACAGCGAGGCAGCCAACAAGCAGAGGCGGCTCGAGCCAAAACCGCATCCGGCGAGCCTGGACTTCATCAGCAGCCTCCCCGACGACATGCTGCTCATCATCATCGGCCTCCTCCCCACCAAATCTGCCGTGTGGACCACCCTGCTCTCCCGGCGGTGGTGCCCCCTCTGGCGTCGCGTCCCCCTCAACCTCACCGTCGATAGTTGCCTCTGCGACGGGGATTGCAAATGCATGGCCACAGTCTCCAAGATCCTTTCATCGCACCCTGGGCCAGCCAGACGCCTTGACATATGCATGTTCAGTACCAACTGCAAGGTCCAAGCCAAGTTCGACGAGTGGTTCTTATCCCCCACCCTAGATCAGCTCAAGGAGCTCAGCTTTGAAGCTGGATGATGTCGCTCTCTGCCGCCATCCGCGCTCCGGCTCACGCCAACACTACGCCGCACCAGCTTCAGCTCCTGCTGTCTTCCCAAGATTAATGTCACGTCGGCCCTTCTTCTCCCTGAACTCAAGCAGCTCGACCTCTTCGACGTTGGCATATCGAAGAAGGCTATAGAGCACCTGCTTTGCAGTTGTACTGCGCTCGAGTACCTTCGTCTTCAGCAGATCCACGGGTTCATCAGCCTCCACATCGCCTCGACGAATCTCTGATGGATTTATGTGTCTTGCTGGCCCCGCAACAAGACATCAATTGGGAAGAGATCACTCCAGTTGTTCCACGTTATGGTCACTGAGAATGCGCCTTTCCTTGAGAGATTGCTTGTATCTGATCTAGAAGGTCCAACAAAAATCAGGGTCATTGACGCGCCAAAATTGACAGCGTTGGTGTACTCGTCTGCCAAATTCTCCGAAATCTTTATTGGATCCGTAATCGTTCAGGTACAACACTCATCTTCTTCTCCATCTTCTTGAAATTCAATTTTTTTAATTTCTTCTTGATGTATTTACGACTGTCATCCAGAAAATGATTCCCACAAGCTTGACCCAGTCTATGCGCACAGTGAAGATCTTGGCAATAAGATCTATCGGCCCCAATCTGGATCAAGTTGTTGGATTCCTTACATGCTTTCCATGCACGGAGAAGCTACTCATCGAGGTGAAACTTCTTTCCTATTAGTAAACAGTAATCACAATGCAGCTCAATTTTTTCATAATTTTCCCAAATTATGATGACAAGTGTAATGTTCAAAACTGCATCTACGCACTCCACCGAAAGAAATGTTTTTAGTATTTTTTCTCACGTGATCACCTGCATCTTTTTTTCTTGTACTACTATAGTAGCCTAGGCTAGTCATAGTGGCAAGTAACTTAGACTAGTAACTCTATGGTTACCCTAAGAGCAAGTACTACCTCCGTCTTGGTTTACTCTTCCTATTTTGTAGTATCAAAATTTGACCATAGATTTAACTGACAAAATGTTAATGCATGTCACTAAAAATTACATCATTGGATTCATATTTGAACATAATTTCAAATGGTATATTTCTTGGTGACATGCCTTGGCATTTTCTTAGGTAAATCTATGGTCAAAATTTTACGCTAAATACGAGGTAGTACGAAAGTGGGCTATAACAGCCCTCCACTATGTAGGCCAAAGCACGTGCCAAATTCACTTGTGATGCATTTGGCATCGATAACCCTCCATTGCTCACCTGGTACCCCAAACTGGATCACCTACTTTGCTCTGGTGCCAAATTAACTCACGCAATGAAAAAACACTTGCGTGGGAGAGGGAGAGGACTGAGGCAATAAAATAACACTTGTTTGGGAGAGTGAGAGGCTGGTGTAGTTGGTTTGATTGATTTGTTTATACATGTGGGTCTGTGTGCACAGCGGTGCCAACTCTCGCACATCGCTAGAGCGGTGCCAAAATCTTTTGATTTGACATTGATGGGTATTATGTGGCATACTTTTGAGAAATATGGCATCGGCCACATAGTGGAAGGCAACAAATGCCCAAGCTCTTCACGTGCTCCTACGTAAATGAGAGGAAAGAGAGAGAGTGAAAAAATATCACTAGCCAGCCAACCCTATCGTATGAGCGAATGATATTGGTACCTCTTGATGACACGACAATCTTATATAGCCAGCTGCTCTAATATGTTCTCTTCTTTTGTAGATAAAAAAAGACCCGAAAGTGAAAAATGTGCTGCACTATAACAATCTCATCGAATGCCTTGATCTCCATCTTACATAAATTGATTTGATCGACTACCGAGGCAGCACATCTGAGATTAAATTGGCCAGGTTCTTTGTTCTGGAGGGAAGTGTACTCAAGGTAATGAGGTTTGGCGTTCTCTGGCGAAATAATGAATGGCGTACTGATCACCGCAAGCGTCTAAGCCTAAATGACCAAGTCTCCGCAGAAGCTGAATTTGTTTTTGAAACATCAAGTGGCCAGAGGCTCGAAAATTTATTTGCCCATTAGTGACTTTTCAGGGCGGTGGATTTTAGTTTGTACGATATTGCTGCATCCACCTAAAGTAACGAAAGTTCTTACATAAACTTCCTAGTAATTCCCTCTTCGTAGGTGCAGCATTACTCCTACATTTGTAATATCAATTTGAAACTTGTAATATTGTCGTGTCCTATTCCTGCGTTTTCAAAATCCTGCGAATCAAAGAGGTCCTGAGTTGGTCATGATGTTGTGCCTGCCATCTTTCACCAATAGCCGTCGGATCTAGATCTGACGCATACAAACCAAACTTCTGCAGTTTTGCAAAAAGATTCCCGCACTTGTTCCCTATTTACAAACAACTCCTTGTCTCTCACAATCAGCCTTATCTCCTCCCCACCACATCTAGAAGTCCATGGAAAAATCTGGCGCGATGGCCGCTGCCGGTGCCGTCCACCCCCAATCTTGGTGTTCTGTGCAATGCACGGGCATCTACGCATGGGAAATTATGTCGAACATGGCTAGTTGTAAGCAGGCAAGCTCTACATCCATGATGATAGTGACTGCAGACGGTGAGGCTGACTTTGGTATGCCGAACACGGTGCCTACACTCAGGTGTCATCTCCGACTCAAGGTCTTGTCACTTCACTGTGAGGAGAAGCACGTAATAATTTGACCAACGGGTAGAACAGTACTACTACATTGGTAGTACTACTACTAGTACTAGCACCACTGTCTGAATTTAGTAGTACTACGACGTCATTCTGGATTTAGTATTTGACTAGCAATATCTAGTAATGCATGTCACAAAAAATATACTACTCACGTGGCATCCATCGTAACGGGTCGCCGTTAAGCTATCGGGTCCAGTTTTGGATCCGATAACCCATTAATAGCCCGGACCAATGGGAATTTTCCACGTGTAAAATTCTGATTGGCTGGAGAAAACACGTGTTAGCTCGTCAGTGGGTCAGATAGGCACCTATGATATGTTGCCACGTGCGACGACGCACCACTGCCCCATTTAGCTTACAAAGGCCGGCCCGTTTCACTTGGTCAAAAGTTAGCGGGCTGGCCCATGAAAAGCATGTTAACGGTCTCTTTGCAAATAGCCCATTTTACGGCCCGGTAAATCACGGCCCGTTAGGGCGTACCCGAAATGGGCCCAACAACGTCATGCGGGCCGTCGAATATAACACCAGCCGGTTTCACTTTCAGCCCATGTATGGCCCACGACGTCTTTCGGCCCATATGAGGCCTTCGTATCTTTAGGCCCTTTAGTGGCCCAAAGTGACTCTAGCCCATAATGAACAGTAAATTTCTTTGTACCCATTAACGGCCCATGATTCACATGGGCTGTTTGCAGCCCGTGTTAGCTTTCGGCCTACTGACGGCCCATACGTTCTTGGGCTCCTTTCCGGCCCTCGATTACTTCCGGCCCGTTACTGGCCTGTTCCCCTAATGGGCCAAATTCGGCCCGTGGCAAGAGTCGGTCTGTTTCTGGCCTGTTAACCCATTGCGTCGTTTCCAGCCCATCCTATATTCTGGCCCATTAACGACACGTTATGCCTATGGCAGAATTAAGCATTTGATGTACTCCAGCTTGTTAACGGCCTGTTACCATGCTGGTCCAATACCAATTATGCCCGTTTATGGCCCATGTAGACCCATTTATCCGACGGCCCGAGGCCCACCGATTCTACGGCCCTGTTGGAGGCCCATTTATGGACGACCCGTAGGAGGCCATGGATCCTATGGCCCGTAGCAGGGTCAAGGTTACAATGGTCCGTATATGGCCCATGGTTGTTGCGGCCACTAGAAAACAAGGGAGAAAGAAGACTAGGAAATAAATAAGCCCGAAACTAATTCTAGGCTATTAAGGCGATTGCATAGATTACATCCACTGGGCATCAAAGATCGCCACCAGTGCAAATATAGGGAGCACCCTACACTACACAAAAATGGCTTGCTGTTTTCTTCAGCCGATGGCTGCACGTTAAGAACAAATTTTGTATCGCAACAAAACAAATTACAACTATAAAACAAAAAGGAAGGTTGGCATAAAAGTTAACATTCTGGCAGATAAATGCACCACCAGAAGTTCAGAAGCTCAGTTCATTTGACCTGACTGTTACGTTTTCATGATGTATTGTCCGATGGAGCACCATAACCTTCGCCTTCATTTCTCCTAGGCTCCTGAACAGCATAGCAAATGTCCGATAGTCTGGTTTCAAAACCATGCATATCTTGACGACATCGAACAATGTCTGTCCTTGTTTCACAAAGGGACTCTGTTAGGGAATGGACAAGTGTCTGGAGCATAGATATAACATTGTTTTGAGCTTACATATCTTGATCATGAGGCAGTTTGGACGAGATTGCCTTAACAACCAACTCTGTATTACGCAGGAACATGCTTTTGGCACTGTTACTGGACAGGTACTAAACCACTGCAGCAAGAGCTGACATTGCGGTTATAGTTGCCTCCCCACCTTCAGAAGGTGGCGGTTCCACCATTTTTTCCATAGCTTGCTGAAAAGTTGAGTTTTTACATTAGTAGTACAAGAACAGAAGATATTAAGGAGGTAGCAAAACCAAACAAAATAGCTTGGGTCTATATACAGAACTTATTCTAGTGAACCCATGTAAAATATTAGTTGTATTTTACTGCAAACTACATAATAAAACCAGGTTCCAAACATATGACCATGTACCATGGCTAATGTATTGTCTATTTCTTCACATTGTATTGACAGCTAAGGATAAAGAGACAAAGTTTGTAATACGGTAAGCATAGTATGACATCATTCATATCACAAAACAACTGAGAACAGACAAACAGGCAATTGTAACGTTTTGTGGGCAAGTCATGGAACTAGATTACAGGTCAAGATCAAAGGAACATCACTCCTCTCTTTTAAACCTTATAAGGTGCAATGATACGCTAAGACAATGGTGTATAAAATTGAAAAGAGTAATAGACATTGGCTGCAAACCATGCAGTTCAAGGCACAAGTCAGAGTAAGTAGTAGTTAAAAGTCATGAGGATTAAGGACTTACAACAGCGGCTTTGACTGGTGTAGTAATGCCCTTCGTCTTGCTGGTGTGACAGTCCTTGAAGATTTCCACATCATTTGGTTCAGGTACTTTTTAGTCCTTGCGGGCTTTCCTCTGTATTTGGAACAAGTCAATATAGATATGATAATATGGTATAGTGAAAAGAGTGAAACATCAGCTAATTACAAGAGCCTCGCAGTGTGCAATACAGCTATGAGATCCTATCGTCTGTTGGAATTTCACTTTCGTATGGTTGGCCTTGTTCTTTGAACAGTTCACCTACAAGAAGATAGATTTGTGTGGCACATGCGTAAATAGGACTTCAACATGTGATCTGATCACATATATATATAATATACCTGATACTTTGGATCAGACCGGTGTTTAACGAGGCCTCTCCAGTCTTCATCTGATATATTTTCCACTTGAGATGTTTGGGCAAGTTCACTGTTAGCCTTGCCTTCAAAGTGAGTTTTCCTCAAGTTATACCGATATTGTCGCAGAGCAGACTTGAAAACATGGGTGCAAGTTTGTCTGGTTGCATCATCTTGGCTATCCAACTTGAACCTCATCTGTTGAAAATTATGGGAGTCTCATTATCAGCAACCTAGAAAGTATGGAACAGAGCAAGACAATATTACTAGTTTCCATACATAACCATACTTACAGATAAATGGTCGAGGAATGTGTTGAACTGGGTTTCGTCTTTGTCATTCCTGTACTGAATCCATGTTGGGAAGATACGTACATGACACCTAACGGCAACCGCTGCCTCTGATACTAACTTGGCTGACTCTGTAGCATCACGTGGCCTTTTTAAACCTGCCTCAAAATGGATCTCCATTCTTCCTCCTCTAGATTTAGTTAACCTATCGAGCATTATCCCTGATGTTTGTTTCCTCTTGCGCCTAGGTGCTAGTCCAACAAAAAACATAGGAAGTGTTAGTGTACATCAAACTGTGAGACAACATATATAGAAGCATGCAACTGTAACTTGACTCCAGCAACTACCTTCTTGTTGTTGAAGCTCAAAAAGTTCATCTGATCTTGCCAACTCATCTTGTGTCAAGAGTGCTTCAGAAGTAGTGTCAGGTGGCAAGGGAGCTTGGGAACGTGCTGCTAGCTGAGTTGACCAACGAGTAACTCATGCAGCTGGTGGTACTGTGGAAGGTGTTACAACAACTAGGGTTGTCTCTGCTTGCTTGGTGGAAGCTATTTGTTTCTGTTTGGCTTGTTTTGCAGCTCGTGTAGCACGGGATACCCTGTTTGTACAATTTTCCACTGGACTTTGACCTTCTATTGCACCATCAGTACCAGTAGAATCTGCAGGATTATTCCGCTTCCCTTTCCCTGTCATTCTGTGTTGCTTCCTCTTTCTCTGTGCCATGTTAAGTCAAGCCGACAAGAAAAACGAATAACAATTTAGTTCTTCAGAGCAAATTGATGTGTGATACAGACGAACTAAACTTTGATGTTAGATAACCACATGATAGGAGGATGTAATATGTACGAAAAACAGGACGGCATGAGATAACCAGAACTATTATGTGTAAACTAAGCAGAAGACATTTTCACTAAATTAGAAGCAATGCAATTGAAGGTAGACACCATATGAAATATGCTACAAATATCGCTCTGCCAAGTTAACAGTGTCTCATCATAAATGGCATTTAAACAAATGTGAAGCAGTACAAGAAATAAATCATATGCAAGATGCAAACAACATCACACTACCAAGTTAAAGGTCTCTCGTCATTAGTGCCATTGCATATTCACAGCATTGCATATTCACGGCTTATGATGTGTAAACTAAGGAGAAGGCATTTCAACAAATTAGAAGCAATGAAAGCTAGACACCATATGAAAGATGCAACGAATATCACTCTACCAAGTTAAAACTGTCTTGTCATAAGTGCCATTTCAACAAATTAGAAGTAGTACAAGCTAGAAAAGAATGCGAGATGTAACCTATATCACACTCCCAAGTCAAACGTGTCTTATGATAAGTGATTGTTGCAGGTTACACAACAGTAGTACTTTGATGTAAGAACATGGTGTGATAGACAGATATTGTATGTTCTAGAAACAGGAACACGTGTCTTATTCACAAGTATAATGTGTCAAGTAAGCAGATGGAATTCAACAAAATTAGAAGCAATACAAGCTAGACATCATACATAACATGCAACCACATATAACAATGCCAAGTTAGAGGGAGCACCTATGATGGTGCACTAGGGGAGACGTGCTCATCATCAACACAACTACGTTGAGTGTCTATGCATGTGTTGTCTTGCAAATCATCTTGGGGGGGATGGAGGAGTAGAATCTGTAGAGGCCCTCCGTTTGGAAGGAGCACATTTATCCGCTGTCTTGCTAACTTCCTTCCGCTTTATTGATTTTGAATTGTCAAGTAAAACCGACAAGAAAAAGCAATAAAATTCACTCTTCAGAACTCATTCGTGCATGATACTGACAATCAGTACTTTGACGTAAGGCAAACACATGATACCAGGATGGAATATGTACGAAAAACGGGACGGCATGGCATATTCACAACTGTTTGTGCAAACTAAGCAGAAACCATTCCAACAAATAAGAATCAATGCAAGCTAGACACCACATGAAAGATGCAACCAATATGACTCTGCCAAGTTAAAAGCATCCCATCTTAAATGGCATTTCAACAAATTAGAAGCAGCACATGCTATAAATCATATGAAAGATGCAACTAATATCGCACTGCATATACTAAAGGTGTCTCGTCATATTGATTGATGCGGGATACAAAAAAGCAATAGTTTTATGTAAGGACATGCTTAATAGACAGATGTACTATGTACTAAAAGCAGGAAGGCATGCCACATTAACAGGTATAATGTATAAACTAAGCATAATAGCACATGCAATTTAACTAGATTGGAATAATTACAATCTAGACACCATATGCAACATGCAACCACATATCACACTGCCAAGTTAGAGCAAGCACCTACGATGCTAGTGTAGGGGAAATGCGGTAATCAACTACAGAGCTACATTCACTATCTTCATCTAGCCTTGCTATTTCTTGATAATCATGTCGGGAGGCTGACACTGCATTCTTTAAATGAGGATCTTTACTCACAATAGTCCACTAGCCTAACTGCCTCATCATAAGTACTGATGAGGGATGCACAAGAACATTAGTTTGATGTAAGAACATGGTTATTAGACAGATGTACTAGTATGTACCAAAAACAGGAAGGCATGTCATATTCAAAGGTATAATGTGTAAGCTAAGCAGATGCAATTGAACCAAATTGGAAGCAATACAAGCTAGAATCTAGGACCTGAGATCATGGTGGGAGGCGGGCTGCTTCGCCACCATCGTGGCTTTTTAGTTGGCTTCCAGGTGATGCATGTCTGTGCTGGGCTTGTCACTAGCTCGGCCAGTGCCCTGACTAGCTATTTGTCTTCTGGTGCTCACGGGATGGTGGTTCATGTAAAAATATCTTTCCTTGTCTTAATAAAGACCGACTTCGGCCTTTCAAATACAAGCTAGACACCATATGCAACATGCAACCATATATGACACCGTGAAGTTAAAGCAAGCACCTGGGATGGTGGTTCATTGCGAGCGAGGTCATCAACTCCAGAACTACGTTTACCGTCTCCATCTACTGACATTGCACCCTTTATAAGGCTGAAACGTGTCTGGCCTATCCGCGTACGACGCTGGAGCGAGTTCTCTCTTTTCTTTTCTGTTTCTCTCAAGGCAGCAGAGTCTGAAATACCCTTGCATAAAAACACAATAGTGAGAGTATGGGTGAAGTGTGTGCAGAACTAGTGCACTGTAAAAGTAGCAGATAGGAGGTGGCTGAAAAATAAATGACAGGAGACATATGATAGCTCTACAACATTGCATGGCAAACAAAATTAGATTCTACTCCGTATGATTTTGTAACATATGAGCACAAGGATGGCTGGGAAATGCATGTACTCCTCCAGCACACCACCACATGTGGTCCTATCAAGATAACAGTCGACTGAAAATAAATAGGCTAGTCGATTTTCGTATGAACCGTCCGATCTATCAGGAACGGGCAGATGGCCTTCTTCTACCTCCCGCCAGTCACTGTTGACAATCTTTCTAGAACCGCCAGCGACCACCGGCCCAGACCCCTGCCTCCACCGCCCCGCCCTGCCCTCGACCTCACACCACCGTTGTGCTTGGCAGCGCCTCCAGGCCATCCCTTTAATCCCGGCCGACCTCCAGATCGAGCGCCAGCAGCTCTAGGCCCCACATGCCCCTAAGATAAACACCGAGGCGCTGCTTCCCCGGCATAATAGGGGACTGGCGCCTGTTATGCCGGGGAATGCTTCCGTTAATTGGGAATCAACTGACCAAGAACTGAAATCCAGGGGGGCGACGAACCTCTAGCTAAGGTGAAAGAGTATTTGAGGAGAAACCTTGTGCATCGCGAGTTACTAGGAACATCTAGTATCAAGAAGAAGCAGTCAACTAGTGTATTCTATGGGATGAATACCATGCAAGCAGACACGTAAGATTTGAACGAATAAGGGAAGAGGAGTACCATTTCCGGTTGCCAGTGTGGTGTCCTCCATATGTCGCGGCGATCTTCTTCTTTTTGCCGGGGGAACCGATGTTTTGGAGGTGGGTGTAGCCTTCGATGAACCCATGGCCAAATTCTTGACTGTGTTGCCGTGGCCCTATGTCGGCGGACGGGAAGCAGATCCAAGGCGGCGAAGGACCGCGTAGCAGGAACAACTCCGATGCGGTGGACGGTGGCGAAGTTGGAGCGACAGCGGTAAGGCGTAGGACGGCGTGGTTGAACTGGCTCGGGTACGAACGACTCAGCCTCAGCTTCAACTACTAGCCGTGGAGGGCGTTGCGGTTGAGGTTGCGGTGGACAACGACGTCGGGGTATCGGCTCCGGCGTGTTGGAGGACGGCGGCGGTAGATGGGTGGGATGGGGTGGCGGACGGAGGACGCCGGGGTTTCGCGACTGGTGGAGAGGTAGTTTTGGCACCCACGGAGTACGAATGGGGAATCGGACGGGAGGGCGGGGGCGGGGGGAGCTAAGGGAGAACCATGTTTCGGTATGGGAAGCGCTTGTTTTAGGCTTTTTTGAACAGATGGGATGCGCTTGTTTGAAATTTGGGGAAAGTACAAACTTTGCCCCCCTCTTAAATTTCGGACCTACTTTGGGTCGGGGGTAGGATGGTAATCCCAGGTGTCCCAAATAGTGGGCGGGAGCGATTTCGGCCGTGCACATGTGTGCTTAGGCAGCCATTGTGTATGAGTGTTTTTCGGAGGCGGTTGAATGGCGTCTATGTGAAGCTACAAACCTACCCCGGTTTAGACCATTGGTCGTCAGGCCGGTAGGTTTCATGGGTCGGAGTTAGAAAAGCAATTTCCTTCTACTACCAAACATTGGTCTCACGCGGTTTCGGGTGAGTAGAGGCTCTTTTGGCACTTCGTTTGAAATTTTGAAACAGAACCATTCACATTTAGAGTACTCTTGAACTTTGAGGATTGACCTAAATAGACAACGTTAAATTTAACCTTGTATGTTTGAAAACCTCATTAAATTATCCGCTTCTTTTTGAAATTTTGACACTTGAAAATCCTATAACTACAATTAATTTGGAAAGGAGGAGCTAAATTTGAATCTATTTTGTACATGACTATATATGCTATCACTACAGGAAACAGCTACTTTGCCGTCTGCCATGGCGGACGGCAAAGGCTCGAAAGGCGGACGGCAAAGACCTTTGCCGTCAGCCGCGGACGGCAAAAGGCTCCGGCAAAGAAGGCTACGGTAAACAGCTTCTTTGCCGTCTGCTTCCTGGCGGCGGACGGCAAAGGCTCTTTGCCGTCTGCGGCGGACGGCAAAGAGGGCGGACGGCAATATTTGCGCTGTCAGTCCGTTAAGTGGCTAACGGCAGACCTTTGTCGTCCGCCGCAGACGGCAAAGAGCCTTTGGTCTTTGCCGTCCGCCTTATGATGTCATCTACACGTCACTAGATGCCAGGTTCTTTGCCGTCCGCCTTATGATGTCATCTACACGTCACTAGCCTTTGGTCTCTTCTTCTTTTTTCTTCTCCTCCTCCTCTTCTTCTTCTTCCTTTCCTTTTTCCTCTTCTTCTTCTCCTCCTCTCCTCTTTTTTCTTCTTCTTCTTCCTCTTCTTCTTTTTTCTTCTCCTCCTCCTCTTCTTCTTCTTCCTTTCCTTTTTCCTCTTCTTCTTCTCCTCCTCTCCTCTTTTTCTCTTCTTCTTCTTCTTCCTCTTCTTCTTTTTTCTTCTACAACCTAAACCTAAAACTAAACCTAAACCTAAAACTAAACCTAAAACTACAACTAAAACTAAATCTAAACTAAAACTAAAACTAAAAAGGAAAAAAAAGAAAAAAAAGAAAAAAAAACTGAAAAATGGGGGCTCACCTGGGGGTGGAGGAGGCCGGTGGAGGAGGGGGCGGGGCGGTGGAGGAGGCGGCCTGGGGGCGACGGCGAGCCGGGGCGGCGGCGAGCCGGGGCGGCGGGGGCGACGGGACGGCGGGGGGCGGGGGGCGCGGGGGGCGCGGGGCGGCGGGGGGCCGGGGCGGTGAGGGCGAAGGGGCCCCGGGGCGGCGGCGAGCCGGGGCGGCGGGGGCGACGGGGCGGCGGGGGCGACGGGGCGGCGGGGGGCGCGGGGGCGGGGGGCGCGGGGGGCGCGGGGGGCGCGGGGCGGCGGGGGGCCGGGGGCGGCGGGGGGCCGGGGCGGTGAGGGCGACGGGGCCCCGGGGCGGCGGCGAGCCGGGGCGGCGGGGGGCGACGGGGCGGCGGCGAGCCGGGGCGGCGGGGGCGACGGGGCGGCGGCGGCGCGCGGCGGGCGGCGGCGTGGGAGGAGAGAAACGGCGGCGTGGGAGGGAGAGGGAAGAAGCGAGTAACGGGCGGGGGTACGGGCCGTTAGGTAGTAGGCTCTTTGCCGTCCGCCCCCCTTTGCCGTCCGCTTTTTTGCCTCTTTGCCGTCTGCTAGCGGACGGCAAAGAGGTGGCCCGTTAAGTTTTTTCAAAAACGGGCGGGGGGTGGGGGCCACCTCACTCTTTGCCGTCCGCCAGCGGACGGCAAAGATTCTTTGCCGTCAGCTGGCCGACGGCAAAGAGCTGGCAGACGGCAAAGAGCTTCTTTGCCGTCTGCTTTTGGGTAGCTGATGGCAAAGAGCTGGCAGACGGCAAAGAGCTTCTTTGCCGTCAGCTAGCAGACGGCAAAGAGCTGGCAGATGGCAAATTAGCTGATTCCAGTAGTGTATTATGTACAAAAGCAGAGCAAAGATTGGTGCCCCCATAATTTAGGTATGATTGACGAATGCCATGATATCGAATTCAAATAATTGAATGGACTTCATGTTGAATTAGAATTTTTTAAACCACCCTAAGTTGAATTCAAATGTATGCTAGTTCATAGCTAGCTACGAGTGTCAGGTGGTAGGTGCGACATATGCCAACGGATGGCTTATCATAGTGGGTGCCAGTAAGACGTCGCCGGTGCCTGGAAATGGGATGAGGCGAAGACATGCACCCCGGCGAATCTTACCCAGGTTCGGGGCTCTCCGAGGAGATAACACCCCTAGTCCTGCTCTGCGGGGTCTCCGCATGATCACTAGATCAGAAAGAGTAGCTACAAATGCTCCTAGAGCTGCTCGGTTCAAGGGAGAAGAAGAGCAAGGCTAGCTCTTGATCCCCTCTCTCTATGGTGTGTGTGTAATGCTAAGAAGCCAACCCTTTGCATGGGTGCCCCGGGGGGTTTATATAGGCCTACCCCCCGGGGGTACAATTGTAATCCGGCTGGGCGTGGGTCCCAGCCGTCAGTCTCTACGCTCGCCGGCTTCTCCGCCGGCCGTTAGGGTCCGCCGACTGGTGGGTCCCGCCGGCTGCCGGCCTCTGGGTCGACAGGCCGGCCCCACCACCTCGGGTCTTGTCGGCGGCTGCTTACTGTAGCCTCGCCCCTGATAACGAGGGCTTCGTCGAGGTAAGCGTGGCTACAGTGTGCAACCTCGAGGGCTCTCACTGTAGCCTTACCTCGTCTTGTCTCCTTAATGTGGCACACGCTTCGAGGAAGGGGGTAGCCGGCTTCTGGGGGCCGGCTACGCCCTTGGCCGACTGGGGGAGGCCGGGCTGCCTTCGCGCCTCTCTCTGGCTGAAGGGGCCCACCGCCCGTGGGCCGCACTGGCGTCTGTCGTGGGTGACGTTGAGGCCAGCATGGCTACAGTGCCGAGCCGGACGGGAGATGGCCGTCCCGTACGGCGTCCTGTGGCCATGCCTACCTCGGGATTCGGGGGTAGTGGGCCGCACTGTGGCCACACCCCGTCTTGTCACCGTTATGTGGGTGTAGTTTTGGTGGGTGCGATCTTGGCCGGCTTCTTGGAGTCGGCGCTCTTCATGGCCGGCTCTGGGGAGTCGGCATTCTCTATGGCCGGCTTCCTGGAGTCGGCCATCCCATGGATATCTGTGGGGGGAGGTTGCTGAGGCTGGGTCGCTTTCTAAGAGTCGGCTTCAAAGGTAGCCGGCCGGGGAAGGCGGCCCTATGCTTGAAATGCTTGAAGGCCCAAATGGCCTGATAATTTTTGGAAGAGCCAGGGGCAGTCGGTTAGGCTACCCATGGCTATTTACTCCGACAGTAGTCCCCGAAGCTGATTGGGCTTTGAGGTTGGGTAGGAGTCGAGAAGCTCGATCAACTTCCTATTTTGACAAGCCGGCAGCTGGGAGCCGGCTTTGGTTAGGCGCGTCGTCTTGGCCAAAAATTTCGGAGTCGGAGGGCGGGAGCTCGCCAGCGCGTGCACCGGGCCGCGGGCCGGCCACTTGCCGCCTGCGAACCACGTGGCCTCTCTAGGCTAAAAAGCCTGCCAGCCCACGCGCGCCACGGGACATCGCCGCAGGGCGGGGGCCCGCCACGCCCACGCCTGGGCCCAGGCGTGGATTCTCTGTAGCCGGAGCCGCCTGCACGTCTCCCTGCGGCAGTTTCGGCACGTCTTTAGGGCGCAATAATTGCGAGGCGTGGGGGGAGTGGGTGCAGTTAATCCCATGTCTCACCCCACGTCCGGCCTCCCCGGCTTCACCTTGCGTAGCTATAAGTAGGGGGAGGGGGAGAGCGGCAGGCTCTCGCACGCTCCTCCTCTTTCCGCCATTTTCTTCCTCCTGCCGTTTCTTGCAACAGCGCCTCGCCGCCGCGCTCTTCCACTACTTGTTCCTCCGCCACCTGTGCTCGTTTTCGCCATGCCTCCCGCCACGGAGCAGTATGGCGGGGATTGGGACGGCTCCAACGTCCACGAGGATCACGTCGAATTCCTCCGCAAGATGCGGCGGCTGCCCGGCGCGGACAAGGTGGAGGTCCGTCTCGCGCCGGCGAAGGAGACTACGCCGGAGCCGCGGGAGGGCGAGCGGGTGGTCTTCCGCTCGCATTTCTTGCGTGGCATTGGCCTGCCCGTGAGCGCCTTCTTCCGCTCTTGGCTCGAGTTCTACCAGCTCCAGCCGCACCACCTCACCCCGAACGCGGTGGTGCTGCTGTCTGCCTTCGTCACCCTGTGCGAAGGCTACCTCGGCGTCCTCCCTACCCTCGAGCTCTGGGGGGAGTTCTTCCAGTCCAAGCTGGGCACGCGCATGCAGGGCGTGCCGGCTCAGACTGGCGCCTTCATCGCGATGCGGAGGGTGGCTGCCGACAACCCCTTCCCCGTCATCACGCTGATCCAGTCGGTGAAGTTATGGCAAAAGTCGTACTTCTACGTCAGGAACGTCGCCCCGCAGGGCGACTACGTCAACCTGCCGGCTTACGTAGCCGGCCCACCGGCAGGCAGGCGGCCCCAGTGGTCCTACCGGGCCGTGACGCTAACGCCGGCTGGAACCGCAGCCGTCGGCCGAGTGCGAGCGATGACCCAGTCGGAGGGCTTGTCGGGGTCCGACCTGCTGGCCGCCTTCGTCACGCGCCGGGTACTCCCGCTCCAGAGCCGCCCTCATCTGATCTGTCAGATGAGTGGCCAGCTCGATCCGAGCCGGATGTGTACCAAGGACATGCCGCACGACGAGGTGGCCTATATGGTGAACTACCTTGCGAACTGCAAACTCTCCGAAGAGTGGCAGTTCGGCAAGGAGCCATATTGCCGAGCCAATCCGCCGCCTACGGTATGTTCTCCTTGTCTCTTTTTCTTCTCTCAGTTTTGTTGCCGAGTTCCTTTTGGCCGATTCTGACTAGTCGGCTTGTTTTCGATAGAGCCCTCTTCTTCGGCCTGTAGGCGGGTCGGACGCGGAGCGCCGATTCGCCCCCGACCGGACGGCGCATGATCTGGAGGACCCCGACTTGGGGGCGGCCGCTATGGACGACAACACCGTGCCGGGTGGTGGCCAAGCCGGCGGCGAAGCAGGCGGCTCCGGGCATAGAGTCAGCTTCGACGACTGGCCGGACGACGACGAGGCCGAAGTCGTCCCGCGCCGTCAGCCGGCGTCTGGCCGCGGCGCGGGTTCCTCCGCTGCGCTGCCTGCTCGGGGCGGCGGGCAGAAGCGTCATGCCGCGCAGGGTTTGTTCGGCAGACGGACGAAGAAGCCCAGGGGCGGGGCGGCGGCGACCAGGCGGGAGGAGGCAGCCGCGAAGGCGGCTCGCTTCTACAAGACGGTGAAGCAACCGCAGACGGTGTCAGCGTAAGTTCAAACTCCTTCGTGTACTCTCTTTTCTTTTCTCTGGTGGTTCTTGAATCCTTGTCTTTTTCTTCAAACAATCAGAGCTCCACTGTCGCTCGAGCGGGCGGCTGCCGCCTCCATCGTTGAGTCGCCAAGGGGCTCTGGGAGCACCACTCGCCGCGTGGACCCCCGTGCCGACCTTCAGGCGGCGACGGAGCGGAACGCGCGGGAGGTGCGGGAGGAGCGGGAGGCGCGGGAGGCGGAGGCGCGGAGGGCGGCCGCACCTAGGCGGCGCAGGAGGAGGCAGCGAAGGCGCGCGCCGACGCCGCAGCCGAGGCCCAAGCGGAGGCTGCAGCTGCGGCGATGGCCGAAGGGGCCTTGTTGGTCACCCCACTGCGCGTCGCAGCGCCCGGGGCCCCGGAGCCTCCGCCAGAAGAGGCCGGCGGTGACCAGCTGGGGCTGGAGAGGGATGACGATGTCGTCATCCTAGAGAGGGCGCCAGTGCCGACCCCGCCGACTGGGGTGGCTCAAGGCGGCCGGCCTGATCTGCCGCCTGCGCAGTCGGTGGGGGGTGAGCCGGCCGCGAGGACTGAGCTGGCGGTCTGGATGCCGCCGAGTCGGTGCGCGGGGAAGGCTGCGTCGGAGCCACAGAAGGCTACGTCGGAGCCGCCGCTGGCCGCGGGCTCTAGCTCGTCGGCCCAGGATGCGGAGGCGGCCAGCGCCACCTCGGGGTGGACGCCGGGCGGAGGGTCAGCCGTGATGAACGTGGCCGCGCAGGACGTCCGGACCCGGCTCCAGGCCCAGGCTACGGCGCTGAGGCAGTACACCGACGAATTCCTTGCGACGCGGGCGGCCATCCGGGTTAGTCTTCTTATCTTGCCTCTTCTTGATCTTGGTTTCTTCCGTGGGGGCGCGTCAGCGCACCCACTGGGTGTAGTCCCCGAGTTCCGAGTCGGCTGCTGAGCAGGCGGCTTGGAACTTCTTAGTGGATTTGGCTTTTGCTATTCTTGTTCTTACTTCGATCTTCTGCCTGCCTTGCAGGACTACCACAATCTTCGCGCGACTGCCTTCAACTCCCAGGCTCGGGAGCTGACCCAGAAGACCGCCGACCTAACTGAGAGCCGGGGTAAGTGCTTTGTTCTTTATCTCAGGTGGGGCGCGTCAGCGCACCCACTGGGTGTAGTCCCCGAGATTCGGGCCGACTGCTGAGTAGTCGGGTCGGATCTTCCTTGACGACTTCCTCTAATTGTTTCTTCTTTTTCTGCCATCTCTGCAGCGGCCAACGCCGGTCTGAGGGCACAGCTGGGAGAGTCTCAGACTGCCCTTCATGCCAAGGAGGCCGAGCTTGCCGCCTTGGTGCAGGAACACGACCGCCTGGCCAAGAAGTTGGCCGACCAAGAGGAGGGCCACAAGGCGGCTCTGAAGGCGGTGCAGGACCGCGAAGCCGCCCTTCAGGCCGAGCACGAGGCAGAAGCGGCTGGCTGGGCTGAAGCAAGGCAGACTCTGATCACTGGCTATGGTCAGATTGAAGATCTGGTTGACGGTAAGCCGCCTACTTCTTCGCCCTTTCTTGCCGTCTGCCGCTTTTGGCTCGTTTTCTGACTTGGTGTTTTCTCTTCTTTCTCTTTCTTTCTTGCACAGAGTACTTCCCTGGCTACTCTACCGCCGCCAACCAGATCATCGAGGCCCGCCGCCAAGCGCGAAGGCAGGCTGGCTTCAAGATTGCACCAAGCGCCGGCCGTTCGCTGGAGGAGCAGCTCTTGGCGATCCAGGCCCGTCTCCAGCTGGCTCACCGACTGCTTCGCCGGCTTCAGCGTGCCGGGGCGCAAGTATTGGCTGCCCTCTGGCCCGGCGAAGTGGTTCCCCGCACCCCCAGTCGGACTGCAGACTGGCTGGAGGTGGCAGTCAGTCGCTTCGAAGCCTGGAAGGCCTCGGCGGCTCGGTCCGGCGCCAGGCGGGCGCTGGAGTTCGTCAAGGCCTGGTACCCCGGCCTGAGTCTGGACCAGCTGGCTACCTGGCGGCAGCAAGCCGACACGGAGCTGGAGCCGGCGCGGCCGGCTATCATCCGGCGGGCTTCGGCGATCGCCGACTACACTGACACCAGCGTCTTCGCCCCTGAGGTAGACGACAACGGTGTCGCTTAGCCGGAGGAGTGGTTCGGGCTGAACCCGGCAGACGGTGAAGACTCGGCGGAGGAGATCGACTCCAGCGACCAGGGCGAGGAGGAGGAGGAGGAGGGTGAAGACGCCGGGCCGGATGGTGGAGCGGCCGACCAGCCTCAGCCTGACCGCGCCTCCAGCAAAACGTCACGCGCGGGTGCGTCGCCTACCACTGGTGGTGACCAAGCCGAGACCCGCTAGCCGGCCACTCCTTCAGCCGACGACGCCATCTCCACTGACCAGCCTGGCTCCCGCACCGCGCCTTAGTCTAGTCTGCTATCTTCTGTTTTCCTGTCTTGTCACTTTTGGAACAATATTCTGTTAAGTCTGCACAGTTCCACCCACTGGGGGTGTATTTGAACTTATGTCTATTGCCGGCTTGTTGGGGGCTTTATATGTATATACGACTTATGCATGCGTTTGGCTTTTCCTCGTACTTTGCTTTTCATCCTTCTGCTGTTTCCTTTGACGCCCTCCCTTGGTTGCCGCCTCCCCAGTCAGACAGTTGCTCTGCAATCTGTTGCTGGAGAAGTGCTTGGCCAATTGGGAGGGAAGTACTCTAGCTTTGTTGGATTAGAGCTAAGTTTTTAGGAAGCCGGCCAGCCGGCTGTTCTGACAGCCGGCAAGCGTGGTTGGAGGTCGTCTTTTTGCTATATAAGTTCATTAGTCCTTAGCCGTTTTTCGTGTGGGCATCCTTTCTGCCTTGGCTCTTGCTAGTCGGACAGTCGGTTCTTCGAGCTGCGACTTTCAACAAGAGAGGACTCGGGAGCCGGCACACTACTTGTCTGACTTCAGGTAGAACTTTTAATATAGCTCAAGGCGGCCAGTCCCCGGGCCGACTAATCGAACCCGGTGCCAGACAAGAAATCAAATGTAATGATACATGCATGGATATGACACTCGTCATTCATAGATAAATAAAGGCAGTCCCCGAGTGCTCCTCGGGGGGCCTGTTGTTTCATACTTAATACAAAAGGGTAGCATGATACATACTGCTTTCAACTGTAAAATCTTCTCAGGAGGTTTGCGTTCCATGGTCGCTCCGACTCCTTGCCGGAGTCATCTCTCTTGCGTGCTCTTGGTTTTTGCGCGTCGATCAAGTAGTAGGAGTCGTTGCCGAGTGCCTTGCTGATGACGAATGGGCCTTCCCAAGGGGCCGAGAGCTTGTGCTGGCCGGCTGTTCGCTGGATCAGTCGGAGCACAAGGTCGCCCTCTTGGAAGGATCTTGGCTTGACCTTGCGGTTGTGGTAGCGGCGCAGCCCTTGCTGGTAGATGGCGGACCGGCTGAGTGCTAACAGCCGACCTTCTTCTAGTAGGTCGACGCCGTCTTCTCTTGCTTCCTTGGCCTTCGCCTCCGTGTACATGGTGACCCGAGGCGAGTCGAACTCGATGTCTGTTGGGATGACGGCCTCGGCACCATATACAAGGAAGAATGGAGTAAAGCCGGTTGACTTGTTGGGTGTAGTGCGCGGACTCCAGAGGACAGCCGGCAGCAGCCGGCCGATCGCTCCAGTGGTACAACCAGTCGGAGCTTGATGCCGGAGAGGATGAGTCCATTTGCTCGCTCGACCTGGCCGTTTGACTGCGGGTGGGCAACGGATGCTAAGTCCAGTCGGATGCCCTGCGTCGCGCAGAAACGTGCCAGCGCTCCTTTGGCGAAGTTCGTGCCATTGTCGGTGATGATGCTGTGCGGCACGCCGTATCGAGTAGTGATGTCAGTGATGAATGTCACGGCAGTCGGCCCGTTCAGCTTCTTGATCGGCTTCGCTTCGATCCATTTTGTGAACTTGTCCACAGCGACAAGTAGATGTGTCAAGCCGCCGCGGGCTGTCTTAAAAGGGCCCACCATGTCCAGTCCCCAGACGGCAAAAGGCCAGGTGAGGGGAATGGTCTTGAGTGCAGAAGCCGGCAGGTGTTGCTTGGAACTAAAAACTTGGCATCCTCTGCAGCTCTTGACTATCTCTTTGGCATCTTCTAAGGCAGTCGGCCAAAAGAAACGATGGCGGAAAGCCTTGGCAACAAGTGATCTTGAGGCTGCGTGGTGGCCGCATTCGCCTTGGTGGATATCCTTCAGGATTGCCACTCCTTTTTCTGGCTCGACACAGCGCTGGAAGACTCCCGTGACGCTGCGCTTCAATAGCTCTCTGTTGATTATTGCATATGCTCCGGCTCGTCGTTGCACTAGTCTTGCTGAGATCTCATCAGCCGGCAGCTCTCTGCTGACTAGGAATCTGATGATGGGTTGGGCCCAAGATGGAGCTGTGATTTCTTCTTCTGTTAGCGTAGCCACCATGACTCGGGTGGGTGGGTTGGGTGGCGTGGAGTTGGAGTCAGCCACCGCTTCTTGCGTTGCTGCAGTCCCCGGGCCGGGTTCTGAAGTCCCCGGGCCGGGTGCGACTATGGCAGTCCCCGGGCCAGTTGTCGAAGTCCCCGTGCCGCCTGCGGGGTTCCTCCAGTCGGATCCGGCTGCATCTGGCACAGGCAGTACGAAGATAGAGTCCGACTCTGGAGACGGCTTGATGGACGGCTTGAGGAGGCGCTGGAGGGTGACGCCAGTCGGTATGGCTTGTCGGGTGGAGCCGATCCGTGCGAGGGCATCTGCTTGGTCATTGTCGGCCCTTGGCACGTGAAGGAACTTGCACCCTTCGAAGTATCCGCTGATCTGCTGGACGAGGAATCGGTAGCTCGCCATGTTCGCGTCCTTGGCGTCCCAGTCGCCAGACGACTACTGGACCACCAGGTCTGAGTCGCCGTAACACAGGATCCGGCGTATGCCGAGCTCTTTGGCTAGCCGGAGCCCATGTACGAGCGCCTCGTACTCGGCCACGTTGTTGGAGGCGGCGAAGTGGATCTGCAGTGTGTACTTGAGCTTGTCGCCTTTGGGAGAGGTGAGGACGATGCCGGCTCCCAAGCCGGTGCGCATCTTGGACCGGTCGAAGTGCATCCGCCAATGGGTAGAGTCGGGAGCTGGCGGTAGGTACTGGTTCTCGGCCTGGTCGACGAGGAAGTCGGCCAATGCTTGGGACTTGATGGCGGTGCGGGGTTGGTAGAAGATCGTGTATGGCGCCAGTGCAATGGCCCATTTAGCCACCCGGCCGGATGCATCCCGGCTGCCTATGATCTCGGCGAGCGGGGCGGTGCACACGACCGTGATGGGATGCTCTTGGAAGTAGGGCTTCAGTTTCTTGGCGGCGAAGTACACCCCATAGCACATCTTCTGGTAGTGCGGGTAGTTCTGCTTTGAGCTGGACAGCACTTCGCTTAGATAGTACACCGGCCTCTGGACTAGCTGGGCTCGGCCTTCTTCCGGGCGCTGGACCACAACAACTGTACTGACCACTCGGCTGGTCGCGGCAATGTAGAGGAGCATGGGCTCCTTCTCAGTCGGCGCTGCCAGGACAGGCAGAGTGGTCAGCATCTTCTTCAGCTCATGGAAGGCTTGGTCGGCTTGGTCATTCCACTCGAAGTGAGTGGACTTCTTCATGAGTCGGTACAGGGGGAGAGCCTTCTCTCCTAGTCGGCTGATAAAGCGATTCAGGGAGGCCAAGCACCCGGTGAACTTCTGCACATCTCGCAGTTTGGTGGGAATCTCCATCCTCTCGATGGCCTTGATCTTCACAGGGTTGCACTCGATGCCGCGTTCGGAGACCAGGAAGCCTAGCAGCTGGCCTGCTGGTACTCCGAACACGCACTTCTCGGGGTTGAGCTTGATTTGGAATCGGCGCAAGTTGGCGAATGTTTCTTTGAGATCTTCTAGCAGGGTGCCGCGCTTCTCTGTCTTCACCATAATGTCATCTACATAGACATGGGCATTTCTGCCGAGTTGTTTCAAGAGGCATTTCTGCATGCAACGCTGAAAAGTGGCACCGGCATTCCTTAAGCCGAATGTCATAGTCAGGTAGCAGAAAGCTCCAAATGGTGTGATGAAGGTAGTCTTCAGGCAGTCTGCTGGGTCCAACTTGATCTGATGGTACCCTGAGTAGGCATCCAAAAAGCTCAACAGCTCGCATCCGGCTGTGGAGTCTATCACTTGGTCAATCCGTGGCAAGGCAAACGGATCCATTGGGCAGGCCTTGTTCAGGCTGGTGTAGTCTATACACATACGCCACTTGTTATTCTTCTTCAATACCAGAACTGGGTTGGCAAGCCACTCTGGAAAAAACACTTCCATAATAAAGCCAGCGGCAAGGAGCCGGGCTATCTCTTTCCCCACGATTCTTCGCTTCTCTTCTGACAGTCGGCGGAGGGGTTGCTTGACCGGCTTCGCGTATGCTCGGACATGTAATTTGTGCTCGGCGGAATCCTTCGGGACACCCGGCATGTCCTTTGGGGACCATGCAAAAATGTCTCGGTTCTCACGGAGGAAGTCGACGAGCTCGCCTTCCTATTTACTGTCCAAGTTCGCCCCAATGACAGCGAACCTCTCCGGATTCTCCGGGTCCAGAGGTATCTTCTTCGTCTCTTTGGCAGGCTGGAAGGAGCCCTGCGCATCACAATCTTTGGGGTTCGGGGACAGGGCCGGCTGCTTGCCGGCCATGGCCACAACCCGCTCCAGCATCTTCTTCTCTTCTGCCACCACGAGGCACTCGGCCAGCCGGCTACTGGCCATGGCGCACTCGATGGACTTCTTGTAATCGCCGGCTACCGTGATGATTCCCTTCGAGCTCGGCATGTTCATCTTCAGGTAGGCGTAGTGGGGCACAGCCATGAACTTGGCCAGAGCAGGTCGGCCAAGCAAAGCATGATAGGGGCTCTCCAGATCCACTACCTCGAACCAGATCGCTTCTCGGCGAAAATGATCTTTGTCTCCGAAGAGAACATCCATTTTAATCTTGCCGATTGGGGAGCAAGACAAGCCGGGGACGATACCATGGAACACGGTCCGGCTCGGCATAAGCTGCTTCGCCTTAATGTTCAGCTTCTCCATGGTATCGCGGTACAGTATATTGATATTGCTTCCGCCATCTATCAGGACGCGGGAGAATCGGGCAGCTCGCCTCTCCGTCGCGAGGGTAACATCCAAGACCAGTGCATAGGAGCCAGGGGATGGCATCACCTCTAGGTGGTCGGCCTGGCTCCAGCTGATTGGCTTCTCTGACCAGTGCATGAACTCGGGGGCTCTAGAGGCGACTGCATTGACCTCTTGATGCTGTCGGCGCCGACTACGCTTGTCATCGGCTTGGCTGGTGAAGACGACGTAGGCGGCGTGCTCTTCGGGGAACTCGTCTTCGATGGCTCCGACTGCCGGCCGAGCCCCCGGCTGCTGGGGGGCTGGAAGCGGCGGGCCGGGAGGCGGAGGCGGCAACAACCCTTCGCCCTTGGAGATTCGCGTGAGCCAGTGGCATTTTCGGGTCGTGTGGTTGGACGGCTTCGCGCCGCTGTGGAACTTGCAGGGGGCGTCGAGGGTCTGCTCGTAAGAGAAAGCCGGCTGCCAAGCCGGCCTGCCACCCTTCTTCTTGGGAGCGGGCCGCTCTTCGGGCTGCTCATCTTCAACTGTGGCCACCTGCAGACTGGTGGAAGTCGGCATGGGGGCCTTGCGCTTGTGATCGTTCTGGTAGGGGCGCCGATTGGAGTCGCCAGCCGGCGTCTTGGGAGCCGGAGCGAGCACCTTCCCAGAGGCGTCCACTTGGAGCTCGGTCTTCATCGAGGAGTCGGCCGTGGCGTACTTGTCCGCGATGACCAGCAGTTCGTCGAGGGTAGCCGGCTCGTGGTAGAGGAGTCGGTGCTTGAGGAGGGTGCCCTCTCGGCACCCGGCTGTGAAGTACTCCATGGCCTGAACCTCGTGCACCCCCTCGCAGGAGTCGCGGAGCTCGTCCCACCGCGTGAGGTAGTCGCGGGTCGACTCGTCAGGCCCTTGGACGCATAGGGAGAGCTGGCGAGGCTTGGGAGGTCGCTTGTACGTGCTGGTGAAGTTGCGGACGAAGACTTCCGTGAAGTCCAGCCAGCTGTTGATGCTATAGGGCTTGAGGCTGTTGAGCCACGTGCGCGCCGTGCCTTGCAGCATGAGGGGAACGTACTTTATGGCGACGCGTCGGTTGCCGTTGGCTATGCTGACAGCAGTGGAGTAGTCGATGAGCCAATCTTCCGGCTTCACTGAGCCGTTGTACTTGGGCGTGTCTCTGGGGAGCGAGAACCCTTTGGGGAAGGGCTCGTCGCGGATGCGGGGGCCAAAGCATGGCGGGCCGACATCATCTTCTTCTTCTAACGCCAAGGATCGAGCAAGGCGGTCGATCCGGTGGCGGGCGTCGTTCTCGCCGACTCCTTCTCGGCGGCCGAGTCGGTCGCCAAAAGTCGGGTGCATGACGGGCGGCGGGGTGAGGCGTCTCTCTCTTCGAGGCGGGGGAGGAGGCAGGTTTCCTTGGCGCTCCACCGCTCGAGGACGGCCTTCCGGGTCGCGCTCGATGGTGATACGAGTCCGGCTGCGGCTAGCAGCCGGCTCCTTGTCTTTCTTCTGGCGGGCGCCGCTCGCAGTCGGCGAGCGGGACGTCGCGGTGTGCTCTCGGCGCGGGGGATGACTATCGGCGCGGGCGCCGGCTTCATGCCGTTCTGCAACCGCGTCGATCAGCTGCTGGATCCGTCTTGTCATGTGGGGGAGCTCGTCGGCTCCCAGCCCATTTAGCTCTTCGGCGGCCGCCTGAGCGGCTCGCAGATTCTCGAGCGGGGTGGCGTAGACGGGGCGATCTGCCCCCAGCATGCTGGCAATAGCCGCGCCGCGCTTCTGGATGAAGCCGGCTCGGCTCGGCCCGCTAGGCGGCGGCGTACCGAAGGCGGCGCGGTGGTGGTCCTCGGTGAGGCGTCTCATGGAGGCTATCTTCTGGCCTTCTGCGATGAGGGCGAGGCGGCGTGCCTCCAGGGTCTCGGCGTCGGCGTCGGCCGGGATGGGGACGGAGAGGTCGTGCATTGCCGCTTGCAGGGCGTCGTGGGCATTCTCGCCCGAGTTGGCGACGTGGCTGATGACCAACACTTCGGTGACAGCGCTGCTGCCACTGTCAGCTCGAGGGAGAGGGCCGTCGAAGACCACCACGTTGGAGGGGTAGGCGTCGAGCGATGCCGTGTCGGAGTCGACGAGCATCGGGTCGGTCGAGCCGACCGACTCCACATCTGCAGCAGGCTAGCTAGAGACGTGAAGCTGGTCGAGGAGGCTGACGAGGCGGCTCTCGGGGTAGTCCGTGCCCGCGTCGGACGCGGGCTCGTCGGAGATGCGAGTCTCACCGAGAAGATCGGCGAGGCAGCTCGCCGCGCAGGCGCCGTCGACGCCTTGCAGCGCGTCTTGGCAAACGCCATCGGGCCCAGCAGGCTGGCTGCGCTCGCGGGGGAGGAAGAGGGTTCCCGTCCAGAACAGGTCTCCGGACGACGGTGCACCTGGCCCCACGGTGGGCGCCAAATGTCGGGTGGTAGGTGCGACATATATCAACGGATGGCTTATCATAGTGGGTGCCAGTAAGACGTCGCCGGTGCCTGGAAACGGGATGAGGCGAAGATATGCACGCCGGCGAATCTTACCCAGGTTCGGGGCTCTCCGAGGAGATAACACCCCTAGTCCTGCTCTGCGGGGTCTCCGCATGATCACTAGATCGGAAAGAGTAGCTACAAATGCTCCTAGAGCTGCTCGGTTCAAGGGAGAAGAAGAGCAAGGCTAGCTCTTGATCCCCTCTCTCTATGGTGTGTGTGTAATGCTAAGAAGCCAACCCTTTGCATGGGTGCCCCGGGGGGTTTATATAGGCATACCCCCCCCCGGAGTACAATTGTAATCCGGCTGGGCGTGGGTCCCAGCCGTCAGTCTCTACGCTCGCCGGCTTCTCCGCCGGCCGTTAGGGCCCGCCGACTGGTGGGTCCCGCCGGCTGCCGGCCTCTGGGTCGACAGGCCGGCCCCACCGCCTAGGGTCTTGTCGGCGGCTGCTTACTGTAGCCTCGCCCCTGATGACGAGGGCTTCATCGAGGTAAGCGTGGCTACAGTGTGCCGCCTCGAGGGCTCTCACTGTAGCCTTACCTCGTCTTGTCTCCTTAATGTGGCACACGCTTCGAGGAAGGGGGTAGCCGGCTTCAGGGGGCCGGCTACGCCCTTGGCCGACTGGGGGAGGCCGGGCCGCCTTCGCGCCTCTCTCTGGCTGAAGGGGCCCACCGCCCGTGGGCCGCACTGGCGTCTGTCGTGGGTGACGTTGAGGCCAGCATGGCTACAGTGCCGAGCCGGACGGGAGATGGCCGTCCCGTACGGCGTCCTGTGGCCATGCCTGCCTCGGGATTCGGGGGTAGTGGGCCGCACTGTGGCCACACCCCGTCTTGTCACCGTTATGTGGGTGTAGTTTTGGTGGGTGCGATCTTGGCCGGCTTCTTGGAGTCGGCGCTCTTCATGGCCGGCTCTGGGGAGTCGGCATTCTCTATGGCCGGCTTCCTGGAGTCGGCCATCCCATGGATATCTGTGGGGGGAGGTCGCTGAGGCTGGGTCGCTTTCTGAGAGTCGGCTTCAAAGGTAGCCGGCCGGGGAAGGCGGCCCTATGCTTGAAATGCTTGAAGGCCCAAATGGCCTGATAATTTTTGGAAGAGCCAGGGGCAGACGGTTAGGCTACCCGTGGCTATTTACTCCGACAACGAGGGGCCCACGAGGGTGGGGGGCTCGCCTACCCCCCAGGGCGCGCCTCGCTGCCTCGTGGCCGCCTCGTTGCTTCCTTGACGTCCACTCCAAGTCTCCTGGATTGCGTTTGTTCCAAAAACGATCCTCGTGAAGGTTTCATTCCGTTTGGATTCCGTTTGATATTCCTTTTCTGCGAAACACTGAAATAGGCACAAAAAACAGCAATTTACGCTAGGCCTTCGGTTAATAGGTTAGTCCCAACAATAATATAAAAAGGTATATTAAAGCCCATTAAGCATCCAAAACAGATAATATAATAGCATGGAACAATAAAAAATTATAGATAGGTTGGAGACGTATCAAGCATCCCCAAGCTTAATTCCTGCTCGTCCTTGAGTAGCTAAATGATAAAAACAGAATTTTTGATGTGGAATGCTACCTAACATAATTTTCAATGTAATTCCCTTTATTGTGGCATGAATGTTCAGATCCAAAAGATTCAAGATAAAAGTTTAATATTGACATAAAAATAGTAATACTTCAAGCATGCTAACCAAGCAATTATGTCTTATCAAAATAACATAGCCAAAGAAAGCTTATCCCTACAAAATCATATAGTTTGGCCATGCTTCATTTTCGTCACACAAAATGCTCCCATCATGCACAACCCCGATGACAAGCCGAGCAATTGGTTCATACTTTTTAACGCGCTTCAGCCGTTTCAACCCTCACGCAATACATGAGCGCAAGCCATGGATATAGCATTATGTGTGGAGTAGAGTATGATGATAGGGGTTATGTGAGAAGACAAAAAAGGAGAAAGTCTCACATTGACGCAGCTAATCAACGGGCTATGGAGATGCCCACCAATTGATGTCAATGCGAGGAGTAGGGATTGCCATGCAATGGATGCACTAGAGCTATA
Organism: Aegilops tauschii subsp. strangulata; assembly: GCF_002575655.3. Classification (NCBI taxonomy): domain Eukaryota; kingdom Viridiplantae; phylum Streptophyta; class Magnoliopsida; order Poales; family Poaceae; genus Aegilops; species Aegilops tauschii. The sequence goes on from NC_053037.3 coordinate 397,045,514, forward strand.
ATCGTATGAAAGCTCATCAAAAAAGAAATTAAGTGGGTGTGCATCCAACTTGCTTGCTCACGAAGACCTAGGGCGTTTTGAGGAAGCCCATCATTGGAATATACAAGCCAAGTTCTATAATGAAAAATTCCCACTAGTATATGAAAGTGGCAAAATAAGAAACTCTCTATCATAAAGATCATGGTGCTATTTTGAAGCACAAGTGTGGAAAAATGATAGTAACATTGTCCCTTCTCTCTTTTTCTCTCTTTTTTTTCATTTGGGCTTCTTTGGCCTCTCTTTTTTATTTGGGCTTCTTTGGCCTCTTTTTTTAGTCCGGAGTCTCATCCTGACTTGTGGGGGAATCATAGTCTCCATCATCCTTTCCTCACATGGGACAATGCTCTAATAATGAAAATCATCACACTTCTATTTACTTACAACTCAAAAATTACAACTCGATACTTAGAACAAAATATGACTCTATGTGAATGCCTCCGGCGGTGTACCAGGATATGCAATGAATCAAGAGTGACATGTATGAAAGAATTATAAAGGTTGCTTTGCCACAAATACGATGTCAACTACATGATCATGCAAAGAATATGACAATGATGGAGCGTGTCATAATAAACAGAACGGTGGAAAGTTGCATGGCAATATATCTCGGAATGGCTATGGAAATGCCATAATAGGTAGGTATGGTGGCTGTTTTGAGGAAGATATAAGGAGGCTTATGTGTGATAGGGCGTATCATATCACGGGGTTTGGATGCACCGGCGAAGTTTGCAGCAACTCTCAAGGTGACAAAGGGCATTGCACGGTACCGTAGAGGCTAGCCAATTGCGGAAAGGTAAGAGTGCGTATAATCCATGGACCCACATTAGTCATAAAGAACTCATATACTTATTGCAGAAGTTTATTAGCCCTCGAAGCAAAGTACTACTACGCATGCCCCTAGGGGGATATATTGGTAGGAAAAGAGCACCGCTCGTCCCCGACCACCACTCATAAGGAAAGCAATCAAAGAACACCCCATGCTTCAAATTTGTCACACAACGTTTACCATATGTGCATGCTACAGGACTTGCCAACCTTAACACAAGTATTTCTCAATTTCACAATTACCCAACTAGCATGACTCTAACATTACCACCTTTATATCTCAAAACCATTATCAAGTATCAAATTTATCATAATTTTTAATGCACTCTATATGAAAGTTTTTATTATACCCATCTTGGATGCCTATCATATTAGGACTAATTATATAGCCAAAGCAAACTACCATCTGTTCTAATAGACTCTCAAAATAATATAAGTGAAGCATGAGAGATCAATAATTTCTACAAAATAAAACCACCATCGTGCTCTGAAAAGGTATAAGTGAAGCACTAGAGCAAAATTATCTAGCTCAAAAGATATAAGTGAAGCACATAGAGTATTCTAATAAATTATGATTCATTTGTGCGTAGATCTCCCCCGCAATGGCTCCAGAAATCCATCTTGCTACCTCTTGAGCATGCGTTGGTTTTCCCTTGAAGAGCAAAGGGTGATGCAGCAAAGTAGCGTAAGTATTTCCCTCAGTTTTTGAGAACCAAGGTATCAATCCAGTAGGAGACTACACGCAAATCCCTAGTACCTGCACAAACAATTAAGAACCTTGCAACCCACACGATAAAGGGGCTGTCAATCCCTTCACGGCCACTTGCAAAAGTGAGATCTGATAAAGATAATAAGATAATATTTTTGGTATTTTTGTTGTATAAATTGAAAAGTAATGATTGCAAAATAAACGGCGACAGAAATAGCACGTTGGCGGGAGATTAATATGATGGAAAATAGACCCGGGGGCCATAGGTTTCACTAGTGGCTTCTCTCAAGATAACATATTCTGCGGTGGGTGAACAAATTATTGTTGAGCAATTGATAGAAAAGCGCATAGTTATGAGAATATCTAGGCATGATCATGAACATAGGCATCACGTCTGTGTCAAGTAGACCGAAACGATTCTGCATCTACTACTATTACTCCACACATCGACCGCTATCCAACATGCATCTAGAGTATTAAGTTCATAAGAACAGAGTAACGCATTAGGCAAGATGACATGATGTAGAGGTATAAACTCAAGCAATATGATATAAACCCCATCTTTTTATCCTCGATGGCAACAATACAATACGTGCCTTTCTGCCCCTGCTGTCAATGGGAAAGGACACCGCAAGATTGAACCCAAAGCTAAGCACTTCTCCCATTGCAAGAAAGATCAATCTAGTAGGCCAAACCAAACTGATAATTCGAAGAGACTTGCAAAGATATCAAATCATGCATATAAGAATCCAGAGAAGAATCAAATATTGTTCATAGATAATCTTGATCAAAAACCCACAATTCATCGGATCTCGACAAACACACCGCAAAAATTATTACATCGAATAGATCTCCAAGAGAATCGAGGAGAACTTTGTATTGAGATCGAAAGAGAGAGAAGAAGCCAGCTAGCTAATAACTATGGACCCGAAGGCCTGTGGTAAACTACTCACACATCATCAGAGAGGCCATGGTGTTGATGTAGAGGCCCTCCATGATCGATTCCCCCTCGGGCGGAGCGCCAGAAAAGGCCCCAAGATGGGATCTCACGGGTGCAGAAGGTTGCGGCTGTGGAAAAAGTGTTTCGTGGCTCCCCTGGATGTTTTCAGGGTATAAGAGTATATATAGGCGAAGGAAGTAGGTCGGTGGAGCTACGAGGGGCCCACGAGGGTGGGGGCGCACCTCCCTGCCTCGTGGCTGCCTCGTTGCTTCCTTGACGTCCACTCCAAGTCTCTTGGATTGCGTTTGTTCCAAAAACAATCCTCGCGAAGGTTTCATTCCGTTTGGATTCCGTTTGATATTCCTTTTCTGCGAAACACTGAAATAGGCAAAAAAACAGCAATTTGCACTGGGCCTTCGGTTAATAGGTTAGTCCCAAAAATAATATAAAAAGGTATATTAAAGCCCATTAAACATCCAAAATAGATAATATAATAGCATGGAACAATCAAAAATTATAGATACGTTGGAGAGGTATCAGCGTGTCTCCTGTACGCACATTATCTTTAGGCCTGTCTCTCACGCATTGTCTCACACCTCTCTTCCTAATCGACGAGTATGATTCTAGCAGAGCATTCTGTAGGATGCCCCTTAATGTTAGGTTGGATGAATAGTAATATCAGAGATAAGGGGTTACCTTAGTCCGAGGACCTAGGGTTACAAATCCTAGCCGGCTTTGTCAGTGGACACAGAGTCCTTCACGATTCTGCTATCTTTGTCTTGTACGACTAGTCATCCATGGTCTCCCTAAATGCGTCACGGGCTGACCAATGTGGCGCAGGACGGAACCGAACCAAGGGCCTCACCTCGACCCACCGGACCTCACGCGGTGACACACCCTCTGCCCGCAGGTCTCGTTATCTTCTCACACCCACACATACCAACACAGACACCACACACAAAAATTCTCCTCGTGCCTCTATCCCCTCCCCCCTTCCATATACACACTCAAAGGAATGTCTCGCCATGACATCATATTCGTCTCTCTATCTCTAGACCTCTCTCATTTCTCGTGCTATCTCTCCCACGCCCCCTCCCCCCGCCGGCCCCTCTATCCATGCCTCTCTCGAATACGTAATACACACACATACCTCTCGAGGCCCTGCCAAATACATCAAGTACACATTCACACATGTTACATCACGTACCCCATTGATCTAAAAAGCCCTCTCTTCACGTTTATTTCACATACAACATTCCTTTTGAATAAAGTGTGGCCAGAAAATCATTTTAGAATTTCTACATATATATAACATTACAAAGTTATATGGAGGAGTATGAACGTTAATTTGCATTGCATGGTGCCCACAATGATATTTATTCCACACTGTGAATTTTTATATTTTTATACTATATATAAAGTTAGTCATAATAAAGAGAAACGAAGAGCATCTTTCTCTCCATCGCATACACCCCCTCTACGCCCCTTTCACGTACGCACACAAACTATCTCCAGGTCCTCTAAAAGTACACCCCCGACACATTCACGCATGTTTCATCTTTCTCTTGCGATATATACAGTGACGATCATTGTATTTGAAGCGAAAGCACGATACGCACATTGGACTTCAGAATCCACTCATTACGGTCACCATCTATGTTTTGTGGTTATTATACAATCACGGGCTCACCGTACAACTCTGTATTTGCTCAAGACACGACTAGTTGACCAGTTAAACGCTCCACGTGGCACCTCTAGTGTTGCATCACATTATCTCACTACCATTGGGCCCACCTGTCGGCTTGATCTACTCTACACTCTTATAAAAAGAGAGTTGGCGATGATGGTGTGCCTGCCATCCTGCAATATAGGCCGTCCGATTTATATCTGACGGATAGGAAGGAAACTATGGCAATTTTGCAAAGAGGTACCCACACACCTCTCGACGTTTGCAAATAAGGCCTTCCCTTGTTCATCCTTTTCTCTCACAAGATAAACTAGTCATACAAATGCATCTTGATGTTACGTGCAACGCAAGGGCATCTTGCTAGTAAGAATGAAAACAAACGACAAAAAAATATTGGACTGTGGTTCGAAGTCATGACCACGGGCACAGCGGACAAGGTGGCCTTGTATTGGTATGTTGAGCCATCTGTTTTAACACACAGGAGCTGGTGTGGTGATTATACACACACGCACGCATGCACACAACACTCACACAAACACATGCAGCCACGCACGCACGCACACAACACTGACACGTAGACACACAGCCACACACGCACGCGACACTCACACGCACACACGCACGCATGCATGCACACACCACACGACCAACACACACTCTCACGCTCAAGTGCTCAACCTACACGTGCATGCGCACACATCAAGCCCTCGCAGACACATACACAACCAGGTGGTTCCCGCGCACGGGTTGGAGTCTTGTTGCGCCTGCGTAAGTTTATGTTTATCTGACCTTTTTCCTATGCGAACTAACAGGTGGGACCCACAAGGAACATGGTCAATTTAACTAGTCAACATGGTGCCACACAGACTATTTGGCCGGTCAACAGAGTGCAATCCGATGCTGAACGGTGAGCACGTGACCGTATAATCTCTGCAAAACATATATAGTGACCGTAATGAGCGTATTCTGAAGTTCGGTGACCGTATTACGCTTTTCTCTCTGTAGGCCCTCCAAAACTACATCTCTACACGTTCTCGCACGTGTCGGGGGAAATCGACACCTATGGGATCACTGGGATACCTTCTACGGTTGGCACGCACGGAGTTGTGCAAAGAGCGGGTCTGACAGGAAGCACACGGATCGTTTACCCAGGTTCGGGCCGCGGAGATGCGTAATATCCTAGTCCTGCTTTGGTGGATGTATTTGAGTGTTCTTGTGTTCTTGAGCTAGCTTCGGGGTGTGACTTGCCCAAAAGATCCTCCTCCTCCTGGACGCCTCGGGCCTCCTTTTATAGACAAAAGGGGTTGCCACAGTGGCACACACGAGGTGGAAAGGTGTACAGTACATGAGTCTATCCTCTGGCACCGTCAGACAAACGCATTTAATGCGCTGCCGACGTGCCCCTCTCGCTTTATCGGGGACGACAAGGAAGCACGTCCCAGCTGTCGCCGCCTCGCCTGGTTCCGACGCGCGTCTGAGCTGACGAGGCATTGCTGCGCCACGTTGGCTGGCTGCTGGGCTGGCGCGGTGGTGGAGCCTTCATGAAGATCTGCATGCCACCACGCAGGTGCTTGCTGGGTCGGTGTAGAGGCCGCTCATCGCCACGCAGGTGCCCACTCAGCTGGTTGAGCTAGCAGCTGCGTGGGGACGGCGGTGTCGTCTTGGCAGACGTGGGCCTGGCTGCGGCCCCGCGGGTGTCCTCGGCAAGGGTCTTGCCGGGGCCCCGGCAAGGGTCTTGTCGTGGCGTTGTGGTTGTCCCCGGCAAGGATCTTGCCGGGGGTCTCGTGGATTTCTTTGGCTGGGACCCCGCCAAGGGTCGTTGTCTTCTAGTCCTCATCTGATCTTGTGTGTTTATGATCTTGACAAAGATCTGCATGCCACCACGGAGGTGCCTCCCAAGCCTTGGTTCCAATGTAGTTGTTGGCGGTGTTTGGAACCCTTGGGCTCAAGGGTGGCTCGCTCGGCTGGTGTTGGGCAAGTTGCCCCGGCAAGGCTCTTGCCGGGGCCGCGGAGGCCGCACCGGCAAGGGCCTTGCCGGGGGAGTCCACCTCGCCCCTTTGCTCTTTAGTGTTTCTAGTCTTGGCGTTGCCTTGTTTGTCTTGTGCTTCGGTTTCCCTCCGGCTTCCCTCCTCCGCCCTGCTAAGTGTGGCTGCGGGCGCGGCTCTGACTGCCCATGCACAAGTAAAGGGGTCAAAAGGAGAGCCCCTACTTTTGTACACCGACAGGAGCCCCCGGGCCTAGGCCACACATAAGCGCGATGCGTTGTTGGGCTAGGCCCAGAACGGTGCGCAGGCAGGTGGGGCGGATTTTACTGCAGTAACTTTTCGTCCGCTGGGTTTCCCCACGACCCGCGTTGAACGCGTGACGTGGAGGGTCGTGCGTGGGGTGGTTCCCACACGCATGCGTCACATCCCAGTTAATGGGGAAAGAGGCGGCCCGCGCCTTCCCCGTAAAAAGGAATAACCGCAGGCGTGCTGCTCATTTACCCCCTGCGTCTTCCCCAATCTCGCAACCGCCGTCTCTTTCTTCCTCCCTCTCAAGCCCTTGACTTTGCTCGCCGCCGCCGCGTCTTTGTCGTCCTTCCCCCTTTGCCTCTCGCAGCCGCCATGGCACCCAAAACCAGCAAGGGCAAGGGAGTGGCCAAGGATGCTGGGGCGAAGGAGCCGCCGGAGAGCGAGTTGGCGGTGCGGCGGATGCAGTCCGCCTACTTCCCCATGATGATCGATGCGATCCATCTCCAGGACTACTTCAAGCACCTGTGGGGGTGCAAGACGGGGGCGGGGAAACGACGGGGCACCCGGCCACGCGCGTCATCCCTGCCGCTTTCGCCGAAGCCGGCCCGAATCGGTACCCATTCTTCGTCGACAACTTTTCTTGCGGCCTCTGCCCCCTTCTCTGATTTATTCAACGATGTCATGCACACCTACGGCTTCCACCTTCTGGATTTTACCCCAATGTCGTGGCGTGCATGGCTCTTTTTGCGCACCTCTGTGAGGGCTTCGTCGGGGTGCATCCCAACACGGCGCTCTTCCGCCACTACTTCTTCCCTCGGATCCAAAAGGGGGGCGCCATTTCCTGTTGTGTTGCCTGGATCCCAAGGTCCAAGGGCACATACCCGGAGGGCGCTCAGAAGGAGAGGTGGGAGGAGTGGCGGGGCCGGTGGTGCTGGATTGAGGAGGAGGATCCACAAGAATTCTGCCAGGTTCGCCAGGCGCCGCCTGTTTGCAGAAATGACTGGAGCGATGTTGATGCCGACGATGTGAAGCTCACGGTCGCCACCACCAGGATTCTTCGCCTCACAGAGGCCGGGCTCACCCTCGAGATGATCGGGGCGGATTTCATCCGCCGCCGAATCGCCCCGCTGCACAACAAGGGGAGGCCGGCCTGGCTCTTCACGAATGCGGCCGACATCATGAGGCTTCGCCCCGGCTTGGACCACAACCTCACGGTAATGGGGCACGCCCACTTCTGTCAGCGGCTCTTCCAGCTCGACGTGAACCGCGACGGCAAGGTCGAGCGGCCCGGCAAGGCCGCGAAGGCCGCCGCGAAGGCTGGCAAGGTCGCCAAGGTGCCCTTGTTTGGGTTGCCGACGGGGGTGGTCACGCTGAGCAACAACTCGCATCGAAACGTCATCATCGCCATGATGCTGGAGTTCAACGCGCACGGCCTCGTCCCAAATTGGGCCGAGCCGCCGGCGGATCAGGTGCGGGAGTTTTTTGACACCTTGGAGGAGAAGTACGTCCGCGACAAACCGTGGCTCGTCTAGGACACCACCCAGGCAGAGCTGGACCACATCGCCGCCACGGCAGTGGAGGCGGAGCTTGCCAGGGAGGCCGGCAGCACCGGCGGCGTGGAGGACAAGGCCGCAGAGGAAAAGGAGCTCGCCAGTGGGTGGAGTCCGCTGGGGAGGCCAGCAGCGGCGGCACCGGGGCCCTTCTCATCGAAGATGCGGTCGACGAGTCGTCGGAGGAGGAGGCCGAGGCTATCGATCCCCCGGCCACGGGGAGAGGGCGAGTCCTGCGGCGGGCCAGCTCCGGCGAGCCGATCCGGCCCGGCAGGGCCGCGCAACCGCAGCAGACCCAGGAGGGGGCCGTGTGCCAGACAAGGGCGGCGGCGGCGAGGAAGTTGGTGAGGGTCGCGGTGGCGAAGGAGAAACCACTGCCTCTTCTTCGTCCAAGCGTGGCCAGACTCCACCTTCTTCCCCTCCTCCGACAGATGTTGACGCGGAGGTCGTCTTTGACTTCGGGTTCCTCAGCCCAAGGAGGAAGAGGAAGGCAGCAGAAGAGGAGGTGGAGGACGAGTAAGTATCTTGTTCCTTTTTGTCATCTCCGCCTCCTCGGACTGTGTCGCTTATCTTGATTTGTTTCCATCTTTGCAGGGATGCAGAGACACTGGCCCAGAGGGTGAAGAGGGCCAGGGCTTCGGCGAGTGGCCAGCCCCCGGCAGGCATTTCCGGTACACCGCTGGTGGTGTTGAGCAGCCCGGACAGCAGCCCCCGGCACAACCCCCAGCGTAAGCTCATCACTCACCCCTCTTCAACGTGTGTTGGGGGTACGATCCCTTGGCGCTGACCTTGACGTGGTTGCAGGAGGAGGACAGCAGCAGGAGGAGCCACTGAGGGCTACCCCTAACACGCCGCCCCGAGGGGCGTCCCCGGCAAGGGCGCCAAGCACCGAGCCCATGCACATGGAGGAGGAGGAGGAATACTCGGACGTTGGTGGCTTCGCCTCGGCACCAGATGTTGGTGGGGAGGGGGCCTCTTCTTCCCAGCTCGGCACGGGTAAGTCACTCGCCTTCCGTCCCTGCTCTTTTTCCCTTCTTTCTGAATCTTGGTCTTGGCTTCGCCTCATCCCCTTCTCGGTATCCAGATCATCCCTTAGTGGAATGGGAGTACACGGACACCGTCATCGAGGATGTCGCCAAGGCCGCCGCGGCGGAGGCCGAGAAGATCGCCGCCGAGGAAGCCGCCAAGGGTGCTGCTGAGGACGCCGCCAAGGGGTCTGCCGGGGAGCCCGGCAAGGCTGCTGCCGAGGAGGCCGGCAAGGGGCCTGCCGGGGAGGCCGGCAAGTCCACTGCCGAGGAGGAGGTGGTTGGCGACCAACCTTCCTCCTCCGCTGCCTCTGGCTCGGGCAGGTACTTGAGGGTGAGCGACGACCTGTTCGTGCACCTCCCAGGGACGGCGAGCACCGGGGCGCCCGTCGAGGGGGAGGTGTTTGATGACGAAGTGCTTGCTGCCGCTGGGCTTGAGGTTGTTGATGAGCCGAGCGCCAGTGGCGGCGGTTCCCAGGAAGAGCAGCTCCTCCAGGCCACGAGCGCCAACTTCCAAAAGCTCCAGGTGCTTCACAGCGCCCGCCTCGACAAGGCCAATTCTAGGATGGCGGTGGTGGACAAAGCAGAGGCGGACCTCGAGGGGTGCGTCGCTGAGGCGCAGGCTTGGTTCCGTCAAGCCCACAAGGACTTGAAGGCCGCCCAGGACGTGCTGGCTAAGCGCAACCTGGAGCTCGTCATGAAGCGGGTCGACATCGAGAAGGCCTAGGAACTGGCGGAGCAGCAGGCTGCCCAGGCCGAGGCTGCTCGGCACCAGCAGCAGCCTGCGCTGAACTCCCAAGAGGAGGACCTTGCCGCGCGTGAGGAGAAGCTCGCCGCAATGCTCCGCGGCAAGGATGAGGAGGAGGAGAAACTCGTCGTGCAGCGGACCCAGGAGCTGGAGCAGAGGCACAAGGAGGCACTCAATGCTCAGGCTCTGGTTCACGCCGGCAAGGTAAAGGAGCTGGAGGTGGAGCGTGACAGGCTACAGGACCAGGTCTTGAAGCTGTCCAAGGAGAAGGACACGCTCAACGGCGCTCTAGTGGAGGCGCAGGGCGCAGTCCTCGGCAAGGCGAAGCAGCTCTCCAAGGCCAACGACTCTATCAAAGACCTGAAGCTGAAGCTGGAATGCCTTGAGGAGACGCTCTTGGAGGCCAAGGCCCGGGAGGAGACCCTGTCCAAGGATCTGGAGGCCGAGAAGCAGCAGCGGAAGAACGAAGCCGCCAACCACAAGGATATTGTGGAGGCCGAGACCCGCTGGATCGGCCGCCTCGAAGGCGTCGCCGGCAGGATCACCACGCAGCAGGCTACCATGGGGATGCCAAATGTGAGGTACACCCCAGAGCGCAACGTGAGTCCCAACGCCAAGCTGACCCTATTCTTCGAGGGTGTCTTCGGTGCCTTGGAGCAGCTTCACTCCAATCGGGCGGCCTCTCTGGCCGATGAGGCCCGGAGGCTTTGCCGGGGTGCCATGACCAAGGTCCTCACCAAGGTGGCGCACTGGAATCCCAACCTCGACTTTGACGCCGCGCTGGAGAGCTTGCCGGAGGATGCGTACCTCACGGTGCTCAAGGAACGTATCAAGCCCATCATCAGCCGCATCGATGGAATTAAGAGGATAGAGGGCCAGCGCCGGGATTAGGCACCCCGTCTTTCACCGCCGCTGCAGGTTCATGACCAAGACAATTTTTATCTTTAGTTAGAACCGCAACAACAATTGATGTAATACAAATCTACAACAATTTTGATATTATGCATGTTACTTTCCTGTTCAATCCCCCCTTTGTATGTTCACCCTACGTTAATCGGGTAGGCTTGCCGGCGTGTAAACCCAGGCCACGGCACCTTGAGGACGGATCCCCAGTGGCCTGCCGGGTGTGCTTGCTGCCAGGCGAACCACCTTACCGCTCTCAACGCGACCGCTCGAACTGTCGAGCTTGACTCGAGTTAGAATCGAGAGCGTTGCCAATTGCGGAAGGCTACCCTGCCGTTCTCGACATGGCCGCATGGGCTATTGAGCGGACTCGAAACAGAGCAAGGGCGTTGCCAATAGCAGAAGGGCCCCTTTGCATGCAGGTTTTTCATACATAGGGTAGGACCTTCGAGGACAATAACCTTATATATAAAAAGAAATGTTTAAAGTTTCGCACGACTTAGCTTTTCTGTCATTGCACAGGCGTCCACCGCATCGGCAGATGGTGCCGTCAAGCTTGGTCGTCTTCTCCCTTGGAACGACGGCCACGATGAAGCTCACTACAAAAAAAGACACATCCATGACATTTTGGGCCGAACAAAAATAATTATGTCATACTTATGACACTTCTATGACGATAATTGTGACAAAACCCAGTATCATCATAGATGTGGGCTCCTACTTCTATGACAAAAAATCATGACAGAAAATGGGCTTTTCGTCCTGGGTGGGCCGGAGACGCAGCTGCATGACATTCTTTGGGCCGTCCATGATGGAAAAAACCGTGGTAGAAGCGAGGGCGAGGAAAATATCGGGGTGTTCCCGGTTACAGTGGGTGGTCGGGGCCGAGCGATGCGTGTTTCTCTCGTACACGCATGCACGTGGGTGTGAGGCGTTGGGCTCTAACTGAACCCGAGCAATTGCACTGCAGGCTATGCGTTACTGAACCCGAGCGATCGATCGATGGCTGTTAACCGATCAAGCGATTCCTTCGCTACTGCTGTAAACTGAATCCGATCGATGATGCTTCTGGATGAACAATTCCCGGTGGGGGTGGATGAACAGGACCCCGTGGTGTTGCCTCTGGATGAACAGGACCCCGATCAATCGCGCCGGTTGGGGCTGGATGAACAGGACCCCGTGGAGGGCTGGATGAACAGGACCACCCCGTGGAGGGCTGGATGAACAGTAGACGGTGGAGGACTGGATGAACAGTAGCCCAAGGAGGGGTGGTTGAACAGGAGCCCGTGGAGAGGGCTGGTTGAATAGTAGCCGGTGGAGTAGCGCGCGGTGGAGGTTGGATGAACAGGATCCCGTGGATGAACAGTCGCAGGTGGAGGCTGGAGGAGGTCGACGGTGGAGGAACAGTAGCCCGTGGAGGCTGGAGGGGGTCGACGGTGGAGATGAACAGTATCCCGTGGAGTCCCGTTTTGCGATATGCCACACCCCTCCCGATGAACAGGACCCCCGTTTCGACCATAGCGCTCCAACACAAGTCCGTTTCCTCAATTTTGCGGTACGCCACACCCCTCCCGATCAACAAGACCCCTGTTTCGACCGTAGGAGGTCCGTTTCCTCCGTTTTGCGGTACGCCAGACCCTCCTGATGAACAGGATCCCATTTCGGACGTGGCCGGTCGAACACAAGGCTGTTTCCTCCATTCTGTGGTACGCCTAGCCTTGTTTCCATCGGCTGTTCCGTCCAAGCCCTCCCGATGAACACGACGACGCATTTCGTTCCGACCCAGCCGGTTGGCTCCCCATGAACACGACGACGACGTTGTTTCTCCGTTCCGACCCAGCCATGTACACAAGCCCTGGCCGTACGTATGCGCGAGTAGGCGTTCGAGACCCCGCCCGTATGTACGTACGTGGCCATATTTTATTTCTTGCACCCTAGCCGCTATACGTACGTGTACATGCTACGTGCGCGCCTCTACTACGACACGTACGCGCCTCTACATCGACCAGTATGTACGTACACGTTCGCGACCAGAATGACAACGCTACATACGCTTCGACCAGGTGGGTCTCGACTGTCAGGCACTTCCTTCCATGCGAAGATGTAGCTAGTGGGTCCCAACACTCAGGGGGCGAATCATTTTTTTCCCAGACGCACTTCCTTGCGTGCGAAGATGTAGCTGGTGGGTCCCAGCAGTCAGGGGGAAAATGTTTTTTTCGTGAAATACGGTGGCCCGTCTGGTGGGTCCCTGCTATCAGGTGAAGGAATAATTATTTTGCGCGTAATAAGGAGGCACTTCCTTGCAGGCGCCGTGGACTCAGCTGTCAGCCTCTCCACGTACTGTAATCTTCCGATGGAAGTCGTTCCTTGACCACGTTGACCAGGCTGCACCGAGAGCACCAGGGCAGTGGACGACGGCGAGGCCTAGGAAGGGAACGACGTGGAGCCGGGGAAGACGCGGCAGTGGAAGCCCGCGCGGAGAGGAGTACGAGGGTTCACTGGTTCGGCTGTGGTGTGAGGCTGCCGTTGCCGCAGGGCCTGGCCAGCGGTGGGAATAGTAGGGGTGGTGAGGCCTCCACGGCAGCACAGCCGGCCACGAGAGGCAGGAGCATGCGGCACGACAGGCGCTGCTTTGGGCGGCTGGAGCAAGAAGACCAGAGGTTGAAGAAGCACTACGGCCGTTGGATGGACATCGTACGGTCACTGGAGCTAGAATCGTTCATATTGACTAAATTTACAAAGCACTCCGTCCCCGTCAACTTAGTAGGCCCACAAGTCAGCCTCCCACCAAGGTGGGTCCCAACTAGCAGGGGGAGTATTCATTTTTTTGTGCATAATAAGGAGGCACTTCCGGTGGGTCCGAGCTGACAGCGGGGGGAACGTTTTTTTCGCGAAATACAGTGGCCCGTCCGGTGGGTCCCAGCAGTCAGGGGGGAAACATTTTTTTGCCAAATACGGTGGCCTGTCCGGTGGGTCCCTGCTGTCTGGTGGAGGAATAATTATTTTCCGCGTAATAAGGAGGCACTTCCTTGCTGCGGCCGTGGACCCAGCTATCAGCCTCTCCACGTACATTCCACGTCTGATGGAAGCCGTTCCTTGATCACGTTGACCACGTCGCGCCAAGAGCACCAGGGGGTGGACGACGACGAGGCCTAGGAAGGGGACGACACGGAGCCGGGGAAGACGCGGCAGTGGAAGCCCGCGCGGAGAGGAGTACGAGGGTTCACTGGTTCGGCTGCGGTGTGAGGCTGTCGTCGCCGCAGAATAACAGGGGGTGTGGGTGAGTGGAGGGATGACCTGGCCAGCAGTGGGAGTAGTAGGGGTGGTGAGGCCTCCGCGGCAGCACAGCCGGCCAGGCGAGGCAGGAGCAGGCGGCACGACCGGTGCTACTCTGGGCGGCTGGAGCAAGAAGACCAGAGGTTGAAGAAGCACTACGGCCGTTGTATGGACATCATACGGTCACTGCAGCTAGAATCGTTCATATTGACTAAGTTGATAAAGCCCTTGGTACGTGTCAACTTAGTAGGCCCACAGGTCAGCTTCCGAAACGGTGCGCCTCAGATGTCAGGGGAGGAATCATTTTTTGGGCAGGTGAAGCTAGAATATCCTAGATTGAAGAAGAAGCACGGCATCCATTGGATGGACATCCAACGACAACTGCTGCTAGAACCGTATGTTGACTATAATAAGTTGACAAAGCCTTGCATACGCGTCAACTTCTTTTTTTAGGGGACGCATCAACTTAGTAGGCCCAGAAGTGTGTGGTAGAGAACTTATAGCCCATTTGCGATTTGTAAGAATGTACAAGCCATTTTTGAATTCTAATGGAATTTACTACAGCCCATTTACAGTTTGTTAAAAGTACAGCCCATTTTCTAGCTAGGACAACGATTAATAATTTCAACCAACTGTTCAAGACAGAATTCAATAAAATTTCCCACATTTTGATGGGATCCGAAATATTTTTATCCCGAAATTTCTAGTCAGATTAAATATAAATTTGTATTACGTAAAAATCTAACGAAACATTGCGCGCGCAAGAATTAAAAATTAAGATTTTCAAAATCCATCAATAATATTTTATAAACTAATTTCGTGTTTGGTGCATTTTTTTAGTTACTGCCAGTTTTCATAGTTACATCCCATTTATTATTTTTAAAGCCCATTTTCCTATTAAGCCTAATGCATCCCTCCTAGGAAAGATTTGCAACCCAGCGGGGCGGAGAATAACAAGTTGACCTTGCCTGCGTATTCGTCAAAAAAACGTATAACTGGGCTAGCCATTTTCATCTAGAAAAAAATTAATATCTGCCTGGATATCTGTCCTGGGCTAGACAGGCCATAGCTCGCCCAGTTAATACCCTGCTCTCCTCTGAACAACAACGAAAACATTGCCAAGAAAAACTCTGCAGTGCTCACGCCTCAAAAACACAAATACTGCTCGAGCTGCTTGGTCCCAGCTGTCGGCCGCACCTTGTGCAATTCTCTCGTTTATATTGACTACATAGGTTGACAATGGTGTGGGACCGTGATGTTAGGAAATCAGGAGGAAGCAAAAAATATATAGTTGTACATAATAAGGAGGCACTTGCGTACGTACGGCTATGGCCCTGTGGGTCCCTACTGTCATCCAGTCAAAATAAAGTCATGTCCTGAATCCTCATGTTCTTTGACCATGTTAACAATACTCGGCGCCACGGCGAGCGCAACAACTCGAAGGACGACGGAGAGGGCCTCGCGGGCCCTACGGATGGTCTGATACAGCGCCCACTGCTCATTCAGGAAGCGAGGATCATCGGACACCTATGAGCACCTTCGAGAGACTAAGACAGCATGAAACGGTAAGGCCGCGCTTGGGAGCTCTGGTTTATTTCACACCTGTATTAAGATACAAGTGTAATTTACTCGTCATCGGAAACAACGCGTAAAGTACAGGTGTAATGAAACCAAGGGCCCGAGGTATGTAAGTAAAACCGGTGGGTTACGCGTGTAATTTGAGAGACCAATGTATATTTTACTAGTCGAAATCGACCAACCAAGTGCTTCGCCCGAGACCATCTGCTTTTATTTACAAGCGTCAGTTTTACAAGCGGTTTTGGTTGGAAAACGACGATCCAATCACGGCCTAAGATGATGAGTTGGTCGGAAGATCATATGGTTCCACGTCTAACCTACCCGACTTGTCGTATAGGTTATGAATGAAACATAAGACGATGAACTTCTTAAGCACGGAAACAACAAAAGAGGATGATCTTCCTAACAAGCAAATCACTAGCATTAAATCGACATGCAAAACAATACGAAGCATTATTCTCAGGAGGCACGGTGAACAGCTCGTGATGCCGCATGCCACAACATTCCAAGCTCAACTTTGCAATCAAACACAAGGCCTGGCATTACATAGACAATATTCAGAACAAACTCTTAAAATATCTTACATAAGTCAACATTCATGTGACTATGCATCTCAGCAGAGTAAATATTTACTTCTGAACTGAAGACAGGAATAGGAAAAAATGATCAACGTTGCTCACAGCAAAGGGCGTCCCGCTCAAAAATATCAAATGCATGTCTTCTCGCTAACATCAATGAGCAAAAATTGACAAGGTTTTCCAATTACAATATATTAAACTAATGTCAACTTTGACAAGCTCTTCCCATTCAAAATATGTAATGCCTATGATCGTGGAATGGGCAGGGTTTGTCATCTGATAGTCCGGTGGCTCAAGGTGACGACGAATGATTAGAGAACCATTCAATGTATTGTGCATGATGAAGTATTATGGAGGACACGAACCATCCGAACATTTTGTGCAGTCCCACTAAAATCAATCTGAGCATCCCTGTGGATTTCGTATTTATATGCTGCCAGAAAACAAAGACACATCAGCACACACATGAATATTGGCCCCAGTCTCAACCCGCCAATCGGTGGACTAACAAACTGAAAGTACAGTAAACAGATTACCATACCCAGATGCCCCATCATTGTTGCTTATAGTGACATTGACAGACTTGGAGTCCTGTCCTGGCTTCTTGGTACTTGTTTGGGCACTTGTTTGCCCAGTGTTCCTCCGAACCACAAGTAAAGCAGCCATCTCTCTTTTTGTCTTTCTTCTTACCCTTCTTAATGGCCGACGCTGGCAACACCATTCAAACATATAGTCCGGTGGCTCAAGGTGACGGCGAATGATTAGAGAACCATTCGATGTATTGTGCATGATGAAGTATTATGGAGGACACAAACCATCTGGACATTTTGTGCAGTTCCACTAAAATCAAGCTGAGCATCCCTGTGGATATCGTATTTATATGCTGCAAGAAAACAAAGACACAGCAGCACACACATGAATATTGGCCCCAGTCTCAACCCACCAATCGGTGGACTAACAAACTGAAAGTAGGGTAAACAGATTACCATACCCAGATGCCCCATCATTGTTGCTTAGAATTACATTGATAGATTTGGAGTCCTGTCCTGACTTCATGTACTTTTTGGGCACTTTTTGCCCAGTGTACTCCACATGTTGTAGAGTTTCCTATGCTCTCTACAGACTAGTCATGTCACCAACGTCTACTAATACTCTGTAAAGCTTCTCGATCATTCCTTGTGTAATGTAGCGCAAACAGTGACTGCTTCTTTCTGCAAAGTGGTAAGACCAACTGGACCCACTAATGCAGCAGTTTGCCTTAGACACATTGGCTCCTTTTGTGCAGTTCAACTAAAATCAAAGTCGGAATAAAACCGAGCTTTAATTTTGATATCCCTGTATAGGTATAAGGGAAACAATTACTGAGAAATAACGGTTGATGACTTGTACTCCCAGAAGAAAAACATCTACTGATCTACCTTATCTTAATGGGAAACAAAGCAGGAGAGTAGCAATTCTCAATCAGTGTTATTCATTCATATTAACTGAGACATTATCTTAACAATGCCTTGTTTCAACATGTATAAAGAACGACAAAGCAGAAAAGTATCATTCCTAAAACAATGCGACTGATTCATTTTAACAGAGACATTATCTTAACAATACCTTGGTTAAATATGTCGAAAGAACTACAAAGCAGGATAGTACCATTTGTAAAAAACTGTAACTGGTATATAATAACAGAGACATTATCTAAACAATACATTTCTTAAACATGTACTCCAGCCGATCCCTAACAGAAATGGTACTCCCGCCGATCCCTAACAAGTGTTGCAGTTTTGAACTAAGATTCAGTAGTTAATTCTGAGGAAAGTAGGTACCGACCTTTCTAGACCAAGATTTGAAACAACTCCTGGGGAAGATCTAAAAGAGACCTCAACACATATATGGAAATCCGGTCTCATTTTGTGCAGTTCCACCAAAATTAAGCGAAGCAAAATATCGCAATAGCAACAAGTTGAATAGATATCCCTGTTTTAACAGAGGCAAAAAAGGAATCAATTACTGGCCAATAAAGGAGGATGAAACATGCGGCCACAAAAATGGTAATCCCACCAATCCCTAACAAGTGTTGCAGTTTTGAAATAAGATTCAGTAGTTAATTCTGAGAGTGGCATTGCTTAATTTTACCAGCGGCATTAGATTAACAAAAAGCATAAACAGTTCCAGGGGAGAGTGGGCGCAACAACAACATGTGGTTCCATCTACTTATAAAGGGGGTGATGCAGAGTTTGTTGTAACAAAGCAACAAGCATAATGTCTGGGTTGGTCCCATTTTTGTTCACTACTTAATGGGAAAAGACAGCAATACAATAGCTTCAATTCAACATTTATTTAAAACAGTACCAATACGAGCAGCACAACATCTCAAAACACACTGCACGATCATGTGGATGAAGGCAAGTACCAACCTGTCATGATGCACACAAGATCACGTACGAATCTGCCAACACGAATAGGAAATCCAATCTCGTTTTGTGCAGTTGCACTGAAATCAAGTAAAGTCGCCGGTGTGACATTTAAGTTTGCTATAGCAACAAGTTGAATAGATATCACTGATTTAACAGAGGCAAACAAGGAAACAATTACTACCAATAAAGGAGGATGAAACATGCGGCCACAAAAAGAAGCATCTATCTTATCTTGATGGAAAACAAAGTATAGGACATTAGCATTTCTAAAACGGCTGCATTGATTCATATTAACAGAAAAATTCTCTTAAAATAGTTCAGTGGTTAATTCTGAGAGTGGCATTGCTTAATTTTACCATCAGCATTAGATTAAGAAAAAGCATAAACAGTTCCAGGGGCGAGTGGGCGCAACAACACCATGTGCTTCCATCTACTTATAAAGGGGGTGATGCAGAGTTTGTTGTAACAAAGCAACAAGCATCATGTCTGGGTTGGTACCATTTTTGTTCCCTACTTAATGGGAAAAGAGAGCAATACAATAGCTTCAATTCAACATTTATTTAAAACAATACCAGTACAAGTAGCACAACATCTCAAAACACACTGCACGATCATGTGGATGGGACATGGGACATGCCAGCACCATGTGCGTCCACACGTATAAATGGGTGATGTAGAGTATGTAGCCAAGCAACATATCTGCGTTGGTCCCATATTTGTTGTCTTTGAAACTTTTTCCTATGTGAGGGCAGCAAATCTAGTCCTGCACAAACTACCCGACCCCCCCCCCATTTTCTTTCCCTTTTCAACAAAGAGTTCGGTTCCTTACAGATGTGTGTACTGGGTTACCCCCTTTCTCCCTTTTTGATCAACAAAGCGGCTGGATAGCTAGTCTATACTACTTTCCCTCCCTCCTTTCCTCATTGAACCATGTCCTAGATTCATGCTCCACCCCACCGCACCCTTCTTTCCTCTTTGAACCAAGACCTAGATTCGACTACAGAATCGAAAAAGATCTGCATGCAGCTAGACCAATGATGGTTTCAAAGAAACTTATACCTTAGGGTCGTCGGGATGTGGCAAGGCATGCGGCGGGAGGTCGGATCTGCCCACACTATGTACGGTAGCAAGGAAGAAGGGGCCGGTGGCCCTCCCGCACATGCGCTGGGTGCAAGAGAAAATCGCAGCCGGCATTGGATTTCCTCCCTCGCCGAAGGTGATAGAGTGAACGTTGCACCTCCTCCCCTTCCCGGGGCGACGGGATCCGGACGCCTCCTTCGCCAGCTGTGAGGGGGGTGAGAGAGACAGAGGCCACAATGCAGTCTTGTTTAGATCTGGTGAAGCGGGTGAGATACTGTGAATATAGCAAACCCTAGCAAAGGAACGCTGAGCCTCCAGCGTGTATATATATATATGTAGTGTGGCGAGAGTGTGGAGAGTGCAAACCCTAGAGAATAAGCGCTGAGGCTCCAGCTTATATATATACTGTAGTACGGACTGAGCTCCGGTGCCTTAACTGCACCTGCTTTTGGCTGTATGACAGGTGGGCCAGCCACATTTTGGGCCCAACTGTCATAAACCCAAAGGCAGGTGCACTAAAGTTAATGAAGCTGTGTCCATATAGTACTCGTGTATACGACTAATATATAGTGGAGTGGTTTTCTTATTCTCTCCATAACAATCGTTTTAAATTGTGTAAGTACGAAACGAAACTCTTTATTTAACGTACCAGTGAGGAAAACCACTACTCCCTCTGTTCCTAAATATTTGTCTTTCTAGAGATTTCAACAAATGACTACATACGGAGCAAAATGAGTGAATCTACACTGTAAAAAATGTCTATATACATCCGTATGTGGTAGTCCATTGCAAACCACTTGAAAGACAAATATTTAGGAACAGAGGGAGTACTTCTGATGAACTAACGATCCACGCGTCCTGGTCGCACTTCCTGTCCTTCACGTGCGGTACGCTACCCTCCCTTAAGTGAACAACCACACATGCGCCAAATTATCGGAAACGTGTGAGAGTGTGTACAAATAAAGAATTTTAATTTCAATTATCGGAAAGGTTTGAGAGTATGTACAGTTTGCCCTCTCTAATAATTATGGTTTGTTGTGTTCGGCCTAAACTTGGTCAAACTTTACAAAGTTTGACTTCAGTCAAACCTAATATGCGGAGTAAATAAAAATGGAGGGCTACTACGTCCATCCGGGTTTTTAGTCCACACCATTTTTTTAATCAAAGTTAATAGCTGGACAAATAAAATTACAGGGGAGCTGGAGACAAAGTTGTGAGAAGGCTTAGAAATCAATACAAAACTTATGCTCTTAGTACCAACGTCGATCCTTCTTCGAGGAAACATTTGGTTCATAGCCAATTGTGTGATAAAATTGCACCAACGTGAAAGACGACTGCGTCTCCAACGCAACCAAGGTGAACTGACGAAGGATATCATCTTTGTGGGTAACAAGCAAAGAGCACTGATGGAAGATAGCTTGTTTTTCATTGAAAATCGGTCAGCTTCACCAGCCGACGCAACCATGAGGCGCAACCATGAGCATCGATAGGTCATCGTGGTGATGCATCATCCATTTGGCATCTAGTTTGGGTGAGGCACCTATGAAGTTCGACAAATCCTCACTGTGGCCTGTTTCTTCTCAGTAGTCAAGCTCGAGGAAGGAAGAACCACGTGGTAGAGGACAGTGAGGCGGAACAACAATGGCCATCCAATTTTGTGCAGTTCCACTAAAATTGAGGAAGACATGCCCGGGTATGGAGATACGCATCGCTGTTTCCAAAAATATAAAAAAGGATATATTGTTGTTACTTTGTTTTACAAGATTAACAACGACATCTCAATTGTCAATAAGAATTATGAAAAGTACACCAACAAACAGAAGCATCATGATTATCTTGATGGGAACTAAACCAGGATACCCGAGAAAAAAAGCATTTCTTCATTTAACCAGTGATAGTATTAGATTAGCAGCAGCAATAGGAGCATATGGACAATGACCGCACAACCACCATGTACTTTTTGTCGAAACAACATGTATACCTCCACCGAGGCATAAATCAGGAAAACTTTTCGAGTGGCATTTCCTCTATAATAGTAGGTGATGTTGGACTAGCCGACGAACCCTAGCTACTATACATGGGAAGCTGGGGAGTAGTCGCACAGAAGAAAACCCGCATGCAGCGACCTGGGGAGCTGGACCAGTACAAGAAGTTATACCTCAGGTGGGCGGGATGTCGCTTAGGCAGGCGGGCGGGATCTGCCCACACGACGGCAGCGAACAGGAGCGCGGAGGACCTTCGTCCGCGCCAGTGCCGGCTCCGAGAGGACGGTGCACATCGGCTTCCTCCATCGCCGATGGCGACAACGTCAATGCTGCACCTCCTCACCTCCCGCAGCGGACGGGATTCGGTCGGATCTGTGACCACCGGTGAGGAGAGAGATAGTGTGGACACTGTCATCTTGTTTTGATATGGAGAGGGTGAGAGAGCGAGACGCGAGAAACTCTATCAAACAAGAGGCTATAATGGAGCAAAACAATCTCTCCATAGCAGTGGTTTTAAATAGAATACGCGCGTTCCCAGAAAAAAGAAACGAAAACTGGCGGACAATTTTTTAACGTACCAAGAAAGAAAACTCGATCAAAAACACGCCCCCGCTTCCAGGTCGCGAGAGTAGTCGCGCGCACACACATAGACATAGACATGCATATCCGTGTTTACGTAAAATTCCATTTCCATCTCCATTTCCAATCATATTTGTCCAACTGGCACATTATTTACGTTGCTAATTATATACGCGGCAATATTAACGTACAACATCTCTTGTTTGCGGGCGTCCGGACCGCTGCCACGGCCGCTCCTAACCAACCCGAACCCTCTTCATCACCCGCACGTGCTTACCGCCCGAAACGGTCAGTGCCGCATTCATGCCCGGCCAGAGCGGACGCGACCTCTCACTGGCGCCGGCATTGAAGCGGCGCGCTTGCCGAGAGAGCGTCGCCCGTGCCGCTTCCTGGTGCACGCGACTGCTCCGCGTTCAAAGGTTGCAATAGCCGGCCACAACATGCATGTAAAATGTTCTTGGGAGTCCGTGCTACAGCTAGCTGTCCTCCCCCAACTCGTCAATCTCTTCCAGTAGTACTAGTAGTCCATGGCGCAATCCATCGACAAGTAGGCGGGAAAGTTACCGTATACTCGGTTTGCGGTGAGTGGCATGCCGAGCGACCGTGTGGGGTCGAGCCGTGGAGGAGGGTGAGACACGAACGCAACAGACGTGATTTAAACATTGGTTTTGCTCGATGGCACGATCCAACGAAACGAAAGTTGGATTCTCTCTGTTTCCCTTTTTTATCCGAAAAAACGGAAACTTTTCACTCCATTTTCATTCCTACTCCAAGGTTTCCCCGTTACAACATTCCATCAAATACAAAGGAAAACTAACACGCATGCTGATGCATCTCAATGATTCACAGATCATAGCCAATATTTACTTCACAACTAAAGACAAAAGTTGTGAGAGCGTGTACAAAAGAAAAACTACTGATGGGGTCACTATGACTTAAACCCTAAACCCTAAACAGGATTTAATTTCCTGGCCAGGTAGAACCTGTCGAAGGAAAGATGGCTGGCACCCTCAGATCATACGATGCTTTTGTGCAGTTCCACTAAAATCGAGCTGAGCATCCCTGATGGCAAAGATATTGAAGAAGTGTGATTGGAATAATAGTACTGGCACTAGTTCATGAGACATAAACTCATCACAAGTAGAAGCCGGTAGAAGTAGAGAAAGATCGACATGGAGATGGAGCTACGTGGGGAGCTGCGGCAGTGGAGCAAGCCGGCTCCAAAAGGAAGATGGACTACCTGGGACGTCGGGCTGTACCTAGAAGGGCGGTTGGGACGCAGCATCGGCCCATACTGCGGTGACCCCCCGATTGGGACGCACCGACTATGGATTTTCTCCCTCGCCGATGTCGACCGCGTCTACGCAGAACATTGTTCCCTTCCCCCAGCTGCGGGATCAGGCCGGATATGTGACCGGTGGTGTGGCCACCGTCATTCTATGCTTGTGAAGAGAGCAACCCAAGCAAGCAGGCTTGTAGCTTAGGCTCCTGTTAGTGTATATATAGTGGTTTTCTTTTTCTCTCCATATCAACCATTTTATATTGCGTACGAGTCATTGAAGAGCGAAATGATGGTTGCTTCTTCCGACTAACTTTCTGTGTGATTTGACTGCTCCTTTAGTGGCCCCTACACGTACTCCCCCCTACGTGTATGCAACAGTCACACGTACACATGGACGCAAAAACGCGCGCGGCGCCCTAATGCGTGCATGTCCGAGCACACGACGGACCACACAAGGTCACGCTCAAGTGCTCAACCTACACGTGCATGCACACACATACTCAGCCAGGGTGAGCTAGTGACCGTATAAACACCGGAAATGTATATATTGAGCACAATGAGCGTACTATGAAGTCCACTGACCATATTTTTACAAATATACAGTGACAGACAGTGTATTTATCTCGTTTGAAATTAAGCCATATTAACCGGAGAGGAGGCAGTATGGACTAGCATTACTTTGTCGTGTCCCGTCAACTTGCCAAACGAGGAGAAGCCTGCAAGACGGGAGAAGCTTGCGTGCGATGGCTCGCAGGACAAGGAGAAACTTTTGACTAATGCAAGCTCTCCCTCGCTCAGGCGGTGGACGTGCAACAGTTAATTCGGTGTCAGATTGCTAGAAGCATACACTATACTAGTACTATTATTGTTCTACTTCCCGAAGAGGCGAACAGCCAAGCGCAAAGTTTACTAGTACTGGTACTAGTACTACTATAGTCTATAGAGGTATGTACTATACTAGTACTAGGAACCAGATGGAGGAGCGTCTGCACTCTTATTATATTTTTAAAATGTGATAAAGCAATCTTCAACACATTTGGTTCTCTTCGAGGGTTCTCGCATGTGATAATGGAAGTTGATTGCATGGAACACTCGCCACAATTCTCGCTTAATTCTGGCTCATATCCTGTTACAAATAGGAGCGCTCGGTAATATTTCCTCTTTTTTTGTTATTCATCATGTAAACGGGTCAGAAACCTTGCGGCACATCTTTGTGCGAACCGTGCATGCTGCACTTTGAATGTGGCCGAGAGCTGGCTTGATGAAACACCTCGCTTCCTACTTCTTTTTTTGCAGGGTGCCTCGCTTCCTAGTGACCAGTGTCTTGGCTGATCGTCCTAAGAATGCTTATATATGAATAAAGCTCTCTCATTTATCCACAAAAAAGATTAAGCCATATTAACCGGAAAGGAGGGAGTATGGACTAGCACTACTTTTTGGTGTGTCCCGTCAACTCGCAGAACGAGGAGAAGCTTGCAGGACAAGGTGAAGCTCGCTTACGCCTTTTGACTAATGCAACGTACCCTCGCCTTGCCCAGGCGGTGGACATGCATCAGTTCATTCGGTGTCAGATTGCCAGAGGCATACACTGTAGTATCGAACATGCGGAGTACCATCATTGTTCGACTTCACGAAGAGGCGAAGAGGCAAGCGCAAGGTTTAGTAGTACGAGTAGTACTACTACTAGAACCGCATGGTGGAGCCTCTGTACTCTTTTTTTAATCTTTGATAAAGTACACATTTATTTCGGAGAAGAGCGGAAAACGGCATCCCAACATGTAATGATGATATCGATCAACCATGCTCGAATATATCTTGGCCTCCATGCGAGCCCGTCTGTGTGCTCTCACTCCTCGTCTCTCTCAAGGAACGGCAGGTTGGCCATTTTGCCGTCAATTGAGATCGGTTTGCTCACACTCCAGTCCCACTTGTCAGTGATATGCCAAGAGGAGGTGCGTTGACCGACTGGCCATACGCGTACTTAGTTTTGCACCTTCATACTACTCCTCCCTCCGTCACAGTTTACAGGGCGCGCTTCATTATGATGCATTTCTCTCAATGCATTTCCACCACCAGAGAGACTTTAGACGCATTTGGTTTAATGCTCAATTAATTAGGGCGTGGTAACCGCAATCAAGTCCACAATTTTCTCTCGATGTACTACGGAGTGGAGTAAGTGCATGCATGTGTGTACCCGGGGTGGAAGCACTGCATGCATGTGTGTACGCATTATTTCCTCTAGTAATAGACGTCCTGCTATAACTACCAATGCTATTTTTCAGGCCGATCGCTAGTCGCCTTGGTCCCAGAGATTTTTTCTTTTTCTGAAGCGCGCTCTATAAACAGTGACGGATGGATTAGTATGAGCGGATTCAAAGAAGAGCGTATTGATGGTTGCTTCTTCCGAGCAACTTACAGTGGGAAAGGTGGGGCTTATGATTTGACTGCTCATCACTCACTATTAATGCAGTGCAACGACCGGGCTGAGTCTCCCATGCGGCTGTGCACTACCCCGTCTTCTTAAATATACTCCGGAGTATTTGTCTTTCTAGAGATTTCAACGAGTGACTACTCAAATATTTGTATTTTTAGAGATTCAAATGGACTACTACATACGAATGTATATAGACATATTTTAGAGTGTAGATTCACTCATTTTGCTCCGTATGTAGTCACTTGTTGAAATCTCTAGAAAGACAAATACTCCCTCCATTTTTATATACAAGGCCACTATGAAATATATGTTTTGCATCTATACAAGGCCACCAACAGTAATCAAGTCAAAATTAATGATACTTTCTCGTACTAGCAACATGTTTAATAGTTGCATGCATGCAGTCATAATGACAGTCAGCTGCTTCTTCCACTCAGTTTTCTTGCATGCATGTGGGGTATTAATGATCCCAGTAAACAAAAAGAAAAGCTGACTCTCAAAGCAGACATTAAATTTTACATTGGTACCTGTAATTTGAGTTTGTGGCCTTGTATATAAAAATGGAGGGAGTATTTAGGAACGGAGGGAGTACACATACGAAGCAAAATGAGTGAATCTACACTCTAAAATATGCCCATTTGAAATTTGTAAAAAGACAAATATTTAGGAACAAATGAGTATAATTTTGT
This sequence comes from Aegilops tauschii subsp. strangulata, assembly GCF_002575655.3. Taxonomy (NCBI): domain Eukaryota; kingdom Viridiplantae; phylum Streptophyta; class Magnoliopsida; order Poales; family Poaceae; genus Aegilops; species Aegilops tauschii. Next base: position 397,072,066 of record NC_053037.3, read on the forward strand.
GCATGGCACATGGACCCGGATGCCGAAGAGGCTTCTGGCAATGCTATCAAGCTTCCAACATTTGTTTACATAATTGACGTACTATACAAATAATTTTCCAGCGACATGAAATTGTACAGTGGTGTGAGCTTTCAACTTCTGTTTTGTGTGTCTTGCCATCGATGCTCTTTGGGAAACAATAAAAAACTAACTTCCTTGCTAATGCATCTCAATTGTTAGCATATCAGAGCTAATATTTACATCACAACTGAAGACAAAGTTGTGAGAAGGTGTTAAATTACAATTGATCCATGCTTTCATTGGCAGCAACGTCCCCCCAGCTCTGTCTAAATCAACAAGGCATGTTGGGAAAGAAAGTAGTTGTCTGGAGCATGCAACATTCCGATCATTTTGTGCAGTTCCACTAAAATAGAGCTGAGCGTCCCTGTTCCAAAGATATTAAGTGTGATTACGATAATAGAGGACTACTGATGAAACAATACACACACAAATAGAAGTCGGTCACCTTTGCAGTCTCTCTTAAGACTAACTAGTTGGAGAAGACTAGGATCGGAGTTGGATGAGGAGGATAGAGCAAAACCAATCTCCCTTTGTGCAGTCGCACTGAAATGTAGAGACGTTGCCCGTGCGACATTTTGGTAGAACTGCACAAAACACTCTTAAGAAAAAATTGATTTGTGCAGTTCACCAAAAGGTTGCAATAGCAACGAGGTGAAATGGATAGCCCTGTTTGCAAAAAAGAGGTAGAAAGGAAACAATTACTGGCCAATAACAGTTGATGACACATGCGACGACAAAAAAGAAGCATATTCCTTGTCCTAAGGGAAGATAACAACACGGTTGTTTTTGTCTAAAACGGTGTGAGGACGATATTGCAATATGGAAAGTACGCCGGACGAGCTATGTTTTGGGCAAAGAACTATGGAAGATCCACATGCAGCGACGTGGGAAGACGGGCAGTGGAGCAAGGCCGGAGGGGATACCTAGAGGTCATCGGGATGTAACAAGGTGAGCAGCGGCGGGCGGAATCTGCCCATGCTACGGCAGCGAGCAGGTGGCGTAGGCCCTACCGCGCCGGAGCTTGGTCAAAGAGAACGGCCTGTACCGCAGATCGGGACGTGCTGCCTCGACACCGTCGAACGGAGAAATGATGCACGTCCTCCCTTTTCGCCGGCGTACGGGATGCAGCCGGATCAGTGACCAACGGTGAGAGAGAGAGAGGCCACCGCATCCTTGTGTGAGATACTCTGAAGAGAGACAAACCAGGCAGGCAGGCTCCATTGTATATAGTGGAGCGGACTACCTTTTCTCCATAAAAATCGTTTTATATTCTGTGTACGTGCCATTGAGCGATATAACTTTATTTAAAAACAACGCGCCAACGCATCAAGTCGAACTTTGTTTCGTGCACGCGTGGTACACGACCTCCGTAGGTAAACAACCGCTACACGCGATCAAATTAGCACGTGGGCTGCCATTTCGTACAGAAATGAGCTCCACCGTGTACCTGCGCGGGTGTGGATGGGCACGAAGCGTGAGTACGTGCATGGTACACCTATTCTCTTCTTGTATACGTACACCACCTACGTGGGGTTGTGTGAGAGAGATACAAACATAGAGAGATATAGTGTGTGGGTTCGTGAGAGTTTTGGGGGAGTCAATCAAAAAATGTAACATATGCAATGTGTGTGAAATAGAGTCCTGGATATATCATATATATAGAGGGGGCGATCCACGAGAAGAGAGTGGAGGTATCATCGGCTTGAGGTGTCCATAGAATCGAATAGAGGGATGATGTGTGTGTGTGTGCGCGCGCACGATCGATAAAGAGTGCCATCGAATTTGTGTGTGCCCATGTCAAAGATATAGAGTGGCTGGCCTACTGGAACGTGAGAGGGGACAGGTGCAGTTTGTCTCTGTGGCATGGATACCTACCTACAGTGCTCGACTATCGGTGTGTGGTGGGGGGGAGGGAGGCCTAATTAACTATAGAGGTACAATGGCTGGTATATGTGTGGAGGAGGAGAGTCTACCTACAGTGCTCGACTATCGGTGTGTGGTGGGGGGGGGGGAGGAAGGCCTAATTAACTATAGAGGTACAATGGCTAGTATATGTGTGGAGGAGGAGAGAGGCCTACCTCATGTAGTAAGGGAGATCGATCTACCTCATGTATTAAGGGAGATCGATCTACCTCATGTATTAAGGGAGATCGATCGGCATCCATGCATATGTGTAGGAGAGGAATAAGGTTGGGAGAGAGACAGAGCTAGAGTGTTGGAGGGGGTGGTAGTGGAGTTGCTTCTAACAAATGGTGGGATAGGCTTGCTAGACAACCGGAGGGCAGGCCTGCAATATCAATAAGAGAGGGGATGGCTGCCTGTCTGTGCACGTGCGTGTGAGAGACGGGTCAGGAGGCATGCACGAATGATGAGGGGGGACGATATGGCTGTGGTAAGCAGACATAACTACATAGGAAGATCAATCGTCCTTTGTCAGAGAAAGGAGAGACATAACTTGTGATGTACGTCGATCGATGGGGGGGATAGTTAAAGTCGACCTAGGTATATGTTGGGAAATCAATCGATATACATGCATGTGTGTGCTAGAAGCAAATGAGGCACGGGGAGAAGGATATAGAGAGAGGGATGCATCTAGGAGGTGGTGCGAGAGTCATACAATATCGAGGGAGAAGGAGTGTGCGAGTACGAGATCGATGAAAAGAGTGGTGGGAGTGAGGCATGGACGGTGATAAGAGAAGAGGGGAAGCTTGTGTTTGTGCAAGGCACACCTTGCTAGAGAGGCATATCGATCGATGTGTGTCGTAAACAAGGAGCTAGGGGGCCTACACACACCATGGGTGAATGACCTAAAGTGAAAAGATGAATTTGCGCGATGGAGCTAGAGAATGCTAAGGGAGGGTGAGAGGGATGCGGGTGTGTGCATGCACGAGAGAAAGTTAGCGCTAGCTACAAAGATAAGAGGATTATGTGGGTGTAAAAGACGAATAGAGATCATACTTCATTATAAAAAGCGAATTCAGATATTTGAAGAATTTATCATAGTGTTTTAAACCGACGCATGTGTGAATATATATAACGGTGATACACATGGTGTGGTTATGAACATGTTATACTACATATAATATATTTTATCTCTAGTCTTATAAAAAAACGGAGTTGTTGATGATGGTGTGCCTGCCATCATGCAATATAGGCCGTCTGATTTATATCTGACGGATAGGAAGGAAACTATGGGAATTTTGAAAAAAGATACCCGCACCCCTCTCCATATTTGCAAATTAGGCCTCCCCTTGATCATGTTGATGTTCTGTGGAACGCATGGGCATCTTGCTGGTACTACGTATAATATATAAAACATTGATCATAATTTGGGCTAATGTGTGGCTTTTGCAGCTCAGGTCTAAATACTTGTCAGAATGTAGGGGGCGGGGCACTATACTATGTGTGATAAACACGGTGTACATATGGAACATGGTTTAGATTATGCATATATAGTTAGTGCATCAAATGTACTATTATTTGGAATCAACATCAAGTGTATTCAAAATATAGAATTCGAGTTCATGTAGTACACATAGTTCATATCTATCTCTATAGTAATCATGTGGTGTGTTATTAAGGTAATACACGAATGATGGTTGAAGTTGGCAACAACCATGATTGTAGATTCTTATTGAAATAGAGAAACGAATTCAAATTCAGTTCGAATTGCAGCGGTAGTATAGACATTTGGAGTGCACTAAAATGTTGGTATGAGTAGGTTACATGCATTATACAGCAAGCGAAAAAAATTAATTGGACATAACATGGATTCATACTCCCTCCTTCCATCTATATAGGGTGTAATGCGTTTTTAAGACCGCCTTTGACTATTGACAAGATTAATAGTACATGACATGCACAATGTGAAAAATATATCATTGAAAGAACCTTTCACAGACGAATTTAACGGTGTGCTTTGTGTAAGTTGCATGTCATATATTATTGCTCTAATATTTGGTCAAAGTTAGTATCAAAAAAAGCATTAGGCCGTATATAGATGGAAAGAGGGAGTAGCTTTGAATAGCATTTTTATAGTAAAACGGGGCAAGACTCTCTCTTTGTGTGGTGTGAATAGTTTTATTTTTTCGTTTTCTTTTTGGTTGAGGGAAGAGAGAATTGATTTGGTACGTACAAGTACAATATTACACGTTAGGCTTGTCCCTAAAATTCAACCCGCGCCTTGTTATATCCCGAAAATTCAGATATCGTGCTCCCAAAACTGGCGCCCTCACAACCCGCGCCTTGCTATCCCGAAATTACAACACGCGTGAAAACTCCCTCCAGCTGCCAAATAACGACATGCGAAATCCCCCTTCTAACCCTGAGCCGAAAGGGCCGCTAGTTCAAATTGGTGGGGGGTACTTTTGTGACACACCCTACATTTTGGACAAGCACGTCCCTAAGTCATGGTTCACCCCCTCCCATCGCCTCCTTTTTGCAATTCGAAATTCCAGGCCACCATAACCTCTCCGCTCCAGCCACGAAACCCCACCCTCCTCCGTCCGCCACCTCACCGCTGCCCAGCCAGAGCCTCTTTCCCGACGACGCCGTCCACCGCAACAGCTCGACGTCCCTCATCCACCTCCCCGGATGAGGATCCGTCGTCCATCTCGTCGTCCCGCCGGTTCAGCCGCCCCGTCCTCCACCTCCAAGGAGCTGCTCCGACAATCGCCTCGTCTATCGCGGCTGCTCCATCCCCACAGCGCCTCCTTAACCTGCTCCACCGGAACCGCAACATCCTCACCGACTCCTCGGACGAAGCCGAGGCCTACTCGGTGCCACCAAAGAGGTTCTACAGTCATCACATCGCACCTTCTCCTTAACTCGACCTCCCGGCATCGACGGTGCTCCATCCCGCACCCCCATGGAGCGGCTACCTTGAAGTCGGCACCCCGGGCGACATCTCCACGGCGGCTCTCCCCCAGTGCGAGGCCCCTTCGGCGGCGGCGTCCATACCAGCCGGATCTGCTGCTGCTGCTCCGGCTCTCGCTCGCCCAGCTGTTGCTGCTCCGGCTCTCGCTCGCTCGCTCGCACTGCTGGTGCTCTCCCCCTCGCTCGTGCTGCTGCTCTGCTCCGATTTAGCTACACTTCAGTCGACTGAATCGACTTTTGGGTCGGTCGATTTTCAGGGGGTGGGGGGCTCGCCGGAGTTAAGAAGAACCACCCGCAGCGGGGACGGGGGCTCGCCGGATAGGTACCCCACTATCTATCTTAGGTTTCAGGGTGGGGGCGGGGGGCCTAGAGGGCTGGCCGGGGCGGCGGCGGACCGGCGGCGGGGAGCTGTTTCGGGGCGGCGAGGCGGCGCTGGGGCCGGCGGTTCGGCCGGTGGTGGCTGGCAGCTCTGGGGGTGCAGGTTGAAGATGAACTGCAGGCCCTCCCTAAACTACATGTCAAGTGCCTCTCTGCTACCATTGTTTCAGTTTCGACAGTAACATTCAGATTCCATAGTAAATTTCAGTTTTGTCAGTTAAGTTCAGAGTCAACAATTTTTACCTCATTTGTTGTAGTCAGGTGGTTTTTGGTGATGTAAATTTTACATCTATTTTACATCATCTATTGGAGATGCTATTAGAATCCCACTTGAGATTGATGATGTCTGTCTTGTGCTGCTTCAGCCTTGACGTTTTACGACTCACTAGAGCTGCTCCAATGACAGAGCGATCCATCACAACAAAGCAGTGCCCTGGACGCCGTCTACAGATTCCTCAGATCTTCCTCCACACCTCCGACAGCCACCTCTGCCTCAACTGCTTCAGCGACCAACCCAATGATGCTGAGGTCGACACGGCTACGGCAAAGAGGTTGTACACTTGTTGCATCACTTATTACTATACATTCATGTCGATCCATTAGGGCTATTTTGGTTCAACGGAAAAACATAGCAATTGGAAATTTTCCCCCACCGAGGTGTATGCTCTAACTTGGCACGGTTATACTGCTCATATCATGCATATGGTGTCTTGCATTGCATAGTTTAGACATCATATACACAATATTCAACACCATGTTCTTAGTTCAGACATCATATCTAATGCCCTCAGTTTAGCATATAAATCACATATGTGAATTAAATGATGCGATCCTGATTACTTAGATAACATGTAGGTGAATTATGTCATGCGATCATGTTTAGTTATTCATCATATCTTTGAATTATGTTATGCTATGCTATCCAGTTTAGATAGACATCATATATGTGAAATTATGTCATGCTATCCGTTTTAGTTAAACAATATACATGTCAACTATTTCATGTCCTCTTTTTTCCACACTATCTATTGCATCTGTGTCTCATACAATGTCTGTACATTCAACTATGTTTCCTGTTTATCAGCCATTTGAATTGGAGCGGGTGATGCCAGCATCTAGCAGACTAAAAACACAGTCTTCAAATAAAACAGTGCTACCTCTTGGTGGAGATAGCACCCCGGTTGTACATGCACGAGAACCAGTCCTACCACACAAAACCCAAACTCTCGCAGATTGTACCCCTACTGCGATGGATAGAGAACCAGCTTCACCCAATCTAACCCTAACCCCAGCAGATAGTAAACAAGTTCCTGTTGACACAGCACCATCTCCACCACAGAACTCCCAAACAAGAGCAGTTAGTAAGGCAGCTCCAGTGCCCAAAGGGCCAGTACTACCACGGCAAACCCCAACTCCACCAGTTAGTACGCCTATTCCTGTGGAGGAAGCACAACCAGCTAGTCGTAGTTTAGCATCTATCGCATTTGATGTTGTTAAATCATATGTGCATATCTTCCCATCTTGGAAATATTATACTGAAGATGAAGGAAAATGCCAGTTGCAGGTGTTTGTCCAGGAGTTATGTGTAAGTAATGTTATTCATGGCAATTACTTTGCTTTGTCCCATACATCCTACCTCCATGATGGTTATAATACAACAAAATTTTCCCATTTTTCTCTATAGAGAAGGACCGATTTGGAAACTCAGGATGAGGTAACCTATGCTAATACCTCTGCTATCTTCAAGAATGCTTGGTGGCAGTATCGGAATTACCTGAAGAAAATGTACTTCACCGGCAAAGAAACTCATCAAATTCCCTTACGTTCTCCTGAGACACATTTACTGGACGATGACTGGGAACGCCTTGTTCTGTACTAGTCCTGAACCAAGAATGGGGTAAGGTCTATGAGCTCATTTTCTATTTTTATGTACTATATTCTTGCATCTTATTGTACTCTGTTCATGTAGAGCAAGTGCCTAAACCTGAAGTACAACTGTTCTAATTTAATATTCCATTGCTATCATAGTTCAAAAAAGTGCTAGGCGTTAATTGTGCGTTTTGCCACCGCCTTGCGCTTTACTGACCAAAGCGCCTTTTTTAACTATGATTGCTATCGTGCATACTGCTTTGCTCTTGTATCACTGTATTTACTCATACAAACTTATTTTTAAATTGAAGGATCCAATCGAAACTCCAACGGCACAGCAGGTATGTTCACGCATGTTTCTTTAACAGGATTGCTCTTATCAATAGCTCTCTTAATTTCAATTTCAATTGTGTATACAGTTGACTTCTCATATCATGCACATTACTAGCATCACAACAGAGCCAATAGTGTTGTTGTACATGTAGACCCGTGGTACCCATCTGAAATCTTGTTGTGCAGTGTAGTTTCCCACGCTTTGTATTCTTCCACTTCTGCTTTGTCTTGAACTGATATGATTTGAACCGTGTCTCTATTTTGATTTGGCAAGACAATGCAGTGACCATAGGACATAGATATATGTTTGTTTGATGCTTTTATTATGTACTAGTACTTGGCAATAGAAGTCTTGGTAGTTTAATCCTGTCCACCTTACTAATGAACTGGTTCACCGAAATGAGTTTCATATACTAGTACATGCTAAACCTATTATGTGTCTGCTTGTTTCTTCTTTTAGAATGCTGACAGAATATTGGGGAAGAGTGCCTTATTAAGCAATGGTAAAGGAAGTAATGCAGATAAGGTTCAGGATAGTGACACATCCTTGTTGGTCTCCAACAAAGCTGATAAAACAGCTAAGGAAGACTATCTTGAAGACAGTGAGACAACCCCAAAGTCCTGTCTTGGTTTAGTGTTCGAGTTACTGGCCACTACCGCTTGCACAAGCTATTCAAACTCACTGTCTGAAAAAGTTCGGTTTCTTGAGTCTCAACTAGAAGTGAAAGACATCGATCAGCTGTGCTGCGACAAGAAGCGGAAGGACTGCGGAAGTCCCTAAAGCATTCAGATGCATACTTTCTGGTGCAACAGCAAGCGTTGGAGGATTTTAGCGCCAAACTGGACAAAGCTAATAAGCTTGCTAAGCTTATTGCCAGCATGGTGGATACCCAGGGCAACGTTTCTTGACCTCTTCTGAAGTTGTTTCAGTTACGCTCTTGTTTTGCTGCCGCGTTTATTTGCACTGGTGGCTAATTCTGACGGCCAGTGTATGTAATATGCTGCTTTGTTCCCTATATTTGCACTGGTGGCGAACTTTGATGCCCAACAGATGTAATATGTGTAATAGCGGTAATATGCTAGCGTTAATTGCTTGCTTATTTATTTCCTTATTGTCTTGTTTAGTTGTTTGCTTGTAGTCACTGCAGTACTTTTTCTGTGTTTTTCTAGTGGCCACAATAAACTATTTTTGGAAACAAGGCCAAAATAATCATGGCAACACACGGACTGTTGTAACCATGGGCCTCCTGCAGGCCGCATGATCCATGGGCCTTCTACGGGCCGTAGGATCCATTGGCCTTTTATACGGGCCATAGGATCCATGGGCCTTCTACGGGCCGTACGATCCATGGGCCTTTTACGGGCCGTATGATCCATGGGCCTTCTATGGGGCGTATCATCATTTCACCAATCATGGGTTGTACTATTCATGGACAATAACGGGCCGTTAATAGGCCGTATTTGATAACTCTATGAAAACAGCCCAACGGGTTTTTTTACATGAAAACGGCCCAACGTATTAACGGGCCACAAACGGGCCGACTGTAACCACGGGCTGAATTTGGCCCACAAGCAGAAAATGACAGTAACGGGCCATTAGTAACCGAATGCTGGAAATGAGCCCAAGAATAAATGGGCCCTGAGAAGGCCGAAAGATAACATGGGCTGGAAATGGCCCAATGGAATAATGGGCCGTTAATGGGTATGAAGTGATACACTGTTCATTACGGGACAGTTTCACCACGTGCTGTTAATGGGTATAAAGTGATACACTGTTCATTACGGGCCAGTTATACCACGGGCCGTTAATGGGCTGAGAGTTACAAAGGGCCTCATATGGGCCGAAAGACGTCATGGGCTATACATGGGCCGGAAGTTAAAATGGGCTGGAGTTATATTGGACGGCCCAAATGACGCTACTAGGCCTAATTCGGATAGGCCGTAAACGGGCCCTGGGTTAGCGGGTTGTAAATGGGCTATATGCGAACAGGCCGTTAACAGGCTTGCCGTGGGCCGGCCCGCCACCTTTTGACCAAGTCAAACGGGCCGGCCTTTTCATAGGAATGGGCCTCTGTTGGGCCGTGCCATGTGTCGACGTATCATAGGCGCTTTGGGTCCAATGAGTGGATGACATATGTCCCAACGGTGAGCCAACACGTGTTTCCTCCAGCCATTGATGATTTTACACATGGAAAATCCCCATTGGTCGGGGCTGTTAACGGGTTATCGGATCCAAAACTGGACCCGATAGCTTAACTTCGTTCCGTTACGGTGGATGCCACGTGTCGGTCACCCTTGACGAAAGCACTTCTGTGACGCGCAATTTATCGTCATGGAAGTGGACACTTCCGTGATGATAATTTTGGTAATGTCATGGAACACTTCTACGACAGCACAGGTATGACTATCTTGATTCTGTCATAAATTTGACATGGATGTACATGCATGACAGAAAACGTGACCTACTGTGACAAACATGTATCATCACGGAAGTGTATTTTTTTTGTAGTGGCCGCTGCTCCGATCAGACCAGATTTCCATGACTGTGCCCCCTACCTGGCGCGCCAAAGATGTCGGGGGAAATCGACACCTATGGGATCACTGGGATCCCTTCTACGGTTGGCGGGCGCGGAGTTGTGCAAAGAGCAGGTCTGACAGGAAGCACACGGATCGTTTACCCAGGTTCGGGCCGCGGAGATGTGTAATACCCTAGTCCTACTTTGATGGATGTATTTTAAGTGTTCTTGTGTTCTTGAGCTAGCTATGGGGTGTGACTTGCCCAAAAGATCCGAATCCTCCTCCTGGATGCCTCATGCCTCCTTTTATAGACAAAAGGGGTTTCCACAGTGGCACACAGGAGGTGGAAAGGTGTGCAGTACATGAGTCTATCCTCTGGCACCATCGGACAAACACATTTAATGCGCTGCCGACGTGCCCCTCTGGCTTTATCGGGGACGGCAAGGAAGCACGTCCCAGCTGTCGCTGCCTCGTCTGGTTCCGACGCACGTTCGAGCTGACGAGGCATTGCTGCGCCATGTTGGTTGACTGCTGGGATGGCGCAGTGGTGGAGCCTTCATGAAGATCTGCATGCCACCACGCAGGTGCTTGCTGGGTCGGTGTAGAGGCCGCTCGTCGCCACGCAGGTGCCTACTCAGCTGGTTGAGCTAGCAGCTGCGTGGGGACGGCGGTGTCGTCTTAGCAGACGTGGGCCTGGCTGCGGCCCCGCGAGTGTCCTCGGCAAGGGTCTTGCCGTGGCGTCATGGTTGTCCCCGGCAAGGATCTTGCCGGGGGTCTCGTGGATTTCTTTGGCTGGGACCCCGCCAAGGGTCGTTGTCTTCTGGTCCTCATCCGATCTTGTGTGTTTATGATCTTGACAAAGATCTGCATGCCACCACGGAGGTGCCTCCCGATCCTTGGTTCCAATGTAGTTGTTGGCGGTGTTTGGAACCCTTGGGCTCAAGGGTGGCTCGCTCGGCTGGTGTTGGGCAAGTTGCCCCGGCAAGGCTCTTGCCGGGGCCGCGGAGGCCGCACCGGCAAGGGCCTTGCCAGGGGAGTCCACCTCGCCCCTTCGCTCTTTAGTGTTTCTGGTCTTGGCGTTGCCTTGTTTGTCTTGTGCTTCGGTTTCCCTCCGGATTCCCTCCTCCGCCATGCTAAGTGTGGCCGCGGGCGCGGCTCTGACTGCCCGTGCACAAGTAAAGGGGTCAAAAGGAGAGCCCCACTTTTGTACACCGACAGCATGTTACATCTAACAACTATGCAATATAGCACTACTACTACACTCTAACACAATAAATCATATGTGTTTTTAGTTTTACTAGATATCATATTGTTACTTAATTATTTAGTTTGCATACATTAAAATTGCCTTTGAAATGTATGGCCAGTATCATTTACCACGCGGGAAAAATCCCACCCTTTCCTGTTTACTCAGGTTTGTATTGATGGATCGTGCCAAACAACAAAACTATACTACTATACAGTACAAGTGACAGTTCACTGGGCCGCCATGTCGTATACTCCTCCGTCGTAAGAGTGGAGCGCTCGCTTTCATAAATGTTCTAGTCCCTTTCGCCGACATGTGGGACATCAAGCTACCGGGTCCACGTGCCATACCGGAATACAGTGCAGAGCAGCAAGGGTGAAGCACCCCAGTCATGGCGCCGGCGTAGTAATGAGCAATGAGGCGTCAAATCCCAAAGCTGCACCTTTCCCGCAGTTAAGTTGGAAGGACGAAGTAATAATGCTAAAAAAAGAAGTTAGAGGGACGAAGCAACCATCATTTCACTCGTTGCTAAATCTGCTTCTCCCTCATCTTCTTCAAGTTAACCACGTGTTGCTTCTGCCGTTGTTCTGGCTCATGTGGGACGCAGATCGGCTTGGTAAAGCACTGACACGTGGGACTGCATGTTAGAAAACCGCCAGTCCAACGTCCTCTAAAAATAAGAAACCTCCCCCGCCATCCGCGCGGCAAAATCACCTCCTTTTTACTAATCTTGATTCTATAATTTTTTAGATCAATATAATTGAGATTTGTATAGATAACACACAGGAGCAAAACCAAGTGGTACGGTTAAGGGCATCGACAATGTGTAGCCAAATGTGAAAATAGCTTTTGGCATCGATGGGAACCATTGTGGACAGTGTTGCGAAAGCCAAAAAGATGGAACCGAAGCTCCCTGATTGATTGATTGATTGATTGAAGGAATAGAAAAATGCAACGTCTCTCCTCTTTCTCCCGTGCTTGGACGCATGTACAGTATAGGGTACAGAGTCTACTCCCTGCTCCTTCTATCACAAATCACAAAGCATTGAGGCGTCAAATCACAAAGCACGGACGGAGCAACCATCATTTCACTCTTCGCTGACTCCACTTCTCCATCGTCTTTTTCGATAAACCACCTCACCGCACTAAGCTGGACGGACGACGCTATTGTGTACTAGTAGTACTAGTACATTTACGCGTCCTTTGGTTCAACGGACTTCCTGGATGCAAATAAGGCGGTTGTCTCGGCTTGCAGGCGGCACATGCGAACGACTTATCGTGGTCTCCCTCAATGGTGTTCTCTGTAGAACGCACTTCGCCAAACCACAACGTTCCAGATATCGTCGACGTCACCGCAATGGGGAAGGAAGTCATATAGTTACTACCTCCATTTTTTGTACACAAGGCCAATATATCAAAATACAATTTGCAAAAGGCCACTAACACTAATCAAGGAAAAATTGATGGGGTTTGCCTCGTACTAGCAACCAAGGACATTAATATACCCTTGCATGCATGCGGAAGTGAGAAGGTTGGTTTGCATGGCGCTGCATTAATCAAGCGAAGAGGAGTGAGATGGTTAGCTCTTTGGGCTTTGGAGAAAAAATACGCATTAATTGAGCCATCAAACGAGGATTTGTATTGATTAATCCCGTGAAGGAAAACCCCGCCTTTCTTTTTTCACACTAGTACTCCTAGTACGTATGTACTTATCCTGTTTGGGTCTAGGCCTTGCATTGCCATACTTCGCCACACATTTTTGCCAAGCTTGCCTAAATTTTTCAAAATGAAAAGGAGGTACACTTGCGCACGCCTGTCGTGGTCGCATCGCACCCTCACACGGTCGGTCCTGCACGCCACGGTCGCACCGCACCCTCACACAGTCGCTCCTGCACGCCGCAAACCCAACCAAGGGAACACACCCTCACTGACACGTGCTACCGCATGTGAACAAACGAAACTCAACCATCCTACCACTGACACATAATGTTTATACAATATGTTTATCCAACCACATGTTGGGGAGGATCCGTACGGCCCGTGCGGTGGTCTGTTGGGGAAGAAGAAGAGGTGAGGAAGAAGCGTTAGGAGACGTAGGATATTCATCCAACCGCTTGAAATGGTAGACTGACCCAAATGATGAAAGTCAGGTGACTTGCATAACAATATAAGTTTTTACACAACAAAAGATCCCTAAAAACAACAACATAAAGAAAAACTATCACTGCTTGCGGAACGAGACGGCCTCGTCGTCTTTGGCTGGTGGGGCGAACCAACCATAGCTGCCGATGTGTGTCTCCGCACCGTGGTTGTCCTTGGCCTCTAGCTACTCGTTCACATGCAGCATGCGGGCGCTCTGCACGGACGAGAGCACTTCCCAGTTCAAGTCGAGGACGCCCGATTTCGCCTGCAGGAGGGCCTCGATGGCAGCGGCATCCGCGCGCTCCGCATCGAGTTGAGCCTCCTCCGCCCGGTTCAAGTCCAGGACGTCCGGTTCCGCCTGCAGGAGGGACTCGATGGCAGCTACATCCGCGCGCTCCACGTCGAGTTGAGCCTCCGCCGCCTGGTTCAAGTCCAGGATGTCGGGTTCCGCCTGCAGGAGGGCCTCGATGGCAGCGGCATCCGCACACCCCGCCTCAAGTTGAGCCTCCGCCGCTCGGTTCACATCCACGACATCCGTTTCCGCCTGTAGGAGAACCTCGATGGCAGCGGCATGCGCGCGCTCCGCGTCGAGTTGAGCCTCTGCCTCCTGGTCCTCCTTTAGTATTGCCAGGTTGAACCACTGGTCCGCCTACACCATATGGGACCCGGACGCCAGCATGAAGTCGATGTCCATCGTCTCATACCCATCGGGGGCCTTCTGCGCCGCGACCTCCGCCATGAACATTGGATCGGCTTCCTCCTCCTCGTAGCTTGGCTCCAGAGAACTCGAGGATTGGCCCGCCGCAAAGCGAGCTTGGGAACGGAGGTCTGTGGCGCCGACCGCTGCCGCGATTTCTTCGCGGTGCTCCGGCGTTAGCATATTGTTGTACGTGATCTTGCGGCGCATCATGGCTTTCCGGCAAACTAGGGGACGCTTGATGCGGGCTAGGGGATCAAAAGGTGGGGGAATGGGCTAGAGAGGAGGTGTGGTTTTGGGGTAGTGGCTGGTGTAGACCGAGCAGCAAAGGTTCTGGTGTGAATACTGGTTCCGGTGATGACCGGTCAATCAGTTTTGACTGTACATCGCTCTTGTCATGTTCGCGTTGCACCCCGGCACGTTGGACCCTCCGTGTCGCTCACAGAATGGAAAGCGCTTCGTCTTGCGTTTTCGCTTGCTTGTGGGACCGCAGTTGAGAGCAAACCGACGTCCCTCCCCCTCCCCCGCCCACGTCATTTATACTACCACTCCCTCCATTTTATGCGGAGTAAAAAAATAGAGTGAGTATACTACGGATGAGGATCCCCTGACGTGGTCGAACACATTGAGTAACTGACATGCAGGGCCTAGCAAGCATGGGGTCCGCCAGTAAGTGACTGAAAGGGAGGGTAAGGCAGGGATACCTACGTCAGAGGATCCACTTCCACTACTACTCCCTCCTTCCATCTACAAGGCCTAATGCGTTTTTCGAGGCTAACTTTGATCAAATGTTAGAGTAATAATATATGACATGCAACTTACACAAAGCATACGATCAAATTCGTATGTGAAAGGAGCTTCCAATGATATAATTTTCACATTATACATCTCATGTACTATTAATCTTGTCAATAGTCAAAGGCGGTTTTGAAAAACGCATTAGAGCATGGTTAATAATATAGCCAGCCGATGGCTATAAGGAACTGCCATGTCATCTATAGCCATCATCTATATGCACTCATACAGTAGTGTGGGCTATAAGGTTGGATATTTCCCGCAAAAAAATGTAAGGTTGGCTATTGTATTAGTACTTTTTTCCATCTCCTCTCTATCTCTTTCTTCATATTTATTGTATTTACCTAAGAATGCGTATATATCTAGGCTCTTGCATGAGAGCTCACTCCCCTTACTTTTTCACATCTCTCTCCTCCACATAGGCCCTATATAAATGGAAGGAGGGAGTACTATGAGCACTGCATACTCTACTACAGATGTTGTCAGTACTCCACTAGTACTATTGGACAGGGAGCTTAAAAAAGTTACTATTGGATTGGCAATACGTGGCGAAATCCTAGTAGGAAGAGCATGCGCGAGAACAAGCACATTCACGTGGTTGAAAACAAATTGGAAACCATCTCTGTTTGAGTACAAATCTAGGAGTACGTACGAATCTAACAATATTGATTGGGCGTTGTTGAATGTTGATACTTTTTTCTGTAAGTTTGATCAAAGTAGAGATACTTTGACTACACATAAAACTTATATGTAAACTAGAAAGGATCGGAGGGACTATATTGTACGTTCAAAAGTGAAACGAACATTGAATACCCTTTTTATATGATTTGTGATGCTATGATCACCGGTTCAAAATTTTGAATCTGCCTTAGGTATCACACATGCACCCACTCGTTCTCTCTCGATTTCATCTCGGGGTCCGAAGATCGATTGAAAGAGGACTAGGGTAGGTACAATATGTTCGTTTCGCTTATGAACGTACAATGTACTCCCTCTGATCCCCACAGACCCCCCCCCCCCCCCCGCGGGTCATTTCTATCATAGAAACAGAGCAAATCTTTATCTCCTTGCACGACACGCAATTGATCTGTCAACATCAATCGATCTCGTCAAGATGTGTTGGGGCATGAGCCAAATGGGATGAAAAAACTAAGACGGGAAGCGACACATAGTGGAGGAAAAGTGAAACTTTAAACGAACCGTTTGTTTGTATACATGTCGGACAAATTACAACATTGTAAATACAAGCATGGTCTAGGCCCACATGCGAATGATACTTGGCGGAATGTTCAAATGAGGCATGCGGGAGGATGGACTCGACCGGAGGGCGGCATGATCGATGGATAAGAGGGTTG
This sequence comes from Aegilops tauschii subsp. strangulata, assembly GCF_002575655.3. Taxonomy (NCBI): domain Eukaryota; kingdom Viridiplantae; phylum Streptophyta; class Magnoliopsida; order Poales; family Poaceae; genus Aegilops; species Aegilops tauschii. The sequence continues at coordinate 397,088,333 of NC_053037.3, forward strand.
GAGAGGAATGAGAAATAAGCAACGCCACATGATTATACTTGAACGACTCAAATAAACAATAAGTTGTCTCGTTTTCCCTTCCGTCTTGGTCACGGAGTAAGATACTACCTCTGTTTTATTTATTCTGCATATTAGGTTTGACTGAAGTCAAACTTCATAAAATTTGACCAAATTTATAGAAAACTAGCAAGATGCCCGTGCGTTGCACGGAACATCAAGATCTTGTGGGAGAAAAGGATGAACGAGGGAAGACCTTATCTCCAAATGTGAAGAGGAGTGCGGGTAAATTGTCATAGTTTCCTTCCTATCCGTTAGATATAGATCGGACGGCCTATATTGCAGGATGGCAGGCACAACATCAGCACCAACTCTTCTTTTTATCTACACTAGCAAGATTCCCGTGCGTTGCACGGAACAACAAGATGCATTTGTATGAGTAGTTTATCTTGTGGGAGAAAAGGATGAATGAGGGAAGGCCTTATTTGCAAATGTGGAGAGGGGTGTGGGTATCTTTTTGCAAAATTGCCATAGTTTCCTTCCTACCCGTCAAATATAAATCGGATGGACTCTTATAAAAAACAGAGTTGGTGATGATGGTGTGCCTGCCATCCTGCAATATAGGCCATCCGAGTTATATCTGACGGATAGGAAGCAAACTATGGCAATTTTGCGAAAAGGTAGCCACACACCTCTCCGCATTTGCAAATAAGGCCTTCCCTCGTTCATCCTTTTCTCTCACAAGATAAACTAGTCATACAAATGCATCTTGATGTTACGTGCAATGCACGGGCATCTTGCTAGTAAGAGTAGAAATATGAACATTTACAATAGCAAATCTATATGATGTGAAAGTATATTCAACAATGAATCTAATGGTATTGATTTGTTATTGTATTTCTGTCCACTTTCTCAAAGTTTACAAAGTTTGAATTTGAGCAAAGCTAAAATGCGGAGTAAATAAAAACAGAGGGAGTACGCAGGGACTAGTATAGTTACTACTGCCGGAACATGGTAAGTTGGACCCCTAAATGCGGGCACGGACCGGGCACACCTCAATTATTCTTTCAAAGAGTCGGACACCTACATTTAGCACACCATCCGGCTACTTAATCAAGTGTAACATCCCAAATTTTCAATTTGGAATGTTATTCATAGATCATCATTGCATATCATGTTTTATTGCATTTTGACAAATCCTCGATAAATCCTAAGCAACTCAAGGACCCTCGGAGAGAGTTGGGGATTTTCTCAAATCTTCTTATTTGATTTTTCAAACGAGGATTGGGATTTTAATTATTTTTCTCTCCGGAAAAATATTTCATTTTTAAAATGAACGAGAGGAGAAAATATGACTTCTCCAAAACAATTGAAATACTGGAGGAAAAATGTTAAAATCATTATTTTGGAATTTACTGGATTTTATTTGCAATTTTTATTGCATTTAAAAATATGCATGTTTTCAAAATGTTTATTTTTGATTTTAAAAATGTTCACCCTATTCTAGATTTTCTAACTAGACGGGGAAAATTTATTTCATATTTTTCTGAGTTTTATTTATTTTTCTACGCATTTTTCTTCGCGGAACTTTAAAAAAAACGCGCCCGCGCGCCGACTGGGCCAAAGGCCCAGCCGACGGCCCGCCTCGCCGGTTTCCTCTTCCCGCACGGCCGCCAGAGTCCGGCCGAGCCACGACGCCGCCGCCGCCTCGGTTGCCCCTCCCCCAAGCCGCCCTCGCCCTCCCTCCATATATATAGCCCCCCTCGCCTCCTCACCCGACGCCGCCGCCCGCCGCACCCGCCGCCCCGCCGCCGCTGCCGCCCGCACGCGCCGCCGCTCGTCGCCCCGCCGCCGCCCCTCGCCTCGCCCGCCGAGCCCGAGCCCCGCACCCCCGCCCCGCCGGAGCCCTCGCCGGAGTAGCCCGACGAGGTACTGCCACTGCCGTTTTGCGTTGACCGGTTTTTTTTAAAAAAAAACCCTTCGTTAAAACAAAACCCTAGATCGGTTTTTTTTTGGTTTCTTATTTTGCGAGCGTTTACCGAACCGTTCGTTTTAACGAACACGTTCATCGGTTTTTCTCTGTTAACGAACGTCCGTTATTTAACCGTTCGTCCGTTTTTCTTTTTCGTCGGATTTTCTCGTTATTTTCTCAGATTCGATTTCTGATCGAATTTTCGAATCTGTTTAACTTTTCGCTCGTTTATCGGAATCAGGTGATTCAAGCGCCTAGAGTTTCGTCTCGAAATTCTCTTTCCGTTTAATCTACTCAAACAAGTTTTTGCAACAGTAAAATATGACCTAGATCCAGATTAGCAAACGAAGTTTCTTTCTTCCGCCGTTTGACTTTTGTTGCTTCTTTCGAGTTGATTCTTTTTGCAAACCGGAGTTCTTAAGTTGAACTTTCTGGTTGGATCTTTCATTCGAGTTTTACCTGTGCATTAGATGAGTACTGGTTGTATGCTTGTTGTTTGCGATAGAGTACCCGGAGTGTGCCGCTTGTTACTTCGACTCGCTAGGTTTTGCGGATCATCAGCAAGGCAAGTAACACTTTGATCATACCCCGCTCATACCCAGTTTTATTGCATTAGATCTATTTTCCTCAAACACATTGCATGGTTAGGATCTAAATAAACTATGGGTATTGGGAAGTAGTTGAGGTAGTACCTATTACCTGTTCTTTATCAAACCCTCGGGAGTTACTTCTACGTTGCTTTTGTTATTGCCATGCTATGCTCGTAGACGTGGATTGGGTTTGAGAGATGTTCATGATAGATGTGAGTGTTTAATAATGGTTCAACTTAAGGTGGCAACTAAAACTCACATCTGGGTGGATTGAGACACCTGGAGAACCCAGTGTTGTCTGTATGTATAAGGTCCGCCACCCAGGCTCAAAGGGATCATAAGATTATTCATGCTAGAAACTTCCGTGTGCAGCCACAAGCTATTATGGGCTCTAGCATAGCTGAGTAGGTTACAGGATCTCTTGAAGAGGTGGACTAGCAGATGTAGGGGAAGTAGGTGTACCGGTCCATCCAGAGTAAAGAGTGACTGTTTCTGAAAGACTGTGTCTCGGTCATCCGTTTCTCAAACATCATGCAGTGCGAGAAGCAAGCGGAGGCGATCGAGTCTTGTGGGGAAAAGTGCACAAACCTCTGCAGAGTGTACAAACTGATCATGATTAGCCGTGTCCCCGGTTATGGACAACTTGAGTATCTAGTACCTGGATTATCATTTGAATCTCATCACCGTGATACTTATAATTAATTTTGTTGGGTTAATGATGACACTTAATTGGGATTGAGTTGGAGGTACCTTCTCAATGTTTCACAACCACCATGATAGTTAAATAAAATTTATTCCTTTGAAGTAGGGAAAAATTGGCTTTTCGCAAAAACTGTAACCATAGAGCTTTCCACCAGCCGTATATGCATATAGTATAGCATTATCATTGTTCATTATTCTCTATGTGTTGCTTTGCCAGCATATTCTATGTGCTGACCCGTTTCGGGCTGCAACGTTTCATGTTGCAGACTTTTCAGACGACGAGTAAGGTGCCTTAGGTCGTGGTCTTATACTCAGTGATGCCGCTGGAGTTGATGGACTCACTTATCTTCCAAGTTTTCCGCTGTTATCGTTATTAGATGGCCTTAAGCCATGTTTATCATACTTAATCTCTTCGGAGATATTCGATGTAATAAGTGTGTGATTGCTACTCTGTTATAAATCCTCCATTTGTACTGTGCGTGTCAGCATTACTGATCCAGGGATGACACTGGTGCACAGCAGCACATGCCATTTGAGGTCTGGTCGCTACAAAGTTGGTATCAGAGCACACGCTGACTGTAGGACACGACCACTAAGCTTAAGCCCTAGAAAAACTTCTCTCTTCTCATTTCTGACTCCTCTCCACTTTCTACTCTTTAGGAATGGCGAATGCAAGGAGCAAGTTCATGCAACCCGACGAAGACACGCCATTTGGATGACACTTGAAGGAAGTCACCAAGTACTTGAACATAGGAATACCAAGCGTCACCGGAACCTGCAACGCTACCTTACCTGCAGAGGAGAGCTGGAAGATTCAAGTTATCATTCCAGGAAGAACGTTTGCGCCAATTACGGAACCCATAAGAATGGTTTTCGAAGCACCAACTTGGAGTTTAGGGAAGAGCATGGCCGCACATATCGCCATGGGACGCATTGGAGAAGTCTACCACCAGGAGCTTAAGGATACGATTTATCAAATTTGTGGACGTCGAGACGCGCAATGGGAGATGATCAAGACCAAGAAGGATGGATCAATTGCAGCTTTCATCCAGGAGCAGAACCAACATATTCGTCGCCAGGAGAACCAGATGTGCACGGACAAGGAAGAACTAAAGAAGGCATTCACGAAGATGAAGGAGCTCCAAGAGGAACTCAAGACTACACGCGAAGATTATTTGGAGGAAATCAACGCGCTTGTCGGGAAGATTGACGACCTGGAGAATAAGATTGGAGCAACCGTGGGAAATCCAGTAACAGAAGCAGAAGTCGATGAATGCACTTGTCCGGATAACTACATCATCATCGACGACACCGACTCGGAACCAAGTGAAGACGAGTGGATTGATGAAGCTGGAGCAGACATCATGGAGTCTTCAACGGATCAGAATTTTTAGTAGACTACCATATCAGTAGTAGTTTTCCCCATTCAGTAGTATAGTTCAAGCACTTTGTAACGCTAGTTAGATCGATTGTTTTGCCTTGTTTGGATTGATTGAGTGATATTGATTGAATTTGCCTCATAAGCATATGGGTAGTGTTTTCTCTTTAGACCTCATTCTATTCTTAATTCTCATCTTTTCTAAACCTATCAGATGCCTCCGAGACGCGACCCCGGATTTGTTTTTCCGCCAGAGATCACCCAGTTGATTCAGCAACAGAATGCCTTGATGCAAGTGTTAGTTCAGAACCAAGGCAACAACAACAACAACAACAACCCACCGCCACCACCACCTGTTGATCACTTAGCCCGTTTCTTAAGGCTAAACCCGCCGGTGTTTTCCAGTAGCACCGAGCCGATTGTTGCAGATGATTGGCTCCGCAAAGTTGGAAGGGAGTTGACCACTGCAGGATGCACAGATGCGGAAAGAGTGCGATTTGCCGCACATCAGCTTGATGGACCCGCAGCATCATGGTGGGAGAATTATACAGCCACGCACCCTATTGACACTGTCACATGGGACCAGTTTCAGCAAGCTTTCCGTACAGCTCATGTTTCAGCAGGAGCTATGGCTATGAAGAAGCGTGAGTTTCGTAACCTACGCCAAGGAGGACGCACCGTAGGCCAGTATGTGGAAGATTTCAGTAAGTTGGCACGTTATGCACCAGATGACGTTGCTACGGATGCTGCCAAGCAGGAGAAGTTTCTGGAAGGATTGAATGATGAACTGAGTATGCAGTTGATGGTAGCAACCTTCAACAACTACCAAGAGCTGGTAGATAGAGCTCTCATGATTGAAGGGAAGCAACAACAGATTGAAAACCGCAAAAGGAAATATGGACAAGGGAAGTACAATTCTGGAGCCCAACAGAAGCCCCGATTTACCCCGAAGCCGGGAGGACAATTTCAGCATACCCATGGAGGAGGTAGCTCGCACAACCACAATGGCTACAAGAATGGTAATGGGAATGGAGGAGGAAACGGACAGAACCGCACCAACCCATCCACACCAACCAAGAGAGATCTAAGTCACATCACTTGTTTCAAGTGCCAGAAGACGGGACATTATGCTACCGATTGTCCCGAAGCCCAAAATGGAAATGGCAATGGAAGCTCTGGGAAGAAGCCGAACCCGTTCAACAAAGGACATGTGAACCATGTGAGCGTGGAGGAGGTTGAAGTTCAGCCTGATGCAGTAATAGGTAAGTTTTTGGTTAAGTCATTTACTGCAACTGTTCTTTTCGATACTGGTGCATCGCATTCATACATATCAAGGGGATTCGTAAACAAGTTTAAGATGTCCACCCAAGTTCTCAAAACCCCCATGTTAGTAACCTCGCCAGGAGCAGAGTATATGGCCACCCAAGGATGTTTTCAGATACCGTTGGCCATTGGAAGACATGTTTTTCCCACAGACCTCATTGTTTTGGAATCGCAAGGTTTGGATGTGATTTTGGGAATGGATTGGCTATCGTTGTATGGGGGAAACATCGATTGTGCCAGCAAGACTATTTTGCTTACCACCCCGGAAGGAAAAAGGATCAAGTATGTATCCAGGCATATGCCGAAGAGGACTCAAGTGAATTCCTTATCAGGAGTTGTACAGGAGGAAGTACCAGTGGTGAAGGACTATCCGGATGTATTTCCAGAAGAACTGCCAGGCATGCCACCAGACAGAGACATTGAGTTTTTGATTGAACTTTTGCCAGGCACAGGACCAATATCTAAGAGACCTTACAGGATGCCCGCAAAGGATTTGGAGGAAATTAAGAAGCAGATCAAGGAGTTATTGGATAAAGGCTATGTTCGCCCAAGTTCGTCACCTTGGGGATCACCAGTACTTCTAGTGGAGAAGAAAGATGGATCGCTGAGGATGGTTGTTGATTACCGAGGATTGAATGAAGTGACCATCAAAAACAAGTACCCACTGCCAATGATCAATGATTTGTTTGACCGCCTGCAAGGAGCTAAAGTATTTTCCAAGATCGATCTACGATCAGGATACCATCAGTTAAAGATTCGAGAGCAGGATATACCCAAGACGGCATTTACCACCAGATATGGACTGTATGAGTATACCGTTATGTCATTTGGACTGACTAACACACCTGCCTATTTCATGAACCTGATGAACAAAGTGTTTATGTGAGTTTTGGTTGAAGGAAGTTGGATTCCTTGGACATGTTATTTCTGGAGAAGGAATAGCAGTAGACCCTGCCAAGGTTGACACAGTGACAAGTTGGGAATCGCCCACTACAGTTGGAGAAATCCGGAGTTTTCTTGGACTCGCAGGATACTACCGGAGATTCATCGAGAATTTCTCAAGGATTGCTAAGCCCATGACTGAGCTATTGAAGAAGGACACCAAGTTCAATTGGACTTAGGAATGTGAAGCTAGTTTCCAAGAGTTGAAGAAACGATTGGTTACATCACCAGTGTTGATTCTGCCAGATCAACGCAAGGACTATGAAGTTTATTGCGACGCTTCTCGTCGAGGACTTGGAGCAGTGCTTATGCAGAAAGGAAGAGTTGTTTCGTATGCTTCACGACAACTTAAACCCCATGAGAAGAATTATGCTACGCATGATTTGGAATTAGCAGCCGTGGTGCATGCATTGAAGACATGGAGACATTTTCTCATCGGAAACCATTGTGAGGTGTACACGGATCACAAGAGTTTAAAGTACATTTTCACACAGAAGGAGTTAAATCTCAGGCAGAGGAGATGGTTGGAGCTCATCAAAGACTATGATATGAGATTGCATTATCACCCCGGAAAGGCTAACGTAGTAGCAGACGCGTTGAGCCGCAAGAGTCATATCAACAACATCAAGACAGGAGAGTTACCTCAGGAGTTAGCCGAGGACTTACGCGAGCTATGTTTGGAGATAGTCCCGAGAGGCTATTTAGCGACATTGGAGATTCAGTCTACCTTGATGGAAAAGATCAGAGAAGCTCAGAAGACAGACAAGGAGATTGAAGAGATAAAGGAGAAGATGAGCAAAGGAAAAGCTAAGGGATTTCGTGAGGATGAGCACGATACCTTATGGTTCGAAGACCGCATATATGTGCCAAATGATCCGGAGATCAGGAAGTTGATTTTGCAGGAAGCCCATGATTCACCGTACTCGATTCACCCAGGGAATACCAAGATGTATTTGGATTTGAAGAATATTTTCTGGTGGACCGGAATGAAGAAGGATATTGCGGAGTATGTAGCAGTTTGTGATGTATGTCAGAGAGTGAAGGCAGAGCATCAGAAGCCAACAGGATTGTTACAGCCATTGCCGATACCCGAATGGAAGTGGGATAAAATAGGCATGGATTTTATCACAGGATTACCAAGGACTTGTTCAGGCTATGACTCGATATGGGTTGTAGTCGACCGTTTGACGAAAGTGGCTCATTTCATTCCAGTAAAGACCACTTATACCAGTGCTAAGTTGGCAAAGATATACATGACCAGGATCGTATGTTTGCATGGAGTTCCGAGGACCATTGTATCAGACAGAGGAACCCAATTTACCTCGAAGTTTTGGAAGCAGTTACATGAAACATTGGGAACCAGGCTGGAATTTAGTACAGCATTTCACCCGCAGACAGATGGACAGACCGAGAGAGTCAACCAGATTTTGGAGGACATGTTGAGAGCATGTGCGCTAGATTATGGATCAAGTTGGGACGACAATTTGCCATATGCGGAGTTTTCTTATAATAACAGTTATCAAACCAGTTGAAGATGGCCCCTTTCGAAGCTTTGTACGGAAGGAGGTGTAGAACACCGTTGTTATGGGACGAAGTTGGAGACCGTCAGTTGTTTGGACCAGATTTGATTAAGGAGTCTGAACAGAAAGTGAAGTTGATTCGCGATAGGCTCAAGGTAGCCCAGTCCAGGCAGAAGAGTTATGCTGATTCTAAACGCAAGGAGACAGTTCATGAAGTCGGAGACAGAGTGTATCTTCGAGTATCACCACTACGAGGAGTGAAGCGCTTTGGAGTTAAGGGAAAGTTAGCGCCTCGTTTTATTGGACCATACAGAGTGTTGGAACATATGGGAGAAGTTGCCTATAAGTTGGAATTGCCCAAAGGATTGTCTGAAGTTCATGATGTATTCCATGTTTCGCAGTTGAAGAAGTGCCACGCAGAGATGGCTGAGATACCGCTAAGAGATACTGTGCCACTGGAAGCAATTTAGTTGGAAAGTGATTTGACTTATGAGGAGAAGCCAGTTAAGATTCTCGAGTATGCCAGCCGAGTTACCCGCAGCAAGGTTATCAAGTTTTGCAAAGTTCAGTGGAGTCACCACACAGAAGATGAGGCCACCTGGGAGCGAGAGGAAGATCTACGGAAAAACCACTCCCACCTGTTTTCTAGCCAACCCGAATCTCGAGGGCGAGATTCATCTTAAGGGGGGTAGGTTTGTAACATCCCAAATTTTCAATTTGGAATGTTATACATAGATCATCATTGCATATCATGTTTTCTTGCATTTTGACAAATCCTCGATAAATCCTAAGCAACTCAAGGACCCTCGGAGAGAGTTGGGGATTTTCTCAAATCTTCTTATTTGATTTTTCAAACGAGGATTGGGATTTTAATTATTTTTCTCTCCGGAAAAATATTTCATTTTTAAAATGAACGAGAGGAGAAAATATGACTTCTCCAAAACAATTTAAATACTGGAGGAAAAATGTTAAAATCATTATTTTGGAATTTACTGGATTTTATTTGTAATTTTTATTGCATTTAAAAATGTGCATGTTTTCAAAATGTTTATTTTTGATTTTAAAAATGTTCACCCTATTCTAGATTTTCTAACTAGACGGACAAAATTTATTTCATATTTTTCTGAGTTTTATTTATTTTTCTACGCATTTTTCTTCGCGGAACTTAAAAAAAAAACGCGCCCGCGCGCCGACTGGGCCAAAGGCCCAGCCGACGGCCCGCCTCGCCGGTTTCCTCTTCCCGCACGGCCGCCGGAGTCCGGCCGAGCCACGACGCCGCCGCCGCCTCAGTTGCCCCTCCCCCAAGCCGCCCTCGCCCCCCCTCCATATATATAGCCCCCCCTCGCCTCCTCACCCGCCGCCGCCGCCCGCCGCCCCGCCGCCGCCGCTCGTCGCCCCGCCGCCGCCCCTCGCCTCGCCCGCCGAGCCCGAGCCCCACACCCCCGCCCCGCCGGAGCCCTCGCCGGAGTAGCCCGACGAGGTACTGCCACTGCCGTTTTGCGTTGACCGATTTTTTTTAAAAAAAAACCCTTCGTTTAAAAAAAACCCTAGATCGGTTTTTTTTGGTTTTCTTATTTCGCGAGCGTTTACCGAACCGTTCGTTTTAACGAACACGTTCATCGGTGTTTCTCTGTTAACGAACGTCCGTTATTTAACCGTTCGTCCATTTTTCTTTTTCGTCGGATTTTCTCGTTATTTTCTCAGATTCGATTTCTGATCGAATTTTCGAATCTGTTTAACTTTTCGCTCGTTTATCGGAATCAGGTGATTCAAGCGCCTAGAGTTTCGTCTCGAAATTCTCTTTCCGTTTAATCTACTCAAACAAGTTTTTGCAACAGTAAAATTTGACCTAGATCCAGATTAGCAAACAAAGTTTCTTTCTTCCGCCGTTTGACTTTCGTTGCTTCTTTCGAGTTGATTCTTTTTGCAAACCGGAGTTCTTAAGTTGAACTTTCTGGTTGGATCTTTCATTCGAGTTTTACCTGTGCATTAGATGAGTACTGATTGTATGCTTGTTGTTTGCGATAGAGTACCCGGAGTGTGCCGCTTGTTACTTCGACTCGCTAGGTTTTGCGGATCATCAGCAAGGCAAGTAACACTTTGATCATACCCCGCTCATACCCAGTTTTATTGCATTAGATCTATTTTCCTCAAACACATTGCATGGTTAGGATCTAAATAAACTGTGGGTATTGGGAAGTAGTTGAGGTAGTACCTATTACCTGTTCTTTATCAAACCCTCGGGAGTTACTTCTACGTTGCTTTTGTTATTGCCATGCTATGCTCGTAGACGTGGATTGGGTTTGAGAGATGTTCATGACAGATGTGAGTGTTTAATAATGGTTCAACTTAAGGTGGCAACTAAAACTCACATCTGGGTGGATTGAGACACCTGGAGAACCCAGTGTTGTCTGTATGTATAAGGTCCGCCACCCAGGCTCAAAGGGATCATAAGATTATTCATGCTAGAAACTTCCGTGTGCAGCCACAAGCTATTATGGGCTCTAGCATAGCTGAGTAGGTTACAGGATCTCTTGAAGAGGTGGACTAGCAGATGTAGGGGAAGTAGGTGTACCGGTCCATCCAGAGTAAAGAGTGACTGTTTCTGAAAGACTGTGTCTCGGTCATCCGTTTCTCAAACATCATGCAGTGCGAGAAGCAAGCGGAGGCGATCGAGTCTTGTGGGGAAAAGTGCACAAACCTCTGCAGAGTGTACAAACGGATCATGATTAGCCGTGTCCCCGGTTATGGACAACTTGAGTATCTAGTACCTGGATTATCATTTGAATCTCATCACCGTGATACTTATAATTAATTTTGTTGGGTTAATGATGACACTTAATTGGGATTGAGTTGGAGGTACCTTCTCAATGTTTCACAACCACCATGATAGTTAAATAAAATTTATTCCTTTGAAGTATGGAAGAATTGGCTTTTCGCAAAAACTGTAACCATAGAGCTTTCCACCAGCCATATATGCATATAGTATAGCATTATCATTGTTCATTATTCTCTATGTGTTGCTTTGCCAGCATATTCTATGTGCTGACCCATTTCGGGCTGCAACGTTTCATGTTGCAGACTTTTCAGACGACGAGTAAGGTGCCTTAGGTCGTGGTCTTATACTCAGTGATGCCGCTGGAGTTGATGGACTCACTTATCTTCCAAGTTTTCCGCTGTTATCGTTATTAGATGGCCTTAAGCCATGTTTATCATACTTAATCTCTTCGGAGATATTCGATGTAATAAGTATGTGATTGCTACTCTGTTATAAATCCTCCATTTGTATTGTGCGTGTCAGCATTACTGATCCAGGGATGACACTGGTGCACAGCAGCACAGGCCATTTGAGGTCTGGTCGCTACATCAAGTGTTACGCTTCACTACTTGAAAAGAAAAAGGGTGGTACCGTACCCAAAACCACCACACTTGGGGCTAGGGTAACAACTTGGTACTGTACCACATTTGAACCAGGGCACAAAAACCACCTGTTCTGCGCCTAATGCGCAACGCAGAGCACTGACGCTCGAATATGGCCGGGAAAACAGGGAAACCGATATGTGGGGCACACCTGTCGGGACGACGTGGCGCAGACTAGTCCAATGGAGGAGCTAGCCCACGACCTCCTCGCCACCGGCTACCATTCATGTGGGTCGTGGGGGCCAGCAACGTGGCGCAGCTCCAGCTCCGCCTCTGGACACGACGGCCACGGTGAGCGACACGCTCATCATCGCTGGACACGGTCAGTTTTAGTGTGCCGAGGGTGGTGTTAGCGTTGTGGCATGACCAGCGGATCAACACCCAGCTCGTCGAGGATGCACGGGGCGCCAAAGTGCGCGCGCTCCATGACGCGTCTGCAGAGTGGTGTACCGCGGCCAACTGCATCCCCAGGACCTGAGACCATGTCGGGTCGTCTTGCTTTTTCAATGACATGTGGTGTCGCATGTGAGCAAAGGGAATCTCCAACGTTGCCACGACCACATCAGACTACCCTAGCACACCAAAAACACTAGTCCCCCGCGCCGTCGCGCGGTGTGTTCCCAGCCGGCGCCAGCTACCCGCATTCATGCCTGATAACCCACAAGTATAGGGGATCGCAACAATTTTTGAGGGTAGAGTATTCAACCCAACTTTATTGATTCGACACAAGGGGAGCCAAAGAATATTCTCAAGTATTAGCAGTTGAGTTGTCAATTCAACCACACCTGGATAACTTAGTATCTGCAGCAAAGTATTTAGTAGCAAAGTAATATGATAGTAGTGGTAACGGTAACAAAAGTAACGGTAGCAAAAGTAATGTTTTTGGTGTTTTGTAGTGATTGTAACAGTAGCAACGGAAAAGTAAATAAACGAAGAACAATATCTGAAAAGCTCGTAGGCATTGGATCGTGATGGAGAATTATGCTGGATGCGGTTCATCATGTAACAATCATAACATAGGGTGACACAGAACTAGCTCCAATTCATCAATGTAATGTAGGCAAGTATTCCGAATATAGTCATACGTGCTTATGGAAAAGAACTTGCATGGCATCTTTTGTCCTACCCTCCCGTGGCAGCGGAGTCCTAATGGAAACTAAGGGATATTAAGGCCTCCTTTTAATAGAGTACCAGAACAAAGCATTAGCACATAGTGAATACATGAACTCCTCAAACTATGGTCATCACCGGGAGTGGTCCCGATTATTGTCACTTCGGGGTTGCCGGATCATAACACATAGTAGGTGACTATAGACTTGAAAGATAGGATCAAGAACTCACATATATTCATGAAAACATAATAGGTTCAGATCTGAAATCATGGCACTCGGGCCCTAGTAACAAGCATTAAGCATAGCAAAGTCATAGCAACATCAATCTGAGAACATAGTGGATACTAGGGATCAAACCCTAACAAAACTAACTCGATTACATGATAGATCTCATCCAACCCATCACCGTCCAGCAAGCCTACGATGGAATTACTCACGCACGGCGGTGAGCATCATGAAATTGGTGATGGAGGATGGTTGATGATGACGACGGCGACGGATCCCCCTCTCCGAAGCCACGAACGGACTCCAGATCAGCCCTCCCGAGAGGTTTTAGGGCTTGGCGGTGGCTCCGTATCGTAAAACGCGATGAATTCTTCTCTCTGATTTTTTTCTCCCCGAAAGCAAATATATAGAGTTGGAGTTGAGGTCGGAGGAGCTCCAGGGGGCCCACGAGGTAGGGGGGCGCGCCCTAGGGGACGGGGCGCGCCCCCCACCCTCGTGGACAGGGTGTGGGCCCCCTGGTCTTCATCTTTTGTAAGGATTTTTTATTATTTCCAAATAGACGTTCCGTGGAGTTTCAGGTCATTCCGAGAACTTTTGTTTCTGCACATAAATAACACCATGGAAAGTCTGCTAAAAACAGCGTCAGTCCGGGTTAGTTCCATTCAAATCATGCAAGTTAGAGTCCAAAACAAGGGCAAAAGTGTTTGGAAAAGTAGATACGATGGAGCAGTATCAACTCCCCCAAGCTTAAACCTTTGCTTGTCCTCAAGCAATTCAGTTGACAAACTGAAAGTCATAAAGAAAAACTTTTACAAACTCTGTTTGCACTTGTTGTTGATAATATGTAAAGCCAGCATTCATGTTTTCAGCAAAGATTATGACTAACCACATTCACAATAACTCTTAGGTCTCATGTTTACTCATATCAATGGCATAATCAACTAGCGAGCGATAATAATAAATCTCGGATGACAACACTTTCTCAAAACAATCGTAATATGATATAACATGATGGTATCTCGCTAGCCCTTTCTGAGACCCCTAAACATAAATGCAGAGCACCCTTAAAGATCAAGGACTGACTAGAGATTGTAATTCATGGTAAAAGAGATCCAGTCATAGTCATACCCAATATAAATTAATAGTAATGAATTCCAATGACAGCTGCGCTCTCCAGCTAGTGCTTTTTAATAAGAGGGTGATGACTCAACATAAAAGTAAATAGATAGGCCCTTCGCAGAGGGAAGCAGGGATTTGTAGAGGTGCCAGAGCTCGGTTTTGAAATAGAGATAAATAATATTTTGAGCGGCATACTTTCATTGTCAACATAACAACCAAGAGATGGCGATATCTTCCATGCTACACACATTATAGGCGGTTCCCAAACAGAATGGTAAAGTTTATACTCCCCCTCCACCAACAAGCATCAATCCATGACTTGCTCGAAACAACGAGTGTCTCCAACTAGCAACAGTCCCAGGGGGAGTTTTGTTTGCAATTATTTTGATTTAGTTTGCATAAAGCATGGGACTGGGCATCCCGGTGACCAGCCATTTTCTCGTGAATGAGGAGCGGAGTCCACTCCTCTTGAGAATAACCCGCCTAACATGGAAGATAAGGGCAGCCCTAGTTGATACATGAGCTATTCGAGCATACAAAACAGAATGCTTATTTGAAGGTTTAGAGTTTGGCACATACAAATTTACTTGGAACGGCAGGTAGATACCGCATATAGGAAGGTATAGTGGACTCATATGGAATAACTTTGGGGTTTAAGGGATTGGATGCACAAGCAGTATTCCCGCTTAGTACAAGTGAAGGCTAGCAAAAGACTGGGAAGCGACCAACTAGAGAGCGACAATAGTCATGAACATGCATTAAAAGTAATAAACATTGGATGCAAGCATGAGTAGGATATAATCCACCATGAACATAAATATCGTGAAGGCTATGTTGATTTGTTTCAACTACATGTGTGAACATGTGCCAAGTCAAGTCACTTAAATCATTCAAAGGAGGATACCACCCCACTATACCACATCAAAACCATTTTAATAGCATGTTGGCACGCAAGGTAAACCATTATAACTCATAGCTAATCAAGCATGGCACGAGCAACTATGATCTCTAATTGTCATTGCAAACATGTTTATTCATAATAAGCTGAATCAGGAACGATGAACTCATCATATTTACAAAAACAAGAGAGGTTGAGTTCATACCAGCTTTTCTCATCTCAGCCAGTCCATCATATATCGTCATAATTGCCTTTCACTTGCACGACCGAACGATGTGAATAATAATATGAGTGCACGTGCATTAGACTAAGCTGGAATCTGCGAGCATTCAATAAACAGGAGAAGACAAGGCAATATGGGCTCTTGGTTAAATCAACAATAATGCATATAAGAGCCACTTCAACAATTTAATCATGGTCTTCTCCTATCGACCCCCAAAGAAAAGAAAAGAAATAAAAACTATTTACACGGGAAAGCTCCCAACAAGCAAAAGAAGAACGAGAAATATTTTTGTGTTTTGTTTTTAATTATTACTACTACAGCAAGAAAAGTAAACTAGCTAAAAGCTACACTAATTTTTTTGGTTTTTCTTAAGGTTTAACAAACACACAAGAAGAAAGCAAGAAAAAGGAAAATAAACTAGCATGGATATTACAGTGAAAAAGTATGAGCACTGACATCTAGCAATGAGTGTGTGTAAACCTAAATGTAATGTCGGTGGGAAATACGTACTCCCCCAAGCTTAGGCTTTTGGCCTAAGTTGGTTCATTGCCAGGGGTGGCCTGGCGGATATCCGTAGGTGTAGCTGGGGTCGTACTGCGATGCGGCAGTTATCGCCTCCTGAGCTGCAGCGTGGCGGCGAGCTACCTCCGCCCTCCTCTCGTACTCATCTGCCTCCTCTCTGGTAATAAAATGTCTTCATTTTGCCTGATAATCAAAGAAGGCAGGAGCAGGGAGAGTAATATGGACAACATGACGTCTGTCAAAGATTAAGCGATATTAGAGAGGTGATTCATTCCTCTCGACAAACTAGTGGTAAACCATAGAATTAGTCTAAATAAGTAGGAGGCAACTCAATGTCATCCTCACGAACGTCCACACCAAGAAAATCAGCTAAGCGGGTTGCATAAATTCCTCCAAATAAATCTCCATTAAATCTATTATGATGCAACCTACGTGAAACTATGGCTCCCAAATTATAAGATTTGTCTCCTAACACAACACTCCTAAGAATACTGAGGTCAGGCACACACATATGACATGCTTCATCTTTACCATTTATGCACCTACCTATGAAGAGAGCAAAATAATGTATAGCAGGAAAATGAATGCTCCCTATGGTAGCTTGTGCTATATCTCTAGATTCCCCCATGGTTATACCAGCAAGAAAGTTTCTAAATTCTGATTTACGGGGTTCACTAACACTACCCCATTGTGGAAGTTTGCAAGCAGAAGTAAAATCCTCTAAGTCCATGGTATAAGATTTTTCATAAAGATCAAACAGGACAGTTGGAGAATTACGTGAAGATGAAAATTCAAACCTCCTCACAAATGTACTAGTGAGATAGTGGTACTGGCGGCATTTGTCTGGCTCAAAGCTCACAAGACCAGTGTTACACAAGTATGCGTTAAATACTTCTTTGATTCCCACTCGATCCATAAAATTTTCTGAAGGCCATTCACAGGGTTGCATTGGAGCGTCCCTTGGTGGCTCCTCGTCAGCATCACACATTGCAAGCCCGGGTCCTTGCTTCCTTGAAGAACCACCTTGGAACATTTTCCTAAGCATATTTCTTCCTCTAAAAAATTTCTGAAATTTTTAGTAACTTCAAATAAAAGTGAACCAAGCTCAACAAAATTGATAGCAACTACTCCTACAAGTGTCTAGAGACTATATCAAGCATTAGAACTACTTGGAACCATATAAATTTGACATGCAAGCTCAAGAACATGGTCACCTAGGCAGCACAAATTTGCAATGAATAGAGCACTAGAACAAAAACTAATTGGACCAATGGAGGAGTCACATACCAAGGAACAATCTCCCCAAGCAGTTTTGTGAGAGGTGCTTTGAGCAAGGAGATCGAAAATCACAGCAAAATGAGCTAGAACTCGTGCTTGAGCTGGATATTGGTGTTTGTGGGAGGAAGAAGGAGTGTATGGGTGCAGGAATAAGTGGAGGAGGGCCACCGTGGGCCCACGAGGCAGGGGGGCGCGCCCTGGGGTGTATTTGGAGAACTTTTATTTTCGGGGTATTTTTATATTGCACAGATAAATCAGAAAACAGACAGAAAAAATACCATTTTTACTTTATTTCAACTAAATAACAGAAAGTAGAAGGAGGGTACAGAAGGTTGTGCCTTCTAGTTTCATCCATCTCATGCTCATCAAAAGGAATCCACTAACAAGGTTGATCAAGTCTTGTTAACAAACTCATTCCGAATAACATGAAACTGGAGAAATTTCGAATAACACTACGTTACCTCAACGGGGATATGCACATCCCCAATAATAAGAATATCATATTTCTTCTTGACAGTAGGAAGAGGAAATTCAAAACCTCCAAAAATAATCGATGGAATTTTTCCAATAGAGTTCATACTATGAACTTGAGGTTGTTTCCTCGGAAAGTGTACCGTATGCTCATTGCCATTAACATGAAAAGTGATATTGCCTTTGTTGCAATCAATAACAGCCCCTGCAGTATTCAGAAAAGGTCTTCCAAGAATAATAGACATGCTATCGTCCTCGGGAATATCAAGAATAACAAAGTCCGTTAAAATAGTAATGTTTGCAACCACAACAGGCACATCCTCACAAATACCGACAGGTATAGCAGTTGATTTATCAGCCATTTGCAAAGATATTTCAGTAGGTGTCAACTTATTCAAGTCAAGTTTATGATATAAAGAGAGAGACATAACACTAACACCGGCTCCAAGATCACATAAAGCAGTTTTAACATAGATTCTTTTAGTGGAGCATGGTATAGTTGGTACTCCTGGATCTCCTAGTTTCTTTGGTATTCCACCCTTAAAAGTATAATTAGCAAGCATGGTGGAAATCTCAGCTTCAGGTATCTTTCTCTTATTTGTAACAATATCCTTCATATACTTAGCATAAGGATTCATTTTGAGCATATCAGTTAATCGCATACGTAAAAAGATAGGTCTAATCATTTCAGAAAAGCGCTCAAAATCCTCATCATCCTTTTTCTTGGATGGTTTCGGAGGAAAAGGCATGGGTTTCTGAACCCAAGGTTCCCTTTCTTTACCATGCTTCCTAGCAACGAAGTCTCTCTTATCATAATGTTGATTCTTTGATTGTGGGTTATCAAGATCAACAATAGGTTCAATTTCTACATCATTATCATTACTAGGTTGAACATCATCATGAACATCATCATTAATATTTTCACTAGGTTCATGTCCATTACCAGATTGTGTTTCAGCATCAGAGATAGATATATCATTTGGATTCTCAGGTGGTTCAGCAATAGGTTCACTAGAAGCATGCAAAGTCCTATCATTTTTCTTTTTCTTCTTTCTAGAAGGACTAGGTGCATCAATATTATTTCTCTGAGAATCTTGTTCAATTCTCTTAGGGTGGCCTTCAGGATACAAAGGTTCCTGAGTCATTCTACCAGTTCTAGTAGCCACTCTAACAACATAATCATTTTTCTTACTATTCATTTCATTGAGCAAATCATTTTGAGCTTTAAGTACTTGTTCAACTTGAGTGGTAACCATAGAAGCATGTTTAGTAATTAGTTTAAGTTCACCTTTAACTCTAGACATATAATCACCCAAGTGTTCAAGCGTATCGGAATTGTATTTCCATTGTCTACCAAAATAAGCATTGAAGTTTTCTTGTTTGACAATAAAATTATCAAACTCTTCTAAGCATTGTCTAGCAGACTTATAGTGAGGAATATCACCTTCATCAAATCTATAGAGAGAATTTACCTTTACTACCTGTGTCGGGTTATCAAGGCCATGAGGTTCTTAAGTAGGTAATGGATTAAGATCATATGTTTCTTCAACAGGCGGTAAATTAAGACCATGTATTTCTTCAATAGGAGGTAAATTCTTAACATCTTCAGCTTTAATACCTTTTTCTTTCATAGATTTCTTTGCCTCTTGCATATCTTCAGGACTGAGAAATAGAACACCTCTCTTCTTCGGAGTTGGTTTAGGAATAGGCTCAGGAATTGGCTCAGGAGCTGGCTCAGGAAGTGTCCAATTATTTTCATTTGTCAACATATTATTCAATAGAATTTCAGCTTCATCCGGTGTTCTTTCCCAGAAAACAGAACCAGCACAACTATCCAGGTAATCTCTGGAAGCATCGGTTAGTCCATTATAAAAAATATCAAGTATTTCATTTTTCTTGAGAGGATGATCAGGCAAAGCATTAAGTAACTTGAGAAGCCTCCCCCAAGCTTGTGGCAGACTCTCTTCTTCAATTTGCACAAAGTTGTACATTTCCCTTAAGGCAGCTTGTTTGTTATGAGCGGGGAAATATTTAGCAGAGAAGTAATAAATCATGTCCTGGGGACTACGCACACAACTAGGATCAAGAGAATTAAACCATATCTTAGCGTCACCCTTTAATGAGAAGGAAATATTTTAAGGATATAAAAATAGCGAGATCTCTCATCATTAGTGAACAGGGTGGCTATATCATTTAATTTAGTAAGATGTGCCACAACAGTTTCAGATTCATAGCCATGAAAAGGATCAGATTCAACCAAAGTAATTATATCAGGATCAACAGAGTAATCATAATCCTTATCGGTAACACAGATAGGTGAAGTTGCAAAAGCAGGGTCAGGTCTCATTCTATCATTAAGAGATTGCTGATTCCATTTAGCTAATAACCTCTTGAGCTCATATCTATCTTTGCAAGCTAAAATAGCTAAAGAAGGTTCTTTATCAAAAACATAACCCTCAGGAATAACAGGCAAGTCTTCATCGTCACTTTCATCGATATAATCAGTTTCAATAATTTCTTTCTCTCTAGCCCTAGCAATTTGTTCATCAAGAAAGTCACTCAGGGGCACAGTAGTATCAAGCATAGAAGTAGTTTCATCATAAGTATCATGCATAGCAGAAGTGGCATCATCAATAACATGCGACATATCAGAACGAATAGCAGAAGCAGGTTTAGGTGTCGCAAGCTTACTCAAAACAGAAGGTGAATCAAGTGCAGAGCTAGATGGCAGTTCCTTACCTCCCCTCGTAGTTGAGGGATAAATTGTTGTCTTAGTGTCTTTCAAGTTCTTCATAGTGACCAGCAGATATAAATCCCAAGTGACTCAAAGAATAGAGCTATGCTACCCGGCGACGGCGCCAAAAAATAGTCTTGATAACCCACAAGTGTAGGGGATCACAACAGTTTTCGAGGGTAGAGTATTCAACCCAAATTTATTGATTCGACACAAGGGGAGCCAAAGAATATTCTCAAGTATTAGCAGTTGAGTTGTCAATTCAACCACACCTGGATAACTTAGTATCTGTAGCAAAGTATTTAGTAGCAAAGTAATATGATAGTAGTGGTAACGGTAACAAAAGTAACGGTAGCAAAAGTATTATTTTTGGTGTTTTGTAGTGATTGTAACACTAGCAACGGAAAAGTAAATAAACGAATAACAATATGTGAAAAGCTCGTAGGCATTGGATCGGTGATGGAGAATTATGCCGGATGCGGTTCATCATGTAACAATCATAACATAGGGTGACACAGAACTAGCTCCAATTCATCAATGTAATGTAGGCATGTATTCCGAATATTGTCATACGTGCTTATGGAAAAGAACTTGCATGACATCTTTTGTCCTACCCTCCCATGGCAGCGGGGTCCTAATGGAAACTAAGGGATATTAAGGCCTCCTTTTAATAGAGTACCGGAACAAAGCATTAGCACATAGTGAATACATGAACTCCTCAAACTATGGTCATCACCGGGAGTGGTCCCGATTATTGTCACTTCGGGGTTGCCGGATCATAACACATAGTAGGTGACTATAGACTTGCAAGATAGGACCAAGAACTCACATATATTCATGAAAACATAATAGGTTCAGATCTAGAATCATGGCACTCGGGCCCTAGTGACAAGCATTAAGCATAGCAAAGTCATAGCAACATCAATCTCAGAACATAGTGGATACTAGGGATCAAACCCTAACAAAACTTACTCGATTACATGATAGATCTCATCCAACCCATCACCGTCCAGCAAGCCTACGATGGAATTACTCACGCACGGCGGTGAGCATCATGAAATTGGTGATGGAGGATGGTTGATGATGACGACGGCGATGGATCCCCCTCTCCGGAGCCCCGAACGGACTCCAGATCAGCCCTCCCGAGAGGTTTTAGGGCTTGGCGGCGGCTCCGTATCGTAAAACGCGATGAATTCTTCTCTCTGATTTTTTTCTCCCCAAAAGCAAATATATAGAGTTGGAGTTGATGTCGGAGGAGCTCCAGGGGGCCCACCAGGTAGGGGGCGCGCCCTAGGGGGGCGCCCCGCACCCTCGTGGACAAGGTGTGGCCCCCCTGGTCTTCATCTTTTGCCAGGATTTTTTATTATTTCCAAATAGACGTTCTGTGGAGTTTCAGGTCATTCCGAGAACTTTTGTTTCTGCACATAAATAACACCATGGAAAGTCTGCTGAAGACAGCGTCAGTTCGGGTTAGTTCCATTCAAATCATGCAAGTTAGAGTCCAAAACAAGGGCAAAAGTGTTTGGAAAAGTAGATACGACGGAGACGTATCAATGCCGTCCATCCGAACGCCGTCGTTAAGAGGCTCGATGTCCGAGGAACCAACTCCGGCGACTTAATGACGCACCCGGACGCTTGGCCTGACCGGAAGCGCTACTTAAAGCGGCAACACCAGCTAACCTCCACACCATAGCGCATCGTCCTGCTACCTGGAACCACATCTGCCATGACCGCAAGCGCGAACGCTCTGCGGGAGAGCTTGTCTTCGGGGATGAAGCTCGAGGTCACCGCCCTCGCTCAAGTCGCCGCTCATGACACAATAGCAGCGTAGCCGGACGCGGACGCGACCGCACAAGCGGTGGCCACGCTAGCGGCCGATGACGGGACCACCGTCAGCCACGCGTCCTACTTGCCGCCATCCAACGTTCAACACCGCCGAGGTCGGGGACTCCTCCGAGGATGAGTAGGGCATGGGAGGCGGCAGTGCATGGTGTGCCAACTGGTCGGTCCGTCTCCCGTGTTCTACTCTTCCTCGGTGGAGACCGCACCTTCACTTCACGGGTCTTGAACCCCGCCCCCGTACATGGAGATCACAGATAGAGGACGTCGGTCGCCACCGTGGTATAGGTTTAGGGTCGGGTTTCTTTTATATTTCTATACTATACAAGTTCGAAATGTAATGAAAATCTGTTGTGTTTGCATTAATCTCGGCCGGTGTATATGAAATTTCACAATAATATAGTATATTGTAGGAGTACTAGCAAGATGCCCGTGCATTGCACGGAACATTAAGATCTTGTGGGAGAAAAGGATGAACGAGGGAAGGCCTTATCTGCAAATGTGGAGAGGAGTGCAGGTAAATTGTCATAGTTTCCTTTCTATCCGTTATATATGGATCGGACGGCCTATATTGTAGGATGGCAGGCACACCATCATCACCAACTCTGCTTTTTAATGAACCGAGACAAAGCTAACATGCGAAGTAAATAAACACAAAGTGTCTACGTACACAATTTATCTTAGGCACTCCAATAGTACGTCCACTACACATTCACGCATTTCACATCTTTCTACATCTATGGGAACCTACGAAAGGGTTAACGTAAATTGCCTCTCTCTCTCTCCTCCCTGATTTTCATGGTGGTGGGCCCTTCCCTCCCCCAATCTACAATCAACAGCTCACACATTTCACATTACATTAATTACGTAACTGGGATTACGTAGGTGTAGCATTACTCGTCCTAAAAAACCCAACTAAGCCAACCTCCCAGCAAATCGCGCGGGAAAAGCCCCGGTCGTGCCGTTTTAGTCGGGATTACCGGATTCTAGTAGTGTATCGATGGATCGCGCGAAGCACCAAGTTTTTTTAGGGGGCTAAGCACCTAGTTTAAAAGTAAAAAAGGCGGTACACTCACAGCACCCCTGTCGCTGTCACATTGCACCCCACACACGTTCGGTCCTGCACACTGCTCACGCAAACGGAACGCGCTTCGGCTTGCCTCTTCACTGACACGTGGGACTACACTTGGAGAAATCGACCATGCGCCAAACTCCCCCCGCCCACCGCGCGAAATCCCCCCCCCCCCAAAATTCCCCCCAAATCCCAAATTCAACCACCCTTCGGCCAACTAGCCAATAATATTCCCCAAACCCCATCCCCCGCCCCCTCCACTCCATTCGCTCCGCCAAAGCTGCCCTCCCCGCCATGTCGATACGTCGGCACCGTGGTTCATCGAGGGGACGCACGGTGACCCTCTCGCTCCTGTAGTACGCTCTCGTAGACTGCCATCCTCTAGTCGCGCCGCCACCGCTGGCGACGTTCTTGTGGAGGCGCACGGCGGTCAGCGTCGCCACCGCTGGCGACGTTCGTGTGGAGACGCACGGCGGCCAGCTTCGCCCATGGTACATGCATTCTAGACTGAGGCCCCGTGCATGTCTGTGTAGCGCTGAATGTTAGCTGATAGACATTGTTAATCTCACAGTTTGCCGAAGTAGTTTACAGTCAATATGCTCTGCTTAAGAAGCTTCCTTGCCCTGTTTTGCACACAATTTGCTTAGGTGAGATGGCATGCCAAGCCTGATTAGTTGCTAAAATATCCTGCCATATATTTATTGTGACGTAGATTGCCATGGTATAGTAGCCAATCTGTTAGGTGAAATAGTTGTACGCCGTTTTATACTCGATCTTTGTTGCTGCGATGGCCTTCGATAGTTCGATGGCTGTGTGCTCGGCCTCATTGACTGCTGAAACAACCTGCCATAATTTAGCACTCAAATCTGTTTGCTGAATTAACTTTACACATATTTCGTTACTTAGATCTGCTCGTCCAAATATCTTGCCATAGCTTTAGACAT
The DNA here is from genome assembly GCF_002575655.3 of Aegilops tauschii subsp. strangulata. Lineage (NCBI taxonomy): Eukaryota > Viridiplantae > Streptophyta > Magnoliopsida > Poales > Poaceae > Aegilops > Aegilops tauschii. The sequence goes on from NC_053037.3 coordinate 397,112,614, forward strand.
CGACCTAGGTATTTTTTCTAGACTTCATAAAAAGCATATATGTTTTTCCTGTAATTTCTAGTAGAAGAAGTAATTTGTATGTCTAACAGATGGACAAGACTTGGGTAACTTCTGCTCGAAGATTCTCCGCTGCATATGTCGAGGGGGTTGAAAACTTCATGAACTTTATCAGAGCTGAGTACGGTGGTCCGAAATCAGATGTGCTCTGCCCATGTAGCAGTTTTATGAATTCGGTTACAAGACCCCAGTCAACTGTGCAAAATCATCTACACTTGTATGGGATCTCGGTCACATATACTAGGTGGGTTCATCATGGTGAAGCTGTGAACGTCAATGTTACTGACTACGTGGAAGCAGCAGATCACCATCTTGATCTGCCTGATGCTCAGGTGGAAGAGGAGGAGGAGGAGGTGGTGGCGGAGCCAGTGAGTTTGACCAACATTGAAACAATGCTACGAAATGCTTGTGCATTTTGTGAACTTTCACCTGCAGAAGAAAAATGGTGGCCCGCATGTTGGAACAATGCAACGTGGCTGTCACCCCAGGAAATAAGCTGTCAGTATTCTCAGCTATGGTCACCTTTCTTCAGGTGAAGACATCTGAGCGGATGACCAACAAATCATTTGATGCGATGTTGGCTGCTTTCCGCAAATCTTTCCCAGATGCGCCTGAGCTGCCACACACCTACAGTAAAATGAAGAATTTCCTTTGTGCAGTTGGAATTGGATATGATATGATCCATGTTTGTAAGAATAATTGTGTTATGTTCCGAAAGGATTATGCCAACTTAAGTGAATGCCTGAAATGCAAATCATCAAGATGGAAAGATGGCGATGCTGTGAAGAGGATTCCTCATAATGTTCTGAGACATTTTCCAATTATACCAAGATTGCAGAGGTTGTTTCATGATGCTGAAACAAGACAGGATGTACTGTGGCATTCTAGGAACCAGGAGTACAGAGATCAGAATGTAATGAGCCATCCATCTCATGGTAGTGAGTGGCAAAGATTCAATCAGAAACACAAAAAGTTTGCTGCTGACCCGAGAAACATTAGACTTGGCTTAGCTTCAGATGGATTTAACCCATTTGGCCACCAGAGCGCCACATATAGCATGTGGCCAGTGCTTGTTATCCCTTACAACATGCATCGAAATGTCTGCACCAAAGAATCAAACTACATGATGGCCTTGCTCATCCCAGGCCCAAAAAGTCCTGGAAAGGATTTTGATTTATTCATGGAGCCTCTTGTGGAGGAACTTCAACGGCTATGGAGGGGTGTTCTCACTCGAGACCTATATAGCAGCCCACCAGCTGATTTCTTTCTCTGAGTTGTTATAATTTGGTGCATCCATGATTATCCGGCTTTGGGTACTATGTCAGGGCGAACGACACATGGTTACAATACATGTGTTTGCTATGATAGGAATCCGCTGTCATACGCAATACTTAGCAAGATCTGTTACATTGGACACCGTCGTTTCCTTGCCAAGGAGAAGCCGTGTTCCACAAAATAACAAAGAGGCTCACCGCCGATGAGTTGCAAGTGGAATTAGAGAAGGTCAGGCATATTACACCAGGAAACCATCCTGGTAATGGTAGCGGGAAAAGGAAGCGTGGCAGGGCACAAGAGAGATTATTGTTTACCCGTAGGTCCACTTTGTGGGAGTTGGAGTATTGGAAACATTTGGATCTGCGGCATAATCTTGATATGATGCACATCAAGAAATTTATATGTGACAGCATTATTGGCACACTTCTTAATATTGAAGGCAAGATGATAGATACCTTAAAATCTTGGATTGATTTGACACACCTAGGTATCAGAAAGGATTTGCAGGTGGAAGGTGAAGGTAAACCACGGGATATGGCACCAGCTGTGTACGTCTTGGACAAGGTAAAAAGAAAAGAATTATGTGAGGTCCTGTCACGTGTGAGATTCCCACATGGATTTGCTTCCAGCCCTGAAAGGAGAGTCAGTGCAGATGGAAACAAGGTACACGGGTTGAAAACTCATGACTGCCACGTCCTACTTCAAAGGGTTTTACCTGTTATCCTTAGAGGTTTGGGCCGCCCTGACTTATATAGAGCAGTTGCAGAGTTGGGACAATTCTTCAGAGAACTCTGCAGTAGAAATATTAGGATAGATGCTTTGGAGCATCTTAGAGACAAGATACCAACTATCCTATGTGACCTTGAGAAGATATATCCTCCAGCCTTCTTTGATGTGATGGTGCATTTGGCTGTTCATCTACCTGATGAGGCACTACATAGAGGTCCAGTACAGTATGGCTGGATGTACCCTATTGAAAGGTGGCTAGGCACTTTCAAGGGCTATGTTAGGAACAGAGCTAGACCCGAGGGTTCCATTGCAGAGGCCTACATTGCTACAGAAGTGTTGACATTCTGCTCAAAATACATTGAAACAGCTAATCAGCTTAGCAAAGAGGTGGGTGAAGACAATCCCGGGCTCATTGTTTTCGATTATTCTGTTCGAGTTACAGGGAAGAGTCGACAAGAGGACAAACCTAAAGATTTGGACAAAATGGTTTGGTATGTGTTGAATAACTGTCCTAAGATACTACCTTATATCAAGTAAGTGCTAAGTACTACAACTTATACATCGTAATCTACTAAACTTGCAGCACATTCTTATATATTTAGATGTTTGACGCGGTCACTATGTTGTGCAGCATCTACAAAAAGGAGTTACTGCCGCAAAATCCAAGAAACATTGACAAACTAGTTATGGCAGGATTTACGAAATGGTTCAAGAGCCATGTAAGCTTTTGAATTGCACTATCAGTTTTTTTAATATATTGAGTACATAAGATGATCAGCTTGTCTATTTTCTAACCATAGGTTAAGAAGATGCGGGAGGATGGGCATGCAGTTGATGATGCCCTTTACGCACTAGCAATGGGTCCTGATACTCGGGTAAGACATTATGAATCTTGCGTTGTTGGAGATGTGCGCTACAACACCCTTGCACGCGACGAAGGCAGGAAGACACAAAACAGTGCCATCATGAGCACGGATACGTATGGCAAAGAGACAACTAAAAAGTATGCTAACATAACAGACATTGTTCAGTTGCAGTATATCTCCAGTTTCGAGGATCATCGGTGTGTGGTTCTGTTGTGCTGTCATTGGTATAACCTGTTTTCCAAGATCGCAAAACCCAGAGCTGATGATTATTCAAATCCATCAATGTGAAGGCGGCGTACCAGACCAACGAGCCTTTTATTTTGGCAAAACAAGAAACACAGATATTTTTCTTGGAAGACACATTTGCACGTAGCGATGATAGGAGAGTATTGCAAGGGTTTGAGCAGAGGAATTCTTTTAATGAAGTTGCACAACAAGATGATGCTTACACTACTCCTGATGTACAAGCTTCCACAGATGTTCCTAATATCTTTGAGAACCATCACGTCAATGACACTGGCGAAAAGATTGCTTGTCGTGCTGTGGACATACAAGACTTTATCAAGAAGAAGCCAACGTTCGGGGATATTGAGGATGAAGAAGAAGATGACACTATGGGGAATTACATTCAGACTGATACACATGGTGAATATGTTGACGCTGCTGCTGCGGATGATGATTAGATTGCTTTTGTCGTATTTACTTGTCAGAAGACGTTTTTTATCTACTATGTGAAATTGTGTTTGCTATGACAACTGAAACCTGATGAACGTGTTGTTTAGTATTTTGCTGTGAGAACATCACTTGTTATGTATGTTGATTTGTGTTTGGTGATTGTATGATGACTAAAACATGATGACATTATTGTTTAGTTGTACTCATATTTGGCTGTGAAACTTGAATTTGATGACATAGTTTGCTGTTGGACTGCAATTTGCTCGACGTCTTCGAATGGGAACAAAGCTGACCCGACAGGGCCTCTGCTAATTTATTTATTTATTACCAAAAGGGCCTCTGCTATTTATTTATTTATGAGCAAAAGGGGATACCCCCCGATTTCCGTTAATAGAAATCATTAGATGTTTACAACACTACGCCCAGCCTGCTACACAGGTTTCATTCATGACTAGTTTCAGCAAAGTCCTGATGTCATAGCCACTGAATACATCACGAGTGCTACATACACTGCAAATAAAGAGACAATCATCCTACATAGCACATCTATTTTGCCCATTATCTTCACAAGTTCTTTCATCCCTTCATTGCTGTCAAGGCCATTCAGCAGTTGTTGCTTGTCCATGATCAGAGGAACTGCATCTTTAACCTTCTGCTCTGCATCTTCCTCTTTTTTCGTTCCTTCATTTACTTGTCCAACACCCCAACCTGCTGGTATTGGGATTCCTTGGCTAACCAAATAATCAGCGTAGTTGAATTCCCCCACATCAGCAACTTCCCAGAAATACAATCACACGAATCTTCCCTTTTCTGCACGAATCAAATTGGAAGATCATCAACCAAACTATTAAAAAATCAGCAACTGAAAGCAGCAGAACAACACTTAAACATATTATTACCCCATGATTCGAGCATTTGTAGAAGACTCGGCCAGGGTTGAGGATTGTGGTTGAGACGCGACGGATGACTCTGCGTGATTTGTAGCAGTGGCACCACACCAACGGCAGCGGGTTGCGATGAGCAACCGGCTGCCGTGCGTGTGCCGGCGGGGGCGTGATGAGACCCATAGGCGATGGTACGGGTGGCGACTTGGCGCATATCTAGTTGTTGCATGCTGAAGAGCAGGTGGACAAGCAGCCAACGGACATGGTTGCTGCGGACAGAGCTTCTGCTGCTAGGTAGAGTAAGTAGAGAAGAGGAGAAGCGAACGTTGGATATATCAGTTTCATTACTTGCAGAGTAGCATACCACCATATATAGTCATAGTCTAGGTTTGGATTCGAGCCAGCTATTGGAGCACGTCTCTCTTTTTTTCTAAAACTCAGCAACGTCTCTTTACTGGTACACTAGCTTGTTCTGTATGCCTTCTCAAGTCTTTGATTTTCTTTCTTTTTTGCGAGGAAGGAAGGAGGACAAAATTGAGAGTTCCTGGGACTCGAACCCAATACCTCTCGGTTGAAAACCAAGGGTGCTAGTCAATTATGTGGCAAACGTTCCCTGGGAGGAGGACGACAGACGAACGCATTTTCCTCGCAGTTTTAGTTGCGACGCAAGATCGAACGGTCGCAGTTTCAGGAATGTTATCACGCGAACGAGCCCAGTTTTTCTTTTCTTCCTATATATAAAAAAGTATGCTACTTGGTGTGAGCTTAGTCAACAGACGATTGTGCCAACCTTGACCGTTGTATTGACATTCAACGTCTATCGTGTTTCTTCAGTCCCTTCTTCCTCCAGCCGCCAAAGCCAAACCAGCGCCGGCGGGACTGCCTGCTCCTGCCTCCCACATCTGGTTGTGCTGCCGCGCATGCATCATGGCCACATCGCACCCTAAAACTCTGTGCATCTTCCCCGGCTCCTGTTCGTTCCCATCCGAGGCCTCACCATCGTCCTCCGCCTTGGTTCGCTCGCCGCAGCGCCGCCCTCCGGTGTTGTCAACATGGTCAACAACCGAGAGGAATAAGGAGATGACTGTACATGGTGAGGATGACAGTAGGGACCCAGCAACGCGCGCAGTAATTTTGTTTTTCGGGATGGAGAAGGGTATCAATTGGGTTGTGCGGGAGTTGTGGCCTGTCTAGCCCAGGATTTTATTTCATATGTTTAGCACATGACCAGCCCAGTTCATTTTTTTCCTTTCTGAAAGTGGCTAGCCTAGCTATTTTGTTTTTTGCAGAATAACCAACGCCTACTTGGTTTTCTATGCCCTGCTGGGCCGGAAATCTTTCAAGACGAGGAGGGATGCATTTTGCCCGGAAAATGGGCTATAAGTAATAAGAAATGGGCTATAAAATGAGAAAATACAGCAAAAGGCAATTAGTTCCAAAATACTTTTTTCTTTTGGATTTTGATATTTTAAATTTCATTGTATTTGTGCGGGTAAAATTTCATTGGATTTTAATTAAGGTATGTTTAGTTTTAAAATTAATTTGAATCTGGCTAGAAATTTCGGGCTGTATGCTGTTTGGGACAGATTTGGAGCCTGACTTGTGGGTCTACTAGGTTGACGTGTACGAAAGGCTTTGTCAACTTAGTCCACAAACGATTCTAGCAGCAGTGACCGTTGGATGTTAATCCAACGGTCGTGCTGCTTCTTCAATATCTGATCTTCTTGCTCCAGCCGCCCAAACCTGCGCCGGTGGTACTGCTTGCTCCCGCCTCCCATGGCCGGCTGTGCTGCCGCACAGGCCGCACCGCCCCACCCTACTCCATTGCTGGCCAGGCCATTCCTCTACTCACCCACACCTCCTGCTATTTTCTGGCGACGGCAGCCGGACCAGTAAACCCTCGCACACACACCGCGTGGGCAACCACTTCCGAGTCTTCCCCGGCTCTGTGTCGTTCCGTTCCTAGGCCTCGCCGTCGTCCACCGCCCTGGTGCTCTCGGCGTGGCATGGTCAACGAACGACATCCATCAGACATGGACTGTACGTGGAGAGGCTGACAGCTGGGTCCACGGCCGCACACAAGGAAATGCCTCCTTATTACGCGCAAAATAATGATTCCTCCACCTGACATCTGGGACCCACCGGAAGGGCCTCTGTATTTCGTGAAAAAAAAACATTCCCCCCGCTGACAGGTCGGACCCACTAGCTATATCTTCGCAAGCAAGGAAGTGCCTCCTTATTACGCACAAAAAAAATGAATACTCCCCCTGCTAGCTGGGACCCAACATAGTGGGAGGCTGACTTGTGGGCCTACTAAGTTGACGGGGATGGATGGCTTTGTCAACTTAGTCAATATGAACGATTCTAGCTCCAGTGACCGTACCATGTCCATCCAACGGCCGTAGTGCTTCTTCAACCTCGGGTCTTCTTGCTCCAGCCGCCCAAAGCAGCGCCGATCATGCCGCCTGCTCCTGCCTCCCGTGGCCGGTTGTGCTGTCGCGGAGGCCTCACCGCCCCCTACTACTCCCACCGCTGGCCAGGCCATCCCTCCACTCACCCACACCCCCTGTTATTCCGCGGCGACGGCAGCCTCACACCAAAGCCGAACCAGTGAACCCTCATACTCCTCTCCACGTGGTCATCCACTGCCGCGTCTTCCCCGGCTCTGCGTCGTCCCCTTCCTAGACCTCGCAGTCGTCCATCGCCTTGGTGCTCTCAGCATGGCATGGTCAATGTCGTCAAGGAACGACTTCCATCGGAAGAGTACTGTACGTGGAGAGGCTGACAGCTGGGTCCACGGCCGCAGCAAGGAAGTGCCTCCTTATTACATGGAAAATAATGATTCCTCCACCTGACAGCAGGGACCCACCGGACGGGCCACCGTATTTCACGAAAAAAATGTTTCCCCCTGACTACTGGGACCCACCAGCTACATCTTCGCATGCAAGGAAGTGCGTCCATATTACGGGCAAAAAAATGATTCGCCCCCTGACTGCTGGGACCCACCAGCTACATCTTCGCACACAAGGAAGTGCGTGACCGACGGGACCCACCTGGTCGAAGCGTACGTAGCGTTGTCATTCTGGTCGCGAACGTGTACGTACATACGATCGGTTTGTCTGCAGGCTGCAGCGATGAACCGTGGCCGTGTAAGGAAGGGCACGTTTCGTAGTAGAGGCGCGCACGTGTCGTAGTAGAGGTGCGCACGTAGCATGTACATATACGTACAGCGGCCAGGGTGCAAGAAAGTAAATACGGCACGTACGTACATACGGGCGAGGTCTCGAACGCCTACTCGCGCATACGTACGACTAGGTCTCGTGTACATGGATGGGTCGGAACGGAGAAACTGCATCGTCATCGTGTTCATGGGGAGGCAATGGAGTGCGTCGTGTTCATCAGGAGGCAACGGAACGCGTGCTGTTCATCGGGAGCCAACCGCTTGGACGGAACAGCCGATGGAAACGAGGCCTGGCGTACCGCAGAACGGAGGAACGAGGAAACGAACTCGTGTTGGAGCGCTACGGTGAAAACGGGGGTCCTGTTCATCGGGAGGGGTGTGGAAAACCACAAAACGAGACTACACGGGATACTATTCATCTCAACCGTCGACCTCCTCCAGCCTCCACGGGCTACTGTTCATCCACCGTCGACCTCCTCCAGCCTCCACCTGCGACTGTTCATCCACAGGCTCCTGTTCATCCAGCCTCCACCGCTCCTCCACCAGCTACTATTCAACCAGCCCTCTCCACGGGGTCCAGTTCAACCACCCCTCCACGGGCTACTGTTCATCCAGCCCTCCACCGGCTACTGTTCAACCAGCCCTCCACGGGGTCGTCCTGTTCATCCAGCCCTCCACGAGGTCCTGTTCATCCAGCCCTCCACCGGCTCGATCGATCGGGGTCCTGTTCATCTAGCGGCAACGGCCTCTACTACCACGGGGTCCTGTTCATCCAACCCCCCACCGGGAACTGTTCAGTTAACAGCAAGGGATCGATCGCTCAGGTTCAGTAACGTAGCTAGTGCAATTACTCGGGTTCAGTTAGAGCCCAACGCCTCACTCGGGTTCAATTAGAGCACAACGCCTCGCACACACGCGCATACGTGTACGAGAGAAACACGCAAACCTCCGTGCATCGCTCGGCCCCCGATCAAACCGGGAACACCCCGATATTTTCCTCGCCCTCGCTTCTACCACGGCTTTTCTCGTCATGGATGGCCCAAATAATTTCATGCAGCTGCGTCTCCGGCCTGCCCAGGACGAAAAGCCCATTTTCTGGCATGATTTTTTGTCATAGAAGTAGGAGCCCACCACATCTATGATGAAACCGGGTTTTGTCACAATTATCGTCATAGAAGTGTCATAAGCATGACAGAAAAAATCGTTCGGCCCAAAATGCCACTGATGTGTCTTTTTTTTGTAGTGCCAGTAGCTTGCCCAGTTTTTTTAGGGAAGTAGCTCGCCCAGTTATCTTTGTTTTTGAGACGGAAGCAAGGTGTCAACTGGGCTGTGCGGGGCACTCTTGCCTGTCTAGCCAGCCTTTTCTTTTATGTTTACCACAAGACCATCCCAGTAGTTTTTTTTCTTTGCGAAAATGGCTAGCCTAGTTTTTTGTTCTTTGGCAGAATACCCAACCGAGGCCTACTTGCTTTATCAGCCCTGCTGGGCTGCAAATCTTTCAAGACGAGAAAATGGGCTATCGGTAATGAGAAATGGGTTGTACATTTTTAAAACAAATCAAACCGGCAATTAGTTTCAAATTTAATTTTTTTTCATTTCGAGATTTTAAATTCCATTGATTTTTTTGCATGGACAATTATTTAGATTTTATATTGATATGAATTTATTTTCCAAATTAGTTTGAATGTGACTCGAAATTTCGGGATTTAAAATAGTTGACCGCACCGAAATATGCAAAAAAATTAACCGTGGCCACAATATGGGCTGTAATGCTAACAAAATGAAGATGGGCTCCAAAAAAATCCTTAACAATTAGCAAATGGGCTATAAGTTATTAGAAATAATGGCAGATGGGTTGTATGCTGTTTTCCACACATTTGAGGCTCACTTGTGCGCCTACTATAGGTTGACGCGTACGCTTTCCTAAAAAAAGGTTGACGCACAAGCAACGCCGTGTCAACTTAGTCAACACACGAGAGCAGTGACTGTTGGATGTCCATCCAACAGCCGTTGTGCTTCTTCAATCTCTGCTCTTCCTGCTCTAGCCACTCACACAAGCGCCGGCGGGACTGCCTGCTCCCTCCTCCCGCGGCCTACTGTGCTACCGCGCACGCCTCACCGCCCCATCATACTCCCATCGCTGGCCTAGCCATCCCTCTACTCACCCACACCTGCTATAATTCTCCGGCGATGGCAGACGAACCAGTAAACCCTCGTACTCCCCTCCGCGTGGTAAACAACTGCCAAGTCTTCCGTGGCTCCGTGTTGTTCCCTTCCTAGGCCTCACCGTCATCCACTGCCCTGGTGCTCTCGGCGTGGCGTGGTCAACGTGGTCAACGAACGACATCCATCGGAAGTGGACTGTATGTGGAGAGGCTGACAGCTGGGTCCACGGCCGCACGTAAGGAAATGCCTCCTTATTACGCACAAAATAATGATTCCTCCACCTGACAGCTGGGACCCACTGGAAGGGCCTCTGTATTTCGCGAAAAAACGTTCCCCCACTAACAGCTCAGACCCACCAGCAATATCTTCGCACGCAAAGAAGTGCCTCCTTATTACGCACAAAAAAAATGAATACTCCCCCTGCTAGCTAGGACCCACCATAGTTGGAGGCTGACTTGTGGGCCTACTGACGCGGATGGAAGGCTTTGTCAACTTAGTCAATATGAACGATTCTAGCTCCAGTGACCGTATGTTGTCCATCCAATGGTCGTAGTGCTTCTTCAACATCTAGTCTTCTTGCTCCAGCCACCCAAACCAGCGCCGGTCGTGCCGCCTGCTCCTGCCTCCCGTGGCGGGCTGTGCTGCTGCGGAGGCCTCACCACCCCCTACTACTCCCTCCGCTCGCCAGGCCATCCCTCTACTCACCCACACCCCCTGTTATTCTGCAGCAACGGCAGCCTCAGACCGCAGCCGAACCAGTGAACCCTCGTAATCCTATCTACGTGGGCATCCACTGTCGCGTCTTCCCTGGCTCCGCGTCGTCCCCTTCCTAGGCCTTGCTGTCGTCCACTGCCTTGGTGCTCTCGGTGCAGCATGGTCAATGTGGTCAAGGAACAACTTCCTTCGGAAGAGTACTGTACGTGGAGAGGCTGACAGCTGGGTCCACGGCCGCAGCAAGGAAGTGCCACCTTTTTACGCGCAAAATAATGATTCCTGCACCTGACAGCATGGACCCACTGGACGGGCCACCGTATTTTGCAAAAAAACATTTCCCCCTTGACTGCTGGGACCCACCAGCTACATCTTCGCCCGCAAGGAAGTGCCTCCTTATCCTCCCTGACAGTCGAGATCCACCTGGTCGAAGCGTACGTACCATTGTCATTCTGGTCGCAAACGTGTACGTACATGCGATCGGTCTGTCTGCAGGCTGTAGCGATGAACCGTTGCCGAGTAAGGAAGGGCACGTGTCGTAGTAGAGGCGCGCATGTGTCATAGTAGAGGGGCACACGTAGCATGTCAAGCAGTCCCATTAATATCTTGTACACGTACGTACTGCCAGGGTGCAAGAAAGTAAATATGGCCACGTACGTACATACAGGCGGGGTCTCGAAGACCTACTCGCTCATACGTACGGCCAGGGCTCGTGTACATGGCTGTGTCAAAACAGAGAAACTGCGTCGTCGTGTTCTTCGGGAGGCAACGGAATGCGTCGTGTTCATCAGGATCCAAAACGGAGGAAACAGACTTGTGGAGTCCCGTTGATCCGGAGGGGTGTGGAGTACCGCAAAACGGAGGAAACGGACTTGTGTTGGAGCGCTACGGACGAAACGGGGGTCATGTTCATCGGGAGGGGTGTGGCGTACCGCAAAACGGGACTCCACGGGCTACTGTTCATCTCCACCGTCGACCTCCTCCAGCCTCCACGGGCTACTGTTCATCCACCGTCGACCTCCTCCATTCGCGACTATTCATCCAGGGGCTCCTGTTCATCCAGCCTCCACCGCTCCTCCACTGGCTACTGTTCAGCCAGCCCTCTCCACGGGGTCCTGTTCAACCACCCCTCCACGGGCTATTGTTCATCCAGCCCTCCATCGGCTACTGTTCAATTTGCCCTCCACGGGGTCCTGTTCATCCAGCCCTACACGGGGTCCTGTTCATCCACCCCCAACCGGCTCGATCGGGGTCCTGTTCATCCAGCGGCAACGGCCTCTACTATCACGGGGTCCTGTTCATCCAACCCCCACCGGGAACTATTCATCCAACCCCCCAACAACGCTCACTGCTCATCAAGAGGCATCAGGTTTGATCGGCTTTAGTTAGCAGCAGTAGCGAAGGAATCGCTCGATCGGGTTCAGTTAACAGCCAGATCGATCGATCACTCGGGTTCAGTAACACGTAGCCTGTAGTGCAATCGCTCGGGTTCAGTAGGCGAACGCCTCGCTCGTGTTCAGTTAGAGCCCAACACCTCGCACCCACGCGCGTACGTATACGAGAGAAACGCGCAAACCTCCATGCACCGCTCGGCCCCCGACCACCCACAGTAACCGGGAAGTCCCTGATATTTTCCTCGCCCTCGCTTCTACCATGGTTTTTTCCGTCATGGACGGCCCAAAGAATGTCATGCAGCTGCATTTTCGGCCCGCCCAGGATGAAAAGCCCATTTTCTGTCATGATTTTTTGTCATAGAAGTAGGAGCCCACCACATCTATGATGATACCGGGTTTTGTCACAATTATCGTCATAGAAGTGTCATAAGCATGACAGAAAAAAATTGTTCGGCCCAAAATGTCATGGATGTGTCTTTTTTTTGTAGTGGATGTAGTTCCTCTCTCATAATAATTGCAAATAGGAGAAACAAGCACATGCATATCATATTCATCAAAATTATCATGTGCAATGGTAAAAGGTAACCCATCAATGTAATCCTTAATAAGAGCAAACTTCTCCGATATAGTATAGTTTGGAGAATTCAAAAAGATAATAGGACTATCATGCATAGGTGTAATAGCAATAATTTCATTCTTAACATAAGGAACTATAGCAAGTTCATCTCCATAAGCATAATTCATATTGGCATCATGGCCACAAGCTTAGCAAGCATCAAGTTCATCAAAAAGGGATATTTCAAACGAATCCGAGGGATCATAGTAATTATCGTAGAATTCGTCCTTCCGTAAGAACGAGGGGACATTAAACAATGTATGGGATAAAGAGTTACTCTCATTAGAAGGTGGGCACGGGTAGATAATTCACTCTTCCTCCTTTTGTTCTTCGCTCCCCTCCTCATCTTTTTCATCTAATGAGCTCACAATTTCATCAATTTCTTCTTCCATAGTTTCCTGCAAAATATTAGTATGTTCTTGGACAGCGGAGACTTTCTCAATAAACTCATTAATATCGGCATTATATTTATAATTCTCATAGCAATATTTAAGTATAGCAAAATTTTCAGGTCTATAAACCACATCATCAAAATCTTCATACTTTTCAAACATAGATTCAATTTCATAAGCACCCTTAAAAGCAACAAATTCTTCTATTTGTTCCACATCCTAGTAATCATATCTACCATTAGCATAAGAAGCTAAGGTTTCATTATCATTAAATTTGCATGAAAAGGGAAGGCGTGGAGCCTTCATCCTAGATCAACAAGTATAATCATATCCCTGGCATAAATTCCAAGCATACCAATGCAACATATCAATTTGATCCCATAACAGTTTCCCTTCTTGTGTCAAACGAAAATCCCTAAAGTATTCATGTTGATCTAACGTGTCTCCCATTATCATGTTGAATGGGGTTTTCTCAGGATTATCAAAGTAGTGTTTAATATTTTTCACATAACGAGCATCGAGGGTTTTAGGAGGTTCCCCATCTCCATGAGTAACAAGTACAACTTTTTTTGGTATTTCATGTTCCATATCCATAACTAAAGATAGAGAACAACCTAAAATAGAAAATAAAAACTACTTAGTGATAAAGCAAACAAGCACACACGAGAATATTCACCCCACGCTATTGCTCCCCGGCAACGGCACCAAAAAAGGTCTTGATAACCCACAAGTATAGGGGGTCATTTGTAGCCTTTTTGATAAATAAGAGTGTCAAACCCAATGAGGAGCTAAAGGTAGAACACTTAATGTTTGCTTTACCTAGAACAAGAATAAAGCTAGAAGTACTTTGTAGGTGTGGATAGGTTTGCAAGATAATAAAGAACGTGAAAATAAAAGTTAGGTTCTGTTCTAAGTAAATTACAATTAAGTTTAGTAAAATGAGTGTGGATTAGTGGTGGTAGGATTTTTGGAATTGTCCCTTAGCAATTGACTACGTTACTAGGCCGATTGCTAGTTTTTATGTGGGAGAGCCACTGCTAGCATGTCGTCCCTTACTTGGAATTCTATGCACTTATGATTGGAACTATTAGCAAGCATGCACAACTTGTAACGTTCACTAAGGTAAAACCCAACCATAGCATTAAGATATATATTGGTCCCCCTACAATCCCATAGCTCTTTTCTGGCGCCGTTGCCGGGGAGGTGAGTGCTTGAAGGTATATCTTTAGATCTTGCAATTGAATATTTTAGTTGCTTGTTTATCACTAGTTTGGTCTATAAAATAAAACTACATAAAATGGAATTTAGGTTGCATCATATTATTGATCATCTTTATAATATCTTTCTTGTAAATGATGGTATAGAAAATTGTGCTCAATTGTTAGAAGAAGAAGTCAATAAAATGCTTGGCACACAATATTTGGATGATGAGCATGATTGCAATGTTGTTAGTATGAATTCTTTGAATATCCAAAATGCTAATGATGATTGCACAAGTCATGACAAAAATGTTTCTTATAAGCATGTCACTTTTTGCAGAGTGAATTGGGAGTGCGATTGTGCACTTAAATTGGAAGATAGATTTTGTAAGAAGCATAAATATTTAGAAACAAAAAAGTTGCAAGAGAGGCTAGATAATTGTGCTGAAAGATTTAATTTTTTCGCCACCCTTGTGAACTTTGTAATGAACATGGTCATTTAAATCTCCAATGCAAATTCTTTCATGATCAAATCGTGTCCAAAAATTGGGATAACTTTATTACCCTTGAGCATCATAAAGAGCTTAGTCTTCTTTTGGGGTATGAAGAAATGAAACGTATAACTAAGGGTATTCCAAAATTTAATCTCGAGAGATTTCTTGATTTTGATCTAGAGGAAATTTATATGTTTTGTGTGGTAAATTGCATTGAGAATCCATATATTGCCAACTATCTCAAGTCAAGAAAACAAATAGAATATGAAGAGAGTATTAATGAAAGGGAAAATATTTCCCAATACCCTCCTAGTGTTTATTATGATGAATCAGGTAACGAGGAGGAGCTTCCTATCCAACCAATCTCATCAATAAGAAGCTTGAAAATATTAATTAAACCCACACATGATGTGGTGAAGAAGAAGAAAAGAAGAAAAAATAGAGGTAAAAAGGTATCTCTCCCAAATAATGTTGCTCCTATTATTGTTGTGCCTCATGAAAATGAATCAAAAATAATTGTGGAAGATGATGCACTTGATGATGATTTTGTTATGACTATTGCTTGTCGTGATGTCTATGATTGGGGAGATAATGATACTTCTTTTGATCTTGGAAATCTTTTTGGCACCAACTTGGGCAATTATTATGATAGCAATTGTTATAGCGTTGGTGCTATTCATACTATTAATGATGAGAGTGATTATTCTTATGATATGCCAAGCCACAAGCTTGGGGATGCTATGTTTGATGAGAATGACATGTTTGAGAATTTATTTGCTGCAATTAATGTTTGTCCCAAGCTTGGGGATGCTATGTTTAATGAAGATGATCTTTTTAGTCCCCCTACTTTGAATGATAAAACTTATTATGATGAAAGCATGCCTCCTATTTATGATGATTACATTGATAAAAGTGGGTTTGGAAGAGTGTCAACTCTAGGTAGTAGTGATCCACTATTTTGGAGGGTGTTGAATCTTATTAAAATATTGATGAAAGTGGATTTGGAGAGGTCATGACTTTATTTAGTGATACATCCACTATTTTGGAAGAGGTTTCAATTGATTATAACAATGAAGTTGCTATCTATGATGATTATTATGATGACATGTATGCCATAAAGAGTGATAAATCCTCTATGCTTGTGCATCATGAAAGGAATGATTTATGTAATGGTCATATTAATGGATCTATTCATGATGCTACTGAAAATTATTATGAGAGAGGAACTTATGATGCAATATGTTCTCTTTGTGTTTCAATTCTTATCTTTTATGTGAGCATCATTGAATCATCATGCCTAGCTTAAAAGGCATTAAAGAAAAGCGCTTGTTGGGAGACAACCCAACACTTTTACTTACTATTTTTGTGTGTTCACATGATTATGCTACTGTATTGATCATGTTTTATTGCTTTTGTTTCAATAAAGTGCCAAGTAAAGACTTTGGGATCATGTTGGGTGATAGTTGTTTTGACCCTGCTGAAAAACAAAAACTTTTGCGCTCACAAAAATGAGTCTCTTTTTTAACAGAAGAGTGATCTTTTGTTGATTCTTTTTGAAGAAGTTTATCATACAAATTTCTCACATGGTCCAATTTTTTCGTAATTTTTGGAGTATCGGAAGTATGGTTTGAGTACAGATTACTACAGACTGATCTGTTTTTTACAGGTTCTGTTTTCAATGCATAGTTTGCTTGCTTTCTAGTTTCGATGGCTTATATTGCTCAATATAAATTGTGGAAATGTTATGCTACAGTAGGAATTGTGTGGAAACAATTATGAATCTTGTCTTTGACAGTACCAAAGTGAAATGGTTTGATCTTTATCATACTAACCTATCTCAGAAAGTTCCGTTAAGTTTTGTGTGATTGAAGTTTTCAAGTATTGGGTGAGATGACGATATGAGGAGAATAAGGAGTGAAAAGACCCTAAGCTTGGGGATTCCCAAGGCACCCCAAGTTAATATCCAAGGAATATCCAAGCAACTAAGCTTGGGGATGCCCCGGAAGGCATCCCCTCTTTCGTCTCCAACATTATCGGTAACCTCACTTGGAGCTATGTTTTCATTCATCACATGATATGTGTTTTGCTTGGAGCGTCAATTTATTTTGTTAGGTTTTTCTTTCTGTTATTTAGAATAATGTTTTGCATCTTTTATTTCAATAGAAGTGGCATTGATAGCCTTTGCCATGCTTATCTTGCTAGTATACATGTTGCTGTTTGAAAACAAAAAGTTTATTGATGTTGCAAAAATTCCCGAGGAAAGTCAGAATGTGATAAAATGTTGAAACTTTTTGCATAATGATCTCTGATGAATTTTCTACAGTGTGTTAGAATTTTATAATGTTTGGAGTTGAATAAGTATTGATACTCTTGCATTCTTTACGGACTATACTGTTTTGGCAGATTGCTGTTATGTTTGCATTGTTTGCATATGCTTGCTTGTTTAATGAATCTATTTGAGGATAGGAGTATTAAATATGCAGAGGAATTTAGTATGCAATGTTGAATAATAATTTTAGTGATTTTCAACAGTAGATAATGATAAGGTTCTTGCATTAGTTTATACTAACTTATCTCACGAGTTCTTGTTTAGTTTTGTGTGGATGAAGCTTTTGAGATTTAGTAAAACCATGATATGAGAGGAATTAAGGAGACACAAAAGCTCAAGCTTGGGGATGCCCAAGGCACCCCAAGATAATATTTCAAGAAGTCTCAACCATCTAAGCTTGGGGATGCCCCGGTAGGCATCCGACCTTTCTTCTTCAACAATTATCGGTTAGTATCGGTTGAGCCTAAGTTTTTGCTTCTTCACATGATGTGTGCTATTCTTAGAATGTCATTTTATTTTGTTTTACTTGTTGTTTTAATAAAATACTTAGATCTGAAAGTTTTTAAATAAAATAGAGTCCTCAAATAGTTGCCAAGGAGGCTAAGTAAGCGGCTTTCACATCCCGTCAATGAAGCTCTTCTCTTTGGAATTGCTCTTGTGCTTCACTTATATCCTATGAGTAAATTGTTGAATAAATTGATTGTCAAGAAGTTGAAATTATATCATGCCTAGTGGTAGCTTCACATTGGGTTAGAAAGTGAAATATTTTGGGGATGGACAATCACAATATTGGTCATACAAGCAATTCATGAATAATTAGTATAAGGAAGAGAACTTTCACATGCAAATACACTATCCTAGAAATCTTTTGTGATTGTGAGCCCCCATCAAAATATTATATGCCAAAATTGTTGACGTTGGACAAGGAAGACAACGTAATGATTTATGTTTGTTCGTATTCACATAGAAGTTATATTGTCATAGATCCTTCAACATGTGGTGCTTGCCCCCCATCTTTGCTAGCCAAAAATTCCGCACCAAGTAGAGATACTACTTGTGCATCAAAAAACCCTTAAACCCAAATCTTATTTTCAAGAGTCCACCATACCTACCTAAGGATTGAGCAAGATACTTCAAGTAAGTTGTCATCGGTGCAACAAGGCAATAAAAATTGCTTCTAAAAGTGTTAGATCATTTAGTGTAAGAGAAATTGAGCGTTGTACGAACTTATGATGGCAAAGCAATAAAAGCGACGGACTACATAATAAAGGTTGCTATCATAAGGGGCAATATAACGTGATGTTCTTTTGCACTAAGGGATTGAACATACAAACAAATAAGCGCATGGCAACCTCTGCTTCCCTCTGCGAAGGGCCTATCTTTTACTTTTCAGTGTTTACTTTTATGCAAAGAGTCAAAGTTATTCTCTCTATTCCTTTTTATTTTTCTCTTTTGGCAAGCATCATGTGGTGAGGAAAGATCTAGGCACATATGTCCAGTTTAATATGGGCAGCATGAGTTATTATTGTTGACATCACCCTTGAGGTGAATACATTGGGAGGCAAAACAATAAGCCACTATCTTTCTATGTGTCCGGTTGAAACATTTTGCTCATGTGTATGCGGTGAGTGTTAGCAATCATAGAAGACTGTATGATGGTTGAGTATGTGGAGCTCTTACTTAAACTCTGTTGAATAAGTTGAATTGCAATTGCTTGATGACTAAGAACATAGGTTGTTGAGTTTCAAGATAGTTCATTGTTTGAACCTTAACATGTGAATTGGTTGCCACTATAACATGAGAAGTTTTATAAGAAAGAATTGCTGTTATGATGCTAGGAAAAGTGATTGAAATTGTCATTGATCAAACTTATGCACTTTTCTAGCATTCACACTTCATAAATTATTTCTTTTATCATTTACCTACTCGAGGACGAGCATGATTAAGCTTGGGGATGCTGATGCGTCTCCAACGTATCTATAATTTATGAAGTATTCATGCTGTTATTTTATCATTCTTGGATGTTTTACAATCATTTTATAGCAACTTCATATCATTTTTTGGGACTAACCTATTGACCCAGTGCCAGTTGCTGTTTTTCGCTTGTTTTTTACATCGCAAGAAATCAATACCAAACGGAGTCCAAACGCAACGAAACTCCACGGGGATTTTTGATGGACTAGAAGGAACCCGATGTGCCAGAGCTGCACCTGGGGGTGCCCCGAGGGGGGCACAGCCCACGAGGGCGCGCCGGGCCCCCCTGGCGCACCCAAATGGGTTGTGCCCACCTCGGTGGCCTCCCGCACCCCTTCTTTGCATTATAAATTCCCAAATATTCCGAAACCCATCGGGGTTAACCTAGATCAGAAGTTCCGCCGCTGCAAGGTCTCTGTATCCACGAAAACCAATATAGACCCTGTTTCGGCACCCTGCCGGAGGGGGGAATCATCTCCGGTGGCCATCTTCATCATCTCGGCGGCTACCTTGAAGAGGAGGGAGTAGTCCACCCTCGGGGCTAAGGGTTTGTACCAGTAGCTATGTGTTTAATCTCTCTCTCTCTCGTGATCTATATCATGGGCTTTGTTAATATAGTCGGATCATATGATGTTTCTCCCCTCTATACTCTTGTTGTGATGAATTGAGTCTTTACCCTTTGAAGTTTTGTCTTGTCGAATTGAATATTCAAAGATGAGAACACATGATATATATCTTGCGGTATGAATACTTGAGGTGACAATTGGGGTATCATATTGATTCACTTGATATGTGTCTTGGCATTCAACTCGCGGATTCCCGCGGTGATATTGGGGTAATCTATGCATAGGGGTTGATGCACATTTTTATTATCTTTTCTCCGATAGAAACTTTGGGGTCTCTTTGTAGTTCTTCGTGTGGATTGAGTATTATGAATATGAATATGCTTTGGTGTTATTCTAGTACGAACTCTAGGATAGATCGAACGGGAAAAATAGCTTTGCATTATTTTAGTACGAACTCTTGATTAGATCGATCGGAAAGGATAGTTTTGAGGTGGTTTCGTACCCTACAAACAAATTCTATCTTTTGTTCTCCGCTAATAGGAACTCGGGAGTGATTCTTTATTGCACTTTGAGGGATAATCCTATGATCCAACTATGTTAGCATTGTTGATAGATTGCACTAGCGAAAGTACGGACCCTAGGCATTGTTTTCATGCATTGCAATATCGTTTTTGTGCCCGTTTACTATTTGTTACCTTGCTGTTTTTATTTATTCAGATTATAAAAATATATTTCTACCATCAATATTACACTTTTATCATCATCTCTTCGCTGAACTAGTGCACCTATACAATTTGCCATTGTATTGGGTGTGTTGGGGACACAAGAGATTTCTTGTATTTGGTTGCAGGATTGTTTGAGAGAGACCATCTTCATCCTACGCCTCCCACGAATTGATAAACCTTAGGTCATCCACTTGAGGGGGAAATGCCACTGTCCTACAAAACTCTGCGCTTGGAGGCCCAACACGTGTCTACAAGAATAAAGTTGCATAGTAGACATCATGCAGCGGGGACGACTTGCCTGGCGAATGGAAGATCACGTCGGAGTTTTTGTTCGGAAGGAAAAAACCAACACAGGTAAGTCAACCCGGCACCCACTTCCCTAATGATATGAGGTGCATTATTTGTTCACTGAACGTACTAGTATCTGTGAATAGGACGGTGAAATCTTCCTTGTATTAAATGGTAGTATTCCGATGTGTGAGCAAAGTTCTCAGTTAAACAGAATATAGAAGACAGAGACATGCAGGCACAAGTGTATCCCAGTCCGTAGAGTCTGCACGGACGGATTTGATTTCGGGCGTAGGTTTGTGGTGCCCAAAAGAGGTTTGAAATAAAAAGATTGTTTTCTATGTGATGTTTTCATCAGTTAAATCCATGATTTAACTTCATTTTTCTGAACTACGGCTATGACACGCGTGGATATTTGAAGTGGATGGACGAAGAATGGAACAAGAGAGCGAGGAGTGTAAGCCACAAGCTCGTTGAAGAAAATTTTGTGCTACAAAAATCAAATCTGGAGAAGGACAAGTAGATAGCTTGAATGAAAAAAGAGAGGAAGGTGGCAAACGTCTACCTGAAGCATGCCACTAATAGCAGGAATAGAAGGGATTTAGCTGCAGTGTCTGTCATAGGTGAATGTGTACTTATGTATGCTCTCCTACAGTTGTTCGTGAGGCGAATTATATAAAATGATGTGTTTAATTTCTAAACTTTTTGCAAACCCTTTATGAAAGAAAATGATACATTTCAGAAAAGTTTCAAGCACTTCCATAAATATATTATAGCAAGTTCAACAAATGTCTGTGATATTCAACGCGATTCTCCCCTAATACGACATTACATCAACATCTTCAATAGCCAAGCAACATGCTAGTAACACGACCTTTAATCAAGATCACTATCCATCTCATCTGGGCCTATTTCCTCCTTGTCAACTAGTTCATCCTCCCTCATGTCAAAGTCTTCATTGCCCTCCTCAAATTTACGCTGAATTTCTTCCACGACACTAGCAGGAACTAAAACCCCTAATCCTTTATCTCTTTCGTGGTCAACATTTGGGAGAGCATCATCTTCGTCCTCTTCATCCTCAGCATCTCCGACAGCATCATGATCCTCCACTTCATCCTCAACATCCGCAGCAAAACAATGTGGTGAAGAATGGGCTACTTCTTGATAGGCTTGTACAGTCGCGTCTTGCTCACCATCAAAATTTTCTAGAACATCATATGTGCCTCTGGACCCAATAAGCACAACCACCTTCCATGGATGACCAAACTTTTGTGTCCTCCAAGTAAATACATGTGGTATCTTGGGACGCCGACATAAATGGAGCTTCCTGGTACCAGAACGTGGAAGTATTCATGCTTCGAAAAAACCCATCAGACTTCATGTTCAAGCTTTTCTTTTTCAGGCCATCAAGGTCAAACCAATCACATCTAAACAGAAAATAATGATATGTCTCCGTAATTGACCTCAAGAACTTGCTTCAGCACCCTATATAGTTCCCTCTCTTCTTCAGAGTTTTCAACACCTACCTTCATCATGATGCCCGATTTTTGAGTCCTTCGGTCGTTTTCAGAATTCACGGTACGGAACATAACACTATTGACAGTGCAGGCATCCCACGGACGTACATGCATGTCTGGCTCTTTTGATAGCATTTTTAAATCTTCAGGCACATTTCTAAATTTCCTTACATGATCTTCAAACTAGTTAATGAACTCCTCGTTGTGCTTCTGCTTCAAGTTTCACACACCCATTTTCATTAATTCTTCCTTATGAACCCTATGGAAAAGAAGTAAACTAGTCCTGAACTTAGTTAAAATATACTTGTTCACAACATTGTAGTAGGAGTTAGTTAGGTGATTGAAACTTACTCCATGTACTTTTCTACTTGTGGACAGTTGTCAAGTATATATCTATGCATTTTTCAATTTGCTCCGAGCATGTTTTCTTATGGGCCGCCACAATGCCAATAGGGCCACCATCTGAAAATATACCTAGGCTTTTTCTCCTAGATTTCTGCTTTTGGTCCTTATTATCATTCTTACTCATGTTCCTCTTTGGTTTCTTAAAACTGGTCTCTATGTCTTCTTTCAAATATTTGGAGCAAAACATCAAGCACTGATAACTAATATAGGACTCCAAAATTGAACCTTCGGGCCTTGCTATGTTACACACAATTGACTTGAGGTACCCAAGCCTTCTCTCAACTGGAAACATCCAATCATATTGGACAGGTCCCCTTAGTAGTGCCTCATCCGGAAGATGTACAGGTAGGTGCACCATTACATCGACGAAAACAGGTGGGAACAGCTTCTCAAGCTTGCAAAGAATTTTAGGAATATTAGCTCTCAATTGCTTCACGACATCGATTCTTAATGTCTTGGCACACAACTCCTTAAAAATATTCCTAGTAAAGCGATATCCTCATACATCTCCTTAGAGACAGTGCCTCTTAGACCAGATGGTAAGATAGTCTGCAGGAGTGTGTGGTAATCATGATGCGTCTTTAGACCATGTAATTTACTAGTTTGAATATCCACATATGTTGCTAAGTTTGTAGCATGACCATCTGGGAATTTGACATTAGCTAGAAACTTGCAAAGCTTTATTTTGTTTTCCTTACTAAGTGTCCATGGTGCATGATACTTTATGTAAGAACCATTATTCTTCGAATCTTCTTGCAACCAATGTGTATCCCACATCCCCATATGTTGTCAATCCAATGTTGCGCTAATGGTACCCATGTTCTTACCATCAAGTTCAAGGAGTGTACCAATGATACTCTGACATATGTTCTTCTCAATGGGCATAACATACAGGTTGTGAGGTAACATGATATCCTTCTAGTATGGAAAATCATGTAAGCTCGCCCTCAGGTGCCATGTGGGATTATTATCCGTGTAGATCCCTGGTTACTTCCCTGGTTTGAAATTCTCCTTAGCAAGCTGTAAGAACTAATCAACTTCTTCGCTTGTGAACTTCCTTGGTGGATCCCTATGCTCTATGTTGTTAGTAAACGGTTTCTCTATCTTCTGAAACATGTTTCTAGGAAGGAATCGACGATGGCCAATGTATCCATTTTTATTTTTTAGTTTCTCATAGCAAGGATTCTCATCGTGTAGCGACCCGACCTCAAACGGTCAAGCCTCTGTGTATCTGTGCCATCCCTGGATCAGTATGCTGGCACGCAGAGTACATCGATGTATATATCAAATTGCAACCACATGTATAAATAACGTAAAACTGGTATATACCTCTTAAGTCTCAGCGGAAACAATTGAACGAGTGTGGAGTCCCATCAACGCCAACGGCAAGTTGAGTGTAGACCGTAACCCTACAACGTAACTCTTACTCATCGTAGAAATTCCTGCAACATCAGACATTGCAGCCCTGTAGGTCAGTACATTGAATGTACTAGCAAGTCACATCCTAAGAATAATGAACCTATGTGTACATGCAATTTGGCTGGTAGAAAGCTCTAAGTTTAGTTTTTTGCATAAAGCTAGTTTTTCCCTAGAATAAGAGATATCATTCTACTACTACAAAATAGCATAGGATGAGTTGGCAAACCCAACTCAATCCATTCCCAAAGTTTCATTTAAAACCCAACTGTTTAATTAAGGGTGATGAGATCTCCCGACATTTCCACTACTAGATGCTCAAGTTGTCCGTAACCGGGGACACAGCTAATCGATTAGGTTTTAACACTCTACAGAGGTTTGCACTATTTTCCCCACAAGACTCGATCACCTCCCTTGAAATTATCGCACTGCCTGGTGTTTGAGAACAGGATGACCGAGACATAGTCTTTCGAAAGTATTTCCCCTTAACCCACGGATAGGCCGGTACACCTACTCATTCTACATCTGCTAGCCCATCCCGGAAGGGGTCACACTAACTACTCAACTAAGCCAGAGCCCATATTGGCTCGTGGCTGCACACGTAAGCTTCTAGACACGAGAATACGATTGATCTCTTTGAGCCTGGGCGGCCGACCACTAGTGGTCCACCACCATGGATTAACCATGCATGCTCCCACTGTACTTCGCCACCATTCAAACCAAATACCGCCCAGGTAGTTCATTTACAAGTCTTGGTCCTGCTTACTACTTTGTCACTCATGTCTCACCATGTTTGCTTCCCAAACCACGTCTACATTTAGCGAGGCAAAAATAAACTTACACGGTGGTGACAAGGATGTATAGATCAGACCTACCTCAAATGAACTACTAGGTAACGGCATAGCCATCTGGCAACAATAAATCCTACCATGTAATCCTACCACAAAAGGACTAAGTGCATAATATAAACATAGGTAATTGGAAGAATGGTTAAATGTGAACTTGCCTGGTAATAGTTGATGAAGATTATATCGCTCTCAGAAATTTAGTTAATAGAACTATCCGTCACTCTCCGATGAAATCTATAAAGTCAAACATTGCACTCACATAAGCAATCATTTCAGAGAACCAAGAAGAACATGCAAAGCACAAAGTCTTAGAAAAACCAAATGAACATTCAACACACTTAACTAGCATGGAAATATCCTAAGTGCAAAACAACATGTGGCATAGGGTGTGCAAAGATGTGATGTGAACTAAAGTGCATACACGGCATAATAGTAAAACTATCATGGTCAGATCCTAATGTGTGAAAAAATTATTTTGAGATTGGTCCAAGTGGTAGGGTTTGGCTACGGTGACGAAACACAAAAAGAATCAACTTAATTGGAGCTGCGATTTAGGAGATATGGCCATTTGAAGTTTGAATTCAAATCTGAATAATTTCAAGTTTGAATCCGACAAAAGTTTACAAAGATGATAGTGCTGGACAGATCTAATCAATACGAAGAATTTGCTACTAGTTTCATCGAGTTTGGATCTACGATTAAAAAGTTGTGGCTAATCTAAATTTAGGGGCTAAACTGAAGACTCAGGGACTTGACTGTGAAAGTTTTATTAATGACTAGATCCCTGGCCACGTGCGGTTTAGTGTTCACTCCAGCAGTTATACGACGAACGGCCACTAAGTAAAATAAAACCACTACAGCGGCTAAATAAGAAGAAAACCGGAGACCGGTTTTCACTAAACCGCACGGTTTAATAAAACCATGGTTAACCGATCTAATACTAAAAAAATAAAAAATAAACGAACGAGAGGGGGCTCGTCTTACGGTAGCAACGACGATGTACAGGAGACGGCGGCGCTAGCGTTAGGCGGCGGACGGGGCGGCGGCTGCGGTGGCCTCCGGCGGCGGGGAGAAGGCGGACGGAACCGGCGCGGAGTGTGCGGTCCGATGGTGGAGGCGGCGCGCGTTGGGGTGGCCGAGACGGATGATAACCCACAAGTATAGGGGATTAATTGTAGCCTCTTTCGATAAGTAAGAGTGTCGAACCCAACGAGGAGCTAAAGGTAGAACAAATATTCCCTCAAGTTCTATCGACCACCGATACAACTCTACGCACGCCTGACGTTCGCTTCACCTAGAACAAGTATGAAACTAGAAGTACTATGTAGGTGTTGTTGGATAGGTTTGCAAGAATATAAAGAACACGTAATAAAAGCTAGGGGCTGTTTAGATAAAGACACAACTAAATTAGTTTTAGTAAAGAGCTTTTTGTCACGAGAAAGTTATTTGTCCCTAGGCAATCGATAACTAGACCGGTAATCATTATTGCAATTTTATTTGAGGGAGAGGCATAAGCTAACATACTTTATCTACTTGGATCATATGCACTTACGATTGGAACTCTAGCAAGCATCCGCAATTACTAAATATCATTAAGGTAAAACCCAACCATAGCATTAAAGTATCAAGTCCTCTTTATCCCATACGCAAACAACCTTCTTACTCGGGTCTGTGCTTCTGTTCACTCACGCCACCCACCGTAAGCAAATCATGAGCATATTGCAAACCCTACAGCGGGGATCCCTCACGCTTGCGCGACACGGAGAGCACCATAGGACAGCACCAATAATAAAACATGCAACTCAAACCAATCTTGATCATCAAATAACCCATAGGACAAAACGGATCTACTCAAACATCATAGGATAGCCATACATCATTGGGAAATAATATATAGCGTTGAGCACCATGTTTAAGTAGAGATTACAGCGGGTAAGAGAGAGGTTACACCGCTGCATAGAGGGGGGAGGAGTTGGTGATGATGGCGGTGAAGTTGTTGGTGAAGATTGCGGTGATGATGATGGCCACGGCAGCGTTCCGGCGCCACCGGAAGAGAAGGGGAGAGGGGGGCCCTTCGTCTTCTTCTTCCTTGACCTCCTCCCTAGATGGGAGAAGGGTCTCCCCTCTGGTCCTTGGCCTCCATGGCGTGGGAGGGGCGAGAGCCCCTCCGAGATTGGATCTGTCTCTCTGTCTCTCTCTGTTTCTGCGTTCTGGGATTCTGCCCTGGCACCGTTTCTTTTATATCTGGATATCCGTAACTCCGATTGGATTGAAACCTTCGCCCAGATCTTTTTCCAAAAATTAGCTTTCATGCGGCCAAAGTAGAGCATCAACCGCCTTATGGGTGGCCCACGAGGGTCAGGGGTGCGCCTGCCTGGAGTGGGCATGGGCCCCACCCTCATGGCCACCTCGGGCACCGTCTCGCATTGATTTTACTTCCCAAAAATCACAAATATTCCAAAATAATTCTTCGTCCGTTTTTATCCCGTTTGGACTCCGTTTGATATGGGGTTTCTGCGAAACATAAAACATGCAACAAACAGGAACTGGCACTGGGCACTGGATCAATATGTTAGTCCCAAAAATAGTATAAAATTTGCCAAAAGTATATGAAAGTTGAATAATATTGGCATGGAACAATAAAAAATTATAGATACGACGGAGACGTATCAACGGACGCAGAGAAGGGCGGCGGCTTTGTGCTCCGACGAGGACGCAGGTCCTCGGGGCGGCGTCTCCGGCGAACCTAGGGGCAAAGCAACATCTCAACGAGATGCGGTAGATCGAGAGAATGAGATTGACACAGAGAGTGGAGGCCGGGGTGGTCTACGGGCGACAAAAAACGACGGTGAGGTCCTTCGGCGCCAGCGAGATCCAACTGACGAAGGCGGTAGCTGGGATGAGCGAGGAGGCGAGCAAAGTGGCAAAATCGAACGAGGGGCGTCGGGGGCATTTATAGGCGTGAGGAGGGGCTGCGGAGTTGTGGGGATGATGCTTATCCCGAGAGGGATGCGGCAAGCGGGTTCGGGGCACGGGCACATGCTCTATCTGAACGGGAGGAGCGGGAGGTTAGAGATGATACGGGTGGGCTCCATCTGGAAGCGGCAGCTGCCGACGAGCGAGAGGGAGACGGCGGCGTGCGAGGCGGTGGCCTCCGAGCGCTGGGAGCAGGCCGCAGTGCTCCTGGCCTGGCGCGGCTAGCTGTGGCCGTGGGCCAGCTCTGGCCAGCGGTGGTGGGGCCTGCGCGCGGGTGCGCGTGCGTGTTTTTTTAACAAAAAACTTTCCGAGGCCAAAACGAAACAAAACAAAATCCTAAAAATACCACGATAATTTCTAAAATTACCTTGGAATATCTAGAGCACAATGAACATTTATTCAAGCATAGAAGAATTTGAAAATATTTTCCTAATGCATGTAATGCACTTTTTGCAAATCGAATAAATACCAAATAAGTTCTAAAAACTCCAACTAATATTCAAATGAAATTTCCATCTCTTTTATATTTTAAGGAAGCCATCTTATCCCATCTCCTTTATTTTTCTTGAGTGGAAAATAATACTTGAACATTCGAGAAAACTCCAAAATGCAATAAATCATGAGATGCAAATGATTTCAAATATTATTTTAAAATAACGTCTATTGGTTTCATAATCCATTTCCATTTTCTTTCTGATAATTGAAGGAGTCATATTTCCTTCTCTCTTTATTTTATTTGAATGAATGGAAATGTTTATGAAACATAAAACGGAAAACTTTCCAAAAGTGAACCAAATGAAATTCAAAACTGCTCCTCATCACTTCCCGCTCTATTTCATATATTTTTAATAAGTCCTATTATCTTCTCTCATGAAAATCCTTGAGTGGCATAAAGTTTCTGAGTTGGACTATTATTCAAGTGGAATTCAAATCTACTTCAAAACCCCTTTTCATTTCTTTAAATGAAAGAAGTCATATTATCTTCACTCTAGGGTTTCATGATGAAAGGAATTTGAATTCATGGAGATCAAAATACAACATGAAAGTTTTGGGAAAGTCCTTTTATTCCCTCTCATTCAACTTTCAAAAAGTTTCAATTTCCACTCAATTTCACACAACAATCAAACAAACAATCATAATCATTTATTTAATATAACATTCCAAAATTTAGAATTTTGGGATGTTAC
The DNA here is from genome assembly GCF_002575655.3 of Aegilops tauschii subsp. strangulata. Classification (NCBI taxonomy): domain Eukaryota; kingdom Viridiplantae; phylum Streptophyta; class Magnoliopsida; order Poales; family Poaceae; genus Aegilops; species Aegilops tauschii. Next base: position 397,141,484 of record NC_053037.3, read on the forward strand.
AAACTATCACCCTTAAAATGAATCTCGTCCTCGAGATTCAGAGAGGCTAGAAAGAAGGTTAGGTATGGGGGGGGGGGGGGTCTTCTCGAAAATCCATTAATCAATACAGTGTATGGGTGCTACCACCCTTAGAAGCATGGTTACAGTTCCAGCAAAACTCATGTACTCAATCCTTTGCATTTATGGTGTCGGTCTTCTTACATTCTTCGAGATAACTCCTTCACTTGTGCTCTTCTGGTAAGGGCATGACCTTTTCCTCAAAATCTGGAGTCCTTGCATCAAATAAGATCCTTCTAAGACTTGGCAGGTCTGGCGCCAATGCTAAACAACTACCGAAAACCTCATGGTAGTCGACAATTTTTTGGTTCCTCCTGCAGGAAATGGGTCTGGCTTAAATCTCACTGTATAACCTACGATTGGCAACGGGTGCCTGTACATGGTTTTCATCGTCCTGCCGTTCTAAGGCTTTTGGTTTGTCGTGTCGACACTCCTAAGTTTTTAAGGCTCTGATTTTCTATGAACATATGATAGCTCATGATAGAAGTCTCCGGTATGGGGGCCAATCCATCCCGTAGTTGAATCATTACTACATACGCAGATAGTGAATCACGTATTCTAACACCTGGGCATCCTCACAAGCATTGTAGAACTTCTCTTATCCACGAACTGGGTTCGGATAAATCCATTGGTTCTGCAAGCCAAACAAAACCTCTATCATTTCTTCACAACTCTCGGGTTTACGTAACTTCCTATGGAACGTCTACTGATGAAATCACAGCTTCTTCCATAATTCTTCCTGCAACAAGGTCGTGATTGTTCCTTTTTAAATCCCGGTCCTGTGGGTTATGGCCCACTTCAACACTTGTATATCTTTAACTCATCCTTGGAGTTACTATTGTTCCTTATTCCAACATTTCATCTCCTTTAAATCCAATAGTACTTCATTCCCTCATACTCTTGGGGTAACCATCATAACTAAAACAAAACACCAACTTATTTTGTCCAAACTGCACCTATGGAACAACATTTTCCTTTCCATCGGTCTAGTGTTCACACAGGGTTTTACCATTAAAACAAAATGTATTGGTTCATCCATAATTCATATGCTCTACATATCAAATCCTTTATTACATCCTTAACCACTACTCAAACTCAAATTTCAAAAGTACTCTATTACAAAAGCTGCCATCCACATAGTTTGGTATGGTCAAGCATTACTTCCATCTTTATTCATTTTCCCTACTTGAAGATGCTTCAGTCCCACTAGAATTGTGCGATGTGATCCTTCAAATCATCGATGTTTTGCTTCATCTTGGTGGCCATGAGTTTCATCTCCATCATCTCTGCATGCACTTCCCTCAAGTATTCCAGAGTGTGATGGAGTCTTGCTTCTAGTATTTCTCCAATCTGATGTATGTCTTCCATAGCAGCTTCACGAAACAGAGTCGAAGAATGTTTCTCGTGGTACTCGAGAAATGAAAAAGTATTGCCCCATAGTATTTGGGCAAACTCCCTTCACTCGGTGGAGGTGTACCTCCACGTACCAAAGTTCAACTCCATTCTCCATGAAAGGATAACCTTTGTACACTGCATCTCCTTCAAGATGAATATGCTTCATCATGTCCTTCAAGATCTTTGGGAAATCCTGATCACTAGTCAAGGTCATGATCATTTCCGGGCCCTTGAGAAAAGACTCTTAAAGGGTTGCCATCTGCAGGTATAATATAGAAGGGGTACTCAGGATACTGTATGTATTTCCTTGGGTGAAATGTGTTTTTTTTCGGGAAAGGTTTGGGTCAGCTTGTCCATGGGTTCAAGGTTTAAGTCTGGGTGACATAGTGAGAGAGGCACTCACAATCCACAAGAACTCATAACATCTCATATGAGATTCCAACCACATCAACTTTTATTGCTTCACGAACTATTACAATTCCCATTTCATAACTCAACTCAACATCCTCAATGAAAATAAAAGTATATTCCACATTTATTACATGCTTTATTCCAATATCAAGATCTCAACTACTCTGCTCAAGCTTTCCTCGGGTCTGAACATTCTCTGGCAAAATGTCCTACTCCTTTGCAGCGTAAACAAATGACTTCAGACAAATCCAGGGCTTCCTAGTGGCTATCTTGGTTCCTTGGGTTCTTGGCTTCCTTGATGGGCATTTGCTAGCATAATGACCTAAATCCTTGCACCTGTAATAAGTGATATGACACAAGTCCTTTCCTGCAGAAATTGGGTTGTTCTGGGGACACATGCTCCTTCTCTTCCTGGACTTATTCTTTCCGATCAATTCTTCTAACTCTTGTGGATCAAACTCCACTTCTTCTGTCGGGAAGTCTCCCAGATACTCTTGGCTTTGCTTCATGCAATACAGTGAAAAATGTCCTTCTCCCATGAATAGCACGCATTGGAGTAAAATCTGTTTAGGCCTTCTCCATTAGGGTCGTCAACATCTTCCTTCATCACAGGTTCTTTTAAACTTTCCCTGAGGGCTTCTTTCATTGCTTCCTTCTACTGCTTGGTAATTTCTTGTACGTTGGGGTAAATATGATACTGGGCAGGGTAGTGCGTAGTTCCTTCACACAAGAAACAAGTAACCTGCCTAGTTGGGCATTCTTTAGCTCGGTGATTTCGTTCACAATGATGGCATCCATCCTTGTGTTCTTCATGGGTGTGTCCTATTTCTCCGCATATCTTGCAGGCACAAGGTTTCTTCGTCAGGTTATCACCATGCTTCCGGATAAGACGGGATCCCAACAGAGTCTTCTTCAATTCCTCCCATGTTTTTGCTCCATTACATCCTTGTATGGCCTAATGCATTTTCCACCAGGTTGCAGCACTTTTTGTAAAGTACTAAAGAGCGTATTTAACCTCATACTTCCTTGCAACTACATTGCTCCCGAATTGATTCTCCATGTTTTGAATCCATAGCTTTGCCTCCCACTGAGTGATTGGTCCAGAATATAAGCCCATCTTCATTCATCATCTATTGGGTCCAAGGGTTTTGGGATGAGATACGGGAGAGGGATAGACAGAGATACGCACAATACAAACAATATAGTTTTGTAAATGGTTTTATTTGTTGCTGTCGGAAAACACACACAAAATATGACAGCTCACAAATCATCGCATCTAACGAGAGTATACAACAAGCGTTTGGTCTTCTAAAGGTCATATAAATCTTGGAATTCTTCCGTGTCTTCATATTCTTCGAGTCTTCGACTGTCGTAGCATTAATTCTTCTAGTGTATGGTGAAGTTTGATACCTTTTCCTTCTCGGAGTGGTCCCATCAGTTGATCCTCCGTGTGGTTAAAGGGAAATGGGGTATTATCTAACTATTTGAGGTAAAAGGAAAGATTTGATAAAGATCAGAAAAAAAGAGAGGTAAAGAATATTTTTGAAAATAAAGTTTTAGAGAAATCCTTTCCTAAGGGCTTTCCAGTTTCTAGGGTCACGTCCTATAGTCAACATGTGCTCTGATACCATCTTGTAGCGACCCGACCTCAAACGGTCTAGCCTCTGTGTATTTGTGCCATCACTAGATTAGTATGCTGGCACGCACAGTACATCGATGTATATATCAAAGTGCAACCACATGTATAAATAACGTAAAACTGGTATATACCTCTTAAGTCTTAGCGGAAACAATCGAACGGGTGTGGAGTCCCATCAACGCCAACGGCAAGTTGAGTGTAGACCGTAACCCTACAACATAACTCTTACTCGTCGTAGAAATTCCTGCAACATAAGACGTTGCAGCCTTGTAGGTCAGTACATTGAATGTATTGGCAAGTCACATCATAAGAATAATGAACCTATGTGTACATGCAATTTGGCTGGTAGAAAGCTCTAAGTTTAGTTTTTTGCATAAAGCTAGTTTTTCCCTAGAATAAGAGATATCATTCTACTAATACAAAATAGCATAGGATGAGTTGGCAAACCCAACTCAATCCATTCCCAAAGTTTCATTTAGAACCCAACTGTTTAATTAAGGGTGATGAGATCTCTCGACATTTCCACTACTAGATGCTCAAGTTGTCCGTAACTGGGGACATGGCTAATCGATTAGGTTTTAACACTCTGCAGAGGTTTGCGCACTTTTCCCCACAAGACTCGATTGCCTCCCTTGAAATTCTCGCACTGCTAGGTGTTTGAGAACAGGATGACCAAGACATAGTCTTTCGAAAGTATTTCCCCTTATGTGACGCCCCCGATTTGACCGTACACTAATCATACACGCAAATGTGTACGATCAAGATCAGGGACTCACGGGAAGATATCACAACACAACTCTAGACACAAAATGAAATAATACAAGCTTTATATTACAAGCCAGGGGCCTCGAGGGCTCGAATACAAGCTCGATACACAAGAGTTAGCGGAAGCAACAATATCTGAGTACAGACATAAGGTTAGACACGAGTGCCTTAAGAAGGCAAGCACAAAAACAACAACGATCGAAGAGGCAAGGCCTCCTGCCTGGGACCTCCTAACTACTCCTAGTCATCGGCGGTCTCCAAGTAGCAGTATCCATCAGCGGTGGCATCTAGCTCCAGGGATCCACCATCTGGTTGCATCAACCGGAAAGAAGAAGGAAGGGGGAAAAGGGGTAGCAAAGCAACCGTGAGTACTCATCCAAAGTACTCGCAAGTATCAGATTTATACTAAGTATGCATTGGTATCAAATGGAAAGGTTGTATCTGTGGACTGAACTGCAGAATGCCAGAATAGAGGAGAAGGCCTAGCCTATCGAAGACTAGCATCTTCAAGCAGCTCCAAGCATCTTGCAGCATGTAGAAGTGTAAAGAATAGCAGTTTATAATTATCAAACATGTTGTAACATTAATGCCCAGAGATCCCTCCTCGACTCCCTGCGAGAAAGCAATCTCGGAGCCACATATCCATCACATATCTCAAGTATCCATTTCTAGTTATATAAGATCAGGATACAAGTCTGAATGTCCATTACCGTGGACACGGTATTCGAATATATATCTTCCCTGCAGGGGTGCACCACGTTACCCAACACGCTCGATCACTCTGGCCGGACACACCTTTCTGGGGTCAATGACCGGCCTCGGAAGATCAACACGTCGCAGCCCGACCTAAGCTCGGCAGAGAGGTCCCCGCCGGTCTAAATCTTAAGCACTCTGGGGTCTGGGCCCATCGCCCGTTGCACTCGGGGTCGTTGTGTGCATGGTAGATACCAGCACCACCCGTGTAGTGGATGGCACGATCCGACCGTGCCGCAATGCTAAACTGGACATCTGACAAAGCTTCGGCTGATACCACGGCGTCGAGGCCCATATCTGTTCTCGTGTGGTGGTTAGTGCGTAAAGGCCAAAGGCCAACTCAGAACAAATACCCAAACCTGTTAGTGCATTGGGGGCTTGCGGAGACGAGCAGAGACTCACGATAATGTGACCCCGTCGCCCCATCTCATGGACTTACGGCAAGGGCCCAGACCGCCCGGCCGTGCCACATAGAAAACTCGTGGGTGCTCTACGGGCCCGCCCGACTTTCACGTCAACTCGCGGGTACCCCTCGGGGCCGACCCGAGATCAACAATGGTCTCAAGTAAAGTCAGGGTAACCGTGTGTCCAAACATAAAGGGGAAAACCCGAGGAATCACCCACGGAGGATTCCACTCGATGTAATCATCAAGGTGAACGTAAGAGGATCCACCCTCGAGGTTCACACTTGAGGTGTTGCACGACAGAGCCGTATCGGGAATGGTGAATGAGGAACCACCCTTGTTGACCACGACCGAATAGCTACACTACAGAATTATCATCAGGAGTGCATTATGAGGTATCACCCTCGGCACTCGACAGTAGCACTGCAGAGTCGAGCAACTAAAGGGGCGTGATGTGATGTGAGGTGTCAGGCTCTGGTCATCGATCACGTTGATCGATGTGTCGATGATGAAGCAGGGGCAACAAGGACAAGTGGGGGTCACTGATGGATCACTAACCAACCTATACTAAGCAGTTTAGGATAAGAAGGTGGGTAACAATAAGCAGGTTACAAAAGCAGGCTATGCATCAGAATAGGAGCAATCAATAACAGTAGCAAAATCTAATGCAAGCCTGAGAGAATGGAATGGGTGATATCGGGATGATCAAAGGGGGGGCTTGCCTGGAAGCTCCGTTGACAGGGAAGAAGGGTCGTCGTCGACGTAGTCGATCACAGGGGCATCAGCAGCGGTCTCAGGGTCTACCAGAGAGAAGAGGGGGAAGAAACAATAAATACAGAGCAAACAAGTGCAATACTATGGATGACAAGACAATAAGAAGAGCTAGGGGTGTTCTAACGGGGCACTACACGCCACCGGCGAAGGGGGACAACATCCGGGAATGCTTTCCCGAAGTTTGGCATTTTCGGACAGACGAACCGAAGGGGGACAGTTGCAGGTTTTCTATGCTAGGGACGTGTGACAGACGAACGGGCTGCATATTCGGATTCGTCTCGTCGTTCTGAGCAACTTTCATGTATAAAAGTTTTTCATCTGACTTACGGATTATTTTCTAAGATTTTTCAAATATTTAAACAATATTCTGAAATTCCCTGAAATTCTGCCAAGTCTGAGAGTTCGTCAGTTTTAAACTTCTTTTAGCTGTTTTGAAAAGGCTACAACTATGGATCTGTAAGTCCATGATTTTGTGCCTTATATCAATTGTGAGCATTTTTCTGTGATCTACAAGATAATAGCACTTTCATCCATATTAAAGTTAATTTGCTTGATCATCAATAGCCCTAAAGTAGCTATGAAAATAAAGCTGCTTTTCGGTTTTCCTATTAACAGAACATTGAACTTTGCGATTTTCATAGGATTTAATCCATGCATCACATGGATTTGGTCCAATGGAAACATTTGAGCCTCGTCAAGTGTACTACATCCCCATAATAGTTTTGCTCATGTTAAAAGTCGCTTAGTCACTGTTTAGGGCTGTCTAGACGGTTAGTCATTGTAGAATTAGAAAAGCTAGCCAAAGCTACAGTAGCTAGCAGCAGTACAGCGGCAACAGAGTTGGGATGGATGTGTGCTTGCGGGGGAAGGCGGCCCGGGCAGGCGCGAGTGTCAGCGGGTGCAGGCACACGCGCGTGGGCGTGCGCGGCCAGGCGAGTAGCCGCTAGCGACGACAACAAGCCGCAGCAGTGCGGGCAGCAGTATACGTAGCAGCGGCAGCAGAAGCAGCGTAGCAGAGTAGCAGCCGTGATGCTAGGAGCAGCAGTAGAAGTGCATGAGTGCCAGCAGCGGCAACACAGTAGCAAGCGGCGACGAGGCCACGCACGGGAGCGCGCGCACAGCAGCAGAAGCAACATCGCAGGAGCAGCAACTGCACGTACGCGTTCACGAGGGTTCGGACACGACGGTGACGGCGGCCTATGGTGTCCAAATCGAAGGGAAAAAAGGGGACCCGAGGTAGGAGCTCACAATGAAGGCACAAGGAGGCCCGTCGAGAGGTTTAGGAGCGCAGGAGTTGACAGAGCAGTGGTAGCGCCGTGGTGGTCGGAGGTGGAGAAGACAACGGCGATGACGCGATGCAGAGCAGCTCCACCGATCGGCCGCGGGCGTGTAGAGGACGAGGACGACGCCGGGGAGGCCGTAGAACAACCCGTCGAGCCCCGGGGAGGAAGTTCTCCACGGCCACGGCGACGTGTCGGCGGCGGTGACGGACGGGATCGGGGCGCCGCAACGTCGACGAGCGACCAGAGGGGAATGGGGGCGCGAGGAAGGGAAACAGGTTTAGGGTTTGGCGTGGAGAGGGGGGCGACTAAGTAGGCGCAGGGGGAGGGCGGATGGGCGCCACGGCGACGCCTTCGACCGTGGTAGCCATCGCCGGTGCCCACGTCTCCCCCCGTGAGCAGAGCAGGGAGGGGGTGGCTAGTTGGGTCAGCCACTTTTGGCCTTGTGGGCCGAGGCCCAAGGGAGGGGAGGGTCTCTCTCTTGTTTATTTTTTGTTTGTTTTACCTTTTACAGTTTTAGTTTTCTTTAATTTTTGAATAGCAATTAGCTTTATAAAATTTAGGAACAGCACCTAAATTGGTTTTACTAATTGTACCACTGCCACATTTAGTTTGAGGTTCAAATAAAATAGTTTAGTATTTCTATAATATAAAAGGCATTTAACAATTCTTTTTAGCCATTGTGATATTCACAAAAGGGCATTGAAATATTTTACAAAAGTGTTGGGTCACCACCATAATTAGTTATGGAATATTTGCCACACTTTGTACATTTTATTTTGCATGTTTGAGAAATTTGAATTTTGGGCTTTAATTTGAATTTGAGTTTGAACTAAGATTTGGATCAAGCAAGGATTAGCAATAGTAATGTGATGACATGGCACCATTAGCGGGGGGTTACTACGGCTTAATTATCCGGGCGTCACAATTCTCCTCCACTACAAGAAATCTCGTCCCGAGATTTAGTAGGTAGAAGGAAACAAAGCGGGGTATTCATCACGAAGACGATCCTCGCGATCCCAAGTGGCTCATCTACGGAATGACTTGACCACTGAACTTTTCAGAGATTGGATAGCCTTCTGACGGGTGCGACGTTCAGCTTGAACGAGAACGTGGACAGGGTGCTCTCTGTAAGTGAGATCATCTTGCAGAGGTTGAGCTTTATAAGCCATGGGGTTGTTGCAATAAGGCTTGCGACTCAGGGCATCAGCCATGTCATTAGCCTTGCCATGGGTATACCGAATACCATAGTCATAGTGTGTAATTTCTTTCATACATCGCTGCTGACGGAGATCCAGATCTAGCTGAGTAAACAACTACTTCAGATTTTGATGATCGGTAAAGATCTCGCAATGATTACCAAGAAGGAAATGTTGCCACAATTTCAGTGCAAACTTAACTGCAACAAGTTCAAGGTCTTGGACTGAGTATTTCTTCTGGAAAGATACCTTGGAATTCACAAACGACTGGAGCATTTTCAATTCTCACAAGAGGAGAAGCGTTTAACGTATTCAAGGAATAAATCTGTCCTTCAGTATTTCGAACAAGATGAGCATGGTAGCTCACCATCTCACTCGAACGATGGAGTAGATGGACGGCTTAAGTGGCGCAAATGATAGAAGCGGTATGTGTTTTGAACCATACCATGCCCATAATGAGGTCAATATTGAATGACTTCAAAACAATGGGGGGACAAGGAATTCCAACCTCCAATTTCAACGGGACGTTGTGACAAACCATGATGGTCCGACATTGGCCCGCGGAATGCAACTTGGACTTCTGGCCAAGTGATGGCGGTTCCAACAAGTAAGGAACGCGTGTGGCTGTCCCACCATTGAGCATCAGAGCCTTTCAGATAATAGGTCGCGAAAGTGACATAGTTGGCAGGGGCTACATCAGCAGACTCCAACTCGAAAGTGATGTCAGGGAGTCAGTCATCAGCATTAAGGGGCTGAGTTGAGCTGCGGTAGATGACATGGTTGAGACGCACAAAGTCTTGCAGAGTCTCTGGGGCGGGTTGCTGATTCATATTGGGGTACAGAAACTGAGCCATGACTCGTATCATGAACTGGCGATTCAACATCAAACTGTTGTATCATTCAGGCAATGTATCGGGAGGTGGTGGATTGTCTCCACCACGACCACAACTAGTGGTTCTAACCATCCTGCTTCAATGCAACAAGGGGTAGTTCAGCAAAGGTTGGAGCCAGTGTATGGAGTCATTCATGAGGTAACCTGAACAGTGAGTAAAGGCGCAGTATGTACAAAGCAGCAGTCATTGAAGACATACTGATACATGTATAGAGCCAATTACATGTTGTTCGTATTAGTTCGGACAAGAGAAACATCATAGACATACTAGGCGGCACGCTGGCACGCGATGGAGGTATACAAAAACGGGACATAGCAAAGGCTACATCAACGCCAGGGAAAACCTCTGGAGCGAGGAATTTGCAAGTGGCGACGCAGGGTGCCCTCGATAAGAGGATCCTGCGGTCAGTGAACATTGAGAAGCCGATCTTGGCCCACAATTCAAGAAAGGGGTAACACAAATCTCCGGGTGGATGTGATCACGAGATCCTAATGTTAGATTTGGCAAAATCATTTAACCCGAATAGAAGAGATATCAGAATCCCACAGTATAGACGAGGAATAAAATATCCTAATACCACCCAATGGCGACGTGGGCCTGTAAGCCACACAACCATGTTAGTAAAATATTATTTTTTAAACTAGACTCAATTTCGGCCAAGGAGTTGGAAAGGGGGTTCCTACAGGCAGTCGGCTCTGATACCAACTTCTGACGCCCCCGATTCGACCGTACACTAATCATACACGCAAATGTGTACGGTCAAGATCAGGGACTCACGGAAAGATATCACAACACAACTCTAGACACAAAATGAAATAATACAAGCTTTATATTACAAGCCAGGGGCCTCGAGGGCTCGAATACAAGCTCGATACACAAGAGTCAGCGGAAGCAACAATATCTGAGTACAGACATAAGGTTAGACACGAGTGCCTTAAGAAGGCAAGCACAAAAACAACAACGATCGAAGAGGCAAGGCCTCCTGCCTGGGACCTCCTAACTACTCCTAGTCGGCGGCGGTCTCCAAGTAGCACTATCCGTCAGCGGTGGCATCTAGCTCCAGGGATCCATCATCTGGTTGCATCAACCGGAAAGAAGAAGGAAGGGGGAAAAGGGGTAGCAAAGCAACCATGAGTACTCATCGAAAGTACTCGCAAGTATCAGATCTATACTAAGTATGCATTGGTATCAAATGGAAAGGTTGTATCTGTGGACTGAACAGAAGAATGCCATAATAGGGGAGAAGGCCTAGCCTATCGAAGACTAGCATCTTCAAGCAGCTCCAAGCATCTTGTAGCATGTAGAAGAGTAAAGAATAGCAGTTTATACTTATCAAACATGTCGTAACATTAATGCCCAGAGATCCCTCCTCGACTCCCTGCGAGAAAGCAATCTCGGAGCCACATATCCATCACATATCTCAAGTATCCATTTCTAGTTATATAAGATCAGGATACAAGTCTGAATGTCCATTACCATGGACACGGTATTCGAATATATATCTTCCCTGCAGGGGTGCACCACGTTACCCAACACGCTCGATCACTCTAGCCGGACACACCTTTCTGGGGTCAATGCTCGGCCTCGGAAGATCAACACGTCGCAGCCCGACCTAAGCTCAGGAGAGAGGTCCCCGCCGGTCTACATCCTAAGCACTCCGGGGTCTGGGCCCATTGCCCGTTGCACTCCGGGTCGTGTTGTGCAGGGTGGATACCAGCACCACCCGTGTAGTGGATGGCACCACCCATGTAGTGGATGGCACGATCCGACCGTGCCACAATGCTAAACTGGACATCTGACAAAGCTTTGGCTGATACCACGACGTCGAGGCCCATATCTATTCTTGTGTGGTGGTTAGTGCGTAAAGGCCAAAGGCCAACTCAGAACAAATAACCAAACCTGTTAGGGCATTGGGGGCTCGCGGAGACGAGCAGAGACTCACGATAATGTGACCCCGTCGCCTCGTCTCATGGACTTACGGCAAGGGCTCAGACTGCCCAGCCGTGCCATGTAAAAAACTCGCAGGTGCTCTACGGGCCCGCCCGACTTTCACATCAACTCGTGGGTACCCCTCGTGGCCGACCCGACTTCAACAATGGTCTCAAGTAAATTCACGGTAACCGTGTGTCATCAAGGGGAAAACCCGAGGAATCACCCACGGAGGATTCCACTCGATGTAATCATCAAGGTGAACGTAAGAGGATCCACCCTCGAGGTTCACACTTGAGGTGTTGCACGACAGAGCCGTATCGGGAATGGTGAACGAGGAACCACCCTTGTTGACCACGACCAAATAGCTACACTACAGAATTATCATCAGGAGTGCATTATGAGGGATCACCCTCGGCACTCGATAGTAGCTCTGTGGAGTCGAGCAACTAAAGGGGCGTGATGTGATGTGAGGTGTCGGGCTCTGGTCGTCGATCACGTTGATCGATGCGTCGATGATGAATCAGGGGCAACAAGGACAAGTGGGGGTCACTGATGGATCACTAACCAACCTATACTAAGAAGTTTAGGATAAGTGGGTAGGTAACAATAAGCAGGTTACAAAAGCAGGCTATGCATTAGAATAGGAGCAATCAATAACAGTAGCAAAATCTAATGCATGCATGAGAGAATGGAATGGGCGATATCGGGATGATCAAAGGGGGGGCTTGCCTGGAAGCTCCGTTGAAAGGGAAGAAGGGTCGTCGTCGACGTAGTCTATCACAGGGGCATCAGCAGCGGTCTCGGGGTCCACCGGAGAGAAGAGGGGGAAGAAACAATAAATACAGAGCAAACAAGTGCAATACTATGCATGACAAGACAATAAGCAGAGCTAGGGGTGTTCTAACGCGGCACTACACGCTATCGGCGAAGGGGGACAACATCCGGGAATGCTTTCCCGAAGTTGGGCATTTTCGGACAGACGAACTGAAGGGGGACGGTTGCAGGTTCGCTATGCTAGGGACATGTGACAGACGAACGGGCTGCGCATTCGGATTCGTCTCGTCGTTCTGAGCAACTTTCATGTATAAAACTTTTTCATCCGACTTACGGATTATTTTCTAAGATTTTTCAAATATTTAAACAATATTCTGAAATTCTGCTAAGTCTGAGAGTTCGTCAGTTTTAAACATCTTTTAGCTGTTCTGAAAAGGCTACAACTATGGATCTGTAAGTCCTATGATTTTGTGCCTTATATCAATTTTGAGCATTTTTCTGTGATCTACAAGATAATAGCACTTTCATCTAGATTAAAGTTAATTTTCTTGATCATCAACACCCTAAAGTAGCTATGAAAATAAAACTGTTTTTCGGTTTTCCTGTTAACAGAACATTGAACTTTGTGATTTTCATAGGATTTAATCCATGCATCACATGGATTTGGTCCAATGGAAACATTTGAGCCTCGTCAAGTGTACTACATCCCCATAATAGTTTTGCTCATGTTAAAAGTCGCTTAGTCGCTGTTTAGGGGCTGTCTAGAGGGTTAGTCATTGTAGAATTAGAAAAGCTAGCCAAAGCTACAGTAGCTAGCAGCAGTACAGCGGCAACAGAGTTGGGATGGACGTGTGCTTGCGGGGGAAGGCGGCTCGGGCAGGCGCGAGCAGCAGCGGGTGCAGGCACGCGTGCGTGGGCATGCGCGGCCAGGCGAGTAGGCACCGGCGACGGCAGCAAGCCGCAGTAGTGCAGGCAGCAACAATATACGTAGCAGCGGCAGCAGAAGCGGCGTAGCAGAGTAGCAGCCGCGATGCTAGGAGCAGCAGTAGTAGTGCATCAGTGGCAGCAGCGACAACGTAGTAGCAAGCGGCGACGAGGCCACGCACGGGAGCGCGCGCACAGCAGCAGGAGCGACAGAGCAGGAGCAGAAACTGCACATACGCGTTCGCGGGGGTTCGGACACGACGGTGACGGCGGCCTACGACGTCCAAATCGAACGGGAAAAAGGGGGACCCGAGGGAGGAGCTCACAGTGAAGGCACAAGGAGGCATGTCGAGAGGTTTAGGAGCGCAGGGGTTGACAGAGCAGTGGTAGCGCCGTGGTGGTCGGAGGTGGAGAAGACGACGGTGATGACGCGATGTACAACAGCTCCACCGATCGACTGTGGGCGTGTAGAGGACAAGGACGACGCCGGGGAGGCCGTAGAACAACCCGTCGAGCGTCGGGGAGGAAGTTGGCCACGGCCACGGCGACGTAACGGCGGCGTGACGGACGGGATCGGGGCGCCGCAACGTCGACGAGTGACCAGAGGGGAATGGGGGCGCGAGGAAGGGAAAGAGGTTTAGGGTTTGGCGTGGAGAGGGAGACGACTAAGTAGGCGCCGGGGGAGGGCGGATGGGCACCACGGCGACGCCCTCGACCATGGCGGCCATCACCGGTGCCCACGTCTCCCCCCGTGAACAGAGCAGGGAGGGGGTGGCTAGTTGGGTCAGCCACTGTTGGCCTGGTGGGCGGAGGCCCAAGGGAGTGGAGGGGTCTCTCTCTTGTTTTGTTTTTTTGTTTTACCTTTTACAGTTTTAGTTTTCTTTAATTTTTGAATAGTAATTAGCTTTATAAAATTTGGGAACAACACCTAAATTGGTTTTACTAATTATACCACTGCCACATTTAGTTTGAGGTTCAAATAAAATAGTTTAGTATTTCTATAATTTAAAAGGCATTTAACAATTCTTTTTAGCCATTGTTATATTCATAAAAGGGCATTGAAATATTTTAAAAAAGTGTTGGTTCACCACCATAATTAGTTATGGAATATTTGCCACACTTTGTACATTTTATTTTGCATGTTTGAGAAATTTGAATTTTGGGCTTTCATTTGAATTTGAGTTTGAACTAAGATTTGGATCAAGCAAGGATTAGCAACAGTAATGTGATGACATGGCACCATTAGCGGGGGATTACTGTAGCTTAATTATCCGGGCGTCGCACCTTAACCCATGGATAGGCCGGTACACCTACTCATTCTACATCTGCTAGCCCATCCCAAAAGGGGTCACACTAACTACTCAACTAAGCCAGAGCCCATATTGGTTTGTGGCTGCACACGTAAGCTTCTAGACATGAGAATACGATTGATCTCTTTGTGCCTAGGCGGCCGACCACTAGTGGTGCACCACCATGGATTAACCATGCATGCTCCCACTGTACTTCGCCACCATTCAAACCAAATACCGCCCAGGTAGTTCATTTACAAGTCTTGGTCCTGCTTACTACTTTGTCACTCATGTCTCACCATGTTCACTTCCCAAACCACGTCTACATTTGGCGAGGCAAAAATAAACTTACACGGTGGTGACAAGGATGTATCGATCAGACCTACCTCAAATGAACTACTAGGTAACGACATAGCCATCTGGCAACAATAAATCCTACCATGGAATCCTACCAAAAAGGACTAAGTGCATAATATAAACATAGGTAATTGGAAGAATGGTCAAATGTGAACTTGCCTGGTAATAGTTGATGAAGATTATATCGCTCTCAGAAATTTACTTAGCAGAACTATCCGTCACTCTCCGATGAAATCTATAAAGTCAAACATTGCACTCACATAAGCAATCATTTCAGAGAACCAAGAAGAACATGCAAAGCACAAAGTCTCAGAAAAACCAAATGAACATTCAACACACTAAACTAGCATGGAAATATCGTAAGTGCAAAACAACATGTGACATAGGGTGCAAAGATGTGATGTGAACTAAAGTGCATACACGGCATAATAGTAAAACTATCATGGTCAAATCCTAATGTGTGAAAAAAATATTTTGAGATTCGTCCAAGTGGTAGGGTTTGGCTACGGTGACGAAACACAAAAAGAATCAACTTAATTGGAGCTGCGATTTAGGAGATATGGCCATTTGAAGTTTGAATTCAAATCTGAATAATTTCAAATTTGAATCCAATAAAAGTTTACAAAGATGACACTGCTGGATAGATCTAACCAATACGAAGAATTTGTTGCTGGTTTCATCGAGTTTGGATCTACGGTTAAAAAGTTGTGGCTAATCTAAATTTAGGGGCTAAACTGAAGACTCAGGGACTTGACTGTGAAAGTTTTATTCACGACCAGGTCCCTGGCCACGTGCGGTTTAGTGTTCACTCCGGCAGCTATACGACGAACGGCCACTAAGTAAAATAAAACCACTACCATGGCTAAATAAGAAGAAAACCGGAGACCGGTTTTCACTAAACCGCACAGTTTAATAAAACCATGGTTAATCGATCTAATACTAAAAGAATAAAAAAATAAACGTACGAGATGCGGTAAGGAGGACGCAGGTCGTCGGGGCGGCGTCTCCGGCGAACCTAGGGGCAAAGCAACATGTCAATGAGATGCGGTAGATCGAGAGAATGAGATTGACACAGAGAGTGGAGGCCGGGGTGGTCTACGGGCGACAAAAAACGATGGCGAGGTCCTCCGGCGCCAGCGAGATCCAACTGACGAAGGCAGTAGCTGGGATGAGTGACGAGGCGAGCAAAGTGGCAGAATCGAACGAGGGGCGTCGGGGGCATTTATAGGCGCGAGGAGGGGCTGCGGAGTCGTGGGGATGATGCTTATCCCGAGAGGGATGCGGCCGGCGGGTTCGGGGCACGGGCGCATGCTCTATCTGAACGGGAGGAGCGGGAGGTTGGAGATGATACGGGCGGGCTCCATCTGGCAGCGGCAGCTGCCTACGAGCGAGAGGGCGACGGCGGCGTGCGAGGCGGTGGCCTCCGGGCGCTGGGAGCAGGCCGCGGTGCTCCTGGCCTGGCGCAGCTTGCTGTGGCCGTGGGCCGGCTCTGGCCAGCAGTGGCGGGGCCTGCGCGGGGGTGTGCGTGCGTGTTTTTTCTAGAAAAAACTTTTCGA
The DNA here is from genome assembly GCF_002575655.3 of Aegilops tauschii subsp. strangulata. NCBI lineage: Eukaryota > Viridiplantae > Streptophyta > Magnoliopsida > Poales > Poaceae > Aegilops > Aegilops tauschii. The sequence continues at coordinate 397,157,886 of NC_053037.3, forward strand.
GGCCAAAACGAAACCAAACAAAATCCTAAAAATACCACGATAATTTCTAAAATTACCTTGGAATATCTAGAGCACAATGAACATTTATTCAAGCATAGAAGAAATTGAAAATATTTTCCTAATGCACTTTTTGCAAATCGAATAAATACCAAACAGGTTCTAAAAACTCCAACTAATATTCAAATGAAATTTCCATCTCTTTTATATTTTAAGGAAGTCATCTTATCCCATCTCCTTTATTTTTCTTGAGTGGAAAATAATATTTGAACATTCGAGAAAACTCCAAAATGCAATAAATCATGAGATGCAAATGATTTCAAATATTATTTTAAAATAATGTCTATTGGTTTCATAATCCATTTCGATTTTCTTTCTCATAATTGAAGGAGTCATATTTCCTTCTCTGTTTATTTTATTTGAATGAATGGAAATGTTTATGAAACTCAAAACGGAAAACTTTCCAAAAGTGAACCAAATGAAATTCAAAAGTGCTCCTCATCACTTCCCACTCTATTTCATATATATTGAAGAAGTCCTATTATCTTCTCTCATGAAAATCCTTGAGTGGCATAAAGTTTCTGAGTTGGACTATTGTTCATGTGGAATTCAAATCTACTTCAAAACCCCTTTTCATTTCTTTAAATGAAAGAAGTCATATTATCTTCACTCTAGGGTTTCATGATGAAATGATTTTGAATTCATGGAGATCAAAATATAAGATGAAAGTTTTGGGAAAGTCCTTTTATTCCCTCTCATTCAACTTTCAAAAAGTTTCAATTTCCACTCAATTTCACACAACAATCAAACAAACAATCATAATCATTTATTTAATATAACATTCCAAAATTTAGAATTTGGGGATGTTACACATCGCAAAGCACACATGTGTAATAACCCTTTGTGATCCGACTGGAGGTAGTGCCATATACAGGATAATCATGAATGGACAAAATAAGCATCGCACGCAAATTGAAATGCTTTCCCACGCATACATCTGTTGTTTTCACACTGATACGTCCATTTTGGATCATGTTTTCCTACTATTATTTATGATGTTTTTATGCATAATAATGCTTTTTGGATTAATTCTAATGCCTTTTCTCTCATAATTTGCTAGGTACACACAAAGAGGGAGAATGCCGGCAGCTGGAAATCTAGACCTGGAAAAGCTACGTCGGGCTACCTATTCTGCACAACTCCAAACAAGCTGAAACTTTACGGAGACCTTTTATGGAACATATGAGGAATATTAGAGCCAATAAGTACCAGAGGGGGCCCACCGGGTGGGCACAACCCACTTGGGCGCGCTAGGGAGCCCAAGCGCGCCCTGGTGGGTTGTGCTCTCCTCGGCCCACCTCCGATGCCCATATTCTGGTATATAACCATTTTGACCTAGAAAAAATAAGGAGAGGACTTTCGGGACAGAGCGCCGCTGTCTCGAGGTGGAACTTGGGCATGAGTACTTTTGCCCTCCGGCGGTTCGATTCCGCTGGGGGAACTTCCCTCCCAGAGGGGGAAATCATCGTCATCATCATCACCAACAACTCTACCATCTTGGGGAGGGCAATCACCATCAACATATTCAACAGCACCATCTCATCTCAAACCCTAGTTCATCTCTTGTGTTCAATCTTTGTACTGGAACTATAGATTGGTGCTTGTGGGTGACTAGTAGTGTTGATTACATCTTGTAGTTGATTACTATATGGTTTATTTGGTGGAAGATTATATGTTCAGATCCAATATGCTATTTAATAACCCTCTGATCTTGAGCATGATTATCATTTGTGAGTAGTTACTTTTTTTCTTGAGGTCACGGGAGAAATCATGTTGCAACTAATCATGTGAACTTGATATGTGTTCGATATTTTGATAGTATGTATGTTATGATTCCCTTAGTGGTGTCATGTGAATGTCGACTACATGACACTTCACCATATTTGGGCCTAAGGGAATGCATTGCGGAGTAGTTATTAGATGATGGGTTGCGAGAGTGACAGAAGCTTAAACCCTAGTTTATGCGCTATTCTGTAAGGGACCTATTGGATCCAAAAGTTTAATGCTATGGTTAGAATTTATTCTTAATACTTTTCTCGTAGTTGCGGATGCTTGCGAGGGGGTTAGTCATAAGTAGGAGGTTTGTTCAAGTAAGAACAGAACCTAAGCACCGGTCCACCCAGATATCAAATTATCAAAGTAGCGAACACGAATTGAATCAACATGATGAAAGTGACTAGATGAAATTCCCGTGTACCCTCAAGAACACTTTGCTTACTATAAGAGACCGTTTTGGCATGTCCTTTGCCTCAAAAGGATTGTGCTATCTTGCTACACTTTTGTTACTGTTATCGTTACTTGCTCGTTACAAATTATCTTGCTATCAAACTACTCTGTTACTTACAATTTCAGCACTTGCAGACATTACCTTGCTGAAAACCACTTGTCATTTCCTTATGCTCCTTGTTGGATTCAACACTCTTACTTATCGAAAAGAGCTACAGTTGATCCCCTATACTTGTGGGTCATCAAGGCTATTTTCTGCGCCGTTGCCGGGGAGTGAAGCGCCTTTGGTAAGTGGAATTTGGAAAGGAAACATTTATATAGGGTGTTGAAGTTTACTGTCACTTGTTACTATGGAAAACAATCCTTTGAGGGGTTTGTTCGGGGTATCTTCACCTCGACCAGAACCACAATTAGCTACCCCTCAACCTACTGCACCTACTGAAAATATTGAATATGAAATTCCTTCGGGTATGATAGAACAACTGCTAGCTAATCCTTATGCAGGAGATGGAACCGAACATCCTGATATGCACTTGATATATGTGGAACAAATTTGTGGATTGTTTAAGCTTGCAGGTTTACCCGGAGGTGAAGTTAAGAAGAAGGTTTTCCCTTTATCTTTGAATGGAAAAGAATTGGCATGGTATAGCCTATGCGATGATATTGGATCTTGGAATTGGAATTGCTTGAAATTGGAGTTTGACCAAAAAAATTATCCTATGTATCTAGTTCATCGTGATCGGAATTACGTATATAATTTTTGGCCTCATGAAGGATAAAGTATCGCTCTAGCTTGGGGGAGGCTTAAGTCAATGTTATATTCATGCCCCAATCATGAGCTCTCAAGAGAAATTATTATCTAGAATTTTTATGCTCGGCTTTCTCATAATTAGCGATCCATGCTTGATACTTCTTGTGTTGGTTCTTTTATGAAGAAGACCATTGAATTCTGGTGGGATCTTTTGCAAAGAATTAAACGAAACTTTGAAGATTGGGAACTTGAGAAGGTAAAGAGTTAGGTATTCAGCTTAAGTATGATTGTGTTAAATCTTTTATGAATACCGATGCTTTTCAAAAGTTTAGCACTAAATTTGGACTTGACTATGAGATAGTAGCCTCTTTTTGTGAATCATTTGCTACTCACGTTGATCTCCCTAAAGAGAAGTGGTTCAAATATCACCCACCTATTAAAGAAGAAATTAAAGAACCGGTACTAGCTAAAGAAGAAACTATTATTTATAATGTCGATCCAGTTGTGCCTACTGCTTACATTGAGAAAGCACCTTTCCCTGTTAGGATAAAGGAGCATGCTAAAGTTTGAACTGTGGTTAACAGAAGTTATATTAGAACACCACAACCTGATGAACAAATCAAAGTAGAACCAAATGTTGCTATGGTTAAGGATCTCCTGGAAGAAAATATAGATGGGCATGTTATTTACTTCTGTAATGAAGCTACTAGAATTGTCAAACCTGGTAAAACAGATAATAATAGACCCGTTGTTAGCATGCCCGTTGTCTCAGTTAAAATAGGAGATCACTGTTATCATGGTTTATGCAACATAGGTGCTAGCATGAGTGCTATTCATTTTACCTTATATCAAGAAATTATGAATGACATAACACCCGCAGAAATAGAAGCAATAGATGTTACTATTAAACTTGCCAATAGAGATACTATTTCACCAATTGGGATTGTTAGAGATGTTGAAGTCTTGTGTGGTAAAATCAAATACCCTACTGATTTTCATGTTCTTGGTTCCCCACAAGATGACTTCTGCCCCATTATCTTTGGTAGACCTTTCTTGAACACCGTCAATGCTAAAATAGATTGCAAGAAACCAACTGTCGGTGTCAGCCTTGGTCATGAGTCTCATGAATTTAATTTTTCCAAGTTTAGTAGAAAACCTCATAAAAATAATTGCCTAGTGAGGATGAAATAATTGGTCTTGCTTCTATTGTTGTGCCTCCTACTGATCCACTAGAACAATATTTGCTAGACCATGAAAATGATTTACATATGCATGAAAGAAATGAAATAGATGAGATTTTCTTTGAACAACGTCCTCTGCTTAAACACAATTTGCCTATTGAAACTCTAGGAGGTCCTCCTCCACCTACAGGTGATCCTATGTTTGAAATAAAACAATTGCCAGACACTTTGAAATATGCTTATCTTGATAAAAAGAAGATATATCATGTTATTATTAGTGCTAACCTTTCAGAACATGAAGAAGAAAGATCATTGAAAGTTCTAAGGAAGCACCGAGCTGCTATTGGATATACTCTTCATGATTTAAAGGGCATTAATCCCACTCTATGTCAGCGCAAAATTAATATGGAACTGGATGCAAAACCCGTTGTTGATCACCAACGTCGGTTAAATCCGAAGATGAAGGAAGTGGTAAGAACGGAAATATTAAACTTCTGGAAGCAGGTATAATCTATCCTATAGCTGATAGTAGATGGGTAATTCCTGTTCATTGTGTCCCTAAGAAAGGAGGTATTATTGTTGTTCCTAATGATAAAAATGAACTTATTCCACAAACAATTGTCACAGGCTATAGAATGGTAATTTATTTTAGAAAATTAAACAAAGCAAATAGAAAAGATCATTACCCTCTGCCTTTTATTGATCAAATGCTAGAAAGATTATCTAAGCACACACATTTTTGCTGCTTTGATGGATACTCTGTTTTTTCACAAATACCTGTTTCTCAACCTGATCAAGAAAAACCACTTTCACTTGCCCCTTTGGAATTTATGCTTATAGACGTATGCCTTTTGGTTTATGCAATGCACCTGCTACCTTTCAAAGATGTATGACTGCTATATTCTCTAACTTTTGTGAAAAGATTGTAGAGGTTTTCGTGGATGACTTCTTTGTTTATGGGAAGTCTTTTGATGATTGTTTAAGAAATATTGATCGAGTTTTGCAGAGATGCGAGCAAACAAATCTTGTCTTGAATTGGGAGAAGTGCACTTTATGTTTAATGAAGGTATTGTTTTGGGCCATAAAATTTCTGAAATAGGTATTGTAGTGGACAAAGCTAAGGTTCATGCAATTGATAAAATGCCATGTCCCAAAGATATAAAAGGTATTCGTAGTTTCTTAGGTCATGTTGGTTTCTATAGGAGATTTATCAAAGACTTTTCTAAAATTTCTAGGCCCCTCACAAATCTTTTGCAAAAGGATGTTCCTTTCGTTTTTTATGATGATTGTTTAGAAGCCTTTGAAACACTCAAGAAAGCCTTAATTTCTGGACCTATTGTTCAACCACCTGACTGGAACTTAACTTTTCAAATTATGTGTGATGCTAGTGATTATGATGTTGGTGTTGTTCTAGGACAAAGAGTTGATAAGAAACTGAATGTTATTCCTTATGCTAGTAAAACTCTAGACAGTGATCAACGAAATTATGCCACTACTTAAAAAGAATTCCTAGCAGTGGTGTTTGCTTGTGATAAATTTAGATCTTACATTGTTGATTCAAATTGTTCACACCGATCATGCTGCTATAAAATATCTCATGGGAAAGAAAGATGCTAAACCTAGATTTATTCGATGGGTTCTCTTGCTACAAGAATTTGATTTACATATCACTGATAGAAAAGGAGCTGAGAACCCCGTAGCTGATAACTTGTCTAGGCTTGAAAATGTGCTTGATGACCCACTACCTATTGATGATAGTTTTCCTGATGAGCAGTTAGCTGCAATAAATGTTTCTAGTAACACTCCTTGGTATGCTGACTATGCTAATTACATTGTTGTTAAATATTTACCACCTAGCTTTACATACCAACAAAAGAAAAAAATTTCTTTTGTGATTTAAGACACTACTTTTGGGATGACCCACATCTTTATAAAGAAGGAGTAGATGGTATTATTAGACGTTGTGTACCTGAGCATGAACAGGTACAAATCCTACGGAAATGTCACTCCGAAGCTTATGGAGGGCATCATGCTGGAGACAGAACTGCTCGTAAGGTATTGCAGTCCAGATTTTATTGGCCTACTCTCTTCAAGGATGCCCGTAAGTTTGTCTTATCTTGTGATGAATGTCAAAGAATAGGTAATATCGGTAAGCGTCAAGAAATGCCTATGAATTATTCACTTTCTATTGAACCATTTGATGTTTGGGGATTTGAATACATTGGACCTTTTCCTTCCTCTAATGGGTATACACATATTTTGGTTGATGTTGATTATGCTATTAGATGGGTAGAAGCTAGTCCAACTAGTAGTGTTGATCAAAAAACCTCTATTAAAATGCTTAAGGAAGTTATTTTCCCAAGGTTTGGGTCCCTAGATATTTAATGACTGATGGTGGTTCACACTTTATTCATGGTGCTTTTCCTAAAATGCTTGCCAAGTATGATGTTAACCATAGAATTGCATCACCTTATCATCCTCAGTCTAGTGGTCAAGTTGAACTTAGCAATAGAGAAATAAAATTAATTTTGCAAAAGACTGTTAATAGGTCCCGGAGGAATTGGTCTAAGAAATTAGATGATGCACTTTGGGCTTATAGAACAACATATAAAAATCCTATGGGTATGTCTCCTTACAAAATGGTTTATGGAAAAGCTTGTCATTTACCTCTTGAGTTAGAACATAAAGCATATTAGGAAATCAAAGAACTCAACTATGATTTCAAACTTGCCAGTGAAAGAGATTATTTGAATGGAGAACCCAAGCTTATGAAAATGCCAAGTTATTTAAAGAAAAAGTTAAAAGATGGCATGATAAAAGAATCCAAAAGCGTGAGTTTAAAGTTGGAAATATGTTCTTTTGTACAACACTCGTTTCAGATTCTTTGCAGGAAAACTCCTCTCCAAATGGGAAGGACTCTACGTTATCGAGGAGGTTTATCGGTCTGAAGCTATCAAAATAAATAATGCCGAAGATACTTAACCTGAAGGTTGTTAATGGGCAGTGAATAAAATATTATCTCAGGTACGCCCATTAATGTTGAAAGTAATATTATCCAAACAATGACACCGGAAGAACACATAAAAGAGTCCTTCCGGAACACTCCAGAATTGTGAAGAAGAGCAGGTACGTGATACGGTAGGTAAACGGACTCCGAAAAATCCGCAAAAATATTTTTTGTTAGTTTTGGAATATTTCGAAAATTAGGAAAATTAGAAGCAAGCAGGAAGGTCACCCTGGTGGGCACAAGACACCAGGGCGCGCCTGACTTGCCACGCGTCGGGCGCGCCCAGGTGGGTTGTGCCCACCTCGGGTACCTTCCGGACTCCGCATTTCTGCCGTTTGCTTGTTTCCCAAGATAAAAAATCTTTATATACCCCCCAAAACCATTAACCACCGTATCGCGGAGAAATCTTCGGTTCTCCTTTCTTGCTGTTTTTAGTTTGATCTGTTAAGCCAAGCATCATGTCTTCTTCCTCCTCCAACAACGTAGAAGAGGATGCTTGGTTGATGAAGATCGAGCTGAAGAGAGAAGAGCCCGTAGAAGCCATCAAGGGAGACGGGAGCAAGGAGACTACCGTAGATCAACCCCCGGTGGTCGAGCAAGCACTGCCAGCCGAGGAAGAAGAAGAAGATATCCTTGAACCTTACTATGCTCATCTTACTCCTACTGAGGTTGAAGCCTTTCACATCATTGAAACGGTTCGTGTGCAAAATAAATATCTCACTCGTGAAAATATTTTGCATCAAGAGCACATCATCTTCCTCCGGAGCGTCATACGTTGATTGGAGAATCTCTTGATCCTGAAGGACTGGATCGCCTCTACTTCATCACCACCACCATCTTCTTCATCACCAAAAGAAAATTGAGTATCAGGTATGGGCACTCCCCTTGGTTTCCGCCAAGCTTGGGGGAGGTGCCCCAGTATCGTATCATCCCCACTATATTTTGCCTTTACTAATTTTAGTTCTATCTTTTGCTTTAGATGAATAAAAGTTTAGTTTGATCCTTTCTTTTCAAGAGTTTGCTTAGTGATCTATCCTTGTAATCATGTGTGAGATATATAATAAAGTTTAGTTTGAGTTTTTGCTTTCTTTACTTTCATGTTGCAATAAAAAGAAAGGAAATAAATGAAAAAGATCATATGCTAATCTTATGCTAGGTGATGGCACCACATAATGAAAAGTATAAGTAGAAAATTTCTCTAGGAACATATCAAAAATAAAACAGGGGAGCTAAACGCGAGCTATTGATCTACAACACAGATATGCAAATACTATCAGGACTAAGTTCATGATAAATTAAAGTTCAATTAATCATATTACTTAAGAACTCCCACTTAGATAGACATCCCTCTAGTCATCTAAATGATCACGTGATCCAAATCAACTAAACCATGTCCGATCATCACGTGAGATGGAGTAGTTTTCAATGGTGAACATCACTATGTTGATCATATCTGCTATATGATTCACGCTCGACCTTTCGGTCTCCAGTGTTCCGAGGCCATATCTGCATATGCTAGGCTCGTCAAGTTTAACCCGAGTTCTGCGTGTGCAAAACTGGCTTGCACCCGTTGTATGTGAACGTAGAGCTTATCACACCCGATCATCACGTGGTGTCTCAGCATGAAGAACTGTCGCAACGGTGCATACTCAGGGAGAACACTTATACCTTGAAATTTAGTGAGAGATCATCTTATAATGCTACCGCCGAACTAAGCAAAATAGATGCATAAAGGATAAACATCACATGCAATCAATATAAGTGATATGATATGGCCATCATCATCTTGTGCCTTTGATCTCCATCTCCAAAGCACCGTCATGATCACCATCATCACCGATGCGACACCTTGATCTCCATCGTAGCATCGTTGTCGTCTTGCCAACTATTGCTTCTATGACTATCGCTACCGCTTAGTGATAAAGTAAAGCAATTACATGGCGATTGCATTTCATACAATAAAGCGACAACCATATGGCTCCTGCCAGTTGCCGATAACTCCGTTACAAAACATGATCATCTCATACAATAAAATTTAGCATCATGTCTTGACCATATCGCATCACAACATGCCCTGCAAAAACAAGTTAGACGTCCTCTACTATTGTTGTTGCAACTTTTACGTGGCTGCTACGGGCTGAGCAAGAACCGTTCTTACCTACGCATCAAAACCACAACGATTTTTCGTCAAGTATGTGCTGTTTTAACCTTCAACAAGGATCGGGCGTAGCCACACTCGATTCAACTAAAGTTGGAGAAACTGACACCCACCAGCCACCTCTATGCGAAGCACGTCGGTAGAACCAGTCTCGCGTAAGCGTACGCGTAATGTCGGTCCGGGCCGCTTCATCCAACAATACTGTCGAATCAAAGTATGACATGCTGGTAAGCAGTATGACTATTATCGCCCACAACTCACTTGTGTTCTACTCGTGCATATAACATCTACGCATAAACCTGGCTCGGATGCCACTGTTGGGGAACGTAGTAATTTCAAAAAAAATCCTACGCACACGCAAGATCATGGTGATGCATAGCAACGAGAGGGGAGAGTGTGTCTACATACCCTCGTAGACCGAAAGCGGAAGCGTTTATCAACGCGGTTGATGTAGTCGTACACCTTCACGATCCGTCCCGATCAAGTACCAAACGTACGGCACCTCCGCGTTCAGCACACGTTCAGCTCGATGACACCCTCGCCTTCTTGATCTAGCAAGAGGGGTGAAGTAGTAGATGAGTTCCAGCAGCACGACGGCGTGGTGACAGTGTTGGTGAAGAACAATCTCCGCAGGGCTTCGCCTAAGCACTACGGAAACTATGACGGAGGATAAAGTAGAGGGGACGGGGTTGCCGGCACACGGCTTGGTGTTTCTTGATGTGTCTTGGGTGCTAGCCCTGCCCCTCTATTTATATGTTGAGCCTTGGAGTCGAAACTTGGAGTAAAAGCCTCCACAAAGTCGGTTTCACCCGAAAGGCAAGAGTCCTTCTCGGACTCCAGGGCCAGACGCCAGGGTTCCCGGCGTCTGGACCTAGACGCCAGGGACCCTGGCGTCTGGCCCCTGGACTTTGCAAAACTTCCTTTTGCGCTTTCCAAAAACCTTGTGGGCTTTCCCCTTTGGCCCAAATAAAGTGTTCTCTTACCCAAACATTTCGGGAAACATCCGGAACCCCTTCCAGTTAATTCCGGAACCCTTCCGAAGACTAAACACTATTATCCCATATATGGAACTTTATCTCCGGACCATTCCGGAGTTCCTCGTCATGTCTGTGATCTCATCCGGGACACTGAACAACATTCGGTCACCAACATACATAACTCATATAATACTATATCGTCAATGAATGTTTAAGCGTGCGGACCATACGGGTTCGAGAACTGTGTAGACATGACCGAGACACCTCTCTGGTCAATAACTAATAGCGGAACCTGGATGCCCATATTGGCTCCTACATATTCTACAAAGATCTTTATCGGTCGAACCGCATAACAGCATACGTTGTTCCCTTTGTTATCGGTATGTTACTTGCCCGAGATTCGATCATCGGTATCTCAATACCTAGTTCAATCTTGTTACCGGCAAGTCTCTTTACTCGTTCCGTAATGCATCATCCCACAACTAACTCATTAGTCACATTGCTTGCAAGGCTTATAGTGATGTGCATTACCTAGAGGGCCCAGAGATACCTCTCCGACAATCGGAGTGACAAATCCTAATCTCGATCTATGCCAACTCAAAAAGTACCATCGGGGACACCTGTAGAGCACCTTTATAATCACCCAGTTACGTTGTGACGTTTGGTAGCACACAAAGTGTTCCTCCGGTATCCGGGAGTTGCATAATCTCATAGTCATAGGAACATGTATAAGTCATGAAGAAAGCAATAGCAATATACTAAACGATCAAGTGCTAAGCTAAAGGAATGGGTCAAGTCTTATCGGTCAAGTGCTCAATCCCACATATTCTACGAAGATCTTTATCGGTCAGATCGCATAACAACATACGTTGTTCCCTTTGTCATTGGTATGTTACTTGCCCGAGATTCGATCGTCGGTATCTCAATACCTAGTTCAATCTCGTTACCGGCAAGTCTCTTTACTCGTTCCGTAATACATCATCTTGCAACAAACTATTTAGTTGCAATGCTTGCAAGGCTTAAGTGGTGTGCATTACCGAGAGGGCCCAGAGATACCTCTCCGACAATCGGAGTGACAAATCCTAATCTTGAAATACGCCAACCCAACAAGTACCTTCGGAGACACCTGTAGAGCACCTTTATAATCACCCAGTTACGTTGTGACGTTTGGTAGCACACAAAGTGTTCCTCCGGTAAACGGGAGTTGCATAATCTCATAGTCATAGGAACATGTATAAGTCATGAAGAAAGCAATAGCAACATACTAAACGATCGAGTGCTAAGCTAACGGAATGGGTCAAGTCAATCACATCATTCTCCTAATGATGTGATCCCGTTAATCAAATGACAACTCATGTCTATGGCTAGGAAACTTAACCATCTTTGATTCAACGAGCTAGTCAAGTAGAGCCATACTAGTGACACTCTATTTGTCTATGTATCCACACATGTACTAAGTTTCCGGTTAATACAGTTATAGCATGAATAATAAACATTTATCATGAAATAAGGAAATAAATAATAACTTTATTATTGCCTCTAGGGCATATTTCCTTCACAAAAACCCTTAAACCCAAATCTTATTTTCAAGAGTACACCATACCTACCTAGGGATTGAGCAAGATCCCTCAAGTTGTCATTGGTGCAATAAGGGAATAAATTTTGCATCTAAAAGTGTGAGATCATTTATTGTAAGAGAAAGTTGAGCATTGTACGAACTTGTGATGGTGAAGAATAGAAGTGACACACTGCATAATAAAGGTTACAATCACAAGGGGCAATACAACGTGATGTTCTTTTGCACTAAGGGGTTGAGCATATAAACAAATAAGCGCATGGCAACCTCTGCTTCCCTCTACGAAGGGCCTACCTTTTACTTTTATGTATTTACTTTTATGCAAGAGTCAAGTTTTTCTCTCTATTCCTTTTTATTTTTCTCCTTTGGCAAGCATCATGTGGTGAGGAAAGATCTAGGCACATATGTCCAGTTGAATATGGGTAGCATGAGTTATTATTGTTGACATCACCCTTGAGGTGAATACGTTGGGAGGTGAACTATAAGCCCCTATCTTTCTTTGTGTCCGGTTGAAACGTTTTGCTCATGTGTATATGGTGAGTGTTAGCAATCATAGAAGACTATATGATGGTTGAGTATGTGGACTTGCCTAAAGGCTCCGATACGTGACCCTTCCTGAAAACATGATGAATTGTAGTTGCAAAGTTGATTGAGAACATAGTTTGTTGGTTTTTAATAGAGTTTATGCTTTATACTTCGATAGTGTTATGAACCGTTACTTATTAATGAGAAGTCTATGATAAAAGTTTTATGTTTAAATTTGTTGTTGTTATAATAATCTACATGATGCTTCTATGTCCGTATTTTGTTTTTATCGACACCTCTCTCTCTAAGCATGTGGACATGTTTTTCGATTTTGGTTTTCGCTTGAGGACAAGCGAGGTCTAAGCTTGGGGGAGTTGATACGTCCATTTTGCATCATGTTTTCCTACTGCTATTTATGATGTTTTTATGCATAATAATGCTTTTTGGAGTAATTCTAATGCCTTTTCTCTCATAATTTGCAAGGTACACACAAAGATGGAGAATTCCGGCAGCTAGAAATCTGGACCTGGAAAAGCTACGTCAGGCTACCTATTCTGCACAACTCCAAACAAGCTGAAACTTTACGGAGAACTTTTATGGAATATATGAGGAATATTGGAGCCAATAAGTACAAGAGGGGGCCCACCAGGTGGGCATAACCCACCTGGGCGCGTCCTGGTGGGTTGTGCTCTCCTCGGCCCACCTCTGGTGCCCATCTTCTGGTATATAAGTCATTTTGACCTAGAAAAAATAAGGAGAGGACTTTCGGGACGGAGCGCCGCCGTCTCGAGGCGGAACTTGGGCAGGAGAACTTTTGCCCTCCGGCGGAGCGATTCCGCTGGGGGGACTTCCCTCCCGGAGGAGGAAATCATCGTCATCATCATCACCAACAACTCTCCCATCTTGGGGAGGGCAATCTCCATCAACATCTTCAACAACACCATGTCATATCAAACCCTCGTTCATCTCTTGTGTTCAATCTTTGTACTGGAACTATAGATTGGTGCTTGTGGGTGACTAGTAGTGTTTATTACATCTTGCAGTTGATTACTATATGGTTTATTTGGTGGAAGATTATATGTCCAGATCCAATATGCTATTTAATACCCCTCTGATCTTGAGCATGATTATCATTTGTGAGTACTTACTTTTGTTCTTGAGGTCACGGGAGAAATCATGCTGCAAGTAATCATGTGAACTTGATATGTGTTCGATATTTTGATAGTATGTATGTTGAGATTCCCTTAGTGGTGTCATGTGAACATCGACTACATGACACTTCACCATATTTTGGCCTAAGGGAATGAATTTTGGAGTAGTTATTGGATGATGGGTTGCGAGAGTGACAGAAATGCGTTATTCCGTAAGGGACCGATTGGATCCAAAAGTTTAATGTTATGGTTAGAATTTATTCTTAATACTTTTCTCGTAGTTGCGGATGCTTGTGCGGGGGTTAATCATAAGTAGGCCACATACTGTATCCATTGCTCATGTCTCCAAAGGGATTGAATCCATCAGTTGAAAATCCTAACACCAAGTTGTGAGTGTCTTTAGCAAATTCTCCATGTTTTCTGTCGAAGTACTTCCATGCATCGACATTAGCAGGATGCCTCTTTACATTAGCCTCTTGAACGCACTCTTCCTTGTGCCACCGGGTGTGCTCTGATATTTCCCTCGAAGAGAAAAAAATCTTTGTAGCCATGGGATTATCGAAAAGTATCGAAGGATCTGTTGGGGAACGTAGTAATTTCAAAAAAATTCCTATGCACACGCAAGATCATGGTGATGCATAGCAACGAGAGGGGAGAGTGTTGTCTATGTACCCTCGTAGACCGAAAGCGGAAGCGTTTATCAACGCGGTTGATGTAGTCGTACACATTCATGATCCGTCCCGATCAAGTACCGAATGTACGGCACCTCAGCGTTCAGCACACGTTCAGCTCGATGACGTCCTCGCCTTCTTGATCCAGCAAGAGGGGCGAAGTAGTAGATGAGTTCCGGCAGCACGACGGCGTGGTGACCGTGTTGGTGAAGAACAATCTCCGCAGGGCTTCGCCTAAGCACTATGAAAACTATGACAGAGGATAAACTAGAGAGGACGGGGTTGCCGACACACGGCTTGGTGTTTCTTGATGTGTCTTGGGTGCTAGCCCTACCCCTCTATTTATATGTTGACCTTGGGGTCGAAACTTGGAGTAAAAGCCTCCACAAAGTCGGTTTCACCCGAAAGGCAAGAGTCCTTCTCGGACTCCAGGGCCAGACGCCAGGGTTCCCGGCGTCTGGACCCAGACGACAGGGACCCTGGCGTCTGGCCCCTGGACTCCGCAAAACTTCCTTTTGCGCTTTCCACAAACCTTGTGGGCTTTCCCCTTTGGCCCAAATAAAGTGTTCTCGTACCCAAACATTTCGGTAAACATCCGGAACCCCTTCCGGTGAATTCCGGAACCCTTCTGGAGACCAAACACTATTATCCCATATATTTCGATAAACATCCGGAACCCTTTCCGGTGAATTCCGAAACCCTTCCGGAGACCAAACACTATTATCCCATATATCAAACTTTATCTCCGGACCATTCCGGAGTTCCTCGTCATGTCCGTGATCTTATCCGGAACTCCGAACAACATTCGGTTACCAACATACATAACTCATAAATACTATATCGTCAACGAACGTTAAGCGTGCGGACCCTACGGGTTCGAGAACTATGTAGACATGACCGAGACACTTCTCTGGTCAATAACCAATAGCGGAACCTGGATGCCCATATTGGCTCCTACATATTCTACGAAGATCTTTATCGGTCGAACCGCATAACAACATACGTTGTTCCCTTTGTCATCGGTATGTTACTTGTCCGAGATTCGATCGTCGGTATCTCAATACCTAGTTCAATCTCGTTACCGGCAAGTCTCTTTACTCGTTCTGTAATGCATCATCCTGCAACTAACTCATTAGTTACATTGCTTGCAAGGCTTATAGTGATGTGCATTACCGAGAGGGCCCAGAGATACCTCTCCGACAATCGGAGTGACAAATCCTAATCTCGATCTATGCCAACTCAACAAGTACCATCGGAGACACCTGTAGAGCACCTTTATAATCACCCAGTTACGTTGTGACGTTTGGTAGCACACAAAGTGTTCCTCCGGTATTCGGGAGTTGCATAATCTCATAGTCATAGGAACATGTATAAGTCAAGAAGAAAGCAATAGCAATATACTAAACAATCAAATGCTAAGCTAACGGAATGGGTCAAGTCAATCACATCATTCTCTAATTATGTGATCCCGTTTAATCAAATGACAACTCATGTCTATGGTTAGGAAACATAACCATCTTTGATTGAACGAGCTAGTCAAGTAGATGCATAGTGACACTCTGTTTGTCTATATATTCGCACATGTACTAAGTTTCCGGTTAATACAATTCTAGCATGTATAATAAACATTTATCATGAAATAAGGAAATAAATAGTAACTTTATTATTGCCTCTAGGGCATATTTCCTTCAGGATCTTCTAAGGAACCTTTTTCTTCCCATCGACGTGTCTCCACCTTGATGTACCGCAGTGGGGACAGTGAGTACTGTTGGCATATTCTCCCCAATACAAAATGCAGTCATACTGGCATACATGAATTGTCCGTTATCGAAGACATTGATCAAAAAGAGCTCTTTTAGCATCAGTGTAAGATTCCAGAAAGTCCACCTCAAGCAAACCAAGATTCAACGACTGGAAAAGCATATGAATGTCTTGTTGGTCATACGTGTATATGTTTTGATATCAAGCACCATGATAATGAACGCCATCCGTGTCATAGTGTCACATCCCTTGTGAAGGGGTTTCATCGCTTCTTTGTTGAGCTTCTTAAAAATGTCAAACCCAACAAATGCATCTTCTTTATTTCCAGTCGTGCTACCCATGTCATCCACTAGATCTCCCAGCATATCGTACATAGATTGTTGGTACAACTCAAAATCATCAAAGTCGTCAGATTCATGACCATCATCATTGGCAGTACAACTTCTTCCACCCATGTCCCCTGATTCCCCCTGATAGATCCACCTCATATAGGTCCTGATCATACCAGTGACATTTATGTGACATATTGAAAGGATCGAGAAGAGGTGTCTAGAGGGGGGTGAATAGACTCTTAGTAAGAAAAGTTGCAGTTTTTAAGTTCTTTAAGTTGAAGAGGAGTTTTAGCATAAGTTTAAAAATTCACAATACATATCAAGCAAGCATGGCAAGAGTATATGAGCAGCGGAAAGTAGAGCATGCAAGTTGCAAGAATGTAAAGGGATGGGATTGCAGTGCGCAAACACAATTGGAGACACGGAGATTTTTGGCGTGGTTCCGATAGGTGGTGCTATCGTACATCCACGTTGATGGAGACTTCAGCCCATGAAGGGTAACGGTTGCGCGAGTCCACGAAGGGCTCCACCCACGAAGGGTCCATGAAGAAGCAACTTTGTCTATCCCACCATGGCCATCGCCCACGAAGGACTTGCCTCACTAGGGTAGATCTTCACGAAGTAGGCGATCTCCTTGCCCGTACAAACTCCTTGGTTCAACTCCACAATCTTGACAGAGGCTCCCAAGTGACACCTAACCAATCTCGGAGACACGACTCCCCAAAAGGTAATAGATGGTGTGTTGATGATGAACTCCTTGCTCTTGTGCTTCAAATGATAGTCTCCCCAACACTCAACTCTCTCACACAGATTTGGATTTGGCGGAAAGATGATTTGAGTGGAAAGCAACTTGGAGAAGGCTAGAGATCAAGATTTATGTGGTTGGAGTGGGATATCTTAACCTCAACACATGAGTAGGTGGTTCTCTGTCAGAAAATGTATGATGGAAGTGTAGGCATGTTCTGATGGCTCTCATCACGAATGAAGAGTGGGTGGAGGGGCATTTATAGCCTCCACACAAAATCTAACCGTTACACACAAATCACCAAACTCGGTGGGACCGAATAATGAAACTCAGTCAGATCGATTTAGTTCAAAATGTGAACGTTAGGATTTTCGGTGGGACCGACATGTCAACTCGGTGAGACCGATTTCATTAGGGTTAGGGCATAACGTAATCTCGGTGAGACCGATTACACAAACTCGGTGGGACCGAGTTTGGTAATAAGCTAACCAGAGAGTTGGTCAGGCAAACTCGGTGGGACCGATTCGCTCATCTCGGTGAGACCGAAACGTTATGAGAGGGGAAACAGAGAGTTTGCATTGCAAACTCAGTGGGACCGATTGCTCATCTCGGTTGGACCGAAACATTACGAAGGGAAACAGAGGGTTTGCAATCCCATCTCGGTGAGATCGAGATCCCTATCGGTGGGACCGAAATGACTAGGGTTTCCTATCAGTGGGACCGAAATGACTAGGGTTTTGTTGCAGTGGCTATGTCAACTGAACTCGGTGGCGCCGGATAGAAAATTTTGGTGGGGCCGATGTGAGAAAGTGGTTGAGGGTTTTGGAGCATGCCACTAAGCATTTTGAGCAAGCAAGCCATTAAGCACCACCTCATCCCCTTTTAATAGTATTGGCTTTTCCTATGGACTCAATGTGATCTTGGATCACTAAAAGGTAAAATGTAGAGTCTTGAGCTTTTGAGCTTGAGCCAATCCTTTGTGTCCTTAGTATCTTGAAGGGGTTCCACATCCTCTTGTCCACGCCACTCCATTTGTTGATCTTGTCTGAAATACACTAGATGAAAACATTAGTCGAACAAGAGATATGTTGACATTAATTACCAAAACCACCCAGGGAGCACTTGTGCTTTCACATATGACAACATCAATAGTTTCACAGATCCCATCATGGCACTTTTTGCATGGGCACAACATATCTTTGGCCCCGTTGTTGTGAGTAATATGTCTCCAACGTATCTATAATTTATGAAGTATTCATGCCATGTTTACAACAATTTTATATGGTTTTGGTATCATTTGAATGGAACTAACCCAGACTGATGTTGTTTTCAGCTAAACTACTGTGGTGTTGTTTTTTGTGCAAAAATAAAAGTTCTCCAAATGCACCGAAACTTTTTTGGAACAAAAGAGGCACTAGAAGCTTTGTGGGAGGACTAGAAGGTGAAGGAGGTGGCCACTACCCACCAGGGCGCGCCAGGGGCCTTGGTCATGGGCTGGTGGGTAGTGGGCACCCTGTGGCCCATCTTAGTGTGAGACCGACGCCAAAAAATCCTGTAAATAGAGAAACCACCAGAAATAACCCTAGAACTCCGACTCCGCTGTCGCACGCCTCTGTACCTTCAAAATACCATCTGGAGCCCTATTCCGGCACCCTGTCGGAGGAGGAAATCATCACCGGAGGCCATCTTCATCATCCCGACGGCCACCATGATGAGGAGGGAGTAGTTCACCCTCGAGGCTAGGGGTATGTACAAGTAGCTATGTGTTTGATTTCTCCCTCTCGTATTCTTGATTTGGCACGATCTTGATGTACCACGAGCTTTGTTAATATAGTTGGATCATATGGTATTTTCCCCTCACTATCTTGTTGTGATGAATTGAGTTTTACCTTTGAGGTTTCACTATTATCGGATTTGAGAACACTTGATGTATGTCTTGCATATGGATACCCGTGGTGACAATGGGGTGTTCTATTGATTCACTTGATGTATGTTTTGGCACTCAACTCGCGGATTCCCGAGGTGACATTGGGGTAATCTACGCATAGGGGTTGATGCACGTTTTGTCCTACTTTCTCCAGCAGAAATCTTGGGGCACTCTTTGAAGTTCTTTGTGTTGGATTGAATATTATGAATCTGAAGTTGTTTGATGCATATCGTATAATCAACTCACGGATACTTGTGGTGACATTGGAGTATCTAGGTGAAATTAGAGTTGGTTGATGTGTATCATATGGTGTTATTTCAGTACGAACTCTAGGGCTGTTTGTGACACTTATAGGAATAGCTCAATAGATTGATGGGAAAGGATTACTTTGAGGTGGTTTCATACCCTACAAACAATTTCATCTTATGTTCTCCGCTAGATAAGAACTTTGGAGTGACTCATTGTCGCACGTTGAGGGATTGACATATGATTCAATTATGTTAGCATTGTTGAGAGATTGCACTACTGAAAGTATGAACCCTAGGCCTTGTTTTTAAGCATTGAAATGCCATTTGTGCTCCGTTTTATCACCTGCTACCTTGCTGTTTTTTTATTTTCAAATTACAAAAACCTATGTCTACCATCCATTACACTTGTATCACCATCTCTCCGCCGAACTAGTGCACCTATACATTTGCCATTGTATTTGGTGTATTGGGGACACAAGATATTTCTTGTATTTGATTGCAGGGTTGTCTAAGAGAGACCATCTTCATCCTATGCCTCCCACGGATTGATAAATATTAGGTAATCCACTTGAGGGAAAATTGCTATTATCCTACAAAACTCCGCGCTTGGAGGACCAACACGAGTCTATAAGAATAAGTTGTGTAGTAGCAATCAGTGAGCAAGCATGAATTCCATAAATTGATTCATGCCAGCCATGTATGGTGGCGTCAGCACCGTTCCATGAGTAATCCAACTACGATCCCTTGCATGTACAACATGAAAAGTAAATAGAACGCACCTGATATTTACTATGATGTTTTTCAGTAAACAGGTCTCACCTGAAATCGCCCCTGTTTCACGCTAACGCAGTCATGCGTAACTTCGCCCTTCAACTGTGGCACATGGCCTTGTTTGTACCCTCGCGGCAGCGTTCACCTCATTGTAACATTGTAGCCGTGTTCAGCTCAGTGTGCCGGCCACTTGACTCGCCGGGGGCATGTTATGAGCAGAGGGCACTAAGCCGACGATCCCAATTCCCTTTCTTAGGAGGGAACAAGACGATCCCAATTCCAAGTTCCCGCTATTATGTTATGTGTTCCCACTAAATGAGTTAGCGGAAAAACAATTACTTGTTATTTTTCTATTTACATATACAGAAAAATGATCCACCAACATTAACTATGACACTGAGACTCGTCGCACAAAATGGGCATACCTAACAACGGCCCAATACATTGCCAAAAATCAGTCCTGAACATCGCCAAAGTTGCAGAGGGCGCTGCCCTCGGGGGGGGGGGCTCGTGACGGTGGACTGTCAGGAAAAGTGATCTTTGGCGCCGTTTCATGTTTAGTCACCAAGGTTTTTGTAATTGGATAGAGCAAAAAATTTAGTGGTCTTGCTAGCTGCACAACACAAAATAAAGATAACGTGGTAGATAGTATTTTTGTATTTTCGAAATTAAAT
This sequence comes from Aegilops tauschii subsp. strangulata, assembly GCF_002575655.3. Lineage (NCBI taxonomy): Eukaryota > Viridiplantae > Streptophyta > Magnoliopsida > Poales > Poaceae > Aegilops > Aegilops tauschii. The sequence goes on from NC_053037.3 coordinate 397,178,624, forward strand.
AAATCTAAAATAAAAGTGCATTTAAAATTTGTTGGAAGTTGTTTTTTATGCTAGAAACTGAACAGGGGTTCATAGGTGCACCAACTGTAACTCTCCTATACATAAAAATCCGATAATTACCAATGTCATGTGAGAAAGTGCACAATGAAATATTTCATGCTCATACCGAACATATGAGATGTGTTGATATTCTATAGATAGTACGTCCAAATTCTATATACCGAGACCCTCCCTGCATCTATAGCTAAAAATCTGCTTGTAAATGAAGATTCTCTCTGTACCATCCAAACTTTAAACGTAAACACATGAAATTGCAATAAGCAAGATGACATAATGTTGTTTATATGGCTCATTGTAGCCCTCATATAGATAGTTATTGTCACTTGCAATAATATTCACTTTCTCTTACTTTGGTATATTACTTGCAAGATTGAGCCTAGCTAATGCACACCCTCCCTACTGATTACCCATCTAAAATGGCCAATATTAGATATGCAATCAATGATTAACATGCATCTATAATTCAAACATAATGGCCTCTATAAATCTGAACATAAGAAATAATTCATCACATGATCAACATCACTAGTATAGTATTCACCGATTAACCACAATCATGTACGACAATACATATGGCTATTGGAGTAAACTACGAAGTGGAGAGATTACATCTTGTATACTAGCATTAACCTGTAGTTTGAGGCTGGACTACTCCCAACTCATCCTGAAGAGTCAAAATCGATGTTGGTGATGAAAAGGATGAATTACCCCTCCGACACAGTACTAGATCATGGAAGTAGATGAAGATCTCCTCACAACGTGAAGTGGTGACGTTGAAAAAATGAGAAGATTGGGGGTATATAAAGCCATCAAGCACCGGAGGTAGCCGAGGGGAGCCATAGGGGCATAGCCGGCCTAGGCGCGCTAGGGCCTGTATAGGCGCCCCATGGGCCTCTTTAGATGAGGGCCTTGGCCCATTGGTCCTTTGGTGTTTCCAAACTTCCTCCCACATTTTCTTGGAATTTTTCGAGGACTTTGGTATTTTATTTTCCTAAAATAAAAAAAACAGGATTTGGCACTGAATTAATAGGTTAGTACCTCAAAATGCTTTCAAAACATTGAATTATTAAATATAATAGGCATGTAACCTACAAAAATTATAGATACATTGGACAAGTCACCTATATAACTAAAACTTAGACCAATCTGAAAAATAGCCCGAGCTGATTAGACCTCTCCTATTTCTTTTTCTCTTCTTTGTTCCTCTCCTCCTCTCTTTATGTCTTCCTCTCTTCATCTCTTCTTTCTTCCTCTCTTTTCTGTACTCTCTTATGAACTAAACCTACCTAAATCAACTAGAACAAATTAACTAAATTAACCTAACTATGAAATTAAAAATAGGGGAAAGAAGGGTAATTAGGAGCTCACTAGAGAGGGGCAGGGGAGAACTGGTCGGGAGGGGTGGCCGATGGCGCGGGAGGTGAGGGGACGACAAATGGGGCAAGGTGGGGAGGGGTCGAGGCAATGCGTATGTGGGGAGGGCTACAGCAAGGTTGGTGGTGAGGGAGTCCTGGATTAGGGGGTCCTCAGACTGTCGGACTATATACTTTGGCCGGACTGTTGGACTATGAAGATACAAGATTGAAGACTTCGTCCCGTGTCCAGGTGGGACTCTCCTTGGCGTGGAAGGCAAGCTTGGCAATTCAGATCTGTAGATCTCCTCCCTTGTAATCGACTCTGTGTAACCCTAGCCCCCTCCGGTGTCTATATAAACCGGAGGGTTTAGTCCGTAGGACAACAACAATCATAACCATAGGCCAGCTTCTAGGGTTTAGCCTCTACAATCTCGTGGTAGATCAACTCTTGTAATACTCATATCATCAAGATCAATCAAGCAGGAAGTAGGGTATTACCTCCATCGAGAGGGCCCGAACCTGGGTAAACATTGTGTCCCCCGCCTCCTGTTACCATCTGCCTTAGACGCACAGTTCGGGACCCCCTACCCGAGATCCGCCGGTTTTGAAACTGACATTGGTGCTTTCATTGAGAGTTCCACCGTGCCGTCGCGATAAAGGCTTGATGGCTCCTTCGATCATCGACAATGATGCAATCCAGGGCGAGGCTTTCCTCCCCGGACAGATCTTCGTATTCTGTGGCTTCGTACGGCGGGCCAACTCGCTTGGCCATCTGGAGCAGATCGAGAGCTACGCCCCTGGCCATCAGGTCAGGTTTGGAAACTTGAACTATACTGCCGACATCCGCGGAGACTTGATCTTCGACGGATTCGAGCCCATGTCAGGTGCGCCGCACAGTCACGACGAGCAGGACTTAGCTCTGTCGTCGGACAGTGTTCGGGAGATCGCACCTGCAGCTACTCTGGCCCTCAATCCGAAGCAGATCATGTCGTCCAAGGACGGGTGGATAGACCCCGCCACGGAGGCCGCGCACGCAGCAGCGATAGAGCCGAATACTGACTTCACCTCCTATGAGACCCGTGTTGCCGGACACTTGGATTCGTCCTCGGTCACGGGCTCTGAACCGCCTGCATCCGTGCCTATCGAATCTGATTGGGCACCGATCATGGAGTTTTCCTCCGCGGATATCTTTCAGCACTCACCACTGGGCGACGTGCTAAACTCATTAAGGTCTCTCTCCTTGTCAGGAGACCCTTGCCCGAACTATGTCTGGCTGGAGTGGGATGCGGACGACGAAGAAATTCGCTCCCCACCCACCACCCACTTAGTAGCCACTGTCGACGATTTAACCGACATGCTCGATTTCGGCTCCGAAGACATCGACGGTATGGACGACGATGCAGGAGACGAACAGGAACCACCACCCACAGGGCGCTGGACCGCCACCTCATCATATGATATATACATGGTGGACACCCCCAAAGAAGGCGATGGCGATAAGGCAACGGAGGATAATCCCTCCAAGAAGCAATCCAAGCACCGGCGTCAGCGGCGCCACTCTAAGTCCCGCCATAGCAAAAGCAGCGATACCGGCACAAGAGACAATAACGCTCCGGATAGTGCCGAAGACGAAGACAATCCCCTCTAGCCAGGCCTCGAGCGGGAGGATGGACAAGCTAGCCCTCAGGAACAGGCAGCGGACGGAGAATCAGAGGATGACAATTACATGCCTCTCTCCAAAGACGAGGTGAGCCTCGGCGACGAAGAATTTATCGTGCCTGAGGATCCCGTCGAACAGGAGCGCTTCAAGCGTCGGCTTATAGCCACAGCAAATAGCCTGAAGAAAAAGCAACAACAGCTTCGAGCTGATCAAGTTCTGCTAGCGGATAGATGGACTGAGGTCCTGGCGGTCGAGGAATATGAACTCGAGCGCCCAACCAAGAGTTACCCAAAGCGCAGGTTGCTACCCCAACTTGAGGAGGAAGCATTAAACCCCACACTACCAGCGTATGATGCGGCTGATCGGCCACCCCGTGGCCGAGACAGAATGGCATATCAACCCGAAGTCCAGCCCGCACCCCGTCGCCAGTAAAACAAAAACACGCAGGACCTGCGACACGTATTGGAAAACAAAGCAGGACATACAAGATCGATCTACGGATCACGGGGGCGTGCCCTAACGCGTGATGATCATCATCACGCCGGATATACTAAAAGCAAATCCGATCGGGCTGAATACAGCAGACAAGACTCGTATGAACTGCGTCGTGACATAGCCCGGTACATAGGTGCCGCACACCCCCTATGCTTCACTGATGAAGTAATGGATCACGAATCCCCAGAGGGATTTAAACCCGTGAACATTGAATCATATGACGGGACAACTGACCCCGCGGTATGTATTGAAGATTTCCTCCTCCACATCCACATGTCCCGCGGCGACGATCCACATGCCATCAAGTACCTCCCACTAAAACTCAAAGGACTGGCTCGGCATTGGCTGAATAGCTTGCCAGCAAACTCCATTGGCAGTTGGGAGAATCTGGAAGACGCATTCCTTGGCAACTTCCAGGGCACTTATGTGCGACCACCGGATGCTGATGACTTGAGTCACATAACCCGGCAGCCAGGGGAATCGGCCAGGACATTCTGGACCCGGTTCCTAACTAAAAAGAACCAAATTGTCGACTGTCCTGATGCAGAGGCCTTAGCGGCATTCAAGCATAACATCCGTGACGAGTGGCTCGCCCGGCACCTCGGCCAAGAGAAACCGAAGTCTATGGCAGCCCTCATGACACTCATGACCCGCTTTTGCACGGGCGAGGACAGCTGGCTAGCTCGCAGCAACAACACGTCAAGAAATCCTGGCGATTCAGATGCCAGAGATAGCAAAGGCAGACCAGGTCGCAACAGACACAAGCGCCGCAACAACGGCGACAACGCCGCAGACACGGCAGTCAATGCTGGATTCAGTGGCTCTAAATCCGGTCAGTGGAAAAAGCCGTTCAAAAGAAGCAATCCGGGCCCGTCCAGTTTGGACCGCATACTCGATCGCTCGTGTCAAATTCACAACACCCCCGATAAGCCAGCCAATCACTCCAACAGAGAATGCTGGGTGTTCAAGCAGGCCGGCAAGGTGAATGCCGAAAACAAGGAAAAGGGGCTGCATAGCGACGACGAGGAGGAGCCCCGGCCGCCGAACACAGGAGGATAGAAGAAGTTTCCTCCACAGGTGAAAACGGTGAACATGATATACGCAACCCATATTCCCAAGCGAGAACGGAAGCGTGCACTAAGGGACGTCTATGCAATGGAGCTAGTCCCCCCAAAGTTCAACCCATGGTCCTCTTGTCCGATCACTTTCGATCGCAGGGACCATCCCCACTAGTATCCGCCATGGCAGTTCTGCCGCATTGGTTCTTGATCCCATCATTGACGGATTTCACCTCACTCGAGTCCTTATGGACGGTGGCAGCAGCCTGAGCCTGCTTTATCAGGACACAGTGCGCAAAATGGGTATAGACCCCTCGAGGATCAAACCCACAAAAACCACCTTCAAGGGTGTCATACCAGGTGTAGAGGCCTGTTGCATGGGCTCAATCACACTGGAAGTGGTCTTCGGATCTCCGGACAACTTCCGAAGCAAGGAATTAATCTTCGATATCGTCCCCTTCTGTAGTGGCTATCACACACTACTCGGACGAACCGCATTTGCTAGATTCAATGCGGTACTGCATTATGCGTACCTCAAACTAAAAATGCCAGGACCTCGCGGAGTTATAACAGTTAATGGAAACACAAAACGCTCGCTCCGCATGGAGGAGCACACTGCAGCCCTCGCAGCGGAAGCACAAAGCAACCTTCTAAGGCCAACCGCCAATTCGGCAAAAAGGACCCCGGACACCTTCAAGCGAGTCTGGAGTAACCTGCAACAGGATCTCCAGGCACGTTCAGAGCTCGGATAGCAATTTGGCCTCCGTCATAGTCCCAGTCAAGCGGCGAAATTTGTGCCGCGCGTACATAACTACGCACTCAAGATACCATGGGCATAGGCGTAGGCACGGCAATGGCACGACCCACAATGCGGCTCAACCGCCCCAGGGCACGTATACCTTTATCATTTTTCTCTCTTTCAGGACCTTACTCTCTGGAAGACCTCTCCGCCAGTCTGATTGTTGACTCATTGCGGGAAGGAAATACCAAGGAAGCAAGACGCTCTGACGTACAAGGGATTCCCCAGGTAGTCTCTGATAACGATCGAATACCTGTTTTACATACCCATACGCAGCCAGCCCTTGGATAGGACATGTCAAATAGTCCTATTTTTTGCTTATTGCACTACTTGTATCCGTACGCTTTGACGTATTATTTAAATAACAATGCATAGCGTTAGCCTATTATTGCATTTCCTTTTTCCTTGTCTGCTTATTTACGACAAATTGCACCCGTACATTCTGGTACGACCAATGCGCCAAGGGCTTCAGTATACCCCATAACACGGCGTGAAAAGTACAAACACTTTTGACAGTGCGGCACCCCGAACTTATAGCATTATATGCATCAGCTCCGAATCATGTCTTGGGTCAATAGTTGGGTTTGCCCGGCTCCCATGTTTTGGTACCTTATGTTCCGCTACATCGGCTAAGGTAGCACTGGGAGAACTACTGCGATTGTGTCCCGGTTCTTCCGGACGAGCACCTTAGTAGAGAAAGCCGAAAACTGACTGCCATGATAAGGCAAGAGCTGGTCGCTGTTCGAGAGGTCTCAAGTCCTTAAAGACTTCTTCCGCTTCGGGCGAGGAGTCGGCCTTGTCCGACGTAGGCGTATATAGCGCCCCAAATTCGGCCTTCCGAATACTAGGGGCTTCGCCAAAATTTAAAATTGTAGACTTCTATGGCTAAGTGAGAGTGATAAAGCTTTATAGTCCGATCGCCTGGTTCGTTGTGCTGAACACCTCCTTCGAAGGACCCAAAATTGGGATAAAGAGTGCTCAGGTTTATCCCAAACACCTCAGTACTAGTTACATGGGGGCAGAAGCCGACGACTGGCCAACTCTCAGATTTTATAAACGGCCGCACATAAGGTAATATTTTAAATTAACAAGCGTTGCATAGCGCAGATGAACTCGTTTCATATTACAGGATCACATGAGTGCATTCATTCAAATATTACATCCTTAGCACATTCCTCCGCCACAAGGCGAGCACCCTTCAAGACACTGTCATAATACTTTTCGGGGTGGCGATGCTCCTTGCCCTCCTGCAGCCCTTCCTTCACCAGCTTTTCGGCGTCCAACTTCGCCCAGTGCACTTTCGCCCGGGCAAAGGCCCTGCGCGCACCCTCAATGCAGACGGACCACTTTATGACTTCAAATCGTGGGCAGGCATTCACAAGCTGCCTTACCAGACAGAAGTAGCTACCAGGCAGGGGCTCGCCAGGCCACATCCGGACTATAAGACCCCTCATGGCCTGTTCGGCCGCCTTGTGAAGCTCGACCAGTTGCTTCAACTGGTCGCTCAAGGGCATCGGATGTTCGGTCCCAGTATACTGAGACCAGAACAACCTCTCCGTCGAGCTCCCCTCCTCGGCCCGGTAGAACTCCGCGGCATCCGACACACTGCGGGGTAGATCTGCGAACGCTCCTGGAGAGCTCCGAACTCGGGTAAGTAAAAAAGATAGTTTCCTTCACATGCTTGCTTTGCATAATGAATGCCTTACCTGCCGCTATCTTCTTAACCGCCTCAATTTCCTGGAGGGCCTTTTGGGCTTCGGCCTTGGCATGTTGTGCGTTTTCGAGGGCCTTCGCAAGCTCGGACCCTTGCGTCTTAGAGTCAAGCTCCAGGGACTCGTGTTTCTTGACGAGAGCCTGGAGCTCTTGCTGCACCTCGCCTACTCGGGCCTCTTGCTTCTCTCGCTCGATGCACTCCTTGGCCGCTTTGTCTTTGGCCTCGGACAGCGCCTTCTTCAGGGCCGCCACTTCGGTCGTGGCCCCTAGCAAAATTCATGACGATCCTATTATTCCAAAACCAAATTTTTCTTTATCAATATTCAGACGGGGTGTCACTTACCTTTGTTCTCTTCGAGCTACCTCTTGGTAAGGCCGAGCTCTTTCTTGGACCGCTCAAGGTCCTGCTTCAGTGCGGCGACCTCCGCAGTACGAGCGGCGGCGGCCAGCAGTGAAGCCTGCTTATTCACATAGACACATTCTGATTAGACTCCTGCGATTATTATTTGATCCTCTATTCGGCATTTCTTCGCGAACACCAAACAAAGCATCAGGGGCTACTGTCTATGCTGTAACATTTTCTTATAATTTGATTACTTACCTCAAAGCCTGTTAGGAGGCTGGCACAGGCTTCAGTCAGTCCGCTCTTGGCGGACTGAACCTTCTTGACCATCGCACTCATAATAGTGTGGTGCTCTTCGTTAATGGAAGTGCCGTGAAGCGCTTCCAGCAAGTTGTCCGATGCCTCTGGATGGACAGAGGCCATCGGCACAGATGGCTTGGCCCCCTTAGCGAGGGGTTGCCTGACAGAATCCGAAACCATTGGAGGTTCCGGCGCCGTATTCGGCTGGGGGCTAGACTTGCTGCCCCCGGCGTTAGGGCCCAGGGGAGTCTTGCCCCTCATGCGCCCAACGCCTGGAATGTCGCCTTGGGGCGCCTCCGGAACTGTCTCCCCTTGGTTCAGTGCCCTTTGAGACAACACCTCGGCGTTGTCCGTAGGGCGGGGGGAGGAGGCGGTCGGGAGTGAATCGCTGTTCATATCCGACGGGCCCAAAGAATCATCCGACGAAGATACGTCGATATGGGCTCGGGATGGACTGCATAATCATGTTCGGCGTGATAAGAAGCAGTAAAATAAAACGTACCAAGAACTGTTATGGTATCCGGATACTCAGGACTTCGCCAGGGGCTTGTCCCTGGGTAACCACTCCTCGTCGCTGAAAGCGGCCGTTGTGGAGTAGTCTGGAAGGAGGGTCCTTCCCTTCTTGGACCCTTCGGCCTCCCCTGATGGGGCGGCCTTCCTTTTCCTGTCCCCCCCCCCCGGCTGGGGAGGAGAACTTTCCTCTTCCTCCTCCTCGTCTTCGCGGGAGGAGTGCGCCTCGGTGTTTTCGGACGATGAGTCCGATATAACCTTGCGCCGGAGACCTTTCCTGGTCCCCGTGGCCTTCTTCTTGGCCTTCTTCTCCGGCGCCTCATAAGGTGCTGGAACCAGCATCTCCGTTAGGAGAGCATCTGCTGGATCTTCGGGCAGGGGGGCTGGACAATCGATCTGCTCCACCGTCGCTACCCAGTCCTGTTAAATGGCGTGGAGGCTTAGATCCCACACATGGTTATACTGGGGAAAATAACATCTTATGAGATATAAAAGACTTACCGGATTGGCAGGGCGCTTTGCGCTGAGTCCGCGGTCCTCGGTAAGGGGAGGAGGTAACTCGGCGCCCTTGAACAGCACCTTCCAGATGTCCTTGTGCGTCGTGTTGAAGAACTCTCACAGCGTCTGGTGCTCAGCCGGGTCGAACTCCCACAAATTGAATGCCCGTCTTTGACACGGGAGGATTCGGCGGAAGAGCATGACTTGGACCATGTTGACAAGCTTGATTTTCTTGCTTATCATGTTTTTGACGCAGGTCTGGAGTCTGGTCAGCTCCACCGATGAACCCCAGGATAGGCCCTTCTCTTTCCAGGAGGTGAGCCGCATGGGATTTCCGGATCGAAATTTGGGGGCCGCCACCCAGTTGGTGTCGCGCGGCTCGGTGATGTAAAACCACCCCGATTGCCACCCCTTTACAGTCTCCACATAGGAGCCTTCAAGCCAGGTGACGTTGGGCATTTTGCCCACCATGGCGCCTCCACACTCCGCTTGCTGGCCGACCACCACCTTCGGTTTAACGTTGAAGGTCTTCAGCCACAGGCCGAAGTGGGGCTTGATGCGGAGGAAGGCCTCGCACACGACGATAAACGCCGAGATGTTGAGGATGAAATTGGGAGCCAGATCATGGAAATCTAGCCCATAATAAAACATGAGCCCGCGGACGAATGGGTGGAGGGGAAATCCCAGTCCGCGGACGAAGTGGGTGAGAAATACCACCCTCTCATGGGATTCTGGAGTAGGGACGATCTGCCCCGCGTCTGGGAGCCGGTGCGCGATATCTGCGGCTAGGTATCCGGCTTCCCGGAGCTTCGTAATGTCCCCCTCCGTAATGGAGGAGACCATCCACTTGCCTCCTGCTCCGGACATGTTTGGAGTGGTTCTGCGGAGAAAATGCGAACTTGGGCGCTGGAGCTCGAGTGCGTGAGAATGGATGGGCAGGGAAGAAGAAGGCGTGGGTGAAAAATAGAAGTCCTTGTCCCTTTATAGGGGCGGAGGAAACTGTGCGCCTCCTCACCTGCCTGGTAAAATCGCTTATTCCCCAAGCGTCGTGATTAATGGCACAGTTGGGTTACCCACACCCGTATTGATGAGAATCCCGTGATAATGGGACACGATCTCTGCTTCGACAAGACGTGCCAAGAAAACCGCCTCGCAATATGTCCAGTAGCGGGTTGAGAAAAAAGATTCGAATAACGATCGGGCCGTGGCGTGATGTCATGCTATGAAACTTGTCAGCAGATTAGATTTGTGGAATATTATACTCTCTACGGTGGTATGTGGAATTTGTTCTGCAGAGCCAGACACAATCCTAGTGTTCAAAATCTTCTATGGAGTATTCGGAGGAGGAACCCGCCTTGCAATGCCGAAGACAATCTGCGCGCCGGACTCATCGTCATTGAAGGCTGGCTCAGGGGCTACTGAGGGAGTCCTGGATTAGGGGGTCCTCGGACTGCCGGACTATATACTTTGGCCGGACTGTTGGACTATGAAGATACAAGATTGAAGACTTCGTCCCGTGTCCGGGTGGGACTCTCCTTGGCGTGGAAGGCAAGCTTGGCAATTCGGATCTGTAGATCTCCTCCCTTGTAACCGACTCTGTGTAACCCTAGCCCCCTTCGGTGTCTATATAAACCGGAGGGTTTAGTCCGTAGGACAACAACAATCATAACCATAGGCTAGCTTCTAGGGTTTAGCCTCTACGATCTCGTGGTAGATCAACTCTTGTAATACTCATATCATCAAGATCAATCAAGCAGGAAGTAGGGTATTACCTCCATCGAGAGGGCCCGAACCTAGGTAAACATTGTGTCCCCCGCCTCCTGTTACCATCCGCCTTAGACGCACAGTTCGGGACCCCCTAGCCGAGATCCGCCGGTTTTGACACCGAAAGGTGGGCCGACCAGGGCAAGGAGGGTTGCAGCGGCAGAGGACGATTGCACGCAGGGAAGGTCGCGTCAAGGTTGGAAGACGGGGTCATCGAGGGCGAAGGCTTGAGGCATCGAGGGCGTGCACGTAGGATAGTGAGGCAAAGAACGCGGAGCGACATGGACTTGGGATTTTCAAGTCCAACACATGGGCATTTTTGTACACGTAATCTTCCAACTGGCGTGCCCTGAGCGATACATGCTACAAATAACTTTATACTTGTGGGTGTCACCCTGGTTGCGCGCCACTATTAAACTTTTAGGGTTTTAGGATATTTCAAGGACATTTTCATTGTCTTAGGGTTAGTATTACGTTCCACATTTTTATACAATGAATATGGACGACCCATATAGAGTTTTACGGAAAAAGTTGAAAATCTTAGTGTTATTTCGCTATTATTAGGGCACAAAATACATTTCTAGATATTTAAAGGATATAATTCAAATTTTAATTAAATGTACATTAAAAATTGCTCAAAATTGCTACAAATCATATTTAAGTTTGTGAGTATATATTTAGGTGTTATAGAAGAAAATATTGGAAAATTCAAACATCTATATTGGTACACGCTAACACCAAGTTTGTCGTAAAATAGTTTTTGAATTTAAAGAAGCAAGATTGTTAGATTTGAAGTACCCTCCTGTCATATCATCATGACTAGACAATAAACTTGAGGCACCATGTATTTTACACATACTTATGTAGGTTCTGCAGGAATATTAAGGCTGAGACTCTCTTGGGCGCATGTTGATAGTTTGACATGATGCTCTCTGCCTACATGAGGGGACCAACAAGCATGGCAAAAGGGGAGAAATCTCTTATACATATTTCAAATTTTGGTCCTTTAGAATAGAGGGTGATCTTTTCTATTTATATGAAAATGGGGGTAGGGTAGGAAATTATAGAGTTGTCGTTCAGCTACAACATATAGTGAGAGGTAGCACGGTCTTTATAGGAAGTTTTGAAGCAATATTCCTCCTAAATATCCCGACGAATCATCCATCATGAATATGTATAGAACTCATTACCTAGTGCACTTTGCTGGTCATCTCTCGGTCAATCTTCGCTCCCCACAAGGTATGTGGCAATGGAGATGATGTATCCCCTATCGTTGGGTGAGCCTATTGACGATGGTACCTTTGAGGCTAGGCATACCATTGACGTGATGTGCCCATCACCCGCCCAAGGCACAATCCTGATGATACCCTCAGAGCTGGGTATATCCGTAATGTGGCGAGACCGTAGTCTGCGGCATGGGAGACATCTAGGATGTGATCATAGCGCGTAAAACTCTCCTCCAACACATCAAACCAGCAACCCCCCCCCCCCCAAACCTCCTCCATATCTTTTGAGTGCACGCCATTAATTTTAGAGGCCGAGACTCATATGGAGCATATGCTAGACCATGTGTTCCTGCCCCTAGCCTATATTAGCAGTTACTATGGAGTGCGCCCCCTTTGCTGAATGTGTTAGAGTTGCTCTAAGTCTTTGTTATTCAATTCATGCTCCAACCATCCCCCTCACGTCTAGGCTTACTTAGTCCTTAGATATGGGGCTGACGTAGACCGCAGATTCTTTTTGTTTTAATACTGCGTTGAAAGGGTCTTGAACTCAAGACATCTTGGCTCTGATACCATATTCAATTCATGCTCCAACCAGTTGCTCCAAAAGTCTGAACAGAGAGTCGGGCAAGATATTTCAACATATGTAAAAGTATTGATGATAACATGCCTTTTTAACATTAAATCCTTTTCATAATTCACGAATGCCCGCCTAGAAAAGTTGTATTCTAAAGAGTGTTTTGGTCCTTTTGTCTTAATAAAGTGTCTTATATTTGTTTATAGAGGGAGTAACATTTAAGGCTCATTGGAGATTTGGAATTTCATTGGGATTTCACAGGAAGAGCATTCCAATACATATAAGAGTAGAAACATTTTACAAAAACAAGAACTTATCTACTGACGTGTGTGATTATACCTATGTATGTACGCAACACATACTAAACCCTTTTTGGATTTCTTTCGTAGGGGTAGCAGTGTTCTTACAAGGAAATATGTTGTCTTATAATTTCTATCTTATGTTTCCATGTAGTTTTACACTATAGGGGAACATAAGATAACTTGTATAACCTAAATTATAATCTTATACCACTACAAGTTTAATGTTTGTCTCCTAAATTGACAGTTGTGAGTTGTGCCCACTCATACTTTGGCTGGCACTAATCCATGGACCATCGTGTTGGTCTGGAGGCTTTGCTTTATTCTACCTTTACGAGACCCAGGCCGCTCCCGCGGGCGGCTAGGCGAAACCCTAGCCGCCGCCCGCACCTCCTCCCCGCCTCCCCCTCCCCTCGCCGCCGCCGGGAGAAGCCCAACTGGCGGCGGCGGGGCCCCTTATCCCTCCTCCCCTAGTAGCTACAACGCAGGACGTGGCAAGCGGGCGTGGAGCGCAGCGCTCCCGCAGGGCTTGCCGTGGCCTCTCGGACAGCCGGGCCTTGGGTGTGGCGGTGCGTGGATGCGGCGGCGGCGGCTACTGTGACACCCCCGATTCAATCATACAGTAATCATGCACGCAAACGTGTACGATCAAGATCAGGGACTCACGGGAAGATATCACAACACAACTCTAAAACATAAATAAGTCATACAAGCATCATAATACAAGCCAGGGGCCTCGAGGGCTCGAATACAAGTGCTCGATCATAGACGAGTCAACGGAAGCAACAATATCTGAGTACAGGCATAAGTTAAACAAGTTTGCCTTAAGAAGGCTAGCACAAATTGGGATACAGATCGAAAGAGGCGCATGCCTCCTTCCTGGGATCCTCCTAACTACTCCTGGTCGTCGTCAGCGGCCTGCACGTAGTAGTAGGCACCTCCGGTGTAGTAGGAGTCGGCGGCGGCGGTGGCATCTGGCTCCTGGGCTCCAACATCTGGTTGCGGCAACCAGGTAGAAGGGAAAGGGGGAAAAGAGGGAGAAAAGCAATCGTGAGTACTCATCCAAAGTACTCGCAAGCAAGGAGCTACACTACATATGCATGGGTATATGTGTAAAGGGCCATATCGGTGGACTGAACTGCAGAATGCCAGGATAAGAGGGGGATAGCTAATCCTGTCGAAGACTACGCTTCAGGTCACCTCCATCTTGCAGCATGTAGAAGAGAATAGATGGTAAGTTCACCAAGTAGCATCGCATAGCATAATCCTACCCGGTGATCCCCTCCTCGTCGCCCTGTTAGAGAGCGATCACCGGGTTATATCTGGCACTTGGAAGGGTGTGTTTTATTAAGTATCCGGTTCTAGTTGTCATAAGGTCAAGGTACAACTCCGGGTCGTCCTTTTACCGAGGGACACGGCTATTCGAATAGATAAACTTCCCTGCAGGGGTGCACCACATAACCCAACACGCTCGATCCCATTTGGTCGGACACACTTTTCTGGGTCATGCCCGGCGGCGGAAGATCAACACGTCGCAGCCCCACCTAGGCTCAACAGAGAGGTCAGCACACCGGTCTAAATCCTATGCGCGCAGGGGTCTGGGCCCATCGCCCATTGCACACCTGCACGTTGCGTACGCGGCCGGAAGCAGACCTAGCCTAGCAGGCGTTCCAGTCCAATCCGACGCGCGTCGCTCCGTCGCTGACGTCAAGAAGAGCTTCGGCTGATACCACGACGTCGAGTGCCCATAATTGTTCCCGCGTAGTTGTTTAGTGCGTATAGACCAAATGGCCAGACTCAGATCAAATACCAAGATCTCGTTAAGCGTGTTAAGTATCCGCGAACGCCGACCAGGGCCAGGCCCACCTCTCCTAGGTGGTCTCAACCTGCCATGTCGCTCCGCCATAAAGTAACAGTTGGGGGCCGTCAGGAACCCAGGCCCACCTCTACCTGGATGGAGCCACCTGTCCTTTCAGCCCCCCTCATCAGAATCACTTGCGGGTACTCAACGAGCCGACCCGACTTTAGTCACCACATGTGTCATGTATATAAAGTATATAGTATATACCCGTGATCACCTCCCGAAGTGATCACGGCCCAGTAGTATAGCATGGCAGACGGACAAGAGTGTAGGGCCACTGAGGGAACACTAGCATCCTATACTAAGCAGTAGGATAGCAGGTAAGGGTAACAACTGTAGCAACAATGACAGGCTATGCAGCAGAATAGGATTAACCGAAAGCAGTAACATGCTACACTCTTCTAATGCAAGTAGTATAGAGCAGAGTAGGCAATATCTGGTGATCAAGGGGGGGCTTGCCTGGTTGCTTTGGCAAGAAGGAGGGGTCGTCAACACCGTAGTCGTACTGGGTAGCAGCGGCGTCGGTCTCGGTGTCTAACGAGAGAAGAGGGGGAAGAAACAATAAATATAATGCAAACATAAGCATGACGATGGAAGACATGTCAATGCGCGGGGCTAGGTGTGCCCTAACGCGGTAGGAGGTGGTACCGGTGAAGGGGGGAAACATCCGGGAAAGTATTCCCGGTGTTTCGCGTTTTCGGACAGATGAACCGGAGGGGGAAAGTTGCGTGTTTGCTATGCTAGGGATGTGTGGCGGACGAACGGGCTGCATATCCGGATTCGTCTCGTCGTTCTGAGCAACTTTCATGTACAAAGTTTTTCCTTCCGAGCTACGGTTCATTTTATATTAATTTAAAAAGGATTTTATCTTTTTCTAGAATTAACAGAATTAATTTAATTAGAAAAAGGTAATTATGACGTCAGCATGATGTCAGCAGTCAACGTTGACCGTTGACCTGGTCAACCTGACAGGTGAGTCCCACCTGTTAGGGACTGCTTAGCTAATTAACAGTAGTTAATTAGGTTAACTAGTTATTAGGTTAATTAATCTTAGTTAGTTAATTTAAATAGAATTAATTAAGTTAATTAATTGATTGATTGATTGATATTTTATTTATTTATTATTATTTTTAATTCCTTTTTTGTATTTAAAACGTTCTGGGCATGGGCCCCACATGTCATTGTCAAAGGGGCGGGGCCTAGCTGTCATAGGCCCTAAGGGCCATAGTGGGTTCGGGCGATGGGCGTTATCGTGTGCGGGCGCCGCGCACCCGCACGGAGGCGACGGAGGGCGCGGGCAAGTGCGGTCGCCCGCGGTGGTGCGGCGACGGACCGGCCGGACGGGGTGCGTGCGGGAGCAATGGGGCGACAGGGGGGGTTGGTGCGCGTGCGCACGCGCGCGGTGGCCGGGCGCGGCCCGGACGCGCGAGGGGCGCGCGTAGGGCGCAGTCGGGCACGGCGACCACGGTGCAGGGCCACGGTGAGCGCAACGAGCACAAGCGAACTCGCGGGCGCGGGCGGAGACGTCCAACGCCGGCGCAGGAGCGAGCGGCGTGGTCGGCACGGAGCAGAGGAAGGGAAGGGGAGGGCAAGGCCCTCACCGGCGTTTAAGAGGAGGGGTGGAGGCGAGGCTCGAGGGAGCAGTTGTGGAGGAGGACGGGGACGGCCGGCACAGGGGAGGAGGCAACGACGTAGAGGACGGCGGGGAGGCAGTCCAGTGACGGGGGGGGCTCCGCGCGGCGACGTCGGCCTCGGGTCGCTGCGGGTGTCGGGGGCGAGGCGAGGAGACGACGGCGATGAGACCCGGCGTGTCGAGGCCGTGAGCCGCAGCGGCGGCGGGGCAGCGCCGGGAACGGGCGTCGGCATCGTGGGGGGAGCGCGGGGCGCGGTCGTCGGGGTGGATCCCCGATCCAGATCGGGGGGAGTGGGAGGAGTGAGGGGGTGTCGTGGGAGGGGGCGAGTGGGGGCGGTGAGGGGTTAGGGTTTCGGGGCGTGGGGGGTTAAGTGGTTGGGGCGGGCCGGCCTGGGGTTGGCTTGGTGGGCCAAGGCCCAGTGGCGCAGGGGGGGTTTCCTTTTCTTTATTTTTGTTTTACTTTTCTTTTCTCTTTTTATTTATTTTGTTTCTTCATTTTTTTATTTATCATTCTTTTACTGTTTTATATTTTATAGTTTTACAAAAAGTGAAACCCTACCTAAAATAGAGTTACAATTATAACTACTACCACAAAAGGTTTTATCCCTGAACAAAATAGTATAGTATTTTATAAAATCCAAAACGCATTTATTTAATTGTTTACCTACTATTTTAGTTACTTAAGTGCATTTAAACCTTTTATAAAAATGTGGTTTCTCCATCATAATTACCTATGCATTATTTGACACAACCCGAACAATTTAGTTTTAATATTTGAAAACGTTTGTTGTTTTGCCTATTTTTGAATTTGAATTTCGAATCAGTTTTGAACTAACGCGAGATTAACAACAGTAACCGTGGTGACGTGGCATCGTTAACGTGGGATTACTGTAACCTAATTATCCGGGCGTCACAGCTACATGGCGAAGGTGGCGGGACGAGCCTGCGCGGTGTGATGATGGGGCGGCTGGTGCTGGTTCCGTCAGATCTGGCGCTTGGAGTCATGGGCTGTGGGTAGCGAGGGCCGGTGTCCTCCTCCATCGTTGCGGCGATGGCGTCTGGGTGATGGAGGCAGCGGAGTGGTGGCGGTCCTTGTGCTCTTGTCGCATCACGGCAACAGTCTACATGATCGGTCCTCCTCGATCTGGCCGTCGACGTGTTCCAAAACTACTGTCGGAGATCTTGCCCAAGGATATCTGGATTGGATAGTATCCGGTCGTGCGCGTCCATATCAACCTACGTGGCTCTAGGAGGGCGCATCGGAAGCTCTATTGTTTGTTGACACCATGGGACATGTCGGCATCTCGATTTCCATGGCACAGACAGTGACGGAGAAAGTCTTGATGGCTCAGATCAGAGGATCTGTAAGGAGGAGGGGGCCTTGTAGGCGATGGAGTCAGCCAGATGTTTGATAACTTTCAGTAGCAGCAGTGTCAAGTGGGGGCGGCAGCACAGGAGGATTTCATTTTTGGTGGTGCTCCTCGGGTGCCGAGTCATGACTTTCAAGATGAAAACCTAAGGTTGGCCCTTCATTGGTTGTGCCTGACAATTGCCTTGTTGAAAGTATTGTTTTGAGAGCTCGGCCTTTCTTCAGGATGAAAACCTATGATCTTGGATCGGGTGACGACGGCGCTTGTGCACTACTTCTTTCTTGAAGGCGTCGCTTTTGGAGGTCTTTTATGTTTTCTGGGTGCTGCCTTTGGTGGTGGTTGTGTGCTAATACTGGGAGGAGTTGATCACTTTGGCGAGGCCATTTCTTTTTCCTTTTTTTTTTCTTTTCTTTTCAGGTTGTGTGCATCCTAAATGTCTTTGTGACTTCTTATTGGTGCAGTGGCTGAGTGTAATTGGTATCTTCGCGATATTAATATATTTCTTTTTTTTAAATGAGTTAAAAGTTTGTTGCTCTATGATTTCTAATAAAATATCTGTACTTGTGACACAGTACATGCATCCACTGAATACCGAATTGATATCATTTCTGGTAAGTACATCCTTTTGATGTACGATTAGCAGGGTTGCAGTGCTGAACCAGAGTAATTCTGAGTCACTCCGTTGGTTATCCCATTGAATTCTACTACTAATGTTGTCGGCTGCGGTCACTGGAAGGAGCAGTGCTGGAACCAGTATACATGCACACTAGTGATGATGGCACCCAGGAGAAACAGTGAGCAGTATGAGGATGTCCGCGATTCGGCGTACACACGTACTCATGTATTCATTTGTTGGTACGTCCCGAATACGCTTCTTCGATATCATGTACGAGTACGACCAGCGATTCAGCAGGGCCGGCTCTGTTTGTGCAGTGTGCCTGCAGCCGCAGGCACGCGCACATGCATGGAAACTGTGTGAGTGCCGGGGATCATAATGGAGCTGGAGCGGCCGGACGGGTCATGGGTGTACAGTACTCGGGTCGGGACGGGCCAGGCTTTTTCGGGCCGGGTCGGGTCGGGCTGTTCGGGCCGGGCTGCCTATGGCCAGGACTAGTGTACACTGTATCACGTAGGGCATGTTTGGTTACTGCATTATTTTTGAGCCATTTGTATCTGTGGCTAACCGGCTAGAGATTATGTTTTGCACATAATTTATTTATCTATAAAAATGGGCTGCCTGCATAAGGGAAGCAATTTGGGAGCTCCTATATATATGGCACTTACTGCATCAAATGGATACCTTCCGCACGAGATAAGCCCCGACTAGGTCGGCCCATTTGTAGCAAGCCTAGTGGCCCAGGGCACTGTATTTTTTTAAACATTGAAAAAGGACATTTTAAAAAGTGTAATTTTATTTGAAAATTTTGCGACAATTATTGGAACGTGAAGATTTTCCATTTTTTTTAAACAGGAATATTTTAAGAAACATGAACTTTTCAAGTTTGCAAACATTTTTTGAATTAGACAATAATTTTGTAAAATGGGAAAACATGGACTTGTGAAAAATTCTTGAAATTATGAACATTTTTTTAAGCAAAAAAAATTGAAGTTCTAAACTTTTTTGTAAATGTTAACATATTTTAAAATTCCCGAACATTTACTAAATTTTAAAACATTTTTGATATATTTTAAATTATGACATTATACGGGAAGAAAATTAGATATTTCAAATATTTTCTGAAAATTAGAAACAAATTTGAAATTCCAAATATGTTTTAGATGAAAATAGATAATTAACCAAAAATGAAGACTGGAGAATCAGTAAGAAGAAAGGAAAAAAAATCCAATTCAAGAACCTTCTAGACATTTGCAAAACTAAACCTTTTAGAGGGTTCCCAAAGCCGGGTCCTATAACACATTCTCTATTTGTTAACAGGGCCAACCTATCTCATTCATTGGGTCCTGGTGCCCATGCGTAGGGCCTACCTATGCGAAACAACGACAATTTGTCGCAGAGTGCGGCAAACAGGGATTACGAGCAACTTCCTCCCGGTGTTTGGTTGCCTGCATTGTGTTGGGCTAATGCACTAAATGTCGTATGGTTGCATACATTCGCCTTGATTTGGCCCGATTAAGCACATGACTAGAGGTTATACATAGTAATATAATAGTAGATAGGCATAGACCTATTCGTCTATGCAAAGCAAAACGAAAAATGTACAACACAAAAATTCCATGGAACAACGAGATGACGTTAGTGGTCAAAGAAAATTTCAAAGTCCGAACGTATGCGATAGATTTACTGAATTTGTCTAAACTAACATGCACCACACATGAACACCTTAGTACTACTCATCTATGACTGTCAAAACAGAAAACTTACAACACAAAAGTGGTGTGAAACAACGAGATGAAGCTAGTGGTCGAAGGAAATCTCAAATGATCAAGTGTGTGTGATAAATTCGACAAAATTTAGTATTATCCCTTCATCCTCAAGAACATTTCATCAGCATAAGTAACACAACCAACTTGTCCTTAGCATTACTAGGGATTGGCCACTTGCAGCACTCAATTATATTTTGCTTCTACTCATGTTTGGTTACTATTTCACCATCACAAATCACAACGCCGTCACACCACTTAGTATTTGCGAATCCTTGTTGTTTTTGCACTTGCCATTTCCTTCAGGCCCTCTTGGGTCGAGCCTTTACTTATCGAAAAGATCTACAATTGATCCCCTACACTTGTGGAACGTCATTCACCCCTTTAATTTTTCCCTCTTAACTCCCTATGGTCTTTTTACGTCGTAGAGTTTACCTAACATCCTCGACCTGCAATGCTAAGATTATTTCGGAGACATTTTTAGCCCAAATCGCTATAGGAATCCGCCACCCAACTCAAGCAAGAATGGTTGCAGGGCATGAGGAAATTTACTTCACCCAAGCAAAAACGACCATGATTCTAGTCCTTAACTCCCATCACTAGCACCGCATTGGGTAGGTGGCATTCCCTGCTTAAAAGCATGGGCATGACAAGGGAATGATCAGTGAATCCACTGAAGGAGGTGTAAACATGCCGCAATATGCAAATGGTACAATCTTCCTCCTTCCAAATTGTATTGATGGTGTCAAAATTTTAAAAATATCTCATGTGCTTTTGAACATATGTCAGGTTTGAAAATAAATTTTCATAAGAGTGAGATGTTCTTATTTGGAGATGTTGTGAATAGAGGAGAAGAATATAGGAAAATCGTTACCTGCCAATTGGGGAACTACCGATGAAATATCTGGGGATTCCACTCAATAAGGTGAGAATAAGAAATAAAGATTGGAAGCATGTTGAAAATAAGATTAAATAAATGTGCTTTCTGGCAAGTTAAGATGCCAAGTGTTGATGGCAAACTTGCTTTCGTACAGTCAAGTTTGAGCAGCCTACCTATGTTCATGATGTCCATTTACCCCATCCTTGTTGGAATGAGAAAGAGAAATGACTTCTTTAGAGATAGGATTGCCTGGTAGGGAGATAAAGATAAAAATAAATATCATCTTGTTGAAGGGGTTGAGGTATGTCAACCCAAGAAGCAAGGGGAGTTAGGGATAGCCAATTTGGATATTTTCAGCAAAGCCTTATTAGCTAAATGGATTTGCAAATTGGAAATAGTGGAAGGCCAATGGCAATCCATGTTGTTGAATAAATATGTAAAAGGTACCTATCTTTCTGGGATAAAGCATAAACAAGGAGATTCACAATTTTGATATGGTATTTTGTTTGCAAGGTGCTTGTTTTACAAATATGTTAAGAAGAATGCAGGAAATGGAGCCAATGCTCATCTTTGGGAGGATTGGTGGATTGATGATAAACCTTTGATATTTACTATCCTAGACTATAATCTCTCTGCTTCACTAGGAATATTACTATGGCTGAGGTTTTTGAAAAAGACTGGAATCATTTTACTTTTAGGAGGACCCAGTAGGAAGGCACCCTGATATAGTGGAATGAGATTAAGAGTGCTTGTTTTTATATTAGTCTAGATGAGAACAAAGATAGCATTACTTGGCCATTCAGTAATGATGGCAAATTTACTATGAAATCCTTTTATAATCAATTGATCATGAATGAGTTATATTATCCTTCTAAGTTTTCATGGAAAGTTAAAACTCCACCAACAGTCAAACTTTTCTATGGCTCACTTTGAGAAACAATATTCTTACAAAACACAACCTGCTAAAAAGAGGTGGGCTGGTAATAATAGATGCATTTTCTGTGGTAAGGAAGTATCAATTGATCATTTGTTGATTGATTGTTATGTAGAGCTAAGTTCATGTCGACCATGTTAAGATATACTTCCAATCTGAAACATCCTCCCAATAATATTAAAACTCTTTCTACTTCTTGGATTGCTCAACATGGTAAAAGAAAAGAAATTGATGCTTTAAGTTGGCATCTCTGTTGTCATATGGTCTATTTGGAATTGCAGTAACGAAATATGCTTTGAACGTAAGAGGGTGTTGGATCCTTTTTTGATTCTTCATAGATCTTGTGTTATGATTAACTCTTATTCAATCTTGTAGACAAACTAGGAAAAGCAAAGAGAACTGATATGGGGGTAAAATTGCTCGAACAAAAGTAGCAAGTGAAACTTTCAATGCGGGTAGAGGTTGGCACCCTAGAGTTCCTCATTTCATAGGTGGCTCAAGGAAAAAGGGAAGACTATCTAGGGCAGTAGCGGAACGAGGAATTGCCCAGGCCCCGGGCAGCCTTTGTGTGACTGTAGCACTATGACTATAGTACTGCTACAGTTATCAAAGGAATTGGCCATCACGCCCCAGGCAGCTACCCGTGCTGCTTGGGGCCTGGCGCCGCCACTGATCTAGGGGACCCTACCTCGGTGCCATATGAGATTTGGTTGTGAAGATTCTCATTTTTGCTCCCTGTTTGAGTTGTTTTATCTTTGGCCTAGTCTCATGTTTCCCTTTGTCTAATATGCCAGTAGTTTGAAAATGCTACTCCCTTACATGTTGTGGTAATAGAGTCAACTTTAAGTCTTGTTACCCTGGTGTTCGATATCTTGTTGGCTGGAACTTTGGTTGAATTGTGACCGGAGAGTGGTTGCATCCTTACTTTCTAGGTCACTGCCTTTTTGTGGTGTTCTTCTGCAGTTAGTCTAGCATTTTTTAGTTGGCTTTATGTTTTCTTTGGTTGTAATGATGGTTTCTATTAGGGAAACATTTGTGGTCGGCCTATCGACCGAAGCGTTTGTGCCGGACGTGCGCTACGTGTTGGATTGCTCCGTTAGATCGCTCTCGATCGCCCGCACATGCATGTTCACTAGTGGCCCCAAGTGAGGTCTTCCATCATCTTATCCGAAGCCCCACATTCCTTCCCTTCCTTCCATACTTTTCAGCCACAATTCTGCCGCCCGTAGCCTCCCTCTTCTCTCTCTCAGCATCCCCTACGTCTACACACCACGCCATATAATCCACTTTGGGCGATGCTGCAAGCCAACGATGAACACACTGGGATGGGGGACAACAGAGAGGTTGTTTGGAACCGTCGGACGAAGAAGCTGTGACCTCCTGGTGGAGATGCTGCGACCATATCACCGCGTGCTCCACACTGCGGGGATCTACCCCCGGCGTTTGATTTTTCTACAACCCAGCAATACAAAGTTGCAACGGGGGCGACGGGAGCTTTAAAATGTTGCATCCGGTGATGGCGGGTGCTGGAACCCGTGGTCGAGAATGCTGCGTCCAGTTTTTACTATGACCGGTGGACTGGTGGGCGGGGATGCTACCACCGGTGACTGGTTTTGCTACAACCGAGCAATTCAAAGCTCAAACGGGCGGCCATGGGAGCTACAAAATGTTGCATCCGGTGGTGTCCAGTGTTGGAGTTGGTGGTAGGGAATGCTATATCCAGTTTTTTCTATGATCGGTGGAACGGTGGTCGGGGATGCTACCACCGGTGACTGTTTTTTGCTACCGAGCAATACAAAGCTGCAAAGGGCAACTATGGGAGCTGTAACTGATGGATGGGAGCTGCATGCTAGTGGCGATGGCCGACGTCGACCTGCCACCGGCCAGTGACAAGAGGTTGAGAGCTGCATCTAGTGGCACCTACTACGGTGAGCTGGCAA
Source organism: Aegilops tauschii subsp. strangulata (assembly GCF_002575655.3). NCBI lineage: Eukaryota > Viridiplantae > Streptophyta > Magnoliopsida > Poales > Poaceae > Aegilops > Aegilops tauschii. The sequence goes on from NC_053037.3 coordinate 397,202,278, forward strand.
CTGTTTGTGGAGGGAGCTACAACCCAACGCTGGTGGAGCAGCATCTAGCGGAGTTGCTGCAAAACCGGCGTCTAGCGGTGCTAGGAACTCGAGAGCAAGGTGTGTAGGGATGGAGGACGGGTCTGATGTATGTGCGGGGTGGCGCCGCCGCGTCGGCGGGGCGGGGGGTCTGGAGGAGGTGAGGCTACACGACGACGAGGGAAGGACGCGCTGGAAGTGTTGTGTGTCGCCGCGCTAGGGGAGGGGAGCTGAAAACGGGGGTGGAAGATGCAATCTAACGGCTCAAGCGGACGAAATCGGATGGTTGTGCGCCGGTCGGTGGTCGACCGGCGCCTATAACTGCAGTTTCTATTAATAAAAATCGAGGGAAACCCCTTTTTACATTAAAAAAAAGTGGCATTCCCAACCAGTTTGAAGGGACTCATTCGATACATCAAGCTATCTAGCGGCTAATTCCCCACCTTTTTGCGAGAAAACTTTCAATATATTCATCTCCAATCATGGTTGTACAACAAACACCAAAAGTAATAAAAATGCATCCAGATCCGTAGACCACCTAGCGACGACTACAAGCACTGGAGCGAGCCGAAGACGCGTCACCCTTATTGCCCCTCCCTTGCTGGAGTCGGGCAAATCTTGTTGTAGCAGACAGTCGGAAAGTCGTCATGCTAAAGCCCCATAGGACCAACACAGCAGAACAGCAACCACCGCTGATGAAGAGAACCGTAGATCGGAATGATCCAATTTGAAGACACACGAACGTAGCCGAATTACGACCAGATCCATGCAAATCCACCAAGAACAGATCTGCCGGAGACATACCTCCACAGGTCCACGGGCGACGCTAGACACACCACTGAGATGGGGGCTAGGTGGGGAGAACTTTATTTCATCTTCAGGAAGCCGCCCCCGTCTCGTCTTCCTGAGAAGGACAAAACTCTAACAAAACTCAAAAGCCCGCCGGTAAGGGTTGAGATCCACCGCACCGTCATGGCCCTAAGGCCACCGAAGACGAGGCGGACCGGCTCCGGCGCCAGCGGGATGCCGAGGAACTCTTGGCTTTTTCTTAAGTGAGGCAGCTACGGTGCTAATCAAACACATCACAAGTCCCAACGTCTAACAACTCCCCATGTTTTATTTGAAATCTTGTCACATTTGTTTGAGTCTTGAAATAGTACATCAGCATGCCTTCCGCATGGTTTATCTGTTTTTTAGCGGTGACTTATCTTTTTTTTTTACGGGAAGGGAACTTTTCATTGATCAACTATGATGATTACATTCAGATTCGACAATGCTAGCTATCTCCCTAGGGAAATTCCGGAGCCAGCATGCCGTGCGCTGTTGCGAGCGACCCATACAAGCTAGGGTGTGGCTCGCCAGATTTGCGTGCCTGCTGATCTTAGCTAGACTAATGTTCCCTTCTTGAGCCAGAACTCTTCTGATCTCATTAACTCGGTACGCATACCTCGACCGGTCTTTATCTTTCGACTGCACCATCTTTAATAGCTCGCCACAATCCGTTTCAACAACAATGGCAGGTTAGTCCAGTGGAGAGCAAGTTGTAGTCCTTCATCCAGTGCTGCCATCTCGGCTTCCAAGGGATCACCACAGTTAAAAAGGACCCGTATCGCGGCAAAGATGACATCACCTTCATGATCACGTAAAATCATGCCAGCCCCAGCCGTGCCATTTTCCTTAACAAAAGCGCCATCAATATTAAGTTTTGCATGGTTTGCATCGGGAACCTCCCAGTGCGGCGCTACTGTTATTGCATGTGTGCTCTTCGGCATGCTTCCTGAGAGGTCAATCACCTGCTTTCCTTTTGTCAAATCCGCCTCCGGGTGCTGCTGTATCGCAAGCAAAGACGTGATATAGCTCGTGAGAAATCTGCGCGAAGCCTCGATCGGAACCGGTGGTTTATTATGAGTGATCTCATTCCTCACATACCAAATCCTCCACATGATCATCATGGAAGCCAACCTCTGTACATCAGACAGGTTGTCAAGCAGACGAAACAGCCATTCGGGCTCGGCATCACGCAGGTCTTCTATGGTCGGGAGGTCCCAGTAGTCTCTCATGGCTGCCCAGAGTGCCGCTGCATGGGGGCATTGTATCAAGGCATGATGTACATCCTCCACCGCATGGCCGCATAGTACACATGTAGGATCTTGCTCCATATGCATGCGGTTCTTGGTAGCTTGAGTCACTAGGGACTCACGAGCAGCACTCCATGCAAATACACGTACTTTCGCTGGTGCCCCGTTCTTCCAGATTAGGTCCCAGACTGGCCGCCGTCCGTCCGGCCGAATACTCGACGCACCACAGTCCTGCGCCTCCATGCGTTCGTGAAGCCTCGGGTAATAGGCACTCCGTATAGAAAAGCAGCCATGTTTGTCCGGATGCCACGCAAGGAAGTTAGCTTCTAGCCTGTTCGAGGTCTTGATCTGAAGGATGCTATATATATCTGGCTGATAAAAATGCTGCCGCAGGAGGTCATTGTTCCATGTACCATCTGTATTGAGGAGATCAGAAACCCACTTGAGTCGGCAGCGTCGCTTCGGAGTCATTGGTCGCCGGGACTGATCATGAGGGATCCAAGGATCACACCATATACGGACTTGGGAGCCGTTACCGATACGCCAGATAATCCCTTTCTTAAGGAGCTCCAGCCCATATTCAATGGCTTGCCAGGTTGAGGACGCATTGCCGGTGAAGACCGTATCCACCAAGAACCCGTTAGGGTAGTATTTCGCCTTGAGCACCTGCGCACATAAGCTCTGGGGGTTCTCAATTAGCCTCCATGCCTGCTTGGCTAGCAGCGCTTGATTAAAAAGTTTCATATCTCGGAATCCCATGCCGCCATGTGATTTGGGCCTTAGCATAATGTCCCATGACACCCAGTGAGTACGCCGCTGTCCCTGTGCCGCCCCCACCAAAATTTTCGTATCATCTTTGTTAAATCCTCGCATAAGCCGCCAGGAAGCTTGAAAACACCCATTAGAAACGTGGGAAGTGCTTGGGCGACTGCCTTAATTAGAACTTCTTTCCCTCCCTGAGAGCCCTCGCCCCATAACACTATCCTCTTCACCATTTTCGCTTGTATGCTTTGGAATTTACCTCGAGTCATTCTCCCCTCCGGTGTCGGCAAGCCTAGGTACTTAGGCTCAAACTCCACCTGGGTAACCTGCAACGCTGCTTTAATTCCTTCCTGAGCATCAGCCGGGCATGATTTTCCAAACATTAGAGAGCACTTGTCGAGGTTAACAAGCTGACCCGTCCCTTGAGCATATGAATTAATAACTTGTTGCACGCGTACTACTTGATCCACCTCTGCCTTGAAGAATAGCAGTGTATCATCGGCGAAGAGCAAATGTGATATTCCAGGGGCACTACGGCACACTTTTAATGGAACTATCTGACTATTATTGATCTCCCTTTGGAGCAGCGCAGACAATCCATCTGCCACAAATAGGAATAAAAAGGGAGATAGGGGATCTCCTTGGCGCAGACTACGGGTCGGGAGGAACAAATCCAGCAAGGTTCCATTAAGTTTGACAGAATAACTCACCGATGTTACACATGACATGATCCACTCGATCCACCAGTGAGCGAAACCTAGGCCTTTCATCACATTCTCCAAGAAACCCCAGTCCACACGGTCATACGCCTTTGATCAATCTTATATGCACAGAAGTTTTTCTCCGGATTTTTATTTTGCTCAATGAAGTGGAAACACTCGAAAGCCACTAGCGCGTTGTTCGTGATCAATCTCCCAGGAACGAATGCACTTTGGTTGATGGAAATAATCTCTCCCAAAATGGGTCTCAATTTGTTTGCCAAACACTTAGCAATCACTTTATATAGCACTGTGCAAAGACTTATGGGCCGGAACTCTTTGAGTGTCATTGGTTGATCCACTTTGGGTATTAGGACAATGGCAGTGTGATTAATATTAGCTGGCATCTTTCCTGTGGCGAAGAAAATCTTTACTGCTGCGATAACTTGTTCTTTCATAATGCCCTAGTTTCGTTGATAGAACCTCGCAGGAAAACCATCTGTGCCAGGTGCCTTTAAGGGCCCTATTTGAAACAGCGCATCTGAAATCTCTCTGTCCGTGAACTCCTGGCATAGCATCTCATTCATCTCCACCGAGACCTTGTTCTCAAATAATGCGACAATTTCCTCCGAATTAAGGTTGGCATCACGAGTAAAGAGGTCATGGAAATAAGCGGTAGCCAAAGATTCCAGCTCGGCTGGGGAAGATATCCAATTCCCGTTTGCATCTTTTAGCTTTGTGATTTTATTTTTCTTAGCTCGCCATACAGCTTTCCCATGGAAGAACTTAGTGTTCCGGTCGCCTTCTCTAAGCCAATTAATTCTTGACCTTTGAAGCCACAACATCTCTTCTTTGTACAGCAGCTCATTCAGCTTATCTTGCACCACACGAACCTTGGCACTATCAGCACCACTGCTTAATAGCTCTTCCAATTCAGTGCGCACCTCCTTTAGCTCTTTTAAAATATTGCCAAATTTGTGGCTGCTCCAACCTTGTAATGACTTCATGATGTTGCTGAGACAATTTTGTATGGCCTCTAGATCGCTTTTATCACCAGCAGCAGCCCACGCCTGTTCAATTATCTCGGGTAGTTCTGAAGCTCTCTCCCAAAAGATCTCATATTGCCTGCATCTTTTCTTGTTCTGTACCAATTGTTCAGCATGGAACCGGACTAGCAGGAGGCAATGATCAGAGCAAGATGTTACAATATGTTCCACCGAGGCATCCGGAAAAATATCCCGCCAAACATCATTCGCGACGACCCGATCGAGTCGTACTCTGACATTCTTTCTGCCGGCACGTTTGTTATCATAAGTGAAAGGGACGCCTCTAAATCCAAGATCAGTGAGTGCACAATCATCCAGAGCTCCACGAAAGGCCTCCATCTGGCTCTCGGCGCGGCGAGTGAGGGAGAAGTGCTCAAACTGCTAGATAGCCTCGTTGAAATCGCCAACAACAGTCCATGGTAAGTCTGACTTTGCTTTAAGCTCCCGCATTTTATCCCACATAAGGTATCTATTCTCCACCCTGGGCTCGCCATACACACAAGTTAATCGCCATGTCACATTGCCCGGAGTTGTACCAATGTGTGCGTCAATGTATCTCTGATTAGCCTCTTTTATCTCCACATACAAGTGCTCATCCCAGAAGAGGGCTAATCCTCCACTTAGCCCTTCACTACTCACACCAGCAAAGCCTTTCAGACCAAGCCGGTTATGCAGTCGCTGAACTCTATCTTTGCTTTGTCTAGTCTCACATAAGAAGATAAAGCGAGGATGGTGTACTTGATTGAGGGTCACAAGGTCACGAACTGTCCGGGAGCCGCCGATTCCCCGACAATTCCACACCAATCCGTTCATTGCTGCTGCAAATGTCGTCCTGTGCGACGGTGGCGTCAGTAAGGCACAAGGAGTCCTGACTGAGCCACCGGGATCAAACTGCACACCTTCTGCACATAAACTGCTGCGAGCCCTTCCCACCTCTGTTCCCAACTCTGCTCCATCTGGATGGTCACTTCCCTCTGACTGGAATTGGCATCCCCTAATCTCATCCACCTCCTGTGGAGATCTCCTCAAATTTGCAGACCTGGCGCATGCTGCCGTAGCGGCGGACGGAGCCACGATAGTGGACGCTGCCGCGCTGGCGGACGAAGCCTCACAGGCGGGCGGAGCTGCGCTGGCGGACGATGCCGCAGTGGCGGACGGAGCCGCGCTGGCGGACGAAGCCGCAGATGCGGACGGAGCCGCGCTGGCGGACTGAGCCGCAACATGTCCGACCCGGGGGTAGGTTCCCCGTGCGGAGCTGGTGCCGTCCTCGCCGGCAATGGACGTGCGTGGTGGCGGCGGCAGGCCATCACCCCGTAGTCGCCAAACCCTAGAGTACCGGTTCATCTAGCCACTATGTTGATTTCTACATATGTGGCAACGATCTAAACGCCCAAAGCTCCCCAATTTGCGTCCGAATTGCGAGAATTTTAGCGGTGACTTATCTAATCTTTCTACACTACCTCGATACGCGACCTCAATGCTTTTTGTAAATTCTTGTGATCCGAGAGTCACGATAAAAAAGGTTACTGTTCATGAGAGATGGCGCAGATGAAGCGAGAAAATACTATGATAGCAAGGGTGTTCATTCGGTCAAAAGTGCCTACAAACTCCATGTACAACTGAACAGATTAAGGTTGATGCGGGAGCTGGTGGGAGTGATAGTAACCCTGGTAACTTGGACAAGACCAAGGATGATTCATGGAAGCGCTTGTGGAAATTACCGTTCCCGAAGAACATCCAGATGTTCGCTTGGAGGCTCAAGCATGAAGCCCTAGCCTTTCGCACAAACGCTGCCTGGAAAGGAATTCCAATTACGGACACAAAGTGCTTGTTCTGTGGAAAGGCTGATGAGGATGGGGCACACCTGTTTATTAAGTGCAAATCAATGAAGGAGGTTTGGAGGGATTTAGCCATAGAGAAGGAACGCCTTGAGCTGGAGAGAATTACGTCTGTTCATGCAATGCTTGGTTTTCTTTGGGAGCTAGATGTAAAGAAGCGGTTGTATGTGCTTACTTTCTGGTGGCTATGGTGGTCCAATTGAAATAAGCTAAGAGAAGGAAAGATGCCGAGTCCATCTGCAGATGTGGCGAGAAGGACGAGGAGTAACGTTCTTGAATACATGCAATTTTTTGGCAAGGCCACGGAACCCCCGCCGGACAGTTGGCGCCCTCCCGTGGAGTCTGAGTATAAGATAAATGTCGATGGCTCTTTTGTGGCGGGACAGCATCATGTAGGTTGGGATGTGGCGGTGAGGACGGCTGATGGTCGTCTCGTACGCGCTCACACAGGGAGGATGGAGAACATCAATGATGCCTTTGCTGCCAAAGCTGCTTCTATGTCGCATGCGATCAATATGGATGCAGATCTTGGTACGGGTCGAGCGGAATTTGAAACTGATTGGCAACTCCTAGCTGAAGCCCTGGAACTGCGCAAGTCGGACTCCTCGGCGTACGGGACTGTTATCGAAGACATGAAAAACCAGTTGAAGCTCTAGTTCTCTAAGTTTACTATCTCTGTTTGTAGGCGGAATCCGAACTCTGTTGCTCATGAGTTCACTACTGCAGGATGCTGCTAATGCGACACTACGACCAGATACCCTTGGACGAAACTGTGTGCGATGCATTAATCGCAAACGGGGATGTAAAAAGCCGTCGAAAAAGATGCAAAATGTTTGCGATGGCGGAGACATCAAACACGGTTCATATTTTAGTTACATGTGCGATGCGGGGCATAAGGTTGATCCAGAAGAACTGTTTGCGATGAGGCAAAACAACAGAAACGGGCAGCCATATCAATGTGTGTGCGATATACGGCATACAGTTCGCTCCGATGAACTGTGTGCTATTAGGGAATGCAACAGAAACGGTCAGCCAGATCAAGATGTGTGTGATATACGGCATAGGGTTCACTCGGACTTACTATTTTCGATAGGGAAGAGAACAGAAACAGTCCAACTTAACAAGATGTGTGTGATATGCGGCATACAGTTCACATAGATGAACTGTTTGCGATGAGCCAAAACAACACAAACAATTCGTGTAAACAAGATGTGTGTGATACGCAGCAAATAGCCCACTCGGATGAACTGTTTGTGATGAGAAATTATAACATAGACGGTTACTATAGTTAGTTCGTGTGCGATTCTGTTTGTATAAAAAACTTTGAAAAATGCAAACTAGTTGCTTGCGGTGGCTAGAAGTATCGCACACGCTGCGTCTGCGAGTACTCGTGTGCGATGATGAGTAAGTTACACATACGTTTCCTTATGTTAACATGTAGCACCGCATACGGTATTCGGGTTGTGTGTGTGCTCCACTTAGTCTTCCCGCGCTCTAGCAAATGCTTCCCGCGCTCCACATGGGTGAATTGTAAAATCCACGCTTCTTCCCTCATCGGTTTCCCGCCACGGGCTAATGGCTTGCTACATATAACCCAGGCGGCAACGCACCGTCGCGACACTCTGCGCAGATCTAGTCCTCACCCATCTACCATTAGTTATTCCAAGCATGCCAGGCAATGACCAAAGCTTCGACGTCGACCCCTACCTGCGCTACATCTTCGGCAAGGAGAACGAGCCGGAGTAGGTCGGGGAGCAAGAGCTTCATTGGCCTGTGCAGGCACCATGGCCCATGGGCAGTGATATCGGCGTGACAGTCCTTGGGCGCAAAATTGTCATATTGCAGAGGAGGTGTGATGAGCAGTTTGCCATCCATCGTGCAAAAGATCTAGAGCTGCTCGGCGGCATGATCGATGACCCACCCGAAGAGCTGCCGTCACCAGTGCTCATCGAGATCCTGATGCCCCGCAGGGAATGGGCAGAGGACCTCTGCGATTCAGTCAAGACACAGGCAGCCTGCGACTTCATCATTGCCCGCGGCGGCCGTGTCAACCTCGATCCTGATGATGTGGTGGCCAGGCTCTAGCGCATCCTTGGCGGAGTTGACGTCCCGGAGGAAGTAGAACATCGCCAACGTGATATCTTGAGGATCCAGGTGATGGACGGAATTTGCTACCAGGCCAGAGACATGGAAATGGAGCGGTTTCACGGAGATATATATCATGCGTGCGATTGCACGCTGTCAAGCTCTTCTGAAAGAGGCCCAGCAGCCCCAAGAGCCTCCCAGTGCCAGCAGCTCCGTAGGCGGAGGCGGGTCAGGGTACTTGGAATGAACGGCCGTAAGGTGCTATGCTGATCATGGAGTCCGAGAAGACCGTCATCGGAAGGCCGCCAGCTCAGACTTTTAGCCTATACTTTATTATAATTGGATGCATATGTAGGTCGTGAGTGTTTTGGGCCTTGCCGCATGTGGCATTTTAAATTATCCTGAATATGTAAGGCAATTATTAACCGTTGCCATTGTAAATTTGCCTCAACGGCAAGCAGAGTGCGCGCAGGGACGCCAGAGCAGAGCGCGCCGCGGCCACCTCAATGGCAAGCAAAACGCGCGGACGGGCGCGAGTAGAGCGTGCCACGGCCGCCTCAACGGCGAGCAGCCACGTGGTCAACCTTCTCGCACCCCGTGGGAGGCGCGGCGGCGCATCCATAGGACACGATGGTGATATCTTGACCGTGTGTGATAGTGGGTAGACACGTACACGTACATCCGAGAACGCGGGCCCATGTTTCGGGCTTCCGATGCATGGCATACAGTTGATCCAAAAGAACTGTTTGCGATGAGCCAGAACAACAGAAACAGGCTTTGTAGGCCCAGAACCATCAATAAATTTTGACCTTGTTTCTCGTCACATTGCAGATTACAACGCAATAAGTAATTGCAAATCTGTTGACACCTATCAAACTAATATGTGTTCACACTTAGCACCGGGCTATAAAAACTACCCACTCAAAAATTACTTCACAATTCCTCTCCTCATCACCCACAAAACTGGTCTTTCCTGTCAAGTAGTTCCGCCATGACCAGTAGGAGGAGTTTTAGGTGGACATTTAACCAGGCAGTAAAGACCAAGGCTGCAGAAGCATTAGAGAGGTCCTGACGTGAAGCGGCAGCCGCAATAGAGATGTCCCAGCGCGCCGTGGAGCCCTCGAACGAGCTCTCACGGGCACGCAAGGGCTCTAACAAGCACACTCACTGCATCGGTGATCGTGACGAGCTGGCGTTGCTGAAGTCCTTCGCCGGCGATGACGACATTCTCGCTGGCCTCATTAAGCAGCAGGAGCTGGTCGACGGCTTGATCAAGCTACTCGAGATCAGGGATGCCTCGGTTGACAAGGCAACCGACCTCGTCGAGCACCTCATGGGTGACAATGCGAAGCTCCTCAAGGCGCTCGCCGAGAAGGAGGAGGAGGCCGCCGGCTGGAAGATGCTGCATGAGCAGAGCAGTGCCTCGGGGATGATGCTGACAGCGGTCGTCGAGGAACTGATGGGTGACTTGAGGAAGCTCCAGATCGAGCGCGAGCAGGAGGTGGAGGAATTTGTGGCTGCTTTTCAAGCACAGTCGTGAGGAATTAAAGAAGGAGCTGGAGGATGTCATCGCCCGACAATCCATTGACGAGTAGAGACAGTAGCGACCCAGATCGTTGTCTGTGATTTCCTTCTTCTCTTGCCCCCCGTGTCTTTCGGGCTTTGCCGCATGTGGCATTTCAAATTATCTGGAATATGTAAGACAATTATTATCCGCGCCATTGTAAATTTGTCATCGTATATCTGTTGCCATTTTATTTGTCATCGTATTATCTGTTGCCCTATGTGGCAATTTAAAGTAGGCCGGAATACGAGTTGAAAACATGAACAAAGCAAATGCTGCCATGGGATCACAAGCAAACACCCTCCGTCCAGGTGCTTTAATTAATCGCGTGTTAAATAGCGGCTCGGCCGTCATTAATGGAGAAGTTGTGAGCAAGGCAGGCGGCTGGTGGATGGAGGTCAAAGAGCTCGCTTCCCGGTGAGCATGGGCGGCCTTGCTGCTCGCACCTATCCCATTGAGCCTACGAGGTGGACAGGATGCACGTATCCCGTCGAGACTGCGCGGCAGACTGCTCGCACGCGTCCCGTCGAGCCTGCACGTCGGACTTCTCGCGCTCGTCCCATCTAATCAAACAGCTGCACGCATGCCACCGAGTATGGTTAAATTTCGGTAGAGGTAGTGGCCTCACTTAAATGGTTACGGGGACACACGGTTCATATAATACAACTGTTCGCGATATTAATGTGTCAGCTATTTGTTTCAAAAGGATTTCGCTGGCTATTAATGTGTGCGGCTTGTCTCAAACTGGACGATTTTTTTACCACGACATATATGTGCCATGTCATGAAACCATGCCAAGTTTCATGTTTTTTGGGTGAGTTTTCGATATACTGGGATTTAAAAATCGAGATTCTCAATGTTTCAGGACGACGAGAAGTTTGTAATTCATTCCCATTCCTTAAATGAGACCTAAACATCCGCCCAGTAATTCCCACCCATTTTGCTTCACTGGAGCATGTGCTTGTAGTTCAAATTTGAATTATGGACTACATTAAATGCCTAGAAAACTTAATTAATATATACAATGGCCAGGCGAACCATGAATAGTTTCAAATTTCAGCACTACACTCCTGTTATTCTATGTTGCCTATAGAAAACAAAGTTCAAGGCAAGAAGAGGCAACAATTATCGTTTCACCCACAAGAGGGGCATGTTTCCCTACCGAAACCACGAGGGTCGCAAGAAGCTTCGGTTTGTAAGAGGCTTGTAATATAGCTTGGCCCAAATTGGACAATTATTTTACCACAACATATATGTGCCATGTAGTGACACCATGCCAAGTTCCATGATTTCCTGGTGAGTTTTGGATTTACAGAGATTTAAAATCTGAGATTCGCAATGTTTGTGGCCAAGACAGGACGCCGAGACGGTTGATTTCATTCCCATTCGTTCCATGGGACCTAAACATGCAGCCCAAGGACACATGTATGTTTTTTCTAGCCATTTTGCTGCATTGGAGCATGTATTTGTAGTTCGGATTTGAATTATGGACATCAACTGCCTAGAAAACTCAATTAGTGAATAAAAATGTCAAATGAACCCTGAATAATTTCAAAGTTCAGAGCGAATCGCCCGTTGTTCCGTGTTGCGTGTAGAAGAAAATACAAGGCTAGAAGAGGGAGCGATTATTGTTTCGCCCACAAGGGGACACGTTTCCCTATTGAAACCACGAGGGTTCTTGCGACAGGCTCCAGTTTGTAAGAGGTTTGTAATAAATCTTGGCCCAAATTGAAGATGTTTTTACCTCGACATATATGTGCCATGACGTGACACCATGCCACCTTTGATGACTTTCTGGTGACTTTTGGATTTATGGGGATTTGAAAACCGAGATTCCAAATGTTTGAGGACAAGCCAGGATGCCGGTACGGTTGTAATTCATTCCCATTCCTAGCATGGGCCTAAACATGCACCCAAGGACACATGTATAATTTTTCTAGCCATTTTGGTGAAATGGAGCATGTATTTGTAGTTCAGATTTGAATTATGGACATTGAATGCCTAGGAAACTCAATTAGTGTATAAAAAGGCCAAACGGACCCTGAATAAGTTTTCAGCACGTATATCCTATCGTTCCATGTTGCCCGTAGAAGAAAATACAAGGTGAAAAGAGGTAGTGACTATGTTTCGCCCACAAGGGGAACACGTTTCCCTATCGGAACCACGAGGCTTCTTTGAGAGAAGCTCCGGTTTGTAATAAAGCTTGGCCCAAATTGGACAATGTTTTTACCACGACATATATGTGCCATGACGTGACACCATGCCAACTTTCATGACTTTCTGGTGAGTTTTGGATTTATGGGGATCTAAAAACCGAGATTCCAAATGTTTGAGGATGAGCCAGGATGCCGGTACGGTTGTAATTCGTTCCCATTCCCGACATGGGACCTAAACATGCACCCAAGGACACATGTATAATTTTTCTAGCCATTTTGGTGAAATAGAGCATGTATTTGTAGTTCAGATTTGAATTATGGAAATTAAATGCCTAGGAAACTCAATTAGTGTATAAAAAGGCCAAACAAACCCCGAATAAGTTTAATTTCAGCACGGATATCCTATCGTTCCATGTTACCCGTAGAAGAAAATACAAGGCGAAAAGAGGCAGTGATTATCATTTCGCCCACAAGTGGGACACGTTTCCCTATCGGAACCACGAGGCTTCTTTGAGAGAAGCTCAAGTTTGTAAGAGGCTTGTAATAAAACTGGCGCCAAAATGGACAAAAAAATTCCTCGACATATATGTGCCATGTGCCAAGTTTCACGATTTTCGGGTGAGTTTTGGATTTACAGGGATTTAAAAACCGAGATTCTTCTCACGAAATGTTATCAAATAGCACTCGGTCACTCACGAAAGCCGTGTGCCTACCAAACCATGGCCGATGCCCCCTCCCCCTGCTGCGCGCACGATCTGAGTCGTGCGTTCTGATTGGCTAAAACCCAAACCCCATGGATCGTACGTCTGCATCGTTGGATGCTCCCAGATCGAACGACAATCATCAGCCCTTTCGACAGCACATGCAGTATATGGGTAAGCACTATGCGCATGCGTCGTGCTAGCTCACGCTTCCTTCTCTACTAAGTTTTCTATATTAATGTTGTTATATATCCAAACAGGCTACCGTTTCCTGCCACTCCTCTCATCGGTTTCTCGCCTCTTCTCCCATCGTTTTCCCGCTACCTATGTCAGTGCTCCTTGAAGGCTAGGCGGTGACACACCGGCCATGTAAATATCGCACACAGTTTCTAAAAGCACAAATGTGTGTGGTAGGAGGGAGTAGGTCCCATAGGGTGAGCGTGAAACGCCTTAAAGGCAAGGAGGCAATTCCTATCAGCCAGGTGCGGCTTCGCATCCGCTAGCCTAGTCGAATAGAACGCAGGAGTTAAGCGTGCTCGGGATGGAGTAGTCCAAGGATGGGTGACTGATGCGTCTTCGTCGTATCTATAATTTTTTATTGTTCCATGCCAATATTCTACAACTTTTACATATTTTTGGCAACTTTTTATACTATTTTTGGGACTAACATATTGATCCAGAGCCCAGTGCCAGTTCATGTTTTTTGCATGTTTTTTGTTTCGCAGAAAATCCATATCAAACGGAGTCCAAACGCGATAAAAACTTATGGATAGTTTTTTGGAATATATGTGATTTTGGGGAAAAAGAATCAACGCGAGACGATGCTCGAGGGTCCCACAAGGACGAAGGGCGCGCTGCTGGTCCTTGTGGCCACCCCGTAAGGTGGTTGGTGCCCTTCTTCTAGCACAAGAAAGCTAATATCGGTATAAAAATCATGTTAAAATTTCAGCCCAATCGGAGTTACGGATCTCCGGGAATTTAAGAAACGGTGAAAGGCCAGAATCTAGGAGTGCAGAACAGAAGGAAATAGAGAGAGATCCAATCTCGGAGGGGCTCCCGCCCCTCCGCCGCCATGGAAGCCAAGGACCAGAGGGGAAGCCCTTCTCCCATCTAGGGGGAAGTTCAATGAAGAAGAAGAAGGGGGCTCTCTCCCCCTCTCTCCTGGTGGCGCCAGAACGCCGCCGGGGCCATCATCACAACGACAATCTACATCAACAACTTCGCCGCCGTCTGATGTCGCTTGAAGCTACATCGGTATTTCCCCAAAGAGGAAGGGATGATGCAGCACAACGGCGGTAGGTATTTCCCTCAGATATGAAACAAATGTTATGGAACCAGTAGGAGAATCAAGCAACACAACATAAACAGCCGCTACACACAAATAACAACCACTCGCAACCCGACGTGTTAAAGGGGTTGTCAATCCCTTTCGGGTAACGGCGCCAGAAACGGTGCGTGGACGGGAGAAAGTTGTAATAGATTGAATAAATAGATCGCAAATAAAATAAAGTGCAGCAAAGTATTTTTTCTATTTTTAGTTTAATAGATTTAAAAGTAAATGCAAGGAAAAAGTAGATCGCAAAGGCAAATATATGAGAAAGAGACCCAGGGGCCGTAGGTTTCACTAGTGGCTTCTCTCGAGAAAAATAGCGAACGGTGGGTGAACAAATTACTGTTGGGAAATTGATAGAACCTCAAATAATCATGACGATATCCAGGCAATGATCATTATGTAGGCATCACATCCAAGATTAGTAGACCGACTCCTGCCTGCGTCTACTACTATTACTCCACACATCAACCGCTATCCAGCATGCATCTAGTGTATTAAGTTCATGGACAAACGGAGTAATGCAATAAGAACGTTGACATGATGTAGACAGGATCTATCTATGTAGAGATAGACCCCATCGTTTTATCCTTAGTAGCAACGATACATACGTGTCGGTTCCCCTTCTGTCACTGGGATCAAGCACCGTAAGATCGAACCCACTACAAAGCACCTCTTCCCATTGAAAGATAAATAGATCAAGTTGGCCAAACAAAACCCAAATATCGGAGAAGAACTATAAGGGTATAAGCATTCATGCATAAAAGAGATCAAAGAAACTCAAATACTTTCATGGATATAAAAAGATATAACTGATCTTAAACTCAAAGTTCATCAGATCCCAACAAACACACCGCAAAAGAGTTACATCATATGGATCTCCAAGAGAAAATTGTATTGAGAATTCAGTAAGAGAGAGGAAGCTATCTAGATACTAACTACGGACCCGAAGGTCTACAAAGAACTACTCACACATCATCGGAGAGGCACCAATGGAGGTGGTGAACCCCATCCGAGATGGTGTCTAGATTGGATTCGGTGGTTCTGGACTCTGCGGCGGCTGGATCAATATTTTCTTGACTCCCCTAGGGTTTTGGGAATATTGGGGTATTTATAGAGCAAAGAGGCGGTCCGAGGGGCACCCGAGATGGGCACAACCCACCAGGGCGCGCCTGGGCCTCCTGGCGCGCCCTGGTGGGTTGTGCCCCCCTCGGGGCACCCCCAGGCGCAACCAAGGCCCATTATGTTCCTTCTGGTCCAAAAAAATCTCCGTGAAGTTTCGTTGCATTTGGACTCCGTCTGATATTGATTTCATGCGATGTAAAAAACATGCAGAAAATAGCAACTGGCACTTGTCACTATGTCAATTGGTTAGTACCAAAAAATGATATAAAATGACTATAAAATGATTATAAAACATCCAAGGTTGATAATATAAAAGCATGGAACAATAAAAAATTATAGATACGTTGGAGACGTATCAGCATCCCCAAGCTTAACTCCTACTCGTCCTCGAGTAGGTAAGTGATAAAAACAGAATTTTTGATGTGGAATGCTGCCTAACATGTCATATCATATTATTTTCTTTATAGCATGGACATTTGGACTTTTATGTGATTCAAAGCAATAGTCTATTTTTGACATGATAATTTTGATACTAGAGCATATCAACGAGCAACCATGTCTTTCAAAATATCAACGCTAAAATAAGTTATCCCTAGCCCATCATGCTCAACCATTGATCCATTCATGAAGCACACTCGCATATTAGCTACACCCAATACTCAAGTACGATCATATTGCCTCCTAGTTGGTGCTTTTATAAGAGAAGATGGAGACTCAAATTCAAAAATAAAAATTGCATAAAGTAAAAGAAAGGCCCTTCGCAGAGGGAAGTTGGCATTTGTAGAGGTGCCAGAGCTCAAAGCGAAAAACTTAGAGATAAAAACATTTTGGGAGGTGCATCTATCCCACCAACGAAAACGACTTAGAGTTCCCAACACTTTCCATGCTAGATATATCATAGGCGGTTCCCAAACAGAAAATAAAGTTTATTCCTTTTTCCACCATACTTTCACTTTCCATGGCTAGCCGTATCCATGGTTGCCCTCCATACCAACACTTTCCAAGGAATTTATTATTTGATAACATAAAGTAAATTCATTTTTTTCATTTCGGGATTGCGCATCCCTAAAACCTTTGCCTTACTCTCGTGCAATGACAAGTGAATAAACACTGATCGTGAGAATAACACATCCAACATGGAAAATATTAGCCACCCCTCACCGCTCCGTGAGCGAAACAAACACACAAAGGAGAAGTTTATTTTGAAAATTAGAGATGGCACATGCAAATTTGCTTAGAACGGCAAAAGAATACCGCATATAGGTAGATATAGTGGACTCATGTGGCACAACTGGTTTAAAGGATTTTGGATTCACAAGTAGAGATCATACTTGGTGCAAAATGAAGGCTAGCAAAAGATTGAGAAGCGACCAACCAAGAAACGAATAATCTCATAAGCAAGCATTAAGCATAGTTAACACTGAATAATGCACCATAAATAGGATATAATTTCCTCGCATGACTATTGACTTTCGTGCATGCATAGGGAATCACAAACCTTAACACCAATATTCTTACTAAAGCATAATTACTCATCAACACAACTCACATATCACATCATCATATCTCAAAACTATTACTAAGAATCAAGTTTATTTTGTCCAATGATCTTCATGAAAGTTTTTATTATATCCTTCTTGGATATCTATCACTTTGGGACTAATTTTCATGTGTTGCTTTTCATAAGCTCAAACAAATATAAGTGAAGATCATGAGCATAATTTTTCTTTCTCTCAAAATAATTTAAGTGAAGCAATAGAGAATTTCTTGAAAATTTTACTAACTCTAAAATAATTCTAAGTGAAGCAAGAGAGAATTTCTTCAAAAATACTAAAGCACACCATGCTAAAAAAGATATAAGTGAAGCACTAGAGCAAGTCCATAGCTCATAAAAGATTTAAGTGAAGCATAGAGAGCAATTCTTGCAAGTCATGGCATAATTTTGGCTCTCTCAAATAGGTGTGTCCAGCAAGGGATCAAGACTTAAAACACAAAATAAAACAAGCAAAGACTCATATCATACAAGATGCTCCAAGCAAAACACATAGTATCTGACGAATAAAAATATAGCTTCGAGTAAAATACCGATGGTCGTTAGAAGAAAGAGGGGATGCCACTCGGGGACATCCCCAAGCTTAGTTGGTTGCTCATTTTTGGATAATAGGTTGGGATGCCGGGGCATCCCCAAGCTTAGGCTCTTCTATCCTTCCTTCATCCATCGTAAGATAACCCAAAACTTGAAAACTTCAATCACACAAAACTCAACAAAACCTTCATGAGATCCGTTAGTATAAGAAAGCAAACCACTACTATAAGTACTGTATCAAACCCATTCATATTTTGTTTTTGCATTATATCTACTGTATTCCAACTTTTATATGGCAAAAACTCATCAAAGAAAACCATAAAGACATGAAAATAAGCACACAACACAAAGAAAACAGAATCTGTCAAAACAGAACAGTCTGTAGCAATCTGACTATTTCGAATACTTCTGTAACTCCAAAAATTCTGAAAAATTAGGACGACCTGGATAATTTGTATATTAATCTTCTGAAAAAAGAATTGGCATTTTATCACATTGTGGTGATTTTTAACAATTTTTTTCATGAGCGCATAAGTTTCTGTTTTTCAGCAAGATCAAACAACTATCACCAAGAAGATCCTAAAGGCTCTACTTGGCACAAACACTAATTAAAACACAAAAAACACAATCATAATAGTAGCATAATTGTGCAAACACACAATAACAGAAAGCAAAAAAGAAAAAATAAATTTTATTCATTGGGTCGCCTCCCAACAAGCGCTATAGTTTTACGCCCTTAGCAAGGCATAAACCAAGGATCTAAGTTTTGTCATCTTTGGTTTGAGATCCATAAGATGCCCTCATGATTGATTCATAGGGAGGCCTAATTCTTGTTCTATGGAAGTGTTACATACCCTTCCTCAAAGTAAATTGGAATTTAATATTGCCTTCTTTAATATCAATCACGACACCGATAGTGCGTAAAAACAGTCTACCAAGAATAATTGGACAAGACGGATTGCAATCAATATCAAGAAAAATAAAATCTATGGGCACATAATTCCTATTTGCAAGAATAAGAACATCATTAATTCTTCCCATAGGCTTTTTAATAGTGGAATCCGCCAAGTGCAAATTCAAAGAACATGATTCAATATCGGTAAGACCAAGCACATCACATAAAGATTTCAGAATTGTAGAAACACTAGCACCCAAGTCACACAAAGAAAAACACTCATAATTTTTAATCTTGACTTTGATAGTAGGTTCCCATTCATCATGCAAATTTCTAGGAATCGATACTTCTAATTCCATTTTTTCTTCAAAAGCTTTCATCATAGCATCAACAATATGTTTAGTAAAAGCTTTATTTTGTTCATAAGCATGGGGTGAATTTATCATGGATTGCAACAAAGAAATACAATCAATCAAAGAGCAACTATCATAATTAAAGTCTTTGTAATCCAAAAGAGTGGGCACATCACTAGCTAAAGTTTTGACCTCTCCAAACCCACTTTTATCAATTTTCTCAACAAGATTTTCACCCTCTGAATTATCGGGGCGCCTTCTAACTAAAGTTGACTCTTCTCCAGTCTCCTTTTCATCAATCTTAACTTTACTAAACAAGGAATCGATAGAAGAAACACCAATCACTTTAAGATTTTCATCATTTTTATCTTCTAACGAGATTGGTTTAGCGGTCATTTGATTTACTAAGGTAGCTTGTGCATCGGATATTTTTCCTAGCAAACTTTCAGGAAAATAATACTTAGATTGGAGATGCAAACTTCTCTACTAATATCATCCAGTTGCTTTGTGATAGCATCCAGCACAACGGAGTGCTCCTTAAGTTCTTCAGTAAAATACATATTATGCTCAAATTGTGTAGTCATATATTCCTTAGTACTTTTCTAAGTTTCAAGAAAAATATTGGGGTAAGGAACATCATAACATTTTTTTGAGGCATCATGACTACGCAAACAAGAACGCACACAAAAACAGATCCGGCAAGAAAACAGCGACCGAAAAAGAGGGGCGAATAAAACGGC
This sequence comes from Aegilops tauschii subsp. strangulata, assembly GCF_002575655.3. Lineage (NCBI taxonomy): Eukaryota > Viridiplantae > Streptophyta > Magnoliopsida > Poales > Poaceae > Aegilops > Aegilops tauschii. Next base: position 397,221,753 of record NC_053037.3, read on the forward strand.
AACTTTTTTAAGTGGGGGAGAGGAAAACGAGAGGCAAATGGCAAATAATGTAAATTGCGAGGAGATGAGATTTCTGATCAGGAACCTGGTATATATTGAAGATCCTCCCGGCAACGGCGCCAGAAATTCCTTTTGATGTCACTTGAAGCTACGTCGGTATTTCCCCAAAGAGGAAGGGATGATGCAGCACAGCGGCGGTAGGTATTTCCCTCAGATATGAAACCAAGGTTATCGAACCAGTAGGAGAACCAAGCAACACAACGTAAACAGTCCCTGCACACAAATAACAACCACTCGCAACCCGACGTGTTAAAGGGGTTGTCAATCCCTTTCGGGTAACGGTGCTAGAAACGGTGCATGGACGGGAGAAAGTTGTAATAGATTGAATAAATAGATCACAAATAAAATAAAGTGCAGCAAAGTATTTTTTATTTTTTTAGTGTAATAGATCTGAAAATAAATGCAAGGAAAAAGTAGATCGCAAAGGCAAATATATGAGAAAGAGACCCGGGGGTCATAGGTTTCACTAGTCGCTTCTCTCGAGAAAAATAGCAAACAGTGGGTGAACAAATTACTGTTGGGCAATTGATAGAACTTCAAATAATCATGACGATATCTAGACAATGATCATTATATAGGCATCACGTCAAAGATTAGTAGACCGACTCCTGCCTGCATCTACTACTATTACTCCACACATCAACCGCTATCCAGCATGCATCTAGTGTGTTAAGTTCATGGATAAATGGAGTAATGCAATAAGAACGATGACATGATGTAGACAGGATCTATCTATGTAGAGATAGACCCCATCGTTCTATCCTTAGCAGCAACGATACATATGTGTCGGTTCCCCTTCTGTCACTGGGATCAAGCACCGTAAGATCGAACCCACTACAAATCACCTCTTCCCATTGCAAGATAAATAAATCAAGTTGGTCAAACAAAACCCCAATATCGGAGAAGAAATACGAGGCTATAAGCAATCATGCAGAAAAGAGATCAAAGAAACTCAAATACTTTCATAGATATAAAAAGATATAACTGATCATAAACTCAAAGTTCATCAGATCCCAACAAACACACCGCAAAAGAGTTACATCATATGGATCTCCAAGAGACCATTGTATTGAGAATTCAGCGAGAGAGAGGAAGCCATCTAGCTACTAACTACGGACCCGAAGGTCTACAAAGAACTACTCACGCATCATCAGAGAGGCACCAATGGAGGTGGTGAACCCCATCTGAGATGGTGTCTAGATTGGATCTGGTGGTTCTGGACTCTGCGGCGGCTGGATCAATATTTCGTTGACTCCCCTAGGGTTTTGGGAATATTGGGGTATTTATTCAGCAAAGAGGCAGTCCCGGGGGCACCCGAGGTGGACACACTACAGGAATCAGCTATTTTGCCGTCAGCCGCGGACGGCAAAAGGCTCCGGCAAAGTAGGCTACAGTAAAGAGCTACTTTGCCGTCTGCTTCCGGGCGGCTGACGGCAAAGGGCCTTTGCCGTCTGCGGCGGACGGCAAAGAGAGCAGACGGCAATAATTGCGCTGTCAGTCCGTTAAGTGGCTAACGGCAGGCCTTTGCCGTCCGCCGCTGACGGCAAAATTTCTAGTGTCTTTGCCGTCTGCCACTGTAGGCAAACATTCTAGTGTCTTTGCCGTCTGCCACTGTAGGCAAACTTTCTAGTGTCTTTGCCGTCTGCCACTGTAGGCAAACTGACCAAATGGGTCAGCTCCCAGGAAGCACAGTTGGCTGCCACGTGGCTTCTTTGCCGTCTGCGGCGGACGGCAAAGAGCCCGTTCGTCGGTGGCAGACGGCCAAGAGCCTGCATATTGGCTCTTTTTTCTGTTTTTTATTAAATCCAATAATTTTCACAGCAAATATATATGACATATATAGATATATTTCACAGGCCTATTTAACAGCAAACATATCACATATATCCAGCACATAAGTTCCATCCATTCATACATAAGCAAGTTCCATCCATTCATACATAAGCAAGTTTCATCCGTACATATTACATAAGCAAGTTCCATCCATCCATTCATACATAAGCAAGTTCCATCCATACATAAACAAGCACTCCATAGCAAGCTAGCTTCCATGAAGTGAATGAAATCTGCAAAATGGCAAAATAAGAAAGTTAGAAATAGGTGACTAGAATAAGAAGACTAGAACAAGAAGAGTAGAACAAGAAGAAGACTAGAACAAGAAGTATATGTCATTTATGAGCTAACTTACGTGAAATGGATCATATATGAGCTAACTAAGTTGAAATGGGTCGTTTATGAGCTAGCTAAGGTGAAATGGATCATTTATGAGCTAACTTAGTTGAAATGGGTCGTTTATGAACTAACTAAGGTCAAATGGATCGTTTTTGAGGTAACTAAGGTGAAATGGATCGTTTTTTAGCTAACATAGGTGAAATGGATCATTTATGAGCTAACTTAGTTGAAATGGATCTTTTTTAGCTAACTTAGTTGAAATGGATCGTTTATGAGATAACCTAGGTAAGATGGGTCATTTTGGAGCTAACCTAGGTGAAATGGGTCATTTTAAAGCTAACGTAGGTAAAATGGATCATTTAGGAGCTAATCTAGGTAAAATGGGTCATCTTTTTTCTACTTTTTTACTTCTTTTCATTTCTTCCTTTCTTCTTCTTCTACTTCTTCTACTTCTTTTCTTCTTCTTATTTTTACATCTTTTTTTGTACTTCTTTTCTTTTCTTCCTTTCTTCTTCTTCTACTTCTTTTCTTCTTTTTCTTCTTTTTCTTTTTTCATCTTTTTTCTACTTCTTCTCTTTTCTTCTTCTTCTACTTCTTCTACTACTTCTACTTCTTCTCATTCTTTTCTAACACTAACACTAACACAATCTAGCACTAACAATTAAACAGAAAAAAATGAAAAAACAGAAAAAAAGAAGTAGTCCCTCACTGGAGCAATGGGACGGTCGGCTGGGGCGGTGGCGGGGGGGGCGCCGGGCGGCGGGGGCGGTGCCGGGCGGTGGGTGGCGGGGCGACGGGGCGTCGGGGTCGGTGCCGGGGGCGGCGCCGGGCGGCCGGTGGCGGGGCGACGGGGCGTCGGCGGGTGGGGTGGGGGCGGAGGGGTGGGGGGGCGACGGGGCGGAGGGGGCGACGGGGCGGCGGCGGGTGGCGGGCGGCGGCGGCGGCGGTGGGGTGGGATGTGGTGGCGGGGCGCGTCGGGGAGGAGAGAGGGAGAGAAGAGAGAGTAACGGGCGGGGGGGTAGGGGCCGTTAGTTAGTCTCCTCTTTGCCGTCCGCCAATCTTTGTCGTCCGCCTTTATGTCTCTTTGCCGTCTGCTAGCAGACGGCAAAGAGGTGGGGCGTTAAGTTTTTCTAAACGGGCGGGGGGTGGGGGCCACCTCTCTCTTTGTCGTCAGCCAGCGGACGGCAAAGATTCTTTGCCGTCTGCTGGCTGACGGCAAAGATCCGGCAGATGGCAAAGACCTGTTTTGTCGTCTGCCATTTCTTTGTCGTCTGCTTTTGGGTAGCTGATGGCAAAGAGCTTCTTTGCCGTCAGCTAGCAGACGGCAAAGAGCTGGCAGATGGCAAATTAGCTGATTCCAGTAGTGACACAACCCACCAAGGCGAGCTTGGGCCTCCTGGCGCGCCAGGTGGGTTGTGCCCCCCTCGGGGCACCCCCCAGGCGTAGCCAGGGCCCATTATGTTCCTTCTGGTCAAAAAAAATCTCCGTGAAGTTTCGTTTCATTTGGACTACGTCTGATATTTATTTCCTGCGATGTAAAAAACATGCAGAAAACAACAACTGGCACTTGATACTATGTCAATAGGTTAGTACCAAAAAATGATATAAAATGATTATAAAACATCCAAGATTGATAATATAACAACATGGAACAATCAAAAATTATAGATACGTTGGAGACGTTTCACCGTCATCACCAACTCTCTCCCCCTCTATGCAGCATTGTAACACCCCTTCTCCCCGTTGTAAGCTCTTCTTGAACATGGTGCTCAACGTTATATATTATGTCCCAATGATGTATGGCTATCCTATGATGTTTGAGTAGATCCGTTTTGTCCTATGGGTTCATTGATGATCGTGATTGGTTTGAGTTGCATGCTTTATTATTGGTGTTGTCCTATGGTGCTCTCCGTGTCGCGCAAGCGTGAGGGATTCCCGCTGTAGGGTTTGCAATATGTTCATGGTTTGCTTATTGTCTACGTTGTGTGAGTGATAGAAACCCAAACATGGATAATTGGGTTGTGGCATATGGGAATAAAGAGGACTTGATACTTTAATGCTATGGTTGGGTTTTACCTTAATGATCTTTAGTAGTTACAGATGTTTGCTAGAGTTCCAATCATAAGTGCATATGATCCAAGAAGAGAAAGTATGGTAGCTTATGCCTCTCCCTCATATAAAATTGCAATGGTGATTACCGGTCTAGTTATCAATTGCCTAAGGATAAATAACTTTCTCGTGACAAAAAGCTCTCTACTAAAACTAACTTAGTTGTTTCTTTATCTAAACAGCCCCTAGATTTTATTTACGTGCTCTTTATTATCTTGCAAACCTATCCTATCACACCTACAAAGTACTTCTAGTTTCATACTTGTTCTAGGTAAAGCGAACGTTAAGCGTGCGTAGAGTTGTATCGGTGGTCAATAGAACTTGAGGGAATATTTGTTCTACCTTTAGCTCCTCGTTGGGTTTGACACTCTTATTTATCGAGAAAGGCTACAACTTATCCCCTATACTTGTGGGTTATCAAGACCTTTTTCTGGCGCCGTTGCTGGGGAGCAATAGAGTGGGGTGAATATTCTCATGTGTGCTTATTTGCTTTATCACTAAGTAGTTTTTATTTTTTGTTCTAAGTTGTTTTCTATCTTTAGTTATGGGTAGGAAACGCAAAATACCAAAAAAATTAGTTGTTCTTGCTAAACCAATGGTTGAAGAACCACCTAAAATCTATCATACAACTGAATCTTTCTACTTGGATCATGTTCGGTCCATTTGTGCTCGTGCTGAAAACCCAACTAGCTTAGTTGAGGGAAAATCATTAGATGAGCATGCTTATTTTGTGCGACATTGTTTATATCAAAAAGGGAAACTTTTATGGCATCATATTAATAGTTTGTATTGCTATGCTTTGAATTTACGCGAAATACATGATTTTACTTGTTGTTCTGAGGACCCTAGAAAACACCTTCGCTTCCAATGTGAGTTTAAGGATAATGGAATCTTATCTTCTTATGCCAAGGGTGTTTATAATTACTTTGATATTGAACAAATTGAAGAATTTGTTGATTTTAAGGGTGCTTATGAAATTGCTTCTTTGATTGAAAAGTATGATGCTACTCTTTACAAATCTAAAAATTTGCCATACTTAAATATTGCTATGAAAACTATGCTTCTAATGCTTATGTTAAGCCATATATTGTGGACTCCTCCACTGTCCAAGAGGAGACTAATATTTTGCAGGAAACTATGGAAGAAGAAATTGCTAAAACTGTGAGCTCATTAGATGAAAAAGATGAGGAGGAGAGCGAGGAACAAAAGGAGGAAGAGCGGATTGATCACCCGCGGCCACCTTCTAATGAGAGTAACTCTTTATCGCATACATTGTTTAATTCCCTTCGTGCTTACCGAAGGATGAATGCTATGATGATTGCTATGATCCTTTTGATTCGTTTGTAATATCCCTTTTTGATGAACTTGATGCTTGCTATGCTTATGGCCAAGATGCCAACCTGAATTATGCTTATGGAGATGAACTTGATATAGTCCCTTATGTGAAGCATGAAATTGTTGTATTGCACCCACGCATGATAGTCCTATTATCCTTTTGAATTCTCCCAACTACACTATATCGGAGAAGTTTGCACTTATTAAGGACTATATTGATGGGTTGCATTCTACTATTGCACATGATGATTTTGATAGATATAATATGCATGTGCTTGCTGCTCCTACTTGCAATTATTATGAGAGAGGAACTACATCTCCGCCTCTCTATGTTTCCAATACGATACAATTGCAAGAAACTGTTTATACTATGCATTGGCCTTTACTTTGTGTGCATGAATTGTTCTTTTATGACATGCCGATGCATAGGAAGAGAGTTAGACTTCGTCATTACATGACATATATTACTTTGTGCTCACTACTAAATCACAAATCATTGTTAATTAAAGTTGGCTTTGATATACCTTGGGATCCGAGTGGATCGATTACTTGAGCACTATATGCCTGGCTTAATGGCTTTAAAGAAAGCGCTGCCAGGGAGACAACCCGGAAGTTTTAGAGAGTCATTTATTTCTGTTGAGTGCTTTTAAAAAATTTAAAAACAAAAAAATAAAGACGGGAACCTAAAACTTTTATAAAAAAAAGTGAAAGTAAGAGAGACGAGCATTGTTAAAATGGGAGCATGCCTTGAACTTTGTTCATGCCCATGGAAACTTTGTGAATCTTAATTACAGAAACTTTTCAACAAAAATAATTATCCCCTTGTATAAATCCATTGTATTATAAAAATTATGTGCCAAGATTTGCCTTTAGGATGATTAGATTGCTTGTTTGGTTTGTGCGGTGCAAAAGCAGACACTTTGGCCGTAGTGCGCGATTTTACATTTTTTACTAGAAAGTCAAACGCTTCGGAAACTTTTTGCACAGTACTTCTATACAAATTGTTTATTTTGTCCTAATTTTTAAGAATTTTTGGAGTTACATAAGTATGGCTGATGTTCAGATTACTACAGACTGTCCTGTTTAAGACAGATTCTGTTTTTGATGCATTGTTTTGCTCATGTTTATGAAACTATCGATTGTATCGGTGGTATAATCCATGAAAAAGTTATATGACAGTAGCTACAATGCAAAAATAAAATATGAATGAGTTTGCAACAGTACTTAAAGTGGTGATTGGTTTTATTATACTAACGGATCTCACGAGGGTTTTGTTAAGTTTTGTGTGATTGAAGTTTTCAAGTTTTGGTGAGATCACGATGGATGAAGGAATAAGGAGGGGCAAGAGCCTATGCTTGGGGATGCCCGAGGCACCCCAAGGTAATATTCAAGGACTCCCAAGCAAGTAAGCTTGGGGATGCCCCGGAAGGCATCCCCTCTTTCTTCTAATTAACGATCATCGGTAATTTTACTTAGAGCTATATTTTTATTCGTCACATGATATGTGTAAATCTTGGAGCGTCGTGTGCTTTTTATTTTTATTTTAATAATGCACCATACTGGTACGAGATAGTCCTTTGTTGATTTATAGAATGCTCTTTGCACTTCACTTATATCTTTTGAGTATGGCTTTATAGAATGCTTCATGAGTTTCACTTATATCATTTCAAGTTTGGATTGACTGTTTCCCTACACATAGAAAACTTCCATTTGTAGAATGATCTTTTTGCTTCACTTATATTTGTTAGAGAGTGGGCATATCTTTTGTAGAAAGAATTAAACTCTCATGCTTAACTTATATCTATTTAGAGAGTTAATAGGAATTGGTCATTCACATGGTTAGTCATAAAATCCTACATAAAACTTGTAGATCACTGAATATGATATGTATCATTCCTTGCAATAGTTTTGCGATATAAAGATGGTGATATTGGAGTCATGCTAGTGGGTAATTGTGGATTGTAGAAATACTTGTGTTGAAGTTTGTGATTCTCGTAGCATGCGCACGTATGGTGAACCGTTATGTAACGAAGTCGAAGCATGATTTATTTATTTATTATCTTCCTTATGAGTGGCGGTCGGGGACGAGCGATGGTCTTTTCCTACCAATCTATCCCCCTAGGAGCATGTGTCTAATGCTTTGTTTCGATAGCTTCTAGACTTTTGCAATAAGTATGTGAGTTCTTTATGACTAATGTTGAGTCCATGGATTCACTACAAAAAAATACACTTCCGTGATGATACGTGTTTGTCATAGTAGGTCACGTTTTTTGTCATGCATGTAAATCCATGACGATTTTATGACAGAATGAAGATAGTCATACCTGTGCTGTCGTAGAAGTGTTCCATGACATTACCAAAATTATCATCACGGAAGTGTCCACTTCCATGACTATAAATCGCGCGTCACAGAAGTGCTTTCGTCAAGGGTGACCGACACGTGGCATCCACCGTAACGAAACGCCGTTAAGCTATCGGGTCGGGTTTTGGATCCGATAACCCGTTAACAGCCCCGACCAATGGGAAATTTCCACGTGTAAAATTCTTATTGGCCGGACGAAACACGTGTCAGTTCGTCAGTGGGTCAGATAGGCGCCTATGATATGTCGACACGTGCCACGGCCCACCACTGGCCCATTTAGCTTACAAAGCCGGCCCGTTTGACTTGGTCAAAAGTTAACGGGCTGGCCCATGAAAAGCCTGTTAACGGTCTCTTCGCAAATAGCCCATTTTACGGCCCGTTAGGCCCTAAAGGAAATCGGCCCAACAACGTCATGTGGGCCGTCGAATATAACACCAGCTCATTTCACTTTCGGCCCATGTATGGCCCACGACGTCTTTCGACCCATATGAGGCCTTCATATCTTTCGGCCCTTTACAGGCCCACGGTGACTCTAGCCCATAATGAACAGTAATTTTCTTTATACCCGTTAACGACCCGTGATTTACATGGGCCGTTTCCAGCCCGTGTTAGCTTTCGGCCTATTGACGGCCCATACGTTCTTGGGCTCCTTTTCGGCCCTCGATTACTTCCGGCCCGTTACTGGCCTGTTCCCCTAATGGGCCAAATTCGGCCCATGGCAAGAGTCGGCCCGTTACTGGCCTGTTCCCCTAATGGGCCAAATTCGTCCCATGGCAAGAGTCGGCCCGTTACTGGCCTGTTAACCTAATGGGCCAAATTCGGCCCATGGCAAGAGTCGGCCCGTTTCTGGCCTGTTAACCCGTTGCGCCGTTTCCAGCCCGTCCTATATTCTGGCCCATTAACGACCCGTTATGCCTATGACAGAATTAAGCCTTTGCTGTCCTACGGCCTATTAACGGCCTGTTACCGTGCTGGGCCGATACCAATTACGCCCGATTACGACCCATGTAGACCCATTTATCCGACGGCCCGTAGGAGACCCATGGATCCTACGGCCCGTATATGGCCCATGGTAGTTGCGGCCACTAGCAAACCAGGGAAAAAGAAGACTAGGAAATAAATAAGGCCGAAACTAACGCTAGGCTATTAAGGCGATTGCACAGATTACATCCACTCGGCATCAAAGATCGCCACCAGTGCAAATATAGGGAACACCCTACACTATACAAAAATGGCTTGCTGTTTTCTTCAGCCAGTGGCTGCACGTTAAGAATAAATTTTGTATCGCACCAAAACAAATTACAACTATATAACAAAAGGAAGGTTGGCATAAAACTTAACAGTCTAGCAGATAAAAGCACCACCAAAAGTTCAGAAGCTCAGTTCATTTGACCTGACTGCTACGTTTTCATGCTGTATTGTCTGATGGAGCACCATAACCCTCGCCTTCGTTTCCCCTAGGCTCCTAAACAACATAGCAAATGTCTGATAGTCTGGTTTCAAAACCATGCATATCTTGACGACATTGAGCAATGTTTCTCCTTGTTTCACAAAGGGTCTCTGTTAGGGAATGGACTTGTGTCTGGAGCGCAGATACAACATTGCTTTGAGCTTGCATATCTTGATCATGAGGCAGTTTGGACGATATTGCCTTAACAACCAACCCAGTATTACACAGGAACGTGCTTTTGGCACTGTTAGTGGACAGGTACTGACCCACTGCAGCAAGAGCTGACAATGCGGTTATAGTTGCCTCGCCACCTTCAGAAGGTGGCGGTTCCACCATTTTTCCATAGCTCGCTGAAAAGTTGAGGTTTTACATTAGTAGTACCAAAACAGAAGATATTAAGGAGGCAGCAAAACCAAACAAAATAGCTTTGGTCTATATACAGAACTTATTCTGGTGAACCCATGTAAAATATTAGTTGTATTTTATTGCAAAGTACATAATAAAACCAGGTTCCAAACATATGACCATGTACCATCGCTAATGTATTGTCTGTTTCTTCACATTGTATTGAGGGCTAAGGATAAAGAGACGAAGTTTATAACACGGTAAGCATAGTATGACATCATTCATATCACAAAACAACTGAGAACAGACAAACAGGCAATTGTAACGTTGTGTGGGCAAGTCCAGCACGGAACTAGATTACGGGTCAAGATCAACGGAACATCACTCCTCTCTTTTAAACCTTGTAAGGTGGAATGATACGCTAAGACAATTGTGTATAAAATTGAAAAGAGTAATAGACATTGGCTGCAAACCATGCAGTTCAAGGCACAAGTCAGAGTAAGTAGTAGTTAAAAGGCATGAGGATTAAGGACTTACAACAGCGGCTTTTACTGGTGTAGTCATGCCCTTCTTCTTGCTGGTGTGACAGTCCTTGAAGATTTCCACAGCATTTGGTTCAGGTACTTTTTGGTCCTTGCGATCTTTCCTCTGCATTTCTAACAAGTCAATATAGATCTGATAATATGGTACAGCGAAAAGAGTGAAACAACGGCTAATTACAAGAGCCTCGCAGTGTGCAATATAGCTACGAGATCCTGTCGTCTGTTCGAATTTCACTTTCGTACAGTTGGCCTTGTTCTTTGAACAGTTCACCTACAAGAAGATAGATTTGTGTGGCACATGCGTAAATAGGACTTCAACATGTGATCTGATCACATATATATAATGTACCTGATACTTCGGATCAGACCAGTGTTTAACAAGGCCCCTCCAGTCTTCATCTCATATATTTTCCACTGGAGATGTTTGGGAAAGTTCACTGTTAGCCTTGCCTTCAAAGTGAGTTTTCCTCAAGTTATACCGATACTGTCGCAGAGCAGACTTGAAAACATGGGTGCAAGCTTGTCTGGTTGCATCATCTTGGCTATCCAACTTGAACCTTGTCTGTTGAAAATTATGGGAGTCTCATTATCAGCAACCTAGAAAGTATGGGACAGAGCAAGACGATATTACTAGTTTCCATACATAACCATACTTACAGATAAATGGTCGAGGAAGGTGTTGAACTGGGTTTCGTCTTTGTCATTCCTGTACTGAATCCATGTTGGGAGGATACGTACATGACACGTAACGGCAACCGCTGCCTCTGATACTAACTTGGCTGACTCTGTAGCATCACGTGGCCTTTTTAAACCTGCCTCAAAACGGATCTCCATTCTTCCTCCTCTAGATTTAGTTAACCTATCGAGCATTATACCTGATGTTTGTTTCCTCTTGCGCCTAGGTGCTAGTCCAACAACGAACATAGGAAGTGTTAGTGTACATCAAACTGTGAGACTACATATAAAGAAACATGCAACTTTAACTTGACTCCAGCAACTACCTTCTTGCTGTTGAAGCTCACAAGGTTCATCTAATATTGCCAACTCGTCTTGTGTCAAGAGTGCTTGGGAAGTAGTGTCAGGTGACAAGGGAGCTTGGGAACGTGCTGCTAGCTCAGTTGACGCACGAGTAAGTCGTGCAGCTGGTAGTACTGTGGTAGGTGTTGCAAGAACTAGGGCTGTCTCTGCTTTTTTGGTGGCAGCTATTTGTTTCTGTTTGGCTTTTTTTGCAACTCGTGTAGCATGGGATGCCGTGTTTGTAGAATTTTCCGCTAGACTTTGACCTTCTATTGCACCATCAGTACCAGCAGAATCTGCAGGATTCATCCGCTTCTCATTCCCTGCCATTATGTGTTTCTTCCTCTTTCTCTGTGCCATGTTAAGTCAAGCTGACAAGAAAAACGAATAATAATTTAGTTCTTCAGAACAAATTGATGCGTGATGCAGATGAACTGAACTTTGATGTTAGACAACCACATGATAGGAGGATGTAATATGTATGAAAAACAGGACGGAAGAGATAACCAGAACTATGATGTGTAAACTAAGAAGAAGACATTTCACCAAATTAGAAGCAATGCAATGGAAGGTAGACACCATATGAAAGATGCTACAAATATCGCTCTGCCAAGTTAACAGTGTCTCATCATAAATGGCGTTTAAACAAATGTGAAGCAGTACAAGAAATAAATCATATGCAAGATGTAGACAACATCACACTACCATGTTAGCGGTCTCTCGTCATTAGTGCCATTGCATATTCATAGCATTGCATATTCACAGCTTATGATGTGTAAACTAAGGAGAATGCATTTCAACAAATTAGAAGCAATGAAAGCTAGACACCATATGATGCAACGAATATCACTCTACCAAGTTAAAACTGTCTCGTCATAAGTGCCATTTCAACAAATTAGTAGTACAAGCGAGAAAAGAATGTGAGATGTAACCTATATCACACTCCGAAGTCAAATGTGTCTTATGATAAGTGATTGTTGCAGGTTACACAACAGTAGTAATTTGATGGAAGAACATGGTGTGATAGACAGATATTGTATGTTCTAGAAACAGGAACACGTGTCTTATTCAAGTATAATGTGTAAAGTAAGGAGATGGAATTCAACAAAATTAGAAGCAATACAAGCTAGACATCACACATAACATGCAACCACATATAACAGTGCCAAGTTAGAGGGAGCACCGGTGATGCTGCACTAGGGGAGACGTGCTCATCATAAACACAGCTTTGTTGAGTGTCTATGCATGTGTTGTCTTGGAAATCATCTTGGGGTGTGGAGGAGTAGAAACTGTAGAGGCCCTCCGTTCGGAAGGAGCACATTTATCCACTGCCTTGCTAACTTCCTTCCGCTTTATTGATTTTGAATTGTCAAGTAAAACCGACAAGAAAAGGGAATAAAATTCTCTCTTCAAAACTCATTCATGCATGATACTGACAATCACTACTCTGATGTAAGGCAAACACATGATACCAGGATGGAATATGTACGAAAAACAGGACGGCATGGCATGTTCACAACTGTTTGTGTAAACTAAGCAGAAACCATTCCAGCAAATAAGAATCAATGCAAGCTAGACACCACATGAAAGATGCAACCAATATGACTCTGCCAAGTTAAAAGCGTCCCATCATAAATGGAATTTCAACAAATTAGAAGCAGCGCATGCTATAAATCATATGAAAGATGCAACTAATATCGCACTACATATACTAAAGGTGTCTCGTCATGTTGATTGATGCGGGATACAAAAAAAACAATAGTTTTATGTAAGGACATGCTTAATAGACAGATGTACTATGTACTAAATACAGGAAGGCATGTCACATTAACAGGTATAATGTATAAGCTAAGCAGACTAGCACATGCAGTTTAACCAGATTGGAAGAATTACAATCTAGACACCATATGCAACATGCAACCACATATCACGCTGCCAAGTTAGAGCAAGCACCTGCGATGCTAGTGTAGGGGAAATGTTGTAATCAACTACAGAGCTACGTTCACTATCTTCATCTAGCATTTCTGTTTCTTGAGAATCATGTCGGGAGGCTGACGTTGCATTCTTTAAATGAGGAGTAGTCCCCTTGCCTGCCTGCCTCGTCATAAGTGATTGATGAGGGATACAGAAGAACATTAGTTTGATGTAAGAACATGGTTAATACACAGATGTACTAGTATGTACCAAAAACAGAAAGGCATGTCATATTCAAAGGTATAATGTGTAAGCTAAGCAAATGCAATTTAACCAAATTGGAAGCAATACAAGCTAGACATCCGGCTGGAGTGGTGAGCATGATCATCTAGGACCTGAGAGCCTGGTGGGAGGCGGCCTGCTTCGCCACCATCGCAACTTTTTAGTTGGCTTCCAGGTGATGCCTATCTTTGTTGGGCTTGTCACTGGCTTGGCCAGTGCCCTGACTAGCTATTTGTCTTCTGGTGCTCACGGGATGGTGGTTCATGTAAAAAAATATCTTTCCTTATCTTACCGACTTCGGCCTTTCGAATACAAGCTAGACACCATATGGAACATGCAACCACATATGACACCGCAAAGTTAAAGCAAGCACCTGGGATGGTGGTTCATTGCGAGCGAGGTCATCAACTCCAGAGCTACGTTTACCGTCTCCATCTGCTGACACTGCACCCTTTATAGCGCTGTAATGTGTCTTGCCTACCCGCATACGAAGCTGGAGCGACTTGTCTCTTTTCTTTTTGGCTTCTCTCATGGCAGCAGAGTCTGAAATACCCTTGCATAAAAACACAATAGTGAGAGTAAGGGTGAAGTGTGCAGAACTAGTGCACTGTAAAAGTAGCAGATAGCAGGTGGCTGAAAAATAAATGACAGGAGACATATGATAGCTCTACAACATTGCATGGCAAACAAAATTAGATTCTACTCCGTATGATTTTGTAATATATGAGCACAGGAAATGCAGGTACTCCTCTAGCACACCACCACATGTGGTCATATCTAAGATAACAGTCGACTGAAAATAAATAGGTCAGTCAATTTTTTTAATGAACCGTCCGATCTGTAAGGAACGGGCAGATGGCCTTCGTCTACCTCCCGCCAGTCACTGTTGACGATCTTTCTCGAACCGCCGGCAACCATCGGCCCAGGCCCCTGCCTCCGCCGCCCCGCCCTCCCATCGACCTCACACCACCGCCGTGCTTGGCAGCGCCCCCAGGCCATCCCTTTAATCCCGGCCGACCTCCAGATCGGGCGCCAGTAGCTCTAGGCCACACACGCCCCTAAGATAAACACCAAGGCGCTGCTTCCCCGGCATAATAGGCGTACTAGCGCCTGTTACGCCGGGGAATGCTTCCGTTAATTGGGAATCAACTGGCCAGAAATTGAAATTCAGGGGGGCGACGGACCTCTAGCTAAGGTGAAATAGTATATGAGGAGAAACCATGTGCACCGCGAGTTACTAGGAACATCTAGTATCAAGAAGAAGCGGTCAACTAGTGTCTTCTGTGGGATGAATACCGTGCAAGCAGAGACGTAAGATTTGCACGAATAAGGGAAGAGGAGTACCTTTTTCGGTTGCCGGTGTGGTCACCTCCACATGTCGCGCCGATCTTCTTCTTTTTACTGGGGAAACTGATGTTCTAGAGGGTGCAGGCTTGGACGAACCCATGGCCAAATTGTTGACTGTGTTGCCGTGGCCGTATGTCGGCGGAGGGGAAGCAGATCCGAGGCGGCGAAGGACGGCATAGCAGGAACAGCTCCGGTGCGGTGGAGGGTGGCGAAGTTGGAGCGGCAGCGGTGAGGCGCAGGACGGCGTGGTTGAACTGGCTCAGGTACGGACGGCTCGGCCTCGGCTTCAACAACTAGCCGTGGAGGGCGTTGCGGTTGAGGTTGCGGTGGACGACGACGTAGGGGTATCGGCTGCGCCGTGATGGAGGAGGGCGGCGGTTGATGGGTGGGATGGGGTGGCGGACGGAGGACGCCGGGGTTTCGCGGCTGGTGGAGAGGTAGTTTTGGCGCCCACGGAGTACGAATGGGGAACCGGACGGGTGGGGGGAACCATGTTTCGGTCTGGGACGCGCTTGTTTTTGGATTTTTTGAACAGAAGATGGGACGCGCTTGTTTGAAATTTGGGTGAAGTACAAACTTTGCCCCCCTTTAAATTTCGGACCTACTACGGGTCGGGGGTAGGATGGTAATCCCAGGTGTCCCAAATAGTGGGCGGGAGCGATTTCGGCCGCGCGCATGTGTGCTTAGGCGGCCATTGTGTATGAATGTTTTTCGGATGCGGTTGCGTGGCGTCTAGATGAAGCTACAAAACTACCCCAGTTTAGACCTTTGAACGTCGGGCCGGTAGGTTTCACGGGTCGGAGTTATTAGAAAAGTAATTTCCTTGTACTACCAAACATTGGTCTCACGCGGTTTCGGGCGAGTAGAGGCTCTTTTGGCGCTTCGTTCGAAATTTTGAAACACAAGCATTCACGTTTAGAGTACTCTTGAACTATGAGGATTGACCTAAATAGACAACGTTATATTTTGACCTTGTATGTTTGAAAACCTCATTAAATTATCCGCTTCTTTTTGAAATTTTGACACTTGAAAATCCTATAACTACGATTATTTTGGAATGGAGGAGCTAAATTTGAATCTATTTTGTACACGACTACATATGCTATTATGTACAAAATCAGAGCAAAGATTGGTGCCCCCATAATTTAGGTATGGTTTACAAATGCCATGATATCAAATTCAAATAATTGAATGGACTTGATGTTGAATTCGATTTTTTTTAAACCACCTTAAGTTGAATTCAAATGTATGCTAGTTCATAGGTAGCTATTTATAATGTCCATTGTGTAACTTTCGTATGTATAATGTGCTTTACACACACAACATGAACTATACTCACGTTTATATTCAATTGCTAAAGCGATGCATTGTCTGGAGTTCAAAATACTAAATATGTGGATCAATTGTGTCGAATAATAACATAGACATGCTCAAATTCGATAGAATCTAGATGTCTGATGGATCAATAACCGCTCCTTACGCGAATTGCAAATATCATGATCCCATCCTAATATTTGGATACAATTTATATCTTTAATCAATGTGTAGAGCAGTCGTTTACATGTAGTTTCACTCTCCATCGGTGGTCTCTCACATATGCTCACACACTCTCTCCCGAGGTGTCTTTCTCGCACACATGCTCTAGATATAACCCTCCCTCCCTCCCGTAACCATTTACAACTGTTTTCACTAACCTTTATCACAAGCACTCTTCCTCTCGCAAACATACAGACGCACAATCCTCATCGACCCTTTCTATATACATGGACCTGCCTACGTGTCTCATGTACGCACATTATCTTTACGCCTGTCTCTCATGCATTGTCTCACACCTCTCTTCCTAATCGACGAGTATGATTCTAGCAGAGCATTCTATAGGATGCCCCTTAATGTTAGGTTGGATGAATAGTAATATCAGAGATAAAGGGGTTACCTTAGTCCGAGAACCTAGGGTTACAAATCCTAGCCGGCTTTGTCAGTGGACACAGAGTCCTTCACAATTCTGCTATCTTTGTCTTGTACGACTAGTCATCCATGGGTCTTCCTAAATGCGTCACGGGCCGACCAATGTGGCGCAGGTCGGAACCGAACGAAGGGCCTCACCTCGACCCACCGGACCTCACGCGGTGACACACCCTCTGCCCCACGTCTCATTATCTTCTCACACCCACACATACCAACACAAACACCACACACACAGAAAATTTCTCCTGGTGCCTCTATTCCCTCCCCCCTTGCATATACACACTCAAGGGAATGGAATCTCTTGTCGTGACGTCATATTCATCTCTCTCTCTAGACCACTCTCATTTCTCGTGCTATCTCTCCCACGCCCCCCCCCCGTCGGCCCCTCTATCCATGCCTCTCTTGAATACGTAATACACACACATACCTCTCTAGGCCCCGCCAAATGCATCAACTACACATTCACACATGTTACATCACGTACCCCATTGATCTAAAAATCCCTCTCTTCACGTTTATTTCGCATACAACATTCCTTTTGAATAAAGTGTGGCCAAAAAATTATTTTAGAGTTTCTACATATATACAACATTACAAAGTTATATGGAGGAGTACGAACGCTAATTTGCATTGCATGGTGCCCACAATGATATTTATTCCGCACTGTGAATTTGTATATTTTTATACTATATACAAAGTTAGTCATAATAAAGAGAAACGAAGAGCATCTCTCTCTCCATCGCATACCCCCCCCCCCCCCCGTACGCCCCTTTCACGTATGCACACAAAACTATCTCCGGGTCCTCTAAAAGTAAGCCCCCAGAAAATTCACGCATGTTTCATCTTTCTCTCGCGATATATGCAACGACGATCATTGTATTTGAAGCAAAAGCACGATACGTAGATTGGACTTCAGAATCCACTCATTGCGGTCACCATTTATGTTTAGTGGTTATTATACAGTCACGGGCTCACCGTACAACTCTGTATTTGCTCATGACATGACTAGTTGACCAGTTAAACGCTCCACGTGGCACCTCTAGTGTTGCATCACATTATCTCACTACCATCGTGCCCACCTGTCGACTTGTATCTACTCTACATCTACACTCTTATAAAATACATAAAATACACTCTTATAAAAAACAGAGTTGGTGATGATGGTGTGCCTGCCATCCTGCAATATAGGCCATCCGATTTATATCTGACGGATAGGAAAGAAACTATGGCAATTTTGCAAAAAGGTACCCACACACCTCTCCACATTTGCAAATAAGGCCTTCCCTCGTTCATCCTTTTCTCTCACAAGATAAACAAGTCATACAAATGCATCTTGATGTTACGTGCAACGCACGGGCATCTTGCTAGTAAGAATGAAAACAAACGACAAAAAAATATTTGGACGGTGGTTCGAAGTCATGAACGCGGGCACAGCGGACAAGGTGGCCTTGTATTGGTATGCTGAGCCGTCTGTTTTAACACACAGGAGCTGGTGTGGTGATTATACACACACGCACGCATGCACACGAACTGCATCCACGCAACACTCACACAAACACATGCACCCACGCACGCACGCAACACTCACACGTACACACGCAGCCACGCACGCAACACTCACACGCACACACGCACGCATGCATGCCCACACCAGTACACCACACGACCAACACACACTCTCATGCTCAAGTGCTCAACCTACACGTGCATGCGCACACATCAGGCCCTGACAGACACATACACAACCAGGTGATTCCCGCGCACGAGTTGGAGCCTTGTCGCGCCTGCGTAAATTTGTGTTATCTGACCTTTTGCCTATGCGAACTGACAGGTGGGACCCACAAGGAACGTGGTCAATTTAACTAGTCAACATGGCGCCGCGCAGACTATTTGGCCGGTCAATAGAGTGCAATCTGATGCTGAACTATGAGCAAGTGACCGTATAATCACCGCAAAACATATATAGTGACCGTAATCAGCTTATTCTGAAGTTCGGTGACCGTATTACGCTTTTCTCTCTCTAGGCCCTCCAAAACTACATCTCTACACGTTCTCGCATGTTACATCTAACAATTATGCAATACAGCACTACTACTACACTCTAACACAATAAATCATATGTGTTTTTAGTTTTACTAGATATCATATTGTTACTTATAATTATTCAGTTTGCATACATTAAAATTGCCTTTGAAATGTATGGCCAGTATCATCTACCGCGCGGGAAAAATCCCGCCCTTTCCTGTTTAATCGGGTTTGTATCGATGGATCGTGCGAAACAACAAAACTATAGTACTATACAGTACAAGTGACAGTTCACTCGGCCCTCGTGTCGTCTACTCCTCCGTCATAAGAGTGGAGCGCTCGCTTTCATAAATCTTCTAGTCCCTTTCGCCGACATGTGGGACACCAAGCTACCGGGTCCACGTGCCATACCGGAATACAGTGCAGAGCAGCTGGGGTGAAGCACCCCAGTCATGGCGCCGGTGTAGTAATGAGCAATGAGGCATCAAATCACAAAGCTGCACCTTTCCCGCAGTTAAGTTGGAGGGACGAAGCAACCATCATTTCACTCGTTGATGAATCCTCTTCTCCCTCATCTTCTTCAACTTAACCACGTGTTGCTTCTGCCGTTGTTCTGCCTCATGTGGGACGCGGATCGGCTTGGTAAAGCACTGACACGTGGGACCGCATGTTAGCAAACCGCCAGGACAACGTCCTCCGAAAATAAGAAGCCTAATCCTAGACTTACAAAGGGCTACGTAGCTGCTACGTATACTTTCCATCTAATCTATATATGCCCCCCTGATTTTCAGGTGGGGTGGGCCTAATCCTCTCCTTTAATCCAATCAAATAGTCCCACATCACATCAGTTCATAACTTCACGTAAACCATTACGTGGATGTAGCATTGATCAAATAAGAAACCTCCCCCGCCATCCGCGCGGCAAAATCACCTCCTTTTTACTAATCTTGATTCTATAATTTTTTAGATCAATATAATTGAGATTTGTATAGATAGCACACAGGAGCAAAACAAAGTGGTACGGTTAAGGGCATCCACAATGTGTAGCCAAATGTGAAAATAGCTTTTGGCATCATGGGAACCATTGTGGACGGTGTTGCCAAAGCCAAAAAGATGGAACCGAAGCTCCCTGATTGATTGATTGAAGGAATAGAAAAATGTAATGTCTCTCCTCTTTCTCCCATGCTTGGACGCATGTAGTACAGTATAGAGCACAGAGTCTACTCCCCTGTCCCTTCTATCACAAATCACAAAGCAGTGAGGCGTCAAATCACAAAAGCACGGACGAAGCAACCATCATTTCACTCTTCGCTGACTCCGCTTCTCTATCTTCTTCTTCGAGAAACCATCTCACCGCACTAGTACTCCTAGTAGTACTAGTAAAGGACTTCCTGGATGCAAATAAGGCGGTTGTCTCGGCTTGCAGGCGGCACTTGCGAACGACTTACCGTGGTCTCCCTCAATGGTGTTCTCCGTCAAACGCACTTCGCGAAACCACCAAAAAAAAAGATATCGTCGACATCACCGCAATGGGGAAGGAAGTCAAATATAGTTACTACCTCCATTTTTTTTGTACACAAGGCCAGTATATCAAAATTACAATTTGCAAAGGGCCACTAACACTAATCGAGGCAAAATTGATGGGGTTAGCAACCAAGGACATTAGTATCCCCTACATGCATGCCGAAGTGAGAAGGTTGGTTTGCATGGCGCTACATTAATCAAGCGATGAGGAGTGAGATGGTTAGCTCTTTGGTCTTTGGAGAAAAAAATACGCATTAATTGACACGTGAAACGAGGATTTGTATCGATTAAATCCCACGAAGGAAAACCCCGCCTTTCTTTTTTAACACTAGTACTCCTAGTACGTACGTACTTATCCTGTTTGGGTCTAGGCCTTGCATTGCCAAACTTCGCCACACATTTTTGCCAAGCTTGCCTAAAGTTTTCAAAATGAGAAGGAGGTACACTTGCGCACGGCTGTCGCGGTCGCACTGCACCCTCACACGGTCGCTCCTGCACGCCGCGGTCACACCGCACCCTCACACAGTCGCTCCTGCACGCCGCAAACCCAACCAAGGGAACGCACCCTCACTGACACGTGATGTCGCATGTGAACAAACCAAACTCAGCCATCCTATCACTGACACATAATTTTCGTTCATAGAGTATGTTTATCCAACCGCATGTTGGGGAGTATCCGTACGGCCCGTGCGGTGGTCTGTTGGGGAAGAAGAAGAGGTGAGGAAGAAGGAAAGAAGGGTTAGGAGGACGTAGGATATTCATCCAACCGCCTGAAATGGTAGACTGACCCAAGTCAGGTGACTTGCATAACAAATATATGTTTTTACACAGCAAAAGATCCATAAAAACAACAACATAAAGAAAAACTATCACTCCTCGCGGAAAGAGACGGCCTCGTCGTCTTTGCCTACCGGCGCGAACCAGTCATCGCTGCCGACGTGTGTCTCCGCACCGTGGTTGTCCTCGGCCTCCAGCTACTCGTTCAAGCAGCGCGTGCGGGCGCTCTGCACGGACGAGAGCACAGCCCGGTTCAAGTCGAGGACGTCCGGTTCCGCCTGCAGGAGGGCCTCGATGGCAGCGGCATCCGCGCGCTCCGCGTCGAGTCGAGCCTCCGCCGCCCAGTTCAAGTCCAGGACGTCCGGTTCCGCCTGCAGGAGGGCGTCGATGAGAGCGGCATCCGCGCGCTCTGCGTCGAGTCGAGCCTCTGCCGCCCGGTTCAAGTCCAGGACGTCCGGTTCTGCCTACAGGAGGGCCTCGATGGCAGCGGCATCCGCGCGCTCCGCCTCAAGTTGAGCCTCTGCCGCCCGGTTCACATCCACGACATCCGGTTCCGCCTGCAGGAGAGCCTCGATGGCAGCGGCATGCGCGCGCTCCGCGTCGAGTTGAGCCTTTGCCTCCCGGTCCTCCTTTAGTGTCACCTTGTTGAACCGCTGGTCCGCCTGCACCATGGGGGACTCGGACGCCGGCACGAAGTCGACGTCCATCGTCTCATACCCATCGGGGGCCTTCTGCGCCGCGACCTCCGCCATGAACATTGGATCGGCTTCCTCCTCCTCGTAGCTTGGCTCCAGAGAACTCGAGGATTGGCCCGCCGCAAAGCGAGCTTGGGAACGGAGGTCTGTGGCGCCGACCGCCGCCGCGATTTCTGCGCGGCGCTCCGGCGTCAGCATCTTGTAGTAAGTGATCTTGCGGCGCACCATGGCTTTCCGGTGAACTAGGGGACGCTTGATGCGGGCTAGGGTATCGAAAGGTGGGGGAATGGGCTGGAGATTTGGTGTGGTTTTAGGGCAGTGACTGGCGTAGGCCGAGCAGCGAAGGTTCTGGTGTGAATAGTGGTTCCGGTGACGACCGGTCAATCGGTTTTGACTGTACATCGCTCTTGTCGCGTTCGCATTGCAGCCCGGCACGCTGGACCCTCCATGTCGCTCACCGAATGGAACGCGCTTCGTCTTGCATTTTCGCTCGCTTGTGGGACTGCAGTTGAAAGCAAACCAACGTCCCTCCCCCTCCCCCGCCTGCATCATTTATTATACCACCACTCCCTCCATTTTATGCGGAGTAAATAAAAACAGAGGGAGTATACTACGGATGAGGATCCCCTGATGTGGCCGAACCCATTGAGTAACTGACATGCGGGGTCTAGCAAGCATGGGGTCTGCCAGTAAGTGACCGAAAGGGAGGGTAAGGCAGGGATACCTACGTCAGAGGATCCACTTCCACTATACTACTTTGACCAAATGTTAGAGTAATAATATATGACATGCAACTTACACAAATGTTAGAGTAATAATATATGACATGCAACTTACACAAAGCATACAGGGTCTAATGCATTTTTCGAGGCTAACTTTGACCAAATGTTAGAGTAATAATATATGACATGCAACTTACACAAAGCATACGGTCAAATTCGTATGTAAAAGGAGTTTCCAATGGTATAATTTTCACATTATACATCTCATGTACTATTAATCTTGTCAATAGTCAAATTGGAAACCATCTCGAGTACAAATCTAGGAGTACGTATGAATCTAACAATATTGATTGGGCGTTGTTGAATGTTGATACCTTTTTGATCAAAGTAGAGATACTTTGACTACACATAAAACTTATATGTAAACTAGAAAGGATAGGGGGAGTATATTATACGTTCAAAAACGAAATGAACATTGAATACCCTTTATATATGATTTGCGGATGCTATGATCACCGGTTCAAAATTTTGAATCCGCCTTAGGTATCACGTGCCCCCACTCGTTCCCTCTCGATTTCATCTCGGGGTCCGGAGATCTATTGAAAGAGGACTAGGGTGGGTACATGCGAATGATACTCGGCGGAATGTTCAAATGAGGCATGCGGGAGGATGGACTCGACTGGAGGGCGACATGATCGATGGAGAAGAGGGTTGGTGAGGAATGAGAAATAAGCAAACACCACATGATTATACTTGAATGGCTCAAATAAACAATAAGTTGTCTCGCTTGGCCTACATAGTGAAAGGCCTAATGCGCAACGCGGAGCACTGATGCTCGAATATGGCCGGGAAAACAGGGAAACCGACATGTGGGGCACACCCGTCGGGACGACGTAGCGCATACTAGTCCAATGGAGGAGCTGGCCCACGACCTCCTCGCCACCGACAACCGTTCATGTGGGTCGTTGGGGCCAACAACGGGGCGCAGCTCCAGCACCGCCTCTGGACACGGCGACCGCGGTGAGCGACACGCTCATATCGTCGCTAGACACGGTCGGTTTCAGTGTGCCGAGGGTGGCGTTAGTGCTGTGGCACAACCAACGGTATGTTTGGTTTGTGCCCAAGGTTGCCCCATCAAAGCATTGGGTAGCCAAAATTTTGGTTGAGGTATTGGTTGCCCATGATTTGGCCGACATTGGCAAGAAAAATGAACTAGAGTTGGCTAGAGTTCATTGGCATGTCAAAGAAATGGCAACCATCCAAACAAAGACCAATCTTTGGGTCATGACCAAAATTTTGGTTGAGGTATTGGTTGCCCATGATTTGGCCGACATTGGCAAGAAAAATGAACTACAGTTGGCTAGAGTTCATTGGCATGCCAAAAAAATGGCAACCATCCAAACAAAGACCAATCTTTGGGTCATGACCAAAATTTTGGTAAGGTGCACTTTGGCCACAATCCAAACACACCCCAACACCCGGCTCATCGAGGATGCACGGGGCGCCGCGACGCGTCCGTGGAGTGGTGTAGCGCGGCCAACTGCATCCTCTGGACCTGAGACCATGCCGGGTCGTCTTTCTTTTTCAATGACATGCGGGGATCGCATGTGAGCAAAGGGCATCTCCAACATTGCCACGACCGTAGCTGACTACCCTGGCACACCAAAACCCTCCTCCCTCGCACCGTCGCGCGGTGCGTTCCCAGCCGGCGCCAGCTGCCCGCATTCATGTCGTCCGTTCGTATGTCGTCGTTAAGAGGCTCGGTGCCCGAGGAACCAACTCCGGCGACTTAATGACGCACCCGGACGCTTGGCCTCACCGGAATGCGCTACTTAAAGCGGCAACGCCCAGCTAACCTCCACACCATAGCGCATCGTCCTCCTACCTGGCACCACATCCGCCATGACCGCACGTGCGAACGCTCTGCGGGAGAGCTTGTCTTCGGGGATGAAGCTCGAGGTCGCCGCCCTCGCTCAAGTCGCCTCTCGCGACGCAATAGCGGCGTAGCCGGACGCAAACGCACAAGCGGTGGCCACGCTGGCGGCCGACGACGGGAGCAGCGTCAGCCACGCGTCCTACTTGCCACCGTCCAACATGCGGCACCGCCGAGGTCGGGGGCTCCTCCGAGGATGAGTAGGGCATGGGAGGCGGCAGGGCATGGTGTGCCAATTGGCCGGTCCGTATCCCGTGTTCTACTCTTCCTCGCCGGAGACCGCACCTTCACTTCACGGGTCTTGAACCCCGCCCCCGTACATAGAGATCGTAGATGGAGGACATCGGTCGCCGCCGTAGAATAGGTTTAGGGTCGGGTTTCTTTTATTTTTCTGTCCTATAAAAGTTCGAAATGTAATGAAAATCTGCCGTGTTTGCATTAATCTCGGCCGGTGTATATGAACTTTCACAATAATATACATATTGTAGGAGTACTAGCAAGATGCCCGTGCGTTGCACGGAAGATCAAGATCTTGTGGGAGAAAAGGATGAACGAGGGAAAGCCTTATCTGCAAATGTGCAGAGGAGTGCGGGTAAATTGTCATAGTTTCCTTCCTATCCGTTAGATATAGATCGGACGGCCTATATTGCAGGATGACAGGCACACCATCATCACCAACTCTGCTTTTTATTGAACCGAGACAAATCTAACATGCGAAGTAAAATAAACACATAGGGTCTATACATACACAAATTATCTTAGGCACTCCAATAGTACGTCCACTACACATTCACGCATTTCACATCTTTCTACATCTACGGGAACCTACGAAAGGGTTAATGTAAATTGCCTCTCTCTCCTCCCCTGATTTTCATGGTGGTGGGCCCCTCCCTCCCCCCAATCTACAATCAACAGCTCACACGTTTCACATTATGTTAATTACATAACTGGGATTACGTAGGTGTAGCATTGCTCGTCCTAAAAAACCCAACTAAGCCAACCTCCCAACATATCGCGCGGGAAAAGACCCGGCCGCGCCGTTTTAGTCGGGATTACCGGATTACTAGTAGTAGTATCGATGGATCGCGCGAAGCAACAAATTTTTTTTTTGAGGGGGCGAAGCACCTAGTTTAAAAGGAAAAAAGGCAATACACTCACAGCACTCCTGTCGCGGTCGCATTGCACCCCACACACGTTCGGTCCTGCACACGGCTCACGCAAACGGAACGCGCTTCGGCTTGCCTCTTCACTGACACGTGGGACTGCACTTGGAGAAACCGACCATGCGCCAAACTCCCCCCGCCCACCGCGCGAAAATCCTCCCCCCCACACCCAAAAATTCCCCCCAAATCCGATTCAACCGCCCTTCGGCCAACTAGCCAATAATATTCCCCAAACCCCCTCCCCCCCTTTCCCCCTCCACTCCATTCGCTCCGCCAAAGCCGCCCTCCCCGCCGCGCCGATACGTCGGCGCCGCGGTTCGGCGATCCTCTCGCTCCCACAGTACGCTCTCGGAGACTGCCGTCCTCTAGCCGCGCCGCCACCTCTGGCTACGTTCTGGTGGAGGCGCACGGCGGTCAGCGCCGCCACGGCTGGCGACGTTCGTGTGGAGACGCACGGCGGTCAGCTTCTCCCACGGTACGTGCATTCTAGACTGAGGCCCCATTCATGTCGGTGTAGCGCTGAATGTTAGCTGATAGACGCTGTTAATCTCACTGTTTGCCGAAGTAGTTTACTGTCAATATGCTCTGCTTAAGAAGCTTCCTTGCCCTGTTCTACACTCAGTCTGCTTAGCTGAGATGGCATGCCAAGGCCGATTAGTTGCTAAAATATCCTGCCATATATTTATTGTGACGTAGATTGCCATGGTCTAGTAGCCAATCTGTTAGGTGAAATAGCTCTACACCGTTTTATACTCGATCTTTGTTGCTGCGATGGCCTTCGATAGTTTGATGGCTGTGTGCTCGGCCTCATTGACTGCTGAAACAGCCTGCCATAATTTGGCACTCAAATCTGTTTGCTGAATTAGCTTTACATATATTTCGTTACTTAGATCTGCTCGTCCAAATATCTTGCCATAACTTTTAGACATCGACCTAGGTTTTTTTTCTGGACTTCATAAAAAAGCATATATGTTTATCCTGTAATATCTAGTAGAAGAACTAATTTGTAAGTCTAAGAGATGGATAGGACTTCGATAACTTCTGCTCGAAGATTCTCCGCTGCATATGTCGAGGGGGTTGAAAACTTCATGAACTTTATCAGAGCTGAGTACGGTGGTCCGAAATTAGATGTGCTCTGGCCGTGTAGCAGTTGTATGAATTCAGTTACAAGACCCCAGTCAACTGTGCAAAATCATCTACACTTGTATGGGATGTCGGTCACATATACTAGGTGGGTTCATCATGGTGAAGCTGTGAACGTCAATGTTATTGACTACGTGGAAGCAGCAGATCACCATCTTGATCTGACTGATGCTCAGGTGGAAGAGGAGGAGGAGGTGGTGGTGGCGGAGCCAGTGAGTTTGACCAACATTGAAACAATGCTATGAAATGCTCGTGCATTCCGTGAACTTTCACCTGCAAAAGAAAAACGGTGGGCCCGCATGTTGGAACAATGCAACGTTGCTGTCACCCCAGGAAATAAGCTGTCAGTATTCTCAGCTATGGTCACCTTTCTTCAGGTGAAGACATCTGAGCGGATGACCAACAAATCATTCGATGCGATGTTGGCTGCTTTCCGCGAATCTTTCCCAGATGCGTCTGAGCTGCCACACACCTACAATAAAATGAAGAATTTCCTTCGTGCAGTTGGAATTGGATATGATATGATCCATGTTTGTAAGAATAATTGTGTTCTGTTCCGGAAGGATTATGCCAACTTAAGTGAATGCCCGAAATGCAAATCATCAAGATGGAAAGATGGCGATGCTGTGAAGAGGATTCCTCATAATCTTCTGAGACATTTTCTAATTACACCAAGATTGCAGAGGTTGTTTCATGATGCTGAAACAAGAGAGGATGTACTATGGCATTCTAGGAACCAGGAGTACAGAGATCAGAATGTAATGAGCCATCCATCTCATGGTAGTGAGTGGAAAAGCTTCAATGATAAACACAAAGAGTTTGCTGCTGACCCGAGAAACATTAGACTTGGCTTAGCTTCAGATGGATTTAACCCATTTGGCCACCAGAGCGCCACATATAGCATGTGGCCAGTGCTTGTTATCCCTTACAACATGCCTCCAAATGTCTGCACCAAAGAATCAAACTACATAATGGCCTTGCTCATCCCAGGTCCAAAAAGTCCTGGAAAGGATTTTAATTTGTTCATGGCGCCTCTTGTGGAGGAACTTCAACAGCTATGGAAGGGTGTTCTCACTCGAGACCTATATAGCAGCCCACCAGCTGATTTCTTTCTGCGTGCTATTATAATTTGGTGCATCCATGATTATCTGGCTTTGGGCACTATGTCAGGGCGAACGACACATGGTTACAATGCATGTGTTCGCTGTGACAGGAATCCGCTTTCATACGCAATACTTAGCAAGAACTGTTACATTGGACACCGCCATTTCCTTGCCAAGGACAAGCCGCATCCTAGAAAATACCGAAGACATGTGTTCAATGCAAAGCATGAAAACCATGATGCGCCAAAGAGGCTCACCGCCGATGAGTTGCAAGTGGAATTAGAGAAGGTCAGGCATATTACACAGATGGTAGCGGGAAAAGGAAGCGTGTCAGGGTAGAAGAGAGATTATTGTTTACCCGCAGGCCCACTTTGTGGGACTTGGAGTATTGGAAAGATTTGGATCTGCGGCATAATCTTGATGTGATGCACATCGAGAAAAATATATGTGACAACATTATCGGCACACTTCTTAATATTGAAGGCAAGACGAAAGATACCTTAAAATCTAGGATTGATTTGACACACCTGGGTAACAGAAAGGATTTGCAGGTGCAAGATGAAGGTAAACCACGGGATATGTCACCAGCTGTGTACGTCTTGGACAAGGTAAAAAGAAAAGAATTCTGCGAGGTCCTGTCACGTGTGAGATTCCCACATGGATTTGCTTCCAACCCTGAAAGGAGAGTCAGTGTAGATGGAAACAAGGTACAAGGGTTGAAAACTCATGACTGCCACGTCCTACTTCAAAGGGTTTTACCTGTTATCCTTAGAGGATTGGGCCGCCCTGACTTATACAGAGCAGTTGCAGAGTTGGGACAATTCTTCAGGGAACTCTGTAGTAGGAATATTAGGATAGATGCTTTGGAGCGTCTTAGAGACAAGATACCAATTATCCTATGCGGCCTTGACAAGATATATCCTCCAGCCTTCTTTGATGTGATGGTGCATTTGGCTGTTCATCTACCTGATGAGGCACTACTTAGAGGTATAGTACAGTATGGCTGTATGTACCCTATTGAAAGGCGGCTAGGCACTTTCAAGGGCTATGTTAG
Organism: Aegilops tauschii subsp. strangulata; assembly: GCF_002575655.3. Lineage (NCBI taxonomy): Eukaryota > Viridiplantae > Streptophyta > Magnoliopsida > Poales > Poaceae > Aegilops > Aegilops tauschii. The sequence goes on from NC_053037.3 coordinate 397,250,792, forward strand.
GAACAGAGCTAGACCCGAGGGTTCCATTGCATAGGCCTACATTGCTACAGAAGCGTTGACATTCTGCTCAAAATACATTGAAACAGCTGATCAGCTTAGCAAAGAGGTGGGTGAAGACAATCACGGGCTCAATGTTTTCGATTATTCTGTTCGAGTTACAGGGAAGAGTCGACAAGAGGACAAACCTAAAGATTTGGACAAAATGGTTTGGTATGTGTTGAATAACTGTACTGAGATACTACCTTATATCAAGTAAGTGCAGTACTGCAGCTTATACATCGTAATCTACTAAACTTGCAGCACATTCTTATATATTTAGATGTTTGACGCGATCACTATGTTGTGAAGCAACTACAAAGAGGAGTTACTGCCGCAAAATCCAAGAAACATTGACAAACTGGTTATGGCAGGATTTGTGAAATGGTTCAAGAACCATGTAAGCTTTTGAAGTGCACTGTCAGTTTTTTTAATATATTGAGTACATAAGATGATCAGCTTGTCTATTTTCTAACCATAGGTTAAGAAGATGCGGGAGGATGGGCAGGCAGTTGATGATGCCCTTTACTCACTAGCAATGGGTCCTGATACTCGGGTAAGACATTATGAATCTTGCGTTGTTGGAGATGTGCGCTACAACACCCTTGCACGAGACGAAGGCAGGAAGACACAAAACAGTGCCATCATGAGCACGGATACGTATGACAAAGAGACACCTGAAATGTATGCTAACATAACAGACATTGTTCAGTTGCAGTATATCTCCAGTTTCGAGGATCATCGGTGTGTGGTTCTGTTGTGCTGTCGTTGGTATAACCTGTTTTCCAGGATCGCAAAACCCAGAGCTGATGATTATTTCAAATCCATCAATGTCAAGACGGCGTACCAGACCAACGAGCCTTTTATTTTGGCAAATCAAGCAACACAGATATTTTTCTTGGAAGACACATTTGCACGTAGCGATGACTGGAGAGTATTGCAAAGGTTTGAGCAGAGGAATTCGTTTAATGAAGTTGCACAACAAGATGATGCTTACACTGCTCCTGATGTACAAGATAACACAGATGTTCCTAATATCTTTGAGAACCATCACGTCAATGACGCCGGCGAAAAGATTGCCTGTCGTGTTGTGGACATACAAGAGTTGATAAAGAAGAAGCCAACGTTCGAGGATGTTGAGGACGAAGAAGAAGATGACACCGTGGGGAATTACGATTCAGACTGATACACATGGTGAAGATGTTGACCTTGCTGCTGCGGATGATGATTACATTGCTTTTGTCGTATTTGCCTATCAGAAGATGTTTTTTTATCTACTATGTGAAATTGTGTTTGCTATGACAACTAAAACCTGATGAACATGTTGTTTAGTATTTTCCTGTGAGAACATCACTTGTTATGTATGCTGATTTGTGTTTGGTGATTGTATGACAACTAAAACATGATGACATTGTTGTTTAGTTGTACTCATATTTGGCTGTGAAACTTGAATTTGATGACATAGTTTGCTGTTGGACTGCAATTTGCTCGACGTCTTCGAATGAGAACAAAGCTGACCCGACATGGCCTCTGCTATTTATTTATATGAGCAAAAGGGGATACCCCTTGATTTCTGTTAATAGAAATCATTAGATGTTCACAACACTACACCCAGCCTGCTACACAGGTTTCATTCATTACTAGTTTCAGCAAAGTGCTCATGTCGTAGCCACTGAATACATCACGAGTGCTACATACACTGCAAATAAAGAGACAATCATCCTATAGAGCACATCGATTTTGCCCATTATCTTCACAAGCTCTTTCATCTCCTCATTGCTGTCAAGGCCGTTCAGCAGCTATTGCTTGGCCATGATCAGAGGAACTGCATCTTTAACCTTCTGCTCTGCATCTTCCTCTTCTGCCGTTCCTTTAGTTACTTGTCCAACACCCCAACCTGCTGGTATTGGGATTCCTCGGCTAACCAAATAATCAGCGTAGTTGCATTCCCCCACATCAGCAACTTCCCAGAAATACAAATCACACGAATCTTCCCTTTTCTGCACGAATCAAATTGGAAGATCACCAACCAAACTATTAAAAAAATCAGCAACTGAAAGCAGCAGAACAACACTTAAACATATTATTACCCCATGATTCGGGCATTTGTAGAAGACTCGGCCAGGGTTGCGGATTGTGGTTGAGACGCGACGGATGACTCTGCGTGATTTGCAGCAGTGGCACCACACAAACGGCAGCGGGTTGCAATGAGCAATCGGCTGCGGTGCGCGTGCCGGCGGGGGTGTGATGAGACCCACAGGCGATGGTACGGGTGGCGACTTGGCGCATATCTGGTTGTTGCCTGCTGAAGAGCAGGTGGACGAGCAGCCAGCGGACATGGTTGCTGTGGCCAGAGCTTCTGATGCTAGGCAGAGTAAGTAGAGAAGAGGAGAAGCGAACGTTGGATATGTCAGTTTCATTACTTGCAGAGTAGCATAGCACCATATATAGTGTGACACCCAAGTTTTTATTTGGATTTTTCAAGAGATTTCTATTTGACTTGAGGGAGGTGATTTAATTTTTTTTCAAAAGAACTCTCCCTTTCAAATATTTTCTTTTATGGCAAAAGTTTTATTTGGATTCACCCAAGACCTGTCTTTGGTCTTGGAGGTTCTTGCTTTTCATTTGGACTCAAGACAAAATGCTTTTCACTTGGGAAAATGCCTTTTGAAAATCCCTTTGAAATTTGCACTATGGCTTTTGGAATAATCCTTTACCACTTTCAACAATTCCTTCTTGCCATGGCCTTAGTGCAAATCCCCTCTCCTAACCCTTCCCTCACCTTTGGATCATGTTTGGCATCTAATCCAGCAAGTTGAACCTCCCCATGTGATGATTTCCATTTAAATCTTATTCAAACAAATTTTTGTCTTCTATCCTAGCCATTGGTGTTTTTCAAAGGAGCTACACTTTCTGCTTGGATTTTTGTCCCCAAACCAACTCACCTCCCTAGTCCTTTGAACCCTCAACCAAGATCCATGAAGATCCACTGGTCTTCAGTTCAAATTTTTCAAACTACACTTGCTGCAAGTTTGGACCAGATTTGTCAAATTTGGTGAAATTCATTCAAAACCTTCTCCAAAAATTCCAAGTAAAATCAGGCAGCCTCTGGGTGCATTGAGTGGTCACCTCACCAAGTACCAGCCCCAGAATTTTTTTTCTCATAGCCATATCATTCTGTCGAGCACCTGCAGTGCATGGTCTTTGTCAAGTTCAGAAAATTCAGAGAACAGTTCAGTGGCTTACTGTCGTTTTCTTCAGAGATGGTTGTCGATCTCGCCAGTGCCACTATGTCGCCATGCTCCTCGTCCCCTCCCCCTTGTTCCTGCACCGCACGAACGCCTGGCACCTTGCGGACGTCGGCGACGAGCAGCAGAAGGTGCGCCGCCCCGTGAACGACGCCAGCGGCGGCTTTGCGGCCGCCAGCGGGAGGCACGGCGCTGACGGCGCCACCCAGCGCCGCCCAAACCACCGGAGATCGCCGCGTGGTCTTCCACTCCCCCGAACGCGCTGCCGCTCTCGTTGTGAACCGCAGGGCGCGGAGCGCGCTCTCTGCCGCCGTCGAGCCCGTGCGGCCATCTCACCGTGGACCGACGCCATTACGCCAAGACCAACTCCGTTTAGCTGTGGAATGACTCCAGTAACCTCCACTGATGCTGCCTGGCCGCTCAAACCTCCTGCCAATCCACTGCACCGCCGTAATCGCTCGCCGGAGATTCTCCGTTCACGGCCACCCCGTCGATCTGCCTATAAATAGAGGCCCCGAGCTTCAACTCGAGCACCCACCATCCCTGCACTCCACCTAGAGCATGCCTAGCCACTGGAGGAGCCCCGAGGAGGTCTCCTTCCTCGACTCCGGCCGCCGTGACCCGCCACGGGATCCAGCTCGATTCGCCCGTGTGTGCACCTCCGCCTCCCTTCTCTTGCCAGTAGCTTCACTATGCATCTCTCCTTCTGACCCGCGCTTCAATTTGAAGTTTGCAGCCCTCCACCGGAGTTCCCCACCATCACCCGAGCCGCCGTCCGCCGGAGATAGTGTCGCCGTCGACGTGGTGCTCCCCGTTGGTCGAGTCCACCACCCACCGACGCGGAAGAACAAGCTGAAGCTCTTGGTACCCTCCGATCCTCCTAACTCGCCGTGGTTCGACGCCGGCGTCCACCGCAGTCTTCGGGCGCCGGCGAGCTTTTCAAACCTGACATGTGGACCCCGCATGTCAGCCTCTGTTCTATTCTTTCGCGAATCGTTTTCTGTTGGCGCCTTCGGGCAAATACGCTTTCCCTCTTGAGCTTGCGCATTTCCAATCGAACCGTTTTCTGTTTTCTCAGTTAAAACCCTGGAACTTTTCTGTTTCATTACAGATAAGTCCCTGGATAGAAACCTTTATAACTTTTTAATAAAAGGGGATTTTTGAGTGCTTCTTTTTCTGACAATCTTAAAATTTTGTCTAGTTTTTTATGGGATTTATTTGAAAAATATTTGGAGAAGTTTCTGTGCACCCATTGGTTTTCACGTTAGTGCCCGTTTTCGTGATTGCCGTAGGTTCCGGAAGAGGTGACGGAGCCGCGAACTTCGCCGAGCTAGACTCCGACTTCTCCGAACCAGGCAAGCATGTTTTGAACATCTGATATGACAAGTGTTTTGCATGTTTGCTTGAAATTTTGTGCGTGGCATATGAGTGTCGGTAAATACCTCGTTGCTTGTAAGGCAACTACCCGCGTGTTCCAAAGTTGCGATGATCTCTGATGAGAGATGGCCTAATCATGTGGTGACATAAAGGGCAGCAAGGTGGTACTGTTGTAGCATACCAGCCTTGCGTCATCCGACTTTCTCCGACGTTAACGTGGACGGAGTCACGTTATCGTTCTTTTCCCCGCATGTTCCAAAGTTGCGATGATCTCTGATGAGAGATGGCCTAATCATGTGGTGACATGAAGGGCAGCAAGGTGGTACTGTTGTGGCATACCAGCCTTGCGTCATCCGACTTTCGCCGACGTTAACGTGGATGGAATCACGTTATCGTTCTTTCCCCCTTCCGTGCTACCACATGTTTCATTTGCCAGGATGCGGTTTAGTAAGTTGGTAACCTCTTTCCGTGTACACACCAAACAGAGAGGCCGGGATGATGGTACCTTGGCCCAGGATTAAAGCCAGTCATCCGGTCAGGGGGCATGGGTGTTTCCGGTTGGGACCGAGAGGGGGGGCACCCCCTTAGAGCGCGCGTATAGAAATTTGATCCCATGCTACGCGAGGTTGTAGCCTCCCCGTCTCAAGGTTTTTCTTGAACGTTGCCGAGGGTGATCCCTGGCTTCGGAAGGTTGAATTGGGTGTGTACTGGTTAGACGTGTTTCTTCCAAAACACCGTAGACGGAACTAGTCCCCATGACTACTGAAATCCGTTGGCTGTGGTTAAGTACAAACTCTGCAGAGTCAATTCCTTCCAAGTCATCTTATCCATGATCAAGTAGTGTAATCAGTATATCCATATCTATCCGCGTGGAAAACTGTCCCCGGTGAACAAGCTCAAGTGGTAAATCCAGTTAAATTATTATTCCTGTGGATGGACTAACTTTATATTTGTTTCGTACTTGTGATAATTTATGTTCCCGAACTATTGTATTATTGAGCTACAAATATAAGCCCTTTATGTGACGTCGCGCAGACGTCCGACTGCGGCGTGTCTTTTGTTCCTTACATTAAATATAAGCCCTTTATGTGACGTCGCTCAGACGCCCGACTGTGGCATGTTCGTCTTTTATTTTCTGTTATAAGCCCTTTATGTGGTGTCGCCCCGACGCCCGACTGTGGCATTATTATTCTCGCAGTTTCCTCTCGAGGAGTCATTCAGACACTCGTTTGGCACCAGTATTACTATTCTTGCACTTTCCGCTCGAGGAGTCATTCAGACACTCGTTTGGCACCAGTATTATTATTCTCGCAGTTTCCTCTCGAGGAGTCTTTCAGACACTCGTTTGGCACCAGTATTACTATTCTGCAGTTTCCGCTCGAGGCGTCATTCAGACCCTCGCTTGGCACCCAGTATTTATCATCTCTATGTCTGAACGCACTGGATAAATTGTTCATATGCTTCATGTTTACATTTGTTATATCTTATGTCCGAACTGTCTTGCGAGTACTTCCATAGTACTCACCTGGCTTGTTGATTTGGCCAGATGTTGACGAAGGCGATCTCTTGGATGAAGAGTTTGATAGCGCGTCCGACGCCTAGAGGAGTCCCAGTCAGTCCTGCGCGATCCCGGATATTGGTCACTTGTATTATATACGCTTCCGCCACCCGCAATAAGTCTCCTCGAGCCTCACTCCGACGCTCGAAGAGCTGTAGTCTTCAGGAGTCATATCACTCGCTTCGCGGTGATATTTCCACCACCGTTATTATCGTGAGTTAGTAGTATGCCACCCTATCCACCGTCTTGTCTTAACGGCGTGCATGTAATAAATTGTTGGGCATCCTCCGCTCAACCTTGTATTATATTCAGTACTCCTGGTATTTTTCTTCTGTGACCAAGATATTGTCTATCAGTGAGAAGGAATTCTTCCTTACTGGTCTGTAAAAGGGATTGGTCTCTCAATAATTATTTTATTGAAAAACCGGTCGTGACAAGCTTGGTATCAGAGCCAGGCTGACTGTAGGAAGCCACTAGGTGCGATCGCTAATCGGCTATTAGCGTTTTTTGTGCTTTTTCAGCTTTTTGCAATTGTAGCTATTTTCTGTTGGTCATCATAAATTTATGACATGACTACTCAGAATTTTGCCTACTTTTGTAGATGGCTGGCAGCAGCTGTGAGAATCGAGTGTTCACGAACGTGCCCAAGGGGTTTGTCAAGCTCCTCGTCTCCATCACCAAGCTCGCGATCGGGCCAGCAGCTCGCCCGGAGTTCACACTCTATCAGCACAAGCTCAGCGACGACGTGTCTATGCACCAAGCTGTGGTGCAATTCAAGGGAGGACGCTCTGCAGCTCGCCACTTCTGTTTTGTGGGAAGGGCCATGCCTACGGAGAGGCATGCCATGCAGATGGCTGCCCGTGAAGCGATAGCTCGCCTTCGGGACATCCTTCCTACGATGAAGACTCGTCGCTACCGCTATCTTCCATGCCATGTGCCTTACACCAGTCACTATGCGTTCGCCTGCCATCGGGGAGAGCGAGATGAAGCCATCGAGATGGTTGTGGAGTATCTCAAGGCTCTGGAGGAGTCTTTCGACAACCTCGTGGACGATCTTGTGGCTGCCCGCATGGACTTAGTCCGGGGCGGTCCTACCAGCAGGAAGGAGCTTGTCCACACGGCGCCGCCTCTGACATTCGTCTCGTCTTCAGCCTCGTATGCACCGGCCGTTTTGGCCACTGCTCGCCGTCTGCCTACCACTGAGGGGTTCGACCGAGTCATCGCTCCTACTCCAGTCAGAGCCGCACCGCCTGCCGCACCCGCTCTACCACCAGTCGCCCCCGCACCATCACCGCAGCGCAGCGTCACGCGCCAGGAGCCAGCAAGAGAGGAGGTGGAGGTTGATTCTCCTGGACCGCTGAGTCTTGCCATCGGCAAGGGAAAGGAAATCTTCACCATCTCCGACTGAGAGCGCCGAGTAGCCGCGGGTTATGTCTGCTTGTATGATGTGTTGCTTTATCTGTACGCTAGTTTGTATTGGTGTGTTTGCTGCCTTCCGGAGTAGTACGCTAGTCTAAATAACATGTCAGGATGTGTACGCGCATCCTGAGTGCTGTATCGTGTGTTTGCTTTTCGCATGTAAGATAGTTGCTAAGCAGTTCTTCTCCTTGCAAAATCGCTCATGTTTTCTTGAAAACCTTGAGATCTTTTAAATTTGTTGCCTTTGCAAGATTTTCCTTGTGCTGCACAGTTTTTCTCATGGGTTTTGCACAATAATACCCCAGACTGGAAAAATGTCTCGCCCGTGGACACGCTCCATGCCCAATCAGCCAGAAGAGGTTTACGGGACACAGACTAGCAACAATTTCACTCGGGGTCAGTCCAGCCAACAAGACAGCGAAGCAGCCCTGTCTCAAGTATGCCGTCTCTTCGAGCAAAGCCAGCAACAGCACCAAGAGATGATGAACCATGTCATCAATATGGGAAACCACCGTGAGCACTATCAACAGCATTCCAAGTTATCTGAGTTACAGAAGACTCGCCCCTCAACTTTTGCTCACACCGATAGGCCGCTGGAAGCCGATGATTGGCTTCGTGACATTGAAAGGAAACTGATTATTGCTCAGTGCTCAGATCATGAGAAGGTGCTTTATGCACCACACTACCTTACTGGAGCAGCTGCAGCATGGTGGGAAAATTTCCTACACATGCATCCCAGTGAACACAACATCACCTGGGAAGAGTTCAAGGAAGGCTTCCGTGGGGCACACATCCCCAGGAGCATCCTAAAGATCAAGAAGAGGGAGTTTGATGACCTGAAGCAGAGAGGCATGTCAGTAACAGAATACAATGGTCAGTTTACCCAGCTGTCTCGTTATGCCTACGACGAGCACATGACAGAAAGCAAGAAGATGGAAAAATTCCTGGACGGCCTGGCACCAGCCCTAAGATGCCAACTGATTGTACACACCTTTCCGGATTTTAAGACTCTGGTGGACAAGGCCATTACCTTGGAGAATGAGCGCCGTAGTCTGGAAGATATCCGTAAGCGAAAGAGGGACAAGACGACCCTTGCTCGCAACAACCGAAGCAAGGCTGAGGTTCCCCGGACAGACACAAGGAGATCCTCGACTACCGACCCAAGACCCGTCGGACAGTTCCATGCCAGGGATAAGGAGTACACATACCGTCCAGGGGTCACCTGCTATGCGTGTGGTCAAGAAGGGCATTATGCTAAACAGTGCCCAAAGCCAAAGAACCCGGCACCCAAGCCAAACAATGGTGGGAACAATCCAGCCCCCAAGCGCAACAATTTCAACCCCAACAACAACCACAGGAAGGGTCACCTGAACCATGTGACCAGGGAAGAAGCGCAGAATGCCCCAGACATCGTGCTCGGTACGTTCCCTGTCAACACAGTACCTGCCACGATTTTGTTTGATTCTGGAGCTTCCCATTCGTTCGTTTCGAAGAGTTTTGTTTTGCAACATGGTTTTCTGATACTCCCCTTGGAAAAATCTATGATCATCAAGTCCCCCGGAAATAAGCAACTCGCTCAGGGTTACTGCCGAGGAGTGGTCATTGAGTTCGAAGGACTACAATTCCACGTGAATCTCATCGTGTTGGAGAGTAAGGGACTGGATGTCATTTTAGGGATGGACTGGTTGACCACCAACAAAGGATTCATCGACTGTTTCAATCGGACAGTGATTCTCACTCACCATCACGGCAAGACAATAAGAGTTTCCACTCAAGAAAGGCCACGATCACAGCAACCAAAACTGAACAAAATGGACATTGCAGAACTGAGAAAAGTTCCAGTGGTATGCGAATTTCCTGATGTGTTCCCTGAAGAACTACCAGGCATGCCACCAGACCGAGAGATAGAATTCAGCATTGAACTAGCACCTGGCACCGCTCCCATCTATAAGAAGCCATATAGAATGGCACCCTCAGAATTGGTGGAGTTGAAGAAGCAGATAAAAGAATTATTGGACAAAGGATTTATTCGAGCCAGCTCCTCACCATGGGGTTCGCCTGTGTTGTTCGCAAAGAAAAAGGATGGGACACTGAGACTGTGTATAGACTATCGAGCCCTCAATATGGTCACCATCAAAAACAAATATCCGATGCCACGGATAAATGATTTGTTTGACCAGCTCGCACAAGCCAAGGTATTCTCAAAGATTGATTTGAGATCGGGATATCACCAATTGAAAGTACGGACAGAAGATATCCCCAAGACAGCATTCACTTCCAGATATGGGTTATATGAGTTTATAGTGATGCCTTTTGGACTAACGAACGCCCCCGCATATTTCGTCCACCTCATGAACAAAGTGTTTATGAAATTCATGGACAAATTTGTGGTGGTATTCATTGACGATATTCTGGTTTACTCAAGGACACCAGAAGAGCATGCTAAGCACCTCCGAATTGTTTTGGGAGAATTGAGGAAACATCAGTTGTACGCCAAATTTAGCAAGTGCGAATTTTGGCTAAGACAAGTTGGTTTCTTAGGCCATATACTGAACCAAGAAGGCGTGGCCGTAGACCCAGAAAAATTCAAGGCCATACTTGACTGGAAGCCACCCGCCAATGTTACTGATGTGCGGAGTTTCCTTGGAATGGCCGGATATTACAGAAGATTTATTGAAGGATTTTCCACTGTGGCAAAACCTATGACACAGTTGCTCAAGAAAGACAAGAAATTTGAATGGACGGAAGCATGCGAGGAAAGCTTCCACGAACTTAAGAAGAAGCTGACAACCGCACCGGTATTAACTGTGCCAGACATTCACAAGAGTTTTGAAGTGTATTGTGACGCATCCCGAAAAGGTCTCGGATGTGTACTAATGCAGGATGGCAAAGTTGTCGCATATGCCTCCAGGCAACTGCGAAAACATGAGGAAAATTACCCAACGCATGACTTGGAGCTAGCAGCAGTTATACATGCACTCAAGGAGTGGAGGCACTTTCTGTTGGGAAATCGCTGTGAAATATATACGGACCATAAGAGCCTCAAATATATTTTCACACAGCCAGAGCTGAATTTGCGCCAACGACGCTGGTTGGAATTGGTCAAGGACTATGATGTCGGCATTCACTACCATCCAAGGAAAGCAAATGTGGTGGCAGATGCCCTTAGTCGAAACCCCAGCCCGGACAATGACGGTCCGCAAGACTTGAGGCCTGAGTTTCAGCAAGAGTTCACTAGGCTCAACATGATGTTAATCTCCGAGGGCACCGTATCAAATCTAGAGATACAACCCACCCTGGTGGAACAAATTAAGAAGGCTCAACAGGGACATCCCAGCATCGAAGGCATAAAGAAGAAAATGAACCTTGGTAAGGCTTCAGAGTTTGTCACAGACAGTGAAGGAACACTATGGTACGGAGACAGACTTTGCGTACCAAACATTGAGGAACTCAAGCAACAAATCTTAACCGAAAGCCACACCGCTCCATACTCGATCCATCCTGGAGGAACCAAAATGTACAAGGACATTCAGGAAAGATTTTGGTGGCACGGTATGAAAAGAGATATAGCCACATTTATTGCTTGTTGCGATTCATGTCAACGCATCAAGGCCGAGCATCAAAAGCCAGCAGGGCTACTCCAGCCAAACAGGATACCAGAGTGGAAATGGGATGAAATAGGAATGGATTTCATCGTCGGACTACCCCGATCACAACGTGGGAATGACGCCATATGGGTCATCACAGACTGACTAACCAAGGTTGCTCATTTCATTCCCGTGAAGACTACCTACTCCACACAAAGACTGGCCAAACTTTATCTCTCCCGTATAGTTTGCTTGCATGGAGTCCCAAAGACTATAATATCAGACCGAGGCACACAATTCATCTCCAAATTTTGGGGTCACCTACAACAAGCTCTGGGCACGCAACTAGCTTTCAGTACAGCATACCACCCTCAGACTGATGGACAAACGGAACGTGTGAATCAAATCCTAGAGGATATGCTAAGAGCCTGTGTGCTCACCTATGGATCCAGTTGGGAAGAGAGCTTGCCGTATGCCAAATTGCTTACAACAACAGTTACCAAGGCAGCTTACAAATGGCACCCTTTGAAGCATTGTACGGACGGAGGTGTCGTACCCCACTGAATTGGTCAGAAACAGGTGACAGCCGTATCTTCGGCCCGAACATTCTTAAAGAGGCCGAGGAGAAAGTTAAACAAATCAGGGACAGACTCAAGACAACACAGAGCCGACAAAAGAGCTACTATGATCAGAAGCATCGTGAGGTCAGCTTTGAACCCGGTGATTCCGTATACCTCCGAGTATCTCCTATGAGGGGTCTGCAACGGTTCAAAATTAAGGGGAAGCTAGCCCCAAGATTTATTGGACCATTTTGTGTAAAGGCACGAAGAGGCACGGTAGCCTATCAACTAGACCTACCCAAGGAGCTGTCAGACGTCCATGACGTATTCCACATCTCACAGTTGAGGAAATGTGTGAGTAACCCGGATAAGCATGTACCTCATGAGAACATTGATATGCAGCCATATCTCACCTACAGAGAAAGGCCGGTAAAAATATTGGAAGAGTCCGAACGGAGGACCCGTCAGAAAACGACAAAAATTTTCAGGGTTCACTGGAGCAACCACACTGAGGATGAAGCTACATGGGAAAGGGAAGATTTTCTCCGGGCAGAGTATCCATATCTATTTGAGGATCAGCAGAAATCTCGAGGACGAGATTTTTCCTAAGGGGCTAGGTGTTGTGACACCCAAGTTTTTATTTGGATTTTTCAAGAGATTTCTATTTGACTTGAGGGAGGTGATTTAAATTTTTTTTTAAAGAACTCTCCCTTTCAAATATTTTCTTTTATGGCAAAAGTTTTATTTGGATTCACCCAAGACCTGTCTTTGGTCTTGGAGGTTCTTGCTTTTCATTTGGACTCAAGACAAAATGCTTTTCACTTGGGAAAATGCCTTTTGAAAATCCCTTTGAAATTTGCACTATGGCTTTTGGAATAATCCTTTACCACTTTCAACAATTCCTTCTTGCCATGGCCTTAGTGCAAATCCCCTCTCCTAACCCTTCCCTCCCCTTTGGATCATGTTTGGCATCTAATCCAGCAAGTTGAACCTCCCCATGTGATGATTTCCATTTAAATCTTATTCAAACAAATTTCTGTCTTCTATTCTAGCCATTGGTGTTTTTCAAAGGAGCTACACTTTCTGCTTGGATTTTTGTCCCCAAACCAACTCCCCTCCCTAGTCCTTTGAACCCTCAACCAAGATCCATGAAGATCCACTGGTCTTCAGTTCAAATTTTTCAAACTACACTTGCTGCAAGTTTGGACCAGATTTGTCAAATTTGGTGAAATTCATTCAAAACCTTCTCCAAAAATTCCAAGTAAAATCAGGCAGCCTCTGGGTGCATTGAGTGGTCACCTCACCAAGTACCAGCCCCAGAAATTTTTTTCTCATAGCCATATCATTCTGTCGACCACCTGCAGTGCATGGTCTTTGTCAAGTTCAGAAAATTCAGAGAACAGTTCAGTGGCTTACTGTCGTTTTCTTCAGAGATGGTTGTCGATCTCGCCAGTGCCACTATGTCGCCTTGCTCCTAGTCCCCTCCCCCTTGTTCCTGCACCGCACGAACGCCTGGCACCTTGCGGACATCGGTGACGAGCAGCAGAAGGTGCGCCGCCCCGTGACCGACGCCAGCGGCGGCTTTGCGGCTGCCAGCGGGAGGCACGGCGCTGACGGCGCCACCCAGCGCCGCCCAAACCACTGGAGCTCGCCGCGTGGTCTTCCACTCCCCCGAACGCGCTGCCGCTCTCGTCGTGAACCACAGGGCGCGGAGCGCGCTCTCTGCCGCCGTCGAGCCCATGCGGCCATCTCACCGTGGACCGACGCCATTACGCCAAGACCAACTCCGTTTAGCTGTGGAATGACTCCAGTAACCTCCACTGATGCTGCCTGGCCGCTCAAACCTCCTGCCAATCCACTGCACCGCCGTAATCGCTCGCCGGAGATTCTCCGTTCACGGCCACCCCGTCGATCCGCCTATAAATAGAGGCCCCGAGCTTCAACTCGAGCACCCACCATCCCTGCACTCCACCTAGAGCACGCCTAGCCACTGGAGGAGCCCCGAGGAGGTCTCCTTCCTCGACTCCGGCCGCCGCGACCCGCCACGGGATCCAGCTCGATTCGCCCGTGTGTGTGCACCTCTGCCTCCCTTCTCTTGCCAGTAGCTTCACTATGCATCTCTCCTTCTGACCCGCGCTTCAATTTGAAGTTTGCAGCCCTCCACCGGAGTTCCCCACCATCACCCGAGCCGCCGTCCGCCGGAGATAGTGTCGCCGTCGACGTGGTGCTCCCCGTTGGTCGAGTCCACCACCCACCGACGCGGAAGAACAAGCTGAAGCTCTTGGTACCCTCCGATCCTCCTAACTCGCCGTGGTTCGACGCCGGCGTCCACCGCAGTCTTCGGGCGCCGGCGAGCTTTTCAAACCTGACATGTGGACCCCGCATGTCAGCCTCTGTTCTATTCTTTCGCGAACCGTTTTCTGTTGGCGCCTTCGGGCAAATACGCTTTCCCTCTTGAGCTTGCGCATTTCTAATCGAACTGTTTTCTGTTTTCTTAGTTAAAACCCTGGAACTTTTCTGTTTCATTACAGATAAGTCCCTAGACAGAAACCTTTATAACTTTTTAATAAAAGGGGATTTTTGAGTGATTCTTTTTCTGACAATCTTAAAATTTTGTCTAGTTTTTTATGGGATTTATTTAAAAATATTTGGAGAAGTTTCTGTGCACCCATTGGTTTTCACGTTAGTGCCCGTTTTCGTGATTGCCGTAGGTTCCGGAAGAGGTGACGGAGCCGCGAACTTAGCCGAGCTAGACTCCGACTTCTCCGAACCAGGCAAGCATGTTTTGAACATCTGATATGACAAGTGTTTTGCATGTTTTCTTGAAAGTTTGTGCGTGGCATATGAGTGTCGGTAAATACCTCGTTGCTTGTAAGGCAACTACCCGCGTGTTCCAAAGTTGCGATGATCTCTGATGAGAGATAGCCTAATCATGTGGGGACATGAAGGGCAGCAAGGTGGTACTGTTGTAGCATACCAGCCTTGCATCATCCGACTTTCTCTGACGTTAACGTGGACGGAGTCACGTTATCGTTCTTTTCCCCGCATGTTCCAAAGTTGCGATGATCTCTGATGAGAGATGGCCTAATCATGTGGTGACATGAAGGGCAGCAAGGTGGTATTGTTGTGGCATACCAGCCTTGCGCCATCCGACTTTCCCCGACGTTAACGTGGACGGAATCACGTTATCGTTCTTTCCCCCTTCCGTGCTACCACATGTTTCATTTGCCAGGATGCGGTTTAGTAAGTTGGTAACCTCTTTCCGTGTACACACCAAACAGAGAGGCCGGGATGATGGTACCTTGGCCCAGGATTAAAGCCAGTCATCCGGTCAGGGGGCAGGGTGTTTCCGGTTGGGACCGAGAGGGGGGGCACCCCCTTAGAGCGCGCGTATAGAAATTTGATCCCATGCTACGCGAGGTTGTAGCCTCCCCGTCTCAAGGTTTTTCTTGAACGTTGCCGAGGGTGATCCCTGGCTTCGGAAGGTTGAATTGGGTGTGTACTGGTTAGACGTGTTTCTTCCAAAACACCGTAGACGGAACTAGTCCCCGTGACTACTGAAATCCGTTGGCTGTGGTTAAGTACAAACTCTGCAGAGTCAATTCCTTCCAAGTCATCTTATCCATGATCAAGTAGTGTAATCAGTATATCCATATCTATCCGCGTGGAAAACTGTCCCCGGTGAACAAGCTCAAGTGGTAAATCCAGTTAAATTATTATTCCTGTGGATGGACTAACTTTATATTTGTCTCGTACTTGTGATAATTTATGTTCCCGAACTATTGTATTATTGAGCTACAAATATAAGCCCTTTATGTGACGTCGCGCAGACGTCCAACTGCGGCGTGTCTTTTGTTCCTTACATTAAATATAAGCCCTTTATGTGACGTCGCTCAGACGCCCGACTGTGGCATGTTCGTCTTTTATTTTCTGTTATAAGCCCTTTATGTGGTGTCGCCCCGACGCCCGACTGTGGCATTATTATTCTCGCAGTTTCCTCTCGAGGAGTCATTCAGACACTCGTTTGGCACCAGTATTACTATTCTTGCATTTTCCGCTCGAGGAGTCATTCAGACACTGGTTTGGCACCAGTATTGTTATTCTCGCAGTTTCCTCTCGAGGAGTCTTTCAGACACTCGTTTGGCATCAGTATTACTATTCTGCAGTTTCCGCTCGAGGCGTCATTTAGACCCTCGCTTGGCACCCAGTATTTATCATCTCTATGTCTGAACGCACTGGATAAATTGTTCATATGCTTCATGTTTACATTTGTTATATCTTATGTCCGAACTGTCTTGCGAGTACTTCCATAGTACTCACCTGGCTTGTTGATTTGGCCAGATGTTGACGAAGGCGATCTCTTGGATGAAGAGTTTGATAGCGCGTCCGACGCCTAGAGGAGTCCCAGTCAGTCCTGCGCGATCCCGGATATTGGTCACTTGTATTATATACGCTTCCGCCACCCGCAATAAGTCTCCTCGAGCCTCACTCCGACGCTCGAAGAGCTGTAGTCTTCAGGAGTCATATCACTCGCTTCGCGGTGATATTTCCACCACCATTATTATCGTGAGTTAGTAGTATGCCACCCTATCCGCCGTCTTGTCTTAACGGCGTGCATGTAATAAATTGTTGGGCATCCTCCGCTCAACCTTGTATTATATTCAGTACTCCTGGTATTTTTCTTCTGTGACCAAGATATTGTCTATCAGTGAGAAGAAATTCTTCCTTACTGGTCCGTAAAAGGGATTGGTCTCTCAATAATTATTTTATTGAAAAACCGGTCGTGACATATAGTCATAGTCTAGGTTTTGATTTGAACCAGCTACAGGAGCACGTCTTTCTTTTTTCTAAAACTCGGCAATGTCTCTTTACTGGTACACTAGCTTGTTCTGTACGCCTTCCCAAGTCTTTGATTTTCTTTCCCTTTTTTCCGAGGAAGGAAGGAGGACAAAATTGAGAGTTCCTGGGACTCGAACCCAAGACCTCTTGGTTGAAAACCAAGGGTGCTAGTCACTTATGTGGCGAACGTTCCCTGTGAGGAGGACGGCAGACGAACGCATTTTCCTCGCAGTTTTCTTCCTATATATAAAAAAGTATGCTACTTGGTGTCCGCTTAGTCAACAAACGATTGTGCCAACCTTGACCGTTGGATTGACATTCAACGTCTGTCACGTTTCTTCAGTCTCTTCTTCCTCGAGCCGCCAAAGCCAAACCAGCGCCGGCGGGACCGCCTGCTCCCGCCTCCCACGGCTGGCTGTGATCTTCCCCGGCTCCTGTTAGTTCCCGCCCGAGGCCTCACCATCATCCTCCGCCTTGGTTCGCTCGCCGCGGCGCCGCCCTCCAGTGTTGTCAACATGGTCAACAACCGAGAGGAATAAGGAGATGACTGTACATGGTGAGGATGACAGTAGGGACCCAGCAGCGCGCGCAATAATTTTGTTTTTTCGGGACGGAGAAGGGTATCAACTGGGTTGTGCGGGACCCGTGGCCCGTCTAGCCCAGGCTTTTATTTCATATGTTTAGCACATGACCAGCCCAGTTTGTTTTTTTCCTTTCTGAAAATGGCTAGCCAGCTATTTTGTTTTTGCAGAATAACCAACGTAGGCCTACTTGCTTTTCTACGCCCTGCTGGGCCGGAAATCTTTCAATACGAGGAGGGATGCATTTTGCCCAGAAAATGGGCTATAAGTAATAATAAATCGGCTGTAAAATGAAAAAATACAGCAAACAGGCAATTAGTTCCAAAATATTGTTTTCTTTCGGATTTTGATATTTTAAATTTCATTGTTTTTGTGCGGGTAAAATTTCATTGAATTTAAATTAAGGTATATTTAGATTTAAAATTAATTTGAATCTGGCTAGAAATTTCGGGTTGTATGCTGTTTCGGACAGATTTGGAGGCTGACTTGTGGGTCTACTAGGTTGACGTGTACTTTGGCTTTGTCAACTTAGTCCACAAACGATTCTAGCAGCAGTGACCGTTGGATGTTAATCCAACGACCGTGCTGCTTCTTCAATATCTGATCTTCTTGCTCCAGCCGCCCAAACCAGCTCCGGTGGGACTGCCTGCTCCCGCCTCCCGCGGCCGGCTGAGCTGCTGCACAGGCCGCACCGCCCCACCCTACTTCATTGCTGGCCAGGCCATTCCTCTACTCACCCACACCTCCTGTTATTTTCCGGCTACAGCAGCCGGACCAGTAAACCCTCGTACTCCCCACCGCGTGGGCAACCATTGCCGAGTCTTCCCCGGCTCCGTGTCGTTCCCTTCCTAGGCCTCGCCGTCGTCCACCGCCATGGTTCTCTCGGCGCGGCCTGGTCAACGTGGTCAACGAACGACATCCATCGGTCGTGGACTGTACGCGCAAAATAATGATTCTTCCACCTGACAGCTGGGACCCACAGGAAGGGCCTCTGTATTTCGTGAAAAAAACATTCCCCCCGCTGACATGTCGGACCCACCAGCTATATCTTCGCACGCAAGGAAGTGCCTCCTTATTACGCATAAAAAATGAATACCCCCCTGCTAGCTGGGACCCACCATAGTGGGAGCATGACTTGTGGGCCAACTAAGTTGACGGGGACGGAGGGCTTTGTCAACTTAGTCAATATGAACGATTCTAGCTCCAGTGACCGTACGATGTCCATCCAACGGCCGTAGTGCTTCTTCAACCTCTGGTCTTCTTGCTCCAGCCGCCCAAAGCAGCGCCGGTCATGCCGCATGCTCCTGCCTCCCGTGGCCGGCTGTGCTGCCGTGGAGGCCTCACCGCCCCCTACTGTTCCCACCGCTGGCCAGGCCCTGCGGCGATGGCAGCCTCACACTGCAGCCGAACCAGTGAACCCTCGTACTCCTCTCCGCGCGGGCTTCCACTGTCGCGTCTTCCCCGGCTCCGTGTCGTCCCCTTCCTAGGCCTCGCCGTCGTCCACCGCCGTGGTGCTCTCGGCGCGGCCTGGTCAACGTGGTCAAGGAACGACTTCCATCGGACGTGGAATGTATGTGGAGAGGCTGACAGCTGGGTCCACGGCCGCAGCAAGGAAGTGCCTCCTTATTACGCGGAAAATAATGATTCCTCCACCTGACAGCTGGGACCCACCGGACGGGCCACTGTATTTCATGGAAAAAACGTTTCCCCCTGACTGCTGGGACCCACCAGCTTCATCTTCGCACGCAAGGAAGTGCGTCCGGGCAAAAAAACGATTCGCCCCCCTGACTGCTGGGACCCACCAGCTACACCTTCGCACGCAAGGAAGTGCGTCCGGGCAAAACAAAAACGATTGACCCCCGTGACTGCTGGGACCCACCGGCTACATCTTCGCACGCAAGGAAGTGCGTCTGGGCAAAAAAAAATGATTCGCCCCCAGACTGCTGGGACCCACCAGCTACATCTTCGCAGGCAAGGAAGTGCCTGACAGTCGGGACCCACCTGGTCGAAGCGTACGTAGCGTCGTCATTCTGGTCGTGAACATGTACGTACATACTGGTCGATGTAGAGGCGCGCACGTGTCGTAGTAGAGGCGTGCACGTATTGTAGTAGAGGCGCGCACGTAGCATGTACACGTACGTACAGCGGCTAGGGTGCAAGAAAGAACATACGGCCACGTATGTGTACATACGGGCGGGGTCTCGAACGCCTACTCGGGCATACGTACGGCCAGGGCTCGTGTACATGGCTGGGTTGGAACAGAGAAATAGCGTTGTCATCATGTTCATGGGGAGGCAGCGGAATGCATCGTGTTCATGGGGAGGCAACGGAATGCGTCGTGTTCATGGGGAGGCAACGGAATGCGTCGTGTTCATCGGGAGGCAACGGAACGCGTGGGAGCCAACCGGCTGGGTCGGAACGGAATGCGTGGTCGTGTTCATCGGGAGGGCTTGGACGGAACAGGCGATGGAAACGAGGCCTGGCGTACCGCAAAACGGAGGAAACAGACCTCCTACGTTCGGAACGGGGTCCTGTTGATCGGGGGGTGTGGCGTACCGCAAAACGGAGGAAACGGGCCTCCTACGGTCGAAACGGGGGTCCTGTTGATCGGGAGGGTGTGGCGTACCGCAAAACGGACGAAACTTACCTCCTACGGTCGAAACGGGGGTCCTGTTGATCGGGAGGGGTGTGGCGTACCACAAAACGGACGAAACGGACCTCCTACGGTCTAAATGGGGGTCCTGTTGATCGGGAGGGGTGTGGCGTACCGCAAAACGGACGAAACGGACCTCCTACGGTTGAAACAGGGGTCCTGTTCATCGGGAGGGGTGTGGCGTACCGCAAAACGGGACTCCACGGGATACTGTTCATCTCCACCGTCGACCTCCTCCAGCCTCCACAGGCTACCGTCGACAGCCTCCACGGGCTCCTCTTCATCCAGCCTCCACCACGCGCTACTCCACCGGCTACTGTTCAACCACCCCTCCACGGGCACCCCTCCACCGTCTACTGTTCATCCAGCCCTCCACACCACAGGGTCCTGTTCAACCACTCCTCCACGGGCACCCCTCCACCATCTACTGTTCATCCAGCCCTCCACACCACGGGGTCCTGTTCATCCAGAGGCAACGCCACCGCTCACTGTTCATCCAACCCCCCCCCCCGCAACGCTCACTGTTCATCCCAGAGGCAGCATCGATCGGCTGCAGTTAGCAGCAGTAGTGAAGGAATCGCTCGATCGGGTTCAGTTAACAGCCATCGATCGATCGCTCGGGTTCAGTAACGCGTAGCCTGCAGTGCAATCGCTCGGGTTCAGTTAGAGCCCAACGCCTCGCTCGGGTTTAGTTAGAGCCAACGCCTCGCACACACGCGCGTACGTGTACGAGAGAAACGCGCATCGCTCGGCCCCCGACCTCCCACCGTAACCGGGAACTCCCCGAAATTTTCCTCCCCCTCGCTTCTACCACGGTTTTTTTCGTCATGGACGGCCCAAAGAATGTCATGCAGCTGCGTCTCCGGCCCGCCCAGGACGAAAAGCCCATTTTCTGTCATGATTTTTTGTCATAGAAGTAGGAGCCCACCACATCTATGATGATACCGCGTTTTGTCACAATTATCGTCATAGAAGTGTCATATGTATGACAAAAAAAATCGTTCGGCCCAAAATGTCACGGATGTGTCTTTTTTTGTAGTGATTATACGCACTCTCACCCTTCCATCATTGCTAGCCTCTTCGATACCATGCATTGCCCTTTCTCACCTCGAGAGTCGGTGCAAACTTCGCCGGTGCATCCAAAATCCGTAATATGATACGCTCTATCGCACATAAGCCTCCTTATATCTTCCTCATAACAGCCACCATACCTACCTACCATGCTATTTCCATAGCCATTCCGAGATATATTGCCATGCAACTTCCATCATCATCATATACATGACTTGAGCATTCATTGTCATATTGCTTTGCATGATCGTAAGATAGCTAGCGTGATGCTTTCATGGCTTGTCCGTTTTTTGAGTTCATTGCTACGCTAGATCATTGCACATCCCGGTACACCGCTGGAGGCATTCATATAGAGTCATATCTTTGTTCTAGTATCGAGTTGTAATATTGAGTTGTAAGTAAATAAAAGTATGATGATCATCATTATTAGAGCATTGTCCCAGTGAGGAAAGGATGATGGAGACTATGATTTCCCCATCGGGATGAGACTCCGGATGGAAAATAAAAAAAAGAGGCCAAAAAAAGAGAGGGCCAAAAAAACAAAAAAATATGAGAGAAAAAGAGAGAAGGGGCAATGCTACTATCCTTTTACCACACGTGTGCTTCAAAGTAGCACCACATTCTTTATAGAGAGAGTCTCCTATGTTGTCACTTTCATATACTAGTGGGAATTTTTCATTATAGAACTTGGCTTGTATATTCCGATGATGGGCTTCCTCAAATGCCCGAGGTCTTCATGAGCAAGCAAGTTGGATGCACACCCACTTAGTTTTCAGTTTGAGCTTTCATACACTTATAGCTCTAGTGCATCCATTGCATGGCAATCCCTACTCCTCGCATCGACATCGATTGATGGGCATCTCCATAGCCCATTAATTTGCCTAGTTGATGTGAGACTTTCTCCCATTTTGTCTTTTCTACACAACCTCCACCATCATATTCTATTCCACCTATAGTGCTATATCCATGGCTCATGCTCATGTATTGCGTGAAAGTTGAAAAAGTTTGAGAACATCAAAAGTATGAAACAATTGCTTGGCTTGTCATCGGGGTTGTGCATGATTTAATACTTTGTGTGATGAAGATGGAGCATAGCCAGACTATATGATTTTTGTAGGGATAACTTTCTTTGGCCATGTTATTTTGAGAAGACATGATTGCTTTATTAGTATGCTTGAAGTATTGTTGTCTTAATGTCAAATGATAGACTATTGCTTTGAATCACTCGTGTCTTAATATTCATGCCATGATTAGATTATATGATCAAGATCACGATAGGTAGAAACATAAAAAATTATCTTTTTTATCATTTACCTACTCAAGGACGAGCAGGAATTAAGCTTGGGGATGCTGATACGTTTCCTTCGTATCTATAATTTTTTATTGTTCCATGCCAATATTCTACAACTTTTACATACTTTTGGCAACTTTTTATACTATTTTCGGGACTAACATATTGATCCAGTGCCCAGTGCCAGTTCCTGTTTGTTGCATGTTTTTTGTTTCCAAGAAAATCCATATCAAACGGAGTCCAAACGCGATAAAAACTTCCAGAGATTTTTTTGGAATGTATGTGACTTTTGGGAAAAAGGATCGACGCGAGACGATGCTGGAGGGGCCCACAAGGACGGAGGGCGCGCCCCTGGTCCTTGTGGCCACCCCGTAAGGCGGTTGGTGCCCTTCTTCTGGCGCAAGAAAGCTAATATCCGGATAAAAATCGTGTTAAAATTTCAGCCCAACCGGAGTTACAGATCTCCGGTAATTTAAGATACGGTGAAAGGCCAGAATCTGGGAGCGTAGAAACAAAAGGAAACAGAGAGAGAGAGATCCAATCGCGGAGGGGCGGGAGCCCCTCTGCCGCCATGGAAGCCAAGAACCAGAGGGGAAACCCTTCTCCCATCTAGGGGGAAGGTCAAGGAAGAAGAACAAGGGGGGCTCTCTCCCCCTCTCTCCCTGTGGCGCCGGAACGCCGCCGGGGCCATCATTGCAACGACAATCTACACCAACAACTTCGCTACCGTCATCACCAACTCTCTCCCCCTCTATGCAGCGGTGTAACACCCCTTCTCCTCGTTGTAATCTCTACTTGAACATGGTGCTCAATGCTATATATTATTTCCCAGTGATGTATGGCTATCCTATGATGTTTGAGTCGATCCGTTTTGTCCTATGGGTTCATTGATGATCGTGATTGGTTTGAGTTGCATGTTTTATTGTTGGTGCTGTCCTATGGTGCTCTCCGTGTCGCACAAGCGTGACGGATTCCCACTGTAGAGTTTGCAATATGTTCATGGTTTGCTTATTGTCTATGTTGTGTGAGTGATAGAAACACAAACACGGATAAGTGGGTTATGGCATATGGGAATAAAGAGGACTTGATACTTTAATGCTACAGTTGGGTTTTACCTTAATTATTTTTAGTAGTTACGGATGTTTTCTAGAGTTCCAATCATAAGTGCATATGATCCAACATGAGAAAGTATGTTAGCTTATGCCTCTCCCTCATATAAAATTGCAATAGTGATTACCGGACTAGTTATCGATTGCCTAAGGACAAATAACTTTCTCGTGACAAAAATCTCTCTACTAAAACTAACTTAGTTGTTTCTTTATCTAAACAGCCCCTAGATTTTATTTACATGCTCTTTATTATCTTGCAAACCTGTCCTATCACACCTACGAAGTACTTATAGTTTCATACTTGTTCTAGGTAAAGCAAACGTTAAACGTGCATAGAGTTGTATCGGTGGTTGATAGAACTTGAGGGAATATTTGTTCAACCTTTAGCTCCACGTTGGGTTCGACAATCTTATTTATCGAGAAAGGCTACAACTGATCCCCTATACTTGTGGGTTATCAGTGACCCCGGTGGGAAGTTGCATATATCAAGCTTCATTTAAATGCTACGACACGGTCATTATAGAGATAAAGAGATAAATATCTCTATAGTGACCTGTCATGGCGATTATATAAACATTGGGATCCTTGTTTTGCTAATTTGTAGACTATGTTTTTATTGATTATTTTTTGCTCTAAAAAATTAAAGAATGATTGACTCTATAGTTACCTGTCATGGCGATTATATAAACCTTTTTCAGGTCACATGCAGGGTATAGGGGGCAGGGTGTTCTGATCGAGCATGTATCCCTTGTGCGGTTTATAGACGCTGCACATAACTGTGGGCTCCCCGAGGTATATATATTATCCTTTACAGACAATGAGGGGGGCCCACACAATCTATCCCTTTGACCCAACAACCAGAAGGGTTTGACCATGATGGTTTCCTATTGCTATGTGTGCCATGTTAGACCAAATAAAGTTTGAGCGCATGCGTTGGACGACACCCCACCCCCCCCCCCCCCCCCGGCCGCCGCCTGGAAGTTGGGAAATCGACATCGTACGTATTGAACCAAGCTTGGGGTCGGGTACAATGTTTGGTTTGTAATGCAGTTGGTGCCCCATCGAAGTTGTGCATTCGGGATTTAAACACATCATACACCACCGTACCCATACATATTTTCGGGCCGCATGCAGTGTATACGGGGTCTTCTGATCGACCACGTCTCCCTTGTGCGGTTTTTGTGACGACACGCATATATGTGGGCTCCCCGAGTGTATATATATGACCTCTTTGACCGATAACGAGGGGTATGTGTTGGCCATGAATGGATTCCTCCTAGTTCGTGTTAGAGCCGGTCACCGTCAGATGTCGTTCAACCAAAGCTCGAGCTCATGCGTTGTTAGGATTCCCTCCCACATGCTCGGATTCCTGGGTTCGACCTACACCGTACCCTGCGTATCTCGTCCTTAACTACCTGGCCTTCATGGTTGTTGTCTGTATCGAGAGGTAGGCACCACATCTAAATTGTACATTATTCTATATTGAAAACACACATCACCCCTTCCAACGTACATCATGTGGGCCGCATGCAAGAGGTGCTGGTTTTGTGGTCCCTCTCGTGCGATTTTTATGATGGTTCAATCTATTGGGCCAAGCAGTTTATCGACAACAACAGTTGTCGTTTGACCAAATGATAGATTCACTGGTCCGTCTTATGGTAGGTCATGGCGACATGCATGTATGACCAAGGTATCATTACGGGCATCCGCCCCGCTGACACGAAGTGGGAGGTGGTGGGTCAAGCACCCTAGCTAGCTCCGACATTATGTCATTATAGATATATCCAAGGGTGCTTTCGGGTTTGCGAGGCAGGTGCCACCAAAGTTGTGCATTGTGTATTTAAAGTTTTAAACACCACACCCAATTTTCCTACATATATTTGGCCACTTCCAGGTGGTTCTTGACTTCTGGTCCCTCTCATCGATCTTTGACGACGCGCCCAACCGTGGGCCCGCGCGGTCAAAGTTGTGCATTAGAATTTTGAACATCACAGACCACCCTGGTGTGGCTGTCTTCTGACCCTCTCTAACGTTTTTTGCTGCAAAGACTCTGATGATGCTCAACAGACACAGGTATAATTTCTTAACCATGTGTGATGCAAGTGCGATGTGAATCACCACAACTGCGCAAGCGCGAGCAAAGGTGGAGGTACTAGCTCAACCGTGTGCGATGCAAGTGCGCTGTAAAATCACCACGACTGCGCAAGCGCAAGCAAAGGGTGGAGGTACTGGCTTAACCGTGTGCGATGCAAGTGCGCTGTAAAATCACCATCTGCGCAAGCTAAAGTCGGGTAGTTTATTTAGAAATTAGGATGAACCGTGTGCGATAGACCAGCTAACTAGAAATCTAAAAACAAACTACCTGCCTTGAGCGTTGCAAAAATCGGCGGTTCCGCCACTTTTCCTTATTATCATACACGCATATTCTTATTGCACCATGCACGATCTTGGGTACTCCAGCCCCGCATCAATTCCTTTACCCAAATTTTAGTAGCCGTCGTAGTTCAACCGTCGCCCACACTCCTCCAGCACCGACCTTATAGTAAAATTGCAGTAGCCAAGACATTTGAACCGTCGCCTTCCCTCGTCCACCACCATCTCCACCCACCATTACTAAAAAAATTAGTAGCCGCGGCATATCATCAAACACCACCCCCTCCATAGTCCCCCACCCGCCCGCCTTCCCCCCTCGAACCCTAGCTCGCCGCCGCCTCCGGCAACCCCGGCCGGTCTGCCCATTCCTCCTACCTTAGATAATAAAGTTCAGGTTACCCAGCAATTCCCATCCGTCGCCCCACTCCCTTGAGTTCTTAGATGAGGCCTAAGGTGTCCCTCCCCGCCAGATCCACATCCCCTACTCCAGAATGTCATGGCCTAAGCTTGACCACGTATCCCGGGGAGCTCGACGAGCGTTCGGCCAAGGAGAGGTTTATCATGGCCTCTCTGGCGGACGTTGGCGAGGTGGCCATGCCGCTGATCTCCTCCACCAAGCAGTCAAGGATTTGCGATCCTTGTACGCCATCGAGCCCATTTTGTCATTTCTGAAGGACATGTTCTCCGGCGGCGGCTTGGGATCCTCAATTGCCAAGTCAGATCTCATCGACCACGACCACGAGGAGGGAACCCACAAAGGTTCTTCCAAGGTGAAACAACCCATCTGTGACATCAGAGAGCGCACCATGGGTCTGTGCTCTTCCAACTGGAAGGATCCCGTCGATGACATGTGAGGCAACATCCTATCAGCAAATCTTACCTTTTCTAGCTTGCCAACCCGTACCCTTTGTTGTAGTAGCATTTGCCATGCGGTGCTTTAACTGTGCCGTGTTTAATTATTTCAGTTATGCAAAAATGTATTGTTCAATAGGGCTATGTGATGTTTAAGTATGAATTGTCCACTACAGTTTCACGAATGGCTATATTTGGTTATTTATAGTGAGTAGATGCCTTGTTTATCTGTATTTGGTTGTTAGGTTGGTTGCAGTGAGCATTTTCTAGTTATCGAGCAGATGCCTTGTTTATATGTATTTGGTTCTTAGGTTGGTTGCAGTGAGCATTTGTCGAGTTATCAAGCAGATGCCTTATTTATCTGTATTTGGTTGTTAGGTTGGTTGTAGTGAGCATTTGTCCAGTTTTCAAGCAGATGCCTTGTTTATCTGTATTTTCTTGTTAGGTTGGTTGCAGTGAGCATTTGTCCAGTTTTCAAGCATATGCTCAGTTTATCCGTATTTGCTTGTTAGGTTGGTTGCAGTGAGACTTTGTCCAGTTTTCAATGGCTATATTTGGTTGTTATACTGATAATTTATGTCTTATTTATTTCAGTCATTCACAATGTAATGTTCATTATGTGCAAGTCAGAACTGTGCCGCTCGACTGCATCAATACCAGTTTGAACGGCTATATTTGGTTCCAGTTATGCCTGGTGTAGTTAACACATGTCCTTTATTTTAGTTTTACACATTTATCCAGTGTGATGTTTAAGCATTACCTACGTTCTATTCATTTTCAACAATACCAGTTTGAATTGCAATATTTGATGGTTGTTAAGCCTGTTGTCGGTAACATTGCCTTCCATTTTATATCTGCTTTAACAGCATGCTGAAACCAACACATTCAAGCTATCATTTGGAGATGATGTTGTTTACCTTTGCTATATTTGTTTGATGTTAAGGTTGCTGTGCTTATCATGCCTTTCCACTACTTATGGAGGACAACAACGGGAGTGGCCACCATTTTCCGCCGAGGTTAGTTTCATCCCTCGGCTTGTACTCCCCCCCATCGTTCCATAATGTAGTGCATATAGATCCAGGCCTGGACACTTGTTAGCTTCTAATATTGACTTGTTGCTTGTAGGTATATATGCCCTTGGCAAGGATCCACGCATCAACCTTTTTGCATATGGGTCAATGAGATATTCATGAACAAGCATCAAGTAAGGAAACCGATAAGGATTATTAGCAAAAAGATACGAATGGTGGCAAGCAAATTATTTGTTTATGCTCTATCCAACACAATAGTGAGCTGTAGGATGGTAACTACAAACTCTGCAGCCTTCTCTTTTTACTGCCCATAATGAGTTGTTAGATAACAATGTCTGAATCTTTTTCATTCGCAGTGGTTCCCGAAGCAGTTCACTCAAGATTACCTCGCAAAGTACATGATTGGTGGACACACAATGAAGGTTAAAGTATTTCATCCAGACTACAATGAGCATCGAGAAGTTCTAATGAAGACAATGAAGGATGGATGGGCAGCCATCACAAAGGGTTGGCCTAGAGTCGTGCGCGCATTAGGCATGGAGGAAGGCACAATATGGACATTCAACCTCACCTTCTCCAGCAACCAGAATGTCTTTCGCCTCTCTCTTTACAGTCTTTAGTACGACTGTGGTTCATCATTCTTTACTTGGTGCTTCTGTAGTTCTTCAATATATGTACATGTGCATCGAATTATGCATTTGTGGTTGAACCTATATTTGTAATAAACATGATTGGGTATGAAATAAGTGATTGCCTACTTTCAAAATCAAAACATGTGATTTTTAAATTAGGGATTACACTGCACAGGGTTTGCGAAAGCGAAACATCTGCGATAGACGTGGAGATCAGACACGTTTCTAGGATCCACTACGTGTGCGATCAATCTCTACTGCACACACGATCAGCCAAGAAAAAACACGTGTGATTAACAACAACACCGCAAACGGTTCTTTCTTATTAAAAGTTTGCGATAGTCACCTTATCATACACGCTTCGCAATTATGGACTGTTTGTGATGTTGTGCGCATCGCAGACGTTTGGTCATAGAAGAACGCGTGCGATAGGTCGATCATCCGACGCGGGTACGACAGATGAATCGTGTGGGATGTATTCAAGCTTCGCATACAATTTTATAGCGACAGCTGTGTGCGCTCTTACATCGAATCCCACACAGTCGAGGAAAAGTAAATGTGTGTGATTGTCTACCTCTATAATCGTGAACTATTTGTGATGGGTCGCGCATCGTAAATGTAGCACCATAGAATACCGACTGCGATGGCAATGCGAGCACAAACGAGTAGGGAGTACTGCATATGCATCGAGGCTCCCTATCCCCGACGATTTCTGGGTCGTGTGGGAAGGACCCCCCCTATCGCAGTCACTCACTTGGCGACGGTTCCAAACGCCGTCGCGGAAAGAGGTTAAAAACTGTTTGTATAGCACCTTGCTATACCAGTGGTTGGCCGGTGTTGGTCGTATGTGTGTACCTGACCACTGTATGCAGTGGGATTCCAATGTACCAGCCCATGTTGGCGAATGTGTTTTGGGAGACATGCCCAAGCATGGTTAAGTAATAAAGCTATGTTGCTTTCAAAAAAAAGTTGACTCCACCAACGATGTGATGAAATCATGAGAAGTAGGCCTTTAGAGCAACTCCAACCGGCCAACCCATTTTGTCCGTGCATGTTCCTACGGGTCGAAGCGGCCAAAAATGCCGGCCTAACGCGCCGACACAAACCCAAAACACGTCTACTAGATGTCCGCGGCGATGCATTTCAGGTTCAAATTTGGGCCTGGTTTGCATCGGCGCGAACACGAAACGGATGAGCCGCGCGTCCTCTCGATGTCCGCCGCGGCCCCACATGTCAGTCGGTCAACCACCACACACGGTCATATTTATCGTGGTCCCCTAACCGCGGGCCCACGTGTTAGTGAGTGGAAGTTGTGGGAGTTTTAATCCACGTGTGCGGGAGGGCTAGCCTCATCCACTTTCACTTCCACTGCCGTCCACATCTAGCACGCGTGCTCCCTTGCCGGTGACAAGCAAACTATAGCGGCATGGGTTTCTTCAGGGGAAGCTCACCCCCGGTGCCAGCTCGTCCCGCGCGCCTCATCCGCCGTCGGCGCCAGTGCCTGCACGCTCCGTGAGGCAGCTACTGCACATTCAGGTGCAACAGGTGCGATGGCACTGGTAGTACAGGTAGCCACTACCGTACCCAGATGTCATCCTGCTGCACGACTAGCATCTGGATCCACAACGGATCCCGGTGCACGCGGTGCCGCGGTCGCAGCGGGCTCAGGCCGAGGAGGTACGGCGGCGCTGGGACCTCCTGACGCCGGAGTAGCGCCAACTTCCTGCCTACGCACCAGACTCTCCCCATTGGGAGGCCTGGTTTGCCCTCGAGTACGAAGAGCAACGACGTCCCGGCGTCTAGTACCACCACACCAGCCCCTCGCCGCCCCAGTGGTCAAGCCAGAGGAGGAAGGGGACGCTGCCTACCAGGCCGCGTTGGCGGCGGCCATGCAGACCTCCATCGAGGACAAGCGGCGCAAGAAGGAGGAGGAGGCTAGCGGAGGCCTTCGCCCTCTCTAAGGCCAGCGACTGCGTGGTTCCGCCGTAGCCGCGGAGGCTCCCCGAGCCCAAGGCCGAGCCGTCGCTGGCCCAACCCATGGTGGAGCGCTACATCTGGACTAGTGGGCTGCGCGAGTGAGTCAGTGCCCTCCCTCCCCCGGTGTGGCTCGGCGCGACGCCGACGTAGGAGCAAGTGTACCTCGAGTAGTGGAAGGCTCGCGCACCAGCTGGAGGACGAGCGCCGTGCCCGCGGCCAAGCAGTCTAGTCGGTGGTGTAGGGCGACTTGGCCCGGGTCTGGGAAGCGGCATTCCCCTGGGCCGGCCTAACGCCGGAGTTGGTCGATCTCACCGACCCCGGGTCGAAGACGAGGACAGCCAGGGCAGCACGCGGCGGTGCAAGTTTTTATTATTATGTTTAATTAATGTTTATGTGGACTTTGGTCGGCGGTTGACCGGCTTTTAATGTTTAATTATGTTAAGTTTGAACGTGTTTGCTGGGTTTTTTTAGGTCCGCGGTTAAAAAAATGTGTCGGGCCAACGTTGGGTGCACGCGCCGACCCAAATGAAGAAACAGACACTGGCGTTGACGTGGCCGATACAAACGGACAAAAATCGGACAAAAAGCGTGGCCGTATGGGTCGGCCGTATGTAGTTGCTCTTACCCGAGAAATACCTCTTGGTTTCTGGTTGTATCTACATCCTATATGGGATTTTTTAATAATTACAAATAAAGTCAAAATAGGTCAAAAGGTATTTTTAGATTGACCTTGACTTTCTTTTGCACTACTATATATTTTTTCATGCATAAAAAGCCAACCTTGACCTCAGGGAAAAAATAAAAATTATTTGCTATTATAGGTCACTATTCACATTAGTTTGGCCCAAATTTAGCTTTTCTGGAAAGTAGTCAAAGTTTTTTTTTCTTTTGTGAAGTTATTTTCACATACAACAAAATTTCAAGTTTATTTTAAAATACTTTTAGAAATTTTTGAATTTTTATTTAATTACTATTTTTCGATATAAAGTGTAGATAAACCATAGACCAAACTTCCGAGTCCGCCATTACCTCTCGTTGAGAAGAAACTGGATTCTCGGCTGTAGAGTAGTGGAATATTGCGTGAAAGTAAATTTCTCAGCTCGAGCTCAAATGTTCTTGGTGTGAGCAGTAAATAAAAAACAGATTAAAAAATACTGATTTTTTTAGTATGGAAAACTTGCAATTTTCATCATGAAATCATATTGATGGAAGTCGTGACAGAAAACATTAGAGCTCCAAAATATGTTCGAAAGTACCATTCTCAGAGCATCCATTTTGTCTTTTTTTCCACGACTTTCACAAATGTGATTTCATGAAAAACTTCGTAACGCTCGAAACCTTAAAGTTTTCCACAATTCTTTTCTAATTTTTACTATTTTTCTGAATTTATTGTTTATCTTGGAACATATGAGGTTGTGAGTAGATACATTACCTCCAATATGGAGCTGCGTATAATTCACACGCGCACGCACCCGACCGAAATGGGCCGGCCTATTTAGTACTGTAGCAGTAGTTTCGTTCTTCTCGCCTTTTTTTCTGTCCTTTTTAGGCCATTTTTACTATTTATTTTAATTGTCATGATTTTTCCTCCTTTTCCGATTTGTGAGCTATTCCCAAATTTGTGGACGTTTTTACAAATTCATGAACTTTTTTCTTAGTTTTGTGCAGTTTTTTCAATTTCAATTTTTCGAAATTCAATTGTTTTACAAATTCATTAGCTTTTCCAAATTCATGAAATTTTTTTCAAACCTGTGAACTTTTTTTGAATTCACATTTTTTTCCAAATGCATGAATATATTCAAATCCATGATTTATTTTCAAATTTACGATCATTCTTTTTCCAAAAATCTGTAATTTTTCTTTCCAAAATTTATGACTTTTTTAAAAATGATTCTTTTCATACTCAAGATTTTTTTTGGAAATATGAATTTTACAAATCAACGATGTTTTTTATAAAATGTATTAGTTTTCACAGTTTACAAACTCATTTTTTAACGAATTCATTTGAAATATATGAACATTTTTTAATTTGTAAATACATTTGAAATATATGGACATTTTAAGAATTCATGAACCTTTTCATATTTGCAAATATGTTTTAAAAAATCATGATATTGTTTTCAAAATGATGAACATTTATTTGATGATGAACTTTTTTCCTTTCAAATCCGTGATTCTTTTCTAAAATTTAAGAACATTTTCCCAAATCTGTGAACTTTTTTTTCAAATCCGTGAACCTTTTTTTTCAAATTCGTGGACTTTTTCCAATTTTCATGTTTTTTTCAAATGGGTAAAAAATTCTAAAATTCATGAAACTGTTTAAAATTTATGAACTTTTGAAATTCATCATTTTTTCAAATCAGTAAACTTTTTTCGTACCGCTACAGTACCTCGTGATGCTACAGGTCGCTGCAGTACGTTCCATGTGCTATAGTACATTCCATTCGCTGCAGTTCGATCGTGCTGTTCGATCCTGCTCCATCCCTTCCCTTTCTCTAACTCCATTCCCCCTCTTTCTACCATCCCATCCATAGCTCCATACCCGCCCGTCACCCCGCGCAGGTGAAAAGGGCACCGAGCCCCTCGTGCGTTCCTTTTATTTTAGCTTCCGGTTTCAGAATTTTATATCTTTTGAATGAAAAGTCCAAAGTAAGTTCTGTTTTCGTATTTGTGTTTCACGTGACCAGAGCTTTTAAATAAGATTCATTTTGAATACATTTTGATGAGTATTTTTAATTTTTATATTTAAATTTTAAAATTTAGTATGAGCGACCGATAAAGTCATGAGTTTTGTACCTACAACCGATAAAAAATCGCTTAAAGTTTCAACTCTGAAACCTGATACGGGCGAGCAGAAAATCGTAAATTTCAGATGCAAAATCATAAGTTTCAAAGATTAGAACTTCAAATTTATTGTGCCCTCATGTTAGATACAACTTCTTTGCGAACCGCGAGGCAATCGGGCGGCTGAGAAGGGCTGTGCAGGCGCGTGCCCCTACGAATATCCGATGCAAGGGTGTACTCTACTTGAAGGCATTTGGCGTGGAAGATGATGTCTAAGTTGTAGGTGCTTTCTCCTTGTAAGAGCATCTCCACTCGCGCTAGTCCTGGCCATGGGCAGCCCGGCCCGGTTGGCCCGACCTGACCCGGCCCGAAAAAGCCCGACCCGGCCAGGCCCGACCTTGTCCACGGGCCGGGCTCGGGCCTAGGTTTTGAGCCCGAAGCCCGGGCCCGCCGATTTCGCCATTTAAGGAAGAGGCCCAGCCCATGGCCCGAGGCCCGACGAGCTTTCTGCGTGATGGGCTAGGCTCGGGCCCGATTTTTAGGCCTGACAGCCGGGCCGGGTCGGGCTCAGGCCTGGGTTGCGTCGGGCTTTGGTTGGCTAGGCCCGAAGCCCGGCCCGGCCCGAGGGATGGCCAGGTATAACTCGCGCCCCCAACAGCCCCCCAGGGCGAGTGTTTTTGCGCGGGCGCCGGAAAAAAAAACCAGTCGCCCCCCCCCCCCCCCCAAGACATCGAATTCCGCCGGTTCGGCCCATTTTTTGGTCCGACGATCCCAGGCTGAACCCAGCACACTGGGGGCGCTTGGGGGCTCCAGCGGAAGGAAAAACCGTGCCTAGGCCACCACTGTCAGGCGAAAAAGCATCTTCCACGTTTAGATCCCCCCCCCCACGCGCACGCCCTTCCACCATCGTGCCGATCCCGACGCCGCCTACCTACCCACCACCGCTAGAATGGTCATTCCCCCGCCGGAAAGGAGAGGGTTCGCCACGGCAGCCTTCACCCCGCTCCTGGGCGAGCTTTCCGACGCTCCGGCCACGCAGGCAGTGATACCGGCGGCTGCGCGCGTACCACGCCCGCAAGGTGTTCGGCGATTTGTCAGCTCGGCAATGGACTCGGATGACGAGGAGGCGCTCGCAGCGCTGCTAGAGGAGGAAGCAGATGCCGGCGCCCAGGACGAAGAGCACCTCATGGTCCTCGCCGCTCTGGCCGGCCTGTTCGCGAGCAATGCAAAGCCGCGGCGAGGTGGCTCGACGCCGGGCCGGGTGAAGGAAAAGCAGAGGCATCGACTGGAAGGCTATTGCTTGCTCTACGTCGACTACTTCACTGACGCTCCACTGCACGGTGACAAAGTATTTCTGCGCCGTTATCGGGAGAGCCGAAAGCTCTTCCTCATTGTGAACTCCATTCGTGAGTTCGACAGCTACTTCAAGTGCAAGAAGGATTGCACCGGCAGACTTGGATTCACCTCACTCCAGAAGTGCACGACAACTATGAGGATGCTTGCATATGGAGCTCCCGGTGATTCACTGGAAGACTATGGCGCATGGTCGTGTCCACAACCATTGAGTGTATGTACAAGTTCTGCAGGCGGTGGTGGCAGTGTTTGGACCTCGATACTTGCGATCACCCAATGCTGAAGACACTGCTCGGATCCTAACACAAAATGCACCAAGAGGATTTTCTGGGATGCTTGGAAGCATCGACTGCATGCATTGGAAATGAAAAAACTGTCCATTTTCTTGGCAGGGGATGTACAATGGCGCAAAAGGTGGTTGCACTATGGTACTTGAGGCAGTGGCCACACAGGACCTCTGGATTTGACACTCCTTCTTTGGTATGCCAGGAACTCACAATGACATCAACGTACAACAGTGCTCGAATGTCTTTGTGAAGCTTGTTGAAGGTCATCCTCCTCCGGTGAACTTCGAGGTTAATGAGCGCCACTACAACAAGGGATACTACCTAGCAGATGGCATCTATCCGGGATGGTACACATTTGTGAAGAATATCTCAAACTCTGTGCCAGGAGGCAAGAACTCCTACACCAAGTGTCACTTGGTGTGCACTTGGTGTGCTCCAATCTCGATTTGCTCTTGTCCGGTACCCCGCTCAGACCTTGTCGAAATATCAAATGTGGGAAGTCATGACTGACGGAAATATGCCCTAGAGGCAATAATAAAATGGTTATTATTATATTTCCTAAATCATGATAAAGGTTTATTATTCATGCTAGAATTGTATTGACCGGAAACTTAAATACATGTGTGGATACATGAAAAAAATCCCGTGTCCCTAGTGAGCCTCTACTAGACTAGCTCGTTGATCAAAGATGGTTAAGGTTTCCTAACCTTTGACATGAGTTTTCATTTGATAACGGGATCACATCATTAGGAGAATGATGTGATGGACAAGACCCATCCGTTAGCTTAGCATATTGATCATTCAGTTTATTGCTACTGCTTTCTTGATGACAAATACGTATTCCTTCGACTATGAGATTATGCAACTCCCGGATACCATAGGAATACCTTGTGTGCTATCAAATGTCACAACATAACAGGGTGATCATAAAGATGCTCTACAGGAATCTCCGAAGGTGTTTGTTGAGTTGGCATAGATCGAGATTACGATTTGTCACTCCAAGTATCGGAGAGGTATCTCTAGGCCCTCTCGGTAATACACATCATAAGAAGCCTTACAAGCAAAGTGACTAAGGAGTTAGCTGCAAGATGATGCATTACGAAATGAGTAAAGAGACTTGCCGGTAACGAGATTGAACTAGGTATGAAGATACCGACGATCGAATCTCAGGCAAGTAACATACTGATGGACAAAGGGAATTACGTATGTTGTCATAAGGTTAAACCGATAAAGATCTTCGTAGATTATGTAGGAGCCAATATGGGCATCGAGGTTCCGCTATTGGTTATTGATCTGAGAGGTGTCACGGTCATGTCTACATAGTTCTCGAACCCGTAGGGTCCGCACGCTTACGTTCGTTGACAATATAGTGATATATGAGTTATATGATTTGGTGACCGAATGTTGTTCGGAGTCCCAAATGAGATCACGGAGATGACAAGGAGTCTTGAAATGGTCGAGAGGTAAAGATTGATATATAGGACGACGGTATTCGGACACCGGAAGTGTTTCGGAGTGCACCGGGTAGTCATCGGGTCACCGGAAGGGGTTTCGGACACCCCCGGTAAGTGTATGGGCTTAATGGGCCATAGGAGGGGACATACCAGCCCATTTGGGGGCTGGTGTGCCCCTCTACATGGCTAGCCGGCCCTACGGGAAGGAAAGGGGAGGGTCGGCCCCTCCTGCCTTTCCCTCCTCAGGAGAGAAAGGAAAGGAGGGGGCGCCACCTCCTCCTTCCTTCCTCCCGCACTCAAATAAGGTAAGGGGTGTTCACTTGGAAGAAACCCCAAGTAGGATTCGGCCTACTTGGGGGCGCCTCCTGGCTGCTCCCTCCTCCCGCCACCTATATATAAGTGGGAGGGGGGCGCCTAGCACAACCAGAACATTGTCTTAGCCGTGTCCCGTGTGCGGCGCCCCCCCCCCCCCCCCCCCCCCCCGTATACACTCCCGGTCATATTTCCGTAGTGCTTAGGCAAAGCCCTGCGGAGATAGCTTCACCATCACTATCACCACGCTGTCGTGATACTGGAATTCATCCACTACCTCGCCGTCTTGCTGGATCAAGAAGGCGGAGGACATCATCGAGTTGAACGTGTGCTAAACACGGAGGTGTCGTATGTTCGGTGCTTGATCGGTTGGAACATGAAGAAGTTCGACTACATC
Source organism: Aegilops tauschii subsp. strangulata (assembly GCF_002575655.3). Lineage (NCBI taxonomy): Eukaryota > Viridiplantae > Streptophyta > Magnoliopsida > Poales > Poaceae > Aegilops > Aegilops tauschii. The sequence continues at coordinate 397,287,573 of NC_053037.3, forward strand.
AACCGCGTTGTCAAACGCTTCCGCTTACGGTCTATGAGGATACGTAGACACACTCTCCTCTCTCGTTGCTATGCATCTCCATGGATAGATCTTGCGTGTTCATAGATTTTTTTTGTTTTCCATGCAACGTTTCCTAACAGTGGCATCTGATCCATGTCTACGCTTAGATGATATGCACGAGTAGAACACAAAGAGTTGTGGGCGGTGATAGTCATACTTCTTACCACCAACTTCATATTTTGATTCGGCGGTATTGTGGGATGAAGCGGCCCGGACCAACCTTACATGTCCACGCACATGAGACCGGTTCCACCGACTGACATGCAACTAGTTTTGCATAAAAGGTGGCTGGCGGGTGTTTGTTTCTCCTACTTTAGTTGAATCGAATTTGACTACGGCCTATCCTTGAAGAAGGTTAAAACAACAAACTTGATAATCACCGTTGTGGTTTTTGCATAGTTAAGAACAGTTCTTGCTAGAAGCACGTAGTAGCCACGTAAAACTTGCAACAACAAAGTAGAGTATGTCTAACTTGTTTTTGCAGGGCATGTTGTGGTGTGATATGGTCAAGATATGATGTGATATATGTTGATGTATGAGATGATCTTGTTTTGTAATATCGACAACGATGATCATGATGTATGAGATGATCATGTATGAAATGCAAGCGCCTTGTAATTGCTTTACTTTATCGCTATGCATTAGCAATAGTTGTAGAAGCAATAGTTGGTGAGATGACCCCGATGCAACGATGGAGATCAAGGTGTCGAGCCGGTGACGATGGAGATCATGACGATGCTTTGGAGATGGAGATCAAAAGCACAAGATGGTGATGGCCATATCATGTCACGTATTTTGATTGCATGTGATGTTTATCCTTTATGCATCTTATTTTGCTTAGAATGACGGTAGCACTATAAGATGATCCTTCACTAAATTTTGAGATAAAAGTCTTCTCCCCGAGTATGCACAGTTGCTAAAGTTCGTCGTTTCGAAGCACCACATGATGATCGGGTGTGATAGACTCTACGTTCAAATACAACGGGAGTAAGCCAGATTTACACACACGGAATACTTGGATTAAACTTGACGAGCCTAGCATGTACAAACATGGTCTCGGAACACTAGAGACCTAAAGGTCGAACATGAGTCATATAGTAGATATGATCAACATAGAGATGTTCACCATTGATGACTACCCATCTCAAGTGATGATCGGACATGGGTTAGTTGATTTGGATCATGTATCACTTAGATAACTTGAGGGATGCCAATTTAAGTGGGAGTTCTTTAGTAATTTGATTAATTGAACTTAATTTATCATGAACTTAGTCTTAATAGTTTTTGCATATCTATATTGTAGATCAATAGCTCGCGATATAGCTCCCCTATCTTTTGATATGTTCCTACAGAAAACTAAGTTGAAAGATGATAGTAGCAATGATGCGGACTGGGTCCGTGATCTGAGGATTATCCTCATTGCTGCACAGAATAATTATGTCCTTGATGCACCGCTAGGTGACAGACCTGTTGCAGGAGTAGATGAAGACATTATGAACGTTTGGCAAGCTCAATATGATGACTTCTTGATAGTTTAGTGCGCCATATGAGATGTTCCAAGAGTTGAAGTTAATATTTCAAGCAAATGCCCGGGTTGATAGATATGAAGTCTCCAACAAGTTCTATAGCTACAAGATGGAGGAGAATAGCTCAGCCAGTTAGCATATGCTCAAAATGTCTGAGTACTACAATCGCTTGAATCAAGTGAGAGTTAATCTTCCAGATAAGATATTTATTGACAGAGTTCTCTAGTCACTATCCAAGCTACTAGAACTTTGTGATAAACTATAATATGCAAGGGATGACGAAAACGATTCCCAAAACTCTCCGCGATGCTGAAATCGGCGAAGGTAGAAATCAAGAAAGAGCATCAAATGTTGATGGTTAATAAGACCACTAGTTTCAATAAAAAGGGCAACGGAAAGAAAGAGAACTTCAAGAAGAATGGCAAGCAAGTTGCCACTCCCATGAAGAAGCCCAAAGCTGGACCCAAGCCTGAAACTGACTGCTTCTATTGCAAAGGAAATGCTCACTTGAAGCGAAACTACCCCAAATACTTGGCGGATAAGAAGGATGGCATCCAGTGGGCCGGGGAAGCACCTGGGGGGGGTGCTCCGAGGGGAGCAAAACCAACCAGGGCGCGCCAGGAGGCCCAGGCGCGCCCTGGTGGGTTGTGCCCACCTCGAGTGCCCCCTGAACAGACTCTTTGCTCTATAAATACCCCAATATTCCAGAAACCCTAGGGGAGTCGACGAAAAATCAATTCCAGCCGTCGAAGTGTCCAGAACCACCAGATCAAATCTAGACACCATCACAAAGGGGTTCACCACTTCCATTGGCGCCTCTCCGATGATGCGTGAGTAGTTCTTTGTAGACCTACGGGTCCGTAGTTAGTTGCTAGATGGCTTCATCTCTCTCTTTTTATTATCAATACAATGGTCTCTTGGAGATCCATATGATGTAACTCTTTTTGCGGTGTGTTTGTTGGGATCGGATGAACTTTGAGTTTATGATCAGATCTATCTTTTTATCCATCAAAGTTTTTTGAATCTTCTTTGATCTCTTATATGCATGATTGCTTATAGCCTCGTATTTCTTCTCCGGTATTTGTTTTTTTGGCCAACTTGATCTATTTATCTTGCAATGGGAAGAGGTGCTTTGTAGTGGGTTCGATCTTACGGTGCTTGATCCCAGTGACAGAAGGGGAACCGACACGTATGTATCGTTGCTACTAAGGATAAAACAATGGGGTCTATTTCTACATAAATAGATCTTGTCTACATCATGTCGTCATTCTTATTGCATTACTCCGTTTCTCCATGAACTTAATACACTAGATGCATGCTGGGTAGCAGTCGATGTGTGGAGTAATAGTAGTAGATGTAGGCAGGAGTCGGTCTACTAATCTTGGACGTGATGCCTATATAATGATCATTGCCTAGATATCGTCATGATTATTTGAAGTTCTATCAATTGCCCAACAATAATTTGTTCACCCATCGTTTGCTATTTTCTCGAGAGAAGCCCCTAGTGAAACCTACGGCCCCTGGGTCTCTTTCTCATATTATTTGCCTTTGTGATCTACTTTTCCTTTGCTTTTATTTTCAAATCTATTAAACCAAAAATACAAAAATAACTTGCTGTAATTTATTTTATTTGGCGTTCGATCTATCAATATTTACAACTCTCTCACGTCCGTTTGCCTATCTCTAGGCGCCGTTGCCCGAAAGGGATTGACAACCCCTTTTACACGCCGGGTTGCGAGTATTTGTTATTTGTGTGCATGTGATGTTTACGTTGTGTTGCTTGGTTCTCCTACTGGTTCGATAACCTTGGTCTCATCACTGAGGGAAATACCTACCACTGCGGTGCTGCATCACCCCTTCCTCTTTGGGGAAATACCGACGTAGTTCAGGCAAACATCAAAAGGAATTTCTGGCGCCGTTGCCGGGGAGGATCTTCAACATATACCAGGTTCCTAATCACAAATCTCATCTCCTCGCAATTTACATTATTTGCCATTTGCCTCTCGTTTTCCTCTCCCCCACTTCACAAAATTTGCTGTTTTATTCGCCGTCTTTTTCGTTCGCCTTTTTCTCGTCAGATCTTTTGTTTGCTCGTGTTGCCATGTGCCTTCTATATGCTTGCATCTTCGCTTGCTAAAAATCTATTGATATGGCTCCCCATCCACTTGCTAATCTTTTTAAAAGATCCAATCATGATGAACAAATTGCTAGTGAGTTGAGTGCACTAGATTATCTTTATGAAGTTTTGCTTGAGATTTGTGAATCTGAAAATTGTGATGAAGAAATTTATGAAGTGATTCATGCTTGCTCCTTGAATGAAAAGCATGATTGCAATGATTTTACTATAAATTCTATTAATGTCAATTGTGTTAATGATATGCAAAACCCCAAGCGTGGGGATGTTTATCTTGTTATGTCCACTACTTATTGCAATGATCATGATTGGGGTGACAATGATTCTTATGATCTTAAAAATGTATTTAAACCTCATGATGAATATGCTTGCGATAATATTAAAAGTGAGTTTTGAAGAGAGTCAACTTTAGGTAAAAATAATCCCACTATTTTGGAAGAGTGTCAACATTGCATGCATGTGAATCACATAGAGAATATGTTATGTGGTAGCTATATTGTTTAATTTGATCCCACATATAATTATTATGAGAGAGGGAAATATGGTTGTAGAACTTTTTATGCTATTAAATTTCCTCTCGTTATATTGAAATTGTCAATGCTTTATTCCTCTCCTGTGCATATGATAGATATTTCTTGTCTTAATAACTTTTTCCCTACAAAATTCCTATGCATAGGAAGTATGTTAGACTTAAATGTATTTGTCACATGTTTCATGATGCTCTCTTTGTGTTTCAATTATTATCTTTTGTGTGAGTATCATTGAAATCGTATGCCTAGCTAGGGGCGTAAAATAATAGCGCTTGCTGGGAGGCAACCCAATGAATAAAATTTATTTTTGCTTTTTGCTTTCTGTTCTTGAGTGCTTGCACAGTTATGCTACTGTTATGATTGTGTTTTTTGTGTTTTAATTAGTGTTTGTGCCAAGCAAAGCCTTTAGGATCATGTTGGGTGATAGTTAATTTGATCTTGCTGAAAAACAAAAACTTATGCGCTCATGAAAATAATTCTCATTTTTAACAGAAGAGTGCTTTTGAGTTGAGTCTTTTTGCAGAAGATTAATATATAAATTTCTCAGGCTTTCCTAATTTCTCAAGATTTTTGGTGTTTCAGAAGTACTAAAAATATCCAGATTGCTACAGACTATTCTGTTTTTGACAGATTCTGTTTTCTTTGCGTTGTGTTCTTGTTTTGATGATTCTATGGTTTTCTTTGATGAGTTTTTGCCATAGAAAAGTTGGAATACAGTAGATATAATGCAAGAACAAAATTTGAATTGGTTTGCTACAGTACTTATAGTAGTGATTTGTTTTCTTATACTAACGTATCTCATGAAGGTTTTGTTGAGTTTTGTGTGATTGAAGTTTTCAAGTTTTGGGTTATCTTACTATGGATGAAGGAATAAGGAGTAAGAAGAGCCTAAGCTTGGGGATGCCCAAGGCATCCCAAGCTATTATCCAAAGAGAAGCAAGCAACTAAGCTTGGGGATGCCCCGAGTGGCAACCCCCCTTTCTTCTAACGACCATCGGTATTTTACTCGAAGCTATATTTTTATTTGTCACATACTATGAGTTTTGCTTGGAGCATCGTGTACGATATGAGTCTTTGCTTGTTTTGCTTTGATTTTTGAGTCATGAATACTTGCTGGACACACTTATTTGAGAGAGCCAAAATTATGCCATGACTTGTTAGAATTGCTCTCTATGCTTCACTTAAATCTTTATGAGCAATGGAATTGCTCTAGTGCTTCACTTATATCTATTTGAGAACGGTGTGCTTTAGTATTTTTGAAGAAATTCTCTCTTGCTTCACTTATATTAATTTGAGAAAAAGAAATATTATGCTCATGATCTTCACTTATATTTGTTTGAGGTTATCAAAAGCAACATATGAAAATTAGTCCCAAAGTGATAGATATCCAAGAAGGATATAATAAAAACTTTCATGAAGATCATTGGACAAAATAAACTTGATTCTTTGTAATAGTTTTGAGATATGATGATGTGATATGTGAGTCATGTTGATGAGTAATTATGCTTTAGTAAGAATATTGGTGTTAAGGTTTGTGATTCCCTAAGCAAGCACGAAAGTCAATAGTCATGCAATGAAATTATATCCTCCTTGTGGTGCATTATTCGGTGTTAATTATGCTTAATGCTCGCTTATGAGATTATTCGTTTCTTGGTTGGTTGCTTCTCAATCTTTTGCTAGCCTTCATTTTGCACTAAGTATGATCACTACTTGTGCATCCAAAAACCTTTAAACCAGTTTTGCCACATGAGTCCACTATATCTACCTATATGCGGTATTCTTTTGCCGTTCTAAGAAAATTTGTATGTGCCATCTCTAATTTTCAAAATAAACTTCTCTTTTGTGTGTTCGTACCGCTCGCGAGGCGGTGAGGGGTGGCTAATATTTTCCATGCTAGATATGTTATTCTCACGATGAGTGTTTATTCTCTTGTGATTGCACGAGAGTAAGGCAAAGGTATTAGGGATAAAAAATGAATTTACTTTATGTTATCAAATAATAAATTCCTTGGAAAGTGTTGGTATGGAGGGCACCCGTGGATACGGTTAGCCATGGAAAGTGAAAGTATGGTGAAAAAGGAATAAACTTTATTTTCTGTTTGGGAATCGCCTATGATATATCTAGCATGGAAAGTGTTGGGAACTCTAAGTCGTTTTCGTTGGTGGGAAAGGCACACCTCCCAAAATGTTTTTATCTCTAAGTTTTTCGCTTTGAGCTCTGGCACCTCTACAAATCCCTACTTCCCTCTGCGAAGGGCCTTTCTCTTACTTTATGCAATTTTTATTTTTTATTTGAGTCTCCATCTTCTCTTATAAAAGCACCAACTAGGAAGCACTATGATCGTACTTGAGTATTGGGTGTAGTTAATACGCGAGTGTGTTTCTTGAATGGATCAATGATTGAGCATAATTGGCTAGGGATAACTTATTTTAGTATTGATATTTTGAAAGACATGGTTGCGTGTTGATATGCTTGAGTATTTAAGTCTCTTGTCAAAACTAGACTTTTGCTTTGAATCACATCAAAGTCCAAATGTCCATTCCACATCAAAAATTCTATTTTTATCACTTACCTACTCGAGGACGAGTAGGAGTTAACCTTTGGGATGCTGATATGTCTCCAACGTATCTATAATTTTTTAGTGTTCCATGCTGTTATATTATCATTCTTGGATGTTTCATAATCATTTTATACTCATTTTATATCATTTTTTCGTACTAACCTATTGACATAGTGCCAAGTGCCAGTTGTTGTTTTCTGCATGTTTTTTACATCGCAGGAAATCAATACCAAACGGAGTCCAAACGCAGTGAAACTTTTTGTCGATTTTTCTGGACCAGAAGACATCCAGTGGGCCGGAGAAACGTCTGCGGGGTGCTCCGAGGGGAGCACAACCCACCAGGGCGCGCCGGGTGGCCCAGGCGCCCCCTGGTGGGTTGTGCCCACCTCGGCTGCCCCCTGAACCGACTCCTTGCTCTATAAATACCCCAATATTCCAGAAACCCTAGGGGAGTCGACGAAAAATCAATTCCAGCCGCCACAGAGTCCAGAACCACCAGATCCAATCTAGACACCATCACGGAGGGGTTCCCCACTTCCATTGGTGCCTCTCCGATGATGCGTGAGTAGTTCTTTGTAGACCTACGGGTCCGTAGTTAGTAGCTAGATGGCTTCCTCTCTCTCTCTCTTTTGATTATCAATACAATGGTCTCTTGGAGATCCATAAGATGTAACTCTTTTTGCGGTGTGTTTGATGGGATCAGATGAACTTTGAGTTTATGATCAAATCTATCTTTTTATCCATGAAAGTTTTTTGAGTCTTCTTTGATCTCTTATATGCATGATTGCTTATAGCCTCGTATTTCTTTTCCATATTTGGCTTTTGTTTGGCCAACTTGATCTATGTATCTTGCAACGGAAAGAGGTGCTTTGTAGTGGGTTCGATCTTACGGTGCTTGATCCCAGTGACAGAAGGGGAACTGACACGTATGTATTGTTGCTAATAAGGATAAAATGATGGGGGTCTATTTCTAAATAAATAGATCTTGTCTACATCATGTCATCATTCTTATTGCATTACCCCGTTTCTCCATGAACTTAATACACTAGATGCATGCTGGATAGCGGTCGATGTGTGGACTAATAGTAGTAGATGCAGACAGGAGTTGGTCTACTAATCTTGGATGTGATGCCTATATAATGATCATTGCCTGGATATCGTCATGATTATTTGAAGTTCTATCAATTGCCCAACAGTAATTTGTTCACCCACCGTTTGCTCTTTTCTTGAGAGAAGCCACTAGTGAAACCTACGGCCCCCGGGTCTCTTTCTCATATTATTTGCCGTTATGATCTCCTTCTCCCTTGCTTTTATTTTCTATTAAACCAAAAATACAAAAATACCTTGCTGCAATTTATTTTATTTGGCGTTCGATCTATCAATATTTACAACTCTCTCATGTCCGTTTGCCTATCTCTAAGCGCCGTTACCCGAAAGGGATTGAGAACCCCTTTTACACGTCGGGTTGCGAGTATTTGTTATTTGTGTGCAGGTGCTGTTTATGTTGTGTTGCTTGGTTCTCCTACTGGTTCGATAACCTTGATGTCATCACTGAGGGAAATACCTACCATTGTTGTGCTGCATCATCCCTTCCTCTTTGGGGAAATACCGACGTAGTTCAGGCAAACATCAATTAGTAACTCAAAACAGGAGTTGCAGAATGAACAGAGACTAGCTAAGGGCGAGGTAACGATGTGTGTTGGAAGTGATTCCAAGGTTTATACGATTCCACCATCGCACACTCACACTACCTTTAGGATTAGTGTTGAAACCTAAATAAATGTTATTTGGTGTTTGCGTTGAGTATGAATATGATTAGATCAGGTTTATTGCAATACAGTTATTCATTTAAGTCAGAGAATAATTGTTGTTCTGTTAACATGAATAAAACCTTCTATGGTCATACACCCAATGTGAATGGTTTATTGAATCTCGATCGTAGTGATACACATATTCATAATATTGATGCCAAAAGATGCAAAGTTGATAATTATAGTGCAACATGTTTGTGGGACTGCCGTTTAGGTCATATTGGTGTAAAGCGCATGAAGAAACTCCATGCGGATGGACTTTTGGAATCACTTGATTATGAATCATTTGATACTTGCGAACCATGCCTCATGGGCAACATGACTAAAACTCCGTTCTCCGGAACAATGGAGCGAGCTAATGACTTATTGGAAATAATACATACCGATGTATGCGGTCTGATGAGTGTTGAGGCACGCGGCCGGTATCGTTATTTTCTGACCTTCACAGATGATTTAAGTAGATATGGGTATATCTATTTGATGAAACACAAGTCTGAAACGTTTGAAAAATTCAAAGAATTTCAGAGTAAAGTGGAGAATCATCTTCACTACTATTAAACAATCAAACAAGAACTTTCTTATGTGCACCCAACAATTAGCCCCACGAAACCGCACGACCCAATCAGCGTCGCACGATTAGGCCTACAAATCTCAATATAACAGATAGGATTAACCTAATCCATTCACTGTGTGCATTTAGCAATTTACATTGACTGACCATACTCCACCCCAGAGAAAAATAGGGCCATGCCATCGATACGCTGCTAAATAAAAGGAAGAGGTGGAAAAGGTGCCACCAAAATTTCGTTTTCCTAACTGTCGGTACTCGCCCCTCGGTCCAGCCGACCCAACGCGGCTTGACCTGCCGCCGCTGGTGCCCTACCCCATATTCTGGTCTTCCTTCTCCTCCACGGTGACCAAGGAACCCTCCACCCTCCACACGCCGCCATCGCCGCTTCCTCTTGACCTCTGCCTCAGCCGCAGTGGTTGAGCGTGGTGGCGCGGGATCCAAACGGGCCGTCAGCAAGGAGTGGATGAGGCGGTAGACCCGGACGGTGGTGGCTGTGTCGCCCAGCTCAATGCATGGAAGGAAGACGAGTGGGATATCGATTTGGAGTCATGGCGGAGATACAGTTGCAGCCGCTGTCACTAGTCCTCGCCCAGCCCCGAGTGCGAGGCGTTGCCCCGCTCTTCTTTGCAAGTCCAGCGCGGGACATCCGACCATACAAGCTCGATGTCGTGGTGGCCGAGGCCACTTGCAACAGCATGGTTTGGCCAGGGGGTGCTATGCGCTCAGGCCGTATTGGTAGAGGACCATGACTGTGAGTCTGTGACGGTGCGGTGGTGCTTGCAAGCCTGACGGACCCAACGAGGAGGATGTTAGACGACGGCTGACGAGATCAATAGCGATTTGGGTATGTCAAATGTGGGCTGGGGAACTCTGAGTGAGCCTACTGTTCTGTATGTACAGAATTTCAAAAAACTGCGATAACAATTACTAATTACTATGTCAAGCGAGATGCAACAAGTCAAATTTGATTATAGAAGTAGCAAATTAGAACTTACTATAAATAGTAGTATATATGTTTATGATACAGTGTGAATTGTGGAAGTTTGGTATTGCTCATAGTGATACACACACCATTTTCTTCAGTGATATATACATCCTTTATCAATTCTATAATCGTTCCTGATATATCAAAGTGGAATATTTTTTTCAAGATTGGCGTGCAGAGAAACTGTGTCTCGACTTTCTTTCTTCTTTCCTACTCTGATATTTATCTTCTCTGCTTTTCTTCTCTCTGAAGAGAATCCCCCTGCCATCTTCCACATCAAAGAGCAGCAAGCGATGAGTTTGAGAGAACGAGAAATACTAATGGCCACTCTCCTATGACCATTTTCATCTCTTCTCTCTGTAGGACGATGTTGTGTTTCCCTATGACAATTTTCATCTCTTCTCTCAGTAGCATTTATATTCAGATTTGACAGGAATAGCAACTGAACCTATTAAATAATTATGTTAAGCTAAGCATCGCCGCCTGTAGATCTCCTCCACCCCTTTGGTTGATTTTCTCACTACCATGGTTCAATAGGGAGATGCTTGAACTTAAAATCGAAGGTCCTTCTCCCAATCTGGCCTCCTCCCCACTGGATTCTCCCGATCTGGTCTTCTCGAATGTGTGCAGTTGGTTGGAGCCGTGTTAGAAGAATTCCCCCAAAAGATGCATTGGCTTGATGCAAATGGTCATGTCTACTGCCCAGCATGATACAAAGGTAGTGTAGGTGTTGTGCAAGCTGTAACGAATTGATTTTGAAAAAATGTACAAAGAATTTGTGGCGAATTCCAAGTACACAAAAGGCACACATATTTTGTGATGAATCCATGTTTGGATTTTTTTTGTCTCTATCTCCAACTCCTTTGATCCAAGACTATTTGGATTCTTCTCCCTTCACGACTGCAGTTACCTCTCTTTTGGTTAACTAATTCGGTTTTTTGTCTCCAACTCCATTGATCAGATCCGTTTAATTCTGTACCAATGCAAGCAAGGGTAGCAGTAATGTAGATAAGCAAGGGCAGGAATGCTTCACTCTTTGCTATGAACAAATTGCCTAAGTAGCAGTAATGCAGCTAAAGGTAATTTGAAGATCCTACACCAGAGTATATTCCATTTTTTGTTAACCTGCAACAGAATAGGTATAGGAAAGTGTACTTTTGTGAATCGTATTGTTCTCGCTTCTCTCATTATACGGTATCAGGCTGTTCATGTTCAAATTCTTCAATGTTTTGTTCACAAGAAAGGTATTTTTGTAAATCATTTTGTCAAATCGGCATGGATAAGATACATATACATCAATTTTTCATTTGTTCTGTGAGATAATTCCTTTTTCTTTTGGATAGCTTTTGGGGATATTTAAGATAGCTTTTTCTGTGAGGACCTGATACTCAAAGGACCTTAAAAACTAACAATCACACTTCAATGTGTTTCTTCTCTCTAACGTGCATAGGTTTTGTCTCACTATATTAAAAGAATGGTGAAAAGGTGAGAATAGTATAAACTGGGGGAAAAGGATCATGCTTTCAAACTTGGTCATGTTTCACATTAATCCTTGTGCTTGTATTTCTTATCATATTTCTGGACCATATCAACAATTATTGGGTCGAGAATACCGTCAGATATAAGCTTCTACTTTTCCTGGGTGATTTTGTAAAGGTGAGATATTGAAAATAGCACGCATCACATTATTTTAAAACTACAAATGCTCTATAATATAATATGCATTAGTCTAGACGTGCATTGTACATGTAAACTTACTAACCGTAACAAGAAAATAAAGTTTCTACGATCTGGTCGTGGAGGCGAATATTTGAGTTACGAGTTTGGCCTTCATTTAAAACAATGTGAAATTGTTTCACAACTCACGCCACCTGGAACACCACCGCGTAATGGTGTGTCCGAATGTCATAACCGTACTTTATTATATATTGTGCGATCTATGATGTCTCTTACCGATTTACCACTATCGTTTTGGGGTTATGCATTAGAGACAGCCGCATTCACGTTAAATAGGGCACCGTCTAAATCCATTGAGATGACACCATATGAACTGTGGTTTGGCAAGAAACCTAAGCTACCATTTCTTAAAGTTTGGGGATGTGACGCTTATGTTAAAAGGCTTCAGCCTGATAAGCTCGAACTTAAATCGGATACCCTAAATAGGGCATCTTTATAGGATACCCTAAAGAAACTATGGAGTACACCTTCTACCATAGATCCGAAGGCAAGATCTTTGTTGCTAAGAATGGATCCTTTCTAGAGAAGGAGTTTCTCTCGAAAGAAGTGAGTGGGAGGAAAGTAGAACTTGATGAGGTAATTGTACATTCTCTCGAATTGGAAAATAGCACATCACAGAAAAATGTTCCCATGATGCCTACACCAACTAGAGAGGAAGCCAATGATGATGATCATGAAACTTCAGATCAAGTTACTAATGAACTTCGTAGGTCGACCAGAGCACAATCCGCACCAGAGTGGTATGGTAATCGTGTCCTGGAAGTCATGTTACTAGACCAAGGCAAAACTATGAACTATGAAGAAGCTATGATGAGCCCACACTCCGACGGATGGCTTGAGGCCATGAAATCTGAGATAGGATCCATGTATGAGAACAAAGTGTGGACTTGCCCGATGATCGGCAAGCCATAGAGAATAAATGTATCTTCAAGAAGAAGGCTGACGCTGATGGTAATGTTACTGTCTACAAAGCATGACTTGTCGAAAAAGGTTTTCGACAAGTTCAAGGGGTTGACTACAATGAGACTTTCTCACCCGTAGCGATGTTTAAGTCCGTCCAAATCATGTTAGCAATTGTCGCATTTTATGATTATGAAATCTGGGAAATGGATGTCAAAACTGCATTCCTTAATGGATATCTTAAAGAAGAGTTGTATATGATGCAACCAGAAGGTTTTGTCGATCCTAAAAGTGCTAACAAAGTGTGCAAGCTCCAACAATCCATATATGGACTGGTGCAAGCATCTCGGAGTTGGAACATACGCTTTGATAAGGTGATCAAAGCATATGATTTTATACAGACTTATGGTGAAGCCTGTATTTACAAGAAAGTGAGTGAGAGATCTGTCGCATCTCTGATATTATATGTGGATGACATATTGCTGATTGGAAATGATATATAATTTCCGGATAGCATAAAAGGATACTTGAATAAGAATTTTGCAATGAAAAACCTCGGTGAAACTGCTTACATATTAGGCATCGAAATCTGTAGAGATAGATCAAGACGCTTGATAAGATTTTCAATGAGTACATACCTTGACAAGATTTTGAAGGAGTTCAAAATGGATCAGTCAAAGAAGGAGTTCTAGCCTGTATTATAAGGTGTGAAGTTGAGTAAGACTCAAAGCCCAACCACGCAGAAGATAGAGAGAGAATGAAATTCATTCCCTATGCCTCAGCCATAGGTTCTATAAAGTATACCATGCTGCGTACCAGACCTATTGTGTACCATGCCATGAGTTTGGCAAGGGGTTATAATAGTGATCCAGGAGTAGATCACTGGACACTGGTCAAAATTATCCTTAGAGGACTAAGGAAATATTTCTCGGTTACGGAGGTGATAAAGAGTTTGTTGTAAAGAGTTACATCGATGCAAGCTTTGACACCGATTCAGATGACTATGAATCTCAATATGGATACTTATTGAAAGTGGGAGCACTTAGCTAGAGTAGCACCATGCAGAGCATTGTAGACATGGAAATTTGCAAAATACATACGGATCTGAATGTGACAGACCCGTTGACTAAACTTCTCTCACAAGCAAAACATGATCACACCTTAGTACTCTTTGGGTGTTAATCACATGGTGATGTGAACTATTATTGACTCTAATAAACTCTTTGGGTGTTGGTCAGATGGAGATGTGAACTATGGGTGTTAATCACATGGTGATGTGAACTAGATTATTGACTCTAGTAAACTCTTTGGGTGTTGGTCACATGGTGATGTGACTATGGGTGTTAATCACATGGCGATGTGAACTAGATTATTGACTCTAGTGCAAGCGGGAGACTGATGGAAATATGCCCTAGAGGCAATAATAAAATGGTTATTATTATATTTCCTAAATCATGATAAAGGTTTATTATTCATGCTAGAATTGTATTGACCGGAAACTTAAATACATGTGTGGATACATAAACAAATACGGTGTCCCTAGCGAGCCTCTACCAGACTAGCTCGTTGATCAAAGATGGTTAAGTTTTCGTAGCCATAGACATGAGTTGTCATTTGATAATGGGATCACATCATTAGGAGAATGATGTTATGGACAAGACCCATCTGTTAGCTTACATATTGATCGTTCAGTTTATTGGTTTTGCTTTCTTGATGACAAATACATATTCCTTCGACTATGAGATTATGCAACTCCCGGATACCGGAGGAATACCTTGTGTGCTATCAAACATCACAATGTAACTAGGTGATCATAAAGATGCTCTATAGGTATCTCCGAAGGTGTTTGTTGATTTGGCATAGATCGAGATTAGGATTTGTCACTCCGAGTATCGGAGAGGTGTCTCTGGGCCCTCTCGGTAATACACATCATAAGAAGCCTTGCAAGCAAAGTGACTAAGGAGTTAGTTGAAATATGATGTATTATGGAATGAGTAAAGAGAATTGCCGGTAAAGAGATTGAACTAGGTATGAATATACCAACGATCGAATCTCGGGCAAGTAACATATCGATGGACAAAGGGAATTACGTATGTTGTCATAAGGTTCGACCGATAAAGATCTTCGTAGAATATGTAGGAGACAATATGGGCATCCAGGTTCCGCTATTGGTTATTGACCGGAGAGGTGTCTCGGTCATGTCTACATAGTTCTCGAACCCGTAGGGTCTGCATGCTTAACATTCGTTGACGATATAGTGTTATATGAGTTATATGATTTGGTGACCAGATGTTGTTCGGAGTCCCGAATGAGATCACGGACATGACAAGGAGTCTCGAAATGGTCGAGAGGTCAAGATTGATATATAGGACGATGGTATTTGGACACCGGAGGTGTTTCGGAGTGCACCGGGTAGTCATCGGGTCACTGAAAGGGGTTCCGGACACTCCCGGTAAGTGTATGGGTTTAATGGGCCATAGGAGGGGACAAACCAGCCCACTTGGGGGCTGGTGCGCCCCTCTACATGGTAGGCCGGCCCTAGGGGAAGGAAAGGGGAGGGGTGGCCCCTCCTGTCTTTCCCTCCTCAGGAGAGAAAGGAAAGGAGGGGTGCCACCTCCTCCTTTCCTCCCGCACTCAAATAAGGTAAGGGGGCGCCACTTGGGAGAGACCCCAAGTAGAATTCGGCCTACTTGGAGGCGCCTCCTGGCTGCTCCCTCCTCCCCCCACATATATATATATATGTGGGAGGGGGCGCCTAGCACAACCAGAACATTGTCTTAGCTGTGTGCGGCGCCCCCCTCCACCGTTTACACCCCCGATCATATTTTCGTAGTGCTTTGCTACCTCTTGAGCTTGCGTTGGTCTTTTTTCCTTGAAGAGGAAAGGGTGATGTAGCAAAGTAGAGTAAGTATTTCCCTCAGTTTTTGAGAACCAAGGTATCAATCCGGTAGGAGACAACGCGCAAGCCACCGAATACCTGCACAAACAAAGACCAACTTGCACCCAACGCGATAAAGGGGTTGTCAATCCCTTCACGGTTATTTGCAACGTGAGATCTGATAGAGATGGATAAATAGTAAAGTAATATTTTTGGTATTTTTGGTTTATGGAATGGAAAGTAAAAGATTGCAAAGAAAGTAAATAAGAAACTGAAATTGTAGATCGGAAACTTATATGATGGAAAATAGACCCGGGGGCCATAGGTTTCACTAGAGGCTTCTCTCAAGATAGAAATTATTACGGTGGGTGAACAAATTACTGCCAAGCAATTGATAGAAAAGCGCATAATTATGACGATATCTAAGGCGATGATCATGAATATAGGCATCATGTCCGTATCAAGTAGACCGAAATGATTCTGCATCTACTACTATTACTCCACACATCGACCGGCTCCTGCCAGCATGTAGAGTATTAAGTTCATAAGAATAGAGTAACGCATTAAGTAAGATGATATGATATAGCGGGATAAACTCAAGCAATATGATGATAACCCCATCTTGTTATCCTCGATGGCAACAATATAATACGTATTGTTTCCCCTTCTGTCACTAGGATCGAGCACCGCAAGATTGAACCCAAAGCTAAGCACTTCTCCAATTGCAAGAAAAACCAATCTAGTTGGCCAAACCAAATCGATAGTTCGAAGAGACTTGCAAACATATGAAATCATGCATATAAGAATTCACAGAAGATTCAAATAATATTCATAGATAAGCTGATCATAAATCCACAATTCATCGGATCTCGGCAAGCACACCGCAAAAGAGTATTACATCGAATAGATCTCCAAGAACATCGAGGAGAACTTCGTATTGAGAATCAAAGAGAGAGAAAAAGCCATCTAGCTACTAGCTATGGACCTGTAGGTCTGTGGTAAACTACTCATGCTTCATCGAAGAGGCAATGGTGTTGATGTAGAAGCCCTCCGTGATCGAATCCCCCTCCGGCAGGATGCCGGAAAAGGCCCTAGATGGGGTCTCACGGGTACAGAAGGTTGCGGCGGTGGAAAAGTGGTTTCGTGGCTCCCCTGGAAGTTTTGGGATATTTGAGAATATATAGGAGGAAGATCTTGGTCAGGGGGTCATCGAGGGCCCCACAAGGTTGGGGGCGCGCCCTCCACCCTTGTGGTGGCCTCGTGGCTCTTCTGACTTGCACTCCAAGTCTCCTGGGTGTCTTCTGGTCCAAGAAAAATCATCGCGAAAGTTACATTCCGTTTGGACTCCGTTTGGTATTCCTTTTCTGCGAAACTCTAAAACAAGGAAAAAACAAGAACTAGCACTGGGCTCTAGGTTAATAGGTGAGTCCCAAAAATCATATAAAATAGCATATTAATGCATATAAAACATCCAAAACAGATAATATAATAGCATGGAACAATGAAAAATTATAGATACGTTGGAGACGTATCAAGCATCCCCAAGCTTAATTCCTGCTCGTCCTTTAGTAGGTAAATGATAAAAACAGAATTTTTGATCTGGAATGCTACCTAACATATTTATCCATGTAATTCTCTTTATCGTGGCATGATTCAGATCCGTATGATTCAAAATAAAAGTTTAATATTGACATAAAAACAATAATACTTCAAGCATACTAACAAAATAATTACGTCTTCTCAAAATAACATGGCCAAAGAAAGCTTATCCCTACAAAATCATATAGTCTAGCTATGCTCCATCTTCATCACACAAAGTATTTAAATGATGCACAACCCCGATGACAAGCCAAGCAATTGTTTCATACTTTTGATGTTCTCAAACTTTTTCAACATTCATGCAATACATGAGCGTGAGCCATGGACATAGCACTATAGGTGGAATAGACGGTGGTTGTGGAGAAGACAAAAAGAAGGAGATAGTCTCACATCAACTAGGCGTATCAACGGGCTATGGAGATGCCCATCAATAGATATCAATGTGAGTGAGTAGGCATTGCCATGCAACGGATGCACTAGAGCTATAAGTTTATGAAAGCTCAAAAAGAAACTAAGTGGGTGTGCATCCAACTCGCTTTCTCACGAAGACCTAGGGCAATTTGAGGAAGCCCATCATTGGAATATACAAGCCAGGTTCTATAATGAAAAATTCCCACCAGTATATGAAAGTGATATCATAGGAGACTCTCTATCATGAAGATCATGGTGCTACTTTGAAGCACATGTGTGGTAAAAGGATAGCAACATTGCCCCTTCTCTCTTTTCTCTCATTTTTTAATTTTTATTGGGCCTTCTCTCATTTGTTTGGCCTCTTTTTTTTCGTCCGGAGTCTCATCCCGACTTGTGGGGAATCATAATCTTCATCATCCTTTCCTCAGTTGGGACAATGCTCTAATAATGAAGATCATCACACTTTTATTTACTTACAACTCAAAAATTACAACTCGATACTTAGAACAAAATATGACTCTATGTGAATGCCTCCGGCGGTGTACCGGGATGTGCAATGAATCAAGAGTGACATGTATGAAAGAATTATGAAAGGTGGCTTAGCCACAAATATGATGTCAACTACATGATCACACTGGTACAACGAGGTGCTATACAAACGGTTTTTAACCCCTTTCCACGACGACATTTGGAACTGTCGCCAAGTGAGTGTGGGCGATAGGGGGTCCTTCCCACACGACCCAGAAACCGTCGGGGATAGGCCCTCCTGGGACACAGGCTGGGGAAAAATGAGCTCGTGTGCGATCGGGCGAGGCATCGAAACCCAATCATTTTCGTTCGTATGTACATCCCACACGGTGAATCCCAGAAAAACATTTCCGTTCGTATGTATATCACACAGTCAATCCAAGGAATACGTGTCCGTTCTTATGTACATCCCACACAGTCAATCTAGGGAAAACGTTTCCGTTCGTATGTATATCACACACAGTCAATCCAAGGAATACGTTTCCGTTCTTATGTACATCCCACACAGTCAATCCAGGGAAAACGTTTCCGTTCGTATGTACATCCCACACAGTTTTATGTATAGGCTCGTGTGTGAAAGGTGTAACTATCACACATGCTCTGCCTTGGTTAACTGTTTGCTTTTATCAACTACATCACACACAATTTGTTGAAGAAAACTGTGTGGCATTAGGCTATCCATCACAAGCTCTTTTACTGCCAGAACTGTTTGCAAAGTTCAATTACCGTATGTTCTCTTTTTACATCGCACACGCTGTTTTCTTTCTAACCGTGTGCACATTATTTTATTAGCTATATATTTTTATTTTTGCCTGTAATTTATTATTTGAATTGGAAATTTTGAAATATGAAACGTGCAATTCAAATTCTTAGCACAATGGTTCAACAATGAATCCATAAATAAAATTGCCTGTACAATATGTTCAGTAATTACATGATTAGACAGCAATTAACTATGATGAACCACAATATTTAAAGGCGGTAAAGGTGAAGAGACAAGTGTAAATCATTTTGACTGCTGATGGTGTTCAAGAAGCGGAATGCCCATAATGTGCCTTCCTGCATGCCATAGGCACGAACCACTTTTGTCCAACCCCTTGTGACGATCGCCCGCCCATCCTTCACCGCCTTCAGGAAGACTTCTAGAGCATTATCATGGTAGCATGAATTATATACTTTAACCTTAGTTGCCTCCACTCCGGTCATGTAGTTTGCAAGGTCATCATCAGTAAATAGCTTCGGAAACCACTGAAAAGAGAAAAATATCAGATACTGAGATCTAATAGAGTAACTTGTTGTGGGCAGGGGGAAAAGGCAACACATTACTTACCATCCTAAAGTTCACTGTTGTCTTGGACAAAGTGTAAATAAATAGCTTAATTGCAATCACCCGTTTCTTTCACCTAACAATCATTCTTAGTTTCCTCACTTGACGCTTGTTCATGAATATCTCATTGCCCCATATGCAAAACGGATCGAAGCGTGGATCAATACCGCTCATATATGTACCTACAAGCAACCAGTAAATGTTAGAAGCTAAACTGAGATAGCACAAATGATGTAAAATACAACTACCTATGTTCCTAAGTACAAGTATTTTTTTAGAGATTTCAATATAGATTCACTCATTTTGCTCCTTATGTAGTCTATATTGGAATCTCTAAAAATACTTATATTTAGGAATGGATGGTGTATAAGACATGGGATGCAGCTAACCTCGAAGGCAAACAATAGCATCGCCCATTGTAGCCCTGTGTAAGTACATGGAAAGCCAATGTTAACTACAATAGGGTTAACATCCACCAAAAATAGCAAATGGTAATAAAACGGCAGCATCTGTAGTGATATCTTCATTGCGAAAGAGTAGCACGGTAGCAAAGGGAGGATTAAAAAATGGATACAACTGTTAATTGCAACAGGCTTAACAGCATCCTAATTCATGTTCTGTAAGTTCGTAGCCATTGAAATACAACTCTTTAAAAATGGATACAACTGTTAATTGCAACAGGCTTAATGGCCATTGAAACCGGTACTGATAAAAATGCAATTGGCAGAGTTAAACATCACAAGGCAGGTGCTGCCAGAGCAGATAATGGCCCAGTTGTCTATAAAAAGGTAGGGAAAATAGCTAAAACGTGTTAGGCATGTTTATTACAACATGCTTAATACATCGACAGTACAAAACATAGCCATTAATTGCAACTGGTATTGGTAAGATTGAACTGGTGAGTACATACTTGGTAAGTCCTGAGAGGTAGTTGCTGCGGCACTTCATCTTGGCCAGAGCCCGCCCAAAGTCAGCGGCGGCAGAGGCGATCTGTTCCTCTGGGTCGAAGCGTGGATTAGTGCCACTGACATGTGTACCTACATGCAACCAGTAAATGGTAGAAGTTAAACTGCAATTACACAAATGATGTGAAATACTGTAAGACATGGGATGCAGCTAACCTCGATGGAAAACAATAGCATTGGCCGTTATGACCCTGCTTAAGTACATGGACATGCATGTTAAGTACAACAGGGTTAGCATCCACCAAAAATAGCAAATGGGAAGCATCTCCAGTATATCTTCATTGCGGAGAGTAGCAGGGTAGCAAAGGGATAGATTAGAAAATGGATACAATTGTTAATTGCAATAGGCTTAACAGCATCCTAAGTCATGTTTTGTAAGTTTGTAGCCATTGAAATACAACTCTTTAAAAATGGATACAACTATTAATTGCAACAGGCTTAATGGCCACTGAAACCGGTACTGATAAAAATGCAATTGGCAGAGTTAAACATCACAAGGCAGGTGCTGCCAGAGAAGAGAATGGCCCAGATGTTTATAAAAAGGTAGGGGAAGTAGCTAAAACGTGTTAGGCATGTTTACTAGAACATGCTTAATACATAGACCGTACAGAACATAGCCATTAATTGCAACTGGTATTGGTAAGATTGAACTGGTGAGTACATACTTGGTAAGTCCTGAGAGGTAGTTGCTGGGGCACTTCATCTTGGCCAGAGCACGCCCAAAGTCAGCGGCGGCGGAGGCGAGCTGTTCCTCCGGGTCGAAGCGTGGATCAATGCCACTGACATGTGTACCTACAGGCAACCAGTAAATGGTAGAAGTTAAACCGCAATTGCACAAATGATGTGAAATAATGTAAGACATGGGATGCAGCTAAGCTCGACGGCAGACAACAACATCGGCTGTTATGACCCTACGTAAGTACATGGATAGACATGTTAAGTGCAATGGGGTTAGCATCCACTGAAAATAGCAAATGGGCAGCATATCTAGTGATATCCTGAGTCATGTATTGTAAGTTTGTTGCTGGTATTGGTGAAATTGAGCTGGACACGGTAATATTTGAACATCACAAAATGTGCAGTACTGAAATAAACAAGGCACCACTACAAGAAAAAGACACATCCGTGACATTTTGGGCCGAACGAATTTTTTTCTGTCATGCTTATGACACTTCTATGACGATAATTGTGACAAAACCCGGTATCATCATAGATGTGGTGGGTTCTTACTTCTATGACAAAAAATCATGACAGAAAATGGGTTTTTCGTTCTGGGCGGGCCGGAGACGCAGCTGCATGACATTCTTTGGGCCATCCATGACGGAAAAAGCCGTGGTAGAAGCGAGGGCGAGAAAAATATCGGGGAGTTCCCAGTTACGGTGGGTGGTCGGGGGCCGAGCGATGCGTGTTTCTCTCGTACACGTACGCGCATGGGTGTGAGGCGTTGGGCTCTAATTGAACCCGAGCGAGGCGTTCGCCTACTGAATAGGAGCGATTGCACTGCAGACTACGCGTTACTGAACCCGAGCGATCGATCGATCTGGCTGTTAACTGAACCCGATCAAGCGATTCCTTCGCTATTGCTGCTAACTGAAGCCGATCAAACCTACTGCATCCTTCCCTTGATGAAAAGTGAGCGTTGTTGGGAGGGAAGGTTGGATGAACAGTTCCCGGTGGGGGGTTGGATGAACAGGGCCCCGTGGTAGTAGAGGCCATTGCCGCTGGATGAACATGACCCTGACCGAGCCGGTTGGGGGTGGATGAACAGGACCCCATGAAGGGTTGGATGAACAGGACCCCGTGGAGGGCTGGATGAACAGGACCCCATGGAGGGCTGGATGAACAGGACCCCATGGAGGGCTGGTTGAACTGTAGCTGGTGGAGGGCTGGATGAACAGTAGCCCGTGGAGGGCTGGTTGAACAGGACCCCGTGGAGAGGGCTGGTTGAACAGTAGCCGGTGGAGGAGTGGTGGAGGCTAGATGAACAGGAGCCCGTGGATGAACAGTCGCAGGTGGAGGCTGGAGGAGGTCGATGGTGTATGAATAGTAGCCCGTGGAGGCTGGAGGAGGTCGACAGTGGAGATGAAAAATAGCCCGTGGAGTCCCGTTTTGCGGTACGCCACACCCCTCCCGATGAACAGGACCCCCGTTTCGACCGTAGCGCTCAGACACAAGTCCGTTTCCTCCGTTTTGCAGTACGCCACACCCCTCCCGATCAACAGGACCCCGTTTCGACTGTAGGAGGTCCAAGAGAAGTCCGTTTCCTCCGTTTTTGCGGTACGCCACACCCCTCCCGATGAACAGGATCCTGTTTCGACCGTGGCCGGACGAACAGAAGGCCGATTCCTCCGTTCTGCGATACGCCAGGCCTCGTTTCGATGGCTGTTCCATCCAAGCCGGTTGGCTCCCGATGAACATGACGACGCATTTCGTTCTGACCTAGCCGGTTGGCTCCCAATAAACACGACAATGCAGTTTCTCCGTTCCGACCCAGCCATGTACACGAGCCCTGGCCGTACGTATGCATGAGTAGGCGTTCGAGACCCCGCCCATATGTACGTACGTGGACATGTTTACTTTCTTGCACACTGGTTGTACGTACGTGTACATGCTACGTGTGCGCCTATACTACGACACATGCCCTTCCTTACTCGGCCATGGTTCATCGTTGTAGCCTGCAGACAGACCGATCGACCAGTATGTACGTACACGTTCGCGACCAGAATGACAATGCTACGTACGCTTTGACCAGGTGGGTCCCGACTGTCATGCACTTCCTTGCGTGCGAAGATGTAGCTGGTGAGTCCCAATAGTCAGGGGGGAAACTTTTTTTTTTCATGAAATAAGGTGGCCCGTCCGGTGGGTCCCTGCTGTCAGGTGGAGGAATCATTATTTTCCGCGTAATAAGGAGGCACTTCCTTGCTGTGGCCGTGGACCCAGCTGTCAGCCTCTCCATGTACAGTACTCTTCCGATGGAAGTCGTTCCTTGACCACATTGACCACGCCGCGCCGAGAGCACCAAGTCGGTGGACGACGGCGAGGCCTAGGAAGGGGATGACGCTGAGCCGGGGAAGATGCGACAGTGGATGCCCACGCGAAGAGGAGTACGAGGGTTCGCTGGTTTGGCTGCGGTGTGAGGTTGTCGTCGCCGCAGAATAAAAGGGGGTGTGGGTGAGTGGAGGGATGGCCTAGCCAGCGGTGGGAGTAGTAGGGGTGGTGAGGCCTCCGTGGCAGCACAGCCGGCCACGGGTGGAGGAAGCAGGCAGTCCCGCCGGCGCTGGTTTGGGCGGCTGGAGCAGGAAGATCAGAGATTGAAGAAGCATGGCGGCCGTTGGATGGACATCCAACAGTCACTGCTCTGTGTTGACTAAGTTGACAAAGCCTTGCGTACGCGTCAATTTTTTTTACGACAGCGTCATCATCAACCTTTTTTTTAGTAGAGCGTCATCATTAACCTAGTAAGCCCAGAAGTCAGCATCCAAATCTGTGGAAAATAGCATACAACCCATTAGCCATTATTTTCGATAATTTACAGCCCATTTGCTAATTCTTAAGGATATTTTGAAGCCCATATTCTTTTTATTAGCATTACAGACCATATATTCTGGGCACTACTAAAAAATTCAAGGAAATTTTGCATATTTCGGTGGGGTCCGAACTCTTTTAATCATGAAATTTTGAGTCACGTTAAAAATATTTTTTAAAAATTATATCAAAAAAATCTCCGCAAAAAAATGAGTGAAATTTAAAATATTTACTAGCAAGATGCCCGTTCGTTGCACGGAACATGAAGATGCATTTGTATGAGTAGTTTATCTTGTGGGAGAAAAGGATGAACGAGGGAAGGCCGTATCTGCAAATGTGGAGAGGAGTGCGGGTAAATTGTCATAGTTTCCTTCCTATCCGTTAGATATAGATCGGACGGCCTATATTGCAGGATGGCAGGCACACCATCATCACCAACTCTGCTTTTTATAAGAGTAGAGAAATCTAGAAAAAACGATATTTTAATGTAATTGCCGGTTGGCTTTGGTTTAAAAATTTACAACCCATTTCTTACAACTTATAGCCCATTTTTGGGGGATGCCCATTTCTTACTACTTACATCCCTCCTCGTCTTGAAAGATTTGCAGCCCACGAGGGCTGAGAAAAGCAAGTAGGCCTCGGTTGGGTATTCTCCAAAAAAAGAACTGGGCTAGCCATTTTTAGAAAGAAAAGAGATATCAACTGAGCTCGTCATGTGCTTAAATAAAAGCGTAAGCGTGGGCTAGACGGGCCATAGCCCCCGCACAACGTGGAGTTGAGCTCCGTCTCTAAAACTAGAAAACAACTGGGAGAGCTGTTGCATCCCTAGTGTTATTCGCTCATTGTGTAATTTTCTCTTTTATTGACTACATTGACAATGGCGTGGGACCTAGTTGTCAAACAATTAGGAGGAAGTGTTTTTTTGGCTTGTAATAATGAGGCACCTGCTTGCGTAATGCAATGACCCTGGTGGGTCCCTGCAGTCAGCCCCTCCACGTATAGTCATCTCCTGATTCCTCTCGGTTGTTGACCATGTTGACAACGCCAGACGGCAGCGGGCACAGCGAGCGAACCAAGGCGGAGGATGACGGAGAGTCCTCGGACGAGAACGAACAGGAGCCATGGTAGATGCGGCAGTGTAGTGGCAGGCGGAGGGGAGTACGAGGGCAAGAACATGTAACTCAAGCTTGCAGACGGTACAAAAATCCCAAGGATTAATTGCTCATCAAATTTAGACAAAACCCAGATTGAACATGGCAATAACATCTAACCCAACCACTCTTTTTCGCAGTCACAAACAAATGGATCGGTATGATCCATAAAATCAATCTCCTATGCAAAAAAATTATTGGAGGATGACTACAATTTGTTGTTAATAGAAGCCAAGCACGTTTAGAAGCCCATTTGTCCACCTGACACTTCTTTTTTTGCTGTTCAACGTGTCCATCCGTGAGAAATCTCTTGTTGTAAAACTTAAGCGTCATGGACAATAGTAACCTCGCATTCAACATGAAAAATGTGACAAAGCTTCTGTTTGCCTGGTTGGATGCATATCCTTCCATTGTTATTGTCCTCAAACGAATGTCATGAGAACTGAGAAAATCCTGGTGCTTATTATTCCAGCGACTGGTTATACGTTTTTCTCCATGTGTTAGCAGTGCCTAAGTAGACATGAAGATTGAAAGCAGTTAAGGTCTGAAAAAAGAGTATGTCGAAAAGCGACAACAAAACGGTTAATTCTAGTACAATGTATACGGGCTTTCAATGTGCATGAAATCATCACCTTTATATATATAATTCTCCAGAGATCGAAAGCATCACAACAAGCCAATAATTATGTTCAGATCAAAACTAAACATTCCAATATATAAGATCTTGACAGAATCCAGCAGCATTGATAGGCTATCCATGGACGACCTCTTCATTGAGCATATAACATAATATTAGTACCCAAAGTGTACTCCAAGATGATATAGAACTTATGCGCACAAATGAAAAATGCAGCTTATGATTACAAATGTGTAGATGATAATATACGGTACCTGAAAAAGTGAGGAGCCAAACACCAACTTCCTGTGATCATTAAACAGATCACTAATTACACCCAAGGTCTCCAGTTTGGGCGCAGAGATGACAATTATTTGCGAAGGTTTATAACAATCATCAAGGAGCAACCTTTGAAGTGAAGGGGCATCTTCGATGATGAGCTCCTGTCCTTCAAAACAAATTCCAATGCTTTTAAGGTGAGGCGACTTTATTTGGAGACAACTGATAGGGATTTCTATTCCCAAAACAATCAGCAAGTGCTCCAGGGCAGGGCAACTGGAGTGGATGATGCTGTGTAGTGAGGCCTCTGACAGATAAACCACCACAAGCGAAAGTTTTTTTAGCAGTGGGAGTCGAAGCATTTGTACCAGATCTTCTAGTAGATGGCACCGAGCAAAGGTGGCAGTGTGGAGAGAGGAGGAAAACCACGAGATGGACAACGGTGATGTGGGCACGAATTCTTGGTGTGTTCGTGGTATGAAACTTTCGTGGTAATGGTAGAACTCAAACTGCTGGAGTTTTCTGAATTCAAGGGATATCAGCCAAGGGTCCACCATGCAGGGTATGGACAACAGGTACCGTGTCGGGATGCAGAGGAGTTGAATAGGGCCCTGCTAGTGAGAGGAGACGATGGCTCTGAGGAGATCAAATTCAGGAAGGACAGAAATATGACGACAGTCGAGATTGAGGAGTGCGGTGCGCCATACCGGGCGCCGCCGAGTTGAGAGGACTTGTGTGTGGCAGCAATCCTAGGTGGGGTGAAGCGAGATGATCTCCCCAAGGATGTCGTTCGGGAGACCGCTGATGCGGTCCACCTGAGATTCTAACGGTTCCTCAGATCTGGGTGGGGGGGGGGGCTCGCTGCTTCTCCCCGCGCTGCCGGGTGCGGGATCTACAACCGGCGTCGCCGCTCGAGGGAGCCTCATCTTGGCGTTGGGGCCAGCCGACTCCATTTTCCTTGTGGGCATCGCGCCGAGCTCACGGGTTTGAGCAGAGTAGCCAGAGGCAAGCCTAGTGGCAGTGCGAGTGAGGAAGAAGGAGGGCTGGGGTTTTCTGTAGGAGTGGAAGAAGAGGAGCAGGCGTTTTCTGTACGAGTGAGGAAGAAGGTGAGCGGGGGTTTTCTGTATGAGTGGGGAAGATGGGGAGCGGGGGGAACTAGGGGGCGACAGAAGTGGGAGAGTCCAGCGAGCTGTAGTATAAGTGGAAGCAAGGAGGAAGGAGGGTTTTCTAGGATCGCCCCCTCTTCAAGAAATATGGGCTTCTCCTCGCAAAAAACAAAAACAAATGGGCTTTAAGATGGATAGGATTTTGTATCGGCCCAGTCGGCTACCTGTGTTTAGTATTGGAGGGCCTTAACACTAGAGGCAGCCCATTAGAGACACTCTCCAGCTCTCCAGCTTATTGCCCATTTGAAAGAAAATAAGAGACGCATCCAGCTTAATGGATCCTCATCGGTAACATTTTTCAACTTGAAAAAAAGTTATAGCTCCTTTTCGGGCCGGCTTGGCATCCACAAAATTAGAGGATGGTGTACTGCATGTAGACACTCACACTGGTCGTAGCGCGGCAAAATGAGGGGTCAAAAATAACATGCCCACAATATACATAGATTAACAGGGATTTTGGGGGATTAAATCATGTACAAGCCAAATTCCCCTCCATTCCCCTCCAAACCCCTTGGGAGGAGGTTGAACCGAACAAGGCCTAAGACTAACCACAGTGAGAGTAACTTAATTCCATACGGTATCATAATATGATACTCAACCCTCTCTTTCTTCATTTAATTCTACGCCACCTCATAAAATTTGCCTATTACTCCCTTTGTTCCTAAATATTCGTCTTTTTAGGGATTTCAACAAGTGATTACATATGGAGCAAAATGAGTGAATCTACACTCTAAAATATGTCTATATACATCTGTATGTGGTAGTCTATTTGAAATCTCAAAAAAAAATTAGGAACGGAGGGAGTAGTTGGCACGCATGATACTACTTATGGTACTCCCATTACAACCAACCTGGTAGAATTAATATACCTAATCTAAATGGTCGCCGCCCGATCTCTTTGTCCTCCTCTAGCATCCAGCAGAAGAAGAATCGTACAAGACACCGGCTGTATTCGTCGGCGTCGCCTCGGCGGTGGCCTTCATGGGATACAAGCGGCGGCGGCCTCCCGTGTTCTACTTCTCCTCGATGATGGCGGGGGGGGGGGGGGGGCAGGGAAGTGCTGGCCGTCACCTCGTCGACATTCGCGTAGCCGCGTCACCTCGTCGACATCCGCGACGGCTTCTTTCTCTACCTGCTTGTCGTGGCTACGCGCGCGTCAACTACGGATGGCGCAGTCGCAGAAACTGGAGGCGCTATACAACGCGGCGGCGTCGAGGGCAGCGACGATGCCCGTGCCGCCGTGCTCCCCGACAAGCCGGCGTGGAGCAAGTCGGCACTCCTCATCCAGCTGTATTGGAGAGGCTAGTTGCGGAGCCACACGCTGGCTTAGTGCGACAACTGCCTCCGACGGGCTAGGTGAGGTAGGTGGAGAAGCGAGTTGCCTCGCTCGTAACTGCCAGGCTCGGCGGGCCACCCAGACGGCTTTTATGTCGGAGAACTTCTCTTCCTGCTCGTCGGATGCCGCCAAAAGAGTGCACAAAATGGTGGAACGAGGAGCTTGGCCGGCGTCCTGCTCCTGAACGGACGTGTGTGGCTGGAGTTGGTTTCTCGCATTCCACGCGGGTTTAAATATAGGTTTTTGAATGCGGCGAGGAGGCGGGTATGGCTGGGAGTGTAGCGGGCGGCGCCCTGGGCCGGCGCGCCGCTTCAAATGGCGGACGCTGTGTGAGGCCACTTTCGCCCTGACCCCCTTGACCGTGGACCTTGACGGTGTACGTCACCTTGTATCCAAATCTGAGATGCCACGTGTACCAGATGAATGACTCCAAGTTCGACCACCGTGATGCTAGGTGCAAGCCGAGGAACACTGTTGGAGACAACCCCCTCATAATTTTCCTAGAGATAAATACACTGATGGTCACTGAAGTTGAGGTCGAAGCATGATACGGTCATTGGACTTCAGAATACGCTCAATACAATCATTGAATACGAGTTACAGTAATTATACGGTCACTGGCTCGCCGTAGAGCTCCGTATTTTGCCCAGTTGACTGGTAAAATTTGTATACGTGGAACCTACTAGTGCATTGTCATTACTACATCCCGCCTGTCTCATGGGTCCTACTCTATTGTTATGCCAAGAAGAGGAAGCACTTTTACCGTAACATAACGCACCCCAATGCAAAATTAGTCTACAACATAATAAATGAAGGCTTGCATGACACTACATTTTATGTTACTACCCACTATGATGATAGTAACATAAACAAGTAACATGCATATGTTACTAGTCTAAATTACTGCCCACTATGACTAGCCTTAGTAGGTGACCTTGTGCTTGGCTCTTCACCTCTTCCGGAAATCGAACAATAATGATGGTACTACAGTAGTACTTCTGGCAATCTGACACCAAATGAACTGCTTCACGTCCACCGCTTGTAAGCAAAAGTTTGTCCTCGTGCTGCGAGCCACCACGCACGCGTTGGCAAGGGAGAAGGCGTAATAAGGCTAGCCATAGTGGGGGTAACTTAGGTAGTAACTTAACACATCCCAAGAAAATTTTGCTTATGTGGCAAGTATTTAATGAGGAAAGAGGTGCTTGTGGTAACATAATATGTTACTGTAACATAGTGCTTCCCGAGGCAAAATGAGTCTATGAGATAATAAATGAAGCAATCTATGATACTACTACCATCTTACCTTGCACTATGGAGGTAGTAACTTAGACTAGTGTCATATGCATGACACTAGTCTAAGTTACTCCCCACTATGACCAGCCTAAGCAAGCTTCTCGTCGTTCTGCGAGTTGCCACGTGTTGGCAAAAGAATGAACAAAGCTCATGTCAAAAAAGAGAGTGGAAGAACATAGATTCCCGGAGACCGAGAAGGAGCAAGGAACCTCGTGGTGGAGCGTCTGCACTCATAATATTTTCAGCAATATAAAATCAACCAATCATCTCCACAGTAGACCGGAACAGTATGAAACACGGCAGCCCAGTGTAGTTACATCATACATGGCTAACCCACGCTATCACCATATTTCTTGGCCTCCGTGCGACACCTATCTCTAGTAATCCACCAGCACATGTCGCTTCTCGCTCCTCATCTCTCTCAAAGTGCGGTGCGCTGGCATTTTTGCCATCTATTGAGGTCAGTTAACTCATCACATGTTAGCGACTCTTGGGTGGGATAGTTTTTTGGTGGGTTTGGTGCAACTTGCTCCAATTTAACCCTCATGTTTGGATACTTTAGGGCTGTTTGAGCCCCAACTAGCTCAAACTAACTCTAACCCATGGATCCAAACAGGGCCAAAGTTAGTCTCGGAAAACACATTAAGCCCTATATACATGGACAGACGGAGTACATGATACTAGCAAATGCTCACCAGTAGTAGTAGCTCATTGGTTGGTTTCGATTTTTGATTCAGTTGTTGTGCTGCTACCGTCCAATTTGCGTGTGGTTGTTTCTAGAATAAAAAAGGAGGTAGTACTTACTGTGGGAAAGGTGAAGTGATGGTTGCTTCGCACGAGCAACTTATTACTCTGAGAATATGGGAGTACCAGAGGATTCAACAAACAGAGAAATGATGGTTGCTTCATCCGAGCAACTTGCTGTGGCGAAGGTGGGGCTCTATGATTTGACTGCTCACTAGTCATTACTATCGCGGTGCAACGACCGGGGTGAATCTTTCCCTTCAGTTGTGCACTCAATATTGCTGCATGGCAGGTGGAGCCGGATGAAGGATGTCCCACATGTCGGTGAAACGAAGTTCAATTGTTTCTAGCATTGCTATCAATCCTTCAGGATTTGTTTATATGTACGCATAATTTTAACGAAATTGTACTGTGATGCTATGAAGGTTTCAACTTTGGTTCCCGCAGGAAAAAAAGGTTTCAACTTAGGATTCATGTGTTCTCTTGCCTCAAGATTATCTCGTTACAATATTCCATCAAATACAAATGAAACTACCATGGCTGCTAATGCATCTCAATGGTTCGCAGATCAGCGCCAATATTCACATCACAACTGAAGACAAAGTTGTGCGAAGGTGTACAAATAAGGAAAAATATATAATTGATTGATGTTGTTCATAGGCATGGCTCCATTTCCTGGGCACAGTGTTCATTGGTTGGCAGCTAGTTTCACCCAGCTCTGTAGCCAAAAAAGAGGTGTATGGAGGACATCACAATTCGATCATTTTGTGCAGCTCCACTAAAATCGAGCTGACCATCCCTATTTGCAAAGATATCCAGTCAGTGTGATTACAATAATAGTGGAACTAGATGATGAAACATAACACACACAAATAGAAGCCGATCACCTCTGTGATCTCTCTTTAGGACTAACTACTTGTTGGAGAAGATTAGGCACGGAGTTGGATGAGGAGGATAGCAAAACCAATCTCCGTTTCTGCAGTCCCACAGAAATGTAAGAACGTTGCCCATGTGACATTTTGGCAGAACTTCGCAAAACACTCTTAAGAAAAAAGTGATTTGTGCAGTTCACCAAAAGGTCGCAATAGCAACGAGGTGAAATGGATAGCCCTGTTTGCAATAGGAGGTAGAAAGGAAACAATTACTGCCCAATAACACGAGTTGAAGACACATACGCCGACAAAAAAGAAGCATATTCCATGTAATAAGGGAAAGATAGCAGCATGGTGGTTTATCGAAAATGGTTTGAGGACGAGATTGCAAGATGGAAAGTACGCCGGCCGAGATACGTTTTAAGCAAACAACTAAAGAAGATCCACATGCAGCAACGTGGGAAGATGGGAAGTGGAGCAAGGCCGGAGGAAGCTGTACCTGAGGGTCGTCAGGATAACTAGGAGGGCGCCGGTGGCCGGGATCTGCCCATACTGTGGCAGCGAGCAAGTGGTGAAGGCCCTACCGTGCCGGAGCTTGGTCAGAGAGAACGGCGGGTACCGCATATCAGGACGTGCTACCTCAACGCCGTCGAACGGAGAAACGATGCACATCCTCCCTTTCCGCTGGCGGACAGGAAGCGGCCGGATCACTGACCAACGGTGAGAGCAAGAGGCCACCGCTGCCTTGTGTGAGATGGCGTGACGAGAGACAAACCCCGGCAGGCAGGCTCCATTGTATATAGTGGAGCGGATTTTTCTTTTTTTCCCGACGACAATCGTTTCATATTCTGTACGTGCCATTGAGGAATATAACTTTATTTAATACTAACGCGTCAAGTCGAAATTTTTTCCGTCTACGCGTGGTACACGACCGTCCTTCGAGTAAACAATCGCTACATGCGTCAAATTATCACGTGGGTTGCCTTTTTGTACAGAAATGAACCCCCCCCCATGTACCTGCGCGGGTGTGGCCGGGAACGAGACGTGAGTACGTGCGTCCTGCGTGCACCTCTTCTTCAGGGGCAGGTACGTACGTGGGTGGGTGTGAGAGAGATGGTTTGTGCGAAACAGAGGCAATGTGTCGATGATATCTCAAACAAAAACACGTAACATATGCAATGTGTGTGAAATAGAGTCATGGATATATCATATACAGAGGGAGCGATCCACGAGAAGAGAGTGGAGGGATCATCGGCGTGAGATATTGATAGAATCGAAAATAGGGATGAAGTGTGTGGCTACGCAATCGATAAAGAGTGCCATCGAATTTGTGTTTGCCCACGTCAAAGATACAGGGCGGCTGGCCTACTGGATTTTGAGAGGGCAGAGGTGCAGTTTTTCTCCGTGCCATGGATACCTACCTACAATGTTCGACTATCGGTGTGTGTGGGGGGGGAGGGGGCAGAGACCTAACTATAAAGAGGTAGATCGACTAGTATATGTGTGGGGAAGGAGAGAGACCTAGATATGTATTGAGGGAGATCGATCGGCATCCATGCATATGTGTAGCGGAGGAATAAGGTTGGGAGAAAGACAAAGGTAGAGTGTCGGAGGGTTGATGGTGGAGTTGCTTCCCACAAATGGTGGGAGAGGCCTGCTAGACAAACAGAGGGTATGAGTGCAATATCAATAAGAGAGGCCGGGGATGTCTGCCTGTCTATGCACGTGTGTGTGAGAGGCGGGTCAGG
Organism: Aegilops tauschii subsp. strangulata; assembly: GCF_002575655.3. Taxonomy (NCBI): domain Eukaryota; kingdom Viridiplantae; phylum Streptophyta; class Magnoliopsida; order Poales; family Poaceae; genus Aegilops; species Aegilops tauschii. Next base: position 397,320,825 of record NC_053037.3, read on the forward strand.
AGGTATGCAAGGATGATGGGGGTGATGGTAGCTGGAACTACGTCGGTATTTCCCTGGAGAGGGAGGGATGATGTAGCACAACGATGGTAGGTATTTCCCTCATTTATGAAACCAAGGTTATCGAACCAATAGGAGAACCAAGCAACACAACGTAAACAGCCCCTGCACACAAATAACAACACCTCGCAACCCGACGTGTTAAAGGGGTTGTCAATCCCTTTCGGGTAACGGCGCCAGAAATTGCGTGTTGACGGGAGAAAGTTGTAATAGATTGAAACAATAGATCACAAATAAAATAAAACGCAGCAAAGTATTTTTGTATTTTTGGTTTAATAAATCTGAATAAAAATGCAAAGAAAAAGTAGATCGCAAGGCAAATATATGAGAAAGAAGACCCGGGGGCCATAGGTTTCATTAGTGGCTTCTCTCGAGAAAAATTGCAAACGATGGGTAAACAAATTACTGTTGGGCAATTGATAGAACTTCAAATAATTATGACGATATCCAGGAAATGATCATTACATAGGCATCACATCCAAGATTAGTAGACCGACTCCTGCCTGCATCTACTACTATTACTCCACACATCGACCGCTATCCAGCATGCATCTAGTGTATTAAGTTCATGAAAAAACGGAGTAATGCAATAAGAACGATGACATAATGTAGACAAGATCCGTTTATCTATATGGCGGTAGATATAGATCTCGTCTTTTTATCCTTAGTAGCAACGATACATACGTGTCGGTTCCCTTTCTGTCACTAGAATCAAGCACCATAAGATCGAACCCACTACCGGGCACCTCTTCCCATTGCAAGATAAATAGATCAAGTTGGCCAAACAAAACCCAAATATCGGAGAATAAATACAAGGCTATAAGAGATCATGCATATAAGAGATCAAAGAAACTCAAATAACTTTCATGGATATAAAAAGATATGACTGGTCATAAACTCGAAGTTCATCAGATCCCAACAAACACACCGCAAAAGACTTACATCATATGGATCTCGAAGAGACCATTGTATTGAGAATCAAAAGAGAGAGAGAGGAAGCCATCTAGCTACTAACTACGGACCTGAAGGTCTACAAAGAACTACTCACGCATCATCGGAGAGACACCAATGGAAGTGGTGAACCCCTCCGTGATGGTGTCTAGATTGGATCTGGTGGTTCTGGACTCTGTGGAGGCTAGATGAATATTTCGTCGACTCTTCTAGGGTTTCTAAAATATTGTGGTATTTATAGAGCAAAGAGGCGGTCCGGGGTACCTGAGGTGGGCACAACCCACCAGGGCGCGCCAGGGCCTCCTGGCGCGCCCTGGTGGGTTGTCCCTCATCGGGACTCCCCCCAGGTGCAACCAGGGCCCAGCTGCTTCCTTTTGGCCCATAAAAAATCATCATGGAGTTTCGTGGCATTTGGACTCCGTTTGATATTGATTTCCTACAATGTAAAAAACATGGAAAAACAGCTACTGGCACTTGGCACTACGTCAATAGGTTAGTACCAAAAAATGATATAAAATGATTATAAAACATCCAAGATCTATAATAAAACAACATGGAACAATAAAAAATTATAGATATGTTGGAGACGTATCAGGGGGGACGATACGGTTGTGGTAAGCAAACGTAACTACATAGGAAGATCAACCGTCGTGTGTCCAATAAAGGGAGAGACATAACTAGTGAGGTAAGTCTATCGGTGCATGGGGAAAAAGAATTATAGTCGACCTAGCTATATGTAGGGAGATCGGTACGTATACATGCATGCATGTGTTAGAAGCAAATAAGGTCCGGAGAGACGGACAGGGGGAGAGGGGTGCGGCTAGGAGGTGGTGCGAGAGGCCTACTATGTCGAGGGGGAGCAATGTGCGAGTATGAGATCGATGAAAAGAGGGGCGGGAGTGTGCACCTACGTGGAATCGTATTGAACATAGGGGGGGCATGGACGGTGAGAAGAGAAGAGGGGAAGTCTGTGTTTGTGGTAGGCACACTTGGCTAGAGAGGTATATCGACCGGTGTGTGCGGGAAAGAAGGAGCCGGGGGGCCTACACACACCATGGGTGAACAACCTAAAGAGAAATAACGAATGTGCGCGATGGAGGGGACGCTGAGGGAGGGTGAGAGGGCGGCGGGCGTGTGCATGCACGATAGAAAGTTAGCGCTAGCTAGCTACAAAAAGAAGAGGATCATGAAGGTGTAAAAGATGAACAGAGATCATAATTCATTATAAAAAAGTGGATACGGATACTTGAAGAAGATATCAAAATGTAGAACATTGATTATAATTTGGGATAATGTGTGGCTTTTGCAGCTCAGAGCTAAATACTTGTCATAATGTGATAAACACGGTGTACGTATGGAACCTGGTTTAGATTATGAATATCTAGTTAGTACATCAAATGTACTATTATTTGGAATCAACATAAAGTGTATTCAAAATATTGAATTCGAGTTCATATAGTACACATAGTTCATATCTATCTCTATAGTAATCATGTGGTGTGTTGTTAAGGTAATACACGAATGATGGTTGAAGTTGGCAACAATCATGATTGTAGATTCTTATTCAAATAGATAAACGAATTCAAATTTAATTCGAATTGCAGCGGTAGTATAGACATTTGGAATGCACTAAAATGTTGGTATGAGTAGGTTACATGCATTATACAGCCAGTGAAAAAATTTAATTAGACATAACATGGATTCATAGCTTTGAATAGCATTTGTATAGTAAAACAGGACAAGACTCTCTCTTTGTGTGGTGCGAATAGTTTTATTTTTTCTTTTTTTCGTTGAGGGAAGTGCGAATTGATTTGGTACGTACAAGTACAATATTACACATTAGGCTTGTCCCTAAAATTCAACCCGCGCCTTGTTATATCCTGAAAATTCAGATATCGTGCTCCCACAACCCGCGCCTTGCTATCCCGAAATTACAACATGCGTGAAAACTCCCTCCAGCTGCCAAATCCCGACCCGCGAAATCCCCCTTCTAACCCTGAGCCGAAAGGGCCGCTAGTTGAAATCGGTGGGGGTACTTTTGTAACACACCCTACATTTTGGACAAGTGCGTCCCTAAGTCATGGTTCCCCCCTCCCATCGCCTCCTTTTCGCCATTCGAAATCCCGGGCCGCCATAACCTCTCTGCTCCAGCCGCGAAAACCCACCCTCCTCCATCCGCCACCTCACCATTGCCCAGCCGGAGCCTCTTCCCCGACGATGTCGTCCACCGCAACAGCTCAGCGTCCCTCATCCACCTCCCCGGACGAGGATCCGTCGTCCATCTCGTTGTCCCGCCGGTTCAGCCGCCCCATCCTCCACCTCCAAGGAGTTGCTCCGACGATTGCCTCGTCTAGCGGCTGCTCCATCCCCACAGCGTCGCCTTAACCTGCTCCACCGGAACCGCAACATCCTCACCGTCTCCTCGGACGAAGCCGAGGCCTACTCGGTGCCACCAAAGAGGTTGTACAATCCTCGCATCGCACCTTCTCCTTAACTCGACCTCCTGGCGCCAACGGTGCTCCATCCTGCACCCCCATGGCGCGGCTACCTCGAAGCCGGCACCGCGGGCGACATCTTCACGGCGGCTCTCCCCCAGTGCGAGGCCCCTTCGGCGACGGTGTCCATACCAGCCGGATCTGTTGCTGCTGCTCTGGCTCTCGCTCGCTCATGCTGCTACTGCTCTCCCCCTCGCTCGTGCTGCTCTTCTGCTCCGATTTAGCTACACTTCAGTCGACTGAATCAACTTTTGGGTCAGTCGATTTTTAGGGGGTGGGGGGCTCACCGGAGTTAAGGAAGAACCACCCGCAGCGGGGAGGGGGCTCACCGGAGAGGTACCCCACTATCTATCTTAGGGTTCAGGGTGGGGCGATGGTCACCGGCGGTGGGGAGCGCGGTGGTGGGGCGGTGGCGTGGGGATCGCCGGAGAAAAAGCTCGCCGCGAGGGGGCCTAGAGGGTTGGCCAGGGCGGCGGCGGGGAGTGGTTTCAAGGCGGCGAGGCGGCGCGGGCTGCGGGGGCCGGCAGTTCGGCTGATGGCGGCTGGCGTCTCAGGGGGGGTGTAGGTTGAAGATGAACTGCAGGCCCTCCCTAAACTACATGTGAAGTGCCTCTCTGCTACCATTGCATTCAGTTTCCACAGTAACATTCAGATTCCACAGTAAATTTCAGTTTCGACAGTTAAGTTCAGAGTAAACAGTTTTTACCTCATCTGTTGTAGTCATGTGGTTTTTGGTCATGTAAATTTTACATCTATCACTTTTTGGTAATGTATTTTATGTCATCTATTGGAGATGCTATTAGAATCCCACTTGGGATTAACGATATCTGTCTTGTGCTGCTTCAGCCTCGACGTCTTACGGCTCACCGGAGCTGCTTCAATGACGGAACCATCCATCACTACAGAGCAGTGCCCTGGACGCCATCTACAGATTCCTCAGATCTTCCTCCACACCTTCGACAGCCACCTCTACCTCAACTTCTTCAGCGACCAACCCAATGATGCTGAGGTCGACACGGCTACGCCAAAGAGGTTGTACACTTGTCGCATCACTTATTATTCTACATTCATGTCGATCCATTAGGGCTATTTTGGTTCAACGGAAAAACATAGCAATAGGAAGTTTTCCTATGGTACTCCACTATTCAATTATTCATGTATTTTGTTGAAAGGAATGGAGCAAAACATCCACCTGGACCTACTTTTCCAAATCCTATGCATGAAAACAAGACCAAGTGCATTAGTGGCAGAATAACATTCTAACTGTACACACTTTCATATGGTTTCACTTTAATTTGGCCATGTTTCTTTGCATTCCTCTGCTCTTCCAATTCCTGTGAACCAAACACCCAAGTTGACAGAAATCATGTGTTTACAAATGCTCTGTTTCCCATGTGCATTCCTATCCTATTCCGGTGTTTTTCCTATCCCTGCATTTTTAGAATCATGCAAGCCAAAGGAGCCCTTACAGAATTACTTCAGTTACAGGTAGGTGTCGAAGAAAACTTTGTGTGGTTTGTCCTGCTCCTGCCGCGACGTCGTCCACCTCACCTGAGCTGCTCCATCGACAGAAGCATCCACCAAACCAGACATCACGATTCCTAACCATCTTTCGCGGCCTCAGATCTCCTTCCCTGCTGCCGGCACCCACCGCAACGATGTCACCATCATCGACTCAGTAGATGAACCTGAGGAGTACACGGGTCCACAAGAGAGGTCGCACTCTTTTGTTTCTGCTTATGTTATGCATTGCTTAATATTACCTGCTACTTTATCGTCATGTTCACCTCTTAGACTCCAAGTCAGGTCCAAATTAATGTTCAAACTTGAGTTCTAAATTAGTTGTGGGGCACATATCAAGGCATCAATGAATAGTATCTCTGTCTAATATCTGGTTCACCTAGGGTATGCCTACGTTGTTCATCTTGAGTGGGAAACAAATAGTAAAGCAATCATCATCTGTCTTTTTATTAAATTAAAGAAGTCATCAGGCTGCTATCATTATTTTTGGATCCATCCACTGGTTGTTACCATCACTCTAGATTTCTCTATGCTCTCCTTACATAATCTCACCATTTTTTTCGTATGCATGTCAGATATTGTACATAGTCATGCTGAACATGTAGATAAAAAGAGAAGAGTTTTGCGCGGCAATACAATGTCATGCAGACATCGCTCCATGGTGGGTTCAATGGCAAACCCTCCCCCCTCTCCAGATTGTAATACAGAGGAAGATATCTGTTCTGAGGCGGATTGAGACGTAGCTGACCACTCCTATTTACCCCCACGGTGTTTGCTCTAACTTGGCATGATGATGTTAGTCATATCATGCATATGTTGCCTTGCAGTGCCTACTTTCGACATCATATATGTCATCTGCTTAGTTTAGACATGTTCTGTAATGCCACCTGTTGAGTTTCTATATCATATATGGGAATTATGCAGTCTCATGTCTTTTAGCCAGCCATAATATATGTGAAATGTGCAATGCCATCCTGTTTAACCAGGCATCATATATTTTGAATGATATCTTTCCCATCCTTTTCTTCATTACATTTCCATTTTTTGATAATGTTTGTACATGAAACTACTCTTCCAGTGAATCAGCCATTTGAGTGGGTGATGGAAAAATCTAGAGTGAAAACAAGGCTTTCAGAGCAGACAGTGCTACCTGTCGAAGCAGATCTCTTGCTGGGTCCCGATAGCTCCTCAGAGATGGATTCAGAGACATATGACCAGTCCTATTCCCCCACCGAGGTGTATGCTCTAACTTGGCACGGTTATACTGCTCATATCATGCATATGGTGTCTTGGATTGCATAGTTTAGACATCATATACACAATATTCAACACCATGTTCTTAGTTCAAACATCATATATGCGAATGCCCTCTGCTTAGCATATAAATCACATATGTGAATTAAATCATGCGATCCTAATTACTTAGATAACATGTATGTGAAATATGTCATGCGATCCTGATTAGTTAGTCATCATATCTTTGAATTATGTTATGCTATGCTATCCAGTTTAGATAGACATCATATATGTGAAATTATGTCATGCTATCCGTTTTAGTTAAACAATATACATGCCAACTATTTCATGCCCTCTTTTTTCCACACTATCTATTGCATCTGTCTCTCATACAATGTCTGTACATTCAACTATGTTTCCTGTTTATCAGCCATTTGAATTGGAGTGGGTGATGGCAGTATCTAGCGGAGTAAAAACATGGTCTTCAAATAAAACAGTGCTACCTCTTGGTGGAGATAGCACCCTGGTTGTACATGCACGAGAACCAGCCCTACCACACATAACCTAGACTCTCGCAGATTGTACCCCTACTGCGATGGACAGAGAACTAGCTTCACCCAATCTAACCCCAACCCCAGCAGATAGTAACCCAGTTCCTGTTGACACAGCACCATCTCCACCACAGAGCTCCCAAACAAGAGCAGTTAGTAAGGCAGCTCCAGTGCCCAAAGCGCCAGTACTACCACGGCGAACCCCAACTCCACCAGTTAGTACACCTATTCCTGTGGAGGAAGCACAACCAGCCATTCGCAGTTTAGCATCTATCGCATTTGATGTTGTTAAATCCTATGTGCGTATCTTCCCATCATGGAAATATTATACTGAAGATGAAGGAAAATGCCAGTTGTTGTTGTTTGTCCAGGAGTTATGTGTAAGTAATGTTATTCATGGCAATTACTTTGCTTTGTCCCATACATTCTACCTCCATGATGGTTATAATACAGCAAATTTTCCCATTTTTCTCTATAGAGAAGGACCGATTTGGAAACTCAGGATGAGGTAACCTGTGCTAATACCTCTGCTATCTTCAAGAATGCTTGGTGGCAGTATCAGAATTACCTGAAGAAAACGTACTTCACTGATAAAGAAACTCATCAAATTCCCTTATGTTCTCCTGAGACACATTTACTGGACGATGACTGGGAACGCCTTGTTTTGTACTGGTCCCGAACCAAGAATGTGGTATGGTTTATGAGCTCATTTTCTATTTTTATGTACTATATTCTTGCATCTTACTGTACTCTGTTCATGTAGAACAAGTGCTTAAACCTGAAGAACAACTGTTCTCATTTAAGATTCCATTGCTATCGTGCATACTGCTTTGCTCTTGTATCACTGTATTTACTCATACAAACTTATTTTTAAATTGAAGGATCCAATCGAAACTCCAATGGCGCAGCAGGTATGTTTACGCATGTTTCTTTAACAGGTTTGCTCTTATAAATAGCTCTGTTGATTTCAATTTCAATTGTGTATACAGTTGACTTCTCATATCATGCACATTACTAGCATCACAACAGAGCCAATAGTGTTGTTGTACATGTAGACCCGTGGTACCCATCTGAAATCTTGTTGTGTCGTGTAGTTTCCCACGCTTTGTATTCTTTCAGTGCTGCTTTGTCTTGAACTGATATGATTTGAACCGTGTCTCTATTTTGATTTGGCAAGACAATTCAATGACGATAGGACATAGATATATTTTTGTTTGATGCTTTTATTATGTACTACTTGGCAATAGAAGACTTGGTAGTTTAATCCTGCCCACCTTACTAATGAATTGGTTCACTGAAATGAGTTTCATATACTAGTACATGCTAAACCTGTTATGTGTCTGCTTGTTTCTTCTTTTAGAATGCTGACAGAATATTGGGGAAGAGTGCCTTATTAAGCAATGGTAAAGGAAGTAATGCAGCTAAGGTTCAGGATAGTGAGACATCCTTGTTGGTCTCCAACAAAGCTGATAAAACAGCTAAGGAAAACTGCCTTGAAGATAGTGAGACAACCCCAAAGTCCTGACTTGGTTTAGTGTTTGAGTTACTGGTCACTACCGCTTGCACAAGCTATTCAAACTCACTGTCTGAATCAGTTCGGTTTCTTGAGTCTCAACTACAAGCTGAAAGACATCGATCAGTTGTGCTGCGACAAGAAGCGGAAGGACTGCGGAAGTCCCTGGAGCATTCAGATGCATACTTTCTGGTGCAACAACAAGTGTTGGAGGATTTTTAGTGCCAAACAGGACAAAGTAATAAGATTGCTATGCTTATTGCTAGCATGGTGGATACCCAGGATAACATTTCTTCAGCTCTTCTGAAGTTGTTTCAGTTATGGACTTGTTTTGTTGCCGCGTTTATTTGCACTGGTGGCCAATTTAGACGGCGAGTGTATGCAATATGCTGCTTTGTTCCCTATATTTGCACTGGTGGCGAACTTTGATGCCCAGTGGATGTAATATGTCTAATAGCCGTAATAGCCTAGCGTTAGTTGCTTGCTTATTTATTTCCTTATTGTCTTGTTTAGTTGTTTGCTTGTAGTCACTGTAGTTCTTTTTCCCCGTTTTTGTAGTAGCTACAATAACCATGGCAACACACGGACTATTGTGACCATGGTCCTGCTACCTGCTGTAGTGACCATGGCCCTCCATGGGCAATACGATCCATGGGCCTTCCACGGGCCATAGGATCCATGGGCCTTCTACGGGCCGTCTCATCTATGGGCCTTCTACGGGTCGTATAATCATTCCACCAAACATTGGCCGTACTATTCGTGGACCAATGATGGACCGCAAAATGGGTCGTAAATGGGCTAGAGTGGAAATCGTCTGTTTATGGCCCGACCATAACGGGCCGTTAATAGGCCGTAATTTGATGATGCTATGAAAACATCCCAATGTGTTAACGGGCCACAAACAGGCCGACTGCAACCACGGGCTGAATTTGGCCCACAAGCGGAACAGGCCAGTAAAGGACCGTAAGTAATCGAATTCTGGAAATGAGCCCAAGAATAAATGGGCCCTTAGAAGGCCGAAAGTTAACACGGGCTGGAAATGACCGACGGACTAATGGGCCGTTGATGGGTATAAAGCAATACACTGTTCATTACGAGCCAGTTTCACCACGGGCCGTTAATGGGCCAAGAGTTACAAAGGGCCTCATATGGGCAGAAAGACGTCATGGGCCATACATGGGCCGGAAGTTACAATGGAATGGAATCATACTGGACGGCCCAGATGACGCTACTGGGCCTAATTCGGATAAGTCATAACGGGTCGTGACCTAGCGGGCTGTAAATGGGCTATATGCGAACAGGCCGTTAATAGGCTTTCCGTGGGCCGGCCCGCTACCTTTTGACCAAGTCAAACGGGCCTGCCTTTTCACCGGAATAGGCCTCTGTTGGGCCATGCCATGTGTCGACGTATCATAGGCTCCTTTGGTCCAATGAGTGGATGACATTTGTCCCAACGGTGAGGCGAGACGTGGTTCCTCTGGCCATTGAGAATTTTACATGTGGAAAATACCCGTTGGTCCGGGCTGTAAACGGGTTATCGGATCCAAACTAGAACCCGGTAGCTTAACGGCGACCCTTTACGGTGGATGCCACGTGTCGGTTACCCTTGACGAAAGCAATTCAATGACGCGTGATTTATCGTCATGGAAGTGGACACTTCCGTGATGATAATTTTGGTAATGTCATGGAACACTTCTACGACAACACAGGTATGACTATCTTGATTCTGCCATAAAATTTTCATGGATGTACATGCATGACAGAAAACGTGACCTACTGTGACAAACACGTATCATCATGGAAGTGTATTTTTTTGTAGTGCACGAACATGCTTAATACAGCAACCGTACAAATCATAGCCGTTGCAGGTGGTATTGGTAAGATTTAGCTGGTCAGATCTTACTTGTTAAGTCCTGGGGGTAGTCGCTGGGGCACTTCATCTGGGCCAGATCCTGCGCCATGTCGGCGGCGGCGGAGGCGAGGTGTTCATCCGGGTCAACATGCACAGTGGCCATCACGCCATGGACCGCCGTCAGCTCCTGGCGGCGGGGATTTGGAGGCATGAGGATGTTTTGCAGGCACCATTTAAGCAATCAGGCCGGGGCTGTGATAGAGCTCGGTGGGTTACCTGACTGGATCTGAGCAGAACATAAATGTGGTTGAAGTTGTGGTTGCGACGGCGGCAGTTTGAGATGCCGGTAGGGGGAGGCGCGGGGGGGAGGGGGAGAGATACTGAGGGAATTTGATGGGTGGGGATGTGGTTGGAGGAATAAATTCTAAAATCGCGCGCCTAATGAAAATTTTGCTGCGAAACTTGAAACTTGGGCGGGGGAAACACACAACATAGACGAAGCGTGTAAAATACTCATGTGCGAGAAAACAGAAAATTGGCAGATCCCGTCTCCAAAAAATGTACACGTGTAGTTGATTTATATGCTAAAGTTCATGAAGCAAGCATGAAGAAACTCGATACTCTCATGGTCTAAGGAATTATGCAAACATTAACTATCTCTGTGTTATAAACCATTAACTTGTGATGAATGTATCTCATAGCATAACATCAATCCGGGTCGATTCAACACAAATGTTCTCTTAACATTGTGCCCTCAAAGTTGCTGGCATTGACATGCCCATGGTCAGGAAAACAGAACCATCATGCAACACTTGAGCTAGTCTTAGAGGCCAGACTAAGAATACTTCTTACCGTTTATTATTCCACACGTGCATATGAGTCTTCCTCCGAGCCTCGTGTTATTGCAGACTCGAGAACCATAGCAGTTATAGCATGGAACATAAACATAATTATGAACTTGGAGATAAATAATATCATTTATTATTGCCTCTAGGGCATATCTCCTACAGACTCCCACTTGCACTAGAGTCAATAATCTAGTTAATGCTAATGCACTTCACACTTGTGGCATACCGGTGTAAATATGCTTCGCTTGTGGTATAGCCTGATGTCCAACGGATCCGACGACTTCAGTTCCGTGTGTATCTTTGCATGTCCTCGCGTTTTCACGTTTTCACAAAATTCATATTTTGTGTGGACTTGGCTTTGTATGTATGTGAATCACAGGTCGAACCTGGATTCCTCAGACTGAGTTATGGAGCAACTACCTGCAGTAGTGTCCCATTGTCAAAAGCCATCTTGGAACTATACTAAGTTCATGAATGAACTATATGATTCAACATCTTCTTTGTCGCTTCTAAAGCGTCAACATACTTAGCCCTTGTTATAGAATTCGCCACAGTAACTAGTTTGAACAAATTCCAACTAACTGTGCCACCACATTGTGTGTTACACAAAACCCTTAATTTAAATCGAAAATCGCATGGAGAAAAGATGAAGACTGTATCGATGTAACATTTTACAACGAACTCTTCATGATCTCTGCTTGCGAGAAAACCATGTCATCAGTACTTACTCTAGTACTCTGTGACATCTTTCACTGTTGTCCCATGATCAGTAATTTGATCACATTGGTATCCATACTCGCAACACCTTGGGAGTATCGGACATATCTGGTTGTTTTACATACCATGGAATACATGATTAATCCAAACACAAAAGTGTGTGGAATCTGCATCATGTATTTTACTCATCAGTGTTTTGGGACACCGAGTCTTGCAAAAACTCTTTCCATGTGACTTTGGCAAGAATCACTCCTTGGAGTTTTAAATGCTAAAAGGTTTTAGCATCTTGTCAATATGTATTCATTGCTTAGCCCCATTAGGTAAATCTATCTCCATAGATCATCATGCCTAATATTGAGGCTATTTAGCCTAAGCACTTCATCGAAAAACTATTTTCAAATGAAGTCCCAATTTGTGTCAAGAAATTTATTTCCAATTACCAATGTGCCAAGCACATAAGGTTTTTAGAAATATTATTACGCTCCCACTTACTTTCTTGAATTACAAGCATCTTCGTTACCCATTGATGAAGTCAAAACCCCTTTGACCATTTCATCAAAACACGAAGATTCCAACTCCATTTTGCTCTCTTCTGTCCATTGCTGGAACTCTGAAGTTTGCATACCTACTAGCATCCTCTGGATCGACAAATTACTTTGGACTGTATCATATACAAGTCCTAGCTTTCATTTCCATCAGATGGAAATCCTTTTATCATCCATGTTTCATATCTCATGATTGAAATATGTATTAATTGCGGAGTCAGGGCCCATCAACGCTTCCTTGTGTATCGTAGGTATAATGTTGTCTAACAACAATATCTCGTTTGCGCACCTGAGAGGTTTGCACGAGCCTTGCCTACGTGGTTCAGCTGCAAGTTCGACCGACGTTCATACATTTTATTGTAGAGACTTCCGTATCAGTCGCAGTAGGAAACTCTGGAATTACTTCCAAGGTCTCTTTCCTTTGATCTGTTGACGTAGATACTGTTTATCTCGTCGAATTGCACTATTCTCCCACTCACCTTTTTGAAAGAACCATTCTCTTTAAAAGCACACCGTTTCGCGGCAAAACTATTTGCCTCGGTATAGTGAGGAAGGAATACCCAACATTTTGGTATAACCTACAAAGTAGCACTTCTCTGATTTGGAATAGGTTTGTAACCTTTTACACAAGCCCCATATTCCAAATGTTAAGAAAAGATATAACATGGTTGGGCGTACCATACCATGGCTTCATTTCAACAGACCCGATGTAGCTCTTTTCAGTGTAAAAGCCGCAGTCTCTAAAGCATCACTTTAAAAGGGATAATGGCAAATTTATTTATGTCATCTTTGACCTTACCATGTCATAAATGGTTTGATTACATCTCCACGGACTTTCCACTTGCAGTGGTGTTCCGGGAGGTGCAAGTTATGAAACCCCTTTCAGAACTCATCAGACATTCGCTAAACATGTAACTCAAATATTCCTTTGTGCAATCAAATTGCAGAAACATAATTTTCTTGTTACAATAACTTCTACTTCATTTTTGAGAACCTTTCGAATGATTTGAAAAGATCCAGACTTACGTCTCATCAAGTAAATATCCATATATCTACTTGAGTCATTTCTGAAGATAAATAAATCCACCACTAACAACACTTATCGGACTACACACATCAAATGTATGATCACTAATAAGTTTGTTGTTCGTTCCTTATGGCCTGTGAACGGTATTTTAGTCACTTCACTTTTCGGAGGAAAGTTGCAAGTGTCAGATGATTCAAAATCAAAAAGACTTCAAAATCCATCATAATGGAATTTTCCATGCGGGTTTCTCCAATGTGACCAAATGTAGTGCCACACTTGTGTGGTATTCTTTTAGTCTTGCGACATTTAGCGTCAGTGTTATGGATGTATCATATTACCCTCAATATTCATAACATACGTCCCATCGATGATGGAAGTATGGCCCTTATGTTATTCATAATACTTAACAACAATTGTTGTTTTTATGAACAACTCTTTTGCAACAAACATTGTGCAATGGGCTAGAGTGTATGAAACTCTAAAATGAATTATGAAAGTAAACCCAGAGGTATTGTATTATTATCAATATTCATAACATACATCTCATTCATAATGAAAGTATGGCCCTTGTGTTATTCATAACATCAAACATAAAAAGTTCTCTTATGAACAACCTTCTTGCAAGATACCTTATGCAATGGGATAGAGTTTGTAAAACTCTAAATGAATTATGAAAATAAATACAGACGGCAATACACCGATGGAAGGTATAGTAACATTTACTATGTTCCCTGTGTATACCTTAACCTCATTTCTAGCTAGTCTTTCAGGCCATAGTAGTTCTTACATCGAGTTGCAACAGAATGCAATCGAGCGGGCATTTTTGTGATGAACTCACAATACCCAAGAATTAGTGATTAACATGTTTAACCATAATTCGCAAGAACTATATCTTTGACCAGCCTTCTATACATCAAAAACTTGTATGACATTCATACATGAGCTGGATATTCCAGTCTTCTTTCCTTTTGCCTTTATACTTCTAGCAGTTTAACTTTTAGTATTTCTCCTACTCTCAGAAGAAGCACCCAACTTAAGAGTGGCATTAGCCCCGGACTTCCTAGGCGTGTAAGTCATACTAACACCCTTTGGACACTTCCTTTCTCTTTAAGTTGTTGTTTTATTCACCTTTCATTATATGACAGGCGTTCTTCTGGATCCCTTTCCCAACAGTCAAATGCACAGTAAACACTTTTACTAATACTTGCAAACAAACATTGCTTTGTTTGTATCTGAAAATAATTTTCAGTTCCATGAATATCATATAACTATCCCAACTTTCGAAGTTTGGGTTTCATGGAAGCAAACATATTCCACTTGACCGTAACAGAATTCTAGCTTTTGGATCGAAGGACGAGAGTCACATGATCCATAGCATTAGCGGGAGGATACGGAAAGCATGCGATAGGACAAAGTCCTTCTCGGCACTTTTGAGGACAATCCTCATATTACGTTACCAATCGTAAAGTTTTAACCAGATATTTAACAGCTATTCAATTTTAATAGGGAAGGTGGAAATGCGAGCCATTATTCTACAACTATTATGCAAGAAACACTTAGACAGTGTTCATAATTAATTGCACTGAGAATTAAACATGTTAATTCAACAGTGCGCTCCCACTCAAATCAATATCTCTCACAATTAATTTTGAGTGATACAAGATCCAGACTTCAATTCATCGCCATAGAATCATCATCTCATAACGGGAATTTTAATCGGTAGGCCAACTTGCCGATCACATCTCTATGTGACTCTTGCTCATCTTTCGATGCATGTGTTCTGAGCTCAGGACGATCCTGCCATGAACGTCAAGACAACCAAGTGATCTTGCTGCGAGGTCTGACCTCACCCGCCTCACACTTCTCTAATCGTTCGTACCCACGCATCCATGGCGCACCCCGAAAAGATAGGTGCCGTGACGGTGCTACACTTGGGAGAACACTAACTACTTGATATTTTAAGTGAGAGATCACCCTAATAAAAGCGACTACCGTGCAATCAAGAAGGGTGCATCATAAGGGATAAACATCTCAGGCAATTCATAATAGCATGATATGGTATAGCCCTTTCTGACGGAGAAGTATTTCATTTCTTCGTCTTCGGCATTCGCGTCGGTGTTCACCTTCGCGAAGATTGCCACCACCTTGTCAATGCACCAGATAATATTGCTATCTCTATAGCTAACAAAATAATGCATTACAACAAGGTTGACACGCAGGTCATTAAAGTGCAATCATATGGCTCCAGCCATCATGCCGAATCATGACACGCAGGTCATGTTAATCAAATTACATCATATAGTCATCTCATACATAATCGAATTAGTATGAGCACTGCCATACCACATCACATGCACATCCTGCAAAACCAAGTTAGACGCCTCTAATCGGTTTATGCAAAATTTATTTTACGTGGCTTCTAAGGTTTTGACTTAAACCGCAGCTACCAACATTTTATCATCAAGTATGATTATTCAGGTTGCTAGATTAACATCTCGGGGTGTATGAAACACGGGATAATTAAATCCCGAGCCCCATACTAAACTTCGTCATACGCATGACCCCCGTGCAGATCATATCCGCAATGCCCTTTCATCTGCGAATTTCATCTTTCTTTTGACTACGGGAGAACCCAAAGAACTGATAGCACTTCCATGATCAATCAGGATCACAGATTGCCAGAACTTTGTCAAATTCCACCATGCTGTCTCGAGATTGAGCAAACGCAAATTCTAGGGAAGCAACAAGAACGTCGGGTAACAGATTTCATCTATCACCCGCATAAATAATTTTCAGCAATAGATCTCATCCACTCCAAAATTATATTATGCAATACCCATACATCTCTATGTATTCTAGATCGCAACCCGCATCTACGCATAGCACGGCTCATGATGCCACTGTAGGGGAACGCAGCAGAAAACAAAAAAATTCCGACCTACGCACCGGCCCAGGACCACTATGGAGACTGCATACAAGGTTTGATCTTTTTCGTTACCGACTCGTAGGGCAGCGGGAAGTAGAGTCGATGACGATCGGCGGTGCAGATCCCCGCAGGTAGGATTTACAACCTCCCAACCGCGAGGATGTATACCCTCATCTGCTCCTCTGACAACCCTCCGGGAGGCGGTCGAATAGCCCCCCGGACGGTGTCGCGGACAGCCCTTCGGGAGGACCTTCGAAACTCGGACGGTCACTCGGACAGCCCTTCGGGACGACCTTCGAAACTCGAACGGTCACACAGACAGCCCTTCGGGAGGCACTCACGAACTAAGACCGAAACTACGATCTCTTTTCAGAGTTGCACACATACGGTGTCATCTATCCGGCAGGGCTTCGCCGTCCAGAACTAGTTCCTGCCGGAACCCAGACAGCCTTACGACTCTACGAAACTCTTTTCGTGGGAGGGAGAGAAGAAGCCAGATAATGCATGGCATGTGTATGAGAGCAAGGGATCATCCTTTAGGCAGCCCCCTCCACCCCTATTTATAGGCCAAGCCCAAGGGTGGCTTCTCCAAGAAGCCAAGGGGGGAAATACCAAAAAGGCCCTCAAGGTGGCTTCTCCAAGAAGCCAAGCAAAAAGCACTTTCACTATTCATGACGACATTTTTCAGCGTCCGTTCGAACTGAAAATATTTATGTGGGCTCAGAACATTTCCAGTACCCACAAAAATAATTTTCAACGTGTTCCGAAACAATTTCGGTTTAGTGATTTTCATCTGCGAAAAGCAAACAAGAATGCATTTTCACTATTCATGAAGACAATTTTTCGCGTCCACTAAATCCGAAAATATTTCTGTGGGTCTTAGAATAATTCCAGTACCCACTAAAATGATTTTGGATTCGTTCTGAAACAATTTCAGATTAGTGAATTTCATCTGCGAAAAACAGCCAAAGCGGTACCGGCAGCTCCGAAACATTTTCGGTTTTTATTTCTGAAAATTCCAAAAAGTTTCCAGAATGATTCTGGCACCCTCCAAGAATTATCAGGCATGTGCCGAAACCATTTTGACTTAATGGCATACCCCGAAACAACTTTTTCGGTTTCACCGAAACTCATCCGGTGACCTCTCTCTGCGGTACGATTCCGCTGTCCGAAACTTTTTCGGTAATTTTCTCCCAGACTCCCTGTCTAGTATTCAGCAGATAGATGACCCTTAAGCGTGTGACCCTATAGGTTCGGTGAAGTATAGACATGACCTGGAACCCCTTCCGATCAATGATCAACATCGGAGCCGTGGACACCCATATTGACCCCTATACCCACACGAATGAATATTCGAGTGAACCTCCAGTTGAGGTGAGCTATTCCTGTTGCTTCACGATATATCACAAACACCTGAGGTGAGATTTATTGCATCCCCGTGGGCCAACACTTTGTCCACTATGCAAGTTACCTCGTTACCGGTTTTGTTCTCTTTTCTCGTTTCGTGTTCCGGCATCCCCGTGATCAAATCACAAAGTCTTTGGCCAGACGATGATGGATACCGTAACACCGAGTGGGCCCGAGTATATCTCTCCATCGTCGGAGGAGCAAATCCCAATCTCGAGCTATCAAGTTACTTAACATACTTTCCCATGAACCCGTAAGCCGCCGTAATAGCCATCCAGTTACGGATGACGTTTAACAAACCCCAAAGTTCATGAAGCAAGCATGAAGAAACTCGATACTCTCATGGTCTAAGGAATTATGCAAACATTAACTATCTTTGTGTTATAAACCATTAACTTGTGACGAATGTATCTCATAGCATAACATCAATCCGGGTCGATTCACCACAAATGTTCTCTTAACATTGTGCCCTCAAAGTTGCTGGCATTGACATGCGCATGGTCAGGAAAACAGAACCATCATGCAACACTTGAGCTAGTCTTAGAGGCCAGACTAAGAATACTTCTTACCGTTTATTATTCCACACGTGCATATGAGTCTTCCTCCGAGCCTCGTGTTATTGCAGACTCGAGAACCATAACAGTTATAGCATGGAACATAAACATAATTATGAACTTGGAGATAAATAATATCATTTATTATTGCCTCTAGGGCATATCTCCTACACAATCTTGGTGATTTCCCTCTCGAAAGCATGGAACTTCTTTGGTGATGGTTCGATTTATGAAGGGCGTGCATGACGACATAAGCCAAACCTTCTCAAATTTTTACCAGGGCATGGTGAGGTCATACCATGGCACACCATGCCAGTCATCATGTTTTTCAAGCATTTATTTCATTTTTTCTATAGTTGAAAACCCAATAAACAAACATTTGTGGTTGACTATTTCCACACATTTCATTGAAATATCTGTCCGTTCCTTGTAAAAGGCATGATAATTTACTAAATTGCACGAGCATGGTTTTCCAGGCCATTCTTGTGCACCCTTTCATGCACCGACAAAGGACAAAGGAAATTTGGATCCCCCTTCAATCTTGGTGATTTCCCCCTCGAAACCATGAAACTTCCTCGGTGATGGTTCGATTTATGAAAGGCGTGCATCACGACATAAGGAAAACATTCTCGAATTTTTACCAGGGCACGGTGAGGCCATACCATGGCACCACGCTAGGCGTCATGTTTTCCAACCATGTATTTCATTTTCTGTATAGTTGTTAACCCAGTAAACGATGTGTTTATGGTTGACTATGGCCACACATTTCCTTGAAATATCTGCCCATTCCTTGTAAAAGGCATGAGAATGTACTAAATAACACGAGCATGGTTTTCCAGACCATTCTTTTGCACCTTTTCATGCACCGATTGTTCGAATCTGAATTATGTGCATTAATGCCTAGAAAATGCACATAATCCCATAAATATGGTAAATGAGCCCGGAAAATGTCAAATTTGAACACGTTGCATTTGAGGTGGTATTTTGACCATTGGAAAAAATACTGAATGACAAACTAGGACGGAAATTTGGATTCCCCTTCAATCTTAGTGATTTCCCTCTCGAAAGGATGGAACTTCCTCGGTGATGGTTCGATTTATGAAGGGCGTGCATGACAACATAAGCCAAACCTTCTCAAATTTTTACCAGGGCATGGTGAGGTCATACCATGGCACCAGGGCAGGCGTCATGTTTTTCAAGCATTTATTTCATTTTTTCTATAGTTGAAAACCCAATAAACAAACATTTGTGGTTGACTATTGCCACACATTTCATCGAAATATCTGTCCATTCCTTGTAAAAGGCATGAGAATTTACTAAATGGCATGAGCATGGATTTCCAGGCCATTCTTGTGCACCCTTTCATGCACCGATTGTTTGAACTTGAATTATGTGCATTAATGCCTAGGAAAGGCACATAATCCCCTAAATATGGCAAATGAACCCGGAAAAGTGACAAATTTGAACACGGTGATTTGCAGGGTGTATGTTCACCGTAGAAAAAAACTCATGGACAAAGGACAAAGGAAATTTGGATCCCCCTTCAATCTTGGTAATTTCCCCCTTGAAACCATGAAACTTCCTCGGTGATGGTTCGATTTATGAGAGGCGTGCATGACGACATAAGGAAAACATTCTCAAATTTTTACCAAGGCACAATGAGGCCATACCATGGCACCACACCAAGCGTCATGTTTTCCAAGCATGTATTTCATTTTTGTATAGTTGTTAACCCACTAAATGACGCATTTATGGTTGACTATTGCCACACATTTCCTTGTATCTGCCCATTCCTTGTAAAAGGCATGAGAATGTACTAAATAGCACAAGCATGGTTTTCCAGACCGTTCTTGTGCACCTTTTCATGCATTGATTGTTCGAATTTGCATTATGTGCACAATTAATGCCTAGAAAATGCACATAATCCCCTAAATATGGTAAATGAACCCGGAAAGATGTCAAATTTGAACACGTTGCATTTGAGGCGGTATGTTGATCGTTGGAAAAAAACTGAATGACAAACTAGGACAGAAATTTGGATTCCCCTTCAATCTTGATGATTTACCTCTCGAAAGCATTGAACTTCCTCGGTGATGGTTTGGTTTATGAAGGGCATGCATGACGACATAAATCAAACCTTCTCAAATTTTAACCAGGGCACGGTGAGGCCATACCATGGCACCATGTCAGGCGTCATGTTTTTCAAGCACGTATTTCATTGTTCTGTAGTTGATAACCCAGTAAATGACGCGTTTGTGGTTGACTATTGCCACGTATTCCCTTGATATATCTGCCCATTCCTTGTAAAAGGCTTGAGAATTTACTAAATACCACGAGTATGGTTTTTCTAGACCGTTCTTGTGCATCTTTTCAAGCACCAATTGTTTGAATTTGAATTATGTGCATTAATGCCTACAAAATGCACATAATCCCCTAAATATTGTAAATGAACCCGGAAAAGTGTCAAATTTGAACACGATGATTAGCAGGGTTTATGTTCATCGTAGAAAAAACTCATGGATGAAGGACAAAGGAAATTTGGATTCCCATTCAATCTCGGTGATTTACTATCGCACACGAGTCATCTTCGTCGCCTCTGCGAACCGTGTGTGTTCACTCACACATGCAAAAGTAAAAAAGAAAACCCTCGCCCACTTCGTCCCCACCCACTCGCCGCGGACTCCTTCGCAACTCTGCACCTCATCAACTTCTATCGCGGCAACCACCCTAAGCTCGACGGCTGTTGTCAGCGGGCGTAGGTCGTGCTCCAAACGGCACGGGATTTCGCCCCTACTGCTTTCTGCCGCCTATCTGCACCAACATTCTAGACTCCGGTCGACTGGGGTTTTCTGCGGGATTGGGCCGGGGATTTTTCTCATGAAGAAGGTAATCAACTTAGCGAAATATTCACTCATCTCTTATCGCAGTCCGCCCGTCACTGTTAATCAACCGGCGGAAATCGCCGTGGAATCATTTTTGTTCTAGCTGGTCGTGGGTGTTCATTCATGTGTCCACAGTGCGAGAACAAATCGGGTAAGTGTGATTGTGGCCAGTCGGAAACGAAGTTCTATCTCACCATTCCGGATGACTTTAGGGAGCCCTCGGCCTCTTAAAATGTGCTAGCTATTACTATGTTAAGTATGTAGATATGGACCATATGGTTGTTGGCCCTTAGCCTCTTAAAATGTGATAGTTGTTACTATGTTAAGTATGTAGATATGGACCATATGGTTGTCAAAACTGTGTTACAAAGATCCTCCTTTTGTCGAATAGTGTAACCACTATATATATGTTACTCAAATGATGTTACCCAAGTTCTTAAATTTTCATGGAAAGTATTAGTATCGTACACAGTTCATTGAGTTTAAGCGTGTGCCCGATGTCCAGAAGGCATTTGCATATTAATTGTCCATATTGCAAATTCACACACAAGTTAACATAAGCAAACGTATGGGTAACTTACTAATCATCGCACACGAGTACTCGCAGACACATCGTGTGCGATACTCCTAGCCATCGCGAGCAACAAGTTTGCATTTTTCAAAGTTTTTTGTACACACAGAATCGCACACAAACTAACTGTATTAACCGTCCGTGTTGTAATTTCTCATCGCAAACAGTTCATCCGAGTCGGCTGTTTGCCACATATCACACACATCTTGTTTACATGACTCGTTTGTGTTCTTTTGGCTCATCGCGAACAGTTCATCCATGTCAACTGTATGCCGCATATCGCACACATCTTGTTAAGTTGAACTGTTTCTGTAGTGTTCCCTAATAGAAAACAGTTCGCCCGAGTGAACCGTATGCCGTATATCGCACACACATTGATAGGGCTGCCTGTTTCTGTTGTTTTGCCTCTTGCAAACCGTTCAAATGGATTAACCGCGTGCCCTGCATCGCACACGCAACTAAAATCTGAACCGTGTTTGATGGCTCCGCCATCGCAAACGTTTTGCACCTTTTTTGATGGTTTTTTTACACCACCGTTTGTGATTATTGCATCGCACACAGTTTCGTCAAAGGGTCTCTGATCGTAGTGTCGCGTTAGAAGTATCCTGCAGTAGTGTCATGCAAAGCAATATGACAATGATGGAGCGTGTCATAATAAACGGAACGGTGGAAAGTTGCATGGCAATATATCTCGGAATGACTATGAAAATGCCATAATAGGTAGGTATGGTGGCTGTTTTGAGGAAGGTATGTGGTGGGTTTATGGTACCGGCGAAAGTTGCGTGGTACAAGAAAGGCTAGCAATGGCGGAGAGGTGAGAGTGCGTATAATACATGGACTCAATATTAGTCATAAAGAACTCGCATACTTATTGCAAAAATCTATTAGTCATCGAAACAAAGTACTACGTGCATGCTCCTAGGGGGATAGATTGGTAGGAAAAGACCATCGCTCGTCCCCGACCGCCACTCATAAGGAAGACAATCAATAAATAAATCATGCTCCGACTTCATCACATAACGGTTCACAATACGTGCATGCTACGGGACTCACAAACTTTAACACAAGGATTTCTCAAATTCATAATTACTTACTAGCATGACTCTAATATCACCATCTTCATATCTCAAAACAATCATAAGGAATCAAACTTCTCATAGTATTCAATGCACTTTATATGAAACTTTTTATTATATCTCTCTTGGATGCCTATCATATTAGGACTAATTTTATAACCAAAGAAAATTACCATGCTGTTTAGAGACTCCCAAAATAATATAAGTGAAGTACGAGATTTCATCAATTTCTATAAAATAAAACCACCGCCGTGCTCTAAAAAGATATAAGTGAAGCACTAGAGCAAATTTGCCTAGCTCAAAAGATATAAGTGAAGCACATAGCGTATTCTAATAAATCACGATTCATGTGTGTCTCTCTCAAAAGGTGTGTACAGCAAGGATGATTGTGGCAAACTAAAAAGCAAAGACTCATATCATACAAGACGCTCCAAGCAGAACACATATCATGTGGTGAATAAAAATATAGCCTCAAGTAAAGTTACCGATAGACGAAGACGAAAGAGGGGATGCCTTCCGGGGCATCCCCAAGCTTAGGCTCTTGGTTGTCCTTGAATATTACCTTGGGGTGCCTTGGGAATCCCCAAGCTTAGGCTCTTGCCACTCCTTATTCCATAGTCCATCAAATCCTTACCCAAAACTTGAAAACTTCACAACACAAAACTCAACAGAAATCTCTTAAGCTCCGTTAGTATAAGAAAATAAATCACCACTTTTGGTACTGTTGTGAACTCATTCTTTATTTGTATTGGTGTAATATCCACTGTATTCCAACTTTTCCATGGTTCATACCCCCCCGATACTAGGCATAGATTCATCAAAATAAGTAAACAACACGCGAAAAATAAAATATGTCAAAAACAGAACAGCCTGTAGCAATCTGGATATTTCGAATACTTCT
Organism: Aegilops tauschii subsp. strangulata; assembly: GCF_002575655.3. Lineage (NCBI taxonomy): Eukaryota > Viridiplantae > Streptophyta > Magnoliopsida > Poales > Poaceae > Aegilops > Aegilops tauschii. The sequence goes on from NC_053037.3 coordinate 397,344,455, forward strand.
GTAACTCCAAAAATTCTAAAAAAATTAGGACGACCTAAGCAATTCGTTTATTAATATTTTGCAAAAAAGAATCAATATTTATCACGCTCCTGTGATTTTTAATAATTCTGGGACTGAGCCAAAAGTTTCTATTTTTCAGCAAGATCAAATCAACTATCACCGTGAGCTATCCCAAAGGTATTACTTGGCACAAACACTAATTAAAACACAAAACCACATCTAACCAGAGGCTAGATGAATTATTAAAAACAAAACAGAACCTAAAAAGAAAGAACAAAAATAAAGTTGGGTTGCCTCCCAACAAGCGCTATTTGTTTAACGCCCTTAGCTAGGCATAAAGCATGAATAGATCTAAGTGTTATCATCTTTGGTATGCAATCCATAAGAGAAATTATATCCACGTTCCTAGCCAAATCATCAATCTTAAGCAATTTTTCTTCAATTAAGCATTGAAATTCTTTTGCGAACTTATAAATTCTTTAACACTATTATCAAAATCAGAGGGCGTCTTATTATAATTTCCATAAGAATTGTTGGAGGAATTACCATAATTATTAGAGGAATTACTAGGAAACGCCCTAGGATTAAAATTGCCTCTATACAAGTTATTACCAAAATTGTTCCTACCAACAAAATTCTTATCTATAGATTCATTATTGTTTTCAATCAAAGTAGACAAAGTCATATCATTAGGATCAATAGGAGCACTCTTACTAGCAAATAATTTCATAAGCTCATCCATCTTTCCACTCAAAACATTAATCTCTTCAATTGCATGCACCTTTTTACTAGTGGAAGATCTTTCGGTATGCCATTGAGAATAATTAACCATAATGTTATCTAGGAGTTTAGTAGCTTCTCCTAAAGTAATTCCATAAAAGTGCCTCCCGCGGCCGAATATAAAAGATTTCTGGAAGCAAAATTCAATCCGGCATAAAAGTTTTGTATAATCATCCACAAATTCAAACCATGAGTAGGGCAATTTCGTATCATCAATTTCATCCTCTCCCAAGATTCTGCAACATGTTCATGATCAAGTTGCTTAAAATTCATAATATCATTCCTAAAGGAGGTGATCTTAGCGGGAGGAAAATACCTGGAAATAAAAGCATCTTTACACTTGTTCCATGAATCAATACTATTTTTAGGCAAAGATGAAAACCAAGTTTTAGCACGATCTCGAAGTGAGAATGGAAATAGTTTCAGTTTAACAATATCATTATCCACATCTTTTTTCTTTTGCATATCACACAAATCAACAAAATTATTAAGATGGGATGCGGTATCTTCATTGGGAAGGCCGGAAAATTGATCTTTCATAACAAGATTCAGCAAAGCGGTATTAATTTCACAAGATTCCGCATTAGCTTCGGGAGCAATCGGAGTACTTTATTATTGGTGTTGGAAAAGTCACACAATTTGGTATTATCTTGAGCCATTGTGACAAAGCAAGCAATCCAACACACGAGCACACAAAAAGCAAGCGAAGAAGACGACCGGAAGAGGGGCAAAGAAAAGGCGAATGTTTTTGAAAATCATTTTAGAAGTGGGGGAGAGGAAAACGAGAGGCAAATGGCGAATAATGCAATGCGAGGGATGAGAGTTTATGATGGGTACTTGGTATATCTCGGCTTGGCATAGATCTCCCCGGCAACGGCGCCAGAAATTCTTCCTGCTAACTCTTGAGTTTGCCTTGGTTTTTCCCTTGAAGAGGAAAGGGTGATGCAGCAAAGTAGAGTAAGTATTTCCCTCAGTTTTTGAGAACCAAGGTATCAATCCAGTAGGAGACAATGCGCAAGCCACCGAATACCTGCACAAACAAACACCAACTTGCACCCAACGCAATAAAGGGGTTGTCAATCCCTTCACAGTTATTCGCAACGTGAGATCTGATAGGGATGGATAAATAGTAAAGTAATATTTTTGGTATTTTTGGTTTATGGAATGGAAAGTAAAAGATTGCAAAGAAAGTAAATAGGAAACTGAAATTGTAGATCGAAAACTTATATGATGGAAAATAGACCCGGGGGCCATAAGTTTCACTAGAGGCTTTTCTCAAGATAGAAATTATTACGGTGGGTGAACAAATTACTGCCGAGCAACTAATAGAAAAGCGCATAATTATGACGATACCTAAGGCAATGATCATGAATATAGGCATCACGTCAGTATCAAGTAGACCGAAACGATTCTGCATCTACTACTATTACTCCACACATCGACTGACTCCTTTCTGCATCTAGAGTATTAAGTTCATAAGAACAGAGTAACGCATTAAGTAAGATGACATGATGTAGCGGGATAAACTTAAGCAATATGATGAAAACCCCATCTTGTTATCCTCGATGGCAACAATACAATACGTGTCATTTCCCCTTCTGCCACTAGGATCGAGCACCGCAAGATTGAACCCAAAGCTAAGCACTTCTCCCATTGCAAGAAAAACCAATCTAGTTGGCCAAACCAAATCGATAGTTCGAAGAGCAAAGATATCAAATCATGCATATAAGAATTCAGAGAAGATTCAAATAATATTCATAGATGAGCTGATCATAAATCCACAATTCATCGAATCTCGGCAGACACGCCGCAAAAGAGTATTACATCGAATAGATCTCCAAGAACATCGAGGAGAACTTTGTATTCAGAATCAAAGAGAGAGAGAGAGAGAGAGAGAGAGAGAGAGAGAGAAAACCATCTAGCTATGGACCCGTAGGTCTGTGGTAAACTACTCACGCTTCATCGAAGAGGCAATGGTGTTGATGTAGAAGCCCTCCGTGATCGAATCCCCCTCCGGCAGGACGCCGGAAAAGGCCCCTAGATGGGATCTCACGGGTACAGAAGGTTGTGGTGGTGGAAAAGTGGTTTCGTGGCTCCCCTGGAAGTTTTTGGAATATTTGAGAATATATAGGAGGAAGATCTAGGTCAGGGGGTCACCGAGGAGCCCACAAGGTTGGGGGCGCGCTCTACCCCCCTGGGCGCGTCCTCCACCCTTATGGCCGCCTCGTGGCTCTTCTGACTTGCACTCCAAGTCTCCTGGGTGTCTTCTGGTCCAAGAAAAATCATCGCGAAAGTTTTATTCCGTTTGGTATTCCTTTTCTGCGAAACTCTAAAACAAGGAAAAAAACAGGAACTGGCACTGGGCTCTAGGTTAGTAGGTTAGTCCCAAAAATCATATAAAATAGCATATTAATGCATATAAAACATCCAAAACAGATAATATAATAGCATAGAACAATCAAAAATTAGAGATACGTTAGAGACGTATCATGCTTAGGCGAAGCCCTGCGGAGATAGCTTCACCATCACCGTCACCACGTCGTCGTGCTGCTGGAACTCATCCACTACCTCGCCGTCTTGCTAGATCAAGAAGGCGGAGGACGTCATCGAGCTGAAAGTGTGCTGAACGCGGAGGTGCCGTACGTTCGGTGCTCGATCGGTTGGAATACGAAGAAGTTCGACTACATCAACCGCGTTTTCAAACGCTTCCGCTTACGGTCTACGAGGGTACGTAGACACACTCTCCCCTCTCGTTGCTATGCATCTCCATGGATAGATCTTGTCTGTGCATAGAATTTTTTTTGTTTTCCATGCAACGTTTCCAACAATGACTTGTTGCATCATCTTGCAGAACTGATCATTGAGAGCGAGCAGGAAGACTCAGTGTTTGACACTGAACCATATTATAGGCAGGGTCCTCTTGCCCAAGTTGACCACCAGCTACCGGCAACCTGGACTGCCTTACTCAACATGTGTCAGGAGATCCGAGACCCACAGGTGCATCAACAACTGCAGCACGATCCGGTGAAGCACCTATGGAGGCTTAAGGGCAATGCCTAGCTCGACGTGTGATGAAATATGAGTTTTTATTTGTTGAACTATTTGATTTGTATTGATTTGTTGAACTATTTGATTTGTACTAATTTTTGTGATGAACTATGTGATAAAAACAGCTTCTGCTGAATTTGTGCCGAAGCACGCCGAATATGGGCCAAAATTGGGCCAATTTGCGTCGAATATGGACCGAAATCGGCGGCTGGGGGCGACCTTGGAGGGCCGGCTGGGAACCTGAGCCCCCCTCCCCCCCCCCCCCCCCCCCCCCACGCTGATTTTTCCGCCAGTGCGCCCACAGGCAGCACTATTTCAAACCCTTGGGGGCCGAACGGCTGAAGATGCTCTAAGTGGTCGGCCTTTGTTGTCAATTTCATGTGCTCTACTTATAAGGGCGTCTCTTGTTACTAAACAGTCTCCTTAATGCAGTCACATGTAATTCTTTTGTGTGCTCTTGAGAAGCCTACGATCAGTGTTGAAAAAAAAAATTGACTAGTGAAGACCTCCTTCACTTGTTTTTTTTTCTTTTTGACAAGGAACACTATGCGTTTCATTAACTAGTGGTCGCGGCAATATCGCCGGCCACAACACCAGATACATCTAGGGGGAGATCAGACAGCCACAAACGTTGGCCATTGATCATTGCCCTTGAACCATAACCAGCTAACAAGTGCGCTGGTACATTACATTGGCGAGGACAAGCATCTACCTTGTATTCTATGAATCTCATTTGCAACTGGAATTTAGCTTCACGGAAAAGAGTACCAAGAGGAGCACGGTCCCAGGTGTCTGAACACAGTGCTAGCTTCAATGATCGGCAGTCGGTGGTGAACAAGACACGCCTCATGCCTCCTTCACTAGTTTGATGTGTTAGTCGTGTTTCTAGGGGAAAAGATGGCCTGGCGTCTCTTGTTACTGTTACTGAACAATACTCCTAAACAGTACTCTCTTCAATGCAATCACACACAATTCTCTTGTGTGTTCTTGGAAAAAATGGCCGGTCAACATTTCACTCCATTAAATTCGTGCAATCAAACGTACTGCAACAGTCGGTCTTGTAGATGCAACTCCAAGTGCATACGCTCCTAAAACTTCCGTACTGAATGTTCCATAGCAAGTAGTATCACGCATATCAACTAGACAATTTTGTTAGGTGTCATACCACTAAATAAAAAAAGAAAATGTTTGATATGTGTTATGCATGTTAATGAATGAAGTTGTCTAAAATACTAAGCTATGATACTATCTGCTACGGTATTACATGCATGATACTTCCTCGGTTCACAAATATAAGATGTCTTGGATATTTTAATATGGACTACATATAGAATGGAATGAGTGAACAAACAGACTAAAACATGTCTACATATATCCAGTTTAGAAGATTTTTTTAAAACATCTTATATTTATGAAGGTGGGAGTACATGATACTCCTCAGTACGAGCACGAGCACAAGCAACTTGTTTACGGTCGCTTCATGTCATTTCATGTCGGATGGAAATACGGAGGGGCACGCAGGTGGAGCAAGCACCTCCCTATCCCTACCGGCTGTTCGATTGCCTCGTGATCCGTAAAGTGGTTAGATCCCACACAAGTACATAGTAAGTTTGAAGTTCTAATTTTTTAAACTTACAAGATTTTGTCGGTCGCTGTATCAAGTTACAAGAGTTGAAACTTAATAAAATTGAAAACCTCGTCAAAACATATTTGAAACGGGTCTTATTTTGAAAGGTCTCGTCACGAGAAACATGAATATGAAGACATATCTTAATTTGGACTTTTTATTTAAAGATATAAAAAAATTAAAAATCAGGAACCGAAAGAAAAAGCACCTGCGAGCACCTACGTGCCACAAATCCTCTCCCTCATCACCGGGCCATGAGTAGGTAACATTCTTAAAGTGCAATGGGGACATAATTAAGGACCTTACAGTTTGGAAAGCCCACTTGCCTGTGGATCCATCCCATCGTTCTTTTTAATGCGGAACATTGCCGATCGACTCCATTGCCTAGACGAGCTACTACCGAACACGCCAGCAATCGTAAAAAGAGCGGTGGGTGAGTGCTCATTTTTGTAAACCATAACATGGACACGTTCTACTCTTTTCGCCGTGGCCAAACGATGGTTCTACGTGTTCCGTTTCAAAACCAAGCAAAGTAATAATTCATGGGGCGATCGGGCATGCGCGTGACCCAATGGGACGAGAGCTCCATTGTCCCAACTTGCGCGATGAGGCGGCCGGGGTCAGGACCAGTGGGGCAACATCAACACTTGCAAGGATGGTCGGATCGACCGCGCTAGCTCGATCGAGATCCCAACTCGCCGCCCTAGCTAGCTGCAAGCATTCATGCGTGTGTGCATGTTTGACTGTTCCCCCACGTCCGTCTGTTCGCTATAGCGCTCTCCACCACTCTGGATCCGGCATGGCCGCGGGATCGTACGTTAATTGCACCGTGGATACTACCTGCACCCGTCCACTAGGGATTTATATCATATGCAGACCCGATCTAAAGACTTGCCTACCTAGTGTGCTGTTCATGCATGCATGTGATGGGCCGCTTTATTATTTTGGATCTAGAAGGTGGCACCATTTCTCCGATAGATTGTTCCTCTCCTTTCTCCCTCTCTTGTTTGTCAAACTTTCTTCTCCTCCGTTTTTTGATGGAACACAAGAAATATGATCGCCTCCTTATTTTCATATAAATTGGACTTAGTGAGCCATCTTACGTCTAATAGCCATACAGCGCGACGTACACGGGGCAGTGAGAGCATATGTGGGTCGTCCGTGAAAAGCTATATCGCACAAAAAGACATCCCTTTCAATCCATGCTACTCTTCATCGGTGTTTTGTTAGGGTTTGCGTCCTGTTCAAGAAGACGAAACGGCGGCGGTTCCCTGAAGATAGAATAAGGTTCTCCTCATCTAGGCCCCGTCCCTATGGTGTGACTAGCATCACCGGTGGACGTGTGGAGGTGTGTCTCCCGCCGATCTGTCCTTGGTGGATTTGCTCGAACCTGGTCGTTGTTCGTCTACGTTCATGTGTTTTCAGGTTGGATCCTTCCGATCTATGTTACTCTTCATCGGCGGCGGTGTTGTTGTTCGCTGTGCTGGTCCTATGTGGCCTTAGCATGATGACTTTCCGACTGTCTACTACAACAAGTTTTGCCGTGCTCCGGCAAGGGAGGATCAATGACGGCGGCGCGTCTTCGACTCACTTCAGTCCTTATAGTCGTCGCTAGGTGGTCTACAGATCTAGATGTATTTTTTATTTATTTTTTATACTGCCATGACTGAAGATGAATAGATCGAAAGTTTCTCGCACAAAAAAAAAGTTTTGCCCGGCTCCGGCGAGGGAGGAACGATGACGACGGCATGCCTACGGCTCTATTCGGTACACTGTATTGCCATGATTAAAAAGGAGTAGATCAGAAGTTTTCGCGTAAATTTAAAACATCCCTTCGAACCTAAAAAGATATACTCTCAAATTGATTATATTTTTCTCTCAAAAACGAATAGCTCAGCCTCTACAACATTGCAACATAGGATGCACACAACCAACACTCTATTAAATAAGTGTAGTACAGTCTGTACGAGTACATATCTGGTGATACGGCTCACAATCTGCTCCGATGCTCCGAGACAGTATGGTTCGTTGGATCTGAACTCTAGGGACAGATTGACTAGCCTCACTTCCTTCTAGCAAAAATATACGGAAGACACCTTGGTTATTCTGCAATTAGGGACAGGTCCCTTCATTCCGTCTTCTCCTGGATTCGATTGCTTCTCAGCGCCCCGTAAAAAACAGTTTTCCCCATCGCCGACGACCACCATGGATGATTTTCGATCGCCACCGGCCGCCGGCAGCCGCAGCTTATTCCTGATCTGCTTTTGTTAGCCTCAATCCTGCATAGACTATTAGACCACCGTGCGCGTGCTGAATTGTACTAGCTCGGATCAGATCAGGCCACGTCGCCGGAAACGGGGAGCAGAGAAGAATCTCTCCCCGCCGCTGCTGGAACCGACCACGTCGCCGGAAACGGGGATCCTACGCAACGAAGGCTGGTAAGCGGCTGATCCTCTCTACAATTCAGCACAATATTGATTAAAAACGGGGACCAGATTTGGCATCATCCTAGCAGATTACTGTTTTTATCCCTTGCATCCTACTTGCGTTGTTCAAAATTAAATGATATCACATTAAACAGTGTCTTCAAGAATGACCATGTTATTTCTATCTTTATTGGCACTCATAATAAAATCAAAAGTTCCATTACAGATATTTTTGAGCAAACAACAAGGGCAGCAGAGTGATATTATGTTTTGTGCCAATGACGGTTGATTAGAGGTTTTCTAAATGTATATCTTGCGATACAAGTAATAGAAGTTATTAGTAAGCTAAAGCCAATCAAAAGCTGGAGCAGTCACACACGAAAATAATGTCAGCAGTCCCAATCGCCAAAAGCTCATGCCATGACGAACCGAAGTGCTAGTATATATTAAGGCCTATGTTAATTCCAAGACAAAGATGACAGTGTCTCAGACCACCCATTTTTGTGAAGGTATATGTTGTTGTTCCTTCAGTAAGAAGTTTCACGAGATGATGCACAACTTTGCAACTACATTGTTTTGCTAGGGATGTATTTGCTTTTCAGGTAACCAGGTCATAATAATTTCGACATGTTTCAGGATGCAGGATAAACCATTGCTTATGCAGTCTACTCTTTGGGGAAGCATGATGTTTGAACCGATGGCGTGCTTCCTTGTAGCATCTGGAAAAATCCATTTGGGTGTGGAAGGTGTTGGCTTCACAGACGATGTGCAAAACAACCAGATGGCTGGCTGCGATTCTGGAGCACAAACACGATCCTTTTGGTATTGTAGTTGTGAGATCAAGGAAAATCATCTGTATTTGCAGTTGACAAGAGTAATGTAATATTAGAGGCAACATGTGCCTTTCAGGTATAGGAGTACCCATGTTTAGTTCAGCAAACAGGAGCTCGAGTTGCTGTTACATATATGTGCGATTCTATGGACAACCTTGTGTTGTGTTTTATCAATCTGGTATGTATGTATGTTGTTAGCTTTACTAGACAACATGCTTCCTAAAGGTGTTACTACTACTGTGAAATTTTTTTGTTTTGCAAAGTCTTGTTCCTTAACCCTGAGTTGAATGAAATCAGGATGATTTGTTTTGATTGTAGAGATTTTATTTGCTTCGTTTAAAATCTGTTCATTCTTGGTCTTGATATGCAGTCATGTATGTGGCAAACCGTGGTTCAGACAACAATTTTCAGTTCATAAACCTAATTTTGTGAAGACCTACTGCTTTCAGGGGGCAAGAAGCAAAATGTTCCAGGGGCATATGTAAAAGGGTTAATGAATTGATCCTAGCCTTACACTCAGATCTAATGCACCAAGTGGTTCTGGAGCAGCGTAGCATACCAGGGGCCGGAGCACTGGATATTTTCCTCAGTCTGTATTGTGTTAAAAAAAAGTGCAGTACAACAATGCTGTAAGCAGCGCATGCACGCCGAGCGAGTTTTCAAACAAACGTGTACTGTCTTCGCCGACACTCGTTGCCCCATACTTGAACAGTTGAAGCCAGTGTTATCCTGCTCACTGCTGGAAAACAGGACCAAATGCAAAACCTTAAGAGCATCTCCAGCCGTTGAGCCTCCCAGGAGGCATTTTTTTCGCCTCCTGAAGGGCTGCCGGCGGATTTTTTTCCTGGGAACGAGAAAATGTCCACTTGTTGGCCCCCCACGCACTTATCCACTCGTCACCGCACGCCTTCGCCTCGCCTGCCGATCGCCGCCTCCGCTCTCGGCCCTCCTACTCGCCGCCCTCGCCACGGCGTTGCTCGCCGCCGCGGACAGCAGCGTGGAATCCATCCCCTTTGCCGGAGATCAGGCACTCCGCCCTGGGCCGCAGCAGGAGCAGGACCAGCGCGGCCCTTGTGTGCAGCGAGCTTGAGCGCGACGGCGAGCGGCGAGACGACGGAGCTGCTGGCCGCGGGCGGGAGGAGGCGCTGCAGCAGCGCGGCGGCGCGGAGCAGGGGAGGGTGCCCCGGCGGGGCGGGCGACGAGGGGAGCCGGTGATTGACCAATATCTCGCGCGCGCCGCCTCGAGGAGCTCGTCTACCGCCGCCTGGGGCTCCAGATCTCCATCTCCTCCCCCGACGGCGCCTGGTGCGGTGGAGACGGGAAACGGAGAGCTGCGGCTGCGGTGCCGGGACGGAGAGCTGCGACGGGAGCTGCGGGAGCGAGAAGGCGGCCTCCTCCGGCGGGTGGAGAGGGGGCGGGGGCAGGAAGGAGGGGTCGAAGGGCTCGGGCTCCGGTTGTACAGCACCGACGTCGGCTCCGGCGACTTGCTGCCGTGGACGCCGACAATACGCGCTCTTCGGCCAGGGCGAGGGAGCGCGGCGGCCAGCAACGAGACGGCAGCGAGGAGGCGAGCGCGGCGCAGCGCGGCTTCGTGCGGAAAGAGAGAGGAGATTGATTTTTTCTGCATGCAAGTGATGGGCTAGCAAAAAAGGAGGAGAGAAGGAGGAGAGAGAGGCTGACTGGTGGGGTATCTGCATGCATAAAGTATCGCCGGGCGTCCCAAGTGCCCCCGGGAGCCTGGGTTTTGGTTGCGGTCGCCGGCGCCGTTTTTGCCCAAATCCGGCAAAAAACGTGGTCGTGGGGGCCTAACTGGGAGCATTTTTTGCTGCCGGCGTAAAAAGAGTGCTTGGGGGGCCTTCCTGGGATGGGTGGAGATGCTCTAACCATATATCCACAGTTCCACACACGTGTGCACAAACATATTTAAAAAAAATATTTGCAAAAAATAACAATTATTTTAGGCCAACTCCACCGCTAGACCCCAAACGGATGCATGTCCGCGTCCATTTGGGTAGCGAAAAGGGTGGACGTCCGGGGGGCGGACGGTCGACCGACGCATCTGCGTCCAATGCACAAAAGAGGCCCCCAACCCCAACTGGTCTGTCCCGGACGCGCAGCTCGCCCCGCCTCGCCACGGCTCGCGCCGGCCCGTCTCGCCGCAGCTCGCCCCACCTCGCTGTGCTACCCGCTCCGCCCGCGGCGACGAGATGCGGTGACGGCGCGTGGACGAGAGGAACCAGAGTGGGCGCGCGGAAGCAGAGCGGGCGCGCGCGCGGGAGCAGAGCGAGCGTGCGCGGCGGGCGGCGGCGGGCTCGCGGGGCGGCGACACGAGCGCGGGGCGAGCGGGCGTGCATGTTGGACAGGGGTAGTAGGGAGGCAGCGGCTGATTTGTGGGCCAGTTAGCGGACGCAGCGGACGAGAGGAACCAGCGCCAGCGTCCATGCATGTCCAATTTGCCCCATTTCTTGCTCCAATTTGCTCCAGGTTTAGGGTTGGGCCGGATAAAAACGGACGTCTGCGGACGACTTATCCGTTTGGGTCTGCCTGTTGAGTGCACTTTTTGCCCCAAATAGACATTTGCGGACGATTGGGTCCTGCGGTGGAGTTGGCCTTAGTATCTTGGAATTACAAAGTTGCAGTCGGTGAGCCGTGTACACGTACAGAACGGACTTCAATTTTGTGGGATTCAATCAATAATTAATACAAATACATCAAATCAACATCATTGGCCTGTACTTTTAGCCTACTAGTACTAAGTAAGGTATGAAGCTAGGATTCTTCCTTAAACCCTTCCCCATGCGGCATGATCCAAATCTAGGCAGGTATACAATGCACGTAATTAAGTACAGCAGAGAGCTCCCCCTCACATGTCCTTGTCGATTTCGGGCAGCTGCACGGGGTAGCGGGCGACGCACTCGGCCCACGGCCCGTCGGCGTCGCCGGCCGGCTTGACGCACTCCCACGAGACACTGTTGCAGTCGAACCCGGCACCGAAGGAGATCATCCACACCCTGTCGTCCTTCTTCATCCGGCCCTTGGCTTCCAGGTACGCTAGCTCGTACAGGACCGAGCTGCTGGACGTGTTGCCGAACCTGTGCAGCGTCATCCGCGACGCCTCCACGTCGTCGTCGGAGAGGCCGAGGCCGTCCTGCACCTCGTCGATCACTCCACGCCCGCCCGCGTGAATGCAGATGTGCTCGAACGCAGTGCGGAAGTCCGGGCGATACAGCCTCACCTTGGCGCGCCCTCTGAGGAGCCTCCGTTTGAGCAGGGACAGCGCGACGAGGAGCTGCTCCGTGGCCGGCAGGACGAGGGGCCCGAAAGCCGCGATGTTGTTCTTGAGCGCGTAGCCGGCGGTGGTGGCGAGGTCCTTGGAGAGGCGGATGCCGGTGTTCCCCTTGTCGTCCTCCTCCTGGAACACGCAACGGTAGTCGGCGTCCCGTGCGGCGGTGACGGTGCGCACCACACGACGGAGACGAAACCGCGCCTCACTCGGGGAGTTGGAGAGGATCATGGCCGCGGCGCCCATGCGAAAGAGGCAGTTGGGCAGCAGCATCGCACGCTCCGTGCCGACGTAGTACTGCGACGAGAGGATCTCCGTGGACACTATCAGCACGCGCGTGCCTGCCGGCGCCACCTGGAGGATTTTCCTGGCGAGGCCGACCGAGACGAGCCCAGCGCTGCACCCCATCCCCGACAGGTTCATGATCTTCACGTCGGAGCGGAGCTTGTACTTGTTGACGACCATGTCGGCAAACACCGGAACCGGCGTGAAGATGCTGCAGTTGACGATGAGCACGTCGATGTCGGCTGGCTTGATCGCGGCCGTCTTGGCGAACACGTCGTCGACGGCGGCGAAGATGACCAGCTCGGCCTCGTCCCGGGACGCCTTGAGGCTGCGGTCCGGGGGCATGTAGTGGTACGCGTCCGGCACGCATGTCTCCTCGCCGAGCCCGGAGCGCTCGAGCAGCCGCATCGCGAAGGCGACGCTCTCCTCGTCGACGAGGTACGGCATGAGGTGCGCATGCTCCAGACACGTGGCGAACGGCGTGCGGTAGCAGGGCTTGGGCCGGAAGCAGCCGTACTCCACGAGGTACACATCCCGCAGCCGCCGCATGCGCCGCATCTTCTCCAGGGCCGCCGCCAGGATCACCGCCATGAAGACGTAGACACGCGGCAAGGCGAGCATCTGCTCTAGGATCTCTTCGAGGCGAACGGGCCACGCCTTCCCAACCACGGCGGCAGCGACGGCCACCGCAAAGACCCCCAAGAAGTTGTCCACGACAAGTCGGCTCACCATCATGATGACGTGAGGTGACGAGCCCATCGCGTGTATGTGCTCTTACTCGTAGTAGGACACTAGGACTAAAACTGAACAAATGTGATGTGAGCGTGGAGAGGCCGTGGTGGGGTTTAAAAGGCGCGCGAGACGTGGGCATTTCCGGAAGCGAGGACAATTTCTATGGGTAGAAGTGTACGACTAAAATGGGGCCGGAGCAGCGGCGCAACCGGCAACTGCCAGCGAGTAGTTTAAATGCGTTGCCCAACACAGAAAAGAAAAAGAACCGGCCGGCCGTCACACAGGTCCACTTTTCTCCGAGTGACTTGCAATTTCAGGATTTACATTACATCGTCAGCTGCTTCTGCTTCCTATACGGGCTGGCTACGACGATGGTCACTAAAGAGCATCATTGTCATTCATGCATGATTGTCTCTACTAATTCACTTAAGCTATATGTAAGTCCTGAATTTTAAATTTGGGCCAGTCAATTTTTCGGCCGATGATTCTTACTCTAAGATTCGTGCTGTTTTCTTTTCTCGGCTGTTCTTTGAGCTGGGTTGGGCTATTTTTTTGACTGACTTGGTCAATCGAGTTGCTATTGGGCTGAAGCCCATTACCTGTACCCTCCAGCACATCCCTCTTTCCCTTTGTTTTTTCTCTGTTTTTCAGTTTTTATGTGTTTGTCCTGTTATTTTTTTATTTACTTTATTAGTGAAGGAAATATTCCCTAGAGGCAATAATAAAGTTGTTATTTATATTTCCTTATATCATAATAAATGTCTATTATTCATGCTAGAATTGTATTCACCGGAAACTTAGTACATGTGTGAATACATAGACAAACACAGTGTCACTAGTATGCCTCTACTTGACTAGCTCGTTGATCAAAGATGGTTGAGTTTCCTAGCCATAAACATGAGTTGTCATTTGATTAACGGGATCACATCATTAGAGAATGATGTGATTGACTTGACCCATTCCGTTAGCTTAGCATTTGATCGTTTAGTATATTGCTATTGCTTTCTTCATGACTTACTAGTAGAGTGCCCGTGCGTTGCCACGGGCTCTTGAAAAAGTTTGCAAGAGTTACATGTTAAATTTCACACATACAAACAATATAACAGAAACATAATTATTTAATAACTGAAGTCCATTTTTGTAATGTAAATTGATAACATAAAGAAAAATTAACGACATGTCCATGTAACAAACTGAGCGATGTTCCAACTAAACATCTATTACAAAACTATTCATATCTACATGATGCGCTTAAGAAATTCTTTCACAATATCCGGTAAGTTTCCTTTAGCTTCATTCCCACGATGGTTTAGCAAGTATAATAAAAACTGCTTCCTCAGTTCATACCCATCCTGCACAAACGCATACATGTAGTTAGTATGAAGGAGAAGCCCAAGGTCTTAAAACATGTAACGGACAATACTCACCGCGCAAATCGGCTTGACCAAATCTTCACCGTTGAACCAGAGCATAAAATGAAAAACAAAATAGCCAGACAAATTCCTGCAAAACTTTAAATTAACAATGTAAATAATATAGTGATAACAAAAGTAAATGTTTTTGTTATGAAATCATTACCCTTCTATACTCGTTGGAACACCGGACGAAAATAAACATTGCCATTTAGATAGATCATAATTCCAACCAGGCAGCTTTATTTCGAGTGCTTCTTTGAAATCCCTTGCAAAACCTTTTGATTTTAGTGCATGCCTCAAACTTTTCTCCTCTAACGATTGTGATGTTTGAATAGGATCCATAATATATATAGACCACATGACTCTTTGTCGATGACGTACAAGATGTATCGGCCGATGGATGCATAGGGAAGATAAATCTACAAGTGGAGCTATTAGAAACAACAATAAACCATGATAACAATCGACAAAATACTTTACTTACCTTGTTGCACGATGAGATGTCGTTGCCCATTTCAGGCCAGCTATCAAATAATGTTGCCAACGTCTGGATAGTTTCCTTCTCGCAAAATTTCTGACCTCGTGTTGACTCTAGCAGCATGGACTAAGTAAAAAAAGAAATATTGTTTCAACATGTTGATACTAATGACACATAGAATGAAGAGTTAAGATAACTTACACAAAATCGTAGATCCATGTAGTGCAGAGAAGGGTCTGTGAACAATACTCCCTCGTCACATGCCAGCATACGCACGGCTGTGTTGAAGCAGTCATTGTCCATGGTCTGCTCCATGTTAAGTATGCACTGAAGTTTCTTAAGACTTAAGCCCATTGGATCGGGTGTCGAGCTCCGGACCCATACCTTCCTATAAATTGGATGATATGAAGAACAATACTATAAATCCGCACATTAAATATTGATAAATGATACTTACTCCAAACATCCGGCATCATCGATAGACATGATGTAGTTGCAGAGGCCGGCAAGTAATTCACGTTGGTCCGTGGGTATGATAGTGACTGGGGCAGGACGTTTGTCTTTGACTACGTCAGATGGATTCTCCAGGATCTCGAGATCAGAATTAGCTAAAGTTTCTTCGTTGTCAGGTTGATGGTATATGGGATCTCCTTTTAGCTTATTCAGCTCTGAATCGAGCAAAATGACAGCTAATTTTTGTCAAAAATGTTTCATATCCGCCTACAAAATATATATAAAAACATTTTATATAATATTTTGAGATAAAATAACGAGATAATGTATAAAATGAAATACATGGGTGAACGTGTCTGACAGTCCATGTGATGTCCAGTATTCCATATAATTTAGCATAAACAGTCCACATGATGCGCTATAATATTATAAAACGATCCTTTACAACACCACACAAATAAATCAAATAAACAAACCATTGTAACAAGTGCTTACCCATCGGTTTGTATTGCCTCATGAAACTGCTCTACAACCGTCCATTTTGTAACATTCAGATCGGGCCACTTATGACCTCTGATAAAATCCGGACTATGATCTACAAGTTTTAGACGCTTCTCGAGTCCTACTAACTATTTTATATATGAGAAATATTAGGGATCAAGGCAAACAAAACATATGTTAAGATGAGTAAAAAAAATATAGTTACCGTAGTAGCAAGGTCATTGCGTTTGACCCGAGAACCAAGTGAGTCCAATACTTGAATCTCACGTTTTTTGGCATTGGCGACTGCTAGATACCAATGGTAGCCCGACATGTTAATCGGAATGAATAACTGGTGTAACATCATACAAGTCACGATCGCAATTAGATATAAATATTAATAAATCATTAATAATATGAATTAAATAAAAACAATCCATAATTATATGCATGGATAACGAGACAAAAACTAACCATATCTTGCGGTAGATAAGTATTAACATGATGCACGATGAGGTGATATTTTGATGGGTCTATGTCTCTTTCCCCGTCTTCCTTTATCTGGCCAGATACAAACGTGCTAACAATTTCTACCTTTTCATCCGCCCTGAATTTTAGATGGTCGTGAGCAAGCATGCAATATATGTAAGCATTTATCACCTGTAATCAAGATTTACATTATATTTACAATTTATGATATTATATTTTGTTCAAATTATTAATTACAAAGTTTGTGCATTTGGTCTTACACCATTATGTAAGAACATATCATCTTTCATAAGGCATTCCAAATCGTCGGTTGATAACAAGGCATCTCCAATGTCCACGAACTGGGTATTCTTGGGGGCAGACTTGATTGATTCGATGACTGTAATATCTCTAGGGGTACAAATATAGTCTGTCGAATTCATAAAAAATTGAGCCAACTTAGCAATCAAAATGAGCAAAAATTAGTTGAATACAAAAGGCAATATCACAAAAAAAAGATTGATAATGATATTAAAAAAATACCTTGTGGGAGAACATGTAAATTGGCATCCTTTTTTGGTTTGTTATGAGATATAACCTCTTCGACATTTTTATGTTGTGAATTTTCGTCCACTTTCAGCGACATCGCATCTGAACCCTCAATGTATTCTTTTCGTGCATCTCCAAAGTCCATATCCATGTCTCTTGTATTCTGAAATAAAAAAAATATAAAAATAGACCTTATGTATTATCATCTATAAGATACATACAGAGGAAGGTTAGCTATACGCACCTCTTCTCGTGATGTTTCAGCGTGGTCTGTCATCGTTGCATCAGTGCGTATGTCGGAACCCAACAATTTATATCTATGGTGAAATATAATTAATAGTTTTTACTGCATCATAAAATTATATAAAAGATATAATAAAACTGAATGTGAAACTAACACAAATGTTTTCTCAGCTAAAAAAAGCATTTGGTTTTATTAGAAAAATATGCTGCTTAAATCATTTTACTAACACAACATTTGGGGGAAAACAACAAACTATAATGTTCATATATAAGTAAGTAGGGGTCTGAAATTGCTTAAATTATTTTAAATTAATTGTATAGGCTATGGAAAATTGTCAAACAAAAAAACAAAACAAACCAACATTAACCAAGTATATTTGTTTTTTCTACTATTGTTTTAATATTTATTTTTATAAACCATGCTTAATATATATATATATATATATATATATATATATATATATACATATTTGTATATTTTGCGAGGTATGTATACTGTAAATATATATGTTATTTTGTGAGGTATAAAAATAATGAAAAAAATTCATCGCAGCACTAATAACAACTATATACCATGATGAAATATAAATGATATTTCCTACTGCATCATATAATTATATATAATATATAATAAAAATAAAAGTGAAAATAACACAACTTTTTTTATGTAAAAAAGAAACCTAATTGATATTATTAGAAATATATGTTGTTTAAATAAATGTCCTACCCCATAAAAATTCGGGAAAAACAACTAACTATAATGTTCTTACATAAGTAAGTAGTCATGTGAAAATTATTTAAATTATTTATGTAGGTTATGGAAATCTGTCCAACAAAAGAAAATAAAACATGCAAACAAACCTTCTTCAACCAAGTATATTTGTGTTTTCTATTATTTACCCCCCACTTATTTTTGTTATGATACCCTTGGTTTATTTAATAAGTATAAAAAATTTATATTTTTATGAAGCATGTATATTATTATACACTTTTATTGATTTTGCGAGGTATGTATAGTTTTTATATCTATATGCACAGTTTTTTTTGATCCACAGTATTACACAGGGCCAGATAAGGCTGGGCCAGGCCCAGCACAAGTGCATCACAGGCGACGGCCCACGTCCGCACGCGACGGCACACCTCCCCCGCGCGACGGCCCACCTCCCCAGCGCGACGGCACACCTCCCCCGCCTCCCACATAACTCATGGCCACCTACCCCGCCGCAAACCTTATCCCATTCACTCCTCACCCACTCACTTCAACGACCCCTTTCCCCTCCGCCGCCGCATCGCCGCGCGCATCCACGAGCTGGCGGCCGCGCTCCTCCGCCCGCCCTTGCCGCATCAGTCCCCTCCCCGCTCCTCTCCACTCACTCGCCAGTCGCCACATCTAACCCGCTCACCTCCCCCCGCCGCATCGTCGCCCTGGCCCTGCCGAGCCCGCAACCACCACGGCTCCTCCAGCCGACCACCGCACCAGTCCCCGGAGACTCGTGTGCGACCGATGGTGACGCACACATCCCGCAACATCGACCAGGCGCGGGTGCTGGATCTGGTCGTCGTTCGGATCCGTGGTGGTGCTGGTCTCCGGCGAGTTTCTTGCTCAGATCCGAAGCGGGGTGCCTCGATCTGCAACGCCAGAAGGTCCGGTACGCCGATCCGAACCCTTTCCTCCTCTACTTTTTCCATTTGTTGATTCCCTGACCTGATCTCCTCCTCGCTGATCTATCGAGGCGTCGTGACCCGGCCTCACAGGCAGGGCCATGGGAAGACGGCTCCCCGACGGCCAAGACACGGCCACGGTGGTGCAGCCTGTGGTCCATATCGCCGGCAAGAAGCACCACCACGAGGTCGGGTCACGGTGGTGCAACCTGTGGTCTTCATCGTCTACCACTCCGCCGTCTTCCGCATCCCCCACCACTTCCGCGTCAAGGTGAGACAAACGGCCCCTCCCCCCTCCCCCGTCCCCGCGAATGGAGTACGGTCCGTGTTTTGCTGTAATTTGTAGCTAGCTACGTGAGCGTGTACTGCTACTGTTAGCTTTAGGAGAAGAGAGAGGAAGAGGGAGATAGACAAAGGTTTGTGATAGCTATTGTGAGCGTGTACTGCTACTATTAGCTTTAGGATAAGTGCTATACACAGGACAAACTTTGGACGATACACACACGATGGTTAAATATGTATAGGAGAACAAGGATAAGCAAGGTCTGTGTGATTTTCTGTGTCTGATATAAATTGCAAGAGTGCTAATTTACATATTGTTGTAAACTTGATATTATCAAATATCTCGCTAATATAATATATATGGACATGTTTGATTATTTTTCTCCTGTATTTTCCATGCAATAGTTGTAGTTGCATGTTTGTTTCTTTTGTTGTATCATGCGGGCTTGCCTTCACATGCAATGGCTATAATTTGAATTTGCATGTTTGTTTCTTTTGTTGGTTGCAAACTGTAGCGGAGCTTCACCTCTTCTCTGAATATATTAAATATATTAAATGTTCTATGCTAACTAAAATACCCTCGTGTTACAACCCACTCTGTGCTATTTCTAATATTAGTCATTAGTGTTATTATTTGTAAACCAGATTGACACAACATTGTTTCCTAGATAGTTTGGACTATCTGGATTTTTTGTAGAGTATGCGATCATATTTAATCAATACAATTTTTTTGCTTATTGGTTAACTCCAATGATTGTATTTGATGCGCCATGAAAAAAAGTACCTATCAGAAATAGAAAAATGCAATGTTTGCAGCACTCCATATTTCTGTGGCATCTGACTGGGTCAATCACTACACTGTCATGTGTTAGGTATTGTGAAATGACCTTATCTCCACATAACCTTTCTGACATGCCACCTTACAGCACACTGCGTGCTAGAACAAAGTATTTATTATTTGAGTCTGATTGTTTATTCTAAATATTCTCAGAAGATATAGTGTGACTGGTTGCTGTCTAACTTTATTACCATCTTGTTTTGCCTGTGTATGTGCTTATAAAATAACACATGTGATGCCTAATAGGAACGTGGCGGAGCACGCCCGCGAGCTTGTCCTGTAGTGAATTATTTTGCCTGTGTAGGTGCTTATTTTCTAGCTTGTTTTGTTGAAGACTGTTAGTATTTTAAAGAACATTAATTAGCTAGCTTGGTTTGAACTTTAGACTTGTATCCTGTAGCTAGCTTGCATTTCGTTGACATCCTATCTGGTGCTTCTCCTCATCATTCAGAGAAGCGAATGAATAATGACATGCCATACACGAAGGCTATCTCCCATATTGTTGGATCTCGAGTTTATACTTATGCAATATCAGTTTCTTGTTTTTAGAAACTTAAAAATAGTGGCATACAATATTGTCTCAGAGAACAGTACAAGCTCCTGCCTTCTAGAGAGCCGATCATACCTATCTTGTTTGATTTGATGGAGGATTATGAAGGGTGCCAGTTCAAGAGATCATGTGCAAGTGAGTTTTTGATTTTCTTTACTATATCGTTCATATTTAACTGTTTATTATTATTTTATACATGGACTTATAGCTATGTTGTTTACCTTAGGAGCAGTAGTGTCTTAGAACATGTTTATAATTCAAGCAAAACTTGGCGACATGTTTCTAATTCGTGATGGTCTGCAAGCTATGATTTATGAGCCGATAGAAAGTTTAAATAGTTGTTACATTTGGCAGGCCAGAAGGTGGTTTAGAATATTTTTGTTATATTCATTGTATTACTTGCTCTATCTTGAGAATGTAGTTGGTATTGAAGTATTACATATCCATTGTGAATAGTTTTAGACTATTCCATCGAAGCATTTTGTCATCATGCAATTTCTATTAAATGTAATGACTTAATATTATGACTCTGATGATATATATCTTTAGAAGATGATTATATTTGTTTGTTTTCTGGCATTTTGAAACACTTAAGAAGTTAATTGTTTGTTTTTCTGGCTCAAATATATTAATGAGATTTCATTAAAAAGTTAGGCAGTCAACTATGGTCATAACTTAAAAAGTTAGGTGTATGCCACACTTGCGATGTCCAGAATAGACTGTTAGCCTATAATATCTGAAAGAACTGTTTGTATTCAGTTGCAGCCCACCTAATAGGACTGCTTGATTAGATCTAAAATCAATTGTATTGGCTGGCACTATCTCCAATGGTGTTCCTTTTTTGGAATTTGATGGTATGCCTGACCAAGCATGATCCTAATCTAATAACTGTTACCCTTTTACAGAATAGAAAGATCTAGAAATTTTCATACCTAGAGGACCTCGCCTGCTTGGTGCTCCTTGCTTACAGAAGGTACTCCTTCGGAATTTGTCCTCCAAGTCTGGGTATTTTGATCCTTTGGTATATGTGATGGGCGAAGGGAGAGTAAGGAGGGGGATGAGGGATGGCAGAGGAGGTTAACATATATAGGTAGGCCATTCAGGGGAAGGCTGGGTAGCAGATATCTTTCCAGTTCTACCATATATATTTATGTATGGTGCAGATATCTTTCCTTTTTTCATCAGACACACACCTCATAATAAATTAGAAAAGATGTCAGAAATCAGAACTTACTAAAATACTAAATTGTTCTATTAATTAAATAAACAACTGATCATGGCAGAGAAGTTACTGATTGCATGCCATATAACAATGAAATATCTTATTTATATATTTAAATATTGTTTCTATTTTTATTATTGTTCAGTTTGAAAAGGTAAACATGAACTTTCTATATAATTTATGTGTATTTAATCAGTTCAACGTGTACTATAAAAGTTGAATTAACAAACAAATAATCTTAAATGTTTTGTTTTTGAAAGTTGGCAATTAACAGCCTTCTGATTTTGTTGTATGCACAATCAAAACATAGATGCACCTAATGCATCATCGATCTTTTGGAAGGTCAACATCGACTGGGTACGAGCGGCCGTAGGTCACAAGGAGGCGTGGAACTGCTGCAGCCCATCTCAGACAGAGCAGACTCCAGTGAATTTGACCAGCCAGGTACATCCTCTACACGACTAAACGGTAGCAACTTGAACAAAATTTGACTTGATTAGTATAGTAGCTTAGTAGTAGTAGGTTACTGTACTCTTATTTATGTCGAACAATCACTGCACCGGATATGCAAGCCTGGGATTATATATGTGTGGGGGTCTGTGATATTGTGAGTGGTCTGACATATGTTAAGCTTGATGATATTTGCAAAAACTGTGTAAGACAAACAGACTGTTTGATTTATTAATTTCTCTTTGACGCGCGAAGCAAAATGCATCGTCGTCTTGGTTGGCTAGGATCAAATTAGCCAACCAAAATTTCATATATAAAACATTACCAGGATAGTATGTTTACTAATAAGAGCCATAGATATTATGGTTTTCCAAATAATTTATAACAAACACTATGAATTTAATTAAATTAGAAGTAAAACCTAAATTGCTTGATGGTTTCCTCATTTGAAATATTAATATTGCTAAGCTCAATCATGGTATGATCGCATTGTTTAAAAAAACCAATGGCGTTAAGCAAATTTATAAGGTCAAATGTATTTGGCTTTTGAATATCAGTCTCTTTTTTTAATCAAAATTATTATGAATATACTTCGGTGTTGTGGTGGCTCTTTGATTTCCCTGTACAAATGTCTATTTTCAGTGCAAATGTGTTCCTTGATCAACTAAACTTGGTGAAAGTACAATCTGGGGGAGCCTTGAAGCCTTCTCATGTAAGAGTATATTCAACTCAATTTTGATAAGTGAGTCCATTACATCATTCTAATAGGATCAAGTTACACTTTAATTTGCAGGCAAAGCATGCAGGAAATGATCATTGGATTTCAGTAATACTTGAACATGAGGTACATACGTTCCATCACACTATGATTTACGACAACTGCTTTTCTTTTATTGCTGATGTTGATAAGTAGGCATTGACGTGATAGTTATATATAGTTCTTATTGGCAAATATATAGTTCGTGACTTCATTGTTTTTAAGGCATCCGTAAGGACCTGCAAGCTCAAGGCGTCCAGCTTGCCTTAGGTACCTGAGTAAGGCGTCCGACTTAATCTTTAAGGCGTCAGAAGTGCTGCTAAGGCGTCCAGGTTGGCGCCTTGATCCAGATTGGACGCCTTGAGCTTGCCAGATAGGCAGGGAAGTAGTTTTAGGCGGGAAGCAGTCCCCCTTCTACCCCACCATCCTCTGCTCTTGATGATGCTGATGTTAAGTTGTTCATTGCTTGCTGTTATCAATTGTTCAA
This sequence comes from Aegilops tauschii subsp. strangulata, assembly GCF_002575655.3. NCBI lineage: Eukaryota > Viridiplantae > Streptophyta > Magnoliopsida > Poales > Poaceae > Aegilops > Aegilops tauschii. The sequence continues at coordinate 397,367,803 of NC_053037.3, forward strand.
TGCTTCCTGCTTTGCTGGTTGCTCTGCTAGCTGCTTCGCTGTATCGCAATAGAAAATTCACGACGTGCACACTAACATATCTACTATTAAAGTGGTTTTGGTTTTTTACTGTACGTACCGATCAATAACAAAAACCATTCCTCTCTCATTTTTGTTACTATATTCAGGAACACACAAAATATAATCAGCGCTTATTCGCTAGCTGGAATTGAAGGCAACGGCGAGAGAGGAAGATCAAGGACAACTTTAAAATTAAAGAATATATGCAAGGTACGTGTCGTATGACCGTCATATGTTTATTGGCTATTCTCTAGCTGGAATGTGATTATTACCGACGAAGAAAACCTCGTATAGTATAACAGTGCGTGTATGGATGGAGTTATACTATACGAGGTAGTATATGATTCGAGGCACGGAATGTCTGAAAACATCACCTGGTCTACTTTGAGTATGTTGTGAACCTGCCATGGTACAACACAAAAGTACTCTGGTTCACCTGGAGCACCAAACCTGGTCCAAACTGGTCTGGTCTACAACCGTAAAATTTAGATAGAATTAAAGATAATAGAACTAAAGATAAATAAACAACCAACATAGCTAGTGGATGCCACCATCAATCACTCTTTAAACTTTAAAAATATTTCAGAAAATGTCATCTGATCAGCACGGGCATTGAAACAGATTATTACCTAGCAAGCAACTAAACATAATAATATTTTTAGGTATTTATCGATGCAGCAGTCCTCCTTAGCCACCAATAAATCTCAACGCTGCTCTAACTTGATCTGGAATGTTATCCTTTGCTTCATTCTCCCTGACCATCAGCATCTGGACCATTAGTCGCTTCCTGAGACTTTGTGGATCCTTCAAATTAAGCATAAAAAAGTCAGAAGATATATTTAGCAAATATATGAAAGCTGTAACCTCATTACAAATGCACTTACATCAGTCCTAGGCATGTTATGAACCATGTCATTCCCGATAGTTTCATACAGATGGGCCATCTCCTGTAAAACTTTGAATCCGGAGTCCATGCTGTCACCAAAAAACACAATATTGTAATAGCTATATTAGAACACACACTAATACCTAAGACAAATTTAAAACAGTACCGCCGAGGTGAAACATGAATATTCTCTTGTTCGGGCCATTCCAGAAGTTGGTTGTTCCTATCAGGGGCCTCCTGTTGCAAGACAAAGCTCAATTCTTGCTTCACTAAAAGGGCTTCCCTATGAAGTTCAGTGTCATGGAAGTTCTCCTCAAACTGAAATAAAGCCTGGTTTGAATAATCAATAACGATAGTCCTCTCCATTTCCATTTTCACTGCTAAAAGACCGTATGACGAATCCACGTGTGCCAGTGGGAGAATATACTGCATTTGGTAGACAAAGGTAAATGGCAACAAAATAACCAAACTAATTTCTAACAATGAGAAAACTTACAATTGTAGGGGTGTGAAACACGTCGTATCTTGGAAAAGGTTCAAGCACGACATTGTTAATCAGCGCATTGGTGCGCTGTTCTTGGCTTAACCAAGTCTGCCTTAGCGCCCGTGCTTGCTCATGGAATCCCAAATTGAAAAAATGTGTCTTTCCAACAGAGCTGGTGCCTGCGCTCCTCTCCGCTGCGTCGGTAGCAATCTTACGCACGGCAATATTGAAGCACAAGGATGGACAACTCCATCTCCTCTGATGGTGTCTCGGATGATCCGTAGGCTAATCTCGATAGGGAATGGGCGGGGGCTATTAATCTAGATTGTGCTGTCAAAAGGAAGAACAAGGTTCATAACAGTCATAAATTTAAATAAACGTAAACTCAAACAATCCAACTGTGTTGGTGTCTATAACATATGACTAATTTAACGATAGTACATATCACATCAAATGACGTAAAAAAGTTTGCAATCTCTACGTAAGTTTAGTATTTTTATATTATGCACGAGCAAAAACTTAAACAGATTGCAGTGTTTTCATAGTAGTTTATCACTTGTTCAATATTGTTGGGAGTGACTGGGGTGGACTTATACGATAACTTGTATAAAAATTATACATGTAAAGGGTAGTGGACCTAGACGATGAAGTGCAAACAAGATTAGATATTTAGGGCTGTGAGAACTTACTCTAGTTGTTCTTCGTCTGAGGAAAGCATGATGAAATCGTAGACGAAGTCGACTGCGTGTCGCACTCCCCCAAAAATCGGCATTGCTTCCATTACTAGGGCAAAACGTCTGTCTTAGCACTGGAAAAGCGAGGAGGGATCAGTGGACGACGGTGAAGTCAGGACCCGTAGGATTTTATATTGAGTAGAGATGATGGCCGTAGGGAAGGTGCCCCTTAACGTTCCTTATTTGCATGTTTCCGTAAGAAAAAACTATCATAAATTAAGGCAAGATCTTTATTTTGATTGCACTCTGCAGATAAATCAGAGACATATTAAATGTTTCCTAATATATGCCTCCCTTTCCCCATAACTTTCCCAATCGAAAAATAGAAAGAAACAGGATTTACTCTTTCGCGAGCGATAGCTGCAACGCTCGATGCCCACACGGAAAGCGATCGCTGCACCCCCATAATTTAACCTGTGGGCCTTGATGTCTTTCCCTAATAAATATTAATATTAGTTTTCAAACGGTGTGGCCCGGTGGCTTTCCTCTAATAAATCTTTCCCCCTCTGGATTCAAGCGTTGGGCTCCGTGGGCATTATAAACCTTAATTTTTTGAACTGGAAAACTAATATTAACTTCCTCAAGTTGCCGAGCAAGATCGGTGGCAACAAAACCCTGGGCAAAGGTAGGGACAGCACCCGGCCATAGGTATGGGGTACCTGCCCCATATTGGACCCAAACAGCGCTAGAGCGTCTGTGACATTATTACATGCCAGAGGGTAATGTAGATGTAGATGTAGAATACATTATTCATATTGCCAAAAGGATAATTCTCAATTCGATCCCTAACAAAACTGTAGTAGCCATTTATTTGCGATATTTCAATATGCATCGGTACATAGTCAGCCGTCCAAAACCCTCAAGGCCGCTCTAATTTCATCTGGGATGCTTCTAGCGTCCATTGTTCCTAGATTGAACAACACCATTGACGTACGCACGTGTTTCATCAAGTGTCATGAGGCTGGCTTCATGGATATCTACGATAAAAATCAGTGTTATATAGTAGTGACATAGTATTAAAGAAAAAATACATTCAAAACAAATTTAAAATAGAACGCAACCCCTACCTTGTAGATAATGATGACCATCATTAATGTTAGGAGAGAAGATGAATGTGCTCTCCCTCATAGTTTGCAAGCATCGCTGCCTCTGATTTACCTGTATGTAAGTAACAACAAGCTTCTCGAACAGATTGTCAGTGCATTGCAAATGGCAGAAGTGAGGCCCAACTTGCTCTTCACGTACACGTAAGAAAATTATCTGCCGTCTACAAACAAATACAATTGTGAGTCTATCATTGCAACAATAAAATTACAAAAATAAGCATATGAAAATCTCAAATTATAAAATGGCGCTTACTGAAAGTTCATGAGGCCAATCTCGAGGGAAGGGACGCGGCGTTTATATATTGAATCCCACTTATATTCTATCTGACCAACGTATGCAAGCATAGCAACCACATCTACAAATTTGAAATCACAATGAGACTCTGAGTTTTACAGAGTAATATGCAATAACAAATTTAAAGATGATGCACCAGTGATGGTTTTGTCCCGTAGCTCAAATATTTCTCCAAACTGTGGGAAGCACGGTGGACAAATTGTCGACGGTATCTGCTGTGCCGACATCCAAACCTCGGTCGTAGAACTTAGTGTGGTGACAAAGTCCATGGCTAGGTACCAGAAATGTCCATCTGGCATTTCTGTGGGGCTGAACCCGACGCGATTGAAATCATAGGTCCTACCGATTTGTAGCATGCTGTTGAAACGGATTGCCTGGCTGTTGTACGCAATCGCTTCCATCTTTGTTCCCTAATATATTTTTATGAATCATACAAACAATGAGCAAAAAAACATGTTTATCAAAATTATATTTTGAAAATGCGGGCTATAAAGTAGATGATTAATGCCTTACATGCCGATCGAGTAGTATGCACTGAAGGTACAAGTGTCCCATGCCATTCTCTTTGATGTGAGCCTTCCACATGACCTTAGCTTCAATAATCCAGCAGTTCAGATATATGTGCTCCATTTGGACTCGATGAAAATTCAAGTTCCTGTGCGTAGAATAAAACAAAAGGATGAGGTAAAATTATTTTGCAAGGGAAGCATAAAATTAAACAGACAAGGAGCATAACATTCTAGTGGCCCAACACTAATCATGTCAAATTTATACATACTATTCTTGTTTTTCTTATTTATTTTCTTCTTATTTTTCTCCTTTTTCTACTTCATCAAATTATCTCCTCCTTCCTAGTACAAGATTTTCACCACCCTCAATTGCACATCTGGCGATTTTTTGGGGGTTGCATCTCACAATATAATGCATATATTGATTGTGTTATATTTGGACGGGGTGTTTCGGAGCCATAGAAAAAAACTGTATATCCTACGGGGTTTGATTATAGCAATGTAATATTTTGCAACGATGAAAAAAAGCTATTATGTATTTCAGACTCACTGTCCATCTGGTTTTAACTAATATACAAGATGAACAAGCCGACAAAAGATGTTTTAATTGCCAAGCCTATTACTATGTTCTAGTGTATGCCATGTGCTACATCTTTTAAGATAAAGACCAAGTGACAAAACAATGGCGATTATTTCAATAAAATAAAACATTATCTAGTGATGGCAAATAGACGTACAAAAAGATTATTATATCTTGCCTGTTCATCGGAGGGGTGATGGGTTGACTGATGACAGGAGCCGGCGGCGACGCCATCACCCTCTTAGAGGTGATCGATCCGTATGAGATTACCATGGTCTTCGTGTAGGAGATGACTTTTCCTCTATAGAAAGATGGAGGCAAATATGGTGCAGCGGGGCTTGTTTATATAAGCATAGTGGGCGGCGGGAAAACAGAATATATTTGAAAATTTGTTTTTGGCAGGCTAGGTCCCCGTGGGTGAAATATCTGTCAGATCTTTAATATTCGACAACCTATTAATAATTGTTTATTAATTAAGGAAACAGACATATCAAAATCGGTCCATGATCAACCGAATTGATTCACATCATATTTAATACATGCAAATTTGTGATTTATGATAACTTGCCTATGAAAGCGTATCTGATTTATCACATGCGTATAGAATCACAATTTGTTGCCTATGAAAGGTTGACTTTCTTCTTTATGGATATTTCTTAACCTTTCTATTTTTCACATTAAATTATTTATTTTTTCCCTTTTATATTCTGTTATTTTCCATTACCTTGATGATATCTTTAATTATGTTATAGGTAATTGCCATTGCGTAAATAATGTCTTTAATTATTTTATAGATAATTGCTACGGGACAATAGACAATTTCTTTATTTTAGTATAAATCATGTCTAACACATAATTTTACGATCCTAATATATATCAAACAATATAATTGGAATACAAATCATTCATTCGAACACAGCTTTGCAGAAGATAATATTGTTTATTATTTTCATCACAACAATCTGTATAACACAGTTTTAGGCGGGAAACAGTCTTCTGGTGGGAAACAGAGATGTTGTTGGCGCCAACAGTTTAGAGTTGTCAAAGAGAGGGAGAGAAACAACCCCCAGTACACACACACCTACTCCTCTTATCTGGCTCCTCTCCTCCAGCAGATCTGCTACCTCCTCTGCAGCAGATCCTCCTCACCTCCTCTCCAGCAGCTCCTCATCCGCTTCCTCTCCAGTAGCTCATCCTCCTCCTCTTCAGTACAGCAGGAACCAACAACAGGCAACAGCAAGGAGCCAACACCTCTCCCTCCCCCTTCTCCCCCACCATGCTCTGCCTTCTTTCTTCCATGTTAAGTTTTTCATTGCTTGCTATTTTTAGTTATTCATTGCTTCGTGCTTTGCTGGTTGCTCACTGCTTTGTGCTAGCTGCTTGGCAAGTTGCTCATTACCTCTCTTATAGTGGTTAGTGGATGCCTGGATGGATAGAATATTAATGTTGGGGAGAAGAGAAAGTACAAAGAGGATGGATCCTATTTGGGCTCTACAACCAGCAGCAAGTGCAAGATGTGTAGTGTGTATGCCTAGTTGCCTGCCAAATTCTACTTCACCCTACTGCTTAGAACTATCTAAGATGTCCGCCTTGCCTTATGCCTTACCGCTTAGGCGGTGAGGCGCCCCCCAGCGCCTTGCCTCGCCTCACCGCCTTAAAAACAATGCATGACTTTACTGTACTGATTGACGAGATATTTCGAGTTATAGTTGACATATATTGGATGGAGTTATACGATACGAGGAAGTACAGGGTGCGTCGCAAAACCTACGTTTAACATAACCATAACAAAAAAAGTATTTAAACCTTTCGGGTATATATAATCCAATGCATTATATAGTTGTTCGTATTGCCAAATAGATAATTATCAATTCGATCCCTAACAAAGCTGTAGTAGCCATTTATTTGCGACATATGAATATGCATCGGACCATATTCAGTCGTTTAAAACCCTCAAGGCCGCTCTAATTTCAGCCGGTATGTTTCCAGCTGCTTCGTTGTTTTTGATCATCAGCATCTGGACCATCAGGTTCTTTCTTAGCTGTATTGAATCCTATAAAAGATGAAAAAAATAATTTAATAATTTGCTGGAAAACAAATTGCACAACAAACCTTGTTATTGTGTACTTACGTGAGTGGTCATCCTGCCAGAATGAGTAGTACCATTCTGGTGGGCCATCTCCTGTAGTACAAGGAAAGCGGAGTCTTTGCTGTAACAAAAAAATTAACTATATTAATACTATAATTTTGTGCTTATAATGTATGTGATCAATTTAGTATATTACCGCCTGCCGTTAGAAGATATGCCGTACGGTGACCAGTCCATGAGATTGGTATCCCAACCAGGGATTCTCATCTGCAACACATCGTTGAACTCTTGCTTCAACATTGTGATTTCCTTCCTCGTTTCAGTGCTATGAAAGCTGTATGGTCCATCATAGGTGTCGATACATGGATCAATTGGGAGAACCATCCTACTTTCCATGTTAACTACAAGTAGTCCGTATGAAGAATCAACCGAAACAAATGGTAGTAGGTACTATGGTAAATAGACACATGTTAGCTCGTAATATAATAAGCAAAATAAATGACAAGAAAGAGTCTCTTACAATGTTAGAGTTGAACACATTATATTTAGGAAATGGCCGGACAACGACACTGTCGATCAGCACTGTGGTGCGTGTTTCTTGATCCATCCAAGAGTGTCTGAGAGCCCGTGCCTGAGAATGAAACTGCAAGTCGAAAAAATGTTTGTTTCCAAGCATTCTTGTACCTATAGTGCTCTCTACTTCAGCACTCGCAAGCTTACGGACTGCAAGATTGAAGCATTCGGGATGAATTTGTCCAAAAAGCAAAATTGTTTGCTGGAGCATCCGTAGGCTAATTTCAATCCGATACGGTCGTCCGCTTCTAATCCAAATTGTGCTGCCCAAAAAATGCAGACCAATCTTTACCAAAAAAACATCACATATAGTCTAACTCTTTTGTATAGTAAAGATCAGTGAAAATCATTATTTAATTAAAAACATCCTAATTCCTGTGTGATAATCTGGTAGCTAGAACAATGCTCATGACCAATCTTTTCTGTACCAAATTAACATGGCCATATGTACCATATGTAATAAATAGTAGCAGACAACTAACACTTATCAATAATAGTTATTTAACAATGTAGGGCCATTATAACCAAAAAACATATTCATTACATAGGCAAATGCCTTTGGGTTGCTACAGGGCAATAAAAAAATGAAGTGTAAAGTAATTAATCAAATATAATTAATTACATGCATATTATAACCCAACATATCTGTTTGGATATATTATTCTTCATACACTTGAACATTCGAACTGCGGGATTCATCATTGGCAGGTGAGCTTCTTATTATAAGTAAACAATTAAGGAAAAGCAACAAACCAAATTGTAGCATTGATCAAATTTTTCGTAATGGTCACTACTACACAAGTCTAGATGAATAGCTAATGAGGAAATAAATATGTTTTACCTTTACATGACTTCACACTTGGATTATAAAATTATTACTATGCAATCAGAAACCATGCATATTGAAACCAAGTAATAGGCAGAGAAATACAACTTAATTTAGTGCCTCATCGTCTTGGACATCAGTGATAGATTGAAAAATGAATTCAACGGCATCTGCTAGGGCATTCACGTTGGCCGCAGCCTCCTGAGGGGCGGGCAAAGCCTCTTGTGGTGCGACCTGAACCTCCATTGCTTCATGCACAGCCTCCATTGATGAGAGTGATTTCGGGTGGGTGTTGAATCAGGAGCTCGTCGAAGGATATATGAAGGGATCACGGCCTGATTGACAGCTGCATCTTCGAGACTTAAGTGCCTTCCAAATAATAAGACAACTTCCATTTTTTAACCCCAAATAATAAGCAAAGTTTTGATTCCACCTGATTTCCAACCCACATTAAAGTCTGACAGGATATTCTCAACTATATCCTTCCATACATGCATGTTTCCATTATTTATTTCCTAGTATAAATTATTTTCAGCTGCGTACACAAGATATTATGAATTATCTTATATGTTAGGAAAAGATGTGGTTCCATTAGAGTAGCCTAATAATAAAATTATGTTGTGCGCTCCTCTCTGTGTACAAATGAGAAACAATAGTACAGCAAATAAAGATAATAGTAGCAGAAGTACGCGCTCCCATAGATAGCACACAACATAATTTTGTCTATCTATGCGTATGCATTAGCAGCAAAGGTATTAGACACATGCCCCTCTCTGTGTATGCATTAGCAGAAGCAGCACATCAGCAGCATCTCTCGGTCACAAAAAAATAATCGCTCCATCTCTCTCTCTCTCTCTCAACGCCTGAGGGCTGGTTCATCTTGCGAAACACGAAAAAATAAGTACTCTGGTTGCTGCTGCTCTTCGGCATCACAATTTTGCGCCTGGGTAAAACTGCTCTGGACGTTGGGCCTTTCTCACACACGCACGCTCTCTCTCCCATACGGAGCAGCAGAAGCCAGCAAGCCCACGCCAAGGAGAACACACTGGTAATGAGGTGACTATTGGAGGTAGCAAGAGCATCCCAAAATTATTTTGACGTAAGATAGGAGAGGGAACCTTTTGTCTTTTATAGTTAGTGTAGATCATGTTTGCGAGTAAGCACGTGTATCGCTGCTGCCATTATTAAAAGATGTCATGGGGCTGAGAGCAAACATGCAACTTGGAATTAGCATGTTTGCTGGGATAAATAAAAGATAACTAAAAATCACATTGTCATCAAGCATAAGTAAGAGAAAACAAGCAAATTAAAAACCCTTTATTATTTGAATCCAACCGATTACATTGATAAATGCTCATAAGGAGCAATGCAACAACTAACATGCTAAGAAATATAAATAAAAATGTAGACCCCCTCATGCTTGGTCATTTGAAGGTGGTGGTGGCTTCTTGTCGCATGCTTGGATATGCTTCACGACCAGCTCCGTCAACTGATTCATTTGGTTAATCAAAGTCTACACCAACATGCTAGTATGCTGCTGTGCCTGCAGAATATCATAGTTGCTGGTACCCCAACCATCTTTCCTCTGTGCGTTTGACCCCGTGTCACGCTGGATATCCCAGCCTGAGGGGACATGTGCACGAGGGATGTGATGCACCTCACGACGTCGGATTAGGTTATCAAAGTGGTTTGTGGAGAGAGTGGTTGGGAACTGAATAGGCAGATTATGATCATGCATCTTTAGTTTCTTACACTTTCGTGATGATCCCTCACCAAGACCACGATCTCGGTGCAGTTCTTCATCTTCAAGTTGACCTAGATCATCAGGGTGAAGCTGAGTCGTGTCTTCTTGATCTTGATGGTTATCCTCAGAACTATTGGATGACGACATGTCAAAGAGAATGGAGTGGCAAGGGTGGAGCGTATAGGTTTGGGTGGTGCAAGGGTGGAGCATTCTGGTTTGGGTGGTGCAAGGGTCTAGCAATTTATAGATGTTTATAAGCAAACGCAGATTAGAAAATCCTTCTATGAAGCAACCAAAATGATCACAATCATAAAATACAATATTTTAGAATCAGATTTATGATTCGGCGTGATCAACCCAGCAGTAGTTTACTATGAAAAACAATGAACATGCCATTAAATAAACTAACACTACCAATTTTAATGTCACCAACCCATTTGGAGAGATAAAGGAAACACATTTAAGACTGATGATACACGTTGTGATTTGATGATCACTTGCCGTAATATACAATTTGTTTCTAGATATTATATGGGGGATTTCGTCATTAAATAAACTAACTTGCCGTCATCAAACCGTTTTTATAAGGATATTTACTAAGTCTGCCGAAATTAAAATTAAGTTATTTCCTTTTACGGTTTTATTAAGTTATTTTCCATTTATAGTCAATATTTTTCTTTGAACATTTTTTTATGAACATCATTTTTTGCAATAAGTATCGTCAAGCACATTAATTTGAGCACGAATATAATAACTATGAACATGCGGGACAAATATTAGACACTCATACAGCTGATGGCAGTAAAAATAGTGTGAAATACATGTATGCTTTCAGCATTTTCATGACCACGTATGCTTCATCTCCTCATGAAAACTGAACAGCGTTTAACACTGATTGGAGCAAACCAAAACTTAGACACTCATAAAGCTCAAGGGAGTAAAAGAATTACAAATACATAACTATATATACTAACAGCAAGCCTTGATAGCTATAAATGTACATGAAAACTGAACAGCATTTAAAACTGGGTGGAACAAAACATAAAGCTCAAGGCAGTAAAACAACATGTATGATTTTAGCCTTTTCATGAGCATGTAAACAAATGTATCACACACGCTGAAATTCAATGTATCAAATGTAACCTGCATGCTAAATGATGACATGACATGCATGCTCCAGGTTTTAATCAAACTGTACAAAGTAAATTTAACATGTTGCGGGTCTATATGAAGCCAAACATTATTTCTGAATCTCAGATTACACATAACACGGTACGCTGTGTGACATGTACATTGCCAGATTACACATAACACAGTATAAATTTATTGAAATGCAGTTATTACTTGAACTGATTGGTGTATACCTCCAACAACCAAGATACCAAATGAAAAGATATGTCATAGAACCAAATTACAGCAATTCTTGACCATCGGAAGAGTAAATTGCATATATAAATCCAGCAGGTCTATTAAGACTAGACTTCAGCCTGTAAGTACTTCCTTGTAGACGATGTTCTTCATTGAGGTCAGCAAGGACACGGTCGGTCTTTTATGCTTCTTCGGATTGTTATGTTGCTTGTTGGACTTCTCCTTTGGCTTCTCCTTCTGAATGAGTATTGTTATGTTTCTCTTCGCGGTGGCTCGAGACAAAGCAACATAGAGTTGACCATGAGAGAACACCGGATTAGGTAGATACACACCAACAATGGGGATGGTCTGCCCTTGAGCCTTGTTAATCATCATAGCAAAGCTAAGCCTTATAGGAAATTGCTTCCTCTTAAACTTGAATGGAAACATGTCGTTGTCAGATGGGCACAGAGGTACTCGAGGAAGGAAGACCCTCCTACCAGCGTGTTGTCCAATCACGATTTCTGCATCAATGGTGTTCCTCTCAAAACCTCTAACAACAAGCCTAGTCCCGTTACATAGCCCATTAGCTGGATCAATGTTCCTTAGAAGTATCACCGGGCAGTTCAGCTTTAGTTTGAGTGCATGCGGAGGAAGACCATTGGGAGTCAATCCGTTCAGAAACTCAGGAGCGTAGTAGCCATATGGGTCGTCCTCCGCACTGTCAAAGCTATGGTAGATTACTTCATCTCTGTGGAAACGCTCTATCATGCGGATGTTTATCTTGTCGACGTTGTCATTTGTCGTGGAAAGGATTGCGCGAGATGTCATGTAACTCGAATCTGCCATGTTGTCATCTAGACTCGGAAACACGTGGTCAATCAGCTTCTCCAGGTCGTCAACCTCGCCTATAGACGGCAGACAAATATCATCAAGGAGTAGTATGTTGCCTTGATCGTCGGCTTCCTCTGTGCCATTACCGACCCTGAGCAAGTAATCTGTAAACCACGTGTCATTATGAGCCCTCATGTTGGTGATGAGCCGAAGCTGCCGCATACTCTTCCATAGATGAGAACTTCGGAGGCTTGCATCAATTATCTGGCCCCGTGACCCCCTTCTGACGACCGGAAGCACCTGCCTAAAGTCCCCGCCAAAAACAACAGTCTTTCCTCCAAAGGGTCGGTCGCGTATTCCCATGATGTCACGCATGCTATTGTCTAATGCCTCAACCGCTTGTCGCTTAGTCATGCTGGCCTCGTCCCATAGTATCAATGAGGCCATCCTTAGCAGCTTGGCGGTCCCACTCTGCTTGGTGAAGCTGCACGAGGCTCCATCATCGCAACTCAGTGGGATTTTGAACCTCGAGTGGGCAGTCCTGCCGCCAGGCATGATAGAAGTAGCGACGCCCGACGTCGCGGTAGCGATAACAATCTTTCCCTCGCGCCTCACCTTGGCGAGCATCGCCCTGTAGAGGAAGGTCTTCCCCGTACCTCCAGGGCCATCAACGAAGAATATACCCCCATCACCGCATTCAACAGCCGCTAGTATCTCGTCGTATGCAGCCCTTTGCTCAAAATTCAGGGAAGATGACAATTTAGTGTCACTTTCGTCAAACTCAACAGTTGATTCCTCGATGATCTCTCTGGCCTCGCCCTCGGTTGGGTCAAATGCATCATTGATCGTTGGAAGAGCAAAATCAATAATGTCTTTACCCATAGACTGCAACATACCCCTAATGTCAAGCAACACCATCTGCTCCACCTCGTTCGGGGACGTGCGTGTCCGACGGTAGTCATCGGACATAGGCTCGAGGTGTCTATCCCATAAACCGCGCACGTCGCCTGGCTCGCAGTGCACCAAGATTGTTGCAAAGAGCCTCCTAAGAGAACATGGCATAGCCCACTGCTCCGCCTCAGTAAGACAGTCGTCGAGCGTGTTGTCTGCCTCGATGAGTCCCAACCTTTCACCGGCCTCTCTAAAGCTCCCACATACCACGCCGTCGACGGTGAGCAAGTCCTCAAATGATGTTTTCCCCGGAACATGGTTCAACAACACACAAAGGTAGTATCGCTCCCCCTCGGCAGGATTGGCAGACACGATACGACCTATTTGAAAACGCTCCACCCGCCTCTTCCAGAACTTCTTTTTCTTCTCCCACGTGAAGCTTCCGGGGAAATCCTTGTACAATATATGCCTTGCCCAAGGGTGTTTTTCGTTTGCCTTGAAATACTCCGTTAACATGGATTTTGAAGCATTCTCGGAGGATACAACATTCTTCAAGTCAGCCTGTGCATTGAATGCAACCCTGTGCATATTCGGGAGATGAAGAGGCAACTACAAGACAAGCGGGTAATTGGCACACAGTGGGAAGCCAAATATCCTCCACATAGCCTCCGGAGGGGTGACCCATCTTGCGTCAACGTATCTCTTGATCTCATCAATGTTACCATCAGCGTCTGGCTAGTCGATGCTGAAAGAAGCCTTATCATGGCCCTTATAAATGTACTTATAAATGTATTTTACAGCCTTTATGCTAGAGCAGACCTCGACGTTGATGTGGCAATTTTAAACATCCGCAGAAGGTAAGGGTTATATGGCACAACCCATCGGTTGTCCAACATTTTCCCTCGAACCTTAGCGCGTCTACCATCGTCTCTGCCGATAAACTGGGTATGAGTCTTTGCCTTGTAGCGTGTTCTCATTGAACGGCCGCGGGTATCTGCACTTGCATTCATTATCTTGCATGCAAACATTCTTCGGGTTGAGAGCACCGCATGGTCCGTGCATCATATGTTTTACCACCATTGCATACAATTCCGGATACTTCTGCTTGTCTGGGAGCTCTGCGGAAATGAGTCGGTCATACTGCCCTGGGACAAGAAGCTTATACGTTGAATCCATGATCAACAAAAAATGTGCGTGGGGGAGGCCTCTCTTCTGGAACTCGACTACGTAAACATAAGCAACAACAACACCCAGGACCATCTTCTTGAGCAACATATCTTTCATAGCCTCTAGTTTGCCATAGAACACGCGAGCCACAATATCAGGTCGGTCTTGCGCCGTCTGTCCAGGAAGCAACTCATTTGTTATCTCTTCCCATTTAGGGTTGCAAGTCATGGTCAAGAAGATGTCAGGCTTCCCATATGTATGGACAATTGCCATGGCATCCATATGTCTCTTCTTCATGTCGCGGTCGCCACCAGGGTAAGTTCTAGGGAGCACTATTCTTACCCCAACAGCGCTTGCTCGCGTCTCCCCCGATGTGATCGCATCAACAACTCCTTTATACAAATCGGCACGGATCTGCGTCTGGTTCTTCCTGTACCACCTCAACCGACAGCTCTCAATCTTGATGTACATGTCAACCGCCCATTGCTGCAGTAGGCGTGCTCCATAGAGTATTGGATTGAAGATCGCAGGCTGTGTTTGCAGCATGTAAGAGTAGTAGTCTCTAACGGAGACGCATAACCTGCTATTCCCCTCTGCACATGTTTGAGTACCATCGCGTGAGCATTATTTTTAAAAACAAGAAATTATTTGTAACAAAATGGGACACAAACGACATACCTGCATCATCCTCATCATCATGACACAAACGAGGATTTTGTACAACCTCCCAAGAAACATTACGTTTGGGTAGCTTCGGATGCCAACCTAGCTCCCCCATTGGATAGAATAATGGATAAGACAACGGGTCATATGCCCCTGAGGTCACACGTATACTATGCCTTTCGTTGTTGTTACCACAAAGTGTTATCCTGCGGTCAAACCTTTTTGCTAGGTCAGTGCCTTCAACCCAAATTGCAGCGACCTCAGATGACACCGGTCTATTATATCTTCTTTGGTCAAGCCTCTTATCGATGTTTAGGTCTATCCTATAATCATCGAGGTTGTCCTTGTGTGCACCCAAACTCCTAAATTGCTGGGAGTATGGGTTTTCTTTGAGTATGTCTACTAACCTCTTCACGACATCCTGCTCTAATTGCTTGGTGGCCGCCTTACGATGATTTAGGTTAGGGTCGTCGTCATAGAAGTACAACTGCAGATGTTCTGGACGGGAGCTAGGCCCGAACGAATGGACATTGTGGTAGATGGTGCCGTGTGCTCGGAATGTGTACACCCCAGACTTCATGTTCGTGTAGTTTTCATCAAGGCTGACACCAAGGGTTGTGAAGGCGAAATGCCCGTTGAAGAACCGTATGTTCTCCCGAAAATGTCTAGAATCTGCATCCATGCTGGACCATAGCCTCATAAGCTCTGGGATTGGTTCCGGCTGCTTAAGCTGGATCTGGCCATTGCGACAGCAGAAGCCGTCAGTCTCAGACTCAAACTTTCTGGCCTTGCAGTGTTTGCAATTTTCGTTGAGTTTCAGGATGTGAGTGCTGTCTGGAATGTTTGAGTAGACAGTGTCAAATGGATCAATCTCGCTAGGTTTAGAGCTAGACATGCTCGCTTCCTCGTCATCATCCAATATGTCATTATCGGATCCTACGGGCATTTGTTGAAAAATCACGTACAAAACAATAACAAAAAATAAATGACACAACAATAAAGCTCCACAGTGTCATAGTGTAGAGTTGGCAATACCTTCGTTGCAAAACATGTAGTACTCCTCATCAATCAAGTCGTGTGCTTCCTGCTCATCGCCCATGGTGCCGCTTTGGAATACATCGATGTCTTCTGCATTGTCGTCGTACAGAATGCGACAACAGACAAGATCATGTTAGAACGACATGCTGAGAATGAGCATAAGAATCTGACAATCGCAATTTCATACCATCAGCATCGGCAGAGTATCTCGGCATGTTCGTCCCCGGATCGCCATCAGATGAATCATCTTTTGCGGCCCGAGAGACGGGTGATGCGCAGCTTGGGGAAATGGGACATTCAGAGGTTGAGTTTGCTAGGTCTATAAGGGGGATTGCGATGCATTCTTTGCACGGTGTTTTTTCCTTCTTTCATAATTGGCCTTCCTCTGTGCACTTGACTCCCCCTTCTCAATCATCGACATTCTTTTGCGGCGCTGCACGCGCTTCTCGCGTATTTTTTCATTCTTTGTTTCTCTGACCTCCACCGTTAATTCGTCACTTTTCTTCTGATGGCATGCTTTGCTACTTGCGTTTTTCACCTCCCTTTGCTCGTTTGTTCAATTACGTTTCCGCTCATTGTCACTTTGCCTCCTAGCTAGAACAGTGTCCTGAATGACAGACGCGTGTAAAGTTGAAGGGGGACATGTTGCTCCCTCTTTCATTAATTCTGTAACGCTAGGGCTATTCAGGTTGTCTGGATCAATAATATTTTCAAAACATAGTTAGAACAGTTTGATTTATCGGCGCCGGAGGAGTGCCATCTAGAATAGTAGGGCCTGATGACGAAACGGATATTGAACGTAAGCGTATACCTGAAGTACCAGATGGACGTTTGTTTTGATCTTTGATACGCTTATCCTTGTTCCTCCAATAAGCAGCCCGCCGCAGGGCGTTTCTATGGTCTCTCTTGCGTTCTTCTTCTGTTTTTTCCTTTGTTTCTTGTGTGTCATTCAAAATCACATCTGGATCCATTACACACATTCCCGAAAATTAGAGATCATACCACTAAGATGCAAGCAATTGCTGTTTTAGTAGGAAAAAAATTGATCACCTTGTAGCTCGTTGTCATTAACGATCCCAGATGAGACCGTAGTTGTATCAGGAAATGTTGACGCATCATGCGAGAATGATGTATAGTTAGAGCTAGTGGGGTTGCCTGGTGAACCAAAGTTGTCCAGACATATTAATGCTTAATTATTAAGACGGTTCTGACCATAATGGTTAAATCATTATAAGCTCACCTGATAAATGAAGGGTCTGTGCATGTTCAACTTGGACATTATATTGTTTCTTCCGCCGATAGGAAGCCCTCCTCAGGGCGTTTCTATGGTCTCTCTTGCGTTCTTCTTCCATTTTTTGCTCTGTTTCTGGGGTGTCATTCAAGATTACATTCAAATCTTTGGTCATTCAGAACATTCCCGAATATTAGAGAATAAAATAGATACATGCAAGCAATTGCTGTATGAGTAGGCACAATATGATTACCTTGAAGCTCGTTGTCATAGATGAGTCCAGATGAGACCGTATTTGAACCAGGAAATGTTTTAGAGCTGGTTGGGTTGTCTGGTGAACCATAGTTGACCAAACATATTAATGCTTATTGGTTAAGACGGTACCGACTATAATGTTTAAAACATTTTAAACCCTACCTGATAAAAGAAGGGTCCGTGCATTTTCATCTCGGACATTAGGTTGTTTTTTCCGCCGATATGAAGCCCTTCTCAGTGTGTTTCTATGGCCTCTCTTGCGTTCTTCTTCCGTTTTATGCTCTGTTTCTTGGGTGTCATACAGGATTACATTTGCATCTGGTGTCAATCAGGGCAAACCCTAAAATTAGAGAATATAACAGAAACATGCCAGCCATTGTTGAATGAGTAGGCAAAATATGATTACCTTGTATTTCATTTTCATTAATGAGACCAGATGTGACCGTAGTTGTAGCAGGAAATGTTGACGCATCATGCGAGAATGTTGTATAGTTAGAGCTAGTTGGGTTGTCTTGTGAACCAAAGTTGTCCAAACATATGTCAGCTTAATGGTTTTGACGGTACCGACTATCATGGTTAAAACACTTTAAGCTTGCCTGATGAATGAAGGGCATGTGCATTTTCATCTCGGACATTAGGTTGTTTTTTCCGCCGACAGGAAGCCCTTTCCAGGGCGTTTCTTTGGTCTATTTTGCAAAAATATTCTGTCATTCGTATTTTCTTTGGTGTCATTAACGTCACATAATCATGACATTCATGTCATTATCTCTAAAGCTAAATGAGAAAACACAACTTGACATCTAATGACCATGTGGATGGTGAGATAATATTACCTTCTTTATCTCTCACACAAAGGACACCCGATGTGACCGTAGCTTCATGAGGGTATGTTGCATCATTAGGCGAGACTGATGTATAGTCTGAGCTAGCTGAATTATATGATTCAACAAGCTTGGTCAGTACTTATTTAAAGTGCGTAATAAGTGACTACCTTCGTGCAAACACAACACATACGGGACGTGGATCAATTTACCAACCATGATAATATCGTGTGGGTTTATTTATCTCCCTATCTTCGAGAACATTTGTGATATCACATAGAGATTGGCGACGGGATGACTTCCCATTGACTTGTTGGTTATCCAAACCATCTGACTTGTTATTGCGATAAGCCGCCCGCCTACGAGCGTTGATAAGATCCCTATGATCTAATAAGCAACATAGTATGAGCATCATATCATCTCTAATCAGGGATATAGGTTAATACAACGAATCATCTGCATACTATACGTATGCACATCAAACTAAGAGCAGCCATCAACCTCACCAGATTTTGCAAGTACCGGCTGATTCTCATCTTGTAAGCTGACAATATCCTCATTTTTTTTCTTCCGATAAGCTGCACACTTCCTTGCATTGTACTGCTCCCTTGCTTCCTCAGCGTATTTTTTGCATTCATTATTTAGAGAAACAGTTTCAAGCTGTTCGGAAGCTGTGTCGTCTGCATCATGTTATAAGTACAAATCAAAAAACAAATAAAACACACTGAACCACAACCGAATATGCCGGCTGGGAAGGTGGATATCATGCCTATCGATACCTTCAGTATCATCTCGTAGCTGCATCTTATGAATAGCATGATCGAGTGTTAGATTAGCCGTAGCCGCAAATGTTTGACCATCAGCATGGTATCCAGGCCTTACCCATTCTGATCCATCTGTAGAGTTCTAGTCAGCATGAATACAAAACCAATGTTTGCCTGGTATGCAGGCAAACAACAAATACATCTTCAATCAATCATGTACCTGTTTCCGTCGTGTAAATTGGGTCAACATTTGCAGCTACGGTTACGATGCTTGGATTATATTCTTTCAGATTTGTCTCGCTCGTAGGGGCTGCAACACATTAAGCATGGTCCATGTCATTGTCAGATATGCACGTCAGGCAATACCTCACAGTAATTTTCACACAGTTATATACCGGGTTCTGTCGCGCAAATAGCTTCATCTTTTTCATCAACGGGTATCAAGGTTGCATTGTATTCTTCAACATTTTTACCGCTCGCCTGACCTGCAACACATTATGCAAAAAGATTGTTACTGTCAGAAATGCAAGTATTCCTGGTGCAGTGCTTAATACCTGTAGCTACGTCCTCTTCTTGTTGATGTTCACCGGCTTTGCTTTTTGCATTACCCATTCGCAAATGGAATGACCGTTACCTCCGACTTGTGTCTGGCTGTGGTGTTCTTGAGGCCTGGAACATACATAAAAGAAACCTGAATCGGATGGAGATAGCAGATGCAAGATGAAAGCAAGAGAGATGGCGCAGATGATGGTAATTTACTTGAAGGCATTCACAGTTTATCATTCAGTTCCTAGACACGGTTTTATCTTGAACTTTAAGCACAATTGCTTATGCACATTCTCATATGCAGGGTGCTTTATCATATTCTTGCCAGCCACAATCGTTGTTCATTGAAAGCAATATAATTCTGGTAATCAATTGCTACATTTAAGTTTTATCACAGATTATCATACAGTTCCTTTACACTGTTTTATCATAAACTTTAAGCATAATTGCTTATGCACCATCTCATCTGTAGGGTGCTTTCTCATAATCTTGTCAGCCACAAATCATTGTTCATTGTAACAATATAATTCTGGTAATGAATAGCTCCCTTGAAATTTCTGGTTGACACTATAGCTATTCTCTCTGTACGGTTGTGGATGAAAAATGCATAACGATTTGTGACCTGCACTGAACCTTACTTGCTGCTATTTTAATTTGCAGTTTTGTCAGAGTTATCTTTTGGATGGCTGGTAGATTGCAAGATCTACAAATCTCTAATCATGTATCATTGATGGCTGGTAATGAATTGCTCCCTTGTAATTAATCATGCTAGACAAATCAATTGCTCCATTTAAGTTGCTTATGCACCATCTCATGTGTAGGGTGCTTTCTCATATACTTGTCAGCCACAAATCGTTGTTCATTAATGCATCGTCCTGTGGTGCCTGTGATGCCTGTAATGTATGTGATGGCTGTACATTCTTATCTGTGGTGCCTGTGATGGCTGTAGATTTCATGGGGTGTGTGTATGAAATGCGATGGATGTAAATTTCAGATTCGACCTAAATTCTATGATACCTGGAAGAGAGGGATAGCCGGCGGCGGATCTGTGATACCTAGAGTGAGTGTATCTGGTGGCGGATCCTGGACGCCTTCGGCGGTGGCTCGTGAAAGGGATAGCCGGCGCCACGTCCTGGACGTCTCCGGCGACGGGTCCTGAAAGGGATCGGCGCCGGATCCTGGAAGCGCTCAGCGGAGGGTCCTGCACGGGACCAGCGCCGAATCAAATGGAGTCCGGCGGTTTTGATGTGCGAGTTACGCGCCGGCGGTTTTGATGTGCCAGGGCGGCGGTGCATGGATGGATCGGTGGCGGTGAAGGACCGAAGGGCGGCGACGGGCGAAGGAGGGCAGTGTCGGGAGACTGTTCCTCGCAAGAGGAACACGAGACCTCGCTCGAGGGCACGAGACCTCTCTCGAGGACGCACAGTCGGGCGTTTTTTTTCGCTGGTCAATTTTCGCCGATTTGTGCTCGGTGGTTTATTTTCGATCGTCTCAGTTAATTACGACGGGAGGTTGGGCGTGTGCGGGACTCGATCGCGGGGTTTTCATTGGTTTTTCGCGGCTGAGCGGGAGGTGGGAGCAAGTACCAAAGAAGTACCAAAAAAGACCATATTAGGTGGGACGAAAATAAAACCCGGAACACGGACTACCAACTGAGACATTAGGAGTAGAGATACATGTTCCTATGACTATGAGATTGTGCAACTCCCGAATACCGGAGGAACACTTTGTGTGCTACCAAACGTCACAACGTAGCTGGGTGATTATAAAGGTGCTCTACAGGTGTCTCCGATGGCACTTGTTGAGTTGGCATAGATCGAGATTAGGATTTGTCACTCCGATTGTCGGAGAGGTATCTCTGGGTCCTCTCGGTAATGCACATCACTATAAGCCTTGCAAGCAATGCAACTAATGAGTTAGTTGCGGGATGATGCATTACGGAATGAGTAAAGAGACTTGCCGGTAACGAGATTGAGCTAGCTATTGAGATACCGACGATCGAATCTCGGGCAAGTAACATACCGATGACAAAGGGAACAACGTATGCTGTTATGCGGTTTGACCGATAAAGATCTTCGTAGAATATGTGGGAGCCAATATGAGCATCCAGGTTCCGCTATTGGTTATTGACCGGAGACGTGTCTCGGTCATGTCTACATAGTTCTCGAACCCGTAGGGTCCGCACGCTTAAAGTTCTGTGACGATCGGTATTATGAGTTTATGTGATTTGATGTACCAAAGGTAGTTCGGAGTCCCGGATGAGATCTGGGACATGACAAGGAGTCTCGAAATGGTCGAGACGTAAAGATCAATATGTTGGACGACTATATTCGGACATCGGAAAGGTTCCGAGTGATTCGGGTATTTTTTGGGGTAACGGGGAGTTACGGGAATACGAGGAAGAAGTAATGGGCCTCATAGGCCAAGTAGTGGAAGAGAGGAGGCAGAGCGCGCACCCCCCTAGCCCAAACCGAATTGGACTAGGGGGCCGGCCCCCTTTTCCTCCTTTTCCTCCCTCTCCTTCCTTCTCCCTCTCCTCCTTCCTTTCCTCCTCCTAGTCCTACTCCTACTAGGAGGAGGACTCCTCCTCCTGGCGCGCCCTATAGGGCCGGCCGGCCTCCCCCTTGCTCCTTTATATACGGGGGCAGGGGGGCACCCTAGGACACATAAATTGATCATTGATCTCTCCCAGTCGTGTGCGGTGCCCCCCTCCATCATAATCCACCTCGGTCATATCGTAGCGGTGCTTAGGCGAAGCCCTGCGACGGTAGCTTCATCAACATCGTCACCACGCCGTCGTGCTGACGAAACTCTCCCTTGAGCTCTACTGGATCGTGAGTTCGCGGGACGTCACCGAGCTGAATGTGTGCTGAAACGGAGGTGCCGTACGTTCGGTACTGAGGATCGGTCGATCGTGAAGACGTACAACTACATCAACCGCGTTGCCATAACGCTTCCGCTTAACGGTCTACGAGGGTATGTGGACGACACTCTCCCCTCTCGTTGCTATGCATCACCATGATCTTGCGTGTGCGTAGGAAAATTTTGAAATTATTACGTTCCCCAACAATTAGTTGGTTTTATTTCCTTTTCCTTTGTAGGTATTTATGGAATGTTGTGTGTGTAAATGTATACACAATCTATGTATGTGCAAAAATTACACTATTATATGACTGTTGTTTACATAGTACAAAAGTACTATTTCAGTGCAAAGTTGCGTGTAAGTTTTTTTTCCTTTTCTTACTATCTTTATTCTTAAAGAGTAATACCAATGGCACTAGTCATTGTTCCATATACAATTTTATTATTTTGATTTTTTTATCATTTCATTTTTTTTCTTTTTAAGGGTAATACCAATGCCACTAATTCATTCCTTTTCTTAGGATTATTTTTTCCAAATTTCAACTATTATATGCTTATTCTTGCCTATTTCTTGAAAAACGTGATTTTTGTGTAGATTGTGTGTAAATTTTGTCATTCTTTGTTTTAGATTTGTTTTCGTTTTCTTTCGGGTCATACCTCACCAATTCATTCTTCATTTGAAAATCTCATTATTTTGATTTTGCTTCAGTTGTTATTTTATTTTATTTCTTCTTAAAGCGTAATAGCAATATCACTAATTCATTTTTTCTTGTAAAACTTCATTATTTTATTTTTGGTTTTGTTATTATTTTACTTATTTCTTCTTTCAGACAAAAATCAATGCCATAATTCATTCCTTCTTGTGATTTTTTTTTTGCGAAAATGCCACTTTCATATGCTTATTCTTGCACATTATAGAAAAATGCAATTTTTTGTATATTGTGTGCAATTGTTTCATTTGTTTTATTTTTTATTTTCTCTCTTCTAAAGGGCAATACAATGTCACTAATTCATTCTTCCTTTTAAAACTTCATTTAGTGGGAATGGATATCCTGTCGTCGTAGTTTTTTGATTTTGTTGATCTGTGGCAACGCACGCGCATTCAGCTAGTATACAATAGAGTCACTACTTTGATGAAAAGGAGGTTATGGAACGAGAATGGCGAAAGGCCGGACGAGCTCGCGTGCTCCTGGTTTGGCGACCAATGGTACAGCGGCACGTGTGGTCGGCATTTAGTGGGAATGGATATCCTGTCGCGTATACAACCAATATAAAAAAGCGCATACAGATGTGGGGTCGTATGGCTGCATGGACGGAAGACGGCAGTCGGCAGCGGCAGAGCGACGTCTGTGGAAATGTGCCGAACGTACAGGATGGGTGAAGGATCGTGTGCCGGTGTTTGTTGAGACAAAAACAAATGGACACAAAGAAAGAAAGAAAAAACAAATGGATAAAGATCTTACACCTGCAGCTCGGCTCCACCGAGATGAGCACCTATTCCTCCCGAAAACGCTATTCACTGATCATCTGTTCATCTGTTTCTAGCCATGGCGATTGCGGAGGCGGCGGCGGCGGCCGGTGGGTAATGGATGTGAGTTCTTATCAGATCCAATCAATAGGTACGGTCGTGACCCTAGATTCAATTCTATCAGAAGTTACTCTTCGGGTGTATCTCCAGATCACTTGGCACACTTGCAGAAAGACCGTACTTCAGTTAACTCCTTACGATGATGGTGTGGCGAAGAGCAGGAAATGTAATGGTGCGTCAAGAGCAGCGGCTGGTGGCGAAGGCAGGACAAGCAAGCGTACGCGCTTCTGCAGTCTTTTGCCGTCAGCCAGGTCACAAGAGCACGACCTGTCCGGAGCGTGGCGACCTCCCTTAGGTGTTCAAACTGTGGAGTAAGCGGGCATCGGAAGAACACCTGCAGCAATCTTATAGTTGTCCTGCATGCTGTGAACAATTGTAACCTGGATGGAGTACCTCTCCTCGCTTAAGTCATGTCACCTGTTAATCGCAACTGTTTTCTTGTGTGGTGAGGGCTCAGTAGCCATGAATATGTCCGAATTGTTGTAATAATGCAGTTTCGTTTAACATGAATTGCACATTTAAATTTGGTAGTGTAAACGCAGAGACATCTTTCATTGGGTAGCGTTTAGCACGGGAGCAACAGTTAAAACTGGTAGAGCGTGAGTGCTGGAATAATCCAAGTGTGAGAGTTGGAATGACCCAAGAAGAAGTAATGTATTCGTGGCGCGTGAGATTGGTACGGTGCAAACTTGTAATCAAACGTTTTGCCGTCATGGAGATATTGGCTTTCGGGACGAGGATCCTCTGCCGGCTTTCGAGGGGGATTCAGTTAGCCACTTCTGGTATGCTGGACAGGGTTATTGGTTGCATTTCTTCTGAATTTCCAGACCACATCCGGTACGTGGTAACGGTGCATGCTCCGCCTGCTGCGTGACATGTCTCGCGTGAGGACTGACGTACACCGTGAGCAGCTAAAACGCCAGTTCGATTTTTAACGAGATGGGAGCCAGGACGAGACCACACGACCTGCAGTCTTTATATAAGCCGCAACCCAGGAAAGCCGGTCCGTCGGTGCATTACAGTACAGGATGTCGTGACCGTGAAGTATCGAACGGGCGTCCGGTTAATATGTGGGTCCGCGGGAGTATTGTGTATGTCGCTAGGCAAACTATGTCGTCCAAAATACGTACGGGCCCGGATCCCCGTGTGAACGGGCGAACAATGATTTCGGGAGCGGGCGAGCTCGTCCACTCCTACAAATTTCCGGTTATGGAACATCATATAAGAGTACTTATTTGGTAATTATTCCATGGACGGGGCTAGCGAGCGCCCAGGCGCTTATTTGCGAGATCCAGCGCTTTTACTATATATGAAAAATGCAACCGGTTCGTCCATATACGTTTTTAAAAAAGGAAACAACCTGGTCCCTGCCACTACCTTTTCCATGCCCACATGACCATGCTATTTTACACAAATAAATCAGCCCAGATCTTTGTCTCCACGTGCATTTATTTGGGGCTCAAAACATGTTAAAAGCCGTAACTTTTGATTCAAGCGTCAAAATTCAGTTCCGTTTTCACCGTTGGGTTTCTCACGACGAGTTCTTCAAAACTAGATCCCATTTGAGTAGGTTTCGTCAAACTTTTTTCCAGAGCAACTTTGAGTGCGATTGAGGCAACTATAGTGCTATAGGGAAGCAACTTCTTCCTTTTGGCCTAGTAGGACTGCCAATAAATTGGTTCGCGTAAAAATGAGAAAAATCACACAAAACACAAGGCACCTTTAGTGCTACATACAAATAAACCTCATTGCACTATGTGTATATGTGAATTTTGCTAACACTATCCCAACTTGTTTAGTATGGTTGCTCAATTGTCTTTTATTGATGGTTAGTTCTCTATGGTTGATATTCAGTTCCCTATAAGTACTATATATTGCCGACCATTGATGCCAATTGCCTGCTATTGGTAATTAGTTGCTTACTATTGTTGTTTAGTTGCTTAACTTTATAAAATAGTTGCCTAGAATATCTTGAAGTTGTTTATCATTGTTTTTCTAAGTTGCCTACAAACACTCTGAAGTTGCCTAGATTCACTGTCAAGTTGCCTACCATAACTAGCAATAACAGACACAAGAGTAGTAACGGCAGATGACTTCATAGTGTTATAGGCAATTTAAAAACAACGACATAGGAGCATGAACAATAGAAACCTTAGAAGTACCGGTAAAGAAGTTAGAAGAATGTTAGACAAAATTAATTAGGACACAAAATGTAGTGAAGTTGTCTATTTTTAGCACTATAAAGATGCTTCTAGTAGAAGGAAAGTTGGTTATGAAGGTGATGTGATGTTATCTGCCTCTGTTTCAAAGTTGTTCTCTATTACTACTTAGTTGCTTACTGTTGCTAATTACTTACTTTTAATGGAGTGAAGTTTCTTATGTTTAGCACTAAAGTTGCCCCATCTAGCATCAAAATTGCTTTTGAAAAAAAATCAAAACATATCTAGGTGGCGGGTTTAATTTTGAAGTCATCACGACCTGGCTAGCCAACACGCGTGCACTCAATAGCGTTGGCGGGCAGACTCCCCCAGAAAAGGAAAGCACAAGTATCTCACACCATCCATCCCACATAGTTTAGAAAACTGGAATCATGATAGACGACTTAGATCCCATAAAAACTTTTCGGCATTGTAGTCAACTTAGGTCCTTGATGGACAACCTTCATAGTATTATAGGCAATTGAGGATCACTCGTAGGCAACTTCATAGCGATGTAGGTAAACTTGGTTTGTAAGGTACACAACTTAGAAGGCATGTTATGCAACTTCCGCTCTATGGTAAACAACTTTAATAGTATGGCAGGCAACTGAACTATTTACAACTTATTTTTTGATATGCAACTTAGCAACCATGTTAACTACCTATTACACTACTGCATACAACTAATTAGGAGGCTACTAGGCGAATTCAGTTATACACTGGGTGCAATTTATCTAGCATCAGAGTGGCTCATGATTAGCACTAAAGTTGCCTCATCTAGCATCAAAGTTGCTTTTGGAAAAAAATCATCAAAACATATTCATATGAGATCTAGTTTTGAAGAGCTCGTCACGAGGAACCCAACGGTGAAACAAATAATAATTCGGACACGTGGTTTAAAAGTTATAGCTTTTTGAATTTTCTAAACTGGAATTAATGCATGCTACGTCATTGCTGGGTTCGGACGGTTGATCTGATGAGGTGGAGAAAAATCAACGTACTGAGAAATCTTTCCATATATAGAATGGATGGGTGAGTAGTTTTCTAAATCTGGAACCGATTTGTCCCATCTTACAATCCATACGCGTGCGCTCACGACGACGTAATAGCGTAGCTGCACTTTTAAGCATTTGGGTTATTCCATAACATATGTTTCATTGCCCCGCAAAAGAAACATATGTTTCACAGTTTTCACTCAACAGTCACATAACGCCTTCATTCCACATTTTCACTGCACGAAAGAAAAGCAAATTACCAGTATTACCTCCGTCCCAGATTAACATGTCTACATATTTTCGTGTCTCTAGACAAATTTAGGACAAATAATTTAGGACGAAGAGAGTCGTAATAAAGTTGTTAAAAAGGCTCTTTGCAATCCTTGATGCCTTGAACGATTCAGTCGTTTGTCGAAATCTTCAGATTATCCAGCAAGTCAACGATTGCTGCCACCGAGGATCCACCGATCTCCAGTGCATTGGCAGCAATCTCTCGCGCCTTCGTCATCCTCTGCCTGATCTCGTTCCCTTGCTCGGACTCCATGACCAGTCTCACCTTGGCCTCTACCTCCTCCGCTTTCACCATCGCCTCGTCGTAGCCGTTCATGGCCACCCCAAGTTTCATCTCCTCCACGACGAACACCTTGTTCATCCTCTGCTCCGCGTACATCGGCCAGCACAGCATCGGCACCCCCGCCATGACCGCCTCCAGCGTGGAGTTCCACCCGCAGTGCGTCACAAACGCTCCAGTCGCCGGGTGCCGGAGCACCTCCACCTGCGGCGCCCAGGACGACAGCACCATTCCGCGCCCCCGTGTTCTGTCCAAGAATCCATCCGGCAGCAGCGCATCCACCGCCGCCTCACCCCGCCCCTCGAACCGCTTCGTCGAGTCGGCATCCGGCGCGACAGGCGCGCGCACGGCCCAGAGGAACGCGTGATCGCTCTTCTCCAGCCCCACGGCTATCTCATTTAGCTGCTCCGCCGGCACCGAGCTCGCGCTCCCGAAGCAGACGAAGACCACGCTCCCCGCCGGCTGCTTGTCCAGCCACACTAGGCAGTCGTGATCCGCGTTGCTCCCTCTCTCCTCGCCGACCAATGGACCGACGCAGAACAGTTTCGGCAGTGACTCGCCGGGGCGGGGAATTCCCTCCTTTATCGCCTTCACGGCGCGGGGCTCCAGCCACTCGAACGTGTTCGACAAAATGCCCTTCGCTCTGGGAAGCTGCTTGAAGAGACCAAGAGTGGTACTGTACTGCCTGTTGTCACGATCGAGCAGGACCTCCGGCAAGTCGGACGCCGGAATTGGGTGAACTCCAGGGAAGTGCAGCAAGGAGCGACCCATCTCCCCGAAGGAGACGGCGGAGCGCATGACGGGGATATGCAGGAAGGTGGCAAGAGCCGACACGCAAAGGGTGAAGAACACGTAGGCTGGGACGCCGAGCTCCGCGGCTGCGTCAAGCCCGTACGCGCAGAAAAAGTCGGTGATGAGAGCCTTCACAGACGGGAGAGATCTCAGAAAGGCGAGGAGAGCAGCGTTGGTGGCGCGGATGTCGGCGATGAGGGTGATGAAAGGGTCGGCGTTGGGATCGGCCGCGTCCTCAGAGCGAGTTGTTGCCGGCGGGAGCAGGTGGAAGGATACAGCAGGGTAGGAGGCAGAGAGGCGGGCAATGGTTTGTGGGGAGTCACCTGTGGACGGAACATCGGCGACGACGACGGTGACGGGAACGCCATGCCCGGCGAGGTGATTCGCGAGCTGCGTCATGGGGTGGAGGTGACCCCTCACCATCCATGTGTACAGCACGACGGTGCTTCCCATAGGTGGTTGTGTTCTCTGCCTACTTTGCAAATTGTGTCACGAAACTGAAGGAGAGAGACTGAGTGGAACTGGCAAACTGAAGGAGAGACTTTATAGTGGCTAGCAGACCAGATATTGGAAGATATGCATAACGTGAATTCAGCAGGCCAATCACTTTAACTGATGATGACTCATGACAGGCGGCTAGTTTGCCACAAAACAAAAGGGGACGGGCGGCTACATCCAAAATTAAAAGTGGTGCTCCATTAATGTTTCGCTGTCGTAGGAAACTTGGCACTAACAGACAAAGAGCATCTTCAACAACAACCCTGTCCCCCAATAATTTTTCAGTATCTAGAGAGTAGATAAAAACTTTAAGGCCTCATTTGGTTCATAGGATATGAATGTTATAGGAATAGAAAAATCATAGGAAGTGAGATGACATGCATCTCAATTCTTATAAAAAAATGTCATTTGATACATAGAATAGGAATATTTCCATTGAGTCTTAGCTAATGTTTTTTTCCTCCAAAATGTGAAGGATTGATTCATATCCTACATAGGAATAGGAATCCATTCCTACAAACCAAAGGGCTTCAAAGAAAATTTTCCTTTGCAAATCCTATCCTATAAAAATCCTATGAAATTCCTACAAACCAAAGGAGGTCTAAACATTTTGCATTGGATGATTCGGTGGTGGTAATGTTTCGCTCTAGTAGGAGATTTAGCACTAACGGGATAAGAGCATCATCACCAACAACCCTTTCCCCAGTAAATTTTTGGTATTGAGAGAGTAAAGAAAAGAAACTGCTTCAACCACTTTCCTTTCGTCAACAAATTATGGGTCTGCCTATATCTCATCTAGATATTATCTCACATCTAAATTAGAAGTCAGCGCTCCTTCTCTTATTTGTTTGGCTTTTTTTTCATTTTCTTATTTGTTTGGTTTTTTCCCTTCGGTTCGAGGAGACACACGGGCCTCACATGCTGGCCGACTGGAGCCTCGTATTAGTTTGTTTATTCCTCTCGTAGGAAATTAGCACTACAGGCTAAGAACATCATCAACAACTACCCTTTCCCCAATAAATTTTTGGTATTGAGAGAGTAAAGAAAAGAAACTGCTTCAACCGGTTCCCTTTTGTCAACAAATTATGAGTCTGCTTATATCTCATCTAGATGTGAGATATAAATTAAAAGTCAGCGCTCGTTCTCTTAGTTGTTTGGGTTTTTTTCATTCTCTTATTTGTTTGGTTTTTTTCCTTCGGTTCGAACTCATGAGAACATACTAAAGAACGTTGGCTCTTACCACTACAACCATTAGTTGCAGTTATTTTTTATGAAACGGGAAATAGTTATAAGAACATAGTACAGTACATCGCCGAGATTAAAAGACATTCTTGGTATTTTTTAAACCTTTTTGCAAATCGTAAACAATTTTGAAAGCATAAACAATTCTAATTTTTTTTAAATTCATTTTAAAATGTGAATAAACTTTAGAATTCCGATTGTTTTTAAAAAAATAAGAACAAATTTAGGTATTCCAAACAATTTTGTCACGAACAATTTTTCAAAACGTGAGCAATTTTTGAAAATCACCAAAAAAATAAAGCGTGGAAACTTGAAGTTTTTGATCTTTTTTCAAAAACACGAATAAATTGAGATTTTCTATTCTAGTAAAAAATAATAAAAGTATTTGTTTGTGTGATTTAAAAAATGTTGAAATTTGAAAAATATGCATGCATTTCAAAAGAATGTTTGCGATCTTTAAACTAATGCATTATACAATGAAAAAAAAGTCTCTAACTTTCAAATAATTGTTCATGACAACTTTTTTAAAACAAACTACATGATTTTTTTTAAAAAATCCCGACATTTTCTAGAAAATGTGTAGTGCAATGTAAAAAAAGTGTTCACGTAATTTATTCAAAAAGTTTCATACCATTTAAGAAAAACTATTCAGCAAGATTTTTTTTAATGTGTACCGTGTATTCTAAAAAAATGTCCAGGTCGGTATATGAAAAAACTATTCACCATGTATTTTAAATAAATGTACAACGTGTCTTATAAACTATTTCCCATGCATACAGAAAAATATACAATGTGTATTACAAAACTCAACATGTATTTGTAAAAACGTACAACTAGATAGGGTACTGGGTTGGGGAATGACTTGCATGTCGAGAGTGGACATGCAACTATGTCGGGCATGAGTTGCATGTTTGGGTTGGACATGCACATGGGTTGGGTGGATTTGCATGTTGGGTTGGTCTTGCAACTAGATAGATGTCGGGGCAAGTTGCGCGCGTGTGTGTGTGTGGGGGGGGGGGGTTGGACACGTAACTAATGCAAAAAAGGTCAGGCCCAGATCGAGCCCAGCTGCAAGTCATTGATGGACTTGCGACTGGGAGAAAAAATTGGATCACAGTAGTAAGTCAAGGATGGACTTGCAACTAAGGTGAAAAAGGACAGGCCTTGTTGCGAATTGAGGGTGGACTGGCAATTGATACACAAAAAAAGGCCGAGCACAGATCAAGCCCAGTTGCGAGTCAATGGTGGACTTGCAACTAGGACAAAAAACTTCGAGCCCCGTTGCCAGTCGAGGGTGGATTTGCAATTAGGAAAAAATGGCCGGGTTCAGTTGCAAGTTGAGAGTCACTTTGCAATTAAGTCAAAAAAGGGTTGGACCCTATATGAAACCCAGTTGCGAGTCGATGTGGGGCTTGCAACTGGGAAAACAAAAGGGTCAGGCTCAGTTGCAAGTCAATGACGAACTTGCAACTGGGACGAAAAAAGGACCGAGACCTAGGTCGTGTTCGGTTGCGAGTCGCTGATGCAATTGCAACTGTGACAAAATTCCAGGGCAAAATGCGAGTCTAGGCTGGACTTGCAACTAGGACAAAAAAACTTCAAGCGCAGTTGCGAGTCAAGAGTAGACTTGCAGTTGAGGCAGAAAGAAGGGTCAAGACCAAATTGAGTCGATCATGTTGGGTGATGGACATACGCCCGACACAAACACTTTCGCAAAAAAATGGCACTAACAAAAGAAAATGACACTATTACAAGCCCCCAGTTATGACTTGAGGGTGGGCTTGCAACTACAACTACAAAAAAGCCCCCAGTCACTTGTCGATGGTTGACTTTCTACTTGGCAACTACAACTACTACAAGCCTCCCGGTTGCATGTCGATGGTGGACTTGCAACTGGGGCAACCACACTACTACAAGCCCTAGTTGTGTGTCGATGGCTGAGTTGCAATTGAGGCAACTACAACTACTACAAGCCCTCAATTGCGAGTCGAGGGTGGACTTGCAATTGGGGCAACTACACAACTACAAGCCTCCCAATTGCGAGTCCATGGTGGATTTGCAACTTGGGATAACTACAACTGCAAAAAAAGCCATAGATGCAAGTCGATATGTGGACGTGCAACAGGGAAAACTACACTACTACAAGCTCCCAGTTGCAAGTCGAGGGTGAACTTGCAACTAGGGCAAACTACAACTTAAAAAAAACCCCAATCACGAGTTGATGCTCGAGTTGCAACTGGGGTAATTAGAACTACAAAAAAGACCCAATTTCATATCGATGTGTGGACTTGCAATAGAGGCAACTACACTACTACAAAAAGGACCCAGTTGCGAGTCGATGTGTGAACTTTCAACAGGGACAATTACACTACACTACAAACCCCCGGTTGCGAGTCGAGGATGGACTTGCAAGTAGGACAAACTAAAACTACAACAAAAGCCCACAATTGCGAGTTGGTAGTGAACTTGCAACTGGGACAACTACAACTATAAAAAAAGTCCCCAGTTGCGAGTCGTGAGTGGACTTGTAACGCGGGCAACTGCACAGCTACAAAAAGCCCCCAGTTGTGAGTCAAGGGTGGACTTGCATCTAGGGAAACTATAACTACAAAAATAACTAGGTGCTAGTCGAGGGTGGACTTGTAACTGGGGCAACTACACTACTACAAAACCCCCAAGTTGTGAGTCAAGGGTTGATTTACAACTAGGGCAAACTACAACTACAAAAAAAGCACCCCTAGTTGTGAGTCAGTGGTGAACTTGCAATCGGGACAATAACAACTACAAAATAGCCCCAGTTGCGAGTCAGGGTGAGCTCCTCCAGTTACGTGTCAAGCGTATATTTGGAACTGACACAAAAAAACGTCAAACACAATTGCATGTCGAGGGTGGACTTGCAACTAGGGCAAAAAATAGGTGGGGCCTAGTTATGTATCAATGGTGGACTTGCAACTCGGGGAGAAAGGTTGAGCCCCTAGTTACGTGTCAATGTAAATTCACAACTAGGACAAAAACAAGGGGTCGTACCTCCAGTTGCATGTATGTGGTCAACTTGCAACTGAGAAAAATGGATTGGACCCTAATTGCATGTTGGTTGTTGGGACAATCAAAAAATAAGAGAGGCTGGCCTAGTTGCATGGAAAGGATGCACTTGCAACATAATCTAAAAATGTGTCGGACCGGGTTGCATGCCGGTGGTTGACTTGCAAGTGCGACAATGAAAATAAAAGAGACAAGATCCAGTTTGCATGTCGATGGTCGACTTGCATTTAGGACAAAAGGTAAAAGAGGGGAACACAGTTACATATCAAAAGTGCACTTGCAGCAGAGGCCAAAATGATTTGGACCAAGATGCATATCAGTGATCGACTTGCATCTAGAACAAGAAAAATAAAAAGAGAAGGGATTCTTACCTATTTGGGTTAGACGTGAAAAAAAACAAGAAATGGATTGTTGCCCGTCATTGTACTATTTAGAAACTTGGTCAGGTTGGCTTTACTCCAAAAGACAAAGAGGAATGGGATAAAGAGAGAGCGAGCGCGAAGAACAGAATGGGTGAGCAAGCGGTCAACTCGTCTCTTTGACTTATACAAACAACTCTTCTCTTCAACTACAACATAGAAGAAAAAAACGGACCACAAAAATGGCCCCCAAAAGAAAGACGCACGGTGTAATGAGCTGCACAATGAACAACGGACGAGCGACACCGGACAGGCGGGACAAAACAACCCCGATCAAAGAATTGCACGAAATTTATAATGATAGATCAAATTGGCTGAAACTTAAATGAGACATCACATTCATCTATATGAGTTTTAGCAATTCTGATACATGGTTTACTGTTCCATGGACAGAAATCAAAACAACGACAAACAAACATGCATGAACGATCACACGGTATACACACACACACAAAGGAGATGCATGCACACAACATATGATATATACACATATCATATCATCGCAAGGAGGAGAAAAAGAAATAAGAAAAGGCAAAAGACCTCACAAACTGCAACGACTACAGCGAATTGAGACAGTTCAACAATAGACAAATCCTAAAGAAACAATAGACAAAAAGGAAAAACGAACAAAAAGGCAACACCAGCCCACACTGGCACACACATGGGCCAACCTATGTTGGCGCGTTGCACGCACGTCCTGTGTGGGGCTGGGTGAGCACACTCTTGAAGGCAGACAAATCGCAAGATCGCATGCTCAAGCGCGAACAAATCATGAGATCACTTGTGCACGAGTTTTAAAGACAAAACAAATCCACTTAGGTAGCTATTTTATGTCTAAATGTGAAATAGCGAATCCATAAATTATTGGTCATAAAAATAGTTCATATTCCCCTTGTATGAAGGTGAGTTGGCCTTTCCCCAATACTCTTCCCAATATTTTCACTTCGGCAAATCACCTGAAAAGTCATTCCCGCCATTGTGCCTGTCCTCACGCATCCACCCGCAGCCGAGTCGGTCATGCACGCCTTCGTTGGACTCTGACTACCCGCCGGCTTCCACCTCCCATCGGCCTCGCGCACCACCAGCCTGCCTCACGGGCCACTCGCGGACCTCAAGCGCCACCCGCTCGCCTCGTGCCCTAGCCCCGGCTAACCACCACTTCTCACCAACTGTCATTTCGCCAAAAAATGCCCCCACAAGTTAACCGCTCATCCACACCAGCTCCAAAGAAAAAGAAGACACTCATCATTTTGAGAGAAATGGGGGAAAACAACTTATTGGCGATGAATTATTAGAGGACTGTTGGAGCGTCCATCCCCAAACTAGAAAAGTGTTACTGGGCAGCCCCAATAAGGGCATCACCAACGACGACCCGCAAATTTCCTCCTGCATTCGTCCACAGATCGGGGGGCGAGGGGGGCAGTCCGCAACACGGATGTGGAAGGCCGCCATCCAACCATAGCCGCATACATTTCATACTCATTTTCAACAAACGGGGTGAAATTCATGCAAACTCGGGCGGATTTCATACAAACCAAAAGAAAACGGTTACATTTTGGACATATTTTCAACTAAAAGGGTGAAATTATGTGCACGTACGGTCACGCGGAGCTCCACTCCCACGACACGGATACACTACACTAGTCTACGGCCAGCCGCGACGGATCCCTTTGTCTTCCCCATGTCCGGCAGCCCGCTAGCCGGAGTGTCGGGAGTCCCGGAGGCATATTCTTCCCTCTTATCTTCCCTATGTCCGGCTGCGCTGCTCATCGGAGTGGCAAAGTGGATGCTTCAGCTGGAGGGGAATGGTGCATCTGTGGAGCTCAGGCAGGTGCCTAGGATGGCCTGAGATAAAGAAGAACCGGACAGGTTACCGACGGTGGGCTTCCTGGGACCCAAGCATCGGCGGCCTCCCGTATTCTACTTCTCCTTGATGATGGCGGCGGGCGCGAACGTGCCGACTAAGGGAGTCCTGGACTAAGGGGTCCTCGGGCGTCCGGCCTGTAATCCATGGGCCAGACTGATGGGCTGTGAAGACATGAAGGCCGAAGACTGTACCCGTGTCCGGATTGGACTCTCCTTGGCGTGGAAGGCAATCTTGGCGACCAGCTATGAAGATTCCTTCTTATGTAACCGACTCTATGTAGCCCTAGATCCCTCCGGTGTCTATATAAACAGGAGGGCGTAGTCCGGATAAGTGATACGTCTCCAACGTATCTATAATTTATGAAGTATTCATGCTATTATCTTATCTGTTTTGGATGTTTATGGGCTTTATTTTACACTTTTATATTATTTTTGGGACTAACCTACTAACCGGAGGCCCAGCCCAAATTGCTGTTTTCTTGCCTATTTCAGTGTTTCGAAGAAAAGGAATATCAAACGGAGTCCAAATGGAATGAAACCATCGGGATATTTATTTTTGGAACGGAAGCAATCCAGGAGACTTGGAGTGTACGTCAGGGAAGCAACGAGGTGACCACGAGGCAGGGAGGCGCGCCTGCCCCCTGGGCGTGCCCCCACCCTCGTGGGCCCCTCGTGGCTCCTCTGACCAACTTATTTCGCTTATATATATATATCCATATACCCTAAAAACATCAGGGAACAGAATAGATCGGGCGTTCCGCCGCCGCAAGCCTCTGTAGCCACCAAAAACCAATCGGGGCCCTGTTCCGGCACCCTGCCGGAGGGGGAACCCTCACCGGTGGCCATCTTCATCATCCCGGCGCTCTCCATGACGAGGAGGGAGTAGTTCACCCTCGGGGCTGAGGGTATGTACCAGTAGCTATGTGTTTGATCTCTCTCTCTCGTGTTCTTGATTTGGCACGATCTTGATGTATCGTGAGCTTTGCTATTATAGTTGGATCTTATGATGTTTCTCCCCCTCTACTCTCTTGTAATGGATTGAGTTTTCTCTTTAAAGTTATCTTATCGGATTGAGTCTTTAAGGATTTGAGAACACTTGATGGATGTCTTGCATGTGCGTATCTTTGGTGACAATGGGATATCACGTGATTCACTTGATGTATGTTTTGGTGATCAACTTGCGGGTTCCGTGACCTCGTGAACTTATGCATAGGTGTTGGCACACGTTTTTGTCTTGACTCTCCGGTAGAAACTTTGGGGCACTCTTTGAAGTACTTTGTGTTGGTTTGAATAGATGAATCTGAGATTGTTTGATGCATATCGTATAATCATACCCACGGATACTTGTGGTGACATTGGAATATCTAGGTGACATTAGGGTTTTGGTTGATTTGTGTCTTAAGGAGTTATTCTAGTACGAACTCTATGATAGATTGAACGGGAAGAATAGCTTCGTGTTATTTTACTACGGACTCTTGAATAGATCGATCAGAAAGGATAACTTTGAGGTGGTTTCGTACCCTACAATAATCTCTTCGTTTGTTCTCCGCTATTAGTGACTTTGGAGTGACTCTTTGTTGCATGTTGAGGGATAGTTATATGATCCAATTATGTTATTATTGTTGAGAGAACTTGCACTAGTGAAAGTATGAACCCTAGGCCTTGTTACCTAGCATTGCAATACCGTTTACGCTCACTTTTACCACTTGTTACCTTGCTGTTTTTATATTTTCAGATTACAAAAACCTTTATCTACCATCCATATTGCACTTGTATCACCATCTCTTCACCGAACTAGTGCACCTATACAATTTACTATTGTATTGGGTGTGTTGGGGACACAAGAGACTCTTTGTTATTTGGTTGCAGGGTTGCTTGGGAGAGACCATCTTCATCCTACGCCTCTCGCGGATTGATAAACCTTAGGTCATCCACTTGAGGGAAATTTGCTACTGTCCTACAAACCTCTGCACTTGGAGGCCCAACAACGTCTACAAGAAGAAGGTTGCGTAGTAGACATCAAGCTCTTTTCTGGCGCCGTTGCCGGGTAGGTTAGTGCTTGAAGGTATCTTTAGATCTTGCAATCGAATCTTTTAGTTTCTTGTTTTATCACTAGTTTAGTTTATAAAAGAAAACTACAAAAAAATTATGGAATTGAGGGTGCCTCATATGCTTCATCTTTTTAATATCTTTCGTGAAAATAAGGATTCCGATAATTGTGCTCAATTGCTAGAGGAAGAATGCATTAGGATGTTTGGCACTAAATATTTGAATGATGAGCATGACTGCAATGTTGTTAGTATGAATTCTTTGAATACCCATGATGCTAATGATATGCAGAGCCACAAGCTTGGGGATGCTATGTTTGACGAAGATGATATGTTTTGTCCCCCAAGTTTTGATGAGTAAATTTATTATGATGAAAGCATGCCTCCTATTTATGATGATTATATTGATGAAAGTGGGTTTGGAAGAGTGTCAAGTTTAGGAAGTAATAATCTCACTATTTTGGAGGGTGTTGAATCTTATAATATTTATGAAAGTGGATTTGGAGAGGTCATGACTTTATTTAGTGATGAATCCACTATTTCGGAAGAGGTTCCAATTGATTATGAGAATAAAGTTGCTATCTATGATGATTATTGTGATGACATGTATGCTATAAATAATAATGATAACCATGAAACTTGTCATCATGTTTTTAGTTTTCAATTGGATTATGCCTCACATGATAGTTATTTTGTTGAGTTTGCTCCCACTAATATTCATGAGAAGAAATTTGCTTATGTGGAGAGTAATAAAAATTATATGCTTGTAGATCATGAAAAGAATGCTTTATGTGCTGGTTATATTGTTGAATTCATTCATGATGCTACTGAAAATTATTATGAGGGAGGAATATATGCTTGTAGGAATTGCAATAAAATCAAGTTTCCTCTCTATGTGCTTAAAGTTTTGAAGTTATGCTTGTTTTACCTTCCTATGCTAGTTGATTATTGTTCTCATAAGTTGTTTGCTCACAAAATAAATATGCATAGGAAGTAGGTTAGACTTAAATGTGCTAGTCATATTCTTCATGATGCTCTCTTTATGTTTCAATTCTTATGTTTTATGCGAGCTTCATTGAAATCATCATGCCTAGCTAGGGGCGTTAAACGTTAGCGCTTGTTGGGAGGCAACCCAATTTTATTTTAGTTCCTTACTTTTTGGTTCTGTTTAGTAATAAATAATCTATTTAGCCTTTGGTTAGATGTGGTTTTATGTTTTAATTAGTGTTTGTGCCAAGTTAAACCTATAGGATCTTCTTGGATAATAGTTATTTGATCTTGCTGAAAATTCCAGAAACTTTCTGTTCACAAAATCAATTGTTAAAAATTACCAGAACGTGATATGATACTGATTCGAATTGCAGAAGATTAATAAACAAATTATTTAGGTTTTCCTATTTTGGTAGAATTTTAAGAGTTCCAGAAGTTTGCGTTAGTTACAGATTACTGCAGACTGTTCTGTTTTTGACAGATTCTGTTTTTCGTGTGTTGTTTGCTTATTTTGATGAGTCTATGGCTAGTAAAAGAGTTTATAAACCATAAAGAAGTTGGAATACAGTAAGTTTAATACTAATATAAATAAAGAATGAGTTCAATACAGTACCTTGAAGTGGTGTTTTGTTTTCTTTCGCTAACGGAGCTTACGAGTTTTCTGTTAAGTTTTGTGTTGTGAAGTTTTCAAGTTTTGGGTAAAGATTCGATGGACTATGGAATAAGGAGTGGCAAGAGACTAAGCTTGGGGATGACCAAGGCACTTAAAGGTAATATTCAAGGATAACCAAGAGCCTAAGCTTGGGGATGCCCCGGAAGGCATCCCCTCTTTCGTCTTCGTTCATCGGTAACTTTACTTGGAGCTATATTTTTATTCACCACATGATATGTGTTTTGCTTGGAGCGTCATTTTATTTTACTTTGTTTTGCTTGCTGTTTGAATAAAGTATCAAGATCTGAAATTCTTAAAATGTGAGCGTCTTCACATAGCTACATAATTATTTAACTACTCATTGATCTTCACTTATATCTTTTTAGAGTAGTTTGTCATTTACTCGCGTGCTTCACTTATATCCTATGAGTAAATGGTTGAATGAATTGAATATCATAAATCGAAAATTATATATGTTTCATATGCTTATCCTATGGGGAGTAATGACTTTACATATAAGAAGTAGAGGTGGTAAATTTATTGAAGGTTAGCAAACATTGTATTGGTCACTTGAACAATTCATGAAAGAATATTGAGGGAAGAGAGATTTCACATATAAATATACTATCTTAGACATCTTTTATGATTGTGAGCACTCATTAAAATATGACGTGCTAAAAGGTTGATGTTGGACAAGGAAGACAACGTAATGGGTTATGTTTTCTTATATCTGAAATAAAGTATATTGTCATGGATCGCCCAACACGTTGAGCTTGCCTTTCCCCCTCATGCTAGCCAAATTCTTTGCACCAAGTAGAGATACTACTTGTGGTTCCAAACATCCCTTAAACCAGTATTGCCATGAGAGTCCACCATACCTACCTATGGATTGAGTAAGATCCTTCAAGTAAGTTGTCATCGGTGCATGCAATAAAAATTGCTCTCTAAATATGTATGATCTTTTAGTGTGGAGAAAATAAGCTTTATACGATCTTGTGATATGGAAGCAATAAAAGCGATGGACTGCATAATAAAGGTCCTTATCACAAGTGGCAATATAAAGTGACGTTCCCTCGCATTAAGATTTTGTGCATCCAACTATAAAAGCGCATGGCAACCTCTGCTTCCCTCTGCGAAGGGCCTATCTTTTATTCTTGTCTTTTACCTTATGCAAGAGTCATGGTGATCTTCACCTTTCCTTTTTACATTTTATCCTTTGGCAAGGGCATTGTGTTGGAAAGATTTTGATATATATATCTAATTGGATGTAAGGCATCATGAGCTATTATTGTTGACATTACCCTTGAGGTAAAAGGTTGGGAGGCGAATCTATAAGCCCCTATCTTTCTCTGTGTCTGATTAAAACTTTGAACACATAAATATTGCGTGAGTGTTAGCAATTGTGAAAGACTAAATGATAGTTGAGTATGTGGAGTTTGCTAAATCAAAGCTCTGACATAGACTCTTCCTGAAAATAAGATGAATTGTAATTGTTTGATGACTAATAACACGGTTTGTTAGTTTTCAAGAAAGTTTATGATCTATACTTTAACATGTGAATAGCTTGTTACTTGATCATGAGAAGCTTTATGAGATGAGCTACTGTTATGATATATAATGATGCTAGAAAAGGTGATTGAAATTATCATTGATCAAACTTGTGCACCTGCTAGCATTCACACTTCATAAATTATTTCTTTTATCATTTACCTACTCGAGGACGAGCAGGAATTAAGCTTGGGGATGCTGATACATCTCCAACATATCTATAATTTATGAAGTATTCATGCTATTATCTTATCTGTTTTGGATGTTTATGGGCTTTATTTTACACTTTT
The DNA here is from genome assembly GCF_002575655.3 of Aegilops tauschii subsp. strangulata. Taxonomy (NCBI): domain Eukaryota; kingdom Viridiplantae; phylum Streptophyta; class Magnoliopsida; order Poales; family Poaceae; genus Aegilops; species Aegilops tauschii. The sequence goes on from NC_053037.3 coordinate 397,408,847, forward strand.
ATATTATTTTTGTGACTAACCTACTAACCGGAGGCCCAACCCAAATTGCTGTTTTCTTGCCTATTTCAGCGTTTCGAAGAAAAGGAATATCAAACGGAGTCCAAACGGAATGAAACCTTCAGGAGAGTTATTTTTGGAACGGAAGCAATCCAGGAGACTTGGAGTGTACGTCAGGGAAGCAACGAGGTGGCCACGAGGCTGGGAGGCGCGCCTGCCCCCCTGGGTGCCCCCCACCCTCGTGGGCCCTCGTGGCTCCCCTGACCGACTTCTTTCGCCTATATATATATCCATATACCCTAAAAACATTGGGGAACAGAATAGATCGGGAGTTCCGCCGCCGCAAGCCTTTGTAGCCACCAAAAACCAATCGGGGCCCTGTTCCGGCACCCTGCCGGAGGGGGGAACCCTCACCGGTGGCCATCTTCATCATCCCGGCGCTCTCCATGACGAGGAGGGAGTAGTTCACCCTCGGGGCTGAGGGTATGTACCAGTAGCTATGTGTTTGATCTCTCTCTCTCTCTCGTGTTCTTGATTTGGCACGATCTTGATGTATCGCGAGCTTTGCTATTATAGTTGGATCTTATGATGTTTCTCCCCCTCTACTCTCTTGTAATGGATTGAGTTTTCCCTTTGAAGTTATCTTATCGGATTGAGTCTTTAAGGATTTGAGAACACTTGATGTATGTCTTGCATGTGCGTATCTGTGGTGACAATGGGATATCACGTGATTCACTTGATGTATGTTTTGGTGATCAACTTGCGGGTTCCGTGACCTCATGAACTTATGCATAGGGGTTGGCACACGTTTTCGTCTTGACTCTCCGGTAGAAACTTTGGAGCACTCTTTGAAGTACTTTGTGTTGGTTTGAATAGATGAATCTGAGATTGTTTGATGCATATCGTATAATCATACCCACGGATACTTGTGGTGACATTGGAGTATCTATGTGACATTAGGGTTATGATAGATTGAACGGAAAGAATAGCTTCATGTTATTTTACTACTGACTCTTGAATAGATCGATCAGAAAGGATAACTTTGAGGTGGTTTCGTACCCTACAAGAATCTCTTCGTTTGTTCTCCGCTATTAGTGACTTTGGAGTGACTCTTTGTTGCATGTTGAGGGATAGTTATATGATCCAATTATGTTATTATTGTTGAGAGAACTTGCACTAGTGAAAGTATGAACCCTAGGCCTTGTTTCCTAGCATTACAATACCGTTTACGCTCACTTTTGCCACTTGTTACCTTGCTGTTTTTTATTTTTAGATTACAAAAACCTTTATCTACCATCCATATTGCACTTGTATCACCATCTCTTTGCTGAACTAGTGCACCTATACAACTTACCATTGTATTGGTGTGTTGGGAACACAAGAGACTCTTTGTTATTTGGTTACAGGGTTGCTTGAGAGAGACCATCTTCATCCTACGCCTCCCGCGGATTGATAAACCTTAGGTCATCCACTTGAGGGAAATTTGCTACTGTCCTACAAACCTCTGCACTTGGAGGCCCAACAACGTCTACAAGAAGAAGGTTGCACAGTAGACATCAATAAGGCATACTCATTACCATAGTCATATAGGCTAGACTTCTAGGGTTTAGTCATTACGATCTCGTGGTAGATCAACTCTTGTAATACTCATATTCATCAAGATCAATCAAGCAGGAAGTGTATTACCTCCATAGAGAGGGCCCGAACCTGGGTAAACATCATGTCCCCCGTCTCCTGTAACCATCGATCCTAGACGCACAGTTCGGGACCCCCTACCTGAGATCCACCGGTTTTGACACCGACATTGGTGCTTTCATTGAGAGTTCCACTGTGCCATCGACGAAAGGTTCGATGGCCCCTTCGATCATCTATAGTGATGCTGTCCAAGGAGAAACCTTCCTCCCCGGACAGATTTTCATATTCGGCAGCTTCATACTGCGGGCCAACTCGCTTGGCCATCTGGAGCAGATCGATAGCTACGCCCCTGGCCACCAGGTCAGATTTGGAACCATGAACTACGTCGCGGATATCCGTGGAGACTTGATCTTCAATGGATTTGAGACCGCGACGATTGCTCCCCCTCGCTCCGATGAACATGACTTAAATCTGTCATCGAACCAGATTCAGGAGATGGTTCCCATAACTGCTATGGCCTTAGATCCGGAGCAGATTGCACCATACGAGGCCACAAAGTCCGCGGCGTGGGAGCCGCACACAGACTCGACACCCTAAAATATTTGCGTCAACGGAACTCCGGACTCGTCTCCGGCTATAAGTTCCGGACCATGTACGCCTGTGGACACCAAGTTGGATCGATCATCGATTTTCGAATTCAGCGCCGCACACATCTTCCAGCACTCACCTTTGGGTGATGTGCTGAACTCTTTAAAGAATTTGTCCTTGGAGAAGGACTCACAGCCGAACTATGTTCGGTTCGAGCTAGAGGCTGATGATGGGGAATTTTGCTTCCCACCCGCCACCCACTTCATAGCCACTGTCGATGACTTAACCGACGTGCTTTATTTTGGCTCCGAAGACATCGAAGGTATGGACGACGATGCCGACAAGGAGCAAGGCCAAGACCCGCCATTCACTGGACGTTGGATGGCCACCTCTTCGTATGATGTGTACATGGTTGACACACCTAAAAAAGCTAGCGACGATGACAAAGAAGATCCAGTTGCGAATAAACCTTCTGAGACACAGTCCAAGCGCCGACGCCCTAAACGCCGTTCTAAGCCTCGTCGCTCAAAAGATGGCAACACTCGCACCGGAGAAAAAGGTACTCCGGGCGATGCCGAAAACAATGAAGACCCTGTTGGGGCAGCATCCGAACAGGAGGAACAAGACAACGGGCAAGTTAACCCTAATAAACAGGCCATGCCCAATGACCCGGATGACGATAGTTATCGTCCAGTCTCCGAGGATGAGGAGAGCCCCGGCAGCGAGGATTTCATCGTGCCTGAGGCACCCCTCGAGCAGGAGCGCTTCAAGCGCCAGCTAATAACTACTGCAAGAAGCCTGAAGAAAAAGCAGCAGCAGCTCCATGCCGATCAAGACCTACTCATTGACAGATGGACCGATGTCCTGGCAGCCGAAGAATACAGCCTCAAGCGCCCAGCCAAGAGTTACCCAAAGCGCAGACTGCTACCTCAGTTCGATGAGGAGGCACCAGATCCCATACCTCCCTCGCGTAATGCGGAACGACCACCACGTGTTCGGGATAGTGCGGCGGACCGACCACCCCGCCGTCGGGATAAAACGACAACTCAGGCCGAACAACAGCCCGCCCCACCGCCTCATAAAAACAGAGTCAGAACAGCTCGGGACCATACATACGACCTTCGGCAGGACCTGGACAATAGAGCAAGACACACCAGATCAACCTACGGATCACGAGGACGCTTCCCGACTCGGGATGATGGCTACCTATTCGGACGTGACAAACCTAGTCACGCCCGGGCGGATAACCGCAGACGGACTTCATCGGAGGAGCGCCGTGATGCGGCCCGATATAGAGGCGCCGCACACCCTCTCTGCTTCACAGATGAAGTACTGGATCATGAATTCCCTGAGGGGTTCAAGCCCGTCAATATTGAATCATACGACGGAACAACCGATCCCGCAGTGTGGATCGAAGATTTTATTCTCCACATCCATATGGCCCGAGGAGACGACCTCCACGCCATCAAATACCTCCCACTAAAATTAAAAGGGCCAGCTAGACACTGGCTAAATAGCCTGCCTGAAAATTCTATCGGCAGCTGGGAGGACTTGGAAGAAGCTTTTCTTGACAACTTCCAAGGTACTTATGTCCGGCCACCAGATGCCGATGACTTAAGTCATATAGTCCAACAACCCGGAGAATCAGCCAGAAAATTCTGGACTAGGTTCCTAACCAAAAAGAACCAGATCGTTGACTGTCCGGATGCCGAAGCTCTAGCAGCCTTCAAACACAGCATCCGTGACGAATGGCTCGCCCGCCACCTCGGCCAAGAAAAGCCGAAATCCATGGCAGCCCTCACAGCACTCATGACCCGCTTTTGCGCGGGTGAGGACAGCTGGCTGCCTCGTAGCAAAAACACAGCTAGCGAGGTAGGCCCCTCCGAGGCCAAGAACAGCACCGGCAAGACCCGGCGCAATAGACTCAAACGCCGAAGTAATGGCGATAACACCGATGACACTGCAGTTCACGCCGGATTCAGTGACTCCAAGCCTGGCCAGCGAAAGAAACCCTATAAAAGGAACAGCGAGGGACCATCCAGCTTGGACCGCACACTCGATCGTCCGTGCTAGATACATGGCACCCCAGGCAAACAAGCCAATCATACCAACAGAGATTGCCGGGTTTTCAAGCAAGCCAGCAAGTCAAATACCGAGAGCAAGGAAACGGGATCGCAAAGCGAGGACGACGACGAAGAGCCCCGGCAGCCGAACACTGGGCGGCAGAAGAAATTTCCCCCTCAAGTCAAAACGGTGAACATGATATATGCTACACACATACCCAAAAGGGAGCGCAAGCGTGCACTCAGGGACGTCTACGCGACAGAGCCAGTCACCCGAAAATTCAATCCGTGGTCGTCATTTCCGATCACCTTTGATCGACGAGACCACCCAACTAGAATCAGTCATGGCGGATCGGCCGCACTGGTCCTTGACCCAATCATCGACGGATTTCACCTAACATGAGTCCTAATGGACGGTGGTAGCAGCCTCAACCTGCTCTATCAGGATACAGTGCGGAAGATGGGCATTAATCCCTCATGAATCAAACCCACAAGGACTACCTTTAAAGGAGTCATACCAGGCGTAGAGGTCCGTTGTACGGGCTCAGTCACGCTGGAGGTGGTCTTCGGTTCTCCGGACAACTTCCGAAGCGAGGAGTTAATCTTCGATATCGTCCCCTTCCGCAGCGGCTACCACACACTGCTCGGACGAACCACGTTTGCTAGATTCAACGCAGTGCCACACTACACTAATCTCAAGCTCAAGATGCCCGGTCCACGCGACGTCATAACAGTTAATGGAAACATGGAACGCTCCTTCCGTACTGAGGAGCACACAGCCGCCCTAGCAGCAGAGGTACAGAACGACCTTCTCAAGCAGAACTATAATCCGGCTGCCGAGCCCCCAGACATCGTTAAGAAGGTCCGGACTACACTGCAACAGGACAGCTCGGCTCATAAAGAGCTTGATTAGCAATTATGTTATTATTGTCCCACGCGTACATAATTACGCGCCCAAAAATATGGACGGAGGCATAGCTAGCTCGCGATCCACAGTGCGGCTCGACCGACCCCAGGATTCGCGTACCTTTTCTTTTCCATTTCAGGTCAATTCTCTCTTTTCGAGATTTCTTCTGACAACCCGTCTGTCGGACACACCAAGGAGGCAAGGAGCTTTGGCGCACAAGGGAACCCCCAGGTGGCCTCCGTTAATGATTGCTATACCTGTTTTACATACCCGCACGCAGCTCGCACTTGGTCTTGGTATGTTAAATAGCCTTTTTTGCTCATCATATTGCACATACAAATACGTCTCGACGTATTAATCACACTATAAAAATAAAGGACAGCGTCCGTTTTTACTTAATCTTCCCTTTTCTTCCTCTGTATTTATTACTCGTTCCACGCGTACATTCTGGTACGTATTACTGTGCCAGGGGCCTCATCCCGCCCCGCAATACGGCAACAAAAGTCCGAACACTTTTACAGTATAGTTCGGCACCCCGAACTTATAGCATTATATGCATCGGCTCCGAATCATGTCTTTAGTCAATAGTTGGGTTGCCCGGCTCCTGTGTTTGCTACTCCGCTATATCGGCTAGGGTAGTAAAGGGAGAACTACTATGATTATTTCCCGGTTCGTCCGGACGAGGACCTCAGTAGAGAAAGCTGAAAACTGACTATCATGATGAGGCGAGAGCTGGTCAGCTGTTCGATTGGTCTCAAATCCCTAGAGATTTTTTCCGCTTTATGCGAGGAATCGAGTTTTTTCTGATTAGGCGTCTATAATGCCCCTAGTTCGGCCTTCCGAACACCAGGGGCTTCGCCGAAATTTTCATGGTCAAACTCCTATGGCTAAGTGAGGGTAATAAAGCCCGTATAGTCTGATTGCCTTGTTCGTTGCGCTAAACACCTCCTTTAAGGACCAGAATGTGGAGTAAAGAGTGTTTAGATTTATCCCGAACACCCCCGTACTATCTACGTGGGGGCATAAGCCGATGACTGGTCAACCCTTAGATGTTAATAAACGGCCGCACAGGAGGTAAAATTTAATCACAAGCTTCATATTACATACCAATCTTGTTTCATATTACAGGACAACCCAAATGTTTTCCTGGGAATATCACGTCCTTCGCACATTGCTCTGCCACAAGGCGGGATCCCTCCAGGACACCGTCGAAATACAGCTGGGGTCGCCGATGCTCCTTGCCCTCAGGTGGCCCTTTGGTCATCAACTTCTTGGCATCCATCTTCGCCCAGTGTGTCTTGACACGCGCGAATGTCATCCGCGCACCCTCAATGCAGACCGACCGCTTCACGACTTCAAGCCGTGGACAGGCACTCACAAGCCGATTTACAAGTCCAAAGTAGCTGCCGGGCACGGGCTCGGTAGGCCACAGCCGGACTATCAGGTCCTTCATGGCTAACTCGGCCAACTTGTGCAGCTCGACCAGCTGTTTCAACTGGTCGCTAAAGGGCAACGAATGTTCTGGTCCAAGATATTGGGACCAGAACAGTTTCTCTATAGACATCCCTTCTTTGGCCCGGTAGAACTCGGCGGCATCCGATACGCTGCGCGGCAGATCTGTAAATGCCCCTGGAAAACAGAAGTTCGAGTAAGTTCAAGGACCGCTTCCTTTGCATCCTTGCCTTGCATAGCGACAACCTTACCTGCCGCAATCTTCTTGGCCGCCTGGATTTCCTGGAGGGCGCTCTGGGCTTCGGCTCGGGCATGTTGCGCGCTCTTGCGGGCCTTAGCAAGTTCGGATTCTTGTGCCTTAGAGTCACGCTCCAAGGACTCGTACTTTTTGACGGCGTCCTGGAGCTCTTGCTGAATCTTGCTGGCCTTGGCCTCGTGCTTCTCGCGTGCAGCATGTTCCTTGGCCGCTTTTTCCTCGGCCTCGGCCAACGCCTTTTTCAGGGCCGCCACCTCGGTCGTGGCCCCTAGTAAAGCTCATGACACTTTAGTCAGCTTGAACCATTTATTCTTCAATATACACGCAGGTTACTGCATACCTTGGCTATCCTCCAGCTGCTTCTTCACGAGGCCGAGCTCTTCCTTGGCCCGCTCCAGTTTCTGCTTCAGTCCGGAGACCTCCGCGGTTTGAGCGGTAGCAGCCCGCAACGAGGCCTGCTTATTCACATAGACACCTTATGTTAGACTCCTGCGAAAATTATTTTTGATCCTCTGTTCGGCTTTTCCTTTCCGGACACCGAACAGAGCATCAGGGGCTACTGTCTACGCTGTGATATTCTCCTTACAATTACATTACTCACCTCAAAGCCTATAAGAAGACTAGCGCAGGCTTTGGTTAGTCCATTTTTGGCGGACTGCACCCTTTCAATCACCGTACCCATATGGGCACGGTGCTCATCCACAATGGAGGCGCCTTGTAGCGCTTCCAGTAGACGGTCTGGCGCCTCCGGTTTGACAGAGGTCACCGGTTGCACACTCCCTCTTTTTGGGAAAAGCCGTTTGCCGGATTCCGGAGCCGTATAGTTCTCCGAAATAGAATCCGGCTGAGGATCGAGTAGAACTCGGCCCGCACCATCTGTCTCCGCAGGGGCTTTTTCTGCCATATATCCGGTGGCCCGAGAGTCATCCTGGGGCGCCACCCTGACGATCTCCGGAGCCCTCCCCCGGTCCGAGGAGGCCCTTTGGGACGCTTCCTCGTCATCACCCTCGGTCGAAGGGGAGTAAGCGGGCGGCGGTGACATGCTGGCCCGCTCCTTGGGGTCCAGCGAACCTTCTGATGAAGATCGCAGAGAACTGTCCCGAGCCGGACTATAATAACACAATTCAAACATATCAATATTGTAAGGTGGAAAGGACGGACGTTCGGGCGTGAATAAAGATTTTTGATACTTACGATGCGGCCCGAGGCTTGGTCCGAGAAGGCCGCTCTGGACTGCTATCGACATCCCACGCGGAGTTATCCATGGGGAAGCCTTTCCCCCTCTTGGGTGCCTTCGCCTCCAGATGCGTGGAGGCCGTTCTCTTCTTCCTCCCCACCTCGGGTGGGGAGTCATCTTCCTCTTCCTCCTCGTCATCGTCCTCAGCGGACGAAGAGCAAGTTTCGCCTTCGGACATCATGTCCGGAGCGCCTTTTTGGCGAGGGCCCCTCCGGGCCCCTTTGGCCGCTTTCTTGGCCGTCTTCTCCGGCACCTCATAAGGTTCTGGAAACAACATTTTCGTCAGTAATGGAAATTTGGGGTCTTCGGGCACCGGAGCTGGACAGTTAATCCCCCCTGCTACCTCGATCCAGGCCTGAAAACATGGATAGGAAGGCTTAGGTTTTTTCCTCAAAATATGCTAGTAAAGGGTATGCCTTGAAAACATGAAACAACTTACCGAATTAGCCTGGCGTTTTAAGCTGAGCCTGCGATCCTCGGTCGTGGGCGGTGGTGTCTCGCCGGCCCTGAAGAGCACTTTCCAGATGTCTTCGTGCATCGTGCCGAAGAGCTCTAGCAGCGTCTGGTGCTTGGCCGGATCATACTCCCACAGATAGCAAGTCCGACGTTGGCACGGAAGAAGTCGACGAATGAGCATGACCTGGATCACGTTGACAAGCTTGATTTTTCTGTCTATCATGTTCTGGACGCACGTCTGGAGCCCAGTCAGCTCGTCCGAGGGACCCCAGGTTAGGCCCTTCTCTTGCCAGGAGGTGAGCCGCATCGGGGTTCCAGATCAGAATTCGAGGGCCGCTGCCCAGTCAGCGTTGTGCGGCTCGGTAATGTAGAACCACCCCAATTGCCACCCCTTTAGCATCTCCGCAAAGGAGCCTTCGGGCCAAGTAAGATTGGGCATCTTGCCCACCATGGCGCCTCCGCACTCTGCTTGTTGACCGCTCACCACCTTCGGCTTCACATTGAAGGTCTTCAGCCATAGGCCGAAATGAGGTGGGATGCGGAGAAAGGCCTCGCACACGACAATGAATGCCGTGATGTTGAGAATAAAGTTAGGGGCTAGGTCATGGAAGTCTAGCCCATAGTAAAACATCAGTCCGCGGACGAACGGGTGGAGAGGGAATCCCAGCCCGCGGACAAAATGTGTGAGAAACACAACCCTCTCATGGGGCTCAGGAGTGGGGACGATTTGCCCTTTTGCTTGGAGTCGATGAGCAATCTCCTTGGCCAAATATCCGGCCTCCCGGAGCTCCGTGATGTCCTTCTTCTTAACGGAGGAGTCCATCCACTTGCCTCCAGCTCCGAATCCGGACATGTTTGGAGTACTTTCTCGAACGAGGAAAAGCTAAAGCTTGGGCGCTGGAGCTCAAGGGCGGAAGGACTGAAGGAGAGAAAGGGTGTGGGTGAAGGAAGGTAATCCTTATCCCCTTATAAAGGCCGCGAATATTTCAAGCGCCTCCCCACTCGCCCTAAAAACTCACCTATTCCCAAGGGCTTAAACGACACGGTTGGGTTACCCATGCCCGCATTGATGAGAATCCTGCGATAAGGGGACACGATCTCTGCTTTGACAAGACGTGCCAATGGCAACCGCGTCTTGGGACGTGGGGCGTCGAACACAAAAACGGTTTGGAATTATGACCAGTCGGACGTAATGTCATGCTACAAAAATTTGTCAGCGGATTGGATTCGTGTAAAACTATATTTTCTCTGTGGTTGCGTATGGTGTGTGTGACAGGTCCAGATACTATCACTGCGTCCGAAGACTATCTTGGAGTTCGGAAAGAAGGGAACCCACCTTGCAATGCCGAAGACAATCTGCGCGCCGGACTCCTCGTCATTGAAGCCAGGTTCAGGGGCTACTGAGGGAGTCCTGGACTAAGGGGTCCTTGGGCGTCCGGCCTGTCATCCATGGGCCGGACTAATGGCCTGTGAAGACATGAAGGCCGAAGACTGTACCCGTGTCTGGATTGGACTCTCCTTGGCGTGGAAGGCAAGCTTGGCGACCAGCTATGAAGATTCCTTCTTATGTAACTGACTCTATGTAACCCTAGATCCCTCTGGTGTCTATATAAACCGGAGGGCGTAGTCCGGATAAGGCATACTCATTACCATAGTCATATAGGCTAGCCTTCTAGGGTTTAGCCATTACGATCTCGTGGTAGATCAACTCTTGTAATACTCATATTCATCAAGATCAATCAAGCAGGAAGTAGGGTATTACCTCCATAGAGAGGGCCCGAACCTGGATAAACATCGTGTCCCCCGTCTCCTGTAACCATCGATCCTAGACGCACAGTTCGGGACCCCCTACCCGAGATCTGCCAGTTTTGACACCAACACTGACCGCCACCTTGTTGACATCCGCGCAGGCGGCTTCTTTCTCTGCCTGCATGGCGCGGCTACGTGTGCGTCGACGGTGGATGGCGCGATCACAAGCACCGGAGGCACGGTATGACGCAACCTCGTTGACGGCAGCGATGACGCCCGTGCCGCCATGCCGGCTTGGAGCAAATCACCACTCCTCCAAGAGTTGGCTTGGAGCGGATAGTTGCCGAACCACGCACCGGCTTGGGACCGCAATTTGCTCCGTCGGGCTAGGCGAGGGAGGTTGTGAAGCGAGCTGCCTCGCTCATATTCGACGGGCTCGGCGGGCATCGAGACAACTTTTATGCCAGAGAACTGCTCTTCCTGCTCATCGGATGTCATCGAAAGAGTGGAGAAAATGATGGAAGAAGGAGATGGGGTGCGGCGGAGTGGAGCGATTCTTGCTCGGTGTCTGCCCTTGTTTAAATAGAGGGCGGACGGGAGGAGCTTGCCCTGCGTTGCGTTTAATACTGACCTGCTCGTGAACGGATGTCGGTGTCAAAACCGGTGGATCTCGGGTAGGGGGTCCCGAACTGTGCGTCTAAGGCGGATGGTAACAGGAGGCGGGGAACACAATGTTTACCCAGGTTCGGGCCCTCTCGATGGAGGTAATACCCTACTTCCTGCTTGATTGATCTTGATGATATGAGTATTACAAGAGTTGATATACCATGAGATCGTAGAGGCTAAACCCTAAAAGCTAGCCTATGATTATGATTGTTGTTGTCCTACGGACTAAACCCTCCGCTTTATATAGACACCGGAGGGGGCTAGGGCTACACAGAGTGGGTTACAAGGGAGGAGATCTACAGATCCGAATTGCCAAACTTGCCTTCCACGCCAAGGAGAGTCCCATCCAGACACGGGACGGAGTTTTCAATCTTGTATCTTCATAGTCCAACAGTCCGGCCAAAGTATATAGTCCGGCTGTCCGAGGATCCCCTAATCCAAGACTCCCTCGGTAGCCCCTGAACCAGGCTTCAATGACGATGAGTCCGGCGCGCAGATTGTCTTCGGCATTGCAAGGCGGGTTCTTCCTCCGAATACTCCATAGAAGATTTCGAACACAAGGATAGTGTCCGGCTCTGCAAAACAAATTCCACATACCACCGTAGAGAGTACAATATCCCACAAATCTAATCTGTTGACACATTTTGTAGCATGACATCACGCCATGGCCCGGTCATTATTCGAACCGTTTTTCTCAACCAGCTACTGCACATATTGCGAGGCAGTTTTCTTGGCATGTCTTGTCGAAGCAAAGATCGTGTCCCCTTATCACGGGATTCTCATCAATATGGGTGTGGGTAACCCAACCGCGCCATCAATCACGGCGCTTGGGGAATAAGCGAGCTTACCAGGCAAGCGGGGAGGCGCACAGTTTCTACCGCCCTTATAAAGGGACAAGGATTCCTCTTTTTTCACCCACACCTTCTTCTTCCCTGCCCATCCATTCTCACGCACTCGAGCTCCAGCGCCCAAGTTCGCATTTTTTCCGCAAAACCAGTCCAAACATGTTCGGAGCGGGAGGCAAGTGGATGGTCTCCTCCGTTACGGAGGAGAACATTACGAAGCTCCGGGAAGCCGGATACCTGGCCGCAGATATCGCGCACCGGCTCCCAGACGCAGGGCAGATCGTCCCTACTCCAGAACCCCATGAAAGGGTTGTATTCCTTACCCACTTCGTCCGCGGGCTGGGATTTCCCCTCCACCCATTCGTCCGCGGGCTCATGTTCTACTATGGGCTGGACTTCCATGATCTAGCCCCTAATTTCATCCTCAACATCTCGGCATTTATCGTCGTGTGCGAGGCCTTCCTCCGCATCAAGCCCCACTTCGGCCTGTGGCTGAAGACCTTCAACGTTAAACCAAAGGTGGTGGTCGGCCAGCCAGCGGAGTGCGGAGGCGCCATGGTGGGCAAAATGCCCAACATCACCTGGCTCGAAGGCTCCTATGTGGAGACCGTAAAGGGGTGGCAATCGGGGTGGTTCTACATCACCGAGCCGCGCGACACCAACTGGGTGGCGGCCCCTGAATTTAGATCCGGCATCCCCATGCGGCTCACCTCCTTGAAAGAGAAGGGCCTATCCTGGGGTTCATTGGTGGAGCTGACCGAACTCCAGAACTGCGTCAAAAACATGATAAGCAAGAAAATCAAGCTTGTCAACGTGGTCCAAGTCATGCTCTGTCACGCCCAATATGCGATACTATCCTAAAGAGACTCGAAGGTCCCACCAAGGATAGAACCGCATATTGGCACGCTTTTGCAAGGTGGATATCATTACATCAACATTACATAATATATGGGGATACATACAAGGCATACAAATGCCACAAGAATACACCAATACATCAAACACATGATCAACATCCGAGTACGGATGAAACATAAATAGAAGCTCAAACGACATCCACCCTGCTAGCCCAGGCTGCCGACCTGGAACCTATCCCCTGATCGAAGAAGAAGCAGAAGAAGAACTCCAAAACAAGTAAACATCGCTCTCGCGTCATGATCATCGCAAAACCTGTACCTGCAACTGTTGGTGTAGTAATCTGTGAGCCACGAGGACTCAGCAATCCCATTACCATGGGTATCAAGACTAGCAAAGCTTAATGGGTATGGAAAGGATAAGTGGTGAGGCTGCAACAACGACTAAGCAAAGTATGGTGGCTAACTTACGCCAATAAGAGCGAGAAGAGAAGCAACGGAACGGTCGCGAAGCTAGCAATGATCAAGAAGTGATCCTGAATCTCCTACTTACGTCAAACATAACCCATAAACCGTGTTCACTTCCCGGACTCCGCCGAGAAGAGACCATCACGGCTACACACGCGGTTGATGCGTTTTAATTAAGTCAAGTGTCAAGTTCTCTACAACCGGATATTAACAAATTCCCATCTGCCACATAACCGCGGGCACGGCTCTCGAAAGTTTATACCCTGCAGGGGTGTCCCAACTTAGCCCATTATAAGCTCTCACGGTCAACGAAGGATATTCCTTCTCCCGGGAAGACCCGATCAGTCTCGGAATCCCGGTTACAAGACATTTCGACAATGGTAAAACAAGACCAGCAAAGCCGCCCGATGTGTCAACAATCCCGATAGGAGTCGCACGTATCTCGTTCTCAGGACACACCGGATGAGCCAGACGTCGGGTTGGCATAGACCCTGGTTGCCCAGGGGGCGCCGAACATCGCTCGGTTTGGACCAGCACTTAGACAAGCACTGGCCCCGGGGGGGGGGGGGGGGGGTTAAAATAAAGATGACCCTCGGGATGCGCGACTCCCAAGGGAAAAAGGCTAGGTGAGGCAAATGTAAAACCAAGGTTGGGCCTTGCTGGAAGAGTTTTATTCAAAGCGAACTGTCAAGGGGGTCCCATAAATCACCCAACCGCGTAAGGGACGCAAAATCAAGGAATATAATACCGGTATGACGGAAACTAGGGCGGCAAGAGTGGAACAAAACAACAGGCATAAGGCCGAGCCTTCCACCCTTTACCAAGTGTATAGATGCATTAATTAAATAAGAGATATTGTGATATCCCAACATAAACATAATCCAACATGGAGCAATCTTCACCTTCACCTGCAACTAGCAACTCTATAAGAGGGGCTGAGCAAAGCGGTAACATAGCCAAACAATGGTTTGCTAGGAAGGGTGACAAGGTTAGAGGTTCATGGCAATTTGGGAGGCTTGAAGAGCAAGTGATAGGTAGCGCATCATAGTGATAGAACGAATCAACTAGCATAGCAATGATAGTACTGAGATCCAAGGTGGCGGTCATCTTGCCTGAAATCCCGCCAGGAAGAAGAACGAGACCATGAAGAAGATGAAGCCACGAAGACGAACGAATCCTCACGATCGCAACGACACGGGAACTATCGAGAAGAAGCACACAACATGGTAAACACACCACACATGAACAAGGCATGATGCTTAAACAAGTATGATGCATGACAAGGCTACATGAAGCTACTCATGGCAAGAGATGATGCATACAAGAACAACACATCAAAACAAGTTTAAATGAGGCCGGAAACAACATATAACAATTCCGGTAAGTCCTCATATGCAAATTTAGAAATTGGTCCAGATCTGAATAAACCTTATGTTCAAGTTGGTAAACAGCAAGTTAAGATGCACCAAAACAATCTACACGAAATTCTAGTCAAGTTACATATAAAGTTCATTAGATTCGGAGCTACGGCCTAGAAGATATGAGCAAAACAAGTTAAACATGGCATTGATGCAAAATGCATTCAAACATCAAGCAAACACACTCAAGGCATGGATCCAACAAGGTAATATGAAACTACATGCAAAACTAAGCAAGTTTCATATAGAGCATGCTCAAAACGGAGCAACGGCGCAACACATACACTCCAAAGAAGATATAACAACAATCTGTCCAAAACAGCAACTAGGCATCTAGCAAGCATCAAAACAATATGCTACAACAACTCAACATGAAAACAAAAGGCATGGACGTGATGTACAGGTAAAGCACAATAAAACATGGACACTGAGCTATCTCCAAAAATCACTAGAACATGCTCAAAAGGACATGGCAAGATTGCAAATAATAACAGTTTCACAGACTTTGCACAAATCACTGGACATGGCAGAAATAACATCAGTCTGCAACGTTTAGAGCTATCAAACAACTTGCTACATGAACTTATCATGGCAACCAAAGGCATGGAATGAATCTACTAATTGCATATAACAAAAGTCCTTACTGAACATGAGCTAAAAAGGTACAGAAGATATGATGGCACCCATGTAAACATAGCAAGTTATATAACAGATTCAGACTTAGTGAAAATAACAGGACGTGGCAGAAACAACGATAAGTAGGCATGTTGGTGAGCTTGAAACACCTACTACATAGTAATACATGGCATGACAAGGTAACCAACAGTAAGAAGGCATTATTATGAAGCTAAGAATGGCAATAGCATAGACATAGGGTACATGGAACACTATTAACAACCATGGCAAAATTGATTAACATGTAAACAATCTGCCAGGAACATTTTATAGCAAAAGTAGAGCAAGATTAAGACACACTAGAGCACTCCATAATTGCAAACATGGGCATGGATGGATAGAGAATAACATGTGTAACAAAACATCCTTAGAGAACATCTCCAGATCATGCATAGAATGACTTGTAGCAGCAGGTTTACATGGCAACAAAATATAATAGATTAAGACTTAGCAGCAATCACCAAGTCACAGAAATCAGCACATCACGGAGGCTACTTTGCATGCTTGTGCTAGTCACCACAGAGATCCTAAAAATACAAGACTAGCACCAATGTAAGGAGGCATGATGTAGATCAAAACACATGTAGATCTCATGCCCATAGGATGCACACACACAAAATGCAATGAAAAAGAAAAATCATCAAGTTCATATAACAGACAGCAGTTAACAACATATAGCACTCTTGCAACGATGATTAGGGCCTCAAGATGAGCTCAAACAAGCATGGCACAATGGAATGAAATGAAGAGCATCTCATGATGAACATTTTAATATATTACACGCACAAAACGGATGTCAGGACCCCGATTCTAAGTCACACCGATCTAGCCTGTAACACCTCATATCACTTTGCGGCCTCACGCACGGTATTCCCACGGGTGTCATCTTACCATGGCCCGGGACCGTTTGTGCCTTTTGGCTCACGTATATGATAGTGTCGCTAGCATCCATATGACAGAGAACCCGGGCCGACATGACTAGTCGTGAACCCAAAGAGGCACTAACTTACGGGGACAGTCATACATGAATCAACATCGAGCATGTCGGTCAGCAGCGTGTGAATCCGGGCTGTAGCACTGGGCTAACAGGACTTCGGGAACCCGGGCTGTAGCAGGCTAGGCAGGACTCCGGATGTCACCGCGTGACATTTCCCCGAAGGGACAGACACAGGAACGAAGTGAATCACATGCCGGCCAGTCAAGTGTCCTGGAGCAGTAGTGCTGGGCTAGCAGGACTCCGGTGAACCGGGCTGTAGCGGACTACTATGGCTCATGGAAGCACAAGACTACATTTCCCCATAAGAGAGGCTACCAAGGATAAACAACTAGGTTGTCGGATCGCACACATACCAAGCATTTCAATCATACACACAATATGCTCGATATGTGCAAATACAACATGGCATCACAACAAGACTCTACGACTCAGAGTATTTATTCATTAGGCTCCGAGGAGCCAAGATATTACAAACATGGGTCTCTCGACCCAGCATTCAGAGCATACAAGTCAAACACATACGGAAGCTTAACATGTCTGAGTACAGACAACTATAAATGAAAAAGGCTGAGAAGCCTGACTATCTACTAGATCCTGCCAAGGGCACAAGATCGTAGCTGAGGTATCAAGCTAAACGTCAAAGTCCACGCAGAACTACTAGCGAGACTGAAGTCTCTCTGCAAAAACATAAATTAAGCAAACGTGAGTACAAATGTACCCAACAAGACTTACATCAGAACTAACTACATATGCATCGGTATCAATAAAGGGGGTGGTGGAGTTTGACTGCAGCAAGCCAGCTTTGACTCGGTGGCTATCCTGAACTACGACTGCAAGTAACTCTTTTGAGGTGGCGCACACGAGTCCACATATTCACCATATCAATACACCACTATGGATTCGCTCCCGTCTCCCTACGAGAACGCCATCCATAGCACTCACGCTTATCTTGCGCATTTTAGAGTATCCACTTTCACTTGTCTATGTACTGTTATAGGCAACCCAGAAGTCCTTTACCACGGACACGGCTATTTGAATAGATGATGTTAACCCTGCAGGGGTGTACTTCGTCACACACGCTCTCACCACTTACCGCCGTTTACACGACATGTACTCCGCAACCTTCAAGCGGAAGCCCAACGTGGGTGTCGGCCACAACCTACCTAAACACTCAAGTCTCTAATCCAAGTTTATCGCCTATTCAGGTTCCATCCGCAGGCAGTCCGGCCGAGGTTTCCACATACGGCCCCGAACGATGTGTGCAGGGTTCCCGAGACACCAAACGGGTGCCCGGTACACCGTGCCACGTGCCTACCGCATCACAGCCCACCCCTCGGGTCAGCGCTGTCCACGGCCTCCAGCATACTACAAACACCAGAAACTACTTGCAACTCCTGGACAGAGGACAAGGGTGATTAAGAAGCCGAGAGGGTCCATTGGTTTCGGGCCCAATGCGTGGTAGTAACTGTTTCATGGATCACAAACACAGAACTCAGTTCCTGAGGACGGCTTCAATGAGACAACCCACCATGTACTCCTACATGGCCTCTCACCGCTACCTTTACCAAATCATGTTCACACACTTAGCTCACACACAGTAGGACATGTTCATCACTGCTCCAATTCATCCCCGATGAATCAGACCTGAAACAACTCTAAGCATAGCAGGCATGACAAACAATCATGAATGAGTAGGCACATCAGGGCTCAAACAACTCCTACTCATGCTAGTGGGTTTCATCTATTTACTGTGGCAATGACAGGTCATGCAGAGGATAAAGGGGTTCAGCTACCGCAGCAAGTAACAGATGAATCGTTGTTGTCCTAATGCAGTAAAAGAGAGAAGGAGTGAGAGAGTGGGATTGTATTGGAATGAACAAGGGGGTTTTGCTTGCCTGATGGAGTGGTGGTAGGATACTGCCCTTCAGTCGGATAATCGTGGGTATCCTCGGAGGCAGAACCTACCACGAAAGATACGTCGAACACCATCAACACATGACGATATGCAACAATATGATGCATGCTATGACATGGCAATATGAATGTGTTTTGGGCTAATGCAAGCTAGAACAGATTGAGATGAGTCCATTTGAACCAAAGATTCAAATGCAAACCCATTTTATGAAGTCATAAAGGTGCATTAACTTGTTTCACCTAAACAGCAAGGTTAGGTTGCTCTAACATGCATGAAACCAATACAGATGGAAAGATTGGATTTTCTGATCAATTTTCATATATAAATCTTATCATTTGGAGTTACAGATTAATTTCTATGAATTTTTGAAGTTTGTAGTATTTTCTAGAATTTCCTGTATAAGAATAAATCTAGAAAAAGGTTAACTGCGTCAGCATGACGTCAGCAAGTCAAAGGCGCCAGCCCAGGTCAAACCTGACGGCTGGGACCCACACGTAAGTGACTGTAGCTAATCCTAATATATATTAAACCTAATCTAGTTTAATTAGCCGGGCGGGGCCCGTATGTCAGTGAGTCAGTGGCTAAACTAGATTTAGTTATTAACTTAACCAGAAGTTAGCAGGGTCCGGGCCCACACGTTAGTGACGCAGGGGAGGTCAAACCCTGGTCAAAGAGTCAAACCCGCCGGCGAGGTCCGCGGCGTACTTATGCCTCGGGTTTCCTCTGTAGTGCTCCAAATGACGCGCGGCTAGGCGCGTTGGAAAGCTAGCTCGATGGCGCGTCGGGTGGTGGCCGTGGCTGGGCCTGGGGTGGCCGGAGTCGACGGCGGCGAGCTCGGTTGCGGCCGCCGGAGTTCGGTCGACCTCGGGGACGAGGCTACGGTGCACGGGAGGCGAACCAGCGAGTGATACGGGTTCCTGGAGATGCTCTGAGCACGACGAAGCGCTCAGACGCAAGCTCCGGTGGCTAGGATGACATCGCCGACGATGTGAAGCTCACGGGCACGGTGGCGGTGGGGCTAGAGCTTGCGCGGGAGTGAGGGGAGAGGGGAGAAGCAAGGGGATCTCACGGTGGACTCGCAGAGCAGGTCAGTGGGCTCGGGGGCGGCCTGGAGACGGTGAATCGGAGCCGGCGATCTTCGGTGCCCGTCGGTGAAGACGACGACGGTGGCGACGAAGCAAGGCCTCCGGCGTCGCGTAGCTCGGTGGAGAGGGCAAGGCGGACGCGGCGGAGCTTCTAGGCTCAGAGGCAGGGCGAGGGGTGGCCGGTGGCCTTGGGTACGGTGAACGGCGGCGACGGCTCTCTGTTCGGGCGAAGAACGAGGAGGGAGAGGGGAAATGGCCAGGGGAGAAGGGGGGGGGGGTCAGCACGGCCTCGTCCACGTCTCTTGGCGCGGGGTTGGGAGGAAGGAGGCGTCGACACGGCGAAGCAGGAGGTGGCCGGGGCGCGCCTGCGTGCGTCGGCCACACGCCCATCCTCCTGGCAAAGGAGGAAGACGACAGTGGAGGGGGCCAGGTGGGCTGGGCCGGCCACTTGGGCCGCCAGGTGGCTCCCTCTCCTTTCTAATGTTTCTGTTTTCTACTTTCTGCAATTGTTTCTGCTTTATTAAAAATGCCAGAGCATTTTCAAAAATCCTGAAAATATTTGTGGGCACTATTGAAATTATTCCCAACAGCCCTCAACTAGTTTCAGAATTATTAGAGCATTTAAATTATTTATAGGATTTAAATGCCCCAATTCAAATACAACATGAGTTAATTCAAAAATCCAGAAATGACCTAGAAATATGTTCATCACTTTTGGCAGAGGTTTTTACCTTTATCAGAAATGATGATCATTTCCAAAGGGCATTTTGGGTTCATTTAAAATATTTCTTTGTGATCCTAGTTGGATTTCATTTGGTGCTAGGGTTTAAACATCCCCATTTCAAATTTAGGCAAAATTTAAACATGATGCACACATGAAGCTAGCCTAGTGCAATGCCTGGAGCTAGGGATGTGACAACGAAGCAGTATGCGTGGAGTTATGATACGATGAACAGAGCACCAGAATGCAAAAGTTCCATGACTTAGAGAAATTCGGGGGGGGGGGGGGGGAGTCAACCTTTGCCAGATCTAGATCGGGACGAAGGGAGTTCGCCGGAGTAGGAGGCGGTGGTGGCCGGAGGGAGCTCGGGGAAGGTCGGAGAGGTCGGGGATGGGGCGGCACCGGCGAGGGAGAGGCGCGGGGTCGGCGAGGCGCAGGGCGCGGGGCTCCTCGGGCGCCCGCGGGAGGCGGTGGCGCGGCGACCCGTGGAGGCGGCCGGCGGCGGGAGGCGCTCGGGCGCGGGGCTCCTCGGGCGACGGCGGCGGATGGGCCCGCGCGGCCCCGGATGGGCTCCGCGGGCCACGGCGGCTGGAGGCTCCGGCGGTGCCACGTGGCGCTCGTGGAGTGGAGGGGGGAGGTGGCGGAGGTGACGTGGCACGCTCCCATTGGTCGGGTGACGTGGCTGGGCGGCGGGAGGACGCGTCCAGCGGCGCGAAGAGGAGGGACGCTAGGGTTAGGGTAGGATTCATCCGTGAAAAATGGAGGGGGAGGTCTATTTATAGGTAGAGGGAGCTAGGAGAGTCCAAATGGGGTGCGGTTTTCGCTCACACGATCGTGATCGAACGACCAAGAGCATGGAGGGGGTTTGGATGGGCTAGTGGGCTGATTTGGAGGGGTGCTGGGCTGCAAAGAGAAGGGGTTTTCGGGCTACGCGGTTAACCGTTGGGGCATCAAACGAACTCCAAATGGAACGAAATTTGACGGGCGGTCTGTCGGTGCTATACCAAGGCCACTCGGCAAATCTCGGCCCATTCCGAGAACGTTTTTCTCCCACACACGAAACAAGGTCTGAGAGGGGCGACGGGCGCGTGCGAGAGTGTCGGATCGCGAAACGGACAGCGGGGAAAAAGACCGGATGCAAGTTTTGGAAAACATGATAGTGCAATGCAGATGATGACATGGAAAAATGCAACACACAAGCAAATGACATGGCAACAACAACGAATAACTGGAAGACACCTGGCGCATCGGATCCGGGGCGTTACAACACTCCTCCACTAACAAGAGATCTCGTCCCTAGATCTTTAGGACCGAAACGGAAGGGAAAAGGGATGAGGTGAAGTAAGAACAAAACAGTGAGGATGAACAAAGTTAAGAACACTCGAGTAGGAAAGAGGAATGTTGAATGAGACAAGAAGCAAAAGCTCAAGGAATAAGACTGAATTTGAAACCACTCCGGTTAGGACAAGATTGAAAAGGAATAATAACGAAGGAATTTATGCAGCACTCCGGCTGAACAAGGAAAGAATAGAACATGAACTTGAGAAATGGAACGATACTTGACTTGAGGAACAACACAAAATCTCTGGAATACTTGAAAGAGTGGAATGAGAAGAACGGGGAAGAAGATGACAATTTCTACCATGAATGAAATAGAGAGCATCCTTAGAAGGAAACATTGATCGGAGTTGTTGGAAATCCAACAACAAAAGAATAAGCTTGTGGTGGACTTATGGATAACATCTCAAAATCATAAGGTGATAATCGGCCACAAGCGGAAAAGATTGAATAACTGAGAGGAACGAAGAAATACAAAACTCCACTTCAAAAGAATACGGTGAATTAATTGCACCTCGCGAAGCAAGAAGAAGAATACTTGAGCTTCGCCTAAGAGAATCTTGATGAACACTTGAAGAATGAATTAAATCATGACGAGCCACCGTGATGAACTCCGGTAACAAAAGAATGACGAGATAAAATTGAAGGATGAAAAGGATAAGATTAAATCCTTGCGATGATTTGGATGGAGGTTCCGACGAGATGGCCGAGGAAGCTTGGAACTCCGGAAAAGAAAAGATGAAAACACTTTGAACCGAGAATGTGATAAGATGAACAATCTCCGAAAAGAAGAGATAAAACCACTTGAAGAAACAAGAATAAGGATTACGTTATGCTTATCCTCCACCAATTAAATTGATGAGAACCAATGGATTTGCATACTACTTATTCTCGTTGGAAAGATTAAGGGGGGATATAGCACAAAACTTGAGAAAGTCTTCGTGAACCACCGGTAGGGTTGGAAATAACAAATGAATTGATATGATAACAACAAAAAGAATCATGAACGAGCCACCGTAGGAATTCAAAATTGAATGATGAAGGAGAATGACTCACCGGGAAAAATAGGAAAAGCACGAATATACTTGAGGGAATCAAGATGCAATTGAAAGAAGAGATCGCGAGCTGATTGAAGCATACTTGAACGAAGCACCGGAAGAATATGTAAACGAACGAAGGGGCACGAATATAGAATAATCGGAGAACGGATTTGAAAACTTAGAACGAAGAAGTATTCTGAAATGGAGGCCTCCGGATAATTGAGACGGAAAAACAACTCCTGAAATACTCCGGATGGGTGAAAATAATTGCACGACTTGTACCAATTTGATAGGATAACCATCGAGCTAGCACCGCGAATTTCCGGGAGAGCGGACAAGATTTAAGAGAAATTCTTCTTTGTTCTTCAAATGTTGAAAATGACGACGAGAAACAACACCAAGATTGTTGAGATACTCCGGGAGAATGAAAAGCGAAGAGGTTGAGCCAACAATGAAAATATTTTGAAATCGATCTTGGAAAGGCATCTGACTGATGAAATTCATTCTTACGTCAACTTCGAAAAGAATTTGAGAATAACTCCGGGAAAATTAGAAGAGTGGGTAAGATCCTGGGAAAGACCTGTGGGTTAGAGCCCACTGAAAAGAAACACCGTTGGAAAGGATTGTAGAAGAGATGATGCACCGGAACAGCTGAAAGACTTGAATGAGGTGACAACCTCGAATTAAATGGATGAAACACGAATCTTCTGAGATGTCTTCAACACTCCGGGATAATAGAATGGCGAGAGGAGGAACGAGGAAGGGGAAAACACTTCGGTCAAGGAAAAGAATACGATCAACACCGAAAACTTGAATTGGATCCACCGGAAAAGGAAATGAGACGAACAATGATTAACTAGGCGAGAATTCACCGGTTGAGACAATTGAAGAAAGACTGAAGATACTCCGCACAAATGAAATTGATGCTCGAATAGAGGCTTAGACTCCGGGAATAAAAAGAGGTGGGAGGACGGGAAAACACAGACAACTTGAAACAGGGAACCGACGAATAACTTGAAGAGAAGACACCAGTTGAAATAATTGAGGAGAGAATGCAAAGGCTTCGCACGAGTAGGATGGATACTCGATTTTGGACTCCGGTTCCAAGAAGAAGAAGGGGTGGGCGGGTGGGAAAAAACAAGGACAACTCCGGACAGGGAAACAACGTCGAAAGAGAAAAAAAACTGACGACTAGTCTTGCAAAAGATGACGAGGATTGAAACCACTCGAAGAGAAATGCGCCGGATTGAAAAGAGGATGGACAACGAACGAAAACTAACCGCATGATCCTGAAGAAAAATTTGAAGGGGAAGAGAAGTAAGTCGAAACACCTACGTCAAAATTCCTCACCAGAGCGACGAAGGGGCTGAGGAGTAAAGAATTCCTACTCTCTGATATAACTAGACTCCGAAAACAGTTTTCTTCTAGACTCAACAACGGTCAAACTATACGATCAATCAAGGGGGGCTCCTAGGGTCGGTCGAGGCTCTGATACCAACTTGTCACGCCCAATATGCGATACTATCCTAAAGAGACTCGAAGGTCCCACCAAGGATAGAACCGCATATTGGCACGCTTTTGCAAGGTGGATATCATTACATCAACATTGCATAATATATGGGGATACATACAAGGCATACAAATGCCGCAAGAATACATCAATACATCAAACACATGATCAACATCTGAGTACGGATGAAACATAAACAGAAGCTCAAACGACATCCACCCTGCTAGCCCAGGCTGCCGACCTGGAACCTATCCCCTGATCGAAGAAGAAGCAGAAGAAGAACTCCAAAACAAGTAAACATCGCTCTCGCGTCATGATCATCGCAAAACCTGTACCTGCAACTGTTGGTGTAGTAACCTGTGAGCCACGAGGACTCAGCAATCCCATTACCATGGGTATCAAGACTAGCAAAGCTTAATGGGTATGGAAAGTGTTGTGGAATTGTCACGACAGATGTCCTCAAGCTAGGACTTAGTCGTGGAGCCATCGCCGCTAGGAAGCTTGAAGGGGTTAAACGGGACAAGGAACACGAAGGTTTATACTGGTTCGGCCCCTTACGGTGAAGGTAAAAGCCTACGTCCAGTTGATGTGGTATCGATTAGGGTTTCGATGACCAGGGAGCTTAACTGCTATGCCTGGCTCTCGATGAGATCTTTCTTGTCCCTCAACCGCCGCCGGGTCGTCCCTTTATATATAGAGAGGTTGACGCCCAGCAGCTCTCAGAGTCCCAGCCAGCTCATAAGAGTGTCCGGCTCGGACTCTCAACTATTCTTGCCTTACACTACAAGTTCTACCATAATGACGGTTGTAACTACGGGCTTTAAGCTATCTCCGGGTCTTAAGCCCATCTTTGGCCCACCGTCTTCAAGCTTGTCGCCGGGCTTCAGGTGATGATCCTTATGAGTAACCTGGCCCCACCGGGCGGGTGACTCTAAGGTTTATATCCTCAACATTAGGCCCCAGATTGATTTGAGCCGGCTCATGTCAATCTTCAATTCTTTCGACAGAAAATCTCCGGCTTACAATTTTGTGAAGGCCATAACCCGGTATGACTTCATCCTCTAGATCCCAGGTAATCCGCCGTGACATCATCTTCCATTAAATCCATTTTTTACTCCACTATATCCGCAACGGATCTTTATCTTTACTGCCATCCCGAGAATCGAGGCGCCTCTCGGGCGAGATAATCACGCCGTGACCTCCTCGTTTCTCGCGCCCACTTATGAGTCTGGCCTTATAAATAACCCGACCCTCGGGTCCTTTCCATTCTCCCCTTCTGTCGTCTCCTTCCTCTCGCTCTCCTGTGCTGCTCGAGCTCCGCCGCCGCCGCCGCCGCAACAGAGCTCCGCGTCCTCGTCGACCTTGGCCGCTGCATCACCCTGAACCGTCCAGAGAACCGCGGCGAACCCTCGCAGCACACCTGCATCTGTAAGTTCCTTCCTCTTCGTAGAATAGATCTGCATTAAGATTTTCGAGTTCGCCGATGTTCTTCGCTGTTCGTCATGAACTCTCCATAGATTTCACCACCGCCGCCCTTTCTTGATCTTAAGATAGCATAAAACCAACGCGGTAGCTGTTTGGCACCCATTTCAAATGCAAATAGATCTCTTTTCACTGCATAAAGGCCCCGTTCGACCCCAAGAACTTCTTTTGCGTCTGTTTTAGGTCTAGAAATTTTCCTTTTTAGCCGACCGTTTTGATCCAAATTAGTTACTGCAATGTGTGAAACCTGTTTTCACCACACTTAGTAAAAAACTGCACCTGCTGAGTCATGGCGGTTTACATTTTCGGCTTAAAGAAGCCACGCGCCGTAAAACCTTCCGGCTCAAAAGAAGCCACGCGCCGTAAAATTTTCCGGCTCATCTGCGACAAGGTCGTAGATAATTGAATTACTCTCAATACCTCCAGCGGCTTAGATAACCCGATGCACCTAGATATATGTCATTAGGCCCCTCCATAAGCCGCCATTGTAAACATTGAACTGCAAATTTCCTCCGGCTTATAATTAAACCGGACATTTTTCCTTTTATCATAGGCTTCCGACTTTCACCATGCCTCCCAAAGCTCCCAAAGCACCCATCACGTGCAATTGGATGAGGTCCAACGTCACCGACGAGACCTTAGCGGATTTCGTGAAGTCGGGTTACCTGCCCAAGAAGGACGTCATGTCCTACCGTGCCCCCGACCCATCAGAGGAAAGACCACAGCCAAGGGACGGGGAGGTGGTAGTTTTTGCGGATCATATGAGCCGGGGCTTCGCACTGCCCGGCTCAAAGTTCTTTAGAGATGTGCTGAACTTCTTTGACCTGCGGCCACAAGACATAGGACCCAACTCGGTGTCAAATATATGCAACTTCCAAGTATTCTGCGAAGTCTACCTTGGAGAAGAGCCCAGCCTGCTACTCTTTAGAGAACTCTTTTATCTGAACCGCCAGAATGAGTGTGCCAACGGGCCGAGCTTAGAACTTGGTGGAATCTCCATTCAGCGACGGAGAGACTGCCTTTTTCCTTATGCCGAGCCGCCAAGCCACCCAAAGGACTGGAACCAGACGTGGTTCTATTGCCAAGACACATCGCCGGCTGACGAGAGCCCGCTGCCCGGCTTTCGTCCTTCGCGTCTGGAACCAACTCACCCACTGTCAGACAAGTTATCACAGGCGGAGCGCCAACCTCTGATCCCCACTATCAACAAAATCAAGGCTCTGCTGGGAAATGGCCTTAATGGCATTGATCTGGTCCGAGTCTGGATCTCGTGGCGGGTGATCCCCTTAAGCCGCCGCCCCGGCTTAATGTGTGAGTACACAGGCCGGAAAGATGACCCCCTGAGACACAGCCGCAACGATCTTCCTGAAGACGTTGCTGAGGACATGACCAAGGCCCTCTTGAACGAGAGCTTGGCAGACTGCGGGAGGACCGGCTTAAGCCCCTTCTGCAAGACCAACCCGGCCCCAGCGGTAAGCCGCTGATCTGAACATCTTATTTTCTTCTATAGATAGCTTTCACCTGAACCTTAAGAAATCGTCATTATATTTTTCAGGCTGATGACAAATTCTGGAAGGTCAAATATGACCATGAGGCGGCCAAGAAGGCCAGGAAGGCTAAGAAAGCCGCCAAGAGAGCCGCTCCCCGCAAGAAGGGAAGTAGGCCGACTGCTTCAGAGCTAATGCAACTAAGCGACAGCTCCGAGTCAGAGGTAACCCCTGAACCTGTAAACTCTTGTTGTATTTGTTGTTTATTTCTGTCCGCCTTATCAATACTGTTCATCAACAGGATGACACCGGAGCAAGTAACCCGGTGGTTGAAGAGGTAATGATACTTTCCTCCGACTCGGAGCCCTTGACAAGGCTGAAAGTCCGAAGGGTAACCCGGAAAGTAAGATTTTCACATCCTTTAGCTTATCAAGATCCTCAATTTCTTTTGAAGCAACAGATTCATGAGAGCCGGCGGCACACCCAGACCAACAAGGATGCTGACCTCTCCTCCGGCTTACCTGAGGCATCAAGGAAACGCCGGACCAATGTTCTTTCCAACTTATATCCTTTTCATCCTCCGGCGGGTGTTATACGTCAACCTCTCAATTCTTCTGATTCAAATTATCAGGAAACGTCACCCTCCTCTGGTGACTAGATGCAATCAAACCTGCCGGCCTTCAAGACCGTACCCGGGTAATGATGATCATCTCTTGTTGTGCTTATCTTTACTCATACTTTTGTACTAACCTTTTTGTCCTTTCAGTGCCCAGGCAAAGCTCAGCAAGAGGGCGAAAAAGAACAAGCCGGTCGAAGAGCCGGATTTGCCTGAACCGGAGGTTGCAGCTCAAGAACCGCCAGTTGCCTCTGCTCCTGCAGCCACCGCTCCAACCGACAAGCCACTAGCAGAAACTTCTGCTAACCCGGAGACCTCCAGCCTGGCTCAGCCGGCCGATGACTCGGACGTGGTAATCACCCGGACGGAGTTTGTTGAGCCGGGGAGACCCACTGCGTTGGCCAAGTGCTCCGCCAAGGAGGAGTTGCTGGAGCGCCGCCGGGCCAATCTGGACCTCACCGACTATGCCAATCTGAGCATCGGAGAGATCGTCTCTGGCTATGTCAGTCAGGTGCACAAGAGCCGGGATTTAGAGATCGACATGGTGAATCAGATTCAGCAGAAGTCTGAGGTACCACTCTTCTTGCTTACTGCATAGTTATCTTGTTATCTTTACCATATTCTAGCCCCCAAGTCTACGACTTATGACAGAATATGTTGTAGACTTATCTTCCGGCTTACTCGCATAAACCGGTAATTTGTAAATAGAAACGTTCGATATGCATTAGCCCCCAAGTGCCAAGTGTCTTTGCTTGGAAAGTGCTTGGGACTTTAAAATTGCACAATAACTGTTCATACTATAACCCGGAAATTATGCAAGCTGCTTCCAAGAAGTTTGAGGCTGACATCTCCGAACTGAAGACCCGCCTGAGGATGCAAGAAACTGAGACCCGGAAGGCCAACGCCAAATTTGTGTCCAGTATTGCTGCTCAAGAGAAGCTGAAAAAGGACTTTGAAGCTAAACGGAAAGCTTGGGCCGAAGAGAAGGCTACTCTGGTGAGCCGGGCCGAACAGGCGGAGAAAGCTCTGACGGAGAGAACCGCCGAAATCGCCGGCTTAAAGCGCCACGTGTCACAGATGGCCGCCGCAATCTTCGGTAAGTCATTCCACCGGCTCTCGTCCAGTTTATAATTTTTATGTCTCATAACCCATCACTGCCAGCGGCTTATCTTACTCTTGTTAAACAGGTCCCAGAAGCGCCAACCTCAACCAAAGTGTGCTGACCAAGTTGAAGGCCGTGTACACCCTGGTGGAGCAACTCTACACCGGGTCACAGCGTGCCTTGGCCGTGGTGGCCCTATCCAATGAGGTACCGACTCACTTGGCGGAAGTTCTTTGCCGGCTTGCTGTTCTTCCTCAACGTGTCCAAGAGCTGCGACGGGCCTCTGCAAGAGCCGGAGCCATAGCTGCTCTGAGCCGGGCCAAGGCGTTCCTTATAGAACTAGACCCGGCGGACATTGCCCTTGGCTACCCCAGCTTGAAGGAAGACGGCACCCCCTTCGACCAAAGGGACTTTGCAGCCTGCGTGAAGATTGTACGCCCGGTGGCCACTCTGATTGGCAATGACACGGATCTGACTAAGTACCAGCCGGGTTACGATGCAGAGAATCAGAGGATCCCCACTCCGCGTTATGAAGCCATCAGCTTAGTCCCGCCGACTCGTAAGCACACCTTTGCCCCGGACATTGACCCGGCCGGGTTAATTGACGAGGAAGCTCAATTTGAAGCTCTGAGTGGCATTGACTGGAAATCGTCAACTTTCCAGGTCTTGGGAACAGCCGGAGGAGCGAAGAGGGGTGAGCCGGAAGCTTCAACCCAGCAAGCATCTTAACTCTGTAGGCGGCTTATTCGAACAATGCTTCACCCTTTTGGACTCGATGAGTCTTGTAATAGAATAGGACCATTTTAACTTTGTCGTGCCATCGTGCACGTGCTGAATGCGTAATTCCATTGAAGTTGTTTCCTTATATTCCTCCGGGCCATAAATGATCATTCATGTTCCTTAAGCTCAAATAGTTGTCTTTAACTATCCTGCAAGAAACAAATCACAAGTCTCTAGGCGGCTTACCGCACTGAGAATCATGGTCGTATACATATAACCCGGAATATGAATCACAAAAGACTGGTCCTCAATTATATCCTTGATATAACCGTAATAACACACTTACCAGCCTGCAAGCACACTCCCGGCTTATATAACCCGGGTAATAAGGTTGGTACCTTAATTCCGGTTTACCAGTCTTA
The DNA here is from genome assembly GCF_002575655.3 of Aegilops tauschii subsp. strangulata. Taxonomy (NCBI): domain Eukaryota; kingdom Viridiplantae; phylum Streptophyta; class Magnoliopsida; order Poales; family Poaceae; genus Aegilops; species Aegilops tauschii. Next base: position 397,438,548 of record NC_053037.3, read on the forward strand.
ATAACGCCGATTGTGTTCGACTAGTACTGTGAATAAAAGTTAAGTCGGCCAAGTGAGAACCGCCGTGCACACTTGAAACAATCAGAAGAATTTGTTGCAAATCAGAAAAGCTTAGGGGCTTCCGGTTCGAATACGACCAGAGACCCGTCCCAGAGAGGTGATGCTAAGATTCGAATGCGATCATATAGCCCCCAGTGGGTGTGGCGATGCCAATCAAGAGGGTACCGACAGCTATGTTCTCTTAGGTTCGAATACAACCATGTTTGAACAGGAAGCCCCCAAATGACCTTAGGAGTTGTTTAACGACGCTGATTCGAATACGATCCACGTCGGTTCCCAAAGGGGGGTTGAACTATGATTCAAATATGATCAAAGAAAACTCCCCAATGAGCTCGGCACTTTGCCAATCAAATGGGTATCGACGGCTATGTTCTCTTTGGTTCGAATACGACCTATGTTTGAACAGGAAGCCCCCAAGTGACTATATTGTGTATGGCTAGATTCGAGTACGATCATAAGCCGGATCCTCCTTCAAGTTATCATATGATCTTGTAATGAAAGCAACACGTTCACTTTTGGAGGAGAAAAAAGGACAGAGGTCCTACTTTATTACTTATCATAATATATACATGGCTTAGAGAAATATGTACATTATGAGAGCCGGTGGCTCAAGTGTAATAAGGCCGAAGCTGAGCTATGTTCCACGGCCGACGGGTCTCTTCCTCCGATTTACGTGAATCTTTGTGCTCCCGAATGTCAATGAGGTAATATGACCCGTTGTGCAAATTCTTGTTGACCACAAAGGGCCCTTCCCAAGGCGGGGATAGCTTGTGCGCATCTGTTTGATCTTGGATGAGCCGGAGCACCAGATCGCCTTCCTGGAAGACCCGGGATTTAACCCGGCGACTATGATAACGACGCAGATCTTGTTGGTAAATCGCTGAGCGAGCTGCTGCCACATCACGATGTTCGTCCAACAAGTCAAGAGCATCTTGGCGCGCCTGTTCATTATCCACCTCCACATAAGCCGCCACTCGGGGCGAGTCATGACGGATGTCACTGGGGAGGACTGCTTCCGCTCCATAAACCATGAAGAAAGGTGTGAAACCTGTAGACCTGTTAGGAGTAGTGTTGATGCTCCACAACACGGAGGGTAATTCCTCCACCCAACAACCCGGCGTCCGTTGTAAAGGGACCAAAAGCCGGGGTTTGATGCCTTTCAAAATCTCCTGATTAGCCCTCTCAGCTTGACCATTGGATTGAGGGTGAGCCACTGATGAAACATCAAGTCGAATATGCTCTCGTTGACAAAACTCCTCCATGGCGCCTTTGGATAGATTGGTACCATTGTCAGTTATAATGCTGTGTGGAAAGCCAAAGCGAAAGATCACCTTTTTCATAAACTGAACTGCCGTGGCTGCATCACACTTGCTAACTGGCTCCGCTTCTACCCACTTGGTAAATTTATCAACTGCCACCAAGAGGTGGGTCTTCTTATCCTTGGACCTTTTAAAAGGCCCAACCATGTCAAGCCCCCAGACCGCAAAGGGCCAAGTAATTGGGATCATCCTCAGCTCCTGAGCTGGCACATGAGCCCGTCGAGAGAACCTTTGGCAACCATCACATTTACTGACCAAGTCCTCCGCATCAGCATGAGCCGTCAGCCAATAAAAACCATGACGAAAAGCCTTGGCCACAAGAGACTTTGAGCCGGCATGATGGCCACAATCCCCTTCATGAATCTCACGCAAAATCTCTTGACCTTCCTTAGGGGAGACACAACGTTGAAACGCTCCCGTAACACTGCGGCGATGCAACTCACCATTGATAACAACCATTGACTTAGACCGCCGGGTTATTTCTCTGGCCAAAGTTTCATCCTCAGGCAAATCTCCCCGGGTCATGTAAGCCAGATAGGGCACTGTCCAATCCGGGATGATGTGGAGAGCCGCCACCAACTGTGCTTCCGGGTCAGGGACAACCAAATCTTCCTCTGTAGGCAACTTAACAGAAGGGTTATGCAAGACGTCCAGGAAAGTATTAGGCGGCACCGTTTTTCGCTGAGAGCCGAGCCGGCTTAAAGCATCAGCCGCCTCGTTCTTCCTGCGATCGATGTGCTCTACTTGATAACCCTGAAAGTGTCCAGCAATGGCATCAATCTCACGGCGATAAGCCGCCATGAGAGGGTCCTTGGAATCCCACTTGCCTGATACTTGTTGAGCCACCAAGTCTGAGTCGCCGAAGCACCTTACCCGGCTCAAATTCATCTCCTTAGCCATCCGAAGACCGTGGAGCAAGGCCTCATACTCAGCTGCATTGTTAGTGCAAGGAAACATCAATTGTATCACATAATGGAACTTGTCACCTTTAGGGGAAGACAATACGACTCCAGCCCCCGAGCCCTCCAATTGCCTGGACCCATCAAAGTGAATAGTCCAATATGTATTATCCGGCTTTTGTTCGGGCACTTGTAGCTCTGTCCAATCGTTGATGAAATCCACCAAGGCTTGAGATTTAACAGCAGTGCGTGGTACGTATTTCAGACCATGAGGTCCGAGCTCTATAGCCCACTTGGCCACTCTCCCTCTGGCCTCCCTGTCGTGGAATTAACACGTCAGATGTCCTGGGACTAGGACTTAGTCGTGGAGCCATCGCAACTAGGAAGCTTGAAGGGGTTATGTGGGACAAGGAACACGAGGGTTTATACTGGTTCAGCCCCTTACGGTGAAGGTAAAAGCTTACGTCCAGTTCGAGGTGTTACTGATTAGGGTTACGATCGCCAGGGAGCTAAACAGCTATGCCCGGTTCTTGATGAGGTTGTTGTCGCCCCTAAACCGCTGCCGGGTCCTCCCTTTATATAGGGAGGCTGACGCCCAGCAGCCCTTAGAGTCCCCGCCGGCTCATAAGAGCGTCCGGCTCGGACTCTAAACAATACTTGCCTTACACTACAAGTCTACTATAACAATGATGATAACTACGGGCTTTAAGCCATATCCGGGTCTCAGCCCATCTCTGGCCCATTATCTTGAAACTTGGCTCCGGGCTTCTGGCAACGACCCTACGAGTAACCCGGGCCCTCCTGGCGGGTGACTCTAAGGTCTATATCCTCAACATTAGGCCCCAGATTGACTCGAGCCGGCTCATGTCAATCTTCAACTCTGCAGACAGAAAAAATCTCCGGCTTACCATTCATGTGAAGGCCATAACCCGGAGTGACGTCATCCTCTGGACTCCGGATAATCCGCCGTGACGTCATCCTCCATTAAGTCCGTTTTTTACTCCGCCAGATCCGCAACGGATCTTTGCCTTTACTGTTATCCCGAAAATCGAGGCGCCGTGAGGGGGAGATAACCACGCCGTGGCCTCCTTGAATCTCGCGCCCACTTATGACTCTGCCTTATAAATAGGCCGGCCCAGCACTTTCTTCTCACACTCTCCCTCTTCCTCCTCGCACCGTCGCTCCTCTGCTCGAGGTCCGCCACTGCCACCGCCGTCGCGCCCCTGGTCTTCATCAACCCGGCCGCTGCATCACCCTGATTCGGACCAGACTCACGGCGGCGACCTCCGCTCCTTCCAACTCCGGTGAGTCTCCTCTGCCTTGCTAGAACAGATCTGTGGTAGGGTTCTTTCAGTTCTTCGTGTTCGTCACCATTGCCCACAGACTCGATAGTTCTTGTTGCCACTGTAGTTAGTTGATCTTTAACCTTGCGTAGAACCACTGCGGTAGACGTTTGGAACCCATTTCATCTGCAAGAAATCCTCTTTTTACTGCATAAGAACTGTGTTCAACCTCAAGAACTTCTCCTGCCTCCGCTTTTTAGGTCTAGAAAATTTTCTCTGCTTCAACTATTTTGATCCAAAAAGTTATGGTAGTCTGTGAAACCTGTTTTACCACACTTAGTAAAAACTGCAACCATTGAATCTCGGCGGCTTACATGTCCGGCTTAAAGAAAACACGCGCCGTAGAACTTTCCGATTTAAGGAGAACCATGCCCCGTAGACTTTTCCGGCTTAACTGTAGTAACCCGTAGATGACTAACTTATTCTGAACGCTCCTATGGCTTAGATAACCCACCATATCGGAATACATATCATTAGTCCCCTTCATAAGCCGCCATCTTAGTTTGAACAATAGATCCCCGGCTTATAATTGACCCGGATACTTTTCTTTATTATAGACCACCAACCTTCACCATGCCTCCCAAGGCTCCTATCACTTGCAACTGGATGAGATCCAACGTCACTGACGAGACCCTGGCCAACTTTGTTAAGTCCGGATATCTGCCCAAGAAGGAAGTGATGTCCTACCGTGCCCCTGACCCGTCAGAAGAAAGACCACAGCCGAGGGACGGGGAGGTAGTGATCTTTGCGGACCATATGAGCCGAGGCTTCGCACCGCCTGGCTCAAAATTCTTCCGGGATGTGCTCAACTTCTTTGACCTTCGGCCTCAGGATATAGGACCCAATTCCATATCCAACATCTGCAACTTCCAAGTTTTTTGTGAAGTATATCTTGGAGAAGAGCCGAGTCTGCTGCTCTTCAGAGAGCTGTTTTATTTGAACTGCCAAAATGAGTGCGCCAACGGGCCAAGTCTAGAGTTAGGCGGCATCTCCATCCAGCGACGTAGGGACTGTCTGTTCCCTTACGCAGAGCCGCCAAGTCACCCCAAGGACTGGAATATGACTTGGTTCTACTGCCAAGACACATCCCCGGCTGATGAGAGCCCGCTGCCCGGCTTTCGCCCAACCCGCCTAGAGCCGACTCATCCGTTATCCGACAAGCTGACTGCCGCAGAAAGCCAGCCTCTGCTTCCAACGATCAACAAGATCAAAGCTCTGCTAGGCAATGGTCTGAACGGAATAGACCTGGTCCGGGTCTGGATCACATGGCGGGTGATCCCATTGAGCCGCCGCCCCGGCTTAATGTGTGAGTACACCGGGCGAAAGGATGACCCGCAGAGGCACAGCCGCAATGATCTTCCAGAAGACGTTGCTGAAGAAGAGACCAAGGCTCTGTTAAACGAGAGCTTGGCCGACTGTGGAAGGACCGGGCTAGCCCCGTTCTGCAAGACCAATCCAGCCCCTGCAGTAAGCTGCTGACTTTAACCTTTCCACTTCTTTTACATGTCACCTTGCTCTGAACCATTTTAAGAGTTCATTAATATATTTCTCAGGCTGATGACAAGTTCTGGCGGGTCAAGTATGACCATGAGGCGGCCAAGAAGGCGAGGAAGGCGAAGAAAACCGCCAAGAAAGCCGCCCCTCGTAAAAAGGGAAGCAGACCCACTGCTTCGGAGCTGCTGCAATTAAGCGACAGCTCCGAGTCTGAGGTAACCCTTAAACCTTTAAACTCTTGCCATACTTGTTGTTTATTGCTGTCCGCCTTATCAACATTTTGCTTATTGACAGGATGACACCGGCGCCAGTAACCCGGTGATTGAAGAGGTAACATCATTTTCCTCCGACTCGGAGCCTTTACCACAGCTGAAAGTCCGATAAGTAACCCGGAAAGTAAGCTTTTCTCATCCATTAGCTCATCAAGACCCTCAATTTCTTCTGAAGCAGCAGGTTCACGAAAGCCGGCGTCACACCCGGGCCCGCAAGGACACGGAACTCTCCACCGGGTTACCCGACGCAACAAGGAAGCGTCGTACTGAGGTTTTTTCTCACCTGTACCCTTTTCATCCGTTGGCGGGTGTCATCCGTCAGCCACTCAACTCTTCTGACTCCAATTACCAGGAGACCTCCCCCTCTTCGGGTGACTCCATGCAGTCAAGTCTGCCGGCCTTTAAAACTGCACCCGGGTAATAACAATCTCCGTACATTATCGGTCTGTATTTACTCTTTGTATGCCTAACACTTCTGTCTTTTCAGTGCCCAGGCAAAGCTCACCAAAAGAGCAAAGAAGACCAGGTCAGCCGGAGTGCCAGACTTGCCTGAGCCGGAGACGACGGCTCAAGAGCCGCCAGCCGCCTCCGAAGCCACCATTCCCATGGACACGGCGCCTGAAGCCCCTGCCCCGACCAGCAAGACAACTACCGAAGCGTCAGCTAACCCGGAGGCCTCCGGCTCAACCCCACCGGCTAACGACCCGGATGTGGTAATTACCCGGACGGAGTATGTTGAGCCGGGGAGGCCGACCGCGCTGGCCAAATGCTCCGCGAAAGGGGAGTTGCTGCAACCCCACCGGGTGAATCTGGATCTCTCTGGCTACACCGACTTGAGCATTGGAGAGCTCGTCTCCAGCTACATCAGCCAGGTTCACAAGAGCCGGGACGCCGAGATCGCCATGGTCAACCAGATCCAACAAAAGTCTGAGGTAACCTTCTGCTGTCTTCTTACTTTCCGCATAGTGATCCTTGTCATGCTAGCCCCCAAGTCTATGACTTATACTTGAATATGTTGTAGACTTAGAGTCCGGCTTACTTAACTGAACCGGCAGTATGTAGATAGATACGTTCAATATGCATTAGCCCCCAAGTGCCAAGTGTCTTTGCTTGGACAGTGCTTGGGACTTATATAATGACTGTTAATAACCCGGAAATATATGCAGGCTACTGGCAAGAAGTTTGAGTCGGACCTTGCGGATCTCAAGAGCCAGTTAAAGACTCAAGAGATGGAGACCCGGAAGGCGAACGCCAAGTTTGTCTCCAGCATCGCCGCTCAGGAGAAACTGAAGACTGAATTCGACGCTGAGCGGAAGGCCTGGGCTGAGGAGAAAACCGCACTGGTGACCCGGGCAGAACAGGCGGAGAAGGCCCTTACTGAGAAGACCGCGGAGCTCTCCGGCCTAAAGCGCCAGGTGTCCCAAATGGTGGCTGCTATCTTCGGTAAGTCGCCTCACCGGCTCTCATCAAGTCTGTATATGTTATGATTCATCCTTGTCACCGGCTTGTCTGGCCTTGATTAAACAGGTCCCAGGAGTGCCAACCTCAACCAGAGCGTGGTCACCAAGCTAAAGGCCGTGTACACCCTGGTGGAACAACTCTACACCGGGTCACAGCGCGCCTTAGCTGTGGTGGCCCTATCCAACGATGTGCCAACCCATCTGCCTGAAGTCCTGCGCCGGCTCGCAGTTCTGCCACAGCGGATCCAGGAGCTACGCCGAGCCTCCGCAAGATCCGGAGAAATTGCCGCGCTGAGCCGGGCCAAAGCATTCCTGCCGGAGCTAGACCCGGCAGACATCGCCCTGGGTTACCCCAGCCTGAAGGAAGACGGCTCCGCCTTAGACCAGAAGGACTTCGCGGCATGTGTGAAGGCTGTACACCCGGTGGCCACCATCATCGGGAACGACACCGACTTAACCAAATATCAGCCGGGGTACAACGCGGAGAATCAGAGGATTCCAACCCCTCGCTATGAAGCTCTTAGTCTGATTCCTCCGGCTCGCCAACACACCTTCGCCCCCGAGATTAACCCGGCCGGGTTAATTGACGAAGAAGCCCAGTTCGAAGCTCTCAGCGGCATCAACTGGAAGTCGTCAACCTTCGAGGTCTTGGGATCAGCCGAAGCAGAAGATGAGCCGGGGACTTCGACTCAACAGGCGTCATAAAGCGGCTGGCGGTTCACCGAACAACACTCCACCCTTGAAACTTTGAAGGATTTTTGTAATAGAATAAGTGCAACAATTTATCTCTGCCGTGCCATCGTGCACGTAATGAATGCTGAAACCCTTTGAAGTTATTCTTTTGATGTTCCTCCGGGTCATGATTATCCTTTTTGCTTTTCAACCCTTAAAACGTATCTTTAAGCATCTGCATAGAAAGGCAAACCACAAGTCTCAAGGCGGCTTACCGCCCTGAGAATCAGGTGTTTGAAATGGATAACCCGGAACACGAACCAAAAAAGACTGGTCGTTAACTATACTCGGAACATAGCTGCGATAACACACTTAACAGCCTGTAAGCATACTTCCGGTTTAAATAACCCGGGTAGCCTGGTTGGTACCTGAACTCGAATTTACCTGTCTTGATGACATCCATGATGTTCAACTTAACAAGATAAACCAAATATAAGCCGGTCAAGAGAACCGGCAGTACATACCTTGACATGATCAGAGCAGACCTGTGATAAAAACTTGGGGCTTCCGGTTCGAATACGACCAGAAACCCGGTCCAAAGGGGTTAAGCTAAGATTCGGATGCGATCATATAACCCCCAGTGGGTGTGGCGATGCCAATCAAAAGGGTATCGACAGCTATGCTCTCTTTGGTTCGAATACGACCCATGTTTGAACAGGAAGCCCCCAAGTGATTCTGAAAATTGTTTAACGACGCTGATTCGAATACGATCCACGTCGGTTCTCAGAGGGGTTACACTATGATTCAAATATGACCAAAGGCAACCTCCCAATGAGCTCGGCACTTTGCCAATCAAAATGGGTATCGACAGCTATGTTCTCTTTGGTTCGAATACGACCCATGTTTGAACAGGAAGCTCCCAAGTGACTTTACTGCTTACGGCTAGACTCGAATATGATCATAAGCCGGATCCTCCTTTCAAATTAGTATGTAAAAAATGACACACATATTTGGAGGAGAGAAAAGGACAGAGGTCCCGCTTTATAGCTTATAATAATATATACATGTCTGAGATAAATATGTACACCACGAGAGCCGGTAGCTCAAGTGTAGTAAGGCCGAAGCTGAGCTATGTTCCACGGCCGACGGGTCTCCTCCTCAGACTTACGCGAATCTTTATGTTCCCGAATATGAACGAGGTAAGATGACCCGTTGTGCAAGTTCTTACTGACCACAAAGGGCCCTTCCCAGGGTGGGGATAACTTGTGTGCATCTGTTTGATCCTGGATGAGCCGGAGCACAAGGTCGCCTTCCTGGAAGACCCGGGACTTGACCCGGCGGCTGTGATAACGGCGCAGGTCTTGTTGGTAAATTGCTGAACGGGCTGCTGCCACATCACGCTGTTCGTCCAACAAGTCCAGAGCATCTTGACGCGCCTGTTCATTATCCGTCTCAACATAAGCCGCCACACGAGGCGAATCGTGACGGATGTCGCTGGGGAGGACTGCTTCTGCGCCATAAACCATGAAGAAAGGCGTGAAGCCAGTAGACCTGTTAGGAGTAGTGTTGATGCTCCATAAGACGGAAGGCAACTCCTCCACCCAACAACCCGGCGTCCGTTGCAAAGGGACCAAAAGCCGGGGTTTGATGCCTTTCAGAATCTCCTGGTTAGCTCTCTCAGCTTGACCATTGGATTGGTGGTGAGCCACTGAGGAAACATCAAGTCGGATATGCTCCCGTTGACAAAATTCTTCCATAGTGCCCTTGGATAAATTGGTGCCATTGTCAGTTATGATACTGTGCGGAAAGCCGAAGCGGAAAATCACCTTTTTCATAAATTGAACCGCCGTGGCTGCATCACACTTGCTAACTGGCTCAGCCTCCACCCACTTTGTAAATTTGTCAACTGCCACCAAGAGGTGGGTGTTCTTATCCTTGGACCGTTTGAAAGGCCCAACCATATCAAGCCCCCAGACCGCAAAGGGCCAAGTGATTGGGATCATCCTCAACTCCCGAGCCGGCACATGAGCCCGTCGTGAGAACCTTTGGCAACCATCACATTTACTGACCAAGTCCTCTGCATCAGCGTGAGCCGTCAGCCAATAAAAACCATGACGGAAAGCCTTGGCTACAAGAGATTTTGAACTGGCATGATGGCCACAATCCCCTTCATGGATCTCGCGCAAGATCTCTTGACCTTCCTCAGGGGAGATACAACGCTGAAACGTCCCTGAAACACTGCGATGATGCAGCTCGCCATCAATGACAACCATTGACTTAGCCCGCCGGGTTACTTGCCTGGCTAGAGTTTCATCCTCAGGCAACTCTCCCCGGGTTATAGAAGCTAGATATGGTATTGTCCAGTCTGGTATGACATGAAGAGCCGCCACCAGTCGTGCCTCCGGGTCAGGGATAGCCAAGTCCTCCTCTGTAGGCAACTTGACCGAAGGGTTATACAGGACATCCAGGAAAGTGTTAGGCGGCACCGGCTTTCGCTGAGAGCCTAGCCGGCTTAACGCATCAGCCGCCTCGTTCCTCCTGCGATCAATATGCTCCACTTGGTATCCCTGGAAGTGCCCAGCAATGGCATCCACCTCGCGGCGATAAGCCGCCATTAGAGGATCCTTAGAATCCCAGGTGCCCGACACTTGTTGAGCCACCAAATCTGAGTCCCCAAAGCATCTCACCCGGCTTAAGCTCATCTCCTTAGCCACCCGAAGACCGTGGAGCAAAGCTTCGTATTCAGCCGCATTGTTAGTGCAAGGAAACATCAACCGTAGCACATAATGGAACTTGTCACCTTTTGGGGAGGCCAATACAACACCAGCCCCCGAGCCCTCCAACTGTCGGGACCCGTCGAAGTGGATAGTCCAATAATTGTTATCCGGCTTTTGTTCAGGCACTTGAGACTCCGTCCAATCATTGATGAAATCCACCAAAGCCTGAGATTTAACAGCAGTGCGTGGCACATATTTGAGGCCATGAGGTCCAAGTTCTATAGCCCACTTAGCAATTCTCCCTGTGGCCTCTCTGTTCTGGATAATATCACCAAGGGGGGCAGAACTGACCACAGTGATGGGATGACCCTGAAAATAATGTTTGAGTTTCCGGCTCGCCATGAACACACCGTATACGAGTTTCTGCCAATGCGGGTACCGCTGCTTGGACTCAATGAGCACCTCCCTGACATAATAAACCGGCCGCTGAACCGGATGCTCCTTACCCGCCTCCTTGCGCTCCACAACGATAGCCACGCTGACAGCTCGTGCATTTGCCGCTACATATAGTAGCAAGGGCTCCTTATCAATCGGAGCAGCAAGGACGGGGGGCTCTGCCAGTTGCTTTTTTAAATCCTCAAAAGCAGTATTAGCTGCATCATTCCAGACAAAGTTGTCAGTTTTCTTCATTAACTGATATAAGGGCATAGCCTTCTCACCCAAACGGCTTATAAACCGGCTTAAAGCAGCGATGCGACCTGCCAAACGCTGAACATCATTTATACATGCCGGCTTAGCCAGGGAGGTGATAGCCTTGATCTTCTCCGGGTTAGCCTCAATGCCTCTATCAGAAACCAAGAAGCCCAATAGTTTTCCTGCAGGAACACCAAAACACACACTTGGCCGGATTAAGCATCATCTTATAGACCCGGAGATTATCGAAGGTTTCCCTTAGGTCATCTATCAGGGTTTCCTCCTTGATGGATTTAACCACAATATCATCCACGTATGTGTGAACATTGCGCCCGATCTGTTTGTGAAGACAATTCTGCACACAACGCTGGTAAGTCGCCTGTGCACACTTGAGTCCAAAAGGCATAGACACATAGCAGAAGGCTCCAAAGGGAGTGATGAACGCCGTCTTCTCCTGGTCCTTAACTGCCATCTTAATCTGATGATACCCGGAATAGGCATCCAAGAAACTTAAGCGTGCACAACCTGCCGTAGCATCAATGATTTGATCAATACGGGGGAGAGCAAAAGGATCAGCCGGACACGCCTTGTTCAAGTCCGTGTAGTCCACACACATCCGCCAGGTGCCGTTCTTCTTGAGTACGAGCACCGGGTTAGCTAACCACTCCGGGTGAAAAACCTCGACAATGAACCCGGCCGCCAAGAGCCGGGCCACTTCTTCACCGATAGCTTTCCGCCTCTCTTCGTTAAACCGTCGAAGGAACTGTCTGACCGGCTTAAATTTTGGATCAATATTGAGAGTGTGCTCAGCGAGTTCTCTAGGTACACCTGGCATGTCAGAAGGTTTCCACGCGAAGATGTCCCTATTCTCACGGATGAACTCGATGAGCGCGCTTTCCTATTTCGGGTCCAGATTTGCACTGATGCTAAACTGCTGAGACGAGTCACCTGGAACAAAATCAACAAGCTTAGTCTCATCAGCTGATTTAAATTTCATTGCTGGTTCATTCTCTGTGGTTGGCTTTTTCAGAGAGGTCATATCTGTTGGGTCAACATTGTCTTTATAAAATTTCAACTCTTCTGTGGCACAAACAGACTCTGCATAAGCCGCGTCACCTTCCTCACACTCTAGAGCCACTTTCCGGCTGCCGTGAACCGTAATAGTCCCGTTGTGACCCGGCATCTTGAGCTGTAAGTACACATAACATGGTTGTGCCATGAACTTGGCGTAAGCCGGCCGTCCGAATATAGCGTGGTATGGACTTCTTATCTTGACCACCTCAAAGGTCAACTTCTCCACCCTGTAGTTGTTCTCATCGCCAAAAGCCACCTCCAGCTCGATCTTGCCGACTGGATAAGCCGACTTACCGGGTACCACACCATGGAAGATAGTGTTTGAATGGCTGAGGTTTTTATCGATTAGCCCCATACGACGGAAAGTCTCATAATAGAGGATGTTGATGCTGCTGCCTCCATCCATGAGTACCTTTGTGAACTTATAGCCTCCCACCTGAGGAGCCACCACTAAGGCCAGGTGGCCCGGGTTATCCACCCGGGGGGGGGGGTGATCCTCCCTACTCCATACTATGGGCTGCTCAGACCACCATAAGTAGCGTGGAACCACCGCCGGCTCCACAGTATTAACAGCCCTCTTGTGAAGCTTCTCGTCTCGTTTACACAAACTAGTTGTGAACACGTGATACTGTCCACCGCTAAGCTGCTTCGGGTTGGTCTGATAACCCCCCTGCTGCTGTTGATGACCCTGACCAGACTGTTGATTAAAGCCCCCTTGACCTTTCTGAGGACTAGAATTTGAACCGCCGCCCGGGCCATGAAAGCCGCCGGCGCCTGAGCCGCCACCCGGACCGTTGTAGTTTTTGAAGGCCTTCATGATAGCACAATCCTTCCACAGATGAGTCGCTGGCTTCTCTCTAGAGCCGTGTCTCGGATAGGGTTCGTTCAACAGCTGCTCCAAAGAAGGTCCTGACCCGCCGCCTCGGGGAGGGGGCCTCCCCTTGCGTCGCTGATTATTACCTTGAGAGTTGGTGTTGGCTACAAACTCTAGGCTGCCGTCGGCCTTACGCTTGCCTCCTCCTTGGTTCCCCGGGTTAAACTGGAGACCCTTGCCGTTGCCATTCTTCTTTCCCCTCCCTGCCCTTTCATCGTCTGAAGGGGGATCCTTGGTACCATCGGAATCGGCGTACTTGACAAGAGCCGCCATTAGGGTACCCATGTCGGTGCAGTCGCGCTTGAGCCGCCCAAGCTTCATCTTAAGAGGCACGAAGCGACAGTTCTGTTCCAACATTAAGACTGCAGAGCCGGCATCCATCTTATCTGATGAATGTATGATCTCCTTGACCCGGTGAACCCAATGGGTCGTGGACTCACCCTCCTGCTGCTTACAGTTAGTCAAATCCACAATTGACATAGACTGCCTGCAGGTGTCTTTGAAGTTTTGAATGAACCGGGCTTTCAGCTCAGCCCAAGACCCAATGGAGTTCGGTGGTAACCCTTTCAACCACGTGCGGGCAGTTCCATCTAACATCATGGTAAAATATTTGGCCATGGCCGCCTCACTGACCTCCAGCAATTCCATGGCCATCTCATAACTCTCAATCCAGGCTGCAGGATGTAAGTCCGCTGTATAGTTAGGCACCTTCCTGGGGCCCTTGAAGTCCTTAGGCAGACGTTCATTACGGATGGCTGGTACCAAACAAGGGACACCCCCGGTCCTAGTAGAAATTCCCACATCAACAGACGTCGTTGGATACGCCGGGGGGGTCTGGTAGGCCGTCAATTGAGGCGCCTGCTCCGCCTCTCGCCGCGCTTGGTCTGTTGCATAGAGGACTCCGTTATGAGCCGGGCCATGGCCAGGTGGCGGGTCATGGCGTCGGACGTTACTTGAGCCGGTCGCTGAGACCATGTGCCGGCTGTAGCTCGGGCTCTGGCCTGGTCGAGGGGTTGAGTGGATCCTGCCCCGGCTGTAGGAGTATGCCTCTTGCTGCGCCTGTGCTGTCTGAAGCAGCTCCCTGACCCGGCGGGTTTCAATAGCCGTTGGGGAGTCGCCGTCAACTGGGAGAGCCGCCAGCCGTGCTGCCGCAGCGACCATGTTCTCCAGCGGGTTATTATAATGACCCGGGGGTATTGGCACATACTGAGGCGGGGCAGGGGGCACCTGGGGATGCCCCATCACTCGTGACTGAATAAGGGGTCCAGACCCGGGTGCTATGACCCCTGGCGGGTTACTGGATCCTGCACCCGGCGTGTTGAAGAGATTGCGTGGATCGTAGACCGGCGGGAGTCAAGACCGGGCCTTCTGCTGTCTCCTTCTCATGACCTCATTGGCCGCGTTCTGGTCCATCGTGAGTTGGAAGGACTGCGCCTGAATTAGCTGAGTCTGGGCATCGAGAGCCGCCCGCTCCGCAGCCAGCCTGATTCCTTCCGCCGCAAGATCCTCCTTAGCCTTTATCAGATCCAATTTTAGTTGTGCCACCGCCGCATCGTGCTGAGCTTGATCTGCCGGGTCGATCGTGGCGGTTAACAGGGCCGTCATCTTGTCCGTGAGATCCATTAGCACCTGAGCCTGAGAAGGCACCGGGTTTCCCGCCCCAGCAGCAGGGTTCTGAACAGGCTGCGCACCGGCCATGAACACCCCAACCTGACTTGGTGGCTCAAAAAGGTCCGGAATACTGTCACCGTCGGAACAACCCATGAGCACGCCATCTTGGAGTTGGTACAACGAATTTGACTCATCGGTGGCCGACGCGCCGTCCGAGCCGGCGGCCTCCTCATCACCGAACCCAGATGGATCAGAAGGCCCTCCGTGGATGCATCCCACAAAAGCACGCCTTAAGGCGGGCCGGGCCCGGGCGGGTTGTGCGCGCTGAGCCGTTTCGAAGAGATCGGCACGGAGACCCGGCTCGGGGCCCGGCTCACCGATCTTGCCGATGAAGACATGAATTCCGCCGAAGGGGACCCGGTATCCGTACTCAACTGAGTCGGCGTCGGGGCCCCAGTCCGCATCGTCGATGTAGAGCTTGCCACGACGACTCTTGGTCATCCGGCCTACAGCGTGTCCCTTGAGCCCTTCGAAGCTGCCCTTCAAGAACTCAAATCCACCGTGTGCTGGCCCCACGGTGGGCGCCAACTGTCGTGGAATTAACACGTCAGATGTCCTGGTACTAGGACTTAGTCGTGGAGCCATCGCAACTAGGAAGCTTGAAGGGGTTATGTGGGACAAGGAACACGAGGGTTTATACTGGTTCAGCCCCTTACGGTGAAGGTAAAAGCTTACGTCCAGTTCGAGGTGTTACTGATTAGGGTTACGATCGCTAGGGAGCTAAACAGCTATGCCCGGTTCTCGATGAGGTTGTTGTCGCCCCTAAACCGCTGCCGGGTCCTCCCTTTATATAGGGAGGCTGACGCCCAGCAGCCCTTAGAGTCCCGGCCGGCTCATAAGAGCGTCCGGCTCGGACTCTAAACAATACTTGCCTTACACTACAAGTCTACTATAACAATGATGATAACTACGGGCTTTAAGCCATATCCGGGTCTCAGCCCATCTCTGGCCCATTATCTTGAAACTTGGCTCCGGGCTTCTGGCAACGACCCTACGAGTAACCCGGCCCCTCCTGGCGGGTGACTCTAAGGTCTATATCCTCAACACTCCCTGTTTTGAATGATATCTCCAAGGGGGGCAGAACTGACCACAGTAATGGGGTGACCCGGGAAATAATGCTTAACCTTCCGGCTTGCCATGAACACACCATAAACAAGCTTCTGCCAATGCGGGTACCGCTGTTTGGACTCGATGAGCACTTCACTGACATAATAAACCGGCCGCTGAACCGGATGCTCCTTACCCTCTTCCTTGCGCTCCACCACCACAGCCACACTGACGGCTCGTGTGTTAGCAGCCACATACAGCAATAAAGGCTCCTTGTCAACCGGGCAGCAAGGACTGGGGGCTCTGCCAGCTACCTCTTCAAATACTCAAAAGCAGTATTAGCTGCATCATTCCAGACAAAGTCATTAGTTTTCTTCATCAGCTGATATAATGGCATGGCCTTCTCACCCAAACGGCTTATGAACCGGCTTAAAGCAGCGATCCGACCCGCCAAGCGCTGGACATCATTTATACACGCCGGCTTAGCCAGGGAGGTGATGGCCTTGATCTTCTCCGGGTTAGCCTCAATGCCTCTGTTAGAAACCAAGAAACCCAAGAGCTTGCCTGCATGAACACCAAAAACACACTTGGCTGGGTTAAGCATCATCTTGTAGACCCGGAGATTATCAAAGGTTTCCCTCAGATCATCTATCAAGGTTTCTTCCTTCCTGGATTTAACCACAATATCATCCACATAAGCATGAACATTGCGCCCAATCTGGTTATGAAGACAGTTCTGCACGCAACGCTGATAAGTCGCCTGTGCACTCTTGAGTCCAAAGGGCATAGACACATAGCAGAAGGCTCCAAATGGAGTGATGAACGCCGTCTTCTCCTGGTCCTTAACTGCCATTTTAATCTGATGATATCCAGAATAAGCATCCAAGAAACTTAAGCGCTCACAACCCGCCGTAGCATCAATGATTTGATCAATACGGGGAAGAGCAAAAGGATCAGCCGGACATGCCTTGTTTAAGTCCGTGTAATCCACACACATCCGCCAGGTGCCATTCTTCTTGAGCACGAGCACCGGGTTAGCTAACCACTCTGGGTGAAAGACTTCAACAATAAACCTGGCTGCCAAGAGCCGGGCCACCTCTTCACCAATGGCTTTCCGCCTCTCTTCATTAAACCGCCGAAGGAATTGCCTGACCGGCTTAAATTTCGGATCAACATTGAGAGTGTGCTCAGCGAGTTCTCTAGGTACACCTGGCATGTCCGAAGGTTTCCATGCAAAAATGTCCCTATTCTCATGGATGAACTCGATGAGCGCGCTTTCCTATTTTGGATCCAGATTGGCACTGATGCTAAACTGCTGAGATGAATCACCTGGAACGAAATCAACAAGTTTAGTCTCATCAGCCGCCTTAAATTTCATTGCCGGCTCATGCTCCGTAGTCGGCTTTTTCAGAGAGGTCATATCTGTTGGGTCAGCATTGTCCTTGTAAAACTTCAACTCCTCTGTTGCGCAAACAGATTCTGCATAAGCTGCATCGCCTTCCTCACACTCCAAGGCCACCTTCCGGCTGCCGTGAACTGTAATGGTCCCATTATGACCCGGCATCTTGAGCTGTAAATACACGTAACACGGCCGTGCCATGGACTTGGCGTAAGCCGGCCGCCCAAATATGGCATGGTACGGACTTCTTATCTTAACCACCTCAAAGGTCAATTTTTCCACCCTGTAGTTGTGCTCGTCTCCAAAGGCCACTTCCAACTCGATCTTGCCGACTGGATAAGCCGACTTACCAGGTACCACACCATGGAAAATAGTGTTTGACTGGCTGAGGTTCTTATCAATCAAATCCCATACGACGGAAGGTCTCATAATAGAGGATGTTGATGCTGCTGCCTCCATCCATGAGTACCTTAGTGAACTTATATCCTCCCACCTGAGGAGCCACCACCAAGGCCAAGTGACCCGGATTATCCACCCGAGGAGGGTGATCCTCCCTACTCCACACTATAGGCTGCTCAGACCATCATAAATAGCGTGGAACCGCCGGCTCAACCGCATTCACAGCCCTCTTATGAAGCTTCTGATCTCGCTTACACAGACTGGTGGTAAACACATGATACTGTCCACCGCTAAGCTGCTTTGGATTGGTCTGATAACCCCCCTGCTGCTGTTGATGACCCTGGCCAGACTGCTGATTAAAGCCCCCTTGACCGTTCTGAGGATTAAAATTTGAGCCGCCGCCCGGGCCATGAAAACGGCCAGCGCCTGAGCCGCCGCCCGGGCCGTTGTTGCCATCAAAGGCATTGGAATTCTTAAAGGCCTTCATGATCGCACAATCCTTCCATAAATGAGTAGCTGGCTTCTCCCTAGAGCCATGCCTTGGACAAGGTTCATTCAACAGCTGCTCCAGCGTCGGGCCTGACTCGCTGGCCCGGGGAGGTGGCGTCCCCTTGCGTCGCTGGTTATTACCCTGTGAGCTGGCGTTGGCCACGAACTCTAGGCTGCCGTCGGCCTTGCGCTTGCCACCTCCTTGGTTCCCCGGGTTATGCTGAGGGCCCTTGCCATTGCCATTCTTCTTTCCCTTCCCTGTCCTTTCATCATCTGAAGCGGGGTCCTTGGTACTATCAGAGTCGGCATACTTGACGAGAGCCGCCATCAGCGTACCCATATCATTACAATCACGCTTGAGCCGCCCGAGTTTCATCTTCAGGGGCAGAAAGCGACAATTCTGCTCCAACATTAAAACTGCAGAGCCGACATCCATCTTATCAGATGAATGTATTATTTCCTTAACCCGGCGAACCCAATGTGTCGTAGACTCACCCTCCTGCTGCTTACAGTTAGTCAAATCCACAATTGACATAGACTGCCTACAGGTATCCTTGAAATTTTGGATGAACCGGGCTTTCAGCTCAGCCCAAGACCCGATGGAATTTGGTGGTAGCCCTTTCAACCAAGTGCGGGTAGTCCCATCTAACATCATGGTGAAGTACTTGGCCATTGCCGCTTCGCTGACCTCTAGTAATTCCATGGCCATCTCGTAACTCTCGATCCAGGCTCCGGGTTGTAAATCAATCGTGTAATTAGGCACCTTCCTAGGCCCTTTGAAGTCCTTGGGTAGACGTTCGTTGCGGAGAGCCGACACTAAACAAGGGACACCTCCAGTCCTGGTAGAGATACCCACGTCGACGGAAGTCGTCGGATAAGCCGGGGGAGTCTGGTAAGCCGTCAACTGAGGCACCTGCTCCGCCTCTTGCCGTGCTCTGTCTTGGTCTGCTGCGTGGGAGGCTCCGTTATAAGCCGGGCCATGGCCAGGGGGCGGGTCATGGCGTCGGACATTACTTGAGCCGGTCGCTGAGACCATGTGTCTGCTGTAACTCGGGCTCCGGCCTGGACGACGGGTCGAGTGGATCCTGTCCCGGCTGTAAGAGTACGCCTCTTGTTGCGCCAGTGCTGTCTGAAGGAGTTCCCTGACCCGGCGGGTTTCAATAGCCGTCGGAGAGTCGCCGTCAATTGGGAGGGCCGCCAGCCGTGCTGCTGCGGCGACCATGTTCTCCAGCGGGTTAGCATAATGACCCGGTGGTATTGGCACATACTGAGGCGGGACAGGGTTCACCTGGGGAGGCCCCATCACTTGAGGCTGAACAGGGGTCCCAGACCCGGGCACTGTGATCCCTGGCGGGTTACTAGACCCTGCACCTGGCGTGTTGAAGAGGTTTCGAGGATCGTAAACCGGAGGGAGTCGAGATTGGGCCTTTTGATGCCTCCTTCTCATGACCTCATTGGACGCGTTCTGATCTATCGTGAGCCGGAAGGACTGCGCCAGAATCAACTGAGTCTGAGCGTTGAGAGCCGCCCTCTCCGCAGCCATCCTGATCCCTTCCGCTGCCAGATCCTCTTTGGCTTTCACTAGATCTAACTTTAACTGCGCCACCTCCGCGTCATGCTGAGCTTGATCCATCGGGTCAACCGCGGCGGTCAACAGGACCGTCATCTTGTCCGTGAGATCCATCAGCACCTGAGCCAGCGAGGGCACCGGGTTTCCTGCCCCAGCAGCAGGGTTTTGAACAGGCTACGCACCGGCCATGAAGATTCCAACCCGGATCGGCGGCTCAAACGGGTCCGGAATACTGTTACCATCGGAACAACCCATTAGCCTGCCATCTTGAAGTTGATACAACGAGTTTGACTCATCTATGGATGATTCGCCGTCAGAGCCGGCGGCCGTCTCATCACCAGATCCAGATCGATCAGGGAGTCCTCCATGGATACATCCCACAAAAGAATGCTTCAAGGCAGGCAGGGCCCGGGCGGGTCGTGCGCGCTGAGCCGTCTCGATGAGATCGGCGCAGAGATCCGGCTCAGGGCCCGGCTCACCAATCTTGCCAATGAAAACATGAATTCCGCCGAAGGGGACCCGGTATCCATACTCAATTGAGCCGGCGTCGGGGCCCCAGCTTGCATCGTCGATGTAGAGCTTGCCGCGACGACTCTTGGTCATCCGGCCCACAGCGTATCCCTTGAGCCCTTCGAAGCTACCCTTCAATAACTCAAATCCACCGTGCGCTGGCCCCACGGTGGGCGCCAACTGTCGTGGAATTGTCACGGCAGATGTCTTCAAGCTAGGACTTAGTCGTGGAGCCATCGCCGCTAGGAAGCTTGAAGGGGTTAAACGGGACAAGGAACACGAAGGTTTATACTGGTTCGGCCCCTTACGGTGAAGGTAAAAGCCTACGTCCAGTTGATGTGGTATTGATTAGGGTTTCGATGACCAGGGAGCTTAACTGCTATGCCTGGCTCTCGATGAGATCTTTCTTGTCCCTCAACCGCCGCCGGGTCGTCCCTTTATATATAGAGAGGTTGACGCCCAGCAGCTCTCAGAGTCCCAGCCGGCTCATAAGAGTGTCCGGCTCGGACTCTCAACTATTCTTGCCTTACACTACAAGTTCTACCATAATGACGGTTGTAACTACGGGCTTTAAGCTATCTCCGGGTCTTAAGCCCATCTTTGGCCCACTGTCTTCAAGCTTGTCGCCGGGCTTCAGGTGATGATCCTGATGAGTAACCCGGTCACACCGGGCGGGTGACTCTAAGGTTTATATCCTCAACAGAAAGGATAGGTGGTGAGGCTGCAGCAGCGACTAAGCAAAGTATGGTGGCTAACTTACGCCAATAAGAGCGAGAACAGAAGCAACGGAACGGTCGCGAAGCTAGCAATGATCAAGAAGTGATCCTGAATCTCCTACTTACGTCAAACATAACCCATAAACCGTGTTCACTTCCCGGACTCCGCCGAGAAGAGACCATCACGGCTACACACGCGGTTGATGCGTTTTAATTAAGTCAAGTGTCAAGTTCTCTACAACCGGATATTAACAAATTCCCATCTGCCACATAACCGCGGGCACGGCTCTCGAAAGTTTATACCCTGCAGGGGTGTCCCAACTTAGCCCATTATAAGCTCTCACGGTCAACGAAGGATATTCCTTCTCCCGGGAAGACCCGATCAGTCTCGGAATCCCGGTTACAAGACATTTCGACAATGGTAAAACAAGACCAACAAAGCCGCCCGATGTGTCGACAATCCCGATAGGAGTCGCACATATCTCGTTCTCAGGACACACCGGATGAGCCAGACGTCGGGTTGGCATAGACCCTGGTTGCCCAGGGGGCGCCGGACATCGCTCGGTTTGGACCAGCACTTAGACAAGCACTGGGGGGGGGGGTTAAAATAAAGATGACCCTCGGGATGCGCGACTCCCAAGGGAAAAAGGCTAGGTGAGGCAAATGTAAAACCAAGGTTGGGCCTTGCTGAAAGAGTTTTATTCAAAGCGAACTGTCAAGGGGGTCCCATAAATCACCCAACCGCGTAAGGGATGCAAAATCAAGGAACATAATACCGGTATGACGGAAACTAGGGCGGCAAGAGTGGAACAAAACACCAGGCATAAGGCCGAGCCTTCCACCCTTTACCAAGTGTATAGATGCATTAATTAAATAAGAGATATTGTGATATCCCAACGTAAACATAATCCAACATGGAGCAATCTTCACCTTCACCTACAACTAGCAACGCTATAAGAGGGGCTGAGCAAAGCGGTAACATAGCCAAACAATGGTTTGCTAGGAAGGGTGACAAGGTTAGAGGTTCATGGCAATTTGGGAGGCTTGAAGAGCAAGTGATAGGTAGCGCATCATAGTGATAGAACGAATCAACTAGCATAGCAATGATAGTACTGAGATCCAAGGTGGCGGTCATCTTCCTGAAATCCCGCCAGGAAGAAGAACGAGACCATGAAGAAGATGAAGCCACGAAGACGAACGAATCCTCACGATCGCAACGACACGGGAACTATCGAGAAGAAGCACACAACATGGTAAACACACCACGCATGAACAAGGCATGATGCTTAAACAAGTATGATGCATGACAAGGCTACATGAAGCTACTCATGGCAAGAGATGATGCATACAAGAACAACACATCAAAACAAGTTTAAATGAGGCCGGAAACAACATATAACAATTCCGGTAAGTCCTCATATGCAAATTTAGAAATTGGTCCAGATCTGAATAAACCTTATGTTCAAGTTGTTAAACAGCAAGTTAAGATGCACCAAAACAATCTACACGAAATTCTAGTCAAGTTACATATAAAGTTCATTAGATTCGGAGCTACGGCCTAGAAGATATGAGCAAAACAAGTTAAACATGGCATTGATGCAAAATGCATTCAAACATCAAGCAAACACACTCAAGGCATGGATCCAACAAGGTAATATGAAACTACATGCAAAACTAAGCAAGTTTCATATAGAGCATGCTCAAAACGGAGCAACGGCGCAACACATATACTCCAAAGAAGATATAACAACAATCTGTCCAAAACAGCAAATAGGCATCTAGCAAGCATCAAAACAATATGCTACAGCAACTCAACATGAAAACAGAAGGCATGGACGTGATGTACAGGTAAATCACAATAAAACATAGACATTGAGCTATCTCCAGAAATCATTAGAACATGCTCAAAAGGGCATGGCAATATTGCAAATAATAACAGTTTCCCAGACTTGGCCAAAATCACTGGACATGGCAGAAATAACATCAGGTTGCAAAGTTTAGAGCTAGTAAACAACATGCTACAGGAACTTATCATGGCAACCAACGGCATGGAATGAATCTACTAAATGCATAGAACAAAAGTCCCTTACTGAACATGAGCTAAAAAGGTACAGAAGATATGACGGCACCCATGTAAACATAGCAAGTTATATGACAGATTCAGACTTGGTGAAAATAACAGGACGTGGCAGAAACAACGATAAGTAGGCATGTTGGTGAGCTTGAACCACTCACTACAGAGTAATACATGGCATGACAAGGTAACCAACAGTAAGAAGGCATTATTATAAAGCTAAGAATGGCAATAGCATAGACATAGGGTACATGGAACACTAGTAACAACCATGGCAAAATTGATTAACATATAAACAATCTGCCAGGAACATTTTATAGCAAAAGTAGAGCAAGATTAAGACATGCTAGAGCACTCCATAATTGCAAACATGTGCATGGATGGATAGAGCATAACATGTGTAACAAAAAACCCTTAGAGAACATCTCCAGATCATGCATAGAATGACCTGTAGCAGCAGGTTTACATGGAAACAAAATATAATAGACTAAGACTTGGCAGAAATCACTGAAGTCACAGAAATCAGCACATCACGGAGGCTACTTTGCATGCTTGTACTAGTCACCACAGAGATCCTAAAAATACAAGACAAGCACCAATGTAAGGACGACACGATGTAGATCAAAACACATGTAGAGCTCATGCCCATAGGATGCACACACAAAATGCAATGAAAAAGACAAATCATCAAGTTCATATAACAGACAGCAGTTAACAGCATATAGCACTCTTCCAACGATGATTAGGGCCTCAAGATGAACTCAAACAAGCATGGCACAATGGAATGAAATGAAGAACATCTCATGATGAACATTTAGATATATTACACGCACGAAACGGAGCAGTATGTGTGGAGTTATGATGCGATGAACAGAGCACCAGAATGCAGAAGTTCCATGACTTGGAGAAATTCGAGGGGGGGGGAGTCAACCTTTGCCAGATCTAGATCAAGACGAAGGGAGTTCGCCGGAGTAGGAGGCGGTGGTGGTCGGAGGGAGCTCGGGGAAGGTCGGAGAGGTCGGGGACGGGGCGGCGCCGGCGAGGGAGAGGCGCGGGGTCGGCGAGGCGGCGGGCGCGGGGCTCCTTGGGCGCCCGCGGGAGGTGGCGGCGCGACGACCCGTGGAGGCGGCCGGCGGCGATGGGCGGCGCCGGCGGGCGGCGCTCGGGCGCGGGGTGCCTCGGGCGACGGCGGCGGATGGGCCCGCGCGGCCCCCGGATGGGCTCCGCGGGCCGCGGCGGCTGGAGGCTCCGGCGGTGCCACGTGGCGCTCGCGGAGTGGAGGGGGGAGGCGGCGGAGGTGACGTGGCACGCTCCCATTGGTCGGGCGACGTGGCTGGGCGGCGGGAGGACGCGTTCGGCGGCGGGCGGACATGTTCGGCGGCGCGAAGAGGAGGGAAGCTAGGGTTAGGGTAGGATTTATCCGTGAAAAATGGAGGGGGAGGTATATTTATAGGTAGAGGGAGCTAGGAGAGTCCAAATGGGGTGCGGTTTTCGCCCACACGATCGTGATCGAATGACCAAGAGCATGGAGGGGGTTTGGATGAGCTAGTGGGCTGATTTGGAGGGGTGCTGGGCTGCAAAGAGAAGGGGTTTTCGGGCTACGCGGTTAACCGTTGGGGCATCAAACGAACTCCAAATGGAACGAAATTTGACGGGCGGTCTGTCGGTGCTATACCAAGGCCACTCGGCAAATCTCGGCTCATTCCGAGAACGTTTATCTCCCACTCACGAAACAAGGTCTGAGAGGGGCGACGGGCGCGTGCGAGAGTGTCGGATCGCGAAGAAACGGACAACGGGGAAAAAGACCGGATGCAAGTTTTGAAAAACATGATAGTGCAATGCAGATGATGACATGGCAAAATGCAACACGCAAGCAAATGACATGGCAACAACGACGAATAACTGGAAGACACCTGGTGCATCGGATCCGGGGCGTTACATGCTCTTCCGCTGGATCCTCCCGTGTCAAAGACGGGATTCAATTTATGGGAGTTCGACCCGGCTAAGCACCAGACGCTGCGAGAGCTCTTCGACACGACGCACCAAGATATCTAGAAGGTGCTGTTCAAGTCCGCCGAGGTACCTCCTCCCCTTACCGAGGATCGCGGACTCAGCGCGAAGCGCCACGCCAATCCGGCAAGCTCCTTGTATCTCATGAGATGTTCCTTTCCCTAGTATAATCATACGAGGGATCTAAGCCTCCATGCCATTTAACAGGACTGGGTCGCGACAGCGGAGCAGATTGATTGTTCGGCCCCACTGCCCGAAGATCCAGCAAGGGCTCTCCTAACAGAGATGCTGGTTCCGGCGCCCTATGAGGCGCCGGAGAAGAAGGCCAAGAAGAAGGCCACGGGGACCAGGAAAGGTCTCCGGCGCAAGGTCGTATCAGACTCATCGTCCGATAACACCGAGGCGCCCTCCTCCCACGAAAATGAGGAGGAGGAAGAGGAAAGTTCTCCCCCCAGCCGGGGGATACAAGAAACGGAAGGCCGCCCCGTCAGGGGAGGCCGAAGGGTCCAAGAAGGGAAGGACTCTCCTTCCAGACTGCTCTACGGCGGCCGCTTTTAGCGACGGGGAGTGGTTACCCAGGGACAAGCCCCTGGCGAAGTCGTAAGTATCCGGATACCATAATAGTTCTTGGTATGTTTTATTTTATTGCTTCTTATCATGCCGAACATGATCATGCAGTCCATCCAAAGCCCATATCGACGTATCCTCTTCAGAGGAGTCTTTGGGCCCGTCGAAGATGAACAACGATTCACTCCTGACCGCCTCCTCTCCCCACCCTACGGACGACGTCGAGGTGTTGTCTCAAAGGGCACTGAACCAAGGGGAGACAGCTCCTGAGGCGCTCCAAGGCGACATTCCAGGCGCTGGGCGCACGAGGGGCAAGACTCCCATGGGCCCTAATGCCAGGGCAGTAAGTCTAGCCCGCAGCCGAAGTCTGCGCCGGAACCTCCCGTGGTTCCGGATTCTGTCAGGCGACCCCTCGCCAAGGGGGGCAAGCCATCTGTGCTGATGGCCTCTGTCCATCCAGAGGCATCGGACAATTTGCTGGAAGCGCTTCGCGGCACTTCCATTGAAGAAGAGCACCGCACTATCATGAGTGCGGTGGTCAAGAAGGTTCGGTCCGCCAAAAGCGGACTGACTGAAGCCTGTACCAGCCTCCTAACAGGCTTTGAGGTAAGTAATCAAGTTATGAGAAAATGTTACAACATAGACAGTAGCCCCTGATGCTCTGTTTGGTGTTCGCGAAGAAATGCCGAACAGAGGATCAAATAGTAATCACAGGAGTTTAATCAGAATATGTCTATGTGAATAAGCAGGCTTCGCTGCTGGCCGCTGCCACCCGCACGGCGGAGGTCGCCGCACTGAAGCGGGACCTTAAGCGGTCTGAGGAAGAACTCGGCCTTACCAAGAGGCAGCTCGAAGAGAACAAAGGTAAGTAATACCCCGTCTGTTTATTGATAAAGAAAAAGGAAGGTGGTTGTTAGATCACATGATTGTCATGAATTTTGCTAGGGGCCACGACCAAAGTGGCGGCCTGAAGAAGGCACTGTCCGAGGCCGAAGGCAAAGTGGCCAAGGAGCGCGCCGAGCGCGAGAAGCAAGAGGCCCGAGTCAACGAGGTGCAGCAAGAGCTCCAGGACTTTGTCAAGAAGTATGAGTCCTTGGAGCGTGACTCTAAGACGCAAGGGTCCGAGCTTGCGAAGGCCCTCGAGAACGCACAAAATGCCAAGGCCGAAGCCCAAAAGGCCCTCCAGGAAATTGAGGCGGTTAAGAAGATAGCGGCGGGTAAGGCATTTATTATGCAAAGCAAGCATGTGAAGGAAACTTTCCTTTTACTTACCCGAATTCGGAGCTCTCTAGGAGCGTTCGCAGATCTACCCAGCAGTGTGTCGGATACCGCGGAGTTCTACTGGGCCGAGGAAGGGAGCTCGACGGAGAAGTTGTTCTAGTCTCAGTATACTGGGACCGAACATCCGATGCCCTTGAGCGACCAGTTGAAGCAACTGGTCGAGCTTCACAAGGCGGCCGAACTGGCCATGAAGGGTCTCATAGTCCGGATGTGGCCTGGCGAGCCCCTGCCTGGCAGCTACTTCGGCCTGGTAAAGCGGCTTGTGAATGCCTGCCCATGGTTTGAAGTCATAAAGCGGTCTGTCTGCATTGAAGGTGCGCGCAGGGCCTTTGCCCGTGCGAAAGTGCACTGGGCGAAGATGGACGCCGAAAAGCTGGTGAAGGAGGGGCCGCCGGAGGGAAAGAGCATCGCCACCCCGAAAATTATTATGTCGTGGTATTCTCACGGGGGGTTGCGAGGCGACAGATGGCACAAGGGCTTAGTGTGAGGGTAAGACTGCTGCTGATAGGACCGGGAGCGGGTATGCAAGTAGCACGCACTAGTTTACCCAGGTTCGGGGCTCTCCGGAGAGATAATACCCCTACTCCTGCATGTCTGAGTATATCTGGTATATCTGGTACAGAGTGCTCTTGGAGCTGTATCTTTGATCAGTGCCATAGGCATCTGACTTTGTATATGTGTGTGGCCAGATGAATATGCGTGCTCTAGTGGCTGAATCGCACTCGGCCGTGGGTGTGTGCGTGAACATGTGTCTGCCCATAAGTATGTGGATGGATGGATGGGTGCTTGCTAGCTAGCTTATATAGGCTTGGGGGTAGCTTAGGATGTAAGCTAGGTAAGGGCATGGGACAAGTGGGCATGGGGCACCATGCCCATGATGGTGTGGACCGTGATGTGCATGCCTCCTTGTCCCTGGTGCACTTTATAAAACAGTGCCCAGGGACAGTTACACTGTAGATGATGTCACCGCTACTATTCGTCGGCAGTGCCGGGTACGGACATCTCGTCGGTGTCTTGTCGGGCTGCAGCTGGCAGCCGGCCGGGCAGAGCAGTCGGACGGGGAGCCGGCAGGAGCGGCCGGGTAGTCAGACTGAGGGGCTTTGCTAGCCCCGATGTCTTGAATTATTGTCTCGCCGTCTTTGGGGTAACCATGGTCAATTACTCCGTCAGTAGCCTCCAAGCCTCCGGGCAACTTGGCAAAGTTGGGCGAAGGTTTTTTTTTGGCGGGTGTTGATGTAGAAAATGCCGATGACGGCCGGCTGCAGGCCACAGCCGGCATAGCTTGCTTCGGGCGGGGGCGCGCCAGCGCACCCGCTGGGTGTATCCTCCGAGCCTCCGGGCAACTTGGAAAAGTTGGGCGGAGGCTTCTCGCGGTTGTTGGTGCAGACGATGGCGTCGAGGGTGCCGGGCGTGGACGCGGGTCCGCCGACTGAAGCTGTCGGGCGCGGACGCCGGATCCGCCGACTGATGGTGTCAGGCGCGGACGCGGGGGTCCGCCGACTGATGCTGTTGCTGACAGCCGGCTTCGGGCTGCAGCCGGCGCGGCTTGCTTCCAGTGGGTGCGCGCCAGCTCACCCACTGGGTGTAGCCTCCGAGCCTCCGAGCGAGGAGGGGGGTTCCCCACGAGAATGATCATGCAAAAGACAAAGTTAGTCCACGTAGATATATCAAATTATTGCTTTTAGCGTTGCGAGTTTTATACGGAGGCTGCCGACTCGGTTTCGTCCGAGCCCCCTTCAATCTCTTTCATGTTCCCTCCGCTCTTTGGCTTGTGCTCTCGCTTGCCGGACAGCCGCTCTGCGGTCTGTGGCTGAGAGTGGGCCGTGGAGTGGAGTGTACAATACTCAGACTCTGGTAGCGAATTTAACCGAGCAGATACTCATAAAGGAAACGGCCGGGTCACCCGAACCGTTTTTCTTCCCGGATGTTTTTTGCGTGGGTGGCCTCCAGCGTTCACCCTTGCTAGCCGGACAGCCGCTCTGCGGTCTATGACTAAGAGTGAGCCTTTGGTACCGCGCACGCTACTAAGCCGTCTGCGGGAACAAACGTCTCAGGCCAAGCGGCCAGCCTCCGGGCCAACTCTGGCTGCCGCCGGGGCGAACAGTGGTGCAACTGTAATAAAAAGCGGGGGTGGTCCTCGAGCGTCGCTCGGGGTTATCCGTGTTTGCGTGGTGCCAAAATAAGCGGGTGAGGAGCTCACATTGTTTTTGGCGCAGTCGAGGCGGAGATGATTTCCGGCAGATGGCCCAAGCCTCCGGGCGCTCGAGGGACACCCCAGCCGGTCCGGCTCGACCGAACATGCATCGAGGCAGACGGGCGGCCGGGCCGGCCTGCCTGCCGGCCAGGCGTCGGAGCAGGAGGCGGTCAAGCCGGCTTGGCACAGCCGGCAGTGGGGGTCGCGACTGACCGTCCGAATGACAAAGCAGGCGGACGCACCAGCCGGACGTTTTTTCTTCACCGACCGGCTGCTTCTTTTTGATCGGCTCCTGGCAGCCGGACGCATAGTTTTTCTTTTACACGGTCGGCTATGGACAGCCGGACGCAACTGCGCAGACCCAGCCAGGCTCTTTCCTTCTCTTTTCTCTTCTCTTTTTTTTTAACAGGCATTCGGCCCCTTTCTTTTCTCTGCCTAACGAGCAGCCGACCGCGCACTGGAGCAGCGCGAGCCGGCCGGGGGCGTCAGTCGGCGGGCGTGGGAGGCCGGCGGTGACCCGGAGCTGGGCAGGACCGCGCGGGGCCGGCCGTCGCCATGCGCGGGGCAGCCGGCCGCGGTGCTAGGCGGCGCAGCCGGGTGCGGTAGAGGCCGGCGCGGCGCAGCCGACGCGGTCCGGGACCCGGACACGGCCGAGCCGAGGGCGAAGGCGGCCCGGCGGGGCGGAGCTGGCGGGCGTGCGGAGGCGGACGCCGGCAGGGAGGCGACCCGGCGAGCAGGCGGAGGCGCGAGGTCGGCAACTCGGCGCGCGCGGGGAAGCCGACTGCCGGACGGGGCCCAGCCGGCAGGCGCGAGGCGAGGCGGGGCCAGCAGCGGCCAGTCGGCGCGGGAGGAGATGGCGCGGCGCGGGCCAGGCGACTGAAGCCGGCAGGCGCGGAGCAGGTATCCAGAGGAGGAGCGGTCGCAGGAGGGAGCTTAGATGCGCGCCAGGGGCACGGCGTAGCAGCCGGTGCCGCGGCGAGACGGCTGGGCGACGAGGGAGCGTCAACCCGGAGCGGAGATAGTCGGGCCGCGGCCAGCGCGGGAGCCGGCGCGCGCGGGCGCAGCCGGCCGCGGCACCCAACGCCAGAGCCAAAGGCGGGGGTGAGGCGGGTCTGCAGCGGAGGTAGAGTCGGTGTGCGGAGCGCGGGGCCCCAGGGTCGAAGGAAGTAGCCTGCAGCACGAGTAGTGGAGGAGTTGCCTGGCCATTATCGGACCAGTGTCCGGCTACCATCTGACTTTTGTCTGGGACTAGTATATTGGCATGGTATAGGAAGTGTACAGGCAATATCTGGCCATTGTACAGGAAACCCGCGAGGAATGGATGAGGATTATCTGACCATTATACGACTATTATCTGATGCGTGTCTGGCTAGTATATGGCAAGTGTATGAGTAGCGTATGGCTACGGATGGAGCAGCAAATGCGCGCTCCAGCCCGATCTAGGCGCAGCGCGGAGGGGAGCGGACGCGGGCGGCGCGTGGATGGATGCGGCCGACTGAAGCGAAGCCCATGCGCGGCGCGCGCATGGACTGACGGCCGACATCGCAACAGTGGTGACGAAGAGGCCGACGGCGAGGATGCTTCGCCCCTCGCGGCCGCTCCAGGGCGTGTCGATGTTGGGCCCCCGAGCGCTACCGGAGAGACGACGGCGACGCCGCGGTGATGATGGCGAAAATGGTGAGGCCGACGGCGAGGACGCGCCGCCCCTCGCGGCCACTCCGGGGGCGTGTCGATGTCGAGCCCCCGACCGCTACTAGAGGGACGGCGCGATGCCGCGGCGGTGAAGGCGAAAAATGGTCCCGCCCGGACTGCGAAACCAGTAGCAGCGTGGTAGCATAGTAGTAGTACTGCCCCATGGTGGGCGCCAACTGTCGTGGTATTCTCACGGGGGGTTGCGAGGCGACAGATGCCACAAGGGCTTAGTGTGAGGGTAAGACTGCTGCTGATAGGACCGGGAGAGGGTATGCGAGTAGCACGCGCTAGTTTACCCAGGTTCGGGGCTCTCCGGAGAGATAATACCCCTACTCCTGCATGTCTGAGTATATCTGGTATATCTGGTACATAGTGCTCCTGGTGCTGCATCTTTGATCAGTGCCATAGGTATCTGACTTCGTATATGTGTGTGGCCGGATGAATATGTGTGCTCTAGTGGCTGAATGGCACTTGGCCGTGGGTGTGTGCGTGAACATGTGTCTGCCCATACGTATGTGGATGGATGGATGGGTGCTTGCTAGCTAGCTTATATAGGCTTGGGGTAGCTTAGGATGTAAGCTAGGTAAGGCCATGGGACAAGTGGGCATGGGGCACCATGCCCATGATGGTGTGGACTATGATGTGCATGCCTCCTTGTCCCTAGTGCACTTTATAAAACAGTGCCCAGGGACAGTTACACTGTAGATGATGTCACCGCTACTATTCATCAGCAGTGCCGGGTAGAGCCATCTCGTCGGTGTCTTGTCGGGCTGCAGCCGGCAGCCGGCCGGGCAGAGCAGTCGGATGGGGAGCCGGCAGGAGCGGCCGGGCAGTCGGACTGAGGGGCTTTGCTAGCCCCGATGTCTTGCATTATTGTCTCGCCGTCTTCGGGGTACCCGTGGTCAATTACTCCGTCATATTATGACAGTGTCCTGAAGGGTGCTCGCCTTGTGGCAGAGGAATGTGCTAAGGATGTGATATTTGAATGAATGTACTCATGTGATCCTGTAATATGAAATGAGTTTATGTGCGCTATGTAATGCTTGTTAATTTAAAATATTACCTTCTATGCGGCCGTTTATAAAATTTGAGAGTTGTCCAGTCGTCGGCTTCTGCCCCCATGTAGCTAATACTGAGGTGTTCGGGATAAACCTGATCACTCTTTATCCCAGTTTTGGGTCCTTCGAAGGAGGTGTTCAGCACAACGAACCAGGCAATCAGACTATAAAGCTTTATCACTCTCACTTAGCCATAGAAGTCTATAATTTTAAATTTGGGCGAAGCCCCTAGTATTCGGAAGGCCGAACTTGGGGCGCTATGTACGCCTAAATCGGACAAGGCTGACTCCTCGCCCGAAGCGGAAAAAATCTTTAAGGATTTGAGACCTCTCGAACAGCGACCAGCTCTCGCCTCATCATGACAGTCAGTTTTTGGCTTTCTCTACTGAGGTGTTCGTCCGGAAGAACCGGGACACAATCGCAGTAGTTCTCCCAGCGCTACCTTAGCCGATATAGCGGAACGTAAGGTACCAAAACATGGGAGCCGGGCAAACCCAACTATTGACCCAAGACATGATTCGGAGCTGATGCATATAATGCTATAAGTTCGGGGTGCCGCACTGTCGAAAGTGTTCGGACTTTTCTTGCCGTGTTATGGGGTACACTGAAGCCCCTGGCGCACTGGACGTATCAGAATGTACGGGTGCAATTTTTCATAAATAAGCAGACAAGGAAAAAAGATAAAGGAGTGCAATAATGAGCTAATGTTGTACATTGTTATTTAGATAATACGTCAAAGCGTATGCATACATGTAGTGCAATAAGTAAAAAATAGGACTATTTGACATGTCCTATCCAAGGGCAAGCTGCGTGTGGGTATGCAAAACAGGTATATCGATCGTTATCAGAGACCACCTGTGGATTCCCTTGTACGTCAAAGCTTCTTGCTTCCTTGGTGTTTCCTTCCCGTGACGGGTCAGATAATCAGATGATCGGAGTGGGCCTTCAGATAATAGGGGCCTGAAAGGAAAAAATGTTAAAAGTATGCGGGTCCTGAGGCGGCTAAGCCGCATTGTGGGCCGTGCCATGGTAGTGCCTCCGCTTATGCCCATGGTATCTTGAGTGCGTAATTATGTACGCGCGGCGCGAATTTCGCCGCTTGACTGGGACTAGGACGGAGGCCGAATTGCTAGGCGAGCTCTAAACGTTCCTGGCGATCCTCTTGCAGGGTACTCCAGACTCGCTTGAAGGTCTCTGGGGTCTTTTTTGCCGAATTGGCGGTTTGCCTCATAAGGCTGCTTTGCGCTTCTGCTGCGAGGGCCGCAGTGTGCTCCTCCGTGAGGAGCGAGCGTTCTGTGTTTCCATTGACTGTTATGACCCCGCGAGGTCCTGGCATTTTGAGCTTGAGGTATGCATAATGCGGTACCGCATTGACTGGCAAATGCGGTTCATCCGAGCAGTGCGTGATAGCCACTGTGGAAGGGGACGATATCGAAGATTAACTCCTCGCTTTGGAAGTTGTCGGGAGATCCGAAGACCACTTCCATTGTGATTGAGCCCGTGCAACAGGCCTCTACACCTAGGATGACACCTTTAAAGGTGGTTTTGGTGGGTTTGACCTCGAGGGGTCTATACCCATTTTGCGCACTGTATCCTGATAGAGCAGGTTCAGGCTGCTGCCACCGTCCATAAGGACTCGAGTGAGGTGAAATCCGTCAATGATGGGGTCAAGGACCAAAGCGGCAGAACCGCCATGAGGGATACTGGTGGGGTGGTCCCTGCGATCGAAGGTGATCGGACAAGAAGACCATGGGTTGAACTTTGGGGCGACTGGCTCCATCGCATAAACGTCCCTCAGTGCACGCTTCCGTTCCCGCTTGGGAATACGGGTTACGTATATCATGTTTACCGTTTTCACTTGGGGAGGAAATTTCTTCTGTCCTCCTGTGTTCGGCGGCCGGGGCTCCTCCTCGTCGTCGCTATGCAGCCCCTTTTCCTTGTTTTCGGCATTCAACTTGCCGGCCTGTTTGAACACCCAGCATTCTCTGTTGGTGTGGTTGGCTGGTTTATCGGGGGTGCGTGAATTTGACACGAACGATCGAGTATGCGGTCCAAGCTGGACGGGCCCGGATTGCTTCTTTTGAACGGCTTTTTCCGCTGACCGGATTTAGAGCCACTGAATCCGGCATTAACTGCCGTGTCTTCGGCATTGTCGCCGTTGTTGCGGCGCTTGTGTCTGTTGCGACGTGGCCTGCCGTTGCTATCTTTGGCATCTGAATTGCCAGGGTTTCTTGATGTGTTGTTACCGCGATCCAGCCAGCTATCCTCGCCCGCACAGAAGCGGGTCATGAGTGTCGTGAGGGCTGCCATGGACTTCGGCTTTTCTTGGCCGAGGTGTCGGGCGAGCCACTCGTCACGGATGTTATGCTTAAATGCCGCTAAGGCCTCGGCATCCAGACAGTCGACAATTTGGTTATTTTTAGTTAGGAACCGAGTCCAGAATTTCCTGGCTGATTCCCGTGGCTGTTGGGTTATGTGACTCAAGTCATCGGCATCCGGTGGTCGCACATAAGTGCCCTGGAAGTTGTCAAGGAATGCGTCCTCCAAATTCTCCCAACTTCCTATGGAGTTTTCCCGCAGGCTATTGAGCCAATGCCGAGCAGGTCCCTTGAGTTTTAATGGGAGGTACTTGATGGCATGTAGATCGTCACCGCGGGCCATGTGGATGTGGAGGAGGAAATCTTCAATCCACATCGCAGGGTCTGTTGTACCATCGTATGATTCAATGTTCACGGGTTAAAAACCTTCTGGGAATTCGTGATCCATTACTTCATCAGTGAAGCATAGGGGGTGTGCGGCGCCTCTATGCCGGGCTATATCACGACGCAGTTCATACGAGTCTTGTCTGCTGTATTCGGCCCGGCCGGATTTGATTTCAGTATGTCCGGCGTGACGGTCGTCGTCACGCGTTGGGGCGCGCCCGCGTGATCCGTAGATCGATCTTGCATGTCCTGCTTTGTTTTCCAATACGTCTCGCAGGTCCTGCGTGTTACCCCGGGCCTTGGTATTTTTGTTTGACTGGCGGCGGGGTGCGGGCTGGACTTCGGCCTGATATGCCGCTTTGTCTCAGCCACGAGGTAGCCGGTCAGCCGCATCATACGCTGGAAGCGTAGGCTTTAATGCTTCCTCCTCGAGTTGGGGTAGCAACCTGCGCTTTGGGTAACTTTTGGTTGGGCGCTCGAGTTCGTATTCCTCGGCCGCCACGACCTTGGTCCATCTATCTGCTAGCAGATCTTAGTCAGCTTGAAGCTGCTGTTGCTTTTTCTTCAGGCTTTTTGCTGTGGCTATAAGCCGGCGCTTGAAGCGCTCCTGTTCGATGGGATCCTCAGGCACGATAAATTCTTCGTCACCGAGGCTCACCTCGTCTTCGGAGAGAGGCATGTAATTGTCATCCTCTGATTCTCCGTCTGCTGCCTGTTCCTTAGGGCTAGCTTGCCCATCCTCCCGCTCGAGGCCTGGCTGGAGGGGATTGTCTTCGTCTTCGGCACTATCCGCAGCGTTATTGTTTCTTGGGCCGGTATCGCTGCTTTTGCTCTGGCGGGGCTTAGAGCGGCGCCGATGACGCCGGTGCTTAGATTGCTTCTCGAGGGGATTATCCTCCGTTGCTTTATTGCCATCACTTTCTTTGGGGGTGTCCACCATATATATATATCATACGATGAGGTGGCAGTCCAGCATCCTGTGGGCGGTGGTTCCTGTTCTTCTCCTACATCGTCGTCCATACCGTTGATGTCTTCGGAGCCGAAATCAAGCATGTCGGTTAAGTCGTCGACAGTGCCTATTAAGTGGGTGGTGGGTGGGGAACGAATTTCTTCGTCATCCGCTTCCCACTCAAGCCAGACACAGTTCAGCCAAGGGCCTCCTGACAAGGAGAGAGACCTTAATGAATTTAGCACATCGCCTAGGGGCTAGTGCTGAAAGATATCCGCGGAGAAAAACTCCATGGTCGGTGCCCAATCAGATTCGATAGGCACTGACGCAGGAGGTTCGGAGCCCGTGGCCGGGGACGAATCCAAGAGTCCGGCGACACAGGTCTCATAGGAGGTGAAGTCAGTATTCGGCTCTATCGCCACTGAGTGTGCGGCCTCCGTGGCAGGGTCCATCCACCCGTCCTCGGACGGCGCAATCTGCTCCGGATTGAGGGCTGAAGTAGCCGCAGGTGTGATCTCCCGAACACTATCCGACGGCAGAGCTAAGTCATGCTCGTCGTGACTGTGCGGCGCACCTGACATGGGCCTGAATCCGTCAAAGATCAAGTCTCCGCGGATGTCGGCAGTATAGTTTAAGCTTCCAAACCCGACCTAACGGCCAGGGGCGTAGCTTTCGATCTACTCCAGATGGCCAAGCGAGTTGGCCAGCAGTGCGAAGCCGCCGAATATGAAGATCTGTCCGGGGAGAAAAACCTCGCCCTGGATCGCATCGTTGTCGATGATCGAAGGAGCCATCAAGCCTTATAGTGACGGCACAGTGGAACTCTCAATGAAAGCACCAATGTCGGTGTCAAAACCGGCGGATCTCGGGTAGGGGGTCCCGAATTGTGCGTCTAAGGCGGATGGTACCAGGAGATGGGGGACACAATGTTTACCCAGGTTCGGGCCCTCTTGATGGAGGTAATACCCTACTTCCTGCTTGATTGATCTTGACGATATGAGTATTACAAGAGTTGATCTAACACGAGATCGTAGAGGCTAAACCCTAAAAGCTAGCCTATGATTATGATTGTTGTTGTCCTACGGACTAAACCCTCCGGTTTATATAGACACCGGAGGGGGCTAGGGCTACACAGAGTCGGTTACAAGGGAGGAGATCTACAGATCCAAATTGCCAAGCTTTCCTTCCACGCCAAGGAGAGTCCCATCCGGACACGAGACGGAGTCTTCAATCTTGTATCTTCATAGTCCAACAGTCCGGCCAAAGTATATAGTCCGGCTGTCCGAGGGCCCCTAATCCAGGACTCCATCAACGGACGCGTGGCCGAAGTAGGTTTCTCGGCTTCCACACGGTTTTAGTGGAGGCGTGTTCAGTGATACTTCTCTAATGTATCTATATTTTTTTATTGTTCCATGCTATTATAGTAACAATCCTGAATGTTTTATATGCAATTATATATCATTTTTTGGGACTAACCTATTAACCTAGTACCCAGTGCCAGTTGTTGTTTTTTGCCTGTTTTTGGCTTTTCAGGAAATCAATATCAAACAAAGTCCAAACGGAGAAAAAAATTGGATTTTTTTCTAGACCAGAAGAGACCCTAGAAGGTTCGGGAGAGGACCTGAAGAGCCACGAGGAAGCGACAAGCTCGGGAGGCACGCCCCAGGGGAGCGCCCCCTCCCCCGGGCTTGTGGGCCCCTCATGGCACCTCTTGACCTAATTTGACCTCTTTAAATTCTCAAATATTCCCTTGACAGCAGAGAGCCACCTGAAATACTTTTCCCGATGCCGCAAGTTTCTGTTGTCGCGAGATCCCATCTAGAGGCCCTCTCCCGTACTCTTCCGGAGGGGGGATAACAGGGAGGGGCTCTACATCAACCTTGCTGCCCTCCGTATGATGCATGAGTAGTTTACACAGACCTATGGGTCCATAGCTAGTAGCTAGATGGCTTCTTCTCTCTCTTTGATCTTCAATACAATGTTCTCCTCGATGTTCTTAGAGATGTATTCCATGTAATGACTTTTTTGCGGTGTGTTTGTTAGGATCCGATGAATTATGAGTTTATGATCAGATGGTCGATGCATATTATTTGAGTTTTCTCCGAGCTCTTTTATGCATGATTGTTATAGCTTTGTATTTCTCTCCGATCTATTGATTTGATTGGGCCTACCAGATTGATTTTTCTTGCAATGGGAGAGGTACTTTGTGATGGGTTCGATCTTGCCGTGCTCAATCCCAGTGACAGAAGGGGACTCATACATTTCCAATGTGTCTATAATTTTTGATTGTTCCATGCTGTTATATTATCATTCTTGGATATTTTACAATCATTTTATAGCAACTTTATATCATTTTTTGGGACAACCTATTGACATAGTGCCCAATGCCAGTTGCTTTTTTTTGCTTTTTTTACTTCGTAGAATATCAGTAGCAAATGGAGTCCAAACACAGCAAAACTTTTTGGAGATTTTTTTGGACTAGAAGACACCCAGTGGGCCAAAGAAATACCACATGGGAGGCCCGAGTAATGATAGTAGATATTGATTTTTGTAATTGGAACGATAAAAAATAGCAAGGTAGCAATTGATAAAACGGAGGAAAAACGGTATTGCAATGCTTGGAAATGAGGCCTAGGGTCCGTACTTTCGCTAGTGCAATCTCTCAGCAGTGCTAATCGAATTGGATCATATAACCATCCCTCGACGCGCGATGAAGAATCACTCCAAAGTTCTTATCTAGCGGAGAACATAAGAAGAAATTGTTTGTAGCTATTGTTTCCGATCGATCTATCCAAGAGTTCGTACTAAAATAACACAAAGTTATTCTTTCCGATCGATCTATCAAGAGTTCGTACTAAAATGACGACAAAACAAATTCAGATTCATAATACTCAATCCAACACAAAGAACCTCAAAGAGTGCCCCAAGATTTCTACCTGAGGAACAAAGACGAAAACGTGCGTCAACCCCTATGCATAGATTACCCCAATGTCTCCTCGAGAATCCGCGAGTTGAGTGCCAAAACATATCTCAAGTGAATCAATATAATAACCCATTGTCACCACGGGTATTCATATGCAAGACATATATCAAGTGTTCTCAAATCCATAAAAGTATTCAATCCGATAAAACGAAATCTCAAAGGGCAAACTCAATTCACAACAAGATAGAGAGGGGAAAACACCATATGATCCAACTATATTAACAAAGCCCGCGATACATCAAGATCATGCCATCTCAAGAACACGA
Source organism: Aegilops tauschii subsp. strangulata (assembly GCF_002575655.3). Classification (NCBI taxonomy): domain Eukaryota; kingdom Viridiplantae; phylum Streptophyta; class Magnoliopsida; order Poales; family Poaceae; genus Aegilops; species Aegilops tauschii. Next base: position 397,477,002 of record NC_053037.3, read on the forward strand.
GAGAGAGAGAGAGATTAAACACATAGCTACTAGTACAAACCCTTAGCCCCGTGGGTAGACTACTTCCTCCTCATCATGGAGACCATAGGGATGATGAAGATGTCCTCCGGTGATGATCTACCCCTCCAGCAGGGTGCCGGAACGGGCTACCGATTGGTTTTTCGTGGCTACAGAGGCTTGCGGTGGCGGAACTTACGATCTAGGGTTGTTTCTGATGGTTTCTCTATTTATAGGATTTTTTGGTGTTGGTTTCACGTGAAGATGGCCCTCGAGGTGAGCACAACCCACCGGGGCGCGCCTGGGCCCCCTGGCGCACCTCGGTGTCTTGTGCCCTACTCCTTCACCTCCCGGCCCTTCCACGAAGCTTCGGGGGTCTGTTTTGTTCCAAAAAATCATCAAAAAGTTTCAGCTCATTTGGAGAACTTTCATTTCTGCACACACAAAAACACCACTGTAGTTCTGCTGAAAACAACGTCAGTCCAGGTTAGTTCCATGCAAATCATACCAAAACCATATAAAATTGTTGTAAACATGGCATTAAACTTCATAAATTATAGATACGTTGGGGACGTATCACTAAACTTGTGAAAAGCATCGGTGTTCATAAAGGTATTTAACACAATCAGATTCAAGCTTAATACCTGACTCTTTACCTTCGTCGACTTCCCAATCTTCAGAGTTGTGTTTAATTCTTTCTAAAAGATCCCACCTGAATTCAATAGTCTTCTTCACAAATGAACCAGTACAAGAAGTATCGACCATGGATTGATCATCACGAGAGAGCCGAGCATAAAAATTCTGAATAATAATTTCTCTTGAGAGCTCATGATTGGGGCATGAATATAACGTTGACTTAAGCCTCCCCCAAGCTAGAGCTATAATTTCTCCTTCACGAGGCAAAAAATTATATATATAATTAATCATGATGAACTAGATGCATAGGATAATTTTTTTGGTGAAATTCCAATTTTAATCCATTCCAGTTCCAAGATCCAATATCATCGCATAACCTATACCATGCCAATGCTTTTCCCTTCAAAGATAAATGGAAAACCTTGTTCTTAGCTTCATCTCCGGGCAAACCTGCAAGCTTAAATAATCCACAAATTTCATCCACATATATCAAGTGCATATCAGGGTGGTCAGTTCCATCTCCTGCATAATGATTAGCTAGCAGTCGTTCTATCATACCTGAAGGAATTTCATAACCAATATTTCCAGTAGGTGCAGTAGGTTGAGGGGAAACTAATTTTGGTTCCGGTCGAGGTGAAGATACCCCGAACAAACCCCTCAAAGGATGATTCTCCATAGTAACAAGTGATAATAAATTTCAGTACGTAGTAGTAATTTTTCCTTACCAATTTCCACTTACCAAGAGCGCCTCACTCCCCGGCAACGGCGCCAGAAAAGAGCCTTGATGACCCACAAGTATAGGGGATCAATCATAGTCATTTGGATAAGTAAGAGTGTCGAACCCAACGAGGAGCAGAAGGAAATGACAAGTGGTTCTCAGCAAGGTATTTTCTGCAAGCACTGAAATAGTCGGTAACAGATAGTTTGATGGTAAAATAATTTGTAACGAGCAAGTAATGGTAACGGTAAATAAAGTGCAGCAAGGTAGCCCAATACTTTTGTGGCAAAGGAGAGGCCAAAACGGTCTCTTATGATAAGCAAAACGTTCTCGAGGGTACACGGGAATTTCATCATATCACTTTCATCATGTTGGTTTGATTCATGTTCGCTACTTTGATAATTTGATATGTGGGTGGACAGGTGCTTAGGTGTTTTTCTTACTTGAGCAAACCTCATACTTATGATTAACCCCCTCGCAAGCATCCGCAACTACGAGAAAAGTATTAAGATAAAATCTAACCATAGCATTAAGCTTTTGGATCCAAATCAGTCCCTTACGAAATAGCGCATAAACTAGGGTTTAAGATTCTACCACTCTAGCAACCCATCATCTAATAACTACTCCACAATGCATTCCCTTAGGCCCAAATATGGTGAAGTGCTATGTACTTGACGTTCACATGACACCACTAAGGGAATCACAACATACATTTCATCAAAATATCAAACACATATAAAGTTCACATAATTACTTGCAACATGACTTCTCCCGTGACCTCAAGAACAAAAGTAACTACTCACAAATGATAATCATGCTCAAAATCAGAGGGGTATTAAATAGCATAATGGATCTGAACATATAATCTTCCACCAAATAAACCATATAGTAATCAACTACAAGATGTAATCAACACTACTAGTCACCCACAAGTACCAATCTAAGGTTCCGGTACAAAGATTGAACACGAGAGATGAACTAGGGTTTGAGAGGTGATGGTGCTGTTGAAGATGTTGATGGTGCCCTCCCAAAGATGGGAGAGTTATTGGTGATGACGATGATGATGATTTCCCCATACGGGAGGAAAGTTCCCCCAGTGGAATTGCTCCGCCGAAGGGCAAAAGTGCTCCTGCCCAAGTTCCGCCTCCAGACAGCGCGCTTCGTCCCGAAAGTCCTCTCCCTATTTTTTCTAGGTCAAAATGATTTATATACCAGAAGAGGGGCACCAGAGGTGGGCCGAGGAGGGCACAACCCACTAGGGCGCGCTTGGGCTCCCTGGCGCGCTCAGGTGGGTTGTGCCCACTTGGTGGGACCCCTCTGGTACTTATTTGCTCCAATATTCTTCATATATTCCAAAACAATTCTCTGTAAATTCTCAGCTCATTTGGAGATGTGCATAATAGGTAACTCTAACGTAGCTTTTCTAGGTCCAGAATTCCAGCTGTCGGCATTCTCCCTCTTTGTGTAAACCTTGCATACTATGAGAGAAAAGGCATTAGAAATACTCCAAAAAGCATTATTATGCGTAAAACATAATGAATAACAGTAAGAAAACATGATGCAAAATGGACGTATCAATATTCAAGAGGAATATAATAAAAACTTTCATGAAGATCATTGGACAAAATAAACTTCCCTCTGCGAGGGGCCTATCTATTTACTTTATGCAATTTTTATTTTATTCGAGTCTCCATCTTCTCTTATAAAGCACCAACTAAGGGGCACTATGATCATACTTGAGCATCGGATGTAGCTAATATGCGAGTGTGTTTCATGAATGGATCAAATGATTGAGCATGATGGGCTAGGGATAACTTTCTTTAGCGTTGATATTTTGAAAGACATGGTTGCTTGTTGATATGCTTGAGTATTGAAATCTTCATGTAAAATCTAGACCATTGCTTTGAACCATATAAAAGTCCAAATGTCCATGCTACAAAAGAAAATAATATGTGATGAACATGTTAGACAACATTCCACATCAAAAATTATATTTTTATCATTTACCTACTCAAGGACGAGCAAAAATTAAGCTTGGGGATCATGATATGTCTCCAGCATATCTATAACTTTTTATTGTTCCATTCTGTTATATTATCATTCTTGGATGTTTTCCAATCATTTTATAGCAAATTTATATCATTTTTTGGGACTAACCTATTGACACAGTGCCTAGTGCCAGTTGTAGTTTTTTGCTTGTTTTTTACTTCGCAAAATATCAGTACCAAATGGAGTCCAAACACAGCGAAACTTTTTGGAGATTTTTTTGGACCAGAAGACACCCAGTGGGCCAAAGAAATACCAGAGGGGAGGCTCGAGGTGGGCACAGCTGAAAGTGCAATCATGCCCTTACATCATGTTTTGATGTTGATGACAATCTACATGTGGGGGACTAACTATGTTTGTCAAGTAAATCTCATGTATTAGCCCCCGGTTCTTCAAAGTGTGTGGATCAAGAGCATACGAAGTGATTTTACTCAAGGATGAAGTATCAAAATTGGTAACATATTTGTTTTCTTGAGTATAGGATCCCGCACTATTAAGAGGGGATCGATAGGGTTAGTTTAAGGCTTGCTCTTGCCACAAACCTCCATTCCAAATATGCTTTTGTTCCATCTTTATACTCTCTGGGATGTTTCTGTCTCTAGCCTGTCGGATGTCCGGGCCTCACCCCGGATGTCAGGGCCTCACGCCGGATATCCGGCCAGCAGGCCGGATATTCGGACCTAGCTATCGAGAAAGCAATTGTGTTGATGCTATTTGCCGGATGTCCGGCCCTCTATGCCGGATGTCCGGCCCTCTATGCCGGATGTCCGGGCTTTCTTTGCACCCCGGATTTCTGGGCTTCCCTGACGGACGTCCGGCCTGTGCTATCCAGAGGCCGTTTTAATTTGGTTATCTTGCCGGATGTCCGGCAATGTGCCGGATGTCCGGGTTTCCTGATATGTTGGATGTCCGGCCCCTCTGTTTTCTGCTTTGCTTCTGCCTTGTTCTTCGAGTGCCTTCCTAGGCCAGATGTCCGGCCCCTAGCCCAGATGTCCGCCTGCCCGTTCACTTGCACTACAACGGCCACATTTGTTCTCACACTATATATCGCCCTTCTCCCCCACGGGATAGGGTTGACCATTCACCTTGAAGAAACCCTAGAACACATTTCACTCTCTCTCTCTCACTCCTCCACACCAAATCTTAGATCCCCGAGGGATTTGAGAGCATTTGAGGGAAGTTGTATGATCAAGTGATAGATCCACTCCTTCCCCTTCTTTGCACCGAAGAAATTTGTGATTTGATCAAGTCTTGAGCTTTTCCCCATCGTTCTTGTTACTCTTGGAGGTTGGAGACTCCTAGGCGGTAGGAGTCTTTCGGAGAGGAATCGACCATTGTGATTACCCCCGAAAAAGTTTGTCAGGGTTTGGAGACCACCCCAAGGTCTACCACTAGTGGTTGAGAAACGCCTTCATGGTGTTGTCTCAAAGGGAGAATAGGGTGAGCCTTCATGGCGTTGGTGTGCCTTCGTGGTAACATCCACCTCTCTAACAGTGATGTAGCTTCCCTCCATGGAGGTGAACATCGACATACATCCTCGTCTCCTGGAGTTGCGGTTATTCCTAACCCTAACTCTCTACTTGTGGTTACTTGTCTCTTAGAACTTACTTATATCATCTTGTGCTTGCTTACTCACATACTTCTGTTACTTTTTTATCTTGCTTAGCTCTTAGCATCACACTTGCAATTGTTAGGCTCACTTTCATATTCCGCATTATTGCCTAAAATTGCTAAGTAAAAATTAAAATTTGTAAGTGTACCTATTCACCCCCTCTAGGTCCATCTCGATCCTTTCAACAACCCACAGGGGCGCGCTGATAATCCCCAAGTGCAAGGAATCATCATAGCAATTTCCAAAGGTGGAAGTGATAAGTATGAAGTGTCAAACCCACAAGGAGCTAAAGGTAAGATTAATATTTTCTCAAGTCCTATCTGCCACTGATATGACTCTACGTACACCGAACATTTGCTTCCATCTAGAAACAAGAAATAAAACTATGTTGTGGGTATGAAGAGGATAACTTTGCATGATATCAGAGAACTAAAATATAAAAGTAGGTGCTGTTAACATAAAGTTAAAATATATTACTATATATTATAAATAGCGAGTGTGGAATAATGATGGATCGGTGTGCGGAATTATCCTAGGCAATTGTTACCAAGATCGGTAGTCGTCATTGCAATTTTATATGAGGGAGAGGCATAAGCTAACATACTTTCTCTTCTTGGATCATATGCACTTATGATTGGAACTTCAGCAAGCATCCGCAACTACTAAAGATTATTAAGGTAAAACCAAACCATAGCATTAAAGTATCAAGTCCCCTTTATCCCATATGCAACAACCGCCTTACTCGGGTTTAAGCTTCTGTCACTCTAGCAACCCAGTATAAGCGAATCATGAACGTATTGCAACACCCTACAGCAGGAATCCTTCACGTGTGCCCGGCACGGAAGGCACCATAGGACAACACCAAAATAAAACATACAACTCAAACCAATCTAGATCATTAATCAACCCAAAAGATAAAGGAAATCTACTCAAAACATCATAGGATGGCAACACATCATTGGATCGTAATATGTGGCATAAAGCACCATGTTCAAGTAGGGGACTACATTGGCGTGCGGGAGAGTGGACCGTGTAAAAGAGATGGGAATGGTGATGAAGATGGTCATGTTGATGAAGACGATCACCGTGGTGAAGGTTCCCTCGCACTCCGGTGCCACCGAGAGAGGGGGGGAGAGGTTCTCCCCCTTCTGCTTCCTCCACCATGGCCTCCCCCTAGATGGGGAGAGGTTCTCCCTCTGGCCCTTGGCCTCCATGGTGATGATGGCCCCCTTCGAGATCCTCCTCCATGGCCTCCGGTGATGATGGCCCCCTCCGGCAGGGTGCCGGAGAGGGCCTAGATTGATTTTTCGTGGCTATAGAGGCTTGCGGCGCCGGAACTCCCGATCTAGGTTTATATCAGAGGTTTTTGGGATTTATAGGAGGCATTGGCATCAGGGACAAGTCAAGGGGGCCTTCCAGGTGATGACAAGGCAGGGGGCGCGCCCTAGGGGGCGCCCCCACCCTTGTAGTTTCCTCGGACTCCTGTCTGGTATCTTTTCTCTCCAGTATTTTTTATATTTTCCCAAAATATGCTCCGTAAGTTTTCAGCACACTCCGAGAACTTTTATTTCTACACAAAAACAACACCACGGTAGTTCTGCTGAAAATAGCGTCAGTCCGGGTTAGTTCCAATCAAATCATACCAAAATCATGTAGAATTGTTGTAAACATGACATGAATACTTCATAAATTATAGATACGTGGGAGACGTATCACGCGCCAGTAGGCCCAGGTGCGCCCAGGGGGGTTGTGCCCCCTAGATGACCTCCCCCACCACCTCTTCGCCCTATAAATGCCCAAATATTCCAGAAAACCTAGGGGAGTCGACAAAACACAATTCCAGCCGCCGTAAGTTCCCGAACCACGAGATCCAATCTAGACACCATTATGGAGGGGTTCATCATCCTCATTGGTGCCTCTCCGAAGATGCGTGAGTAGTTCATCATAGACCTGTGGGTCCGTAGGCAGTAGCTAGATGGCTTCCTCTCTCTCTTTTGATTCTCAATACAATGGTCTCTTGGAGATCTATTTGATGTAATTCTTTTTGCGGTGTGTTTGTTGGGATCCGATGAACTTTGAGTTTATGATCACGTATATATCCATGAATATTATTTGAGTCTTCTTTTGATCTCTTATATGCATGATTATTTATAGCCTCATATTTATTCTTTGAATCTCTAGTTTAGTTAGGCAAACTAGATCGATTTTTCTTGCCATGAGAAGAGGTGCTTTGTGATGGGTTCGATCGTGCGGTGTTCTTTCCCAGTGATACAAGGGGCAGCAAGACACGCATGTGTCGTTGCTATTAACGATAACAAGATGGGGGCTATTCCTACATGAATAGATCTCGTCTACATCATGTCATCATTATTATTGCATTACTCCGTTTCTCCATGAACTTAATACACTAGATGCCTGCTGGATAGCGGTCGATATGTGGAGTAATAGTAGTAGATGCAGGCAGGAGTCTGTCTACTAATCTTGGACGTGATGCCTATATATTGATCATTGCCTTGGATATTGTCATAATTATTCGATATTCTATCAATGGCCCAGCAATAATTTGTTTACCCACCTTGTGCTATTTTCTTGAGAGAAGCCACTAGTGAAATCTACACCCTCGGGTCTATTCTTTATCATATTTGCTTTGAGACCTATTTTTATTCACTTTTATTTACATATCTATTGTTCCAAAAACCCAAAAATAACTTTTTGCACTTTTTATTACTTATTTTATTTTGTGTTTTATCAAGATCTATTTATCCAATCTACACAAATTTATCCCGTCAACTTGACAATTTCTGGCGCCGTTACCCGTAGAGGGATTGACAACCCCTCAGGAGCGTCAGGTTGCAAGTATTTGTTCTTTGTGTGCAGGTACCATTTACGTAGTGTTGCTTGGTTCTCCTACTGGATTGATACCTTGGTTTCATAACTGAGGGAAATACCTACCCTAGCTGTACTACATCACCCCTTCCTCTTTGGGGAAATATCGACGTAGTTCAAGCGACACCAAAAGGAATATTTGGCGCCCCCGTAGAGGGATTGACAACCCCTTATTCGTGTTGGGTGCAAGGATTTGTTATTTTGTGTGCAGGTGCTATTAAAGAGGTGTTGTGTGGTTCTCCTACTGAATTGATAACCTTGGTTCTTAACTGATGGAAATACTTATGTCTACTGTACTGCGTTATCCTCTCCTCTTCGAGGAAATCCCAGCACAACTCACAAGTAGCATTCAGCCAGGCGTGCAACGGATGGCGCCCTCGGCCGGTGCGCCGCCTCAATGGCGGAGGCAGTGAGAGGTCACATCCGCCCTGGGCCTCCTTCAATGTGGAGCGACGCGCTCTACAGCGGCACGGATGCGGGCAGCTGGCGATATGAGGAAGCGCGTGGGAGGGGGAAGTGTTTTTGGCGGGCTAGGGCGGTCAGAAGTAGGCGTGATAGCGGTCTAGACTTTCACAAACCTCCCCACATTTGTCTCCAGTTTGTGGGGGAAAACGCGTCCGGACCGCGACATGGACTGATACAGGCCACGTTGGATGGCTTCCACGTTCTAGACAGCACGGCCCGGACTGATCCGAGAGGTTTGTTGGTCGGCGTTGGAGATGCCCCAAGTGATTTTTGGGGAAGCTTTTTCGTGAGCTTTTGAAGATGCTCTAAGAGCACCCAAGTTCATGTCATGACTCAGTCGTTTCCAACACTTGATGTTGCAGCCACGATAATTCTTTTTGCTAGCTGGCAACAGCATACTGTATGGAATCATGAGCCGATTATCCCTTTGGTTATCTTTGAATCATCCCTATATCCCCCTTGCCTTCTATCTCCACCGCCATTGAGCGATCTCCAAGGCTATATATTAAACAAACGTCCTCAAATGTCCGCGGACACGTCCGGATGTGTATGTGAATATCAGACTAGGAGGCGGCCAACCAAGGTATCCTAAACTATCCTCTATTTGTTGGGTCCCCTCTCTTTTATCAAGATGTCTCGATCAATAGCAAGTTGATGATATATTTAGTATTTGAAAACAAATGCAACCCAAAACGAAAGTCGGCTGCTACAAATCTACTCGATGATTTCTTTAAGAAATCATCCGCCTAGCCAGTTTTTCGATCACTTGATCACAGAAACCCCACCCCACGTCTTCCTCCTCTGATCCCATTCCACCATAGCAATGCAGGACCCCGCTGTGGCAGATGCATCTGTGACCTTGCAGCACCAGAGCTGCTGAGAAGCATTGAAACATAACTCCAATAGCTGTCGGCGATCGTTGCACAATCAGCAGCTCTCCATTACAGCCCTGGGCATCTCTCCAAGAGTACCGGCGTGCAGCACCTGTAGTATCGCGCGTGCTGCTCCATGGAATTAACAAGCGCGCCAAAAAAACTTCAAGGCAGCACAAACAACGTCTCCGGCGAAGCTTCTTGCAGCTTCGACATCGCTCCTTTGTAGCCCTGACATCGCTCCTTTGCAGCCCCGGGCAGCGCTCTATTGCAACTCCAGCGACGCTAAGAGCACCAAAGCAGCACTGACGTGAGAAGCCCAACCTCCTCCTGCGTGTTGCCCTACATCACCTGCTGCAAGTGGCGCCCAACTCCGGCTTTCGTGTTACATTGCAACACCGGCGACGAGCAGCCTAATATCCTCTTGTGAAGTGCGTTGCAGCACTGGCAAGCTCCGCATCGCAGCACCAACGCCGACGAGTGATGTCTACTACGCAACCTTCTTCTTGTAGACTCGTGTTGAGCCTCCAAGCGCAGAGTTCTGTAGGACAGTAGCAAATTTCCCTCAAGTGGATGACCTAAGGTTTATCAATTCGTGGGAGGCATAGGATGAAGATGGTCTCTCTCAAACAACCCTACAAGCAAATAACAAAGAGTCTCTTGTGTCCCCAACACACCCAATACAATGGTAAATTGTATAGGTGCACTAGTTCAGTGAAGAGATGGTGATACAAGTGCAATATGGATGGTAGATATAGGTTTTTGTAATATGAAAATATAAAAACAGCAAGGTAACTAGTAACAAAAGTGAGCGAAAACGGTATTGCAATGCTTAGAAACAAGGACTAGGGTTCATACTTTCACTAGTGCAAGTTCTCTCAACAATGATAACATAATTACATCATATAAAAATCCCTCAACGTACAACAAAGAGTCACTCCAAAGTCACTAATAGGGGAGAATAAATGAAGAGATTATTGTAGGGTACGAAACCACCTCAAAGTTATTCTTTCTGATCGATCTATTGGGCTATTCCTATAAGTGTCACAAACATCCCTAGAGTTCGTACTAAAATAGCACCTTAAGACACACATCAACCAAAACCCTAATGTCACCTAGATACTCCAATGTCACCACAAGTATCCGCGGGTTTGATTATATGATATGCATCACACAATCTCAGATTCATCTATTCAAACCAACACAAAGAACTTCAAAGAGTGCCCCAAAGTTTCTACCGGAGAGTTATGATGAAAACGTCGGCCAACCCCTATGCATAAGTTCACGAGGTCACATAACCCACAAGTTGATCACCAAAACATACATCAAGTAGATCATGTGAATATCCCATTGATACGTCTCCAACGTATCTATAATTTTTGTTTGTTCCATGCTATTATATTATCAATCTTGGATGTTTATATGCATTTATATGCTATTTTATATGATTTTTGGGACTAACCGATTAACATAGAGCCAAGTGCCAGTTTCTGTTTTTCCTTGTTTTTGAGTTTTGCAGGAAAGGAATATCAACGAGAGGGGGCCACCCTGGTGGGTTGTGCTCACCCAAGCCCACCTCTGGTGCCCATCTTCTGGTATATAGGTCATTTTGACCTAGAAAAAATGAAGAGGAGGACTTCCGGGATGGAGCGCTGCCATCTCGAGGCGGAACATGGGCAGGCGCACTTTTGCGCTCTGACGGAGCGATTTCGCCAGGGGAACTTCCCTCCCGGAGGGGGAAATCATCGTCATCATCATCACCAACAACTCCCCCATCTTGGGGAGGGAAATCTCTATCAACATCTTTAACAACACCATCTCATCTCAAACCCTAGTTCATCTCTTGTGTTCAATCTTTTTATCGGAACTATAGATTGGTGCTTGTGGGTGACTAGTAGTGTTGATTACATCTTGTAGTTGATTACTATATGGTTTATTTGGTGGAACATTATATGTTCAGATCCAATATGCTATTTAATACCCCTCTGTTCTTGAGCATGATTATCATTTGTGTGTAGTTACTTTTGTTCTTGAGGTCACGGGAGAAGTCATGTTGCAAGTAATCATGTGAACTTGATGTGTGTTCGATATTTTGATAGTATGTATGTTGTGATTCCCGTAGTGTTGTCATGCGAGCGTCGACTAGATGACACTTGACCATCTTTGGGCATAAGGGAATGCATTGTGGATTAGTTATTAGATGATGGGTTGCGAGAGTGATAGAAGCTTAAACCCTAGTTTATGCGCTATTCCGTAAGGGACCAATTGGATCCAAAATTTTAATGCTATGGTTAGAATTTATTCTTAATACTTTTCTCCTAGTTGTGGATGCTTGCGAGAGGGTTAATCATAAGTAGGAGGTTTGTTCAAGTAAGAACGGCACCTAAGCACCGGTCCACCCACATATCAAATTATCAAAGTAGCAAACACGAATCGAATCAACATGATGAAAGAGACTAGATGAAATTCCCGTGTACCCTCAAGAACACTTTGCCTATTATAAGATACCATTTTGGCCTGTCCTTTGCCTCAAAAGGATTGGGCTACCTTGCTGCACTTTTTCTACTATTATCGTTACTTGCTTGTTACAAATTATCTTGCTATAAAACTCCTCTGTTACTTACAATTTCAGCACTTGCAGACATTACCTTGCTGAAAACCACTTGTCATTTCCTTCTGCTCCTTGTTGGGTTCGACACCCTTACTTATCGAAAAGAGCTACATTTGATCCCCTATACTTGTGGGTCATCAAGGCTATTTTATGGCGCCGTTGCCGGGGAGTGAAGCGCCTTTGGTAAGTGGAATTTGGTAAGGAAACATTTATATAGTGTGCTGAAATTTACTGTCACTTGTTACTATGGAAAACAATCCTTTGAGGGTATTGTTTGGGGTATCTTCACCTCAACCGGAACCACAATTAGCTACCCCTCAACCTAATGCACCTACTGAAAATATTGAATATGAAATTACTTCGGGTATGATAGAACAACTGCTAGCCAATCCTTATGCAGGAGATGGAACCGAACATCCTGATATGCACTTGATATATGTGGAACAAATTTGTGGATTGTTTAAGCTTGCAGGTTTACCCAGAGACAAAGTAAAGAAGAAGGTTTTCCCTTTATCTTTGAAGGGAAAAGCATTGGCATGGAATAGGCTATGCGATGATATCGGGTCTTGGAACTGGAATCGATTGAAATTAGAGTTCCACCAAAAAATTTATCCTATGCATCTAGTTCATCGTGATCGGAATTACATATATATTTTTTGGCCTCGTGAAGGAGAAATTATTGCTCTAGCTTGGGGGAGGCTTAAGTCAATGTTACATTCATGCCCATGAGCTCTCAAGAGAAATTATTATCCAGAATTTTTATGCTCGGCTTTCTCATAATGGTCGATCCATGCTTGATACTTCTTGTGTTGGTTCTTTTATTAAGAAGACTATTGAATTCCGGTGGGATCATTTGGAAAGAACTAGCACATATGCCCGTGCGTTGCAACGGGGGAACAAATAATAATATCACATCCATCTAGCCTAATTAGCATGACTCAAAGACTCCATCTCGCGCGTTGTACAAGTCCATGTCCTCTATTTCAACATGACATTCAACTTGTGTGTGCACTTGTCTTAATTTGGATATGTGACGCCAACATTGTTGTTTGAATCCTATTAGTAATTGTTGATTGGTGAAGCTATAATTAGATTCCATAGTATTTTCAGGTTGCAATCTGAGTTGAGCCTACGATTCTTTAAAGAAAATAAAAAAAATAGTACTGCAAGCTAGCACAAGTGTGAGTGCGAACATTTGGAATTGGGACAAAAAGAATGTCGTCTGTTGTAGTGTATAAATACGATGTAGCTCATTTTATTCCATGAGAGTTGACTCACGTAGTTGGTTAATGTGTGGGATTTGCACCTCATGTCCAAAATGTTGTATGAGTTTTTTTCTTCAGTTTTTCGTATATTTGAATTCTTCAAAAATGTTCGTATCTTTTCAATAAGAGTTTAAAATTCCAAAATTTATTCATGTTGTCAAAAATGGTTCACTCAATAAAAATATAGTTTACAGTATAGAAAAAAAGGTTCACCATACATTTGAAAACTCTACTGTATATGAAAAATGTTCATTGTGTATAGGAAATTTGTTCAATGTGCATTTGAAAAAAAATGAACGTATATTATAAAATGTTCATCGTGTATTTGAAAAATGTTCATCGTATACTAAAAACTTCAATGTGTATTTTAAAATTCACTTATAAAAATGTTCGTAATTTTATTGCTAGTTGAAAAATTACATTTAAAAAATATTCACCGTATATAATAAAAAAAGTTCAGTGTATATTTATAGACCCGCGCTATTTTAATCACCTTACTCCATCTGGTCAAATGGTTACGACGTTCACTAGCGGCCTGGAGGCCTTGTGTTCGATCCTCCCACGCGACCCCACTTTTTGGCTGATTTTCCAAAAAAGGAACTCAGAAACTTTCTCTGTATATTTACACAGCAGTGCTGCCTTTGAGCCACCAAACTCCATCTGGTCGAGTAGCTACCACGTTAGTCCCAAAACTAGAAGGTCTCGGGTTCGAGTGTCCATCCAGTCTCACTTTTGGCTGTTATTTTTTATATATAAAAAGCACTAAGGAACAACGTGACGTACGAAATTTGTGGTTCAACGTACGAAATCTTGGTTAGACAAAAAACGTGGAGAAACATTCATCCCTTTAGTATTAGGTAAAGATTAAACGCAACTTTGAAGATTGGTAACTCGATGAAGGTAAAGAGTCAGGTATTAAGCTTAAGTATGATTGTGTTAAATATTTTACGAATACTGATGCTTTTCAAAAGTTTAGCACTAAATATGGACTTGACTCTGAGATAGTAGCCTCCTTTTGTGAATTATTTGCTACTCATGTTGATCTCCCTAAAGTGAGGTGGTTTAAATATCACCCACCTATTAAAGAAGAAATTAAAGAACCAGTGCTAGCTAAAGAAGAAACTATACTTCATAATGTTGATCCAGTTGTTCCTACAACTTATATTGAGAAACCACCTTTCCCTGTTAGGATAAAGGGACATGCTAATGTTTCAACTGTGCTCAACAAAAGTTATATTAGAACACCTAAACCTGATGAGCAAATTAAAGTAGAACCTAGTGTTGCTATGGTTAAGGATCTCCTGGAAGAAAATGTAGATGGGCAGGTTATTTACTTCTGTGAAGAAGCTGCTAGAATTGCCAAACCTGATAAAAAGGATAAACACAGACCTATTGTTGGCATGCCCGTTGTCTCAGTTAAAATAGGAGATCACTATTATCATGGTTTATGTGACATAGGTGCTAGTGTGAGTTCTATTCCTTATTCCATATATCAAGAAATTATGAATGACATAGCACCCGCAGAGATAGAAGACATAGATGTTACTATTAAACTTGCTAATAGAGATACTATATCACCAATTGGGATTGTTAGAGATGTTGAAGTCTTGTGTGGTAAAATTAAATACCCTACTGATTTTCTTGTTCTTGGTTCCCCACAAGATGACTTTTGTCCCATTATCTTTGGTAGACCTTTCTTGAACACCGTTAATGCTAAAATAGACTATGAGAAACAAACTGTCGGTGTTAGTTTTGGTGATGAGTCTCATGAGTTTAATTTTTCCAAGTTTAGTAGAAAGATTCATGAAAAAGAATTGCCTAGTAAGGATGACATAATTAGTCTTGCTTCTATTTTTGTGCCTCCTACTGATCCACTAGAACAATATCTGCTAGACCATGAAAATGATTTACATATGCATGAAAGAAATGAAATGGATAATATTTTCTTTGAACAACGTCCTGTGCTTAAACACAATTTGCCTATTGAAACTCTAGGAGGTCCTCCTCCACCTAAAGGTGATCTTGTGTTTGAATTAAAACAATTGCCGGACACTTTGAAATATGCTTATCTTGATGAAAAGAAGATATATCATGTTATTATCAGCGCTAACCTTTCAGAACATGAAGAAGAAAGATTATTGAAGTTCTAAGGAAGCACCGAGCTGCTATTGGATATACTCTTGATGATTTAAAGGGCATTAGCCCCACTCTATGCTAGCACAAGATTACTATGGAACCTGATGCTAAACCCGTTGTTGATCACCAACGTTGGTTAAATCCAAAAATTAAGGAAGTGGTAAGAACGGAAATCTTAAAACTTCTGGAAGCAGGTATAATCTATTCTATAGCTGACAGTAGATGGGTAAGTCTTGTTCATTGTATCCCTAAGAAAGGAGGTATTACTGTTGTTCCTAATGATAAGAATGAACGCATCCACAAAGAATTGTTACAGGGTATAGAATGGTAATTGATTTTATAAAATTAAACAAAGCAACTAGAAAAGATCATTACCCTCTGCCTTTTATTGATCAAATGCTAGAAAGATTATCTAAGCACACGCATTTTTGCTTCCTTGATGGATACTCTGGGTTTTCACAAATACCTGTTTCTCAACCTGATCAAGAAAAGTCCACTTTCACTTGTCCCTTTCGAACTTATGCTTATAGACGTATGCCTTTTGGTTTATGCAATGCACCTGCTACCTTTGAAAGATGTATGACTGCTATATTCTCTGACTTTTGCGAAAAGATTGTTGAGGTTTTCATGGATGACTTCTCCATTTATGGGAAGTCTTTTGATGGTTGTTTAAGCAATCTTGACCGAGTTTTGCAAACATGTGAGCAAACAAATCTCGTCTTGGATTGGGAGAAGTGCCAGTTTATGGTTAATGAAGGTATTGTTTTGGGCCATAAAATTTCCGAAAGAGGTATTGAAGTGGACAAAGCTAAGGTTGATGCAATTGAGAAAATGCCATGTCCTAAAGATATCAAAGGTATTCGTAGTTTCCTAGGTCATGTTGGTTTCTATAGGAGATTTATCAAAGACTTTTCTAAAATTTCTAGGCCTCTTACAAATCTTTTGCAAAAGGATGTTCCTTTTGTTTTTGATGATGATTGTTTAGAAGCCTTCGAAACACTCAAGAAAGCCTTAATTTCTGCACCTATTGTTCAACCACCTGATTGGAACTTGCCTTTTGAAATTATGTGTGATGCTAGTGATTATGCTACTAGTGATGTTCTAGGACAAAGAGTTGATAAGAAACTGAATGTTATTCATTATGCTAGTAAAAATCTAGACAGTGCTCAACGAAATTATGCTACTACTGAAAAAGAATTCCTAGCAGTGGTGTTTGCTTGTGATAAATTTAGATCTTACATTGTTGATTCAAAGTAATTGTTCACACCGATCATGCTTCTATAAAATATCTTATGGAAAAGAAAGATGCTAAACCTAGACTTATTCGATGGGTTCTCTTGCTACAAGAATTTGATTTACATATCACTGATAGAAAAGGAGCCAAGAACCCCTAGGTGATAACTTGTCTAGGCTTGAAAATGTGCTTGATAACCCAGTACCTCTTGATGATAGTTTTCCCGATGAGCATTTAGCTGCAATAAATGTTGCTCATAATACTCCTTGGTATGCTGACTATGCTAATTACATTGTTGCTAAATATTTACCACCTAGCTTTACATACCAACAAAACAAAAAATTCTTCTATGATTTAAGACATTAATTTTGGGATGACCCACATCTTTATAAAGAAGGAGTAGATGGTATTATTAGACATTGTGTACCTGAGCATGAACAGGGACAAATCCTATGGAAATGCCACCTCGAAGCATATGGAGGGCATCATGCTGGAGATAGAACTACTCACAAGGTATTGCAATCTGGATTTTATTGGCCTACTCTCTTCAAGGATGCCCGTAAGTTCGTCTTATCTTGTGATGAATGCCAAAGAATAGGTAATATCGGTAAGCGTCAAGAAATGCCTATGAATTATTCACTCGCTGTTGAACCACTTGATGTTTGGGTATTTGATTACATGGGACCTTTTCCTTCCTCTAATGGGTATACACATATTTTGGTTGCTGTTGATTATGCATGTTACTAAATGGGTAAAAGCTATTCCAACCAGTAGTGCTGATCACAACACCTCTATTAAAATGCTTAAGGAAGTTATTTTCCCAAGGTTTGGAGTCCCTATATATTTAATGACTAATGGTGGTTCATACTTTATTCATGGTGCTTTCCGTAAAATGCTTGCCAAGTATGATGTTAACCATAGAATTGCATCTCCTTATCATCCTCAGTCTAGTGGTCAAGTTGAACATAGCAATAGAGAAATAAAATTAATTTTGCAAAAGATTGTCAATAGGTCCCGGAAGAATTGGTCTAAGAAATTAGATGATGCACTTGGGCTTATAGAACAACATATAAAAATCCTATGGGTATGTCTCCTTATAAAATGGTTTATGGAAAAGCTTGTCATTTGCCTCTTGAGTTAGAACATAAAGCACATTGGGCAATCAAAGAACTCAACTATGATTTCAAACTTGCTGGTGAAAAGAGGTTATTTGATATTAGCTCATTAGATGAATGGAGAACCCAAGCTTATGAAAATGCTAAGTTATTTAAAGAAAAAGTTAAAAGATGGCATGATAAAAGAATCCAAAAGCGTGAGTTTAAAGTTGGAGAATTTGATCTTTCGTACAACTCTCGTTTTAGATTCTTTGCAGGAAAACTCCTCTCAAAATGGGAAGGACCCTATGTTATCGAGGAGGTTTATCGGTCTGGAGCTATCAAAATAAATAATGTCGAAGGTACTAACCCGAAGGTTGTTAATGGGCAACGAATGAAACATTATATCTCACGTACGCCCATTAATGTTGAAAGTAATATTATCCAAACTTTGACACCAGAAGAACACATAAAAGAGTCCTTCCGAAACACTCCAGAATCGTGAAAATAAGGAGCTACGTGATACGGTAAATAAACGGACTCCGAAAAATCCGCAAAAATATTTTTTGTCAGTTTTGGAATATTTAGAAAATTAGGAAAATAAGAAACAACCAGGAAGCGTACGCTAGTGGGCACAAGACAACAGGGTGTGCCTGGCTTGCCAAGCGCGCCCAGGTGGGTTGTGTCCACCTCAGTTACCTTCCGGACTCTGTTTTTCTACAGTTTGCTTGTCTCCCAAGATAAAAAACTTTATATACCCCCCGAACCTATTGACCACGGTATCACGGAGAAATCTTATGTTTTCTTTTTCTTGCTGTTTTCTGTCAGATCCCATCTGCCATGGCTGCTTCAAGCTCCTCCAAGGACAAGTTCTTCAAGAATGTCATCAACCCATATTTGCAGGAGGTGGTGCAGCACCCTCAAGTCATCCAGATGCATGAGGGGGTGCTTCACATCCGTGATGTGCAAGGTCCCAAGGGGACGGGAACCGTGGAGGCCAGGCTTGAAGCTATGGAGCAGGAGGTCTTCCGGTGCAAGGGGATGGTCGAGCGTGGACTCAATGCCAATCACCTCATGATCACGGAC
The DNA here is from genome assembly GCF_002575655.3 of Aegilops tauschii subsp. strangulata. Lineage (NCBI taxonomy): Eukaryota > Viridiplantae > Streptophyta > Magnoliopsida > Poales > Poaceae > Aegilops > Aegilops tauschii. Next base: position 397,495,660 of record NC_053037.3, read on the forward strand.
CTTACTCGTGATCTCAAGGTGGATGGCAAGTCCATGAAGGACATCGTCTTCACCCTCAACGAGCAAATCAACTTCCTTCAAAGCCAAATCTACGATCTCCAAGACCAAGTCTTTGGATATGAGGTAAGGTTTAAACGTATGAGTTTGGCTGCCGATTGCAGGACCTGTGAGACTCACTCCTCCTCTTATGATGATGGACCTCTGCCATGGAAACCCGAATAAAAGGTCTCTACTTCATCACCTCCACCTTCTTCATCACCAAAAGAAATTTGAGTATCGGGTATGGGCACTCCCCTTGGCTTCTGCCAAGCTTGGGGGAGGTGCCCCGGTATCGTATCATCCCCACTATCTTTTGCCTTTACTTATTTTAGTTCGATCTTTTTCTTTAGATGAATAAAAGTTTAGTTCGATCCTTTCTTTTCGAGAGTTTGCTTAGTGATCTATCCTTGTAATCGTGTGTGAGATTTATAACAAAGTTTAGTTTAAGTTTTTGCTTTCTTTACTTTCTTGTTGCAATAAAAAGAAAGGAAATAAATAAAAGGAAAGTAAATAATCAAGAATATCATATGCTAACCTTATGGTAGGTAATGACACCACATAAGGAAAAGTATAAGTAGAAAATTTTATTAGAGATTGACAAACATAGCATTAGTCAATGATGCAACTCATGAAAGAATTAATAAGGGAAGAGAAGATTCACATATAAATATACTATCCTAGAAATCTTTTGTGATTGTGAGCCCCCATCAAAATATTATATGCCAGAATTGTTGACATTGGACAAGGAAGACAACCTAATAATCGATGTTTGTTCATATTCACACAGAAGTCATATTGTCATATATCCTTTAACATGTGGTGCTTGCCCCTATCTTTGCTAGCGAAAAATTCCGCACCAAGTAGAGAAACTACTTGTGCATCCAAAAATCCTTAAACCCAACTCTTATTTTCAAGAGTCCACAATACCTACCTAGGGATTGAGCAAGATCCCTCCAATAAGTTGTCATCGGTGCAATAAGGCAATAAAAATTGCTTCTAAAAGTGTGAGATCATTTAGTGTAAGTGAAAATTGAGCGTTGTACAAACTTGTGATGGCGAAGAATAAAAGCGACATACTGCATAATAAAGGTTGCCATCACAAGGGGCAATACAACGTGATGTTCTTTGCACTAAGGGGTTGAGCATACAAACAAATGAGCGCATCGCAACCTCTGCTTCCCTCTGCGAAGCACCTATCTTTTACCTTTATGTATTTACTTTTATGCAAAGAGTCGAAGTTTTTCTCTCTATTCCTTTTTATTTTCTCCTTTGGCAAGCATCATGTGGTGAGGAAAGATCTAGGAACATATGTCCAGCTGAATATGCGTAGCATGAGTTATTATTGTTGACATCACCCTTGAGGTGAATAAGTTGGGAGGCGAAACTATAAGCCCCTATATTTCTATGTGTCTAGTTGGAACGTTTTGCTCATGTGTATGCGGTGAGTGTTAGCAATCATAGAAGACTACATGATGGTTGAGTATGTGGACTTGCCTAATGGCTCCGATACGTGACCCTTCCTGAAAAGATGATGAATTGTAGTTGCAAAGTTGACTGAGAACATAGTTTGTTGATTTCTAATAGAGGTTATGCTTTATACTTCGATAGTGCAATGAATTGTCACTTATTCATGAGAAGTCTATGATGAAAGTTCTATGATAAGAGTGTAACGCCCACGATGCGGCTATATCTCCCACGTGTCGAGGCACGACTTAGAGGCATAACCGCATAGTGGTTTTGTCGCAAGAAGGGTCATCTTCACACAATCCCATGTAATGAACAAGAATGGGATAAAGAGTTGGCTTACAATCTCCACTTCACACAATACATAAATATAATTCATACATCATCCAAAATACACTCATAGACCGACTACGGTCAAGATCCAAATGAAAATAAGATAACCCCAAATGCTAGATCCCCGATCGTCCCAACTAGGCTCCACAACTGATCATCAGGAAAAGACACATAGTAACGACCACGTTCCTCATCGAACTCCCACTTGAGATCGATCCCATCATCTGCACTGGCATCGTCGGCACCTGCAACTGTTTTGGTAGAATCTGTGAGTCACGAGGACTCAGCAATCTCACACCCGCGAGATCAAGACTATTTAAGCTTATAGGAAAGGATGGTGTAATGAGGTGGAGCTGCAGCGGCAATAAGCATATATGGTGGCTAACATACGCAAAAGAGAGCGAGAAGAGAAGCAACGGAACGGTCGTCATCTAGCAATGACCAAGAAGTGATCCTGAACTCCTACTTACGTCAATGCATAACTCAAACCGTGTTCACTTCCCGGACTCCGCCGAGAAGAGACCATCATGGCTACACACATAGTTGATGTATTTTAACTGAGTCAAATGACAAGTTCTCTACAACCGGACATTAACAAATTCCCATCTGCTTCATAACCGCGGGCACGGCTTTCGAAAGATAATACCATGCAGGGGTGTCCCAACTTAGCCCATCATAAGCTCTCACGGTCAACGAAGGATAAACCTTCTCCCGGAAAGACCCGATCAGTCTCGGAATCGCGGTTTACAAGACATTTCGACAATGGTAAAACAAGACCACCAAAGCCGCCCGAATGTGCTGACAAATCCCGATAGGAGCTGCACATATCTCATTCTCAGGGCACACCGGATTGTCCAAGCTTCCGATAGGCCAGGCCAGAGTTGCCCCTGGTGGCCACCGGCGACTGACAGGTTGGACCAACACTCAGAGGAGCACTGGCCCGGGGGTTTAAATAAAGATGACCCTCGGGCTCGCGAAAACCCGAGGGAAAAGGCTTAGGTGGCAAATGGTAAAACCAAAGTTGGGCCTTCCTGGAGGAGTTTTATTCAAGGCGAACTGTCAAGGGGGTCCCATAAATCACCCGACCGCGTAAGGAACGCAAACTCAAGGAACATAATCCCGGTATGACAGAAACTAGGGCGGCAAGAGTGGAACAAAACACAAGGCATAAGGCCGAGCCTTCCACCCTTTACCAAATATATATATATATATATATGCATTAATTAAATAAGAGATATTGTGATATCCCAACATATCCATGTTCCGACATGGAACAAACTTCAACTTCACCTGCAACTAGCAACGCTATAAGAAGGGCTGAGCAAAAGCGGTTACTTAGCCAAACAACGGTTTGCTAGAGAAGGATGGTTAGAGGCTGACATGGCAATATGGGAGGCATGATATAGCAAGTGATAGGTAGCGCATCATGGCAATAGAGCGAACAACTAGCAAAGGAAAGATAGAAGTGATTTCGAGGGGTGGTCATCTTGCCTGCAAGGTTCTCAGAGTTGTCGAAAGCTTGATCCTCGTAAGCGTACTCAACAGGTTCCTCATTCACGAACTCATCTCCTGGCTCTACCCAAGACAAGAACACAAGCAACGGAACCACAATCAATCGCGAGAAATGCACGAGCAACATGATGCAAAACATGTATGATATGCGAGATATGATATGCGATGCATATGCGTGCTCCGGAAGAAAAATGATGAACAAGGCAGTAACTTGGAAATCCAAGCATGCCGCTGGAAAGAAGAGATGATTTCGGTTGAAATCGATATAAAGATCACCGGAAACGGATGCACGGTTTGCAAATGGCAAGCAAAACAAGAATGCCACGAATCTGCGATTAACAGCAAGATAGCACTTCAAATGCAATAAGTAACAATGCTACAGCACTCCAACATAGCAACAAAGCATATGACAGTAATCTACAGGAGATGCTTGACAAAAGATGAACACTGAGCTACGGCTAGATCACAACATATCAAGCTCAAACAAGCATGGAAAAAGTGCAAAAGATAACAGGTTCACAGACTTGGTGAAATTACTGGACATGCCTGAAAACAGCATCAGGTAGCAATGTTCAGAGCACAAAATCAACATGCTACAGGAACTTAACATAGCAAAACAAGGCATGGAAGTATTCTACTAAATGCATATGACAAAAGTCCCTTACTGACCATAAGCCAAAAAGGAACAGAAGATATGATGTCAACCCCATAAACATAGCAAGTTTCGTTAACAGATTTCAGACTTAGCAGAAAACAGAGCATGGCAGAAATAATAATATGAAGGCATCTTGGTGAGCTTGATGCACTCACCACAAAGCAATGCATGACAAAACAAGCATACCTACAGCAAGATGGCATGTTTATGAAACTAACCATGGCAAGAACAAAAGCATAGCATGCATGAAACAACTACAACAAGCTTGGCAAAATTGAATAACACGTAAACAATCTGCCAGAAATATTTTATAGCAAAAGTAGAGCAAGATTGAGTCATGCTATGTCACTCCATAAATGCAAACAAGGGTAGGAATTACAACAATAGCTACAAAACATCCTTACTGAACATCTCCAAAATATGCATGGATCTCTCTGTAGCATCAAGTTTACATGGCAACAAAATAACAGCAGACAAGGACTTAGAGAAATCACTAAGTCCCTGAAATCAGAAACATTAGGGAGCCTAGTTTGCATGCTTGTGCTAGTCACCACATATATCACAAAAAAACATGGCATACACCACTGGAAAGATAGCATGACATACAACAAAACACATGTAGAGCTCATGCCCATAAGATGCACAGATTAAATGATACAAAAATGACAAATCTCCAAGTTCTGATAAGAACCAGCAGATAACAGCAACTAGCACTCTTGCAACAAAGATTTGGGCATCAAGCTGGACTCTAATGAACATGGTGCAATTGAACAAAATGTAGAGCATCCCGAGACGAACAACTTGACATATTACACGCGCAAAACGGAGCTATATGCAGAGAGTTATGCAATGTTGAACAAGTGCAAGTACTGAAATAATGCAAGACTTGGAAAATTCGGGGGGGGGGGGGGTCTCGGGTCAACCTCGAGCGTTGACCCAGATCGGATCGAGGCCGGGCTAGGGTTCCCGAGCGGCGGCGCGGACGGCTCGCCAGAGAGGACGGCCGGCGGGAGAGGAGAAGGGCGAGGGAGACCGGAGGGGTCGGAGGGGGACGGCGCGGCGTCGGGGCCCCGCGGGCTCGCGCCGGCGACGGGTGGTCGGGGCGGCGACCGGAGTGCGGCGGCGGAGCTTCGCTCGGGCGCCGGGGCTGGCGATGGCGGCGGCGGCGGCCGGTCGGCGGCGGCGGGGAGGCCGCGGCGGCGCGAGGAGGAGGGCGCCGGCTCGGGCTCGCGGGCCGGGAGGGCTCCCCGCGGGCTCGGGCGGGCCGGCGGCGACGGCGAAGGCGGCGGTGACACGTGGCAGTGGCGGTGGAAACGGACGTGTCCGTCGGTGGACGATTTTGTCCGGCGGCGCGGGGGAACGAGGTTAGGGTTTCATCTGCGGATGTATTTGGGAGAGATGCCTATTTATAGGTAGAGGGAGCTAAGAGAGTCCAAATGAGGTGCGGTTTTCGCCCACACAATCGTGATCGAACGACCTAGAGCATGGAAGAGAGTTTGGTGGGTTTTGGGATGTTTAGAGAGGGGGTTTTTGCTGCGACACACAGAAGGCATCTGCGGTTACCCGGTTAACCGTTGGAGTACCAAACGACCTCCAAATGGAACGAAACTTGACCGGTGGTCTACCGGTGGTATACCAAGGCCACTTGACAAGCCTCGGTCCATTCCGAGAACGTTTGACACCCGCTCACGAAAGAAAACAAGAGGGGTGCACCGGAGGAGATGGGAGCGCCGGATTGCAAAACGGACAACGAGGAAAATGCTCGGATGCATGAGACAAACACGTATGCAAATGCAATGCACATGATGACATGATATGAAATGCAAGACATGAACAAAATGCAAAACGAAAGACAAAACCCGACCACGGAGGGAATATCATAACACATAGCCGGAAATGGCAAGAGTTGGAGTTACAAATATGGAAAGTTACATCCGGGTTGTTACAACACTCCACCACTACGAGAGAATCTCGTCCCGAGATCTAGGACTGAAAGAACTCCGGATAATCGGAACGGAGATGGTCCTCGCGTTCCCAGGTGGCTTCCCGGTCGGAATGAAGCGACCACTTCACTTTCAGGAATTTGATTGACTTGTTGCGAGTCTTGCGCTCAGTTTCTTCAAGAATAGCAACAGGGTGCTCATGATAAGACATATCTTCTTGGAGGTCAATCTCTTCGAAGTTGATAGTGCGCTCGGGCATCTTGAAGCACTTGCGGAGCTGTGACACGTGGAACACATCGTGCACGTTCGCGAAGTTGGAAGGAAGCTCAAGTTGATAGGCGAGGTCGCTGTTTTGCCAATGATCTTGAAAGGACCCACGTATCTAGGGGCAAGCTTCCCTTTGATACCGAAGCGACGAGTGCCTTTCATTGGAGAGACGCGGAGGTAGACATGGTCTCCGATCTCGAAAGCCAAATCATGATGCTTACTATCATAGTAACTCTTTTGGCGCGATTGCGCGGCTTTGAGATTTTCACGGATGACTTTACACATTTCTTCAGCTTCAGTGATTAAGTCATTGCCAAGAAGTTGGCGTTCACCAGTCTCTGACCAATTGAGAGGAGTACGACACTTTCTGCCATAGAGAATCTCGAATGGGGCCTTGCCCGAACTCGCTTGGAAGCTGTTGTTGTAGGAGAATTCGGCATATGGAAGACAATCTTCCCATTTCATGCCAAAGGAAATGACACAAGCCCTGAGCATATCTTCAAGAATTTGATTGACTCGCTCGACTTGGCCACTAGTTTGAGGATGGAAAGTGGTGCTGAAGCGAATATTTGTGCCCATGGCCTTCTGGAAGGAGTCCCAGAACTTAGAGGTGAAGATGCTTCCACGATCTGAAGAAATCAATTGTGGAATGCCGTGCAAGGAGACAATTCTGGAGGTGTATAGCTCTGCCAACTGAGCTGCTGTGATGGATTCTTTGATTGGAAGGAAATGAGCCACTTTAGAAAGCTTGTCAATGACAACAAAGATAGCATCATTTCCACGCTTAGACTTTGGAAAACCAGTCACCAAGTCCATTTCGATATGGTCAAACTTCCACTCTGGGATAGCAAGAGGTTGGAGGAGACCAGCTGGTCGTTGGTGTTCTGCTTTCACCCTTCGACAGACATCACATTCATTCACGAATTGAGCAGTTTCTCGCTTCATTCGAGTCCACCAATACGACTGCTTGAGGTCATGGTACATCTTCGTACTTCCAGGATGAATGGAAAGAAGAGAATTGTGCGCCTCGTTCATCATGACTTTCCTTAGATCACCTTTAGGAACCACAATTCGGTCCTCGAAGAATAAAGTGTCTCTGTCATCAATGCGATAGCACTTGTATTTGGAAAGACCCTTGTCGATACCACGTTTCACCTTCTTCACCATGGCATCAAGAAGTTGTGCCTCACGAATTTGATCTTCCAAAGTAAGAGAGACTATGAGGTTGGCAAGAAAGCCTTGAGGAACAACTTGGAGATTCAGCTTGCGGAAAGCTTCACAAAGATCGGGTTGGAATGGCTTCAGAATTAAGCTGTTGCAATAAGCCTTCCTGCTTAAAGCATCTGCAATGACATTTGCTTTGCCTGGAGTATATTCAATACTCGGATTGTACTCTTGAATCATTTCGACCCATCGAGTCTGCCTGAGGTTGAGGTTGGGCTGAGTGAAGATGTACTTGAGACTCTTGTGATCGGTGAATATGTCCACTTGTCTTCCCAACAAGAGATGTCTCCACGTTATCAATGCATGGACAACTGCCGCCAACTCAAGATCGTGAGTGGGGTAGTTCTTCTCATTGGGCTTCAACTGACGAGAGGTATAGGCCACAACTTTCTTCTCTTGCATTAACACAGCACCGAGACCTTGGAGAGAAGCATCACAGAAAACTTCAAATGGCTTGGATTCATCAGGAGGAGTCAAGATAGGAGCTGTGACTAGTTTCTCTTTGAGAGTGTTGAAAGCAACGTCACACTCAGGAGACCAGACATATTTCACATGCTTCTGGAGGAGGTTGGAAAGTGGCTTTGCAATCTTAGAGAAATTCTCAACGAATCTTCGGCAATAGCTTGCAAGACTAAGAAAACTGCGGTGCTGCTTGACATTCTGAGGAGGTTCCCAATTCACAATTGCGGACACCTTCTCGGGATTAACAGCGATGCCCTTGGCAGAGATGATGTGACCAAGGAAAAGAACTTCATCAAGCCAAAACTCACATTTTGAGAACTTCGCATAGAATTGATACTCTCTGAGCTTGTCGAGCACCAATCGCAAATGTTTGGCATGATCCTTCTTATTCTTGGAGAAGACCAATATATCATCGAGATACACCAGAACGAATTCATTGGTATAGGGGTTGTAGATGAAATTCATCATCCGAGAGAAAACTGGAGGAGCATTGACAAGACCGAAAGACACGACAGTATATTCATAAGAACCAAAGCTTGTTCTGAATGCTGTCTTGGGAATATCTTCTTCACGAATGCGAATCTGATGATAACCCATATGAAGGTCAAGCTTGGAGAATACTTTAGCACCTTTGAGTTGCTCGAATAGCTCATTGATATTGGGAAGTGGATACTTGTTCTTGATTGTCTTCTTGTTCAATGGACGGTAGTCGACACAAAGTCGGTCCATGCCATCCTTCTTCTTTACAAAAAGAACACCACAACCCCATGGAGATGAACCCGGTCTGATCAAACCCAAACGCTCTTGTTCATCGAGCTGTTTCTTCAATTCCTTCAGCTCGTTGGGTCCAAGCTTGTATGGACGCTTGCAAACGGGTTCAGTGCCAGGCTCTAGTTCGATAACGAACTCAACTGGCCGATGAGGAGGCATACCCGGAAGCTCTTCTGGAAGACACCTTGATACTCACAAACGACTGGAATTTGAGAGATGGCATTCAATTCGCCCTTCTCTTTGAGAGAAAAAAAACCGAATGGTTTCATCACGAGCGGCATAAATGATGACATCCTCAGAAGAATGTGTCAATTGAATTTCCCTGGCAGCACAATCAAGTTGAGCTTTGTGCTTAGAAAGCCAGTCCATCCTGTTGAGGATATAGACCTTGGAGTCACCCGCCAGGAGGGCCGGGTTATTCTAAGGGTCATTGCCAGAAGCCCGGAGATAAGTATCAAGATAATGGGCCAGAGATGGGCTGAGACCCGGATATGGCTTAAAGCCTGTAGTTACAATCATTGTTATAGTAGGCTTGTAGTGTAAGGCAAGTATTGTTCAGAGTCCGAGCCGGACGCTCTTATGAGCTGGCCGAGACTCTAAGGACTGCTGGGCGTCAGCCTCCCTATATAAAGGGAGGACCCGGCAGCGGTTTAAGGGCGACAACAACCTCATCGCGAACCGGGCATAGCTATTTAGCTCCCTGGCGATCGTAACCCTAATCAATAACACCACGAACTGGACGTAGGCTTTTACCTTCACCGTAAGGGGCCGAACCAGTATAAACCCTCGTGTTCCTTGTCCCGCATAACCCCTTCAAGCTTCCTAGTTGCGATGGCTCCACGACTAAGTCCTAGCTCAAGGACATCTGCCGTAACAATTCCACGACAGTTGGCGCCCACCGTGGGGCCGGCGCACGGTGGATTTGAGTTCTTGAAGGGCAGCTTCGAAGGGCTCAAGGGATACGCCGTAGGCCGGATGACCAAGAGTCGTCGCGGCAAGCTCTACATCGACGACGAGGACTGGGGCCCCGACGCCGGCTCAATTGAGTACGGGTACCGGGTCCCCTTTGGCGGAATTCATGTCTTCATTGGCAAGATCGGTGAGCCGGGCCCCGAGCCGGATCTCTGCGCCGATCTCATCGAAACGGCTCAGCGCGCACGACCCGCCCGGGCCCGGCCTGCCTTAAGGCGTGCCTTTGTGGGACGCATCCATGAAGGGCCCTCTGATCCATCCGGGTCCGGTGATGAGGCGGCCGCGGGCTCTGACGGCGAGTCGGCCACTGATGAGTCAAATTCATTGTACCAACTTCAAGATGGCAGGCTCATAGGTTGTTCCGACGGTGACAGTATTCCGGACCCTTTCGAGCCGCCAAGTCAGGTTGGAGTTTTTATGACTGGTGCGCAGCCTGTTCAGAACCCTGCTGCTGGAGCAGGAAACCCGGTGCCTTCTCCGGCTCAGGTGCTGATGGATCTCACGGACAAGATGACGGCCCTGTTAACTGCCACGGTTGACCTGGCGGATCAAGCCCAGCATGATGCGGAGGTGGCACAGTTGAAATTGGATCTGATAAAGGCTAAAGAGGATCTTGCAGCAGAAGGGATCAGGCTGGCTGCGGAGCGGGCGGCTCTCGACGCCCGGACTCAGTTGATTCAGGCGCAGTCCTTACAACTCACGATGGATTAGAACGCGGCCAACGAGGTCATGAGAAGGAGGCATCAGAAGGCCCAGTCTCGACTCCCGCCGGTTTACGATCCACGCAATCTCTTCAACACGCGAGGTGCAGGATCCAGTAACCCGCCAGGGGTCATAGCACCCGGGTCTGGACCCCTTATTCAGCCACGAGTGATGGGGCCTCCCCAGGTGCCCCCTGCCCTGCCTCAGTATGTGCCAACACCCCCGGGTCATTATAATAACCCGCTGGAGAACATGGTCGCTGCAGCAGCGCGGCTGGCGGCTCTCCCCGTCAACGGCGACTCCCCCACGGCTATTGAAACCCGCCGGGTCAGGGAACTGCTTCAGACAGCACTGGCGCAGCAAGAGGCATAATCCTACAGCCGGGATAGGATCCACTCAACCCCTCGACCAGGCCAGAGCCCGAGTTACAGCCGGCACATGGTCTCAGCGACCGGCTCAAGTAACGTCCGACGCCATGACCCGCCCCCTGGTCATGGCCCGGCTCATAATGGAGCCTTCTACGCAACAGACCAAGCGCGGCGAGAGGCGGAGCAGGCGCCTCAATTGACGGCTTACCAGACCCCCCCGGCGTATCCAACGACGTCCGTTGGTGTGGGAATTTCTACTAGGACCGGGGGTGTCCCTTGTTTGGTACCAGCCATCCGTAATGAACGTCTGCCTAAGGACTTCAAGGGCCCTAGGAAGGTGCCTAACTATACAGCGGACTTACAGCCTGCAGCCTGGATTGAGAGTTATGAGATGGCCATGGAATTGCTGGAGGTCAGTGAGGCGGCCATGGCCAAATATTTTACCATGATGTTAGATGGAACTGCCCGCACATGGTTGAAAGGGTTACCACCGAACTCCATTGGGTCTTGGGCTGAGCTGAAAGCCCGGTTCGTTCAAAACTTCAAAGATACCTGCAGGCAGTCTATGTCAATTGTGGATTTGACTAACTGTAAGCAGCAGGAGGGTGAGTCCACGACCCATTGGGTTCGCCGGGTCAAGGAGATCATACATTCATCAGATAAGATGGATGCCGGCTCCGCAGTCTTAATGTTGGAACAGAACTGTCGCTTTGTGCCCCTTAAGATGAAGCTTGGGCGGCTCAAGCGCGACTGCACCGATATGGGTACCCTCATGGCGGCTCTTGTCAAGTACGCCGATTCCGATGGTACCAAGGATCCCCCTTCAGATGATGAAAGGGCAGGGAAGGGAAAGAAGAATGGCAACGGCAAGGGTCCTCAGTTTAACCCGGGGAACCAAGGAGGAGGCAAGCGTAAGGCCGATGGCAGCCTAGAGTTTGTAGCCAACACTAACTGTCAAGGTAATAACCAGCGATGCAAGGGGAGGCCCTCTCCCCGAGGCGGCGGGTCAGGACCTTCTCTGGAGCAGCTGTTGAACGAACCTTGTCCGAGACACTGCTCTAGAGAGAAGCCAGCGACTCATCTGTGGAAGGATTGTGCTATCATGAAGGCCTTTAAAAACTACAATGGTCCGGGTGGCGGCTCAGGCGCCGGCGGCTTTCATGGCCCGGGCGGCGGTTCAAATTCCGGTCCTCAAAACGGTCAAGGGGGCTTTAATCAACAGTCCGGTCAGGGTCATCAACAGCAGCAGGGGGGTTATCAGACCAACCCGAAGCAGCTTAGCGGTGGACAGTATCACGTGTTCACCACTAGTTTGTGCAAACGAGACGAGAAGCTTCACAAGAGGGCTGTTAATGCTGTTGAGCCGGCGGTTCCACGCTACTTACGGTGGTCTGAGCAGCCCATAGTGTGGAGTAGGGAGGATCACCCTCCCCGGGTGGATAACCCGGGCCACCTGGCCTTAGTGGTGGCTCCTCAGGTGGGAGGCTATAAGTTCACAAAGGTACTCATGGATGGAGGCAGCAGCATCAACATCCTCTATTATGAGACTTTCCGTCGTATGGGGCTAGTCGATAAGAACCTCAGTCAGTCAAATACTATCTTCCATGGTGTGGTACCCGGTAAGTCGGCTTATCCAGTCGGCAAAATCGAACTGGAAGTGGCTTTTGGTGATGAAAACAACTACAGGGTGGAGAAGTTGACCTTTGAGGTGGTCAAGATAAGAAGTCCATACCACGCTATATTTGGACGGCCGGCTTACGCCAAGTTCATGGCACGGCCGTGTTATGTGTACTTACAGCTCAAGATGCCGGGTCACAATGGGACCATTACGGTTCACGGCAGCCGGAGAGTGGCTCTGGAGTGTGAGGAAGGTGACGCAGCTTATGCAGAGTCTGTTTGCGCCACAGAAGAGTTGAAATTTTATAAAGACAATGTTGACCCAACAGATATGACCTCTCTGAAAAAGCCAACCACAGAGAATGAACCAGCAATGAAATTTAAATCAGCTGATGAGACTAAACTTGTTGACTTTGTTCCGGGTGACTCGTCTCAGCAGTTTAGCATCAGTGCAAATCTGGACCCGAAATAGGAAAGCGCGCTCATCGAGTTCATCCGTGAGAATAGGGACATCTTCGCGTGGAAGCCTTCTAACATGCCAGGTGTACCTAGAGAACTCGCTGAGCACACTCTCAATATTGATCCAAAATTTAAGCCGGTCAGACAGTTCCTTCGACGGTTTAACGAAGAGAGGAGGAAAGCTATTGGTGAAGAAGTGGCCCGGCTCTTGGCAGTCGGGTTCATTGTTGAGGTTTTTCACCCGGAGTGGTTGACTAACCCGGTGCTCGTACTCAAGAAGAACGGCACCTGGCGGATGTGTGTGGACTACACGGACTTGAACATGGCGTGTCCGGCTGATCCTTTTGCTCTCCCCCGTATTGATCAAATCATTGACGCTATGGCAGGTTGTGCACGCTTAAGTTTCTTGGATGCCTATTCCGGGTATCATCAGATTAAGATGGCAGTTAAGGACCAGGAGAAGACGACGTTCATCACTCTCTTTGGAGCCTTCTGCTATGTGTCTATGCCTTTTGGACTCAAGTGTGCACAGGCGACTTACCAGCGTTGTGTACAGAATTGTCTTCATAAACAGATCGGGCGCAATGTTCACGCTTACGTGGATGATATTGTGGTTAAATCCATCAAGGAGGAAACCCTGATAGATGACTTAAGGGAAACCTTCGATAATCTCCTGGTCTACAAGATGATGCTTAACCCGGCCAAGTGTGTTTTTGGTGTTCCTGCAGGCAAACTATTGGGCTTCTTGGTTTCTGACAGAGGCATTGAGGCTAACCCGGAGAAGATCAAGGCTATCACCTCCCTAGCTAAGCCGGCATGTATAAATGACGTTCAGCGTTTGGCGGGTCGCATCGCTGCTTTAAGCCGGTTCATAAGCCGTTTGGGTGAGAAGGCTATGCCTCTATATCAGTTGATGAAGAAGACCGATAACTTTATCTGGAATGATGCAGCTAATACTGCTTTTGAGGATTTGAAAAAGCAACTGGCAGAGCCCCCCGTCCTTGCTGCTCCGATTGATAAGGAGCCCTTGCTACTATATGTAGCGGCAAATGCACGAGCTGTCAGCGTGGCTATTGTTGTGGAGCGCAAGGAGGCGGGTAAGGAGCATCCGGTTCAGCGGCCGGTTTATTATGTCAGCGAGATGCTCATTGAGTCTAAGCAGCGGTACCCGCATTGACAGAAGCTCGTATATGGTGTGTTCATGGCGAGACGGAAGCTCAAACATTATTTTCAGGGTCATCCCATCACTGTGGTCAGTTCTGCCCCCCTTGGTGATATTATCCAGAACAGAGAGGCTACAGGGAGAATTGCTAAGTGGGCTATAGAACTTGGACCTCATGGCCTCAAATATGTGCCACGCACTGCTGTTAAATCTCAGGCCTTGGTGGATTTCATCAATGATTGGACGGAGTCTCAAGTGCCTGAGTAAAAGCCGGATAACACTTATTGGACTATCCACTTCGATGGGTCCAGACAGTTGGAGGGCTCGGGGGCTGGTGTTGTATTGGCTTCCCCTAAAGGTGACAAGTTCCATTATGTGCTACGGTTGATGTTTCCTTGCACTAACAATGCGGCTGAATACGAAGCTTTGCTCCACGGTCTTCGGGTGGCTAAGGAGATGAGCTTAAGCCGGGTAAGGTGCTTTGGGGACTCAGATTTGGTGGCTCAACAAGTATCAGGCACCTGGGATTCTAAGGATCCCCTCATGGCGGCTTATTGTCGCGAGGTTGATGCCATTGCTGGGCATTTTCAGGGATACCAAGTGGAGCACATTGATCGCAGGAAGAACGAGGCGGCTGATGCTTTAAGCCGGCTAGGCTCTCAGCGAAAGCCGGTGCCGCCTAACACTTTCCTGGATGTCCTGTATAATCCCTCGGTTAAGTTGCCCACAGAAGAAGACTTGGCTATCCCTGACCCGGAGGCGCGACTGGTGGCGGCTCTTCATGTCATACCAGACTGGACAATGCCATATCTGGCTTACATAACCCGGGGAAAATTGCTGGAGGATGAAACTCTGGCCAGGAAAATAACCCGGCGGGCTAAGTCAATGATTGTTATCGACGGCGAGTTGCATCATCGCAGTGTTTCAGGGGCATTTCAGCGTTGTATCTCCCCTAAGGAAGGTCAAGAGATCTTGCGCGAGATCCATGAAGGGGATTGTGGCCATCATGCCGGTTCAAAATCTCTTGTAGCCAAGGCTTTCCGTCATGGTTTTTATTGGCTGACGGCTCACGCTGATGCAGAGGACTTGGTCAGTAAATGCGATGGTTGCCAAAGGTTCTCACGACGGGCTCATGTGCTGGCTCAGGAGTTGAGGATGATCCCAATCACTTGGCCCTTTGCGGTCTGGGGGCTTGATATGGTTGGGCCTTTTAAACGATCCAAGGATAAGAAGACCCACCTCTTGCTGGCCGTTGACAAATTCACGAAGTGGGTGGAGGCTGAGCCAGTTAGCAAGTGCGATGCAGCCTCGGCGGTTCAATTTATGAAAAAGGTTATTTTCCGCTTCGGCTTTCCGCACAGCATCATAACTGACAATGGCACCAATTTATCCAAGGGCGCTATGGAAGAATTTTGTCAACGGGAGCATATCCGACTTGATGTTTCCTTAGTGGCTCACCCCCAATCCAATGGTCAAGCTGAGAGAGCTAACCAGGAGATTCTGAAGGGCATCAAACCCCGGCTTTTGGTCCCTTTGCAACGGACGCCGGGTTGTTGGGTGGAGGAGCTGCCTTCCGTCTTATGGAGCATCAACACTACTCCTAACAGGTCTACTGGCTTCACGCCTTTCTTCATGGTTTATGGAGCAGAAGCAGTCCTCCCCAGCGACATCCGTCACGATTCGCCTCGTGTGGCGGCTTATGTTGAGACGGATAATGAACAAGCGCGCCAAGATGCTCTAGACTTGTTGGACGAACAACGTGATATGGCGGCAGCCCGTTCAGCGATTTACCAACAAGACCTGCGCCGTTATCATAGCCGCCGGGTCTTCCAGGAAGGCGACCTTGTGCTCCGGCTCATCCAGGATCAAACTGATGCACACAAGTTATCCCCACCTTGGGAAGGGCCCTTTGTGGTCAGTAAGAACTTACAAAATGTGTCATATTATCTCATTGATATTCGGGAACATAAGGATTCGCGTAAATCTGAGGAGGAGACCCGTCGGCCATGGAATATAGCTCAGCTTCGGCCTTACTACACTTGAGCTGCCGGCTCTTGTGGTGTACATATTTATCTTAGACATGTATATATTATGATAAGCAATAAAGCAGGACCTCTGTCCTTTTTTCTCCTCCAATTATGTGTGTATCATTTTTTACATACAAATTTGAAAGGAGGATCCGGCTTATGATCGTATTCGAGTCTAGCTGTAAGCAGTAAAGTCACTTGGGGGCTTCCTGTTCAAACATGGGTCGTATTCGAACCAAAGAGAACATAGCTGTCGATACCCATTTTGATTGGCAAAGTGCCGAGCTCATTGGGAGGTTGCCTTTGGTCATATTTGAATCATAGTGTAACCCCTCTGAGAACCGACGTGGATCGTATTCGAATCAGCGTCGTTAAACAATTTTCAGAGTCACTTGGGGGCTTCCTGTTCAAACATGGGTCGTATTCGAACCAAAGAGAACATAGCTGTCGATACCCTTTTGATTGGCATCGCCGCACCCACTGGGGGCTATATGATCGCATCCGAATCTTAGCTTAACCCCTTTGGACCGGGTTTCTGGTCGTATTCGAATCGGAAGCCCCAAGTTTTTATATTTTATCGCAAGTCTACTCTGCTCATGTCAAAGTGTGTACTGCCAGGTCTCACTTGCCGGCTTAATATTGGTTTATCTTGTTAGTTGAACATCATGGATGTCATCAAGACAGGTAAATTCGAGTTCAGGTATCAACCAAGCTACCCGGGTTATTTCAACCGGAAGTATGTTTACAGGCCGTTAAGTGCGTTATCACGGCTATGTTCAGGGTATAGTTAACGACCAGTCTTTTTTGGTTCGTATTCCGGGTTATCCATTTCAAACACCTGAATCTCAGGGCGGTAAGCCGCCTTGAGACTTGTGATTTGCCTTTCTATGCAGACACTTGAAGGTATTTTTTAAGGTTGAGAAGGACAAAGGCGTAATTATGACCCGGAGGAGCACCAAAAGAATAACTTTAAGGAGTTTCAGCATTCATTACGTGCACGATGGCACGACAGAGATAGATTGTTGCACTTATTCTATTACAAAAATCCTTCAAAGACTCAAGGGTGGAGCGTTGTTCGGTGAACCGCCAGCCGCTTTATGACGCCTGCTGAGTTGAAGTCCCGGGCTCGTCTTCTGCTCCGGCTGATCCCAAGACCTCGAAGGTTGACGACTTCCAGTCGATGCCGCTGAGAGCTTCGAACTGGGCCTCTTCGTCAATTAACCCGGCCGGGTCAATCTCGGGGGTGAAGGTGTGCTGGCGAGCCGGAGGAATCAGACTGAGAGCTTCATAGCGAGGGGTTGGAATCCTCTGATTCTCCGCGTTGTACCCCGGCTGATACTTGGATAAGTCGTTGTCGTTCCCAATGATGGTGGCCACCGGGCGTACAGCTTTCACACATGCCGCGAAGTCCTTCTGGTCAAAGGCGGAGCCGTCTTCCTTCAGGCTTGGGTAACCCAGGGCGATGTCTGCCGGGTCTAGCTCCGGCAGGAATGCTTTGGCCCGGCTCAGCGCGGCAATTGCTCCGGATCTCGCGGAGGCTCGGCGTAGCTCCTGGATCCGCTGTGGCAGAACAGCGAGCCGGCGCAGGACTTCAGCCAGATGGGTTGGCACCTCATTGGATAGGGCCTTCACAGCTAAGGCGCGCTGTGACCCGGTGTAGAGTTGTTCCACCAGGGTGTACACGGCCTTTAACTTGGTGACCACGCTTTGGTTGAGGTTGGCACTCCTGGGACCTGTTTAATAAAGGTCAGACAAGCCGGTGACAAGGATGAGTCATAACATATACAGATTTGACGAAAGCCGGCGAGGCGGCTTACCGAAGATAGCAGCCACCATTTGGGAAACCTGGCGCTTTAGGCCGGAGAGCTCAGCGGTTTTCTCAGTGAGGGCCTTCTCCGCCTGTTCGGCCCGGGTCACCAGGGCAGCTCTCTCCTCAGCCCAGGCCTTCCGCTCAACATCGAATTCGGTCTTCAGTTTCTCTTGAGCGGCGATGCTGGAGACAAACTTGGCGTTTGCCTTCCGGGTCTCCATCTCTTGTGTCTTTAGCCAGCTCTTGAGATCCGCAAGGTCCGACTCAAATTTCTTGCCAACAGCCTGCATATGTTTCCGGGTCATTAACAGTCATTCTATAAGTCCCAAGCGCTTTCCAAGCAAAGACACTTGGCACTTGGGGGCTAATGCATATTGAATGTATCTATGTACGTACTGCCGGTTCAGTTAAGTAAACCGGAGAGCTCTCCAATGCTTAAGTCGGTGTAGCTGGAGAGATCCAGATTCACCCGGTGAGGTTGCAGCAACTCCCCCTTGGCGGAGCATTTGGCCAGCACGGTCGGCCTCCCCGGCTCAACATACTCCGTCCGGGTAATTACCATGTCCGGGTCGTTAGCTGGTGGGGCTAAGCCGGAGGCCTCCGGGTTAGCTGATGCTTCGGTCGTTGTCTTGGTGGTCGGAGTAGGGGCTTCAGGCGCCGTGTCCAAGGGAATGGTGGCTTCGATAGCGGAGGCGGCTGGCGGCTCTTGAGCTGTCGTCTCCGGCTCAGGCAAGTCTGGCACTCCGGCTGATCTGGTCTTCTTTGCTCTTTTGGTGAGCTTTGCCTGGGCACTGAAAAGACAGAGGTGTTAGGTATACAAAGAGTAAGTACAGACAGATAATGTAAGGAGATTATTATTACCCGGGTGCAGTTTTGAAGGCCGGCAGACTTGACTGCATGGAGTCACCCGAAGAGGGGGAGGTCTCCTGGTAATTGGAGTCAGAAGAGTTGAGTGGCTGACGGATGACACCCGCCAACGGATGAAAAGGGTACAGGTGAGAAAAAACCTCAGTACGACGCTTCCTTTTTGCGTCGGGTAACCTGGCGGAGAGGTCGGCGTCCTTGCGGGCCCGGGTGTGACGCCGGCTTTCATGGACCTGTTGCTTCAAAAGAAATTGAGGGTCTTGATGAGCTAATGGATGAGAAAAGCTTACTTTCCGGGTTACTCTTCGGACTTTCAGCTGCGGCAAAGGCTCCGAGTCGGAGGAAAGTGATGTTAGCTCTTCAATCACCGGGTTACTGGCGCCTGTGTCATCCTGTCGATAAGCAAAATGTTGATAAGGCGGGCAGCAGCAAACGACAAATATGGCAGGAGTTTAAAGGTTTAAGGGTTACCTCTGACTCGGAGCTGTCGCTTAATTGCAGCAGCTCCGAAGCAGTGGGTCTGCTTCCCTTTTTGCGAGGGGCGGCTTTCTTGGCGGCTTTCTTCGCCTTCCTCGCCTTCTTGGCCGCCTCATGGTCATACTTGACCCGCTAGAACTTGTCATCAGCCTGAGAAATATATTAATGAACTCTTAAAATGGTTCAGAGCAAGGTGACATGTAAAAGAAGTGGAAAGGTTAAAGTCAGCGGCTTACTGCTGAGGCTGGATTGGTCTTGCAGAACGGGGCTAGCCCGGTTCTTCCACAATCTGCCAGGCTCTCGTTTAATAGAGCCTTGGTTTCTTCTTCGGCAACGTCTTCTGGAAGATCATTGCGACTGTGCCTCTGCGGGTCATCCTTTCGCCCGGTGTACTCACACATTAAGCCGGGGCGGCGGCTTAATGGGATCACCCGCCATGAGATCCAGACCCGGACTAGATCAATTCCGTTCAGACCGTTGCCTAGCAGGGCCTTGATCTTGTTGATCGTTGGAAGCAGGGGCTGGCGTTCCGCGGCAGTCAGTTTGTCGGATAGTGGATGAGTCGGTTCCAGGCGCGTTGGGCGAAAGCCGGGCAGTGGATTCTCGTCAGCCGGGGATGTATCTTGGCAGTAGAACCAAGTCATATTCCAGTCCTTAGGGTGGCTCGGCGGCTCTGCGTAAGGGAACAGACAGTCCCTACGTCGCTGGATGGAGATGCCGCCTAACTCTAGACTTGGCCCGTTGGCGCACTCATTTTGGCGGTTCAAATAAAACAGCTCTCTGAAGAGCAGCAGACTCGGCTCTTCTCCAAGATATACTTCACAAAAGACTTGGAAGTTGTAGATGTTGGATATGGAATTGGGTCCTATATCCTGAGGCCGGAGGTCAAAGAAGTTGAGCACGTCCCGGAAGAATTTTGAGCCGGCCGGTGCGAAGCCCCGGCTCATATGGTCCGCAAAGATCACTACCTCCCCGTCCCTCGGCTGTGGTCTTTCTTCTGACGGGTTAGGGGCACGGTAGGACATCACTTCCTTCTTGGGCAGATATCCGGACTTAACGAAGTTGGCCAGGGTCTCGTCAGTGACGTTGGATCTCATCCAGTTGCAAGTGATAGGAGCCTTGGGAGGCATGGTGAAGGTTGGTGGTCTATAATAAAGAGAAAGGTATCCGGGTCAATTATAAGCCGGGGATCTATTGTTCAAACTAAGGTGGCGGCTTATGAAGGGGACTAATGATATGTATTCAGATATGGTGGGTTATCTAAGCCGTCGGAGCATTCAGAATAAGTTGGTCATCTACGGATTACTACAGTTAAGCCGGAAGAGTCTACAGAGCATGGTTCTCCTTAAACCGGAAAGTTCTATGGCGCGTGTTTTCTTTAAGCCGGACATGTAAGCCGCCGAGATTCAATGGTTGCAGTTTTTACTAAGTGTGGTAAAACAGGTTTCACATACTACCGTAACTTATTTGGATCAAAATAGTCGGAGCAGAGAAAATTTTCTAGACCTAAAAGACAGAGGCAGGAGAAGTTCTTGAGATTGAACACAGTTCTTATGCAGTAAAAAGAGGATTTCTTGCAGATGAAATGGGTTTCAAACATCTACCGCAGTGGTTCTACGCAAGGTTAAAGATCAACCAACTACAGTGGTGACAACGACTACCGAGTTTGTGGGCAATGGTGACGAACACGAAGAACGGAAGGAACCCTACCGCAGATCTGTTCTAGCAAGGCAGAGAAGACTCACCGGAGTTGAGGAAGAGCGGAAGTCGCCGCCGTTATCTGGTCCGAGTCAGGGTGATGCAGCGGCCGGGTTGATGAAGATCAGGGGCGCGACGGCGGCGGCAGTGGCGGAGCTCGGGTAGAGAAGCGACAGCGCGAGGAAGAAGAAGGAGAGTGTGAGAAGAGAGCGTTGGGCCGGCCTATTTATAAGGCAGGGTCATAAGTGGGCGCGAGATTCAAGGAGGTCACGACGTGGTTATCTCCCCCTCACGGCGCCTCGATTTTCGGAAAGATAGTAAAGGCAAAGATCCGTTGCGGATCTGGCGGAGTAAAAAACGGACTTAATGGAGGATGACGTCACGGCGGATTATCCGGAGTCCAGAGGATGACGTCACTCCGGGTTATGGCCTTCACGTGAATGGTAAGCCGGAGATTTTTTCTGTCTGCAGAGTTAAAGATTGACACGAGCTAGCTCAAGTCAATCTGGGGCCTAATGTTGAGGATATAGACCTTGGAGTCACCCGCCAGGAGGGCTGGGTTATTCTAAGGGTCATTGCCAGAAGCCCGGAGATAAGTATCAAGATAATGGGCCAGAGATGGGCTGAGACTCGGATATGGCTTAAAGCCTGTAGTTACAATCATTGTTATAGTAGGCTTGTAGTGTAAGGCAAGTATTGTTCAGAGTCCGAGCCGGACGCTCTTATGAGCCGGCCGAGACTCTAAGGACTGCTGGGCGTCAGCCTCCCTATATAAAGGGAGGACCCGGCAGCGGTTTAAGGGCGACAACAACCTCATCAAGAACCAGGCATAGCTATTTAGCTCCCTGGCGATCGTAACCCTAATCAATAACACCACGAACTAGACGTAGGCTTTTACCTTCACCGTAAGGGGCCAAACCAGTATAAACCCTCGTGTTCCTTGTCCCGCATAACCCCTTCAAGCTTCCTAGTTGCGATGGCTCCACGACTAAGTCCTAGCTCAAGGACATCTGCCGTAACAATTCCACGACACATCCCGAGAATAAGATCAATATCCGAGTCACCAAGAACAACTGGAGAAGACAGAAATTTATAGTTCCCCATCTTGATGGAAACATCCGGAACCATGGAGCTTGCATTCATGCATTTGCCCGGAGAGACAACTGCTAACGGTCTAGGCAATCCTTGGAAATGCAATTCATGCTTAGATGCAAATGGTCTTGATATGAAAGAAAGCGATGCACTAGTATCAAAAAGAACTTTTGCAGGAATATCATTAATTGGAAGATTACCCATTATCACATCAGTCGACTCCTCCGCTTGAGCTGCATTCATCATGTTCACCTTTGCAAACTTTGGATTATGCTTGACCACTGCATTGCTGGAAGATCTGACAGGAGGAGGAGGAGGAAGTCGCCTTTGATTGAAGCACTTGTTAGCATAGTGACCTTTCTGCTGACACTTGTTGCATGTCACCTCTGAGAGTGGACAGTGATAAGGAGCATTGGACTTTGGAGCTTGATTCTGAGACTTGTTCTGATAGCCAGAGTTGGAAGAGTTGGAAGAACCATGGCCACCTTTGTTCTTCTGCTGGTAAGGCTGACGAAACGGAGGAGGAGGAGGCAACCAGAACTTCTGTTGCTTAGCTGCCACAAGTGAGGAAGAGGAAGACTGAACTGCGTCTCTGACTCTCTTCTTAGAAGCCTCACACTTGAGCTGAGCAGCCTCTTGCTTCAGTGCCATGTTATAGAATTGATCAAACTGAGTAGGCTCAACAAGAACGAGAGCTAACTGCAGATCCTCTCTAAGGCCACCTCTGAAGTGATAGATCATGCTCTTTTCATCAGGAACGTCTTGTTTAGCGAAGCGAGTAAGTTTCTGAAACTGGATGTTGAATTGATACACAGACATGTTGCCTTGCTTGAGATTGCGGAACTCCTCACGCTTGCTCTCAACAACACTTTGTGGAATGTGGTGCGCTTTGAAGTCCCGACAGAAGTCAGTCCAAGTGATCACACGACCTCCTCTGGAATCTTTGTATTGCTGAAACCAATCAGCAGCTTGGTCCTTGAGCTGAAAAGAAGCGAACTTGACATAGTCCTCAGGCCTGACATTGCTACATTCAAAATGCTTGTTGATGTCCACGAGCCAATCATCGGCATCCGTTGCCTCGGCACAGTAGCTGAAAGACTTGGGCTGATTTGCGAGAAACTGGTTGAGGGTAGCGAAGTGAGGCTGATTGTTGCCTTGGCCTTGATTGCCTTGCCCTTGGGTGCGTTCTTGCAAGAGTTGCAGAATCATCTGAGCATTGGCGTTGGTGGCTGCCATGATAGCTTGCCATGCCTCCGGAGGCGGAGGTGGCGGCGGAGGGTTCGCTTGACTCCCTTCATTGCGATCCGGATTCTGACGCGTTGGCAGAGCCATCCTGAAGAGGGTGACATCCGTTAGCATCTTGATAGACAAATAGATAAGTAGAATCAACGGATAGAAATTGCAACATATAGTCTTCACAATAAACATTCGAACGAAGATGAACGAATGAATTCCATAGTAAATCATCACACTTCCATAAGTTGAGAAGCCACTTGAAAAAGATATGGAATCAACATATGCCTTCGAAGCAACTCGAATACCACAATACAAAACAAAATAAAGTATTGGCTTGCAGAATAAGCCAGAACAAACATATGATAGAGATTTCGTCCGAAGTTTTTGTGGTGGGGCCCACACGGGCTCGATCTTACAGCACCATCATGTACAAGGCTGTGCACATGACATACGAAGCGTCCCCAAGTTGGCATAGCCAAGGACTCTTTAAGACACTACGAGACCACTGCAAAACCAACCGTGTACAGGCGGACCTCTAGACGTCGAACCCCAATCTCATATCATGCGTCTGTCGGAAGATACCCTAAGGCTACTTGAATTCCCACTTATAAACTCCTGAAACTGTCTGGTTATGCAATCTGGTGTTGGGGATACAGGGGACACAAAATATATCACCCAAACTAGCAATCCCTAGATCCAGCTGTATCCATCCGTCAACACATAACCAAGAAACCTTCGGAAATCGTTTACCTCAACCTTCGAAAAACATCTGTTATACGAGTTATGGCAATACTCCTGAACTCCCGCCCCAGTACTGGGTGGCGTCGAGGTGATCTCACCAACAACTGCATAAAAGAGATTTCGATGTCGGCGAAACTCAGGTATTCCAGAACTGCAACGATAAAATTGTGACGACAACACCTCGGAGCTCAACTCCCCGGGACACTGCCACAACCCCTAAATGTCAGGAGGCACCAAGAACAATGTTCTCGTCACAAAACCATCGAAACGATTCCAAGATACCCGCGTGATCCTAAATTTTTTTTAGTGAAATTTGAGGAGAGAATAGTCAAAACTTCTACGTCAGGAGACCTCACCAGAGCGACGAAGGGACTGAGGAGTAAAAAGAATCCTACTCTCCGATATATATAATCCTAAGACTCAAAACATTTTTGTTCTAGACTCAACAACGCCAGCGATTCGATCAAGCAGGGGCTCCTAAGTCGGGGAAGGCTCTGATTACCAACTTGTAACGCCCACGATGCGGCTATATCTCCCACGTGTCGAGGCACGACTTAGAGGCATAACCACATAGTGGTTTGTCGCAAGAAGGGTCATCTTCACACAATCCCATGTAATGAACAAGAATGGGATAAAGAGTTGGCTTACAATCGCCACTTCACACAATACATAAATATAATTCATACATCATCCAAAATACACTCATAGACCGACTACGGTCAAGATCCGAATGAAAATAAGATAACCCCAAATGCTAGATCCCCGATCGTCCCAACTGGGCTCCACTACTGATCATCAGGAAAAGACACATAGTAACAACCACGTTCCTCATTGAACTCCCACTTGAGATCGATCCCATCATCTGCACTGGCATCGTCGGCACCTGCAACTGTTTTGGTAGAATCTGTGAGTCACGAGGACTCAGCAATCTCACACCCGCGAGATCAAGACTATTTAAGCTTATAGGAAAGGATGGTGTAATGAGGTGGAGCTGCAGCGGCAATAAGCATATATGGTGGCTAACATACGCAAAAGAGAGCGAGAAGAGAAGCAACGGAACGGTCGTCATCTAGCAATGACCAAGAAGTGATCCTGAACTCCTACTTACGCCAATGCATAACTCAAACCGTGTTCACTTCCCGGACTCCGCCGAGAAGAGACCATCACGGCTACACACACAGTTGATGTATTCTAACTGGGT
This sequence comes from Aegilops tauschii subsp. strangulata, assembly GCF_002575655.3. Lineage (NCBI taxonomy): Eukaryota > Viridiplantae > Streptophyta > Magnoliopsida > Poales > Poaceae > Aegilops > Aegilops tauschii. The sequence goes on from NC_053037.3 coordinate 397,520,756, forward strand.
CAAATGACAAGTTCTCTACAACCGAACATTAACAAATTCCCATCTGCCTCATAACTGCGGGCACGGCTTTCGAAAGATAATACCCTGCAGGGGTGTCCCAACTTAGCCCATCATAAGCTCTCACGGTCAACGAAGGATAAACCTTCTCCCGAAAAGACCCGATCAGTCTCGAAATCCTGGTTTACAAGACATTTCGACAATGGTAAAACAAGACCAGCAAAGCCGCCCGAATGTGCCGACAAATCCCGATAGGAGCTGCACATATCTCGTTCTCACGGCACACCCGATTGTCCAAGCTTTCGATAGGCCGGACCAGAGTTGCCCCTGGTGGCCACCGGCGACTGACAGGTTGGACCAACACTCAGAGGAGCACTGGCCCGGGGGTTTAAATAAAGATGACCCTCGGGCTCGCGAAAACCCGGGGGAAAAGGCTTAGGTGGCAAATGGTAAAACCAAAGTTGGGCCTTGCTGGAGGAGTTTTATTCAAGGCGAACTGTCAAGGGGGTCCCATAAATCACCCGACCGCGTAAGGAACACAAACTCAAGGAACATAATCCCGGTATGACAGAAACTAGGGCGGCAAGAGTGGAACAAAACACAAGGCATAAGGCCGAGCCTTCCACCCTTTACCAAATATATATATATAGATGCATTAATTAAATAAGAGATATTGTGATATCCCAACATGTCTGTTGAGGATATAGACCTTAGAGTCACCCGCCAGGAGGGGCCGGGTTACTCATATGGTCATTGCCAGAAGCCCGGCGCCAAGTTTGAAGACGGTGGGCCAAAGATGGGCTTAAGACCCGGGTATGGCTTAAGGCCCGTAGTTACAATCATTATCATGGTAGAACTTGTAGTGTAAGGCAAGAATAGTTGAGAGTCCGAGCCGGACACTCTTATGAGCCGGCCGAGACTCTGAGAGCTGCTGGGCGTCAGCCTCCCTATATAAAGGGATGACCCGGCAGCGGTTTAGGGACAAGCAAGATCTCGTCGAGAGCCAGGCATAGCAATTAAAAGCTCCCTGGTCATCGAAACCCTAATCAATACCACCTCAACTGGACGTAGCCTTTACCTTCACCATAAGGGGCCGAACCAGTATAAACCCTCGTGTTCCTTGTCCCTATTAACCCCTTCAAGCTTCCTAGTTGCGATGGCTCCACGACTAAGTCCTAGTTCGAGGACATCTGCCGTGACAATTCCACGACAGTTGGCGCCCACCGTGGGGCTGGCGCACGGTGGATTTGAGTTCTTGAAGGGTAGCTTCGGAGGGCTCAAGGGATACGCTGTGGGCCGGATGACCAAGAGTCGTCGCGGCAAGCTCTACATCGACGATGCAAACTGGGGCCCCGACGCCGGCTCAATTGAGTACGGGTACCGGGTCCCCTTCTGCGGAATTCATGTTTTCATTGGCAAGATCGGTGAGCCGGGCCCTGAGCCGGATCTCTGCACCGATCTCATCGAGACGGCTCAGCATGCACGATCCGCCCGGGCCCGGCCTGCCTTAAGGCATGCTTTTGTGGGATGTATTCATGGAGGGCCCTCTAATCGATCTGGATCTGGTGACGAGGCGGCCGCCGGCTCTGACGGCGAGTCGTCCACCGATGAGTCAAACTCGTTGTATCAACTTCAAGATGGCAGGCTCATGGGTTGTTCCGATGGTGACAGTATTCCGGACCCGTTTGAGCCGCCAAGTCAGGTTGGAGTCTTTATGGCCGGTGCACAGCCCGTTCAAAACCTGCTGCTGGAGCGGGAAGCCCGGTGCCCTCGCCGGCTCAGGTGCTAATGGATCTCACGGACAAGATGACGGCCCTATTAACCAACACGGTTGACCTGGCGGATCAAGCTCAGCATGATGCGGAGGTGGCACAGTTAAAGTTGGATCTAGTGAAAGCTAAGGAGGATCTGGCAGGAGAAGGGATCAGGATGGCTGCGGAAAGGGCGGCTCTCGACGCCCAAACCCAGTTGATTCAAGCGCAGTCCTTCCGGCTCACGATGGATCAAAATGCGTCCAATGAGGTCCTGAGAAGGAGGCATCAAAAGGCCCAATCTCGACTCCCTGAGGTTTACGATCCACGCAACCTCTTCAACACGCCAGGTGCAGGGTCTAGTAACCCGCCAGGGGTCATAGTGCCCGGGTCTGGGACCCCTATTCAGCCACAAGTGATGGGGCCTCCCCAGGTGCCCCCTGCCCCGCCTCAGTACGTGCCAATACCCCCGGGTCATTATAATAACCCGCTGGAGAACATGGTCGCCGCGGCAGCACGGCTGGCGGCTCTCCCAGTCGATGGCGACTCTCCGACGGCTGTTGAAACCCGCCGGGTCAGGGAACTCCTTCAGACAGCACTGGCGCAGCAAGAGGCGTACTCCTACAGCCGGGACAGGATCCACTCGACCCCTCGTCCAGGCCGGAGCCCGAGTTACAGCAGGCACATGGTCTCAGCGACCGGCTCAAGTAACGTCCGATGCCATGACCCGCCCCCTGGCCATGGCCCGGCTCATAACGGAGCCTTTCACGCAGCAGACCAAGACAGAGCACGGCAAGAGGCGGAGCAGGTGCCCCAGCTGACGGCTTACCAGACTCCGCCAGCTTATCCGACGGCTTCCGTCGACGTGGGTATCCCTACCAGGACTGGGGGTGTCCCTTGTTTAGTGCCAGCTATCCGCAACGAATGTCTACCCAAGGACTTCAAAGGCCCTAGGAAGGTGCCTAATTACACGGCAGACTTACAACCCGCAGCCTGGATCGAGAGTTATGAGATGGCCATGGAGCTGCTGGAGGTCAGTGAAGCGGCCATGGCTAAGTACTTCACCATGATGTTAGATGGGACTGCCCGCACTTGGTTGAAAGGGCTACCACCAAATTCCATTGGGTCGTGGGCTGAGCTGAAGGCCCGGTTCATCCAAAACTTCAAGGATACCTGTAGGCAGTCTATGTCAATTGTGGATTTGACTAACTGCAAGCAGCAGGAGGGTGAGTCTACGACACATTGGGTTCGCCTGGTTAAGGAGATAATACATTCCTCGGATAAGATGGATGCCGGTTCTGCAGTCTTAATGTTGGAGCAGAATTGTCATTTTGTGCCCCTGAAGATGAAACTCGGGCGGCTTAAGCGTGATTGCAATGATATGGGTACACTGATGGCGGCTCTTGTCATGTACGCCGATTCTGATGGTAGCAAGGACCCCGCTTCAGATGATGAAAGGACAGGGAAGGGAAAGAAGAACGGCAATGGCAAGGGTCCTCAGCATAACCCGGGAAACCAAGGAGGAGGCAAGCGCAAGGCCGATGGCAGCCTAGAGTTTGTAGCCAACGCCAGCTCACAAGGTAATAACCAGCGACACAAGGGGAGGCCCCCTCCCCGAGGCGGCGGGTCAGGCCCGACGCTGGAGCAACTGTTGAATGAGCCTTGTCCAAGGCATGGCTCTAGAGAGAAGCCAACAACTCATCTATGGAAAGATTGTGCAATCATGAAGGCCTTTAAGAACTACAATGGCCCGGGCGGCGGCTCAGGCGCCGGCGGCTTTCATGGCCCGGGCGGCGGCTCAAATTCTAACCCTCAGAACGGTCAAGGGGGCTTTAATCAGTAGTCTGGCCAGGGTCATCAACAGCAGCAGGGAGGTTATCAGACCAATCCAAAGCAGCTTAGCGGTGGACAGTATCATGTGTTTACCACCAGTCTGTGTAAGCGAGATCAGAAGCTTCATAAGAGGGCTGTGAACGCTGTTGAGCCAGTGGTTCCACGCTACTTACGGTGGTCTGAGCAGCCTATAGTGTGGAGTAGGGATGATCACCCTCCCCGGGTGGATAATCCGGGTCACTTGGCCCTGGTGGTGGCTCCTCAGGTGGTAGGACATAAGTTCACTAAGGTACTCATGGATGGAGGCAACAGCATCAACATCCTCTATTATGAGACATTTCGTCGTATGGGGTTGATTGATAAGAATCTCAGCCAATCAAACACCATTTTCCATGGTGTGGTACCTGGTAAGTCGGCTTACCCAGTCGGCAAGATCGAGTTGGAAGTGGCCTTTGGAGATGAGAACAACTACAGGGTGGAAAAAATGACCTTTGAGGTGGTCAAGATAAGAAGTCCATACCATGCCATATTTGGGCGGCCGGCTTACACCAAGTTCATGGCACGGCCGTGTTACGTATATTTACAGCTCAAGATGCCGGGTCATAATGGGACCATTACGGTTCACGGCAGCCGGAGGGCGGCCTTGGAATGTGAGGAAGGCGATGCAGCTTATGCAGAGTCTGTTTGTGCAATAGAGGAGTTGAAGTTTTACAAAGACAACGTTGACCCAACAGATATGACCTCTCTGAAAAAGCCGAGTACGGAGTATGAGCCGGCAATGAAATTTAAGTCGGCTGATGAGACTAAACTTGTTGATTTCGTTCCAGAAGATTCATCTCAGTAGTTTAGCATCAGTGCCAATCTGGATCCAAAATAGGAAAGCGCGCTCATCGAGTTCATCCGTGAGAATAGGGCCATCTTCGCGTGGAAACCTTCTGACATGCCAGGTGTACCTAGAGAACTCGCTGAGCACACTCTCAATGTTGATCCGAAATTTAAGCCGGTCAGGCAGTTCCTTCGGCGGTTCAATGAGGAGAGGCGGAAAGCTATTGGTGAAGAGGTGGCCCGGCTCTTGGCGGCCAGGTTTATTGTTGTAGTCTTTCACCCAGAGTGGTTAGCTAACCCGGTGCTCGTGCTCAAGAAGAACGACACTTGGCGGATGTGTGTGGACTACACGGACTTAAACAAGGCGTGTCCGGCTGATCCTTTTGCCCTTCCCCGTATGGATCAAATTATTGATGCTACGGCGGGTTGTGCGCGCTTAAGTTTTTTGGATGCTTATTCCGGATATCATCAGATTAAAATGGCAGTTAAGGACCAGGAGAAGACGGCGTTCATCACTCCCTTTGGAGCCTTCTGCTATGTATCTATGCCCTTTGGACTCAAGTGTACACAGGCGACTTATCAGCGTTGTGTGTAGAACTGTCTTCATAACCAGATTGGGCGCAATATTCATGCTTATGTGGACGATATTGTGGTTAAGTCCATAAAGGAGGAAACCCTGATAGATGATCTAAGGGAAACATTTGATAATCTCCGGGTCTCCAAGATGATGCTCAACCCGGCCAAGTGTGTTTTTTGTGTTCCTGCAGGCAAGCTCTTGGGCTTCCTGGTTTCTGACAGAGGCATTGACGCTAACCCGGAGAAGATCAAGGCCATCACCTCACTGGCTAAGCCGGCGTGTATAAATGACGTTTAGCGCTTGGCGGGTCGCATCGCTGCTTTAAGCCGGTTTATAAGCCGTTTGGGTGAGAAGGCCATGCCATTATATCAGTTGATGAAGAAAACTGATAACTTTGTCTGGAATGAAGCAACTAATACTCCCTTTGAGGATTTGAAGAAGCAGCTGGCAGAGCCCCCAGTCCATGCTGCTCCGGTTGATAAAGAGCCCTTATTATTATATGTGGCGGCGAACACACGAGCTGTCAGTGTGGCTGTGGTGGTGGAGCGCAAGGAAGAGGGTAAGGAGCATCCGGTTCAGCGGCCGGTTTATTATGTCAGCGAAGTGCTCATTGAGTCCAAGCAGCGGTATCCGCATTGGCAGAAGCTTGTTTATGGTGTGTTCATGGTGAGCTGGAAGCTTAAGCGTTATTTCCAGGGTCATCCCATCACTGTGGTCAGTTCTGCCCCTCTTGGTGATATCATTCAAAACAGAGAGGCCACAGGGAGGGTGGCTAAGTGGGCTATAGAGCTCGGACCCCATGGTCTAAAATATGTGCCACGCACTGCTGTTAAATCTCAGGCCTTGGTCGATTTCATGATTGGACAGAGTCACAAGTGCCCGAGCAAAAACCGGACAACACATATTGGACTATACACTTTGATGGGTCCAGGCAGTTGGAGGGCTCGGGGGCTGGAGTCGTATTGGCTTCCCCTAAGGGTGATAAGTTCCATTATGTGCTACAATTGATGTTTCCTTGTACTAACAATGCGGCTGAGTACGAGGCCTTGCTCCACGGTCTTCGGATGGCTAAGGAGATGAGCTTGAGCCGGGTAAGGTGTTTCGGTGACTCAGACTTGGTGGCTCAACAAGTATCAGGCAAGTGGGACTTTAAAGACCCTCTCATGGCGGCTTATCGCCACGAGGTTGATGCCATTGCTGGGCACTTTCAGGGCTACCAAGTAGAGCACATTGATCGCAGGAAGAACGAGGCGGCTGATGCCCTAAGCCGGCTGGGCTCTCAGCGAAAGCCGGTGCCGCCCAATACTTTCTTGGATGTCCTGTATAACCCTTCTGTTAAATTACCTACAGACGAAGACTTGGCTGTCCCTGACCCGGAGGCACGATTGGTGGCAGCTCTCCACATCATACCGGACTGGACAGTACCTTATCTGGCTTACATGACTCGGGGAGAATTGCCTGAGGATGAAACTTTGGCCAGACAAATAACCCGGCGGGCTAAGTCAATGATTGTTATCAATGGCGAGTTGCATCACCGCAGTGTTACGGGAGCGTTTCAGTGTTGTGTTTCCCCTGAGGAAGGTCAAGAGATCTTGCGTGAGATTCATGAGGGGGATTGTGGCCATCACGCCGGCTCAAAGTCTCTTGTGGCCAAGGCTTTTCGTCATGGTTTTTATTGGCTGACGGCTCATGCTGATGCGGAGGACTTGGTCAGTAAATGTGATGGTTGCCAAAGGTTCTCACGACGGGCTCATGTGCCGGCTCAAGAGCTGAGGCTGATCCCAATTACTTGGCTCTTTGCGGTCTGGGGGCTTGATATGGTCGGGCCTTTTAAACGGTCCAAGGATAAGAAGACCCACCTTTTGGTGGCAGTTGATAAATTTACCAAGTGGGTTGAAGCGGAGCCAGTTAGCAAGTGTGATGCGGCCACGGCGGTTCAGTTTATGAAAAAGGTGATCTTTCGCTTTGGTTTTCCACACAGTATTATAACTGACAATGGCACCAATTTATCCAAAGGCGCCATGGAGGAGTTTTGTCAACGAGAGCATATCCGACTCGATGTCTCCTCGGTGGCTCATCCTCAATCCAATGGTCAAGCTGAGAGAGCTAATCAGGAGATTCTAAAGGGCATCAAGCACCAGCTTTTGGTCCCTTTGCAACGGACGCCGGGTTGTTGGGTGGAGGAGTTGCCCTCCGTGTTATGGAGCATCAACACTACTCCTAACAGATCTACAGGTTTCACGCCTTTCTTCATGATTTATGGGGCAGAAGCAGTCCTCCCTAGTGACATCCGTCATGACTCGCCTCGAGTGACGGCTTACGTTGAGGCGGATAATAAACAGGCGCGCCAAGATGCTCTTGACTTGTTGGACGAACAGTGTGATGTGGCAGCAGCTCGCTCAGCAATTTACCAAGAGGACCTGCGCCGTTATCATAGTCGCCGGGTTAAGTCCTGGGTCTTCCAGGAAGGCGACCTGGTGCTCCGGCTCATCCAAGATCAAACAGACGCGCACAAGCTATCCCCGCCTTGGGAAGGGCCCTTTGTGGTCAGCAAGAATTTGCACAACGGGTCATATTACCTCATTGACATTCGGGAGCACAAAGATTCACGTAAGTCCGAGGAAGACACCCGTCGGCCGTGGAAAATAGCTCAGCTTCGGCCTTACTACACTTGAGCCACCGGCTCTCATGATGTACATATTTCTCTAAGCCATGTATATATTATGATAAGCAATAAAGCAGGACCTCTGTGCTTTTTTCTCCTCCAAATGTGCACATGTTGTTTTCATTGCAAGATTACATGATAATTGGAAGGAGGATCCGGCTTATGATCGTATTCGAATCTAGCCGTAGGCAATAAGGTCACTTGGGGGCTTCCTGTTCAAACATAGGTCGTATTCGAACCAAAGAGAACATAGTTGTCGATACCCATTTGATTGGCAAAGTGCCGAGCTCATTGGGGAGTTTTCTTTGATCATATTTGAATCATAGTTTAACCCCTTTGGGAACCGACGTGGATCGTATTCGAATCAGCGTCGTTAAACAATTCTTAAAATCATTTGGGGGCTTCCTGTTCAAACATGGGTCGTATTCGAACCAAAGAGAACATAGCTGTCGGTACCCTCTTGATTGGCATCGCCACACCCACTGGGGGCTATCTGATCGTATTCGAATCCTAGCATAATCCCTTTGGGCCGGGTCTCTGGTCGTATTCGAACCGGAAGCCCCTAAGTTCTTCTGCTTTATAGCAAGTTTCTTCTGATTGTTTTGAAGTGTGTACGGCCGGGTCTCACCTTGCCGGCTTAAAACTTTGACCTACAGTGCTAGTTGAATACAATCGACGTTTTTAAGACTGGTAAACCGGAGTTGAGGTACCAACCTTATTACCCGGGTTATTTAAGCCAGAAGTATGCTTGCAGACCGCTAAGTTTGTTATTACGGCTGTATTAAGGACATACTTGAGGACCAGTCTTTTTTGATTCATATTCCGGGTTATATATCTAAAACATATGATTCTCAGGGCGGTAAGCCGCCTAGAGACTTGTGATTTGTCCTTTTATGCAGGATAGTTAAAGGCAGTTATTTTGAGCTTAAGGAAAGTGAATGATATATTATGACCCGGAGACATATAAAGGAGACAACTTCAATAAACTTCAAGCATTCAAGGCGTGCACGATGGCACGGCAAAGATAAAGTGTTGGTCCTACTCTATTACAAGACTCGTTGAGTCCAAAAGGGTGAGGCATTGTTTGATAAACCGCCAGCCGAGTTACAACACTTGCTGGGTTGAAGTCTCCGGCTCGTCCCTCTCTTCTCCTCCGGCTGTTCCCAAGGTCTGGAACGTCGACGACTTCCAGTCGATGCCGCTCAGAGCTTCGAATTGAGCTTCCTCGTCAATTAACCCGGCCGGGTCAATCTCCAGGGCGAAGGTGTGCTGACGAGCCGGCGGGATTAAGCTGAGGGCTTCATAGCGAGGGGTCGGGATCCTCTGATTTTCCGCATTATAACCCGGCTGGTACTTGGTCAGATCTGTGTCGTTTCCGATGAGAGTGGCCACCGGGCGCACGACCTTCATGCAGGCGGCAAAGTCCCTTTGGTCGAAGGCTGTGCCGTCTTCCTTCAAACTTGGATAGCCGAGGGCGATGTCCGCCGGGTCTAACTCTGGAAGGAACGCCTTGGCCCGGCTCAGCGCGGCGATCGCTCCGGCTCTTGCGGAGGCCCGTCGCAGCTCTTGGATCCGTTGAGGCAGAACGGCGAGCCGGCGAAGAACTTCCGCCAGGTGAGTCGGCACCTCGTTGGACAAGGCCACCACAGCCAAGGCACGCTGTGACCCGGTGTAGAGCTGCTCCACCAGGGTGTACACGGCCTTTAGCTTGGTTACCACACTCTGGTTGAGGTTGGCACTTCTGGGACCTGTTTAACAGAGTCAGATAAGCCGCCGGCAAGGATAAGTTAGGAGATATAAAAATTCTAAACTTGATGAAAGCCGGTGAGATGACTTACCGAAGACTGCGGCAACCATCTGGGACACCTGGCGTTTTAAGCCGGAGAGTTCGGTGGCCTACTTGGAGAGAGCCTTCTCCGCCTGTTCAGCCCGGGTTACCAGCGCGGCCTTTTCTTCGACCCAAGCCTTTCGTTCAGCGTCAAACTCCGTCTTCAGCTTTTCTTGCGCGGCGATGCTGGACACAAATTTGGCATTTGCCTTACGGGTCTCCGCATCTTCAGCCGGTTCTTGAGATCAGAGATATCAGCCTCAAACTTCTTGCCAGCAGCCTGCATAAATTTCTGGGTTATAGCATGAGCAGTTATTATACAAATTTAAAGTCCCAAGCGTTTTCCAAGCAAAGACACTTGGCACTTGGGGGCTAATGCATATTGAACGTTTCTATCTACAACTTGCCGGTTCAATTGGATAAGCCGGAACTTAAGTCTACAACATATTCAGTCATAAGTCGTCGACTTGGGGGCTAGCATGGTAAAGGTAACTATGCAGTAAGTAAGAGGATAGAAGAACAATACCTCAGATTTCTGCTGGATCTGGTTCACCATGGCAATCTCTGCGTCCCGGCTCTTGTGCACTTGGCTGACGTAGCCGGAGACGAGCTCTCCGATGTTCAGGTTGGCGTAGTCGGAGAGGTCCAGATTAACCCGGCGGGGCTGTAGCAACTCCCCCTTGGCGGAGCACTTGGCCAGCGCGGTAGGTCTCCCGGGCTCAACAAATTCCGTCCGGGTGATTACCACGTCCGGATCATCTGCTGGTTGAGCCGAGCCGGAGGCCTCCGGGTTAGTAGAAGCTGCTGCAACTGCCTTGTTGGTTGGAGCGGTGGCTTCGGGAGCGGAGGTAGCTGGCGGTTCTTGATTTGCTGCCTCCGGCTCAGGCAAATCCGGCTCTTCGACCGGCTTGGTTTTCTTCGCCCTCTTGGTGAGCTTGGCCTGGGCACTGAAAGGACAGAAAAGTTAAGCATAATAGTGTGAGTAAAGACAAAGTGTTGAGGATATAGACCTTAGAGTCACCCGCCAGGAGGGGCCGGGTTACTCATATGGTCACTGCCAGAAGCCCGGCGCTAAGCTTGAAGACGGTGGGCCAGAGATGGGCTAAGACCCGGATACGGCTTAAGGCCCGTAGTTGCAATCTTTATCATGGTAGAACTTGTAGTGTAAGGCAAGAATAATTGAGAGTCCGAGCCGGACACTCTTATGAGCCGGCCAGGACTCTGAGAGCTGCTGGGCGTCAGCCTCCCTATATAAAGGGACGACCCGGCAGCGGTTTAGGGACAAGGAAAGAACAATCTGATCGAAAGCCAAGCATAGTGGTTTAGCTCCCTGGTTATCGAAACCCTAATCAATACCACCTCAAACTGGACGTAGGCTTTTACCTTCACCGTAAGGGGCCGAACCAGTATAAACCCTCGTGTTCCTTGTCCCGCTTAACCCCTTCAAGCTTCCTAGCTGCAATGGCTCCACGACTAAGTCCTAGCTCGAGGACATCTGTCGTGACAATTCCACGACAGTTGGCGCCCACCGTGGGGCGAGCACACGGTGGATTTGAGTTCTTGAAGGGCAGCTTCGAAGGGCTCAAGGGATACGTTGTGGGCCGGATGACCAAGAGTCGTCGCGGCAAGCTCTACATCGATGATGCAAACTGGGGCCCCGACGCCGGCTCAATTGAGTACGGGTACCGGGTCCCCTTCGGCGGAATTCATGTTTTCATTGGCAAGATTCATGAGCCGGGCCCTGAGCCGGATCTCTGCGCCGATCTCATCGAGACGGCTCAGCGTGCACGACCCGCCCGGGCCCGGCCTGCCTTACGGCACGCTTTTGTGGGATGTATCCATGGAGGGCCCTCTGATCAATCTGGATCTGGTGATGAGGCGGCCGCCGGCTCTGACGGCGAGTCGTCCACCGATGAGTCAAACTCGTTGTATCAACTTCAAGATGGCAGGCTCATGGGTTGTTCCGATGGTGACAGTATTCCGGACCCGTTTGAGCCGCCAAGTCAGGTTGGAGTCTTTATGGCCAGTGCACAGCCTGTTCAGAACCCCGCTGCTGGAGCGGGAAACCCGATGCCCTCGCCGGCTCAGGTACTAATGGATCTCACGAACAAGATGATGGCTCTGTTAACCGCTACGGTTGACCTGGCAGATCAAGCTCAGCATGATGCGGAGGTGGCGCAGTTAAAATTGGATCTAGTGAAAGCTAAGGAGGATCTGGCAGCAGAAGGGATCAGGATGGCTGCGGAAAGGGCGGCTCTCGACGCCCAAACCCAGTTGATTCAAGCGCAGTCCTTCCAGCTCACGATGGATCAAAACGCGTCCAATGAGGTCCTGAGAAGGAGGCATCAAAAGGCCCAATCTCGACTCCCTCCGGTTTACGATCCACGAAACCTCTTCAACACGCCAGGTGCAGGGTCTAGTAACCCGCCAGGGGTCATAGTGCCCGGGTCTGGGACCCTAATTCAGCCACAAGTGATGGGGCCTCCCCAGGTGCCCCCTGCCCCGCCTCAGTACGTGCCAATACCCCCGGGTCATTATAATAAGCCGCTGGAGAACATGGTCGCCGCGGCGGCACGGCTGGCGGCTCTCCCAGTTGACGGCGACTCTCCGACGGCTATTGAAACCCGCCGGGTCAGGGAACTCCTTCAGACAGCACTGGCGCAGCAAGAGGCGTACTCCTACAGCCGGGACAGGATCCACTCGACCCCTCGTCCAGGCCGGAGCCCGAGTTACAGCAGGCACATGGTCTCGGCGACCGGCTCAAGTAACGTCCGACGCCATGACCCGCCCCCTGGCCATGGCCTGGCTCATAACGGAGCCTTTCACGCAACAGACCAAGACAGAGCATGGCGAGAGGCGGAGCAGGTGCCCCAGCTGACGGCTTACTAGACTCCGCCAGCTTATCCGACGGCTTCCGTCGACGTGGGTATCCCTACCAGGACTGGGGGTGTCCCTTGTTTAGTGCCAGCTATCCGCAACGAACGTCTACCCAAGGACTTCAAAGGCCCTAGGAAGGTGCCTAATTACATAGCAGACTTACAACCCGCAGCCTGGATCGAGAGTTATGAGATGGCTATGGAATTGCTGGAGGTCAGTGAGGCGGCCATGGCTAAGTACTTCACCATGATGTTAGATGGGACTGCCCGCACTTGGTTGAAAGGGCTACCACCAAATTCCATTGGGTCGTGGGCTGAGCTGAAGGCCCGGTTCATCCAAAACTTCAAGGATACCTGTAGGCAGTCTATGTCAATTGTGGATTTGACTAACTGCAAGCAGCAGGAGGGTGAGTCTACGACACATTGGGTCCGCCGAGTTAAGGAGATAATACATTCCTCGGATAAAATGGATGCCGGCTCTGCAGTCTTAATGTTGGAGCAGAATTGTCGTTTTGTGCCCCTGAAGATGAAACTCGGGCGGCTTAAGCGCGACTGCAATGATATGGGTACACTGATGGCGGCTCTTGTCAAGTACGCCGATTCTGATGGTACCAAGGACCCCGCTTCAGATGATGAAAGGACAGGGAAGGGAAAGAAGAACGGCAATGGCAAGGGTCCTCAGCATAACCCGGGAAACCAAGGAGGAGGCAAGCGCAAGGCCGATGGCAGCCTAGAGTTTGTAGCCAACGCCAGCTCACAAGGTAATAACCAGCGACGCAAGGGGAGGCCCCCTCCCCGAGGCGGCGGGTCAGGCCCGACGCTGGAACAACTGTTGAATGAGCCTTGTCCAAGGCATGGCTCTAGAGAGAAGCCAGCAACTCATCTATGGAAGGATTGTGCAATAATGAAGGCCTTTAAGAATTACAATGGCCCGGGCCGCGGCTCAGGCGCTGGCGGCTTACATGGCCCGGGCGGCGGCTCAAATTCTAACCCTCAGAACGGTCAAGGGGGCTTTAATCAGCAGTCTGGCCAGGGTCATCAACAGCAGCAGGGAGGTTATGAGACCAATCCAAAGCAACTTAGCGGTGGGCAGTATCATGTGTTTACCACCAGTCTGTGTAAGCGAGATCAGAAGCTTCATAAGAGGGCTGTGAACGCTGTTGAGCCGGCGGTTCCACGCTACTTGCGGTGGTCTGAGCAGGCTATAGTGTGGAGTAGGGAGGATCACCCTCCTCGGGTGGATAATCCGGGTCACTTGGCCCTGGTGGTGGCTCCTCAGGTGGGAGGATATAAGATCACTAAGGTACTCATGGATGGAGGCAGCAGCATTAACATCCTCTATTATGAGACATTTTGTCGTATGGGGTTGATTGATAAGAATCTCAGCCAATCAAACACTATTTTCCACGGCGTGGTACCTGGTAAGTCGGCTTACCCAGTCGGCAAGATCGAGCTGGAGGTGGCCTTCGGAGATGAGAACAACTACAGGGTGGAAAAATTGACCTTTGAGGTGGTCAAGATAAGAAGCCCGTACCATGCCATATTTGGGCGGCCGGCTTACGCCAAGTTCATGGCACGGCCGTGTTACGTATATTTACAGCTCAAGATGCCGGGTCATAATGGGACCATTACGGTTCACGGCAGCCGGAAGGTGGCCTTGGAATGTGAGGAAGGCGATGCAGCTTATGCAGAATCTTTTTGTGCAACAGAGGAGTTGAAGTTTTAGAAAGACAACGTTGACCCAACAGATATGACCTCTCTGAAAAAGCCGACTACGGAGCATGAGCCGGCAATGAAATTTAAGTCGGCTGATGAGACTAAACTTGTTGATTTCGTTCCAGGAGATTCATCTCAGCAGTTTAGCATCAGTGCCAACCTGGATCCAAAATAGGAAAGCGCGCTCATCGAGTTCATCCGTGAGAATAGGGACATCTTCGCATGGAAACCTTCTGACATGCCAGGTGTACCTAGAGAACTCGCTGAGCACACTCTCAATGTTGATCCGAAATTTAAGCCGGTCAGGCAGTTCCTTCGGCGGTTCAATGAGGAGAGGCGGAAAGCTATTGGTGAAGAGGTGGCCCGGCTCTTGGCGGCCGGGTTTATTGTTGAAGTCTTTCACCCAGAGTGGTTAGCTAACCCGGTGCTCGTGCTCAAGAAGAACGGCACTTGGCGGATGTGTGTGGATTATACGGACTTAAACAAGGCGTGTCCGGCTGATCCTTTTGCCCTCCCCCGTATTGATCAAATTATTGATGCTACGGCAGGTTGTGCGCGCTTAAGTTTCTTGGATGCTTATTCCGGATATCATCAGATTAAAATGGCAGTTAAGGACCAGGAGAAGACGGCGTTCATCACTCCCTTTGGAGCCTTCTGCTATGTGTCTATGCCCTTTGGACTCAAGTGTGCACAGGCGACTTACCAGCGTTGTGTACAGAACTGTCTTCATAAACAGATTGGGCGCAATGTTCACGCTTATGTGGACGATATTGTGGTGAAGTCCATAAAAGAGGAAACCCTGATAGATGATTTAAGGGAAACCTTTGATAATCTCCGGGTCTACAAGATGAAGCTTAACCCGGCCAAGTGTGTTTTTGGTGTTCCTGCAGGCAAACTCTTGGGTTTCTTGGTTTCTGACAGAGGCATTGAAGCTATCCCGGAGAAGATCAAAGCCATCACCTCTCTAGGTAAGCCGGCGTGTATAAATGATGTTCAGCGCTTGGCGGGTCGCATTGCTGCGTTAAGCCGGTTTATAAGCCGTTTGGGTGAGAAGGCCATGCCATTATATCAGTTGATGAAGAAAACTGATAATTTTGTCTGGAATGACGCAGCTAATACTGCCTTTGAGGATTTGAAGAAGTAGCTGGCAGAGCCCCCAGTCCTTGCTGCTCCGGTTGATAAGGAGCCCTTATTGCTGTATGTGGCTGCTAACGCACGAGCCGTCAGTGTGGCCGTGGTGGTGGAGCGCAAGGAAGAGGGTAAGGAGCATCCGGTTCAGCGGCTGGTTTATTATGTCAGCGAAGTGCTCATTGAGTCGAAGCAGCGGTATCCGCATTGGCAGAAGCTTGTTTACGGTGTATTCATGGCAAGCCGGAAACTTAAGCATTATTTCCTGGGTCATCCCATCACTGTGGTCAGTTCTGCCCCTCTTGGTGATATCATTCAAAACAGAGAGGCCACAGGAAGAGTGGCTAAGTGGGCTATAGAACTCGGACCCCATGGTCTGAAATACGTACCACGCACTGCCGTTAAGTCTCAGGCCTTGGTGGATTTCATCAATGATTGGACAGAGTCACAAGTGCCCGAGCAAAAGCCGGATAACACATATTGGACTATTCACTTTGATGGGTCCAGGCAGTTGGAGGGCTCGGGGGCTGGAGTCGTGTTAGCTTCCCCTAAGGGTGATAAGTTCCATTATGTGCTACAATTGATGTTTCCTTGTACCAACAACGCAGCTGAGTACGAGGCCTTGCTCCATGGTCTTCGGATGGCTAAGGAGATGAGCTTGAGCCGGGTAAGGTGTTTCGGTGGCTCAGACTTAGTGGCTCAACAAGTATCAGGCAAGTGGGACTCTAAGGACCCACTTATGGCGGCTTATCGCCGCGAAGTTGATGCCATTGCTGGGCACTTTCAAGGCTACCAAGTAGAGCACATTAATCGCAGGAAGAACAAGGCAGCTGATGCCCTAAGCCGGCTGGGCTCTCAGCGAAAGCCGGTGCCGCCTAATACTTTCCTGGATGTCCTGTATAACCCTTCTGTTAAGTTGCCTACAGAGGAAGACTTGGCTGTCCCTGACCCGGAGGCACGACTGGTGGCGGCTCTCCATATCATACCGGACTGGACAATGCCCTATCTGGCTTACATGACCCGGGGAGAATTACCTGAGGATGAAACTTTGGCCAGACAAATAACCCGGCGAGTTAAGTCAATGATTGTTATCAATGGCGAGTTGCATCACCGCAGTGTTTCGGGAGCATTTCAGCGTTGTGTTTCCCCTAAGGAAGGTCAAGAGATCTTGCGTGAGATTCATGAAGGGGATTGTGGCCATCACGCCGGCTCAAAGTCTCTTGTGGCCAAGGCTTTTCGTCATGGTTTTTATTGGCTGACGGCTCATGCTGATGCGGAGGACTTGGTCAGTAAATGTGATGGTTGCCAAAGGTTCTCACGACGGGCTCATGTGCCGGCTCAGGAGCTGAGGATGATCCCAATTACTTGGCCCTTTGCGGTCTGGGGGCTCGATATGGTTGGGCCTTTTAAAAGGTCCAAGGATAAGAAGACCCACCTTTTGGTGGCAGTTGACAAATTTACCAAGTGGGTTGAAGCAGAGCCAGTTAGCAAGTTTGATGCAGCCACGGCAGTTCAGTTTATGAAAAAGGTGATTTTTCGCTTTGGTTTTCCACACAACATTATAACTGACAATGGCACCAATTTATCCAAAGGCGCCATGGAGGAGTTTTGTCAACGAGAGCATATCCGACTTGATGTTTCGTCGGTGGCTCATCCTCAATCCAATGGTCAAGCTGAGAGAGTTAATCAGGAGATTCTGAAGGGCATCAAGCCCCGGCTTTTGGTCCCTTTGCAACGGACGCCGGGTTGTTGGGTGGAGGAGTTACCCTCCGTGTTATGGAGCATCAATACTACTCCTAACAGGTCTACGGGATTCACCCCTTTCTTCATGGTTTATGGAGCAGAAGCAGTCCTCCCCAGTGACATTCGTCATGACTCGCCTCGAGTGGCAGCTTATATCGAAGCGGATAATGAACAGGCGCGCCAAGATGCTCTTGACTTGTTGGACGAACAGCGTGATGTGGCAGCAGCTCGATCAGCGATTTACCAACAAGACCTGCGTCGTTACCACAGTCGCCGGGTTAAGTCCCGGGTCTTCCAGGAAGGCAATCTGGTGCTCCGGCTCATCCAAGATCAAACAGATGCGCACAAGTTATCCCCGCCTTGGGAAGGACCCTTTGTGGTCAGCAAGAATTTGCACAACGGGTCATATTACCTCATTGACATTCGGGAGCACAAAGATTCACGTAAGTCGGAGCAAGAGACCCATCGACCGTGGAACATAGCTCAGCTTCGGCCTTACTACACTTGAGCCACCGGCTCTCATGATGTACATATTTCTCTAAGCCATGTATATATTATGATAAGCAATAAAGCAGGACCTCTGTCCTTTTTCCTCCTCCAAATGTGCACGTGTTGTTTTCATTGCAAGATTACATGATAGCTTGAAGGAGGATCCGGCTTATGATCATCTTTGAATCTAGCCGTAAGCAATAAGGTCACTTGGGGGCTTCCTGTTCAAACATAGGTCGCATTCGAACCAAAGAGAACATAGCTGTCGATACCCATTTGATTGGCAAAGTGCCGAGCTCATTGGGAGGTTTTCTTTGGTCATATTTGAATCATAGTTTAACCCCTTTGAGAACCGACGTGGATCGTATTCGAATCAGCGTCGTTAAACAATTCTTAAAATCACTTGGGGGCTTCCTGTTCAAACATGGGTCGTATTCGAACCAAAGAGAACATAGCTGTCGGTACCCTCTTGATTGGCATCGCCACACCCACTGGGGGCTATATGATCGCATTCGAATCCTAGCATAATCCCTTTGGGCCGGGTCTCTGGTCGTATTCGAACCAGAGGTCCCTAAGTTCTTCTGCTTTATAGCAAGTTTCTTCTGATTATTTCAACGTATGTACGACCGGGTCTCAATTTGTCGGCTTAAAACTTGATTAACAGTGTTAGTTGAACACAATAGGTGTCATTAAGACAGGTACACCGGAGTTGAGGTACAAACCTTATTACCCGGATTACCTAAGCCGGAAGTATGCTTGCAGGCCGCTAAGTATGATATTACCGCTGTATTAAGGATATAATTGGAGATCAGTCCTTTTTTATTCATATTCCGGGTTATATATCTAAAACTTATGATTCTCAGGATGGTAAGCCGCCTCGAGGCTTGTGATTTGCCCTTCTATGCAGGATAGTTAAAGGCAACTATTTTGAGATTAAGGAAAACAAAGGATTGATTATGACCCGGAGAAACATAAAGGAGACAACTTCATCAGACTTTAACATTCAAGGCGTGTACGATGGCACGGCAAGGATAAAAGTATTGGTCCTACTCTATTACAAAGACTCATTGAGTCCAACAGGGTGAGGCATTGATTGATAAGCCGCCAGCTGAGTTACAACGCCTGCTGAGTTGAAGTCTCCGGCTCGTTCCTCTCTTCTCCTCCGGCTGATCCGAAGATCCGGAAGGTTGATGACTTCCAGTCGATGCAACTGAGAGCTTCGAATTGGGCTTACTCGTCAATTAACCCGGCCGGGTCAATCTCCGGGGCGAAAGTGTGCTGACGAGCTGGCGGGATCAAGTTGAGGGCTTCATAGCTCGGAGTAGGGATCCTCTGATTTTTTGCGTCGTAGCCCGGCTGATACTTGGTCAGATCTGTATCGTTGCCAATTAGAGTGGCCACCGGGCGTACGGTCTTCACGCAAGCTGCGAAGTCCTTCTGATCAAAGGCGGTGCCGTCTTCCTTCAGACTTGGGTAGCCGAGGGCGATGTCCGCTGGGTCTAACTCTGGCAAGAACGCCTTGGCCCGGCTCAGCGCAGCGATCGCTCCAGCTCTTGCAGAGGCCCGTCGCAGCTCTTGGATCCGCTGAGGCAGAACGGCGAGCCGGCGAAGGACTTCCGCCAGGTGAGTCGGCACCTCGTTGGAGAGGGCCACCACAGCCAAGGCACGTTGTGACCCGGTGTAGAGTTGCTCCACCAGGGTGTATACGGCCTTCAGCTTGGTCACCACACTCTGATTCAGGTTGGCACTTCTGGGACCTGTTTAACAGAGTCAGATAAGCCGCCGACAAGGATGAATTATAAAAATTCTAAACTTGATGAAAGCCGGTGAGACGACTTACCGAAGATTGCGGCCACCATCTGGGACACTTGGCGCTTTAGGCCGGAGAGCTCGGCGGTTTTCTCGGAGAGAGCCTTCTCCGCCTGCTCGGCCCGGTTCACCAACGCGGCCTTTTCTTCGGCCCACGCCTTCCGCTCAGCGTCAAACTTTGTCTTCAGCTTCTCTTGCGCGGCGATGCTGGATACAATCTTGGCGTTTGCCTTCCGGGTCTCCATCTCTTGCATCTTCAGCCGGTTCTTGAGATCGGCAAGGTCAGCCTCAAACTTCTTGCCAGCAGCCTGTATTGATTTCCGGGTTATGGCATGAACAATTACTATGCAAATGTAAAGTCCCAAGCGTTTTCCAAGCAAAGACACTTGGCACTTGGGGGCTAATGAATATTGAACGTTTCTATCTACACATTGCCGGTTCAATGGAGTAAGCCGGAACCTAAGTCTACAACATACTCAATCATAAGTCGTTGACTTGGGGGCTAGCATGGTACAGGTAACTAAGCAGTAAGTAAGAGGACAAAAGGATATTACCTCAGATTTTTGCTGTATCTGGGTCACCATAGCAATCTCTGCGTCCCGGCTCTTGTGCACTTGGCTGACGAAGCCGGAGACGATCTCTCCAATGTTCAAGTTGGAGTAGTCGGTGAGGTCCAGGTTAACCCGGCGTGACTCTAGCAGCTCCCCTTTGGCGGAGCACTTGGCCAGCACGGTAGGTCTCCCCGGCTCAACGAACTCCGTCCGGGTAATTACCACGTCCGGGTCGTCTGCTGTTGGAGCCGAGCTGGAGGCCTCCGGGTTAACAGAAGCTTCTGTAGTTGCCTTGGTGGTTGGGGCAGCGGCCTCAGGTGCAGAGTTGGCTGGCGGCTCTTGAGCGGCTGCCTCTGGCTCAGGCAAGTCCGGCTCATCGACCGGCTTGGACTTCTTCGCCCTCTTGGTGAGCTTGGCTTGGGCACTGAAAGGACAAAAACGTTAAGCACAAAAGGGTAAGTAAAGACAAGTATAACATGAGATGGTTATCATTACCCGGGCGCGGTCTTGAAAGCCGGAAGACTCGACTGCATAGAGTCCCCCAAGAGGGGGAGGTCTCCTGATAATTTGAGTCAGAAGAATTGAGTGGCTGACGTATAACACCCGCCAACGGATGAAAAGGGTACAAGTGGGAAATAACCTCAGTTCGGCGCTTCCTCGATGCGTCAGGTAACCCGGAGGAGAGGTCGGTGTCCTTGTTGGTCCGGGTGTGACGCCGGCTCTCATGAACCTGTCGCTTCAAAATAAATTGAGGATCTTGATAAGATAAAGGATGTGAAAAGCTTACTTTCCGGGTTACCCTTCGGACTTTCAGCCTTGGCAAGGGCTCCAAGTCGGAGGAAACTGACATTACCTCTTCAACCACCGGGTTACTGGCTCCGGTGTCATCCTGTTGATGAACAAGTGTTGGTAAGGCGGACAGAAATAAACAATAAAACATAACAAAGAGCTTACAGGTTCAGGGGTTACCTCTGACTCGGAGCTGTCGCTTAGTTGCATCAGCTCCGAAGCAGTTGCCCTACTTCCCTTCTTACGGGGAGCGGCTTTCTTGGCGGCTTTCTTCGCCTTTCTGGCCTTCTTGGCCGCCTCACGGTCATACTTGACCCGCCAGAACTTATCATCAGCCTGAAAAATGCAATGAGGGTTTTCTTAAAATGATTCAGATGAAAGTTATGTACAGATAAGATGTTCAGATCAGCGGCTTACCCCTGGGGCTGGGTTGGTCTTACAGAAGGGGGCTAACCCGGTCCTTCCGCAGTCTGCCAGGCTCTCGTTCAGGAGAGCCTTGGTCATCTCCTCTGCAACGTCTTCAGGAAGATCGTTGCGGCTGTGTCTCTGAGGGTCGTCCTTGCGGCCCGTGTACTCACACATTAAGCCGGGGCGGCGGCTCAATGGGATCACCCGCCACGAGATCCAGACCCGGACCAGATCGATTCCATTCAGACCGTTGCCCAGGAGAGCTTTGATCTTGTTGATAGTGGGGAGCAGAGGTTGGCGCTCCGCTTGAGTTAGCTTGTCTGACAGTGGGTGAGTCGGCTCCAGACGTGAGGGGCGAAAGCCGGGCAACGGACTTTCATCAGCCGGCGACATGTCTTGGCAGTAAAACCACGTCAGATTCCAGTCCTTGGGGTGGCTGGGCGGCTCTGCGTAAGGGAAAAGGCAGTCCCTTCGCCGCTGAATGGAGATGCCACCTAGCTCTAGACTTGGCCCATTGGCGCACTCATTCTGACGGTTCAAGTAAAAAAGCTCTCTGAAGAGCAGCAGACTAGGTTCTTCTCCAAGGTAAACCTCGCAGAACACTTGGAAATTGCAGATATTGGACACTGAGTTGGGTCCTATGTCCTGAGGCCGCAGATCGAAGAAATTCAGAACGTCTCTGAAAAACTTTGAACCGGGCGGTGCGAAGCCCCGGCTCATATGATCCGCAAAAATCACTACCTCCCCGTCCTTTGGCTGTGGTCTCTCTTCTGACGGGTCAGGGGCATGGTAGGACATGACGTCCTTCTTGGGCAGATATCCAGACTTGGCAAAATCTGCTAGGGTCTCATTGGTGACATTGGACCTCATCCAGTTGCAAGTAATGGAGGCTTTGGGAGCTTTGGGAGGCATGGTGAAAGTCGGCAGTCTATGATAAAAGGAAAAACGTCCGGATTAATTATAAGCCGGAAGAAATCTACAGTTCAATGTCAAGGTGGCGGCTTATGAAGGGGACTAATGGTATACACCTAAGTGCATCGGGCTATTTAAGCCGCCGAGGGATTGAGAGTAATTTGATTGTCTACGGCCTTATCACAACTAAGCCGGAAATTTTTATGGCGCATGGTTTTCTTTAAGCCGGAAGGTTCTACGGCGCATGGTTTCTTTAAACCAGAAATGTAAACCGTCGAGATTCAATGATTGCAGTTTTTTACTAAGTGTGGTAAAACAGGTTTCACACATTGCAGTAAATATTTTGGATCAAAATGGTCGGGCAAAAGAAAAGTTTCTAGACCTAGAAACAGACGCGAGGAAGTTCTTGAGCTCGAACAAGGCTCTTATGCAGTAAAAAGAGGGCTATTTGCATGTGAAATGGGTCTTAAACATCTACCGCAGTGATTCTATACAGAGCTAAGATCAAGAAAAGGGCAGTAAAATTCAAATCTACTGAGGGCCGCGATGAACTACGAAGAACAGAGGAAGAACTATGAAGCCCTAGTGCGGATCTGCCCTATGGAGTAGCGAGGACTCATCGGAGCTGAAGAGGAGCGGAGGTTGCCGCCGTTTGTCTGGACCGAGTCAGGGTGATGCAGCGGCCAAGGTTGACGAAGACCGGGGGCGCGACGGCGGCGGCAGAGTTCGAGCTCGTGCAGAGGAACAGTGACGCAAGGAGGAAGAAGGGTGGCGGAAAGGCCCGTCGGGCCGGCCTATTTATAAGGGCGAGCTCATAAAGCGGGCGCGAGAATCAAGGAGACCACGGCGTGGTTATCTCCCCACGAAACGCCTCGATTTTCGGGATGACAGTAAAGGTAAAGATCCGTTGCGAATCTGGCGGAGTAAAAAACGGACTTAATGGAAGATGACGTCACGGCGGATTACCCAAAGTCCAGAGGATGACGTCATGCTGGGTTATGGCCTTCACACAATTGTAAGCCGGAGGTTTTCTGTCGAAGGAATTGAAGATTGACATGAGCCGGCTCAGATCAATCTGGGGCCTAATGTTGAGGATATAGACCTTAGAGTCACCCGCCAGGAGGGGCCGGGTTACTCATATGGTCACTGCCAGAAGCCCGGCGCTAAGCTTGAAGACAGTGGGCCAGAGATGGGCTAAGACCCGGATACGGCTTAAGGCCCGTAGTTGCAATCTTTATCATGGTAGAACTTGTAGTGTCAGGCAAGAATAATTGAGAGTCCGAGCCGGACACTCTTATGAGCCGGCCGGGACTCTGAGAGCTGCTGGGCGTCAGCCTCCCTATATAAAGGGACGACCCGGCAGCGGTTTAGGGACAAGGAAAGAACAATCTGATCGAAAACCAGGCATAGCGGTTTAGCTCCCTGGTTATCGAAACCCTAATCAATACCACCTCAAACTGGACGTAGGCTTTTACCTTCACCGTAAGGGGCCGAACCAGTATAAACCCTCGTGTTCCTTGTCCCGCTTAACCCCTTCAAGCTTCCTAGCTGCGATGGCTTCACGACTAAGTCCTAGCTCGAGGGCATCTACCGTGAGATTTCCACGACACAAAGTACAACATGAGATGGTTATAATTACCCGGGACGGTCTTGAAAGCCGGCAGGCTTGACTGCATAGAGTCGCCAGAAGAGGGGGAGGTTTCCTGATAATTTGAGTCAGAAGAGTTGAGCGGTTGACGTATAACACCTTCCAAAGGATGAAAAGGGTACAATTTTGAGATCACCTCGGTCCGGCGTTTCCTCGATGCGTCAGGTAACCCGGAGGAGAGGTCGGTGTTTTTGTCGGTCCGGGTGTGCCGCCGACTTTCATGAACCTGTCGCTTCAAAATAAATTGAGGATCTTGATAAGCTAAAGGATTGGAAAAGCTTACTTTCCGGGTTACCCTTCGGACTTTCAGCCTTGGCAAGGGCTCCGAGTCGGAGGAAAGTGACATTACCTCTTCAACCACCGGGTTACTGGCTCCGGTGTCATCCCGTTGATGAACAAGTGTTGGTAAGGCGGACAGAAATAAACAATAAACATAACAAAGAGCTTACAGGTTCAGGGGTTACCTCTGACTCGGAGCTGTCGCTTAGTTGCATCAGCTCCGAAGCAGTTGGCCTACTTCCCTTCTTGCGGGGAGCGGCTTTCTTGGCGGCTTTCTTCACCTTTCTGGCCTTCTTGGCCGCCTCATGGTCATATTTGACCCGCCAGAACTTGTCATCAGCCTGAAAAATACAATGATGATTTCTTAAAAGATTCAGATGAAAGTTATATACAGAAGATAAGATATTCAGATCAGTGGCTTACCGCTGGGGCTGGGTTGGTCTTGCAGAAGGGGGCTAACCCGGTCCTCCCGCAATCTGCCAGGCTCTCGTTCAAGAGAGCCTTGGTCATCTCCTCTGCAACGTCTTCAGGAAGATCGTTGCGGCTGTGTCTCTGGGGGTCATCCTTTCGGCCCGTGTACTCGCACATTAAGCCGGGGCGGCGGCTCAATGGGATCACCCGCCAGGAGATCCAGACCCGGACCAGATCGATTCCATTGAGACCATTGCCCAAGAGAGCCTTGATCTTGTTGATGGTGGGGAGCAGAGGTTGGCGTTCCGCCTGAGTCAACTTGTCAGACAACGGGTGAGTTGGCTCCAGACGTGAAGGGCGAAAGCCGGGCAGCGGGCTCTCGTCAGCCGGTGACGTGTCTTGGCAATAGAACCAAGTCATATTCTAGTCCTTTGGGTGACTCGGCGGCTCGGCATAAGGGAAAAGACAGTCTCTCCGTCTCTGAATGGAGATGCCGCCTAGCTCCAAACTTGGCCCGTTGGCGCACTCGTTCTGGCGGTTCAAGTAAAAAAGCTCTCTGAAGAGCAGCAGACTGGGTTCTTCTCCAAGGTAAACCTCGCAGAACACTTGGAAGTTGCAGATATTGGACACTGAGTTGGGTGCTATGTCCTGAGGCCGCAGATCGAAGAAATTCAGAACGTCTCTGAAAAACTTTGAGCCGGGCGGTGCGAAGCCCCGGCTCATGTGATCCGCAAAAATGACCACCTCCCCGTCCTTTGGCTGTGGTCTCTCCTCTGACGGGTCAGGGGCATGGTAGGACATGATGTCCTTCTTGGGCAGGTAGCCTGACTTGACAAAATCTGCTAACGTCTCGTTGGTGACATTGCACCTCATCCAATTGCAAGTGATAGAGGCTTTAGGAGCTTTGGGAGGCATGGTGAAAGTCGGCAGCCTATGATAAAAGGAAACGTCCGGTTTAACTATAAGCCGAAGGAAATTTACAAGTTCAATGTTAAGGTGGCGGCTTATGAAGGGGACTAATGACATATATCTAAGTGCACTGGGTTATTTAAGCCGCCCGAGGTATTGAGAGTAATTCAATTGTCTACGGCCTTATCACAGATGAGCCGGAAAAATTCTAGGGCGCATGGTCTCCTTTGAGTCGGAGGATTTTACGGCGCGTGGTCTCTTTAAGCCGGAAATGTAAACCGCCATGACTCAATGAGTGCAGTTTTTTACTAAGTGTGGTGAAAATAGGTTTCACACATTACGGTAAATATTTTGGATCAAAATGGTTGGGCAAAAGGAAAAATTTCTAGACCTAAAAACAGACGTAGGGGAGTTCTTGAGTTCGAATGAGGCCTTTATGCAGTGAAAAGAGGTCTACATGCGTGTGAAATGGGTGCTAAAACATCTATCGCAGTGGTTCTATACAGGGCTAAGATCAGAAAAGGGCAGTAAAAATAAAAACTACCAGAGCTCGCGGGCGACAGCGAAGAACGCGAAGAACACGGATGAACCCTACGGCGGATCTGTTCTACAGGGCAAGCAGGACTTACAGGGGCTGGAGAGTCGCGGAGGTCGTCGCGTGTCTCTGGTCAGATCAGGGTGATGCAGCGGCTTGAGTTGGTGACGACGAGAAGACCCGCGGCGGCGGCAGCAGCAGAGCTCGAGCAGGGGAGCAGTGGCGCGAGGAAGAAGACGAAGAAGAGAGGAGTGGCTGAAGGCCCGTCGGGCCGGCCTATTTATAAGGGCGAGCTCATAAGTGGGCGCGAGAAACGAGGAGACCACGGCGTGGTTATCTCCCCACGAAACGCCTCGATTTTCGGGATGGTAGTAAATATAAGATCCGTTGCGGATCTGGTGGAGTAAAAAACGGGCTTAATGGAAGATGACGTCACGGCGGATTACCCGGAGTCCAGAGAATGACGTCACGCCGGGTTATGGCCTTCACACAAATGGTAAGCCGGAGATTTTTTCTGTCGAAAGAATTGAAGATTGACATGAGCCGGCTCAAATCAATCTGGGGCCTAATGTTGAGGATATAGACCTTAGAGTCACCCGCCAGGAGGGGCCGGGTTACTCATATGGTCATTGCCAGAAGCCCGGCGCCAAGTTTGAAGACGGTGGGCCAAAGATGGGCTTAAGATCCGGGTATGGCTTAAGGCATGTAGTTACAATCATTATCATGGTAGAACTTGTAGTGTAAGGCAAGAATAGTTGAGAGTCCGAGCGGGACACTCTTATGAGCCGGCCGGGACTCTGAGAGTTGCGGGGCGTCAGCCTCCCTATATAAAAGGACGACCCGGCAGTGGTTTAGGGACAAGCAAGATCTCGTCGAGAGCCAGGCATAGAAATTAAAAGCTCCCTGGTCATCGAAACCCTAATCAATACCACCTCAACTGGACGTAGGCTTTTACCTTCACCGTAAGGGGCCGAACCAGTATAAACCCTCGTGTTCCTTGTCCCGCTTAACCCCTTCAAGCTTCCTAGTTGCGATGGCTCCATGACTAAGTCCTAGTCCGAGGACATCTGCCGTGACAATTCCACGACAATATCCATGTTCCGACATGGAACGAACTTCAACTTCACCTGCAACTAGCAACGCTATAAGAAGGGCTGAGCAAAAGCGGTTACTTAGCCAAACAACGGTTTGCTAGGAAAGGATGGTTAGAGGCTGACATGGCAATATGGGAGGCATGATATAGCAAGTGATAGGTGGCGCAGCATGGCAATAGAGCGAACAACTAGCAAAGCAAAGATAGAAGTGATTTCGAGGGATGGTCATCTTGCCTGCAAGGTTCTCAGAGTTGTTGAAAGCTTGATCCTCGTAAGCGTACTCAACAAGTTCCTCGTTCACGAACTCGTCTCGCGGCTCTACCCAAGAAAAGAACACAAGCAACGGAACCACAATCAATCACGAGAAATGCACAATCAACATGATGCAAAACATGTATGATATGCGATGCATATGCGTGCTCCAGAAGAAAAATGATGAACAAGGCAGTAACTTGGCAATCCAAGCATTCCACTGGAAAGAAGAGATGATTTCGGTCGAAATCGATATAAAGATCATCGGAAACGGATGCACGGTTTGCAAATGGCAAGCAAAACAAGAATGCCACGAATCTGTGATTAACAGCAAGATAGCACTTAAAATGCAACAAGTAACAATGCTACAGCACTCCAACATAGCAACAAAGCATATGACAGTAATCTACTGGAGATTCTTGACAAAAGATGAACACTGAGCTACGGCTAGATCACAACATATCAAGCTCAAACAAGCATGGCAAAAGTGCAAAAGATAACAGGTTCACAGACTTGGTGAAATTACTGGACATGCCTGAAAACAGCATCAGGTAGCAATGTTCAGAGCACGAAATCAACATGCTACTGGAACTTAACATAGCAAAACAAGGCATGGCAGTATTCTAATTAATGCATATGACAAAGTCCCTTACTGACCATAAGCCAAAAAGGACCAGAAGACATGATGGCAACCCCGTAAACATAGCAAGTTTCGTTAACAGGTTTCAGACTTGGCAAAAAACAGAGCATGGCAGAAATAATAATATGAAGGCATCTTGGTGAGCTTGATGCACTCACCACAAAGCAATGCATAACAAAACAAGCATACCTACAGCAAGATGGCATGTTTATAAAACTAACCATGGCAAGAACAAAATCATAGCATGCATGAAACAACTACAACAAGCTTGGCAAAATTGAATAACACGTAAACAATCTGACAGAAATATTTTATAGCAAAAGTAGAGCAAGATTGAGTCATGTTATGTCACTCCATAAATGCAAACAAGGAAAGGAATGGATCCACTACAACAATATCTACAAAACATCCTTACTGAACATCTCCAAAATATGCATGGATCTCTCTGTAGCATCAAGTTTACATGGCAATAAAATAACAGCAGACAAGGACTTAGAGAAATCACAAGTCCCTGAAATCAGAAACATTACGGAGCCTAGTTTGCATGCTTGTGCTAGCTACCACAGATATCACAAAAAAACATGGCATACACCATTGGAAAGATAGCATGGCATACAACAAAACACCTGTAGAGCTCATGCCCATAAGATGCACAGATTAAATGATACAAAAATGACAAATCTCCAAGTTCTGATAAGAACCAGCAGATAACAGCAACTAGCACTCTTGCAACAGAGATTTGGGCATCAATATGGAGTTTAATGAAGATGGTGCAATTGAACAAAATGTAGAGCATCACGAGGCGAATAATTTGACATATTACACGCGTGAAACGGAGCTATATGCAGAGAGTTATGGAATGTTGAACAAGTGCAAGTACTGAAATAATGCAAGACTTAGAAAATTCGGGGGGGGGGGGGTCTCGGGTCAACCTCGAGCGTTGACCCAGATCGGATCGATGCCGGGCTAGGGTTCCCGAGCGGCGGCGCGGGCGGCTCGCCGGAGAGGCCGGCCGGCGGGAGAGGAGAAGGGCGAGGGAGACCGGAGGGGTCGGAGGAGGACGGCGCGGCGTCGGGGCCCCGCGGGCTCGCGCCGGCGACGGGTGGTCGGGGTGGCGACTGAAGTGCGGCGGCGGAGCTTCGCGCGGGCGCCGGGGCCGGCGATGGCGTCGGCGGCGGCCGGTCGGCGGCGGCGGGGAGGCCGCGGCGGCGCGAGGAGGAGGGCGCCGGCTCGGGCTCGCGGGCCGGGAGGGCTCCCCGCGGGCTCGGGCGGGCCGGCGGCGACGGCGAAGGCGGCGGTGACACGTGGCGGCAGCGGTGGAAACGGACGTGTCCGTCGCTGGACGATTTTGTCCGGCGGCGCGGGGGAACGAGGTTAGGGTTTCATGTGCGGATGTATTTCGGGAGAGATGCGTATTTATAGGTAGAGGGAGCTAGGAGAGTCCAAATGAGGTGCGGTTTTCGCCCACACGATCGTGATCGAACGACCTAGAGCATGGAAGAGAGTTTGGTGGGTTTTGTGCTGTTTAAAGAGGGGGTTTTTCCTGCGACACACAGAAGGCATCTACGGTTACCCGGTTAACCGTTGGAGTACCAAACGACCTCCAAATGGAACGAAACTTGACCGGTGGTCTACCGATGGTATACCAAGGCCACTTGACAAGCCTCGGTCCATTCCGAGAGCGTTTGACACCCGCTCACGAAAGAGAACAAGAGGGGTGCACCGGAGGAGATGGGAGCGCCGGATTGCAAAACGGACAACGGGGAAAATGCTCGGATGCATGAGACGAACATGTATGCAAATGCAATGCACATGATGACATGATATGAAATGCAAGACATGAACAAAATGCAAAACAAAAGACAAAACCCGACCACGGAGGGAATATCATAACACATAGCCGGAAATGGCAAGAGTTGGAGTTACAAATATGGAAAGTTACATCCGGGGTGTTACAAAGAGTCCTATGTTTAAGTTTGTTGTTGTTATAATAATCAACGTGATGCTTCTATGTCGGTATTTTGTTTGTATCGACACCTCTCTCTCTCTCTAAGCATGTGGACATGTTTTTCGATTTCTGTTTTCGCTTGAGGACAAGCGATCTAAGCTTGGGGGAGTTGATACATGCATTTTGCATCATGTTTTCCTATTGCTATTTATGATGTTTTTATGCATAATAATGCTTTTTGGAGTAATTCTAATGCCTTTTCTCTCATAATATGCAAGGTACTGATACGTCTCCAACGTATCTATAATTTTTTATTGTTCCATGTTGTTATATTATCAATCTTGGATGTTTTATAATCATTTTATATCATTTTTTGGTACTAACCTATTGATATAGTGCCAACTGCCAGTTGCTGCTTTCTGCATGTTTTTTACATCGCGGGAAAGCAATAGCAAACGGAGTCCAAATGCAACGAAACTTTACGGAGATTTTTTTGGACTAGAAGACACCTAATGGGCCACGGCTGCGCCTGGGGGGTGCTCCGAGGAGAGCACAACCCACCAGGGTGCGCTAGGAAGCCCAGGCGCGCCCTGGAGGGTTGTGCCCACCTCGGGTGCCCCCCGAACCGCCTCTTTGCTCTATAAATACCCCAATATTCCAGAAACCCTAGGGGAGGGGGGGTCGACGAAAATCAATTTCAGCCGCCGCAGAGTCCAGAACCACCAATCTAGACACCATCTCGGATGGGGTTCACCACCCCCATTGGTGCCTCTCTGATGATGCGCGAGTAGTTCTTTGTAGACCTTCGGGTCCATAGTTAGTAGCTAGATGGCTTCCTCTCTCTCGCTGAATTCTCAATACAATCGTCTCTTGGAGATCCATATGATGTAACTCTTTTTGCGGTGTGTTTGTTGGGATCGATGAACTTTGAGTTTATGATCAGATCTATCTTTTTATATCCATGAAAGTATTTGAGTTTCTTTGATCTCTTTTATGCATGATTGCTTATAGCCTCGTATTTCTTCTTTGATATTTGGGTTTTGTTTGGCCAACTTAATCTATTTATCTTGCAATGGGAAGAGGTGCTTTGTAGTGGGTTCGATCTTACGGTGCTTGATCCCAGTGACAGAAGGGGAACCGACACATATGTATCGTTGCTACTAAGGATAAAACGATGGGGTCTATCTCTACATAGATAGATCTTGTCTACATCAGGTCATCGTTCTTATTGCATTACTCCGTTTCTCCATGAACTTAATACACTAGATGCATGCTGGATAGCGGTCGATGTGTGGAGTAATAGTAGTAGATGCAGGCAGGAGTCGGTCTACTAATCTTGGACGTGATGCCTATATAATGATCATTGCCTGAATATCGTCATGATTATTTGAAGTTCTATCAATAGCCCAATAGTAATTTGTTCACCCACCGTTTGCTATTTTTCTCAAGAGAAGCCACTAGTGAAACCTACGCCCCCGGGTCTCTTTCTTATATTATTTGCATGAGCGATCTATTTTCCTTTGCTTTTATTTTCAGATCTATTAAACCAAAAATACCAAAATACCTTGCTGCGTTTTATTCTTATTTATTTTATTTGGTGTTTGATCTATCAATCTACTACAATTTTATCTCTCGTCTTCGTGCCAATTTCTAGCGCTGTTACCTGAAAGGGATTGACAACCCCTTTAAAACATCGGGTTGCGAGTGGTTGTTATTTGTGCGCAGGTGTTGTTTACGTTGTGTTGCTTGGTTCTCCTACTGGTTTGATAACCTTGGTTTCATCGCTGAGGGAAATACAAACCGCTGTTGTGCTGCATCGTCCTTTCCTCTTTGGGGAAATACCAACATAGCTTCGAGCCGCATCAGGTACACACAAAGAGGGAGAATTACGATAGCTGGAAATATGGACCTGGAAAAGCTACGTAAGGTACCTATTCTGCACAACTCCAAACAAGCTGAAACTTTACGGAGAATTTTTATGGAATATATGAAGAATATTGGAGCAAATAAGTACTAGAGGGGCCACCCTGGTGAGCACAAGACACCAGGGCACACCTGGGCCCCTAGGCGCGCCCTGGTGGGTTGTGCTCACCCAGGCCCACCTCCGGTGCCCATCTTCTAGTATATAGGTCATTTTGACCTAGAAAAAAGGGCCATTTGCATTTCTGTCCCTAACTCGAACCACCTACTCAGATTTGCCCCTAATTTCAAAGCCTGCTCAAAATTGCCACTCTGCCGTTAGGTGCACTTATAGAAATGCCCTTCCGTGCCATTTCCGTCCAGTCAAAGACCTTTGACCGTCTAGGGAACATTTTTTGGGCAGTCTTACCCCTCTCAGCATATGGCACTTACACGCGGGCCCATCATCCCTAGAAAAAAAAGAAAAACTGCCCCCTCTCTCACCTTTACTATCACTTACATGTGGGCCCCACCCTCAAAAATAAAAGGAAAAACATCTCACACACACTTACACGCGGACCCCAACCAAATACGGAGTAATTTTTATTAGCAATGGCATAATTAACAATTGGTTAGCCTAACCACGCATTTATTTACGTAACTAATTACTGTCAAAAAATATTTTACCTAACTAACTGCCGAAGCCCACATGGCCCACCATGGCCGAACGCCGGCGCCCGCGCGCGAAGGCACGACGGCGCGTAGAGGAGGATGACCGAGCGGTCCAGGGGCTGCGAGACGAGGCTTGCAACGATGCTGGCGCAAATCTGCACTGGCCGGGGGTGGTCGGGTTCGGCGGGGCTTTTAGAGACCACGACGGCGGCGAGCTCTCGCGACAGCGAGCGGCGGTGCTAGGCAGGAAGGAGCTACAGGCACGAGGAGGTCCAGGCAAAAAGGGGGAAATGTCCTACGGGTCGCCACGAACTCGAGGATGCTCTCAGAAATAGCAGGGGTAGCACATCAGAGGAGATCGGGCGACGAGCGCCGCCGGTCGTCGGAGGTCATTGCCATCGATTCCGGCGTGCCCTGCTCCAATTACTAGCGGGCAGGGCCCCTCCTCGAGCTCTCTATTCCTTCAAGATCGTCAATTTTGCGCTCGGAGGTCCCCTGCGAGCTCCCCGCGACGACCATGTCCGTGCGCCGCTAGACTCCATCGGGCGCTGGATCTGGTGGCCTCCTGCGCACCTAACTGGCGCTAGTCGACGTGTTACGGGATGATGGTGAGCTCACCGCGGCCATGCCACCGAGCCTGGCACCGCCGCTTGTTGCTGGCCACCGCCAGTTCCCTGTACACGCCGGATTTGAGATTGAGAGGGGAGAGACACGGAGGGAAGAGAGAGAATAAATTTTGTTTTTTCTTTTTCCTTTTCTTTTTCTTTGGGTGGGCCCTAGATGTAAGTGACACATGCATAGAGGGGCAAAAATGTCCAAATAACGTCTCCTAAATGGTCAAAACTCTTTGACCAGACGGAAACGGCACGGAAGGGCATTTCTGTAAGGTCACCTAATGGCGGAGGGGCAAATTTGAGCACCGTTTGAAATTAGGGGTAAATCTGAGTAGTGGGTTCGAGTTAGGGACACAAATGTAAAAGACCCTAGAAAAAATGAAGAGGAGGACTTTCGGGACGGAGCGTCGTCGTCTCGATGCGGAACTTCGGCAGGAGCACTTTTGCCCTCCGGCGGAGCGATTCCGCTGGGGGAACTTCCCCCCCGGAGGGGGAAATCATCGTCATCATCATCACCAACAACTCTCCCATCTTGGGGACGGCAATATCCATCAACATCTTCAACAACAGCATCTCATCTCAAACCCTAGTTCATCTCTTGTGTTCAAATCTTGTTACCGGAACTATAGATTGGTGTTTGTGGGTGACTATTAGTGTTGATTACATCTTGTAGTTGATTACTATATGGTTTATTTGGTGGAAGATTATATGTTCAGATCCAATATGCTATTTAATACCCCTCTGATCTTGAGCATGATTATCATTTGTGAGTAGTTACTTTTGTTCTTGAGGTCACGGGAGAAGTAATTGTGCAAGTAATCATGTGAACTTGATGTGTGTTCGATATTTTGATAGTATGTATGTTGTGATTCCCTTAGTGGTGTCATGTGAACGTCGACTACACATGACACTTCACCATCTTTGGGCCTAAGGGAATGCATTGTGGAGTAGTTATTAGATGATGGGTTGCGAAAGTGACAGAAGATAAACCCTAGTTTATGCGCTATGCCGTAAGGGACCGATTGGATCCAAAAGTTTAATGTTATGGTTAGAATTCATTCTTAATAGTTTTCTCGTAGTTGCGGATGCTTGCTAGAGGGTTAATCATAAGTAGGAGGTTTGTTCAAGTAAGAACAACACCTAAGCACCGGTCCACCCACATATAAAATTATCAAAGTAGCGAACACGAATCGAATCAACATGATGAAAGTGACTAGATGAAATTCCCGTGTATCCTTAAGAACACTTTGCCTATTATAAGAGACCGTTTTGGCACGCCCTTTGCCTCAAAAGGACTGGGCCACCTTTGCTGCACTTTTGCTACTATTATCGTTACTTGCTCATTACAAATTATCTTGCTGTAAAACTACTCTGTTACTTACAATTTCAGCACTTGCAGACATTACCTTGCTGAAAATCACTTGTCATTTCCTTCTGCTCCTTGATGCGGCTCGAAGCTACGTCGGTATTTCCCCAAAGAGGAAGGGATGATGCAGCACAGCAGCGGTAGGTATTTCCCTCAGTGATGAAACCAAGGTTATCGAACCAGTAGGAGAACCAAGCAACACAACGTAAACAGCACCTGCACACAACTAAAAACCACTCGCAACCCGACGTGTTAAAGGGGTTGTCAATCCCTTTCGGGTAACGGCGCCAGAAATTGGCACGTGGACGGGAGATAAAATTGTAGTAGATTGATAGATCGAACGCCGAATAAAATAAATAAGAATAAAACTCGGCAAGGTATTTTGTATTTTTGGTTTAATAGGTCTAAAAATAAAATCAAAGGAAAATAGATCGCAAAGGCAAATAATATGAGAAAGAGACCCGTGGGCCGTAGGTTTCACTAGTGGCTTCTCTCGAGAAAAATAGCAAACGGTGGGTGAACAAATTACTGTTGGGCAATTGATAGAACTTCAAATAATCATGACGATATCCAGGCAATGATCATTATATAGGCATCACGTCCAAGATTACTAGACCGACTCCTACCTGCATCTACTACTATTACTCCACACATCGACCCTATCCAGCATGCATCTAGTGTATTAAGTTCATGGAGAAATGGAGTAATGCAATAAGAATGCTGACATGATGTAGACAATATCTATCTATGTAGAGATAGACCCCATCGTTTTATCCTTAGTAGCAACGATACATGCGTGTTGTTTCCCCTTCTGTCACTGGGATCAAGCACCGTAAGATCGAACCCACTACAAAGCACCTCTTCCCACTGCAAGATAAATAGATCAAGTTGGCCAAACAAAACACAAATACCGGAGAAGAAATACGAGGCTATAAGCAATCATGCATAAAAGAGATCAAAGATACTCAAATACTTTCATGGATATAAAAAGATAGATCTGATCATAAACTCAAAGTTCATCGATCCCAACAAACACACCGCAAAAAGAGTTACATCATATGGATCTCCAAGAGACCATTGTATTGAGAATTAAGAGAGAGAGAGGAAGCCATCTAGCTACTAACTACGGACCCGAAGGTCTACAAAGAACTACTCACACATCATCGGAGAGGCACCAATGGAGGTGGTGAACCCCATCCGAGATGGTGTCTAGATTGGATTTAGTGGTTGTGGACTCTGCGGCGACTGGAATTGATTTTCATCGACTCCCCTAGGGTTTCTAGAATATTGGGGTATTTATACAGCAAAGAGGCGGTCCGGGGGGCACCCGAGGTGGGCACAACCCACCAGGGGGCGCCTGGGCCTCCTGGCGCGCCCTGGTGGGTTGTGCTATCCTCAGAGCACCCCTAGGCGCAGCCTTGGCCCATTATGTGTCTTCTGGTCCAAAAACAATCTTCGTAAAGTTTCGTTGCATTTGGACTCCATTTGGTATTGATTTCCTGCGATGTAAAAAATATGTAGAAAACAACAACTGGCACTTGGCACTATGTCAATAGGTTAGCACCAAAAAATGATATAAAATGATTATAAAACATCCAAGATTGATAATATAACAGCATGGAATAATAAAAAATTATAGATACGTTGGAGACGTATCACTCCTCATTGGGTTCGACACTCTTACTTATCGAAAACAGCTACAATTGATCCCCTATACTTGTGGGTCATTATCAAGTCATCAAGTCACAACACTGGCAGCATCCTAGTTAACGATGATGGCTGCGTTGCAGCATCAGCACGCAGGATCCCGGAGTAGCCTCCCTCGTACTTGCTGCAACAGCGTCGGCAGCAGCGCACGACCGACCATAGCTCTGGTGGTCGCCAGCGAATGTTGTGTCACTAAACTATCACACCCCCGCCCCTAGTATGAAGCGTCTCGGTGCGCAGCGACTAGTGGTAGTAGCGCATGAGGGATCATTGCCAATCGTCAGTAGTGTCATTGTTGGGGCAAGCGAACGAGGAGGGAAGGTGAGGTGGATGTTGTGCATGCGTGATCTCAGGCAGACGATGAAGTCTTGTAGATTCTTAAGGAAATGAAGTTGAATGCGTCACCTGGTCCTGATGGCTTCAACATTGAGTTTTACCTTGCTATATGAGGTCACTTATTTAGTTTTAACTTTTACAAAACAGGTATCTTGCCTCCGCACATTAGTGACACTGATATAGCTCTTATTCCCAAGAAGTTGGTCCCTCAGTTTTCCACTAATTATAGACCTATTAGCCTTTGTAATGTCATTTACAAGATCATTGCTAAATCTCTAGCTAATAGACTCAAACCTCATCTTGTTGATTATATAAATCCTGTTCAGCAAGATTTTATTGAAGGTCACAAAATTAGTGATAACATCATCATTCCTCAAGAGATCAATCATACTTTTGCGCTTAAATCTTGGAAACATCAAGCTTTCATGCTTAAAACTTATCTTGCTAAAGCTTTTATCGCATAGAATGGAATTTCTTTGTCTCTTCTCTTGCTCGTAGAGGGTTGCATGCTCATTTCTTTAATTTGATCCATGCTTGCATTTCTTCTCCTACTTTCTCTGTCATCATCAATGGCCAGCCTTCGGATAAATTCACAAGTCATAGGGGGATTCGACAAGGTTGCCCTTTGTCTCCTTATATTTTTGTGCTTGACATAAATGAATTGTCTCTTGCTCTTAATGAGGTCATGTTAGCTAATCATCTTCATGGTATTATTCTTGGACCAAATTTTCCTCCTATCCACTCTCTTCCCTTTGCAGATGATGTTCTCATTTGTGGACAAACCACTTTGCAAGAAGCAACATCCATTGCCCAAATAATCCAAAATTGTGTTGTTTCACGTCAAACTCCAAACTGGTCCAGATCTGCAATTCTATTCATTACCCATATCAATGAAGCTATTATTGTTGATATTAAAAATATTTTCTAGTCCCTGATAGGGATAGCAATTTCACTCACTTGAGTGATCACCTGCTCATTCTTCGTGCTAAGAATAGAGTTGGTACTTATAAGTTTGTTGTTGATAATTTTTTGGTAATGCTTCCTACTTATAAGGCTAATTGATAACCCACAAGTATAGGGGATCAATTGTAGCCTTTCTTGATAAGTAAGAGTGTTGAACCCAATGAGGAGCTAAAGGTAGAATTTATATTCCCTTCAAGTATATCGACCACGCTTAATGTTCGCTTTACCTAGAACAAGTATGAAACTAGAAGTACTATGTAGGTGTAAAGGGATAGGTTTGCAAGATAATGAAGTACACGTAAATAAAAGCTAGGGGCAGTTTCAAACAACTAAGTTAGTTTTAGTAGAGACCTATTTGTCACAAGAAAGTTATTTGTCCCTAGGCAATCGATAACTAGGTCGGTAATAAGTATTGCAATTTTATATGAGGGGGAGGCATGAGCTAACATAATTTCTCTACTTGGATCATATGCACTTATGATTGGAACTCTAGCAAGCATCCGCAACTACCAAGGATCATTACGGTAAAACCCAACCATGGCATTAAGTATCAAGTCCTCTTTAATCCCATACGCAACAACCCACTTACTCAGGTTTGTGTTTCAGTCACTCACGCAACCCACTATAAGCGAATCATGACCATATTGCAACACCCTACAGCGGGTATCTCTCACGCTTGCGCGACACGAAGATCACCATAGGACAGCACCAATAATAAAACATACAACTCAGACCAATCACGATCATCAATCAACCCGTAGGACAAAATGGATCTACTCAAACATCATAGGATAGCCACCTATCATTGGATAAAAATATATAGCGTTGAGCACCATGTTTAAGTAGAGATTACAGCGGGGAGAAGAGGTGTTACACCGCTGCATAGAGGGGGAGAGAGTTGGTGTTGACGGTAGTGAGGTTGTTAGTGTGGATCATCGTCATGATCCTTGTCCCGGCGGCACTCCGGCACCATCGGGAGAGAGGGGGAGAGATCCCCCTCCTTCTTCCATGCCCCCCTAGATGGGAGGAGGGTTTCCCCTATGGTCCCCTCCGAGATTGGATCTATCTCTCTGTTTCTCTTTTGTTTTGCGTCCCTGTTTTCTGTCCTTTCACCGTTTCTTAAATTGCCGGAGACCATAACTCCGATTGGGCTGAATGTTTGAGGGGATTTTCTTCCGGATGTTCTCTTTCTTGCGGCCAAAGGATACTCCAAACCGACTTGCGAGGTGACCAAAAGACCTAGGGGTGCGCCTACCCCCACGGCGCACCCTATGAGCTTGTGGGGCCTGTGGACCACCTCTCACGCTGATTCTTCTTCCCAAAAATCACATATATTCCAAAAAAAATCCGCAAATTTTTATCGCGTTTGGACATCGTTTGATATGGATATTCTGCAAAACAAAAAACATGCAACAAACATGAACTGGCACTGGGCACTGGATCAATATGTTAGTCCCAAAATTAATATAAAATGTTGCCAAAAGTATATGTAAGTTGTAGAATATTGGCATGAAACAGTCAAAAAATATAGATACGACGAAGATGTATGAGCATCTCCAAGCTTAATTCCTACTTGTCCTTGAGTAGGTAAATGATAAAAAAGATACTTCTTGTTGTGGAATGCTATGTAGCATAATCTTGATCACATAATCTAATCATGGCATGAATATTAAGACACGAGTGATTCAAGGCAATAGTCTATCAATTTGGCATCAAAAGAATAATACAAGACATGCATGTAATTCATCATTGCATGCATTTCATAATAATGGAGCTAAAGGAAACAACCTCTGTACACTTAATTGTGGTAAGCATGACACACTAAGTCTTCCTGCGTAAAGTATAAACCATGAGCACCTTGGTGTCAAACCAGGCAATTGGATTGTACTTCTAACGCGCTTTAGCATTTTTAACTTCACTCAATACATGAGCGTGAGCCATGGATATAAAAATATGTGTGGAATGAATGTGGTGGTAGGGATCAATAGGAGAAGGAAGAAAGTCTCGCATCAACTAGGCGGATCAATGGGCCAAGGAGATGCCTATCAATCAATATCAATGCGAGGAGTAGGGCTTGCCATGCAAGGGATGCACTAGAGCTATAAGTGTATGAAAGCTCATGAAACTAAGTGGGTGTGCATCCAACTTGCTTGCTCATGAAGATCTCGGGAATTTGAGGAAGCCCATCATCGAAATATACAAGCCAAGTTCTATAATGAAAAATTCCCACTAGTGTATGAAAGTGATAACTCAAAAGACTCTCTATATGAAGAACATGGTGCTACTCTGAAGCACAAGTGTGGTCAAAGGATAGTAACATTGCCCCTTCTCTCTTTTTCTCTCATTTTTTTTCTTTTTTTTCTGTTTTTGTTGGGCTCTTTTTGGCCTCTTATTTTTATTTTTTTGTTTTTCGTTCGGAGTCTCATCCCAACTTGTGGGGGAATCACAGTCTCCATCATCCTTTGCTCATTGGGGCAATGGTCTAATAATGATGATCATCACACTTTTATTTACTTACAACTTGATAAAAATAATACATGATGACTCTAGCATAGCAAAGATATCAAAAAACGGACAAGCCGTGAAAATATCATGCTAGCTATCTTATGATCATGCAAAGCAATATGACAATGAACGCTCGAGTCATGTATATGATGATGATGATGGAAGTTACATGTAATATATCTCAGAATGGCTATGGAAATTCCATGATCTGTAGGTATGGTGGCTATTTTGAGGAACATATGAGGAGGGTTTATGCACCGGCGAAAGTTGCACGGTGCTAGAGAGGCTAGCAATGGTGAAGGGTGAGAGTGTGTATAATCCATGGACTCAACATTAGTCATAAAGAACTCATATACTTATTGTGAAAGTTTTATTATCCCTCGAAGCAAAGTACTACTCGCATGCCCCTAGGGGGGAGGTTGGTAGGAGTTAACCATCGCACACTCCCGATTCAAACAGCACCGAAGGATTTCAATCAAGGATAAATTATGCTCCGGCCTCACCGCTAATGTCAGCGGCCACCACTTTACATGCGTGAGGATTTACTTGCGTAAAGACTTACTTCCCTTAACACCATTATTAATACTCAACTTTAATTCTTTTACTAGAATGCCCCCATATTACCACCTCAATATCGCAAAACTATTGCAAGGAATCAAACATATCATACTCGGTGATTTACAAGTTTTATGTAGGATTTTATGACTAACCATGTGAATGACCAATTCCTATTGACCCTCTAAACAGATATAAGTGAAGCAATAAATTTTAATTTTTTCTAAAAAAGATTTTCCCACGCTCTAACAAATATAAGTGAAGCAAAAGATCATTATACAAATGGTTGTTTTCTATGTGTAAAGAAACGGGCACTCCAAACTTCAAATGATATAAGTGAAGCACATGAAGCATTCCAAAAAGCCATACTCAAAAGATATAAGTGAAGTGCAAAGAGCATTCTATAAATCAACCAAGGACTATCTCATACTAGCATGGTGCATAAAAGAAAAGGGAAAAATAAACACAAAAGATGCTCCAAGAATTTACGCATATCATGTGAACAAAACAAAAGCCGAAACATACCGATAATTGTTGAAGAAAGATGGGATGCCTTCCGGGGCATCCCCAAGCTTAGTCGCTTGAGTCTCCTTGAATATTTAGTTGGGGTGCCTTGGGCATCCCCAAGCTTTAACTCTTGCCTCTCCTTATTCTCCTCATATCGATACCCCCTTGATCTTCGAACACTTCATCCACACAAAACTTAACCGAACTTTTTATTAGAGGGGTTAGTACATATAACATCAAATCCCAACATGTACTGTTGTAACCTTATTGTATAATTATAATCAATCATTACCCATTGTATTCTATCACAATTCTATGGCCCCAAGTCAAAGGAGGCTCAACAAGATTTCAAACATACGCAATGATGAAACTATAATGGCAATCTGTGAAAACGGGACTATATGTAAAGATGCAGATAGTATATACACTTATATAACACCAAAAATACTAAAAAATTAGGACAAAAATAAGCAATTTGCACATCGGTATTGTGTAAAAATTTCAGAAACTTTTGACGTTCCAGTAGAAAATGAAATTCACACACTACACCCAAAGTTTCTGTTTTTGCACTGCACAAACCAAACAAGCAATCTAATCATCCTATAGGCAAATCTTGGCACATTATTTTTATAATACAATAGATTTGTACAAGGTGATAATTATTTTTGTTGAAAAGTTTCTGTAGTTCAAGATTTGCAAAGTTTCCATGGGCATGAACAAAGTTCAAGGAGCTCCCCCACTTCAACGGTGCTCGTCTTTCTTACTTTCACTTTTCTTGTTGAAAAGTTTTAGGTTCCCCTCTATATTTTTTTGTTTTTAAACTTTTCTAAAAGCACACAACAGAATAAAATGACTCTCTAAAACTTCCGAGTTGTCTCCCTGGCAACGCTTTCTTTAAAACCGTTAAGCTAGGCATATAGTGCTCAAGTAATTGATCCACCCGGATCCCAAGGTATATCACAGCCAATTTTAATTAACAATGATTTATATTTTAGTATTGAGCACAAAGCAACATATATCATGCAACAACAAAGTCTAACTCTCTTCATATGCATCGGCATGTCATAAAAGAACAATTCATGCCCACACAATAAAGCCCGATACATAGTATAAATAGTTTCTTGCAATTTTATCATATTGGAAACATAGAGAGGTGGAGATGCATTTCCTCTCTCATAATAATTGCAAGTAGGAGCAGCAAGCACATGCATATTATATCTATCAAAATCATCATGTGTAATGGTAAAACGCAACCCATCAATATAATCCTCAATAAACGCAAACTTCTCCGATATAGTGTAGTTGGGAGAATTCGAAAAGATAATAGGACTATCATGCGTGGGTGCAATAGCAACAATTTCATTCTTAACATAAGGAACTATAGCAAGTTCATCTCCATAAGAATAATTCAAATTGGCATCATGGCCACAAGCATAGCAAGCATCAATTTCATCAAAAAGGTATATTACAAACGAATCCAAGGGATCATAGAATTCATCCTTCGATAAGCACGAAGGGAAAGTAAACAATGTATGAGTTGAAGAGTTAGTAAGGTGGGCACGGGTAGCTAATCTGATCTTCCTCCTTTTCTTCTTCGCTCTCTCGTCATCTTTTTCATCTATAATGAGCTCACAATTTCAGCAATTTCTTCTTCCATAGATTTCTGCAAAATATTAGTCTCATCTTGGACAGCGGAGACTTTCTCAATAAACTCATTGATATCGGCATTATATTTATGATTCTCATTGCAATATTTTAGTATAGAAATTTTTTGACATATGTAAACAGCATCATCACAATATTCATACTTTTCAAACAAAGATTCAATTTCATAAGCACCCTTAAAAGCAACAAATTCTTCTATTCGGTCCACGTCATAGTAATCATATATACCATTCGCATAAGAAGACAAGGTTTCATTATCATTAAATTCACATGAAAAGGGAAGGTGAGGAGCCTTCATCCTAGAGCAA
The DNA here is from genome assembly GCF_002575655.3 of Aegilops tauschii subsp. strangulata. Classification (NCBI taxonomy): domain Eukaryota; kingdom Viridiplantae; phylum Streptophyta; class Magnoliopsida; order Poales; family Poaceae; genus Aegilops; species Aegilops tauschii. The sequence continues at coordinate 397,563,466 of NC_053037.3, forward strand.
CAAGTATAATCATATCTAAAGCATAGATCCCAAGCATACCAATGCAACATTTCAATTTGATCCCATAAGAGTTTCCCTTTTTGATTCAAGCAACAATCCCTAAAGTATTGATACGTCCAACGTATCTATAATTTTTTATTGTTCCATGCTATTATATTATCTGTTTTGGATGTTTAATGGGCTTTATTAAACACTTTTATATTATTTTTGGGACTAACCTATTAACCCAGAGCCCAGTGCCAGTTTCTGTTTTTCCCTTGTTCCAGTGTTTCGCAGAAAAGGAATATCAAACGGAGTCCAAATGGAATGAAACCTTCGGAAAAGTTATTTTTGGAAAGAAAGCAATACGGGAGACTTGGAGTGCACGTCAGGGGATCAACGAGGAGAGCACGAGGCAGGGGGCGCGCCCACCCCCCTGGATGCGCCCTCCACCCTCGTGGGCCCCTTGTGGCTCCCCTGACCGACTTCTTTCGCCTATATATATCAATATACCCTAAAACCATCGGGGAACAGAATAGATCGGGAGTTCCGCCGCCGCAAGCCTCTGTAGCCACCAAAAACCAATCGGGACCCTGTTCCGGCACCCTGCCAGAGGGGGGATCCATCACCGGTGGCCATCTTCATCATCCCGGCGCTCTCCATGACGAGGAGGGAGTAGTTCACCCTCGGGGCTTAGGGTATGTACCAGTAGCTATGTGTTTGATCTCTCTCTCTCTCATGTTCTTGAGGTGATACGATCTTGATGTATCCCGAGCTTTGCTATTATAGTTGGATCTTATGATGTTTCTCCCCCTCTACTCTCTTGTAATGGATTGAGTTTTCCCTTTGAAGTTATCTTATCGGATTGAGTCTTTAAGGATTTGAGAACACTTGATGTATGTCTTGCCGTGCTCATTTGTGGAGACAATGGATATCACGTGATCCACTTGATGTATGTTTTGGTGATCAACTTGCGGGTTCCGCCCATGAACCTATGCATAGGGGTTGGCACACGTTTTCGTCTTGAATCTCCGGTAGAAACTTTGGGGCACTCTTTGAAGTACTTTGTGTTGGTTGAATAGATGAATCTGAGATTGTGTGATGCATATCGTATAATCATACCCACGGATACTTGAGGTGACATTGGAGTATCTAGGTGACATTAGGGTTTTGGTTAATATGTGTCTTAAGGTGTTATTCTAGAACGAACTCTTGAATAGATCGATCCGAAAGAATAACATTGAGGTGGTTTCGTACCCTGCCATAATCTCTTCGTTTGTTCTCCGCTATTAGTGACTTTGGAGTGACTCTTTGTTGCATGTTGAGGGATAGTTATATGATCCAATTATGTTATTATTGTTGAGAGAACTTGCACTAGTGAAAGTATGAACCCTAGGCCTTCTTTCCTAGCATTGCAATACCGTTTACGCTCACTTTTATCATTAGTTACCTTGCTGTTTTTATATTTTCAGATTACAAAAACCTATATCTACCATCCATATTGCACTTGTATCACCATCTCTTCGCCGAACTAGTGCACCTATACAATTTACCATTGTATTGGGTGTGTTGGGGACACAAGAGACTCTTTGTTATTTGGTTGCAGGGTTGTTTGAGAGAGACCATCTTCATCCTACACCTCCCATGGATTGATAAACCTTAGGTCATCCACTTGAGGGAAATTTGCTACTGTCCTACAAACCTCTGCACTTGGAGGCCCAACAACGTCTACAAGGAGAAGGTTGCGTAGTAGACATCAAGCTCTTTTCTGGAGCCGTTGCCGGGGAGGTGAGTGCTTGAAGGTATATCTTTAGATCTTGCAATCGAATCTTTTTGTTTCTTGTTTTAGCACTAGTTTAGTTTATAAAAGAAAACTACAAAAAAATGGAATTGAGTTTGTCTCATATGCTTTATCTTTTTAATATCTTTCGTGAGTATGATGGAAAGGAAAATCTTTTTCACTTAAATGAATTTTTGTATTTGTAATTCATTGATATTGCTATTTGAATATTGCAATAATTTATATTGAAAAGACGATAGCCAATTTATTGGCTAATACGAATTCATTTGTACAATTCGTATTGTGCCAAAGTGTTAGAAGAAGAATGCATTAAAATATTTGGCACTAAATCTTTGAATGATGAGCATGATTGCAATGTTGTTAGTATGAACTCCTTGAATATTCATAGTTCTAATGATGATTGCACTAGTTATGATGAAAATGTCTCCTATAAACATGTCAATTTTTGTGGAGTGCATTGGGTTTGCAAGTACACACCAAATAGGGACGATAGATATTGCAAGAGGCATAAGCATTTAGAAACTAAATGGTTGCAAGAAAGGCTAAATGTTAGTGCTGAAAATTTAAAATTTCTTAGCCATACTTGTGAACTTTTCAATGAACATGGTCATTTAAATGTCAAATGCAAATTGTTTCATGATCGAATCGTGTCCAAAAATTGTGATGACTTGATTTCCCTTGCACATTATAATGAACTTAGTTTGCTTTTGGGTTATGAAGAAATGAAACGTCAAACTAGGATTATTCCAGAATATAACCTCGAGAAATTCCTCGATATTGATTTAGAAGAAATTTTTATGTATTGTGCGGTGAATTGCATTGAAAATCCTTATATTGCCAATTATATAAAGAAAAGAAAACAAATAGAAGATGAAGAGAATACTAATGAAAGGTAAGAGAGTTCCCAATATCCTCCTATTATTTCTTATGATGAATCAGGTAACGAGGAGGAGTCTTCTATTCAACCAATCTCATTAATAAGGAGCTCAAGAAAGAGGGATAAACCCGCACATTATGTGAATAAGAAAGAGAAAAAACGGAGAAGCAAAGGTAAAAAGGTATCCCTCCCAAATGATGTTTCTCCTACTACTCATTGTGATGATGATAATTGCTATACTATTGGTGCTATCCATACTATTAATGATGAGAGTGATTATGCTTATGATATGAAAAGGCCCAAGCTTGGGGATGCTATGTTTGATGAAGATTATGTTTTTGAGAATATATTTGCTGCAATTAATGTTTGTCCCAAGCTTGGGGATTCTATGTTTAATGAATATGATATTTTTAGTCTCCCAAGTTTTGATATGCAAATTTATAATGATGATAGCATACCTCCTACTTATGATGATTATATTGATGAAAGTGGGTTTGGAAGAGTGTCAACTTTAGGAAGTAATGATCCCACTATTTTGGAGGATGTTGAATCTTATAATAATTATGAAAGTGGATTTGGAGAGGTCATGACTTTATTTAGTGATGATTCCACTATCTTGGAAGAGGTTTCAATCAATTATGATGAGAACAAAGTTGCTACTTATGATGATTATTGTGATGAAAAAAAGTAGCGATGGCTATATTTATAAAACTTGTCATGGTTATGATTTCCCTTTTTATGAACATTACTCTTTTAATGTGGAAACAATTTATAGTATTCGAGTCTCTTATGATACTCCCACTATCCCGAATGAGATTTTTTTTGCTTATGTGGAGAGTAATAAAATTTCTATGCAAGTAGATCATGAAAAGAATGCTTTAGGTGCTGGTTATATTGTTGAATTCATTCATGATGCTACTGAAAATTATTATGAGGGAGGAATATATGCTTGTAGGAACTGCAATAATACCAAGTTTCCTCTCTATGTGCTTAAAGTTTTGAAGTTATGCTTGTTTTGCCTTCCTATGCTAGTTGATTATTGTTCCCACAAGTTGATTTCTCACAAAATCCCTATGCATAGGAAGTGGGTTAGACTTAAATGTGCTAGTCATATTCTTCATGATGCTCTCTTTATGTTTCAATTCTTATCTTTTATGTGAGCATCATTGAAATCATCATGCCTAGCTAGGGACGTTAAACGTTAGCGCTTGTTGGGAGGCAACCCAATTTTATTTTAGTTTCTTGCTTTTTGGTTCTGTTTAGTAATAAATAATCCTTATAGCTTCTGTTTAGATGTGGTTTTATGTTTTAATTAGTGTTTGTGCCAAGTAGAACCTTTGGGAAGACTCGGGTGAAGTCTTTATGATCATGCTGTAAAAAACAGAAACTTTAGCGCTCACGAGATTAGCTTCAACTTTTTACTGGAGAGTGCTATTTATCTTATTCTTTTTGAAAATGATTACTAGAAAAATTCCTCAGGTCTACCAATTTATTTCAGAATTTTTTGAGTTACATAAGTAAACGTTTGATACAGATTACTACAGACTGTTCTGTTTTTGACAGATTCTGTTTTCTATGTGTTGTTTGCTTATTTTGATGAATCTATGAGCCATAGATAAGTTGGAATACATTAGATATTACACCAATATGAATTTAGAATGAGTTCATTAGAGTACCAAAGGTGGTGATTTATTTTCTTATACTAACGGAGCTTGCGAGTTTTCTGTTAAGTTTTGTGTTGTGAAGTTTTCAAGTTTTGGGTAAAGATTCGATGGACTATGGAATAAGCAGTGGCAAGAGCCTAAGATTGGGGATTCCCAAGGCACCCCAAGGTAATATTCAAGGATAACCAAGAGCCTAAGCTTTGGTATGCCCCGGATGGCATCCCCTCTTTCGTCTTCGTTCATCGGTAACTTTACTTGGAGCTATATTTTTATTCACCACATGATATGTGTTTTGCTTGGAGCGTCATTTTATTTTCTTTTGTTTTTCTTGCTGTTTGAATAAAATACCAAGATCTTAAATTCTTAAATGTTAGAGAGTCTTCACATAGTTACATAATTATTTGACTACTCATTGATCTTCACTTATATCTTTCGGAGTAGTTTGTTGTTTGCTCTAGTGCTTCACTTATATCTTTTAGAGCACGGCGGTGGATTTATTTTGAAGAAATATATGAACTCTAATGCTTCACTTATATTATTTTGAGAGTCTTTAGAACAGCATGGTAATTTTCTTTGGTTATGAATTTAGTCCTAATATGATGGGCACCCAAGAGGGATATAATAAAAACTTTCATATAAAGTGCATTGAATACTATGAGAAGTTTGATTCTTTATGATTGTTTTGAGATATGAAGATGGTGATATTAGAGTCATGCTAGTGGAGTAGTTGTGAATTTGAGAGATACTTGTGTTAAAGTTTGTGATTCCCATAGCATGCACGTATGGTGAACCGTTATGTGATGAAGTCGGAGCATGATTTATTTATTGATTGTCTTCCTTATGAGTGGCGGTCGGGGACGAGCGATGGTCTTTTCCTACCAATCTATCCCCCTAGGAGCATGTGCGTAGTACTTTGTTTCGATAACTAATAGATTTTTGCAATAAGTATGTGAGTTCTTTATGACTAATGTTGAGTCCATGGATTATACGCACTCTCATCCTTCCAGCATTGCTAGTCTCTCTAATACCGCGCACCTTTCGCCGGTATCATACACCCACCATATACCTTCCTAAAAACAGCCACCATACCTACCTATTATGGCATTTCCATAGCCATTCCGAGATATATTGTCATGCAACTTACCACCGTTCCGTTTATTATGACACGCTTCATCATTGTCATATTGCTTTGCATGATCATGTAGTTGACATTGTATTTGTGGCAAAGCCACCTTTCATAATTCTTTCATACATGTAACTCATGAGTCATTGCACATCCCGGTACACCGCCGGAGGCATTCATATAGAGTCATATCTTGTTCTAAGTATCGAGTTGTAATTCTTGAAGTTGTAAGTAAATAAAAGTGTGATGATCATCATTATTAGAGCATTGTCCCAATGAGGAAAGGATGATGAAGACTACGATTCCCCCACAAGTCGGGATGAGACTCCGGACGAAAAATTAAAAAGAAAACGATGCCAAAAATAAGGAGAAAAGGCCCAAATAAAAAAAATAAAAAAATAAAAAAGAGAGAAGGGGCAATGCTACTATCCTTTTACCACACTTGTGCTTCAAAGTAGCACCATGATCTTCATGATAGAAAGTCTCCTATGTTGTCGCTTTCATATACTTTTGGGAATTTTACATTATAGAACTTGGCTTGTATATTCCAATATGGGCTTCCTCAAAATGCCCTAGGTCTTCGTGAGCAAGCGAGTTGGATGCACACCCACTTAGTTTCTTTTGTTGAGCTTTCATACACTTATAGCTCTAGTGCATCCGTTGCATGGCAATCCCTACTCACTCACATTGATATCTATTGATGGGCATCTCCATAGCCCGTTGATACGCCTAGTTGATGTGAGACTATCTTCTCCCTTTTTGTCTTCTCCACAACCACCATTCTATTCCACCTATAGTGCTATGTCCATGGCTCACGCTCATGTATTGCGTGAAGATTGAAAAAGTTTGAGAACATCAAAAGTATGAAACAATTGCTTGGCTTGTCATCGGGGTTGTACATGATTTAAATATTTTGTGTGATGAAGATAGAGCATAGCCAGACTATATGATTTTGTAGGGATAGCTTTCTTTGGCCATGTTATTTTGAGAAGACATGATTACTTTGTTAGTATGCTAGAAGTATTATTATTTTTATGTCAATATTAAACTTTTATCTTGAATCTTATGGATCTAAATATTCTTGCCACAATAAAGAAGATTACATTGATAGATATGTTAGGTAGCATTCCACATCAAAAATTCTGTTTTTATCTTTTACCTACTCGAGGACGAGCAGGAATTAAGCTTGGGGATGTTGATACGTCTCCAATGTATCTATAATTTTTGATAGTTCCATGCTATTATATTATCTGTTTTGGATGTTTAATGGGCTTTATTAAACACTTTTATATTATTTTTGGGACTAACCTATTAACCCAGAGCCCAGTGCCAGTTTCTGTTTTTTCCCTTGTTTCAGTGTTTCGCAGAAAAGGAATATCAAACGGAGTCCAAACGGAATGAAACCTTCGAAAAAGTTATTTTTGGAAAGAAAGCAATACGGGAGACTTGGAGTGCACGTCAGGGGATCAAAGAGGAGAGCACGAGGCAGGGGGGCACGCCCACCCCCCTGGGCACGCCCTCCACCCTCGTGGGCCCCTCGTGGCTCCCCTGACCGACTTCTTTCGCCTATATATATCAATATACCCTAAAACCATCAGGGAACAGAATAGATCGGGAGTTCGGCCGCCGCAAGCCTCTGTAGCCACCAAAAACCAATCGGGACCCTGTTCCGGCACCCTGCCAGAGGGGGGATCCATCACCGGTGGCCATCTTCATCATCCCGGCACTTTCCATGACGAGGAGGGCGTAGTTCACCCTCGGGGCTGAGGGTATGTACCAGTAGCTATGTGTTTGATCTCTCTCTCTCTCTCGTGTTCTTGAGGTGATACGATCTTGATGTATCGCGAGCTTTGCTATTATAGTTGGATCTTATGATGTTTCTCCCCCTATACTCTCTTGTAATGGATTGAGTTTTCCCTTTGAAGTTATCTTATCGGATTGAGTCTTTAAGGATTTGAGAACACTTGATGTATGTCTTGCCATGCTTATCTGTGGTGACAATGGGATATCATGTGATCCACTTGATGTATGTTTTGGTGATCAACTTGCGGGTTCCGCCCATCAACCTATGCATAGGGGTTGGCACACGTTTTCGTCTAGACTCTCCGGTAGAAACTTTGGGGCACTCTTTGAAGTACTTTGTGTTGGTTGAATAGATGAATCTAAGATTGTGTGATACATATCGTATAATCATACCCACGGATACTTGAGGTGACATTGGAGTATCTAGGTGACATTAGGGTTTTGGTTGATATGTGTCTTAAGGTGTTATTCTAGTACGAACTCTTGAATAGATCGATCCGAAAGAATAACTTTGAGGTGGTTTCGTACTCTACCATAATCTCTTCGTTTGTACTCCGCTATTAGTGACTTTGGAGTGACTCTTTCTTGCATGTTGAGGGATAGTTATATGATCCAATTATGTTATTATTGTTGAGAGAACTTGCACTAGTGAAAGTATGAACCCTAGGCCTTCTTTCCTAGCATTGCAATACCGTTTACGCTCACTTTTATCATTAGTTACCTTGCTGTTTTTATATTTTCAGATTACAAAAACCTATATCTACCATCCATATTGCACTTGTATCACCATCTCTTCGTCGAACTAGTGCACCTATACAATTTACCATTGTATTGGGTGTGTTGGGGACACAAGAGACTCTTTGTTATTTGGTTGCAGGGTTGTTTGAGAGAGACCATCTTCATCCTACACCTCCCACGGATTGATAAACCTTAGGTCATCCACTTGAGGGAAATTTGCTACTGTCCTACAAACCTCTGCACTTGGAGGCCCAACAACGTCTACAAGGAGAAGGTTGCGTAGTAGACATCAATTATTCACGTTGATCCAGCGTGTGTCCCATTATCAAGTTGAATGGAGTTTTCTCAGGATTATCAAAGTAGTGCATAATATTTTTCACATAACGAGCATCGAGGGTTTTAGGAGGTTCCCCATCTCCATGAGTAGCAAGTATAACTATTTTTTTGTATTCCATGTTCCGTATCCATAACTAAAGATAGAGAACAAGTTACAATAGAAAATAAAAACTACTTAGTGATAAAGCAAATAAGCACACATGAGAATTTTCACCCCACACTATTGCTCCCCGGCAATGGTGCTAGAAAAAGGTCTTGATAACCCACAAGTATAGGGGATCAATTGTAGTCTTTCTCGATAAGAGTGTCGAACCCAACGAGGAGCTAAGGTAGAATTTATATTCTCTTCAAGTTCTATCGACCACTGATACAACTCTACGCATGCTTAATGTTTGCTTTACCTAGAACAAGTATGAAACTAGAAGTACTCCGTAGGTGTAAAGGAATAGGTTTGCAAGATAATAAATAACAAGTAAATAAAATCTAGGGGCTGTTTAGATAAAGAAACAATTAAGTTAGTTTTAGTACAAAGCTTTTTGTCACAAGAAAAATATTTGACCCTAGGCAATCAATAACTAGACCGGCAATTATTATTGCAATTTTATATGAGGGAGAGGCATGAGCTAACATACTTTATCTACTTGGATCATATGCACTTATGATTGGAACTCTAGCAAGCATCCGCAACTACCAAAGATCATTAAGGTAAAACCCAACCATAGCATTAAGTATCAAGTCCTCTTTAATCCCATATGCAACAACCCACTTACTCGGGTTTGTGTTTCAGTCACTCACACCACTATAAGCGAGTCATGAACATATTGCAACACCCTACAACAGGTATCCTTCATGCTTGTGCGACACAGAGAGCACCATAGGACAACACCGGTAATAAAACATACAACTCAAACCAATCACGACCATCAATCAACCCATATGACAAAACAGATCTACTCAAACGTCATAGGATAGCCACAAATCATTGGATAAAAATATATAGCGTTGTGCACCATATTTAAGTAGAGATTCCAGCGGGGAGAAGAGGTGTTACACCGCTACATAGAGGGGTGATAGTTGCTATTAACGGTAGCGAGGTTGTTGGTGTAGACCGTCGTCACGATCCTTGCCCCGGTGGCACTTCGACGCCATCGGGAGAGAGGGGGAGAGAGCCCCCTCCTTGGCCTACCCCTTGATGAGAGGAGTGTTTCCCCTCTGGTCCATGGCCTCCATGGAGGAGGAGGGGCGGGAGACCCTCCAAGATTGGATCTATCTCTCTGGTTCTCTTCTGTTTCGCATCCCTATTTTCTGGCCTTTCGCCGTTTCTTAAATTACCGGAGATCTGTAACTCCGATTGGGCTGAAATTTTGAGGGAATTTTCTTCTAGATATTCTCTTTCTTGTGGCCAAATGATACCCAAACCGGCTTACGAGGTGGCCACAAGCCCTAGGGGCGCGCCCTATGAGCTTGTGGGGCATGTGGACCACCTCTCACACTGATTCTTCTTCCCCAAAAGTACATATATTCAAGAAAATAATCTCCGTGAAGTTTTATCGCGTTTGGACTTCGTTTGATATGGATATTATGCGAAACAAAAAACATGCAACAAACATGAACTAGCATTGGGCATTGGATCAATTACTCAAACCTCTATTTATCAATGATGATAGTTCTAACATTCTCTACTAGGATCTTACTCTAAATGGAAAATGTAATTCAAAGTCTACTTACAAAATATGTTTGCAGGATATCAATTTCCATCCAAGAAATACTCCTACTCAGATTTCTTTGCAGGTTAAAGACCTTCTAAAGCAAGTTTGGAAGCAGAAATTGATGGCACCCTGAGTCCAAATAAACTTTGCTTGGAGGCTTTTGCGGAAAGCTCTTCCCATAGGTTTGAGGGTTGGACAATTTTCAGTTCATATCTACAAATCATGTTGTCAATGCGGTAAGTCTGAGGATGAAATGCATCTCTTCTTTCTTTGCGATTTTGCTAAAGAGTCTTGGTTTGCTCACCCATGGTATATTAAAACTGATCTTCTGGTTCAAAATCAATCCTCTATGCAAAGTTTTCTTAGCCTGCTTAATATGAATCATCCCAATGCATCTATTCCTAACATTTTAAATTTTATGTGGTGCTGGCGGAAAGTGAGAAATTATTGCCTCTTTAATAGGTGAACCTCTTCTCCACATCATATTCATATGGATGCTAATGCTTTGACTAACTAGAGAAGTTCTATGCTAATTTTCTCTGATCAAAAGCAGGCTAATATTCAAAACCAGTCTCCAAATTCTAGAAATGAAATACCTTCTCAAGGCCATACTCTTAGGACGGATATTCTTATTGCAGGAGTTAAAGTTTTCCCTGATGCAGCTTTTAAATGTACAAAAATTCCAGGCCTTACTCGTGGAGCAGCTGCTACTCGTATTGGAGTTTTTCTCAATTTTTTGCAGGATCAAAAAGAGGTGAATGTGCGGATTCAAGCCTCTGCTCCAGTCACCACCTCATATGTTCAAGACGAGGCTTTTGCCCTTCTCCTTGCTGCCCAGGTCGCTCGTCGTCTTAGGATCTATTGTCCTACATTTCTAACTAATTGCCTCTCTTTGGCAAAAGCACCGGCGGATAGAAGTATTACAACTGTTTCTACTCCCTAGACTATTAGAAATGTTCTGGCTGAGTTCTTCTGCTATACACATGATCTTCACTCGCAGGTGTTGAACATATCCAGAGAGAAAAATGGCATAGCTGATAATGTTGCTCACTAGGATCTTAGGAGTGTCCCAGAACCTAACATTTGTGGTTTTGCTTCAGCTCACAGGAATATAACCTGCCCTGTAGTTTCTCTTCTCTCTATCTTTAGTTTTCGGGGCTATGTTCTTCATGTTGTAAGATGCTACTGAATTGAAATTGCAGGTCTTGGATTTACTCTGACACCTTGTAGAAGAACACTAAGGCTCGAGGAAGATCACACTTGCACCATGCATGACTTGAATCTTTTGTTTGTTTGGTGGACGGCGCATCGACTAATAGCATCATGACACAAGTCTTCGTACCGCAGGCCCATCCCCTCTTCTGGTTTGCGCCGGGTGTTGCAAATCTCCTTATTTTGCAGGAAGTCATGATTTACACATGCAATTTGACATCATCCATAACTTCTAGGCTTCTGAAAATTGATGGATGATCAGCGACAATCTTAGTCTATTATTCAGCTATGCCATGGAGATTTCTACAACAATATTTCACATATTCAAACATATTTTACGCGTAGCCTGCTATTGTGCTCATCAGGTTCTCACTTCCATTGTGGAACCTGTCTTTATGGGTTTCAATCAAGCTCATAGGCAATTTAGATGTCCTTCTCACAACATTTGTTACCACTTGATTGCCCAGGAGTTGTAATCTATACTATATTGTGTACTTGAGCTTGGTTCATTGAGCGCCTCTCTTTGTTAAAAAAAAATTCTTAGGCGGACGAAGGTAGGGGATGAATGCACAGGAGAGGGAAAATGATTGAGTGTGCGTGCCCTCGCCCAGATAAGAGCAAGTACAATAGTAGGCTTATAGCCTTGTCTCTGTGGAGGAGAGAGATGTGAACAAGTAAGGGGAGTGGGCTCTCATGCAAGAGCCTAGCTATATGCGTATTTCTAGGTAAATGCAATAAGTGTGAAGAAACAGATAGAGAGAAGATAGAAGAAAGTACTAATGCAATAGCTAACCTTGTAGTTCACATTATTGTATGAGTGTATATAGATGATGGCTATAGATGACATGGCGGTTTCTAAAAGCCATCAACTGGCTATACTATTAGACGGCTGCTACAAATCTACCGGACGATTTCTCAGAGAAATCATACGCCTAGCCTGCCGTTGGATTCCAAACTTGTAACCGTCCGATCTACCCTGCATCATCTCGTCCTTCCTCACGTCCGTGCACCCCATCATAGCACAGCAGCGCCCTGATCACCACTTGCAGCCACAAAACAGCAGCGCCCCTGACCTCTTCCCTTCCCGCAAAGGCATATGCGCGGGACGGTGTTGACTGTAGCATAAGCACTCTCCAGCGACTATCTCGGCGAGCTGCATCGCAGCACTTCGCTGGTGCGGCCACCCATGCTTTGCCAACGACTAATTCACAACCGGCTACTTGTAGCATGAGCGATCTCTCCGGCAAGCTACAAGGCAGCACTCCATGGCAGCGTCGACAACCCCCAGCGAAGCTTCATGGTAGCACGGCAAAGCTTGATCGCATCACCGAAGAACTCCCGGGTGCTGCTTCATTGTAGCTCCATGGCAGCACGGCACAATGCGACAAAGCTTCATCGGAGCACCGACGAGCCCCAGCAATGCTTCATTGTAGCTCCATGACGACACCGCATGGAGTGGCAAAGCTCCATTGCAGCACCGACGGCCCTCGACGATGCTCCATTGCAGTTACATGGCGGCACCGTGCGGCGAGGCAAAAGCTTCATCATAGCGACGACGGCCCCCGGCGAAGCTCCATTGCAACTCCACTGTCGATGCATTGTAGCATCCACTGCCGATGAATTTGTTTTGGTGAATACGCTTAGCAGCGTATCATTTCATTGATAGGTAGAAAAGGTGTTTAAAGGTTACAGTTTGCCCCCACGCAGACGTGGACAAATTGGCATCTGGGAGGTTACAAGGTCGAGCAGTAGGAAGGAGGATGCTCAGCCTCAAGACACAAACTTCATGTTACAGGGATGATCACGGCTAGTCCCTTTGCGCCCGCCTTAGCCCAAAGGTGGGCGTCGTCTTTGATCGAGAGTACTAGGTCATCGGTAGAGGGCGCCGACCCTCGAATATGACCGCATTGCGGTGCTTCCAAATGGCCTAGGCGGTCAGCGCCACAATGGAGTTGAGGCCCTTCCGTAGATAGCTCGGAGATTCTTCGATGGCCATGGACCACCACGCGAAGAAGATAGTCGCGCTGTCCATCGGTGGTGTAGTGAGCCGGCACCATGATAGAATTTCGTGCCAGGTGATCCTAGAGAAAATACATCCATAGAGTAGATGGCCAATGGACTCAGTCTCCTGCGAGCATAGGATGCAAGCCGTGTCCTGAGTAAAGCTGTGGCGTGCCCGGCGCTCCGCCGTCCAGCACCTGCCGAGGGATGCAAGCCAGAGGAAGATCTTGTTGTTCATCGGCGCCCAATTCTTCCATAGGAGACGCCAACATGGGGATAATGTGGAACCGTGAAAGAGAGCCCTATAGCACGAGCTAGCCGAGTAGACACTATAGGATCGAAAGTATGTCTAGAGGGGGCGTGATTAGACTACTTGACCAGATAAAAATCTAGCCTTTTCCCAATTTTAAGTCTTGGCAGATTTTAGCAACTTAACACAAGCCAAGCAATCAACCTACACATGCAAATCTAAGAATATAGCAGCGGAATCATTGCATATGAAGGTAAATGGAGGAGTTTGGAGGGGAAAACGCAATGTAGACACGGAGATTTTTGGTGTGGTTCCAATAGGTGGTGCTACCGTACATCCACGTTGATGGAGACTTCAACCCACGAATGGTAATGGTTGCGTGAGTACACGGAGGGCTCCACCCACGAAGGGTCCACGAAGAAGCAACCTTGTCTATCCCACCATGGCCATCGCCCACGAAGGACTTGCCTCACTTGGGTAGATCTTCACGAAGTAGGCGATCTCCTTGCCCTTACAAACTCGTTGGTTCAACTCCACAATCTTGACGGAGGCTCCCAAGTGACACCTAACCAATCTAGGAGACACCACTCTCCAAAAGGTAATAGATGGTGTGTTGATGATGAAATCCTTGCTCTTGTGCTTCAAATGATAGTCTCCCCAACACTCAACTCTCTCACACAGATTTGGATTTGGTGGAAAGATGATTTGAGTGGAAAGCAACTTGGGGAAGTCTAGAGATCAAGATTCTTGTGGTTGGATTGGAATATCTTGGTCTCAACACATGAGTAGGTGGTTCTCTCTCAGAAAATGAATGGTAGAAGTGTAGGCACGTTCTGATGGCTCTCTCCCTGAATGGAGGATGGGTGGAGGGGTATATATAGCCTCCACAAAAAATCTAACCGTTACACACAATTTACCAAAGTCGGTGGGACCGAATCATGAAACTCGGTCTGACCGATTAAGTTCAAAAGGTGAACGTTAGGATTTTTGGTGGGACCGACATGTCAACTCGGTGGGACCGATTTCATTAGGGTTAGGGCATAACATAATCTCGGTGAGACCGATCACATAAACTCGGTGAGACCGATTTCTGTAATAGGAAAACAGAGAGTTGGTCAGGCAAACTCGGTGGGACCGATCGCTCATTTCGGTGAGACCGAAACGTTACGAAAAGGAAACATAGAGTTTGCATTGCAAACTCGATGGGACCGATCGCTCATCTTGGTTAGACCGAAACATTACGAAGGGAAACGGAGAGTTTACAATCCCATCTCAGTAAGACCGAGATCCCTATCGATGAGACCGTACTGATTAGGGTCTCTGGCTATGGCTATGTCAAATGAACTTGGTGGCGCCGGATAGATCAAATCGCTGGGGACGAGTTTGACTTTTGGTTTGGGACAAATGTGGGTATGAGAAAGTGGTTGAGGGATTTTGGAGCATATCACTAAGCATTTTGAGCAAGCAAGTCATTAAGCAACACCTCATCCCCTTTTAATAGTATTGGCTTTTCCTATGGACTCAATGTGATCTTAGATCACTAAAATGAAAATGTAGAGTCTTGAGTTTTTTGCCAACATGTGTCCTTAGCATTTTGAGGGGTCCACATTCCTAGTCCATGCCACGCCAATCATTGAACTTCCTGAAATGATCATCTTGAAAGAGCATTAGTTCAGTTAGTTATATGTTGTTAGGAATTACCAAAACCACCCCGGGATAGTTGCACTTTCAATCTCCCCCTTTTTGGTAATTGATGACAACATATAGATCAAAGCTTCGACAAATGATAATAAAATTGAAATACATCATCACTTTGAGAAGTATGTGATAAGCAAGAGCTACCCCTTAATTTGTGCATTATTTAAAATTTGCTTTTGAATGCAAATGCACAATCGATTAGAATCATGGGTTACTCTTCCATGTCACGTACATCTTGGTGGAGCGTTAAAATGATAGAAAGTAAAAAATGCACTCATCACCAAGACAAAGTGAATGATCATATATGAGAAATAAATGATAGCATCATTCAAGCACAAGCATTAAGGTATGATATGATCAAACACATGATCAAACAAGTATCTGACACACACATAAAGTATCATCCAAGCAAGCACACAAATAAGTATCAACCAAGATAGCAAAAGAGATAGCAAAAAGAAGCAAGCTCTCTCTCTCGAAGCCTATGATCTATAAACTTTCTCCCCCTTTGGCAACAAGTTACCAAAAAGCTCGAAAATGCATAGTGCTATGCATCTCTCTAGGCTTGATCTTCGGGAGGAGGCATTGAGAGGACTCCTAGGACGAATGCATCGGTTGAAGTTGTTGGAGCTGGTGGAGCAGCAACTGGAGGTGCTACTGATGATGTGGCTGCAGGGGCTGATGTAGTAGCTCTTGTGTCAGTCACTGGCACTGCAGTAGATCTCTGACCCCTTGGCACTCTCTAAAAGGAATCTGTGGTAGCCTGCCCTTTCCTCTCCTCAGCTTCTTCCTGGAGCTGCTCAACAGCTGTCTGCATCCTTGTCACCTTCAAGTCAAGATCATAGAACTTTGTTTCAATGATCCTCTCCAGGCTTTCTTGGTTCTAAGTCAGGGTGGCCAATCCTTTCTTGATCCTCAAGGTTGCTTGAATAAGATATCCAAGTTGGTCTTGCTTAGACTTGAGAAACACTTGAGAAGCCTCTTCAGCACTTGGCATCTTGGCTGCTTTCTCCCTCTTCTCTTGAGCCTGTACAGAAGTAGGATCTTCAGCATCCATGACAACTGTGTTATCCTCAAAATCAGGCCTCAAGGGAAGATGTTCCTTCTCCAATAAGTATGTGCATGTGCCCATCTTGGAGTTGATGAGCATCTGGATGTGTGGAGCATACCCACATGATCTCTTATGATCTGCAGCCGTCCTCTTGATTGTCTCAACAATCAGACTCATTACTTTGAACTTTTGGGGCACATCAAACAACTGCAGCAAGTTTATGGAATGGTATCTGATCATCCTATGATCGCCTGACTTGGGCAAAAAGGTACGCCTCAAGATAGTGTTGATGGTGGTCAGACCATACAACAGATAGTATACCGAGCCCATCTTGTCAGTTTCCAAGGCTTTGTCAGGAATCTCCTTATACATGTTAGCCATGGAGTTGTGATCCTTCTTCTTATTGGCATAGACATCTATGTCATCCTCATGCTCTGCAGGGGCATTGATCAGTTTGGCCCATTCAGCAACTGTTGATTGGTACCTAGTACCTTCAGACATCCAGACAATTCTACCATCAGGATAGAAATGTGTTGTGGAGTAGAATTGCATAATGAGTTCATCATTCCACTTGGTGAGTTTCTGACCCACAAAAGCATCTACTCCACACAGCCTGAAGCTCTCATGCACTCCTGGGAAGTGGTCTTCATTGTTGTCAATATACTTCCAGTCCCCACTTCATATCACAGACAATAGGCTTCTTATCTAGCAGAATAGTCTCATGGAAGTCCTGCTGCTCCTTGGGTGAAACCTATAATCCACAGCATTCCTTCTCCTCACAGCATATGGATCTGACTCTCTCCATTATCTGGGACCTGCATCTTTTCTAATTTTCATATTTTCTGCCACTAGATGGTTGTCATCATGGTTAGGGATCTTGGGCTTTAGCTTCCTAAGCACTTGGGCTTCAGCATCTTCTTCTTCTTCTTCAATCTCAGTCTCAGGCACTGGGGCCTTGTTCTTCTCAGCAGTTGGTATATTCCTTGTGCTCCTATTTAGTGCAGTCTTGGGAGCTGGAGCAGAAGCTTTGGGGGATGTCTTGGGCTTAGAAGGGGCAGCCCCAGACTTGATGGGATCCCCCATCAGCTTTTGAGCTTTAGGTGCTGTTGCAGCATCCTCTTCCTCTTCCTATTATCCTCAGTTGGATCTCTCATCATAGAGGATCTCCCAATGAATCTGGCCATGGTATTCTTGACCCTTTCTTTCCTCTTCTTGCCTTCACCAGCCTCTTTTGGTTCAAGAGTAAACTCAATTGTTTCCTGTGTTGAGGCTCTGGCTTTAGACATGGGCACTCTTTTTGCAGGAGCCTTCTTATGCATACCAGGCGTTGTAGATGCAGCTGTGCCAAACTCTTTCTTGACAACCTTCTTCTTGGAGCTGACCTCCTTCTCGGCAGCTACATAGTCTTCATCTTCAGACTCTGAATTTCTCTTCCTTCTCTGCCTAGTAGCAGCCTTAGGCAGGTTGCTAGGAGTACTTCTGCTGCCTTCATCATAACTGCCAGAGGGACTAGTGCCCTCACTCAGATTCACTTGCTCTTCTGACCTATTCTGGCTATCACTCTGATTAGACATTCTGGCACTGCAAACTGACAGCTGACCCTTTGAATAGTTGTAGATGAGATAGAGTGGATGAGCATCACAAAGTGCAGAGATTTTGCAAAACAGATGAGTCAAAAACTTAGTTTTAGTTTTCCACAAAAAGCATTTCGGAGCTACCGATTTGTTAAACTCGGTGACACTGAAACAACTTTTGGAGTCTAAACTAGTGAAATCGGTCAGACCGAGACATAGTTCGGTGACTCCGAGATTGCTAGGGTTTCACTGAGAGTTGAACTCGGTCACACCGATTTGCATGTTTCGGTCAGACCAAAAGTTACAAGTGCAATGGCCTAAGCCAAATCGGTGAGACCGATTTCCACAACTCGGTCGGTCTGAGATGAGTTCGACGGAAACCTAACCCTAAATTTTCGAATCAAATCTAATCTAAAGGAGGTTTTCGCTGGACAGGATGATCTCATACCTGGTAAGAAACATGGCATTTGCTTTGTGCTAAGAATCGGAGGAAGGAATTGCACAAAGATTCGAACTCATACCCTAGTTCGGTTACGAGCTTGCTACGGCGGCAACGGCGGTGTAGAATTCGGCTGACGGCGACGGAGACCAGCGGCGGGAGGTCGCTGGTGACGAGAGGGCGATCTGGAGACCCGAGACGGTAGAGCAGGACACGCACGGGCGAAAGGGTTTTAGAGAAATTTCCAAAATTTGACCTGTCGGTATATATATCCTGACCCTATCGGTGTGACCGAGTGGAACAACTCGGTGGCACCAAGATGCAGAATCGCAAGCGGTTACTACAACTCGATGTGACCGATAGGTTCTAATCGGTTGCACCGAGATTGAAAACCTAGATCAACTCAGTGAACTCGGTCAGACCAAAAAGGATGAATTGGTCAGACCGAAATGCATAGAGAGGTTTTGGAAGTTTAAGTCTATGACGAATTGGTGACTCCAAGTGCTCCTCACACAGAGGGTTCGAATCCGACTTGATCAAACTTTGTGATGTAGCATGAATAGAGTTTGAGATGAAAAAAGCATAGGTAGCTAGAGGAAGTTCTTAGGCATTCTTGTCCATCCATTTGGCAAAAGAAAAAGAGCCAAACAATCAAAGCAACAAATGGATGTCCTCGAATGAGAAAAGTATACAATCAACATGCTCACACAATAAAATGGCAAATCAAATATGTGACAAAGCATGCACAAACATTCTAGCATCTATCAAGCAATTGGCGATGACTAGGTCATCTATATATGAGTATATTGACTTCGGAGTCAAATGAGAACATTTGATCATAGGTCATACTCATCGTTTAAGCACGAGTGGGGCTACCACTTTTACATAAAGCATTGTTGTGTTCACACCATTAGAGTTGCTTAGCTCAATACATAGAGTAAAGTTCCCCCTAGATGTGATATCCCCCCTAAGAGGGATGAACTAACCTTGGGTTTTGTCGGTGATGACTTCATGTAGATGTTGAAGATGTGGATGCTCAATGTTGATGTAGATCATTTGGAGCAATCCATTGGAGTGAGTTGCACTTTCAATAACTACATGGGTTAGTCCCACAAGAAACAAACAAGGATATCCATAAACATAGAGTGAAGTTCACACAAGATGATGTCCATGGAAGCGTTAGGTTACCTTGTCCCTTGTCTTACCAACAAGAGGGTTTGTGACTCCTTGAACTAGTGCAAGATGTGGAAGTTGTTTGCACTTGTTCTCGCCAAAATGATATGAGTGAAGTATTTTGGCAGAGTCACCCTCAAGAACTCTCTAGTTCTTCTTCTTCGGGATCCACATCAACTTGATGGGAATCCTTGGAGTTGTAGTCGTACTCGATGAAGTAGAACTTGATGTAGTCTTGGGAACCCACTTGACCAAGGCCTTGGGAGCTTCTTCAAATGCATGTATCTCCTCTTGAAGCTTGTCCTTACCTTTTTGCTTGTGGTCTTGTGGTGGAAGATCATCTTGATCTTGTGTCCCCTTGAAAGAAGTAGGATCATACTTCTCTTGTTGAGGAACAAGCTTCGTCTTGGGGTATTGATCTTCTTCCCATTCAACTCCATTGGCATTGAACTTTCGTTCAAAACCAACACCTTGATTCTTCCAGTGCCTTCCTTGCTTGCGTACAATTTCCTCAAATTGCTTACTTCCGGCAAGGCTCTTGTAAACACCTTTCTCTATAATTCCCTTCAATAAGCTATTTTCTTGCTCAAGTGTAACTTGGCTAAGAGAATCATTAGTGGAATCAAGAGAACTACTAGAAGCAACAATATTGGATTTAACATGATCATTGTTACTACTAGAAGAAGAATCTTTCTTACTCTTGTTGCTAGATTTTACTTGTGGCATGTAAGTAGACAAGAGTAAATGCTTGGCAATGTAAGCAGAACTTTTCTTATGAAGATCATCATTGATTTCTTTTAAGAACCCATGCTCTTGCTCGAGGATGAGCTTTTCAAAGCGTAGCTTCTCATGAGTCTTCAAATGCTCTCGATGATCTTCCAAGGTAGTTTCATGAGCTAACTTAAGAGTGTTTAGTTCTTTAGTTAGACGCTCAATCTCCTTCTTATCATTGTCATTCGTTTTATCTTGATTAGCATGATTAATAGCAAGTTCATCATAGTTTTCATCACTAGAGTTGCCAACAAGTAAATCATCATCACCTAGCAAATCATCTTCATCACTATTGAAATCAACATACTCGGGGTGTGATACCTTTGGGCCTTTAGCCATGAAGCATCTTCCAATTCCTTCATTTGGTGAGTCAAATATGTCATAGGAGTTGGTCGACACAAGTGCTAACCGGCAACACCTTCATCTTAAGTATATTCGGAGTCGGAGTGATAAATTCTCTCAGAGTGATGGTCTGAGTCGGAGCCGGATACCCATTCACCAACGTGAGCTTGATGTCTTCGTTTTGTGTAGCTCCTTGATGACTTGTCCTTCCTTTCCGAATCCTTGCTTCTGCGAGAGGTTCTTCGTTCATAATGATCATCTCTACTCCTTCTCTCTCTTGGAGGTGATTCTTCTCTTCTACTTCTCCTTTTAGGTGAGTATTCTCTTCTTTTGTAGGGAGCCGTACACTCATTTGAGTAGTGTCCGGGTCTTCCACAATTGTAGCAATTACGCTCACGACTAGAAGATCTTTTGTCATTGTAGGACCTTGACTTGGAACTTCTTTCGTTGCTTCTACTCTTGTAGAACTTGTTGAAATTCTTCACCATTAGGCTCAATTCCTCATTGAAGGCTTGTTTCTCACTTGATGATGTAGGAGCATCACATGAGGCTTTGTAAGCACCACTAGACTTATTGTGAAGCTCGTCTTTATCCTTGAGTGACATCTCATGAGCAACAATTCTTCCAATGACTTCCGTTGACTTGAGATCTTTGTAATTGCATTTGGATCAATGTGCACACGGTATCATATTTTCCATCCAAGGCTCTTAGGATCTTCTTGATGATGAATCTGTCGGTCATCTCTTCACTTCCTAAGCCCGCAATCTCATTTGTGATGAGAGCAAGCCTAGAGTACATTTCAGCGACACCTTCACCATCCTTCATTTTGAACTTGTCAAGCTGACTTTGAAGCACATCCAATTTGGATTCCTTGATGGAGTCGGTACCTTCGTGCATATCAATCAAAGTATCCCAAATTTCCTTTGCATTCTCAAGACGACTGATTTTGTTGAATTCTTCGAGGAACAATCCGTTGAAGAGCATATCACAAGCTTGAGCATTGTATTGTAGCATCTTCAACTCTTCCCCCGGTAGCTTCACGATTCGATTCTCTCCCATCAAACAATTCACCTTGCAAGCCAATACACACAATAGCCCAAATGGCGCGTCATGTCCAAGAATATGCATTTTCATCTTATGCTTCCAACTAGCAAAATTAGTACCATCAAAGTAAGGACCTCTACGGTGGTAATTTCCCTCGCTAGACGCCATACTCTCCCAGGTTGTGAAACCAAGGCTATGATCACCAAAGCTATGGAAATCAAGGAAATGGAGACCAAATCTCTGATACCACTTGTAGGATCAAAAGTATGTCTAGAGGGGGGTGATTAGACTACTTGACCAAATAAAAATCTAGTCTTTTCCCAATTTTAAGTCTTGGCAGATTTTAGCAACTTAACACAAGTCAAGCAATCAACCTACACATGCAAATCTAAGAGTATAGCAGCGGAATGTAAATCATTGCATATGAAGGTAAAAGGAGGAGTTTGGAGGGAGCAAACGCAATGTAGGCACGGAGATTTTTCGCGTGGTTCCGATAGGTGGTGCTATTGTACACCCACGTTGATGGAGACTTCAACCCACGAAGGGTGACGGTTGCGCGAGTCCACGGAGGGCTCCACCCACGAACGGTCCATGAAGAAGCAACCTTGTATATCCCACCATGGCCATCGCCCACGAAGGACTTGCCTCAATTGGGTAGATCTTCACGAAGTAGGCGATCTCCTTGCCCTTACAAACTCCTTGGTTCAACTCCACAATCTTGACGGAGGCTCCCAAGTGACACCTAACCAATCTAGGAGACACCACTCTCCAAAAGGTAATAGATGGTGTGTTGATGATGAACTCCTTGCTCTTGTTCTTCAAATGATAGTCTCCCCAACACTCAACTCTCTCACACAGATTTGGATTTGGTGCAAAGATGATTTGAGTGGAAAGCAACTTGGGGAAGGCTCGAGATCAAGATTCTTGTGGTTGGATTGGAATATCTTGGTCTCAACACATGAGTAGGTGGTTCTATCTTAGAAAATGAATGGTAGAAGTGTAGGCACGTTCTGATGGCTCTCTCCCCGAATGGAGGGCGGGTGGAGGGGTATATATAGCCTCCACAGAAAATCTAACCGTTACACACAATTTACCAAACTCGGTGGGACCGAATCATGAAACTCGGTCTAACCGATTTAGTTCAAAATGTGAACGTTAGGATTTTCGGTGGGACCGACATGTCAACTCGGTGGGACCGACTTCATTAGGGTTAGGGCATAACGTAATGTTGGTCAGACCGATCACATAAACTAGGTGAGACCGATTTCTGTAATAGGCAAACAGAGAGTTGGTCAGGCAAATTCGGTGGGACCGATCGCTCATTTCGGTGAGACCGAAACGTTACGAAAAGGAAACACAGAGTTTGCATTGCGAACTCGGTTAGACCAAAACGTTATGAAGGGAAATAGAGAGTTTGCAATCCCATCTTGGTGAGGCCGAGATCCCTATCGGTGAGACCAAACTGATTAGGGTTTCTGGCTATGGCTATGTCAAATGAACTCGGTGGCGCCGGATAGATCAAATCGGTGGGGCCGAGTTTGACTTTTGGTTTGGGACATATGTGGATATGATAAAGTGGTTGAGGGGTTTTGGAGCATATCACTAAGCATTTTGAGCAATCAAGCCATTAAGGAACACCTCATCTCCTTTTTTTGACCATGAAGACTGAAGGGCTTACACCCCACAACATTTTATTAATAAAGAGAAGAGCACAAATACAAAGATCCTCAATGTGAGGAGAAGAAAATAAAGAAAGTAAACTAAAGAAAACTATACAAAAGGGAGAGGGCGGGGCTATACCTAAAAAAGAGTACAAAACTAAAAATACAAGAGTCCTCCTCAAGGAGGTAGGAAATCAATCCATCTAAGCAGGGCATCACTATATCTTTTTTTGATCCGGTGGGAGAGGAGTGTAACATCATGTATGAAACCATTTCTCCATGCCCTAAAAGAAGGCCTGATATGCCTGAATGCCCTGTCATTCCTGACTTTCCAAACATTCCACCAAGCAAGAAAGACCACTTCTGCAAAGAAAGGTTTATTGAAATCCTTTCTCACATGCATAGCAATTTCAACCATGTCATTAGAATCCTTCCAAACAATCTGCAAATAGTTCCACACACATACAATTGCATTGGAAAAAGAGGTGGTTTCTGTCCTCCAGTGTCCCAGTTGGACAAAGTACACACTCAGGCCCATCATTAATCCTCCAGTGTCTACGTTGGATCATATCTTTGGTGTTAACTCTGTCCATTATGACCAGCCAGGCAAACATTTTGATCGACATGGTACAGCAGCTCTTCCAGACCCACTTCAAAATGGGATTTGCCATAACCGGCTGATACACAAAGTCATGAAACTTTTTAGAAGAATAGTTTGCCTGCTTACCATGCCTCCAAACCCAAGCATCAGGGCAACTGTTGTCCAACTGACAAGATTCCATCAAAGAAGAAAGTTGATGAAACTCTTGGAAAGCTAGTTCAGACAGAGGTAAATAAAACAGCTCTTGAAAATTGTTAGTTTGAAAAACTTTCATGACAGAAAGATTTTTGTGGAGACAAAAGGAATAGAGCTTGGGAAATCTTTCCTGAAGAGGGGTGCAAGTATTTCCAATCTGCCAATGATCTGACCAAAACAGCACAGTGTCTCCTCTGTGAACAGTGACAGAGGTAACAACCCTAAACTTATCCATTATCTTGCAGATATCTCTCCACCAGAAAGAACCACAAAGTGTTGTGTCATGGGGAACTCTTTGGTAATAATAAGAGTCCCAAACCAGGTGCACCCATGGCACATCCTCCCTGTCGTAGAATTTATTGAGATGCTTTAGGATCAGTGCATCATTTTGTAAACCCAGGTTTAGGATTCCCAAACCTCCCTTGGATTTAGGTCTACAAACAAGGGCCCAGGCAGCCAGGGAATGGCCCTTCTCCTGACCATACTTTCTCCATAAACACTGTCTCTAAATTCTTTCCAACTGCTTCAGAATGCCCTGAGGGATTGGCAGGCTGCAAAGGAAGTAGATAGGCAGGGAAGAAATAACTGAGTTAACCATTTGTAGTCTGCTCCCTTGAGGCAAAAACCAAGAGCTAGATGTGAGCCTTCTCTCCATGCAATCTACCGGAGGTAAAAGGTCAATAATTTTAGGCCTAGTAGACCCCACTGGAAACCCCAAATATGTGAAGGCATTGAGCCTAACTGACATCCAAAAAGAGCAGCAAGACAAGTAGCATCTGCATCATTCACATTAATAGGATACATTGGAGATTTATGAAACTTGACTTGTAGACCAGTTGCCTTTGAGAATGAGCAGAGCACTGATTTGAGGGTCTCCAACTGAGACCTTTGAGCATTTATGAAGAGCAATGTGTCATCAGCATACTGAACCACTAGGAAATCAGGGTCATGGGTGAGCAGTGGCAAACTTAAAAATCCCTGATGCAACCTATCATTTATCAATGTCTGCAAAAGATCTGCAGCAATTACAAACAGTAAAGGAGAAATAGGGTCTCCTTGCTTAACCCCACACTTGAATTTAAAATGATTGCCAGGTACACCATTAAGCAGTACTGAAGAAGTTCCAGAAGATAACAACTGCTTGATCCATGTAATCCATGTATTATCAAACCCTTTTGCCAACAGGATTTTTAGAATAGACTCATGCTGAATGGAATCAAGAGCCTTTTCAAAATCCAGCTTTAGAAGGAGAATGGGCTTTTTAGACTAGTTGCATTGATGGATATACTCAAAAGTCCAAGCTAGGCAGTCATGTATTGTTCCAGATTTGATAAAACCATATTGATTTTTATGCACACATTTGGTGATCTCCTCCTGAAATCTGTTTGCAGCCAGCTTTGTGAGGAATTTAAGACCAACACTAGTGAGAGATATTGGTCTAAAATCACCCACAGTCTCAGGATTCTGCTTTTTTGGGATCAATGTAATGAAAGCATCATTGAGATTCTCCAAATGTGCAGATCCAGCATGGAACTCATATACCAGTCTGATGAAATCAGCAGAAATGATGGGCCAACACTTCTTTAGGAAGAGGCCATTGAATCCATTAGGTCCAAGAGCTTTATCAATGGGCATTTCCTTAATTACATGTTCAATTTCTTTGACCTCAAAGGGTTTTGTTAGCACTTCCAGAATATCTCGCTCCAGAGTTATTGGCAAAACTGTACCCATTCTTGCTTTAAAAGTATTTAAGAAAGCCTTGGCCATTTCCTCATGATCTGATGTCACAGAGCCATCAAAGAACAACAAACTAGCAATAGAATTCCTTCTATATCTCTCTGTAGCCATGGCCTAGAAAAACTTGGAATTTTCTTCTCCCACTTTGATATATCTGATGGTACATCTCTTTCTCCAATAAAGATACTGCAGGTGTAAAAGGTGTTCATGGTGGAGTTTTGTAATTCTCCTGAAGTTGGCCTCAGGCCTGGATAGAGGTCTCATGTCCTCAAGATTATCCAACCAAAGAATCACCCAGTTGCAATTTTCAATCAGCTTCTTGAGAGGAGACAAACCTTTCTGCCACTTCTTTAGAGAAAAACCCAAGGCCTTTAGTTTATCCACAATAATAGCTGAAATATGTGACTTGTTGGAGGGCCTCTCCCAAACCTCTTGCACACAATCCATAAAACCTGGTTGATGAATCCAATAGTTCTCAAACCTGAAAATACGAGCCTTTGGTATGGAAATGCTTATAGAAATCAGACAAGGCACATGATCAGACACTGTTTTTGCAAGAGGAGTCACTTGGGACATAGGATAAATGTTGATCCAACTAGCAGAGGTAAAAACCCAGTCAAGTTGCTCTAGAAGAGGCGTGTCTTGCATGTTTGACCAGGTAAATTTCCTGCCCAGAAGACACAGGTGACCTATGATTTCATTGAAAATGAACATGTCATTCACATCGCCACCCGGGAGATTTCTATTATCAAGTGATCTAATGAAATTGAAATCCCCCATTAAAATCCATTTCTGCTCCGGCTCAATCTCTAAATTATAAAGCTAGATAACAAAATCATCTCTCATTTGACCCTGACAAGGACCATAAATATTCACCAGAAACCACTGTTCATTGTTATGCACTGAGGTGAAGTGTATGATAATAGCATATGGTTTTACTTCCACCAAAGTACCCTGAAACGTGTCCGATCGCCATGCAGTTAAAAGACCAACTGAAGCACCCCTCGAGGGAGATTCAACAAATTGATCAAAACCAGAAGGACAGATGCTTTTTATAATGGCACGAGTGCAAATGGAGAGCTTTGTTCCCTGGAGACAAACCACAGCACATTGACTTTCAGTCACCTTTTCTCTGGCAGAACGCTGTCTAGCTTCAGAGTTTAGACCTCTGACATTCCAACAAAGGATTTTCCAACTATGCGTTGTCACACGATTCATTAGCAACCGAAGTAGAATAAACCAAAAGTAGCACAGCATACAATGCCATACATCCCAAAATATAACAGAGTTCACGAACGCAGTCTGCAGCAACCATAACCAGACCCAACGCGATAATAAAAGTATCAAATTTAACTGGCTCGCCAAGCCAAAACAAGCTAGCTAACATAATCATTTAACCCATGGAAGAAGTAGAGTCCTCCTTTGGATCAGCCATAAGCTTGTCCGTCGATAGAAGGGAGGGATCAATCTCTAGCTCTGCTCCGACCACATGCAAGACGTGAATCGGAGTGTGTGGAGGAGCATCATCTTGCTTGTCTTGGCGAGGAGCCTCTGCAGAAGTGGGCTGGGCCTTGTCGTCCATGGTCTTGGAGTGAGGACACTTCTTCGTGGGCTGAAGAGAGAGAGAGAGAGCTGCTCAACAACCACATGTTTGAAGCCATCCAGCTTTGCCGCGCTTCTGGTGCAACGCCTGAGTGACGTATCCACGATGGGTGCATGTACCTTCTTCCTTCCTCTCTGCTTTTTCTCCTTGACTATTTTCTCCACAGAAAAAACCACCGATGTGGAGGAGACATCACTAGAGTCAGCAGGCAGGGCTTCTTCAGAAGCAGAGTCAGAAACAACAGGCAGATCATCAAAACAGAGCTCTGGCTACTGGGCGTCTGGCCATCACCGTACGAGCAGGAACAGAGCTAGGCAAAGCAGCAACCAACAAGGACATCTTCTTAGACTCATCAAAAGCAATAGACCAGGAACACTTGGAGTATATGATTGAGATCATTGGCTTGAAGAAAATGGACCTTGGCACTTCTTTGACAGAAAAATCGAACATCAAATTCTGGAAAGACCTCTTCCAAATCATTTCCGGGGGAAGAGGTGGCCCTGCCACGATGCGTGCCATACCAATGAAGATCTCATGGTGCTGAATGACAGGTGGTTGATAGGGCACAATTGCCAATGGGTTCTCCATAGGTTGCTGCACCAGCTGAAGTTCTTGATCAGGCTGCAGAGGTTGATCTTCATGCTGCTGTAAATTAACATCCTGAACATGCTGCTCTACTGAAACTGATCCTTCCGGCTCGTCAATTACAATCGAGATCTGATCCTGTTCTGGAGCTGCGGGCTACGGGGGTTGTTCCCCCTCTGCATCATCGCCCCACAGAGCATTGCCCAAACCTTGGGCCACCTCATTGACAGGCGGAGGAGGATCCACAACAGGGGCATCGTTCCATCCCAGCATTGGGTAGGGAGGCAGCACAAAAGGCAGATTATCAAGATTGAGATTTCCAGGTAGCGGATGAGGATTCCCATCCAAAGGCATTGGGTCCTCATCGTTTGGCATTTGATCTGCAAAGTCCGCTCCCAAAACATAACATGCAGCAGTCCATGAAACTTGAGCGCCACCCCACTCAGCATAATCTCCAAAAACCACATACGCGAAACTAAAGGCGTATCGGGAAAACTTGCTTCAACCAATGTTCTGACAAGGTAAGGATCTTCACTGTCCCAAGAGATAACCTTTCCAAAGGTGCATACAGCTTGAGAGATGAATTCTGGAGTGCGGTAATCTAGGGGAATACCAATGAACATTAACCAGCCTTACGAAAACCATGAGTCCCCTTGAAGTCTTCCCCCTCATCATGTTTCATGAATCTAACAAATCAGTCATTGCCAAGGGGAAAAGGAGCATGATGGATCAAGGTGTATCTGACTGACTGATCTCTAACTTGGAACTGACCAACCCAATGAAACCACGGCTGAGCAGAGCGAACCAAAATTCCTTGATTTTGCATAAACTGAACCACCTCCTCGCGCACCGGACCGAGAGGCCCCTCCGGGGCAGGCATCACTTCAGCCACCATGTAATCCTCATGGCGGCGTGGTGGGCGTGCTGCAGGCATGAAGAAGGTGTGGGGAAGACGATGATCGCCGCTGTCGATGATGTGATGACCAGCTGGCACGAAGCACTGAGGATTGAGCTCGTAGTTTTCCATGGACGACGATGAAGCTTGCTTGGGGTTTTCTTTGGGCAAAGGGGAGGGATTGTGGTTGCGATGCAATGGGGGCGGCGGCGATGGGACTGGACGGTCTATCCCAATAACTCCGTCTCCCTTCCCATGACAAGCAGAGGATTCCATGAATAACGTATTTTGTTGCAGGGAAATTGGCCTCCAAACCAATCCATTGGAGCGCGCGAAATCATTACAGTCTCGCCTAGAGTGACCCGGACGAGAGCAAGCCGCACAGACCTCTCGCATTCCACAAGAAGATGACAGGTGGTCCCTCTGAGAGCAAACAATACATGTAACAATGCGGTCCACCATGTCATCGACCATGGCTTCAAACTGACACGCAGCCTCTTGCGAGGAAGGGATATCCTGGAAACTGGTCATTGGGCTTAGACTAGCAGAGTTGGCAGGCCCAATAGCAGCTTGGCATGGGCCGACAGACTGGTGGGCTTCCATTGGCAATGGGCCAGGATGCAAATTACCAATTTGAATAGGAGCCAATCCCGCCTCCGCGATCCGCGGCGCTGGATCCTCAGCATGCATGGTCGTCCGTTCCACAGAAACCGGATCACACACCGGAGCAAGGATCGTCGGCCGGCTCAACTCCGGCAATGGGGTTACCGTACCAAACACAATAGGTGGTCGAGCCACCGTCCAAAGCAAGTCATGTGGAGGGAACTGCCGAATGACAACACGCTCATGAGCAGGGAGATCATACCCTCCACCCGTGATCGTATCAATGCAATTTTGCGTCGCAGGGTATCTATAACCTTTGCAAGCAGAGTAACGCTCAAAAGTGGCAAAGGAGAGTTTCTGCCTCATAGAGCAAGTTGACTTTAGAGAGGATCTAACAGGAGGTTTATGCATGGCCAAAAGACCTAAAGATGATCGACGCTTTGTTGGACTAACTAGAATCCATTCTGCATCACACTCTTTCCTCCAGATCTTGAGCTCTCGAATCCAATTTGGCCCCCCATTACCCCATAGATGAAAGTAGCATTTGAACAGATCACAAGCAAAAGAACGAAGATCCATAATAATGAAACCAACTTTCTTGCAAGAAACTTGGAAAGAATAAACCTTATCCTTGATGTGATCCACATGAAGATCAATTGCCGAGCCCCCAATTGCAGCTTCTAAGGCCGCCACCACAGAATCCTCCGATAAACGGAAGGCATGACGGCTAAAAGAAACAACCAAAATAAATGGCCTTCTTCGCCCCAATGGATGAACCGTGTGACCAGTTGATTTGAAAACCTCATCAGAAAAAACCCTACCCTTGGAGAAATCCAAGCCAAGGGTAGATCCACCAGAAGAACCCATAGAAGATGGGTATTGCCTTGATCCAGAGGAGACGCCGAAAAGGATCACCAGATGAGATCCACAGATTAGTGGATGAGGAGGGAGATCGCCGGGGAGGAGGTCAGCGCCATGGTGGGAGGTGGGAGCGCCTTAGAGAGTTGGTGGGAGGTGGGAGCGCCGTGGTCACCTCATCCCCTTTTAATAGTATTGGCTTTTCCTATGGACTCAATGTGATCTTGCATCACTAAAATGAAAATGTAGAGTCTTGAGTTTTTTGCCAACATGTGTCCTTAGCATTTTGAGGGGTCCACATTCCTAGTCCCTGCCATGCCAATCACTGAACTTTCTGAAATGATCATCTTGATAGAGCATTAGTTCAATGAGCTATATGTTGTTAGGAATTACCAAAACCACCCAGGGATAGTTGCACTTTCAGACACCATTCGAGGTCCAGCGCCATATGATGCGCTCCGGCTTGAAGGTGAGGGTAGCACCATGCAGCTTGTGCCATAAGCCGACGTACTCGATCACCTCTTGCGGCCCGAGGGTGCCATGAATGTCGCCAATCCAGGTACGCAACGTGAGGCCCTCGCACACCGTCGTGCGGCGGCGCCGGCAACGTGGCATGAACCGGAAGAGGGAGGGGGCGAGCTCGGCGACCGATGGGCCTTCGAGCCAGTGGTTGGTCCAGAAGAAACAGGTCGTTCCATCACCTAGCTGCCAGGCAGTGGAGGCACGGAAGAACTGGGCAGTGACATCATCACTAGGGAGCTGTAGGTGGTGCCATGGGCGGGAGGGGTAAGTGGCCTTAAGCCAAAGCTAAAGGCAACGGAGTTAGATTTCGGTGCGGTGCAGGTCACGCACACCAAGGCCGCCAAGCTCGAGGGGGCGGCAGACGCGTGGTCAGCTAACCAAGCAGCTGCCCGTCTTGGCGTCCTTTCTGCCATGCCAAAGGAAGTCGCGGATAACACGCGTGATCTTCCTGAGAATCGTCGGGGTGATGGCAATGGCCATGAGTATATGCATGGCATGGCGGAGAGCACGTGCCGTACCAGGGCCAGCCGCTCGCCGCGGGGTAGGAGTGTCGCCTTCCAAGTTGCAAGATTCTGCACGAGTTTATCCACCAGAGGGAGCAAGGCAGAGGCGGGCGTTTTGCGAATGGATAGGGGAGGCCCAGGTAGACGATGGGAAACGAGGTGATCGCACAAGCCAGCGTGGAGGCCACGACCGTGGTTGCCTCGTCATCACACAGGATCGGTGTGGTAGAGCACTTCATGAAGTTGGTGTGGAGCCCGGAGGCCTCCAAAGATCCGGAGCAGCTCCCGAGTGGTGGCGAGCTCGCTAGTGGTCAGATGGCAGAATATCATGACGTCGTCGGCAAAGAGCGAGATGCTTGGGGCCGCGTGTCGAGCGGTAAGTTGATGCAGCATGCCAGCACTGAGCGCGTGCTGCAGCAGGGAGTTGAGAGTGTCGATCACAATGGCGAAGAGGAGGGGGAGACGGGATCACCTTGTCGAAGGCCACACGCGTGATCAACCGGCGGGCCAAGGTTCCCATTGATGAGGACTCGCGTGGACGCCGTGGAGACGAGGATGCAAATCCACTCACACCAGCGTCGCCCAAAGTCGAGGTGACGGAGGGCATGGAGGAGGAAGGGCCAAGAGACTGTGTCGAACGCCTTGGCAATGTCCAGCTTGAGCATGATTCTGGGGCCTTGAGGTTGTGCAATAAGCGCGTCGTTTGCTGGACTGGAAGAAAGTTGTCGTGCACGCTGCGCCCGGCGATGAAAGCACTTTGGTTGACGGAGACGATCTGTCCCATCCGAGGCGCCAAGCGGAGAGAGATGACTTTTGCGAAGAGCTTGGCCACGAGAGTCTATAGTGGGAGAGTGTAGACGCGTCCGGCTTCTTGGGAAGCAGGGTGAGCAGGGCTTCATTGAGCTTGTGGAATCCTCGGCCAGTCATGCCATACCGCCGACGAATAACCCTTGCGGTTGCAGAGCCGGTCGCCGATTTGGAGCATCATGAGCATGCGTTAAGATGATGATGCGTCGGTGTGTTTGAGGCTGCAGAGGAGAGAAGCGAGAGGAAGTGAGAGAAGAAACTTGCAGCAGTAGCGGTGCGATGGTGGCTTCCTTGCAGCAACAGGGTGCGGCGAGTGGCGGCTCCAATAGTTGTCGGCCAGCCTGCAAGGGAGAGGCGAGAGAAAAACAACGGGATATGAGAGAAGCAGAGGTAGGAGACAAAGAAGTGAAGAGAACGAGTGGCTCTCCGTGACCGGTTGAAGATAAGGGAGAAAGTGATTCTAAGAAAGAAGACAAGGAAGAGTGTGATAGATGGTGCATGGCCTAATGGACGCATGGCGCTTGAGCCACGTGGTTGATTTCTTCAGAAATCAGTCGGATGTTTTTAACACTTTTCTACTCTCCATTTCAAAATAGATGACTCAATTTTATATTAACTTTATACTTAAAATTAAGTTAGTACAAAGTTGAGTCGTCTATTTTAACACGAAGGGAGCATATTATTACCCATGCTCTAAGTGAAAAGCAAAAGCGGTGGTGGCTCTGTACTGGAGGCGTGGCGCGCATTGGAGGAGGTTTACACCGCGCTGTAATCAGCCGGATGTTTTTAAACATTTAGAAAACAAATTCCACCAAGCTGAACAAGGCGAACACTAAAGGTTAAATAACATCTAGCATGGAAATCTTGAGATCATCCAGGAAGTCAACAAATGCTGCCGCTGAGGACCCACCGGTCTCCAGCGCATCGGCTGCAATCACTTTCGCTATCGCCATCCTCTCCCTGATCTGCTTCCCATGCTCGGACTCCATGACCAGCCTCACTTTCGCCTCTACCTCCCTAGATTTCACGGTCGCCTCGTCGTAGCCGTCCATGGCCACCCCAAGCTTCATGTCCTCCACCACCAACACCTTGTTCATCCCCTGCTCCGCGTACATGGGCCAGCACAGCATCGGCACCCCGGCGACAACAGCCTCAAGCGTCGAGTTCCATCCGCAGTGCGTCACGAACGCGCCGGTCGCCGGGTGCCGGAGCACCTCCACTTGCGGCGCCCAGGAAGAAACCACCATCCCGCGTCCCCTCGTCCTGTCCAAGAATCCCTCCGGCAGCAGCGGCTCCACCGCCGCCTCGGCCCGTCCCTCGAACCGCTTCGTTGCGTCGGCGTCCGGCGCAACGGGTGCTCGCACGGCCCATAAGAAGGCGTGCCCGCTCTTCTCCAGTCCCACGGCGATCTCCTTTAACTGCTCTGCGGGCACCGAGCTCGCGCTCCCGAAGCAGAGGAATACCACGCTCCGCGCTGGCTGCTTGTCTAGCCATCTCAGGCATTCGTGCTTCACGGTGCTTCCCCGCTCCTCGCCGACCAATGGACCGACGCAGAACAGTTTCGGTACTGACTCGCCGGGACGGGGAGTCCCGTCTTTTATCGCCTTGACGGCGCGGGGCTCCAGCCACTTGAACGTGTTCGACAGAATGCCCTTAGATCTTGGCACCTGCTCCATAAGGCTAAGGATTGTCTTGTACTGGCTGTCGCCGCGGTCGAGCAGCACTTCCGGCAAGTCGGACGCCGGAATTGGGTGGACTCCGGGGAAGTGCAGCAGGGAGCGCCCCATGTCCCGGAAGGAGACAGTGGAGCGCATGACGTTGATGTGCAGGTAGGCAGCAAGGACCGACGCAGCGGAGGTGAAGAAACGGTAGGCCGGGACGCCGAGCTCTGCGGCGGCATCAAACCCGTAGGCGCAGAAGAAGTCGGTGACTAGAGCCTTGACGGACGGGAGGGACCTCAGGAAGGCGAGGAGGGCGGAGTTGGTGGCGCGGAGGTCAGCGACAAGGGCGATGAATGGATCGGCATCGGGGTCAGCCGTCTGGGCGGAACGGGTCGCTGACGGCGGTAGTAGGTGGAAGGAGACGGAAGGATAGGATGCGGCGAGGCCGGCAATGGTCTCAGAGGACTTGCCTGTAGACGGGACGTCGGCGACGGCGACGGTGACAGGAACGCCATGTGCGGTGAGATGGTGGGCGAACTGTGTCATGGGATGGAGGTGGCCCCTGACCATCCATGTGTAAAGCACGACGGTGCTCTGCATATTTGCTTCTGTGTTTCAGTGGCAGTGTTCTGAACTCTGAAGGAGAGAAGCTGGCAATCGATCGGGTGTGTTATATATACGGGCGATGTTTCGTAGCCGCCTGCGACTACCAGCATATTTGAGTCTGCGGTCATGGTAGATTGATACGTTGTTTGATTTAGTTTGGTTTCGCATGCAACCAGTAATGCTGGCAATGGTTTCAGCTGTAAAGTTAGCATATTTATATTTACTTATTTTAAAAAAGTAAAGGAGTCTGCGGTCGTGATGGTAGATTGATATGTTTTTGGTTAACTATTAATGTCGGCAATGGTTTTAGAGGACTTGCCTGAAGGAGACTTGAGAGTTTCGCCTCCACAGTTTTATTTCTTTGATTTTTAATCGCCGCGCGATCCCATCCCACTGGTTTATTTTCTCTCTCATTAAAGAACCAAATCCCATCAAAGGGAAAGATCTTATTTCGTGCTTACTTTGTAAGGTGGTAATTCAATTCAATCAAGTAAATAATAGGTAATTAAAAATTCAGAAATCACAGCATATATATGAGATGACCTACCCAAAAAACATAAATAAGACTTTTTTATAACATTTCAAAACAAAATAAGATACTTCTCAATGTGCTGCCATTTATTGATATCGCTATCTCTACTATTAAATGACAATCACAACTTTTCTAATACAACAAAAACCACATATCTTTTTTCTTATCTTACCAAATAATATACACATTTTCTCATCCTACCAAACCACATGTATATATCTCTACTCCTAAAGGGGGAGTTGGTAGCCTGGTATAGTATATTTTTGTTTCACCTCTCACTACCCCATCCCATTGGTTTTTTCTCTTTCACATTAAAAAACCAAATCTCATTATGGAGATCTTGTATCGTGCTTGTTTAGGCAGGTGCTAATTCAATTCAATCACATAAATAATAAGTGATTAAGAATTTAAAAATCACACCATATATGTAAGATCACCTTCCTAAAAGACACACATAGATTTTTCTCAATAATCTACCAAAACAAAATCAGGTATTCCTTCATAACAAATCGCTAATCCCGCGTGCTATGCCATTTATTATTATCATTATCTCTATTATTAATTGACAATCACAAATTTTCTAATACAATAAAAATAATATATACCTTTTTTTCTTATGGGCGTACACATCCGTGCGCCCCTGCGGAGGGACGCCGTGCGCGACACCATGGAAGACGTTGTGGCCGAGCCTAACGCCGATGCGATGCTCGAGAATGCCATGATGTGGATCACGACGTCGAGGACGGCCATGGCGGAAGGCGGGTCCTCGGACCGCCACATACAGATGTTTGTAGACGCAGTCACATTATATTTATTTTTTGTCATACAGAGAGCCAGACAGTCTACATTCTCAAATCAAGTATGTTCATACAAATAAGAAATTAGTTAAGAAAATATGTCCTACAATACTCGATAGTCGTGATCTTCGTTCATAGCAACCATTCATGCATTTTTTTAATCAAGCACTAAATCAATTTGTAAATCAAATCATTAATGCAATTAATTACCTAGAAATTTAATTAGGTATGCAATTCATTAGGTCCATTTAAATAAGAAATTCTTCACACCGAATTAATTTGGAAATCGAGTCATTAATATAATTAATTAATCACACAGACAATTATTTATGCCTACAAATTAATTAATTAAGCAAGCAGTTAATCACGCCAAATCATTTTGAAAGCGCTCGTGGGCAAAGATGATTAACAGGCTATTAGCAAAATGGTCAAGCACCGCTTGCCAACATGGACAACGGCATATTTTAGTGAAATTTGTGATATTTCACATATTTCAGTGGGGTCTGGCATACTTTTTACCCAAAGATTCGACATAGACTCAAACTGATTTCAAAGTAAATAGAAATTATGTTAGAATTCATTAAAATTAAGTGATATTTGAAATCTTAAAAGCCGAAACAAATTTAGAAATATGTAAAATCTCTGAAATTTCACATATTTCGCTGAGGTCCAAAATTATTTTGTTTCCAAAATTAAAAACCTTGACGACCACCATGCGCTCGGGACATGAGCGACTGAGCATTCACCAAGATGGATGACGACTATGCTTTTCGCTGTGAGGACAACATGACACAACATTGACCAGTTGGTTCATGCTATAGTAGAAAGAAAGAGTGTTCCAACAATAAGAAGGAAAAAAGAACTAAAGCCACCAAGTGGTCCATGGTGTTGAAGAAAGAAAGAGTGTTCAAAAAATAAGACGAAAAAAGAAATAAAAGTACTCTAAAAAATAAGTAGGAATGAGAACTAAAATTGGCGAGGAATGAGAAAGAAGTAGATGAGGTGTCAATGATGAACACACTAATATTGACTCAATGCTGGCTAGCGCCAGTGAAATATCTTGGTGAAGAGGCTAAGAGTGGAAGATGTAGGGAAGGACGAGAAAGAGAAGAACGTTATCCCTTCTAGCATATGTGGGCTAGAGGTGGAGCTTACTGGTGATGAGGAATACGTTCATGTTGTCACTCACTACTGTAAGATGCTGCTAACGCGACACTACGATCAGAGACCCTTTGAGAAACTGTGTGCGATCCAATAATCGCAAACGGTGGTGTATGAAAACCGTCAAAAATGTATAAAACGTTGGTGATGACGGGTGCATCAAACACGGTTCAGATTTTAGTTGCGTGTGCGATGAAGGGCATACAGTTCAGTTCAATTAACTGTTTGCGATGAGGAAGAACAAAAGAAACGGGCAGCCAGATGAAGACGTGTGCGATGTACAGCATTCGGATGAACTGTTTGTGATTAGGCAACACAAAAGAAACGGTCAGCCAGTTCAAGGTGTGTGTGATATACGCATGCGGTACGTTCACTCGGCCTTCTCGTCAGTGTGTGTGACCTCTGTGGCAACCGTTCGCTCCCCACTAGCCTCTTCTTGTACCGTGGCAACCGTCCACCGCCTCTTCGCCTTTCCCTCTCAATTTGGAACTATTGTCGCACGCTCTTCCTCCCTCCATTTGCCTTCTGTTGAGGAACGTAGTATTTCAAAAAAAAATGCCTATGATCACGCAAGATATATCTAGGAGAAGCATAGCAACGAGCAGGGAGAGTGTGTCCACGTACCCTCGTAGACCGAAAGCGGAAGCGTTTAGTAAAGCGGTTGATGTAGTCGAACGTCTTCGCGATCCAACCGATCCCAGTACCGAATGCACGGCACCTTAGCAATCTGCACACATTCAGCTCGGTGACGTCCCTCGAACTCTTGGTCTAGTTGAGGCCGAGGGAGAGTTCCGTCAGCACGATGGCGTGGTGATGGTGATGATGAAGTTACCGGCGCAGGGCTTCGCCTAAGAACTACGACGATATGACCGAGGTGTGTAACCATGCAGGGGGGCACCGTACACGGCTAAGACAAATCTTGGAGTGCCTTTGGGGTGCCCCTTGCCCACGTATATAAAGGAGGGAGGAGGACGCCGGCCTAGGAGGGGTGCGCCTATAGGTGGAGTCCAACTAGGATTCCCAATCCTATTTGGAGTCCCCTTCCTTTTCCAAGAGGGGAGAGAGGGAAGGAGTAGGAGAGGGACAAGGAAAGAGAGAGGGGCGCCGCCCCCTCCCTAGTCCAATTCGGACTTGCCATGGGGGAGGCCACGCGGCCACCCCTTGAGGCCCTTCTCTCCTTTCCCGTATGGCCCATTAAGGCCCACTACTTTCCCAGACGAATTCCCGTAACTCTCCGGTACTCCGAAAAATACCCGAATCACTCAGAACCTTTCCGATGTCCGAATATAGCCTTCCAATATATCGATATTTACCTCTCGACCATTTTGAGACTCCTCGTCATGTCCGTGATCTCATCCGGGACTCCGAACAACCTTCGGTCATCAAATCACATAAACTCATAATACAAATCGTCATCGAACGTTAACCGTGCGGACCCTACGGGTTCGAGAACTATGTAGACATGACCGAGACACATCTCTGGTCAATAACCAATAGCGGAACCTGGATGCTCATATTGGCTCCTACATATTCTACGAAGATCTTTATCGGTCAAACCGCATAACAACATACGTTGTTCCCTTGTCATCGGTATGTTACTTGCCCGAGATTCGATCGTCGGTATCACCATACCTAGTTCAATCTTGTTACCGGGAAGTCTCTTTACTCGTTCCGTAATGAATCATCCCGCAACTAACTCATTAGTCACATTGCTTGCAAGGCTTATATTGATGTGCATTACCGAGAGGGCCCGGAGATACCTCTCCGACAATCGGAGTGACAAATCCTAATCTCGATCTATGCCAACTCAACAAACACCATCGGAGGCACCTGTAGAGCATCTTTATAATCACCCAGTTACATTGTGACATTTGATAGCACACTAAGTGTTCCTCCGGTATTCGTGAGTTGCATAATCTCATAGTCATAGGAACATGTATAAGTCATGAAGAAAGCAATAGCAATAAACTTAACGATCGTAGTGCTAAGCTAACGGATGGGTCTTGTCCATCACATCATTCTCTAATGATGTGATCCCGTTCATCAAATGACAACACATGTATATGGCTAGGAAAGTTAACCATCTTTGATTAATGAGCTAGTCTAGTAGAGGCATACTAGTGACACTCTGTTTGTCTATGTATTCACACATGTACTAAGTTTTCGGTTAATACAATTCTAGCATGAATAATAAACATTTATCATGATATAAGGAAATATAAATAACAACTTTATTATTGCCTCTAGGGCATATTTCCTTCACCTTCACCCTTCCTTCTGCCATTGTTCGATCATCTTCTCCATGGAGGGAACATGCCGGAAACGACCCCGTTATTCTGGCCCCGATCTGAAAGATGACGTGGTGGAGAAACTCATTTATCGGTGCGACATCATCGCCTCAGCTAGCATGGCAGGTTCGTTCAAGACCATTCTCCACTCAACTAATAACATCATCACAAGGAACCCAAGGGTCCAGGAGCAGTTTGATCTCCCCTATCTTCTTCGCCGTGACCCTGCTGACTGTCACGGGGACGAGGGAAGCCTCGCCTTGTGCAAGTTGCTGCCGCTTGATAATGATACGTCTGATGTTAAGATGCCATCGCTTGAGGGCAAGGCTTGGGCAGGTGCAAATGGAGATTGGGTTGTTTATATTGGGTACAACTGCGAGTGGGGACTTGTGAATTTGTACACTCGTCACCGGGTTCCACTTCCAAAAATCTTAGACTGTCCAGAGGTCGAGTACACCGGTATTCTACGTGAGTTCAAATATGATCATGGTGACCGTCGTCTACGGAAGATAGCAATTTGTCGAGTTCCCAACCGCTCTTAGGATTACACGAACTATGAAGTTGTTGCTATCTTCGACAAGCTTGTTGCCGTCCTTACTTCCACGCCTCGAAGGATATCGTTCAAAAATCAATTTCTGTACACGGATGAGTACTGTGATGCAATTCAATACGAGGGTCTTGTGTTTGCTGCCACCACTCGTGGCACTGTTTTTGCATGGAATCCTGATGCTTTTGGTATGTTTGTCTTCCATCGTAATTATAATTGTTTCATCCACATGCATGCGGGTTAGCTAGTTTCCATTTACTAATTAACCTTCTTGTGTTTCCAAGGTCCTGTGAACATTCCACCACCTATACTTGAAAAAATTTATAACCAAGGGGGAGATGATGATGCTGATGATCACGAGCATGAGGATGAGCAGGACCCATATACACAGTGGCGCCTGGCAACTTATTCCGATGGATCACCTCTTCTTGTCTATATACAGGGCACTGCTGATGTTACTAAGGAAGCAGGTGTTGTCTCGCATGGTCGCACTCTCCGGACCTATTCCAACATCCGTTGCAGGGTATTCAGGATGGATACTAGTGTACTAGCACCAACACCTTCTCCCTGGTTCAGTATTGAAAGTCTTGGAGGAAACTCGCTCTTCCTTGGACAAAACTATCCAATGATCGTGGAAGGCGACCCAGCTACTGTTGACACAACGTTACTACCATTTATGAGAAGCAACTGTATCTATACCTCGGACATTGCTATGCTTCCATACCGTCCCAATATGGGTCCTGACATAGGCCGCTTCAGCCTGGATGATCAGTCTTGCGTTGGTCTCGAGATTGACAGTAGCTGGCCCTTCCCGGAGGTTCACAAAAGGTTTGGTACACAGCATAGCATACTTTACAGAACCTATGGCTAAGACATAGGGAATGACTTTCATTCTCTTTCTATTTTGTGTCGTGGTCATGTTTTGAGTCTTACTCGACTCTACACCTTGCAATATAGGCAAGAACTCCTTCTTTGACTATTCCATTTTGAACTACTTCAAAAATCTTGTCAAGGTATGTACTCATTGAAAAATCTTATCAAGCGTCTTGATCTATCTCTATAGATCTTGATGCCCAATATGTAGGCAGCTTCACCGAGGTCTTTCTTTGAAAAACTCCTTTCAAACACTCCTTTATGCTTTCCAGAAAATTCTACATCATTTCTGATCAAGAATATATCATTCACATATACTTATCAAAAAGGTTGTAGTGCTCCCACTCACTTTCTTGTAAATACAGGCTTCACCGCAAGTCTGTATAAAACTATATGCTTTGATCAACTTATCAAAGCATATATTCCAACTCCGAGATGCTTGCACCAGTCCATAGATGGATCGCTGGAGCTTGCACATTTTCTTAGCACCTTTAGGATTGACAAAACCTTCTGTTTGTATCATATACAATTCTTCTTTAAGAAATCCATTAAGGAATGTAGTTTTGACACCCATTTGCCAGATTTCATAAAATGTGGCAATTGCTAACATGATTCGGACAGACTTAAGCATCGCTACGAGTGAGAAAATCTTATCGTAGTCAACACCTTGAACTTGTCGAAAACCTTTTTGTGACAATTCAAGCTTTGTAGATAGTAACACTACTATCAGCGTCCGTCTTCCTCTTGAAGATCCATTTATTCTCAATGGCTAGCCGATCATCGGGCAAGTCAATCAAAGTCCATACTTTGTTCTCATACATGGATCCCATCTCAGATTTCATGGCCTCAAGCCATTTCGCGGAATCTGGGCTCATCATCGCTTCCTCATAGTTCGTAGGTTTTTCATGGTCAAGTAACATGACCTCCAGAACAGGATTACCGTACCACTCTGGTGCGGATCTTACTCTGGTTGACCTACGAGGTTCGGTAGTAACTTGATCAGAAGTTTCATGATCATCATCATTAGCTTCCTCACTAATTGGTGTAGGAATCACTGGAACTGATTTCTGTGATGAACTACTTTCCAATAAGGGAGAAGGTACAACTACCTCATCAAGTTCTACTTTCCTCCCACTCACTTCTTTCAAGAGAGACTCCTTCTCTAGAAAGGATCTAGTCTTAGCAACAAAGATCTTGCCTTCGGATCTGTGATAGAAAGTGTACCCAACAGTTTCTTTTGGGTATCCTATGAAGACACATTTCTCCTATTTGGGTTCGAGCTTATCAGGTTGAAGCTTTTTCACATAAGCATCGCGTCCCCTAATTCTAAGAAACAACAACTTGGGTTTCCTGCCAAACCACAGTTCATATGGTGTCGTCTCAACGGATTTATATGGTGCCCTATTTAACGTGAATGCAGCTGTCTCTAATGCATAACCCCAAAACGATAGTGATAATTCGGTAAGAGACATCATAGATTGCACCATATATAATAAAGTACGGTTATGATGTTCGGACACACCATTATGTTGTGGTGTTCCAGGTGGCGTGAGTTACGAAACTATTCAACATTGTTTCAAATGAAGACCAAACTCATAACTAAAATATTCGTCTCCACGATCAGATCGTAGAAACTATATTTTCTTGTTACGATGATTTTCCACTTCAATCTGAAATTCTTTGAACTTTTCAAATGTTTCATACTTATGTTTCATCAAGTAGATATACCCATGTTTGCTCAAATCATCTGTGAAGGTCAGAAAAAATAACGATACCCGCCGTGAGCCTCAACACTCATCGGACCGCATACATCAGTATGTATTATTTCCAATAATTCACTAAAAAAAAGACACATCCGTGACATTTTGGGCCGAACGAATTTTTTTCCTGTCATACATATGACACTTCTATGACGATAATTGTGACAAAACCCGGTATCATCATAGATGTGGTGGGCTCCTACTTCTATGACAAAAAATCATGACAGAAAATGGGCTTTTCGTCCTGGGCGGGCCGGAGACGCAGCTGCATGACATTCTTTGGGCCGTCCATGACGGAAAAAATCGTGGTAGAAGCGAGGGCGAGTAAAATTTCGGGGAGTTCCCGGTTACGGTGGGAGGTCGGGGGCCGAGCGATGCGCGTTTCTCTCGTACACGTACGCGCGTGTGTGCGAGGTGTTGGCTCTAACTGAACCTGAGCGAGGCGTTGGGCTCTAACTAAACCCGAGCGATTGCACTGCAGGCTACGCGTTACTGAACCCGAGCGATCGATCGATGGCTGTTAACTGAACCCGATCGAGCGATTCCTTTGCTACTGCTGCTAACTGAAGCCGATCGATGCTGCCTCTGGCATGAACAGTGAGCGTTGCGGGGGGGGGGGGGGGGGGGTGGATGAGCAGTGAGCGGTGGCGTTGCCTCTGGATGAACAGGACCCCGTGGTGTGGATGGCTGGATGAACAGTAGATGGTGGAGGAGTGCCCGTGGAGGGGTGGTTGAACAGGACCCCATGGTGTGGAGGGCTGGATGAACAGTAGACGGTGGAGGGGTGCCCGTGGACGGGTGGTTGAACAGTAGCCGGTGGAGTAGCGCGCGGTGGAGGCTGGATGAACAGGAGCCCGTCGAGGCTGGAGGAGGTCGACGGTAGCCCGTGGAGGCTGGAGGAGGTCGACGGTGGAGATGAACAGTATCCCGTGGAGTCCCGTTTTGCGGTACGCCACACCCCTCCCGATGAACAGGCCCCCCGTTTCGACCGTAGGAGGTCTGTTTCGTCCGTTTTGCGGTACGCCACACCCCTCCCGATCAACAGGACTCCCGTTTCGACCGTAGGAGGTCTGTTTCGTCTGTTTTGCGGTACGCCACACCCCTCCCGATCAACAGGACCCCCGTTTCATCCGTAGGAGGTCCGTTTCGTCCGTTTTGCGGTACGCCAGACCCCTCCCGTTGAACAGGATCCCGTTTCAAACGTGGCCGGTCGAACACAAGGCCGTTTCCTCTGTTCTGCGGTACGCCAGGCCTCGTTTCCATCGCCTGTTCCGTCCAAGCCCTCCCGATGAACACGACCACGCATTCCGTTCCGACCCAGTCGGTTGGCTCCCACGCGTTCTGTTGCCTCCCGATGAACACGACGCATTCCGGTGCCTCCCCATGAACACGACGCATTCCGTTGCCTCCCCATGAACACGACGACGACGCTGTTTCTCCGTTCCGACCCAGCCATGTCAATGAGCCCTCGCCGTACGTATGCGCGAGTAGGCGTTCGAGACCCCGCCCGTATGTACACATACGTGGCCGTATTTTCTTTCTTGCACCCTGGCCGCTGTACGTACGTGTACATGCTACGTGCGCGCCTCTACTACGACACGTGCGTGCCTCTACATCCACCAGTATATATGTACGTACACGTTCGCGACCAGAATGACAACGCTACGTACGCTTCGACCAGGTGGGTCCCGACTGTCAGGCACTTCCTTTCGTGCGAAGATGTAGCTGGTGGGTCCCAGCAGTCAGGGGGCGAATCGTTTTGTTTTTTTGCCCGGACGCACTTCCTTGCGTGCGAAGGTGTAGCTGGTGGGTCCCAG
The DNA here is from genome assembly GCF_002575655.3 of Aegilops tauschii subsp. strangulata. NCBI lineage: Eukaryota > Viridiplantae > Streptophyta > Magnoliopsida > Poales > Poaceae > Aegilops > Aegilops tauschii. The sequence goes on from NC_053037.3 coordinate 397,607,663, forward strand.
CAGTCAGGGGGGAAACGTTTTTTTCACGAAATACGGTGACCCGTCCGGTGGGTCCCCACTGTCAGGTGGAGGAATAATTATTTTGCGCGTAATAAGGAGGCACTTCCTTGCTGCGGCCGTGGACCCAGCTGTCAGCGTCTCCACGCACAGTACTCTTCCGATGGAAGTCGGTCGTTGACCACATTGACCACGCCGCGCCGAGAGCACCATGGCGGTGGACGACGGCGAGGCCTAGGAAGGGGACGACGCGGAGCCGGGCAAGACTCGGCAGTTGTTTCCCACGCAGAGGGGAGTACGACTGTACGAGGGTTTACTGGTTCGTCTGCCGTCGCCGGAGAATAACAACAGGTGTGGGTGAGTAGAGGGATGGCTAGGCCAGCGATGGGAGCACGGTGGGGCGGTGAGGCCTGCGCGGCAGCACAGCCGGCCGCGGGGAGGCGGGAGCACGTAGTCCCGCCGGCGCTTGTTTGAGCGGCTGGAGCAGGAAGAGCAGAGATTGAAGAAGCACGACGGCCGTTGGATGGACATCCAACAGTCAGTGCTTGTGCGTCAACCTTTTTTCTAGGAAAACCTCACATCTGTGGAAAACAGCATACAACCCATGTGCCATTATTTCTAATAATGTACAGCCGATTTGCTAATTCTTAAGGTTTTTTTTGGAGCCCATATTCTTTTTGTTAGCATTACAACCCATATTGTGGCCACGGTTAAAAAATTATACGAAATTTTGCATATTTCGGTGCGGTCCGAACTGTTTTTAATCCCGAAATTTCGACTCACATTCAAAATGATTTTAAAAATAAATGTATATCAATATAAAATCCAACAAATTCTCCACGCATAAAAATTAATGTAATTTAAAATCTTGAAATGAAAAAAAAGATATTTCAAACTAATTGCCGGTTTGATGTGTTTTAAAAATGTACAGCCCATTTCTCATTACTGACGGGCCATTTTCTCGGCCAGCCGAATGAAAGCTCTCCTCGTCTTGAAAGATTTGCAGCCCAACAGGCCTGACAAAGCGACTTACTTGGCAAATCACAAAAAACTGGGCTATGGCCGTGGACCCAGCTGTCAGCCTCTCCACGTACAGTACTCTTCCGATGGAAGTCGTTCCTTGATCACGTTGACCACGCCGCGCGGAGAGCACCACGGCGGTGGACGACGGCGAGGCCTAGGAAGGGCACGACGCGGAGCCGGGGAAGATGCGGCAGTGGAAGCTCGCGCGGAGAGGAGTACAAGGGTTCACTGGTTCGGCTGTGGTGTGAGGCTGCCGTCGCCGCAGGGCCTGGCCAGCGGTGGGAATAGTAGGGGGCGGTGAGGCCTCTGCGGCAGCACAGCCGGTCACGGGAGGCAGGAGCATGCAGCACGACCGGCGCTGCTTTGGGCGGCTGGAGCAAGAAGTCCAGAGGTTGAAGAAGTAGCCGTTGGATGGACATCGTACAGTCACTGGAGCTAGAATCGTTCATATTGACTAAGTTGACAAAGCCCTTCGTCCCCGTCAACTTAGTAGGCCCACAAGTCAGCCTCCCACCAAGGTGGGTCCCAGCTAGCCGGGGGAGTATTCATTTTTTTGTGCATAATAAGGAGGCACTTCCGGTGGGTCCGAGCTGACAGCGGGGGGAACTTTTTTTCGCGAAATACGGTGGCCCGTCTGGTGGGTCCCAGCAGTCAGGGGGAAACGATTTTTTTCGCAAAATACTGGTGGCCCGTCCGGTGGGTCCCCGCTGTCAGGTGGAGGAATAATTATTTTCCGCGTAATAAGGAGGCACTTCCTTGCGGCTGCCGTGGACCCAGCTGTCAGCCTCTTCACGTACAGTACACTTCCGATGGAAGTCGGTCGTTGACCACATTGACCACGCCGCGCCGAGAGCACCACGGCGGTGGACGATGGCGAGGCCTAGGAAGGGGACGACGCGGAGCCGGGCAAGACGCGGCAGTGGATGCCCACGCGGAGAGGAGTACGAGCGTTCACTGGTTTGGTTGCGGTGTGAGGCTGTCGTCGCCGCAGAATAACAGGGGGTGTGGGTGAGTGGAGGGAGGGTCTGGCCAGTGGTGGGAGTAGTATGGGGGCGGTGAGGCCTCCGCGGTAGCACAGCCGGCCACGGGAGGCAGGAGCAGGCGGCACGACCGGCGCTGCTTTGGGCGGCTGGAGCAAGAAGACCAGAGGTTGAAGAAGCACTATGGCCTTTGGATGGACATCATACGATCACTGGAGTATTGACTAAGTTGACAAAGCCCTCTGTCCCCGTCAACTTAGTAGGCCCACAAGTCAGCCCAACAATATGGTGGGTCCCAGCTAGCAGGGGGGTATTCATTTTTTTGGGCGTAATAAGGAGGCACTTCCTTGCGTGTGAAGATATAGCTGGTGGGTCCGACCTGTCAGCAGGGGAACGTTTTTTTGCGAAATACAGAGGCCCTTCCTGTGGGTCCTAGCTGTCAGGTGGAGGAATCATTATTTTGCGCGTAATAAGGAGGCATTTCTTTGCGTGCGGCCGTGGACCCAGCTGTCAGCCTCTCCACGTACAGTCCACTTCCGATGGATGTCGTTCATTGACCACGTTGACCAGGCCGTGCCGAGAGCACCAGGGCGGGTGGACGACGGTGAGGCCTAGGAAGGGACCGACACGGAGCCAGGGAATACTCGGCAGTTGTTTCCCACGCGGAGGAGTACGAGGGTTTACTGGTTCGTCTGCCGTCGCCGGAGAATAACAGCATGTGTGGGTGAGTAGGGGGATGGCTAGGCCAGCGATGGGAGTACGGTGGGGCCGTGAGGCCTGCGCGGCAGCATAGCCGGCGGCGGGAGGAGGGAGCAGGCAGTCCCGCCGGCGCTTGTTTGAGCGGCTGGAGCATGAAGAGCAGAGATTGAAGAAGCACGACAGCCGTTGGATGGACATCCAACAGTCACTGCTCTCGTGTGTTGACTAAGTTGATAGGGCGTTGCGTGTGCGTCAACCTTTTTTTTTAAAGCATACGCGTCAACCTGTAGTAGGCGCACAAGTCAGCCTCAAATCTGTGGAAAACAACATACAACCCATCTGCCATTATTTCTAATAATGTACAGCCCATTTGCTAATTCTTAAGAATTTTTTTGGAGCCCATCTTCTTTTTGTTAGCATTACACCCCATATTGTGGCCACGGTTCAAAAGTATACGAAATTTTGCATATTTCGGTGCGGTCAACTGTTTTTAATCCAGAAATATCGATTCACATTCAAACTATTTTGAAAAATAATTTATATAAATATAAAATCCAAATAATTGTCCATGCGTAAAAATCAATGGAATTTAAGATCTTGTCATGAAAAATATTGAAACTAATTCCCGGTTTGATGTGTTTAAAAAATGTACAACCCATTTCTGGGCAAACCGAATGAAACTCTCCTCGTCTTGAAAGATTTGCAGCCCAGCAGGGCCGATAAAGCAAGTAGGCCTTGTTTGGGTATTTCTTTAAAAAAATAGAACTGGGCTAGCCATTTTCAGCAAGAAAAAAACACAACTAGGCTCATGATGTGGTAAACATAAATAAAACCCTGGCTAGACGGGCCACAGCCCCCGCACAGCCCCGTTGTTACCCTGATTCGTCGCTAAAACTAGTATAAATAACAACTGCTTGTTCCTCAAAAAAAACTACGCGACTTGCTGGGTCCCTAGTGTCAGCCGCTCGTAGTGTAATTCTCTCGTTTATTGACTACGTTGACAATGGCGTGAGCCCCAGATGTCCAACCATTAGGAGGAACCATATTTTTGGGCTTGTACTATAGAGGCACTTGCTTGTGTACTGCCATGACGCTGGTGGGTCCCTACTGTCATCCTCTCCACGTACAGTCATCTCCTTGTTCCTCTCGGTTGTTGACGACGTTGACAACGCAAGAGGGCGGCGCATCGCGCACGGCGAGCGAACCAAGGCCGTAAGGCGGAGGACGACGGCGAGGCCTCTGACGGAACGAATAGGAGCCGTTGAAGATGCGCCAGTCCAGTCGCAGGCGGAGGGGAGTACGAGGGTTGACTGGTTCGGGCGCGGGTGCGTGTTGGGGCTGACGTCGCCGGAGAATAACATGACGTGTGGGGGAATAGAGGGAGGGACTGGCCAATGTTGGAGGGTACGTACGGTAGGGCGGCGGAGGCGCAACCAGCCATGGGAGGCGGGAGCAGGCGGAGCCGACGGGGTGGTTTGGTTTGGGCGGCTGGAGGAAGAAGAAGACAAGAGATAGAAGATACACGACATATGTTGGATGTCAATCCAACGGCTGGTAGGCAGAATCGTTTGTTGACTGGCTAGTAAGTCGACACCACCTTGGATAGGCTATTTCCTCGCGGGTCCCAAATGTCAGAATCCAAATCTGTCACGGTCATGCAACCTTTCCTAAATTTACAACCCATCTGATGTGCTAGTTCGAAATAAGTTTGTGGGTGCTGGTGGGGGCTAATCACTTGGCTTCTGTAATGCACAGTGAGCTCAAGCAGCCGGCGAGAGTGATGTTATTTCCCTTGGTTGGGATTTGTTACAATATTTCACTCTAAATTAAACGAATGGCAAGCCATTTGCCTTGTTTCAAAGAAAATATGACAGTCACAGCCAAGTTGAAAAGGGCAGGAACATCTAACTCCAGCTTACAAACTGTACAAAAGCACGAGGGTTAATTGTTCATCAGGTTTACAAAAAAAACCAGATTGAAAAGGGCAACAACATCTAACTCCAGCACTGTTTTCGGCAGTCACAGTCAAATGGATCGGTCAGGTCCATAGAATGAACATCCTGGGTCATAAAATTTACTGGATTATGACCACAATATGTTGTAAATAGAAGCCCGGCACGTTCAGAAGCTCTTTTGCCCACCTGAAACTCCTTTTTTTGCTCTTCGACATACCCATCCGTCAAAACCATGCTGCTGATAAACTTAAGCCTGATGGACAATAGTAACCTCGCATTCAGCAGGAAGAATGTGACAAATCTTGTGTTTGCACGGTTGGCTACATATCCTTCTAGCGTTATTGTCTTCAATCGAATCTCATGAGAAGTGAGAAAATCCTGATACTTACGAATCCACCGATTGGTTATAACTTTCTTACCCCGTCATTTTGCCTAAATAGACATGAAGATTGAAAACAGTTAAGGTCTAAAAGAAGAGTGTCGAAAGAGCAACAGTTGAACGGTTAATTCTAGTACACTATATGCGGGCTTCCAATGTGCGTGAAATTATCACCTTTATATACAACTTCTCCAGACATGGAAAGCATTGCAGCAAGCCAATAATCTTGTTCAGATCAAAACTATTCATTTGGATATGTAAGATCTTGACAAAATCCAGCACCATTGATAGGCCATCCATGGAGAAACTCTTCATTGAGCATAGAACATAATATTAGTACAAAATGTGTACTCCAAGATGATATATAAATTATGCGCATAAATTTAAAATGCAGCTTATGGTTACAAGTGTAGATGATAATATAAAGTACCTGAAGAACTGTGGAGCCAAACACCATATTGAAATGAGCACAGAGATCATGTATTACACCCAAGGTCTCTAGTTTAGGCGCAGAGAGGACGGTTATTTGCAACGGTGAATAACTAGAATCAAGGATCAACCTTTGAAGTGAAGGGGCATCTTGGATGATGAGCTGCCTTCCGTCAAAAGAAATTCCAATTCTTACAAGGTTAGGCGACTTTATTTGGAGACAACCGATTCTAACTGTGAAAACAAGCACCAAGCACTCCAGCGCAGGGCAACTGGAGTGGATGATGTTGTGCAATGAGGCCTCCGATATACGAACCCGCACAAGTGAAAGTTTCTTGAGAAATGGGAGTCGAAGGTTTAGTACCAGATTGTCTGGTAGGTAGCACATCGCAAAGGTGGCGGTGTGGAGAGAGGACGAAAACCGCGAGATGGACATCGGTGCTGAGGGCACAAGTTCATGGCGTTCGGTATGTGGTATGTGATTTCCAGGGGAATAGTGGAACTCAAGCAGCTGTAGTTCTATGAATTCAGGGGATTTCAGCCAGGCGTCCACCGTGCAGGGCATGGTATGCTTGCTCAGGTAGCATGACGGGATGCAGAGGCTTTGAACAGAGCCCTGGTGGGAGGAGATGATGGCTCTGGGGATTTCAAAATCATTGAAGAGAGATAGCTGACGACAGTCGATATTAAGGGGCACGACGCGCCATAGAGGGCGCCACCGAATTGAGAGGACTTGGGTGCGGCAGCAATCCTTGGTGGGGAGAAGCGAGATGATCTCCCCAAGGACGGCGTCCGGGAGATCGCTGATGCGGTCCACCCGAGATTCTACGGGTTCATGGGATCCGGTGGGGGCGGGGTCGCCGCTTCTCCCCGCGCTGCAGGGTGCGGGATCTACAATAGGCATCGCCGCTGGCGGGAGCCTCATCTTCTTGGCGCTGGGGTCAGCCGACTCCATTTTCCTCGAGGGCGTCGCATCGCGCTCACGGATTTGAGCAGAGTAACGAATGACGAGCCTAGTTGTAGTGCGAGCGAAGAAGAAGGGGAGCTGGGGGTTTTCTGTAGGAGTGAGGAAGAAGGGGAGCTGGGGTTTTCTGTAGGAGCGAGGTGAGGAATTTGGGGGTACGAGTGGAGCGAGCTGACGTGAGGTGGGTGGGAGCGAGGAGGAAGAAGAGCACCCAGGTTTTTTTTGGGGGGGGGGGGGCGGTGTGCTGGGTGTGGGTAGCGCCTCTCATTCAGTAAATATATGGGCTTTTGAATTGATTTTACTATTTACTAGTGTGGATGGGCTGTTTTGTCTTGGGCCCAGAGAAACAATTACTACTAGTAAAGTGGAGACACTCTACAGCTACCGAGAAAAACAATTACTACTAGTATAGTGGAGACACTCTACCGCTTCTGGCTCCTCCTAGGTCATTGAAACGTCTCCCTCCACTGAATGTTGTTATACTTTTGTTCACCGACATGCGGGCCATGCAGCGCGCGGGCCCAAATGCCATCCACCAAATTAGAAGGCAGTATGCAGGTGGAGAGTCACCCCGGTCGTAGCGCGGCAGTAACAAGCCGTCATATCACAAAACCCCACCTCCCCGCAGTCTAAGTTTGACGGACGAAGCAACCATCATTTCACTCTTCGCTGAATCCCCTTCTCCCTCACCGTCTTCAAGAAAGGCAACACTCGCATCTGCCACTGTTCTTCTCTCCGAACGAAGGGAAGGTAAGCGGATCCGTGATGTTGGTATATTTTCGTTCAGAAAAAAAGAACTTTTGCAATGCAGTAACCGATCCTCACTCTCTTTTTTGTTTCATTGTCATTGCGATTGTGTTTTCCTTTCAGTGGTCTCCTAGTATTCGTCAGTTTCATGATGGACCAAGGAGAACCAGGCAAAGATCTGCCGATATTGGAGCAAACGCGGGAGGCTGATCCCCACAAGACAGAGAGCTCCAAGAAGATGGAGGCAACCACCGAGCCGACCCCAGATACGCTCACGGCCACTACTGAGATGGTCAACGCCCCATTTGAGGTTACAACCCCCGTGGCACTCCAGGAGCAGTTTTCCCCCTTCGAGGATGTGTCCCCCCCCCCCCCCCCCCCGCTGAGCTGCCCAAGGTGATTTCCTTCTTTGCGGGTCTCGATTGTGGTTTTTCATCTAAGTATGTGGTGATTTTTTTTAGAAAAGGAAGTATGTGGTGATTAATAATGCAAAATTTTATTAGCTTCGATGCCATGCTATACATAGTGGTTTAAATAACTTGTGTTTCTTATACTGAAAAGTAATTCAGAATTTGTTTCTGTTTCAGTTAGAGCCCTGATGTAGACAAGGATTGTGTGGTTGTACATGTCACTCGCTATGAGGCGGACGACCTGAATATACGCACTGGGAAAACAAAGTTCTTAGACTATTGGATCCTGGAAGCCATTTGCGGTTATACCAATGAAGAGTTGTATTCCAGCCTCACTGTTGTCAGGCGTGTTGTCCAGGGTGTACTGAAGCACAAGAAGTTCAAAGCTACTCCTTTGTTTGTGAGGCATACTATTCTTGTCAAGCTTACGCAGGAACATGATGTGGCATGCCTCCACAAACAAGTTTATCAGTGGCAAGGCCACAAGGTTGTCTTCATGAACGTTCACAGGATTGAGCTGCTGCGGGACGTCCTCGATGATGTTCATGGCAAGGTCCGTCTTGTGTCCAGCCCAAATTAGATCGAGGCATGAAATAGTTGCCCCAGCTAGTGTTTAATAGTAGTTTGGATTGTGTCTAATTATCCGAACCTTGCCTGTTATCGACCCCTCTGGGGCTAGTACTCTGTTTGAATCCGTCTATGGGAACTGCTGCTACTTTTGTGTGCCCGTGAATCATGTGAGAACCATCGTAATTGTTGCCGAAACAGATGCGTCCTCACTAGTTTTTTCATGAATATGGCATGGTAAGACATAAGTTGTCATGGTTTATCATACGAGCAGTGTGTGTTTTGATGAAATAGAGCACTCGTTCGAGAACCGTGCACCGACGTATACATAAGTACTTGTAAACACTGTTGGTGCTACCCCACTTGTAAGCAGTTGTGCAAAACACGGCACATTGGCTCAGCTCGCTTCAACACTAGGCTATCGACCAGCTAACAATCAACAATCTGCTGTCTGACATATAAGCAACTATGTATCTTGTTACAGTGGTTCATGTAGTTAATTGAGGCCATAATGTAATAAATTCCAAACGTTCACACGCTAGTCCAGCGCTCATGTGGAACACTCACATTAAACTCGTCTTCATAAAAAACTTGAAAAGCATAAGTTAAGCAATTTTATACATCTCAATGATTCATAGAACATAACAAACATATACTAGTTCACAACAAAAGACAAAGTTGTGAGAAAGTTTACAAATCAGGAAAAAACAAGCAAGGCTTCTCTGAGCAAATGGCCTCCCGGCAGGCTTAAATTTCCTGGAGTTCACTCTGATTGTTTCTTGTTGCCACCATCCAGGGTTAGGTTCTCTCATTCCAGAATAACCAATTATAATTGTGGTCTCAGCTGGAATGCTGAACTGAACCATGCAGTGTACTGACCAGCTGAAATGCTTGTGCATTCCACTAAATTTAAGCACCGGTATTTGCATAAATAAGCAGACCACAATGCCTCTTGTCCGCGCACCTGTCCAAAAAACTGCCGTGCAGCCGTGCCAGCTAGTCCTCGGTCCATGGATGAACTGGTAGAAAGTGCATTCCGGAGTAGGATGCAGTTGTTTTCGCTCGTCCCTGCGCTGCAACCAGGAAGTAAAACGTACGAATCAACTTCTTTTAGATTGCGTTGGTCATTCTACCTTAGTTACTACCAATGTAGGGATACCTTGAAGACGGGAGGTTAGACGACGGCAACGAGGGATAGCCATCCCATTTTGCGCAGTTGTACTAAAACTGAGGTGTGTGCTTTTGATTACGCGGATAGAAACGATACGGAGACAGACATCCCGAAACGATATGGAGATAGACATCCCTGTTTGCGCAAATATGAAATACGGTTATTTAAACAGTGACAGATATTACTACTTCCCCCCGTTTCCTCTTAGAACCAAGTCCTAGATTCATGCTACAGCTTTCCCACTTTCTTCCCTGTTTGAACCAACGCTTTGAGTCGACTGTATGAACTAGCTTTACTTCTAATAATAGTAGAAGTCTAGGTGGCTTTGGAACAGCGGACGGAACTAGAAAAGGATCCACACGAAGGGAACTGGGCAGTAGAGCAAGGCAGGTTTCGAAGGAATATATACCTGAGGGTCGTCGGCATGTGGCAAAGACGGCGTCGGGAGGCCGCATCTTGGCCACAATACCGCAGAGAGGAAGAAGGGGTCGGAGGCCCTCCCGAGCCGGCGCTCTCTCGGAGAGAACGGCACGGCCGCCGATCGGGACGCGCGGGCAGCCGTTGGTCTCCTCCCTCGCCGCCGACGACAGCGTGAACGATGCACCTACACCCCTGCCCCAGTCGAGGTTGTCCGGCCGGATTTGTGACCAGCCGTGAGATGAGAGAGAGTGTGGCCACCTATGTGTTGCTTAGATCTGGAGAGCATGAGAGAGTGAACGAGAGGAACCCTAGTAAAGCAAGCGCTTAAGGCTCCTGCTTTTATATATAGTGGAGTGATTTTGTTGTACCAGCTTCAAAAAATGCGCTCCTACGTGTACCCGCGAGTGGGTGTGAGAGAACTAGTGCGTGCGTGCACCGCTTCTCTTCGTGAGAGTACAATATACTATGCCCAAAGAACGTTCGCCGCAAGAGTAATAGTATAAGTGTGTGACGTGTGAGCTAAAATAAAATGTGTGCGCCGTCTTTTGTTTTTTAAAAGTTCTGAGGGTAGGGTGTGAAGAGCACATATGTGCGTGAAGTCTACCAGCAGATAGACGGTGGGTGCGACGTGCGAGTCTGCGAGAGGACTCGGGAGAGTCGTGACTCGTGAGGGTGCATGTGCGTGAGAGAGAGGGGGGCACGTATCAATGCAATGCATGTGTCCGTGAATCATTATCCGACAAACGTTCGCCACAAGCCTTTTCCTGACGAACGCCGTAAGAACCGTTAGATCGGCATCCGACAGTGTCAGTTTTGCCATGTCATTTAACAGAACAGCCACTCCTCCTACACACAAATCTTCCACGTGAGTGTTAGCAACTGCCGTATGCTCCCTCCGTTCCGAAATGCAGTGCATATAGCTTTATTGAAAATTCGAACCTCGCAAACTTTTACCGAGTTTTCGTGTACCAAATTGCACATGTAGAATACCATGTATATATCATTTCATTCATCTTCGAGAGGTAACTATAAAGATGGGTGAGGAGTCTACAAACAAAGACCATCGTATCACCCGCAGCAATTTCAAGCATCCTTTAGTGTCGATGAATATCATAGGAACTCTATATGATATGATTTTTATAGGATTTTTTCCTTTAGAGCCAATTGGTTCATAGGAATAGATTCATATACTCCACATTTCAAAGGAAATAAACATGATATCATTTCTATAGCTTTAGAGCCACTTGGTTCATATGAATGGATTCCTATACTCCCTTAGTTTCAAAGGAAAATAAACATTAGCGTATATTCAATAGAAAAGTTCCTATGATATGAACCAAATTACATGTCTTTTCTAATCCCTCCTCATAGGAATTGAGATACATGTCATCTCTAGATTCAATAGAAAAGTTCCTATGATGTGAACCAAATGACATCTCTTTTCCAATCCCTACTCATAGGAATTGAGATGCTCCATGTCATCTCTTTCCCTACAACTTCCATGTATACATCTTCTATTCCTAAATAGATAGTACAACCCACTAGTAGCTTTTTTCCAAAACATGCAACTATGGCACAAGAACTATATAGTGTGCCAATAACTTTGAAAGATGGTCGCTAGATGAAGCTAACCCGACAATGCAGAGATAGGCAAATCCGAGCACTACTGGCCGTTGGATATCATCAACATTCCACCAGATCTGCCACATGTACAATTTAGAAGACTCCATGGTTGAACTTAAGCATAATGCACAAACCTCAAAACACAAGCACTTATCGTTTGTTCCAGAATCTTCTGTATCATAATTGATTATTTTTTTAAATGAATTGCCATTATTTGTTTTTCACTTTATTATTTACAATGCACAACCCCATGAATCTTAACTTTTTTATAAAACTAATTGATTTTGAATGATATGAACTATAAGAACTAAACGAACATCTACATCATGCATATATGACTCAAAGCTTTACATGCTATAGTGTGTATTTATTCATAATTTGGTTTCGAAATCTCATGTGTTCAATACATGTGTACCTTACTAGTTTTGAGTAGAGTAGCAAATTTCACGCGGCCTCGGGTATATCAAAATGCAGGGCCCATGCATCATTGCCTTTCGGTCGAACCTACATCCACAATTTTTTGTACGTACTATATCTCCACTGGTCCCCGAACCCAAAATGCTGCCTCGTTCCAGTAAAACCAAGCGGCCCACACATATTTAAGGTGTCGACTCGAACCCGTTTACTGCAACGTGGCCCCGCACGCCGTAGTACTCCTACAAACCCTACCGCCGCACTCATCATCGGTTTTCTTCAAAGAGGACGAGGGAGAAGCCAATTTGTAGTGGAGGCGCTTTAAAAAAAAATCTATAGTGGAGACCCCTACCCTAGGGTGCCCTAGGTAGCTGCCGCATGCATCATTGTTTTCTCTTTTCTTTATGCTCTTGCGCCCTAGAGTGAAATGATGGTTGCTTCATCCGTCCAGCTTAATGCGGGAAAGGTGGGGCTTTGTGATTTGACCCCTGATCGCTCATTTTCTACTACTGCGGCCCTACGACCGGGGTGCCTCCAATTCCAACCGCTGCTCCGAACTGTAATTTGGTGCATCACACGTGGAACAAGACGGTGGATGAGCCACATGTCAGTCAAAGGGGTCCTGTTAAGTGTGTCACCATTTCGTGTGCGGACTGACCCTGCTTGAGTTGCTACGCCAACACGACAGGAGCAGCCTACCACTTGGTTTTGCTCCTTGGTGAATCCCGACTATATTGATCTAAAAAGATACGTGCTGAACTACCCTCTCCGTCTCGGTTTTTTTATTTTTAGGCGTCTCGGTTTATAGGGCCTGCACGTAGTTCTAGGTCATCCATTTGACTAACTAAATATGAGTTACTATGTCACAAAAAGTATATCACTGGATTCTTAAGTGGATGTAGTTGTATTTAAAATTCGAGGGCTGGGCTTTTCCTGCGCGGTAGGTGGGGCAGTTCCGCCTAGTCGGTTCGACAGAGACGCGAGAAGACGAGGGAGTAGGCTGCTGCAAACGTAGGGCTGTGTGATTTGACAGCGAGTTACTGCTGGATAGGTGGGGCCCCGTGATTTGACTTGCCATTATCATTTTAACTGCGGCGCTACGACCGGCGTGAGTCTCCTGATTCCTGACCACCTCCATACAGGTGCCTCTCCCAATGCTCCACCATGTAGTAGAGGCTGGCTCTTGCATGAGAGCCCACTTCTCCACTTTTTCCTTGGCTCTCTTTCCTCCACATATGCAAAAATGACATGTAAAGCGCACTATTGTGCTTACTTTTACTTGCTCCTACAGGTGCTTAAGCTTGCCACATAGGCATAAAGTCTGATGTGGCAAGTTAATCAAGAAGAGAGAGACTAGTTTGGTGACCCAAGGAAGAAACGGTGCTAAGCGCGTGTACCTAGGTGAAAAGACAATTTTGAGTCTACAGCTAATTAAATGAAGCAAACTTAGCAACACCATTTCATTGGAAGAGGTCACTCCTTGGCAAATGCAATAAATACTAGTACTCCCTGTGTCCCATAATATAAGAACGTTTTTGACACTACACTAGTGTCAAAAACGTTCTTATATTATGTGTAAGTGCATCTAGTGCCCCTTAGTGATTTTGGTGTATTGAAGACTTATAGGTTAAGGGACTAATGAATTTGTGAGTGTACACAGATCTATAAGTCTATGAGGAGTTTGATATTTACAGAGAAAGTTGACCCCTAAAAATGAAGTTCTTTGACTGAAGACTTTGGATTTCTGAAGACTTTCTGAAGACTTTGAAAGTGAAGAAATTGGTGTGACCCTGAAGACTTGGTATTCATTTGAGGAATATGAAGCGTGAAGACTTTTGTTTTCGTAGTTTTCATTTTCTCTTTCTTGAGTCATAGGAAACACCGTACTGTTAAAGGGGGTCGAGGAAATACTAAGGAAAAATTTCCATGTGATGCTCAACTCAAAATCCTACACCTACCAATCCCTTTGAGTGAAGCCATTGGAAATCTCATACAGTTCAGTCATATTCTTCAGTGACAGAGACGAAGTTCTTCTGGTCTCTGAGGAATTTGTTCTGACTGAGGAGTTAGGAATTCACCAGTGCGGATTGCCTACACAGTGAGGAACATGATAGCCCTGAGGAATTTGAACCTCAAATTTCCGACCGTTGCTGTGCTATGCGCCAGCTGTCCCAAAATATCTACCCACCTAACGGTCATATCACTGAAGGGCATTTATGTCTTATCATGCGGGCTGCTCCCTAGGCTATAAATAGCCGCCCCCTACAACCACTAGCTGGTTGGCTGCTCCGAGAGAAACTGACACTTGTCATTTGAGAGCATCCCATCCTCCGAGGACTTTGAGTGAAAATCATCAAGTGAGGAAAAACCCCAAACCCAAACACCTACAAAACCCAAAGTGATTGAGCATCGCTGAAGAGATTGATCCTGCGTGGATCCGACGCTTGTTACCTTTGAAGACTGTGCTTCTTCCAGACGGTTAGGCGTCATGGTCTAGAGCATCCAAGAGGAAATTGTGGATCGCCGAGTGACCGAGTTTGTGAAGGTTTGGAAGTCACCTGAAGACTTACCACGAGTGATTGGACGAGGTCTGTGTGACCTTAGTTCAAGGAGAATACGGCGAGGACTGTTTGTCCGGGACTGGGTGTCCTCAGGTTTAAATACCTAGCCGCTCCAACCAGACGTACAACTAAGACAGCAGTTGGAACTGGTCTACCAAATCATTGTCTTCACCAAGCCAACTGGTTCTATTTCCTCAACTCTTTCATTTCCTCATTCCCGTGTTGTGCAATTGTTCATATTTGTGTTTGAAGACTTTGACTGAAGACTTTCTCAATTTCCTCAGTTCAATTTCCTCAGTTTGTTTGTCTTCATCCTGTGTTTACGCTTTCTGTACTCTGTGCTTGTTTTTATTTCATCATGATGACTATGCTTGTGTTCTGCTATGCAAACTTTTGAGTACTTATTCCGCTGCAAGTAGTTCTTCGCTAAGGAATTTCCTCACCCACAAATTCCTCAGTCAAGAATTTATAAAAATCGCCTATTCACCCCCCTCTAGTCGATATAACGCACTTTCAATTGGTATCAGAGCAAGGTACTCCCTTGTTCTGTGTGATTTTGGTTTAACCACCTGGAGTTTTAGTTATGTCGATCGCAGGTATGATCAAGGTCTCTGCTGGGTGTCCTACCTTCGATGGGACGGACTGCCCCTACTGGAAGAATAAGATGCGAATGCATCTTGAGGCAATTGATAACGATCTCTGGTTTGTTGTGGAAAAAGGTGTTCCCTCTGTCTCACCCTCACTAAACGCTGCCGATATGAAGAGATTCAAGCAACTCGATTCTCGAGCGAAGAATATCATACGTGGCCATCTGAGCAAAGGACAGTATGGAAGAGTGAGTGCTTTGGAAACTGCTAAGCTTATCTGGGATAGGCTGTCCAAAGTAAATGAAGGAGTCTCAACACAGCGTGACTCTCGAGTTGATGTTCTTCGCAATCTCTTCAACCGCTTCAAAAGACTGGACAATGAGAATGTTCAACAAACCTTTGATCGCCTCACTGACATCTCAAATGAGCTTCAAGCACTTGGTGCCACTGACATCACCGACCACGAGGTGGTGAAGAAACTGCTGAGATCGCTTGATTCCTCATTTGATAGTCTGGCATTGATGATACAAGAGCGTGCTGATTACAAGTCACTTGATCCCGCTGATATCCTCGAGAGGCTAAACACTCATGAGTTCAGCTTGCTGAAAAGAGAGATCTCTATGGTTCTAGCTATGCCAAATAATGTGCACTGAAGGCCAAGGCAGTTTCTGAGTCTGAAGATGAAGACTCTGAAAGCAGTCTTGGTGATCCTGAAGAACCGAGCCATGATCTAGCACTGCTTGTGAAGAAACTCCAGAAGCTCTCAAGACGTGGTCGCTTTGGAAGACCCTCAAGGAGCAATGATTCCTCATCCAGTGACTACAAGAAGAGGCTTTGTCTCAAATGCAAGAAACCAGGAAACTACATTCAAGATTGTCCTCAGTGGGAAAAGGAATCAAAGAAGAAGAAATACAAGGATTACAGTTCTGATGATACGAAGAAAAAGAAGAAATCCTCAAAATCTCCACCATCAAAATCCTCAAAGTCTTCATCTCACAAGAAGAGCAGCTCCAAGAAGGCTCAGGCATTCATTGGCAAGGAAATGGACCCTGAGGCTGAATCTAAAGAAAATGAGGAAGAGGAGGCATCTGAGGATTCCGAATCTGGTGTGGCAAGCCTAGCCCTCGCCATTGCATTCGTCAGCAAGTCTATCTTCAACACTGGAGAAAATGACCTCACCAACAAGGCTGATGAAGGCAATGATGACTACGCTCCCACCTATTGCTTCATGGCAAAGGGTGCCAAGGTACTCAAATATGCCTCATCTGAATCAAGTGAAAATGAATCTGATGATAACCTTAAGCCCGGCTATTCTAAACTTGCTAAGATTGCTGTGAAACAACAAAGGGCCCTTGAAAAGGTTCAAAACATGCTAAACAAAAGTGATGATATGTTGGGTGAAGAAATGGATCACACTAAAACCTTGATTGAAAATCTTCAGAGACTTCAGACTAGGTATGACAACCTTCAAGGTCATCATAACACTCTTTTGTCTGATCATGAGAAGCTTTCTTATGAATTTCTTCAAAGAAAGCAAGATCTAGAGAAGCTAAAAGTGAGTTATGAAGATCTTTAGAAGGAGCGCGATTCATTACTTGCTCAACAAATCAGCGCTGCTTAGGAAGAATTTGTTCCTCCATGTTTGAAATGCATTGAACGTTAATCTGCTAATTCTTCACCTGAATGTTCAAATGCTTCTAATGCTAAAAATTCCTCAACTATCTCTGCTATCATTAATTCCTCATCTGAGGACATTGCTAGTATCACTAACGATGCAGGGCTGAAGGAATTATACATGACATACATGTACAAAAGCCTCAAAGGGCATCAGACTCTTTGTGATGTGCTTAAAAAGCAGATCCTCAACAGGAACCCTAGGAAAGAGGGTATTGCCTTTGAGAGGAAACTCAATGCTGATGGTACATATTGGAAGCCTGAGGAGTACCCCAAAACCTCATGGGTTGCTGCAAAGGGACCTCCAGTTGATCCATCTAATTTATCTGGCTTTACATGTGAATCTTCTCATTCTTCTGATTAGTCATTTGACTCCAACTATAAACTGTTCAAAAATCAGAATGGTGAAGTATTTGCTAGATATGTTGGTACTAACTGCAGGAACGGTTCCCCTATGAAGAAAATCTGGGTTCCCAAAAGATGACTTGAAAGTCTTCAGGTGAATGTCCTCATGACACCACCTGTGAGGAATAGGAACCCCAGATCAAATTCTTCATATGGACCAAATTCTTCATATGGATCCAAGTCCTCATACGGACCAAATTCCTCACATGGATCAAATCCCTCAAGAGGATCAAAGTCCTCATATGAACATCATCGTGCTAACAACTCTGTTTCGCAGGGAAGAGCCAAGGGCTATGAATATGAGCATTATTCTTCTAATCATTATGTTCATAAGTCCTCGAAGAATTTCTCTGCTTATTCATATGCTTATCCTAACTTCTATTATGTGAAACGAAACGGATTGGCTTCTATGCCACCTTTCTCATATGGAGCTCGCAGAGTGATGAACTCTTTGCCACCCCTTTAGATGTGGGTGGTGAAGAAAAAGAACTAATCTCTTCTGCAGGGTCAGGTCTCCAGACGTACTTAAACGTCTAAAGAATTTGCTGGAGACCTGAAGTGTGCTTGAAAGGACGCAGGCTAATCATGAAGAAATGAACTTTCATTTCTCACGTCCTCATACTGCCTCATCTGTTCTATAGCTTGATGAAATTGATCTGATGAATTGATGTCATATTCTTCACTAATGAAGTATATGAAGTTCGTAAGCTGCACTAATTCATCTGCAGGATGATCAACCCAAAGCCACTGAGTGGGTCCTCGATAGTGGATGTACAAATCACATGACTGGTGACAAGAATCTATTGATTGATGCTCCCTTATCACCATCGCATCTGAAGCATATCATCTTCGCTGACAAAGGCAAAAGTCAGGTATTGGGTCTAGGTAAGGTTGCGATCACAAAGGATCGACACATGGACAAAGTCATGCTTGTCGAGTCCTTAGGATACAACCTCATGTCTGTCTCAATGCTTTGTGATCTTGATATGGTAGTTGTCTTTGGCAAGTATCGTTGTGTTGTGGTTATGGAAGCTGACAATTCCAAAGTCTTCGAAGGCTTTAGGAGAGGAGACTTGTATATTGTTGATTTCTCTACAGGACTGCAACCAGCCGTGTGCCTACTTGCAAAAGCTTCAGAAGGATGGCTATGGCATCGACGACTTGGTAATGCAGGCATGAGGAATTTGCACACGCTTGCGAAGAAGAAGCATGTCATTGGCATTGAGAATGTCAAATTCCTCAAGGATCACCTATGTGGAGCTTGTGAAGCTGGAAAGATGACCAATGCTAAGCATCCAGCGAAGACTATCATGACCACTACTCGACCATTCGAATTGCTTCACATGGACCTCTTTGGTCCTAACCATTACTCAGCTGTCACAAATGACGCATCTCTCTATGGGCTTTTTATTGTTGATGATTACTCTCGTTACACATGGGTACACATTGTTACTTACAAACATGAAGTGCAGGAAGTCTTCAAACGATTTTCCTCGAGGGCTTCAACCAACTTTGGTGTGAAGATCAAGCACATCAGAAGTGACAATGGAACCGAGTTCAAGAATTCTGGTCTTGATGAATATCTTGATGAACTTGGTATTACTCATGAGTTATCTGCTCCTTACACACCTCAGTAAAATGGCGTCGTGGAGCGCAAGAACAGAACCTTGTTGAGATGGCTCGCACTATGCTTGATGAGTACAAGACGCCTCATCACTTCTGGATTGAGGCAATTTATACTGCGTGCCACATCATCAACAGGGTATATCTTCACAAATTCTTCAAGAAGATTGCCTATGAACTCCTCAGTGACAAGAAACCCAATGTGAGTTATTTCAAAGTCTTCGGTGCTAAATGTTGGATTAGAGATCCTCATCACAATGCTAAATTTGCACCGAAAGCACATGAAGGTTTTATGCTTGGTTACGGAAAGGACTCGCACACCTACAGAGTCTTCAACACCGTTCTTCACAAGGTTGTTGAAACTGTAGATGTGCGGTTCGATGAAACTAATGGCTCGCAAAGAGAGCACCTACCCTCTGTGATAGATGAACCAGCACCTGAGGAAACTATCAAGTTCAAGGCAACTAAGGATGTCATTCCTACCGAAGAATCTGCTGAAGAATTCATTCCAGAACGTGAGGAACGTCGAGCTAATGCACCTGAAGAAATTGCTGAAGAAAATGTTGATCAAATTCCTCGACGACAACCTACTCATCCTCGCGTTGCAAAAGAAGTGCAAGTTGAGAAGATCATCGATGACATTGAAGCACCAGGTCCTCTCACACGCTCAAAAGCTTCACATTTATCTAACTTTTGTGGGCACTATGCTTTTGTCTCTATCTCAGAGCCCACTATGGTAGATGAAGCATTTCTGGAGCCTGAGTGGATTCAGGCCATGCAAGAAGAATTACATCAGTTCGAGCTCAACAACGTTTGGGAACTGGTCAATCGTCCAGATCCTCGCAAACACAATATCATTGGCACAAAGTGGATCAACCGCAACAAGGAAGATGAAAATGGCCTTGTGGTGAGGAATAAGGCACGGCTAGTAGCTCAAGGCTACACATAGGTTGAAGGAATTGATTTCGATGAAACTTTTGCACCTGTTGCTAGACTTGAAGCTATTCGCATATTACTTGCTTATGCTAACCATCATGATATCACTTTATATCAAATGGATGTGAAAAGTGCATTCCTCAATGGTAAGCTTGAGGAAGAAGTATATGTTGCTCAACCCCCAGGTTTTGAAGATCCTAAGCATCCTCACAAAGTCTTCAGACTAAATAAGGCCCTCTATGGCCTCAAGCAGGCCCCTCGGGTGTGGTATGATACTTTGAAGGAATTCCTCATGAAGAAAGGCTTCAAACCCGGTTCACTCGACCCTACTCTTTTCACTAAATCCTATGATGATGAATTGTTTGTATGCCAAATATATGTTGATGATATCATCTTTGGTTGTACTGACCAACGTTATAGTGATGAATTTGCCTATATGATGAGTGAAGAATATCAAATGTCTATGATGGGAGAGTTGAAATTCTTCTTAGGTCTTCAAATTCGTCAACAGCGCAATGGCATATTCATATCTCAGGAGAAATACCTCAAGGATGTACTGAGGAAATTCGGCATGCAAGATTGCAAAGGCGTCAAAATTCCTATGCCCACAAACGGCCATCTATGCACTGATGAAAATGGTATTGACTTCGATCAAAAGGTATACCGCTCCATGATTGGTTCTTTATTGTACTTATGTGCATCTAGGCCAGATATTATGCTTAGTGTTTGCATGTGTGCCCGATTTCAAGCTACATCGAAGGAATCACACCATAAGGCTGTGAAGCATATTCTTCGATATCTAGCTCACGCACCAACACTAGGATTATGGTACCCCAAGGGCTCGGCTTTTGATCTCGTTGGATATTCTGACTTTGACTATGCTGGTGATTGTGTGGATCGCAAGTCAACATCTGGTACATGTCATTTCCTCGGACGATCTTTGGTCTGTTGGTCCTCGAAGAAACAGAACTGTGTATCACTGTCTACTGCTGAAGCTGAGTACATTGCTGCTGGTTCTTGCTGTGCTCAATTGCTGTGGATGAAGCAAACTCTCAAGGACTACGGCATCAATATGAAGAATGTCCCTCTCTTCTGTGACAATGAGAGTGCCATCAAGATTGCTCACGACCCAGTTTAGCACTCGAAGACAAAGCACATTCAGATTCGTCATCATTTTCTCCGCGATCATGTGTTGAAGGGCGACATTTCTATTGAGCATGTGAAGACTGAAGAACAGCTAGCCGATATCTTCACAAAGCCCTTGGATGAGAAGAGATTTAGCAAGTTACGGTGTGAGCTAAATATCTTAGAATCTTCGAATGTTCTTTGAAAAGGACACTCATCCTAACATTGATGCAAAATTGATGACTTAGATGTGCAACACATGAAGAAACGTTTTTCTTCAATCAATGAAGAATAACACTCTACGTGTGAAGAAATTAATGAAGAATTTGATTCTCAGAACCCTACGACAATTGTACGCGGTGTCTAAAATCATCATTCTTATACGGTGGGTCACGCCACCACAAAAGTTGAAAATCTTCAATTTGAGTTTTTCCTCAGTTTTGAAATTCCTCAGTTGTTCATATTCTTCAACTTTCCAAATCTTCACTGTTTCCGTCGTTTTTCTTCATTGGCTATATATATATATATGAGTTTATGTCCTCTACAGCATTCACTTATGGCTAATTCTTAAAGTTGGTTTTTCTGCTAAGTGAATGTGATCGGACCCTTCCCCCTCTATGCTATACTCAACCCAATCTATTCACAAATTCTTCATGTGCATTCTATTTGAAACTCATTCAAAATCTTCACTGTGTCCTGGTCAGCTGAAGAATTTGCGAACGGAACTTTTAACTTATCTTATCCAAATTTTTTGGCTTTGCCGCTCAAACCGTTCCGCTTCCCACGATATACTTATCTATTCACCCACGATCTAACACGATCTCCACTTCTCAATACATGGGTGACACATGTCATGCGGATGAGAAGGGTCAGGGGCACATTCGTCCAATTTCTTTGGGCGAACCGTTTTTCACCGTGGCTATAAATACCCCCTCTCCCCTTCCTCACTTCTTTTACTCCGCTCGAGCTTCTCAAACCCTAGCACCGCCGCTACATCATCATCGCCGATGAGGAAGAGCTTCACTGCCTCGACCTCGTCGCCGCCGTACTCACGCCGGCCACGGAAATCTTCACTCCGCCGCCGCCGTAGCCGTCTTCCTCCGCCAAGTTAGGGCGTTGGAAGATCTGCACAGACGAGCTTCACTTCTTCACATCTCAGTTTGTCGTGTTCTTCGTTCAGGGTAATTAAAAGTTAGTTTTACTGTCCACTTTGATTCAAATGTTTACTACAAAATCTTCAAAGGTGTTTTTCTTCAAATCCTCACACACTAAACACCTCACATGTCATCTGTTCTTTATTCGTTTCTCTAAGCATCATTTTTCTTCAAGATTCCTCAATTGTGTGGATCTTCGATCTATACAACTCTGGAACCTAAGACAAAGAATGCTTAGTGAAATTCTTCAAGACTCATGTGGTCAAATTCCTCAAACTTGTTCTTTTTGAAAAACCTTCTGAGAACGCATATGACCTCTCCAAATTCCTCGCAACTATACTCTGTTCACAGGTACTCATGTCCGCTGCTGAATCACTAGGTTCTCATCAACTTAACTCATTTGCAGCGTTCCTTGAAGAAAAGTTGCATACTTCTTCAGAGAGTTCAGTTGTTCAAATTCCTCAACTGAAGAAAATGGCTAGTGAAAAGAGGCCACAAAAAGGAGGAAAGAGGCCTGAGGTCAATACTGCCTTTGAAATCCCTGAGGACATTTATGCTGGGTACTGCACACCCCCTGAGGAAGATAAAAACCAGCGCAAGGTGCACATTCAGAGGATAGAAAGGAGATGTGCAAAAGTGTAGAGGGAGTACATGTATGTGACTCCAAATACATGAAGAAATTCGCTGTTACTCCTCCATGCTCAAGACCACCATTGGCACCTGGCCAAGAGGCAGATCCCACTAGCATCAAGCGCGGTGAGGATTTTCCTGAAGAATGGGCCAAGCGCCAGGCCAAGTTGGCCAAACAGGCAAAAGATGCAGTGAAGAAATTCAACGAAGATTCCATTGCTGCTGCTGCTGAGGCCTCTGTAAGGCCGAAGAAATCCATGACAAAGAAGCCTGCGCACAAGCCATTTCCTCTTCTTCAATGCCCTCACGGCCAATTTCCTCAGCTCAGCCCTCACGGCCAATTCCTCAAGCCGCTCCTGCTCCTCCAAAGTCCTCAGCTGCTCCGACAAAATCCTCAGCACCTGTGCATCTTGCCACGTGCCAAAGGACCACAGGCATCTCCATTGCCTCAGGAGCTTCAGCTAGTTCCTCAGCTGCACCAAATTCTTCAACAGGACCCTCTCTGCTGAAGACTAAGACCACTGCTGGACGAGGCTCTCGCCCAAGTCCTCAGAAGAAGCAGGTCGCCTTCCAAGTACCGTCTGAAGAAGACGAAGCTGATGATGAAGAACTTGCTGAGATCATCAGAGACAGGTAAGTCAGGGCCGCTAGAGCCAAGGGCACAGAAGTGCCACTGCTTTTGGATCCAAAGCTGATCCTCGACTATATTGATCTCTGGCACAAGGAACCAAACACTCCTATGCCTGATTTCAAGTTGACACCTGGCCAAAGTCACATGCTGACCCATTTCATCAGTGAAGAAAAATGGAAATATGAGAAGGCCAGGCAACTCAAGAAAGCACAGTACATGAAGGAGAAGTTCCTGAAGAACAACGTTGTCTCTATGACAACTGATGAACTTGTAAAGCTCCAGTCTGAAATCAAAGTCCTCAGCGATGATTTCAATGCTTACTATGCTGATTGGAAAGGAGCCAAGGTTAGGTTCGTCAATTTGACGAAGACACTCACTTCAAGTGCCGCTGCCCCTGTGCATATTGAAGTCACTCCGGCTGAAGCATCTGCTCAGCCAACTGAAGAACATGCCAGCACCGCTGATGACAATCAGGCTGCTGAAGACAATGTGAGTTCCAGGGCTGATGACTGCATTCCAGCCGCTGATGAAACACCCAGGGCACCCACTAGTGGTGCGCCTGAAGAAAATGAAGAGGTCAGGGCAACTGCATCAGTTGTGCCTGAAGAAACTGCACCAAATTCCTCTGCTCCACCTGCGCCTACTCCTACTCCAATCCTTCCATCTGCATCAGATGCGAAGAAGACCAAGGCTACAGAGCGTGCAGCAGTGAAGAAAAGGAAAGCATCAGCTTCTTCAAATTCTTCTGCTCCGAAGAAAATGAAGCCTATGACCAGCTCTTTTGCAAACTCGATTGATGTTGTTCTAATCTCAACCATGCCATCAAAGGACCTTGTTCCTTTTGATGAAGAATATGTGATCCCTAGCGGATCTGATGAAGAAACTCCTTCTGCTGCTACGTCAGAGCAGATGGATGAAGAAATTGAAGTGGATGAAATCCCTTCAACCCCAGTTGTTTCCTCGCATGTGCCTCAGTTTACTGCTGAAGAGGCCGGCGTTGAAGAAATTGAAGATGAAGATGTGGACATTGGCTGTACGACACCTGTGATGAATGATGACTTTTGGGAAAGTCAGCACCCCAATTCTCCACTCTTCACTCCACTGCAACAAATTCCTCAGTCCCCAGTCACTACAGTTCAAATGGGATCTGATGAAGCTCATGAAGACATTCCAGCCGCTAGTGCTGAAGAAACTAAAAATGAAGAATTCAAGAACCAGGCTGCCACTGAAGAGGAACCAAAAATTCCTCAGCCTGAAGAACCTGGGATTGCGATTCCTGAGGTTGTGATGCAACTCACTAACACTCCTCTGCCCAAACCAAAGGATCCATTCTCCAGGAAGCAGAAATTCAAGACTGATGCCTTCTTTGGCGAGCATGTATTCTTCACTGATTACAACCCTTATGACTCTACTCACATAAGGAAGAGGCGTTTCTGGACTGCCGGCCAGGCAAATTTCTATTCCTCAGTGCTGTTCGACAAAGACAAAGTCTTCGATCATCAGCACATTCCTCACATGGACATGGAATCTCTGCCGTGCTTCGAGCCAGTCCTCAGTGTTCTTCACGACGCTGGACTATTAAATTTCTGCACTGACATCTATGATTGGAATGAAGAACTTATTCTTCAATTCTATGCAATGCTGCACATCACCGGAAATTCTGAAGATGTGAATTCATGGGTGCTGGATTGGATGTCTGAAAACACTCACTACAAGGCACCAGCTACTGAATTGCTTCGTGCCTTACCTCTCAGTCCGCCCCTTGAAGGTGCTTGTTGCGTCTACAATTAACCCGAGCTAACCGATCACTACATGCAAGTGCTGATGAAGCCTTTGAAGCCAGGTCAGACCTCAAGAACAAAATTCCTTGTGAAGGAATTGTTGTATGTGCCTCGGACTGTCTATCGCATTCTGACGAAGACATTGAGTCCAATCAAGGGTCACGACTCAAATGAAGAAGAAGTCGTTGGCATCATGAAGAATCTGCTTTTCAATATCATTCATGGCATTCCCATCAACTTCCATGATTTCTTCATGAGGACTCTGGCCAATGTCGCCATGTCACCGTTTGAGCTGAAGCCTTATGCACCTTGGATTATGAGATTCATTAGGACAAGGTCTTTACTTAACTATAAAGCTGATACACTGAACCATTGCAGCTACTTGCCCCCAATTAAAGTCCTCAAACGGACATTTTCCTCAGCTAATGAAAAGGGCAAGGCTACTGCTGTAATTGATGAAGGCATTCATCCATTGGATGGACAATTTCGCAAGGCTGCATCCTACTCCACCAATGATGACTCTGCCACCCATGACTCTGCCGCCAACGCACCCAAGCAAAATCCTCAAGGCACAGCACCCAGGGTGATGACTGACCGTGAGCTTCTCCTCAGTCTTCACCAGAAGGTTGATCGCAATCATAAATGGGTCAAGCGTCAGTTTGGTTCAATTCTTCACAAGATGACTGTTACCCACAATGCAGTGAAGAAAAACCACTACTACCTTCATGAAATCCTCAACCGCACCTGGGCTGTTCTGTCTCAAGTCTATAGTGAAGAAGATCTGAAGACAATGGGTCTCAAGGACGATCTTGACTGGGCTGCACCTCCTCCGAAGAAGTACAAGAAGGTCAAGGTTCCTTCCTTGGTGGCCAGCTCCTATTCTTCATCACGTGACACTGATGAACATGAAGATTTGGACGACACTACGGCAGGCCCTACTCCAACAACTGACCCCAACAACGCTGATGCTCCTTCATCACCTTGATATTCTTCAGGGGCGTTAGTCCTCATTTTCAACCCTTTTGGTCATTTGATGACAAAGTGGGAGAAATTTGAGTTAGTCTTCAAGCGGGTCTATCTTATATGGGCGTTTTTTAAAAGTTGCAACTCTCGTTCTTTTGAAGACTTTGCTGGATCGAGTTGTAAACTTAAACTCTATGGTGACCTGATACTTTTGCTGTTTCTTCTGCATGCTTATTCCTCGTTAATGTTATTGCACGCATGCTGAATTACATCAGTCACCATATTTCATCATGCATTTCAAATTCTTCATATATTATGTCAAATGCGTGTATGAATTACAAGATATAGGGGGAGATCTCCATGATTCAACTCTTCAAGTGGGCATTGCTTCAAAAGCAAATTCCTCACTATGCACATCTTCAGGGGGAGTTCTTCTATATCTTGCAATCAAATTCCTCAACATCAGTATTTACAATTCATATGTTTATCCCCGTTGAAAACTTAACCTATATTGTCATCAATCACCAAAAAGGGGGAGATTGTAAGTGCATCTAGTGCCCCTTAGTGATTTTGGTGTATTGAAGACTTATAGGTTAAGGGACTAATGCGTTTGTGAGTGTACACAGATCTATAAGTCTATGAGGAGTTTGATATTTACAGAGAAAGTCGACCCCTAAAAATGAAGTTCTTCGACTGAAGACTTTGGATTTCTGAAGACTTTCTGAAGACTTTGAAAGTGAAGAAATTGGTGTGACCTTGAAGACTTGGTATTCATTTGAGGAATATGAAGCGTGAAGACGTTTGTTTTCGTAGTTTACATTTTCTCTTTCTTGAGTCATAGGAAACACCGTACTATTAAAGGGGGTGGAGGAAATACTAAGGAAAAATTTCCATGTGATGCTCAACTCAAAATCCTACACCTACCAATCCCTTTGAGTGAAGCCATTGGAAATCTCATACAGTTCAGTCATATTCTTCAGTGACAGAGACGAAGTTCTTTTGGTCTCTGAGGAATTTGTTCTGACTGAGGAGTTAGGAATTCGCCAGTGCGGATTGCCTACACAGTGAGGAACATGATAGCCCTAAGGAATTTGAACCTCAAATTTCCGACCGTTGCTGTGCTATGCGCCAGCTGTCCCAAAATATCTACCCACCTAACGGTCATATCATTGAAGGGCATTTATGTCTTTATCATGCGGGCTACTCCCTAGGCTATAAATAGCCGCCCCCTACAACCACTAGCTGGTTGGCTGCTCCGAGAGAAACTGACACTTGTCATTTGGGAGCATTCCATCCTCCGAGGACTTTGAGTGAAAATCATCAAGTGAGGAAAAACCCCAAACCCAAACACCTACAAAACCCAAAGTGATTGAGCATCACTGAAGAGATTGATCCTACGTGGATCCGACGCTTGTTACCGATGAAGACTGTGCTTCTTCCAGACGGTTAGGCGTCATGGTCTAGAGCATCCAAGAGGAAATTGTGGATCGCCGAGTGACCGAGTTTGTGAAGGTTTGGAAGTCACCTGAAGACTTACCACGAGTGATTGGACGAGGTCTGTGTGGCCTTAGTTCAAGGAGAATACGGTGAGGACTGTGTGTCCGGGACTGGGTGTCCTCAGGTTTAAATACCTAGCCGCTCCAACCAGACGTGCAACTGAGACAGCAGTTGGAACTGGTCTACCAAATCATTGTCTTCACCAAGCCAACTGGTTCTATTTCCTCAACTCTTTCATTTCCTCATTCCTGTGTTGTGCAATTGTTCATATCTGTGTTTGAAGACTTTGACTGAAGACTTTCTCAATTTCCTCAGTTCAATTTCCTCAGTCTGTTTGTCTTCATCCTGTGTTATCATGTGTTTACGCTTTCTATACTCTGTGCTTATTTTCATTTCATCCTGATGACTATGCTTGTGTTCTGCTATGCATACTTTTGAGTACTTATTCCGCTGCAAGTAGTTCTTCCCTAAGGAATTTCCTCACCCACAAATTCCTCAGTCAAGAATTTATAAAAATCGCCTATTCACCCCCCTCTAGTCGATATAACGCACTTTCATTATGGGACGGAGGGAGTACGAAGAAAGAGATAGAGAGGAGTAAAAAAATACACTTATAGCCAACCTTGTTGTAGTATGAGTGACTAAGTGATGACTATGTATGACATGCCAACATCAGATAGCCTAACGCACCGTGTTAAATCTCCAAGGGTGCGACCGCGCGAGCGACGCGACGGTCGTGGTAGGCGCGACCATGATACGGGCTGCTGGCAGCCCTTGGATCTGAGATCAAACGGTCGCATGCTAAGTTGCTGAAAATTTGCAGAATAACCCTCCATGATAGGATATTCACCCATAGGTCTAGAATCACGCCATGCAACCATTCGATCTCAGATCCAAGGGCACTCGGAAGCCCATATCATGGGAGAATGGAAAGCCACTACCCTGCCGTTCGCACGTGGCAGTTCGCTCCTACTCGTCCCCGCACGTCCTTCAATACTACAGCGGTTCGCTCCTAGTCGTCCCGTCCATTCACATTACGACAGTTCCACTAATCCTAACCCTCCTCCCAAATCCATGGCGTCCCAAATCTCCACGATCAACGGTGAGTACAAGGTTAGAACCATCACCGGCAATGAGTTCGACGTCATCTACACCCGTTCTTCCGCGACGGTGAAAGGATGCCTTTCTCGCTTCAGACGCATGTTCGAAAACTCAGATGATGAGTGGGTCGCTGGGCTAGATGTTGAGTACACCACAGTCCTGGGATGAGAGAAGGATCTAAAGGACAAAGAGAGGAAGAAGCCCGCCGTGATCCAGGTTTGCGTACATAACGTTTGCTTGGTCTACCACATATGCCATGCCGACGTTGAGTGCCAGGATTTTAAGAACTTCCTCAAGGACAAAACAATGAAATTCATTACTGTAGACTTTAAGAACGACAAAGAAGTCCTGGGTCGGATAGGCCTCGTTGTAGGCAACCCCTTCGACCTCCAGAAGAATCGGCTGGTGCACTCTCGTCAGCCTTCAATGCTGACCCTGGCAGGAGTCATGGTTCATCCTTCGTACCGTAAACTGGAGAAACCTCATTACACGTTTCATCGTCATGCATGGCAGCGGAATGTACTAGATATAGACCACATCCACTACGCTGCAATGGATGGCTACCTTTGTTTCAATATCTACAAGGGTTGGATGAAGAGCAACAGCCAAGTGTGCGGTTCAAGCAAAGAAGTATCGGCCAAGAGGAAGAGGGACAAGGACGAAGTCGAGGACGTGGACGAGGACTCCGAGTAAGGTGGCAGTGTCGTTGCTCATGGTGGTTCTAAACTTCTAATGCGGTGTCTACCGGATTAGTTGCATAGTTTAATTTCAGGTATGCTTAGTTTAATTTGAGGGGTGTGTTGTGCTGAGCCCCCAGCAGAACTATGTTATGTTTCTGCTCATTACTTTAACTCTTCAGTATGTACATACTACTAGTATTTCTTTAATAGAATTTAGCACCCCAATTAAGCACGTACTAGCTTTTTTAATAGTACTATATGCATAATTTGGCGACGAGCGCTCTCTATATGTACCACCTTTTTTTAATTTCAATTTTTGCTCCATGGCGCAATCCATCGATAGTACTACTGTACAAAAGTATACATTTTTTAAAAGGCTAGAGTACTATTCATCACATATATAGCCAGTTAAATTCTCAACCTAGAATGACGTGCATGCCATGTAGTAAACCGATACGGAGGAAGTATAGTAAAAATGAGGTGATTTTACCGAGCGATCGGCGGGGGAGCATGGTCTGTCATGCGGTCCCACGTGTCATGATGTACCAAGGCGATGCGCGTGTCCCTCTTGAGGCAGCAGCAATGCTACGTGGTTTGAGATGATGGCGAACCGAAGCGTGAAATAATGGTTGCTTTGTCCGTCTGGGAAGGTGCGGCATTGTGATTTGACGTCTCATTGCTCATTACTACTACTGGGCCGGTACGAGTGGGGTGCGTCCCCCCTGCTGTTCTGCACTGTTATTTGGTGCTTGACATGTCGACCCGGTTGCTATATGTCCCACATGTCGGCGACAGGAAGTACAGAATTCATGAAAGGGAGCGTCGACGGAGGAGTATACTACAGAATTCATGAAAGGGAGCGACTTAGTTTTGGAAAAATCTATTTTTACGGAGTACGTACCCACTAGGGTTTATAGGGCTCATCTAAAAAACATTCGTTTTTCCGTTTGATAAGTCTCAGTTCTACTATACTAGTAGTAGTACCATTACATGTTGGATTTCGAGGTGCGTTAGATCACCCGACGCAAGCAGTGTCAAGAGGAAACTAACCAATGCATGTACAAGTTCATGGAAATTTAGTGGTCATTCATGCATTCATTCTAATTAATGCCTCGGTAAACGTAACTTCTTGAGAAAAACGAGCATACTAATTACTTGTGCAAACTACGAAATTAATTCGACCACTCACCGTCTACCTTGGTTGGAGAGATTTTGAAATTGAGCCATAAACTGGAAAGGAGGGAGTAGTAACTTTTGTCTCGATTACTATTTGTGGCCTTGTATAGATGCAAAATGTATTTTTTATAGTGGCCTTGTTTAAGTAAATGGAGGGAGTACTAACCAAAGTACGTAGTAGGGATGAGGAGTAAACGGAGGGAGTAGTAAAATTTTCTCCTCGTGCTGCGAGCCACCGCATGCGTGGGCGAGGGAGCGGGCGTAAAGGCGTACAGTAGTAGTAGTAGTACTACTACTACTACTCATAAGCAAGCTTCACCTCATCCTGCGAGCCACCGCGCCCGTGGGCGGGGGAGACGGCGTACTAAGCAAGCTTCTCCTCGTTCTGCGAGTTGATGGGACACATCAAAAGTACTCCAGTGTATAGAGCCTTGCCTCTAAGGTAGGCCCCACATGGTTTGCCTCTTTTTTTAATTTAACATAACGCGTCAAGTCGCAATTTGTTTGTTCACCCGTGGTAGACGATCCTCCCTCCACCAAGTGGACAACCAGTACACGTGCCAAATTACCATGTGGGCTGCCTTTTTCGTACAGAAATGAGCTCCACCGTGTACCCGCGCGGGTGTGGTTGGGAAAGAGACGGGAGTACGTGCGCCGTGTGTGCACCTCTTCTCTTCGTGCACGTCCCCCACCTATGTGGGTGTGTGTGAGAGAGATACAAACCTAGACATAATGCGCCGTCCATCCCCATGCCTCCGCCCAGTCCGACCACCAGTCACCACCACGCCCCACTCCTCCTCACCTTATCTCTCATCTTTCTCCCTCCATTTTTATATACAAGGGGCCACTATCAAAATTACAATTTGCAGATATACAAGGCCACTAACACTAACCGATGCAATAATAATGGTGTTTGCCTCGTGGTACTAGCAAAGGAGGACATTAATTATCCCTTGCATGTATGCGGGAGTTTGTAAAAAAATGCATCTTGATGTTCCGTGCAATGCACGGGCATCTTGCTAGTCCATGAAAACAACACATGGGAAAATTCCATGGGGAACGAGGGATTTGAATCTATTGGGAGGGGCTATTTGGATCTTGCCCGGGGTAGCCAAAATATTGGCGACCCTTTTGTCCACCGGTGCCTTTGCCACCGATGAACGAGGAATGGCTCGGGTGCTCATGCTGTCATGCATCCTCCAGCACGCACGTTGGAGACGAACTCGCACGAGCTGTGTTTTTTTGTCCCACAACGCCGCCCGAGCCGCCCGTAGACCGACCGGCGACCCGCAAATTACGCCATCCAACCGTAGCCGCACACATTATGACAGCAACTCAACCAACCGGACGAAATTCACGCAAACACGTAGAGAAACTGATATTTCATATAAACAACGACGGAAATCATATAAAATATCGGATTTTCATACAAACATGACTGATTTCATTACATTCAAATGAACTATGCGGTGCTAGTTCTGGACAGCACATGTATATAATACCTGGCCTAAATGGTCGCCCGCCGATCGATTTGTGTTCCTCATGTCCGGCAGCACGATCACCGGACTGCCGGGAGCCCCGGAGGTATATGCTTCAGCGCAAAGGACGGCTCGCTTCCCCGCTGCCCAACTGAAATCATTGGCTGGTGCCGAAGATGATGGTGGCCGGCGCCGGTTCGAGTTCATCACCGGCCACTACTTCGCCATGGCCGGCACCGGCTCGAGTTCATCCTAACATTCCCCTCTTCCGTGGAGCCCATGCGGGGTCGACGAAGGTCCTCGCAACAAAAGGATCTGGCAAGACACCTGCTGTGTACGCCGGCGTCGCCTCCGCGGTGGCCTTCATGGGACCCAAGCGGCGGCGGCCTCCCATGTTCTACTTCTCCTCGATGATGGCGGCGGACGCGGAGGCGCTGGCCACCGACTCGTCGCTCTCCGCGCACCCGGTTTCTGTCGCTGCTTGCATGGTGCGGCCGCCGGCATCGGAGTCTCTGCCATAGAAACGGGAGACGCGGTACGAGGTGGCGGCATGGACGGCAGCAACGACGCCCGTGCGCTGCTCCTCGTCGAGCTGGCCTGGAGCGGCGAGTTGCTGAACCGTGCGCCGGCTTGGGGCGGCAACTGGCTCCGTCGGGCGAGGGGAGGGAGGTCGATCAGCGAGCTGCATAGCTCGTATCCGGCGGGCTACCCAGCCGGCTTGGATGCCGAATAACTACTCTTCGTAAGCCATTGTAAGAGTGGACAAAATGGTGGAGGAAATAGGGGAGCGGCGGAGGTGTGCGATTCTTGGCCGACGTTTGGCCTCGTTTAAATAGGAGATTAAATAGACGGCGGACGGGAGGAGCTCGGCCAGCGTTGCGTTTGACGCCGGCCCGGTCATGAACGGACGTGTGTCCAGAGTGGGTTTCTCGGCTTCCACACGGGCGGGTTTCATGGAGGCGTTTGAATGCGGCACGGAGGCGTGTTCAGCCGGGCGTGCCGCGAGTGGCGCCCTCGACTCTGACCTAGGACACCGCGTCGTTCTTCCACTGACATGTGGGCTCTTTGGGTGCATGGCCTGCATGTCAGTGACCCAACGCAGGCAGCGCACAGCAGAGGAACCTTTGGTGGGCCAGGGCGGTCAGAAGCGGGCATTTCATAAACCGATGATTGTTCATTGAGTGTGACGTCATCTTTTTCATGTAGATAAGCCTACTATGTTGATAGCCCATTCGATACGTTGTGATTCATAAAGACCGCTGCAAACATCAATGTTCTGCTTATCACAGATAAGATTGATTAATACCCGTAATAATCCATGTCCTTAACAAAGGGTGCATGCACGTATAGGTTGAGCGTGTGTCTTGCGTCGTGTGTTGTGTGCATGTAGGCGTGCGAGTGTTGCGTGCGTGCAAGGGTACGTTTCAGTGTCGCATGCATGGCTGCGTATGTGCGTGTGTTCGTGAGTGCATGTGTACGTGTCAGTGTTGCACGCCAGCATGCGTGCGTGTGTACGTGTCAGTGTTGCACGCCTACATGCGTGCGTGTCTTGCGTGCGTGCATGTGTATGTGTGGGGTGAGGCTACACGTCAGTCGACTGACTTTTTCATCTCTGGTCATTAGATTTTCCAGCCGTTGGATACGAAATCAATGGCCTCCAGTTTATCATCAAACTCCACCCCCCTGAGCCGCCAGCCACCACCGGCCGAACCGCCAGGCCCCGCCACCCGCGGCCGGCCCGCCCTCCCAGAAACCACTCCCCACCACCGGTCCGCCGCCGCACCAGCTATCCCTCTACCCCCCCCCCCCCCCCCGCCGAGCTTTTTCTCCGGGGATCCCCACCCCACCGCCCAATGAACGCCCCCAACTGCCGGTGACTGCCAACCAGAGGTCTCACGACTTCGAATACCCACCGACCACTAATTTATTACCATTTCTGTCCTTCATATACGCGCTGATTGGTGGGCCCTATGGTAATGTGCGCTGCTGAATGTGGACCGTTTGACTAGTCAATTGATCGTGTTATCAACAAATTATGGAGCTGTATGGTGTGCCAGTGGCCATATGATCACCCTAAAATGTACTACTATTTTATTAACACAGTACATACTCAAACTACCATTTCTTTCTTTCATATACGGGCTGACAGGTGGGCCCCACGGTTACGCGCCCCGATGGTGCAACACTAGTTGCGCCGCGTGGAACGTTTGACTGGTCAATTGATTATGTCATCAACAAAATACGGAGTTGTGCGGGTGAGCCAGTGACCGTATAATCATGATATGTATTTGTTTAACACGGTACAGACGCAAGGGCTCATATATACGCGCAAGCACTCACCGCTATAAGCGCACACACACGAATCCTACCCCTATGAGCACCTTCGAGAGAGTGGGCCAGCATATATGATCTTGAGATGTTACGAAGTCACCATAGGTCCCTCGTAGTCGAGTGGAACATCTCCTCCCACTGAACGTACATCGCCGGAAAATACTAAAATTAACACAAGATAAATGCCAGCACCGGGACTTTAACCTTGGTGGGCTCGAGAAACCACTGCCCTCTAGCCATCCAACCACATGTTGGTTAGCATGACAAAATGTATGTGGTGACCGTGATGAGCTTATTCTGAAGTCCAGTGACCATATCGTGCTTTTGCTTCAAATACAATGACCGTAAGTGTCGTCAACAAAATACGGAGCACGCATCAAATGCAAAGTCCGTTAGTGTCATCAACAAAATATGGAGACGTATCGTGAGCTAGATACTGTTGTACTATTGTATATGCTTATTTTCTTAGTGGCCGATTGCGTGTGTGGTGTGGTGGGCACATCATTTCTAGTTGTGGTGGGTCAACATGAAGACTCATGGGTCGGTTCCATCCTGCGCCACATATAGGTTGGACCGAGACGTGTTATACGAAGACCCGTGTGGAGGACTTGGCGTACAACACGAAGCTACCACAGTCGCGGAGGACTCTATCCCCACTGGTGATAAGCCGACTATATATGATTTGTAACCCTAGGCCCTTAGTATGTTATACAAGCTTGGGGGCTAGTTCGTCGATAGTATACACACACGCACAATGCCTGGTATTCACGTGTACTTTGTACACACCCCTATCACTAATATACAGTACCAGGAGTAGGCTCTTTCTTCAACTGCAAGGGTCCGATCCGAACTAGGGTTAAACTTTGCCTCGTATTACCATCCAGCCTAACAGCCAGGGATATCCTACCGAATGATATGATGAAATCATATCTGCCAACTACGAAGAGAGAGGTGTGTCGGGGGGGGGCAATGTGTGCGAGAGAGGCCTAAAGATAATGTGCGTGCGGGAGACACGTAGGCACATATATGTGCGTATAGAGGGCTAGTAGAGACCGTGCATGTGTATATATGCATGTGAGAGAAATAGTGTTTTCCAACTGAGATTAGTGAAAAGAGTGGTACATAGTAGTCGGAAAGAGAGAGAGAGAGAGAAACAGAGAGAGCATGTGCGTGAGACACCCCGACACCCTGAGAGAGATTGTGAGCATGTGTGAAAGAGAAATGCCGATGCATATAAAGTGTGTGCACTTATGCGTTAGATAGAGAGATATATAACGCGTTTGTGAGAACGGGGCGAGGCATAGTGCATCTACGTGTAAAAGGCGGTTCTACGCATTAAATTAAAATATAAATGGCATTATTATTTTTGGATGAGATCATGAATTTTGCAAATTGCGTATCGACGAAAATCGGTCTATCAGACACCCATACTCTATTGAATTCTAGCATGTGCATGTGTTTATTTCATATTATCGATCCATAGAGTGAGAGCGGTTTGAAATACAGGCAATGGATGCTTTTGCAATTCATATATAAACATTAATTAGTGCACTCCATGTTGTTAGTGTGAAGCACTTTATACATTTGTCACTTGCATGGATACATTCCAAATTGCTAGCTACGAAATAGAATACATGTCGAATTCAACATAAAGGGGGTTTCGAAGATTCGAATTCATAGGAAGTGCATTCATCTATTTGAACCCGAGATAATGGCATTTGTAAATTAGATGTAAAAGGGGGCATCAATCTTTGTTGTGAGTTTGAACATGCTATATATATTCATACGCATATCTAACTCTTTTTTTTGCAACCAAGGAGATTATATCTGGAACCATGCATGAACTGAGGTAAGTTGCATATTTTTTAATATATACTCGTGTACAATGTATATTCAAATGTACCCCCTCCATTCGAAAATAATCGTAGCTTTAGGATTTTCAAGAGTAAAGATTTGTGAAGTTTGACAAATCCTGAAAGTTCAATTCAAGAGAACCAAAAACGTTAATGATTCTGCTGCCAAATATTGAACGAAGCGCCAAATAGGCCTCTGGTCACCCGAAACCGTGCGAGACTAATGTTTTGGTGGTAGGAAATTACTGTCCTGACTCTGGCCCGTGTAGCCTATTGGCCCGATGTCCAAAGGTCTAAACCGGGGTAGGTTTGTAACTTCACCAAGATGCCAGTCTCAACCGCCTCCGAGAAGCATTCATACCCCGTGAGCACCTACCCATGCGCTCGGCCGAAATCTATCCCGCCCACATTTGGGACACGTGACATGACTGTCCTACCCCCAACCCGCAATATGTCCGAAATTTTAGATGGGGGCAAAGTTTGTAACTTTCCCCAAATTTCAAACAAGCGCGTCTCAAACCGAAACATTGTTCCCCCTTAGTTCCCCGCCTCCCTCCGTTTCCCCATTCATACTCCGTGGGCGCGAAAACGACCTCTCCACCAGCCGCCAAACCCCAGCCTCCTCCGTCCTCCACCCCATAGCGGCCAATCCACCGCCGCCCTCCTCCATCACGCCGGAGCCGGTACCCCGACGTCGTCGTCCAACGCAACCGCAACCGCAACACCCTCAAGGACTTAGCAGCTGAAGCCGAGGCAAAGCTGCCTCCACGACGCTGACGCCGACGTGCGCCGTACCAGAACCACTCCGACCACGCCGTCCTGTGCCTCACTGCTGCGGCTCCACTGTCGCAACCGTCCACCGCACCGGAGCTATTCCCGCTACGCCGTTGTTCGCCGCCTCGGATCTGCTTCCCCGCCGCCGACAGACGGCCATCGCACCACACTCAACAACTTGGCCATGGGTTCGTCCAAGGCTGCATCGTCCCCCACAACTTCTGGTTTCCGGCGAACAACAAGAAGATTGTCAGAAAAACAGAAGGAGGACACAACACTGCCAGCAAAAAGAGGTACTCCTCTTCCCTTATTCGTGCAAATCTTACGTCTCCGCTCACACTGTATTCATCCCACGACAGAAACTAGTTGAGCGCTTCTTACTGCATCTTCTTCGTGATACTAAATGCACAAGGTTTCCTCCCTTTTACTATTTCACCTTTGCTAGAGGTCAGTAGCCCGCCTGGATTTCAATTCAGGGTCAGTCGAACCGCAATTAAAAGAAGCAGCACCCGCTTAGGCGCGCGGAGCACCTAGTCCGCCTGTTCCCCGGGGAAGCGGCGCATCGGTGTCTATCATAGGGGTGTGGGGCGCAGGAGCTGCTTGCGCCCGATCTGGAGGTTGGCAGGACTTGAATGGATGGCCGGGGGGGGCGGTGCCAAGCATGGCGGTGCGGTGAGGTCGAGGGGAGGGCGCATGCAGGGGAGGAATACTGGGCCGGTGGTCGCTGGCGTTTCAAGGAAGATCGTCAACACTGAGTGGCTGGAGGTAGATGAAGGCGATCTGCCCTTTCTTTGTACATCGGACGGTGTAGAAAAAATGGACTGACCTATTTGCTTTCAGTCGACTGTTATTTTCATAGAATCCTGTAGTAATTTAGTGTGCCATGCATGTTGTAGAGCTATCATATGTCTCCCATCATTTATTTCTCACCGGCCTGCTATCTGCTACCTTTACACTGTACTAATTGTGCACACACTTCACCCATACTCACACTATTGTTTTTTTATGCATGGGTATTTCAGACTCTGACGCAGTGTTGATGAATGCAGAAAAGAAAAGACAGAAGTGGCTCGAGTGTAATTCGAAGATAAGCACTAAGCGTTTCAGCGCTCTAATGGGTGCAGTGTCAGCAGTTGGAGACAGTAAACGTAGCTCTGCAGTTGATGATCTCAATTGCCACACACAACCATCCCAGGTGCTTGCTTTAACTTCGTGCTGTCAAATGTGGTTGCATGTTGCATATGGTGTCTAGCTTGTATTGCTTCCGATTTGGTTAAATTGCATATGCTTACTTTACACATTATAACTTTGATAATGACATGCCTTCCTGTTTTTGATACACACTACATATGTCTATTAACCATGTTCGTACATCAAACTAATGCTCTTTTGTATCCCTCGTCAATCACTTATGATGAGACAGTCACCTGAGTGGGTTACTGTGAGACGCCCTACTCGTTTAAAGAGTGCAGTGTCATCCTCCCCACATGATTCTCAAGAAACAGCAGGGCTAAATGAAGATAGTCAACGTAGCTCTCTAGTTGATCACCGCAATTCCCCCACACCACCATCGCAGGTGCTTGCTCTTACTTGGCAGTGTGATATGTGGTTGCATGTTGCATATGGTGTCTACCTTGTAATGCTTCTAATTAGGGTAAATTGCATCTGCTTAGTTAACACATTATACCTGTGAATATGACATGCCTTCCTGTTTTTGGTACATACTACGTCTTTCTATTAACCATGTTCTTACATCAAACTACTTTTCTTGTGTATCCCTCATCAATGCTCCTAATTTGTTAAATTGCATCTCCTTAGCTTACACATTATACATGTGAATATGACACGCCTTCCTGTTTTTGGTACATACTACATCTGCCTATCACACCATGTTCTTACATCAAACTACTGTTCTTGTGTATCCTGTGTCTATCGCTTATGATGAGACAGTCACGCGCGTGGGTTAATATGAGACGCAATACTCTTATAAAGAATGCAATTTCATCCTCTCCACATGATTCTCAAGAAACAACAAGCCTAAATGAAGATATTGAATGTAGCTTTGTACCTGAAGACCGCACTTCCCTTACACCACCATCACAGGTGCTTGCTCTAACTTTGCAGTGTGATATGTGGTTGCATGTTGCATACGGTGTCTAGCTTGTAATGCTTCTAATTAGGGTAAATTGCATCTGCTTAGTTTACACACTATACCTGTGAATATGACCTGCCTTCCTATTTTTGGTACACACTACATCTATGTGTTAACCTTGTTCTTACATGAAACTACCTCTCTTCTGTATCCTGCATCAATCACTTACGATGAGTCACTTTATTCGTTGCATATTGCATATTATTTCTAGCCTGTTGCCATGTATTGCTTCTAATTTGGTCAAATACATTTGTTAGGGCACCCTTTTAATTTGGCAGAGTGATATTGGTTTCATCTTTCATATGGTTTCTAGCTTGCATCGATTCTAACAAGTTCAAGCACCTTGTGCTTACTTTACACTTTATACATCATACATGTCAATATGTCACGCCGTCCTGTTTTTCATACATATTCCATCCTCCTATCGTGCGGCTGCCTTACATGAAAGTAGTGTTCGTCAGTATCATGCATCAATGAGTTCTGAAGAGCAAATTTTATTCCTTTTTCTTGTGGGTTTGACTTGACAAGGCAAAATCAAGAAAGAGGAAGGAAAAGAGTAAGGAAGGTGATGATGGTGGTCCTCTGCAGCAACGTAAACGGAGCATCTGTACCGATTCTCCTTGTACTGATAGTGCATTACAAGGTCCAAGTCTTCGCTCCCCTACTCCACCATCCAAGGTGCTTGCTCTAACTTGGCAGTGTGATATCTGGTTGCATGTTGCATATGGTGTCTAGCTCGTATTGCTCCTAATTAGTGTAAACTGCATCTACTTAGCTTACACATGATACATGTGAATATGACACGCTTTCCTGTTTTTGGTACATACTATATCTGTCTATCACACCATGTTCTTACATGAAACTACTCTTCTTGTGTATCATGCATCAGTCACTTATGATGGGACACCTTTAAGTTGGCAGTGTGATATTGGTTTGCGTCTTGAATATGATTTCTAGCATGTATTGCTTCTAGTTTGATGAACGCCACCTATGACGAGACAATTTTAACTTGGCAGAGTGATATTGATTGCACCTTCCATATGGTGTCTTGTAGTGTTTCTAATTTGTTGAAGTGCCTTCTGCTTAGTTACCACATCATAGGTGTGAATATGTCAAGCCGTCCATTTTTTCGTACATATTCCATCCTCGTATCATGACTTTGCCTTTCATCAGAGTAGTGTTCGTCAGTATCATGCATGAATGAGTTCTGAAGAGCGAATGATATTCCTTTTTCTTGTCGGTATGACC
The DNA here is from genome assembly GCF_002575655.3 of Aegilops tauschii subsp. strangulata. Taxonomy (NCBI): domain Eukaryota; kingdom Viridiplantae; phylum Streptophyta; class Magnoliopsida; order Poales; family Poaceae; genus Aegilops; species Aegilops tauschii. The sequence goes on from NC_053037.3 coordinate 397,647,801, forward strand.
TCACAATGCAAAATCAATAAAGCTGAAGGAAATTGGTAAGGCATTGGATGATGGTGGTCCTTCCGAGCAACTGAAACAGAGGTTCTCTACAGATTCTGCTCCGCCATCCTCCCAACAAGATTCGCAAGACAACGCAAGGCTAGACAATCAACGTAACTGTGTAGATGATGAGCACATCTCCCCTACTCCACCATCACAGGTGCTTGCTCTAACTTGGCACTATTATATGTGGTTGCATGTTGCGTATGATGTCTAGCTTGTATTGCTTCTAACTTTGTTGAATTGCATCTGCTTACTTTACACATAATGCCTGTGAATATGACATGTGTTCCTGTTTCTACATCAGACTACTATTCTTGCATATCCCGCATCAGTCACTTATGATAAGGCACCTTTAAGTCGCCACTGTGATATTGGTTGTGTCTTGCATATGATTTGTAGCATGTACTGCTTCTAATTTGTTGAAACGCCATACAGTTTGAACTTGGCAGAGTGATATTGGTTGCATCTTTCATATGGTGTCTAGCTTGCAGTGCTTCTAATTTGTTGAAATGCCTTCTGCTTAGTTACCACATCATAGGTGTGAATATGTCACACCATCCAGTTTTTCATACATATTCCATCCTCGCATCATGTGTTTGCCTTTCATCCGAGTAGTGTTCGTCAGTATCATGCATGAATGAGTTCTGAAGAGTGAATTTTATTCCTTTTTCTTATCGGTTTGACTTCACAATGCAAAATCATTACAGCTGAAGGAAATTAGTCCGGCAGTGGATGATGGTGGTCCTTCGGAGCAACTCAAACAGGGGGTCTCTACAGATTCTACTCCGCCATCCTCCCAACAAGATTCGCAAGACAACACAAGGCTGGACAGTCAACGTAGTTGTGTAGATGATGAGCACATCTCCCCTACTCCACCATCACAGGTGCTTGCTCTAACTTGACACTATTATATGTGGTTGCATGTTGCGTATGATGTCTAGCTTGTATTGCTTCTAACTTGAATTGCATCTGCTTACTTTACACATAATGCCTGTGAATATGACACGTGTTTCTGTTTCTAGAACATACGTGTACATGATGAGCACATCTCCCCTACTCCACCATCACAGGTGCTTGCTCTTACTTGGAATTGTTATACGTGGTTGCGTTTTCCGTATGATGTCTAGTTTGTATTCCTTCTAATTATGTTGAATTGCATCTGCGTAGCTTACAACCTATACCTGCAACGATCACTTACCCATAAGACACATTTAACTTGGGACTGTGATGTAGGTTGCATCTTGGATTGTCTTCTAGCTTGTACTGCTTCTAATTTCTTGAAATGGCACTTACGACGAGACACTTTTTACCTGATAGAGTGATATTGGTTGCATGTTCATATGGTGCCTAGCTTTCATTTCTTCTAATTTTGTTGAAATGCCTTCCGCTTACTGTTTTTTCATACATATTCCATCCTCCTATCGTACGTGTGAATATGAAACGCTGTCTTTTTTTGTATATATTACATCCTCCTATCCTGCGCTTGCCTTACATCAAAGTAGTGTTCGTCTGTATCATGCATCAACCAGTTATGCAGAGCTAATTTTATTCATCTTCTTGTGGTTTTGACTTCATAAGGCAGTATCAGAAAATAGTAAGGAAAAGAGTAAGTTAGGGGATGTTGGTGGTCCTCCGCACCGACGCAAACAGAGACTCTCTAGATTTGCCACTGCTACTGCTAATGAAGTTGAAGTTCCAAGTCTACATGATGAGTTCATCTCCCGTACTCCACCATCGCAGGTGCTTGCTCTAAGTTGACAGTGTGATAATTGGTTTCATGTTGCATATGTTGTCTAGCCTGTATTTCATCTATTTTGATTAAATTGCACCTGCTGAGTTTATACGTTATACATGTGCATATGACATGGCTTTCTGTGTCTATAATACACTACATCTATCTATCATACCATGTTCTTACATCAAAGTACTGCTGTTGTGTATCCCGCATCAGTCACTCATGATTGGACGCTTTTAACATGGCAGTTTGATAGTGGTTGCATCTTGCATTGATTTCTATGTTGTACTGCTTCTAATTTTTCGAACTGCCACTTATGACAAGACACTTTTAACTTGGCAGAGTAATATTGGTTGCATCTTTCATATGGTGTCTAGCTTGCATTACTTCTATTTTCTTGAAAATCCTTCTGCTTAGTTTGCACATCGTAGTTGTGAATATGTCATGCCGTCCTGTTTTTCTTACATATTCCATCCTCATACGGTTGTCTTATATCAAAGTATTGCTTGTCTGTATCATGCATCAATGAGTTCTGAAGAGTGATTTTATTCTTTTGTGTTGTGGGTACAGCTTGACATGACAAAGTCAAAAAAGAGCAAGGGAAATAATATAGTAGGGAGTGTTGTTACTCGTCGGGTGAAACGGAAAAGGTTCTGCCGTCGAGATTCTGCTGGTACTTATAGTGCAGTACAAGGTCCAAGTCCACCGGCTAAATCTACAAACACAGTATCACCTGCTCCACCAGCTGCAGCATCCGCTTCAACTGTACCAGCATCTCAACCAGTTACTCGTTCGTTTGCTCCGGAACTGGCCAGTTCCCAAGCTGCCTTCACACCTAACACTACTTCCGAAGCACTGCTGACACAACAGGACTTGGCAAGATCAGATGAACCTCATGAGCATCAGCACCAAGATGGTACCTGACCGAGTCAAGTTGCAGTTGCATGCTCCTTTATATGTACTCTCACAGTTTGATGTACACTAACACTTTCCATATTCGTTGTTGAACTAGCACCACGGCGCAAGCGGAAACAGACATTAGGGATAATGCTTGACAGATTAACAAAATCTAAAGGAGGAAGAATGGAGATCCATTTTGAGGCAGGTTTAAAAAGGCCACGTGATGCTACAGAGTCAGCCAAGTTAGTATCAGAGGCAGCCATTGCCGTTAGGTGTCATGCACGTATCCTCCCAACGTGGATCCAGTACAGGAATGAGAAAGACAATACCCAGTTTAACACCTTCCTTGACCATTTATCCGTAAGTAATGTTATTCATCGCAATTAGTAATATTGTCCTGCTCTGTCCCATACTTTCTAGCTTCCTCCTAATAAGACTCACATTCTTTTTTCAACAGATGAGGTTCAAGTTGGATCCGAAAGGTTATGCAACTAAACAAGCATGCACTCATGTTTTTCAGTCTGCTCTGCGACAGTATCGGTACCACCTTAGAAAATCTCACTTTGAAGGCAAGGCTAACAATGAAATCGCCCAAACATCTCCAGTGGAATATATTACAGATGAAGACTGGACAGCCCTCGTTAAACACTGGTCTGATCCAAAGTATCAGGTAGGCTATATGTATTTGATCAGACCACATATTGAACTTCTATTTATGTATGTGCCTTACAAGTGTATCTTCTTCTAGGCTAACTGTTTGAAGAACAAAACCAATCGTTCTAAAGTGAAATTCCAACAGACAACAGGATCTCGTAGCTATATTGCACACTGCGAGGCTCTTGTAAATAGCTGCTACTTCCTTCCTTTTTTTGTGCCATATTATCGTATCTATATTGACTTGTTCCAAATACAGAGGAAAGCCCGTGCGGACCACAAAGAACCTGAACCGAATGTAGTGCAAATCTTCAAGGATTGCCACACCAGCAAGATGAAGGGCATGAGCACACCAGTTCAAGCCGCTGTTGTAAGTCCTTACTCCTCCTGCCTTGAACTGATTGGTACTGTGATGTGTTCATTTAACTACTTGGTTTGCAGCCAATGTCAGTTACTCTGTTCACTTTTATTCACAGTTGTCTTAACGTATCATTTCACCTTACATGGTTTAAACGAGATGAAGAATATTCTTTTGGTCTTGATCTGTAATCTAGTTGTTATGTTCACGTGCGCACACAATGATAAAATAGCCTGTTTGTTTTATATCTGTTTGCCCATGATATGAATGATGTCATACTATGTTCATCCTACTTTAAACCATGTCTCTTTATCCTTAGATGTCAACGAATGTGAGGAAATAGACAATACAGTAGGCATGCTACATGGACATATGTTCCAAAAGTGATTTTATTATGTAGTTGGCACTACAATACATGCTAATGTATTACAGTAGTTCACCAAAATAAGTTATGTATAAACGTTTAACCTACTTTGTTTGTTTTTGTCTCATTAGTAACTTATCTGGTACACTAATCTACAAGTTCAAACTTTCAGGAAGCTATGGAACAAATGATTGAACAACCACAACCACCTGAAGGTGACGAGGCTACTACAGGCACAATGTCACCTCTTGCTGCAGTGCGTCGGTATCTCTCCACTAATAGTGCAAAAAGCACCTTCCTGCGTAATTCTGGGTTGGTTGTCAAGGTAACCTCGTCCAAATCGCCTACTGAACAAAATCTTCCTGCTAGGCAGAGTGATATATCTGTGCTCCAGACACAAGTCCAATCCCTAATGGACGTTGTTTCGGAAACAAGAATAGTGGTTGAGAAATGTCGTCAAGATATGAATGGTTTTGAAACCAGACTATCAGACATTCGCTTCGTTGTTAAAGAGAAATGGCGGAAAAAGGTGGAGATCGTGCTGCTCCATCAGATTCTACAGCCTGAAACATTAGCACTTAGGTCAAATGATCTGTGCTTCTATACATCTGATGGTGCTTTTATCTGGAAGGACTGCAAACTTTATGCCAACAGGCCTTTTGTTGTATGGTTGGAATTTATTTTGTTGTGATACAACATTTATGATGCTGCCTCATGCTGCAGTAATTACGACGCTATTTTTGTATAGTGTAGGTTTATCTTAGTAATGTATTCGGCCGAAAGCTTCGTAGGAGCCCAACATGCCAACATTCATCGGGCCCATTCTAATTGGGCTAAAAATGATTACGGGCCGAAATTGGCATGTAGCCCACTAAAAATATCTAGGCCTAAATCAGCATAAGCTTTCATATTTTTCTGGTAGGCCTCTGCCCATAGTGGGCCTTTAACAGGCCTAAACATAATTTGGGCCCTTAGTAAAAATAGGTTGTTTACAGGTGTAAATATCTTGAGCCCATAAAAAACATGGGCCTTTAATAGATCGAAAGTGAGATTGGCCCCTGATTGTGCCAAATAACCCACTGGACTTAGCAGGCCGAAATGGTGGCCCATTTACGATGCGGATCTTTGACAGGCCGAAATTCGGACGGGCCGTAAATGCTCCGACCTAATACACGGGCCTTTAACAGGCCGGAACTTCGGTCGGGCTAGATTATCGTCATTTTTATATGGGCCGTTAATGGGCCCGATATGACGTTGGGCCACATATGGCCCATGGTTTACGTCCGGCGTTAACAGGCCGAAAATGACAACAGGCCGAAAGTGGCCCAAAGCTATAGTGGGCCTCTAACAAGCCGAATGTCAGACATGGCCGAATATGACCCAAATCCTTCATGGTCGGTTATGGGCCGAAAGTTTTGATGGCCTGTAAATGGGCCCAAATGAAGCTGGACCTTTAACAGGCCGGAAATACACCGGGCCGTAATTCGGCCCAATTACTTAGCGGACTGTTAACAGGCCAGAAGTGACCATGGGCTGCGTTGATGACAAGTTTAGGACAGGCCGTTGACGGGCCGATTTGACAGAGAATGTTGGGCCTTTAGCTGGGCCGGCCCATTATGGTCTGCAGAATCTTGTGGGCCTTTAGCTGGGGCGGCCCATTATGGTCTGCAAAATCATGTGGGCCTTTAGCTGGGCCGGCCCATTATGGTCCACTAAATTTTGTGGGCCTTTAGCTAGGCCGGCCCATTATGGTCCGCTAAATCTTATGGGCCTTCGGTTGGGCCGGCCCATTTAAACTTTGTGGGCCACTTTTGGGCCGGTCCACTTGTCAACATATCATAGGCCCATCTCGACCGTTGGATGAGTGACACCTGTGCCAACGCGGAGCTGACGCGTGGATCCGTCAGCCAATGAGAATTTTACACGTGGAAAATCGGCATTGGTCGTGGCTGTTAACGGGTTATCGGATCCAAAATCCGACCCGATAGCTTAACGGCGTTCCATTACGGTGGATGCCACGTGTCGGTCACCCTTGACGAAAGCACTTCTGTGACACGCGATTTATCGTCATGGAAGTGGACACTTCCGTGATGATAATTTTGGCAATGTCATGGAACACTTGTACGACGGCACAAGTATGACTATCTTGATTCTGTCATAAATTTGTCATGGATGTACATGCACGACAGAAAACGCGACCTACTGTGACAAACACGTATCATCACGGAAGTGTATTTTTTTTGTAGTAAGCCAGTTCCTCGCTCCATTGTTCCGGAGAACGGAGTTTTAGACATCTTTCCCATGAGGCATGGTTTGCAAGCATCAACTGATTCATAATCAAGTGATTCCAAAAGCCCATCAGCATGGAGTTTCTGCATGCGCTTTACACCAATATGACCTAAACGGTAGTGCCACAAATATGTTGCACTATCATGATCAACTTTGCATATTTTGGCATCAATATTATGAATATGTGTATTACTACGATCGAGATTCAATAAACCACTCACCTTGGGTGTATGACCACAGAAGATTTCATTCATGTAAACAGAATAACAATTATTCTTTGACTTAAATGAATAACCATATTGCAATAAACATGATCCAATCATATTATGCTCAATGCAAACACCAAATAACATTCATTTTAGGTTCATAACTAATCTCGAAGGTAAAGGGAGTGTGCGATGGTGATCTTATCAACCTTGGAATCATTTCCAACACACATCGTTGCTCTCAACTAGTCTTTGTCAATTTTGTAACTCCTGTTTCGAGTTACTAATCATAGCAACTGAACCAGTATCAAATACCCAGGGGCTACTATGAACACTAGTAAAGTACACATCAATAACATGTATATCATATATACTTTTGTTCACTTTGCCATCCTTCTTCTCCGCCAAGTATTTGGGGCAGTTCCGCTTCCAGTGACCATTTCCTTCGCAGTAGAAGCACTCAGTTTCAGGCTTGGGTCTAGCTTTGGGCTTCTTCATGGGAGTGGCAACTTGCTTGCCATTCTTCTTGAAGTTCCCTTTCTTTCCCTTACCCTTTTACTTGAAACTAGTGGTCTTTTCAACCATCAACATTTGATGCTTTTCTTGATTTCTACCTTCGTCGATTTCAGCATCACGAAGAGCTTGGGAATTGTTTTCATCATCCCTTGCATATTATAGTTCATCACGAAGTTCCAGTAACTTGGTGATAGTGACTAGAGAACTCTGTCAATCACTATTTTATCTGGAAGATTAACTCCCACTTGATTCAAGCGATTGTAGTACTTACACAATCTGAGCACATGCTCACTGGTTGAGCTATTCTCCTCCATCTTGTAGGCAAAGTACTTGTCAGAGGTCTCATAACTCTCGACTCGGGCATGAGTCTGAAATACCAATTTCAGCTCTTGGAACATCTTATATGCTTTGTGGCATTCAAAACGTTTTTGAAGTCCCGGGTCTAAGCCGTAAAGCATGGCGCACTAAACTATCAAGTAGTTATCATACTGAGCTTGCCAAACGTTCATAACGTCTGTATCTGCTCCTGCAATAGGTCTGTCACCTAGCGGTGTATCAAGGACATAATTCTTCTGTGCAGCAATGAGGATAATCCTCAGATCATGGACCTAGTCCGCATCATTGCTACTATCATCTTTCAACTTATTTTTCTCTAGGAACATAAAAAAATAAACGGGGAAGCTATACGCGAGCTTATTGATCTACAACATAGATATGCAAATACTATGAAGACTAAGTTCATGATAAATTATAGTTCAATTAATCATATTATTTAATAACTCCCACTTAGATAGACATCCCTCTAGTCATCTAAATGATCACATGATCCATATCAACTAAACCATGTCCGATCATCATGTGAGATGGAGAAGTTGTGAATGGTGAACATCACTATGTTGCTCATATCTACTATATGATTCACGCTCGACTTTTCGGTCTCAGTGTTCCGAGGCCATATCTGCATATGCTAGGCTCGTCAAGTTTAACCCGAGTATTTTGCGTGTGCAAAACTGGCTTGCACCCGTTGTATGTGAACGTAGAGCTTATCACACCCGATCATCACGTGGTGTCTCAGCACCAAGAACTGTCGCAACGGTGCATACTCAGGGAGAACACTTATACCTTGAAATTTTAGTAAGGGATCATCTCATAATGCTACCGTTGTACTAAGCAAAATAACATGCATAAAAGATAAACATCACATGCAATCAAAATATGTGACATGATTTGGCAATCATCATATTGTGCCTTTGATCTCCATCTCCAAAGTACCGTCATGATCTCTATCATCACCGGCATGACACCATGATCTCCATCATCTTGATCTTTATCAACGTGTCGTCACATGGTCGTCTCGCCAACTATTACTTTTGCAACTATTGCTATCACATAGCGATAAAGTAAAGCAATTATATGGCACTTGCATCTTATGCAATAAAGAGACAACCATAAGGCTCCTGCCAGTTGCCGATAACTTTAACAAAACATGATCATCTCATACAACAATTTATATCTCATCACGTCTTGACCATATCACATCACAGCAAGCCCTGCAAAAACAAGTTAGATGTCCTCTACTTTGTTGTTGCAAGTTTTACGTGGCTGCTACGGGCTTCTAGCAAGAACCGTTCTTACCTACGCATCAAAACCACAACTATTTTTTTTTACTATGAACCACAACTATTTTTCGTTAAGTGTGTTATTTTAACCTTCAACAAGGACCGGGCGTAGTCAAACTTTATTCAACTAAAGTTGGAGAAACAGACACCCACTAGCCACCTGTGTGCGAAGCACGGCGGTAGAACCAGTCTCATGAACGCGGTCATGTAATGTCGGTCTGGGCCGCTTCATCCAACAATACCGCCGAATCAAAGTATGACATGCTGGTAAGCAGTATGACTATTATCACCCACAACTCATTGTGTTCTACTCGTGCATATAACATCTACGCATAGACCTGGCTCAGATGCCACTGTTGGGGAACGTAGTATTTCAAAAATTTGCCTACGATCATGCAAGATCTAACTAGGAGAAACATAGCAACGAGCAGGGAAAGTGTGTCCAGTACCCTCGTAGACAAGAAGCAGAAGCGTTTAGTCACGTGGTTGATGTAGTCGAACGTCCTCGCGATCCAACCGATCCAAGTACCGAACGCACGGCACCTCCGCGATTTGCACACATTCAGCTCAGTGACGTCCCTCGAACTCTTGATCCAGTTGAGGCCGAGGGAGAGTTCCGTCAGCACGACGGCGTGGTGACGGTGATGATGAAGTTACCGGCGCAGGGCTTCGCCTAAGCACTATGACCATATGACCGAGGTGTGTAACTGTGGAGGGGGGCACCGCACACGGCTAAGAAAAATCTTGGAGTGCCTTTGGGGTGCCCCCTGCCCACGTATATAAAGGAGAGAGGAGGAGGAGGCCGGCCTAGGAGGGGTGCGCCTATAGGGGGAGTCCAACTAGGATTCCCAGTCCTAGTTGGAGTCCCCTTCCTTTTCCAAGAGGGGAGAGAGGGAAGGAGTAGGAGAGGGAGAAGGAAAGAGAGGGGGGCGCTGCCCCCTCCCTAGTCCAATTCAGACTTGCCATTGGGGAGGGCAGCCACCCCTTGAGGCCCTTCTCTCCTTTCCCGTATGGCCCATTAAGGCCCAATACTTTCCCCGGCGAATTCCCATAACTCTCCGATACTCTGAAAAATACCCGAATCACTCGGAACCTTTCCGATGTCCGAATATAGCCTTCCAATATATCGATCTTTACCTCTCAACCATTTCGAGACTCCTTGTCATGTCCGTGATATCATCCGGGACTCCAAACAACCTTCGGTCATCAAATCACATAAACTCATAATACAAATCGTCATCGAGCGTTAAGCGTGCGGACCCTACGGGTTCGAGAACTATGTAGAAATGACCGAGACAGATCTCCGATCGATAACCAATAGAGTAATCTGGATGCTCATATTGGCTCCTACATATTCTACCAAGATCTTTATCGGTCAAACCGCATAACAACATACGTTGTTCCCTTTGTTATTGGTATGTTACTTGCCCGAGATTCGATCATCGGTATCATCATACCTAGTTCAATCTCGTTACTAGCAAGTCTCTTTACTCGTTCCGTAATGCATCATCCCACAACTAACTCATTAGTCACATTGCTTGCAAGGCTTATAGTGATGTGCATTACCGAGAGGGCCCAGAGATACCTCTCCGACAATCGGAGTGACAAATCCTAATCTCGGTCTATGCCAACTCAACAACCACCATCGGAGACACCTGTAGAGCATCTTTATAATCACCCAGTTACGTTGTGACGTTTGATAGCACACTAAGTGTTCCTCCGGTATTCGGGAGTTGCAGAATCTCATAGTCATAGGAACATGTATAAGTCATGAAGAAAGCAATAGCAATAAACTAAACGATCATAGTGCTAAGCTAACGGATGGGTCTTGTCCATCACATCATTCTCTAATGATGTGATCCCGTTCATCAAATGACAACACATGTCTATGGCAAGGAAACTTAACCAACTTTGATTAATGAGCTAGTCTAATAGAGGCATACTAGGGACACTTTGTTTGTCTATGTATTCACACATGTACTAAGTTTCCGGTTAGTACAATTCTAGCATGAATTATAAACAATTATCATGATATAAGGAAATATAAATAACAACTTTATTATTGCCTCTAGGGCATATTTCCTTCAACTTCACCCTTCCTTCTGCCATTGTTTGATCATCTTCTCCATGGAAGGAACAGGCCGGAAACGACCCCGTTATTCTTGCCCCGATCTGAAAGATGACGTGGTGGACAAACTCATTGATCGGTGCGACGTCATCACCTCAGCTAGCATGGCAGGTTCGTTCAAGACCAATCTCGACTCAGCTAATAACATCATTACAAGGAACCCAAGGGTCCAGGAGTGGTTTGCTCTCCCTTATCTTCTTCGCCGTGACCCTACTGACTTGCACGGGGACGGGGGAAGCCTCGCCTTTTGCAAGTTGATGCCGCTTGATAATGATACGTATGATGTTAAGATGCCATCGCTTGAGGGCAAGGCTTGGGCGGGCGCAAATGCAGATTGGGTTGTTTATATTGGGTAGAACTGCGAGTGGGAAGTTGTGAATGTGTACACTCGTCACCGGGTTCCACTTCCAAAAATCTTAGACTACCCAGAGGCCGAGTACACCGCTATTCTACGTGAGTTCTAATACGATCATGGTGACTGACGTCTACGGAAGATAGCAATTTGTTGATTTCCCAACCGCTCTTGGGATTACACGAAATATGAAGTTGTTGCCATCTTCGACAAGCTTGTTGCCGTCCTTACTTCCATGCCTCGATGGATATTGCTCAAAAATCAATTTTTGTACACGTATGAGTACTGCGATGCAATTCAATACGAGGGTCTTGTGTTTGCTGGCACCACTCATGGCACTGTTTTTGCATGGAATCCTGATGCTTTCGGTACGTTTGTCTTCCACCATAATTATAATTGTTTCATCCACATGCATGCGGGTTAGCTAGTTTCGCTTTACTAACTAACCTTGTTGTGTTTCCAAGGTCCTGTGAACATTCCACTACCTATACTTGAAAAAATTTATAACCAAGGGGGAGATGATGATGCTGATGGTCACGAGCATGAGGACGAGCAGGACCCATATACTCAGTGGCGCCTGGCAACTTATTCTAATGGATCACCTCTTCTTGTCTATATACATGGCACTGCTGATGTTACTAAGGAAGCAGGTGTTGTCTCGCATGGTCACACTCTCCGGACCTATTCCAACATCCGTTGCAGGGTATTCGGGATGGATACTAGTGTACTAGCGCCAACACCTTCTCCCTGGTTCAGTATTGAAAGTCTTGGAGGAAACTCGCTCTTCCTTGGACAAAACTATCCAATGATGGTGGAAGTTGATCCAGCTGCTGTTGACACAACGTTACTACCATTTATGAGAAGCAACTGTATCTATACCTCGGACATTGCTATGCTTCCCTACCATCCCAATATGGGTCCTGACATAGGCCGCTTCAGCCTGGATGATCAGTCATGCATTGGTCTCGAGATTGATAGTAGCTGGCCCTTCCCAGAGAATCACTTCTGGTTCAAAGCAAGCGTTTCCAATGCCGATGAGTGGTTGAGCTGAAGTTCATTTCATCGCTTTGTTATTTGTTGTGTGAGAAAAACTTTACTTTACTAGACTGTTGTTGGAAATGATCTATAATCCAACATCTATCCTCGTTGTCGTTGTGGGTTGATGACTTGTTGTATGTAATCAATGGTACATTTACATATGCGTCCATCAACTCGCGCCTGCTACTGGTGTCCATATGAACAATGCTAGTGATTTTAGTTGCAAAAATTAGATAGTGCTAGTGATTTTAGCTGCATATTTTGACAAATCACAGTGTTACAAGGTTGACAAATTGCAGTGTTACTAGATAAACAAATGTCAATCTTTCTAGTTTGACAAATGGCAACATACCCAAAATGACAGATATGCAAATCTTACCCAATTGTTTGTACGTGGTTGCACACGGGTCATGCAAAACAACCGTTTGCATTGAAGGGATGAACAAATCCTGCACTGCGCGAGGGAACACCATAGCTCTCACTTTGCATACGGATGTTCTATCTAAAACGTTTGCGATCAAGGGATGCAGAAATCCTGCTCGGCACATTTTCCCTTGGCTTCCTGGGGAAGCTGTCGGTTTGCATACGGGTGTTCTAACTAAAACGTTTGCGATGAGTGCTTTATATTTAAAAACCATTGACATTTTTTAAAGAAAATTGTTTGATAAGTCTGTACATTAAGAGAGAAAAACGCAAGTTTGTTCAAACCATATCTTTCATTCAGTCACACTGTGAATTTATATTCATATGATCGAGAATTCGAGATACAGTATTAAACCCCAAAAAACTATTTCCAGCGGCGACGGAGGTGGCGTGCCGCGCCGTCGTTGTCGTTGTCATCCTCCGGGACGCCGTTGTTGAAGTCTTCAAGGCAGCACAAAATGCTCTTCACTTGTAAATCAAACATCATGTCATCGCGCGATCGACGGGCGGGGCACGGGAGAACGGCAACTGCCGCCACTGAGAGGTAGCGGTCGACCGCAGCGTCCCATGCCGCTGAGGGGGGGCACGTGCACGGGCACGGGCGCCACGGGTGCAGCCAAACGCACGGGGACCGGCGCCGCGGTGGGTGGAGGGGCACGCACGGGCAGGGGCACGGGCGCGGCGGGTGCAGCCAAACGCACGGGGGGCGGCGCCACGGTGGGTGGAGGGGCGTGCACGGGAATGGGCACAGGCGCTGGCGCTAGCATGTACACGAGCTCGCGCGGGTCCGCGGAGACCTCGCTAACGCCCACTAATGCTACGTGGATGGTCGCTGGCGCGGGCGCGGGGATGGGAGCCGGGACGGGAGCGGGGGCAGCAACCGCCGCGGCCAGCTCATTCTGGGCCATGTCCATGAGGCCCCATTCCTCCTTATTTTCTATCTCCTCCGGCTCGGAGTCGACTTCACCAAACCTGAAGACTAGTGGCACATGATCATTCTGCGCCATGGCGTTGGTGGAGGTCTGCGGGAGGGAGGGGAATGGGAGGCGAACAGTAAGGCCGCCCGTATTAAACAGCGGCCCGGGCGCCATTAATGGAGAGGAAGGCGGCCGACCATGGAAGTCAAAGGGCTCACTTCCCAGTGAGCCTGCGCAGCATACAGCTCGCACGCTTTTCAGTGAGCCTGCGCATTCGAGGACAGCTTGCACGCCTCTCGGTCAGCCTGCGCACCAGACTGCGCTCGCGTGCCTCCTGTTCAGTCAAGGTTAAGCAAGTGTCCGCACGGCACCTCCTACAACCATTAAAACCAAGACACGTGGCATCGCGTGAATGGTTAACAGAACGCACAAGGTTTGAATTATACAAACGTTTGAGATATTAAAGTGGCAGCTATTTTTTCAAAATGCCTTTGTTGGCTGTCATTATTCGAGTGTGTCTTCTCTCAAAATGGACACGAAAAATATCACAGCATGTTGGGTGCCATTCCATGATAGAATGCCAAGTTTCATGAATTTCAGACGAGTTTTGGATTTACTTGAATTTAAAAATAAAGTATCTCAACATTTTGCCGGCAATCAACGGTGCACTGGTGTTTGAAATTCATTCCCATTTCTTACATCGGACCTAAGCATGCACCCAAGGACACAAATTTGATTTTTCAACCAATTTATATGCACTGGAGCATGTGCATGTAGTTCAAATTTGAATTATGCACAAAAATGCATTGAAAACTCAAGTAATGCATAAAAATGTCCAAACGAACCCCGAAAAATCACAAAAATTGACACAGCACTCCTGTTGTTCTATGTTGACACGAGAAAAAATTTGAAAGCAATAAGAGGCAATGGATATCATTTCGTCCCAAAAGGTGGGATGTTCCTTACCGAAACCATCATGCTTGTTGTGAGAAGTTCTGGTTTGTGAGAAGCATGTACCCAAACCTGCCCCAAATGGGACAAAAAATTTACCACGACATGTTGATGCCGCTCCATGATAGCATGCCAAGTTTCATGAATTTCAGATGAGTTTATGATTTACTATAGTTTAAAAACCAGGCATCTCAACGTTTTGCCCGCAATCAACAGTGCCCTGATGTTTGAAATTCATTCCCATTTCTTGCATGGGACCTAAGCATGCACCCAAGGACACATATTTGATTTTTCAACCAATTTATATGCACTGGAGCATGTGCATGTGGTTCAAATTTGAATTATGCACATAAATGCATTGAAAACTCAGTTAATGCATAAAAATGTCCAAACAAACCCCAAAAAATCACAAAAATTGACACAACACACATGTTGTTCTATGTTGACACGAGAAAAAAAATTGAAAGCAATAAGAGGCAATGGATATCGTTTCGTCCCCAAAGGTGGGACGTTCCCTACCGAAACCATCATGCTTGTTGTGAGAAGCTCTGGTTTGTGAGACGCATATACCCAAACCTGCCCCAAATGGGACAAAAAATTTACAACGGCATGTTGATGCCGCTCCATGATAGCATTCCAAGTTTCATGAATTTCATACGAGATTTGGATTTACTAGAATTTAAAAACCAGTCATCTCAACATTTTGCCGGCAATCAATAGTGCCCTGGTGTTTGAAATTCATTCTCATTTCTTGCATGGGACCTAAGCATGCACCCAAGGACACATATTTTATTTTTCAACCAATTTATATGCACTTGAGCATGTGCATTTAGTTCAAATTCGAATTATGCACATAAATGCATTGAAAACTCAGTTAATGCATAAAAATGTCCAAACGAACCCCGAAAAATCACAAAAATTGACACAACACTCATGTTCTTCTATGTTGACACGAGAAAATTTTTGGAAGCAATAAGAGGCAACGGATATTGTTTCGTCCCCAATGGTGGGACGTTCCCTACCGAAACCATCATGATTGTTGTGAGAAGCTCTGGTTTGTGAGAAGCATACACCCAAACCTACCCCAAATGGAACAAAAAATTTACCACGGCATGTTGATGCCGCTCCATGATAGCATGCCAAGTTTCATGAATTTCAGAAGAGTTTTGGATTTACTAGAATTTAAAAACCAGGTATCTCAACATTTTGCCAGAAATCAACGGTGCCCTGGTGATTGAAATTCGCTACCATTTATTGCATGGGACCTAAGGATGCACCCAAGGAAACAGATTTGATTTTTCAACCAATTTATATGCACTGGAGCATGTGCATGTAGTTCAAATTTGAATTATGCACATAAATGCATTGTAAACTCAGTTAATGCATAAAAATGTCCAAACGAACCCCGAAAAATCACAAAAATTGACACAACACTCCTGTTGTTCAATCTTGACACGAGAAAAAATTTGAAAGCAATAAGAGGCAATGGATATCGTTTCGTCCCCAAAGGTGGGACGTTCCCTACATAAACCATCATGCTTGTTGTGAGAAGCTCTGGTTTGTGAGAAGCATATACCCAAACCTGCCCCAAATGGGACAAATTTTTTACCACGGCATGTTGATGCGGCTCCATGATAGCATGCCAAGTTTCATGAATTTCAGACGAGTTTTGGATTTACTAGAATTTAAAAACCAGGCATCTCAATGTTTTGCCGGCAATCAACGGTGCCCTAGTGTTTGAAATTCATTCCCATTTCGTGCATGGCACCTAAGCATGCACCCAAGGACACAGATTTGATTTTTCAACCAATTTATATGCACCGGAGCATGTGCATGTAGTTCAAATTTGAATTATGCACATAAATGCATTGAAAACTTAGTTAATGCATAAAAATGTCCAAACGAACCCCGAAAAATCACAAAAATTGACACAACACTCCTCTTATTCTATGTTGACACGAGAAAATTTTTGAAAGCAATAAGAGGCAAAGCATATCGTTTCGTCCCCAAAGGTGGGACGTTCCCTATAGAACCACCCAAGGAAACCATGCTTGTTGTGAGAAGCTCTGGTTTGTGAGAAGCTTATACCCAAACCTACCCCAAATGGGAGAATTTTTTTACCACGGCACGTTGATGCCGCTCCATGATAGCATGCCAAGTTTCATGAATTTCAGACGAGTTTTGGATTTACTAGAATTTAAAAACGATGCATGTCAACGTTTGCGGCAATCAACAGTGCCCTGGTGTTTGAATATCATTCCCATCTCTTGCATGGGACCTAGAAGATCACCCAAGGACACACATGTGATTTTTCAACCAACTTTAGTGCACTTGAGCATGTGCTTGTAGTTCAAATTTCAATTATGCACATAAAATGCCTAGACAACCCAGTTAATGTATAAAAAAGGCCACACAGACCCCAAAAATTCCAAGATTAAACACAACACTCCTGTTGTTCTATGTTGACACTAGAAAAATTTTGAAAGCAATAAGAGGCAACGGATACCGTCCCGTCTGCAAAGGTGGTACATTCCCTACCGAAACCATCATGCTTGTTGTGAGAAGCTCTGGTTTGTGAGAAGCTTATACCCAAACCTGCCCCAAATGGGACAAAATTTTCAGCACGGCATGTTTATGCCGCTCCATGATAGCATGCCAAGTTTCATGAATTTCAGACGAGTTTTGGATTTACTAGAATTTAAAAACCAGGTATCTCAACATTTTGCCGGCAATCAACAGTGGCCTGGTGTTTGAAATTCATTCCCATCTCTTGCATGGGACCTAAGCATGCACCCAAGGACACACATGTGATTTTTGAACCAACTTTGGTGCACTAGAGCATGTGCTTGTAGTTCAAATTTGAATTATGCACATAAAATGCCCAGAAAACCCAGTTAATGTATAAGGAAGGCCAAACGAACCCCGAAAAATTCATTCCCATTTCTTGCATGGGACCTAAGCATGCACTAAAGGACACCGATTAGTTTTTTCAACCAATTTATATGCACCAGAGCATGTGCATGTAGTTTAATTTTGAATTGTGCACCTGAAATGGCTAGAAACCCAGTTTAATGTATAAAATGTCCAAACGAACCCTGAATAATTCCAATTCTTTTACGACACACATATAGTTGCATGTTCACCGTAGATAAAAGGTCTAGCAATTCAAATAGCGTCCATTGCCGCTGTGACCCCATTATGTAATTCAAATCAAGTAGATCCCACACAGTTTATTATCACCAACTGTGTGAGATGTAGTACAAAATATCTTGGAGCACCGTCGGTGTATAGTACGCCTATGGCTTACGCGAGAAGGTGCGTCGGCTACAGTCCGTAGCCGGCGTGTCAAGCACACTAGCTCCCAAAAACTCCCGCCTCTGCATCCCTCGCAATCTCGAAAATATCTACCGCGTGGAAGGTTTTAATGTTTGATAGAACATGATTAGTATGTGCGGACTGTGTGCGATGTCTGTTACTCCCGCTCTAATTCAGTCCCTTGATTCAGATTTTCAGTAGCCCCGGCATTTTACTCCCGCGTCTGCATCCCTCACAATCTCAAAAATATCTGCTCGCCCTTGATCCAAATTTTCAGTAGCACCGCCTTGTTACTCCCGCCTAGTAAAATTTTCAGTTGTCGCAGTATTTCCTCAAACACAACCTTGCCCCCCCCGCCCCCCTCCACACACACCCCAAAACCTCCGCTCACACAGACACACACAACCCTCGAAACCATTGGTAGGTCGCCGCCATCACCGGCGCCTCCATCCTCAACCTCTGCCTGTGTGCCAGGGAGCTCGAGGAGCCAATGGCCAAAAAGAGGTTTATCGCGGCCTTTTCGCCCGACACCGGCGAGGTGTCCGCCGTGGTGTCTCCGTCGTCCTCCGCGGGCCTGATCCGTCGTCGCCGGTCCCCCGATCCGCCCACCGCCGCGCCCCTACGCCGGTTCGAGGACTTCCCCGTCCTCCCTCGGACCCGGCAGCCGACGAAGTTCTACCTCGGGGTCCGGCAGCGGTGGTGGGGGATGTGGGTCGCCGAGATTACAGATCAACAGACCCACACCTGCCGGTGGATCGGTAGCTTCCACACGACCGAGCTCGCGGCCATGGAGTACGATCGCTGGCAGGTCCGCTACCACGGCGCGGCGGCTAGGCTCAATTTCCCCTTCAGCACACGTCCGGTCGACCTCGTTCCGCCGGAGCTAGGGTGGTGAGCTCGGCTATGGCGCTGGAGGACCGCGAGGCGTGGGAGTGCCTCGAGGCCAAGGCCGCCGCCAAGGCCTACATGCAAGAGCTCCGCCGGCAGCACCCAGAACTCGTGGAGGCGGAGCGGGCGATCTATACCGGCGCAGAGGGTGGCGAGGTTATCGTGCTCTCCTCCGATGACGAGGTCGAAGGCGGCGAGAACAGCGGTGCGGAGGGCGGCGAGGTTAACGCGCTCTCCTCTGATGACGAGGTCGAAGGCGGTGGCGACGGCGGCGCGGAGGGCATCGAGGTGGGCCTCGAGGATGAGGAGATCGACATCGACGAGTGGAGGAGTGCCTTCCCCAACGACCCCGATGACGGTTCCGGCCCGGACCCGGCTCGCGGCACACCGTACATGACGAGGAAGGATTGGCTCGACCTCTACTTCGTCCGAAGGTAGTTTAGCTTAGTTTAAATTTATGCTTTATGTTTGGTTATGCAAAACTATCTATGTTTATGTTTGAATGCATGCTACTTTCGGTTGAACCTGCTCTGAACTTGATCAAATTGAAGTTTACAACCTTAAGTTTTGGGGATCGACTAGAAAAGGCCAAAAATTGTTGGAGTATATATATATATATCCACTAAGAGTGTTAGTCCTTTAACTTTTTAAGGATCGCCTAGAGATGTCCTTATGACTTGTTTTTTTTCATTTCTTCACAATGTGATGCTCTATATGTGCAACTATTTGCCGTGCAGTTCAATTTCATCAATAACAGTTTCAACAATACCACTATGAATTACGATATTTGGTTGATGTTAAGGATATTGCAGTTAACATGCCTTTTCATTTTTCAGTTGTTGTTTCACAACATGCATTGTACTGAATGACTAAATATGCAATCCCAGGCTACATAGCAACAAGGAAGAGTGTTACCTTAATGTTTTGATGATGTCTAGATATACATGTAATAAAATCTTATATAATGGGATGGATGGAGTGTTGTACTACACCATTTTTCAATTGTTGTTTAGCTTCTAATATTAACTTGGTGCTTTTAGGTACATATATCATTGCCAATGATCCACACTTCGACCCTTTCTGCGTATGGGGCAATGAGATATTCATGAACCAGCATCAAATGAGGAAACTGATAGAGATTGTTATTAAAATGGGTCAAAAGATGTCAATCGAACTATTTGTTTACACTTTATGCAAGATAACAGTGAACTGCAGGATGGTAAGTAAGAACCCTGTAGCCTTCTTTTTACTGCCCGTAATGAGTTGTCTTAGATGACAATATCTGAATCTTTTTTCTTTTGCAGTGGATCCTAAAGCAGTTTACTCAAGATTACCTCTCAAACTACATGATTGGCGGCCGGCCATCACAAGGGGTTGGACTAGATCCTGCATGCCTTATGCATCTAGGAGAGCACAATAGGGCCATTCCGCTTCACCTTGTTCAGCAACCGGAATGTCTGTCGCCTCTTTCTTTACCATCTGTAATAGTACAAGTATAGAACCTTGGTTCATCATTCTTTATTTGGTGCTTATGTAATTCTTAAACATATGTACCTGTGAATCGAATAATGCATTGGTTGTTTGAACCTGATGGATATGAATAAAGCCATATCCTACTTTCAAGTTTAAATTAGGTACAATTTTAAATAGCAGCAATTAAATTAGGGCGAAATTACGTTGTGCAGGTCATTACGGCACACACGGTTGGTAAAACACAAACGTTTACGATATACACCATTATTTGAGACGGTTCATAGAGAGGAAACATGTGCAAGCATGCATACAGTTGCTGTTTGCAAAGCGTGTGTGATGTCAGACACTGTCACATACGGTGCGGGAAAACTAAATGTGTGTGATTGTCTACCTATCATACACGGTTTATAATCCTGAACTGTTTGTGATGTGCCAGGCATTGTAAAACTCCCGTGCCTGGAATCTACCTGGAAAGCTCCCGTGCCTGGAATCTGCTTGGTTTTAGGTAAAACCACAAAACTCTGACTGCGATGGCAATGTGAGCACAAACGAGTAGCAAGGATGAAGCGTTTGGGATATTCGAGATATCGGAAACGGTTATATAGGGACAACTGTATGCATCAAGGCTCCCTATCCCCGACGGTTTCTGGGCCGTGTGGGAAGGACCCCCCCTATCGCCCACACTCACTTGGTGACAGTTCCAAATGCCATCGCGGAAAGATGTTAAAACCCGTTTGTATAGCACTGATGCGCACCAGTGACTCTCCTCCAATGTCAATGTGCATTTGCAAAGTTGAATGGACCTTTGAGAATGATTTCTACAATTATTTGTTATTTTGTGTCAATAGTATAACTTAGTTTAACCCACTCTACTATATTATAAACATGAAAAATTTCATCTTGTTTGCAATGCACGACGAAGATGAGGTGGACATCATTTGGTTTTAAAGGAGGTGACTCCAGTGAGAAATGTCCTGCTATGGCGAGAAACCGAGCGGGAAGGGGAGGTTCCGACTAAAAAGGGAAGACGCATTGCGGGATGGTGTTTTTGTGTGGGACTCGAATGTTAGAGATAACATGGTGGATAGCCCATAGAAACGCACGAGCGTTCTGCTAGCATGTCAAGGTTCTCACTACGAGAAATTGCTTCCGGCGGCCGAGCTCCATGGATGCCTCCAAATGCAAAATTCAAAATTCGTGAAAATTCATATTTTTACATTTCAAAATATCCTTAAAAATACAGATATAGATGAAGGCATAATTCACAAGTGTGTAAATTTTCAGGACCAAATACATTTAAATGAGGGTTGTGAAAATAAAAAACAAATCTGGAACTTTTTAACACATAGTACTATTCATCCTCCCACACCATGAATTTGTTTATTTTGTACACGTCACATTTCAACGTAATCCATCCTGAAATTTTACACACAATCACCTCACATCCTTGTTTACTTGTACAAAAAATTAGACTTTTTCTGAAACTGAAAGTTATGAATTTTGAATTTTTCGAAAATTCGGCCTCGAGATGGTCTTTGGTGATTACCACCAAAATTAAAATTATTAGGCCAACTCCAAATGGATGACGCGAACGGACGCGGTTTTGTTCGTTTGGGTGGGCCGAGTGGACGAGCGTGTCCGGTTTTGGCCGCAGGCGTCGGTGCGCCTAACGCGGGTGATGTATTTAGTCCGCGCGGCAACTTAAAAGATTTAAATTGGCATAAAACATTTTAAATAAAAACATGCATGTTAAAAACGCCGGCCAAAGTCCACTTACAATAATTAAACATCAAATATAAATCTCGTAAACACCCGCTGCCCGCAACCCTATGCGTCATTGTCGTCCCCCTCCTTGGTCAGGTCAATGAATGCTGACAGCACCGACCATGGGAAGGTCAGCCGGTATGTCGCCAGCGCCTGCTGTCGGTACACTGCCTGGCAATGCGCCGCCTCCTCCTGCTCGTGCCACTCGGCCTCCTCCTCGCGCTCCCACTGTATCCGACGCTCCCCCTCCACCCACTCTGCCACCAGCGAGCGCCCCTCCCACTCATAGATGTGCTGCTGCTCCTCCTGCTCCTCCTCCGTACTCAGTCAAACAGGCAGCAGAAAGACGTAGATTGGCGACTCGCTCATCCACTGGTAGCTTTCGATGATGGGAGCTGGTGTAGGTGGGGGCGGTAGTGGTAGCGGTGGCGATGGCGGTGTCGATGGTGGTGGCGGTGGCGGCGCCTGGACGCCGGATGTGGACTCTTTAAGTGCCTACTCGAGGCCAGGCCACATGGTTATCTCCATGTGCACCGACTCCTCCATGGCCCGCCACGCCGGCTCCTCAATGGCTACCTAGTACGCAGCCTCCTCCTCCTCGTCCTCCTCCCGCACCACCCCCAGCGGTGGTGGAGGGCAGGCATCCATCTGGACGACCGCACAACGGGGCACATCATGCTTTGTCGCGAACTACCGGACGAATGGAGTATTAATTAACATTTTCGATAAAGGGTGATTTTATTAACTCAAAAAGTAGCATCGAGCGAATACAAAAAATAAAGAGCAACACCCGGCCTCTGCGTAGCTAAGATGCACACAACCATCAAAAGAATAGGCTGACAAAGAATATAAAAACGATAATGTGGCAATAGTAAAGCCATATGAGGCCGAAACTATGCCTATGTCGATGGAGAAGGTGAACCAATTTGGAGATTATGCTGTCACCCATGTTGGGTAAAAACCTCCCTGTCAACCCGCTCCAACCGCATACACACCACCTTGAATGGCGAATGATACTCTATCCGATGCAGAGTAGACCACGTACGGAGTTAGTGCGTACAATGGTAAACAACTTGCATAGGGGAGGAGATTTTGCCATTAAAAGCACAAGCATTTCTACATAGCCAAAGTGTTAGAAGGGAGAGAGATGGATTGGTGGAGTAGTTGTTGTATTGCTTGAGCCTCATGGGCATATATATATATATATATATATATATATATATATATATATATATATATATATATATATATATATATATAGGTAAGGACGGCAATGGGTCGGGTTTGGATTGGGCTGAACAATATCAAATCCATATCCATATCCATGAAGACCGTCTTTGCCCGCCCATGAAAAAATCCACGGGTGAAAAATTGTGTCCATGTCCAAACCCGATGGATATCCATACCCACTGCATATCCATTGGGTCCTCTCAAGACATATAAATAAGACATAACACAATGTTAACATAATCTCTTCCATTCTTCACCTCGTGGCATGCTAGGCTTCACTTATGTAAACATCAACTTATGGTAAATCAAAGTCCACTAACAACCTAAGATCATTTGGTATTTATTCTAATGGATGAGAATGACGAGTCATATAACAAGGATATAAAAATAAGGGAAGGGGCGTTCGAGTATGTTAGGGGGGATTGAATGTCAACTAATAAAAGTTACGATGGGGATTGTGTAATTTCTTTTGCATGTTTTAGATAAAAAAGTGTAAAATTGTAGTGGGACATGTGCATGGATAGCAGATTTTTGCCCATTAAGTCATACCATCGGGTCGGGTTTGGATATACCCATGGGTACAAGATTATATCCATGCCCTACCCACCAGCAATCGGGTCGAGTTTGGGCACTGCCCATGGACACAAAAGCATATCGAAACCCTATCCATTCGGGTCGGATATCCATGGATATCCATGTCCATGGGTAAAATTGCCATCCGTATATATAGGAGTACAATGACCAACTTGGAGTATAAGATAAGCCAGAACATATCCTAGTCTATCTCGTATTTCCTAACTAAACATAATACTCGACACCCCCTCGCAGTCACAACGATAGCGACGTAGACGGTGAGACTGCAGAAGAATCCGAAGGCAGCCCTTTGTGCCATTTATAGAGGTAGACGAGAGTGTGGGTGGTGTAGCTGTCGTTGAGGTAGCCGCGCGAAGAATGTCGTGGTCGATGTCGAGTCGGCATAGCCGGTGTCGAGGAAGTCGACATGGAGCTGCGAGCGCAAGGAGGCGCCGAGTTAGTCATGGGCGCAGTGGTGTCAAAGTAGTGGTGCACCGGGAAGAAGACGTTGTTGATGTCGCGTCGTGCAGGGTTTGCCAAGCCCAGGGACACATCATGGACAATGGCTCGCATCGGTGTTGCCAGTATCGGGCATGCATAGACGGACGAAGACGAAGTTTATGAAGCGCCGCACCAGGCTTGCCAGGTCGGGGACATGTCGTGGACGAAGGCACGCATCGGTGTTTCCAGCACCGAGCTTGCATAGACGAGGGACCTGCACGAGTTGTACGTCATGTCGAGGAGTCGAATGGGCCAGCAGAGAAGGAAACTCGGTGATGGTAGTGGCGCCAGTCGGCGTGGGGGCCGATGTCACCAACGGTGGTTGGAGTAGATGAAGTGGTCGGGGAAGATGACAGCGATGCTGGTGACGAGCTGGTGTTGGACGAAGACGAAGGGGGTTGATGAGCGGCGGCTACGGGCGGCGGCGGCGGCCGAAGAAGAGTGGCGACAATGGCCTGACGGCAGCGGTGGCTAGATTAGGAGCGCGACGATGGTGCTCGAAATAGGCGTGGAACCCGACAACGTGACGAAGACCGACGCGGACGGTTGCGTTCCCGCACCGAGGTAGGGGGCGCGACGCATACCACGGGAAGTCAACGCGCGGGGATGGAAGAGTGGACCACGTGCCGCGGTGCTACGGCCCAAAGGGGCGACGCGGCGGCAGCAGGCGGGTCGGGGCGACGGTAGGAAGACCTCGGGGCGGCGGCGGTGACCGCGGGCCGCGACGCTACGTCCCGAAGGGGCGGCGTAGCGGTGGAGCACGGGAGGTGCAACCGCGGGGACGTTTGTCGGTGTCAAAACCGGCCGATCTCCGGTAGGGGGTCCTGAACTGTGCGTCTGAGGATCGAAGGTAACAGGAGACAAAGGGGGAACGATGTTTACCCAGGTTCGGGCCCTCTTAATGGAGGTAATACCCTACTTCCTGATTGATTGACTTTGATGAGTATAAGGGTTACAAGAGTCGATCTACCTCGAGATCGTAATGGCTAAACCCTAGCTGTCTAGCCTATGTGAATTTTGATAGCCTCTACAGACTAAACCCTCTAGTTTATATAGACACCGGAGGGGCCTAGCGTTGTACAGAGTCGGTTTACAGAGGAAGGAAACTACACATCCGGATGCCAATCTTGCCATCCACGCAAAGGAGAGTCCCATCCGGACACGGGGAAAGGTCTTCTGCCTTGTATCTTCACGGCCCATCAGTCTGGCCCATGTTACATAGCCCGGACACCCGAGGACCCCTTAGTCCAGCACTCCCTGAGTAGCCCATGAACCAGTCTTCAATGGTGAGGTATTAGGCACGCATATTGTCTTCGGCATTGCAAGGCAGGTTCCTCCTCCGAATACTTTAAAGCAGTCTTCTGAATAAAAGGATTGTATCCGTGTCTCTATAACAGTCACAACCCTCGACCACAAGGGCACAATACTTAGTCAAAAGAAGCTCTGTCTACTGACAACTTTTTCGGAAAAATGTTATGTCTAGCCTCTTTATAATTTCGAATCGTTTTTTGGCCTCCTGCTTCATGTTTCGAGGCGCGACCTCTATTGATACGTCTTGTCAAAATAGATATCATGTCCGCTTATTGCGGGATCCTCATAAATACGGGTTTGGGTAATCCAACCATGTCGTTCGCATGACCCCTCGGGAATAGGCGAGTTTTAAGGCTTGTGGGGCGCTTGATATTCACTGCCTATATAAGCGGATACAGATCCACCTTTTTACCCCGCGCCTTCTTCCTTCGTCTGCTTCCCCGTCCTCGAGCTCCAGCACCCAAGCTTCAATCTTTTCCCACCGGCACCAACCTCTCCGGCCATGTCCGGATCCGGTTCTCAGGGCAAGTGGGTGGCCTCCTCTGTCACGGAGAAGGACGCCAAGGAGCTCCGGGAGGCGGGGTATCTGACTGCGGATGTCGTGTACAAGCTCCCTGCCAAAATGCAAGTCATCCCCACTCTAGAGCCCGGCGAAAGAGTGATTTTTATCCCCCACTTCCTCTGCGAACTAGGGTTTCCCCTCCACCCCTTCGTCTGCGGTCTCATATTCTATTATGGGCTAGATTTCCATGATCTAGCCCCGAATTCCTTCCTCCACATCTCGGTGTTCATCGTCGTGTGCGAGGCGCTCCTTCGCACCCCCACACTTTGTCTTATGGCTCAAAGTCTTCAATGTGAAGCTGAAGGTGGTCGACGGTCAGCACGCGGACTGCGGCGGCGCCATGGTGAACAAGCTCGCCAACACCTCCTGGCCCAAAGGGGCCTTTCTCGAAACTGTCAAGGTATGGCAGCAGGAGTGGTTCTACATTACTGAACCTCGCGTCGCTGCATGGGCAGCCACTCCTGAGTTTAGATCCGGACCCCCAATGCGGCTCGCGTCATGGACCAACAAGGGTCTGGACTGGGGGTCGTCTGACGAAGTGATGATGCTGCAAAAGCGCATCAAAAATATGATAGAGAAGAACACCAGTATCACTGATGTGATTTAGGTGATACTATTCTGTTGGATCCTCCCCTGCCAGCGCCGGCCTCTCCATATGTGGGAGTTTAATCTGGAAGGGTCGTGAACCCTGCAGCGATTCTTTGGCACAACGCATGAAGATATCTGGAAGCTACTCTTCAAGGCCGAGAAGACGTGGCGAGAGACGACCGACGGCATCAGCCTCGACAGTGCGCATCCGGCCACCCCTGTAAGCATTTAGTTTTCGCAAATAACTTCAGTTCATAAATCAAAGGGTATGCTGAGCCTTCCATCCATCAATCAGGTCTGGACAAAGAAGGCGGAGCGGATCAAGTGTCCGCCTCCGCTACCCGAAGACCCAGCCATGCCTCTGCTAACGAGGATGCTGGTCCTGGCGCCGTATCAGGTGATACGTCTCCAACATATCTATAATTTTTGATTGTTCCATGCTATTATATTATTTGCTTTGGATGTTTAATGGGCTTTACTAAGCACTTTTATATTATTTTTGGGACTAACCTATTAACCGAAGGCCTAGTGCAAATTGCTGTTTTTTTGCCTATTTCAGTGTTTCGCAGAAAAGGAATATCAAACGGAGTCCAAACGGAATGAAACCTTCGGGAGAGTTATTTTTGGAACAAACGTGATCCAGAGGACTTGGAGTGGACGTCATGAAAGAAGCGAGGAGGCCATGAGGCAGGGAGGCGCGCCTGCCCCCCTGGGCGCGCCCCCACCCTCGTGGGCCCCTCGCAGCTCCACCGACCTACTTCTTCCACCTATATATGCCCATATACCCCGAAAACGTCGAGGAGCACCACGAAACCCTATTTCCACCGCCGCAACCTTCTGTACCCGTGAGATCCCATCTTGGGGCCTTTTTCGGAGCTCCGCTGGAGGGGGAATCGATCACGGAGGGCTTCTACATCAACACCATAGCCTCTTCGATGATGT
The DNA here is from genome assembly GCF_002575655.3 of Aegilops tauschii subsp. strangulata. Lineage (NCBI taxonomy): Eukaryota > Viridiplantae > Streptophyta > Magnoliopsida > Poales > Poaceae > Aegilops > Aegilops tauschii. The sequence continues at coordinate 397,675,440 of NC_053037.3, forward strand.
GTGAGTAGTTTACCACAGACCTTCGGGTCCATAGTTATTAGCTAGATGGCTTCTTCTCTCTCTTTGGATCTCAATACAAAGTTCTCCTCGATCTTCTTGGAGATCTATTCGATGTAATTCTTTTTGCGGTGTGTTTGTCGAGATCCGATGAATTGTGGGTTTGTGATCAAGATTATCTATGAACAATATTTGAATCTCCTCTGAATTCTTTTATGTATGATTTGTTATCTTTGCAAGTCTCTTCGAATTATCAGTTTGGTTTGGCCTACTGATACGTCTCCAACGTATCTATAAATTATGAAGTATTCATGCTATTATATTATCCATCTTGGATGTTTTATGGGCTTTACTATGCACTTTTATATTACTTTTGGGACTAACCTATTGACCCAGAGCCTAGTGCCAGTTTCTGTTTTTTCCCTTGTTTCAGTGTTTCGCAGAAAAGGAATATCAAACGGAGTCCAAACGGAATGAAACCTTCGGAAAAGTTATTTTTGGAAAGAAAGCAATACGGGAGACTTGGAGTGGACGTCAGGGGATCAACGAGGAGAGCACGAGGCAGGGGGGCGCGCCCACCCCCCTGGGCGCGCCCTCCACCCTCATGGGCCCCTCGTGGCCCCCCTTACCGACTTCTTTCGCCTATATTTCTCCATATACCCTAAAACCATCGGGGAACAGAATAGATCGGGAGTTCCGCCGCCGCAAGCCTCCGTAGCCACCAAAAACCAATCGGGACCCTGTTCCGGCACCCTGCCGGAGGAGGGATCCCTCACCGGTGGCCATCATCATCATCCCGGCGCTCTCCATGATGAGGAGGGAGTAGTTCACCCTCGGGGCTGAGGGTATGTACCAGTAGCTATGTGTTTGATCTCTCTCTCGTGTTCTTGATTTGGCACGATCTTGATGTATCGCGAGATTTGCTATTATAGTTGGATCCTATGATGCTTCTCCCCCTCTACTCTCTTGTAATGGTTTGAGTTTTCCCTTTGAAGTTATCTTATCGGATTGAGTCTTTAAGGATTTGAGAACACTTGATGTATGTCTTGCGTGGGATACCCGTGGTGACAATGGGGTATTCTATTGATCCACTTGATGTATGTCTTGGTGATCAACTTGCGGGTTCAGTGACCTTGTGAACTTATGCATAGGGGTTGGCACACGTTTTCGTCTTGACTTTCCGGTAGAAACTTTGGGGCACTCTTTGAAGTTCTTTATGTTGGTTGAATAGATGAATCTGAGATTGTGTGATGCATATCGTATAATCATACCCACGGATACTTGAGGTGACAATGGAGTATCTAGGTGACATTAGGGTTTTGGTTGATTTGTGTCTTAAGGTGTTATTCTAGTACGAACTCTTGAATAGATCGATCCGAAAGAATAACTTTGAGGTGGTTTCGTACCCTACAATAATCTCTTCGTTTGTTCTCCGCTATTAGTGACTTTGGAGTGACTCTTTGTTGCATGTTGAGGGATAGTTATATGATCCAATTATGTTATTATTGTTGAGAGAACTTGCACTAGTGAAAGTATGAACCCTAGGCCTTGTTTCCTAGCATTGCAATACCGTTTGTGCTCACTTTTATCATTAGTTACCTTGCTGTTTTTATATTTTCTGATTACAAAAACCTATATCTACCATCCATATTGCACTTGTATCACCATCTCTTCGCCGAACTAGTGCACCTATACAATTTACCATTGTATTGGGTGTGTTGGGGACACAAGAGACTCTTTGTTATTTGGTTGCAGGGTTGCTTGAGAGAGACCATCTTCATCCTATGCCTCCCACGGATTGATAAACCTTAGGTCGTCCACTTGAGGGAAATTTGCTACTTCCTACGAACCTCTGCACTTGGAGGCCCAACAACGTCTACAAGAAGAAGGTTGCGTAGTAGACATCACCTACTAGATTGATCTTTCTTGCAATGGGAGAAGTGCTTAGCTTTGGGTTCAATCTTGCGGTGTCCTTTCCCAGTGACAGCAGGGGCAGCAAGGCACGCATTGTATTGTTGCCATCGAGGATAAAAAGATGGGGTTTATATCATATTGCTTGAGTTTATCCCTCTACATCATGTCATCTTTCCTAATGCGTTACTCCGTTTATGAACTTAATACTCTAGATGCATGCTGGATAGCGGTCGATGTGTGGAGTAATAGTAGTAGATGCAGAATCATTTTGGTCTACTTGTCGCGGACGTGATGCCTATATACATGATCATGCCTAGATATTCTCAATTGTTCACCCACCATAATACTTATGCTATCGTGAGAGAAGCCAGTAGTGAAACCTATGGCCCCCGGGTCTATTCTCCATCATATAAGTTTCCAATCTATTTTACTTTGCAATCTTTACTTTCAGTTTATATTTAAAAAATACCAAAAATATTTATCTTATTATCTCTATCAGATCTCACTTTTGCAAGTGGCCGTGAAGGGATTGACAACCTCTTTATCGCGTTGGTTGCAAGGTTCTTATTTGTTTGTGTAGGTACGAGGCGACTTGCGTGTAGTCTTCTACTGGATTGATACCTTGGTTCTCAAAAAATGAGGGAAATACTTATGCTACTTTGCTGCATCACCCTTTCCTCTTCAAGGGAAAAACCAACGCAAGCTCAAGAGGTAGCAAGAAGGATTTCTGGCGCCGTTCCCGGGGAGATCTACGCCAAGTCAAGTCAAGTCAAGACATACCAAGTACCCATCACAACACTTATCCCTCGCATTACATTATTTGCCATTTTCTTCTCGTTTTCCTCTCCCCCACTTCACCTTTGCCTTTTCTTTGCCTTTTTCCCATATGTCTTTTTGTTTGTGTTTCCACGTGCCTTCTATTTGCTTGCATCTTTGCTTGCTAAAAATCCATTGACATGGATCCACTTAAAGTGTTCTACTTGGATCATCTTCGATCCTTATGCGCTCGTGCTGAAACCCCAACTAGCCTAGTTGATGGGAAATCTTTAGATGAGCATGCTCATTTTGTGCGTCGCCGTTTGTCTGAAAAAGGGAGATTCTTATGGGGTTAAATAAACAGATTGTTGTGTTATGCTTGGAATCTTTGTGAAATTTAAGATTTTACTTGTTGCTCTAAGAACCCTAAAAACACCTCCCTTACCTATGTGAGTTTAATGAAAATGAAATCTTATCTTCTTATGCAAAGGGTGTTTATAGTTACTATGATATCGAATAAATTGAAGAATTTGTTTCTTTTAAGGGTGCTTATGAAGTTGCTTCTTTGATTGAAAAGTATGATGTTACTCTCTACGAATCTGAAAATTTTGACATACTTAAATATTGCTACTAAAATTATGCTCATAATGTCTATGTCAAAGAATTTATTGAGAGAATGACCGTTGCTTTGGAAGAAAATAATGATATGCATGAATCTATAGAGAATGATGATTCCGATGATTTGTTTGATATATCCCTTGATGAACATGATGCTTGCTATTCTTGTGGCCATGATGCCAATATTTATGAAGATGAATTTGCTATAGTTCCTTATGTTAAACATGAGATTGTTGCTATTGCACCCATACTTGATAGTTCCTTTGATGAAAAGCATGATTGCAATGATGTTATTATAAATTCTATTGATGTCAATTATGTTAATGATATGCAAAACCTCAAGCTTGGGGATGCTAGTTTTGCTATGACTACTATTTGTTGCAATGATCATGATTGGGGTGATTCTTCTTTTGATCTTGAAAATTTATTTAAGCCCCATGATGAATATGAGATTGATAATAGTGTTTGTAATAATATTGAAAGTGGGTTTTTGAAGAGTGTCAACTTTAGATCCCACATATTTGGAGAATTTTCAATCTTATGGTATTTTTGATAAAAGTGGGTTTGGAGAGGTCATGAGTTTAATTAATGATAATTCCACTATTTTGGAAGAGTGTCAACTTCGCATGCATGTGGATCGTGTTGAGAATATGTTATGTGATAGCTATTTCGTTGAATTGGCCTATGATCCTACATGTAATTATTATGAGAGAGGAAAATATGGTTGTAGAAATTTTTATCTTACTAAATTACCTCTCGTCATGTTGAGATTGCTAACGTTTCTTTCTTCTTCCTTGCATATGCTAATTTTTGCTTGCTATGATAATTTGTTTGCTTATAAAATGCCTATGCACAGGAAGTATGTTAGACTTATATGTGTTTATCACGTGTTCTATGATGCTCTCTTTGCGCTTCAATTCTTGTCTTTCATGTGAGCATCATTAAAATTATCAATGCCTAGCTAAAAAGGCTTTAAAGAAATGCGCTTGTTGGGAGGCAACCCAATTTTATTTTTGTTTCTTGCTTCTTGGTTCTGTTTAGTAATAAATAATTCATCTAGATTCTTTTTAGATGTGGTTTTATGTTTTAATTAGTGTTTGTGCCAAGTAGAACCTTTGGGAAGACTTGGGTGAAGTCTTTATGATCTTGCTGTAAAAAATAGAAACTTTAGCGCTCATGACATTAGCTACAACGTTTTACTGGAGAGTGTTATTTAGTTGATTCTTTTCTCAGATGATTAATAGACAAATTCCTCACGTCCATAAATTTATTTCAGAATTTTTGGAGTTACAGAAGTATATGTTTGATCCAAATTACTACAGACTGTTATGTTCTTGACAGATTCTGTTTTTCGTGTGTTGTTTGCTTATTTTGATGAATCTATGGCTAGTATCGGAGGGTATCAACCATAGAGAAGTTGGAATACAGTAGGTTTATCACCAATATAAATAAAGAATGAGTTCATTACAGTACCTTATGGTGGTGATTTGTTTTCTTATACTAACGGAGCTCATAAGATTTTCTGTTGAGTTTTGTGTTGTGAAGTTTTCAAGTTTTGGGTAAAGATTTGATGGATTATGGAATAAGGAGTGGAAAAAGCCTAAGATTGGGGATTCCCAAGGCACCCCAAGGTAAAATTCAAGGACAACCAAAAGCCTAAGGTTGGGGATGCCTCGGAAGGCATCCCCTCTTTCGTCTTCGTCTATCGGTAACTTTACTTGAGGTTATATTTTTATTCAACACATGATATGTGTTTTGCTTGGAGCGTCTTGTATGATTTGAGTCTTTGCTTTTTAGTTTACCACAATCATCCTTGCTGTACACACCTTTTGGGAGATACACACATGAATCGGAATTTATTAGAATACTCTATGTGCTTCACTTATATCTTTTGAGCTACATAATTTTGCTCTAGTGCTTCACTTATACCTTTTTAGAGCACAATGGTGGTTTTATTTTATAGAAATAATTGATCTCTCATGCTTCACTTATATTATTTGGAGATTCTTTTAGAACAGCATGGTAGTTTGCTTTGGCTATAAAATTAGTCCTAATATGATGAACATCCAAGATGGGTATAATAAAAACTATCATATAGAGTGCATTGAATATTATGAGAAGTTTGATACTTTATGATTGTTTTGAGATATGAAGATGGTGATATTAGAGTCATGCTAGTTGAGTAGTTGTGAATTTGAGAAATACTTGTTCTAAAGTTTGTGATTCTCGTAGCATGCACGTATGGTGAACCGTTATGTGATGAAGTCGGAGCATGAATTATTTATTGTTGTCTTCCTTATGAGTGGCTGTCGGGGAGATGGTCTTTTCCTACCAATCTATCCCCCTAGGAGCATGCACGTAGTACTTTGTTTCGATAACTAATAGATTTTTGCAATAAGTATGTGAGTTCTTTATGACTAATGTTGAGTCCATGGATTATACGCACTCTCACCCTTCCACCATTGCTAGCCTCTCAAATACCGCGCACCTTTCGCCGGTATCATACACCCACCATATACCTTCCTCAAAACAGCCACCATACCTACCTATTATGGCATTTCCATAGCCATTTCGAGATATATTGCCATGCAACTTACCACCGTTCCGTTTATTATGACATGCTTCATCATTGTCATATTGCTTTGCATGATCATGTAGTGGACATCGTATTTGTGGCAAAGCCACCATTCATAATTCTTTCATACATGTCACTCTTGATTCATTGCATATCCCGGTACATCGCCAGAGGCATTCACATAGAGTCATATTTTGTTCCAAGTATTGAGTTGTAAGTAAATAAACGTGTGATGATCATCATTATTAGAGCATTGTCCCAAGTGAGGAAAGGATGATGGAGACTATGATTCCCCCATAAGTCGGGATGAGACTCTAGACGAAAAGAAAAAAAGAGAAAAAAGAGGCCATAAAAAAAGGAGAAAGGCCCAAATAAAAAAATAAAAAAAAAGATGAGAGAAAAAGAGAGAAGGGACAATGTTACTATCCTTTTACCACACTTGTGCTTCAAAGTAGCACCATGATCTTCATGATAGAGAGTCTCCTATGTTGTCACTTTTATATACTAGTGAGAATTTTACATTATAGAACTTGGCTTGTATATTCCAATGATGGGCTTCCTCAAAATTCCCTAGGTCTTCGTGAGCAAGCGAGTTGGATACACACCCACTTAGTTTCCTTTGTTGAGCTTTCATACACTTATAGCTCTAGTGCATCCGTTGCATGGCAATCCCTACTCACTCACATTGATATCTATTGGCGGGCATCTCCATAGCCCGTTGATACGCCTAGTTGATGTGAGACTATCTTCTCCTTTTTGTCTTCTCCACAACCACCATTCTATTCCACATATAGTGCTATGTCCATGGCTCACGCCCATGTATTGCGTGAAGATTGAAAAAGTTAGAGAACATCAAAAGTATGAAACAATTGCTTGGATTGTCATCGGGGTTGTGCATGATTAAATAATTGTGTGATGAAGATAGAGCATAGCTAGACTATATGATTATGTAGGGATAACTTTCTTTGGCCATGTTATTTTGAGAAGACATGATTGCTTTGTTAGTATGCTTGAAGTTTTATTATTTTCATGTCAATACTAAACTTTTGTCTTGAATCTTTCGGATCTGAACATTCATGCCACAATAAAAGAGAATTACATTGAAAAATATGCTAGGTAGCATTCCACATCAAAAATTCTATTTTTATCATTTACCTACTCGAGGACGAGCAGGAATTAAGCTTCGGGATGCTTGATACGTCTCCAACGTATCTAAATTTTTTGATTGTTCCATGCTATTATATTATCTATTTTGGATGTATAATGGGCTTTACTAAGCACTTTAATATTATTTTTGGGACTAACCTATTAACCGAAGGCCCAGTGCAAATTGTTGTTTTTTTGCCTATTTCAGTGTTTCGCAGAAAAGGAATATCAAACGGAGTCCAAACGGAATAAAACCTTTGGGAGAGTTATTTTTTGGAACAAACGTGATCCAGAGGACTTGGAGTGGACGTCAAGAAAGAAGCGAGGAGGACACGAGGCAGGGAGGCGCGCCTGCCCCCCTGGGCGCGCCCCCACCCTCGTGGGCCCCTCGCAGCTCCACCGACCTACTTCTTCCTCCTATATATACCCATATACGCCGAAAACATCGAGGAGCACCACGAAACCCTATTTCCACCGTCGCGACCTTCTGTACCCGTGAGATCCCATCTTGGGGCCTTTTCCGGAGCTCCGTCGGAGGGGGAATCGATCACGGAGGGCTTCTACATCAACACCATAGCCTCTCCGATGATGTGTGAGTAGTCTACCACAGACCTTTGGGTCCATAGTTATTAGCTGGATGGCTTCTTCTCTCTCTTTGGATCTCAATACAAAGTTCTCCTCGATCTTCTTGGAGATCTATTCCTTGTAATTCTTTTTGCGGTGTGTTTGTCGAGATCTGATGAATTGTGGGTTTATGATCAAGATTATCTATGAACAATATTTGAATCTCCTCTGAATTCTTTTATGTATGATTTGTTATCTTTGCAAGTCTCTTCGAATTATCAGTTTGGTTTGGCCTACTAGATTGATCTTTCTTGCAATGGGAGAAGTGCTTAGCTTTGGGTTCAATCTTGCGGTGTCCTTTCCAAGTGACGGCAGGGGCAGCCAGGCACGCATTGTGTTGTTGCCATCGAGGATAAAAAGATGGGGTTTATATCATAGTGCTTGAGTTTATCCCTCTTCATCATGTCATCTTGCCTAATGCATTACTCCGTTCATATGAACTTAATACTCCAGATGCATGCTGGATAGCGGTCGATGTGTGGAGTAATAGTAGTAGATGCAGAATCATTTCGGTCTACTTGTCGTGGACGTGATGCCTATATACATGATCATGCCTAGATATTGTCATAATTATGTACTTTTCTATCAACTGCTCGACAGTAATTTGTTCACCCACCGTAATACTTATGCTATCTTGAGAGAAGCCACTAGTGAAACCTATGGCCCCGGGTCTATTCTCCATCATATAAGTTTCCAATCTATTACTTTGTAATCTTTACTTTCAGTTTATATTATAAAGAATACCAAAAATATTTATCTTATTATCTCTATCAGATCTGACTTTTGCAGGTGGCCGTGAAGGGATTGACAACCCCTTTATCGCGTTGGTTGCAAGGTTCTTATTTGTTTGTGTAGGTACGAGGCGACTTGCGTGTAGTCTCCTACTAGATTGATACCTTGGTTCTCAAAAACTGAGGGAAATACTTACGCTACTTTGCTGCATCACCCTTTCCTCTTCAAGGGAAAAACCAACGCAAGCTCAAGAGGTAGCATCAGGCGCCCGAGAAGAAAGTCATGAAGAAGAGCAAGGAGGCCAAAGGTGGCCTTCGCTGTAAAGGTACTTCGGACGCTGTGTCTGGAGAGACCGAAGCTCCCTCCTCCCACGAGGGAGATGAAGACGACGAGGAGGAGGAGGCGGAAAGCGATTCTTCCCTTAAGGGGAGAAAGAAGAAAAGGGCGGCCTCCGTAGACCCGGAGGTGGAGGCGTCTAAGAGGGGGAAGGTATCCCTCTCGGACGGTTCGGACACGGATGCCGAACACTCCCCCACGTGGCGCCCCAGGGAAAAGCCCCAGGCCACATCGTAAATGCAAAAGGATACTCTAACGCTATCCAGTCTTTTATGATTGTAACTATAACACATCATGTTTATGTGATGCAGTCCGACCCGTGGCCTCCCACAACAATCGTCATCCGAGGGGAACTCCCTGGCACCGAAGATGGTGGAGAGCGAGTCGCCCCCGCGAGCCTCTCTACCTACCACCGCGGATAACACCGATATGTTGTCCCGAAGGGCCTCTCCGGGCCATGGAGAGGTGAAGGAGGCCGCCAAGATGGCGCCAGAGGGTAATGCCTCGGCTGCCGAGAACATGGGGGGTGCGACCCCCATGGAGACTGATGACGGGGGCCCTGACTAGTCCGGGCCCCAGAAGGACACCATTCCGGACCCATGTGGCTTCGGAATCGAGCGAGCAACCCCCTTCAAAAGAGGGGGAGCGGCAACTCTGGTGGCGACTTCCACTAATCCGGAGGCGCCGAACACTTTGATGGAAGCACTCCAACGTGCTTCCATAGTGGAGGAGAACCGCACCCTGATGGGTGTGGTAGTTGAGAAGGTTCAGTCCGCCAAGAGCGGGCTGAACAAAGCCTTCACCAGCCTGCTAATAGGCTTCGAGGTATGCGATGTAATATTCTTAGCCGCTCTTCATATGAAAAATATGCCTGTGTATAGATAGTAGCCCCTGAGACTCTGTTGGGTTTTGAAGAATGGCCGAATAGAGGATCAAATAATAATCGCATGAGGTAACGTACTGGTCTATTGGTAAACAAGCCTCTTATTGGGGAACGCAGTAATTTCAAAAAAAATCCTACGCACACGCAAGATCTATCATGGTGATGCATAGCAACGAGAGGGGAGAGTGTAGTCCACATACCCTCGTAGACCGTAAGAGGAAGTGTTATGACAACGCGGTTGATGTAGTCGTACATCTTCACGATCCGACCGATCCTAGTTGTAAGTGCATCTAGTGCCACCCCTAGTTGGTTTTGGAGTATTGACGACAAACTTGGTTGAGGGACTAATGTGTTTGTGAGAATTGCAGGATAACATAGGTAGTAGTCCCATATTGATTCGGTTTACCTACTAGAGATGACCCCTAAAAATGTGTGAAGACATTGAAGACAATGGTGGTCTGTGAAGAGATTCACATTGAAGACTATGACATGACAAGACATCGCATGAAGACTATGGAGTGCGAAGACATAGTTGTTTCGTAGTTTCCTTTTCTTCCTTGTTGAGTCATAGGAACCACCGTACTGTTAAGTGGGGTCCAAGTGAACAAAGTCAGAGTGACTGATGTGATGCTCAACCAAATCCTATGTCTTCGAGTGAAGACAGTGAGAGCAAATCTTATCCAGAGCTGGATGAGTCAGCTTTACTTGTAGCCCAAGTCAAGCCGTCGCGTGTGTTTGAAATCTGACCGTTGGATACAGGCTTCTCCAAAAGTCTGTATAAATCCATATGCTTTGATCACACTATCAAAGCGTATATTCCAACTCCGAGAGGCTTGCACCAGTCCATAAATGGAGCACTGGAGCTTGCACACTTTGTTAGCACCTTTAGGATCGACAAAACCTTCTGGTTGCATCATATACAACTCTTCTTTAAGATATCCATTAAGGAATGCAGTTTTGACATCCATTTGCCAAATTTCATAATCACAAAATGCGGCAATTGCTAACATGATTCGGACAGACTTAAGCATCGCTACGGGTGAGAAGGTATCATCGTAGTCAACTCCTTGAACTTGTCGAAAACCTTTCGCAACAAGTCGAGCTTTGTAAACAGTAACATTACCGTTAGCATCAGTCTTCTTCTTGAAGATCCATTTATTCTCTATGGCTTGCCGATCATCGGGCAAGTCAACCAAAGTCCACACTTTGTTCTCATACATGGATCCCATCTCACATTTCATGGCCTCAAGCCATTTTGCGGAATCTGGGCTCATCATCACTTCCTCATAGTTCGTAGGTTCGTCATGGTCAAGTAACATGACTTCTAGAACAGGATTACCGTACCACTCCGGTGCGGATCTTACTCTGGTTGACCTATGAGGTTCGGTAGTAACTTGATCAGAAGTTTCATGATCATCATCACTAGCTTCTTCACTTACTGGTGTAGGAATCACTGGAACTGATTTCTGTGATGAACTACTTTCCAACAAGGGAGCATGTACTGTTACCTCATCAAGTTCTACTTTCCTCCCACTCACTTCTTTCGAGAGAAACTCCTTCTCTAGAAAGGATCCATTCTTAGCAACGAATATCTTGCCTTCGGATCTGTGATAGAAGGTGTACCCAGCAGTCTCCTTTGGGTATCCTATGAAGACACATTTCTCCGATTTGGGTTTGAGCTTATCAGGTTGAAGCTTTTTCACATAAGCATCACAGCCCCATACTTTAGGAAACGACAACTTGGGTTTCTTGCCAAACCACAGTTCATAAGGTGTCGTCTCAACGGATTTTGATGGTTCCCTATTTAACGTGAATGCAGCCGTCTCTAAAGCATAACCCCAAAACGATAGCGGTAAATCAGTGAGAGACATCATAGATCGCACCATATCTAGTAAAGTACGATTACAACGTTCGGACACACCATTACGCTGTGGTGTTCTGGGTGGCGTGAGTTGCAAAACTATTCCGCATTGTTTCAAATGAAGACCAAACTCGTAACTCAAATATTCTCCTCCACGATCAGATCATAGAAACTTTATTTTCTTGTTACCATGATTTTCCACTTCACTCTGAAATTCTTTGAACTTTTCAAATGTTTCAGATTTATGTTTCATCAAGTAGATATACCCATATCTGCTCAAATCATTTGCGAAGGTAAGAAAATAACGATACCCGCCGCGAGCATCAACACTCATCGGACCGCATACATCAGTATGTATTATTTCCAATAAGTCCGTTGCTCGCTCCATTGTTCCGGAGAACGGAGTCTTAGTCATCTTGCCCATGAGGCATGGTTCGCAAGAATCAAGTGATTCCAAAAGCCAATCAGAATGGAGTTTCTTCATGCGTTTTACACCAATATGACCTAAACGGCAGTGCCACAAATAAGTTGCACTATAATTATTGAACTTATATCTTTTGGCTTCAATACTATGAACATGTGTATCATTACTATCAAGATTTAGTAAAAAATAGACCACTCATCAAGGATGCATGACCAGAAAAGATATTACTCATATAAATAGAACAACCATTATTCTCTGATTTAAATGAATAACCGTCTCGCAGCAAACAAGATCCAGATATAATGTTCATGCTCAACGCTCGCACCAAATAACAATTATTTAGGTCTAAAACTAATCCCGAAGGTAGATGTAGAGGTAGCGTGCCGACGGCGATCACATCAACTTTGGAACCATTTCCCACGCGCATCATCACCTCGTCCTTAGCCAATCTTCGCTTAATCTATAGCCCCTGTTTCGAGTTGCAAATATTAGCAACAGAACCACTATCAAATACCCAGGCGCTACTGCAAGCATTAGTAAGGTACACATCAATAACATGTATATCACATATACCTTTCACTTTGCCATCCTTCTTCTCCGCCAAATACTTGGGGCAGTTTCGCTTCCAGTGACTAGTCCCTTTGCAGTAGAAGCACTCAGTCTCAGGCTTAGGTCCAGACTTGGGCTTCTTCACTTGAGCAGCAACTTGCTTGCCGTTCTTCTTCAAGTTCCCCTTCTTCCCTTTACCCTTTTTCTTGAAACTGGTGGTCTTGTTGACTATCAACACTTGATGCTCCTTCTTGATTTCTACCTCCGTAGCTTTCAGCATTGGGAAGAGCTCGGGAATCGTCTTATCCATCCCTTGCATATTATAGTTCATCACGAAGCTCTTGTAGCTTGGTGGCAGTGATTGAAGAACTCTGTCAATGACACTATCAACTGGAAGATTAACTCCCAGCTGAGTCAAGTGATTGTGGTACCCAGACATTCTGAGTATGTGCTCACTGACAGAACTATTCTCCTCCACTTTGCAGCTGTAGAACTTATTGGATACTTCATATCTCTCAATCCGGGCATTTGCTTGAAATATTAACTTCAACTCCTGGAACATCTCATATGCTCCATGACTTTCAAAACGTCGTTGAAGTCCCGGTTCTAAGCCGTAAAGCATGGCACACTGAACTATCGAGTAGGCATCAGCTTTGCTCTGCCAGGTGTTCACAACATCTGGCGTTGCTCCTGCAGCGGGTTTGGCACCTAGCGGTGCTTCCAGGACGTAATTCTTCTATGCAGCAATAAGGATAATCCTCAAGTTATGGACCCAGTCCGTGTAGTTGCTACCATCATCTTTCAACTTAGCTTTCTCTAGGAACGCATTAAAATTCAACGGAACAACATCACGGGCCATGTATCTACAACAACATAGACATGCAAAATACTATCAGGTACAAAGTTCATGATAAATTAAAGTTCAATCAATCATATTACTTAAGAACTCCCACTTAGATAGACATCCCTCTAATCATCTAAGTGATCACGTGATCCATATCAACTAAACCATGTCCGATCATCACGTGAGATGGAGTAGTTTTCAATGGTGAACATCACTATGTTGATCATATCTACTATGTGATTCACGCTCGACCTTTCGGTCTCAGTGTTCCGAGGCCATATCTGCATAAGCTAGGCTTGTCAAGTTTAACCCGAGTATTCTGCATGTGCAAAACTGATCATCACGTGGTGTCTCGGCACGACGAACTGTTGGGGAACACAGTAATTTCAAAAAAATTCCTACGCACGCGCAAGATCTATCATGGTGATGCATAGCAACTAGACGGGAGAGTGTAGTCCACGTACCCTCGTAGACCATAAGCGGAAGTGTTATGACAATGCGGTTGATGTAGTCGTACGTCTTCACGATCCAACCGATCCTAGTTGTAAGTGCATCTAGTGCCACCCCTAGTTGGTTTTGGAGTATTGACGACAAACTTGGTTGAGGGACTAATGTGTTTGTGAGAATTGCAGGATAACACAGGTAGTAGTCCCATATTGATTCGGTTTACCTACCAGAGATGACCCCTAAAAATGTGTGAAGACATTGAAGACAATGGTGGTCTGTGAAGAGATTCACATTGAAGACTATGACATGAGAAGACATCGCATGAAGACTATGGAGTGCGAAGAAATAGTTGTTTCGTAGTTTCCTTTTCTTCCTTGTTGAGTCGTAGGAACCACCGTACAGTTAAGTGGGGTCCAAGTGAACAAAGTCAGAGTGACTGATATGATGCTCAACCAAATCCTATGTCTTCGAGCGAAGACAATGAGAGAAAATCTTATCCAGAGCTGGATGAGTCAGCTTTACTTGTAGCCCAAGTCAAGTTGCCGCGTGTGTTTGAAATCTGACCATTGGACACATGTCAGTTCGTTAGTGACCCAGGGTCATTTCGAACAAATCAGGTCGGGTTGCCTCCTGGCTATAAATAGCCCACCCCCTACACCATAAATTGGTGGCTGCTTAGAGTTAGTGCACAGCTTTTGTCGTTTGAGAGCAACCCACCTCCGAAGCATTTGAGAGGGAAATCCTTGCGTGGACAAAGCCCAAAATACCCAGAGCCAAAGAGTATTAGGCATCACTGAAGTCTTTCTGTCCGCGTGACCTGAAGACTTGTTACACTTGAGGACTGTGAATCCTCCAGCCGGTTAGGCGTCGCGTTCTGAGCATCCAAGAGTCATTGTGGATTGCCGGTGAACAAAGTCTGTGAAGGTTTGGAAGTCTACCTTGAAGACTTACCTGAGTGATTGGGCGAGGACTAAGTGTCCTTAGCTCAAGGGGAATAAGGTGAAGACGCGGTCTTCTGAGTTGAATCTCAGCCTCCCTAACCAGACGTACAGTTTTCACAGCAACTGGAACTGGTCCAACAAATCCTTGTCCTCACCAAGCAACTGGTTCTATCTCTTACCTCTCTTTACTTGCAGTTTGTTTACATGAAGTCATTGCCTGATGCATGATCTGATTGGCTTCACTGTGTGAAGACTGTTGTTGAGTGGCTTCATACTATCTTCCAGCCTGATCCTTACTACCTAGCTGCTATTAGTCTTTGTGCTTTCACTCCATTGCTTACTTGACTATGGCCTGTCTAGTGTAGTCTACCTTCCGCTGCATATCAATAGGTTTATTTTTATTGTTTGTCTTTGAAACTCCCATGTTTTTAAGACTTTCATAAAAATCACCTATTCACCCCCCTCTAGTCGATAACCAGCACTTTCAATTGGTATCAGAGCAAGGTGCTCCCTTGTTCTGTGTGATTCGGTTTAACCACCTGGAGTTTTAGCTATGTCGACTGCAGGGATAATCAAAGTCTCTGCTGCGTGCCCTGTCTTTGATGGCACTGATTACCCCTACTGGAAGAATAAGATGCACATGCATCTTGAAGCCATTGATGTCGACCTCTGGTATGTCGTCAAGAACGGCGTTCCCAAGGCCGGTGAAGGTGTCACCCCTGCTGATGTCAAGAACTTCATTCAACTGGATTCTACTGCCAAGAACATCATCTGTGGTCATCTGACCAAAGGACAGTATGGCCCTGTGAGTGCTCTGGAAACTTCGAAGCTAGTCTGGGACTGGCTATCCAAGGTCAACGAAGGCGTCTCAACCCAGAGAGACTCAAGGATCAGTGTTCTTCGCAACCTCTTCAACTGCTTCAAGAGAAATGACAATGAGAATGTCCAACTCACATTTGATCGCCTCACTGATATCACAAAGGAGCTTCATGCACTCGGCGCTACTGAGATCACCAAGCATGAAATCGTCAAGACACTCCTGAGATCACTTGACAGCTCGTTTGACACCCTCGCCCTGATGATTCAAGAACGCCCAGACTTCAAGACTCTCGATCCGTTTGACATACTTGAGAGGCTCAACACACATGAGTTCCAGTTATCTGAGAAAAGAGATATGTATGGTCCCAACTATGGCCGAACTCGCGCTTTGAAGGCAAAGGCTGTTTCCTCATCTGAAGAAGAATCTGACTGCAGTTCTGGGGATCCTGAAGACATTGGGAAGGAGCTTGCTATGCTTGTGAAGAAGTTCCAGAAATTCACTAAGAAGAAAGGCTTCAGAAAGTCTTCAAGATCTAGCTCGAGAAATGATGAAGCTTCTACTCATGACCACAAGAAGAGAACATGCCACAAGTGCAAGAAACCTGGTCACTACATCTCTGAGTGTCCTCAGTGGGACAATGAGAACAAGAAGAAGAAGAAGAAGAAGAAGAAGAAGAAGAAGAAGAAGAAGAAGAAGAAGAAGAAGAAGAAGAAGAAGAGCAAGGAATATGATTCTGATGACAAGAAGAAGAAGAAATCCTCAAAGTCTTCTTCCAAGTCTTCATCACACAAGAAGAGCTCATCTGGCAAGGCTCATGCTTTTGTTGGCAAGGAGATGGATTCAGAGGACGAGTCTGCTTTTGAGGAGGCAGAGGTGGAGTCTGAGGAGGAGTCCGACTCTGGCGTTGCAAGTCTGGCTCTAGCTACAGCCTACGTTGCCAAGTCCATCTTCAACACTGAAGACAATGGCTTCGTCACCAACGCTGATGCTAATGACAAGGACGACTCTGCTCCCACCTACTGCTTCATGGAACGCGGTGCCAAGGTAAACTCACGCAATGCCTACTTTCAAACATCAAGTGAAGATGACTCTGATTGTGAATCCAAACCTAGCTACAAAACACTTGCTAAAATTGCAAGTGAACAATAGAAAATTATGGAACATATTCAAAACTTGCTAGACAAAAGCGATGACCTGTTGGACGCGGAAATGACCCGATCTCATTCCTTCATTGAAGACATAAAAAATCTTCATGTTAAGTACGAGGAACTTGAAAGTCGTCATGAAATGCTCTCAACAACTCACGAAAAGCTTTCCTACGATTATCTTCAAAGGAAGCAAGAACTTGAGAAATTGAGAGCGGCTCATGAAGATCTTCAAAAGGAGAACGAGTCACTTCGTGCTCAACAGATCAGTCCCGCTCAGGAAGGATTTGAACCACCATGTCTAAAATGCCTTGAGCGTGATAACACTACCTCTGTTGTTGAATGTTCTACTACTACTACTGTTGAAATATCTTCAACTGCTGATGTGGTAACTAACCCCTCTACTGAGGATACCACTACTATTGCTGATGAAAATGCCAGGTTGAAGACATTGCTTGAGACAGGAATGTACAAAAGTCTCAAAGGGCATCAGACACTATGCGATGTCCTCAAAAAGCAGATTCTGAACCGAAACCCTAGGAAAGAGGGTGTTGGGTTCGAGAGGAAAATGAATGTTGATGGTTCTTACTGGAAGCCTGAGCAGTAGCCCAAAACCACATGGGTTGCTTCAAAGGGACCTTCAGTGGATCCGTCCACCTTATCTGGCTTCACTTGTGCTAACCCGATTATCATTGGTGAATCCTTTGATGCAAACTATAAACTGTTTAAGAATCAGAATGGTGAAGTGTTTGCCAGGTATATTGGTACTAACTGCAGGAATGGACCACCTTTGAAGAGGATTTGGGTGCCCAAGATTTGTCCTGAGAATCTTCAGGTGAATGTCATCATGACACCACCAGGGAAGAAGACAAACCCCAGACCAAAGGCTTCATATGGTCCAAAGCCTTCATACAGACAGAGGACTCACCAGAGTCACCCTAACGCCAATGTTTTGCAGGGAAATCATACTCAGACTTATGTATATGAGCGTGTTTCTTCAAACCGCTATGTTCATAAGACTAAGAACTATTCTGCTTATTCATATGAGTATTATTCACCTCCTGCAAGGCTATTTGCTAGGGCTCCAAAGCCGAAGTTCTCAGATGCTGCACTTGGACTCATTGCTTCGAAGCCACCCCTAAAAATGTGGGTGGTTAAGAAAACTTAACTCTCTTTTGCAGGAAAGGGTCTCTAGCCGGAAATCAAAGGTGTCTGATGCTATTGCTGGGGACCTAAAACACCTTGTGGGGCACAAGATAAAATGCCCAAATGGTCTTACTATGTATTTGGTTCATGAATCACTTGCCTATCATCTTATCAGTCCTAACTTGGATCTGAGCTTTGATAATCTGCTTGTTCGTCAAATGTTTATGCTTCACAATACCCTTGGGGAAGCCTATCCCCCTAACTGCATTGTAGGGTATGACACCACATGCTTCAGAATGGATTATGGACAGTTGATGCACTAATCACATGACTGGTGATCGAAGTCTTCTCATGGACTCAGCCTTACGTCCTTCTGACAAGAGTCCCATCACATTTGCTGACACTGGTAAAAGCAAGGTATTGGGTCTAGGTAGAGTTGCAATCACAAAGGATCAGCACATGGAAAAAGTGATGCTTGTTGAATCCCTTGGTTTCAACTTAATGTCTGTCTCAATGCTTTGAGATTTGAACATGATTGTGATATTTGGAAAATATCGTTGCCTCGTTCTAATGGAATCTGACAAATCTCTAGTCTTTGAAGGGTATCGAAAAGACGACTTGTACATGGTAGATTTCTCAGCAGGACCATAGATGGCCGTATGTCTTCTAGCAAAAGCTTCAGAGTGCTGGCACTGGCATTAGAGGCTAGGGCATGCTGGCATGAAGAACTTATACAAACTCGCGAAGAAGAAACATGTCGTAGGCATCGAGGGCGTCAAGTTCAAGAAGGACCATCTATGCGGTGCCTGCGAAGATGGAAAGATGACTAGGGCCAAGCATCCCTCGAAGACAATCATGACGACATCTCAACCCTTCGAGCTGCTTCACATGGACTTATTTGGCCCTACTCACTACTCTACTCTTACTACCACTGCTTGCCTCTATGGTTTTGTCATTGTTGATGACTATTCAAGATATACATGGGTGCATATAATCCTTTACAAGAATGAAGTGCAGGATGTCTTCAGACGATTCGCCAATCGTGCCATGACGAACTATGGCATCAAGATCAAGCACATCAGAAGTGACAATGGCACAGAGTTCAAGAACATAGTCCTCGACACTTATCTTGATACATTGGGCATCACTCATGAGTTCTCTGCTCCATACACACCTCACCAGAATGGCATCGTGGAGCGCAAGAACAAAACACCCATTGAGATGGCTCGGACGATGCTTGATGAGTACAAGACTCCAAGGAAGTTCTGGCCTGAAGCCATTGATACTGCATGCCATGTCATCAACCGTGTTTATCTTCACAAGCTTTTAAAGAAGACATCCTATGAGCTCCTAACTGGTAAGAAGCCAAATGTCAGTTACTTCAGAGTATTTGGTGCTAGGTGCTGGATCAAGGATCCACATCACACTTCAAAATTTGCACCGAAAGCACATGAAGGTTTTATGCTTGGTTACGGAAAGGATTCGCACTCCTACAGAGTCTTCAACCTCTTTCACTATAAAGTGGTTGAAACTGTGGATGTGCGGTTCGATGAGACTAACGGCTCACAAATAGAGCACCTGCCAAATGTGCTAGATGAAGTCTCTCCGAGTGAATCAATTAAGCTTATGGGAACTAGAGAGATCATACCTTCAGAGGCACAAGCTGAAGAAGAACTTATCATTTCTGCGCCAAACCAACCTGAAGACACTGCTCAACCTGAAGCCAATGCTGCAGAGGAAGACAATTGTCAACAAGAGCAAAATCTTCGTCCAGTTCATCCTCGTGTTGCAAAAAGTACAGATTGAGAAGATAATCAATAGCATCAATGCACCTGGTCCACTCACTCATTCAAGAGCAACACAGATAGCAAATTTGTGTGGGCACTTTGCATTTGTCTCTATATCTGAACCCAAGAAAGTTCCTGAGACCTTCATGGAACCAGATTGGATTCAAGCTATGCAAGAAGAGCTTCAATAGTTCGAGATGAACAATGTGTGGGAATTAGTCAAGTGTCCTGACCCTCGCAAGCACAATATCATAGGCACCAAATGGATCTATTGCAACAAACAAGATGAGCATGGTCAAGTTGTCCGAAACAAGGCTCGTCCTGTTGCTCAAGGATACACTCAAGTAGAAGGGATTGACTTCGATGAAACATTTGCTCCAGTGGCTAGGCTTGAAGCCATTCGCATACTGCTAGCTTATGCCAACCATCACAACATCCTCCTATATCAAATGGATGTGAAGAGTGCTTTTCCGAATGGTAATATTGAAGAAGAAGTGTATGTTGCACAACCACCTGGCTTTGAAGATCCAAAACATCCTGATATGGTATACAAGCTCAACAAGGCACTGTATGGCCTCAAACAAACCCCTCGTGCTTGGTATGACACACTCAAAGACTTCCTGAAGAGCAAAGGCTTCAAACCTGGTTCCCTGGATCCCACTCTCTTCATGAAGACATACGATGGTGAACTGTTTGTGTGCCAGATCTATGTGGATTACATTACCTTCGGCTGCACTGACAAAAGATACAGTGATGAATTTGGGCACATGATGCAATAGCAATATCAGATGTCCATGCACTACAAAAAAATACACTTCTGTGAGGATACGTGTTCGTCACAGTAGGTCACGTTTTCTGTCATGCGTGTACATCCATGACAA
Source organism: Aegilops tauschii subsp. strangulata (assembly GCF_002575655.3). NCBI lineage: Eukaryota > Viridiplantae > Streptophyta > Magnoliopsida > Poales > Poaceae > Aegilops > Aegilops tauschii. Next base: position 397,695,866 of record NC_053037.3, read on the forward strand.
ATTTGTGACAGAATCAAGATAGCCATACCTATGCTGTCGTAGAAGTGTTCCATGACATTACCAAAATTATCATCACGGAAGTGTCCACTTCCATGACGATAAATCGCGCGTCATATAAGTGCTTTCGTCAAGGGTGACAGACACGTGGCATCCACCGTAACGGAACGCCGTTAAGCTATCGGGTCCGGTTAGGATCCGATAACCCGTTAACAGCCCCGACCAATGGGGATTTTCCACATGTAAAATCATCATTGGCTGGTGGAAACATGTGTCGGCTCACCGTTGGGACAGATGTCATCCACTCATTGGACCCAAAGCGCCTATGATACGTCGACACGTGGCACGGCCCAACAGAGGCCCATATAGGTTAAAAAGGCCGGCCCAGTCAAAGGCCCGTAGTACTTACTCAGGTACTAGTGGGCCAGTCCAATAACGGCCTGCTTAATAAAGGCCCATTTACGGCCCGAAGCCAGATCTGGCCCGTTAATTGTTCGCCGAATATCTGGGCCCATTTACGGCGCAAAGCCAGATCTGGCCCGTTAATTGTTCGCCGAATATTTGGGCCCAATTACTGCCCAGTGACTTTCGGCCTGTTAGAGGCCCGATGTAGACATGCGCCCATTTCAGCACGGTGTGCCTTTCAGCCTGGGAATGGCCCGTGCTGCCCATGGGCCATATATGGTCCGACGGGACATCGGGCCCACTAACGGCCCGTGATAAAGGTGGCAACAGTTAAGCCCACGTGACTTTGGGCCTGTTAAAGGCCTGTCGCATAATTCGGCCCGTTGATGTCTGTACTAAGCTTTCGGCCTCTTAAAGGCCCATGATATCAGTGGGCCAACTAAGGCCCGAGATATGTTTCGGCCTGGTAACTGCCCGTGATATAACTGGGCCCAAAAAGGCCCGGTCTACATTTCAGCCTGCTGAAGGCCCGTCGACGACTAGTGAAAATTGAGGCCCAATATGCATTTCAGCCTGCTAAAGGCCCATGGTTTCATCTGGGTCGTAACAAGCCAGTACAATATTCAGCCTGTTAATGGCCCAACGCTACCTGGGCCAAACTAAGCTTTGGGTCCACAAAAGGCCCAACTAAAATATAGGCCGGTGTAAGTTGTGGTCCTCGCGCAAAGTGTGAAGGCCCCAATGATTCGGGCCCAAGAAAGATGCAGGCCGGCCCAATTGTGGCCCGCTAAACACCAGGCCCGTTAGAGGCGAATGTTTCGGCCCGGTCGACTACATCTGATTTTTTTCAGATAGCGAATGATGGTAGTAAGTAGTAGGAATTAAGAACAAACCTACTCTATACAATAAAGAAATTACGGCATAGTAACTAAGAATAAACCTACACTATACAATAAAGGATTTACGGTATATTACATCCACTCGGCATTGAAGTTCGCCACCAGTGATCATAACGCGCAACAAAGAAGCAGATTACAAAAACTGGGCACCATTGCAGCGTAACAAAATAATACTGAACCGAGACCACTTCCAAGACAGTTCAAGAAAGCTTAGCCTTGCGCGGGAACTGCTACGCAAGCTGCTGAGCAAGGCTGTGAGACTAGCCTAGCATGTCGGTCATAGCTTCCAGGTGTAGCTGTTTAGCGATGAGGTTCTCATTGGTGTTCTCCGCAATCTTTCTTAGAGATAGGACTTCAAGTCGAAGTTGAGTTGCAGAATGCCTTTCTGCTAGAACTTGGGACTGAAGAAGTCGAACTAATTCAGACAACGAATTCTGTGAGCTTGTCTGACTGCTAGTCTCAAGTAACTTGAACACTGCATCAAGACAAGACTTTGGGGTTGTCTCGCTATCTTCAAGATGTTTTGCCTTCTTTGTTGCAATATATGTTGGGTTTGTCTCACAGCCTTCAGCAGACTTGTGCATGCCATCAGGCATATCACCCTGAAACAAAGCAGAGAGATGACAGGTTTTGCACGTGTATAAACAAACATGATAACCGTGCTGTCAATTCCATCCAATTTCAAATTAGAAAATAAAGAGTAAGTTCAAAATATCAATAGCATAATTTGGCATTGTTCATAATGCGGGGAGCTTCACCACACTACTGGATTACCATGTCAACATAACAAGCATAGATGAAGGGCAAAGAAAATCATTGTATTTATTTTGGTTAATGTGCATGGCATGTTGTTCATATCATCAGCCACATCAGTAAGATAAAATAGGAGATGACAAGGTGCAAACGTGGGCTGCTTCACCACACACTGGATTATAGATCCACAAAAACAAGCATACATATAGGGAGTATTGAGTAATGTGCATGGTATGAATAAGGAACTTGGTTTTACAAGTAAAACTTAGAACTTACGGTTCTTGCGAACATGCATTTTGGTAGAAACAGCAAACTAAACAGCAGTAAACGATAGGGAGTATGAGCAAATTAAACAACAGTTGAGGATAAAGGCTTTAGAAGGACTGACTTACATTAACAGTTAACACCGGCTTTATAATGCCCTTCTCCATGTCAAGGGAAGGATAACTCAAGAATTTCAGCACAGAATCATCTTCATAAGCATTGCCTGTACTCTACATTTTGTAGAGAGTAATTATAGATATGATAATACTGGAAGGGATAGAGGATAATGAAGATAAGATGCAGATTGATGCTACATAATCAACTACCAATCCCTGGAAGTACAAGCATTACAAGACAAAATGTACTGACAAGAGCAATGGGCTACACTTCTGCACTGGCATTGTCTGTGTATTCTACTTTTTGGTAAGATTAAATATAGATCTGATCTTTTTTAGTAAATGGTGGGCGAGGGAGATAAGATGCAGAATGCTACACAATGAACCAATCCCTCTTCCCATAATACAAGAGTGTTTTGAACACTGGTGTACTGTAAAAAATGTTCTTATATTATGGGACGGAGGGAGTAGCTATTAATGTAAGTACAGTGATAGACGACGTTCAGTCCTTACAAGAGGACTGCAGAGCTAAACCTCTTCAAAAGCATTGGGTTGATTCTAAATTTATGTAAGAGTCCATACGGATCTTATAATGTCCACCAAATGGACGATAACGAGGCTAACATGTGCAGTGATGCTACATAATCAAACAGCTATGAAAGTAAGTACGGTCATACAAGGCAAGAGGTACTCACAAGAGCAATGCAGTGTGCAGTATAGTTGCGAGATTCTGTGGTCCCTTGAGAATGAATGTTCTTCTGCTAACAGTTTTCGTACAAGTGAGACTTAAGGCAAATGCAGAAATGTAGTTCAAATTGTGATGTGATATCATAGATAGTACCTTACGCTGCAGCCGAGACCAATGTGTAACAAGATTATTCCAGTCACCGTCGGATAAATGTAGCACCGGAGACATTACAGAAATTTTGTTTAGAGGCTTGCCATTGAAGTGCGCTTGCCTCGGGTAGGAACGATACTTCATCAATGAGTGCTTGAAAAGCGCAACCAACCCTTGCTCGTCTTCACAATCCAGTTTGGTCCTCGCCTATTTAAAAGAATGAAATCTTGTGTCTTCTGTCAGCAGAAACATATGCAATAATGACCATGAATAACATTAGTACATTACTTACGCGTAAGTTGCGGAGGAAGACTGGAAATTGTTCTATGTCTGCGGTATAATCTTTCCATGAAGGAAAGATGCGCACAAAGTTCCTCACAACAATATAAGGTTTGTCTTCTAAACTAGGAAGAAATGGAACAAGGGTCCTATTTGCCGCAATTGGGGCTCTCTCTGGTTCGAAAAGGGATTTGGCAACTGGATTTGGTGTACTCTTTGCTGGAATGGGGGTTTTGCGTCGTAGAGCTGGTGCTATGTCAACTGGCATAATCATAATGTTTGCTGCAGTTGGGGTCTGCTGAGTTGGGGCATCAGAAATGACCAATATAGTAGGGCTAGAGTCTGCTAGAGTTGGGGTGTTTTGTGGGTCAGGTGATATTGCAACTACACCTAATGGGCTATTTGATTTATCAGGTGCCACTACCTTTTCCAAATACTTTGCTTGTGCTCCTCCACGATCAGCAATCGCCCTCTTCCTTTGGAACGTCTGGTACACAGGAACATCATTTGAATGGATAAATATGGAAAGATGACAGATGGAATATGTACTGAAAATGGATGGGCAGGGCGTATTCACATACACGATGTGTAGACTAAGCTAATGGCAGTTCAACAAAGTAGAAGCAATGCAAAGCATCAGTTGCAAGATATGCGCGACAAATATAACCTTGGAAAGTTAGAGCAAGCACCTTGATGGGTGAATAAGATAGGGCATCTTCCTCTGACTCCTCCACTAGGGAGCTACATTGACTTAGGTCTCCCTCTAGCTCAGAATCACTGTTAGGATCATATTATGAGCATGAATCTGTAGGTGGAGAGCATTTGCATTGCATTGCATCCAGACTTGATTTCAGTCCCTTAATGCCAAGTTTGACAACCATAGCATTGTTCTGCTTTATTCTTTTCATGCGCGCAAGCTCATAATCATTATGATGCTATTCAGAATCTGAGATTCATGAAAACATAAAAAGTAGTCAGATTATCTATGGAATGCATTGCGGATTCAACTCGAAGAGTGTCTCCCTATAAACCCCTGCATATGCAAAGTTCACCCCCCAACCGTGCTGACCAGACCACACGCAGAAATACAAACCCCTTATGTCTCTATAACAGGCAGACACACATTTCAAAACTGAAGTAGGAACATTAGAATCATATGAAATTCGTATTTGAACAAATAAACTAAGGAATTGTGAGTGGCATAATGTTTAGCTTCAAGGGTGGAGTGTTGGTAGTGCGACACAAAGCAAGTAGGCAGATTGTATTCCATGTAAAAGATCGAAGCCTATGTAAAAGCTGGAAATGACACTTTCTTTCTATACAATGCAGTGTTCGTTGCCCACACATGATGGAAGAGATCACATAGAGAAATACTATTCACTCATGTCTACGGTTGCAGCATTTAGAAACACGGTGGTTGATGTGTACTACACAACCTTCTTCTTGTAGACGTTGTTGGGCCTCCAAATGCAGAGGTTTGTAGGACAGTAGCAAATTTTCCTCAAGTGGATGACCTAAGGTTTATCAATCCGTGGGAGGCGTAGGATGAAGATGGTCTCTCTCAAACAACCCTGCAACCAAATAACAAAGAGTCTCTTGTGTCCCCAACACACCCAATACAATGGTAAATTGTATAGGTGCACTAGTTCGGCGAAGAGATGGTGATACAAGTGCAATATGGATGATAGATATGGGTATTTGTAATCTGAAAATATAAAAACAGCAAGGTAGAAAGTGGTAAAAGTGAGCGTAAACGATATTGCAATGCTAGGAAACAAGGCCTAGGGTTCATACTTTCACTAGTGCAAGTTCTCTCAACAATAATAACATAACTGGATCATATAACTATCCCTCAACATGCAACAAAGAGTCACTCCAAAGTCACTAATAGCGGAGAACAAACGAAGAGATTATTGTAGGGTACGAAACCACCTCATCCTTTCTAATCGATCTATTCAAGAGTCTGTAGTACAATAACACGAAGCTATTCTTTCCGTTCGATCTATCATAGAGTTGTACTAGAATAACACCTTAAGATACAAATCAACCAAAACACTAATGTCACCTAGATACTCCAATGTCACCTCGAGTATCTGTGGGTATGATTATACGATATGCATCACACAATCTCAGATTCATCTATTCAACCAACACAGAGTACTTCAAAGAGTGCCCCAAAGTTTCTACCGGAGAGTCAAGACAAAAACGTGTGCCAACCCCTATGCATAAGTTCACAATGTTACGGAACCCGCAAGTTGATCACCAAAACATACATCAAGTAGATCACGTGAATATCCCATTGTCACCATAGATAAGCACATGCAAGACATACATAAAGTGTTCTCAAATCCTTAAAGACTCAATCCGATAAGATCACTTCAAAGGGAAAACTCAATCCATTATAAGAGAGTAGAGGGGGAGAAACATCATAAGATCCAACTATAATAGCAAAGCTCGCGATACATCAAGATCGTACCACCTCAAGAACACGAGAGAGAGAGAGAGAGAGAGAGATCAAACACATAGCTACTGGTACATACCCTCAACCCCGAGGGTGAACTACTCCCTCCTCGTCATGGAGAACACCGGGATGATGAAGATGGCCATCGGTGAGGGATCCTCCCTCCAGCAGGGTGCCGAAACAGGGTCCCCATTGGTTTTTGGTGGCTACATAGGCTTGTGGCGGCAGAACTCCCGATCTTTTGTGTTCTCCGATACTTTAGGGTATATGGATATATATAGGCGAAAGAAGTCGGACAGGGGAGCCACACACGAGGGTGGGGGCGCGCCCAGGGGGTAGGGTGCGCCTCCCTGCCTCGTGGCTTCCTCGAAGGTGAGTGCTTGAAGGTATATCTTTAGATCTTGCAATCGAATCTTTTAGTTTATTGTTTTATCACTAGTTTAATTTATAAAAGAAAACTACAAAAAAGGAATTGAGTTTACCTCATACGCTTCATCTTTTTAATATCTTTCGTGAGAATGATGGAAAGGAAAATTGTGCTCAAACGCTAGAAGAAGAAGTCTATAAAATGTTTGGCACTAAATCTTTGAATGATGAGCATGATTGCAATTTTGTTAGTATGAACTCCTTGAATATCCATAGTAGTAATGATGATTGCACCAGTCATGATGAAAATGTCTCTTATAAGCATGTCAATTTCTGTGGAGTGCATAGAGCTTGCAAGTACACACCAAATAGGGAAAATAGATTTTGCAAGAGGCATAAGTATTTGGAAACTAAATGGTTGCAAGAAAGGCTAGATGTTTGTGCTGAGAATTTAAACTTTCTTTGCCGTCCTGGTGAACTTTGCAATGAACGTGATCATTTCAATACCCAATGCAAATTGTTTCATGATCGCATCGTGTCCAAAAATTGTGATGACTTGATTTCCCTTGCACATCATAATGAACTTAGTTTGCTTTTGGGTTGTGAAGAAATGAAACGTATAACTAAGGATCTTCCAGAATTTGTCCTTGATAAAGTTCTTGATTTTGATCTAGAAAAAAAAATTATGTATTGTGCGGTGAATTGCATTGAAAATCCTTATATTGCCATTACATAAAGACAAGAAAACAAATAGAAGATGAAGAGAATACTAATGAAAGGGAAGAGACTTCCCAATATCCTCCTATTATTTCTTATGATGAATCAGGTAACGAGGAGGAGCCTTCTATCTCATCAATAAGGAGCTCAAAAAAGAGGGTTAAACCCACACACGATGTGAAGAAGAAAAAGAAAAGACGGAGAAGCAAAGGTAGAAAGGTATCCCTACCAAATGATGTTGCTCCTACTACTCATTATGATGATAATAATTACTATACTATTGGTGCTATCCATACTGTTAATGATGAGAGTGATTATGCTTATGATATGAAAAGGCCCAAGCTTGGGGATGGTATTTTTGATGAGAATGACACGTTTGAGAATATATTTGCTGCAATTAATGTTTGTCCCAAGCTTGGGGATGCTATGTTTAATGAAGATGGTATTTTTAGCCTCCCAAGTTCTGATGAGCAAATTTGTTATGATGATAGCATGCCTCCTACTTATGATGATTATATTGATGAAAGTGGGTTTGGAAGAGTGTCAACTTTAGGAAGTAATGATCCCACTATTTTGGAGGATGTTGAATCTTATTTTGATAATTATGAAAGTGGATTTGGAGAGGTCATGACTTTATTTAGTGATAATTCCACTATCTTGGAAGAGGTTTCAATCGATTATGATGAGAACAAAGTTGCTACCTATAATGATTATTGTGATGACACTTATGCTATAAAAAGTAGTGATGATTATATTTATAAAACTTGTCATGATTATGATTACCCTTTTTCTGAACATTACTATTTTAATGTGGAAACAATTTATAGTATTCGAGTTTCTTTTGATACTCCCACTATTCCGAATGGGAAGAATTTTGCTTATGTGGAGAGTAGTAAATTTTCTATGCTTGCAGATCATGAAAAGAATGCTTTATGTGCTGGTTATATTGTTGAAATTATTCATGATGCTACTGAAAATTATTATGAGGGAGGAACATATGCTTGTAGGAATTACAATAATATCAAGTTTCCTCTCTATGTGCTTACAGTTTTGAAGTTATGCTCGTTTTGCCTTCCTATGCTAGTTGATTATTGTTCCCATAAGTTGTTTTCTCACAAAATACCTATGCATAGGAAGTGCTAGTCATATTCTTCATGATGCTCTCTTTATGTTTCAATTCTTATCTTTTATGTGAGCATCATTGAAATCATCATGCCTAGCTAGGCGCGTTAAACAATAGCGCTTGTTGGGAGGCAACCCAATTTTATTTTTATTTCTGTTTAGTAATAAATATTTGATATAGCCTCTGGTTAGATGTGGTTTTATGTTTTAATTAGTGTTTGTGCCAAGTAAGACCTATCGGATCTTCTTGGATGATAATTATTTGATCTTGCTGAAAAAGACAGAAACTTTCTGCTCACGAAAACAATTGTTAAAAATCACCAGAAAGTGATAAAATACTGATTCCAATTGCAGTAGATCAAAAATCAAATTATCTAGGTCGTCCTATTTTGGCAGAGTTTTTGGAGTTCCAGACGTATACGTTTGATACAGATTACTACAGACTATTCGGTTTTTGACAGATTCTGTTTTCTATGTGTTGTTTGCTTATTTTCATGAATCTATGAGTAGTATCGGAGGGTATGAACCATAGAGAAGTTGGAATACAGTAGATATTACACCAATATTAATTTATAATGAGTTCACAACTGTACCAAAAGTGGTGATTTATTTTCTTATACTAACGGAGCTTACGAGTTTTCTGTTAAGTTTTGTGTTGTGAAGTTTCCAAGTTTTGGGTAAAGATTCGATGGACTATGGAATAAGGAGTGGCAAGAGCCTAAGATTGGGGATGCCCAAGGCACCCCAAGGTAATATTCAAGGACAAAAAAGAGCCTAAGCTCGGGGATGCCCCGGAAGGCATCCCCTCTTTCGTCTTCGTTCATTGGTAACTTTACTTGGAGCTATATTTTTATTCACCACATGATATGTGTTTTGCTTGGAGTGTCATTTTATTTTGTTAGTATTTTCTTGCTGTTATTTAGAATAATGTTTTGCATCTCTATTTTCAATAAAAATGTCAAGGATAGCCTTTACCATGCTTATTTTGCAAGTGTACATGTTGCTGTTTCAAAACAGAAAGTTTACCGCTGTTGCAAAAATTCCCTAGAAAAGTCAGAATATGATAAAAAGTTGAAACTTTTTGCATATTAACCTCTGATAAATTTTCTACAGTGTGGTAGAATTTCATAATGTTTGGAGTTAGGGAAGTATGATGAATCTTGCATTCTTTACAGACTGTACTGTTTTGGTAGATTGCTGTTACGTTTGCATTGTTTCCATATGTTTGCTTGTTTAATGATTCTATTTGAGGATAGGAGTATTAAATATGCAGAGGCATTTAGTATGCAATGTTGAATAATAATTTTAGTGATTTGTTACAGTAGAAAATGATAAGGTTTTTGCATTGGTTTATACTGTAACAAATCACTAAAATTATTATTCAACATTGCATACTAAATGCCTCTGCATATTTAATACTCCTATCCTCATATTTAATACCTTCAATCACTCACCTCCCCGGCAACGGCGCCAGAAAAGAGCTTGATGTCTACTACACAACCTTCTTCTTGTAGACGTTGTTGGGCCTCCAAGTGCAAAGGTTTGTAAGACAGTAGCAAATTTCCCTCAAGTGGATGACCTAAGGTTTATCAATCTGTGGGAGGCGTAGGATGAAGATGGTCTCTCTCAAACAACCTTGCAACCAAATAACAAAGAGTCTCTTGTGTCCCCAACACACCCAATAGAATGGTAAATTGTATAAACCCCTGCATATGCAAAGTTCACCCCCAACCGTGCTGACCAGACCACACACAGAAATACAAACCCCTTATGTCTCTATAACAGGCAGACACACATTTCAAAACTGAAGTAGGAACATTAGAATCATATGAAATTCGTATTTGAACAAATAAACTAAGGAATTGTGAGTGGCATAATGTTTAGCTTCAAGGGTGGAGTGTTGGTAGTGCGACACAAAGCAAGTAGGCAGATTGTATTCCATGTAAAAGATCGAAGCCTATGTAAAAGCTGGAAATGACACTTTCTTTCTATACAATGCAGTGTTCGTTGCCCACACATGATGGAAGAGATCACATAGAGAAATACTATTCACTCATGTCTACGGTTGCAGCATTTAGAAACACGGTGGTTGATGTCTACTACACAACCTTTTTCTTGTAGACGTTGTTGAGCCTCCAAGTGCAGAGGTTTGTAAGACAGTAGCAAATTTCCCTCAAGTGGATGACCTAAGGTTTATCAATCTGTGGGAGGCGTAGGATGAAGATGGTCTCTCTCAAACAACCTTGCAACCAAATAACAAAGAGTCTCTTGTGTCCCCAACACACCCAATAGAATGGTAAATTGTATAGGTGCACTAGTTCGGCGAAGAGATGGTGATACAAGTGCAATATGGATGATAGATATGGGTATTTGTAATCTGAAAATATAAAAACAGCAAGGTAGCAAGTGGTAAAAGTGAGCGTAAACGATATTGCAATGCTAGGAAACAAGGCCTAGGGTTCATACTTTCACTAGTGCAAGTTCTCTCAACAATAATAACATAACTGGATCATATAACTATCCCTCAACATGCAACAAAGAGTCACTCCAAAGTCACTAATAGCGGAGAACAAACGAAGAGATTATTGTAGGGTACGAAACCACCTCAAAGTTATCCTTTCTGATCGATCTATTCAAGAGTCTGTAGTAAAATAACACGAAGTAATTCTTTCCGTTCGATCTATCATAGAGTTCGTACTAGAATAACACCTTAAGATACAAATCAACCGAAACCCTAATGTCACCTAGATACTCCAATGTCACCTCGAGTATCCGTGGGTATGGTTATACGATATGCATCACACAATCTCAGATTCATCTATTCAACCAACACAAAGTAATTCAAAGAGTGCCCCAAAGTTTCTACTGGAGAGTGAAGACAAAAACGTGTGCCAACCCCTATGCATAAGTTCACAATGTTACGGAACCCGCAAGTTGATCACCAAAACATACATCAAGTAGATCACGTGAATATCCTATTGTCACCACAGATAAGCACATGCAAGGCATACATAAAGTGTTCTCAAATCCTTAAAGACTCAATCCGATAAGATCAGTTCAAAGGGACTACTCAATCCATTACAAGAGAGTAGAGGGGGAGAAACATCATAAGATCCAACTATAATAGCAAAGCTCGCGATACATCAAGATCGTACCACCTCAAGAACACGAGAGAGAGATCAAACACATAGCTACTGGTACATACCCTCAGCCCCGAGGGTGAACTACTCCCTCCTCGTCTTGGAGAGAGCCGGGATGATGAAGATCGCCACCGGTGAGGGATCCCCCCTTCGGCAGGGTGTCGGAACAGGGTCCTGATTGGTTTTTGGTGGCTACAGAGGCTTGCGGCAGTGGAACTCCCGATCTATTGTGTTCTCTGATGTTTTTAGGGTATATGGATATATATATATATATATATATATATATAGGCGAAAGAAGTCGGTTAGGGGAGCCACGAGGGGCCCACGAGGGTAGGGGCGCGCCCAGGGGGTAGGGCGCGCCTCCCTGCCTCGTGGCTTCCTCGAAGCTTCCCTGACTCTACTCCAAGTCTCCTGGATTGCTTCCGTTCCAAAAATAACTCTCCGGAAGGTTTCATTCCATTTGGACTCCGTTTGATATTCCTTTTATTCGAAACACTGAAATAGGCAAGAAAACAGCAATTTGGGCTGGGCCTCCGGTTAATAGGTTAGTCCCGAAAATAATATAAAAGTGTTTAATAAAGCCCATAAACATCCAAAAAGATAATATAATAGCATGAATACTTCATAAATTATAGATACGTTGGAGACGTATCGGTGGTCCACCCTAAAAGAATATTGACAACAAATATGACAAGGCAAGCACAGATGTAGTGGATCAATCATTTACTTGTGAGCTTACTAGGACAAGTATGCATAATTGTAACTGCAGTAAGAGACCGTCCAAAATCTGAATCAAGAAGGTTGTCTAGAACTTATTGTTTGCAACTAATCGACGTGAATAATTGGATATTATATCAAATGAGTAAGAAAGACAAGTAAAATTGTCAACAAAACTGGCTTGCAGTAGTAATTTGGGTCAATGTCACTACGACCAACAATCCAAAATGACTAGTGTCTGTTCCTAGGGCCGGAAATTTGAAAACCCTGTGAACTTTATATGTACTAAAGATTACCGAAATACATCTGAACAATTAAGTGTAGGTAGCACTGAGCACACAACAAACCCTAATGACAGTCCTACCTAATGAGTAATGAATCAATTAGAAAATGGGTGATGAGGAGTGGCTGCTGAGTGTTGAGGACTTATCTTAGGATAAATCGGGTTGGCTTAGTGGGTGCTGCACGCCTGAGCCCTGAACGGACTGGGAAGGTAGGCACGGCGGCGCGCCCGGGCAGCGGTGACGCTGTTGGGCGAGCGGCTCCTGACCTCCTGTTAGTCCGGCGTCTCCTCCTAGAGTGACGGCAAGTCGCCGGCGAGGCAGGTGGCTGGGGGTGAGTAGAGATCGGAAGCGCACAGCAGAACAGAGGGGAATCGGGGCCTGGGACGACCCAAAATCCCAGGGTGGGGCGGCCCACCATGGGCACCCTGTAGAGATACACACCCGGGCGGCGAACATGCATTTTCGAAACTAATTTAGGAACATTTAGCTGACCAATTAAACGAATCTGTTTTAATAATATCAGATTCGTATTTGAACAACTAAGGTTGTTTAGCTTGATGGGTCGAGCAGTGCTATTATGACACGAAGCACGTATTCTGATCGTAGAGTGATCATAAAAGGGGGAAACCTGAGAAAAGATATTTAGCAGCCATTGTTTGCTTCGAACTAAGAACTAAATTCTAAGAGCTGAAAAGAAAGTAGAGTAACCAAGTTAAGATTTATTTTCTGGTTGTGATAAAAAAGTTGAGGAGATATGGAGTACCACCTCTCTTGCGGCGCCGTGTAGGCATCGGGGGTGCGATGGTTGTCGGTGGCGTTGAAGCAGATCTGCGACGCTAGACGGGTGCATCGGGGGATAAGTCCCGTTGCGGTGGAAGAAAAGGTCGTGTGAGCGGCCCCGGCAAAGAGGACGGCGGCGGCAATGAAGCGAGAGGACATGATGCAAGGCTCTTGGTCCGTCGCCATGGATGATAAACGTCCATCTCTAGCAGTGGATGACACGGTCTTGGTAGGCGCTCCGGCATGGTGGAGGACGGTGGCGATGGATGTGGTGGAGGACGGCGGCGATGGATGTGGTGGAGGACGGTGGTGATGGATGGGGTGGCGGACGGAGGCTGGTGTGGGGATGGTGTTCTAGCGTGGACGGTGTATGAATGGGAAAATGGAGGGAGAGGTACGGGGAATGATACGTCTCCATCGTATCTACTTTTAATAACACTTTTGCCCTTGTTTTGGACTCTAACTTGCATGATTTGAATGGAACTAACCCGGACTGACGATGTTTTCAGCAGACTTTCCATGGTGTTATTTATGTGCAGAAACAAAAGTTCTCGGAATGACCTGAACCTCCACGGAACATATTTTTGGAAAATATTAAAAATACTGGAAGAAGAATCCACGTCAGGGGGGCCTCCACCTGTCCACGAGGGTGGGGGGCGCGCCCCCTGCCTCGTGCCCCCCCTAATGCTCCACCGACCTCAACTCCAACTCCATATATTCGTGTTCGGGGAGAAAAAAATTAGAGAGAAAGATTCATCGCGTTTTACGATACGGAGCCGCCGGCAAGCCCTAAAACCTCTCGGGAGGGCTGATCTGGAGTCCGTTCGGGGCTACGGAGAGGGGAATCCGTCGCCATCGTCATCATTAACCATCCTCCATCACCAATTTGATGATGCTCACCGCCATGCGTGAGTAATTCCATCGTAGGCTTGCTGGACGGTGATGGGTTCGATGAGATTTATCATGTAATCGAGTTAGTTTTGTTAGGGTTTGATCCCTAGTATCCACTATGTTCTCAGATTGATGTTTCTATGACTTTGCTATGCTTAATGCTTGTCACTAGGGCCCGAGTGCCATGATTTCAGATATGAACCTATTATGTTTTCATGAATATATGTGAGTTCTTGATCCTATCTTGCAAGTCTATAGTCACCTACTATGTGTTATGATCCGGCAACCCCGAAGTGACAATAATCGGGACCACTCCCGGTGATGACCATAGTTTGAGGAGTCCATGTATTCACTATGTGTTAATGCTTTGGTCCGGTACTCTATTAAAAGGAGGCATTAATATCCCTTAGTTTCCATTAGGACCCCGCTGCCACGGGAGGGTAGGACAAAAGATGTCATGCAAGTTCTTTTCCATAAGCACGTATGACCATATTCAGAATACATGTCTGCATTACATTGATGAATTGGAGCTAGTTCTGTGTCACCCTATGTTATGTCTGTTACATGATGAACCGCATCCGGCATAATTCTCCATCACCGATCCAATGCCTACGAGCTTTTCACATATTGTTCTTCGCTTATTTACTTTTCCGTTGCTACTGTTACAATCACTACAAAACCCAAAAACACTACTTTTGCTACCGTTACCGTTACTATCATATTACTTTGCTACTAAATACTTTGCTGCAAATATTAAGTTATTCAGGTGTGGTTGAATTGACAACTCAGCTGCTAATACTTGAGAATATTCTTTGGCTCCCCTTGTGTCGAATCAATAAATTTGGGTTGAATACTCTACCCTCGAAAACTGTTGTGATCCCCTATACTTGTGGGTTATCAAGACTATTTTCTGGCGCCGTTGCCGGGGAGCATAGCTCTATTCTTTGAGTCACTTGGGATTTATATCTGCTGGTCACTATGAGGAACTTGAAAGACGAGAAAACAAAAATTTATCCCTCAACTACGAGGGGAGGTAAGGAACTGCCATCTAGCTCTGCACTTGATTCACCTTCTGTTTTGAGTAAGCTTGCGACACCTAAACCTGCTTCTGCTATTAATTCTGATATGTCGCATGTTATTGATGATGCCACTTCTGCTATGCATGATACTTATGATGAAACTACTTCTATGCTTGATATACTACTGTGCTACTTGGTGAATTTCTTGATGAACAACTTGCTAGGGTTAGAGAGAATGAGATTATTGAAACTGATAATATTGAAGATAGTGATGATGAAGACTCTCCCCCTAATAAATATGAATTACCTGTTGTACCTGAGGGTTATGTTTTGGATGAAGAATCTGCTAGAGCCATTTTAGCTTGCAATGATAGAAGTGATCTTAAGAAGTTATTAGCTAAATGGAAGCAGCAATCTCTTAATGCTAGAATGAAACCTGACCCTACTTTTGCTACTTCACCTATCTATGTTACTGAAAAGGATTATGAATTCTCTGTTGATCCTGATATAATTACTTTGGTTGAATCTGATCCTTTTTATGGCTATGAATCTGAAACTGTTGTGGCACATCTTACTAAATTAAACGATATAGCCACCCTGTTCACTAATGATGAGAGAACTCGCTACCTTTATATCCTTAAAATATTTCCGTTCTCACTAAAGGGTGATGCTAAAATATGGTTTAATTCTCTTGATCCTGGTTGTGTGCGTAGTCCCCAGGATATGATTTACTTCTTCTCTGCTAACTATTTCCCTGCTCATAAGAAACAAGCTGCTTTAAGGGATATATATAATTTTGTGCAAATTGAAGAAGAGAGTCTCCCACAAGCTTGGGGGAGGCTTCTCCAGTTACTTAATGCTTTGCCTGATCATCCTCTCAAGAAAAATGAAATACTTGATATCTTTTATAATGGACTAACCGATGCTTCCAGAGATTACCTGGATAGTTGTGTTGATTCTGTTTTCAGGGAAAGAACACCGGATGAAGCTGAAATTCTATTGAAT
The DNA here is from genome assembly GCF_002575655.3 of Aegilops tauschii subsp. strangulata. Classification (NCBI taxonomy): domain Eukaryota; kingdom Viridiplantae; phylum Streptophyta; class Magnoliopsida; order Poales; family Poaceae; genus Aegilops; species Aegilops tauschii. The sequence continues at coordinate 397,711,919 of NC_053037.3, forward strand.
AATATGTTGACAAATGAAAATAATTGGACACTTCCTGAGCCAATTCCTGAGCCTATTCCTAAACCAACTCGGAAGAAGAGGGGTGTTCTATTTCTCAGTCCTGAAGATATGCAAGAGGCAAAGAAATCTATGAAAGAAAAAGGTATTAAAGCTGAAGATGTTAAGAATTTACCTCCTATTGAAGAAATACATGGTCTTAATTTACCGCCTGTTGAAGAAACATATGATCTTAATCCTTCACCTATTGAAGAAACTCATGGTCTTGATAACCCGACACAGGTAGTAAAGGTAAATTCTCTCTATAGATTTGATGAAGGTGATATTCCTCACTATAAGTCTGCTAGACAATGCTTAGAAGAGTTTGATAATTTTATTGTCAAACAAGAAAACTTCAATGCTTATTTTGGTAGACAATTGAAATATAATTCCGATACGCTTTAATACTTGGGTGATTATATGTCTAGAGTTAAAGGTGAACTTAAACTCATTACTAAACATGCTTCTATGGTTACCACTCAAGTAGAACAAGTACTTAAAGCTCAAAATGATTTGCTAAATTAATTGAATAGTAAGAATAATGATTATGCTGTTAGAGTGGCTACTAGAACTGGTAAAATGACTCAGGAACCTTTGTATCCTGAAGGCCACCCTAAGAGAATTGAGCAAGATTCTCAGAGAAATAATATAGATGCACCTAGTCCTTCTAAAACGAAGAAAAAGAAAAATGATAGGACTTTGCATGCTTCTAGTGAACCTATTGCTGAACCACCTGAGAATCCAAATGATATTTCTATTTCTGATGTTGAAACACAATCTGGTAATGAACATCAAACTAGTGATAATGTTAATGATGATGTTCATGTTGATGCTCAACCTAGCAATGACAATGATGTAGAAATTGAACCTGCTGTTGATCTTGATAACCCACAATCAAAGAATCAACGTTATGATAAGAGAGACTTTGTTGCTAGGAAGCACGGTAAAGAAAGGGAGCCATGGGTTCAGAAACCCATGCCTTTTCCTCCCAAACCGTCCAAGAAAAAGGATGATGAGGATTTTGAGCGCTTTGCTGAAATGATTAGACCTATCTTTTTGCGTATGCGTTTGACTGATATGCTCAAAATGAATCCTTATGCTAAGTATATGAAAGAAATTGTCACTAATAAAAGAAAGATACCGGAAGCTGAAATTTCCACCATGCTTGCTAATTATACTTTTAAGGGTGGAATACCTAAGAAACTTGGAGATCCAGGCGTACCAACTATACCATGCTCCATTGAAAGAAACTATGTTAAAACTGCTTTATGTGATCTTGGAGCCGGTGTTAGTGTTATGCCTCTCTCTTTATATCGTAGACTTGATTTGAATAAGTTGACACCTACTGAAATATCTTTGCAAATGGCTGATAAATCAACTGCTATACCCGTCGGTATTTGTGAGGATGTGCATGTTGTGGTTGCAAACGTTACTATTTTAACGGACTTTGTTATTCTTGATATTCCCGAGGACGATATAATGTCTATTATTCTTGGAAGACCTTTTTTGAATACTGCAGGGGCTGTTATTGATTGCAACAAAGGCTATGTCACTTTTCATGTTAATGGTAATGAGCATACGGTACACTTTCCGAGGAAACAACCTCAAGTCCACAGTATCAATTCTATTGGAAAAATTCCATCGATTATTTTTGGAGGTTTTGAATTTCCTCTTCCTACTGTCAAGAAGAAATATGATATTCTTATTATTGGGGATGTGCGTATCCCCGTTGAGGTAACATAGTGTTATTCGAAATTTCTTTGGTTCCATGTTATTCGGAATGAGTTTGTTAACAAGACCTGATCAACCTTATTAGTGGATTCCTTTTGATGAGCATGAGATGGATGAAGTTAGAAAGCACAAACTTCTGTACCCTCTTTCTACTTTCTGTTATTTAGTTGAAATGAAGTAAAAATAGCATTTTCCTGTCTGTTTTCTGAATTATCCGTGCAATATAAAAATACCCCGAAAATAAAAGTTCTCCAAATGCCCTGAAAATGGAATATGATTTTTTCTGGAATATTTGATAATATCTGGCACTGAGAACACAGCGGGGGGAGCAAGCACCTGGCCATGAGGGTCCAGGGCGCGCCCACCCCTACAGGGCGCGCCCCCTGCCAAAAAAATCACCATCCAGCTCAAGCACGAGTTCTAGCTCATTTTGCTGCGATTTTCGATCTCCTTGCTCAAAGCACCTCTCACAAAACTGCTTGGGGGATTGTTCCTTGGTATGTGACTCCTCCATTGGTCCAATTAGTTTTGGTTCTTGTGCTCTATTCATTGCAAATTTGTGCTGCCTAGGTGACCATGTTCTTGAGCTTGCATGTCAAATTTATATGGTTCTAAGTAGTTCTAATGCATGGTATAGGCTTTAGGCACTTGTAGGAGTAGTTGCTATCAATTTTGTTGAGCTTGGTTCACTTTTGTTTGAAATTACTAAAATTTTCAGAAATTTTGCACAGGAAGAAATATGCTTAGGAAAATGTACCAAGGGGGTTCTTCAAGGAAGCAAGGACCCAGGCTTGCAATGCGTGATGCTGATGATGAACCACCAAGGAACGCTCTAGTGCGGCCTTGTGAATGGCCTTCAGAGGACTTTATGGATCGAGCGGGAATCAAGGAAGAATTTAACGCATATTTGCGTAACGCTGATCTTGTGAGCTTCGAGGAGGAAAAGTGCCGCCAGTACCACTATCTCACCAGTTCCTTTGTGAGGAGGTTTGAACTTTCATCTTCACGCAATTCTCCAACTGTCCTGTTTGATCTTTATGAAAAATCTTATACGATGGACTTAGAGGATTTTACCACTGCTTGCAAACTTCCACAATGGGGTAGTGCTAGTGAACCTCGCAAATCTGAATTTAGAAATTTTCTTGCTAGTATAACTGTGGGGGAATCTAGAGATATAGCACAAGCTACCATAGGGAGCATTCATTTTCCCGCTATACATTATTTTGCTCTCTTCATAGGTAGGTGCATAAATGGTAAAGATGAAGCATGTCATATGTGTGTTCCTGACCTCAGTATTCTTAGGAGTGCTGTGTTAGGAGACAAATCTTATAATTTGGGAGTCATTGTTGCACGTAGGTTGCATCATAATAGATTTAATGGATATTTCTTTGGTGGAATTTATGCAACCCGCCTAGCTGATTTTCTTGGTGTAACCATACGTGATGATGATATTGAATTGCCTCCTACTTATCTAGACTTTAATGCTATGGTTCACCACCAGTTTGTCGAGAGAAATGAACCACCTCTCCAGTACCGACTAATCTTTGACAGGCGTCGCCCTGTCAATATTATTCTCCCTGCTCCTGCTCTCTTTGACTTTCAGACAAAAGGAGGACATTTATAACCAGGGAGGAGGCAGATGAGTATGGGAGGAGGGCGGAGGCAGCTCGCCGCCACGCTGCAGCCCAGGAGGCAATAGCCGCCGCATCTCAGTACGACCCCGGCTACATCTATGGATATCCGCCAGGCCATCCGTGGCAATAAACCAACTTAGGCCAAAAGCCTAAGCTTGGGGGAGTACGTATTTCTCACCGACATTACATTTATGTTTACACACTCATTGCTAGATGTCGGTGCTCACTCTTTCACTGTAATATCCATGCTAGTTTATTTTCATTTTTCTTGCTTTCTTCCTGTGTGTTTAATAAACCTTAAGAAAAACCAAAAAAATTAGTTGTAGCTTTTTGCTAGTTTACTTTCTTGCTGTAGTAGTAATAATTAAAAAGAAAACCCAAAAATATTTCCCGTTCTCCTTTTGCTTGTTGGGAGCTTTCCCATGTAAATAGTTTTATTTCTTTTCTCTTCTTTGGGGGTCGATAGGAGAAGACCATGATTAAATTGTTGAAGTGGTTCTTATATGCATTACTGTTGATTTAACCAAGAGCCCATATTGCCTTGTCTTCTCTTGTTTATTGAATGCTCGCAGATTCCAGCTTAGTCCAATGCACGTGCACTCTTATTATTTTCACCTCGTTCGGTCGTGCAAGTGAAAGGCAATTATGACGATATATGATGGACTGACTGAGATGAGAGAAGCTGGTATGAACTCGACCTCTCTTGTTTTTGTAAATATGATTAGTTCATCGTTCCTGATTCAGTCTATTATGAATAAACATGTTTTCAATGACAATTAGAGATCATAGTTGCTTATGCCATGCTTGACTAGCTATGAGTTATAATGGTTTACCTTGTGTGCCAACATGCTATTAAAATGGTTGTGATGTGGTATAGTGGGGTGGTATCCTCCTTTGAATGATTTAAGTGACTCGACTTGGCACATGTTCACACATGTAGTTGAAACAAATCAACATAGCCTTCGTGATATTTATGTTCATGGTGGATTATATCCTACTCAATGTTTACTAATTTTAATGCATGTTCATGACTGTTGTCGCTTTCTAGTTGGTCTCTTCCTAGTCTTTTGCTAGCCTTCACTTGTACTAAGTGGGAATACTGCTTGTGCATCCAATTCCTTAAACCCCAAAGTTATTCCATGTGAGTCCACTATACCTTCCTATATGCGGTATCTACCTGCCGTTCCAAGTAAATTTGTATGTGCCAAACTCTAAACCTTCAAATGAAATTTTGTTTTGTATGCTCGAATAGCTCATGTATCAACTAGGGCTGTCTGTATCTTCCATGCTAGGCGGGTTATTCTCAAGAGGAGTGGACTCCGCTCCTCACTCACGAGAAAATGGCTGGTCACCGGGATGCCCGGTCCCATGCTTTATGCAAACTAAATCAAAATAATTGAAAACAAAACTCCCCCTGGGACTGTTGTTACTTGGAGGCACTCGTTGTTTCGAGCAAGCCATGGATTGATGCTTGTTGGTGGAGGGGGAGTATAAACTTTACCATTCTGTTTGGGAACCGCCTATAATGTGTGTAGCATGGAAGATATCGCCATCTCTTGGTTGTTATGTTGACAATGAAAGTATGCCGCTCAAAATATTATTTATCTCTATTTCAAAATCGAGCTCTGGCACCTCTACAAATCCCTGCTTCCCTCTGCGAAGGGCCTATCTATTTACTTTTATGTTGAGTCATCACCCTCTTATTAAAAAGCACTAGCTGGAGAGCGCTGCTGTCATTTGCATTCATTACTATTAATTTATATTGGGTATGACTATGACTGGATCTCTTTTACCATGAATTACAATGTCTAGTCAGTCCTTGATCTTTAAAGGTGCTCTGCATTTATGTTTTGCGGTCTCAGAAAGGGCTAGCGAGATACCATCCTATTATATCATATTATGATTGTTTTGAGAAAGTGTTGTCATCCGAGATTTATTATTATTGCTCGCTAGTTGATTATGCTATTGATATGAGTAAACATGAGACCTAAGAGTTATTGTGAATGTGGTTAGTCATAATCTTTGCTGAAAACTTGAATGATGGCTTTACATATTTGCAACAACAAGAGCAAACAGAGTTTGTAAAAGTTTTTCTTTATCACTTTCAATTTATCAACTGAATTGCTTGATGACAAGCAAAGGTTTAAGCTTGGGGGAGTTGATACGTCTCCGTCGTATCTACTTTTCCAAACATTTTTACCCTTGTTTTGGACTCTAACTTGCATGATTTGAATGGAACTAACCCGGACTGACACTGTTTTCAGCAGACTTTCCATGGTGTTATTTATGTGCAGAAACATAAGTTCTCGGAATGACCTGAAACTCCACGGAACATATTTTTGGAAAATATTAAAAATACTGGAAGAAGAATCCACGTCAGGGGGGCCTCCACCTATCCACGAGGGTGGGGGTGCGCCCCCTGCCTCGTGGCCCCCCTGACGCTCCACCGACCTCAACTCCAACTCCATATATTCGTGTTTGAGGAGAAAAAAATCAGAGAGAAAGATTCATCGCGTTTTAGTATACGGAGCCACCACAAAGCCCTAAAACCTCTCAGGAGGGCTGATCTGGAGTCCGTTCGGGGCTCTGTAGAGGGGAATCCATCGCCATCGTCATCATCAACCATCCTCCATCACCAATTTCATGATGCTCACCGCCGTGCGTAAGTAATTCCATCGTAGTCTTGCTGGACGGTGATGGGTTGGATGAGATTTATCATGTAATCGAGTTAGTTTTGTTAGGGTTTGATCCCTAGTATCCACTATGTTCTCAGATTGATGTTTCTATGACTTTGCTATGCTTAATGCTTGTCACTAGGGCCCAAGTGCCATGATTTCAGATCTGAACCTATTATGTTTTGATGAATATATGTGAGTTCTTGATCCTATCTTGCAAGTCTATAGTCACCTACTATGTGTTATGATCGGCAACCCCGAAGTGACAATAATCGGGACCACTCCCGGTGATGACCATAGTTTGAGGAGTCCATGTATTCACTATGTGTTAATGCTTTGGTCCGGTACTCTATTAAAAGGAGGCATTAATATCCCTTAGTTTCCATTAGGACCCCGCTGCCACGGGAGGGTAGGACAAAAGATGTCATGCAAGTTCTTTTCCATAAGCACGTATGACCATATTCAGAATACATGTCTGCATTACATTGATGAATTGGAGCTAGTTCTGTGTCACCCTATCTTATGTCTGTTACATGATGAACCGCATCCGGCATAATTCTCCATCACCGATCCAATGCCTACGAGCTTTTCACATATTGTTCTTCGCTTATTTACTTTTCCGTTGCTACTGTTACAATCACTACAAAACCCAAAAACACTACTTTTGCTACCGTTACCGTTACTATCATATTACTTTGCTACTAAATACTTTGTTGCAGATATAAAGTTATTCAGGTGTGGTTGAATTGACAACTCAGCTGCTAATACTTGAGAATATTCTTTGGCTCCCCTTGTGTCGAATCAATAAATTTGGGTTGAATACTCTACCCTCGAAAACTGTTGTGATCCCCTATACTTGTGGGTTATCAAGACTATTTTCTGGCGCCGTTGCCGGGGAGCATAGCTCTATTCTTTGAGTCACTTGGGATTTATATCTGCTGGTCACTATGAGGAACTTGAAAGACGAGAAAACAAAAATTTATCCCTCAACTACGAGGGGAGGTAAGGAACTGCCATCTAGCTCTGCACTTGATTCACCTTCTGTTTTGAGTAAGCTTGCGACACCTAAACCTGCTTCTGCTATTAATTCTGATATGTCGCATGTTATTGATGATGCCACTTCTGCTATGCATGATACTTATGATGAAACTACTTCTATGCTTGATATACTACTGTGCTACTTGGTGAATTTCTTGATGAACAACTTGCTAGGGTTAGAGAGAATGAGATTATTGAAACTGATAATATTGAAGATAGTGATGATGAAGACTCTCCCCCTAATAAATATGAATTACCTGTTGTACCTGAGGGTTATGTTTTGGATGAAGAATCTGCTAGAGCCATTTTAGCTTGCAATGATAGAAGTGATCTTAAGAAGTTATTAGCTAAATGGAAGCAGCAATCTCTTAATGCTAGAATGAAACCTGACCCTACTTTTGCTACTTCACCTATCTGTGTTACTGAAAAGGATTATGAATTCTCTGTTGATCCTGATATAATTACTTTGGTTGAATCTGATCCTTTTTATGGCTATGAATCTGAAACTGTTGTAGCACATCTTACTAAATTAAACGATATAGCCACCCTGTTCACTAATGATGAGAGAACTCGCTACCTTTATATCCTTAAAATATTTCCGTTCTCACTAAAGGGTGATGCTAAAATATGGTTTAATTCTCTTGATCCTGGTTGTGTGCGTAGTCCCCAGGATATGATTTACTTCTTCTCTGCTAACTATTTCCCTGCTCATAAGAAACAAGCTGCTTTAAGGGATATATATAATTTTGTGCAAATTGAAGAAGAGAGTCTCCCACAAGCTTGGGGGAGGCTTCTCCAGTTACTTAATGCTTTGCCTGATCATCCTCTCAAGAAAAATGAAATACTTGATATCTTTTATAATGGACTAACCGATGCTTCCAGAGATTACCTGGATAGTTGTGTTGATTCTGTTTTCAGGGAAAGAACACCGGATGAAGCTGAAATTCTATTGAATAATATGTTGACAAATGAAAATAATTGGACACTTCCTGAGCCAATTCCTGAGCCTATTCCTAAACCAACTCGGAAGAAGAGGGGTGTTCTATTTCTCAGTCCTGAAGATATGCAAGAGGCAAAGAAATCTATGAAAGAAAAAGGTATTAAAGCTGAAGATGTTAAGAATTTACCTCCTATTGAAGAAATACATGGTCTTAATTTACCGCCTGTTGAAGAAACATATGATCTTAATCCTTCACCTATTGAAGAAACTCATGGTCTTGATAACCCGACACAGGTAGTAAAGGTAAATTCTCTCTATAGATTTGATGAAGGTGATATTCCTCACTATAAGTCTGCTAGACAATGCTTAGAAGAGTTTGATAATTTTATTGTCAAACAAGAAAACTTCAATGCTTATTTTGGTAGACAATTGAAATATAATTCCGATACGCTTTAATACTTGGGTGATTATATGTCTAGAGTTAAAGGTGAACTTAAACTCATTACTAAACATGCTTCTATGGTTACCACTCAAGTAGAACAAGTACTTAAAGCTCAAAATGATTTGCTAAATTAATTGAATAGTAAGAATAATGATTATGCTGTTAGAGTGGCTACTAGAACTGGTAAAATGACTCAGGAACCTTTGTATCCTGAAGGCCACCCTAAGAGAATTGAGCAAGATTCTCAGAGAAATAATATAGATGCACCTAGTCCTTCTAAAACGAAGAAAAAGAAAAATGATAGGACTTTGCATGCTTCTAGTGAACCTATTGCTGAACCACCTGAGAATCCAAATGATATTTCTATTTCTGATGTTGAAACACAATCTGGTAATGAACATCAAACTAGTGATAATGTTAATGATGATGTTCATGTTGATGCTCAACCTAGCAATGACAATGATGTAGAAATTGAACCTGCTGTTGATCTTGATAACCCACAATCAAAGAATCAACGTTATGATAAGAGAGACTTTGTTGCTAGGAAGCACGGTAAAGAAAGGGAGCCATGGGTTCAGAAACCCATGCCTTTTCCTCCCAAACCGTCCAAGAAAAAGGATGATGAGGATTTTGAGCGCTTTGCTGAAATGATTAGACCTATCTTTTTGCGTATGCGTTTGACTGATATGCTCAAAATGAATCCTTATGCTAAGTATATGAAAGAAATTGTCACTAATAAAAGAAAGATACCGGAAGCTGAAATTTCCACCATGCTTGCTAATTATACTTTTAAGGGTGGAATACCTAAGAAACTTGGAGATCCAGGCGTACCAACTATACCATGCTCCATTGAAAGAAACTATGTTAAAACTGCTTTATGTGATTTTGGAGCCGGTGTTAGTGTTATGCCTCTCTCTTTATATCGTAGACTTGATTTGGATAAGTTGACACCTACTGAAATATCTTTGCAAATGGCTGATAAATCAACTGCTATACCCGTCGGTATTTGTGAGGATGTGCATGTTGTGGTTGCAAACGTTACTATTTTAACGGACTTTGTTATTCTTGATATTCCCGAGGACGATAGTATGTCTATTATTCTTGGAAGACCTTTTTTGAATACTGCAGGGGCTGTTATTGATTGCAACAAAGGCAATGTCACTTTTCATGTTAGCTAATGAGCATACGGTACACTTTCCGAGGAAACAACCTCAAGTCCACAGTATCAATTCTATTGGAAAAAATCCATCGATTATTTTTGGAGGTTTTGAATACTATTGACTCTTGCATAAAAGTAAAAGATAGGCCCTTCGCAGAGGGAAGCAGGGATTTGCAGAGGTGCCAGAGCTCGAAGCTAAAACTGAGATGAAAATAATTTTGAGAGGTATGCTTTCATTGTCAACATAACGACCAAGAGTTCCCAATATCTTCCATACTACATATATTATAGGCGGTTCCCAAACAAAAAGGTAAAGATTTTACTCCCCCTCCACCAACAACCATCAATCCATGGCTTGCCCGAAACAACGGGTTCCTCCAACTAACATCAATCCTGGGGGAGTTTTGTTTGCAATTATTTTTTATTTGTTTTCGATCTTTTGATCATGGGACTAGGCATCCCAGTTACCAGCCATTTTCTCGTGAATGATGAGCAGAGTCCACTCATCGTGAGAATAACCCACCTAGCATGGAAGATACTGCTAGCCCCTAGTCGCTACATGAGCGATTCGGGCATACAAAACAGATTATTATTTGAAGGTTTAGAGTTTGGCACATGCAAATTTACTTGGAACGGCAGGTAAATACCGCATATAGGTAGATATGGTGGACACTCATGGAAGAAACTTGGTTCAAGGAATTTGGATGCACAAGCAGTATTCCCGCTTAGTACAGATATTTTGGCTAGCAAAGGATTCTAAATAGCAAGCACCACATGTTAGAGGATCCATAACAATATAACTTCTATACAAATATACCCAAGCATAACTCATTATGTTGTCTTCCTTGTCCAACTTCAACTAATTTGCTCAGGTTTGAAAATAATTAATGGGGCTCACAATCATAGAAGATGTCCAAGATAGTATATTTATATGTGAAATCTCTCTTCCTTCAATATTATTTCATGAATTGTTCAAGTGACCAATACAATGTTTGCTAACCTTCAAAAAATTTACCACCTCTACTTCTTATATGTGAGGTCATTACTCCCCATAGGATAAACATAAGAAGCATATATAATTTCAGATTTATGACATTCAAATCATTCAACCATTTACTCATAGGATATAAGTGAAGCACACGAGTAAATGACAAACTACTCCAAAAAGATATAAGTGAAGATCAATGAGTAGTTAAATAATTATTTACCTATGTGAAGACTCTCTCTCATTTAAGAACTTCAGATCATGGTAATTTATTCAAACAGCAAGCAAATCTAAAGAAAATAAAATGACGCTCCAAGCAAAACACATATCATGTGTTGAATAAAAATATAGCTCCAAGTAAAGTTACCGATGAACGAAGACTAAAGAGGGGATGCCTTCCGGGGCATCCCCAAGCTTAGGCTCTTGGTTGTCCTTGAATATTACCTTGGGGTGCCTTGGGCATCCCCAAGCTTAGGCTCTTGCCACTCCTTATTCCATAGTCCATCGAATCTTTACCCAAAACTTGAAAACTTCACAACACCAAACTTAACAGAAAACTTGTAAGCTCCGTTAGTATAAGAAAATAAATCACCACTTAGGTACTGTTGTGAACTCATTATAAATTCATGTTGGTGTAACATCTACTGTATTCCAACTTCTCTATGGTTCATACCCTTCGATATTACTCATAGATTCATCAAAATAAGCAAACAACACATAGAAAACAGAATCTGTCAAAAACAGAACAGTCTGTAGTAATGTGTATCAAACGTATACTTCTGGAACTCCAAAAATTATAAAATAAATTGGTGTACCTGAGGAATTTGTATAGTAATCATCTTCAAAAAGAATCAACTAAATAGCACTCTCCAGTAAAAAGTTTTAGCTAATCTCGTGAGCGCTAAAGTTTTTGTTTTTTATAGCATGATCATAAAGACTTCACCCAAGTTTTCCCAAAGGTTATACTTGGCACAAACACTAATTAAAACATAAAACCACATATTAACAAAAGCTAGATGGATTATTTATTACTAAACAGAACCAAAAAGCAAGAAACTAAAATAAAATTGGGTTGCCTCCCAACAAGCGCTAACGTTTGACGCCCCTAGCTTGGCATGATGATTTCAATGATGCTCACATAAAAGATAAGAATTGAAACATAAAGAGAGCATCATGAAGCATATGACAAGCACATTTAAGTCTAACCCACTTCCTATACACGGGGATTTTTTGATCAAACAACTTATGGGAACAATAATCAACTAGCATAGGAAGGCAAAACAAGCATAACTTCAAAACTGTAAGCACATAGAGAGGAAACTTGATACTATTTCAATTCCTACAAGCATATATTCCTCCCTCATAATAATTTTCAGTAGCATCTTGAATGAATTCAACAATATAACCATCACATAAAGCATTCCTTTCATGATACACAAGCATAGAAATTTTATTACTCTCCACATAAGCAAATTTCTTCTAATGAATAAAAGTGGGAGCAAACTCAACAAAATAACTATCATGTGATTGAAAAATAAGATCGAGATGACAAGTTTCATGGTTATCATTATTCTTTATAGCATACGTGCCATCACAATAATCATCATAAATAGGAGGCATGATTTCATCATAATAAATTTGCTCATCAAAACTTGGGGACAAAAAATATCATCTTCATCAAACATAGCTTCCCCAAGCTTGTAGCTTTGCATATCATTAGCATCATGGATATTCAAGGAGTCCATACTAACAACATTGCAATCATGCTCATCATAGAACCTCACAATCTCAAACTCATCTATTCAACCAACACATAGAACCTCAAAGAGTGCCCCAAAGTTTCTACCGGAGAGTCAAGACGAAAACGTGTGCCAACCCCTATGCATAGGTTCATGGGCGGAACCCGCAAGTTGATCACCAAAACATACATCAAGTGAAACAATAGAATAACCCATTGTCACCACGGTTATCCCACGCAAGACATACATCAAGTGTTCTCAAATCATTAAAGGCTCAATTCGATAAGATAACTTCAAAGGGAAAACTCAATCCATTACAAGAGAGTAGAGGGGGAGAAAACATCATAAGATCCAACTACAATAGCAAAGCTCGCGATACATCAAGATCGTATCACCTCAAGAACACGAGAGAGAGAGAGAGATCAAACACATAGCTACTGGTACATACCCTCAGCCCCGAGGGTGAACTACTCCCTCCTCATCATGGAGAGCGCCGGGATGATGAAGATGGCCACCGGTGAGGGTTCCCCCTCCGGTAGGGTGTCGGAACAGGGTCCCGATTGGTTTTTGGTGGCTACAGAGGCTTGCGGCGGCGGAACTCCCGATCTATTCTGTTCCCCGATGTTTTTAGGGTATATGGACATATATTGGCGAAAGAAGTCGGTAAGGGGAGCCACGAGGGGCCCACAAGGGTGGAGGGCGCGCCCAGGGGGGTTGCGCGCCCCACTACCTCGTGCCTTCCTCGTTGCTTCCCTTACGTACACTCCAAGTCTTTTGGATTGCTTCCGTTCCAAAAATAACTCTCTCGAAGGTTTCATTCCGTTTGGACTCTGTTTGATATTCCTTTTCTGCGAAACACTGGGACAAGGGAAAAAACAGGAACTGGCACTGGGCTCTGGGTTAATAAGATAGTCCCAAAAATAATATGGAAGTGTTTAATAAAGCCCATAAAGATCCAAAACAGATAATATAATAGTATGAATACTTCATAAATTATAGATACGTTGGAGACGTATCAGGCAGCTGAGGCTGAAGCCAAGAAGCGCAAGCACAAGAATGCCTCTGATGGTGCTCCATCAAAAAAGAAGCCGAAGACAAAGTCTTCACGGAAAGAGCGTGCTGCTACCACAGTGCCACTTGTTGTCAAGCCCATATCTGTTGCTCGTCCTGCCTCCTGCAACCAAGAACGTCAACTTGTAGTCCATGAGCCTGCTTTCACACAGGCTCCTGAAGATGAATAAGTTCCTGCTGTCGACCCCATCACAGCTAAAGACATTGGTCATGATGACAATGTAGAAGATGATGAAGTCCTTCCTCAGATCGAGCACCAACTGGTATCATCGCCTGATCTTACGAACAACGAACTCATCAGCATTGGACGTCCTTTGACGCCAATCGCTCAGAATGACTCGTGGGCTGATCGCCCTCAACAAGACACCCCCATTGATGTTGAGACACCCAGAACTCCACCATCTCAAGCCACCACTCCGGTGCTTGACGATGACAATTACATGGTGCAGACCACTCCATCACCACAAGCGTCGCCCGCTTTTCGTTGGCTTCGCAAAGGCCCTAGGCCACATGTCGCCATGTCGAGCATTCCAGAGGGAGAAGCGCAACAAAGCTCAGTAGCACGCCAAGTGTTTCTTGAAGCCACTCCCACTGTGAATGTCTTTGAGTCCAAAGCAAAAGCTGCTAAAGTCATTCCGGCTGCATCAGCCGATGATAATTAAGAACCGCGTCAAGAAGAAGAAAGAGTTACCACACCCCCTGTCACTCAAGAAGTTGTTCTCGAGGAGAACGTGTCAGTGCCCGACCCTCCTGGTACTGAAGAGAAGGTTGAAAACATTGAGGCAGCCACAAACAACACTGCTAAAGCCAATGCCGTTGTCATGGCTGAAGACATTGTGGCGCCTGAAGCTAATGTTGCACCTGAAGCTAGTGTGCAACCTAAAGCCACAGTCAATGCCGAAGTTGTTGTTCCACCACCAAGGCCTCACACGATTGAGCAGGCATATAATCACGGCCAACTGGTTACTGTACGATGGCCTATTCTGGTTCCTCCCACTGCTCCCGGACCACAATTTGAATATCACGTGGAGCAAAGGCCTCAGGTCCAGAAGCCAAAGCCCAGACTGCCAAGATTTCCCGGTGCTGCAACATCACCCGGATCAGTCAATGCAAACAGCTTCAGGGCACACAACACATTCTTCAACAGTGCCAAGAACCCATACTCGAAGCCAAAGATCTCATCTGATCGCTTCGGAGCTATCAGCAGCGCAGTTATTACTCATGTATCTTATACAATCAAGGGCGAATCTTTCCTCACATGCGTCTGGATTGTGAAGCCATTGCTGGTCTGCCCTGCTTGGAAGAAGCTCTAGACTGTTTCAGATATGCTGGCCTTCTGCAGTTCGTCACTGACAAAGAGCATTGGAATGAGGAGCTTTTGCTGCAATTCTACGCCACTCTTCACATTCGTGGTTACAACAGGGATCCGAAGACTTGGGTCCTTGAGTGGATGACAGGTGATGTTCACCATGAAGCCAAATCTCAAGATATCATTGAGCTTACTTCCCTGCCCACTCTAGGTGAACTCTATGAACCTGGTTGTCAGCTACACAGGAATGCATTGGAGAGCATATTTCAGAAGCCTGAGCCCAACATGAGTCAGATGCTTAGCATGATGAAGCCATTGCCACAAGATGCTGAATATCCTAAGGAATTCTTTGTCGAAGACCTCGAGTATCTGCCCGTACCATCTATCACATTGTATGGCGAACTCTATGGCCCGTCAAAGGACATTCTCTGGCAGCCAAGCTTGACGACACGATGAAGACATTGGTGTTCTATATTCTCAATGGCATCAGCTTCAATGCTCAAGATTTCTTCATCAGGCAACTTGCTGCATCTGGAATTGATCTATATGGCTTGAAGTTTTATGCTCCCTGGGTGATGCGCTTGATCAAGCTTCACTCTTCAGTCAACTATCAACCCTCTGCGTGCAACCATCTTATCTTCTTGCCTGAGGTTGGTATGTCTGTCGAAGCCATCTACCCTGAGCCTGCCAAGGAGCCACTTTATCTTCACAATGTTGATCGCCAAAGCTTCTCACAACCCATTTAGGGAGTTCTTGCTGCAACTCGTGTCTATCCTCTGGCTGGAAATACACGTGCACCTCATCGTGCAACAACTGAAGCCACTGAAAGCACCATTGCTCAAAGGCCTCGAAAATGATCTCGTGTCCTCAATGACCAAGAGCTTCTTGTGGCCTTACATCAGAACCATGATAAGCACCATGACTGGCTAAAGCATCAGATGTAGAGCCTCTTGGTGGATGTTAATCGCATTTGAAATCTTGCCACCAAGAACGCATTCGTATCACATGAAGCCTGTCGGAGGTCTTGGAAGAGTCTGACTTTGCTAAGCTCTGAAGATGATCTTCGCGAAGATGGCTTCACCGAGCGCATTCAAGAGCAAACTATTTATATGCACATCTTCAGGGGGAGCCTTTGGCTACTTATGAAGACAATGCCTTAAATCCTTAAACTTTCACATACTTTTATCCCCGTTGAAAACTTCAACCAGTTTGTCATCAATCACCAAAAAGGGGGAGATTGTAAGTGCATCTAGTGCCACCCCTAGTTGGTTTTGGAGTATTAACGACAAACTTGGTTGAGGGACTAATGTGTTTGTGAGAATTGCAGGATAACACAGGTAGTAGTCCCATATTGATTCGGTTTACCTACCAGAGATGACCCCTAAAAATGTGTGAAGACATTGAAGACAATGGTGGTCTGTGAAGAGATTCACATTGAAGACTATGACATGAGAAGACATCGCATGAAGACTATGGAGTGCGAAGACATAGTTGTTTCGTAGTTTCCTTTTCTTCCTTGTTGAGTCATAGGAACCACCATACTGTTAAGTGGGGTCCAAGTGAACAAATTCAGAGTGACTGATGCGATGCTCAACCAAATCCTATGTCTTCGAGCAAAGACAATGAGAGCAAATCTTATCCAGAGCTGGATGAGTCAGCTTTACTTGTAGCCCAAGTCAAGCTGTCGCGTGTGTTTGAAATCTGACCGTTGGACACGTTTCTACCTCTTGAGCATGCGTTGGTTTTCCCTTGAAGAGGAAAGGGTGATGCAGCAAAGTAGCGTAAGTATTTCCCTCAGTTTTTGAGAACCAAGGTATCAATCCAGTAGGAGGCCACACGCAAGTCCCCCGTACCTACACAAACAAATAAGAACCTTGCAACCAACGCGATAAAGGGGTTGTCAATCCCTCCACGGCCACTTGCAAAAGTGAGATCTGATAGAGATGATAAGATAATATTTTTGGTATTTTTATGATAAAGATTAAAAGTAAAGATTGCAAAGTAAAAATAGATTGGAAACTTATATAATGGAAAATAGACCCGGAGGCCATAGGTTTCACTAGTGGCTTCTCTCAAGATAGCATAAGTATTACGGTGGGTGAACAAATTACTGTTGATCAATTGATAGAAAAGTGCATAATTATGAGAATATCTAGGCATGATCATGTATATAGGCATCACGTCCGCGACAAGTAGACCGAAACGATTCTGCATCTACTACTATTACTCCACACATCGACCGCTATCCAGCATGCATCTAGGGTATTAAGTTCATAAGAACAGAGTAGCGCATTAGGCAAGATGACATGATGTAGAGGGATAAACTCAAGCAATATGATATAAACCCCATCTTTTTATCCTCGATGGCAACAATACAATACGTGTAGTTTCCCCTTCTGTCACTGGGATCGAGCAACGCAAGATTGAACCCAAAGCTAAGCACTTCTCCCATTGCAAGAAAGATCAATCTAGTAGGCCAAACCGAACTGATAATTCGAAGAGACTTGCAAAGATAACACATCATGCATAAAAGAATTCAGAGGAGATTCAAATATTGTTCATAGATAATCTTGATCATAAACCCACAATTCATCGGATCTCGACAAACACACCGCAAAAAGAGTTACATCGAATAGATCTCCAAGAAGATCGAGGAGAACTTTGTATTGAGATCCAAAGAGAGATAAGAAGCCATCTAGCTAATAACTATGGACCCGAAGGTCTGTGGTAAACTACTCACACATCATCAGAGAGGCTATGGTGTTGATGTAGAAGCCCTCCATGATCGATTCCCCCTCCGGCGGAGCGCCGGAAAAGGCCCCAAGATGGGATCTCACGGGTACAGAAGGTTGCGGCAGTGGAAATAGGGTTTCGTGGTGCTCTTTGGTTGGTTTCGAGGTATATGGGTATATATAGGAGGAAGAAGTAGGTCGGTGGAGCTGCGAGGGGCTCACGAGGGTGGGGGCGCGCCCAGGGGGGCAGGCGCGCCTCCCTGCCTCATGGCCTCCTCGTTGATTTCTTGACGTCCACTCCAAGTCCTCTGGATCACGTTTGTTCCAAAAATAACTCTCTCGAAGGTTTCATTCCGTTTGGACTCCGTTTGATATTCCTTTTCTGCGAAACACTGAAATAGGCAAAAACCAACAATTTGCACTGGACCTTGGGTTAGTAGGTTAGTCCCAAAAATAATATAAAAGTGCTTAGTAAAGCCCATTAAACATCCAAAACAGATAATATAATAGCATGGAACAATCAAAAATTATAAATACGTTGGAGACATATCACACGTGTCAGTTCCTTAGTGACCCAGGGTCATTTCGGACAAATCAGGTCGGGTTGCCTCCTGGCTATAAATAGCCCACCCCCTACACCATAAATTGGTGGCTGCTCAGAGTTAGTGCACGGCTTTTGTTGTTTGAGAGCAACCCACCTCCGAAGCATTTGAGAGAGAAATCCTTGCAAGGACAAAGCCCAAAACACCCAGAGCCAAAGAGTGTTAGGCATCACTGAAGTCTTTCTGTTCGCGTGACCTGAAGACTTGTTACACTTGAGGATTGTGAATCCTCCAGCCGGTTAGGCGTCGCGTTCTGAGCATCCAAGAGTCATTGTGGATTGCCAGTGAACGAAGTCTGTGAAGGTTTGGAAGTCTACCTTAAAGACTTACCTGAGTGATTGGGCGAGGACGAAGTGTCCTTAGCTCAAGGGGAATAAGGTGAAGACGCGGTCTTCTGAGTTGAATCTCAGCCTCCCTAACCAGACGTACAGTTGTCACAACAACTGGAACTGGTCCAACAAATCATTGTCCTCACCAAGCAACTGGTTCTATCTCTTACCTCTCTTTACTTGCAATTTGTTTTCATGAAGTCATTGCCTGATTGCATGATCTGATTGGCTTCACTGTGTGAAGACTGTTGTTGAGTGGCTTCATACTATCTTCCAGCCCGGTCCTTACTACCTAGCTGCTATTAGTCTTTGTGCTTTCACTCCATTGCTTACTTGACTATGGCATGTCTAGTGTAGCCTACCTTCCGTTGCATATCAATAGGTTCATTTTTATTGTTTGTCTTCGAAACTCCCATGTTTTGAAGACTTTCATAAAAATCGCCTATTCACCCCCCTCTAGTCGATAACCAGCACTTTCACTAGTACCGAAAGTACGGCACCTCCGCGATATGCACACGTTCGGCTTGGTGACGTCCCATGAACTCTCGATCCAGCTGAGTGTCGAGGGAGAGCTTCGTCAGCACGACGGCGTGATGATGGTGATGATGAAGCTACCGGCGCAGGGCTTCGCCTAAGCACTGCAACGATATGACCGAGGTGGATTATGGTGGAGGGGGCACCGCACACGGCTAAGAGATCAATGATCAACTTGTGTCTTTATGGGGTGCCCCCCTCCCCTGTATATAAAGGAGTGGAGGAGGGGAGGGCCGGCCCTCTATGGCATGCCCTGGAGGAGTCCTACTCCCATCGGGAGTAGGATTCCCCCCCTTCCCTAGTTGGACTAGGAGAGAAGGAAGGGGGAGAGAGGGAGGAAGGAAAGGGGGCGCCGACCCCCCCCCCTTCCTAGTCCAATTTGGACCAGAGGGGGAGGGGGTGCGCGGCCTGCCCTGGCTGCCCCTCTCTCTCTCCACTAAAGCCCATTAGGGCCCATAT
Source organism: Aegilops tauschii subsp. strangulata (assembly GCF_002575655.3). Taxonomy (NCBI): domain Eukaryota; kingdom Viridiplantae; phylum Streptophyta; class Magnoliopsida; order Poales; family Poaceae; genus Aegilops; species Aegilops tauschii. The sequence goes on from NC_053037.3 coordinate 397,731,334, forward strand.
ACTCCCCGGGGGGTTCCGGTTACCCCCCGGTACTCCGGTATATGCCCGAACTCACTCGAAACCATTGCGATGTCCAAACATAGTCATCCAATGTATCAATCTTTATGTCTCGGCCATTTCGAGACTCCTCGTCATGTCCGTGATCATATCCGGGACTCCGAACTACCGTCGGTACATCAAAACACATAAACTCATAATACCGATCGTCACCGAACGTTAAGCGTGCGGACCCTACGGGTTCGAGAACTATGTAGACATGACCGAGACTCATCTCCAGTCAATAACCAATAGCGGAACCTGGATGCTCATATTGGTTCCTACATATTCTATGAAGATCTTTACCGGTCAAACCGCATAACAACATACGTTGTTCCCTTTGCCATCGGTATGTTACTTGCCCGAGATTCGATCATCGGTATCTCCATACCTAGTTCAATCTCGTTACTAGCAAGTCTCTTTACTCATTTCGTAATTCATCATCCTATAACTAACTCATTAGTTACAATGCTTGCAAGGCTTATATTGATGTGCATTACCAAGAGGGCCCAGAGATACCTCTCCGACAATCGGAGTGACAAATCCTAATCTCGATCTATGCCAACTCAACAAACACCATCGGAGACACCTGTAGAGCATCTTTATAGTCACCCAGTTACGTTGTGACGTTTGATAGCACACTAAGTGTTCCTCTGGTATTCGGGAGTTGCATAATCTCATAGTCATAGGAACATGTATAAGTTATGAAGAAAGCAATAGCAACAAACTAAACGATCATCGTGCTAAGCTAACGGATGGGTCAAGTCAATCACATCATTCTCTAATGATGTGACCCCGTTCATCAAATGACAACTCGTTGTCCATGGCTAGGAAACTTAACCATCTTTGATTAACGAGCTAGTTAAGTAGAGGCAAACTAGTGACACTCTGTTTGTCTATATATTCACACATGTACTAAGTTTCCGGTTAACACAATTCTAGCATGAATAATAAACATTTATCATGATATAAGGAAATATAAATAAAAACTTTATTATTGCCTCTAGGGCATATTTCCTTCACCTCCCTGTTAGCGGTGACCGCCCAGGCCGCTGAAGTGTCCGAACTTCAGCGGAAGCTGAAGCTGGCCGATGAGGACATCGTCCGCATTAACAAGCGGTTCGATGAGGCGCAAGGTATGTTTGAAAAATTATTCACACACTGGAAGTGATATGCCAATGCGGAGTTTAAGCTCGTGCGTTGCCTTGATCATTATTGCAGGTAGTGCGGCCGAGGTCGAGACCCTGAAGAGCGCCCTCGCCCAAGCCAAGGAGCAGGCACGGGTGAGCAAAGCGGACGCTGATAAAGCGGCTACGGATTTAAAGGCCGAGCAGGTCACCTACCGCCAGTATGAGGAGCGGGTGACCGAAGTGGAGCAGGAGCTCAAGAATGCCGCCGGCAAGTGCGAGGCCTTGGAGGAGAAGAACAAGGCCCAACTGGTCGATCTCGCCAAGGCTCTCCAGGAGGCCAAGGAGGCGGGGACCGAGTCCCGGGCGGCTCGCGAGGAGATCAAGCAGGCCGAACAGATAGCAGCTGGTAAGCCCTTTCTTTTGCAGAGTAAATTCGGCAGTCAGAAGTATGCCTTGCTCACTCGACTATGGAGTTCTCAAGACGCCATTGCGGATCTCCCGAAGAGTGCTGCCGACGCCGCACAGTATTTCTGGGCCCAAGAGGGGAACATGACGGAGAAGCTCTTCTGGTCATAGTACCTGGCGCCGGAGCGTCCGGCGCTGTTAAACAACCAGATGATGCAGCTGGCGGAGCTGCATAGGATGTCCGGGTTGGCCATGAAGTTCATCATAGTCTGGTTGTGGCCAGCCGAACCCATTCCTAGCAGCTACTTCGGCCTAGTCAAGCGGCTCGCTGATGCCCTGCCCCGAGTTGAAGCTGTGAAGCGCTCGGCATGCATAGAAGGTGCGCGGATGGCCTTTGCCCATGTTAAGATGCACTGGGCGAAGATGAAGGCCGCCGCCGTAGCGGTCGAGGGCCCACCCGAAGGCAAGGACCACCGCAAGCCGGAGCAGTATTTCAAAGACGTCCTAGAGGGTGCTCGTTTAATAGAGGGTCAATTCTCAAAGGATATCATGTTTGAGTGAATGTATCCGGGCTGCCCAGACATTGTTTTATGAACCAAGGCTTTGTAATATATTTGTGCCTTTTATCTGAAATTACTTTCCTCCTGTGCGGTCGTGTATTAATCTTGACAGTTTGCCAGTCGTCGGCTTCAGCCCCCACGTAGATGCTACGGGGGTGTTCGGAGTAGCGCATGATCACACTTGACCCAACGTCTTGGTCCGTAAAGGAGGTGTTTGCATATCGAACCAGGCAATCAGACTATACGGCTTTAGCACTTTCACTTAGCCATAGGAGTTTGACGGTGGGGCTAAGTACTAGCCCCTGGTGCGTATGCGGTCATCCGAACTGGGATGCCATAGGCACATGACCAGACGGAGGCCGGTCCTTCGTATAATACGGAAGAAATTGCAAGAGATTTATAATAGGTCGCCGAATCGCTGACCAGCTCTCGCCATATCATGACAGTCAGTTTTTGGCTTTCTCTACTAAGGTGCTTGACCGGACGAACCAGAAACACAATCGCAGTAGTTCTCCCTTTACTACATTTGCCGAACGAGCGGAATGTAAGGTAGTAACCACAGGAGCCGGGCAATCCAACTATTGACCAAAGACATGATTCGGAGCCGACGCATATAATGCAGTATTCGGGACGCCGAAGTATACTCTAAGAGTGTTCGGACTTCTATGTTTGAAAATATATGTGGCCGAATAAAATCACGCCGAGGTGTAGATGCCAATCTGATATGAAGAGGGAATACAGATTATGAAATAAACCAATACCGAATAGGGTTGGACAAAACTGTTTCCATTATGGTCTGGCAGATATGTCAAAGCGTGCTCTTATAGAGAATGCCAGAAGCATCAAGGCTATTTTACATGCCGAGAATTTGTAAACAAGGGAAAGTTGTATACAAGTCCTAAACAAGAGAAGGTGGTCGTAAAGATCCTTTGGACACCCTACCGCACGTCTGCACCGCTTTTTGCCTTGGTGGAGGATCCTTTGAGAGGATCGACGATCGTGTATATAAAGGGGCCTGGGAAAGGGCCCTTGTACCACCGAAAAGTGATTTATGTTTTGAAGAACATGAAATATGAAAGAAAAGAGAAAAAAGAAGAAGAAAAAGAAGAAGGTTAAGGTCCGAATAGGGCCGAGCCGCATTATGGACCTTGTCCTCCGTGTGCCTCCGTCCTTGCCCAAGGTATTTTCAGTGTGTAGTTATGCATGCGCGGTACATAAACTGTGATTAGATGAGGGGACTGACGGAGGCGGAATTGCTAGTCCAGCTCTGGATGGACCGAGCTGTCGTTCTGCAGGGTAGACCGGACTCGTTTGACAGTGTCCGGGGGCTTGATGGCCGACGAAGTGTTCGTCTTGAAAGGGCCGCTCTGCACCTCGGCCGCGAGGGCTGCGGTGTGCTCCTCGGTATGGAGGGAGCACTCCATGTTTCCATTGACTGTGATAACGCCGCGGGGTCCGGGCATTTTGAGCTTTAAGTAAGCATAATGCGGGACCGCATTGAAGCGAGCGAATGTGGTTCGTCTGAGCAATGTGTGATAACCACTGCGGAAGGGGACAATGTCGAAGATCAAGTCTTCGCTTCGGAAGTTATCTAGCGAACCGAAGACTACTTCCAATGTTATTGAGCCCGTGCAGCGGGCGTCTACACCGAGTATCACTCCTTTAAAGGTGGTGTTAGTAGGCTGCTGCCACCGTCCATGAGGACTTGGGTGAGATGGAATCCGTCGATGATTGGATCAAGGACCAGGGCTGCCGAACCTCCATGACGGATACTAGTCGGGTGGTCCCTGCGATCGAAGGTGATCGGACAAGCCGACCACGGGTTGAATTTAGTGGCGACAGGCTCTACAGCGTAGACGTCCCTTAGTGCGCGCTTGCGTTCCCTCTTGGGGATATGCGTGGCATATATCATGTTCATTGTTTTCACCTCAGGGGAAAATTCTTTTGTCCCACTGTGTTCGGAGGGCGAGACTCTTCATCGTCCTCACTTGGCGGCCCTTTCCCCTTATGTTCAGTATTTAACTTACCGGCCTGTTTAAAGACCCAACAATTTCTGTTGGAATGATTGGCAGGCTGGTCAGGGGTGCCATGAATCTAGCAAGGCCGATCGAGTATTTTGTCCAAACTGGATGGACCATCTTTATTTCCTTTGAATGGCTTCTTCCGCTGACCGGATTTAGAGCCACTGAATCCGGCGTTGACCGCCGTGTCTTCGGCATCTTCATTCTTGCTTCGACGCTTGTGTTTGTTGCGTCGTGGCCTTTCGTTGCCATATCTGGATTCGGAGGTGCCAGGGTCGCTGGTACTGTTGCTTCTACGAGCCAACCAGTTGTCTTCTCCCGCGCAAAAGCGGGTCATGAGTGCGGTAAGAGCTGCCATGGACTTCGGCTTTTCTTGGCCGAGGTGTCGAGCGAGCCATTCGTCACGGACGCTATGTTTAAAGGACGCGAGGGCTTCGACATCCGGACAGTCGGCAATTTGGTTCTTTTTAATTAAGAACCTAGTCCAGAGTTTGCGAGCTGACTCTCCAGGTTGCTGGACTATATGACTAAGGTCATCGGCATCCGGAGGTCGGACATAGGTGCCTTGGAAGTTGTCTCGAAAGGCATCCTCCAAATCTTCCCAGCTACCAATGGAATTCTCTGGAGGCTGTTTAACCAGTGTTGTGCTGGTCCTTTTAGCTTTAAGGGGAGGTATTTGATGGCGTGGAGATCGTCACCGCGATCCATGTGAATGTGGAGGAGGAAATCCTCAATCCATACCGCGGGATATGTCGTGCCATCGTATGATTCGTCGTTCATGGGTTTAAACCCTTCTGGAAACTGGTGCTGCATTACCTCATCGGTAAAGCATAAGGGGTGTGCGACGCCTCTGTATCGGGCGACGTCATGAAGGAGTTCGAATGACATCCGAGTTCGGTTTTTAGCCCGGGTGAGTTATGCCTATCGCGCCAGGCTTGATGGCCGTCTTCTTGCGTTGGGGCATGCCCCCTTGATCCATAGATTGATCTAGCTTGGCTGGCTCTATTGTCCAGGTCCTCTCATAGGTCATAGGTGTATCCTGGAGCTGCTACCTCTTTGCCTCTTCCGCGAGGTGGTGCGGGTTGGTGTTCGGCATAAGTAGCCGCTTTATCTCGCCCACATGGTGGTCGGTCTGGTTCATCGGCGCGGTCATATCTTAACGGTATTGGCTCAAGGGCCTCATCGTCGAATTGTGGTAGTACCCGATGCTTCGGATAACTCTTTGTTGGGCGCTCGATGCCGTATACTTTGGCAGCTAGGACCTGGGTCCATCTGTCATTGAGGGTATCATGTTCGGCTTGGAGCTATTGCTGCTTCTTTTTTAGGCTTCTCGCAGTTGCGATTAGCGGACGCTTGAAGCGCTCTTGCTCGAGGGGTTCCTCTGGCACGATGAAGTCTTCTTTGCCGAGGCTGACATCATCCTCAGAGATCGGTAGATAGTTGTTATCTTCCGAATCCTCATTCCCGACCGGCTCGTCGGGGTTCACTTGTCAGTCCTCCCAATCATCCTGTTCGGACGTAGGGTCGACGGGGTCTTCGGGATCTTCGGTGTTGTCCGGAGCGTTATTGTCTCCGTTGCCAGTATTACTGTCTTTTTTGCGACGTGATTTTGAGCGGCGTAGCTGACGTCGATGTTTTGGTGGTGCGTCCGCGGGCTTGTCCTCACTCGGATCTTTCCTGCCTTCGCCGTCGTCCTCTTTGGGTGTATCGACCATATACACATCATATGTGGAGGTAGCCGTCCATCGCCCGGTGAATGGTGGGTCTTGGCTTTGTTTGTCCCCGGTATGGTCGTCTATACCGTCGATGTCTTCGGAGGCGTAATCTAGCATGTCGGTCAAATCCTCGACAGTGGCTATTAAGTGGGTGGTGGGTGGGACGTAAAATTCCCCGCTCTCAGCCCCTAGTCCGGGCAGGGCGTAGTTTGGAGGCGATAGTTCCGTAATGGCGAGGGATCGCATTAAGTCCAAGGCCTCGTTTAAGAGCGAGGGCCGGACAGGAAACCGAGGACCTGTAGGGCTAGGCACGACAGATTCTGCCAGGCTGTGCTTACTAGATGTGGACCTTGAGAGGTCGGAGTTTGCATCCTGAGGCGGGTTCGGCTCTTCGACGATAGGGAGAGTCCTGCTAGATTCCAGGCTCGCCGAAGACATAGTTGCTTCCGGGTCTCCGGAGGAAGGTTCCATAGTAGGAGAGAGTCCGATGGGTTTCAGATACCCATCTTCGGATGAAGTAATCTGCCCCGGATCTAAGGCCAGGGCGGGGATGATAGTTGGTCCTTGAACGATGCCTGATGACGGATCCGATGGGTTTCCTTCGGTGGTCGAGGTCGTGAACCCTTCGAAGATCAAGTCTCCTCGGATGTCGGTGACGTAATTCAGGCTTCCGAATCTGATCTGATGACCAGGGGCGTAGCTGTCGATCTGTTCAAGGTGGCCAATTGAATTGGCACGCAGAGCGAAGCCACTGAACACAAAAAGTTGACCGGGAAGGAAAGTTTCCCCGGAAACAGCATCGTTGTTGATGATTGAACGAGTCATCGGACCTTCTGCCAATGACACAGTGGAAATCTCAATGAAAGCACCAATGTCGGTGTCAAAACCGGGCGATCTCAGGTAGAGGGTCCCGAACTGTGCGTCTGAGGATCGAAGGTAACAGGAGACAAAGGGGACACGATGTTTACCCAGATTCAGGCCCTCTTAATGGAGGTAATACCCTACTTCCTGCTTAATTGACTTTGATGAGTATAGGGGTTACAAGAGTCGATCTACCTCGAGATCGTAATGGCTAAACCCTAGTTGTCTAGCCTATGTGAATTCTGATAGCCTTTACGGACTAAACCCTCCGGTTTATATAGACACCGGAGGGGCCTAGGGTTGTACAGAGTCGGTTTACAGAGGAAGAAAACTAAACATCCGGACGTCAATCTTGCCATCCACGCAAAGGAGAGTCTCATCCGGACACAGGAAAAGGTCTTCTGCCTTGTATCTTCACGGCCCATCAGTTTGGCCCATGTTACACAGCCCGGACACCCGAGGACCCCTTAGTCCAGGACTCCCTCGACGGCCTCGGGCAGCGGCGGAGACCCTGTGCCATGCTCGCTATGGTCCGATGGGGCGACGCATCGGCAGCGCGAGGGTCGGTGCAGCCACGAAGATGCCCTAGAACGGACGTCCTCGGGGCGGCAGTAGACATCGGACCACGGCACTATGACCCAAAGGGGCGACGCGATGGCAGCACGTGGGACGATGCAACCACGGGAGAAACACATGGCGGCGGCACTGCGGCCCGACGAGGCAACACAGCGGCCGGCCGATGCTGAAGCGATGGAGGGGCACGCTATACTCGAGACAATCTTCTCAGGACCTGCGGGAACGCGCGCAAGCCACTGGCTAGATCGATCGAGCGGTGTGAATGAAGCGAATCACGGGCGGATGGGTAACCATTCCGATAGCTCGCGAGGTTGAAGTGTCCATTGGATCAGATGAGGCGGGCGGTCATGGTAAAAGCAGGCAACCGAACAGAACACACGTTATACAGGAACCGGATTGAAGCGCGTGACGCGAGCAACCACACCTGACGCGATCACCATCGCCAAATCAAGACGTACGAACACGTTGTCCGGGGCCAACACATGCACACGAACAGCCACCTGCATTAACATGTGAGCCGATCCAAGCGGCGTGGATCAGTCGTTCACGCGAGCGGCCGGCCACAGCAGCGCCAACTACGCCCATGTTGGGCGCGTGAGTTGGCCCGTGCCGACGCAGAACGACCGACGACCTCCGCACCAGTAGACCTCACGCGTTCCACGCATGAAGCTTTGGACGCGAAGCGGCGACCGATCCAGGTGGATGGAGACGGGGTTGATGGAGGAGTCCCGATCGAATCAAGGCGTCGACGGTCGGCGCAGAGTGACTGACGGACGGGTGCGCGGACGGCAGCCGTTCGGGCCGCCGAGTCGAAGAAGACGTCGTTGTAGTTGATGCCGAAATCGAAGTAGAGGCGCGCGGAAGTCAATGGTGACGATGGGCGACGCAAACTGATCTTAAATTGGAAAACCAAAAAGGAAAACATCGATCAAGACAACCAGAAAAGAAAGAAAAAACCCAGAGCAAGGGCTCGGGAAAAGACTCTCTAAGGCAACCGGTCAACACGACCGGTGGACGAACCCTAGGTACGGGCGGCGCGGCCCCCGGCGGCGGTCATGGAGGCCGACCGTCCCGGTGGCGGCGCGGAGCGGAAGCGGCGGATGGCGGCTAGGGTTGGATCAGTTAGGCTGATACCATGTTAGAAGAGAGAGATGGATTGATGGAATAGTTGTTGTATTGCTTGCGAAAATCCATTTCTGCACCTGAGCTCATCTACACCCGAGCAGATGAAAAAAATCAAACAAATACTAGAAAAATTCAAAAAATTCCAAAAAAATTGTGCGGTAGACAATTTGATGCGTGAGGTTCGCTCCAATTTCCAAATCATTTGGACTTCCGACGAGCACTCAGCAAAGAAGACAAACTGGGGGTCTGTAAAAATGTTTACTGTTCCTGTACTGTTTTGGTCTGATTTGTCTTTTTTGCTGAGAGCTACTCAGATATGCAAATGACTTGAAATTTGGAGCGAGCATCATGCATCAAATTGTCTACCGCACAAATTTTGTTCTGGAATTTTTTGATATTTTTTGAATTTATTACTACTTTTTTTCTAACCGGGTGCAGATCAGCCTGGGCACCGAAACGTCTTACTCTATTGCTTGAGCCTTTTGGGTATATATATAGGAGTATCATGATCCGAAATTGCATAGAGCACCTGCGGGCGCACTTCTCTGATATCTCACCACTTAATGTGCATAGGGATATGTGCCATTATATTAGGATGACTGTATTCTTCAGTTTTAGTTCAATATATGGGATGTATTCTCTGCATAATCAATCTCTGCCCTGGCCCACTTGCAACACGCTTTTGTTCCAGCGCCCAACAACCAACCATCAAGGATGTGTTTACTCATCTAATGGGCCCACCATGAATCAATGCATTCCCTGTTTATTCCATCAACCCGATCTCATCTTCCTTCTCTTTTCTTCTTCTTTCAACTTCGTCGTCTCCAACGTCACAGCCAGCCATCCCACACCAGGTTCCGGGAGCTCTGCGTCACAACGAGCTTGTGGAGGAGGGTCTTGGCGCTGGCTGGTGGTGAGCCTGGTCTCGTGCGCGAACATGCATGCAGTGACAGAACGGCAGCGAGGTCACGCCAAGCTCATGCACTGGCCAGGGAACCGTGTTCGACCACTGCTAGCAGTAGCCGAAGCCGACTTGTACTACGTTGTATGGCTCCACGTATTCTCGCACAAGTAGACCTTGACAGCGTAGAAGCTGCCTGTCTCAGAACTGAGTCCGGTTCTCCGGCGGGGGCGTGGGAGAGCACGTCCAACACCAGATGGTAAGCCGACTTGGCGGCGTACTTTCAGGCGGCCGTCCGTGGTGATGCCAGCCCGTGCAGTTTCGGCGGACGTCCAGCCACTTCGTAGCTTGCCGGTATATCCCCGGTAACTGGCATGTGTACCACCACTGTAGCGCATCTGCGACCGCACTAACTCAGCTAATAATGCGCATTAACTCCATGGACAGGTCTTTACTGCCCGCCTATACGGAACTCGCAATACAGAAACAATTACAAGCAAACTTGCACTGATCCCCAAGCACGGACCCAGTGGCCTTGATTACAGGGAGGTTTGCCTCCGTGTGCTCTTCGTCCGCGTCCTATCATGATCAATGTACAAGACAAGCCAAAATATCTATCTCATATTTTCTAACTAAACATTACTCAACACAAAACGACCATAGTAAAGTAGACACTCCCACCCATATTAGCATACTATAAGTAGTATTTGGTATTCCATCAAACGAGTGAACATAATTTTTTTAGGCGAACGAGTGAATATATATATTGACAACACTTCTTGATGAATACAAATTTGACGCTATTTAAATGATTAATCATGTAAAGCGCACGAACTTGCATGCGAGTAGTAATTAACATGAATAAACAATGCACTAGTACCAATGCTGAATTGGAATTTCCAGAAGGAGATAGAGGGGGCACAAACCGCACAGGCATTCGGAGCGTGCGTTCGTCATGTGCTCATGGGCGTCCAAGCAGTTGCAAAGTCCCAACTCCATTCTACGTGATTCTATTTTTCCGAGCTTGACGTGATTCAGGACGGCAAAATATAACCATGAATAAGATAGCACATCTCCATCCTCAAAGCATATTTTTTTTCGAAAATCTTATTTGGTTGACGCACATCTCCATCCTCGAAACATTTTTACTCGGGGGAGGGTTTCTTTTGCCTGGAGTTTACAGAAGATGCAGAAGAGGAGAGGCCCGTCGATCAAAAGGTGGCAAATGCGGCGATTCTCTCGGCGGAGCCGGGCAAGCTGAATTTACGCATTCTTCAACAAGAGCTCAAGAACATTGTCACTGGTGAGTGGGACTGGCAGGTGACACGGGTAGGCGATGATGATTTCTTGCTGGTTTTCCCCTCGGCGGATTTGCTGCACATGGCCAAGTCAAGTGGCAAGCTCTTTCCGCCTTCTCATGACATCACCGCAAGGGTGCGGGATATGCTGCATGAGGCGATTCAGCCGATGGCCATGTCGGAAGTGTGGGTGAAGCTCCATGGCATTCCTCAGAAGCACTGCAGAGAGGAGCGTATCAAAGAAGGCTTTAAGATGTTGGGGCGACCGATTGTGGTTGATGAGCTTTCACTCATTCGGTTGGGGCCGGTGAGGATGAAACTAGCATGTAAGGCGCCAGAGAAGCTAAATGGTATGGTCGAAGTTTGGTTCAACCATGAGGGCTACCAGGTCAAGGTGGAGGTCGAGCGCCCGCGCCAGCGTGGGGGAGTGGGTAGTGCCGGAGGTGGTGGGGCGGGGGCTTCTGATGCTCCCCCTCCCCCACCGTCCAAGCCAAATGGGTCCAGTTCCTCGGCCCCCTCTGCTGGCAAGGGCAAGGCGGCTGACGCGGAGGGTAACAAGATGGCTTCGGGCCCGGCGCGGCAGGGCGCTGCGCAGGATGTGGTGATGGGGGTGCAAGAGGATGAGCAAGAGGACAGTATGCAGGATACTTCCATCGACACCGAAACGTGGGACAAGCTGGGTGCGATGGAAGGGCGTGCGGTGGTGGTGGCGACCCAGGACACTGCTGTGAGCGTGCCTACCCTGGCACGCAACCTGGCGGGGGCTTTCGAGAGTACGGGTCCAATCTGACGCTGCAGCCCCCGGTCTCCGGCCACACCCTTGCGCTGGTGTCAGGTGCTTTGGATGGCGCGCGTCTCGAAGTGGGGAGGGCCTCAAACCCCTCTTCTCCGGTGGCTACCCATGCTGATGGGGGCTGCGTGCTCAATGCCGAAGGCGCCAAGCCCGCTTCGGGCAAGCGTGGCTCTGGGAGCGCGGGCAGGCAGCCCAAGAAGACGGCGGGCAGGAAGCTGGGGTCCAAGAGCTCGGCTCCGGCGGTGACAAGTGCGGCTGCTTCCTTGCGTGGTGAGTTGGGGACGGAGTTGGCGGCGGGGGATGTGGGTGTCAAGGCCAAGAGATCCAAGGCCACGCCAGTGGTGACGCGGGAGCCGAGTGCCAGAGCGAAGGCCAAGCTGGGCGTTCTCTCTTCCTTGGAGAACGCCAAGCTGTGTGCTGCTGACAAGAATTTGGACGTGTCAGGTAATCCTTTACCCTCTTTCAGGATTCTTAGCGCTTTTTCGGACGATCATCTTGCGTCGATTCTACATGATAGTGGGGTGGTGGTTGCGGCTAGTAACGAGGATATAGTTTCGTTAGTCGGCGCGCGCGAAGAGGCACAAGCTGCACTGGCAGAGGCTGCGGCGAGATGCCTGGCGGTGAGTACGGTGACCACGAGCCCAGGGGGGCAGTTGGTGGATCCTAGGCCCGAAGGGGAGGCAGAGGCGAGAGAGGCCTCTGGCATCCCCTCTTCCAGCCGTGGCCCGGCAAGGAAGAGAGTGCCTAAAGCGGTGAGCTCTCCGGAGTTCGCCTTTGAAACCGGATTATCTAATGAGATACATCTTTTGGAACATCCGGGGCTGCGGACATGAAGGGCGTCGTACGCGGCTTAGGGAGTACATGGCCAAGGAGCGTTTAGACATTGTTGTGCTACAAGAAACCATCAAGTCTGACTTTGCCTATCGTGATTTAGTTGCGTTAGATCCGTTGCAAGGGTTTGACTGGTGCTGGGTTCCTTCCTCTGGTCATTCGGGTGGCCTTCTCATGGGATGTAAGCGTGATGTATGTGATGTAATCCTATGGGAGTTTGGCGTGTTTTTCATTGCGACTACGATTCGACATCGCACCTCGGGCTTGATTTGGGTAGTGGTGTGCGTCTACGGTCCTGCAGATCACTCGAGATCTACGGCTTTTCTGGACGAGGTAACCGGGCTGGTAGGGGCCAAACGGGCAGCCAACCTTCTGGTCATAGTGGGAGGCGATTTCAACTTGATTCGCTCGGGAGCGGACAAGAACAATGCCAACGTGAACTAGTCAAGGGTGACGATGTTCAACAATGCGATCGCGGCGGCATTTTTAAGAGAGGCCGCTCGCTCAGGTGCGCGGGTGCGAGATATACTTGGACAGACAGACAACTTTGTCCGGTTCGGTGTGTGCTGGATAGAGTGTTCTTCACGCCGGAATGGGAAGTGCTATTCCCATTATGCTCGCTTATGGCCGAGACTAGGATTGTCTCCAACCACATCCCGCTCATCTTTTCCTCAGGGGAGGAGGCGATTAGACGGAGTAGTAGGTTCTACTTCGAAACAGCATGGTACGAAGCAGAGGGCTTCAAGCTCATGTTGAGAGAGAGGTGGGAATCAATTTCGTCGCAGATTGGGCCCCAACGGGGCCCGGCCGAGTTCTGGACTGCGAGGGCGGCCAAGTTGCGTGCTTTCCTCAGGGGTTGGGGAGCAAACCACGGTAGCGATTCCAAAAAGGAGAGAGCTAGGCTGACGGAGGAGATTGCGACCCTAGATTTGGCGGCGGATGTGAGATCGTTCTCTGAGCAGGAATGGGCTCATAGATACGCTCTTGAAGATCAAGTGCTTAGTATCCTGAGAGCGGAAGAGGAGTACTGGCATCATAGGGGCGGCGTTAAGTGGGTGACTAAAGGGGATGCAAACACGGGTTACTTTCACGCGTTTGCTAACGGGAGGAAACGAAAGTTTGATCTTGCGCCTTAACTCCGACAATAGTGTATTGGTCACCCAGTCCGAGATCAGCAGCCACATATACGACTTCTTTATCGGTTTGTTGGGGACGGCCGAGGAGAAAAACCTTAGTCTACGAGAGGATCTGTGGGAACCTTTCGAGCAGGTGTCCCAGGCTGAAAATGCGGGCCTAGCCCTGACCTTCCTCCCGGAGGAAATCGACAGGGCGATGACCTCCATGAAAGCGGGCACTCCACCAGGGCCCGATGGGTGGCCGGTGGAGTTCTTCAAGAGACTCTGGCCGTGCTTTAAACACGTGTTCCACGCGATAGTTAACGGATTTGCGCTGGGTCAAGTGGACCTCTCCCGCCTTAACTACGGGGCGATTAGCCTCATCCCCAAAGTTAAGGGCGCAGACAACATCAAGCTGTTTAGGCCGATAACGCTTATCAACGTTCCGTTTAAACTATGCGCCAAAGCGTACGCCTCGCGGATGGCCCCTATAGCTCAAAGGGTGATTAATAGAAGTCAGACTGCATTTCTAAAGGGGTGCAATATTTTGGAGGGCCCAATTCCGCTTGCGGAGATTGTGCACAAGCTGAAACGAATGAAAGGGAAAGGGGTTTTGCTCAAACTCGACTTCGAGAAAGCCTATGATCGCGTGAACTGGGAGTTCGTGCATGAGGTGTTGCTCAAGAAGGGCCTAGAGGCGGGCTTCGTGCACATAGTTATGCACCTGGTCAGTTGTGGGTAGACTACGATGACGATCAATAGAGAGATGGGTAAATTCTTCCAAAACAGACGGGGACTCCGCCAGGGAGACCTAGCTCTTCGTTGATCTTTAACTTCGTTGCGGATGCGCTCGCAACGATGATTTCAAAGGCTAGAGGGGCGGGTCACGCGAAAGGTTTAGTGCCGCACCTCATCCCAGGGGGGTGACGCATTTGCAATACGTCGACGATACGATGTTGTTGTTGGAGCCGGACGATCACAACACTGCCTCAACCAAGCTGCTCCTACTAGCCTTTGAGATGTTATCTGGGCTCAAAATCAACTTTCTCAAGAGTGAATTTATCACGATGGGTTTGGAGCAGCACGAGAGCGTGAGGATTGCTAATCTACTTAATTGCAAGCCAAGGAGCTTCCCAATTAAGTACCTCGGGCTCCCGATCTCTCACCGGAAACTTGCCATTTCCGAATGGGAGCCCTTCTATGGCAAAGTGGCTAATAGGGTTAGTCCGTGGCGAGGGAGGTTTATGTCTTCGGCAGCTAGACTGATTCAGACAAACTCTAGTCTGTCCTCCCTGCCCCTCTTTACTATGGGGATGTTCCTGGTGGCGTACGGAGTGCATGGAAAGCTCGACACCCCGCGTTCCAAGTTCTTTTGGGAAGGAACCGGAACTAAAAAGAAATACCATTTGTTGAAATGGGCTGCGGTATGTAGACCCAAGAAATTTGGCGGCTTGGGGATTACTAACTCAAAGCTGATGAATGTTGCCTTATTAACCAAATGGTGGTGGAAACTAGCCACTAACGAATTGGGTCTATGGGCAGACTTGCTTCGGGCAAAGTATTTCCCGGATGGAAATGTGTTTAGCGCCATGTCATCGGGTTCGTCGTTCTAGAATGGGATCCAGGCGGTTCGGCCGGCTTTCGCGTTAGGTGCGAGGTTTGAGGTAAAGAACGGCTTGTCGACTAGATTTTGGTTAGATAAGTGGCTGGGAGACAGGCCACTCTGGCAAGCCTTTCCGCAGCTGTACAAGGTGGCCTCGGACACCGACGTGCTGGTGGGGGATGCCTTGCACACGACGCCACCGACGATTCACTTTTTGTGGACTTTGAGTACGGAGGAGCTGGCAAGTTGGGACTTGCTACAGGCCCAGGTCGAGCAACCCCTCCTGGGTCTGGGTGCAGACGAGGTGTCCTGGGACTTGTCGGCGTCCCGAAAGTTCACGGTCAAGTCCATGTATAGCAAATTGACCGAGGGGAACTCGATGGACATAGCTAGGGGGCTATGGAAGGCTAGTATTCCATTAAAGATAAAAATATTTCTTTGGCAAATGTTCCGTAATTGATTACCGACGGCCGACAACGTTGCTAAGCATAATGGCCCATCTAATGGGTCTTGTGTTGTGTGCGAGACGTTAGAGGACGCGAACCATGCATTATTTCAGTGTGCGCTAGCACGTTTTGCATGGAGTGCGGTGCGGGAGGTTTTCCAACAAAACTGGAATCCTAGATCGGGGGCTGAATTGTTGACGATGCTTCAATCGCAGCAGGGGGCCAATGCCAGGGTCTTGTGGCGATGCGTGGGAGCATTACTTTGGTCACTCTGGACGATAAGAAACAAGATGACAATGGAGCACAAGTTCCCTGCTAACCCGACTGATGTCATTTTTAAATGCCATCTTTTTTTACAGACGTGGACACCGTTGGAGAAACAATATGATATTGAACTCATGAAGAGCATGATGGAGAAGATTGCCAGCAGTATTCCGAGACTTCGTCAAGCAACTTGGGCTTCCATGAGCGTTTTATCTTTTGGTTTTGTGTGGTGTGTCAGGAGGGATGTTCGATGTTCATTCAGGCGCTAGGTTGGGGCCTTGTCCTCTGAACTTTGGTTATGTTTTACGCATGGCCGGTGAGGCCGGTTGAAACATGCGGTTCTTGGGTGTGTTAGTTGTTTATAAACTTTGTGATGCTGCTTTCGTGGCTTTATTAATTTAAATCCGGACGTGTCTAGCGTCTTCGTTTAAAAAAAAGCATTTTGTATGTTTTTTCTAGCAGTTTTAGTTGTATCGAAGATGATAGTTTCTCGAGAGCAACACGGATTTTTAGAATGATGGCAGTTTTGAGCTTTCTTTCTAGAAGTTTTATGTGGTCTGAATAAACTGTCATCCTCGACCAACTAAAACTGTCATCAAACATTCGTAATGTCACCTGTCCCCGTGAACGTCAGCCAGAGGATCCTATTTTGTAATCAGTAACTGAAGGAGTGAGACGAGAATATGAGCCTACACTGAAGTACACATACTGCCAGTAAGAAGTATGCAACGTCTCACTGAAGGCCAAATGCTGCAGAAGAACTAAATTATGAATTCGGCACGCACGCCTACACCGTACAAATCTTGCGAAAGAGGCAAGGACAAGCATCACACCATGGAATCCCAGAGAAGCCACTGCATTTATTTTGATTTTCCTTCTTCCTTTTTTTTCTGAGAAAGAGTGAACCATCAGCCCACTGCATCTTGCACGCCCATCTTTTCTGACGAAAAGAGGTCACATCATCGGAGGTTGATCACTTATTAATGGCCGGATTTGGCGCTCCTCGAGATTGTTCATCTTCCACATGATTCAAGAAGGCGTAAAATGCCACGTCGGAAGACCCACCTTCCTTGATGGCTTCTGCAGCCATCTCTTTCGCCATGGCCGCCCTCTCTCGAAGCTTTTGCCCTTCCTCCGACTCCATTACCAGCCTCACCTTGGCATGCACCTCCTCGGCCTTCACGGACGACTCCTCGTAGCCCTCCACCGCCACCCCGATCTTCATCTCCTCCACCAGGTGTATCTTGTTCAGCCTCTGCTCCGCGTACAGCGGCCAGCAGATCATCGGCACGCCGGACATGACCGCCTCCAGCGCCGAGTTCCACCCGCAGTGCGTCACGAACGCTCCCACGGCCTCGTGCCGCAGCACCTCCGCCTGTGGCGCCCAGTTCTTCAGAACCAAGCCCCTGTCCCCGGTTCTCTGCAAGAAACCATCAGGAAGCAACGCCTCCAGATCCGGCTCGCCGGACTTGCTCTGCTCCTCGCGTGGGCTACGCACGGCCCACAGGAACCGGTGGCCGGAGTTCTCTAACCCGCTAGCCATCTCTCTCAGCTGAGCCGCCGAGAAAACACCCCCGCTGCCGAAGCAGAGGAACACCACGCTCTCCTTTGGCTGCCTGTCCAGCCACTCGAGGCAAGCGTGCCTCTCGCCGCTTTGACCGCTCACGCCGCCGTCGACCAATGGCCCGATGCAGTATATTTGCGGCGTGGAGCGGCCGCCGGACACGCAGAGGCCATCCCGGAGAGCTTTGACGGCTCTCGACTCCAGCCACTCGAAGCTGTTCACCAGAATGCCTCTCGCTTCCGGCATCCGCGCCAGCTGCTGCACTCGTCTCTTGCACAGGTCGCTCTCCCGGTCTGCCATGGTGTCCGGCATCTCCAGAGCGCGAACCGGCGGCACGCCGGAGAAGGGGAGCGCCGTGTCTCCCATGTCCTTGAACGAGAAAGGCGCCGCGCGGAAGATATCAGGAACCTGGAGGTAGATCGCGAGGTCGGCGGCTGCGGACGCGTAGAACATGTACGCGGGGACGGCGAGCTCCGCGGCGACGTCGAGGGCGTCGACGCAAAACATGTCGAGGACGATGGCATCGACGGCAGGGAGCGAGCGGAGGAACTCTCGGAGCACAGGGCTCGCGAGGCGGAGCTCGTCGAGCATACGCAAGGCTGTGTTGGAGTACTGCTCATTGGTGCTCGCAGGCTGGATGGGCAGGAGGTGGACTGCTATGGAGGGGGAAGCGCTGGCGAGGCGGGTGACCGCGGCTTCCAGCACGGGGTCCTTCCCCGGCGGGTCGACGACGGCGATGGTGACGGCCACGCCACGGCGGAGGAAGGCCTTGGCCAGCTGGACCATGGGGTTCAAATGGCCGACGCCTAGTGAGGGGTAGAGGACCACCGTCTTCTCCGCCATGCCGGCTCACAGTCACAAGATTTGCAACTCGCTAGAGGTTGGGCTGATTAGCAGAGAATGAATGGAAAACTGGCGAACTCAAGTGCGGTTTGCAAGAGTGAGTGGTGGTGAACCGGCGATCCTCGGCAATCATATATCAGCCATGGGCCATCATATATCAGCCACACACTTATATCAGCCATGGGTCACAAGCCCATCCCCTTTTGAGAAAGGATGCTAACCAAAGGACAAAGGTGATGCCTGCCATACCCATGAATGACTCGTCGAGAGGGCATTTTGCAGCGAGCCAGCGACCCAACGAGCATTCACGTAGGAGTACTATCTTGGCTGGTCCTCTTGGAGCTGTGGACAACAACGAGAAAAAGGAAAGCTCCCCCGATTTTGTTCCAAGAACAAGACGAATAAAGGAAATGCAAAGTTGCTGGTTGAGTGACATAAACTGCAGACGATAGATTCGGCACTGCGTGGTTGAGCTGTCGTTGCCTCGTTGGCTGACAATGGAGCACACGGACTGTGAATAGTAGTGGTGGCGACGCCGCGGGATCCGATAGGCTCCTATCATGTCATGCGGGAAGGCCATCAAAATTCAGTCCCAGATTAGCGGGCGCTACATGCATGGGGTCACGCTCTACACGGTTGTTGCAGGAGAGCTGATCCTCACTTTAACATGAGCTAGCATGTAAGTTTCCTCATGCTTTCGGGATGATCTACGACAAGTTTTGTCTATGCACGTTACGTCACAGGACTGGATTAAGTTTGTGGGCTACAACTCAATCGGGTTCAAGTTGTTTCTTCGTGGTTGTTGCGTCGGCGTGTACAACTGCATTCGTAGAGAAAACGGATCGTGTAACTTCCGCTCTCTCTGGAAAGCGAGTAGCGAGGCAGAGAGGTCCCTCCCCAGCTGCGGCCAATCCGCCGGCTTCCCTTCCGTCCCTAGCCGCTCCGGCGGTGGCGGAAGGGCCGGGGAACCTTGGCTCCCTATTTATCCAATGTTGTCAGGTTGAAGCTTTGTATTTCGGATGATGGTGTTTGGTCGGTGCCAGCGTCAACACAGTGAATAAGGTTTTTTTGGGTCATCGTCTCGACAGCGTCGAGGAGCCATGTGTCCTTCTAAGGTCTTCAAGATGGTGATGGAGCTCTCGCTACAGGTCTTGTTTCTTCGACTTTGTCATCGTCACACCGACTTGTCCGGCGTGCGTCGCTTCCTCCCGGACACCTTGCTCTCACACGCCCTCTCCGACCTTTTCACCTTCATTTGTTACATAAATTTGTTGATCTTTAATCTTATTAGCACCTTTGTTCTTTTTTTTTTGAAATGATAGGGGTCGCCTCCCTGCCCCAACTTTTTATTAAAAAAGCAAAGGCAACCACAGCAGACTGCAGACTGTTAACAGCTCTCGGCTCCAGCCAGAAAGTAGCTGCAGCAGAGTTATTACAATGAGAGATTAGCCAAAGGTTTTATCGTCCCAAAGATGAAAACTAAAACTAGTCTGAGGCCCACCGGAAAAGAAGCAACATAGCTACAAGAGGGATAACTCCATGTGACATAACAGCTCCGCTACCAAACTACCCCGGAGCCATCGACCCGCCAAGCGATTCTAAGCAGTTCCCCGCGATGATGGTCGAGCAGCCTCAAGGATCGGAGGAGTAGCGTAGCTTGGGAATCCACACACTGGATTTTTCATTGGCGAATATGTCTCCCCACCAAGTCCAGCACACACCTGATACTTCGCCAACTTCGTCCCTGAAAAACAAATTCATTCCGAAGCAACCATAAGCTCCATAAGGTAGCAGCAGAAACTAAGTTGATCGCATCATAGCATTTTTTCTTCTTCCAGAAGGGAATAAAAGAGTTGAAAGACTCAAGTATAGTCATCTCAACACACTCAGATATCACCAGCCAAACTTGTCGGGCAACCACACAGTCAAAGAACAAATGATGTATACTTTCAAGTTCATTAAAAAAACACAAGTCAAGTCCTCCACATGTTGACGTTTTGACAAATTATCCCTAGTTAAACTCTTGTTGTGCACCATCAACCAGAGAAACACATGGATATTCGGGGGAACTTTTATTTTCCAGATGTAATCCTTCCAAACAGAAGCCACTCCCTCAAAATTGATCATTTATAAAAAGATTTCACAGAGTATAAACCCCTACTTTCTGAGCTCCAAACAGGCTTATCAGCAGCATTAGAAGGGGAAAACCCTCTAACCAGATTTAGCATTTCTTCCCACCTACGTAAATTATCTTCATCTACACATCTCCTAAAGGTCAACTACAAGTTCACTCCATCCCAAATCTGGGCCACAGAAGCATCTTGTTGCTGACAAATAATGAACAGGTCCCAGAACCTGGTTTTAAGTGAATAGTCACCAATCCAGGTGTCATGCCAAAAGGACACATTCCACCATCCCCAGGGATCCACTTGTAAAAAAAAATTGGCAGCAGAGAATGCCCAAGTGATACTCCTCCAAAAAGGAGAGCCCACCCCAGTTCTGGACCAGAGGATGTTTGGTTTATCCACATTGTATTTAAACCTAAGAAGCCCTTTTCCAATCACTATCTCTATCATCAAAAAACCCTTTACTCCATGCAGCCAGCAAAGACATATTGAATCCCTAAGATTAGGGACACCCAAGCCACCCCATTCCTTCTTTTGAGAAATCATCCCCCAATTGGCCAAATGGTATTTATGACTGTCCCCCATATTACCCCAAAAGAAGTGAGACATCTGGGATATAATAGCCACTAGTGCACGTCGGTCCTAAACAAACAGTTTTTAACCCCTTTCCGCGACGGCATTTGGAACCGTCGCCAAGTGAGTGTGTGCGATAGGGTGTCCTTCCCACACGACCCAAAAATCGTCGGGGATAGGCCTCCTGGGACACAGGCTGGGGCCGTGTGCGATCGGGCGAGACATCGAAATCCAATCATTTCCATAGGTATGTACATCCCACACGGTAATCCGAGAAAATCATTTCCGTATGTATGTACATCCTACACGGTAATCCGAAAAAATCATTTCCGTAGGTATGTACATCCCACACGATGAATCCCAGAAAAACATTTCCGTTCGTATGTATATCACACACAGTCAATCCAAGGAATACGTTTTTGTTCTTATGTACATCTCACACAGTCAATTCAGGGAAAACATTTCCGTTCATATGTATATCACACACAGTCAATCCAAGGAATACGTTTCTGTTCTTATGTACATCTCACACAGTCAATTCAGGGAAAACGTTTCCGTTCGGACGTAAATCCCACATAGTTTTATGTGTAGGCTCGTGTGTGAAAGGTGTAACTATCACACACGGTCTTCCTTGGTTAACTGTTTGCTTTTATCAACTATATCACACACGATTTGATGAAGAAAACTGTGTGGCATTGGGCTATCCATCGCAAGCGCTTTTACTGCTAGAAACTGTTTGCAAAGGTCCATGACACATTTAGCAGGTTTATTAGTTTACAATTAATAATTCCAGTATTACGCAAATTCACATTTCATATCGAACAGCTGTTTACCAATTTCATATTAGGCACATAAATATATTATAACATCACAGTACGGTTGCTACATGAAAACAACATAGTACAACATATAGCTAGTTCAACTTCATAAGAACAATATATTCATTCCCCTAATCGAGACCATCCAGGCTTGTCTTATCCACCTCTGCTTTCAGTTCAGTAAGAACCCGTTTTGCACGGGCCAACTGGGAAAGTGCCTCCTCCTTCGCCAACACCATCTTAGCGAAGTCTGATTTAAAAAATCTGAGGTCATTCTCCACCTTCAACTTTTTATCCCGCATCTTGAAATATGCTTCAGCGTTGACAAGACTTTCTGTAAGCCTACCTGTGTTCACTTCCTCATACATGCTCCAGAGCTTCGTTAGGCACATCTTCAAAGACTCTGGCCACTCTTGATCAACCCACTCCAAGTAAGAACACTTCCGTTCATCCTATAATATTTAAAACTAGATCAGTAACAATTGTAGGGGAAATGGGTTTATAGCAACATAGAAAATCATCAATGCTTATTTTGAAAAACTAAAGAAACATGTTAATTATGACATATCTTCTCAAAAAGATCAATGTGCAAATGAAATAATTGGTACTGAGACAACAACCAAATTCTGGAACATCAGAAGCTATAATTAACTACAATGATGCTACAAGTTCTTACTCATGTACAATAAATAACAAATTGAACATTTTATGAGGAAGGTAAATATAACTGCAACAGCATAGTGACAGTGTTTGGATGACAGCAAATTGATACTAACAGGTGTGTACATGCACAAATTTAGTAACATAGAACTAATAGCACTAAGGCCGTCCACTATGTATGCCAAAACTAGTGTAAAGACAGCAGTTGCTACATCTCGCACCGGTGCCCTGAACTGGCGAGCCGATGTGGCGGAAAAAAAAATCAGGGACCCGGACTCTGGAGCACGTAGTTGCTCCGATGCCCAGTTCCTTCGTGCCATGAAGATTTAGTATTTTATTGCTTGGCTGCTCGGATGTGTGAACCAAAGTTGGCTGCACAAACTGCTGAAGCGGTGCCAAATAATTTTCTAATGGCACCGCTGATGAGAAGGCAACAATTTAAGATACTAGGTATAAACTGTGACACTGTCTTAGGATGGGTTTGGTTGAAGGTGTGGTATGAATGGGTTGGGACCGTGACAGTGTCTGAATCACATCTAACAAATGATTTGTAACAACGGAAGAGGGTCTAACCTTCTCTGCAGATGCCAGAAACTTCCTCCCAGTGTCCACAGAATCAAACGCAAGTAGCTTCACGCATGGAGATTGATGGTGACAATGAGCAGATAGATCTTCAGCCACCCCGCTCCATTCGTTGCCACCGATGGTCTTAGGGAGCTACAAGAGGAAGAAACGACTCAAATCGACCTCCGGATAAAAATCCTTCATTCCAAGTCATAGCCCAAGAGAGAGAAGAGAGGCATACCCAGGTGGTGAAGGAGTAGTCGCCAGAGGAGGAACCGCTGGAGATGTCTTTGAAGAAGACCATGGCGACCCCAGCGGTAGGATGCGAGACGGCAAGAGCGAGGAAGCGGCTATAGCTTAGCAAGGAAGGAAGGAAGGAAGGAGGAAATAGGGGAAATGTGACTTGTGGTCGGGGAGAAAAGGGGGTGGGGAAGGGGGGCGGGGTAGATATTTTGGCGGTAGGCAAAAATATTGGAAATGTAGAGGGAAACTTTGCGCGCGGTGCCGCCGGACCATTCACTTTGAACGATTGTGTGCATCAGAAACGATTCTTCTGCTTTGCGCGCATGGGATGAGTTTGATAATTCAAATTTTGGTCTCAAGGCATGGCACATTCACTTTGAACACGCGCGATGCCGCCGGACCATTCACTTTGAACGATTGTGTGCATCGCAAATGATTCTTCTGCTTTATGCGCATGGGATGAGTTTGCTAATTCAAATTTTGGTGGAAATTTCCCCGGGTACGTCATTGCATAATTTAACATCGCTTGCTAATTTGGGCACACAAAAGAGCGTACAGCAGACAGACCACACTTACTGAATCGAGCAATTTTAGTAATTACACAGAGCCAGTTGACCTAAACATTGCTCTAACAAAAGACCAGCATTAAAAACAAAGCCTAAGTACGCATAATTAAAAATCCGCCGCCGCGCCGGCCTATGCATCGCCGGTGTGAGATGAGACGTCGATGAATTGTCCTGGCGACATGCCGCCATTGGTGGACTTCGCGTCCCCCTGCTGAAGTCGACCGCGTCCTCGTCCTCGGCGCCGCCCTCAAGGTTGTAGTACTCATAGTAGTGGTTGCGCCAGAACTCGCGTTGGTACTCCACCGCCGATACCTCGACGGAAGACTCTTCTCTACCTCGACCTCGGCCACGCGCAACTCCTCCTCCCGGCGCTCCTCGATCTCCACCGCCTCCTGCATCTCTAGCTCCCGCTCGGCGACCTCATGAGGAAGCAGGTGCTCCATGGCCACCGCCGCCTTTTCAGACGTGGGTTGCATGCTGGAGTCCGAGGTGGCCTGGAATATCTTGGCGTGTGCATCCTCGATCTTGGCATGGATGGCCTTGACCCGGGCCAGGGCCACATCAGCGGTACAGATGGCAGCTCGAGCACTCTCGACGTTGGCAGCCGCCGTCGCAGCAGCTGCTGCAGCCATCTCGGCTGCTGCAGCTGCCCTGTCGGCTGCCGCAGACGCCCTCTCGGTGGAAGCGGCCGCGCTCAATGCGGATGCGGCAGCACTCTTGGCGTAGGCGGCCGTGCTCTCGGCGCAGGTGGCGGCGCTCGGGGGGGGGGGGACGCGGCCATCGTACGGGCCTTCACGAAGCGTTTCTACGGCGTCATCTTTGCAAGAAGGGAGTGCGGGAATGGGGATCGGGATTCGTGGATTCAGGGGTTGCCGACACTAGAGCAGACGAGCCGGCGAAGCTTAAGGAGGGAGACTTAAATAGACCCAGATATTTTCATCGCAAACGGTTCCTAGAAAACAATTGTGTGTGATGTTGTAGATATTTTTTATTAGCTGTGAAAGACTAATTTGGAATAAAGTGCCAACGGATGGTGTTTTAAATGAACGAGAAATTTTGTAGTACTAATACAACTGTCATGTCAAATTTTGGAAAACTTCAGGGGTCATTTGACCTTCTAAGACATTTAAGTGATTTTCTAGCCATTTAATGAACGTAATTGAAATTTGAACTACATGTACATACAACAGCTAACCATAACGGTTTGAAAACTCATATTTTTGTCTACTTGTGTGCGATTTAATTCCATGTGCAGTAAATTGGAAGGAATTTTCAAACATATTGGTCTAACGGCTATGACACAATTAAGCATGGAGTGACATGACATTTTAATTCCAAAAAATAAAAAAAAATCAGAAACACATGAAACCTTGGTTGATGTAATGTCATGCCACCAAAATGATGTGGTAAAAAAATTAGCATGTTTGACCAAAGTTTGGACACACACCCCTCACAAACCGGAGCAACTCACTAGAAGGCTCGTGGTTCCGAAAGGGAACAATGCATGTTTGATGACGAACGGGAGATAGCTTCCTCTTACGGCCTTCAAATTTTTTCCTACGTCTAACATGCACTACTACAACTGTAATGTGAAAATTTTGAAAATTCTAGGGATCATTTGACCTTTTAAAGACATTTAAGTGATTTTCTAGCCATTTAATGACCGTAATTCAAATTTGAACTACATCTACATGCAACGCGTAACCAAAACGGTTTGAAAAATCATATGTGTGTACTTGTGTGTGAGTTAATTCCATGTGCAGTAAACCAGAAGGAATTTTCAAACATATTTGTATCACGACATGGACACATATGCATGAATACGTATACATGGAGTGGCATGGCATTTTTCCAAAAAAATCAGAAACACATGAAACCTTGTTTGATGTAATGTCATGCCACCAAGATGATGTCGTAAAGGAATTGGCATGTTTGACGAAAGTTTGGACACACACCCCTCACAAACCGGAGCAACTCGCTAGAAGGTTCGTGGTTTCGAGATGGAACAGTGCATGTTTGTGTAACATCCCAATTTTCCTAAATTAGGATGTTATTAGATCATTCATATGCATATCATATTTTTATTGCATTATTTGCTTTTTCAGAATATTCAAATCATTATGCAACAAAAGGCAATTTATTTGGAGTGGAGATAATGTGACTTCTCCCCTGTTTAAAAATGTTCATAATGTGCAGAATATTATTTCCAGTTCATCTAATATGTTCAGGTAATTTTTGCAATCTTCAAAATATTTTAATTGTGTGTTATTTTATTGTTTGTGTGGCCTTTTGCATCAAAATGAATTTCCAAAATTGCATTAGAATTGGAACTAGTGTTCCTGTAGTTTATAGCTATAGGGTTATTTTTACTGTGTGTCTAGGTACTTTTATTTAGAATTTATACTGTGTATTTTATTTTATTTATTTTGTTCTGCTGCTGTAGTTTTTGTTTAAAAAAAAAGAAACACCAGCCGGCCAGCCAGCTAGCCAGCGGCCCAGCTGGCTAGCCAGCCAGCCAGCCAACGCCGCGGTCCAGCTCCCGCCGCCGCAGCCCACTTCCCGCGAAGCGGTACGCCGCAGCGTCGCTCGCACCCGACCCGCGCCCGATCCACCTCGCCTCCAGCCACTGACCATGGGCCCCGCGCCGCTTTCTGCTTCCCCGAGCCGGACGGGCCGCCGCACGCACGCCGAGGCCGACCCAGATCGATCCGGCGCCTGGTCGATCCCGTGCGAGCCAGGGACATCACGCGCGAGCCCAGGACCCCGAAGAACCCTACCGCAGCCCTTCTCCGTCCTTTCCTCGTCCGCACGAGCAGCTAGGGCGAAACGCATCTCGCGGTGGAGCTCGAGCCGCCGCCGTATTCGCCGGTCGTTTCGGCTGCCGTAAGGACACCACCGGCCACACCGTTCACTCCCCTCGACCCTCCGCTCAACGCCGCACCTTGCTGACATATTTTTGTCACCGGAATCGCAGCGGAGTGAGCCGCCCGAGTGAACCCGACGCCGCCGGAGCAGCGGCTGTTCACGTTGTCACCGTCGCCCGCAGAGCATGCCCCGTCGTCGTTTGACCTCACCACTGCGTCCGCAACTCGAAGCCGCCTCCGCCCGTAACCTCACCTTCGCCGGAGACCCGCCGGAGAGCCGCCGCCACCTACGCCCGAAGCCGCCACCGTTTTCTCTGCTTTGCTGGTGAGCACGCGCGCATGCAAATTTTCCAGCCAATCACACGTTGACACTTGGCACCGCTACAGTAAATGCCACAGTAACCACTACAGTGTTTCCAGAACAGAGTTTTCTTTTGTTTTATTTTCAGATTTTCACCAAAACTTCAACTAGCTATATCTTTTAACCTATATGTCCAAATTAGGTGATTCTTTTTCCTATGATCTCACAAAAATCAGCACATTATCACAGTAACAACTTTGCACATGTTTGCACTGTTCAAATTTGAATTCGTTTGAATTTGAATTAAATCTTCCGGAGGCCATAACTTTTAAATCGTTTATCGGAATCGAGTGATTCTTTTTGCATTGTGACCGTGGTGCAATTTAGGTGCTGTTAAGCTTCTGTTGTCGAGTTTTAAAAATGGTTTTCTTGCAGTTGGTTTTGTTTTGGTTCTATTCGTGTTCCGGTGATTGATTTGTTGAATTGTGTGAAACGTGTAGATTGTCCGGAGCGTGACGCGAGCTATTGTCAGGAGTGTGACTTTTTGAACCAGAACCAAGGCAAGTTACATGT
Source organism: Aegilops tauschii subsp. strangulata (assembly GCF_002575655.3). Lineage (NCBI taxonomy): Eukaryota > Viridiplantae > Streptophyta > Magnoliopsida > Poales > Poaceae > Aegilops > Aegilops tauschii. The sequence goes on from NC_053037.3 coordinate 397,758,709, forward strand.
TGATCATCCTTTACCTATTGTTTTCTATGCATGTAGTTATATCACACTATGAATATATGCATGTATAGGAGTATTATATATGTTGGCTATGCAGATTGTTTTATTTTATATATTCTGGATCATACGTTGTAATAAATGATGCACTTGCTATTCTGGTATTCATCTATACTGTGTGTGCTAGCGAGTTCGATCTAGGGACTATCACGGTAAGCACAGAGACTCAAATCCTTCGAGGTTTGGTCGTTACAGTTTGATGACGAACGGGAGATAGCTTCCTCTTACGGCCTTCAAATTTTTTCTACATCTAACGTGCACTACTACAACTGTAATGTGAAATTTTGGAAAAATTCTAGGGGTCATTTGACCTTTTAAAGACATTTAAGTAATTTTCTAACCATTTAATGACCATAATTCAAATTTGAACTACATCTACATGCAACGCCTAACCAAAACGGTTTGAAAAATCATATATGTGTACTTGTGTGCGAGTTAATTCCATGTGCAGTAAATTAGAAGGAATTTTTAAACATATTGGTCTGACGACATGGACACATGCATACGTATGGATGGAGTGACATGGCATTTTAATTCAAAAAATAGAAAAATGATCAGAAACACATGTGCCTTGGTTGATGTAATGTCATGCCACCAAGATGATGTGGTAAAAAAATTGGCATGTTTGGCGAACGTTTGGACACACACCCCTCACAAACTGGAGCAACTCTCTAGAAGGTTCGTGGTTCCGAGAGGGAGCAATGCATATTTGATGACGAACGGGAGATAGCTTCCTCTTACGGCCTTCAAAATTTTCCTACGTTTAACGTGCACTAATGCAACTGTCATGTGAAAATTTGGTAAATTTTAGGGGTCATTTGACCTTTTCAAGACATTTAAATGATTTTCTAACCATTTAATGACCGTAATTCAAATTTGAACTACATCTACATGCAACGCCTAACCATAACGGTTTGAAAAATAATATTTTTGTGTACTTGTGTGTGAGTTAATTCCATGTGCAGTAAATTAGAAGGAATTTTCAAACATATTGGTGTCAAGGCATGGGCACATGCATGGAGTGCGTGCCATGGCATTTTAATTCCAAAAAATTAAAAAATAATCAGAAGAACATGAAACCTTGCTTGATTTAATGTCATGCCACCAAGATGATGTGGTAAAGAAATTGGCATGTTTTACGAAAGTTTGAACACACACCCCTCACAAACCGGAGCAACTCGCTAGAAGGTTCGTGGTTTCGAGAGGGAACAATGCATGCTTGATGACGAACGGGAGATAGCTTCCTCTTACGGCCTTGAATTGTTTTCTACGCCTAACGTGCACTACTACAACTGTAATGTGAAATTATGGAAAATTCTAGGGATCATTTGACCTTTCAAATACATTTAAGTGATTTTCTAACCATTTAATGACCGTAATTCAAATTTGAACTACATCTACATGCAACGCCTAACCAAAACGGTTTGAAAAATCATATCTGTGTACTTGTGTGCGAGTTAATTCCATGTGCAGTAAATTAGAAGGAATTTTCAAACATATTGGTCCCACGACATGGACACATGCATACGTATGCATGGAGTGACATGGCATTTTGATTCAAAAAAATAGAAAAATGATCAGAAACACATGAAACCAGGTTGATGTAATGTCATGCCACCAAGATGATGTGGTAAAGAAATTGGCATGTTTGACGAACGTTTGGACACATGCCCCTCACAAACCGGAGCAACTCCCTAGAAGGTTCGTGGTTCCGAGAGGGAACAATGCATGTTTGATGACGAACGGGAGATAGCTTCCTCTTACGGCCTTCAAATTTTTTCCTACGTTTAACGTGCAACTGTCATGTGAAAATTTGGTAAATTTCAGGGGTCATTTGACCTTCTAAAGACATTTAAGTGATTTTCTAACCATTTAATGACCGTAGTTCAAATTTGAACTACATCTACATGCAACGCCTAACCAAAACGGTTTGAAAAATCATATTTTTGTGTACTTGTGTGTGAGTTAATTCCTTGTGCAGTAAATTCGAAGGAGTTTTCAAAAATATTGGTGTCAAGGCATGGGCACATGCATGAAGTGCATGCCATGGCATTTTAATTCCAAAAAATTAAAAAATGATCAGAAAAACATGAAACGTTGCTTGATTTAATGTCACGCCACTAAGATGATGTGGTAAAAAAATTGGCCTGTTTGACGAAAGTTTGGACACACACCCCTCACAAACCGGAGTAACTCACTAGAAGGTTCATGGTTCCGAGATGGAACAATGCATGTTTGCTGACGGACGGGAGATAGCTTCCTCTTACGGCCTTCAAATGTTGTCCTACGTTTAACGTGCACTAATACAACTGTCATGTGAAAATTTGGAAATTTTCAGGGGTCATTTGACCTTTTAAAGACATTTAAGTGATTTTCTAACCATTTAATGACCGTAATTCAAATTTGAACTACATCTACATGCAACGCCTAACCAAAACGGTTTGAAAAATCATATTTTTGTGTACTTGTGTGCGAGTTAAAAAATCATCAGACGATGTAAATATTTGGTGTTCAAAAAAGTAACTGTAAAGATCTGGCAAGACAACCGGCCCCCACACGATTGGCACTCAATCTCGCGGCTCGAGGTTTGGTAGGTGATTGGCGGGGATCATTAATCAGACACGGTTCTGTATTGGAAACCGTCAGCTATTATGTTCACACACAGATTTGTTGCGGGAATTGTGTGTAATTCAAACTATAGTACTCGTAAATTCCGGCGACCGGTGTGTGTACTGTCCCCGTCGATCTAGATTCCGACCGCCAATAAATACTACCTTGCTCACGTCATCCCGCCTGCATTCTCATCTACATCCTCCCCTCGCTCGCCCTCTCTCTCTCTCTCTCTCAAATCTCTGCCATGGCGCAGCCGGTCTGCCCACGCGCCGACGAGGAGTCGCCGCCCCCGAGGACGCTCACTCGATTAGCAGCGACAAGGACCCCTACGTGCTGCCTGACGAGGTTGCATCGGACCCCCCAACTTTGTATTGGTTTTGGGGCCAGTACAATCTTTGTCTGTGGAAGTCACTGCCGCCGGCTGAGAAAGCCAGGCAAGTGGCGTTCAAGAAGGATATGACGGAGGAGGAAGCCAGGTACCAGGCGGCCTGTGAAGCCCGTGATGCCGCCTGGAAAAAGGAGGTGGCGGAGCTTTGGGGGCGGGCGCGTCGTCGTGCCGAGGAGGTGTACGAAGACGGGTACTTCGTGAGGAAGGTCATGGGCGCTAGGCGCCTCGTCGCTGCGTGGAGGTGGGCCGATAAGCTCCAGCGTGCCACCGACGAGGAGCTCCGGTGGGCGCCCAACGAAATGGCAAGATCGGCCGCGCGCATCCGCCAGCAAGAGGCAGATCGGTACGTCAAGCGCTGCGAGGCGGAGGAGTCAGAGTACTGCCTCTGCACTGGGAAGACACCGCACACCAGGGAGCTGCTGGCAAGGGGTTGCCGGAATACTGGCCCCAGGAGGGATTATTAGTTTTAGTATTGTTCGTTTTCAATTTTATGCATTGTACCTAGTAGTTAAGTATCATCACATATATGTGATGATATTATTTATATTTATATACATATATATATATATATATTCTGTGATGATCTAATGAACAATTAATATATATATATATTATGAATTCCATTTTGTATCTGTTTTTGTATACTAATTTGAATCTAGCTGTCATCATCCACATATACAGAATGGAAAGTGTATATACACACATTGAAACAGAACATATAATAATGGAAAATAGAGTACACACATTAAAATAGAGCAATACTATGATTGCTGTGAATACATAGCTATCCACGTTGAAACGACTTTCCAAAATAAAACGCGTCCATGAGACCATGACCAGCAGCCCTTGCCTAGGGTAGCTCTTGGCTCTGCCTGAACTCGTGCACGCGTTCGTCCAAGTGGTCGACACGCTCGCGGTACATCTGGAGCGCGTCTCGAGCTCCAAGTTGGCTATTTCATCGGAGATCACCAGCTCGAAGGATGCGACGGCCATGTTCCTCTACTGCGCCCAGGTGGACACCTGAGCCAAGGAGGCGGTCGAGCCTACGGACCAACGCGTTGGCATCCAGCGGGCCGCGGACAAGGCGAACGGCAGGACCCATGCGAACGGCGCGGCGGGCGTCCGGTGAAAGTACGGCGTGATACGTCTCCAACGTATCTATAATTTTTTTATTGTTCCATGCTATTATATTATCTGTTTTGGATTTTTAATGGGCTTTATTATGCACTTTTATATTATTTTTGGGATTAACCTATTAACCAAAGGCCCAGTGCAAATTGCTGTTTTTTTGCCTATTTCAGTGTTTCGCAGAAAAGGAACATCAAACGGAACCCAAACGGAATGAAACCTTCACAAGGATCGTTTTTGGAACAAACGCAACCAGGAGACTTGGAGTGGACTGTGACGCCCGGATAGTTAAGCTACAGTAATTCCCTGCTAATGATGGAAAGTCACCACGATTACTATTGGTAAACTCGCGATAATTCAAATCATGTTTGAATTCAAATTTGAAGTCAAGTCAGACAACAAAAGTCTTCAAATATTAAAACCAAAATGTTCTAGATGTGACAAATGATCCCTTGGTAATATTGGTGGAGAATCCACATCTTTATTAGATATTTTAATGCTCAAAAATAAATAAATAGTAGCATAAGCGATTAAGTAAATGCCTTTTATTAACTATAAATACTAAACTATTTTATTCGGGTTTAAACTTTTTGTGGCAGTGAGGGATATTGCTTAGTGATTTTGGACCAGCCACACATTTTTCAAAAAAATGGTTTAGTGCTAAAAGTAAATATAAAACACAAAAGAAAGAAAACAAAAGAGAAAAGAATAGAAAAGGATTTCAAAGTAAAGAAAAAGGCCCCCCAGCTTTCTCCCTGGGCCTTAGCCACAAGGCCGGCCCACTTACTGTCGTCCCCCTCCTCTGTTCATCAGGGGGGATCGTGGCAACGCATCCACGGCGCCATGGCCGGCCGTGGACACGCGCCGGGCATCCATGCCCCCCCGCCTACTAGTTCCCCCGGACGCCCCTCTCTCCCTCCCCGAAACCCTAGCACCCAGATCCCATACCCCCTCTCGCTTTGCTCTCTCTCTCGCGCAAGGCTGAGCGCTTCCAGCGTCGTCACCCCATCGATCCCGTAGCCACCAAGCTCTCCGGCGCTTGAGGCCGTGTCCAGCTGCTGCGACGTCGTTGGCTATGTCAACTACATGGACGGGGTCAACCTTGGAGCCCCTGCATCATGCCATGTGACATCGTCTTCTTCCTCGGCCCCAACGAACTTCGTCATCGATTCTGGCAATGTCGAGCCCTCCCCGAGCCCACCTTGCTCATCTATAGGCTCACTGTGAGCCCCTCTTCCTTTCCCCTCTGCTTCCCCCTCGGATTCATGCCGTATCACCGGCGTCCGCGAGCACCGAACTCCACCGTTCGCCATGGCCGACGGGGGTCGAGCACCCCGTGCTCCTGTGCCCGAACCAGTGTTCCCAGTGTGCTCCTGGCACTGCCAGGAGGCCGACGAGCCCAACCGCTCGTCGTGTCGCGCCCTCTAGCCCCAGATCCACCACCGCCGTCGCTCCGGCCGCCGCCTCGCTCATCCCCTGCACCTCGCCTCACGCATCCGCGCACGCCCTCACTGCCCCCTGCTGGCCGGCTGTGCCCCGCGCCGCGCTGCCCACTCGCCGGCCCCTGCCCGCATTCACGCCCTGACCGCATTTGCCGTCGCGCGCCCGCTACGCCCGCATGCCCCGCGCTCGTCTGCTGCTCTGTACTGCTGTTGTTGTGCGATGCTATTGCCTGCTTGCTGCTGCTCCTGTCGCTTGCGCTGCCTGCTGCTCTAGCTACTGCCACCTAGCACCACCGTTGGCTAGCGCCGCCGCTTGTTGCTGCCACTGCTGCGCTACCGCTGCCTGCTGGCCATGGCCTCCGTGGCCGTGTGCCCGTGTGTGCACACCAGCCATGGCCGAGCTCCCGTGCGAGTGTGTACGTGCTGTGTGTTTGGTGTGTGCACTGTAGCGCGTGCTAGCTTTTGCAAATCTACACTGGATGCCAATATGTACAGCAGCAAAACAACAAAAAAACCTTTTTTAACATGGGTAAAAATTATACGAATATGTAGTACACTTGTCAAGGTTCAAAACATTACATTAGACCAAATTCAAAAGGTGTGAGGTTTAAATGCTATGACAATGGCAAAAGTCTAAGTTCTGTTAAGTGAAAGACTGAAAACAACTTTATTTTCATGGCTATTTTAGAGCTGTTGATGATCAAGCAAATGAACTCCAATATAGCTAAAAGTGATACTAACATGTAGATCGCAGAAAATTGCTCACAATTGATATAAGGCACCAAATCATAGGAGGTACAGATCAATAGCAATAGCCTCCGGAAAACGGCTAAGTGCTGTTTAAAACTGAGGTCTTCTCAGACTTACCAGAATTTCAGAGATTTTCAGAAAACTTCGGAAATTCATAGGAATTCAACCGTAGCCCGGATCGAAAAACTTTCTACATGAAAGTTGCTCAGAACGACGAGACGAATCCGGATACATAGCCCGTTCGTCCGCCACACATCCCTAGCATAGCAAACACGCAACTTTCCCCCTCTGGTTCATCTGTCCGAAAACGCGAAACACCAGGGATACTTTCCCGGATGTTTCCCCCCTTCGTCGATATCACCTCCTACCGCGTTAGGGCATACCTAGCACCGTGTATTGCCTCGTTATGTTTTGTGATACTTTGTTTGCTCCGTATTTACTGTTTCTTCCCCCTCTTCTCTCCGGTAGACTACGAGACCGACACCGCTGCTGGTGCCCCGACCGACTACGCTGTTGACGACCCCTCCTTCTTGCCAAAGCAACCAGGCAAGCCCCCCCTTGATCACCAGATATCGCCTATTCTTCTCTATACTCTTGCATTAGAGTAGTGTAGCATGTTACTGTTGGGGAACGTAGCAGAAATTCAAAATTTTCCTACGTGTCACCAAGATCAATCTAGGAGATGCTAGCAACGAGAGGGGAGGAGTGCATCTACATACCCTTGTAGATCGCGAGCGGAAGCGTTCAAGAGAACGGGGTTGATGGAGTCGTACTCGTCGTGATCCAAATCACCGATGATCCTAGCGCCGAACGGACGTCACCTCCGCGTTCAACACACGTACGGAGCGGGGACGTCTCCTCCTTCTTGATCCAGCAAGGGGGGAGGAGAAGTTGATGGAGATCCAGCAGCACGACGGCATGGTGGTGGAAGTAGCGGGATCCCGGCAGGGCTTCGCCAAGCGCAAGCGGGGAGGAAGAGGTGTCACGGGAGGGAGGGAGGCGCCAGGGCTTGGGGTGCTGCTTCCATGCGCCTCCCCACTATATATAGGGGTGGAGGGGGCTGGTTTCTTGCCCTCCAAGTCCATTGGGGCGTTGGCAAAGGTGGGGGAAAGAAATCCCATCATTTCCCTTCCCCGCCGATTGTTATCCCCTTTTTTTAGGGATCTTGATCTTATCCCTTCGGGATATGATCTTATTCCTTCTAAGGTGGGATCTTGGTGCGCCTTGACCAGGGGTGTGGGGCCTTGCCCCCATTACCCACGTTCATGTGGGTCCCCCCATGCAGGTGGGCCCCACTTCGGAACCTTCTAGAACCTTCCCGGTACAATACCGAAAAATCCCGAACATTTTCCGGTGGCCAAAATAGGACTTCCCATATATAAATCTTTACCTCCGGACCATTTCGGAACTCCTCGTGATGTCCGGGATCTCATCCGGGACTCCGAACGACTTTTGGATTTCCGCATACTAATATCTCTACAACCCTAGCGTCACCGAACCTTAAGTGTGTAGACCCTACGGGTTCGGGAGACATGCAGACATGACCGAGACGACTCTCCGGTCAATAACCAACAGCGGGATCTGGATACCCATGTTGGCTCCCACATGTTCCACGATGATCTCATCGGATGAACCACGATGTCGAGGATTCAATCAATCCCGTATACAATTCCCTTTGTCAATCGGTACGTTACTTGCCAGAGATTCGATCGTCGGTATCCCAATACCTTGTTCAATCTCGTTACCGGCAAGTCACTTTACTCGTACCGTAATGCATGATCCCATGACCAAACACTTGGTCACATTGAGATCATTATGATGATGCATTACTGAGTGGGCCTAGAGATACCTCTCCGTCATACGGAGTGACAAATCCCAGTCTCGATTCGTGCCAACCCAACAGACACTTTCGGAGATACCTGTAGTGCACCTTTTTAGCCACCCAGTTACGTTGTGACGTTTGGTACACTAAAAGCATTCCTACGGTATCCGGGAGTTGCACAATCTCATGGTCTAAGGAAATGATACTTGACATTAGACAATTATCATGAACAAGGAAATACAATAATAACCATTTTATTATTGCCTCTAGGGCATATTTCCAACAGTCTCCCACTTGCGCTAGAGTCAATAATCTAGTTCACATCGCCATGTGATTAATACTCAAAGTTCACTAGAGTCAATAATCTAGTCCACATCACCATGTGATTAACACTCAATGAGTTCTAGGGTTTGATCATGTTATGCTTACGAGAGAGGTTTTAGTCAACGGGTCTGCAACATTCAGATCCGTGTGTGCTTTACAAATCTCTATGTCATCTTGTAGATGTAGCTACCACGCGCTACTTGAAGCTATTCCAAATAACTGCTCTACTATATGAATCCGGTTTACTACTCAGAGTCATCCGGATTAGTGTCAAAGTTTGCATCGACGTAACCCTTTACGACGAACTGTTTTACCACCTCCATAATCGAGAAAATTCCTTAGTCCACTAGATACTAAGGATAAGTTCGACCGCTGTCATGTGATCCATTCCCGGATCACTATTGTACCCCTTGACTAACTCATGGCAAGGCACACTTCAGGTGCGGTACACAGCATAGCATACTGTAGAGCCTACGTCTAAAGCATAGGGGACGACCTTCGTCCTTTCTCTCTCTTCTGCCGTGGTCAGGTCTTGAGTCTTACTCAATACTCACACCTTGTAACACAGCCAAGAACTCCTTCTTTGCTGATCTATTTTGAACTCCTTCAAAATCTTGTCACGGTATGTATTCATTTGAAAGTACTATTAAGCGTTTTTGATCTATCCTTATAGATCTTGATGCTCAATTTTCAAGTAGCTTAATCCAGGTTTTCCATTAAAAAATACTTTTCAAATAACCCTGGATGCTTTCCAGAAATTCTACATCATTTCTGATCAACAATATGTTAACAACATATACTCATCAAAAATTCTATAGTGCTCCCACTCACTTCTTTGGAAATACAAGTTTCTCATGAACCTTGTATAAACCAAAAATCTTTGATCATCTCATCAAAGCGTTCATTCCAACTCCGAGATGCTTACTCCAATCCTTAGAAGGATTGCTGGAGCTTTGCATACTTGTTAGCATCTTTCAGGATTGACAAAACCTTCTGGTTGTATCAAATACAACCTTTCCTCAAGAAAATCGTCGAGGAAACAATGTTTTGACATCCTATCTGCAAGATTTCATAAATAATGCAGTAACTGCTAATATAATTCTAACAGACTCTTAGCATCGCTACGAGTGAGAAAGTCTCATCGCAGTCAACTCCTTGAACTTGCCGGAAAACATCTTAACGACAAGTCGAGCTTTCTTAATGGTGACACTTACCATCATTGTCTGTCTTCCCTTTAAAATCCATCTGTACCCAACAGCCTTACGACCATCAAGTAGTTCTTTCAAAGTCTATACTTTGTTTTCATACATGGATCCTCTCAGATTTTATGGCCTCAAGCCATTCGTCAGAATCCGGGCCCACCATCGCTTCTCCATAGCTCGTAGGTTCATTATTGTCTAGCAACATGACTTCCAAGACAGGATTACGTACCACTCTGAAGTAGTACGCATCCTTGTCGTCCTATGAGGTTTGGTAGTGACTTGATCTGAAGTTTCATGATCACTATCATAAGCTTCCACTTCAATTGGTGTAGGTGCCACAGGAACAACTTCCTGTGCCCTGCTACACATTGGTTGAAGTGACGGTTCAATGACCTCATCAAGTCTCCACCATCCTCCCACTCAATTCTTTCGAGAGAAACTTTTCCTCGAGAAAGGACCCGTTTCTAGAAACAATCACTTTTGCTTCCAGATCTGAAATAGGAGGTATACCCAACTGTTTTGGGTATTCTACGAAGATGCATTTATCCGCTTTGGGTTCGAGCTTATCAGCCTGAAACTTTTTCACATAAGCGTCGCAGCCCCAAACTTTTAAGAGACGACAGCTTAGGTTTCTCTAAACCATAGTTCATACGGTGTCGTCTCAACGGAATTGCGTGGTGCCCTATTTAAAGTGAATGCGGTTGTCTCTAATGCCTAACCCATAAACGATAGTTGTAATTCGATAAGAGACATCATGGTATGCACCATATCCAATAGGGTGCAGTTATGATGTTCGGACACACCATCACAATATGGTGTTCCAGGCGGTATTAGTCGTGAAACAATTTCCACAATTTCTTAATTGTGTGCCAAACTCGTAACTCAGATACTCATCTCTATGATCATATCACAGACATTTTATCCTCTTGTCACGACGATCTTCAACTTCACTATGAAATTACTTGAACCTTTCAATAATTCAGACTTGTGTTTCATCAAGTAAATATTCTCAGCATCTACTCAAATCATCTGTGAAGTAAGAACATAACGATATCCACTGCGTGCCTCAGCACTCATTGGACTGCACACATCAAATGTATTACTTCCAACAAGTTGCTCTCTTGTTCCATCTTACTGAAAACGAGGCCTTTCAGTCATCTTGCCCATGTGGTATGATTTGCATATCTCAAGTGATTCAAAATCAAGTGAGTCCAAATGATCCATCTGTATGGACTTTCTTCATGCGTATATACTAATAGACATGGTTCGCATGTCTCAATCTTTTCAAAAACGAGTGAGTCCAAAGATCCATCAACATGGAGCTTCTTCATGCGTTTTATACCAATATGACTCAAGTGGCAGTGCCACAAGTATGTGGTACTATCATTACTATCTTATATCTTTTGGCATGAACATGTGTATCACTACGATCGAGATTCAATAAACCATTCATTTTAGGTGCAAGACCATTGAAGGTATTATTCAAATAGACAGAGTAACCATTATTCTCCTTTAATGAATAACCGTATTGCGATAAACATAATCCAATCATGTCTATGCTTAACGCAAACACCAAATAACAATTATTGAGGTTTAACCCCAATCTCGATGGTAGAGGGAGCATGCGATGCTTGATCACATCAACCTTGGAAACACATATCGTCATCTCACCTTTAGCTAGTCTCCGTTTATTCCGTAGCTTTTATTTCGAGTTACTAACACTTAGCAACCGAACCGGTATCTAATACCCTGGTGCTACTAGGAGTACTAGTAAAGTACACATTAATATAATGTATATCCAATATACTTCTGTCGACCTTGCCAGCCTTCTCATCTACGAAGTATCTAGGGTAGTTCTGCTTCAGTGACCGTTCCCCTCATTTCAGAAGCACTTAGTCTCGGGTTTGGGTTCAACCTTGGGTTTCTTCACTAGAGCAGCAACTGATTTGCTGTTTCATGAAGTATCCCTTCTTGCCCTTGCCCTTCTAGAAACTAGTGGTTTTACTAACCATCAACAATTGATGTTCCTACTTGATTTCTACTTTCGCAGTGTCAAACATCGCGAGTTGCTCAAGGATCATCATGTCTATCCCTGATATGTTATAGTTCACCACGAAGCTCTAATAGCTTGGTGGCAGTGACTATGGAGAACCATCACTATCTCATCTGGAAGATTAACTCCCACTCGATTCAAGTGATTGTAGTACCCAGACAATCTGAGCACATGCTCAACGATTGAGCTTTTCTCCCTTAGTTTGCAGGCTTAAGAAACTTGTCAGAGGTCTCATACCTCTTGACGTGGGCACTAGTCTGAAATCCCAATTTCAGTCTTTGGAACATCTCTTTTGTTCTGCGACGTTTCAAAACCGTCTTTGGTGCCACAATTTTAAACCGTTCAACATTACGCACTGAACTATCACGTAGTCATCAAAACGTGTATGTCAGATGTTCACAACATCCACGAACGACGCTCGAGGTTCAGCACACTGAGCGGTGCATTAAGGACATAAGCCTTCTGTGCAGCAATGAGGACAATCCTCAGTTTACGGGCCCAGTCCGCATAATTGCTACTATCAACTTTCAACTAAATTTTCTCTAGGAACATATCTTAGTAGAACTAAAGTGTAAGCTACGACATTATTTGCAAAGACCTTTTGACTATGTTCATGATAATTAAGTTCATCTGATTATTTAATGAACTCCCACTTAGATAGACATCCCTCTAGTCATCTAAGTGATACATGATCCGAATCGACTAGGCCGTGTCCGATCATCACGTGAGACGGACTAGTCATCATCAGTGAACATCTCCATGTTGATCGTATCTACTATACGACTCATGTTCCACCTTTCGGTCTCTTGTGTTCCGAGGCCATGTCTGTACATGCTAGGCTCGTCAAGTCAACCTAAGTGTTTTTCTTGTGTTCCGAGGCCATGTCTGTACATGCAAGGCTCGTCAACACCCGTTGTATGCAAACGTTAGAATCTATCACACCCGATCATCACCTGGTGCTTCGAAACAACGAACCTTCGCAACAGTGCACAGTTAGGGGGAACACATCTCTTGAAATTTTAGTGAGGGATCATCTTATTTATGCTACCGTCGTTCTAAGCAAATAAGATGTAAACATGAAAAACATCACATGCAAATCATAAAGTGACATGATATGGCCAATATCATCTGGCGCCTTTGATCTCCATCTTCGAGGCGCGGCATGATCACCTTCGTCACCGGCATGACACCATGATCTCCATCGTCATGATCTCCATCATCGTGTCTTCATGAAGTTGTCTCGCCAACTATTACTTCTACTACTATGGCTAACGGTTAGCAATAAAGTAAAGTAATTACATGGCGTTTTCATTGACACGCAGGTCATACAATAAACTAAGACAACTCCTATGGCTCCAGCCGGTTGTCATACTCATCGACATGCAAGTCGTGATTCCTATTACAAGAACAAGATCAATCTCATACATCACATATATAATTCATCATATCCTTTTGGCCATATCACATCACATAGCATACCCTGCAAAATTAAGTTAGACGTCTTCTAATTGTTGTTGCATGTTTTACGTGGCTGCTATGGGTTTCTAGCAAGAATATTTCTTACCTACGCAAAATCCATAACGGTGATATGCCAATTGCTATTTACCCTTCATAAGGACCCTTTTCATCGAATCTGATCCAACTAAAGTGGGAGAGACAGACACCCGCTAGCCACCTTATGCAACTAGTGCATGTCAGTCAGTGGAACCTGTCTCACGTAAGAGTACGTGTAAGGTCGGTCCGGGCTGCTTCATCCCACAATGCCGCTGAAACAAGATAAGACTAGTAACGGCAAGCAAATTGAACAAATCATTGCCCACAACTACTTTGTGTTCTACTCGTGCATAGAATCTACGCATAGACCTGGCTCATGATGCCACTGTTGGGGAACGTAGCAGAAAATCAAAATTTTCCTACGTGTCACCAAGATCAATCTAGGAGATGCTAGCAACGAGAGGGGAGGAGTGCATCTACATACCCTTGTAGATCGCGAGCGGAAGCGTTCAAGAGAACGGGGTTGATGGAGTCGTACTCGTCGTGATCGAAATCACCGATGATCCTAGCGCCGAACGGACGGCACCTCCGCGTTCAACACACGTACGGAGCAGGGACGTCTCTTCCTTATTGATCCAGCAAGGGGGGAGGAGAAGTTGATGGAGATCCAGCAGCATGACGGCGTGGTGGTGGAAGTAGCGGGCTCCCGGCAGGCTTCGCCAAGCGCAAGCGGGGAGGAAGAGGTGTCACGGGAGGGAGGGAGGCGCCAGGGCTTGGGGTGCTGCTTCCATGCGCCTCCCCACTATATATAGGGGTGGAGGGGGCTGTTTTCTTGCCCTCCAAGTCCATTGGGGCGTTGGCAAAGGTGGGGGAAAGAAATCCCATCATTTCCCTTCCCCACCGATTGTTATCCCCCTTTTTTAGGGATCTTGATCTTATCCCTTCGGGATATGATCTTATTCCTTCTAAGGTGGGATCTTGGTGCGCCTTGACCAGGGGTGTGGGGCCTTGCCCCCACTACCCACGTTCATGTGGGTCCCCCCATGCAGGTGGGCCCCACTTCAGAACCTTCTAGAACCTTCCCGGTACAATACCGAAAAATCCCGAACATTTTCCGGTGGCCAAAATAGGACTTCCCATATATAAATCTTTACCTCCGGACCATTCCGGAACTCCTCGTGACGTCCGGATCTCATCCGGGACTCCGAACGACTTTCGGATTTCCGCATACTAATATCTCTACAACCCTAGCGTCACCGAACCTTAAGTGTGTAGACCCTACGGGTTCGGGAGACATGCAGACATGACCGAGACGACTCTCCGGTCAATAACCAACAGCGGGATATGGATACCCATGTTGGCTCCCACATGTTCCACGATGATCTCATTGGATGAACCACGATGTCGAGGATTCAATCAATCCCGTATACAATTCCCTTTGTCAATCGGTACGTTACTTGCCAGAGATTCGATCGTCGGTATCCCAGTACCTTGTTCAATCTCGTTACCGGCAAGTCACTTTACTCGTACCGTAATGCATGATCCCGTGACCAAACACTTGGTCACATTGAGCTCATTATGATGATGCATTACCGAGTGGGCCCAGAGATACCTCTCCATCATACGGAGTGACAAATCCCAGTCTCGATTCGTGCCAACCCAACAGACACTTTCGGAGATACCTGTAGTGCACCTTTATAGCCACCCAGTTACGTTGTGACGTTTGGTACACCCAAAGCATTCCTACGGTATCCGGGAGTTGCACAATCTCATGGTTTAAGGAAATGATACTTGACATTAGAAAAGCTCTAGCAAACGAACTACACGATCTTGTGCTATGCTTAGGATTGGGTCTTGTCCATCACATCATTCTCCTAATGATGTGATCCCGTTATCAATGACATCCAATGTCCATGGTCAGGAAACCATAACCATCTATTGATCAACGAGCTAGTCAACTAGAGGCTGACTAGGGACATGTTGTGGTCTATGTATTCACACATGTATTACGGTTTCTAGTTAATACAATTATAGCATGAACAACAGACAATTATCATGAACAAGGAAATACAATAATAACCATTTTATTATTGCCTCTAGGGCATATTTCCAACAGTTACTGCTTTCCGTTAATCCTATTCTGCTGCATAGCCTGTCTTTGCCACTACTGTTGTTACCTTTACCTGCAATCCTACATGCTTAGTATAGGATGCTAGTTTTCCATCAGTGGCCCTACATTCTTGTCCATCTGGTGTGCTATACTATCGGGCCGTGATCACTCAGGAGGTGATCACGGGTATATATTATATACTTTATACATGATACATGTGGTGACTAATGTCGGGTCGGCTCGTGGAGCACCCGCGAGTGATTCACGGATTGGGGGCTGAAAGGACCTTTGTCCCGACGGCCCTCTGGGTGGATCTTTGTGGCGGAGCGACAGGGCAGGTTGAGACCGCCTAGGTGAGAGGTGGGCCTGGCCCTGGTCGGTGTCCGTGGTTACATCAATTAACACGCTTAACGAGATCTTGGTATTTGATCTGAGTCTCGCCATTTGGTCTATACGCACTAACCAACTACGCGAGAACAGTTATGGGCACTCGACGTCGTGGTATCAGCCGAAGCCTTCGTGACGTCAGCGATAGAGCGGCGCGCCGGATTGGACTGGAACGCCTGCTAGGCTAGGTCTGCTTCCGGCCGCCCTCGCAACGTGCAGGTGTGCAATGGGCGATGGGCCCAGACCCCTGCGCCATAGGATTTAGACCGGCGTGCTGACCTCTCTGTTGTGCCTAGGTAGGGCTGCGACGTGTTGATCTTCCGCGGCCGGACATGACCCAGAAAAGTGTGTCCGGCCAAATGGGATCGAGCGTGTTGGGTTATGTGGTGCACCCCTGCAGGGAAGTTTATCTATTCGAATAGTCGTGTCCCTCGGTAAAAGGACGACCCAGAGTTGTACCTTGACCTTATGACAACTAGAACCGGATACTTAATAAAACACACCCTTCCAAGTGCCAGATATAACCCGGTGATCGCTCTCTAACAGGGCGACGAGGAGGGGATCACCGGGTAGGATGATGCTATGCGATGCTACTTGGTGAACTTACCATCTACTCTCTTTTACATGCTGCAAGATGGAGGTGGCCAGAAGCACAGTCTTTGACAGGATTAGCTATCCCCCTCTTATTCTGGCATTCTGCAGTTCAGTCCACCGATATGGCCCTTTACACATATACCCATGCATATGTAGTGTAGCTCATTGCTTGCGAGTACTTTGGATGAGTACTCACGGTTGCTTTTCTCCCTCTTTTCCCCCTTTCCTTTCTACCTGGTTGTCGCAACCAGATGCTGGAGCCCAGGAGCCAGACGCCACCGTCGACGACGACTCCTACTACACCGGAGGTGCCTACTACTACGTGCAGCCCGCCGACGACGACCAGGAGAAGTTAGGCGGATCCCAGGCAGGAGGCCTGCGCCTCTTTCGATCTGTATCCCAGTTTGTGCTAGCCTTCTTAAGGCAAATTTGTTTAACTTATGTCTGTACTCAGATATTGTTGCTTCCGCTGACTCGTCTATGATCGAGCACTTGTATTCAAGCCCTCGAGGCCCCTGGCTTGTATTATGATGCTTGTATGACTTAATTATGTTTTAGAGTTGTGTTGTGATATCTTCCCGTGAGTCCCTGATCTTGATCGTACACGTTTGCGTGCATGATTAGTGTACGGTCAAATCGGGGGCGTCACATGGACGTCAAGGAAGCAACGAGGCGGCCACGAGGCAGGGAGGCGCGCTCCCACCCTCATGGGCCCCTCATAGCTCCACCGACCTACTTCTTTCACCTGTATATACTCTTATACCCCTAAAACATCGAGGAGAGAAACGAAACACTTTTTACACCGTTGCAACCTTCTGTACCCGTGAGATCCCATCTTGGGGCCTTTTCCGCGCTCTGCCGGAGGGGGAATCGATCACGGAGGGCTTCTACATCAACACCATAGCCTCTCCGATGTGTGAGTAGTTTACCACAGACCTTCGAGTCCATAGTTATTAGCTAGATGGCTTCTTCTCTCTCTTTGGATCTCAATACAAAGTTCTTCTTGATTCTCTTGGAGATCTATTCGATGTAATACTTTTTGCGGTGTGTTTGTCGAGATCCGATAAATTGTGGGTTTATGATCAAGATTATCTATGAACAATATTTGATTCTTCTCTGAATTCTTATATGCATGATTTGATATCTTTGCAAGTCTCTTCGAATTATCAGTTTGGTTTGGCCTACTAGATTGATCTTTCTTGCAATGGGAGAAGTGCTTAGCTTTGGATTCAATCTTGCGCTGTCCTTTCCCAGTGACAACAGGGGCAACAAGGCACGTATTGTATTGTTGCCATCGAGGATAAAAAGATGGGGTTTATATCAAATTGCTTGAGTTTATCCCTCTACATCATGTCATCTTACCTAATGCGTTACTCTGTTCTTATGAACTTAATACTCTAGATGCATGCTGGATAGCGGTAGATGTGTGGAGTAATAGTAGTAGATGCAGAATCGTTTCGGTCTACTTGACACGGACGTGATGCCTATGTTCATGATCATGCCTAGATATTCTCATAACTATGCTCTTTTCTATCAATTGCTCGACAGTAATTTGTTCACCCACCGTAGAATTTGCTATCTTGAGAGAAGCCACTAGTGAAACCTATGGCCCCCGGGTCTATTTTCCATCATATTAATCTCCCGCCAACGTGTTATTTCTGTCGCTGTTTATTTTGCAATCTTTACTTTTCAATCTATACAACAAAAATACCAAAAATATTTATCTTATTATCTTTATCAGATCTCACTTTTGCAAGTGGCCGTGAACGGATTGACAACCCCATTATCGCGTTGGTTGCAAGGTACTTGATTGTTTGTGCACGTACTAGGGATTTGCGTGTAGTCTCCTACTGGATTGATACCTTGGTTCTCAAAAACTGATGGAAATACTTACGCTACTTTGCTGCATCACCCTTTCATCTTCAAGGGAAAACCAATGTATGCTCAAGAGGTAGCAAGAAAGATTTCTGCGCCGCTGCCGGGGAGATCTACGCACAAGTCAAGACATACCAAGTACGCATCACAAACTCTTCTCCCTCGCATTACATTATTTGCCATTTGCCTCTCGTTTTCCTCTCCCCCACTTCACCCTTGCCGTTTTATTCGCCCTTTTTCATTCGCTTCCTTTTGCTTATCGTTTGTGTGTTTGCTTTTTGTGCGTTTCGTTACCTTCATGTCTGAAACTGGGGAGGTTATCATTGGTAAGGATAATAGTAATAACATGGAAAACTTTGATGCTTTTGATGATCCTCATGAAGAACCTACTATTTTACACACTAAAAAGTATCGGATTGGTAGTGGTAATATCATTGGGAAAGGAGTTATTCAAGATTTCTTTACTTGTGTCGGCGCCCTCCCACTATTTGTGGGTCTATTCTTCATAGAACTAGTAGTCTTGTGGATGCTATATCTTTGCTCGTAGTTGAACTTGAAAGACAGTTTATTCATATGCATCCTTGCGTAGAAAGGATTTTCCTAAAATTTTCCAACATCGAGCATTCTTCTGTTAAGCGTGCAGCTACTATGTTTTTGGCACATGAGTTCAGATTTATAATGAAAGAGGCCAATGAAATTTTTGCGCATTATAGGGTGGACGCTGGTCGTCCTCCCATAGAAGCTATCCTTTTTAATCAAGAAGACATAATGCGTTTACGATATTTAGATCATGTTGCTTCCAGTGAAAACCTTAGAAAGAAGGTTCCTACCGATGTTCTAGTTGATAGAATCTCTAAACTTGATGATGATTTTGCTATTAACAATGGGTTAAGTTTTTCTCTTGAACAAAGGCTCATGACTTTTTGCCAAAAGAATGCTTATAATGATGAATTAGTTGTGCAATATAAGGGGCCAAAGGAGGAACCCATACCTCCCGAGCTTGATCTTGGGGACTTTTGTCCCATTAAATTTAGCCCTTTTGATTACTTTTGCTTGCCACAAAGAAAACTTGCTGCTGAACGTAGGGAATATGAGATGAGTTTTCTGTTGGAGATCGTTGCAGAAATTAAAAAAATTCTACGCATCACCAAGAACAATCTATGGAGTCTTCTAGCAACGAGAGGGAAAAGAGTGCATCTACATACCCTTGTAGATCGCGAGCGGAAGCGTTCAACTGAACGGGGTTGATGGAATCGTACTCGTCGTGATCCAAATCACCGATGACCGAGCGCCGAACGGACGGCACCTCCGCGTTCAACACATGTACGGTTGGGGAAGACATCTCCTCCTTCTTGATCCAGCAAGGGGAGGGAGAGGTTGATGGAGATCCAGCAGCACGACGGCGTGGTGGTGGAAGCAGCGGGGATCTCGGCAGGGCTTCGCCAAGCTCAGCGAGAGGGAGAGGTGTCACGGGAGGGAGAGGGAGTGCCAGGAGCTTTGGGTGCTGCTCCCATGCGCCTCCCCACTATATATAGGGGTGGAGGGGGCTGGTTTCTTGCCCTCCAAGTCCATTGGGGCGTTGGGAAAGGTGGGGGAAAGAAATCCCATCATTTCCCTTCCCCACCGATTGTTATCCCCACTTTTTAGGGATCTTGATCTTATCCCTTCGGGATATGATCTTATTCCTTCTAAGGCGGGATCTTGGTGCGCCTTGACCAGGGGTGTGGGGCCTTGCCCCCACTACCCACGTTCATGTGGGTCCCCCCATGCAGGTGGGCACCACTTCGGAACCTTCTAGAACCTTCCCGGTACAATACCAAAAAATCCCGAACATTTTCCGGTGGCCAAAATAGGACTTTCAATATATAAATCTTTACCTCCGGACCATTCCGGAACTCCTCGTGACGTCCGGGATCTCATCCGGGACTCCGAACAACTTTCGGTTAACCGCATACTAATATCTCTACAACTCTAGTGTCACCGAACCTTAAGTGTGTAGACCCTACGGGTTCGGGAGACATGCAGACATGACCGAGACGACTCTCCGGTCAATAACCAACAGCGGGATCTGGATACCCATGTTGGCTCCCACATGTTCCACGATGATATCATCGGATGAACCACGATGTCGAGGATTCAATCAATCCCGTATACAATTCCCTTTGTCAATCGGTACGTTACTTGCCCGAGATTCGATCGTCGGTATCCCAATACCTTGTTCAATATCGTTACTGGCAAGTCACTTTACTCGTACCATAATGCATGATCCCATGACCAAACACTTGGTCACATTGAGCTCATTATGATGATGCATTACCGAGTGGGCCCAGAGATACCTCTCCGTCATACGGAGTGACAAATCCCAGTCTCGATTCGTGCCAACCCAACAGACACTTTCGGAGATACCCGTAGTGCACCTTTATAGCCACCCAGTTATGTTGTGACGTTTGGCACACCCAAAGCACTCCTATGGTATCCGGGAGTTGCACAATCTCATGGTCTAAGGAAATGATACTTGACATTTGGAAAAGCTCTAGCAAACGAACTACACGATCTTGTGCTATGCTTAGGATTGGGTCTTGTCCATCACATCATTCTCCTAATGATGTGATCCCGTTATCAATGACATCCAATGTCCATAGTCAGGAAACCATGACTATCTGTTGATCAATGAGCTAGTCAACTAGAGGCTCACTAGGGACATGTTGTGGTCTATGTATTCACACATGTATTACGATTTCCGGATAACACAATTATAGCATGAACAATAGACAATTATCATGAACAAGGAAATATAATAATAACCATTTTATTATTGCCTCTAGGGCATATTTCCAACAGTCTCCCACTTGCACTAGAGCCAATAATCTAGTTACATTGTGATGAATCGAACACCCATAGAGTTCTGGTGTTGATCATGTTTTTCTCTAGGGAGAGGTTTAGTCAACGGATCTGCTACATTCAGGTCCGTATGTACTTTACAAATATCTATGTCTCCATTTTGAACATTTTCATGAATGGAGTTGAAGCGATGCTTGATATGCCTGGTCTTCCTGTGAAACCTGGGCTCCTTGGCAAGGGCAATAGCTCCAGTGTTGTCACAGAAGAGAGTCATCGGGCCCGACGCATTGGGAATAACTCCTAAGTCAGTAATGAAATCCTTCACCCAGATTGCTTCTTGTGCTGCCTCTGAGGCCGCCATGTATTCCGCTTCACATGTAGATCCCGCCACAACGCTTTGCTTGCAACTGCACCAGCTTACTGCCCCACCATTCAAAATATACACGTATCCGGTTTGTGACTTAGAGTCATCCAGATCTTTGTCGAAACTAGCATCGACATAACCCTTTACGACGAGCTCTTCGTCACCTCCATAAACGAGAAACATATCCTTAGTCCTCTTCAGGTACTTCAGGATATTCTTGACCGCTGTCCAGTGTTCCATGCTGGGATTACTTTGGTACCTTCCTACCAAACTTACGGCAAGGTTTACATCAGGTCTGGTACACAGCATGGCATACATAATAGACCCTATGGCCGAGGCATAGGGGACGACACTCATCTTTTCTCTATCTTCTGCCCTGGTCGGGCATTGAGCCGTGCTCAATTGCACACCTTGCAATACAGGCAAGAACCCCTTCTTGGACTGATCCATATTGAACTTCTTCAATATCTTGTCAAGGTACGTACTTTGTGAAAGACCAATGAGGCGTCTTGATCTATCTCTATAGGTCTTGATGCCTAATATATAAGCAGCTTCTCCAAGGTCCTTCATTGAAAAACACTTGTTCAAGTAGGCCTTTATGCTTCCCAAGAATTCTATATCATTTCCCATCAACAGTATGTCATCCACATATATTATGAGAAATGCTACAGAGCTCCCACTCACTTTCTTGTAAACACAGGCTTCTCCATAAGTCTGTGTAAACCCAAACGCTTTGATCATCTCATCAAATCGAATGTTCCAACTCCGAGATGCTTGCACCAGCCCATAGATGGAGCGCTGGAGCTTGCATACCTTGTTAGCATTCTTAGGATCGACAAAATCTTCCGGCTGCATCATATAAAATTCTTCCTTAAGAAAGCCGTTAAGGAATGCCGTTTTGACGTCCATTTGCCATATCTCATAATCATAGTATGCGGCAATTGCTAACATGATTCGGACGGACTTCAGCTTCGCTACGGGTGAGAAAGTCTCATCGTAGTCAACCCCTTGAACTTGTCGATAACCCTTAGCGACAAGTCGAGCTTTATAGATGGTAACATTACCATCCGCGTCTGTCTTCTTCTTAAAGATCCATTTGTTTTCTATCGCTCGCCGATCATCGGGCAAGTCTGTCAAAGTCCACACTTTGTTTTCATACATGGATCCTATCTCGGATTGCATGGCTTCAAGCCATTTGTCGGAATCTGGGCCCGCCATTGCTTCTTCATAGTTCGAAGGTTCACCGTTGTCTAACAACATGATTTCCAAGACAGGGTTGCCGTACCATTCTGGCGCGGAACGTGTCCTTGTGGACCTACGAAGTTCAGTAGGAGCTTGATCCGAAGTACCTTGATCATCATCATCATTAACTTCCTCTCTAGTCGGTGCAGGCACCACAGGAACATCTTCTTGAGCTGCGCTACTTTCCGGTTCAAGAGGTAGTACTTCATCAAGTTCCACTTTCCTCCCACTTACTTCTTTCGAGAGAAACTCTTTCTCCAGAAAGGACCCGTTCTTGGCAACAAAGCTCTTGCCTTCGGATCTGAGGTAGAAGGTATACCCAATGGTTTCCTTAGGGTATCCTATGAAGATGCATTTTTCCGACTTGGGTTCGAGCTTTTCAGGTTGAAGTTTCTTGACATAAGCATCGCATCCCCAAACGTTTAGAAATGACAGCTTAGGTTTCTTCCCAAACCATAATGCATACGGTGTCGTCTCAACGGATTTCGACGGAGCCCTATTTAAAGTGAATGCGGCAGTCTCTAAAGCATAGCCCCAAAATGAGAGTGGTAGATCGGTAAGAGACATCATAGATCGCACCATATCCAATAGAGTGCGATTACGACGTTCGGACACACCATTTCGCTGAGGTGTTCCAGGCGGCGTGAGTTGTGAAACTATTCCACATTTCCTTAAGTGCGTGCCAAATTCGTGACTCAAATATTCCCCTCCATGATCTGATCGTAAGAACTTTATTTTCCTGTCACGTTGATTCTCAACCTCACTCTAAAATTCCTTGAACTTTTCAAAGGCATCAGACTTGTGTTTCATTAGGTAGACATACCCATATCTACTCAAGTCATCAGTGAGAGTGAGAACATAACGATAGCCACCGCGAGCCTCAACACTCATCGGACCGCACACATCAGTATGTATGATTTCCAATAAGTTGGTTGCTCGCTCCATTGTTCCGGAGAACGGAGTCTTGGTCATCTTACCCATGAGGCATGGTTCGCACGTGTCAAATGATTCGTAATCAAGAGACTCCAAAATTCCATCTGCATGGAGCTTCTTCATGCGTTTGACACCAATGTGACCAAGACGGCAGTGCCACAAGTATGTGGGACTATCATTATCAACCTTACATCTTTTGGTATTCACACTATGAATATGTGTAACACTACATTCGAGGTTCATTAAGAATAAACCATTAACCAGCGGGGCATGACCATAAAACATATCTCTCATATAAATAGAACAACCATTATTCTCGGATTTAAATGAG
The DNA here is from genome assembly GCF_002575655.3 of Aegilops tauschii subsp. strangulata. Lineage (NCBI taxonomy): Eukaryota > Viridiplantae > Streptophyta > Magnoliopsida > Poales > Poaceae > Aegilops > Aegilops tauschii. The sequence continues at coordinate 397,782,656 of NC_053037.3, forward strand.
TAGCCATCTCGAATTAAATGAGATCCTGATACAATGTTCATGCTCAAAGCTGGCACTAAATAACAATTATTGAGGTTTAAAACTAATCCGGTAGGTAAATGTAGAGGTAGCGTGCCGACGGCGATCACATCGACCTTGGAACCATTCCCGACGCGCATCGTCACCTCGTCCTTTGCCAGTCTCCGTTTATTCCGCAGCTCCTGCTTTGAGTTACAAATATGAGCAACCGCACCGGTATCAAATACCCAGGAGCTACTACGAGTGCTGGTAAGGTACACATCAATAACATGTATATCACATATACCTTTGGTGTTGCCGGCCTTCTTGTCCGCCAAGTACTTGGGGCAGTTCCGCTTCCAGTGACCACTTCCCTTGCAATAAAAGCACTCAGTCTCAGGCTTGGGTCCATTCTTTGGCTTCTTCCCGGCAACTGGCTTACCGGGCGCGGCAACTCCCTTGCCATCCTTCTTGAAGTTCTTCTTACCCTTGCCTTTCTTGAACTTAGTGGTTTTATTAACCATCAACACTTGATGTTCCTTTTTGATCTCCACCTCCGCTGATTTCAGCATTGAATATACCTCAGGAATGGTCTTTTCCATCCCCTGCATATTGAAGTTCATCACAAAGCTCTTGTAGCTCGGTGGAAGCGACTGAAGGATTCTGTCAATGACCGCGTCATCCGGGAGATTAACTCCCAGCTGAGTCAAGCGGTTGTGTAACCCAGACATTTTGAGTATGTGCTCACTGACATAACTATTTTCCTCCATCTTACAACTGAAGAACTTGTCGGAGACTTCATATCTCTCGACCCGGGCATGAGCTTGGAAAACCATTTTCAGCTCTTCGAACATCTCATATGCTCCGTGTTGCTCAAAACGCTTTTGGAGCCCCGGTTCTAAGCTGTAAAGCATGCCGCACTGAACGAGGGAGTAATCATCAGCACGCTGCTGCCAAGCGTTCATAACGTCTTGGTTCTCTGGGATGGGTGCGTCACCTAGCGGTGCTTCTAGGACATAATCTTTCTTGGCAGCTATGAGGATGATCCTCAGGTTCCGGACCCAGTCCGTATAGTTGCTGCCATCATCTTTCAGCTTGGTTTTCTCTAGGAACGCGTTGAAGTTGAGGGCAACATTAGCGTGGGCCATTTGATCTACAAGACATATTGTAAAGATTTTAGACTAAGTTCATGATAATTAAGTTCATCTAATCAAATTATTCAATGAACTCCCACTCAGATAGACATCCCTCTAGTCATCTAAGTGAAACATGATCCGAGTCAACTAGGCCGTGTCCGATCATCACGTGAGACGGACTAGTCAACATCGGTGAACATCTTCATGTTGATCGTATCTTCTATACGACTCATGTTCGACCCTTCGGTCTCTTGTGTTCCGAAGCCATGTCTGTACATGCTAGGCTCGTCAAGTCAACCTAAGTGTTTTGCATGTGTAAATCTGTCTTACACCCGTTGTATGTGAACGTTAGAATCTATCACACCCGATCATCACGTGGTGCTTCGAAACAACGGACTTTCGCAACGGCGCATAGTTAGGGGGAACACTTTCTTGAAATTATTGTGAGGGATCATCTTATTTAAGCTACCGTCGTTCTAAGCAAATAAGATGTAAAACATGATAAACATCACATGCAATCAAATAGTGACATGATATGGCCAGTATCATATTGCTCCTTTGATCTCCATCTTCGGGGCGCCATGATCATCTTCGTCACCGGCATGACTCCATGATCTACATCATCGTGTCTTCATGAAGTTGGCACGCCAATGATTACATCTACTTCTATGGCTAACGTGTTTAGCAATAAAGTAAATTAATTTACATGGCGTTATTCAATGACACGCAGGTCATACAAAAATAAAGACAACTCCTATGGCTCCTGCCGGTTGTCATACTGATCGACATGCAAGTCGTGATTCCTATTACAAGAACATGATCAATCTCATACATCACATATATTTCATTCATCACATCCTTTTGGCCATATCACATCACAAGGCATATGCTGCAAAAACAAGTTAGACGTCCTCTAATTGTTGTTGCATGTTTTTACGTGGCTTCTATAGGTTTCTAGCAAGAACGTTTCTTACCTACGTAAAACCACAACGTGATATGCCAACTTCTATTTACCCCTCATAAGGACCCTTTTCATCGAATCCGATTCGACTAAAGTGGGAGAGACAGACACCCGCTAGCCACCTTATGCAACCAGTGCATGTCAGTCGGTGGAACCTGTCTCACGTAAGCGTACGTGTAAGGTCGGTCCGGGCCGCTTCATCCCACGATGCCGCCGAAACAAGATAAGACTAGTAGTGGCAAGAAAATTGACAACATCTACGCCCACAACAAGTTTGTGTTCTACTCGTGCATAGAAACTACGCATAGACCTAGCTCATGATGCCACTGTTGGAGATCGTTGCAGAAATTAAAAAATTTCTATGCATCACCAAGAACAATCTATGGAGTCTTCTAGCAACGAGAGGGAAAAGAGTGCATCTACATACCCTTGCAGATCGCGAGCGGAAGCGTTCAAGTGAACGGGGTTGATGGAGTCGTACTCGTCGTGATCCAAATCACCGATGACCGAGCGCCGAACGGACGGCACCTCCGCGTTCAACACACGTATGGTTGGGGAAGACGTCTCCTCCTTCTTGATCCAGCAAGGGGGGAGGAGAAGTTGATGGAGATCCAGCAGCACGACGGCGTGGTGGTGGAAGTAGCGGGATCCCGGCAGGGCTTCGCCAAGCGCAAGCGGGGAGGAAGAGGTGTCACGGGAGGGAGGGAGGCGCCAGGGCTTGGGGTGCTGCTTCCATGCGCCTCCCCACTATATATAGGGGTGGAGGGGGCTGGTTTCTTGCCCTCCAAGTCCATTGGGGCGTTGGCAAAGGTGGGGGAAAGAAATCCCATCATTTCCCTTCCCCACCGATTGTTATCCCCCTTTTTTAGGGATCTTGATCTTATCCCTTCGGGATATGATCTTATTCCTTCTAAGGTGGGATCTTGGTGCGCCTTGACCAGGGGTGTGGGGCCTTGCCCCCACTACCCACGTTCATGTGGGTCCCCCCATGCAGGTGGGCCCCACTTCGGAACCTTCTAGAACCTTCCTGGTACAATACCGAAAAATCCCAAACATTTTCCAGTGGCCAAAATAGGACTTCCCATATATAAATCTTTACCTCCGGACCATTCCGGAACTCCTCGTGACTTCCGGATCTCATCCGGGACTCCGAACGACTTTCGGATTTCCGCATACTAATATCTCTACAACCCTAGCGTCACCGAACCTTAAGTGTGTAGACCCTACGGGTTCGGGAGACATGCAGACATGACCGAGACGACTCTCCGGTCAATAACCAACAGCGGGATCTGGATACCCATGTTGGCTCCCACATGTTCCACGATGATCTCATCGGATGAACCGCAATGTCGAGGATTCAATCAATCTCGTATACAATTCCCTTTGTCAATCGGTACGTTACTTGCCAGAGATTCGATCGTCGGTATCCCAATACCTTGTTCAATCTCGTTACCGGCAAGTCACTTTACTCGTACCGTAATGCATGATCCTGTGACCAAACACTTGGTCACATTGATCTCATTATGATGATGCATTACCGAGTGGGCCCAGAGATACCTCTCCGTCATACGGAGTGACAAATCCCAGTCTCGATTCGTGCCAACCCAACAGACACTTTCAGAGATACCCGTAGTGCACCTTTATAGCCACCCAGTTACGTTGTGACGTTTGGCACACCCAAAGCACTCCTATGGTATCCGGGAGTTGCACAATCTCATGGTCTAAGGAAATGATACTTGACATTTGGAAAAGCTCTAGCAAACGAACTACACGATCTTGTGCTATGCTTAGGATTGGGTCTTGTCCATCACATCATTCTCCTAATGATATGATCCCATTATCAATGACATCCAATGTCCATAGTCAGGAAACCATGACTATCTGTTGATCAACGAGCTAGTCAACTAGAGGCTCACTAGGGACATGTTGTGGTCTATGTCTCACACATGTATTACGATTTCCGGATAACACAATTATAGCATGAACAATAGACAATTATCATGAACAAGGAAATATAATAATAACCATTTTATTATTGCCTCTAGGGCATATTTCCAACATTTTCGTGATTTGCCTTATCATTATGGCAATACCTAGATCTATTCTTATTCTTGTGCCTAGCTAGGGGCGTTAAACGATAGCGCTTGTTGGGAGGCAACCCAATTTTATTTTTGTTCCTTGCTTTTTGTTCCTGTTTAGTAATAAATAATTCATCTAACCTCTGGTTAGATTTGGTTTTATGTTTTAATTAGTGTTTGTGCCAAGTAAAACCTATAGGATCTTCTTGGGTGATAATTATTTGATCTTGCTGAAAAAACAGAAACTTTCTGCTCACAAAAACAATTGTTAAAACTCACCAGAAAGTGATAAATTACTAATTCCAATTTAAGTAGATCAATAAACAAATTATCTAGGTCGTCCTATTTTTGCAGATTTTTCTGACTTCATAAGTTTGCGTTTCATACAGATTACTACAGACTGTTCTGTTTTTGACAGATTCTGTTTTTGTGTGTTGTTTGCTTATTTTGATGAATCTATGGCTAGTATCGGGGGGTATGAACCATAGAGAAGTTGTAATAAAGTAGGTTTAACACCAATATGAATAGAGAATGAGTTCATTACAGTACCTTAGTGTGGTGGTTTGTTTTCTTACACTAACGGAGCTCATGAGATTTTCTGTTGAGTTTTGTGTTGTGAAGTTTTCAAGTTTTGGGTAAAGATTTGATGGATTATGGAACAAGGAGTGGCAAGAGCCTAAGCTTGGGGATGCCCAAGGCACCCCAAGGTAAAATTCAAGGACAACAAAAGCCTTAGCTTGGGGATGCCCCGGAAGGCATCCCCTCTTTCGTCTTCGTCTATCGGTAACTTTACTTGAGGCTATATTTTTATTCACCACATGATATGTGTTTTGCTTGGAGCGTCTTGTATGATTTGAGTCTTTGCTTTTTAGTTTACCACAATTGTCCTTGCTGTACACACCTTTTGGAGAGACACACATGAATCGGAATTTATTAGAATACTCTATGTGCTTCACTTATATCTTTTGAGCTAGATAATTTTGCTCTAGTGCTTCGCTTATATCTTTTAGAGCACGGTGGTGGTTTTGTTTTATAGAAATTATTGATCCCTCATGCTTCACTTATATTATTTTGAGAGTCCTTTAGAACAGCATGGTAATTAGCTTTGGCTATAAAATTAGTCCTGATATGATAGGCATCCAAGATGGGTATAATAAAAACTTTCATATAAAGTGCATTGAATACTATGAGAAGTTTGATACTTGATGATTGTTTTGAGATATGAAGATGGTGATATTAGAGTTGTGCTAGTTGAGTAATTATGAATTTGAGAAATACTTGTGTGGAAGTTTGCAAGTCCTGTAGCATGCACGTATGGTAACCGTTGTGTGACAAATTTGAAACATGAGGTGTTCTTTGATTGTCATCCTTATGAGTGGCGGTCGGGGACGAGAGATGGTCTTTTCCTACCAATCTATCCCCCTAGGAGCATGCGCGTAATGCTTGGTTTTTGATGACTTGTAGATTTTTGCAATAAGTATGTGAGTTCTTTATGACTAATGTTGAGTCCATGGATTATACGCACTCTCACCTTTCCATCATTGCTAGCCTCTTCGGTACCGTACATTGCCCTTTCTCACCTTGAGAGTTGGTGCAAACTTCGCTGGTGCATCCAAACCCCGTGATATGATACGCTCTACCATGCATAAACCTCCTTATATATTCCTCAAAACAGCCACCATACCTACCTATTATGGCATTTCCATAGCCATTCCGAGATATATTGCCATGCAACTTTCCACCGTTTCATTTATTATGACACGCTTCATCATTGTCATATTGCCTTGCATGATCATGTAGTTGACATCATATTTGTGGCAAAGCCACTGATGTCTACTACGCAACCTTCTTCTTGTAGACGTTGTTGGGCCTCCAAGTGCAGAGGTTTGTAGGACAGTAGCAAAATTCCCTCAAGTGGATGACCTAAGGTTTATCAATCCGTGGGAGGTGTAGGTTGAAGATGGTATCTCTCAAACAACCTGCAACCAAATAACAAAGAGTCTCTTGTGTCCCAACACACCCAATACAATGGTAAATTGTATAGGTGCACTAGTTCGGCGAAGAGATGGTGATACAAGTGCAATATGGATGGTAGATATACGTTTTTGTAATATGAAAATATAAAAACAGCAAGGTAACTAATGATAAAAGTGAGCGTAAACGGTATTGCAATGCTAGGAAACAAGGCCTAAGGTCCATACTTTCACTAGTGCAAGTTCTCTCAACAATAATAACATAATTGGATCATATAACAATCCCTCAACATGCAACAAAGAGTCACTCCAAAGTCACTAATAGCAGAGAACAAACGAAGAGATTATTGTAGGGTACGAAACCACTTCAAAGTTATCCTTTCTGATCGATCTATTCAAGAGTCCGTAGTAAAATAACACGAAGTTATTCTTTCCGTTCGATCTATCCTAGAGTTCATACTAGAATAACATCTTAAGACACAAATCAACCAAAACCCTAATGTCACCTAGATACTCCAATGTCACCTTAAGTATCTGTGGGTATGATTATACGATATGCATCACACAATCTCAGATTCATCTATTCAAACCAACACAAAGTACTTCAAAGAGTGCCCCAAAGTTTCTACCGGAGAGTCAAGACGAAAACGTGTGCCAGCCCCTATGCACAAGTTCACAAGGTCACTGAACCCGCAAGTTGATCACCAAAACATACATCAAGTAGATCACGTGAATATCCCATTGTCACCACAGATAAGCACATGCAAGACATACATCAAGTGTTCTCAAATCCTTAAAGACTCAATCCGATAAGATAACTTCAAAGGGAAAACTCAATCCATTACAATAGAGTAGAGGGGGAGAAACATCATAAGATCCAACTATAATAGCAAAGCTCCCGACACATCAAGATCGTGCCGAATCAAGAACACGAGAGAGAGAGAGATCAAACACATAGCTACTGGTACATACCCTCAGCCCTGAGGGTGAACTACTCCCTCCTCGTCATGGAGAGTGCCGGGATGATGAAGATGGCCACCGGAGAGGGATTCCCCCCTCCGGCAGGGTGCCGGAACGGGTTTAGATTGGTTTTCGGTGGCTACAGAGGCTTGCGGCGGCGGAACTCCCGATCTAGGTTATGTTCTGGGGGTTTCTGTATATATAAGAGGTTTTGGCGTCAGGAACAAGTCAGGGGGTCTCCGAGGCGGCCACGAGGTAGGGGGGCGTGCCCAGGGGGGTAGGTTGCGCCCCCACCCTCGTGGGTGCCTCGGGACTCTTCTGGTCCATCTCCGATGCTCCGTGGGCTTCTTCTGGTGTAAAAATAATCTCTGTCATTTTTCAGGTCAATTGGACTCCGTTTGGTTTTCCTTTTCTGCAAAACTCAAAAACAAGGAAAAAACAGAAACATGCACTGGGCTCTAGGTTAATAGGTTAGTCCCAAAAATCATATAAAATAGCATATAAATACATATAAAACATCCTAGAAGGATAATATAATAGGATGGAACAATAAAAAATTATAGATACGTTGGAGACATATCAGCATCCCCAAGCTTAATTCCTGCTCGTCCTCGAGTAGGTAAATGATAAAAACAGAATTTTTGATGTGGAATGCTACCTAACATATTTATCAATGTAATCTTCTTTATTGTGGCAAGAATATTCAGATCCATAAGATTCAAAACAAAAGTTTAATATTGACATAAAAACAATAATACTTCAAGCATACTAACAAAGCAATCATGTCTTCTCAAAATAACATGGCCAAAGAAAGCTATCCCTACAAAATCATATAGTCTGGCTATGCTCTATATTCATCACACAAAATATTTAAATCAGGCACAACCCCGATGACAAGCCAAGCAATTGTTTCATACTTTTGATGTTCTCAAACTTTTTCAATCTTCACGCAATACATGAGCGTGAGCCATGGACATAGCACTATATGTGGAATAGAATGGTGGTTGTGGAGAAGACAAAAAGGAGAAGATAGTCTCACATCAACTAGGCGTATCAATGGGCTATGGAGATGCCCATCAATAGATATCAATGTGAGTGAGTAGGGATTGCCATGCAACGGATGCACTAGAGCTATAAGTGTATGAAATCTCAACAAAAGAAACTAAGTGGGTGTGCATCCAACTTGCTTGCTCACGAAGAGCTAGGGCATTTTGAGGAAGCCCATCATTGGAATATACAAGCCAAGTTCTATAATGTAAAATTCCCACTAGTATATGAAAGTGACAACATATGAGACTCTCTATCATGAATCATGGTGCTACTTTGAAGCACAAGTGTGGTAAAAGGATAGTACCATTGTCCCTTCTCTCTTTTTCTCTCATTTTTTTATTTTTATTTTTATTTTATTTGGGCATTTTTCTCCCTTTTTATGGCCTCTTTTTTCCTTTTTTTTTCTTTTCGTCCGGAGTCTCATCCCGACTTGTGGGGGAATCATAGTATCCATCATCCTTTCCTCACTTGGGACAATGCTCTAATAATGATGATCATCACACTTTTATTTACTTACAACTCAATACTTGGAACAAAATATGACTCTATGTGAATGCCCCAGGCGGTGTACCGGGATATGCAATGAATCAAGAGTGACATGTATGAAAGAATTATGAAGGTGGCTTTGCCACAAATACGATGTCAACTACATGATCATGCAAAGCAATATGACAATGATGGAGCGTATCATAATAAACGGAACGGTGGAAAGTTGCATGGAAATATATCTCGGAATGGCTATGGAAATGCCATAATAGGTAGGTATGGTGGCGATTTTGAGGAAGGTAAATGGTGGGTTTATGGTACCGGCGAAAGTTGCGCGGTACTAGAGAGGCTAGCAATGGTGGAAGGGTGAGAGTGCGTATAATCCATGGACTCAACATTAGTCATAAAGAACTTCATACTTATTTCAAAAATCTATTAGTTATCGATACGAAGTACTACACGCATGCTCCTATGGGGATAGATTGGTAGGAAAAGACCATCGCTCGTCCCCGACCGCCACTCATAAGGAAGACAATCAAAAAATAAATCATGCTCCGACTTCATCACATAACGGTTCACCATACGTGCATGCTACGGGAATCACAAAATTTAACACAAGTATCTCTCAAATTCACAACTACTCAACTAGCATGACTCTAATATCACCATCTTCATATCTCAAAACAATCATAAGGAATCAAACTTCTCATACTATTCAATGCACTTTATATGAAAGTTTTTATTATATCCCTCTTGGATGCCCATCAAATTAGGACTAAATTCATAACCAAAGCAAATTGCCATGATATTTAAGACTCTCAAAATAATATAAGCGAAGCATGAGAGTTCAATAATTTCTATAAAATAAAAACACCATCGTGCTCTAAAAAGATATAAGTGAAGCACTAGAGCAAACAACAAACTACTCCGAAAGATATAAATGAAGATCAATGAGTAGTTGAATAATTATGTAACTATGTGACGACTCTCTAACATTTAAGAATTTCAAATCTTGGTATATTATTCAAACAGAAAGAAAAACAAAATAAAACAAAATGACGCTCCAAGCAAAACACATATCATGTGGTGAATAAAATTATAGCTCCAAGTAAAATTACCGATGAACGAAGACGAAAGAGGGGATGACATCCAGGGCATACCCAAGCTTAGGCTTTTGGTTGTCATTGAATTTTTACCTTGGGGTGCCTTGGGCATCCCCAAGCTTAGGCTCTTTCTACTCCTTATTCCATAGTCCATCGAATCTTTACCCAAAACTTGAAAACTTCACAACAAAAAACTTAACAGAAAACTCGTAAGCTCCGTTAGTATAAGAAAATAAATCACCACTTAGGTACTGTTCTGAACTCATTCGAAATTCATATTGGTGTAATATCTACTGTATTCCAACTTCTCTGTGGTTCATACCCTCCGATACTACTCATAAATTCATCAAAATAAGCAAACAACACATAGAAAACAGAATCTGTCAAAAACAGAACAGTCAGTAGTAATCGCTATCAAACGTATACTTCTGGAACTCCAAAAATTCTGAAATAAATTGGTGGACGTGAGGAATTTATCTATTAATCATATGCAAAAAGAATCAACCTAAAAGCACTCTCCAGTAAAACAATGGCAGCACATCTCGTGAGCGCTAAAGTTTCTGTTTTTTACAGCATGATCATAAAGACTTCACCCAAGTCTTCCCAAAGGTTATACTTGACACAAACACTAACTAAAATATAAAACCACATCTAACCAGAGGCTAGATAGATTATTTTTTTCTAAACATGGGCAAAAAGCAAATAAGAAAAATAAAATTGGGTTGCCTCCCAACAAGCGCTAATGTTTAATGCCCATAGCTAGGCATGATGATTTCAATGATGCTCACATAAAAGATAAGAGTTGAAACATAGAGGGAGCATCATGAAGAATATGACTAGCACATTTAAGTCTAACCCACTTCCTATGCATAGGGATTTTGTGAACAAACAACTTATTGGATCAAGAATCATCTAGCATAGGAAGGAAAAACAAGCATAGCTTCAAGATTTTCAACACATAGAGAGGAAACATAATATTATTGCAATATGTAGAAGCATATGATCCTCTCTCATAATGATTTTCAGTAGCATCATGAATAAATTCAACCATATAACCAGCACATAAAGCATTATTTTCATGATCTACTTGCATAGAAATTTTACTACTCTCCACATAAGCAAGTTTATTCTCATCAATAGTAGTGGGAGCAAATTCAACAAAATAACTATCATGTGAAGCATAATCCAATTGAAAATTAAAATCATGATAACAAGTTTCATGGTTATCTTTATTCTTTATAGCATAGGTGTCATCACAATAATCATCATAAATAAGAGGCATGCTTTCATCAAAATAAATTTGCTCATCAAAACTTGGGGGACAAAAAATATCATCTTCATCAAACATAACACCCCCAAGCTTGCGGCTTTGCATATCATTAGCATCATGGGTATTCAAAGAATTCATACTAACAACATTGCAATCCTGCTCATCATTCACATATTTTATGCCAAGCATTCTATGTAATTCTTCTTCTAGTACTTGAGCACAATTTTCCTTCACAACATTTTCACGAAAGACATTAAAGAGATGAAGCATATGAGGCACCCTAAATTCCATTTTTTAGTTTTCATTTATAAACTAAACTAGTGATAAAACAAGAAACAAAAAGATTCGACTGCAAGATCTAAAGATATACCTTCAAGCACTCACCTCCCCGGCAACGGCGCCAGAAATTGCTAGATGTCTACTACGCAACCTTGTTCTTGTAGACGTTGTTGGGCCTCCAAGTGCAGAGGTTTGTAGGACAGTAGCAAAATTTCCCTCAAGTGTATGACCTAAGGTTTATCAATCCGTGGGAGGCATAGGTTGAAGATGGTCTCTCTCAAACAACCCTGCAACCAAATAACAAAGAGTCTCTTGTGTCCCCAACACACCCAATACAATGGTAAATTGTATAGGTGCACTAGTTCAGCGAAGAGATGGTGATACAAGTGCAATATGGATGGTAGATATAGGTTTTTGTAATCTGAAAATATAAAAACAGCAAGGTAACCAATGATAAAAGTGAGAGTAAACGGTATTGCAATGCTAGGAAACAAGGCCTAAGGTTCATACTTTCACTAGTGCAAGTTCTCTCAACAATAATAACATAATTGGATCATATAACAATCACTCAACATGCAACAAAGAGTCACTCCAAAGTCACTAATAGTGGAGAACAAATGAAGATATTATTGTAGGGTACGAAACCACCTCAAAGTTATCTTTTCTGATCGATCTATTCAAGAGTCCGTAGTAAAATAACACGAAGTTATTCTTTCCGTTCGATGTATCCTAGAGTTCGTACTAGAATAACACCTTAAGACACAAATCAACCAAAACCCTAATGTCACCTAGATACTCCAATGTCACCTCAAGTATCCGTGGGTATGATTATACGATATGCATCACACAATCTCAGATTCATCTATTCAAACCAACACAAAGTACTTCAAAGAGTGCCCCAAAGTTTCTACCAGAGAGTCAAGACGAAAATGTGTGCCAACCCCTATGCATAAGTTCACAAGGTCACTGAACCCGCAAGTTGATCACCAAAACATACATCAAGTAGATCACATGAATATCCCATTGTCACCATAGATAAGCACATGCAAGACATACATCAAGTGTTCTAAAATCCTTAAAGACTCAATCCGATAAGATAACTTCAAAGGGAAAACTCAATCCATTACAATAGAGTAGAGGGGGAGAAACATCATAAGATCCAACTATAATAGCAAAGCTCGCGATACATCAAGATCGTTCCGAATCAAGAACATGAGAGAGAGAGAGAGAGAGATCAAACACATAGCTACTGGTACATACCCCCAGCCCCGAGGGTGAACTACTCCCTCCTCGTCATGGAGAGCGCCGGGATGATGAAGATGGCAACCGGAGAGGGATTCCCCCCTCCGACAGGGTGCCGGAACGGGTCTAGATTGGTTTTCAGTGGCTACAGAGGCTTGCGGCGGTGGAACTCCCGATATGGGTTATGTTCTGGGGGTTTCTGTATATATAAGAGGTTTTGGCGCCGGGAACAAGTCAGGGGGGTCTCCGAGGCGGCCACGAGGTAGGGGGCACGCCCCCACCCTCGTGGGTGCCTCGGGACTCTTCTGGTCCATCTCCGATGCTCTATGGGCTTTTTCTGGTCCAAAAATAATCTTTGTCAATTTTCAGGTCAATTGGACTCCATTTGGTTTTCCTTTTCTGCAAAACTAAAAAACAAGGAAAAAAACATAAACTGGCACTGGGCTCTAGGTTAATAGGTTAGTCCCAAAATCATATAAAATAGCATATAAATGCATATAAAACATCCTAGAAGGGTAATATAATAGCATGGAACAATCAAAAATTATAGATGCGTTGGAGACGTATCAGCCACCATGCATAATTTTTCATACATGTCACTCTTGTTTCATTGCCCATCCCCGTACACCGCCTGAGGCACTCATATAAAGTCATATTTTGTTCTAGTATCGAGTTGTAATCATTGAGTTGTAAATAAATAGATGTGTGATGATCATCATTAATAGAGGATTGTCCCATGAAAAAAAGAGAGAAAGGCCAAATAAAAAAGAAAAAAAGAAGGGACAATGCTACTATCCTTTTTTTTCCACACTTGTGCTTCAAAGTAGCACCATGATCTTTATGATAGAGAGTCTTTATTTTGTCACTTTCATATACTACTGAAATTTTTTCACTATAGAACTTGGCTTGTATATTCCAACAATGGGCTTCCTCAAAAGCCCTAGGTCTTCGTGAGCAAGCAAGTTGGATGCACACCCACTTAGTTTCTTTTGTTGAGCTTTCATACATTTATAGCTCTAGTGCATCCGTTGCGTGGCAATCCCTACTCCTTGCATTGACATCAATTGATGGGCATCTCCCTAGCCCGTTGATTAGCCGCGTCAATGTGAGACTTTCTCCTTTTTTGTCTTCTCGACACAACCACCATCATTATATTCTATTCCACCCATAGTGCTATGTCCATGGCTCACGCTCATGTATTGCGTGAAAGTTGAAAAAGTTTGAGAAATACTAAAGTATGAAACAATTGCTTGGCTTGTAATCGGGGTTGTGCATGATGAGAGCATTTGTGTGTGATGAAAATGAAGCATGGCCAAACTATATGATTTTGTAGGGATGTGCTTTCTTTGGCTATGTTATTTTGAGAAGACATAATTGCTTAGTTAGTATGCTTGAAGTATTATTATTTTTATGTCAATATTAAACTTTTATCTTGAATCTTTCGGATCTGAACATTCATGCCACAATAAAGAAAATTACATTGAAAATTATGTTAGGTAGCATTCCACATAAAAATTCTGTTTTTATCATTTACCTACTCGAGGACGAGCAGGAATTAAGCTTGGGGATGCTTGATACGTCTCCAACGTATCTATAATTTTTGATTGTTCCATGCTATTATATTATCTGTTTTGGATGTTTAATGGGCTTTATTATGCACTTTTATATTATTTTTGGGACAAACCTATTAACCGAAGGCCCAGTGCAAATTGCTGTTTTTTTTGCCTATTTCAGTGTTTCGCAGAAAAGGAACATCAAACGGAATGAAACCTTCGCGAGGATCGTTTTTGGAACAAACGCAATCCAGGAGACTTGGAGTGGACGTTAAGGAAGCAACGAGGTGGCCACGAGGCAGGGAGGCGCGCCCCCACCCTCGTGGGCCCCTCGTAGCTCAACCGACCTACTTCTTTTGCCTGTATATACTCTTATACCCTGAAAACATCCAGGAGAGCCACGAAACACTTTTTCCACCGCCGCAACCTTCTATACCCGTGAGATCCCATCTTGGGGCCTTTTCTGGCGCTCTGCCGGAGGGGGAATCGATCACGGAGGGCTTCTACATCAACACCATAGCCTCTCCGATGTGTGAGTAGTTTACCACAGACCTTCGAGTCCATAGTTATTAGCTAGATGGCTTCTTCTCTCTCTTTGGATCTCAATACAAAGTTCTTCTTGATTCTCTTGGAGATCTATTCGATGTAATACTTTTTGCGGTGTGTTTGTTGAGATCCGATGAATTGTGGGTTTATGATCAAGATTATCTATGAACAATATTTGATTCTTCTCTGAATTCTTATATGCATGATTTGATATCTTTGCAAGTCTCTTCGAATATCAGTTTGGTTTGGCCTACTAGATTGATCTTTCTTGCAATGGGAGAAGTGCTTAGCTTTGGATTCATTCTTGTGGTGTCCTTTCCCAGTGACAGCAGGGGCAGCAAGGCACGTATTGTATTGTTGCCATCGAGGATAAAAAGATGGGGTTTATATCAAATTGCTTGAGTTTATCCCTCTACATCATGTCATCTTACCTAATGCGTTATTCTGTTCTTATGAACTTAATACTCTAGATGCATGCTGGATAGCGGTAGATGTGTGGAGTAATAGTAGTAGATGCAGAATCATTTCGGTCTACTTGACACAGATGTGATGCCTATGTTCATGATCATGCCTAGATATTCTCATAACTATGCGCTTTTCTATCAATTGCTCGACAGTAATTTGTTCACCCACCGTAGAATTTGCTATCTTGAGAGAAGCCACTAGTGAAACCTATGGCCCCTGGGTCTATTTTCCATCATATTAATCTCCCGCCAACGTGCTATTTCTGTCGCCGTTTATTTTGCAATCTTTACTTTTCAATCTATACAACAAAAATACCAAAAATATTTATTTTATTATCTTTATTAGATCTCACTTTTGCAAGTGGCCGTGAAGGGATTGACAACCCCTTTATCGCGTTGGTTGCAAGGTTCTTGATTGTTTCTGCAGGTACTAGGGATTTGCGTGTAGTCTCCTACTGGATTGATACCTTGGTTCTCAAAAACTGAGGGAAATACTTATGCTACTTTGCTGCATCACCCTTTCCTCTTTAAGGGGAAACCAACACATGCTCAAGAGGTAGCATGGCGCTGCTGGCCTCTGGTGCAAGTACAGCGCTGAGGGCCTCTGCCCACTCCAGGCGAGGAATGGGGGTACTGATGGGATGTGTACCCAGCTGCGAGGCCGTGTCGACAGCAGGCAAGCGTCGATGGATCCGTTGTTGCTGTGCGGCACGCCGCGCCTCTTGCTCTGCGGCGCTCCAACGGTCTCGCCGTGCGGCGAGTCGCAGCCTATCGGCGCGGACGCGCCTAGCTTGCTCTGCGGTGCGCCATCGATCATGTTGTGCGGCAAGCTGCAGCCTGTCGGTGCTGACATGCCTATCTTGATCCGCGGCGCTCAAGCGCCATGCGCCAAAGGTCTGCTCAACCCTGGCAATGACGCACATCACGGCGTCGGCCATCGCGTTGCCGGGGAGCGCCTCGGCCTCGACGGGCCGTGGCGCCTGCTCGTTTTCCTCGTCGACGAGGTTGATGGCAGAGGCGGCGCTTTGGTGGGTTCGCATGCTTGGAAAAGGTGGATGTGCTACAGGCTGTGCTTGTCGCGTCCGTGCGTCGTGTGCCCCCTATGCGCAATATAGCAGGGTGGCGGGAAACAGGTGAGGAAATGGTGGGAAACGGTGGCGTGTTCATAAAACGCCATCAATTAATGGAAACTTAGCATCGAGCTAGCACAAGTCGTAGATGAATATCAGATGAACACGGGCCACACTAGGGAACCCGTCGGTGATGAATTCATCAATCCCAAACGGTTGAATACTAGCAAGCGTTTGCCCACAACACACACGGCCTATTCCATCACAAATAGGTCGGATGGATCAACTATATGCCACGTATCGCACATTGTCAAAAAGTAATGCGGTAGACCTTCTTTAACATGTGTAAAAAAATAAAAAAAATAAAAAACAAGGACCTCGAGGTTAAATTAGCTGAGGGAATGGGGCATTTCGGTCAGTTGACCGAAATGGCCCATCCCATCACCTAATTTAACATCGACACTACTTCCCATCTAGTCACCCATCCGATGGCTGCTCTAGCCTGAGCACACTTAACTTGATAGTTTTCTTACATGAGCTACTGGTGGAACAGCTAGTCCTTGCTGATAGGAATGCCTCTTCACATCCTTATGGCGCATCCGGATGACCGCCCGTCCCACAATGGCCAATAGATGTTGTTTAGACAGAGCATATCATATACGTCTTACTAGAAGCAATCGTGTGCGTTATTATCGGTCTTCACACACATTTCTCATTACAGACCTGTTTGTCGCGTATCACACACATCTTGTTATATTGAACCATTTCTGTTCTCTTGTCTAATCACAAACAGTTCATCTGAGTGAACTGTATGCTGTATATCGCACACACCTTCATCCGTCTGCCCGTTTCTTTTGTGTTGCCTAATCACAAACAGTTCATCCGAGTGAACTATATGCTGTGTATCGCGTACACCTTCATCTGGCTGCCCGTTTCTTTTGTTCCTCCTCATCGCAAATAGTTAATTGAACTAAACCGTATGCCCTTCATCGCACACGCAACTAAAACCTGAACCGTGTTTGATGCATCCGTCATCGCAAACGTTTTATACATTTCCGACGGTTTTCATACACCACCGTTTGCGATTATGGCATCGCACACAGTTTCTCGAAGGGTCTTTGATTGTAGTGTCGCGTTAGCAGCATCCTGCAGTAGTGAGCATCAATTGCCCACTTAGGAAATTTCGTCATGGACATTAAGTAAGTAGGAATGCTAGCAATACATGTAGTAAGAAGAATAAGTTTCCCTCTATACGATAAGTTTCTCCCCAGCCACCCATCAATGTTCCTAATTATCCTATCAGTAATAGGTTGGATGTCTTCCCTTGTGAGTTTCTTATAGTGTAAAGGGACACCTAAATACTTAATGGGGAACTCCCCAATTTGACAGCAGAAAATTTGAGCAAACTTCTTCGCAGTCTCCTCATCAATATTGATGGTGTGCAGATCACTTTTATGGAAGTTAATGCACAAACCTGAGAGTTTTTCAAAACAAGCCAAGATCCACTTTAGATTTCTAGCATGTTCAATAGAGGCTTCTAAGAAAAGCAAGGTGTCATCAGCATATTGCAAGCTGACAACACCACCTGGAATTACCTGAGGCAAAAGCCCCCTGATTAAATTATGACTAGCAGCCTCTTAAGCATTTTGGAAAAAACACCAGCCAACAAATTAAAGGGCAAAGGGGAAGAAGGGTCACCTTGTTTAAGCCCTTTCCCACCCACAAAATGTGGGACAATGGTATCATTAATCCTAACAGAAAACGTCCCTTGATGCAGGCAGCTACAAACCCACCCAATCCATTTATTACCAAAACCTCTTGATCTAAGCATTTCCACAAGGAAATCCCAATTTACCTTATCATAGGCTTTTTCATAGTCAAGCTTCAGAACCAAACCACTGGTCCCAGTTCTATGGATCTCATGGATTACCTCATGAGCCATGACTACACTTTCTAGAATAAATCTCCCTTTTATAAAAGCAGTTTGGTTTTGGGAAATAATCTAGTCACAAAAGGGAGAAGCCCTAATATTCATGGCTTTGGAAAAAATTAACAGAGTAGTTCCCAAGACTGATAGGCCTGAAATTCTTCATATCTTTAGCATTACCGACTTTAGGGATAAGGATAATAATAGCAAAATTTAATCTAGAAACATCAAGAGTACCATTTTCAAAGTCTTCAACCAACCACATAAAGTCACTCTTAATCAAATCCCAAAAAGTTTGATAGAAAATAAAGGAGAAGCCATCAGGACCAGGCCCCCCCCAGCATATGAACTCATAATTGCATCTTTAATTTCCTCCTCAGAAAAATTTCTCTCTAAGATCATCCTATCTTCTTCTGTGATCAAGTCACAATCCTCCCAAAAATTGGAGTCTAGATGAATATCAGGTTTTTGTTCAAAGGAAAATAGCTTCTTATAAAAGTTGGTAGCAACATCCAACATGTCAGCCGTAGAAGTGACAGGGCCATCAGGGTTATTCAACTCAGATAAATGATTCTTGTGATGTCTATGATTGGCCAAGGCCATAAAATATGCATTATTACGGTCCCCTTCATGGATCTTCCTATCTCTGGATCTCTGCCAAAGGGTAGTTTCTTCCTTCTTCCAAATTTCATCCAGCTCCTTCTTAATCAGGTTCATTCTCTCATAGTTACTAGTTGAAAGAGGATTTTTCTCAAAAAGCACATCTAGAAAATCAAACTCCATAAGGAGGGACTTTTTCTTTTTCTTAATAGCAGCCTCAATACTGATACTCCATCCTTTAATGACTTTCCTAAGGACCCTGGTCTTGCACATCCAATTTTCAATAGAAGATCTAGTATCCCCATTGGCTAACCACACCTCATGGACAAGTTGGGAGAACCCAGGTTGAGCTAGCCACCATTTTTCGAATCTAAAGATCTTTGGGCTATTAAATTTCCTAGCCCTAGTATCCAAGACCAGGGGAGTATGATAACTTCCCACCCTAGGGAGAGAAATCAGAGAAGATAAAGGAAAATGAGCATCCCAATCCATATAAGTGAAAATTCTATCAAGAACAGCAAATATTGGGTTAATTTGGTTGTTAGAATAAGTAAAAGACCTATTGGAGGTGGGAATCTCCAGCATGCCCCATCTATTCACCCAATCATTGAAAAGAAAAGTGACATGAGGATTAATATTGCCACTGCTCCTGTCAACTTGTTGTCTAACTAGATTAAAATCACCACACACCAAAACAGGGTAAGAAGCACCCTCGAGAATATCATGTAACTCAACAATGAAATCTACCTTATATTTAGGATAGGCAGATCCATACACCACAACTAATTGCCAAACAAGGTTATCAGACTTGGACCTAATGGTAGAAATGACACCAAACTCTTTGTTAGTGAACCCAATTACCTAAAACATATCATTTTAAAATCCTACTAAAATACCACCAGCTGTTTTTAAGGCAGGCAGAAAATGCCAAGTAAAATGATTTTGTCTAAATCCTTGAGGAAACCCTCCGAGATAAGTTCTCTTTTTGTTTCTTGAAAACCAATGAAATCAGGGTTAGCTTTAGCAATAGTATCACAAAGGCACTGAATTTTTCCTGGTTGACCAAGACCTCTAATATTCCATATGAGACCAATCATAATCTAAGCTATTTTGAAAGGATGAGACAAGCCACAAGGCTTAACTTTTGTTAACACAACAGGAGATTTTCCAAGGCAATCAGCAGTGCGCACTGGTTGAGGAAATGCAGATCTTAATGGGGTAAAACTACCATCCATCACATTAATATCTAGATTGGTAGGTAAAGCAGTTTCAAGGTTATTATTAGCAAACATCAGACAATTTTCTTTTTCATGAGCAATCAAATCATTAATAATCACATACTGAGAACAAGGATCACTACCCAGATGCAAGTTAATTTTTCAGTATGACTAGCAAGGATATCAGGGTCAAGGACAACAAATGAGTTACCTTTATAAGTGTGAGGCACCTCCAGATTCTTTTTCCTTTTGTATTCAGCAGCTTTTTGCATTATATTCACATTGCCATGACATCTAGTGTGTGGTTTCTGAGTCATGACAGGACCCCACTTGATCTTAGCGTTCTTAGGCTTTCCAGTTTCAACCACCTCATCCAGAGAAGTAAGTAGAGACCTCTTCAGACCAGAAGATCTGATCATTTCAATAGCTTCAGTAGGTAAGGTTTTCATCTCCTCTTCAATAGTTATTTCATCCTCAGAATCAGAACAATCAATTGACTTCAGCAGCTTGTTACAGTAATCCACACACTTGCCCTCAGCCACATTGTCATGATCACCACAGATAGATAAGTTATCAGGGGCAACTCCAATCTTGGTGGCAGTAAGGATATCCACAGCCTCAAAAGAAGCATCATCATCTAGAACACCAGGTCCACCATGGGAACCAATCAGCATAGGCTGATCTACCTCCATAACTTTTTCCAAATTAGGTGAAGCAAAAGCTCCAACATAAGATTCACCTCCAGTTGGTCCATCATGTTCAGTAGTATCCTTGGTTTTAGTTTCCATAACAGCACATTCCATGATGAAGTTTTCATGTTCAGCATCAGTCCAAGAAGCATGGTGTAGAGCTGCTACAGATTTTTTTTGGTGGCTACCACCATTGACATCTCCATGTGAACTAAGATTAGCTCTATCAAAGTCATATATACCATTTTCATCATTGGATAAAGTATCATCCGGACCATCATCAGCTTTACCCTCATGCAGACCATTGTCTTCATTAATTTCCTCATCCTCTTCATCTTCATCATCTACTATAGAGTCTATCCCACCTGTTTGTTCATATCCCTCCACTGTAAATCCAAGGAGGAACATTTTTTTTTTCATTTCAATCAGCCTCTCAAAAGGGATTTTAGCAGGATCTCTGCAAGCAATTTTTATCCTCACATTCTCAAAGAAAGTTCTGTACATGCCATTCCAATCAACATCAGTGAGAACACCAAACATTGAAGCAACCTGACAAAACACTTTCCAAGTACACCAGTTTCGTGGGATACCCTCAATCAGAATCCAAGCTTCAACCAATTCCCCAAATGGGTCACAGGCACCTTTCCATTCAATCACTTTTACATTCACTCCCTCCTTTGGTAAGTCAAAAGCTGGAAATTCTATCAGATCTTCAGCACTCTTCCAAGGTGGGAACCTAACCAGAAATGTTTTGCTGGATAACTCCCTAACTTGCCAAGGCCAATGTCTGGTCTTACAGAAAACAGCAGAAAGCAAGCCACAAAGCTCAGATTTCAGCACCTCACCCTTCATTATATTAACCACAGCACAATTCTAGTAATTAAGCCATTTGGTCTGAGTAGCAGCAGGACCTTCCACAAGGTAAAAACCTAGTCCACTAGCACCACTCCCAAAGAAAGTAGCAGATGGTTGAATCTTGGCCCAGGCAGCACAATTGTTGACATTGTGATTTTGTTGGCATATGAAGCAAGCTTTGGTTTTCACACAATTTCCCACATAATGATCAGGAACTCCACAACTAAAGCAAATCATATCCTTATACCTAGGGTCTAGCACTTGCTCTACCTCAATATCCACAGCTTGAGACACAGGGACTTGGGATGATGTAGCAGTAGATGCAGTTGATTTGGTTTTCTGTGCAAGCAAAGGATCCTTACTAGATGGAGGAGAATCCTGCCTGCGCTGCACCGGGGCTAGGGCACGTTGGTTAGGACCTCGTTGAGATGCTACCTAGAGCTGGATCCAGAAGGACGACGCTCAGCCATCACCACGCCTTGTTGAACAACCTCTGTAAACGAGCGTGATCCTGGGCCAATCCCTTCACACAGAATACAGATCTCCTTTGGAATAGGATCAAATGATCTTGGGATAGCAGGGTGACAATCAGCACGAGTAAACTCCCTAGTAGCAAAAAGATCTTTCCTCACCCAGAAGATGTGAGGGAAAGGCTTTGGTAGGAAAGAGCTAGGGCTACTGCGGCGGCGAGGAGGGGAAGGAATAGACCACAACTGGCCATAGTGCTCCTCAATATATTATAGCTCACGGCCCTAAGAGCAGGAAGGCGGTTTTCCAAAACCCGCTTTATGCATCACCACACATCCACGAATGGACGGCTCCTGCACCATAGGAAGAGATTGGGTATTTTTCTGCTTTTTGTCATACTTTTTTGAAGCAAAAGCTTCGCTATCTGCAACTGAATTTGAAGAAGGGCAGGATTGCAAAGTCCTCCTGCCATTCGCCTCATTAGGAGCACATATCTCAACTTCCAAATCGCAATTAACTGGCTCAACAGCACCATGAGGGAGAACCCTCGACATCTCTGAATCTCGCGTTGAACGCACAACACTATCATTGCAGAGGGAATCCCCTAGGACTGGTACTTCTGAACTGGAACCATATTCAGGCTTAAGCTGTTTGATAGCAACGCATCTACGGCGAGCACGAAATGCACGCAAACATTTTAATGAAGAATTTGAAAGGGTTTCCAGGATCTTACCATGATTTCCAGGCCATGGGGGGGGGTCGATGTCGCGCTTGCTCCCATCGCAGATCCGGTTGTGGCCGACAGGAGCAGGTCCCCCAACCCGCAAGCCCCGACCACCGCCATTGGCGACAACTATTGCTGGCTGGGAGGGCGGAAGCGCATCCGGAGGAATTCTGGACAGAGCATCCACCCGCGGCCTCGCGATGTTGAGCCGAGGTGGATTGGGCGCACGGAAGTTGCTCCACCGCGCTGCCTGAGTTGGATCTGGAGAATTCGCCTCCTGGATGACCCATAAGAGGAGCTCCACATCCGATGCGCCATCGTTGCCGGTGAATCTCGCGTACTCGTCGAACGTGGCGTGCTGTATGATGATCTCGAATAGCTCCGACCACTCCGAGCGGTCCGGGAATCTCTCCTGCACCACCCGCCCCATTTCCCGATACGCCTCCGGTGAGTTCGCATCGACTGGGGGAGGTGGAAGCAACAACGGCTCCGCCACCTGAGTCGCCGGCCGGAGACAACGGATCTGAGAGCCCCGACGGCGAGGTGCTGTCTTCCAGCCTAGCGATGGAAGAGAAGGTGTCTAAGCACAGGGGAGGCACAGTAATGGTGGAAGAGAGGTAGGTAGGCGGGAGAAGGGAGGGGGAAGGGGAAAATCGCCTCCCAGGCTCCGCTCCCGAGGCCATCCTCCCAACCCCTGCACCTTTGTTCATGTCATTTGGTTTTTCGTGCACTTATTTTTTAAATTATTGGTAATAGAACATACAGTATATAGATGAAAAATGTTGTAAATATTAGACAACTACTACTCGAGATAATTGCACGTATCGTCCTGGAAGTCGACGGCTAGGTCCAACATGATCCTGGAAGTTGAGAAGTGCTTCAATACGGTCCTGATACATGGAAATACGTGATCAATACGGTCCTGGAAGTTGAAACGGCAGTCCTAGCTCTACACGTTGCATACATATTGCATATTCTCGCGTACGACATGTCAGCACGGGGCCACGTCCGTATAGGACCCATGTGTCAGTGGGCGCCAGAAATAGAAGAAACAAAAGGCGGTGGGGGGTTTCGAACCTGCGACCTCGGCACATACGTCGCGTTTGCTTAGCCACCAGACAAGCGTTTTCTCTTGATCGCTGTAGGGATGTTTTTCCTATTATATATACCTCATTGTCTTTTCCGCTGTAGCACACACACACTTTTTTCCCCTGAGGACGCGCGTGCTAGCAAATTAAGCTGGCAGCAGTATTTGTTTTTGTCGCGAAAAACAGTAGTATTTGCTCCTAATAAGATGCACATGGTTTTATATTTAGACAAACAGACAAAGAAAATGGATTTATATTTTTGTATAACCTGTCATTTTGTTGGACTAATAACTTTAGCTTGTCACATTTTACCTTGTCCTTATGCATGAAAAATATTTACTTAGATGTCAGAAACTAAAAACAAATGATTACTTATGGAAAATAGAAGTTCTTCTAAATTTGTTGTAGGTAAGATAAATTTTATTGTTTAAGTGAAGGCACACTTTGGACAATTTCTTCGCATTTCATATCTATTTTCATTTGTGTCAGTGAACTGATTTTAGTAGATTTTCAAGCGCTAGTTTTCTATTCTAAATATGCAAAAACATAATAAATTAATCTCATGTTTGATAGATTACCGTGCCAAGTTTACACCGCAAAAAAACACACATGCTGTTTTCCGGATGTGCTATATATATGTACCATTCAGTGTTATGTGTTAAAGTTATTTTTTTGCCGAACTATGTGTTTAAGTTTTCAAGCCTGAAAGCACATGTTGATTTCGGAATGTGCTTACATATATCATTAGAAGTAATCCATATATTTCTTCCATTTGTCATGGTTGTGAAATTCCAAAGTAAAATATCGGATCCTTGTGGATTTGATGATTTACGTGGTCGAATAATAAAATTAATGTTTCTTTCATTATTAGCTTCTGGTTATCAGTGAGCGAACGAACTTGAAATGGCCTCATTAAGGATTTTTAAGAAGAAAATGCATGCAGGCGCACTAGTGCTCATAAGAAGGGAATAATCTATTTATTAATATCGATAGCCCTGGTTGAGTTGGCTAGCACGAGCGAGCGAGCGAACATGCATTCTGCCTGGTCGTGTGTTCGACTCGCTAGGCAATAGCAATTTTTACTTGTATTTTCTCCTCGCGCTCACTGACAGGCAGGTCCCACACAGGTGGAGAGAGAGAGAGTTGACCTGTTCTCCAGCAGCGCGTTATGCAATACGTATGCGATGTGTAGAGCCAGGACCGTCGTTCCATGTATCAGGACCGTATTGATCACGTATTTCCATGTACCGGGACTGTATTGAAGCACTTCTCAACCTCGAGGACCATGTTGGACCTTGCCGCCGACTTCAAGGACGATACGTGCAATTATCTCACTACTACTCTGATAAGTTGTTCGGAAAAATCTAGAAGAAAACAACAATCTTATGAGTCGAAAGTCAAAATGAAAGCGCTGTGTGGTTTCGATACTGATTTCTGAGGTTCTTCCGTGATACCTCGGGACTAGCAAAGAGGTCTGAGACGACGAATCCAAGCGAAACAACACTGCTCCCCTGTCTCGCTTTCAGTTGCCGTCTACATCGACTTTTCTCCAGACTTCTCTGAACGGCACTTCTCCAAGTCCATCAAGAACTCGTGAAACGCCACGTCGGACGACCCGCCGTCTTTCACGGCGGCCGCCGCCATCTCCTTGGCCGCCGCGAGCCTCTCCCTCAGCTTGCTCCCTTCCTCCGACGCCATCACCAGCCTCACCTTCGCCGCCACCTCCTCTGCCTTCACCTGTCCCTCCTCGTAGCCCTCCACCGCCACCCCGACCTTCATCTCCTCCACCACGTGCACCTTGTTCATCCTCTGTTCCGCGTACAGCGGCCAGCAGATCATCGGCACGCCGGACACGATGCCCTCGAGCACCGAGTTCCACCCACAGTGCGTCACGAACGCGCCGACGGCTCCGTGACGGAATACCTCCGCCTGTGGCGCCCAGTTCTTCACCACGAAGCCCCTGCCAGCGGTCTTCTCCAAGAAACCCTCCGGGAGCGACGCCTGTAAGTCCGGTTCGATCGACTCGTCCTTCTGCTCGGGAGGGCCGCGCACCACCCATAAGAACCTGTGCCCGGAGTCCTGTAACCCGCGAGCCACCTCTGCTAGCTACGCCGCCGAGAAGGTGCCCAGGCTGCCGAAGCAGAGGAATACCACGCCCCGCTCCGGCTGCGCGTCAAGCCACTCGAGGCACGCGTGTCTCCCACCGGCGCTCCCTCCCGTTTGTCCAGGAAGGACTAGCGGGCCGATGCAGTAGACTGGCGGCGTTGGGCGACCAGGCGTGCAGAGGCCGTACCTGAGTGCTTCCAGCGCCCTCGCCTCCAACCAGTCGAAACTGTTCGCCAGAAAGCCTCTTGCTTCCGGCATCCGCGTGTAGTGGCGCAACCGTTCCTTGGCGATATCGCTCTCCCGGTCCAGCATGGTGGTCGACATGTCCAGCGCGCGGATCGGCGGCACGCCGGGGAAGTGGAGCACCGTCTTGCCCATGTCCTTGAACGAGCACGGGGCGGCGGGGTAGTAGTACGGCAGGTGGAGCATGATGGCGAGGTCGCCGACCGCGGACGCGAAGAAGAAGTACGCGGGGATGTCGAGCTCGGCGGCGACGTCGAGCGCGTCCACGCAGAACATGTCCACCACGAGGGCGTCCACGGCGGGGAGAGTGCGGAGGAACTCCCGCAGCGAGGGGTTGGCGGCGCGGAGCACGTCGATGGTGCGCAGGACCGGGTGGGAGTAATGGCCCTTGCCGCAAGACGGCACGGGGAGGAGGCGGAACGTGATGGCTGGGTTGGCGGTGGAGAGGCGAGCCATTGCGTCTTCCGACACGGCGTCCTTGTCCGGCGGGTTCACGACGGCAATGACGACGGTCTGCCCGCGGCGGAGGAGACCTTAGCCAGCTCCACCATGGGGTTGAGGTGGCCCACGCCGAGCGAGGGATAGAGCACCACCGTCTTCTGTATGCCTCTTGTCTTCGTGGCCTGTGGGGGAAATGAAATGTGGAAGAGATGAGATTACGAGCGCAAATGCACTGTGGCCACTTCTCGTCCAAATTTATGCGTGGCTAATCAGGCGACCGGCCTGGGCATCTCGAGATCGGCGGGTGGGCCATAGAAGAACACGTACGCACCACTTCAGACGTGTCGGGACATACAAGGACCTGACCTGTTTGCTTGATGACCTAACTTATTCATAGCAATGCCGCACCATATTTGCCACGGTGCAATAAACAAGAACACTCCAACTAGTGCCCAACGGGTAAAAAAAATATAAGTAAAACTGGCCAGCTAGACCGACAAGCCCATACCCACCCATAACCAAACAACACGTAGCATGCAAATTTGCACGTGTAATATACACACTCGTATCACATTAGTCGTGTCAGCTAGCCACCTATCCAACTTTCACACCACCGTGATCTAAGGGCCTTTTTGATTCGTAGGATTTCCAAAACGCGGGAATAGGAAAAACATGGAATTAAAGTGGAATGTTGTCTTGAATCCTACAGGATTATACGAGTGTTTGATTGTGCATAGAAAAAACGCAGGATTCTTTTAAAGAGGTTTGAGTGGATGAGATGTTTCCTATGAAATCTAGTGCAAATAAATCCTATAGAAAAATTCCTATGGTTTAAAATCCTATGAATCAAACAACCAAGATAGGAAAAATTCCTAAGGATTAGAATCCTCCAAAATTTCATTGAGAATTCTTTGAATCAAAGAAGCCCTAAACTACTACGAGGGAAAACCGAAGAAACGAGGCAAAATATGGACGAGGATTTGCCGCACGTATCACATTAGTCGTGTCAGTCCCTTGTACCGCCTTTTTATTTTAGCTTTTGATTTTTGAAGTTCTATATTTTTTAAAATAAAATATCTAAATTAAGTTTTGTTTTCAAATTCGTGTTCTCATGACCAGCACTTTGAAATTAGATCCATTTCGAATATATTCTGACAACTTTTAAAAAAATATGTTAAGTTTCAGTGTTGAAAATTAGTACAAGCGGCTGATAAAAAATCAATTATTTTGTGTTGACCACCGAACAAAACAAATTCTTTAAAATTATATCTCTGGTACTTGTTGAAACTTGGCATTTTTAGATGCAAAAACCGTAAGTTCCATCGTTCGAACTTAAAGGTTTTTGAGGGATTTTTATTTTACTGTGCCCTCATGCAGGATTCAACTACTTCAGGAATTGCGCCGCAAGTCGAGCGAGCGGCACGGTTTGGGAGGTGAGTGCCCCCCGCATTTACGTGCCCCTACGAATTTCCGAGCAAACTACATGAGGTACGGGCGACAACTAATTTTTCTCTTGCGGAAGGCCTTGTAACTAGCTTTATAAAACTTAGACAAGGCAGTTGTGTGTCTTTTTTTTGATAAATAACGCTTTTATTAATTTAAAATGTAGCCTAATGTCCGAACACTGCATAACTAAGATGCACATAGTCAAATCCCAATAGTCTAACAAAAAAGACATATCAACAACGGTACAGTCATATAGGACCGACATATGCCTATGTCAAAGATGGTGGTGGATCGATCCAGAGGTTATGTTGCCACTCATGTTGGGTTAAAAACTCCCTAGTCACCCACTCCAACCGTATACGCACCACCTTGATCAATGGTTCATACTCCGTTCATTGTTGCGAAGACCACATACGAAAAGGGTGTGTACAACGGAAAATAACCTGCAAAGGAGAAGAGTTCTTGCCATTAAAAATCAAATCATCCCAACATAGTCAGAGCGACCATAATAAGGCATAGGCTCTCACCATTATTAGCGGTTTCAACATAATTGGAACACCACCCAATCAATGACCAAAAATATTGGCAACACTATGAAGATAGTAATATGTGAGTCATGTTGATGAGTAATAATACTTTAGTAAGAATATTAGTGTTAAGGTTTGTGATTCCCTATGCAAGCACGAAAGTCAATAGTTATGCAACAAAGTTACATCCTACTTGTGGTGCATTATTGAGTGTTCGTTATGTTCAATGCTCGTTTATGATTGTTTTCATTTTTTGGTTGGTCCCTTCTCAATCTATTTTTGTACTAAGCGGGAATACTGCTTGTACATCCAACTCCTTAAACCCAAAGTTCTGACAAATGAGTCCATCATATCTACCTATATGTGGCATTTCCATGCCGTTCCAAGTAAATTTGTATCTACCAACTCTACTTTTCAAAATGAATTTCCTTTTTGTGTGCCCGTACCGCTCATGAAGCGGTAGGGAGTGGCCAATATTTTCATGCTAGGTATGTTATTCTCAAATGAGTGTTTATTAACTTGTCATTGCACGAGAGTGTGGCAGGTAATAGGTATGGCCAGTCCCGAAATGAAAAAAAATATTTTATGTTGTCAATAATAAATTTCTTGGAAAGTGTTGGTATGGAAGGCACCCGTGGATACTGCTAGCCATGGATTGTGAAAGAATGATGGAAAAGGAAATAAACTTTATTTTATGTTTGGTAATCGCCTATGATTTATCTAGCATGGAAGATATTGAGAATTCTCGGTCGTTTTCATTGACAGGAAAAGCAAGCCTCTCAAAATAATTTTATCTCTCAATTTAAGCTTTGAGCTCTAGCACCTTTACAAATATCTGCTCCCCTCTGCGAAAGGCCTTTCTATTTACTTTTATGCAATTTTTATTTTTATTGAGTCTTCATCTTCTCTTATAAAGCACCAACTAGGGAACACTATTGTCATACTTGTGCATTGGTTGTAGCTAATATTCGAGTGTGTTTCATGAATGGATCAATGATTGAGCATAATGGGCTAGGAATGGCTTTATTTAGCGTTGATATTTTGAAAGACATGGTTGCTTGTTGATATACTTGATTATTGATGTCTTCATGTAAAATTATAGACTATTGCTTTGAATCACTTAAAGTCCAAATGTCGATGCTACAAAAGAAAAAAATATGAGATAAACATGTTAGGCAGCATTCCACATCAAAAATTCTGTTTTTATTATTTACCTATTCGAGGACGAGTAGGAATTAAGCTTGGGGATGCTTGATACGTCTCCAACGTATTTACAAATTTTAATTGTCCCATGTTGTTATATTTTCAATCTTGGATGTTTTATATACATTTACTAGCAACTTTATATCATTTTCTGGGCCTAACTTATTGACCTAGTGCCCAATGCCAATTGTTGTTTTTGCTTGTTTTTTACTTTGCAGAATATCAATACCAAACGAAGTCCAAATGGCAAGAAACTTTTTGGAGATTTTTTTCCTGGTGATAAGAGACCCTGGAAGCTTTTGGAGCACACGAGAGGAGGCCCATGGTCCCATTAGACCAGGGCGCCAGGGGCCTCTGGCACGCCCTGATGGGTAGTGGGGCCCACGGGGACCTTCTTAACCTACCTACGCCTCTATAAATACTCTAATATCCCAAAAAACCTAGGGGAGTCGACAAAATAATTTTTCCACCGCTGCAAGTTCCAGAACCACGAGATCCAATCTAGAGGCCTTTTCCGGCACTCTATCGGAGGGGGCAACGATCACAGAGGGGTTCTTCATCATCCTTGCCGCCCCTCTGATGATGCTTGAGTAGTTTACCACAGACCTACAGGTCTGTAGTTAGTAGCTAGATGGCTTCTTCTCTCCTTTTGATTTTCAATACAATGTTCTCCTCGATGTTCTTAGAGATCTATTTGATATAACTCTTTTTGCAGTGTGTTTGGGATCCGATGAATTGCGATTTTATGATCAGATCTATCCATGAATATTATTTGAGTCTTCTTTGAACTCTTTTTTGCATGATTGTTATAGCTTCATATTTCTTCTCTGATTTATTGGTATGGTTTGGCCAACTAGATTGATTTATCTTGCCATGGGAAGAGGTGCTTTGTGATGGGTTCGATCTTGCGGTGCTCAATCTCATACTAGTGGAGAAAAGCCTAGCTATGGCGTGGGAAAAAGTGCTTTGCTAGCGTAGACACCCTACACCAGCAATACGACGCTACTGTTAGAAAATAGCGCTCACGTGGGTGGCCACACCAACAATATTCTAATGGTTGATGGCGTGCCAGATGGACAACGCCAGCACTATAACCACACAGGTAGTGGCGTGTCGTGTACTTTGCACGCCACGAACATTTCAACCAGCCAAAAAAAATTTCCACCACCATATATAACATTTAGCATTTCACATTAGAACTAAGCACATATATAACATCACACAGTAGAATAATACCAGTTAATAGACCATTAATTAGCAGTTAGTAATAGTGACAATCGATTAGATACAGTAGTAGCTACACACATATATAGAGGTATGGTAATAAATGGCACAAGTACTCACAAACACGAGCTAACATAGTTAATGAGTAGTTCATTTCACATCAATGGCCCAACCACTTCTAAATGAGGTTGATGATGATCATCATCCTCAAGTCATGGCGCATGGTGTTCGTAATAGTGAGTAGGATGGCCTGTGCAACCCAAAGATTCTTTCCACGAAGGAACTTCTTCCACCCCGCCCCGGTTGAAGACAATGCGACCGTCCGTGTCCACTGCGTATGCACAGCTTGTGACGGAGCCCCTTCTAGTAACGCGTAGTCCAGCTATGCCTTCTTCATACGGCTCGATGCCACAACTCGCAGATAGCTTCTTAGGTAATTTCTGAAAACCATTAGATATGATAAATGAGCATGTCATCACAGATAGCTCCTTAGGTAACTTCGATCCACATGTATCATCAGGTTCAACACTAAGCATATGATCACATAACTACCCTAAGCATATATCATCAATTTACTACACTAATTAAACATATATATCAACAAATTAATACGTATACTAAGCATATATCATCACATTATATTAGACACTAATTAAGCATATCACATTACTACAGTAAGCATATATCATCACATTATACCACACTATATAAGCATATCATCACATTATTATAGCATGCATATCATCTGATTACTAGCTATGTACACTAAGCATATCATCATATTTCTACACAACATGCACATTTAAATTTCTACACAAAATAATTTCTACACTAAGCATTTATATTATCACATTACTACAACAAGCATATCATCGAACTACATACTACACTAATTAAGCATATATATCTTCTAATTAATTACTACACTAAGTAACATACCATGAGATGCTGTTTAATATTTGTCCTTGTGAGGCGGGTCACGAATGGCATCCTGATGTATCTTCACTAAGCGGAAGTATGTCCCAGAGGTTGCCCGATTCCTTATCACTCAGCCTCAGTCTTTGGGCATATAGTGCTTCATTAAGTGGGCCCTCATCATCATCTGAAACCTCATGATCTGAATCCTCATGATCTGAATCCTCATCATCAGAATCCTCATGATCTAAAGCCTCATCATCTGTATCGGGAATCAAATTCAAATAGACAACAGTAAGCCTGGGACCTTCTCCTCTGAAGGAGAAGCTGATAAATTCACCCCCACAAAGACCCAGGCGGGCGATGAAACAATCCCACTCATATCCTCCAACCTAGGTGGTCTTTCGCCCCTTGAAGACCTGCATAGTGTAGGTCCCCCCATGAGCTTCGAAGGTCACCATGTCTCTGATGAGCTCATTGAATGCCAATCTCACATTGCATGGGATGATCTGTGTAAGGAAAAAACAAAACACACACACAGAATGCATTAGCGGAAATAGCAATAAAAACAAAAAATAACTGTTAGAAAGGTTCATATAATTTGTTACCTTTGAAGGAATAAAACTAGGCTGGAAGTAGACGCCGAACAGCGTGGCATTACAAAGGCTCGTCCGGCACCTTGACTTGCACAGTCAACATGGTGGTTCTTGCTCCATTCTACACAAAACACATATTGAACACTAAGTTGAATTATAAATGCAAGTATGCCACTCCAATTAAAAATCAAGGTCTTGATTTTAGTTTCCCCGCCTAACCAATTCAACTTACCCTCACACTCATTCTCCTATGTTCCAAGTTCGAAAGGGGATGTTTGTTTCTATGTTTGCCACACTTGCCTTACTTAGGGAATCTTGACATACTTTTTGTATCTATGACATGTGGGCCTTAGTGATAACAAAAAAAATTCTTGCCTTAGTTGTGACAAGAACCAAACACACACCCAACAGATTTTCGTAGAAACAAATTCAGAGTATTATTGCCTTAGTTGTGACAAGAACCAAACACACACCTAGCAGGTTTTCCTAGAAACAAATTCAGAGCTTCATTATAGTCTTCCCTTCACATATTTGGGTTTTCCTCTAGGTACCACCAAACCATCAGTTCATGATCTAGTGCCAATCATAACAAGAACTGATAAAGGATTATATGGAGTGGCAAGTTTCAAGAATTATTCTCGCAGATTGACTTATGTTAATTCAGTGGTCGCATCCATGCCCATCTTTGCTATGTGGACCTTCAAGGTTCACTACACCATTCTAGATCATGTCAATAAAGCCAGTATAAATTTCCTTTGGTATGGTAATGACATAAACAAGAAAGGAAACTGCCTTGCAAGTTGGAAAATGATTTGTAGACCACTTCCACTGCCTAGTTGCATCACATTAGTTCAAACGAAATTTTTGTATCTCTGCTGAGGGAGTCCTGGATTAGGGGGTCCTCGGACAGCCGGACTATATACCTTGGCCGGACTGTTGGACTATGAAGATACAAGATTGAAGACTTCATCCCGTGTCCGGGTGGGACTCTCCTTTGCGTGGAAGGCAAGCTTGGCAATTCAGATATGTAGATCTCCTTCCTTGTAACCGACTCTGTGTAACCCTAGCCCCCTCCGATGTCTATATAAACCGGAGGGTTTAGTCCGTAGGACAACAATAATCATAATCATAGGCTAGCTTCTAGGGTTTAGCCTCTACGATCTCGTGGTAGATCAACTCTTGCAATACTCATATCATCAAGATCAATCAAGCAGGAAGTAGGGTATTACCTCCATCGAGAGGGCCAGCGCCTGGGTAAACATTGTGTCCCCCGCCTCTTGTTACCATCCGCCTTAGACGCACAGTTCGGGACCCCCTACCCGAGATCCGCCGGTTTTGACACCGACATCTGCCACTACCTAGTGATGAACCCTAGCGATGCAAATAAAAAAAGTAGAGGGGATGAACTCACCGAGGGGACGAAGATGGATGCGATGAACCCTAGCAGGCCGTCATTTCCACCGCCATCGTCGATTCCGCCGCAGCCGCCAACGAAACCCTATCTCAAACTAAAATGTACTCCAAGAAAATAGGAGGGCAACGAGCGGCGATAGAGGGAGAGAGGGGGCGATAGAGGGGAGATTACCTGTACGCCCTAGCTGGCCGGAATCGGAGCGACGAGGAGCAGTGAGAGAGGGAAGAGGAAAGGGGAATGATAGGAAAGGGGGCACAAAGAGAGAGGGAGTGGGTGAGGGGGCTGTTGCCCCCTTGTTTTGACTCCCAATGTGAGGGCTTGGCCCAATACGCCATTTAAAATAATATAAATTTAAAATCTTCAGTATTTCCATTTAAAATAATGTAAATTTAAAATCATTAGTATTTCCATTTAAAATAATGTAAATTTAAAATCATTAGTATTTCCATTTAAGATAATGTAAATTGAAAATCATCAATACTTCCATTTAAAATAATGCAAATTTAAAATCATATATACTTCCATTAAAATAATGTAAATTGAAAATCATGAGTATTTCCATTTAAAATAATATAAATTGAAAATCATCAATATATCCATTTAAAATAATGTAAATTTAAAATCATTAGTATTTCCATTTAAAATAATGTAAATGTAAATTTCTATTGAAAATAATATAAGTTTTAAAAAAATAAACTACAATATACAATAAAGATGAAGTCTCAAAGTACATATTTCAAGTGTCAAACTAAAAAGTAAAACAAATTAAAATTGAAGTCTCAAAGTGCATATTTTAAAAAATGTCAGTATTTCCATTTTCAATATTATCAAATTAACAAAATAAAAGACTCAGAATTACTAAAAGAGACAGAAAGAGACATGACACAGATGTATCGTTGCTATTAAGGGTAATAAGATGGGTTCGATCTTGCGGTGCTCAATCTTAGTGACAGAAAGAGACATGAACACGCATGTATCATTGCTATTAAGGGTAACAAGATGGGGTTTATTCATACATGAGTTTATCTTGTCTACATCATGTCATCGTTCTTATTGCATTACTCTGTTTCTCCATGAACTTAATACACTAGATGCATGCTAGATAGCGGTCGATGTGTGGAGTAATAGTAGTAGATGCAGAATTGTTTCGGTCTACTAATCTTGGACGTGATGCCTATATACACGATCATTGCCTTGGATATCGTCATAATTATTTGCTTTTCTATCAATTGCCCAACAGTAATTTGTTTACCCACCTTATGCTATTTTCTCGAGAGAAGCCTCTAGTGAAAACTATGGCCCCGGGGTCTATTTCCTATCATATATTAAAACCAAAAATACCTTGCTGCAATTTTATTTTATTTTGTGTTTATTTAGATCTATTTATCAAATCTCATACAATTTAATCTATCTCAATACCGTTGAGGGTTTGACAACCCCTTCACTCGTTGGGTTACAAGTATTTGTTGTTTGTATGCAGGTACTGTTTACATAGTGTTGCTTGGTTCTCCTACTTGATTGATAACCGAGGGAAATACTTACCTCTGCTATGCTGCATCATCCCCTCCTCTTCGGGGAAATACCAACGCAGATTACAACCATCAAAGATCAGTATGCTCAAATTGTTTACCACATATTTATACCCTATGAACATGATTAATATGATGAGTTGTGAGTAGTTCTATTTGTTCTTGAGGACATGGGAGAAGTCTTGTTATTAGTAATCAGGTAAAGTTGATCACCGTTCTTCAATGTTTTGATATTATATGTTGTGTTGTTCTCCCTCTAGTGGTGCTATGTGAATGCCGACTACATGACACTTCACCATTTTGGACCTAGGGGAAGGCATCATCGAATTAGTTTGTAGATGATAGATTGCAGGAGTGGTAGAAACCTAAACCTCAGTTTATTGATTGTTCGATGAGGGGATGTTTTGGATTCACTTGTTTAATGCTATGGTTATATTTATCTTAATTACTTCCCTTTATCTGCAGATGCTTGTGTGGAGGGTATAATCATAAGTAGGTATTTGTTCAAGTAACAACATTACCTTAGCTCCAGTCCACCCACATAACACTTATTAAGGCAATGAATGTTAAATCAATGAATCGTGGTGAAAGTAACTTGGCGATGTTCCCCTGTGTCGTCAAGAGCATTTTAATCAATATAAGAAGTATCACCGACTTGTCCTAACACAACTAAGGATTGGTTCACTTGGTGCACCTTGATACTTTTGTTAATTGTTACTTGTTATCAATTATCTTGCTAGCACACTATCTGTCAAAACTATCTTATAACACTTGCAGTGAAAACCTTGTTGAAAACTACCTATCAATTCCTTCTATTCCTCGTTGGGTTCTATACTCTTACTTATCGAAAGGACTAGGATTGATATCCTATACTTGTGGGTCATCAAGTACCTAAGGATATTAAAGTCCCCTACAATAAACATTCGTTATGAGTTATCCTCAGCCTGGTACACCAATTCCCCGAAGGAAAGTGGATTTATGCTCATCTTGGTAGCCCCATAGACTATAACCAAGCTCCAGCTATGTTTCGGACGTGGAATTTCATGTGAAAGTAAGTATCCTCTGGACCTTCCACGTGCTGGCAGTAGCGGCGGCAGGAATCACCTGCTTGGTATTCATTAATTTTTTTCCCTGAATACCAATAATATACAACAAATATAGCTATAGTATACACTGGCTATGGGATTTATTTGGTATTCATGTGCATACCAAGGAATACCCCTGGCGCCGCCCCTGCGTGTTGGTAGACTATGCCATGTGTAGTCAAAACCACTTGGTAGGTGATCAATGACATGCGCATGCACGTCGCATTTAACAACCTCGGAAATCTCCACAAAATATAACCCATGTATGCACCTTTAAAGGAGGCGGTGTTGGCATCGGGTAGTTCCTAACTTTTGCTTGAAGTTTTCCAAGCGGCTTGACTGGCAGCACTTGAAGAAGGAATGGCCCTCCAATTACAAACACATAAATGATCACACAACCATCACTTGGAGATAAGAATTCAATTACACATACTCACCTTGCCACGACAGGCACTAGATTCCTCATCTTGGGCAGCGCAACTGCTTTCTGGGCTTTTGAGCTAGGAATTTCCCTGGACCCTTCCCTTTAGATGGGGCGGGAGATGCTTGTTGTGCATGATCAACTCAGGTAAGTTTGGTTGTCTGAGTAGATGGGCTGATGATACTCCATTTTGCATCATGATTTCCTACTGTTATTTATATTGTTTTTGGTCATTATTCCACCTTATGATGCAATTTTAATGCCTTTTATCTCTTAATTTATTGCGAGGGAGATTACCAGCAGCTGGAATTCTGGACCTGAAAAAGCTACAATAGAGATGCATATTCTACAGAACTCCAAATGACCTGAAAATTCATGGAGATTTTTCATTGAATATATGAAAAAGACTGGAGCAAAGAAATACCAGAGGGGCCCACAAGCTGCTCACAAGGCAACATGGCGTAGCCTCCCCCATGCGTGCCCTGATGCCTTGTGGGTCTCATAGCTGTCCTCTAGTGCCCATCTTCTACTATATGAGGGGTTTTGACCTAGAAAAAAAAAGAGGAAGACATTCGGGACGAAGTGATGCCGTCTCGAGGTGGAACCTGGGCAGGAGCACTTTTGCTCTAGGGCGGAGTGATTTCGCCGGGGATACTTCCCTCAGGGAGGGGGAAATTGAAGCCATCGACATCGCCAATGATCCTCTCACCATCGGAGGGCCAATCTTCATCAACATCTTCACCAAAACCATCTCATCTCAAACCCTATTTCATCTCTTGTATTCAATCTTTGTCCCAAAACCTCAGATTGGTACCTCTGGGTTACTAGTAGTGTTGATTACATCTTGTAGTTGATGCTAGTTGGTTTATTTGGTGGAAGATTAAATGTTCAGATCCTCAAGCACATTCAATAGCCCTCTAATCTTGAACATGAATATGATTTGTGACTAGTTAATTTTGTTCTTGAGGATATGGGAGAAGTCTTGTTATAAGTAATCATGTGAAGTTGGCATTCGTTCGATATTTTGATGACATGTATGTTCTTGCTTCCTTTAGTAGTGTCATGTGAACATCGACTACATGACACTTCACCCTAATTGGGCCCAAGGGAAGGTACTATCGAGTAATAAGTAGATGATGGGTTGCTAGAGTGACAGAAGCTGAAACCCTAGTTTATGCTTTATTTCGTAAGGGGCTGATTTGGATCCATATGTTTCATGCTATGGTTAGATTTATCTTAATTCTTCTTTTGTAGTTGCGGATTCTTGCGAGAGGGGGTGATCATAAGTGGGTTGCCTTTTCAAGTAAGAACAGCAACCAAGTACCGGTCCACCCACATATCAAATTACCAAAGTAACGAACGCGAATTAACCAAACATGATGAACGTGACTAGTTGACAATTCCCATGTGTTCTCGAGAACTTTCAGGCTTGTTCTTTGCTATAAAAAGGATTGGGCCACCTTGTTGCACCTTTGTTACTATTGTTACTTGTTACTTGTTACGAATTATCTTGCTACAAAACTATCTATCACTGTTATTTACAGCACTTGCAGAGAATACCTTGTTGAAAACCGCTTGTCATTTCCTTCTGCTCCTTGTTGGGTTCGCACTCTTACTTATCGAAAAGACTATGATTGATACCCAATAATTGTGGGTCATCAAGACTCTTTTCTGGCGCCGTTGTCGGGGAGTGAAGTGCCTTATGTAAGGAAACATTTTTATTACATGCTGAAATTTTCTGTCACATGTTACTATGGAAAATAATCCTTTGAGGGACTTGTTCGGGGTATCTTCACCTCGACTGTAAGCAATAAGAGTTTTTCCTCAACCTAATGTACCTACTGAAAATATTTATTATGAGATTCCTTTGGGTATGTTAGAGAAACTGCTAGCAAATCCTTATGCAGGAGATGGTACGATAATCCTGATTTGCACTTAATCTATGTGGATGAAATTTGTGGATTGATTAAGCTTGCAAGTTTGCCCGAGGATGGAGTTAATAATAAGGTATTCCCTTTATCTTTGGAGGCAAAATAAATTGACATGGTATAGGCTATTGGATGATATTGGAACATGGGTGTCCGTGCAACAAACCCTGGGTGTGTTGCCCAGACTGTGCACAGGCACGAGAACAAGATTGAAGCACCAACTCAAGTCAGGGTACAAGGAACCAAGAGATTTGAAGGACCAGCATGCATATCAGAGAGACCAAGATCGAGCAAGAGAAGCAGGATATCGCCAAGAGAAGGGCCTCCTTCGCCGGGCTGGCGAGCCCGGCAAGGGGCGAGGCCACCCCTAGAAGCAAGCGACCAAAGCGCCCCGGCAGGGTCTGCCGGGGCTCACGGAAGCAAAACCACCTCATCAACCACTCAACCACGACCCACATCATCGATCAGTGCGGTGTGAAGCCTCAAAGTGATTAAGTGACAGCCATTCGCCACATGGTAGCCATTTCCTACAGGAGGAACCCACAGATGGCACCCGTCATGCGACATGTCAAGAGAATAGGCGCGGAGCTGGCAAGATAGCCTGGCAAGCCTTGCCGGGAAACTAGTGATGTGACACCAAGTGGTACTTTTAATGCACCCTATCAGCCCGCAGAGTTAGGTATGATAGCACTGTTTGCTATCATATCAGTGCATAATGACTACTTTGCCATTGTGGTGACCCCTTGATCTTTAAAAGGAGGCCCATGGCAACCATAGAAAGGGTTAGAAGGTTGGATAACTCACATCCCCATACACGCGTAGTTGCTGCTGCCCCAAGGCAACCCCTGCCGGGCAAGTGTACTAGGCTCCTTCACCACCTTTTCCACCATCAATTCACCAAAGCAGGAGTAGGGTTTTACGCCTAACGGCGGCCCGAACCTGGGTAAATGATACGTCTCCAATGTATCTATAATTTATGAAGTATTCATGCTGTTATTTTATCATTCTTGGATGTTTTACAATCATTTTATAGCAACTTTATATCATTTTTTGGGACTAACCTATTGATCTAGTGCCAGTTGCTGCTTTTTGCTTGTTTTTTACATCGTAGGAAATCAATATCAAACAGAGTGCAAACACCGCGAAACTTGCTGGAGATTTTGTATGGACCAGAACACCCAAGATGGCCAGAGCAGCACCTGGGGGGTGCCCCGAGGGGGGCACAACCCACCAGGGCACGCTTGGGGGCCCAGGCCCGCCCAGGTGGGTTATGCCCACCTCGGTGGCCTCCCGCACCCCCTCTTTACCCTATAAATTCACAAATATTCCAAAACCCTTCGGGGCTAACCTAGATTAGAAGTTCCGCCGCCGCAAGGCTCTGTAGCCACTGAAAACCAATCTAGACCCGTTTCGGCACCCTGTTGGAGGGGGGGGGGAATCATCACCGGTGGCCATCTTCATCATCCCGGCGGCCACCACGATGAGGAGGGAGTAGTCCACCCTCGGGGCTGAGGGTTTGGACTAGTAGCTATCTGTTTAATCTCTCTCTCTCTCTCTCTCTCTCTCTCTCTCTCTCTCTCTCTCTCTCTCGTGTTCTTGAGATGTCACAATCTTGATGTATCACGGGCTTTGTTAATATAGTCGGATCATATGGTGTTTTCCCCTCTCTATCTTGTTGTGATGAATTGATTTTTTCCCTTTGAGATTTCGTTGTTTTCGGATTGAATACTTTTATGGATTTGAGAACGCTTGATATATGTCTTGCAATTGAATACTCGTGGTGACAATGGGGTATCGTATTGATTCACTTGATATATGTTTTGGCACTCAACTCGCGGATTCCTGAGGTGACATTGGGGTAATCTATGCATAGGGGTTGATGCACGTTCTTGTCTTTGTTTCTCCGGTAGAAATCTTGGGG
Organism: Aegilops tauschii subsp. strangulata; assembly: GCF_002575655.3. Lineage (NCBI taxonomy): Eukaryota > Viridiplantae > Streptophyta > Magnoliopsida > Poales > Poaceae > Aegilops > Aegilops tauschii. The sequence continues at coordinate 397,823,391 of NC_053037.3, forward strand.
CACTCTTTGAAGTTCTTTGTGTTGGATTGAGTATTATGAATATGAATTTGCTTTGGTGTTATTTTAGTACGAACTCTAGGATAGATCAAACGGAAAGAATAGCTTTGTGTTATTTTAGTACGGACTCTTGAATAGATCGAACGGAAGGAATAGCTTTGAGGTGGTTTCGTACCCTACAAACAATTTATTCTTATGTTCTCCGCTAGATAGGAACTTTGGAGTGATTCTTCATCGCACTTTGAGGGGTGGTTATATGATCCAATTATATTAGCACTGTTGAGATATTGCACTAGCGAAAATATGGACTCTAGGCCTCATTTTCAAGCATTGCAATACTGTTTTTATGCCCGTTTACTATTTGCTACCTTGCTGTTTTTATTTATTCAGATATAAAAAAATATTTCTACCATAAATATTACACTTTTATCACCATCTCTTCGCTGAACTAGTGCACCTATACAATTTTCCATTGTATTGGGTGTGTTGGGGACACAAGAGATTTCTTGTATTTGGTTGCAGGGTTGTTTGAGAGAGACCATCTTCATCCTACACCTCCCACAGATTGATAAACCTTAGGTCATCCACTTGAGGGAAAATTGCTACTGTCCTACAAAACTCTGCGCTTGGAGGCCAAACACGAGTCTACAAGAATAAAGTTGTGTAGTAGACATCAGTAAAATTGCTTGTGTGATCCCTGTCGCGCTACCCCACACTCGTCTGCTCTTTTTGCAACGCGTCGCCCCCCTGCCGAACCAGCAAGGGGCCTCCTGGTCCCATAGGTGGTCGTGGTTTCCCGCGACATGTTTGGCGCGCCAGGTAGGGGCTCGCTTGTGCGAATCTGAAGGCGTGCGAAGCGCGTCGACTTCATCACCATCTTCATCTCTGACGACGCCATCGACCATGGCGCCCGAGAAGAAACCCAGCCCTCCTGCTCACCCATCCACCTCAAAGGCTCCGCCGCTCGTGGCCTCTAGCGCTGCGGGGGGTTTGGAGGCATGCGAGGACACGGACGTAGCTGGGCATGTGGCCGGAGGAGGCGGCACCGTCACCACTTCCCCCGCTGCTGACGTAGGAGCGGGAGGCACCGAAGGAGAGCAACACCCCGACGGCCACACTCTCCAAGGAACGGGTGAGGGGGTTACTCCATCTGCGCCCCTCTCTCCCTCTAACGGGCATAGCCACAACAACGACGCTCGGACGGGGGCGAACTGCCGCCCTCCGGCCGCCCCCACCATGGGTGCGGTCGCAGCGTGTGCACCTCCCTCGGGACGGGCCGAACAAGCTGCTGCGCCCGACGGAGCCGCTGGCCCTCGAGAGCCTTTGCCACACCACATCTAGGTGGTCGCCCTGCAGCGACAGCGGGGGCGTAGTACTACCACCGCTGGCACCGTCAGGAGCCACGCAACGGTACGATCGACTTCATCGACATCCATGCCAAGCACAGCCTCGGAGGCCATGGCTCGAGCTCAGTTGCTACTGAGGTTTCCGCCAGCGGCCGAGCAGATGGACGAATGGCATGCCACCATCCAGAGTCTGCTCGGTTTCGCCGAAGCCGGGGGCTCGCGGCGTGTTGACCCGCCACAAACTCCCCAAGCGACAGCAACAGCTCGTGCTGCAGACCATACGGAAGAGGCCATCCCCATGGTGCAGTCCCCACCATGGCAGCCAGCGCGAGCGCAACAAAATCAAGATCACGAGGACGTCTCGATGGCCCCTTCTGACCCTCGAGTACATCCAAGCCAACGTCGAGCCCCGGAGGATGGGTGGGGAGGAGACGCGCACGTCGTCATCGAGCAACGCCGCGACGACCTCCACCAGACCGACGGGTGCGACGGCCTCAACATCGACGAAATTGTGCTTGGTGTTGGCGGGTGCCTACCTTTCGAGGTTGGCTGCCCTGCCTTTACACGAGAGCTGCGGTGAATTCAATGGCCGTCCGTTCGCACGTTCAAGCCAGAGATACCTGAGAAGTACGACGGGAGGCCGAACCCGGTAGAGTTCCTGAGCATCTACATCATCGTTGTTCAGGCTGCCGGGGGAAGAGATGAGAAGGTGTTTGTGAAGGAAATATGCCCTAGAGGCAATAATAAAGTTACTATTTATTTCCTTATATCATGATAAATGTTTATTATTCATGCTAGAATTGTATTAACCGGAAACATAATACTTGTGTGAATACATAGACAAACAGAGTGTCACTAGTATGCCTCTACTTGACTAGCTCGTTGATCAAAGATGGTTATGTTTCCTAGCCATTGACATGAGTTGTCATTTGATTAACGGGATCACATCATTAGGAGAATGATGTGATTGACTTGACCCATTCCGTTAGCTTAGCACACGGTCGTTTAGTATACTGTTATTGCTTTCTTCATGACTTATACATGTTCCTATGACTATGAGATTATGCAACTCCCATTTATCGGAGGAACACTTTGTGTGCTACCAAACGTCACAACGTAACTGGGTGATTATAAAGGTGCTCTACAGGTGTCTCCGAAGGTACTTGTTGGGTTGGCGTATTTTGAGATTAGGATTTGTCACTCCGATTGTCAGAGAGGTATCTCTGGGCCCACTCGGTAATGCATATCACTTAAGCCTTGCAAGCATTGCAACTAATGAGTTAGTTGCGGGATGATGTATTACGGAACGAGTAAAGAGACCTGCCGGTAACGAGATTGAACTAGGTATTGAGATACCGACGATCGAATCTCGGGCAAGTAACATACCGATGACAAAGGGAACAACGTATGTTGTTATGCGGTCTGGCCGATAAAGATCTTCGTAGAATATGTGGGGGCCAATATGAGCATCCAGGTTCCGCTATTGGTTATTGACCGGAGACGTGTCTCGGTCATGTCTACATAGTTCTCGAACCCGTAGGGTCCGCACGCTTAAAGTTTTGATGACAGTTATATTATGAGTTTATATGTTTTGATGTACCGAAGGTTGTTCGGAGTCCCGGATGTGATCACGGACTTGACGCGGAGTCTCGAAATGGTCGAGACATGAAGATTGATATATTGGATGACTATATTCGGACACCGGAATGGTTCCGGGGGTTATCGGATATATATCGGAGTACCGGGGGGTTACCGGAACCCCCCCAGAGGTTATTGGGCCTCATGGGCCCAATTGGTGGAAGAGGAGAGGCGGCCAAAGGGCAGCCGCGCGCCCCTCCCCCCAAGTCCGAATTGGACAAGGAGGGGGGGCGGCGCCCCCTTTCCTTTCCCCCTCTCTCTCCTTCCCTCTCCTCTCCTAATCCAACAAGGAAAAGGGAGGGAGTCCTACTCCCGGTGGGAGTAGGACTCCTCCTGGCGCGCCCTCCTGGCCGGCCGCCTCTCCCCCCTTGCTCCTTTATATACGGGGGCAGGGGGGCACCCTAGAGACACAACAATTGATCTATTGATCTTTTAGCCGTGTGCGGTGCCCCCCTCCACCATAGTCCACCTCGATAATACTGTAGCGGTGCTTAGGCGAAGCCCTGCGTCGGTAGAACATCATCATCGTCACTACGCCGTCGTGCTAACGAAACTCTCCCTCAACACTCAGCTTGATTGGAGTTCGAGGGACGTCATCGGGCTGAACGTGTGCTGAACTCGGAGGTGCCGTGCGTTCGGTACTTGATCGGTCGGATCGTGAAGACGTACGACTACATCAACCGCGTTGTGCTAACGCTTCCGCTTTCGGTCTATGAGGGTACGTGGACAACACTCCCCCCTCTCGTTAGTATGCATCACCATGATCTTGCGTGTGCGTAGGATTTTTTTGAAAATACTACGTTCCCCAACAGTTTGCCAACTACTTCCCTTTGACCGTCAAGTCCAATGTGAGGTCTTGGCTGATGCACCTACCGGAGAACTCCATTTCATCGTGGGCCGACCTGTGCCATGAGTTCATTGGTGCCTTCACTGGCAGTCATCAGGAACCCGGCAGACCCAGCGATTTGCAACTTCTCCAGCAGAAGGAAGGAGAAACCCTCCGTAAGTATTTACAGAGATTCAGCAAAGTTCATAGAAATATCCCAAATATCCATCCGGCAGCCGTGATAGCTGCCTTCCAGTCCAATGTGCACAATCGTCGTATTTGTTCCAAGATGAATGTGCCATTGCCCAAGACTATGAATGAGCTTTACACATTAGTGGATAAGTGTGCTCGGATGGAGGAGAGAGGAAGATTGCACCAATGTTGATTCAGAGGATGAGGACGAATCAACCCGCTAGAAGAAGGGCAAGAAGTGCAGCAAGAAGCAAAGAGATAATGCAGTGATGACTGTTGAAGGATCTGGTACGCCTAGTGCCGGCAAGAAGGCCAACGCTGAGGCCCCCGGTAAGGAAGCTGCGGTATGCACTGACTGCTGGGAAGCCACTGCTGCCGAGAAAGCCAGGAAAGGCGATGGGCCGTACTGCAAGATTCATCGGACCAAGGGCCACGACCTTCAAGAGTGTTACCAATTTGAGTAGCTTGTCAAGAAACATAGAGCAGAATATGGGAAGTGTGATAAGGAAAAAGGTCAGAATGTCGCTAGCGGTAAGGGCCGGGTGGTGAAGTAAATCGCCCCGGCAAACCCTTTCGGAACCATGGAAAGCCCGCCAGAGGTCGAGAGAAGGAAACCTGTGACAATGAGAGTGATGGAGGGGATGAAGAGGAAACCAGCGAGCAAGAGTTTCAGAAGGCCACAGACGCCCTGTGCATTGACGGAGGTGCATCTTTGCACACTTCTCACCGCCAGCTCAAACGGTGGGCATGGAGGTCAATACCGTGGAACCAACGCCAGAGGCCCGGAAGCTCGCTCAAATGGTCCTGTACGCACGTCATCTTCGATGAGGAGGACCATCCTCGTACCACTGCCGTAGGATGTTTGCCGTTGTTGGTCTCCCCAACAATCCGCAACCTCAAGGTCACATAGATGTTGGTGGACGGTGGGGCCGGGTGAATCTGATTTCCCCGATAGTCATCAGCAAGCTTCAGATAGGAGAAGATGAGCTAGAGTTTACCGGCACGTTTCAAGGAGTTAATCCCGGCAGGAGCCATCCTAAGGGAAAGATAACGTTGCTGGTAATATTTGGGGGAGAACTGAATTACCGGACTGAGAGGATTGTGTTTGATGTGGTTGATCTCCCCCTGCCGTACAATGGGATTCTTGGACACCCAGCCTTGGCTAAGTTCATGGCGGCATCCCACTATGCCTACAACACCTTGAAGATGCCTGGGCCATTGGGAGTCATCACCATCCCATCAGATGAGAAGGATGCAATTATTTGTGTGGACAAGATGTACCGGGACGCGGTCGCAGCTGAGGCAGCGACCGCGGCAGCTCCCGCCAAGGAAAGCAAAGGAAGGAAGAGAGGCTGTAGGGACTCCGGCAAAGAGTCCGGGAAGCATACCCCCACCAAGAGCACGACACCAATTGACGACGTGCCAGAGTGTTCTAACACCAAGAGATCTAAAGTTGCCGCACCCCAAGTGAAGAAGGTCCCGACAGGGCTGGCTGGCGTTGATGGTACATTCACTATCAGTGCCACCCTCGATGACAAATAGGAAAGCGTGCTCGTTGCCTTCCCGCGGGCGAATATCGATGAGTTTTCCTGGCAACCATCTGATATCCCCGGTGTTCCCAGGGAGGTAATCGAGCACCACCTTGGTGTCTGCCCACACGCCCGACCTGTCAACCAGAAAGTCCGGAAGAAGGCTTTGGAGAGGCATCGGTTCATTACAGAAGAGATCAAGAAGCTTGAGGCAGCTGGTTTGGTCAGAGGAGTACTGCATCCCATGTGGTTGGCAAATCCAGTGGTAGTCCAGAAGGCTAACGGGAAATGGAGGCTTTGTATAGATTTCACAGATCTCAACAAAGCTTGTCCAAAAGACCCATTCCCCTTGCCGCGCATTGACCAGATTGTGGGCTCCACTTCAGGTTGTGATTTGCTCTCCTTTCTGGATGCATACTCTAGGTATCATCAAATCTTCATGTCCAAGGAAAATGAAGGGAAGACGTCGTTCGTCACTCCATGTGGAACGTACTACTTTGTCCGCTTGCCATTCGGTAAAGAGTGCCGGGTCCACTTTTGCAAGGGCAATGCAGATTTGTTTTGAGCCACAGCTACACAGAAACATAGAGTCATATATGGATGATATCGTGGTCAAGACCAAGGATAAGGCCACCCTTATTCAAGATTTGGGGGAAACGTTTGATAATCTGTGCAAGATCAATTTGAAGCTCAACCCGGAGAAGTGTGTACTTGGTGTTCCCTTTGGCAAGCTGCTTGGGTTCTTTGTATCCCAACACGGGATCGAAGCCAACCCCGACAAGATCAAGGCCATCGAGCAGATCCAAGTGCCAAGGACAGTTAAGGATGTGAGGCGCCTGACAGGATGAGTTGTCGCGCTAAGCAGGTTCATCTCCAAGTCTGCCGAGCGTGCCCTGCCGTTCTTCAAGATTTTGAAGAAGGCCGGCCCTATGAAATGGACCGCAGAAGCAGATGCAGCTTTGCAAGAGTTGAAGGCCTACTTGTCCTCTATGCCTACCTTGGTTGCCCCCAAACCCAAGGAGCCATTGTTGCTATACTTGGAGGCAACCAACCAGGTGGTCAGTGCAGCCTTCGTAGCATAGCGGGAAGTGGATGAGGCGGAAAGTGAGCAGAGACCGGCAGAGTCAGAGAAGGATCAGGAAAGCAATGAGCACGACAACGATAGCAACCCCAAGGACGCGACAAGGAAGAAAGTGGTGCAGCGCCCAGTGTACTTTGTCAGCTCCCTGTTGCATGGGGTTACTAGATCGAGGTACTCTGGCGTGCAGATGTTGATCTTTGGCCTCGTTATGGCCTCAAGGAAACTTCACCACTACTTCCAAGCCCATGAGATCACGGTTGTTACTCGTTTTCCATTGCAGAGGATACTCCGAAACCCTGTGGCTACCGGCAGAATAGTGGAATGGGCTTTGGAGTTATCCAGCTTTGGTTTGAAGTTTGAGAGCACATCAACTATTCAGAGCAAGGCGTTGGTAGAGTTTATTGCAGAGACGCCAACTCTGATGAGGAAGTAACAGAGATAGTTATCCCCGGCAAGGAATCGCCCCAAGAATGGATTATGTATTTTGATGGTGCCTTTTCCCTGCAAGGTGCATGAGCCGGCGTGCTTCTTGTTGCCCCCTTCGGGGAGCACTTGAAGTACGTCATCAAAATGCATTTTGCCCGGGAAGAAGCTACCAACAATACAACTGAGTATGAAGGACTCCTTGCCGGGCTCAGGATTGCAGCTGAATTGGGAATCAAGAAGCTAATCATTCGAGGAGATTCATAGCTTGTGGTGAGACAAGTCAACAAGGATTACCAAAGTCCATTGATGGAGGCATACGTCGAGGAAGTGAGGAGATTGGAGGAGCACTTTGATGAATTGTAAACAGAGCATGTACCCCGTGCGGAAAATAGTATAGCCGATCATCTGTCAAAGTGTGCTGCGCAGAAGCTTCCTGTGGAACCAGGGACTTTTGTTCTCCATCTCACTCAGCCCTCCGTATCCCCAGCAACAATGGCCCGGAAGAGGAGAAAGTTGTAGTATGGTAAGCCTCTCCCGGTAGAGCCATCTGCTCCCGGTAGAGACCCTGCCGGAAACAACTCCTCACAGCCTGCCGGTGTCGGCGTTCTGGAAACGGGGGTCCCCAGACCTGCCTGCCTGCGGCCCACAGCGTGGCTCTGCGAGCAGTCCTGTACGGCCCATCTTCACCAACAAGATTTCAAGACCCTCGCGAGGGGCCAAGCCTTGCGAGGCAGATGACACAAGACCTCCTCGGGAGCGGCCTCACCAGGCTGGCTCGTGAGGGGCTGAGAGATCAAGGCAAGGCAAACCGCGCGAGGTTCCAGTGACGTGAGCCATGACGATCGAGACCAGGTGGGCGCCAGTGCGCACAGTGTCCTTGTTTCCTCTTTGGTGCTAAGGAGGCAAGCGCACGCGAGGAGTTCCGAGGTGTCAAACAAAGGTTTCCCTATCGGTGCAACAAGACTAAGACCAGCAGGACGGCAGGACGGAGGTCACCGTGGAGCCCAAGACGGCGTCACCACCAGAGCCTTTGGCAGGCGAAGACTACTTTTGTCAGGATAAGCTTTACTAGCTGTCCCCTTTCAAAATGGCCGTTGTAGGATCCCTTCCCACTCAATATTTGGGAAGAGGACCAGGGCCTCTATAAATAGGGCTAGCCACCACAGTAGAGGCAACAAAGCCTGAGCTGATCGAATCCTTAGACCCACACAAGTTCACCAAGCACAAGAACGCCTCGCCTCAGGAGGCTGTTCTTCCCCTTGTACTATTCATCCCTAGCCCAACAGGGAATCCACCACCACCACAGAGTAGGGTATTACACCACAACAGTGGCCCGAACCACTATAAATCTTGTGTCCCTTGTGTTGTGAGTTCGTCAAGCTAGCCTAGAGATCACGAAGCGAGTGAGGGCGTGATCTGTAAGGGAGTGATCTTCGCGCGCACCCAGAGTTCGAACCTTAAGGGAAATGCCGGAACCCGAGATCCGAGATTTGGCGCGCCAGGTAGGGGTGCGCCGGAGTTTTCCTTCCATTGATCTGCTCCACGCTGCCACCGCGCTCCGCCCCCATGGCGAGCACGGCGCTTCCTGCTTCGGCGACCGATGCCGGCGACGGGGCCAGGGGGCTCCGAGCCCTTGCTCCCGCCTTGCGGTGGGTGCAATGGCCATCCAAGTTCAAGCCAGAGATGCCACCGCGCTATGACGGCGTGGCAGACCCGGTGGCCTTCCTGCTAGCGTACGAGTAAGCTGTCCTCAAGACCGGCGGCGATGACAAGGTCATGGCCAACTGGCTCCCCATGGCCCTGACCGGTGTGCCACGCGCCTGGCTGCTCTACCCCCGGATCCATAGTGGCATCTTGGGAGGAGCTGCGCGATCTCTTTGTCGCACGCCTCGCGGCACCGGCACCCCACGCGGTTGCGGCCCTCCTCGGCGGCTCGCAAGCACTGCCCTCGGACCACCACAGCAAGCAGTTCCTCTGCCAGATCGGCGCCGCTTCCAAGCGCCCGGGGGCTCCGCCGGGCTGGGCCGTGCCCGAGGCCGACCTCACCTTCGACTCAGGGGATCATCCCGTCTCCACCGCCAGCTCGGGTATGCTCCCAATGCTTTGCACTTCCACCATCTGCAACATGGCCGTCACCAAGACCCTCATCGACGGCGGCGCCGGCCTCAACGTGCTCTCCGTGGAAGCCTTCGGCCTCCTTCACGTACCACTCGAGCGGCTCCGCCTCAGCAAGCCCTTCTCAGGAGTTGGCGGCGACATGCCCACTCCCTGGGGCAAATCCGCCTTCCTATCACCTTCGGCACGGGCGACAATTACCGCACCGAGTTGGTCGACTTCGACATCGCCCGCATCGGCCTCCCGAACAACGCCATCCTCAGGTACCCAGCTCTGGCCCAGGTTATGGCAGCAACCCATCCGGCTTACAACCTCATGAAGCTGCCTGGGAGCAAGGGCGTCCTCACCGTCGATGGGGACACCAAGGAGGCTTTCCTGGCGCTCAAGTCAAGACCACCGCGGTGGCGCAGCCCGCCGGCGCAGGCGCCTCCGGTGCCAAGGGAGCCGCACCAACCAAGAAGAAGCAGTTGTTCACCCAAGAGAAGGCAGAAACCAAGCAGGTGCCCGTCGATGAGGATGGGTCCTCAGGAGCCACCTTTACCATAGGTGCCGACCTCGACCCTGACCAAGAAGAAGCGTTGGTGAAGTTCTTGCGCGCAAACAAGGAGATATTCGCATGGGAACCCAAGCAACTGGTGGGGGTCCCGAGAGAGGTGATTCAGCATCACTTAAGGGTGTGCCCCAACGTACGCCCTGTGAAGCAGCGGGAAAGACGACAGTCCACGAAGAAGCAGGCCTTCATCATCCAAGAAACCCGCAAGCTGGATTCGTCGGGTGCCATTCGTGAAGTTCGGTACCCCGAGTGGCTGGCAAACCCCGTTGTCGTGCCGAAGAAAGGCAGGAAGGAGCGCATGTGTGTCGACTTCACCAACCTCAACAAAGCCTTCCCCCAAGATCCGTTCCCACATCCACGCATCGACCAGATCATCGACTCCACCGCGGAGTGCGATTTGTTGTGCTTCCTAGATGCGTTCTCGGGCTACCACCAGATCAAGTTGGCGGTAGAAGATGTGGAGAAGACCGCCTTCCTGACCCCGTGTGGGGTGTACTGCTATACTTGCATGTCTTTCGGACTGCGCAACGCGGGCGCGACCTTTAAGCGGCTGATGCACATTGCCTTAGGGCGGCAGCTCAGGAGAAACGCGGAGGCCTACGTCGACGACATCATGGTGAAGTCTCGGGAGGCGGGAACCTTGATCCAAGATCTGGAGGAGAATTTTGCAAGCCTATGCCAGGTGAACTTGTGGCTCAACCCGGAGAAGTGCATGTTCGGTGTCCCTTCCGGCAAGCTGCTGGGTTTCCTCGTATCCCACAGAGGGATCGAGGCGAACCCAGAGAAGGTCAAGGCAATCGAAGACATGAGCCCGCCGCAGACCCTCAAGGAGATTCAGAAGCTTACTGGTCGTGTGACTGCGTTGAGCCACTTTATCTCCTAGCTGGGAGAGCGAGCCCTACCGTTCTTCAAGCTGATGAAGAAAAAGGGCCCATTCGAGTGGACTCCGGAAGCCGACCAAGCGTTTCAAGATCTCAAGAGATACCTGACCAGCCCGCCAGTGATGGTGGCACCTCGACCCCTCGAGCCCTTGGTGCTCTACCTATCTTCCACACCCCACTCCGCCAGCGCAGCGCTGGTGGCCCTCAGAGAAGAGCGCCAGATCAAGGGCCCGCCGGAGGAAGCCTCCAGGCCGGATGAAGCGGCACGACACCAAGGCGAAGCACCTGAAGTAGCAGCTGATTCAGCGGACCACCAAGCCCCTGAAGCCAAAGCCCTCGCAGAGACACCTCAGATCCTAGAAGCCGAAGACTTCGTCAGCTCTCCCGCCGTCGTCGAGCACCCGGTATACTTCATCAGCACAGTGCTACGGGATGCGAGGGCATGGTACCCCATGCCTCAGAAGATCCTGCTCGCGCTCCTGGTGGCCTCGTGCAAGCTGCGCCACTACTTCCAGGGTCACCCCATCAAGGTCGTCTCGGCTTACCCACTGGAAAGAGTGCTTAGGAGCCCCAATGCTGCCGGGCGAGTCGCCGAATGGAACATCGAGCTGCAAGCGTTTGACTTGGAGTTCAGCACAACTAGGGTCATCAAGGGGGCCGTGCTCGCAGACTTTGTGGCTGAATGGACCGACGCCCCAGAACTCGAAGCAGGTGAGGACCAATCCCTATCTCTAGGAAGCGAACCGTCGAACGGCTGGGTCATGTACTTCGATGGCGCATTCTCACGCCAGGGCGCGGGGGCTGGAGCGGTGCTCATCTCGCCCACCCAGGACAAGCTCTACTACGCCGTGCAGCTCTGCTTCCAGCAGGGCGAGAAGGTCTCCAACAACATAGCAGAGTACGAAGGCCTCATAGCAGGCCTCAGGGCTGCGGTGGCCCTGGGGTGAGGCGTCTCACCATCAAGTGCGACTCGCAGCTCCTCGTCAACTTATCCAACAAGGTTTATGAGCCAAAGGACGAGCACATGGAGGCATACCTCGCGGAGGTGCGCAAGATGGAGAAGCAGTTCTCGGGTCTGGAGTTACATCACGTGTCCCGTGGCACCAACAAGGAAGCTGACAACATCGCCAGAAGAGCATCCAAGTGGCTACCCCAAGAGCTTGTCATCTTTGAGGAGCGGCTCTTCAAGCCATCAGCAACGCCACCGCTCTGGAGAACAGCGCTGCCTCGCGAGGACCTCCCTCAAGCACCTGACTCAGGAGCCCCGGCCTGCGGCCCGACCTCGCGAGTGCGCTTGCTCTTGGTGCTCGAACCTCAGGAGGGATGCTGGATCAAGGAATTCAAGGAATACCTGACGCAAGGAACGCTGTCGGAAGAGTAGGAAGACATGGAGCGTGTGGCCCGACAAGCCACAACATATTGCATCCGGGACGGTGAGTTATACCGGAAGCGGCCAAATGACGTTTCCTTACGTTGCATCTCTAGGGAGAAAGGAAGAGAGCTGCTGGCCAACATACACGGCGGGGACTGCGGGCACCACTCGTCGTCGTGAACCCTCATCGGCAAGGCATTCTACAGCAGATTCTACTGGACTACGGCACTCAACGACGCGACTGAGCTGGTGAAGTCCTATGAGGCCTGCCAGTTCCACGCCAAGCAGATTCATCAGCCGGCTCAGGGCCTCCAGACCATCCCACTCACATGGCCGTTCGCGGTCTGGGGGCTGGATATCTTGGGCCTGTTCCCTCGAGCGCCCGGGGGCTACCGCTACCTCTACGTCGCCTTCGACAAGTTCACCAAGTGGGCGGAGGTGGAAGCCGTCCGCACCATCCCAGCCGGCTCTGCGGTCAAGTCCATCAAGGGTCTCGTGAGCCGTTTCAGGGTCCCCAACCGCATCATCACCGACAATGGCTCGTAGTTCACCAGTAATCTCTTCAAAACATATTGTGCTAACCTTGGAACGCAGATCTGCTATGCTTCGGTGGCGCACCCCCGGAGCAATGGACAGGCCGAACGCGCCAACGCGGAGGTCCTAAGGGGCCTCAAGACCAACACCTTCAAGAAGAAGCTCGAGGCCCGCGGCAGGGGCTGGTATGACGAGCTCCAGTCCGTGCTGTGGTCCATTCGCACCATCGCCACCAAGCCAACGGGCGAGGCCCCGTTCTTCCTCGTCTACGGAGTAGAAGCGGTCCTCCCTCACGAGGTCAAGCATCGTTCCACACGGGTCCTGGCATTTGATGAAATGCAGCAGGACGCCATGCAGGGGGTGGACCTCGTGCTGGAGGAGGAACGCCGCCGTGAAGCTGCACTACGGGCGGCAAGGTATCAGCAGGCGCTGCGGCGGTACCACTGCCGCAACATCCGCCCCAGGACGCTCGAGGTGGGTGACCTCGTCCTGAGGCGGGTCCTCTCCAGGGAAGGGCTGCATAAGCTCTCACCCATGTGGGAGGGCCCGTTCAAGGTCGTCCATGTCTCCAGGCCTCGCGTCGCGCGCCTGGAGACACAGGACGGGGTACCCATCCAAAACGCCTGGAACATCCAACACCTTCAGAGGTTCTACCCATGAAGAAAGGCCCAGCGCCTGTGAAGAAGGCCCAGTGCCTGTGAAGGTCTCCGCTCGTGACACTCTCACGTAATAATGAGTGGGGCTGTACACGCCCCGGAGTCTCGGGAGTGCCGCCCTCGGGCCTCGGGGGCTCCCTCCCACATCTTAGTGGCAGCACTTAGCTCCGCGCCGGTGAGAAGACTTGAAGACTAGCTAGTTGCCGGACGCGGCTTTTCATTTGCTTTCCGTAGTTGGCTCACCCCTCTTTAATCGAAGTTTGCTTCTAGTGTTCTCGATTGATTTGGTTCTGTTGCCTTCTGCCTCTGTTTCCGTCTTCAGCTTGGCCTATACTCTCTCTCGCATTCCTCGCGGGGGGCTGGACAGGTGCCCTCGTGAACGTTTGTCCTTCCCTCTTGAGCGCTTTTTCCTATTCTGCCTTTCGTTTGCTTTTCGCGAGGCACCCTCGTTCGAGCCCACAAGCTGGCGCACTTCTTCTAATACGTGCCCCATGGGTACCGCGATACAAAGCGCAGGGTCAAGGCCAGTGGCGCCTGCGACCAAGGCTCGGGAAAACGATAAGCCTCCTAACGAGTTTTTTCTGCAGTTCCTATGCGCCTACCAGGCCAAGGGGGCCTCGACAGGCACTAGGAAGCGAGCACCTCGCGGAGAGGAGACTGCTCCAAGTACGTCAAGCTAAGTTATCCTTACATAAAGCACGACACAGCACAGGGACAATGTACATAGCATAATAACTGGGAAATCATAGTTCGTTGCACGCCCCTCCGGGGCCCCATACTGGTTTCTTTCTTAATACAGGAAGGAAAGGAAGAACAAGAAAAAAGCGTCGCGTGACCCCGTGGCAGACTGCGAAGGCGGGCTCTTAGCGCTGACCCGAGCTCAGCCAGACCCCTCCTCATGCTTCACAGGGGCGCGCCGACGAGACGACCTGCTGCCACCTTCGAAGCGGGCGCGGCGGCTGGTCGTAACCACCGCTGCTGGAGCTGTCGCCAGGGGAAGAGCCGCCGTAGCTGGACGAGACGCGGTCGATGCCAAGGGCGAGTTCGCCCTCATCCTCGTCACGACCATCGCCAAGGCCGAGCACCTCGTCGCCATCGTTGACCTCGGGGCAGCATCCGGCACGACGACCATCTTCCCCAAACACCCTCATGTAGAGGGTCGCATCGCCGTCGTACTTGAAATGAAGGGTGCACTGCCTGCCCAGGCCACGCGCGCGGGGCAAACGTCTGCTAGCCACAGGCCAGGGCTATGTTGCCCGCGATAGAGACCTTAACCGCGACTCAAGAAACCCTGCAGCAGCAGCCGTCTGCCTGCAGCCAGAGCCCGCCTGGACCTGCGGCCGGCAGCTCATCGATGAAGAAGCGCGGGAGCTGAAGCCAGTTGCCAGCCGGGTCCTCCGACCAGACGATGAACTCTGTCAGCACCTCCGCCGAGTGAAAGCGTGGCCGGGGAGGCTGTGCGACCACGGCGCGTCTCCCTTCATCAACAGGGCTGCCGCGACCGGAGCGACCCCTGCCACGCGAAGCTGCACCGCCGCGGCCGTGGGGGGCCACGACGGGGGTCGCGGTGTGCTTGCGGGGATGGCCACATCCACGCTTGGGCATCGGAGAGCCGGGCCCTTTGCGAGGGGCCTTCCCCTTATCCACGGCGGAGAACCTCTTCGACGGCGCCATTGGTGTCGCTGCTGGCAATGGAGCAAGGGGGAAGAAGCGAGCGGAACGGGAGAGATGGGCGACGGGGGCTCTGCCCCCTCCCCATGTTGGAAATATGCCCTAGAGGCAATAATAAAATGGTTATTAATATATTTCCTTGTTCATGGTAATTGTCTATTGTTCATGCTATAATTGTGTTATCCGGAAATCGTAATACATGTGTGAACACATAGACCATAACATGTCCCTAGTGAGCCTCTAGTTGACTAGCTCGTTGATCAATAGATGGTTACTGTTTCCTGACCATGGACATTGGATGTCATTGATAACGGGATCACATCATTAGGAGAATGATGTGATGGACAAGACCCAATCCTAAGTATGGCACTAGATCGTGTAGTTCATTTGCTAAAGCTTTTCTAATGTCAAGTATCATCTCCTTAGACCATGAGATCGTGCAACTCCCGGATACCGTAGGAATGCTTTGGGTGTACCAAACGTCACAACATAACTGGGTGGCTATAAAGGTGCACTAAAGGTATCTCCGAAAGTGTCTGTTGGGTTGGCACGGATCGAGACTGGGATTTGTCACTCCGTATGACGGAGAGGTATCTCTGGGCCCACTCGGTATTGCATCATCATAATGAGCTCACTGTGAATAAGTAGTTAGTCACGGGATCATGCATTACGGAAATA
Organism: Aegilops tauschii subsp. strangulata; assembly: GCF_002575655.3. NCBI lineage: Eukaryota > Viridiplantae > Streptophyta > Magnoliopsida > Poales > Poaceae > Aegilops > Aegilops tauschii. Next base: position 397,838,886 of record NC_053037.3, read on the forward strand.
GTAAAGTGACTTGCCAATAACGAGATTGAACGAGGTATTGGGATACCGACGATCGAATCTCGGGCAAGTAACGTACCGATTGACAAAGGGAATTGTATACGGGATTGCATGAATCCTCGACATCGTGGTTCATCCGATGAGATTATCGTGGAGCATGTGGGAGCCAACATGGGTATCCAGATCCCGCTGTTGGTTATTGACCGGAGAGTTGTCTCGGTCATGTCTACGTGTCTCCCGAACCCGTAGGGTCTACGCACTTAAGGTTCGGTGACGCTAGAGTTGTAGAGATATTAGTATGCGGTTAACTGAAAGTTGTTTGGTGTCCCGGATGAGATCCCGGACGTCACGAGGAGTTCCGAAATGGACCGGAGGTAAAGATTTATATATAGGAAGTCCAGTTTCGGCCACCGGGAGAGTTTTGGGGGTCATCGGTATTGTACCGGGACCACCGAAGGGTCCCGGGGGTCCACCGGGTGGGGCCACCTATCCCGGAGGGCCCCATGGGCTGAAGTGGCGTGGGAACCAGCCCCTGGTGGGCTGGTGCGCCCCACCCAAGGGCCCAAGGCGCCTAGGATTGGAAACCCTAGGGGGGCGTTGCCCCCTGGTTGGAAACCCTAAGGGGGTCGTTGCCCCCCGAGGGGCCGCCGCCGCCCCGGGGGCCGCCGCCCCGGGGGCCGCCACCCCCCTCTAGATGGGATCTCCAAGGGGGGAATGCGCCCCCCTAGCCCCTATATATAGTGGAGGGGAGGGAGGGCAGCCACACCCTAAGCCCTGGCACCTCCCTCTCCCTCCCGTGACACCTCTTCCTCCTCCAGTAGCGCTTGGCGAAGCCCTGCTGGAATCCCGCTGCATCCACCACCACGCCGTCGTGCTACTGGATCTCCATCAACTTCTCCTTCCCCCTTGCTGGATCAAGGAGGAGACGTCTCCGCTCCATACGTGTGTTGAATGCGGAGGTGCCGTCCGTTCGGCGCTAGGATCATCGGTGATTTGGATCACGACGAGTACGACTCCATCAACCCCGTTCTCTTGAACGCTTCCGCTCGCGATCTACAAGGGTATGTAGATGCACTCCTCTCTCTCTCTCTCTCGTTGCTAGATGACTCCATAGATTGATCTTGGTGATGCGTAGAATTTTTTTAATTTCTGCTACGATCCCCAATAGTGGCATCATGAGCTAGGTCTATGCGTAGTTTCTATGCACGAGTAGAACACAAGTTGTTGTGGGCGTCGATTTTGTAATTTTACTTGCCGTTACTAGTGTTATCTTGATTCGGCGGCATCGTGGGATGAAGCGGCCCGGACCGACCTTACACGTACGCTTACGTGAGACAGGTTCCACCGACTGACATGCACTAGTTGCATAAGGTGGCTAGCGGGTGTCTGTCTCTCCCACTTTAGTCGGATCGGATTCGATGAAAAGGGTCCTTATGAAGGGTAAATAGAAATTGGCATATCACCTTGTGGTTTTGGCGTAGGTAAGAAACGTTCTTGCTAGAAACCTATAGCAGCCACGTAAAAATTTGCAACAACAATTAGAGGACGTCTAACTTGTTTTTGCAGCATGTGTCATGTGATGTGATATGGCCAGAAGAATGTGATGAATGATATATATGATGTATGGGATTGATCATGTTCTTGTAATAGGAATCACGACTTGCATGTCGATGAGTATGACAACCGGCAGGAGCCATAGGAGTTTTCTTAATTTATTTATGACCCGCGTGTCAACTGGAACGTCGTGTAATTACTTTACTTTATTGCTAACCGTTAGCTACAGTGGTAGAAGTAATAGTTGGCGAGACAACTTCATGAAGACACGATGATGGAGATCATGGTGTCATGCCGGTGATGATGATGATCATGGCGCCCCGAAGTTGGAGATCAGAAGGAGCAAAATGATATTGGCCATATCATGTCACTATTTGATTGCATGTGATGTTTATCATGTTTTACATCTTATTTGCTTAGAACGACGGTAGCCTAAATAAGATGATTTCTCACTAAAATTTCAAGAATTGTGTTCCCCCTAACTGTGCACCGTTGCTAAAGTCCGTTGTTCCGAAGCACCACGTGATGATCGGGTGTGATAGGTCCTAACGTTCGCATACAACGGGTGTAAGCCAGATTTACACACGCAATACAGTTAGGTTGACTTGACGAGCCTAGCATGTACAGACATGGCCTCGGAACACGGAAGACCGAAAGGTCGAACATGAGTCGTATAGAAGATACGATCAACATGAAGATGTTCACCGATGATGACTAGTCCGTCTCACGTGATGATCGGACACTGCCTAGTTGACTCGGATCATGTATCACTTAGATGACTAGAGGGATGTCTGTCTGAGTGGGAGTTCATTAATAATTTGATTAGATGAACTTAATTATCATGAACTTAGTCTAAAATCTTTACAATATGTCTTGTAGATCAAATGGCCCACGCTAATGTCAACCTCAACTTCAACGCGTTCCTAGAGAAAACCAAGCTGAAAGACGATGGTAGCAACTATACGGACTGGGTCCGGAACTTGAGGATCATCCTCATAGCTGCCAAGAAAGCATATGTCCTTGAAGCACTGCTAGGTGAAGCACCCGTCCCAGCAAACCAAGACGTTATGAATGCTTGGCAAACACGTGTTGATGATTACTCCCTGGTTCAGTGCGGCATGCTTTACAGCTTATAACCGGGGCTCCAAAAGCGTTTCGAGCAGCACGGAGCATATGAGATGTTCCAAGAGCTGAAAATGGTTTTCCAAGCTCATGCCCGGGTCGAGAGATATGAAGTCTCCGACAAGTTCTACAGTTGTAAGATGGAGGAGAATAGTTCTGTCAGCGAACACATACTCAAAATGTCTGGGTTGCACAACCGCTTGTCTCAGTTGGGAGTTAATCTCCCGGATGACGCGGTCGTTGACAGAATCCTTCAGTCGCTCCCACCTAGCTACAAGAGCTTTGTGATGAACTTCAATATGCAGGGGATGGAAAAGACCATTCCTGAGGTATATTCAATGCTGAAATCAGCGGAGGTGGAGATCAAAAAGAAACATCAAGTGTTGATGGTGAATAAAACCACTAAGTTCAAGAAAGGCAAGGGTAAGAAGAACTTCAAGAAAGACGGCAAGGGAGTTGCCGCGCCCGGTAAGCAGGCTGCCGGGAAGAAGACAAAGAATGGACCCAAGCCTGAGACTGAGTGCTTTTATTGCAAGGGAGACGGTCACTGGAAGCGGAACTGCCCCAAGTATTTAGCGGATAAGAAGGCCGGCAATACCAAAGGTATATGTGATATACATGTTATTGATGTGTATGTAACATCCCAAAATTCTAAATTTTGGAATGTTATAATAAACAGATAGATTGGATTGATCGTTTGATTGATTGACTGAAAGTGAGTGGAATTCGAAATCTTTTGAAAGTTAAGTGAGAGGGAATAAAAGGACTTTCCCAAACTTTCATTTTGCTTTTTATGATCTCCATGAATCCAAATTCTTTTCATCACAAAACCCTCGAGTGAAGATGACATGACTTCTTCCATTTATTTAAATGACAAGGGGTGTTGAAAATATTTGAATTTCATTTGAAAATATTTCCCATTTCAGAAACTTTATGCAACTCAATGATTTTCACGAGTGAAGATAAAATGACTTCTTCAAAACATATGAAATATGAGTTGGGAGTTTCAAAGGTCAAATTCAAAATCCTTTTGGAAATCATTTTTAGTTTGGAGTTATTTGAAGTCTTATTCAAATTATTTTTCTCCATAATAAAAATATACAGAAAATAGGGTAACATGATTCCCTACAACAGAAAATTGGAGAGAAATAAATTTGAAATCATTTTGGTATTTTTAAAATGATTTTTATTGGATTTTATTAAGGCAGTAGCACTGTTTGATTTATTTAAATTTGTGTGGATTTTTTTGACTTTACAAAAATGTCTACGTTGTAGGAAATCTTTTTCTGAAAATTTTGATATATTATATGCCTATATAATATTTTATTTTTTCTTTTTTTTTCTTTTTCTCTTTGTTAAAAAAACTCTTCGAACAGTGCCAGGCCGAAGCCCAGCACTGCTCTCTCTCTCCTCTCTCTCCCTCCGCCGAACTGGGCCGGCCCAGCTCCAGCTAGGCCGCGGCCCAGCGTGCCCGCGCCCGTCCCCGACTCCGGCGGAGTCCGCCTCCACCACGCCAACGCCGCCGCCGCCCGTGCCCGTGCGGGACTCCCTCCGCCGCCTCTCCTCTGCCCCCTCCCGCACGCCACCGCGCCGCCCCTCCCCCCCTTAAATAGCGCCGCCTCGGGCCCCGACCTCTCTCTCCTCCTCCCCGCCGCAACCGCCACCCTCGCCGGAGCCCCGCCTCGACGAGATCCGCCGCCGCCGCCTCGCTTCGTCCCGTCGCCGAGGACCGCCGCCGACGCCGCCATCCTCCTCACCTCGCCGTGCCGCGCCTCCCCGTGCTTCGACCCGAAGCAGCCGACCGCCGGAGCCGCCTCCCCGCTCGCAGCCGACGCCATCGCCGCCGTCCCACCTCGCCGGCGACCTCCAGCCACCGCGGTAACCGCCGCCTGCCCCCGTCCGTCCGATCTGGATCCAACGGTCCAGATCGAGGTGTTTTTCTTTTCTGGACCGATGAGTCAATTGGAGACGGACCGATGGATTCAGAACATGGAGGATCACATGAAGAATAACCCTATATTCGGAAAGGATATGACCCGACATGCTCTTCAATGTTTTGAAAGAGGTGCTGCTAGTTGGTGGAGGATGTACCAAACCATCAATGGATGGCAAGAAGTAACCACTTGGAAAGATTTTAAGTGGACTCTACAAAGATCTCGTCTTGTGTCCCAGAAATTGAAGCCTTATGGAAAGGATATGAAGAAACCTTGTGCATACAAGCCTTGTGGAGAAATAGGACACAACCATAATGAACACAAGGATGAATGCCCTAATTGTGAAGGAAGTCACCCAGCTGAGGAATGCCCAACTAGGCAGATCACTTGTTTCTTGTGTGAAGGGACTACCCACTACCCTGCTCAGTGTCACATCTACCCCATGGTACAAAGGACCATCCAGCAGAAGAAAGAAGCAATGAAAAGAGTCCTCATGCAAATTTTAGAGGAATCTGTGATGAAGGAAGAGGTGGAGGACACACCCAAAGAAGAACCAATTAAACCCTGCACCAAGTCATGCTATTCATGTGGAGAAGAAGGACACATCTCCCAAAATTGTCTGAATGGGGATTTAGTAGAATCTGTGACAGAGGAAGTAGAGTATGACCCACAGGAAATAGAAGCCCTGATTGGAACGGCAAAGTCCAGGAAGAGAAGTAGATTGGATCCCAGGAACAACCCAATTTCTACAAAGAGAGACCTGAGTCATATCACATGTTTCAGGTGCAAAAATTCAGGACACTACTTCAATGATTGCCCAAAAGGGAAGATGAGGACCCCAGGAGGCTATATAATCACAAGGAAACCTCGAGATATGTCAGAAGTAATATGTTTCTGTTGTGATGAAACATGGCACTTTGCCAGAGAATGCCCCAAGGAGACGGAGACTTGTGATAAATAGTTGAGTGCAATGAGAAATATAGTAGTAGTAGTGTGGACATTTCTTTTATTTGTGAGGTATCGGGTTGAGGCATGTAATGGAATGCAGGAGATTGTAATAATTTGAGAATCAATAAAGTTAGCATCATTGGTATTGATTTGGATTCTATGAGTTGTTACTCTATGAAGAAAGATTTTGACCATTTTCGAGGATATGAGAAATACGGTCTATGGAAGATTGTGCATTTTAAAGGTGGTAGTACCTTGTGAGGAAACTTGACCCTGGAAAGGATAATGATGTTCCATGAAGTGGAGTATGGACTTCATAAGTATAAGTGTTTTTTTATCTCGGTATGTGGGATATCCCACGAGGATGAAGGGATAAATTACTATTGGATATAAAGGAGGTATGATGTTGGAAATATGTATCAATGGAAATTCCATGATGAGTCTGAGTAATCATGTCCTAGTTTGGTGCCAATAGAAGGAAGGAAAACAATACAATTGGATGGATTTAAGAATACCAGGAAGTTGGAGGTTGGATTAAGGATCAGTTGCCCGATGATAAGTTCAAGGTTTACAAGTGATGAGATGGGCCATAACCCACAGGCCCCAGGACCTGCCAAAAAGCAAGCACATTTCCTGCTGAAGGAAAGACCCTGGAAGAAGTTACGATTTTATCGACAAACGATCTTATAGGAGTTACGCAAAACCTGAGGGTTGGGAAGGAACGATAGATGTTTGTTTGGCTTGCAGAATCCATGGATTTATCCGAACCTAGTTCGTTGACAAGAGAAATTCTGCAATGCTTGTGAGGATGACCGAGTGTTAGAATGCGAGATTCGCTAAACCATATACAAGGTAATGATTTGGGTGCGGGATGGATTGATCACCATACCGACTTACTCTTATTATTCACTTTGCTATACGGGATGGTAAATCTGAGTGACCTACCTATAGTAGAGAGACGACTGTATTAAACCTTGCTTGAACCTTAGAATGGTATAAGAATGTTTCCCTTGTACACGGCAGTTGATGCCAATCGTAGGTTATACGGTGAGGATCAACCCAGACCCATTTTCCTGCAGGAGAAACCATAAATTGTTGACCACCAGGAGATGCCGATAGTTGTTTAGTATTGGCGCCTGACCCGACAGCTAAGAAGACCCAGTCATGGAAGAACCATACCAAGATGAAAGGATACAGAAGAATTGAGGAAAAAGGTTATGCCACTACCGGAAGAGCCCATTATCCTTACGATCTGAGAAGACCGACACTGTCAACAATAAGGATGGAGTATATGAGTTTTGATGGAACAGTAACAATGCTTCTAAGGGTGGAAGCACCCCAGACCCCCAGTGATGATCGATGGATTTTGAGAAGACCCCAAACCTAACCAATTTCTTGCTAGCCTCTCCGAATCTCGAGGACGAGATTCATTTTAAGGGTGGTAGGTTTGTAACATCCCAAAATTCTAAATTTTGGAATGTTATAATAAACAGATAGATTGGATTGATCGTTTGATTGATTGACTGAAAGTGAGTGGAATTCGAAATCTTTTGAAAGTTAAATGAGAGGGAATAAAAGGACTTTCCCAAACTTTCATTTTGCTTTTTATGATCTCCATGAATTCAAATTCTTTTCATCACAAAACCCTCGAGAGAAGATGACATGACTTCTTCCATTTATTTAAATGACAAGGGGTGTTGAAAATATTTGAATTTCATTTGAAAATATTTCCCATTTCAGAAACTTTATGCAACTCAATGATTTTCACGAGTGAAGATAAAATGACTTCTTCAAAACATATGAAATATGAGTTGGGAGTTTCAAAGGTCAAATTCAAAGTCCTTTTGGAAATCATTTTTAGTTTGGAGTTATTTGAAGTCTTATTCAAATTATTTTTCTCCAAAATAAAAATATACAGAAAATAGGGTAACATGATTCCCTACAACAGAAAATTGGAGAGATAAATTTGAAATCATTTTGGTATTTTTAAAATGATTTTTATTGGATTTTATTAAGGCAGTAGCACTGTTTGATTTATTTAAATTTGTGTGGATTTTTTTGACTTTACAAAAATGTCTACGTTGTAGGAAATCTTTTTCTGAAAACTTTGATATATTATATGCCTATATAATATTTTCTTTTTTCTTTTTTTTTCTTTTTCTCTTTGTTAAAAAAACTCTTCAAACAGTGCCAGGCCGAAGCCCAGCACTGCTCTCTCTCTCTCCTCTCTCTCCCTCCGCCGAACTGGGCCGGCCCAGCTCCAGCTAGGCCGCGGCCCAGCGTGCCCGCGCCCGTCCCCGACTCCGGCGGAGTCCGCCTCCACCACGCCAACACCGCCGCCGCCCGTGCCCGTGCGGGACTCCCTCCGCCGCCTCTCTTCTGCCCCCTCCCGCACGCCACCGCGCCGCCCCTCCCCCCCTTAAGTAGCGCCGCCTCGGGCCCCGACCTCTCTCTCCTCCTCCCCGCCGCAACCGCCGCCCTCGCCGGAGCCCCGCCCCGACGAGATCCGCCGCCGCCGCCTCGCTTCGTCCCGTCGCCGAGGACCGTCGCCGACGCCGCCATCCTCCTCACCTCGCCGCGCCGCGCCTCCCTGTGCTTCGACCCGAAGCAGCCGACCGCCGGAGCAGCCTCCCCGCTCGCAGCCGACGCCATCGCCGCCGTCCCACCTCGCCGGCGACCTCCAGCCACCGCGGTAACCGCCGCCTGCCCCCGTCCGTCCGATCTGGATCCAACGGTCCAGATCGAGGTGTTTTTCTTTTCTTAAAAAACGTTTTGTTAATGAACGTTCGCTGGTTAGAGTTAGAGAGTGAGCGTTCGCTCAGTAGGTTTTTTTTCTTTTATTTTTCTGTCCAGGGACCTAGTAGCAATTTGTTTTTCTTACAAAATAGCCCCTGGTTTTGAAACACTCACAACTTTTTACTCGTTTGTCCAAATCCAACGAAACCAACCCCCACTTCTTCGTTATGATCCCCTCTATCCAGTAAAACAACTTAAACATGTTTTTGAAAGTTTTAAAATTTGAATTCAAACAGATTTGTATTCAAACTTCGTTTGATCGTAACTTGAGTTTTATAACTCCGTTTGAGTTGATTCTTTTTGCAATTCGAAGCTCTTGACCTAAACTTTCTGATAAGGCCAAATTCATATAATTTTGGTACTGTTAGAAATTGTTTTATGTTGCAAGAGTTATTTGCTTGGTTTTGATGTTTCCCGAATCGTCTTCTTCGTTCTTTCTGATCTTTTGAGTGATTGCTTATGTGTGGTTATTATTGCTTGCTTAAGATAGATTGACCGGAGTGTGACAAGTAGATCTATGAATAGTGTTGAGTGCGAATCATCTTCATCAACATTGCAGGCAAGTAAAACTTTGATCATATACCTTCCATACCCAGTTTTTATTGCATTAGTTCTATTCCTCAAACATTGCATGGTTAGGATCAAATTAAATTGTGGGTATTGGGAAGTAGTTGAGGTAGTACCTATTACCTGTTCTTTTATCAAACCCTTGGGAGTTACTTCTACGTTTGCTATTATATTGCCATGCTATGCTCGTAGACGTGGATTGGGTTTGAGAGACATTCATGACAGATGTGAGATTGTTAATAATGGTTTACTTAAGGTGGAAACTAAAACTCACATCTGGGTGGATTGAGGCACCTGGAGAACCCAGTGTTGTCTGTTTGTATAAGGACCGCCACCCAGGCTCAAAGGGATCATAAGATTATTCATGCTAGAAACTTCCGTGTGCAGCCACAAGCTATTATGGGCTCTAGCATAGTTGAGTAGGTTACATGATCTCTTGAAGAGGTGGGCTAGCAGATGTAGGGGAAAGTAGGTGTAACTGTCCACCCGGAGTAAAGAGTGATTGTTCCTGAAAGGCTGTGTCTCGGTCATCCGTTTCTCAAACATCATGTAGTGCGAGAATCAAGCGGAGGCGATCGAGTCTTGTGGGGAAAGTGCGCAAACCTCTGCAGAGTGTACAAACTAATCATGATTAGCCGTGTCCCCGGTTATGGACATCTTGAGTATCTAGTTCTTGGATTATCCCGTTGATCTCATCATGTTACTTAATTTAAATTTGATTTGGGTTTAATCACGTTCTTAATTGGGATTGAGATGCTGTCAACCATCTCAATGTTTCACAACCACAATGGTAGTTAAATAAAATTTATTCCTTTGCAGTAGGGAAAAATTGGCTTTTCGCAAAAACATTATAACCATAGAGCTTTTCCACCAGCCATATATGCATGTAGTGATAGTCTTTGTTCATCATTTCCCTATGGTGTGAATTTGCCAGCATATTCCATGTGCTTACCCATTTTCGGGCTGCAACGTTTCATGTTGCAGGATACCTTACGACGAGTGAGTGATTCGTTAGGGTTACGATTTCTACACTCAATTTTGCCGTTGGTGCTGATGGGAATCCACAACCTTGTTACTTCCGCTATTTGGATTGAGGTATAATAGTATTTACGTTATTTTATACATGTGATTTACCTCTGTTATAAATCCTCGAGTACTGTGTGTGTCAGCATACCGATCCAGGGATGACACTTAAGCACAGAGACTTGATCCATTCGGGTCGGGTCGCTACAGTGTACCTAACCAGCGCTCGTAGTAGCTCCTGGGTATTTGCTACCGGTGCGGTTGCTCATATTTGTAACTCAAAGCAGGAGCTGCGGAATAAGCGGAGACTGGCGAAGGACGAGGTGACGATGCGCGTCGGGAATGGTTCCAAGGTCGATGTGATCGCCGTCGGCATGCTACCTCTACATTTACCTACGGGATTAGTTTTAAACCTCAATAATTGTTATTTAGTGCCAGCTTTGAGCATGAACATTGTATCTGGATCTCGTTTGATGCGAGATGGCTACTCATTTAAATCCGAGAATAATGGTTGTTCTATTTACATGAGAGATATGTTTTATGGTCATGCCCCGCTGGTCAATAGTTTATTCTTAATGAATCTCGAACGTGATGTTACACATATTCATAGTGTGAATGCCAAGAAATGTAAGGTTGATAATGATAGTCCCACATACTTGTGGCACTGCCGCCTTGGTCACATTGGTGTCAAACGCATGAAGAAACTCCATGCAGATGGACTTTTGGAGTCTCTTGATTATGAATCATTTGACACGTGCGAACCATGCCTCATGGGAAAAATGACCAAGACTCCGTTCTCCGGAACAATGGAGCGAGCAACCAACTTATTGGAAATCATACATACTGATGTGTGCGGTCCAATGAGCGTTGAGGCTCGCGGTGGCTATCGTTATGTTCTCACTCTCACTGATGTCTTGAGTAGATATGGGCATGTCTACTTAATGAAACACAAGTCTGAGACCTTTGAAAAGTTCAAGGAATTTTAGAGTGAGGTTGAAAATCAACGTGACAGGAAAATAAAGTTCTTACGATCCGATCGTGGAGGGGAATATTTGAGTCACGAATTTGGCACACACTTAAGGAAATGTGGAATTGTTTCACAACTCACGCCGCCTGGAACACCTCAGCATAATGGTGTGTCCGAACATCGTAATCGCACTCTATTGGATATGGTGCGATATATGATGTCTCTTACCGATCTACCGCTATCATTTTGGGGTTATGCTTTAGAGTCTGCCGCATTCACTTTAAATAGGGCTCCGTCGAAATCCATTGAGACGACACCGTATGAATTATGGGTTGGAAAGAAACCTAAGCCGTCGTTTCTTAAAGTTTGGGGATGCGATGCTTATGTCAAGAAACTTCAACCTGAAAAGCTCGAACCCAAGTCGGAAAAATGCGTCTTCATAGGATACCCTAAGGAAACCATTGGTTATACCTTCTACCTCAGATCCGAAGGCAAGATCTTTGTTGCCAAGAACGGGTCCTTTCTGGAGAAAGAGTTTCTCTCGAAAGAAGTAAGTGGGAGGAAAGTGGAACTTGATGAGATGACCCCTCTCAAACCAGAAAGTAGTGCGGCACAAGAAAATATTTCTGTGGTGCCTACACCGACTAGAGAGGAAGTTAATGATGACGATCATGATCAAGTTACCACTAAACTTCGTAGGTCCACAAGGACACGTTCCGCACCAGAGTGGTACGGCAACCCTGTCCTGGAAATCATGTTGTTGGACAACGGTGAACCTTTGAACTATGAAGAAGCAATGGCGGGCCCAGATTCCAACAAATGGCTTGAAGCCATGCAATCCGAGATAGGATCCATGTATGAAAACAAAGTATGGACTGTGACAGACATGCCCGATGATCGGCGAGCGATAGAAAATAAATGGATCTTTAAGAAGAAGACGGACGCAGATGGAAATGTTACCATCTATAAAGCTCGACTTGTCGCTAAGGGTTATCGACAAGTTCAAGGAGTTGACTACGATGAGACCTTCTCACCCGTAGCGAAGCTGAAGTCCGTCCAAATCATGTTAGCAATTTCCGCATTCTACGATTATGAAATATGGCAAATGGACGTCAAAACGGCATTCCTTAACGGCTTCCTTAAGGAAGAATTGTATATGATGCAGCCGGAAGGTTTTGTCGATCCTAAGAATGCTAACAAAGTATGCAAGCTCCAGCGCTCAATCTATGGGCTGATGCAGGCATCTCGGAGTTGGAACATTCGCTTTGATGAGATGATCAAAGCGTTTGGGTTTACACAGACTTATGGAGAAGCCTGTGTTTACAAGAAAGTGAGTGGGAGCTCTGTAGCATTTCTCATATTATATGTGGATGACATACTATTGATGGGAAATGATATAGAATTCTTGGAAAGCATAAAGGCCTACTTGAATAAGTGTTTTTCAATGAAGGACCTTGGAGAAGCTGCTTACATATTAGGCATCAAGATCTATAGAGATAGATCGAGACGCCTCATAGGTCTTTCACAAAGCACATACCTTGACAAGATATTGAAGAAGTTCAATATGGATCAGTCCAAGAAGGGGTTCTTGCCTGTATTGCAAGGTGTGAAATTGAGCACGGCTCAATGCCCGACCACGGCAGAAGATAGAGAAAAGATGAGTGTCGTCCCCTATGCCTCGGCCATAGGGTCTATTATGTATGCCATGTTGTGTACCAGACCTGATGTAAACCTTGCCGTAAGTTTGGTAGGAAGGTACCAAAGTAATCCTGGCATGTAACACTGGACAGCGGTCAAGAACATCCTGAAGTACCTGAAAAGGACTAGGGATATGTTTCTCGTTTATGGAGGTGACGAAGAGCTCGTCGTAAAGGGTTACGTCGATGCTAGCTTCGACACAGATCTGGATGACTCTAAGTCACAAACCGGATACGTGTATATTTTGAATGGTGGGGCAGTCAGCTGGTGCAGTTGCAAGCAAAGCATCGTGGCGGGATCTACATGTGAAGCGGAGTACATGGCAGCCTCGGAGGCAGCACATGAAGCAATTTGGATGAAGGAGTTCATTGCCGACCTAGGAGTTATTCCCAATGCATCGGGGCCGATGACTCTCTTCTATGACAACACTGGAGCTATTGCCCTTGCCAAGGAGCCCAGGTTTCACAAGAAGACCAGGCACATCAAGTGTCGCTTCAACTCCATTCGTGAAAATGTTCAAAATGGAGACATAGATATTTGTAAAGTGCATACGGATTTGAATGTCGCAGATCCGTTGACTAAACCTATTCCACGGGCGAAACATGATCAACACCAGAACTCTATGGGTGTTTGATTCATCACAATGTAACTAGATTATTGACTCTAGTGCAAGTGGGAGACTGTTGGAAATATGCCCTAGAGGCAATAATAAAATGGTTATTATTATATTTCCTTGTTCATGATAATTGTCTATTGTTCATGCTATAATTGTGTTATCCGGAAATCGTAATACATGTGTGAACACATAGACCATAACATGTCCCTAGTGAGCCTCTAGTTGACTAGCTCGTTGATCAATAGATGGTTACGGTTTCCTGACCATGGACATTGGATGACATTGATAACGGGATCACATCATTAGGAGAATGATGTGATGGACAAGACCCAATCCTAAGCATGGCACTAGATCGTGTAGTTCGTTTGCTAAAACTTTTCTAATGTCAAGTATCATCTCCTTAGACCATGAGATCGTGCAACTCCCGGATACCGTAGGAATGCTTTGGGTGTACCAAACGTCACAACGTAACTGGGTGGCTATAAAGGTGCACTACAGGTATCTCCGAAAGTGTCTGTTGGGTTGGCACGGATCGAGACTGGGATTTGTCACTCCGTATGACGGAGAGGTATCTCTGGGCCCACTCGGTATTGCATCATCATAATGAGCTGAATGTGACTAAGTAGTTAGTCACGGGATCATGCATTACAGAAATAGTAAAGTGACTTGCCAATAACGAGATTGAACGAGGTATTGGGATACCGACGATCGAATCTCGGGAAAGTAACGTACCGATTGACAAAGGGAATTGTATACGGGATTGCTTGAATCCTCGACATCGTGGTTCATCTGATGAGATTATCGTGGAGCATGTGGCAGCCAACATGGGTATCCAGATCCCGCTGTTGGTTATTGACCGGAGAGTTGTCTCGGTCATGTCTACGTGTCTCCCGAACCCGTAGGGTCTACACACTTAAGGTTCGGTGACGCTAGAGTTGTAGAGATATTAGTATGCGGTTAACCGAAAGTTGTTCGGAGTCTCGGATGAGATCCCGGACATCACGAGGAGTTCCGGAATGGACCGGAGGTAAACATTTATATATAGGAAGTCCAGTTTCGGCCATCGGGAGAGTTTCGGGGGTCATCGATATTGTACCGGGACCAGCGGAAGGATCCTGGGGGTCCACCGGGTAGGGCCACCTATCCCGGAGGGCCCCATGGGCTGAAGTGGCGTGGGAACCAGCCCCTGGTGGGCTGGTGCACCCCACCCAAGGGCCCATGGCGCCTAGGGTTGGAAACCCTAGGGAGCCGTTGCCCCCCGAGGGGGCATGCGCCCCCCTGGTTGGAAACCCTAAGGGGGCCGTTACCCCCCTCCAGATGGGATCTCCAAGGGGGAATGCGCCCCCTAGCCCCTATATATAGTGGAGGGGAGGGAGGGCAGACACACCCTAAACCTTGACGCCTCCCTCTCCCTCCCGTGACACCTCTTCCTCCTCTAGTAGCGCTTGGCGAAGCCCTGTTGGAATCCCGCTGCATCCACCACCACGTCGTCGTGCTGCTGGATCTCCATCAACTTCTCCTCCCCCCTTGTTGGATCAAGAAGGAGGATACGTCTCCGCTCCGTACGTGTGTTGAACGTGGAGGTGCCGTCCGTTCGGCGCTAGGATCATCGGTGATTTGGATCACGACGAGTACGACTCCATCAACCCCGTTCTCTTGAACGCTTTCGCTCGCGATCTACAAGGGTATGTAGATGCACTCCTCTCTCTCTTGTTGCTAGATGACTCCATAGATTGATCTTGGTGATGCGTATAAATTTTTTAATTTCTGCTACGATCCCCAACACCCCATTTATAGCAGGAGAAGGCCAACCAGCGCCCCCCACGATCACAGGTAATGATGGTTTTTCCTTGCATGTCGCAGGGACTTGTCAAGTTGGACAGTTGTCGAGGCAGCGTGGGGAAGCGGAGACACCCACGTCCAATCAACCGCCACACGTAGACCAAGGACGCAGGCTATCGGGGCCCACGGTGCTCCGCACTTGCCCTTTGGCTTCGCCTCGAAGCCAAGTCCGAGCGCGCCTTGGGCCCGGGGGCTACTGTCGGTGTTTTGGAAAGGGGGGTCTCCAGACCAGCCTGCCTGCGGCCCATGGCGTGGCTCTGCGAGCAGGCCTGTATGGCCCATCTTCACCAACAAGCTTTCAAGACCCTCGCGAGGGGCCAAGCCTCGCGAGGCGGACAACACAAGACCTCCTCGGGAGTGGCCTCACCAGGCTGGCTCGCGAGGGGCAGAGAGATCAAGGCAAGGCAAACCTCGCGAGTTTCCAGTGACGTGAGCCATGACGATGGAGATAAGGCGGGCGCCAGCGCGCACAGTGTCCTTGTTTCCTCTTTGGTGCTAAGGAGGCAAGCACAGGTGAGGAGTTCCGAGGCGTCAAGCAAAGGTTTCCCTATCAGTGCAACGAGACCAAGACCAGCAGGACAGCAGGACGGAGGTCACCGTGGAGCCCAAGACGGTGTCACCACGAGAGCCTTTGGCAGGCGAAGACTACTTTTGTCAGGATAAGCTGTACTAGCTGTCCCCTTTCAAATTGGCAGTTGTGGGATCCCTTCCCGCTCAATATTTGGGAAGAGGACCAGGGCCTCTATTAATAGGGCTAGCCACCATAGTAGAGGCAACGAAGCCAGAGCTGATCGAATCCTCACACCCACACAAGTTCACCAAGCACAAGAACGCCTCGCCTCAGGAGGCTGTTCTTCCCCTTGTACTATTCATCCCTAGCCCAAGAGGCAATCCACCACCACCACCACACTGGAGTAGGGTATTACACCACAACGGTGGCCTGAACCAGTATAAATCTTGTGTCCCTTGTGTTGTGAGTTCGTCGAGCTAGCCTAGAGATCACGAACCGAGTGAGGGCGTGATTTGTAAGGGAGAGATCTTCGCACGCACCCAGAGTTTGAACCTTAAGGGTTTTGCCGGAACCCGAGATCCAACAGCCGAACCACCCCTTCCAACCGGGTCCACGAACCTCGTGAATGAGGCTGGTGCTCCCGCAACAGGGGAGGTGCCACTAGTCCTTGTTGCTGAGCCCCAGGCTCCAATTTAGGCAAGGAACATCGTCCACTTCCTCCAAACCAGAGAGCTTCCCGGCGACCAAGATGAAGCTGAAAAAGTAGCCTGGAGGGCCAGTATGTATCAGTTTGTCGATGACACTCTGTACAGAAGGAGGCCCAACGGTGTGAAATTGAAGTGTGTCTACCGGGAAGAAGGAAAGGAACTGCTGCCTGAGATTCACAGAGGAATTTGTGGCTCCCACATTGGATCAAGGGCATTAGTTGGGAAAGCATTCCGGCAAGGATTCTATTTGTCCACGGCCCTCCAAGATGCGGTTGAGCTAGTCACGACATGTGAAGCCTGCCAGTTCCATTCCAAGAAAACACACCTGCCTGCCCAAGATCTTCAAACGATCCCTCTATCATGGCCATTTTCGGTCCGGGGGCTCGCTATCCTCAGCCCCTTCCCCCGAGCAATCGGGGGCTTTGAATTCTTGTTCATTGCCATCGACAAGTTTACAAAGTGGCCGGAAGTGACTACCGTGAGAATGGTGACCGCTCAGTCAGCTATCAAGTTCTTGAAAGAATTGGTGTGTCGTTTTGGAGTTCCGGCAAGAATCATCACTAACAACGGCACACAGTTCACGAGCCGCGCCTTCATGCAATATTTTCATGCCCTCGGATGCAAGATCTCATTCGCCTCTGTGGCACACCCCCGGAGCAATGGACAAGTTGAGAGGGCGAACGCTGAAGTGCTGCGTGGACTCAAGATGAGAACTTTTGATACGTTGTAGAAGCACGGCAGGCGGTGGATCGAGGAGCTGCCGGTAGTGCTCTGGTCCCTCAGAACGACACCAAACCGAGCTACCGGGCAGACTCCCTTCTCCCTGGTATACAGGGCAGAAGTGGTTATCCCCACGGAACTCATTTACGGGTCACCTCGAGTGATTGCCTATGATGAAGTAGCAAAAGAATAGCACCGGCATGACGACGCTGTGCTACTCGAGGAGAACCGTCTCCGGGCTGCTACGCATGCTGCACGCTACTAGCATGCCATGCATCGCTATCATAGCCGCAGGGTTCATGCCCAGTGTTTTTAGGAAGGTGACCTTGTCCTTAGGCGCGTTCAGTCCACCAAGGGTACACACAAGTTGTCACCAAAGTGGGAAGGCCCTTACTAGGTAGTACGAGTCACCAGATCTGGCGCTGTCCGTTTGGAGACCGGAGATGGCACCCAGTTGCAAAACTCATGGAATATTGAGCATCTCCGTAAGTTAGACCCATAAGGAGTGGCTGTCGGGCCCTGCCCAGCAGCCACCCTTTTGTACATGCCTTGCCTCAGCTACATGTAACCCCTTGTACAAAGACGGGGCGATGACCCCATGCAAGAGAAAATAAAGAAGCGCTGTGGGGGCCCCCCGACCAAGATTCCATGCATGCATGAGCACACCAAGATCACTGCATAAGCATTTCATATGCATATAGATAGGATCGCATCTTGCATTCGTTCTCATATGCATGAAGCTGCAGGTTCCTGCCGTGAACTTGGCTTTGACAAGGAGTTGAGAAGATTGCCCGACACTGCGATCCCCGGCAAGCCAAATAGATAAGTTTTACCTCCTGTCCGTTAATGTTCTGTAAGGCTACAACTTGAGCATGAGAAAGCCTCGCCACTCCTTTGAGACTTAGGTGCTCCCTTCCATGACTCGAACGTTGCTTCGGTCAGAATGGTCGCAGTAGCCTTTGAAAATAAGAAGTTGGCGGGGGGCTGGCCCTCTGTCTGTTCCCCGGAAGACGCAGCTCTCCGGCAGACAAAGAGGGCGCTGGCAAGATAACCTGCCGGGGAAAACTCGTTTATTTACATTAAAGAGGCATGCCACCTCTGCATGGACATACACATGCACGATTTCCTGGCAACGTTCATCTTTTTCATTAATATGCTGATACAAGTACAAGCATTACAGAACGCAAACACGGACTTGAGTGATTACATTATTTGAATTAAAATTTGGCAATTGCCTAGAAATTTAAGATTGAAAAAAGATAAGTGCTTCATAAATTCCTCTGTCTGTCTCTCTTATCCCAGGTAGTGCAGTGGGAAGAGAAGAGGACGGGCGACGCGCCGGCACAACGCCACCCCGATCCTTGGCAGGAACTGGCAAGCCCAGCCTGACAAGATCGGGAGTGGCGAGGCTGCGAAGGAGGAAGACGCGCGGACCACCTCGACGGCCCCCTGGTCACTGCTTCCAGGACCGGAAGGGGGGCTCCAGCACAGGCACCGGGAGTGGAAGACGTCAGGGCCTAGTCAGAAGACCCCAGAGGGAAGTAGGAGCACCAGGGGGACAAGCCTTTTCTCGGCAACCGGAACAAACGGTGATGACGGCGCCGGGAAAAGGGTGGAAGAGCCAGGCAGACGGGCAGCAGGTCGCCAGTACGACACGAATGCGTCGATGCAGTCGTGCTCCTACTGGACAGCCTGCCTCCCGTCTTCTCGTTCTCCCCAGGCTTCATCTCTGTCAACACCATTCCGGGGAAGGCCGAGACTCCAGTCCGACGCTTTCCCTGGGAAGACGGCGATCGGCCAAAATGGCCAGGGGGCTCGAGGCGTGCCGCTCCCCTTCTTGGCGAGCAGGAAGGTGCGCCTTTCATTGACAGGAGCCCCAAGACCTTCGGGAGGGGCAGCACTGAGATTACCAATGATCTCCAGCCCCGCCTCCCAGTCGGGCTTTGAAGGATCCAAGAAGTTCGCCACTGCGAGGACCAGGCTCACTCCCCGAGCGTCAGCACTAGTGTGTGGCAACATTGGCCCCAACCATGAGCCCGAGGGCTGGCCCCAGGCTCTTCTCTTCAGCATGACCAGCATAAGCAGGAGATAGAGGAGGAAGGATGCGGGGTTGGATGACTCCGCCCTCCTCCGCCCCTCCTTTTATAGGCAGGGCGGGGAGGGGAGGGGCTGCTCCATCAACGAGTGGCCACCGTCCTCCCCCGCCAATTCGAGACGACCGGGCCCTCACCGCGATGCTCTCCCGCGCCACGCGCCTCCGTTACCTACCCTGCGTGATGCATGCAACATACGTGGCCAAGGATAAGGGCGTGATGGGAAGAGTGAATTGGCAGTTTCTACCCCGTGCGTTAAAGTCATTCATGGGCCATTACTGGAGCGGCCCCACCACTGTTGGCTTTACACAATGCACGGGGAACCGGAAACTAGCCTGGAATCAAGGCTAATGAAGAAGCAAGGAAGACCTCAAGAGACTAGCCTCTTCAGCAACCCTTCCTGTGCGCTTACTTGGCCTACCCCGACGACGCTTAGCGGCGCGTTCGGGGCAGGCCCGGGGGCTTGTGTCGGTGCAACAAACCCTGGGTCTGTTGCCCAGACTATGCACAGGCACGAGAACAAGATTGAAGCACCAACTCAAGTCAGGGTACAAGGAACGAAGAGATTTGAAGGACCAGCATGTGGATCAGAGAGACCAAGATCGAGCCAGAGAAGTAGGATATCGCCAAGAGAAGGGCCTCCTTTGCCGGGCTGGCGAGCCCGGCAAGGGGCGAGGCCACCCCCAGAAGTAAGTGACCAAAGTGCCCCAGTAGGGCCTGCCAGAGCTCACGGAAGCAAAACCACCTCATCAACCAGTCAACCACGACCCACGTCGTCGATCAGTGCGGTGTCAAGCCGCAAAGTGATTAAGTGGCAGCCATTCGCCACATGGGAGCCATTTCTTACAGGAGGAACCCACAGATGACACCCGTCCTACGACGTGTCAAGAGAACAGGCGTGGAGCTGGCAAGATAGCCGGGCAAGCCTTGCCGAGCAACCAGTGATGTGACACTAAGTGGTGCATTTAATGCGCCCTGTTAGCCCGCAGAGTTAGGTATGATAGCACTGTTTGCTATCATATCAGTGCATAATGACTACTTTGCTATTGTGGTGACCCCTTGATATATAAAAGGAGGCCCATGGAAACCATAGAAAGGGTTAGAAGGTTGGATAACTCACACCCCCATACGCCCGTAGTCGCTGCTGCCCCAAGGCAACCCCTGCCGGGCAAGTGTACTACACTCCTCCACCACCTTTTCCACCATCACTCCACCAAAGCAGGAGTATGGTTTTATGCCTAACGGCGGCCCGAACCTGGGTAAAATTGCTTGTGTGATCCCTGCCGCGCCGCCCCACGCTCGTCTGCTCTTTGTGCAATGCGTCGCCCCCCTGCCAAACCAGCAAGGGGCCTCCTAGTCCCATAGGTGGCCGTGGTTTCCCGTGACATGGGATTGGAATAGGCTGAAATTGGAATTTTGTTAGAAGTTTTATCCTATGCATCTGGCTCATCGTGATAGGAATTATATATATAATTTTTTTCCTCATGAAGGAGAAAGCATCGCTCAAGCTTGGGGGGGGGGGGCTTAAATACATGATGTATACATGCCCCAATCATGAGCTCTCAAGAGAAATTATTATACAATTTTCTTATTCTCGACTTTGTCATAATGATCAATCCATGCTCGATTCTTCTTCTACTAGTTCCTTTATGATGAAAACTATTGAATTCAAATAGGGTCTTCTGGAAAGAATTAAACGCAACTCTGAAGATTGGGAACTTGACAAATGTAAAGAGTGAGGTATAAAACTTGAGTTTGATTCAATATTTGATGGAAACTGATGCTTTTCGTAAGTTTAGTACTAAATGCGTCCTTTTGTGAATCATTTGATATTCATGTTGATCTCTCTATGGAGAAGTGGTTTAAATATCATCCACCTAATGTTAGAGGAACCTATTATAGTTAAAGATGAAACAATTATCTATAATGTTGAACCAGTTGTGCCTGATGCTTATATTGAGAAACCACCTTTTCCTCTTAGTATTAAGGAACATGCTAAAGCTACAACTTTGGTTAACAAAAGTAATATTAGAACACCTAAACCCTGTGAAAAAATTAAGTGTGGAACCTAATATTGTTATGGTTAAGGATCTCTTGGTTGATAATATTGATGGGCATGTTATTTACTTCTGTGATGAAGCTGCTAGAATTGCTAAACCTGCTAGAAATGAACAAGATATGCTAGATAAGAATAAGCCAGTAGTTGGCATGCCTGTTGTTTCTGTTAAAATTGGAGCTCATTGCTACCATTCTTTATGTGATGTGGGTGCTAGTGTGAGTGCTATTCCATTTACTTCATATCAAGAAATTATGAATGGTATTACACCTGCTGAGATTGAAGACATTGATGTTACTATTAAGATTGCAAATAGATATACTATTTTACCACTTGGGATTGTTCGAGATGTTGAAGTCTTGTGTGGTAAGATCAAATACCCTACTGATTTAATAGTACTTGGTTCACAACAACCTAATTTTTGTCCCATTATATTTGGTAGGCCTTTCTTAAATGTTGTTAATACCAAAATTGATTGCGTTAAAGAAAAGGTTAGAGTTAAGTTTGGTGATGTGTCTCATGAGTTTAATTTCTCTAAGTTTAGTAGAACACCACATGAGAAGAATTATCTAGTAAAGATGAAATTATTGGTCTTGCTTCTAGTGTCGTACCTCCTACTGATCTATTAGAACAATATTTGCTGGACCATGAGAATGATATGCATATGAATGAAAGAAATGAAATAGATGAGATATGCTTTAAACAAGCACCTATCCTTAAAAATGTTTTACTTGTTGAAACTCTTGGATATCCTCTCCCACCTAAGAGTGATCCTGTGTTTGAGTTAAAGAAATTACCTATTACACTGAAATATGCTTATCTTGATGAAAAGAAGATATATCATGTTATTATCAATGCTAACCTTTCAGAGCATGAAGAAAGATATTACTTAAAACTCTGAGGAAGCACTGTGCGTCTATTGGATATACTCTTGATGATCTTAAGGGCATTAGTCCCACTTTATGTCAGCACAAGATTAATATGGAGCCTGATGCTAAACCCGTCATTGATCACCAACGCTGTCTGAATCATAAGATGAAGGATGCGGTAAGAATTGAAATATTAAAACTTCTGGGAGCAGGTATAATTTATCCTATAGATGATAGTAGATGGGTAAGCCCTGTTCATTGTGTTCCTAAGAAAGCCACTTTATGGTGAATGAAGGTATAGTACTTGGGCATAAAATTTCTGAATGAGTTATTGAGGTAGATAAAGCTAAAGTTGATGCAAATGAGAAAATGCCATGTCCTAAAGATATTAAAGGTATAATAAGTTTCCTTGGTCATGCTGGTTTTTATAGAAGATTCATTAAAGAATTCTATAAGGTTTCTAGGCCGCTAACTAATCTACTTCAAAAATATGTTCCATTTGTTTTTGATGATGATTGCATAGAAGTCTTTGAAATACTTAAGAAAGCCTTAATTTCTGCACCTATTGTCCAACCACCTGATTGGAATTTTTGTTTTGAAATTATGTGTGATGCTAGTGACTATACTATTGGTGTTGTTCTAGGACAAAGAGTTGATAATAAATTGAATGTCATTCATTATCCTGGTAAGACTCTAGACAGTGCTCAAAGAAATTATGCTACTACTGAGAAATAATTTTTAGTAGTTGTGTTTGCATGTGATAAATTCAGACCCTATATTGTTGATTCTAAAGTTACTATTCACACCGGTCATGCTACTATTAAATACCTTATGGGAAGGAAAGATGCTAAACCTAGACTGATTAGGTCGGTTCTTTTACTTCAAGAATTTCATTTGCATATTATTGATAGAAAAGGAGCCGAGAATCCTGTAGCAGATAATTTATCTAGGATGGAAAATTTTCTTGATGACCCACTGGCTATTGATCATAGTTTTCCTGATGAGCAATTAGCTGTTGTGAATGCTTCTTCCCGTAACTATCCTTGGTACGCAGCCTATGCTAATTAAATTATTGCTAAATATATACCACCTAGTTTCACATACCAACAAAAGAAGAAGTTCTTATTTTATTCAAGACATCACTTTTGGGATGACCCACATTTATACAAATAATGAGTAGATGGTATTACTGGACGTTGTGTACATGAGCACGAACATGAACAAATCCTACAAAAGTGTCATTTCGAGGCATATGGAGGGCACCACGCTGGAGACAG
Source organism: Aegilops tauschii subsp. strangulata (assembly GCF_002575655.3). Lineage (NCBI taxonomy): Eukaryota > Viridiplantae > Streptophyta > Magnoliopsida > Poales > Poaceae > Aegilops > Aegilops tauschii. The sequence continues at coordinate 397,862,183 of NC_053037.3, forward strand.
AACTGCATATAAGGTATTACAATCTGGTTTTTATTGGCCTACTCTCTTCAAAGATGCACGTAAGTTTGTCCTTTCTTGTGATGAATGTCAAATAATTGGTAATATTGGTAGATGTCAGGAAATGCCTATGAATTATTCACTTCTTACTGAACCATTTAATGTTTTAGACTTTGATTTGTGGGACCATTTCCTTCTTCTAATGGATACACTCATATTTTAGTTGCTGTTGATTATGTTACTAAGTGGGTAGAAGCTATTCCAACTAGTGGTGCTGATCATAACACTTATACTAAAATGCTTAAAGATGTTATTTTACCGAGGTCTGGAGTCCCTAGATATTTAATGGCTGATGGTGCTTCACATTTTATCCATGGTGCATTATGTAAATTCCTTGCTAAATATTATGTCAACCGTAGAATTGTATCGCCTTATCATCCTCAGTCTAGTGGCCAAGTTGTATTGAGTGAGAAATAAAATTAATTTTTGTAAAAGACCGTTAATAGATCCAGAAGGAATTGGTCTAAGAAACTTGATGATGCATTATGGGCTTATAGAACTGCTTATAAAATCCCTATGGGTATGTTTCAATATAAAATAGTCTATGAAAAAGCATCTCATTTACCTCTTGAGTTTATTGGTCTATTAAACAACTTAATTGTGATTTTAAACTTGCCGAAGAAAAAAGGTTATTTGATATTAGCTCGCTAGATGAATGAAGGATACAAGCTTATGAAAATGCCAAGTTGTTTAAAGAATAGATTAAAAGATGGCATGGCAAAAGAATGTAAAAATGGGAATTTAAAGTAGGCCAATGCTGGCCGCGCTCGTCTCATGTGCCATGCCGCGCTCGTAACACCTACAGTAGCTGGACGACCCTGCTCGCGCTCGTCTCCTCTGACTATTGTGTTGTGCACGTGCCGGAGCACGACATGGCTGTTGTGCTTGCGCCGCGTGATCCGTCTCCAACGTATCTATAATTTTTTGATTGTTCCATGCTGTTATATTATCATTCTTGGATGTTTTACAATAATTTTATAGCAACTGTATATCATTTTTTGGGACTAACCTATTGACATAGTGCCAAGTGCCAGTTGTTGTTTTTTGCTTGTTTTTTACTTCGCAGCGGAACTTTTTGGAGAATGTTTCTGGACTAGAAGACACCTATTGGGCCAAAGAAGTACCAGAGGGGGGCTCCGAGGGGAGCACAACCCACCAGGGCGCGCCTGGCGGCCTAGGTGGATTGTGCCCTCCTCGGTCGCCTCCCGCACCGCTTCTTTGCTCTACAAATACCCCAATATTACAAAAACCCTAGGGGAGTCGACGAAAATAAATTCCAGCCACCGCAAGTTCCAGAACCACCAGATCCAATCTAGACACCATCACGGAGGGGTTCATCATCCTCATTGGTGCCTCTCCGGTGATGCGTGAGAAGTTCATTGTAGACCTACGTGTCCGCAGTTAGTAGCTAGATGGCTTCCTCTTTGTCTCTTTTGATTCTCAATACAATGGTCTCTTGGAGATCAATTTGATGTAACTCTTTTTGCACCGTGTTTGTTGGGATTCGATGAACTTTGAGTTATTGATCAGATCTATGTTTTTATCCATGAAAGTTATTTGAGTCTTTTGATCTCTTATATGCATGATTACTTATAGCCTCGCATTTCTTCTTCGAATCTTTGGTTTAGTTAGGCCAACTAGATCGATTTTTTCTTGCCATGGGAAGAGGTACTTTGTGATGGGTTCGATCTTACGGTGCTTGACAGAAGGGGAAATGACACCTATGTATCGTTGCTATTAAGGATAACAAGATGGTGTCTATTTCTACATAAATAGATCTTGTCTACGTCATGTCCTCGTTCTTATTGCATTACTCCGTTTCTCCATGAACTTAATACACTAGATGCATGCTGGATAGCGGTCGATGTGTGGAGTAATAGTAGTAGATGCAGGCAGGAGTCGGTCTACTAATCTTGGAGGTGATGCCTATATAATGATCATTGTCTGGATATCGTCATGATTATTTGAAGTCCTATTAATTTCCGAATGATACGTCTCCAACGTATGTATAATTTATGAAGCATTCATGCCATGTTTACAACAATTTTATATGGTTTTGGTATGATTTGCATGGAACTAACCCGTCCTGACGTTGTTTTCAGCAGAACTACTGTGGTGTTGTTTTTTGTGCAGAAATGAAAGTTCTCCAAATGAGCTAAAACATTTTGATGATTTTTTTGGAACAAAAGAGACCCCCGAAGCTTCGTGGGAGGGACAAAAGAGCCACGAGACGGCACAACCCACCAGGGCGCGCCTAGTGGGCCTGGCTTGCCCCGGTGGGTTGTGCTCACCTCGAGGCCCATCTTAGCGTGAAATCAATGCCAAAAAATCCTGTAAATTGAGAAACCATCAAGGATTAACCTAGATCAGAAGTTCCACCGCCGCAGGGCTCTGTAGCCACTAAAAACCAATCTAGACCCCGTTCCGGCACCCTGTCGGAGGGGGGAATTATCTCCGGTGACCATCTTCATCATCCCGACGGCCACCACGATGAGGAGGGAGTAGTCCACCCTCGGGGCTGAGGGTTTGTACCAGTAGCTATGTGTTAGGCTCTCTCTCTCTCGTGTTCTTGAGATGTCACAATATTGATGTATCGCGGGCTTTGTTAATATAGTCGGATCATATGGTGTTTTCCCCTCTTTATCTTGTTGTGATGAATTGAGTTTTTCCCTTTGAGATTTCGTTGTTATTGGATTGAATACTTTTATGCGTTTGAGAACACTAGATATATGTCTTGCAATTGAATACTCGTGGTGACAATGGGGTATCGTATTGATTCACTTGATATATGTTTTGGCACTCAACTCACGGATTCCCGAGGTGACATTGGGGTAATCTATGCATAGGGGTTGATGCACGTTCTTGTCTTTGTTTCTCCGGTAGAAATCTTGGGGCACTCTTTGAAGTTCTTTGTGTTGGATGAATATGAATTTGCTTTGGTGTTATTTTAGTACGAACTCTAGGATAGATCGATCGGAAAGAATAGCTTGTTGTTATTTTAGTATGAACTCTAGGATAGATTGATCGGAAAGAATAGCTTTGAGGTGGTTTCGTACCCTACAAACAATTTATTCTTATGTTCTCCGCTAGATAGGAACTTTGGAGTGACTCTTCATCGCACGTTGAGGGATGGTTATATGATCCAATTATATTAGCACTGTTGAGAGATTGCACTAGCGAAAGTATGGACCCTAGGCCTCATTTTTAAGCATTGCAATACCGTTTTTGTGCCCGTTTACTATTTGCTACCTTGCTGCTTTTATTTACTCATATTATAAAAATATATTTCTTCCATCCATATTAAACTTTTATCACCATCTCTTCGCCGAACTAGTGCACCAATACAATTTGCCATTGTATTGGGTGTGTTGGGGACACAAGAGATTTCTTGTATTTGGTTCTAGGGTCGTTTGAGAGAGACCATCTTTATCCTACACCTCTCATGGATTGATAAACCTTAGGTCATCCACTTGAGGGAAAATTGCTGCTGTCCTACAAAACTCTGTGCTTGGAGGCCCAACATGTGTGTACAAGAATAAAGTTGCATAGTAGACATCATGCTCTTTTCTGGCGCCATTGCCGGGGAGGTGAGTGCATGAAGGTATATCTTTAGATCTTGCAATTGAATCTTTCAGTTCCTTGTTTTATCACTAGTTTGGTCTATAAAAGAAAACTACATAAAAATGGAATTTAGGTTGCATCACATTATTAATCATCTTTATAATATCTTTCTTGAAAATGATGGTTCGGAAAATTGTGCTCAATTGTTAGAAGAAGAAGTCAATAAAATGTTTGGCACAAAATATTTGAATGATGAGCATGATTGCAATACTGCTAGCATGAATTCTTTGAACATCCATGATGCTAATGATATGCAAAGCCATAAGCTTGGGGATGCTATATTTGATGAAGATCATATTTTTAGCCCCCAAAGTTTTGATGAGAAAAATTATTATGATGATTGCATGCCTCCTACTTATGATGATTATGTTGATGAAAGTGGATTTGGAGATGTCATGACTTTATTTAGTGATGAATCCACTATTTCGGAAGAGGTTTCAATTGATTATGAAAATAAAGTTGCTATCTATGATGATTATGGTGATGACATGTATGCTATAAAGAATAATGATAACCATGAAACTTGTCATCATGATTTTAATTTTCAATTAGATGATAGTTAATTTGTTGAGTTTGCTCCCACTACTATTGATGAGAATAAATTTTCTTATGTGGAGAGTAACAAAATTTTTATGCTTATGTATCATGAAAAGAATGCTTTATGTGATGGTTATATTGTTGAATTCATTCATGATGCTACTGAAAATTATTATGAGGGAGGAACATATGCTTGTAGGTATTGCAATAATGTCAAGTTTCCTCTCTTTATGTTGAAAGTTTTGAAGTTGTGCTTGTTTTACCTTCCTATGCTAGTTGATTCTTGCTCCCATAATTTGTTTTCTCACAAAATCCCTATGCATAGGAAGTATGTTAGGCTTAAATGTGTTTGGCATGTGATTCAAGATGCTCTCTTTATGTTTCAACTCTTATCTTTTATGCGAGCGTCATTGAACTCATCATGCCTAGCTAAAAGGCATTAAAGAAAAGCGCTTGTTGGGAGACAACCCAACACTTTTAGTTACTGTTTTTGTGTGTTCACATGATTATGCTACTGTATTGATCATGTTTTATTGGTTGTTTCAATAAAGTGCCAAGTAATGCCTTTGGGATCATGTTGGGTGATAGTTGATTTGATCTTGCTGAAAAACAGAAACATTTGCGCTCATGAAAATTAGTCTCATTTTTAACATAAGAGTGATTTTGAGTTGATTCTTTTTTGAAGAAGATTAATATACAAATTTCTCACGTGGTCCTAATTTTTTCATAATTATTGGATTAGCAGAAGTATGGTTTGAGTACAGATTACTACAGACTGTTCTGTTTTCGATAGATTCTGTTTTCAATGCATAGTTTGCTTGTTTCTAGTTTCTATGGCTTATATTGCTCAATATAAATTGTGGAAATGATATGCTACAGTAGGCATTTTGTGGAAACAATTATGAATCTTGTCTTTGACAGTACCAAAGTGAAATGGTTTGCTCTTTATCATACTAACATATCTCACAAAGTTCCGTTTAGTTTTGTGTGATTGAAGATTTTAAGTTTTGGGTGAGATGTCGATATGAGGAGAATAAGAAGTGACAAGTCCCTAAGCTTGGGGATGCCCAAGGCACCCCAAGGTAATATTCAAGGAAGATCCAAGCAACTAAGCTTGGGGATGCACGGAAGGCATCCCCTCTTTCATCTCCAACATTATCGGTAACCTCACTTGGAGCTATGTTTTCACTCGTCACATGATATGTGTTTTGCTTGGAGCTTCCATTTATTTTGTTAGGATTTGCTTGCTGTTATTTAGAATAATGTTTTGCATCTTTTATTTCAATAAAAGTGGCATTGATAGCCTTTACTATGCTTATTTTACAAGTCTACATGTTGCTGTTTGAAAACAAAAAGTTTACCGCTGTTGCAAAAATTCCCTAAAAAAGTCAGAATGTGATAAATGTTGAAACTTTTTGCAAAATAAGCCATGATAAAATTTCTACAGTATGGTAGATTTTCATAATCTTTGGAGTTTAAGAAGTATGATGAATATTGCATCCTTTACAGAGGGTACTATTTTGGCAGATTGCTGTTATGTTTGCATTGTTTGCATATGTTTGCTTGTTTAATGATTCTATTTGAGGATAGGGGTATTAAATATGCAGAGGCATTTAGTATGCAAAGTTGAATAATAATTTTAGTGATTTGCTACAGTAGAGAATGATAAAGTTTTTGCATTGGTTTATACTAACTTATCTCACGAGTTCTTGTTGAGTTTTGTGTGGATGAAGTTTTTAAGATTTAGGGAAACTGTGAAATAAAAGGAATTAAGGAGATACAAAAGCTCAAGATTGGGGATGCCCAAGGCATACCAAGATAATATTTCAAGAAGTCTCAAGCATCTAAGCTTGGGGATGCCCCTGTAGGCATCCCACCTTTCTTCACCAACAATTATCGGTTACTATCGGTTGATCCTAAGTTTTTGCTTCTTCACATGATGTGTGCTATCCTTGGAATGTGATTTTATTTTGTTTTTATTGCTGTTTTAATAAAGTACTTAGATCTGAAAGTTTTTAAATAAAATAGAGTCCTCAAATAGTTGCCTGGGAGGCTAGGTAAGCGGCACGCACATCCCGTCAACGAAGCTCTTTCCGATGGAATTGCTCTAGTGCTTCACTTATATCTTTTTGAGCACGGTGTGCTTTAGCATTTTTGAAGAAATTCTCTCTTGCTTCACTTAAATTAATTTGAGAGAAAGAAATATTATGCTCATGATCTTCACTTATATTTGTTTGAGCTTATCAAAAGCAACACATGAAAATTAGTCCCAAAGTGATAGATATCCAAGAAGGATATAATAAAAAAAATTCATGAAGATCATTGGACAAAATAAACTTGATTCCTCGTAATAGTTTTGAGATATGATGATGTGATATGTGAGTCATGTTGATGAGTAATTATATTTATTCAGATTATAAAAACATATTTCTACCATCCATATTACACTTTTATCACCATCTGTTCGCCGAGCTAGTGCACCCATACAATTTGCCATTGTATTGGGTGTGTTGGGAACACAAGAGATTTCTTGTATTTGGTTGCAAGATCTTTTGAGAGAGACCATCTTCATCCGACACCTCTCACGGATTGATAAACCTTAGGTCATCCACTTAAGGGAAAATTGCTACTGTCCTACAAAACTCTGCGCTTGGAGGCCCAACACGTGTCTACAAGAATAAAGTTGCGTAGTAAACATCACTCAATAGTAATTTTGTTACCCATGTATGCTATTTTTCTCGAGAGAAGCCACTTGTGAAATCTACGGCCCTCAGGTCTTTTCTTTATCATATTTGCTTTCGAGATATAGTTCTATTCACTTTTATTTTAAGATCTATATTTCCCGAAACCCAAAAATACCTTGCTGCACTTTATTTTATTTTGTATTTATTCCCTATCTATTTATCCAATCTATTATATTTTTATCTCGTCAACTCGACAATTTCTGGCACCGTTACTCGAAAGGGATTGACAACCCCTTTAACATGTCGGGTTGCAAGTATTTGTTCTTTGTGTGCAGGTACCGTTTACGTAGTGTTGCGTGATTCTCCTACTGGTTTGATAACCTTGGTAGCATCACTGAGGGAAATACCTACCATCGATGTGTTGGGGAGACATCATCAACACCTACTAGATTCTGATACGTCTCCAACGTATCTATATTTTTGATTGTTCCATGCTGTTAGATTGTCAATCTTGGATGTTTTATAATCATTTTATATCATTTTTTGGTACTAAACTATTGACATAGTGACAAGTGCCAGTTGCTGTTTTGTGCATGTTTTTTACATCGGAGGAAATCAATACCAAACGGAGTCCAAACGCAGCAAAACTTTTTGGAGAGTTTTTTTGGACCAGAAGACATCCAGTGGGCCAAAGAAGTGACTGGGGGGGGGTGCTCCGAGGGGAGCACAGCCTGCGAGGGCGCGCCAGGAGGCCCAGACGCGCCCTGGTGGGTTGTGCCCACCTCGGGTGCCCCCTGAACCGACTCTTTGCTCTATAAATACCCCAATATTCCAGAAACCCTAGGGGAGTCGACGAAAATCAATTCGAGCCACCGCTGAGTCCAGAACCACCAGATCCAATCTAGACAGCATCACGGAGGGGTTCACCACTTCCATTGGTGCCTCTCCGATGATGCGTGAGTAGTTCTTTGTAGACCTTCGGGTCCGTAGTTAGTAGCTAGATGGCTTCCTCTCTCTCGTTTGATTCTCAATACAATGGTCTCTTGGAGATCCATATGATGTAACTCTTTTGCGGTGTGTTTGTTGGGATGGAATGAACTTTGAGTTTATGATCAGATCTATCTTTTTATCCATGAAAGTTATTTGAGTTTCTTTGGTCTCTTATATGCATGATTGTTTATAGCCTCATATTTCTTCTCTGATATTTGGGTTTTGTTTGGCCAACTTGATCTATTTATCTTGCAATGGGAAGAGGTTCTTTGTAGTGGGTTCGATCTTACGGTGCTTGATCCCAGTGACAGAAGGGGAACTGACATGTATGTATCATTGCTACTAAGGATAAAACTATGGGGTCTATTTCTACATAAATAGATCTTGTCTACATCACATCATCATTCTTATTGCATTACTCCGTTTCTCCATGTACTTAATACACTAGATGCATGCTGGATAGCGGTTGATGTGTGGAGTAATAGTAGTAGATGGAGCCACGAGTCGGTCTACTAATCTTGGACGTGATTCTTATATAATGATCATTGACTAGATATCATCATGGTTATTTGAAGTTCTATCAATTGCCCAACAGTAATTTGTTTACCCACCGTTTGCTATTTTTCTCGAGAGAAGCCACTAGTGAAATCTACGGCCCCCAGGTCTCTTTCTCATATTATTTGCCTTTGTGATCTATTGCCTTTGGTTTTATTTTCAGATCTATTAAACCAAAAATACAAAAATACCTTGGTTTTATTTTATTTGGCATTCGATCTATCAATATTTACTACTCTCTCACGTCCGTTTGCCAATTTCTGGAGCCGCTACCCGAAAGGGATTGATAACTCCTTTTACACGTCGGGTTGCGAGTATTTGTTATTTGTGTGCAGGTGTTGTTTACATAGTGTTGCTTGGTTCTCCTACTGGTTCGATAACCTTGGTTTCATCACTGAGGGAAATACCTACCATCGCTGTGCTGCATCATCCCTTCCTCTTTGGGGAAATACCGACGTAGCTTCAAGCCGCATCATAAGGAATTTCTAGCGCCGTTGCCGGGGAGACATCATCAACATCTACCAGGTTCCTAATCACAAATCTCATCTCCTTGCAATTTACATTATTTGTCATTTGCCTCTCATTTTCATTTCCCCCACTTCAGAAAAAATTGCCGTTTTAGTTGTCTTGTTTTTCATTTGCCTTTTTCTCGTTTGATCTTTTGTTGGCTTGTGTTGCCATGTGTCTTCTATTTGTTTGCATCTTCGCTTGCTAAAAATTTATTAATATGGATTCTCACCCGCTTGCTAATCTTTTTAAGAGATCCAATTATCATGAACAAATTGCTAGTGATTTGAGTGCACCGGATTATCCCTATGAAGTTTTGCTTGAGATTCATGATAGCTCCTTGAATGAAAAGCATGATTGCAATGATTTTACTATAAATTCTATTAATGTCAATTGTGCCAATAATATGCAAAACCCCAAGCTTGGGGATGCTAGTTTTGCTATGTCCACTACTTACTGTAATGATCTTGGTTTCATCACCGAGGGAAATACCTACCGCCGTTGTGCTGCATCATCCCTTCCTCTTTGGGGAAATAACGACGTAGCTTCAAGCCGCATCAGGTTCCTAATCACAAATCTCATCTCCTTGCAATTTACATTATTGGCCATTTGCCTCTCGTTTTTATCTCCGCCACTTAACAAATATTTGCCATTTTATTCCCCTCTTTTTCGTTCGCCGTTTTTCTCGTCAGATCTGTTACTGTGTGCAAATTTTATTTATCACTTTTTGTTGTTATGGATAGTTCTTCTATTGCGTGCACTCCCGAGAACGAGGTTCTTAACTTTAAGCAAAGGGGAGGGGAAATTTAAAGGATGTTTAGTATAGGATTTGCAATGCTCATAATAGATCTATTCGTAAGCAATCCACCGTTGTTCTTCTTTGCTGTTTTTATGTGGGTTTCACCACTTGGTATAGATTCGTCCTTGATACGATTACCGGTGGAAATTTCTTGATGTGTCCTTCTCTTGATGCTTTTAATGCTATGGGAAATATAGTGGGTTCACCACCTCTTCTGATTAATGAAATATCTTTGACTCTCGAGCATGTTATGGAAAGGCTTGATGCTATTGAAAAGAAAATGCTTGCAGAAGAACATATTGAAAACTTGGATAAAAAGATGCATAATTTTGCTAGTAAAATGGATCAAAAGCGGGAGAAGTTCTTAAGTTGTTAAAAGAAAAGGGGACTGTAATCCATGAAAGAATTGAAGAAAGCCCGTCTCGGATCGATAAATTGGAAGAAATCTTTAGTAATCTAAGTATGGCTTTTGCCTCCGCTAAGACTATTGAAAAAACTCCCGCAAAAATTGGCAAGATTACTCAAGTTACTAAGAACAAGGGTTCAACTTCTAGTAATAATAAAGGAGATCTTAAAATGATTAGTATTCACCCTGATTTTATTGAAATGATAAGAGACCCTACCGGCAAGAATGAATTTCTCAAACTTATTCCTAGAAGTATTGTTGTTGAAAATTTATATGCAAAATCCTTGAAGAATTCTAAGTGTTTGATTGAGGAGTTGGAAACAAAAGATGACAATACTTGAATCTATGCTTTATGCCTAGCTAGGGGCGTAACACAATAGCGCTTGTTGGGAGGCAACCCAATGAATAAAATTTATTTTTGTCGTTTTCTTTCTGTTCTTGAGTGTTTCCATAATTATGCTACTGTTATGATTGTGTTTTTCATGTTTTAATTAGTGTTTGTGCCAAGCAAAGCCTTTGGGATCATGTTGCGTGATAGTTGCTTTGATCTTGTTGGAAAACAGAAACTTTTGAGTCCAGTAAAATAATTTTGAAAATTCACAGAAGCGTCGAAAAATCCTGATTTTTTTACAAAAGATTGATATACAAATTGCCCACGTTGTCCTAATTTTTCGAAATTTTTGGAGTTACAGAATTATTCGAAGTATTCAGATTGCTACAGACTGTTCTGTTTTTGATAGATTCTGTTTTCTTTGCGTTATGAGCTTATTTTGATGTATCTATGGGCTCTTTTGGAGGGTTTGAGCCATAGCAAAGTTGGAATACAGTAGATATAATGCAAAAATAAAATATGAATGGGTTTGAAACTGTACTTAGAGTGGTGATTTGCTTTGTTATACTAACGGACACGAAGGTTTTGTTGAGTTTTGTGTGATTGAAGTTTTCAAGTTTTGGGTGAGATCACGATGATAAAGGAATAAGGAGTAAGAAGAGCCTAAGCTTGGGTATGCCCATGGCATTCCAAGATATTATCTAAAATAGAAGACTAAGCTTGGGGATGCCCGAGTGGCATCCCCTCTTTCTTCTAACGACCATCGGTATTTTACTTGGAGCTATATTTTTATTCATCACATATCATGAGTTTTGCTTGGAGCGTCTTGTATGATATGAGTCTTTGCTTATTTTGCTTTTTTAGTCATGAATCCTTGCTGGACACACGTATTTGAGAGAGCCAAATTATGCTATGACTTGTTAGAATTGCTCTCTATGCTTCACTTAAATCTTTTTGAGCTATGGAATTACTTTAGTGCTTCACTTAGATTTATTTGAGAGTTAGTAAATTTTTTAAGAAATTCTCTCATGCTTCACTTAAATTATTTTGAGAGAAGAAATTTTTTATGCTCATGTTCTTCACTTAGATTTGTTTGAGCTATCAAAAGCAACATATGAAATTAGTTCCAAAGTGATAGATATTCAAGAGGGATATAATAAAAACTTTCATGAAGATCATTGGACAAAATAAACTTGATTCCTTGTAAAAGTTTTGCGATATGATGATATAATATGTGGGTCATGTTGATGAGTAATTATGCTTTAGTAAGAATATTGGTGTTAAGGTTTGTGATTCCCTATGCAAGCACGAAAGTCAATAGTTATGCAATGAAATTACATCCTACTTGTGGTGCATTATTCAGTGTTAGTTATGCTTAATGCTCGCTTATGAGATTTTTCGTTTCTTGGTTGGATGCTTCTCAATCTTTTGCTAGCCTTCATTTGCACTAAGTATGATCACTACTTGTGCATCCAAAATACTTAAAACAAGTTTTTCCATATGAGTCCACTATACCTACCTATATGTGGTATTCTTTTGCCATTCTAAGCAAATTTGTATGTGCCATCTCTAATTTTCAAAATAAATTTCTCTTTTGTGTGCTCGTACCGCTCATGAAACGGTAGGGGGTGGCTGTTATATTTCCAGGCTAGATGTGTTATTCTCAAGTTGGGTGTTTATTCACTTGTCATTGCACGAGAGTACGGCAAAGGTATTAGGGATGCCCAATCCCGAAATGAAAAATAAATTTACTTTATGTTGTCAAATAATAAATTCCTTGGAAAGGGTTGGTATGGACGGCACCCGTGGATTCGGTTTGCCGTGGAATGTGAAATTATGGTGGCAAAAGGAATAAACTTTATTTTCTGTTTGGGAACCGCCTATGATATATCTAGCATGGAAAGTATTGGGAACTACTCGATCGTTTTTGTTGACAGGAAAATCATGCCACCCAAAATGTTTTTATCTCTATCTTTTTCGCTTTGAGCTCTTGCACCTCTACAAATCTCTACTTCCCTCTGTGGAGGGCCTTTCTATTTACTTTATGCAATTTTTATTTTGATCATACTTGAGCATTGGGTGTAGCTAACGTGCGAGTGTGTTTCATGAATGGATCAATGATTGAGCATGATGGGCTAGGGATAACTTGCTTTAGTGTTGATATTTTGAAAGACATGGTTGCTTGTTGATATGCTTGAATATTGAAATCTTCAAGTCAAAACTAGACTATTGCTTTGAACCATATAAAAAGTCAAAATGTCCGTACTACAAAGAAAAGAATATGTGATGAACATGTTAGGCAGCATTCCACATCAAAAAATTTGTTTTTATAATTTACCTACTCGCGGACGAGCAGGAATTAAGCTTTGGGATGCTGATACGTCTCCAACGTATCTATAATTTTTTATTGTTCCATGCTGTTATATTATCATTCTTGGATGTTTTACTATCATTTATAGCAACTTTATATCATTTTTGGGACTAACCTATTGACATAGTGCCCAGTGCAAATTGCTGTTTTTTGCTTGTTTTTTACTTCGCAGAAAATCAATACAAAACGGAGTCCAAACGCAGCAAAACTTTTTGGAGAATTTTTCTGGACCAGAAGACACCTGTTGGGCCAAAGAAGTACCAGAGGGGGCTCCGAGGGGAGCACAACCCACCAGGGCGCGCATAGGGGCCCAGGCGCGCCCAGGTGGGTTGTGCCCACCTCGGCGGCCTCCTGCACCTCCTCTTTGCTCTATAAATACCCCAATATTCCAAAAACCCTAGGGGAGTCGATGAAAATCAATTCTAGCCGCCACAAGTTCCAGAACCACCAGATCCAATCTAGACACCATCACGGAGGGGTTATGTTGGGAATCGTAGCATAATTTTAAAATTTTCCTACGTTCACCAAGATGCATCTATGGAGTATACTAGCAACGAGGGGAAGGGAGTGCATCTACATAACCTTGTAGATCGCGAGCGGAAGCGTTCCAATGAACGTGGATGACGGAGTCGTACTCGCCGTGATCCAAATCACCGATGACCGAGTGCCGAACGGATGACACCTCCGCGTTCAACACATGTACGGTGCAGCGACGTCTCCTCCTTCTTGATCCAGCAAGGGGGAAGGAGAGGTTGATGGAGATCCAACAGCACGACGGCGTGGTGGTGGATGTAGCGGGTCTCGCCAGGGCTTTGCTAAGCTTCTGCGAGAGAGAGAGGTGTTGCAGGGGAGGAGGGAGGCGCCCAAGGCTGTTGTGTGCTGCCCTCCCTCCCCCCGCTTTATATAGGCCCCCTGGGGGGGCGCCGGCCCCAAGAGATGGGATCTCAAGGGGGGCGGCGGCCACAAGGGGGAAAGGGGTTGCCTTGCCCCCCAAGGCAAGGGGGAACTCCCCCCTAGGGTTCCCAACCCTAGGCGCATGGGGGGAGGCCCAAGGGGGGCGCCCCAGCCCACTAAGGGATGGTTCCCTTCCACTTTCAGCCCACGGGGCCCTCGGGGATAGGTGGCCCCACCCGGTGGACCCCCGGGACCCTTCCGGTGGTCCCGGTACAATACCGGTAACCCTCGAAACTTTCCCGGTGGCCGAAACTGGACTTCCTATATATAATTCTTCACCTTCGAACCATTCCGGAACCTCTCGTGACGTCCGGGATCTCATCCGGGACTCCGAACAACTTTCGGGTTTCCGCATACATATATCTCTACAACCCTAGCGTCACCGGACCTTAAGTGTGTAGACCCTACGGGTTCGGGAGACATGCAGACATGACCGAGACGCCTCTCCGGTCAATAACCAACAGCGGGATCTGGATACCCATGTTGGCTCCCACATGTTCCACGATGATCTCATCGGATGAACCACGGTGTCGAGGATTCGATCAATCCCGTATACAATTCCCTTTGTCAATCGGTATGTTACTTGCCCGAGATTCGATCGTCGGTATCCCAATACCTTGTTCAATCTCGTTACCGGCAAGTCTCTTTACTCGTACCGCAATGCATGATCCCGTGACTAACGCCTCAGTCACATTGAGCTCATTATGATGATGCATTACCGAGTGGGCCCAGAGATACCTCTCCGTCACACGGAGTGACAAATCCCAGTCTCGATCCGTGCCAACCCAACAGACACTTTCGGAGATACCTGTAGTGCACCTTTATAGTCACCCAGTTACGTTGTGACGTTTGGCACACCCAAAGCAATCCTACGGTAACCGGGAGTTGTACGATCTCATGGTCTAAGGAAAAGATACTTGACATTGGAAAAGCTCTAGCAAACGAAACTACACGATCTTTTATGCTATGCTTACGATTGGGTCTTGTCCATCACATCATTCTCCTAATGATGTGATCCCGTTATCAATGACATCCAATGTCCATAGTCAGCAAACCATGACTATCTGTTGATCAACGAGCTAGTCAACTAGAGGCTTACTAGGGACACGTTGTGGTCTATGTATTCACACATGTATTACGATTTCCGGACAATACAATTATAGCATGAATAATAGACAATTATCATGAACAAAGAAATACAATAATAACCATTTATTATTGCCTCTAGGGCATATTTCCAACAGTCTCCCACTTGCACTAGAGTCAATAATCTAGTTACATTGTGATGAATCGAACACCCATTGCGTCCTGGTGTTGATCATGTTTTGCCCTAGGGAGAGGTTTAGTCAACGGATCTGCTACATTCAGGTCCGTATGTACTTTACAAATATCTATGTCTCCATTTTGAACACTTTCACGAATGGAGTTGAAGCGACGCTTGATATGCCTGGTCTTCCTGTGAAACCTGGGCTCCTTCGCAAGCGCAATAGCTCCAGTGTTGTCACAGAAGAGAGTCATTGGGCCCGACGCATTGGGAATCACCCCTAGGTCGGTAATGAACTCCTTCATCCAGAGTGCTTCCTGTGCTGCCTCCGAGGCTGCCATGTACTCCGCTTCACATGTAGATCCCGCCACGACGCTTTGCTTGCAACTGCACCAGCTTACTGCTCCTCCATTCAAAATATACACGTATCCGGTTTGTGACTTCGAGTCATCCAGATCTGTGTCGAAGCTAGAGTCGACGTAACCCTTTACGACGAGCTCTTCGTCACCTCCATAAACGAGAAACATATCCTTAGTCCTCTTCAGGTACTTCAGGATATTCTTGACCGCTGTCCAGTGTTCCTTGCCGGGATTACTTTGGTACCTTCCTACCAAACTTACGGGAAGGTTTACATCAGGTCTGGTACACAGCATGGCATACATAATAGACCCTATGGCCGAGGCATAGGGGATGACACTCATCTCTTCTATATCTTCTGCCGTGGTCGGGCATTGAGCCGTGCTCAACTGCACACCTTGCAATACAGGCAAGAACCCCTTCTTGGACTGATCCATATTGAACTTCTTCAATATCTTGTCAAGGTATGTACTCTGTGAAAGACCAATGAGGCGTCTTGATCTATCTCTATAGATCTTGATGCCTAATATATAAGCAGCTTCTCCAAGGTCCTTCATTGAAAAACACTTATTCAAATAGGCCTTTATACTTTCCAAGAATTCTATATCATTTCCCATCAACAATATGTCATCCACATATAATATGAGAAATGCTACAGAGCTCCCACTCACTTTCTTGTAAACACGGGCTTCTCCATAAGTCTGTGTGAACCCAAACGCTTTGATCATCTCATCAAAGCGAATGTTCCAACTCCGAGATGCTTGCACCAGCCCATAGATTGAGCGTTGGAGCTTGCATACTTTGTTAGCATTCTTAGGATCGACAAAACCTTCCGGCTGCATCATATACAACTCTTCCTTAAGGAAGCCGTTAAGGAATGCCGTTTTGACGTCCATCTGCCATATCTCATAATCATAGTATGCGGCAATCGCTAACATGATTCGGACGGACTTCAGCTTCGCTACGGGTGAGAAGTCTCATCGTAGTCAACCCCTT
The DNA here is from genome assembly GCF_002575655.3 of Aegilops tauschii subsp. strangulata. Lineage (NCBI taxonomy): Eukaryota > Viridiplantae > Streptophyta > Magnoliopsida > Poales > Poaceae > Aegilops > Aegilops tauschii. The sequence continues at coordinate 397,878,612 of NC_053037.3, forward strand.
GAACTTGTCGATAACCCTTAGCGACAAGTCGAGCTTTGTAGATGGTCACATTACCATCTGCGTCCGTCTTCTTCTTAAAGATCCATTTGTTTTCTATGGCTCGCCGCTCATCGGGCAAGTCAGTCAAAGTTCATACTTTGTTTTCATACATGGATTCTATCTTGGATTTCATGGCTTCTAGCCATTTGTCGGAATCCGGGCCCGCCATCGCTTCTTCATAGTTCGAAGGTTCACCGTTGTCTAACAACATGATTTCCAGGACAGGGTTGCCGTACCACTCTGGTGCGGAACGTGTCCTTGTGGACCTACGAAGTTCAGTAACTTGATCTGAAGTTTCATGATCATCATCATTAACTTCCTCCCCAGTCGGTGTAGGCACCACAGGAACATTTTCCCGTGCTGCGCTACTTTCCGGTTCGGAAGGGGTGACTATCACCTCATCAAGTTCCACTTTCCTCCCACTCAATTCTTTCGAGAGAAACTCCTTCTCTAGAAAGGACCCGTTCTTGGCAACGAAGATCTTGCCTTCGGATCTGAGGTAGAAGGTATACCCAATAGTTTCCTTAGGGTATCCTATGAAGACGCATTTTTCCGATTTGGGTTCGAGCTTTTCAGGTTGAAGTTTCTTGACATAAGCATCGCATCCCCAAACTTTTAGAAACGACAGCTTAGGTTTCTTCCCAAACCATAATTCATACGGTGTCGTCTCAACGGATTTAGACGGTGCCCTATTTAAAGTGAATGCGGCAGTCTCTAAAGCATAACCCCAAAATGAGAGCGGTAAATCGGTAAGAGACATCATAGATCGCACCATATCCAATAGAGTGCGATTACGACGTTCGGACACACCATTTCTCTGAGGTGTTCCAGGCGGCGTGAGTTGTGAAACTATTCCACATTTCCTTAAGTGTGTACCAAATTCGTGACTTAAATATTCTCCAGCATGATCTGATCGTAAGAATTTTATTTTCCTGTCACGTTGATTCTCGACTTCACTCTGAAATTCCTTGAACTTTTCAAAGGTTTCAGACTTGTGTTTCATTAGGTAGACATACCCATATCTACTTAAATCATCAGTGAGAGTGAGAACATAACGATATCCTCCGCGAGCCTCAACACTCATTGGACCGCACACATCGGTATGTATGATTTCCAATAAGTTGGTTGCTCGCTCCATTGTTCCGGAGAACGGAGTCTTTGTCATCTTACCCATGAGGCATGGTTCGCACGTGTCAAATGATTCGTAATCAAGAGACTCCAAAAGTCCATCTGCATGGAGCTTCTTCATACGCTTGACACCAATGTGACCAAGCCGGCAGTGCCACAAGTATGTGGGACTATCGTTATCAACTTTACATCTTTTGGTATTCACACTATGAACATGTGTAACATCACGTTCGAGATTCATCAAAAATAAACCATTGACCAGCGGGGCATGACCATAAAACATATCTCTCAAATAAATAGAACAACCATTATTCTCAGATTTAAATGAGTAGCCATCTCGAATTAAACGAGATCCAGATACAATGTTCATGCTCAAAGCTGGCACTAAATAACAATTATTGAGGTTTAAAACTAATCCCGTGGGTAGATGCAGAGGTAGCGTGCCAACGGCGATCACATCGACCTTGGAACCATTCCCGACGCGCATCGTCACCTCGTCCTTTGCCAGTCTCCGATTATTCCGTAGTTCCAGCTTTGAGTTACAAATATGAGCAACCGCACCGGTATCGAATACCCATGAGCTACTACGAGTACTGGTAAGGTACACATCAATTACTTGTATATCACATATACCTTGGGTGTTGCCGGCCTTCTTCTTGTCCGCTAAATATTTGGGGCAGTTCCGCTTCCAGTGACCACTTCCCTTGCAATAAAAGCACTCAGTCTCGGGCTTGGGTCCATTCTTTGACTTCTTCTCGGTAACTGGTTTACCGGGCGCGGCAACTCCCTTGCCGTCCTTCTTGAAGTTCTTCTTACCCTTGCCCTTCTTGAACTTAGTGGTTTTATTTACCATCAACACTTGATGTTCTTTTCTGATCTCCCCTTCCGCTGATTTCAGCATTGAATATACCTCGGGAATGGTCTTTTCCATCCCCTGCATATTGTAGTTCATCACAAAGCTCTTGTAGCTTGGTGGAAGCGACTGGAGGATTCTGTCAATGACCGCGTCATCCGGGAGATTAACTCCCAGCTGAGACAAGCGGTTGTGCAACCCAGACATTCTGAGTATGTGCTCACTAACAGAACTGTTCTCCTCCATTGTACAGCTAAAGAACTTGTCGGAGACTTCATATCTCTCGACCCGGGCATGAGCTTGAAAAACCAGTTTCAGCTCCTCGAACATCTCATATGCTCCATGTTTCTCAAAACGCTTTTGGAGACCCGGTTCTAAGCTGTAAAGCATGCCGCACTGAACGAGGGAGTAATCATCAGCACGCTGCTACCAAGCGTTCATAACGTCTTGGTTCTCTGGGATTGGTGCTTCACCTAGCGGTTCTTCTAAGACATAATCTTTCTTGGCTACTATGAGGATGAGCCTCAGGTTCCGGACCCAGTCCGTATAGTTGCTGCCATCATCTTTCAGCTTGGTTTTCTCTAGGAACGCGTTGAAATTGAGGACAACGTTGGCCATTTGATCTACAAGACATAGTGTAAAGATTTTTAGACTAAGTTCATGATAATTGAGTTCATCTAATCAAATTATTTAATGAACTCCCACTCAGATAGACATCCCTCTAGTCATCTAAGTGAAACATGATCCGAGTCAACTAGGCCGTGTCTGATCATCACGTGAGACGGACTAGTCAAGATCGGTGAACATCTCCATGTTGATCGTATCTTCTATACGACTCATGCTCGACCTTTTGGTCCTCCGTGTTCCGAGGCCATGTCTGTACATGCTAGGCTCGTCAAGTCAACCTAAGTGTATTGCGTGTGTTCCGAGGCCATGTCTGTACATGCTAGGCTCGTCAACACCCGTTGTATTCGAACGTTAGAATCTATCACACCCGATCATCACGTGGTGCTTCGAAACAACGAACCTTCGCAACGGTGCACAGTTAGGGTGAACACTATCTTGAAATTATTATAAGGGATCATCTTACTTACTACCGTCGTTCTAAGCAAATAAGATGCAAAATATGATAAACATCACATGCAATCAAATAGTGACATGATATGGCCAATATCATTTTGCTCCTTTGATCTCCATCTTCGGGGCACCATGATTATCTTCGTCACCGGCATGACACCATGATCTCCATCATCATGATCTCCATCATTGTGTCTTCATGAAGTTGTCACGCCAACGATTACTTCTACTTGTATGGCTAACGCGTTTAGCAACAAAGTAAAGCAAATTACATGGCGTTATTCAATGACACGCAGGTCATGCAAAATAATAAAGACAACTCCTATGGCTCCTGCCGGTTGTCATACTCATCGACATGCAAGTCGTGATTCCTATTACAAGAATATGATCAATCTCATACATCACATATATCATTCATCACATCTTCTGGCCATATCACATCACATAGCACTTGCTGCAAAAACAAGTTAGACGTCCTCTAATTGTTGTTGCAAGTTTTTACGTGGTTTGTAGGTTTCTAGCAAGAACGTTTTCTTACCTACGTATGACCACAACGTGATTTGCCAATTTCTATTTACCCTTCATAAGGACCCTTTTCATCGAATCCGTTCCGACTAAAGTAGGAGAGACAGACACCCGCTAGCCACCTTATGCAACTAGTGCATGTCAGTCGGTGGAACCAGTCTCACGTAAGCGTACATGTAAGGTCGGTCCGGGCCGCTTCATCCTACAATGCCGCCGAAACAAGAAACGACTAGTAGCGGCAAGAAGAATTGGCAAACTCAACGCCCACAACTGCTTTGTGTTCTACTCATGCATAGTAACTACGCATAGACCTGGCTCATGATGCTACTGTTGGGAATCGTAGCATAATTTTAAAATTTTCCTACGTTCACCAAGATGCATCTATGGAGCATACTAACAACGAGGGGAAGGGAGTGCATCTATATACCCTTGTAGATCGCGAGCGGAAGCGTTCCAATGAACGCGGATGACGGAGTCATACTCGCCGTGATCCAAATCACCGATGACCGAGTGCCGAACGGACGGCACCTCCGCGTTCAACACACGAACGATGGGTTGTTGTTGTTGTTGCCTTGGTTCTGAACTAACACTTGCATCAAGGCATTCTGTTGTTGAATCAACTGGGTGATCTCTGGCGGGAAAACAAATCCGGGGTCGCGTCTCGGAGGCATCTGATAGGTTTAGAAAAGATGAGAATTAAGAATAGAATGAGGTCTAGAGAGAAAACACTACCCATATGCTCATGAGACAAATTCAATCAATATCACTCAATCAATCCAAACAAGGCAAAACAAACGATCTAACTAGCGTTACAAAGTGCTTGAACTATACTACTAAATGGGGGAAAAACTACTACTGATATGGTAGTCTACTTAAAAATTCTGATCCGTTGAAGACTCCATGATGTCTGCTCCAGCTTCATCAATCCATTCGTCTTCACTTGGTTCCGAGTCGGTGTCGTCGATGATGATGTAGTCATCCGGACAAGTGCATTCGTCGACTTCTGCTTCTGGTACTGGATTTCCCACGAATGATCCAATCTTATTCTCCAGGTCGTCAATCTTCCCGACTAGTGCGTTGATTTCCTCCAAATAATCTTCGCGTGTAGTCTTGAGTTCTTCTTGGAGTTCCTTGATCTTCGTAAATGCCTTCTTTAGTTCTTCCTTGTCCGTGCACATCTGGTTCTCCTGGCGTCGAATATGTTGGTTCTGCTCCTGGATGAAAGCTGCAACTGATCCATCCTTCTTGGTCTTGATCATCTCCCATTGCGCGTCTCGACGTCCACAAATTTGATAAATCGTATCCTTAAGCTCCTGGTGGTAGACTTCTCCAATGCGTCCCATGGCGATATGTGCGGCCATGCTCTTCCCTAAACTCCAAGTTGGTGCTTCAAAAATCAATCTTATGGGTTCCGTAATTGGCGCAAACGTCCTTCCTGGAATGATAACTTGAATCTTCCAGCTCTCCTCTTCAGGTAATGTAGCGTTGTAGGTTCCGGTGACGCTTGGTATTCCTATGTTCAAGTACTTGGTGACTTCCTTCAAATGTCGTCCAAACGGCGTGTCTTCATCTGGTTGCATGAATTTGCTCCTTGCATTCGCCATTCCTAAAGGAGTAGAAAGTGGAGAGGAGTCAGAAATGAGAAGAGAGAAGTTTTTCTAGGGCTTAAGCTTAGTGGTCGTGTCCTACAGTCAGCGTGTGCTCTGATACCAACTTTGTAGCGACCAGACCTCAAATGGCCTGTGCTGCTGTGCACCAGTGTCATCCCTGGATCAGTAATGCTGACACGCACAGTACAAATGGAGGATTTATAACAGAGTAGCAATCACTCACTTATTACATCGGATATCTCCATAGAGACTAAGTATGATAAACATGGCTTAGGGCCATCTAAAAACGATAACAGCGGAAGACTTGGAAGAATAGTGAGTCCATCAACTCCAGCGGCATCACTGAGTATAAGACCACGACCTAAGGCACCTTACTCGTCGTCTGAAAAGTCTGCAACATGAAACGTTGCAGCCCGAAAACGGGTCAGCACATAGAATATGCTGGCAATGTAACACATAGAGAGCAATGAACAATAATAATGCTTTACTACATGCATATATGGCTGGTGGAAAGCTCTATGGTTACATTTTTGCGAAAAGCCAATTTTATCCTACTTCAAAAGGAATAACTTTATTTAACTATCATGGTGGTTGTGAAACATTGAGATGGTTGACAGCATCTCAATCCCAATTAAAAAGTCATTAATAACCCAACAAAATTAATTAGAAGTAACATAGTGTTGAGATTCACATGATAATCCAAGTACTAGATACTCAAGTTGTCCATAACCGGGGACACGGCTAATCATGATCAGTTTGTACACTCTGCAGAGGTTTGTGCACTTTTCCCACAAGACTTGATCTCCTCCGTTGGATTACTCGCACTACATGGTGTTTGAGTAACGGATGACCAAGACACAGTCTTTCAGAAGTGTTTGCACCTTACGTATGGGTAGACCGTTACACCTACTTTCCCCTACATCTGCTAGTCTACCACTGTAAGAGTTCACACAACTTAGTCAACTATGCTAGAGCCCATAATAGCTTGCGGCTGCACACGGAAGTTTCTAGCATGAAAAATCTCATGATCCCTTTGAACCTGGGTGGCGGTCCAAAAGAAAAGCAGGCAATCCTGGAATACCCAGGTACCTCAATCCACCCAGATGTGAGTTTAAGTTGCCACCTTAAGTAAACCATTAATTAACAATCTCACATCTGTCATGAATTTCACTCAAACCCAATCCACGTCTACGAGCATAGCATGGCAATAATAAAAGCAACGTAGAAGTAACTCCCAAGGGTTTGATAGAAAAACAGGTAATAGGTACTACCTCAACTACTTCCCAAAACCCACAGTTTATTAGATCCTAATCATGCAATGTGTTTGAAGGAATAGATCTAATGCAATAAAACTGGGTATGAACGGGGTATGATCAAAGTGTTACTTGCCTTGCTGATGATCCACAAAACCTAGCGATTCGAAGTAACAAGCGGCACACTCCGGGTACTCTATCGCAACAAACAAGCATACAATCAGTACTCAACTAATGCACAGGTAAAACTCGAATGAAAGATCCAACCAGAAAGTTCAACTTAAGAACTCCGGTTTGCAAAAAGAATCAACTCGAAAGAAACAACGAAAGTCAAACGGCGGAAGAAAGAAACTTCGTTTGCTAATCTGGATCTAGGTCAAATTTTACTGTAGCAAAAACTTGTTTGAGTAGGTTAAACGGAAAGAGAATTTCGAGACGAAACTCTAGGCGCTTGAATCACCTGATTCCGATAAACGAGCGAGAAGTTAAACGGAAACGAAGATTCGATCAGAAATCGAATCTGAGAAAATAACGAGAAAATCCGACGAAAAAGAAAAACGGACGAACGGTTAAATAACGGACGTTTGTTAACAGAGAAAAACCGATGAACGCGTTCGTTAAAACGAACGGTTCGGTGAACGCTCGTAAAATAAGAAAACCGAAAAAAACCGATCTAGGTTTTTTTTTAAACGAAGGGTTTTTAAAAAAAAACCGGTCAACGCAAAACGGCAGTGAGGCAGTACCTCGACGGGGCTACTCCGGCGAGGGGCTCCGGCGGGGCGGGGTGCGGGGCTCGGGGCTCGGCGGGCGAGGGGCGGCGGCGTGAGGCGGCGGCGCGAGGCTCGACGAGCGGCGGCGCGTGCGGGCGGCGGCGGCGCGGCGCGGGTGCGGCGGCGGGTGCGGCGGGCGGCGGCGTTCGTGGGAGGAGGCGAGGAGGGGCTATATATGAGGGGGGGAGGGGGTGCTTGGAGGAGGGGCAACCGAGGCGGCGACGGCGTCGTGGCGAGGCCGGACTCCGGCGACCGTGTGGGAAGAGGACGCCGCGAGGCGGGCCGTCGGCTGGGCTCGGCCCAGTCGGCGCGGGCGTGTGTTTTTTTTATAAATAAGTTCCGCGAAGAAAAATGCATAGAAAAATAAATAAAAATCAGAAAAATATGAAATAAATTTTCGCCGTCTAGTTAGAAAATCTAGAATAGGGTGAACATTTTTAAAATCAAAAATAAATATTTTGAAAACATGCATAATTTTAAATGCAATAAAATTTACAAATAAAATCCAAATAAATTCCAAATAATGATTTTAACAATTTTCCTCCAGTATTTCAATATTTTTGGAGAAGTCATGTTTTCTCCTCTCGTTTATTTCAAGAATGAAATATTTTTCCGGAGAGAAAAATAATTAAAATCCCAATCCTCGTTTGAAAAATCAAATAAGAAAATTCGAGAAAATCCCCAACTCTCTCCGAGGGTCCTTGAGTTTCTTAGGATTTATCGAGGATTTTGTCAAAATGCAGTAAAACATGATATGCAATGATGATCTATGTATAACATTCCAAATTGAAAATTTGGGATGTTACAGCTATTTTTCTCAAGTGGAGCCACTAGTGAAATCTATGGCCCACTAGTGAAATCTATGGCCCCCGGGTCTTTTCTTTATCATATTTGCCTTCAAGATCTATTTCTATTCGCTTTTATTTTCAGATCTATTTCCAAAAACCCAAAAATACCTTGCTGCACTTTATTTCATTTTGCGTTTATTCGCGATCTATTTATCCAATCTATTATATTTTTATCCCGTCAACTCAACAATTTCTGGCACCGTTACCCGAAAGGGATTGACAAGCCCTTTAACATGTCGGGTTGCAAGTATTTGTTCTTTGTGTGCAGGTACCGTTTACGTAGTGTTGTGTGATTCTCCTACTGGTTCAATAAACTTGGTCTCATCACTAAGGGAAATACCTACAATCGCTGTGCTGCATCATCCCTTCTTCTTTGGGGAAATACCGATGTAGTTCACCGCATTGCCTGTAGCTCACGCGCTCCGCCCGGCGTGCGTGCGTTGGACGCTGTGCTCTGGCCGCTGATACATCTCCAACGTATCTATAATTTTTGATTGTTCCATGCTATTATATTATCTGTTTTGGATGTTTTATATGCATTAATATGCTATTTTATATGATTTTTGGGACTAACCTATTAACCTAGAGCCTAGTGTTAGTTCCTGTTTTTTCCTTGTTTTAGAGTTTCTTAGAAAAGGAAAATACCAAACGGAATGAAACTTTCGCGATGATTTTTCTTGGACCAGAAGAGATCCAGAGGGCTTGGAGTGCATGTCAGGAAAGCCACGAGGCGGCCACAAGGTCGGGAGGCGCACCTAGGGGAGTAGGGCGCGCCCCCACCCTTGTGGGCCCCTCGTGACTCCACCAACCTATTTCTTCCGCCTATATATTCTCAAATATCCCAAAACCTTCCAAGAGAGCCACGAAACCACTTTTCCACCGCAGCAACCTTCTGTACCCATGAGATCCCATCTAGGGCCTTTTCCAGCATCCTGCCGGAGGGGGATTCGATCATGGAGGGCTTCTACATCAACACCATTGCCTCTCCGATGAAGCGTGAGTAGTTTACCATAGACCTACGGGTCCATAGCTAGTATCTAGATGGCTTTTTCTCTCTCTTTGATTCTTAATACAAAGTTCTCCTCGATGTTCTTGGAGATCTATTCGATGTAATACTCTTTTGCGGTGTGTTTGCCAAGATCCGATGAATTGTGGATTTATGATCAGCTTATCTCTGAATATTATTTGAATCTTCTCTGAATTCTTATGTGCATGATTTGATATATTTGCAAGTCTATTCGAACAATCGATTTGGTTTGGCCAACTAGATTGGTTTTTCTTGCAATGAGAGAAGTGCTTAGCTTTGGGTTCCATCTTGCGGTGCTCGATCCTAGTGACAGAAGGGGAACCGACACGTATTGTATTATTGCCATCAAGGATAAAAATATGGGGTTTTCATCATATTACTTGAGTTAATTCCTCTACATCAGGTCATCTTTCTTAATGCGTTACTCTGTTCTTTGTGAACTTAATACTCTAGATGCATGCTGGATAGCGGTCGATGTATGGAGTAATAGTAGTAGATGTAGAATCACTTCGGTCTACTTGACACGGACGTGGTGCCTTTATTCATGATCATTGCCTTAGATATCGTCATATCTTTGCGCTTTTCGATCAATTGCTCGGCAGTAATTTGTTCACCCACCTTAATATTTTCTATCTTGAGAGAAGCCTCTAGTGAAACCTATGGCCCCCGGGTCTACTTTCCATCATATAAGTTTCCGATCTACAATTTAGTTTCCTACTTACATTCTTTGCAGTCTTTTACTTTCCGTTCCATAAACCAAAAATACCAAAAATATTACTTTACCGTTTATCCATCTATATCAGATCTCACTTTGCAAATAACCGTGAAGGGATAGAAAACCCCTTTATCGCGTTGGGTGCAAGCTGGTGTTTGTTTGTGTAGGTATTCGGTGGCTTGTGCATTGTCTCCTACTGGATTGATACTTTGGTTCTCAAAACCGAGGAAAATACTTACTCTACTTTGCTGCATCACCCTTTCCTCTTCAAGGGAAAAACCAACGCAAGCTCAAGAGGTTGCAGCCGTTGTGCTAGCCCGTGCTCGAGCTGGTTGTCGTTCTCGTGCCCGTGCGTGCAAGGCATCGTCGGTGTAGCCGTGTGCGGGCGGGCCGCCGCGCTCGCGTAGGTGCGTGCAGGACACCACCATTGTAGCCACTGCCGCCACCGCCGTGCACACGTCGGCCACAGCCACGTGTGTGTTGGTCGGCGAGCGCGCGTCCGAAAGGGCATGTGGCTCCTAAGTGTGGTTTTGGTAATTAATGACAATATCTGTGGACTAATGTTTTGATTGAGATATATTTGAAGGTATTGTCCATAGAAGGTGCATCAAGGATATTAGAAGGAATGAAGCATTAAGTCCATATATATGAAGATTTATTTACTCTAAGCTTGGGTATTCATGGACAATTCCTATGGAGCATCAAGTGCATTGAATCCTATATGAAGAAATGTTCCATAGTGATGCATGAATCATGTTGGATTTATGTGGGACGAATGCCATCAAAACATTCGAAGAAGTCCTTATGGTATCCTGATACGTCTCCAACGTATCTATAATTTTTATTGTTCCATGCTATTGTATTATATGTTTTGGATGTTTTATATACATTAATATGCTATTTTATATTATTTTTGGGACTAACTTATTAACCCAGAGCCCAGAGCCAGTTTCTGTTTTTTCCTTGTTTTTGAGTTTCGCAGAAAAGGAATGTCAAACGGAGTCCAAACGGAATAAAACATTACGATGATTTTTCTTGGACCAGAAGACACCTACGAGACTTGGAGTTAAAGTCAGAAGAACCACGAGGCGACGAGCCGTAGGGGCGCGCCCTAGGGGGGATGCCCCTGGCTTGTGGCCACTCGAGAGTCCACCGACCTCCCTCTTCGTCCTATAAATTCAGATATATTCCCAAACCCTCAGCATAAGCCACAAATATACTTTTCTGCCACCGCAACCTTATGTTCCCGTGAGATCCCATCTTGGGGCCTTTTCTGGCGATCCGCCGGAGGGGGATTCAATCACGGAGGGCATCCACATCAACCCTATTGCCCTTCCGATGAAGTGTGAGTAGTTTACCTCAGACCTACGGGTCCATAGCTAGTAGCTAGATGGCTTCTTCTCTCTCTCTATTATGTTCAACCATGTTCTCTCGATGTTCTTGGAGTTTTATCCGATGTAATATTCTTTTGCGGTGCGTTTGTCGAGATCCGATGAATTGTGGATTTATGATCAGGTTATCTATGAATATTATTTGAATCTCCTATGAATTCTTATATGCATGATTTGATATATTTGTATTTCTCTTCAAATTATCGTTTTCATTTGGCCAACTAGATTGGTATTTCTTTCAATGGGAGAGGTGCTTAGTTTTGGGTTCAATCTCGCGGTGTCCTCACCGAGTGACAAAGTAGGGGTTGCGAGGCATGTATTGTATTGTTGCCATCAAGGATAAAAGATGGGGTTCGCATCATATTGATTGAGTTTATCCCTGTACATCATGTCATATTACTTAAGGCATTACTCCGTTCTTTATGAACTTAATACTCTATATGCATGCTGGATAGCGGTCGATGTGTGGAGTAATAGTAGTACATGTAGGCAGGAGTCGGTCTACTTGACACGGACGTGATGCCTATATGCATAATCATTTCCTTGGATATCGTCATAACTTTGCGCTTTTCTATCAATTGCTCGACAATAATTTGTTCACTCACCGTACTATTTGCCTTCAAGAGAGAAGCCTCTAGTGAAACCTATGGTCATCGGGTCTATTTTGCATCATATATTTTCAGATCTAAAAACCAAAAAACCCAAAAATACCTTGCTGCAATTTATTTACTTTTATTTAGTTTTACTTTTTAGTAATCTTTTATACCTATCCCTATCAGATCTCACCTTTGCAATTGAGCATGAAGGGATTGACAACCCGTCTATCGCATTGGGTGCAAGTGTTTGATTGTTTTTTAAAGGTGCATAGATTGGAGACTTGCTTGTACCTCCTACTGGATTGATACCTTGGTTCTCTAACTGAGGGAAATACTTATCTCTACTTTGCTGCATCACCCTTTCCACTTCAAGGGAAAACCAACGCAAGCTCAAGATGTAGCAAGAAGGATTTCTGGCGCCGTTGCCGGGGAGGTCTACATCAAGCCTACCAAGTACTTCTCATAAACTCTCATCTCTTGCATTACATTATTTGACATTTGCCTCTCGTTTTCCTCTCCCCCGCTTCTAAAACAATTTTCAGAAAAACACGAAAATATTTGCCTTTTTATTCACCCATCTTCCGTTCGTCTTTTCGTTTGCTTTTTGGTTGCTTGTGTGATAGGTTGCTTGTTTTGCCATCATGGCTAGCTCCTCTATCGTAATCGATACCCCAGAAAATGAGGTTCTTAATTTTAAACAAAGGGGTGGGGAGAATCTAAAAGATGCTTGGTATAGAATTTGCAATGCTCAAAATAGATCTACTCGTAAGTAATCTACTACAGTTCTTCTTTGAAATTTTTATGTGGGTGTGACTACTTTGTATAGATATGTGCTAGATACCATTACTGGGGGAAATTTCTTGGGTAGTCACACTATGGATGCTTAAAATGTTATGTTAAATCTAGTAGGATCTCCACCGCTTATGGTTAATGAAACAGTTTTAACTTTGGAACATGTGATGCAACGACTTGATATCATTGAAAATAAGATCCCCACTATAGAGCTATTTGAGAGTTTGGATAAAAAGTTCCATAATCACGTTACTCAACTTGGGTCGAAGGTAGGGGTTACTTTGAAGAACTTTAAGGAAAAAGAACCCATAGTTAATGAGAGAATTGATCAAGATTCCTCTAGAATCAATAAATTAGAAGATATTATTACCAACTTGGGTTCCGCTTTTGCCGCTGTTAAAACTACTCCAAAACTTCCTAGTATTAAACTACCAAGTTTATTTAAGTTCCTAAAAATAAAGGTGACTCATCTAGTAAAGAGAACGGAGATCTTAAGATGATAAGTGTTCACCCCAGCTTTCTCAATATTATTAAGGAACCAATTGCTACTAGTGAATTTCTTCATTTCCTACGTAGGAGTGTGATTATTGATAAAACCAAAGAATCTCCTAGAGGATGTAATTATGCAATTGAGGAAGTGGATACAAAAGATGACAATACCTAGATCTATTGCAATATGCCTAGCTAGGGGCGTTAAACAATAGCGCTTGTTGGGAGGCAACCCAATTTTATTTTTGTGTTTTTGTTTTGATACTGTTATTGAATAAAATACACATTATTACCTATGTAGCAATTGTATTTTGGTGTTTTAATTAGTGTTTGTGCCAAGTAAGACCTTTGGGATGGCTTACGGTGATAGTTGAATTGATCTTGCTAAAAACAGAAACTTTTGCGCCCAGTAAAGTAATTTTCATAATTCATAGAAGAGCGATAAAATACTGATTCTTTTTGCACAAGATTTATATACAATTTGCCTCTGTTGTCCTAATTGTTCAGAATTTTTGGAGTTACAGAAGTATTCGAAGTTTACAGATTACTACAGATTGTTCTGTTTTTGACAGATTCTGTTTTCTATGTGTTGTTTGCTTATTTTGATGAATCTATGGGTAGTATCGGGGGGGGGGGGGTATGAACCATGGAGAAGTTGGAATACATTAGATATTACACCAATATAAATATAGAATGAGTTCATAACTGTACCAAAAGTGGTGACTTTATTTTCTTATACTAACGTGTCTCATGAGTTTTGTGTTGTGAAGTTTTCAAGTTTTGGGTAAAGATTTGATGGACTACCGAATAAGGAGTGGCAAGAGCCTAAGCTTGGGGACACCCAAGGCACCCCAAGGTAATATTCAAGGACAACCAAGAGCCTAAGCTTGGGAATGCCCCGGAAGGCATCCCCTCTTTCATCTTCAATCCATCGCTAAATTTACTTGAGTCTATATTTTTATTCACCACATGATATGTGTTTTGCTTGGAGCGTCTTGTATGATATGATTCTTTGCCTTTTAGTTTGCCAAAATCATCCTTGCTATACACACCTTCTGAGAGGGACACACATGAATTGTGATTTATTAGAATACTCTATGTGCTTCACTTATATCTTTTGAGCTAGGCAATTTTGCTTTAGTACTTCACTTATATCTTTTAAGAGCACGACGGTGGTTTTATTTTATAGAAATTGTTGAACTCTCTTGCTTCACTTATATTATTTTGAGAGTCTCTAAACAGCATGGTAATTTGCTTTGGTGATGAATTTAGTCCTAATATGATGGGCATCCAAGAGGGATATAATAAAAACTTTCATATTAAGTGTATTGAATACTATGTGAAGTTTGGTTCCTTATGATTGTTTTGAGATATAAAGATGGTGATATTAGAGTCATGCTAGTGAGTAATTGTGAATTGGTAGAAATACTTGTGTTAAAGTTTGTGATTCCGTAGCATGCACGTATGGTAAACCGTTATGTGATGAAGTAGGAGCATGATTTATTTATTGATTGTCTTCCTTATGAGTGGCGGTCGGGGACGAGCGATGGTCTTTTCCTACCAATCTATCCCCATAGGAGCATGCGCGTAGTACCTTGTTTCGATAACTAATAGACTTTTGCAATAAGTATGTGAGTTCTTTATAACTAATGTTGAGTCCATGGATTATACGCACTCTCACCCTTCCACCATTGCTAGCCTCTCTAGTACCGCGCAACTTTCGCCGGTGCATTACACCCACCATATACCTTCCTCAAAACAACCACCATACCTACCTATTATGGCATTTCCATAGCCATTCCGAGATATATTGCTATGCAACTTCCACCGTTCCGTTTATTATGACACGCTTCATCATTGTCATATTACTTTGCATCATCATGTAGTTGACATCGTATTTGTGGCAAAGCCACCATTCATATTTTATATACATGTCACTCTTGAGTCATTGCACATCCCGGTACACCGCCGGAGGCATTCATATAGAGTCATATATTTGTTCTAGTATCGACTTGTAAGTAAATAAAAATGTGATGATCATCATTATTAGAGCATTGTCCCATGTGAGGAAAGGATGATGGAGACTATGATTCCCCCACAAGTCGGGATTAGACTCCAGAAAAAAAAGAGAAAAGAAAAAAGAGAGGCCAAAGAGCCCAAAATAAAAAAAGAGAAAAGAGAAAAGGGGCAATGCTACTATCCTTTTTCCACACTTGTGCTTCAAAGTAGCACCATGATCTTCATGATAGAGAGTCTCCTATTTTGTCACTTTCATATACTAGTGGGAAATTTTCATTATAGAACTTGGCTTGTATATTCCAATGATGGGCTTCCTCAAATTGCCCTAGGTCTTCGTGAGCAAGCGAGTTGGATGCACACCCACTTAGTTTCTTTTTGAGCTTTCATACACTTATAGCTCTAGTGCATCCGTTGCATGGTAATCCCTACTCACTCACATTGATATCTATTGATGGGCATCTCCATAGCCCGTTGATACGCCTAGTTGATGTGGGACTATCTCCTTCTTTTTATCTTCTCCACAACCACCATATTCTATTCCACCTATAGTGTATATCCATGGCTCACGCTCATGTATTGCGTGAAAGTTGAAAAAGTTTGAGAACATAAAAAGTATGAAACAATTGCTTGGCTTGTCATTGGGGTTGTGCATGATTTAATACTTTGTGTGATGAAGATGGAGCATAGCCAGACTATATGATTTTGTAGGGATAACTTTCTTTGGCCATGTTATTATGAGAAGACATGATTGCTTTATTAGTATGCTTGAAGTATTATTGTTTTTATGTCAATATTAAAATTTTGTTTTGAATCTTATGGATATGAATATTCATGCCACAATAAAGAAATTACATGGATAAATATGTTAGTTAGCATTCCACATCAAAAATTCTGTTTTTATCATTTACCTACTCGAGGAAGAGCACGAATTAAGCTTGCACTACAGGAATCAGCTACTTTGCCGTCTGCCACGGCAGACGGCAAAGACAAGGATGGCAGACGGCGAAGGCCTTTGCCGTCTGCCACGGACGGCAAAAGGCTCCGGCAAAGTAGGCTACAGTAAAGAGCTTCTTTGCCGTCTGCTTTCTGAAGCGGACGGCAAAGGGGCCTTTGCCACCAGCGGCTGACGGCAAAGAAAGCCGACGGCAATAAATGTGCTGTTAGTCCGCTAGGCGGCTAACGGCAGCCTTTGCCGTCTGCCACAGACTCTTCTTTGCCGTCAGCCAGAAACATTACAGATGGCAAAGAATTTTTTTTATTTAAAAAAACGAACAAATAGTCCAAGTGCAGAGGCGACGAGGAACGAACTGAGGACGAACACCACAGTATCCATCATCACTGCTATTTCAAGAATCAACAACGAACGAACAGATTTCACAGGACAAAACTATCCATCATATAGCTTGCTGATCCAAAACAAAACTACTCTGTTTAACAAGACGAACAGATTACACACGAACGGATCACACTTCGTTACAGTACAGGTGTTTGATCTGGACGAACGTGCCTCCCTGCAACCATCCCCTGTGCCATGCTCGCTGGAGCAGCAACAACCAGCAGCCGCGCCCCTCTGCCTTCTCCTTCCTTTCTCCATGGACAGGAGCACACCAACACCACCATGGACACCCGAGGAGCTCAAGCCGTCCGCCGCCGCACCGGAGCTCGCCACCCTCGTCCGAGCGCTAGATCCATTGGACTGCACCAACTCCGTTAGTGCCAAGCCCCATCGTCGGCAGAGAAGAGCAGCGGAGGTGGAGGCCCGCGGCATGCGGAGGCGGGCTGCAAAGGAGAGCAGCGAAGGTGAAGGCCCGCGGCTCCTCTGCTGGTGCTCGGAGGCGGGTGGCTGCTGGTGCTTGGGGGCGCTGGTGCTCGGAGGTGCGCTGAGAGAGGGAGGCAGAGAGCAGCGTAGGCGGAGGCGGGCGAGGCCGGGCGGCTTGCGGAGGAGGCCGACGGCGAGCGGGGGCGGGCGGCGCGCGGAGGCGGGCTCTGGTGGCGTGGCAGAGGCGGACGGCGCGCGATGGGGGACGAGGCGTGGAGGCCGGCAGGGGCGACGGGGGATGAGGCAGGGGCCGGCGAGGTGTTGGCCGGGGCCGGGGGTCGAGGTGGTGGCGGGCGCCGGCCGGCCGGCCTCCTCGATTTGGATCGAGAGGGAGAGAAATGAGAGAGAGAGAGACGTGCGGTGGGGGTGGGGATAAGGGAGAGAGAAGACAGGGCATGGGGCTGGGCGCGTGGGTGCTGCCCTGGGGGCACGTGCGTCGTGGGTGGCTGGGGTGTGTGTCCGACGGAGGGTGGAGATGTGCTTCTGAGATCTTGCCAAGTCATCGATCTGCGTGATCGATCTGTGTGCTGTGTTTCCTCTTTGCCGTCTGCCAAAAAAACACAGACGGCAAAGAGATCACTTTGCCATGTGCCAAAAATAACGTTATCTCTTTGCCGTCCGCCCCCTTTGTCGTCCACTTTTTTGCTCTTTGCCGTCTGCTAGCAGACGGCAAAGAGGGGGCCGTTAGGTTTTTTCTAAGCAGCTCATTAGTGGGGCCCATCTCTCTCTTTGCCGTCCGCCAGCTGACAGCAAAGATTCTTTGTCGTCCGCTAGCGGACGGCAAAGAACTGGCTGATGGCAAAGACCTTCTTTGCCATCAGCCAGTTCTTTGCCGTCTGTTTTATGTAAGCGGACAACAAAGACCTTCTTTGTCGTCAGTCAGCAGACGGCAAAGAATTGGCAGATGACAAATAAGCTAATTCCCGTAGTGTTGGGGATGCTTGATACGTCTGCAACGTATCTATAATTTTTTATGTTCCATGATGTGATATTATCTGTTTTGGATGTTTTACATGCATTAATATGCTATTTTATATTATTTTTGAGACTAACTTACTAACCTAGAGCCCAGTGCCAGTTTCTGTTTTTTCTTGTTTTTGAGTTTCGCAGAAAAGGAATATCAAACGGAATAAAACTTTACGATGATTTTTCTTGGACCAGAAGACACCTACGAGACTTGGAGTTGAAGTCAGAAGACCCACAAGGCGACGACAAGCCGTAGGGGCGCGCCCCCTGGCTTGTAGCCCCCTCGGGAGTCCACCGACCTCCCTCTTTGTCCTATAAATTCAGATATATTCCCAAACCCCTAGAACAAGCCAAAAAATACTTTTCCGCCGCCGCAACCTTCTGTTCCCGTGAGATCCCATCTTGGGGCCTTTTCCGGTGATCTGCCGGAAGGGGATTCAATCATGGAGGGCATCCACATCAACCCTATTGCCCTTTACGTGAAGCATGAGTAGTTTACCTCAGACCTACGAGTCCATAGCTAGTAGCTAGATGGCTTCTTCTGTCTCTGTGATCTTCAATACCATGTTCTCCTCGATGTTCATGGAGTTCTATCCGATGTAATATTCTTTTGCGGTGTGTTTATCGAGATCCGATGAATTGTGGATTTATGATCAGATTATCTATGAATATTATTTGAATCTCCTCTGAATTCTTATATGCATGATTTGATATCTTTCTATTTCTCTTCGAATTATCGGTTTCGTTTGGCCAACTAGATTGGTATTTCTTGCAATGAGAGAGGTGCATAGTTTTGGGTTCAATCTTATGGTGTTCTCACCCAGCGACAAAGTAGGGGTAGCGAGGCACGTATTGTATTGTTGCCTTGAAGGATAAAAAGATGGGTTTTTCATCGTATTGCTTGAGTTTATCCCTCTACATCATGTCATCTTACTTAAGGCATTACTCCATTCTTTATGAACTTAATACTCTAGATGCATGCTGGATAGCGGTCGATGTGTGGAGTAATAGTAGTAGATGAAGGCAGTAGTCGGTCTACTTAACAAGGACGTGATGCCTATATGCATAATCATTGCCTTGGATATCGTCATAACCTTGCGCTTTTCTATCAATTGCTCGATAGTAATTTTTTCACCCACCGTATTATTTGCCTTCAACAGAGAAGCCTCTAGTGAAACCTATGGCCCCCGGTTCTATATTCCATCATATATTTTCAGATCTATAAACCAAAAATCCCGAAAATACCTTGATGCAGTTTATTTAATTTTATTTAGTTTTACTTATTAGCAATCTTTTATACCTATCTCTATCATATCTCACCTTTGCAATTGACCGTGAAGGGATTGGCAACCCCTTTATCGTGTTGGGTGCAAGTGTTTGATTGTTTGTGCAGGTGCATAGATTGGAGACTTGCTTGTACCTCCTACTGGATTGATACCTTGAAATACTTTTGTCTACTTTGCTGCATCACCCTTTCCTCTTCAAGAGAAAAACCAACGCAAGCTCAAGAGGTAGCATATCCCTCTCTGGATAACCCGTGCGCATGGGCCTCCTGACCCCCGTGCGCACGAGGTCGAGTGTCAACTCTGTGGATACCCCGTCCGCATCGGGTCTGTGACCCCCGTGTGCACGGGGCCTAGGTTTTGGCACTAAAGGTCCCATATCCAGTGGTGTTCGTTAGGATCAAGAGCTTGAGAGTATAAACAAATAGAAGAATTCAAGTTATGGTTTCAAGACAAGAACATGGTAAGTGATGACCCACAAATATTGGGGATCCATCGTAGTCCGTTCGATAAGTAAGAGTGTCGGACCCAACAAGGAGCAGAAGGAAATGACAAGCGGTTTTCAGCAAGGTATTCTCTGCAAGCACTGAAATGATCGGTAATAGATAGTTGTGTGATAAGATAAATCGTAACGGGTAACAATTAGCAAATGTAAAAAAAGTGCAGCGAGGTGGCCCAATCCTTTTTTTAGCAAAGGACAAGCCTGGACGAACTCTTATATAAAGCAAAGCGCTCCCGAGGACACATGGGAATTGTTGTGAACTTAGTTTTCATCATGCTTAGATGATTCATGTTCGTTACTTTGATAATTTGATATGTGGGTGGACCGGTGCTTGGGTGCTGCCCTTCCTTGGACAAGCCTCCCACTTATGATTAACCCCTCTCGCAAGCATCCGCAACTATGAAAGAACAATTAAGGTAAACCTAACCATAGCATGAAACATATGGATCCAAATTAGCCCCTTACGAAGCAATGCATAAACTAGGGTTTACACTTCTGTCACTCTAGCAACCCATCATCTACTTATTACTTCCCAATGCCTTCCCCTAGGCCCAAATAATGGTGAAGTGTCATGTAGTCGACGTTCACATAACACCACTAGAGGAAAGACAACATACATCTCATCAAAATATCGAACAAATACCAAATTCACATGATTACTTATAACAAGACTTATCCCATGTCATAATCAAGATCAGAGGAGTACTAATTATCATTAAGGGTCTGAAAAAATAATCTTCCACCGGATAAACCAACTAGCATCAACTACAAGGAGTAATCAACACTACTAGCAACCAACAGGTACCAATTTGAGGTTTTGAGACCAATATCGAATACAAGAGATGAACTAGGGTTTGAGAGGAGATGGTGCTGGTGAAGTTGTTGATGGAGATTGACCCCCTCTTGGTGAGAGGATCATTGGTGATGAAGATGGCTTCAATTTCCCCCTCCCGGAGGGATGTTTCCCCGGCAGAACAGCTCCACCGGAGCCCTAGATTGCTTCTGCCTAGGTTCCGCCTCGAGGCGGCGGCGCTTCATCCCGAAAGCTTGCTTCTAATTTTTTCCAGGTCAAAACACACCATGTAGCAGATGATAGCCGTTGGAGGCCTGCTAGGGGGCCCACAAGGACGGGGGCACACCCTCCACCCTTGTGGCTGGCTGGTGGCTCCCCTCTGGTGCTTTCTTCGCCCAATATTTTTTATATATTCCAAAAATATTCTCCGTGAAGTTTCACTACTTTTGGAGTTGTGCAGAATAGGTCTCTAATATTTGCTCCTTTTCCAGTCCAGAATTCCAGCTGTCGGCATTCTCCCTCTTCATGTAAACCTTATAAAATAAGAGAGAAAAGGCATAAGTATTGTGATATAATGTGTACTAACAACCCATAGTGCATTAAGTATCAATATAAAAGCATGATGCAAAATGGACGTATCAGCTCCCCCAAGCTTAGACATCGCTTGTCCTCAAGCGAAAGCCAAAATCAAAAAATATGTCGACATGTTTAGAGATAGATGTGTTGACAAAATAAAATATGGACATGAGGGCATCATGATCATCTTTAGAACAGCAACATATAATGCCATATAGTTTGTTATGCTAAAGTAACAATTCATTCACAAAGTAAAGTATGAATCAGAAACTTTATTGAAAACTAACAAACTATGATCTCAGTCATTGAAGCAATTGCAATTTGTCATAACATCGGAAAGAGTCAATTCAAGAGCTTTTCAGCAAGTCCACATACTCAACTATCATTTAATCTTTCACAATTGCTAACACTCACGCGATACTTATGGGTACAAAGTTTCAGTCGGACATAGAGAAAGATAGGGGCTTATAGTTTCGCCTCCCAACCTTTTACCTCAAGGGTAATGTCAACAATAGTACTTTATGATAACCTACATCCGAGTGGATATATATATATCCGGATCTCTCCAACATATAGTGCTTGCCAAAGGAAAAAGTGTAAAAAGGAAAGGTGATGATCACCATGACTCTTGTATAAGGGTAGAAGATAAAAGTGAACGTTAGTCCCTTCGCAGAGGGAAGCAGAGGTTGTCATGCGCTTTTATGGTTGGATGCACAAAATATTAATGCAAAAGAATGGCACTTTATATTGCCGCTTGTGATAAGGACCTTTATTATGCAGTCTGTCGCTTTTATTTCTTCCATATCACAAGTTTGTATAAAGCTTATTTTCTTCACACTAATAGGTCGTAGATATTTAGAGAGCAATTTTTATTTCTTGCACCGCTGACAACTTACTTGAAGGATCTTACTCAATCCCTAGGTAGGCATGGTGGACTCTCATGGCAAAACTGGTTTAAGGGATGTTTGGAAGCACAAGGAGTATCTCTACTTCAAAGAATTTGGCTAGCATAAGGGGGAAAGGCAAGCTCAACAAGTTGGATGATCCATGGCAATATAACTTCTATTCGGATATAAGCAAACATAACTCATTATGTTGTCTTCCTTGTCCAACATCAACTTTTTAGCATGTCATATTTTCATGAGTGCTCACAATTACAAAACATGTCCAAGATACACTACAGGAAACAGCTACTTTGCCGTCTGCCACGGCGGACGGCAAAGGCTCGAAAGGCGGACGGCAAAGACCTTTGCCGTCAGCCGCGGACGGCAAAAGGCCCCGGCAAAGAAGGCTACGGTAAACAACTGCTTTGCCGTCTGCTTCCTGGCG
This sequence comes from Aegilops tauschii subsp. strangulata, assembly GCF_002575655.3. Classification (NCBI taxonomy): domain Eukaryota; kingdom Viridiplantae; phylum Streptophyta; class Magnoliopsida; order Poales; family Poaceae; genus Aegilops; species Aegilops tauschii. Next base: position 397,901,012 of record NC_053037.3, read on the forward strand.
GCGGACGGCAAAGAGCCTTTGCCGTCTGCGGCGGACGGCAAAGAGGGTGGACGGCAATAATTGCGCTGTCAGTCCGTTAAGTGGCTAACGGCAGACCTTTGCCGTCCGCCGCGGATGGCAAAATTTCTCTGGTCTTTGCCGTCCGCCTTATGATGTCATCTACACGTCACTAGATGGCAGGTTCTTTGCCGTCTGCCCTGATGGCAAAGTGTAGGTTCTTTGCCGTCCGCCACGGACGGCAAAGTCTTTGCCGTCTGCCACTGTAGGCAAACTGACCAAATGGGTCAGCTCCCAGGAAGCACAGTTGGCTGCCACGTGGCTTCTTTGCCATCCGCGGCAGACGGCAAAGAGCTCTTTGCCGTCGGTGGTAGACGGCAAAGAGCCTGCATATTGTCTGTTTTTTCTGTTTTTTATTAAATCCCACAATTTGCACAGAAAATATATAAGTTTCATATCACATATCCAGCACATATCCAGCACATAAGTTTCATATCACATATCACATCAGTTTCATCCATACACATTGTTCATACATAAGCAAGTTCCATCCATACACATAGTTCCATCCATATATATATTACAATGCAAAGTTTCATCAACATAGCAAGTTAGATGCAATGATCCATATCACATAGTTCCATCCATCATAGCAAGCTAGATACAATGCAAAGTTTCATCAAAGGAAAAGCAAGCACTCCATCATAGCAAGCTAGCTTCCATGAAGTGAATGAAATCTGCAAAATGGTAAATAAGAAAGTTAGAAATAGGTGACTAGAACAAGAAGAAGACTAGAACAAGAAGTATATGTCATTTATGAGCTAACTTAGGTGAAATGGATCATATATGAGCTAACTAAGTTGAAATGGGTTGTTTATGATCTAACTTAGTTGAAATGGATCATTTATGAGCTAACTTAGTTGAAATGGGTCGTTTATGAGCTAACTAAGGTGAAGGGCATCGTTTTTGAGCTAAGTAAGGTGAAATGGATCATTTTGGAGCTAACCTAGGTGAAATGGGTCATTTTGGAGCTAATCTAGGTGAAATGGGTCATTTTGGAGCTAACCTAGGTGAAATGGGTCATTTTAAAGCTAACGTAGGTAAAATGGATCATTTAGGAGCTCATCTACGTAAAATGGGTCATTTTAGAGCTAATTTAGTTGAGATGGATCTTTTTGACCTAACTTAGGTGAAATGGATCATTTAAGAGCTAATTTAGGTGAAATGGATCGTTTTTTAGCTCACTTAGGTCAAATGGATCGTTTATGAGCTAAATTAGTTGAAATGGATCGTTTATGAGATAACCTAGGTAAGATGGGTCATTTTGGAGTTAACCTAGGTGAAATGGGCCATTTTAAAGCTAACGTAGGTAAAATGGATCATTTAGGAGCTAATCTAGGTAAAATGGGTCATTTTTGAGCTAACTTGGATGAACTGCATCATTTATAAGCTAACCTAGGTAAAATGGGTCATTTTGGAGGAAAATAAGCTAACTCTAGGTCATTATGGTAAGCATATTGGAGGAAATAAAGCTAAGTCTAGGTCTTTATGCATTTGTTAAGCAAAACACTAGAGAAACTTACCGTGATCAGGGAGGTGTAGGAGCGGGGTGGCTAGTGCCGCTACCTGGAGAAGGATCGTGCGATGCGTTTCTAGAGTTAAGCTGCACCAAAGATCATTTCCAATGTCTCGTTAGCATTACGACACTCAAATGTTAAGACTACCAAGTAATGTCCATTCAAACTAAACTCACCGTGCTCCCAGGAGCAATCACTGGCATCGGCGGAGCGGGCTGACCGGACTTCTCGCACACAGACTGCACATTTGGTTTTCAGAACAGAGTCATACTAGTTAGTAATGAGACTCAAATGTTAAGACTAGCAAGTAATCTGCAGAAGAAACTTACCACAAGGAGCTCGTACATGGCCCTTGCCTGCATGTCATTCCGTGCCCTCTCCTCCTCCATCATCTTTCTCGTCCTCTCCTCCATCTCCCGCTGCCTCTCCGCCGCCTCCGCCAGAAGTTTCTCCGTTCTATCTCTCTCAGTCTGTATAGCAGCCTGCAACACCACTCACATGACCATTTGTAATCATTGATGGAAGCGCACACAATGTAATGGAGAAAGATAACTGAGTACGTATCACTAACCTTGATGGCGAGTTGCACTGGTCGTTCACGAGGCCTTATCTCAGGAGCGGAGCTCGACTGGCGCGTCTTGATCTCCAGGAGAGTGCTAGGACAACGGATAAGTCCATCTCCAATGGCTATGGAGCCATGGGACCTCCCGCCACCAGATATCATCACCAGCTCTAGATCAATGGGACCCTGGCTCGGGTTAAAGTCCTCCCCTTTCCTCGCCTTCCCCTCATCTCTATATCTCACGAGCTTGTTGTGGGAGGAGATGTTGGTGAAGTTGTTTGCATCATCGAGGTGAGACTGAGAGAAAGCCTTGACTTTCTTGAAAGAGCCAGTGTGGGCCATTTCATACAGGTCGTACACCTCTGGCACCTTATCCGCCTTATTGTGGCGTGCCTGAAAGAGAGAAACAATGAAAATTAGTAATTAAAGGGCTCAAGCTAGCATGATGAATGAATTGCATGAATCATGAAGCAAACCACATACCCAGTTGCGCCCGAACTGATATAAGTTGGAGCTGCCTTGATGGTGTGGCACACCTTCCATTTGGGCACGTTTGTCCTTGGCCTGGTTGTGGAGGGCTAGCCATTCTTGTGAGCACCACTCATCGACCAACACCTCCCAACAATCCATCCGATCCGCACACCATCTCGGAGGCGCCTAAGTTAGCAAATAGAAACTTGAGCGCTACGGCTAAGAATTACTAAATGAAGGAAGTTAAGTAGAAGGCCTTAAGAATTACCTTCATGTACTGCTCCTTACTCAGGAACTTATCGCGGCACGCCAGCTTGGTCTTCTTGATACCACGCAAGGCGTAGTAGTCTCGAACAGCCTGCACCCAAGCCTTGTGCCGTAAGTTCTGGAGTAGGCGCTTGCAGACGTTCTGGATAACATTTGCGCTGTCCTCCTCGTATCCCTCCTCACACCTGTAGAATGTCTGCAATCAAATGAGACAATATTGATTAGTACAATTAATAACTAGCTAGTTGAAGATTTTGAAATGTGTAAAGGAGAAATTACCCAGAACGTCCTGATCACCATGTCTGCCCTCGTGTCGCACAAGACACCGTCGATAATGACATCCGGCGGGGCCGGGGCAGCCACGTAGTGCTCCCAGCTCAACCCAAGCTCTGGAAGCCGACCCTCACCAGGCAACGTGACAAACCCCGGGAAGTTTTGCCGGCAAAGAACTCCAAGGACGGAGTTGGGCCGGCGGACACTATGATGGTGGTCCCAACCCCTGCAGCATGGCAAGGCCAACGCATTAGTTATTTGAAGAAACGTGAATGGAGAAGGTACAAAAATATTAAATGCACGTACGTACCTCTCCCCATCAGGGAAGATCAACCACCTCTGCTCGCGGGTCGCCGGCACGGACGGGAGTCGTGTAGCACCACGCTGGTACACGGTGCCACCCTCCTCCTCAAGATCAGTCGGCTCCCCAACATCACCAGCATGGCCACTCGGCTCCTCGGGCTGATCCGGCCAGGTACCCCATCCGGACGTGTGCTCCTCCGGGGTCTCGTGGGCTGAACTCTCGTGGGCCGAAGGCCAGTCGACCCGAGGCTCGTGGGCCCAAGACCCATGGACCGGAGGCTCGTGGACCAGAGTCCGTGTAGCCTCCTCCTCGGACGAGTCCACCCTAGCAGTCACGTGCTCGGGTGAAACAGCTGGGGGTGGCGGCGAGGAAGGTGCCCTAGCAGTCATCCTACCTCCTCTCCCACGACCACATGCCCCACCTCCTCTCTTCCTACCTCGTCCCCTGCTGGGCACCGCGGTCGACGAAGAAGGGCCCGGCGGTGTGGACATACTGTCGGAATCGAAGACCTCAGACCACGCGCCGACGAAGAAGGGGCCTTGGCGCGCTCCCGACCAGCGCCCACCACCTTTCAACACCTGCCATGACAAACAGTAAACGAAATTAGTACAGCATAAAAAAAAGACCGACATGAATAATAATATGTGTATCACTTAAGTGTATCATCATCAAGTACAACATTAAAAAATTTAATACCTGACACTACTAATAATCTCAATCAGTATCATCAATAAATGCATAATCATCATCATCACTATAATCAATGACGGGCTCATAGGGTTCAGTGGCATCAACATGTGCAAGGCCACCTTGACGTAATCGGTGAAGCAATGACAGGTCATCCACAGCAGTAACCTCTTCTTGTTCCGGCTCTTCTTGTTCCTCCTCTGGGGTGATGTCGGATTCACTGTCGCTGTCTACTTCAATGTTTTGGGGTGAAGTATAGCGGTTCTTGAAACGCTTTTTGGAAAGACGTGTCTCTTGGAAGAATTCTCCTTCATATGTGTCTGGGTTAATGTGAGGTTCATAATCCTCTTCCTTTGGGGGAGATAGTCTAGCACGTGGCGGCACTTCATAAACGACATCCCAACCTTTCAGATTTGGATTAGTTTGGCAGGCCCACGGTAGATAGAATACTTGGGTCGCCTGTTGAGCCGTAATATAGACATCAGGAACATCTAAATGGGTGCTTTGGTTGATTTCAACTAGCCCTATATGTTCATGAGTCCTTCTAGTCTCCTTCGGCTGAAACCAATAACATTTGAAGACTACGACATTCGGTGGGTTTTCACCATAGAATAGAAGTTCATAAATTGCTTCAACTCTCCCATAATACTCGGTACCTCCTTCGCCGATAGCAGATACACAACAATTTGTAGACTTTCGGTCGGCCATAGATAGCTCTTTGCCATAGGTACGAAAGCGATACCCATTGATGTCGTATTTGTCAAATGAACGGACCTTATAGTCAAAACCATTAGCGACTTGTCTCAATTCGGCATCCATAGACTCTGAATTAGCCTACAAGTTTAATATGAAAGGATTGTTGCATTACGCACAAATTAGCGAATGAAACCGGGATAGCCGCCTACAAATTAGCCTACAAGTCTAATAGAAATTACCGTTTGTTTGAACCAAGAGATGAAACCGGGATAGCCGCCTCCTTGCTTTGCGAGAAGCTCATACTCTTCGACAGAATCCTTTTGGATCACCGCTCCATACGAGAATAAGGCGACGTATCGACTGTATGAAATATCCAGGAATAAGAGCAGTTCAAAGGAAATAGAAGTTGCGAAACTATGTACCGAGAACTTACTCGATGTACGGCCGCACTTCTATCAGGTTGTTGAAGATATACAACGAAATGGTCCGCCATTGTTCGTTATCCAAAGATACTGGATTTGAAACACTGGCTGGTGCGAGATTCCCTTTGAATAGGCTGAGGTTGGATCCACCCTTTTTAGGGTCGTCAGCATTGTACCGAGGCTTCGGATTATGCAAATGACGATTTTTGGCTTCGTAGTGTGCTGTCACGAAGTTTGCCGCCTCCTCAGTGATGAATGCCTCAGCCATCGATGCTTCAATTCTACGTTTATTTTTACATTTTTGTCGAAGCGTCTTCTGCATCCTCTCAGTTGGGTAGCACCAACGATTTTGCACGGGCCCCCCCAATCTTGCCTCGGTCGGGAGATGCAAAATCAAATGTTGCATTGGATTAAAGAAGCCCGGTGGAAAGATCTTCTCTAACTTGCAGATCAACTCCGGCGCCAACTCTTCCATTTCTTCTAGCACGCCAGGCGATAGTTCTTTCGCACAAAGAACACGGAAGAAATAGCTGAGTTCTGCCAGTACTAGCCATTCATCCTCAGGGATGAAGCCACGCAACATCACCGGCATTACCCGCTCAATCCATATGTGCCAATCATGACTCTTGAGACCAAATATCTTCAATTTATCAAGACTGGCTCCCCTCTGTAGATTCGCTGCATACCCATCGGGGAACATCAACTGCATTTTCACCCACAAGATAATTTCCCTCATAGCTGGCCTTCCAAGATTGAACCATGCCTTTGGCTTCGTCCAGTTCTGCTTTCCTTTCGGTTCTTTCATGTTTTGTAACGGCCTATCACATAGCGCCTCCAGATCGACTCTAGCCTTAGTATTATCCTTTGACTTCCCATCTATGCCGAACAATGTAACAAAAAGTGCCTCGGCGATATTCTTCTCAGTGTGCATCACGTCGATGTTGTGTGGGCAAAGGAGGTCTTTGAAGTAAGGCAGATCCCATAAGCATGTTTTGTGAGTCCAGGCGTGCTTAGAATTATACCCCTTGAAGTACCCTGGACGCTCTGGATCTGGCTCGAGAGCGTTTAACTGATCCAGGGTCTGTTGGCCTGTCAATGCATGTGGTGCAGAGTTTTTGACAACTCTACCTCTGATGAAGTTCTTCTTGTCTTTCCTGAACTTATGGCGAGGATTCAGGAACTGTCTATGCATGTCGAAGCAAGAAAACTTGCGACCGGCCTGAAGCCAACGAAACTCAAGAGCTCCCTTGCATGTGGGGCACGGGAACCTTCCATGCACACACCAGCCAACGAATAGCGCCTACGCCGGCAAGTCATGCGTCGAGTACATGTACCAGACACGCATTATGATGTTCCGTTTGCTATAGGCATCGTATGTCTTGAACCCATTATCCCAGGCTTCTTGCAATTCGTCCTTAAGCGGTTGCATGTACACATTCATATTTTTCCCCGGATAGTTGGGCCCTGGAATTATCAACGTCAGGAAAATGTTCTTTCTTTGCATAATCTGTCCGGGGGGAGATTGAGTGGAAAGACAAATACGGGCCAACAACTGTATTGGGCTGCCGTCATACCAAACACACTGAACCCATCCGTGCTGATGCCGACTCGAGGATGCCTCGGATCTGCCGCTTTGTCACCATGTAATTCATCAAACTTTTTCCACGCAACACCATCCGATGTGTGTACAATCATCAGATTCCCATCTACATCTAGTTCGGTTCTTTTGCCCGTTTTGTGCCATGTCATCTGTCTGGCCGTCTCTTCGACCATGAAAAGACGTTGAAGTCTTGGTACGATTGGCATATACCGAAGAACACTAACGGGGATTTTGGTCTGTGTCTTCTCACCCATACCGTTGTCTACCACAACATACCTGGAAGACTTGCAAATGGGACAATAGTTCAAGTCCGCATAGTCAAGCCTAAACAAGACACATCCTTTCTCACAGGCATGTATCTTATCATAGGGCATCTTCAGTGCACGGAGGATTTTGTTCGACTGGTACAGGTTTGCAGGCATTACATGGCCTTTGGGTAGAAAGCGTCCATATACTGTCATCATTGCATCGTAGCATTCTCTGCCCAACTTGAACTGAGCCTTCAGAGCCATTACTTGTGAGATGGCATCCAACTGACAAAGCTCAGTGTGCTCATGGAGCGGACGTTTTGAAGACTCCAACATTTCATTGAAGGCCTTTGCAGATTCCTCCATCTCCTCGTCCGAATCCCGAGCATCATCAAAGTCTTGCACCATGTTTTCCATCCCGGTACCATGCTCGTCGGTGCGACGACGATCCACCTCAGCTCGGTCACGTTGGGCAGACTCACCATGAAATGTCCACACCGTATAATCGGGCGTAAAACCACTCTTCTGCAGGTGTTTGCCCATTTCAGCCTCTGTCCTCTTTTCCCAATTGCCGCACCGTAAACAGGGGCACCAGGTTTTCCTCTGGCCATTTGCAAATGCGGCTCGCACAAACCCCTTGGTTTTTGTGAACCATTCAGTGCTCCATTTGTTCTGACCAGTGTGACCGGTGTACATCCACGCACGATCACTCATCTTGACTTTCAGAGCTACTAGACACACAACAAATATATATATATATATATATATAATTCAGCATGTATGTATTCATCAGTTGATCTACTTTGTCAATTTTATTACGTCCATGCAACCTACACTCTAATAGGTAATGATAGGTCCTAATCCCACCCGAGTATGTTTAGATTGGGTTCATTTTCCCATGCTATGCCCCGGATCCTACGCAAAATTTCGGCAGCACCTCCCCGCTGTTCTCCTGATACACGTCTCTGCAATAAACAGAGAGGATGTGTACCCGGAGAACAACAGGGGAGGCACTGACGAAATTTATGCGTCGGATCCGGAGCAAAGCATATGGGAAAACGAACCCAATCTAAACATACTCGGGCTGTCCATGGATAGCGTTGGACAATTCGAAAGAATCAAGGTTATAAATATGCAAATGCATGCATATTTATAACTATGACGCTTTCGAACGGGAGACACATATTGGTTACGCATACTGATGATTCAAGACACATATATATCTAGCTATCAAGTTTCATCGGAATAGATCAAATAATTAATGGGGGAGGAGGACATGTCATTTGTGCTCACCCACGAACGAAGGGGCAGAGCTCGTCAAACGCATGGCGAGGTCGTCGAACACCAAACCTCGCAGCGATGAAACAACTGCACATTTAAAACTACCCGATCAACACAATTATATATGATGTTTTTCATAAGAAAATCGAAAGATATATGACCTAACTAATAATTCACAAATATATGACCCCGTCGGCTTCTGGAAGGCCAAAGAACACCTTTTCGGGAGGTGTCGGGGGTCGGGGTGTCGTGTCGGTCTCGGGGTGCCGTGTCGGGGTCGGGGTGTCGGGTCGGGGTGCCGGGTCGGGGTCGGGGTGCCGTGTCGGTGTCGGGGTGTCGGGTCAGGCTCGGGGTTGGGGTGTCGGGGTCGGGGTCGGGGTTGGGGTCGGGGTCTCGGGGTCGGGGTGTCGGGGTGTCGGGTCGGGGGTCGGGGTGTCGTGTCGGTCTCGGGGTGCCGTGTCGGGGTCAGGGTGTCGTGTCGGTCTCGGGGTGCCGTGTCGGGGTCGGGGTCTCGGGGTCGGGGTGTCGGGTCGGGGTGCCGGGTCGGGGTGCCGTGTCGGTGTCGGGGTCGGGGTGTCGGGTCAGGCTCAGGGTCGGGGTGTGGTGTCGGGGTTGGGGGGTCAGGGGGTCAGGGGGTCTTCTCATTCTTCTACTACTACTTCTTCTCATTCTTCTACTTCTTCTCATCCCCCGTCTTCTTCTTCTTCTTCTTCTTCTTCTTTCTCCTCCTCCTCCTCCTCCTCCTCTTCTTCTTCTTCTTCTTCTTCTTCTTCTTCTTCTTCTTCTTCTTCTTCTTCTTCTTCTTCTTCTCCTCCTCCTCCTCCTCCTCCTCCTCTTCTTCTTCTTCTTCTTCTTCTTCTTCTTCTTCTTCTTCTTCTTCTTCTTCTTCTTCTTCTTCTTCTTCTTCTTCTTCTTCTTCTTCTTCTTCTTCTTCTTCTTCTTCTTCTTCTTCTTCTTCTTCTTCTTCTTCTTCTTCTCCTCCTCCTCCTCCTCCTCCTCCTCCTCCTCCTCTTCGTCTTCTTCTTCTTCTTCTTCTTCTTCCCCCTTCTACTTAACCTAAACCTAAACTAAAAACCTAAACTAATTAAAACTAAACTATTTAAACTAATTAAACCTAAACTAATTAAACTAAATAACCTACACTAATTAATTCTAAACTGAAAAAACTTAAACTAAAAAACCTTATCTAAACAGAAAAAAAAACAAAAAAACAGAAAGAAAAAAATGGGATCGAGGGGCTCACTGTGGGGGGCGGCGACGGGTCGGGGAGGGGCCGGCGACGGGGGGCCGGGGCGGGGCGGTGGAGGAGGCGGGGCGGCGGGGGCCCGGCCGGCGGGGGGCCGGGGCGGGGCGGTGGAGGAGGCGGGGCGGCGGGGGCCCGGGCGGCGGGGGGCCGGGGCGGCGGGGGGGCCGGGCGGCGGGAGGCCGGGGCGGGGCGGTGGAGGAGGCGGCGGGGGGCCGGGGCGGCGGCGGGCCGGGGCGGCGGTGGGGCGCGGGGCGGCGGGGGGGCCGGGGCGGGGGGGCGACGGGGCGGTGGGGCGGCGGGGCGACGGGGCGGCGGGGGCGGCGGGCGGCGGCGGCGGGGTCGGAGGAGAAGGGCGCGCGAGGACGAAGTGAGTAACGGGCGGGGGGGTACCTGCCGTTAGGCAAGTGCCCTCTTTGCCGTTAGCCAGCCTTTGTCGTCCGCCTTTTTGCCTCTTTGCCGTCTGCTAGCGGACGGCAAAGAGGTGGGCCGTTAAGATTTTTTCAAACGAGCGGGGGGTGGGGGCCACCACACTCTTTGCCGTCTGCCAGCGGACGGCAAAGATTCTTTGCCGTCTGCTGGCGGACGGCAAAGAGGTGGCTGATGGCAAAGAGCTTCTTTGCCGTCAGCCTTTTCTTTGTCGTCCGCTTACATGTAGCTGATGGCAAAGAGCTTCTTTGCCGTCAGCTAGCAGACGGCAAAGAGCTGGCAGATGGCAAATTAGCTGATTCCAGTAGTGATAGTATATTTATATGTGAAGCCTCTCTTTATTTATTACTTCCTATTAATTGCAACAATGACCAAAACTATGTTTGTTAACTCTCAACAACTCTTATTCATCATAATGTTTATATGTGAAGTCACTACTTTCAATAAGATCAATATATGATCTTTTTATTTCTTTCTTTTATTTAATTCCCTCAAGATCATAGCAAGAAAGCAAAGGCCCTCAAATCAAAACTACTCTTTATTATATATAACTCACAGACTCGATTACATAGATAGAGATCGAAACAAAACTCGAAGCTAGAACATGCTAACAACTTTATTCTACTAGATCAAGATATAAACAAAAGGATCGAACTAAGAAAAACGATAAAGATAGAGATGTGATGGTGATACGATACCGGGGCACCTCCCCCAAGCTTGGCAGTTGCCAAGGGGAGTGCCCATACCCATGTATTTATGTCTCTTTCTTCGGAGGTGGTGATGATGGAGTTGTTGATGATGTAGGCTTCTTCCTTAGCTTGCGTTTGAGGATAGAATTTTCCGCCCTTAAGTCATCGATCTCCTGCTCAAGCCTTAATATGTTTTTACATAGTTCCTATTTGTTTTCCTGCAAGAGACGAAAAGGGATGAACTCGATTTTTGGTTTCTTTGCTTTGTTCGGGAGTCTTGACTTTTTGAACTCCACATGTATTTCCCATGGTTGGGGTAGTGGGACTTCCTCTTCATCGGAACTTGTCTCTTCCTTTCCCTTTGGATCATAGTATTCTTCTTCCTCTGTGCTCCAACCATAAGGCTCCAAATCCCCGTAAACCTTGGGATCTGCAATGTAATCAGCTACAAAGCTCTCTCCCTCTGAATCTTGGGACGACATCTTGCTCTAAATCTGCTGCAGAGACAACTCAAAATGAAAACAGGGGATTTTGCCATGGTACGGTGGTCAAAACCTTCGGGAGATTATATAATGATTTTTTACCGACCATATGAAGTATTGTGCAAGAAAACAGAGTCCGGAGGGCACATGAGGTGGCCGCAAGGACGGGGGACGCGCCCAGGGGGGTAGGGGGCGCCCTCCACCCTTGTGGTGGCCTCATGTCTATTTTGGACTACTTTTAATTTTCCTAATTTTTTAAATATTCCAAAATGGAGAAAAATTGCTATTAGAACAGTTTTGGAGTCGGTTTACTTATCATACCACATACCTATTCTTTTTCGAAGTCTGAAACGTTCTGGAAGGTGTCCCTTATGTACTCCTCCGGGGCTACGATATCAATTATATTGGTCTCAACATTTATGGGAGTACCTGAGATATAATGTTTGATTATTTGACCGTTTACCACCTTTGGATTTGTGCCTTCGGCATTGTTGATTTTTATGGCACCGAAACGATAGACCTCCTTGATGATGCAAGGGCCTTCCCATTTAGAGAGAAGCTTTCCTGCAAAAAATCTTAAATGAGAGTTGTATAGCGAAACATGGTCACCTACATTAAACTCACGCTTTTGTATCCTTTTGTCATGCCATCTTTTAACTTTTTCTTTAAACAACTTGGCATTCTCATATGCTTGGGTTCTCCATTCATCAAGCGAGCTGATGTCAAATAACCTCTTCTCACCGACAAGTTTGAAATCATAATTGAGCTCTTTAATGGCCCAATATGCCTTATGTTCTAACTCAAGAGGTAAGTGACATGTTTTTTCATAAACCATTTTATACGGAGACATACCCATAGGATTCATATAAGCAGTTCTATAAGCCCATAATGCATCATCAAGTTTCTTGGACCAATTCTTTCTAGATCTATTAACAGTCTTTTGCAAAATCAATTTGATCTCTCTATTTCTCAATTCTACTTGACCACTAGACTGAGGATGATAAGGGGATGCAATTCTATGGTTAACATCATACTTAGCATGCATTTTACGAAAAGCACCATGAATAAAATGTGAACCACCATCAGTCATTAAATATCTAGGGACTCCAAACCTCGGAAAAATAACTTCTTTAAGCATCTTAATAGAAGTGTTATGATCAGCACTACTACTCCCTCCATTTCAGTTTACAACTCCTACGCGTATACCTAGGTTGCCAATTTTCATAATATAAACTATATAACACAAAAATTATACCGTTTGAAAATAGAACATCTGAAGTTTATATTGGTATATTTTTTGTAATATATGACTTGTATTAGGTTGGTCAAATTGAAGACCTAGGGGTACGCGCACGCCCTGTAAACTGAGAGAGAGAGGGAGTAGTTGGAATAGCTTCTACCCACTTAGTAACGTAATCAACAGCAACTAAAATATGCGAAACATCAAATGGTTCAATAACAAGTGAATAATTCATAGGCATTTCCTGACGTCTACTAATATTGCCAATTCTCTGGCATTCATCACAAGACAAGACAAACTTACAAGCATCCTTGAAGAGAGTAGGCCAATAAAAACCGGATTGCAATACCTTGTGTGCAGTTCTATCTCCAGCATGGTGTCCTGCGTAAGACTCGGAGTGGCACTTGCATAGGATATGTCCCTGTTCATGCTCAGGTACACAACGTCTAATAACACCATCTACTCCTTTATAAAGGTGTGGGTCATCCCAAAAGTAATGTCTTAAATCATAGAAAAACCTTTTCTTTTGCTGGTATGTGAAAATAGGTGGTATAAATTTACCAACAATGTAATTAGCATGATCAACATACCATGGAGCATTACGAGAAGCATTTATGACAATTAATTGTTCATCAGGAAAGCTATCATCAATAGGTAGTGGGTCATCAAGAACATTTTGTAACCTAGACAAGTTGTCTGCAACGGGGTTCTCAGCTCCCTTTCTATCAATAATATGAAAATCAAATTCTTGTAGGAAGAGAACCCATCTAATAAATCTAGGTTTAGCATCTTTCTTTTCCATAAGATACTTAATAGTAGCATGATCAGTGTGAACAGTTACTTGGGAATCAACAATATAAGATCTGAACTTATCACAGGCAAATACAACTGCTAAAAATTCTTTTTCAGTAGTAGCATAATTTCTTTGGGCACTATCTAGAGTTTTACTAGCATAATAAATAACATTCAGTTTCTTATCAACTCTTTGCCCTAGAACAACACAAAAAATATAATCGCTAGCATCAGACATAATTTCGAAGGGTAGATTCCAATCAGGTGGCTGAACAATAGGTGCAGAAATCAAGGCTTTCTTAAGTATTTCAAATGCTTCTACACAATCATCATCAAAAACAAAAGGAACATATTTTTGCAAGAGATTAGTGAGAGGCCTATAAATTTTAGAGAAGTCTTTAAAAAACCTCCTATATAAACCAGCATGACAAAGGAAACTTCTTATACCTTTGATATTGTAACATGCCAAATTTTCAATTTGGAATGTTATACATAGGTCATCATATGCATATCATATTTTGTCTGCATTTCGTTTGTGATCCTAGAAATTCTAAGCAACTCAAGGACCAACGGAGAGAGTTGGGGATTTCATTCGTTTCATATTCGAATTCTCTCAAATATTGAAAAGAGGATCTCTTTGGTTTTAATTATTTTTCTCTCCAAAAATATTTCCAATATAAAAAATAAACGAGAGGAGATAATATGACTTCTCCAAAATATAAGAAATATTGGAGGAAAAATATTAGAATCAAATAAATAACTTTATTTGTGGTTTTATTGCTATTTTATTCGAATTAGAAAAATATGCATTTTTCAAAAAATTGCATTTTAGGCCAAGAAAATGTTCACTAAGTTCTAAATATTCTATTTAGACGGTGAAAATTGTTTTTGGCATTTTTAGAAAAAAAATTATTAGGATTTTCTCGGCGGAATCTTATTTATATAAAAAAAATTCTTCGCCCGACTGGGCCGAAGGCCCAGCCGGGCCGGGCCGCAGCCCACCTCCCCGCCGCCTTCTTCGCGAGCGGGAGGAATCCCGCCGCCGCACGCCGCCGAGGGAGTCCGAGCCGGACACCCCTCGCTGCCCCCTACGGCACGTCGCCCCCCTCAGACCATTAAAAGGCGCCGCCCTGCCGCCTCCACGCCGTCCCACAGCCCGCCGCCGCAGCCACCCACCACCGTCCCGCGCCGCTGCCGCTGCTCGCTGCTGCCGTCGCCCGCGCCTCGCGCCGCCGCCGCAGCCGCCCACCGCCGCCCCGTAGCCGCCCGCCGCCGTCAACCGCCATCGCCGCCGCCGCGGATCTCGCCGGAGCCGCCGCCGTTGACCCCGTGTTGACCTGTCGGTTTTTCTCGGTTAAACCCCGGTTTTTTAGTTTTCGGTTTAATTTCTTAGATCGGTTTTCGTTGGTTTATTTTATTTAGCGGACGTCCGTCCGTTCGTTCGTTTTAATGAACGTTGTTCGCCGGTTAGGTTCAGACAGTGAACGTTCGTTTGTTAGTCTTTATTTTATTTTATTTTCGGCTAGGGACCTATCCGTGATTATTTTTATCGCAGATTAGCCCCTGATCTTCAAACCCTCGCCGTTTGTTAACCGTTTGTCCAAATCTAGTGAAAGCAACCCCAAAATCTTCGTCTCGAACCTCTCTTTCTGGTTAATCAACTTGAACACAATTTTGACAATATAAAATTTGGTTTCAAGCAGATTTGATTTCGAAGTTCTTTTGATCGTAGTTTCAGTTTCGTAGCTCTAATTTGCCCGATTCTTATAGCAAATTGAATATTTTCAGTTGAACTTTTAGATTTGGATCTTGTTATTTGAGTTTTACCCTTGCATCTATGCTTGAGTGTTTATGTATGCTATTGTTTATTTGCGATAGATTTCCCGGAGTGCGGAGCGTGCTACTACGAGTCTCTAGGTTTTGCGGATCGTCGACAAGGCAAGTAACACATTGATCATACCCCTTTATTACCCAATTTTTATGCATTAGTTACAATCCTCAAACACTGCATTATTCGAATGTGATTAACTTGTGGGTATTTGGGAAATAGTTGATGAGGTAGAACCTATTACCTGTTTTACTATCAAACCCTTGCGAGTTACTTCTACGTATTGCTTATATTGCCATGCTATCCTTGTAGACGTGGATTGGGTTTGAGTGTATCCATGACAGATGTGAGATTATTAATTAATGGTTAACTTAAGGTGGCTACTTAAACACACATCTGGGTGGATTGGTTGCAGGCACCTGGGGATATACCAGTGTTGTCTTTTGGTTCGCCACCCAGGCTCAAAGGGATCATAAGATTATTCATGCTAGAAACCTCTATGTGCAGCCACAAGCTATTATGGGCTCTAGCATAGTTGAGTATGTTGCATGACCTCTTTCAGTGGTGGGCTAGCAGATGTAGGGGAAAGTAGGTGTAACTGTCCACCCAGAGTAAAGAGTAAATGTTTCTGAAAGACTGTGTTTGGGTCATCCGTTTCTCGAACACCATGTAGTGAGAGAAATCCAACGGAGGAGATCGAGTCTTTTGGGGAAAAGTGCGGAAACCTCTGCGGAGTGTACAAACTAATCATGGTTAGCCGTGTCCCCGGTTATGGACATCTTGAGTATCTGGTTCTTGAATTGTCATGTTGATCTCATCACTCTAAATTAATTTGTTGGGTTGTCAATTACTTCTTAATTGGGATTGAGATGGGGATTTACCTTCTCAATGTTTCAACCACCATGATAGTTAAATAAAACATATTCCTTTGTAGTTGGGAAAAATTGGCTTTTCGCAAAACATTATAACCATAGAGCCTCCACCAGCCATATATGCATGTAGTGATAGCATTCGTCTGTTCATTGCTCTACTGTGTTATATTGCCAGCATATTCCATGTGCTGACCCGTTTCCGGGATGCAACATATCATGTTGCAGACATTTCAGACGAAGAGTAAGGTGCGCTAGGTCGTTGTCGTGCACTCAGCTATGTCGTTGGAGTTGATGGACTCACTTTATCTACCAAGCCTTCCGTTGTTACCTTATTTAGATGGCCTTAAGCCATATTTATTGTAATAAGTTCTCTCTTGAGACTAACGATGTAATAAGTGTGTGATTGCTACTCTGTTATAAATCCATTCGAGTACTGTGTGTGTCAGCATTACCGATCCAGGGATGACACTTATGCACAGAGATTTGACTGTCTGAGGTCGGATCGCTACAAGATGGTATCAGAGCACACGCTGATTGTAGGACACGACCAGTAAGATGAGCCATAGGTCACTCTTGTCTACTCATTTCTGACTCCTCTCCATTTTCTACTCTTTAGGATGGCGGACTTAAGGAACAGGTTCGCACAACCGAATGAAGACACACCTTTTGGTTGACACTTGAAGGAAGTCACTAGGTACCTGAACATCGGAATACCACGCTTCACCGGGACCTAAACCGCCACTTTACCAGAAGAGGAGCGTTGGATGATTCGAGTTCAAGTTCCAGGAAGGACGTTCACGCCAGTTACTGAGCCCATAGAGTTTTGCTTTGATGCACCAACCTGGAGTCTAGGTAAGAGCATGGCAGCCCACATCGCCATGGGACGCATTGGCGAAGTCTACCACAAGGATCTTAAGGACACCATTTATCAGATATGTGGGCGCCGAGATGAGCAATGGGAGATGATCGGCACCAGGAGGGACAGGTCCATTGCATCTTTCATCCAGGAATTAAACCAGCACATTCGTCGCCAGGAGAACTAGATGTGCGCAAGCATGATAGATTTGAAGAAGGTGATGACCAGGAACACAGAGCTAGAGGAGGAACTCAAGTCTACACGCGACGGATATGAGGAGGAAATTGCAATACTAGTGGAGAAGAATGATGACCTGACAAGGAAGCTAGGAGTATTCATGGGAGACCCCGCGCCAGGAGGAGATGACGACCATCCCGAGGACTACATCATCATCGACGATACCGACTCCGACCCGGCGATAGTGATGATGATTATGAGACGAAGCTGGAGCGGATATCATAGAGTCTTCCACCGATCAAAATTTCTAGTAGACCACCATATGATTAGTAGTATTCCCCCATGTATATAGTAGTAGTCCCAACACTTCTGTACGATAGTTCTAGACCGATTGTATGCCCTTGTTTGAATTGATTTGGTGTGATATGATTGTGTTTGTCTCATGTGCATATGGGTAGTGCTTTCTCACTAGACCTCATTCTATTCTAATCTCTCCCCTCTAAACCTATCAGATGGCTCCGAGACGTGACACCGGATTTGTCTTCCCACCGGAGATCACTCAGTTGATTCAACAGCAGAATGCCTTGATACAGCAACTAGTCCAGAACCAAGGCAACAACAACAACAACAACCCACCACCACCTCCAGTTGACAACTTAGCCCGTTTTCTGAGGTTGCAGCCGCCGGTGTTTTCTTGTAGCACCGAGCCGATAGTTGCTGATGATTGGCTACGCAGGATAGGAAGGGAGTTGACCACCGCAGGTTGCACAGATGCAGAGAAGGTGCGTTTTGCCGCACATCAGTTGGATGGACCAGTAGCCTCATGGTGGGAGAATTACACAGCCACTTTCCCTATAGCCAATATCACTTGGGATCAGTTTCAGCAAGCATTCCGCACTGCACATGTCTCAACTGGAGCTATGAACATGAAGAAGCGTGAGTTTCACAACTTGCGCCAGGGAAATCGTACTGTGGGGCAGTACGTGGATGAGTTCAGTAAGTTAGCTCGCTATGCCTTGGATGATGTGGCCACCGATGCCGCGAAGCAGGAGAAGTTTATGGAAGGGTTGAACGATGAGATGAGTATGCAGTTGATGGTGGCAACATTTGCAAACTACTAGGAGCTAGTAGACAGGGCTCTTATGATTGAAGGGAAGCAGCAGCAGATTGAGAGTTGAAAAAGGAAGTATGGACAAGGGAAGTACAATTCAGGAGCGCAGCAGAAGCCTCGTTTTACCCCGAACTCGGGAGGATATACCCATAACCATGAAGGCCATAATCATAATGGAGGAAGTTCTCATAACCACAGTGGCCCCAAGAATGGAAACGAGAATGGAGCAGGCAGCAATCAGAACCGCTCTAATCCAGCCATACCCGCCATGAAGGATCAAAGTCACATTACTTATTTCAAGTGCAGGAAGACCGGACATTACGCCAATGAGTGCCCTGAAACAAAGGATGGAAATGGCAATGGAAGCGCTGGGAAGAAGCCCAACCCTTTCAACAGAGGACAAGTGAACCACGTGAACATGGTGGAGGTTGAAGAGCAGCCAGATGCAGTTATCGGTAAGTTTTTGGTTAAGTCATTTACTGCAATCGTTCTTTTTGATACTGGTGCATCGCATCCATACATTTCAAGGGGATTTGTGGATAAGTATAAGTTGCCCACCAAAGTTCTTAGGACATCTATCTTAGTAAGCTCGCCAGGAGCGGAGTATATGGCAAGCCAAGGATGTTTTCAGATGCCATTGACCATAGGTAGGCATGTTTTCCCCTCAGACTTAATAATTTTGGAGTCACAAGGATTGGATGTGATACTAGGAATGGATTGGCTATCGATGTATGGAGGAAACATCGATTGCGCCAGTAAGTCAATTCTGCTCACCACACCGGAGGGAAAAAGGATCAAGTATGTATCCAGGCATGCGCCAAGGAGAACCCAAGTAAATTCCCTCTCAGGAGTTGTTCAGGAGGAAGTGCCTATAGTGAAGGATTACCCAGATGTATTTCCAGAGGAACTACCAGGCATGCCGCCGGATCGAGACATTGAATTTTTGATAGAGTTGTTTCCAGGCACCAGACCGATATCGAAGAGACCGTACCGTATGCCCGCAAATGATCTGGAGGAGATTAAGAAGCACATTAAGGAGTTATTGGAGAAAGGTTACATTCGACGAAGTTCATCACCATGGGGAGCCCCAATGCTCTTGGTTGAGAAGAAGGATGGATCATTAAGAATGGTTGTTGATTATCGTGCGCTGAATGAAGTGACGATCAAGAACAAGTACCCACTACCGATGATCAATGACTTGTTTAACCAGCTGCAAGGAGCTAAAGTATTCTCCAAGATCGATCTGCCATCAGGATACCACCAGCTGAAGTTTCGAGAACAGGATATACCCAAGACATCCTTCACCACGAGGTACGGGCTATATGAGTATACGGTTATGTCATTTGGATTGACTAATGCCCCTGCCTATTTCATGAGTATGATGAATAAGGTGTTCAAGGAGTTCTTGGATAAGTTTGTTATGGTGTTCATTGATGATATTCTGGTATACTCAAAGTATGAAGAGGAACACAAGGAGCATTTACGTTTAGTTCTCGAGAAGCTCAGGGAACATCAGTTATATGCCAAGTTCAGCAAATGTGAGTTTTGGTTGAAGGAAGTTGGATTTCTTGGACATGTTATATCAGGAGAAGGTATAGCAGTATACCCTACCAAGGTTCAGTCAGTCACTGTGTGGTTGGCACCCACCTCAGTAGGAGAGATCCGTAGTTTTCTTGGACTCGCGGGATATTATCGGAGATTCATTGAGAACTTTTCTAAGATTGCGAAGCCTATGATGGAGTTGTTGAAGAAGGACACCAAGTTTAAATGGACTGAAGAATGTGAGGCAAGTTTTCAGGAGCTGAAGAAACGTTTGGTTACAGCCCCAGTGCTGATTCTGCCAGATATAAGCAAGGATTTCCAAGTGTATTGCGACGCTTCTCGCTTAGGACTTGGAGGTGTACTTATGCAAGACGGAAGAGTTGTTTCATATGCCTCACGGCAGCTTCGACCGCATGAGTTGAATGCCACGCATGATTTGGAGTTAGCAGCTGTAGTGCATGCGCTCAAGACCTGGAGACATTTTCTTATTGGAAACCGTTGTGATGTGTACACGGATCATAAGAGTTTGAAGTACATTTTCACGCAGAAGGAGCTAAATATCAGGCAAAGCAGATGGTTGGAGCTTACAAAAGATTACGATATGATGTTGCATTATCATCCAGGCAAGGCCAATGTCGTAGCAGACGCTTTGAGCCGGAAGAGTTATGCCAATACCCTCATAAGCGGAGGTTTACCAAAGTAGTTAGCCGAAGATCTCAGGGAGCTTCGTTTGGAGATAGTTCCTCGAGGTTTTGTTGCGGCATTGGAAATTCAGTCAACGTTATTGGGAAAGATTCGAGAAGCACAAAAGGATGATAAGGAAATTACTGAGATAAAGGAGAAGATGAGCAAAGGTAAAGCCAAGGGTTTTCGCGAGGATGAGCACGACACCCTGTGGTTTGAGGACCGTGTTTATGTGCCCAATAATGCAGAGATCAGGGAGCTGATATTTCAGGAAGCCCATGACTCGCCATACTCGATACACCCCGGAAACACCAAGATGTATTTGGATTTGAAGGAGCATTTCTGGTGGACGGGTATGAAGAAGGATATTGCCGAGTATGTAGCCGTATGTGATGTATGTCAGAGAGTGAAAGCAGAACATCAGAAGCCAGCAGGATTACTGCAGCCCATGCCGATACCCGAATGGAAGTGGGATAAGCTTGGCATGGATTTTATCACTAGATTACCCAGGACCCGATCGAGATATGATTCTCTTTGGGTAGTAGTGGATCGTTTGACCAAAGTGGCTCACTTTATCCTAGTGAAGACCACATATACGAGTGCAAAGTTTGCCAAGATATATATGACCAGGATCGTATGTCTGCATGGAGTTCCGAGGACCATCGTATCAGATAGAGGAACACAGTTTACTTCACAGTTTTGGCACCTGCTGCACCATACTTTGGGAACCAGGCTAGAGTTCAGTACGACCTTCCATCCGCAGACAGATGGACAGACCGAGAGAGTCAACCAGATTCTGGAGGACATGTTGAGAGCTTGTGCACTAGATTATGGATCTAGTTGGGATGATAACTTGCCCTACGCAGAGTTCTCATACAACAACACCTACCAAGCCAGTTTGAAGATGGCACCTTTCGAAACTTTGTATGGAAGGAGGTGTAGAACACCGTTGATGTGGGATGAAGTTGGAGACTGTCAGTTGTTTGGACTAGATTTGATTAAAGAGTCTAAAGAGAAGGTTAAGTTGATTCAGGATAGACTGAAGGTAGCTCAGTCCAGGCAGAAGAGTTATGCAGATTCAAAGCGCAAAGAGGTAGTCTATGAAGTCGGAGACAGAGCATATCTTCGTGTATCACCACTGCGAGGAGTTAAACGCTTTGGAGTTAAGGGAAAGTTAGCCCTGAGATTTGTAGGACCATATCGAGTTTTGGAACGTATGGGAGTAGTAGTCTACAAGTTGGAGTTACCCGAAGGATTGTCAGGAGTTCATGATGTGTTTCACGTTTCCCAGTTGAAGAAGTGCCATGCTGAGATGGCCGATATCCCTCGGAGAGATATAGTGCCACTGGAAGCAATTCAGTTGGATAGTGATTTGACCTATGAGGAGAAACCAGTCAAGATTCTCGAGTTTGCCAGCCGAGTCACACGCAGCAAGGTTATCATGTTTTGCAAAGTTCAGTGGAGCCAGCATACCGAGGATGAAGCCACCTAGAATGAGAGGAAGATCTACGGAAAGACCACCCACACCTATTTTCTAGCCAACCCGAATCTCGAGGACGAGATTCATCTTAAGGGGGTAGGTTTGTAACATCCCAAATTTTCAATTCGGAATGTTATACATAGGTCATCATATGCATATCATATTTTATCTGCATTTCGTTTGTGATCCTAGAAATTCGAAGCAACTCAACGGCCCACGGAGAGAGTTGGGGATTTCATTCGTTTCATATTTGAATTCTCTCAAATATTGAAAAGAGGATCTCTTTGGTTTTAATTATTTTTCTCTCCAAAAATATTTCCGATATAAAAAATAAACGAGAGGAGATAATATGACTGCTCCAAAATAAAAGAAATATTGGAGGAAAAATATTAGAATAAAATAAATAACTTTATATGGAGTTTTAGTGCTATTTTATTCGAATTAGAAAAATATGCATTTTTTTAAAAAATTTGCATTTTAGGCCAAGAAAATGTTCACTAAATTCTAAATATTCTATTTAGACGGTGAAAATTGTTTTTGGCATTTTTAGAATTTTTATTTAGGATTTTATCGGCGGAATCTTATTTATAGACAAAAAACTCTTCGCCCGACTAGCCTGAAGGCCCAGTCGAGCCGGACTGCATCCCACCTCCCCGCCGCCTTCCTCCCGAGTGGGAGGAATCCCGCAGCCGCACGCCGCCGAGGGAGTCCGAGCCGGACACCCCTCGCTGCCCCCTGCCGCACGTCACCCCCCTCGGGCCTTTAAAAGGCGCCGCCCCCACCGCCTCCATCCCGTCCCGCAGCCCGCCGCCGCAGCCACCCACCGCCGTCCCGCGCCGCTGCCGCTGCTGCCGCCGCGCGGCCGCCCACGCCTATCGCCACCGCCGCCGCCACCCACCGCCGCCCCGCAGCTGCCCGGCGCCGTCAACCGAACCCCGTGTTGACTGGTCGATTTTTCTCGGTTAAACCCCGGTTTTTTTAGTTTTCCGGTTTAATTTCTTAGATCGGTTTTCGTCTGTTTATTTTATTTAGTGGACGTTCCTCCGTTCGTTCGTTTTAACGAACGTTGTTCGCCGGTTAGGTTCAGACAGCGAACGTTCGTTCGCTAGTCTTTTCTTGTTATTTTATTTTTGGCCAGGGACCTATCCGCGATTATTTTTATTGCAGATTAGCCCCTGATCTTCAAACCCTCGCCGTTTCTTAACCGTTTGTCCAAATCCAGTGAAACCAACGCCAGAATCTTCGTCTCGAACCCCTCTTTTTGTTTAATAAACTTGAACATGATTTTGACAATTTACAATTTGGTTTCAAGCAGATTTGAATTTGAAGTTCTTTTGATCGTAGTTTCAGTTCCGTAGCTCCGATTTGCCCGATTCTTATTGCAAATCGAATCTTTTCAGTTGAACTTTCAGATTTGGATCTTCTTATTTGAGTTTTACCCTTGCATCTATGCTTGAGTGCTTATGTATGCTACTGTTTGTTTGCGATAGAATTCCTGGAGTGCGAAGCGTGCTACTACGAGTCTCTAGGTTTTGCGGATCGTCAGCAAGGCAAGTAACACATTGATCATGCCCCTTTATTACCCAGTTTTTATGCATTAGTTACAATCCTCAAACACTGCATGATTAGGATGTGATTAACTTGTGGGTATTTGGGAAATAGTTGATGAGGTAGAACCAATTACCCGTTTTACTATCAAACCCTTGGGAGTTACTTCTACGTATTGCTTATATTGCCATGCTATGCTTGTAAACGAGGATTGGGTTTGAGTGTATCCATGATAGATGTGAGATTGTTAATTAATGGTTAACTTAAGGTGGCTACTTAAACACACATCTGGGTGGATTGGTTGCAGGCACCTGGGGATATACCAGTGTTGTCTTTTGGTTCGCCACCCAGGCTCAAAGGGATCATAAGATTATTCATGCTAGAAACTTCCGTCTGCAGCCACAAGCTATTATAGGCTCTAGCATAGTTGAGTATGTTGCATGACCTCTTTCAGTGGTGGGCTAGCAGATGTAGGGGAAAGTAGGTGTAACTATCCACCCAGAGTAAAGAGTAAATGTTTCTGAAAGACCATGTCCCGGTCATCCGTTTCTCGAACACCATGTAGTGAGAGAAATCCAACGGAGGAGATCGAGTCTTGTGGGGAAAAGTGCGCGAACCTCTGCAGAGTGTACGAACTAATCATGGTTAGCCGTGTCCCCGGTTATGGACATCTTGAGTATCTGGTTCTTGAATTGTCATGTTGATATCATCACTCTAAATTAATTTGTTGGGTTGTTAATTACTTCTTAATTGGGATTGAGACGGGAGTTAGCTTCTCAATGTTTCGACCACCATGATAGTTAAATAAAACATATTCCTTTGCAGTAGGGAAAAATTGGCTTTTCGCAAAACATTATAAACATAGAGCCTCCACCAGCCATATATGCATGTAGTGATAGCATTCATCTGTTCATTGCTCTACTGTGTTATATCATGTTGCAGATGTTTTAGACAAAGAGTAAGGTGCGCTAGGTTGTTGTCGTGCACTCAGCTATGCCGTTGGAGTTGATGGACTCACTTTATCTACCAAGCCTTCCGCTGTTATCTTATTTAGATGGCCTTAAGCCATATTTATTGTAATAAGTTCTCTCTTGAGACTATCGATATAATAAGTGTGTGATTGCTACTCTATTATAAATCCATTCGAGTACTGTGTGTGTCACCATTACCGATCCAGGGATGACACTTATGCACAGATATTTGACCGTCTAAGGCCGGATCGCTACAAGATGGTATCAGAGCACACGCTGATTGTAGGACACGACACTAAGATGAGCCATAGGTCACTCTTCTCTACTCATTTCTGACTCCTCTCCATTTTCTACTCTTTAGGACGGCGGACTCAAGGAACAAGTTTGCACAACCGGATGAAGACACACCTTTTGGATGACACTTGAAGGAAGTCACTAGGTACCTGAACATCGGAATACCAAGCTTCACTGGGACCTACACCGCCACTTTACCAGAAGAGGAGCATTGGATGATTCGAGTTCAAGTTCCAGGAAGGACGTTCACGCCAGTTATTGAGCCCATAGAGTTTTCCTTTGATGCACCAACCTGGAGTCTAGGAAAGAGCATGGCAGCCCACATCGCCATGGGACGCATTGGCGATGTCTACCACAATGATCTTAAGGACACCATCTATCAGATATGTGGGCGCCGAGATGAGCAATGGGAGATGATCAGCACCAGGAGGGACAGGTCCATTGCATCTTTCATCCAGGAATTAAACCAGCACATTCGTCGCCAGGAGAACCCGATGTGCGCAAGCATGATAGATTTGAAGAAGGTGATGACCAGGAACATAGAGCTAGAGGAGGAACTCAAGTCTACACGCGACGGATATGAGGAGGAAATCGCAATACTAGTGGAGAAGAATGATGACCTGACAAGGAAGCTTGGAGTATTCATGGGAGACCCCGTGCCAGGAGGAGATGATGACCATCCCGAGGACTACATCATCATCGACGACACCGACTTCGACCCCGACGATAGTGATGATGATTATGAAGACGAAGCTGGAGCAGATATCATGGAGTCTTCCACCGATCAAAATTTCTAGTAGACCACCATATGATTAGTAGTATTCCCCCATGTATATAGTAGTAGTCCCAGCACTTTTGTACGATAGTTCTAGACCGATTGTATGCCCTTGTTTGAATTGATTTGGTGTGATATGATTGTGTTTGTCTCATGTGCATATGGGTAGTGCTTTCTCACTAGACCTCATTCTATTCTAATCTCTCCCCTCTAAACCTATCAGATGCCTCCGAGACGTGACATCGGATTTGTCTTCCCACCGGAGATCACTCAGTTGATTCAACAACAAAATGCCTTGATACAGCAACTAGTCCAGAACCAAGGCAACAACAACAACAACCCACCACCACCACCTTCAGTTGACAACTTAGCCCGTTTTTTGAGGTTGCATCCGCCGGTGTTTTCCAGTAGCACCGAGCTGATAGTTGCTGATGATTGGCTACGCAGGATAGGAAGGGAGTTGACCACCGCAGGTTGCACAGATGCAGAGAAGGTGCGTTTTGCCGCACATCAATTGGATGGACCAGTAGCCTCATGGTGGGAGAATTACACAGCCACTTTCCCTATAGCCAATATCACTTGGGATCAGTTTTAGCAAGCATTCCGCATTGCACATATCTCAACTGGAGCTATGAACATGAAGAAGCGTGAGTTTCGCAACTTGCGCCAGGGAAA
Source organism: Aegilops tauschii subsp. strangulata (assembly GCF_002575655.3). Classification (NCBI taxonomy): domain Eukaryota; kingdom Viridiplantae; phylum Streptophyta; class Magnoliopsida; order Poales; family Poaceae; genus Aegilops; species Aegilops tauschii. Next base: position 397,927,085 of record NC_053037.3, read on the forward strand.
CCGTACTATGGGGCAGTACGTGGATGAGTTCAGTAAGTTAGCTCGCTATGCCTCGGATGATGTGGCCACCGATGCCGCGAAGCAGGAGAAGTTTATGGAAGGGGTGAACGATGAGATGAGTATGCAGTTGATGGTGGCAACATTTGCAAACTACCAGGAGCTGGTAGACAGGGCTCTTATGATTGAAGGGAAGCAGCACAAGATTGAGAGTCGAAAAAGGAAGTATGGGCAAGGGAAGTACAATTCAGGAGCGCAGCAGAAGCCTCGTTTTACCCCGAACTCGGGAGGATATACCCATAACCATGGAGGCCATAATCACAATGGAGGGACACAATGAACATGACTTACCCGTTGGCTATCAGCAACAGGAAATTATACATGCCTCTAGAATCTTTAGTATTTCATTTATTACCACTTCCTTCATCTTTGGGTTTAACCGTCGTTGATGATCAACAACTGGTTTAGCATCACGTTCGATATTAATTTTGTGCTGACATAGAGTGGGACTAATGCCCTTAAGATCATCAAGAGTATATCCAAGAGCTGCACGGTGCTTCTTTAGAGTTTTCAATAATTTCTTTTCTTCATGCTTTGAAAGGTTAGCACTAATAATAAGAAGATATATCTTCTTTTCATCATGATAAGCATATTTCAAAGCATCAAGTAATTGTTTAAGCACAAACATGAGATCACCCTTGGGTGGAGGAGGATCCCCGAGGATTTCAACAGGCAAATTGTGTTTCAAAATAGGCCCTTGATTAAATAGTACTTCATCTATTTCCCTTCTTTCGTTCGTAAACATATCATTTTCATGGTCTAGCAAATATTGTTCTAAAGGATTAGCAAGAGGCATGGCAATAGAATCAATACCAATAGGTTGTCTACGAAATTTAGAGAAACTAAAGTCACGAGACATATCCCCTAAACCAACAGTGACAATATCTTTCTCGCAGTCTATCTTTGCATTAATTGTATTCAAGAAAGGTCTACCAAATATAATGGGACAAAAATTTGAAGGAAATGTGCCCTAGAGGCAATAATAAAATTGTTATTTACATTTCCTTATATCATTATAAATGTTTATTATTCATGCTAGAATTGTATTAACCGGAAACTTAGTACATATGTGCGAATACATAGACAAACAGAGTGTCCCTAGTATCACTACTGGAATCAGCTAATTTGCCATCTGCCAGCTCTTTGCCGTCTGCTAGCTGACGGCAAAGAAGCTCTTTGCCATCAGCTACCCAAAAGCAGACGGCAAAGAAAGGGCAGACGGCAAAGAAGCTCTTTGCCATCTGCCAGCTCTTTGCCGTCCGCCAGCAGACGGCAAAGAATCTTTGGCGTCCGCTGGCGGACGACAAAGAGTGAGGTGGCCCCCACCCCCCGCCCGTTTGGGAAAAACTTAACGGGCCACCTCTTTGTCGTCCGCTAGCAGACCGCAAAGAGGCAAAAAAGGGGACAGCAAAGAGCTCACTACCTAACGGCCCGTACCCCCCGCCCGTTACTCACTTCTTCTCTCCCTCGCCATTTCTCTCGTCCCACCCCGCCGCCGCCCCCCGCCGCGCGCCGCCGCCGCCCCGGCTCGCCGCCGCCCTGGGGCCCCGTCGCCCCCACCGCCCCGTCGCCCCCCGCCCCGGCCCCCCGCCGCCCCGCACCCCACCGCCCGAGCCCGGCCCCCCGTCGCCCCCGCCGCCCCGGCTCGCCGCCGCCCCGGGGCCCCGTCGCCCCCACCGCCCCGTCGCCCCCCCCCCCCGCCCTGGCCCCCCGCCGCCCCGCGCCCCACCGCCAGGGCCCGGCCCCCCGCTTCCCCAGGCCCGGCCCCCCGCCACCCCAGGCCGCCTCCTCCATCGCCCCGCCCCCCTGCTCCACCGGCCTCCTCGACCCCCCAGGTGAGCCCTCCTTTTTCTGTTTTTTTTTCTGTTTTTTTCCTTTTTAGTTTTAGTTTTAGTTTAGATTTAGTTTTAGTTGTAGTTTTAGGTTTAGTTTTAGTTTTAGGTTTAGTTTAGTTTGAGGAAAGAAGAAGAAGAAGAAAAAAGAGGAGAGGAGGAGAAGAAGAAGAGGAAAAAGGAAAGGAAGAAGAAGAAGAGGAGGAGGAGAAGAAAAAAGAAGAAGAGGAAGAAGAAGAAGAAAAAAGAGGAGAGGAGGAGAAGAAGAAGAGGAAAAAGGAAAGGAAGAAGAAGAAGAGGAGGAGGAGAAGAAAAAAGAAGAAGAGGAAGAAAAGGAAGAATAGGAAGAAGAAGAAAAGGAAAAAAGAGGAAAAACCCCCGACCCGACACGGCACCCCGACCCCGACCCGGCACCCCGACACGACACCCCGACCCCTAGACCCCGACCCCGACACCCCGACCCCAACCCCGACCCGACACCCCGACCCCGACCCGGCACCCCGACCCGACACCCCAACCCGACACCCCGACCCGCCACCCCGACCCGGCACCCCGACCCGACACCCCGACCCCGAGACCCCGGAGGAGCGCACGTCCGGATGGGGTACCTGGCCGGATCAGCCAGAGGAGCCGAGTGGCCATGCTGATGATGGCGGGGAGCCGACTGATCTTGAGGAGGAGGGTGGCACCGTCTACCAGCGTGGTGCTACACGGCTCCCGTCCGTGCCGGCGACCCGCGAGCAAAGGTGGTTGATTTTCCCTGATGGGGAGAGGTACGTACGTGCATTTAATATTTTTGTACCTTCTGCATTCACGTTTCTTCAAATAACTAATGCGTTGGCCTTGTCATGCTGCAGGGGTTGGGACCACCATCATAGTGTCCGCCGGCCCAACTCCGTCCTTGGAGTTCTTTGCCGGCAAAACTTCCCGGGGTTTGTCACGTTGCCTGGTGAGGGTCGGCTTCCAGAGCTTGGGTTGAGCTGGGAGCACTACGTGGCTGCCCCGGCCCCGCCGGATGTCATTATCGACGGTGTCGTGTGCGACACGAGGGCATACATGGTGATTAGGACGTTTTGGGTAATTTCTCCTTTACACATTTCAAAATCTTCAACTAGCTAGTTATTAATTGTACTAATCAATATTGTCTCATTTGATTGCAGACATTCTACAGGTGTGAGGAGGGATACGAGGAGGACGCGGCAAATGTTATCCAGAACGTCTGCAAGCGCCTACTCCAGAACTTACGGCACGAGGCTCGGGTGCAGGCTGTTCGAGACTACTACGCCTTGCGTGGTATCAAGAAGACCAAGCCGGCGTGCCGCGATAAGTTCCTGAGTAAGGAGCAGTACATGAAGGTAATTCTTAAGGCCTTCTACTTAAGTTCCTTCATTTAGTAATTCTTAGCCGTAGCGCTCAAGTTTCTATTTGCTAACTTAGGCGCCTCCGAGATGGTGTGCGGATCGGATGGATTGTTGGGAGGTGTTGGTCGATGAGTGGTGCTCAAAAGAATGGCTAGCCCTCCACAACGAGGCCAAGGACAAACGTGCCCAAATGGAAGGTGTGCCACACCATCAAGGCAGCTCCAACTTATATCAGTTCGGGCGCAACTGGGTATGTGGTTTGCTTCATGATTCATGCAATTCATTCATCATGCTAGCTTGAGCCCTTTAATTACTAATTTTCATTGTTTCTCTCTTTCAGGCACGCTAGAATAAGGCGGATAAGGTGCCAGAGGTGTACGACCTGTATGCCATGGCCCACACTGGCTCTTTCAAGAAAGTCAAGGCTTTCTCTCAGTCTGACCTCGATGATGCAAACAACTTCACCAACATCTCCTCCCACAACAAGCTCGTGAGATATAGAGATGAGGGGAAGGCGAGGAAAGGGGAGGACTTTAACCCGAGCCAGGGTCCCATTGATCCAGAGCTGGTGATGATATCTGGTGGCGGGAGGTCCCATGGCTCCATAGCCATTGGAGATGGACTTATCCATTGTCCTAGCACTCTCCCGGAGATCAAGGCGCGCCAGTCGAGCTCCGCTCCTGAGATAAGGCCTCGTGAACGGCCAGTGCAACTCGCCATCAAGGTTAGTGATACGTACTCAGTTATCTTTCTCCATTACATTGTGTGCGCTTCCATCAATGATTACAAATGGTCATGTGAGTGGTGTTGCAGGCTGCTATACAGACTGAGAGAGATAGAATGGAGAAACTTCTGGCGGAGGCGGCGGAGAGGCAGCGGGAGATGGAGGAGAGGACGAGAAAGATGATGGAGGAGGAGAGGGCACGGAATGACATGCAGGCAAGGGCCATGTACGAGCTCCTTGTGGTAAGTTTCTTCTGCAGATTACTTGCTAGTCTTAACATTTGAGTCTCATTACTAACTAGTATGACTCTGTTGTGAAAACCAAATGTGCAGTCTGTGTGCGAGAAGTCCGGTCAGCCCGCTCCGTCGATGCCAGTGATTGCTCCTGGGAGCACGGTGAGTTTAATTTGAATGGACATTACTTGCTAGTCTTAACATTTGAGTGTCATAATGCTAATGAGACATTGGAAATTATCTTTGGTGCAGCTTAACTCCAGAAACGCATAGCACGATCCTTCTCCAGGTAGCGGCACTAGCCACCCCGCTCCTACACCTCCCTGATCACGGTAAGTTTCTCTAGTGTTTTGCTTAACAAATGCATAAAGACCTAGACTTAGCTTTATTTCCTCCAATATGCTTACCATAATGACCTAGAGTTAGCTTCTTTTCCTCCAAAATGACTTAATAAGCTTACTGACCTCATAAACCATCCATTTTACCTAAGTTAGCTCTAAAACAATATGTACTTAGCTAACTTATGTCAAAAATTGCATAATTAGCTCATAAACGACCCATTTCACCTAGGTTAACTCATAAACGACCCATTTCACCTAGGTTAACTCATAAACGACCCATTTCACCTAGGATAGCTCATAAACGACCCATTTCACCTAGGTTAGCTCATAAACGACCTATTTCACCTAGGTTAGCTCATAAACGACCCATTTCACCTAGGTTAGCTCATAAACGATCCATTTCACCTAGGTTAGCTCATAAACGATCCATTTCACCTAACTTAGCTCATAAACGATCCATTTCACCTAAGATAGCTCATAAACGATCCATTTCACCTAGGTTAGCTAATAAATGGCATATACTTCTTCTTCTAGTCTTCTTCTTCTTCTATTCTTTTTCTTCTAGTCTAATTCTTCTTCTAGTCTTCTTTTTCTAACTTTCTTATTTGTCATTTTGCAGGTTTCGTTCGCTTCACGGAAGCCAGCTTTCTATGATGGATTGCTTGTTTTTTCCTTTGATGCACTTCTTGTATTCTGCTCGCTTGCTATGATGAAACTAGATTGCTATGATGAAACTTTGCATATTGTAATATGTATGGATCGATGGAACTATGTGCAACCTACTATGTATGTATGGATATATATGTGCTGGATATTTATTATGTTGGATATATATGTGCTGGCTCCTGTGATATATTTGCTGTGATATATTTCCTGTGATAATTGTTGGATATAAGAAAAACAGAATAAAAAGAGGCAGTGCAGGCTCTTTGCCGTCCGCCGCGGACGGCAAAGACACCTTTGCCATCGGTGGCAGACGGCAAAGGGGGCACGTGGCGCCCACCTGTGCTTCCTGAGAGATGGGCCATTTGGCAAATTTGCCTACCGTGGCGGACGACAAAGCTAAGCTGATGGCAAAGACTTAGCCTTTGCCGTCCGTCGTGGCAGACGGCAAAAAACAGCAGGCGCTGACGCATTGCTGACATCAACTGGCGGATGGCAAAGAGGTGCTCAAATTTGTCGTCCGCTGGCGGACGGCAAAGGCCGCCGTTAGCCGCCTAACGGACTAACGCTGGCGGACGTCCAGTATTTTTGCCGTCCCTCCTCTTTGCCGTCCGCCGCTGTAGGCAAAGGACTCTTTGCCGTCCGCCATAAAAAGCAGACGGCAAAGGACCTATTTACCGTAGCCTACTTTGCCGGAGCCTTTTGCCGTCCGCGGCTGACGGCAAAGGCCTTTGCCGTCCGCCGTTCGAGCCTTTGCCGTCCGCCGTGGCAGACGGCAAAATAGCTGTTTCCTGTAGTGTATGCCTCTACTTGACTAGATTGTTTATCAAAGATGGTTATGTTTCCTAGCCATAAACATATGTGTTGTCATTTGATGAACCAGATCACATCATTAGAGAATGATGTGATGGACAAGACCCATCCGTTAGCTTAGCACTATGATCGTCTAGTTTGTTGCTATTGCTTTCATCATGACTTATACATGTTCCTCTGACTATGAGATTATGCAACTCCCGAATACTGGAGGAGCACTTAGTGTGCTATCAAACGTCACAACGTAATAGGGTGTTTATAATGATGCTCTACAGGCGTCTCCGATGGTGTTTGTTGAGTTGGCATAGATCGAGATTAGGATTTGTCACTCCGATTGTCGGAGAGGTATCTCTGGGCTCTCTCGGTAATGCTCATCACTATAAGCCTCGCAAGCAATGTGACTAATGAGTTAGTTGCGGGATGATGCATTGCGGAACGAGTAAAGAGACTTTCCGGTAACGAGATTGAACTAGGTATGGTGATACCGACGATCGAATCTCGGGCAAGTAACATACCGATGACAAAGGGAACAACGTATGTTGTTATGCGGTTTGACCGATAAAGATCTTCATAGAATATGTAGGAACCAATATGAGCATCCAGGTTCCGCTATTGGTTATTGACCGGAGATGTGTCTCGGTCATGTCTACATAGTTCTCGAACCCGTAGGCACTACAAAAAAAGACACATCCGTGACATTTTGGGCCGAACGAATTTTTTTCTGTCATACTTATGACACTTCTATGACGATAATTGTGACAAAACCCGTTACCATCATAGATGTGGTGGGCTCCTACTTCTATGACAAAAAATCATGACAGAAAATGGGCTTTTCGTCCTGGGCGGGCCGGAGACGCAGCTGGATGACATTCTTTGGGTGTCCATGATGGAGAAAACCGTGGTAGAAGCGAGGGCGAGGAAAATATCGGGGGAGTTCCCGGTTACGGTGGGTGGTCGGGAGCCGAGCGATGCACGTTTCTCTCGTATGTACGCATGTGTGTGCGAGGCGTTGCGCTCTAACTGAACCCGAGCGAGGCGTTGGGATCTAACCGAACCCGAGCGATTGCACTGTAGGCTACCCGTTACTGAACCCGAGCGATCGATCGATGCCTTGCTGTCAACTGAACCCGAGTGATTCCTTCGCTACTGTTGCTAACTGAAGCCGATCAAACACTGCTGCCTCCTTCCCTGGATGAACAGTGAGCGTTGTTGAGGGGGTTTGGATGAACAGTTCCCGGTGGGGGGTTGGATGAACAGGACCCCGTGGTAGTAGTGGCCGTTTCCGCTAGATGAACAGTACCCCGATCGATCGAGCCGGTGGATGAATAGGACCCTGTGGAGGTCTGGATGAACAGGACCCCGTGGAGGGCTGGTTGAACAGTAGCCGGTGGACGGACTGGTTGAACAATAGCCGGTGGAGGGCTGGATGAACTGTAGCCCGTGGAGGGGTGGTTGAAGAGGATCCCGTGGAGACGGCTGGCTGAACAGTAGCCGGTGGAGGAGCGGTGGAGGCTGGATGAACAGGAGCCCGTGGATGAATAGTCACGGGTGGAGGCTGGAGGAGGTCGACGATGGATGAACAGGAGCCCGTGGAGGCAGTCGACGGTGGATGAACAGTTTCCCGTGGAGTCTCATTTTGCGGTATGCCACACCCCTCCCGATGAACAGGACCCCCTGTTTCGACCGTAGTGCTCCAACACAAATCCGTTTCCTATGCTTTGCGGTACGCCACACCCATCCCGATCAACAGGACCCCATTTCGACCGTAGGAGGTCCTTTCCTCCGTTTTGCGGTACGCCAGGCCCCTCCCGATGAACAGGATCCCATTTCCATCGTGGCCGGTCGAACACAAGACCGTTTCTTCCGTTCTACGGTACGCCATGCCTCGTTTCCATCGGCTATTCCATCCAAGCCGGTTGGCTCCCGATGAACATGACGACGCATTCCGTTTTGACCCAGGCGGTTGCCTCCCCATGGACATGACGACGACGCAGCTTCTCTGTTCCGACCCAGCCATGTACACAAGCCCTGGCCATACGTATGCGCGAGTAGGCATTCGAGACCCCGCCCATATGTACGTACGTGGCCGTATTTTATTTCTTGCACCCTGGCCACTCTACCTACGTGTACATGCTACGTGTGCACCTCTACTACGACACATGCGCACCTCTATTACAACACGTGCCCTTCCTTACACGGCCACGGTTCATCGCTGCAGCCTGCAGATAGACCGATCATATGTATGTACACGTTCGCGGCCAGAATGACAACGCTACGAACGCTTCGACCGGGTGGGTCCCAACTGTCAGGCAGTTCCTTGCGTGCGAAGATGTGGCTGGTGGGCTGGTTGAACAGGACCCCGTGGAGGGCTGGTTGAATAGTAGCCTGTGGAGGGCTGGTTCAACAGGACACCGTGGAGAGGGCTGGTTGAACAGTAGCCGGTGGAGGAGCGCACGGTGGAGGCTAGATGAACAGGAGCCCGTGGATGAATAGTCGCATGTGGAGGCTGGAGGAGGTCGACGGTGGATGAACAGTAGCCCGTGGAGGCTGGAGGAGGTCGATGGTGGAGATGAACAATATCCCGTGGAGTCCTGTTTTGCGGTACGCCACACTCCTCTCGATGAACAGGACCCCCGTTTCGACCGTAGCGCTCCAACACAAGTCAGTTTACTCTGTTTTGCGGTATGCCACACCCCTCCCGATCAACAGGACCCCGTTTCGATCGTAGGAGGTCCAACAGAAGTCCGTTCTCTCTGTTTTGCGGTACGCCAGACCCCTCCCGATGAACAGGATCCCATTTCGACCGTGGCCGGTCGTACACAAGGCCGTTTCCTCTGTTCTGCGGCATGCCAGGCCTTGTTTCCATCAGATGTTTCTTCCAAGCCGGTTGGCTCCCGATGAACACGACGACGTATTCCGTTCTGACCCAGCCGGTTGCCTCCCCATGAACACGATGACTGCGTAGCTTCTCCGTTCCGACCCAGCCATGTACACGAGCCCTGGCCGTACGTATGCGCGAGTAGGCATTCGAGACCTCGCCCGTATGTACGTACGTGGCCATATTTTCTTTCTTTCACCCTGGCCCCTCTACGTACGTGTACATGCTACGTGCGCACCTCTACTATGACACATGCGCGCCTCTACTACGACACGTGCCCTTCCTAACACGACCACGGTTCATCGCTGCAACCTGCAGACAGACCGATCGTATGTACGTACACGTTCGTGACCAGAATGACAACGCTACGTACGCTTCGACCAGGTGGGTCCCAACTGTCAGGCACTTCCTTCCGTGCGAAGATGTAGCTGGTGGGTCCCAGCAGTCAGGGGGCGAATATTTTTTTGCCCGTAATATGGACGCACTTCCTTGCGTGCGAAGATACAGCTGGTGGGTCCCAGCAGTCAGGGAGGAAACATTTTTAATTCATGAAATATGGTGGCCCGTCCGGTGGGTCCCTGCTGTCAGGTGGAGGAATAATTATTTTGCGCGCAAGAAGGAGGCACTTTCTTGCTGCGGCCGTGGACCCAGCTGTCAGCCTCTCAACGTACAATACTCTTCCAATGGAAGTCGTTCGTTGACCACATTGACCACGCAGCGCCGAGAGCACCAAGGCGGTGGACGACGGCGAGGCCTAGGAAGGGAACGACATGGAGCTGGCTGGGGAAGACACGGCAGTGGATGCCCACGTGGAGAGGAGTACAAGGGTTCACTGGTTCTGCTACGGTGTGAGGCTGTCGTCGCCGCAGGGCCTGGCCAGCAGTGGGAGTAGTAGGGGGCGGTGAGGCCTCCGTGGCAGCACAGCCGGCCACGGGAGGCAAGAGCACGCGGTGGTTTGGACAGCTGGAGCAAGAAAATCAGAGGTTCAAGAAGCACGACGACCGTTGGATGTTAACAATCCAGCGGTCACTGGTGATAGAATCGTTTGTTGACTAAGTTGACAAAGCCATCCGTATGCGTCAACTTAGTAGGCCCACAAGTCAGCCTCCCACTATGGTGGGTCCCAGCTAGCAGGGGGAGTATTCATTTTTTTGTGCGTAATAAGGAGGCACTTCCTTGCGTCTGAAGATATAGCTGGTGGGTCCGAGCTGTTAGCGGGAGTATTCATTCTTTTTGGCGTAATAAGGAGGTACTTGCTTGCATGCGGCCATGGACCATGTGGGTCCCAACTGTTAGCCTCTCCATGTACGTCCCTCTTTCGATGTTGTCGTTTGTTGACAACGTTGACCACGCCGTGCCGAGAACACCAGCGCGATGGACGACGGCGAGACCCAGGAAGGGAATGACCCAGAGGCGGTGAAGCCACAGCAATGGAGGGATGTGGGTGAGTAGAGGGATGGCCTGGCCAGCGGTGGGAGTAGTAGGGGGCGGTGAGGCCTGCGCGGCAGCACAGCTGGCCACGGGAGGCGGGAGCAGGCGGTCCCGCCGGCGCTGGATTTGGCGGCTGGAGCAAGAAGATCAGAGATTGAAGAAACACGATGGCCGTTGGATTTACATCCAATGGTTACGTTTGCTAGAATCGTTTGTTGTCGTATATAATAAGTAAAAAATTTTTTGCATACCCGTCAACTTAATAGGCCCACAAGTTAGACCATTCCCTATTTTTTTAATAATTTATATATAGCTCATTGCAACTTCTTAGGCAATTTATTGCAGTCCGTTTTTTGTTGGCCAGGGCCAGGGTTAAAAATTTAAACGAAATTTCGCATATTTCTGTGGGTTCCAAACTATTTTTAATACCGAAATGTCGAGCCAGATTTAAAGTACTTTGAATATATATTTGAATTAGGTTAAAGCCCAGTGAAATTGGAATCTGAAAATGTGAAAAAATTCAGAAATTATAAAGTAATTGCCAATTTGTCATCTATTTTTTATATTTACAGCCCATTTCATATTACTTTCAAGATTTGTAGGCGTCTTGAAAGAGTTGCAGCCCATCAAGGCATAGAAAATAAGTAGGCCTGGATTTGGTATTCTTCAGAAAAAATAAACTGGGCTCATTTTCACAAACAAAAAATAGCTGGGCTCGTCATGTGGTGAACATAAAATATAAGCCTGGGCTAGACGGGCCACAACCCAGTTGAAACCCTGCTCCGTCACAACAATAACAAAAAAAATACTACTCGTGTAGCTACGTCCCAGGTGTCAGCCGATCTTGTGCTGTTCTCTTGTCTATTGACTATATACGCTGACAATGTCGTGGGTCCCAGATGTCAGGAAACCACTAGCAGGAAGCATTTTCTTTTTCCATATGCTGCCAATGGAGTACATATATATATATAACAAAAAAATGAGGAACTTCCTTGCGTCCGGCCATGGACATGGTGGGCCCCTACTGTCATCCTCTCCACGTACAGTCCTTAGCCGATTCCTCTTGTTTGTTGACCATGTTGACAACGCGAGAGGGCGGTGCCGCATCAAGCGCAGCAAAGCGCGTGGAGGACGACGGCGAGGCCTCGGAGGTCGGAGTTAATTATTTAGGAGACGGTGGGGGCGGTGATGAGTGCGCCAAGGCACAGCCAGCCGTGGGAGGCGGAAGCAGGCGGCCCCGCCGGCGCTGGTTTGGTTTTGGTGGCTGGAGGAAGACATGACTTAAGAAACACGACAGACTGTAAAAGCAGCAGGAGTACTTAACAACCTTAACTGAAACCAGCTGGGGCACTTAAAAACCATAGCTGAAAGCAGTATGAGTACTTATACAGGTTCAACCGTACAAAGCACGCCTCGAACAGTGCTACGTTGCCTACAGTTAAACAAAGGGCGAGGCCGCCAAGCCCAGGACAAGGCCCAGGCACCAGCCCACGCATCCACAACCTTCTAAAAGCGGCTTCATCTCGCAATGTGGTCAATAAATAGGATGTTCGCTTTAGAGCCATGGAAAAGAAGGAACATAATCTTCTGTCCTATTCTCCAAGATGGACGGGCCTTCATTATTTGAGACCACCCATGAATAAGTATCTTTTCACCTCCAAGGGGAATGGAATAGGTCGACATAAACATCATGTTGTGACCAAGCGCAAGTCTGACCGGACCATGGTCAGGCATCTGTATAGGAACAATAGACCTGGGCAGTTCATGTTTCAAGAAGATCACAGCTGTAAAATTGTGCATAAGCAAGAGTTTATGAACAACATATATAACTGAAAACAACTCGTCCATAAGTTTCTCAACACAGTTGGACCTGTTCAACGAGTGCACCAGTGGCACACATATCCCACGTGGCCTTCCGCCATTGAAATGCCCCACAAGGACCTCAAGACAATCAATAAAGTGTAGGAACTTCTGGATGTCGTCCAAGTCAACTTCAGTGCCATGAGTAACAGCCGAGTTCTTATAGAATAAAAAACGAGTAGCCTGCTTAACTCTGAAAAAACCTACACATGCCACCATTCATAAGAAAATATTAGTTAGAAGTAGCATCTTCGTGAGAGATTCGTTGCTACTTCTAAAGTTAAATTGTGATTAGTTAGACAGAATAGGTGGATGTAATCGAGGCAAGAAGCAAGAACCAGATACAAAACTAACATGGATGAACAATTGGAACGACGTCGGGGTGGAAGATCGCAGTGAAGATGAGACCAGGTTCTGCTATTTTCATCAACATTCTTGTGCCAACTTTCAGTCCGTAACACTTGAGAAAGTTTATCCAAGTTCGTCCATAAAAAAACAGCGATCTTCTTGGTTCATGAACCCAACTCGAAACTTATATCCATGGCATTTCTTCAATGTGACCATTAAACTGGTGTATTCAGTTATGGCAAGGCCGAGCATCTTGAGTACATGTGTTCTGGCAGAGCAAGGAATGCACTGCAGGAAAAAAAAAGATGAGAACACAATGTATTCCCTATATCCAAATATAGAAATAATTTCCTCCTTCACGTCAGTGTTGACCATGGTACTAGTACCTTTTATCCAAATATAGCAATCCAAATTTCCAAATAAGTCGACAACATGTTCAAAAAACCCCACCCTCCCGGATAGAAAAGAGGATTCTAGGAACATACTGTGCGCTTTTTAAAATCCTGTGTTAAGATGAGAAGGAACAAGTGTGGCGTCTCGCCGAGGGCGGAGAAACCTGCAGGGTCCTCGCACTTTGGGCACTGCAAATGAAACACGCTAGATTCAGTAGGAAGAAAAATGCATCAACGGCGGCGGCTGCCATCCTAGGAGTACCCGCGACCAAGGGACTTGGATTTATCGGGGATGGATGAAGAATTCGTACCAGGTTCTCCATGAGAAAACCCTATGCAATCGCCGAGCGGGGGTTTTCTCTGAACAAGTAGACGAGGGAGAAGGGGATTCTGGCCCAATGAAATATTGCCGCTTCGTCCATCCAGCATACTGCTAAAGCTGGAAAGTGGTTTTTTTTGTGATTTGATGGCTCATTGGGCATTACTGCGGTGCTACGACCGGGGTGAGTCTACCGTGTAGTTGTGCACTCTAATTTGGTGCATATGGCACGTGGACCCCGTTGCCGGATGCCCCACATATCAGCGAAAGGAAGTAGAAAGATAGGAGTAACTAGTTACACACAAATATATTTTTGACAGAGAGATACTCCCTCTGTAAAGAAATATAAAGATCTTTTATATCACAACTTTATACATAAGAAAAATCAAGGGGAATATATATAACATATATAATTATTAAAACAGAGTTTTTTAACACGGTATAGACGAGTTGGTGATGATGGTGTGCCTGCCATCCTGCAATACAGGCCGTTCGATTTATATCTGACGGATAGGAAGGAAACTATGGCAATTTTGCAAAAAGGTACCCACACACCTCTCCACACTACAAAAAAAGACACATCCGTGACATTTTGGGCCGAACGAATTTTTTTTCTGTCATACTTATGACACTTCTATGATGATAATTGTGACAAAACCCGGTATCATCATAGATGTTGTGGGGTCCTACTTCTATGACAAAAAATCATGACAGAAAATGGGCTTTTCGTCCTGGGCAGGCCGGAGACGCAACTGCATGACATTCTTTGGGCCATCCATGATGGAAAAAACCGTGGTAGAAGCGAGGGCGAGGAAAATATTGGGGAGTTCCCGGTTACGGTGGGTGGTCGGGGCCCGAGCGATGCGCGTTTCTCTCGTACGTACGCGTGTGTGTGTGGCATTGGGCTCTAACTGAACTCGAGCGAGGCGTTGGGCTTTAACTGAACCTGAGCGATTGCACTGCAGGCTAGGCGTTACTGAACCCGAGCGATCGATCGATCCGTTGTTGTTAACTGAACCCGAGTGATTCCTTCGCTACTGCTGCTAACTGAAGCCGGTCGATGCTGCCTCTGGATGAACAGTGAGCGTTGTTGGGGGGTTTGGATGAACATTTCCCGGTGGGGGGTTGGATGAACAGGACCCTGTGGTGTTGCCCCTGGATGAACAGGACCCCGATAGATCGAGCCGGTTGGGGGTGGATGAATAGGACCCCACGGAGGGGTGGATGAACAGGACCCCGTGGAGGGCTGGATGAACAGGACCCTGTGGAGGGCTGGTTGAACAGGACCCGGTGGAGGGCTGGTTGAATAGTAGCCCGTGGAGGGGTGGTTGAACAGGACCCCGTGGAGAGGGCTGGTTGAACAGTAGCCGGTGGAGGAGCGCGCGGTGGAGGCTAGATGAACAGGAGCCCGTGGATGAACTGTCGCATGTGGAGGCTGGAGGAGGTCGACGGTGGATGAACAGTAGCCCGTGGAGGCTGGAGGAGGTCGACGGTGGAGATGAATAGTATCCAATGGAGTCCCGTTCTGCGGTACGCCACACTCCTCCCGATGAACAGGACCCCCGTTTCGACCGTAGCGCTCCAACACAAGTTCCTTTACTCTGTTTTGCGGTACGCCACACCCCTCCCTGTCAACAAGACCCTGTTTCGACCGTAGGAGGTCCAACAGAAGCCCGTTTCGTCCGTTGTGCAGTACGCCAGACCCCTCCCGATGAACAGGATCCCGTTTCGACCGTGGTCGGTCGAACACAAGGCCGTTTCCTCTGTTCTGCAGTACGCCAGGCCTCGTTTCCATCGGTTGTTCCATCCAAGCCGGTTGGCTCCTGATGAACAGCACGCATTCCGTTGCCTCCCGATGAACACAACGCATTCCGTTGCCTCCGCACGAACACGACGACGACACAGTTTCTCCGTTCCGACCCAGCCATGTACACGAGCCCTGGCCGTACGTGTGCGTGAGTAGGCATTCGAGATCCCGCCCGTATCTACGTACGTGGCCGTATTTTCTTTCTTGCAGCCTGGCTGCTGTACGTACGTGTAGATTCTATGTGCGCGCCTCTACTACGACACGTGTGCGCCTCTACTACGACACGTGCCCTTCCTTGCACGGCTACGGTTCATCGCTGCATCCTGCAGACAGACCGATCGACCAGTATGTACGTACACGTTCGCGACCAGAATTACAACGCTACGTACGATTCGACCAGGTGGGTCCCGACTGTCAGGCACTTCCTTGCGTGCGAAGATGTAGCTGGTGGGTCCCAACATTCAGGGGGCGAATCAATTTTTTTTGCCCGTAATATGAACGCACTTCCTTGCGTGCGAAGATGTAGCTAGTGGGTCCCAGCAGTCAGGGGGAAACGTTTTTTTCGTGAAATACGGTGGCTCGTTCGGTGGGTCCCTGCTGTCAGGTGGAGGAATCATTATTTTCCGCGTAATAAGGAGGCACTTCCTTGCTGCGGCCGTGGACCAAGCTGTTAGCCTCTCCACGTACATTACTCTTCCGATGGAAGTCGTTCCTTGACCACACCGTGCCGAGAGCACCAGGGCGGTGGACGATGGCGAGGCCTAGGAAGGGGACGACGTGGAGCCGGGGAAGACGCGGTAGTGGAAGCCCACGCGGAGAGGATTATGAGGGTTCACTGGTTCGGCTACGGTGTGAGGCTGCCGTCGCCGCAGAATAACAGGGGGTGTGGGTGAGTAGAGGCGGATGGCCTGGCCAGCGGTGGGAGTAGTAGGGGGCGGTGAGGCCTCCGCGGCATCACAGCCGGCCACGGGAGGCAGGAGCACGCGACACGACCGGCACTGGTTTGGGCGGCTGGAGCAAGAAGACCAGATGTTGAAGAAGCACTACAGTCGTTGGATGGACATCGTACGGTCACTGGAGCTAGAACCATTCATATTGACTAAGTTGACAAAGCCCTCCATCCCCATCAACTTAGTAGGCCCACAAGTCAGCCTCCCAATCAGGGGGGTATTCATTTTTTTGTGCGTAATAAGGAGGCACTTCCTTGTGTGCGAAGATATAGCTGGTGGGTCCGAGCTGTCAGCGGGGGGAACTTTTTTTCGTGAAATACAGAGGCCCTTCCGGTGGGTCCCAGATGTCAGGTGGAGGAATCATTATTTTGCGCGTAATAAGGAGGCATTTCCTTGTGTGCGGCCGTGGACCCAGCTGTCAGCCTCTCCACGTACAGTCCACTTCCGATGGATGTCGTTCGTTGACCACGTTGACCACGCCATGCCGAGAGCACCAGGGCGGTGGACAACCGCGAGGCCTACGAAGGGAACGACACGGAGCCGGGGAAGACACAACAGTGGCTGCCGATGCGGTGGGGAGTACGAGGGTTGACCGGTTCGGCTGCCGTCGCCGGAGAATAACAGCAGGTGTGGGTGAGTAGAGGGATGGCTAGGCCAGCGATGGGAGTACGGTGGGGCGGTGAGGCCTGCGTGGCAGCACAGCCGGCCGCGGGAGGAGGGAGCAGGCAGTCCCGCCGGCGCTTGTTTGAGCGGTTGGAGTAGGAAGAGCAGAGATTGAAGAAGCACGACGGCCATTGGATGGACATCCAACAGTCACTGCTTGTGCGTCAAACTTTTTTTAGGAAAGCCTCAAATCTGTGGGAAATAGCATACATCCCATCTGCCATTATTTATAATAATTTACTGCCCATTTGCTAATTCTTAAGGTTTTTCTGGAGCCCATATTCTTTTGCTTAGCATTACAGCCCATATTGTGGCCAGGTTAAAAAATTATACGAAATTTTGCATATTTTGGTGCGGTCCGAACTGTTTTTAATCCCGAAATTTCGAGTCACATTCAAACTGATTTTGAAAATAAATGTATATCAATATAAAAATCTAACAAAATGTCCACGCATAAAAATCAATGCAATTTAAAATCTCGAAATATAAAAAGAAATTTGAAACTAATTGCCAGTTTGATGTGTTTTAAAAATGTACAACCCATTTCTCATTACTGATAGGCCATTTTCTCGACCAGCCGAATGAAGGTCTCCTCGTCTTGAAAGTTTGCAGCCCAGCAGGCCTGACAAAGCGACTTACTTGACAAATCACAAAAAAAACTGGGCTAGCCATTTTCAGAAAGAACAAAAAAACTACTGGTCTGGTCTGTGGTAAACATAAAAGAAAAGGCTATCTAGACATGCCAGAGTGCCCCGCACAGCCCAGTTGACACCCTGCTTCCGTCTCAAAAACAAATTAGATAAATGCCACTCCAATTATGGCGATTCATAAAAATGCCACTGCAATTTTCAAACTTTGAAAAATGCCACTGCAATTTTTGCAAACTTTGAAAAACGCCACTGCAATTTGCAAACTTTGAAAAACGCCACTCCAGACTTCGAAAAATGCCACTGGAAATGGCATGAAATGGCATTTTTCAAAGTTTGGAAATTGCAGTGGCATTTCTCGGAATCACCAGATCTGGAGTGGCATTTATCAAATTAACCCAAAACAAAAATAACTGGGTGAGCTGCTGGGTCCCTGGTGTCAGCCGCTCGTTGTGCAATTCTCTCGTTTATTGACTACGTTGACAATGGCATGGGACCCAGATGTCGGAAATCCATTAGGAGGAGCCATTTTTTTATTGGCTTGAAATAAGGACGCACTTGCTTGCGTACTGCCATGACTTTGGTGGGTCCCTGCTGTCATCCTCTCAATGTACAATCATCTCCTGATTGTGTACGCGTCAACCTGGTAGGCCCACAAGTCAACCTCTAAACCCGTGGCGGACAAATACAACCCATTAAAAAAAATAACAGCCCATTCTATATGTTCAAACGGAAAGTTCAACATTCAGAGCAAAGTAACAGGTCTGGTCCAGATATAGAGTACTGAACTGCCACTTTGACAACCATCATAGCCAAGTTAACTATCTACTCCCACTAATACTCTAGTAGTGTACAAGTACTAACTTACTCTTAGCTAACTAGACGATGTTGGCCGCCATTCGCGGTACATGCTAAATGCCGGCACCGACGTCCTCCTCCTCACCTCGGACTTGCCGGAGGTGTGATAGGGCACGTTGCTCATGCGCGTTGGCCCGTTCCATGCCGGCATGGTCCACTGAAGCTTCGGCTTCTAAGCGGGAAACCCACTTGACGAGCTGGTAGTTAAATTCGGCGTCGCGCACGCGTGCGTGCCCGACAACCTCTAGGGCTATTTGCTGGGCGCCGGCCTCCATGTAGTCGGCCCAATCGCGGGTGCTCTGCTTGCGACTCAAAGCGGCGGTGCGCTGCTGCTCCAGGCCTCGCCGGCGGCGCAAATCGGTGATACGCTGCTCCTCCGCCAGGCGGGCGCGCTCCAACAAGTCCTCGACCTTCGCATTGCCATCTAAAGACCGATAGAATGCCTCCTCCCTCTGTCTTCCTTCCGGTGAAAAACTGAACACTAGTTCCGGCGGTGACCGCCTCCGGCGTCGCCTATTGTGGACGAGCGGGGGCATGGCGGACGTGGCGGGAGCGAGGATAAGTGGCGAGCGACGTTGGGCCAGTGGGGGCTTATGAGGATAGGGCGAGTTGGGTGATGGTGCTGTCGGTGTCAAAACCGGCAGATCTTAGGTAGGGGGTCCCGAACTGTGCGTCTAGGATCGATGGTAACAGGAGACGGGGGACATGATGTTTACCCAGGTTCGGGCCTCTCCATGGAGGTAATACCCTACTTCCTGCTTGATTGATCTTGATGAATATGAGTGTTACAAGAGTTGATCTACCACGAGATCGTAATGGCTAAACCCTAGAAGTCTAGCCTATATGACTATGGTAATGTGTATGTCCTTTCCGGACTAACCCCTCCGGTTTATATAGACACCGGGGGGATCTAGGGTTTACATAGAGTTGGTTACATAAGAAGGAATCTTCATAATCGGTCGCCAAGCTTGCCTTCCACGCCAAGTAGAGTCCAATCCGGACACGGGTACAGTCTTCGGCCTTCATGTCTTCACAACCCATCAGTCCGGCCCAATGGATAACAGGCCAGACGCCCGAGGACCCCTTAGTCCAGGACTCCCTCAGTAGCCCCTGAACCTGGCTTCAATGACGAGGAGTCCTGCGCGCAGATTGTCTTCGGCATTGCAAGGCGGGTTCCCCTTTTTTCCGTACTCCAAGATAGTCTTCGGATGCGATAATTGTATCCGGACCTGTTACACACACCATACAATACCACAGAGAGAATATATTTTTACACGAGTTCCATCCACTAACAACTTTTCGTAGCACGATAGCACGTTCGACCGGTCATAATTCCAAATCATTTTTGTGTTCGACGCCCCACGTCCCGAGACGTAGTTGCCATTGGCACGTCTTGTCAAAGCAGAGATCGTGTCCCCTTATTGCGGGATCCTCATCAATGCAGGCATGGGTAACCCAACCGTGCCGTTTACACAGCCCTTGGGAATAGGCGGATCTTAAGGCGGGCGAGGAGGCGTTTAATATTTGCTGCCTCTATAAGGGGATAAGGATTCCCTCTTCCTCTCTCATGCCTTCTCTCTGTCTCCGCCTTTCCAATCTCGTGCTCCAGCGCCCAAGTTCTTGTCTCCTTTCCACTCAAGCAACCATGTCTGGATCCGGAGGTCAGGGCAAGTGGATGGTCTCCGCCATCAAGGAGGAGGACATTACTGACCTTACGGCGGCCGAATATTTGGCGAAGGTGATCGCCCACCGTCTGCCGGCCGAGGGACAAGTCGTACCCACGCCGAAGCCCACCGAGAGGGTAGTATTCATCCCCCATTTCTTCCGCGGGCTAGGGTTTCCACTCCACCCTTTCGTCCGCGGGCTGATGTATTATTACGGGATAGATTTCCATGACCTGTCCCCGAATTCCTTCCTCAACATCTCGGCGTTTATCATCGTGTGTGAGGCCTTCCTCCATATCCAACCCCACTACAGGCTGTGGCTCAAAGTCTTGAAAGTGAAGCCAAAGGTGGTGGACGGCCAGCACGCGGAGTGCCGAGGACCCATGGTGAGCAAACTGCCCAACATCTCCTGGCCGAAAGGTACTTTTGTGGAGACAGTAATGGAGTGGCAGAGACAATGGTTCTACATCACAGAATCCCGCGGCACTACCTGGGCCGCGGCTGCCGAATTCCGCTCCGGTGCTCCCATGCGACTCACCTCCTGGGTCGAGAAGAGTCCGGACTGGTGTTCGTCCGATGAGCTGGTAGCGTTGCAGATGCGCATCCAGAGCATGATAGCCAAGGACGTCAAGCTCGTCGATGTGATCCAGGTGATGCTAGTTCGCCGGATTCTTCCATGCCAGTGCAGAAGTCGCCCTCTGTGGGATTTCAATCCAAAGAAGAATCAGACCCTGGTGAGGCTCTTCGAGACCACTCACGAAGATGCCTGGAAGTTGCTCTTTAAGGGCAATGAGAAACCGCTGGCCATGGATTCAGACTGTGGTCACGATTGTAAACACCCCGCCAGTGAGGTATGTTATTTTTGACGTATCTCTAACTTAATTGTTTCGAGGATGACGTCTGAGCGTTTATTATTGCTTTTTCAGGACTGGATGGAGAGGGCGAAGCGGATCCAGTGTCTGGCTCCGCTGCCTGAAGAACCGGTCATCCCGCGTCTAGCGAAGATGCTGGTGCCGGCGCCATATAAGGCGCCGGAGAAGAAGGCCAAGAAGAAGGCCAAGGGGGCCAAGAGTGGCCCTCGTCGCAAGGGCACTTCAGTCGTGACGTCCGAAGACGACGAAGTTCATTCCTCTGTCCCTGAGGACAACGATGAGGAAGAGGACGAGGAAGTGGAAAACAACCCTCCCCCTGGGGAGAGGAGGAAGAAGAGGGTGGCTTCGATGCATCTGGAAACGGAAACGCCCAAGAAGGGGAAGGGCGTCCCAGCGGTCAATACCGCATGGGACGTTGACAGTAGTCCGGAACAACGCCCCCGCACTAAGCCCCAGGCCGCATCGTAAGTGACATGGCTTGCTCATGCGCACCTCCGGCCCTTTCTCTTCCTTATTTTGCCATAGTTAACTGTAATATTGCAGTCCGACCCGCGACCTTATCCAGCGATCCTCATCCGGAGGTTCGTTGGCTTCGTCGGAGATGGCGAGCATGTCGCCACCGCCTGCTTATTCCCCTGGGGCCAGGCACGACACGGAGGTGTTTTCTCGGAGGATCGCTCCAAACCAGGGAGGTGCCCAGGACGCTGTCCGGGAGGCGCCACGAGGCGAGACCTCCACATCCGGACACATGGGGGAGCCGAGCCCCATGGAGACTGGCAAAGAGGGCCGCATCCAGTTCGGCCCCCAGCCGAATACGATTCCGGAGACTCATATGGCTCCGGTGTCAGGCGAGCAACCCCCTTTGAAGGAGGGGGGTGCGCCGCTTCCACCGGTGGCCCCTGTCCATCCAGCGGCACCAGATAACCTGATGGAGGCGCTACGAGGCGCCTCCGTCGTGGACGAGCACCATGTCCTTATGGGTGCGGTGATCGAAAAGGTTCAGTCCGCCAAGAGCGGACTGAATGAAGCCTGAACAACCTGTTGATAGGTTTTGAGGTAAGAAAGAGAAAAACCCTGTGTAGACAGTAGCCCCTGAGACACTGTCCGGTGTTCGGCGAGAAGAACCGGACAGAGGATCAATCCTTTGTTATAGGAGACTAACTTAATATGTATCTATAAGCAGGCGTCACTGTTGGCCGCAACCTCGCATGCTGCCGAAGTCTCTGAACTGAAGCAGAGGCTGGAGCGGACCGAGAACGAGCTCGGCGAGGTTAAAATTTGGCTCCAGGAGAAGCAAGGTGAATGACTGTCGGTGTCAAAACCGGCGGATCTCGGGTAGGGGGTCCCGAACTGTGCGTCTAAGGCGGATGGTAACAGGAGGCGGGGGACACAATGTTTACCCAGGTTCGGGCCCTCTTGATGGAGGTCATACCCTACTTCCTGCTTGATTGATCTTGATGATATGAGTATTACAAGATTTGATCTACCACGAGATCGTAGAGGCTAAACCCTAGAAGCTAGCCTATGATTATGATTGTTGCTGTCCTACGGACTAAACCCTCCGGTTTATATAGACACCGGAGGGAGCTAGGGTTAGACAGAGTCGGTTACAAGGGAGGAGATCTACATATCTGAATTGCCAAGCTTGCCTTCCACGTAAAGGAGAGTCCCACCCGGACACGGCACAAAGTCTTCAATCTAGTATCTCATAGTCCAACAGTCCGGCCAAAGGCTATAGTCCGGCTGTCCGAGGACCCCCTAATCCAGGACTCCCTCCGTAGCTCCTGAACCAGGCTGCAATGACGATGAGTCCAGCGCGCAGATTGTCTTCGGCATTGCAAGGCGGGTTCTTCCTCCAAATTCTGAGTACCAGTCAAGTAGTGTCCGGCTTCCCATAAATGTTGCACTCTTTGGCTTCTGCGCCCAATAATGGCTATCCTCCACGTGTCGAGCGAACGCGAGAAGTCGGGGAGTTTTTACACTTTCCACCCTAACCATGTGAATAAATCGTCTATTTAAAGAGACGGGGATTCCCAGATCCAGATCACAGCATCCTCCCTCTGCAAGTGTCCATCAGAGCGCATCTGGAAAGATCCATCCCATCATGGCCAGCCATTGCAGCTCCTCCTCTCGCTCCTGTAGCCCTAAGCCAGGCAATTGGAAGAAGTGTTCCGTCCCCCATAGCCAATTAGTAGAGCTACAGATCCAGGGGTTTCTCCCTCCAGCGTATATGGTCCCCGTTCGAGCCGGACTAGCCACTTACAACGGCGGGGAGCAAGCAGAGAACTTTCCCAACCCATCCATGGGGGAGCGGGTATGCCTTGTCCCTTACTTATTAAGGGGACTTGGATTTCCAATCCACCCGTTCCTCCGCGAGCTCCTGGAGTTCTACGGCCTCCAGCTGCATAACTTTACTCCCGCCTCCATATTACATATCGCTGGCTATGTTGCCCTTTGCGGGCTGTTTCTGGGCTGCGAAGCTCTTTCCGAGCTATGTAAGAGGCTATTTTGCCTCGTACCCCGTACACAGGATGGGTCAATATATCAAGTGGGCGGAACCGAGATATGGCACATCGCCGGGACCGGATACCTGTCCGGTACTCCGAAGAAGACATCCGAAGACTGGCCTTCGGAGTGGTTTTATATGGAGGACGTCCCCCTTCCGGACCCTGTTGGATGGGCCTTCCTGAGTTCGACAACGCCCCTTTGAAGAAACGCCGCAGCTGGCGCCCTCGGAGCCCCCAGGAGGAAGATAGCGGAGAAGTCCTTTACCTGATGGGCCGGATAAAAACGCTGGCCAAATCAAGATTGACAATAATCGAGGTTATGTCAATATGTGTAATGCGGGGGGTGCATCCACTTCAATATCGGGGACAACCCATGTGGCACTTCAATGGACAAGACGATGCCACCCGCTGCGGTCATAAGGGACCAGACTCCATCGCTGCTCTAGCGAAAATACTGTTCGATCTATATAAAGGAGATGAAGAGGAGTTCATCCGCATTAAGCCACGGGATGGATTCTCCATGTACAACCCCCCAAACTAGGTGAGATGCTACTTTTTACTCCGATCCTTCCCGCATTCTTTGTCATAAGTATTAACCTTGCTATTTCATAGCAGGAACTGCGAAAAGCAGTGAGGGATATCCACCGCCCGTCTCCACAACCAGAGGACCCTGACCGGGCCCTCGACCCCGGACTCGAAGAAGATCCGGACATATTTGTGGAGCTCATCGACAAGACGTTCTATCGATTGAGCCGCGATGGTGCCTTGGTGGCCATCATAGACGATTATCCTGGACTGCTCCCTGTATCGCGTGTAAGTAAAACCGGAGTCCCAACTTCCGAGAAGGATCCCTTTTTTCGCACTTCACCTACCGCACACATATGGTGTCTTACAGGGAAGGTCCTCGGGATGCCATGCCGAACCCGCAGTGACTCACCAACAAGGGGCACCGAAACCGGGTAGGCTTAAAAGGAAGGCGGTCAGGACTGAGACGCCGCCGCAGAGGTATGAAAAAGAACCCCGCTCCATGGTTGTCGTCTTTTAAAATATAATAACGTCCATGGTTCCCGGCAGAAAAAACGCTCGCCGGACCATATCCGGAGAGCCTGCCGGCCACGCATCCACCAGCCGGGCTCCAGAGCCGGACTTAGAGGCAGATGCTAACGTGGGGCCAACAATGGATGTCCCTCCTGCAGAGGATGCGGATAGGCTATCCGCTACGAATTCCGAGGTGGAGAGTGCCATCAATCACAGGCGTCGCCGGGCCATACTCCGTGACGCTTGTTTCTCTCAAGAGGCGTTCGATGCCTTCAACTCAGGAGACGCGTACATCCGAGCTGCTCAAAATGGTCTTGCCAGAGCCACAGACCAGTATGTAAAGGATATACGGGTAAGAAATGCTGATAATTATGTATATCAGTAGCCCCTGAGACTTGGAACAGTTGACACAACTGATTTAAGGATCATTATTTGTGTAGGTTCTTACGGAGAAGAATACCCAGTTGTCTCGAGAGCTGGAAGAGTGCAAGGCCCAGCTATGGGCCGAAGTTGCCGCAATGAAGGAGTCCGAGAAGGCCCCCTCTGGTAACACTTGTCTCTATAAAAAATAATGACATGTACCGGTTAGTATGCGGCATGCATGCAAATCTAACAATAGATTCTGCAGATGATCCCAGAATGAATCCGGAGGTCGTGCGAGGGAATGAGCAACATGCTCAACAATAGTCAAAGGCTGGCGAGCGTGTGCTTAAACATGTTAGGCGGGAGAAGAATGATCTCCAAGATGCCAATATCCGGCTGGGCGTTGAACTGAAAGATGTTCGGGCCCAGCTTGCTGACTCCGTAAAGGAGAATAGGAGGCTTTGACGCGGCATGTTTAGGCCCAGCTTGCTAACAGAGTTATATCTGTAGGTATGCTGACGGGTCGTCCCGCAGAGGAAATGCCCGGGTCTGCAGGTGATCTTCTGCCAGAGCTCTCACAACTTGTCGGAGTAAATGGCCACGGGTAGCCTAACCGACTCCCCCCGGCTCTTCGAGAAATTACCAGGCCATTCAAGCCTTTAAGCATACAAAGCATAGGGCCGCCTTACCCCGACCGGCTATCCCCAGGGCCGACTCCCAGAAGGCGACCCAGTCTCAGAAACCTCCCCCAAGAAAGATACGAGATAGCCGACTCCAGGGAGCCGGCCCCAAGAGGACCGACTCCCAGAAGCCAGCCATGAAGAAAGCCGACTCCCGGAAGCCGGCCATGAAGAAAGTCGGCTCCCAGAAAGCCGGCTGAGACTGCGCTTGGTGAGACTGTACCCACGTAACGGCGATAGGATGGGGCGTGGCCGCAGTACAGCCCACTACCCCCGAATCCCGGAACGGGCATGGCCACAGGGCGCCGTACGGGCCAGCCATCCCTCGTCCGGCGCGGCACTGTAGCCATGTTGGCCTCAATGTCACCCACGACAGGTGCCAGTATGGCCCGTGGGCGGCGGGCCCCTTTGCCAGAGAGACATCTGAAGACGGCCCGGCCTCCTGTAGTTGGCCAGGGATGTGGTCGGCTCCCAATAGCCGGCTACCTCCCTCCCTCGAAGCAGGCGCCCCATTAAGGAGACAAAGACGAGGTAAGGCTACAGTGAGAGCTCGCAAGGCGGCGACACTGTAGCCATGCTTACCTCGACAAAGCCCTCGTCATCAGAGGCGAGGCAACAGTAACCAGCCGCCGACAAAGCCCCCAAGCGGTGGGGCCGGCGTGCCGGCCGAGAAGCCGGCAGCCGGCGGGACCCACCAGTCGGCGGGCCCCAATGACCGGCGGAGAAGCCGGCGAGCATAGACACTGACGGCTGGGACCCGCGCCCAGCCGGATTACCATTGTATCCCTGGGGGGTAGGCCTATATAAACCCCCCGGGGCACCCATGCAAAGGGGGGATCTCATAGAGTTTCACACACCCCATAGAGAGAAAAGGAGAGCTAGGCTTGCCCTTCTTCTTCCTCTAGCCAGACAGCTCAAGGAGCACTTGTAGCTATTTGTATTGATCTAGTGATCATGCGGAGACCCCGCAGAGCATGACTAGGGGTGTTATCTCCACGGAGAGCCCCGAACCTGGGTAAGATCCGCTAGCGTGCATGTCTTCGCCTCATCCCGTTTCCAGGCACCGGCGATGTCTTACTGGCTCCCACAATGATAAGCCACCCGTTGGCATATGTTGCACCTACCACCCGACATTTTGCGACCACCGTGGGGCCAGGTGCACCGTCGTCCGGAGACCTGTTCTGGACGAGAACCCTTTTCCTCCCCCGCGAGCGCAGCCAGCCTGCTGCACCCGATGGCGCTTGCCCCGACGCGTTGGAAGGCGTTGACGATGCCTGCGCAGCGAGCTGCCTCGCCGATCTTCTTGGCGAGACTCGCATCTCCGACGAGCCCGCGTCCGACGCGGGCACGGACTACCCCGAGAATCGCCTTGTCAGCCTCCTCGACCAACTTCACGTCTCCAGCGAGCCTGCTGTAGACTTGGAGTCGGTTGGCTCCACCGACCCGATGCTTGTCGACTCCGACACGGCATCGCTCGACGCCTACCCCTCCGACGTGGTAGTCTTCGACGACCCTCTCCCTCGAGCTGATAGCGGCAGCAGCGCTGTCACTGAGGTGCTGGTCATCAGCCACGTCGCCGACTCGGGCGAGAACGCCCGCGACGCCCAGCAAGCGGCGATGCATGACTTGTCCGTCCCCATCCCGGCCGACGCCGACACCGAGACCCTGGAGGCATGCCGCCTGGCTCTCATCGCGGAGGGCCAAAAGATAGCCTCCATGATACGCCTCACCGAGGCCCACCAGCGCGAAGTCGACCGCGCCGCCTTCGGTACGCCGCCTCATGGCGGGCCGAGCCGAGCTGGCCTCGTCAAAAAGCACGGGGCGGCCATCGCCAGCATGCTGGGGGCAGACCGCCCTGTCTACGCCACTCCGCTCGAGAATCTGCGAGCCGCTCAGGCGGCCGCTGACGAGCTCCCCTACATGACAAGGTGCATCCAGCAGCTGATCGACGCGGCCGCAGAGCGGCATGAAGCCGGTGCCCGCGCTGAGAGTCCTCCCCCACGCCGAGAGCGCGCCGCGACATCTCGGTCGCCGACTGCGAGCGGCACCCGCGCTAGAAAAGACAAGGAGCCCGCTGCTAGCCGCAGCCGGACTCGGATTACCATCGAGCGTGACGCGGAAGCCGCCCTCGAGCAGTGGAGCACCAAGGCAATCCGCCTCCTCCCCCGCCTCGGGGGGAGAGATATCCCACCCCGCCACTTGTCACACATCCGACTCTCGGTGGCTGACTAGGCCACCGCGAAGGAGTCGGCGAGAACGACGCCCGCCACCGGATCGACCGCCCAGCTCGATCCCTGGCGTTAGAAGAAGAAGACGATGTCGGCCCGCCATGCTTTGGCCCCCTTATTCGCGACGAGCCCTTCCCCTAAGGGTTTTCGCTCCCCAGAGACACGCCCAAGTACAACGGCTCTATGAAGCCGGAAGATTGGCGCATCGACTACTCCACCGCTGTCAGCATAGCGAACGGCAACAGGCGCGTAGCCGTGAAGTACGTCCCTCTCATGCTGCAAGGCACGGCACGCACCTGGCTCAATAGCCTCAAGCCCTATAGCGTCAACAGCTGGCTGGACTTCACGGAAGTCTTCGTCCGCAACTTCACCAGCACGTACAAGCGGCCTCCCAAGCCCCGCGAGCTCTCCCTATGCGTCCAAGGGCCCGACGAGTCGACCCGCGACTACCTCACGCGGTGGGCCGAGCTCCGCAACTTCTGCGAGGGGGTGCACGAGATGCAGGCCATCGAATACTTCACCGCCAGGTGCCGAGAGGGCACCCTGCTCAAGCACCGACTCCTCTGCGATGAGCCGGCTACCCTCGACGAGCTGCTGGTCATTGCAGACAAGTACGCCACAGCTGACTCCTCGATGAAGACCGAGCTCCGAGTAGGCGCCTCTGGGAAGGTGCTCGCTCCGGCTCCTAAGACGCCGGCTGGCGACTCCAATCGGCGCCCCTACCAGAACGACCACAAGCGCAAGGCCCCTATGCCGCCTTCCACCAGTCGGCAGGTGGCCACGGTCGAAGCCGAGCAGCCCAAAGAGCGGCCCGCTCCCAAGAAGAAGGGCGGCAGGCCGGCTTGGCAGCCGGCCTTCTCCTACGAGCAGACTCTCGATGCCCCCTGCAAGTTCCACAGCGGCGCGAAGCCGTCCAACCACACGACCCGAAAGTGCCACTGGCTCACCCGGATCTCCAAGGGCGAGGGGCTGGTGCCGCCTCCACCTCCCGGCCCGCCGCCTCCAACCCCCCAGCAGCCGGCTGCTCCACCAGCAGTCGGAGCCATTCAAGATGAGTTCCCTGATGAGCACGCCGCCTATGTCGTCTTCACGAGCCAGGTTGAAGACAAGCGCAGCCGGCGCCGACAGCACCATGAAGTCAACGCGGTCGCCTCCAGCAACCTCGAGTACATGCATTGGTCGGAAAGGCCTATCAACTGGAGCCGGGCCGATCACCCAGAGGTGATGCCGTCCCTTGGCTCCTACGCATTGGTGTTGGATGTAACCCTCGCAACAGAGAGGCGGGCTGCCTGATTCTCCCGTTTTCTGATTGATGGCGGGAGCAGTATCAACATACTGTACCGCGACACCATGGATAAATTGAACCTCAAGGCGAAGCAGCTCATGCCAAGCCGGACCGTTTTCCATGGCATCGTACCCGGACTGTCCTGTTCCCTGATCGGCAAGATCGAGATGGATGTTCTCTTCAGAGACAAGGATCACTTTCGCCGGGAACCGATCTGGTTCGAGGTAGTGGATCTGGAAAGCCCTTACCACGCTTTGCTCGGCCGACCTACTCTAGCCAAGTTCATGGCTGTGCCCCAGTATGCCTACCTGAAGATGAAGATGCCGAGCTCAAAGGGGATCATCACAGTGGCCGGCGACTACAAGATGTCCATCGAGTGCGCTGCAGCCAGCAGCGGACTGGCCGAGTCCCTCGTAGTGGAAGAAGAGAAGAAGATGCTGGATCGAGTTGTGGCCATGGCCGGCAAGCAGCCGGCCTTGTCCCCCAACCCCAAGGAATATGATGCACAGGGCTCCTTCCAACCGGCCAAGGAGACGAAGAAGATACCTCTGGACCCGGAGAACCCGGAGAGGTTTGCAGTCATTGGTGCAAACCTGGACAGTAGATAGGAAGGCGAGCTCGTCGACTTCCTCCATGAGAATCGAGACATCTTTGCATGGTCCCCAAAGGACATGCCGGGTGTTCCGAAGGATTTCGCCGAGCACAAATTACACGTCCGGGCGGATGTGAAGCCGGTCAAGCAGCCCCTCCGCAGACTGTGAGAAGAGAAGAGAAGAATCGTAGGAGAAGAGAAGAGAAGAATCGTAGGAGACGAGACAGCCCGGCTCCTCGCCGCCGGCTTCATTATGGAAGTGTTTTTTCCAGAGTGGCTTGCCAACCCAATCTTGGTGTTGAAGAAGAATAACAAGTGGCGTATGTGTATAGACTACACCAGCCTCAACAAGGTCTGCCCCAAAGATCCGTTTGCTCTGCCACGGATTGATCAAGTAATAGACTCCACAGCCGGATGCGAGCTGTTGAGTTTTTTGGACGCCTACTCAGGATGCCACCAGATTAAGTTGGACCTAGCAGACCGCCTGAAGACCGCCTTCATCACACATTTCGGAGCCTTCTGTTACCTGACTATGACATTCGGCTTGAGGAATGCCGGTGCCACTTTTCAGCGTTGCATGCAGAAATGCCTCCTCAAGCAACTCGGCAGAAATGCCCACATCTACGTAGACGATATTGTGGTGAAGACAGAGAAGCGCGGCACCCTACTGGAAGACCTCAAAGAAACATTTGCCAACTTGCGCCGATTCCAGATCAAGCTCAACCCCGAGAAATGCGTGTTCGGAGTACCAGCCGGCCAGCTTCTAGGCTTTCTGGTCTCCGAACGCGGCATTGAGTGCAACCCTATGAAGATCAAGGCCATTGAGAGAATGGAGATTCCCACCATGTTGCGAGATGTGCAGAAGTTCACCAGGTGCCTGGCCTCCCTAAACCTCTTTATTAGCCGGCTAGGAGAGAAGGCTCTCCCCCTGTACCGACTCATGAAGAAATCCACTCATTTCGAGTGGAATGACCAAGCAGACCAAGCCTTCCATGAGTTGAAGAAGATGCTGACCACTCCACCTGTCCTGGCGGCGCCGACTGAGAAGGAACCCATGCTCCTCTACATTGCCGCAACTAGCCGAGTGGTCAATACAGTCGTCGTGGTCCAGCGCCCAGAAGAAGGCCGAGCCCAGCTAGTCCAGAGGCCGGTATATTATCTAAGCGAAGTACTATCCAGCTCAAAGCAAAACTACCCACACTACCAGAAGATGTGCTATGGAGTATACTTCGCCGCCAAGAAACTGAAACCCTACTTTCAAGAGCATCCCATCACGGTCGTGTGCACCGCCCCGCTTGCCGAGATCATAGGCAGCCGGGATGCATCCGGCCGGGTGGCTAAATGGGCCATTATGCTTGCACCTTACACAATCTTCTACCAGCCCCGCACCGCCATCAAGTCCCAAGCATTGGCCAACTTCCTCATCGACTGGGCCGAGACCCAGTACCTACCGCCGGCTCCCGACTCTACTCGTTGGCGGATGCACGTCGACGGGTCCAAGATGCGCACCGGCTTGGGAGCCGGCATCGTCCTCACCTCTCCCAAAGGCGACAAGCTCAGGTACACGCTACAAATTCACTTTGCCGCCTCCAACAACGTGGCTGAATATAAGGCACTCATACACGGGCTCCGGCTAGCCAAAGAGCTCGGCATACGCTGGATCCTATGTTATGGCGACTCAGACTTGGTGGTCCAGCAGTCATCTGGCGACTGGGACGCCAAGGATGCAAACATGGCGAGCTATCGATTCCTCGTCCAGCAGATCAGTGGGTACTTCGAAGGGTGCGAGTTCCTTCACATGCCATGGGCCGACAACGACCAAGTAGATGCCCTGGCACGGATCGGCTCCACCCGACAGGCTATACCAACCGGTGTCTCTCTCCAGCGCCTCCTCAAACTGTCTATCAAGCCGTCTCCAGAGTCGGACTCTATCTTCGTACCGCCTGCCCCCGATGCAGCCGGATCCGACTAGAGGAACCCAGCAGGCGGCTCGAGGACTTCGACAAGCGACTCGGAGATTACCGTAGTCGCACCTGGCTGGGGGCTTCAGAACCCGGCCCGGGGAATGCAGCAGTCGGCCCGGGGACTGCAGCGACACAAGAAGCGGTGGCCAACTCCAGTTCCCCACCACCCAACCCACCCACCCGAGTCACAGTGGCCGTACTGACAGTAGAAGAAGTCACAGCTCCATCATGGGCCATGCCCATCCTCAACTTCCTAGTCAACAAAGAGCTGCCGACTGATGAGATCTCGGCAAGACTAGTGCAACGCCGAGCCGGAGCATATGCAATAATAGACAGAGAACTTGTCAAGCGCAGCGTCACTGGAGTCTTCCAGCGCTGCGTCGAGCCAGAGAAAGGTATGGCAATCCTCAAGGATATCCACCAAGGCGAATGCGGCCACCACGCAGCCCCAAGATCACTTGTGGCCAAAGCCTTCCACCATGGTTTCTTTTGGCCGACTACTTTGGAAGATGCCAAAGAGATAGTCAAAAGCTGCAAAGGATGCCAAGTCTTCAGTTCCAAGCAACACCTGCGGCATCTGCACTCAAGACCACCCCCCTCACCTGGCCCTTTGCCGTCTGGGGGCTGGACATGGTGGGCCCATTCAAGACAGCCCGCGGCGGCTTGACACATCTACTTGTCGCCGTGGACAAATTTACCAAGTGGATCGAAGTGAAGCCGATCAAGAAGCTGAACGGGCCGACTGCCGTGACATTCATTGCCGACATCACTACTCGGTATGGCGTGCCGCACAGCATCATCACCGACAACGGCATAAACTTTGCCAAAGGAGCACTGGCACGTTTCTGCGCGACACAGGGCATCCGACTGGACTTAGCGTCCGTTGCCCACCCGCAGTCAAACGGCCAGGTCGAGCGAGCAAATGGACTCATCCTCTCCGGCATCAAGCCCCGACTGGTCGTACTACTGGAGTGATCAGCCGGCTGCTAGCTCGATGAGCTGCCGGCTGTCCTCTGGAGTCTACGTACTACCCCAAACAAGTCAACCGGCTTCACTCCGTTCTTCCTTGTATATGGTGCCGAGGCTGTCATCCCAACTGACATCGAGTTCGACTCACCACGGGTCACCATGTACACGGAGGCGGAGGCCAAGGAAGCGCGAGAAGACGGCGTCGACCTGCTGGAAGAAGGCCGGCTGTTAGCACTCAGCCGGTCCACCATCTACCAGCAGGGTTTGCGCCGTTACCACAACCGAAAGGTCAAGCCAAGATCTTTTCAAGAGGGCAACCTTGTGCTTCGGCTGATCCAGCGAACAGCCGGCCAGCACAAGCTCTCGGCCCCTTGGGAAGGCCCTTTCGTCATCAGCAAGGCACTAGGCAATGACTCCTACTACCTGATCGACGCACAAAAACCAAGAGCACGCAAGAGGGATGATTCCGGCAAGGAGTCGGAGCGACCATGGAACGCGAACCTCCTGAGAAGATTTTACAGTTGAAAGCAGTATGTACCATGCTAACGTTTTTATTAAATATGAGACAAACGGCCCCCCCGAGGAGCACTCGGGGACTGCCCTCCTTTATCTAAGAATGACGAGCGTCATACTCATGAATGTATTATTACATTTGATTTTCTGTCTGGCACCGGGTTCGACTAGTCGGCCCGGGGACTGGCCGCCTTAAGTTATATGAAAAGTTCTACCTGAAGTCAGACAAGTAGTGTGCCGGCACCCGAGCCCTCTCTTGTTGAAAGTCGCAGCTCGAAGAACCGATTGTCCGACTGGCAAGAGCCAAAGGCATAAAGGATGCCCACACGAAAAACGGCTAAGGACTAACGAACTTATATAATGCAAAGACGGCCTCCAACCACGCCTGCCGGCTGTCAAAACAGCCGGCTGGCCGGCCTCCCAATCACTTCGCTATAATCCAATAAAGCTATAGTAATTGCCCTCCCAAGCACTTCCCCAGCCACAGATTGCAGAGCAGCTGTCTGGCTGGGAAGGCGGCAACCAAGGGAGGGCGGCAAAGGAAACAGCAGAAGGACGAAAAGCAAAGAACAAGGGAAAGCCAAACGCATGCATAATTATATTTACACATAAGGCCCCAAACAGGCCGGCAGTCAATATAGTTTGAATACACCCCAGTAGGTGGAATTGTGCAAACTTAACAAAACACTGTTCCGAGAATGGTGAAACAGGAAAGTAGAGGCATCAGACTAGACTAAGGGCGCAGCAGGGGAGCCGGGCTGGTCGGGGGAGACGGCGCCACCGGCTGGAGGAGTGGCCGGCTGGCGGGTCTCGGCTTAATCATCGCCGGCTGCAGGCGGCGCTCCCATGCGTGCCTTGTTGCTGGAGGCACGGTCAAGTTGAGGCTGACCGGCCGCTCCACCATCCGGCGTGGCGTCTTCATCCTCCTCCTCCTCCTCCTCGCCCTCATCGCTGGAGTCGATCTCCTCCGCCGAGTCCTTGCCATCTGCCGGGTTCAGCCCGAACCATCCTCCGGCTGGGCAACGCCGTTGTCGTCCACCTCAGGAGTGAAGGCGCTGGTGTCGGTGTAGTCGACAATCCCCGAAGCCCGCTGGATGATAGCCGGCCGCGTCGGCTCCAGCTTTGTGTCGGCCTCCTGCCGCTAGGTGGCTAGCTGGTCCAGACTCAGCTCGGGATACCAGGCCTTGGCGAACTCCAGCGCCCGCCTGGCGCCAGACCGAGCCGCAGAAGCCTTCCAGGCCTTGAAGCGGCCGACCGCCACCTCCAGCCAGTCGGCAGTCCGAGTGGGGGTGCGGGGAATCACCTCACCAGGCCAGAGAGCGGCCAACACCTGTGCCCCAATGCGCTGAAGCCGGCGGAGCATGCGATGAGCCGGCTGGAGGCGGGCCTGAATCGCCAAGAGCTGCTCCTCCAGCGACCGGCGAGCGTTCAGCGCGATCTCGGCGCTAGCCTGCCTTCATGCCTCGCGGTGGGCCTCGACGACCTGGTTGGCGGCGGTAGAGTATCCAGGGAAGTACTCTGCGCAAAGAAGAAATAGAAAAAGGAGAAAAACACCAAGTCAGAAAATGAGCTAAAACGGCAAGCGGCAAGCAAGGACGAAGAGGAAGGCGGCCTACCGTCAACCAAGTCTTCGATCTGGCCATTGTTGGAAATATGCCCTAGAGGCAATAATAAATGGTTATTATTATATTTCTTTGTTCATGATAATTGTCTATTGTTCATGCTATAATTGTGTTATCCGGAAATCGTAATACATGTGTGAATACATAGACCACAACGTGTCCCTAGTAAGCCTCTAGTTGACTAGCTCGTTGATCAACAGATAGTCATGGTTTCCTGACTATGGACATTGGATGTCATTGTTAACGAGATCACATCATTAGGAGAATGATGTGATGGACAGGACCCAATCCTAAGCGTACCTCAAAGATCGTGTAGTTCGTTTGCTAGAGCTTTTCCAATGTCAAGTATCTTTTCCTTAGACCATGAGATCGTGCAACTCCCGGATACCGTAGGAGTGCTTTGGGTGTGCCAAACGTCACAACGTAACTGGGTGACTATAAAGGTACACTACGGGTATCTCCGAAAGTGTCTGTTGGGTTGGCACGGATCGAGACTGGGATTTGTCACTCCGTATGACGGAGAGGTATCTCTGGGCCCACTCGGTAATGCATCATCATAATGAGCTCAATGTGACTAAGGAGTTAGTCACGGGATCATGCATTGCGGTACGAGTAAAGAGACTTGCCGGTAACGAGATTGAACAAGGTATTGGGATACCGACGATCGAATCTCGGGCAAGTAACATACCGATTGACAAAGGGAATTGTATACGGGATTGATTGAATCCTCGACATCGTGGTTCATCCGATGAGATCATCGTGGAACATGTGGGAGCCAACATGGGTATCTAGATCCCGCTGTTGGTTATTGACCGGAGAGGCGTCTCGGTCATGTCTGCATGTCTCCCGAACCCGTAGGGTCTACACACTTAAGGTTCGGTGACGCTAGGGTTGTAGAGATATGAGTATGCAGAAACCCGAAAGTTTTTCGGAGTCCCGGATGAGATCCCGGACGTCACGAGGAGTTCCAGAATGGTTCGGAGGTGAAGAATTGTATATAGGAAGTCCAGTTTTGGCCACCGGGAAAGTTTCGGGGGTTATCGGTATTGTACCGGGACCACCGGAAGGGTCCCGGGGGTCCACCGGGTGGGGCCACTTATCCCGGAGGGCCCCATGGGATGAAGTGGGAAGGGAACCAGCCCTTAGTGGGCTGGGGCGCCCCCCATGGGCCTCCCCCTGCGCCTAGGGTTGGAAACCCTAGGGTGGGGGGGGCGCCCCACTTGACTTGGGGGGAAGCCACCCCCCTCTTCCCCTTGGCCGCCGCCCCCCATGTAGATGGGTCTTGGCCGGCCCCCCCCTCCCAGTGGGCCTATATAAAGGGGGGGAGGGAGGGCAGCAACATTACAGCCTTGGGCGCCTCCCTCCTCCCCTGCTACACCTCTCCCTCTCGCAGAAGCTCGGCGAAGCCCTGCCGAGATCCCGCTACATCCACCACCACGCCGTCGTGCTGCTGGATCTCCATCAACCTCTCCTTCCCCCTTGCTGGATCAAGGAGGAGGAGACGTCGCTGCACCGTACGTGTGTTGAACGCGGTGGTGCCGTCCGTTCAGCACTCGGTCATCGGTGATTTGGATCACGACGAGTACGACTCCATCAACCACGTTCATTGGAACGCTTCCGCTCGCGATCTACAAGGGTATGTAGATGCACTCCTTTCCCTCGTTGCTAGTATACTCCATAGATGGATCTTGGTGATGCGTAGAAAATTTTAAAATTCTGCTCCGATTCCCAACAGTGGCATTGTAACACCCTGAGAATCATGCTACAGTAACCCCCTGTGATTAAGCTAATCATGTTGCTAAACAGGGCTTGATCACATTTGAATCACCTTCCTTTCAAACTCCTAGCTCAAACTTCAAATATAATTAAAGTGAAAAATAAAAGTTTTCAAAAATTCAAACAAAAATGTTCCGTGGGTGCTAAATAATACACTGGTAATTATGGTGGAGAAAACACATTTTTATAAAATGTCTAAATACTTTTAAATGAAATAAAACAGAAAAGGGAATAAGCAAATAAAGAGAAAACAGAAAACAAAACCCAGGCAGAGACAAAGAAAAAAAAGGGAAAAAGGCCCGCTTCCCCCCCACTACCCCCCCGGCCCAAACTGGGCCGCAGCCGCGCCCCCGGCCCAGCCAACCTCCTCCCTCGCCCCTTCCCTGTTCAACCGACCGGGTCGGAACAGGGGCGCGCTGCCGCCCGACCCCCTCGCCGGCACCGACGCCGGAGGGGATAAGGTCGCCAGCTCCCCCGCCTCCTCGGGCCTCCCTCCCACTCACCCCGCTCTCCCTCTCGGCCCCCGCGCCTCCCTCTTCCCTCCCCCGGATCCGCGCCGCTCTCCTCTGCCCCACGCCCGACGCGCTCGCCGCCGTTCCCGTCGTTCACGCGGCCACCGTGCCCCACTCGCCACCTCGCCGTGTCGTACGACGTCGCCGCCCTCGACTACACCCCCTCCGCCTCTCCGTCGAAGCTCGGAGCCACTACAACGACCTCTCCGAGCTCGCCTTCATCTTCGGACGCCGACGACCCCCTTCTTCCCCGGCGACGACCTGCTGCTACTAAGCCACCCACGGGCCTTTCTTGCGCCGCGCGGTGAGCTCCTCTACCTCCTCCCCCTCTCCGTTAGCTCGCTCGCGCTCCGTAGCTGCTTCCCCGCGCGCGCCCGAACGCCACGCCGCGGAGCTCGCCGCCGGCGTGTCTCCGGTGACCAAATGGTCACGGGCTCAAGCTCACAGCGCTCCGCACCGCACGTAGAAGCTCCCCAGCCCCTCCGCTTGCTCGACCGCCTGCCGTAGCCCTGTTTCCGTCGGGCACCCGTGCGCGCCGCCGCCTCCGCCGCTCGCCGGCGCCGATTCCGGCCGAGTCCGGCGAAGCCCCGGCCACCCCTGGATGCGGCGCTGCGAGTCCTTTCGAATGGGCCTAGCCCCGTTCCTCCCCGAGCCCCGTAGCGCAATTCCGGCCAACTCCGGCGAGGGACCGCCGCGGTTTTGGTCGCCGGAGTTGCGTCGGCGCCGGCCGCCGACGTGGCACACCTGGGGCCACCCCCTGGGTCACTGCCAGTGGCCCCCACGGGCCCCAGTTGACTGGGTTGACCCAGTCAACTGCTGACTGGGCAGGCCCAGTCACTGACATGCGGGCCCCGCCACAAAAATTAAAAAAAGAAAATGTTTTATAAATAAAAATAATTAGTTTAATTAATCTCTCACTGACAGGTGGGCCCAGTAGTTAATTAACTAAAAACTAATTAGTTTAATCCTCTGTTAACCCACTGTCTATGACAGGTGGGTCCCCCTTGTCAGTTTGACCAGTCAACCCGGACTGTTGACCGCTGACGTCACTCATACGTCATGCTGACGTCATATCCCTTTTTCTGTTAATTAAATAATTCCAGAAATTCAAATAAACTTTGAAAATTCATATCTTTTAAACCGTAACTCGGATGAAAATGTTTTCTATATGAAAGTTGCTCAGAACGACGAGACGAATCCGGATATGCATTCCGTTCGTCCACCACACCTCCCTAACCTATCGAGCTAGCAACTTTCCCCCTCCGGTCCGTCTGTCCGAAAACGCGTAACATCGGGAATACCTCCCGGATGTCCCCCCCCCCTTCACCGGTACCACCTACTGTCGCGTTAGGACACCCCTAGCACCGCTCACTGTCATGTCACGCATCGTCATGCTTGTGTTTGCATTGTATTTACTGTTTCTTCCCCCTCTTCTCTCCGGTAGACTACGAGACCGACACTGCTGCTGCCCAGTTCGACTACGGAGTCGACGACCCCTCCTACTTGCCAGAGCAACCAGGCAAGCCCCCCCCCCCTTGATCACCAGATATCGCCTACTCTCCTCTATACTGCTTGCATTAGAGTAGTGTAGCATGTTACTGCTTTTCGATATCCTATTCTGATGCATAGCCTATCCTTGCTACTACTGTTGATACCTTTACCTGCAATCCTACATGCTTAGTATAGGATGCTAGATTTCCATCAGTGGCCCTACATTCTTGTCCGTCTGCTGTGCTACACTATCGGGCCGTGATCACCTGGGCGGTGATCGCGGGTATATACTTATATATTATATACATGACACATGTGATGACTAAAGTCGGGTCAGCTCGTAGGAGTACCCGCAAGTGGATCTTTGTGGCGGAGCGACAGGGCAGGTTGAGACCGCCTAGGTAAGAGGTGGGCCTGGCCCTGGTCGGCGTTCGCGGATACTTAACACGCTCAACGAGATCTTGGTATTTGATCTGAGTCTGGCCATTTGGTCTATACGCACTAGCCATCTACGCGGGAGTAGTTATGGGTATCCCGGCGTCGTGGTATCCCATCTATAGGCATTGAAAACATTCCCGTCGTGCGTGAATTCCTCGACGTCTTCCCTGAAGAACTTCCAGGGATTCCCCCTGCTAGAGCTGTCGAATTCAGCATCGACTTGAAACCAGGCACCACTCCTATAGCAAAGCGACCCTACAAAATGCCGCCGCATGAACTCCTTGAGCTTAAGGAGGAAATCGACAAGTCTCTTCGCAAAGAATTCATTCGCCCAAGTTGCTCTCCTTGGGGAGCACCTTCTCTCTTTGTCAAGAAGAAGGATGGGACAAACCGGTTAGTTCAAGACTACCGTCCTATAAACCAAGCTACCATTCAGAATAAATACCCTCTTCCTCGGATCAATGATCTGTATGATCAACTGGCGGGTTCGTCAGTGTTCTCTAAGCTCGACTTGAGGTTGGGCTACCACCAGATCCGTGTTCGCGAAGAGGATATCCCAAAGACCGCCTTCGTGACTCGCTATGGTTCATACGAGTACACCGTCATGTCTTTCGGTTTAACCAATGCTCCAGCCACCTTCTCTCGTCTGATGAACTACATATTCATGGATTACCTCGACAAGTTCGTCGTGGTTTATCTGGATGATATCCTGGTATTCTCCAAGAACGAAGAAGAACATGCTGAACATCTTCGTCTTGTGCTGGAAAAACTACGAGAACATCAACTATATGCCAAGTTCTCTAAATGTGAATTCTGGCTACCGGAAGTAACCTATCTGGGGCATGTCATCTCTAAGGATGGTATTGCCGTCAACCCCGAGCGAGTTCAGGCTATTCTTGATTGGACTCCTCCCAAGAACGTTAAGCAAGTCAGAAGTTTTCTCGGTCTCGCCAGCTATTGCCGTCGATTCGTCGAGAACTTCTCTAAGATCGCCAGGCCTCTGACTAACCTGTTGCATAAGGGTGTCAAGTTCCAATGGACAGACAAATGTCAGGAAAGTTTCCAGGCACTCAAAGACAAGTTGACTTCTGCCCCAGTTCTAGCTCCACCTGATACTAAGAAGGACATCGTCATCTACTGCGACGCTTCCCGTCAAGGATTAGGCTGTGTCCTAATGCAAGACCGCAGAGTGATTGCTTATGCCTCTCGACAATTGCGCCCTCACGAAGAGAACTACCAAGTTCACGACCTCGAACTTGCTGCAGTCATTCATGCCCTGAAGCAGTGGCGACATTACCTTCTCGGTAATCGTTGCGAGATCTTCACTGACCACCAAAGTCTGAAGTATGTGTTTACTCAGCCAGATCTGAACCTCTGCCAGCAGAGATGGATGGAGCTTGTTGCAGACTTTGACTTGGGTATTTCCTATACGCCAGGCAAGGCTAATGTAATGGCTGATGCCTTGAGCCGCAAGTCTTACTGCAACCACCTCCAGGTTCACAAAGTTCAGCCCTCGCTTGTTGAAGAATTTAGGAAGCTGAACCTCCATATTGTTCCTCCGGGTGCACTCGCTCCCCCTCCTAAGGAGTTTCGCAAGATGAACCTCCACGTTGTTGCCCAGGGTTCCCTCAATACAAGATTAAGCGCTACCTCGCAGAAGGAAAGCCCTCATTCTTCACCATTTCTGAAGATGGCACCCTATACTTCAAGGGCCGCCTAGTGGTGCCATGTGCAGAGAAAAACCTGGATATGATACAGGAAGTGATGAAAGAAGCTCATGATACGCCTCTGTGTATCCATCCTGGTAGTACAAAGATGTATCAAGACATCCGACAGAGATTCTGGTGGTCTAATATGAAGCAAGACATTGCTCGTTATGTTGCTGAGTGTGACGTTTGCCGTCGTATCAAAGCAGAACATCAAAGGCCTGCTAGAACTCTGCAACCTATCTCTATTCCTGAATGGAAATGGGACCATGTTGAGATGGACTTCGTCACTGGATTTCCCAAATCACAGAAAGGTAATGATGCTATTCTTGTCGTCATTGACCGGCTTTCCAAAGTTGCACATTTCCTGGCAGTCAAAGAAACGATCACTGCTAGCCAGTTGGCAACGCTCTATATGTCCAGGATTGTTTCACTCCACGGTATTCCATTGGTTATCAGTTCAGACCGTGGTAGCTTATTCACTTCAAGATTCTGGGCAAGTTTCCAAGAAGCAATGGGAACTCATCTGTCATTCAGTACTGCGTTTCATCCTCAATCGCAAGGACAAGTTGAACGCGTCAACCAAGTTCTCGAAGACATGCTTCGAGCTTGCGTTATTTCCTTCGGCAAGAAATGGGAGGAATCTCTCCCGTATGCCGAGTTCTCTTATAATAATAGCTATCAAGCTAGTCTGAAGATGGCCCCCTTCGAAGTGTTATATGGACGAAAGTGCCGAACCCCCCTGAACTGGTCAGAAACTGGGGAACGTCCACTCATCGGACCGGATATTATCCAAGATGCCGAAG
Organism: Aegilops tauschii subsp. strangulata; assembly: GCF_002575655.3. Taxonomy (NCBI): domain Eukaryota; kingdom Viridiplantae; phylum Streptophyta; class Magnoliopsida; order Poales; family Poaceae; genus Aegilops; species Aegilops tauschii. The sequence goes on from NC_053037.3 coordinate 397,968,288, forward strand.
AACAAGTCCGCATTATTCGCGAGAATCTCAAGACTGCTCAGTCACGTCAGAAGAGTCAGTATGACCGTCATCATAAAGACATGGTCTATCAACCTGGCGAAAAGGCTTATCTTCGAGTCACACCTATGAAGGGTGCTCACCGCTTCGGGATCAAGGGCAAACTAGCTCCTCGCTATATTGGCCCATTCACTATTCTCGAAAGGCGTGGAAAAGTGGCATACCAACTGGAGCTACCGCCGAACCTTTCTCAGGTTCACGATGTGTTCCATGTGTCACAGCTCCGCCGTTGCTTCAAGGATCCAATCCGAGCTGTGGATCATGAAGTGCTCGAATTACAGCAAGACCTCTCCTATAAGGAGCATCCGGTCCGCATTCTCGACCAAGCTGAACGCCGCACACGTCAGAAGGCGATCAAGTTTCTCAAAGTCCAGTGTTCGCACCATTCTGAAGATGAGGCCACTTGGGAACGAGAGGATCGTCTGCGCGAAGAATACCCCGCACTGTTTCCTTCTACCTCCTAAATCTCGGGATGAGATTTCTTGTAGTGGAGGAGATTTGTAACACCCTGAGAATCATGCTACAGTAACCCCCTGTGATTAAGCTAATCATGTTGCTAAACAGGGCTTGATCACATTTGAATCACCTTCCTTTCAAACTCCTAGCTCAAACTTCAAATATAATTAAAGTGAAAATAAAAGTTTTCAAAAATTCAAACAAAAATGTTCAGTGGGTGCTAAATAATACACTGGTAATTATGGTGGAGAAAACACATTTTTATAAAATGTCTAAATACTTTTAAATGAAATAAAACAGAAAAGGGAATAAGCAAATAAAGAGAAAACAGAAAACAGAACCCAGGCAGAGAAAAACAAAAAAAAAGGGGAAAAGGCCCGCTTCCCCCCACTGCCCCCCCGGCCCAAACTGGGCCGCAGCCGCGCCCCCGGCCCAGCCCACCTCCTCCCTCGCCCCTTCCCTGTTCCCCCGACCGGGTCGGAACAGGGGCGCGCTACCGCCCGACCCCCTCGCCGTCACCGACGCCGAAGGGGATAAGGTCGCCAGCTCCCCCCGCCTCCTCGGGCCTCCCTCCCACTCACCCCGCTCTCCCTCTTGGCCCCCGCGCCTCCCTCTTCCCTCCCCCGGATCCGCGCCGCTCTCCTCTGCCCCACGCCCGACGCGCTCGCCGCCGTTCCCGTCGTTCACGCGGCCACCGTGCCCCACTCGCCACCTCGCCGTGTCGTACGACGTCGCCGCCCTCGACTACACCCCCTCCGCCTCTCCGTCGAAGCTCGGAGCCACTACAACGACCTCTCCGAGCTCGCCTTCATCTTCGGACGCCGACGACCCCCTTCTTCCCCGGCGACGACCTGCTGCTACTAAGCCACCCACGGGCCTTTCTTGCGCCGCGCGGTGAGCTCCTCTACCTCCTCCCCCTCTCCGTTAGCTCGCTCGCGCTCCGTAGCTGCTTCCCCGCGCGCGCCCGAACGCCACGCCGCGGAGCTCGCCGCCGGCGTGTCTCCGGTGACCAAATGGTCACGGGCTCAAGCTCACAGCGCTCCGCACCGCACGTAGAAGCTCCCCAGCCCCTCCGCTTGCTCGACCGCCTGCCGTAGCCCTGTTTCCGTCGGGCACCCGTGCGCGCCGCCGCCTCCGCCGCTCGCCGGCGCCGATTCCGGCCGAGTCCGGCGAAGCCCCGGCCACCCCTGGATGCGGCGCTGCGAGTCCTTTCGAATGGGCCTAGCCCCGTTCCTCCCCGAGCCCCGTAGCGCAATTCCGGCCAACTCCGGCGAGGGACCGCCGCGGTTTTGGTCGCCGGAGTTGCGCCGGCGCCGGCCGCCGACGTGGCACACCTGGGGCCACCCCCTGGGTCACTGCCAGTGGCCCCCACGGGCCCCAGTTGACTGGGTTGACCCAGTCAACTGCTGACTGGGCAGGCCCAGTCACTGACATGCGGGCCCCGCCGCAAAAATTAAAAAAAGAAAATGTTTTATAAATAAAAATAATTAGTTTAATTAATCTCTCACTGACAGGTGGGCCCAGTAGTTAATTAACTAAAAACTAATTAGTTTAATCCTCTGTTAACCCACTGTCTATGACAGGTGGGTCCCCCTTGTCAGTTTGACCAGTCAACCCGGACTGTTGACCGCTGACGTCACTCATACGTCATGCTGACGTCATATCCCTTTTTCTGTTAATTAAATAATTCCAGAAATTCAAATAAACTTTGAAAATTCATATCTTTTAAACCGTAACTCGGATGAAAATGTTTTCTATATGAAAGTTGCTCAGAACGACGAGACGAATCCGGATATGCATTCAGTTCGTCCACCACACCTCCCTAACCTATCGAGCTAGCAACTTTCCCCCTCCGGTCCGTCTGTCCGAAAACGCGTAACATCGGGAATACCTCCCGGATGTCCCCCCCCCCTTCACCGGTACCACCTACTGTCGCGTTAGGACACCCCTAGCACCGCTCACTGTCATGTCACGCATCGTCATGCTTGTGTTTGCATTGTATTTACTGTTTCTTCCCCCTCTTCTCTCCGGTAGACTACGAGACCGACACTGCTGCTGCCCAGTTCGACTACGGAGTCGACGACCCCTCCTACTTGCCAGAGCAACCAGGCAAGCCCCCCCCCCTTGATCACCAGATATCGCCTACTCTCCTCTATACTGCTTGCATTAGAGTAGTGTAGCATGTTACTGCTTTTCGATATCCTATTCTGATGCATAGCCTATCCTTGCTACTACTGTTGATACCTTTACCTGCAATCCTACATGCTTAGTATAGGATGCTAGATTTCCATCAGTGGCCCTACATTCTTGTCCGTCTGCTGTGCTACACTATCGGGCCGTGATCACCTGGGCGGTGATCGCGGGTATATACTTATATATTATATACATGACACATGTGATGACTAAAGTCGGGTCGGCTCGTAGGAGTACCCGCAAGTGGATCTTTGTGGCGGAGCGACAGGGCAGGTTGAGACCGCCTAGTTAAGAGGTGGGCCTGGCCCTGGTCCGCGTTCGCGGATACTTAACACGCTTAACGAGATCTTGGTATTTGATCTGAGTCTGGCCATTTGGTCTATACGCACTAGCCATCTACGCGGGAGTAGTTATGGGTATCCCGGCGTCGTGGTATCAGCCGAAGCCTTCGTGACGTCAGCGACTGAGTGGCGCGCGCCGTGTTGGACCGCTTTGACGTAACCGCCGTGATCGTGTGGGTTGCTAGGTCTGCTCGCGGCCGTGTTCGCAACGTGCAGGTGTGCATAGGGCGATGGGCCCAGACCCCTGCGCGCTTAGGATTAGACCGGCGTGCTGACCGCTCTGTTGTGCTTAGGTGGGGCTGTGATGCGTTGATCTTACGAGGCCGGGCATGACCCAGAAAAGTGTGTCCGGCCAATTGGGATCGAGCGTGTTGGGTTATGTGGTGCACCCCTGCAGGGAAGTTTATCTATTCGAATAGCCGTGTCCCTCGGTAAAAGGACGACCCGGAGTTGTACCTTGAGCTTATGACAACTAGAACTGGATACTGAATAAAATACACCCTTCCAAGTGCCAGATACAACCCGGTGATCGCTCTCTAACAGGGCGACGAGGAGGGGATCGCCGGGTAGGATTATGCTATGCGATGCTACTTGGAGGACTTCATCCTACTCTCTTCTACATGCTGCAAGGTGGAGTTGTCCAGAAGCGTAGTCTTCGACAGGACTAGCTATCCCCCTTTTAATTCTGGCATTCTGCAGTTCAGTCCACTGATATGCCCCTTTACACATATACCCATGCATATGTAGTGTAGCTCCTTGCTTGCGAGTACTTTGGATGAGTACTCACGGTTGCTTTTCTCCCTCTTTTCCCCTTTCTATACCGGATTGTCGCAACCAGATGCTGGAGTTCAGGAGCCAGACGTCACCGTCGACGACGACACCTACGACACTGGAGGTGCCTACTACTACGTGCAGGCCGCTGACGACGACCAGGAGTACTAAGGAGGTCCCAGGCAGGAGGCCTTGCCTTTTCGATCGTTGCTACCTTTGTGCTAGCCTTCTTAAGGCAAACTTGTTTAACTTATGTCTGTACTCAGATATTGTTGCTTCCGCTGACTCGTCTGTGATCGAGCACTTGTATTCGAGCCCTCGAGGCCCCTGGCTTGTATTATGATGCTTGTATGACTTATTTATGTTTTAGAGTTGTGTTGTGATATCTTCCCGTGAGTCCCTGATCTTGGTCGTACACATTTGCGTGCATGATTAGTGTACGGTCAAATCGGGGGCGTCACAGGCATCATGAGCCAGGCCTATGCGTAGTTACTATGCACGAGTAGAACACAAAGCAGTTGTGGGCGTAGATGTTGCCAATTCTTCTTGCCGCTACTAGTCTTATCTTGTTTCGGCGGTATTGTGGGATGAAGCGGCCCGGACCGACCTTACACGTACGCTTACGTGAGACAGGTTCCACCGACTGACATGCACTAGTTGCATAAGGTGGCTAGCGGGTGTCTGTCTCTCCTACTTTAGTCAGAACGGATTCGACGAAAAGGGTCCTTATGAAGGGTAAATAGAAATTGGGAAATCACGTTGTGGTTTTACGTAGGTAAGAAACGTTCTTGCTAGAAACCTATAGAAGCCACGTAAAAACTTGCAACAAGAATTAGAGGACGTCTAACTTGTTTTTGCAGCATGTGCTATGTGATGTTATATGGCCAGAAGATGTGATGAATGATATATGTGATGTATGAGATTGATCATATTCTTGTAATAGGAATCACGACTTGCATGTCGATGAGTATGACAACCGGCAGGAGCCATAGGAGTTGTCTTTATTATTTTGTATGACCTGCGTGTCATTGAATAACGCCATGTAAATTACTTTACTTTATTGCTAAACACGTTAGCCATAGAAGTAGAAGTAATTGTTGGCGTGACAACTTCATGAAGACACAATGATGGAGATCATGATGATGGAGATCATGGTGTCATGCCGGTGACGAAGATGATCATGGTGCCCCGAAGATGGAGATCAAAGGAGCAAAATGATAATGGCCATATCATGTCACTATTTGATTGCATGTGATGTTTATCATGTTTGGCATCTTATTTGCTTAGAACGACAGTAGTAAGTAAGATGATCCCTTATAATAATTTCAAGAAAGTGTTCCCCCTAACTGTGCACCGTTGCGAAGGTTCGTTGTTTCGAAGCACCACGTGATGATCGGGTGTGATAGATTCTAACGTTCGCATACAACGGGTGTTGACGAGCCTAGCATGTATAGACATGGCCTCGGAACACACGCAATACACTTAGGTTGACTTGACGAGCCTAGCATGTACAGACATGGCCTCGGAACACGGAGGACCGAAAGGTCGAGCATGAGTCGTATAGAAGATATGATCAACATGGAGATGTTCACCGATCTTGACTAGTCCGTCTCACGTGATGATCGGACACGGCCTAGTTAACTCGGATCATGTTTCACTTAGATGACTAGAGGGATGTCTATCTGAGTGGGAGTTCATTGAGTAATTTGATTAGATGAACTTAATTATCATGAACTTAGTCTAAAATCTTTACATTATGTCTTGTAGATCAAATGGCCCACGTTGTCCTCAACTTCAACGCGTTCCTAGAGAAAACCAAGCTGAAAGATGATGGCAGTAACTATACGGACTGGGTCCGGAACCTGAGGATCATCCTCATAGCTGCCAAGAAAGATTATGCCCTAGAAGCACCGCTAGGTGAAGCACCCATCCCAGAGAACCAAGACGTTATGAACGCTTGGCAATCACGTGCTGATGATTACTCCCTCGTTCAGTACGGCATGCTTTACAGCTTAGAACCGGGGCTCCAAAAGCGTTCTGAGAAGCATGGAGCATATGAGATGTTCGAAGAGCTGAAAATGGTTTTCCAAGCTCATGCCCGGGTCGAGAGATATGAAGTATCCGACAAGTTCTTCAGCTGTAAAATGGAGGAAAATAGTTCTGTTAGTGAGCACATACTCAGAATGTCTGGGTTACACAACCGCTTGTCTCAGCTGGGAGTTAATCTCCCGGATGATGCGGTCATTGACAGAATCCTTCAGTCGCTTCCACCGAGCTACAAGAGCTTCGTGATGAACTTCAATATGCAAGGGATGGAAAAGACCATTCCTGAGGTATATTCAATGCTGAAATCAGCGGAGGTGGAGATCAGAAAAGAACATCAAGTGTTGATGCTGAATAAAACCACTAAGTTCAAGAAGGGCAAGGGTAAGAAGAACTTCAAGAAGGACGGCAAGGGAGTTGCCGCGCCCGGTAAGCCAGTTGCCAGGAAGAAGTCAAAGAATGGACCCAAGCCCGAGACTGAGTGCTTTTATTGCAAGGGAAGTGGTCACTGGAAGCGGAACTGCCCCAAATACTTAGCGGACAAGAAGGCCGGCAACACCAAAGGTATATGTGATATACATGTAATTGATGTGTACCTTACCAGTACTCGTAGTAGCTCCTGGGTATTTGATACCGGTGCGGTTGCTCATATTTGTAACTCAAAACAGGAACTACGGAATAAACGGAGACTGGCAAAGGACGAGGTGACGATGCGCGTCGGGAATGGTTCCAAGGTCGATGTGATCGCCGTCGGCACGCTACCTCTGCATCTACCTACGGGATTAGTTTTAAACCTCAATAATTGTTATTTAGTGCCAGCTTTGAGCATGAACATTGTATCTGGATCTCGTTTAATTCGAGATGGCTACTCATTTAAATCCGAGAATAATGGTTGTTCTATTTATTTGAGAGATATGTTTTATGGTCATGCCCCGCTGGTCAATGGTTTATTCTTGATGAATCTCGAACATGATGTTACACATATTCATAGTGTGAATACCAAAAGATGTAAAGTTGATAACGATAGTCCCACATACTTGTGGCACTGCCGCCTTGGTCACATTGGTGTCAAGCGCATGAAGAAGCTCCATGCAGATGGACTTTTGGAGTCTCTTGATTACGAATCATTTGACACATGCGAACCATGCCTCATGGGTAAGATGACCAAGACTCCGTTCTCCGGAACAATGGATCGAGCAACCAACTTATTGGAAATCATACATACCGATGTGTGCGGTCCAATGAGTGTTGAGGCTCGCGGAGGATATCGTTATGTTCTCACTCTCCCTGATGACTTAAGTAGATATGGGTATGTCTACCTAATGAAACACAAGTCTGAAACCTTTGAAAAGTTCAAGGAATTTCAGAGTGAGGTTGAGAATCAACGTGACAGGAAAATACAATTCTTACGATCAGATCGTGGTGGAGAATATTTAAGTCACGAATTATGTGCACACTTAAGGAAATGTGGAATCGTTTCACAACTCACGCCGCCTGGAACACCTCAGCGAAACGGTGTGTCAGAACGTCGTAATCGCACTCTATTGGATATGGTGCGATCTATGATGTCTCTTACCGATTTACCGCTCTCATTTTGGGGCTATGCTTTAGAGACTGCCGCATTCACTTTAAATAGGGCTCCGTCGAAATCCGTTGAGACGACACCGTAGGAATTATGGTTTGGGAAGAAACCTAAGCTGTCGTTTCTAAAAGTTTGGGGATGCGATGCTTATGTCAAGAAACTTCAACCTGAAAAGCTCGAACCCAAGTCGGAAAAATGCGTCTTCATAGGATACCCTAAGGAAACCATTGGGTATACCTTCTACCTCAGATCCGAAGGCAAGATCTTTGTTGCCAAGAACGGATCCTTTCTGGAGAAAGAGTTTCTCTCGAAAGAATTGAGTGGGAGGAAAGTGGAACTTGATGAGGTGATAGTCACCCCTTCCGAACCGGAAAGTAGCGCAGTGCGGGAAGATGTTCCTGTGGTGCCTACACCAACTGGGGAGGAAGTTAATGATGGTGATCATGAAGCTTCGGATCAAGTTACTGCTGAACTTCGTAGGTCCACAAGGACACGTTCCGCACCAAAGTGGTACGGCAACCCTGTCCTGGAAATCATGTTGTTAGACAACGGTGAACCTTCGAACAATGAAGATGCGATGGCGGGCCCGGATTCCGACAAATGGCTAGAAGCCATGAAATCCGAGATAGGATCCATGTATGAAAACGAAGTATGGACTTTGACTGACTTGCCCGATGATCGGCGAGCCATAGAAAATAAATGGATCTTTAAGAAGAAGACAAACGCGGATGGTAATGTGACCATCTATAAAGCTCGACTTGTCGCTAAGGGTTATCGACAAGTTCAAGGGGTTGACTACGATGAGACTTTCTCACCCGTAGCGAAGCTAAAGTCCGTCCCAATCATGTTAGCAATTGCCGCATACTATGATTATGAGATATGGCAGATGGACGTCAAAACGGCATTCCTTAACGGCTTCCTTAAGGAAGAATTGTATATGATGTAGCCGGAAGGTTTTGTCAATCCTAAGAATGCTAACAAAGTATGCAAGCTCCAGCGCTCAATCTATGGGCTGGTGCAAGCATCTCGGAGTTGGAACATTCGCTTTGATGAGATGATCAAAGCGTTTGGGTTTACACAGACTTATGGAGAAGCCTGTGTTTACAAGAAAGTGAGTGGGAGCTCTGTAGCATTTCTCATATTATATGTGGATGACATACTATTGATGGGAAATGAGATAGAATTCTTGGAAAGTATAAAGGCCTATTTGAATAAGTGTTTTTCAATGAAGGACCTTGGAGAAGCTGCTTATATATTGGGCATCAAGATCTATAGAGATAGATCAAGACGCCTCATTGGTCTTTCACAAAGTACATACCTTGACAAGATATTGAAGAAGTTCAATATGGATCAGTCCAAGAAGGGGTTCTTGCCTGTATTGCAAGGTGTGCAATTGAGCACGGCTCAATGCCCGACCACGGCAGAAGATAGAGAGAAGATGAGTGTCATCCCCTATGCCTCAGCCATAGGGTCTATTATGTATGCCATGCTATGTACCAGACCTGATGTAAACCTTGCCGTAAGTTTGGTAGGAAGGTACCAAATTAATCCCGGCATGGAACACTGGACAGCGGTCAAGAATATCCTGAAGTACCTGAAGAGGACTAAGGATATGTTTCTCGTTTATGAAGGTGACGAAGAGCTCGTCGTAAAGGGTTACGTCGACGCTAGCTTCGACACAGATCTGGATGACTCGAAGTCACAAACCGGATACGTGTATATTTTGAATGGAGGAGCAGTAAGCTGGTGCAGTTGCAAGCAAAGCGTCGTGGCGGGATCTACATGTGAAGCGGAGTACATGGCGGCCTCAGAGGCAGCACAGGAAGCAGTCTGGATAAAGGAGTTCATTACCGACCTAGGGGTGATTCCCAATGCGTCGGGCCCGATGACTCTCTTCTGTGACAACGCTGGAGCTATTGCCCTTGCGAAGGAGCCCAGATTTCACAGGAAGACCAGGCATAGCAAGCGTCGCTTCAACTCCATTCGTGAAAGTGTTCAGAATGGAGACATAGATATTTGTAAAGTACATATGGACCAGAATGTAGCAGATCCGTTGACTAAACCTCTCCCTAGAGCAAAACATGATCAACACCAGGACGCTATGGGTGTTCGATTCATCACAATGTAACTAGATTATTGACTCTAGTGCAAGGGGGAGACTGTTGGAAATATGCCCTAGAGGCAATAATAAATGGTTATTATTATATTTCTTTGTTCATGATAATTTTCTATTGTTCATGCTATAATTGTGTTATCCGGAAATCGTAATACATGTGTGAATACATAGACCACAACGTGTCCCTAGTAAGCCTCTAGTTGACTAGCTCGTTGATCAACAGATAGTCATGGTTTCCTGACTATGGACATTGCATGTCATTGATAACGGGATCACATCATTAGGAGAATGATGTGATGGACAGGACCCAATCCTAAGCCTAGCTCAAAGATCGTGTAGTTCGTTTGCTAGAGCTTTTCCAATGTCAAGTATCTTTTCCTTAGACCATGAGATCGTGCAACTCCCGGATACCGTAGGAGTGCTTTGGGTGTGCCAAACGTCACAACGTAACTGGGTGACTATAAAGGTACACTACGGGTATCTCCGAAAGTGTCTGTTGGGTTGGCACGGATCGAGACTGGGATTTGTCACTCCGTATGACGGAGAGGTATCTCTGGGCCCACTCGGTAATGCATCATCATAATGAGCTCAATGTGACTAAGGAGTTAGTCACGGGATCATGCATTGCGGTACGAGTAAAGAGACTTGCCGGTAACGAGATTGAACAAGGTATTGGGATACCGACGATCGAATCTCGGGCAAGTAACATACCGATTGACAAAGGGAATTGTATACGGGATTGATTGAATCCTCGACATCGTGGTTCATCCGATGAGATCATCGTGGAACATGTGGGAGCCAACATGGGTATCCAGATCCCGCTGTTGGTTATTGACCGGAGAGGCGTCTCGGTCATGTCTGCATGTCTCCCGAACCCGTAGGGTCTACACACTTAAGGTTCGGTGACGCTAGGGTTGTAGAGATATGAGTATGCAGAAACCCGAAAGTTTTTCGGAGTCCCGGATGAGATCCCGGACGTCACAAGGAGTTCCAGAATGGTTATCGGTATTGTACCGGGACCACCGGAAGGGTCCCGGGGGTCCACCGGGTGGGGCCACTTATCCCGGAGGGCCCCATGGGATGAAGTGGGAAGGGAACCAGCCCTTAGTGGGCTGGGGCGCCCCCCATGGGCCTCCCCCTGCGCCTAGGGTTGGAAACCCTAGGGTGGGGGGGGCGCCCCACTTGACTTGGGGGGAAGCCACCCCCCTCTTCCCCTTGGCCGCCGCCCCCCATGTAGATGGGTCTTGGCCGGCGCCCCCCTCCCAGTGGGCCTATATAAAGGGGGGGAGGGAGGGCAGCAACATTACAGCCTTGGGCGCCTCCCTCCTCCCCTGCTACACCTCTCCCTCTCGCAGAAGCTCGGCGAAGCCCTGCCGAGATCCCGCTACATCCACCACCACGCCGTCGTGCTGCTGGATCTCCATCAAGCTCTCCTTCCCCCTTGCTGGATCAAGAAGGAGGAGACGTTGCTGCACCGTACGTGTGTTGAACGCGGAGGTGCCGTCCGTTCAGCACTCGGTCATCGGTGATTTGGATCACGGCGAGTACGACTCCATCAACCACGTTCATTGGAACGCTTCCGCTCGCGATCTACAAGGGTATGTACATGCACTCCTTTCCCTCGTTGCTAGTATACTCCATAGATGGATCTTGGTGATGCGTAGAAAATTTTAAAATTCTGCTCCGATTCCCAACAGTGGCATCATGAGCCAGGCCTATGCGTAGTTACTATGCACGAGTAGAACACAAAGCAGTTGTGGGCGTAGATGTTGCCAATTCTTCTTGCCGCTACTAGTCTTATCTTGTTTCGGCGGTATTGTGGGATGAAGCGGCCCGGACCGACCTTACACGTACGCTTACGTGAGACAGGTTCCACCGACTGACATGCACTAGTTGCATAAGGTGGCTAGCGGGTGTCTGTCTCTCCTACTTTAGTCGGAACGGATTCGACGAAAAGGGTCCTTATGAAGGGTAAATTGAAATTGGCAAATCACGTTGTGGTTTTACGTAGGTAAGAAACGTTCTTGCTAGAAACCTATAGAAGCCACGTAAAAACTTGCAACAAGAATTAGAGGACGTCTAACTTGTTTTTGCAGCATGTGCTATGTGATGTTATATGGCCAGAAGATGTGATGAATGATATATGTGATGTATGAGATTGATCATATTCTTGTAATAGGAATCACGACTTGCATGTTGATGAGTATGACAACCGGCAGGAGCCATAGGAGTTGTCTTTATTATTTTGTATGACCTGCGTGTCATTGAATAACGCCATGTAAATTACTTTACTTTATTGCTAAACACGTTAGCCATAGAAGTATAAGTAATTGTTGGCGTGACAACTTCATGAAGACACAATGATGGAGATCATGATGATGGAGATCATGGTTTCATGCCGGTGACGAAGATGATCATGGTGCCCCGAAGATGGAGATCAAAGGAGCAAAATGATAATGGCCATATCATGTCACTATTTGATTGCATGTGATGTTTATCATGTTTTGCATCTTATTTGCTTAGAACGACGGTAGTAAGTAAGATGATCCTTTATAATAATTTCAAGAAAGTGTTCCCCCTAACTGTGCACCGTTGCGAAGGTTCGTTGTTTCGAAGCACCACGTGATGATCGGGTGTGATAGATTCTAACGTTCGCATACAACGGGTGTTGACGAGCCTAGCATGTACAGACATGGCCTCGGAACACACGCAATACACGTAGGTTGACTTGACGAGCCTAGCATGTACAGACATGGCCTCGGAACACGGAGGACCGAAAGGTCGAGCATGAGTCGTATAGAAGATATGATCAACATGGAGATGTTCACCGATCTTGACTAGTCCGTCTCACGTGATGATCGGACACGGCCTAGTTAACTCGGATCATGTTTCACTTAGATGACTAGAGGGATGTCTATCTGAGTGGGAGTTCATTGAGTAATTTGATTAGATGAACTTAATTATCATGAACTTAGTCTAAAATCTTTACATTATGTCTTGTAGATCAAATGGCCCACGTTGTCCTCAACTTCAACGCGTTCCTAGAGAAAACCAAGCTGAAAGATGATGGCAGTAACTATACGGACTGGGTCCGGAACCTGAGGATCATCCTCATAGCTGCCAAGAAAGATTATGTCCTAGAAGCACCGCTAGGTGAAGCACCCATCCCAGAGAACCAAGACGTTATGAACACTTGGCAATCACGTGCTGATGATTACTCCCTCGTTCAGTACGGCATGCTTTACAGCTTAGAACCGGGGCTCCAAAAGCATTCTGAGAAGCATGGAGCATATGAGATGTTCGAAGAGCTGAAAATGGTTTTCCAAGCTCATGCCCGGGTCGAGAGATATGAAGTATCCGACAAGTTCTTCAGCTGTAAAATGGAGGAAAATAGTTCTGTTAGTGAGCACATACTCAGAATGTCTGGGTTACACAACCGCTTGTCTCAGCTGGGAGTTAATCTCCCGGATGATGCGGTCATTGGCAGAATCCTTCAGTCGCTTCCACCGAGCTACAAGAGCTTCGTGATGAACTTCAATATGCAAGGGATGGAAAAGACCATTCCTGAGGTATATTCAATGCTGAAATCAGCGGAGGTGGAGATCAGAAAAGAACATCAAGTGTTGATGCTGAATAAAACCACTAAGTTAAAGAAGGGCAAGGGTAAGAAGAACTTCAAGAAGGACGGCAAGGGAGTTGCCGCGCCCGGTAAGCCAGTTGCCGGGAAGAAGTCAAAGAATGGACCCAAGCCTGAGACTGAGTGCTTTTATTGCAAGGGAAGTGGTCACTGGAAGCGGAACTGCCCCAAATACTTAGCGGACAAGAAGGCCGGCAACACCAAAGGTATATGTGATATACATGTAATTGATGTGTACCTTACCAGTACTCGTAGTAGCTCCTGGGTATTTGATACCCGTGCGGTTGCTCATATTTGTAACTCAAAACAGGAACTACGGAATAAACGGAGACTGGCAAAGGACGAGGTGACGATGCGCGTCGGGAATGGTTCCAAGGTCGATGTGATCGCCGTCGGCACGCTACCTCTGCATCTACCTACGGGATTAGTTTTAAACCTCAATAATTGTTATTTAGTGCCAGCTTTGAGCATGAACATTGTATCTGGATCTCGTTTAATTCGAGATGGCTACTCATTTAAATCCGAGAATAATGGTTGTTCTATTTATTTGAGAGATATGTTTTATGGTCATGCCCCGCTGGTCAATGGTTTATTCTTGATGAATCTCGAACGTGATGTTACACATATTCATAGTGTGAATACCAAAAGATGTAAAGTTGATAACGATAGTCCCACATACTTGTGGCACTGCCGCCTTGGTCACATTGGTGTCAAGCGCATGAAGAAGCTCCATGCAGATGGACTTTTGGAGTCTCTTGATTACGAATCATTTGACACATGCGAACCATGCCTCATGGGTAAGATGACCAAGACTCCGTTCTCCGGAACAATGGATCGAGCAACCAACTTATTGGAAATCATACATACCGATGTGTGCGGTCCAATGAGTGTTGAGGCTCGCGGAGGATATCGTTATGTTCTCACTCTCCCTGATGACTTAAGTAGATATGGGTATGTCTACCTAATGAAACACAAGTCTGAAACCTTTGAAAAGTTCAAGGAATTTCAGAGTGAGGTTGAGAATCAACGTGACAGGAAAATACAATTCTTACGATCAGATCGTGGTGGAGAATATTTAAGTCACGAATTATGTGCACACTTAAGGAAATGTGGAATCGTTTCACAACTCACGCCGCCTGGAACACCTCAGCGAAACGGTGTGTCGGAACGTCATAATCGCACTCTATTGGATATGGTGCGATCTATGATGTCTCTTACCGATTTACCGCTCTCATTTTGGGGCTATGCTTTAGAGACTGCCGCATTCACTTTAAATAGGGCTCCGTCGAAATCCGTTGAGACGATACCGTATGAATTATGGTTTGGGAAGAAACCTAAGTTTTTCGGAGTCCTGGATGAGATCCCGGACGTCACGAGGAGTTCCGGAATGGTCCGGAGGTGAATAATTGTATATAGGAAGTCCAGTTTTGGCCACCGGGAAAGTTTCGGGGGTTATCGGTATTGTACCGGGACCACCGGAAGGGTCCCGGGGGTCTACAGGGTGGGGCCACCTATCCCGGATGGCCCCATGGGCTGAAGTGGGAAGGGAACCAGCCCTTAGTGGGCTGGGGCGCCCCCCATGGGCCTCCCCCCTGCGCCTAGGGTTGGAAACCCTAGGGTGGGGGGCGCCCCACTTGACTTGGGGGGGAAGCCACCCCCCTCTTCCCCTTGGCCGCCGCCCCCCATGTAGATGGGTCTTGGCCGGCGCCCCCCCCCCCTCACAGGGGGCCTATATAAAGGGGGGAGGGAGGGCAGCAACATTACAGCCTTGGGCGCCTCCCTCCTCCCCTACTACACCTTTCCCTCTCGCAGAAGCTCGGCGAAGCCCTGCCGAGATCCCGCTACATCCGCCACCACGCCGTCGTGCTGCTGGATCTCCATCAACCTCTCCTTCCCCCTTGCTGGATCAAGAAGGAGGAGACGTCGCTGCACCGTACGTGTGTTGAACGCGGAGGTGCCGTCCGTTCGGCACTCGGTCATCGGTGATTTGGATAACGGCGAGTACGACTCCATCAACCACGTTCATTGGAACGCTTCCGCTCGCGATCTACAAGGGTATGTAGATGCACTCCTTTCCCTCGTTGCTAGTATACTCCATAGATGGATCTTGGTGATGCGTAGAAAATTTTAAAATTCTGCTCCGATTCCCAACAGCCATAGCCGTTGATCAGCGTCTGCTTCGCTTCGGCCCAGCTGGCCGCCTCTGTCTCATACTCGGCTTGGAGGGTGGCCTCGCTGTCCTGCACCGCCTTCAGGGCCACCTTGTGGCTCTTCTCCTGGTCGGCCAACCTCTTGGCCAGGCGGTCACGCTCCTATGCCAAGGCGGCAAACTCGGCCTCCTTAGCGCGGAGGGCGGCCTGATCCCCGCCCAGCTGTTCCCTCAGACTGGCGTTGGCCACTGCAGGGATGGCAGAAAAGAAAGAGGCAATAAGGAAGAAGTCGTCAAGGAAGATCCGACCCGACTGCTCAGCAGTCGGCCCGAATCTCGGGGACTACACCTAGTGGGTGCGCTGACGCGCCCCCACGTGAGATAAAAGATGAAGCACTTACCCCGGCTCTCAGATAGGTCAGCAGTCTTCTGGGTCAGCTCCCTAGCCTGGGAGTAGAAGGCAGCCGCGTGGAGGTTGTGGTAGTCCTGCAAGTAAAGCAGAGGAGCGAATGAGAGAATAGCAAAACAAAGCCCACTAAGAAGTTCCAAGCCGACTGCTCAGCAGCCGACTCGGAACTCGGGGACTACACCCAGTGGGTGCGCTGACGCGCCCCCACAGAAGAAACCAAGGTCAAAAAGCAAAAATAAGAAGACTAACCCGAATGGCCGCCCGCGTCGCAAGGAACTCGTCATTATATTTCCTCAGCGCCGCAGCCTGGGACTGAAGTCGGTTCCGGACGTCCTGCGCTGCCACGTTCACCACAGCCGTCCCTCCACCCGGGGTCCACCCCAAGCTGGCGCTGGCCGCCTCCATGTCCTGGGCCGACGAGCTGGAGCCCGCGGCCTTCTGTGGCTCCGATGTGGCCTTCCCCATGCGCTGGCGCGAGGGCGACTGGACCACCAGATCCGTCTTCGCGGCCGATTGCGCAGGCCGCAAGTTAGGCCGGCCGCCTTGGGTCGCCCCAGTCGACGGGGCCGGTGCCGCCTCCCTCTCAAGGACGATGACGTCGTCCTCCCTCTCCAATCCCGGCTGGTCCCCTCCGACTTCCTCTGGCGGGGGCTCTGGGGCCTCGGGCGCCGCGACGCACAAAGGGGTGACGAGCAAGGCCCCCTCCGCCATCGCCGCGGCCGCAGCCTCCGCTTGGGCCTTGGCCGCTGCGTCGGCGTGCGCCTTCGCCGCCTCCTCCTCCTGTGCCGCCTTGGCAGCAGCCACCCTCAACTCCTCCGCCTCCTGCTCCTCCCGCGCCTCCCGCGCGTTTCGCTCCGTCGCCGCCTGAAGCTCGGCGCGGGGGTCCACGCGGCGGGTGCTCCCGGATCCTCCCGGCGATCCAACGACGGAGGCGGCAGCAACCCGCTCGAGCGACAGCGGAGCCCTGGTTTTTTGAGAAAGGACAAGGATTCAGAAACTACCAAAGAAAATATGAAAGAATGTACAAAGGAGTATATGCTTACGCCGACACCGTCTGCGGCTGCTTCACCACCTTGCGGAAGCGGGCCGCCTTCGCGGCCGAGTCATCCCGCCTCATCCCGCCTGGTCGCTGCCGCCCCGCCCCTGGGCTTCTTAGGCCGGCTGCCGAACAAGCCCGACGCGGCACGACGCTTCTGCACGCCGCCCCGAGCAGGCGGCGCGGCGGGGGAACCCGCGCCGTGGCCGGATGCCGGCTGGCGGCGTGGGACGATTTCCGCCTCGTCATCGTCCGGTCAGTCGTCCAAGCTGGCTCCAAGCCCGGAGCCGCCTGCTTCGCCGCCGGCTTCGCCGCCACCCGCCTCGGTGTTGTCCTCCATGGCGGCCGCCCCCAAGTTGTGTTCCTCTAGGTCATGCTCCGCCCGGTTGGGGAGGAATCGGCGCCCCGCCTCCCACCCTGCTGCAGGTCGAAGGAGAAAGCTCTGCCCAGGCATGCCGACTGGTCAGAGACGGCCAGAAGGAATTTGGCAACAAAACTAAGAAAAGGAAAAAGAAAACATACCGTGGGCGGAGGATGTGCACGGGAATATGGCTCCTTGCCAAACTGCCACTCTGCGGAGAGCTTGCAGTTCGCAAGGTAATTCACCATGTGGGCCACCTTGTCGTGCGGCATGTCCTTGGTGCACATCCGGCTCGGATAGAGCTGGCCCCTCATCTGACAGATCAGGTGAGGGCGGCTCTGAAGCGGAAGCACCCGGCGCACGACGAAGGCGGCCAACAAGTCGGACCCAGTCAGGCCCTCCGACTGGATCATCACCCGTAGTCGGGCAACGGCCGCGGCTCCAGCCGGCGTCAGCGATGCGGCCCGATAGGACCAGTGGGGCCGCCTCCCAGCCGGCGGGCCGGTACGTAAGCCGGCAAGTTAACGTAGTCGCCTTGTGGGGTGACGTTCTTCTCGTAGAAATAGGACTTCTGCCAGCGCTTCACCGACTGGATTAACGTGATGACGGGGAAGGGGTTGTCGGCCGCTGGCCTCCGCATCGCGATGAAGGCGCCGCTCTGGGCTGGCACGCCCTGCATGCGGGTGCCCAGCTTAGATTGGAAGAACTCCCCCCAGAGCTCGAGGGTGGGGAGAACGCCAAGGAAGCCTTCGCACAAGGTGACGAAGGCGGACAGCAGCACCACCGTGTTAGGAGTGAGGTGGTGCGGCTAGAGTTGATAGAAGTCGAGAAAGGAGCGGAAGAAAGCGCTCGCCGGCAAGCCGATGCCGCGCAGGAAATGCGAGCGGAAGACTACCCGCTCGCCTTCCTCTGGCTCCGGCGTGATCTCCCTCGCAGGCGCGAGACGGACTCGCACCTGGTCCGCACCGGGCAACCATCGCGTCTTGCGGAGGAACTCGATGTGGTCCATGTGGACGTTGGAGCCGTCCCAGTCCCCGCCGTACTACATGGTGGCGAGAAGCTAGAAAGGAAGCGTGCGGCGGCGGAGAAAGCACGGCCCTGCGGTGGCAGAGCTGCGGGGCGGAGTGAAGAATGGTGGGACGGCGTGGCGGCGAGGCGCTGCTGCGAGGGAAAGCAGGAGGAAGAAGATGGCGGAGAGGAGAGGAGCGTGCGAGCGTCTGCCGCTTCCCCTCCTCCCCCTAATTATAGCCTCGTGCGGCGATGCCGAGGAGGCGAGGCGTGGGGAGGAACGTGGGATTAACTGCGTCTACTCCCCCACGTCCCGCGATTATTGCGCCCTAACGGCGTGCGGAAACCGTCGCCGGAAGACGTGCGGATGGCTTTGGGCCGCAAAGAATCCGCGCCTAGGCCTAGGCGTAGGAGTGGTGGGCCCTTGGCCTGCGGCGACATCTTGTCGCGCACGTGGGTTGGCAGGCTCTCTTCAGCCAGGGGACGCCACGTGGTTCGCAGGCGGCGAGTGGCCGGCCCGCAGCCCGGCGCACGCGCCAACACACTCTCGCCTTCCGACTTTAAAAATTTCGCCAAGACGGCGCGCCCAACCGAAGCCGGCTCCCAGCTGCTGGCTCGTCAAGATAAGAAGCTGACCGAGCCTCTCGACCTCCACTCAGCCTCGAAGCCCAACCAGCTTCGGGGACTACTGTCAGAGTAAATGGCCACGGGTAGCCTAACCGACTCCCCCCGGCTCTTCGAGAAATTACCAGGCCATTCAAGCCTTCAAGCATACAAAGCATAGGGCCGCCTTCCCCGGGCCGGCTATCCCCAGGGCCGACTCCCAGAAGGTGACCCAGTCTCAGAAACATCCCCCAAGGAAGATACGAGATAGCCGACTCCAGGGAGCCGGCCCCAAGAGGACCGACTCCTAGAAGCCGGCCATGAAGAAAGCCGACTCCGGGAAGCCAGCCATGAAGAAAGTCGGCTCCTAGAAAGCCGGCCGAGACTGCGCTTGCTGAGACTGTACCCACGTAACGGCGATAGGATGGGGCGTGGCCGCAGTACATCCCACTACCGCCGAATCCCGGAACGGGCATGGCCACAGGGCGCCGTACGGGCCAGCCATCCCCCATCCGGCACGGCACTGTAGCCATGTTGGCCTCAATGTCACCCACGACAGGTGCCAGTACGGCCCGTGGGCGGCGGGCCCCTTTGCCAGAGAGACATCTGAAGACGGCCCGGCCTCCTCTAGTCGGCCAGGATGTGGCCGGCTCCCAATAGCCGGCTACCTCCCTCCCTCGAAGCATGCGCCCCATTAAGGAGACAAGACAAGGTAAGGCTACAGTGAGAGCTCGCAAGGTGGCGACACTGTAGCCACACTTACCTCGACAAAGCCCTCGTCATCAGAGGTGAGGCAACAGTAACCAACCGCCGACAAAGCCCCCAAGCGGTGGGGCCGGTGTGCTGGCCGAGAAGCCGGCAGCCGGCGGGACCCACCAGTCGGCGGGCCCCAATTACCGGCGGAGAAGCCGGCGAGCATAGACGCTGACGGCTGGGACCCGAGCCCAGCTGGATTACCATTGTATCCTTGGGGGGTAGGCCTATATAAACCCCCCGGGGCACCCATGCAAAGGGGGGATCTCATAGAGTTTCACACACCCCATAGAGAGAAAAGGAGAGCTAGCCTTGCCCTTCTTCTTCCTCTAGCCAGACAGCTCAAGGAGCACTTGTAGCTATTTCTATTGATATAGTGATCATGTGGAGACCCCGCAGAGCAGGACTAGGGGTGTTATCTCCACGGAGAGCCCCGAACCTGGGTAAGATCCGCCGGCGTGCATGTCTTCGCCTCATCCCGTTTCCAGGCACCGGCGATGTCTTACTGGCTCCCACAATGATAAGCCACCCGTTGGCATATGTCGCACCTACCACCCGACACAACTGCACGAACAAGTTCGGCAGGTGATGCAGGGCATTGCCCAAGCCTTGTGGCCATCTGCATCCCTGCCAGGAGGCATGGGGGAGCTTGTAGAGAAGCTCAAGGGAGTGCGGCGGTGCTTCCGATTATGGAAGATATCAGCCTGCCGACAAGGTGCAAGGGAAGCCTGGGCCATGGGGAAGACGCGATATACCAAGGCTTACCCGAACCACATGGCCGAGGTTGGACCTGTGGGGTCTGATGGGAAAGAGATCCCCGTTAGTTTGGTGTATGACCAAGTAAAATTAGCTGCAAAGTATTCCCAACAGGATTGTAGGCTAGACAGCCTGTTGGATGGTATAGAAGAAGAATTTAGTCAGTCTAAGTGACTATGTACTTCAAGTGACATATATTGTCCCTAGCTGGATTGTAAATCATTTGTCATGGTGGACCTTTTCGCTTCGACCTCCGGACCCGACAGTCCGGAGTGTATCCGAATACCCGCTCGGTTATGTAAAAACCGGGGTACGCATGGAAACCAGGCGTAGGGGTCATAAGTGCTTGAACAGACAAGTACCCAACTAGCTATGTTATATTACATGGATAGTAAGAAACATCTTCCAAGGAGAATAGTTCCGTTAAGGGTTCCTTTCCCTGGGTACACAAGCATTAATGTGCATGTCCGAACTGCGAAAAGAGACGCGGGATATAAACATCTGGGGGCATGTATTACAATAAATAAAAGTCATCTTTTGTTCACCGACCGAATATTCCCTTAAGAACGCTAGCTTTCGGCTTCACCCAGTCTGAGGTACACATCCGGCTGATCCGGCAGTAACAATTGCAGAGGTGCTCCCCTTATGCCCTAGCCGAATTAACGGGAACGTAGGGCATAAACACAAGAGCTAGACAACCCAGCTTGGCCAAAACTTAAGTCATATCGATGCATATAATGGCGAATAAAAGGTACTTGTGGAAAAGTAACACATGTGCGGGGGGCATAGAGCCCGGAACATAGTTATATTAAGCTTCTGTATAAGAAGCCCCCAGGTATAATGAGCACGGCTAGCGCGTCAAGATTGTGTAGTCACGACACATTTTAACCTTTTAAGGTCGCGAAGAAAAAAGGGAAGAAAGAAAGAGAGAAAAGATAGATAACCGATATGTAAAAAATTGACGGAGGTAAGGAGACGAACACATAGTCTGGCACTAGGCGTAGAACCTTCGGAGTCTGGCTGCATTCCATGGGTTTGGCTCGAGTCGATTGTCCGATGCATCCCGCAGACGGTACGCTCCACCGGTCAGAACCTTGTCAATAACGAAGGGGCCTTCCCATTTGGGCTTGAGCTTGTTCTTTTTCTTCTCCGGTAGGCGTAGAACGAGTTCGCCAACGTTATAAGTTTGGCCCGTACTTCTCTGCTTTGATACTGTCAAGCCTGTTGCTGATAGAATGTGGAACGGGCTTTTGCGACGTCACACTCCTCCTCCAGGGCGTCCGAACTGTCCTGCCGATCAAGCTCGGCTTCTTTCTCTTCGTAGATGCGCACTCGAGGTGAGTCATGAATTATGTCGCAAGGCAGTACCGCCTCTGCGCCGTACACCATAAAGAACGGTGTGTATCCAGTAGTGCGATTCGGCGTGGTCCGGAACACCCATAGTACGGAGTCGAGCTACTCTACCCAGTGCATATCTGATTTCTTCATGGATCGCACTAATCTGGGTTTAATGCCACTCATGATAAGACCATTTGCTCGCTCGACTTGACCGTTAGTTTGGGGGTGATAGACAGAAGCATAATCGAGCTTAATGCCCATGTTGCTGCACCAAATTTTTACCTCGTTGGCTGTAAAGTTCGAGCCGGTATCGGTGATGATGCTGTGGGGGACGCCGTAATGCTGTACAACCCCGGATATGAAGTCTATCACTGGTCCGGACTCGGCTGTTTTAACTGGTTCGGCTTCTATCCATTTGGTGAATTTATCCACCATGACCAACAATTATTTTTTCTTATGGCTTCCCCCTTTAAGGGGTCCGACCATATCAAGCCCCTAGACCGCAAAGGGCCAAGTAATGGGGATTGTTTGGAGAATGGTAGGTGGCATATGGCTTTGGTTTGCAAAAGGCTGGCAATCGACGCAACGTTGAACGAGGTCCTGTGTGTCTGCTCGGGCCGTCGGCCAGTAAAAACCTGTACGGAAGGCCTTGCTTACAAGGGCCCGAGCAGCGGCGTGGTGGCCGCCAAGTCCAGCATGAATTTCTGCCAAAAGTTGCCGTCCTTCCTCTTCGGAGATGCACCTTTGAAGTACTCCATTAGCGCTTTTCTTGTAAAGCTCTCCCTCGTGGACCTTGCAGGCTTTAGACCGCCGCACAATGCAACGTGCCTCATTTGGGTCCTCGGGGAGTTCTTGCCTAGTTAGATAGGCCAAGAAGGGTTCTGTCCACGGGGCGATGACATCCATAATCACGTGGGCCGAAGACGTTATTTCGGTGGCGGAGCCTCCGATTATGTCGGAGTGTTCGGTATCCGGTGTTGTGGCTGGGTCTGGACTGTTGTTGCCGGTCTCTCCTTCCCATACCACGGATGGCTTAAACAGCCTTTCCAAGAAGATATTAGGTGGGACAGGGTCGCGCTTAGCGCCGATGCGAGTGAGGATATCCGCCGCTTGATTGTTTTCCCGGACCACATGGTGGAATTCAAGCCCCTCGAAACGAGCTGACATTTTGAGGACGGTGTTGCGGTAAGCCTCCATTTTCGGGTCCTTGGCATCAAAGTCTCCATTTATTTGAGATATTGCGAGGTTCGAATCCCCACGCACCTCTAGGCGTTGAATGCCCATGGAGACTGCTATCCGGAGACCATGCAACAGGGCCTCATATTCTGCTGCATTGTGGGAGTCTGTGTATAATATTTGGAGTACGTATTGGACTGTATCTCCGGTGGGGGATGTCAAGACGACGCTTGCCCCCAGACCAGCCAGCATCTTTGAACCATCAAAGTGCATGATCCAATTGGAGTACGCACCGTACTCTTTAGGGAGTTCGGCTTCCGTCCATTCGGCGACGAAATCGGCGAGTACTTGTGACTTAATGGCTCACTGTGGTTTATATGTTATGTTGAATGGGAGGAGCTCGATAGCCCATTTAGCAATCCGGCCCGTGGCATCGCGGTTATTTATTATGTCATTGAGTGGTACTTTTGAGGCCACCGTAATTGAACACTCTTGAAAGTAGTGTCGTAATTTCCGGGATGCCATGAAGACCGCGTATGCTATCTTTTGATAGTGTGGGTACCGTGATTTGCATGGAGTGAGGACAGTGGATACATAGTATACCGGCTTTTTGAACGGGAACTTGTGTACGCCCGTCTCTCGTTTGACGACGAGCACCGCGCTTACAACTTGGTGTGTTGCCGCTATATGTAACAGCATTGGTTCACCGGCATTTGGCTCGGCCAAGATTGGGTTGGTGGCCAAAACGACTTTTATTTCTTCCAATCCGGTCGTGGCCGCATCCGTCCACTCGAAGTGTTCGGTGCATCGAAGAAGGCGATAAAGGGGTAGTGCCTTTTCTCCTAATCGGGAGATAAAGCGGCTTAAGGCAGTCACGCATCCAGTTAATTTTTTGATTTGCTTGAGGTCTGTTGGGATAGCCAACTATGACAGAGCTTCGATTTTAGCCGGATTTGCTTCAATTCTTCTACTGGAGATGATGAAGCCCAAGAGCTTTCCGGCGCGCACGCTGAAAACGCATTTTTCTGGATTGAGCTTGATGTCATATGTTCGGAGATTGTCGAACGTGAGCCTCAGGTCGTCTATTAAGGATTCGACGTGTCTGGTTTTGATGACCACGTCATCTACGTATGCCTCCACTGTTTTGCCAATTTGTGTTTCCAGGCATGTCTGAATCATGCGTTGATAGGTTGCACCAGCGTTTTTGAGCCCGAAAGGCATCGTGTTAAAACATAAGGGGCCGTATGGAGTGATAAATGCCGTTGCGGCTTGATCGGACTCCGCCATTTGATGGTATCCTGAGTATGCGTTGAGGAAACACAATGAGTCGTGTCCTGCGGTAGCGTCGATAATTTCATTGATGCGGGGGAGGGGGAAGGGATCCTTGGGGCAAGCCTTGTTAAGGTTCTTGAAATCGACACATAGGCGCCAGGATTTGTCCTTCTTTGGTACCATCACCAGGTTTGCTAGCCAATCCGGATGTTTTATTTCTCTAATGAATCCGGCCTCAAGTAACTTGGCTAGCTCCTCTCCCATGCCTTGTCACTTAGGTTCAGAGAAACGCCGAAGGGTCTGCTTGACCGGCCTGAACCCCTTTAGAATGTTAAGGCTATGCTCGGCCAGCCTGCGTGGGATTCCTGGCATGTCTGAAGGATGCCAGGCGAAGATGTCCCAATTCTCACGCAAGAACTCCCGTAGTGCGGCGTCTACTGTGGGGTTTAACTGTGCCCCGATGGATGCTGTTTTTGTAGGGTCCGTTGGGTTGACTTGGAATTTGACTATTTCATCCGCTGGTTTAAAAGAGGTGCACTTGGGTCTTTTGTCGCGTATCACGTCGTCCCTGTCCACTATGGAGCGCAGCGCGGTTAGTTCTTCGGCCACAAGGGCTTAGGATAACGCCTCGAGGGCTAGTGCGGCGGTTTTATTTTCGGCGCGGAGTGCTATGTCCGGATCACTAGCTAGAGTGATGATTCCATTGGGCCCGGGCATTTTGAGCTTCATGTACCTATAATGGGGTATAGCTTGGAAGATCGTGAATGCTTCCCGCCCTAGAAGGGCGTGGTATCCACTATTGAACGGTGCCACTTGGAATGTGATTTCTTCGGACCTATAATTCTCCAGCGTGCCGAATACCACATCTAGTGTGATTTTTCCTGCACATTGTGCCTCTCGACTAGGGATGATTCCTCTGAAGGCCGTGTTGCTTTGCTCGATGCGGCTCTTGTCTATTTCCATTTTTCGAAGAGTCTCCTCATAGATGAGGTTTAATCCGCTGCCGCCGTCCATGAGCACATTAGTAAGCCGGAAGCCGTCCACAATTGGACTAAGGACCAAGGCGGCTGGTGCTCGGGCTGTTCGGAATTTAGGTTCGTCACTAGCATTGAAGGTTATAGCCATGTCGCTCCATGGATTTATTGCTGCCACATGGCAGACTTCGGCAAGGCTGCGGAGTGCTCGCTTACGCCTATTATTTGAGGCGAAGGTCTCAAAGACTGTCAATACTGTATTGTTATTTTCCATGGGATGGTGCTCTGTTGCATTGTTGATGAGGATATCCTCGCCGCTCTTGGCCACCTGCCGGAGTACCCAACATGCTCTAAGGCTATGTGTTGGCATGGTATCCACTGTACTGTGAATTTTGCATGGCCCATTGAGCCATCCCTCCAATACGGTTCCACGCCCTGTAGTGGGCTTTTGTTTCTTTGTAATTGGATTGGGTGACTTATGAGAGTACACCCTTTTAGTTCGGACGGGGGGTTTAGTGAGAGCCGGAGGATCCCAGATTTTTTTTTGGGTTTTCCAGGCGCTTTCCATCGCACAGTACTTCTGTACTATGGCCGCCAAGTTAGCGAAGTGTGCTATGTCACAGCGACTTATGGCGTTGAGGATTCCCTTGTCCGTGCAATTTTTGCAAAAGAATGAAATTGCGTCTTCCTCGCGACAATCCTTAACCTTGCTCATTACAAGGAGTAATCTGGCCCAATAGTGATGTACTGTCTCTTGGGGCTCTTGTCTAATGTGGGAAAGATCACTTACATCTGGGTGGGTGGGTAGATTTAGGTCCGAACCCTGACCCGATCTGAGACCCAGGGGCGGAGGAGTTTCCGAGCTTGGCAGTTCGGGCTCCGGGATGCTGCCCAATAGGTCTCGCCCGCTTTCTGATTCTAAGTTCAAAGCTTGGGCCATGTCCTCCCATAGACGGGTATCCGGCTCGGAGAGCTCGGGAATCCAGACATAGTTTGTCCTCAAGATAAAGGAAGAATCTCTGCGTTGCTCCTCCACCACCGCTATCTGATGGGTGACCGGCGGAGAGTTAATCTCCCTTTGGTCGGGTTTAAGCCCGATCCGATCATTGTCTGTAGCGACTCCCAAGGCGGCGATGCGATCCAAGAGCTCGTTTAAGGAAGAGAGCTCCATTGGATCCATCTGCTCCCCCAGAGGTGATGTTGTCCTTGACAACGAGACGAGCCATCAAGCCTTATGATGACAACACAGTGGAACTCTCAATGAAAGCAGCAATGTCGGTGTCAAAACCGGCGGATCTCGGGTAGGGGGTCCCGAACTGTGCGTCTAAGGCGGATGGTAACAGGAGGCGGGGGACACAATGTTTACCCAGGTTCAGGCCCTCTTGATGGAGGTAATACCCTACTTCTTGCTTGATTGATCTTGATGATATGAGTATTACAAGAGTTGATCTACCACGAGATCGTAGAGGCTAAACCCTAGAAGCTAGCCTATGATTATGATTGTTGTTGTCCTACGGACTAAACCCTCCGGTTTATATAGACACCGGAGGGAGCTAGGGTTACGCAGAGTCGGTTACAAGGGAGGAGATCTACATATCCGAATTGCCAAGCTTGCCTTCCACGCAAATTAGAGTCCCACCCGGACATGGGACGAAGTCTTCAATCTTGCATCTTCATAGTCCAACAGTCCAGCCAAAGGATATAGTCCGGCTGTCCGAGGACCCCCTAATCCAGGACTCCCTCAATGACGACTTGCTATGTGTTCGGAAAGAATAAACGCTGTATATTGACCGCGGGGTCATGATATGTGTAGGAGCCGCGACCGAGGTCGAGGCCCCGACGAAGGCCCTGGGCGATGCCGAGGAGAAGGCTGTCCAGCAGTAAGCCGCCCGTACGAAGCTCAAGGCCCGGGTCAAAGAAGTCCAGCAGGAGTTCTAGGATGCAGTGGAAAAATGCGAGACCTTGGAGCATGATGCGTCGGTCGAGGGGCTGAACTCACCAAGGCTCGTCAGAGCGCGGAGACCGCACGGAATGAGGCCCAGGCCACCCTCCAGGAGATCCAGGAGGCCAATAAGATCAGGGCGGGTAAAGGCATTTAAGATGCAAAGCAAGTATGCGGAGAAGCAGTACCTTTTACTAACCCAGGTTCGGAGTTCCCCCGGGGCTTTTGCGGATTTACCATGCAGTGTATCGGACGGCGTGGAGTTCTATCGAGCCGAAGGAGGGGGTTCTACGGAGAAGCTATTCTGGTCGCAATATGCGGCATCAGAGCCTCCTATGTCCTTCACCGATCAGCTGAAACAGCTGGTGGAGCTGCATACAATGGCCGAACTAGCCATGAAGGATTTGATAATCCGCCTATGGCCAGCCGAAGCTATGCCTGGCAGCTACTTCGGACTCGTGAGGCGGATGGTGAACGCCTGTCCTCGGCTGGGCGTCTTCAAGCGCTCTGCCTGTGTTGAAGGTGCCCGCATGGCCTTCGCCCGTTGCAAGATGTGTTGGGCGAAGATGAACGCCGTTGAAGTGGCCAAAGGGCAAGGAGCACCGCACACCCGAGCGATACTTTGCGGATGTCATAAAAGGGTCTCGAGTTGCGGCAGCGCAGTGCGGGCAAGACATTATTTTCGATTGAAAAACATTCGTGTTGTCTTTGCCTTGTATTATGAAAACAAAGCCTTTTCTGTAATGTAATTTTTTTATGCTTTCAATTGTTTCCTCCTGTGCGGCTGTGTTGTATGTAATCTGAGGGTTGGCCAGTCGTCAGCTTCTGCCCTCACGTAGGTAGTACGGAGGTGTTCGTGATGGAATCTAAACAATCTTGATCCAATTGTATGGTCCTTGAAGGAGTTGTTTAGCGCAACCAACAAGGCAATCAGAATATACGGTTTAAACGCCCTCACTTAGCCATAGGAGTTTTATAATAAAGTGTGGGCGCAGCCCCTGGTTCAAACCAGAGTGTTGTCAGCATCTGATCCGGAAGTGCCGATCTTTCGCATAATGCCGAAAAAATGTCCAACGATTTGTAACCCTCGAACAGCTGACCGGCTCTCGCTATATCATGAGAGTCAGTTTTTGGCTTTCTCTACTGAGGCGCTCGTCTGGTCAAGGCCAGGGCACAATCGTAGTAGTTCTCCCTTTACTACCCTAGCCGATTTAGCGGAACGTAGGGTAGCAAGCACAGGAGCCGGGCAACCCAACTATTGACCAAAGACATGATTCGGAGCCAATGCATATAATGCTAAATTCGGGGTGCCGGACTTCTCTATAAGAAGTTTTCGGACTTTGCTGCTGTGTTATGGGGCGATGAGGAGCCCCTGGCAAATATGAAACGTACCATAGTGTACGGTTGCTAGGAAATCAGTAATTGAAAGGAAAACAGAAGGAGGACAGAGATGGTATCTGGGGCCCTTGAACTTGGACCATGAACTGTTTCCATTATAGTTGGGTTAATGCGTCAAAGCGCATCGGTACAAAGTAATGCCATAAGCAACCGGCTATTTGACATGCCTCAACTAAAGGCGAGCTGCGCGTGGGTCCTGAAAATAGATAGAGTAATCGTTGGATTGGCCTCTAGGGCCGCCCCTGTACGCCTGTGCTCCATGTCGATCCGGTGTATTTGTCCTTTGACAGGACCATAAATCAGGCCGCTGAAAGAGGTCCGCATAAGAGAAACCTGCGAAAAAGGGAAAAAGGAAATTGTTGAGGATATAGACCTTAGAGTCACCCGCCAGAAGGGGCCGGGTTACTCATAATGGTCATTGCCAGAAGCCCAGCGCCAAGCTTGAAGACAGTGGGCCAAAGATGGCTTAAGACCCGGATATGGCTTAAGGCCCGTAGTTACAATCGTTATTATGGTAGAGCTTGTAGTGTAAGGCAAGAATAGTTGAGAGTCCGAGCCGGACACTCTTATGAGCCGGCCGGGACTCTCAGAGCTGCTGGGCGTCAGCCTCCCTATATAAAGGGACGACCCGGCAGCGGTTTAGGGACAAGTAAGATCTCGTCGAGAGCCAGGCATAGCAATTAAGCTCCCTGGTCATCGAAACCCTAATCAATACCACCTCAACTGGACGTAGGCTTTTACCTTCACCGCAAGGGGCCGAACCAGTATAAACCTCGTGTTCCTTGTCCTGTTAACCCCTTCAAGCTTCCTAGCGGCGATGGCTCCACGACTAAGTCCTAGCTTGAGGACATCTGCCGTGATAATTCCACGACAGTTGGCGCCCACCGTGGGGCCAGCGCACGGTGGATTTGAGTTCTTGAAGGGCAGCTTCGAAGGGCTCAAGGGATACGCTGTGGGCCGGATGACCAAGAGTCGTCGCGGCAAGCTCTACATCGACGATGCAAACTGGGGCCCCGTCGCCGGCTCAATTGAATACGGGTACCGGGTCCCCTTCGGCGGAATTCATGTTTTCATTGGCAAGATTGGTGAGCCGGGCCCTGAGCCGGATCTCTGCGCCGATCTCATCGAGACGGCTCAGCGCGCATGACCTGCCCGGGCCCGGCCTGCCTTAA
Organism: Aegilops tauschii subsp. strangulata; assembly: GCF_002575655.3. Taxonomy (NCBI): domain Eukaryota; kingdom Viridiplantae; phylum Streptophyta; class Magnoliopsida; order Poales; family Poaceae; genus Aegilops; species Aegilops tauschii. The sequence continues at coordinate 397,997,831 of NC_053037.3, forward strand.
AGCATGCTTTTGTGGGATGTATCCATGGATGGCTCTCTGATCGATCTGGATTTGGTGATGAGACGGCCACCGGCCCTGACGGCGAGTCGTCCACCGACGAGTCAAACTCGTTGTATCAACTTCAAGATGGCAGGCTCATGGGTTGTTCCGATGGTGACAGTATTCCGGACCCGTTTTTGCCGCCAAGCCGGGTTGGAATCTTCATGGCCGGTGCGCAGCCTGTTCAGAACCCTGCTGCTGGAGCGGGAAACCCGGTGCCCTCTCCGGCTCAGGTGCTGATGGATCTCACGGACAAGATGACGGCCCTGTTAACTGCCGCGGTTGACCCGGCGGATCAAGCTCAGCATGATGCGGAGGTGGCGCAATTAAAGTTATATCTAGTGAAAGCTAAGGAGGACCTGGCAGCGGAAGGGATCAGGATGGCTGCGGAGAGGGCGGCTCTCGACGCCCAAACACAATTGATCCAGGCGCAGTCTTTCCGGCTCACGATGGATCAGAACGCGTCCAATGAGGTCATGAGAAGGAGGCATCAGAAGGCCCAATATTGGCTCCCTCCGGTTTATGATCCACGAAACCTCTTCAACACGCCAGGTGCAGGGTCTAGTAACCCGCCAGGGGTCATAGTGCCCGGGTCTGGGACCCCTATTCAGCCACAAGTGATGGGGCCTCCCCAGGTGCCCCCTGCCCCGCCTCAGTACGTGCCAATACCACCGGGTCATTATGCTAACTCGCTGGAGAAGATGGTCCCCGCAGCAGCACGGCTGGCGGCTCTCGCAATTGACGGCGACTCTCCGACGGCTATTGAAACCCGTCGGGTCAGGGAACTCCTTCAGACAGCACTGGCGCAGCAAGAGGCGTACTCCTACAGCCGGGACAGGATCCACTCGACCCCTCGTCAAGGCCGGAGCCCGAGTTACAGCAGACACATGGTCTCAGCGACCGGCTCAAGTAACGTCCGACGCCGTGATCCGCCCCTGGCCATGGCCCGGCTCATAACGGAGCCTTTCACGCAGCAGACCAAGACACAGCGCGGCAAGAGGCGGAGCAGGTGCCTCAGTTGATGGCTTACCAGACTCCCCCGGCTTATCCGACGACTTCCGTCGACGTGGGTATCCCTACCAGGACTGGGGGTGTCCCTTGTTTAGTGCCAGCTATCCGCAATGAACGTCTACCCAGGGACTTCAAAGGCCCTAGGAAGGTGCCTAATTACACAGCAGACATACAACCCGCAGCCTGGATCGAGAGTTATGAGATGGCCATGGAACTGCTGGAGGTCAGTGAAGCGGCCATGGCTAAGTACTTCACCATGATGTTAGATGGGACTGCCCGCACTTGGTTGAAAGGGCTACCACCGAATTCCATTGGGTCTTGGGCTGAGCTGAAGGCCCGGTTCATCCAAAACTTCACGGATACATGTAGGCAGTCTATGTCAATTGTGGATTTGACTAACTGCAAGCAGCAGGAGGGTGAGTCTACGACACATTGGGTTCGCCGGGTTAAGGAGATAATACATTCCTCGGATAAGATGGATGCCGGCTCTGCAGTCTTAATGTTGGAGCAGAATTGTCGTTTTGTGCCCCTGAAGATGAAACTCGGGCGGCTTAAGCGCGACTGCAATGATATGGGCACACTGATGGCGGCTCTTGTCAAGTACGCTGATTCTGATGGTACCAAGGACCCCGCTTCAGATGATGAAAGGACAGGGAAGGGAAAGAAGAATGGCAATGGCAAGGGTCCTCAGCATAACCTGGGGAATCAAGGAGGTGGCAAGCACAAGGCCGATGGCAGCCTAGAGTTTGTAGCCAACGCCAGCTCACAGGGTAATAACCAGCGACGCAAGGGGAGGCCCCCTCCCCGAGCCAGCGGTCAGGCCCGACGCTGGAGCAGCTGTTGAATGAGCCTTGTCCAAGGCATGGCTCTAGAGAGAAGCCAGCTACCCATCTATGGAAGGATTGTGCAATCATGAAGGCCTTTAAAAATTACAATGGCCCGGGCGGCGGCTCAGGCGCCAGCGGTTTTCATGGCCCGGGCGGCGGCTCAAATTCTAAACCTCAGAACGGTCAAGGGGGCTTTAATCAGCAGTCTGGCCAGGGTCATCAACAGCAGCAGGGGGGTTATCAGACCAATCCAAAGCAGCTTAGCGGTGGACAGTATCATGTGTTTACCACCAGTCTGTGTAAGCGAGATCAGAAGCTTCATAAGAGGGCTGTGAATGCTGTTGAGCCGACGGTTCCACGCTACTTGCGGTGGTCTGAGCAGCCTATAGTGTGGAGTAGGGAGGATCACCCTCCCCGGGTGGATAATCCCGGTCACTTGGCCTTGGTGGTGGCTCCTCAGGTGGGAGTATATAAGTTCACTAAGGTGCTCATGGATGGAGGCAGCAGCATCAACATCCTCTATTATGAGACGTTCCGTCGTATGGGGTTGATTGATAAGAACCTCAGCCAGTCAAACACTATTTTCCATGGTGTGGTACCTGGTAAGTCGGCTTATCCAGTCGGCAAGATCGAGTTGGAAGTGGCCTTTGGAGATGAGCACAACTACAGGGTGGAAAAATTGACCTTTGAGGTGGTCAAGATAAGAAGTCCGTACCATGCCATATTTGGGCGGCCGGCTTACGCCGAGTTCATGGCACAGCCGTGTTACGTGTATTTACAGCTCAAGATGCCGGGTCATAATGGGACCATTACGGTTCATGGAAGCCGGAAGGTGGCCCTGGAGTGTGAGGAAGGCGATGCAGCTTATGCAGAATCAGTTTGTGCAACAGAGGAGTTACAGTTTTACAAGGACAACGTTGACCCAACAGATATGACCTCTCTGAAAAAGCCGACTACGGAGCATGAGCCGGCAATGAAGTTCAAGTCGGCTGATGAGACTAAACTTGTTGATTTCGTTCCAGGAGATTCATCTCAGCAGTTTAGCATCAGTGCCAATCTGGATCCAAAATAGGAAAGCGCGCTCATCGAGTTCATCCGTGAGAATAGGGACATCTTCGCATGGAAACCTTCTGACATGCCAGGTGTACCTAGAGATCTCGCTGAGCACACTCTCAATGTTGATCCGAAATTTAAGCCGGTCAGGCAGTTCCTTCGGCGGTTCAATGAGGAGAGGCCGAAAGCTATTGGTGAAGCGGTGGCCCGGCTCTTGGCGGCCGGGTTTATTGTTGAAGTCTTTCACCCAGAGTGGTTAGCTAACCCGGTGCTCGTGCTCAAGAAGAACGGCACTTGGCGGATGTGTGTGGACTACACGGACTTAAACAAGGCGTGTCCGGCTGATCCTTTTGCCCTTCCCCGTATTGATCAAATTATTGATGCTACGGCAGGTTGTGTGCGCTTAAGTTTCTTGGATGCTTATTCCGGATATCATCAGATTAAAATGGCAGCTAAGGACCAGGAGAAGACGGCGTTCATCACTCCCTTTGGAGCCTTCTGCTATGTGTCCATGCCCTTTGGACTCCAGTGTGCACAGGCGACTTATCAGCGTTGCGTGCAGAACTGTCTTCATAACCAGATTGGGCGCAATGTTCATGCTTATGTGGACGATATTGTGGTTAGATCCATAAAGGAGGAAACCCTGATAGATGATTTGAGAGAAACTTTTGATAATCTCCGGGTTTACAAGATGATGCTTAACCCGGCCAAGTGTGTTTTTGGTGTTCCTGCAGGCAAACTCTTGGGTTTCTTGGTTTCTGACAGAGGCATTGAAGCTAACCCGGAGAAGATCAAGGCCATCACCTCCCTGGCTAAGCCGGCGTGTATAAATGACGTTCAGCGCTTGGCGGGTCACATCGCTGCTTTAAGCCGGTTTATAGGCCGTCTGGGTGAGAAGGCCATGCCATTATATCAGTTGATGAAGAAAACTGATAACTTTGTCTGGAATGATGCAGCTAATACCGCTTTTGAGGATTTGAAGAAGCAGCTGGCAGAGCCCCCAGTCCTTGCTGCTCCGGTTGATAAGGAGCCCTTATTACTGTATGTGGCGGCGAACACACGAGCTGTCAGTGTGGCTGTGGTGGTGGAGCGCAAGGAAGAGGGTAAGGAGCATCCGGTTCAGCGGCCGGTTTATTATGTCAGCGAAGTGCTCATCGAGTCCAAACAGCGGTATCCACATTGGCAGAAGCTTGTTTATGGTGTGTTCATGGCGAGCCGGAAGCTTAAGCATTATTTCCAGGGTCATCCCATCACTGTGGTCAGTTCTGCCCCTCTTGGTGATATCATTCAAAACAGAGAGGCCACAGGGAGGGTGGCTAAGTGGGCTATAGAGCTCGGACCCCATGGTCTGAAATACGTGCCACGCACAGCTATTAAATCTCAGGCCTTGGTGGATTTCATCAATGATTGGACAGAGTCACAAGTGCCCGAGCAAAAGCCGGATAACACATATTGGACTATTCACTTTGATGGGTCCAGGCAGTTGGAGGGCTCGGGGGCTGGAGTCGTGTTGGCTTACCCTAAAGGTGATAAGTTCCATTATGTGCTACAGTTGATGTTTCCTTGCACTAACAATGCGGCTGAGTACGAGGCCTTGCTCCACGGTCTTCGGATGGCTAAGGAGATGAGCTTGAGCCGGGTAAGGTGTTTCGGCGACTCAGACTTGGTGGCTCAGCAAGTATCAGGGAAGTGGGACTCCAAGGACCCTCTCATGGCGGCTTATCGCCGAGAAGTTGATGCTATTGCTGGGCACTTTCAGGGTTACCAAGTAGAGCACATTGATCGCAGGAAGAACGAGGCGGCTGATGCTTTAAGCCGGCTGGGCTCTAGCGAAAACCGGTGCCGCCTAATACTTTCCTGGACGTCCTGTATAACCCTTCTGTTAAGTTGCCTACAGAGGAAGACTTGGCTGTCCCTGACCCGGAGGCACGACTGGTGGCGGCTCTCCACATCATACCGGACTGGACAGTACCTTATTTGGCTTACATGACCCGGGGAGAGTTGCCTGAGGATGAAACTTTGGCCAGACAAATAACCCGGCGGGCTAAGTCAATGATTGTTATCAATGGCGAGTTGCATCACCGCAGTGTTACGGGAGCGTTTCAGCGTTGTGTTTCCCCTAAGGAAGGTCAAGAGATCTTGCGTGAGATTCATGAAGGGGATTGTGGCCATCACGCCGGCTCAAAATCTCTTGTGGTCAAGGCTTTTCGTCATGGTTTTTATTGGCTGACGGCTCATGCTGATGCGGAGGACTTGGTCAGTAAATGTGATGGTTGCCAAAGGTTCTCACGACGGGCTCATGTGCCGGCTCAGGAGCTGAGGATGATCCCAATTACTTGGCCCTTTGCGGTCTGGGGGCTTGATATGGTTGGGCCTTTTAAAAGGTCCAAGGATAAGAAGACCCACCTCTTGGTGGCAGTTGACAAATTTACCAAGTGGGTTGAAGCGGAGCCAGTTAGCAAGTGTGATGCAGCCACGGCGGTTCAATTTATGAAAAAGGTGATTTTTCGCTTTGGCTTTCCGCACAACATTATAACTGACAATGGCACCAATCTATCCAAAGGCGCCATGGAAGAGTTTTGTCAACGAGAGCATATTAGACTTGATGTTTCATCAGTGGCTCATCCTCAATCCAATGGTCAAGCTGAGAGAGCTAATCAGGAGATTCTGAAGGGCATCAAGCCCCGGCTTTTGGTTCCTTTGCAACGGACGCCGGGTTGTTGGGTGGAGGAGTTGCCCTCCGTGTTATGGAGCATCAACACTACTCCTAACAGGTCTACAGGTTTTACGCCTTTCTTCATGGTTTATGGGGCAGAAGCAGTCCTCCCCAGTGACATCCGTCATGACTCGCCTCGAGTGGCGGCTTATGTTGAGGCAGATAATGAGCAGGCGCGCCAAGATTCTCTTGACTTGTTGGACGAACAGCATGATGTGGCAGCAGCCCGCTCAGCGATTTACCAACAAGACCTGCGTCGTTATCATAGTCGCCAGGTTAAGTCCCGGGTCTTCCAGGAAGGCGATCTCGTGCTCCCCCTCATCCAAGATCAAACAGATACACACAAGCTATCCCCGCCTTGGGAAGGGCCCTTCGTGGTCAGCAAGAATTTGCACAACGGGTCATATTACCTCATTGATATTCGGGAGCACAAAGATTCACGTAAGTCGGAGGAAGAGACCCGTCGGCCGTGGAACATAGCTCAGCTTCGGCCTTACTACACTTGAGCCACCGGCTCTCATAATGTACATATTTCTCTAAGTCATGTATATATTATGATAAGCAATAAAGCAGGACCTCTATCCTTTTTTCTCCTCCAAATGTGCCCGTGTTGTTTTCATTGCAAGATTACATGATAACTTGAAGGAGAATCCGGCTTATGATCTCATTCGAATCTAGCCATAGGCAATAAGGTCACTTGGGGGCTTCCTGTTCAAACATAGGTCATATTCGAACCAAAGAGAACATAGCTGTCGATACCCATTTGATTGGCAAAGTGCCGAGCTCATTGGGGAGTTTTCTTTGATCATATTTGAATCTTAGTTTAACCCCTTTGGGAACCGACGTGGATCGTATTCGAATCAGCGTCGTTAAACAATTCTTAAAGTCATTTGGGGGCTTCCTGTTCAAACATGGGTCGTATTCGAACCAAAGAGAACATAGCTGTCGGTACCCTCTTGATTGGCATCGCCACACCCACTGGGGGCTATATGATCGTATTCGAATCCTAGCATAACCCCTTTGGGCCGGGTCTCTGGTCGTATTCGAACCGGAAGCCCCTAAGTTCTTCTGCTTTATAGCAAGTTTCTTCTGATTATTTCAAAGTGTGTACGGCCGGGTCTCACTTTGCCGGCTTAACTTTGATTTACAGTGTTAGTTGAACACAATGGGCGTTATTCAGACAGGTAAGCCGGAATTGAGGTACCAACCTTATTACCCGGGTTATTTAAGCCGGAAGTATGCTTGCAGGCCGCTAAGTGTGTTATTACGGCTGTATTAAGGACATAATTGAGGGCCAGTCTTTTTTGATTCATATTCCGGGTTATATATCTAAAACCTATGATTCTCAGTGCGGTAAGCCGCCTCGAGACTTGTGATTTGTCTTTTCATACAGGGTAGTTAAAGACAACTATTTCAGCTTAAGGAATATGACTGATCAACTGTAACCCGGCGACATATAAGGAAGCAACTTTCATAAGGATTCAGCATTCAGCACGTGCACGATGGCACGACACAGTTAAAGTGTTGACCCTATTCTATTACAAGACTCGTTGAGTCCAACAGGGTGAAGCCTTGTTTCACATAAATCGTCTACAGAGTTACGATGCTTCCTGGGTTGAATTCTCCGTCTCATCCCTCTCTTCTCCTCTGGCTGTTCCCAAGGTCTGGAAAGTCGACGACTTCCAGTCAATGCCGCTCAGAGCTTCGAATTGAGCTTCCTCGTCAATTAACCCCGCCGGGTCAATCTCCGGGGCGAAGGTGTGCTTGCGAGCCGGCGGGATCAGGCTGAGGGCTTCATAGCGCGGAGTGGGGATCCTCTGATTCTCTGCATCGTAACCCTGCTGATACTTAGTCAGATCTGTATCATTGCCAATCAAAGTGGCCACCGGGCGTACGATCTTCACGCAAGCTGCGAAGTCCTTCTGGTCGAAGGCGGTGCCGTCTTCCTTCAAACTGGGGTAGCCCAGAGCGATGTCCGCCGGGTCTAGCTCTGGAAGGAATGCCTTAGCCCGGCTTAGAGCCGCTATGGCTCCGGCTCTTGCAGAGGCCCGTCGCAGCTCTTGGATGCGTTGAGGAAGAATGGCGAGCCGGCGAAGAACTTCCGCCAGGTGAGTCGGCACCTCGTTGGATAGGGCCACCACAGCCAGAGCACGCTGTGACCCGGTGTAGAGTTGCTCCACCAGGGTGTACACGGCTTTCAGCTTGGTTACCACGCTTTGGTTGAGGTTGGCGCTTCTGGGACCTGTTTAACAGAATAAGATAGGCCGCCGACAAGGATGAGTTATGAGATATACAGATTCTAAACTTGATGAAAGCTGGTGAGATGACTTACCGAAGATTGCGGCAACCATCTGGGACACTTGGCGCTTTAAGCCGGAGAGTTCGGCGGTCTTCTCTGAGAGAGCCTTCTTCGCCTGTTCAGCCCGGCTCACCAGCGTGACCTTTTCTTCGGCCCAAGCCTTCCGTTCAGCGTCAAACTCCGTCTTCAGCTTTTCTTGCGCAGCAATACTGGACACAAATTTGGCATTTGCTTTTCGGGTCTCCATTTCTTGCGTCCTCAGCCGGTTCTTCAGATCGGAGATGTCAGCTTCAAACTTTTTACAAGCAGCCTGCATAATTTCCGGGTTATAGGATGAACAGTTATTGCGCACTTTTAAAGTCCCAAGCACTTTCCAAGCAAAGACACTTGGCACTTGGGGGCTAATGCATATCGAACGTTTCTATCTACAAATTGCCGGTTCAAGTGAGTAAGCCGGAACTTAAAGTCTACAACATATTCTATCATAAGTCGTAGACTTGGGGGCTAGAGCATGGTAAGAATAACAAGATAACTATACAGTAAGCAAGACGAAAGAAGAATGGTACCTCAGACTTCTGCTGAATTTGGTTCACCATGCCGATCTCTGCATCCCGGCTCTTGTGCACTTGGCTGATGTAGCCGGAGACGATCTCTCCGATGTTCAGGTTGGCGTAGTCGGTGAGGTCCAGATTAACCCGGCGGGGCTGTAGCAACCCCCCCTTGGCGGAGCACTTGGCCAGCGCCGTAGGTCTCCCCGGCTCAACAAATTCTGTCCGGGTGATTACCACGTCCGGGTCATCTGCTGGTTGAGCCGAGCTGGAGGCCTCCGGGTTAGCAGAAGCTTCTGCTATGGGCTTGTTGGTTGGAGAAGCGGCCTCAGGAGCAGAGGCAGCTGGCGGTTCTTGAGCGGCTACCTCCGGCTCAGGCAAGTCCGGCTCATCGACCGGCTTGTTCTTCTTCGCCCTTTTGCTGAGTTTTGCCTGGGCACTGAAAAGACAAAATGGTTAAGCACAAAAGTGTAAGTAAAGACAAGTACAAACATGAGATGATCATCGTTACCCGGGCACGGTCTTGAAAGCCGGCAGGTTCGACTGCATAGAGTCGCCAGAAGAGGGGGAAGTTTCCTGATAATTTGAGTCAGAAGAGTTGAGCGGTTGACGTATAACACCTGCCAAAGGATGAAAAGGGTACAAGTTTGAGATCACCTCGGTCCGGCGTTTCCTCGATGCGTCAGGTAACCCGGAGGAGAGGTCAGTGTCTTTGTTGGTCCGGGTGTGCCGCCGGCTCTCATGAACCTGTGGCTTCAAAATAAATTGAGGGTCTTGATAACCTAAAGGATGTGAAAAGCTTACTTTCCGGGTTACCCATCGGATTTTCAGCCTTGTCAAGGGCTCCGAGTCGGAGGAAAGTATCGTTACCTCTTCAACCACCGGGTTACTTGCTCCGGCGTCGTCCTATTGATGAACAAGTATTGATAAGGCGGACAGAAATAAACAACAAATACAACAAGAACTTACAGGCTCAGGGGTTACCTCTGACTTGGAGCTGTTAGTTGCATCAGCTCTGAAGCAGTAGGCCTACTTCCTTTCTTGCGAGGGGCGGCTCTCTTGGCGGCTTTCTTCGCCTTCCTGGCCTTCTTGGCCGCCTCATGGTCATATTTGACCTTCCAGAACTTGTCATCAGCCTAAAAAATACAAGGATGATTTCTTAAAGATTCAGATGATGGTTATCTACAGAAGGAGATAAAATGTTCAAATCAGCGGCTTACCGCTGGGGCTGGGTTGGTCTTGCAGAAAGGGGCTAACCCGGTCCTCCCGCAGTCTGCCAGGCTCTCGTTCAAGAGAACCTTGGTCATGTCCTCAGCAACATCTTCAGGAAGATCGTTGCGGCTGTGTCTCAGGGGGTCATCCTTTCGGCCCATGTACTCGCACATTAAGCCGGGGCGGCGGCTCAAGGGGATTACCCGCCAGGAGATCCAGACTCGGACCAGATCAATTCCGTTGAGACCATTGCCCAGGAGAGCCTTGATCTTGTTTATGGTGGGGAGCAGAGGTTGGCGCTCCGCCTGAGTCAACTTGTCAGAGAGAGGGTGAGTTGGTTCCAGGCGTGAAGGGGGAAAGCCGGGCAGCGGGCTCTCGTCAGCTGGCGACGTGTCTTGGCAATAGAACCACGTCTGGTTCCAGTCTTTGGGGTGACTCGGCGGCTCGGCGTAAGGGAAGAGGCAGTCTCTCCGCCGCTGAATGGAGATTCCGCCGAGTTCCAAACTTGGCCCGTTGGCGCACTCGTTCTGGCGGTTCAGGTAGAAGAGCTCTCTGAAGAGTAGCAGGCTGGGCTCTTCACCAAGGTAAACCTTGCAGAACACTTGGAAATTGCATATGTTGGACACCGAGTTGGGTCCTATATCTTGTGGCCGCAGGTCAAAGAAGTTCAGCACATCTCTGAAAAACTTTGAGCCGGGCGGTGCGAAGCCCCGGCTCATGTGATCCGCAAAAATCACTACCTCCCCGTCCTTTGGCTGTGGTCTCTCCTCTGACGGGTCAGGGGCACGGTAGGACATGACATCCTTCTTGGGAAGGTAACCCGACTTCATAAAGTCCGTTAAGGTCTCGTTGGTGACATTGGACCTCATCCAATTGCAAGTGATGGAGGCTTTAGGAGCTTTGGGAGGCATGGTGAAAGTCGGCAGCCTATGATAAAAGGAAACGTCCGGTTTAATTATAAGCCGGAGGAAATTTATAGTTCAATGTTAAAGTGGCGGCTTATGAAGGGGACTAATGGCATATATCTAAGTGCACCGGGTTATTTAAGCCGCCCGAGGTATTGAAAGTAATTCGATTGTCTACGGCCTTATCACAGATGAGCCGGAAAATTCTATGGTGCATGGTCTCCTTTGAGTCGGAAAATTCTACGGCGCGTGGTTTCTTTAAACCGGAAATGTAAACCGCCATGACTGAATGAGTGCAGTTTTTTACTAAGTGTGGTGAAAACAGGTTTCACACATTGCAGTAAATAATTTGGATCAAAATGGTCGGCTAAAAGAAAAAGTTTCTAGACCTAAAAACAGATGCGAGGGAAGTTCTTGGGCTCGAACGGGGCCTTTATACAGTAAAAAGAGGTCTACTTGCATTTGAAATGGGTGCCAAACAGCTACCGCAGCAATCCTAGACAGTCTAAGATCAAAAAGGGTGGTAAAAACCAAATCTACCGAAGGCCCGCGATGAACTATGAAGAACAGAGGAAGAACTACGGAGCCCTAATGCGGATCTGCCCTATGGAGTAGCGAGGACTTACCGGTGCTGAAGAGATGCGGAGGTTGCCGCCGTTTGTCTGGACCGAGTCAGGGTGATGCAGCAGCCAAGGTTGACGAAGACTGGCGGCGGCGGCGGCGGAGTTCGAGCTCTTGGGTGACAGAGGAAGAAGACGAAGAAGAGAGGAGTGGCTGAAGGCCCATCGGGCCGGACTATTTATAAGGGCGAGCTCATAAGTGGGCGCGAGAAACGAGGAGACCGCGGCGTGGTTATCTCCCCACGAAACGCCTCGATTTTCGGGATGGCAGTAAAGATAAGATCCGTTGCGGATCTGGCGGAGTAAAAAATGGACTTAATGGAAGATGACGTCACGGCGGATTACCCGGAGTCCAGAGGATGACGTCACGCCGGGTTATGGCCTTCACACAATTGTAAGCCGGAGTTTTTTCTGTCGAAAGAATTGAAGATTGACATGAGCCGGCTCAAATCAATCTGGGGCCTAATGTTGAGGATATAGACCTTAGAGTCACCCGCCAGAAGGGGCCGGGTTACTCATAACGGTCATTGCCAGAAGCCCGGCGCCAAGCTTGAAGACAGTGGGCTAAAGATGGGCTTAAGACCCGGATATGGCTTAAGGCCCGTAGTTACAATCGTTATTATGGTAGAGCTTGTAGTGTAAGGCAAGAATAGTTGAGAGTCCGAGCCGGACACTCTTATGAGCCGGCCGGGACTCTGAGAGCTGCTGGGCGTCAGCCTCCCTATATAAAGGGATGACCCGGCAGCGGTTTAGGGACAAGTAAGATCTCGTCGAGAGCCAGGCATAGCAATTAAGCTGCCTGGTCATCGAAACCCTAATCAATACCACCTCAACTGGACGTAGGCTTTTACCTTCACCGCAAGGGGCCGAACCAGTATAAACCTCGTGTTCCTTGTCCCGCTAACCCCTTCAAGCTTCCTAGCGGCGATGGCTCCACGATTAAGTCCTAGCTTGAGGACATCTGCCGTGACAATTCCACGACAGAAATAGTAAAGTTATATGTGTGTCCGGGATCGATATAGCCGAACTGTAGATTCGGGGCTAGCTTGTGCCTCCGTCGATGTCCATGGAATTTTGAGTCCGTAACTATGTATGCGTGGTACGAATGCCACTACTTCATCGGGACTGGGACGGAGGCCGAATTGCTAATCGAGCTCTTAATGAGCCGCGCTGTCCTGTTGTAGTGTAGTCCGGAACCTCTTAATGATGTCCAGGGGCTCGGCAGCCGTACTATGGTGCTGCTTGAGAAGGCCGCTCTATACCTCTGCTGCTAGGGCGGCGGTGTGCTCCTCTGTTTGGAGGGAGCGTTCAGTATTGCCATTGACTGTTATGACGCCGCGTGGACCGGGCATCTTGAGCTTGAGATAAGCATAGTGTGGCACTGCTTTGAATCTAGCAAACGCAGTTCGTCCGAGCAGTGCGTGGTAGCCGCTGCGGAAGGGGACGATGTCGAAGATTAACTCTTCACTTCGAAAGTTGTCCGGAGATCCGAAGACCACCTCCAGCGTGATTGAGCCCGTACAGCGGGCCTCAACGCCTGGTATGACTCCTTTAAAGGTAGTCGTTGTGGGTTTGATTCGTGAGGGATTAATGTGCATCTTCCGCACTGTATCCTGATAGAGCAGGTTGAGGCTGCTTCCACCATCCATCAGGACTCGTGTTAGGTGGAATCCGTGGATGATTGGGTCGAGGACTAGTGCGGCCGAACCGCCATGGCGAATGCTAGTTGGGTGATCTCGACGATCGAAGGTGATCGGAAATGACGACAATGGATTGAATTTTGGGGCGACTGGCTCTACCGCGTAGACGTCCCTGAGTGCTCGCTTGCGCTCCCTTTTGGGGATGTGCGTAGCGTATATCATGTTCACCATTTTGACTTGAGGGGGAAATTTTTTCTGCCCCCCGGTGTTCGGCTGCCGGGGCTCTTCGTCCTTGTCCTCTCTTTGTGATCCCTTTTCTTTGTTTTCGGCATTTTACTTGCGAGCCTGTTTGAAAACCCAACAATCTTTGTTGGTGTGATTGGCTTGTTTGTCTGGGGTGCCGTGTACTTGGCACGGACGGTCGAGTATGCGGTCCAGGCTGGAAGGTCCCTCATTGTTCCTTTTGTAGGTCTTCTTCCGTTGGCCGGACTTGGAGCCGCTGAGTCCGGCGTTCACTGTGGTGTCATCGGTGTTATCGCCGTTGCTTCGACGTTTGTGTCTGTTGCGCCGGAGCTTGCCGGTGCTGTTCTTGACCTTAGAGGGGCCTGCCTCGCTGGCTGTGTTTTTGCTTCAAGCCAGCCAGCTGTCCTCACCCGCGCAAAAGCGGGTCATGAGTGCTGTGAGGGCTGCCATGGATTTCGGCTTTTCTTGGCCGAGGTGGCGGGCGAGCCATTCATCACGGATGCTGTGTTTGAAGGCTGCTAGGGCTTCGGCGTCCGGACAGTCAACGATATGGTTCTTTTTGGTTAGGAACCCAGTCCAGAATTTTCTGGCTGATTCTCTAGGTTGTTGAACTATGTGGCTTAAGTCATCGGCATCGGGTGGCCGGACATATGTACCTTGGAAGTTGTCAAGGAAGGCTTCTTCCAAGTCCTCCCAGCTGCCGATGGAGTTTTCAGGCAGGCTATTTAGCTAGTGTTGAGCAGGTCCTTTGAGCTTTAGTGGGAGGTATTTGATGGTGTGGAGGTCATCTCCGCGGGCCATGTGGATGTGGAGAATGAAGTCCTCAATCCATACTACGGGATCAGTTGTTCCGTCGTATGATTCAATATTGATGGGCTTGAACCCCTTGGGGAATTTGTGATCAAGTACTTCATCTGTGAAGCATAGACGGTGTGCGGCGCCTCTATATCGGGCCGCGTCACGGCGCACCTCCGATGAAGTCCGTCTGCGGTTATCGGCCCGGGTGTGACTAGGTTTGTCACGTTCGAATAGGTAGCCGTCATCCCGAGTCGGGAGGCGTCCTGGCGATCCGTAGATCGATCTGGTGTGTCTTGCTCTACTATCCAATTCCTGCCGAAGGCCGTATGTATGTTCCCGAGCTGGTCTGTCCCTGTGTTTACGAGGCGGTGGGGCAGGCTGTTGTTAGTCCTAGGTTGCCGTTTTATCCCGACCGTGGGGTGGTCGGTCCGCCGCACTATCCCGGCCACGTTGTAACACCCCGGATGTAACTTTCCATATTTGTAACTCCAACTCTGGCCATTTTCGGCTATGTGTTATGATATTCCCTCCATCATTGGGTTTTGTCTTTCGTTTTGCATTTGGTTCATGTCATGCATCTCATATCATGTCATCATGCACATCTCATTTGCATATGTGTTCGTCTCATGCGTCCGAGCACTTTCCCCGTTGTCCGTTTTGCAATCCGGCACTCCCACATGGACCGGCGCACCCCTCTTGTTTCTTTTTGTGAGCGGGTGTTAAACATTCTCGGAATGGACCGAGGTTTGCCATGTGGCCTTGGTATACCACCGGTAGACCACCTGTCAAGTTTCGTTCCATTTGGAGGTCGTTTGATGCTCCAACGGTTAACCGGGTAACCGCAAAGGCCTTTTGTGTGTTGTAGCAAAACCCCCCTCCAAACATCCCTTTAACCCATTTAAGTCACCTCCATGCTCTCAGTCGTTCGATCACGATCGTGTGGGCGAAAACCGTGCTCCATTTGGACTCTCCTAGCCCTTCTACCTATATAAACACCTTCCCCTCCAAAAATTCTCGGGCAAACCCTAGCCTTCTCCTCCCTCTCGCCCGGCGGACATGTCCGCGCGCTGCCAGACGAAACCCGCCGCCGCCCCGCGCCAGTGAGAGCGCGCCACGTCAGCACCGCGACGTCCCACCGCCACCGGCCCGCCGGGCCCGTCCGCCGGCCCCCGCGGCCCGCGTCCCCGCACCCGCGCCCGCCAGCGCCTCCCACGCTTCCTGCCGGTCGCCGACCCCGCCGCCGTCGCGGTCGCCCTCGCCGCCTCCTCCACTCCGCCGGCGCCGCGCCCCCGAGCCCGCCGTCGCCGACCCCGCCGCCGCCCGCTTCGTCGCCGGATCCCGCCGGCCTCGCCCGACCCCGCTCGTCCTCGTCCCCGCCGGTGCCTCCTCAGCCCTCCCCGCGACGAACTCCGGCGAGCTGCCCGCCTCGGTTCGCGTGCCCGATCCAGATCTGGGAGAGTTGACCCGATTTTTCCTCCAAGTCCCGAAGCTTTTCACATTATGTGATCCTGTTCATCGCATCATATTTCATTGAATACTACTCCGTTTTGCGTGTATGATATATCGGAATGTTCGCCACGAGATGCTCTTCATTTTGTTCCATTGTGCCATGCCCGTTTGAGTCCATCTTGATGCCCAAATCTCTGGTGCAAGAGTGCTATATGATGTTTACTGCTGTTACTTATCAGGACTTGATGTTTTGTTATATTTGTTGCATTTGATGTGTGTATCTTATGGGCATGAGCTCTACAGGTGTTTTGATATATGCCATGACATCTTTCCAGAGGTGTATGCCATGTATTTTTGTGATCTATGTGGTGACTAGCACAAGCATGCAAACTAGGCTTCGTGATGTTTCTGTTTTCAGGGACGTTTTGTAGATATAGTTGTCCTCTATCCATCCATGCCCCTGTTTGAAATGAGGGGGTGCCCTAGGATGTCTCAAGCTTGCTCTACTTTTGCTATAAAATATTTCTGGCAGAATGTTAACATGATATTCAATTTTGCCAAGGTTGTTGTAGTTGATCCATACATGATATGAACTTGATCTTGCCATGGTTAGCTTCATAAACATGCTATCTTGCTGTAGGTATGTTTATTTGGTCATGCATTGCTTTGTGATGAGTGAATAAAGCTCACCAAGATGCCTTCATAATGCTGTTAATGCCATGTTCTGTTTTCTGCTGTCTGAAACCTGTTAACGAAACTTGCTATGTTTACATGGGTGCCATCATATCTTCTACTCCTTTTTGGCTCATGGTCAGTAAGGGACTTTTATTCTATGCATTTAGTAGATTCATGCCATATCTTGTGTTGCTATGATAAGTTCATGTAGCATGTGTTTTGCTTGCTCTGAACATTGTTACCTGATGCTGTTTCTGCCATGTCCAGTAATTTCACCAAGTCTGTGAAGCTGATATCTTTTGCACTTTTGCCATGCTTGTTTGAAACTGTTATGATGTGATCTAGCCGTAGCTCAGTGTTCATCTTTTGTCAAGCATCTCCGGTAGATCACTGTCATATTCTTTGTTGCCATGTGGAGGTGCTGTAGCATAGTTACTTGATGTATTCTATGTGCTATCATGGTGTTAATGGCAGAATCGTGTCATTCTTGTTTTGCTTGCCATTTGCAAACCGTGCATCCGTTTCCGGTGATCTTTATATCGATCTCGACCGAAATCATCTCATCTTTCCAGTGGCATACTTGGTTTGCCAAGTTACTGCCTTGTTCATCCTTTTTTTCCGGAGCACGCATATGCATCGCATATCATATCTCGCATATCATGCATGTTTTGCATCATGTTGCTTGTGCATTTCCCGTGATTGATTGTGGTTCTATTGCTTGTGTTCTTGCTGTGGGTAGAGACGGGAGACGAGTTCCTGAACGAGGAACCTGTTGAGTACGCTTACGAGGATCAAGCTTTCGACAACTCTGAGAACCTTGCAGGCAAGATGACCATACCCTAGAAATCACTTCTATCTTTGCTTTGCTAGTTGATCGTTCTATTGCTATGCTGCGCTACCTACCACTTGCTATATCATGCCTCCCACATTGGCATGTCAAGCCGCTAACTATCCTTTCCTAGCAAACCGTTGTTTGGCTAAGTTACCGCTTTTGCTCAGCCCTTCTTATAGCGTTGCTAGTTGTAGGTGAAGTTGAAGTTGGTTCCATGTTGGAACATGGATATTTTGGAATATCACAATATCTTTTATTTAATTAATGCATCTATATATTTGGTAAAGGGTGGAAGGCTCGGCCTTATGCCTGGTGTTTTGTTCCACTCTTGCCGCCCTAGTTTCTGTCATACCGGTATTATGTTCCTTGAGTTTGCGTTCCTTACGCGGTTGGGTGATTTATGGGACCCCCGTGTCAGTTCGCCTTGAATAAAACTCCTCTAGCAAGGCCCAACCTTGGTTTTACATTTGCCTACCTAAGCCTTTTTCCCTTGGGTTTTCGCGAGCCCGAGGGTCATCGTTATTTTACCCCCCGGGCCAGTGCTCCTCCGAGTGTTGGTCCAAACTAGAGCACCGTGCGGGACCGTCCCTTGGTAAATTGGGTTACGTTGGTACCTGTACGCTTCGCTTATCCGGTGTGCCCTGAGAACGAGATATGTGCAGCTCCTATCAGGATTTGTCGGCACAGTCGGGTGGTCTTGCTGGTCTTGTTTTACCATTGTCGAAATGTCTTGTAAACTGGGATTCCGAGACTGATCGGGTCTTCCCGGGAGAAGGTTTATCCTTCGTTGACCATGAGAGCTTATAATGGGCTAAGTTGGGACACCCCTGCAGGGTATTATCTTTCGAAAGCCGTGCCCGCGGTTATGAGGCAGATGGGAATTTGTTAATGTCCTGTTGTAGAGAACTTGACACTTGACTTAATTAAAATACATCAACCGTGTGTGTAACCGTGATGGTCTATTTTTGGCGAAGTCCGGGAAGTGAACACGGTTTGAGTTATGTATGAACGTAAGTAGTTTCGGGATCACTTCTTGATCATTTCTAGCTTCGCGACCGTTGCGTTGCTTCTCTTCTCGCTCTCATTTGCGTATGTTAGCCACCATATGCTTAGTGCTTGCTGCAGCTCCACCTCGTTACACCATCCTTTCCTACAAGCTTAAATAGTCTTGATCTCGCGGGTGTGAGATTGCTGAGTCCTCGTGACTCACAGATTCTACCAAACCAGTTGCAGGTGCCGACGATACCAGTGCAGATGACGCAACCGAGCTCAAGTGGGAGTTCGACGAGGAACGTGGTCGTTACTATGTTTCGTTTCCTGATGATCAGTAGTGGAGCCCAATTGGGACGATCGGGGATCTAGCATTTGGGGTTATCTTATTTTTATTTGGATTTGACCGTAGTCGGTCTATGTGTGGATTTTGGATGATGTATGAATTTATTTATGTAGTGTGTGAAGTGGCGATTGTAAGCCAACTCTCGTTATCCCATTCTTGTTCATTACATGGGATTGTGTGAAGATGACCCTTCTTACGACAATACCTACAATGCGGTTATGCCTCTAAGTCGTGCCTCGACACGTGGGAGATATAGCCGCATCGTGGGCGTTACACACGTGGTGGTCGGTCCTCATTGTGCGAGGGAGGTATGAGATCTGGTGCCTCCTCATCAAACTAAGGTAGCAGTCTGCGCTTTGGGTAACTCTTGGCTGGGCGCTTGAGGCCGTATTCTTTGGCTACCAGGACATCGGTCCATCTGTCGATAAGTAGGTCTTGATCAGCTTGGAGCTACTGCTGCTTTTTCTTTAGGCTTCTGGCAGTAGCTATTAACTGGCGCTTGAAGCGCTCCTGCTCTAGGGGTGCCCCAGGCACGATGAAATCCTCGTTGCCGAGGCTCTCCTCATCTTCGGAGGGTGGACGATAACTATCATCATCCGGGTCATTGGGCGTGGCCTGTTTATCAGGGTTAACTTGCTCGTTGTCTTGCTCCTCCTGTTCGGATGCAGCTCCAACAGGGTCTTCATTGTTTTCGGCGTCGCCCGGAGTACTATTTTCTCCGGTGCCAGTGCTGCCATCTTTTGAGCGACGAGGCTTAGAGCGGCATTTTGGGCGCCGGCGCTTGGACTGTGTCTCAGAGGGTTTATTCGCATCTGGCTCTTCTTTGTCATCGCCAGATCCTTTAGGTGTATCAACCATGTACACATCGTACGAAGAGGTGGTCGTCCAACGTCCAATGAATGGCGGGTCTTGGCCTTGCTCCTTGTCGGCATCGTCTTCCATACCGTCGATGTGTTCGGAGCCATAATCGAGCTCGTCGGTTAAGTCCTCGACGGTAGCTATGAAGTGGGTGGCGGGTGGGAAGCAAAATTCCCCATCATCAGCCTCTAACTCAAACCGAACATAGTTTGGCTGCGAGTCCTTCTCCAAGGACAAATTCTTTAGAGAGTTCAGCATACGCCCAAAGGTGAGTGCTGGAAAACGTCTGCGGCGCTGAATTCGAAGATCGATAACCGATCTAGCTCGGTGTCCGCAGGTGTACACGGTCCGGAACTTATAGCCGGAGATGAGTCCGAAGTTCCATTGAAGCAAATATTGCAGGGTGTTGAGTCCGTGTGTGGCTCCAACGCCGCGGACTCTATGGCTTTGATGGCACGATCTGCTCTGGTTCTAAGGTCGTTGCAGCAACAGGAACCATCTCCTGGATGTGATCCGATGACAGATTTAAGTCATGTTCACCGGAGCGAGGGGGAGCGATCGCCGCGGTCTCAAATCCATTGAAGATCAAGTCTCCACGGATATCCGCGACATAGTTCAAGCTTCCAAATCTGACCTGACGGCCAGGGGCGTAGCTATCGACCTGCTCCAGATGGCCAAGCGAGTTGGCCCGCAGTACGAAGCCGCCGAACACAAAAATCTGCTCGGGGAGGAAGGTTTCTCCTTGGACAGCGTCACAATCGATGATTGAAGGGGCCATCGAACCTTTTGCCGACGGCACAGTGGAACTCTAAATGAAAGCACCAATGTCGGTGTCAAAACCGGTGGATCTCGGGTAGGGGGTCCCGAACTGTGCGTCTAGGATCGATGGTAACAGGAGACGGGGGACATGATGTTTACCCAGGTTTGGGCCCTCTCTATGGAGGTAATACCCTACTTCCTGCTTGATTGATCTTGATGAATATGTCTAGAAGAGTTGATCTACCACGAGATCGTAATGGCTAAACCCTAGAAGTCTAGCCTATATGACTATGGTAATGTGTATGTCCTTTCCGGACTAACCCCTCCAGTTTATATAGACACCGGGGGGATCTAGGGTTTACATAGAGTCAGTTACATAAGAAGGAATCTTCATAATCGGTCGCCAAGCTTGCCTTCCATGCCAATTACAGTCCAATCCGGACACGGGTACAGTCTTCGGCCTTCATGTCTTCACAGCCCATCAGTCCGGCCCAATGGATAACAGGCCGGATGCCCGAGGACCCCTTAGTCCAGGACTCCCTCAGGTGCCACCGGAGAAGGCCTGGAAACAGTAATTATAGGAGGAAGGTAGGCGAACCAGCGTGTCACGGGAAACGCAACAGTCATTGCGGTCATCGGAATTCAATTCATGTCCCATCCCATCAGTGGTGTGTCCCGTCCGTGCTGGGTCGCACGCCGGCATGACGGTCAAACGAGTGCACTCGAATCATCCAGATGAGGTACTCCCTCCTTGTCAAAAATGATTCCACCACTCATCATCCACCTTGGTTGGTTAGATTTTTGAATTAAGCCCTGCAAACCGGAAAGCAGGTAGTACGTGCGTGATTCGCTGTTTATTCATGTAGGATCGAGTAGGTCGTTTTTTAAATTGAGCCCTGCAAACCGAAAAGGAGGTAGTACGTGTGTGATCTGCTATTTATCCGTGTAGGATCGAGTAGGTCGGATAGTGTACGTGTAGGATCGAGTAGGTCGGATGGTGCACTTGTACGATCACATTAGCTGATGAACGTTTGCTGGGAGATAAGGCATTTGCGAACGTTTTTGCTGGCAGTTTCTTCAGAAATGTTCACACAAGACTCACAGGCCTGGCATTGTAATATGTTCACATTAGTGGTCCAAATTCAAAACCAACTAGTACGATTCCCATACATAAGATCAACATGTTAATGCATCTCAATGATTCACAGATCATATACAAATATGTTGCTCCAAAAGAAAAGATCTAGAAAAAACATCTGTTCTTCCTACTACCATGGATGCTTCTCTTGGCCAACATTCAGTACAGAGTGAAAGACAAATTTGTTTGTGAAGTCTAAAATTCCTCTTGCAAACGTAAGTGGTTTCATCAACAGCTGGAACCATGAGAATGAACCACACATGATGGAGGAACATCCACTGCAATATGATTTGGTCTTCTCTCGATCACACGGCGAGACTATTTTCGGAATACAAACTTTAACTTCGGCAAAATGACGCCCATTGTATAATCAGACCAAAGCAATGAAGCACCTAGTGTTGGCCAATAAATAGTAAGTACTGCTTTTCTCCAGTCCATGAAGTGACTATCCAATCTTTCTGTGCCTATTTTCAAATGGCACTGCATGTAGTGACTATACTATTCTCTTGTGCAGTTCAACCAAAATTGCGGTCACTTTGTTTGTTTGCCAAATAGCAACGGGCAGACATCTCTGTCTGCACAAATATCAAGCAGCTAGTAAATATATACCCCACCTTGTATTTTCGGTTTAAACACGTCTCTTCCACTTAGCATCTGTCATGTTTTGCACTGGACAATTTGATACAGTCATGTTTTGCCCTGGACAATTTCATACTTAATTGATTTGCTGGTTCAGAGTAGAAATATAGCGCCTATTCTTCATCAGACCAAGGATATCCATGTTAGTAGTGATAGAAGAGGTGAAATCGATACAACCAAAATTGAGCATCCAATCATTGAATCCTGTCCTGCACCTCCAATGTAGGTCCACCCTGCCAATAAATTCACATGCAAACCACTAGTATTACTATCTAATGACAGTACAAAAAGAGTAGCAAGATAGTAGCAAACCATGTACCTTCGTAATGAACAGCTCATAGTGCCACCAAATTGGATATAAAGGTTTGGAAGAAAACATGCTCCTAATGTTGAACCATTTGGAATTTTTGTGCAGTTGCACTAAAATCGAGCATCCCTGTTTTCATAGATATTGAAAGTGTGATTACTATAAAAGTGGAACTAGTTGAAGCATAGACTCACAAATATAAGCACTCCAATTTCTTAATGGGAAAAGGTAGCAAGACTGTTTCTTACCACCTGTTTGAAGGAATAAATAAGGCAACATCGGCTGATGTCAGGAAGGCATACATAGTTTTTTTTTTGAAAAATTGAGCCATTCCCGACCTTTCCTCTTCTTTTAAGCATATTTTGTGCAGTTCAACTAAAATAAAATGCCTTCACCGCCTTGACAATTCAGTGACACTGTACAAAAGGAAATGACTTAACATTACATCATGATGTCAGGTATGTAGTCGACAGGCATTAGAGACAAACATACAGACCTCCTCCGATAACATAATGAACATTAATTTTAACAAAGGTGTGACTAGCTTTACCGGGATAATTTGAGTGAACTCTACACCCTCTCTTCCTTAATATAAGACGTTTTCGCAGTTCAATTTAAAGTACCCAAACGTCTAGTATTTAGAAAAACAGGTAGTAGTTTTCTTGAGCACATATCTGGGAAAGCTTGCCACACTTTATATATGTCCAAACGCTAATGCAACACCATTCGAATAGTACAAATATACACTAATCCAGTGGCTAGTGCAACAGTAGAGTAGTTATTTAATTACAGGGTACAGTACAATGGTTTTACTGAACATATTTCCATAAGCTCTAGCACTGGAAGATTTCTATAAGAATTAACAATACAAAATGTCAAGGCAACAAGTTTCAGCATTGGTATACTAGCTATGCAAGAGCATTAAACCAAATACAAAAGTATGAAGGTAACTAGCATTATTAAGTAATGACAGTATAAAAAATTGCAAACCATGTACCTTCAAGGTAAATATCATTTCGAACTCGAGGGGACCTAAAAATTGCTATCCCAATCTTGATAATCGGTCAAACAAAAAAACTTGATCGAACGAATCAAGAGAACAGCCGGAGGAGGAGGTGCCCACTCTTGACCTTTCCTCTTGACACTGTACAAAAAAAATTGACTTATCTCATGAAAGTGAGGTATGTAATCTATAAGAATTAACAGTGCAAAAATCTGAAGGTAGTAACAAGATTCATCGTTGGTATACTGGCTGTGCAATAGCATTAGAATGCCTTAGTTGAAAAACCTTTAATACATCCACAATCAACAGCTAACCCTGAAATAATCCAGTGACATTAAATGGCATTGCTTAAATTTATCGGTGGCATTAGACTGAGTGCGGCATTAGTTAAATGTGGCATCAGTTTAGCAGTAGCATTGCCTGACTTGACCGTTGGCATTATACTAAAAGCAAAAAAGTGGCAATAAGAGCATGGGAGGCCCATTCGGACGGTGAGCGCACCAGTACGATGTACCTCCACGGACGCATATAGTGGTGAGGGAGGTATGGTTGCCCAGAGGAACAAATATCCAGGCAGCAAATGTGGATTACGTCCCATTTTTGTTCTCTTTAGCCACCTTTTTCCTATGTGAGCACAACAAACCGATCGACCTGGTCATTCTCTATTGCGTTGTCATGCCTTTCTACCCTTCTTCAACCAAGAGACACGAGACTCGTTCCTTAGCTACTGATTTTCCCCTTTTCAACCTAGATGCGGGTTCGATGCCTACTCTCTTGGACTGTACAGTCTCCCTTCCTTTCCTTATTCAACCCAGACATGGATTAGTCTGCATGAAGTAGGGTTTCCTTTAACAGTGCAAATTAAGGTTTTCGCATGCGTGACCAGCAGAGCAGAGGATAGCAAATTGGGAAGATGGTTGAGTGGAAAAAGATCCACATGCAGCGACATGGCAGATGGGGCAATAGAACAAGGGTATGGTTCGAAAAGAGGTAGCATACTTGAGGGTCTGCAGGAAGTGGCTTCACTCGTGGTTGTCGTCCTCCGCACACACTACGGCAGCGAGCTTGGGGACGGAGGCCATCCCGCGCGGGCGCTAGGTCTGAGAGGACGGCCTTGTCGTCAGTGCGTGACCTCGCTCGCCGATGACGAGTGCGTCAACGCTGCACGTCCTTTTCTTCCCTGGAGGATCTGTGACCACCGGTGAGGTGGGAGAGAGAGGCCGTCTTTTTTAGATCTAGAGAGAGGGTGATAGTGTGAGAAGCAAGTGGGCAGCCCTTAGCAAGAAAGCGCTGAAGCTCAAGCCTATATATCTTTTTTATACTACTAGTACTAGAGGTGGAGTAGTGGTAGAGTAGTTTATATTTTCTCTGCATACAGTACCAGTTAGTCATGCTTCAAAACTGAACGGCACGCCATTAAAAAAATAAAGGTCGATAACTAATGCGGCACCTCGGGCCAACGCGACCAGATCGCATTTTGCACGAGATATTACTCACCATATTTCGTTGACATGTGGTCCCGTTCCCCCATGTCAGTGTGACGACGGCGGGTCCTTTTGTACAATTTCCGAACGGACGTCTATGTAGGCCGGGGCGCCTCTTCGTGTAACGTGGCAACCGTCCACCGAATCTTCGCCTTTCCCTCTCGATTTGGAACTGTTGTCGCACGCTCTTCCTCCTTCCTCCATTTTCCTTCACCCTTCCTTCTACCATTGTTCGATCGTCTTCTCCATGGAGGGAACTGGCCGAAAATGACCCCGTTATTCTTGCCCCGATCTGAATGATGACGTGGTGGAGGAACTCATTGATCGGTGCGACGTCATCACCTCGGCTAGCATGGCAGGTTCGTTCAAGACCATTCTCAACTCAACTAATAACATCATTACAAGGAACCCAAGGGTCCACGAGCGGTTTGATCTCCCCTATCTTCTTCACCGTGACCCTGGTCACTGGCCCGCGGACGACGCAGGCCTCGCCTTGTGCATGTTGATGCCGCTTGATAATGATACGTGTGATGTTAAGATGCCATCGCTTGAGGGTAAGGCTTCGGCAGGCACAAATGGAGATTGGGTTGTTTATATTGGGTACAACTACGAGTGGGAACTTGTGAATGTGTACACTCGTCACCGGGTTCCACTTCCAAAAATTTCAGACTGCCCAGAGGTTGAGCACACCGGTATTCTACGTACGTTCAACTACAATCATGGTGACTGTCGTCTACGGAAGATAGCAATTTGTCAAGTTCCCGACCGCTCTTGGGGTAATAGGAATGCTTGTGATCGCTATCTTCGACAAGCTTGTTGCCGTCCTTCGTGGTTCGACTCGATGGATATTGCTCAACAATCAGTTTCTATACATGAATGATCAGTACTGTGATGCAATTCAATACGAGGGTCTTGTGTTTGTTGCCACCACTCGTGGCACTGTTTTTGGATGGAATCCTTATGCTTTCGGTATGTTTGTCTTCCACCGTAATTATAATTGTTTCATCCACATGCATGCGGGTTAGCTAGTTTCCCTTTACTAATTAACCTTCTTGTCTTTCCAAGGTCCTGTGAATATTCCACCACCTATATTTGAAAATTTTTATAACCAAGGGGGAGATGACAATGATGATGATCACGAGCATGGGGACCCACATACTCAGTGGTGCCTGGCAACTTATTCCGATGGATCACCTCTTCTTGTCTGTATACAGGGCATCGCTGATGTTACTAAGGAAGCAGGTGTTGTCTCCCATGGTCGCACCCTCCAGACCTATTCCAAAATCCGTTGCAGGGTATTCGGGATGGATACTACCGTGCTAGCGCCAACACCTTCTCCCTGGTTTATTATTGATAATCTTGGAGGAAACTCGCTCTTCCTTGGACAAAACTATCCAATCATGGTGAAAGGCGATCCAGCTGCTGTTGACACAACGTTACTACCATTTATGAGAACTAATTGTATCTATACCTCGGGCATTGCTATGGTTCCCTACCGTGGCTATCACAATATGCATCCTGACATAGGCCACTTCAGCCTGGATGATCAGTCCTGCATTGGTCTCGAGATTGACAGTAGCTGCCCCTTCCCAGAGAATCACTTCTGGTTCAAAGCAAGCATTTCCAACGCCGACCAGTGGTTGAGTTGAAGTTCATTTCATTGCTTGTTATTTGTTGTGTGATGAATACTTTAGTATTTATAATGTATCCTCATCATCGTTGTGCGTTGATGACCTGTTGTATGTAATAAAATGATATGCCTCTGATAAACTTACTAAATTTATGAATGGCTTTCGAGTCGCTTCTCTGAGTGGGTGCTGCGACGAGGCAATTTTTTTCTGAATACATAATTGTACGTGCATTGCAATAGGTTATCGGATGAGGCCAATCAACAATAGTACTACTATTTGTACTATCTTCACATGCTTCGCGCATCGGGCGGGTGTTTCTACTGTAGCTGAGAATCCCATCATCCTAGGTCCTCGAATGAGTCTTGTAGAAATTGCATATATTCTGATGTTTGGGTTCAAACTTTCAAAACTGCCGCACTATCTCTATGTCTACGTATACGTAATACAACAAGTTTTAAACTTGAGACCAGCCACCCACCCTCACAAAGAACACTTTTTAACCTAGCACAGACTCCAGGAAATTTGGCCACAGTGTGAGGTGGGCCATATGTTAATGTGTTCGCTGTATGTAACCAGCACCTCGAATCCTCGATACTACGTACTGTATAGTAGGGTGGCATGGGCTAGAACAAGCATTCACGTCCAAGAGTACGGCACACGCCACTAGCACGACTTCCATCTGACACCATATTTCTTGGAGTCCGTGCTATAGCTATCTCTTCAACATCATCGTTTCTCTAACTCAGCCATCGCGCGGCGGGCTAGGTGGGGGTTTGCCAATAGTCGGTTTCCTAAACTGCGGTCCCACTTGTAAGGCCAACTCCAACGCACGACCCCAAGCGGACCTCCGTTTTTCCCAGATTCTGTCCGTTTGGGTAGGCAATAGGGTCGTGTCTGGGCCATTTCTCAAATGCGGTGCCCGTGCGCCCAACGTGCAGACGCATCCCGGCCGCGTACATTTTTCTTTGCAAACACATATATTTTTTTCATCATTGATTTTTGGTACATGGAAATACATCACCAAAATTTGACTAGAAAAGCAAGACCAAAGAAAACAAGAACCAGGAGAATACATTTTAGAAGATATCCAACTTCCATAACTGCTCCTGTAAGTTGGATTAGTGCCTTCTTGATGCATTCATTGTTGATCTGCAGAGGCTCGATCTTGCGTGCTTCTTTCTTCTTCGAGTGTAAAGAAGTAGACGTTGCTTCCTCGCATCTAGTCTCATGTCAAGCCTCTATTCTATCAACAAGTGCACTAGTCTCATCTCTAGCCCCTATGCTAGCTAAAAGTGCTAGAACATCTACTAAATTGCGCTCTATCAATATATCGATGTACTCTTCTTCCCAATACCAAAACTTGCATCCATTCTACACAATAAAATTTTAAGTTAGCACAACTAGTCTAATCCGAGAGCACAACTGAAGCTAAAGTAGCACATACCCCATCGGTTTTGCACTTGATAAACACCCATCCGGGATGTTCCGGCGTTGTAGACACGCGGCGCAAGACCTTCTTTGGGCAGTCGTCGCACGTAATGAGTGGCAACGGTGCGCCGACGAGCTTTTGGGCCAGCACCGAGCCCGGCCGACAGCCATTCATGTATTTGCTGGTGGACCACCGACGGTGTAGATCCGAGCGGCTAGAGGAGGAGTCAGTACCTGCATGCAGCCTTGCTGGGGCCTTCCGGCCCGGTGCCCGGCCAGTCCATGGCGTGGCGCGGCCTCCCACAGCCGGGCGAGCTCAAGCCCGACCGAATCCGTTCCAAATCCAGCCTCCGGGTGCGCAAAACACGTAGCCGTGGTTGGGTAGCTCCGAGGCATCAAGGGAAAGGGGGCTGAGCGAGCGCGCGTCCGAGCTGCACGCGCTGGAGTTGGCCTAGCGGCGTGGCGGACCAACGTGTGGGGTGCGAAGTGGCTTCGCTCGTGTGGGGGACGGAAGCCATCCCGCACGGGCGCTAGGTCTGACAGGACGGCCTTGTCGTCAGTGTGTGACCTCCGTCCGCTCCCCACTAGCCTCTTCGTTGACATGTGGTCCCATTCCCACATGTCAGGGAGACGACGGCGAGTCCTTTTGTACAATTTACGAATGGACGTCTATGTAGGCCGGGGCGCCTCTTCGTGTACCGTGGCAACCGTCCACCGACTCTTCCCCTTTCCCTCTCGATTTGGAACTGCTGTCGCACGCTCTTCCTCCCTCCTCCATTTTCCTTCACCCTTCCTTCTGCCATTGTTCGATCGTCTTCTCCATGGAGCGAACAGGCCGGAAATGACCCCGTTATTCTTGCCCCGATCTGAATGATGACGTGGTGGAGGAACTCATTGATCGGTGCGACGTCATCACCTCGGCTAGCATGGCAGGTTCGTTCAAGACCATTCTCGACTCAACTAATAACATCATTACAAGGAACCCAAGGGTCCAGGAGCGGTTTGATCTCCCCTATCTTCTTCACCGTGACCCTGCTCACTGGCGCGCGGACGACGGAGGCCTTGCCTTGTGCATGTTGGCGCCGCTTGATAATGATACGTGTGATGTTAAGATGCCATCACTTGAGGGTAATCATGGTGACTATCGTCTACATAAGATAGCAATTTGTCAAGTTCCCGACCACTCTTGGGATTTAATGGAATATGTAGTTCTTGCTATCTTCGACAAGCTTGTTGCCTTCCTTCATAGTTCGACTGGATGTATATTGCTCAAAAATCAGTTTCTATACAAGGATGAGTATTGTGATGCAATTCAATACGAGGGTCTTGCGTTTGCTGCCACCACTCGTGGCACTGTTTTTGCATGGAAACCTTATGCTTTCGGTACATTTGTCTTCCATCGTAATTATAATTGTTTCATCCACATGCATGCGGGTTAGCTAGTTTCGCTTTACTAATTAACCTTCTTGTGTTTCCAAGGTCCTGTGAACATTCCACCACCTATACTTGAAAAAATTTATAACCAAGGGGGAGATGACGATGATGATGATCACGAGCATGAGGACCCATATACTCAGTGGCGCCTAGCAACTTATTCTGGTGGATCACCTCTTCTTGTCTGTATACAGGGCACCGCTGACGTGACTAAGGAAGCAGGTGTTGTCTCCCATGGTCGCACTCTCCGGACCTATTCCAACATCCGTTGCAGGGTATTCGGGTTGGATACTACTGTGCTAGCGCCAACACCTTCTCCCTGGTTTAGTATTGATACTCTTAGAGGAAACTCGCTCTTCCTTGGACAAAACTATCCAATTATGGTGAAAGGCGATCCAGCTACTGTTGACACAACGTTACTACCATTTATGAGAAGCAATCGTATATATACCTCGGACATTGCTATGCTTCCCTACCATGGCTATCACAATATCGGTCATGAAATAGGCCACTTCAGCCTGGATGATCAGTCCTGTGTTGGTCTCGAGATTGACAGTAGCTGGCCCTTCCAAGACAAACTCTTCTGGTTCAAAGCAAGCGTTTCCAACGCCGAGGAGTGGTTGAGCTGAAGTTCATTTCATTGCTTGTTATTTGTTGTGTGATGAAAGCTTTAGTATTTACTAGAATGTTTTGTTGGAACTAATCTATAATCCAACATGTATCCTCCTTGTCCTTGTGTTTGATGACTTGCTGTATGTAATGGATGGTACATTTGCATATGCATGTCATAAACTCAATTTATAAATGGTTTTTGACTCACTTCTTGGAGTGTTAGTGCCGTAGTAGTATAGCTAGCATCCATAGTAGTATGAAGTTGCCACATCACATAGAGCCAACCAATAGTTAGTTCTAGTTAGATCAACTAGAGCTAGTTGTCGCACGGAGGCCAAGCAATATGGTGATAGCATGACCACGTGAGGTGGGCTTGTAAGTAGTATGATCTAGGCACATGGCTTGCCGTGTTTCCTACTCCTCCGGTCTAAATGTGGAGAAGATTTGGTCGAGTTCTTCCTCCTTTTCACGTGGGACACCCAGCATCCAGGTCGTGTCATGCAAGAAAATGGAGTGGTAGTTGAAGCCACGTGATGTGCATCTTGGGTTAAACTGTAAATAGAATCTTACTACTCTTGAGTAACTCCAAAAGCGGCCACCAAAGATCTTTATTAGATTTTTTTTCATCACCAGCACGTCGAGGTGAAAGATGTGCAGGTTCAGTGGGTCCTCTTGCGTTTTTACTGACATGTGGGACCGCATGTGAGCAAACAGACGATGGGCTCCGCGCGTCTGCTGGCTGGCTGAGAAGAGAAATAGAGGAGGGCTTTGCACGGACTCCAGGAAATTTGTTCTATGTAACCAGCACCTCGATATAGGCTCGATATAGTGGGGTGGCATGGGCGATAACTAGCATTCACATCTAGCAGTACGACACACGCCACCCACACGAGTCCCATCCGACACCAATTTTCTTGGAGTCCGTGCTACAGCCATCTCTCCTCCCTCCTGTTTTCTCAGCCATCGCGCGGTGGGCAGGGTGGGGGTTTGCCGATAGTCGGTTTGCTCAATTGTGGTCCCACTTGTAAGTGAAAATGCAACACAGCACGCATTCCCCCTTGAGCGGCGTGCCGGACCAACCGTGTGGGGGTGTGACGAGAACACGGCAGGCTTTTCCTTTTGAACTTGTAACTTGTAAAATTTGGTTCTGCTCCATGGCGCGACCGACAGATAGAAATCACGATTTTCCCTAGAGTAATGAGAAGTTTGGTTCTGGCGCGGTCATGCATGGAGTACGTACGAAAATTATGAAGTTGATGCAAAAGGTAAGATAATTACTAGGTATAGTACAATATACTACTACATGGATTTGACGGAAAGATAAAGATACATACGGATCCATCAATGACATCCTCACGCCCTAGTGCGCCAGGTCACCAACCGACGTGTCAGGAGCAGCGGCGTTGCTGGCGAGCTCAACGTGCTTCTGAACAATGCCATCCAAGGTAACCCTGCGGTCCAAGAAGGGCAGCGTCCTATCGTCCTCCTCTTACATGTAGTAGTCCTTGTGGACGATTCGCGCGTAGATGTGGGTGATTATGTCGATGGTGTCTTGCTGCGCCAGGCGCTGCGCGGCGAGGGCGACCTCGAGGTGGACATTCTCCGGCGTGACAGTGGGCAGTCGCATGGCCACCAGTGCGTCAAAGAGGTTGTCACCATAGAGGCCGTTGAGGGTGGCAGGCATCGCAGAGCCTAGGCGCGTGGGCTGGAGGCGTACGTCAAGGTCGTCCGCGAGCTTCTTGACGACGGTGAATGTCGATGTCAAACCGGCGGATCTCGAGTAGTGGGTCCCGAACTGTGCGTCTAAGGTCGATGTTAACAGGAGACAGGGGACACAATGTTTACCTAGGTTCAGGCCCTCCTACCCGAGATCCGCCAGTTTTGACACCGACATTGGTGCTTTCATTGAGAGTTCCACTGTGCCGTCGTCAAAAGGTTTTGATGGCTCCTTCGATCATCCATAATGATGCTGTCCAAGGGGAAATCTCCCTCCCCGGAAAAATCTTCGTATTCGGCGGCTTCGCACTGCGGGCCAACTCGCTTGGCCATCTAGAGCAGATCGAAAGCTACGCCCCTGGCCATCAGGTCAGATTTGGAAGCTTGAACTACGTCGCGAATATCCGCGGAGACTTCATCTTCGACGGGTTCGAGACCACGGCAGCCGCTCCCTGCCACCACGATGAACATGACATAAATCTATCATCGGACCACACCCAGGAAATTGCGCCTGTAACCGCTCTGGCCTCATATTCAGAACAGATCGTGCCATCCGAGGATGGGAAGCTCTACCCCGCCACGGAAGCCACAGACTCAGTGGCGTTGGAGCCGCACACAGACCTAATTTCAAGCGACACCTGTGTCACCGGAACCATGGACTCGTCTCCGGCTACAGGTTCCAGACCTTGTGCGTCCGCGTACGTCGAGCTTGATCGGTCATCGATCCTTGAATTCAGCTCCGCGGACATCTTCCGGCACTCGCCCTTGGGCGACGTGCTAAGCTCATTAAAAAATCTATCCTTAGCGAGGGACTCACATCCGAATTATATCCGGTTCGAACTGGAGGCTGATGACGGAGAATTTTGTTTCCCACCCACCGCCCACTTCATAGTCACTGTCGAGGACTTAACCAACACGTTTGATTACGTCTCCAAAAACATCGACAATATGGACGACGATGCCGGAGAAGAAGAGGCCCAAAATCCATCGTTTACCGGACGTTGGACAACCACTTCCTCGTATGATGTATACATGGTGGATGCACCAAAAGAGAATAGCGGCGATAACAAGGAAGATCCAGTTGAGGATAAACCTCCTGAGATAAAACCAAAGCATCGGCGTCAGCGGCGCCGCTCTAAATCACGCTGCAGCAAAGACAGCAACACCGGCACAGGAGACGATAACACTCCGGACGGTGCTGAAGACAGAGAAAATCCCAACGAACAAACTGCCAAACACGATGATCGGGAAGATGGGCAAGTTAGCCCTGATGAACAGGCCATAAACAAAGACTCGGAGGACAGTAATTATTTTCCCCTCTCCGAGGAGGAGGTGAGCCTCGGCAACGAGGATTTTATCGTGCTTGAGGAACCTCTCGAGCAGGAGCGCTTTAAGCGCCAGCTAATAGCCACTGCAAGGAGCCTGAAAAAGAAGCAGCAGCAGCAGCTTCAAGCTGATCAAGATCTTCTAAACGACAGATGGACTCATATCCTAGCAGCCGAAGAATACAGCCTCAAGCGCCCAGCCAAAAGTTACCCGAAGCGCAAATTACTACCTCAGTTCAATGATGAGGGGCCGGATCCCGTACCATCCTCGCGCAACGCGGCTGACCGACCACCACGCGGTCGGGATAAAGCGGCAACTCAGGCCGAACACCAGACCGCCCTGCCTCAGCGTCAAGGAAGAGATAAAACAGCTCGTGGTCATACATATGACCTTCGACAGAAACTGGACAATAGAGCAGGACATATGATAATCCCCAAGTGCAAGGAATCATCGTAGCAATTCCCAATGGTGGAAGTGATAAGTATGGAGTGTCGAACCCAAAAGGAGCTAAAGGTAAGATCAATACTCTCTCAAGTCCTAGCTACCACTGAAACGACTCTACGTACACCGAACGTTTGCTTCCAACTAGAAACGAGAAATAAAACTACATTGTGGGTATGAAGAGGATAACTTTGCGTGGTATCGGAGAGCTAAAATATAAATAGCGAGTGTGGAATAATGATGGATCGGTGTGCGGAATTGTCCTAGGCAATTGTTAACAAGACGGATAGTCGTCATTGCAATTTCATATGAGGGAGAGGCATAAGCTAACATACATTCTCTTCTTGGATCATATGCACTTATGATTGGAACTCTAGCAAGCATTCGCAACTACTAAAGATCATTAAGGTAAAACCCAACCACACCATTAAAGCATCAAGCCCCCTTTATCCCATACGCAACAACCCCTTACTCGGGTTTATGCTCCTGTCGCTCAAGCAACCCACTATAAGCGAATCATAAACGTATTGCAACACCCAACAGCGGGAATCCCTCACGCTTGCGCGACATGGATGGCACAATAGGACAGCACCGAAATAAAACATACAACTCATACCAATCTATATCACCAATCAACCCAAAGACAAAGGATATCTACTCAAAACATCATAGGATGGCAACACATCATAGGATCATAATATGTGGCATAAAGCACCATGTTCAAGTAGGGATTACAGCGGGGTGCGGGAGGGTGGACCACGTAAAATAGATGAGGATGGTGATGATGATGGTGATGTTGATGAATACGATCACCGCGGCGATGATTCCCCTCCCGATGGCACTCCGGCGCCACCGGGAGAGAGGAGGAGAGGTTCTCCCCCTTGTGGTTCCTCCTCCATGGCCTCCCCCCTAGATGGGGAGAGGTTCTCCCTCTAGATCATGGCCTTCATGGCGATGATGGCCCTCTGGGATCCTCCTCCATGGCCTCCGATGATGATGGCCCCCTCCGGCAGGGTGCCAGAAAGGGCCTAGATTGATTATCGTGGCTACAGAGGCTTGCGGCGGCGGAACTTCCAATCTAGGTTATTTTCTGGAGGTTTCTATATTTATAGGAATTTTTGGCGTAGGTCTCACGTCAGGGGGGTCTCCGAGTCGTCCACGAGATAGGGGCCCACGCCCAGGGGGGTGGGCGCGCACCCACCCTCGTGGACAGCCCGGGACTCTTCTGGCCCAACTCTTTTACTCCAGGGGCTTCTTTTGGTCCATAAAAAATCATCTAAAATTGGCACGTCAATTGGACTCCGTTTGGTATTCCTTTTCTGTAAAACTCAAAAACAAGGAAAAACATAAACTGGCACTGGGCTCTAGGTTAATAGGTTAGTCCCAAAAATCAAATAAAATAGCATATAAATGCATATAAAACATCTGAGATGGATAATATAATAGCATGAATACTTCATAAATTATAGATACATTGGAGACGTATCAGCATCCCCAAGCATAATTCCTGCTCGTCCTCGAGTAGGTAAATGATAAAAGAAATAATTTATGAAGTGTGAATGCTAGTAGGTGCACAAGTTTGATCAATGATAATTTCAATCACCTTTTCTAGCATCATTATATGTCATAACAGTAGCTCATCTCATAAAACTTTTCATGATCAAGTTACAAGCTATTCACATGTTAAAGTATAGATCGTAAACATTCTTGAAAACTAGCAAACAGTGCTCTTAGTCATCGAACAATTGCAATTCATCTTATTTTCGGGAAGGGTCTATGTAAGAGCTTTGATTCAACAAACTCCACATACTCAACTATCATTTAATCTTTCACAATTGCTAACACTCATGTGATATTTATTGGTTCAATGTTTTAATCGGACACAGAGAAAGATAGGGGCTTATAGTTTCCCCTCCCAACCTTTTACCTCCAGGGTAATGTCAACAATAATAATTTATGAAAACCTACATCCAAGTGGATATATATATCCGGATCGCTCCAACACAAAGTGCTTGCCAAAGGAAAAGTGTAAAAATGAAAGGTGATGATCACCATGACTCTTGTATAAGGGTAGAAGATAAATGTAAAAGATAGGCCCTTCGCAGAGGGAAGCAGAGGTTGTCATGCGCTTTTATGGTTGGATGCACAAAATCTTAATGCAAAAGAACGTCACTTTATATTGCCTCTTGTGATAAAGACCTTTATTATGCAGTCCATCGCTTTTATTTCTTCCCTATCACAAGTTCGTATAAAGCTTATTTTCTTCGCACTAATAGATCATACATATTTAGAGAGCAATTTTTATTGCATACACCAATGACAACTTACTTGAAGGATCTTACTCAATCCATAGGTAGGTATGGTGGACTCTCATGGCAAAACTGATTTAAGGGATGTTTGGAAGCACAAGTAGTATTTCTACTTGGTGCAAAGAATTTGGCTAGCATGAGAGGGAAAGGCAAGCCCAACATGTTGGATGATCCAAGACAATATAACGTTTCGGATATAGGAAAACATAACCCATTAAGTTGTCTTCCTTGTCCAACATCAACTTTTTAGCATGTCATATTTTAATGAGTGCTCACAATTACAAAAGATGTCCAAGATAGTATATTTATATGTGAAATCTCTCTTACTGCTTCAATATTCTTTCATGAATTGTTCGAGTGACCAATTCTGCATTTGCTAACTTTCAATGAGTTTACTACATATACTTATTATGTGTGAAGTC
The DNA here is from genome assembly GCF_002575655.3 of Aegilops tauschii subsp. strangulata. Lineage (NCBI taxonomy): Eukaryota > Viridiplantae > Streptophyta > Magnoliopsida > Poales > Poaceae > Aegilops > Aegilops tauschii. The sequence goes on from NC_053037.3 coordinate 398,033,541, forward strand.
ACTACTCCCCATGTTATAAGCATATGAAATGTATATAAATTCAGATTTATGATATTCAATTCATTCAACCATTTACTCATAGGATATACGTGAAGCTCGTGAGTAAATGACAAACTACTCCACAAAGATATAAGTGAAGAACACTGAGTAGTCAAATAATTAACTAGCCATGGGAGGATTCTTTTTCATTCAAGATTTCAGATCCAATGATTTTATTCAAACAGCAAGTAAAATTGAAAACACGCTCCAAGCAAAACACATATCATGTGACGAATAAAAATATAGCTCCGAGTAAGGTATACCGATAGTTTTGAAGACGAAAGAGGGGATGCCTTCCGGGGCATCCCCAAGCTTAGGCGCTTGAGTCTTTCTTGAATATTACCTTGAGGTGCCTTGGGCATCCCCAAGCTTAGGGTCTTTCCACTCCTTATTCTCCTCATATCGACATCTCACCCAAAGCTTGAAAACTTCAATCACACAAAACTTAACGGAACTTCGTGAGATAGGTTAGTATGATAAAGAGTAAACCATTCACTTTGGTATTGTCAAAGACAAGGTTCATAATTGTTCTCACACAAAGCCTACTGTACCATATCATTTCTACAATTTATATTGAGAAATATAAGCCATAGAAACTAGAAAACAAGCAAACTATGCAATCAAAACAGAATCTGGCAGAAACAGAACAGTCTGTAATGATTTGCCCAGCAACCATACTTCTGCTACTCCAAAAATTATGAGATAAATTGGTGGACGTGAGGAATTTGTCTATTAATCTTCTTCATAAATAATCAACTCAAAATAACTCTTCTATAAAAAATGGTAGCTAATCGCGTGAGCACAAAGTTTCTGTTTTTTTACAACAAGATCACATTAACTCTCACCCAAGTCTTCCCAAAGGTCTTACTTGGCACTTTATTGAAACAAAAATCTATGAAAAATGATTACTACAGTAGCTTAATCATGTAAACACACAAAAACAGTAAGGGTAAACATTGGGTTGTCTCCCAACAAGCGCTTTTCTTTAATACCTTTTAGCTAGGCATGATGATTTCAATGATGCTCACATAAAAGAAAAGAATTGAAACATAAAGAGAGCATCATGAAGAATATGACTAGCACATTTGAATCTAGCCCACTTCCTATGACTAGGGATTTTGTGAACACATAATTTATAGGAACAAGAATCAACTAGCATAGGAAGGCAAAACAAGTATAACTTCAAAACTTTAAGCACATAGAGAGGAAACTTGATATTATTGCAACTCCTACAAGCATATATTCCTCCCTCATAATAACTTTCAGTAGCATCATGAATGAATTCAACAATATAACCATCACATAAAGCATTCTTTTCATGATCTACAAGCATAGAAACTTTTCTACTCTCCACATAAACAAAATTCTTCTCATTCAGAATAGTGGGATCACTAATTCCTAAAGTTGACACTCTTCCAAACCCGCTTTAGATGATAGTATTATTCATACTCCAAAAGATATAAGTGAAGTTCATGGAGCATTCTACAATTAATATAGACTAACCAATATCCAAGCTCAAAATATATATGTGAAGCACACGAAGCATTCTATAAAACCATACTCAAAAGATTTAAGTGAAGCACAAAGAGCATTCTATAAGGTCATACTCAAAAGATATAAGTGAAGCACATGAATCATTCTATAAATTGATGAAGGTACATCTCATACTAGCATGGTTCTTTAAGAAAAAACAAAAACACAAAGGACACAAATCATGTGAACATAACAAAAACCGAGGTATACCGATAATTGTTGAAGAAGAAAGATGGGATGCCACCCGGGGCATCCCCAAGCTTAGATGCTTGAGTATCCTTGGAATATTTACTTGGGGTGCCTTGGGAATCCCCAATCTTGAACTCTTGCCTCTCTTTATTCTTCTCACATCGGTAACTCCTCGTTCTTCGAACACTTCATCCACAAAAACTTAACAAAAACTTTGTGAGATCCGTTAGTATACTAAAGCAAATCACTTCCTTTAGGTACTGTTGCAAAATCATTCCAATTTAATATTATCACTTTATCTACTGTATTCCAACTTCACCATGGTTCATACCCCCCGATACTACCCACAGATTCATCAAAATAAGCGATCAACACATAGAAAACAGAATCTGTCGAAAACAGGACAGTCTGTAGTAATCTGGAAGTTGAGTAAACTTCTGTAACTCCAAAAAACTATAAAAAAATATGAAACTTTAAAAACTTTGTACAGAAGTAATGTGCAAAAAGTTTCAGACCCATTTGACTTTCCAGTAAAAAATGTAAATTCACGCACTACAGCCAAAGTTTCTGTTTTTCTACTGCACATAGTAAACAAGCAATCTAATCATCCTAAAACCAAAGCCTGGCTCATTATTTTTATAATACAATGGATATATACAAGGGGATAATTATTTTCAAATAAGCTTCCATGAATTTTTTTACATTGTTTCCATGAGCATGAATACAAGTGTTCAAGGTCGACCCTCACTTCTCCAATGCATAACCTTCCAATCACTTCTCTTATTGAAAAACATTTTAGGCATGAGAGGCAAGTAAATTTTTTTGTATTTTCATTCTTAATTTTTTTTGTATGTTTCACCCACAACTAAACAGAAACAAAAATGAAAAACAAAATCTATTTAGTGAAGAAAGCAAACAAGCACACACGAGAATATCAACCCCACGCTATTACTCCCCGGCAACAGCGCCAGAAAAGGGCTTGATTATCCCCAAGTGCAGGGTATCATCGTAGCAATTCCCAATGGTGGAAGTGATAAGTATGGAGTGTCGAATCCACAAGGAGCTAAAGGTAAGATCAATATTCTCTCAAGTCCTATCTACCACTGTTACGACTCTATGTACACCGAACGTTTGCTTCCAACTAGAAACGAGAAATAAAACTACGTTGTTGGTATGAAGAGGATAACTTTCCATGGTATCGGAGAGCTAAAATATAAAAGTAGGTGTTGTTATCATAAAGTTAGAATATATTACTAAATATTATAAATAGTGAGTGTGGAATAATGATGGATCGGTGTGCGGAATTTTCCTAGGCAATTGTTAACAAGACCGATAGTCGTCATTGCAATTTCATATGAGGGAGAGGCATAAGCTAACATACTTTCTCTTCTTGGATCATATGCACTTATGATTGGAACTCTAGGAAGCATCCGCAACTACTAAAGATCATTAAGGTAAAACCCAACCATAGCATTAAAGCATCAAGTCCCCTCTATCCCATACGCAACAACCCCCTTACTCGGGTTTATGCTTCTGTCACTCAAGCAACCCACTATAAGCGAATCATAAACGTATTGCAACACCCTACAGCGGGAATCCCTCACGCTTGCGCGACACGGAGGGCACAATAGGACAACACCAAAATAAAACATACAACTCATATCAATCTATATCGTCAATCAACCCAAAGACAAAGGATATCTACTCAAAACATCATAGGATGGCAACACATCATTGGATCATAATATGTGGCATAAAGCACCATGTTCAAGTAGGGATTACAGCGGAGTGCGGGAGAGTGGACCGCGTAAAATAGATGATGATGGTGATGATGATGGTGATGTTGATGTTGATGAAGACGATCACTGCGGCGATGATTCCCCTCCCGATGGCACTCTGGCGCCACCGGGAGAGAGGAGGAGAGGTTCTCCCCTTGTGATTCCTCGTCCATGGCCTCCCCCCTAGATGGGGAGAGGTTCTCCCTCTGGATCTTGGCCTTCATGGCGATGATAGCCCCTCCGGGATCCTCCTCCATGGCCTCCGGTGATGATGGCCCCCTCCGGCAGGATACCAGAGAGGGCCTAGATTGATTCTCGTGGCTACAGAGGCTTGCGGCGGCGGAACTGCCGATCTAGGTTATTTTCTGGAGGTTTCTGTATTTATAGGAATTTTTGGCATAGGTCTCACGTCACGGGGGTCGTCGAGTCATCCACGAGATAGGGGCCCACGCCCAGGGGGTGGGCGCGCCCCCCACCCTCGTGGACAGCCCGGGACTCTTCTGGCCCAACTCTTTTACTCCAGGGGCTTATTTTGGTCCATAAAAAATCATCAAAAATTTGCACGTCAATTGGACTCCGTTTGGTATTCCTTTTCTGTAAAACTCAAAAACAAGGAAATAACAGAAACTGACACTCGGCTCTAGGTTAATAGGTTAGTCCCAAAAATCATATAAAATAACATATAAATGCATATAAAACATCTAAGATGGATAATATAATAGCATGAATACTTCATAAATTAAAGATACGTTGGAGACGTATCAGCATCCCCAAGCTTAATTCCTGCTCATCCTCGAGTAGGTAAATGATAAAAGAAATAATTTATGAAGTGTGAATGCTACCAGGTGCACAAGTTTGATCAATGATAATTTCATTCACCTTTTCTAGCATCATTATATGTCATAATAGTAGCTCATCTCATAAAACTTTTCATGATCAAGTAACAAGCTATTCACATGTTAAAGTATAGATCATAAACTTTCTGGAAAACTAACAAACAGTGCTCTTAGTCATCAAACAATTGCAATTCATCTTATTTTCGGGAAGGGTCTATGTAAGAGCTTTGGTTCAGCAAACTCCACATACTCAACTATCATTTAATCTTCCACAATTGCTAACACTCATGTGATATTTATGGGTTCAAAGTTTTAATCGGACACAGAGAAAGATAGGGGCTTATAGTTTCGCCTCCCAACATTTTACCTCAAGGGTAATGTCAACAATAATAATTTATGAAAACCTACATCCAAGTGGATATATATCCGGATCGCTCCAACACAAAGTGCTTGCCAAAGGAAAGGTGTAAAAAGGAAAGGTGGTGATCACCATGACTCTTGTATAAGGGTAGAAGATAAAAGTAAAAGATAGGCCCTTCGCAAAGGGAAGCAGAGGTTGTCATGCGCTTTTATGGTTGGATGCACAAAATCTTAATGCAAAAGAATGTCACTGTATATTGCCTCTTGTGATAAAGACCTTTATTATGCAGTCTGTCGCTTTTATTTCTTCCCTATCACAAGTTCGTATAAAGCTTATTTTCTTCGCACTAATAGATCATACATATTTAGAGAGCAATTTTTATTGCATGCACCGATGACAACTTATTTGAAGGATCTTACTCAATCCATAGGTAGGTATGGTGGACTCTCATGGCAAAACTGGTTTAAGGGATGTTTGGAAGCACAAGTAGTATTTCTACTTCGTGCAAAGAATTTTGCTAGCATGAGAGGGAAAGGCAAGCCCAACATGTTGGATGATCCAAGACAATATAACGTTTCGGATATAGGAAAACATAACCCATTAAGTTGTCTTCCTTGTCCAACATCAACTTTTTAGCATGTCATATTTTAATGAGTGCTCACAATTACAAAAGATGTCCAAGATAACATATTTATATGTGAAATCTCTCTTCCTTCAATATTCTTTCATGAATTGTTCGAGTGACCAATTCTTCATTTGCTAACTTTCAATGAGTTTACTACCTATACTTATTATGTGTGAAGTCATTACTCCCCATGTTATAAGCATATGAAACGTATATAAATTCAGATTTATGATATTCAATTCATTCAACCATTTTCTCATAGGATATACGTGAAGCTCGTGAGTAAATGACAAACTACTCCACAAAGATATAAGTGAAGAACACTGAGTAGTCAAATAATTAACTAGCCATGGGAGGATTCTTTTTAATTCAAGATTTCAGATCCAATGATTTTATTCAAACAGCAAGTAAAATTGAAAACACGCTCCAAGCAAAACACATATCATGTGACGAATAAAAATATAGCTCCGAGTAAGGTATACCGATAGTTTTGAAGACGAAAGAGGGGATGCCTTCCGGGGCATCCCCAAGCTTAGGCGCTTGAGTCTTTCTTGAATATTACCTTGGGGTGCCTTGGGAATCCCCAAGCTTAGGGTCTTTCTGGTCCTTATTCTCCTCATATCGACATCTCACCCAAAGCTTGAAAACTTCAATCACACAAAACTTAATGGAACTTCGTGAGATAGGTTAGTATGATAAAGAGTAAACCATTCACTTTGGTACTGTCAAAGACAAGGTTCATAATTTTTCTCACACAAAGCCTACTGTACCATATCATTTCCACAATTTATATTGAGAAATATAACCCATAGAAACTAGAAAACAAGCAAACTATGCAATGAAAACAGAATCTGTCAAAAAGAGAACAGTCTGTAATGATCTACACAGCAACCATACTTCTGCTACTCCAAAAATTATGAGATAAATTGGTGGACGTGAGGAATTTTTCTATTAATCTTCTTCAATAATAATAAACTCGAAAGAACTCTTCTGTAAAAAATGATAGCTAATCCCGTGAGCGCAAAGTTTCTGTTTTTTACAACAAGATCACATTAACTCTCACCCAAGTCTTCCCAAAGGTCTTACTTGGTACTTTATTGAAACAAAAAGCTATAAAACATGATTACTACAGTAGCTTAATCATGTAAACACACAAAAACAGTAAAGGTAAACATTGGGTTGTCTCCCAACAAGCACTTTTCTTTAATGCCTTTTAGCTAGGCATGATGATTTCAATGATGCTCACATAAAAGAAAAGAATTGAAACATAAAGAGAGCATCATGAAGAATATGACTAGCACATTTGAATCTAGCCCACTTCCTATGACTAGGGATTTTGTGAACACATAATTTATAGGAACAAGAATCAACTAGCATAGGAAGGCAAAACAAGTATAACTTCAAAACTTTAAGCACATAGAGAGGAAACTTGATATTATTGCAACTCCTACAAGCATATGTTCCTCCCTCATAATAACTTTCAGTAGCATCATGAATGAATTCAACAATATAACCATCACATAAAGCATTCTTTTCATGATCTACAAGCATAGAAACTTTTCTACTCTCCACATAAACAAAATTCTTCTCATTCAGAATAGTGGGAACACTAATTCCTAAAGTTGACACTCTTCCAAACCCGCTTTAGATGATAGTATTATTCATACTCCAAAAGATATAATTAAAGTTCATGGAGCATTCTACAATTAATATAGACTAACCAATATCCAAGCTCAAAATATATATGTGAAGCACACGAAGCATTCTATAAAACCATACTCAAAAGATTTAAGTGAAGCACAAAGAGCATTCTATAAGGTCATACTCAAAAGATATAAGTGAAGCACATGAATCATTCTATAAATTAATGAAGGTACATCTCATACTAGCATGGTTCTTTAAGAAAAAACAAAAACACAAAGGACACAAATCATGTGAACATAACAAAAACCAAGGTATACCGATAATTGTTGAAGAAGAAAGATGGGATGCCACCCGGGGCATCCCCAAGCTTAGATGCTTGAGTATGCTTGGAATATTTACTTGGGGTGCCTTGGGAATCCCCAAGCTTGAACTCTTGCCTCTCTTTATTCTTCTCACATCGGTAACTCCTCGTTCTTCGAACACTTCATCCACAAAAACTTTGTGAGATCCGTTAGTATACTAAAGCAAATCACTTCCTTTAGGTACTGTTGCAAACTCATTCCAATTTAATATTAGAACTTTATCTACTACATTCCAACTTCACCATGGTTCATACCCCCCGATACTACCCATAGATTCATCAAAATAAGCGATCAACACATAGAAAACCGAATCTGTCAAAAATAGGACAGTATGTATTAATCTAGAAGTTGAGTAAACTTCTGTAACTCCAAAAAATTATAAAAAATAAGCAAATTTAAAAACTTTTTACGGAAGTAATGTGCAAAAAGTTTCAGACCCATTTGGCTTGCCAGTAAAAAATGTAAATTCACGCACTACAGCCAAAGTTTCTGTTTTTGTAAATCTAAGATGGATAAAATAATAGCATGAATACTTCATAAATTGTAGATACGTTGGAGACGTATCAACATACTAGATCGATCTATGGATCGCGAGGACGTGCCCCGACACGTGACGACGGCTACCTATTCGGACGTGACAAGCCTATTCACGCCCGGGCCGAAAACCGCAGACGGACTCCATCGGAGCTACGTCGCGATGTGGCCCGATATAGAGGCGCCGCACACCCTCTTTGCTTCACTGATGAAGTAATGGACCATGAATTCCCAGAAGGGTTTAAACCCGTAAACATCGAATCATATGATGGGCAACAGACCTCGCGGTATGGATCAAGGATTTTCTTCTCCATATCCATATGGCCCGCGGAGATGACCTTCACGCCATCAAATACCTCCCACTAAAACTCAAAGGACCAGCTCGGTACTGGTTAAACAGTCTGCCTGAAAACTCCATTGGCAGCTGGGAAGATCTGGAAGATGCCTTCCGCGACAACTTCCAGGGTACATATGTCCGGCCACCAGATGCCGATGACTTAAGTCACATCGTCCAACGGCCCGGAGAGCCAGCGAGGAAGCTCTGGACTAGGTTCTTAACTAAAAAGAACCAAATCCTCGATTGTCCAGACGCCGAAGCCCTCGCGGCCTTCAAACACAGTGTCCGGGACGAATGGCTCGCCCGCCACCTCGGTCAAGAAAAACCAAAATCCATGGCAGCCCTTACCGCTTTAATGACCCGCTTTTGCGCAGGAGAGGACAGCTGGCTCGCTCGTAGAAGCAACAACGCCAGCGATCCGGGTACTTCAGAAGACCGAGACGGCAATGGCAAGCCACGATGCGATAAACACAAGCGTCACAATAATAACGAAATAACGCGAGACACGTCGGTTAACGCCGGGTTTAACGGCTCCAAATCCGGTCAACGGAAAAAGCCATTCAAGGCAAATAGAGACGGACCATCCAATCTAGACAGGATACTAGACCGGCCCTGCCAGATTCATGGCACCCCCTATAAACCAGCTACTCACACAAACAGAAGCTGCTGGGTCTTCAAACAAGCCGGCAAACTTAATGCCGAACACAAGGGGAAGCAGTCGCCCAGTGACAGTGATGACCAAGAGACTCGCCAGCCAAACACCGGGGTTTAGAAGCAATTTCCCCCTGAAGTAAAAAACCGTAAACATGGTATATGTGACGCATACCCCTACAAGGGAGCGCACGCGCGCACCGCGAGACATATACGCCATAGAGCGGATCCCCCCAAAAATTAGTCATATCCATCCCGACGGTCTGGCAGCTCTGATTATCGATCTAATTATCGATGGGTTCCATCTCATGAAAGTCCTTATGGACGGCGGTAGCAGCCTTAATCTACTCTACCAAGACACTGTCCGCCAAATAGGCATTGATCCTTTAAGAATCAAGCCCACCACAACTATTCTCATGGGAGCAATACCCGGCGTAGAAACTCACTACACGGGTTCTATCACACTGGAAGTCATTTTCGGTTCGCCGAACAACTCCCGAAGCGAGGACTTGACCTTTGATATTGCCCGCTCCACAGTAGCTACCATGCACTTTTGGGCCATACCGCTCTTGCTCGTTTTAATGCGGTCCCACTCTATGCCCGCGCAAAGCTTAAAATGCCCGGTCCACGCGGCGTCATAACAGTAAATGGAAATACGGAACACTCCCTCCGTACACATAACCACACTACGGCTATTACAGCTGAAGTACAAAACGGCCTCATCGAGCCACATAACTCATCGACCATTAAGCCGCCGGTCTCCACTAAATGGAACCGGTCAATCTCGGAGCTAGAATAGCAATTCGGCCTCTGCCTTTCGTCTTACACACTAGGGAGGTTTACACCGCGCATGCATAATTACGCACTCAAAATACCCTGGTCATCGGCGGAGGCACAATACGGAAAAGCTTACAAGCACTCCCATTTCCTCCTTTTCTTTTCTAACCACTTTGTATCTCTTGTTACAGGTGGCTCAAACATTGGTCATCTTACGGACTCTTTCGGAGTTTGGCTTCATACTCTTACCCAAAGGTTATTCCTGTTAAGGAATCCCTCCACCGAGGCAAGGCAATGCAGACGTGCGACAGGAGGTCCAAATAGTTTTGTGTAGACCGTAGTCTCTATTTCGGGCCTGTAAAGTACCTTCTCCCTCAGCCTTCGACCACTGGCATGTCAAATAGCCTGGGTCGTGGCGTTGTTATTTGTACAATGGCAATTGACATATCAAACAAGTTCCATTGAACATAATCCGTATCCAGTATTTGCTTCTTTTAAAGAGCTAAATTTTTCTGGTTATTTCACACTCGCCCTCGGCAAAATCGCCAGGGGCTCGATATGGGAACAAATGAGTTGCCGACAAAGTCCGAACAGCTTTATAGCACATTTCGGCGTCACGAGTTTGGCCTTATATGCACCAGCTCCGAATCATGTCTTTGGTCAACAGTTGGTTTGCCCGGCTCCTGTGCTTACTACCTTACGTTCCGCTATATCAGCTAGGGTAGTAAAGGGAGAACTACTGCAATTGTGTCCCAGTTCATCAGGATGAGCACCTCAGTAGAGAAAGCCGAAAACTGACTGTCATGATACGGCGAGAGCTGGTCAACCACTCAATGACTTACTAGAATCTTTCGCGATTCTTTTCGTACTAAACGAAGGGCCGTTTTTAAGGTCACCCATGTAACGCACCGTATTCGGACAAACTGCGTACATACTAGGGGCTATATCGTAGACCCACCATAAAAATCCTATGGCTAAGTGAAAGTGTTAAAGCCCTATAGTCAGATTGCCTAGTTCGCCGCATTGACACCTCCTTTACGGACCAAGACGTTGGATTAAGAGTGATCAAGTGCTTTTCCGAACACCCCCGCATTTTATGCGAGGGGGCTGAAGCCGACGACTGGAAAACTTTCAAATTACAAAAAATGACAGCACAGGAGAAGCCAAAATTAAAGTATTATAATATTATTTTTACAATCCCACTACATTTCACTCAAATATCATATCTTTCGAGCACTATCCCTCTATTAAGCGGGCACCCTCTAAGACCCCCTACCCGAGATCCGCCGGTTTTGACACTGACAGTGAACTTGTTGAGGAAGCCGACAAGGACCTCGTCGAACAAGGAGACGAAGCTGTCGTCCAAGAGGCCCCTCGCCCTGGCTGCCTCAAGCACGACCTGGAGACGTTCCTTGGTGCCGGGCCGCAGGCCAGCGTCGTGGACCATCTGGCACAGCCGGCTGATGCTCGCGCTCATCGGCTCCATGGGTCTAGCTTCTAGTCAACTGATCTTGCGATTCGAGTGATCACTCTTGCCCTTGGTTAGGGTGCGTAGGTGTGTATGACAGGTGGGCCAGCCACCTATTGGGCCCATGTGTCATACAACCAAAGGCAGGTGCAGTAAGTCAATGAAGCTGCGTCCCCCTCCGTGCCGGTGCAGTATATTCATCCCACCGGACCTCTAGTTGGGGCCAAGCGAGAGAACTTTGATGTTTACTGGTTTATTGGTCCCCTTTGAATTTTGCGCCAAGTTTTGACCTTTGATTTAACTAATAAAATGTTAATGCATGTAACCAAAAATGTTGTGTAATCCCAAAACACTTAGGCATGGTACATTAACTCCCTCCTCATTTCTTATTTCGTGACATATCAACCAATGAGAAATGTGGGCCATGTATGCTTTCAATGACTTCAGACTACCAAACATGACATGCAGTGGTTAGTTCATTGCATGTAATCCTATTAATTAGCAAAAAGACATTAAGCTCTGTCGCCGACAGAAATAAAACAATACACCATGTATTTATTTACAGAGGGAGTAGTACATTTTTTGTGACATGCATTACTAGATATTGCTAGTCAAATACTAAATCCAGATGGACGTGGTAGTACTACTAAATCCAGACGGTGGTGCTACTACTAGTAGTAGTACTACCAATGTACTAGTAGCACTGTACTATCCGTTGGTCAAATTATTACGTGTTGCTCCTCACAGTGAAGTGACAAGATCCTACGCCGGAGATGACACCTGAGTATAGGCGCCATGTTCGGCACACCATAGTCAGCCCCACAGTCTGCAATCACTATCATCATGGCTATAGAGCTAGCCTGCTTACAACTAGCCGTGTTTGACATAATTTCCCGTGCGTAGATGCCCGTGCATTGCACGGAACACCAAGATTGGGGGTGGACGGGGCCGGCCGCAGCCATCGCGCCAGATTTTTCCATGGCCTTCTAGATGTGGTGGGGAGGAGATAAGGCTGATTGCGAGAGACAAGGAGTTGTTTGTAAATAGGGAACAAGTGCGGGCATCATTTTGCAAAACTGGAGAAGTTTGGTTTGTATGCATTAGATCTAGATCTGACAGCTATTGGTGAAGGATGGCAGGCACAACATCATCACAAACTCAGGACCTCTTTGATTCACAGGATTTTGAAAACGCAGGAATAGGACACGACAATATTACAAGTTTCAAACTGATATTCCAAATGTTAAGAGTAATGCTGCACCTACGAAGAGGGAATTACTAGAAAGTTTACGTAAGAACTTTCATTACTTTAGGTGGATGCAGCATTATCGTACAAACTAAAATCCACCGCCCTTACAAGTCACTAATGGGCAAATAAATTTTCGAGTCTCTGGCCATTGATGTTTCAAAAAAAATTCAGCTTCTGCGAGACTTTGCCATTTACGTTTAGACGCTTGCGGTGATCAGCACGCCATTCATTGTTGCGCCAGAGAACGCCAAACCTCATTACGTTGAGCACACTTGCCTCCAGAACAAAGAACCTGACCAATTTAATCTCAGCACATTTTTCACTTTCGGGTCTTTTTTTATCTGCAAAAGAAGAGAACATATTAGAGTAGTTGGCCATATAAGATTGCCGTGTCATCAAGAGGTACTAATATCATTCGCTCATACGATAGTGTTGGCTGGCTAGTGATATTTTTCACTCACTCTCTCTCTCTTTCTCTTCCCTCTCATTTACCTAGGAGCACGTGAAGAGCTTGGGCATTTGTTTACTTCCACTATGTGGCCGATGCCATATTTCTAAAAGTATGCCACATAATACGCATCGATGTCAAATCAAAAGATTTTGGCACCGCTCTCGCGATGTGAGAGAGTTGGCACCACTGTGCACACAGACCCACATGTATAAACAAATCAATCAAACCAACTACACCAGCCTCTCACTCTCCCAAACAAGTGTTTTTTTATTGCCTCAGTCCTCTCTCACTCCCATGCAAGTGTTTTTTCATTGCGTGAGTTAATTTGGCACCGGAGCAAAGTAGGTGATCCAGATTGGGGCACCAGGTGAGCAATGGAGGGGCATCGATGCCAAATGCATCACAAGTGAATTTGGCACGTGTTTTGGCCTACATAGTGGAGGGCTGTTATAGCCCACTTTTGTACTACCTCGTATTTAGTGTAAAATTTTGACCATAGATTTACCTAAGAAAATGCCAATGCATGTCACCAAAAATTATACCATTTGAAATTATGTTCAAATACGAATCCAACGATATAATTTTTAGTGACATGCATTAACATTTTGTCAGTTAAATCTATGGTCAAATTTTGATACTACAAAATAGGAAGAGTAAACTAGGACGGAGGTAGTACTTGCTCTTAGGGTAACCATAGAGTTACCATTCTAAGTTACTTTCCACTATGACTAGACTAGGCTACTATAGTAGTACAACAAAAAAAGGATGCAGGTGATCACATGAGAAAATAATACTAAAAACATTTATTTCGGTGCAGTGCGTAGATGCAATTTTGAACACTACACTTGTCATCGTAATTTGGGCAAATTACGAAAAAATTGAGCTACGTTGTGATTACCGTTTACTAATAGGAAAGAAGTTTCACCTCGATGAGTAGCTTCTCTGTGCACGGAAAGCATGTAAGGAATCCAACAACTTGATCCAGATTGGGGCCGATAGATTTTATTGCCAAGATCTTCACTGTGCGCATAGACTGGGTCAAGCTTGTGGGAATCATTTTCTGGAAGACGGTCGTAAATACATCAAGAAGAAATTTAAAAATGTGAATTTCTAGAAGACAGAGAAGAAGATGAGTGTTGTACCTGAATAATTACGGATCCAATAAAGAGTTTGGAGTGATCTCGGCGCGTCAATGACCCTGATTTTTGTTGGACCTTCTAGGTCACATACAAGCAATCTCTCAAGGAAAGGCGCATTCTCAATGACCATAACATAGAACAGCTGGAGTGATCTCTTCCCAATTGATGTCTTGTTGCGGGGCCAGCAAGACACAAAAACCCATCGGAGATTTGTCGAGGCGATGTGGAGGCTAATGAACCCGTGGATCTGTCAAGACAAAGGTACTCGAGCACAGTACAGCTACGGAGCAGGTGCTCCATAGCCTACTTCGAGATGCCAATGTCGAAGAGGTCGAGCTGCTTGAGTTGAGGGAGAAGAAGGGCGGGTGCGACATTAATCTGGGGAAGATAGCAAGAGCTGAAGCTGGCACGGTGCAGCGTTGGCGTGAGGCGGAGCGCGGACGGCGGCAGAGAGCGACATCGTCCAGCTTCAAAGCTGAGCTCCTCGACCTGATCTAGGGCGGGGGATAAGAACCACTCGTCGAACTTGGCTTGGACCTTGTAGTTGGCACTGAACATGCGGATGTCAACGCGTCTGGCTGGCCCAGGGTGCGATGAAAGGATCTTGGAGACTGCGGCCATGTGTTTGCAATCCCCGTCGCAGAGGCCGCTATTGATGGTGAGGTTGAGGGGGACGCGGCGCCAGAGGGGGCGCCACCGCCGGGAGAGCAGGGAGGTCCGCACGGCAGATTTGGTGGGGAGGAGGCCGATGATGACGAGCAGCATGTCGTCAGGGAGGCTGCTGACGAAGTCCAGGCTCGCCGGATGCGGCTTTGGATCGAGCCGCCTCCGCTTGTTGGCTGCCTCGCCATCCATCTCAACCGGCGGCGACGCCGGTGTACACATGTGCTGCTCTGTGTTGTGTGCTGGCCTGCTGGGTGTGCGCGAGTGCGTCCTTTTGTACATGCCGCCGCGTAGTGGTGAATTGTGCGCGAGTGCGTCCTTCACGCGGAAGAAGTGTGTCGTCAATGCACCCTCAATTTACTAGCGTGTGGGGTGCTACCCCGAGTGGTGTCAACTTTGTTTACTTCACCACGTGTCAGATGGGCCTCTAGTTTGCTTATTTTCACCCACTGCCACATGGGCAGCACACGAAGATAGAGAACACGAGCTGACCAGGCAGCATGTGGATTGGTTGACCGGTCAACTAAACAATATACAGAGCTATACGCTGACACGGTGAGCGTATAATCCGTCGGTATGGAGAGTTCAAGTGAGAGGGGAAGCCCGTGAGAGATAGCAGAGAGAGAGAAAGAGCTACTCCCTCCGTTCGATAATGTAGTGCCAACATTTTTTTTAAATTCAAACTTTTGAAACTTTGACCAAGTTTATAAAGAAATTACTTATATCTACAATACCAAAGATAAATGATAGTATGAAGTAAGTACATGTTGTGATGAATCTAATGATCGTTCCAGATGTAAATGTTTTTCTCCACATATACCTGGTCAAACTTTTCTGAGGTTTGTCTTTTCAAAACATCCATATGCTTATGGACGTGAGAGAGTCCCTAACTAGAGAGAGAGAGAGTGTGTGTAATAGAAAGAGTGAGTGAAAAAAGTGTGTGTGCATGTGTGAAAGAGACATGGACAACACACGATAAAAGTAGAGAAAAGGCATGTGTGTCTTATGCAAACATATCACACATGCATCTTCGACAACGGAAACAAGGTGAGGAGATAGTGTGTGGTTGTTTGCAACCGAGAGAGAAAGACCCCTAGCATGTGGCCAACAGGGGTCTGACAAGCAAGGGAGAGAGGTCGAGAGAGACGTACGGAGAAAATGCAGACACGGGGAGGAGAGAGTGTATGTTTGTCATAGAGAGATCCCCTAGAGATCATGATGGGACTACATGGGTGAGAGATCGAGTGACAAGGTGTGTGCGTGATAGAAGATACCCCGAGAGATATCGAGATAGACGTATGGATGGAAGGAGACAATACGTGTGTTCTTGATGGCTAGTGAGAGATAATCATACTTAGGGGGGAGTGCGTGCGCCTATGATGGAGTGAGGGATTATGGTACTTAGGGGGTGCGTGTCACATAGAGAGAGAACAAGGGCGGAGAGTGTTGGATGGGTCTATATGTAGCGCGAGCAAGACATGTGTATGTGTGAACCAGGGAGATATAAAGTTTGAGAGAGATAGAGGAGCCCCGATAAGGCTGAGTGGTACATCAGATAGCTGAGAGGGGGAAAGAGATATTCCATCCGCTCGATAATGCAGTGCATGTAATTTTTTAGAAGTCGAACTTTGGAAACATTGATCAGGTTTACGCAAATGTTATTTATATCTAAAATACCAAAGATACATCATATGAAACTACATCTCATGATGAATCTAATGGTATATGTTTGCCGTTCTAGATGTAATGTTTTTCTCCACGTACATGGTCAAACTTTGTGATGTTTGACTTCTCAATAAATCTATATGCTATGGACCGAAGAGAGTGCCTAAGTCGAGAGAGATCAAGTGCGTGTGAAGGAGAATGAGTGAGTGTGCAAAAAGAGTATGTGTGTGAAAGAGAAAGGGACAACAAACGATAAATTAGAGAGAGAGTGTGTTTTTTCGTTTCTTATGCAAACATATCACGCATGCATCTCCGAGATAGAAAAGTGAGGTGAGGAGATACACGAAGATAGCTAGTGCGTGATTGTTTGCAATGGAGAGAGACACCCCTATAGCACATGTCCAATAGAGGTCTTGCCAACAAGGAACAAAGGTCGAGAGGGACACATGGAGAACATGGACGCATGGGGAGGGAGATAGGGTGTGTTTGTGATAGAGAGATCCCCTCGAGATCGTGAGGGGACTTTATGGGTGGGAGATCGAGGGAGGTGCGTGCAAGATAGAAATATGCCCCGAGAGAACTCGAGATAGACTATGGACATGTTTGTGATGGAGACTAAGATTAGCTAGTCATATACATATAGGGGGGGACTGCGTGTGCCTACATTTGAGTGAGAGACCATCATACTTGGCTAGGCATGAGATTGTGTGTGTGTGTGCGTGTGAGATGGAGAGAGAACGAGGGAGAGAGATAAAGTTTTAGATGGGTCTATCGAGTGCGACTGAGATATGCATGTCTATGTGTGACCCAGGTAGATGGAGAGTTTAAGAGAGAGAGGGAAGAGCTCCGAGACAATAGAGTGGTGCGTGAGAGAGTTATGGGCAACGAGCCAAGGAATTTGTGTGCGTACGATGAGTGCACCCAAGATATTTATCTTGGACTAGAGAATCATACATAGTGTGCGAGAGAGACCTATACATGGAGTATATATGCATGCGAACTAGAACCCCCCCCCACACACACACAAAGAGAGAGAGAGACGGAGAGAGAGGGAGAGGGACAACAAGGTTTTTGTGTTGGATGCCTGCGAAAAAATTGAAGATTGTCGGCGAGAGAGAGAGAGAGAGGGGGGGAGGGGGAGAGAGAGAGAGAGCAGGAGTCCGGGAGAGGGGGGGTCGCGTTTTATGCATCAAAGACTGATATAAACCATGTTTCGATATAATCTTGCATTCAAATATTTAAATTCAAGAACATGTTGTCTGCAATCCACACATGAACGGAGATATGCGTATATCAAACAAGTTCATTAATTTGACTCTCAACATGTTCATTGAGTACTATAATACTGTACAACATGCTACTCGATTGAGGTGTTCAATTTTGGATTTAGTTCACTATTTTGACCTGGTGAACGAGCTATTTCATTGAATCGAGATATTTCATTTTGGGTTTGACTCCCGTTTTTGAGTGGGTCAACTATTTGTCATATAGTAAATCGCTAGCAACGAGCATGTAAAAACACATTGTCGGTGTCAAAACCGGCGGATCTCGGGTAGGGTGTCCCGAACTGTGCATCTAAGGCGGATGGTAACAGGAGGCGGGGGACACAATGTTTACCCAGGTTCGGGCCCTCTCGATGGAGGTAATACCCTACTTCCTGCTTGATTGATCTTGATGATATGAGTATTACAAGAGTTGATCTACCACGAGATCGTAGAGGCTAAACCCTAGAAGCTAGTCTATGATTATGATTGTTCTTGTCCTACGGACTAAACCCTCCGGTTTATATAGACACCGGAGGGGGCTAGGGTTACACAAAGTCGGTTACAAGGGAGGATATCTACATATCCGAATTTCCAAGCTTGCCTTCCACGCAAAGGAGAGTCCCATCCGGACACGGGACAAAGTCTTCAATCTTGTGTCTTCATAGCCCAACAGTCCGGCCAAAGTATATAGTCCGGCTGTCCGAGGACCCCCTAATCCAGGACTCCCTCACACATTACTCCCGAGCATCATCTCTCCATCTAAAAAAGAAGTGGCAAGCTAATATTTCAAAATTTGATTCAAATCGACTTGGTAAGGTAGACGTGGATGCTCGTTCTCACAAAATTTGAACGAACTGTTAAACACCCTCTGCTCGGTGGAATTCGCCCGAGCAAATAAATGGGAGACGCGAAATTACTGGCCTATGTGTGACACGCATCAATTGGCCTGTTGTACATCGAGGGTAGGTTCATAGGGCGTGTTTCGATCGGAGCCTACACCAGCCGAACCAAAAAATTGGTCGTTGACCAGGGCGCGCGCCTGTTAGGTTCCTGACCAATATTTTGGCTGGCCACGGCTCATGAAGTTTCACTAGTTCATTTTGCGCCAATGATTTGGCAAGTCGCCGGTGGCTGAAAGGTGCGCCAAAAATTGGCATGCCCGCGGATTGGTAGGGCTGGCAGGGGAAGCATCGAAACATACCCGTAACTTCATCCAAGCGCGCCTTCTCCTCGGCCGAAATGACATGTGCCGAATAATTCATAAACCATGGTCAGCAAAACACCCTCTCCTCGCCCGAAATAGCTCGCGCCCACTATTTCAAAACACGCTCTCCTCGCCCGAAAGCGCTCGCGCCCACTATATTTCAAAACACGCCCTCCTTGCCCGAAATCGCTCGCGCCCACTATATTTCAAAGCACGCCCTCCTCGCCCTCCTCGCCCGCGCCCAGTATATTTCAAAACACGCCCTCCTCGCCCGAAATCGCTCGCGCCCGGTATATTTCAAAACACGCCCTCCTCGCCCGAAATCGCTCGCGCCCACTATTTGGGAGAAGCAAAGTTACTCTACTATCCTCGACCCTGAGTACACAGACCCAAGCCGACAAGCCTAAAGGCAGTGGTAGAACTATAACTCCCCCCCACATTTCAGACAAATGCGTCCTTAAGACATGGTTCCCCCTCCCAATTCCCCATTCATACCTCGTGGGTGCCAAATCACCTTCTCCCCGGAAGCTCCCTTCTCCTGAGCCACGAAACCTCAGCCCCTCCTCCATGGCGCCCCCACCGCACCAAATTCACAGCCGCCCTCCTCTCTAATCCCAGAAACGTTGTCCATTTGTCATCGTGCACTTGGCCGTGTGCCTCGTACTCCGTGCTGCCGGAGCTGCCTCGACGACGGTCGCGTGAAACCGTTCCGAAGCCGATTCACCCCCGCCGTTGGTCACGGCGCCGGAGCGGCTCCAACTTTGGACCCGTCCAAAGCCCCGACGCTACTTCCCCGTAGCCGTCGACCATCGCGACATCTCTACTTCCCTGCCGCGGGTAGCCACCGCAATCGCGCCGGCCTCACCGACTAGGCAGCTGGAGCTGCCTACTTCACCAGGCCGCCAGATAGGTCGCACCCTCATCTCAAATCACTTTATTTAGGCGTCAGTTGTTTGAATTTTTATTCTAGAACAATCGATTCCCAATGGGAATCAACACCCCTCGAGCCGGCGGACTCCTAGGCTGTCGGTTGGCTGGTGTCTAATATAAGGGTGTGGGGGCGCAAGTTTGCCGCGGAAGCAGCGGTTAGATGGCTATTTTAGAGTTGCGTGGGTTGAAGGTACTGCCGCCGCCGGATCTAGATGACGATGAGTCTTTGTGGATTGGCCCAAGAGCGGCGCAAACACGGCAGTGCGGTGGGGCGGGGAGCGGGGTTTTGGTCGGGGCCACGGACAGCGGAGGCAGGCTGCTCTGCCGGTGGTCGCTGGCTCTTCGAGGAAGGTTTCGAACAGTGTCAGCCGGGAGGCACAAGACGGCCATCAAGCCATCCGGCGTAGATCAGACAGTACCAAAATAAAATAAAATCATGTGACCCCAATTTAGTCTTCAGTCAACAAACATGTGACCACTCTCGTACCTTGATGTTGATCTCTTAGGGTATTTCTTTAGATCAAAGAGATGTGTCGTTCTTAACATTATGCGTTTTCTGTATCTTCAGCTACACCGTCTTCCGACTCACCGCAGCTGCTCCAGCAAGGGAAGCATGCACCAGAAGGGAGCTATAGTCCCCCCTCAACAAATCCCTGCATGGAATGCGCGTGCCCAACATGGACAGATACAACAACTGCAGGGCCATCGACAAGTCAGCACATGATGCACACTCCTATGGATGGCGGCCAGATACGTTGTACCCTCATCTTACTTGTGTGCAACATTTATGGCTTTTTTATTCATCTAAGCATTGAAAATAGATTATCACATTTCACTGTATATTCATGCTGATCTCTTACGGGTCTTGTTCAGGAGTTAACATTATTCCATAGTTCAGCTAAGAGACTTGTTCTTTAGGTAACGTTGTTCCATAGTTATCATCCATCAGCCAATGCTATCCCACAAGCTGGTGATTATAGTATTATACCACTTCTAGTATAACCAATGTTGTTCCTTAATACTTTTGTGTGCCATCTAGTTAATCTCGAGTACAAACGATACATATTCTGTAGCTTTCATCTGTGTTCTCCCTTTAGTTTTTGAGACCTATTGCTGCTAGTTAACCCCATTCCTACTATTTATGTCATCTCCTATAGGCACTCATTACATAAATCTAACTACTAGTTGTCTTCCATGCATGTCAGATATAATTGCACACACTGATTTATCCACAAGAACCTCACGGAGCAATGTAACGGCCAACAAACTTGACGTCAATGATACCCAATATGATGGAACATGTAAAGGCAGTTCTTCACAAGACTTGTAGAAAGATGATGAATCCTATTCACCCCATAAGGTCCTTGCTCTAACTTGGCCCTTGATATGGGTACGACATGCATATAATGTCCTGGAGTGCATCTACTCTATTGCAATGCCTTGTGCTTCGCCTGCTGATCATGCATGTAAATATGGCATGCTTTCCTGTTTTTTAGTACCGATTCCATTAATGATAACATGTTTTCAAATTCAAGTACTGTCATTCTACTCTATCGCAATGCCATCTGCTTAGTTTGGACATCATGCTTCTCAATATCTTATGCATTGTTATTCATCAGTATGTACTTCATATGTCTACCATACCATGTTCTTATTTTACATTGAAGTGCTATTCTAGTGGTCTCTTGTAATGCCATCTTAGTTTCCCAATCGTACACGCATAGGTTGCCTTAGTGTTTTTCTGTAATGTATTCCACTAGCATACAGTTTTACATTCAAGTAGTGTTTTTTACACTGTTGTCCTATCGTATCCCTAGCTCTTACATCATACTCCCTCCGTCCGGATTACATGTCGCATAAATAGATAGAACTGGATGTATCTAGAACTGAAATATGCCTAGACCCATCCATTTATTTCCGGATGTAGGGAATACATGTCAATATGTCATGCCTTTCTATTCTTCAGTACCTATTCCATCTTTGCTGTAGCATGTTTTATAATTGAAGCACCATTCTTCTATATAAGGCATGCAAGGGGAAGACGGCTATGTTAGAATCTGAAGGGTTACAAACCAGGTCTTTGCAAAAGATTCAAACGCCAGGAGATAATAAACCAACTCCAGTTTTCATAGATACTGCTCCAGCACAGAGAAACCCAACTCCCACTGATAATAAGCAGATTCAAGTGGCCAAAGAACTAGTCCGCTCCAGTGCAGCAAATACATGTCAACTCCATTCTAAGAAGCGTGTGCTTATCCTCGCATCATGAAATTTTATAGCATTCTGATCATATTTTCTACATGTTTCTTACCCATCTCTCTTTTAGAAAATAAGGTTAAACGATAGAAGATTCCCTCCATTGGGATCGTATTCGAGGAAAGTATCTTGCGGAAGTTCTCTGTGCTCCAATGCTGATGTAAGTACCTGCTGTATATCACTATATTTTTACATCAGCATGTATTTTGTTAATCGGTGTGAATCCAACCTTTATCTGATCTAAATTCAGTTGTAGCAAAATTTTAAAGGCGATAATGTTGATTTTTGTAAGGAAAACTGCCTGGTAATTTTGCATACTGAGTTGCATGAGTGTACTATCTCATATCATGCACATTACTGAATTGTAGTGTTGCTCTGGTTGCCCATTCATTCATTGTGTCAATGTTGTTTTCGTATTACCTTACCTGGCTGATGGTAGATGTGCCATATTGTGTTAATTTGGTGTAGGTTGGTGTGGTCTGGTTGCCCAAAGGTTCGTTGTGTCAATGTTGCTTTCCTATTATCTGACCTGGCCAATGATAGGAATGCTAGTGTGTTAATTTGGTGCAGGCTACTGAAGATAAGAAGACAAACTCTGAAAATAGCAAGGCAACCCCATTGTTTCTTTCCAATAAATCAAGGCCAGGTAATATGGCAATAACTCATGATTAATCTGTTCGGTTCCCCTCCTAATTTATGTTATTATGCAGTGGTCGAGACACTCTCCACTACAATAATACAAGCCTGCCAAAATCGCCATCTGAATCTGTTCAGTTTCCTCTGTCTCGAATGCAACGAAAAAAATGTATGTTTGTGAACCAATTAATGGCTGAAGCAATGATGGAAATGGTGGAGGAATCAGAGCTGCACATTCGTGCACAACAACAACATCAATGTTTTCAGAGATTGTGTAGCAAAGCCGCAAGAACTTGCCCACATGCTTATGGGCGTCATCCGCGCTGAGGTTGCAGATTGTGACATTGTAGATCGTTAGGTTCTGTTCATTTATTTGCACTGGCATCAATCTTTGATTGCCCAGTGGATGTAATTTCCTGTAATATATGCTGGATGTGCAACGTTTTTCCCTGTATGCCGTAGCTTTGCTTGATCGGTTTTGGTCCTATGCATAATTCCTCGTCGTAATGGGCTCAAATTATCTAATTAGGCCTAAAGATATGTACGAACTTTAGTGGGCCCATTAAGTGAATGGGCCATTACCAGGCCGAAAGTTAATGGTCGGCCCTCTTACCTCCCGAGTCGTTAACGGGCCGACATCAAAGCAGGCAACATGTGGGCCCATTTGATTTCATCAGCCGTTACTAAGGTCGGGCTACATATGGCCCAACTATATTGTGGGCCTTTAGCAGGCCGAAAGAGACAGCGGGCTCGTACTGGACCATGAAGAGCATGGGCCGCTAAGAGGCCGAAAGTCAGGTTGTACTGTAAATGGCCCAACTGTGTTGTGGGCCTTTAGCGGGTCAAAAGAGAAACCGGGCTGGTATTGGACCATGAAGAGCATGGGCCGTTAAAAGGCCAAAACTCAGGTCCGACTAGAAATGGCCCAGCTCATTTATGGGCCACCAACATGCTGAAAGACACACCGGGCCGGGAATTGTCCCAACACATAAATGGGTCACTAAAAGGTCAAAACTAAGGTCCGACTACAAATGACCCAACTCATTTATGGCCCTCAACAGGCTGAAAGACACACCGGGCCAGAAATTGGCCCAACACTTAAATGGGTCGCTAAAAGGCCGAAAGATGTACATCCTGAAAATTGGCCCATACCTTGAATGGGCCGTTAACAGGCCGAAATCACATCAGGCTGATATTGAGCCCAAATATATAGCGGGCTGTTAACAGGCTCGAACTGACGATGGGCTGCAATGGTGTCAAATCTTTAATGGGCCGTTGACGGGCCCAATTGGCACATCTCGCATGGGCCGTGGGCCTAAATGGACCAGACACAAGTAGGCCTTATATGGGCCGGCCTGCTAATTTTTATTGGGTCGGCCTTTTTCACCGGAATGGGCCACTGTTGGGCTGTGCCACGTGTCGACCTATCATAGGCGCCTCCTGTCCAATGAGTGGATGACATATGTCCCAACGGTGAGCCAACACGTGTTTCCTCCGACCCATGAGAATTTTACACGTGGAAAATCCTCATTGGTCCGGGCTATTAACGGGTTATCGGATCCAAAACCGGACCCGATAGCTTAACGGCGACCCGTTACGGTGGATGCCATGTGTCGGTCACCCTTGACGAAAGCACTTTCATGACGCGCCATTTATCGTCATGGAAGTGGACACTTCCGTGATGATAATTTTGGTAATGTCATGGAACACTTCTACGACAGCACGGGTATGACTATGTTGATTCTGTCATAAAATCGTCATGGATGTACATGCATGACAGAAAACGTGACCTACTGTGACAAACACGTATCATCACGGAAGTGTCTTTTTTTGTAGTGCCCCATTTGCAAATAAGGCCTTCCCTCGTTCATCCTTTTCTCTCACAAGATAAAATACTCATACAAATGCATCTTGATGTTATGTGCAATGCACGGGCATTATGGGGGTTCAGCTGAGAAATACTCAGACAGGCTCACGGTTCTGGACTTTGGGCCACAGGCTGGTGGGCCTGCATGTTTGGGGGCCCATGTGTTCTACCTTAGCGCTTTTCATATTGCAAGCGGTCAGTACGGCGCTGGTTTTAGATGCTCTCGCAAGGCGAATACACAAAATTGAATAAAGCATGGTAGCTGTTGGAATGAAATCAAACGACAGTTCCTAACAAGCAATCAGAGTTGCAATTCTATCAATGATACTCTCGTACTACTTATACACACATGACACTTGTTTCACCATGCCAGAGTATTACATCAAAATCTCTTGGAGGATATATCAGTACGGCAGTTGCGTGCTACAACTGAAGAATTTCAAAGTTGATTTGCACCAGCTCTCCTTGCCGAGAAAGTTCGATTTTGACATCATCCCCTACCACAAGATATGATTTAGATTTGAACTTGACCATCCTTTAGCATCAATCATCATGCGACCATCCTTTGTACTTACGGTATATTGAGCAGGTTCATTCACACCAAGG
The DNA here is from genome assembly GCF_002575655.3 of Aegilops tauschii subsp. strangulata. Taxonomy (NCBI): domain Eukaryota; kingdom Viridiplantae; phylum Streptophyta; class Magnoliopsida; order Poales; family Poaceae; genus Aegilops; species Aegilops tauschii. The sequence continues at coordinate 398,058,606 of NC_053037.3, forward strand.
CTACGCAGGGTAAGAGAAACTTGGCCACGGTCGCCCGGATTGTTGAACGACTCCCTCGTTGCTCTAGGAATTCTCTGTTTGCAAACAAGAAGACATACATGAGGGAGTCCTGGATTAGGGGGTCCTCGGACAGCCGGACTATATCCCTTAGCCGGACTGTTGGACTATGAAGATACAAGATTGAAGACTTTGTCCCGTGTCCGGATGGGACTCTCCTTTGCGTGGAAGGCAAGCTTGGCAATTCGGATATGTAGATCTCCTCCCTTGTAACCGACTCTGTGTAACCCTAGCCCTCTCTGATGTCTATATAAACCGGAGGGTTTAGTCCGTAGGACCAGAACAATCATAATCATAGGCTAGCTTCTAGGGTTTAGCCTCTACGATCTCGTGGTAGATCAACTCTTGTAATACTCATATCATCAAGATCAATCAAGCAGGAAGTACGGTATTACCTCCATCGAGAGGGCCCGAACCTAGGTAAACATTGTGTCCCCTGCCTCCTGTTAGCATCCGTTTAGACGCACAGTTCGGTACCCCCTACTCGAGATCCACCGGTTTTGACACCGATAATACACAAACAGTTAGACCAACACAGTGAATCATGTGAAACAACATGGAAAGAAAAAGAACGAAGCACTTGGGCGGCCAATACTTACCAAGAAGGTGGACATGTCGGTTTTTGTAAGGACTTTGGTATATGAAGTGCGAACTGCAGCCCAGTCTGTTGCCGGTGCAACTGCTAGTTCTGTTGCCGCCGCACGGGCCGGAGCAAATGCAAGTGCAAGTGTTGGTGCAAGTGCCGAAGCCGTTGTTGGTGCCCGTGCTGGTGCGACTGGTAGTGCTGCTGCTGCTACCGTAGATGGTGCTCCTTCTAGAGCTGGTGCCGGTGTCGGAGCAGGTGCAGGTGTCGATGCCCGATCCTCCGGTAGATCAGCCTGATCCGCTGACGCGGGTCAGTGCCCAATCCTCAGCTGGATCAGACTGAGTTGCTGCCGCAGTCAGTGCAAGAGAAACTGCCGGTGCTTGATCCGTTGCTGAAGGTGGTACCGATGTGCGAGACAGCAGCGATCGTGTCTGATCTGCTATGATCAGCTTTCTAACTTGACTAGGCTCTATGACCGTGATTCAGTCTTTTTCTTCATTTCTTTTAAACGCAAGAAGGACTAATTGTGCCTTGTTTGTTAAACCAAACTGCAGTTCATCATAGGGATTCAGCTTGTCCTCAGACAACAGACTGATCCAATTTTTTCCAATAATATAAGTGATGGTCAGTGCCTTCGTTACTGACACGACATAATAAGTGAAACCTGATATCCATCGTAGAGCAAACCAAACGGTTTATTTTGTGATGAATGTCACATGGCAAAACCTGCATCGTAAAATTGCAGCAAAAGAAAGAAAACATGACATTAAATCAGTAAGATTTAGACAGTAAATCAATAAGATTTACTTGATGTGACACGAGTCAATCCTTACCAGGAAATCACTATGTTGAAGTACTAAACAGAAGATTGGTCATCCAACTACGCGTGGCATGCGGGGCCCCCGCCTACTCCCACAAGCAGGATAGTCCAAAGGTCGTGACAAATCATATGGACCGAACATCCATGGGACTGGAAATCCTGGTGGGTGCGATAAACCCTGCAATGCATACAGATATTGGATTGTAACCATAATTGATAAACTGTCCTCACAAAAAAGATGATCTCGATACTTCAAAATATACCGACTAAATTGAGTGGACAAACATTAACATAGACTGTTCTCAGGACTCACCACACACCAAAAGCGGCAGTACTAAACAATACAGGGTTCACAAACACAAATCAAGTACTGAACAATAGTACTTACTACAGACAAGCAAAGTTGCACTAATTAAACTCTGTAGACTATTTCTTGCCACCGACCTACGGTATGAACCCCGCATAACTGACTAGACCATGGACTTCGTGAGAGATGTCTACCGGCACTATCACCATCTCCTCAACCATGGAGAACCTAACAGAGTGGTCTTTCCACTCATAAACATGACGATGAAGACAGGCCGCATCAGATTTGCCGGGAAGCTTTACAAGAACCACACCCTTCATAATCAAAGTCATAGCCAGGAAATTGTTGTGGTCAAGTGCAGCCTCGAGAACACGCCTGACAACAATGCTATAGGAAAACACTAGTTCAGGACACGTGGCGACAAGGACACAACAGCTGGATAGTTTAGCAGTAGAACTCATCCTCGGGTCTTCCAGTTCACATGGCATGACTTTGAGAACTTCATCTCCACCGCGGACCTGGTTTTAATTCAAACAGAAACCAAATATTATATTACTACCTCCGTTCAGAAATATAAGATTATTTTTGATATTTTACTCCATATATGACTATATATACGCATAGAAATGAGTGAACAAAGACACTAGAACATGTCTTCATAGGCATGAGAGCAGAGGGATTACTTGCAATATCCATAACACAAGTTACTGATGCAAATATACCCTCTTCAAAGGTAGCATTGATGTTCATAAAGTAGTTGAAAGTAATCTATAAGAAATCAGTGTCAACCTCTCGCATGTTTTGGTCAAAAGAGGAATTTAGAACCGCCATTTGGCACACAAAAATCACATGCAAGATCACCCAGAAAGTTGTAATACTAGTACTGTGTGTTAGATGAAAAAACACGATCAAGTTCGAGAAAAAGATCATCAAGAAGAGATATTACCTGGACTTGCTTAATGAGGGATCCCGGAGAGGGGGGCTTGGACAGGGCGATGGCTTTGAGCTTGTCTGCGGTAGTCTCAGCGGGGTGCTTGCGCTTCTTCGTACCATGAGCCTCGACGGTTTTTGCCAGAGACGTAGACATCACTTCGGCCGGTGCTCCAGCGTCCATCAAGAAACTGTCAAATAGAAATAAAAGAAAAGAAACCATAATGAAAAACCCAAAAGAAGAACTGAGAGGGAGTTATAGGATCAGTCTCGGGGTTGCAAGACCGGGCCTTGGCCAGAATCAACACCATTGATGCGCTTACCTTTCCTTCTTTGGGAGAGAAGAACAATGGAAGAAGCAGGTCGGGGTTTTCTTGAAGAAATGAGGAACAAGATAAGGGAGAAGCGAGGGTTGGGTAGAGAGGAAGCTGAGAGAGAAGAGTGAAATGATGGTTGCTTCGTTCGTCCAACTTACTACTGGAAAGGAGGGTGTTTTGTGATTTGATGGCTCATTGGGCATTACTGCGGCGCTTCGATCAGGGTAGTCTACCGTGCAGTTGGGCACTCTACTACGGAGTAATTTAGTGCATGGCCGGTGGACCCTGATGATGGATGTCCTACACGTGGGCGAAAGTGAGTAGCAAAGTTCCCGACGACCGTCGAGGAGGATCCGCACGGTAGAGCGAGTCCACTGTTTTTTTGAAGAAAAAAATGATTACAGCAAGCATTTCCACTCTTATGACAGAGGAGTGCGAAACACGGTAGCCACTTGAACATACACAGTGCTCCTACTACTAGGCATGTGTAGTGGTTCATACGTCAGTACTACATAATCTTGTTGCTAATGTAGATATGACGATAACAAATGATGTTGTGCGCATGTCAACTATATGAACGGTAATGTAACATAGTACGGCTTTTTTGACTGTCCGGTCGAGAATCATAATCATAGGCTAGCTTCTAGGGTTTAGCCTCTACGATCTTGTGGTAGATCAACTCTTGTAATACTCATATCATCAAGATCAATCAAGCAGGAAGTAGGGTATTACCTCCATCGAGAGGGCCCGAACCTGGGTAAACATTGTGTCCCCTGCCTCCTGTTACCATCCGCCTTAGACGCACAGTTCGGGACCCCCTACCCGAGATCCGCCGGTTTTGACACCGACATTGGTGCTTTCATTGAGAGTTCCACTGTGCCATCACCATAAGGCCTGATGGCTCGTCTTGTTGTCAAGGACAACATCACCTCTGGGGGATCCCTGGCTATAGGCCAAACTCTCCGACTAGGCGGCTTCGTCATGACCGCCCGTTCGGCCGTCGTGCCGACGACGACTTCTCGGGTCATCAAAAACAGCCTCCACGTCGGCTCGGGATTCGCAGAGCAGATGGATCCAATGGAGCTCTCTTCCTTGAACGAGCTCTTGAATCGCATCGCCGCCCTAGGAGTCTCTACAGACTATGATCGGATCGGGCTTAAACCCAACCAAAGGGAGATTAACTCTCCGTCGGTCACTCACCAGATAGCGGTGGTGGAGGAGCAACGCAACGATTCTTCCTCTATGTCCGGATTCCCGAGCTCTTCGAGCCGGATACCCGTCAATGGGAGGACATGGCCCAAGCTCTGAACCTAGAATCAGACAGCGGGCCAGATCTATTGGGCAACATCCCGGAGCCCGAACTACCAAGCTCGGAAACTCCTCCGCCCCTGGGTCTCAGATCGGGTCAGGGTTCGGAACCAAATCTACCCACCCACCCAGATAGAAGTGATCTTTCCCACATTAGACAAGAGCCCCAAGAGACAGTACATCACTATTGGGCCAGATTCCTCCCTGTAATGAGCAAGGTCAAGGACTGTCGCGAGGAAGACGCAATTTCATTCTTTTGCAAAAATTGCACGGACAAGGGAATCCTCAACGCCATAAGTCGCCGTGACATAGCACACTTTGCTGACTTGGCGGCCATAGTACAGAAGTACTGTGCGATGGAAGGCGCCTGGAAAACCCAAACAAAATTCTGGGATCCTCTGGCTCTCACTAACCCCCCCGTCCGAACTAAAATAGTGTACTCTCGTAAGTCACCCGATCCAATTACAAAGAAACAAAAGCCCACTACAGGGCGTGGAACCGTATTGGAGGGATGGCTCAATGGACCATGCAAAATTCATAGTATAGCGGATACCATGCCAACACATAGCCTTAGAGCATGTTGGATACTCCGCCAGGTGGCCAAGAGCGGCGAAGATATCCTCATCAACAATACAACAGAGCACCATCCCGTGGAAAATAACAACACAGTATTGACAGTCTTCGAGACCTTCGCCTCAAATAATAGGCGCAAGCGAGCACTCCGCAGCCTTGCCGAAGTCTGTCACGTGGCAGCTATAAATCCATGGAGCGATACGGCTATAACCTTCAATGCCGGTGACGAACCTAAATTCCGAACAGCCCGAGCACCAGCCGCCTTGGTCCTTAGCCCAATTGTGGACGGCTTCTGGCTTACTAAAGTGCTCATGCACGGTGGCAGCGGATTAAACCTCATCTATGAGGAGACTCTTCGAAAAATGGAAATAGACAAGAGCCGCATTGAGCAAAGCAGCATGACCTTCAGAGGAATCATCCCTAGTTGGGAGGCACGATGCGCAGGAAAAATCACACTAGATGTGGTATTCAGCACGCCGGAGAATTATAGGTCCGAAGAAATCACATTCCAAGTGGCCCCTTTCAGTAGCGGATACCACGCCCTTTTAGGGCGGGAGGCGTTCACGATCTTCCAAGCTATACCCCATTACGGGTACATGAAGCTCAAAATGCCCGGGCCCAACGGAATCATCACTCTAGCTAGTGATCCGGACATAGCACTCCGCGCCGAAAATAAAACCGCCGCACTAGCCCTTGAGGCGCTATCCGAAGCCCTTGCTGCCGAAGAACTAACTGCGTTGCGCTCCATAGTAGACAGGCATGACGTGATACTCAACAAAAGACCCAAGTCCACCTCTTTCAAACCAGTAGACGAAATAGTCAAATTCCAAGTCCACCCAACGGACCCTACAAAACCAGCATCCATCGGGGCATAGTTAAACCCCATTGTAGACGCCGCACTGCGGGAGTTCTTGCGCGAGAATTGGGACATCTTCACCTGGCATCCTTCAGGCATGCCAGGAATCCCACGCAGGCTGGCCGAGCATAGCCTTAACATTCTAAAGGGGTTCAAGCCGGTCAAGCAGACTCTTCGGCGTTTTTCTGAGCCTAAGCGACAAGCCATGGGAGAAGAGCTAGCCAAGTTACTCGAGGCTAGATTCATTCGAGAAATAAAACATCTGGACTGGCTAGCAAACCTGGTGATGGTACCAAAGAAGGACAAATCCTGGCGCCTATGTGTCGATTTCAAGGACCTTAACAAGGCTTGCCCCAAGGATCCCTTCCCCCTCCCCCGCATCGATCAAATTATCGACGCCACCGTAGGACACAACTCATTGTGTTTCCTCGACGCATACTCCGGATACCGTGAAATTAAGATGGCAGAGTCCGATCAAGCCGCAACGGCATTTATCACTCCATACGGCCCCTTCTGTTTTAACACCATGCCTTTCGGGCTCAAAAACGCCGGTGCAACCTATGAACGCATGATTCAGACATGCCTGGAAACACAAATTGGCAAAACAGTGGAGGCATACGTAGACGACGTGGTCATTAAAACCAGACACGTCGAATCCTTAATAGAAGACTTGAGGCTCACGTTCGACAATCTCCGAACACACGACATCAAGCTCAATCCGGAAAAATGCGTTTTCGGTGTGCCCGCCGGAAAGCTCTTGGGTTTCATCGTCTCTGGTAGGGGAATTGAAGCAAATCCGGCTAAAATCCGAGCTCTGTCAGAGTTGGCTATCCCAACAGACCTCAAGCAAATCCAGAAATTAACTGGATGCGTGGCTGCCTTAAGCCGCTTTATCTCCCTATTAAGAGAAAAGGCACTACCCCTTTATCGCCTTCTCCGACGCACTGAACACTTCGAGTGGATGGATGCGGCTACGGCCGGATTGGAAGAAAAAAAGCCGTTTTGGCCACCAACCAAATCTTGGCCGCGCCAAACACCGGCGAACCAATGCTGTTATACATAGCGGCAACACACCAAGTTGTAAGCGCAGTGCTCGTCGTCGAACGAGAGACGGACAAACATAAGTTCCCGCTTCAAAAGCCGGTATATTACGTATCCACTGTCCTCACTCCATGCAAATCACGATATCCACATTATCAAAAGATAGCATACGCGGTCTTCATGGCATCCCGGAAATTACGACATTACTTTCAAGAGTGTTCAATTACGGTGGCCTCTGAAGTACCACTCAACGACATAATAAATAACCGCGATGCCACGGGCCGGATTGCTAAATGGGCTATTGAGCTCCCCCCGTTCGACATAACATACAAACCACGGCGAGCCATTAAGTCACAAGTACTGGTTGATTTCGTCGCCGAATGGACAGAGGCCGAACTTCCTAAAGAGTACGGCGCGTACTCCAATTGGATCATGCACTTTAACGGCTCTAAGATGCTGGCTGGCCTGGGGGCAGGCGTTGTCCTCACATCCCCCACCGGAGATACAGTCCAATACGTACTCCAAATATTATACACAGACTCCAACAATGCAGCAGAATATGAGGCCCTCTTGCATGGTCTCCGGATGGCAGTATCCATGGGCATTCAACGCCTAGAGGTGTGTGGGGATTCGAACCTCGCAATATCTCAAATAAATGGAGACTTTGACGCCAAGGACCCAAAAATGGTGGCTTACCGCAACGCCGTCCTCAAAATGTCAGCTCGGTTAGAGGGGCTTGAATTCCACCATGTGGTCCGGGAAAACAATCAAGCGGAGGATATCCTCACCCGCATCGGCGCCAAGCGCGACCCTGTCCCACCTAATATCTTCTTGAAAAGGCTGTTTAAGCCATCCATTGTACGGGAAGGAGAGACCGGCAACAACAGTCCAGACCTGGCCACAACACCAGATACCGAACACTCTGACGTAATCGGAGGCTCTGCCACCGAAATAACGCCTTCGGCCCACGTGATTATGGCTGTCATCGCCCCATGGACAGAACCCTTCTTGGCCTACTTAACTAGGCAACAACTCCCTGAGGACCCAAACGAGGCATGTTGCATTGTGCGGCGGTCTAAAGCCTACAAGGTCCACGAGGGAGAGCTTTATAAGAAAAGCGCTACCAGAGTACTTCAAAGGTGCATCTCCAAAGAGGATGGGCGGCAACTTTTGGCAGAAATTCATGCTGGACTCGGCGGCCACCACGCCGCAGCTTTGACCTTTGTAAGCAAGGCCTTCCGTACAGGTTTTTACTGGCCGACGGCCTGAGCAGACGCACAGGACCTCGTTCAACATTGCGTCGATTGCCAGCTTTTTGCAAACCAAAGCCATATGCCACCTACCGCTCTCCAAACAATCCCCATTACTTGGCCCTTTGCGGTCTGGGGGCTTGATATGGTCGGACCCCTCAAAGGGGAAGCCATAAGAAAAAAATACTTATTGGTCATGGTGGATAAATTCACCAAATGGATAGAAGCCAAACCAGTTAAAACAGCCGAGTCTGGACCAGTGATAGACTTCATATCCGGGGTTGTACACCGTTACGGCGTCCCCCATAGCATCATCACCGATAACGGCTCGAACTTTACAGCCGACGAGGTAAAAACTTGGTGCAGCAACATGGCCATTAATCTCGATTTTGCCTCCGTCTATCACCCGCATACTAACGGTCAAGTCGAGCGAGCAAATGGTCTTATCATGAGCGGCATTAAACCCAGATTAGTACGATCCTTGAAGGAATCAGATACGCACTGGGTAGAGGAGCTTGACTCCGTACTATGGGGGCTGCAGACCACGCCGAATCGCATTACCAGATACACACCGTTCTTTATGGTGTACGGCGCAGAGGCGGTACTGCCCTGCGACATAATTCATGACTCACCTCGAGTGCGCATGTACGAAGAGAAAGAAGCCGAGCTTGATCAGCAGGACAGTTTGGACGCCCTGGATGAGGAGCGTGACGTGGCAAAAGCCCGTTCTGCATTCTATCAGCAACAGGCTCGACGGGATCAAAGCAGAGAAGTACGGGCCAAAACTTATAACGTTGGCGAACTCGTTCTACGCCTACCGGAGGAGAAAAGAACAAGCTCAAGCCCAAATGGGAAGGTCCCTTCGTTATTGGCAAGGTTCTGACCGGTGGAGCATACCGCCTGCGGGATGCATCGGACAATCGACACGAGCCAAACCCATGGAACGCAGCCAGACTCCGAAGGTTCTATGCCTAGTGCCAGACTATGTGTTCGTCTCCTTACCTCCATCAATTTTTTATATATCAGTTATCTGTCTTTTCTCTCTTTCTTTCTTCCCTCTTTTCTTCACGACCTTAAAAGGTTAAAATGTGTCGTGACTACACAATCTTGACGCACTAGCCGTGCTCATTATACCTGGGGGCTTCTTATACAGAAGCTTAATATAACTATTTTCCGGGATCTATGCCCCACACATGTGTTACTTTTCCACATGTACCTTTTTTCGCCATTATATGCATCGATATGACTTAAGTTTTGGCCAAGCTGGGTTGCCTGGCTCTTGTGTTTATGCCCTACGTTCTCGTTAATTCGGCTAGGGCATAAGGGGAGCACCTCTGCGATTGTTACTGCCGAGTCAGCCGGATGTGTACCTCAGACTGGGTGAAGCCGAAAGCTAGCGTTCTTAAGGGAATATTCGGTCGGTGAACAAAAGATGACTTTTATTTATTGTAGTACATGCCCCCAGATGTTTATATCCCGCGTCTCTTTTCGCAGTTCGGACATGCACATTAATGCATGCGTACCCAGGGAAAGGAACCCTTAACGGAACTATTCTCCCTGGAAGATGTTTCTTACTATCCATGTAATATAACATAGCTAGTTGGGTACTTGTCTGTTCAAGCACTTATGACCCCTACGCCTGGTTTCCACGCATACCCCGGTTTTTACATAACAGAGCGGGTATTCGGATACACTCCGGACTGTCGGATCCAGAGGTCGAAGCGAAAAGGTCTGCCATGAGAAATGATTTACAATCCGGATAGGGACAATATATGTCACTTGAAGTACACAGTCACTTAGACTGACTAAATTCTTCTTCTATACCATCCAACAGGCTGTCTGGCCTACAATCCTGTTGGGAATACTTTGCGGCTAATTTCACCTGGTCATACACCAAACTGACGAGGATCTCTTTCCCGTCAGACCCCACAGGTCCGACTTCGGCCATATGGTTCGGGTCAGCCTTGGTATATCGAGTCTTCACCATGGCCCAGGCTTCCCTTGCACCTTGTCGGCAGGCAGATATCTTTCATAATCGGAAGCGCCGCTGTGCTCCCTTGAGCACCTCTACGAGCTCCCCCATGCCTCCGGGCAGGGAGGCGGATGGCCACAAGGCCTGAGTAATGCCCTACATCACTTGCCGAACTTGTCGAGGAGGATCCTCATGGTAGAGCGAGTCCACTGTTTTTTTGAAGAAAAAAAAAGATTATAGCAAGCATTTCCACTCTTACGACAGAGGAGTGCGAAACACGGTAGCCACTTGAACATACACAGTGCTCCTACTACTAGGCATGTGTAGTGGTTCATACGTCAGTACTACATAATCTTGTTGCTAGTGTAGTAAGATATGACGATAACAAATGATGTTGTGCGCATGTCAACTATATGAACAGTAATGTAACATAGTACCGCTTTTTCGACTGTCCGGTCGAGAATGAATGGTGAGATCAATGTTAACAGAACTAGGTCTACAGCGCACGGAGAGTACGGTGCTACTGTACTCCACGAAACATGAACCATATGAAGCACGACGACTCAGTGTTAGGCAGGGTGTATGAAGGGTGCACGGGATGGGAGCAAAAGTTCCCTTCTCGACCCACTTTTGGGTGTTTGGCAGAGTGCATAAAGGGTGCATGAGTCCACACTAGTAGGTTAACACAAATACACGAAGAGGGAACAATTGTATTGAGATAAGAATGCAACCAAACACACCCAGACGCTTTGTGCTACAGTGACTGATCTGCACCGTCTGAGTTTGATCCAACAGTCATGTTGTGCCGAGACATGGACATGCCCATGCAGAGGATGCCTAAACACCACCAAAGTCCCTCTGCTTCTCGAGGCGCACGACATTGGTGATGCAGTGTGCAACGGCCCGCGGAGCCCGCTCCCGATCGACGGGAGCCAGCTCATCAAAGACGGCGTCCAATGGCACGAATGGCTTCCGGTGACGGAGCCCTGAGAGGATTCGCCCGGCAATGGTGACAGCATCCCGCAACTCCTCCTTGTCCAGCCCCGACCCACCATGGCGCAGAGATGGCTCAGCTCCTCAGAGATATAGGTGAAGAAGGAGACCAGGCCAGGAAGCCGCAGCTCGTTGAAGTCGACGGGGTGGTCAAACGGGTTTAGCCCGACGGCCGGCATGGTCGCGCTGGCACGACGGTAGGCATCGCGCAGCCGCAACACGTGTGTGGCAACTTGGTCCACCAAGTGGCTGAGGCGATCCTGGACCTCGTCACGATCGGCCCGCTCGCACTCCAGCCGCCTCCCCTGACGGCCTATCGTATCTCCCGCATTCTACAGCAACGCCGCCAACGGCGCGAGCATCTTTCTGGTGGATGCCTGCCGCTTTGAAGCTCCGTGAACTCCCGCACATTACGGAGGATCATGGCACTCCTCTCCTCCTTGAGCTCATGGAGCTCCACGTCATTGGCCCTGAGCTCCGCATCCTTGGGCTCGAGCTCCTGTGTTAGGCGCCTCACCTCAGACTCCGTGAGCTGCTGCGCTTCCATGGCACCAGGTAGAAGCAATGGGGAGAGGAAGCAAAGGGGGTGAAACGGCTGAAAGGCAATGCAATCTATGGGAAGGCGGAGGGTGCCAGCCAAGGAGCAGGGAATCTTTAGGTTTTCACCATGGGAAAACACCAGTCGACGACTTCTCACATCAGGGTGCAGTGGGTTTTACAGGCGGAGTCATCGTGACTAATTACTGCCGCGCGTGCTCCCGTCAATCAAAAAGTTAAAAATCCTGCCGCACCTGCTCCCGTCAATCAAAAAATTAAAAATCCTACCGCGCCTGCCGCACCCAAAGACTAGAGAAACGCCGCGGTGGATATTTAAATTTACCTGCCGGCAAGGAGATAAAAAAAAGGGTGAAAAAAATGTGTCGGCGGCCTAGCTAATAGGTCGCACTAGCCCAACTAGCTAGCCACCGTGCTTCACTGATGTACTCGGCGGGAAAGGTGGTCTTTCGCGATTTCACGACTAATTTACTTCGGCGCTACGACCGAGGAGGACCCAGAAAACGCGTGGTAGGGCGTACCACATCTCGGCAAGGAAGAATATATGCGTGCACCACCCGGGAGGACCCCGAAACTTCACGATAGGGTGTGCCACGTCTCGGCACGGAGGAAAAATGTGCGTGTAAAAATATACTATATCAGACGTAGTAGTACCTATGGTTCGACCTCGGGACCCAGCCAGTCGGTCGAAAACAACCCACTAGCCACACAACTTCATCATGCTAACGTGGCACGGAGGATCAGTGTGGTTAGCTCCATCTTGACCAGCCACAACATCTCTTGTTCTAGGCGATTCTTCTATTTTCCAAGCTTTTTTTAGTTATAATAACACCACGGCAAGCTAGCGCCGCTCTTCGTGTGTGCCCGTGCGTCTAAAGGTTAGACGATGGAGAGGAGAGAGAGATCACAAACCTGGGACCCACCAGTAAGTGAGTCAACGGTCATGCACGCGTTGACGAGGCACTCCCTCTACTCTACTCAACGTAATACTCCCTCCATTTCTTTTTACTCCGCATATAAGATTTGGTCAAAGTCAAACTACTCAAAGTTTGACCAAATTTATATAAAAAAATATGAACATCTACAATATTAAAACTATATAGTATAAAAATACATTTGGTGGTGCATTTGATAATGTTGATTTCATATTATCAATTTTTATATTTTTTATTATAAAGTAAGTCAAACTTTACAAAGCTTGACTTTGACCAAACCTTATATGCAGACTAAAAAGAAATGGAGGGAGTACTGTATAAAATCAAGTTATGGGACAAAGCCAACAACCATTGTTGTTTCAGGCAATCGACTTACGCTTTGTAGTCCAGGTTGCCAGTTCGAATCTCGTCTTTCAGATTTGTTAGTTTTAGGTCCAAATTTGATCAATGACAAGTGGGACCCCCGTGTGTTGTTCCGATATTTTAGTGTAGGATGGTTTTTTTGAACAAACATTTTGCGCGGTTAGACAAGTAACGGCACGAGTTACATGTATTTTGCAAGTTTACGAACAAACATGACAGCGGCATAGAATATCACATCCACCCCGCAGCCTAGATGCTATGGTGATACAAGTTTTTACATCGTTGGAACTGAGATTCAATGGCTTGGGAGTAGTCTTTGTAATTATGCGCAATTTCCAAACTCTCCAAGGTTTTTTTGCAAATAAAACATTTAAGCCTCGTGTGTGCCGCTGCATCTTGGATCCAATGGCTCCCCGTTGCTCATATTAGGTGCTCCCCGTAGCTTAATTAGCCGATACCGTGATACAAGCATCTAGGTCGTATGATTTGTGATCAGATGCCACATGCGTAGTACTTGTACTTTCTACGCAATTCCCAAACTCTTTCAGGCGTATATTGCAAAAACATTCAAACCTCCTATTGTGACCCGTTAGATCTCCGTGAACTCGTATCACCATAGAATCTACGGTGCGAGGGCACCTCATATTCTCCAGTGCAAGAAAACATCAGGTGCTCTTGCAGCTTGGACGCTACCATGATACGAGCTTTGAGGTTGTTTGATCTAAGATCCAATGGCATCTGAGCAGTCTTTGTGCTTGTATGTAGTGGCCGAACTCTTTGGGGGCTTTTCTGCAAAAAAAACATTCGAACCACCGAGGAGTTGTTGGGTCACAAATCCAACGGCTCCGAAGAGCTTGTATCACCAAAGCATATAAGGTGTGGTAGCACATGATATTATTACATACAGGAGAATATGATGTCCTCCTTCATCTTAGATGCTATGGTGATACGAGCTTCGAGGTCGTTGGATATGGGATCCAAGGGCATCTGAGTAGTTTTTGTACAAATTGTGTGCAATTCTCAAACTCATCAAGGTTTCCTGTAAAAATATTAAGACATCATGTGAGCTCCTATATCTCAGATCTACAAGCTCCAAGGAACTCGTATCAGTATATAGCATCTAAGGTGTGGGGGCACATGATATTCCCCCGGGGAGGAGGGGGTGCAGAACCAATCGGTGTTTGGGAGGGTGGGGACAAATATAATCTAAACAATCCTAAACACAACTTCACAATTTTATCTAAGGTCGAGTGGTTAACCCCCGACAATCTACATAGCTCGGCCTAAACGCAACATTTGCATGTACTGTAGCACTAGACTTAATATCATGTTTCAGTTTCCTGTTCATTTTGAATATTGAATTGAGGACCATGCATGTCTTACATTTTACTCCCTTCGTTCCTAAATATTAGTCTTTTTAGAGATTTCAAATGGACTACCACATACAGATGTATATAGACATATTTTAGAGTGTAGATTCACTCATTTTGCTCCGTACGTAGTCACTTGTTGAAATCTCTAAAAGACTAGTATTTAGGAACAGAAGAAGTATTTTTGAATTCGTGTCATACATGCATGGTTTGGAAAAATAGATGCACTATACTTATTGGATTGTTGTTGTGTTCGTGTGTGTGTGTGGTCATATGTTTGATACATACAAAGTTTTCTCACCACCATACCCTTCATCTTTTAAATATGAATTTGCAATGAAAAACTTACTAGGGATACCATGAAATGTGAAATCCACGTTGAGATCACTATATCACAAACTCACTCTAATTCAAGAACTCGTCATAAATCAATTACCACGTTGAGATTACTATTTGCAAGGAAAATACGGGCATTGTAATACACATTGATTCGTTCGGCAATTTGAAAGATTCATTTCGTATACTCGAATGGTAGGACCCAATGGCGTACCAGCCAGACCTTGGCTCGTGTTGATCCTAAAAAAAAGAGAAAAAACCGGGCTCGTGTTGATCCTAAAAAAACGGGCTCATGTCCTTCTGGTGGCGTGCGTGGTATACACATTAGCCAACCCCAACCAGTCGAGCCTCCGCGTTTCGAGTCGAAATATCTAGTGGCCAGAATTCCATCCCTAGGAAATTCCCTTCCTGTCCCTGGTCCATAGTGACTACCGATGAACAATGGAGGGATGCTTTAGTAACTAGACAACGTTACCTACCATGCGGCGCACGGTTCAATTCCCTCGGTCGCCGCTACCCAAGGTCACCCATCGACTACATTGCCTAGTACTAATAGTAGTACTACACCAGGATGAGCACAGAATTGAGCCCGTTTGTTCGTGCCTAGTACTCCACTTAATATATCAGGCAATGCACAGGTACGGAGGGATTATCCTTTTACTCTACATACATAACTTGTCTGAAGTCTAACTAAGCAAAATGTTTAACCAAATCCTTTCTTAAGAAATACAATAGGAAAGATGTATCGCTTGAAAATTTATTGCATGATGCAGGTTATGATATTGTTTCGAATCCTGGATTTTAAATTTCAGAAAATCCAAAAGTGACCAGAAATTCATGAAACTGAGCATGGTCACATGATATGGCACAAATATTCCTACGTATTTTTTTCTTCAATTTGATACAGGCTGCTTATGCGAAGTTGCACAAATGAAGAGCCAAGGTATTTATTGAAACCATGGGCGTTTACGTGCCTCCACGAGTCCCGCTATTCTTTGGCAGGTGCCGTTCGAGCAAGCGTGTGAGTTGACGGGAGGCGTGCGAGCAGACCGCTGCACCGGCTAACAGGAGGCGTGCGAGCAGACCGCTGCTCAGGCTCACCGGGAGGCGAGCCCTTTGACCAAGCTCCGCCGCCCACCTTCGTCCCAACTGCTCCCACTTTTAATGTCATCGGCGCCGCAGTTTAAAATCAACCCCGCACAACCCGGTTCTCCTGTCGTCTACCTCCAACCAGCCTGACCTAACTGTATGCCATGCCGCATCACGATGGTCTGCCCTTAGTCTTCCAGTTTCCTGAGGAAGACACCTAGCCGGAGTCTCAAGAACATAAGGCGCTTTGGGACGAGCTTGAACCGGCCTTGCGGGAAGACGTCGCGCCTGTCCCCGCTCCCGTTCCGGCTCCCGTCGCCCCGACTGCGCCAGCGCCCATCCCCGTGGCATTGATGGGCCTGTAGCCGCACATTGTCGCCGAGCTTGATGCCACGGGGTTCCACGAGGTCCCCGCCGACTTTCACGCGCCCGTGCACCTGCTAGCGCATGCGCCTGCGCGTGCACTGACGTGCGCGCCCGTGCCAGTGCCCGTTGAGGGAGTCCTGGATTAGGGGGTCCTCGGGCGTCCGGACTATGGTACGTGGGCCGAACTGATGGGCTGTAAAGATACAAGACCGAAGACTATCTCCCGTGTCCGGATGGGACTCTCCTTGGCGTGGAAGGCAAGCTTGGCGTCTGGATATGAAGATTCCTTTCTCTGTAACTGACTTTGTACAACCCTAGTCCCCTCCGGTGTCTATATAAACCGGAGGGCTTAGACCGTACAGGAAGGATAATCATAGTCATACAGGCTAGACTTCTAGGGTTTTAGCCATTACGATCTCGAGGTAGATCAACTCTTGTAATACTCATATTCATCAAGATCAATCAAGCAGGAAGTAGGGTATTACCTCCATAGAGAGGGACCGAACCTGGGTAAACATCGTGTCCCCTGTCTCCTGTTACCATCGACCTCAGACGCACAGTTCGGGACCCCCTACCCGAGATCCGCTGGTTTTGACACCGACATTGGTGCTTTCATTGAGAGTTTTACTGTGCCGTCGTCAAGAGGTTCGGTGGCCCCGTCAATTATCTACAACAATGTTGTTCAGGGAGAAGCCTTCCTCCCTGGACAGATCTTCGTACTCGGTGGCTTCGCACTGCGGGCCAACTCGCTTGGCCATCTAGGGCAGATCGATAGCTACGCCCCTGGCCACTAGGTCAGATTCGGAAGCTTGAACTATGTCACGGACATCCGTGGAGACTTGATCTTCAACGGATTCGAAACTGCACCAGTAGACGCTCCCTGTCACCACGATGAACATGACCTAAATCTGTCATCGAACCATACCCAGGAGATAGCACATGCAACTGCCCCGGCCCTAGATCTGGAGTAGATCACGCCATCCGAGGGCGGGAGGCTCAACCCCTCCATGAAGGCCGCAGACTCAGCGGTGTCGGAGCCGCACACAAACCCAACCTCGAGTGGGATCCGTGTCACCGGAACCTCGGACTCGTTTCCGGCTACGGGTTCCGAACTATGCGCATCCGCGCACTTCTAGCTTGATCAGACATCTATCGTCGAATTCAGCTCCGCGGACATCTTTCGGCACTCGCCTTTAGGCGACGTGCTAAACTCATGAAAAACACTCTCCTTAGCGGGGGACTCACAGCCGAATTATATCCGGTTCGAACTGGAGGCTGATGATGGAGAATTTCGTTTCCCACCCACCGCCCACGTCATAGCCACTGTCGAGGACCTAATCGACATGCTCGATTATGACTTGGAAGACATTGACGGTATGGACAACGATGCCGAAGAAGAGGAGGCTCAAAACCCCCCGTTTACCGGACGCTGGATGACCACTTCCTCGTATGACGTATACATGGTGGATGCACCAAAAGAGAATAGCCGCGATGACAAGGAAGATCAAGTTGAGGATAAACCTCCTGAGATACAACCAAGGCGCCGGCGTTAGCGGCGCCACTCTAAATCACGCTGCAGCAAAGGCACCAACACCGGCACAGGAGAAGATAACACTCCGGACGGTGCTGAAGACAATGAAGACCCCGTTGAGGCAACTTCCGAACAAGATGAACGGGAAGACGGGCAAGTTAGCCCTGACGAACAGGCCACACATGAAGACTCGGAGGACAATAACTATCTTCTGCTCTCTGAGGATGAGGTGAGCCTCGGCACCGAGGATTTTATCGTGCCGGAGGAACCTATCGAGCATGAGCGCTTTAAGCGCCGGCTAATAGCCACTGCACGGAGCCTGAAAAAGAAGCAGCAGCAGCTTCAAGCTGATCAAGATCTGATCAATGATAGATGGACTGATGTCCTGGCAGCCGAGGAATACGGCCTCAAGTGCCCAGCTAAAAGTTACCCGAAGCGCAAATTGCTACCTCAGTTCGATGACGAGGCGTTGAAGTCTCTACCATCATCGCGCAATGCGGCTGACCTATGAGCATGTGGTCGGGATAAAGCGGCAACTCAAGCCGAACACTAGCCTGCCCTACCTCACCGTAAAGGCAGAGAGAAAACAACTCGGGGACACACATATGACCTACGGCAGGACTTGGATAGTAGAGCAGGTCAGAACAGATCGATCTATGGATCACGGGGACGTGCCCCGACACGCGATAACTGCTATCTAGCCGGACGCAATAATCATATTCACGGCCGGGCTGAGAACCGCAGACGGACTCTATCCGAGCAACGTCGCGACGTGGCCCGATATAGAGGCGCCGCACACCCACTTTGCTTCACCGACAAAGTAATGGAGCACGAATTCCCGGAAGGGTTTAAACCCATGAATATCGAATCATATGATGGAACAACACATCCCGCGGTATGAATTGAGGACTTTCTTCTCCATATCCACATGGCCCACGGCAATGATCTCCACACCATTAAATAGCTCCCACTAAAACTAAAGGGACCAGCTCGGCACTGGCTAAACAGCCTTCCAGAGAACTCCGTTGGCAGCTGGGAAGACCTGGAAGACGCCTTTCGCGCTAACTTCCAAGGTACATATGTCCGGCCACCAGATGCCGATGACTTAAGTCACATCATCCAGTAGCCCGGAGAGTCAGGCAGAAAGCTTTGGACTAGGTTCTTAATTAAAAAGAACCAAATTATCGATTGTCCGTACGCCGAAGCCCTCGCGGACTTCAAGCACAGCGTCCGGGATGAATGGCTCGCCCGCCACCTCGGTCAAGAAAAACCAAAATCCATGACAGCCCTTACCGCTCTAATAACCCGCTTTTGCGCGGGAGAAGACAGCTGGCTCGCTCATAGGAGCAACGGCGGCAGCGATCCGGGCACTTCCGAAGTCCGAGACGGCAATGGAAAGGCACGACACAATAAACACAAGCGTCGCAATAGTGATGAAATAACGCAAGACACAGCGGTCAACGCCGGATTCAGCGGCTCCAAGCCCGGTCAACAGAAAAAGCCATCCAAGGCAAATAGAGACGGACCATCTAATCTCGACAAGATATTGGATCGGCCCTGCCAGATTCATGGCACCCCCGATAAACCAGCTACTCACACTAACAGAAGATGCTGGGTCTTCAAACAAGCCGGCAAGCTTAAAGCCGAACATAAGGGGAAGGGGCCGCCCAGTGACAGCGATGACGAAGAGACTCGCCAGCCGAATACCGGGGTTCAGAAGCAATTTCCCCCCGAAGTGAAAACCGTAAACATGGTATATGCGACGGACACCCCTACTGGGGAGCACATGCGCGCACTACGGGACGCATACGCCATAGAGGAGGTTGCCCCAAAAATTAGTCATATCCGTCCCAAAGGTTCGGCAGCTCTGATCATCGATCCAATTATCGATGGGTTCCATCTCACGAAAGTCCTTATGGACGGCGGTAGTAGCCTTAATCTACTGTACCAAAAAACTGTCCACAAAATGGGCATTGATCCTTCTAGAATCAAACCCACCACAGCAATCCTCAAGGGTGTAGTACCCGGCGTAGAAGCTCACTGCACGGGCTCCATCACACTGGAAGTCGTTTTCGGTTCGCCAAACAACTTCTGAAGCGAGGGCTTGACCTTTGATATTGCCCCGTTCAACAGTGGCTACCATGCACTTCTGGGGCATACCGCTTTTGCTCGATTTAATGCGTTCCCACTCTACGCCCTCGCAAAACTTAAAATGCCCGGTCCACGCGGCGTCATAACAATAAATGGAAATACGGAACACTCCCTCCATACAGGGGATTGTACTATGGCTATTACAGCCAAAGTACAAAGCGGCCTCGTCAAGCCGCACAACTCATCGGCCATTAAGCCGCCGGTTTCTATTAAATGGAACCGATCTATCTCAGGGCGGGATTAGTAGTTCAGCCTCCGTTGTTCGCCGCACAATCACGCGAAGTTTATACCGCGCATGCATAATTATGCACTTAAAATACCCTGGCCATCGGCGGAGGCACAATACGGGCAAGCCTACAAGCACTCCCTTTTCCTCCTTTTCATTTCTAACTGTTTCTTTGTATCTTATCATAGGTGACGCAAAATATTGGTCATCTCACAGACTCTTTCGGAGTTTGGCTTCATACACTTACCAAAGGTTATTCCTGTTAAAGGAATCCTTTAACCGAGGCAAGGCGGCGCAGACGTGCGACATGAGGTCCAAATAATTTTGTAGACCGCACTCTTTATTTTGAGCATGTAAACTGCCTTCTCCCTCAGCCTTCGACCACCGGCATGTCAAATAGCCTGGGTCATGGCATTATTATTTGGAAAATGGCAATTGACATATCGATCCGGTCCCAGTAAACATAATCCGTATCCAGTATTCGCTTTTTCTAAAGAGCTGAATTTCTCCGGTTGTTTCACACTCGCACCTCGGCACAGGTTGCCAGGGGCTTGATATGGGAACAAATGAATTGCCGACAAGCCTGAATAGCTCTATAGCACACTTCAGCATCGCGAGTTTTGGTCTTATATGCATCAG
This sequence comes from Aegilops tauschii subsp. strangulata, assembly GCF_002575655.3. Classification (NCBI taxonomy): domain Eukaryota; kingdom Viridiplantae; phylum Streptophyta; class Magnoliopsida; order Poales; family Poaceae; genus Aegilops; species Aegilops tauschii. Next base: position 398,079,177 of record NC_053037.3, read on the forward strand.
CTCCGAATCATGTGTTTGGTCAATAGTTGGGTTGCCCGGCTCCTATGCTTACTACCATACATTCCTCTATATTGGCTCAGGTAGTAAAGGGAGAACTACTGCGATAGTGTCCCGGTTTATCCGGATGAGCACCTACATAGAGAAAGCCGAAAACTGACTGTCATGATGCGGCGAGAGCTGGTCAACCACTCGATGACTTATTAGAATGTTTCGTGATTCCTTCTGTATTACACGAAGGACCGTTCTTCTGGTCACCCATGTAACGCACCGTATTCGGATAACTGCGTACATACTAGGGGCTATATTGTAGACCCACCATGAAACTCCTATAGCTAAGTGAAAGTGCTAAAGCCCTATAGTCTGATTGCCTAGTTCGCCGCATTGACACCTTCTTCACGGACCAAAACGTTGGATCAAGAGTGGTCAAGTGCTTTTCCGAACACCCCCGTATTTTATGCGAGGGGGATGAAGCCGACGACTGGAAAACTTTCAGATTATACAAAAACGGCCGAACAGGAGGTGCCACAACTTCTAGGCATAACCTTAAAATATAATAATATTGTTTTTACAATTTCAATACATTTCACTCGAATATCATCTCTTTCGAGCACTGAACCTTTATCAAGCGGGAACCCTCTAAAATGTCCTCAAAATAATACTCAGGCGTGTGATGCTCCTTGCCCTTGGGTGGACTTTTCGCTGCAATATCGGTGGCCTTCATCTTCACCAAGTACGTCTTCACACGGGCAAGTGCCATCCGTGCACCTTCAATGCACGTTGACCGCTTAATGGCGTTGATACGCGGCACCACATCAACTAGCCGCCGCACCAAACCGAAATAACTCTTCGGAACGGGCTCAGTCGGCCACAGCCGGACTACTACCCTTCATGGCAGAACCGAATATCTTGTGAAGCTCGGCCCACTGGGCCATCTGTTCTTTCAGCAATAGCGGGCGCTTCGGCGTGCCGAAAATTGACCAAAACAACTTCTCTGTTGCATACCCTTCTTGCACTTTGTAAAATTGCGCCACATCGAAGGCGCTCTTCGGCAAGTCCAAAAAGGCGTATGGAGAGCTCCACATGTGATTAAGCGGGGAATACTTCGGATCACCGAATTTAGTCTGTAATAAGAAAGGCTTACCGGCCGCTATCTCCCCAGCTTGCCGGATCTCTTCCCGAGCCGCTCTAGACTCAGATCGTGCTTCTCTTGCCTCTTGTAAGGCCTTGTTGAGGTCGGCCGCTTTGGCTTTGTTATCCCTCTCAAGGAATTCGCACCCGACAGTAGCTTCCTTCAGCTCGCGCACCATAGTGGCCATTCTTTCTTCACACTAGCGCCGAGCAGCCTGTCCGGCTTCTAACTCATCAGCTGCCTTCTTGGCGGCCACATTACTTATCCGGGCTTGCTCCTTGGCACGGGCAAGTTCAGCTCGAAGGGTCTCAACCGCGGCAGCACCATCTGCAGATATGCATGTCTTAGAATATAATTCTAGCTTCGTGCTCATGTTATTATATATACATACTCTAACACATGCCTTGCGCCTCGTCAAGTCGCCTGTTAATAAGTGTGATGTTGTTATCCGCCACATCAAGTTTTAGCTCCAAACCTGCAACCTCTGTAGCGTGGGCAGTCGTCATGGAGGTAACAACCTGTGTTTCAAGTAATTAGACTATTTCCGGGGGACATATTTTTCGATCCTCTGATTCCCTCCCTTTGGACGCCAACCAGAGTCTCAGCGGCTACTATCTATGCATAGGTGCATTTCGCGTATAGAGCACAATCGAAAATATAACATTACGTACCTCGAAGCCTCTTAGCAGGCCCATGAAGGCTTCATTCAATCCGCTTTTCGCAGACAGAATCCTCTCAGCCACCGTACCCATCAAGGTACGATGCTCCTCTGAGATTGACGAATGCCGCAACAAGTCCATCAATTTATCCGGCGCCTCCGGATTCCTGGAAGCAGCTGGGGGAGTACGGACTCCCTTTGAAAGGATATGTCTGCTCGATCCTAGAGTCATCTCCGGCTGTAAACCGGATAGTCTAGAACCTTTATTGTTGGCCCCCGTAGGGACCGCACAATTCGGACCCTGGGCGGCCGAAGTCTCGCCTTGAGGCGCTGTCTCCATTATCTTCTGTTCATTGGGAGAGATCCTCTGAGACGACACCTTGACGTCGTCCGCCCTGTTGGGCGAGGAAGCTTGTAGAGGCGTCTCGCTTTCCATCATGTCTGGAAGAAGGTCCCCCGAGGAGGAGGATTGTTGAGGAAGACTGTGTGCCGGACTACAAAACGCATCTTCTAGATGTTACCTTTGTAAATGAGAAAAGGAACGGGATATATTTAAAACACCTTTGTTCACTTACGATTCGGCTGGAGGCTTGTTCTTACAAAGGAACTGTTCGAGAACGTCCCCTTCCGAGCCTGAACCACCCGAGATGGATGTCTTGCCTCGCTTAGGAGCCCTTACCTCTCAACTTTCGGAGGAGGCCCTTTTCTTACCATAAGGAGAAAGGATGTCAGCTTCTCCTTCTCTTTTGTCTTCGGAACAGGGAGCCTTAATTTCCCGGGACATAGTGTGTTGTTTACCTCCGGGATGGAGGTCAACTTTGGCTCCCCCACTCTCCTCATTGTCCTCTTCCACCGGCGCCTGGTATGGCGCCGGGACCAGCATCCTTGTTAGCACGGGACTAGCTGAGTCTTCGGGAAGAGGAGACGAACACCTGATTCGCTCCACCTTCTTTATCCAGCCCTGGAAGAGAATGGTTTTCTCAGTATCTTATTATGAGAGGCTTATCTAAACTGTATTCGAGAGTTGAGTGCTTACCGAGGTATCCCGATGGTTGTAGTCAAGGCCGACGTCCTCTGTAGTATCCGGCCACTGCTTTCGTGCCCCGAAGAATAATTTCCACATTCCTTTGTGTGTTGTGCTGAAGAAGTGCTGAAGGGTTCGTGGTCCTTCCGGATTGAACTCCCACAGGCGAAGAGGCCGCCGCTGGCATTGTACGACCCGGCGGACTAGCATTACTTGGGTTACATTGATAAGTCTGATGTCCTTCTTAATAAGGCTCCGGATGCGGCTCTGTAGAGTCCACACTTCGTCAATTGATCCCCAGTCCAACCCCTTATTGATCCATGATGCGAGCTAAATTGGAGGGCCAGATCGGAACGCGGGCGTAGCCACCCACTTGGTGTCACGGGGTTCAGTGATGTAAAACCACTCCCGCTGCCATAAGTCGGAAGATTATGTAAAGGATCCTTTTAGCCAAACAGCGTTGATAAGTTTGCTCAACGTAGCACCACCGCACTCCGCTCGTTTCCCATTGACTACCTTCAACTTTACCTTAGAGGTCTTGAGCCACAAGCCGAAGTGTGGGGAAATATGGAGGAAGGCTTCGCATATGATAATGAACGCCGAGATGTGAAGAAAGGAGTCCGGAGCCAGATCATCAAAATCTAGCCCGTAATAGAACATGAGCCCTCGAACGAAGGGGTGGAGGGCAAACCCTAGCCCTCGGAGGAAGTGGGAGACGAATACGACCCTCTCGCTGGATCTGGGAGTAGGAATAACCTGCCCTTGAGCCGGAAGCCTATGGGGGATTTCCATGGTCAGGTATCTTGCCGCCCGGAGCTTCTTGATATCCTCCTCTAGGATGGAGGAAGCCATCCGTCGACCTTGAGAGCCGGTTCCAGATATGACTCGGAAGCTCGAAAGAACTAGAACCTTGGGTGCTAGAACTTGAGGCTGGAGAAAGCTTCGCGTGAAGAAGCAAGATGAGTCTTAGCTTCTTTATAAAGGCAATGAATAACGAACGCCTCCTCCTAAGCCTAAAAACCTGCCTATTCTTAAGGAATCGTGTCAACAGGACAGTTGGGATACCCACGCCCGCATTGATGAGGATCCCGCAATAAGGGGACACGATCTGTGCTTCGACAAGATGTGCCAATGAAACTGCGTCCCGGAACATGGAGCGACGGGCGAAAAACGGTTCGATATAATAGCCGGGTGGTGACGTGAAATCACGTTACCAAAAAGTTGTCAGCGGATTGGACTCATGAAATATTATACTCTCTGCGGTTGTGTGTGGAATTTGTTTTGCAGAGCCGGACACGTTAGTTGCGTCCGAAGACTGTGTTGGAGTATTCAGGGAAGGAACCCGCCTTGCAATGCCGAAGACAATTTGCGCGCCCGACACCTCGTCATTGAAGCCTGTTTCAGGGGCTACTGAGGGAGTCCGGGATTAGGGGGTCCTCGGGCGTCCGGACTATGGTACTTGGGCCGGACTGATGGGCTGTAAAGATACAAGACCGAAGACTGTCTCCCGTGTCCGGATGGGACTCTCCTTGGCGTGGCAGGCAAGCTTGGCGTCTGGATATGAAGATTCCTTTCTCTGAAACCGACTTTGTACTATCGGATCTTGGGTTCCGGCAAAACCCTTAAGGTTCGAACTCTGGGGTGCGCGCGAAGATCTCCCCCTACCGAACCACGCCCTTAACCTCGCTACGATCTCTAAGGCTAGCTCGATGAACCCGCAACACAAGGGACACAAGATTTATACTAGTTCGAGCTACCGTTGTGGTGTAATACCCTAATTCAGTGTGTGGTGGTTGATTGCCTCTTGGGCTGAGGATGAACAGTACAAGGGGAAGAACAGCCTCCTGAGGAGAGGTGTTCTTGTGCTTGGTGAACTTGAGGGTGTGAGGATTACTCAAGGTGAGATGAGATCGGGCTTGGTTGCCTCCTACTGTGGTGGCTAGTCCTATTTATAGAGGCCCTGGTCCTCTTCCCAAATATTGAGCGGGAAGGGAGCCAAGAACGGCCAGTTTGAAAGGGGTACAAGCTATCCTGACAAAAGCAGTCTTCGCCTGCAAAAGGCTCTGGTGGTGACGCCGTCTTGGGCTCCATGGTGACCTCCGTCCTGCAGTCCTGCTGGTCTTGGTCTCGTTGCACCGATATGGAAACCTTTGCTTGATGCCTCGGAACTCCTCACCTCCGCTTGCCTCCTTAGCACCAAAGGGGAAACAAGGACACTACGCGCGGTGGCGCCCGCCTGGTCTCGTTCGTCATGGCTCACGTCATGAGAACCTCGCGTGGTTTGCCTTGCCTTGATCTCTCCACCCCTCGCGAGCCAGCCTGGTGAGGCCGCTACCGAGGAGGTCTTGTTTCGTCCGCCTCGCGAGGCTTGGCCCCGCGCGAGGGTCTTGAATGCTTCTTGGTGAAGATGGGCCGTACGGGCCTGCTCGCAGAGCCACGCCGTGGGCCGCAGGCAGGCGAGTTTGGGGACCCCCGTTCCCAGGATGCCGACATGTACAACCCTAGTCCGCTCCGGTGTCTATATAAACCAAAGGGCTTAGACCATACATGAAGGATAATCATGGTCATACAGACTAGACTTCTAGGGTTTTAGCCATTATGATCTCGAGGTAGATCAACTCTTGTAATACTCATATTCATCAAGATCAATCAAGCAGGAAGTAGGGTATTACCTCCATAGAGACGGCTCGAACCTGGGTAAACATCGTGTCCCCTGTCTCCTGTTACCATCGACCTCAGATGCACAGTTCGGGCCCCCCTACCCGAGATCCGCCGCTTTTGACAATGACACCCGTGCACACGAATGTCTCCGCCACGCCATTGCCAGCGCCTGTCCCCGCGCGGGTGCCAGTGCCCCCCTCAGCGGCATGGATGGCCACCGTCAACCGCTTCCTTGCACCAACGCCAGTCGCCTCCTCCCGCCAGTTGACTCGCTCCTGGAGACCGAAGTCCAAAACATTGTGGCCTTCCTTGAAGCTAGGGCCAACGTCCAGGAGTACGCCAACAACGGCGCAAGACGCCGCCGTCGCCGTCGGTCAGTGGCCCGATGACACACGGAGCACGGCAGAGGAGCCGCTTCCCTCTGCAAGACGCCGCCGCCGCCGCGTAATCTGAATTTGCCATGAAAAACGTTTGGATTGCCATGCTTAAAATCCGAACATTTATCATTTCCATTTATTTTAGATCGATCGTCGTATGAATGTAATGTCGGAGTCAGACTGAATGAAATCTATGGTTTGATCGATTGAATGTTCTGCTAGAGCCGTATCAAATTAAATATAAAACGTCATGAAGTCACATGTATTCATTCTCATCCAACGACCTAGACTGCTTCAATGTCAAGCGCTCAACACGTTTAGCGTGCAGTTAATTTCATGCCAAAAGTAGTGCTAATCACATAATAACACACAAATAATATCCTACTTAATATCCGCATGCACTTAATATACTTCCAAATTAACGTGCATTGCACGTACACATTGACTAGTACTACTAGTACGTGAAACTGGTGCCGTAACTTGTGAACGCGTCCAGATATGGTCAACGGCAACATCGCCCGCGAGTTCTTTGTGTTTGCCCGTGCATCTAAACGCGGAAGGGGAGGAGAGAGAGAGCACACATGGAACCTACCAGTAAGTGAAGGCGAATAGTACTACGCGCTAACGAGTCGGTCCCACTAATGTACTAAAAATAATATTACATGTTATCCATTAAATAGGATGTGGTAATATAAAAACATTTTATGAACAGAGGGGATACAACAAACATTGTTGTTCTACGTATGTTGCTTATTGACGTGCGACTTGAAGGCCCTGGTCGCATGTTCGATTCTCATCCTTTATTTTTTAATTTGTATATGGGTCCAAATTTGTTCCATGACAGGTGGGCCCCTCAGGTGTGTAGTTTGTAGCACTTTATTTGTGGGCCGAAATTTGTTCCATTCCAGGTGGACTATCGGTGTTCAGTTTTGTAGCTTATTTGTAATAATTAAAGAGAACAACAGAGTTTTTTGCAATAATACCATGGTGCGACGTTGAAGGCGAGAAAGGACGTGCGAGAGAGCGATGGCCGAGCCAGAGGGAAATCAATCGGGGGACGTGCGGGGGTTGCAATGGTGTTCGGGGTAGTTGTGGGATCAATGCTACGAAAATATAATCTAAACCCACCAGAATAAATGCCTACACAAATTAATCCAAGGTTGGAGTCCCCCTCGCAATGTAAATAGCTCCGGCTTTGCGAGGGATGGAGAGGTAGCTTCAATGTGTGGAATATACGGCGTGAGAAAGCGAGGTCAATCGAGAGACGTATAGATAGAGAGACAAAGTGAGTGTGGTCCGACATTCATTGAAAAGATATATATGCTCTGGAGAGATATTATCGGATTGAGCTTTTGGGAAGGGTGAGGGCTGTAAGATAGAGGTTGAGAGATGATCCAGCCACATACATGTAGATATATTTTGTGCGTTGGAGGAAGCAAAGTCAATCGATTACATGTATGAAGGGAGAGAGATTGAGCGAGTGTGGGTCATCGTGCGATCGAAAGAGTGAGACGGGTTGGAGAGAATGACCTAGATAGACAATGTGCATGAGAGAGTATACAATATGAATATGTCGATTTGGGCTCAAACATGGAGATATATCGTTTGTGTCCGAGAAAGAGCAAGGTTAATCGAGACATACAGAGAGAGAGAGAGAGAGATTGAGCGAGCGTAGCCCGCCAAGAGGTCAAAGAGTGGGGGCAACTTGGATGGACTGACCTAGATAGACAATCTGCATGATAGAGTATAGATTGTGTCGATCGAGGCCCGAACAGGGAGATATATCATTTGTGTGTGAAAGAAAACGAGGTGAATCGAGACTGAGATAAAGAGAGCGAGATTGAGTGAGTGTGGCCCGCCGTGCGGAAGAAAGAGTGAGATAGTCTCGAGGTAGTGACCTAGATAGACAACGTGCGTGCATGCGCACGGGAGGTTGGGGGCCTAGATAGGCAATGCATGTATCTAGCGAGAGAGGGTGGGAGGGAAAGAGAGAGAGAGAGAGAGGGAGAGCTCGGCATGGGGTGCAATGGCGGGTGTGTGAGGTAAATACATTTGGTAACAGAGTGGAAAAAAGGGGGTTGTGTAGTTGAGAGAGTTAGAGATCGAAACATGGAGAGAAAGAATGAACGTGTGTCGGAAACCGACAGCTTCCTAAGGTGGTTAGGAGAGGAAGATTGACCGATACATGAAGTATGTAGCATGTGTGCCGAGGGGGGGGGCTAAAAACAACATTTGAATGTAGATAGTATGAGACTTAATATCGATGTTTCAATTCCGTGTACATTGTAAGATTTGAACTGAGGACCATGCATATGGGTAATTATTTCGAATTCGTGACATATTAGGTTTGGAAAAGTTGACATTGACTCGATTGTTGTGCTATTTTGTAGGTCATACATTTGAATCCATCCAAATTTTTCTCACTACCATGGTGTTCATCATATACAAATGAATTTGTATTAAAAAGTAGCATGGATACCGTGAAATGCGAAATCCACGTTAGAATTTGAGACTGCTATGTGACACACACTCTAATTCAAATAACTAATTATGTGACACACACACTAATCCACGTTAGCGTGGATACCGTGGATACCGTATCGATTTTTTTTCAAATAACTTCTCATTAATTAATTTATAGTATCTTGTTTCGAATGACTAATTATTTGCAAGGAAAACACGGGCATGGTAATACATATAGATTCGTTTGCAAATGAAAGAAGATTCGTTTGCATTCTCAAATGTAGGCGCACCACGCAGACTAGGGCCATGTCATGGTGGTCGAATGTGTCGTACGGACGCTTAGCACCCAGCCACCCACCCCCTCCCTCCCTCCCACCTCCCCCCCCCCCAAAAAAAAAGAGGAACGGCGACAAAATTAGTTCGTGCTCCCACATGTCAGATTGAAATATCTGGCGGCCCCAATTCCAGCCCTTCAAAATCTCCCTTCTCCGCCGTCCCCTTCCGCGCCCAGATTGCTCAAATCCCTGACTCGCCGCCAACCCAAGCAAAGTTCAAATCGCCCCTCGTCTCATCTCTTTCCCCACCTCTGTGCCGGACGACGACGACGAAGAGGACGGTCGCGCTTCACCACCGCACCAGAGCTACCTCATCTACGCCCTCGTCCACCGCACCGGGTGGTCCACCGACAACGTCGGCCGCCGCAACCGATGTGCCTCACAGACACCGACTTCCACCGCATCAGGTGCGCTTCACCGACGCTGTCTCCCACCTCACTGGGGCTACTTCACCGAGCACATCGTCGCACCTCCGCGCCCCGAGGCCGTTGGGGCTTCACCAACGGTCTCGTCCACCACATCGTAGCACTCCGCTGCCACTCTAGATCTGCATCCGTGCACGGCCAGCCAATGCCAGCGCATCACCCTCAACGGCTCTGAAGTGACTCACACTCTAGCTAGGCGAGCATGCCCAAACGCCGGCCCGAACTAGGTATCCACACATCACTCCCTTGTGCACTGTTCCGACGATGTTTGGATATCCTTTCGCTGCTCTCTTAGCTTACACGCCTCTGCAACTCTGACTTTAACTGTTGTTTCTTCTGGAGATATCATCTGAAACAACCAAAACCATTTTTTAGCGAAGCATGACGGCGCTACGGGATCTGGTACACATCCTGCACACCCGTATAACCATGTAAGTATCTGTCCTCTGGTACAACAGCAAGGTCGACTCCTCTTATTTGATCAACCATTCGCCGTGTCAAAAATGCAGAGGGGGATGCAAGGAGCACAAGGCCTGCACATCCAAGCAAGTGGTGACATGGACTTGTACATGGAACATCCCAAGCGCAAGCAGAGCTGCAGTGAGCCTGTACAACGAGCTAGCGTAAGTCCCTGCATTTCATTTAATTCATACTGGCCTGCATGTATGATTTGTGTGCAGTGGTAGTTCCACGAATTCAAGTTACCAGGGGCGAACATTTAACTTAAAAAATACGAAGGCACTTGCACTCTGCAAATCAACATAACTTGAGAAATGTGAAGCTACATGCACTTTGAAAACTAGCTAATGATCCAAAGTAGTTCAGATTATAAAACACTAAATGATGCAAGCACCAAAAAAACAAAATGCAACATGGTGTACAAGGACTACTAACATGGTATGTACTTGCTTGAATTATTCGTTCTCTAGCTGAAAATATCGAAGTGTAATTGCACCTATAACCAATGCACAAACTGCATATCAATATATCTATCCTGCACAAGTATGCCAATAGTTTTAAACAATGGATTAGAAAAGTATTTATGCTACATTGTCATAATACGGGGACTTTCTGGTAGATGGCCTCGGCGTTTCCTGAAGCCATGAAAATGTACTATAATTTGCTTGTCATCAATGCCTGCAAATCTCTATGTCTCTCTCAACATAACAGATCATCATTAGACACTAAATCCTTCAATGGGAGCTTGCAAAATGCTTGCATTAGATCCCTCATTAGATACTATATGTTCATCACCAGGAGCATGTAAAATGTTTGCATCAAATCCTTCATTAGCAGTCTGTTCATTAGACAGTTCAGGCTCAAGAACAACATGAGCTTGTATGTTTGCACCGGAAACTTGATTAGATACATCAGATTCAGTCAGTTCAGTATTGATTGGGGCAGTTATAAAATAAGCAGAAATTGTTTCATTTTCTCATAGATTCCCTACATACAAGCAGTTTCACAACACCGTCAGGTTTAACTATTGGCCAGAAATTGAACAGTTGAATTAGATATAATCAGGGATGTGATGTACCTGCTCGTTGCGCATGCTGCTCTTGCAAGCTGCGACTGTCCGTTTGCGCAAGCTCGATGCCATGCCTGTGCTGCCGCCGCTGCCTCCCACGCAGGCTACACCCAGGGCTGGATCTTCATCTTCTTGCCCTTCCATTCGCTTGAAGCCCGCTGACCGCCCTCCAACGAGGGCACGAGGAACTGCTATGTTGGTCTGTCAAGCGGCGGCTAGGTTAGGAGAGAACCAGACTGGAGGCTGGAGGGAACAAATTGGGATATTTCCTGCTGTCGATCGATATGGGAGGCGCTCGCTTGGGCCGCGAGCCTGCTATAGGGCCTGCCTTGCACTTACGTTATTGACCCATCCAAATTGAAACGTTTTTCTTCGTTTTTTACATTGCCTGCTCGTGCGTTGGGACGAACATAACTAGCCTGGGCAACCTAGATGACTCAAACTAGGTGCACAATTTCCAGCCACCCGAGGCGGCCGCCCATACCAGCCCCTACGGTGGCGTCGCCCCTTTTTGCGTGTATGATTGGGGTAGTGAAAAATATTCCAGTGGCGCTTTTAATTTACCCACAGAATGGTTGAATTGCTTGTTTCTATGAACTGAGTTCGCCAATAATGTGAAGGATGCCAGTCTTTCATCCTATTGTAGATTGCTTAGATCTCGATATGCCAAATGTAATTGCATGAAATATACAGTAAAAGCCAGTGTGATGTGTGTGGCTACAACTAGTCTGACTACACGTCCTCATATAACATATCAAGGACGCACCATCTTACCAGATTAACCATTCGACTTACCAATGCAGTGTGGAAAGAAAGAAGTACCGGGACTGCGTATCCAAGCAATTGATGCCATGGACTCCTTCGTTGAACCTTGTAAGCAAAAAAGAAGTTGCAGTGTGCCTGTACAAAGAGCTAGCGTAAGTTCAGTTACCTGCTTCTCGAAATTTTAGTTAGCCACTTATTGCAAAATTGTTCAATTACGTTGCTTGGCTTAATTTAGTTTGCTACTGATTACATAATGCCATATCCTATTAATCCTATTATAGACTTCGCCTATCTATGTGTTTGATACTTACTATTAAGAATTACCTGTTTGCCTGAACTTAAATAGCTACTTAAGCATGTAGATAGCTAGTCATATGTACTTCTAGGGTGCAGCAGAATTCACGTGTAATTTATGTTCTGATACCCTGTTTGTTTAAATGGTTTGCTGTTATCACTGGTAGCACTAGTAATGTTTGCATGTTCATAGATAGACAACTGTCAGGTTTATATGAGGGACACCATCTTTTTAACTTATATCTGTGTTGGAATCATTTTGCTTACATCAAAGAAATTTACAGATGTCTGTGTTGCTGGTAAACGGTACTGACTTGTTACTTTAATACGTTCCCAAGAACTTGTTAGTTTTACTAGTTCATGTGTAATTAAATACATTGCCAAAACTGGTTAGTTTTACTAGTTTGATGCTAGTTTCTTATGGCTCTTGCAAAACTTTATTTATTGATTGCTACCATTCAAGTTTGCCGGATCCAACTGAAACTTCGTTGGCACAACAGGTATGTTTTCAAAAACTTCCTTGTTTACCTGGTTTGCTGCTGTAACTTGTTGCTATAATCATCTTACCAACTTCAAGTTTTCAAGATCCAATTGGAAGTGCAATTGCACAGCAGGTACATTTTTCAAAAATATATTTGTGTAACAGGTTTGCTGTTGTAACTTGTTGCTCTAATCAAGTTACTGACTACTCAACTTTTCAGGATCCAAGAGAAACTCCAATGCCACAACAGGTTCCTTTTGCAAAACTTGTTTGTTTAACTGCTTTGCTAGTGAAACCGGTTGCTCTAATCACGTTACTGGCTACTCAACTTTTCAGGATCCAAGAGAAACTCCAATGCCACAACAGGTACCTTTTGTAAAACTTGTTTGTTTAACTGCTTTGCTGCTGCAACAACTGGTTACAATGATGTTAATAACTACTTTTCAGCATCCAATTGAAACTCTTTATTTCCTTGTTTGTTTAACTGGTTTGCTGTTATAACTCCCAGTTTAGATGTTTTGCTAACTTCAACTTTTCAGAATCCAATCGAAACTTTAATGGAAAAGCAGGTTAGCCCAAGATCAAAGGGCGAGGTCCCCATGGACGTTGTATCATCCCACAGCAGTGGCACCGGCCCAATCGTGCATCATGAATTGCCAACTGCTGATGCTCTAGAGGCTAAACTAGTGGTAGAAAGAGATTCCGCTTCTGCACTTAGAGATGAAGTTGACATGTTGAGGAAGCAAACAACACAATCACAAGTAGTACTCAAGACAACCATTAAATATTTGGTGGATTTCAAAACGAAGCAAGCTGAGACTGATCGCATTGTTAAGGTCCTGAAGGAAAAAAGGAAATTAAATTCCCACTTGGTAAATCATAGGTGAAATGTTCTTTCCATCGTTGAATAACCTTTGTGTTGATTTTTCATGTAATCGATCAAACCATTTGTTTTAGAGATCATGTAATAATTGTTTTTTGTTTTTTGGTTTGTAATTTTATTTGAGCACAAGTCTGTATTAATTGACAAGACTCGGAGACATATCATTTTCATTGTTGTGCCAGACCTACAAATATGCCAATCAGACTGAATGTGCATTCAGCAATAATAGTAGTATAGATGGACCATAAGTCGCACGCATCGGAAAGGGCCATGATGTTGTACTAGCTTCGCTAAAAAAAGGATGCTCTTCTAGCAAAAAAAAGTACAGCGGCCTGGCTTATGTATGTTAGTTGATATTATTGATCCATATACTGTATAAGTGTTTATATGTCTGTTAGTTTTGTACATTATTGGTTGATTGACTCGGTATTTGAATCTTGATACATCGCTTTTGTACATATCTAAATGGGAGTACACATTATGCTGCGTGTGACATTTGAGTTGGACATAAAGTGTTCCTAATATTCGAATTCACCTTAAAACTGGATTCTAGCTTCTGAATTCGAGTATCGGCATTTGTAAATCATATTCATATATGACAGTGGAATACATCTTTGTCGTGCTTTTGAACATATATAAAAACACATAGAATGATTTATAAAGATTCGTATAGGAATACAAAATGGATTCGTATTTAGTTGCCATGGTAAACGTGGATGCTTATTGTCCCAAACTTCGAAAGAAGCGGCAAAATGTCCAATCCCACGTCGACTGCCCGAAGCCAAATGTTTGGGAGATGGAAATTACTGTCAACCCCTTACACGGACAATCCATCGGCCCGATTTCCACTGATCTCAAAAGGGGTAGGTTAGTAACTTCAATTAGACGTGACACGATCGCCTCTAAGCCCATTCTGACACGGTGGGCACCAAACATGGGCGGCAAAACACATTTGATTCAAGCTCATCCAAAAGACCTCTATTTCTCCCTCCATTTCCCCATTCATACACGGTGGGTGGCAAAACAAACTCGACTCGGCCGAAATCGATGTAGGCAAATATTTTCAATAGGGGCAGGTTTGTAACTTCACTCAGACGTGACACAACCGCCCTACCTGTCAGCCCCGTTCATACACCGTGGGCGCCAACCATGGGCGCCAAAACACCCTCTCCTTGCCCGAAATCGCTCTGGGCAAATATTTGCGAGATGCGAGATTACCGTCCTATCCCCAACCGACGAGACGTCCAAATTTTAAACAGGGGCTAATTACGTAACTTTCCCATATTTCAGACAGGCGCATCCCAAAAACATGGTTCCCCGTACCTCTCCCTCCATTTTACCATTCATACACCCCCCGCGCTAGAACACCATCCCCACACCAGCCTCCTTTGTCCGCAACCCCATCCATCGCCGCCATCCTCCACCCCATCCGTCGCCGCCGTCCTCCACCCCATCCATCACCACTGTCCTCCACCATGCCGGAGCGCCTACCAAGACCACGCCGTCCACTGCTAGAGATGGACGTTTCTCATCCACGGCGATGGACCAAGAGCCTTGCATCGTGTCCTATCGCTTCATCGGCGCCGTCGTCCTCTTTGCCGGAGCCTTTCACACGACCTTCTCTTCCACCGCAACGGGACTTATCGCCCGATGCACCCGTCTACCGTTGCAGATCTGCTTCAACGCCACCGACAGCCATCGCACCCCCGATGCCTACACGGTGCCGCAAGAGAGGTGGTACTTCATATCTGCACAACTTTTTGATCTCAACCAGAAAATAGATCGTAACTTGGTTACTGTACTTTCTTTTCAGCTCTTAGAATTTAGTTCTTAGTTCGAAGCAAACAATGGATGCTAAATAGCATTTCCCCGGTTTGCAGCTTTAAATCTGCCATGGCACAGTAATAATAGGGTTTAATTGATCATGTTGGTTCCGTGGTGGTTTATTTAATAGAAATCAGAGGGGAAACCCTCTTTTGCTCAAAAATAAATGCTTAGGGTTTCCCCCTTTTATGATTACTACACGTGTCATAATAGAACTTCTCCACCCATCAAGCTAAACAAGCTTAGTTGTTCAAATACGAATATGATATTATTAAAACAGAGTCGTTTAATTGGTCAGCTAAATGTTCCTAATTTAGTTTCGAAAATGCCTGTTCGCCGCTCGGGTGTGTATCTCTACAGGGTGTCCACGGTGGGCCGCGAGCCACCCTGGGATTTTGGGTCGGCCCAGGCCCCGATTCCCCTCTGTTCTGCTGCGTGCTTCCGATCTCTACTCGCCCCCAGCCGCCTGCCTCGCCGGCGACTTGCCGTCTCCGGACGGCATGACTCTAGGAGGAGACGCCGGACGAACAGGAGGTCAGGAGCCGCTCGCCCAACAGCGTCACCGCTGCCCGGGTGCGTCGCCGTGCCTACCTTCCCAATCCATTCAGGGTTCAGGCGTTCAGCACCCACTAAGCCAACCCGATTTATCCTGAGATACGTCCTCAACACTCAGCAGCCACTCCTCATCACCCATTTTCTAATTGATTCATTACTCATTAGGCAGGACTGTCATTAGGGTTTGTTGTGTGTTGAGTTCTACCTACACTTAATGGTTCGGATGTATTTCAGTAATCTTTAGTACCTGTAAAGTTCACAGGGTTTCAAAATTCCAGCCCTAGGAACAGACACTAGTCATTTTGGATTGTTGGTCGTAGTGACATTGACCCAGATTACTACTGCAGGCCAGGTTTGTGGACAATTTTACTTGTATTTCTTACTCATTCGATATGATATCCAATTATTCACGTCGATTAGTTGCAAACAATAAGTGCTAGACAAACTTCTTGATTCAGATTTTGGACGGTCTCTTACTGCAGTTATAATTTTGCATACCTGTCCTAGTAAGCTCACAAGTAAATAATTGATTCACTACATCTATGCTTGCCTTGTCATATTTTTTGTCAATATTCTTTTAGGCTGGACCACCCTATTTCAAAATACTAGAACCGTAGACTTGAGTGAATAGTATTTCTCTATGTGATCTCTTCCATCATGTGTGGGCAACGAGCACTGCATTCTATAGAAAGAAAGTGTCATTTCCAGCTTTCACATAGACTACAATCTTTTACATGGAATACAATTTGCCTACTTGCTTTGTGTCACACTACCAGCGCTCCACCCTTGAAGCTAAACATTATGCCACTGATAATTCCTTAGTTTATTTGTTCAAATACGAATTTGATATGATTCCAATGTTCCTACTTCAGTTTTGAAATGGGTGTCTGCCTGTTATAGAGACATAAGAGGTTTGTATTTCTGTGCATGGTCTGGTCAGCACGGTTGGGGGTGAACTTTGCATATGTAGGGGTTTATAGGGAGACACTCTTCGATTTGAATCCGCAATGCATTCCAGAGATAATCTGACTACTTTTTATGTTTTCATGAATCTCATATTCTGAACAGCTTCATAATGATTATGAGCTTGCGCGCATGAAAAGAATAAAGCGGAACAATTCCATGGCTGTCAAACTTGGCATTAAGGGACTGAAATCAAGTCTGGATGCAATGCAATCCAAATGCTCTCCGCCTATAGATTCATGCTCAGAATATGACCCTAACAGTGATTCTGAGCTAGAGGGAGACCTACGTCAATGTAGCTCCCTAGTGGAGGAGTCAGAGGCAGATGCCCTATCTTATTCACTCATCAAGGTGCTTGCTCTAACTTTCCAAGGTTATATTGGTCGCACATATCTTGCAACTGATGCTTTGCATTGTTTCTACTTTGTTGCACTGCCATTAGCTTACTTTACACATCGTGTATGTGAATACGCCCTGCCTATCCATTTTCAGTGCATATTCCATCTGTCATAATACCATATTTATCCATTCAAATGTTGTTCTTGTGTATCAGACGTTCAAAAGGAAGAGGGCGATTGCTGATCGCGGAGGAGCACAACCAAAGTATTTGGAAAAGGTAGTGACACCTGATAAATCAAATAGCCCATTAGGTGTAGTTGCAATATCACCTGACCCACAAAACACCCCAACTCTAGCCCTACTACACTGTTCATTTCTGATGCCCCAACTCAGCGGACCCCAATTGCAGCAAACAGTATGATGATGCCAGTTGACATAGCACCATCTCTACGATGGTAAACCCCCATTCCAGCAAAGAGTACACCAAATCCAGTTGTCAAATCCCTTTTCGAACCAGAGAGAGCCCCAATTACAGCAAATAGGACCCCTGGTCCGTTTCTTCCCAGTTTAGAAGATGAAGCTTATATTGTTGTCAGAAACTTTGTGCGCATCTTTCCTTCATGGAAAGATTATACCGCAGACACGGAACAATTTCCAGTCTTCCTCCGCAACTTACGTGTAAGTAATGTACTAATGTTATTCATGGTAATTACTGCATATGTTTCTGCTGACAGAAGACACAAGATTTCATTCTTTTAAATAGGCGAGGACCAAACTAGATTGTCAAGATGAGCAAGGGTTGGTTGCACTTTTCAAGCACTCGTTGATGAAATATCGTTCCTACTTGAGGCAAGCGCACTTCGATGGCAAGCCTCTAAACAAAATTTCTGTAATGTCTCCGGTGCTACATTTATTAGACAGTGACTAGAATAATCTTGTTACACATTGGTCTCGTCTGCAGCGTAAGGTACTGTCTATGATATCACATCACAATTGGATCTACATTTCTGCATTTGCCTTAACGTCTCACTTGTACGAAAACTGTTAGCAGAAGAACATTCATTTTCAAGGGACCACAGAATCTCGCAACTATACTACACACTGCATTGCTCTTGTGAGTACCTCTTGCCCTGTATGACCATACTTACTTTCATAGCTGTTTGATTATGTAGCATCACTACACATGTTAGCCTCGTTATCGTCCATTTGGTGGACATTATAAGATCCGTATGGACTCTTACATAAATCTAGAATCAACCCAATGCTTTCGAAGAGGTTTAGCTCTGCAGTCCTCTTGTAAGGACTGAACATCGTCTATCACTGTACTTACATTAATAGCTACTCCCTCCGTCCCATAATATAAGAACATTTTGTACAGTACACCAGTGTTCAAAACACTCTTGTATTATGGGAAGAGGGATTGGTTCATTGTGTTGCATTCTGCATCTTATCTCCCTCATCCACCATTTACTAAAAAATATCAGATCTATATTTAATCTTATCGAAAAGTTGAATACACAGACAATGCGAGTGCAGAAGTGTAGCCCATTGCTCTTGTCAGTACATTTTGTCCTGTGACGCTTGTACTTCTAGGTATTGGTAGTTCATTATGTAGCATCAATCTGCATCTTATGTTCATTGTCCTCTATCCCTTCCAGTATTATCATATCTATAATTACTCTCTATAAGATGTAGAGTACAAGCAATGCTTATGAAGAAGATTCTGTGCTGAAATTCTTGAGTTATCCTTCCCTTGACATGGAGAAGGGCATTATAAAGCCGGCGTTAACTGTTAATGTAAGTCAGTCCTTCTAAAGCCATTATCCTCACCTGCTATTTAATTTACTCATACTCCCTATCATTTTCTGCTGTTTAGTTTGCTGTTTCTATCAAAATTGCCGGATTTTGGGTTCCGGCAAAACCCTTGAGGTTCGAACACTGGGGTGCGCACGAAGATCTCTCCCTCCCTAGATCGCTCTCGCCAAATCGCAAGGCCTAGCTCGACGAACCCGAAGAATGAGAGACAAAGAGTTTATACTGATTTGGGCCACTGTTGTGGTGTAATACCCTACTCCAGTGTGTGTGGTGGATTGCCTCTTGGGCTGAGGATGAACAGTTACAAGGGAAGAACAGCCTCCTGAGGAGAGGTGCTCTTGTGCTTGGTGAACTTGTGTGGTTGAGGGACATCTCAATGATTCGTCCAGATCAGTTGCCCCTCTATGGTGGTGGCTAGCCCTATTTATAGAGGCCCTGGTCCTCTCCCCAAATATCGAGCGGGAAGGGATCCAACAATGGCCAAATTCGAAGGGAGACAACTAGTACAAGTTATCCTGACTAAAGGTGGTCTTCGCCTGCCAAAGGCTCTGGTGGTGATGTTGACTTGGGCTCCACGGTGACCTCCGTCCTGCCATCCCGCTGGTCTTGGTCTTGTTGCACCGATATGGAAACCTTTGCCTGATGCCTCGTGACTCCTTGCCTGCGCTTGCCCCTTCAGCACTAAAGAGGAAGCGAGGACACTGTGCGCGCTGGCGCCCGCCTGGCTCCAGTCGTCATGTCTTGCGTCATAGGAACCTCGCGAGGTGTCCCTTGCCTTGATCTCTCTGCCCCTCGCAAGCCAGCCTGGTGAGGCAGTCCCGAGGAGGTCTTGTGTCATCCACCTCGTGAGGCTTGGCCCCTCGCGAGGGTCTTGAGTGTTTGCTAGTGAAGCTGGGCCGTACGGGGCCGCTGGTGGAGCCACGCTGTGGATCACAGGCAGGCAAGTCTGGGGACCCCCGTTCCCAGGACGCCGACAGTAGCCCCGGGCCCAAGGCGCGCTCAAACTTGGCTTCGAGGCAAAGCCAAAGGGCAAGTGCGGAGCGCGGCGGGCCCCAACACCCTACGGCCTCGCTTGACACGTGGCGATTGATTGGACGTGGGCGTCTCTGTTCCCCACACTGCCTCGGCAACTGCCCGACTTGACGAGTCCCTGCTGCATGCACAGAAAAATTATCATTACATGTGATCATGGGGATCGCCGGTTGGCCTTCTCCCGCTGTAATTGAGGAGGGGGCGGAGCCCCCGTCGCTCATCTCTTCCTGCTCCGGTCGCTTCTTCTTCCTCGCTTCATTGCTAGTAGCAACTTCCATGGCGCCTGCGAAGAGGTTCTCGGCCGCCGAGAAGGGGAAGGCCCGCCCAGAGGGGCCCGGCTCCCCGCCGCCCAAGCGTGGGCGCGGCCGTCTCCTTAAGCACACCGCGACCGCCGCCGCGGCTCCTCGCGGCCGCGGCCGCGTCTCTTCTCGCGGTGGGACTTGCCCAGATTGTGGCAGCCCTGTCGATGAAGGGAGGCGCGCCATGGTCGCTCGGCCTCCCCAGCCATGCTTCCACTCGGCGGAGGTGCTGCCGGAGTTCACCGTGTGGTCGGAGAACCCGGCCGGCACCTGGCTTCAGCTCACGTGCTTCTTTGACGGCGAGCTGCCGACCACAGGTCCAGGCGGGCTCTGGCTGCAGGCGGACGGCTGCAGCAGCAAAGCTTCGTGGGTTGTAGTCGAGGTCTCCGTCATAGGCAACACAGCCCTGGCCCGCGGCTGCCAGACGTTTACCCGCGCGCGTGGCCTAGGCAGGCGATGCACCCTCCACTCCAAATATGACGGCAACGCGACCCTCTACGCGTGGGTGTTCGGAGAAGATGGCCGCCGCGTCGGGTGCTGCCCCGAGGACAACGACGGCGACGAGGTGCTCGGCCTCGGCGACGGTCGAGACGAGGGTGAGGATGGCCTTGCCTTCGGTGTTGGCCGCTGCTCGCCCAGCTATGGTGATTCTCCCTCCGGCGACAGCTCTAGCAGCGGCGGCTACGACCAGTCGCCACGCCCGCTTTGGGCGGCAGCGGGTCGTCTCGTCGTCGCGCCCCAGTGACGCGTGAGGAGGGGTCCGGCTGAGCTCAGGAGAGCGTCATGGGTCCATCCTCGCGAGCTGCTGTAGGGGCATGCACCACTTTTGTTTCATTCTTCCTTTCCTTCCTGCATTAGGAGAGAGACAAGTATGGGGCCCCGTAGGGGCGTGCAACAAACCATGGTTTTCAAGTTGCTATGCTATGTTTATTGTTCCTGTGTCGCGTTGCAGCATTAACGTTTTTTGTACGCTCGTAGAAATAACTTAGCTTGACACGCTCGAAGTAGTTCTCGCCTCATGGGGTGCACGTTTCCCAGTACTGGCGATGCCTCGTTGGCCTGGAAGGCATCTTGGAACTGCAAAATTTTGTTAGGAAACTCTTATTCTTCCGAGCCCTGGTCGCGGGCGCCGGTGGCCACGATCCAGCGTTTCGTATCGCGGTATCTGAGTGGCACGGATTGAGAGAAGTGCGCCAGCTTACGAGCTCGAACGAGGGCGCCTCGCAAAAAACAGGAAAAATGCTCACGAAGGCACCTATCCAGCCCCCTCGCGAGGCATGCGAGAGAGAGTACATGTCGAAACAAGGAACCAAAAGCAGAGGCAGAGGCAAAAGGCGATGGAACCAAACCGGCAAGGAACACCAGAAAGCAAATTTTCATTGAAGAGAGGCAAGCAAACTACGAAAAGCAAATGAAAAGCCACGTCCGGCACCTAGTCTAGTCTTCTTGTCTTCTCACCAGCGCGGAGCTAAGTGCTGCCACTAGGACATGGGAGGGAGCCCCCGAGGCCCGAGGGCGGCACTCCTGAGACTCCGGGGCATGTACAGCCCCACTCATTATTACGTGAGAGTGTCACGAGCGGAGGCCTTCACAGGCACCGGGCCTTCTTCACAGGCACTAGGCCTTTCTTCATGGGTAGAACTTCTGGAGGTGCTGGATGTTCCAGGAGTTCTAGGTGGGGACCCGGCCGGCGTCTCCAGGCGCGCGGCGCCAGGCCTGGAGACGTGGGCAACCCTAAACGGGCCCTCCCACATGGGCGAGAGCTTGTGCAGCCCTTCCCTAGAGAGCACCCGCCTTAGGACGAGGTCGCCCACCTCGAGCGTCCTGGGGCAGACGTTGCGGCAGTGGTACCGCCGCAGCGCCTGCTGGTATCTTGCCGCTCGAAGCGTGGCTTCACGGCGGCGTTCCTCCCCCAGCACAAGGTCCATCCCCCGCATGGTGTCCTGCCACGTTTCATCAAACGCCAGGACCCGCGCGGAGCGATGCTTGACCTCGTGAGGGAGAACCGCTTCTGCTTCGTCGACGAGGAAGAACAGGGTCTCGCCTGTTGGCTTGGTGGCGGTGGTGCGGATGGACCACAACACAGACTGGAGTTCATTGTGCTAGCCCATGCCACAGGCCTCGAGCTTCTTCTTGAAAGTCTTGGTCTTGAGGCCTCTCAGGACCTCCCCGTTAGCGCGTTCGGCCTGACGATTGCTCCTGGGGTGTGCCACCGAAGCGTAGCAGATCTACGTTCCAAGGTTAGCACAATATGTCTTCAAGAGATTGCTACTAAACTGCGAGCCGTTGTCAGTGATTTTGCGGTTGGGGACCCCGAACCGGCTCACGAGACCCATGATGAACTTGACCGCGGATCCGGCCGGGATGGTGCAGACAGCTTCTACCTCCGCCCACTTGGTGAACTTGTCGATGGCGACGTAGAGGTAGCGGTCGCTCCCAGGCGCTCGAGGGAACGGGCCCAGGATATCCAGCCCCCTGACCGCGAACGGCCACGAGAGTGGTATGGTCTGGAGGCCCTGTGCCGGCAGATGGATCTGCTTGGCGTGGAATTGATAGGCCTCACAGGACTTCACCAGCTCAGTCGCGACGTTGAGTGTCGTAGGCCAGTAGAACCCACTGCGGAATGCCTTGCCGACGAGGGTTCTTGATGAAGAGTGGTGCCCGCAGTCTCCGCCGTGTATGTCAGCTAGCAGCTCTTTCCTCTGTTCCCTGGAGATACAACGCAAGGTAACATCATTCGGCCGCTTCCTGTATAACTCAGCGTCTTGGATGCAGTAGGCCGTGGCCTGCCGAGCCACGCGCTCTGCATCCTCCTCCTTCTCCAGCAGCGCCCCTTGCGTCAGGTATTCGTGGAATTCCTTGGTCCAGCACCCGTCCTGAGGCTCGAGCGCTAGGAGTAGGCGCGCTCCTGAGGTCGGGCCGCAGGCCGGTGCTCCCGAGGCAGGTGGTTGGGGGAGCTCCTCCCGAGGCAGCGCCGGCCTCGAAAGTGGTGGTCTTGCCGATGGCTTGAAGAGCCGTTCCTCGAAGACGCCAGGCTCTTGGGGTAGCCGCTTGGATGCTCTCTTGGCGATGTCGTCGGCTTCCTTGTTGGTGCCGCGTGGCACATGCTGCAATTCCAAGCCCAAGAAATGCTTTTCCAGTTTGCGTACCTACGCGAGGTATGCCTCCATGTGCTCGTCCCTCGGCTCGTATACCTTGTTGGAGAAGTTGACGAGAAGCTATGAGTCACCCTTGACGGTGAGGCGCTTCACCCCCAGGCCCACCGCAGCCTTGAGGCCGGCTATGAGGCCTTCGTACTCTGCTATGTTTTTGTAGGCCTTCTCGCCCTGCTGGAAGCAGAGCCGTATGGCGTAGTAGAGCTTGTCCTGAGTGGGCGAGAGGAGCACTGCTCCAGCCACCGCGCCCTGGCGTGCAAACGCACCATCGAAATACATCACCCAGCCGTCCGGCGCTTCACTTCCTGGCGAGAGGGACCGATCCTCGCCTACCTCGAGCTCCGGGGCGTCTGTCCATTCTGCCACGAAGTCGGTGAGCGTGGCCCCCTTGATGACTCTGGTTGTACTAAATTCCAGCTAGAATGCTTGTAGCTTGATGTTCCACTCGGGCACTCTTCCAGTTGCGTTGGGGCTCCTGAGTACCCTCTCCAGTGGGTAGGCCGAGACGACCTTGAGTGGGTGACCTTGAAAGTAGTGCCGTGGCTTACGTGAGGCCACCAAGAGCATGAGCGAGAGCTTTTGAGGCATGGGGTAGCGTGCCCTGGCATCCCGCAGTACCGTGCTGGCGAAGTACACTGGATGCTCGACGAGAGCGGGCGCGTCAATGGGAGCCGCGTCTGTCGGAGGTTCTGTCGGAGGTTGGGGCGCTGCCTGAGGCGACTGGGCTTCCGGAGCCTGGTCGCCCATTGGGGCTTCGGCGGACCTAAGGTCGCCATCCTGCTGAGCTGGGTTATCTGTTGGCATTGTTGTAGCCCTCGCAGTCTCCTTCGGTCTTGCATCACCCCGGATGGGGGCGCGGTTCGGCGCGACTTGTCCTTGGCCTGGCGCTCTTCCCGAACCGCCGCCAGAGCTGCACTGGCTGAATGAGGAGTGGCGGCAAGGTAGAGCACCAGGGGCTAGAGAGGGCGTGGCGCCACCATCACCGGAGGCTGGTCAGATATCTCTTGAGGTCTTGAAACGCCTGGTCAGCCTCCGGAGTCCACTCGAACGGGCCCTTCTTCTTCATCAGCTTGAAGAACGGCAGGGTGTGCTCTCCCAGCTTGGAGATGAAACGTCCCAGCGAAGTCACGTAGCCGGCAAGCTTCTGCATCTCCTTGAGGGTTCGGGGTGGGCTCATGTCTTTAATCGCCTTGACCTTTTCTGGGTTGGCTTCGATCCCCCTGTGAGACACGAGGAAGCCCAGCAGCTTGCTGGAAGGGACACCAAATACGCACTTTTCTGGGTTGAGCCGCAAGTCCACTTGGCGCAGGCTCGTGAAGGTTTCCTCTAGGTCTTGAATCCGAGTTCTCGCCTCCCGATACTTCACCACAATGTCGTCGACGTTGGCTTCTGCGTTCCTCCTGAGCTGCTGGCCCAAGGCGATGTGCATCAGCCGTTGGAAGGTTGCGCCCATGTTGCGCAGCTCGAACGGCATGCAAGTGTAGCAGTACACCCCGCAGGGGGTGAGGAAGGCCGTCTTCTCCACATCCTCTACTGCCATCTTGATCTGGTGGTAGTCTGAAAACGCATCCAGGAAGCACAGCAGGTCGCACTCGGAAGTGGAGTCAACGATCTGGTCGATGCGCGGAAGCGAGAACGGATCTTGGGGACAGGCTTTGTTGAGGTTGGTGAAGTCGACGCACATGCCCTCCTTCCCGCCTTTCTTTGGCACAACGATAGGGTTCGCCAGCCACTCGGTGTACCGAACCTCGCGAATGACACCCGCTGCCTCCAGCTTGCGGGTTTCCTGGACGATGAAGGATTGTTTCTCCGTGGACTGTCACCGTGCCTTCTGCTTCATAGGGCGTACATTGGGGCACACCCTTAAGTGATGCTCGATCACCCCTCTTGGGACCCCTACCAGCTGATCGGGCTCCCAGGTGAATACCTCCTTCTTTGCACGCAAGAACTTGACCAATGCTTCCTCTTGATCTGAGTCGATGTTGGCACCTATGGTAAAGGCGGCTCCAGAAGACCCATCTTCCTCGACCGACACCTTCTTGGTTTCCGCCCGATCTTGAGTGAACAACTGCTTCTTCTTGGCCGGCGCGGCCTCCTTAACTCCAGATGTGACCTTGTCGGCCGGGCGCGCTGTTGCGGCGGTCTTGAGGGCCAGCTTGAGCGCCACCAGAGCTTCCTTGGTATCTCCAACCACGGTCAGGACGCCCTTGCTCCCGGGCATCTTCATGAGGTTGTAGGCCAGATGGGTCGCCACCATAAACTGAGCCAGAGCTGGGTACCCGAGGATGGCGTTGTACGGAAGGCCAATGCGGGCGACATCGAAGTCGACCAGCTCCATGCGGTAGTTCTCACGGGTGCCGAAGGTCACGGGAAGACGAATTTGCCCCAGCGGGCTGGAGGAGCTACCGCCAACCCCGGAAAAGGGCTTGCTGGTGCGGAGCCGCTCGAGCGGTACGTGAAGGAGGCCAAAAGCTTCCACAGAGAGCACGTTGAGGCTGGCGCCGCCGTCGATGAGGGTCTTGGTAACGGCCATGCTGCAGATTGTGGGTGTGCAAAGCATTGGGAGGACGCCCGAGCCGACGGTGGTGACGGGGTGATCTCTCAAGTCGAAGGTCAGGTCGGCCTAGGGCGCCACCCAACCTGGAGGAGCCCCCTGCCGCGTGGAGGCGGCGCCGATCTGACAAAAGAACGGCTTGGCATGACGGTCCGAGGAGGGCCGCGACTGAGGGAGTCCTATACTAAGGGGTCCTCGGGCGTCCGGCCTATTAGCCATGGGCCGGACTGATAGGCTGTGAAGACATGAAGACCGAAGACCGCACCCGTGTCCGAATGGGACTCTCCTTGGCTTGGAAGGCAAGCTTGGCGACCGAATATGTGGATCCTTTTCCTTTGTAACCGACCTTGTGTAACCCTAGATCCTCCCGGTGTCTATATAAACCGGAGGACTTAGTCCGGAAGGAGATACTCATTACCATAGTCATACAGGCTAGACTTCTAGGGTTTAGCCATTACGATCTCGTGGTAGATCAACTCTTGTAATACTCATATTCATCAAGATCAATCAAGCAGGAAGTAGGGTATTACCTCCATAGAGAGGGCCCAAACCTGGGTAAACATCGTGTCCCTTGTCTCCTGTTACCATCAACCTTAGACGCACAGTTTGGAAACCCCTACCCGAGATCCGCCGGTTTTCACACCGACATTGTTGCTTTCATTGAGAGTTCCACTGTGCCGTCCCCAAAAGGTTCGATGGCCCCTTCAATCATTAACAATGACGCTGTCCAAGGAGAAACCTTCCTCCCCGGACAGATCTTCGTGTTCGGCGGCTTTGCACTGCGGGCCAACTCATTTGGCCACCTGGAGCAGATCGATAGCTACGCCCCTGGCCATCAAGTCAGATTTGGGAGCTTGAATTACGTTGCGGACATCCATGGAGATTTGATCTTCGCCGGATTCGAGACCGCGGCGATCGCTCCTTGTCACCTTGACGAACATGATCTAAATCTGTCGTCAGACCACATCCATGAGATAGCTCCTGTGACGGCCTTAGATCCAGAGCACACAGCGGTATCCCAGGATCAGAGGCTCGACCCCACCATGGAGGCCACAGATTCCCCGGCATTGGAGCCGCACATGGACTTAACCTCACACAATATCTATGTCACCGGAATTCCGGACTCGTCTCTGGTTATAAGTTCTGAAGCAGGTGAGCCCGCGGACGCCGAACTTGATCGTTTATCGATCTTTGAATTCAGCACCGCAGACATCTTCCAACACTCGCCCCTGGGTGATGTGTTAAATTCGTTGAGAAATCTGTCCTTGGCGGGGGAGTCACAGCCGAATTATGTCCGGTTCGAACTGGAGGCTGAAGATGAAGGATAATTTCGCTTCCCACCCGCCACCCACTCTATAGCCACTGTCGAGGACCTAACCGACATGCTTGATTACAGCTCCGAGGACATCGTCGGTATGGACGACGAGGCCAACGAGGAGCAAGGCCAAAACCCGCCATTGATTGGGCGATGGACGGCCACTTCTTCCTACGACGTATACATGGTGGATATGCCTAAAGAAACTAACAACAATGAAAAAGAGGATCCAGTTGAAGACAAACCTCCTGAGACAAAGCCCAGTCGTCGGCGTCAGCGGCGTCGCTCTAAGTCACATCGTACAAAAGACAACAACACTAGCAACCGAGAAAACAATACTCCGGACGATGTCGAAGACAATGAAGACCCTATTGGAGCAACCTCCGAACAGGATGAACAGGCCATACATGAAGACTCGGAGGACAGTAACTATCTTCCGCTCTCCGAGGAAGAGGAAAGCCTCAGCAACGAGGATTTTATCATGCCCGAGGAACCACTCGAGCAGGAGCGCTTAAAACGCCGGCTAATAGCAACTGCAAGAAGCCTGAAAAATAAGCAGCTGCAGCTTCAAGCTGACCAAGATCTGCTCAATGATAGATGGACCGAAGTCCTGGCCGCCGAAGAATACGGCCTTGGTAGCCCAACCAAAAGCTACCCGAAGCGTAGATTGCTACCTTAGTTCGATGACGAGACGCTGGAGCCCGTACCATCATCACACAATGCGGCAGGCCAACCACAACTTGGTCCGGATAAAGTGGCAACTCAAGCCAAACACCAGACCGCCCCACCTCGCTGTAAAGGCAAGAATAAAGCAGCTTGGGGTTGTACATACAACTTTCGACGGGACTCGGACAGTAGAGCAGGACACGCAAGATCGGTCTACGGATCACGAGGACGTGCTGCAACACAAGACAACGGCTACCTATTCGGACGTAACAAACTTAGCCACACCCGGGCTGAAAACCGCAAAGGGACTCCATCAGAGGTACGCCGTAGTGTGGCCCAGCATAGTGGCGCCGCACACCCTCTTTGCTTCATAGATGAAGTAATGGAGCATGAATTCCCACACGGGTTCAAACCCATGAATATCGAATCATACGACGGAACAACGGATCCCGCGGTATGGATCGAGGACTTCCTCCTCCATATCCATCAAATACCTACCACTAAAACTCAAAGGCCAGCTGGGTACTGGTTAAACAGTCTGCCCGAGAATTCTATTAGCAGCTGGGAAGATTTGGAAGATGCCTTTCGCGCCAACTTCCAAGGAACGTATGTCCGGCCACCGGACGCCGATGACTTAAGTCACATTGTCCAGCAGCCCGGAGAGTTAGCCAGAAAGCTCTGGACTAGGTTCTTAGTAAAAAAGAACCAAATCGCTGACTATCCGGACGCGGAAGCCCCCGCGGCCTTCAAACACAGCGTCCGGGATGAATAGCTCGCATGCCACCTCGGCCAAGAGGGACCGAAATCCATGACAGCCCTTACCGCTCTAATGACTCGCTTTTGCGCGGGAGAAGACAGTTGGCTCGCTCCTAGAAGCAACAGCGCCAGCGACCCGGGCACTTCCGAAATCCGAGACGGCGATGGCAAACCACAACAAAGCAAACACAACAGTCGCGATGATAATGAAAGATCACGCGACACAGCGGTCAACGCCGGATTCAGCAATCCCAAACCCAGTCAACGGAAAAACCCACTCAAGGCGAACTGAGTCCGACCCTGCCAGATTCACGGCCACCCCGATAAACCAGCTAATCATACCAACAGAAACTGTTGGGTCTTCAAGCAGTCCGGCAAGCTCAACGCCGAACACAAGGGGAGGATGCCACCTGGCGATAGGGACGACGGAGAGGTTTACCAACCAAACACCGGCGGTCAGAAGCAATTCCCCCCGAGGATCGATGAACCCTGGAGCGGAAGTAGCAGTTCGGCTTCCGCCGCCCACCTCATATACATGCAAAATCCGTACTACGCATACATCACTACGCACTCAAGATACCATGGTCATTGGCGGAAGCACAATACGGACAAGCCTAAAAGCATTCCAATAACATTTTTTTATCTACTTTCTTTTTACTTCTTTTTTCATTATTCTTAAAAATAGGTGACGCAAAGGACAAGCATCTAAACCGACTCCATCGGAGTTCGGATACGTACACTCACCTAAGGGGCTACCTCCGTCAAGGATTCCCCTCGCTGAGGACAGGCGACGCAGACGTGCGATAGGAGGTCCAAAATAATCTTTTGTAGACCGCACTCTTTATTTCGAGCCTGTAATATGCCTTTTTCCTCCGCCTTCGACCCCAGGCATGTCAAATAGTCGGGGTTGTGGTCTTTATATATATAAAGTAATCATTGGCATATCGCTCAGGTCCCAGTAAACATTATCCGAATTAATCATTCGTATCTTTTCGCCAATGAATATGGCCCCTATGGTTGTTTCACATATATACCTCGACATAACCCGCTAGGGGCTCGGTATGGGAACAAATGAGTTGCCAACAAAGTCCGAACAGCTTTACAGCGTACTTCGGCGCCGCGAGTTTGGCCTTATATGCATCAGCTCCGAATCATGTCTTGGGTCAATGGTTGGGTTGCCGGCTCCTGTGCTTGCTACCTTACGTTCCGCTCTATCGGCTAGGGTAGTAAAGGGAACTACTGCGATTGTGCTTCCGGTTCATCTGGTCAAGCTCCTCAGTAGAGAAAGCCGAAAACCGACTGTCATGATGCTGCGAGACCTGGTCAACCACTCGATGACTTATCGGAATATGTCGTGATTCCCTCTGTGTCACACGAAGGACCTTTTTTCAGGTCATATATGTAACACACCATATTGGAATAAGCCGTACGCATGCCCGGGGCTATATCGTAGCCCCCCTATAAAACTCCTATGGCTAAGTGAAAGTGTTAACGCCCAATAGTCTGATTGCCTGGTTCGCCACATTATCACCTCCTTCATGGACCAGGACGTTGGATCAAGAGTGATTAAATGCTTTTCCGAACACCCCCGTACTTCCTACGAGGGGGTTGAAGCTGACGACTAGAAAACTTCCAGATTATATTAAAATGGCCGCACAGGAGGAACATCAGCTTTCGAGCAAAAACATAAAAATATATTAGCTATAAAACTAGCTCTTACAATTCTCATGCACCTCACTCGAATATTATGTATTTCGAGCACTGACCCTCTACCAAGCAGGCGGCCTCTAGGACATCTTCAAAATAAAGCTCGGGTGCGTGACGGTCCTTGCCCTTGGGTGGACCCTTAGCCGCAACATCGATGGCCTTCATCTTCCCCCAGAATGTCTTAACACGGGCAAAGGCCATCCGTGCACCCTCAATGCACGCCGACTGCTTCACAGCGTCGATACGCGACACTGGATCAACGAGCCGCTGCACCAAGCCAAAGTAGCTATTCGGAGGAGGCTCAGTCGGCTACAGCCGGCTTATGACGTTCTTCATGGCAGCACCGGATATCCTATGAAGCTCGACCCGTTGAGACATCTGTTCATTCAGCAACAGAGGGCGCTTTGACCCACCAAATTGTGACCAGAAAAGCTTCTCCATTGCCTAGCCCTCTTGTGCTTGATAAAACTGCGCCGCATCGGAAGAACTCTTCGGCAAGTCTAAATAATCGTTCGGAGAACTCCACACTTGGTTAAGCTGAGCATAGTTCGGATCACCAAACTTAGCGTGTAGCGAAAAGGGCTTACCGGCCGCAATTTCGCCAGCTTGCCGGATCTCCTCACGGGCTGCTCTGGATTTAGACCGTGCCTCTCTTGCCTCTCGTAAGGCCTTGTCAAGTTCAACCGTTTTGGCTTCATTTTCCTTCTCAAGAAGTTCACAGCGGCTAGCTACATTTTTTAATTCGAGCGCCATCATGGATATCTTCTCCTCGTCTTGGCGCCGAGCAGCTTGTTCGGCTTTCAACTCAGTCGATGCCTTCTCGGCAGCCGCATTACTAAACCGGGATTGCTCCTTGGCCCGGGCGTGGTCCGCCCGAAGAATTTCAACGGCGGCAGCACCATCTGCAGTCATGCATATTCTAGTATATAACCTTCAGCGTCATGCTTATATAATAAAAATGTATGTGAAGGGACTGCCCCAAATACATACCTTGCGACTCGCACAAGTGCATATTGATTAACGCAATGACATCCCCTGCCACATCAAGCTTCCACTGCAGCTCGGCAATATCCATAGTTTGGGAAATAGCCAGGGGGAAGTAGCCTGTGTTTCAGTTAACCAGATTAGTCCTTGAGTATTTCTTCTTGATCCTCCGTTCGCCTCCCATGTGGAGCCAACCCGAGTCTCAGGGGCTACTACCTATACACAGGTGCATCTTTGCAAATAAAATTGAAAACATTATATTACAAACCTCGAAGCCTCTTAGCAGGCTCGTAAAGGCTTCATTCAATCTGCTCTTCGTGGACAGAATCTTCTCAACCACCATACCCATCAAGGTACGCTGTTCCTTCGAGACAGATGCTTTTTGTAGCATGTCCCGCAATATATCCAGTGTCGCCGGGTCTCCGGAAGCCGCTCTAGGAGCACGACCATCCTTTGAAGGAACCCGTTCACCCATCTCCAGAATCATCGTCGGCTGAAAACCGGACAGTCCGGGGCCTTCACTATTGGTCCCCGAATCCCGAACGGTTGGAGCTCCACCTTCGGGTACTACCTCCTTCGTCCCCAGCACCGCTTGTTGATCAAGAATAACCCTCCGAGATGACACTTCGGAGTCATCCGCCTTATTGGGCGAGGGGGTCGGGGGAGGAGTCTCGCTTTCCATCATCTCTAGGAGGAGATCTCCCGAAGAAAGAGAGTGCCCAGAAGGACTCGGTGCCGAACTGTACAAATATACAGGCACGTTACGTATTTCTTCGGTAACAGGAAAGAAGCGGGACGCTATCAAAGTACCCTGGATTCACTTACGGTTTGGTCGAGGGCTTGCCCTCATGACGGATCTGTTCACGGGCATCGCCTTCCAATCCCGAGCCGCTTGACGGTGGCATCTTGCCTCTCTTAGCAGACCGCCCTCCCAACCTTCGGAGACGGTCCTTTTCCTCCTGAATGGACAAGGGATACTGGCTTCTCTTTCACCTTCATCTTCGGGTGAGGAAATATCAATTTCTCCGGACTCAGTATCTGATTTACCTCCGGAACGAAGGTCATCCCGGGTCTTCTCACTCTCCACCTTGCCCTCCCCTGCCGATATCTGTTACGGTGCCTGTGCCAGCATCCGTGTTAACACGGAGTCTGCTGAGTCTTTGGGTAGAGGGGCCGGACACCTAATCCGTTCCACTTTCTTTATCCAGCCCTAGAAAAGGATGGTTCTCTCAGTATCTTATCATAGGATATCTGATTATGAGGTGTTCGGCGGATGAGTACTTACCGGGCTGTCCGGATGGTTACAGTCTAGGCCAATATCTTCGGTGGTGTCCGACCCTTGTTTTCATCTCCCGGACAATAATTCCCACATTCCTTCATGCGTAATTTCAAAGAAGTTCTGAAGAGTCCGTGGCCCTTCTGGGTTAAAATCCTGTAGGCGGAGAGGCCGTCGCTGGCACAGCAGGGTCCGGCGGACTAACATTACCTGAATAACGTTGGCGATATTGATATCCTTTTCTATGAGGCTTCGGATGCGACTTTGCAGAGTCCGCGCCTCGCCAACTGATCCCCAGTCTAACCCCTTGTTAATCCATGAGGCAAGCTGAATTGGGGGGATGGATCGAAACGTAGGCGCAGCTGCCCACTTGGAACCACGGGGCTCGGTGATATAGAACCACTCCTGCTACCATAAGTCGGAAGATTCTTTGAAGGATCCTTTTAGCCAAATCGCGCAGGTAAGCTTGCTCACCGAGGCACCACCGCACTCTGCCTGCTCCCCGTCTATCACTTGCGGTTTCACATTGAAGGTCTTGAGCCACAAGCCGAAGTGCGAAGGAGTTCGGAGGAAGGCTTCGCACGTGACGATAAACGGCGAGATGAGGAGAACAGAGTTCGGGGCGAGATCATGAAAATCAAGTCCATAATAGAACATGAGACCCCGGAAGAAGGGATTGAGGGCGAACCCTAACCCTCGAAGGAAGTGGGAAACGAAAACGACCCTCTCGCCAGATCTAGGGGTAGGGATAACCTGCCCTTCCGCGGGAAGCCGATGGAGGATTTCTACGGTTAGATATCTTGCCGCCCAAAGTTTCGCGATATCCTCTTCTATGACAGAAGAAGCCACCCACCGGCCTTGACGGCTTGGCCCGGACATGACTGAGGCTCGCGGAGATTGAAACCTGGGTGTTGGAACTCGAGGTAGTAAGGGTCGAGGAAGAAGCAAGCGTGGAGAAGAAAGATGGGTCTGTACCCCTTTATAAAGGCTGTGAATATCGAACGCCTCCTCTCAGGCCTTAAACCTTGCCTATTCACAAGGAGTTGCATCCTAAGGACGGTTGGGTTATCCACATCCGTGTCGATAAAAGAATCCCTTAATAAGGGGACATGATCTCTGCTTGGATAGGACATGTCGATGACAACCACGTTTCGGAACGTGGGGCCGCAGGCGAAACAACGGTCCGAAATTATGACCGGGCAGGCGTGATGTCACGTTATAAAAAGTCGTCAAATGGATTGGACCTGTGGAATATTATGTTCTCTCTGCGGTTGTGTGCGGTGAGTGTTACAGGTCCAGATACAATCATCACTTCCGGAGACTATCTTGGAGTTCGGAAAGAAGGGAACCCGCCTTGCAATGCCGAAGACAAATCTACGCGCTGGACTCCTCGTCATTGAAGCCAGGTTCCGGGGCTACTGAGGGAGTTCTGGACTAACGGGTCCTCAGGCGTTCGGCCTATTAGCCATGGGCCGGACTGATGGGCTGTGAAGATATGAAGACAGAAGACCGCACCCGTGTCCGGATGGGACTCTCCTTGGCGTGGAAGGCAAGCTTGGCGGCCGAATATGTGGATCCTTTTCCTTTGTAACCGACCTTGTGTAACCCTAGATCCTCCCGGTGTCTATATAAACTGGAGGACTTAGTCCGGAAGGAGATACTCATTACCATAGTCATACAGGCTAGACTTCTAGGGTTTAGCCATTACGATCTCGTGATAGATCAACTCTTGTAATACTCATATTCATCAAGATCAATCAAGCAAGAAGTAGGGTATTACCTCCATAGAGAGGGCCCGAACCTGGGTAAACATCGTGTCCCCTGTCTCCTGTTACCATCAACCTTAGACGCACAGTTCGGGACCCCCTACCCGAGATCCGCCGGTTTTGACACCAACAGCGACAGCGAGGGGCGCCGGTGCCGTGAAGCGCTCGGCGAAGAGGCTGTGCAGCTCCCCCAAGATGCCACCGTGGATCCGGGGAGGTTGAGCTGCCAGGCGCGCGGTGCGCTGGTGAGGGCCATGTGAAGCCAGTTGGCCATGACCTTGTCGTCGCCCCCAGCCTTGAGGACGGCCTCCTCGTATGCCAGCAAGAAAGCTGACGGGTCCGCTGCGTCGTCCTAGCGTGGCGGCATCTCTGGCTTGAACTTTGGTGGCCACTGAACCTGCCGTAAGGCGGGGGCCAAGGCTCGGAGCCCCCGGGCCCCGTCACGGGCATCGGTCACCACAGCCGGAAAAGCAACGCCGGCCATGAGGGTGAGGCGCAGTGATGGCGAGGCGCAGATCGACGTTAGGAAAGCTCCGGCACACCCCTACCTGGTTCGCCAAATGTCGGATTTCGGGTTCCGGCAAAACCCTTGAAGTTCGAACAATGGGGTGCGCACGAAGATCTCTCCCTCCCTAGATCGCTCTCGCCAAATCGCAAGGCCTAGCTCGACGAACCCGAAGAACGAGAGACACAAGAGTTTATACTCATTCGGGCCACCGTTGTGGTGTAATACCCGACTCCAGTGTGTGTGGTGGATTGCCTCTTGGGCTCAGGATGAACAGTTACAAGGGAAGAACAGGCTCCTGAGGAGAGGTGCTCTTGTGCTTGGTGAACTTGTGTGGTTGAGGGAGATCTCAATGATTTGTCTAGATCAGTTGCCCCTCTATGGTGGTGGCTAGCCCTATTTATAGAGGCCCTGGTCCTCTCCCCAAATATCGAGCGGGAAGGGATCCAACAATGGCCAAATGTCGGATTTCGGGTTCCGGCAAAACCCTTGAGGTTCGAACACTGGGGTGCGCACGAAGATCTCTCCCTCCCTAGATCGCTGTTGCCAAATGGCAAGGCCTAGCTCGACGAACCCGAAGAACAAGAGACACAAGAGTTTATACTGGTTCAGGCCCCCATTGTGGTGTAATACCCTAGGACAGTGTGTGTGGTGGATTGCCTCTTGGACTGAGGATGAACAGATACAAGGGAAGAACAACCTCCTGAGGAGACGTGCTCTTGTGCTTGGTGAACTTGTGTGGTTGAGGGAGATCTCAATGATTCGTCTAGATCAGTTGCCCCTCTATGGTGATGCCTAGCCCTATTTATAGAGGCCCTGGTCCTCTCCCCAAATATTGAGCGGGAAGGGATCCAACAACGGCCAAATTCAAAGGGAGACAACTAATACAAGTTATCCTGACTAAAGGTGCTCTTCGCCTGCCAAAGGCTCTGGTGCTGATGCTGTCTTGGGCTCCATGGTGACCTCTGTCCTGCCGTCCTACTGGTCTTGGTCTCGTTGCACCGATATGGAAACCTTTGCCTGATACCTCGGGACTCCTCGCCTGCGCTTGCCCATTTAGCACTAAAGAGGAAGCGAGGGCACTGCACGCGCTGGCGCCCGCCTGGCTCCAGTCGCCATGGCTTCCGTCACAGGAACCTCGCGAGGTGTCCCTTGCCTTGATCTCTCCGCCCCTCGCGAGCCAGCCTGGTGAGGCAGTCCCGAGGAGGTCTTGTGTCGTCCGCCTAGCGAGGCTTCGCCCCTCGCGAGGGTCTTGAGTGTTTGCTGGTGAAGATGGGCTGTACGGGGCCGCTGGTGGAGCCACGCCGTGGGCCGCAGCCAGGCAAGTCTGGGGTCCCCCGTTCCCAGGACGCCGACAAAAATGCATGTTCGCAACAACCGTAAGTTCCAAGTTTTACCTGTAAAATCAAATTCCTTATTCATACCATGCACATTACTCAACACTCCCTATATGTATGCTTGTTTTTGTGGATCTATAATCCAGTGTGTGGTGAAGCAGCCCACGTTTGCACCTTGTCAGCTCCTGTTTTGTCTTACTGATGTGCCTGATGATATAAACAACATGCCATGCACATTAACCAAACAAGATACAATGATTGTCTTTGCCCTTCATCTATGCTTGTTATGTTGACATGGTAATCCAGTAGTGTGGTGAAGCTCCCAGCATTATGAACAATGCCAAATTATGCTATTGATATTTTGAACTTACTCTTTATTTTCTAATTTGAAATTGGATGGAATTGACAACACAGTTATCATCTTTGTTTATACACGTGCAAAAACTGTCATCTCTCTGCTTGTTTCAGGGTGATATGCATGATGGCATGCACAAGTCTGCTGAAGGCTGTGACACAAACCCAACATATATTGCAGCAAAGAAGGCAAAACATCTTGAAGATAGCGAGACAAGCCCAAAGTCTTGTCTTGATGCAGTGTTCAAGTTACTTGAGACTAGCAGTCAGACAAGCTCACAGAATTCTCTGTCTTAATCAGTTTGACTTCTTCAGTCTCGAGTTCTAGCAAAAAGGCATTCTGCAACTCAACTTTGACTTCAAGTCCTATCTCTAAGAAAGATTGCGGAGAATACCTATGAGAACCTCATTGCTAAACAGCTACACCTGGAAGCTATGACCGACATGCTAGGCCGGTCTCACAGCCTTGCTCAGCAGCTTGCGCAGCAGTTACCGCGCAAGGCTAACCTTTCTTTAACTGTCTTGGAAGTGGTCTCGGTTCAGTATTATTTTGTTATGCTGCAATGGTGCCCAGTTCTTGTAATCTAC
This sequence comes from Aegilops tauschii subsp. strangulata, assembly GCF_002575655.3. NCBI lineage: Eukaryota > Viridiplantae > Streptophyta > Magnoliopsida > Poales > Poaceae > Aegilops > Aegilops tauschii. Next base: position 398,115,990 of record NC_053037.3, read on the forward strand.
TTGTTTGTTACCCTTTCTTGAACTGTCATAAAATTTTCATGGATGTACATGCATGACAGAAAACGTGACCTACTGTGACAAACACGTATCATCACGGAAGTGTCTTTTTTGTAGTGAGGGTCCGCACTCTTAACGTTCGATGACGATTGGTATTATGAGTTTGTGTGATTTGATGTACCGAAGGTTGTTTGGAATCCCGGATGAGATCACGGACATAACGAGGAATCTCAAAATATTCGAGACATAAAGATTCATATATTGGAAGGCTATATTTGGACACCGGAATGGTTCCGGTCGTTTCGAATAAGATTCGGAGTACCGGGGGTTACCGGAACCCCCCCCCCCCCGGGGGGGAAGTTATTGGGCCTCATGGGCCTAGTGGTGGAAGAGAGAAGGCAGGCCAAGGTGCGCGCCCCCCTAGACCAAAGCGAATTGTACTAGGGCTAGGGGGCCGGCCCCCTTTCCTTCTCTTCTTCCTCTCCTTCTTTCTTCTCCTACTAGGACTAGGAAAGGGGGAAACCTACTCCTACTAGGAGTAGGAATCCCCCCCTTGGGCGCGCCCCTTGTGGCTGGCCCTCCTCCTCCTCCCCTCCTTTATGTACGGGGGAGGGGGCACCCCATAGACACACAAGTTGATCTTTAGCCGTGTGTGGTGCCCCCCTCCACAGTTTACACCTCGGTCATATCGTCGTAGTGCTTAGGCGAAGCCCTGCGCCGGTAAATTCATCATCACCGTCACCATGCCGTCGTGCTGACGGGACTCTCCCTCGGCCTCAGCTGGATCTAGAGTTCGAGGGGCATCACCGAGCTGAACGTGTGCAGATCGCGGAGGTGCCGTGCATTCGGTACTTGATCGGTTGGATCGCAAAGACGTTCGACTACATCAACCGCGTTACTTAATGCTTCCGCTTTCGGTCTACGAGGATACAAGGACACACTCTCCCCGCTCATTGCTATGCTTCTCCTTGATAGATCTTGTGTGATCGTAGGAAATTTTTTGAAATACTACGTTCCCCAACAGTGGTATCCGAGCCAGGTCTATGCGTATATGTTATATGCACAAGTAGAACACAAAGAGTTGTGGGCGATAATAGTCATACTGCATACCAGCATGTCATACTTTGATTCGGCAGTATTGTTGGATGAAGCGGCCCAGACCGACATTACATGACCACGTTCACGAGACTGGTTCTACCGTCGTGCTTCGCACACAGGTGGCTAGTGGGTGTCTGTTTCTCCAACTTTAGTTGAATCGAGTGTGACTACGCCCGGTCCTTGTTGAAGGTTAAAACAGCACACTTGAGGAAAAATCGTTGTGATTTTGATGCGTAGGTAAGAACGGTTCTTGCTAAGCCCGTAGCAGCCACGTAAAACTTGCAACAACAAAGTAGAGGACATCTAACTTGTTTTTATAGGGCTTGCTGTGATGTGATATGGTCAAGACGTGATGATATATAATTTGTTGTATGAGATGTTCATGTTTTGTAATAGTTATCGGCAACTAGCAGGAGCCATATGGTTGTCGCTTTATTGTATGAAATGCAATCGCCACGTAATTGCTTTACTTTATCACTAAGCGGTAGCGATAGTCATAGAAGCAATATTTAGTGAGACGAGAACGATGCTTCGATGGAGATCAAGGTGTCAAGCCGGTGACGATGGTGATCATGACGGTGCTTTGGAGATGGAGATCAAAGGCAACAGATGATGATGGCCATATCATATCACTTATATTGATTGCATGTGATGTTTATCGTTTATGCATCTTATTTTGCTTAGTACGGCGGTAGCATTGCAAGATGATCTCTCACTAAAATTTCAAGGTACAAGTGTTCTCCCTGAGTATGCACCGTTGCGACAGTTCGTCGTGCCGAGACACCACGTGATGATCGGGTGTGATAAGCTCTACGTTCAGATACAACGTGTGCAAGCCAGTTTTGCACACACATAATACCCGGGTTAAACTTGACGAGCCTAGCATATGCAAATATGGCCTCGGAACACTGAGACCGAAAGGTCGAGCGTGAATCATATAGTAGATATGATCAACATAGTGATGTTCACCATTGAAAACTACTCCATCTCACGTGATGATCGGACATGGTTTAGTTGATATGGATCACGTGATCACTTAGATGATTAGATGGATGTCTATCTAAGTGGGAGTTCTTAAGTAATATGATTAACTGAACTTTAATTTATCATGAACTTAGAACCTGATAGTATTTTGCGTGTCTACGTTGTTGTCGATAAATGGCCCGTGCTACTGTTCTGTTGAATTTTAAAGCGTTCCTAGAGAAAGCTAAGTTGAAAGATGATGGTAGCAACTACACGGACTGGGTCCGTAACTTGAGGATTATTCTCATTGCTGCACAGAAGAATTACGTCCTAGAAGCACCGCTAGGTGCAAGACCCGCTGCAGGAGCAACGCCGGACGTTGTGAACGCCTGGCAGAGCAATCTGATGACTACTCGATAGTTCAGTGTGCCATGCTTTACGGCTTAGAACCGGGACTTCAACGATGTTTTGAACGTCATGGAGCATATGAGATGTTCCAGGAGTTGAAGTTAATATTTCATGCCCGGAGTGAGAGATATGAAGTCTCCAATAAGTTCTACAGCTGCAAAATGGAGGAGAATAGTTCTGTCAGTGAACATATACTCAAAATGTCTGGGTATCATAATCACTTGACTCAACTGGGAGTTCATCTTCCGGTTGATAGTGTCATTGACAGATTTCTTCAATCACTGCCACCAAGCTACAAAAGCTTCGTGATGAACTATAATATGCAAGGGATGGATAAGACAGTTCCCGAGCTCTTCGCAATGCTAAAGGCTGCGGAGGTATAAATCAAGAAGGAGCATCAAGTGTTGATGGTCAACAAGACCACTAGTTTCAAGAAAAAGGGTAAAGGAAAGAAGGGGAACTTCAAGAAGAACGACAAGCAAGTTGCTGCTCAAGTGAAGAAACCCAAGTCTGGACCTAAGCCTGAGACTGAGTGCTTCTACTGCAAAGGGACTGGTCACTGGAAGCGGAACTGCCCCAAGTATCTGGTGGATAAGAAGGATGGCAAAGTGAAAGGTATATTTGATATACATGTTATTGATGTGTACCTTACTAATACTCGCAGTAGTGCCTGGGTATTTGATACTGGTTCTGTTGATCATATTTGCAACTCGAAACAGGGGATACGGATTAACGAAGATTGGCTAAGGACGAGGTGACGATGCGCGTGGGAAATGGTTCCAAATTCGATGTGATCTCCGTCGACACGCTACCTCTACATCTACCTTCGGGATTAGTTTTAGACCTGAATAATTGTTATTTGATGCCAGCGTTAAGCATGAACATTATATCTTGATCTTGTTTGATGCGAGACAATTATTCATTTAAATCAGAGAATAATGGTTGTTCTATTTATGTGAGTAATATCTTTTATGGTCATGCACCCTTGATAAGTGGTCTATTTTTATTGAATCTCGATAGTAGTGATACACATATTCATAGTGTTGAAGCCAAAAGATATAAGTTTAATAATGATAGGTCAACTTATTTGTGGCACTGTCGTTTAGGTCATATTGGTGTAAAGTACATGAAGAAACTCCATGCTGATGGGCTTTTGGAATCACTTGATTATGAATCACTTGATGCTTGCGAACCATGCCTCATGGGATGACTAAGACTCCGTTCTCCAGAACAATGAAGCAAGCTACAGACTTGTTAAAAATAATCCATAGTGATGTATGCGGTCCAATTAGTGTTGAGGCTTGGGGCGGGTATCGTTATTTTCTGACCTTCACAGATGATTTGAGCAGATATGGGTATATCTACTTGATGAAACATAAGTCTGAAATATTTGAAAAGTTCAAAGAATTTCAGAGTGAAGTGGAAAATCATCGTAACAAGAAAATAAAGTTTCTACGATCTGATCGTGGAGGTGAATACTTGAGTTACGAGTTTGGTCTTCATTTGAAACAATGTGGAATAGTTTCGCAACTCACGCCAGCCGGAACACCACAGTGTAATGTTGTGTCCGAATGTCGTAACCGCACTTTATTAGATATGGTGCAATCTATGATGTCTCTTACTGATTTACCGCTATCTTTTTGGGGTTATGCTTTAGAGACGCTTGCATTCACGTTAAATAGGGCACCATCTAAATCCGTTGAGACGACACCATATGAACTGTGGTTTGGCAAGAAACCCAAGTTGTCATTTCTTAAAGTTTGGGGCTGCGATGCTTATGTGAAAAAGCTTCAACCTGATAAGCTCAAACCCGAATGAGAGAAATGTGTCTTCATAGGATACTGTTGGGTACACCTTCTATCACAGATCCGAAGGAAAGATTTTCGTTGCTAAGAATGGATCCTTTCTAGAGAAGGAGTTTCTCTCGAAAGAAGTGAGTGGGAGGAGAGTAGAACTTGATGAGGTAATTGTACCTGCTCCCTCATTGGAAAGTAGTTCATCACAGAAATCAGTTCCAGTGAATCCCACACCAATTAGCGAGGAAGCTAATGATGATGATCATGAAGCTTCTGATCAAGTTACTACCGATCCTCGTAGGTCAACCAGAGTAAGATTCGCACCAGAGTGGTACGACAATCCGGTTCTGGACGTCATATTACTTGACCATGATCAACCTACAAACTATGAGGAAGCGATGATGAGCCCAGATTCCGCAAAATGGCTTGAGGCCATGAAATCTAAGATGGGATCCATGTATGAGAACAAAGTGTGGACTTTGGTTGACTTGCCCTATGATCGGCAAGCCATAGAGAATAAATGGATCTTCAAGAAGAAGACTGACGCTGACGGTAATGTTACTGTCTACAAAGCTCGACTTGTTGCGAAAGGTTTTCGACAAGTTCAAGGAGTTGACTACGATGAGACTGTCGGCGTTCTGGGAACGGGGGTCCCCAGACTTGCCTGCCTGCGGCCCACGGCGTGGCTGTGCTAGAAGGCCTGTACGGCCCATCTTCATCAACAAGGCATCCAAGACCCTCGCGAGGGACCAAGCCTCGCAAGGCGGACGGCGCAAGACCTCCTCAGGAGCGGCCCCTCTAGGCGGGCTCACGAGGAGAGGAGATACCAAGGCGGGGCAAACCACACGAGGCTCTCGTGTCGTGAGCCATGACGATCGAGAACAGGCGGGAGCCAGACGGGCGCCAGCGCGCGCAGCGTCCTTGTTTCCTCTTTGTTGCTAAGGAGGCAAGCGCAGGCGCAGAGTACCGAGGCGTCTAGGAAAGGTTTCCATATCAGTGCAACAAGACCAAGACCAGCAGGCCAGTAGGACGGAGGTCACCATGGAGCACAAGACGGCGTCATCTCCAGAGCCTTTAGTAGGCGAAGACCACTTTTGTCAGGATAGCTTGTACTAGCTGTCCCCTTTCAAATTCGCCCGCCGTTGTTGGCTCCCTTCCCACTCAATATTTGGGGAGAGGACCAGGGCCTATATAAGTAGAGCTAGCCACCACAGTAGGGCAGGACGGATCGAGTTCTGGCCCACAAGTCCACAGAGCACAAGAACGCCTCAATCTCAGGAGGCCGTTCTTCCCCTTGTATTGTTCTTCATCAGCCCAAGAGGCAATCCACCACCACACACTGGAGTAGGGTATTACACCACAATGGTAGCCTAAACCAGTATAAATCCCATGTCCTTCTGTGTTTCGAGTTCGTCGAGTTCGTCTGCGAGATCTTAGTGAGCTAGGGCGTAGATCGGTAGGAGGGAAAGAACTTCGCGCCCACCCCAGAGTTCGAACCTTAAGGGTTTTGCCGGAACCCCACATCCGACATTTGGCGTGCCAGGTAGGGGTGCGCCGGAGCTTCTTCTCCGCCAATTGACTCGCCAACGCTCCGTGGCCACAATGTCCCGCGACCTGAGGGCTGATTCTGACCGCTGGGCAACTTGGCCGGCCCGAGCGGACGCCTGCCCATGAAGACCTCGACCCCGCTCCCCAGGCACCGCGAGCGCCGTCCAATGCTGCGGGGCGCGTGCGGCGCGACCAGGCATCGTGCGCCCTCACTCCACGACAAGCGTGAGCCGCTGCAAGGGCAGCAACCATGCCGTAGCGACGGCGCCGCCCTCGTGGCGGGAGCAGGCGAACATGCGGGCAGCACTCACAGTGGTGAGAGAGCTGCTGCGGTGCCGGCTGATGGAGAGCGGCCGGGACGCACTGCTGGAGCGCGTTGCCGAGATGCTGGACGCGGCGGCATCGGGAGCACCGCCCTTCTGCTATCGGCTCCCTTCTCAGGCCGTCACGGGGTCTCATGGCGGGCCTCGCCGCAATCACGCGCTGTTAGGCGTGGATGGGGGCTCCGTCACCACCAGCGTGCCGGCGGCGCCGGGGGCTTCGTCGCCCCCATACCGCCCGCGACAAGCACGGGCGCAAACGTCGCCCCCATGGTCCCAGCAAGATGCCGCGCTACTATCCTCAGGACACCACGCTGGGTCGTGCCACATGGAGTGTGGGGCACTACGGCGAGGTGTTCGGGGTAACAGCCCCGGAAGCCTACGTGCCCCGCATGATGGACTAGGAGTACGCACCGGAGGACGATCCCAGCTCCTTCCTCGGAGAGGATTGGGAAGAAGGGGCGCTAGGAGTGGAAGCCTTCCAGGAACTGACGGAGGACCGCCACGACCGCGCCAGCAACAACAACTAACAGGGTACCGCTAACCTCTCAGGAGCAAGCTTACGCTAACCATGGGCTTCCAGTGAACCAGGTCACAGCCTCGGCGGACCACCCTGGCGCAGCGACACCTCTCCCGCTAGGGGAAGCTTGTTGGGGGTTGCGCTGCGGGAGCCAGGAGCAGGGTCCCTCCCCACGTCACGCGAAGCCGGGCGACACCCGGAGGTAGGCCCTCTGCCGGGGAGGCCTCGACGACCCTTCCCCCGGCAGAGGACCTATGGTCGCCGAGGGCGCCGCTGGCGTCCCCTTTCCCCCCTTTGTGTCGTCCAGGTTGCCGGTCGGCTCAAAGGTGGTCAAGGGTGGCGCAAGGCGGGGCCCCCGTCTGGCGATATGAAGCAAGGCTGGTACCTGTGAAGAAGGCCCAGTTCCTGTGAAGCTCGGCGCCCGTGACACTCTCACGTAATAATGACTTGGGGCTGTACACGCCCCGGAGTCTCAGGGGTGCCAGCCTCAGGCTCTAGGGCTCCCTCCCACGCCTAGTGGCAGCACTTAGCTCCGCGCTGGTGAGAAGACTTGAAGACCAGAAGACTAGAATAGGCGCCGGACGCGGCCTTTCATTTTGGATCTCTCTTTTCTGTAGCCTTGCTTTCTGGATCTGGATTTTAGTTGAAGTCAAGTTTTTGTCGATGCGCGCTGGGGGTGCCTTTTCTCGTTCGAGCAATTTCTTGCTATCTGGATTTCATTCTGCCTGGGACTCATGTCCGTCACTTTCCCCTCACGAGCCCCTCGCGAGCGGGACTGCGCAAAGCACACGCGTGCCGAGCGCGCGTTAACTATGGAATTGGTGCTTGCCTCTTGCGGGGCCCCTCCTGACGGGTCGACAAGCTCTACAGGATTCTCAGAAACTCGTCGCCTCGCGACCCAGCTCGAGGCTGGCACTGACTAAGGTAACCCACGACAGGAAACTCACCCCTGGACTTACGAGTTCGCAAGGGCACATACTCAATACCGCGTACGAAAGTAGAAGCTGCAACTTGCTTACATGAGGGGCTCCCCCTCTCAAAATGCTCTTACAAGTTTTCCAAGGGCCGCGCCTGAGTTTTTGCGTACAGGATGCAACGACAGGAGAACATGGGATCAGCCAGATACGTCGCTCGCTGCATCGCCCTCGGACGCGTCACTCGCATCGTCTTCGCCTTCGCCAGCACCATCGCCGCCTTCGGCGGCGCCTTCATCGCCGTTGTCAACCACGTCGCCTTCGTCTGCGATGACCTCCACCGCGGCGTCGTCAGAAGCAAAGGCTCTGACCAGCGCATCCACGTTGTCCTCCACCCACCCCTGGACGGCCTGCGGCACGGGGGCAATAGCGGCGTCGAAGTTGATGTCAGGAAAGGTGTTCCTGAGGTGGCTAAAGATGCGAGAGAACGCGCGCCCGAGCAGGCCCCGGCTTCTCTATTCCACGAGCTGGCGAGCCCCGTCAGACTAGGCTTCCAAGCGCGTCACCACATCGGTGAAGAAGGTTAGGTGGCTGGCGTAGTCACTCGAGTGGGGGTGCGGAGCATTCTTGTCGCAGATGTGGTCCAGGGCGGTATTAGCCGTGTTCCGGAGATCCTGAAGCATGGGAGCGTGCTCGCGCTCCAGCGTCCGTCGTTGGAGCACTTCCTCCCTTTTTTGCCACGCGATGGCCTCGGCATCATCAACCCGCTTCCAAAGAGAAAGCAGCTCGGCGCGGGCGGAGGCCAAGTCCACCTGCGCCGCGACCACGGCGGCGGACGTGGCCTCCCCATGCCTCTCCGCCTCGTCCAGCCTGGGCCTGAGAGCAGTGGCCCTGCCCGCATCCTCCGTCCCTGCGAGCTTCAGCTTTGAGTCATACCTGCCTTCCAGATCTGCGCGAACCTCGGTGACCCGGCGGTCGACTTCTTCCTGCACCTTGGCCTCCCGAACCCCAACGGCATCTTCTGCTTGAGCAACTTGACACTCCCTCGTCTCCAGTCGCTCGAGCTCAAGGCTGCGTTCCACAGCTTCTAGGGCCAGCGCCTCCACATGCTTCCGGGTGTCCTTCTCCTCGGCAGGCGTCCCCCTCAGCGACGCAAGAGCGGCTCTGCGCGCCTCCACCTGCTGTTCGAGGGACGCACTCTAGGCCTGGAGCTCCCACGCGTGCTTCTCTGCAGCCTCGCGACGGCGGTCAGCCTCGCGAGCCTCCTCCAGGGCTCGGGAGCGAGCCTCGCGAGAAACCTTGAGGGACGCCTCGGCCTTCACATTCTCAAGATCACGCTGGTAACGGCCAAGGTTGATAGCCACCTTCAGCTTGCGCTGTTCCTCCACCAGCCGAAGATCCTCCGCCTCGAGGCGCGAGTCAACACCTGCGAGCTCTTCACCAAGTCAGCTCATTGCGCCCATTGCCTCCTAGAGGAGCTCATGACGAACTGCGCTTCGCCCGCGCTCGAGCTCGAACGCACGGCCCGCCTCGTCCTCCACCTCGGGGGCTGCAGGCGGGGCACCGAGCAGCACACCACCTCTCGGCAGGGGGCCGGGGGATGGTGCTGCACCTGGCGTCAACCGGCCCTTGCGAGGAGACCAAGGCCATCGGGGCTCGCTTCTTGAAGAGGAGTCGAGGATCGAAGCCAACCAGCTACTGCCCATGACCAGAGGAGGGGTCTTGGGCACGCCCGCCAAACTCCACGCCAGGCCGTGGGGGAGGGGCGACGAAGCCGCAGGCTCAGCGCGCCATGAAGGCAGGAGCGCTGCTTCAACCAACCCCGCTCCAGGGGCGGCAAGCAGACCCGGAACACTCGAGGCCGATGGGGGAGTCAAGGAAGGAGGAAGCCTCTTCTCAGGAGACGCGGCAGCCTCGGCGGAAGGAGCCCTGAAAGACTGACGTAAGGAAAAGAAAACAGCACGCAAGAAGCCATAACGGTACGGTACTCACGCGTCGATGGCGATGTACTTCCTTCGCTTCAGCGGCCCGAAGATGTTGTTGCCGCTCGGTCATCCTTTCCTCTTGCGGAGCTCCTCAAAGTCCACACAAAGCCGACCGAAGCGCTGGACATGGCGGCCAGCGCGGGGCGAGGTCCAGGAAGAACATGGAGGGAAAGCTTCAGGGGTGCCCGGCTGCGGCGAACAGCCGGGCGCCGCCTCACCACAACCTCCCGAGGCTTCCGGGGCCTTGGCCTCGCGAGCTGCATGCTGCGTCTCCTCAGCGACCGGCGTCTCAGGAGAGGGGTCGCAAGCTCCCGAGGACGACGCCCCAGGATCACCATGCAGCATGTACTCCTCACCACTCGAGCCACCGGCCTCCGTCGGAGCTCGCCCTCCAGCACCCTCACCTGGGGCGAGCTCGGCACCGGCGGCGAGGAAGGGAACCACTACGGCAGGGTTATCACGGGGCCCCACCAGGCTGATCGGGCGCAGGCCCCACTCATCAAAGGAGGGCATGCTCACGGCAAACTCATCCTTGTTCTCGCAACGGTACAGCAAACAGCTCTTCCTGGGCATGTCCTCCGGCAAAGAGGTTCCCGTCAGGACCATAAGCACTGTCTCCCGCGTCTTAAGAGGAAGCCCTTCCTCTTGAAACCTCATGTGGTCCTAACTGCCGAGCAAGGCCCACATCGGGCGGGAATGGCGCTGAAGCGGAGCGACTCGGCGCTTGACGAACTCCTTCACCACCATAGGCGCAGTCACGCCACAGTCCTTCAACCTCCTCATCCTGGCCCAGACAGGAGAAAGGCAGGGGCTCGTGAGCTTCTGATGGCCCCAACCGGTGTTCGGAACAGTAGGCCCCGCCGGGGCATGGAGCAGAGGGCTGAGCACACCGGCGTCGACAAACACCCATCGTGTACGGAACTCGCTTGTGGATTAAGGAAGCTCGAAGTCAATCCCCGCGCCCGCCGTCACGGCCACGGCCTGGAAGGTCATGCACCCCGAGCTCTGACGAGGATCGGCTAGATGCAATGAGAAGAAATGGTGGAGGAGGGCCACCGAGGGAGCGATACCCACCATGGCTTCGCACAAGAAGGCGAAGACGGAAAGTAGGGTCACAGATTGAGGGTCAAGATGCAGCATGTGGATCTGATAATGCTCGAGCACCGCGTTGAAGAAGGCGGAGAAGGGAGGAATCAGGCCAGCCCAGAGGGCCCCTATGAAGATTGGGACTTCAGTGGCCGCCCGGGCCATGCGAGTGCGGGACGCGGGCCAAGCCACCGTCTCTCCCCACTCGTTGAAGCTGGAGGCGAGCATTTGACGCACCTTGTCCATGGCCTCGTCGCTGAGCACCCGGGATCGGCCAAGCGCCGCCTCAATGGCCGGAGGCACGCTTGGCGAAGGCAGGGGTTTCTTCCCCTTATCTACTTGTTTCGGAGCCATAGCAGTGGAGCCGGCAAGAGGCAGGTCAGATCAGAGGGGAGAAGCAGAGTCTCGAGGAAGCAGAGAGGTTAGGGAAGCAAGGTGCAGGTGGCGGAGGAATAACTGTGTAGGCTACGGGGGCCGCATAGCTAGGCGGATTCAAAGGCAGCGTGGGGAAGCGGAGACGCCCACGTCTAATCAACCGCCACGCGTCGATCGAGGCCGCGGGCTTTTGGGGCCCGCGGTGGTCCGTACTTGACCTTTGGCTTCGCCGCGAAGCCAAGCCCGGGCGCACCTTGGGCCCGGGGGCTACTGTCGGCATTCTGGGAACAGGGGTCCCCAGACTTGCGTGCCTGCGGCCCACGGTGTGGCTGTGCTAGCAGGCCTGTACATCCCATCTTCATCAACAAGGCATCCAAGACCCTCGCGAGGGGCCAAGCCTCGCGAGGCGGATGGCGCAAGACCTCCTCAGGAGCGGCCCCTCTAGGCGGGCTCACGAGGAGCGGAGATAACAAGGCGGGGCAAACCTCACGAGGCTCTCGTGACGTGAGCCATGACAATCGAGACCAGGCGGGCGCCAGACGGGCGCCAGTGCGCGCAGTGTCCTTGTTTCCTCTTTGGTGCTAAGGAGGCAAGCGCAGAGTAACGAGGCATCTAGCAAAGGTTTCCATATCAGTGCAACAAGACCAAGACCAGCAGGCCAGCAGGACGGAGGTCACCATGGAGCCCAAGACGGCGTCATCACCAGAGCCTTTAGCAGGTGAAGACCACTTTTGTTAGGATAGCTTGTACTAGCTGTCCCCTTTCAAATTCGCCCGCCGTTGTTGGCTCCCTTCCGCTCAATATTTGGGGAGAGGACTAGGGCCTATATAAGTAGAGCTAGCCACCACAGTAGGGCAGGACGGATCGAGTTCTCGCCCACAAGTCCACAGAGCACAAGAACGTCTCAACCTCAGGAGGCCGTTCTTCCCCTTGTACTGTTCTTCATCAGCCCAAGAGGCAATCCACCACCACACACTGGAGTAGGGTATTACACCACAATGGTGGCCTGAACCAGTATAAATCCCGTGTCCTTCTGTGTTGTGAGTTCGTTGAATTCGTCTGCGAGATCTTAGTGAGCTAGGGCGTTGATCGGTAGGAGGGAAAGAACTTCGCGTGCACCCCAGAGTTCGAACCTTAAGGGTTTTGCGGGAACCCCACATCCGGCAGAGACTTTCTCACCCGTAACGATGCTTAAGTCTGTCCGAATCATGTTAGCAATTGTCGCATTTTATGATTATGAAATTTGGCAAATGGATGTCAAACTGCATTCATGAATGGATTTCTAGAAGAAGAGTTGTATATGATGCAACCAGAAGGTTTTATCGATCCAAAGGGTGCTAACAAAGTGTGCAAGCTCCAGCGATCCATTTATGGACTAGTGCAAGCCTCTCGGAATTGGAATAAACATTTTGATAGTGTGATCAAAGCATATGGTTTTATACAGACTTTTGGAGAATCCTGTATTTACAAGAAAGTGAGTGGGAGCTCTGTAGCATTTCTAATATTATATGTGGATGATATATTGCTGATTGGAAATGATATAGAATTTCCGGATAGCATAAAAGGATACTTGAATAAGAGTTTTTCTATGAAAGCCCTCGGTGAAGCTGCTTACATATTGGGCATCAAGATCTATAGAGATAGATCAAGACGCTTATTTGGACTTTCACAAAGCACATACCTTGATAAGATTTTGAAGAAGTTCAAAATGGATCAGTTAAAGAAAGGGTTCTTGCCTGTATTACAAGGTGTGAAGTTAAGTGAGACTAAATGCCCGACCACTGCAGAAGATAGAGAGAAAATGAAAGTCATTCCCTATGCCTCGGCCATAGGATCTATCATGTATGCAAAGCTGTGTACCAGACCTGATGTGTGCCTTGCTATATGTATAGTAGGGAGGTACCAAAGTAATCCAGGAGTGGATCACTGGACAGCGGTCAAGAACATCCTGAAATACCTAAAAAGGACTAAGGATAAGTTTCTCGTTTATGGAGGTGACAAAGAGCTCGTTGTAAATGGTTACGTCGATGCAAGCTTTGACACTGATCTGGATGACTCTAAGTCTCAAACCGGATATGTATTTATATTGAATGGTGGAGCTGTCAATTGGTGCAGTTCCAAATAGAGCATCCTGGCGGGATCTACGTGTGAAGCAGAGTACATAGCTGCTCCGGAAGCAGCAAATGAAGGAGTCTGGATGAAGGAGTTCATATCCGATCTAGGTGTCATACCTAGTGCATCGGGTCCAATGAAAATCTTTTGTGACAATACTGGTGAAATTGCCTTGGCAAAGGAATCCAGATTTCACAAGAAGAGCAAGCACGTCAAGAGACGCTTCAATTCCATCTGTCATCAAGTGTCAGAAGGGGACATAGAGATTTGCAAGATACATGTGGATCTGAATGTTGCAGACCCGTTGACTAAGCCTCTCTCACGAGCAAAACATGATCCGCACCAAGACTCCATGGGTGTTAGAATCATTACTATGTAATCTAGATTATTGACTCTAGTGCAAGTGGGAGACTGAAGGAAATGTGCCCTAGAGGCAATATTAAAGTTGTTATTTACATTTCCTTATATCATGATAAATGTTTATTATTCATGCTAGAATTGTATTAATCGGAAACTTAGTACATATGTGTGAATACATAGACAACAAGAGTGTCCCTAGTATGCCTCTACTTGACTAGCTTGTTTATCAAAGATGGTTATGTTTCCTAGCCATAGACATATGTGTTGTCATTTGATGAATGGGATCACATCATTAGAGAATGGTGTGATGGACAAGACCCAACCGTTAGCTTAGCACTATGATCATCTAGTTTGTTGCTATTGCTTTCATCATGACTTATACATGTTCCTCTAACTATGAGATTATGCAACTCCCGAATACCGGAGGAACACTTAGTGTGCTATCAAACGTCACAACGTAACTGGGTGATTATAAAGATGCTCTACAGGTGTGTCCGATGGTGTTTGTTGAGTTGGCATAGATCGAGATTAGGATTTGTCACTCCGATTGTCGGAGAGGTATCTCTGGGCCCTCTCGGTAATGCTCATCACTATAAGCCTTGCAATCAATATGACTAATGAGTTAGTTGCGGGATGATGCATTGCGGAATGAGTAAAGGGACTTGCCGGTAACGAGATTGAACTAGGTATGGTGATACCGACGATCGAATCTCAGGCAAGTAACATACCGATGGCAAAGGGAACAACGTATGTTGTTATGCGGTTTGACCGACAAAGATCTTCGTAGAATATGTAGGAACCAATATGAGCATCTAGGTTCTGCTATTGGTTATTGACCAGAGATGTGTCTCGGTCATGTCTACATAGTTCTCGAACCCGTAGGGTCCGCACGCTTAACGTTCGATGACGATTGGTATTATGAGTTTATTTGATTTGATGTACCGAAGGTTGTCCGGAGTCCCGTATGAGATCACGGACATGATGAGGAGTCTTGAAATGGTCGAGACATAAAGATTCATATATTGGAAGGCTACATTCGGACACACTGGTGCGCGTCGGTCCTAAACAAACGGTTTTTTACCCCTTTCCGCGACGGCATTTGGAACCGTCGCCAAGTGAGTGTGGGCGATAGGGGGGGTCCTTCCCACACGACCCAGAAACCGTCGGGGATAGGGAGGCATGATGCATACAGTTGTCCCTATATAACCGTTTCCGATATCTCGAATATCCCAAACGCTTCATCCTTGCTACTCGTTTGTGCTCGCATTGCCATCGCAGTCGGAGTTTTGTGGTTCTGCCTAAAACCAGGCAGATTCTAGGCACTGGAGCTTTCCACGCAGATTCTAGGCAGATTCCCGCCTGGCGCCGATCGTCATGGCTCACGTCACGAGAGCCTCGTGAGGTTTCCTCCGCCTTGATATCTCTGCTCCTCGTGAGCCTGCCTGGCTAGGCCACTCCTGAGGAGGTCTTGCATTGTCCGCCTCGCGAGGCTTGGACCCTCGCGAGGGTCTTGGACGCCTTGTTGATGAAGATGGGCCGTACGGCCTGTTGGCTTAGCCACGCCGTGGACCGCAGGCAGGCAAGTCTGGTGACCCCCGTCCCTAGAACACCGACGGTAGCCCCCAGGCCCAAGGTGCGCTCGGGCTTGGCTTCGCGGCGAAGCCAAGAGTCAAGTACGGAGCACCGCGGGGCCCAAAATCCTGCGGCCTCGGTTGACGCGTGGCGGTTGATTGGACGTGGGCGTCTCCGCTTCCCCATGCTGCCTCGGCAACTGCACGACTTGACAAGTCCCTGCGACATGCAAGGAAAGCCATCATTACTGGATACGCCAGTTGGCCTTCTTCCGTTATAAATGAGGAGGGGGCGGAGCCCCCGTCGCCAATTTCTTCCTCGCTTGCTTGCTTCTTCCTCGTCGCCCCATTGCTTGCAGTGCCACCAATGGCGCCACGAAGGAGGTTCTCTGCCACCGAGAAGGGAAAGGCCCCTCGCGAGGGACCCGGCTCCCCGGCGCCCAAGCACGGACGCGGCCGTCCGCGCAAGCACGCAGCGGGCGGAGGGGATCATCCCAACCATGGCGGTCCAGTTGACGAGGGGAGGCGTGCTATGGTGGAACGGCCTCCCCGTCCGCGCTTCCATTCAGCGGAGGTGTCGCCAGAGTTCGTCGTCTGGTCGGAGAACCCGGCCGGCAACTGGCTGCAGCTTCCGCGCTTCTTCGTCGACGAATTGCCGGCCCCTGGTCCAGGCGGGCTATGGTTGCAGGCGGACGCTTGCTGCAGCAAGGCCTCTTGGGTCGTGGTCGAGACTTCCGCCGTGGGCAACATAGCCCTGGCCCGCGGCTGGCAGATGTTCGCCCGCGCGCGCGGCCTGGGCAGGCGGTGCACCCTCCACTTCAAGTACGACGGTGGGTCGACCCTCTATGTGAGGGTGTTTGGGGAAGATGGTCGCCGCGCCGGGTGCTGCCCCGAGACGAACGACGGTGAGGAGGTGCTCGGCCTTGGTGACGGTCGCGACGAGGATGAGGGTGAGCCTGCCCTCGGCGGCGACCGTGTCTCTTCCAGCTACGGCCGTTCTTCCTCCGGCGACAGCTCCAGCAGTGGTGGCTACGACCAGCCGCCGCGCCACCGCGCCCGTCTCGAAGGCGGCAGCGGGTCATCTCGTCGCCGCGCCTCTGTGAAGCGCGAGGAAGGGTCTGGCTAGGCTCGAGGCGTCGCTAGGGGCCTGCCTTCGCGGATCGCTGCAACGCCACTTTGGTTTGCTCTTTTTTTCTGCATCAAAAATGAAACCAGTATGGGCCCAGAGGGGCGTGTATCGAACTGTGGTTCCTTGGTTATTGCACTATGCGTGTTATTCCCATGCCGTGTTGTTATTTTACGGCAAGATAACCTAACCTGGTGCATGCAGGACGCCCTCTTCCTTATGAGGCATTTGTTTCCTCGTGTCCATCTTAACCCGGTGGTCCGTGTTTGCTCAGAGACTGCAAAAATTCGTTAGGAGGTGCGCTAGAGGATTTGCCATTCACCCAAGCCTCGACCTGGCGCTTTGCATCGCGGTACCCGAGGGGCATGGATTAGGAGAGATGCGCCAGCTTTCTGGCTCGAATGAGGGTGACACGCGAGAAGGCAGAGAGGAGAAAAATGCTCGCGAGGGCACCTGCCTAGCCCCCTCGTGAGGTATGCGAGAGAGAGAACACGAGCAAACCAGAGCCGGAAAATGCGGTAAGAGGCGAGGGGAATCAATTAGCGAGGAACACCAAAAGCAAACTTCGATTAAGGAAAAGCGAGCCAACTATGGAAAGCAAATGAAAAGCCACGTCCGGCACCTAATCTAGTCTTCAAGTCTTCTCACCAGCACGGAGCTAAGTGCTGCCACTAGGCGTGGGCGGGAGCCCTAGGGCCTGAGGCCGGCGCTCCTGAGACTCCGGGGCGTGTACAGCCCCAACTCATTATTACGTGAGAGTGTCACGGGCGGCGATTCTTCACAGGCACCGGGCCTTCTTCACAGGCTCTGGGCCTTGCTTCATGGGTAGAACTTCCGGAGGTGCTGGATGTTCCAGGCGTTATGGATAGGTACCCCGTCTTGTGTCTCCAGGCGCACGGCGCCAGGCCTGGAGATGTGGACGACCTTGAATGGGCCTTCCCACATTTGTCAAAGCTTATGCAGCCCTTCCCTGGAGAGGACCCGCCTCAGGATGAGGTCACCCACCTCGAGCGTCCTGGAGCAGACGTTGCGGCAGTGGTATCGCCGCAGCGCTTGTTGGTACCTTGCCGCCCTTAATGCAGCTTCACGACGGCGTTCCTCCCCCAGCACAAGATCCATCCCCCGCGTGGCGTCCTGCTGCATTTCGTCGAACGCCAGGACCCGTGCGGAGCGATGCTTTACCTCGTGAGGAAGGACTGCTTCAGCTCCGTAGACGAGGAAGAATGGAGTCTCGCCCGTCGGCTTGGTGGCGATGGTGCGGATGGACCACAGCACGGACTGGAGCTCATCGTGCCAGCCCCTGCCGCAGGCCTCCATCTTCTTCTTGAAGGTCCTGGTCTTGAGGCCCCTCAGGACCTCCGCGTTGGCGCGTTCGTGTAACGCCCCGAGACCGACGCTCCAGACGGCTTCCATATTTTTTCGTTATCGTTGTGTGTATTTATTTGTGTGTTGCATTCATCATCGCATTGCATCCGCATGTTTTCATAAAACTTGTAGTTGCTCGTAGTTGCCGCGTTCCCCTTGCCTTCGTTGACCGTTCAAGACCAATCGGGTTTTCGCTTCCCTCTTGACCGTGACCACCTAACCTACTTTTCTCGGCCATTCGATTACGATCGAAGGGCCAGATTAGTCCCTAGCCAAAAACCTAGTTTCTATATATAGTGGACAACCCTAGATCCTAGGGAGCTTGTCCCATCAGCCCCGTCCCGCCGCCAGCCGCGAGATCCACCTCGTTTTCCCCATCCACCCAAATGGTAGCCTCCACCTCTCCTCCCGATTCACCTCCATCGATCCCAACACCACCAGGCCGCTGCCTTGTCGTCCCTCCCCTTCCCCTGCCCTGCCTCTGCTCGCTCACTCCCGCGCGAACGGAAGCGGAGCGGCCGAAGCCACCAGGATCCCGCCGCCGGAGCCGCCCAGCCAGGTCCTTGTCCGTTCCCTTTCTCCTTCCTTTCCCTCTCTGGTTTCCTCTCCCTCTGCTCATCCCTCTGCTCATTTCCTTTGGACAAGGGACCTCCTTGGACGAACGCCAAGGCCGCCAAGAGGATCCCGACGCCGCCGGCTTGCCTCTGCTCCACCTCCCCCGTTTTCGGTCGCCATCTCCGGCGAGTGCAGACGCCGGTGAAGTCCCGCAGGTCGCCGTCTCCCTCCTCCCATCTTCCTTTTCCTCCCGCGTTCTCCCATTGCATGTCTTATCTCTGTCTCTCTCTCGTGGTCAGGAGAACCCCGTCGCCAGAACGCACGGGAGCCACCTCCTGCCGTCGCCCCTTCGCCCGTCCTCGCCGGATTGAGCAGCCGTCGCGCCCTTACCAAGCCCACCTCCTGTCGCCAAGCGCCGCCGCTGCCGGACGCCCCCGCTGCGTCGACCTGCTGTCAGCGCCGACGCTTCCTCTGCTTCGCTCGATTGGATTTAGCCGCTCGCCCCGTTGACCGCGCGAGCCTCGTCAGCACCTATCTGCCTCGCTGGCCAAGGCCCAGCCTGCTCCAGCTCCTCAACCGGCCTGCTACCTCCTCCACCGACCGGGCCAAGAGCCCATGGTGAGCCTCCAGCACCCCAGCTCCTGTTGGCCAAGCCAGATTCGGCCCAGAAGACATTTTTAACAGCGTCTGCGAATTTGTGTATTATCCAGAGACTGCCAGTATTACAGAAAAGTCCCTCTAGATCATGCATTTAATAACTCATCAATGGTGCATCTGATTAAAATGATTTAAATATGAAAAGTGCTTAGAATTTTGTCTAGTATCCTAATATGCCACTTTCATCCATGTTAAAAAATGTTTAAATGTGCTGTTTGATTTAATTTGCTTAAATGCCATGTTAAAATGATTTAATTCATAACTAATTAACCGTAACTCGGATTTTAAATAAACTATATATGTAACTTGCTTGGAAAAATGTCTAGTTTAACATGGTGGCATTACTTTGCATGTTTAACAACTCTAAAATAAGGTTTAGGGCAGAACAGTAGCAAATTCGAAATATGCATATGAGGATTTTCTGGAATTGTTGTTTCTTATTTCCGGCCTCATTTAAACTTGTCTAAATAGTTAGTTTAATTATGCTTCACCTCTGGCCTTGTTTAACAACATTTAATTTTGTTGGGTACATAAACGTGAGTGAACTAAATGTTTGAAATGTGGTGTTTCGTCAATATGCAACTCGTTGCATATTGTGCTCCACTTAACTTGTAGTATTGTTTGTGCACTTTGCCATGCCATGCCTCTTTAAACCGGACATGCATCATACTTGATTATGCATCATGTCATGCTTATGCTTGTTGGTTTACCTTGTTGTTTGCTTCTTTTCCGGGAGCACTCCTTCTCGATAGTTCCGGTTACGTTGAGATTGTGAGGATCCGTTCGACTACGTTTGTTCGTCTACTTCATGGACTCGTTCTTCTTCCTAGCGGGATCTGAGGCAAGATGACCATACCCTCGAAATCACTTCTATCTTTGCTTGCTAGTTGTTCGCTCTATTGCTATGCCGCGCTACCTACCACTTGCTATATCATGCCTCCCATATTGCCATGTCAAGCCTCTAACCATCCTTTCCTAGCAAACCGTTGTTTGGCTAAGTTACCGCTTTTGCTCAGCCCTTCTTATAGCGTTGCTAGTGGCAGGTGAAGTTGAAGTTGGTTCCATGTTGGAACATGGATATTTTGGCATATCACAATATCTCTTATTTAATTAATGCATCTATATATTTGGTAAAGGGTGGAAGGCTCGGCCTTATGCCTGGTGTTTTGTTCCACTCTTGCGGCCCTAGTTTCCGTCATATCGGTATTATGTTCCCGGATTTTGCGTCCCTAACGCGGTTGGGTGTTATGGGAACCCCTTGACAGTTCGCTTTGAATAAAACTCCTCCAGCAAGGCCCAACCTTGGTTTTACATTTGCCTAACAACCTATTACCCCTTCCCTTGGGTCGGCCAACCCGAGGGTCATCTTTATTTAGCCCCCCTGGGCCAGTGCTTCTCTAAGTGTTGGTCCGAACCGAGCAGCCTGCGGGGCCACCTCGGGGAAACTCGAGGCTTGGTTTTACTCGTAGCTTGACTTATCCGGTGTGCCCTGAGAACGAGATATGTGCAGCTCCTATCAGGATTTGTCGGCACATTCGGGCGGCTTTGCTGGACTTGTTTTACCATTGTCGAAATGTCTTGTAAACCGGGATTCCTAGACTGATCGGGTCTTCCCGGGAGAAGATCGTGAGAGCTTATCATGGGCTAAGTTGGGACACCCCTGCAGGGTATTATCTTTCGAAAGCCGTGCCCGCGGTTATGTGGCAGATGAGAATTTGTTAATGTCCGGTTGTAGAGAACTTGACACTTGACTTAATTAAAATACATCAACCGCGTGTGTAGCCGTGATGGTCTCTTTTCGGCGGAGTCCGGGAAGTGAACACGGTTCTTGTGTTATGGTTGTGCGTAAGTAGTTTCAGGATCACTTATTGATCATTTCTAGCTTCTCGACCGTGCGTTGCTTCTCTTCTCGCTCTCATTTGCGTATGTTAGCCACCATATATGCTTAGTGCTTGCTGCAGCTCCACCTCATTACCCATTTCCCTTCCTATAAGCTTAAATAGTCTTGATCTCGCGGGTGTGAGATTGCTGAGTCCTCGTGACTCACAGATTCTACCAAACAGTTGCAGGTGCCGACGATACCAGTGCAGGTGACATAACCGAGCTCAAGTGTGAGTTCGACGAGGAACTTGGTCGTTACTATGTTTCGTTTCCTGATGATCAGTAGTGGAGCCCAGTTGGGACGATCGGGGATCTAGCAGCTGGGTTATCTTCTTTTCTTTTGGCTTTGACCGTAGTCGGTCTATGTGTGTACTCTGATTGATGTATGATTTATTTAAGTATTGTGTGAAGTGGCGATTGTAAGCCAACTCTCTTTATCCCATTCTTGTTCACTACATGGGATTGTGTGAAGATGACCCTTCTTGCGACAAAACCTACAATGCGGTTATGCCTCTAAGTCGTGCCTCGACATGTAGGAGATATAGCCGCATCTGGGCGTTACAAGTTGCTAATCAGAGCCATCCCCGACTTAGGAGCCCCCTGCTTGATCGAATCGCTGATGTTGTTGAGTCTAGAACAATTTTTTTTTGAGTCTTAGGATTGTATATATCGGAGAGTAGGATTCTTTTTACTCCTCAGTCCCTTCGTCGCTCTGGTGAGGCCCCCTGATGTAGAAGTTTTGACTCTCCTCTCCTCAAATTTCACTAATTTTTTTAGGATCACGCGGGTATCTTGGAATTGTTCTGATGGTTTTGTGACGAGAACATTGTTCTTGGTGCCTCCTGACATTTAGGGGTTGTGGCAGTGTCCCGGGGAGTTGAGCTCCGAGGTGTTGTCGTCACAATTTTATCGTTGCAGTTCTGGAATACCTGAGTTTCGCCGATATCGAAAATCTCTTTTATGTAGTTGTTGGTGAGATCACCTCGACGCCTCCCAGTACTGGGGCGGGAGTTCGGGAGTATTGCCATGACTCGTATAACGGATGCTATTCGAAGGTTGAGGTAAACGATTTCCGAAGTTTTCTTGCTTATGTGTTGACGGATGGATACAGCTAGATCTAGGGATTGTTAGTTTGGGTGAGATATATTGTGTCCACTGTATCCCCAACACCAGATTGCATAACCAGAAAGTTTCGGGAGTTTATAAGTGGGAATTAAAGTAGCTCCTAGGATATCTTTCTGACAGATGCATGATATGAGATTGGGGTTCGACGTCTAGTGGTCCGCCTATCCACGGTTGGTTTTACAGAGGTCTCGTAGTGTCCTAAAGAGTCCTTGGCTATGCTGACTCGGGGACACTTCGTATGTCATGTGCACTGCCTTGTACATGATGGTGTTGTACGATCGAGCCCGTGTGGGCCCCACCACGAAAACTTCGGACGAAATCTCTATCATATGTTTGTTCCGGCTTATTCTGCAAGCCAAATCCTTTGTTTTTGTTTTGTTTTGTGGTATTCGAGTTGCTTCAATGCCAAGTGTTGATTCCATACCTTATTCTAAGCGGTGTTCTCATATTTCTATGTGGATGCTAATCCTTCTTGTTCATCAAGGTTGTCTTTTCAATCCTTTCCAACCGGTGTGTTTCTCTCCAAGTAAATCCGATCATTCCAACATTCGCAAGATCAATTCTAAGCTTTTTCTCAACGGTGTTCGTTTCATCCGACCCAAGTTGCCTTTGTTTTCCCACCCTCCCACCCTTTTCTTCAAGGACTCAGATTTCTTAATCAAGTATCCTTTTTATTGATGTGAAGTTTCTCCATTCTTTTTCATCAATGATCTTATCTGGTGATTCTCAGGAAGATGCTCAGGAAGCTTCAAGTTTATCATTCTTCATTCTCGTATTCTTTTTCGGTGGATTCAATTGAAGCTTTCAGTGTTGATTATAGCCCTTTCCTCCTTTCAAATGCTTTCTCATGCCGGTATATCTCTTAATCATTCCCCGCTTTCTATTCAATTGTTCCGGAGTGCTGAAGATATCTCTGAAGATTCGTGTTTCCACTCCGCATCAATTCTAACTATTTCGAGGTTGTTACCTCATTCAAGCCATTTAATTCAACCGGTGCAATCTCCTTTTCAAGTAATCATTTCAACGGTGTTTCTTTTGGGTGGGCCCTAACCCAGAGGTCTTTTTCCAGGATCTTACCTGACTCTTCTAATTTTTCTGGAGTTATTCTCAAATTCATTTCAAAGTTTGACGTAAGAATGAATTATCATCAGTCAAATGTCTTTCTCCAAGATCTTTCAAATTCTTTTCGTCGTTGGTTCAACCTTTCCAATTTTCATTCCGGAGTGCCTCAACAATTCATGGTGGTGTTTCTCATCGTCATTCTCAGCATTTGAAGACCGAAGAATAATTTCTCCTAAATCTTGGTCCGTTCTCTTGAAGATTCATGGTTCTAGCTTCATGCCATCCTCTCATAATTGTTTTCGATTGCGAGAATTCTTTTCACCCATTCGAAGCATTTCAGGAGTCTTTTCAGTTTGATTCTCTGGAACTCATCATCTCGGAATTACTCATTCCAGCTTTCAGCTCTCGTTCTCCAAATCATACCGGTGCATCATTCAAGTATTAGCTAATCAGCTCGGGATCTCTGCGTTCACTTGTATCTAAATTCTCTCAAGTATCTTCGTTCATTTTCTAATTCTTCCCGGTGTTTCTTTATGTTTTCTTCGTTCATTTTCAATTCTTACGGTGGTTCATTCAAAAATTCTCTTCCGTTGTTATCGTATCAATTCATTCGTTCTTTTCCAAATTCTCTTCCGTTGTTACCGGTGGTTCGTTGAAGTCCTTCTCAAGTTTGCGCCATATATATCTTAATCCTTTCTACGAGAATAAGTAGTATGCCAAATCCATTGCTTGTCATCAATTTAATTGGTGAAGGATGAGCATAATGTAATTCTTGTTCTTGTTTCATCGAGTAAATTCAATTCCTTATTCCGGAGGTTCATCAAAATTCTTGTTTTCATTTGTTCATCTTTCTTTCTGGAGTTCCAAGTTTTATCGATTATATCATCCCGAAGCTCCATCTAAATCATTGCAAGGCTTCACCTAGTGTTGTCAACTTCTCTTACTTTTTATCATCCTTTTATTACCGGAGTTCTTCATGGAGGCCCTACATGGTGGTTCATCAAGGATTTAATTCATTCTCAAAGTGTTCTTCAAGATTCTTATTGGAGGAGTTCAAGCACTCTTCATCTTGCATTCCAAAGTGCAATTCTCCTACCTTATCTTTTGAGATGGTGTTATGTCATTCTTGATAATTTCCCTTCGCGTTTCATGATTCACAAGTTTTCAAGAGTGACATATTTAAATCCATCATTTTCTGTTCGTTCAAGAGATCTTTTCAACCAATCAATCTTTTTGTTGGAGTTATATTGGGTTATATTTCATCTACAGCCTTCCCTAAGGAATGTAGCTATTTGTGGTGCTTATCAATGATCCAATTTTCTCCTTCTCATCTCGGTGAAGAAGTTTTTCATCTCTTTGGTGCTCTCAATCAAATCAATGGTTTCCGTTAGTGCCCGGCTGTCACCTCGTGGTCTTGAGATGTTTTTCCATAAGTCCACTACAAGCTTAATCGTTTCATTTTTGGTTTTCCATCAACTCCATTATAACCTTCTTGGACGGGTGCTTTCCAAGCTTAGTTGTGGCAGAAGTTGGCATTTTCTTCTCATTCTGTTATTCCAATGATCTATCTTCTATTCTTTTTTCCGGAGGCATTGTGATGTTGCTCTCTTCACTCATTTTCTCGAATTGAGGGTCGTGTTCTTTTCATGCTTATCCATTTAACCGGAGTGTCGTGTCCTCTTTTCAAGTTCTTCCTGTTTTGCCAAGTTTTGCTTCTCTTTTCTACTGGAGTGCTGCCTGCATTCTTTCGTTCTCATTCCTTGTTTATCTCATTTCAACCAGAGTGGTTCCAATTCCTTCTTGTCCATTGTACTCGTCATTCATAGCTTTGCAACCTCCGAGGTTCACATGGTGTTCCTTGTTTCTATTTTCTACTGCAGTGCTCTCAATTGTGTTCAACTCCGTTGAGTTCTTTTTTTCAACTTTTCAACCTCTCAAGGATCTTTGGTTTCACTCATTTGTCGAAGAAGCAACTTACTTTTACCTCTTCTCTTCCTCTTCCGTTTCTCTCCGGTGCCATCCTAGATCTCGGGACGAGATCCTCTTGTAGTGGTGGAGTGTTGTAACGCCCCGAGACCAACGCTCCAGACGGCTTCCATATTTTTTTCGTTATCGTTGTGTGTATTTATTTGTGTGTTGCATTCACCATCGCATTGCATCCGCATGTTTTCATAAAACTTGTAGTTGCTCGTAGTTGCCGCGTTCCCCTTGCCTTCGTTGACCGTTCCAGACCAATCGGGTTTTCGCTTCCCTCTTGACCGTGACCACCTAACCTACTTTTCTCGGCCATTCGATTACGATCGAAGGGCCAGATTAGTCCCTAGCCAAAAACCAAGTTGCTATATATAGTGGACAACCCTAGATCCTAGGGAGCTTGTCCCATCAGTCCCGTCCCGCCGCCAGCTGTGAGATCCACCTTGATTTCCCCATCCACCCAAATGGTAGCCTCCACCTCTCCTGCCGATTCACCTCCATCGATCCCAACACCACCAGGCCGCTGCCTTGTCGTCCCTCCCCTTCATCTGCCCTGCCTCTGCTCGCTCGCTCCCGCGCGAACGGAAGCGGAGCAGCCGAAGCCACCAGGATCCCGTCGCCGGAGCCGCCCAGCCAGGTCCTTGTCCGTTCCCTTTCTCCTTCCTTTCCCTCTCTGGTTTCCTCTCCCTCTGCTCATCCCTCTGCTCGTTTCCTTTGGACAAGGGACCTCCTTGGACGAACGCCAAGGCCGCCAAGAGGATCCCGACGCCGCCGGCTTGCCTCTGCTCCACCTCCCCCGTTTTTGATCGCATCTCCGGCGAGTGCAGACACCGGTGAAGTCCCGCAGGTCGCCGTCTCCCTCCTCCCATCTTTCTTTTCCTCCCGCGTTCTCCCGTTGCATGTCTTATCTTTGTCTCTTTCTCGTGGTCAGGAGAACCCCGTCGCCAGAATGCACGGGAGCCACCTCCTGTCATCGCCTGGATCTGGCGCCCCTTCGCCCATCCTCGCCGGATTGAGCAGCCGCCGTGCCCCTGCCAAGCCCACCCCGTGTCGCCAAGCGCCGCCGCTGCCGGACGCCCCCGCGGGTCGACCTGCTGTCAGCGCCGACGCTTCCTCTGCTTCGCTCGACTGGATGCAGCCGCTCGCCCCGTTGACCGCGCGAGCCTCGTCAGCGCCTCTCTGCCTCGCTGGCCAAGGCCTAGCCTGCTCCAGCTCCTCAATCGGCCTGCTACCTCCTCCACCGACCGGGCAAAGAGCCCATGGTGAGCCTCCAGCAACCCTGCTCCTGTTGGCCAAGCCAGATTCAGCACAGAAGACATTTTTTCCAGCATCTGCGAATTTGTGTATTATCCAGAGACTGCCAGTTTTACAGAAAAGTCCCTCTAGATCATGCATTTAATAAATCACCAATGGTGCATCGGATTAAAATGATTTAAATATGAAAAGTGCTTATAATTTTGTCTAGTTTCCTAATATGCCACTTTCATCCATGTATAAAGTGTTTAAATGTGTTGTTCGATTTAATTTGCTTAAATGCCATGTTAAAATGATTTAATTCATAACTAATTAACCGTAACTCGGATTTTAAATAAACTATATATGTAATTTGCTTGGAAAAATGTCTAGTTTAACATGGTGGCATTACTTTGCATGTTTAACAACTCTAAAATAAGGTTTTGGGTGGAACAGTAGCAAATTCGAAATATGCATATGAGGATTTTCCAGAATTGTTGTTTCTTATTTCCGGCCTCATTTAAACTTGTCTAAATAGTTAGTTTAATTATGCTTCACCTCTGGCCTTGTTTAACAACATTTAATTTTGTTGGGTACATAAACGTGAGTGAACTAAATGTTTGAAATGTGGTGTTTCGTCAATATGCAACTCGTTGCATATTGCGCTCCACTTAACTTGTAGTATTGTTTGTGCACTTTTCCATGCCATGCCTCTTTAAACCGGACATGCATCATACTTGATTGTGCATCATGTCATGCTTATGCTTGTTGGTTTACCTTGTTGTTTGCTTCTTTTCCGGGTGCACTCCTTCTCGATAGTTCCGGTTACGTTGAGATTGTGAGGATCCGTTCGACTACGTTTGTTCGTCTACTTCATGGACTCGTCCTTCTTCCTAGCGGGAGCTTAGGCAAGATGACCATACCCTCGAAATCACTTCTATCTTTGCTTGCTAGTTGTTCGCTCTATTGCTATGCCGCGCTACCTACCACTTGCTATATCATGCCTCCCATATTGCCATGTCAAGCCTCTAACCATCCTTTCCTAGCAAACCGTTGTTTGGCTAAGTTACCGCTTTTGCTTAGCCCTTCTTATAGCATTGCTAGTTGCAGGTGAAGTTGAAGTTGGTTCCCTGTTGGAACATGGATATTTTGGCATATCACAATATCTCTTATTTAATTAATGCATCTATATATTTGGTAAAGGGTGGAAGGCTCGGCCTTATGCCTGGTGTTTTGTTCCACTCTTGCCGCCCTAGTTTTTGTCATATCGGTATTATGTTCCCGGATTTTGCGTCGCTAACGCGGTTGGGTGTTATGGGAACCCCTTGACAATTCGCTTTGAATAAAACTCCTCCAGCAAGGCCCAACCTTGGTTTTACATTTGCCTAAAACATATTACCCCTTCCCTTGGGTTGGCCAACCCGAGGGTCATCTTTATTTAGCCCCCCCCGGGCCAGTGCTTCTCTAAGTGTTGGTCCGAATCGAGGAGCCTGCGGGGCCACCTCGGGGAAACTCGAGGCCTAGTTGTACTCGTAGCTTGCTTATCCGGTGTGCCCTCAGAACGAGATGTGTGCAGCTCCTATCGGGATTTGTCGGCACATTCGGGCGGCTTTGCTGGACTTGTTTTACCATTGTCGAAATGTCTTGTAAACTGGGATTCCGAGACTGATCGGGTCTTCCCGGGAGAAGGAATATCCTTCGTTGATCGTGAGAGCTTATCATGGGCTAAGTTGGGACACCCCTGCAGGGTATTATCTTTTGAAAGCCGTGCCCGCGGTTATGTGGCAGATGGGAATTTGTTAATGTCCGGTTGTAGAGAACTTGTCACTTGACTTAATTAAAATACATCAACCGCGTGTGTAGCCATGATGGTCTCTTTTCGGCGGAGTCCGGGAAGTGAAGACAGTTCTTGTGTTATGGTTGTGCGTAAGTAGTTTCAGGATCACTTCTTGATCATTTCTAGCTTCTCGACCGTGCGTTGCTTCTCTTCTCGCTCTCATTTTCGTATGTTAGCCACCATATATGCTTAGTGCTTGCTGCAGCTCCACCTCATTACCCATTTTCCTTCCTATAAGCTTAAATAGTCTTGATCTCGCGGGTGTGAGATTGCTGAGTCCTCGTGACTCACAGATTCTACCAAACAGTTGCAGGTGCCGACGATACCAGTGCAGGTGACGCAACCAGGCTCAAGTGGGAGTTCGACGAGGAACTTGGTCGTTACTATGTTTCGTTTCCTGATGATCAGTAGTGGAGCCCAGTTGGGACGATCGGGGATCTAGCAGCTGGGTTATCTTCTTTTCTTTTGGCTTTGACCGTAGTCGGTCTATGTGTGTACTCTGATTGATGTATGATTTATTTAAGTATTGTGTGAAGTGGCGATCGTAAGCCAACTCTCTTTATCCCATTCTTGTCACTACATGGGATTGTGTGAAGATGACCCTTCTTGCGACAAAACCTACAATGCGGTTATGCCTCTAAGTCGTGCCTCGACACGTGGGAGATATAGCCGCATCGTGGGCGTTACAGTTCGGCCTGGCCATTGCTCCTGGGGTGCGCTACCGAGGCGTAGCAGATCTGCATTCCAAGGTTAGCACAGTAGGTTTTAAAAAGGTTACTAGTAAACTGCGAGCCGTTATCTGTAATGATGTGGTTGGGGACCCCGAAGCGGCTCACGAGGCCCTTGATGAACTTGACAGCAGAGCCGGCTGGGATGGTACGGACAGCTTCCACTTCTGCCCACTTGGTGAACTTGTTGATGGCAACATAGAGATAGCGATAGCCCTCTGGCGCCCGAGGGAATGGGCCTAAGATGTCCAGCCCCCAGACCGTGAATGTCCATGTGAGCGGGATGGTTTGGAGGCCCTGAGCAGGCTGATGGATTTGCTTGGCGTGGAATTGGCAAGCTTCGCAGGACTTCACCAGCTCGGCTGCATCGTTGAGTGTTGTAGGCCAGTAGAATCCACTGCGGAACACCTTGCCGACGAGGGTCTGCGACGACGAGTGGAGCCCACAGTCCCCGCCGTGTATGTCAATCAGCAACTCCCTTCCTTGATCACTGGAGATGCAGCGCAGCGTGACATCGTTTGGCAGTTTCCTGTATAACTCGCCGTCTTGGATACAGTATGTCGTGGCTTGCGAGGCCACGCGCTCCGCGTCCTCTTCCTTCTCCGGCAGCATCCCGTGCGTCAGGTACTCCTTGAATTCCTTGGTCCAGCATTCCTCCTGGGGCTCGAGCGCCAAGAGCAGCCGAGCTCCTGAGGTCGGGCCACAGGCCGGGGCTCCCATGGCCGGAGGCTGTGGGAGCTCCTCCTGAGGCCGAGTCGTGCTTGAAAGAGGTGGTGTAGCTGATGGCTTGAAGGGCCGCTCCTCAAAGACACCGGGCTCTTGCGGTTGCCGCTTGGATGCTCTCCTGGCGATGTCGTCGGTTTCCTTGTTGGTGCCCCGGGGCACGTGCTGCAGCTCAAGGCCCGAGAACTGTTTTTCAATCTTGCGCACCTCCGCGAGGTAGGCCTCCATATGCTCATCCTTGGCTCGTACACCTTGTTGGAGAAGTTGACGAGGAGTTGCATGTCTCCTTTGACGGTAAGGCGCTTCACCCCTAGAGCTGCCGCAGCCTTCAGGCCAGCTATGAGGCCTTCGTATTCTGCGATATTGTTGGAGTCCTTCTCGCCGTGCTGAAAGCAGAGTTGCATGGCGTAGTAGAGCTTGTCCTGAGTGGGCGAGATGAGCACTGCTCCAGCCCCCGCGCCCTGGTGCGCGAAGGCGCCATCGAAATACATGACCCAGCCGTCCGGAGCCTCGCTCCCTGGGGAGGTGGACCGGTCTTCTCCTTCCACAAGCGTCGTGGCATCCGTCCATTCCGCCACAAAGTCAGTGAGCGCAGCCCCCTTGATGACCCTGGTAGTGCTGAACTCCAACTGGAAGGCTTGCAACTCGATGTTCCACTCAGCGACCCTTCCGGCTGAGTTAGGACTCCTGAGCACCCTCTCCAATGGGTAGGCTGAGACAACCTTGATGGGGTGGCCCTAGAAGTAGTGTCGCAGCTTACGTGATGCCACCAAGAGTGCGAGCAGGAGTTTCTGGGGCATGGGGTAGCATGCCCTCGCGTCCCGCAGTACGGTGCTGACGAAGTACACCGGGTGTTCAACGAGGGCCGGCACACTGTCGATGCTCGTGTCCTACGGAGATGGGGACATATCCTGAGGTGGAGGGGTTCCTGAGACCTGACTGTCCTCAGGAGCCTCCGCGATGTTGTCCTGCCTAGCTTGGTCTTCCCCCGCTGGTGCCTTTGCTGCGCCTTCCTGACCTCGCGCCACTTCAGCTCCAGCTTGGTGCGGCGCGCCCTTGGCTTGGCGCCCCTCCCTAACCGCCACCAGCGCCGCGCTGACGGAGTACGGGGTGGCGGCAAGGTAGAGTACCAGAGGCTCGAGAGGCCGTGGTGCTAGCATCACCCGGGGCTGGTAAGGTATTTCTTGAGGTCTTGGAAGGCCTAATCGGCCTCCGGGGTCCACTCGAACGGGCCCTTCTTCTTCATGAGCTTGAAGAAGGGTAAGGCGCGCTCTCCCAGTTTGGAGATGAAACGCCCTAATGCGGTCACTCTCCCTGCTAGCTTTTGCATCTCTTTGAGGGTCTGCGGCGGGCTCATGTCCTCGATGGCCTTGATCTTCTCCGGGTTCGCCTCGATCCCTCTGTGGGACACGAGGAATCCCAGCAGCTTGCCGGAGGGGACGCCGAACACGCACTTCTCCGGGTTAAGCCTCAAGTTCACCTGGCGCAGGCTCTCGAAGGTTTCCTCTAAGTCTTGAATCAATGTCCTCACCTCGCGAGACTTTACCACTATGTCGTCGACGTAGGCCTCCGTGTTTCTCCCGAGCTGTCGCCCTAGGGCGATGTGCATCAACCGCTGGAAGGTCACGCCCGCGTTGCGTAGCGCGAAGGGCATGCAGGTGTAGCAGTACACCCCACATGGTGTCAGGAAAGCTGTCTTCTCTACAGCTTCCACCGCCATCTTGATCTGATGATACCTTGAGAACGCATCCAGGAAGCACACCAAGTTGCACTCGGCGGTGGAGTCGACAATCTGGTCGATGCGCGGGAGCGGGAACGGATCTTGGGGGCAGGCTTTGTTAAGGTTAGTGAAGTCGACGCACATCCGCTCCTTCCCGCCTTTCTTTGGCACTACGACGGGGTTTGCCAGCCATTCGGGATATCGAACTTCTCGGATGGTGTCTGCCGCCTCCAGCTTGCGTGTTTCTTGGACGATGAAGGCCTGCTTCTCAGTGGGCTGCCGTCTAGCTCGCTGCTTCACGGGGCGTATGTTGGGGCATACCCTTAGATGATGCTGGATCACCTCTCTCGGGACCCCTACCAGCTGATTGGGCTCCCACGCGAATATTTCCTTGTTCATGCGCAAGAACTTCACCAAGGCTTCTTCTTGTCCCGGGTCAAGACCGGCTCCTATGGTGAAGGTGGCTCCTGAAGACCCATCCTCGTCGACCGGCACCTACTTGGTTTCCGCCTTGTCTTGGGTGAACAGCTGCTTCTTCTTGGTAGCCGCGGCCTCCTTGGCATCGGGGGTACCGGCGTTGGCGTGTTGTGCTGCCGCCGCGGTCTTGTAGGCGAGCCTGAGTGCCGTCACGGCCTCCTTAGTGTCCCCCTTGATGGTGAGGACGCCCTTGCTCCCTGGCATCTTCATGAGGTTGTATGCCGGGTGAGTCGCCGCCATGAACTGAGCAAGAGCTGGGTACCCGAGGATGGCGTTGTATGGGAGACCGATGCGGGCGATGTCGAATTCCACTAGCTCGGTGCGGTAGTCGTTGCGTGTGCCGAAGGTGACAGGGAGGCGGACCTGCCCCAGGGAGTGCGCAGCTCCTCCACCCACTCCTGAAAAGGGCTTGCTGAGGTTGAGCTGCTCGAGCGGCACGTGAAGAAGGCTGAAGGCTTCTACGGAGAGCAAGTTGAGGCCAGCACCGCCGTCGATGAGGGTCTTGGTGACAGCCACGTTGCAGATGGTGGGCGTGCAGAGCATTGGGAGCATGCCAGAGCCGGCGGTGGACTCGGGGTGGTCTTCTGAGCCGAAGGTGAGGTCGGCCTCTGGGACAGCCCAACCTGGCGGAGCCCCCGGACACTTGGAGGCGGCCCCGATCTGGCGGATCTGAAGGCGGTGCTTGAGAGCCGCCCAGCAGGGCCGCGACCGCGTGGTGCGCTGGCATCGCGTAGCGAGCGGTGAAGAGGTCACGGAGTTCCCCCCAGGAGGCCACCGTGGATCCCGGGAGGTTGAGCAGCCAGGCGCGCGGCTCGCCGGCAAGGGCCATGGGGAACCAGTTGGCCATGATCTTGTCGTTGCCTCCGGCTTCGAGGACCGCCTCCTCGTACGCCAGCAGGAACGGCGGCGGGTCTGCCGCGCCGTCGTAACGCGGCGGCATCTCTGACTTGAACTTGGTTGGCCACCGCACTCGCCGTAGGGCGGGGGCCAGGGCTCGGTACCCAGACGCCCCGCTACCGATGTCGGACGCAGAGATGGATGGCGGGGCACCCGCCATGGGAGCAAAGTGCGGCAGCACGGGGCGCAGGTTGGTGGAGAGGAGCTCCGACGCACCCCTACCTGGCGCGCCAAATGTCGGATGTGGGGTTCCGGCAAACCCTTAAGGTTCGAACACTTGGGTGCGCGAGAAGTCTCTCCCTCCTACCGATCTACGCCCTAACTCGCTAAGACCTCGCGAACGAGCTCGACGAACTCGCAACACAAAGAGACACGAGATTTATACTGGTTCGGGCTACCGTTGTGGTGTAATACCCTACTCCAGTGTGGTGGTGGTGGATTGCCTCTCGGGCTGATGATGTACAGTACAAGGGGAAGAACAGCCTCCTGATGTTGAGGTGTTCTTGTGCTTGGTGACTTAGCAGGTGAGAGCGGGGTGAACTGCTCGATGCCCCTACTGTGCTGGCTAGCTCTACTTATATAGGCCCTGGTCCTCTTCCCAAATATTGAGCGGGAAGGGAGCCAACAACGGCGGGCAAATTTGAAGGGGGACAGCTAGTACAAGCTATCCTGGCAAAAGTGGTCTTCGCCTGCGAAAGGCTCTGGTAGTGACGCCGTCTTGGGCTCCACAATGACCTCCATCTTGTCGTCCTCCTGGTCTTGGTCTTGTTGCACCGATATAGCAACCTTTGCCTGACGCCTCGGTACTCCTCGCATGCGCCTGCTTCCTTAGCACCAAAGAGGAAACAAGGACGCTGCACGCGCTGGCGCCCGCCTGGCACCAATCGTCATTGCTCACGTCACGAGAGACTCGTGAGGTTTGCTCTGCCTTGATATCTCCGCTCCTCGTGAGCCTGCCTGGCTAGGCCACTCCTGAGGAGGTCTGGCATTGTCCGCCTCGCGAGGGTCTTGGACGCCTTGTTGATGAAGATGGGTCGTACGGCCTGCTGGCTTAGCCACGCCGTGGGCTGCAGGCAGGCAAGTCTGGGGACCCCCGTCCCCAGAACGCTGACAATATGTACCTAAAAGCACCAAGTTAATATTAGAAGCTAAACAACAATTGAAAAATGATGTAGTACAACATTCCATCCATCCCATTATATAAGATTTTATTACATGTATATCTAGACATCATCAAAACATTAAGGTAACACTCTTCCTTGTGGTTATGTAGCCTGGGATTGCATATTTAGTCATCCAGTACAATGCATGTTGCTAAACCACAATTGAAAAACGAAAAGGCATGTTAACTGCAATATCCTCAACAGCAACCAAATATCGTAATTCATAGTGGTATTGTTGAAACTGTTATTAATGAAATTGAACTGCACACCAAATAGTTGCACATATAGAGCATCACATTGTGAAGAACTGAAATAAACAAGTCATAAGGACATCTCTAGGCGAACCTTAAAAATTTAAAGGACTAAAACCCTTAGTGGATATATATATACTCCAGCAATTTTTGGCCTTTTCTAGTCGATCCCCTAAACTTAAGGTTCTAAACTTCAATTTGATCAAGTTCAAAGCAGGTTCAACCGGAAGTAGCATGCATTCAAACATAAACATAGATAGTTTTGCATAACCGAACATAAAACATAAATTTAAACTAAGCTAAACTACTTCTGGTCGAAGTAGAGGTCGAGCCAATCCTTCCTCGTCAAGTACGGTGTGTCGCGAGCTGGGTCCGGGCCAGTACCGTTGTCGGGGTCGTTGGTTGAAGGCACTCCTCCACTCGTAGACGTCGATCTCCCCATCTTGGGGGCCCACCTCGACGCCCTCCGCCCCGCAGTCGCCGCCGCCTTCGACCTCGTTGAGGGAGTCCTAGATTAAGGGGTCCTCGGGCGTCCGGACTATGGTACGTGGGCCGGACTGATGGGCTGTGAAGATACAAGACCGAAGACTCTCTCCTGTGTCCGGATGGGACTCTCCTTGGCGTGGAAGGCAAGCTTGGCGCCCTGATATGAAGATTCCTTTCTCTGTAACCGACTTTGTACAACCCTAGTCCCCTCCGGTGTCTGTATAAACCTGAGGGCTTAGTCCGTAGAGGCAATCAGAATCATAGTCATGCAGGCTAGACCTTTAGGGTTTTAGCCATTACGATCTTGAGGTAGATCAACTCTTGTAATACTCATATTCATCAAGATCAATCAATCAGGAAGTAGGGTATTACCTCCATAGAGAGGGCCCGAACCTGGGTAAACATCGTGTCCCCCGTTTCCTGTTACCATCAACCTTAGACACATAGTTCGGGACCCCCTACCCAAGATCCGCCGGTTTTGACACCGACATTGGTGCTTTCATTGAGAGTTCCGCTGCGTCATCGCAAAAGGTTCGATGGCCCCGTCAATCATCTACAACAATGCTGTCCAGGGGGAATCTTCCTCCCTGGACATATCTTCGTATTCGGTGGCTTCGCACTGCGGGCCAACTTGGTTGGCCATCTAGAGCAGATCGGCAGCTACGCACCTGGCCGTTAGGTCAGATTTGGAAGCTTGAACTACGTCGCTGATATCCGCGGAGACTTGATCTTCGATGGATTTGCACCCACGGCAGCCGCTCCCTGCCACCGTGATGAACATGACTTAAATCTGTCATCGGACCACACCCAGGAGATAGCGCCTATAACTGCTCTGGCCCTAGATCCTGAGCAGATCGCGCCATTCGAGGACAGGAAGCTCAACCCCGCCATGGAAGCCGCAGACTCAGCGGTGTTGGAGCCGCACACAGACCCAACCTCGGGTGGAATCTACGCCACAGGAACCTCGGACTCGTTTCTGGCTACAGGTTCCGAACCACGTGCGTCCGCGTACGTCGAGCTTGATCGGACATCGATTGTCGAATTCAGCTCCACGGACATCTTCCGGCACTCACCTTTAGGCGATGTGCTAAACTCATTAAAAACACTCTCCTTAGCGGGGGACTCATAGCCAAATTATATCTGGTTCGAACTGGAGGCTGATGACGGAGAATTTCGCTTCCCACCCACCGCCCACTTCATAGCCACTGTCGAAGACTTAACCGACATGCTCGATTTCGGCTCCGAAGACATCGACGGTATGGACGACGATGCCGAAGAGGAGCAGGGCCAAAACCCTCCGTTTACCGGGCGCTGGACGGCCACTTCTTCGTACGACGTGTACATGGTGGATTCACCTAAAGAGAACAATGGCGATAACGAGAAGGATCCAGTCAAGGATAAACCTCCTGAGACACAGCCAAAACACCGACATCAGGGGCGCCACTCTAAATCACGCCGTGGAAAAGATAGAGATACCGGCACGAGAGAAAACAATACTCCGGACGATGCCGAAGACAAGGAATACCCCGTTGAGCCAACGTCCAAACAGGACGAATGGGAGGACGGGCGAGTCAGTCCTGATGAACAGGTCGTAAATGAAGACTCGGAGGACAGTAATTATCTTCCATTCTCCGAGGATGAGGTGAGCCTCGGCAACGAGGATTTCATCGTGCCTGAGGAACCTCTCGAGCAGGAGCGCTTTAAGCGCCGGCTAATAGCCACTGCGAGGAGCCTGAAAAAGAAGCAGTAGCAGCTTCAAGGTGATCAAGACCTGCTCAACGATAGATGGACTAATGTCCTGGCACCCGAGGAATACGGCCTCGATTGCCCAACTAAAAGTTACCCGAAGCGCAAATTGTTACCCCAATTTCATGACGAGGCGTTGGAGCCCGTACCATTAGCACGTAATGCGGCTGACCGACCACCACGTGGCCGGGATAAAGCGGCACCTCTGGCCAAACACCAGCCCGTCCTACCTCACCGTCAAGGAAGAGATAAAACGGCTCGGGGTTATACATATGACCTGCGACAGGACCTAAAAAACAGAACAGGTCAGACCAGATCGATTTACGGATCACGGGGGCATGCCCTGACGCGCGACGATGACCATTTGGCCAGACGTGACAAACATAACCACGCCCGGGCCGAAAATCGCAGACAGGCTACATCCGAACTACGTCGCGACTTGGCCCGATACAGAGGCACCGCACACCCCCTCTGCTTCACTAACGAAATAATGGAGCATGAATTCCCAGAAGGTATTAAATCCGTAAATATCGAATCATATGATGGAACAACAGATCCCGCGGTATGGATTGAGGATTTTCTTCTCCATATTCATATAGCCCGCGGTGATGACCTCCACGCCATCAAATACCTCCAACTAAAACTCAAAGGGCAAGCTCGGCACTGGTTAAACAGTCTGCCTGAAAACTCTATTGGCAGCTGGGAGGACTTGGAAGACGCCTTCCGCGACAACTTCCAAGGTACATATGTACGACCTCCAGATGCTGATGACTTAAGTCACATAGTTCAACAGCCCGGAGAGTCAGCCAGGAAATTCTGGACCAGGTTCCCAACTAAAAAGAACCAGATCGTCGACTGTCCGGATGCCGAAGCCCTAGTGGCCTTTAAGCATAGCATCCGCGATGAATGGCTCAGCCGTCACCTCGGCCAAGAAAAGCCGAAGTCTATGGCAGCCCACACGGCACTCATGACCCGTTTTTGTGCGGGCGAGGATAGTTGTCTAGCCCGTAGCAATAACACTGCAAGCGAAGTTGGCACCTCTGAGACTAAAAACAGCAGCGGCAAGCCCCGACGCAACAGGCACAAGCGTCGAAGCAACGGTGATAATACCGACGACACGGCGGTCAATGTCGGATTCAGTGGCTCCAAGTCTGGCCAGGGGAAGAAGCCATATAAAAGAAACAATCCGGGCCCATCCAGCTTGGACCGCATACTCGATCGTCCATGCCAGATCCATGATACCCCAAACAAACCAGCCAATCATACCAACAGAGACTGCTGGGTTTTTAAACAGGCTGGCAAATTAAATGCCGAGAACAAGGAGAAGGGGGCGCAAAGCAAGGACGATGACGAGGAGTCCCGTCCGCCGAACACAGGAGGACACAAGAAGTCCCGCCCCCCCCCCAAGTTAAAACAGTAAACATGATATGTGTTACCCATATCCCCAAGAGGGCGCGCAAACGCGCGCTCAGGGACGTCTACGCGATGGAGCCAGTTGCCCCAAACTTCAACCCATGGTCTTCCTGTCCGATCACTTTCGATCACAGGGACCATCCGACCAGTATCCGTCATGGCGGTTCAGCCGCACTGGTCCTCGACCCAATCATTGATGGATTCCATCTCACGCGCGTCCTCGTGGATGGTGGCAGCAGCCTGAACCTGCTCTATCAGGATAAAGTGCGGAAAATGGGCATTAATCCCTCAAGGATCAAGCCCACAAAGACTACCTTTAAAGGAGTCATACCAGGTGTAGAGGCCCGCTGTACGGGCTCAATCACACTAGAGCTTGTCTTCGGATCCCCGGACAACTTCCGAAACGAAGAATTGATCTTCGATATCGTCCCCTTCTGTAGTGGCTATCATGCACTGCTGGGGCGAACCGCATTCGCTCGATTCAACGCAGTGCTACACTATGCTTATCTCAAGCTCAAGGTGCCCGGACCACGCGGCGTCATAACAGTAAATGGAAACACGGAATGCTCCCTCCGTACCGAGGAGCACACCGCTGCTTTAGCAGCAGAAGTACAGAGCGGTGTTCTAAAGCAGAACCTTAATTCGGCGACCGAGCTCCCGGACACTGTCAAACGAGTCCAGACTACTCTGCAGCAGGACAACCCAGCTCGTCAAGAGCTCGACTAGCAATTTGGCCTCCGTCCCAGTCCCGACCAAGTGGCGGCGTTTGTACCGCGCGTACATAATCACGCACTCAAAATACCATGGGCATAGACAGAGGCATAACTAGATTGTGATCCATAATACGGCTCGACCTCCCCTGGACACACATACTTTCACTTTTTCTTTTTTTCCCTTTTCAGGTTTCTTTTCCACAGGCCTTTCCTGACGGCCTGATCACCGGTCCTTTCGAAAGGATAGATACACCAAGACAGCAAGAAGCACTGACGTAATGCGGGATCCCTCCCGGACATTGTCAAAATATAGCTTGGGCATATGGTAGTCCTTGCCCTCGGGCGGTCCCTCGGTCGCGAGCTTGACGGCATTCATCTTCGCCCACTACACCTTGACGCGGGTGAAGGCCATCCGCGCACCCTCGATGCAGACCGATCGCTTGATAACGTCAAGCCGGGGGCAGGCATTGACCAGCCGCTTCATGAGCCCGAAGTAGCTGCTGGGTATAGCTTCGGCAGGCCACAGCCGGATTATTAAATCCTTCATGACTAGTTCGGCCACCCTATGCAGTTCGACCAGCTATTTTAGCTGGTCGCAAAAGGGCACCGGATGTTCTGGTGTGTCTGTGTACAAAAGTAGGGGCACTCCTTTTTACCCCTTTACTTGTGCACGGGCAGTCAGAGCCGCGCCCGCGGCCACACTAAGCGAGGCAGAGGAGGGGACCCAAAGGCACCAGGCAACCAGAGGCAACACCAAGACTAGAGAACACAAAAGAACAAGAGGGCGGGGTGGACTCCCCTGGCAAGACCCTTGCCGGGGCAGCCTCCGCGGCCCCGGCAAGAGCCTTGCCGGGGCAACTTGCCCGATGCCAGCAAAGCAGGCCACCCTTGAGCCCGTGGGTTCCAACACCACCAACCAACTACATTGGAACCAAGGCTCGGGAGGCGCCTCTGTGGTGGCATGCGGATCTTTGTCGAGATCATGAACACACAAGATCAGATAAGGATCAGAAGACGATGATCCTCGGCGGAATCCTAGCCGAGGAAATCCACGAGACCCCCGGCAAGACGCTTGCCGGGTGTCGGCGTTCTGGGAATGGGGGTCCCCAGACTTGCCTGCCTGCGGCCCATGGCGTGGCTTTGCTAGCAGGCCCGTACGGCCCATCTTCATCAACAAGGCATCCAAGACCCTCGCGAGGGGCCAAGCCTCGCGTGGCGGACGACGCAAGACCTCCTCAGGAGCGGCCTCGCCAGGCAGGCTTACGAGGGGCGGAGATATCAAGGCAAGGAAAACCTCGCGAGGTTCTCGTGACATGAGCCATGACGATCGAGACCAGGCGGGCGCCAGCGCGCGCAGCGTCCTTCTTTCCTCTTTGGTGCTAAGGAGGCAAGCGCAGGCGCGGAGTACCGAGGCATTAAGCTAAGGTTTCCATATCGGTGCAATGAGACCAAGACCAGCAGGACGGCAAGACGGAGGTCACCATGGAGCCCAAGGCGGCGTCACCACCAGAGCCTTTTGCAGGCGAAGACTACTTTTGTCAGGATAAGATGTACTAGCTGTCCCCTTTCAAATTGGTCGTTGCTGGCTCCCTTCCCGCTCAATATTTGGGGAGAGGACCAGGGCCTCTATAAATAGGACTAGCCACCACAGTAGAAGGCAACTGAGCCCGAGCTGATCGAATCCTCACACACACAAGTTCACTGAGCACAAGAACACCTCAACCTCAGGAGGCTATTCTTCCCCTTTGTATTGTTCAAACTCAGCCCAAGAGGCAATCCACCACCACCACACTGGAGTAGGGTATTACACCACAACGGTGGCCCGAACCAGTATAAATCTTGTGTCCCTCGTGTTATGAGTTCATCGAGTTAGTCCAAGAGATCTTAGCAAGACTAGGACGTGGATAGGTAGGGGGAAATCTTCGTGCGCACCCCAGTATTCGAACCTTGAGGGTTTCGCCGGAACCCGTGATCCGACATTTGGCGCGCCAGGTAGGGGAGCGCCGAAGCTTCCCTTCCGCCGCCCCGCGTTCCGTTGCTTCATCGTCTCCATGGCGGACGCGCGCCGCGCTCATGCTGAGCGCCGGGCTGCCCTCGCTGCCCGCGTTGCCTAGCCGGCTCCCGTCAGCGGGCCACCCCGTCGTTCCCCGTCGCCTGCCGCCAACGCCGCCACCGGCCCGGTGGGGAACGAGCAGCAAGCATCCTCGCTGCACCCCTCGGTGCGGTAGGACGGCCGCACCGCCACTCCGTCGCTGACCCGGGCCGGTTCGTCATCCCATGCACGTCGCGCTCCCGTGGATGCGCAGGCTGCTCTGTGCATGGCGCGCGAGCTCCTGCACTACCGCCCCGTCGACGACCTTTACGAGGACTGGCTCAACCGCACCGCCAAGCTTGTCAGCGCCGCAGGGGGCTCCCCTGCGCCGTCCCTCTTGCCGCCTCGTCCTGCCATAGCCATGGGCGGTGTGGCCCATGGAGCGCCTCCACCACCTCTGCCCCAAGACGGAGTCTTGGCGCCAAGGCGAGCGGCCCCACGGCGTGACCTGCCGCGTCCGGCGCCCGGGCAAGAAGAAAGAAACTGCCAAGAGGTCCCACGGCCACGAGAAAACGCCCCTACGCTCCCTGCGCCACCATGGCAAGACCGCATGCCGCCTGCTGTGGCGGTGTGCGGACCCCGTCAAGAGCAAGCTCTCCGCCAGCGTCAAGTCTCTGTGACCACGGCAGGCTGCCGCGCCTTCACCCCTGAGCTGCGTAGCATCGCTTGGCCTGGCAAGTTCAAGCCGGACCTGCCTCCTCGCTACGACGGCACCCCCAACCTCGCAGAGTTCCTACAGCTCTACGAGTTGAGCATCGAGGTGGCCAACGGCGATGAGAAAGGCATGGCAAACTGGTTCCCCATGGCTCTCAAGGATGGCGCCCGCTCCTGGCTCCTGAACCTGCCCCCAGGCTCGAACTCCTCCTGGGACGAGATGCGCAACCGTTTCGTTGCCAACTTCCAGGGCACTCGTGACTGAGGGAGTCCTGGACTAAGGGGTCCTTGGGCGTCCGGCCTGTTATGCATTGGGCCGGACTGATGCGCTGTGAAGATACGAAGGCCGAAGACTATACCCGTGTCCGGGTTGGTCTCTACTTGGCGTGGAAGGCAAGCTAGGCGACCGATTATGAAGATTTCCTCCTATGTAACCGACCCCATGTAACCCTAGATCTCTCCGGTGCCTATATAAATCGGAGAGCATAGTCCGGATGGAGATATACTCATTACCATATACTCATTGGCTAGACTTCTAGGGTAAGGCCATTACGATCTCGTGGTAGATCAACTCTTGTAACACTCATATTCATCAAGATCAATCAAGCAGGAAGTAGGGTATTACATCCATAGAGAGGGCCCGAACCTGGGTAAACATTGTGTCCCCCGTCTCCTGTTACCATCGATCCTAGACGCACAGTTCGGGACCCCCTACCCGAGATCCGCCTGTTTTGACACCGATATTGGTGCTTTCATTGAGAGCTCCACTGTGCCGTCGACGAAAGGTTTGATGGCCCCTTCAATCATCAATAATGACGTGGTCGAGGGAGAAACCTTCCTCCCCGGAAAGATCTTTGTATTCGGCGCCTTCGTACTGCGGGCCAACTCGCTCGGCCATCTGGAGCAGATCGATAGCTACGTCCCTGGCCATCAGGTCAGATTCGGAAGCCTAAACTACGCCGCGAACATCCGTGGAGACTTGATCTTCGACGGATTCGAGACCGCGGCAACCGCTCCCCTTCGCCCCGATGAACATGGCTTTAACCTGTCATTGGGCCGCATCCAGGAGATAGCTCCTGTAACAACTCTGGCATTAGATCCTGAGCAGATCAAGTCGTCCGAAGATGGGAAACTCAACCCCATCATGGGGGCTACTGATTCGGCAGCGTTGGAGCCGCATGCAGATTCCACTTCGTACGATACTTGCATCAACGGAACCCCGGACTTGTCTCCAGTATCGAGTTCCGAACCCTGCGAGCCCGCGGATACCAAAATCGATTGGCTATCGATCTTCAAGTTTAGCGCCGTGGATATCTTCCAACACTCGCCCATGGCCGACCTACTAAACTCACTAAAAAACCTATCCCTGGCAGACGGCTCGTCGCCGAACTATGTTCGGTTCGACCTTACGGCGGATGATGGAGAATTTGCTTCCCACCCGCCACCCACTTCATTGCCACCGTCGAAGACCCAACCAACACGCCTGACCCCTGCTCCGAAGACATCGATGGTCTGGATGACGATGAGGGGCAAGGCCAGAGCTTACTATTCGCTAGACGCGCAGCAACCACTTCCTGGTATGACGTGTGTATGCTAGACACACCCAATGACGATATCGACGATGACAAGGAGGATCCAGCCGAGGCTAAGCCTCCTGGTACACAGTCCGAACACCGGCGCCCCCGGCGCCACTCTCAGTCACGTCACTCAAGAGAAAACAATATTAGCACCGAAGGTGATAATACTCCGGACAACGAAGACCCTATTGAGACAGGATCCGAACAGGAGGACCAGGAAAGCGGGCAAGATAGCCCTAATGAACACGCCACGAACGGAGACTCGGAGGATAGTAATTATCTTCCACTCTGCGAGGAAGAAGAGAGCCTCGGCAACGAGGAATTCATCGTGCCTGAGGAACCTCTAGAACAGGAGCACTATAAACGTCGAGTCATAGCCACTGCAAGGAGCCTAAGGAGGAAGCAGCTGCAGCTGCAGCTTCAAGTGAGCCAAGATTTGCTCAATGATAGATGGACCGAGGTCCTGGCCGCCGAAGAATACGGCCTTAGCGGCCCAGACAAAAGCCACCACAACTGTAGGTGGCTCCCTCAATACGATGGCAAGGCGTTGGAGCCCACACCACCATCGAATAAGCCGGTAGGCCGACCATAGTTCGGTCCGGACAAAGCAGCAGCCCAAGCAGAGCACCATACCAACCCATCCGGCCGTCCAAGCAAGAATAAAGAAGCTCGGGGGGAACACTCGCGACATCCAACAAGACCTGGAGGGTAGAACAGGACACACAAAATCGACACACAGATCGCGGAGACATGCCCCGGCCAGTAATAACGGTTATCTATTCGGACACAACAGACCCGAGCACGCTCGGTCCGAAAACCGTAAGCGGAGTCCGCTGGAGATGCTTCACAATGTGGCCCAATATAGAGGAGCCGCACACCCTCTTTGCTTCACCAACGAGGTAATGGAGCATGAATTTCCAGACGGGTTTAAACCCATCAACATCAAATCATACGATGGAACAACAGATCCCGCAGTATGGATTGACGATTTCCTCCTCCATATCCACTTGGCTCGCGGAGACGACCTTCATGCCATTAAATACCTGCCTCTCAAGCTTAAGGGGCCAGCACGGTACTGGCTAAACAGTTCGCCAGAAAATTCTATTGGCAGCTGGGAAGATATGGAAGACGCCTTTCGTGACAACTTCCAAGGAACATATGTCCGCCCACCAGATGCCGATGACTTAAGTCATATTGTCCAACAGCCCGGCGAGTCAGCCAGGGAACTCT
This sequence comes from Aegilops tauschii subsp. strangulata, assembly GCF_002575655.3. Lineage (NCBI taxonomy): Eukaryota > Viridiplantae > Streptophyta > Magnoliopsida > Poales > Poaceae > Aegilops > Aegilops tauschii. The sequence goes on from NC_053037.3 coordinate 398,159,728, forward strand.
GGACTAGGTTCTTAGTCAAAAAGAACCAAATTGTCGATTGTCCGGACGCGGAAGCCCTTGCGGCCTTCAAATATAGCGTCCGGGATGAATGGCTAGCACGTCACCATGGCCAGGAAGGACCTAAATCCATGACAGCCCTTACCGCTCTAATGACTCGCTTTGTGTGGCAGAAGACAACTGGCTCGCTCGTAAAAGCAACAACGTCAGCGACCCGGGCACTTCCGAAATCCGAGACGGCAACGGCAAGCCACGATTAAACAAACACAACAGTCGCAGCAATAATGAAAGATTACGCGACACAGCGGTCAACGCCGGATTTCACAATCCGAAACCCGGTCAACGGAAGAAGCCATTTAAGGCCAACCAGGATGGACCATCCGTCCTCGACAGGATATTAGACCGACCTTGTCAGATTCACGGTCACCCTGATAAGCCAGCTAATCACACCAACAGAAACTGTTGGGTCTTCAAGCAGGCAGGCTAGCTTAACACCGAGCACAAGGGGAGGAGGCCATCAAGCGATAAAGACGACGGAGCAGCTCGCCAGCCGAACACCAGGGGCCAGAAACAGTTTCCCTCCGAAATTCGACCACTCCCGGAACGTAAATAGCAGTTCGGCTTCCGCCACCCACCCACTATGTCGGCCAAGATTTACACCACGTGTGCATCACTACGCGCTCAAGATACCATGGGCATCGGCGGAAGCACAATACGGACAACCCTGCAAGCATTCCCGTAACGTTTTTTATCTGTTTCCCTTACTTTTCTTTATTATAACTCAAAAACAGGCGACCAACAGGACAGCATCTACAAAGGACTCTATCGGAGTTCGGATCCGTACATTCACCTAAGGGGCTACTTCCGTTAAGGACTCCCCTCCCTGAGGACGCGCGGCGCAGACGTGCGACAGGAGGTCCAAAACAGCTTTTTGTAGACCGCACTCCTTATTCTTAGCCTGTACTATGCCTTTTTTCCTCCATTCCCAACCCCGAGCATGTCAAATAGTCGGGTTGTGGTTTTTCCTTTTTATATACGAATTTATCATTGGGTTATTGCTCCACTCCCAGTAAACTATATCCGAACTAATTTTCCATACTGTTCCTACAATGAGTACAGCCGTAACGGCTGTGTTACAAGATGCACCTCGGCATAACCTGCCAAGGGCTCGGTGTAACGCCCCGGATCCGTTGCGCCAGGTGTCTGCCAGTTATTCGCTGTCGTTGCCATGTCATTTGCTTGCATGTCGCATTTTGCCATGTCATCATCTGCATTTCATACCATGCCATCATGTGCATTGCATTTGCATACGTGTTCGTCTCTTGCATCCGAGCATTTTCCCCGTTGTCCGTTTTGCAATCCGGCGCTCCTATCTCCTCCGGTGCACCCCTCTTGTTTTCTTTCATGTGCGGGTGTCAGACTTTCTCGGAATGGACCGAGGCTTGTCAAGTGGCCCTAGTATACCGCCCGGAGTCCACCGGTCAAGTTTCGTTCCATTTGGAGGTCGTTTGGTACTCCAACGGTTAACCGGGTAACCACGAAGTCCGTTTTGGCATTGCAGCAAAACCCCCCTTCAAACAGTCCCAAAACCCCTCTAAGTCTCCGCCATGCTCTCGGTCATTCGATCACGATCGCGTGGGCGAAAACCGCTCCTCATTTGGACTCTCCTAGCTCCCTGTACCTATATATGTGTGTCTCTCCCGAGTTTTTCGCGCAGATGAACCCTAGCAATTTCCCCTCTCCGCCGCCGGACGCAATCTCCGCGCCGCGCCGGACATGTCCGCCTCCGCCCCCGCGACGAATCCGGGCGCGACACCTGTCCGCCGTCGTTCCCCGCCGCCGTGGCCCGCGGAGCCCATCCCGGGCCCGCACGGGCCCATCCCGCCGCCACCGCGACCCGCGAGCGTGCCCTCGCCTCCGCCGCCCGGCCGCGCCTCCCCGCGGGCTCGCCGGCGACCGCCGCCGCCGGCCACCCGACCCCGCGCGCTCCCCCGCGCCTCCGTCCCCGCCGCCATCGCCCCTCGCCGCGCCCCGGCCGGCCCGCGCCTCCGCCGCCCATGGCCGCAGCCGCGCCACCCGGCCGCCGCCGTCTGCCGTCGCCGGTGCCGTCCCGCCGAGCCCCGCCGGCGCCGCGCCACCCCGCCTCCGCCGCCCGTGCCACGGCGCCCCGCCGACCTCCCTCTCCTCCGCCGGCGCCGCTCCCTCTCCCTCCTTCCTCGCCGGCAACGACGAGCTCGAGCACGAGCCGGCCGATCCGATCTGCACTGCCCCGCGTTGACTTCGTCCCCCCCCCCCCCTCGAGGTCGAAATATTCCAAGTCCTGGAAATTTATCATTATCATGCCATGTTCAACTGTGTGTAACTTCTTGCATGTTGCTCCGATTCGCGCGTGTAATATGTCGAATTGTTCGTCTCGTGATGCTCTTCATTTTGTTCAATTGCACCATGGTCATTAGAGGTCATCTTGATGCCCAAAGCTCTGTTGGAAGAGGGCTAGTTGCTGTTATTCTCTGGTTCTTAACAGAACTTGGAGATTTGTCATTTTTGTATCATTTAATCTACGCATCTTTTGGGCATGAGCTCTACATGTGTTTTGAAGTATGCCATGCCATCTTTCCAGTGGCGTAGTCCTTGTATTTTTATGATCTCTGTGGTGACTAGCACAAGCATGCAAAGTAGGCCCCGTAATATTTCTGATTTCAGAGAGTGATTTCTCTAAGTCCTTGTCTGCTGTAATTTTGTTGCCATGTAAACTTGATGCTACAGAGAGATCCATGCATATTTTGAAGATGTTCAGTAAGGATGTTTTGTAGCTATTGTTGTAATTAATCCATTCCGGTGCTTGTTTGCAATCATGGAGTGCCATAGCATGACTCAATCTTGCTCTACTTTTGCTATAAAATATTTCTGGCAGATTCTTAACATGATATTCAATTTTGCCAAGCTTGTTATAGTTGATCCATACATGCTATGCTTATACTCTTGCCATGGTTTGCTTCATAAACATGTCATATTGCTGTAGGTGTTCTTGGTTTGTCATTCATTGCTCTGTAGTGAGTGCATGAAGCTCACAAAGAGGCCTTCATATTATTATTTCTGCCATGCTCTGTTTTCTGCTAAGTCTGAAACCTGTTAACGAAACTTGCTATGTTTACATGCTTGCCATCATATCTTCTGTTCCTTTTTGGCTTATGGTCAGTAAGGGACATTTGTTATATGCTTTGAGTAGATTCATTCCATGCCTTTCTTTACTATGTTAAGTTCCTGTAGCATGTTGTTATCGTGCTCCGAACATTGCAACCTGATGTTATTTCTGCCATGTCCAGTAATTTCGCTAAGTCTGTGAATCTGTTATTATTTTGCAATCTTGCCATGTCCTTTTGAGCATGTTCTAGTGATTTCTGGAGATAGCTCAGTGTTCATGTTTTGTTGTGCTTTACCTGTAAATCATGTCCATGCCTTTTGTTTTCATGTTGAGTTGCTGTAGCATAATGTTTTGGTGCTTGCATTATGCCTAGTTGCTGTTTTGGACAGATTGTTGCTATGTATTGTTTGGAGTGTATGTGTTGCACCGTTGCTCCGTTTTGAGCATGCTCTATATGAAACTTGCTTAGTTTTGCATGTAGTCTCATATTATCATGTTGCATCCTTGTTTTGAGGTGTTTGCTTGATGTTTGTATGCTTTTCGCATCAATGCCATGTTTATCTTGTCCTGCTCATATCTTCTAGGCCGTAGCTCCGAATCTAATGAACTTTATATGTAACTTGACTAGAATTTCGTGTAGATCATCATGGTGCTCTTTAACTTGCTGTTTAACAACTTCAACTTAAGGCTTGTTCAGTTCTGGACCAATTTCGAAATTTGCATATGAGGACTTACCGGATTTGTTATATGTTGTTTCTGGCCTCATTTAAACTTGCCTTGACGTGTTGTTCTTGTATGCATCATCTCTTGTCATGAGTAGCTTCGTTTAGCCTTGTCATGCATCATTTTTGGTTGAGCATCATGTCTTGTTCATGTGTGGTGTGTTTACCTTGTTGTGTGCTTCTTCTCGATAGTTCCCGTGTCGTTGCGATCGTGAGGATTCGTTCGTCTTCGTGGCTTCATCTTCTTCATGGATTCGTTCTTCTTCCTAGCGGGATTTCAGGCAAGATGACCGTCACCTTGGATCTCATTACTATCATTGCTATGCTAGTTGCTTCGTTCTATCGCTTTGCTGCGCTACCTATTCACTTGTTCCTCAAGCCTCCCAAATTGCCATGAACCTCTAACCTTTGTCACCCTTCCTAGCAAACCATTGTTTTGCTATGTTACCGCTTTGCTCAGCCCCTCTTATAGCGTTGCTAGCTGCAGGTGAAGATGAAGATTGCTCCATGTTGGATTATATTTATGTTGGGATATCACAATATCTCTTATATATTTAATGCATCTATATACTTGGTAAAGGGTGGAAGGCTCGGCCTTATGCCTGGTGTTTTGTTCCACTCTTGCCGCCCTAGTTTCTGATATACCGGTGTTATGTTCACGGATTTTTGCGTTCCTTACACGGTTGGGTGATTTATGGGACCCCCTTGACATTTCGCCTTGAATAAAACTCTTCCAGCAAGGCCCAACCTTGGTTTTACCATTTGCTCAGCCTATTTCTTTTCCCTAGGGAGTCGCTCTCTCGAGGGTCATCTTATTTTAACCCCCCCGGGCCAGTGCTTCTCTAAGTGTTGGTCCGAACTGAGTAGACTGCGGGGCCACCTCGTGGAAACTCGAGGTCTGGTTTTACTCGTAGGATGTCTCATCCGGTGTTGCCCTGAGAACGAGATATGTGCAGCTCCCATCAGGATGTCGGCGCATCGGGCGGCTTTGCTGGTTTTGTTTTACCATTGTCGAAATGTCTTGTAACCGGGATTCCGAGACTGATCGGGTCTTCCCGGGAGAAGGAATATCCTTCGTTGACCTTGAGAGCTTATCATGGGCTAAGTTGGTACACCCCTGCAGGGTATTATCTTTCGAAAGCCGTGCCCGCGGTTATGTGGCAGATGGGAATTTGTTAATATCCGGTTGTAGAGAACTTGACACTTGACCTTAATTAAAACGCATCAACCGCGTGTGTAGCCGTGATGGTCTCTTCTCGGCGGAGTCCGGGAAGTGAACACGGTTTCTGTGTTATGTTTGATGTAAGTAGGAGTTCAGGATCACTTCTTGATCATTGCTAGTTTCACGACCGTTCCTTTGCTTCTGTTCTCGCTCTCATTTGTGTAAGTTAGCCACCATATCATGCTTAGTCGCTGCTGCAACCTCACCACTTTATCCTTTCCTTTCCCCTTAAGCTTTGCTAGTCTTGATACCCATGGTAATGGGATTGTTGAGTCCTCGTGGCTCACAGATTACTACACCACCAGTTGCAGGTTCAGGTTATGCGATGATCATGACGCGAGAGCGATGTTCGCTTGTTTTGGAGTTCTTCTTCTGCTTCTTCTTCGATCAGGGGATAGGTTCCAGGTCAGCAGCCTGGGCTAGCAGGGTGGATGTCGTTTGAGTTTCTGTTTATGTTTCATCCGTAGTGGGATGTTGATCTTATGTATGATGTGTTGATGTATTCTTGCGGCATTTTTATGCCTTGTATGTATCCCCAAATATTATGTAATGTTGATGTAATGATATCCACCTTGCAAAAGCGTTTCAATATGCGGGTCTATCCTTGGTGGGACCTTCGAGTTCCTTTAGGATAGGGTCGCATATTGGGCGTGACACTCGGTATGGGAACAAATGAGTCGCCAATAAAAGTCTGAACAACTCTATAGCGTACTTCGGCGTCGCAAGTTTGGCCTTATATGCATCAGCTCCGAATCATTGTCTTTGGTCAATAGTTGGGTTACCCGGCTCCTGTGCTTGCTACCCTACGTTCCGCTCTATCGGCTAGGGTAGTAAAGGGAGAACTACTGCGATTGTGCCCTGGCTTTGACCGGATGAGCACCTCGGTAGAGAAAGCCAAAAACTGACTGTCATGATGTGGCGAGAGCTGGTCAACCACTTGACGACTTATTCGAATCTTTAGCGATTCTCCGTATCACATGAAGGATCTCTTTCAGATCAAAACATGTAAGGCACAAAAATTATAATACGCCGCATACATACCAGGGGCTAAGTCGTAGCCCCGCCATAAAACTCATATGGCTAAGTGAAAGAGCTAACGCCCTTTAGTCCGATTTCCTGGTTCGCTGCATTATCACCTCCTTTATGGACCGAGACGTTGGATAAAGAGTGATTCAATGCTTTTCCAAACACCCCCGTATTTCCTACGAGGGGGCAGAAGCCGACGACTGGAAAACTTTCAGATTACATTAAAATGGCCGCACAGGAGGAATACAAGCTTTCAAGCAAAAGATGAAAACAGATTAACCATAAAGTTGTCTGTTACAAAACTTATACACATCACTCGAACATTATGTCTTTCGAGCACTGACCCTCTATCAAGCGGGCGGCCTTTAGGACATCTTCAAAATAATGCTCCAGTTCCGGACAGTCCTTGCCTTTGGGTGGACACTTCGCCGCAACATCGATGGCCCTCATCTTCCCCCAGAATGTCTTGACTCGGGCGAAGGCCATCCGTGCACCTTCAATGCACGCCGACTGCTTGACAGCGTCGATACGCGCCACCGCATCAACAAGCCGTTGCACCAGGCCGAAGTAACTACTCGGAACAGGTTCAGTCGGCCACAACCGGACTATGACGTTCTTCATGGCAGCGCCGGATATCCTATGCAGCTCGGCCCACTGGGACATCTGCTCATTCAGCAACAGAGGGCGCTTCGACGTGCCAAATTATGACCAAAAAAGCTTCTCCGTTGCATACCCCTCTTGCCCATGGTAAAACTGCGCCGCATCGGAAGAACTCTTCGGCAAGTCTAGAAAATTGTCCGGAGAACTCCACACTTGGTTAAGCTGAGCATAGTTCGGATCGCCAAACTTAGCCTGTAGCAAAAAGGGCTTGCCAGCCACAATCTCCCCAGCTTGCCGGATCTCCTCACGGGCTGCTCTGGATTCAGACCGCGCTTCTCTTGCCTCTCGTAAGGCCTTGTCAAGTTCAGCCGTTTTGGCTTCATTTTCCTTCTCAAGAAGTTTACAGTGGCTAGCCACATTCTCAACTCGTGCGCCATGGTGCACATCTTCTCCTTGTCTTGGTGTCGCGCAGCTTGTTCGGCTTTCAACTCAGCCGATGCCTTTTCGGCAGCCGCATCACTAAACCGGGCCTGCTCCTTGACCCGGGCCAGCTCCGCCCGAAGGGCTTCCACGACGGCGGCACCATCTGCATTCATGCACATTTTGTATAAAACTCTTTTTCAGAGTCAGGCTTAAATTACAAGCACATTGGTGTAAGGAATGCTCGAATTATATACCTTGCGAGTCGTCAAGACGCCTGTTGATCAATGCAATGTCATCCTTCGCAATATCCAGCTTTCGCTGCAGTTTGGCCACTTCCGTATTTTGAGTAGTCGCAGGAGGGGTGGTAGCCTATATTCCAAATTAAATCAAGATTAGTACCTGAGCATATCTTTTTGATCCTCCGATTGCTTCCTTCGAAAGGCAATCCGAGTCTCAGCGGCTACTGCATACACAACAGGTGCATTCTGTCAATATCATTCAATTGGCAACATTACATCACAAACCTCAAAACCTCTTAGAAGGCTCGTAAAGGCCTCATTCAACCCGCTCTTCGCGGAGAGAACCTTTTCGACCACCGTAACCATTAAGGCACGGTGCTCTTCCAAAACGGACGCTCGTCGCAGCATGTTCGTCAGCGTCTCCGGCAATCCTGGGTCTTCGGACACCGCCGCCGGACCATGACACTCCTTTGATGGAATCCGCTTACCCGCCTCCAGAATCATCTCCGACTGTAAACCGGATAGCTCGGGGCTGTCATTCTTGAGCCCCGAACCCTGAGTAACAGAGGCGCCACCTTCGGGCAACTCCTTCCTCGTTTCCTGCGCTACTTGCCGGTTGGGAGGAGCCCTCCGGAACGACACCTCAAGATCATCCGCCCTATTGGGCGAGGAGGACGGAGAAGGCATGTCACTCTCCATCATCTCCGGCAGAAGGTCTCCCGAGGAGGAGGACGATTGAGAAACACCAGGCGTTAACCTGCGAGGACGTACATATGTCGCAGGAATGAGTCGTTCAGTATAAGGATGGGTCGTTCAGTATCTTGTCAAGAGATGCTTGAATGAAAGGTGTTCGGAGATTGAATACTTAGCGGAGTGTCCGGATGATTGCAGTCAAGGCCAACGTCTTCAGTGGTGTCCGGCCATTCCTGTTGCTCCCCGAAATATAATCTCCACATCCCTTCGTGCGTAGCACCGAAGAAGTGCTGAAGAGTCTGCCGCCCTTCTGGATTAAACTCCCACATACGGAGAGGCCGCCGCTGACATGGCAGGGTTCGGCAGACTAGCATTACTTGAAAACTTTCACGAGTTCGATGCCCTTCTCGGTAAGGCTTCGGATGCGACTTTGCAGAGTCTGGACCTCATTGGTGGACCCCCAGTCTAATCCCTTATTGATCCATGAAGCGAGCTGAGTTGGAGGGCCGGGTCGGAACGCGGGCGTAGCTGCCCACTTGGAGCCCCGCGGCTCGTTGACATAAAACCACCCCTGCTGCCATAGGTCGGAAGACTCGGTGAAAGATCCTTCAAACCAAACCGCGCTGGCAAGCTTGCTTATTATAACGCTGCCGCACTCTGCCTACTCCTCCTCTATCACCCGCGGCCTCACCTCGAAAGTCTTGAGCGACAAACCAAAGTGCGGAGGAGTCCGGAGGAAGGCCTCACACGTGACGATAAATGTCGAGATGAGGAGAACCGAGTCCGGGGCCAGATCGTGAAAATCTAGCCCATAGTAGAACATGAGCCCCCGGACGAAGGGGCTAAGCGCGAACCCTAACCCATGGAGGAAGTGGGACACAAATACTACCCTCTCGCCGGATTTGGGGGTGGGAATAACCTGCCCCTCGGCAGGAAGCCGATGAAGGATTTCTGGGGTCAGATACCTCGCCACACGGAGCTTCACAATATCCTCCTCCGTGACAAAAGAGGCCACCCACCAGCCTGAACGGCTGGGCCCGGACATGATTGGGGCTGGTGGTGATTGATACTCGAGGGCTAGAACTCGAGGTGGATGGGGTTGAGGAAGAAGCAAGCGCGGAAGAGAAAGACAAGTTTGGGTCCCTATATAAAGGCCCAGAATATCGAGCGTCCCCTCCTGGGTCTCGAAACTTACCTATCCTCAAAGAGTTATACCCAGGGGATGGTTGGGTTACCCACACCTGCATTATTGAAAATCCCGTGAATAAGGGGACACGATCTCTGCTTTGACAAGACTTGCCAATAAAACCGCTCCCCGAGACGTGGGGCGACGGGCTAGCCAACAGTTGGAAATAATAACCGGGCAGGCATGATACAATGTCATAAACAGTTGTCAGCAGATTGGACTCGTGGAGTATTGTATTTTCTGCAATTACATACACAGGTCCGGATATATTTACTACATCCGAAGACTATTTTGGAGTTCGGAAGAAGGGGAACCCGCCTTGCAATGTCAAAGACAATCTGCGCGCCGGACTCCTCGTCATTGAAGCCAGGTTCAGAAGCTACTGAGGGAGTCCTGGACTAAGGGGTCCTTGGGCTTCCAGCCTGTTATCCATTGGGCCGGACTGATGGGTTGTGAAGATACGAAGACCGAAGACTATACCAGTGTCCGGGTTGGACTCTACTTGGCGTGGAAGCCAAGCTAGGCGACCGATTATGAAGATTTCCTCCTATGTAACCGACACCATGTAACCCTAGATCTCTCCGGTGCCTATATAAACCGGAGAGCATAGTCCGGATGGAGATATACTCATTACCATGTACTCATAGGCTAGACTTCTAGGGTTAGGCCATTACGATCTCGTGGTAGATCAACTCTTGTAACACTCATATTCATCAAGATCAATCAAGCAGAAAGTAGGGTATTACCTCCATAGAGAGGGCCCGGACCTGGGTGAACATTGTGTCCCCCGTCTCCTGTTACCATCGATCCTAGACGCACAGTTCGGGACCCCCTACCCGAGATCCGCGGTTTTGACACTGACAGCGACCGCCCGCCGGCCGTGGCTCACCTGCGCCACGTCAAGCAACAACCAGGAGAGACCCTCCAGAAATACATCCAGCGCTTCAACAACGTTCGCCTCAAGATTCCCAAGGTGACGGACGAGGCCATCATCTCCGCGTTCTCTGATGGTGTCCGTGAGCTCAAGATGAAGGAGGAGCTCGCCATCCACGAGGAGTTGTGCACGTCTCTGGAGTTGCTCAACTTGGCGACCAAGTGCGCAAGAGCTAAGGAGGGGCGCCTCTCCCTCCTTGAGCTCCTGGCTGCGGACCCGGAGGAGAAGAAAGCCAACGCCAAGGACGTGAAGCGTAAGGGAGAAGCCATGCTTGCGGCGGAGCCGGACACGAAGCGCGGCAGGGACCAGCCCGAGTCATCCAAGAGCAGCCGACCGTTCTGCGCCTTCCATAACCTGCATAGCCACAACACCAGCGACTGTCAGGAGCTCAGAGCCATTCGAGAAGGATGCTTCGGTCGACGCCACGAGCGCAAGGACTGGGGCTACGGCCGAGGGGGAGGACGTGGTGGCGGACGCTGGGATGATCGTGGCCCGCGCCAGGAGTGGCGCGACCAGCCTCGTGAGGACCGCTGGCAGGATCAGCCTCGCGAGGGCGCCTGGAGGGATCAACCGCGTGAGGATCGTCCTCAGGGCAATGCTGGTCTTCCTCCGCTACCGCCACCACCAAGAAGGAATGACGACCACCACCAAGACGAGGGCGCTGGGGGCTTTCACGAGCCGCGTGCTATCGCCTGCATCTTGGGCGGAGCTCAAGCCCCAGCCTCGCAGCGTATCTTCAAGCAGTTTGCTCGCGAAGTGAATGCAGTTCTCCCCAAGCTCGAGGCCACACGCCCGCTCAGATGGTCCAAGTGCCCCATCATGTTCAGTTCGGCAGATCAGCTCAAGTGCGCAGCTACTGCAGGCGTCCTCCCAATGTTTTGTTAACCAGTCATCAGCAATGTGCAAGTTACCAAGACCCTCATCGACGGCGGCGCAGGGCTCAACGTCCTGTCCGTCGACACGTTCGACAACCTCCAAGTGCCATATGACCAGCTTCAGCATACCAAGCCTTTCTCAGGAGTGACCGACGGTTCCACCACACTGATAGGGCAAGTCCGCCTCCCTGTCACCTTCGGAGAACGCAACAACTACCGCACCGAGATCATCGACTTCGACGTCGCCTACATCCGCCTGCCATATAATGCGATCCTCGGGTACCCAGCCCTGGGAAAGCTCATGGCAGTGACCCATCACGGCTACAATGTCCACAAGATGCCAGGAAGCGGCGGAATCATCACAGTCCCGTGCGAAGAAAGAGATGCGGTCTGCTCCCTCGAGCGTGCCTTCCAAGCTGCAGCTATCGATGACCCCGACAGCAAGGGCGAGCGCCCTCCTGAGGCCACCTCCAAGAAGAAGAAGAAGCTGCACCACGCAGGACCTCAGGCAAGCGGCGCCTCGTCAGGATCGGCGCCCGCACCTGGGGTGCCTCCCTCCATCGTATAGGAAAGCGCGCCCGGCGCCCCTCTCGGCTGGGCTCGGGGGCTCTCTTCTGGAGGGCCTCAGACTTTGCCAACATCACGAGGGAGGCGCTTGGGCACCACTTGGAGGCGTGCTTCATGGCACGTTTCCCTCAGGAGGACACAGGGCGAGGAGCGCCCATCGCTCAGGAGACTATCATTAAGACCACTCAGGAACTGCAAGACGCAAGGGCCATGCGCGGCGGCCGCCGCTCACCAGGCGCCGCTCCCCATTCAGGCGAGGATGTCAGGCTGCACATCTGCATCGACGTCCCAGGGCTCAACAGGGCAGCATCTCAGGAGCTTTTTTGGCCTTCGCGCGTGGGACGCTGCAAGGGCCCACCGCACAGCTACGTTCGCATGCCCTTCGGCTTGCCGAGCGTGGCGTCCGCCTATCAGCGCAACCTGCAGAGCATACTGGTGGCTCTGGAGGCCAGGCACCACGATGTCCTGATGGAGATGGAGACGGTCCTCAAGGAACCACCTAGACCCCCAGAGCCTCCCGAGGCTCAGGGCCCCGGTGGCTCATGAGGAGCAACCCCTTCGCCGCATACCTTCAGCTGCCCCAACTCTCCTTCATCAACAGAACCAGGTGACATTTTCCAAGTTTATTTAGCTGGGAGCGCCCCCAGTGCTGCATCATTCCTAGGCCGCGTGGGTCCGTCCCTGTGGCATGCATCCCTTTTATGTCTTTAGCTTACCTCGCACGGAGCGCCCCTCGGGCTGCATCATCCCCAAGCCGCTCGGGCCTGACCAAGTTGCATGTATCTCCCTTGCATTTACTTAAGCCTGCTGCTTCCATGCTTAATCTACTCATGACTACTACCTGTTCGTTCGACACCCACCACGGGGGCTACTCACGCTGGCACGACGCTTGTGCACGGGTCTGTCCCTGCAACGTCGACGAACCTGAGCGGCCGAGCTCTGGCTCGCGGCACGCCCCGCGCACGTCACCTCACCAGGCCCTCAGTGATGTCATTCCCTCGCAAAGCGACCGGTGGTAGACCGGCACCATAATGGCAAACTGTGTTTCTCCTTGTGCTGGCTTGCAGGAATCTCCTGAGGATAACAGCAGGTGGCACTGCGAGCTCCCTCTCCACCCTTGCAGTCCACTTGCACGCTAAAAGGGGGGCTCCTGAGCATCACGCCTCAGGAGCCCTTACTAGCTCTCCAGCCCTCACCCCCTGGCCTTGACCACGGCACGCGACCTGGCATACCAGCGGCGGCTGAGCTCGCTCGAGAGCTGGGACCTGAGGACGTAGAGCACGAAGGAGAGCGTGGGAGCGGGGGAGACTCATATGGGCCCGACCTAGCTACGCTGCGGACGCCTACGCACGAACCTGACGCATGACGAGGAGTCAACCCCGAATCGTCAAGATAAGTCCCGTGCTCAGATCAGCTAGCCGTTGGAGCCTAGGAGTCACGCACGCCGCAGCCCAGTTGCGGCAACGCCGCCTCCCTTTCTCGCCTTACCACGGCTGCTTGAGCACTAAAGGGGACCTCCTAAGCATCGCGCCTCAGGAGCTCTTACTGGACCTCGGGCCGCTCACCTCCTGGCCTTGACCATGGCACGCGAACTAGCATACCAGCGGCGGCTGCAGCTCGCCTGGGGACCAGGACCTGTCAGCGTAGAGCAAAAAGCCGTCGCGAGGTTGGAAAGGGGATACCGAGCCTAAACAGGACATGCGTTCACAAATTTCCATAATAAGGAAAATATCAACAAAAGACATTACAGACCCTTTACGCGCCCTCACGGGGTACTACTCGATTCCTCGCAGGGAACAAAAGATGAGAACTTAGGGGAATCCTATCTACACGCCCCCGCGGCCGACTTCATCATCAAATGTGGGCCACGGGAGGCCGGCGCCAACCCCATCCAGATCAGCGACGGCGGCGGCTAGACGCTGTAGCCTTGCTCCGGGCACGGCGAGAGCTCGGGGGCACGTAGTTGTCATCGCTCGTCTCCGGAGTCTCATAGAGCTCAGGAGAACCACTGGACTCCCAAGAGTCGCTGCTTCTGGAGGAGCCAAGGCGGGGCGCGCATCGTCCTAGCGCTCCCCACCAGGGCAGCACTCCAGGTGGCGTTCCTCCCCATCGAAGATCTTGAAGGACAGCGTGGAGGCGCCGTCATAATCAAAGTGGATCGCGAGGGCGCCCTCAGCACAGCAAACCCGCGCGACCTCACCCCAGCCGCGGGTCATGAAGACCTTCCCAGAGGAGATTGCTTCAACCTCTGCTCCAGTCGCCGTAGCGTCGCAGTCGGCATGCTGCAACCAGAGGTCGAGGGGTCCCCTCGGCGGCATCACGTTAGAGAAGAACCACGGGAAGCGGATCCAAGTGCTCGGGGGCATCGCCGCCCACAGCACAAGCTCGCGCGAGGAGTCCGTGGCGTGGACCCCAGGGTGGCGACCCGTGCCGCGGCAGCACGTCCACCTTGGCCGAGGCGCGCTCGCCGACGCTCGTCGCCTCTCCCTCCTGAGCCCTCGGCTTGGGCGTACAGGGGTAATGGATACCCAGGAGGAGGCCGCTCGCACCAAGACCTCGTCACCACCAGCATCGCCGTCGCGTCGCGACGGTGGACCGGCCTCTTCTTCGGTGGGAGCGGCACCGGCCCGTCGAGGGGAGTCTTTCCTTTCTCAGCAGCTGGGATCCTTCGGATGGGCGCCATCGATGTCGGCGGTGGAGCAGAGGAGGAAGAAGCAAGCGGAATGGGAAGAAATGGCGATGGGGGCTCTGCCACCTCCTCATTTATAGCAGGAGAAGGCCAACCAGCGCCCCCCACTATCACAGGTAATGATGGTTTTCCTTGCATGTCGCCGGGACTTATCAAGTCGGGAAGTTGCCGAGGCAGCGTGGGGAAGCGGAGACGCCCACGTCCAATCAACCGCCACGCGTCGACCAAGGCCGCGGGCTATTGGGGCCCGCGGCGCTCCATACTTGACCTTTGGCTTCGCCTCGAAGCCAAGCCCGAGCGCGCCTTGGGCCCGGGGGCTACCATCGGCGTTCTGGGAACGGGGGTCCCTAGACTTGCCTACCTGCGGCCCACGACGTGGCTTTGGTAGCAGGCCCGTACGGTTAATCTTCATCAACAAGGCATCCAAGACCCTCGCGAGGGGCCAAGCCTCGCGAGGCGGACGACGCAAGACCTCCTTAGGAGCGGCCTCGCCAGGCAGGCTCGCGAGGGGTGGAGAGATCAAGGCAAGGCAAACCTCACGACGTTCTCGTGACGTGAGCAATGACGATCGAGACCAGGCGGGCGCCAGCGCGCGCAGCGTCCTTGTTTCCTCTTTGGTGCTAAGGAGGCAAGCGCAGGCACGGAGTACCGAGGCATCAATCAAAGGTTTCCATATCGGTCCAACGAGACCAAGACCAGCAGGACGGCAAGACGAAGATCACCATGGAGCCCAAGGCGGCGTCACCACCAGAGCCTTTTGCAGGCGAAGACTACTTTTGTCAGGATAAGATGTACTAGCTGTCCCCTTTCAAATTGGCCGTTGTTGGCTCCCTTCCCGCTCAATATTTGGGGAGAGGTCCAGGGCCTCAATAAATAGGACTAGCCACCACAGTAGAAGGCAACTGAGCCCGAGCTGATCGAATCCTCACACACACAAGTTCGCCGAGCACAAGAACACCTCAACCTCAGGAGGTTGTTCTTCCCCTTTGTACAGTTCAAACTCAGCCCAAGAGGCAATCCACCACCACCACACTGGAGTAGGGTATTACACCACAACGGTGGCCTGAATCAGTATAAATCTTGTGTCCCTCGTGTTATGAGTTCGTCGAGTTAGTCCGAGAGATCTCAGCAAAACTAGGACGTGGATCGGTAGGGGGAAATCTTCGTGCGCACCCCAGTGTTCGAACCTTGAGGGTTTTGCCGGAACCCGTGATCCGACATTTGGCGCGCAAGGTAGGGGTGCGCCGAAGCTTCCCTTCCGCCACCCCGCATTCCGTTGCTTCATCGTCTCCATGGCGGACGCGCGTCGCGCTCGTGCTGAGCGCCGGGCTGCCCTCGCCGCCCGCGTTGCTCAGACGGCTCCCGTCGACGGGCCACCCCGTCGTTCCCCGTCGCCTACCGCCAACGCCGCCACCGGCCCGGCGGGGAACGAGCAGCAAGCATCCTCGCGGCACCCCTCGGTGCGGCGGGACGGCCGCACCGCCACTCCATCGCTGACCCCGGCCGGTTCGTATTCCCATGCTCGTCGCGCTCCCGTGGATGCGTAGGCTGCTCTGTGCATGGCGCGCGAGCTCCTGCGCTACAGCCCCATCGACGACCTCTACGAGGACTGGCTCGACCGCATCGCCAAGCTTGTCAGTGCCGCAGGGGGCTCCCCTGCGCTGTCCCTCTCGCCACCTCGTCCTCCGACAGCCATGGGCGGTGTGGCCCATGGAGCGCCTCCACCACCTCTACCCTAAGACGGAGTCTTGGCGCCAAGGCGAGCGGCCCCACGGCATGACCTGCCGCGTCCGGCGCCCGGGCAAGAAGAGAGAAGCTGCCAAGAGGTTCCACGGCCACGAGAAAACGCCCCCGCGCTCCCTGCGCCACCACAGCAAGACCGCGTGCCGCCTGCGGTGGCGATGCGCGGACCCCATCAAGAGCAAGCTCTCCACCAGCGTCAAGTCCCTGTGACCACGGCAGGCTGCCGCGCCTTCACCCCTGAGCTGCGTAGCGTCGCCTGCCCTATCAAGTTCAAGCCGGACCTGCCTCCTCGCTACGACGCCCCCCCCCCCCCCCCCCCGCAGAGTTCCTGCAGCTCTACGAGCTGAGCATCAAGGCGGCCAACGGCGACGAGAAATTCATGGCGAACTGGTTCCCGATGGCTCTCAAGGATGGCACCCGCTCTTGGCTCCTGAACCTGCCCCAGGCTCGATCTCCTCCTGGGACGAGATGCGCAACCTTTTCGTTGCCAACTTCCAGGGCACTCGCGACCGGCCGCCGGCCGCGGGTGACCTGCGTCGCGTCAAGCAACAACCAGGAGAGACCCTCCAGAAATACATCCAGCGCTTCAACAACGTTCGCCTCAAGATTCCCAAGGTGACGGACGAGGCCATCATCTCCGCGTTCTCTGATGGCGTCCGTGACGTCAAGATGAAGGAGGAGCTCGCCATCCACGAGGAGCTGTGCACGTCTCTGGAGTTGTTCAACCTGGCGACCAAGTGCGCAAGAGCTGAGGAGGGGCGCCTCTCCCTCCTCGAGCTCCCGGCTACGGACCCAGAGGAGAAGAAAGCCATGGCCAAGGACGTGAAGCGTAAGAGAGCAGCCATGCTTGCGGTGGAGCCGGACACGAAGCGCGGTAGAGACCAGCCCGAGTCATGCAAGAGCAGCCGACCGTTCTGCGCCTTCCATAACCTGCATAGCCACAACAGCAGTGACTGTCAGGAGCTCAGAGCCATTCGAGAAGGACGCTTCGGTCGACGCCCCCAGCGCAACGACCGGGGCTACGGCCGAGGGGGGGACGTGGTGGCGGACGCTGGGATGATCGTGGCCGGCGCCAGGAGTGGCGCGACCGGCCTCGTGAGGACCGCTAGCAGGATGCGGCTGGAGGGATCAGCCGCGTGAGGATCGTCCTCAGGGCAAAGCCGGTCTTCCTCCACTACCGCCACCACCAAGAAGGAACGACGACCACCACCAAGACGAGGGGGCTGGAGGCTTTCAGGAGCCGCGTGCTATCGCTTGCATCTTGGGCGGAGCTCAAGCCCCAGCCTCGCAGCGTATCTTCAAGCAGTTTGCTCGCGAAGTGAATGCAGTCCTCCCCAAGCTCGATGCCACGCGCCCGCTCAGATGGTCCAAGTGCCCCATCACGTTCAGTTTGGCAGATCAGCTCAAGTGCGCAGCTACTGCAGGCGTCCTCCCATGCTTTGTTCACCAGTCATCAGCAATGTGCAAGTTACCAAGAGCCTCATCGACGGCGGCGCAGGGCTCAACGTCCTGTCCGTTGACACGTTCGACAACCTCCAAGTGCCATATGACTAGCTTCAGCCTACCAAGCCTTTCTCAGGAGTGACCGACGGTTCCACCACACCGATAGGGCAGGTCCACCTCCCTGTCACCTTTGGAGAACGCAACAACTACCGCACCGAGCTCATCGACTTCGACGTCGCCTACATCCGCGTGCCATATAATGCGATCCTCGGGTACCTAGCCCTGGCCAAGTTCATGGCGGTGACCCATCACGGCTACAATGTCCTCAAGATGCCAGGAAGCGACGGAATCATCACAGTCCCGCGTGAAGAAAGAGATGCAGTGTGCTCCCTCGAGCGTGCCTTCCAAGCTGCAGCAATCGATGACCCCGACAGCAAGGGCGAGCGCCCTCCAGAGGCCACCCCCAAGAAGAAGAAGAAGTTGCACCACGCATGACCTCAGGCAAGCGGCGCCTCGTCTGGATCGGCGCCCGGACCTGGGGCGCCTCCCCCCATCTCATAGGAAAGCGCGCCCGGCGCCCCTCTCGGGCAGGGCTCGAGGGCTCTCTTCTAGAGGGCCTCAGACTTTGCCAACATCGCAAGGGAGGCGCTTGGGCACCACTTGGAGGCGTGCTTCACGACATGTTTCCCTCAGGAGGACACAGGGCGAGGAGCGCCCACCGCTCAGGAGTCTATCATTAAGACCACTCAGGAACTGCAAGACGCAAGGGCCATGCGTGACGGCCGCTGCTCACCAGGCGCAGCTCCCCATCCAGGCAAGGATGCCGGGCTGCGCATCTGCATCGACGTCCCAGGGCTCAAGAGGGCCGCATCTCAGGAGCTTTTTTGTCCTTCGCGCGTGGGACGCTGCGAGGGCCCACCACACAGCTAGGTTCGCATGCCCTTCGGCTTGCCGAGCGTGGCGTCCGCCTATCAGCGCAACCTGCGGAGCATACTGGCGGCTCAGGAGGCCAGGCACCACGCTGTCTTGACGGAGATGGAGACGGTCCTCAAGGAACCAGCTGGACCCCAAGAGTCTCCCGAGGCTCAGGGCCCCGGTGGCTCATGAGGACCAACCCCTTCGCCGCATACCTTCAACTGCCCAACTCTCCTTCATCTACAGAACCAGGTGACAGTTTCCAAGTTTATTGAGCTGGGAGCGCCCCCAGGGCTGCATCATTCCCTGGTCGCGTTGGGTCCGTCCCTATGGCATGCATCCCTTTTATGTCTTTAGCTTACCTCGCTGGGAGCGCCCCTCGGGCTGCATCATCCCCAAGCCGCTCGGGCCTAACCTAGTGGCATGTATCTCCCTTGCATTTACTTAAGCCTGCTGCTTCCATGCTTAATCTACTCATGACTACTACTTGTTCGTTCGTCACCCACCACGGGGGCTACTCACGCTGGCACGACGCTTGTGCACGGGTCTGTCCCTGAAACATCAACAAACCTGAGCGGCTGAGCTCTGGCTCGCGGCGCGCCCCGCGCACGTCACCTCACCAGGCCCTCAGTGACATCATTCCCTCGCGAAGCGACCGGTGGCAGACCGGCAACCATAATGGCAAACTGTGTTTCTCCTTGTGCTGGCTTGCAGGAATCTCCTGAGGATAATAGCAGGTGGCACCGCGAGCTCCCTCTCCGCCCTTGCAGTCCGCTTGCGCGTTAAAAGGGTGGCTCCTGAGCATCGCGCCTCAGGAGCCCTTACTAGGTCTCCAGCCCTCACCCCCTGGCCTTGACCACGGCACGCGACCTGCATACCAGCGGCGGCTGAGCTCGCTCGAGGGCCAGGACCTGAGGACGTAGAGCACGAAGGAGAGCGTGGGAGAGGGGGACACTCGTATCGGCCCGACCTAGCTACGCCGCGGACGCCTACGCACGAACCTGGCGCATCACAAGGAGTCAACCCCGAATCATCAGGCTAAGTCCCGAGCTCAGATCAGCTAACCGTTGGAGCCTAGGAGTCATGCACGCCGCAGCCCTGTTGCGGCAATGCCACCTCTCTTTCTCACCTTACCACGGCTGCTTGAGCGCTAAAGGGGACCTCCTGAGCATCGCGCCTCAGGAGCTCTTATTGGACCTCGGGCCGCTCACCTCCTGGCCTTGACCACGGCACGCGACCTGGCATACCAGCGACGGCTGCAGCTCGCCTGGGGACCGGGACCTGTCAGCGTAGAGAAACAAGCCGTCGCGAGGTTGGAAAGGGGAGACCGAGCCTAAACAGGACATGCATTCACAAATTTCCATAATAAGGAAAATATCAACAAAAGACATTACAGACCCTTTACGCGCCCTCACGGGGTACTACTCAATTCCTCGCAGGGAACAAAAGACGAGAACTTAGGGGAATCCTATCTACACACCCCCGCGGCCGACGTCATCATCAACTGTGGGCCACGGGAGGCCGGCGCCAATCACAGGTAATGATGGTTTTCCTTGCATGTTGCAGGGACTCGTCAAGTCGGGAAGTTGCCGAGGCAGCGTGGGGAAGCGGAGACGCCGACGTCCAATCAACTGCCACGCCTCGACCAAGGCTGCAGGCTATTGGGGCCCGCGGCGCTCCGTACTTGACCTTTGGCTCCGCCTCGAGGCCAAGCCCGGGCGCGCCTTGGGCCTGGGGGCTACTGTCGGCGTTCTGGGAATGGGGGTCCCCAGACTTGCCTGGCTGCGGCCCACGGCTTGGCTTTGCTAGCAGGCCCGTACGGCCCATCTTCATCAACAAGGCATCCAAGACCCTCGCAAGGGGCCAAGCCTCGCGAGGCGGACGACGCAAGACCTCCTCAGGAGCGGCCTCGCCAGGCAGGCTCGCGAGGGCGAAGAGATCAAGGCAAGGCAAACCTTGCGAAGTTCTCGTGACGTGAGCCATGACGATCGAGACCAGGCGGGCGCCAGCGCGCACAGCGTCCTTGTTTCCTCTTTGGTGCTAAGAAAGCAAGCGCAGGCGCGGAGTACCGAGGCATCAAGCAAAGGTTTCCATATCGGTGCAATGAGACCAAGACCAGCAGGACGGCAAGACGAAGGTCACCATGGAGCCCAAGGCGGCGTCACCACCAGAGCCTTTTGCAGGCGAAGACTACTTTTGTCATGATAAGATGTACTAGTTGTCCCCTTTCAAATTGGTCGTTGTTGGATCCCATCCCGCTCAATATTTGGGGAGAGGACCAGGGCCTCTATAAATAGGACTAGCCACCATAGTAGAAGGCAACTGAGCCCGAGCTGATCGAATCCTCACACACACACAAGTTCGCCGAGCACAAGAACACCTCAACCTCAGGAGGTTGTTCTTCCCCTTTGTACTGTTCATCCTCAGCCCAAGAGGCAATCCACCATCACCACACTGGAGTAGGGTATTGCACCACAACGGTGGCCCGAACCAGTATAAATCTTGTGTCCCTCGTGTTATGAGTTCGTCGAGTTAGTCCGAGAGATCTTAGCAAAACTAGGACGAGGATCGGTAGGGGGGAATCTTCATGCACACCCCAGTGTTCGAACCTCGAGGGTTTTGCCGGAACCCGTGATTTGACTCCGGGGAAGACGACACCACGACAAGACCCTTGCCGGGGCCCCGGCAAGGCGCTTGCCGAAGACACCTACGGGGCCATGGCCAGGCCCGCGTCTGCCAATGCTCCACCGCCGTCGCCAAGCAGCTGCTAGCTCAACCAGCTGAGCATGCACCTGCGTGGCGACGGGCGGCCTCCGGGACCGACTCAACAAGCACCTGCGTGCTGGCATGCAAGTCTTCGTGAAGGCTCCACCGCCGTGCCAGCCCAGCAGCCACCCAACGTGGCGCCACGACGCCTCATCAGCTCAGACGCATGTCGAGGCCAGGTGAGGCGGCGACAGCTGGGACGTGCTTCCTTGCCGTCCCCGATGAAGCAAGGGGAGCACGTCTGCAGCGCATTAAACCATTTTTCCGATGGTCCCAGATCATAGGCTTATCAACTGTAGACCTTTCCACCTCCTGTGTGCCACTGTGGCAACCCGTTATCCCTATATAAAGAGGTCCGGGGTGACCAGGAGGAGGATTGGGATCTTTTGGGCAAGTTACGCCCCGTAGCTAGCTCAAGAACACAATAACACTCTAATACATCCACCAAACCAGGACTAGGGTATTACGCATCTTCGCGGGCCGAATCAGGGTAAACGATCCGTGTGCTTCCTGTCAGACCCGCTCTTTGCACAATCTCACGCCCGCCAACCGTAGAAGGAATCCCAGTGATTCCATAGGTGTCGTTTCCACCAACATCTTTGGCGCGCCAGGTAGGGGCTGCAGATGTGGAAATCTGGTCTGATCAGAGGAGCGTCTCCATCTTGGCCGTCGTTCCAGGGAAGAAGACGACCAAGCCTGACGGCACCATCTGCAAATGCGGTGGGCGCCCTTGCAAGGACAGAAAAGATAAGTCATACGAAGCTTTAAGCAATTTCTCTTTATATATAAGGTTATTATCCTCGAAGGTCCTGCCCTATGTATGGAAAACCTGCACAAAAAGGGGCCCTTCCACAATTGGCAACGCCCTTGTTCTGTTTCGAGTCCGCTCAACTGCTCAAGCGGCCGTGTCGAGAGCGGCAGGGTGGCCTTCCGCAATTGGCAACGCCCTCGACTCTGACTCGAGTCCATCTCAACAGTTCGAGCGGCCAAGTTGAGAGCCGTAAGGTGGCTCGCCCGGCAGCAAGCACACTCGGCAGGCCATTGGGGATCTGTCCTCGAGGCGCCGCCCTGGGTTTACGCGCCGGCAAGCCTACCCGGTTAACGTAGGGTGAACATACAAAGGAAGATCGAACAGGAAGATAACATGCATCATATCAAAAGTACTGCAGAGTTATATTACATCAGTTGTTGCCGCGGTTCTAACTAAAGATAAAAATTGTCTTGGTCATGAACCTGCAGCGGCAATGAGAAACGGGGTGCCTAATCCCGGCGCTGGCCCTCCACCCTCTGGATTCCATCGATGCGGCTGATGATGGGCTTGATACGCTCCTTGAGTGCCGCGATGTCCTCATCCTCGGGCAAGCTCTCCAGCACAGCGTCGAAGTCGAGGTCAGGATTCAATTGTGCCACCTTGGTGAGGACCTTGGTCATGGCACCCCGGCAAAGCCTCCGTGCCTCATCGGCCAGGGAGTCCCCCCGATTGGAGTGGAGCTGCTCCAGGGCCACGAAGACACCCTCGAAGAACAGGGTCAGCTTGGCGTTGGGGCATACGTTGCGCTCCGGGGTGTACCTCACATTTGGCATCCCCATGGTAGCCAGTTGCGTGGTGATCCTGCCGGCGACGCCTTCGAGGCGCCAGATCCAGCTATTCTCAACCTCCACAAAGTCTTTGTGGTTGGCGGTCTCGTTCTTCCGCGGCTGCTTCTCAGCCTTCAGGTCCTTGGCCAGGGTCTCCTCCCGGGCCTTGCCATCCGAGAGCATCTCCTCAAGGCTCTCCAGCTTCAGCTTCAGGTCTTTCATGGAGTTGTTGGCCTTGGAAAGCTGCCCAGCCTTGCTGAGGACGTCGCCCTGCGCCTCAACCAGAGCGCCGTTGAGCATATCCTTCTGTTTGGATAGCTTCAGGACCTGGTCCTTCAGCCTGTCCCGCTCCACCTCCAGCTCCTTCACCCTGTAGGCGTGAACCAGAGCCTGGGCATCGAGTGCCTCCTTGTGCCTCTGCTCCAGCTCCTGGGTCCGCTGCACGACGAGCTTCTCCACCTCGGCAGCAGACCCCTTGGCGGCCTCCTTGGCGGCGATCTTCTCGGCCTCCGCCGCGGTGGCCTTGGCGACATGCTCGATTACGGTGTCTGTGTCCTCCCGATCCGCTGAGGGAGGATCTATATATCGAGAAGGGGATCAGGCGAAGCCAAGACCAAGATCCGAGAGAAAAAGAAAAAGTATGGGGATGGAGGGCGAGTAACTTGCCTTTGCCAGGCTGGAAGAAGAGGCCTCCTCCCCGCCAATATCTGGCGCCGAGGTGAAGCCACCAACGCCCAAGTTTGCCTCCTCCTCCTCCGCGTGCATGGGCTCGACGCTCGGCGCCCTTGCCGGGGACGCCCCTCGGGGCGGCGTAGTTGATGGGGGCGGCGCGTTAGGGGTGGCCCCCAGTGGCTCCTCCTGTTGCCGTCCTCCTCCTACACCCACGACAACGTCAGCACCAATGAATCATACCCCAGCACACGTTGAGGGGGAGCAGGTGGTGAACTTACGTTGGGGGTTGTGCCGGGGGCTGCTGTCCGGGCTACTCAACACCACCAAAGGTGTCCCGGAGGCGCCCGCCGAGGGCTGGCCGCCCGCCGAGGACCTGGCCCTCTTCACCCTCTGGGCCAGCGTCTCCGCGTCCCTGCGAAGATGAAAACAAGTCATGATAAGCGACACAGTTGAGGAGACGTGTATTAAAAAAAGGGGGAGGGGAAACAAGAAGCTTACTCCTCCTCCACCTCCTCCTCTGCTGCCTTCCCCATTCCTCCTTGGGCTGAGGGACCCGAAGTCAAAGACGACCTCGGTGTCGACGTCTGCCGGAGGAGGGGAAGAAGGTGGAGTCTGAACATGCTTGGACTAAGAAGAGGCAGATGCTTTCTTCTTCGCCACCGCGGCCTTCACCAAATTCTTCGCTGCCGCGGCCCTCGTTTGGCGCACGGACGCCTCCTGGGCTTGCCGGGGTTGCACGGCCCTGCCGGGCCGAACCGGCTCGCCGGAGCTGGCCCACCGCAGGACTCGCCCTCTCCCCATGGCTGGAGGGTCGACAGCCTCTACCTCCTCCTCCTCCGACGACGACGACGACTCGTCGACCACATCCTCAATGAGAGGGGCCCCGGCGCCGGCGCTGCTGGCCTACCCAGCGGACTCCGCCCACTGGGCGAGCTCCCTCTCCTCCTCGGCCGCCGAGGCATTGTCCTCCATGCCGCCGGCACTGCCGGCCTCCTTGGCGAGCTCCGCCTCCGCCGCCCTAGCGGCGATGTAGTCCATCTCTGCCTGGGTGGTGTCCTGGACAAGCAGCGGCTCATTGCGGACGTACTTCTCCTCCAAGTGTTGAAGAATTCCTGCACTTGGTCCTCCGGCGGCTCGGCCCAATTTGGGACGAGGCCGTGCATGTTGAACTCTGGCATCATGGCGATGATGTCGTTTCGGCGCGAGCTATTGCTCAGCGGGACCACCCCCGCTGGCAACCCAAACAAGGTCCCCTTGGCGACCTTGCCGGTTTTGGCAGCCTTGCCGGACCGCTCGACCTTGTCGTCGCGGTTCACGTCAAGCTGGAAGAGCCGCTCGCAGAAGTGGGTGTGTCCCATCACCGTGAGGTTGTGGTCCAAGCCGGGGTGAAGCCCCATGATGTCGGCCGCGTTCGCAAAGAGCCAGGCCGGCCTCCCCTTGTTATGCAGTGGAGCAATTCGACGATGAATGAAATTGGCCCTGATCATCTCAAGGGTGAGCCCGGCCTCAGTGAGGCGGAGAATCCTGGTGGTGGCGACCGTGAGCTTCGCGTCATCAGCGTCGACATTGCTCCAGTCGCTTCTGCGAACCAGCGGCGCCTGGCGAACCCGGCAGAATTCCTGTGGATCATCCTCCTTGATCCAGCACCACCGGCCCCGCCATTCTTCCCACCTCTCCTTCTGGGTGCCCTCCGGGTATGTCCCCTTGGACCTTGGGATCCAGGCAACGCAACCGGAAATGGTGCCCCCCTTTTGGATCCGAGGGAAGAAGTAGTGGCGGAAGAGCACCGTGTTGGGATGCACCCCGACGAAGCCCTCGCAGCGATGCGCAAAAAGAGCCATGCACGCCACGGCATTTGGGGTAAAATCCAAAAGATGAAAGCCGTAGGTGTGCATGATATCTTTGAAGAAATCAGAGAAGGGGGGCAGAGGCCGCGGGAGAAGTAGTCGACGAAGAACGGGTACCGATTCAGGCCGGCCTCGGCGAAGGCAGCAGGGATGACGCGCGTGGCCGAGTGCCCCGTCGTCTCCCCCCCCCCCCCCCCGTCTTGCACCCCCACAGATGCTTGAAGTAGTCCCAGAGGTGGACTGCGTCGACCGACGTGGGGAAGTAGGTGGACTGCGTCTGCCCCACCGCCAACTCACTCTCCGGCGGCTCATTCGTCCCGGCATCCTTGGCCACTCACTTGCTTCTGCTGGTTTTGGGTGCCATTGCGGCTGTGGGAGACGAGGAATGAAGGACGGCGAAGGTGCGGCGGCGGCGAGCGAAGGCAAGACTTTGAGAGGGAGGAAGAAGGGGATGACGGTTCCGAGGAGGAAGGCGCGGGCCGCCTCTTTTCCCATTAAGTGCGATGTGACGCATGCATGCGGGAACTGCACCACGCATGCCCCCACGTCACGCACGACCCTCCACGTCGCGCGTGCAACGCGGGTCGTGAAGAAGCGCAGCGGACGAGAAGTTACCGCAGTAAAAATCCCGCCCCGACCGCCCGCGCACCGTTCTGGGCCTGGCCCAACAACGTGCCGCGCCTATGTGTGGCCAAGGCCCGGGGGCTCCTGTCGGTGTACAAAAGTAGGGGCACTCCTTTTTATCCCTTCACTTGTGCATGGGCAGTCAGAGCCACGCCCGCGGCCACACCAAGCGAGGCAGAGGAGGGGACCCGAAGGCACCAGGCGACCAGAGGCAACACCAAGACCAGAGAACGCAAAAGAGCAAGAGGGTGGGGTGGACTCCCCCGGTAAGACCCTTGCCGGGGCAGCCTCCGAGGCCCCGGCAAGAGCCTTGCCGGGGCAACTAGCCCGATGCCAGCAGAGCAGGCCACCCTTGAGCCCGTGGGTTCCAACACCACCAACCAACTACATTGGAACCAAGGCTCGGGAGGCGCCTCTGTGGTGGCATGCAGATCTTCGTCGAGATCATGAACACACAAGATCAGACAAGGATCAAAAGACGACGATCCTCGGCGGGAACCTAGCCGAGGAAATCCACGAGACCCCCGGCAAGACGCTTGCCGGGGAAGACGACGACGCCACGACAAGACCCTTGTCGGGGCCCCGGCAAGGCCCTTGCCGAAGACACCTACGGGGCCGCGGCAAGGCCCGCGTCTGCCAAGGCTCTACCACCGTCCCCAAGTAGCTGCTAGCTCAACCAGCTGAGCAGGCACCTACGTGGCAACGGGCGGCCTCCGCGACCGACTCTACAAGCACCTGCGTGGTGGCATGCAAGTCTTCGTGAAGGCTCCACCACCGCGCCAGCCTAGCAGCGAGCCAACGTGGTGCCACGACGCCTCATCAGCTCGAACGCGTGTCGAGGCCAGGCGAGGCGGCGACAGCTGGGACGTGCTTCCTTGCCGTCCCCGATAAAGCAAGGGGGGCATGTCGGCAGTGCATTCAATGCGTTTGTCCGACGGTCCCAGAGGATAGGCTTATCGACTGTAGATCTTTCCACCTCCTGTGTGCCACTGTGGCAACCCCTTTTCCCTATAAAAGGAGGCCCGTGGCGAACAGGAGGAGGATTGGGATCTTTTGGGTAAGTTACGCCCCGTAGCTAGCTCAAGAACACAATAACACTCTAATACATCCACCAAAGCAGGACTAGGGTATTACGCATCTTCGCGGCCCGAACCTGGGTAAACGATCCATGTGCTTCCTGTCAGACCCGCTCTTTGCACAATCTCGCGCCCGCCAACCGTAGAAGGAATCCCAGTGATTCCATAGGTGTCGTTTCCACCAACATGGCACAAGGTATTGCAACCAAAACAGCTTCTCCGTTGAGCTTCCCTCTTCGGCTCGGAAGAATTCTGCAGCGTCAAAAACACTACGCGGCAAATCCACAAACGCTCCTGGAGAACTCCAAATCCGGGTTAGTAAGAGGTACCTCTTCTTTACATATTTGCTCTGCATAATAAAGGCCTTACCCGCCGCAATCTTCTTGGCCTCTTGAATCTCCTAGAGAGCGCCCTGGGCTTCCACCCGGGCATCTTGTGCGCTTTGGCGAGCCTTGGCGAGTTCGATCTCTTGAGCCACAATATCGCGCTCCAAGGACTCGCATTTCTTCACGGCATCCTAGAGCTCTTCATGGACCTCACCGACCCTGGCCTCGTGCTTTTCACGGGCGGCTTGTTCCTTGGCAGCTTTCTCCTCGGCCTCGGCCAGCGCCTTTTTAAGGGCCTCGACCTCGGTCGCCGCTCCTACAAATACCATGGCACTATGGTCAATACAAATCATTTATTCTTTCTGAATATACAGTAGGTCATTACATACCTTGCTTATCCACCAGCCGCTTCCTTGCTTGGCCGAACTCCTCCTCGGCCTGCTCCAGCCTCTGCTTCAGTCCGGAGACTTCGGCAGTGTGGGAGGTCGCCGTCAGCAATGACGCCTGCTTAATCACATAGACACATATGGTTAGTCTCCTGCGAGAATTCTTTGATCCTCTTTCTGGCTTTTCTTTCCGAACACCGGACAGAGTCTCAGGGGCTACTGCCTATACTGTGACATTCTTTTTACATAATTGCGTTGCTTACCTCAAAGCCTGTTAGAAGGCTTGTGCAGGCTTCGGTCAGTCTACTCTTCGCGTACTGAATCCTCGCAACCACCATACCCATAAGGGTACGGTGTTCCTCAACAATGGAAGCACTTCGCAACGCTTCTATTAGAGTGTCCGGCGCCTCTGGCTGGACAGAGGTCACCGGCAGAATAGGCGCACCTCCTCCTTTCGAAGGAGGTTGCTTGCCGGGTTCCGGAGCCGCATTGGTCTCCGGGACCGTATTCGGCTGGGGCCCGAACTGAATATGGCCCCTATCGCCGGTCTGCATGGGGATTGGCTCCCCCATGTGTCCGGCGGTTGAGGTATCACCCTCCGGTGCCGCCCTGACGGCCTCATGAGTCTCTCCCTGGCCTGGGATCCTTCGGGACAACACCTCAGTGTAATCCAAGGCCTTGGGAGAGGACGCCGCCTGAAGGGACGCGCTGTCCATCGCCTTCGGGTCCAGCGAATTCCCCGAAGATGAGGATCGCTCGAGGACGGGCCGAGCCGGACTGTAAGTGCATGATTCAACATGTTAAGACTATGAAGTGGAGAGGCCAGATATATGAATGCGTCCGGATTTTTGAGTACTCACGATTCGGCCAGGGGCTTGTCTCGGGGGCGCCGCTCTAGGCTGCTGTCGATGTCCCACGCGGAGTTATCCACGAGGGAGCCCTTCCCCCTCTTGGACGCCTCTGCCTCCAGATTTGTGGAGGCCGCCCTCTTCTTCCTTCCCCCCTCACAGGGAGAGTTGCTTTCTTCCTCCTCCTCGTCGTCGTCCTCGGCGGCGGAGGAGTGAGTCTCAGTGTCTTCGAACGTCACGTCCGAAGCGCCCTTACAGCGGGGGCCACTACTGTCCCCCTTGGTCTTCTTCTCCGGCGCCTGGTAGGGCGCCGGAACCAGCATCTTCGTCAGAAGCGGAATTGTTGGTTCCTCAGGCAGCGGAGCCGGACACCGAATCCGCTCCGCCTTCTTTGTCCAGCCCTGGAAAAATAAATAGTGAGGTTTAGGTATCTTCCCTGAAGAAGCAAGTAAAGGATACACCTTGAAACATGAAAGGCTTACTGCACTGGCGGGATGGGCCAGGCCGTGCCCAAGGTCCTCGGTCGTCTCCGGCCGCATCTCGTTGCCCTTGAAGAGCACCTTCCAGATGTCTTCGTGCGTAGTTCCGAAGAACCGTTGCAAGGTCTAGTGCTCGGCCGGATAGAACTCCCATAAATGGCAAGTCCGGCTCTCGCATGGAAGGATCCGGCGAACTAGCATCACCTGGATCACATTGACGAGCTTGATGTTCTTGTCCACCATGCTCTGGATGCGCGTTTGCAGCGCTGTCAGCTCATCCGACGAAGACAAATTCAGGCCCTTCTCTAGCCAGGAGGTGAGCCGCATTGGGCCTCCGGACTTGAATTCGGGAGCCGCGGCCTAGGTGGCGTCGTGGGGCTCTGTGACATAGAACCACAATTGCTGCCACCCTTTCACGGTCTCCACAAAGGTACCTTTGGGCCATGTGACGTGGGGCATCTTGCTCACCATGGCACCTCCGCACTCTGCATGTTGGCCATACACCACCTTCGGCTTCACGTTGAAGATCTTAAGCCACAGTCCGAAGTGGGGTGGAATGCGGAGGAAGGCCTCGCACACGATAATAAATGCCGAGATGTTGAGGAAAGAATTTGGGGCCAGATCATGGAAATCTAGCCCGTAGTAGAACATGAGTCCGCGGACGAAAGGGTGGAGAGGAAACCCTAACCTCCGAACGAAGTGGGGGATGAACACTGAGGGAGTCCTGTACTAAGGGGTCCTCAAGCATCCGGCATGTTGGACATGGGCCGGACTGATGGGCTGTGAAGATACAAGACCGAAGACTCTCACCCGTGTCCGGATGGGACTCTCCTTGGCGTGGAAGGCAAGCTTGGTGCCCTGATATGAATATTCCTTTCTCTGTAACTGACATTGTACAACCCTAGTCCCCTCTGGTGTCTATATAAACCAGAGGGCTTAGTCCGTAGAGGCAGATATAATCATAGTCTTACAGGCTAGACTTTTAGGGTTTTAGCCATTACGATCTCGAGGTAGATCAACTCTTGTAATACTCATATTCATCAACATTAATCAAGCAGGAAGTAGGGTATTACCTCCATATAGAGAGGGCCCGAACCTGGGTAAACATTGTGTCCCCTGTCTCCTGTTACCATCAACCTTAGACGCACAGTTCGGGACCCCCTACCCGAGATCCACCGGTTTTGACACTGACATTGGTGCTTTCATTGAGCGTTCCGCTGTGACGTCAAAGACAGGATTGATGGCTCGCCTTGCTATCAAGGACAGTGTCACCTTCAGAGGAGCACTGGCCCCGGGCCAAACCCTCCGGCTGGGCAGTTTTACCATAATCGCCCGTTCGGCCGTTAAGCCGATGATGACTTCTCGAGTCATTGAAAATCCCCTCTGTGTTTACTCTGAATACTCCAAACAGACGGATCCGGCGGAGTTGTCGTCTTTGAATGAGCTCCTAGATCGCATCGTCGCCTTGGGGGTCGCTACAGACTATGATCGGATCGGGCTTAAACCCGACCAGAGAGAAATTAAATCTCCACCGATCACCCACCAGATAGCGGTAGTAGAGGAGCAGGACGACAACTCTTCCTCTATACTAAGGATGAACTATGTTCGGATCTCCGAGCTCGAAGAGCCGGATACCTGCCTTCGGGAAGGCACACCCTGCCTTCCGAACCTAGAATCGGACTACGGGCTTGAAAAATCAGTTGATATCCCGGAGCTCGAGCTATTAAGCTCGGGAGTTTTTCAAACTCCGGATCCCAAAGTGGGTCAGGGTTCGGATTTAAAGCCACCCACCCGCCCAGATATAAACGATCTCATGTGCATACGACAGCAGTCTTAGGAAACAGTCCATCACTTTTGGGCCAGATTTCTCCTTGTCAAAGACAAGATTAAAGATTGCCGCGACGAAGACGCGATTTCAGTATTCAGCAACAATTGCACGGATGAGGGAATCCTCAATTCCATCAGCCGTCGTCGCGTATTAAACTTTGCTGACTTGGCAACCATAGTTCAGAAGTACTGCGCAATGGAAGGCGCCTGGAAAACCCAGGCAGCCTGTTGGGAACCACCAGTTCCCACTCAACTCCCCGTCCGGACAAAAAGGATGCACCCCCGTGGGGCGCCATACCCAACAGTAAAGAAATCTAAGCCCATTACGGGGCGCGGAACCGTTCTGGAGGGATGGCTCGATAGGCCATGCAAAATACACACAACACCGGATACCATACCAACCCACAGCCTTAGAGCATGTTGGATACTCCGGCAAGTGGCCAAGAGCGGCGAGGATATCCTCACCAAAAATACCCCAGAGCAACACCCCCCGGAGGATGACGACCCCAACCTATTGACAGTCTTCGAGAATTTCGCTTCAAACAATCGGCGTAAAAGGGCTTTTCGCGACCTTGCCGAAGTCTGCCAAGTCGCAGCAATAAACCCTTGGAATGACACGGCCATAACTTTCAATGATAGTGACGAACCAAAATTCAGGACAGTCCGGGCACAAGCCGCCTTGGTCCTCAATCCAATTGTGGACGGCTTTCGGCTCACCAAAGTGCTCATGGATGGCGGCAGCGGACTAAACCTCATCTACGAGGATACGCTCAATAAAATGGAAATAGACAGGAGCCACATCGAGCAAAGTAGCACGACCTTCCGGGGAATCATTCCCAGTCGGGAGGTGCGCGGGAAAAATCACGCTCGACATGGTATTCGGCACCCGGAGAATTATCGGTCCAAAGAGATAACCTTCCGAGTGGCCCCTTTCAACAACGGATATCACGCCCTATTGGGGCGATACGCATTTACACGCTTCCAAGCTATACCTCATTATGGGTACATGAAGCTCAAGATGCCCGGGCCCAACGGTATCATCACTCTTGCCAGTGATCCGGACATAGCACTCTGTGCCGAAAATAAAACCGCATCCCTGGCCCTCGAGGCACTGTTTGAAGCCCTCGCGGCCGAAGAGCTAACCGCGCTGCGCTCCACTATGGATAGGGATGACGTAATCCTGGACAAGCGACCCCGTCCCACCTAACAACTTCCAAAACGAAGAATTGATCTTCGATATCGTCCCCTTCTGTAGTGGATATCATGCACTACTGGGACGAACCGCATTCGCTCGATTCAACGCAGTGCTACACTATGCTTATCTCAAGCTCAAGGTGCCCGGACCACGCGGCGTCATAACAGTAAATGGAAACACGGAATGCTCCCTCCGTACCGAGGAGCACACCACTGCTTTAGCAGTAGAAGTACAGAGCGGCGTTCTAAAGCAGAACCTTAATTCGGTGACCGAGCTCCCGGACACTGTCAAACGAGTCCAGACTACTCTGCAGCAGGACAACCCAGCTCGTCAAGAGCTCGACTAGCAATTTGGCCTCCGTCCCAGTCCCGACCAAGTGGCGGCGTTTGTACCGCGCGTACATAATCACACACTCAAAATACCATGGGCATAGACGGAGGCATAACCAGATTGTGATCCATAATACGGCTCGACCTCCCCTGGACACACATACTTTCACTTTTTCTTTTTTTCCCTTTTCAGGTTTCTTTTCCACAGGCCTTTCCTGACGGCCTGATCACCGGTCCTTTCGAAAGGATAGATACACCAAGACGGCAAGAAGCACTGACGTACAAGGGAATTTCTAGGTGGTCTCTTTAATGATCACTTTACCAATTTTCAGGACCCGCACGCAGCTCTCTCTTGGTGGTGGCTTATTAAATAGCCCTGTTGCTTATTGCACTATTTGTACAAATACACTTTGACGTATTAATCAAACTATAATGGAAACAGTTTGCGGCCCAACTTCTGTGGCACTAGCTTGCTACCTTTTTTTTTGATAATCTTATCAAATCGCACCCGTACACTTTGGTACGCTTTAATCCGCCAGGGGCTTCATTGCGCCCCATAGTACGGCAACAAAGTCCGAACACTTTTTACAGTATAGTTCGGCACCCATAATTTAGCATTATATGCATTGGCTCCGAATCATGTCTTTGGTCAATAGTTGGGTTGCCCGGCTCCTGTGCTTACTACCTTACATTCAGCTATATCGGCTAGGGTAGTAAAGTGAGAACTACTGCGATTGTTTCCTAGTTTATCCGGATGAGCACCTCAGTAGAGAAAGCCGAAACCTGACTGTCATGATGCAGCGTGAGCCAGTCAGCTCTTCGGAGGTTTCAAATCTTTAGTGATTTTTTCCGCATTATGCGATGAATTAGTTCTTACCCGATCAGGTGTTTACAACACCCTAGGTCGTATACTAGGGGCTGCACATAATTTTTTTGTCAAACTCCTATGGTTAAGTGAGGGTGATAAAGCCACATAGTCCGATTGCCTGGTTCGTTGCGCTAAACACCTCCTTCAAGGACAAAACAATTGGATCAAGAGTGTTTAGATTCCATCCCGAACACCCTCGTACTACCTACGTTGGGGCTGAAGCCGACGACTGGCCAACTCTCAGATTTCATAAAAACGGCCGCACAAGAGGTAAAATTTTAACAAGCATTATATTACATAATCGACTTTGTTCCATAATATAGGGCAAGATAATATGAATGCATTCATTCAAATATCACATCTTTCGCACACTGCTCCGCCACAATGCGGGATCCCTCCAGGACATTGTCAAAATATAGCTTGGGCATATGGTAGTCCTTGCCCTCGGGCGGTCCCTCGGTCGCGAGCTTGACGGCATTCATCTTCGCCCACTACACCTTGACGCGGGTGAAGGCCATCCGCGCACTCTCGATGCAGACTGATCGCTTGATAACGTCAAGCCGGGGGCAGGCATTGACCAGCCGCTTCATGAGCCCGAAGTAGCTGCTGGGTATAGCTTCGGCAGGCCACAGCCGGATTATTAAATCCTTCATGACTAGTTCGGCCACCCTATGCAGTTCGACCAGCTATTTTAGCTGGTCGCAAAAGGGCACCGGATGTTCTAGCGTGTCGGTGTACAAAAGTAGGGGCACTCCTTTTTACCCCTTTACTTGTGCACGGGCAGTCAGAGCCGCGCCCGCGGCCACACTAAGCGAGGCAGAGGAGGGGACCCGAAGGCACCAGGCGACCAGAGGCAACACCAAGACTAGAGAACGCAAAAGAGCAAGAGGGCGGGGTGGACTCCCCTGGCAAGACCCTTGCCGGGGCAGCCTCCGCGGCCCCGGCAAGAGCCTTGCCGGGGCAACTTGCCCGATGCCAGCAAAGCAGGCCACCCTTGAGCCCGTGGGTTCCAACACCACCAACCAACTACATTGGAACCAAGGCTCGGGAGGCGCCTCTGTGGTGGCATGCGGATCTTTGTCGAGATCATGAACACACAAGATCAGATAAGGATCAGAAGACGACGATCCTCGGCGGAATCCTAGCCGAGGAAATCCACGAGACCCCCGGCAAGACGCTTGCCGGGTGTCGGCGTTCTGGGAATGGGGGTCCCCAGACTTGCCTGCCTGCGGCCCATGGCGTGGCTTTGCTAGCAGGCCCGTACGGCCCATCTTCATCAACAAGGCATCCAAGACCCTCGCGAGGGGCCAAGCCTCCCGTGGCGGACGACGCAAGACCTCCTCAGGAGCGGCCTCGCCAGGCAGGCTCGCGAGGGGCGGAGATATCAAGGCAAGGCAAACCTCGCGAGGTTCTCGTGACGTGTGCCATGACGATCGAGACCAGGCGGGCGCCAGCGCGCGCAGCGTCCTTGTTTCCTCTTTGGTGCTAAGGAGGAAAGCGCAGGCGCGGAGTACCGAGGCATTAAGCTAAGGTTTCCAAATCGGTGCAACGAGACCAAGACCAGCAGGACGGCAAGACGGAGGTCACCATGGATCCCAAGGCGGCGTCACCACCAGAGCCTTTTGTAGGCGAAGACTACTTTTGTCAGGATAAGATGTACTAGCTGTCCCCTTTCAAATTGGTCGTTGTTGGCTCCCTTCCCGCTCAATATTTGGGGAGAGGACCAGGGCCTCTATAAATAGGACTAGCCACCACAGTAGAAGGCAACTGAGCCCGAGCTGATCGAATCCTCACACACACAAGTTCACCGAGCACAAGAACACCTCAACCTCAGGAGGCTGTTCTTCCCCTTTGTACTGTTCAAACTCAGCCCAAGAGGCAATCCACCACCACCACACTGGAGTAGGGTATTACACCACAACGGTGGCCCGAACCAGTATAAATCTTGTGTCCCTCGTGTTATGAGTTCATCGAGTTAGTCCAAGAGATCTTAGCAAAACTAGGACGTGGATAGGTAGGGGGAAATCTTCGTGCGCACCCCAGTATTCAAACCTTGAGGGTTTCGCCGGAACCCGTGATCCGACATTTGGCGCGCCAGGTAGGGGAGCGCCGAAGCTTCCCTTCCGCCGCCCCGCGTTCCGTTGCTTCATCGTCTCCATGGCGGACGCGCGCCGCGCTCGTGCTGAGCGTCGGGCTGCCCTCGCTGCCCGCGTTGCCCAGCCGGCTCCCATCAGCGGGCCACCCCGAAATTCCCCGTCGCCTGCCGCCAACGCCGCCACCGGCCCGGCGGGGAACGAGCAGCAAGCATCCTCGCTGCACCCCTCGGTGCGGTAGGACGGCCGCCCCGCCACTCCGTCGCTGACCCCGGCCGGTTCGTCATCCCATGCACGTCGCGCTCCCGTGGATGCGGAGGCTGCTCTGTGCATGGCGCGCGAGCTCCTGCGCTACCGCCCCATCGACGACCTTTACGAGGACTGGCTCGACCGCACCGCCAAGCTTGTCAGCGCCGCAGGGGGCTCCCCTGCGCCGTCCCTCTTGCCGCCTCGTCCTCCCATAGCCATGGGCGGTGTGGCCCATGGAGCGCCTCCACCACCTCTGCCCCAAGACGGAGTCTTGGCGCCAAGGCGAGCGGCCCCACGGCGTGACCTGCCGCGTCCGACGCCCGGGCAAGAAGAAAGAAACTGCCAAGAGGTCCCACGGCCACGAGAAAACGCCCCTGCGCTCCCTGCGCCACCATGGCAAGACCGCATGCCGCCTGCTGTGGCGGTGCGCAGACCCCGTCAAGAGCAAGCTCTCCGCCAGCGTCAAGTCTCTGTGACCACGGCAGGCTGCCACGCCTTCACCCCTGAGCTGCGTAGCGTCGCTTGGCCTGGCAAGTTCAAGCCGGACCTGCCTCCTCGCTACGACAGCACCCCCAACCTCGCAGAGTTCCTGCAGCTCTACGAGTTGAGCATCGAGGTGGCCAACGGCGATGAGAAAGGCATGGCGAACTGGTTCCCCATGGCTCTCAAGGATGGCGCCCGCTCCTGGCTCCTGAACCTGCCCCCAGGCTCGATCTCCTCCTGGGACGAGATGCGCAACCGTTTCGTTGCCAACTTCCAGGGCACTCGTGACTGAGGGAGTCCTGGACTAAGGGGTCCTTGGGCGTCCGGCCTGTTATGCATTGGGCCGGACTGATGGGCTGTGAAGATACGAAGGCCGAAGACTATACCCGTGTCCGGGTTGGTCTCTACTTGGCGTGGAAGGCAAGCTAGGCGACCGATTATGAAGATTTCCTCCTATGTAACCGACCCCATGTAACCCTAGATCTCTCCGGTGCCTATATAAATCGGAGAGCATAGTCCGGATGGAGATATACTCATTACCATATACTCATTGGCTAGACTTCTAGGGTTAGGCCATTACGATCTCGTGGTAGATCAACTCTTGTAACACTCATATTCATCAAGATCAATCAAGCAGGAAGTAGGGTATTACATCCATAGAGAGGGCCCGAACCTGGGTAAACATTGTGTCCCCCGTCTCCTGTTACCATCGATCCTAGACGCACAGTTCGGGACCCCCTACCCGAGATCCGCCGGTTTTGACACCGATATTGGTGCTTTCATTGAGAGCTCCACTGTGCCGTCGACGAAAGGTTTGATGGCCCCTTCAATCATCAATAATGACGTGGTCGAGGGAGAAACCTTCCTCCCCAGACAGATCTTTGTATTCGGCGCCTTCGTACTGCGGGCCAACTCGCTCGGCCATCTGGAGCAGATCGATAGCTACGTCCCTGGCCATCAGGTCAGATTCAGAAGCCTAAACTACGTCGCGGACATCCGTGGAGACTTGATCTTCAACGGATTCGAGACCGCGGCAACCGCTCCCCTTCGCCCCGATGAACATGGCTTAAACCTGTCATTGGGCCGCATCCAGGAGATAGCTCCTGTAACAACTCTGGCATTAGATCCGGAGCAGATCAAGTCGTCCGAAGATGGGAAACTCAACCCCATCATGGGGGCTACTGATTCGGCAGCGTTGGAGCCGCATGCAGATTCCACTTCGTACGATACTTGCATCAACGGAACCCCGGACTTGTCTCCAGTATCGAGTTCCGAACCCTGCGAGCCCGCGGATACCAAAATCGATTGGCTATCAATCTTCAAGTTTAGCGCCGTGGATATCTTCCAACACTCGCCCATGGCCAACCTACTAAACTCACTAAAAAACCTATCCCTGGCAGACGGCTCGTCGCCGAACTATGTTCGGTTCGACCTTACGGCGGATGATGGAGAATTTGCTTCCCACCCGCCACCCACTTCATTGCCACCGTCGAAGACCCAACCAACACGCCTGACCCCTGCTCCGAAGACATCGACGGTCTGGATGACGATGAGGGGCAAGGCCAGAGCTTACTATCCGCTAGACGCGGAGCAACCACTTCCTGGTATGACGTGTGTATGCTAGACACACCCAATGA
This sequence comes from Aegilops tauschii subsp. strangulata, assembly GCF_002575655.3. Classification (NCBI taxonomy): domain Eukaryota; kingdom Viridiplantae; phylum Streptophyta; class Magnoliopsida; order Poales; family Poaceae; genus Aegilops; species Aegilops tauschii. Next base: position 398,197,430 of record NC_053037.3, read on the forward strand.
CGATATCGATGATGACAAGGAGGATCCAGCCGAGGCTAAGCCTCCTGGTACACAGACCGAACACCGGCGCCCCCGGCGCCACTCTCAGTCACGTCACTCAAGAGAAAACAATATTAGCACCGAAGGTGATAATACTCCGGACAACGAAGACCCTGTTGAGACAGGATCCGAACAGGAGGACCAGGAAAGCGGGCAAGATAGCCCTGATGAACACGCCACGTACGGAGACTCGGAGGATAGTAATTATCTTCCACTCTGCGAGGAAGAAGAGAGCCTCGGCAACGAGGAATTCATCGTGCCTGAGGAACCTCTAGAACAGGAGCGCTTGAAACGTCGAGTCATAGCCACTGCAAGGAGCCTAAGGAGGAAGCAGCTGCAGCTGCAGCTTCAAGTGAGCCAAGATTTGCTCAATGATAGATGGACCGAGGTCCTGGCCGCCGAAGAATACGGCCTTAGCGGCCCAGACAAAAGCCACCACAACTGTAGGTGGCTCCCTCAATACGATGGCAAGGCGTTGGAGCCCACACCACCATCGAATAAGCCGGTAGGCCGACCACAGTTCGGTCCGGACAAAGCAGCAGCCCAAGCAGAGCACCATACCAACCCATCCGGCCGTCCAAGCAAGAATAAAGAAGCTCGGGGGAACACTTGCGACATCCAACAAGACCTGGAGGGTAGAACAGGACACACAAAATCGACACACAGATCGCGGGGACATGCCCCGGCCAGTAATAACGGTTATCTATTCTGACACAACAGACCCGAGCACGCTCGGTCCGAAAACCGTAAGCGGAGTCCGCTGGAGGTGCTTCACAATGTGGCCCAATATAGAGGAGCCGCACACCCTCTTTGCTTCACCAACGAGGTAATGGAGCATGAATTTCCAGACGGGTTTAAACCCATCAACATCAAATCATACGATGGAACAACAGATCCCGCAGTATGGATTGAGGATTTCCTCCTCCATATCCACTTGGCTCGCGGAGACGACCTTCATGCCATTAAATACCTGCCTCTCAAGCTTAAGGGGCCAGCACGGTACTGGCTAAACAGTTCGCCAGAAAATTCTATTGGCAGCTGGGAAGATATGGAAGACGCCTTTCGTGACAACTTCCAAGGAACATATGTCCGCCCACCAGATGCCGATGACTTAAGTCATATTGTCCAACAGCCCGGCGAGTCAGCCAGGGAACTCTGGACTAGATTCTTAGTCAAAAAGAACCAAATTGTCGACTGTCCGGACGCGGAAGCCCTTGCGGCCTTCAAATATAGCGTCCGGGATGAATGGCTAGCACGTCACCTCGGCCAGGAAGGACCTAAATCCATGACAGCCCTTACCGCTCCAATGACTCGCTTTGTGTGGCAGAAGACAACTGGCTCGCTCGTAAAAGCAACAACGTCAGTGACCCGGGCACTTCCGAAATCCGAGACGGCAACGGCAAGCCACGATTAAACAAACACAACAGTCGCAGCAATAATGAAAGATTACGCGACACAGCGGTCAACGCCGGATTTCACAATCCGAAACCCGGTCAATGGAAGAAGCCATTTAAGGCCAACCAGGATGGACCATCCATCCTCGACAGGATATTAGACTGACCTTGTCAGATTCACGGTCACCCTGATAAGCCAGCTAATCACACCAACAGAAACTGTTGGGTCTTCAAGCAGGCAGGCTAGCTTAACACCGAGCACAAGGGGAGGAGGCCATCAAGCGATATAGATGACGGAGCAGCTCGCCAGCCGAACACCAGGGGCCAAAAACAGTTTCCCTCCGAAATTCGACCACTCCCGGAACGTAAATAGCAGTTCGGCTTCCGCCACCCACCCACTATGCCGGCCAAGATTTACACCACGTGTGCATCACTACGCGCTCAAGATACCATGGGCATCGGCGGAAGCACAATACGGACAACCCTGCAAGCATTCCCGTAACGTTTTTTATCTGTTTCCCTTACTTTTCTTTATTATAACTCAAAAACAGGCGACCAACAGGACAGCATCTACAAAGGACTCTATCGGAGTTCGGATCCGTACATTCACCTAAGGGGCTACTTCCGTTAGGGACTCCCCTCCCTGAGGACGCGCGGCGCAGACGTGCGACAGGAGGTCCAAAACAGCTTTTTGTAGACCGCACTCCTTATTCTTAGCCTGTACTATGCCTTTTTTCCTCCATTCCCGACCCCGAGCATGTCAAATAGTCGGGTTGTGGTTTTCCTTTTTATATACGAATTTATCATTGGGTTATTGCTCCACTCCCAGTAAACTATATCCGAACTAATTTTCCATACTCTTCCTACAATGAGTACAGCCATAACGGCTGTGTTACAAGATGCACCTCGGCATAACCTGCCAAGGGCTCGGTATGGGAACAAATGAGTCGCCAATAAAAGTCTGAACAACTCTATACCGTACTTCGGCGTCGCAAGTTTGGCCTTATATGCATCAGCTCCGAATCATTGTCTTTGGTCAATAGTTGGGTTACCCGCCTCCTGCGCTTGCTACCCTACGTTCCGCTCTATCGGCTAGGGTAGTAAAGGGAGAACTACTGCGATTGTGCCCTGGCTTTGACCGGATGAGCACCTCAGTAGAGAAAGCCGAAAACTGACTGTCATGATGCGGCGAGAGCTGGTCAACCACTTGACGACTTATTCGAATCTTTAGCGATTCTCCGTATCACATGAAGGATCTTTTTTAGATCAAAACATGTAAGGCACAAAAATTATAATACGCCGCATACATACCAGGGGCTAAGTCGTAGCCCCGCCATAAAACTCATATGGCTAGGTGAAAGAGCTAACGCCCTTTAGTCCGATTTCCTGGTTCGCCGCATTATCACCTCCTTTATGGACCGAGAGGTTGGATAAAGAGTGATTCAATGCTTTTCCAAACACCCCCGTATTTCCTACGAGGGGGCTGAAGCCGACAACTGGAAAACTTTCAGATTACATTAAAACGGCCGCACAGGAGGAATACAAGCTTTCGAGCAAAAGATGAAAACAGATTAACCATAAAGTTGTCTGTTACAACACTTATACACATCACTCGAACATTATGTCTTTCGAGCACTGACCCTCTATCAAGCGGGCGGCCTCTAGGACATCTTCAAAATAATGCTCCGGTTCCGGACAGTCCTTGCCTTTGGGTGGACACTTCGCCGCAACATCGATGGCCCTCATCTTCCCCCAGAATGTCTTGACTCGGGCGAAGGCCATCCGTGCACCTTCAATGCACGCCGACTGCTTGGCAGCGTCGATACGCGCCACCGCATCAACAAGCCGTTGCACCAGGCCGAAGTAACTACTCGGAACAGGTTCAGTCGGCCACAACCGGACTATGACGTTCTTCATGGCAGCGCCGGATATCCTATGCAGCTCGGCCCACTGGGACATCTGCTCATTCAGCAACAGAGGGCGCTTCGACGCGCCAAATTATGACCAGAAAAGCTTCTCCGTTGCATACCCCTCTTGCCCATGGTAAAACTGCGCCGCATCGGAAGAACTCTTCGGCAAGTCTAAAAAATTGTCCGGAGAACTCCACACTTGGTTAAGCTGAGCATAGTTCGGATCACCAAACTTAGCCTGTAGCAAAAAGGGCTTGCCAGCCACAATCTCCCCAGCTTGCCGGATCTCCTCACGGGCTGCTCTGGATTCAGACCGCGCTTCTCTTGCCTCTCGTAAGGCCTTGTCAAGTTCAACCGTTTTGGCTTCATTTTCCTTCTCAAGAAGTTTACAGTGGCTAGCCACATTCTCAACTCGTGCGCCATGGTGCACATCTTCTCCTTGTCTTGGTGTCGCGCAGCTTGTTCGGCTTTCAACTCAGCCGATGCCTTTTCGGCAGCCGCATCACTAAACCGGGCCTGCTCCTTGACCCGGGCCAGCTCCGCCCGAAGGGCTTCCACGACGGCGGCACCATCTGCATTCATGCACATTTTGTATAAAACTCTTTTTCAGAGTTAGGCTTAAATTACAAGCACATTGGTGTAAGGAATGCTCGAATTATATACCTTGCGAGTCGTCAAGACGCCTGTTGATCAATGCAATGTCATCCTTCGCAATATCCAGCTTTCGCTGCAGTTTGGCCACTTCCGTATTTTGAGTAGTCGTAGGAGGGGTGGTAGCCTGTATTCCAAATTAAATCAAGATTAGTACCTGAGCATATCTTTTTGATCCTCCGATTGCTTCCTTCGAAAGGCAATCCGAGTCTCAGTGGCTACTTCATACACAACAGGTGCATTCTGTCAATATCATTCAATTGGCAACATTACATCACAAACCTCAAAACCTCTTAGAAGGCTCGTAAAGGCCTCATTCAACCCGCTCTTCGCGGAGAGAACCTTTTCGACCACCGTAACCATTAAGGCACGGTGCTCTTCCAAAACGGACGCTCGTCGCAGCATGTTCGTCAGCATCTCCGGCAATCCTGGGTCTTCGGACACCGCCGCCGGACCATGACACTCCTTTGATGGAATCCGCTTACCCGCCTCCAGAATCATCTCCGACTGTAAACCGGATAGCTCGGGGCTGTCATTCTTGAGCCCCGAACCCTGAGTAACAGAGGCGCCACCTTCGGGCAACTCCTTCCTCGTTTCCTGCGCTACTTGCCGGTTGGGAGGAGCCCTCCGGAACGACACCTCAAGATCATCCGCCCTATTGGGCGAGGAGGACGGAGAAGGCATGTCACTCTCCATCATCTCCGGCAGAAGGTCTCCCGAGGAGGAGGACGATTGAGAAACACCAGGCGTTAACCTGCGAGGACGTACATATGTCGCAGGAATACTTCAGTAATAAGAAAGGAATGAGGTATGGTTAAAGTACCCTGTGTCACTTACGGTCTGGCCAGAGGTTCGTCCTCATCATCAAGCTCTACATCGACATCGCTTGGCCGACCCAAGCCGCCCGACGATGGTTTTTTCCCTTTCTTGGAAGGTTTCCCCTTCTTACCTCCAGAAGCGGCCCTCTTCTTGCTATGGAAGGCCCCCTCTACACCTTTGCCCCTGGGCAAAAGGGTTTCGGTTTCCCCGAACACAGCGTCTGAATCGTCCTCAGGGTGGGCATCTCCTTTGGGCTCCCCGCTCTCACCCCCTCTGCAGACACCTGGTACGGTGTCGGAGTTAACATCCGCGTCAGCAGGGCGGACGCGGGGTCTTCGAGAAGGGGCGCCGGACACCAGATCAGCACCGCTTTCTTTATCCAGTCCTGTATAAGGATGGGTCGTTCAGTATCTTGTCAAGAGATGCTTGAATGAAAGGTGTTCGGAGATTGAATACTTACCGGAGTGTCCGGATGATTGCAGTCAAGGCCAACGTCTTCAGTGGTGTCCGGCCATTGCTCTTGCTCCCCGAAATATAATCTCCACATCCCTTCGTGCGTAGCGCCGAAGAAGTGCTGAAGAGTCTGCCGCCCTTCTGGATTAAACTCCCACATACGGAGAGGCCGCCGCTGACATGGCAGGGTTCGGCAGACTAGCATTACTTGAAAACTTTCACGAGTTCGATGCCCTTCTCGGTAAGGCTTCGGATGCGACTTTGCAGAGTCTGCACCTCATTGGCGGACCCCCAGTCTAATCCCTTATTGATCCATGAAGCGAGCTGAGTTGGAGGGCCGGGTCGAAACGCGGGCGTAGCTGCCCACTTGGAGCCCCGCGGCTCGTTGACATAAAACCACCCCTGCTGCCATAGGTCGGAAGACTCGGTGAAACATCCTTCAAACCAAACCGCGCTGGCAAGCTTGCTTATTATAACGCTGCCGCACTCTGCCTACTCCTCCTCTATCACCCGCGGCCTCACGTCGAAAGTCTTGAGCCACAAACCAAAGTGCGGAGGAGTCCGGAGGAAGGCCTCACACGTGAAGATAAATGTCGAGATGAGGAGAACCGAGTCCGGGGCCAGATCGTGAAAATCTAGCCCATAGTAGAACATGAGCCCCCGGACGAAGGGGCTAAGCGTGAACCCTAACCCATGGAGGAAGTGGGACACAAATACTACCCTCTCGCCGGATTTGGGGGTGGGAATAACCTGCCCCTCGGCAGGAAGCCGATGAAGGATTTCTGGGGTCAGATACCTCGCCAGACGGAGCTTCGCAATATCCTCCTCCGTGACAAAAGAGGCCACCCACCAGCCTGAACGGCTGGGCCCGGACATGATTGGGGCTGGTGGTGATTGATACTCGAGGGCTAGAACTCGAGGTGGATGGGGTTGAGGAAGAAGCAAGCGCGGAAGAGAAAGACAAGTTTGGGTCCCTATATAAAGGCCCAGAATATCGAGCGTCCCCTCCTGCGTCTCGAAACTTACCTATCCTCAAAGAGTTATACCCAGGGGATGGTTGGGTTACCCACACCTACATTATTGAAAATCCCGTGAATAAGGGGACACGATCTCTGCTTTGACAAGACTTGCCAATAAAACCGCTCCCCGAGACGTGGGGCGACGGGCTAGCCAACAGTTGGAAATAATAACCGGGCAGGCATGATACAATGTCATAAACAGTTGTCAGCAGATTGGACTCGTGGAGTATTGTATTTTCTGCAATTACATACACAGGTCCGGATATATTTACTACATCCGAAGACTATTTTGGAGTTCGGAAGAAGGGGAACCCGCCTTGCAATGTCAAAGACAATCTGCGCGCCGGACTCCTCGTCATTGAAGCCAGGTTCAGGGGCTACTGAGGGAGTCCTGGACTAAGGGGTCCTTGGGCTTCCAGCCTGTTATCCATTGGGCCGGACTGATGGGTTGTGAAGATACGAAGACCGAAGACTATACCAGTGTCCGGGTTGGACTCTACTTGGCGTGGAAGCCAAGCTAGGCGACCGATTATGAAGATTTCCTCCTATGTAACCGACACCATGTAACCCTAGATCTCTCCGGTGCCTATATAAACCGGAGAGCATAGTCCGGTTGGAGATATAATCATTACCATATACTCATAGGCTAGACTTCTAGGGTTAGGCCATTACGATCTCGTGGTAGATCAACTCTTGTAACACTCATATTCATCAAGATCAATCAAGCAGAAAGTAGGGTATTACCTCCATAGAGAGGGCCCGGACCTGGGTGAACATTGTGTCCCCCGTCTCCTGTTACCATCGATCCTAGACGCACAGTTCGGGACCCCCTACCCGAGATCCGGGGTTTTGACACCGACAGCGACCGCCCGCCGGCCGCGGCTCACCTGCGCCACGTCAAGCAACAACCAGGAGAGACCCTCCAGAAATACATCCAGCGCTTCAACAACGTTCGCCTCAAGATTCCCAAGGTGACGGACGAGGCCATCATCTCCGCGTTCTCTGATGGTGTCCGTGAGGTCAAGATGAAGGAGGAGCTCGCCATCCACGAGGAGTTGTGCACGTCTCTGGAGTTGTTCAACTTGGCGACCAAGTGCGCAAGAGCTAAGGAGGGGCGCTCTCCCTCCTTGAGCTCCCGGCTGCGGACCCGGAGGAGAAGAAAGCCAACGCCAAGGACGTGAAGCGTAAGGGAGCAGCCATGCTTGCGGCGGAGCCGGACACGAAGCGCGGCAGGGACCAGCCCGAGTCATCCAAGAGTAGCCGACCGTTCTGCGCCTTCCATAACCTGCATAGCCACAACACCAGCGACTGTCAGGAGCTCAGAGCCATTCGAGAAGGATGCTTCGGTCAACGCCACGAGCGCAACGACCGGGCCTACGGCCGAGGGGGAGGACGTGGTGGCGGACGCTGGGATGATCGTGGCCCGCGCCAGGAGTGGCGCGACCAGCCTCGTGAGGACCGCTGGCAGGATCAGCCTCGCGAGGGCGCCTGGAGGGATCAACCGCGTGAGGATCATCCTCAGGGCAATGCTGGTCTTCCTCCGCTACCGCCACCACCAAGAAGGAACGACGACCACCACCAAGACGAGGGGGTTGGGGGCTTTCACGAGCCGCGTGCTATCGCCTGCATCTTGGGCGGAGCTCAAGCCCCAGCCTCGCAGCGTATCTTCAAGCAGTTTGCTCACGAAGTGAATGCAGTTCTCCCCAAGCTCGAGGCCACGCGCCCGCTCAGATGGTCCAAGTGCCCCATCATGTTTAGTTCGGCAGATCAACTCAAGTGCGCAGCTACTGCAGGCGTCCTCCCAATGTTTTGTTAACCAGTCATCAGCAATGTGCAAGTTACCAAGACCCTCATCGACAGCGGCGCAGGGCTCAACGTCCTGTCCGTCGACACGTTCGACAACCTCCAAGTGCCATATGACCAGCTTCAGCATACCAAGCCTTTCTCAGGAGTGACCGACGGTTCCACCACACTGATAGGGCAAGTCCGCCTCCCTGTCACCTTCGGAGAACGCAACAACTACCGCACCGAGATCATCGACTTCGACGTCGCCTACATCCGCCTGCCATATAATGCGATCATCGGGTACCCAGCCCTGGCCAAGCACATGGCAGTGACCCATCACGGCTACAATGTCCACAAGATGCCAGGAAGCGGCGGAATAATCACAGTCCCGTGCGAAGAAAGAGATGCGGTCTGCTCCCTCGAGCGTGCCTTCCAAGCTGCAGCTATCGATGACCCCGACAGCAAGGGCGAGCGCCCTCCTGAGGCCACCTCCAAGAAGAAGAAGAAGCTGCACCACGCAGGACCTCAGGCAAGCGGCGCCTCGTCAGGATCGGCGCCCCGCACCTGGGGTGCCTCCCTCCATCGCATAGGAAAGCGCGCCCGGCGCCCCTCTCGGCAGGACTCGGGGGCTCTCTTCTGGAGGGCCTCAGACTTTGCCAACATCACGAGGGAGGCGCTTGGGCACCACTTGGAGGCGTGCTTCATGGCACGTTTCCCTCAGGAGGACACAGGGCGAGGAGCGCCCATCGCTCAGGAGACTATCATTAAGACCACTCAGGAACTGCAAGACGCAAGGGCCATGCGCGGCGGCCGCCGCTCACCAGGCGCCGCTCCCCATTCAGGCGAGGATGTCAGGCTGCACATCTGCATCGACGTCCCAGGGCTCAACAGGGCCGCATCTCAGGAGCTTTTTTGGCCTTCGCGCGTGGGACGCTGCAAGGGCCCACCGCACAGCTACGTTCGCATGGCCTTCGGCTTGCCGAGCGTGGCGTCCGCCTATCAGCGCAACCTGCAGAGCATACTGGCGGCTCTGGAGGCCAGGCACCACGATGTCCTGACGGAGATGGAGACGGTCCTCAAGGAACCACCTAGACTCCCAGAGCCTCCCGAGGCTCAGGGCCCCGGTGGCTCATGAGGAGCAACCCCTTCGCCGCATACCTTCAGCTGCCCCAACTCTCCTTCATCAACAGAACCAGGTGACATTTTCCAAGTTTATTTAGCTGGGAGCGCCCCCAGTGCTGCATCATTCCCAGGCCGCGTGGGTCCGTCCCTGTGGCATGCATCCCTTTTATGTCTTTAGCTTACCTCGCACGGAGCGCCCCTCGGGCTGCATCATCCCCAAGCCGCTCGGGCCTGACCAAGTGGCATGTATCTCCCTTGCATTTACTTAAGCCTGCTGCTTCCATGCTTAATCTACTCATGACTACTACCTGTTCGTTCGACACCCACCACGGGGGCTACTCACGCTGGCACGACGCTTGTGCACGGGTCTGTCCCTGCAACGTCGACGAACCTGAGCGGCCGAGCTCTGGCTCGCGGCACGCCCCGCGCACGTCACCTCACCAGGCCCTCAGTGATGTCATTCCCTCGCAAAGCGACCGGTGGTAGACCGGCACCATAATGGCAAACTGTGTTTCTCCTTGTGCTGGCTTGCAGGAATCTCCTGAGGATAACAGCAGGTGGCACTGCGAGCTCCCTCTCCACCCTTGCAGTCCACTTGCACGCTAAAAGGGGGGCTCCTGAGCATCACGCCTCAGGAGCCCTTACTAGCTCTCCAGCCCTCACCCCCTGGCCTTGACCACGGCACGCGACCTGGCATACCAGCGGCGGCTGAGCTCGCTCGAGGGCTGGGACCTGAGGACGTAGAGCACGAAGGAGAGCATGGGAGCGGGGGAGACTCATATGGGCCCGACCTAGCTACGCTGCGGACGCCTACGCACGAACCTGACGCATGACGAGGAGTCAACCCCGAATCGTCAAGATAAGTCCCGTGCTCAGATCAGCTAGCCGTTGGAGCCTAGGAGTCACGCACGCCGCAGCCCAGTTGCGGCAACGCCGCCTCCCTTTCTCGCCTTACCACGGCTGCTTGAGCACTAAAGGGGACCTCCTAAGCATCGCGCCTCAGGAGCTCTTACTGGACCTCGGGCCGCTCACCTCCTGGCCTTGACCATGGCACGCTACCTAGCATACCAGCGGCGGCTGCAGCTCACCTGGGGACCGGGACCTGTCAGCGTAGAGCAACAAGCCGTCGCGAGGTTGGAAAGGGGATACCGAGCCTAAACAGGACATGCGTTCACAAATTTCCATAATAAGGAAAATATCAACAAAAGACATTACAGACCCTTTACGCGCCCTCACGGGGTACTACTCGATTCCTCGCAGGGAACAAAAGATGAGAACTTAGGGGAATCCTATCTACACGCCCCCGCGGCCGACGTCATCATCAACAGTGGGCCACGGGAGGCCGGCGCCAACCCCATCCAGATCAGCGACGGCGGCGGCTAGACGCTGTAGCCTTGCTCCGGGCACGGCGAGAGCTCGGGGGCACGTAGTTGTCGTCGCTCGTCTCCGGAGTCTCGTAGAGCTCAGGAGAACCACTGGACTCCCAAGAGACGCTGCTTCTGGAGGAGCCAAGGCGGGGCGCGCATCGTCCTAGCGCTCCCCACCAGGGCAGCACTCCAGGCGGCGTTCCTCCCCATCGAAGACCTTGAAGGACAGCATGGAGGCGCCGTCATAATCAAAGTGGATCGCGAGGGCGCCCTCAGCGCAGCAAACCCGCGCGACCTCACCCCAGCCGCGGGTCATGAAGACCTTCCCAGAGGAGATTGCTTCAACCTCTGCTCCAGTCGCCGTAGCGTCGCAGTCGGCATGCTGCAACCAGAGGTCGAGGGGTCCCCTCGGCGGCATCACGTCAGAGAAGAACCACGGGAAGCGGATCCAAGTGCTCGGGGGCATCGCCGCCCATAGCACAAGCTCGCGCCAGGAGTCCGTAGCGAGGACCCCAGGGTTGCGACACGTGCCGCGGCAGCACGTCCACCTTGGCCGAGGCGCGCGCGCCGACGCTCGTCGCCTCTCCCTCCTGAGCCCTCGGCTTGGGCGTACAGGGGTAATGGATACCCAGGAGGAGGCCGCTCGCACCAAGGCCTCGTCACCACCTGCATCGCCGTCGCGTCACGACGGTGGACCGGCCTCTTCTTCGGTGGGAGCGGCACCGGCCCATCGAGGGGAGTCTTTACTTTCTCACCAGCAGGGATCCTTCGGATGGGCGCCATCGATGTCGGCGGTGGAGCAGAGGAGGAAGAAGCAAGCGGAATGGGAAGAAATGGCGATGGGGGCTCTGCCCCCTCCTCATTTATAGCAGGAGAAGGCCAACCAGCGCCCCCCACTATCACAGGTAATGATGGTTTTCCTTGCATGTCGCCGGGACTTGTCAAGTCGGGAAGTTGCCGAGGCAGCGTGGGGAAGCGGAGACGCCCACGTCCAATCAACCGCCACGCGTCGACCAAGGCCGCGGGCTATTGGGGCCCGCGGCGCTCCATACTTGACCTTTGGCTTTGCCTCGAAGCCAAGCCCGAGCGCGCCTTGGGCCCGGGGGCTACCATCGGCGTTCTGGGAACGGGGGTCCCTAGACTTGCCTACCTGCGGCCCACGACGTGGCTTTGCTAGCAGGCCCATACGGTCCATCTTCATCAACAAGCCATCCAAGACCCTCGCGAGGGGCCAAGCCTCGTGAGGCGGACGACGCAAGACCTGCTCAGGAGCGGCCTCGCCAGGCAGGCTCGCGAGGGGTGGAGAGATCAAGGCAAGGCAAACCTCACGAGGTTCTCGTGACGTGAGCAATGACGATCGAGACCAGGCGGGCGCCAGCGCGCGCAGCGTCCTTGTTTCCTCTTTGGTGCTAAGGAGGCAAGCGCAGGCACGGAGTACCGAGGCATCAATCAAAGGTTTCCATATCGGTCCAACGAGACCAAGATCAGCAGGACGGCAAGACGAAGATCACCATGGAGCCCAAGGTGGCGTCACCACCAGAGCCTTTTGCAGGCGAAGACTACTTTTGTCAGGATAAGATGTACTAGTTGTCCCCTTTCAAATTGGCCGTTGTTGGCTCCCTTCCCGCTCAATATTTGGGGAGAGGACCAGGGCCTCTATAAATAGGACTAGCCACCACAGTAGAAGGCAACTGAGCCCGAGCTGATCGAATCCTCACACACACAAGTTCGCCGAGCACAAGAACACCTCAACCTCAGGAGGTTGTTCTTCCCCTTTGTACTGTTCAAACTCAGCCAAGAGGCAATCCACCACCACCACACTGGAGTATGGTATTACACCAAAACGGTGGCCTGAATCAGTATAAATCTAGTGTCCCTCGTGTTATGAGTTCGTCGAGTTAGTCCGAGAGATCTCAGCAATACTAGGACGTGGATCGGTAGGGGGAAATCTTCGTGCGCACCCCAGTGTTCGAACCTTGAGGGTTTTGCCGGAACCCGTGATCCGACATTTGGCGCACAAGGTAGGGGTGCGCCGAAGCTTCCCTTCCGCCGCCCCGCATTCTGTTGCTTCATCGTCTCCATGGCGGACGCGCGTCGCGCTCGTGCTGAGCGCCGGGCTGCCCTCGCCGCCCGCGTTGCTCAGACGGCTCCCGTCGACGGGCCACCCCGTCGTTCCCCGTCGCCTGCCGCCAACGCCGCAACCGGCCCGGCGGGGAACGAGCAGCAAGCATCCTCACTGCACCCCTCGGTGCGGCGGGACGGCCGCACCGCCACTCCATCGCTGACCCCGGCTGGTTCGTATTCCCATGCTCATCGCGCTCCCGTGGATGCGCAGGCTGCTCTGTGCATGGCGCGCGAGCTCCTGCGCTACAGCCCCGTCGACGACCTCTACGAGGACTGGCTCGACCGCATCGCCGAGCTTGTCAGTGCCGCAGGGGGCTCCCCTGCGCCGTCCCTCTCGCCACCTCATCCTCCGACAGCCATGGGCGGTGTGGCCCATGGAGCGCCTCCACCACCTCTACCCTAAGACGGAGTCTTGGCGCCAAGGCGAGCGGCCCCACGGCATGACCTGCCGCGTCCGGCGCCCGGGCAAGAAGAGAGAAGCTGCCAAGAGGTTCCACGGCCACGAGAAAACGCCCCCGCGCTCCCTGCGCCACCACAGCAAGACCGCGTGCCGCCTGCGGTGGCGATGCGCGGAGCCCGTCAAGAGCAAGCTCTCCACCAGCGTCAAGTCCCTGTGACCACGGCAGGCTGCCGCGCCTTCACCCCTGAGCTGCGTAGCGTCGCCTGGCCTATCAAGTTCAAGCCGGACCTGCCTCCTCGCTACGACGCCCCCCCCCCCTGCGGAGTTCCTGCAGCTCTACGAGCTGAGCATCGAGGCGGCCAACGGCGACGAGAAATTCATGGCGAACTGGTTCCCAATGGCTCTCAAGGATGGCGCCCGCTCTTGGCTCCTGAACCTGCCCCAGGCTCGATCTCCTCCTGGGACGAGATGCGCAACCTTTTCGTTGCCAACTTCCAGGGCACTCGCGACCGGCCGCCGGCCGCGGGTGACCTGCGTCGCGTCAAGCAACAACCAGGAGAGGCCCTCCAGAAATACATCCAGCGCTTCAACAACGTTCGCCTCAAGATTCCCAAGGTGATGGACGAGGCCATCATCTCCGCGTTCTCTGATGGCGTCCGTGACGTCAAGATGAAGGAGGAGCTCGCCATCCACGAGGAGCTGTGCACGTCTCTGGAGTTGTTCAACATGGCGACCAAGTGCGCAAGAGCTGAGGAGGGGCGCCTCTCCCTCCTCGAGCTCCCGGCTACGGACCCAGAGGAGAAGAAAGCCATGGACAAGGACGTGAAGCGTAAGGGAGCAGCCATGCTTGCGGTGGAGCCGGACACGAAGCGCGGTAGAGACCAGCCCGAGTCATCCAAGAGCAGCCGACCGTTCTGCGCCTTCCATAACCTGCATAGCCACAACACCAGTGACTGTCAGGAGCTCAGAGCCATTCGAGAAGGACGCTTCGGTCGACGCCCCGAGCGCAACGACCGGGGCTACGGCCGAGGGGGGACATGGTGGCGGACGCTGGGATGATCGTGGCCGGCGCCAGGAGTGGCGCGACCGGCCTCGTGAGGACCGCTAGCAGGATGCGCCTGGAGGGATCAGCCGCGTGAGGATCGTCCTCAGGGCAAAGCCGGTCTTCCTCCACTACCGCCACCACCAAGAAGGAACGACGACCACCACCAAGACGAGGGGGCTGGAGGCTTTCAGGAGCCGCGTGCTATCGCTTGCATCTTGGGCGGAGCTCAAGCCCCAGCCTCGCAACGTATCTTCAAGCAGTTTGCTCGCGAAGTGAATGCAGTCCTCCCCAAGCTCGATGCCACGCGCCCGCTCAGATGGTCCAAGTGCCTCATCACGTTCAGTTTGGCAGATCAGCTCAAGTGCGCAGCTACTGCAGGCGTCCTCCCATGCTTTGTTCACCAGTCATCAGCAATGTGCAAGTTACCAAGAGCCTCATCGACGGCGGCGCAGGGCTCAACGTCCTGTCCGTTGACACGTTCGACAACCTCCAAGTGCCATATGACTAGCTTCAGCCTACCAAGCCTTTCTCAAGAGTGACCGACGGTTCCACCACACCGATAGGGCAGGTCCGCCTCCCTGTCACCTTTGGAGAACGCAACAACTACCGCACCGAGCTCATCGACTTCGACGTCGCCTACATCCGCGTGCCATATAATGCGATCCGCGGGTACCCAGCCCTGGCCAAGTTCATGGCGGTGACCCATCACGGCTACAATGTCCTCAAGATGCCAGGAAGCGACGGAATCATCACAGTCCCGCGTGAAGAAAGAGATGCAGTGTGCTCCCTCGAGCGTGCCTTCCAAGCTGCAGCAATCGATGACCCCGACAGCAAGGGCGAGCGCCCTCCAGAGGCCACCCCCAAGAAGAAGAAGAAGTTGCACCACGCATGACCTCAGGCAAGCGGCGCCTCGTCTGGATCGGCGCCCGGACCTGGGGCGCCTCCCCCCATCTCATAGGAAAGCGCGCCCGGCGCCCCTCTCGGGCAGGGCTCGAGGGCTCTCTTCTAGAGGGCCTCAGACTTTGCCAACATCGCAAGGGAGGCGCTTGGGCACCACTTGGAGGCGTGCTTCACGACATGTTTCCCTCAGGAGGACACAGGGCGAGGAGCGCCCACCGCTCAGGAGTCTATCATTAAGACCACTCAGGAACTGCAAGACGCAAGGGCCATGCGTGACGGCCGCTGCTCACCAGGCGCAGCTCCCCATCCAGGCAAGGATGCCGGGCTGCGCATCTGCATCGACGTCCCAGGGCTCAAGAGGGCCGCATCTCAGGAGCTTTTTTGTCCTTCGCGCGTGGGACGCTGCGAGGGCCCACCACACAGCTAGGTTCGCATGCCCTTCGGCTTGCCGAGCGTGGCGTCCGCCTATCAGCGCAACCTGCGGAGCATACTGGCGGCTCAGGAGGCCAGGCACCACGCTGTCTTGACGGAGATGGAGACGGTCCTCAAGGAACCAACTGGACCCCAAGAGCCTCCCGAGGCTCAGGGCCCCGGTGGCTCATGAGGACCAACCCCTTCGCCGCATACCTTCAACTGCCCAACTCTCCTTCATCTACAGAACCAGGTGACAGTTTCCAAGTTTATTGAGCTGGGAGCGCCCCCAGGGCTGCATCATTCCCAGGTCGCGTTGGGTCCGTCCCTATGGCATGCATCCCTTTTATGTCTTTAGCTTACCTCGCTGGGAGCGCCCCTCGGGCTGCATCATCCCCAAGCCGCTCGGGCCTAACCTAGTGGCATGTATCTCCCTTGCATTTACTTAAGCCTGCTGCTTCCATGCTTAATCTACTCATGACTACTACTTGTTCGTTCGTCACCCACCACGGGGGCTACTCACGCTGGCACGACGCTTGTGCACGGGTCTGTCCCTGAAACATCAACAAACCTGAGCGGCTGAGCTCTGGCTCGCGGCGCGCCCCGCGCACGTCACCTCACCAGGCCCTCAGTGACATCATTCCCTCGCGAAGCGACCGGTGGCAAACCGGCAACCATAATGGCAAACTGTGTTTCTCCTTGTGCTGGCTTGCAGGAATCTCCTGAGGATAATAGCAGGTGGCACCGCGAGCTCCCTCTCCGCCCTTGCAGTCCGCTTGCGCGTTAAAGGGTGGCTCCTGAGCATCGCGCCTCAGGAGCCCTTACTAGGTCTCCAGCCCTCACCCCCTGGCCTTGACCACGGCACGCGACCTGCATACCAGCGGCGGCTGAGCTCGCTCGAGGGCCAGGACCTGAGGACGTAGAGCACGAAGGAGAGCGTGGGAGAGGGGGACACTCGTATCGGCCCGACCTAGCTACGCCGCGGACGCCTACGCACGAACCTGGCGCATCACAAGGAGTCAACCCCGAATCATCAGGCTAAGTCCCGAGCTCAGATCAGCTAACCGTTGGAGCCTAGGAGTCATGCACGCCGCAGCCCTGTTGCGGCAATGCCACCTCTCTTTCTCACCTTACCACGGCTGCTTGAGCGCTAAAGGGGACCTCCTGAGCATCGCGCCTCAGGAGCTCTTATTGGACCTCGGGCCGCTCACCTCCTGGCCTTGACCACGGCACGCGACCTGGCATACCAGCGACGGCTGCAGCTCGCCTGGGGACCGGGACCTGTCAGCGTAGAGAAACAAGCCGTCGCGAGGTTGGAAAGGGGAGACCGAGCCTAAACAGGACATGCATTCACAAATTTCCATAATAAGGAAAATATCAACAAAAGACATTACAGACCCTTTACGCGCCCTCACGGGGTACTACTCAATTCCTCGCAGGGAACAAAAGACGAGAACTTAGGGGAATCCTATCTACACACCCCCGCGGCCGACGTCATCATCAACTGTGGGCCACGGGAGGCCGGCGCCAATCACAGGTAATGATGGTTTTCCTTGCATGTTGCAGGGACTCGTCAAGTCGGGAAGTTGCCGAGGCAGCGTGGGGAAGCGGAGACGCCGACGTCCAATCAACCGCCACGCCTCGACCAAGGCTGCAGGCTATTGGGGCCCGCGGCGCTCCGTACTTGACCTTTGGCTCCGCCTCGAGGCCAAGCCCGGGCGCGCCTTGGTCCTGGGGGCTACTGTCGGCGTTCTGGGAATGGGGGTCCCCAGACTTGCCTGGCTGCGGCCCACGGCTTGGCTTTGCTAGCAGGCCCGTACGGCCCATCTTCATCAACAAGGCATCCAAGACCCTCGCAAGGGGCCAAGCCTCGCGAGGCGGACGACGCAAGACCTCCTCAGGAGCGGCCTCGCCAGGCAGGCTCGCGAGGGCGAAGAGATCAAGGCAAGGCAAACCTTGCGAAGTTCTCGTGACGTGAGCCATGACGATCGAGACCAGGCGGGCGCCAGCGCGCACAGCGTCCTTGTTTCCTCTTTGGTGCTAAGAAAGCAAGCGCAGGCGCGGAGTACCGAGGCATCAAGCAAAGGTTTCCATATCGGTGCAATGAGACCAAGACCAGCAGGACGGCAAGACGAAGGTCACCATGGAGCCCAAGGCGGCGTCACCACCAGAGCCTTTTGCAGGCGAAGACTACTTTTGTCATGATAAGATGTACTAGTTGTCCCCTTTCAAATTGGTCGTTGTTGGATCCCATCCCGCTCAATATTTGGGGAGAGGACCAGGGCCTCTATAAATAGGACTAGCCACCATAGTAGAAGGCAACTGAGCCCGAGCTGATCGAATCCTCACACACACAAGTTCGCCGAGCACAAGAACACCTCAACCTCAGGAGGTTGTTCTTCCCCTTTGTACTGTTCATCCTCAGCCCAAGAGGCAATCCACCATCACCACACTGGAGTAGGGTATTGCACCACAACGGTGGCCCGAACCAGTATAAATCTTGTGTCCCTCGTGTTATGAGTTCGTCGAGTTAGTCCGAGAGATCTTAGCAAAACTAGGACGTGGATCGGTAGGGGGGAATCTTCATGCACACCCCAGTGTTCGAACCTTGAGGGTTTTGCCGGAACCCGTGATTCGACTCCGGGGAAGACGACACCACGACAAGACCCTTGCCGGGGCCCCGGCAAGGCGCTTGCCAAAGACACCTACGGGGCCATGGCCAGGCCCGCGTCTGCCAATGCTCCACCGCCGTCCCCAAGCAGCTGCTAGCTCAACCAGCTGAGCATGCACCTGCGTGGCGACGGGCGGCCTCCGCGACCGACTCAACAAGCACCTGCGTGCTGGCATGCAAGTCTTCGTGAAGGCTCCACCGCCGCGCCAGCCCAGCAGCCACCCAACGTGGCGCCACGACGCCTCATCAGCTCAGACGCATGTCGAGGCCAGGTGAGGCGGCGACAGCTGGGACGTGCTTCCTTGCCGTCCCCGATGAAGCAAGGGGAGCACGTCTGCAGCGCATTAAACCATTTTTCCGATGGTCCCAGATCATAGGCTTATCAACTGTAGACCTTTCCACCTCCTGTGTGCCACTGTGGCAACCCGTTATCCCTATAAAAAGAGGTCCGAGGTGACCAGGAGGAGGATTGGGATCTTTTGGGCAAGTTACGCCCCGTAGCTAGCTCAAGAACACAATAACACTCTAATACATCCACCAAACCAGGACTAGGGTATTACGCATCTTCGCGGGCCGAATCAGGGTAAACGATCCGTGTGCTTCCTGTCAGACCCGCTCTTTGCACAATCTCACGCCCGCCAACCGTAGAAGGAATCCCAGTGATTCCATAGGTGTCGTTTCCACCAACATCTTTGGCGCGCCGGGTAGGGGCTGCAGATGTGGAAATCTGGTCTGATCAGAGGAGCGTCTCCATCTTGGCCGTCGTTCCAGGGAAGAAGACGACCAAGCCTGACGGCACCATCTGCAAATGCGGTGGGCGCCCTTGCAAGGACAGAAAAGATAAGTCATACGAAGCTTTAAGCAATTTCTCTTTATATATAAGGTTATTATCCTCGAAGGTCCTGCCCTATGTATGGAAAACCTGCACAAAAAGGGGCCCTTCCACAATTGGCAACGCCCTTGTTCTGTTTCGAGTCCGCTCAACTGCTCAAGCGGCCGTGTCGAGAGCGGCAGGGTGGCCTTCCGCAATTGGCAACGCCCTCGACTCTGACTCGAGTCCATCTCAACAGTTCGAGCGGCCAAGTTGAGAGCCGTAAGGTGGCTCGCCCGGCAGCAAGCACACTCGGCAGGCCATTGGGGATCTGTCCTCGAGGCGCCGCCCTGGGTTTACGCGCCGGCAAGCCTACCCGGTTAACGTAGGGTGAACATACAAAGGAAGATCGAACAGGAAGATAACATGCATCATATCAAAAGTACTGCAGAGTTATATTACATCAGTTGTTGCCGCGGTTCTAACTAAAGATAAAAATTGTCTTGGTCATGAACCTGCAGCGGCAATGAGAAACGGGGTGCCTAATCCCGGCGCTGGCCCTCCACCCTCTGGATTCCATCGATGCGGCTGATGATGGGCTTGATACGCTCCTTGAGTGCCGCGATGTCCTCATCCTCGGGCAAGCTCTCCAGCACAGCGTCGAAGTCGAGGTCAGGATTCAATTGTGCCACCTTGGTGAGGACCTTGGTCATGGCACCCCGGCAAAGCCTCCGTGCCTCATCGGCCAGGGAGTCCCCCCGATTGGAGTGGAGCTGCTCCAGGGCCACGAAGACACCCTCGAAGAACAGGGTCAGCTTGGCGTTGGGGCATACGTTGCGCTCCGGGGTGTACCTCACATTTGGCATCCCCATGGTAGCCAGTTGCGTGGTGATCCTGCCGGCGACGCCTTCGAGGCGCCAGATCCAGCTATTCTCAACCTCCACAAAGTCTTTGTGGTTGGCGGTCTCGTTCTTCCGCGGCTGCTTCTCGGCCTTCAAGTCCTTGCCCAGGGTCTCCTCCCGGGCCTTGCCATCCGAGAGCATCTCCTCAAGGCTCTCCAGCTTCAGCTTCAGGTCTTTCATGGAGTTGTTGGCCTTGGAAAGCTGCCCAGCCTTGCTGAGGACGTCGCCCTGCGCCTCAACCAGAGCGCCGTTGAGCATATCCTTCTGTTTGGACAGCTTCAGGACCTGGTCCTTCAGCCTGTCCCGCTCCACCTCCAGCTCCTTCACCCTGTAGGCGTGAACCAGAGCCTGGGCATCGAGTGCCTCCTTGTGCCTCTGCTCCAGCTCCTGGGTCCGCTGCACGACGAGCTTCTCCACCTCGGCAGCAGACCCCTTGGCGGCCTCCTTGGCGGCGATCTTCTCGGCCTCCGCCGCGGTGGCCTTGGCGACATGCTCGATTACGGTGTCTGTGTCCTCCCGATCCGCTGAGGGAGGATCTATATATCGAGAAGGGGATCAGGCGAAGCCAAGACCAAGATCCGAGAGAAAAAGAAAAAGTATGGGGATGGAGGGCGAGTAACTTGCCTTTGCCAGGCTGGAAGAAGAGGCCTCCTCCCCGCCAATATCTGGCGCCGAGGCGAAGCCACCAACGCCCAAGTTTGCCTCCTCCTCCTCCGCGTGCATGGGCTCGACGCTCGGCGCCCTTGCCGGGGACGCCCCTCGGGGCGGCGTAGTTGATGGGGGCGGCGTGTTAGGGGTGGCCCCCAGTGGCTCCTCCTGTTGCCGTCCTCCTCCTACACCCACGACAACGTCAGCACCAATGAATCATACCCCAGCACACGTTGAGGGGGAGCAGGTGGTGAACTTACGTTGGGGGTTGTGCCGGGGGCTGCTGTCCGGGCTACTCAACACCACCAAAGGTGTCCCGGAGGCGCCCGCCGAGGGCTGGCCGCCCGCCGAGGACCTAGCCCTCTTCACCCTCTGGGCCAGCGTCTCCGCGTCCCTGCGAAGATGAAAACAAGTCATGATAAGCGACACAGTTGAGGAGACGTGTATTAAAAAAAGGGGGAGGGGAAACAAGAAGCTTACTCCTCCTCCACCTCCTCCTCTGCTGCCTTCCCCATTCCTCCTTGGGCTGAGGGACCCGAAGTCAAAGACGACCTCGGTGTCGACGTCTGCCGGAGGAGGGGAAGAAGGTGGAGTCTGAACATGCTTGGACGAAGAAGAGGCAGATGCTTTCTTCTTCGCCACCGCGGCCTTCACCAAATTCTTCGCTGCCGCGGCCCTCGTTTGGCGCACGGACGCCTCCTGGGCTTGCCGGGGTTGCACGGCCCTGCCGGGCCGAACCGGCTTGCCGGAGCTGGCCCACCGCAGGACTCGCCCTCTCCCCATGGCTGGAGGGTCGACAGCCTCTACCTCCTCCTCCTCCGACGACGACGACTCGTCGACCACATCCTCAATGAGAGGGGCCCCGGCGCCGGCGCTGCTGGCCTACCCAGCGGACTCCGCCCACTGGGCGAGCTCCCTCTCCTCCTCGGCCGCCGAGGCATTGTCCTCCATGCCGCCGGCACTGCCGGCCTCCTTGGCGAGCTCCGCCTCCGCCGCCCTAGCGGCGATGTAGTCCATCTCTGCCTGGGTGGTGTCCTGGACAAGCAGCGGCTCATTGCGGACGTACTTCTCCTCCAAGTGTTGAAGAATTCCTGCACTTGGTCCTCCGGCGGCTCGGCCCAATTTGGGACGAGGCCGTGCATGTTGAACTCTGGCATCATGGCGATGATGTCGTTTCGGCGCGAGCTATTGCTCAGCGGGACCACCCCCGCTGGCAACCCAAACAAGGTCCCCTTGGCGACCTTGCCGGTTTTGGCAGCCTTGCCGGACCGCTCGACCTTGTCGTCGCGGTTCACGTCAAGCTAGAAGAGCCGCTCGCAGAAGTGGGTGTGTCCCATCACCGTGAGGTTGTGGTCCAAGCCGGGGTGAAGCCTCATGATGTCGGCCGCGTTCGCAAAGAGCCAGGCCGGCCTCCCCTTGTTATGCAGTGGAGCAATTCGACGATGAATGAAATTGGCCCTGATCATCTCAAGGGTGAGCCCGGCCTCAGTGAGGCGGAGAATCCTGGTGGTGGCGACCGTGAGCTTCGCGTCATCAGCGTCGACATTGCTCCAGTCGCTTCTGCGAACCAGCGGCGCCTGGCGAACCCGGCAGAATTCCTGTGGATCATCCTCCTTGATCCAGCACCACCGGCCCCGCCATTCTTCCCACCTCTCCTTCTGGGTGCCCTCCGGGTATGTCCCCTTGGACCTTGGGATCCAGGCAACGCAACCGGAAATGGCGCCCCCCTTTTGGATCCGAGGGAAGAAGTAGTGGCGGAAGAGCACCGTGTTGGGATGCACCCCGACGAAGCCCTCGCAGCGATGCGCAAAAAGAGCCATGCACGCCACGGCATTTGGGGTAAAATCCAAAAGATGAAAGCCGTAGGTGTGCATGATATCTTTGAAGAAATCAGAGAAGGGGGGCAGAGGCCGCGGGAGAAGTAGTCGACGAAGAACGGGTACCGATTCAGGCCGGCCTCGGCGAAGGCAGCAGGGATGACGCGCGTGGCCGAGTGCCCCGTCGTCTCCCCCCCCCCCCCCCCCGTCTTGCACCCCCACAGATGCTTGAAGTAGTCCCAGAGGTGGACTGCGTCGACCGACGTGGGGAAGTAGGTGGACTGCGTCTGCCCCACCGCCAACTCACTCTCTGGCGGCTCATTCGTCCCGGCATCCTTGGCCACTCACTTGCCTCTGCTGGTTTTGGGTGCCATTGCGGCTGTGGGAGACGAGGAATGAAGGACGGCGAAGGTGCGGCGGCGGCGAGCGAAGGCAAGACTTTGAGAGGGAGGAAGAAGGGGACGACGGTTCCGAGGAGGAAGGCGCGGGCCGCCTCTTTTCCCATTAAGTGCGATGTGACGCATGCATGCGGGAACTGCACCACGCATGCCCCCACGTCACGCACGACCCTCCACGTCGCGCGTGCAACGCGGGTCGTGAAGAAGCGCAGCGGACGAGAAGTTACCGCAGTAAAAATCCCGCCCCGACCGCCCGCGCACCGTTCTGGGCCTGGCCCAACAACGTGCCGCGCCTATGTGTGGCCAAGGCCCGGGGGCTCCTGTCGGTGTACAAAAGTAGGGGCACTCCTTTTTATCCCTTCACTTGTGCATGGGCAGTCAGAGCCACGCCCGCGGCCACACCAAGCGAGGCAGAGGAGGGGACCCGAAGGCACCAGGCGACCAGAGGCAACACCAAGACCAGAGAACGCAAAAGAGCAAGAGGGTGGGGTGGACTCCCCCGGTAAGACCCTTGCCGGGGCAGCCTCCGAGGCCCCGGCAAGAGCCTTGCCGGGGCAACTAGCCCGATGCCAGCAGAGCAGGCCACCCTTGAGCCCGTGGGTTCCAACACCACCAACCAACTACATTGGAACCAAGGCTCGGGAGGCGCCTCTGTGGTGGCATGCAGATCTTCGTCGAGATCATGAACACACAAGATCAGACAAGGATCAAAAGACGACGATCCTCGGCGGGAACCTAGCCGAGGAAATCCACGAGACCCCCGGCAAGACGCTTGCCGGGGAAGACGACGACGCCACGACAAGACCCTTGTCGGGGCCCCGGCAAGGCCCTTGCCGAAGACACCTACGGGGCCGCGGCAAGGCCCGCGTCTGCCAAGGCTCCACCACCGTCCCCAAGCAGCTGCTAGCTCAACCAGCTGAGCAGGCACCTACGTGGCAACGGGCGGCCTCCGCGACCGACTCTACAAGCACCTGCGTGGTGGCATGCAAGTCTTCGTGAAGGCTCCACCACCGCGCCAGCCTAGCAGCGAGCCAACGTGGTGCCACGACGCCTCATCAGCTCGAACGCGTGTCGAGGCCAGGCGAGGCGGCAACAGCTGGGACGTGCTTCCTTGCCGTCCCCGATAAAGCAAGGGGGGCATGTCGGCAGCGCATTCAATGCGTTTGTCCGACGGTCCCAGAGGATAGGCTTATCGACTGTAGATCTTTCCACCTCCTGTGTGCCACTGTGGCAACCCCTTTTCCCTATAAAAGGAGGCCCGTGGCGAACAGGAGGAGGATTGGGATCTTTTGGGTAAGTTACGCCCCGTAGCTAGCTCAAGAACACAATAACACTCTAATACATCCACCAAAGCAGGACTAGGGTATTACGCATCTTCGCGGCCCGAACCTGGGTAAACGATCCATGTGCTTCCTGTCAGACCCGCTCTTTGCACAATCTCGCGCCCGCCAACCGTAGAAGGAATCCCAGTGATTCCATAGGTGTCGTTTCCACCAACATGGCACAAGGTATTGCAACCAAAACAGCTTCTCCGTTGAGCTTCCCTCTTCGGCTCGGAAGAATTCTGCAGCGTCAAAAACACTACGCGACAAATCCACAAACGCTCCTGGAGAACTCCAAATCCGGGTTAGTAAGAGGTACCTCTTCTTTACATATTTGCTCTGCATAATAAAGGCCTTACCCGCCGCAATCTTCTTGGCCTCTTGAATCTCCTAGAGAGCGCCCTGGGCTTCCACCCGGGCATCTTGTGCGCTTTGGCGAGCCTTGGCGAGTTCGATCTCTTGAGCCACAATATCGCGCTCCAAGGACTCGCATTTCTTCACGGCATCCTAGAGCTCTTCATGGACCTCACCGACCCTGGCCTCGTGCTTTTCACGGGCGGCTTGTTCCTTGGCAGCTTTCTCCTCGGCCTCGGCCAGCGCCTTTTTAAGGGCCTCGACCTCGGTCGCCGCTCCTACAAATACCATGGCACTATGGTCAATACAAATCATTTATTCTTTCTGAATATACAGTAGGTCATTACATACCTTGCTTATCCACCAGCCGCTTCCTTGCTTGGCCGAACTCCTCCTCGGCCTGCTCCAGCCTCTGCTTCAGTCCGGAGACTTCGGCAGTGTGGGAGGTCGCCGTCAGCAATGACGCCTGCTTAATCACATAGACACATATGGTTAGTCTCCTGCGAGAATTCTTTGATCCTCTTTCTGGCTTTTCTTTCCGAACACCGGACAGAGTCTCAGGGGCTACTGCCTATACTGTGACATTCTTTTTACATAATTGCGTTGCTTACCTCAAAGCCTGTTAGAAGGCTTGTGCAGGCTTCGGTCAGTCTACTCTTCGCGGACTGAATCCTCGCAACCACCATACCCATAAGGGTACGGTGTTCCTCAACAATGGAAGCACTTCGCAACGCTTCTATTAGAGTGTCCGGCGCCTCTGGCTGGACAGAGGTCACCGGCAGAATAGGCGCACCTCCTCCTTTCGAAGGAGGTTGCTTGCCGGGTTCCGGAGCCGCATTGGTCTCCGGGACCGTATTCGGCTGGGGCCCGAACTGAATATGGCCCCTATCGCCGGTCTGCATGGGGATTGGCTCCCCCATGTGTCCGGCGGTTGAGGTATCACCCTCCGGTGCCGCCCTGACGGCCTCATGAGTCTCTCCCTGGCCTGGGATCCTTCGGGACAACACCTCAGTGTAATCCAAGGCCTTGGGAGAGGACGCCGCCTGAAGGGACGCGCTGTCCATCGCCTTCGGGTCCAGCGAATTCCCCGAAGATGAGGATCGCTCGAGGACGGGCCGAGCCGGACTGTAAGTGCATGATTCAACATGTTAAGACTATGAAGTGGAGAGGCCAGATATATGAATGCGTCCGGATTTTTGAGTACTCACGATTCGGCCAGGGGCTTGTCTCGGGGGCGCCGCTCTAGGCTGCTGTCGATGTCCCACGCGGAGTTATCCACGAGGGAGCCCTTCCCCCTCTTGGACGCCTCTGCCTCCAGATTTGTGGAGGCCGCCCTCTTCTTCCTTCCCCCCTCACAGGGAGAGTTGCTTTCTTCCTCCTCCTCGTCGTCGTCCTCGGCGGCGGAGGAGTGAGTCTCAGTGTCTTCGAACGTCACGTCCGAAGCGCCCTTACAGCGGGGGCCACTACTGTCCCCCTTGGTCTTCTTCTCCGGCGCCTGGTAGGGCGCCGGAACCAGCATCTTCGTCAGAAGCGGAATTGTTGGTTCCTCAGGCAGCGGAGCCGGACACCGAATCCGCTCCGCCTTCTTTGTCCAGCCCTGGAAAAATAAATAGTGAGGTTTAGGTATCTTCCCTGAAGAAGCAAGTAAAGGATACACCTTGAAACATGAAAGGCTTACTGCACTGGCGGGATGGGCCAGGCCATGCCCAAGGTCCTCGGTCGTGTCCGGCCGCATCTCGTTGCCCTTGAAGAGCACCTTCCAGATGTCTTCGTGCGTAGTTCCGAAGAACCGTTGCAAGGTCTAGTGCTCGGCCGGATAGAACTCCCATAAATGGCAAGTCCGGCTCTCGCATGGAAGGATCCGGCGAACTAGCATCACCTGGATCACATTGACGAGCTTGATGTTCTTGTCCACCATGCTCTGGATGCGCGTTTGCAGCGCTGTCAGCTCATCCGACGAAGACAAATTCAGGCCCTTCTCTAGCCAGGAGGTGAGCCGCATTGGGCCTCCGGACTTGAATTCGGGAGCCGCGGCCTAGGTGGCGTCGTGGGGCTCTGTGACATAGAACCACAATTGCTGCCACCCTTTCACGGTCTCCACAAAGGTACCTTTGGGCCATGTGACGTGGGGCATCTTGCTCACCATGGCACCTCCGCACTCTGCATGTTGGCCATACACCACCTTCGGCTTCACGTTGAAGATCTTAAGCCACAGTCCGAAGTGGGGTGGAATGCGGAGGAAGGCCTCGCACACGACAATAAATGCCGAGATGTTGAGGAAAGAATTTGGGGCCAGATCATGGAAATCTAGCCCGTAGTAGAACATGAGTCCGCGGACGAAAGGGTGGAGAGGAAACCCTAACCTCCGAACGAAGTGGGGGATGAACACTGAGGGAGTCCTGTACTAAGGGGTCCTCAAGCATCCGGCATGTTGGACATGGGCCGGACTGATGGGCTGTGAAGATACAAGACCGAAGACTCTCACCCGTGTCCGGATGGGACTCTCCTTGGCGTGGAAGGCAAGCTTGGTGCCCTGATATGAATATTCCTTTCTCTGTAACTGACATTGTACAACCCTAGTCCCCTCTGGTGTCTATATAAACCAGAGGGCTTAGTCCGTAGAGGCAGATATAATCATAGTCTTACAGGCTAGACTTTTAGGGTTTTAGCCATTACGATCTCGAGGTAGATCAACTCTTGTAATACTCATATTCATCAACATTAATCAAGCAGGAAGTAGGGTATTACCTCCATATAGAGAGGGCCCGAACCTGGGTAAACATTGTGTCCCCTGTCTCCTGTTACCATCAACCTTAGACGCACAGTTCGGGACCCCCTACCCGAGATCCACCGGTTTTGACACTGACATTGGTGCTTTCATTGAGAGTTCCGCTGTGACGTCAAAGACAGGATTGATGGCTCGCCTTGCTATCAAGGACAGTGTCACCTTCAGAGGAGCACTGGCCCCGGGCCAAACCCTCCGGCTGGGCAGTTTTACCATAATCGCCCGTTCGGCCGTTAAGCCGATGATGACTTCTCGAGTCATTGAAAATCCCCTCTGTGTTTACTCTGAATACTCCAAACAGACGGATCCGGCGGAGTTGTCGTCTTTGAATGAGCTCCTAGATCGCATCGTCGCCTTGGGGGTCGCTACAGACTATGATCGGATCAGGCTTAAACCCGACCAGAGAGAAATTAAATCTCCACCGATCACCCACCAGATAGCGGTAGTAGAGGAGCAGGACGATAACTCTTCCTCTATACTAAGGATGAACTATGTTCGGATCTCCGAGCTCGAAGAGCCGGATACCTGCCTTCGGGAAGGCACACCCTGCCTTCCGAACCTAGAATCGGACTACGGGCTTGAAAAATCAGTTGATATCCCGGAGCTCGAGCTATTAAGCTCGGGAGTTTTTCAAACTCCGGATCCCAAAGTGGGTCAGGGTTCGGATTTAAAGCCACCCACCCGCCCAGATATAAACGATCTCATGTGCATACGACAGCAGTCTTAGGAAACAGTCCATCACTTTTGGGCCAGATTTCTCCTTGTCAAAGACAAGATTAAAGATTGCCGCGACGAAGACGCGATTTCAGTATTCAGCAACAATTGCACGGATGAGGGAATCCTCAATGCCATCAGCCGTCGTCGCGTATTAAACTTTGCTGACTTGGCAACCATAGTTCAGAAGTACTGCGCAATGGAAGGCGCCTGGAAAACCCAGGCAGCCTGTTGGGAACCACCAGTTCCCACTCAACTCCCCGTCCGGACAAAAAGGATGCACCCCCGTGGGGCGCCATACCCAATAGTAAAGAAATCTAAGCCCATTACGGGGCGCGGAACCGTTCTGGAGGGATGGCTCGATAGGCCATGCAAAATACACACAACACCGGATACCATACCAACCCACAGCCTTAGAGCATGTTGGATACTCCGGCAAGTGGCCAAGAGCGGCGAGGATATCCTCACCAAAAATACCCCAGAGCAACACCCCCCGGAGGATGACGACCCCAACCTATTGACAGTCTTCGAGAATTTTGCTTCAAACAATCGGCGTAAAAGGGCTTTTCGCGACCTTGCCGAAGTCTGCCAAGTCGCAGCAATAAACCCTTGGAATGACACGGCCATAACTTTCAATGACAGTGACGAACCAAAATTCAGGACAGTCCGGGCACAAGCCGCCTTGGTCCTCAATCCAATTGTGGACGGCTTTCGGCTCACCAAAGTGCTCATGGATGGCGGCAGCGGACTAAACCTCATCTACGAGGATACGCTCAATAAAATGGAAATAGACAGGAGCCACATCGAGCAAAGTAGCACGACCTTCCGGGGAATCATTCGCAGTCGGGAGGTGCGCGGGAAAAATCACGCTCGACATGGTATTCGGCACCCGGAGAATTATCGGTCCAAAGAGATAACCTTCCGAGTGGCCCCTTTCAACAACAGATATCACGCCCTATTGGGGCGATACGCATTTACACGCTTCCAAGCTATACCTCATTATGGGTACATGAAGCTCAAGATGCCCGGGCCCAACGGTATCATCACTCTTGCCAGTGATCCGGACATAGCACTCTGTACCGAAAATAAAACCGCATCCCTGGCCCTCGAGGCACTGTTTGAAGCCCTCGCGGCCGAAGAGCTAACCGCGCTGCGCTCCACTATGGATAGGGATGACGTAATCCTGGACAAGCGACCCCGTCCCACCTAACAACTTCCAAAACGAAGAATTGATCTTCGATAACGTCCCCTTCTGTAGTGGCTATCATGCACTACTGGGACGAACCGCATTCGCTCGAATCAACGCAGTGCTACACTATGCTTATCTCAAGCTCAAGGTGCCCGGACCACGCGGCGTCATAACAGTAAATGGAAACACGGAATGCTCCCTCCGTACCGAGGAGCACACCGCTGCTTTAGCAGAAGAAGTACAGAGCGGCGTTCTAAAGCAGAACCTTAATTCGGTGACCGAGCTCCCGGACACTGTCAAACGAGTCCAGACTACTCTGCAGCAGGACAACCCAGCTCGTCAAGAGCTCGACTAGCAATTTGGCCTCCGTCCCAGTCCCGACCAAGTGGCGGCGTTTGTACCGCGCGTACATAATCACGCACTCAAAATACCATGGGCATAGACGGAGGCATAACCAGATTGTGATCCATAATACGGCTCGACCTCCCCTGGACACACATACTTTCACTTTTTCTTTTTTTCCCTTTTCAGGTTTCTTTTCCACAGGCCTTTCCTGACGGCCTGATCACCGGTCCTTTCGAAAGGATAGATACACCAAGACGGCAAGAAGCACTGACGTATAAGGGAATTTCTAGGTGGTCTCTTTAATGATCACTTTACCAATTTTTAGGACCCGCACGCAGCTCTCTCTTGGTGGTGGCTTATTAAATAGCCCTGTTGCTTATTGCACTATTTGTACAAATACACTTTGACGTATTAATCAAACTATAATGGAAACAGTTTGCGGCCCAACTTCTGTGGCACTAGCTTGCTACCTTTTTTTTTGATAATCTTATCAAATCGCACCCGTACACTTTGGTACGCTTTAATCCGCCAGGGGCTTCATTGCGCCCCATAGTACGGCAACAAAGTCCGAACACTTTTTACAGTATAGTTCGGCACCCATAATTTAGCATTATATGCATTGGCTCCGAATCATGTCTTTGGTCAATAGTTGGGTTGCCCGGCTCCTGTGCTTACTACCTTACATTCAGCTATATCGGCTAGGGTAGTAAAGTGAGAACTACTGCGATTGTTTCCTAGTTTATCCGGATGAGCACCTCAGTAGAGAAAGCCGAAACCTGACTGTCATGATGCAGCGTGAGCCAGTCAGCTCTTCGGAGGTTTCAAATCTTTAGTGATTTTTTCCGCATTATGCGATGAATTAGTTCTTACCCGATCAGGTGTTTACAACACCCTAGGTCGTATACTAGGGGCTGCACATAATTTTTTTGTCAAACTCCTATGGTTAAGTGAGGGTGATAAAGCCACATAGTCCGATTGCCTGGTTCGTTGCGCTAAACACCTCCTTCAAGGACAAAACAATTGGATCAAGAGTGTTTAGATTCCATCCCGAACACCCTCGTACTACCTACGTGGGGGCTGAAGCCGACGACTGGCCAACTCTCAGATTTCATAAAAACGGCCGCACAAGAGGTAAAATTTTAACAAGCATTATATTACATAATCGACTTTGTTCCATAATATAGGGCAAGATAATATGAATGCATTCATTCAAATATCACATCTTTCGCACACTGCTCCGCCACAATGCGGGATCCCTCCAGGACATTGTCAAGATATAGCTTGGGCATATGGTAGTCCTTGCCCTCGGGCGGTCCCTCGGTCGCGAGCTTGACGGCATTCATCTTCGCCCACTACACCTTGACGCGGGTGAAGGCCATCCGCGCACTCTCGATGCAGACTGATCGCTTGATAACGTCAAGCCGGGGGCAGGCATTGACCAGCCGCTTCATGAGCCCGAAGTAGCTGCTGGGTATAGCTTCGGCAGGCCACAGCCGGATTATTAAATCCTTCATGACTAGTTCGGCCACCCTATGCAGTTCGACCAGCTATTTTAGCTGGTCGCAAAAGGGCACCGGATGTTCTAGCGTGTCGGTGTACAAAAGTAGGGGCACTCCTTTTTACCCCTTTACTTGTGCACGGGCAGTCAGAGCCGCGCCCGCGGCCACACTAAGCGAGGCAGAGGAGGGGACCCGAAGGCACCAGGCGACCAGAGGCAACACCAAGACTAGAGAACGCAAAAGAGCAAGAGGGCGGGGTGGACTCCCCTGGCAAGACCCTTGCCGGGGCAGCCTCCGCGGCCCCGGCAAGAGCCTTGCCGGGGCAACTTGCCCGATGCCAGCAAAGCAGGCCACCCTTGAGCCCGTGGGTCCCAACACCACCAACCAACTACATTGGAACCAAGGCTCGGGAGGCGCCTCTGTGGTGGCATGCGGATCTTTGTCGAGATCATGAACACACAAGATCAGATAAGGATCAGAAGACGACGATCCTCGGCGGAATCCTAGCCGAGGAAATCCACGAGACCCCCGGCAAGACGCTTGCCGGGTGTCGGCGTTCTGGGAATGGGGGTCCCCAGACTTGCCTGCCTGCGGCCCATGGCGTGGCTTTGCTAGCAGGCCCGTACGGCCCATCTTCATCAACAAGGCATCCAAGACCCTCGCGAGGGGCCAAGCCTCCCGTGGCGGACGACGCAAGACCTCCTCAGGAGCGGCCTCGCCAGGCAGGCTCGCGAGGGGCGGAGATATCAAGGCAAGGCAAACCTCGCGAGGTTCTCGTGACGTGTGCCATGACGATCGAGACCAGGCGGGCGCCAGCGCGCGCAGCGTCCTTGTTTCCTCTTTGGTGCTAAGGAGGAAAGCGCAGGCGCGGAGTACCGAGGCATTAAGCTAAGGTTTCCAAATCGGTGCAACGAGACCAAGACCAGCAGGACGGCAAGACGGAGGTCACCATGGAGCCCAAGGCGGCGTCACCACCAGAGCCTTTTGTAGGCGAAGACTACTTTTGTCAGGATAAGATGTACTAGCTGTCCCCTTTCAAATTGGTCGTTGTTGGCTCCCTTCCCGCTCAATATTTGGGGAGAGGACCAGGGCCTCTATAAATAGGACTAGCCACCACAGTAGAAGGCAACTGAGCCCGAGCTGATCGAATCCTCACACACACAAGTTCACCGAGCACAAGAACACCTCAACCTCAGGAGGCTGTTCTTCCCCTTTGTACTGTTCAAACTCAGCCCAAGAGGCAATCCACCACCACCACACTGGAGTAGGGTATTACACCACAACGGTGGCCCGAACCAGTATAAATCTTGTGTCCCTCGTGTTATGAGTTCATCGAGTTAGTCCAAGAGATCTTAGCAAAACTAGGACGTGGATAGGTAGGGGGAAATCTTCGTGCGCACCCCAGTATTCGAACCTTGAGGGTTTCGCCGGAACCCGTGATCCGACATTTGGCGCGCCAGGTAGGGGAGCGCCGAAGCTTCCCTTCCGCCGCCCCGCGTTCCGTTGCTTCATCGTCTCCATGGCGGACGCGCGCCGCGCTCGTGCTGAGCGTCGGGCTGCCCTCGCTGCCCGCGTTGCCCAGCCGGCTCCCATCAGCGGGCCACCCCGTCATTCCCCGTCGCCTGCCGCCAACGCCGCCACCGGCCCGGCGGGGAACGAGCAGCAAGCATCCTCGCTGCACCCCTCGGTGCGGTAGGACGGCCGCCCCGCCACTCCGTCGCTGACCCCGGCCGGTTCGTCATCCCATGCACGTCGCGCTCCCGTCGATGCGGAGGCTGCTCTGTGCATGGCGCGCGAGCTCCTGCGCTACCGCCCCGTCGACGACCTTTACGAGGACTGGCTCGACCGCACCGCCAAGCTTGTCAGCGCCGCAGGGGGCTCCCCTGCGCCGTCCCTCTTGCTGCCTCGTCCTCCCATAGCCATGGGCGGTGTGGCCCATGGAGCGCCTCCACCACCTCTGCCCCAAGACGGAGTCTTGGCGCCAAGGCGAGCGGCCCCACGGCGTGACCTGCCGCGTCCGACGCCCGGGCAAGAAGAAAGAAACTGCCAAGAGGTCCCACGGCCACGAGAAAACGCCCCTGCGCTCCCTGCGCCACCATGGCAAGACCGCATGCCGCCTGCTGTGGCGGTGCGCGGACCCCGTCAAGAGCAAGCTCTCCGCCAGCGTCAAGTCTCTGTGACCACGGCAGGCTGCCGCGCCTTCACCCATGAGCTGCGTAGCGTCGCTTGGCCTGGCAAGTTCAAGCCGGACCTGCCTCCTCGCTACGACAGCACCCCCAACCTCGCAGAGTTCCTGCAGCTCTACGAGTTGAGCATCGAGGTGGCCAACGGCGATGAGAATGGCATGGCGAACTGGTTCCCCATGGCTCTCAAGGATGGCGCCCGCTCCTGGCTCCTGAACCTGCCCCCAGGCTCGATCTCCTCCTGGGACGAGATGCGCAACCGTTTCGTTGCCAACTTCCAGGGCACTCGTGACTGAGGGAGTCCTGGACTAAGGGGTCCTTGGGCGTCCGGCCTGTTATGCATTGGGCCGGACTGATGGGCTGTGAAGATACGAAGGCCGAAGACTATACCCGTGTCCGGGTTGGTCTCTACTTGGCGTGGAAGGCAAGCTAGGCGACCGATTATGAAGATTTCCTCCTATGTAACCGACCCCATGTAACCCTAGATCTCTCCGGTGCCTATATAAATCGGAGAGCATAGTCCGGATGGAGATATACTCATTACCATATACTCATTGGCTAGACTTCTAGGGTTAGGCCATTACGATCTCGTGGTAGATCAACTCTTGTAACACTCATATTCATCAAGATCAATCAAGCAGGAAGTAGGGTATTACATCCATAGAGAGGGCCCGAACCTGGGTAAACATTGTGTCCCCCGTCTCCTGTTACCATCGATCCTAGACGCACAGTTCGGGACCCCCTACCCGAGATCCGCCGGTTTTGACACCGATATTGGTGCTTTCATTGAGAGCTCCACTGTGCCGTCGACGAAAGGTTTGATGGCCCCTTCAATCATCAATAATGACGTGGTCGAGGGAGAAACCTTCCTCCCCGGACAGATCTTTGTATTCGGCGCCTTCGTACTGCGGGCCAACTCGCTCGGCCATCTGGAGCAGATCGATAGCTACGTCCCTGGCCATCAGGTCAGATTCAGAAGCCTAAACTACGTCGCGGACATCCGTGGAGACTTGATCTTCAACGGATTCGAGACCGCGGCAACCGCTCCCCTTCGCCCCGATGAACATGGCTTAAACCTGTCATTGGGCCGCATCCAGGAGATAGCTCCTGTAACAACTCTGGCATTAGATCCGGAGCAGATCAAGTCGTCCGAAGATGGGAAACTCAACCCCATCATGGGGGCTACTGATTCGGCAGCGTTGGAGCCGCATGCAGATTCCACTTCGTACGATACTTGCATCAACGGAACCCCGGACTTGTCTCCAGTATCGAGTTCCGAACCCTGCGAGCCCGCGGATACCAAAATCGATTGGCTATCAATCTTCAAGTTTAGCGCCGTGGATATCTTCCAACACTCGCCCATGGCCAACCTACTAAACTCACTAAAAAACCTATCCCTGGCACACGGCTCGTCGTCGAACTATGTTCGGTTCGACCTTACGGCGGATGATGGAGAATTTGCTTCCCACCCGCCACCCACTTCATTGCCACCGTCGAAGACCCAACCAACACGACTGACCCCTGCTCCGAAGACATCGACGGTCTGGATGACGATGAGGGGCAAGGCCAGAGCTTACTATCCGCTAGACGCGGAGCAACCACTTCTTGGTATGACGTGTGTATGCTAGACACACCCAATGACGATATCGATGATGACAAGGAGGATCCAGCCGAGGCTAAGCCTCCTGGTACACAGTCCGAACACCGGCGCCCTCGGCGCCACTCTCAGTCACGTCACTCAAGAGAAAACAATATTAGCACCGAAGGTGATAATACTCCGGACAACGAAGACCCTGTTGAGACAGGATCCGAACAGGAGGACCAGGAAAGCGGGCAAGATAGCCCTGATGAACACGCCACGTACGGAGACTCGGAGGATAGTAATTATCTTCCACTCTGCGAGGAAGAAGAGAGCCTCGGCAACGAGGAATTCATCGTGCCTGAGGAACCTCTAGAACAGGAGCGCTTGAAACGTCGAGTCATAGCCACTGCAAGGAGCCTAAGGAGGAAGCAGCTGCAGCTGCAGCTTCAAGTGAGCCAAGATTTGCTCAATGATAGATGGACCGAGGTCCTGGCCGCCGAAGAATACGGCCTTAGCGGCCCAGACAAAAGCCACCACAACTGTAGGTGGCTCCCTCAATACGATGGCAAGGCGTTGGAGCCCACACCACCATCGAATAAGCCGGTAGGCCGACCACAGTTCGGTCCGGACAAAGCAGCAGCCCAAGCAGAGCACCATACCAACCCATCCGGCCGTCCAAGCAAGAATAAAGAAGCTCGGGGGAACACTTGCGACATCCAACAAGACCTGGAGGGTAGAACAGGACACACAAAATCGACACACAGATCGCGGGGACATGCCCCGGCCAGTAATAACGGTTATCTATTCTGACACAACAGACCCGAGCACGCTCGGTCCGAAAACCGTAAGCGGAGTCCGCTGGAGGTGCTTCACAATGTGGCCCAATATAGAGGAGCCGCACACCCTCTTTGCTTCACCAACGAGGTAATGGAGCATGAATTTCCAGACGGGTTTAAACCCATCAACATCAAATCATACGATGGAACAACAGATCCCGCAGTATGGATTGAGGATTTCCTCCTCCATATCCACTTGGCTCGCGGAGACGACCTTCATGCCATTAAATACCTGCCTCTCAAGCTTAAGGGGCCAGCACGGTACTGGCTAAACAGTTCGCCAGAAAATTCTATTGGCAGCTGGGAAGATATGGAAGACGCCTTTCGTGACAACTTCCAAGGAACATATGTCCGCCCACCAGATGCCGATGACTTAAGTCATATTGTCCAACAGCCCGGCGAGTCAGCCAGGGAACTCTGGACTAGATTCTTAGTCAAAAAGAACCAAATTGTCGACTGTCCGGACGCGGAAGCCCTTGCGGCCTTCAAATATAGCGTCCGGGATGAATGGCTAGCACGTCACCTCGGCCAGGAAGGACCTAAATCCATGACAGCCCTTACCGCTCCAATGACTCGCTTTGTGTGGCAGAAGACAACTGGCTCGCTCGTAAAAGCAACAACGTCAG
Source organism: Aegilops tauschii subsp. strangulata (assembly GCF_002575655.3). Classification (NCBI taxonomy): domain Eukaryota; kingdom Viridiplantae; phylum Streptophyta; class Magnoliopsida; order Poales; family Poaceae; genus Aegilops; species Aegilops tauschii. The sequence continues at coordinate 398,233,551 of NC_053037.3, forward strand.
TGACCCGGGCACTTCCGAAATCCGAGACGGCAACGGCAAGCCACGATTAAACAAACACAACAGTCGCAGCAATAATGAAAGATTACGCGACACAGCGGTCAACGCCGGATTTCACAATCCGAAACCCGGTCAACGGAAGAAGCCATTTAAGGCCAACCAGGATGGACCATCCATCCTCGACAGGATATTAGACCGACCTTGTCAGATTCACGGTCACCCTGATAAGCCAGCTAATCACACCAACAGAAACTGTTGGGTCTTCAAGCAGGCAGGCTAGCTTAACACCGAGCACAAGGGGAGGAGGCCATCAAGCGATAAAGATGACGGAGCAGCTCGCCAGCCGAACACCAGGGGCCAAAAACAGTTTCCCTCCGAAATTCGACCACTCCCGGAACGTAAATAGCAGTTCGGCTTCCGCCACCCACCCACTATGCCGGCCAAGATTTACACCACGTGTGCATCACTACGCGCTCAAGATACCATGGGCATCGGCGGAAGCACAATACGGACAACCCTGCAAGCATTCCCGTAACGTTTTTTATCTGTTTCCCTTACTTTTCTTTATTATAACTCAAAAACAGGCGACCAACAGGACAGCATCTACAAAGGACTCTATCGGAGTTCGGATCCGTACATTCACCTAAGGGGCTACTTCCGTTAGGGACTCCCCTCCCTAAGGACGCGCGGCGCAGACGTGCGACAGGAGGTCCAAAACAGCTTTTTGTAGACCGCACTCCTTATTCTTAGCCTGTACTATGCCTTTTTTCCTCCATTCCCGACCCCGAGCATGTCAAATAGTCGGGTTGTGGTTTTCCTTTTTATATACGAATTTATCATTGGGTTATTGCTCCACTCCCAGTAAACTATATCCGAACTAATTTTCCATACTCTTCCTACAATGAGTACAGCCATAACGGCTGTGTTACAAGATGCACCTCGGCATAACCTGCCAAGGGCTCGGTATGGGAACAAATGAGTCGCCAATAAAAGTCTGAACAACTCTATAGCGTACTTCGGCGTCGCAAGTTTGGCCTTATATGCATCAGCTCCGAATCATTGTATTTGGTCAATAGTTGGGTTACCCGCCTCCTGCGCTTGCTACCCTACGTTCCGCTCTATCGGCTAGGGTAGTAAAGGGAGAACTACTGCGATTGTGCCCTGGCTTTGACCGGATGAGCACCTCAGTAGAGAAAGCCGAAAACTGACTGTCATGATGCGGCGAGAGCTGGTCAACCACTTGACGACTTATTCGAATCTTTAGCGATTCTCCGTATCACATGAAGGATCTTTTTTAGATCAAAACATGTAAGGCACAAAAATTATAATACGCCGCATACATACCAGGGGCTAAGTCGTAGCCCCGCCATAAAACTCATATGGCTAGGTGAAAGAGCTAACGCCCTTTAGTCCGATTTCCTGGTTCGCCGCATTATCACCTCCTTTATGGACCGAGACGTTGGATAAAGAGTGATTCAATGCTTTTCCAAACACCCCCGTATTTCCTACGAGGGGGCTGAAGCCGACGACTGGAAAACTTTCAGATTACATTAAAACGGCCGCACAGGAGGAATACAAGCTTTCGAGCAAAAGATGAAAACAGATTAACCATAAAGTTGTCTGTTACAACACTTATACACATCACTCGAACATTATGTCTTTCGAGCACTGACCCTCTATCAAACGGGCGGCCTCTAGGACATCTTCAAAATAATGCTCCGGTTCCGGACAGTCCTTGCCTTTGGGTGGACACTTCGCCGCAACATCGATGGCCCTCATCTTCCCCCAGAATGTCTTGACTCGGGCGAAGGCCATCCGTGCACCTTCAATGCACGCCGACTGCTTGGCAGCGTCGATACGCGCCACCGCATCAACAAGCCGTTGCACCAGGCCGAAGTAACTACTCGGAACAGGTTCAGTCGGCCACAACCGGACTATGACGTTCTTCATGGCAGCGCCGGATATCCTATGCAGCTCGGCCCACTGGGACATCTGCTCATTCAGCAACAGAGGGCGCTTCGACGCGCCAAATTATGACCAGAAAAGCTTCTCCGTTGCATACCCCTCTTGCCCATGGTAAAACTGCGCCGCATCGGAAGAACTCTTCGGCAAGTCTAAAAAATTGTCCGGAGAACTCCACACTTGGTTAAGCTGAGCATAGTTCGGATCACCAAACTTAGCCTGTAGCAAAAAGGGCTTGCCAGCCACAATCTCCCCAGCTTGCCGGATCTCCTCACGGGCTGCTCTGGATTCAGACCGCGCTTCTCTTGCCTCTCGTAAGGCCTTGTCAAGTTCAACCGTTTTGGCTTCATTTTCCTTCTCAAGAAGTTTACAGTGGCTAGCCACATTCTCAACTCGTGCGCCATGGTGCACATCTTCTCCTTGTCTTGGTGTCGCGCAGCTTGTTCGGCTTTCAACTCAGCCGATGCCTTTTCGGCAGCCGCATCACTAAACCGGGCCTGCTCCTTGACCCGGGCCAGCTCTGCCCAAAGGGCTTCCACGACGGCGGCACCATCTGCATTCATGCACATTTTGTATAAAACTCTTTTTCAGAGTTAGGCTTAAATTACAAGCACATTGGTGTAAGGAATGCTCGAATTATATACCTTGCGAGTCGTCAAGACGCCTGTTGATCAATGCAATGTCATCCTTCGCAATATCCAGCTTTCGCTGCAGTTTGGCCACTTCCGTATTTTGAGTAGTCGTAGGAGGGGTGGTAGCCTGTATTCCAAATTAAATCAAGATTAGTACCTGAGCATATCTTTTTGATCCTCCGATTGCTTCCTTCGAAAGGCAATCCGAGTCTCAGTGGCTACTTCATACACAACAGGTGCATTCTGTCAATATCATTCAATTGGCAACATTACATCACAAACCTCAAAACCTCTTAGAAGGCTCGTAAAGGCCTCATTCAACCCGCTCTTCGCGGAGAGAACCTTTTCGACCACCGTAACCATTAAGGCACGGTGCTCTTCCAAAACGGACGCTCGTCGCAGCATGTTCGTCAGCATCTCCGGCAATCCTGGGTCTTCGGACACCGCCGCCGGACCATGACACTCCTTTGATGGAATCCGCTTACCCGCCTCCAGAATCATCTCCGACTGTAAACCGGATAGCTCGGGGCTGTCATTCTTGAGCCCCGAACCCTGAGTAACAGAGGCGCCACCTTCGGGCAACTCCTTCCTCGTTTCCTGCGCTACTTGCCGGTTGGGAGGAGCCCTCCGGAACGACACCTCAAGATCATCCGCCCTATTGGGCGAGGAGGACGGAGAAGGCATGTCACTCTCCATCATCTCCGGCAGAAGGTCTCCCGAGGAGGAGGACGATTGAGAAACACCAGGCGTTAACCTGCGAGGACGTACATATGTCGCAGGAATACTTCAGTAATAAGAAAGGAATGAGGTATGGTTAAAGTACCCTGTGTCACTTACGGTCTGGCCAGAGGTTCGTCCTCATCATCAAGCTCTACATCGACATCGCTTGGCCGACCCAAGCCGCCCGACGATGGTTTTTTCCCTTTCTTGGAAGGTTTCCCCTTCTTACCTCCAGAAGCGGCCCTCTTCTTGCTATGGAAGGCCCCCTCTACACCTTTGCCCCTGGGCAAAAGGGTTTCGGTTTCCCCGAACACAGCGTCTGAATCGTCCTCAGGGTGGGCATCTCCTTTGGGCTCCCCGCTCTCACCCCCTCTGCAGACACCTGGTACGGTGTCGGAGTTAACATCCGCGTCAGCAGGGCGGACGCGGGGTCTTCGAGAAGGGGCGCCGGACACCAGATCAGCACCGCTTTCTTTATCCAGTCCTGTATAAGGATGGGTCGTTCAGTATCTTGTCAAGAGATGCTTGAATGAAAGGTGTTCGGAGATTGAATACTTACCGGAGTGTCCGGATGATTGCAGTCAAGGCCAACGTCTTCAGTGGTGTCCGGCCATTGCTCTTGCTCCCCGAAATATAATCTCCACATCCCTTCGTGCGTAGCGCCGAAGAAGTGCTGAAGAGTCTGCCGCCCTTCTGGATTAAACTCCCACATACGGAGAGGCCGCCGCTGACATGGCAGGGTTCGGCAGACTAGCATTACTTGAAAACTTTCACGAGTTCGATGCCCTTCTCGGTAAGGCTTCGGATGCGACTTTGCAGAGTCTGCACCTCATTGGCGGACCCCCAGTCTAATCCCTTATTGATCCATGAAGCGAGCTGAGTTGGAGGGCCGGGTCGAAACGCGGGCGTAGCTGCCCACTTGGAGCCCCGCGGCTCGTTGACATAAAACCACCCCTGCTGCCATAGGTCGGAAGACTCGGTGAAACATCCTTCAAACCAAACCGCGCTGGCAAGCTTGCTTATTATAACGCTGCCGCACTCTGCCTACTCCTCCTCTATCACCCGCGGCCTCACGTCGAAAGTCTTGAGCCACAAACCAAAGTGCGGAGGAGTCCGGAGGAAGGCCTCACACGTGAAGATAAATGTCGAGATGAGGAGAACCGAGTCCGGGGCCAGATCGTGAAAATCTAGCCCATAGTAGAACATGAGCCCCCGGACGAAGGGGCTAAGCGTGAACCCTAACCCATGGAGGAAGTGGGACATAAATACTACCCTCTCGCCGGATTTGGGGGTGGGAATAACCTGCCCCTCGGCAGGAAGCCGATGAAGGATTTCTGGGGTCAGATACCTCGCCAGACGGAGCTTCGCAATATCCTCCTCCGTGACAAAAGAGGCCACCCACCAGCCTGAACGGCTGGGCCCGGACATGATTGGGGCTGGTGGTGATTGATACTCGAGGGCTAGAACTCGAGGTGGATGGGGTTGAGGAAGAAGCAAGCGCGGAAGAGAAAGACAAGTTTGGGTCCCTATATAAAGGCCCAGAATATCGAGCGTCCCCTCCTGCGTCTCGAAACTTACCTATCCTCAAAGAGTTATACCCAGGGGATGGTTGGGTTACCCACACCTACATTATTGAAAATCCCGTGAATAAGGGGACACGATCTCTGCTTTGACAAGACTTGCCAATAAAACCGCTCCCCGAGACGTGGGGCGACGGGCTAGCCAACAGTTGGAAATAATAACCGGGCAGGCATGATACAATGTCATAAACAGTTGTCAGCAGATTGGACTCGTGGAGTATTGTATTTTCTGCAATTACATACACAGGTCCGGATATATTTACTACATCCGAAGACTATTTTGGAGTTCGGAAGAAGGGGAACCCGCCTTGCAATGTCAAAGACAATCTGCGCGCCGGACTCCTCGTCATTGAAGCCAGGTTCAGGGGCTACTGAGGGAGTCCTGGACTAAGGGGTCCTTGGGCTTCCAGCCTGTTATCCATTGGGCCGGACTGATGGGTTGTGAAGATACGAAGACCGAAGACTATACCAGTGTCCGGGTTGGACTCTACTTGGCGTGGAAGCCAAGCTAGGCGACCGATTATGAAGATTTCCTCCTATGTAACCGACACCATGTAACCCTAGATCTCTCCGGTGCCTATATAAACCGGAGAGCATAGTCCGGTTGGAGATATAATCATTACCATATACTCATAGGCTAGACTTCTAGGGTTAGGCCATTACGATCTCGTGGTAGATCAACTCTTGTAACACTCATATTCATCAAGATCAATCAAGCAGAAAGTAGGGTATTACCTCCATAGAGAGGGCCCGGACCTGGGTGAACATTGTGTCCCCCGTCTCCTGTTACCATCGATCCTAGACGCACAGTTCGGGACCCCCTACCCGAGATCCGGGGTTTTGACACCGACAGCGACCGCCCGCCGGCCGCGGCTCACCTGCGCCACGTCAAGCAACAACCAGGAGAGACCCTCCAGAAATACATCCAGCGCTTCAACAACGTTCGCCTCAAGATTCCCAAGGTGACGGACGAGGCCATCATCTCCGCGTTCTCTGATGGTGTCCGTGAGGTCAAGATGAAGGAGGAGCTCGCCATCCACGAGGAGTTGTGCACGTCTCTGGAGTTGTTCAACTTGGCGACCAAGTGCGCAAGAGCTAAGGAGGGGCGCCTCTCCCTCCTTGAGCTCCCGGCTGCGGACCCGGAGGAGAAGAAAGCCAACGCCAAGGACGTGAAGCGTAAGGGAGCAGCCATGCTTGCGGCGGAGCCGGACACGAAGCGCGGCAGGGACCAGCCCGAGTCATCCAAGAGTAGCCGACCGTTCTGCGCCTTCCATAACCTGCATAGCCACAACACCAGCGACTGTCAGGAGCTCAGAGCCATTCGAGAAGGATGCTTCGGTCAACGCCACGAGCGCAACGTCCGGGCCTACGGCCGAGGGGGAGGACGTGGTGGCGGACGCTGGGATGATCGTGGCCCGCGCCAGGAGTGGCGCGACCAGCCTCGTGATGACCGCTGGCAGGATCAGCCTCGCGAGGGCGCCTGGAGGGATCAACCGCGTGAGGATCGTCCTCAGGGCAATGCTGGTCTTCCTCCGCTACCGCCACCACCAAGAAGGAACGACGACCACCACCAAGACGAGGGGGTTGGGGGCTTTCACGAGCCGCGTGCTATCGCCTGCATCTTGGGCGGAGCTCAAGCCCCAGCCTCGCAGCGTATCTTCAAGCAGTTTGCTCACGAAGTGAATGCAGTTCTCCCCAAGCTCGAGGCCACGCGCCCGCTCAGATGGTCCAAGTGCCCCATCATGTTTAGTTCGGCAGATCAACTCAAGTGCGCAGCTACTGCAGGCGTCCTCCCAATGTTTTGTTAACCAGTCATCAGCAATGTGCAAGTTACCAAGACCCTCATCGACAGCGGCGCAGGGCTCAACGTCCTGTCCGTCAACACGTTCGACAACCTCCAAGTGCCATATGACCAGCTTCAGCATACCAAGCCTTTCTCAGGAGTGACCGACGGTTCCACCACACTGATAGGGCAAGTCCGCCTCCCTGTCACCTTCGGAGAACGCAACAACTACCGCACCGAGATCATCGACTTCGACGTCGCCTACATCCGCCTGCCATATAATGCGATCATCGGGTACCCAGCCCTGGCCAAGCTCATGGCAGTGACCCATCACGGCTACAATGTCCACAAGATGCCAGGAAGCGGCGGAATAATCACAGTCCCGTGCGAAGAAAGAGATGCGGTCTGCTCCCTCGAGCGTGCCTTCCAAGCTGCAGCTATCGATGACCCCGACAGCAAGGGCGAGCGCCCTCCTGAGGCCACCTCCAAGAAGAAGAAGAAGCTGCACCACGCAGGACCTCAGGCAAGCGGCGCCTCGTCAGGATCGGCGCCCCGCACCTGGGGTGCCTCCCTCCATCGCATAGGAAAGCGCGCCCGGCGCCCCTCTCGGCAGGACTCGGGGGCTCTCTTCTGGAGGGCCTCAGACTTTGCCAACATCACGAGGGAGGCGCTTGGGCACCACTTGGAGGCGTGCTTCATGGCACGTTTCCCTCAGGAGGACACAGGGCGAGGAGCGCCCATCGCTCAGGAGACTATCATTAAGACCACTCAGGAACTGCAAGACGCAAGGGCCATGCGCGGCGGCCGCCGCTCACCAGGCGCCGCTCCCCATTCAGGCGAGGATGTCAGGCTGCACATCTGCATCGACGTCCCAGGGCTCAACAGGGCCGCATCTCAGGAGCTTTTTTGGCCTTCGCGCGTGGGACGCTGCAAGGGCCCACCGCACAGCTACGTTCGCATGGCCTTCGGCTTGCCGAGCGTGGCGTCCGCCTATCAGCGCAACCTGCAGAGCATACTGGCGGCTCTGGAGGCCAGGCACCACGATGTCCTGACGGAGATGGAGACGGTCCTCAAGGAACCACCTAGACTCCCAGAGCCTCCCGAGGCTCAGGGCCCCGGTGGCTCATGAGGAGCAACCCCTTCGCCGCATACCTTCAGCTGCCCCAACTCTCCTTCATCAACAGAACCAGGTGACATTTTCCAAGTTTATTTAGCTGGGAGCGCCCCCAGTGCTGCATCATTCCCAGGCCGCGTGGGTCCGTCCCTGTGGCATGCATCCCTTTTATGTCTTTAGCTTACCTCGCACGGAGCGCCCCTCGGGCTGCATCATCCCCAAGCCGCTCGGGCCTGACCAAGTGGCATGTATCTCCCTTGCATTTACTTAAGCCTGCTGCTTCCATGCTTAATCTACTCATGACTACTACTTGTTCGTTCGTCACCCACCACGGGGGCTACTCACGCTGGCACGACGCTTGTGCACGGGTCTGTCCCTGCAACGTCGACGAACCTGAGCGGCCGAGCTCTGGCTCGCGGCACGCCCCGCGCACGTCACCTCACCAGGCCCTCAGTGATGCCATTCCCTCGCAAAGCGATCGGTGGTAGACCGGCAACCATAATGGAAAACTGTGTTTCTCCTTGTGCTGGCTTGCAGGAATCTCCTGAGGATAACAGTAGGTGGCACTGCGAGCTCCCTCTCCACCCTTGCAGTCCACTTGCACGCTAAAAGGGGGGCTCCTGAGCATCACGCCTCAGGAGCTCTTACTAGCTCTCTAGCCCTCACCCCCTGGCCTTGACCACGGCACGCGACCTGGCATACCAGCGGCGGCTGAGCTCGCTCGAGGGCTGGGACCTGAGGACGTAGAGCACGAAGGAGAGCGTGGGAGCGGGGGAGACTCATATGGGCCCGACCTAGCTACGCTGCGGACGCCTACGCACGAACCTGACGCATGACGAGGAGTCAACCCCGAATCGTCAAGATAAGTCCCGTGCTCAGATCAGCTAGCCGTTGGAGCCTAGGAGTCACGCACGCCGCAGCCCAGTTGCGGCAACGCCGCCTCCCTTTCTCGCCTTACCACGGCTGCTTGAGCACTAAAGGGGACCTCCTAAGCATCGCGCCTCAGGAGCTCGTACTGGACCTCGGGCCGCTCACCTCCTGGCCTTGACCATGGCACGCTACCTAGCATACCAGCGGCGGCTGCAGCTCACCTGGGGACCGGGACCTGTCAGCGTAGAGCAACAAGCCGTCGCGAGGTTGGAAAGGGGATACCGAGCCTAAACAGGACATGCGTTCACAAATTTCCATAATAAGGAAAATATCAACAAAAGACATTACAGACCCTTTACGCGCCCTCACGGGGTACTACTCGATTCCTCGCAGGGAACAAAAGATGAGAACTTAGGGGAATCCTATCTACACGCCCCCGCGGCCGACGTCATCATCAACAGTGGGCCACGGGAGGCCGGCGCCAACCCCATCCAGATCAGCGACGGCGGCGGCTAGACGCTGTAGCCTTGCTCCGGGCACGGCGAGAGCTCGGGGGCACGTAGTTGTCGTCGCTCGTCTCCGGAGTCTCGTAGAGCTCAGGAGAACCACTGGACTCCCAAGAGACGCTGCTTCTGGAGGAGCCAAGGCGGGGCGCGCATCGTCCTAGCGCTCCCCACCAGGGCAGCACTCCAGGCGGCGTTCCTCCCCATCGAAGACCTTGAAGGACAGCATGGAGGCGCCGTCATAATCAAAGTGGATCGCGAGGGCGCCCTCAGCGCAGCAAACCCGCGCGACCTCACCCCAGCCGCGGGTCATGAAGACCTTCCCAGAGGAGATTGCTTCAACCTCTGCTCCAGTCGCCGTAGCGTCGCAGTCGGCATGCTGCAACCAGAGGTCGAGGGGTCCCCTCGGCGGCATCACGTCAGAGAAGAACCACGGGAAGCGGATCCAAGTGCTCGGGGGCATCGCCGCCCATAGCACAAGCTCGCGCCAGGAGTCCGTGGCGTGGACCCCAGGGTTGCGACACGTGCCGCGGCAGCACGTCCACCTTGGCCGAGGCGCGCGCGCCGACGCTCGTCGCCTCTCCCTCCTGAGCCCTCGGCTTGGGCGTACAGGGGTAATGGATACCCAGGAGGAGGCCGCTCGCACCAAGGCCTCGTCACCACCTGCATCGCCGTCGCATCGCGACGGTGGACCGGCCTCTTCTTCGGTGGGAGCGCCACCGGCCCGTCGAGGGGAGTCTTTACTTTCTCACCAGCAGGGATCCTTCGGATGGGCGCCATCGATGTCGGCGGTGGAGCAGAGGAGGAAGAAGCAAGCGGAATGGGAAGAAATGGCGATGGGGGCTCTGCCCCCTCCTCATTTATAGCAGGAGAAGGCCAACCAGCGCCCCCCACTATCACAGGTAATGATGGTTTTCCTTGCATGTCGCCGGGACTTGTCAAGTCGGGAAGTTGCCGAGGCAGCGTGGGGAAGCGGAGACGCCCACGTCCAATCAACCGCCACGCGTCGACCAAGGCCGCGGGCTATTGGGGCCCGCGGCGCTCCATACTTGACCTTTGGCTTTGCCTCGAAGCCAAGCCCGAGCGCGCCTTGGGCCCGGGGGCTACCATCGGCGTTCTGGGAACGGGGGTCCCTAGACTTGCCTACCTGCGGCCCACGACGTGGCTTTGCTAGCAGGCCCATACGGTCCATCTTCATCAACAAGCCATCCAAGACCCTCGCGAGGGGCCAAGCCTCGTGAGGCGGACGACGCAAGACCTCCTCAGGAGCGGCCTCGCCAGGCAGGCTCGCGAGGGGTGGAGAGATCAAGGCAAGGCAAACCTCACGAGGTTCTCGTGACGTGAGCAATGACGATCGAGACCAGGCGGGCGCCAGCGCGCGCAGCGTCCTTGTTTCCTCTTTGGTGCTAAGGAGGCAAGCGCAGGCACGGAGTACCGAGGCATCAATCAAAGGTTTCCATATCGGTCCAACGAGACCAAGATCAGCAGGACGGCAAGACGAAGATCACCATGGAGCCCAAGGTGGCGTCACCACCAGAGCCTTTTGCAGGCGAAGACTACTTTTGTCAGGATAAGATGTACTAGTTGTCCCCTTTCAAATTGGCCGTTGTTGGCTCCCTTCCCGCTCAATATTTGGGGAGAGGACCAGGGCCTCTATAAATAGGACTAGCCACCACAGTAGAAGGCAACTGAGCCCGAGCTGATCGAATCCTCACACACACAAGTTCGCCGAGCACAAGAACACCTCAACCTCAGGAGGTTGTTCTTCCCCTTTGTACTGTTCAAACTCAGCCCAAGAGGCAATCCACCACCACCACACTGGAGTAGGGTATTACACCAAAACGGTGGCCTGAATCAGTATAAATCTAGTGTCCCTCGTGTTATGAGTTCGTCGAGTTAGTCCGAGAGATCTCAGCAAAACTAGGACGTGGATCGGTAGGGGGAAATCTTCGTGCGCACCCCAGTGTTCGAACCTTGAGGGTTTTGCCGGAACCCGTGATCCGACATTTGGCGCGCAAGGTAGGGGTGCGCCGAAGCTTCCCTTCCGCCGCCCCGCATTCTGTTGCTTCATCGTCTCCATGGCGGACGCGCGTCGCGCTCGTGCTGAGCGCCGGGCTGCCCTCGCCGCCCGCGTTGCTCAGACGGCTCCCGTCGACGGGCCACCCCGTCGTTCCCCGTCGCCTGCCGCCAACGCCGCAACCGGCCCGGCGGGGAACGAGCAGCAAGCATCCTCACTGCACCCCTCGGTGCGGCGGGACGGCCGCACCGCCACTCCATCGCTGACCCCGGCTGGTTCATATTCCCATGCTCGTCGCGCTCCCGTGGATGCGCAGGCTGCTCTGTGCATGGCGCGCGAGCTCCTGCGCTACAGCCCCGTCGACGACCTCTACGAGGACTGGCTCGACCGCATTGCCGAGCTTGTCAGTGCCGCAGGGGGCTCCCCTGCGCCGTCCCTCTCGCCACCTCATCCTCCGACAGCCATGGGCGGTGTGGCCCATGGAGCGCCTCCACCACCTCTACCCTAAGACGGAGTCTTGGCGCCAAGGCGAGCGGCCCCACGGCATGACCTGCCGCGTCCGGCGCCCGGGCAAGAAGAGAGAAGCTGCCAAGAGGTTCCACGGCCACGAGAAAACGCCCCCGCGCTCCCTGCGCCACCACAGCAAGACCGCGTGCCGCCTGCGGTGGCGATGCGCGGAGCCCGTCAAGAGCAAGCTCTCCACCAGCGTCAAGTCCCTGTGACCACGGCAGGCTGCCGCGCCTTCACCCCTGAGCTGCGTAGCGTCGCCTGGCCTATCAAGTTCAAGCCGGACCTGCCTCCTCGCTACGACGCCCCCCCCCCCCCCCCGCGGAGTTCCTGCAGCTCTACGAGCTGAGCATCGAGGCGGCCAACGGCGACGAGAAATTCATGGCGAACTGGTTCCCGATGGCTCTCAAGGATGGCGCCCGCTCTTGGCTCCTGAACCTGCCCCAGGCTCGATCTCCTCCTGGGACGAGATGCGCAACCTTTTCGTTGCCAACTTCCAGGGCACTCGCGACCGGCCGCCGGCCGCGGGTGACCTGCGTCGCGTCAAGCAACAACCAGGAGAGGCCCTCCAGAAATACATCCAGCGCTTCAACAACGTTCGCCTCAAGATTCCCAAGGTGATGGACGAGGCCATCATCTCCGCGTTCTCTGATGGCGTCCGTGACGTCAAGATGAAGGAGGAGCTCGCCATCCACGAGGAGCTGTGCACGTCTCTGGAGTTGTTCAACATGGCGACCAAGTGCGCAAGAGCTGAGGAGGGGCGCCTCTCCCTCCTCGAGCTCCCGGCTACGGACCCAGAGGAGAAGAAAGCCATGGACAAGGACGTGAAGCGTAAGGGAGCAGCCATGCTTGCGGTGGAGCCGGACACGAAGCGCGGTAGAGACCAGCCCGAGTCATCCAAGAGCAGCCGACCGTTCTGCGCCTTCCATAACCTGCATAGCCACAACACCAGTGACTGTCAGGAGCTCAGAGCCATTCGAGAAGGACGCTTCGGTCGACGCCCCGAGCGCAACGACCGGGGCTACGGCCGAGGGGGGACATGGTGGCGGACGCTGGGATGATCGTGGCCGGCGCCAGGAGTGGCGCGACCGGCCTCGTGAGGACCGCTAGCAGGATGCGCCTGGAGGGATCAGCCGCGTGAGGATCGTCCTCAGGGCAAAGCTGGTCTTCCTCCACTACCGCCACCACCAAGAAGGAACGACGACAACCACCAAGACGAGGGGGCTGGAGGCTTTCAGGAGCCGCGTGCTATCGCTTGCATCTTGGGCGGAGCTCAAGCCCCAGCCTCGCAGCGTATCTTCAAGCAGTTTGCTCGCGAAGTGAATGCAGTCCTCCCCAAGCTCGATGTCACGCGCCCGCTCAGATGGTCCAAGTGCCCCATCACGTTCAGTTTGGCAGATCAGCTCAAGTGCGCAGCTACTGCAGGCGTCCTCCCATGCTTTGTTCACCAGTCATTAGCAATGTGCAAGTTACCAAGAGCCTCGTCGACGGCGGCGCAGGGCTCAACGTCCTGTCCGTTGACACGTTCGACAACCTCCAAGTGCCATATGACTAGCTTCAGCCTACCAAGCCTTTCTCAGGAGTGACCGACGGATCCACCACACCGATAGGGCAGGTCCGCCTCCCTGTCACCTTTGGAGAACGCAACAACTACCGCACCGAGCTCATCGACTTCGACGTCGCCTACATCCGCCTGCCATATAATGCGATCCTCGGGTACCCAGCCCTGGCCAAGTTCATGGCGGTGACCCATCACGGCTACAATGTCCTCAAGATGCCAGGAAGCGGCGGAATCATCATAGTCCCGCGCGAAGAAAGAGATGCAGTGTGCTCCCTCGAGCGTGCCTTCCAAGCTGCAGTAATCGATGGCCCCGACAGCAAGGGCGAGCGCCCTCCTGAGGCCACCCCCAAGAAGAAGAAGCAGTTGCACCACGCATGCCCTCAGGCAAGCGGCGCCTCGTCTGGATCGGCGCCCGGACCTGGGGCGCCTCCCCCCATCTCATAGCAAAGCGCGCCTGGCGCCCCTCTCGGGCAGGGCTCGGGGGCTCTCTTCTAGAGGGCCTCAGACTTTGCCAACATCGCAAGGGAGGCGCTTGGGCACCACTTGGAGGCGTGCTTCAAGACATGTTTCCCTCAGGAGGACACAGGGCGAGGAGCGCCCACCGCTCAGGAGTCTATCATTAAGACCACTCAGGAACTGCAAGACGCAAGGGCCATGCGCGGCGGCCGCCGCTCACCAGGCGCAGCTCCCCATCCAGGCGAGGATGCCGGGCTGCGCATCTGCATCGACGTCCCAGGGCTCAACAGGGCCGCATCTCAGGAGCTTTTTTGTCCTTCGCGCGTGGGACGCTGCGAGGGCCCACCGCACAGCTAGATTCGCATGCCCTTCGGCTTGCCGAGCGTGGCGTCCGCCTATCAGCGCAACCTGCGGAGCATACTGGCGGCTCAGGAGGCCAAGCACCACGCTGTCCTGACGGAGATGGAGACGGTCCTAAAGGAACCACCTGGACCCCAAGAGCCTCCCGAGGCTCAGGGCCCCAGTGGCTCATGAGGACCAACCCCTTCGCCGCATACCTTCAACTACCCAACTCTCCTTCATCTACAGAACCAGGTGACATTTTCCAAGTTTATTGAGCTGGGAGCGCCCCCAGGGCTGCATCATTCCCAGGCCGCGTTGGGTCCGTCCCTGTGGCATGCATCCCTTTTATGTCTTTAGCTTACCTCGCTAGGAGCGCCCCTCGGGCTGCATCATCCCCAAGCCGCTCGGGCCTGACCTAGTGGCATGTATCTCCCTTGCATTTACTTAAGCCTGCTGCTTCCATGCTTAATCTACTCATGACTACTACTTGTTCGTTCGTCACCCACCACGGGGGCTACTCACGCTGGCACGACGCTTGTGCACGGGTCTGTCCCTGAAACATCAACAAACCTGAGCGGCTGAGCTCTGGCTCGCGCCGCGCCCCGCGCACGTCACCTCACCAGGCCCTCAGTGACATCATTCCCTCGCGAAGCGACCGGTGGCAGACCGGCAACCACAATGGCAAACTGTGTTTCTCCTTGTGCTGGCTTGCAGGAATCTCCTGAGGATAACAGCAGGTGGCACCGCGAGCTCCCTCTCCGCCCTTGCAGTCCGCTTGCGCGTTAAAAGGGTGGCTCCTGAGCATCGCGCCTCAGGAACCCATACTAGCTCTCCAGCCCTCACCCCCTGGCCTTGACCACGGCACGCGACCTGCATACCAGCGGCGGCTGAGCTCGCTCGAGGGCCAGGACCTGAGGACGTAGAGCACGAAGGAGGGCGTGGGAGAGGGGGAGACGTATCGGCCCGACCTAGCTACGCCGCGGACGCCTACGCACGAACCTGGCGCATCACAAGGAGTCAACCCCGAATCGTCAGGCTAAGTCCCGAGCTCAGATCAGCTAACCGTTGGAGCCTAGGAGTCACGCACGCCGCAGCCCTGTTGCGGCAATGCCACCTCTCTTTCTCGCCTTACCACGGCTGCTTGAGCGCTAAAGGGGACCTCCTGAGCATCGCGCCTCAGGAGCTCTTATTGGACCTCGGGCTGCTCACCTCCTGGCCTTGACCACGGCACGCGACCTGGCATACCAGCGACGGCTGCAGCTCGCCTGGGGACCGGGACCTGTCAGCGTAGAGAAACAAGCCGTCGCGACGTTGGAAAGGGGAGACCGAGCATAAACAGGACATGCATTCACAAATTTCCATAATAAGGAAAATATCAACAAAAGACATTACAGACCCTTTACGCGCCCTCACGGGGTACTACTCGATTCCTCGCAGGGAACAAAAGACGAGAACTTAGGGGAATCCTATCTACACGCCCCCGCGGCCGACGTCATCATCAACAGTGGGCCACGGGAGGCCGGCGCCAACCCCATCCAGATCAGCGACGGCTGGATGCTGCAGCCTTGCTCTGGGCACGGCAAGAGCTCGGGGGCACGTAGCTGTCGTCGATCGTCTCCGGAGTCTCGTAGAGCTCAGGAGAACCACTGGACTCCCAAGAGTCACTGCTTCTGGAGGAGCCGCGGGCGGGGCGCGCATCGTCCTGGCGCTCCCCACCAGGGCAGCACTCCAGGCGGCGGCCCTCCCCATCAAAGACCTTGAAGGACAGCGTGGAGGCGCCGTCATAATCAAAGTTGATCGCGAGGGTGCCCTCAGCGCGGCAAACCCTCGCGACCTCAACCCAGCCGCGGCTCATGAAGACCTTGCCGGAGGAGACCGCTTCAACCTATGCTCCGGTCGCCGGAGCGTCGCAGTCGGCATGCTGGAACCAGAGTTCGAGGGGTCCCCTCAACGGCATCACGTCGGAGAAGAACCGCGGGAAGCGGATCCAAGTGCTCGGGGGCATCACCGCCCACAGCACAAGCTCGCGCGAGAAGTCCGTGGTGTGGACCCCAGGGGCAGCGACCCGCGCCGCGGCAGCACGTCGACCTTGGCCAAGGCGTGCGCGTGCCGACGCTCGTCGCCTCTCCCTCCTGAGCCCTCGGCTTGGGCGTACAGGGGTAATGGATACCCAGGAGGAGGCCGCTCGCACCAAGGCCTCGTCACCACCTGCATCGCCGTCGCGTCGCGACGGTGGACCGGCCTCTTCTTCGGCGGGAGCGGCACCGGCCCGTCGAGGGGAGTCTTTCCTTTCTCCGCAGCAGGGAACCTTCGGATGGGCGCCATCGATGTCGGCGGTGGAGCAGAGGAGGAAGAAGCAAGCGGAATGGGAAGAAATGGCGATGGGGGCTCTGCCCCCTCCTCATTTATAGCAGGAGAAGGCCAACCAACGCCCCCCACAATCACAGGTAATGATGGTTTTCCTTGCATGTTGCAGGGACTCGTCAAGTCGGGAAGTTGCCGAGGCAGCGTGGGGAAGCGGAGACGCCCACGTCCAATCAACCGCCACGCCTCGACCAAGGCTGCAGGCTATTGGGTCCCGCGGCGCTCCGTACTTGACCTTTGGCTCCGCCTCGAGGCCAAGCCCGGGCGCGCCTTGGGCCCGGGGGCTACTGTCGGTGTTCTGGGAATGGGGGTCCCCAGACTTGCCTGGCTGCGGCCCACGGCTTGGCTTTGCTAGCAGGCCCGTACGGCCCATCTTCATCAACAAGGCATCCAAGACCCTCGCAAGGGGCCAAGCCTGGCGAGGCGGACGACGCAAGACCTCCTCAGGAGCGGCCTCGCCAGGCAGGCTCGCGAGGGCGAAGAGATCAAGGCAAGGCAAACCTTGCGAGGTTCTCGTGACGTGAGCCATGACGATCGAGACCAGGCGGGCGCCAGCGCGCACAGCGTCCTTGTTTCCTCTTTGGTGCTAAGAAGGCAAGCGCAGGCGCGGAGTACCGAGGCATCAAGCTAAGGTTTCCATATCGGTGCAATGAGACCAAGACCAGCAGGACGGCAAGACGAAGGTCACCATGGAGCCCAAGGCGGTGTCACCACCAGAGCCTTTTGCAGGCGAAGACTACTTTTGTCATGATAAGATGTACTAGTTGTCCCCTTTCAAATTAGTCGTTGTTGGATCCCATCCCGCTCAGTATTTGGGGAGAGGACCAGGGCCTCTATAAATAGGACTAGCCACCATAGTAGAAGGCAACTGAGCCCGAGCTGATCGAATCCTCACACACACAAGTTCACCGAGCACAAGAACACCTCAACCTCAGGAAGTTGTTCTTCCCCTTTGTACTGTTCATCCTCAGCCCAAGAGGCAATCCACCATCACCACACTGGAGTAGGGCATTGCACCACAACGGTGGCCCGTACCAGTATAAATCTTGTGTCCCTCGTGTTATGAGTTCGTCGAGTTAGTCCGAGAGATCTTAGCAAAACTAGGACGTGGATCGGTAGGGGGGAATCTTCATGCACATCCCAGTGTTCGAACCTTGAGGGTTTTGCCGGAACCCGTGATTCGACTCCGGGAAAGACGACACCACGACAAGACCCTTGCCGGGGCCCCGGCAAGGCCCTTGCCGAAGACACCTACGGGGCCATGGCTAGGCCCGCGTCTGCCAATGCTCCACCGCCGTCCCCAAGCAGCTGCTAGCTCAACCAGCTGAGCATGCACCTGCGTGGCGACGGGCGGCCTCCGCGACCAACTCAACAAGCACCTGCGTGCTGGCATGCAAGTCTTCGTGAAGGCTCCACCACCGCGCCAGCCCAGCAGCCACCCAACGTGGCGCCACGACGCCTCATCAGCTCAGACGCGTGTCGAGGCCAGGCGAGGCGGCGACAGCTGGGACGTGCTTCCTTGCCGTCCCCGATAAAGCAAGGGGAGCACGTCTGCAGCGCATTAAACCATTTTTCCGATGGTCCCAGATCATAGGCTTATCAACTGTAGACCTTTCCACCTCCTGTGTGCCACTGTGGCAACCCCTTTTCCCAATAAAAAGAGGCCCGAGGTGACCAGGAGGAGGATTGGGATCTTTTGGGCAAGTTACGCCCCGTAGCTAGCTCAAGAACACAATAACACTCTAATACATCCACCAAAGCAGGACTAGGGTATTACGCATCTTCGCGGCCCGAACCAGGGTAAACGATCCGTGTGCTTCCTGTCAGACCCGCTCTTTGCACAATCTCACGCCCGCCAACCGTAGAAGGAATCCCAGTGATTCCATAGGTGTCGTTTCCACCAACATCTTTGGCGCGCCAGGTAGGGGCTGCAGATGTGGAAATCTGGTCTGATCAGAGGAGCGTCTGCATCTTGGCCGTCGTTCCAGGGAAGAAGACGACCAAGCCTGACGGCACCATCTGCAAATGCGGTGGGCGCCCTTGCAAGGACAGAAAAGCTAAGTCATACGAAGCTTTAAGCAATTTCTCTTTATATATATAAGGTTATTATCCTCGAAGGTCCTGCCCTATGTATGGAAAACCTGCACAAAAAGGGGCCCTTCCACAATTGGCAACGCCCTTGTTCTGTTTCGAGTCCGCGCAACTGCTCAAGCGGCCGTGTCGAGAGCGACAGGCTGGCCTTCCGCAATTGGCAACGCCCTCGACTCTGACTCGAGTCCAGCTCAACAGTTCGAGCGGCCACGTTGAGAGCCGTAAGGTGGCTCGCCCGGCAGCAAGCACACTCGGCAGGCCATTGGGGATCTGTCCTCATGGCGCCGCCCTGGGTTTATGCGCCGGCAAGCCTACTCGGTTAACGTAGGGTGAACATACACAGGAAGATCGAACAGGAAGATAACATGCATCATATCAAAAGTACTGCAGAGTTATATTACATCAGTTGTTGCCGCGGTTCTAACTAAAGATAAAAATTGTCTTGGTCATGAACCTGCAGCGGCAATGAGAAACGGGGTGCCTAATCCCGGCACTGGCCCTCCACCCTCTGGATTCCATCGATGCGGCTGATGATGGGCTTGATACGCTCCTTGAGTGCCGCGATGTCCGCATCCTCGGGCAAGCTCTCCAGCACAGCGTCGAAGTCGAGGTCAGGATTCAATTGTGCCACCTTGGTGAGGACCTTGGTCATGGCACCCCGGCAAAGCCTCCGTGCCTCATCGGCCAGGGAGTCCCCCCGATTGGAGTGGAGCTGCTCCAGGGCCACGAAGACACCCTCGAAGAACAGGGTCAGCTTGGCGTGGGGGCATACGTTGCGCTCCGGGGTGTACCTCACATTTGGCATCCCCATGGTAGCCAGTTGCGTGGTGATCCTGCCGGCGATGCCTTCGAGGCGCCCGATCCAGCTATTCTCAACCTCCACAAAGTCTTTGTGGTTGGCGGTCTCGTTCTTCCGCGGCTGCTTCTCGGCCTTCAGGTCCTTGGCCAGGGTCTCCTCCCGGGCCTTGCCATCCGAGAGCATCTCCTCAAGGCTCTCCAGCTTCAGCTTCAGGTCTTTGATGGAGTTGTTGGCCTTGGAAAGCTGCCCAGCCTTGCTGAGGACGTCGCCCTGCGCCTCAACCAGAGAGCCGTTGAGCGTATCCTTCTGTTTGTACAGCTTCAGGACCTGGTCCTTCAGCCTGTCCCGCTCCACCTCCAGCTCCTTCACCCTGTAGGCGTGAACCAGAGCCTGGGCATCGAGTGCCTCCTTGTGCCTCTGCTCCAGCTCCTGGGTCCGCTGCACGACGAGCTTCTCCACCTCCTCATCCTTGCCGTGGAGCGTTGCGGCGAGTTTCTCCTCACGCGCGGCAAGGTCCTCCTCCTGGGGGTTCAGCGCGGCCTGCTGCTGGTGCCGAGCCGCCTCGGCCTGGGCAGCCTCCTGCTTCGCCATCTCCTGGGCCTTCTCGATATCGGCTCGCTTCTTGACGAGCGCCAGGTCATGCTCGGCTAACGCGTCCTGGGCGGCCTTCAGGTCCTTGTGGGCCTGGCGGAACCAAGCCTGCGCCTCGGCGATGCGCTCCTCAAGGTCCGCCTCCGCCTTGTCCACCACCGCCATCCTGGACTTGGCCTTGTCTAGGCGGGCGCGGTGGAGCGCCTGGAGCTTCTGGAAGTTGCCGCCCATGGCCTGGAGGAGTCGCTCCTCCTGGGAACCGCCGCCACTGTCGCTCGGCTCGTCAACAACCTCAAGCCCGGCGGCGGCGAGCACTTCGTTGTCGAACACCTCCCCCTCGGCGGGCGCCCCGGTGCTCGCCGCCCCTGGGAGGTGGACGAACAGGTCGTCGCTCACCTTCAGGTACCTGCCCGAGCCAGAGGCAGCGGAGGAGGAAGGTTGGTCGTCAACCACCTCCTCCTCACCAGCGGCCTTGTCGGCCTCCCCG
Organism: Aegilops tauschii subsp. strangulata; assembly: GCF_002575655.3. Taxonomy (NCBI): domain Eukaryota; kingdom Viridiplantae; phylum Streptophyta; class Magnoliopsida; order Poales; family Poaceae; genus Aegilops; species Aegilops tauschii. Next base: position 398,253,927 of record NC_053037.3, read on the forward strand.
GCGGACCCCTTGCCGGCCTCCTCGGCAGCAGACCCCTTGGCGGCGTCCTCAGCAGCGCCCTTGGCGGCCTCCTCGGCGGCGATCTTCTCGGCCTCCGCCGCGGTGGCCTTGGCGACATCCTCGATGACGGTGTCTGTGTCCTCCCGATCCGCTGAGGGAGGATCTATATATCGAGAAGGGGATCAGGCGAAGCCAAGAACAAGATCCGAGAGAAAAAGAAAAAAGTACAGGGACGGAGGGCGAGTAACTTGCCCGGGCCAGGCTGGAAGAAGAGTCCTCCTCCCCGCCAACATCTGGCGCCGAGGCGAAGCCACCAGCGCCCAAGTTTGCCTCCTCCTCCTCCGCGTGCATGGGCTCGACACTCGGCGCCCTTGCCGGGGACGCCCCTCGGGGCGGCGTAGTTGATGGGGGCGGCGCGTTAGGGGTGACCCCCAGTGGCTCCTCCTGTTGCCGTCCTCCTCCTACACCCACGACAACGTCAGCACCAATGAATCGTACCCCGGCACGCGTTGAGGGGGAGCAGGTGGTGAACTTACGTTGGGGGTTGTGCCGGGGGCTGCTGTCCGGGCTACTCAACACCGCCAACGGTGTCCCGGAGGCGCCCGCCGAGGACCTGGCCCTCTTCACCCTCTGGGCCAGCGTCTCCGCGTCCCTGCGAAGATGAAAACAAGTCATGATAAGCGACACATTTGAGGAGACGTGTATTAAAAAAAGGGGGAGGGGAAACAAGAAGCTTACTCCTCCTCCACCTCCTCCTCTGCTGCCTTCCCCTTCCTCCTTGGGCTGAGGGACCCGAAGTCAAAGACGACCTCGGTGTCGACGTCTGCCGGAGGAGGGGAAGAAGGTGGAGTCTGAACATGCTTGGACGAAGAAGAGGCAGATGCTTTCTTCTTCGCCACCGCGGCCTTCACCAAATTCTTCGCTGCCGCGGCCCTCGTTTGGCGCACGGACGCCTCCAGGGCTTGCCGGGGTTGCACGGCCCTGCCGGGCCGAACCGGCTCGCCGGAGCTGGCCCGCCGCAGGACTCGCCCTCTCCCCATGGCTGGAGGGTCGACAGCCTCTACCTCATCCTCCTCCTCCGACGACGACTCGTCGACCACATCCTCAATGAGAGGGGCCCCGGCGCCGGCGCTGCTGGCCTACCCAGCGGACTCCGCCCACTGGGCGAGCTCCCTCTCCTCCTCGGCCGCCGAGGCCTTGTCCTCCATGCCGCCGGCACTGCCGGCCTCCTTGGCGAGCTCCGCCTCCGCCACCCTAGCGGCGATGTAGTCCATCTCTGCCTGGGTGGTGTCCTGGACAAGCAGCGGCTCGTTGCGGACGTACTTCTCCTCGAAGTGTTGAAGAATTCCTGCACTTGGTCCTCCGGCGGCTCGGCCCAATTTGGGACGAGGCCGTGCATGTTGAACTCTGGCATCATGGCGATGATGTCGTTTCGGCGCGAGCTATTGCTCAGCGGGACCACCCCCGCCGGCAACCCAAACAAGGTCCCCTTGGCGACCTTGCCGGTTTTGGCAGCCTTGCCGGACCGCTCGACCTTGTTGTCGCGGTTCACGTCGAGCTGGAAGAGCCGCTCGCAGAAGTGGGTGTGTCCCATCACCATGAGGTTGTGGTCCAAGCCGGGGTGAAGCCTCATGATGTCGGCCGCGTTCGCAAAGAGCCAGGCCGGCCTCCCCTTGTTATGCAGTGGAGCAATTCGACGATGAATGGAATCGGCCCTGATCATCTCAAGGGTGAGCACGGCCTCAGTGAGGCGGAGAATCCTGGTGGTGGCGACCGTGAGCTTCGCGTCATCAGCGTCGACATTGCTCCAGTCGCTTCTGCGAACCAGCGGCGCCTGGCGAACCCGGCAGAATTCCTGTGGATCATCCTCCTCGATCCAGCACCACCGGCCCCGCCATTCTTCCCACCTCTCCTTCTGGGTGCCCTCCGGGTATGTCCCCTTGGACCTTGGGATCCAGGCAACGCAACCGGAAATGGCGCCCCGCTTTTGGATCCGAGGGAAGAAGTAGTGGCGGAAGAGCACCGTGTTGGGATGCACCCCGACGAAGCCCTCGCAGAGATGCGCAAAAAGAGCCATGCACGCCACGGCATTTGGCGTAAAATCCAAAAGATGAAAGCCGTAGGTGTGCATGATATCTTTGAAGAAATCAGAGATGGGGGGCAGAGGCCGCAGGAGAAGTAGTCGACGAAGAACGGGTACCGATTCGGGCCGGCCTCGGCGAAGGCAGCAGGGATGACGCCCGTGGCCGAGTGCCCCGTCGTCTCCCCCCCCCCCCCCCCGTCTTGCACCCCCACAGATGCTTGAAGTAGTCCCAGAGGTGGACTGCGTCGACCGCCGTGGGGACGTAGGTGGACTGCGTCTGCCCCACCGCCAACTCACTCTCCGGCGGCTCATTCGTCCCGGCATCCTTGGCCACTCACTTGGCTCTGCTGGTTTTGGGTGCCATTGCGGCTGCGGGAGACGAGGAATGAAGGACGGCGAAGGTGCGGCGGCGGCGAGCGAAGGCAAGAGTTTGAGAGGGAGGAAGAAGGGGACGACGGTTCCGAGATTGGGGAAAGCACGGAGGGTAAATGAGCAGCGCGCCCGCGGTTATTCCTTTTTACGAGGAAGGCGCGGGCCGCCTCTTTTCCCATTAAGTACGATGTGACGCATGCATGCGGGAACTGCACCACGCATGCCCCCACGTCACGCACGACCCTCCACGTCGCGCGTTCAACGCGGGTCGTGAAGAAGCGCAGCGGACGAGAAGTTACCACAGTAAAAATCCCGCCCCGACCGCCCGCGCACCGTTCTGGGCCTGGCCCAACAACGTGTCGCGCCTATGTGTGGCCAAGGCCCGGGGGCTCCTGTCGGTGTACAAAAGTAGGGGCACTCCTTTTTACCCCTTTACTTGTGCATGGGCAGTCAGAGCCATGCCCGCGGCCACACCAAGCGAGGCAGAGGAGGGGACCCGAAGGCACCAGGCGACCAGAGGCAACACCAAGACCAGAGAACGCAAAAGAGCAAGAGGGCGGGGTGGACTCCCCCGGTAAGACCCTTGCCGGGGCAGCCTCCGAGGCCCCGGCAAGAGCCTTGCCGGGGCAACTAGCCCGATGCCAGCAGAGCAGGCCACCCTTGAGCCCGTGGGTTCCAACACCACCAACCAACTACATTGGAACCAAGGCTCGGGAGGCGCCTCTGTGGTGGCATGCAGATCTTCGTCGAGATCATGAACACACAAGATCAGACAAGGATCAAAAGACGACGATCCTCGGCGGGAACCTAGCCGAGGAAATCCACGAGACCCCCGGCAAGACGCTTGCCGGGGAAGACGACGACGCCACGACAAGACCCTTGTCGGGGCCCCGGCAAGGCCCTTGCCGAAGACACCTACGGGGCTGCGGCAAGGCCCGCGTCTGCCAAGGCTCCACCACCGTCCCCAAGCAGCTGCTAGCTCAACCAGCTGAGCAGGCACCTACGTGGCAACGGGCGGCCTCCGCGACCGACTCTACAAGCACCTGCGTGGTGGCATGCAAGTCTTCGTGAAGGCTCCACCACCGCGCCAGCCTAGCAGCGAGCCAACGTGGTGCCACGATGCCTCATCAGCTCCAACGCGTGTCGAGGCCAGGCGAGGCGGCGACAGCTGGGACGTGCTTCCTTGCCGTCCTCGATAAAGCAAGGGGGGCATGTCGGCAGCGCATTCAATGCGTTTGTCCGACGGTCCCAGAGGATAGGCTTAACGAATGTAGATCTTTCCACCTCCTGTGTGCCACTGTGGCAACCCCTTTTCCCTATAAAAGGAGGCCCGTGGCGAACAGGAGGAGGATTGGGATCTTTTGGGTAAGTTACGCCCCGTAGCTAGCTCAAGAACACAATAACACTCTAATACATCCACCAAAGCAGGACTAGGGTATTACGCATCTTCGCGGCCCGAACCTGGGTAAACGATCCATGTGCTTCCTGTCAGACCCGCTCTTTGCACAATCTCGCGGCCGCAACCGTAGAAGGAATCCCAGTGATTCCATAGGTGTCGTTTCCACCGACATGGCACAAGGTATTGCAACCAAAACAGCTTCTCCGTTGAGCTTCCCTCTTCGGCTCGGAAGAATTCTGCAGCGTCAGAAACACTGCGCGGCAAATCCACAAACGCTCCTGGAGAACTCCAAATCCGGGTTAGTAAGAGGTACCTCTTCTTTACATATTTGCTCTACATAATAAAGGCCTTACCCGCCGCAATCTTCTTGGCCTCTTGAATCTCCTGGAGAGCGCCCTGGGCTTCCACCCGGGCATCTTGTGCGCTTTGGCGAGCCTTGGCGAGTTCGATCTCTTGAGCCGCAATATCGCGCTCCAAGGACTCGCATTTCTTCACGGCATCCTAGAGCTCTTCTTGGACCTCACCGACCCTGGCCTCGTGCTTTTCACGGGCGGCTTGTTCCTTGGCAGCTTTCTCCTCGGCCTCGGCCAGCGCCTTTTTAAGGGCCTCGACCTCGGTCGCCGCTCCTACAAATACCATGGCACTATGGTCAATACAAATCATTTATTCTTTCTGAATATACAGTAGGTCATTACATACCTTGCTTATCCACCAGCCGCTTCCTTGCTTGGCCGAACTCCTCCTCGGCCTGCTCCAGCCTCTGCTTCAGTCCGGAGAATTCGGCAGCGTGGGAGGTCGCCGTCAGCAACGACGCCTGCTTAATCACATAGACACATATGGTTAGTCTCCTGCGAGAATTCTTTGATCCTCTTTCTGGCTTTTCTTTTCGAACACCGGACAGAGTCTCAGGGGCTACTGCCTATACTGTGACATTCTTTTTACATAATTGCGTTGCTTACCTCAAAGCCTGTTAGAAGGCTTGTGCAGGCTTCGGTCAGTCTGCTCTTCGCGGACTGAATCCTCGCAACCACCATACCCATAAGGGTACGGTGTTCCTCAACAATGGAAGCACTTCGCAATGCTTCTATTAGAGTGTCCGGCGCCTCTGGCTGGACAGAGGTCACCGGCAGAATAGGCGCACCTCCTCCTTTCGAAGGAGGTTGCTTGCCGGGTTCCGGAGCCGCATTGGTCTCCGGGACCGTATTCGGCTGGGGCCCGAACTGAATATGGCCCCTATCGCCGGTCTCCATGGGGATTGGCTCCCCCATGTGTCCGGCGGTTGAGGTATCACCCTCCGGTGCCGCCCTGACGGCCTCCTGAGTTTCTCCCTGGCCTGGGATCCTTCGGGACAACACCTCAGTGTAATCCAAGGCCTTGGGAGAGGACGCCGCCTGAAGGGACGCGCTGTCCATCGCCTTCGGGTCCAGCGAATTCCCCGAAGATGAGGATCGCTCGAGGACGGGCCGAGCCGGACTGTAAGTGCATGATTCAACATGTTAAGACTATGAAGTGGAGAGGCCAGATATATGAATGCGTCCGGATTTTTGAGTACTCACGATTCGGCCAGGGGCTTGTCTCGGGGGCGCCGCTCTAGGCTGCTGTCGATGTCCCACGCGGAGTTATCCACGAGGGAGCCCTTCCCCCTCTTGGACGCCTCTGCCTCGTCGTCGTCCTCCGCCCTCTTCTTCCTTCCCCCCTCACAGGGAGAGTTGCTTTCTTCCTCCTCCTCGTCGTCGTCCTCGGCGGCGGAGGAGTGAGTCTCAGTGTCTTCGAACGTCACGTCCGAAGCGCCCTTACAGCGGGGGCCACTACTGACCCCCTTGGTCTTCTTCTCCGGCGCCTGGTAGGGCGCCGGAACCAGCATCTTCGTCAGAAGCGGAATTGTTGGTTCCTCAGGAAGCAGAGCCGGACACCGAATCCGCTCCGCCTTCTTTGTCCAGCCCTGGAAAAATAAATAGTGAGGTTTAGGTATCTTCCCTAAAGAAGCAAGTAAAGGATACACCTTGAAACATGAAAGGCTTACTGCACTGGCGGGATGGGCCAGGCCGTGCCCAAGGTCCTCGGTCGTCTCCGGCCGCATCTCGTTGCCCTTGAAGAGCACCTTCCAGATGTCTTCGTGCGTAGTTCCGAAGAACCGTTGCAAGGTCTGGTGCTCGGCCGGATAGAACTCCCATAAATGGCAAGTCCGGCTCTCGCATGGAAGGATCCGGCGAACTAGCATCACCTGGATCACATTGACGAGCTTGATGTTCTTGTCCACCATGCTCTGGATGCGCGTTTGCAGCGCTGTCAGCTCATCCGACGAAGACAAATTCAGGCCCTTCTCTAGCCAGGAGGTGAGCCGCATTGGGCCTCCGGATTTGAATTCGGGAGCCGCGGCCTAGGTGGCGTCGCGGGGCTCTGTGATATAGAACCACAATTGCTGCCACCCTTTCACGGTCTCCACAAAGGTACCTTTGGGCCATGTGACGTGGGGCATCTTGCTCACCATGGCACCTCCGCACTCTGCATGTTGGCCATACACCACCTTCGGCTTCACGTTGAAGATCTTAAGCCACAGTCCGAAGTGGGGTGGAATGCGGAGGAAGGCCTCGCACACGACAATAAATGCCGAGATGTTGAGGAAAGAATTTGGGGCCAGATCATGGAAATCTAGCCCGTAGTAGAACATGAGTCCGCGGACGAAAGGGTGGAGAGGAAACCCTAACCTCCGAACGAAGTGGGGGATGAACACTGAGGGAGTCCTGTACTAAGGGGTCCTCAAGCATCCGGCATGTTGGACATGGGCCGGACTGATGGGCTGTGAAGATACAAGACCGAAGACTCTCACCCGTGTCCGGATGGGACTCTCCTTGGCGTGGAAGGCAAGCTTGGCGCCCTGATATGAAGATTCCTTTCTCTGTAACTGACATTGTACATCCCTAGTCCCCTCTGGTGTCTATATAAACCAGAGGGCTTAGTCCGTAGAGGCAGATATAATCATAGTCATACAGGCTAGACTTTTAGGGTTTTAGCCATTACGATCTCGAGGTAGATCAACTCTTGTAATACTCATATTCATCAACATTAATCAAGCAGGAAGTAGGGTATTACCTCCATATAGAGAGGGCCCGAACCTGGGTAAACATTGTGTCCCCTGTCTCCTGTTACCATCAACCTTAGACGCACAGTTCGGGACCCCCTACCCGAGATCCACCGGTTTTGACACTGACATTGGTGCTTTCATTGAGAGTTCCGCTGTGACGTCAAAGACAGGATTGATGGCTCGCCTTGCTATCAAGGACAGTGTCACCTTCAGAGGAGCACTGGCCCCGGGCCAAACCCTCCGGCTGGGCAGTTTTACCATAACCGCCCGTTCGGCCGTTAAGCCGATGATGACTTCTCAAGTCATTGAAAATCCCCTCCGTGTTGACTCTGAATACTCCAAACAGACGGATCCGGCGGAGTTGTCGTCTTTGAATGAGCTCCTAGATCGCATCGTCGCCTTGGGGGTCGCTATAGACTATGATCGGATCGGGCAACCCGACTAGAGAGAAATTAAATCTCCACCGATCACCCACCAGATAGCGGTAGTAGAGGAGCAGGACGACAACTCTTCCTCTACACTAAGGACGAACTATGTTCGGATCTCCGAGCTCGAAGAGCCGGATACCTGCCTTCGGGAAGGCACACCCTGCCTTCCGAACCTAGAATCGGACGACAGGCTTGAAAAATCAGTTGATATCCCGGAGCTCGAGCTATTAAGCTCGGGAGTTTTTCAAACTCCGGATCCCAAAGTGGGTCAGGGTTCGGATTTAAAGCCACCCACCCGCCCAGATATAAACGATCTCATGTGCATACGACAGCAGTCTTAGGAAATAGTCCATCACTTTTGGGCCAGATTTCTCCTTGTCAAAGACAAGATTAAAGATTGCCGCGACGAAGACGCGATCTCAGTATTCAGCAACAATTGCACAGATGAGTGAATCCTCAATGCCATCAGCCGTCGTCGCGTATTAAACTTTGCTGACTTGGCAACCATAGTTCAGAAGTACTGCGCAATGGAAGGCGCCTGGAAAACCCAGGCAGCCTGTTGGGAACCACCAGTTCCCACTCAACTCCCCGTCCGGACAAAAAGGATGCACCCCCGTGGGGCGCCATACCCAAAAGTAAAGAAATCTAAGCCCATTACGGGGCGCGGAACCGTTCTGGAGGGATGGCTCGATAGGCCATGCAAAATACACACAACACCGGATACCATACCAACCCACAGCCTTAGAGCATGTTGGATACTCCGGCAAGTGGCCAAGAGCGGCGAGGATATCCTCACCAAAAATACCCCAGAGCAACACCCCCCGGAGGATGACGACCCCAACCTATTGACAGTCTTCGAGAATTTCGCTTCAAACAATCGGCGTAAAAGGGCTTTTCGCGACCTCGCCGAAGTCTGCCAAGTCGCAGCAATAAACCCTTGGAATGACACGGCCATAACTTTCAATGACAGTGACGAACCAAAATTCAGGACAGTCCGGGCACAAGCCGCCTTGGTCCTCAATCCAATTGTGGACGACTTTCGGCTCACCAAAGTGCTCATGGATGGCGGCAGCGGACTAAACCTCATCTACGAGGATACGCTCAATAAAATGGAAATAGACAGGAGCCACATCGAGCAAAGTAGCACGACCTTCCGGGGAATCATTCCCAGTCGGGAGGTGCGCGGGAAAAATCACGCTCGACATGGTATTCGGCACCCGGAGAATTATCGGTCCAAAGAGATAACCTCCCGAGTGGCCCCTTTCAACAACGGATATCACGCCCTATTGGGGCGATACGCATTTACACGCTTCCAAGCTATACCTCATTATGGGTACATGAAGCTCAAGATGCCCGGGCCCAACGGTATCATCACTCTTGCCAGTGATCCGGACATAGCACTCTGTGCCGAAAATAAAACCGCATCCCTGGCCCTCGAGGCACTGTCTGAAGCCCTCGCGGCCGAAGAGCTAACCGCGCTGCGCTCCACTATGGATAGGGATGACGTAATCCTGGACAAGCGACCCCGTCCCACCTAACATATTCTTGGAAAGACTCTTCAAGCCATCTATGGTGTGGCAGGGGGAGAGCGGAAACACCAGTCCGGATCCGACTATGACCCGAGATTCCAAACACACCGACATCATCGGGGGCTCAGCCACCGAAATAACAACGTCGGCCCATCTTATCATGGCAGTCATTGCCCCATGGACCGAACCATTCTTGGCCTACCATAATAGGCGTGAACTCCATGAGGATCAGAATGAGGCTCGCTGCATTGTCCGGCGCTCGAAAGCCTACAAGGTTCATGACGGAGAACTCTAAAAGAAAAGCGCTACAGGAGTACTTCAAAGATGTATCTCCGAGGAAGAGGGGCGGCAGCTATTGGCTGAAATTCACGCCGGTCTCGGTGGTCACCACGCTGTGACGCCCTTGTAAGCTAGGCCTTTCGTACAGGTTTCTATTGGCCGACGGCCCGAGAAGATGCACAGGACCTTGTCCAGCGCTGCGTCGGATGCCAGCTTTTCGCCAACCAAAGCCATATGCCACCCACCGCTCTACAAACAATCCCCATCACTTAGCCTTTCGCGGTCTGGGGGCTTGATATGGTCGGACCCCTTAAAGGAGGAAGCCATAAGAAAAAATATCTGCTGGTCATGGTGGATAAATTCACTAAGTGGATAGAGGCCAAACCAGTTAAAATGGCCGAAGCCGGACCAGTGATAGACTTCATATCCGGTGTTGTGCACCGTTATGGTGTTCCATACAGCATCATCACCGATAATGGCTCCAATTTCACAGCCGATGAGGTAAAAACCCGGTGTGCTAATCTGGGCATCAAGCTCAATTACGCCTCTGTGTATCACCTGCAAATAAACGGTCAAGTCGAACGAGCCAATGGTTGTATTATGAGCGGCATTAAGCCCATACTAGTGCGGTCTTTAAAAGAATCGGACAAGCATTGGGTGGAGGAGCTCGACTCCTTACTCTGGGGGCTGCGGACAACGCCCAATCGCACTACCGGATATACACCTTTCTTCATGGTGTACGGCCCAGAGGCTGTGTTACCCTACGACATTATTCATGACTCACCTCGAGTGCGCATGTATGAAGAGAGAGAGAGGCCGAGCTTGATCGGCAGGACAGCTTAGATGCCCTGGAGGAGGAGCGCGATGTCGCAAAGGCCCATTCCGCATTTTACAAACAGCAGGCCCGCAGATATCAAAGTAGAGAAGTACGGGCCAAGACTTATAATGTTGGCGAACTCGTTCTACGCCTGCCGGAGAAGAAAATGGACAAACTCAGGCCCAAGTGGGAGGGTCCCTTCATCACTGATGAAGTTCTCACTGGAGGAGCGTACCGCCTGCGTGATGCATCAGACAATCGCTTAGAGCCGAACCCCTGGAATGTGGCCAGACTCTGAAGATTCTATGTCTAGCGCCGAACTCTTTGTTCGTCTGCTTCTCCCTATTGTTTCATCATTTTTCCTCTCTTTTCGCTTTTTATTTTTTTTAGCGTTAAAGCTTTCGTGCGGCTAAAACCGTGCACCCATGACATCCACATCCTCAAATATGTACGTCCATTATACCTGGGGGCTTCTGGCACAGAAGCTTATTATTGTTATTTTCCGAGCATCAAGCTCATCACATATGCGTTTTTCCTCATATGTACCTTTCCTTCGCCATTATATGCATCGATATGACTTAAGTTTTGGCCAAGCTGGGTTGCCTAGCTCCTGTGCTTATGCCCTACGTTCCCGTTAGTTCGGCTAGGGCATAAAGGGCGCACCTCTGCAATTGTTACTGTCGGGTCATCCGGATGTGTACCTCAGACTGGGTGAAGTCGAAAGCTAGCGTTCTTAAGGGAATATTCGGTCGGCGGACTAAAGATGTTTTTACATTCATTCCACTATGAACCCCCAGATGTTAAGTATACTGTGATTTTTTCAATCACAGTTCGGACATGCACATTAACGCATGTACACCCAGGGAGAGGAACCCTTAACGGAACTATTCTCTCTGGAAGATGTTTCTTACAATCACAATGTAATATAACATAGCTAGCCGGATACAACTTGTCTGTTCAATCAACTATGACCCCTACGCCTGGTTTCCACACATACCTCGGTCTATTTTGCTGCTCAGGTATTCGGAAACACTCTGCACCTTCGGGTCCAGAGGTCGAAGCGAAAAGGTCTGCCATGACAATCGTTTTACAATCCGGCTAGGGACGAATATGTCAAGGAAAGTACATAGTCATTTGGACTCAAAAATTTCCTCCTCTATACCGTCTAACAGGCAGTCTAACCTACAATCCTGTTGGGAATATTTGGCGGCTACTTCTACTTGGTCATATACCAAATAAACGGGAATTTCTTTCCCATCTGACCCTAGAGGTCTGACCCGGGCCATATGATTTGGATCAAGCTTGGTATACCATGTTTTCACCATGGCCCAGGCCTCTCGCGCACCTTCCCGGCAGGCCGATATCTTCCAGAATCGGAAACGCCGCCGCGCTCCCTCGAATAGCTGTACAAGCTCCTCCATACTTCCTGGAGGGGAAACGGATGGCCATAAGGCCTTGGCAACACTTCACATCGCCTGCCGAGCTCGCTCATGCATTTGCGACAGCTCTTGTAGCAGATCGCCCGAAGATCCAGACACCTCCTCGGGATAGCCAGTCAGCATACCTACAGACATAACTCTGTCACTTCCTTTCCTCGCTGAATTACACGAAGGAAAGTTTGAACACATACTAAATATGCCGCCTCGCAGCCTCTTATTTTCCTTCACGGAGTCAGCCAGCTGGGCCCGCACATCTTTCAGTTCTTCGCCCAGCTGGGTATTGGTATCTTGGAGTTTGATTTTCTCCTCCCTGACCCGTGTCAGTATACGTTCGCCCACCGCCCGTTGCCTTTTGGCTTCTTGTTCACCCGCTTGCGCGACTTCCAGTGCCTCCTTCAGTTTATCTGACAATCACGTCATGTGATATGCAACACTGATTAGCATTGCTGGTATATCATTATATTTTCTCGATGGAGGGGAATATTACCAGGTGATGCCTTCTTGGACTTTTCAAGTTCGGCGGTAGCGGCATTTAGCTCGGTCTGGCACTTTTCCAGTTCTTGAGACAACAGGTCATTCTTCTCTGTAAGCACCTGGTAGGACAATGATCCTTAAATCAGTTGTACCAACTGTTTCAAGTCCCGGGGGCTACTGGTATATAATTATCATATTTGGACAATGCAAACTTACCCGTGTATCTTTCAAATATTGGTCTGTGGCTCTGGCAAGCCCGTCTCGAGCAGCTCGGATGTATGCATCAGCCGAGCTGAAGGCATTGAATGCCTCCTTTCTAAAGCCGGGGTCGCGTAGAACAGCCCACCGGCGCCGATGATTCATGGAGCTCTCCACTTCCGAGTTTGTCATGGATACATCATCCAAATCCTCTGCCAACGGACAATCCGGCGTCACTCCCGTATCAGCCCCCGTCTTTACGACAGGGTCTGGAACCTGACTGTTGGGAGTGTGATCGGCAGGACCCCCGGACATAGTCCGGTGAATGCTTCTCCTGATACGGCACAAGCGGGCAATGTCACAGTTGGTTGTGACTGCTGAGGGAGTCCTGGACTAAGGGGTCCTCAGGCGTCCAGCCTGTTGGACATGGGCCGGACTAATGGGCTGTGAAGATACGAAGACCGAAGACTCTCGCTCGTGTCCGGATGGGACTCTCCTTGGCGTGGGAAGCAAGCTTGGCGATCAAATATGAAGATTCCTTTTCTCTGTAAACGACTTTGTACAACCCTAGCCCCCTCTGGTGTCTATATAAACCGGAGGGCTTAGTCCGGATCGGAAGATACACAATTATAGTCATAAAGGCTAGACTTCTAGGGTTTTAGCCATATCGATCTCGTGGTAGATCAACTCTTGTAATACTCATATTCATCAAGATCAATCAAGCAGGAAGTAGGGTATTACCTCCATAGAGAGGGCCCAAACCTGGGTAAACATTGTGTCCCCCGTCTCCTGTTACCATCGACCTTAGACGCATAGTTCGAGACCGCCTACCCGAGATGCACCTGTTTTGACACCGACAATGGTGCTTTCATTGAGAGTTCCACTATGCCGTCCTCAAAAGGTTTGATGGCTCCTTCAATCGTCAACAACAATGCCGTCCAAGGGGAAACCTTCCTCCCCGGACAGATCTTCGTGTTCGGCGGCTTCGCACTGCGGGCCAACTCGCTTGGCCATCTGGAGCAGATCGACGGCTACGCTCCTGGCCATCTGGTCAGATTTGGGAGCTTGAACTACGTCACGGATATCCGCAGAGACTTGATATTCGACGGATTCGATACCACGGCAGTCGCTCCTCGTCGCCACGATGAACATGACTTAAATCTGTCATCGGGCCATGCCTAGGAAATTGCACCTGTAACTACTCCAGCCCTAGATCCGGAGCAGATCGCGCCATCCGAGGACGGGAAGCTCAACCCCGCCATGGAAGTCGCAGATTTCACGGCATTGGAGCCGCACACAGACGTAACCTGGAGTGATGTCTTTGTCACCGGAACCTCGGACTCGTTTCCGGCGATAAGTTCCGAACTGTGTGCGTCCGCGTATGTCGAGCTGGATCAGTCATCGATTGCCGAATTCAGCGCCGCGGACATCTTTCGGCACTCGCCTTTAGGCGACGCGCTGAACTCATTAAAAAATCTATCCTTAGCGGGGGACTCACAGCCGAACTATATCCGGTTTGAACTGGAGGCAGACTACGGGGAATTTCGCTTCCCACCCGCCACCCACTACATAGCCACTGTCGAGGAATTAACCGACATGCTCGATTATGGCTTCGAAGACATCAACGGTATGGATGACGATGTAGATGAGGAGCATGGCCAAAACCCACCGTTTACCGGACACTGGACGGCCACCTCTTTCGTACGACGTGTACATGGTGGATACAACTAAAGAACCTAACAACAACGACAAAGAAGATCCAGTCGAGGATAAACCTCCTAAGACACAGCCCAGACACCGGCGTCAGCGGCGCCACTCTAAGTCACGTCGTGCAAAAGACAGCAATACCGGCACCGGAGAAAACAATACTCCGGACGATGCCGAAGAGAATGAAGAACCTGTCGGGGCAACCTCCGAACAGGATGAACGGGAAGACGAGCACGTTAGCCCTGATGAATAGGCCATACACGAAGACTCGGAGAACAGTAATTATCTTCCGATCTCCGAGGACGAGGAGAGCCTCAGCATTAAGGATTTCATCGTGCCTGAGGAACCTCTCGAGCAGGAGCGCTTTAAACGCAGGATAATAGCCACTGCAAGGAGCCTGGAAAAGAAACAGCAGCAGCTTCAACCTGACCAAGACCTGCTCAACGATAGATGGACAGATATCCTAGCAGCCGAAGAATACGGCCTCAAGCGCCCAACCAAGGGTTACCCGAAGCGCAGATTGCTTCCTCAGTTCGATGAGGAGGCGACTGAACCTACACCACGCTGTCGGGACAATGCGGCTGATCGACCACAACGCGGCCGGGATAAAGCGGCAGCTCAAGCCGAACAGCAGCCCGCCTCACCCCAATGAAAAAACAGAGATGAAACAGCTCAGGGTCATACATACGACTCTCGGCAGGACCTGGACAGTATAGCAGGACACACCAGATCGATCTATAGATCGCGAGGACGTGCCTCAACACGCAACGTCGGCTACCTATTCGGACATGACAAGTCTAGTCACGCCCGGGCCGAAGACCGCAGACGGACTCCATTTGAGCTGCATCGCGAAGAGGCGCCGCACACCCAATCTGCTTCACCGATGAAGTAATGGAGCATGAATTCCCAGAAGGGTTTAAACCCGTGAATATCGTATTATACGATGGAACAATTGATCCCGCGGTGTGGATCGAGGATTTTCTTCTCCATATCCATATGGCCCACAGAGATGACCTCCACGCCATTAAATACCTCCCGTTAAAACTCAAAGGACCAGCTCGGTACTGGTTAAACAGTCTGCCGGAAAACTCTATTGGCAGCTGGGAGGACATGGAAGACGCCTTCCACGACAACTTCCAAGGTACATATGTACGGCCACCAGATGCCGATGACTTAAGTCACATTGTCCAGCAGCCCGGAGAGTCAGCCAGGAAGCTCTGGACTAGGTTCTTAGTTAAAAGGAACCAAATCATCGACTGTCCGGACGCAGAAGCCCTAGCGGCCTTCAGACACAGTGTCCGGGACGAGTGGCTCGCCCGCCACCTCGGTCAAGAAAAACCAAAATCCATGTCAGCCCTTACCGCTCTGATGACCCGCTTTTGCGCGGGAGATGACAGCTGGCTCGCTCGTAGAAGCAACAACGCCAGCGATCCGGGCACTTCCGAAGTTCGAGACGGCAATGGAAAACCATGACGCAATAAACACAAACATGGTAATACTAATGAGGGAACGCACGACACAGCGGTCAACGCCGGATTCAGCGGCCCCAAACTGGGTCAACGGAAAAAGTCATTTACGGCAAATAGAGACGGACCATCCAAATTAGACAAGATATTGGATAGGCCATGCCAGATTCACGGCCACCCGAATAAACCAGCTAACCACACCAACAGAAGCTGTTGGGTCTTCAAACAGGCCGGCAAGTTAAATGCCGAACACAAGGGGAAGAGGCCACCCAGCGATAACGATGACGAAGAGACTCGCCAACCAAACACCGGGGGTCAGAAGCAATTTCCCCCCGAAGTAAAAACAGTGAATATGGTATACGTGACACACAACTCCAAAGGGGAGCAGGAGAGGCACTCCCCCCGGACTGAGGATCATACTACGGCAACCTCAGCAAAAGTACAAAGCGGTCTTATTAAACCGCGTACCTCGTTGGCCATTAAGCCACTGGTCTCCATGCAACAGGATCGACCAATTTCGAAGCTGGACTAGCAGTTTTGCTTCCGCCGTCCTCCCCATATATCCGCGAAATCGGTACCGCGCATACATAACTATGCACTTAAGATAACCAGGGCATCGACGGAAGCAATATACGGACGAGCCTGCAAGTACTCCCGTAAACCTCTTTTTTCTTTTCTAACTACTCTTTTCTTTTTATTATCCTTTACCACAGGTGGCTCAAAGGCGGGTCATCCCACGGACTCTATTGAAGTTCGGGTTCATATACTCACCCAAAGGCTATTCCCGTCAAGGAACCCCTTCACCGAGGACAGGCGGCGCAGATGTGCGACAGGAGGTCCAAAATAACTTTTTGTAGACCACACTCTCTATCTTGAGCCTGTAAGGTACCTTTTTCCTCGGCCTTCGACCCCCGACATGTCAAATAGCCGGGGTCGCGGCTTTGTCATCTATAAAATAACAATTGGTATATCACTCAGGTCCCAGTGAACATAAACCGTATTCGGTATTCGTTTTTTTCTAAAGAACCGAATTTGGCTCCTGTAGTTGTTTCACACATACACCTCGGAATAACCTGCCAGGGGCTCGGTATGGGAACAAATGAGTTGCCGACAAGTCCGAACAGCTTTATAGCGTACTTCGGCGTCGCGAGTTTGGCCTTATATGCATCAGCTTCGAATCATGTCTTGGGTCAATAGTTGGGTTGCCCGGCTCCTATGCTTGCTACCTTACGTTCCGCTCTATCGGCTAGGGTAGTAAAGGGAGAACTACTACGATTGTGCTTCCGGTTCATCTGGTCAAGCACCTCAGTAGAGAAAGCCGAAAACTGACTGTCATGATGCGGCGAGAGCTGGTCAACCACTCGATGACTTATCGGAATCTTTCGTGATTCCCTCCGTATTATACGAAGGACCTTTTTCTTCAGGTCATATATGTAACGCGCCGTATTGGAATAAGCCGTACACATACCGGGGGCTATATCGTAGTCCCACCATAAAACTCCTATGGCTAAGTGAAAGTGTTAACGCCCTATAGTCCGATTGCCTAGTTCACCGCATTGACACCTCCTTAATGGACCAAGACATTGGGTTAAGAGTGATCAAATGCTTTTCCGAACACACCCGTACTTCATATGAGGGGGCTGCAGCCGACGACTGGAAAACTTTCAGATTAAAACAAAAACAACCGCACAGGAGGAACAAAAGTTTTAGGAGAAACTACATAAAATAGCCTTATTATAATATTGTTTTTACAAATTTCCATACATCTCACTCGAATACCATGTTTTTCGAGCATTGACCTTCTATCAGGCGGGCACCCTCCAGGACATCTTTGAAATAATGCTCTGGTGCATGATGGTCCTTGCGCTTGGGTGGACCCTTCGCTGCAACATCAGTGGCCTTCATCTTTGCCCAGTATATCTTGACACGGGCAAAGGCCATCCGTGCACCTTCTTCGTCCATGAGTTGTTTCAACCCATAATAATCTTTTTGTTGGAGTTATCTTGGATTATATTTCACCTACAGCCCTCCCTAAGGAATGTTGCTACTACGGTGCTTATCAATGATCCAAGTTTTCTCCTCTCCTCTCGGCGAAAGAAATGTTCTTCTCTTCGTTGATCTCAAGCAAGCAATTGTTTCCTTTGGTGGTTGGTCGTCACCTCATAATTTTGAGATGTTTTCCATGATGCCACAACAAGCTGGTTCTTTTCGTTGTTGATTTTCCCAACAACTCTGTTCAATCCTTCTTTTTTAAGGATGCTTTTCAAATTCAATTGTGGTAGAAGATATCATTTTCTTCTCAATTCTTTCCTTTCCAACGATCCAACTTCTATTCTTTCGTTCCGGAGGCATTGTGATGTTGCTCTCTTCACTCATCATCTCGGATTGTGAGGACCATGTTCTTTTCGTGCTTATCCATTCAACCGGAGTGTCGTGTCCTCTTTTCAAGTATCCTCTCATCTTGTCAAGATCATGTTCAATTCCTTCCATTTATAGTCGGAGTGCTGCCCAAATTATATCATTCTTATTCCTTCTCTATCTTGTTTTAACCGGAGTGGTTTCAATATCTATCTTGTCACTTAACCTCAAGGTTCTCGTAATGTTCCTTGTTCCTCTCATGTAACGGAGTGTTCTCAACTTCATTCATCTCCTCCGTACTCTTTCCTTGAAATTGTTTAACCTCTCAAGGTTCGTGGGTTCACTCGTTTGTCAAAAAAGCAACTTGGTTTTACCTCTTGCTCTTCCGCTTCTCCCCGGTGCCATCCTAGATCTCGGGACGAGATCCTCTTGTAGTGGTGGAGTGTTGTAACGCCCCAAGACCGGCGCTCCAGATGCCTTCCATGGTTTCCGAGATTCGTCGTGTGATTTGGTTTGTTTGTTGCATTTCATCATGACATCATCCGCATTGCATCGGCACTCGTTGCCATCATTGTTTTTCAAACCTGCATTCGCTCATAGTTGTCGCGTCCCTCCTTGTTTTTGATCACCGTTCCGAGACCAACCTTGTTCTTCATTTTCCCTCTTGCCTAAACCGGAGTCTCTCTGTACAGTGCTCGAACCTCTCGCGCGCGTCCGAAAGCTGTCCCGAACCCGATTCGTTGGATTCGGATCATCCCCAAACATCTCTAAAACATCACCTTTTTCTTATTTGGACTCCCTAACCTATTTTATCTCGACCATCCGATTTCGATCGGATGATCCAAACCCCCTCTATTTTCCCTATATATAGTCAAACCTTAATCCATTTGAGACCAGACCCTAGAATCTAGGGGAGCTGTCCCATCTTCCCCGTCGTCCGCCGCCACCCCCTGTCCAAATCCTCCTCGGAGTCCACATCGAGCCAACCACAGCCACCAACCTTCCTCCTCGTCCAGCCACCACCCAACCTCCAGATCCATCC
Organism: Aegilops tauschii subsp. strangulata; assembly: GCF_002575655.3. NCBI lineage: Eukaryota > Viridiplantae > Streptophyta > Magnoliopsida > Poales > Poaceae > Aegilops > Aegilops tauschii. Next base: position 398,272,603 of record NC_053037.3, read on the forward strand.
ATCTGGACCCTTGGATAGAGATCCAACGTCCAGGAGGTGCTCCCTGCAACTCCCGCAAGCCCCCTCCTTCCATGGTTCCGCTCCACGCCCGAGCTCGTCCTCGAGCACGACGCCGCCCTTGCCGACCGTCGTCGACTAGGCCAGTGCTCCGCCGTCCCGCGCCCTTCCCTCTCCTTCCTTTTCCCCATCTCGTTTCTTCTCCCCCTCACATGGTCTCTCTCTCCCGTGGATCACAGGGACCCCGCCGCCACCGTTCGAGCTCTCCGGCCGGATCTTCCTCTCTGCCGCCGGGAACGAGCTCCCCACGCCCGGATCCGCTCCTCCTTCGTCGTGCCAAGTACTGGAGCCGCACGTCGCCACCAGGGAGCCGTCGCCCCGCCAAGTCCCTCGACCCGCCTCTGCTCGCATGCTTCGCCAGCGCCAATCCTCGCTCGTGTTGACCGCACCAACCGCCTCGACGTCGTCCAAGCTCCGGACCTCACCTTGCCTGCGCCTCCCCGTCGGTTCCCTCGTCGCCTCCCCATGCCTGAGAGCCCACGTCGGCCATCTTCCTCGCCGTAGTTCCCCGCCTTGGCCTGCCTTGACCCGACTCCTGCCTCCTCTACAACCGGGACGAGCTCTGCTCGTCGTGGTAGTGGTCGTGTTGACCGCTGCCTCTCCAAGCCGTGGCCCAGGCCCAGCTCTCCTCTGCTTCCCCGCCGACCAGTTGGCCCAATGTGAGCAGCCGCCAAACCCTCCTGTTTACTGTTGGGCTAGCCAGTTTCGGCCCATGTCCTATTTTTTTCCTCTGGACGAATTTAGCTATTTATCCAGAGTTTACAGTTTTGCAGAAAAACCCTCATGTTCATGCATTTAATAACTCAACAACCGTGCATCGGATTAAAATGTTTTAAATATGTAAAATGCTTAGAATTTCATCTAGTTTCATAATATCCAACTCTCATCCATGTTTAAAATGTTTAAACTTGCTGTTTGTTTAATTTTGCATAAAGAGCATGTTAAAATGAATTATTTCATAACTAATTAACCGTAGCTCCAAATTAAATGTCCTTTATATGTAAATGGGGTGGAAAAATGCCTAGTTTAACATGGTGCACTTTGTTTTACTGTTTAATAACATTAAAATTGTGTTTAGGGGAGAACAGTAGCGAATTCAAAATACGCATATGGGGATTTTCCGGAATTGTTGTTTGTTATTCCGGCCTCATTTAAACGCCTAAATAGGTAGCTTTCATATGCTTCACCCCTTGCCATGTTTAGTAACATTTAATATTGTTGGGTACATAAATGAGAGAGAACTAAATAATTGATGTGGTGTTTCGCCAATATGCAAATCGTTGCATATTGAGCTCCACTTAATTTGTAGTATTGTTTGTGCACTTTGCCTTGCCATGCTTACTTAAACCAGACATGCATCATACTTGATTGTGCATCATGCCATGTTTATGCTTGTGTGTTTACCATGTCGTTTGCTTCGTTCCAATTTGCTTCTCTCGTTAGCTTCGGTTTCATTCCGGAGTTGTGAGGATTCGTTCGACTACGTCCGTTTGTCTCCTTCATGGACTCGTTCTTCTTCCTTGCGGGATCTCAGGCAAGATGACCATACCCTCGAAATCACTTCTATCTTTGCTTGCTAGTTGTTCGCTCTATTGCTATGCCGCGCTACCTACCACTTGCTATACCATGCCTCCCATATTGCCATGTCAAGCCGCTAACCATCCTTTCCTAGCAAACCGTTGTTTGGCTAAGTTACCGCTTTTGCTCAGCACTTCTTATAGCGCTGCTAGTTGCAGGTGAAGATGAAGTTGGTTCCATGTTGGAACATGGATATGTTGGGATATCACAATATCTCTTATTTTAATTAATGCACCTATATACTTGGAAAAGGGTGGAAGGCTCGGCCTTATGCCTGGTGTTTTGTTCCACTCTTGCCGCCCTAGTTTCCGTTATACCGGTGTTACGTTCCTTGATTTTGCGTTCCTTACGCGGTTGGGGATTTATGGGACCCCCTTGACAGTTCGCTTTGAATAAAACTCCTCCAGCAATGCCCAACCTTGGTTTTACCATTTGCCTACCTACCACCTATACCTTTCCCTTGGGTTCTGCAGACCTCAAGGGTCATCTTTATTTTAACCCCCCCCCCCCCGGGCCAGTGCTCCTCTGAGTGTTGGTCCGAAATGGGCAGCCTGCGGGACCACCTCGGGGCAACTCGAGGCCTGGTTTTACTCGTAGCTTGACCTATCCGGTGTGCCCTGAGAACGAGATACGTGCGACTCCTATCGGGATTTGTCGGCACATCGGGCGGCTTTGCTGGTCTTGTTTTACCATTGTCGAAAAGTCTAGTAACCGGGATTCCGAGACTGATCGGGTCTTCCTGGGAGAAGGAATATCTTTCGTTGACCGTGAGAGCTTGAGATGGGCTAAGTTGGGACACCCCTGCAGGGTATAAACTTTCGAGAGCCGTGCCCGCGGTTATGTGGCAGATGGGAATTTGTTAATGTCCGGTTGTAGAGAACTGGACACTTGATTTAATTAAAATGCATCAACCGCGTGTGTAGCCGTGATGGTCTCTTTTCGGCGGAGTCCAGGAAGTGAACACGGTTCTTGTGTTATGGTTGTGCGTAAGTAGTTTCAGGATCACTTCTAGTTTCACGACTGTTGCGTTGCTTCTCTTCTCGCTCTTATTTGCGTATGTTAGCCACCATATTTGCTTAGTGTTTGCTGCAGCTCCACCTCACTACCTTCTCCTACCCATAAGCTTAAATATTCTTGATCTCGCGGGTTTTGAGATTGCTGAGTCCTCGTGACTCACCAGATAGTACCAAAACAGTTGCAGGTGCCGGTGATACCAGTGCAGGTGACGCAACTAAGCTCAAGTGGGAGTTCGATGAAGACCTTGGTCGTTACTATGTTTCGTTTCCGGTTGATCAGTAGTGGAGCCCAGTTGGGACGATCGGGGATCTAGCAGTTGGGTTATCTTCTTTTCTTTTGGCTTTCACCGTAGTCGGTCTATGTGTGTACTCTGATTGATGTATGATTTATTTAAGTATTGTGTGAAGTGGTGATTGTAAGCCAACTCTCTTCATCCCATTCTTGTTCATTACATGGGATTGTGTGAAGATGACCCTTCTTGCGACAAAACCTACAATGCAGTTATGCCTCTAAGTCGTGCCTCGACACGTGAGAGATATAGCCGCATCGTGGGCGTTACAAGTTGGTATCAGAGCCATCCCCGACTTAGGAGCCCCTGCTTGATCGAATCGCTGACGTTGTTGAGTCTAGAACAAAAATGTTTTGAGTCTTAGGATTATATATATCGGAGAGTAGGATTCTTTTTACTCCTCAGTCCCTTCGTCGCTCTGGTGAGGTCTCCTGACGTAGATGTTTTTACTTTCCTCTCCTCAAAATTCACTAAAGAAAATTTTAGGATCACGCGGGTATCTTGGAATCGTTTCGATATTCTTGTGACGAGAACATTGTTCTTGGTGCCTCCTGACATTTAAGGGTTGTGGCAGTGTCCCGGGGAGTTGAGCTCCGAGGTGTTGTCGTCACAATTTTATCGTTGCAGTTCTGGTATACCTGAGTTTTGCCGACATCGAAAATCTCTTTTATGCAGTTTGTTGGTGAGATCACCTCGACGCCACCCAGTACTGGGGCGGGAGATCGGGAGTATTGCCATAACTCGTATATCAGATGCTTTTCGAAGGTTGAGGTACACGATTTCCGGAGTTTTCTTGGTTATGTGTTGACGGATGGATACACCTGGATCTAGGTATTGTTAGTTTGGGTGAGATATATTGCGTCCCCTGTATCCCCAACACCAGATTGCATAACCAGAAAGTTTCGGGAGTTTATAAGTGGGAATTCAAGTATCTCGGAGGATATCTTTCCAACAGACACATGATACGATATGGGATCTATCATATGTTTGTTTCCGGCTTATTCTGCAAGCCAAATCCTTTGTTTTGTTTTGGTTTGTGGTATTCGAGTTGCTTCGAAGTCAAGTGTTGATTCCATACCTTTCCTAAGCGGTGTTCTCATACTTCTATGTGAATACCAATCCTTCTTGATCATCGAGATTGTCATGCAAATTCTTTTCCAACCGACGTGCTCTTTTTCAAGTGGATCCGATCATTTCAACATTCGCAAGATCAATTCTCAGTTCTTTGCAACAGTGTTTGCTTCATTCGTCCCAAGTTGTCTTTGTTTTTCCCGCCCTCCCACCCTTTTTCTTCAAGGACTCAGATTTCTTAATCAAGTATCCTTTTATTGATGGGAAGTCTCTCCATTCTTTCCGTTAATGTTCTTATCCGGTGATTTCCCATGAAGATACTAATGGAGTTTCAAGTTCATCATTCTCTTTTCTTCTCCGGTGGATTCAATTCAAGCTTTGTTGATCTTATCCTTTCCTCGTTTCAAATGTTTTCTCATGCCGGTGCATCTCTTAATCATTCCCCGCTTGCTATTCATTTGTTCCGGTGTACTGAAGATATTGCAGGAGATTCGTGTTTTCATTCCTAATCCGTTCAAGATATCTCGAAGTTGTTATCCCTTTTGAGCCATTTTATTAAACCGGCGTAATCTCTCTTCTAAATCGTTCAATGGTGTATCTTTTGGGTGGGTCCTAACCCACAGGTCTTTTCCCAGGATCTTACCTGACTCTTCTAACTTTTCCGGAGTTATTCTCAATTTCATTTCAAAGTTTGACGTAAGAATGATTTCTCATCAGTCAAATGTATCCTCCAAGTTTGCTTTCATATTCTTTTCATCGTTGGTCCAACCTTTCTATTCTTCATTCCAGAGTGCCTCAACAATTCATGGTGGCTCTCATCATCATTCTCAACATTTGAAGACCGAAGAAGAATTTCTCCTAAATCTTGGACCGTTCTCTTGAAGATTCATAGTTCTAGCTTATGCCATCCTCTCATAATTGTTTTTCGATTGTGAGAATTCTTTTCATACCCATCCAGAGCATTTCATGAGTTGTTTTCGCTTCTTGATCATCCAAAGGCCATCATTTCAGAAGATTTCTTCGTTCTAAGTTTTCAGCCTCGTTCTCCAATTATTCTAAATTGATGTCTCTTCATTCATCTCCATATTATTCTGGTGCATCGTTCAAGTATTCTCTAATTAGCTCGTGATCTCTTCGTTCACTTGTATCTAAATTCTCTCAAGTATCTTCGTTCATTTTCTAATTCTTCCCGGTGTTTCTTTATCTTTTCGTCGTTCATTTCCAATTCTTACGGTGGTTCATTGAAGAGTTCTCTTCCTTCGTTATCATATAGATTCATTCGTTCTTTCCAATCCTACCGGTGGTTCGTTGAAGACCTTCCCAAGTTTGCGCCATATTTATCTTAATCCTTTCTATGAGAATAACTAGTATGCCAAATCCATTGCTTGTCATCAATTTAATTGGTGAAGGATGAGCATAATGTAATTCTTATTCTTGTTTCATCGAGTAAATTCAATTCCTTATTCCGGAGGTTCATCAAAATTCTTGATTTGATTTGTTCATCTTTCTTTCCGGAGTTCCAAGTTTTCTCGGTTATATCATTTCAAAGCTTCATCTTATCACTGCAAGGCTTCACCTTGTGTTTTCAACTTCTCTTTCTTCCTATCATCCTTTTATTACCAGAGTTCTTCATGGAGACTCTACATGGTGGTTCGTCAAGATTTCAATCATTCTCCAATTGTTCTTCAACTTTTTTCTCGAAGTTATGATCCGCCAACCTATACTCCAAAATAAACATGGTGTTCAACACATGTTTTGTTTTGAGGAGTTCAAGCATTCTTCATCTTGCATTCCGAAGTGAAATTCTTTCTCTCTTATCTTTTGAGGTGGTGTTATGCCATTCTTGATAATTTTCTTCATGTTTCATGATTCACAAGTTGTCAAGAATGAGATATTTAAACCCATCATATTTTCTTCGTCCATGAGTTGTTTCAACCCATAATAATCTCTTTGTTGGTGTTATCTTGGGCTATATTTCACCTACAGCCTTCCCTAAGGAATGTTGCTATTATGGTGCTTATCAATGATCCAAGTTTTCTCCTCTCCTCTCGGCGAAAGAAATGTTCTTCTCTTCGTTGATCTCAAGCAAGAAATTGTTTCCTTTGGTGGTTGGTCGTCACCTCATAATTTTGAGATGTTTTCCATAAGGCCACAACAAGATTGTTCTTTTCGTTGTTGATTTTTCCAACAACTCTGTTCAATCCTTCTTTTTTAAGGATGCTTTTCAAATTCAATTGTGGTAGAAGATATCATTTTCTTCTCAATTCTTTCCTTTCCAACGATCCAACTTCTATGCTTTCGTTCCGTAGGCATTGTGATGTTGCTCTCTTCACTCATCATCTCGGATTGTGAGGACCATGTTCTTTTCGTGCTTATCCATTCAACCGGAGTGTCGTGTCCTCTTTTCAAGTATCCTCTCATCTTGTCAAGATCATGTTCAATTCCTTCCATTTACAGTCGGAGTGCTGCCCAAATTATATCATTCTTATTCCTTCTCTATCTTGTTTTAACCGGAGTGGTTTCAATATCTATCTTGTCACTTAACCTCAAGGTTCTCGTAATGTTCCTTGTTCCTCTCATGTAGCGGAGTGTTCTCAACTTCATTCATCTCCGCCGTACTCTTTCCTTGAAATTGTTTAACCTCTCAAGGTTCGTGGTTTCACTCGTTTGTCAAAAAAGCAACTTGGTTTTACCTCTTGCTCTTCCGCTTCTCCCCGGTGCCATCCTAGATCTCGGGACGAGATCCTCTTGTAGTGGTGGAGTGTTGTAACGCCCCGAGACCGGCGCTCCAGATGCCTTCCATGGTTTCTGAGATTCGTCGTGTGATTTGGTTTGTTTGTTGCATTTCATCATGACATCATCCGCATTGCATCGGCACTCGTTGCCGTCATTGTTTTTAAAACTTGCATCCGCTCGTAGTTGTCGCGTCCCTCCTTGTTTTTGTTGACCGTTCCGAGACCAACCTTGTTCTTCGTTTTCCCTCTTGCCTAAACCGGGGTCTCTCTATACAGTGCTCAAACCTCTCGCGCGCGTCCAAAAGCTGTCCCGAACCCGATTCGTTGGATTCGGATCATCCCCAAACATCTCTAAAACATCTCCGTTTTCTTATTTGGACTCCCTAACCTATTTTATCTCGACCATCCGATTTCGATCAGATGATCCAAACCCCCTCTCTTTTCCCTATATATAGTCAAACCTTAATCCATTTGAGACCAAACCCTAGAATCTAGGGGAGCTGTCCCATCTTCCCCGTCGTCCGCCGCCACCCCCTGTCCAAATCCTCCTCGGAGTCCACATCGAGCCAACCACAGCCACCAACCTTCGTCCTCGTCCAGCGACCACCCAACCTCCAGATCCATCCATCTGGACCCTTGGATAGAGATCCAACGTCCAGGAGGTGCTCCCTGCGACTCCCGCAAGCCCCCTCCTTCCATGGTTCCGCTCCACGCCCGAGCTCGTCCTCGAGCACGACGCCGCCCTTGCCGACCGCCGTCGACTACGCCAGTGCTCCGCCGTCCCGCGCCCTTCCCTCTCCTTCCTTTTCCCCATCTCGTTTCTTCTCCCCCTCTCATGGTCTCTCTCTCTCCCGTGGATCACAGGGACCCCGCCGCCACCGTTCGAGCTCTCCGGCCGGATCTCCCTCTCTGCCGCTGGGAACGAGCTCCCCACGCCCGGATGCGCTCCTCCTTCGCCGCGCCAAGTACTGGAGCCGCACGTCGCCACTAGGGAGTCGTCGCCCCGCCAAGTCCCTCGACCCGCCTCTGCTCGCATGCTTCAACACGCCAAGCCTCGCTCGCGTTGACCGCACCAACCGCCTCGACGCCGTCCAAGCTCCGGACCTCACCTTGCCTGCGCCTCCCCGTCGGTTCCCTCGTCGCCTCCCCATGCCTGAGAGCCCACGTCGGCCATCTTCCTCGCCGTAGTGCCCCGCCTTGGCCTGCCTTGACCCGACTCCTGCCTCTTCTGCAACCGGGACGAGCTCTGCTCGTCGTGGTCGTGTTGACCGCTACCTCTCCAAGCCGTGGCCCAGCCCCAGCTCCCCTCTGCTTCCCCGCTGGCCTGTTGGCCCAATGTGAGCAGCCGCCAAACCCTCGTGTTCACTGTTGGGCTAGCCAGTTTCGGCCCATGTCCTGTTTTTTTCCTCAGGACCAATTTAGCTATTTATCCAGAGTTTACAGTTTTGTAGAAAAACCCTCATGTTCATGCATTTAATAACTCAACAACCGTGCATCGGATTAAAATGTTTTAAATATGTAAAATGCTTAGAATTTCATCTAGTTTCATAATATCCAACTCTCGTCCATGTTTAAAATGTTTAAACTTGATGTTTGTTTAATTTTGCATAAAGAGCATGTTAAAATGAATTATTTCATAACTAATTAACCGTAGCTCCAAATTAAATGTTCTTTATATGTAAATGGGGTGGAAAAATGCCTAGTTTAACATGGTGCACTTTGTTTTACTGTTTAATAACATTAAAATTGTGTTTATGGCAGAACAGTAGGGAATTCAAAATACGCATATGGGGATTTTCCGGAATTGTTGTTTGTTATTCCGGCCTCATTTAAACGCGTAAATAGGTAGTTTTCATATGCTTCACCCCTTGCCATGTTTAATAACATTTAATACTGTTGGGTACATAAATGAGAGAGAACTAAATAATTGATGTGGTGTTTCGTCAATATGCAACTCGTTGCATATTGAGCTCCACTTAATTTGTAGTATTGTTTGTGCACTTTGCCTTGCCATGCCTACTTAAACCGGACATGCTTCATACTTGATTGTGCATCATGCCATGTTTATGCTTGTGTGTTTACCATGTTGTTTTCTTCTTTCCGGTTTGCTTCTCTCATTAGCTTCGGTTTTGTTCCGGAGTTGTGAGGATTCGTTCGACTACGTCTGTTTGTCTCCTTCATGGACTCGTTCTTCTTCCTTGAGGGATCTCAGGCAAGATGACCATACCCTCGAAATCACTTCTATCTTTGCTTGCTAGTTGTTCGCTCTATTGCTATGCCGCGCTACCTACCACTTGCTATACCATGCCTCCCATATTGCCATGTCAAGCCGCTAACCATCCTTTCCTAGCAAACCGTTCTTTGGCTAATTTACCGCTTTTGCTCAGCCCTTCTTATAGCGCTGCTAGTTGCAGGTGACGATGAAGTTGGTTCCATGTTGGAACATGGATATGTTGGGATATCACAATATCTCTTATTTTAATTAATGCACCTATATACTTGGTAAAGGGTGGAAGGCTCGGCCTTATGCCTGGTGTTTTGTTCCACTCTTGCCGCCCTAGTTTCCGTCATACCGGTGTTATGTTCCTTTATTTTGCGTTCCTTACGCGGTTGGGGATTTATGGGACCCCCTTGACAGTTCGCTTTGAATAAAACTTCTCCAGCAAGGCCCAACCTTGGTTTTACCATTTGCCTACCTACCACCTATACCTTTCCCTTGGGTTCTGCAAACTCAAGGGTCATCCTTATTTTAACCCCCTCCCCCCCGGGGGCCAGTGCTCCTCTGAGTGTTGGTCCGAAACGGGCAGCCTGCGGGACCACCTCGGGGCAACTCGAGGCCTGGTTTTACTCATAGCTTGACCTATCCGGTGTGCCCTGAGAATGAGATACGTGCGACTCCTATCGGGATTTGTCGGCACATCGGGCGGCTTTGCTGGTCTTGTTTTACCATTGTCGAAAAGTCTTGTAACCGGGATTCCGAGACTGATCGGGTCTTCCCGGGAGAAGGAATATCCTTCGTTGACCGTGAGAGCTTGTGATGGGCTAAGTTGGGACACCCCTGCAGGGTATAAACTATCAAGAGCCGTGCCCGCGGTTATGTGGCAGATGGGAATTTGTTAATGTTCGGTTGTAGAGAACTTGACACTTGATTTAATTAAAATACATCAACCGCGTGTGTAGCCGTGATGGTCTCTTTTCGGCGGAGTCCGGGAAGTGAACACGGTTCTTGTGTTATGGTTGTGCGTAAGTAGTTTCAGGATCACTTCTAGTTTCACGACCGTTGCGTTGCTTCTCTTCTCGCTCTTATTTGCATATGTTAGCCACCATATTTGCTTAGTGCTTGCTGCAGCTCCACCTCACTACCTTCTCCTACCCATAAGCTTAAATAGTCTTGATCTCGCGGGTTTTGAGATTACTGAGTCCTCGTGACTCACCAGATAGTACCAAAACAGTTGCAGGTGCCGGTGATACCAGTGCAGGTGACGCAACTGAGCTCAAGTGGGAGTTCGATGAAGACCTTGGTCGTTACTATGTTTCGTTTCCGGTTGATCAGTAGTGGAGCCCAGTTGGGACGATCGGGGATCTAGCAGTTGGGTTATCTTCTTTTCTTTTGGCTTTGACCGTAGTCGGTCTATGTGTGTACTCTAATTGATGTATGATATATTTAAGTATTGTGTGAAGTGGCGATTGTAAGCCAACTCTCTTTATCCCATTCTTGTTCATTACATGGGATTGTGTGAAGATGACCCTTCTTGCGACAAAACCTACAATGCAGTTATGCCTCTAAGTCGTGCCTCGACACGTGAGAGATATAGCCGCATCGTGGGCGTTACAGAAGGGACCCGTTTATCCACCCCTAGAGTCATCTCCGGCTGTAAGCCGGACAGTTCGGGGCCTTTATCATTGGCCCCCGGACTCTGGGCTATCGAAGTATTACCTTCGGGTTGTGTCTTCACCACCCCTCGCACCATTTGTTGATCATGAGAGACCCTCCACGACGACACCTCAAAGTCGTCCGCCCTATTGGGCAAGGAGACCAATGGAGGCGTCTCGCTTTCCATCGTATTCGGGAGAAAGTCCCCCGAGGAAGAAGATTGTTGAAGATTGTGTGTCGAGCTGCAAAAACATATACCCTAGATGTTACCTTGGTGACAGGAAAGGAACGGGATATGTTTAAAAACATCCTTGTTCACTTACAATTCGGCTAGAGGCTTGTCCTTATCATGAGACTGTGCGAAGACGCCATCCTCCAAGCCCGAGCCGCCCGATAGGGGCACCTTGCCTCGCTTGGGAGCCTTTTCCTCCCAATCTTCGGAGGCAGCCCTTTTCTTACCATGGGGGGAAGAGACGTCAACTTCTCCTTCATTTTGTCTCCAGACGAGGGAATTTTGATTCCCCCGGACACAATGTCTGAAATACCTTCGGGATGGAGGCCGCCTTTGGCCCTCCCGCTTTCCGCCTTGTCCTCCTCCACAGGCATCTGGTATGGTGCCGGGGCCAGCATCCTTGTTAGTACGGTATCTGCCAAGTCTTTGGGGAGGGGGGCCGAACACCTAATCTGCTTCATTTTCTTTATCCAGCCCTGGAAGAAGATAATTTGCTCAGCAACATATTACGGCATACTTAACTGCAAAGCGTTCGGGAGTTGAGCGCTTACCGAGGTATCCGGATGGTTGCAGTCGAGGCCGATGTCCTCGGTGGTGTCCGGCAATGTTTTCGTTTCCCAAAAAACAACTTCCACATCCCTTTGTGCGTAGTGCCGAAGAAGTGTTGACGGGTCCGTGGTCCTTCTGGATTAAACTCCCACATGCGGAGAGGCCTACGCTGGCATGGCAGGGCTCGGCGGACTAGCATCACTTGAATCACGTTGACAAGATCGATGTCCTTCTCCAGGAGGGTTCGGATGCGGCTCTGTAAAGTCTACACTTCATCAACTGATCCCCAATCCAGCCCCTTGTTAATCCATGATGCAAGATGTAATGGAGGACCAGAGCGGAACGCAGGTATAGCCGCCCATCTGGTACCGCGGGGTTCCGTGATGTAAAACCACTCCCGCTGCCATTGATTGGAAGTTTCGGTGAAAGAGCCTTTTGGCCAGTGAGTATGGGTAAGCTTGCTCACTACAGCGCCGCCGCACTCCAGTTGTTTCCCATCAACCACCTTCGACTTCACACTGAAGGTCATGAGCCATAAGCCGAAGTGTGGGGAATTCGGAGGAAGGCCTCGCACGTAATGATAAACGCCGAGACATGGAGGATGGAATCTGGGGCTAGATCATGAAAATCTAGTCCGTAATAAAACATGAGCCCCCGGACGAAGGGGTGGAGAGCGAACCCTAACCCTCGGAGGAAGTGGGAGATGAATACGACCCTCTCACCAAATCTTGGAGTCAGAATAGTCTGTCCTTGAGCAGGAAGCCTGTGGGGGATCTTCGGGGTCAGGTATCGGGCCGCTCGAAGCTTCGCAATGTCCTCCTCCGTAACAGAGGAGTCCACCCATCGGCCCTGAGGGCTGGGTCCGGACATGATTGGGAAGCTTGAAGCAATGAAGTCGAGCCTTGGGTGCTAGAACTTGAGGTTGGGAAGGCTGAGGAGAGGCTTGGCGTAAACTGAGACGGCCCTTGGCTCCTTTATAAAAGCATCGGGTATCGAACACTTCCTCCTAAGCCTGAAAACTGGCCTACTCCTAAGGGATCTTCCCGGTTGAACGGTTGGGTTGCCCACGCTTGTATTAATGAGAATCCCGCAATAAGGGGACACGATTTCTGCTTCAACAAGATGTGCCAGTAAAAACCGCGCCTCGAAACGTGGAACGGCAGGACAAGAAACGGTTCGAAATAATGACCGGACAAGCGTGATGTCACGTTACAAAAAGTTGTCAGCATATTGGACTCGTGAAAAATTATATCCTCTACAGTTGTATGTGATGCTTGTGTTGCAGATCCGGACACGTCCGTCCGAAGACTATGTTGGAGTATTCGGGAAAGGGAACCCACCTTGCAATGTCGAAGACAATCTGCGCGCCGGGTGTCGGTGTCAAAACCGGCAGATCTCGGGTAGGGGGTCCCGAACTGTGCGTCTAAGGTTGATGGTAACAGGAGACAGGGGACATGATGTTTACCCAGGTTCGAGCCCTCTCTATGGAGGTAATACCCTACTTGCTGCTTGATTGATCTTGATGAATATGAGTATTACAAGAGTTGATCTACCACGAGATCGTAATGGCTAAGCCCTAGAAGTCTAGCCTGTATGACTATGGTAATGAGAGTCTCCTTCCGGACTAAGTCCTCCGGTTTATATAGACACCGGGAGGATCTAGGGTTACACAAGGTCGGTTTCCAAAGGAAAAGGATCCACATATTCGGTCGCCAAGCCTGCCTTCCACGCCAAGGAGAGTCCCATCCGGACACGGGTGCGGTCTTCGGTCTTCATGTCTTCACAGCCCATCAGTCCGGCCCATGGCTAATAGGCCGGACGCCCGAGGACCCCTTAGTCCAGGACTCCCTCAGTAGCCCCTGAACCTGGCTTCAATGACGAGGAGTCCGACGCGCAGATTTGTCTTCGGCATTGCAAGGCGGGTTCCCTTCTTTCCGAACTCCAAGATAGTCTCCGGAAGTGATGATTGTATCCGGACCTGTAACACTCACCGCACACAACCGCAGAGAAAACATAATATTCCACAGGTCCAATCCATTGACGACTTTTTACAACGTGACATCACGCCTGCCCGGTCATAATTTTGGACCGTTGTTTCGCCTGCGGCCCCATGTTCCGAAACGTGGTTGTCATTGACACGTCCTATACAAGCAAAGATTGTGTCCCCTTATTAAGGGATTCTCTTATCGACATGGACGTGGGTAACCCAACCGTCCTTAGGATGCAACTCCTTGGGAATAGGCAAGGTTTAAGGCCCGAGAGGAGGCGTTTGATATTCACAGCCTTTATAAAGGGGTACAGACCCGTCTTTCTTCTCCATGCTTGCTTCTTCCTCAACCCTTACTACCTTGAGTTCCAACACCCAGGTTTCAATCTCCGCGAGCCTCAGTCATGTCCGGACCCAGCCATCAAGGCCGGTGGGTGGCTTCTTCTGTCACAGAGGAGGATATCGTGAAGCTTCGGGCAGCAAGATATTTGACCGCAGAAATCCTCCATCGGCTTCTCGCGGAAGGGCAGGTTATCCCTACCCCTAGATCCGACAGGTTTCCCACTTCCTCCGAGGGTTAGGGTTCGCCCTCAATATCTTCGTCCGGGGGCTCATGTTCTATTATGGACTTGATTTTCACGATCTCGCCCCGAACTCTGTTCTCCTCATATCGGCGTTTATCGTCACGTGCGAAGCCTTCCTCCGAACTCCTCCACACTTTGGCTTGTGGCTCAAGACCTTCAATGTGAAACCGCAAGTGATAGAGGGGCAGCAGGCGGAGTGCGGTGGTGCCTCAGTGAGCAAGCTTACCAGTGCGATTTGGCTAAAAGGATCCTTCAAAGAACCTTCCGACTTATGGCGGAAGGAGTGGTTCTATATCACCGAGCCCCGTGGTTCCAAGTGGGCAGCTGCGCCTGCGTTTCGATCCAGCCCCCCAATTCAGCTTGCCTCATGGATTAACAAGGGGTTAGACTGGGGATCAGTTGACGAGGCGCGGACTCTGCAAAGTCGCATCCGAAGCCTCATTGAAAAGGATATGAATATCGCCAACGTTATTCAGGTAATGTTAGTCCACCGGACCCTGTCGTGCCAGTGACGGCCTCTCCGCCTATGGGAGTTTAACCCAGAAGGGCCACGGACTCTTCAGAACTTCTTCGGCATTACGCACGAAGGAATGTGAGAATTATTCTCCGGGAGACGAAAACAATGGCCGGACACCACCGAAGATATTGGCCTAGACTGTAACCATCCGGAAACCCCGGTAAGTACTCATCCGCCGAATAGCTCATAATCAGATATCTAATGATAAGATACAAAGCAAACCATCCTTTTCCAGGGCTGGATAAAGGAAGTGGAACGGATTAGGTGTCCGGCCCCTCTTCCCGAAGAGTCAGCAGACTCCGTGTTAACACGGATGCTGGCACTGGCATCGTACCAGATATCGGCAGGGGAGGGCAAGGTGGAGAGTGAGAAGACCCGGGATGACCTTCGTTCCGGAGGTAAATCGGATACTGAGTCCGGAGAAATCGATATTTCCTTGCCCGAAGACGGAGGTGAAAGAGAGCCAGTATCCCTTCTCCATTCAGGAGGAAAAGGACCGCCTCCGAAGGTTGGGAGGGGCGGTCTCCCAAGAGAGGCAAGATGCCACCGTCGAGCGGCTCGGGATTGGAAGGCGATGCTTGTGAACAGCTCCGTCATGAGGACAATCCCTCGAACAAACCGTAAGTGAATCCGGGGTACTTTGATAGCGTCCCACTTCTTTCCTGTTACCAAAGAAATACGTAACGTGCCTATATATTTTTACTGTCTGGCACAGAGTCCTTCTGGGCACTCTTCTTCTTCGGGAGATCTCCTCCCAGAGATGATGGAAAGCGAGACGCCTCCGCCGACATCCTCGCCCAATAAGGCGGACGACTCCGAAGTGTCATCTCGGAGGGTTATTCTTGATCAACAAGCAGTGCAGGGGACGAAGGAGGAAGTACCCGAAGGTGGACCTCCAATCGTTCGGGATTCGGGGGCCAATAATGAAGGCCCCGGACTATCCGGTTTTCAGCCAATGATGATTCTGGAGACGGGTGAACGGGTTCCTTCAAAGGATGGTTGTGCTCCCAGAGCGGCTTCCGGAGACCCGGCGACACCGGATATATTGCGGGACATGCTACAAAAAGCATCTGTCTCGGAGGAATAGCGTACCTTGATGGGTACGGTGCTTGAGAAGATTCTGTCCGCAAAGTTCGGATTGAACGAAGCCTTCACGAGCCTGCTAAGAGGCTTCGAGGTTTGTAATATAATGTTTTCAACTATATTTTATTTGCAAAGATGCACCTGTGTATAGGTAGTAGCCCCTGAGACTCGGGTTGGCTCCACATGGGAGGCGAACGGAGGATCAAGAAGAAATACTCAAGGACTAACCTGGTTAACTGAAACACAGGCTGCTTCCCCCTGGCTACTTCCCAAACTATGGATATTGCCGAGCTACAGCGGAAGCTTGATGTGGCAGGGGATGACATTGCGTTAATCAATATGCTCCTGGACGAGTCGCAAGGTATGTATTTGGGGCAGTCCCTTCACATACATTTTTATTATATAACCATGACGCTGAAGGTTATATACTAGAATATGCATGACTGCAGATGGTGCTGCCGCCGTTGAAATTCTTCGGGCGGAGCAGGCCCGGTTTAGTAATGCGGCTGCCGAGAAGGCATCGGCAGACTTGAAAGCCGAACAAGCTGCTCGGCGCCAAGACAAGGAGAAGATATCCACGATGGCGCTCAAATTAAAAAATGTTGCTAGCCGCTGTGAACTTCTTGAGAAGGAAAATGAAGCCAAAATGGCTGAACTTGACAAGGCCTTACGAGAGGCGAGAGAGGCGCGGTCTGAATCCAGAGCAGCCCGTCAGGAGATCCGGCAAGCTGGGGAAATTGTGGCCGGTAAGCCCTTTTTGCCACAGGCGAAGTTTGGTAATCCGAACTATGCTTAGCTTAACCAAGTGTGGAGTTCTCCGGACGAGTATTTGGACTTGCCGAAGAGTTCTTCCGATGCGGCGCAGTTTTATCAAGCGCAAGAGGGGTATGCAACGGAGAAGTTTTTCTGGTCACAATTTGGTGCGTCAAAGCGCCCTCTGTTGCTGAATGAACAGATGACTCAATGGGCCGAGCTTCATATGATATCCGGTGCTGCCATGAAGAACGTCATAAGCCAGCTGTGGCTGACTGAGCCTGCTCTGAATAGCTACTTTGGCTTGGTGCAACGGCTCGTTGATGCGGTGCCGCGTATCGACGCTGTGAAGCGGTCGGCGTGCATTGAGGGTGCACGGATGGCCTTTGCCCGTGTCAAGACATTCTGAGGGAAGATGAAGGCCATCGATGTTGCGGCTAAGGGCCCACCCAAGGGCAAGGACCGCACGCACCCGAGCTTTATTTTGAAGACGTCCTGGAGGCCGCCCGCTTGGTAGAGGGTCAGTGCTCGAAAGACATAATATTCGAGTGAGGTGTATGAGAATTGTAAGAGATAGTTTTATAGCTAATCTATTTTTATGTTTTTGCTCGAAAGCTCATGTTCCTCCTGTGCGGCTGTTTTAATATAATCTGAAAGTCTTCCAGTCGTCGGCTTCAACCCCCTCGTAGGAAGTACGGGGGTGTTCGGAAAAGCATTTAATCACTCTTGATCCAACGTCTTGGTCCATGAAGGAGGTGATAATGCGGCGAACCAGGCAATCACACTATAGGGCGTTAACACTTTCACTTAGCCATAGGAGTTTTATAGGGGGGGCTACGATATAGCCCCTGGCATGCGTACGGCTTATTCCAATATGGTGCGTTACATATATGACCTGGAAAAAAAGGTCCTTCGTGTGACACGGAGGGAATCACGATAGATTTTGATAAGTCATCGAGTGGTTGACCAGCTCTCGCAGCATCATGACAGTCGATTTTTGGCTTTCTCTACTAAGGTGCTTAACCAGATGAACCGGAAGCACAATCATAGTAGTTCTCCCTTTACTACCCTAGCCGATAGAGCGGAACGTAAGGTAGCAAGCATAGGAGCCGGGCAACCCAACCATTGACCCAAGACATGATTCGGAGCTGATGCATATAAGGCCAAACTCGCGACGCCGAAGTAAGCTGTAAAGCTGTTCAGACTTTGTTGGCAACTCATTTGTTCCCATATCGAGCCCCTGGCGGGTTATGCCGAGGTATATCTGTGAAACAACCATAGGGGCCATATTCATTGGCGAAAAGACAGGAATGATTAATTCGGATAATGTTTACTGGGACCTGAGCGATATGCCAATGATTACTTTATATATATAAAGACCACAACCCCGGCTATTTGACATGCATGGGGTAGAAGGCGGAGGAAAAAGGCATATTGCATGCTCGAAATAAAGAGTGCGGTCTACAAAAGGTTATTTTGGACCTCCTGTCGCACGTCTGGATCGCCTGTCCTCTGCAAGGGGAATCCTTGATGGAGGTAGCCCCTTAGGTGAGTGTACGGATCCGAACTCTGATGGAGTCGGTTTAGATGCTTGTCCTTTGTGTCACCTATTTTTAAGAGATAATGAAAAAAGAAGTAAAAAGAAAGTAGATAAAAAATGTTACTGGAATGCTTGCAGGCTTGTCTGTATTGTGCTTCTGCCAATGTCCATGGTATCTTGCGTGCGTAGTGATGTATGCATAGTACGAATTTTGCGTGTACATGAGGTGGGCGGCGGAAGTCGAACTGCTACTTCCGCTCAAGGGTTGATCGATCCTCGGGGGGAAATTGCTTCTGACCCCCGGTGTTTGGTTGGTGAACCTCTCTGTCGTCCGTATTGCCTGTTGGCCTCCTCCCCTTGTGTTCGTCGTTGAGCTTGCCGGCCTGCTTGAAGACCCAACAGATTCTGTTGGTATGATTAGCTGGTTTATCGAGGTGGCCGTGAATCTGGCAGGGTCGGTCCAAGATCCTGTCTAGGTTGGATGGTCTGTTTCGGTTCGCCTTGAGTGGCTTTTTCTGTTGACCGGGTTTGGGATTGCTGAATCCGGCGTTGACCGTTGTCTCGCGTGATCTTTCATTATCATCGCGACTGGTGTGTTTGCTTCGTCGTGGTTTGCCATTGCCGTCTCGGATTTCGGAAGTGCCCGGGTTGCTGGCGCTGTTGCTTCTACGAGCGAGCCAACTGTCTTCTCCCGTGCAAAGCGAGTCATTAGAGCGGTAAGGGCTGTCATGGATTTAGGTCCCTCTTGACCGAGGTGGCGTGCGAGCCATTCATCCCGGACGCTGTGTTTGAAGGCCGCGAGGGCTTCCGCGTCCGGACAGTCAGCGATTTGGTTCTTTTTTACTAAGAACCTAGTCCAGAGCTTTCTGGCTGACTCTCCGGGCTACTGGACAATGTGACTTAAGTCATCGGCGTCCATCGGCCGGACATACGTTCTTTGGAAGTTGTCGTGAAAGGCATCTTCAAAATCTTCCCAGCTGCCAATAGAATTCTCGGGCAGACTGTTTAACCACTACCAAGCTGGTCCTTTGAGTTTTAGTGGTAGGTATTTGATGGCATGAAGGTCATCTCCGCGGGCCAAGTGGATATGGAGGAGGAAGTCCTCGATCCATACCGCGGGATCTGTTGTTCCGTCGTATGATTCGATATTCATGGGTTTGAACCCATCTGGGAATTCATGCTCCATTACTTCATCTGTGAAGCAAAGAGGGTGTGCGGCGCCTTTATGCTGGGCCACACTGCGGCATACCTCCGATGGAGTCCCTTTGCGGTTTTCTGCCCGGGTGTGGCTAAGTTTGTTACATCCGAATAGGTACCCGATGTCGTGTGTCGCGGCACATCCTCGCGATTCGTAGACCGATCTTGCGTGTCCTGCTCTACTGTCCGAGTCCTGTCAAAGGTTGTATGTACAACCCAGAGCTGCTTTATTCTTTCCTTTACAGCGAGGTGGGGCGGTCTGGTGTTCGGCTTGAGTTGCCGCTTTATCTGGACCAAGTTGTGGTTGGCCTGCCGCATTGTGTGATGATGGTACGGGCTCCGGGTAGCAATCTACGCTTCGGGTAGCTTTTGGCTGGGCCACCAAGGTCGTATTCTTCGGCGGCCAGGACTTCGGTCCATCTATCATTGAGCAGATCTTGGTCCGCTTGAAGCTGAAGCTGCTTCTTTTTCAGGCTTCTTGCAGTTGCTATTAGCCGGCGTTTGAAGCGCTCCTGCTCGAGAGGTTCCTCGGGCACGATAAAATCCTCGTTGCTAAGGCTTTCCTCTTCCTCGGAGAGCGGAAGATAGTTACCGTCCTCTAAGTCTTCGTGTATGGCCTGTTCATCCTGTTGGGAGGTTGCTCCAACAGGGTCTTCATTGTCTTCGGCATCGTCCGGAGTATTGTTTTCTCCTGTGCTAGTGTTGTTGTCTTTTGTATGATGTGACTTAGAGCGACGCCGCCGACGCCAGCGACTGGGCTTTGTCTCAAGAGGTTTGTCTTCAACTGGATCCTATTTGTCATCGTTGTTAGTTTCTTTAGGCGTATCCACCATGTATACGTCGTAGGAAGAAGTGGCCGTCCATCACCCAATGAATGGCGGGTTTTGGCCTTGCTCCTCGTTGGCCTCGTCGTCCATACCGACGATGTCTTCGGAGCCATAATCAAGCATGTCGGTTAAGTCCTCGACAGTGGCTATAGAGTGGGTGGCGGGTGTGAAGCGAAATTCTCCTTCATCATCAGCCTCTAGTTCGAACCGGACATAATTCGGTTGTGAGTCCCCCGCCAAGGACAGATTTTTCAATGAATTTAACATATCGCCCAGGGGCGAGTGTTGGAAGATGTCTGCGGCGCTGAATTCGAAGATCGATAAATGATCAAGTTCGGCGTCCGCGGGCTCACCTGGTTCGTAACTTATAACCAGAGACGAGTCCGAATTCCGGTGACATAGATATTGTGTGAGGTTAAGTCCATGTGCGGATCCAACGCCGGGGAATCTGTGGCCTCCGTGGTGGGGTCGAGCCTCTGTTCCTGGGATGCCGCCGTGTGCTCTGGATCTAAGGCCATCACAGGAGCTATCTCCTGGATGTGGTCTGACGACAGATTTGGGTCATGTTCGTCAAGGTGACCAGGAGCGATCGTCGCGGTCTCGAATCCGGCGAAGATCAAATCTCCACGGATGTCCGCAACGTAATTCAAGCTCCCAAATCTGACTTGATGGCCAGGGGCGTAGCTATCGATCTGCTCCAGGTGGCTAAACAAGTTGGCCCGCAGTGCGAAGCCACCGAACACGAAGATCTGTCTGGGGAGGAAGGTTTCTCCTTGGACAGCGTCATTGTTAATGATTGAAGGGGCCATCTAACCTTTTGGGGACAGCACAGTGGAACTCTCAATGAAAGCACCAATGTCGGTGTCAAAACCGGTGGATCTTGGGTAGGGGGTCCCGAACTGTGCGTCTAAGGTTGATGGTAACAGGGGACACAATGTTTACCCAGGTTCGGGCCCTCTCTATGGAGGTAATACCCTACTTCCTGCTTGATTGATCTTGGTGAATATGAGTATTACAAGAGTTGATCTACCACGAGATCGTAATGGCTAAACCCTAGAAGTCTAGCCTGTATGACTATGGTAATGAGTATCTCCTTCCGGACTAAGTCCTCCGGTTTATATAGACACCGGGAGGATCTAGGGTTACACAAGGTCGGTTACAAAGGAAAAGGATCCACATATTCGGTCGCCAAGCTTGCCTTCCACGCCAAGGAGAGTCCCATCCGAACACGAGTGCAGTCTTCGGTCTTCATGTCTTCACAGCCCATCAGTCCGGCCCATGGCTAATAGGCCGGACGCCCGAGGACCCCTTAGTCCGGGACTCCCTCACCGGGCACCTCGTCATTGAAGCCTGGTTCAGGGGCTACTGAGGGAGTCCTGGACTAAGGGGTCCTCGGGTGTCCGGCCTGTTGGACATGGGCTGGACTGATGGGCTGTGAAGATACGAAGACCGAAGACTCTCGCTCGTGTCCGGATGAGACTCTCCTTCGCGTGGGAGGTAAGCTTGGCAATCAAATATGAAGATTCCTTTTCTCTGTAACCAACTTTCTACAACCCTAGCCCCCTCCGGTGTCTATATAAACCGGAGGGCTTAGTCCGGATCGGAAGATACACAATTTCATAAAGGCTAGACTTCTAGGGTTTTAGCCATATCGATCTCGTGGTAGATCAACTCTTGTAATACTCATATTCATCAAGATCAATCAAGCAGGAAGTAGGGTATTACCTCCATAGAGAGGGCCCAAACCTGGGTAAACATTGTGTCCCCCATCTCCTATTACCATCGACCTTAGATGCATAGTTCGGGATCCCCTACCCCAGATCCGCCGGTTTTGACACCGACAACTGCCAAGGAGCATATTTACAAAGCCATACCTCTTTGATGAAGCCTCGGTCGTGTCTTCGTTTCCTTTCCTATTCGAAGGCTTGCCCAGCATGGGCGCCGCCCCCTTTGGAGTTGCCCCTGGTGTAGCATGGCGCGCCGAACGCCTCCCCTTTGGAGCACCAGATAGTGTGTTGGGTGAGGCTGAATGAGGAAGCTCTTTCAGAGGAAATGTCTCCTGACTACTTATGTGTGAGGCTGGGAGAAGACCGGGATAGTCGGCGGTGATGGGAACTTCCGTGCCGTCATAGCTCGCCTGGTAGAACACCCCATTCTCGAGCTCCACGAATATATCCGGATCCTCTTCGAATCCGGGGTCAAGGCCCCGGTTGTGGTCATCTGGCTGCGGGGCGGGGCTGTGTAGCCCCTTGGTGATCTTTCGTCATTCCTGTTACAAATGGACGGATTAATGTTCATTAAAATTGACTCAGGGAGTAAATTTTGTAGAGTAGTGGGATTGGAACTCACCCAGCTAGTAGGATTGTACATGGAAAATCCATCTCGGCGCTTGATACGAGTAAATCCCTCTTTCTCCCCTTTGAATAGTTCGGCCAATATCTTGGCTAGAGCGGTGGGGGTGTCCGGACCCTTTCGACCGCAGTGGGAGGCGTCGTCCTCCCCATTATAGTGCCACATGGGAAGCCCTCTGTGTTGGAGTGGCTGAACCCCCCGCGGTATGGAGGTCGCCATTACCTCAACTATTGATAATCCGGACTGGGCGAGCGTCTTTATCTTACCCATCAATTGACGGACTTCCGCGCTGTCTTCCTCCTCGAGGCTCCGAGGGTGCCAGCTGTGGCGTTTCTTCAACGGAGCGCTTGAAAATTCGGGTAGACCCATTCGGACTGGGTCAGGAAGGGCAATGTCCTCGATATAAAACCATTCGGAAGGCCACTCTTCGGATGCCTTCTTCGGCGTGCCAGACAGGTATCCGGTCCCGACAATGCGCCATACCTTGGCTCCACCCGCTTCAAATATTGATCCCTCTTAATTACGAGGGACGAGGAAAAATAGCTTCCTCGATAATTCAAAATGGGCCTCAGGGCCCAGGAATAGCTCAAAAAGAGCGACGTAACCCGCGATGTGTAGCATGGAGGCAGGAGTGAAATTGTGAAGTCGGAGGCCGTAATACTCCAGAAGTCCTCGGAGGAACGGATGGGTTGGAAATCTGACGCCTCTTAGCAGGAAGGGAATGAAGCACACTCGTTCCCCCCTGGATGGATTGGGGAAATTCTCATCCTGAGCCCCACCGTTGAAGGAAGTCAATCTTGCTCGAACGGGGACTAGATCCGCGGGGGGAAGAAATCCCTATGTTTGCAGCTTCACTAGCTGACCGTGGGATACGGAACATCTCTCCCAATCGCCTTTTTAGGGCCGTGGGGATGGGAGGAAGAAGTGGGAGTGCTAGCCATGTTGGAGTGGTCTCTCCTAGCAAGCTCTGAGGATTTTCTGCGTGATGTTGAACGGATCTAAGATCTAATCCCTTTAAATAGACGATTTTCTTACATGACCGGGGTGTTATACGCAAAAAATACCCTGACCTCTCGTGTTCGCTCGACACTGGAAGCTGAAGCTATGGATGCACAGAAGCCGATGGGAATGACATTAAATGGAAGGCCGAATACAGCTCCTTGAAGTCATCGGAGGAGGAACCCGCCCTGCAATGCCGAAGACAATCTGCGCGTCGGACACATCATCATTGAAAGCCTGGTTCGGGGGCTACTGAGGGAGTCCTCGACATAGGGGTCCTCAGGCGTACGGCCTTTTGGACATGGGCCGGACTGATGGGCTGTGAAGATACAAGACCGAAGACTCTCACCCGTGTCCGTAGAGGCAGATATAATCATAGTCATACAGGCTAGACTTTTAGGGTTTTAGCCATTACGATCTCGAGGTAGATCAACTCTTGTAATACTCATATTCATCAAGATCAATCAAGCAGGAAGTAGGGTATTACCTCCATATAGAAAGGGCCCGAACCTGGGTAAACATTGTGTCCCCTGTCTCCTGTTACCATCAACCTTAGATGCACAGTTCGGGACCCCCTACCCGAGATCCGACGGTTTTGACACCGACAAACACCACCCTCTCATTGGGCTTTGGGGTGGGGACAATCTGCCCCTTGGCCGGAAGCCGATGGGCGATTTCCTTGGCCAGATACCCAGCCTCCCGAAGCTTGGTGATCTCCTTCTCCTTGATGAAGCAGGCCATCCACTTGCCTTGCGCTCCAGATCCGGAAATGATCGAGTGCTTTCTTGAGGCGGAAAAGATGAGGACTTGGGCGCTGGAGCTCGAGAATGGGAGGGCAGAGAGAGAGAAGGCGTGGGTGAAAGAAAGGAATCCTTATCTCCTTATAAAGGCAGTGAATATCAAGCGCCTCCCCACTTGCCTTAAAACTCGCCTGTTCCCAAGGGTTGTGCAGATGGCACGGTTGGATTACCCATGTCCGTATTGATGAGAATCCCGTAATAAGGGGACACGACCTCTGCTGCGACAAGACGTGCCAATAGAAACCGCATCTTGGAATGTGAAGCGGCAGGCCGAAAAACGGTTCGAAATAATAACCGGGCAGGAACGTGATATCACGCTACAAAAAGTTGTCAGCGGATTGACTCTTGAAATATTACACTCTCTGCGGTTGTGTGTGGTACTTGTTTTGCAGAGCTGGACACGGTCGTTGTGTTCGAAGACTGTGTTGGAGTATTCAGAGAAGGAACCCGCCTTGGAATGCTGAAGACAATCTGCGCGTCGGACACCTCGTCATTGAAGCCTGGTTCAGGGGCTACTGAGGGAGTCCTGGATTAAGGGGTCCTCGGGCGTCCGGACTATGGTACATGGGCCGGACTGATGGGTTGTGAAGATACAAGACCGAAGACTCTCTCCCGTGTCCAGATGGGACTCTCCTTGGCGTGGAAGGCAAGCTTGGCACCCTGATATGAAGATTCCTTTCTCTATAACCGACTTTGTACAACCCTAGTCCCCTCCAGTGTCTATACAAACCGGAGGGCTTAGTTCGTAGAGGCAATCAGAATCAAAGTCATGCAGGCTAGACCTTTAGGGTTTTAGCCATTACGATCTCGAGGTAGATCAACTCTTGTAAAACTCATATTCATCAAGATCAATCAAGTAGGAAGTAGGGTATTACCTCCATAGAGAGGGCCCGGTCCTGGGTAAACATCGTGTCCCCCGATTCCAGTTACCATCAACCTTAGACGCATAGTTCGGGACCCCCTACCCGAGATCAGCCGGTTTTGACACCGACACTCGTCATCAGAGGAGAGCGCGATAACCTCGCTGCCCTCCGCGCCGCCGTCCTCGCCACCATCGACCTCGTCATTGGAGGAGAGCACGATAACCTCGCCGCCCTCTGTGCTGGCAAAGATCGCCCGCTCCGCCTCCACGAGCTCTGGGTGCTGCCGCGGAGCTCTTGCATGTAGGCCTCGTCGGTAGCCTCGGCCTCGAGACGCTCCCACGCCTCGCGGTCCTCCCACGCCATAGCCGAGCTCACCACCCCTGGCTCCGGCGGAACGAGGTGGACTAGACGTGTGCCAAAAGGGAAATTGAGCCTAGCCATCGTGCCGTGGTAGCAGACCTGCCAGCGGACGTACTCCATGGCCGCGAGCTCGGCCGTGTGGAAGCTACCGAGCCACCGGCGGGTGTGGGTTTCTCGATCTGTAATCTCGGCGACCCACGTCCCCCACCGCCGCTGCCGGAACCCGAGGTAGGACTTCGTCGGCTGCCGGGTCCAGGGGAGGACGGGGAAGTCCTCGAACCGGCATAGGGTCGTGGCGGCGGACGGATCAAGGGATCAGCGACGGCGGATCGGGCCCGCGGAGGACCACGGGGACACCTCGGCGGCCACCTCGCCAACGTCGGGCGTAAAGGCCGCGATAAACCTCTTTTTGGCCATTGGCTACTCGAGCTCCCCGGCACACAGGCAGAGGTTAAGGATGGAGGCGCCAGCAATGGCGGTGACCTACCAATGGTTTCGAGGGTTGCGTGTGTCTGTGTGAGCGGAGGTTGTGTTTGAGGAAAGACTGCGGCAACTGAAAATTTTACTAGGCGGGAGTAACAAGGCGGGGCTACTGAAAATTTGAATCAAGGGACTGAAGCAGAGAGGGATGCAGAGGCAGGAATTTTGGGGGAGCGAGCTACTATGCTTGACACGCCGGCTGTGGACTGTAGCCGATGCAGCTTCTCGCGTAAGCCATAGGCGTATTATACACCAACAGTGCTCCAAGATATTTTGTACTACATCTCACACGGTTGGTGAGAATAAACTGTGTGGGATCTACTTGATTTGAATTACAAAATGGGGTCACATCGGCAATGGACGGTGTTCAAATTTGTAGACCTTTTATCTGCAGTGAACATGCAACTGTATGTGTGTGATAAAAGAATTGGAATTATTCAGGGTTCGTTTGGACATTTCATACATTAAACTGGTTTTCTAGCCATTTCAGGTGCACAATTCAAAATTAAACTACATGCACATGCTCCAGTGCATACAAATTGGTTGAAAAATCAAATCTGTGTCCTTCAGTGCATGCTTAGGTCCCATGGAAGAAATGGGAACAAATTTCTCGGGGTTCATTTGGCCTTTTTTATACATTAACTGGGTTTTCTATGCATTTTATGTGCATAATTCAAATTTGAACTACAAGCACATGCACCAATGCACTAAAGTTGGTTTAAAAATCACATGTGTGTCCTTGGGTGAATTTCTAGGTCCCATGCAAGAGATGGGAATGAATTTCAAACACCAGGGCATTGTTTATTGCCGGCAAAACATTGAGATACCGATTTTTAAATTCTAGTAAATCCAAAACTCGTCGGAATTTCATGAAACTTGGCATGCTATCATGGAGCGGCATCAACATGCCTTGGTGAAAATTTTGTCCCATTTGGGGCAGGTTTGGGTATAAGCTTCTCACAAACCAGAGCTTCTCACAACAAGCATGATGGTTTCGATAGGGAACGTACCACCTTTGGGGACGAGACGATATCTGTTTGCCTCTTATTGCTTTCAAAAATCTTCTAGTGTCAACATAGAACAACAGGAGTGTTGTGTTCAATCTTGGAATTTTTCGGGTTTCGTTTGGCCTTTTTTATACATTAACTGGGTTTTCTAGGCATTTTATGTGCATAATTCAAATTTGAACTACAAGCGCATGCTCCAATGCACCAAAGTTGGTTGAAAAATCACATGTGTGTCCTTGGGTGAATTTCTATGTCCCATGCAAGAGATGGGAATGAATTTCAAACACCAGGGCACTGTTGATTGCTGGCAAAACGTTGAGATGCCTGGTTTTTAAATTCTAGTAAATCCAAAACTCGTCTGAAATTCATGAAACTGGGCATGCTATCATGGAGCGGCATCAACATGCCGTGGTGAAATTTTTGTCCCATTTGGGGCAGGTTTGGGTATAAGCTTCTCACAAATAAGAGCTTCTCACAATAAGCATGATGGTTTCGATAGGGAACATACCACCTTTGGGGACGAGACGATATCTGTTGCCTCTTATTGCTTTCAAATATTTTCTAGTGTCAACATAGAACAACAGGAGTGTTGTATTCTATCTTGGAATTTTCCGGGGTTCGTTTGGCCTTTTTTATACATTAACTGGGTTTTCTAGGCATTTTATGTGCACAATTCAAATTTGAACTACAAGCACATGCTCCAAAATGCACCAAAGTTGGTTGAAAAATCACATGTGTGTCCTTGGGTGAATTTCTAGGTCCCATGCAAGAGATGGGAATGAAATTCGAACACCATGGCACTGTTGATTGCCGGCAACACATTGAGATGCGTGGTTTTTAAATTCTAGTAAATCCAAAACTCGTCTGAAATTCATGAAACTTGGCATGCTATCATGGAGCGGCATCAACATGCCATGGTGAAAATTTTATCCCATTTGGGGCAGGTTCGGGTATAAGCTTCTCACAAACCAGAGCTTCTCACAACAAGCATGATGGTTTCGATAGGGAACGTACCACCTTTGGTGACGGGAAGATATCCGTTGCCTGTTATTGCTTTCAAAAAATTCTAGTGTCAACATAGAACAACAGGAGTGCTATGTTCAATCTTGGAATTTTTCGGGGTTCGTTTGGCCTTTTTATATATTAACTGGGTTTTCTAGGCATTTTATGTGCATAATTCAAATTTGAACTACAAGCACATGCTCCAATGCACTAGAGTATGTTGAAAAATCACATGTGTGTCCTTGGGTGAATTTCTTGGTCCCATGCAAGAGATGGGAATGAAATTCAAACACCAGGGCACTGTTGATTGCCGGCAAAACATTGAGATGCCTGGTTTTTAAATTCTAGTAAATCCAAAACTCGTATGAAATTCATGAAACTTGGCATGCTATCATGGAGCGGCATCAACATGCCATGGTAAAAAATTTGTCCCGTTTGGGGCAGGTTCGGGTATAAGCTTCTCACAAACCAGAGCTTCTCACAACAAGCATGATGGTTTCGATAGGGAACGTCCCACCTTTGGGGACAAAACGATATCCATTGCCTCTTATTGCTTTCAAATATTTTCTAGTGTCTACATAGAACAACAGGAGTGTTGTGTCAATTTTTGTGATTTTTCGGGGTTCATTTGGACATTTTTAAGCATTAACTGGGTTTTCTAGGCATTTTATGTGCATAATTCAAATTTGAACTACAAGCACATGCTCCAATGCACTAAGGTTGGTTGAAAAATCTAATATGTGTCCTTGGGTGAATTTCTAGGTCCCATGCAAAAGATGGGAGTTAAATTCAAACACCAGGGCACCATTGATTGCCGACAAAACATTGAGATGCCTGGTTTTTAAATTCTAGTAAATCCAAAACTCGTCTGAAATTCATGAAACTTGGCATCCTATCATGGAGCAGCATCAACATGCTGTGTTAAAAAATTTGTCCCATTTGGGGCAAGTTCGGGTATATGCTTCTCACAAACCAGAGCTTCTCACAACAAGCATGATGGTTTCGGTAGGGAACGTCCCACCTTTGGTAACGAAACAATATCCATTGCCTCTTATTGCTTCCAAAAAATTTCTCCTATCAACATAGAACAACAGGAGTGTTGTGTCAATTTTTGGGATTTTTCGGGGTTCGTTTGGACATTTTTATGCATTAACTGAGTTTTCAATGCATTTATGTGCATAATTGAAATTTGAACTACATGCACATGCTCCAGTGCATATAAATAGGTTGAAAAATCAAATCTATGTCCTTGGGTGCATGCTTAGGTCCCATGCAAGAAATGGGAATGGATTTCAAACACCAGGGCACCATTGATTGCCGGCAAAACATTGAGATGCCTCATTTTTAAATTCTAGTAAATCCAAAACTCGTCTGAAATTCATGAAACTTGGCATGCTTGCATGGAGCGGCATCAACATGTTGTTGTAAAATTTTTGTCTAGTTTGGGGAAGGTTTGGGTATATGCTTCTCACAAACCAGAGATTCTCACAACAAGCATCATGGTTTCGGTAGGGAACGTCCCACCTTTGGGGACGAAACGATATCCACTGCCTCTTATTGCTTCCAAAAAAATTCTCGTGTCAACATAGAACAACAGGAGTGTTGTGTCAATTTTTGTGATTTTTCAGGGTTCTTTTGGACATTTTTATGCATTAACTGAGTTTTCAATGCATTTATGTGCATAATTCAAATTTGAACTACATGCACATGCTCCAGTGCATATAAATTGGTTGGAAAATCAAATATGTGTCCTTGGGTGCATGCTTAGGTCCCATGCAATAAGTGGGAATGAATTTCAAACACGAGGGCACCGTTGATTGCCGACAAAACATTGAGATGCCTGGTTTTTAAATTCTAGTAAATCCAAAACTCGTCTGAAATTCATGAAACTTGGCATGCTATCATGGAATGGCGCCCGACATGATGTGGTATTTTTTGTGTCCATTTGAGAGAAGGCGCACTCAAATAATGATAGCCAACAAAGGCATTTTGAAAAAATAGCTGCCACTTAATATCTCAAACGTTTGTATAATTCAAAACGTGTGCGTTCTGTTAACCATTCACGTGACGCCACGTGTCTTGGTTTTAATGGATGTAGGAGGTGTTGTGCAGACAGGTGCTTGATCTTGACTAAACGGGAGGAGTGCGAGCGTAGTCCGGTGCGCAGGCTGACCGAGAGGCGTGCAAGTTGTCCTCCAATGTGCAGGCTCACCGGGAAGCGTGTGAGCTTTACGCTGTGCAGGCTCAGTGTGAAGTGAGCCCTTTGACTTCCATGGCCGCCCGCCTTCCTCTCCATTAATGGTGCCCGAGCCGCTTTTTAATACGGGCAGCCTTACTGCTCGCCTCCCATTCCCCTCCCCCCCCACAGACCTCCACCGCCATGGTGCAGAATGATCATCTGCCACTAGTCTTCAAGTTTTGTGAAGTCGACTCCGAGCTGGAGGAGATAGAAAATAAGGAGGAATGGGGCCTCATGGACATGGCCCAGAACGAGCTGGCCGCGGCGGTTGCTGCTCCCGTCCCAGGTCCCATCCACGCGCCCGCGCCAGCGACCATCCCCGTAGCATTGATGGGCTGGTCGCCGAGCACTATCGCAGAGATGGAAGCCGCGGGCGTCAGCGAGGTCTCCGCGGACCCACGCGAGCTCGTGTACATGCCAGCGCCAACGCACGTGCGCGTGCCCGTGCGCGCCCCTCCACCCACCATGTCGCCGGCCCCCGTGCGTTTGGCTGCATCTGCCGTGCCCGTGCGTGCCCCTCTAACCACTGCGGCGTCGGTCCCCGTGCGTTTGGATGCACCCGCCGCGCCCGTGCCCGTGCCCGCCCCCCCCCCCCCTAGCAGCATGGGATTCTGCCGTCGACCGCTACCTCTCAGCAGCGTCAGTTGCCGTCCTCCCGCGCCCCGACCGTCGATCGC
Source organism: Aegilops tauschii subsp. strangulata (assembly GCF_002575655.3). Taxonomy (NCBI): domain Eukaryota; kingdom Viridiplantae; phylum Streptophyta; class Magnoliopsida; order Poales; family Poaceae; genus Aegilops; species Aegilops tauschii. Next base: position 398,303,272 of record NC_053037.3, read on the forward strand.
GCGATGACATGATGTTTGATTTACAAGTGAAGAACATTTTGTGCTGCCTTGAAGACTTCAACAACGGCGACCCGAAGGACGACAACGTCGGCGCGGCACGCCGCCGCCGGAAATAGTTTTTTTGGGGTTTAATACTGTATCTCGAATTCTCGATCATATGAATATAAATTCGCAGTGTGACTGAATGAAAGATATGGTTTGAACGAACTTGCGTTTTTCTCTCTTAATGTACAGACTTATCAAATGATTTTCTTTTGAAAAAAAGTCAACGGTTTTTAAATATAAAACACTCATCGCAAACGTTTTAGTTAGAACACCCATATGCAAACCGACAGCTTCCCCAGGAAGCCAAGGGAAAATGTGCCGACCAGGATTTCTGCATCCCTTCAACGCAAACGGTTGTTTTGCATGACCCGTGTGCAACCACGTACAAACAATTGGGTAAGATTTGCATATCAGTCATTTTGGGTATGTTGCCATTTCTCAAACTAGAAAGATTCACATTCGTTTATCTAGTAACATTGCCATTTGTCAACCTTGTAACACTGCGATTTGTCAAAATATGCTGCTACAAATCATTAGCACTATCTAATTTTTGCAACTAAAATCACTAGCACTGTTCATATGCACACCACTAGTAGGCGTGAGTTCATGGACGCATATGCAAATGTACCATTGATTACATACAACAAGTCATCAACCCACAACGACAACGAGGATACATGTTGGATTATAGATCATTTCCAACAAAACATTCTAGTAACGTTTTTCTCACACAACAAATAACAAAGCGATGAAATGAACTTCAGCCCAACCACTCGTCGGCGTTGGAAATGCTTGCTTTGAACCAGAAGTGATTCTCTGGGAAGGGCCAGCTACTGTCAATCTCGAGACCAACGCAGGACTGATCATCCAGGCTGAAGCGGCCTATTTCAATACCCGTATTGGGACGGTAGGGAAGCATAGTAATGTCTGAGGTATAGATACAGTTGCTTCTCATAAATGGTAGTAACGTTGTGTCAACAGCAGCCGGATCGCCTTCCACCATCATTGGATAGTTTTGTCCAAGGAAGAGCGAGTTTCCTCCAAGACTTTCAATACTGAACCAGGGAGAAGGTGTTGGTGCTAGTACACCAGTATCCATCCCGAATACCCTGCAATGGATGTTGGAATAGGTCCGGAGAGTGCGACCATACGAGACAACACCTACTTCCTTAGTAACATCAGCAGTGCCCCATATACAGACAAGAAGAGGTGATCCATCAGAATAAGTTACCAGGCGCCACTGAGTATATGGTTCCTACTTGTCCTCATGCTCGTGAATAAAATTTTCAAGTATAGGTGGTAGAATGTTCACAGGACCTTGGAAACACAAGAAGGTTAATTAGTAAAGGGAAACTAGCTAACCCGCATGCATGTGGATGAAACAATATAATTACGGTGGAAGACAAACATACCGAAATCATGAGGATTCCATGCAAAAACTGTGCCACGAGTGGTGGCAGCAAACACAAGACCCTCGTATTGAATTGCATCACAGTACTCATCCGTGTATAGAAACTGTTTTTTGAGCAATATCCATCGAGTCGAACCATGAAGGACGACAACAAGCTTGTCGAAGATAGCGACAACATAAGCATTACTATAACCCCTAGAGCGGTTGGGAACTCGACAAATTGCTATCTTCCGTAGACGATAGTCAGCATGATCGTATTTGAACTCACATAGAATACCGGTGTACTCAACCTCTGGGCAGTCGTCTGATATTTTTCGAAGTGGAACCCGGTGACGAGTGTACACATTCACAAGTTCCCACTCGCAGTTGTACCCAATATAAACAACCCAATCTCCATTTGCGCCTGCCCAAGACTTGCCCTCAAGTGATGGCATCTTAACATCATACGTATCATTATCAAGCAGCATCAACTTACACAAGGCGAGGCTTCCCTCGTCCCCGCGCTAGTTAGCAGGGTCACGGCGAAGAAGATAGGGGAGATCAAACCGCTCCTGAACCCTTGGGTTCCTTGTAATGATGTTATTAGTTGAGTCGAGAATGGTCTTGAACGAACCTGCCATGCTAGCCGAGGTGATGACGTCACATCGATCAATGAGTTACTCCACCGCGTCATCATTCAGATCGGGGCAAGAACAACGGGGTCGTTTCCGGCTTGTTCCCCCATGGAGAAGACGATCAAACAATGGCAGAAGGAAGGGTGAAGGTAAATGGAGAAGGGGGGAAGAGCTAGCATGCGACAGCAGTTCCAAATCGAAAGGGAAAGGCGAAGAGTCGGTGGACGGTTGCCACGGTACACGAAGAGGCGCCTGGGGAGCGAACGGTTGCCACAGAGTCACACACTAACGACAAGGGCCGAGTGAACCACACGCGTATATCGCACACACCTTGATCTGGCTAACCGTTTCTTTTGTGTTGCCTAATCACAAACAGTTCATCCGAGTGAACCTTATGCTGTATATCGCACACACCTTCATCTGGCCGCCCATTTCTTTTGTGTTGCCTAATCACAAATAGTTCATCCGAGTGAACCGTATGTTGTGTATCGCACACGCCTTCATTTGGATGCCCGTTTCTTTTGTTCCTCCTCATCGCAAATGGTTAATTGAACTGAACCGTATACCCTACACCGCACACGCAACTAAAACCTGACCCGTGTTTGATGCATCCGTCATCGCAAACATTTTATACATTTCTGACGGTTTTCATACAGCACCATTTGCGATTATGGCATCGCACACAGTTTCTCGAAGGGTCTCTAATTGTAGTGTCGCGTTAGCAGCATCCTGCAATAGTGACACCGGAATGGTTCAGGTCGTTTCAGATAAGCTTCAAAGTACCGGGGGTTACCAGAACCCCCCCCCCCCCGGGAAGTTATTGGGCCTCATGGGCCTAGTAGTTGAAGAGAGAAGGCAGGCCAAGGTGTGGCGCGCGCCCCCCTAGCCCAAACCGAATTGGACTAGGGCTAGGGGGGCCGGCCCCCTCTTTCCTTCTCTTCTTCCTCTCCTTCCTTCTTCTTCTACTTGGACTAGGAAAGGGGGAAACCTACTCCTACTAGGAATAGGAATCCCCCTTGGGTGCACCCCTTGTGGCCGGCCCTCCCCCTCCTCCCCTCCTTTATATACGGGGGAGGGGGGCACCCCATAGACACACAAGTTGATCTTTAGCCGTGTGTGGTGCCCCCCTCCACAGTTTTACACCTCGGTCATATCGTCGTAGTGCTTAGGCGAAGCCCTGCGCCAGTAACTTCATCATCACCATCACCACGCCGTCGTGCTGACAGAACTCTCCCTCGGCCTCAGCTGGATCTAGAGTTCGAGGGACGTCACCGAGCTGAACGTGTGCAAATCGCGGAGGTGCCATGCGTTCGGTACTTGATCAGTTGGATCGCGAAGACATTCAACTACATCAACCGCGTTACTTAACGCTTCCGCTTTCGTTCTACGAGGGTACGTGGACACACTCTCCCCGCTCATTGCTATGCTTCTCCTAGATATATCTTGCATGATCGTAGGATTTTTTTTTGAAATACTACATTCGCCAACAGTGGTATCCGAGCCAGGTCTATGCGTAGATGTTATATGCATGAGTAGAACACAAAGAGTTGTGGGCGATAATAGTCATACTGCTTACCAGCATGTCATACATTGATTCGGCGGTATTCTTGGATGAAGGAGCCCAGACCGACATTACATGACTGTGTTCATGAGACTGGTTCTACCGTCGTGCTTCGCACACAGGTGGCTAGTGGGTGTCTGTTTCTCCAACTTGAGTTGAATCGAGTGTGACTACGACCGGTCCTTGTTGAAGGCTAAAACAGCACACTTGACGAAAAATCGTTGTGGTTTTGATGCGTAGGTAACAACGGTTCTTGCTAAGCCCATAGCAGCCACGTAAAACTTGCAACAACAAAGTAGAGGACGTCTAACTTGTTTTTGCAGGGCTTGCTGTGATGTGATATGGTCAAGACGTGATGATATATAATTTGTTGTATGAGATGATCATGTTTTGTAACAGTTATCGGCAACTGGCAGGAGCCATATGGTTGTCGCTTTATTGTATGAAATGCAATCGCCATGTAATTGCTTTACTTTATCACTAAGCGGTAGCGATAGTCATAGAACCAATAGTTGGCGAGACGACAACGATGCTTCGATGGAGATCAAGGTTGCCAGGACCCCGATTCTAAGTCACACCGATCTAGCCGGTAACACGTCATATCACTTTGCAGCCTCACGCACGGTATTCCCACGGGTGTCGCCTTACCTGACCCAGGACCGTTTGCGCCTTTTGGCTCACGTATATGATAGTGTCGCTAGCATCCATATGACAGAGAACCCGGGCCGACATGACTAGTCGTGAACCCAAGGTGGCACTAACTTACGGGGACAGGCATACATGAAACAACATCGAGCATGTCGGTCATCAGCATGTGAATCCAGGCTGTAGCAACTGGGCTAACAGGACTCCGAAATCCGGGCTATAGCAGGCTACGGCGCGGAGCTCGTGGAATCGATGGAGGGGCGAGGGGACGGCGGGAGCGCGTCGGCGGTGAGCTGAGGCGACGACAGCGCTTCGGCTGTCGCCGGAGAGGCGACGGAGGCGGGGAGGAGGACAAGAGAGAGTGAGAGGGGCCTGGGGTGCGTCGTGGCGACGTCCAGAGAGGCCAGAGCGTCGAGGGGGAGGGCAAGCAGGCAGGTGGCATGGCGCCCATGCGCGCGGGCGGCGAGCACGTGCCCCTCGTCCTTCTGTCGTCGCCAGGAGGACGATGACTGGCGGTTGGGCCAGTGGGCCGCACAGTGCTGGGCCGGCTGGAGACACCAGGTAAGTTTCTCCCTTTTTCCTATTTTGTTTCTGTTTTCTATTTCTGACATTTGTTTTAACTTGGTTTTTGAACCAAACTAATTTTGTTGCTTCTGATAGGTTTTGCAGGGACTAAAAGGATTATTCCAAAGCCCCTCAACAAAAATCAGAATTATTGGAGCATATTTAAAATATATCAAATATGAATCCAATGCAAATAGATATTGAATTAATTCCAAATGCCCAAAATAAATATTTATGTGCTCCTAAAAATATTGGTTTGAATTTTACTTCTGACCAATATTTTTAGAGAGAAACATGAGCATTTTCTTGGACCTAATTGGAGCAATTTTTATCTTGGTCATTTTCAAAAAGATTTCTGAGGCTTTCACATGTCCCCATTTCAGATTCATTTGAATTTTAAACATGATGCAAACATGAAGGCTAGCCTAGGTCATACTAGAACTAGGGATGTGACAACTCGCCCCTACTCAAAAGAATCTCGTCCCGAGATTCAGGGGTCGGCGGAAAGAAAGTGGGGTACTCAAGCCGAAGACGATCTTCTCGCTCCCAGGTAGCTTCTCTCTCGGAATGATGAGACCACTGAACCTTGAGAAACTTGATGTTCTAATGTCGAGTGACACGCTCTGCTTGATCAAGAATGCGAACAGGGTACTCTCGATATGTGAGGTTATCTTGGAGATCAAGAGTTTCGTGGTCCACTCCGCGGATGGGATCCGAGAAGCAACGCCTGAGTTGAGAGACGTGGAAGACATCATGTACTCGAGAAAGGTGTGGGGGTAGTTCCAACTGGTAGGCAACCTCTCCTCGTTTAGCGAGAATGCGAAAAGGACCAATGTAACAAGGAGCCAACTTGCCCTTGATATCGAAACGATGGGTACGCTTCAAAGGGGTAACCCGAAGGTAAGCTTTGTCGCCAACTTCATAAGCCACTTCCTTATGACGACGGTCATACTGGCTCTTTTGACGAGACTGGGCTGTTTTCAAATTCTCACGAATGATGCGAACTTGCTCTTCTGCCTCCTGGATCATATCCGGTCCAAAGAATTGTCTTTCACCGGTTTCTGACCAGTTCAAAAGGAGCTTTCTTGAGGCTGGATTGGTAGCTATTGTTATAAGCAAACTCAGCGAAAGGAAGACACTTCACCCAATCCATATCGAATGAGATAACGCAAGCTCTAAGCATGTCTTTGAGAATTTGGTTGACCCTTTCCACCTGACCACTTGATTGAGGGTGGAAAGCGGTGCTGAAGGAAAGATGGGTGCCCATGGCAGTTTGGAAACTCTCCCAGAAATGAGAAGTGAAAAGACTACCACGGTCTGAATTGATCTCTAGTGGAACACCATGAAGTGAAACTGTTCGAGAAATATATAAGTCAGCGAGCTGACTAGCGGTGATATTCTCTCGAACAGGTAGGAAGTGTGCCACTTTGGAAAGACGATCAATGACTACGAAAATAGCATTATTCCCTCTCTTGGTCCTGGGAAAGCCAGTGATGAAGTACATACCAACTTTATCCCATTTCCACTTAGGAACTAAAGGCTGAAGGGTGCCAGCAGGCCTCTGATGTTCTGCCTTAACGCGACGACAAACGTCACAGTTAGCAATGAACTCAGCGATTTGTCTCTTCATCCTAGTCCACCAGAACCTCTGTCGTAGGTCCTGATACATCTTAGTACTACCGGGATGAATCGTGAGAGGAGATTCATGAACCTCCTTAAGGATCAGTTGTCGTAGATGTTGATTCTTGGGAACCACCAAGCGATTCTCAAAGAAAACAACACCTCGATCATCTATAGAGAAACTTCCACCAACTCCCTTTTTAATGTTCTCTTGATGTGGATAACACCTATCAAACTTCTGGTCAGAAATGATCTGATCCTCAAGGGTAGGTTTCGCCACCAAGGTAGAAAGGAATCCGTGAGGAGCAATGTGAAGATTAAGCTTACAGAATTCCTCATGGAGAAGTGGTTGGCCCTACTGCAACATAAGATTGTTGCAATAGGACTTACGACTTAGCGCATCATCCATGACATTTCCCTTGCCTGGGGTGTAGGTAATCCCTAAGTCGTAATCTGAGATCAACTCCAACCAACGTCTTTGCCTAAGGTTCAAATCTAGTTGGGTGAAGATATACTTGAGACTCTGGTGATCGGTGTAAATCTCGCAACGTTTACCAAGAAGGTAATGTCGCCATGTCTTAAGTGCATAGACTATGGCTGCAAGCTCTAGATCATGTGTAGGATAATTATCCTCATGTGGATGCAACTGTCTAGACGCATAGGCAATCACATGACGATCCTGCATAAGAATGCAACCTAGTCCCTGTCGTGAGGCGTCGCAGTAGATAACAAAGTCTTTAGTGAAATCCGGTGGCACAAGTATGGGAGCAGAAGTCAGGCGTCTTTTTAGTTCCTGAAAACTGTACTCACACTGTGGGGACCACTCAAACTTTTTATCTTTCTTGAGAAGTTCCGTGAGAGGTTTGGCCACTTTGGAGAAGTTTTCAACGAAGCGAGGACAATAACTGGCTAGACCAAGGAAACTCCTAACTTTTTTAAATGTTTCAGGTGGAGTCCAATCAAGAACGGCCTGAACTCTTTCGGGATTGACAGCAATGCCCTTACCAGATATCACGTGGCCCAGGTAGGTCACTTCTGGCAACCAAAATTCGCACTTGGAGAACTTGGCATAAAGGCGGTGCTCTCTGAGTTTCTCTAACACAAGTCTAAGATGTTCGGCATGCTCTTCCTCGTTCTTCAAGTAAATAAGGATATCATCGAGGTAAACCACGACGAACTTACCTAAGTACTCCATGAAGATCGAGTTCATCAAGCGGGAGAATGTGGCTGGAGCATTGGTTAGCCCGAAGGACATAACGGTGTACTCGTACTGGCCATAACGAGTGACAAAAGCCGTTTTAGGAATGTCCCCGTTTCTAATCTTGATTTGATGGTAGCCTAACCACAAATCCATAAAAAGACTGAGGATCCAGCGAGCTGACCATACAGGTCGTTGATCCTGGGGAGCGGATACTTGTTCTTTATCGTGACCAAATTAACGGGATGATAATCTACAACCATCCGGTCCGTACCATCCTTCTTCTTGACGAAGAGAATGGGGCAAGCCCAAGGAGAAGAACTAGGACGAATGAAACCCTTTTGCAAGGACTCATCAAGTTGTTTCTTAAGCTCGGCTAGCTCAAAGGGTGCCATCTTGTAAGGTCTCCTAGAAATTGGGGCGGTTCCTGGGATAAGATCTATGATAAACTCTACATCCCTGTCAGGTGGAATACCTGGCAGTTCCTCAGGAAAGACATTCGGAAAGTCACGGACTACCGGGATATCTTCAAGGTCTGGAAGAGGGCTGGCATTAATTAAGAGAATAGAGTTGACGCTTTGCAACTCTGGTGGAGACAGTGACTATCTTGCCAGATGGGTGTGTAAGCTGAACAGACCTGGTAAAACAATCAACCTTGGCATGATGAGCTTTCATCCAGTCCATACCCAAGATGATGTTAATATCTGAAGACTTAAGAGATATCAAGGAAGCTAGGAATGCAAGTCTGTCAACATGTATTGCATTGCCATAACTTATCCTAGAAGTTTGCCATTTGGATCCAGGAGTTTGAATGAGTAGTGGGGAGGGCATATCACAAAATGACATGTCGTGCAAGCAGGCATAACTTTCAGAAATGAAGGAATGAGACGCCCCAGTATCGAACAGAACCGATGTTGGATGACAGTTTACAAGGAGTGTACCAAGAACGACATCTGGATCATCATGAGCGTCTTTAGCTGAGACATGATGCACACGTCCATGTTCAGTGGGAGCTGACTTGGCGCTGATCATCTTGCGTGATGGCTTACTACCATGGCCAACAAACTTCTCGGGCTGGGGTGGAGCAACACTGGTCTGAGTGCAAATACGGGCAATGTGGCCTGGCTCTCCGCACTTGTAACAAATCTTGGAGGTAGGACGTGGACCCGCATTGGCAGGCGGTCCACCAATAGGCCTGGGTCGAGCATATAACTGAACCGGTGAGGCGCCACATAAGATGGCGTCCGTGTGTAGCCGGGTGGAAGAGCAGAGTTCGGAACCCAAATCCGGCGCTTCTGAGAACTAGAACTGGAGGAAGAACCCAAATCACGGGTGTGCTTACGAGACTCCTCGTAAGTGAGCCGAGCTGTCTCCGCATTGATGGCCTTGTTCACAAGAGCCTGGAATGTATTGCAATGGTGCAAGTGGAGATCACGACGCAACTTGGGGTTGAGACCCTTCTGGAACCTAGCCTGCTTCTTGGCGTCCGTGGACACTTCTTCTGTAGCATAGCGGGCGAGGTTCTCAAACTCTCTACTGTAAGCATCAACAGCCATCTTACCCTGGGTGAAACTACAGAACTCTTCTCTCTTACGATCGATGAGGGCTTCAGGAATGTGATGCTCGCGAAAAGCCTCAGTGAAATCTCTCCAGGTAGGAATCTGACCAGCTGGAAGCATAGCCTCATGGTTTTGCCACCAAAGACTAGCAGGACCTTCTAGGTGATATGCAACATAGGTGACCTTGTCACCTTCAGCTACGTTCGTAGAACGCAGCTTGTGAGTGATACTACGAAGCCAGTCATCTGCATCGAGTGGCTCAATGGAATGATGGAAGGTGGGTGGGTTCAGACCAATGAAGTCGGTGATGGAAACCAACTCATTACGCTGATGGGCGGTGTTCTGCTCAATCCGTGCCAACAAGCGGTTAGACTCACGCTTGTTCCTCTCCATCTCTAACATGAACTCTGCCAACGAAGGCTGGTTGGGAGGATCCTCATCCCTACCATCTCCGTGGTTCCGACTACGAGCAACAGAATTTCGGTTAGCTGACGACATCCTGAGAAACGTAACCAAGGGCGGAGTCAACGTCAACTATAGGATGCAGTATGTAGCACAAGGAAATTAGTATCTCTCAAACTCCTAGGACAATTCCGGCAGCATAATGGCAGTAAAATGCTCAAAATTAGACATCCTGCAAACGATGGGGTAGTACCACAACTCAACATCATCACTCAAGGTTCTGAGATAGTACTAATCAACTACACCGGAAGTACTCGAAAACTGGAGTATGACTCTGATCAACAAATCCTATGAGACTACAGAATAGTAACACGTGATCCTGATAGACAGAAGAAAAAGCCTAGTTCCTTAACCACGTAGGAAAAATAGGATGACTCAGATCAGAAGGGCATGAGGTATAAGGAGTAAAAGAGCCTTACGTTCCCTTCCACGATCAATAGAATTTCTAGACTCAACTTTGACCAGTTTGGCTTGGTAATCCTACAGGCAGTCAGGCGCTGATACCAAAGCTGTCAGGACCCCGATTCTAAGTCACACCGATCTAGCCGGTAACACGTCATATCACTTTGTGGCATCACGCATGGTATTCCCACGGGTGTCGCCTTACCTGGCCCGGGACCATTTGCACCTTTTGGCTCACGTATATGATAGTGTCGCTAGCATCCATATGACAGAGAACCCGGGCCGACATGACTAGTCGTGAACCCAAGGTGGCACTAACTTACGGGGACAGGCATACATGAAACAACATCGAGCATGTTGCTCATCAGCGTGTGAATCCGGGCTGTAGCAACTGGGCTAACAGGACTCCGGAATCCGGGCTATAGCAGGCTATGGTGCGGAGCTCGTGGAATCGACGGACGGGCGAGGGGACGGCGGGGAGCGCGTCGGCGGTGAGCTGCGGCGACGGCAGCTCTTCGACTGTCATGGGAGAAGGCGATGGAGGCAGGGAGGAGGACGAGAGAGAGTGAGAGGGGCCCGGGGTGCGTCGTGGCGACGTCCAGAGAGGCCAGAGCGTCGAGGGGGAGGGCAAGCAGGCATGTGGCGTGGCGCCCATGCGCGCTGGCGGCAAGCGCGTGCCCCTCGTCCTTCTGTCGTCGCCAGGAGGTCGATGACTGGCGGTTGGGCCAGTGGGCCGCACAGTGCTGGGTCGGCTGGAGACGCCAGGTAAGTTTCTCCCTTTTTCCTATTTCGTTTATGTTTTCTATTTCTGACATTTGTTTTAACTTGGTTTTTGAACAAAACTAATTTTGTTGCTTCTGATAGGTTTTGCAGGGACTAAAAGGATTATTCCAAAGCCCCTCAACAAAAATCAGAATTATTGGAGCATATTTAAAATATATCAAATATGAATCCAATGCAAATAGATATTGGATTAATTCCAAATGCCCAAAATAAATATTTATGTGCTCCTAAAAATATTGGTTTGAATTTTACTTCTGACCAATATTTTCAGAGAGAAACATGAGCATTTTCTTGGACCTAATTGGAGCAATTTTTATCTTGGTCATTTTCAAAAAGATTTCTGAGGCTTTCACATGTCCCCATTTCAGATTCATTTGAATTTTAAACATGATGCAAACATGAAGGCTAGCCTAGGTCATACCAGAACTAGGGATGTGACTAAGGTGTCAAGTCGGTGACGATGGTGATCATGACAGTGCTTTGGAGATGGAGATCAAAGGCACAAGATGATGATGGCCATATCATATCACTTATATTGATTGCATGTGATGTTTATCCTTTATGCATCTTATTTTGCTTAGTACAGCGGTAGCATTATAAGATGATCTCTCACTAAATTTCAAGGTACAAGTGTTGTCCCTGAGTATGCACCATTGCGACAGTTCGTCGTGCCGAGACACCATGTGATGATCGGGTGTGATAAGCTCTACGTTCACATACAACGGGTGCAAGCCGGTTTTGCACACGCAGAATACTCGGGTTAAACTTGATGAGCCTAGCATATGCAGATATAGCCTCGGAACACTGAGACCGAAAGGTTGAGCGTGAATCATATAGTAAATATGATCAACATAGTGATGTTCACCATTGAAAACTACTCCATCTCACGTGATGATCGGACATGGTTTAGTTGATATGGATCACGTGATCACTTAGATGATTAGAGGGATGTCTATCTAAGTGGGAGTTCTTAAGTAGTATGATTAATTGAAATTTAATTTATCATGAACTTAGTACCTGATAGTATTTTGCATGTCTATGTTGTTGTAGATAAATGGCCCGTGCTACTATTCTGTTGAATTTTAATGCGTTCCTAGAGAAAGCTAAGTTGAAAGATGATGGTAGCAACTACACGGACTGGGTCTATAACTTGAGGATTATCCTCATTGCTGCACAGAAGAATTACGTCCTGGAAGCACCGCTAGGTGCAAGACCCGCTGCAGGAGCAACGCCGAACGTTGTGAACGCATGGCAGAGCAAAGCTGATGACTACTCGATAGTTCAGTGTGCCATGCTTTATGGCTTAGTACCGGGACTTCAACGACGTTTTGAACGTCATGGAGCATATGAGATGTTCCACGAGTTGAAGTTAATATTTCAAGAAAATGCCCGGATTGAGAGATATGAAGTCTCCAATAAGTTCTACAGCTGCAAATGGAGGAGAATAGTATCAGGTTTAGCAATCCTAGCAGCTTCATCACAGAAATAAATAACATGCTCTTCAATATTATCGACCAAGAGATCTTTAACCATAGCAATACTAGGTTCAACTTCAATTTTCTCAGAGGGTGTAGGTGTTCTAGTATAACTCTTACGAACCGCAGTTGAAGCTTTAGATGATCCTTTATTCTAACACGAAAAGGTGGTTTCTCAATATAAGCATTAGGAACAATAGGATCAACATTATAAGTAATTGTTTCTTCTTCAACTTTAGTAGGTTCTACTAATTTCACTTCAATGGGAGGATGATATTTAAACCACTTCTCTTTAGGGAGATCAACATGAGTAGCAAAAGATTCACAGAAAGAAGCTACTATCTCATAGTCAAGTCCATATTTAGTGCTAAAATTACGAAAAGCATCGGTATCCATAAAAGATTTAACACAATCAAACTTAAGGTTTATACCTGACTCCTTACATTCGTCGAGTTCCCAATCTTCAGAGTTGCGTTTAATTCTTTCCAATAAATCCTATTTGAATTTAGTATCCTTCTTCATAAAAAGAACCACTACAAGAAGTATCGAGCATGGATCGATCATTATGAGAAAGCCGAACATAAAAATTTTGAATAATAATTTCTCTTGAGAGCTCATGATTGGGGCATGAATATAACATTGACTTAAGCCTCCCCCAAGCTTGAGCGATACTTTCTCCTTCATGAGGCCAAAAATTATATATATAACTCCAATCACAATGAACCAGATGCATAGGATAAAACTTCTGATGAAATTCCAATTTCAATCGGTTGTAGTTCCATGATCCAATATCATACAATAGCCTATACCATGTCAATGCCTTTCCCTTCAAAGATAAAGGGAAGACCTTCTTCTTGACAACATCCTCGGGCATACCTGCAAGCTTAAATAATCCACGAACTTCATCCACATAGATTAGGTGCATATCAAGATGTAATGTTCCATCCCCTGCATAAGGATTAGCTAGCAGTTTCTCTATCATACCCGAAGGGATTTCATAATAAATATTTTCAGTAGGTGCAGTAGGTTGAGGAGCAACTCTTTGCTCTTCCGTTCGAGGTGAAGATACCCCAAACAATCCCCTCAAAGGATTATTTTCCATAGTAACAATGACAGTAAATTTCAGCACACTATATAAATGTTTCCTTACCAAATTCCACTTACCAAAGGCGATTCGCTCCCCGGAAACGGCGCCAGAAAAGAGTTTTGATGACCCACAACTATAGGGGATCTATCATAGTCCTTTCGATAAGTAAGAGTGTCGAACCCAACGAGGAGCAGAAGGAAATGACAAGCGATTTTCAGCAAGGTATTCTCTGCAAGCACTAAAATTATCGGTAACAGATAGTTGTGTGATAAGATAAATCGTAACGGGTAACAAGTAACAAAAGTAAACAAGGTGCAGCAAGGTGGCCCAATCCTTTTTGTAGCAAAGGACAAGCCTGGACGAACTCTTATATAAAGCAAAGCGCTCCCGAGGATACATGGGAATTGTTGTGAAGATAGTTTTCATCATGCTCATATGATTCACGTTCGTTAATTTGATAATTGGATATGTGGGTGGACCGGTGCTTGGGTGCTGACCTTCCTTGGACAAGCCTCCCACTTATGATTAACCCTTCTCGCAAGCATCCGCAACTACGAAAGAAGAACTAAGGTAAACCTAACCATAGCATGAAACATATGGATCCAAATCAGCCCCTTACGAAGCAACGCATAAACTAGGGTTTAAGCTTCTATCACTCTAGCAACCCATCATCTACTTGTTACTTCCCAATGCCTTCCCCTAGGCCCAAATAATGGTGAAGTGTCATGTAGTCGACGTTCACATAACACCACTAGAGGAAAGACAACATACATCTCATCAAAATATCGAACGAATACCAAATTCACATGATTACTTATAACAAGACTTCTCCCATGTCCTCAGGAACAAACGTAACTACTCACAAAGCATATTCATAACCAAGATCAGAGGAGTATTAATTATCATTAAGGATCTGAAAATATGATCTTCGACCGGATAAACCAACTAGCATCAACTACAAGGAGTAATCAACACTACTAGCAACCCACAGGTACCAATCTGAGGTTTTGAGACCAAGATCGAATACAAGAGGTGAACTAGGGTTTGAGAGGAGATGGTGCTGGTGAAGATGTTGATGGAGATTGACCCCCTCTCGATGAGAGGATCATTGGTGATGATGATGGCTTCGATTTCCCTCTCCTGGAGGGATGTTTCCCCGGCGGAACAGCTTCGCCGGAGCCCTAGATTGCTTCTTCCCAGGTTCCGCCTCGAGACGGCGGTGCTTCATCCCGAAAGCTTCCTTCTGATTTTTTCCAGGTCAAAACACACCATATAGCAGAAGATGGGCGTCGGAGGCCTACCAGGGGGCCCACAAGGACGGGAGGGCGGCCTAGGGGGTGGGGCACGCCCTCCACCCTTGTGGCTAGCTGGTGGGCCCCCTCTGGTGCTTTCTTCGCCCAATATTTTTTATATATTTCTAAGATATTCTCCGTGAAGTTTCAGGACTTCTGGAGTTGTGCAGAATAGGTCTCTAATATTTGCTCCTTTTCCAGTCCAGAATTCCAGCTGCCGGCATTCTTCCTCTTCATGTAAACCTTATAAAATAAGAGAGAAAAGGCATAAGTATTGTGATATAATGTGTAATAACAGCCCATAATGCAAGAAATATCAATATAAAATCATGATGCAAAATGAACGTATCAGTAAGCTCATGTGTTGGGTTTTCGGTTGATCAAGTCTTGAAGCAAGCAACTAGATTGGAGAATTCATTGTCCCTCTCAAGAGATTATGATGGAGTTTTTAGAAGAGCAAATGATGACCAATATGATATTCATAGTGAAACTTGATATGGTCATGAAAGAGTCTTTGTTGATCTCTTTCTTGAAGCAATGAAGGGAAATGAAGAGTTCATTGTGGCTTTCAAGAAACCAATATAGAGCTTGACGTAAAGATGTTGGTTGACCAAGATGAAGCTCGAAGTTTGTATCTAGATGGTCAACTCACAAGCGCAAGCAATGTACCACGTGGGATCAAGTGAACTAGTGGTATGGTAAGTAATTGTGAATTGTGTTTTGTGCACTAACCCATGGAATGTGCTTTCTATGTCTATGTGGGTTAGGTGTTTCTCATGGGCTTGCATCAAAATAAAGATTTCAAGTATCCTATGTGTGGATGTCATCAAGTAGTGATGGTCATCGGGTTCGCGGAGTCCAAGTGCAAGACGAGAAGCCGGAGGTCATATGCTTTGAAGCTTGCGGTCCACATCATGATGATGTGCATGTGAAGATGGGCTTAAGTTAAGGCTTCTCTCATTGCAATATGAGGAAGCATTTTGAGTGTGTCTTCACCAAGTGATCACGGACAAGAAAAGGATTCCAACTTGAGGCAAGCATCAAAGTCATCATCAAGCTCAAGTTGAATGTGCAAGGCAAAGGTATACCTTAGCTAGGTTTTCCTAGTTTTGCCGGTCTCATGGTGCTTGGAGGGAGACTAGATTATAGGTTTGATAACCGTACTATCAAGAGGGACTTTCGGGTGAGTAGCTTGATCACATCGCATAAAGAGAGCTCAAACCTTTGCATAATTTGCATAATTATTTCTTGTTGATCTTGGGTGGTTCTCTATGTGAGGACCTTGGGCTTTTCCATAGCTTGAAAACGAGCCCAAGATCATCGAATTTGGAGTTCGTATGCCAAAGTTATGCATGTTTTAGTGGGCTGCCGCAGGCTATCCTGGGTACCCCGTGGGCACGGGGTTTTGACCCCATGGGCACGGGGCCCCATGCCCACGGGCTTGTACCGTGCACATGGGACCTTGTGGGCACGGGTTCTCAACCCTCGAGAGCACGGGGTGCCCAGGAAGTGTACGTTGAAGCCCCAACGGCTAGTTTTGGAAGTTGGATATAAAAGAGACCTTCCTCCCCACCGGTTTGGGGGTTGTTCATACACTTTCTAAACATCATTTTGAGCATCATACCACCTCTCCCAAACCCCTATCTCCCCTCTAAGCGAAGGGGGATTTGTGGATGGATCTTGGAGTCATTTGTAGATTTCCTCCATTGCATCTCTGTCGTGGGATATCCGCGGCCACCTATGGGACCGGGTGTCCCCTTGCTGGTTTGGCGGGGCATGTCACGTTGCACAAAGAGCAGATCAGCGCACGGCAGCGCAGAGAGCACACAAGCAATTTACCCAGGTTTGTGCCGACGCGCGGCGTAAGACCCTACTCCTGCTTTGGTGGATTGATGGTGGAATGAGTGTGGTGGTGCGTAGTACACTTGCCCGGCAAGGTTTGCCTCAGGGCCGTAGTGGCTACGCGCGTATGGTGCCTTGGGTTCTTCAACTTTCCAACCTTCTAACCCCTCCTACGAGTGTCATGGGCCTCCTTTTATAGATTAAGGGGTCACCACAGTGGCAAAAGTGGTCATTATCCACTGGTATGATAGCAAATAGTGCAATCATACCTAACTCTGCGGGCTGACAGGGTGCATTAAATGCGCCGCTTAGTGTCACATCACTGGTTGCCCGGCAAGGCCTGTCGGGCTATCCTGCCAGCTCGGCGCCTGTTCCCTTGACATGTTGCAGGACGGGTGTCGTCTGTGGGTTTCTCCTGTAGGAAATGGCTGCCATGTGGTGAATGGCTTCCACTTAACCATCTTGCGGCTTGACACCGCACTGATTGATGACGTGGGCCATGCCTGAGTGGTTGGCGGGGTGGTTCAACCCCCGCGAGCCTGCCGGGGAGTCTTGGTTGGTTGCTTCTGGTGGTGGCCTCGCCCCTTGGCGGGCTCGCCTGCCCGGCAAGGGAGGCCCTTCTCTCGCCGATATCTTGCTTCTCTGTCTTGATCTTGGTCCCTCTGAGCTACGTGTTGGTTCTTCAAACCTTTGTCTTGGCCTTGGCTTGTCCGTGCACGAGTCAGGGGAAAATGTCTGCCCCTGTATATTTTCCCCGACATAATCCCCCGGGCCTGAGCCACATGTGTCGCGTGGCACGTTGGGTTAGCCCCAAACAGTGCGCGGACACGTGGCAGGAGAGGGTTGTGCGTGACAGTTTGCCACAATGACTAGTTAATCCTACGTCCACTTTCGCGCAATTACTGCGCGTCGTGGGGTCGTGGGACTGTTGCAGTTAAGGTAAAACGGTAAATTTCTGAAGCGTCGCACCCCTGCCCCACTTTCCCCCCTTTAAGAGCATGGTAAATTGGAACGGCACGATTTATCTGTCTCTCCGCTCCCCCATCTTCCTTCTCCGCAAGCTAAGCAACAGTTCCTCATCTCGCTTCCCCTTCTGCCTCTACTCAACGAATCCTTCCCTTTTCTGTGTTGCCGCAGTAATGGGGAAGAAACCCGCAAAGAAGTCGACGACCGCGGCGAGGGAGACTGCCGCCAAGGGGAACAAGAGGTCAACAGAGTTGAACAAGAAGCGGAGCAAGGACGTTGTCTTCATTCCGTCCAACTTGAGCGGTCCCGTCCTTCAGGCGAAATACGGGTATCTGTGGGGGCGGCCCGTCGAGAAAGGGCATGGGGCGCCCGTGGTCTACGAAGCGGGTGAGGTGAATTCCCCCGATTCTTACCGGTTCTTTGCCGCTTATTTCATCTGCGGTCTGTGCCCTCCTTTTTCTGAGTTCTTTGAGGCAATCATGAATATCTACGGGTTTCACCTCCTTGACTTCACGCCGAATGCAATAGCGACCATGGCCATCCTCGCGCATTTGTGTGAGAACTTCGTCAGAGTGATGCCCAATGTGGATCTATTCTGGCAGTACTTCATCCCGCGGGTGGAGAGCAGAGTTAACCACTCTGGAATCATCAGCTGGATACCACGGTCGAAGAAGAATTACCTCCCGGGGTACCAGCGCGAGAGATGGGAGGAATGGAGAGGGGATTGGTGTTGGCTCCAGGACAAAGGAGCCCCCAAGCTTTCTGTAGCGCGGCAAGAGTGCGTCGAGCGCGGCAAGGATTGGAGCACCAAGGGCCTTTCTAAGGACAAGTTGCGCCCGACAATTAATAGGATCATCCGCATGGTGGCTGCTGGATTAACCATCGAGCATGTGGGGGCAGATTTCCTCCTCCGCCGCATCTCACTACTGCAGGAAAGGGATAGGCCTGCGTGGCAGTATGGCGGCGCCGCGGATAGGATGAGACTGCTGCCGGGGCTGGCCAATAACTTGTCAGTTTATGGTCATGCTTGGTTGTGCGACCAGCTGTTCGGTCGCTTCGACATGTTCAAGCTCTCGGCAACCGTCGTTCCCTTGAACATCAACTCTGCCCGGGATCAAATACTGAAATGGATGCCAGATTGCAATGCTGAGGGAGTGTCGGGCACTTGGCAGCTCCCTTCTCTTGACGAAGAGCTCCAGTGGTCGAGCACTTTGGTGGAAAAGGCCGCCAGGGCAGAAGATGGAATGTATAAATGCACCTCTGTTGCGGAGGTAGCATATATTCTGAAGAAAGTTGCGGAGGACAAGGATGCCTGCCACGCAGAAATGGAGAAGGCTGCGAAAGCAGGGAAAGGAAAAGGGAAGGCTGGGAATGGGAGCTCTTCCCAGGGCGGCAGCGAAGCGCAAGCCACAGAAGATACTGCCGGGGGAGAGCTTGTCGGGGATAACTTCGCCGGGCTAGACGCTCTAGCCACGGCAGCAAAGGAGCTCCAGGAGGGAGAGGAGGCGGAGAAGGATGGGAGCGCGACAGCGGCCCCTGAAGAGGAGTGGTTGCGGCAAGACCGCAAGCCCCCGCACCGGACCCAGACCAGCGTACCCGTAGGCATGCCACAGCCCGGGGAGCTGCGACCTCCAACCCAACGCCACCAGCCAAGAAGGTGAAGAAGATTTCCTCCATGTCTACCAAGGCCGAAGGGGCGTGTCGCCAATCCCCTCGTCTTGCTCGGACCAGGGAATCTTCTGCCAAACGGCTGGTGGTATCGGAGGAGGAGTCCAGCCCCCGCTCCAGCTTGAGCTCCTCGCAGAGCTCGCCCTCCCCGGAGCTCATGGAGATGTGGCAGGCACCGAAGCTGCCGGGGAGTTCCACCCTTTCGCCTCTAAAGAGAGGACGAGAGTCCCCTCCTCCCATGGAGTTCAGTTTGACTTCCATGCTCATCGCGGGAGAGTAAGGAGGATTTCTCTTTGTGGTAGATATCATCTTAGGCAGATTTGAATGTTTTCGCCATCTAACCTCTTGTTTTTGTTGTTGCCGGCAGGGAAGTGGAGGAGGACGCAGAGACCCTTGTCCACCACTCCCGCAAGAGACTCCGGCGCCTTGGGTCGCTGAAGGGCATAGAGGGCTGGGCTTCAGTAGGGAAGGATGCAAAGGATCTCGTGCCGAGCCCCAAGTCCAGCCCCCAGCCTAGGAGCGAAGAATTGTCCCCGCCTGCTGGAGATGATGGAGACAGTCATTCCGTCCCCCCACCCGAAGGAGGGGGCGAAGTGACGCAGGGCGAGCCCCTTCTTGAGGGGCATGTCTCCCCCACCGCTCAAGCCGAAGATGTCATTATGGAATCCTCCGCGGTAGAGATGACGCAGAACGCTGCCGAGCTCGCCACGGCAGAGGATGAAGCCCGTGACCTGGCAACGATTATTGCCAGGGAAACAAAGACCTCTGCCCGGCAGACTCCCCCAGGTATCGAGCTCAGCCCTTCTTTTTCTTTTATACTCTGGCTACCTCCACTGGCTTCTTTGTTTGCTTCGAGGTTTCCATCCTTTCGTTGGTTTACTGGCCCCTTCCATCTGCAGACCCCCATGCCAAAGAACCAGACTTGTTGGAGGTGGTGGCGGACATAGGGAGGTCCGTCGCAGATGAAGCCGCGAAGGTCGCGGCTACCAAGGGGCAGGATCTCGCTGTCGGGGGAACACAAGGTTCCTTGGCAGTTGTGGAACATTCTCTGAAGAGCGCCCCGGTAGAGGAAGTGGTCATCGAGGCAAAGATTCCTCTGCAATCCATGGGTCAGCTCCCCTCTTCCGGGGGTGCTGCTGATGCCCGCCGTCTTCCTCGAACACGCTGGTCGGGGTGCCGTTGTTGCCTGATATCGGAGCCCCCGGGCAGTCCTTGACAAACGCAGAGCTTGATGAAGAGCTTCAGTGTCTTCTGGCACCGCTGCGTCTGGGAGGTGGGGAGGTCGACGAATCAGCTGCCATCACCATGGATTTGTCTTTCATCGAGTCCATGGCAGTGGGCTTGAAGGAAATGCAGGCCCGGCACAACCAGAAGTGGCAGGAGCTCAAGGAGCGGCGTGAATCTGACGGCAAAGTGGATCAGAAGCTGAAGGACAAGTACCTGGAGTTGCGCGAATGGCATGACAAGCAGTTCAAGGCGCTCATGAAGCAGTAGGAGATCCTTTAGATGATGAGGGAAGATGTCGTGGCTCGCGAGGGGCTCCTGGCGGATCACAAAGCATCTTTGGATTCCAGGGAGCAAGAGATCTCCCTTCGGGAGGAGAATCTTGAAGCCACTCTCCGCACCAAGGATGAGAGTTTGGAGACCTTGGTGCAGCAGCGCACCAAAGAACTGAAGGACGAGCATGGTGCTGCTCTGGACACCCTTGCTACTGATCATGCTGCCCAGCTGAAGAAGCTTGTTGAAGATCTGGATGCCGCATCCTCTGCTAAGGCTGAGCTCGACCGGCAGGTGTCCAAACTGAATGAAGACCTTGTCGGGAGTGCCAAGGAGGTGGAGGCACTCAAAGAAGAGGCACGACAAGCGGAGCTTCACCTGGTTGATGTGCAGTCGCAGCTCTCCTCCAAGACCCAAAGCTCGGAGACCGCCAATGGAAATATGTCTGATATGAGGGCGAGGATCGGCTCACTGGAACAGTCGGCAGAGTCCCTTGAATCCCGGCAGCAGCTGCTGTCTAAGGATTTGGAAGACGCCAAGCGTCTCCGGCAAGATGTAGAAGACAGGCCGAAGAATCGGGTCGATATGAGCAACCTCTGGATCAAGAGCTTGATTGACATTACAGAACGTCTTAGCGCCCAAGCTGCGGCGATGGGCATGGACGGCCCAGCCTACTCAGCCAGCGAGCAGGAGGTCCCGAGCGTCAAGCTGGGGATCTTCTTCAACGAGTTGATCGACAAGCTGAAGTTGCATGAAGAGGGAAGGGCCGAGCGCTTTGCGACCGAGTCCCGGAGGCTCGCTCGCAATGCCCTCTTCATGGTCTTGAGTAACATCGCATGCCGCCACCCAGAGCTCGATCTTGATGATGGTTTCATGAAGCCGTCGGCTGGTGCTGATGTCGCCGCCGCTAAAGAGAAGGCTGCTCCCCGCGCCGACAGGGTTCTTCGCGTTTAAGATACCCCACCTGGTCCTGTAATAAAACATGACGCGTATCTTGTGTTTAGGCATTTTACCACTAGCATTTGTGCGAAACTGATATTCCTTGCTGAATCTTTTAATGCGTGTTTATCCCGTTGAACTCTATATGTTTGTGTTCGTATGATCAATTCCTATGTATGCTCTGGATGCCTGCCAATATCATATTGCCGCGATTGTCGTAAGGGTCCGGCCCTTAACAGTCACCTTGGCGTGGATGCGTCTCGGCAGGTTTTTCCTAGGTAGCTCTCGATGCAGCCTCCCGTCCTGCGAGTGTGGCTCTGGATAGGACGATGGTGTGATCAAAGGGACTAGCCAAGGTTCCATCGCATGAGGGCTTTCACAATACGAACACTCACTAGAGCCAAGGGATAAACGACGGCAAGAATCAAAAAAATGCATCAACAAGGAGTGTCGCCGTGGACTTAGCTCTCGTTTCGAGCTTCTTTTTCGTCTGTCGGGCCGCGTGCGTTCGACGCGTCCGCGGCGCCTGGAGAAGTAGAAGGCAATCGGGTGATTCCCTTTCTCCCGGCAAGGGTCGGCATGTGCTTCTTGTAGCTGGTGGGCATAGGGGCATGGCGTCGGGCTTCTCTAGTCTCCTTCCTTTTTGCTTCCCCTCCCCCTCGAGTCAGTGCAGCGGCTACGGTCGCATGGGCTGTGCCGGTGCGGGCAGCCTCGCTGAAGTGTGCTTGTTGGGGCATCGACCGGTGGACTCATACCAGCATTCTGCTCAGGATTACCCATGGAGGGGAAAATGCTGGACCGAGCGTCGCACGGTAATCATCGACATTGATGATGCCGAGGCTAAAGCAACTCGACTACTGACGAGGTGGAGGGACAGGAAAGAGGGAGCTCGCACCTGCATGTCTTGTGCCCCTTCGTCCGGACAGCGTTCGGATGGCGATGATGCCATACGAACCGCCGGGGTAAATCTAGCGTTATCAACCATGGTCTTGGTCGTGACCGTTGCTATGGCAAATCTTGGAGAGCGACAACACGGCGCGAGAGTGGATCTTCCCCCGCCGCTTCCGCGCCTCTGCGGGCGCCATGGTTGATGGCGCGTCGAAGACGAGGATGGTGATGAAGATGACGCGCTGTGCACGCTTTCAGGTTCGCGCAAGCGAGCCCCCTACCCGGTGCACCAAAGATGTCGCGGGAT
The DNA here is from genome assembly GCF_002575655.3 of Aegilops tauschii subsp. strangulata. Taxonomy (NCBI): domain Eukaryota; kingdom Viridiplantae; phylum Streptophyta; class Magnoliopsida; order Poales; family Poaceae; genus Aegilops; species Aegilops tauschii. The sequence continues at coordinate 398,326,097 of NC_053037.3, forward strand.
ATCCGTGGCCACCTATGGGACCAGGCAGCCCCTTGTTGGTTCGGCGAGGGACATCGCGTTGCACAAAGAGCAAATCAGTGCACAGTAGCACGGCAGAGAGCACACAAGCAATTTAACCAGGTTCGGGCCGCCGCGAGGCGTAAGACCCTACTCCTGCTTTGGTGGATTGATGGTGGAATGAGTGTGGTGGTGCATAGTACACTTACCCGGCAAGGTTTGCCTCATGGTCGTAGTGGCTACGCGCGTATGGTGGCTTGGGTTCTTCAACTTTCCAACCTTCTAACCCCTCCTACGAGTGAGGGAGTCCTGGACTAAGGGGTTCTCGGGCGTCCGGCCTATTAGCCATGGGCCGGACTGATGGGCTGAGAAGATGCGAAGATCGAAGACTGCACCCGTGTCCGGATGGGACTCTCCTTGGCATGGAAGGCAATCTTGGCGACCAAATATGTAGATTCCCTTCCTTGTAGCCGACCCTGTGTAACCCTAGATCCTCCCGGTGCTTATATAAACCGGAGGACTTAGTCCGGAGAGGGAGACATTACCATAGTCATACAGGCTAGACTTCTAGGGTTTAGCCATTACGATCTCGTGGTAGATCAACCCTTGTAATACTCATATTCATCAAGATCAATCAAGCAGGAAGTAGGGTATTACCTCCATAGAGAGGGCCCCAACCTGGGTAAACATTGTGTCCCCTGTCTCCTGTTACCATCGACCTTAGACGCATAGTTCGGGACCCCCTACCCGAGATCCGCCGGTTTTGACACCGACATTGGTGCTTTCATTGAGAGTTCCACTGTGCCGTCCCCAAAAGGTTTGATGGCCCCTTCAATCGTCAACAACGATGCTGTCCAAGGCGAGACCTTCCTCCCCGGACAGATCTTCGTGTTCGGCGGCTTCGCACTACGGGCCAACTTGCTTGGCCATCTGGAGCAGATCGATAGCTACGCCCCTGGCCACCAGGTCAGATTAGGGAGCTTGAACTATGTTGCGAACATCCGCGGAGATTTGATCTTCATTGGATTCGAGACCGCGGCAACCACTCCTGGTTACCCCGATGAACATGACCTAAATCTGTCATCGGATCGCATCCAGTAGACAGCTCCGGTAACCACTCTGGCCTTAGATCCGGAACAGATTGCGCCATCCAAGGATGGGAGGCTCAACCCCACCACAGAGGCCATAGATTCCACGGCGTTGGAGCCGAACATAGACCTAAAGTCACACAACATCTTTTTCACCGGAACTCCGGACTCATTCTGGTTATAAATTCCGAGCCATGTGCATCCGCGAACGCCGAACTTGATCGCTTATCAATCTTTGAGTTTAGCGCCGCAGGCATGTTCCAACACTCGCCCTTTGGCAATGTGCTAAACTCATTAAAGAATCTATCCTTGACGGGGGACTCGCAACCGAATTATGTCCGGTTCGAACTAGGGGCTGATGATGGGGAATTTTGCTTCCCACCCGTCACCCACTTCATAGCCACTGTCAAGGACTTAACCGACATGCTTGATTACGGCCCCGAAGACATCATCAGTACGGAAGACGATGCCGATGAGGAACAGGGCCAAAACCCGCCGCTTACCGGACGCTGGACGGCCACTCCTTCACACGATGTGTACATGGTGGATACACCCAAGACAACCAACGACGATGACAAAGAAAATCCAGTTGAGAATAAACCTCCCGAGACACAGCAAAAACGCCGGCGTCCTCGGCGCCGCTCTAAGTCATGTCGTTCCAAAGACAGCAATACTGGCACCGGAGAAAATAATACCCCGGACGATGCTGAAAACAATGAAGACCCTGTTGGGACAATCTCCGAACAGGATGAACGGGAAGATGGGAAAGTTAGCCCTGATGAACAGGCCATACACGAAGACTCGGAGGACAATAATTATCTTCCGCTCTCCGAGGAAGAGGAGAGCCTCGGCAACGAGGATTTCATCGTGCCTGAGGAACCTCTCGAGCAGGAGCGCTTTAAACGCTGGCTAATAGCCACTGCAAGGAGCCTGAAAAAGAAGCAGCTGCAGCTTCAAGCAGACCAAGATCTGCTCAATGATAGATGGACCGAAGTCCTGGCCGCCGAAGAATACGGCCTTAGTGGCCCAGCCAAAAATTACCCGAAGTGCAAATTGCTACCTCAGTTCGATGATGAGGCGCTGGAGCCCGTACCATCATCGCACCACGCGGCCGACCGGCAGCCACGTGGTCAGGATAAAGCGGCAACTCAAGCCGAACACCAGACCGCCCCGCCTCGCCGTAAAGGCAAGAACGAAACAACTCGGGGTTTTACATACGACCTTCGGTAGGACTTGGACAGTAGAGTAGGACACACAAGATCGATCTACGGATCGTGAGGACGTGCCTCGATACGCTACGACGGCTACCTATTCGGACATGACAAACCTAGCCACGCCCGGGCCGAAAACCGCAAGCGGACTCCATCGGAGGTACGTCGCAGTCTGGCCCAATATAGAGGCGCCGCACACTCTCTTTGCTTCACAAACGAAGTAATGGAGCATGAATTCCCAGACGGGTTCAAACCCATGAATATCGAATCATAGACGGAACAACGGATCCCGCGGTATGGATCGAGGACTTCCTCCTCCATATCCACATGGCCCGTGGAGATGACCTTCATGCCATCAAATATCTACCACTAAAACTCAAAGGACCAGCTCGTTACTAGTTAAACAGTCTGCCGGAAAACTCTATTGGCAGTTGGGAAGATTTGGAAGACGCCTTTCGCGACAACTTCCAAGGAACATACGTCCGGCCACCGGATGCCGATGACTTAAGTCACATTGTCTAGCAGCCCGAAGAGTCAGCCAGAAAGCTCTCGACTAGGTTCTTAGTTAAAAAGAACCAAATCGTCGACTGTCCGAACGCGGATGCCCTTGCGGCCTTCAAACACAGCGTCCGGGATGAATGGCTTGCCCGCCACCTCGGTCAAGAAAGACCTAAATCCATGACGGCCCTTACCGCTCTAATGACCCGCTTTTGCGCGGGAGAAGACAGCTGGCTCGCTCGTAGAAGCAACAGCGCCAGCTACCCGGGCACTTCCGAAGTCCGAGACGGCAATGGCAAGCCACGACGCAGCAAACACAAAAGTCGCAATGATAATGAAAGATCACGCGACACAGCGGTCAACGCCGGATTCAGCAGTCCCAAACCCGGTCAACGGAAAAAGGCATTCAAGGCGAACAGAGACGGACCATCCAATCTAGACAGGATATTGGATCGACCCTGCCAGATTCACGGCCACCCCGATAAACCAGCTAATCATACCAACAGAAGCTGTTGGGTCTTCAAGCAGGCCGGGAAGCTCAACGCCGAACACAAGGGGAGGAGGCCTCCCGGCGATAGGGACGACGAAGAGATTCAACAACCAAATACCGGGGGTCAGAAGCAATTTCCCCCCGAAGTAAAAACGGTGAACATGGTATATGCGACACACAACTCTACAAGGGAGCTGGAGAAGCACTCCCTCCGGACTGAATATCATATTGCGGCAACTTCAGTACAATGCGGTATTATTAAACCACACACCCTGTCGGCCTTCAAGCCACCGGTCTCCATTCAACAGGATCGGCCAATTCCACAGCAGAGATAGCAGTTCGGCTTCCGCCGCCCACCTCATACATCTGTAAAATATGTACCGCGCATACATAACTATGCACTTGAGATACCCTGCGCATTGGCGGAAGCACAACACGGACGAGGCCGCACGCCCTCCCGTAACCCTTTTTCTAATTACTCTTTATTTCTTCATTTTCCTTTACTACAGGTGACGAAAAGGCTAAACATGTAACGGACTCTAGTGGAGTTCGGATCCGTACATTCACCTAGGGGGCTATTTCCATCAAGGAGTGCCCTAACCGAGGACAGACGGCACAGACGTGCGACAGGAGGTCCAAAATAACTTTTTGTAGACCGCGCTCAGTATTTCAAGCCTGTAAAGTGCCTTTATCCTCAGCCCCCGACCCTTGGTATGTAAAATAGCCAGGGAGTGGCTTGGTTATCTATATAAACGATTGGCATATCACTCAGGTCCCAGTAAACATAACCCTCATTCATCACTCGTTTCTTTTTCAAAAATGAATTTGGCACCTATGGTTGTTTAACACACATACCTCGGCATAACCTGCCAGGGGCTCGGTATGGGAACAAATGATTTGTCGACAAAGTCCGAATAGCTTCATAGCGTACTTCGGCGTCGCGAGTTTGGCCTTATATGCATCAGCTCCGAATCATGTCTTGGGTCAATGGTTGGGTTGCCCGGCTCCTGTGCTTGCTACCTTACGTTCCGCTCTATTGGCTAGGGTAGTAAAGGGAGAACTACTGCGATTGTGCTTCCGGTTCATCTGGTCAAGCACCTCAGTAGAGAAAGCCGAAAACCGACTGTCATGATGCTGCGAGAGCTGGTCAACCACTCGATGACTTATCGGAATCTGTTGCGATTCCCTCCGTATCATACGAAGGACCTTTTTTCAGGTCATATATGTAACGCACCATATTGGAATAAGCCGTACACATACCAGGGGCTATATCGCAGCCCCCCCCAATAAAACTCCTATGGCTAAGTGAAAGTGTTAACGCCCTATAGTCTGATTGCCTGGTTTGCCGCACACCTCCTTCATGGACCAAGACGTGGGGTCAAGAGTGATCAAATGCTTTTCCGAACACCCCCGTACTTCCTACAAGGGGGCTGAAGCCGACGACTGGAAAACTTTCAGATTATATAAAAACGGCCGCACAGGAGGAACAAAATCTTTCGAGCAAAAAATAAAAAATAGACTAATTATAAAATTGTCTTTTACAATTCCCATACATCTCACTCGAATATTATGTCCTTCGAGCATTGACCCTCTATCAAGCGGGCAGCCTCTAAGACATCCTCGAAATAATGCTCCAGCGCGTGCTGGTCCTTGCCCTTGGGTGGACTCTTAGCCGCCACATCGATGGCCTTCATCTTCCCCCGGTATGTCTTGATACGGGCAAAGGCCATCCGTGCACCTTCAATGCACGCTGACCGCTTAACAGCATCAATACGTGGCACTGCCTCAGCAAGTCGCCGCACCAAACCGAAATAAATATTCGGAATTGGCTCATTCGGCCATAGCCGGATTACGACATCCTTCATGGCAGCACCGGATATCCTGTGAAGCTCGGCCCATTGGGACATTTGCTCGTTCAATAGCAGTGGACGCTTTGATACACCAAATTGTGATCAGAAAAGCTTCTCCTTTGCATACCCTTCTTGCGCTTGATAAAATTGCGCCGCATCGGAAGAACTCTTCGGCAAGTCCAAAAATGCGTCTGGAGAACTCCACACTTGATTTAGCATGGCATAATGCGGATCGCTGAACTTAGTCTGTAATAAAAAGGGCTTACCGACCGCGATCTCCCCAGCTTGCCGTATCTCCTCCCGGGCCGCTCTAGATTCAGACCGTGCTTCTTTCACCTCTTGTAAGGCCTTGTCAAGTTCAGCTGTTTTGGCTTTATTATCCTTGTCAAGGAATTCACAACGGCCAGCAGCATCCTTCAGTCCGCGCGCCATCATGGATATTTTCTCCTCGTCTTGGCGCCGAGCGGCCTGTTCGGCCTTTAACTCGGCCGATGCCTTTTCGGCAGCTGCATTACTAAACCGGGCCTGCTCCTTGGCCCGGACTAGCTCTGCCCGAAGAATCTCAACGGCGGCGGCACCATCTGCAGCCATACCAGTATACAATTTTCAGCGTCACGCTTATATTATAAACACGTATGTGTAATGATTGCTCTGAACACATACCCTGCGACTCATCAAGTCGCCTATTGATTAACGCAATATCATCCCCTACCACATCAAGCTTTCGCTGCAGCTCGGCAACTTCTGTAGTCCGGGCAGTCGTCAGGGATGACACAGCATGTGTTCCAATTAGCCAGGTTATTCCCTGAGCATATCTTTTTGATCCTCTGATCGCCTCCCATCGGAAGCCAACCCGAGTCTCAGGGGCTACTACCTATACACAGGTGCATGTGGCAAATAAAATATAGTTGAAAATATTACATCACAAACCTCGAAGCCTCTTAGCAGGCTCATAAAGGCTTCATTCAATCCGCTCTTCGCGGACAGAATCCTCTCAACCACCGTACCCATCAAGGTACGCTGTTCCTCTGAGATAGATGCTTTTCGCAGCATATCCCTCAATATATCCGGCGCCGTTGGGTCTCCGGAAGCCGCTGTTGGAGCACGACCATCATTTGAAGGAACCTGTTCACTCGTCTCCAGAGTCACCGCTGGTTGAAAACCGGATAGTCCTGGGCCTTCATTATTGGCCCCCGAATCCCGGACGATCGGAGGTTCACCTTCGGGTACCGCCTCTTTCATCCCCCGTGCCGCTTGTTGATCAAGAAAAACCCTCCGAGATGACACTTCGGAGTCGTCCGCCTTATTGGGCGAGGAGGTCGGGGGAGGCGTCTCGCTTTCCATCATCTCTGGGAGGAGAGCTCCCGAAGAGGAGGATTGCCCAGGAAAACTCTGTGCCGAGCTGTAAAAATGCACAGGCATGTTACGTGTCTCTTCGGTAAAAGGAAAGGAACGGGATGCGATCAAAGCACCCCGGATTCACTTACGATTTGGTCGAGGGCTTGTCCTCACGACGGAGCTGTTCAACGGCGTCGCCTTCCAATCCCGAACCGCCCGACGATGGCATTTTGCCCCTCTTGGGAGACCCCCCCTCCCAACCTTCGGAGGCGGCCCTTTTCTTCCTGAATGGAGAAGGGATACTCGCTTCTCCTTCGCCTTTGTCTTCGGGCGAAGAAATGTCGATTTCTCCGGACGTGGTATCTAATTTACCTCCAGAATGAAGGTCCTCCCGAATCTTCCCGCTTTCCACCTTACCCTCCTCTACCGGCGCCTGGAACGGTGCCGGTACAAGCATCCTTGTTAACACGGGGTCCGCTGAGTCTTCGAGAAGAGGGGCTGGACACCTAATCCGTTCCGCTTTCTTTATCCAGCCCTGGAAAGAGATGGTTTGCTTAGTGTCTTACCACAGGATACCTGATTATGAGGTGTTCGGCGAACGGGTACTTACCGTGGTGTCCGGATGGTTGCAGTCAAGGCCGATGTCTTCGGTAGTATCCGGCCACTGCTTTCGTTTCCCGAAGAATAATTTCCACATCCCTTTGTGCGTAGTGCCGAAGAAGTGTTGAAGTGTCTGCGGCCCTTCGGGATTAAACTCCCACAGGCGAAGAGGCCGCCTTTGGCATGGCAAGGTCCGACGAACCAACATTACCTGAATAACGTTGACAAGATCGATATCCTTCTCAATGAGGCTTTGGATGCGACTCTGCAGAGTCCGCACTTCATCAATTGATCCCTAGTCCAACCCCTTATTAATCCATGACGCAAGCCGAATTGGGGGGCTGGATCGGAACGCAGGCGCAGCTGCCCACTTGGAGCCACGGGGCTCGGTGATATAGAACCACTCCTGCTGCCATAAGTCGGAAGATTCTGTGAAGGATACTTTTAGCCAAACAGCGCTGGTAAGCTTGCTCACTGAGGCACCACCCCACTCCGCCTGCTCCTCCTCTATCACTCGCGGCTTCACATTGAAGGTCTTGAGCCACAGGCCGAAGTGTGGAGGAGTTCGGAGGAAGGCTTCGCACGTGACAATAAACACTGAGATGAGAAGAACAGAGTTCGGGGCGAGATCGTGAAAATCTAGTCCATAATAGAACATGAGCCCCCGGACGAAGGGATTAAGGGCAAACCTTAATCCTCGGAGGAAGTGGGAAATGAACACGACCCTCTCGCCGGATCTGGGGGTAGGGATAACCTGCCCTTCCGTGGGAAGCCGATGGAGGATTTCTGCGGTCAGATATCTTGCCACCCGAATCTTCGCAATATCTTCCTCTGTGATAGAGGAAGCCACCCACCGGCCTTGATGGCTGGATCCGGACATGACTGAGGCTTGCGCCGATTGAAACCTGGGTGTTGGAACTCGAGGTAGTAAGGGTCGAGCAAGAAGCAAGCGTGGAGAAGAAAGACGAGTTTGTACCCCTTTATAAAGGCCGTGAATATCGAACGCCTCCTCCTGGGCCTTAAAACTTGCATATTCCCAAGGAGTTGTACTCTAAAGACGGTTGGGTTACCCACGTCTGTGTCGATAAAGAATCCCTTAATAAGGGGACACGATCTTTGCTTGGATAAGACGTGCCAATGACAACCGCGTCTCGGAGCGTGGGGCAGCAGGCGAAAAAACGGTTCGAAATAATGACCGGTCTGACGTGGTGTCATGTTGTAAAAAGTGGCCAGAGGATTGGGCTTATAGATTATCATGCCCTCTGTGGAAGTATATGCTACTCGTATTGCAGAGCCGAACTCGATCGTCCGGATACCATTGTGAAGTATCCAGAAAGGGGGAACCCGCCTTGCAATGCCGAAGACAAATCTGCGCGCCGGACTCCTCGTCATTGAAGCCAGGTTCAGGGGCTACTGAGGGAGTCCTAGACTAAGGGGTCCTCGGGCGTCCGGCCTATTAGCCATGGGCCGGACTGATGGGCTGAGAAGATGCGAAGACCGAAACTGCACCCGTGTCCGGATGGGACTCTCCTTGGCGTGGAAGGCAAGCTTGGCGACCAAATATGTAGATTCCCTTCCTTGTAACCGACCCTATGTAATCCTAGATCCTCCCGGTGCTTATATAAACCAGAGGACTTAGTCCGGAGAGGGGAGACATTACCATAGTCATACAGGCTAGACTTCTAGGGTTTAGCCATTACGATCTCGTGGTAGATCAACCCTTGTAATACTCATATTCATCAAGATCAATCAAGCAGGAAGTAGGGTATTACCTCCATAGAGAGGGCCCGAACCTGGGTAAATATTTTGTCCCCTGTCTCCTGTTACCATCGACCTTAGACGCACAGTTCGGGACCCCCTTGTAACACCCCGGATGTAACTTTCCATATTTGTAACTCCAACTCTTGCCATTTTTGGCTATGTGTTATGACATTCCCTCCGTGGTTGGGTTTTGTCTTTCGTTTTGCATTTTTTTCATGTCATGCATCTCATATCATGTCATCATGTGCATCTCATTTGCATACGTGTTCGTCTCATGCATCCGAGCATTTTCCCCGTTGTCCGTTTTGCAATCCGACACTCCCACATGCACCGGCGCACCCCCTCTTGTCTTTTTTCGTGAGCGGGTGTTAAACGTTCTCGGAATGGACCGAGGTTTGCCAAGTGGCCTTGGTATACCACCTGTAGACCACCTGTCAAGTTTCGTTCCATTTGGAGGTCGTTTGATGCTCCAACGGTTAACCGGGTAACCGCAAGGCTTTTTGTGTGGTTCAGCCAAACCCCCCTCCAAACAGCCCAATAACCCACCTAAGTCACCTCCATGCTCTCGGTCGTTCGATCGTGATCGTGTGGGCGAAAACCGCACTCCATTTGGAGTCTCCTAGCTCCCTCTAGCTATAAATATGTCCTCCTTGTCCAAATCCGGGTCCAACCCTAGTCTTCCCCTTCCTCCGCCCGCCGGACACGTCCGCCCGGTGCCGGACGAATCGCCGCCGCCGCCCCGAGCCTATCGCCGCGCGCCACGTGGCCCCGCCTGCGTCCCCGCCGCCGAAGCCCGCCGGGCCCGAGGCCGGCCCCCGAGCCCGGGCGCTCCCCCGCCGCCTGCGCCCTCCCACGGCTCCCCCGCCGCCCGTCGCGCGCTTCCCCGCCGCCGCGCCCGCGATCGCCCCCGCCTCCGTCTCGCCACACCGCCGCCGGGGCAGCTCGCCAGCGCGCCGCCCGAGTCGCCGGCGCCCGTGCCCGCGACCGCCGCCTCCGGCGACCGCGCCCCTCCCTCCGGCCTCCTCCGTCGAAGATCCGGCGACCCCGCGCCCGGATCCAGCGCTTCCCCTCCTCCGGCGAGCTCCCCACCCCTCTCCGGCAAGTCCTCCGGCGAGCTCGCGCCGCGCCTCGACGTCCGTGCCCCGAACCCTAGATCTGTTTCGGGAGGTGATATTTCTGCTAAGTTCCGTAATTATCATATTATGTTGCTATGTTCATCACATCATATCTCATTGCATACTGCTCCATTTCATGCGCATGATATATCGAAATGTTCGTCACGAGATGCTCTTCATTTTGTTCCATTGTGGCATGCTCGTTTGAGTCCATCTTGAGGCCCAAATCTCTGATGCAGGAGTGCTATATGTTGTTTACTGTTGTTACTTATCAGAACTTGATGTTTTGTTATTTTTGTTGCATTTTATGTGTGCATCTTATGAGCATGAGCTCTAGAGGTATTTTGATCTATGCCATGCCATATTTACAGAGGTGTATGCCATGTATGTTTGTGATCTATGTGGTGACTAGCACAAGCATGCAAACTAGGCTTCGTGTTGTTTCTGTTTCCAGGGACTTAGAATTTTGCAGTCTTTTGCTGCTGTTATTTTGATGCCATGTATCCATGTGTCTACAGTGAGATCCATGCTTCTTTTGGGTATGTTCAGTAAGGATGTTTTGTAGATATAGTTGTTCTCTATCCATCTATGCCCCTGTTTGCAATTATGGAGTAACCTAGCATGTCTCAATCTTGCTCTATTTTTGCTATAAAATGTTCCTGGCAGAATGTTAACATGATATTCAATTTTGCCAAGGTTGTTGTAGTTGATCCATACATGCTATGTACTTGCTCTTGCCATGTTTAGCTTCATGAACATGCAATCTTGCTGTAGGTATGATTGTTTTGTCATGTATTGCTTTGTGATGAGTGAATCAAGCTCACAAAGATGCCTTCATAATTCTGTTAATGCCATGCTCTGTTTTCTACTAAGTCTGAAACCTGTTAACGAAACTTGCTATGTTTACATGGGTGCCATCATATCTTCCGATCCTTTTTGGCTCATGGTTAGTAAGGGACTTTTGTTCTATGCATTTAGTAGATTCAGGCGATGCCTTGTTTTGCTATGATAAGTTCCTGTAGTATGTGTTTTTCTTGCTCTGAACATTGCTACCTGATACTGTTTCAGCCATGTTCAGTATTTTCACCAAGTCTGTGAAGCTGATATCTTTTGCACTTTTGCCATGCTTGTTTGAACCTGTTATGGTGTGATCTAGCCGTAGCTCAGTGTTCATCTTTTTTCAAGCATCTCTTGTAGATTACTGACATATGCTTTGTTGCTATGTTGGGGTGTTGTAGCATAGTTACTTGATGTATTCTAAGTGCTATCCTGCTGTTAATCGCAGATTTATGTCATTCTAGTTTTGCTTGCCATTTGCAAACCGTGCATCCGTTTCCGGTGATCTTTATATCAATTTCGACCGAAATCATCTCATCTTTCCAGTGGCATACTTGGTTTGCCAAGTTTCTGCCTTGTTCATCATTTTTCTTCCGGAGCACGCATATGCATCGCATATCACATCTCGCATATCATGCATGTATTGCATCATGTTGCTTGTGCATTTCCCGTGATTGATTGTGGTTCCATTTCTTGTGTTCTTGCTGTGGGTAGAGCCGGGAGACGAGTTCGTGAACGAGGAACCTGTTGAGTACGCTTACGAAGATCAAGCTTTCGACAACTCTGAGAACCTTGCAGGCAAGATGACCATACCCTCGAAATCACTTCTACCTTTGCTTTGCTAGTTGTTCGTTCTATTGCTATGTTGCGCTACCTACCACTTGCTATATCATGCCTCCCATATTGCCATGTCAAGCCTCTAACCATCCTTTCCTAGCAAACCGTTGGTTGGCTAAGTTACCGCTTTTGCTCAGCCCTTCTTATAGCGTTGCTAGTTGCAGGTGAAGTTGAAGTTGGTTCCATGTTGGAACATGGATATTTTGGCATATCACAATATCTCTTATTTAATTAATGCATCTATATATTTGGTAAAGGGTGGAAGGCTCGGCCTTATGCCTAGTGTTTTGTTCCACTCTTGCCGCCCTAGTTTCCGTCATACCGGTATTATGTTCCTTGAGTTTGCGTTCCTTACGCGGTTGGGTGATTTATGGAACCCCCTTGATAGTTCGCCTTGAATAAAACTCCTCCAGCAAGGCCCAACCTTGGTTTTACATTTGCCTACCTAAGCCTTTTTCCCTTGGGTTTTCGCGAGCCCGAGGGTCATCTTTACTTTAATCCCCCCCCCCCGGCCAGTGCTCCTTCAAGTGTTGGTCCAAACCAGGTAGACTGCGGGGCCACCTCGGGGAAACTTGAGGCCTGGTTTTACTCGTCGGATGTCTCATCCGTTGTGCCCTGAGAACGAGATATGTGCAGCTCCTATCGGGATTTGTCGGCACATCGGGCGGCTTTGCTGGTCTTGTTTTACCATTGTCGAAATGTCTTGTAAACCGGGATTCCGAGACTGATCGGGTCTTCCCGGGAGAAGGTTTATCCTTCGTTGACCGTGAGAGCCTATAATGGGCTAAGTTGGGACACCCCTGCAGGGTATTATCTTTCGAAAGCCGTGCCCGCGGTTATGAGGCAGATGGGAATTTGTTAATGTCCGGTTGTAGAGAACTTGTCACTTGACTAAATTAAAATACATCAACCGTGTGTAAAGCCGTGATGGTCTCTTTTCGGCGGAGTCCGGAAAGTGAACACGGTTGGAGTTATGGATGAACGTAAGTAGTTTCAGGATCACTTCTTGATCATTTCTAGCTTCGCGACCGTTGTGTTGCTTCTCTTCTCGCTCTCATTTGCGTATGTTAGCCACCATATATGCTTAGTGCTTGCTGCAGCTCCACCTCATTACACCATCCTTTCCTATAAGCTTAAATAGTCTTGATCTCGCGGGTGTGAGATTGCTGAGTCCTCGTGACTCACAGATTCTACCAACACAGTTGCAGGTGTCGATGATACCAGTGCAGATGACGCAACCGAGCTCAAGTGGGAGTTCGACGAGGAACGTGGTCGTTACTATGTTTCGTTTCCTGATGATCAGTAGTGGAGCCCAGTTGGGACGATTGGGGATCTAGCATTTGGGGTTATCTTATTTTCATTTGGATTTGACCGTAGTCGGTCTATGTGTGGATTTTGGATGATGTATGAATTAATTTATGTATTGTGTGAAGTGGCGATTCTAAGCCAACTCTCGTTATCCCATTCTTGTTCATTACATGGGATTGTGTGAAGATGACCCTTCTTGCGACAATCTACAATGCGGTTATGCCTCTAAGTTGTGCCTCGACACGTGGGAGATATAGCCGCATCGTGGGCGTTACACCCCTACCCGAGATCCGCCGGTTTTGACACCGACAACGAGTGCCATGGGCCTCCTTTTATAGATTAAGGGGTCACCATAGTGGCAAAGTGGTCATTATCCACTGATATGATTGCAAACAGTGCAATCATACCTAACTCTGCGGGCTGACAGGGTGCATTAAATGCACCACTTTGTGTCACATCATTGGTTGCCCGGCAAGGCCTGCCAGGCTATCCTGCCAGCTCCGCGCCTGTTCCCTTGACACGTTGCAGGACGGGTGTTGTCTGTGGGTTTCTCCTGTAGGAAATGTCTGCTATGTGGCGAATGGCTGCCACTTAACCATCTTGTGGCTTGACACAGCACTGATTGACGATGTGGGTCGTGCTTGAGTGGTTGGCGGGGTGGTTCAACCCCCGCGAGCCCCGGCAGGCTCTGTCGGGGAGTCTTGGTTGCTTGCTTCTGGTGGTGGCCTCGCCCCTTGCCGGGCTCGCCTGCCCGGCAAGGGAGGCCCTTCCCTCGCCGATATCTTGCTCATCTGGCTTGATCTTGGTCCCTCTGTGCTGCGTGTTGGTTCTTCAAATCTCTGTCTTGGCCTTGGCTTGTCTGTGCACGAGTCAGGGGAAAATGTCTGCCCCTGTATATTTTCCCTGATAATCCCCTCTCTTCAATCTCCTACTTTCGAGAGTGCGTCTTGTGAGATTGAGAGAGTGAGTTGAGCATTTGTTGTTTGACCTTGCATTGCATTTGTTGCATTGGTTTGAGTGAGAGCCCGTGAGTTTATTACTCTTGGAGGCTTCTGCCTCCAATACGGTTTGGTGATATATTGAGAAGTTCGTGAAGAGGCCTAGGTGGCCAAGGTTCCTCCGGAAGCTTCATTTTATGGTGTGCTCTAGGGGAAGGGTGTGAAGTGTCCTAGGTGGTCAAGTTCTTCCGGAAGCTTCCGTGTTTGTGGTGTGCTCCGGAGAAGTCTGTAAAGGTGTGGTGGTCGCCTTCAAGACCAACCTCGAGTGGATCAAGGCTTATCCGTTGGGGGTGACTCGAAAGGGAGAATACGGTGAGTCACTTGGTGACGCCCCGGAGCTTTGGCTTCGGCACCACTCTAACGGAGATTATCACTCTCTCCACTATGAACTTCGGGATAAATCCGCGTCTCCGACTTACTTGTGGTTATCTCATACCCACACCCTTTACTTTTCGCAATTCATACTTGCTCATATTGATATATCTTGTGCTAGTTAAATTGCTTAATTGTTCCTACATGTCCATAACTTGTGATATAGTTTGTGCTTGCTAGTTTCCTTAAAGTGCCTATCTTGTTTACTCCCTCTCTTTCAGTTTACAGGGCGTGTGCGTACCCCTATGTCGTCAATTTGACCAACCTAATACAAGTCATATATTACAAAAAAAATACCAATATAAACTTCAGATGTTCTGTTTTTGAACGGTATAATTTTTGTGTTATATAATTTATATTATGATGATAAAATTGACAACTTAGGTATACGCGTAGGGGACTTCTAAACTGAAACGAAGGGAGTAGCATAGGTTGTTGGTGCACTTAGTTGAGACAAGCATATTTAAGATTTGTGCTTGAAAAGTATTCGTTTAGTTTAATTTCGCATTAGGATAAAGCCAAATTCGTTAAAAAAATAAAACGTCTATTCACCTTCCTTTAGTCGTCATATACTTTGAGTGTCCGTGCGTACAGGCTGCCGCCGTGTGCGGGCAGGCAGGCAGGCATGTGGGCGGGCCGCTGCTTCTGGCTACACCCATGCTTGCTACTAGCTAGCTTTTTTTGCGGAAATGCTAGCTAGCTTGCTGCCCAGCGTGCGTGCGTGCACTGCTACCGCTGCTTGTAACGCCCACGATGCGGCTATATCTCCCACGTGTCGAGGCACGACTTAGAGGCATAACCGCATAGTGGTTTTGTCGCAAGAAGGGTCATCTTCACACAATCCCATGTAATGAACAAGAATGGGATAAAGAGTTGGCTTACAATCGCCACTTCACACAATACATCAATATCATCATACATCATCCAAAATACAATCATATAGGCCGACTACGGTCAAAATCCAGATGAAAATAAGACAACCCCAAATGCTATAACCCCGATCGTCCCAACTGGGCTCCACTACTGATCATCAGGAAAAGACACATAATAACGACCACGTTCCTCGTCGAACTCCCACTTGAGATCGACGCCATCATCTGCACTGGCATCGTCGGCACCTGCAACTGGTTTTGGAAGTATCTGTGAGTCACGGGGACTCAGCAATCTCACACCCGCGAGATCAAGACTATTTAAGCTTATAGGACAAAGAGGTGCAATGAGGTGGAGCTGCAGCGGCAAAAGCATATATGGTGGCTAACTTGCGCAAATGAGAGCGAGAAGAGAAGCAAAGGAACGGAAGTCATCTAGCAATGACCAAGAAGAGGTCCTGAACACCTACTTACGTCAAATATAACACAGACCGTGTTCACTTCCCGGACTCCGCCGAGAAGAGACCATCACGGCTACACACGCACTTGGTGTATTTTAATTGGGTCAAGTGACAAGTTATCTACAACCGGACATTAACAAATTCCCATCTGCCTCATAACCGCGGGCACGGCTTTCGAAAGATAATACCCTGCAGGGGTGTCCCAACTTAGCCCATCATAAGCTCTCACGGTCAACGAAGGATAAACCTTCTCCCGGAAAGACCCGATCAGTCTCGGAATTCCGGTTTACAAGACATCTCGACAATGGTAAAACAAGACCAGCAAAGCCTCCCGAATGTGCCGACAAATCCCGATAGGAGCTGCACATATCTCGTTCTCAGGGCACACCGGATTGTCCAAGCTTCCGATAGGCCAGCCCAGAGTTGCCCCTGGTGGCCACCGGCGACTGACAATTTGGACCAATACTCAGAGGAGCACTGGCCCGGGGTTTAAAATAAAGATGACCCTCGGGCTCTAGAAAACCTGGGGGGAAAAGGTATAGGTCGCAAATGGTAAAACCAAGGTTGGGCCTTGCTGGAGGAGTTTTATTCAAGGCGAACTGTCAAGGGGGTCCCATAAATCACCCGACCGCGTAAGGAACGCAAACTCAAGGAACATAATCCCGGTATAACAGTAACTAGGGCGGCAAGAGTGGAACAAAACACCAGGCATAAGGCCGAGCCTTCCACCCTTTACCAAAATATATAGATGCATTAATTAGATAAGAGATATTGTGATATCCCAACATGTCCATGTTCCGATATGGAACAAACTTCAACTTCACCTGCAACTAGCAACGCTATAAGAGGGGCTGAGCAAAAGCGGTAACATAGCCAAACAACGGTTTGCTAGGAAAGGATGGTTAGGGGCTGACATGGCTGAAATAGGAGACATGATATAGCAAGTGATAGGTAGCGGAGCATGGCAATAGAGCGAACAACTAGCATAGCAAAGATAGAAGTCATTTCGAGGGGTGGTCATCTTGCCTGCAAGATTCTCAGAGTTGTCGAAAGCTTGATCCTCGTAAGCGTACTCGACAGGTTCCTCGTTCACAAACTCGTCTCCTGGCTCTACCCAAGACAAGAACACAAACAAACGGAACCACAATCAACAACGAGAAATGCGCAAGCAACATGACGCAAAACATGTATGATACGCAAGATATGATATGCGATGTATATGCGTGCTCCGGAAGGAAAATGATGAACATGGCAGTAACTTGGCAAACCAAGCATGCCGCTGGAAAGATGAGATGATTTCGGTCGAAATCGATATAAAGATCACCGGAATCGGATGCACGGTTTGCAAATGACAAGCAAAACAAGAATGACACTAATCTGCGATAAACAGCAAGATAGCACTTAAAATGCAACAAGTAACAATGCTACAGCACCCCAACATAGCAACAAAGCACATGGCAGTAATCTACAGGAGATGCTTGACAAAAGATGAACACTGAGCTACGGCTAGTTCACAACATATCAAGCTCAAACAAGCATGGCAAAAGTGCAAAAGATTACAGGTTCACAGACTTGGTGAGAAACTGGACATGGCAGAAATCAGCATCAGGTAGCAATGTTCAGAGCATGGAATCAACATGCTACAGGAACTTAACATAGCAAAACAAGGCATGGTAGTGTTCTACTAAATGCACATGACAAAAGTCTCTTACTGACTATAAGCAAAAAAGGACCAGAAGATATGATTGCAAGCATGTAAACATAGCAAGTTTCGTTATCAGGTTTCAGACTTAGCAGAAAACAGAGCATGGCAGAAATATTAATATGTAGGCCTCTTTGTGAGCTTGATGCACTCACTACAGAGCAACGCATGACAAACCAAGCATAACTACAGCAAGACGGCATATTTATGAAGCTAACCATGGCAAGAACAATTGCATAGCATGTATGGATCAACTACAATAAGCTTGGCAAAAATGCATGTCATGTTAAGAATCTGTCAGAAATATTTTATAGCAAAAGTAGAGCAAGATTGGGTCATGCTATGGTACGCTAAAATTGCAAACAATTGCAGGAATGGATCAATTACAACTATAGCTACAAAACATCCTTACTGAACATCTCCAAAATATGCATGGATCTCTCTCTAGCATCAAGTTTACATGGCAACAAAATTACAGCAGACAAAGACAGAGAAATCACTAAGTCCCTGAAATCAGAAATATTACGGGGCCTACTTTGCATGCTTGTGCTAGTCACAACAGAGACCACAAAAATACATGGACTATACCACTGGAAAGATGGCATGGCATACTTCAAAACACATGTAGAGCTCATGCTCAAAAGATGCACAGAATAGATGATACAAAAATGACAAATCTCCAAGTTCTGATAAGAACCAGAGATTAACAGCAACTAGCCCTCTTCCAACGAAGATTTGGGCATCAAGATGACCTATAATGAACATGGTGCAATTGAACAAAATGAAGAGCATCACGAGACAAACAATTTGACATATTATACGCGCGAATCGGAGCTACATGCACAAAGTTACGGCATCGGGCACAGGAGCACTTGCGGAAGGAATTTAGGGACTTAAGGAAAAAATCGAACGCGAGGGAGAGGTCAACGGGCAGTACCAGATCGATCGGATCGGGCCGGAGCTCGCCGACCGGCGACGGGGAGGAAGAGGAGGCGACGGGGAGGCGCGGTCCGGCGAGGGGAGGAGGGGCCGGAGGCGCGGCGGTCGCCGGCGGAGGGAGGCGGCGCCGGAGGGCGCGGGCGCCGGCGGACGCGGCGGGGCCGGCGGCGGCGACCTGCGGGCGGCGGCGGCCGGGGCGCGCGGCGGCGAGGCGCCGGCGACGGGCGGCGGGGAGGCGGCGGGCGCGCGCTGCGCGGGCGGCGGACGGCGCGGGCCTGGAGGGCCGGCGACGGGCCTGCGGGCCGGCGGCGGGGCGAGACGGAGGCGGGCCACGTGGCGCTCGCCGGTTGGCCGGGCGGCGCAGCGGACGTTGTCCGGCCGGAGCGGACGCGTCCGGCGCGGCGCGGAGGGAGAGGGTTAGGGTTTCGTCTGTGATTTCGTTTTTCGGGATGCCCACACATTTATAGGTAGAGGGAGCTAGGAGGCTCCAAATGAGGTGCGGTTTTCGCCCACACGATCGTGATCGAACGACCTAGAGCATGGAAGAGAGTTTGGTGGGCTTTGGGCTGGTTTTGGAGGGGGTTTTTGCTGGACACTCAAATGGACATAGCGGAGGCCCGGTTAACCGTTGGAGTACCAAACGACCCCCGAATGGAACGAAACTTGACCGGTAGGCTCCGGGTGGTATATTAAGACCACTTGACAAGCCTCGGTCCATTCCGAGAAAGTTTGACACACGCACACGAAAGAAAACTAGAGGGATGCACCGGAGGAGATAGGAGCACCGGATTGGAAAACGGACAACGGGGAAAATGCTCGGATGCACGAGACGAACACGTATGCGAATGCAATGCACATGATGACATGATATGAAAATGCATGACATGACAAAATACAAAACGAAAGACAAAACCCGACAACAGAGGGAATAACATATCACATAGCCGAAAATGGCAAGAGTCGGAGTTACAAATATCGCAAGTTACATGCGGGGTGTTACACTGCTGCTCTCTGTGGTAGCCATGGGTCGGCGAGCCGCTGCGTGCGCTGGCCGCTGCCTGCACGGCCGCGTGCTGCCACGAGCTGGCCGCCGCACGCATATGCTAGCTGAGACGTTTCCGGAGCTCGCCGCCACCGCTGCTCGTGCTGGATGTCCAGCTAGTGCGGCTACTGCTCTAAGTGTTCGTGCACAAGGTGCTTGTCAAAATGACTCAAAAATGAGGAGATAAATTTGAGATACATGGTTATTTAGAAGCAAATATGAGGGGTCAAAGCGGAACGCCCGATCACTGACCGAGCGCGTTCACGGACGTTTTTTTTAATGGGCCAAATTAGTTTTTTTTTAAAGAAGGGACATCCCTCGGCCTCTCCATCGAGTGATGCACACAACCTTTTATTTATGAAAAAATTAACGCTCACACGTGTGGCATTTTGCACATCGCTCACACGCCTTCATTACCACTCATTTTGCCACGTCAAAGCAGATGACATCAGCAGATTTTTTTTTTTGGTTTTCGACTTAAAAATGTTTTATCTCCTAATTAAAAAATCCAATTAAAATTCCGTTTTCACCATTAAATCTGCCTCGACGAGATCTTCAAAACTAGTCCTCATTTTGATATGTTTCGACGAAAATTTTTTTGCCCAAAGTTGCCATGATGTTTTCACTGTAGTTGCCATAGTGCTTAAACTAAAGTTGCCATTTGGCAATTTTAGTTTGTAGAGCATGACAATTTTTTAATGACGGCAATTCCAGTACTTTGACCATGAAAATTATTTTTGTATGAACCATGTCAATTTTAAGTGCATGTATCATGGCAATTTTAGTTTATGGTTCATGGCAAGTCTAGTTTCTTAATTCCTCATTTTATAATATATCAAAATTTACTCTTAAATGTAGAAGAAAATAGCTGAAACATATCATGGCAACTTCGGTGTAAACACCATGGCAATTCATGTGCAATAGACATGGCAACTTTTAACCCAAAAAGAGAATTCGTCGAAATATATTGATTTGAGATCTAGTTTCGAAGATCTCGTCGCGAGGGATTTAATGATGAAAATGAATCTTCAATCGGATTTTTCACTAAGAGATAAAACATTTTAAAAAAACTAAAAATCCAAA
Organism: Aegilops tauschii subsp. strangulata; assembly: GCF_002575655.3. Classification (NCBI taxonomy): domain Eukaryota; kingdom Viridiplantae; phylum Streptophyta; class Magnoliopsida; order Poales; family Poaceae; genus Aegilops; species Aegilops tauschii. The sequence goes on from NC_053037.3 coordinate 398,346,493, forward strand.
AAAAATCTACGTGCATGCATGCGGTGACGTGGCGCAATCTGTGTGTTATAAGGGGTGTGAGCGGGTTTCACTCCCACCACACGTGTGGGCGTTAGCATTATCCTTTATTTATCGTATCAAAGTTCATCATCCGACGATAACAAAGTTCAACTAATAAAGTGTCGCACATGACTGCCCGAAGGGTAAATTAAGAAGTAAAAAATCATAGGAAAATGAGTCTCATGCATCACAAATCCTACTAGTAGGCCGCCAACCAAATCGGTTGAACAAATTCCGAGAGACCATCTCCCATCGATTGCACCCAAAGACCGTGGGCACCCAATCCTCCTCCTTGCGAAGTAATGACCACGTATGGATCTGGTAGCCTTGAAGATAACCAGCAAAAAGTTTGGAACTTTCGTTCTGTTAAAAATACAATCATTACGAATGTTCCAAATGGCCCAAGGTAAAGCACAAATTCTCACACAAATCTCTGAGACTTAAACTTGGGGTGCACCCCACTAACCAGTTTCCAAACATATTTGTACCACTTGTAGGTGAAGGTAGGTTGAAAGCTATATGCCGCTATAGATGCTCCCATTCAACCACACCTTGTCTTCCCCTGCTCGCAAGGTGAAACATACTCCATCAAATGATTATTTTCTGAGCCAAACATTAGAGGGGTACTCAAACCGGCTGCAATAACAGGGGATGGCGTCATGTGAATGAAACATAATTGTTTCTTTATTTCGACCCAAAAATCCTTATTTCCAATTTTCAGATGGACAGTCTCGGTCTTTGATTCTTTATATCCTGAAAAATAGGTAGGTTCACGATACTATTATTTTAAAATCACATGTCCAACTTTAGTGCTAAGCTCTTGCAACTAGGAATAACTTTAGTGTAAAGTTTTTTTAGATGGAAAGCACATACTTTTCTATGTAACTCTAGATCTACACCTTGGTTGACTTGGAATTTTAATTTCTAAACTATTATCTCGAAATAGGCTTTCGCCCTGCTATATAGATATAGCAACCATCCGATACATTTGAGATTCCAGATGCTAGGGCAGACAGCACAAGCACGCTTAAAAAGGAGAAAGAAAGAATAATGACAACAATGTCGCATCGACGAAAATGATAATGATCCACAACCGCTGCACCCTTCGGAGATTTCCACCATACTCCTAGCACTTTGGACCACCGCATACCAAGCAACACCTTCAGAAAGGAACGTGACGATGATGACGCTGCTGCCCAGACTGGTCCTAGGGTTTTCCCCCGGCAAGCGGAGGGGCGTGGGTGAGGGGGATACGCGACACCCTTCAGGAAGGAACGATGGCTCCCACGGGCGTCGCCGTGTCGGTGCAGGCCAAGCCGACAGAGGTTTCTCCCGCCCACCACACACTCACCATCCCGACTAATCTGTCGCACTCCATCACACTTTCCGTCCAACAACATGTGCCACCATGGTCTTGGAGTCAGCACTGCCGTCTCACCATGGAATTCGAAGAGGGGCCGATAGGTCCGAGAGGGAGCAGCTGGGAACGAGGAGCGGCAGTGTCAGCAGCCACGCGGGAGGGGACAACCTCCACCGCCGCCGGGGTCACCGACCGGACGCAGCCAGAGGAGCAATCCAGGCACATAGGCCCCGCCGAGCTCGAAATGGCTCGTGAGGCTCTCATCGCCGCGCTGCAGTGGGCGCGTCGCTGTCTCCACAACCGCCCGCACTGGCCACACCTCCGTCCGCCGTAGGCGTCGCAGCCGGAGCCGAGCCAGGCCCGCCCAGACCCAAATGGGGCCCCAAAGGGCCCAGATCTGGGCCGGGAGGGCGGCGCCGCCGGCCGCCGCGCTAGCCTGCCGTCAAGTGACTGCGCCTCCGCCTTCTCAGCACCCGGATATGCGGCGCAACCGGAACCGCCGTCGCCCGAGGAGAACTACCGCACGACCGCAACGGGAAGACCCATCCGCAGCCGTCGGGAGCCCGAAGCCAGACCCCAGCCGCCGGCCATGCCGCCCGCGGCCCGCGCCACCTAGATCCAGATCCGCCGCCTGATCCACGCTGAACCGCGCCCACACACACCCCTCCATGGCAGCTACCGCACCACCCGAGGCCCCACCGAGACGACGACCTGCCGCCACCAGGAGCACCCGTAGCTGTGCCACCAGGCCCCGCCATAGCCAGGTGCCTCCTGCGACAGCCGTCCCGCACCGGCTGGGGATCCGCGAGGAGGGGAAGGGTCGACCCCGCCGCCACCCACGCCTGCCAGGCTTCGCCCGACGGCGATGCGGGGCGAGGGAGGAGAGGCCGGAGGGGAGGGGCTGGGGGCCGGCAGCTAGGGTTCCCCCCAGGGCGCCCGCGAGAGCGGCTGGGAGGGAGGGGTGCGGTTGTCGCACAGTTCGATTTCTAAAGTATTCCATTAATAGAGACAACAGTTAGGTACTCACAAGAAGCAGAGTGCAATTTTTTTTTTCGAACAAACCAACAGTAGCTGCGAAAGGGTTCGGAAATAAACTTAGTCCGCATATAATATCAAAATGAGATAGCCCGCTACTACGAATCGAACATTAAATAAAGATTACAAGTTTCACATCAATGCTGCACGGTTGGGGCTATGGAAGTGTCCAGGTCGTTGAGGAATTGGACAAACGCCAAGTCGGACGAGCCCCCTTCCTTGAGCGCCTCGGCAGCTGCATCCTTCGCCGCCGCCACCCGCTCCCTGAGCGCCTTGCCGCCCTCGGACGCCATAACCCACCTGACCTTCTCCTCCACTTCCTCGGCCTTAACCACCTCTTCGTTGTAGCCTCTCATCTCCACCCCGAGCTTCATTCCCTCCACTATGTGCACCTTGTTCACCTTCTGCTCCGCGTACAGCGGCCAGCACAGCAGCGGCAACCCTGCCGTGATGCCCTCCAGCGTCGAGTTCCAGCCGCAGTGCGTCATGAATGCACCGGTCGCCCTGTGGCGCAGGACCTCCACCTGCGGCGCCCAAGACTTGATCACGAGCCCTCTGTCCTTGGTCCTCTCCAAGAACCCTTCCGGCATGAGCGCGTCGAGATCGGGCTCCGGCAGCGAATCGCCGTACTTGTAGTCGGGATTGCGCGGGCTCCGCACGACCCACAGGAATCTCTCCCCTGACTTTTCTAATCCAGTTGCAATCTCCTCGAGCTGCTTACCGGAGAACGTGCCCATGCTGCCGAAGGAGAGGAACACCACGCTCTGGTCCGGCTGCGCGTCCAGCCACCGGAGGCACTCGTGCTCCTTGTCTCCGCCTCCCGAAACCAACGGCCCGATGCAGTAGACCGGCGGCGTGGCACGACCAGGGACGCAGAGCCCGTCCTTGAGAGCGCGCACCGCCCGCGTCTCCAGCGACTCGAAGGAATTAATGAGAATTCCGTTGGCATCTGGCATTCGGTCGAACATGCCTGAGATGGCCTTGAGTACTTCATCGTTGTGGGTGACTTCGGGTAAGTCCGAAGCCTTTAACGGAGGAACACCCGGAAAAGTGATGATAGAGTCGCCGAGCTCCTTTACCTTACTGCCGGCGAGCTTGCTCGGCAGGTTGAAGAAGAGCGCGAGATCGGCGGCGGCCGACGCGTAGAAGTAGTAGACCGGCAGCTTGAGCTCGGCCGCGACATCTTGGGCGTCGACGCAGAACATGTCGAGGACGAGTGCGTCGACGGAGGGCAGCGAGCGGAGGAAGTCGAGGAGGGGAGCGTTCATGGATTTCAGGAGCCGGAAAATCTGGATGACGGGGTGCGTGGGCGCGCCGTCGGGGTTGGAATCTGCGGGCGGCGGCGGCAGGACGTGGAAGGCGACGGAGGGGTTGGAGGCCCTCGCGCGGGCGACGGCGGCGGAGAAGTCCGTGGACTCGACCTGCGGATCGATGAGCACCACGGTGACGGCCAGGCCGTGCTTGAGGAACAGCTTGGCGACCTCCACCATCGGCACCAGGTGGCCGACGCCGACGCCAGGGTACAGGACAACGGTCTTCTCCATGGCTTCACTGTCCTAGCACGAAATGCTTTTTGGGTTGGTTTTGGCTCTGTTCTGCTTCAAGTTCTGCTCTGCTCTACGAACGATCCACCGGGACCGTGCTACTCCTATATAGGTGGCTCGTCGAATTCAATCCAAATTGGTAGGGCCAGGGCAATGCATGACCGCGTGAGAGCGTGAGCTCAGCTCAGCGCCACATACGACGAACGAACGGACGAACGGCCGAGTCCTTTCTTGCTCCAGGAGTCTCAGGATTGCGTTCCACGGCACATGACCAGCCACGGTGCTTGGAGTAGCTGAGTCGACATGTCACGATGCCTGAAGCCTGAAGCCGTTGAGGTAGGACACAAGCATGGGTCCGTGGAGATAGCTGTGGCGCTGTGGCGCCTGCGGGAGTGCCGACGTCAGCCGTGACGGGAGCCTTTTTGCTATGCCGATCGGCTCTTGGTGTCGCCGCCATCTTCTTCTAGAAGGACTTGTTTGCTTGCTGTTCAGAGCGTTGCCAGGAGCACAAAGTACATTTCTCATACTCAACCGGCCGATCGCCTATCGTCTGGCATTATTTATTGATCAGTACGCATCCATGCCCATGGGCGACCCCGACCCTTGTTGGTGCACTGACGTAATGGATGAGCGAGCAGACTGCCTAGGGAAAATCGAAGGAGGAAAAATGCAATAATTGCCTCTTCCAAGTATGGTGCTTAGACGAGGTGTTAGCAACTAAAGCACTTAATTATGTGCTTAGACTAGCCACAATGGGTAGTAACATAGAGTAGTAACATGCCCATGTTACTACATGTTACTACTCTACATGTTACTACTCTATGTTACTACCTCAATAGTGGGTAGTAACATAAGTGTGGTAACATACAAAGCTTCATTTATTACGTTATACACTCATATTGCATTGGGACATGTGATGTTACAGTAACTAGCTAAGTTACTAGTACTACATCTCTCCACATTGACTCATTGCCACATAAGCAAAATTGCTGAGTTGGACTCGATGTTACTACCGAAGTTACTCCCACTGTGGCTAGTCTTAGGCTGCTGGCAATGTACCGATGCTTATTAGGGGGTGTTTGGTTCAGAAGTCCTAGGACTTTTTCTAGTCCCAGGGACTAATCAAAAAAAGACTCTCTAGTAGAGTCTTTTTCTAGTCCCTGTAGAAAAAGTCCCTCCCGTTTGGTTCCTAGGGACTTTTTAAGGACTTTTTTAGTCTCTGGGACTAAAAAGTCCCTGAACCAAACACCCCCTTAGATAAGGTGCTAAGCATATTAAATAGCTTGGTTACTATACTCTCCAATGCATTGATGCTTAGCTTCTTGTAGCTAAACTTTTTTCCTTGAATGATTTACAACCTAAAGTTCTTCATGCATTGATGGGCTTTTTTTCATTTATGCTTAACTTCACGCGCTTGGCATTGTTTTTTTCTAGGGTCACCATATTCATCTATCTCCTCCTAGGCCCTTCCCAGTGCTCCACCGTGGACAGGAGTTTTTGTCCAAAAGGACCACTTGCCAAACGGAATTGCTAGAAAAGACCCCCTCCAGATGAAATTGACAAAAAAGACCCCCTCGGTCATGGCGGCAGGCGCGCCAGCCGACACGTGGCACCTGCCGCCACACCAGCAGGCGGCAGAACTGTTCATTGCACTATTCACACGGGGGATGGTTTTACGCGGTAGAACGGCAACGAGACGTGAGTGAACAGCGATGTCGCCTCCCGGTGTGGCGGCATCACTGTTCATGTGGGATGAACAGTAATTTCAAAAAAATAGCAGAAAAATTCAAAAAAATTCTGAAATTTTGCACCCACTTAGAACACTCGATCATCTTTGCTCACAAAAAAATCAGATTTTTCTGATTTTTTCTGCTATTTTTTTCATTTTTTGAAAATTATTATTCATCCTGTATGAACAGTGATAGTGCTGCGAGTGAACAGTGTTGCCGCCTCCTGGTGTGGCGGCAACACTGTTTAGTCGCGTTTGTTGCCGTTCTACTGTGTCAAAACCGTACCCCGCGTAAACAGTGTTGCCGCCATGGCCGAGGGGGTCTTTTTTGCCAATTTCATCCGACGAGGTCTTTTCTAGCAATTTCGTTGGGCAGGTGGTCCTTTTGGACAAAAAATCCTGTGGACAAGTGCTAAGCATGCCACATAAGCAACAAAATGACATGGCGCAACAATTAAGGAGGAGAGAGAGCACTTTGGTGACCCCAGGAAGAACCAATGTCAAGCGCGTGAACTTAGGCAAACCACTTAAATGAAACAACTTGACCAATGCATGAAAGACTTTAGGTGCTAACTCATTAAATGAAGTGAGCTTAGCAACAACAAGTAAGCACCTATGCATTGGGGAGTTAAGTTGCTAAGGTATTTAATGCACTTAGCACCTCACCTAAGCACCTTTGCATTGGAAGAGGCCTTAATTAACTTGCCACATCAGATTTTTCAGCTACATGGCAGGCTTAGCGGCTGTATAAGGTGGAGCATTGGGAGAGGCCTTAACTTGTTGAGCTAAGCTTCCTTCATTTAATGATTTATATCAAAACTCTTTTATTTGCATTGACGAGCTTCCTTCATTTAATGTTTTGCCTAGGTTTTCGCGCTTGGCATTATTTCTTTCTGGGGTCACCAAACTCATCTCTCTCCTTTTAATTATCTTGCCACATCACATTTTTCGCCTACATGGCACCTTTAGCATATGTACAACGTGGAGTATTGGGAAGGGCTTAGAGGAAGAAATCAAGTCTAACATAGTAACATATGCATTGCCTCATCACATTCTTCATGTTCGTTAGATTCATCCCAAATTTTCCAGCATTTGTCTGTAAGACTTGTTGCTTTGTGTGTAGACAATCATTAGCATTTTCTAAATGAAATGCACCATTAATTCATTAACTAAAACTAATTCCATACTTTAGGGAAGTAGGTATGATTACAAGCCAAAAAAAGATGTTGTGTTACACGGACGCCACACTCAAGGGCGACTCGCGGTGATGGGTAGCACTCTTCATCCCCGATCCCCGGGCGACAGGAGTGCTGGTCTACCGTCGGGGATCTCTGCTCTGCATGAAAGCTCCCATGGCTCCTGCTCGACAAGAGGGACCAGGTAGTTGACATGCATGCGGAACGTGTCGGTGAGGTTCTCTTTGAGGGTACAAAGGTACAATTCCCTTGTCACGTTGCTAAGGTTTGGGCTGCGCTGGTGGAGAATGGGTGTGGTGAGACACAAGTCACATGCTCATAGGAGGAGAGTGAGGGGTGTCACATGATTCTATGACTTGGGTGGGCGGTAGTAACTCATCTTCAGCGTTGCGGCCCTGCTATACCCCTCCGCCTGCACTCCCCCATCCCATCTTTTTTTGTCTTGCATATCCACCATCCTCTCGTCCCCCTACCGCACCTTCGCCATGGGACCCCTACGTCCTGATCTGCAGCAAGCGGGAGCACGCCCAGTTCTTCACGCATGGAGTGGGACTCGTTGTGTGGTGTACTCGCCACAAAGGCTAGGGTCGATGTCTGATTGCGGTGGCAACTCTGTTGTGGTCTCCGGCCAGATCCGATCGTATTTGGTGCATGGTGCCTGGTGTGCGTCGAGCTCTCTATTGGATGTGTACCATGGAGGCAAGGTGTTGGTCTCCATCGTGTGCAGTCTACGGCTTGGTGGTGGTGATCCAAATCCCATCGAGTGTGGATGGTGGTGGCTACAAAGTGTACTGCATTGACTGCCTATGGCTCCATGACGACGGTTGACGGAGTCGGTTCTGGCGAATCTCTAGTAGGGGTCCCGAGCTAGTACCCTAGATGCGATGTTAACAAGAACACGAGGTTTTACCCAGGTTCGGGCTCTCTCGAAGAGATAAGGTCCTGCTTGTGATTGTATTGATTTCTTATGGAGTACAAAGTATAGGTTGATCTACCACGAGATTGTTCTTGGTCTTCTACAAGCCCACCCCTAGGTTTATATGTATACCAGGGGGGTCTGGGGTTACAGATAGGTCGGCTACTTATAAGGGAATCGTGTTGTAGATGAACTCTAAGTCTCGGAGTATGCGCCCAAGTCTTTAGGAACATTCCTTCTTCATGCCATGGGGGGTCCTAAGACCGCCCACCTGGCCAGGGGACAACATGGTGAGTGATACGTCCATTTTGCATCGTGTTTTCCTACTGTTATTTATAATGTTTTTTTATCAATATTTCACTTCATGATGCAATTCTAATGCCTTTTCTCTCTTAATATGCAAGATTTACATAAAGAGAGAGATTGCCCACAACTGGAATTCTGGACCCAAAAGAGCTACAACGGAGATAGCTATTCTCCGGAGCTCCAAATGACCTGAAATTTCACGGAGTTTTTTTAATAAATAAAAAATACTAGAACGAAGAACCACCAGAGGGGGGCCACCAGTTGCCCACAAGGCAACATGACGCGCCTAGCCCCCCAAAGCGTGCCCTGATGTCTTGTGGGGCCCATAGATGCCCTCCGGTGCACTCCTTCTGCTATATGAATCCATTTTCCCTTGAAAAAAAAAAATAGGAGAAGACTTTTGGCATGAAGCGCCGCCATCTCGAGGCGGAACCTGAGCAGGAGCATTTTTGCTCTCCGGCGGAGTGATTCCATCGGGGATACTTCCCTCCGAGAGAGGGAAATCGAAGCCATCGACATCACCAACGTTCCTCTCATCGTGGGAGGACTCGTCTCCATTATCATCGTCATCAGCACCATCTCATATCAAACCCTAGTTCATCTCTTGTATTCAATCTTTGTCACAAAACCTCAGATTGGTACTTGTGGGTTTCTAGTAGTGTTGATTACATCTTGTAGTTGATGCTAGTTGGTTTATTTGGTGAAAGATCATATGTTTAGATCCTTAATTATATATTATACTCCTCCGATCTTGAACATAAACATGATTTGCGAGTAGTTATGTCTGTGCTTGAGGACATGGGAGAAGTCTTGTTATAAGTAATTATGTGAAGTTGGTATTCGTTCAATATTTTGATGATATGTATGTTGTTCTTCCTCTACTGGTGTCATGTGAACGTCTGCTACATGACACTTCACCATGTTTGGGCTTAGGGTAAGGCATTGGGGAGTAATAAGTAGATGATGGGTTGCGAGAGTGATAAAATTTTAAACTCTAGTTTATGCATTAATTCGTAAGAGCTGATTTGGACAAAAATGCTCTTTGGAGGCCGAGCACCATGGCGCTCTTTATCCTCTACGTCAATCTTTCTAGTGATCAGACGCAACCCTGTACTACTGTCGTGTATTTCACCCTCCAGCTATTTACAAGCCACCGTATTCTCCCTTCCGCAAAAGTGCTATCCCATGTCAGACGTCCTATGACCTGTGGTAAGACTAGTCACAATGGGTAGTAACTTTGAGTAGTAACATGCATATGTTACTAGTCTATATTACTACCTCTACAGTGGGGAGTAAATATGTGTGGTGTCATACAACACTTTATTTATTAGGTTGTAGACTCATCTTGTCTTGATATGTGTGATGTTACAGTAACTAGCTATGTTACCACATGCCTCTCTTTCCTCATTAATTACTCGTCACATCATCTGTTTTGCCTAGAGTTGTGTGATATTACCACCTATGTTACTTCCACTGTGGGTAGCCTAAAGGCTGTCCCCTCTTCCATTGAGCACACACCCAATTAAAGTCCACGGGCAGGTAAGTAATTTAATTAGGAGATCAATCCAGCCAAGACAACTGCCACCCCACTCACAACAGCTCGACGCAACCTTCGCAAACACATATAATGATTAATTACACGTCCATCATTTTTTGAGTTCAATTTTATCTGTGCAAACTGGAGTTTCCCTCCACCGTTTACCCTTGGTGGCTTTTCCCATTTTACTTAATGGATAAGACCCCATGCTGATGTTTTGCCTGCATAACGATCATGTAAAGATCGTTTGGAAAATGACACGGATCAAATGTGCGCCAGACTACCAAAATTTTATGTGGACGATATAAGCACTGTTCTGTATTCGACACACAATCCGTTTATCCGAAAATGTCCCGCAAAACACCTACAAACCTCTCTCCTGACCACCACTCTCCCACCGGCATCCACTCCAGCACTCAATGGATGCAACAATAAAAAGAACAAACCTCAAACCACATACATATCACATTTTCAAAAAAGAATCTCCTTTATTTATATTTAAGCAGTTTAAAAGAAAAACACTTGCCTAATATCATGAGAACCATATTAAAACATTGGCACCACCAAATTCAGTATTCTAATGACCGCTATGCACGGCTTTGTAGATGGTACGACATGACAAGGATGCCGCTCCGTGCTTTGCAACATACCTATATAAAGACAAACATCAAATCACTGGCAAATCTTATTTTCATTTTTTTTGTTTTATCTTCTATATTTTTCTTTAAGAGAAAAAACCTAAAATAAATCCGTTGCACCATATTAAAATTCTGGCTCACCGTAATTGAGTATTCTAAGGCAAGATTCGCACAACTCCTAATGTAGACGCCATGCCATTAGAAAGCATACCGACTGTCGCTTGTAAATTTTCAAACACCAAGCAAAATCTCAACACCAAAGGCCTTTTTGTATAAAAAATCATAGTAACCATATAATGGTGATGTGCACGCAGTGCCATACATACAACATTATTTGATCTCATCTGCACCTTGACCAAAATTTTCATCGATCAACTAACCATGCACCAAAAACATCGTATGAATTGACTTATTTTAATTTTCTCGACACCCACACCCCTAGCATGCTAGGAGACATTGCAAACCTTTTGGCAATTTCCTTGTTCCGATCGTCCAATGGTTAGGGAATTAATCCATTTTCTCACTATAGCATGACGACACATCATTTCGAGTATGCGACTACATTTTCAAACCCGTTGGCCATTTCCTCCTTCTGATCGTTCCATAGTTGGAGAATTTAATCCACTTTCTCACAATAGCATGACAGTACATCATCGAGTATGTGACTACATTTTTAGATATTTAAAAAATAATAACTCGCCATGTGTCTCAGCCTTTTTCTATGTCTTACTGTTTGTAGCTTTAGTTCATTTTTTTGTTCTATGATTTTCTCTAAAATTAACAATGACATATTTTGTTCTCAGAATAAAAATAATAATTTACTTGATCTGTAGGATAACACTAGCCGTCTCAGCTGCATGCATAGTCTCACTGTTGGGAATCTTTTCCTTCCTGTCACGCTCCGCATTAAACTCAACCATCTGCTTTAACACACACTGCAGCCGTCAGCACAACTCGCCCACTTGTTCGTGCAATCAGACAGAATGGATACCCATGTACACAACAAGCACACCAGCCCATGGCACTGATGTATTTCTACCAAACAGCCAGCGTATAGTAGGGTGAAAAGCAGGCCACGCAAATCCCAACGTGACAGTGGTTGCACGAGATAACAGGAGCCATGTAGCTCGGCCTCCAAAAGGCCCCTCTCTGATTTGGATCCATACGTTACATGTCATAGTTAAATTTATCTTAATTCTTCTTTCTTAGACCCCGTTTGATACCTCAGCTTTTTCTAAGTATTATGAGAATACTGCAGTTTTTTAAAATACCATGATTTTAATTACCGTGAGCTGTTCGGCAACAATAAAAACTGTAGTATTCAAACTGTAGTATTGTCAAAACTATGGTATTTTCTTTGCATTAAAAAAAGAACCACAGACCTCTTTTTTTTTAAACAGAGCACGTGAAGGAAACAAGACTCTTCTTTATCGCCTTCCTCGCTTCCAAGCTGCTGCCGCCCGGAAGATGGTTGGCCATGGGACAAGCCAATAGAAGGGAATGGAAAGAAAAATGGTGTCCTTCCTGCTCCCACTTGCGCTCCTCCTCTCCTCGTATGGGTTGTGCATCAGGTTGCCCCCCGGGCAACTCATGCCGTTGTGTGCAATCATAGCCATACCGTACGTGTGCTGCTCTACCATGTCGCGTCCTTGCTCGCCGCGGCTTGCCATGCATGCGCTGCTCCCGAATGCCGCCCATGCCTCAGTGCGCCGCGCTCGCCGCTGCTGGCCAAGCTGCAGCCGAGCCAGAGCGACACTGCGCGCTTCCGTGTCGCGCCGCTGTGCTCCGACCACCGCTGATGCATAGCATGCCGCCGAGTCTGATTAGGCCGTTCAATTTGCGGTCAGCTAAATTCGTGCATGTTTGCAACTGCTATGAAACGGCTAGCTAGCCACTTTAGGTCGTTGTAAACATGCACTAGCCAAACTGTCAGAGTATTCCCAATACTACGAAATACTTTGATATGTCAAAACTGTGATATCTAGTACCTATAGACAAAAAGATGGCGGTTTTCCAATACTATAGTTTCTGCAGTACTTCGCTATCAAACACAGCCTTAGTCGTGGATGCTTGCGAGATGGGGTAATCATAAGAGGGTTGCTTGTTCAAGTAAGAACATCACCCTAGCACCGGTCCACCCACATATCAAATTATCAAAGTAGCGAACGCGGATTAACTAAACATGATAAAAGTTAACTAGACAATATTCATAGGTGTCCTCCAGAACACTTTGCTCACTAGAAGAAGTACTTTCGGCTTGTATTTTGCTATAAAAAGGAGTGAGCCACCTTGCTACACTATTGCTACTATTGTTTGTTGCTACTTGTTACGAATTACTATTAGATAAACGAGAATAAATGAGACATCAGAGACACAAAGTTTTACGTACAAACACTTGCAGGAGAAAACCACGGACGCATGAAGGCGCAATCACTATGATGGAGGAGTATTACAAGTACGAGACGACATGCAGTCTCTAGGTGCGACTACATGGGGTATATGTGAGAGGTAATACACAAGAGTCCTTGAAGGACAAGTAAACGGGTTGTGCTCGCACGCGTCAATGTCAATGCAACGCCCACACCGTTTGTACCACGTCTAGTCCAAGACGGTAGAATTTGGATCACAATTTAAAATCTCCACATTGAGCCAAATTACCTCCAGTAGTCCAAGAAAGTAAATAACTCCATCCAAATCAGCATAAACATCTTGGGTGTCAAAGTCCGTAGGACTAGTGACAAATACCAACTAAGATTGAGCAAAGCTCAAACTTATTGGTAGGAACTGGCTTTGTCATCATATCTGCAGAATTATTATGAGTATTTATCTTACATACCTTCAAATCGCCTTCAGCAATAACATCTCGAATGTAGTGAAATCAGACATTAATGTGCTTTGTTTTCTCATGATACATTGGATTCTTGTAAGATATATGGCACTTTGAATGTCAGAAAATATGGTTGGGCAAGATGAATCTTCACAAAGCTCGGCATACAAACCTCTCAACCAGATAGTTTCTTGGTATGCCTCAGAAATAGCCATATATACTCGGCACCAGTAGTGGAACAAGCCACAATAGACTACAAAGTTGCTCTCCAACTCACAGCACAACCCCCAATGGTGAAAACATGACCTGTGAGTGATCTTCTCTTATCCAAATCACCAGCAAAATCAGAATCAACAAAACCAATAAGTCCATCTCTAGTTTTCCCAAACTGCAAATAAGCATTAGGAGTACCACGCGGGTTTCTAAAAATCCACTAGACTACTTTCCAGTACTCTTTTCCAGGATTAGCCATGTATCTACTAACAACACTCAATCCATATGAAAAATCCGGACAAGAACAAACGATTGCATACATAAGTGAACCAACTGCACTTGAATAGGAAGCTCTGGACATGTACTCAATATCTGCACCTGACTCGGGACATAAGGCTGCTGATAATTTGAAGTGTGCAGCTAACGGAGTACTTACTGACTTGGCATTATGCATATTAAAACGACGAAGAACTTTATCAATATATCCCTTCTGACTTAGATACACTTTTCCTGACAGCCTATCTCTGGATATTTCCATGCCAAGTATTCTCTTTGTTGCACTCATATCCTTCATCTCAAATTCCTTACTGAATTGCTTCTTTAATTCATTAATCTCTGGCATGCTCTTTGAAGCAATTAACATATCATCAACGTAAAGGAGCAAATAGATAGCTGAACCATTGAAGTTTTCAAATAAATACAGCTATCATAATTAAATCTTTTGAAACCTTGGGAGAGGATAAAAGTGTCAAATCTATTATACCACAGTCTAGGAGATTGCTTCAGTCCATAAAGAGATTTCTTTAACTTACAGACAAGCTTTTCTTTTTCAGGAATAACAAAACCTTCAGGTTGTTCCATTTTAATATCCCCTTCTAATTCTCCATGTAAGAATGCAGTTTTAACATCTAATTGTTCAAGCTTAAAATCATGCATGACAACAATACTGAGTAAAGTGCGAATAGAGCTATGCTTCACAACAAGAGAAAAAGACTTCATTATAGTCAATACCTGCAATCTGGCTATAACCTTTATCAACTAACCTTGCTTAGTATCTTGCCTCATCATTAAGAGAAGCACCTTCTTTTTTCTTTTCTTTTCATGTCCAAAGAATGTTGAACTTGTTGGAATGCATGTTGTGACATGTATCTATGGAAGTATTCTACAAGGTCTTGTGTTCTGAGAATCTGCTGAAGAGTAATGTTCTTGTTGTTTGAGAAAGAACTAAGCTCCCAGACTCAATGTTAGATTTGGCATATGGGTGCTCGTATATTTTTTGGATTAGTTTCGGTCTTTTCGCCGCTATTCTTTTCGGTGTTATGATATGTGTATCCGTTAGACTACAAAATGATTGATGTGACTTCATTAATCTCATGATCTTCCGGCTCAGCTTTCCGGAAGTGTTCATATAGAGGTAGGATGCGCTCGTGCGTTCTTATAGGAATAAGTTTGCGTGAGTTTCTTCGGTGTGTTTCTAAAAAGAAAATCCAACACTAAGTAGGGTTTACAAGCTTCACATCAATCGTGCATGGTTGCGACCTTGGAAATGTCCATGTCCTTTAGGAATTGGGCAAACGCCAAGTTGGACGAGCCCCCTTCCTGGAGCGCCTCAGCCGCTGCATCCTTCGCTGCCGCTACCCGCACCCTGAGTGCCCTGCCTCCTCCCTCGGACGCCATAACCCATCTGACCTTCTCCTCCACCTCCTCGGCCTTAACAACCTTTTCATTGTAGCCTCTCATCTCCACCCCGAGCTTCATTCCCTCCACTATGTGCACCTTGTTCACCTTCTGCTCCGCGTACAGCGGCCAGCACAGCAGCGGCAACCCTGCCGTGATGCCCTCCAGCGTCGAGTTCCAGCCGCAGTGCGTCATGAATGCGCCGGTCGCCCTGTGACGCAGAACCTCCACCTGCGGCGCCCAAGACTTGACCACGAGCCCTCTGTCCTTGGTCCTCTCCAAGAACCCTTCCGGCATGAGCGCGTCGAGGTCAGGCTCCGGCAGCGGATCGCCGTGCTTCTCGTCGGGACTGCGCGGGCTCCGCACAACCCACAGGAACCTCTCCCCTGACTTCTCCAGACCAACTGCAATTTCCTCGAGCTGCTTACTGGTGAATGTGCCCAGGCTGCCGAAGGAGAGGAACACCACGCTCTGGTCCGGCTGCGCGTCCAGCCAGCGGAGGCACTCGTGCTCCTTGTCTCCGCCTCCGGAGACCAACGGCCCGATGCAGTAGACCGGCGGCGTCGCACGACCAGGAACGCAAAGTCCGTCGTTGAGAGCGCTCAGTGCGGGCTTTTCCAGCGAGTCGAAGGAATTGATAAGAATTCCTTTCGCCTCTGCCATTCGCTCAAACATGCGTAAGACGTACACGAGTGCTTCATCGTCGCCGATAACTTCGGAGGGCAGCTCCGAAGCCTTGAAAGGAGGAACGCCCGGGAAGGTGATGATGGAGTCGCCGAGCTCTTTTATCTTGGCCGTATTGCTGGCGAACTTGCTCGGCAGGTTGAGGAAGATGGCAAGGTCGCTGGCAGCGGAGGCGAATGAGTAGAAGACCGGCAGCTTGAGCTCGGCTGCCACGTCCTGGGCGTCGACGCAGAACATGTCGAGGACGAGCGCGTGGACGGAGGGCAGCGAGCGGAGGAAGTCGCGGAGGGGCGCATTCATGGCGGCGAGCGATTGGATAACCTTCACGACGTGGTGCCTGGGCGCGCCGTCGGGGTTGGAATCTGCGGGCGGCGACGGCAGGACGCGGAAGGCGACGGAGGGGTTGGAGGCCCTCGCGCGGGCGACCGCGGCGGAGAAGTCGGTGGACTTGACCTGCGGCTCGACGAGCGCCATGGTGACGGCGAGGCCGTGCTTGAGGAACAGCTTGGCGACCTCCGGGATCCGGGGATAATATAGCGTGGCCGGCTCGAATCCAGTCAAATTTGGACATGGGGGTGGTCTGGTTGAGCAGTGCATGGCCCCGTGAGACCGTGAGCTGACCTCAGCGACACATCTCGACAGAATTTAAGCTCTGTTAGGGTGCCTCAAGCCGCCGTCGTAAGAGACAGGTCCACACTGTCCTCATCTCATCCAGAGTGGCGCCTTTGGGAGTGGGAACGTCATCCGTGACGGTACTCTCCGTGGAGCCTTTTTCCCGCGAGTTTCCGCCATGCCGATCTGCTCTTCGTATGGACGCCGTCTTCTTCTAGAAGGCTTTGTTTGCTCGCTCTTCAGATCATTGCCACGAGCACAAAATACATTTCTCCTACTCAACCTGCCGATCGCCCAATGGCTGACGTTACTGATACCGATACGTATGTGCAACCACGACCCTAACTGCTGCAGTGACGCAATGAACGAGTTCTTTTGGAGAAGATCCACATCCAGTGTTCAGCGAAAATACAAAGAACCTCAAATATAATAAAAATTGCATCGATATCCCTGTACCACTGAAAGGTCAATGTCGTCGCTAGAACAAGACGGCGGTGCATCGCTGTTGGCGTTTACCGGTGTCAGCCTGATCTTGTTGATGATATCTGAGATGTCTTCGTGAAAAGCACGTGAACCCTATCCCTCCCGCGCCGCCACCCGCGAGGCGGCCGGGGAGGGCGCCCCGATCTCCTCCGCTCGGCCCCCTCTCCCTCCCTACTCCCCCTCGCCGCCGCTGGAGGGCGCGGCCGGGCGAAGCCCGGTCTGCGCAGGCGGCGGCGGGGCTTCCTTCGTCCCCTCACGCGGGTGGTCAGGCGCGGGCCAGATCCGCCGGGCCTGGGCGCCGGACTGGTTGGCGGGTGCGGCGGCACGGCGTGCTGCGGAGTGGTCGGCGACGAGCTCCTGGCGGCGGTGCGGCGGGCGTCATGGTGGTGGTTCTCGCCTCTTGGCGCGCGGGGCTGACTCCGGGGCGGCGGCGCGGGCATGGATTCATCATCTGTTTCTGTGGGCGCGGCCTCGGCCTCCCCTGCTCGGCCGGCGGGTCTCGGTGGGGGGGGGGGGCTTCTCCCTGCTGAGATCTGGCTTGCGGGATCTTCCAGATCCCGGCAAGGATGGCGGCGTGCACGAGAGATGAAGGTCTTCGATCAGATCTGGGTGAAAACCTGCTATTGGCTATTGCCAAGGCCGGCGATGGCGACGCTGTCGGCGTCGTTCCCTTTCTGAAGGCATCGTCGTGGAGAAGTTCAATGCCACTCTCTGCTACCTCCGGGGGAAACCCTAGATCAGTAGATCGGATGACGGCGGCTCTCTGGTGTCGTTTCCCCCTGGGGCGTCATTCTTGGAGGTGCACACGGGCTCGAGGGACTAGAGGACGGCGACTTTGGTGGAGCGGTGCTTCATCATTCACATTGATGGTGGCGGATCTCGACGGCATGGTGCTGTGGAGACTCGGCGTCTGATGCGCGGAGATGGACTCGTGCAGGAGGAGGAAGCTGTCTGGCGTCATGGGGACGTCGATGGCAGAGTGGCCAGACAAGGTAGAAGCCTCAATATGATCTGAAGACGGACCTGTGGAAGATGGCGGCGACGACACACGAGTGCGTCTGACCGGATTGTACCCCAGACCCGGTATGTGGCTCGGCTGGGGCTTCCGAATGAGTTTCGGCTTCCGGCTTTTGATGTTAGGCTTAGGTGAGTGGTTTGGGTAGTGGCCCAGCTAGCACCCCCTCATCATATTGGATAGGAGTAGCGGCATATGTTGCCAAGATGGTGGATTCAGATACATTGTTGTAATACTTTGTACGGTCCTCGAGAATAATCAATAAAATGGCCGTATGCATCTCCCAGATGCAGAGGCCGGGGGTTATCCTCCTTTTCTAAAAAAAAAATCTGAGATGTCTTCGTGCACATGCTCTAATGACCAGCGCTCTCGAGCCATAATCGTCGCCGTTGAATCGATTTGAAAAATCTATTACCAATTTCGTCGTCACGTAAGTACCTTCCCAAAACCATGCAGAATGTTATGGGCCGACCAAAGTCGATCACCAGTGAGCAATTCGTCCATAGTACTCGCTACCAGCGATACATTCGCTAACACGCTCGCCTACAAAAATGACTAGGTGAAGCTAGGCAAACTCGGTGGCCGACTTTGGGATCAAGGATACTTTCAGCAAGAAATATATCGAAGCTTCGTCAGTTAGAGTGCATCAAAGGATAAGATATCTTTCTCGTCATACAAATCGAACCCGTTCTAGCTTGATAGAGTGCACCAAAGGATAAGATATCTTTCTCGTCATACAAATCGAAACCGTTCTAGCTTGATAATGTGCCCCGTGCCTTTAGCATTTTCAGGCTATACGTTCCCCTCATAAGCCAATGGAGCCCAGCCCACCTCATGGCTTGTGCCACACGACTTGGATGTTAAGTATACGTACGCAGCCGAGGATGCGTCTATAGCTCGCCCGCAGCGACCATTCCCCTCGCCCCATGCAACACGCTACTGCCTGGAACGGTAATTGCTATGAATGTTAGTTAGTTCGTTCGTTTCTTTTTTCCCCCTTCATTTTTTACTTTTGTTTGTATTTCAGAAAAATATTTCGAAATTACTTTAATAATAAATTTTCAAACATTCATCAAACATTTTTAGAACGCTCATGTATGGTAAAAATAATGTTCGCATAAATTTTAAAAAAAATCGATAACATTCAAAAAAAGTCACATGTTTAGAAAAAAGTGTTTGTGACATTCTAAAGATTCACGTAATTTTGACAATGATATTTTGTACCACTCAAAAAGATACTCACACATTTCAAAAAATGTTCATCACATTTTATAAAATGTTTATACAATGCAAAAGATGTTTGCATAATTTTAGAAAATGCTTGGTGCCATTCAAAAAATGTATGTGACATTTACAGTATGTCCACACATTCAAACTAATTGTTTGTGACATTTAAGAAAAATGTTTATACAATATAATTAAATGTTCATGGAATATTCAAAAATGTTTCATACCATACAAAAAGATGTTTGTAACATTTTAAAATATGTTATTGACATTTAAAATTATGTTAATATATTGTAAAAAGATGTTTGAGTAAGGCAAAGAAAAAGGTTTCATACCCTTCAAAAAATGTTCACCGTGTATTTGAAAATGTTTATCATCTATAAAAAAATGATTGAAAAACATGTTTCTGGGAAAATCTTAATCATGTATTTGAAAAATGTTCAACATGTATCAAAAATATTAAACGTGTATATGAAAAATGTACAACATGTATCAACAAAATGTTAAACTTGTATCGAAAAATATACAGTGTAGCAAAAATGTTCATTATGTATTTTAAAAATATTTAACATGTATACAAAAAATGTAAACATGTAGTGTAAAAAGTCGAAATATAATTGATTTAGAAAAACTAAAAATAATAAATACGAAGAAAATCAGAAAGAAACACAAAAAAGAAAGCCAAAAAATAGAATCCTGAAAAAAAAGACAGAAAAAGGTAAAGAAACACAAAAAAAAAAAAACCAAAGCAGCAATAATAACAGATAAAAACCCAAAAATCCTGAATGCAGGAGGAGCTCCATAGATTTTGAATTTTGCATAATTCAAAATTCATACTTTTACGTTTTGAAAAAACTACACATATACCTAGAGGCATAATGTACATGTGTGTCAATTTTCATGACGAAATACGTTGAAATGAGGGTTGTGCAAAGAAAAACAAATTTGTGGCTTTTCAGCACATGTCCTGTTCATTGCTCAAAGTCCATGGTTTTTTTTCTTGTACAGGTCACAGTTCAAGGGAGTATATTTTTCCAGAATTTTTCGAACTGGAGAGGGAGTATATACATGTACTCCATGGAGCTCGGTTCCAAAAGGCCCTACTCAAAACCCACATAAGAAACCACACAAAACCCGATCATAGAAGCTTCACTAAAAACCGCTTCCCTAAGACCCGTATTGGCCGGCCCAATCTGCCTCTCGCCTGCGCGAGACGGCAAAATATAGCTCCGGCACGCAGCCAGACGCGGCCCTCACCGCTCCGCCGTCGTGCCGGGCGGAGCACCGGAGAGGGCAGCACGACTGAGCGCCAGCCCTGTGCGCCACCCCGCTCGCCCTTCTTCCTCACAGATTCTGGACCCCGGACTCTGGAACACCTGAGGATCAAAAGTACCATTCGCTTCGCAGATGGCAATGTGCACTTGTGCAGGTGAGTGAATCATGTTGGTTCCAGATTCCAACACGAGCATTATTAGTAGACACAGCAATACAGGCCTTGGTTTTACCCTTCCTGATCACTGTCACAATACAGACACAAACGTACTTTTTGCCTTGGTCAGACACAAACGAATCAGTATACCTTTTCTTTTTTTTCTTTCACTTTTCTTTCTCATTTTCTGTATGTAAAAATACAGACACAAGCGTACTTTTTGCCTTGGTCAGGCACTCAGCTGCATGATAAAAAATATACAGTTAATTAGCCTTGTGGCTCGCGGTTCCCTTCCTATGTCCTACATATCATCATCCTATACTCCCAACTATATATGCTGGAGAAGCTCAAGGTCTTCTTCGGGTGGTCTCTGTGCATTCGAGGCCTACCGGGAGGAATCCCCTCGCAGGTCCATGTTGTAAAAGCCATCATGGACGCCACATGTAGTTCTACATCCTTCTTGTTGGCGCATTTGGGATTTTGGAGTGCTGTCCAGCAAGACGGCTGGGGCGATGGCTATGGTTGCTTCTTCACCTTGGCCTCTCCTGTCCTTTATAAAGAATATACCAGGACAAAAATGCTGTACAAGTAGCATAGTCTCTATTCTCGTTTCCTGTCAAGTGTCTACTTGGAATTCAGAAATACTCCTTGTGGAACTCGAATTTTGTGGTGCACTTCCCGTTGAACTCGTGGCAAAGTTTCGCAAGTTCTTGTGCCAGGACTGGAGCTCCACAGTAGAAGACACCTGTATGCAACACAAATAATTATGGACTTTGCTTATCGACATAGGATTTGATATTACATACTAACTCAACCCAAGCTGAAATAAAAAAAAAATCATGATTACTAATACTAACACACCATTTATAATTTTTAAAATTTGCCTTGCAGTCTTACTTGTGTAGTACATCCAACTGAACGTTTTGCATATCAACGTACTAGTGCGTGCACATAATAATTCTAGCATGGATATACAAAAATAACTTTGATAACGGTAGATAATCCATGGGTCAATAACTTCAACAAATCAAATCACGTTCGATTAGGCACGTAATACTTATACGAACCTATCTTGGCATACGGGTGCTTGGAGGCAATTTTGGCTAGGACCTTTTTCCAATTTGGTCTTGCAAAATGTGTCCGAACCTGCAAAATGAGTTCACTGGTAGTCAAATGCAAGTAGTAGGAGTACAAGGCAAGTGTGCACCTCTTTTAAACATTTATGCCATTAAATAGGGAGAAATGGCTTAATATTTTGATGCATTCACTTTACAGACTGAGCAAAGCTACTAATAGCTTTATATCACTGCTTACTTTAGTTCCAGAGACAACATCGACACCATTCTTGGCATGGTTCAGAGCTTGAAGCATAGTGATGAGCGCTGACCGAGCATCCCCTTCCTCGTAAACGCTTGTGAGGTAGTTGTGCATCTCAATGATATTCTACATGGATCAAAGGTAAGTTTAAGTACAACTTCGTATGGGGAACCTATTGTGAATTTCTGAAGATAACAAACTCCACTGCAAACAAAAGCAACAGTCACTTGATGTACTTACCCTTTGATCCATGTCGGCAATCTCATTCATGACTCCTTTGAACCAATCAAAAGAGCCTTGCTCACGTGTCACCCAATAAAAGTAAGCATTTGTAGTCTTTAAAACCTTCCTTGGTCTTGTGGTAACCCTCATAAGCGTACCCAGATCAACATGTGGCTTATTCCGACCAACTGGTGGATAAAGATCCGTAGAAGTATCCTGCAATTATGCTTGTGAGTGGAAAATAAACCATGGAAAGAATATGTGAATGATATTTTATTTCACTTCTTAGACTTTTTTGAATAATCTATTTATATTTCTTGAATAATTACTTCTAAGACTATGAAGATGACTGACTGATGATATGGAGAATATAACGAACCTCCTCTTCCTCCATCTTAATGATGTTGTTGAGGAGATCTTTCAAAATGCTGATAAAGGGTGTTGCACCAATTCCTAATCCAACAAGCAGTAAAACATCATACTTGCCGTAATCCTGAGCAGGAGAACCGTAAGGGCCATCGATCAGAAGCTTTGGTAAGCTGCATGATCAAAAGACAGTATTATGGATTGTGAAGTGTCCACAGAGCACAAAGGTACCCACTAAAATATAGGAATGTTCATACGTTTTCTTAGTTGTCTCGTCTGCTCTAAGAAGGCCACTTTTTCCACTCACTGGGGGCTCACAAGCCGCGGAAAATACTCTCTTGAGCTCTCGTGTCCAGTCACCAAGTTGCCGAACATGAATGCTGAGATATTCATCTCCAGGGGCTGAAGTAATTGAGAAGGGATGCCTGAAAGAGATATAGTGTTCAAAGTTCAATGTAATGAGACAGTCTGCCTTCTGCAGACATGAAGTGTACAAGAAATTATGTGTTGTCTATCCTAGAGGTTGAAACTAGCACACACAATTCAGCAATGATTGAGAGCCACAAGTGTACAGCTATAACATACTCCTACCATTCAAAGGGCGACACTGCTGGACACTGAACAAACATATATTGCCCACTTTTATAACGAAAGGTCGCAGGTTTGGTCATTTGCAGCGTCAAGACATTGCCAGGATAAATGGCCACCTGCAGATAAATGGCACTAGATTAGTACAAGGCACAAAGAATCAATGCCTCAAGTTTCTGATGTATTTTTACTGACCTTCAAGAGCCGGACAGCATAACTGCCAGACCTGAAGAACCTCAGAATCCTCTCCCCTAGATACAAGCACACAGGCACTGCAAGATACATCCATGTCTGCATCAAAAGAAAAATATAAGAACCTTAGGAATCCAACTCGTTTCAAGTAAGAGAATGGACGATAAATACACAAATATCTCACCGATTTTCTGTACCAGACACGAATAAGGTACACAAACTGGCCATGAACAATGAGAGCCACGTACACAATGGCAAACAAATGGTGGGAGTACCAGAAAGCATTGAAGCCAGTCAGTTTGTCGAATGGTTTTGGAAGCTTTACTAGGCTACGCCGGAACCACCGAGTTGCTAACGTAAAAGCAATTATCATGCACACAACCATGATTATCCCGGTGACGCCCTCCACTCCTTTGATCAATGCAAGATATGTTGGCTTTGTTTCCCCGAAATAAATTCCCAAAGGAGCATACATTTCTTCTGATGAACGTATAAGCCGTGGAAAATCGCATACAAGATGGTTCCCTGCATGGAGAATAACACCAACCACAATTGCTGCTGCAATAGTCTGCCATTACAACAAAAACACAAATTATTATCATTACTTGTGAATTTCATGTAAGCTAAAAGGTTTTGAGTTGGCAACAGGGCTACTATTTTATCTGCAACATATATGCCTTTAGGTCTCTCTAAGTTGGATTTTTTTTTTTTTTGAGAATCACCGTGGGGGGAGCTCCCCACCTGAATATATTACTCAAAACGGCTGTCTAAACAGCAGAACCAGATTACAGAGGCACAGTGCATCGTGCAGAGAGGTAGGTACGCCACGAGGAGACGTCCTCCTTGTCACCCGTATCAACAAGACGGTGTGACCAAAGATCCAAGTCTGCTACACATATTCACGTCTGTGAGGGCCTCTAAACACATTAAACTAACTTCTAAGATGATTGCACTATGAAAGTCTAATTTAACTTCAGAGGAGAGGAAAATGATACGTGTGTCTAACCTTGTGGAAGTTGATATTGTCATCAAATGGCAATACACGTGCAGCCCTTGTATTCCGCAGCCAAGTAATGGTGTTGCGGCACACCGGCAGGAGGATGATTGCCATGTTCAGCTTCAAGGTTTCAGCGGCGCCCTTTGCAGTTGTCACGCAGTAGCCCATCACTTTAAAGACATAGCGCTCGCGGTACTGGATGAACTTCCAGGTGAAGAGTCCAGCCATTATTCCAATCCACAAGGCGAGCACCCACAAGCGTTTCCAGTTGTCCTCCAAATAGTAGATCAAAGAGTTGCCTATTTTGCGGATGGAGCCCTTCTTCCTTAGTGCCAAGTTTTGGCTCAGTGCCTGGCTTGTGTAACTTAACGCCTGGCTGTAGTTCACGTACGTGTCTTTCTGCAGCAGAAGTGTCTCCAGTTGCCAAAGCTGAAAGGAGAAAAAAAAATAGCAGTGCACTTCTCAGAAGTCAGTAGAAGTAGAACCATTGGTTCAAATTCAAGTGACAGTTATTAATTTGTAAAAAAAATAGCATGTGTACAAAATAACACTTACATTAGCATTACTTACAGTGACCAAGCATAAGTTCAGTACAACAGTTCAGACTTCAGAAACGAAAGACAAAGGTAGAGAACAGGTTACTCTACAGCCAGTCTACATTCCTATGGGTCTTCATGCTGCCTAATGATTGCTTAGACCAGCTCCGAAGGGATAAGCTTGCGCCTAAACAATGCACAACTGAAGAATCATGGGAGCCATGATCGAACGATTCGGTTCGGTGGTAACGGAAGTGGTGGCGCGACGGGCTGTAGGTGGCACTGAACTTAGGCAGGCAGGGGAACGAGGCAAAACAGAAATTGATGCTAGCTAGCCTAGCTGGTCCACAGCTGCTCCCCAACCTCGATATAAATGATGATGGGGAAGAAGTGTCCATGGGATACCACCATATCCAGCTTCAGTCCATCGATTTCAATGGTGCATGTCGCTGCAGGTGGTTGGGGCCCTTCAATGTGGCGAGTAAATTTTTACTACAAAAAATCATACTGGTGCTGCGTGTCGCCTGCCAAGTTTAAGGGTGCTACTGCTGTTTATTTCGCCGGTTGAGGTGCACCCATCACCCGGCAATGCGTGAGATACAGATAAAAATGATGATATTGGTACGGCTCTATATTGTATACCCCTGCCGGTGCAACTCCACTGGCTTTGCCGAGGCAGACAACCCAGGTCAACTGCTCCTAAAAATGCAGCTGGTCTTCTGGGCTGAAGTAAACAAATAAGGTTTACCTACGCGAATAGTAGAGCATGATCTCATTGTTTACGAAAGCGCACGCATCTCCACGCGCTAAACGAGTACAGTGATAGCACCAGCAATCAAAGAAGTGGTCGCTGACAGGTGTAGCACGCACGCAGTCAGGCACCAAAGCTAAAGCGACGATCGATGGAGCTCACCTCGATGTATCCCAGCTCTTCGGGGTCAAGCTCCTCCATGATCAACGCGGCGTACTCCTCCGCTTGCTCCTTAAGCCTCGACAGCTTATTGGCGGACGCGCTCAGCATGATGATCTGCCAAAGAAAGGGAACGCAACATCAGTAGTTAAACGTGACGTACTCTGATCAAAACATCTTATATTTCTTTACGGAGGGAGTAACATTTTCCAAAACCAACGGAAAGCTGATGGCGCCGCCCCAGTGAAAGGCACCCTGTACTGTACGCGCCTCAATCCAAAAAAAAAAAAACCCTACGTGAATCACCACGCCTTTCAGCCTGAGTCGAGCGGATCAGAGAAGATCAGCGGGCAATCACGGAAATGCCCCTCACCTACTGCCTGGCCGGGCCGGAATGCCCTCTCGCCCTCACACAAAGCGTTCTAGAAGAAAGCTGCCCGGCCTTTTCCTGAACGAGGGCTAAAAAACGAGCGTCCCAAAAGCTGGCAGGTGGGATGGGAATTGCCGAGTTGGTGAGACGCGGAGATGTTTTTGGTTTAGCTCACCGACTCCGATTAGATTGATGACCACAGCTTCTTACGTACGTACTACTTCCCCCAGGTTCTTAATATTCCTCTAATTCTAATCTAATCTAATTAAAACCACTCCTTGCAAGTACTGTACTGGTTAATTAAGAAAGAATTGTCCTTGGTCCTCTGGAAGCACGGAGTAATAATTAACAAGTGCTGGAGAATGCCATACGGTACGGGGGGTGCAGTGCATATTCGGCGAAACACTCGACAGATTTTGATATGGACAGCTCGGTCGTCGACCAAATATTTGAGCCGTCAGACCAAAGCCTA
The DNA here is from genome assembly GCF_002575655.3 of Aegilops tauschii subsp. strangulata. Classification (NCBI taxonomy): domain Eukaryota; kingdom Viridiplantae; phylum Streptophyta; class Magnoliopsida; order Poales; family Poaceae; genus Aegilops; species Aegilops tauschii. Next base: position 398,372,930 of record NC_053037.3, read on the forward strand.
AATGATCAGATTTGGTATCCTCAAATAGCAATGTTTGAAAACAAAGGGGAAAGGCAAGCACGGAATAGTCATGGGCATGGAGTGTTTGCTCACCTCTTTCACCTCCGCCTCCCCGATCCGGCCGTCCGCATTCTTATCCACCCTGATTGAAATTGAAAGCAAGCAAAATACTGTGACGAAACGGCTCACTGACAGTAAAATCGAATTACAGACTTGATAATAACTGTAATGGGAGATTGGGAGTAGCAGATAGCTGATGGTGAATTACATACATGTCGAAGAAGATTTGGAGGCGGGAGTCGAAGCTGTTGTCGGTGATCTGCTGCCAGATTTCTCGCAGCTCCTCCTTGCTGATCGTGTCCAGCTTCATCTGCCGCCGCCGGCTCAGCGTGTCGAACAGCTCCAGGGCGAACTCCTTGGACTCAGTCATCCCTGCGAAGGTGCGCCTCGCCGATGTTTGAATCCCTTGGATACAGTTCGAGCAGAGCGAAATGGACTAATGGAGAGGCGGGCGGGATGGGTACCTACCTATGCATTCCGCGAAGTCGGAGCGGGAGAGGTAGCCATCGCGGGCGAGGCGGTCGAAGTTGGCCTGCACCTCCCGCCAGGCGTTGCTGGCCTTGTTGCTGCTGATGAAGCGGAGGCCGCGGAGCGCCCGGTGCGCGCCGGAGCGCGTGCGGTCCAGCTGCGCGCGCTGCCGCCGCGCGGCGCGGGCGGCGAGCGCCGACTCGATGCCGGACGACGGCTGCTGGTGGTGGTGGTGGGCCTCGTCGCGGCTGTGGCTGTGGCTGCGGCTGAACCGCTTGGTGAGGTCGTGCGAGAAGTGCCGCGCGCCGGCCATGAGCTCCTGCGACAGCTGCAGCAGCCGGTACGACGACGTCCGGCGCATCGACGGGGACCGCGACGAGGAAGACGACGCGCCGCAGCCGCCGTCCGCGAGCTCGCCCCGCGCCGGCACCGGCAGCCTCAGCGCCCCCGAGCCCGAGCCCAGCGCCGCCGCGGCCGGCTCCACGCTCCGCAGCACAATGGTGTCATCGTCCTGCAGGTCGAGCGTGACCTCCACCAGCTCCTCCCCGTCCTCGGAGGCCGGCTCGGAGCCGCGCGGCGAGGAGCCCGTGCTCAGCGACCGCGGCGTCGTCCCCGCGGAGCTCCATCGCGGGTGGCCCGCCGAGGCGCCGCCCCTCATCGGTATCTCTCCCCCAACGAACACGCGGCTTTTCACGAGGTAGTCCGGCCCAATGCGCGCACGCACGCGCACGCGAGCTCGACGGGGATCTCTGGGGAGAAGGCGGCCGCGACGCGTCGGGACGGGAGGCCGGCCGAGGAAGCAACGGGAGAGGGAGAGAGCAATATATGCGCGACAGGTCGACCCCAGAAGCACAGCGATAATAATTTACAAAAGTGACTGAAGTACTCCTACTAGCAGCAGCGGCGGCTTAAGTACCGGAAGAGCAGTGGGGGAAATGCGCTGGAGAGAATGACACGGGCGGTTCGCTTTTCGGGTTCATCTCGTTCATATGGCGGGCAAGGGGATCGACAGTCCACACTACACAGACTTTCTGAGCCTGAGCTCTTCTTTTTGAAATAGTAGAAGAAGAGATTGATAGACTTCTCGCTCTTCTGGCTTCAACGAGCAGTGCACTATCTTTGAGGGAAACGCGGGCGCTGCGTCAGCTCTATTAAGATACAAGAATCCAAGAATGCAAGACCACAGTTTTCTAGCTTCAATTAGTGGTGAATTTTGCACTGCATTCTGTTCACGCTCGCATACACCGCATGATTGTTTTGAGTAAATAATAACAGTGGAGGAAGCGTGGAAGGCAGTACGCGCGCGTATTAGGGGTCTAGTTTGGGCTCTCCGTGTTAACAAGATGATTCTGTCCTTGTAGCGGAGTCAACTGTTGTTGTGATTATGATAGAAAAAGAACTGTTGCTGTGATCCTTCCTAACGTTGATGATGTAAGGTGGTTGGTGTTGGGCGATTCATGTTCTTACGTGTAATCCCAACGTAAGATATTAAGAGAGGGGCGGCCGAAACATACACGCGACCAATGCTCTGATGGGCTTGTTTCTTTTTCTGGAAGAAATTGCATCGTATTCGACGTGTCATTACACCTACCATCAGCCGTATGAAGATCATGTAAGTAATTAAGCATCAAACGAAAAACTAGAATATATCTCACGTTGATGCGGAAATTGCTTACGATATACGTATTTCTGTAAGATTAGACTGTGTGAAACATGGATATTTTGATTAATGATATGATAGCTGACATAAAAGTGCATATAAGTATATTTTATTCTTGTAGACTGATACAATATTTATTACTAATTTGTAAGGTATTTTTGCATAGAGTATTTACATTCCAGCCCACTTTGTGGTTGGAGGTGGAAGAGGAGGAGATACCTAAGGGACAAATGCTACAAAAAATAAAAGATACAGGGTTGCTGGGCCTCTCCTATTCTATAGGCAAGGAGAAAAATATTCTTGTTTGAACCTGTGAAACCAAGAATCTGTGGAGGGGGGTCCCTCTGAAACTGTTATTCTTCTTTATAATATCTATTATCTCGTTTGGGTCGGTTAACCTGACACGAGGATGGGATGTGTTTCGTTGGAATCTCACAACATCTGGATCATTCACAGTCGGTTCAATGTACTGTGCCCTCATGCACGCGGAGATTCCAGTGAAAAATAATAAGCAAATATGAAAACTGAAGATCCCATTAAAAATTTAGATTTCCATGTGGTGTTTTCGGAGGGGAGTTGTGCTAACTATAGACAACCTCACTCGTCACAACTGGTATGGAAGCAAGAAATGTAGGTTTTGTACTCATGACAAGACAATCGAGCATCTTTTTTTTTCAGTGCAAGTTTGCACGTTCTACATGGTCAGTCATCCAAACGGCATTCAATTTGTATCTGCCGACAAGTGTTGCCAATATATATGATCACTGGCTCGATGAATATCAAATAGGTTTACTACGCTAATAAGGGTTGGGGCGTTTGTCTTATTATGATCACTTTGGATGTGTCGAAATGATATGGTTTTCAATGGCCATTGTGAGAAAGAAAAAAATTATCCATATAGATGCTTTCATGTTCTTTTTTTTTAGATGGAGATGCTTTCACGTTCTGTTATGAAGTCTTTTCGGTTTGCGAATTCGTTAAATATTACTCCCTCCGTTTCAAAATATAGTGCTTCCTCTATCCCCGTGCTTCAACTTTGACCAAAAATTTAACAAACAAGACCGACTGCGGCGGGAGCAAAAGTTATACCAGTGAATTCGTATTCAAAAGAAGTTTTCAATTATATAACTTTTTCTCCCGCCGCAATCGGTCTCGTTGGCTAAATTTATGGTTAAAGTTGGACCTCGGGAAACACGGGCGCACTATATTTTGGAATGGAGGGAGTACTAAAAGGGAAAAGTGACTAAGGGATATGAGCTAAAGATTTCTTAGTTTTTTTTTTGCGAATCGATTTCTTAGCATATTATCGCTCTCCTCAACTAATACACCATGGATTAGTCTCGCCATTCGCCAACAAATAGCACTTGATCCGATGAGCTAAATATACTCTATATAGTACTGTTTGCGCTCCAGAATTTCGCTACCTTACATCAGCTGGAACGAACTAATCCAACCAGCGTGGTTCGGCGATCGCGGATCGATAAAATAGTGCTGGCTCAGACCAGCGGCCAGTTGCACCCTAAACCGCCGGCTCGATTAAATCGAAATGAATCGTCAGAAGATAAGTTGACCCCGAACACCTGGCGGCAAAATCTGAACCGATTCCCATCCTCCCAGACCCGGAGGGAAAGAAAAAGGGCAATGGAGCTCCAGGTGCCGACCTGATCCAATCCTCAGAACGAGCTCCAAAGGAGAAAAATCCAGACGCGCGCGCGACAGGCCAGACAGGAAAAGACCAAGCTATCGTATCATATAATTCTTCAAAACAACAACAAAAAAGCTATCGTATCATTGCACCGTGACATATGACGACATTCCGAACAAGCAGAGCAGGCCAAGTCGGTGGAGGAGGTGAGGTTTGGTGGACGAATTGACGTGCACCTCGGGCACGAGCGACGTGTGTGCCGGCGATCGGGCCAGCGTCGACCGGCGTCCGCGCGTACTGGTGACCGGCACCGGCGAGCCGATTCGACCCCGACGTACGTACGTACGTACGTACGGGGCCGCGCACCATGTGTGATCGCCGAGAGGGACACCCACCGGGAGGGACGGATCACGCGCGGCTGCTTTCCGTGGCCCCGAAAGATGTACGTGATCACCTCTGGCGGCGTCCACGGTGACCCGGGGAATGTGCTCCTACGTGACTACGCCGGGCAAAAAAGTGGCGTTTCCACGGGCTTTTCAGTTGGGCGCAAAGCGGCAGGAGCTCGTCGTACAGTCTCGTAGCACCTCGGTCAATTCGAGAATATGTGCGCTCTGGACCTCGGAAGGTCGGAGTGTACCGGCGTTAGTGGCGACAGCATCATAGCGCCGGGCCGACGAGCGATCGATCTGGACTTAGCTAGTTGACTTAATGGCTAGGGATACAGTGTCTTCTACGTCAAGTGTCGGCTCTGAAGGCTTCTTGTACTGTAGAAACCGGCGGAGTCTCATTAGTACAATGTGCTGTAATTTCTGTTACTTCCAGCGTTCTTTGCACTGCCATGATATTTGATAAATAGGGTTTAAAATTGATGAAAATGCACTTGGCCAATCGGATCGTCTAACATTGAAAAGGAAAGTTAAAGGCTACGTTATCCTAACTTTTCTTTTTTTATTCATATGATTAAGGCTAAAATGACTTAAATTAATTTGCAAATTGATGATCTACTGTATACATTTATACATTTATAGTAATTACACACAAATAAGTTGACGATGAAACAATATTTTAAATTATTTATATCTACAGTAAATACAGACAATAAACAACTTGCTAACTACCTACTAACCTTCTCTAACTTTCCTTCTTCATTTTACACTACGCTAGCACTGTAGCATCGTGACTTCTCTTCTTTATGTTAGAGGATCCGGTTCCAGCCGGTATGTGTAGCTCCCGCGTGTGCGCTCGCGACGGGTGAGTGCCCGCGGCGGCGCCATCCCGATCTGCCAGCTCCGTCCTCCCCTGCGTCCATCGATTCCAGATCCGAGCCCCCCCTCAGCCTCCTCTCTCCCCTTCCCACAGAAGCTTCGGCGCCATGGCGCTCCTCCAACGCACCTGGCCTGTGTCTGCGGCAACACCGGCGGCGGCTGTCGCCACCTCCGTGCCAAGTGCCGGCTCCACGCCCCCAGCGCCGTCGCCGCCTCCCGCCGCCGCCACGCTCGCCGCGGCTGCCCTTGCCTCCCGCAAGGCCACCGTATTCGCCGGTGGCCGTTTCTCCCGAGCTGGCCACCTCCCCATCCTGCAGCAATCCTCGTCCGATGCTCGGCCTGATTTGGATAAGGAGCAAGCTGCGCTGGGCCGGCTCGTCCTAATTGGCGGCGTTTCCATGGAGGTGCCCCCAGGCAAGTCTGCTGCTTCGGCTCTGCCGGCCGCTTCTGTCACGACATCACTTGGTCTCGACTCCAATGGTGTAAGCTCCGACGAGGATGAAGATGTGAAGATGCCGCTGCAGATGCCGCTGGCCTCGGCCAGTGCAGACCAGCTGACCCGCCAGCCGCATTCTGTGTTGTGGGCTTCCGCTGCTGATGAGGATGACAGTGAGGAGCTGCCCCCCCCCCCCCCCCCGACTCCGCCGGCTGCTGCCAAGGCCATATGAAAGGATCGATATAGTTGACTAGAGGGGGGTGAATAGGCAACTAACAATTTTTAGCTTCACTTTGTTAATTTAAACTTTGCATCAAAGTAGGTTGTCTAGATATGCAACTAGGTGAGCAACCTATATGATGCAACAACAACAAGTTCACAAGCAAGCAAGGGATGAAACACAAGATAAGCTTGCACGAGTAAAGGGAAGAGATAACCAAGAGTAGAGCCGGTGAAGACGAGGATGTGTTACCGAAGTTCCTTCCCTTTGAGAGGAAGTACGTCTCCGTTGGTGCGGTGTGGAGGCACAATTCTCCCCAAGAAGCCACTAGGGCCACCGTATTCTCCTCACGCCCTCACACAATGCGAGATGCCGTGATTCCACTATTGGTGCCCTTGGAGGCGGCGACCGAACCTTTACAAACAAGGTTGGGGCAATCTCCACAACTTAATTGGAGGCTCCCAACAACACCACAAAGCTTCACCACAATGGAATATGGCTCCGCGGTGACCTCAACCGTCTAGGGTGCTCAAACACCCAAGAGTAACAAGATCCGCCAGGGATTAGTGGGGGAGAATCAGATTTCTCTTGGTGGAAGTGTAGATCAGGGCCTCCTCAACCAATCCCTAGAAAATCAACAAGTCTGATTGGCTAGGGAGAGAGATCGGGTGAAAATGGAGCTTAGAGCAACAATGGAGCTTGGGGGTGGAAGAGGTAGTCAACTCGGAGAAGAAGACTCCTCTTTTATAGTGAAAGAACAAATCCAACCGTTGTCCACTAACTCAGCCTGCGATGAGCGGTACTACTGCACCAGACAGGCGATACTACCGCAAGGGCCCACGGTACTACCGCAGGGCTCTGCGGTACTACTGCTGGCGCAGCAGGAGCTAGACCAGCCCTATTGCGAAGAAGCAGAGAGTGGTAGAACCGTTGACGCGGTACTACCGCTCCCCCTTGCGGTACTACCGCAAGGCAGGGTTAGTCTAGGCTGGGAAGGCACGGACATATAAGAATACATCCGTGGCAACTTCCGCTGAGTTTCGATCTATGCAAAAATTCGACACGGTACTACCGCAAGCCTGGAGCGGTACTACCGCGTAGGACGCGGATGTAAAAAATTACATTCGCCCCTACTTCCGCTCGTGCTGTTGTGCCTGGCCTGAGGCCACGGTACTACCGCATGCTTGGAGCAGTACTACCGCGTAGGGCACGGGTGTAAAAAATTACATCTGCCCCTACTACTGCTCCTGCAGCTGTGCCTGGCCTGAATCCACGGTACTACCGCGCCCAAGGAGCGGTACTACCGTGAGCACCTGCGGTACTACCGCGCCCATGGCCGGTACTACCGCAAGGCCCCGCGATACTACCGCTCCGAAGAGCAGTACTACCGCATGCCCCAGTTCAGCAACACAAGAAGTCCTTTATTTTGCATAGACACGGAGAAACGGAGGATGCTCCAAAGAGCCAAAGGAAAGGTGGTGCAGAAAGGAACAGACGTGTATGTGATGATTCCACCCAAACCTTTCCAACGCGGACCCCCTCTTAATAGTACGACTTTCCTACGACTCAAATCCACCGAAAAGAAACGTAGAGAAACGCCATCTTCAATAAGCTTCGAGGGGCACCAAATCATCTTGTGCTTAGACATGATATATCTGAAATGCTCAATGCACACGATTAGTCCGCAAAAGCATTGTCATCAATCACCAAAACTACTAAGGGATAAACATGCCCTTACACCATCGACCCCGACTCCGCCGAGGTGTGCATGGGGCATGGGCCGGACACAGGAGGGCGTTGGCAGGGCATCACCGATGCTGACATTGGCTGCTCGCCCCATCCCTGCTTGGCTTCATGGCAGATGTTGCAGATGCCTTGCTCCTGGGCATCGTGCGGCTGTTTGCAGAAATCCCCTTCGGTGCTCCCGATGTTTGCAAAATGGTCGCCTTGCACGCGAGTGCCGCAACCCCTGGCGTCCACTCAGCTCGCTGGCATGCCTTGTCATGCCACGCCTTGGCATCGAGTGTCATCAAACTCCGGCTTCCTGTGAAGGTCTGATGAAGTCTACGCTTCCCTCTGAGGCGCTTCATCGTGGGTCTTGGGCGTTTGTCGTATCTGGTACTGCTGGCTTGACTACCCCATCTGGTGTGGAGCTACAGTCCACTCTGGCAGATCAATCCAAAATGCTGCAAGGCTTGATGGTATGTGTTGGGAGCTTTCTGCAACGGGCGGAGGCTGCTCTGACCAAGCTCACCCTCGTGTCGGCTATGTTGCCAACTTCTCCGATGTCGAGGCCTCCTGTTGTTTGTGGTGTTTGTTCCATGGGAGACAAGGAGACAACACTCTTCGGTTGTTTCTCCCATCATATTGGGGTCAGTTCTTCGCCTGTGTTTGTGTTGCCCCTTGTGTCGGCTACTGCTGAGGGCAAGGCCATCGCCGGGGTCGTCACCCATGTGCTGCAGATCATGCCCGAGCTTCAACAACTATGTGTGAGACCTGCTTCACCTCTGTCTATGGAGCATATGGAGGTCGACGCGCCAGCGACCTCGTGTGAGGGACATGATTCACCTTTGTCATGTGAGCAACTGGAGGCGCCTGAGTCCATTGTGTCGGTGGTACCTGTGGCTGATGATGTTGAGACGGTCAGTATGTTGGCGCCTAATCCTTCGGCGCCCAGCCAGTCGCTCGCCTTTGTGGACTGTGGAGGTTCCAACGTTGCGGTCACCGACTCGCATGTGGATGTGAGGCAGGAGGCGTCTGTGCGTGACAAGGTTGATGAGATTCTCTTCCAGATTGAGATTCACAATTTGCTCAAACGTTTGGAGAGGGCTAGCCCTGGATCTGGCAAGACGATTGTGGAGGAGGCAGCAAAGCAAAGAAGAGTGGCACCACATGAAAGGCGTCCGCGGTAGCTTGATAATTTAGTGGATTCTGGTGATGACCGTGGTCTTCAGCGAGGTACTCTCGTTGGGGTCTTCTTTGCGATGTAACAGTGTGAGGGTGATGGTCGCTGCGTGTGGGGTTTGGTTGTCGGCTTGCGTGTGGGGTTTAGTTGCCAGGTTAATCGTGTGCTTATGGGGTTGCATGCTCTGTGAGTAGTTCACATGTGATGGGTTTGTATCGGTTTTCGCCAGGTTTTTCATTAATTAACTGTGCAATTCTCTTCTACTTAATTAATCAATGAGGCAAATCCTTTTCCTTTGTTTTGATTTTTTTATAAATAGACCGAAAACATTTCCAGCAACAAAGGTACTGCGGGAGTGCTCTTCGTGGGATGTATCTGGTGCACCGGGGCAATTGGTGCCACCGGTGCACCAGTCGCTCGTTGCACATTCAAAAATATTTGAAAAAGAAAAAAATTAGTGCATTGACACAACATCAATGTGAAGGAAATATGCCCTAGAGGCAATAATAAAGTTATTATTTATTTCCTTATATCATGATAAATGTTTATTATTCATGCTAGAATTGTACTAACCGGAAACGTAATACTTGTGTGAATACATAGACAAACAGAGTGTCACTAGTATGCCTCTACTTGACTAGCTCGTTGATCAAAGATGGTTTTGTTTCCTAGCCATAGACATGAGTTGTCATTTGATTAACGGGATCACATCATTAGGAGAATGATGTGATTGACTTGACTCATTCCGTTAGCTTAGCACTTGATCGTTTAGTATGTTGCTATTGCTTTCTTCATGACTTATACATGTTCCTATGACTATGAGATTATGCAACTCCCGTTTACCGGAGGAACACTTTGTGTGCTACCAAATGTCACAACGTAACTGGGTGATTATAAAGGTGCTCTACAGGTGTCTCCGAAGGTACTTGTTGGGTTGGCATATTTCGACATTAGGATTTGTCACTCCGATTGTCGGAGAGGTATCTCTGGGCCCACTCGGTAATGCACATCACTTAAGCCTTGCAAGCATTGCAACTAATGAGTTAGTTGTGGGATGATGTATTACGGAACGAGTAAAGAGACTTGCCGGTAACGAGATTGAACTAGGTATTGAGATACCGACGATCGAATCTCGGGCAAGTAACATACCGATGACAAAGGGAACAACGTATGTAGTTATGCGGTCTGACTGATAAAGATCTTCGTAGAATATGTGGGAGCCAATATGAGCATCCAGGTTCCGCTATTGGTTATTGACCGGAGACGTGTCTCGGTCATGTCTACATAGTTCTCGAACCCATAGGGTCCGCACGCTTAAAGTTTCGATGAAGGTTATATTATGAGTTTATGAGTTTTGATGTACCGAAGGTAGTTCGGAGTCCCGGATGTGATCACAGACATGACGAGGAGTCTCGAAATGGTCGAGACATGAAGATTGATATATTGGAAGCCTATATTTGGATATCGGAAATGTTCCGGGTGAAATCGGGATTTTACCGGAGTACCAGAGGGGTTGCCGGAACCCCCTCGGGGGTTTAATGGGCCATAGTGGGCCTTAGTGGAGAAGAGGAGAGGCGGCCAGGGCAGGGCCGCGCGCCCCTCCCCCTCTAGTCCAAATAGGACAAGGAGAGGGGGGCGCCCCCCCCCCTTTCCTTCCTCTCTCCCTCCTCTTTCCCCCTTCTCCTAATCCAACAAGGAAAGGGAGGGAGTCCTACTCCCGGTGGGAGTAGGACTCCTCCTGGCGCCCCTCCTGGCCGGCTGCACCTCCCCCCTTGCTCCTTTATATACGGGGGCAGGGGCACCCCAAAGACACAACAATTGATTTGATCTTTTAGCCGTGTGCGGTGCCCCCCTCCACCATAGTTCACCTTGATAATACTGTAGCGGTGCTTAGGCGAAGCCCTGCATCGGTAGAACATCATCATCGTCACCACGCCGTCGTGCTAATGAAACTCTCCCTCAACACTCGGCTGGATCGGAGTTCGAGGGACGTCATCGGGCTGAACCTGTGCTGAACTCGGAGGTGCCGTGCGTTCGGTACTTGATCGGTCGGATCGTGAAGACGTACGACTACATCAACCGCGTTGTGCTAACGCTTCCGCTTTCGGTCTACGAGGGTACGTGGTGTTGGGGAATGTAGCAGAAATTCAAAATTTTCTACGCATCACCAAGATCAATCTATGGAGTTTACTAGCAACGAGAGGGAAGGAGTGCATCTACATACCCTTGTAGATCGCGAGCGGAAGCGTTCAAGAGAACGGGGTTGATGGAGTCGTACTCGTCGTGATCCAAATCACCGATGATCCTAGCGCCGAACGGACGGCACCTCCGCGTTCAACACACGTACGGAGCAGCGACGTCTCCTCCTTCTTGATCCAGCAAGGGGGGAGGAGAGATTGATGGAGATCCAGCAGCACGACGACGTGGTGGTGGAAGTAGCGGGATTCCAACAGCGCTTCGCCAAGCGCTGCAGGAGGAGGGAGATGTGTCACGGGAGGGAGAGGGAGGCGCCAGGGCTTGGGGTTTGCTGCCCTCCCTTCCCCCCACTATATATAGGGCCAAGGGAGAGGGGGGGCGCAGCCTTGGCCCTTCCTCCAAGGAAGGGTGCGGCCAGGGAGGAGTCCATCCTCCCCAAGGCACCTAGGAGGTGCCTTCCCCCTTTAGGACTCTCCCTTTATCTTATCTCTTGGCGCATGGGCCTCTTGGGGCTAGTTCCCTTGGCCCATATAGGCCAAGGCGCACACCCCACAGCCCATGTGGCCCCTCCGGGGCATGTGGACCCCTTGGTGGACCCCCGGACCCCTTTCGGCACTCCCGGTACAATACCGATAATGCGCGAAACTTTTCCGGCGACCAAAACAAGACTTCCCATATATAAATCTTTACCTCCGGACCATTCCGGAACTCCTCGTGACGTCTGGGATCTCATCCGGGACTCCGAACAACTTTCGGGTTACCGCATACTAATATCTCTACAACCCTAGCGTCACCGAACCTTAAGTGTGTAGACCCTACGGGTTCGGGAGACACGCAGACATGACCGAGACGACTCTCCGGTCAATAACCAACAGCGGGATCTGGATACCCATGTTGGCTCCCACATGCTCCTCGATGATCTCATCGGATGAACCACGATGTCGAGGATTCAATCAATCCCGTATACAATTCCCTTTGTCTACCGGTATAATACTTGCCCGAGATTCGATCGTCGGTATCCCGATACCTTGTTCAATCTCGTTACCGGCAAGTCTCTTTACTCGTTCCGTAACACATAATCCCGTGATCAACTCCTTGGTCACATTGTGCACATTATGAATATGTCCTACCGAGTGGGCCCAGAGATACCTCTCCGTTTACACAGAGTGACAAATCCCAGTCTCGATTCGTGCCAACCCAACAGACACTTTCGGAGATACCTGTAGTGCACCTTTATAGCCACCCAGTTACGTTGTGACGTTTGGTACACCCAAAGCATTCCTACGGTATCTGGGAGTTGCACAATCTCATGGTCTAAGGAAATGATACTTGACATTAGAAAAGCTCTTAGCAAACGAACTACACGATCTTGTGCTAGGCTTAGGATTGGGTCTTGTCCATCACATCATTCTCCTAATGATGTGATCCCGTTATCAACGACATCCAATGTCCATGGTCAGGAAACCGTAACCATCTATTGATCAACGAGCTAGTCAACTAGAGGCTTACTAGGGACATGGTGTTGTCTATGTATCCACACATGTATCTGAGTTTCCTATCAATACAATTCTAGCATGGATAATAAACGATTATCATGAACAAGGAAATATAATAATAACCAATTTATTATTGCCTCTAGGGCATATTTCCAACAGTCTCCCACTTGCACTAGAGTCAATAATCTAGTTCCCATCACCATGTGATTAACACTCACAGGTCACATCACCATGTGACTAACATCCAAAGAGTTTACTAGAGTCAACAATCTAGTTCACATCACTATGTGATTAACACTCAATGAGTTCTGGTTTGATCATGTTATGCTTGTGAGAGAGGTTATTAGTCAACGGGTCTGAACCTTTCAGATCCGTGTGTGCTTTACGAATATCTATGTCATCTTGTGGATGCTACCACGCGCTACTTGGAGCCATTTCAAATAACTCCTCTACTATACGAATCCGGTTTACTACTTAGAGTCATCCGGATTAGTGTCAAAGTTCGCATCGACGTAACCCTTTACGACGAACTCCTTTTCACCTCCATAATCGAGAAAATTCCTTAGTCCACTAGATACTAAGGATAAGTTCGACCGCTGTCATGTGATCCATTCCCGGATCACTATTGTACCCCTTGACCAACTCATGGCAAGGCACACTTCATGTGCGGTACACAACATAGCATACTGTAGAGCCTACGTCTAAAGCATAGGGGACGACCTTCGTCCTTTCTCTCTCTTCTGCTGTGGTCAGGTCTTGAGTCTTACTCAATAATCACACCTTGTAACACAGCCAAGAACTCCTTCTTTGCTGATCTATTTTGAACTCTTTCAAAATCATGTCAAGGTGTGCGTTCTTTGAAAGTATCATCAGGCGTCTTGATCTATCTCTATAGATCTTGATGCCCAATATGTAAGCAGCTTTATCCAGATCTTCCCTTGAAAAACTCCTTTCAAACAACCCTTTATGCTTTCCAGAAATTCTACATCATTTCGGATCAACAATATGTCATTCACATATACTTATCAGAAATGTTGTAGCGCTCCCACTCACTTTATTGTAAATACAAGTTTCTAACAAACTTTGTATAAACCCAAAAACTTTGATCACTCCATCAAAGCGTATATTCTGACTCCGAGATGCTTGCTCTAGTCCATGGAAGGATCGCTGGAGCTAGCATACCTTTTAGCATCCTTAGGATCGACAAAACCTTTCTGATTGTATCACATACAACCTTTCCTTACGAAAACTGGTAAGGAAACTTGTTTTGACATCCATCTGCCAGATTTCTTAAATGCAGCTAATGCTAACATGATTCCGACGGACTTAAGCATCGCTACGGATGAGAAAATATCATCGTAGTCAACTCCTTGAACTTGTGAAAATTCTCTTTGCCACAAGTCGAGCTTCATAGACGGTAACATTACCGTCCATGCCCGTCTTCTTCTTAAAGATCCATTTATCTCAATGGCTTGCCGATCATCGGGCAAGTTCACCAAAGTCCATGCTTTGTTCTGATACATGGATCCTATCTCGGATTTCATGGCTTTTAACCATTTGTCAGAATATGGGCCCACCATCGCTTCTCCATAGCTCGTAGGTTCAGTATTGTCTAACAACATGATATCTAAGACAGGATTACCGTACCACTCAGGAGCAGTACATATCCTTGTCGACCTACGAGGTTTGGTAGTGACTTGATCCGAAGTTTCATGATCACTATCATAAGCTTCCACTTCAATTGGTGTAGGTGCCACAGGAACAACTTCCTGTGCCCTGCTACACACTAGTTGAAATGACGGTTCAATAACCTTATCAAGTCTTTACCATCCTCCCACTCAATTCTTTTCGAGAGAAACTTTTCCTCGAGAAAGGACTCGTTTCTAGAAGCAATTACTTTTGCTTCCAGATCTGAAATAGGAGGTATACCCAACTGTTTTGGGTATTCTATGAAGATGCATTTATCCGCTTTGGGTTCGAGCTTATCAGCCTAAAACTTTTTCACATAAGCATCGCAGCCCCAAACTTTTAAGAAACGACAACTTAGGTTTCTCTAAACGGTGTCGTCTCAACGGAATTGCGTGGTGCCCCTTTTAAAGTGAATGCGGTTGTCTCTAATGCCTAACCCATAAACGATAGTGGTAATTCGATAAGAGACATCATGGTATGCACCATATCCCATAGGGTGCAGTTATGATGTTCGGACACACCATCACACTGTGGTGTTCCAGGCAGTATTAATTGTGAAACACTTTCCACAATGTCTTAATTGTGTGCCAAACTCGTAACTCAGATATCTCTATGATCATATCATAGACATTTTATCCTCTTGTCACGACGATCTTCAACTTCACTCTGAAATTACTTGAACCTTTCAATAATTCAGACTTGTGTTTCATCAAGTAAATATTCTCAGCATCTACTCAAATCATCTGTGAAGTAAGAACATATCGATATCCACTGCGTGCCTCAGCACTCATTGGACTGCACACATCAAATGTATTTCTTCCAACAAGTTGCTTTCTTGTTCCATCTTACTGAAAACGAGGCCTTTCAGTCATCTTGCCCATGTGGTATGATTTGCATGTCTCAAGTGATTCAAAATCAAGTGAGTCCAAACGATCCATCTGCATGGAGTTTCTTCATGCATATATACCAATAGACATGGTTCGCATGTCTCAATCTTTTCAAAAACGAGTGAGTCCAAAGATCCATCTACATGGAGCTTCTTCATGCGTTCTATACCAATATGACTCAAATGGCGGTGCCACAAGTATGTGGTACTATCATTACTATTTTATATCTTTTGGCACAAACATGTGTATCACTGTGATCGAGATTCATTTTAGGTGCAAGACCATTGAAGGTATTATTCAAATAAACAGAGTAACCATTATTCTCCTTAAATGAATAAACGTATTGCGATAAACATAATCCAATCATGTTTATGCTCAACCAAATAACAATTATTTAGGTTTAACACCAATCTCGATGGTAGAGGGAGCATGCGATGCTTGATCACATCAACCTTGGAAACACTTCCAACACATATCGTCATCTCACCTTTAGCTAGTCTCCGTTTATTCCGCGGCTTTTATTTCGAGTTACTAACACTTAGCAACCGAACCAGTATCTAATACCCTGGTGCTGCTAGGAGTACTAGTAAAGTACACATTCATATAATGTATATCCAATATACTTCTGTCGACCTTGCCTGCCTTCTCATCTACCAAGTATCTAGGGTAGTTCTGCTTCAGTGACCGTTCCCCTCATTACAGAAGCACTTAGTCTCGGGTTTGGGTTCAACCTTGGGATTCTTCACTAGAGCAGCAAATGATTTGCTGTTTCATGAAGTATCCCTTTTGCCCTTGCCCTTCTAGAAACTAGTGGTTTTACTAACCATCAACAATTGATGCTCCTTCTTGATTTCTACTTTCGCGGTGTCAAACATCGCGAGTTGCTCAAGGATCATCATATCTATCCCTGGTATGTTATAGTTCATCACGAAGCTCTAATAGCTTGGTGGCAGTGACTATGGAGAACCATCACTATCTTATCTGGAAGATTAACTCCCACTCGATTCAAGTGATTGTAGTACTCAGACAATCTGAGCACATGCTCAACGATTGAGCTTTTCTCCCTTATTATGCAGGCTTAAGAAACTTGTCAGAGGTCTCATACCTCTTAACGTGGGCACTAGTCTGAAATCTCAATTTCAGTCTTCGGAACATCTCATATGTTCTGCGATGTTTCAAAAACGTCTTTGGTGCCACAATTCTAAACCGTTAGCATTACGCACTGAACTATCACGTAGTCATCAAAACGTGTATGTCAGATGTTTCGCAACATCTACAGACGACGCTGAGGTTCAGCACACCGAGCGGTGCATTAAGGACATAAGCCTTCTATGCAGCAATGAGGACAATCCTCAGTTTACGGACCCAGTCCGCATAATTGCTACTATCAACTTTCAACTAAATTTTCTCTAGGAACATATCTTAAACAGTAGAACTAAAGCGTAAGCTATGACATAATTTGCAAAGTCCTTTAGACTATGTTCATGATAATGAAGTTCATCTGATTATTTAATAAACTCCCACTCAGATAGACATCCCTCTAGTCATCCAAGTGATACATGATCCGAGTCAAACTAGGCCGTGTCCGATCAGCACGTGAGACGGACTAGTCATCATCGGTGAACATCTCCATGTTGATCGTATCTACTATACGACTCATGTTCGACCTTTCGGTCTCTTGTGTTCCGAGGCCATGTCTGTACATGCTAGGCTCGTCAAGTCAACCTAAGTGTGTTGCATGTGTTCCAAGGCCATGTCTATACATGTTAGGCTCGTCAACACCCGTTGTATGCGAACGTTAGAATCTATCACACCCGATCATCACGTGGTGCTTCGAAACAACGAACCTTCGCAACGGTGCACAGTTAGGGGGAACACGTCTCTTGAAATTTTAGTGAGGGATCATCTTATTTATGCTACCGTCGTTCTAAGCAAATAAGATGTAAACATGATAAACATCACATGCAAATCATAAGGTGATGTGATATGGCCAATATCATCTTGCGCCTTAGATCTCCATCTTCGAGGCGCGGCATGATCACCTTCGTCACCGGCATGACACCATGATCTCCATCATCATGATCTCCATCATTGTGTCTTCATGAAGTTGTCTCGCCAACTATTACTTCTACTACTATGGCTAACGGTTAGCAATAAAGTAAAGTAATTACATGGCGTTATTCATTGACACGCAGGTCATACAATAAATTAAGACAACTCCTATGGCTCCTGCCGGTTGTCATACTCATCGACATGCAAGTCGTGATTCCTATTACAAGAACATGATCAATCTCATACATCACATATATCATTCATCACATCCTTTTGGCCATATCACATCACATAGCATACCCTGCAAAAACAAGTTAGACGTCCTCTAATTGTTGTTGCATGTTTTACGTGGCTGCTATGGGATTCTAGCAAGAACGTTTCTTACCTACGCAAAAGCCACAACGTGATATGCCAATTTCTTATTACCCTTCATAAGGACCCTTTTCATCGAATCCGATCCGACTAAAGTGGGAGAGACAGACACCCGCTAGCCACCTTATGCAACTAGTGCATGTCAGTCGGTGGAACCTGTCTCACGTAATTGTACGTGTAAGGTCGGTCCGGGCCGCTTCATCCCACGATGCCACCGAATCAAGATAAGACTAGTAACGGCAAGTAAATTGACAACATTGACGCCCACAACTACTTTGTGTTCTACTCGTGCATAGAAACTACGCATAGACCTAGCTCTGATACCACTGTTGGGGAACGTAGCAGAAATTCAAAATTTTCTACGCATCACCAAGATCAATCTATGGAGTTTACTAGCAACGAGAGGGAAGGAGTGCATCTACATACCCTTGTAGATCGCGAGCGGAAGCGTTCAAGAGAACGGGGTTGATGGAGTCGTACTCGTCGTGATCCAAATCACCGATGATCCTAGCGCCGAACGGACGGCACCTCCGCGTTCAACACACGTACGGAGCAGCGACGTCTCCTCCTTCTTGATCCAGCAAGGGGGGGGAGAGATTGATGGAGATCCAGCAGCACGACGGCGTGGTGGTGGAAGTAGCGGGATTCCAACAGGGCTTCGCCAAGCGCTGCGGGAGGAGGGAGATGTGTCACGGGAGGGAGAGGGAGGCGCCAGGGCTTGGGGTTTGCTGCCCTCCCTTCCCCCCACTATATATAGGGCCAAGGGAGAGGGGGGGCGCAGCCTTGGCCCTTCCTCCAAGGAAGGGTGCGGCCAGGGAGGAGTCCATCCTCCCCAAGGCACCTAGGAGGTGCCTTCCCCCTTTAGGACTCTCCCTTTATCTTATCTCTTGGCGCATGGGCCTCTTGGGGCTGGTTCCCTTGGCCCATATAGGCCAAGGCGCACACCCCACAGCCCATGTGCCCCCCCCCGGGGCATGTGGACCCCTTGGTGGACCCCCGGACCCCTTTCGGCACTCCCGGTACAATACCGATAATGCGCGAAACTTTTCCGGCGACCAAAACAAGACTTCCCATATATAAATCTTTACCTCCGGACCATTCCAGAACTCCTCGTGACGTCCGGGATCTCATCCGGGACTCCGAACAACTTTCGGGTTACCGCATACTAATATCTCTACAACCCTAGCGTCACCGAACCTTAAGTGTGTAGACCCTACGGGTTCGGGAGACACGCAGACATGACCGAGACGACTCTCCGGTCAATAACCAACAGCGGGATCTGGATACCCATGTTGGCTCCCACATGCTCCTCGATGATCTCATCGGATGAACCACGATGTCGAGGATTCAATCAATCCCGTATACAATTCCCTTTGTCTACCGGTATAATACTTGCCCGAGATTCGATCGTCGGTATCCCGATACCTTGTTCAATCTCGTTACCGGCAAGTCTCTTTACTCGTTCCGTAACACATCATCCCGTGATCAACTCCTTGGTCACATTGTGCACATTATGATGATGTCCTACCGAGTGGGCCCAAAGATACCTCTCCGTTTACACAGAGTGACAAATCCCAGTCTCGATTCGTGCCAACCCAACAGACACTTTCGGAGATACCTGTAGTGCACCTTTATAGCCACCCAGTTACGTTGTGACGTTTGGTACACCCAAAGCATTCCTACGGTATCTGGGAGTTGCACAATCTCATGGTCTAAGGAAATGATACTTGACATTAGAAAAGCTCTTAGCAAACGAACTACACGATCTTATGCTAGGATTAGGATTGGGTCTTGTCCATCACATCATTCTCCTAATGATGTGATCCCGTTATCAACGACATCCAATGTCCATGGTCAGGAAACCGTAACCATCTATTGATCAACGAGCTAGTCAACTAGAGGCTTACTAGGGACATGGTGTTGTCTATGTATCCACACATGTATCTGAGTTTCCTATCAATACAATTCTAGCATGGATAATAAACGATTATCATGAACAAGGAAATATAATAATAACCAATTTATTATTGCCTCTAGGGCATATTTCCAACACGTGGACAACACTCTCCCCTCTCGTTGCTATGCATCACCATGATCTTGCATGTGCGTAGGAATTTTTTTGAAATTACTACGTTTCCCAACAGTGGCATCCGAGCCTGGTTTTATGCGTAGATGTCATATGCACGAGTAGAACACAAGTGAGTTGTGGGCGATATAAGTCATACTGCTTACCAGCATGTCATACTTTGGTTCGGCGGTATTGTTGGATGAAGCGGCCCGGACCGACATTACGCGTACGCTTACGCGAGACTGGTTCTACCGACGTGCTTTGCACACAGGTGGCTGGCGGGTGTCAGTTTCTCCAACTTTAGTTGAACCGAGTGTGGCTACACCCGGTCCTTGCGAAGGTTAAAACAACACCAACTTGACAAACTATCGTTGTGGTTTTGATGCGTAGGTAAGAACGGTTCTTGCTAAGCCCGTAGCAGCCACCTAAAATTTGCAACAACAAAGTAGAGGACGTCTAACTTGTTTTTGCAGGGCATGTTGTGATGTGATATGGTCAAGACATGATGCTAAATTTTATTGTATGAGATGACCATGTTTTGTAACCGAGTTATCGGCAACTGGCAGGAGCCATATGGTTATCGCTTTATTGTATGCAATGCAATCACCCTGTAATGCTTTACTTTATCACTAAGCGGTAGCGATAGTCGTAGAAGCATAAGTTTGGCGACACGACAACGATGCTACGATGGAGATCAAGGTGTCGCGCCGGTGACGATGGTGATCATGACGGTGCTTCGGAGATGGAGATCACAAGCACAAGATGATGATGGCCATATCATATCACTTATATTGATTGCATGTGATGTTTATCTTTTATGCATCTTATCTTGTTTTGATTGACGGTAGCATTATAAGATGATCTCTCACTAAATTTCAAGATAAAAGTGTTCTCCCTGAGTATGCACCGTTGCCAAAGTTCGTCGTCCCATACACCACGTGATGATCGGGTGTGATAAGCTCTACGTCCATCTACAATGGGTGCAAGCCAGTTTTGCACACGCAGAATACTCAGGTTAAACTTGACGAGCCTAGACTATGCAGATATGGCCTGAACACTGAGACCGAAAGGTCGAGCGAGAATCATATAGTAGATATGATCAACATATTAATGTTCACCATTGAAAGCTACTCCATTTCACGTGATGATCGGTTATGGTTTAGTTGATATGGATCACGTGATCACTTAGAGGATTAGAGTGATGTCTATCTAAGTGGGAGTTCTTAAGTAATATGATTAATTGAACTTAAATTTATCATGAACTTAGTACCTGATAGTATCTTGCTTGTCTATGTTGATTGTAGATAGATGGCCCGTGTCGTTGTTCCGTTGAATTTTAATGCGTTCCTTGAGAAAGCAAAGTTGAAAGATGATGGTAGCAATTACACGGACTAGGTCCATAACTTGAGGATTATTCTCATTGCTGCATAGAAGAATTACGTCCTGGAAGCACAGCTAGGTGCCAAACCTGCTGCTGGAGCAACACCAGATGTTATGAACGTCTG
Source organism: Aegilops tauschii subsp. strangulata (assembly GCF_002575655.3). NCBI lineage: Eukaryota > Viridiplantae > Streptophyta > Magnoliopsida > Poales > Poaceae > Aegilops > Aegilops tauschii. The sequence goes on from NC_053037.3 coordinate 398,393,854, forward strand.
GCAGAGCAAAGCTGATGACTACTCGATAGTTCAGTGTGCCATGCTTTACGGCTTAGAACCGGGACTTCAATGACATTTTGAACGTCATGGAGCATATGAGATGTTCCAGGAGTTGAAGTTAATATTTCAAGCAAATGCCCGGATTGAGAGATATGAAGTCTCCAATAAGTTCTACAGCTGCAAGATGGAGGAGAATAGTTCTGTCAGTGAGCATATACTCAGAATGTCTGGGTATAACAATCACTTGATTCAACTGGGAGTTAATCTTCTGGATGATAGTGTCATTGACAGAATTCTTCAATCACTGCCACCAAGCTACAAGAGCTTCGTGATGAACTATAACATGCAAGGGATGGATAAGACGATTCCCGAGCTCTTCGCAATGCTAAAAGCTGCAGAGGTAGAAATCAAGAAGGAGCATCAAGTGTTGATGGTTAATAAGACCACCAGTTTCAAGAAAAAGGGCAAAGGGAAGAAGAAGGGGAACTTCAAGAAGAACAGCAAGCAAGTTGCTGCTCAAGAGAAGAAACCCAAGTCTGGACCTAAGCCTGAGACTGAGTGCTTCTACTGCAAGTAGACTGGTCACTGGAAGCGGAACTGCCCCAAGTATTTGGCGGATAAGAAGGATGGCAAGGTGAACAAAGGTATATGTGATATACATGTTATTGATGTGTACCTTACCAGAGCTCGCAGTAGCACCTGGGTATTTGATACTGGTTCTGTTGCTAATATTTGCAACTCAAAACAAGGACTACAGATTAAGCGAACACTGGCCAAGGACAAGGTGACGATGCGCGTGGGAAACGGTTCCAAAGTCGATGTGATCGCCGTCGGCACGCTACCTCTACATCTACCTTCGGGATTAGTATTAGACCTAAATAATTGTTATTTGGTGCCAGCGTTGAGCATGAACATTATATCTGGATCTTGTTTGATGCGAGACGGTTATTCATTTAAATCAGAGAATAATGGTTGTTCTATTTATATGAGTAATATCTTTTATGGTCATGCACTCTTGAAGAGTGGTCTATTTTTGATGAATCTCGATAGTAGTGATACACATATTCATAATGTTGAAGCCAAAAGATGTAGAGTTGATAATGATACTGCAACTTATTTGTGGCACTGCCGTTTAGGTCATATCGGTGTAAAGCGCATGAAGAAACTCCATAATGATGGACTTTTGGAACCACTTGATTATGAATCACTTGGTACTTGCGAACCGTGCCTGATGGGCAAGATGACTAAGACGTCGTTCTCCGGAACTATGGAGCGAGCAACAGATTTGTTGGAAATCATACATACAGATGTATGTGGTCCGATGAATGTTGAGGCTCGCGGCGGGTATCGTTATTTTCTCACCTTCACAGATGATTTAAGATTATATGGGTATATCTACTTAATGAAGCATAAGTCTGAAACATTTGAAAAGTTCAAAGAATTTCAGAGTGAAATTGAAAATCATCGTAACAAGAAAATTAAGTTTCTATGATCTGATCGTGGAGGAGAATATTTGAGTTACGAGTTTGGTCTACATTTGAAACAATGCGGAATAGTTTCGCAACTCACGCCACCCGGAACACCACAACGTAATGGTGTGTCCGAACGTCGTAATCGTACTTTACTAGATATGGTGCGATCTATGATGTCTCTTACTGATTTACCGCTATCATTTTGGGGTTATGCTTTAGAGACGGCTGCATTCACGTTAAATAGGGCACCATCGAAATCCGTTGAGACGACGCCTTATGAACTGTGATTTGGCAAGAAATCAAAGTTGTCCTTTCTTAAAGTTTGGGGCTGCGATGCTTATGTGAAAAAGCTTCAACCTGATAAGCTCGAACCCAAATCGGAGAAATGTGTCTTCATAGGATACCCAAAGGAGACTGTTGGGTACACCTTCTATCACAGATCCGAAGGCAAGACATTCGTTGCTAGGAATGGATTCTAGAGAAGGAGTTTCTCTCGAAAGAAGTGAGTGGGAGGAAAGTAGAACTTGATGAGGTAACTGTACCTGCTCCCTTATTGGAAAGTAGTTCATCACAGAAACCGGTTCCTGTGACACCTACACAAATTAGTGAGGAAGTTAATGATGATGATCATGGAACTTCAGATCAAGTTGTTACTGAACCTCGTAGGTCAACCAGAGTAAGATCCGCACCAGAGTTGTTGAGGATATAACCATTAGAGTCACCCGCCCAGGAGGGGCCGGGTTACTCATAATGGTTATCACACGAAGCCCAGCACCAAGCTTGAAGACGGCGGGCCAAAGATGGGCTTAAGACCCGGAGATGGCTTAAGGCCCGTAGTTACAAACCGCCGTCATGGCAAGACTTGTAGTGTAAGGCAAGAATAGTTAGTAGTCCGAGCCGGACACTGTTATGAGCCGGTCGGGACTCTGAGAGCCGCTGGGCGTCAACCTCCCTATATAAAGGGACGACCCGGCGGCGGTTCAGGGACAAGTAAGATCAGATCGATAACCTGGCAGGGCGGTTTAGCTCCTGGTCGTCGAAACCTCAAGCAATACAACCTCAACTGGACGTAGGCTTTTACCTTCACCGTAAGGGGCCGAACCAGTATAACCCTCGTGTTCCTTGTCCCGTTTAACCCCTTTAAGCTTCCTAGTTGCGATGGCTCCACGACTAAGTCCTAGCTCAAGGACATCTGTCGTGACAATTCCACGACAGTTGGCGCCCACCGTGGGGCTGGCGCACGGTGGATTTGAGTTCTTGAAGGGCAGCTTTGAAGGGCTCAAGGGATACGCTGTGGGCCGGATGACCAAGAGTCGTCGCGGCAAGCTCTACATCAACGATGCAACCTGGGGCCCCGACGCCGGCTCAATCGAGTACGGGTACCGGGTCCCCTTCGGCAGAATCCACGTCTTCATTGGCAAGATTGGTGAGCCGGGCCCTGAGCCGGATCTCTGCACCGATCTCATCGAGACGGCTCAGCGGGCGCGACCCGCCCGGACTCTACCTGCCTTGAAGCATGCTTTCGTGAGATGTGTCCATGGAAGGCTCTCTGAAGGATCTGGATCTGGTGATGAGACGGCCGCCGGCTCTGACGGCGAGTCGGCTATGGATGAGTCAAATTCGTTATATCAACTTCAGGATGGCAGGCTCAGGGGCTGTTCCGACGGCGACAGTATTCCGGACCCTTTTGAGCCGCCGAGCCGGGTTGGAATCTTCATGGCCGGTGCACAGCCTGTTCAAAACCCTGCCGCCGGGTCAGGAAACCCGGTGCCTTCGCCGGCTCAGGTGCTGATGGATCTCACGGACAAGATGACGGCCCTGTTGACCGCTACGGTTGCCCCGGCGGATCAAGCTCAGCATGACGCGAAGGTGGCACAGTTAAAGTTAGATCTAGTAAAAGCCAAGGAGGATCTGGCAGCGGAGGGGATCAGGATGGCTGCAGAGAGGGCGGCTCTCGATGCCCAGACTCAGCTGATTCAGGCACAATCTTTCCGTCTCACGATGGATCAAAACGCGTCCAATGAGGTCATGAGAAGGAGGCACCACAAGGCCCAATCTCGACTCCCTCCGGTTTGCGATCCACGAAACCTCTTCAACACGCCTGGTACAGGGCCTAGTAACCCGCCAGAGATCATAGCGCCCGGGACTGGAACGCCAATTCAACCCCAAGTGATGGGGCCTCCCGGGGTGAACCCTACCCCGCCTCAGTACGTACCAATACCCCCGGGTCATTATGCCAACCCGTTGGAAAACATGGTCGCCGCAGCAGCGCGGCTGGCGGCTCTCCCAATCGATGGCGACTCTCCAACGGCGGTTGAAACCCGCCGGGTCAGGGAGCTCCTTCAGACAGCCCTGGCGCAGCAAGAGGCGTACTCTTACAGCCGGGACAGGATCCATTCAACCCCTCGCCCAGGCCGGAGCCCGAGTTATAGCAGACACATGGTTTCAGCAACCGGCTCAAGTAATGTCCGACGCCATGACTTGCCACCTGGCCATGGGCCGGCTCATAACGGAGCTTTTCATGCAACAGACCAAGACAGAGCACGGAAAGAGGCGGAGCAGGTGCCTCAGTTGACGGCTTACCAGACACCCCCGGCTTATCCGACGGCTTCCGTCGACGTGGGTATCCCTACGAGGACTGGAGGTGTCCCTTGTTTAGTGCCGGCTCTCCGCAATGAACGTCTACCCAAGGACTTCAAAGGGCCTAGGAAGGTGCCTAATTACATGGCTGATTTACAACCCGGAGCCTGGATCGAGAGTTACAAGATGGCCATGGAATTGTTGGAGGTCAGTGAAGCGGCGATGGCCAAGTACTTCACCATGATGCTAGATGGGACTGCCCGCACTTGGTTGAAAGGGCTGCCACCGAATTCCATCGGGTCTTGGGCTGAGCTGAAAGCCCGGTTCATCCAAAACTTCAAGGATACCTGTAGGCAGTCTATGTCAATTGTGGATTTGACTAACTGTAAACAGCAGGAGGGTGAGTCTACAACACATTGGGTTCGCCGGGTTAAAGAGATAATACATTCATCTAATAAGATGGATGCCGGCTCTGCAGTCTTAATGTTGGAGCAGAATTGTCGCTTCCTGCCCCTGAAGATGAAACTCGGGCGGCTCAAACGCGACTGCAATGATATGGGTACGCTGATGGCGGCTCTCGTCAAATACGCCGACTCTGATAGTACCAAGGACCCCGCTTCAGATGATGAAAGGACAGGGAAGGGAAGGAAGAACGGCAATGGCAAGGGCCCTCAGCATAACCCGGCAAACCAAGGAGGTAACAAGCGTAAGGCTAATGGCGGCATGGAGTTTGTGGCCAATGCCAGCTCACAAGGTAACAACCAGCGACGTAAGGGGAGGCCACCTCCCCGAGCTGGCGGGTCAGGCCCGACGCTCGAGCAGTTGTTGAATGAGCCTTGTCCGAGGCATGGTTCTAGGGAGAAGCCGGCTACTCATCTATGGAAAGATTGCGCAATCATGAAGGCCTTTAAGAATTCCAATGCCTTTAATGGCAACAATGGCCCGAGTGGTGGCTCAGGCGCTGGCGGTTTTCATGGCCCGGGCGGCGGTTCAAATCCTAATCCTCAAAATGGTCAAGGGGGCTTTAATCAGTAGTCCGGCCAGGGTCATCAACAGCAGCAGGGGGGTTACCAGACCAATCCAAAGCAGCTTAACGGTGGACAGTATCACGTGTTTACCACCAGTCTGTGTAAGCGAGATCAGAAGCTTCATAAGAGGGCTGTGAATGCTGTTGAGCCGGCGGTTCCACGCTATTTAAGATGGTCCGAGCAGCCCATTGTGTGGAGTAGGGAGGATCACCCTCCCCGGGTTGATAATCCGGGTCACTTGGCCCTGGTGGTGGCTCCTCAGGTGGGAGGATATAAGTTCACTAAGGTGCTCATGGATGGAGGCAGCAGCATGAACATCCTCTATTATGAGACCTTCCGTCGTATGGGGTTGATTGATAAGAACCTCAGCCAGTCCAATACTATTTTCCATGGCGTGGTGCCTGGTAAGTCGGCTTATCCAGTCAGTAAGATCGAATTGGAAGTGTCCTTTGGAGATGAGTACAACTACAGGGTGGAGAAATTAACCTTTGAGGTGGTTAAGATAAGAAGTCCGTATCATGCTATACTTGGGCGGCCGGCTTACGCTAAGTTCATGGCACGGCCGTGTTACGTGTATTTGCAGCTCAAGATGCCGGGTCACAATGGGACCATTACGGTTCATGGCAGCCGGAAGGTAGCCTTGGAGTGTGAGGAAGGCGATACGGCTTATGCATAGTCTGTTTGTGCGACAGAGGAGTTGAAGTTTTACAAGGACAATGTTGACCCAACGGATATGACATCTCTGAAAAAGCCGACCACGGAGCATGAGCCGGCAATGAAATTTAAGTCAGCTGATGAGACTAAACTTGTTGATTTCGTTCCAGGTGACTCGTCTCAGCAGTTTAGCATCAGTGCCAATCTGGATCCAAAATAGGAAGGCGCGCTCATCGAGTTCATCCGTGAGAATAGGGACATTTTCGCATGGAAACCTTCTGACATGCCAGGTGTACCCAGAGAACTCGCTGAGCACACTCTCAATGTTGATCCGAAATTTAAGCCGGTCAGGCAATTCCTTCGGCGGTTTAATGAGGAGAGGCGGAAAGCCATTGGTGAAGAGGTGGCCCAGCTCTTGGCGGCCGGCTTTATTGTTGAAGTTTTTCACCCAGAGTGGTTAGCTAACCCGGTGCTCGTGCTCAAGAAGAATGGCACCTGGCGGATGTGTGTGGATTACACGGACTTAAACAAGGCATGTCCGGCTGATCCTTTTGCCCTCCCCCGTATTGATCAAATCATTGATGCTACGGCGGGTTGCGAGCGCTTAAGTTTCTTGGATGCTTATTCTGGATACCATCAGATTAAAATGGCAGGTAAAGACCAGGAGAAATCAGCGTTCATCACTCCTTTTGGAGCCTTCTGTTATGTGTCAATGCCTTTTGGACTCAAGAGTGCACAGGCGACTTATCAGCGTTGCGTGCAGAACTGTCTTCATAACCAGATTGGGCGCAATGTTCATGCCTATGTGGATGATATTGTGGTTAAGTCCAGGGAGAAGGAAACCTTGATAGACGATTTGAGAGAAACCTTTGATAATCTCCGGGTCTACAAAATGATGCTTAACCCGGCCAAGTGTGTTTTTGGTGTTCCTGCAGGCAAGCTCTTGGGTTTCCTGGTTTCTAACAAAGGCATTGAAGCTAACCCGGAAAAGATAAAGGCAATCACCTCTCTGGCTAAGCCGGCGTGCATCAACGATGTCCAGCGTCTAGCAGGCCGCATCGCTGCTTTGAGCCGGTTTATAAGCCGTTTGGGTGAGAAGGCCATGCCGTTGTACCAGTTGATGAAGAAAACTGATGATTTTGCCTGGAATGATGCTGCTAATACTGCTTTTGAGGATTTGAAGAGACAGCTGGCCGAGCCCCCAGTCCTCACTGCTCCGGTTGACAAGCAACCCTTATTACTGTATGTAGCTGCTAACACACAAGCCGTCAGTGTGGCAGTGGTGGTGGAGCGCAAGGAAGAGGGTAAGGAATATCCGGTTCAGCGGCCGGTTTATTACGTCAGTGAGGTGCTCATCGAGTCCAAACAGCGGTATCCACATTGGTAGAAGCTTGTTTATGGTGTATTCATGGCAAGCCGGAAGCTTAAGCACTATTTTCAGGGTCACCCCATCACTGTGGTTAGTTCTGCCCCCCTTGGAGATATCATCCAAAACAGAGAAGCCACAGGGAGAGTGGCTAAGTGGGCTATAGAACTTGGGCCTCATGGTCTAAAATACGTGCCACGCACTGCTGTTAAATCTCAAGCTTTGGTGGATTTCATCAACGATTGGACAGAGCTACAGGTGCCTGAAGAAAAGCCGGATAATACATATTGGACTATTCACTTTGATGGGTCTAGGCAATTGGAGGGCTCGGGGGGCTGGAGTTGTATTGGCTTCCCCTAAAGGTGACAAGTTTCATTATGTGCTACGGTTGATGTTTCCTTGTACTAACAATGCGGCTGAGTACGAGGCCTTGCTCCATGGTCTTCGGATGGCTAAGGAGATGAGCTTGAGCCGGGTAAGATGCTTTGGTGACTCATACTTAGTGGCTCAACAAGTATCAGGCAAGTGGGACTCCAAGGACCCTCTCATGGCGGCTTATCGTCGTGAAGTTGATGCCATTGCTGGACACTTTCAGGGTTACCAAGTAGAGCACATCGATCGCAGGAAGAACGAGGTGGCTGATGCATTAAGCCGGCTGGGCTCTCAGCGAAAGCCGGTGCCGCCTAATACTTTCTTGGACATCCTGCATAACCCTTCTGTCAAGTTACCTACAGAAGAAGACTTGGCTGTCCCTGACCCGGAAGCACAGTTGGTGGCGGCTCTCCATATCACCCCAGATTGGACAGTACCATACTTGGCATACATGACCCGGGGAGATTTGCCTGAGGACGAAACTCTGGCCAGGCAAATAACCCGGCGGTCTAAGTCAATGGTCGTCATCAATGGTGAGCTGCATCGCCGCAGTGTTACTGGAACGTTCCAGCGTTGTGTTTCCCCTGAGGAGGGTCAAGAAATCTTACGTGATATTCACGAAGGGGATTGTGGCCATCATGCCGGCTCAAAATCCCTTGTGGTCAAGGCTTTTCGTCATGGTTTTTATTGGCTGACAGCTCATGCTGATGCGGAGGACTTGGTCAGTAAATGTGATGGTTGCCAGAGGTTCTCGCGACGGGCTCATGTGCCGGCCCAGGAGCTGAGGATGATACCAATCACTTGGCCATTTGCGGTCTGGGGGCTTGATATGGTTGGGCCTTTTAAAAGGTCCAAGGATAAGAAGACTCACCTTTTGGTGGCAGTTGACAAGTTCACAAAGTGGGTTGAGGCAGAGCCCGTTAGCAAGTGTGACGTAGCCACGGCGGTTCAGTTCATGAAAAGGGTGATTTTTCGCTTTGGTTTTCCGCACAGCATCATAACTGATAATTGTACCAATATGTCTAAAGGCGCCATGGAGGAGTTTTGTCAACGAGAGCATATTCGACTTGATGTTTCGTCAGTGGCTCATCCTCAATCCAATGGTCAAGCTGAGAGAGCTAATCAGGAGATTCTGAAAGGCATCAAGCCCCGGCTTTTGGTCCCTTTGTAATGGACACCGGGTTGTTGGGTAGAGGAGCTGCCCTCCGTGTTATGGAGCATCAATACTACTCCTAACAGATCCATGGGTTACATGCCTTTCTTCATGGTTTATGGAGCGGAAGCAGTCCTCCCCAGTGACGTCCGTCATGACTCGCCTCGAGTGGCGGCTTATGTTGAGGTGGATAATGAACAGGCGCGCCAAGATGCTCTTGACTTGTTGGACGAACAGCGTGATGTGGCAGCAGCTCGCTCAACGATTTACCAACAAGACCTGCGCCGTTATCACAGTCGCCGGGTTAAGTCCCGGGTCTTCCAGGAAGGTGATCTGGTGCTCCGGATCATCCAAGATCAAACAGATGCACACAAGTTATCCCCGCCTTGGGAAGGGCCCTTTGTGGTCAGCAAGAACTTGCACAACGGGTCATACTACCTTATCGACGTTCGGGAGCACAAAGATTCACGCAAGTCGAAGGAGGAGACCCGTTGGCCGTGGAACATAGCCCAGCTTCGGCCTTATTACACTTGAGCCACCAGCTCTCGTAATGTACATATTTCTATAGCCATGTATATATTATGATAAATAATAAAGCGGGACCTCTGTCCTTTTCTCCTCCAAAGGTAAACATGTTATTTCCATTACAACATCACATGGTCATTTGGAGGTGGATCCGGCTCATGATCGTATCCGAATCTAGCCATAAACAATATAATCATCTGGGGGCTTCCTGTTCAAACATAGGTCGTATTCGAACCAAAGAGAACATAGCTCTCGATACCCACTTGATTGGCACACTGCCGAGCTCATCGGGGAGTTTCTTTGATCATATTTGAATCATAGCTTAACTCCCTTTGGGAACCGACGTGGATCGTATTCGAATCAGCGTCGTTAAACAACTTTTAAGATCATTTGGGGGCTTCCTGTTCAAACATGGGTCGTATTTGAACCAAAGAGAGCATAGCTGTCGGTACCCTCTTGATCGGCAACGCCAAACCCACTGGGGGCTATATGATCGCATTCGAATCCTAGCTTAACCCTTTTGGGACGGGTCTCTGGTCGTATTCGAACCGGAAGCCCCTAAGTTTTGATTTTCTGATTTGCAACAAGCCTTTCTGGCTGTATCAACAGTGTGCACGGCGGTTCTTACTCCGCCGACTTAACTTTGTTTCACAGTGTTAGTAACACACAATAAGCATTATCAAAACTGGTAAACCGGAGTATACTTGAAGGCCTATAAGTATGTTATTATGGTTATATCAAGGACATATCTGAGGACCAGTCTTTGGTGATTTTGATTCATATTCCGGGTTGTATGTATACGATCTATGATTCTCAATGCGGTAAGCCGCCTAGAGACTTGTGATTTGTTTTCTATGCAGGATGGTTAAAGACAGCTATTCGAGCTTAAGAAACATAAAAGATCAATTATGACCCGGAGGAATATAAGGAAGCAACTTCAATGGAGTTAAGCATTCAACACGTGCACGATGGCACGACAAAGTTAAAATGTTTGTCCTACACTATTACAAGACTCCCCGAGTCCAAAAGGTGAGGCATTGTTTTACAAGCATAACCATGGGCCACCTAAGAGTTACGATGCTTGCTGGGTCGAAGCTTCCGGTTCATCCCTCTCCTCTCCTCCGGCTGATCCTATGACCTGGAAGGTTGACGATTTCCAGTCAATGCCGCTTAAAGCTTCAAATTGAGCCGCCTCATCAATTAACCCGGCTGGGTCAACTTCTGGGGCGAAGGTATGCTTACGAGTCGGAGGGATCAAGTTGATTGCTTCGTAGCGTGGAGTGGGGATCCTCTGATTCTCCGAGTCATAACCCGGCTGATACTTGGTAAGATCGGTATCGTTCCCAATCAAGGTAGCCACCGGGCGCACGCTCTTCACACAGGCGGCAAAGTCTTGTTGATCAAAGGGTGTACCGTCTTCCTTCGGACTGGGGTATCCAAGTGCAATCTCCGCCAGGTCTAGCTCTGGGAGGAAGGCTTTAGCCCGGCTCAGAGCAGCTATGGCTCCGGCTCTTGCAGAAGCCCGTCGTAGCTCTTGAAAGCGCTGAGGAAGAACGGCAAGCCGCCGAAGCACGTCCGCCAGGTGAGTCGGAACCTCATTGGACAGGGCCACAACGGCCAAAGCACGCTGTGACCCGGTGTAGAGTTGCTCCACCAAGGTGTACACGGCCTTCAGCTTGGTCAGCACATTCTGATTGAGGTTAGCGCTTCTGGGACCTGTTTTATAACGTCAGGTAAGCCGCTAGCAATGATGGGAATTATGAGACATAGAGAATGTAAACTTGTTGAAAGTCTGCAGAATGACTTACCGAAGATTGCGGCGACCATCTGTGATACATGGCGCTTTAAGCCGGAGAGTTCGGCGGTTCTCTCCGTCAGAGCCGCCTCCGCCTGTTCGGCCCGGCTGACCAGAGCAGCCTTTTCTTCGGCCCAAGTCTTCCTTTCGGTTTCAAACTTCTTTTTCAGATTCTCTTGAGCAGCAACACTGGATTCAAATTTAGCGTTGGCCTTCCGGGTCTCAGTTTCCTGAGTCTTCAGGCGGTTCTTTAGCTCAGAGATATCAGCCTCAAATTTCTTGCAAGCAGCCTGTACAATTTCCGGGTTATGGTATGAATAATTATTATACAACTTTTAAGTCCCAAGCACTTTCCAAGCAAAGACGCTTGGCACTTGGGGGCTAATGTATGCTGAAAGGTTCTATCTACAAATTGCCGGTTCGTGAAAGTAAGCCGGAAGTTAAGTCTACAACATATTCTATCATAAGTAGTAGACTTGGGGGCTAAGTATGGTAAAGATGACTATGTAGTAAGCAAGAGAGTGGTACCTCGGACTTCTGCTGTATCTGCTTCACCATGTCAATCTCCAGGTCCCGGCTGTTGTGCACCTGATTGACATAGCCGGAGATGATATCTCCAATGCTCAAGTTAGCGTAGTTGGTGATGTCCAGCTTGGCCCTGCGGCGCTCTAGCAACTCTTCCTTGGCAGAGCACTTAGCCAGTGCAGTGGGTCTCCCCGGCTCGACAAACTCCGTCTGGGTGATTACCACGTCCGGGTCATCGGCCGGCTGGGCCGGGCTAGAGATGTCCGGATTGGTAGAAGTCTCTATGACTGGCTCGTCGTTTGGAGCGGTGGCTTCAGGAGCAGAGGCAGCTGGCGGCTCTTGAGCTGAAGCCTCCGGTTCAGCCAGGACCGGCTCTTCGACCGGTTTATTCTTCCTCGCTCTCTTACTAAGCTTTGCTTGAGCACTGAAAGGACAAAAGGTTAGTACAAAAGCATGGGTAAGATAAGTACAACATAAGATGATCATCATTACCCGGGTGTAGTCTTGAAAGCCGGCAGGGTAGATTGCATAGAGTCACCAGAGGAAGGTGAAGTTTCCTGATAATTTGAATCAGACGAATTGAGCGTTTGACGAGTGACACCCGCTAAAGGATGAAAAGGGTATAAGTTGGAGATAACCTCAGTCCGGCGTTTTCTTGATGCCTCGGGTAAGCCGGAGGAGAGGTCTGCGTCCTTGCTGGCCCGGGTTTGCCTCCGGCTCTCATGAATCTGTTGCTTCAAAAGAAATTGAGGATCTTGATAAGCTAAAGGATGCGAAAAGCTTACTTTCCGGGTTACTCTTCGGACTTTCAGCCTTGGCAAGGGGTCCGAGTCGGAGGAAAGTATAGTTACCTCTTCAGTTACCGGGTTACTCGCTCCGATGTCATCCTGTGGATAATCAAGTCAATAAGGTGGTTAAAAAACAGACAAAAAGCAGAAACAAAAGAAGAGTTTAAAGAATTAAGGGTTACCTCTGACTCGGAGCTATCATCCAGCTGAAGCAGATCTGAAGCGGTAGGCTTGCTTCCCTTTTTGCGGGGAGCGGCTCTCCTGGCGGCTTTCTTAGCCTTTCTGGCTTTCTTAGCCGCCTCATGGTCATATTTGACCTTCCAGAACTTATCATCAGCCTGAACAATACAATAAAGACTTCTTAAGGTTCAGATGAAAACTATCCAAAGGGAAAATAAGGTGTTCAGATCAATGGCTTACCGCTGGAGCCGGGTTAGTCTTGCAGAAGGGGTTTAAGCCAGTCCTCCCGCAGTCTGTCAGGCTCTCATTCAAGAGGGACTTGGTCATGTCGTCAACAACGTCTTCAGGTAGATCGTTGCGGCTGTGTCGTAGAGGGTCATCTTTCCGGCCCGTGTAATCACACATTAAGCCGGGGCGGCGGCTTAAGGGGATCACCCGCCAAGAGATCCAGACCCGGACCAGATCAATGCCGTTGAGGCCATTTCCCAGGAGAGCCTTAATTTTGTTAATGGTGGGGATCAGAGGTTGACGCTCGGCTTGAGTTAGCTTATCCGGCAGGGGGTGACTTGGCTCTAGACGCGGGGCATGAAAGCCGGGCAGAGGGCTCTCGTCAGCCGGCGAGGTATCCTGGCAGTAGAACCATGTCTGGTTCCAGTCCTTTGGATGGCTGGGCGGCTCAGCATAAGGAAAGAGGCAGTCTCTCCGGCGTTGAATGGAGATTCCACCAAGTTCCAGGCTTGGCCCGTTGGCGCACTCGTTCTGGCGGTTCAGATAAAATAGCTCTCTAAAGAGCAGCAGGCTGGGCTCTTCTCCAAGATAGACTTCGCAGAATACTTGAAAGTTGCAAATATTTGACACGACATTGGGTCCTATGTCTTGCGGCCGTAGATCAAAGAAGTTCAGAACCTCTCTAAAGAATTTTGAGCCGGGCGGTGCGAAGCCCCGGCTCATGTGATCAGCAAATATCACCACCTCACCATCTCTTGGTTGAGGTCTTTCCTCCGACGGGTCAGGGGCACGATAAGACATGATTTCCTTCTTGGGCAAGTAACCCGTCTTTACGAAATCAGCTAGAGTGTCGTCGGTGACATTGGATCTCATCCAGTTGCACGTGATGGGTGCCTTGGGAGCTTTGGGTGGCATTTTGAAAGATGAAGCCTATGACAAAAGGAAAATGTCCGGTTCAATTATAAGCCGGCAGATGTCTATAGTTCAATACTCAAATGGCGGCTTATGAAGGGGCCTAATGACATATGGCTAAGTGCATCGGGTTATCTAAGCCGCTGAGGGCATCGTGAGTAATTCAAATTGTCTACAGCTTTATCATAAATGAGCCGGAAATTTTACGGCGCGTGGTTTCTTTTCAGCCGGAAACGTGAGCCGCCATAACTAAACAGATGCCATTTTTGACTAAGTGTGGCGCAAACAAGTTTCACAGATCGCAGTAATTGTTTTGGATCAAAACGGTCGGCTAAAAAGAAAATTTTCTAGACCTAGAACTGACGCAGAAGAAGTTCATGGATTCAGAACGAGATCTTATTGCAGACAAAGGGGATCTACTATCATAAAAATGGATGCGCAACAACTGCCGCAGGAACTCTGCACTACTCTTGGATCAAACGTGACTGTAGTGGAAGAACTATAGGGAACTCGGGAAGAACAGCGAAGAACAGAGGAAGAACAGTTGAACCCTAATGCGGATCTACGGTGGAGAGGTGCAGGGACTTACAGATGCGGAGTTAATGCGAAGGTTCGTCGCGTTTCTCTGGTCACGTCAGGTTGATGCAGCGGCCTGAGCTGGTGAAGACGAGGAAACCCGCGGCGGCGGCGGCAGAGCTCGGGCGGCAGCACAGTGGCGAGAGGAGGAAGAAGATGGAGGCGACGAGTGACTGGAGGCTCATGGACCGGGCTATTTATAAGGTGAGGCTCATAAGTGGGCGCGAGAAACGAGGAGGTCACGACGTGATTATCTCGCCACAGAAGCGCCTCGATTTTCGGGATGACCATAAAGATAAGATCCGTTGGGATTTTACGGAATAAAGAAATGAATTTAATGGAAGATGACGTCATGGCGGGTTATCAGGAATCCAGAAGATGACGTCACGGCGGGTTAAAACCTTTGCACAGATGTAAGCCGGAAAATTTTCTTTCAAGGGGATTGAAGATTGACATGAACCGGTTCAAATCAATCTGGGGCCTAATGTTGAGGATATAACCATTAGAGTCACCCGCCCAGGAGGGGCCGGGTTACTCATAATGGTCATCACACGAAGCCCAGCACCAAGCTTGAAGACGGCGGGCCAAAGATGGGCTTAAGACTCGGAGATGGCTTAAGGCCCGTAGTTACAAACCGCCGCCATGGCAAGACTTGTAGTGTAAGGCAAGAATAGTTAGGAGTCCGAGCCGGACACTATTATGAGCCGGCCGGGACTCTGAGAGCCGCTGGGCGTCAACCTCCCTATATAAAGGGACGACCCGGCGGCGGTTCAGGGACAAGTAAGATCAGATCGATAACCTGGCAGGGCGGTTTAGCTCCTGGTCGTCGAAACCTCAAGTAATACAACCTCAACTGGACGTAGGCTTTTACCTTCACCGTAAGGGGCCGAACCAGTATAACTCTCGTGTTCCTTGTCCCGTTTAACCCCTTTAAGCTTCCTAGTTGCGATGGCTCCACGACTAAGTCCTAGCTCAAGGACATCTGCCGTGACAATTCCACGACAAGAGTGGTACGGTAATCCTGTTCTGGAGGTTACGTTACTAGACCATGACGAACCTACGAACTATGAAGAAGCGATGGTGAGCCCAGATTCCGCAAAATGGCTTGAGGTCATGAAATTTGAGATGGGATCCATGTATGAGAACAAAGTGTGGACTTTGGTTGACTTGCCCGATGATCGGCAAGCCATTGAGAATAAATGGATCTTCAAGAAGAAGACTGACGCTGACGGTAATGTTCCTGTCTATAAAGCTCGACTTGTTGCAAAAGGTTTTCGACAAGTTCAAGGGATTGACTACGATGAGACTTTCTCACCCGTAGCGATGCTTAAGTCTGTCTGAATCATGTTAGCAATTGCCGCATTTTATGATTATGAAATTTGGCAAATGGATGTCAAAACTGCATTCCTGAATGGATTTCTAGAAGAAGAGTTGTATATGATGCAACCAAAAGGTTTTGTCGATCCAAAGGGAGCTAACAAAGTGTGCAAGCTCCAGCGATCCATTTATGGACTGGTGCAAGCCTCTCGGAGTTGGAATAAACGCTTTGATAGTGTGATCAAAGCATTTGGTTTTGTACAGACTTTTGGAGAAGCCTGTATTTACAAGAAAGTGCGTGGGAGCTCTGTAGCATTTCTGATATTATATGTGGATGACATATTGTTGATTGGAAACGATATAGAATTTCTGGATAGCATAAAGGGATACTTGAATAAGAGTTTTTCAATGAAAGACCTCGGTGAAGCTGCTTATATATTGGGCATCAAGATCTATAGAGATAGATCAAGACGCTTAATTGGACTTTCACAAAGCACATACCTTGACAAAGTTTTGAAGAAGTTTAAAATGGATCAAGCAAAGAAAGGGTTCTTGCCTGTGTTACAAGGTGTGAAGTTGAGTCAGACTCAATGCCCGACCACTGCAGAAGATAGAGAGAAGATGAAAGATGTTCCCTATGCTTCAGCCATAGGCTCTATCATGTATGCAATGTTGTGTACCATACCTGATGTGTGCCTTGCTATAAGTCTAGCAGGGAGGTACCAAAGTAATCCAGGAGTGGATCACTGGACAGCGGTCAAGAACATCCTGAAATACGTGAAAAGGACTAAGGATATATTTCTCGTTTATGGAGGTGACAAAGAGCTAGTCGTAAATGGTTACGTCGATGCAAGCTTTGACACTGATCCGGACGATTCTAAATCGCAAAAAGGATACGTGTTTACATTGAACGGTGGAGCTGTCAGTTGGTGAAGTTCTAAACAAAGCGTCGTGGCGGGATCTACGTGTGAAGCGGAGTACATAGCTGCTTCAGAAGCAACAAATGAAGGAGTCTGGATGAAGGAGTTCATATCCGATCTAGGTGTCATACCTAGTGCATCGGGTCTAATGAAAATCTTTTGTGACAATACTGGTGCAATTGCCTTGGCGAAGGATTCCAAATTTCACAAGAGAACCAAGCACATCAAGAGACGCTTCAATTCCATCCGGGATCTAGTCCAGGTGGGAGACATAGAAATTTGCAAGATACATACGGATCTGAATGTTGCAGACCCGTTGACTAAGCCTCTTCCACGAGCAAAACATGATCAGCACCAAGGCTTCATGGGTGTTAGAATCATTACTGTGTAATCTAGATTATTGACTCTAGTGCAAGTGGGAGACTGAAGGAAATATGCCCTAGAGGCAATAATAAAGTTATTATTTATTTCCTTATATCATGATAAATGTTTATTATTCATGCTAGAATTGTATTAACCGGAAACGTAATACTTGTGTGAATACATAGACAAACAGAGTGTCACTAGTATGCCTCTACTTGACTAGCTCGTTGATCAAAGATGGTTATGTTTCCTAGCCATAGACATGAGTTGTCATTTGATTAACGGGATCACATCATTAGGAGAATGATGTGATTGACTTGACCCATTCCGTTAGCTTAGCACTTGATCGTTTAGTATGTTGCTATTGCTTTCTTCATGACTTATACATGTTCCTATGACTATGAGATTATGCAACTCCCGTTTACCGGAGGGACACTTTGTGTGCTACCAAACGTCACAACGTAACTGGGTGATTATAAAGGTGCTCTACAGGTGTCTCCGAAGGTACTTGTTGGGTTGGCATATTTCGAGATTAGGATTTTTCACTCCGATTGTCAGAGAGGTATCTCTGGGCCCACTCGGTAATGCACATCACTTAAGCCTTGCAAGCATTGCAACTAATGAGTTAGTTGTGGGATGATGTATTACGGAACGAGTAAAGAGACTTGCCGGTAACGAGATTGAACTAGGTATTGAGATACCGACGATCGAATCTCGGGCAAGTAACATACCGATGACAAAGGGAACAACGTATGTTGTTATGCGGTCTGACCGATAAAGATCTTCGTAGAATATGTGGGAGCCAATATGAGCATCCAGGTTCTGCTATTGGTTATTGACCGGAGACGTGTCTCGGTCATGTCTACATAGTTCTCGAACCCGTAGGGTCCGCACGCTTAAAGTTTCGATGACGGTTATATTATGAGTTTATGAGTTTTGATGTACCGAAGGTAGTTCGGAGTCCCGGATGTGATCACGGACATGACGAGGAGTCTCGAAATGGTCGAGACATGAAGATTGATATATTGGAAGCCTATATTTGGATATCGGAAATGTTTCAGGTGAAATCGGGATTTTACCAGAGTACCGGAGGGGTTACCGGAACCCCCCGGGGGTTTAATGGGCCATAGTGGGCCTTAGTAGAGAAGAGGAGAGGCGGCCAGGGCAGGGCCGCGCGCCCCTCCCCCTCTAGTCCGAATAGGACAAGGAGAGGGGGCGGCGCCCCCCTTTCCTTCCTCTCTCCCTCTTCTTTCCCCTTCTCCTAATCCAACAAGGAAAGGGAGGGAGTCCTACTCCCGGTGGGAGTAGGACTCCTCCTGGCGCGCCCCTCCTGGCCGGCCGCACCTCCCCCTGCTCCTTTATATACGGGGGCAGGGGGCACCCCAAAGACACAACAATTGATTTGATCTTTTAGCCGTGTGCGGTGCCCCCCTCCACCATAGTTCACCTCGATATTGTAGCGGTGCTTAGGCGAAGCCCTGCGTCGGCAGAACATCATCATCGTCACCACGCCGTCGTGCTGACGAAACTCTCCCTCAACACTCGGCTGGATCGGAGTTCGAGGGACGTCATCGGGCTGAACGTGTGCTGAACTCGGAGGTGTCGTGCGTTCGGTACTTGATCGGTCGGATAGTGAAGACGTACGACTACATCAATCGCGTTGTGCTAACGCTTCCGCTTTCGGTCTACGAGGGTACGTGGACAACACTCTCCCCTCTCGTTGCTATGCATCACCATGATCTTGCGTGTGCGTAGGAATTTTTTTGAAATTACTACGTTTCCCAACACAATGTACCTTGTCACCAAAATTCAAATCAAAATTCGAAACATTCCTTGAGATACTAAAATAACAAATTTGACACTGAATAGTACATTACATAAATTGGGCTTCAGTTTTGGCCCATTAGCACATTGACGTTAAATTTATCATTTTTGTATCTTGAGCATTGTTATGAATTTTGATTTGAATTTTTGTGACAACAATCATTGACGTTGTGTCGATGCACTAATTTTTTCCTAGATTTTTTGAAACATTTTTTAGTATGCAACGGGGTCCGGTGCACCGGATACGTTCCCGTGCTCTTCGTTCCCTATATGTTTAATGCACGTATATTCTTTTTTCCTTTCCCGTTCGATCTAATGCGTTTCAGCCAGCTGAGGTATGCAACAGAATGTACCGACGTGTCCAACGCAAACGAAGGTGTGGGCGAGGAATAATCGAGTAGTCCGCCATCAGCAAAGCGGAAAACCGCAATCGACTAGGGTGTCGATCGTGCGTGTCCCCCCATCCGGCTTTGCCCCATCCGGCAAAAAAGTAGGGAGACCATGAATAAAGCTGGATAGTTATTTTGGAAATCAGTTACAACGTCAAGGCCGTGATTAGGTCGTCATGACTTCAAATCCAAGACGAATTCTTGAGAAAGTTGTTATGAGCATGGCCCGTGAGCATGATCTGTGAGCATGATGAAACCCCCTTGAAGAAGTTCCGAGTCATCGGAGACAAAAAAAGGTCTGGCATGGCCCGTGATTTTTCATATTTGTAGTACTATGTCAATCACAAGCTAGGGAACAGGGCACAGATGAACACATCGTATCATATGAACAAACGGCCAAGAACAGAAAAGGCAAGACACAGTTGAGAAGACGAGGAAACCGGTTAAAAGGGTATTATTGTTGATTGTCCAAAGAGTATAATTGCTTCAGAAGGCAGCTAGATTTATCTGCAGATTCCTCATTCCTCTCTCCAAAAAGAAAGAAAAAAGGACTTACTTGCACATGAAGCATCATTTTCTTGAACAGAAAAAGTTTAACTTCATTGACAGCCAGTCCAACCATATTAATGCTGAACAGAAATACATCATCTATTATTTCTTCGTTATCAAGTAAAATGGTATTTCTTGCATGTCACATTGTCACTCTCTCCATCATATAAAGATTTTCCTTTGCCTAAAGCATTTTTTTTAATTAGTAGCACGAGGAAGGCACCTGGTCCTTTTTCTCTTTCACCTTTCCAAGAACTGCCAACTCCTTCCTTTTCTAAAAAAAAAGAACTGCCAACTCCACAGGAGCAGGAAAAAAAAAACTAGCACTAGGAAACTTTTCCACAAAACTGTGACCGGAAAACCTGTTCCATGTACTACCTGGGTCTCTGATGGTGCAAAGTCCAAGGCTGCCCTGCGTGTTCAAGCTACACGATCAGTGACGTGATCGTAGCCGAACAACGTAAGGGAGATCAGATCAACCACCCCGATGGAAGTGAGACAATTGAAATGCTACAGCAGTGCCTCTAAAGGAGATCTCTGATCCTTTCAGCGATAGCCACCGGCCCACCTATTCACCTAACACTAGACTAACCTTTTCTTTCACATGAACACTAGGTTAGACTAACCTTAGAATGTCAAGTGAACTCATAGTTTCCTTGGTGATGGAGATGGCGAATGATGATGAAAGGGCAAGGCCGAAAGAGACCACGGCAATGTGCACCGCAGGAAGATGTCTTTGCTTACAGTAGTGAATTTGCAATATAGGGGCCAAGCAAAATTAAGCATTCATCGCGTGATCGATTCGGCGATTCCCGTAAGGGTTAAACCAATGAACTTCCAGACCTACCCGCTCGATGAAAACATTTGAAAAAGTTCATACCGTCGGAGCTCATCATCGGAGGGGACAGGAAAGAACTGAAGGGAGAGAAACCAACTGTGCATTGAAAAGCAACATTGTAACCAAAGCTACAATTGAAAATACTAGGAAGGGTGTCACTGGCATGCTAAACGTTTGAACCGCGCTTCTAGAGCGGGGAAGGTGGCACCAACTATTATGGTTGCAACTCGCAACGTCAGGAGCAGAAGGTCAAACTCTCTTCGAGTGGATGTGGTCAGATGAGCCTATTGTCCGGTTTATTTTCCTGAGATGGCCACCAAACCCAAGGAGCCGATGACAAGCAAGCCATCTGCTCCAATTGGCAATTGATCGCTTCAGCGTGACTGGGCTCAAAAGATAAATACTACTCGTACTACTGCATGGCTGCTAAGCTTTCATGGGTGATGTGAACTTCGGGGTTGGTATATCTTCACCGAAATAGTCCAACGGTTAAGCTTTCTGGAGGCGAAACGTTTCAGCTAATCAGAAAAGGAAACGTATAATAACGTGTCCATGCGGAAACCATGGGTACAGAGACTGATTAGATGGCCTGATGTACTAGACCAGAGCCAGACCCTTCATGTATGATCTGTGAGATCACTAGGATAGGAGTCATTTTTTGCGTGGTTCACCTACTGTTGTCTCCGTCATACAGAAAGCATAGGATGGGAGGTTGCACAATATGTCACTCGACTCTAGTCATTCTAGCCAAGCTGGTTACCTACTCAGTGCAGTCACAGTAAAAGCAAACAGTGCCGTGTTAGATCGAGAACTCCTCAATTTTCAGAAGCAATTGTATACTACATGTCTACATCTGTTTGTAAATAGAAGACGCTTTGGCAGTTTAAACTGAACTACCAAAATGTCTTATATTTAGGAGCAGGGGGTGTATATCCTGGATACTGAAATATTGTACCCTGCAGTATGTATATCTCAATAACAAAAGGCAATATGTAGACAACATGAGATATTTTATGAGGGTGAATGGCAGAGAACCACACAAGCAAAAGAAACCAGAGAACTTCCTTTCTGCAACCTGCAAAGAGGGCAAGAAGAAGTGGATTTGACGAAATAGTTTTCAGAGAATGCTTACACTGTTTGATAATGCAATCATGGAGGAGGGCTGCTTTATTCCCACATCGGCTGATAAAATTCTGGTGCATTCCAGCCAAGAGGAGGCCACCAGCTGCATCCATGGCTCTGGTGCTCTGCTCTGATCAACATGTGGCGTTCACACTCGCATGGGTAGGGACAAAAGTTTACCAAGGAAAAGCATATACAGACAAAATGGAAGAGCAGATCTGATGTGCGATTGGCCGGGAAAAGAAAAGAGAATCAACCACAAACCTGTGTGCGCAAGTAAATTCCTGGAATGTCTCTGCTTTAAGCTTTCTTATTATTCCGTCCGGAAAAGGAGAGCCCAGACACACCGAGAAGCTGGCCCATAACATTATGTACACATTGGCCATCCAGAAAACATTCTTTACACACCGTAGTATTCGTTGGCTGGAGCAGTTGCCACATATGTGGAAAGTACCTGAGTGCATTGCCTGGTCCTGTTACCTAATCAAGCAATGGTAAGCACATATAACATGTTACAGAATAATTATGCTCCGCGGGTGCGGCTCTATTTCTATATATGAGTATTAGTATTCTGTTTTAGCAGAATTTGAAGTTATAGACAATATATGTATCTCACATCACATGTGCATGTATGACCATTGTCAGATGGGTCTTGGGAACATTAGCAAAGTAAAGAAAGGGACAAAGGAATGCACGAAATTTGTTCATTTTCAGGAGAAGAATGTCTGTTTTAGCATATGCACTACTCCATGCCAAGTGAGCTGAGATTCTGAGCACCCCATCTGATCAAAAACATGTACTGCTAGTTCTCTTCTATACACCAATGAATGGCTGGTATGGGAAGTGTAATCAGAGGATATCCTTTTTAGTGTAAATAATCAGAAGAGGTCTGTTACTGACCAAGAGTAACAAGGACATTGGACTTGGGCCTTGTTTGTTTCAGCTTCAGGGCAAAGCGTAATCTGAAACAAACGGCTATTTTCTTGAAGCACGTCCCGGTGTCCTTGAGTGGCAAAGCTGATTCTGAGTGAAGCGAATCCACAGCTGATTTGACAGAAGTTGAAGCTGAAACAAGCAAGGCCTTACTGGGATCGAGCCAGAAGATTCCATAACTTCAAAAGAATTCTGAACATCATGCACTCTTAACTCTTGCGATGAAAATGAAGAGACGTGCAACACTCCCTTTGTTTCGCTCTCTAGACACAATCACTTTACAAGTATGCATTTAGAAGAGGGGTGTTTACTGGTCACAATTATAGATGAGCACAACACAAGGGTCACCGATCTCTATCATATTGCTACAGAATTAACAATCAACATTGGTAACTTGTAACACAGAGACCTCTCTCTATAAGACCAACAGAAAGGGGCCAAATGAGCAATAATTCATTGAAAAGGTGTTCCTGCTAAAGAGAATACCACAGGGAATGGCAAAAAGAGATTACATGAGTCACCTCCCGAATACAAGATATTGGTGGACTGGTAATAACTTTCAGTTGCAACGAAGGGAAAACGGTAAGACCGTCATGGCAGCAGTGTGATTTATTGGACAAGCTGTTTCACAGAATAGCTGCTAGACCTTCCTTTTGGGCAGGTGGCCTGTTCCCCAGAAATGCAGTGCGAGATACATCAACAAGTGCCTTGAAGCTGTATGGCTCATGCATTGACAGCTCCGAGAGCACCTTCCTGTTCAGTTGGATGTTCTCCTTCATCAATCCATGCATGAAGTTGCCATAATTCACCTGGCAGTCAGATGCAAGAAAAGAGTTACTTAAACCACAGAATGCAAGGCTGCTGGTTTTCTATCGACCTGCCTGTCTTGAGATAATCATTCAAAAGATGATGTTTCTTTCTTTATTCATAAATAAATAAAATTACTATGGTTATTAGACATTCCTAGCAAACAGGTCGAGACATACCCCATGCAGTCGTGTACCAGCATTGATGCGCTCAATCCATAGGGACCGCATGTCTCTCTTCTTGTTACGCCTGTCCCTGTAGGAATATTGCAAGGCTTTCTCAACCCTCTCCCGTGCTATCCTTATGCAATTTTTCGCCCTTCCTCTAAATCCCTTTGCCAACTTGAAAATCTTCCCCTTGTTCATTTTGTAGCTAACAAGCTGCTAGATGCTTGGACTCCTGTCCTACAATCTGAAACAAAAGATTTTAAAAAACTTTTAGCTAATATGTAGTACTTAACTAGAAGCAAGGTTTTTTGTATTGATTTTCACTACAAAAATCAAGAAAAGGTCTAACAGCTTAAGCTCCCTGCACTACACTAAAAAGTCTTCGACGAAACATATGATAGCTCAAATTCATGCGCACTGTTAGCTCCACACAGAAATACTGTGTAGCCACCGAAAATTCAGAACATTTCTCTTTGTTTGCTCTGCAAATAGTAACATATGCTGTCATATGATGCTCCTATTAATAAACAGCAGGCTATTCATAGAACATATGGCCCTGAACTTTTATTCAACATGAACATCCCGGTGATGAGTTGACGGAATGCTCTCGCCCTGCTCCATTATCCACCACTGTCAAGGGAATGGGAACCATCCTTCCACACAATCCCCACATGGACTGAATGTCGCTCTATTCGATCCCCTCCACCATGAGAATTCGTTTGGACTGACGTGGATTTTCATATACTACCTCCGTTTCTAAATATAAGACCTTTTAAAGATTTCAATATGAACTACATACGGATATATATAGACATACTTTAGAGTGTAGATTCACTCACTTTGCTCCGCCCTATATGTGTTCCGTATTGGAATATCTAAAAAGACTTATATTTAGAAACGGAGGGAATATAAAACAACTCAAGAAACTGGAAAATGTCTCAGGAAAATTCAATAATTCACACAGTTCCCGAAAATATCCTAAAAATCTGAAATCGTGTGGTACGCATAGCTACCGCCCTGTAGCAGGACATATCAACATACATGGATGGCTACAAGCGAAGGGGGTAGTTTCGCTCGGTTACGGGATGGGTTCTACCAGCGGCGGGATGGCCGACGCAACGGCCTTGCGACCTAATCTCGTCAGATGTGGATTAACATCAACTGCAGCTGGACAATTTTTCTCCCTTTATAATGAAAAAGGAATTTACTACGCTTCGTGAGTGCGGACTGCGGAGGGAAAAGGGATCGTTGGCAATAAGAAAAATTGTGCGAAATCATACCTTCCCGCCGAAGCGTCGCTCCGTGGTGGCTGCTGCTCGTCGGAGGGATGCTAAAGCTAGACGGCGGCGGCGGGGGGCGGAGGGTTTGGGGACTTTGTTCTAGCGGGACTTAGCAGGCGGTCGACACAGCAGCGCAGTGGGTCGGCCTGGAATGGTCCATGTTACAGCGTCTGGGAATGGGCCAGCCTATTAAGCGGTTAGCTGCGAGGAACGGTTTTAAAAAGTTTCTGAAAGCTTCCAAGTCGGGTTTTATTTTACCTTTTTCCTTTATTTACTTCTCTGTTGGTTTTTCTATTTTACTTAATCGGTTTATTCATTTCAATTTCATTATTAAATTTTGCTTTATCTTTTTTTCTTCACCGGTTTTTCCGGGTTTCTTTTCTTTTTCTTTCTTTCTTTTTCATCACTTTTATTTTCCTATTTTAATGTTAATGAATTCGTGAATATTTTTAAAACAACAACAAAAATAAAGCATTTACTCCCAATCAAGTTGGGGTAGGCTGGAGCTAGAACCCATAAGATCTCGAAACTAATTCATGGTTTCGGCATGTAGAGATCTAACTTCCACGAATCTCTATCCATGACTAGTTCTTTGGTTGTATGAGCATTTTTCAAAGTAGTCAACACCTTTTTCGTTCATTAATTTTACTAAATTCGTAAACATTTAATTAAAAATTGTACACATTTTTTGAATTCATGTAAAACAATTAAATTTTGCAATTGTTCATTTCAAATTCATGGACGTTTTTCCAAATTCAGGATCATTTTTCAAATACATGACCATCTTTCTAAATATGATATCATTATTCAAATTCATGAACATTTTAAAAAATTCTCAGGGTTTTCAAATTCATGAACTTTTTTCAAATTTGTGGACATTATTTTGAAATTATTGAAGCTTTTTAAATTTACAGAAAAAATAAGACAGTTAGACATTTTCCAAATTCCTGAACTTTTTTTCCAATTCGTGGACATTTAAAAAAATCCTGAACAAATTTTAAAATTCACAAAAAATCATATTCATGGACCTTTTTTAAGTTAAAAATTAAATTGGCAAAAATAAGAAAATATAGTGAAAAATATTTTAAAAAAACATGTGTTCACTCTAGTTGAGCAGCTCATGTAGGGGGGGGGGGGGGGGAGCGATGCATGTTGAAACCTCCTCTTTGCAGCCTTAAGCGGTTGAAGAGTATGTTCACGCTCACACGCGCCATAGCGGGCCACGGCCGAAGTAGCTCACTTACTCGCTATCGCCGGTTCCAAAACAAATCGCGTGCCTATCGCTGGTTTGCTGTGTCAGATAAACCAGTTGGTTTTCTTTGGTTAATTTGAAAAAATATGTATGTAATACAAAAAAGTTCATGAATTTAAAAAGTACATCAAATTGGCAAAATAGTTCAAAGGTTAAAAAATGTTTGTGTATTCAAAAAATGTTCAATGAAAAAACATTAATGAGATTAGAAAGTAATCACCAATTTGAAAAATATTCATATTTTTAATAAAAAAACACAACATTGTAAAGTATTCATGAATTTGAGAAAATTCACGGATGGAAAAATGTTCATAAACTTTAAAAAACACGAATGCAAGTGCAAGTGAATGAATAAATTAAGAAAACAAGTGAAAAAAATCCAACACTAAAACCCGGTTGAAAAAAGCCAGAGAAACCAAACTCGACAACCAAAAGGAATCTTTTGAAAATTTCCAAAAAATATGGGAGCAACTAATCAGGAGGTTACCCCTTTTGTGACGAAACTACTTGACACTTTTTCTGGCGCGGAGCACTCCAGAGTCATATGTGGCGCGCGCCAACGCCGCCACAAGGGCGTGCGTTGGATGCTTCTTGCATCGGGATGTTTTTTTGGGTTTTTTCCTTCTATTTTTAGTTTTTTATTTATTTTGCTGAAAGAAAAAACTGCCAGGCATGTGAAAGCACACTAGTGCTTCGCGTGAAGCACGGATGTGCTTCTAACGTGAGTACGTGACAGCACAACTGCGCTATTTTGAAAAGAGTGATGAGCACAGTTGTGCATCGTTGAAAAGTGAAGTACAATTATGCTTTTTCTGAAATAGGTAAAACACAATTGTGCTTTGATGCGAGAAGGACATGCTGCATGAAAGCACAGTTTGCGCCCAAAATAACAAAAAACATTTTAATATAGTTTTGAAGCACAATTTGGTACATTTTTTAAACACAGGTTACTGCAGTTTAGAGCATAGATTTTGTCAGAAAAAGTTCATCGAAACCTATCGACATGGATCTAATTTTGAAGATCTCGACGCAGCAAACACAATGGTGAAAATGGTTCATGATTTCAACACACGGTTGGAGATAAATCATTTAAAAAAAGGAATCTAAGAAGAAAAACAGCACAAACGAACAACCTCCGATCCGCCACTTGTCACCATTAGAAAAGATGGAGTGAACTTTGCAAACGTAACCTACTATGGACCTTAGCGCTAACAACTGTACCGTCGGTTCTAACGATTTTTGGATGGTACATGGGACAACTGAGAACTGATGGTTTTCGAGGAGATGTTTTTCTACCTTTTTTTGGTTTTCTTCCTATTATTGCTTATTTTTATTTTCTGCTTTTGCTCTTTTTTTTACTTTTTGTATCCCTTTTTCATGTTTTTGTTCTCTCCTTCCCCCCTTTATTCTCTCTCCTTTTACATTGTTATTCATTTATTTATTTTAAAAGATAATTTTTTCTTGAAGATTTGTGATTTTAAATTTTGTGAAAATCTTTAAAATTTTATTAATAATTTATTGATGAGATATTTTTAATTGATGAGCATTTTGTGAATATCTTTTAAAGTTCATGGACACGTTAAAAATTCGCGAACACCTGCCATACTCTAATTAATATTTTCAAATTCAAGAAGAGTTTAATAATTCATGATTTTTAAATAATTTAGAAACATTTTTAGAATTGTTATCACTTAAAAAATTCATGAATATTTTCTATGTTTGCGATCTTTATTTAAATTTTAAGTCCTTTTTTTAATTCTTGTACTTCTCTAAAACAATAAACACTTTTTCCATAAAAATGGTTGAAGTTAAAAAAAGGCCGAAAATAAAAGAACGAGCTAAAAACCACTGAATTGTACAGGAAAAACTGGCCAAAAACCTGACGCGCCTTATTAGAAATTGTTTTCCTACCATCTAACAATAGAAGGGGCACGAAGCCAGTATACTGGGGCGGCCCGCCCGCGTGTGGGGGTTCTCATTTTTGGGGATCAGGGATGCCCTACGAAAGCCGACTGCTGGGGCGGAATCCGCTCGGTGTTCATAGAGCAAAATATAAGGCATAACTCACATACTTCTTTGGCACCGAGAGCACTGACTATGCAAAGGTCGTTGTGAAAATCATTCACCAACGAAGGAACGAGTTTTTACTTGGTTGTTCATGAGGAATCGACGTTGGACGACGGACCGTCTCGCTAGAAGGGGCATCCCTCACCCTGCATGTTGCCCTCTTTGTGATTAGGCTCGTGGGTCTATCGATCACCTGTTGGTTCAGTGCTCATTCGCGAGGCAGTTCTGGCTTCCCTTGTTGCGTGGCTTCAGGCTTACACGACTTACACCTATGCGGTCGATCACATGAGAGAGTGTTGGTGCTCAATGGAGGAAAGGCTGCCGCGTGCTAGAATGAAGGAGCTAGCTACGATTTTGATTGTGGGGCTATGGAAAATATGGCTTGAAAGGAATTCTAGGGTTTTTGAGGGTAAGGCTGCGGCGATGCAAAAGGTTGTAGTCACGGCGGAGGAAGAGCATAAATGGTGACTTCTTGCAAGGCAGATTGAGGCATGGTTTAGAGAAGAGTAGCAGAATTGTTAGGCGGTGTGTGTGCTGTTTTTTTTCTTTGGCTGATCAAGAGGATGTTCTTCTTCACCTAAATAATGTAACTTAACTCTTTCTCTACCTTAATGAAAATGAAAGGCAACTAATATTTCTATATATTGAGAAAAATGTTCCATTCCTACAAGGAAACGACAAAAGGTTACATCAATTCCAAAATGATGCCCTACTAGTCCGAGAAAGTTTTTTTTAGGTTGCTTACCACATACATCATGTGGTTAGTTCGATAAAGTAGCTTTGGCTAGATCACTAAGTGTTATCTTGCGTTGATATCGTGTTTTCATGACAAACAAAAAAATCACTTTCTTTTTGCGGGTGAAATAATGTATTACTCAAAAAGTTCATACAATCAGTCGCAACCAGTTTTATAGCAACGAAAGGCCCCGAACCGATTCAAGTCATGGTTCTGCCTTCTAAACGAGCAAACTTGGCTAACCTATCACTAACCTTATTTTGACCACGATTGATATGAGTAATACATGATTCACAAAGAGACATAAGGTATCTAATATCCTTAATAAGCGATGCGTAGATTGATCTATCCATCTCTTTTGCCTGGATCAACTTTCAATGCAATAAGAGAGTCCATCTCGATCATGACTGGAAGATCACTTCTCTGTATAGCCAACAAGAGACCTTGCACACACGCACATGGTTCGGCTTCAAGGGATTCACGACATGAGAAAATTTGCTTGCAAGACGAGAAAATGATAGTACCCTTTGTTGGGAAACGTTGCATGGAAAACAAAAAAAAAATCTACGCACACGCAAGATCTATCCATGGACATGCATAGCTACGAGAGGGGAGAGCATCTTCATACCCTTGAAGATCGCAAAGCAGAAGCGTTTATCAACGCGGTTGATGTAGTCGTACACCTTCATGATCCGTCCCGATCAAGTACCGAACGTACGATACTGCTACCTCTTGAGCACTGCGTTGGTTTTCCCTTGAAGAGGAAAGGATGATGCAGTAAAGTAGCGTAAGTATTTCCCTCAGTTTTTAAGAACCAAGGTATCAATCCAGTAGGAGACCACGCTCAAGTCCCACGCACCTACAAAAAAAAATAAGAACCTTGCAACCAACGCGATAAAGGGGTTGTCAATCCCTTCACGGCCACTTGCAAAAGTGAGATCTGATAGAGATGATAAGATAATATTTTTGGTATTTTTTATGATAAAGACTAAAAGTAAAGAAAGCAAAATAAACGGTAATAGAAATAACGATAGATTAGTATGATAGAGAATAGACCCGGGGGCCATAAGTTTCACTAGTTGCTTCTCTCAAGATAGCATAAGTATTACAGTGGGTGAACAAATTACTGTCGAGCAATTGATAGAATTGAGCATAGTTATGAGAATATCTAGGTATGATCATGTATATAGGCATCACGTCCGTGACAAGTAGACCGACTCCTGCCTGCATCTACTACTATTACTCCACACATCGACCGCTATCCAGCATGCATCTAGAGTATTAAGTTCATAAGAACAGAGTAACGCTTTAAGCAAGATGACATGATGTAGAGGGATAAACTCATGCAATATGATATAAACCCCATCTTTTTATCCTCGATGGCAACAACACAATACGTGTCGTTTCCCCTACTGTCACTGGGATCGAGCACCGCAAGATTGAACCCAAAGCTAAGCACTTCTCCCATTGCAAGAAAGATCAATCTAGTAGGCCAAACGAAACTGAAAATTCGAAGAGACTTGCAAAGATAACCAATCATACATAAAAGAATTCAGAGGAGATTCAAATATTGTTCATAGATAATCTTGATCATAAACCCACAATTCATCGGATCTCGACAAACACACCGCAAAAGAAGATTACATCGAATAGATCTCCGAGAGAATCAAGGAGAACTTTGTATTGAGATCCAAAGAGAGAGAAGAAGCCATCTAGCTAATAACTATGGACCCGAAGGTCTGAGGTAAACTACTCACACATCATCGGAGAGGCTATGGTGTTGATGTAGAAGCCCTCCGTGATCAATGCCCCCTCCGGCGGAGCGCCGGAAAAGGCCCCAAGATGGGATCTCACGGGTACAGAAGGTTGCGGCGGTGGAAATAGGGTTTTTGCTCCGTATTTGATGTTTCCAGGGTACGTAGGTATATATAGGAGGAAGAAGTAGGTCGGTGGAGCTACGAGGGGCCCACGAGGGTGGAGGGCGCGCCCAGGGGGGTAGGCGCGCCCCTGCCTCGTGGCCTCCTTGTTGATTGCTTGACGTCCACTCCAAGTCCTCTGGATCACGTTTGTTCAGAAAATCACGTTCCCGAAGGTTTCATTCCGTTTGGACTCCGTTTGATATTCCTTTCCTTCGAAACACTGAAATAGGCAAAAAAACAGCAATTTGGGCTGGGCCTCCGGTTAATAGGTTAGTCCCAAAAATAATATAGAAGTGTATAATAAAGCCCATTGATCATCCAAAACAGAATATATAATAGCATGGAATAATAAAAAATTATAGATACGTTGGAGATGTATCAAGCATCCCCAAGCTTAATTCCTGCTCGTCCTCGAGTAGGTAAATGATAAAAACAGAATTTTTGATGTGGAATGCTACTTAGCATAATCTTCAATGTAATTCTTTTTATTGTGGCATGAATATTTAGATCCGAAAGGTTCAAGATAAAAGTTTAATGTTGACATAAAAATAATAATACTTCAAACATGCTAACCAAGCAATTATGTCTTATCAAAATAATATAGCCAAAGAAAGCTCATCCCTACAAAATCATATAGTTAGGCCATGCTTCAAGTTCGTCACACAAAACGTTCTCATCATGCATAACCCCGATGACAAGTCGAGCAATTGGTTCATACTTTTTAACGCGCTTCAGCCTTTTCAACCCTTACGCAATACATGAGCGTAAGCCATGGATATAGCACTATGGGTGGAATAAAGTATAATGATGGGGGTTATGTGAGAAGACAAAAAGGTAGAAAGTCTCACATTGACGCGGCTAATCAATAGGCTATGGAGATGCGCATCAATTGATGTCAATGAGAGGAGTAGGGATTGCCATGCAACGGATGCACTAGAGCTAAAAATATATGAAAGCTCAACAAAAGAAACTAAGTGGGTGTGCATCCAACTTGCTTGCTCACGAAGACCTAGGGCATTTTGAGGAAGCCCATCACTGGAATATACAAGCCAAGTTCTATAATGAAAGATTCTCACTAGTATATGAAAGTGACAACATAGGAGACTCTCTATCATGAAGATCATGGTGCTACTTTGAAGCACAAGTGTGGAAAAAGGATAGTAACATTGTCCCTTCTCTCTTTTTCTCCACTTTTTTTTGTTGGGCCTTCTCCTTTTTTACTTTGGCCTCTTTTTTTTAGTCCGGAATCTCATCCCGACTTGTGGGGGAATCATAGTCTCCATCATCCTTTCCTCACATGGGACAATGCTCTAATAATGATGATCATCACGCTTACAACTCGAGAATTACAACTCAATACTTAGAACAAAATATGACTCTATGTGAATGCCTCCGGCGGTATACCGGGATATGCCATGAATCAAGAGTGACATATATGAAAAATAATGAATGGTGGCTTTGCCACAAATACAATGTCAACTACATGATCATGCAAAGCAATATGACAATGATGGAGCGTGTCATAATAAACAGAACGGTGGTAAGTTGCATGGCAGTATATCTCAGAATGGCTATGGAAATGCCATGATAGGTAGGTATGGTGGCTGTTTTGAGGAAGATATAAGGAGATTTATGTGTCATAGAGTGTATCATATCACGGGGTTTGGATGCACCGGCGAAGTTTGCACCAACTCTCAAGGCGAGAAAGGGCAATGCACGGTACCGTAGAGGCTAGAAAATTGTGGAAGGTTGAGAGTGCGTCTAGTCCATGGACTCACATTAGTCATAAAGAACTCATATACTTATTGCAAAAGTTTATTAGCCCTCGAAGGAAAGTACTACTATGCATGCCCCTAGAGGGATAGATTGGTAGGAAAAGACCATCGCTCGTCCCTGACCGTCACTCATAAGGAAAGCAATAAAAGAACACCTTATGTGTCAAAATTGTCACACAACTTTTACCATACGTGCATGCTACGGGACTTGCCAACCTTTAACACAAGTATTTCTCAATTTCACAATTACTCAACTAGCACACTCTAATATTACCACCTTTATATCTCAAAACACTTATCAAGTATCAAACTTCTCATGATATTCAATGAACTCAATATGGAAGTTTTTATTATTGTCATCTTGGATGCCTATCATATTAGGACTAATTTCACAATGAAAGAAAATTACCATGCTGTTTAAGACTCTCAAAATAATATAAGTGAAGTATGAGAGATCAATAATTTCTATAAAATAAGACCACCACTGTGCTCTAAAAGATATAAGTGAAGCACTAGAGCAAAAACTATATAGCTCAAAAGATATAAGTGAAGCACATAGAGTATTCTAATAAATTTCGAATCATGTGTGTCTCTCTCAAAAGGTGTGTACAGCAAGGATGATTGTGGTAAACTAAAAAGCAAAGACTCAAATCATACAAGACGCTCCAAGCAAAACACATATCATGTGGTGAATAAAAATATAGCCCTAAGTAAAGTTACCGATAAACGAAGACGAAAGAGGGGATGCCTTCCGGGGCATCCCCAAGCTTAGGCTTTTGGTTGTCCTTGAATTTTACCTTGGGGTGCCTTGGGCATCCCCAAGCTTAGGCTCTTGCCAATCCTTGTTCCATAATCCATCAAATCTTTACCCAAAACTTGAAAACTTCACAACACAAAACTTAACAGAAAATCCCGTGAGCTCCGTTAGCAAAAGAAAACAAAACACCACTTCAAGGTACTGTAATGAACTCATTATTTATTTATATTGGTGTTAAACCTACTGTATTACAACTTCTCTATGGTTTATAAACTCTTTTACTAGCCATAGATTCATCAAAATAAGCAAACAACACACGAAAAACAGAATCTGTCAAAAACAGAACAGTCTGTAATAATCTGTACCAAACGCAAACTTCTGGAACTCAGAAAAATCTACCAAAATAGGAGGACCTAGAAAATTTGGTTATTGATCTACTTCAATTGGAATCAGTATTTTATCATGTTCTGGTGATTTTTAACAATTGTTTTCGTGAACAGAAAGTTTCTGGAATTTTCAGCAAGATCAAATAACTATCATCCAAGAAGATCCTATAGGTTTAACTTGGCACAAACACTAATTAAAACATAAAAACAAATCTAACCAGAGGCTAGATCAAAGATTTATTACTAAACAGAAATAAAAAAGCAAGAAATTAAAATAAAATTGGGTTGCCTCCCAACAAGCGCTATCGTTTAACGCCCCTAGCTAGGCATAAAAGCGAGGATAGATCTAGGTATTGCCATAATAATGGTAAGGCAAGTCATGAAAACTTCTCTCATACTCTCTACGTTCAGCAGCAAGTTTTCTTTGTGGCAAGCAAAAATAATCAAAAGGGCTAAATTTAATGGGACAAAAGTCCCCAAGATCAAGCTCGGGAGGTATGGGTTCCTCCTTTGGCCCCTTATATTGCACAACCAATTCATCATTGCAAGCGTTCTTTTGGCAAAAAGTCACGAGCCTTTGTTCAAGAGAAAAACCTAGCCCGTTGTTCTGAATAGCAAAATCATCATTAAGTTCAGAAATTCTATCAACTAGAACATCGGTAGGAACCTTTTTTCTAAGATTTTCATTATAAGCAACATGATCTAAAGATTGTAAACGCATTATATCTTCTTGGTTAAAAAGGATAGCTTCTATAGGAGGATGACCAGCATCAACCCTATAATGCGCAAAAAATTCTTTAGCCTCTTTCATTATAAATCTGAACTCATGAGCCAAAAAGATAGTAGCGGCACGCTTAACAGAAGAGTGTTCAATATTAGAGAATACTAGGAAAATTCTTTGTATGCAAGGATGCATATGAAGAAATTGTCTTTCAAGTTCAACTATGAGCAAAGATATTGCATCCGCAAGGCTACTAGTTCTGTAAAGAATAGAGCCACCCATAATGGGCAAAGCATCGGCACAAGTAAAGAAATCTTGAATAACTCCTTTCCCAATAATATTACCACTACCAACTCGAAACCTTTTAATATGCAAGATAGTAGGTTCCTCAGGAGGATCATCAAAGGCATCAAAGTTTCCCATGTTATTATCAGCGATAACCTCCCCAGTTTCAAACATATATGACAACAAATATCTCAAGGAACAAGCAAGAAAAAGGCGAAGGGAAAAGAGGGCGAATAAAACGGCAAGGATGAAGTGGGGAGAGGAAAACGAGAGGCAAAGGGCAAATAATGTAATGCGAGGGATAAGAGTTTGTGATGGGTACTTGGTATGCCTTGACTTGTGCGTAGACTCCCCGGCAACGGCGCCAGAAATCCTTCTTGCTACCTCTTGAGCACTGCGTTGGTTTTCCCTTGAAGAGGAAAGGGTGATGCAGTAAAGTAGCGTAAGTATTTCCCTAAGTTTTTGAGAACCAAGGTATCAATCCAGTAGGAGACCATGCTGAAGTCCCACGCACCTACACAAACAAATAAGAACCTTGCAACCAACGCGATAAAGGGGTTGTCAATCCCTTCACGGCCACTTGCAAAAGTGAGATCTGATAGAGATGATAAGATAATATTTTTGGTATTTTTTATGATAAAGACTAAAAGTAAAGAAAGCAAAATAAACGGTAATAGAAATAACGGTAGATTAATATGATAGAGAATAGACCCGGGGGCCATAGGTTTCACTAGTGGCTTCTCTCAAGATAGCATAAGTATTACGGCGGGTGAACAAATTACTGTCGAATAATTGATAGAATTGAGCATAGTTATGAGAATATCTAGGTATGATCATGTATATAGGCATCACGTCCGTGACAAGTAGACCGACTCCTGCCTGCATCTACTACTATTACTCCACACATCGACCGCTATCCAGCATGCATCTAGAGTATTAAGTTCATAAGAACAGAGTAATGCTTTAAGCAAGATGACATGATGTAGAGGGATAAACTCATGAAATATGATATAAACCCCATCTTTTTATCCTCGATGGCAACAATACAATACGTGTCGTTTCCCCTACTGTCACTGGGATCGAGCACCGCAAGATTGAACCCAAAGCTAAGCACTTCTCCCATTGCAAGAAAAATCAATCTAGTAGGCCAAACCAAACTGATAATTCGAAGAGACTTGCAAAGATAACCAATCATACATAAAAGAATTCAGAGGAGATTCAAATATTGTTCATAGATAATCTTGATCATAAACCCACAATTCATCGGATCTCGACAAACACACCGCAAAAGAAGATTACATCGAATAGATCTCCAAGAGAATCGAGGAGAACTTTGTATTGAGATCCAAAGGGAGAGAAGAAGCCATCTAGCTAATAACTATGGACCCGAAGGTCTGAGGTAAACTACTCACACATTATCGGAGAGGCTATGGTGTTGATGTAGAAGCCCTCCGTGATCAATGCCCCCTCCGGCGGAGCGTCAGAAAAGGCCCCAAGATAGGATCTCACGGGTATAGAAGGTTGCGGCGGTGGAAATAGGGTTTTTGCTCCGTATCTGATGTTTCCAGGGTACGTAGGTATATATAGGAGGAAGAAGTAGGTCGGTGGAGCTACGAGGAGCCCATGAGGGTGGAGGGCGCGCCCAGGGGGGTAGGCGTGCCCCCCCGCCTCGTGGCCTCCTCGTTGATTGCTCGACGTCCACTCCAAGTCCTCTGGATCACGTTTGTTCAGAAAATCACGTTCCCGAAGGTTTCATTCCGTTTGGACTCCGTTTGATATTCCTTCCCTTCGAAACACTGAAATAGGAAAAAAACAGAATATAAAAGTGTATAATAAAGCCCATTGATCATCCAAAACAGAATATATAATAGCATGGAACAATAAAAAATTATAGATACGTTGGAGACGTATCAGGCACCTCCGCGTTCAGCACACGTTCAGCTCGATGATGTCCTCGCCGTCTTGATCTAGCAAGACGGGCGAAGTAGTAGATGAGTTCCGGCAGCATGACGGCGTGGTGACGGTGTTGGTGAATAACAATCTCTGCAGCGCTTCGCCAAGCACAACGGAAACTATAATGGAGGATAAACTAGAGGGGAAGGGGTTGCTGGCACACGGCTTGGTGAATCTTGATGTGTCTTGGGTGCTAGCCCTGCCCCTCTATTTATATCTTGAGCCTTGGGGTCTAAACTTGGAGTAAAAGCCTCCTCAAAGTTGGTTTTACCCGAAAGGCAAGAGTCCTTCTCGGACTCCAGGACCAGACGCCAGGGTTCCCGACGTCTGGACCCAGACGCCAGGGACCCTGGCGTCTGGCCCCTGGACTCCACAAAACTTTTTTTTGTGCTTTCCAAAAACCTTGTGGGTTTTCCCCTTTGGCCCACATAAAGTGTTCTCGTACCCAAACATTTCGGGAAGCATCCGGAACCCCTTCCGGTAAATTCCAGAACCCTTCGAGAGACCAAACACTATTATCCATATATCAATCTTTACCTCCGGACCATTCTGGAGTTCCTCGTCATGTCTGTGATCACATCCGGGACTCCGAACAATATTCGGTCACCAACACACATAACTCATATAATACTATATCGTCAACGAACGTTAAGCGTGCGGACCCTACGGGTTCGAGAACTATGTAGACATGACCGAGACACCTCTCTGGTCAATAACCAATAGCGGAACTTGGATGCCCATATTGGCTCCTACATATTCTACGAAGATCTTTATCGGTCGAACCTTATGACAACATACGTAATTCCCTTTGTCCATCGGTATGTTACTTGCCCGAGATTTGATCGTTGTTATCTTCATACCTAGTTCAATCTCGTTTCCGACAAGTCTCTTTACTCGTTCCGTAATAAATCACCTTGTGACTAACTCCTTAGTCGTTTGCTTACAAGCTTATGATGTGTATTACCGAGAGGGCCTAGAGATACCTCTCTGATACTCGGAGTGACAAATCCTAATCTCGATCTATGCCAACTCAACAAACACCATCGGAGATACCTGTAGAGCATCTTTATAATCACCCAGTTACGTTGTGACGTTTGATAGCACACAAGGCATTCCTCCGGTATCCCGGAGTTGCATAATCTCATAGTCGAAGGAATATGTATTTGACATGAAGAAAGCAATAGCAATAAAACTGAACGATAAATATGCTAAGCTAACGGATGGGTCTTGTCCATCACATCATTCTCCTAATGATGTGATCCCGTTATCAAATGACAACTCATGTCTATGGTCAGGAAAGCTTAACCATCTTTGATCAACAAGCTAGTCAAGTAGAGACTCACTAGGGACAGAGTGTTTGTCTATGTATTCACACATGTATTTAGGTTTCCGATCAAAACAATTCTAGCATGAATAAAACACATTTATCATGAATAAGGAAATATGAAATAACAACTTTATTATTGCCTCTAGGGCATATTTCCTTCAGTCTCCCACTTGCACTAGAGTCAATAATCTAGATTACATTATAATGATTCTAACACCCATGGAGTCTTGGTGTTGATCATGTTTTGCTCGTGGAAGAGTCTTAGTCAACATGTCTGCTACATTCAGATCCGTATGTATTTTGCAAATCTCTATGTCTCCCTCCTTGACTTGATGACGGATGGAGTTGAAGCGTCTCTGGATGTGTTTGGTTCTTCTGTGAAATCTGGATTCCTTCGCTAAGGCAATTGCTCCAGTATTGTTACAAAAGATTTTCATTGGACCCGATGCACTAGATATTACACCTAGATCGGATATGAACTCCTTCATCCAGACTCCTTCATTTGCTGCTTCTGAAGCAGCTATGTACTCCGCTTCACACGTAGATCCCGCCACGACACTTTGCTTGGAACTGCACCAACAGACAGCTCCACCATTCAATATAAATATGTATCCGGTTTGTGACTTAGAGTCATCCGGATCAGTGTCAAAAATAGCATCGACGTAACCATTTATGACGAGCTCTTTGTCACCTCCATAAACGAGAAACATATCCTTAGTCCTTTTTAGGTACTTCAGGATGTTCTTGACCGCTGTCCAGTGATCCACTCCTGGATTACTTTGGTGCCTCCCTGCCAAACTTATAGCAAGGCACACATCAGGTCTGGTACACAACATAGCATACAAAATAGAACCTATGGCTGAGGCATATGAAATGACTTTCATTTTCTCTCTATTTTCTGCAGTGGTCGGGCATTGAGTCTGACTCAACTTCACACCTTGTAATATAGGCAAGAACCCTTTCTTTGACTGATCCATTTTGAACTTTTTTCAAAACTTTATCAAGGTATGTGCTTTGTGAAAGTCCTATTAAGCGTCTTGATCTATCTCTATAGATCTTGATGCCCAATATATAAGCAGCTTCACCGAGGTCTTTCATTGAAAAACTCGTATTCAAGTATCCTTTTATGCTATCGAGAAATTCTACATCATTTCCAATCAACAATATGTCATCCACATATAATATTAGAAATGCTATAGAGCTCCCACCCACTTTCTTGTAAATACAGGCTTCTCCGAAAGTCTGTATAAAACCATATGCTTTGATCACCTCATCAAAGCGTATATTCCAACTCCGAGATGCTTGCACCAGTCCATAGATGGATCGCTGGAGCTTGCATACTTTTTTAGCACCTTTAGGATCGACAAAACCTTCTGGTTGCATGATATACAACTCTTCTTTAAGAAATCCATTAAGGAATGCAATTTTGACGTCCATTTGCTAGATTTCATAATCATAAAATGCGGCAATTGTGAACATGATTCGGACAGACTTAAGCATCGCTACGGGTGAGAAAGTCTCATCGTAGTCAACTCCTTGAACTTGTCGAAAACCTTTTTCGACAAGTCGAGCTTTGTAGACAGTAACATTACCATCAACGTCAGTCTTCTTCTTAAAGATCCATTTATTCTCTATGGCTCGCCGATCATCGGGCAAGTCCACCAAAGTCCACACTTTGTTCTCATACATGGATCCTATCTCAGATTTCATGGCCTCAAGCCATTTATCAAAATCTGGGCTCATCATAGCTTCATAGTTCGTAGGTTCGCCATGGTCTAGTAACATGACTTCCAGAACAAGATTACTGTACCACTCTAGTGCGGATCGTGGTCTGGTTGACCTATGAGGTTCAGTAGTAACTTGATCTGAAGTTTCATGCTCATCATCATTAGCTTCCTCTCTAGTTGGTGTAGGCATCACGAGAACGGATTTCTCTGATGAGCTACTTTCCAAATTGAGAGAAGGTACAATTACCTCATCAAGTTCTACTTTCCTCCCACTCACTTCTTCCGAGATACACTCCTTCTCTAGAAAGGTACCATTCTTGGCAACAAAGATTTTGCCTTCGGATCTGTGATAGAAGGTGTACCCAATTGTTTCCTTAGGGTATCCTATGAAGACGCACTTCTCCGATTTGGGTTCGAGCTTATCAGGCTGAAGCTTTTGTTGACATAAG
Organism: Aegilops tauschii subsp. strangulata; assembly: GCF_002575655.3. Classification (NCBI taxonomy): domain Eukaryota; kingdom Viridiplantae; phylum Streptophyta; class Magnoliopsida; order Poales; family Poaceae; genus Aegilops; species Aegilops tauschii. The sequence goes on from NC_053037.3 coordinate 398,433,871, forward strand.
TGTCGCAACCCCAAACTTCAAGAAACGGCAGCTTAGCCAAACCACAGTTCATATGGTGTCGTCTCAACGGATTTAGATGGTTCTCTATTTAATGTGAATGCAACTGTCTCTAATGCATAACCCCAAAACGATAGAGGTAAATCGGTAAGAGACATCATAGATCGCACCATATCTAATAAAGTGCGGTTACGACATTCGGACACACCATTACGCTGTGGTGTTTCAGGTGGTGTGAGTTGTGAAACTATTCCACATTGTTTTAAATGAAGGCCATACTCGTAACTCAAATATTCGCCTCCACGATCAGATCATAGAAACTTTATTTTCTTGTTACAACGATTCTCCACTTCACTCTGAAATTATTTGAACTTTTCAAATGTTTCAGACTTATGTTTCATTAAGTAGATATACCCATATCTGCTCAAATCATCTGCGAAGGTCAGAAAATAACGATACCCGTCGCGAGCCTCAACACTCATCGGACCACATACATCGGTATGTATTATTTCCAATAAGTCATTGGCTCGCTCCATTGTTCCGGAGAAAGGAGTTTTAGTCATCTTTCCCATGAGGCATGGTTCGCAAGTATCAAATGATTCATAATCAAGTGATTCCAAAAGTCCATCTGCATGGAGTTTCTTCATGCGCTTTACACCAATATGACCTAAACGGCAGTGCCACAAATATGTTGCACTATCATTATCAACTTTGCATCTTTGGGCATCAATATTATGAATATGTGTATCACCACAATCGAGATTCAACAAAAATAGACCACTCTTCAAGGGTGCATGACCATAAAAGATATTACTCATATAAATAGAACAACCATTATTCTCTGATTTAAATGAATAACCGTCTCGCACTAAACAAGATCCAGACATAATGTTCATGCTCAACGCTGGCACCAAATAACAATTATTCAGGTCTAAAACTAATCCTGAAGGTAGATGTAGAGGTAGCGTGCCGACGGCGATCATATCGACCTTGGAACCATTCCCGACGCGCATCGTCACCTCGTCCTTAGCCAATCTTCGTTTAATCCGTAGCTCCTGTTTTGAGTTACAAATATGAGCAACCGAACCAGTCTCAAATACCCATGTGCTACTACGAGCATTAGTAAGGTACACATCAATAACATGTATATCAAATATACCTTTGTTCACTTTGCCATCCTTCTTATCTGCCAAATACTTGGGGCAGTTCCGCTTCTAGTGACCAGTCCCTTTGCAGTACAAGCACTCAGTTTCAGGCTTGGGTCCAGCTTTGGGCTTCTTCCCGGGAGTGGCAACTTGCTTGCCATTCTTCTTGAAGTTCCCCTTCTTTCCCTTGCCCTTGTTCTTAAAACTATTGGTCTTGTTAACCATCAACACTTGATGCTCCTTCTTGATTTCTACCTCCGCAACTTTGAGCATTGCGAAGAGCTCGGGAATTGTCTTCTCCATCCCTTGCATATTATAGTTCATCATGAAGCCTTTGTAGCTTGGTGGCAGTGATTGGAGAACTCTGTCAATAACACTATCATCTGGAAGATTAACTCCCAGCTGAGTCAAGTGATTATGATATCCAGACATTCTAAGTATGTGTTCACTAACAGAACGAGTGTTTGACAAAAAACTACCAGTTTAGGGGTTCGCGTCCCACAGAACTACCACTTTTTTAAAAGTGGCCGAAACCTACCAAAAAAACGTAAAAACGTGACTAAAAACTACCAGGTTGACTGAATGGTGGTTTTGACCATTTTAACCGCGATTCTGACGTGAGTGGCCCACTTGCCAGGCGGGCGGCCCGCCTAACGGCTAACGGCGCGCGCGGGGCCATTAGAGCCGCTCGTCGGTCGCACCTGGTCGGGACCAGGTCATAACCTGGCCGACCGGGCCGCTCGTCCCCACCAGCTCTCTCACTCTCCCCCGAGCTCACTCCACTCCTCTCTGCTCTCCTCTGCTTCTGTTTCTTCTTGTCGCGCTCCAGCGACGCCGCGACCATGCCGTCGTGGCCGAACAGCAACGAGACCTCGGACGACGATGACGAGTACATGAGCGAGTTCAGCAGCATGCAAATGGAGTATTTTATAAGTCAGCTCAGTCTATCCTCTCCCTCTCCTGTCTGTTCTGTTCTAGGGTTAGGGTTAGGGTTTGAAGATATTTGAGATTTTTCCATTTAAGTTGATATATGTGAGTTGTTGTTGATATAGTATGCTTTTGCTTTTGCAGCAAACTCCTGATACTGTGATAGACCCTAGTTTCTGTGGGCTTGTGACTGAATCTGACAGAAGGTGCATCCTGCACAGGCAGAGGGCGGGCAAGTTTGTGGCATTTGAAGGCACTGACACTGGCAGGAGATTCATAGGATGTCCTACTGAGGTAATGGACCAATTTGGTGTGGATTTGATTAGCTTGAATTTCTGCTATGTAGTGGAAACAGAGTGTTTGGTTGCTGTTTTTCTGAATTTTCCTTAAGTCTGAAAACATTGGTATGTCTGAATACTGTACTTGTAGTAAAGAGCACTGAAAACATATGAAACATATTGATGTATTGTATTTTTAGTATAGAACTAACTAGCTAGTGTAGCTATTTATATCATTATTGTTTATGATTTGTTATTCTGAATTTGCTTGTTCACTGTAAATTTAAATTGATTTTCAGGATGGTGTGAACTGTGGTGTTCTGGAGTGGGTAGATGCCCCCTGGCCTGTAATTCTGCAAAGGTGCTTAAGCAAGCTCTGGGATATGTATCATGAGCAGAACCTTGGTAGATGTCGTGGAATTGTCACGGCAGATGTCCTCGAGCTGGGACTTAGTCGTGGAGCCATCGCAGCTAGGAAGCTTGAAGGGGTTAAACGGGACAAGGAACACGAGGGTTATACTGGTTCGGCCCCTTACGGTGAAGGTAAAAGCCTACGTCCAGTTGAGGTGGTATTGATTAGGGTTTCGATGACCAGGGAGCTTAACTGCTATGCCTGGCTCTCGACGAGATCTTTCTTGCCCTTAAACCGCCGCCGGGTCGTCCCTTTATATAAGGAGGTTGACGCCCAGCAGCTCTCAGAGTCCCGGCCGGCTCATAAGAGTGTCCGGCTCGGACTCTCAACTATTCTTGCCTTACACTACAAGTTCTACCATAATGGTGGTTGTAACTACGGGCCTTAAGCCCATCTTTGGCCCGCTGTCTTCAAGCTTGGCGCAGGGCTTCAGGTGATGACCATTATGAGTAACCCGGCCCCTCCGGGTGGGTGACTCTAAGGTTTATATCCTCAACAGTAGAGCCCAGGATAATGAGGCTCATGGGATAGAGGTTGCAAAACTGCAGAAGGAGCTTGATTCTCTGGCCAATCAGTATAGCCAGCTGGTGGATGATGTGTCCAAGTTGTTTGATTATCAGGATGGAATCAAATCTCATGACATGGATTGCACAAGCCAGGCAATCAATGAACTGAAGGAGAAGAAGAAGCAACTTGAGGAGCAGGCAAAGATTGAGCTTCAAATGGAGAAGCTTAAGCTCAAGAAAGAACAAAGGTGCATCCTTCAGAGTCAAGCTGATATAATCCAAAACACAAGGAAGGCCATGAAGGAGCTAGAGGTGGAGAAAGATCTCCTTAAAGAAGAGAAGAAGAAGCTGGAGAATGTCATTGCTGAGCTCCTTAAGGTTGGTCATGGGTGCAAGGAAAAGCTGGACAAGATAAAGGAAGTTGTGATGGAGGAGTGAAGTGGCAGCTCTGGATGGTAAGTATATATGAGGCCTATATATAATTGGCCTAGGAATGATCAGTCTGATGCAAATATGCCCTGATCTACCTATGAACTACCTTTGAACTACCTAAGAACTGTAATGGGTTCAGATCATTTTGGTTGGTGTGGGGGTGTTGTTTGCCCTGATTTGTACTGCCCAAATATTATCCTGATGCTGAGAACTGGTGCTAAGTTAAGTTAAGAACTAAATTATCTAAGTCTGATGCAGTTTATTTGTGTGTGTTGTATCATAAGTTCTTGCTGAGATCTGTTTACTTCATAAATTGCTTCATCACAGGTTCAAACAAATTCAGAGAAGTTTGGAAGACTTAGTCTCCCATAGATAGCATTTAGTCTTACATAGACAACACATGGACACTGAAATTGTTCAAAGACACTTAAACTGACAGAACTGAATCTCACTGAGATTGCAAACACCCTGATAAACTGACAGAATTAAACTGACAGAACTGAATCTCACATAGATCTGGTGATAACTGCTGTAACTGAATCTGAAACTTACAGTTTCAGATTGTTAGGCCCCTGCCCTGCTATGCGACCTGACCGTCGCACCTTGTAACACCCCGGATGTAACTTTCCATATTTGTAACTCCAACTCTTGCCATTTTTGGCTATGTGTTATGATATTCCCTCGTGGTCGGGTTTTGTCTTTCGTTTTGCATTTTGTTCATGTCATGCATTTCATATCATGTCATCATGTGCATTGCATTTGCATACGTGTTCGTCTCATGCATCCGAGCATTTTCCCCGTTGTCCGTTTTGCAATCCGGCGCTCCCATCTCCTCCGGCGCACCCCTCTTGTTTTCTTTTGTGAGCGGGTGTCAAACATTCTCGGAATGGACCGAGGCTTGTCAAGTGGCCTTGGTATACCACCGGTAGACCACCGGTCAAGTTTCGTTCCATTTGGAGGTCGTTTGGTACTCCAACAGTTAACCGGGTAACCGCAGATGCCTTCTGTGTGTTGCACCAAAACCCCCCTCTAAACAGCCCAAAACCCACCAAACTCTCTTCCATGCTCTAGGTCGTTCGATCACGATCGTGTGGGCGAAAACCGCACCTCATTTGGACTCTCCTAGCTCCCTCTACCTATAAATATGTGTCTCTCCCGAATTTTTCTCGCAGTCCCAAACCCTAACCATCTCCCCGCCGCGGCCGGACGAGGCCGCCGCCGCCCTTGCCCAATCGGCGTCCGCCACATGGCGCCGTCCGCCGCGGCCCGGGAAGCCCGCCACAGGCCCCCGAGCCCGTCCCCGAGCCCGCGCCGCCCGACGCCTAATCGCCTCCTGCGCCGTCGCCGGACGCCTCCCTCCACCGCGCGCCGGCCGGCCCCGCCGCCTCGCCGCCGTCGCCCGCCGGCACCACGCCGCCGCCGCCGCGCCACCGCGTCACCTCCGCCGTCGCCAGCGCCGCTACGCCGCGCCGTCCATCTCCTCCTCCGGCCGCCCTCCTCGTCTTCCCTCGCCGGACCGCGCCTCCCCGAGCCTCCTCTCCTCCGCCGCGCCTCCTCCCGCCGGCGAGCCCGAGCTCCTCGATCCAGATCTGAACCAGCAAGGTTGACCCCGAGACCCCGAAATTTCTCCAAGTCTTCAACATATTATAGCATGTGCCCATGTTCAACGCATCATAACTCTCTGCATATAGCTCAGTTTCGCGCGTGTAATATATCGATTGTTCGTCTCGTGATGCTCTACATTTTGTTCAATTGTATTATATTCATTAGAGTCCATCTTGATGCCCAAATCTCTGATGCAAGAGTGCTAGTTGCTGTTATCTGCTGTTACTTAGCAGAACTTGGAGATTTGTTATTTTTGTATCTTTTAATCTGTGCATCTTATGGGAATGGGCTCTACATGTGTTTTGTTGTATGCCATGCCATCTTTCCAGTGGTGTATGCCATGTATTTTTGTGATCTCTGTGGTGACTAGTACAAGCATGCAAACTAGGCCCCGTAATGTTTCTGATTTCAGAGACTTAGTAATTTCTCCAAGTCTTTGTCTGCTGTTATTTTGTTGCCATGTAAACTTGATGCTACAGAGAGATCCATGAATATTTTGGAGATGTTGAGTAAGGATGTTTTATAGATATTATTGTAATTGATCCATTCCTGCCCTTGTTTGCAACTATGGAGTGCCATAGCATGACTCAATCTTGCTCTACTTTTGCTATAAATTATTTCTGGCAGATCGTTTACGTGTTATTCAATTTTGCCAAGCTTGTTGTAGTTGATCCTTACATGCTATGCTTTTGTTCTTGCCATGGATAGCTTCATAAAATTGCCATCTTGCTGTAGGTATGCTTGTTTTGTCATGAATTGCTTTGTGGTGAGTGCATCAAGCTCACCAAGATGCCTTCATATTATTGTTTCTGCCATGCTCTGTTTTCTGCCAAGTCTGAAACCTGATAACGAAACTTGCTATGTTTACAAGGTTGCCATCATATCTTCTGGTCCTTTTCGGCTTATGGTCATTAAGGGACTTTTGTCATATGCATTTAGCAGAATACTTCCATGCCTTGTTTTGCCATGTTAAGATCCTGTAGCATGTCGATTTCGTGCTCTGAACATTGCTACCTGATGCTGTTTTCTGTCATGTCCAGTAATTTCACTAAGTCTGTGAACCTGTTATCTTTTACATTTTTGTCATGCTTGTTTTAGCTTGTTATGTTGTGATCTAGCCGTATCTCAGTGTTCATCTTTTGTCAAGCATCTCCTCTAGATTGCTTCCATATACTTTGTTGCTATGTTGGAGTGCTGTAGCCTTGTTACTTGTTGCATTTTAAGTGCTATCATGCTGTTAATCGCAGATTCGTGTCATTCTTGTTTTGCTTGCCATTTGCAAACCGTGCATCCGTTTCCGGTGATCTTTATATCGATTTTGACCGAAATCATCTCATCTTTCCAGTGGTATGCTTGGTTTTCCAAGTTACTGCCTTGTTCATCTATTTCCTCCTGGAGCACGCATACGCACTGCATATCATATCTTGCATATCATTCATGTATTGCATCATGTTGCTTGTGCATTTCTCGTGATTGATTGTGGTTCTGTTGCTTGTGTTCTTGTCTTGGGTAGAGCCGGGAGACGAGTTCGTCAACGAGGAACCTGTTGAGTACGCTTACGAGGATCAAGCTTTCGACAACTCTGAGAACCTTGCAGGCAAGATGACCATACCCCCGAAATCACTTCTATCTTTGCTTTGCTACCTGTTCGTTCTATTGCCATGCTGCGCTACCTACCACTTGCTATATTATGCCTCCCATATTGCCATGACAGCCTCTAACCATCCTTTCCTAGCAAACCGTTGTTTGGCTAAGTTACCGCTTTTGCTCAGCCCTTCTTATAGCGTTGCTAGTTGCAGGTGAAGATGAAGTTGGATTCCATGTTGGAACATGGATATGTTGGGATATCACAATATCTCTTATTTAATTAATGCATCTATATATTTTGGTAAAGGGTGGAAGGCTCGGCCTTATGCCTGGTGTTTTGTTCCACTCTTGCCGCCCTAGTTTCTGTCTTACCGGTATTATGTTCCTTGAGTTTGCGTTCCTTACGCGGTTGGGTGATTTATGGGACCCCCTTGACAGTTCGCCTTGAATAAAACTCCTCCAGCAAGGCCCAACCTTGGTTTTACCATTTGCCACCTAAGCCTTTTTCCCCGGGTTTTTGCGAGCCCGAGGGTCATCTTATTTTAACCCCCAGGCCAGTGTTCCTCTGAGTGCTGGTCCAAACTAGAGCACCGTGCGGGACCGTCCCTTGGCAACTTGGGTTATGTTGGTACCTGTACGCTTCGCTTATCCAGTGTGCCCTGAGAACGAGATATGTGCAGCTCCTATCGGGATTTGTCGGCACATTCGGGCGGCTTTGCTGGTCTTGTTTTACCATTGTCAAAATGTCTTGTAGACCGGGATTCCGAGACTGATCGGGTCTTTCCGGGAGAAGGTTTATCCTTCGTTGACCGTGAGAGCTTATGATCGGCTAAGTTGGGACACCCCTGCAGGGTAATATCTTTCGAAAGCCGTGCCCGCGGTTATGAGGCAAATGGGAATTTGTTAATGTCCGGTTGTAGAGAACTTGTCACTTGATCCAGTTAAAATACATCAACCGTGTGTGTAGCCGTGATGGTCTCTTCTCGGCGGAGTCCGGGAAGTGAACACGGTTTGAGTTATGCATGACATAAGTAGGAGTTCAGGATCATTTCTTGGTCATTACTAGATGACGACCGTTCCGTTGTTTCTCTTCTCGCTCTCATTTGCGTATGTTAGCCACCATATATGCTTAGTGCCTGCTGCAGCTCCACCTCATTACACCATCCTTTCCTATAAGCTTAAATAGTCTTGATCTCGCGGGTGTGAGATTGTTGAGTCCTCGTGACTCACAGCTTCTACCAAAACAGTTGCAAGTGCCGACGATGCCAGTGCAGATGATGGGATCGACCTCAAGTGGGAGTTCGATGAGGAACGTGGTCGTTACTATGTGTCTTTTCCTGATGATCAGTAGTGGAGCCCAGTTGGGACGATCGGGGATCTAGCATTTGGGGTTATCTTATTTTCATTTGGATTTTGACCGTAGTCGGTCTATGTGTGTATTTTGGATGATGTATGAATTATATTTATGTATTGTGTGAAGTGGCGATTGTAAGCCAACTCTTTATCCCATTCTTGTTCATTACATGGGATTGTGTGAAGATGACCCTTCTTGCGACAAAACCACAATGCGGTTATGCCTCTAAGTCGTGCCTCGACACGTGGGAGATATAGCCGCATCGTGGGCGTTACACACCTCTTGCTTGACTTGAGTGGTAGGTGGCAGCTCTGGCACCTCCTCTTCGTCTCCATCGATGACGATGATGGGAGTGTTGGAAATATGCCCTAGAGGCAATAATAAAATGGTTATTATTATATTTCCTTGTTCATGATAATTGTCTATTGTTCATGCTATAATTGTATTAACTGGAAACTGTAATACATGTGTGAATACATAGACCACAACATGTCCCTAGTAAGCCTCTAGTTGACTAGCTCGTTGATCAATAGATGGTTATGGTTTCCTGACCATGGACATTGGATGTCATTGATGACGGGATCACATCATTAGGAGAATGATGTGATGGACAAGACCCAATCCTAAGCATAGCACAAGATCGTGTAGTTCGTTTTGCTAGAGCTTTTCTAATGTCAAGTATCATTTCCTTAGACCATGAGATTGTGCAACTCCCGGATACCGTAGGAATGCTTTGGGTGTACCAAATGTCACAACGTAACTGGGTGGCCATAAAGGTGCACTACAGGTATCTCCGAAAGTGTCTGTTGGGTGGGAACGAATCGAGACTGGGATTTGTCACTCCGTGTAAACGGAGAGGTATCTCTGGGCCCACTCGGTAGGACATCATCATAATGTGCACAATGTGACCAAGGAGTTGATCACAGGATGATGTGTTACGGAACGAGTAAAGAGACTTGCCGGTAACGAGATCGAACAAGGTATCGGGATACCGACGATCGAATCTCGGGCAAGTACTATACCGGTAGACAAAGGGAATTGTATACGGGATTGATTGAATCCTCGACATCATGGTTCATCCGATGAGATCACCGAGGAACATGTGGGAGCCAACATGGGTATCCAGATCCCGCTGTTGGTTATTGACCGGAGAGTCGTCTCGGTCATGTCTGCATGTCTCCCGAACCCGTAGGGTCTACACACTTAAGGTTCGGTGACGCTAGGGTTGTAGAGATATTAGTATGCGGAAATCCAAAAGTTGTTCGGAGTCCCGGATGAGATCCCGGACGTCACGAGGAGTTCCGGAATGGTCCGGAGGTGAAGAATTATATATAAGAAGTCCAGTTTCGGCCACCGGGAAAGTTTCGGGGGTCACCGGTATTGTACCGGGACCATCGGAAGGGTCCCGGGGGTCCATCGGGTGGGGCCACCTATCCCGGAGGGCCCCATGGGCTGAAGTGGGAAGGGAACCAGCCCCTAGTGGGCTGGTGCGCCCCCCCTTGGGCCTCCCCTTGCGCCTAGGGTTGGAAACCCTAGGGGTGGGGGCGCCCCACTTGGCTTGGGGGGCAAGCTACCCCCCTTGGCCGCCGCCCCCCCTGGAGATTGGATCTCCCAGGGGCCGGCGCCCCCCCAGGGCCCCTATATATAGTGGAGGGGAGGGAGGGCAGCCGCACCACAGCCCCTGGCGCCTCCCTCTCCCTCCCGTGACACCTCTCCCTCTCGCTGAGCTTGGCGAAGCCCTGCCGAGATCCCCGCGACTTCCACCACCACGCCGTCGTGCTGCTGGATGTCCATCAACCTCTCCTCCCCCCTTGCTGGATCAAGAAGGAGGAGACGTCGCTGCTCCGTACGTGTGTTGAACGTGGAGGTGCCGTCCGTTCGGCGCTAGGATCATCGGTGATTTGGATCACGACGAGTACGACTCCATCAACCCCGTTCTCTTGAACGCTTCTGCTCGCGATCTACAAGGGTATGTAGATGCACTCCTCCCCTCTCGTTGCTAGCATCTCCTAGATTGATCTTGGTGACACGTAGGAAAATTTTGAATTTCTGCTACGTTCCCCAACAGTGGCATCATGAGCCAGGTCTATGCGTAGATTCTATGCACGAGTAGAACACAAATTAGTTGTGGGCGATGATTTGTTCAATTTGCTTACCGTTACTAGTCTTATCTTGATTCGGCGGCATTGTGGGATGAAGCGGCCCGGACCGACCTTACACGTACTCTTACGTGAGACAGGTTCCACCGATTGACATGCACTTGATGCATAAGGTGGCTAGCGGGTGTCTGTCTCTCCCACTTTAGTCGGATCGGATTCGATGAAGAGGGTCCTTATGAAGGGTAAATAGCAATTGGCATATCACCGTTGTGGCTTTTGCGTAGGTAAGAAACATTCTTGCTAGAAACCCATAGCAGCCACGTAAAACATGCAACAACAATTAGAGGACGTCTAACTTGTTTTTGCAGGGTATGCTATGTGATATGATATGGCCAAAAGGATGTGATGAATTATATATATGTGATGTATGAGATTGATCATGTTCTTGTAATAGGAATCACGACTTGCATGTCGATGAGTATGACAACCGGCAGGAGCCATAGGAGTTGTCTTAATTTATTGTATGACCTCCGTGTCAATGAAAACGCCATGTAATTACTTTACTTTATTGCTAACTGTTAGCCATAGTAGTAGAAGTAATAGTTGGCAAGACAACTTCATGAAGACACGATGATGGAGATCATGATGATGGAGATCATGGTGTCATGCCGGTGACGAAGGTGATCATGCCGCGCCTCGAAGATGGAGATCAAAGGCGCAAGATGATATTGGCCATATCATGTCACTTTATGATTTGCATGTGATGTTTGTCATGTTTACATCTTATTTTCTTAGAACGACGCTAGCATAAATAAGATGATCCCTCACTAAAATTTCAAGAGACGTGTTCCCCCTAACTGTGCACCGTTGCAAAGGTTCGTTGTTTCGAAGCACCACGTGATGATCGGGTGTGATAGATTCTAACGTTCGCATACAACGGGTGTTGACGAGCCTAGCATGTACAGACATGTCCTCGGAACACATGCGAAACACTTAGGTTGACTTGACGAGCCTAGCATGTACAGACATGGCCTCGGAACACAAGAGATCGAAAGGTCGAACATGAGTCATATAGTAGATGCGATCAACATGGAGATGATCACCGATGATGACTAGTCCGTCTCACGTGATGATCGGACACGGCCTAGTTTGACTCGGATCATGTATCACTTAGATGACTAGAGGGATGTCTATCTGAGTGGGAGTTCATTAAATAATTTGATTAGATGAACTTAATTATCATGAACATAGTCAGAAGGTCTTTACAAATTATGTCGTAGCTTACGCTTTAGTTCTACTAAGATATGTTCCTAGAGAAAAATTTAGTTGAAAGTTGATAGTAGCAATTATGCGGACTGGGTCCGTAAACTGAGGATTGTCCTCATTGCTGCACAGAAGGCTTATGTCCTTAATGCACCGCTCGGTGTGCTGAACCTCGAGCGTCGTTTGTGGATGTTGCGAACATCTGACATACACGTTTTGATGACTACGTGATAGTTCAGTGCGTAATGTTAAAACGGTATAGAATTGAGGCACTGAAGACGTTTTTGAAACGTCGCAGAACATATGAGATGTTCCAAAGACTGAAATTGGGATTTCAGACTAGTGCCCACGTCAAGAGGTATGAGACCTCTGACAAGTTTCTTAAGCCTGCAAACTAAGGGAGAAAAGCTCAATCGTTGAGCATGTGCTCAGATTGTCTGAGTACTACAATCACTTGAATCGATTGGGAGTTAATCTTCCAGATGAGATAGTGATGGTTCTCCATAGTCACTGCCACGAAGCTATTAGAGCTTCGTGATGAACTATAACATATCAGGGATAGACATGATGATCCTTGAGCAACTCGCGATGTTTGACACCGCGAAAGTAGAAATCAAGTAGGAGCATCAATTGTTGATGGTTAGTAAAACCACTAGTTTCAAGAAGGGCACGGGCAACAAGGGATACTTCATGAAACGGCAAATTAGTTGCAGCTCTAGTGAAGAAAGCCAAGGTTGAACCGAAACCCGAGACTAAGTGCTTCTGAGATGAGGGGAACGGTCACTGAAGCAGAGCTACCCTGGATACTTCGTAGATAAGAAGGCTGGTAAGGTCGACAGAAGTATATTGGATATACATTATATTAATGTGTACTTTACTAGTACTCCTAGTAGCACCAGGGTATTAGATACCGGTTCGGTTGCTAAGTGTTAGTAACTCGAAATAAAAGCTGCGGAATAAACGGAGACTAGCTAAAAGTGAGATGACGATATGTGTTGGAAGTGTTTCCAAGGTTGATGTGATCAAGCATCGCATGCTCCCTCTACCATCGAGATTGGTGTTAAACCTAAATAATTGTTATTTGGTGTTTGCGTTGAGCATAGACATGATTGGATTATGTTTATCGCAATACAGTTATTCATTTAAGGAGAATAATGGTTACTCTTTCTATTTGAATAATACCTCAATGGTCTTGCACCTAAAATAAATGGTTTATTGAATCTCGATCATAGTGATACACATGTTCATGCCAAAAGATATAAGATAGTAATGATAGTACCACATACTTGTGGCATTGCTATTTGAGTCATATTGGGATAAAACGCATGAAGAAGCTCCATGTTGATGGATCATTGGACTCACTCGTTTTTTGAAAAGTTTGAGACATGCGAACCATGTCTATTGGTATATATGCATGAAGGAACTCCATGCAGATGGATCGTTTGGACTCACTTGATTTTGAATCACTTGAGACATGCAAATCATACCACATGGGCAAGATGACTGAAAGGCCTCGTTTTCAGTAAGATGGAACAAGAGAGCAACTTGTTGGAAGTAATACATTTGATGTGTGCAGTCCAATGAGTGCTGAGGCACGCAGTGGATATCGTTATGTTCTTACTTCACAGATGATTTGAGTAGATGTTGAGTATATTTACTTGATGAAACACAAGTCTGAATTATTGAAAGGTTCAAGTAATTTCAGAGTGAAGTTGAAGATCGTCGTGACAAGAAGATAAAATGTCTGTGATATGATCACAGAGATGAATATCTGAGTTACGAGTTTGGCACACAATTAAGACATTGTGGAAATAGTTTCACAACTAATACCACCTGGAACACCATAGTGTGATGGTGTGTCCGAACATCATAACTGCACCCTATTGGATATGGTGCATACCATGATGTCTCTTATCGAATTACAACTATCGTTTATGGGTTAGGCATTAGAGACAACCGCATTCACTTTAAATAGGGCACCACGCGATTCCGTTGAGACGACACCGTATGAACTATGGTTTAGAGAAACCTAAGCTGTCGTTTCTTAAAAGTTTGGGGCTACGACGCTTATGTGAAAAGTTTCAGGCTGATAAGCTCGAACCCAAAGCGGATAAATGCATCTTCATAGAATACCCAAAACAGTTGGGTATACCTCCTATTTCAGATCTGGAAGCAAAAATGATTGTTTCTAGAAACGGGTCCTTTCTCGAGGAAAAGTTTCTCTCAAAAGAATTGAGTGGGAGGATGGTGGAGACTTGATGAGGTTATTGAACCATGACTTCAACTAGTGTGTAGCAGGGCACAGGAAGTTGTTCCTGTGGCACCTACACCAATTGAAGTGGAAGCTTATGATAGTGATCATGAAACTTCGGATCAAGCCACTACCAAACCTCGTAGGTCGACAAGGATGCGTACTACTTCAGAGTGGTACGTAATCCTGTCTTGGAAGTCATGTTGTTGGACAACGATGAACCTATGAGCTGTGGAGAAGCGATGGTGGGCCCGGATTCCGAAGAATGGCTCAAGGCCATAAAATCCGAGAGAGGATCCATGTATAAAAACAACGTGTAGACTTTGGAAGAACTACTTGATGGTCGTAAGGCTGTTGGGTGCAGATGGATTTTAAAAGGGAAGACAGACAATGATGGTAAGTATCACCATTAAGAAAGCTTGACTTGTCGTTAAGATGTTTTCCGACAAGTTCAAGGAGTCGACTACGATGAGATATTCTCACTCGTAGCGATGCTAAGAGTCTGTTGGAATTATATTAGCAGTTACTGCATTATTTATGAAATCTTGCAGATAGGATGTCAAAACATTGTTTCCTCGACGATTTTCTTGAGGAAAGGTTGTATGTGATACAACCAGATGGTTTTGTCAATCCTGAAAGATGCTAACAAGTATGCAAAGCTCCGGCAATCCATCTAAGGACTGGAGTAAGCATCTCGGAGTTGGAATGTACACTTTGATGAGATGATCAAAGATTTTGGGTTTATACAAAGTTTATGAGAAACTTGTATTTCCAAAGAAGTGAGTGGGAGCACTATAGAATTTCTGATGAGTATATGTTGTTGACATATTGTTGATCAGAAATGATGTAGAATTTCTGGAAAGCATATAGGGTTATTTGAAAAGTGTTTTTCAATGGAAAACCTGGATTAAGCTACTTGAACATTGAGCATCAAGATATATGAGGATAGATCAAAAAACGCTTAATAGTACTTTCAAATGAATACGTACCGTGACAAGATTTTGAGGGAGTTCAAAATAGATCAGCAAAGAAGGAGTTCTTGGCTATGTTACAAGGTGTGAGTATTGAGTAAGACTCAAGACCTGACCACGGCAGAAGAGAGAGAAAGGACGAAGGTCGTCCCCTATGCTTAAGACGTAGGCTCTTCAGTATGCTATGCTGTGTACCGCACCTGAAGTGTGCCTTGCCATGAGTCAGTCAAGGGGTACAATAGTGATCCGGGAATGGATCACATGACAGCGGTCGAACTTATCCTTAGTATCTAGTGGACTAAGGAATTTTCTCGATTATGGAGGTGGTAAAAGAGTTCGTCGTAAAGGGTTACGTTGATGCAACTTTGACACTAATCCGGATGACTCTGAGTAGTAAACCGGATTCGTATAGTAGAGCAGTTATTTGGAATAGCTCCAAGTAGCGCGTGGTAGCTGCATCTACAGGATGACATAGAGATTTATAAAGCGCACACGGATCTGAAAGGTTCAGACCCGTTGACTAAAACCTCTCTCGTAAGCATAACATGATCAAACCCTAGAACTCATTGAGTGTTAATCACATGGTGATGTGAACTAGATTATTGACTCTAGTAAACTCTTGGGTATTAGTCACATGGCGATGTGAACTTTGAGTGTTAATCACATGGTGATGTGAACTAGATTATTGACTCTAGTGCAAGTGGGAGACTGTTGGAAATATGCCCTAGAGGCAATAATAAAATGGTTATTATTATATTTCCTTGTTCATGATAATTGTCTATTGTTCATGCTATAATTGTATTAACTGGAAACTGTAATACATGTGTGAATACATAGACCACAACATGTCCCTAGTAAGCCTCTAGTTGACTAGCTCATTGATCAATAGATGGTTATGGTTTCCTGACCATGGACATTGGATGTCATTGATGACGGGATCACATCATTAGGAGAATGATGTGATGGACAAGACCCAATCCTAAGCATAGCACAAGATCGTGTAGTTCGTTTTGCTAGAGCTTTTCTAATGTCAAGTATCATTTCCTTAGACCATGAGATTGTGCAACTCCCGGATACCGTAGGAATGCTTTGGGTGTACCAAACGTCACAACGTAACTGGGTGGCCATAAAGGTGCACTACAGGTATCTCCGAAAGTGTCTGTTGGGTTGGCACGAATCGAGACTGGGATTTGTCACTCCGTGTAAACGGAGAGGTATCTCTGGGCCCACTCGGTAGGACATCATCATAATGTGCACAATGTGACCAAGGAGTTGATCACAGGATGATGTGTTACGGAACGAGTAAAGAGACTTGCCGGTAACGAGATCGAACAAGGTATCGGGATACCGACGATCGAATCTCGGGCAAGTACTATACCGGTAGACAAAGGGAATTGTATACGGGATTGATTGAATCCTCGACATCGTGGTTCATCCGATGAGATCACCGAGGAACATGTGGGTTGAACGCGGAGGTGCCGTCCGTTCGGCGCTAGGATCATCGGTGATTTGGATCACGACGAGTACGACTCCATCAACCCCGTTCTCTTGAACGCTTCCGCTCGCGATCTACAAGGGTATGTAGATGCACTCCTCCCCTCTCGTTGCTAGTATCTCCTAGATTGATCTTGGTGACACGTAGGAAAATTTTGAATTTCTGCTACGTTCCCCAATAGGGAGGAGGACGTCGGCGAGCCAGCAGTGCTGGTGGGGCGATGATCTGCAGGTCCTCGTCGTCGTTGCCCATAGTAGTTGGAGCTGTAGCTTGTGCTGGAGGGATATAGCGGTGGGCTGCCCACCGTTCCCTCTGCCCAGCATCGCCGGAGTCCGCCTCCTTCATTGCCCACAGCAACATGTCGATGGGCATGATACCCTTACCTGGGGTTGCATAGCGCTGGTCCATGTGCTGCTTCTCCTCAGTCGTCGCCTTCTTCCTCACATCTTCTGATGCATCCACGAGCCCTTGTGCACTGCTGTATCTCATGGCAATCTTCATGTAGTCGAGGAAGAGGTCTTCGTCACCGCCAGCCGACCCAAAAAGCATGGCAACCCAGCCCTTGCTGGTGGGGAAGGGGTTCAGCCATGGGTCTGGCGTAGAGGAAGAACCAGCCATGGATGTAGGTGGAGTGAGGTTTTCGAGAGAGAGATAGAGTGAGCAGAGATAGAGTGAGTTGCTGGGCTACTTAAATGTTGGAGTGGAGGAAGTGCGGTGGAGTGTGACAGTGGGGAAGTGGTAGATTGAGTGATGAGAAATGGTGGTAGTTGTGCTGCAATTAAAGTCTTTGTTGAAACCTAGCAGCTTGGAACTTGTGTGCTCAAACAGTGGAGTAGTTGATGGTCAAAGTATTTCAAAAATTAGAGTGACCAAAAAATCACATTTCAGCAAAGCCCAAGTATAGAAACATTCAGATAAATGCAGATAGATGGATTCAGGCATAAGTTCAGACTTAAAAATACTGTGCCATGGATACATTTCTTAGAAAATACGCATAGTCTTTATCATAGATTTTTCAACAACCCAAACATAGATAGTTCAGAAAATAAGCATAGTCTTTAACATAGATTCAGGCAGCCACATTGCATCGTCTTCATCACGGTTGGTGCATCTCCTGAACTGCATCCTTCACTGCAATCATAAAGTTCAGAAAGTTCAGAACAAGACAAGATTTAAAGCAAGACTAAGAATAAGATTCAGGGCAATATTGAGCACAAGACAAGCAGATTCAGAACACCACAATTTAGTTAGAAACTACCGCGTTGAACTAATCCCAATCCTGTCTTCCTTCTGCTGCAGCCAGGATCTGAGTCCATCTCTTCCTTGTTGCTTGGAATCGATGGAAAGATGCCCTGTCTCTGGCCCACCAGATGATTAGTTCATCTGTGATGTTGGTTCCTTCTGGGAACACCTCCTTGAACTGCTTCACGTCATTCTGGTTGCGTTTCGCCATAATCATGGCAGCAATCCTCTGGCGTCGCTCCTGTGCCTGTGCTCGACGGTTGGCCCTCCTTTCAGCCCTCCTTTCAGCCCTAGCAACCTCGTCTTGTTCATCAACTACCTCTCCTAACTGTGGATCCATCAGTGGCGGCTAGGTTTTGGTCAAGGGGAATGAGGCGCAGGGATCCAGTGGTTTCTGGTGGCCTCTCTTATGTAGACAGTGTGGCAGGCTTGGTGGGTTAGTTAGGTCCAACACGGAAGCCCACCATCAGGCCCACGTTACACCACAAATTTGATAGAAGTACAGTCAGGTTCGGTCAGGTTCACACAAATTCAGACAGACTCATGCAGAAAAGTACAGACAGGTTCAAAACAAAGTGAAACCGGTTCTAAACTAATTCAAACAGGTTCAAACAGAGAAGTTCTACCTTTTTATAGTGTCAGTTACCACTTGCATAGAAATAACCCCTCAATCTGCTGCTTGTAAACCTTTTCCTTTTGTTACCAGCCAAAACATCTGAAGTTGCAGCAACATATCTTGGTGCATTGAATCGCTTGCCTCTCCCTCCACCTGCAGGCCTACCCCTTTTAGCTGTTGTAGTAGGAGTTGATGCATATGCAGCAGGAGCTGGTGCTCTTGCATGTGGTGCTGGTGCTGATGCAGCAGGAGCTGGTGCTCTTGCACTAGGGGCTGGTGCTCTTGGAGTTTGTACTGGAGCAGATGGAGCAGGTGCATAGACTGCCCTGTTTTCCTACATTAAAGGTCCAACTTAACTTAGATTAGACTATGAAAAAGGAAACATTGCATAGATGCTTGATAATTACCTGGTGTTTGTTTTTCCTCATTTGCAGTTTAGGCCTAAGAGTCTTATTGCAACTTGTATACTTGTGTCCTTCCAACCCACAATTTCCACAGGTAATTGTTCCCATCCTACTGGTGTCTCTTGGGGTAGGAACTTCAAACTCTCCTTTCCTCCTTGCAGTCTGTTTTCTGCCTGCCTTTTCTTTGAACACAGGAGGTTCAATGTCTGGAGTGTTTGTGTGAGGCCAGAAATCTGGACCAGGAACAGGGTATATAATTTCTTTGTATGTCTCCAAATAACGTGGCTTCTTGAAAAAGTCATTGACATAGTCCTCAGGATGCAACTTTTGCTTTGTCAGTACAGATATGCCATGACTGCAAGGTACACCAGTCATGTTCCATCTCTTGCAGTCACATGTATACCCCTCCATGTCCACACAATACTGTTTTTCTTTGCTAGTAACTTGCCAAATTGTTGGACCAGCTCTGTCAGCCTGGCAATACTTGGCATACTGCTTGTTCTCTTCTAAAATCTCTGAGTAGGTTGGTGTGATTGTCCACCTGCTAATCTGTAACTTCTCCCTAGTTTGTTGCCTCTTGATCATTTGCTTGGTCCTAATCCCTTCAAACATTGTCCTTATTGGTTTGGCCCTAACATCCAGTATCATCTTGTTGAAGACTTCACTTAGATTGTTCACAACTAAATCTGTTTTGCAAGTATGATCCATAGCAAACCTAGCCCAAGTAGAGACCTCAATTTTTTTGAGCCATTTCCAAGCATCCTCAGACTGTGCTTTCAGCTCTGCCATGCCTAGTTCATGCCCATGTTTAGTGTAGGAGTAGCTAGCCTTGTCAATACACTTCTTTAGTTCCTGGCCTCTAAATCCAGCAGATTGAAAACTTGCATATATGTGCCTAAGACAATACCTTTGAGGTGAATCAGGGAATACCTCATTTATTGCCTTAAGCAAGCCCTGTACATTCACAAATTATTAATACAATTGAAAAAATGAAATAATTAAAAAAAGTAATAACATAAATTGCTCAATGAAATTCTTCCCAACCTTTTGCCTGTCAGACATGATAGTGTATGTTCCAAATTTGTTGCCACTGCCAATGCAACATCTCAATTGAGTTAAAAACCAATTCCAACTTCCACCATCTTCCTTGTCAACCACACCAAAAGCTATAGGATAAATATTGTTGTTTCCATCCCTTCATGTGGCTGCAAGAATTTGCTGTCCAGTGGTTAACTTGATGAAGCATCCATCAAGACCTATAAATGGTCTGCAACCATTAAGGAAACCTTCCTTTGAAGCTGCTAAACAATAGAACATATACTTGAATCTAGGAGTAGGTGCTGGGTTCTCTAGATCTTCAAATGTTGTTACTATACACCTGCTACCTGGGTTTGTGTCAAGAACTGCTTGAAGATAATCCCTGAGCCTCAAGTACTGCTGCTTGTGGTCACCTTGAACTACATCAACAGCCTTCCTCCTTGCCCTATATGCCACACTTCTTGATACATCCACTGAAAACTTAGTCTTGGTCTTCTTAATTAATGCATCCACAGGAGATCTAATGTCTTCTCTCAATGCTGCCTCTACTGACCTTGACATCCACTTAGTAGTAACCTTTGTGGACTCTGCACATGCTCCACAAGTGTGCAACATATCACACTTCTTGATGCAGAATGTTTTTTCATGAGCTAACTTAGAGTCACATATATAAAAATCACATCCCTGGGCGGCTCTCTCTGAGCACCAAACAATAATCCTATCTGGGGCATTTCTGTGGTATTGAAAATTTCTCAAAGTCCTAATGTGAAAATCCCTAAGTGCATCTCTGAACTCATACACAGTGGTGAAGCACAAGCCCTTACAGAACTGTTCTACTGGTCCTTGAAGTTTGTGATCATACCATATCCTGTCTTTCAACTTCTTATTCCTTCTCTTCCTACCACTTGGTAGTTTATAGGATCCTTCAGGCTCATCTTCTTCATCACTGATGCCACAATCACCAGGGAAACATTTTTCATCTGCTTCAGGGAACCAATCTGCTTTCTCCATTTCTCAACCTCATGGTGGGATCTACTGGTTGGACCAGGTTTTCTCACTACCTTCAGTTTCTGTACCACTGCTGTATCTTGTTTTGCAGCTTCATCTTCAGAGGAATACTCTGACTAAAAATCCACATTGTTCCCATCTGAACCTGAATTTGCAGCTTCATCATCAGAAACAAATTCAGACACATCAGTGTCACCTTCAAAATGGTTAAGGTCAGCCTCTCTCTGCACCATGCTTTTCTTCAGCTCTTCCTTTCTGTCCATGCTTATATCCACCAACTTAGTGCAACTTTGTTGAGTGTTAATGCAATGTTCAGCAAAATAACTATATCTGTTTTCATGATTTTCATCTGCATTACATTCCTCAAGAGCTCCCCCTACTCTTATGTTCAGAAACTTTTCATTATGAGAGTGTGCCAACATCTGCTGCACATCATCTTCACAGCATATTTTATCTAAACCTTCTAATCCTTTCTCCTCATCAAGTACATAGTACATATAATCATCAGCCACAAAGCCCTCACTCCCAATAAGAGAAAGCATTGTCAAATATGATATGTCTGACTGGTATAAATTTCGAACCACAGATTCTCTGGTATTGAAATGGAACCAAATTGACCACTTTGGGTCATCAATTCTGAAAATTATAAAATGAAATACCTTTATTAACTGAAAACAGGATAACTGAACCTAACTAGGCACAATATTGAGTTTCTGTCAAACTGCTTTTTTCAGTTTCTTACACAACAAAGTATGCACAATACTAACAACTTGCAAGGTCACCATAACTGAATCTAACCACAAAAAACTAGCCTAAATTACTGATTCTCTGAATCTATGAATCTCACAACCATGCAAAAAACTATGCCGTACCTGCCGCCACCCGCAGAACGAGGAAGCTTCCGCCGACCTTGAGCTCTGCTTCTTGTCGTCGACGGTGGTCATGCCGGCGCCGACCAATCCAACCTCGGCTGCACGCCGCCCGCGGAAGGATTAGATTCGGACTGAGAAGGCTGCTGCGCCGCGCTGCCGCCCGGAGGTACGCCTGAATCGCCGCCGGAGTTTGCATCCACAGCCGCCATGGCTGGCGACGGCTAGGGCTAGGGAGGAGCTCGGGGGAGAGTGAGAGAGGGTGGGGAATGGGGAGCCGGCCGGCCAGGTCTGACCTGGTCCGACCAGGTGCGACCGACGAGCGGCTCTAACGCCCCCCCCCCCCCCCCCCCCCCCGCGTGCCGTTAGCCGTTAGGCGGGCCGCCCGCTGGCAAGTGGGCCACTCATGTTAGAATCGCGGTTAAAACGGTCAAAACCACCATTCAGTCAACCTGGTAGTTTTTAGTCACGTTTTTGGTAGTTTTCGGCCACTTTTAAAAAAGTGGTAGTTCTGTGGGACGCGAACCCCTAAACTGGTAGTTTTTTGTCAAACACTCCTGACGGAACTGTTCTCCTCCATCTTGCAGTTATAAAACTTGTTGGAGACTTCATATCTCTCAACTCGGGCATTTGCTTGAAATATTAATTTCAACTCTTGGAACATCTCATATGCTCTATGACGTTCAAAACGTCTTTGAAGTCCCGATTCTAAGCCGTAAATCATGGCACACTGAACTATCGAGTAGTCATTAACACGCGACTGCCAGGCGTTCACAACGTCCACAGTTGCTGGAGGGGTTGGCACACCTAGCGGTGCATCAAGAACATAATTTTTCAGTGCAGCAATGAGGATAATCCTCAAGTTACGGACCCAGTCCATGTAGTTGCTACCATCATCTTTCAACTTAGCTTTCTCTAGGAACGCATTAAAATTCAAGGGAACGGTAGCACGGGCCATTGATCTACAACATAGATATGCAAATACTATCAGGACTAAGTTCATGATAAATTAAGTTCAATTAATCAAATTACTTAAGAACTCCCACTTAGATAGACATCCCTCAAGTCATCTAAATGATACGTGATCCAAATCAACTAAACCATGTCCGATCATCACGTGAGATGGAGTAGTCATCAATGGTGAACATCTCTATGTTGATCATATCTATTATATGATTCACGTTTGACCTTTCGGTCTCCAGTGTTCCGTGGCCATGTCTGTACATGCTAGGCTCGTCAAGTTCAACCCGAGTATTCCGCATGTGCAAAACTGTCTTGCACCCATTCTATGTGAACGTAGAGTCTATCACACCTGATCATCACGTGGTGTCTCAACACGACGAACTGTCGCAACGGTGCATACTCAAGGAGAACACTTATACCTTAAAATTTAGTGAAGGGATCATCTTATAACCGTACTAAGCAAAATAAGATGCATAAAAGATAAACATCACATGCAATCAAAATATGTGACATGATATGGCCATCATCATCTTGTGCTTTTGATCTCTGTCTCCAAAGCATCATCATGATCTCCATCGTCACCGGCTCGACACCTTGATCTCCATCGTTGCGTCGTGGTCGTCTCGCCAACTATTGCTTCTACAACTATCGCTAACGCATAGTGATAAAGTAAAGCAATTACATGGCGTTTGCATTTCATACAATAAAGAGACAACCATAAGGCTCCTGCCGGTTGCCACTAACTTTTACAAAACATGATCATCTCATACAATAACGTATATCACATCATGTCTTGACCATATCACATCACAACATGTCCTGCAAAAACAAGTTAGACGTCCTCTATTTTGTTGTTGCAAGTTTTACGTGGCTGCTACGGGCTTCTAGCAAGAACCATTCTTACCTACGCATCAAAACCACAATGGTGATTTACCAAGTTTGTTGTTTTAACCTTCAACAAGGACCGGCCGCAGTCAAATTCGATTCAAGTAAAGTAGGAGAAACAGACACCCGCCAGCCACCTTTATGCAAAACTAGTTGCATGTCTGTCGGTGGACCGGTCTCATGAACGTGGTCATGTAAGGTTGATCCGGGCTGCTTCATCCAACAATACCGCCGAATCAAAATAAGACATTGGTGGTAAGTAGTATGACGATCACCGCCCACAACTCTTTGTGTTCTACTCGTGCATATTATCTACGCATAAACCTGGCTTGGATGCCACTGTTGGGAAACATTACATGGAAAACAAAATATTTTCTATGCACACGCAAGATCTATCCATGGAGATGCATAGCTACGAGAGAGGAGAGCATCTTCATACCCTTGAAGATTGCAAAGCGGGAGCGTTTATCAACGCGGTTGATGTAGTCGTACACCTTCACGATCCGTCCCGATCAAGTACCGAACGTATGGCACCTCCGCGTTCAGCACACGTTCAGCTCGATGACGTCCTCGCCTTCTTGATCCAGCAAGACGAGCGAAGTAGTAGATGAGTTCCGGCAGCACGACAGCGTGGTGATGGTGTTGGTGAAGAACAATCTCCGCAGGGCTTCGCCAAGCACAACGAAAACTATGACGGAGGATAAACTAGAGGGGACGGGGTTGCCGGCACACGGCTTGGTGAATCTTGATGTGTCTTGGGTGCTAGCCCTGCCCCTCTATTTATATGTTGAGGCTTGGGGTCGAAACTTGGAGTAAAATCCTCCTCAAAGTCAGTTTTACCCGAAAGGCAAGAGTCCTTCTCGGACTCCAGGACCATACGCCAGGGTTCCTGGCGTCTGGACCCAAACGCCAGGGTTCCCGGCGTCTGGACCCAGACGCCAGGGACCCTGGCGTCTGGCCCCTGGACTCCGCAAAACTTCCTTTTGCGCTTTCCAAAAACCTTGTGGGCTTTCCCCTTTGGCCCAAATAAAGTGTTCTCGTACCCAAACATTTCGAAAAACATCCGGAATCCCTTCCGGAGACCGAACACTATTATCCCATATATCAATCTTTACCTCCGAACCATTCCGGAGCTCATCGTCATGTCCGTGATCACATCTGGGACTCCGAACAATATTCAGTCACCAATATACATAACTCATATAATACTATATCGTCAATGAACATTAAGCGTGCGGACCCTACGGGTTCGAGAACTATGTAGACATGACCGAGACACCTCTCTGGTCAATAACCAATAGCGGAACCTGGATGCCCATATTGGCTCCTACATATTCTACGAAGATCTTTATCGGTCGAACCTTATGACAACATACGTAATTCCCTTTGTCCATCGGTATGTTACTTGCCCGAGATTCGAACGTCGGTATCTTCACACCTAGTTCAATCTCGTTACCGGCAAGTCTCTTTACTCGTTCCGTAATACATCACCTTGTGACTAACTCCGAGAGGGCCCAGAGATACCTCTCCGATACTCGGAGTGACAAATCCTAATCTCGATCTATGCCAACTCTACAAACACCATCAGAGATACCTGTAGAGCATCTTTATAATCACCCGGTTATCTTGTGATGTTTGATAGCACACAAGGCATTCCTCCGGTATCTCGGAGTTGCATAATCTCATAGTCGAAGGAATATGTATTTGACATGAAGAAAGCAATAGTAATAAAACTGAACGATCAATATGCTAAGCTAACGGATGGGTCTTGTCCATCACATCATTCTCCTAATTATGTGATCCCGTTATGAAATGACAACTCATGTATATGGTCAGGAAACCTTAACCATCTTTGATCAACGAGCTAGTCAAGTAGAGGCTCACTAGGGACACAGTGTTTGTCTATGTATTCATACATGTATTTAGGTTTCCGATCAATACAATTCTATCATGAATAAGGAAATATGAAATAACAACTTTATTATTGCCTCTAGGGCATACTTCCTTCACCCTTATGATCTCTCAAGACCATACCGGCACCCGCTGAACCATCATCCGCATATGAGCCACCAGTGCACAGTTTCTCTCAGCCAACTTTTGGAGTGCTCCACTTGGGTTCAATTCTTGTTATCGCATGTGGCCTACTAGGACAATCATCATATGTTAGACTGGTTGTAATGGGGAGTATCATATACTAATATCATGCATGTGATACTAGTGTATGATACTACCTTCCTAATACATAGTATCATATATTAGTATCATGTACTACTTTAGTTATTGCCATGCATGACACATACTAGCATAGCGTTTATTATGGTACGGTATCATGATATGATATTCAACCCTCTCTCTCTTCATTTAATTCTATGGCACATCATCAAAATTGTCTAGTTGGCATGCATGATACTAACTATGATACTACCATTACGACCAGCCTTATGATAGATTTGCCCTTGCTTTGATCAGAAGAGAGATATGTCTTAATGCCAATGAGGGAGTCAAGGTATCTCACCAAGAAACGACTAGAAGCTTCCATGGGCGGTGGTGGTTTATTATGAACCACCTCATTACGGGTGTACCATGCCTGCCAACATTGAAGCATTGAATAATGTTCAGCTTCTGGGAGAGGCTCTAACGTAGTATGTAGAAGCCACTCCTTCCCGGTATTCAGCATCGTAGTAATACTTGGCAATGTCCAAACTCCAGCCA
The DNA here is from genome assembly GCF_002575655.3 of Aegilops tauschii subsp. strangulata. Classification (NCBI taxonomy): domain Eukaryota; kingdom Viridiplantae; phylum Streptophyta; class Magnoliopsida; order Poales; family Poaceae; genus Aegilops; species Aegilops tauschii. The sequence goes on from NC_053037.3 coordinate 398,459,930, forward strand.
TTCTATCCCATAGTACTCGTGACAAAGGTGCAGCGACAGAGGGCATGAAAACATCCTCAGATTCATGTTGGGCATAGGTCGCTTGTCTCAAGTCCCCGGACGTGCTTGTTCCTCCATGTTGGCAGTGAATCAGTAGCGACTCGCCATGCAAAATTGCGTACTGTTGGGGAACATCCGATGACAAGATAAGTCACTCATCAGTGAAACAAATTTTAGATAGTAGTGAGAAAAATATTCTGGACAACTAAAGCAGAACAAATATCAAAACATATCCATTTTGTGTCTTATTTTGAATGTATCATCACGAAGAACGTAACAGACAGAGCGATAAGATAAAAACATCATGCATACATACAGATACAGTTGTAGTACGCACTGAATTGAGGAAGTATGCACTTTTTTTTCTCCTTTACTCCCCCCTACAAGGCTACAAGTTGGCAGCAACTGGTACATACGTATTATACATGTATTTTTGTGGGTTGACCAGGTTATTATGGAAGCTTGCCGGCCGGATGCGGATGATTAGAATTGGGAGAGGAACTGGAGCTGCTTCAGGATGGGGCCGAGCGCCTCCATGAGCTTCTCGCACGGGTGGTTGTGCACGCCCTCATACGTGGTCACCACGATGGCCGTGTCCTTGGCCAGGCGCTGCACCTGCTTCTTCACGTTGCATGTGGGATGGGTGCACCGGTAGTAGCTCCTTCACGGTCAGTGGTACAAACTCGAAGAGGTAAGCTTAGGCAGTGACATGATAGTAAGTGGGTTAATTTGATGTTTTATCACAGTGATGATGTGTGTAACGTGGACCAGGCACAAATAATGCATGTCAAACGGATGTCGTGTGTCAATACTCAACATGCAAAAATATCTACTCCCTCCGTTAAATATAAGTCCTTTTAGAGATTTCAACAAGTAACTACATACGGAGCAAAATGAGTGAATCTACACTCTAAAATATGTCTATATACATCCGTATATTGTAGTCCATTTGAAACCTTAAAAAAACTTATATTTAGAAACGGAGGGAGTGCATCTTATGATCTACTCCCTCTGCTCCTAAATATCTGGCGTTTTGGTAGTTCAAATTAAACTGCCAAAATATCCAATATTTAGGAACGGAGGGAGTACTCTGGAAATATAATGCACCATTTAGAAGTTAAAACCAACGCATGGGAATACATTAACTGATCCCCGGGGTATCTACATCCAACCGGGCTAACCCCTTTCCGTTACTTGTACAACAAAGATACAATGTTCTTTACAAGAAATCTAATAGGAATGCTCGCAGTCAAAACCCTTACTGCTAGGATACATCAACTTTGTTAAATGTGTGCTGAGATCTCCTTCGGAAGTAGTTTGTGTTATGTGCTTGTTTCTTTTATTTTGGGCAGGTCTACAAAACGAAGAGGGCAAGTTGACACTGAAAGACGTACGGTGCGACTAGTTGATGAACAGGGCACCGGCGCTGGTGCATGTGGTGAATCTAGAATATCTTATGATGATTGTCATGCTCGCACTAGTGAGCGATATACATGTATATCTTTATAGTTTCTTTACTAGATTTTGTACCTTGATGGCGTTTTCTATTGGAAAACGTTTGGGGCCGGGCCACCGGCGAAACGATTCGGCCGGTCTCCCTCTTCCTCGCGCAGCGCACGTACAGGAGGGCACCAGCGCCGGCAGGCACCATGCGCGGGCCAGACGACCAGCGGGCTTCTTTGACCGCCGCCGCCAGAGAAGAGCGCCTTGTCGTCCGCGTGCGGCCGCCCCTCACCGGATGTCGTTCGCGTGCGGCCGCCCCTCGCCGGATCTCGTTCGCATGCGGCCGCCCCTCGCCGGATCTCGTCCGCCTGCGGCCGCCCCTCGCCGGACTACTACCCCTCTGCCTCTTCCCAGAATCCGCCCCTCTGCCTCTCCCTGGAATCCGCCCCGGCCGCCCCTCGCCAGACCTTGCAGCGCTCGAGCCTCCCCAGCCATGGCAGACTACACCCTACGGTGATTTTTTGTTAGAACCGGTTGTAGCAAATTCAATCGCCGGTGGTAGCAAAAATCTACTACTGTTGCAGCAAAACGGCGTCATCGTCATCGCGAGCAAACACTAGACATCGCGCTTTTTTGTTACATGCTACAACCTGTATCACATTTTGCTACAACCGGCACACCACTCAGCTACAACCGGCGCCGAGTTTTGCTACATCGGATATACAGAAAGTTGCAAGCGTTCAGTGCCATCGAGGAAAGCTACAACCGTCTACAGAAAATGCTACAACCTTCGATGAAAAAAGCTTCAACCGAACGAGAGATGAATTTTTCACCCAGGCGCTGCTCAAAACGAAAAAAGTTTCAATCGTTTACAGAAAAGCTTCCACCGTAGAGGGGAAAAGCTACAACCGTGTCAATTTTTTGCTACTACCGTCTGTGTGTTTTGCTACATCCATTCATGCGGCCATGGTACTTTTTTGCGACTGAGGTGTGACCGGCGACGACGAGGACGAACATTTTTTGTTGCAACAACCTCGTTTTTTGCTACCATTGGCGATGTGTTTTGCTACATCCGATTAACATGTTTGCTACAATGGCGACGCCGATGGATTTTTTTTGCTGCAACCGTTGTCTTCATTTGCTACGACTGACACGGGAAAATGCTACCACGAGGCATCTCAGTTTTTTGCTGGAACCAATCATCGGTGAGGCGGAGCTGCATCCATGGCACTCCGACGAGCAGCGGGGGCAGCGAGCGGTCGGGGCGAGCTGAGTCCCGGAGCGCGGGGCGGCCCCGACGGGCGGCCGGGGCGGCGAGCGGACTTGGACGAGTTGAGTCGCAGAGCTGCATCCATGGCGCTCCGACGGGCGGCCGAGGCGGCGAGCGGTCAGCTCCAACCGGCGGCCGGGGCGGCGAGCGGGCGGGGCGAGCTGAGTGCCGGAGCGTGGGGCGGCCGGCGAAGACGGGCGGCGAGACGGGGTTCCTTTCCCCGTCCGCGCTCGCGAGAGGAAGACAACGCCCTGGTTGGATAAGAATCCAATGGATCAGAATGGGCCGATCTGACGGCTAAAGTTGGACCGGCCGAAGCGTTCGGCCGGTGCGCCGGCGCCTAGCATCGCCCTTTTCTATTCCTTGACAGACATGTTGCGGATCACCCTTTAGTTGTCCCCGTGGTGGTCGCTTGGGCAGCCAGGAACTTATTCTCCTTTGTCGTACCACAACTTCCTTCGGTAAACCCCGCCGTTGGCCAGTGATATTGTGTACTCTACCAAACTATTTCTATTTTTTTTGTAAGTGTAAATAAGGAAGTGTTCATAAAAATTGTGGTGTCAATATGTTTAACTCTTTACAATTATAAGAAAATGTCTTTTAGCTAGATATCATTTAATAAATCAAAGAAATTCACCGATTAGCTTGATATATAATGTGTTGATTACCTCTGGCTTTAGGTATCGAAGTAGGCACGTTTGAAAACTTTGTACACCTATGGAAGTTAATATTTTCGTATGGTATCTATTACGAGGACATTTTCTTGATTGTCATTTCGCTTCTCTTAGGCCTTGTATAATGCAAGGTGCTTAAGGGAGGTGCTTAAAGAAATAAATCGGGTTTTTCTTAAGCATTAGTGTTTATTTGTACGAGGTAGACGCTTAATTAAGCGTATCTCCTGTAAAAATAAGCACTGATGCTTTAGAAAAATCTGGTTTATTTTTTTAAGCACTTTCCTAAGCACCTAACATTGTACAAGTCCTTAACTGGTCAATCACCGCTACCTCTATAGCTCGTATGTTTGGGAGCTGGCTTGATGGGATCCCGTGAGCACTAGGATTACTTATTCACATTTGGTGTTAGCACCTTGTGTTTGGTTTTGCCATACTGATGTTGGTTTGATAAAAAAGAAGAATGTTCCTAATCCTATGTAGGCTATGTTCTTATCTATGATCTTTTTTTGTAGATGTTGCAGCAAGTGGACCAGCATTATATTAGATAATAATGGAGGGTAGCAACAACTTGAAGCCAGTTATTTTTTTTATAGGCTTTGGCGTATTCGTTAGACTATACATGGTTGTAATTGCAAAAATTCAGGAAAATGCAGAGAGAGAGAGAGAGAGAGAGAGAGAGAGAGAGAGAGGGGGGGGGGGGGGGGGGGGGTAGGCGACGGCTGCGGCTACCATTGGTTTCCAGTCGATAAACATTTTGCAGGTCAACCATATTCAAACAATCAATGAGGGATTGTTGGCGCACCCGAGACTAACCTACAACGGATACGTCATGCGCATCCATGCATGCCTGTAAACTTTACATGCATGGCAGATTCAGTAGTTCGGCAGTGTGGAGCCTCCTTCCACATGATCGATGCATGCATGCAAATCTAGGGTGCATGGATATTCATCCTTGCATCGGTGCATGCAATCCAGTGCATGAGTACTTAGACGCAGACACGCGCATGAATATCAGGATTAATAATAGTATAGAGAAACTTAATTGGACGAACCATACCTAGGGTTGGAGCTGTTCTTGACGGCCTTCTGCCCGTACTTCCTCCAGCGGTAGCCGTCGTCCAGGATATCGTTCTCGCTCCTCGTATGGAACGCGAACCGCGGCTTGCTCGCCTTCTTCTTCCCCGATCTCCCCGCGCTTCCCTTCGCCTTCTCCTTGTTACCACTTCCACTGCCACCCGCCTCGCCGTCGTTCTCCCCGCTCTGATCCGCCTGCACGGCCTCCTCCTTCTGCTCCGGCGGAGCCACCAGCTCCGTCTGGAACAGGGACGACCAGTCCACGTCCCCCATCGCCGGCTGAAGGGTCAGATCAGGAGGAGTACACGGCCACGGCGGCGGGGCCAGCTGCTGGAGCGCTGCGGCGAGCGGGCTGTGCTGACCGTCCGACGACGAGGCCAGTGGTGACGCGAGTGGCGGCGGCGTCGACGGCGCCGAGAAGTAGGGGAAGCGAGGGAACGTGTGCGCCTCGTCGTCTCCGTGGAGACCATCCATCTCAAAGCTACGCGTGATCTCAAAGGTCGGCTGGGTGAGACTTGGTACATAGTGCGTCGTCGATTTATAAAGGTGTAGGGTTTACTGCTCTGCCTTGCGGATGTGCACGTACGTGTGAATATGTGAAAGAGAAGACACTCGATGCTGAGAGGGAGTTGTGCAAACGTGCACGCTCAAAGCCGGGAAGAGAGAGAGAGAGAGATAGAGAGAGAGAGCAGTATGAGCATGCAACCATATCCCAACTACCTAAATTGGTTCAACCGCCCCGTCCGTCCCTGTAAAATGCATATGCATGGGGGAAGCTTGCTGAATACTGTCCCCGTAAAAGAAGAGTAGCACCTCAATCGTTCCACGTAGTACCCGTAAACTACGTAGAGTAACGAAACGTCGAAAATGACAAGTTCACGACGCTGATCTTTCCGTTTACATTCGAGCACACAAGCTTACACCGATTTGTTTTTAGATCCTTACTCTCACCTTCGACGTCATGTATAAACTGTATGTACTGTTCATCTACTTTGAGTATGCGGGTACAACGGTATTGCCACGGCTCAGCGGTTAGGCATGCAGCCGTGTAATTAACCTGGCCATCCGGGTTTGTTTCACGACTCATGTCGCACAGGTGTCGTACCCTTTATTTTTTACGAGAACTGTAATTTCTAGTATTTGTACTCCCTCCATTTCACAATGTAGTGCGCTGGTATAATTCTTGCTCCCGCCACAGTCGGTCTTATTGCTTAAATTTACAGTCAAACTTGAATCTCGGGAAACACGGGCGCACTACATTGTGAAACGGAGGGACTATTTGAAAGGATACGTTCAACCCTAGTTGATGTTGAGGTCGAAGAGAAATGAAATTCTCTCACAAATTTTTTTGTGTGCTTCAGTGTAGTCACCAGCGGTGTTGTTATCCTCAATGTAGCTGGTTAGGTTCTAGATGTGGGATCGGAGCTGACGCCCACTTCGCGTGAGGTCGGGGGAGGGTGTTTGTTTCTTGTCATGTAGATGGATATGATTGTCAACATGAGCAACAATGGTGCTTGAGGAACCACTTGTTATGCCTTCATGTGGGAACATGGTGACCAGGATGTCATTCCCTACAGGTCCATTGACCTGTCGTTGTTCGCTCGCTCTCTACACATTTTCGGTCCCTTTTTTCCTTTTACTTTCTTTTTGTTTTTCTTTACATTTTTCTCCCGGTTTTTTTGTTTGGTTTTCTATTTCTTCTCTGTTTTTGTTTTTCCGTCGTTGTACTTCGTTTTTCTTTGGTTTCTCTTTGTTTCTTTCATGGTTATTACCGGTTTTTGTTTTCTTTCTCATTTTCCCATTTTCCCTCCTTTGTCATCGGATTTTGTTTCTTTGTTTGTTTTCAATGTTTTTTGTTTTTCTTATCGGGTCTCAATATTTTCCATTATTTTTGCATTTTTTTACTTTTTAATTTTATTTGCTGGTTTCTTCTTTTTGTTTTCATTGTTTTTTTGTTTATCTTTGTATCTTTTGGTTTTCATTCTACATTTTTTTATCAAGAATATTTTCTAATACATGTTTAACATTCTTCAAATACAATTTAACATTTTTTGAATACATGGTCACATTTTTCTACACACATATTTAACATTTTTCAAATTATTGATTAATTTTTTTTCAAATACAGGATCAATATTTTTAATAATTGTTCAATATTTTTACACACATTAAAAAATATTCAAATGCTTGATTACTTTTTTCTCAAATACAAGATTATTTTTTAATACATATTCAACATTTTTTCCTATACACATGTAACACTTTTCGAATGCTTGATTACGATTTTTGAAATGCAATATTAATATTTTTTGTACATGATCAACATTTATATATATATTTAATTTTTTCAAATGTTTGATAAATATTTTAAAATAAAAGATTAACATTTTTTGAATACAATACAAGATTATTGTTCTCTTAATACATGGTCAGCATTTTTTCTATACACATTAAACATTTGTCAAATGCTTTATTCATATTTTTAAAATAATTGTTTTAACGTTCTTCAACTGCTTGATTAATTATTAAAAATACATGATCATATTTTTTCAGACACATTGTATATTTTTGTATACATTTTTCGTATAAATGAGAACATTTAACATTTTTCAAATACTTGGTTAACATTTTTCTAAAATGTTTTATGTAAAAAAATTGCATTATATTTATTTAGAATATTTGGATGTATAAAATAAGGAGAAAAAATCGAAAAACATGAAAATTAACGAATAAATGTGGCCGTGGCCTCCTGCGCGCCTGGGCTGGCCCATCAGGCGCTCCCCTGACGCGAGGCTTTCCTACGTCTCGCGGTAAGCGAGACATAGGGGGCGCTCTCGAAAATCTGGTTTGACGCGAGAAGCTGGCCGCCGGCAGGCCGCGGAGGAGTCGGGCAATTGGCGGCCGTGGTCCGTGGAGCAGAGCACTCCCGAAGGGCCCCTGAAGCCGAACCAAACTCCACGCATAACCTTCTCTGACTCATGGGGCCCTCTCCGTCGCCGCCGCAGCCGCCACCGCCGCTTCCGGCGACCGGCCGCCTCCTCGTGCTCTACGCGTCGCAGACCGGCAACGCCATGGACGCCGCCGAACGTGTTGGGCGCGAGGCCGAGCGCGGTGGCTGCCCGGCCGTCGACGTCCTCTCCATGGACAGCTTCGACCCCGTAAGCTCCTAACCCTAGAAAACTCACCCCGCAACCCTTCCATCTGAGGTCATCTGAATCTTCTTTTCTCTTTGTGCAGAGTTGCTTGCCGGGCGAAAGGTCCGTGGTGTTCGTCGTGTCCACCACGGGTCAGGGCGATCCCCCGGATTCCATGAAGGCAAGGGAAATTGAAAATACATTTTTCCTTGCAAGTTTGTCGATTTTGGTTTGCTAATTGAGTTTTTCTTTTTACAATGGGCTTCGCACGTGACAGGGGTTTTGGAGGTACCTTCTTAAGAAGGACCTTGGTGCCAGGTGGCTGGAAGGACTCCGTTTTGCCGTATTTGGGCTCGGTGATTCGGGCTACCAGAAGTACAATGTTAGTCTTCCGATGACAAGGATATTGTAGCTTTGCTATTGTGCTTTTTCAGATAATGATGCGCCGTGATTTGTTAAAATTATCTGTAGTTCACTGTTTTGGGGGATTTAACTTAATTATGAATAGAAGTAGAACTAGTTTGCGCCATGTAAGAAACGGTTATAGAAAACTGTACATGACGGCTATGTGTTCTGAACTGGCATTTGCTGCATGCTCAACAATGCTCATTTCTCATTGCTACTTTGCTGCATGCTGTATGCTGCATGTTCTAAACAATAGTAGTAGGTTTTGCCCTATTTTGCTCATGCATCATGACTTCTGTTTCTTAAAATCTTACTGGCTTCTTGTCTCTGTTTTCCTGCTCACTGTTGCATACACACTGCAGTTACCTGCAAAGAAGATCGATAGAAGGCTTTTACAACTTGGTGCAGAAATAATCATAGAGATAGGCTTGGGAGATGATCAGCACCCTTCAGGGTATGATGATATTCATTTGCATGTTTTGGGGAAGTCTAATGTCACATTTTGCTGGTTATCTAAATTTTAAGCATTATTTTTTTGTATTGGAAATAAATTTCTCAAAGTTGCCAGGGATTATTTTTTTGTATGTCAGATATGAAGGAGCTCTAGATCCTTGGTTGCTGTCTTTGTGGGAATCGCTGAATAAAGCAAATCCATCACTTCTACCAAGAATAACTGATATCATTAATCCTAATTTGAATTATTTGGGGGATTCAAAGATCGAAGTCATATATTACTCTTGCAATGATGCCCCTCCAGATTCCGTTGTTTCAGGTGTGAGCTGTCGTCAATCATTCTAATGTTAGCGATAACCTGTAAATAGTTGTATAATGTCTCTTCTAAAGATCATGTCTGTCATTTTTTCATCAGACTCCAAGAAATTAATCGAGAGAGCACGCTTAATGTCCCCTGCTCTGAAGTTCCATAGTGATGGAGAGCCACAATACATGTTAAAGATGGCACGTTCTGTACCCTCTCCAAGTGTTTAACAGTTTATACCCATTTTTATTTTGCTTTTATCGCCCATTTATGGTTGGTTATTTCAGGTTCAGATGATCTAGCAGTTCTAAATATTAGCACACATTCATCTCTAGGGAATCTTCTTTAGTTACATATAAAACTATCCCCTTGTTGTGTCATTACTGAATGTAGTATTTGCTCCTGGGAATAACACTATTTACTTCGTAAGCTATAATTTAATTTGGAGTTTTAACTCTCCTAAACTTACACTGAATTAGTATTTATGTATGCATAAGACTGGAGTAGATTTTCTGTTGGCTGGCAAGGCAACTCATGTTGGATTTAGCTTATTTGACCATTTATATTTTTGGTGGGCAAGTGTTCACCATAGACAAGCTCTTTTCTGTGGGGAAAAAAGAGTGGACACTGGACAAGAGTCAACCATACGCAATTTTTTCTTTTTAATTACCATAGGCAAGCTCTGATTGCAAAGGCAAGCTCTATAGCACTAGTTGATGCCCTGTTACTTGTTCTGTAGACACTTCCAACTGTCCATTCTGCTGCGAGAAGCTTGCCACTAACTGTGCATACCAAGCTCAAGTTGCAGTTCTATGTCATGAACGTGATGCTGCTTTGCTCAGGAGGTTCGGCTTGCACAGGGAGATATTTACCATGCTAAAAAAATCAAACCTTAATAAACAAGAGTAATGAATAATATATGGGTGGTAGTATGATAAACAACAGACTGGGGATAGTTATTGTTCATTGTGGGGATGCTCCTCCTGTTCTGTGAGCATATAATAGGTTGTTGATGAACAATTGTTGTAATTTAGTCGATCCATCTTTATTCTCTTAGTTCATGTCACTGATGACACTGCTAACCTTTTTAGGTAACAAATCAGCGTTTGACTAAGGAGGATTATGAGAAAGATGTGCGCCACTTTGAATTGGAAGATCCATCTTCTGTGCGTTCTTTGTCCCATATGATGTTAGCTCGCAGTCATCTTGTTAATGCGAAGAGGTTGTAAGATTGTTTCTTTTTTGCCATGTCAGGCGATCAGCTATCAAGTTGGCGACGCGTTAGAAATTCTACCAAGTCAGAATCCATCAGCTGTTAATGCTTTCATTGAACGCTGTAACTTGGATCCAGATTCTTACATAACGGTAGGTTGATCTGTTTTGTTTTATCTAGTTGATTTAGTTTCTTGTACCTTTGTGTTTTCTCCGGCACTGACTCAACTTCCTTTAGTATCTTGGTCCATATTAGTAACTGTCTGCGCATTGTTTGTTGCAAAATTAAATAACAACTGCTTTAACTGGGTCATTGCTTTTGTAGCAAGCTATGGTTTAGATTTCCTACATCCTTTTTTTTCTTTCTCGAATACATGATTATTGAGTTTATCAATAAAGGGGAGAAAACTAGAGATAGTTGTGCCTTTTTATATCTTATCAACTAGTCAACCTGTTGCAGTTATTTAGCTAACTAAAAAAGAGACTATTTATTTTGCCCAGATTAGAGCAAAGGGAGGGGATGAAGTTTCCAACGGTTCACTTTTGAATGGCTCGATGGGTCGCATCAAGTTAAGCACCTTTGTTGCTTTGACAATGGATGTTGCATCAGGTTCCCCTCGTCGGTATTTCTTTGAGGCAAGAACAGCTACCCTGAATGCTTTATCCCATGCACTTCCTTTCTAGCTGTTGATTAGCTAATGGATGCCAGTGATATCCTGATGTATATGGCTAATGAGTCATATTTGATGTTCACACAACTTCAATTTTCTGTTGTAGATCATGAGCCATTTTGCAACAGCTGAACATGAAAAGGAAAGGCTTCAGTATTTTGCTTCTCCTGAAGGTAGAGATGACCTCTACCAGTACAATCAAAAGGAGAGTCGGACTGTTCTAGAAGTAAGTTATGTCTTAACTGGAGATTTTCTATATGTCTTTCTTGCAATACAAAAAATTAGTGTGTGCAAGTTATATCATTTATATGACAATAGGCCATTGTCTTTGGAATTTTTTTCATGGTTGAACAGTGAGATATGGTTTTGTGCTACTTTTAGGTATTGGAGGATTTTCCCTCGGTGCACATGCCTTTTGAATGGCTGGTGCAACTAACTCCTCCATTGAAGAAACGGGCCTTTTCCATATCATCATCGCCATTAGTACATCCAAATCAGATACACTTGACTGTTAGTATTGTATCATGGCTTACTCCTTTCAAGAGGACAAGGCAGGGTCTCTGCTCCACATGGCTGGCAGGTCTCAGTCCAAATGAAGGTATGCATTGTTTCTTTCCTTCTGTTCTTTTCCTGGATGTCACTGCTCCTGCTCCTGAAGTAATAATATATACTCTTCACTTTAACTTAGTACATGTACCCACTCACCCTGAAGAAAAAAAAAAGCATTGACCCCTCTTAATTATCACTTTGTTTATGTGCAGAAAATCTTATACCATGTTGGGTACACAAAGGATCCCTGCCTCCTCCAAAGCCATCGATTCCTCTTCTACTTATTGGACCAGGAACAGGATGTGCACCATTTCGAGCATTTGTGGAGGAAAGGGCTGCACAGAGTGCGAGAGAATCAACAGCTCCCATTCTGTTCTTTTTCGGCTGTAGAAATGAAGACAACGATTTTCTATACAAGGACTTCTGGTTGAAGCATGCCCAGGACAAGGGAGTGCTGTCCCTGAAAGAAGGCGGTGGTTTCTTTGTTGCTTTTTCCAGGGATCAGCCTCAAAAGGTCTATGTACAACACAAGATAAAGGAGCAGAGTGCAAGAGTGTGGAACATGTTATGCTCTGGGGCTGCAATCTACGTTGCAGGGTCTTCTACCAAAATGCCTGCTGATGTTACAGCTGCACTAGAAGAAGTTGTCCGCCAAAAGGGCGGTGAGGCTGCTTCAGGATGGCTCAGGAAACTGGAAAGGGCTGGTAAATTTAACATTGAAACTTGGTCGTAACCGTGATTTGTCACTGTCAAACAGGGCAAGAAAGTATGTATGAACAATCAATCGTGCTCCGCAGTTATTTATGGGGTAGCAATTCAGCGTAGATCAAAGATTTCAGGAAAGTAGATGTATATCTGCACATAAATACAGATACAGAGTCATTTATTCTTCGACGGAAAAAAATACAAGGGAAATCAAACACATTCCCTGTTTCACTGTTGTATCTGTATTCGGGACGATGTAGGTTCGGTTCAAAGAAGAGTGGCGGCTTGATTTTACGTAGTGGGATAAAAACAAGTGACATGTGGTGAGAGCAGCAGTTGCTGTATTTGATGTGGTTTTAATCTGCGATGCTCTGTTAAATTTGTTGACCTTATGATGTAGGAGTATTATCTAATCTGTACTCAGTGGCCAGTCTTGAATATTTACTATGACGCCCTATGATCATTCACGATTTCCGTTTGAACAGTTAAACCTGCAGTGTCATTCGAGACAGGCTGAATGCCCGTTTAGCCATCTGCATATATGTTTGTCCTTGGTTCTTCTTTCTAGTTTTCCTTGGTATTAACTTGGCTGTGGCCATGGAATGGGCTGAGATAACCTTGAATAAACCGGTGGCATCTTGATTGTCTGGTTCGTTGGCGAGATCTATTTCAGCTCTACAGTCGAGTCTTAGTTGGCGCCTCCCATATTTGAATCCCCATGCTCTTTCTGCTTATGTTGACGATCAAGAGAAGTTTTTCTTACATCATTGATCGATTTTGAATGGAGAAATAGCATAGATCAACGATGATAAAAGAGGTAAATAAGTACCAGTCTGTTTATTGCATCAACGTGCTAAACTATACAGCAAACAGCCCACACTCCGTACAAGCCGGCGATACTGGCAACGCCATCCAAATACAATAGGCAACAACAACGGAAATGTATGCTAGGATGCAAGATACCATATACTCATATAGTAGGACACAGCAGCGTCTGCAGAGGCTAGAACGTAAACGAACGCAGGCATCATCAACCCAAATAGCAAAGCACTGAACTGTATGGTGCTTACGAACGAACGGCACAGATCCGGGGGCTTCTTCAGCCGCTGCGGGTCCAGACGACGTGGTCCTGCGGCAGGAAGTGGCACACCGGCGCCCCGCCGGGCTTCACCTTGAGCACCTGGAACGCCACGTGCCTCGGGTTCCAGCCGGCCGTGTCGGCGTGGCACACCGCCACGGCCTCCACCGCCGTGCCGTCCTTGCCGACCATGGACACCGTGTACGCCCTCGTCGCCTGCGTCAGGTGGCACGCGAACACGGCGTACGCGTACGGCTCCGCGTGGCAGGCCACGAGCTGGTCGGCCCCCGCCGCGCGCCTCACGCCGGCCATGGTGTACTCCTGCTCCGGCGACCCCTCCTTTCCGACCACCGTGGAGGCGGCCCTCACGTGGCTGGTCCCGAGGCTGGACGTGGCGAAGTCCACCATGGACTCCAGCGACGTGGCGCACGACTTCTTCTCCCCCTTGGCCGCCGTCGCCTCGCACTCGCGCAGCGTCTGCTTCATCTCCGCGGCCTCGGCGGAGTCCGGCGCCACGGAGAAGCGGCTGAGGATCTCGGGGGCCTTCTCCGAGGAGAACGGGATGGCGTCGGCCTCGCTCCGCGGCAGGAACTTCTCGCCGGCGCCCGGGGTGGCCATGAAATGGACGTTCATCTTCTTCCCGGCGTGCAGATCCTTCTCCAGGAAGAAGAGCGCGGCGCTGGGGTCGTCGTGCAGCTGCGTCTCCGTCGCGGCGTAGTTGTATAGGAAAGGCGAGACGTTGACGTGGACAGGCTTACCCCGGGGTTTGCCGCCTGGCTTACCGTAGCCAGGCTTGACGTTGACGCCGACGCCGCCCTTGCCAACGCCGACCGTGGTGCCGCCTGGCTTACCGTAGCCGGGCTTGACGTTGACGCCGACGCCACCCTTCCCGACGCCGACGGTGGTGCCGGTGCCACCAGGCTTGCCGTATGCAGGCTTCACGTTCACGCCGACGCCACCTTTCCCGACGCCGACCGTGGTGCCGCCGCCAGGCTTCACGTTCACGCCGACGCCTCCCTTCCCTACTCCGACCGTGGTGCCGCCGCCAGGCTTCACGTTCACGCCGACGCCTCCCTTGCCTACTCCAACCGTGGTGCCGCCGGGCTTGCCGTAGCCAGGCTTGACATTGACGCCCACGCCGCCTTTGCCAACGCCGACCGTCGTGCCGCTGGGCTTGCCGCTTCCAGGTTTGACGTTGACGTCAACGCCGCCCTTGCCAACGCCCACGGTTGTGCCCCCGGGCTTGCCGTAGCCAGGCTTGACGTTGACACCCACGCCGCCCTTGCCGACGCCGACCGTAGTCCCGCGGGGCTTGGCGCTGCCAGGCTTGACGTTGACGCCGACGCCACCCTTGCCAACATCGACCGTCGTGCCGCCGGGCATCCCATGACCCGCGTCGACATGGACACCACCCGAGCCGACGTTCACCGAGGTGCCTCCGGCTGTGGAAAGCAGGGCGAACCGGAGAAGGGTCAATGCTTTCCCGTGTACCGAAGCTGTTTGCTTAAGTGATAGAGTAGTATACCTTGACTGTTCAGGAGTTGAGAGAGGGAACTTGGCATAGGGGTGTTGGGAAGAGCAGACTTCCAGTATTGCTCCGGAGCACGAGCTGCCTGGCTTCCTACCGACGCAATCTGCATGCAAATTACACGGTCAGTTTCTACGATTTTAGATCATCAGCTATTAACAATTTGATAAAAAAAATTGCTCCTCTCATGATGTATGCATGCATGATACTATACTGTCACCGACCTTTTAGCACATAGTACTAGCGTAATAGAAATATTCCTTTGCACACCATTTTATACTCTGTAAATTAGCATAAATCAGATATAGATCACCCTATGTTTTTCCTTTTTCTTCTTCAGATGTAGATCACCATATGTTTTAGTACAGCTACTCGAATAAGCATGGAACTAGCTAGGAAGAACAATAAGAGAGCAATATGCCTCCCACAAGAAGTAGCGTAGGGAAAATTAAGAACACAACCACATCTACATATCCAGGTGTGTTGGAGATGATGAATAAATTGGGAACGAAAAACGAAGGGCATGGTAGTGAGGAACTGACCAGTAGAAAGCCAAGGATGCCGGCGGCGACGAGCCTATCCATGGCGGGCACCAATGAGGAAACTGACGACAGCTCGCAATGTGAGGATGATCTGCTCACTTGGAACTGCCACAAGAGGAGATGTGTCCTTGTAACCAGCACGAACGTCGATATTTATAGAATCAGGTCAGAGAGTAGATGTAGGTGGTTGCGGGGAATTAATTTGCACAGTTCGATCTATTAACTGCCCCGACGCAAACAATGCAGTGCATCATCACTGAGTCGCCGAGTACGGCTGTGCAGGTAATACGTACAGTATATACACAACTGATTGTACACCATACGTGGCTAGCTAGAGTTGCACCTGTCCAGGACGGAGGACGCATGCGAAAAACGACGTCCCGCGCGTGCAGTGCAGGTGCATCCACTGTTCTGATCAATCGACTCAACCGTCCGTGCCTCGCGCGCGCGATAGTATTGAATGTCGGTCGCCGTCGTGCCATGCCGATACCGATACGGCTCCACCGGCAGCGTGGCGCGCGCCTCCACGTCTTCTTCTCCGGCAGCTGACGGTTGCGCGGCGAGTGTGACTGCGAGATCGGTCGTTCGCCGCCTGACCACTTCACACATGCTAGCCCTAAGCCTCCTACGCATAGTCCTAGGAGTACTCTGTATACAGAGTAAGGTAGGATCGAGTGGGAAGTACGCTTTGGATCTGGGTGTATATACTTCCTCCGTCCCAAATATAAGTCTTTCTAGATATTTTAACAAGTGAGTACATACGGAGTAAAATGAGTAAATCTTCGCTCTAAAATAATGTCTACATACATCCGTATGTCGTATTGCATTTGAAATGTCTAAAAAGACTTATATTTAGGAACGGAGGAAGTACATCTTATACGACATTTTTTAATAATTACAAAAAAGTTTAAAATATTTATAAGTTTTTTTAGAATAAACTTAACTTCCTTTTCCACAAGAGCACGAGTACATGACCACTCCAGGATCGAGTATCATTTTTTCCGATGCCGAGTCTTGAACGTTGAACGTCACCTGCAAAAAAGAGAGTCTTGAACGTCGAACTGCCGTCTGCCGGCCCATGGACCGCAGGATGCCTGTGTATTGCCCAAACCACTTATTGAGGGCTGTAGCAGCCATGCTGGCCGATGTACATAAGCTGCACGGGGCACGGTACGAGCTAGGCTACGTTGCCTGGTTGCTGCTCGTCAAGATCGGTGAACAGGGCCGTGGGGCAGCCGGCCCCCATATCCATGGCCATGGGGGCTACGAATCCGGTATGCGGGCGTGCTGGTGATGACACCGTGATATGCGGGCATCGCGGTCGCAACGTTGAGCGCGGCAGGTCTCAAGGGGCCGGGGGGCACTAATGGAGTGTGGAAAATGGTGGCGGCCCGTCGCGCTGATAGTTGGGAGTTGGTTGGGGGCAAGCGCGAACTTGACACCGGATGCCCTTTACGTGCTTCAGGACACCACCTTCCGGCCGCCGGCCGGACCATGTGTTGAAACATGGTTACGGACAGGAGGAAATGACGTATGTCCGATGAGCAGGGGTTAGCCCCCTCCCCTCCCCGCTCCCCCGCCGCTGCCGGCCTCCTCGCCTGCTTCCGCCGCCGCCGGCCGCCGGGCGAGCGCCTCCAGGCTCGCCCCGCTCCCTCCCCTCCCACCTCTCCTCCCCCACCCCCCCCTCGCGGCGCGCCCGCGCGCGCCGGGGGGGGGGGGGGGACCTTACCTGCTGCAGCCTCGGACCCACCTTCCTCCCCCCCCCCCCCCCCCCCGCCGTCGCCGGCGAGCTCCGTCGGGCAAAGCCCGGTGGGCGCGGCGGTGGCGGGGCCCTTCTCCCCCCTTCTCGTGGGACCCCGGCACGGGGCGGCCTCCTCGAGCTGCAGCATTGGACTTCGCGGGGTTCAGCAGCTCGGCGGCGGGCTCGCGGGGCGGCCGACTGGTGGCGGCGCGCTACCGCCTTGGGTCTCGTGCGTGGCGGAGCGGCTGCGGAGCTCCCGTCTCGGGAGGTGTCGCGCGGTCGCCCCCCTGCTGGATCCAGCCGGATCTGGTGGTGGGGGTCGGCTGGCGGCGCGTGGCGGCGGTAGTGCGTGCCCGGCGGCTCCGGCGCTGTGAGCTCGCCGGGCGACGCGGGTAGGGCAGCGGCTGGGCGTGGCCGTTGCTCCGGCCGTGGGCGGCGACGTGTGGAGGTCCGGCGGTGCTGGACTTCCGGTGTCGTGGCGGCTTCATGGTGGCTTGGCGAATCTGCTTGCGGCGGCGGCCGGCTTCTCCGGCGTCGGCTTGTCTGCGATCGGACTGTTTCGGCCTTCACTCCATCTCCTCGGCGCTCGGTCGTTACTCCCTTCGAAGGGCTGGCCCTTTCCCAGCTGCGATTCATCGCTCGTCTCGCGCCCGGTGCAGCAGGACCGAGCTCGTCTCGCGCATAGTGCCGCAGGACCGAGCTCGTCTCGCGCACGGTGCAGCAGGACTGACCTCGTCCATGCCCCACGGTGCTGCAGGACCGATCTTGTTTCGCGCTCCGGGCTGCAGGTTGGGTCGATGGATGCCAGTGTTGGCCGACCTATTGGGTCTCGACGCGGGGGGTGGGCCAGGGGTGCAAAGGCGGATCCTTTTCTGCTCGTCTCTTTGGTTGGGGTAGCGGCGGGTCTCGGGTGCGGTGGTGTAAAGGTCTTGGATGCTGGGGCGGCGGCCCTGGTGGCGGTGCCCGGTGCTCTTGGGCAGAGCCCATGTCTTGGCGCTGCCCGGTGACCATGGCCGTGTGGGCGACGTGGTAGGCGGGGTGTAGCGTTCGGTGGCGGTGAGTGGTGGCCGGGGTGAAAACCTGCTCTATCTTCGGACGGACCGGCGACGGCGAAGCTCGTTCCCTTCTTAAAAGCGTCGTCGCGGCTCTCACCGCCCATCGTGCGGCTCCGGGGAAATTCTGATCCTCGGATCGGGCGGTGACGGCGCTCCGGTGTCGTATCCTTCCTGAAGGCGCCGTCTTGAAGTCCACGGTTCGTTGTATGCGGCTTCATCTCTTCGTGGTAGTGTGCTAGGGGTGGTGTTGCTACACTCAACGCTTTTGTATCCTGCCTTGAGTGTGTAGTGTTGGATGCGTTTGTATCGGATGATATTGATTTTTGCTTTATATATAAAGCGAGACGAAAGTTTTTTTCGATAACGACGTCTGTCCAGTCCATTCTATAGTACTGCTTTCTGCTATGTTTTCTCAGTTTCCAAAGTCAGTGTTAAGTACACATCGATCGGTTCTACCTGTTGCCTCTAGATTTGTGGCTTGACCCTGGTTTCGAAAGGCTTTGTCATGCGGTATAGGCGATGCTTCATTGTTCCTAATTAGTCACGTAGTATGCCAGTGACGCATCGGGTCGGATGTTAGTTGTTAATAACTCGCTGGTCTTTGTGGTGGTAATGGGGAAGGGATGTGCGGTACTCATCAAGCATGGCTCTAGGAACACCGTGGATGTTCGATGGTTTTTGTTTTGAGGGGAACCATCTATGTGCGATTTTGACACGTGTACGACCAGAACGTTAAATGTACGCCATTATTTACGGTTCAATCTTTGCCTATCCCTATATTCACCACTGTCTCCCAGTTGTCCTGGTATATACTGCTACCAGCCCCGAAAGAGATTGACAGGAATTATCTCGACACCTTTGCTATTGAAGGTCGTTTGCACTTTGCACTATCTCCTTCCCCTCCCGTTCGGTGACATGAGGTGCCTTTTCTTCCCATGTTCATTTTTATGAAAATCGACAAATATGACCCCTTTTTTAGGCGCAAGCGTTATGCAAATGGGTCATCTTATGAATATATTTTTTAATCCGACTCATTTGTGTTGAAGTTTTAGAAAAGGGCCAAATTTTTCTATTTTCATGTTTTTTCATACCATACGCAGTACAGCTCCAGCGAAAGCAGTACCCGAGCTGCACAAGCAAAGAAGATTAGGAAACGGATGGTGACGACGGACGGGTGGTCATTACTGATTTCGTATTGCCGCAGAGCACAGCAGAGTATTAACTTGCACTGCTCCTTTGAAAAGGCAACGTAAACAGGACCGACACATCTTCAAGCCACTCGGGTCTGAGTCTGACGAGAGTGCAGACCGGCGACGCATGAATGCTTGTGATGCCGCCCATAAATGATCTCGCCCACCCATTTTTTGGACTAACAAGGCACCGTTCATGTTTGGTGGATTCCGCCGTACGTACGTATGGCCGTTTGATCGTCGTTGGCTTTGCACGATCCTCGCCGAAACGTGTACGGGTAGAGCTCAAAATGATGGTACGCGCACTTATTTGGCGGGGGCGTCGCAGGGCCCGTCTTAAAGGTTGCTCAGCACGGTTGGCCGTTGGGTGTCAACTGGTAGGCGTCACGTACAATGTTTAATCGCCACGCAGAGCACCTTTTCAAGCCATTGATGTGGTTCCGTGGCAACATCACATCGTTAGGCTGGTCATGGTGGCCGAGAGAAAAAGTCCAAAACGAACCTTAAACTTATAGATGAAAGCTCGAGCCCTGAACTTACAATCCTAAAAATTAGCACACGAAACTCTCTAATCACGGTCTATTTTGAAGATTGAAGGAATTTTGTTGATATTCACTGAGGTGGCAAGGGTTGACTGGCTTGCTGGACATTAGGACTAATGGGCCAGGCCTATTAGTGCAGTCCCTCGTGCCCTTGCTCTGTTCTTTTATTATTATTATTTTTGTTTTCTTTGTTTTATATTTCTGTAATAAAAATAAGTATTTTTAAAATACAAGAACCCATTTATCTTCTATTAGGAGCGACAAAAAAAACTAGTGATTATATATACCTGAGCTATCCTCTGTTAGGAGCAGGCAAAAACTACTAGTGATTACATATCCCAGAGTTTGAGAGGACAGGAAATCCTGACCGCACACTCGCAGCAGCCGGAACTAGCCAATCGCCATGAAGGCTGCTAGTGATTATACGCGTTGTATAAGAACACATAGAAGCGTTCATATATGAAATCATTTTTTGATTTTTTGAAACATTAATAATAATAATTTACTATATTCTAAAATATTTTTTGAAAAATATGACATGGTAATATTTTGCCAAATACATAATTTACATTTTACAAAACTATACGAACATTTTCTTCAAAAAATTTAAACATTTCAAAAAAATTATTCAGGTTTCAATATTTGTTCCCTTTAAAAAAAGTTTCAAATAGTGTTCAATCCAAAATTTGTTGTGTTTTTAAAAAATCTTCATTTTTTATATTAAAAAGCATTCAGAATTTTAAGAAGTGTAGGCACTTTAAAAAATCGGATAATTCAAAAATAGTTCAGGCCTGCACTGTTTCAATATTTGTTTGGCCTTACAAAAAAATTTAAATCTCGACGCTGCAGTGTGTTGTTAAATAGTTCGGGGCTCTTTTTATTGCTGTAACAGCCAATGTTTCTAGTGGCTGGCGCGAGGAGTTTAGCATCTCCATATCACCAGTTCCAATCCAGCAGAGTTTCTCTTTTTTCAGTATTTTTATTACTTCACCTATTACGTAAAAGTAAAAAAAGAACTTCACGTCTGTTGGGCCGGCCCAGTCGCAGAGTTCCTCTTTTATAGTAGTTTTACTTGGCCTGTTATGAAAAAAAGCTTCGCGTCTGTTGGGCTGGCCCATTCACGACCGCAGTCAACAATCCTAGATGCCACGTCGAAAATCCCTGTTTGGGAAGGCTCTCAGGGTTTAAAATAGACCGGGATCACAAAGTTTGATGTGCTGATTTCGATTTAGTTTTCGTCTACAAGTTTAATGTTTATTTGGACTTTTACTGGAAGTAACTTACATAGTAACATAGCGCATTTTAAGACAAATTTGCTTATGTGAATTTTAGGCAGGTCCACGTACAAAAGGGGTACCACGTTAAATGACAAACTGCGTCTGGACCGCTCGACCTAGACGGTTGCAAGCGGTTTGAGTGTCGCATTGAAGATGTTGTAAGGCATTAAAAAAAACTTTTTAAGGAAGCCCAAAAGTTATCTTAGTCTGATAATTACAAAAAAAGGCCAGTACAATGAAAAAGCGATTATAAAAGAAACACTTACAAACCTCCTCGTCATATCGGGTTTTAAAAATCGCAATAGGCACTTGCCGTTTGAAATTACGCTGGAGTACCCGCCTCCCGAGGAGCTTCACGGGCGAGGGTCCTTCGTGCCGTCCGTTTGCCGGCTGCGTGCTCCGGGGGCCTCTCGGGGAATCTCCATGCCTTTTGTGAAGGAAATATGCCCTAGAGGCAATAGTAAAGTTATTATTTATTTCCTCATATCATGGTAAATGTTTATTATTCATGCTAGAATTGTATTAACCGGAAACATAATACATGTGTGAATACATAGACAAACATAGTGTCACTAGTATGCCTCTACTTGACTAGCTCGTTAATCAAAGATGGTTGAGTTTCCTAGCCATAGACATGAGTTATCATTTGATTAACGGGATCACATCATTAGGAGAATGATGTGATTGACTTGACCCATTCCGGTAGCTTAGCACTTGATCGTTTAGTTTACTGCTATTGCTTTCTCCATGACTTATACATGTTCCTATTGCTATGAGATTATGCAACTCCCGAATACCGGAGGAACACTTTGTGTGCTACCAAACGTCACAACGTAACTTGGTGATTATAAAGGTGCTCTACAGGTGTCTCCGATGGTACTTGTTCAGTTGGCATAGATCGAGATTAGGATTTGTCACCCCGATTGTCGGAGAGGTATCTCTGGGCCCTCTCGGTAATGCACATCACTATAAGCCTTGCAAGCAATGTGACTAATGAGTTAGTTGCGGGATGATGCATTACGGAACGAGTAAAGAGACTTGCCGGTAATGAGATTGAGCTAGGTATTGAGATACCGACGATCGAATCTCGGGCAAGTAACATACCGACGACAAAGGGAACAACGTATGTTGTTATGCGGTTTGACCGATAAAGATCTTCGTAGAATATGTAGGAACCAATATGAGCATCCAGGTTCCGCTATTGGTTATTGACCGGAGGCATGTCTCGGTCATGTCTACATAGTTCTCGAACCCGTAGGGTCCGCACGCTTAAAGTTCTCTGACGACCGGTATTATGAGTTTTTGTGTTTTGATGTACCGAAGGTAGTTCGGAGTCCCGGATATGATCATGGACATGACGAGGAGTCTTGAAATGGTCGAGACGTAAAGATCGATATATTGGACGACTATGTTCGGACACCGGAAGTGTTTCGGGAGGTTTCGGACATATACCGGAGTACCGGGGGGTTACCGGAACCCCCCGGGAAGTGTAATGGGCCTATTGGGCTTTAGTACTTGATTATGAATCACTTGGTACTTGCGAACCATGCCTCATGGGCAAGATGACTAGAACGCCGTTCTCCGAAACAATGGAGCGAGCAACAGATTTGTTGGAGATCATACATACTAATGTATGTGGTCCGATGAATGTTGAGGCTCGCGGCGGGTATCGTTATTTTCTCACCTTCATAGATGATTTGAGCAGATATGAGTATATCTACTTAATGAAACATAAGTCTGAAACATTTGAAAAGTTCAAAGAATTTCAGAGTGAAGTGGAAAATCATCGTAACAAGAAAATAAAGTTTCTACGATCTGATCGTGGAGGAGAATATTTGAGTTATGAGTTTGGTCTTCATTTGAGACAATGCGGAATAGTTTCGCACCTCACGCCACCCGGAACACCACAACGTAATGGTGTGTCCAAACGTCGTAATCGTACTTTACTAGATATGGTGCGATCTATGATGTCTCTTACTGATTTACCGCTATCGTTTTGGGGTTATGCTTTAGAGACGGCCGCATTCACGTTAAATAGGGCACCATGAAAATCCGTTGAGACGACGCCTTATGAACTGTGGTTTGGCAAGAAACCAAAGTTGTCGTTTCTTAAAGTTTGGGGCTGCGATGCTTATGTGAAAAAGCTTCAACCTGATAAGCTCGAACCCAAATCGGAGAAATGTGTCTTCATATGATACCCAAAGGAGACTGTTGGGTACACCTTCTATCACAGATCCGAAGGCAAGACTTTTGTTGCTAAATTCAGAATTTTTCTGGAGAAGGAGTTTCTCTCGAAAGAAGTGAGTGTGAGGAAAGTGGAACTTGATGAGGTAACTGTACATGCTCCCTTATTGGAAAGTAGTTCATCGCAGAAACCAGTTTCTGCGACGCCTATACCAATTAGTGAGGAAGTTAATGATGATGATCATGGAACTTCAGATCAAGTTATTACTGAACCTCGTAGGTCAACTAGAGTAAGATCCGCACCAGAGTAGTACGGTAATCCTGTTCTGGAGGTTATGTTACTAGACCATGACGAACCTACGAACTATGAAGAAGCGATGGTGCGCCCAGATTCCGCAAAATGGCTTGAAGCCATGAAATCTGAGATGGGATCCATGTATGAGAACAAAGTGTGAGCTTTGGTTGACTTGCCTGATGATCGGCAAGCCATAGAGAATAAATGGATCTTCAAGAAGAAGACTGACACTGACGGTAATGTTACTGTCTACAAAGCTTGACTTGTTGCGAAAGGTTTTCGACAAGTTCAAGGGGTTGACTACGATGAGACTTTCTCACCCGTAGCGATGCTTAAGTCTGTTCGAATCATGTTAGCAATTGCCGCATTTTATGATTATGAAATTTGGCAAATGGATGTAAAAACTGCATTCCTGAATGGATTTCTGGAAGAAGAGTTGTATATGATGCAACCAGAAGGTTTTGTCGATTCAAAGGGAACTAACAAAGTGTGCAAGCTCCAGCGATCCATTTATGGACTGGTGCAAGCCTCTCGGAGTTGGAATAATAGTTTTGATAGTGTGATCAAAGCATATGGTTTTATACAGACTTTTGGAGAAGCCTGTATTTACAAGAAAGTGAGTGGGAGCTCTGTAGCATTTCTAATATTATATGTGGATGACATATTGCTGATTGGAAATGATATAGAATTTCTGGATAGCATAAAAGGATACTTGAATAAGAGTTTTCCAATGAAAGACCTCGGTGAAGCTGCATACATATTGGGCATCAAGATCTATAGAGATAGATCAAGACGCTTAATTGGACTTTCATAAAGCACATACCTTGACAAAGTTTTGAAAAGGTTCAAAATGGATCAAGAAAAGAAAGGGTTCTTGCCTGTGTTACAAGGTGTGAAGTTGAGTCAGACTCAATGCCCGACCACTTCAGAAGATAGAGAGAAAATGAAAAGTGTTCCCTATGCTTCAGCCATAGGCTCTATCATGTATGCAATGCTGTGTACCAGACCTGATGTGTGCCTTGCTATTAGCTTAGCAGGGAGGTACCAAAGTAATCCAGGAGTGGATCACTGGACAGCGGTCAAGAACATCCTGAAATACCTGAAAAAGACTAAGGATATGTTGCTCGTTTATGGAGGTGACAAAGAGCTCGTCGTAAATGGTTACGTCGATGCAAGCTTTGACACTGATCCGGACGATTCTAAATCGCAAACCGGATACGTGTTTATATTGAATGGAGGAGCTGTCAGTTGGTGCAGTTTTAAACAAAGCGTGGTGGCGGGATCTACGTGTGAAGCAGAGTACATAGCTGCTTCGGAAGCAACAAAAGAGGGAGTCTGGATGAAGGAGTTCATATCTGATCTAGGTGTCATACCTAGTGCATCGGGTCCAATGAAAATCTTTTGTGACAATACTGGTGCAATTGCTTTGGCAAAGGAATCCAGATTTCACAAGAGAACCAAGCACATCAAGAGACGCTTCAATTCCATCCGGGATCAAGTCCAGGTGGGAGACATGGAGATTTGCAAGATACATACGGATCTGAATGTTGCAGATCCGTTGACTAAGCCTCTTCCACGAGCAAAACATGATCAACACCAAGACTCCATGGCTGTTAGAATCATTACTGTGTAATCTAGATTATTAACTCTAGTGCAAGTGGGAGACTGAAGGAAATATGCCCTAGAGGCAATAATAAAGTTATTATTTATTTCCTCATATCATGATAAATTTTTATTATTCATGCTAGAATTGTATTATCCGGGAACATAATACATGTGTGAATACATAGACAAACATAGTGTCACTAGTATGCCTCTACTTGACTAGCTCGTTAATCAAAGATGGTTGAGTTTCCTAGCCATGGACATGAGTTGTCATTTGATTAACGGGATCACATCATTAGGAGAATGATGTGATTGACTTGACCCATTCCGTTAGCTTAGCACTTGATCGTTTAGTTTACTGCTATTGCTTTCTCCATGACTTATACATGTTCCTATGACTATGAGATTATGCAACTCCCGAATACCAGAGGAACACTTTGTGTGCTACCAAACGTCACAACGTAACTGGGTGATTATAAAGGTGCTCTACAGGTGTCTCCGATGGTACTTGTTGAGTTGGCATATATCGAGATTAGGATTTTTCACTCTGATTGTCGGAGAGGTATCTCTGGGCCCTCTCGGTAATGCACATCACTATAAGCCTTGCAAGCAATGTGACTAATGAGTTACTTGCGAGATGATGCATTACAGAACGAGTAAAGAGACTTGCCGGTAACGAGATTGAGCTAGGTATTGAGATACCGACGATCGAATCTCGGGCAAGTAACATACCGATGACAAAGGGAACAACGTATGTTGTTATGCGGTTTGACCGATAAAGATCTTCGTAGAATATGTAGGAACCAATGTGAGCATCCAGGTTCCGCTATTCGTTATTGACCGGAGACATGTCTCGGTCATGTCTACATAGTTCTCGAACCAGTAGGGTCCGCACGCTTAAAGTTCTGTGACGATCGTTATTATGAGTTTTTGTGTTTTGATGTACCGAAGGTAGTTCGGAGTCCCGGATATGATCACGGACATGACGAGGAGTCTCAAAATGGTCGAGACGTAAATATCGATATATTGTACGACTATGTTCAGACACCGGAAGTGTTTCGGGAGGTTTCGGACATATACCGAAGTACCGGGGGGTTACCGGAACCCCCCGGGGAGTGTAATGGGCCTATTGGGCTTTAGTGGAGAAGAGGAGGGGCGGCCAGGGCTGGCCGCGCCCCTCCCCCTCTAGTCCGAATTGGACAAGGAGGGGGGGGGCGGCGCCCCCTTTCCTTCCTCCTCTCTCCTTCCCTTCCCCCTTCTCCTACTCCTACTAGGAAAGAAGGAGTCCTACTCCCGGTGGGAGTAGGACTCCCCCCTTGGTGCGCCCTCCTCCTTGGCCGGCCGCCTCCCCCCTAGCTCCTTTATATACGGGGGCGGGGGGCACCCCAAGACACAACAATTGATCATTGATCTCTTAGCTGTGTGCGGTGCCCCCCTCCACCATAATCCACCTCGGTCATATCGTAGCGGTGCTTAGGCGAAGCCCTGCGTCGGTAACTTCATCAACACCGTCACCACGCCGTCGTGCTGACGAAACTCTCCCGCGAAGCTCTACTGGATTGTGAGTTCGTGGGACGTCACCGAGCTGAACGTGTGTAGTCCGCGGAGGTGCCGTAACTTTGGTGCTGGGATCGGTCGATCGTGAAGACATACGACTACATCAACCGCCTTGTCATAACACTTCCGCTTATGGTCTACAAGGGTACGTAGACGACACTCTCCCCTCTCATTGCTATGCATGACCATGATCTTGCGTGTGCGTAGGAATTTTTTTGAAATTACTACGTTCCCCAACATTTTGATCCACCTGAATGACGCGCACTGATACGTCCATTTTGCATCATGCTTTTATATCGATATTTATTGCATTATGGGCTGTTATTACACATTATGTCACAATACTTATGCCTATTCTCTCTTATTTTACAAGATTTACATGAAGAGGGAGAATGCCGGCAGCTGGAATTCTGGACTGGAAAAGGAGCAAATATTACAGACCTTAATGCTATGGTTAGGTTTACCTTAATACTTCTTTTGTAGTTGCGGATGCTTGCAATAGGAGTTAATCATAAGTGCGATGCTTGTCCAAGTAAGGACAGCACCCAAGCACAGGTCCACCCACATACCAAATTATCAAAGTAACGAACGCGAATCATATGAGCGTGATGAAAACTAGCTTGACGGTAATTCCCATGTGTCCTCGGGAGCGTTTTCCTTCTTATAAGAGTTTGTCCAGGCTTGTCCTTTGCTACAAAAAGGATTGGGCCATCTTGCTGCACTTTATTTACACTTGTTACTTGTTACCCGTTACAAATTACCTTATCACAAAACTATCTGTTACCGACAATTTCAGTGCTTGCAGATAATACCTTACTGAAAACCGCTTGTCATTTCCTTCTGCTCCTCGTTGGGTTCGACACTCTTACTTATCGAAAGGACTATGATAGATCCCCTACACTTGTGGGTCATCAAGACTCTTTTCTGGCGCCATTGCCGGGGAGTGAAGCACCTTTGGTAGGTGGAATTTGGTAAGGAAAAATTTATATAGTGTGCTGAAATTTACTGTCACTTGTTACTATGGAACATAATCCTTTGAGGGGCTTGTTCGGGGTATCTTCACCCCGACCAGTAGAGCCAAGAGTTGCTCCTCCACCTTCTGAACCTACTGAAAATGTTCACTTTGAAATTCCCTCGGGTATGGTAGAGAAACTGCTAGCTAATCCTTTTACAGGAGATGGAACATTGCATCCCGATTTACACCTAATCTATGTGGATGAAGTCTGTGGATTATTTAAGCTTGCAGGTATGCCCGAGGATGGTATCAAGAAGAAGGTATTCCCTTTATCTTTGAAGGGAGAGGCATTGACATGGTATAGGCTATGTGATGATATGGGATCATGGAACTACAACCGATTGAAATTGGAATTTCATCAGAAGTTTTATCCTATGCATCTTGTTCATCGTGATCGTAATTATATATATAATTTTTGGCCTCGCAAAGGAGAAAGCATCGCTCAAGCTTGGGGGAGGCTTAAGTCAATGTTATATTCATGCCCCAATCATGAGCTCTCAAGAGAACTGATTATTCAAAAAATTTATGCTCGGCTTTCTCTCAATAATCGCTCCATGCTCAATACTTCTTGTACTGGCTCTTTTATGATGAAGACTATTGAATTCAAATGGGATATATTGGAAAGAATTAAATGTAACTCTGACGATTGGGATCTCGACGAAGGTAAGGAGTCAGGTATAACACCTAAGTTTGATTGTGTTAAATCTTTTATGGACACCGATGCTTTCCGTGAATTTAGCACTAAATATGGACTTGACTCTGAGATAGTAGCTTCTTTCTGTGAATCATTTGCTACTCATGTTGATCTCCCTAAGGAGAAGTGGTTTAAATATAATCCTCCCATTGAAGTAAAAGTAGTCGCACCTATTAAAGTTGAAGAAAAGACTATCACTTATAATGATCCTATTGTTCCTACTGCTTATGTTGAGAAACCACCTTTCCCTGTTAGAATAAAGGATCATGCTAAAGCTTCAACTGTAGTCAACAAAAGTAATATTAGGACACCCAAACCCCCTGAACAAATTAAAGTTGAACCTAATATTGCTATGGTTAAAGATCTCTTGGCTGATCTATTGATGGGCATGTTATTTATTTCTGTGAGGAAACTGCTAGAATTGCTAAACCTGATGCTAAAGATAAACATAGACCTGTTGTAGGCATGCCTGTTATTTCTGTTAAAATAGGAGATCATTGTTATCATGGCTTATGTGATATGGGTGTTAGTGCTAGTGCAATACCTCATTCTTTATACGAAGAAATTATGCATGATATTGCGCCCGCTGAGTTAGAAGGTATTGATGTTACAATTAAGCTTGCCAATAGAGATACTATATCACCGATTGGGATTGTTAGAGATGTTGAAGTCTTGTGTGGGAAGGTTAAATATCCTACTGATTTTCTTGTTCTTGGTTCCCCACAAGATAGCTTTTGTCCCATTATATTTGGTAGACCCTTCTTGAACACTGTTAATGCTAGGATAGACTGCGAAAAGGATGTTGTCACTATTGGTTTAGGGGATATGACTCATGAGTTTAATTTTGCTAAATTTCGTAGACAACCCCGTGATGAGGAATTGCCTAGTAAGGATGAAATTATTGGTCTTGCTTCTATTGCCGTGCCTCCTAATGATCCTTTAGAACAATATTTGCTCGACCATGAAAATGATATGTTTATGAATGAAAGAAGGGAAATAGATGAAGTATTCTTTAAACAGGGACCTATTCTGAAACAAAACTTGACTGAAATCCTAGGGGATCCTCCTCCACCCAAGGGTGATCCCGTGTTGGAGCTTAAACCATTACCTGATACTCTTAAATATGCTTATCTTGATGAAAAGAAGATATATCCTGTTATTATTAGTGCTAACCTTTCAGAAAAGGAGAAAGAGAAATTATTGAAAACTCTGAAGAAGCACCGTGCTGCTATTGGATATACTCTTGATGATCTTAAGGGCATTAGTCCCACTCTATGTCAACACAAAATAAATTTGGAGAAAGACGCCAAACCAGTTATTGATCACCAACGACGGCTAAATCCTAAGATGAAAGAAGTGGTAAGAAAGGAAATATTAAAGCTCCTTGAGGCAGGTATAATTTATCTCGTTGCTGATAGTCAGTGGGTAAGTCCAATCCATTGTGTCCCTAAGAAGGGAGGTATTACTGTCGTTCCTAATGATAAAGATGAATTGACCCCGCAAAGAATTATTACAGGTTATAGGATGGTAATTGATTTCCGCAAATTAAATAAAGCTACTAAAAAGGATCATTACCCCTTGCCTTTTATTGATCAAATGCTAGAAAGATTATCCAAACATACACATTTTTGCTTTCTAGATGGTTACTCTGGTTTCTCTCAAATACCTGTGTCAGCCGAGGATCAAGAAAAGACCACTTTTACTTGCCCTTTCGGTACTTTTGCTTATAGACGTATGCCTTTTGGTTTATGTAATGCACCTGCTACCTTTCAAAGATGCATGATGGCTATATTCTTTGACTTTTGTGAAAAGATTTGTGAGGTTTTCATGGATGATTCTCCGTGTATGGATCCTCTTTTGATGATTGCTTGAGCAACCTTGATCGAGTTTTACAGAGATGTGAAGAAACTAATCTTGTCTTAAATTGGGAGAAATGCCACTTTATGGTTAATGAAGGCATTGTCTTGGGGCATAAAATTTCTGAAAGAGGTATTGACGTTGATAAAGCTAAAGTTGATGCTATTGAAAAGATGCCATGCCCCAAGGACATCAAAGGTATAAGAAGTTTTCTTGGTCATGCCGGTTTTTATAGGAGGTTCATTAAGGACTTCTCAAAAATTTCTCGGCCTCTGACTAATCTATTACAAAAAGATATACCTTTTGTCTTTGATGATGATTGTGTAGAAGCATTTGAAATACTTAAGAAAGCTTTGATTTTTGCACCTATCGTTCAGCCACCTGATTAGAATTTACCCTTCAAAATTATGTGTGATGCTAGCGATTATGCTGTAGGTGCTGTCCTAGGACAAAGAGTTGATTAGAAGCTAAATGTTATCCAATATGCTAGTAAAACTCTAGATGGTGCCCAGAGAAATTATGCTACTACTGAAAAAGAATTTTCAGCAGTTGTATTTGCTTGTGATAAGTTCAGACCTTGTATTGTTGATTCTAAAGTAACTATTCACACTGATCATGCTGCTATTAAATATCTTATGGAAAAAAAGATGCTAAACCTAGACTAATTAGATGGGTTCTCCTACTACAAGAATTTGATTTGCATATTATTGATAGAGAGGGAGCTGAGAACCCCGTTGCAGACAACTTGTCTAGGTTAGAGAATGTAACGTCCGGATAATTAGGCTACAGTAAAACTCTCCTGATGATGCCATGTCATCTCTGGTACTGTTGCTAATCAAGTGTTAGTTCAAAACATCTCAAATTCAAAAAAATGAATTAGTGACAAACACCCAAAGTTTTCGGAAGTCAAAACAAAAATGTTCGGTGGGTGCCAAATATTGCACTGGTAATTAGTGTGGAGAAAACATTTTTCTAGAAAGTGCCTAAGTATTTTAAAGTGAAATAAAACAGAAAAGAAAAATAAAGAAAAGAAAAAGAACCCCCTCCCTCACTGGACCAGGCGGCCCTTGCTCGCAGGCCAGACCGGCCCACCTGGCCCAGCTGGCCAACCGCCGGCCCAGCCCCTCCTCGGGTCGCCTTCCCCCCTGTTCCCCCGACCGGGGTCGCAACAGGGGCGAGCCCCGCCGGACCGCCTCGACGGCGACTGCCCGAAGAGGATAAGGTCGACCCCTCCCCTTAACGCCTCGGCCTCCTCCCCACCTACCTCCACTCCCCTCTCTCGCCTCCCAGATCCACACGCTCCTCCCCTCTCTGTCTCGCTCGTCCGCCTCACCCGAGCGCCATCGCCGCCGTCCCACCTCGCATCACCGCGGCGACCGCCTCCCTCGTGCTCCTCCGACGTAACCAGTCGCTCCGCTGCGCGCCGCTACGTCGACTATGGCCACGAACGCGAGCCGACGAGCCCCACCGCCCGGACCTGCGCCTTCTTCTTCCTCCTCAGATCGCCGGCGATCTTCCTCCTCTCCGGCGACTCCTGCTGCTACTAAGCCTATCACCGGCCTCCGTGTGCCGCTCGGTGAGATCCTCCGTCTCCTGCTCCCCTCCGTTAGCCTCTACGCGTGCCGCCGCGTCCGTGCTCTGCTCGCCGCCGACGATCTTGTGGCCGTCGTTCTGGTCGATGTCAGCACTGCTTGAGGCCACGGTCGAACTCCTAGTGCTCCCAGGAGCCCAACGAGCACGAGCCCGTGCTTCCCCGTACCCCCTAGCTCAAGATCCGTCGACGCCCGAACTCCGGCGTCCGCTCCGCCGCTCGCCACCACCGTCTTCGGCCGTTTCCGGCCAAGCCACCCCCACAGTTCAACGCGCAAGCGTGCGCCCGTTCGAACGCGGGTAGCCGCGTACGAAACGACCCCGTGTGGCGATTTTCCGAACGACTCCGGCGACGCGCCGCGGCGGTTTTGGTCGCCGGAGCTCTCTCCGGCGCCGATGCCGATGTGGCTCGATGGGCCCCGCCCCTGGGTCGCTGACCAGTGGGTCCTGGGGTGCCCGTTGACTGGGTTGACCCAGTCAACTACTGACCAGGCAGCCCAGTGCCACTAACACGTGGGCCCCACTGCCTATATTAATTAATTAAAATGTTTTAATAATTAAAACCTAATTAGTTACTAATTAGAGACTCACATGTGGGGCCCAGTAGCTATTTAACCTCAGATTAGTTTAATTTAAACTCTGTTAATTAACAGTGGCTGACATGTGGGCGCCACCTCTCTGGTTTGACTGGTCAGCCGACCTGTTGACCTGCTGACGTCAGCATTGCATCATGCTGATGTCATAACTCCCTTTTTTGTTAATTTAGAGAATTCCAGAAAATGATTAAATCTTTAGAAAATCATATAAAATAATCCGTAACTCGGATGAAAATACTTTCTACATGAAAGTTGCTCAGAACGACGAGACGAATCCGGATACGCAGCCCGTTCGTTCACCACACATCCCTAACCTATCGCACTTGCAACATTTCACCTCCGGTCCATTTGTCCGAAAACGCGAAACATCGGGAATACTTTCCCGGATGTTCCCCCCTTCGCCGGTATCACCTAGTACCGCGTTTGGGCACACCTAGCCTCACGCTTTGTCATGTCATGCATCGTTATGCATCTATTTGCATTGTATTCATTGTTTCTTCCCCCTCTTCTCTCCGGTAGACTACGAGACCGACGCCGCTGCTGGTGCCCCGACCGACTACGTTGTTGACGACCCCTCCTTCTTGCCAGAGCAATCAGGCAAGCCCCCCCTTGATCACCAGATACCACCTATTCTTCTCTATATTGCTTGCATTAGAGTAGTATAGCATGTTACTGCTTTCCTTTAATCCTATCCTGATGCATAGCCTGACCTTGCTACTACTGTTGTTACCTTTGCCTGCAATCCTACATGCTTAGTATAGGATGCTAGTTTTCCATCAGTGGCCCTACATTCTTGTCCGTCTGCTGTGCTATACTATCGAGCCGTGATCACTTGGCGGTGATCACGGGTATATACTTATATACTCTATACATGACACCTGTGGTGACTAAAGTCGGGTCGGCTCGTAGGAGTACCCGCGAGTGGATCTTTATGGCGGAGCGACAGGGTAGGTTGAGACCGCCTAGGTGAGAGGTGGGCCTGGCCCTGGATGGCGTCCGCGGTTACTTCAAAATAACACGCTTAACGAGTTCTTGGTATTTGATCTAAGTCTGGCCATTTGGTCTATACGCACTAACCAACTACGCGGGAACAGTTATGGGCACTCGACGTCGTGGTAGCAGCCGAAGCATTCGTGACGTCAACGACTGAGTGGCGCGCGCCGGATTGGACTGGAACGCCTACTAGGCTAGGTCTGTTTTCGGCCGCGTTCGCAACGTGCAGGTGTGCAATGGGCGATGGGCCCAGACCCCTGCGCCATAGGATTTAGACCGGCGTGCTGACCACTCTGTTGTGCCTAGGTGGGGCTGCGACGTGTTGATCTTCCGAGGCCGGGCATGACCCAGAAAAGTGTGTCCGGCCAAATGGGATCGAGCGTGTTGGGTTATGTGGTGCACCCCTGCAGGGAAGTTTATCTATTCGAATAGCCGTGTCCCTCGGTAAAAGGACGACCCAGAGTTGTACCTTGACCTTATGACAACTAGAACCAGATACTTAATAAAATACACCCTTCCAAGTGCCAGATACAACCCGGTGATCGCTCTCTAACAGGGCGATGAGGAGGGGATCGCCGGGTAGGATTATGCTATGCGATGCTACTTGGAGGACTTCAATCTACTCTCTTCTACATGCTGCAAGATGGAGGCTGCCAGAAGCGTAGTCTTCGACAGGATTAGCTATCCCCTCTTATTCTGGCATTCTGCAGTTCAGTCCACCGATATGGCCCTTTACACATATACCCATGCATATGTAGTGTAGCTCCTTGCTTGCGAGTACTTTGGATGAGTACTCACGGTTGCTTTCTCCCTCTTTTCCCCCTTTCCTTTCTACCGGGTTGTCGCAACCAGATGCTGGAGCCCAGGAGCCAGACGCCACCGTCGACGGCGACTCCTACTACACTGGAGGTGCCTACTACTACGTGCAGCCCGCTGACGATGACCAGGAGTAGTTAGGAGGATCCCAGGCAGGAGGCCTGCGCCTCTTTCGATCTGTATCCCCGTTTGTGCTAGCCTTCTTAAGGCAAACTTGTTTAACTTATGTCTGTACTCAGATATTGTTGCTTTCGCTGACTCGTCTATGATCGAGCACTTGTATTCGAGCCCTCGAGGCCCCTGGCTTGTATTATGATGCTTGTATGACTTATTTATGTTTTAGAGTTGTGTTGTGATATCTTCCCGTGAGTCCCTGATCTTGATCGTACACGTTTGCGTGCATGATTAGTGTACGATTGAATCGGGGGCGTCACAAGTTGGTATCAGAGCCGAATGCCTGTAGGAATCCCCCTTCCACACTCCTTGGCCAAAGTCGAGTCTAGACATTGCAAAAACTTTTACTAACATGGTTGTGTGTCTTACGGGCCCACGTCGCCATTGGGTGGTACTAGGATCTTTTACTCCTCGACCTTTACTCTGGGACTCTGAACTCTCTTCTACTCGGGTTAAACGAATTTACTAACTCTAACACTAGGATCCCGTGACCACATTCACCCCAAAGTTGGATAAGCCATAGTTATTTCTTAGAATAGTATTTTGAACAATTCACACACTGTCATTTGACTCCTTTGAAACATTTTTGCTTGCAGATGGAACCCACGAGGCAGGTCATGCACCACACGACGGCCATTGGTGCCTCGGGATCACCTGCTGTGCTAGCTGAGATGATGACCTATCTGGGTTATCGCTGGCATCCTGAGTACACCGTCTACGAGGAGTACCAGGACTTTAACCAGGAGCAGTACCGTGCCATCGTCCACCTCTACTCTCGGGAGTATGACTCCACTACTGTGCTGCACACCGCTCATGGTGTTGGAGTGACCATTGATATGGCTGTCCACGATGCTGCTTATGCTGCTCTGACACGTCTTCGTGGAGAGTATCGGGAGTTGGACACCTCCCCTTTCAGGCACATTGCTATCGCATCTGATGTTGGTGCGGAGGGATACTATACTGCTGCCTACTCCACTGTCACCCGAGAGCCCTTCTACCATCAGAACCTGGTTCTGCATGCTGATGGGCTGGATCGAGCTAACTGAGCTCTTCGCCACGAGTTGTACACCACCCGTCAGCACCTTTACCGTGCTCTGACGCTGTTGCACCCCTTTGTCCGATCTAGAGAGCTGCCCCGTTCTGCGATCTACCCAGCCAGGACTGTGATGCCCCAGGGTGTCGGCTGGCCAGATGTGGGAGGCTACTCTCCCGCACTTGGTCCTCTTCTGCCACCTGAGCGTCAGGTTCTGCACCAGAGTATTCGCGGACCCCAGGTTGCTGACGTGGAGTTCCCGATGCGACACTACCAGCTTTCAGGCTACACCTACCTCCACAGTACCTCTTGGGACTGATGTAGGCTTGCTTGTTAGTGTTAGATGCATTCGCCGCGAGCCTGTGTGCCGCCTATGGTGTTTTAGTCTATGTACTGAACTCTGTGTACTGAACTCTATGCATGACCCCTTTTGTAAGTTATGTCGACTACTATGTAGTAGCTATCGTGCTCCTTTCATTATGCATGTTTCATCATGAATGATTCTTCTCTTTGCAAATTTCTCAATGCTGAACTACCCCTGTTAAATATTAGCAGGATGGTTAGACCAGGTGGTCGTGGTGGCAATGCCCCACCACCACCTGAGTACATGGCTGGTATGATCCAACAGTTCGAACTGAACCGCCAATTCATGGAAAATATGATGGCTCAGTTTCCTCGCCCCAATATGGACCAGCAACCAACCCCAGTAACTCTGCAGGATTTCATGCGCCTCAACCCAACTATGTACCGCAGCTCAACTCAGCCTCTGGATGCTGATGACTGGCTCCGTGACATCACCTATGAGATGGAGTCTGCCGATGTAGCCCCTGCCAGCTATGTCACCTTTGCTTCCTTCTTCTTGAAGGGACCCGCAACTCAATGGTGGGACAGCCACAGGCGTACTCTGCCAGCTGGAACAATCATCACCTGACCAGACTTCCAAGCTGCTTTCCGTGCCCGCTTCATTCCTCAGGGAGTCATGGACCGGAAGAAGCGTGAGTTCTGCAACCTCACCCAAGGCAACAAAACTGTTGAAGCTTATCAGCGGGAGTTTCTGGACTTGTCTCGCTATGCTGAAGAGGACATTGCAACTGATGCACGCAGACAGGAGAAGTTCCGTGATGGCCTTCAAGCTGACATCAAGCTCGCACTTCTAGTGCATGACTTTACTGATTTAGCCACCTTAGTGAACAAGGCCATCAATGTCGAAACTGGTCTGCAGGAATACCAGAGCTCTCACAGGCGCAACCGTGACACGGGCTCATCTTCGGGCCCGCCCTCACAGAAGCGTAAGATATGGATCCCGAACAGCATGTACCGTCCAAATGCATCTGCCCTAAGGCAGACCTATGCTGCACCTCGTCTGCCTCCACCACCATCTAGGCAGCCAAGACTTCCAGCTCCACCACCCCAAGCTCCTGTTCCCACTCCCAATAATGGTTTGTGCTTCAGGTGTGGTCAACTAGGACACCGTGCTAGAGAATGCAACCAGAACCAGAATCAACTGGCCCTTCCAGCAACTGGCCATGGAAGCAACCAGCCCCGCAGCAACAAGGCCAAGTCTTATGGTCGTGTTCATGCCAACCACGTTGATCTCAACGAAGCTCAAGACCAGCCTGCTACCGTGATGGGTACTCTTCTCGTAAATTTAGTACCAGCATCCGTTTTATTTGATACAGGAGCATCCCATTCATTCATATCAGCAGAATTTGCATTCATGCATGGCATTAAATACGAAGAGATGAACACTCCGCTAGTGGTACACACCCCTGCGGGCCAATGTCAAACCTCTATGGTTAGTCACGACGTTCCTGTTGAAATTGAAGGACTGGAATTTCTTGTCTCTCCCATCGTACTGAAGTCTTGTAGCATTGATCTCATTCTGGGAATGAATTGGTTAAAAGCGCATACTGCTTCAATCGTTTGCGCCACTAAGACCATCCATCTGCTACACCCTTCAGATGAAATAGTTACTTACCAAGCTCTTCTGGTGCAAAATGCCGAGGCAAGGCTCTATGCATTGAACGCTGCACCACTCGAGGGCATTGAAAACATTCCCGTCGTGCGTGAATTCCTCGACGTCTTTCCTGAAGAACTTCCAGGGATTCCCCCTACTAGAGCTATCGAATTCATCATCGACTTGAAACCAGGCACCACTCCTATAGCCAAACGACCCTACAAGATGCCGCCGCATGAACTCCTTGAGCTTAAGGAGGAAATCAACAAATCTCTTCGCAAAGGATTCATTCGCCCAAGTTGCTCTCCTTGGGGAGCACCTTCTCTCTTTGTCAAGAAGAAGGATGGGACAAACCGATTAGTTCAAGACTACCGTCCTATAAACCAAGCTACCATTCAGAATAAATACCCTCTTCCTCGGATCAATGATCTGTATGATCAACTGGCGGGTTCATCAGTGTTCTCTAAGCTCGACTTGAGGTTGGGTTACCACCAGATCCGTGTTCGTGAAGAGGATATCCCAAAGACCGCCTTCGTGACTCGATATGGTTCATACGAGTACACCGTCATGTCTTTCAGTTTAACCAATGCTCCAGCCACCTTCTCTCGTTTGATGAACTATATATTCATGGATTACCTCGACAAGTTCGTCGTGGTTTATCTGGATGATATCCTGGTATTTTCCAAGAACGAAGAGGAACATGCTGAACATCTTCGTCTTGTGTTGGAAAAGCTACGAGAGCATCAACCATATGCCAAGTTCTCCAAATGTGAATTCTGGCTACCCGAAGTAACCTATCTTGGGCATGTTATCTCTAAGGATGGAATTGCCATCAACCCTGAACGAGTCCAGGCTATCCTTGATTGGACTCCTCCCAAGAACGTTAAGCAAGTCCGAAGTTTTCTCGGTCTCGCCAGCTATTGCCGTCGATTCGTCGAGAACTTCTCCAAGATCGCCAGGCCTCTGACTAACCTGTTGCATAAGGGCGTCAAGTTCCAATGGACAGACAAATGTCAGGAAAGTTTCCAGGCACTCAAAGACAAGTTGACTTCTACCCCAGTTCTAGCTCCACCTGATACTAAGAAGGACTTCGTCATTTACTGCGACGCTTCCCGTCAAGGATTAGGCTGTGTCCTAATGCAAGACCGCAAGGTGATTGCTTATGCCTCTCGTCAATTGCGCCCTCACGAAGAGAACTACCCAGTTCACGACCTCAAACTTGCTGCTGTCATTCATGCGCTGAAGCAGTGGCGACATTACCTTCTCGGTAATCGTTGGGAGATCTTCACTGACCACCAAAGTCTGAAGAATCTGTTTACTCAGCCAGACCTGAACCTCCGTCAGCAGAGATGGATGGAGATTGTTGCAGACTTTGACTTGGGTATTTCCTATACGCCAGGCAAGGCTAATGTAATGGCTGATGCCTTGAGCCGCAAGTCTTACTGCAACCACCTCTAGGTTCACAAAGTTCAGCCCTCACTTGTTGAAGAATTCAGAAAGCTGAACCTCCATATTGTTCCTCCGGGTGCACTCGCTCCCCCTCCTAAGGAGTTTTGCAAGATGAACTTCCGTGTTGTTTCCCAGGGTTCCCTCAATACCCTGGCCGTCGAACCAGATCTCTTGGACTCCATCAAGAGAATACAGGGATATGACTCTGAAGCCCACAAGATTAAGCGCTACCTTGCAGAAGGAAAGCCCCCATTCTTCACTATTGCTGATGATGGCACTTTGTACTTCAAAGGCCGCCTAGTGGTGCCATGTGCAGAGAAAAACCTGGATATGACTCAGGAAGTTATGAAAGAAGCTCATGATACGCCTCTATGTATCCATCCTGGTAGTACAAAGATGTACCAAGACATCCGTCAGAGATTCTGGTGGTCTAATATGAAGCAAGACATTGCTCGTTATGTTGCTGAGTGTGATGTTTGCCGCGTATCAAAGCAGAACACAAAGGCCTGCTGGAACTCTGCAACCTATCTCTATTCCTGAATGGAAATGGGACCATGTTGAGATGGACTTCGTCACTGGATTTCCCAAATCACAGAAAGGTAATGATGCTATTCTTGTCGTCATTGACCGGCTTTCCAAAGTTGCACATTTTCTGGCGGTCAAAGAAACGATCACTGCTAGTCAGCTGGCAACGCTCTATATGTCCAGGATTGTTTCACTCCACGGTATTACATTGGTTATCAGCTCAGACCGTGGCAGCTTATTCACTTCAAGATTCTGGGCAAGTTTCCAAGAAGCTATGGGGACTCATCTGTCTTTCAGTACTGCATTTCATCCTCAGTCGCAAGGACAAGCTGAACGTGTCAACCAAGTTCTCGAAGACATGCTTTGAGCTTGTGTTATTTCCTTCGGCAAGAAATGGGAGGAATCTCTCCCGTATGCTGAGCTCTCTTATAATAATAGCTATCAAGCTAGTCTGAAGATGGCCCCCTTCGAAGTGTTATATGGACGAAAGTGCCGAACCCCTCTGAACTGGTCAGAAACTGGGGAACGTCCACTTTTTGGTCCGGATATTATCCAACATGCCGAAGAACAAGTCCGCATTATTCGTGAGAATCTCAAAACTGCTCAGTCACGTCAGAAGAGTCAGTATGACCGTCATCATAAAGACATGGTCTATCAACCTGGCGAAAAGGCTTATCTTCGAGTCACACCAATGAAGGGTGCTCACCGCTTCGGGATCAAGGGCAAACTAGCTCCTCGCTATATTGGCCCATTCACTATTCTCGAAAGGCGTGGAAAAGTGGCATACAACCTGGAGCTTCCGCCGAACCTTTCTCAGGTTCACGATGTGTTCCACGTGTCACAGCTCCGCCGTTGCTTCAAGGACCCAATCCGAGCCATGGATCATGAAGTGCTCGAATTGCAGCAGGACCTCTCCTATAAAGAGCACCCGGTCCGCATTCTCGACCAAGCTGAACGCCGCACATGTCAGAAGGCGATCAAGTTCCTCAAAGTCCAGTGGTCGCACCATTCTGAAGATGAAGCCACCTGGGAACGCAAGGATCGCCTGCGTGATGAATACCCCGCACTGTTTCCTTCTACCTCCTAAATCTCGGGACGAGATTTCTTGTAGTGGAGGAGAATTGTAACGCCCGGATAATTAGGCTACAGTAAAACTCTCCTGATGATGCCATGTCATCTCTGTTACTGTTGCTAATCAAGTGTTAGTTCAAAACATCTCAAATTCAAAAAAATGAATTAGTGACAAACACCCAAAGTTTTCAAAAGTCAAAACAAAAATGTTCGGTGGGTGCCAAATATTGCACTGGTAATTAGTGTCGAGAAAACATTTTTTAGAAAGTGCCCAAGTATTTTAAAGTGAAATAAAATAGAAAAGAAAAATAAAGAAAAGAAAATAAAAAGAACCCCCTCCCTCACTGGACCAGGCGGCCCTTGCTCGCAGGCCAGACCGGCCCACCTGGCCAACCGCCGGCCCAGCCCCTCCTCGGGTCGCCTTCCCCCCTGTTCCCCCGACCGGGGTCGCAACAGGGGCGAGCCCCTGTGACGCCCGGATAATCAAGTTACAGTAAAACTCTGCTAACGATGCCATGTCACCATGATCACTTAGTTAACCTCGGGTTAGTTCAAAAAACGATTCAAAATTCAAATTCAAATTCAAGTCAAACAACTAAAGTTTTCAAAAGTCAAAACTAAAATGTTCTCAATGTGACAAATAAATCATGGATATTATTGGTGGAGAAATAACATCTTTGTAAAATAATTAAATACCCCAAAGTGATTAAAACAACAGCATAAACAATTAATTATACCCCTATTATATTTTACAAAATACTAAATTATTTTAGCTAGGTGCCCAAGTTATTGTGGCAGTAGTATATTTACAAATACTAAGTTAGGTGCTGGTGATAAATTTTACAAAACTAAAAAAAATAGATAAAAAAAGAAAAAAAAAAGAAAAGAAATAAAACAACCCCCCCCAAGCTGGACCGAACGGCCCAGCTGGCCGCCGCACCGGCCGGCCTACCAGGCCCAGTCGGGCCTCCTTATCCCTCCCACCCCCGAAACCCTAACCCCCACGATCCCCTTCCCCCCCTCTGGATCGGGATCGGCCCCGATCCCGTCGACCCCGACGCCCAGCGCTCACCGCCGCCCGGGACCGCCTCGCCGGACTTTTCCCCGCCGTCCCTACGCCCCGTCACCGCCGGCGCCTCCTCGTCTCCTCCCCACGCCGGACTCCTCTGCGCCCCTTCTCTCCCTCGCACGGCTCCCGCCAGAGCCGTGGCCGTCGCCCGTCCACGCGCCGCCGTCGATCTGGAACTGGGACTCGGCCCCGAGGCCACCGCCGCGCGGAGCTCGCCGTCGTCCGCCCCGGCCTCTCCCTCGCCGGACCGCGTCGTCCCCGCCTCTCCTTCGCCGGTCCTCCCCGCGCCTCGCCGCCTCTTCTCTTCAACGGGGGTGAGCTCCCCGTCGGGCCCCGTCCGTCTTCCCCCCTCCGTCCCAACGCCGTGGCCGCACTCGGTCCCCGCAGACCCGCGCACCATCCCTGTGCGTGCTCACCGCCGCCGCTCCCGTCGGGCCCCCGCCTCCGCCCGTGCCCCGCCCGGCCGTGTTACCTGCCGCTGGCCCCGCCCGCGACGGCTCCAGCCGCCGCTGCTCTCGTAGCTTCCCGGAGCCCCTCCGCCGTGGTTCACCGAAGCCGTTCCGTCGTGGCCGTAGGCCATGTTCGCCAACCGCCGGCGCCCCGCCTCTGGGTGTGCTCGTGCGTGAGCAGCACGTGCCACCGACACGCGGGCCCCAGCAGATTAGATTAGGAACTAATCTAATTAGCCAAACTAGCTAACCTCTAATAGACACTAACAGCAGGGCCCCACCTACTAATTAGGATAAATTAAATTAAAACAAGACCCTGTTAAAAGGTAGGAGCCAATGACAAACGGGGCCCACGCCCCTGGGAAAAAAAGATTTAAAAAAAAGATAATAATAAAATAAAATAAAAAATAAAATAAAGTTAAAACAATAATAATAATAAAATTTAGTTAATTAACTTAATTAATCTGTTTAATTAAATAATTAAAACTAATTATTCAATTAATAAAAACTAACTACTATTTAGTTAACCTGAGACTATGACGAACGGGACCCACGCGTCTGTTGACCTAGTCAACAGATGGTTGACTGATGACATCATGCTGACCTCATGCTGACGTCATAATTAATTTTCTAATTGAATTAATTCTATTAATTCTAGAAATAATTTAAATCTTTATAAATTAATGTAAAATAATCCGTAGCTCGGATGAAAAAACTTTGTACATGAAAGTTGCTCAGAACGACGAGACGAATCCGGATACACAGTCCGTTCGTCCACCACACCTCCCTAACCTATCGAACTCGCAACTTTCCCCCTCCGGTCCGTTTGTCCGAAAATGAGAAACACCGGGGATACTTTCCCGGATGTCTCCCCCCTTCACCGGTATCACCTCATACCGCGTTAGAACACGTCTAGCTCTGCCTGTTGTCCTGTTATGCACTTGCTTGCTATGTATTTACTGTTTCTCCCCCTCTTCTCTTCGGTAGACCTCGTGACGATGCTGATGCCCCTGTGGTCGACTACGTCACCGATGACCCCTCCTTCTTGTCTGAGCAACCAGGCAAGCCCCCCCCCTTGATCACCAGATATCGCCTATTCTTCTCTATACTGCTTGCATTAGAGTAGTGTAGCATGTTACTGCTTTCCGTTAATCCTATCCTGATGCATAGCCTGTCATTGATGCTACAGTTGTTACCTTTACCTGAAATCCTACATGCTTAGTATAGGATGCTAGTGTTCCATCAATGGCCCTACACTCTTGTCCGTCTGCCATGCTATACTACTGGGCCGTGATCACTTCGGAAGGTGATCACGGGTATATACTATATACTTTATATACATGACACATGTGGTGACTAAAGTCGGGTCGGCTCGAGGAGTACCCGCAAGTGATTCTGATGAGGGGGCTGAAAGGACAGGTGGCTCCATCCCGGTAGAGGTGGGCCTGGGTTCCTGACGGCTCCCGACTGTTACTTGTGGCAGAGCGACAGGGCAGGTTGAGACCACCTAGGAGAGAGGTGGGCCTGGCCCTGGTCGGCGTTCGCAGATACTTAACACGCTTAACGAGATCTTGGTATTTGATCTGAGTCTGGCCATTTGGTCTATACGCACTAACCATCTACGCGGGAGTAGTTATGGGTATCCCGATGTCGTGGTATCAGCCGAAGCTCTTTTGACGTCAGCGACTGAGTGGCGTGCGCCGCATTGGACCGTAAGCTCGCGCTTGTATTAAGGGGGCTAGGTCTGCTTCCGGCCGCGTACGCAACGTGCAGGTGTGCATAGGGCGATGGGCCCAGACCCCTGCGCGCATAGGTTTAGACCGGCGTGCTGACCTCTCTGTTGAGCCTAGGTGGGGCTGCGACGTGTTGATCTTACGAGGCCGGGCATGACCCAGAAAAGTGTGTCCGGCCAAATGGGATCGAGCGTGTTGGGTTATGTGGTGCACCCCTGCAGGGAAGTTTATCTATTCGAATAGCCGTGTCCCTCGGTAAAAGGACGACCCGGAGTTGTACCT
Source organism: Aegilops tauschii subsp. strangulata (assembly GCF_002575655.3). NCBI lineage: Eukaryota > Viridiplantae > Streptophyta > Magnoliopsida > Poales > Poaceae > Aegilops > Aegilops tauschii. The sequence goes on from NC_053037.3 coordinate 398,503,760, forward strand.
TGACCTTATGAAAACTAGAACTGGATACTGAATAAAATACACCCTTCTAAGTGCCAGATACAACCCGGTGATCGCTCTCTAACAGGGCGACGAGGAGGGGATCGCCGGGTAGGATTATGCTATGCGATGCTACTTGGAGGACTTCAATCTACCCTCTTCTATATGCTGCAAGATGGAGATGGCCAGAAGCGTAGTCTTCGACAGGACTAGCTATCCCCCCTTATTCTGGCATTCTGCAGTTCAGTCCAGTGATATGCCCCTTTACACATATACCCATGCATATGTAGTGTAGCTCCTTGCTTGCGAGTACTTTGGATGAGTACTCACGGTTGCTTTTCTCCCACTTTTCCCTTTTTCTATACCGGATTGTCTCAATCAGATGCTGGAGTCCAGGAGCTAGAGATCCCGAGGATGATGCTACATGGAGTTCGGCTTCGAGGAGTAGTTAGGAGGTCCCAGGCAGGAGGCCTTGCCTTTTCGATCGTTGCTACTTTTGTGCTAGCCTTCTTAAGGCAAACTTGTTTAACTTATGTCTGTACTCAGATATTGTTGCTTCCGCTGACTCGTCTGTGATCGAGCACTTGTATTCGAGCCCTCGAGGCCCCTGGCTTGTATTATGAAGCTTGTATGACTTATTTTTGTTTTAGAGTTGTGTTGTGATATCTTCCCATGAGTCCCTGATCTTGGTCGTACACATTTGCGTGCATGATTAGTGTACGGTCAAATCGGGGGCGTCACAAGTTGGTATCAGAGCTAGGTTTCGATCCTGGGACCTGTGGGTTATGGGCCCACGTCGCCATTGGGTGGTATTAGGATCTTTTACTCCTTGCCTATACTCTGGGACTCTGATCTCTCTTCTATCCGGGTTAAATGATTTTACTAAATCTAACATTAGGATCTCGTTATCACTTTCACCCGGAGAGCCCCTTATTTACTAATGATCGTCTGCTGCACGTGAAGACCCTGAAGATACTCTCTGCTGATAACCCGAGGACTTGTGTTCATCACTTTTGCAATTCCCTTTCATCGATAAACTCCTATGGATAACCACGTATACTCGCCATTCATACAATGTTTCCCAGTTCATCTTGTTATTACAAGATACCCCGAAATTCTCTCTGTTGTTCCGAGAATCCTTTGAGCTTACTGCCTTGCTGTTCTTTGTCACCTGAATACCCCTACGGATAATTCTCGCACTTACCGAGTATCCGGTCATCCCCAGTTGATTCAAGTATTCCTCAATAGTCTTCAAAATACTATTCGATCTTTCGAAAATCCTCAGGAGCCTATTGCTCTTGAAATTCTTGTTTGCTTGCATTATGGTTAATCCCATAAGTCTCGTAATCTTATTGGCATCTCTTGTCATTATCATTTTGAGTCCGTTGATTCAATTTGTTGCGAATGCTCGCAATCCTCAATCATATCCTAGAATTCATTCTTCCGGCTCAGACGTCATTTTAAACATGAGCTGGATCTCGACCAATCAAATCGTCATCGATTGTACCCCTAAGGCTATTCGACTTATCCATCCCTAATCAGAGCGTTGCTTCTGATCCCTTGTCTTGGAATTCATAATTCCTTTGCATTTGAGCTTTTGAGTTAGTCAGTTGTTTCTATAGTCTGATCTCCTTGCATTCTTTCTTCCTCTGGTTGAGTACTGATGCTCACATCAGATCCCTTGGGGACCACCAGACCTTTTTGTCGGATTTTATCCGACAATGTCCTCCATATTAAATAAGCTGGTGAGCTTTTCCTCGGATACATGACGCCTTTGGTAAATTGTATCCTCTGCCTTGTGAACCATACTCTACTTTTGAGCTTGTATTATTTACTCCGAAGTTCGTGGTATATTTTCTAAGAAACCCTGATGGGTTGAACCTATGCCTTCCTTAATATGTGTGAACTCGAAAGTTTTCACGAGTCATACTCTCCTGGTATTTTGCCATATAAAATTTCAACACTACAACTTCATCGAACGCGAGAAGTAAATGAAAGGATATGCATTGGAGAAGTGGGAGTCGACCTTGAACTTTGTGTTCATGCCCATGGACACGATGTAGATCTTATCATTAAAAGCTCCTCTTAAATTAATTATTCCCTTGGTATAAGTTCATCTTATATCTGGGATCTGGCCTTTTGCAATCGTGGTTCCGACCATGTTCTCCTTTAAATACCATTTCTTGGACAAGTTAAATCACTTGTCTTCTGCAGGTCAATACGCCTGCCCAACCTCTATTATGATCTACCTTTGAGTATTACCCCTGGTATCTCGGGGATATCTTACCATTGCACTACATCTTATAAACTTTGATGAAGTACTACCTTACCTTGTCTTTGTCACTTCATGGGCTCTGGGTTGTTTGTCAACCGAGAACACCGATTAGTGAATCAAGTCCGCACTCCGATTCAATAACTCTAGGTAATTTTCGTTGCTTACGAGTTTAATAATCATTAAGTCATTCCTAGCCTGATTGGCTATATCATTAGCGTGCTAAATTTTAACTGTGCTACCTGGTCCTTAACCCCGGAGCACAACTTTTGATGATGAGCTAAGCTTACGCCGATCTTCCTCTCATACCATTTCACCTTGAACAACAAGCTTGATTTCAAGCGTGTGTCCTACCCATGGTTCCAATAACCGTCTGCTTCATCATTCCTTTGACTTGATGTCGTCGCTGATTTTACATCTTCATGAAATCTCTCGACAAATGTGTTGTGATCATCATCAACCTTATGCGCTCTTCCAGGATATCGATTGAGTTCATGATGAGAAATACCATCCTTGCCCTCGATGATCTGTGTTATCATCGACCACTTTATTGCCTTCCCACCAACACAAGCTTGTTCGTGTTTGGTGTTATACCTTGAGTTCCTTGCTATCCAGCAATTGTTCTTCTTTACCTTGGAGTATTACCATCTTTTATGTCAAGTATGTCGTAAGAATTTCACCACCTCGCATGACATCTTGGTATAGTGATACTTCTCCCCATCACCATTCTTTCTTGGTCCCCGTGTTGTTTCTAAAAGGAATACCAACAAATGGTCTGTGATGTGTAAATTCTAAACTTCTAGCAACCCTATTGCTTTGAAGTCATTGGTCTATAGTTTCATTCCACGTCTATGGCTTAATGAATCATCATTCGAACATTGATTGTGCTACCTAGCCCATATTTCGGGTGCACATTTCAACCAATGTTTAACTGTGTATGTTTTCCTCGAGCATACATCATTAAGTCATTCGATCTAGCTAATGTTATCTCCTTGTTCACATAGTGGTGGAAATCCATCTTTTGGAAATCTCAATGGATTGTCGCTGGGTCAAGCAGTCACCTCCTCACCTCTCCTTGATGTAATGATGAACCCTTGTCCGGAACTCGCTTCCATAGTTCATCTCCCGAGAATCTCCGGTGTCGTTTCGACAATTTGTGTTGCACCTTTCTTCTCAGGCATCCTGAGTCTGAGTTATCCTGACACCAATCAGATCTGAATCTCGGTCAGATATGATGGTTGGAACATATTTCCAAGAGTTATAACATTGGCCTATTTAAGATCCGGTAAGGTGATGCCATGCTTAACACACCTGTCCGGGGAACCTATTGTTATAGTTTCCTTTTTAGCAAGGTTAGCCATTCTTCCATGAGGAAATTGTAAGACTTATTCTATCAGTTGTTCCTGATGGATCCTTTTTGTTTCCAAATTATGATCTTCACCTGTTGACCATGTCAATGCTATCACAAAGCATGCCTATGGTACTCCGATATTCAACGGGAACATTCAAGCACAATGCTAAATGTTTCCTGCACAATTATCCAAACACCGCTGTATGGGTAATGTCATGAAAATTCTCTCCCATACCTAAAGAGTTTTCTACATTATATCATGTCATGGATATCATGCTCTGCTTGTCCTTGGGAAGGATATACCCTTGAAATATGTGTTTACACACATTTTCCTTTCCATTCTTCTGTTTAATCTGATAAACATATTTTCCTTTTCATTGTTTGGTTTAACCTTTCTGATGATCTATATGATCTAAGCAGCAATATTCTCCTGCTTATGTAAACACCTCGGTGTACAACTCTGTCAGTAAGACCCTGTTACTATTGTTAGTGACATTTCGGTAACCACCGATGGACGAGAACTTTGCCTAATGGTCCGCCTCGTTTCAACGAGCAGGAAAATGGTTCTCTTCGTCCCTCGCCCTTGGTACCGACGATGTTGCTGACATTTAATCGACAGGCTACCCTCTGACATGTCTTACTAACATGACCATGCAAGATGTCACCGTTCCTCCTACTTTTAATCCACATGGTGGGCCCATAACCCACAGTTCCACAGGATCGAAACCTGACTCTCCTGTGCACCCCCTGTTCCCAAATTTATTCATCACGCGTGGCCTCGTATGTAATTCACGGACCATCGTCCTACTGATCTATACTGGCATCAGACATAATACTTATTCCGATTGCTTTGAACCCATTTCACACTTTGTTTCAGGCTTCGAACGATTGCCTACCCGTTGAAACTTCTCATGGTACTTTCTTACTTGCTCTCGGCTTTTCTTAAGGTTTAGTTCGAGAGATACTTTCCGCCACCTTCCCCGATGATATTGACCAGATAGTAAACCCTGCAGAAGTCCGTTCCTCCAGAATACCCCCTTACTCTGTCGTAAGTACGATGGAGTTCCCGAGGAAAGGACGACAACTTTATCATGATGATCTGAAACAGCAGAATGAAGACATCAAAGTATTGGATTAGTCTCTTCGAGAAGAGCAAGCCAGGATGAGAAGACCCGCTAGATTCGTTACCAAACCTTCCCCCCTTACTCCCCTCTTAAATCTCGGGACGAGATTTCTTGTAGTGGAGGAGAATTGTGACGCCCGGATAATCAAGTTACAGTAAAACTCTGCTAACGATGCCACGTCACCATGATCACTTAGTTAACCTCGGGTTAGTTCAAAAAACGATTCAAAATTCAAATTCAAATTCAAGTCAAACAACTAAAGTTTTCAAAAGTCAAAACTAAAATGTTCTCAATGTGACAAATAAATCATGGATATTATTGGTGGAGAAATAACATCTTTGTAAAATAATTAAATACCCCAAAGTGATTAAAACAACAGCATAAACAATGAATTATACCCCTATTATATTTTACAAAATACTAAATTATTTTAGCTAGGTGCCCAAGTTATTGTGGCAGTAGTATATTTACAAATACTAAGTTAGGTGCTGGAGATAAATTTTACAAAACTAAAAAAATAGATAAAGAAAAGAAAACAAAAAAAAGAAATAAAACAACCCCCCCCCCAAGCTGGACCGAACGGCCCAGCTGGCCGCCGCACCGGCCGGCCCACCAGGCCCAGTCGGGCCTCCTTATCCCTCCCATCCCCGAAACCCTAACCCCCACGATCCCCTTCCCCCCCTCTGGATCGGGATCGGCCCCGATCCCGTCGACCCCGACGCCCAGCGCTCGCCGCTGCCCGGGACCGCCTCGCCGGACTTTTCCCCGCCGTCCCTACGCCCCGTCACCGCCGGCGCCTCCTCGTCTCCTCCCCACGCCGGACTCCTCTGCGCCCCTTCTTTCCCTCGCACGGCTCCCGCCAGAGCCGTAGCCGTCGCCCGTCCGCGCGCCGCCGTCGATCTGGAACTGGGACTCGGCCCCGAGGCCACCGTCGCGCGGAGCTCGCCGTCGTCCGCCCCGGCCTCTCGCTGGACCGCGTCGTCCCCGCCTCTCCTTCGTCGGTCCTCCCCGCGCCTCGCCGCCTCTTCTCTTCAACGGGGGTGAGCTCCCCGTCGGGCCCCGTCCGTCTTCCCCCCTCCGTCCCAACGCCGTGGCCGCGCTCGGTCCCCGCAGACCCGCGCACCATCCCTGTGCGTGCTCACCGCCGCCGCTCCCGTCGGGCCCCCGCCTCCGCCCGTGCCCTGCCCGGCCGTGTTACCTGCCGCTGGCCCCGCCCGCGACGGCTCCAGCCGCCGCTGCTCTCGTAGCTTCCCGGAGCCCCTCCGCCGTGGTTCACCGGAGCCGTTCCGCCGTGGCCGTAGGCCACGTTCGCCAACCGCCGGCGCCCCGCCTCTGGGTGTGCTCGTGCGTGAGCAGCACGTGCCACCGACACGCGGGCCCCAGCAGATTAGATTAGGAAGTAATCTAATTAGCCAAACTAGCTAACCTCTAATAGACACTAACAGCAGGGCCCCACCTACTAATTAGGATAAATTAAATTAAAACAAGACCCTGTTAAAAGGTAGGAGCCAATGACAAACGGGGCCCACGCCCCTGGGAAAAAAATTATTAAAAAAAGATAATAATAAAATAAAAATAAAATAAAGTTATAACAATAATAATAATAAAATTTAGTTAATTAACTTAATTAATCTGTTTAATTAAATAATTAAAACTAATTATTCAATTAATAAAAACTAACTACTATTTAGTTAACCTGAGACTATGACGAACGGGACCCACGCGTCTGTTGACCCAGTCAACAGATGGTTGACTGATGACATCATGCTGACCTCATGCTGACGTCATAATTAATTTTCTAATTGAATTAATTCTATTAATTCTAGAAATAATTTAAATCTTTATAAATTAATATAAAATAATCCGTAGCTCGGATGAAAAAACTTTGTACATGAAAGTTGCTCAGAACGACGAGACGAATCCGGATACGCAGTCCGTTTGTCCACCACACCTCCCTAACCTATCGAACTCGCAACTTTCCCCCTCCGGTCCGTTTGTCCGAAAACGAGAAACACCGGGGATACTTTCCCGGATGTCTCCCCCCTTCACCGGTATCACCTCATACCGCGTTAGAACACGTCTAGCTCTGCCTGTTGTCCTGTTATGCACTTGCTTGCTATGTATTTACTGTTTCTCCCCCTCTTCTCTTCGGTAGACCCCGTGACGATGCTGGTGCCCCTGTGGTCGACTACGTCACCGATGACCCCTCCTTCTTGTCTGAGCAACCAGGCAAGCCCCCCCCCTTGATCACCAGATATCGCCTATTCTTCTCTATACTGCTTGCATTAGAGTAGTGTAGCATGTTACTGCTTTCCGTTAATCCTATCCTGATGCATAGCCTGTCATTGATGCTACAGTTGTTACCTTTACCTGAAATCCTACATGCTTAGTATAGGATGCTAGTGTTCCATCAGTGGCCCTACACTCTTGTCCGTCTGCCATGCTATACTACTGGGCCGTGATCACTTCGGGAGGTGATCACGGGTATATACTATATACTTTATATACATGACACATGTGGTGACTAAAGTCGGGTCGGCTCGAGGAGTACCCGCAAGTGATTCTGATGAGGGGGCTGAAAGGACAGGTGGCTCCATCCCGGTAGAGGTGGGCCTGGGTTCCTGACGGCTCCCAACTGTTACTTGTGGCGGAGCGACAGGGCAGGTTGAGACCACCTAGGAGAGAGGTGGGCCTGGCCCTGGTCGGCGTTCGCAGATACTTAACACGCTTAACGAGATCTTGGTATTTGATCTGAGTCTGGCCATTTGGTCTATACGCACTAACCATCTACGCGGGAGTAGTTATGGGTATCCCGATGTCGTGGTATCAGCCGAAGCTCTTTTGACGTCAGCGACTGAGTGGCGCGCGCCGCATTGGACCGTAAGCTCGCGCTTGTATTAAGGGGGCTAGGTCTGCTTCCGGCCGCGTACGCAACATGCAGGTGTGCATAGGGCGATGGGCCCAGACCCCTGCGCGCATAGGTTTAGACCGGCGTGCTGACCTCTCTGTTGAGCCTAGGTGGGGCTGCGACGTGTTGATCTTACGAGGCCGGGCATGACCCAGAAAAGTGTGTCCGGCCAAATGGGATCGAGCGTGTTGGGTTATGTGGTGCACCCCTGCAGGGAAGTTTATCTATTCGAATAGCCGTGTCCCTCGGTAAAAGGACGACCCGGAGTTGTACCTTGACCTTATGAAAACTAGAACTGGATACTGAATAAAATACACCCTTCTAAGTGCCAGATACAACCCGGTGATCGCTCTCTAACAGGGCGACGAGGAGGGGATCGCCGGGTAGGATTATGCTATGCGATGCTACTTGGAGGACTTCAATCTACCCTCTTCTATATGCTGCAAGATGGAGATGGCCAGAAGCGTAGTCTTCGACAGGACTAGCTATCCCCCCTTATTCTGGCATTCTGCAGTTCAGTCCAGTGATATGCCCCTTTACACATATACCCATGCATATGTAGTGTAGCTCCTTGCTTGCGAGTACTTTGGATGAGTACTCACGGTTGCTTTTCTCCCACTTTTCCCTTTTTCTATACCGGATTGTCTCAATCAGATGCTGGAGTCCAGGAGCTAGAGATCCCGAGGATGATGCTACATGGAGTTCGGCTTCGAGGAGTAGTTAGGAGGTCCCAGGCAGGAGGCCTTGCCTTTTCGATCGTTGCTACTTTTGTGCTAGCCTTCTTAAGGTAAACTTGTTTAACTTATGTCTGTACTCAGATATTGTTGCTTCCGCTGACTCGTCTGTGATCGAGCACTTGTATTCGAGCCCTCGAGGCCCCTGGCTTGTATTATGAAGCTTGTATGACTTATTTTTGTTTTAGAGTTGTGTTGTGATATCTCCCGTGAGTCCCTGATCTTGGTCGTACACATTTGCGTGCATGATTAGTGTACGATCAAATCGGGGGCGTCACAAGTTGGTATCAGAGCTAGGTTTCGATCCTGGGACCTGTGGGTTATGGGCCCACGTCGCCATTGGGTGGTATTAGGATCTTTTACTCCTTGCCTATACTCTGGGACTCTGATCTCTCTTCTATCCGGGTTAAATGATTTTACTAAATCTAACATTAGGATCTCGTTATCACTTTCACCCGGAGAGCCCCTTATTTACTAATGATCGTCTGCTGCACGTGAAGACCCTGAAGATACTCTCTGCTGATAACCCGAGGACTTGTGTTCATCGCTTTTGCAATTCCCTTTCATCGATAAACTCCTATGGATAACCACGTATACTCGCCATTCATACAATGTTTCCCAGTTCATCTTGTTATTACAAGATACCCCGAAATTCTCTCTGTTGTTCCGAGAATCCTTTGAGCTTACTGCCTTGTTGTTCTTTGTCACCTGAATACCCCTACGGATAATTCTCGCACTTACCGAGTATCCGGTCATCCCCAGTTGATTCAAGTATTCCTCAATAGTCTTCAAAATACTATTCGATCTTTCGAAAATCCTCAGGAGCCTATTGCTCTTGAAATTCTTGTTTGCTTGCATTATGGTTAATCCCATAAGTCTCGTAATCTTATTGGCATCTCTTGTCATTATCATTTTGAGTCCGTTGATTCAATTTGTTGCGAATGCTCGCAATCCTCAATCATATCCTAGAATTCATTCTTCCGGCTCAGACGTCATTTTAAACATGAGCTGGATCTCGACCAATCAAATCGTCATCGATTGTACCCCTAAGGCTATTCGACTTATCCATCCCTAATCAGAGCGTTGCTTCTGATCCCTTGTCTTGGAATTCATAATTCCTTTGCATTTGAGCTTTTGAGTTAGTCAGTTGTTTCTATAGTCTGATCTCCTTGCATTCTTTCTTCCTCTGGTTGAGTACTGATGCTCACATCAGATCCCTTGGGGACCACCAGACCTTTTTGTCGGATTTTATCCGACAATGTCCTCCATATTAAATAAGCTGGTGAGCTTTTCCTCGGATACATGACGCCTTTGGTAAATTGTATCCTCTGCCTTGTGAACCATACTCTACTTTCGAGCTTGTATTATTTACTCCGAAGTTCGTGGTATATTTTCTAAGAAACCCTGATGGGTTGAACCTATGCCTTCCTTAATATGTGTGAACTCGAAAGTTTTCACGAGTCATACTCTCCTGGTATTTTGCCATATAAAATTTCAACACTACAACTTCATCGAACGCGAGAAGTAAATGAAAGGATATGCATTGGAGAAGTGGGAGTCGACCTTGAACTTTGTGTTCATGCCCATGGACACGATGTAGATCTTATCATTAAAAGCTCCTCTTAAATTAATTATTCCCTTGGTATAAGTTCATCTTATATCAGGGATCTGGCCTTTTGCAATCGTGGTTCCGACCATGTTCTCCTTTAAATACCATTTCTTGGACAAGTTAAATCACTTGTCTTCTGCAGGTCAATACGCCTGCCCAACCTCTATTATGATCTACCTTTGAGTATTACCCCTGGTATCTCGGGGATATCTTACCATTGCACTACATCTTATAAACTTTGATGAAGTACTACCTTACCTTGTCTTTGTCACTTCATGGGCTCTGGGTTGTTTGTCAACCGAGAACACCGATTAGTGAATCAAGTCCGCACTCCGATTCAATAACTCTAGGTAATTTTCGTTGCTTACGAGTTTAATAATCATTAAGTCATTCCTAGCCTGATTGGCTATATCATTAGCGTGCTAAATTTTAACTGTGCTACCTGGTCCTTAACCCCGGAGCACAACTTTCGATGATGAGCTAAGCTTACGCCGATCTTCCTCTCATACCATTTCACCTTGAACAACAAGCTTGATTTCAAGCGTGTGTCCTACCCATGGTTCCAATAACCGTCTGCTTCATCATTCCTTTGACTTGATGTCGTCGCTGATTTTACATCTTCATGAAATCTCTCGACAAATGTGTCGTGATCATCATCAACCTTATGCGCTCTTCCAGGATATCGATTGAGTTCATGATGAGAAATACCATCCTTGCCCTCGATGATCTGTGTTATCATCGACCACTTTATTGCCTTCCCACCAACACAAGCTTGTTCGTGTTTGGTGTTATACCTTGAGTTCCTTGCTATCCAGCAATTGTTCTTCTTTACCTTGGAGTATTACCATCTTTTATGTCAAGTATGTCGTAAGAATTTCACCACCTCGCATGACATCTTGGTACAGTGATACTTCTCCCCATCACCATTCTTTCTTGGTCCCCGTGTTGTTTCTAAAAGGAATACCAACAAATGGTCTGTGATGTGTAAATTCTAAACTTCTAGCAACCCTATTGCTTTGAAGTCATTGGTCTATAGTTTCATTCCACGTCTATGGCTTAATGAATCATCATTCGAACATTGATTGTGCTACCTAGCCCATATTTCGGGTGCACATTTCAACCAATGTTTAACTGTGTATGTTTTCCTCGAGCATACATCATTAAGTCATTCGATCTAGCTAATGTTATCTCCTTGTTCACATAGTGGTGGAAATCCATCTTTTGGAAATCTCAATGGATTGTCGCTGGGTCAAGCAGTCACCTCCTCACCTCTCCTTGATGTAATGATGAACCCTTGTCCGGAACTCGCTTCCATAGTTCATCTCCCGAGAATCTCCGGTGTCGTTTCGACAATTTGTGTTGCACCTTTCTTCTCAGGCATCCTGAGTCTGAGTTATCCTGACACCAATCAGATCTGAATCTCGGTCAGATGTGATGGTTGGAACATATTTCCAAGAGTTATAACATTGGCCTATTTAAGATCCGGTAAGGTGATGCCATGCTTAACACACCTGTCCGGGGAACCTATTGTTATAGTTTCCTTTTTAGCAAGGTTAGCCATTCTTCCATGAGGAAATTGTAAGACTTATTCTATCAGTTGTTCCTGATGGATCCTTTTTGTTTCCAAATTATGATCTTCACCTGTTGACCATGTCAATGCTATCACAAAGCATGCCTATGGTACTCCGATATTCAACGGGAACATTCAAGCACAATGCTAAATGTTTCCTGCACAATTATCCAAACACCGCTGTATGGGTAATGTCATGAAAATTCTCTCCCATACCTAAAGAGTTTTCTACATTATATCATGTCATGGATATCATGCTCTGCTTGTCCTTGGGAAGGATATACCCTTGAAATATGTGTTTACACACATTTTCCTTTCCATTCTTCTGTTTAATCTGATAAACATATTTTCCTTTTCATTGTTTGGTTTAACCTTTCTGATGATCTATATGATCTAAGCAGCAATATTCTCCTGCTTATGTAAACACCTCGGTGTACAACTCTGTCAGTAAGACCCTGTTACTATTGTTAGTGACATTTCGGTAACCACCGATGGACGAGAACTTTGCCTAATGGTCCGCCTCGTTTCAACGAGCAGGAAAATGGTTCTCTTCGTCCCTCGCCCTTGGTACCGACGATGTTGCTGACATTTAATCGACAGGCTACCCTCTGACATGTCTTACTAACATGACCATGCAAGATGTCACCGTTCCTCCTACTTTTAATCCACATGGTGGGCCCATAACCCACAGTTCCACAGGATCGAAACCTGACTCTCCTGTGCACCCCCTGTTCCCAAATTTATTCATCACGCGTGGCCTCGTATGTAATTCACGGACCATCGTCCTACTGATCTATACTGGCATCAGACATAATACTTATTCCGATTGCTTTGAACCCATTTCACACTTTGTTTCAGGCTTCGAACGATTGCCTACCCGTTGAAACTTCTCATGGTACTTTCTTACTTGCTCTCGGCTTTTCTTAAGGTTTAGTTCGAGAGATACTTTCCGCCACCTTCCCCGATGATATTGACCAGATAGTAAACCCTGCAGAAGTCCGTTCCTCCAGAATACCCCCTTACTCTGTCGTAAGTACGATGGAGTTCCCGAGGAAAGGACGACAACTTTATCATGATGATCTGAAACAGCAGAATGAAGACATCAAAGTATTGGATCAGCCTCTTCGAGAAGAGCAAGCCAGGATGAGAAGACCCGCTAGATTCGTTACCAAACCTTCCTCCCTTACTCCCCTCTTAAATCTCGGGACGAGATTTCTTGTAGTGGAGGAGAATTGTGACGCCCGGATAATCAAGTTACAGTAAAACTCTGCTAACGATGCCACGTCACCATGATCACTTAGTTAACCTCGGGTTAGTTCAAAAAACGATTCAAAATTCAAATTCAAATTCAAGTCAAACAACTAAAGTTTTCAAAAGTCAAAACTAAAATGTTCTCAATGTGACAAATAAATCATGGATATTATTGGTGGAGAAATAACATCTTTGTAAAATAATTAAATACCCCAAAGTGATTAAAACAACAGCATAAACAATGAATTATACCCCTATTATATTTTACAAAATACTAAATTATTTTAGCTAGGTGCCCAAGTTATTGTGGCAGTAGTATATTTACAAATACTAAGTTAGGTGCTGGAGATAAATTTTACAAAACTAAAAAAAATAGATAAAGAAAAGAAAACAAAAAAAAAGAAAAGAAATAAAACAACCCCCCCCCCCCCAAGCTGGACCGAACGGCCCAGTTGGCCGCCGCACCGGCCGGCCCACCAGGCCCAGTCGGGCCTCCTTATCCCTCCCACCCCCGAAACCCTAACCCCCACGATCCCCTTCCCCCCCTCTGGATCGGGATCGGCCCCGATCCCGTCGACCCCGACGCCCAGCGCTCGCCGCCGCCCGGGACCGCCTCGCCGGACTTTTCCCCGCCGTCCCTACGCCCCGTCACCGCCGGCGCCTCCTCGTCTCCTCCCCACGCCGGACTCCTCTGCGCCCCTTCTCTCCCTCGCACGGCTCCCGCCAGAGCCGTGGCCGTCGCCCGTCCGCGCGCCGCCGTCGATCTGGAACTGGGACTCGGCCCCGAGGCCACCGCCGCGCGGAGCTCGCCGTCGTCCGCCCCGGCCTCTCGCCGGACCGCGTCGTCCCCGCCTCTCCTTCGTCGGTCCTCCCCGCGCCTCGCCGCCTCTTCTCTTCAACGGGGGTGAGCTCCCCGTCGGGCCCCGTCCGTCTTCCCCCCTCCGTCCCAACGCCGTGGCCGCGCTCGGTCCCCGCAGACCCGCGCACCATCCCTGTGCGTGCTCACCGCCGCCGCTCCCGTCGGGCCCCCGCCTCCGCCCGTGCCCCGCCCGGCCGTGTTACCTGCCGCTGGCCTCGCCCGCGACGGCTCCAGCCGCCGCTGCTCTCGTAGCTTCCCGGAGCCCCTCCGCCGTGGTTCACCGGAGCCGTTCCGCCGTGGCCGTAGGCCACGTTCGCCAACCGCCGGCGCCCTGCCTCAGGGTGTGCTCGTGCGTGAGCAGCACGTGCCACCGACACGCGGGCCCAGCAGATTAGATTAGGAACTAATCTAATTAGCCAAACTAGCTAACCTCTAATAGACACTAACAGCAGGGCCCCACCTACTAACTAGGATAAATTAAATTAAAACAAGACCCTGTTAAAAGGTAGGAGCCAATGACAAACGGGGCCCACGCCCCTGGGAAAAAAATTATTTAAAAAAAAAGATAATAATAAAATAAAATAAAATAAAAAAATAAAATAAAGTTATAACAATAATAATAATAAAATTTAGTTAATTAACTTAATTAATCTGTTTAATTAAATAATTAGAACTAATTATTCAATTAATAAAAACTAACTACTATTTAGTTAACCTGAGACTATGACGAACGGGACCCACGCGTCTGTTGACCCAGTCAACAGATGGTTGACTGATGACATCATGCTGACCTCATGCTGACGTCATAATTAATTTTCTAATTGAATTAATTCTATTAATTCTAGAAATAATTTAAATCTTTATAAATTAATATAAAATAATCCGTAGCTCGGATGAAAAAACTTTGTACATGAAAGTTGCTGAGAACGACGAGACGAATCCGGATACGCAGTCCGTTTGTCCACCACACCTCCCTAACCTATCGAACTCGCAACTTTCCCCCTCCGGTCCGTCTGTCCGAAAACGAGAAACACCGGGGATACTTTCCCGGATGTCTCCCCCCTTCACCGGTATCACCTCATACCGCGTTAGAACACGTCTAGCTCTGCCTGTTGTCCTGTTATGCACTTGCTTGCTATGTATTTACTGTTTCTCCCCCTCTTCTCTTCGGTAGACCCCGTGACGATGCTGATGCCCCTGTGGTCGACTACGTCACCAATGACCCCTCCTTCTTGTCTGAGCAACCAGGCAAGCCCCCCCCCTTGATCACCAGATATCGCCTATTCTTCTCTATACTGCTTGCATTAGAGTAGTGTAGCATGTTACTGCTTTTCGTTAATCCTATCCTGATGCATAGCCTGTCATTGATGCTACAGTTGTTACCTTTACCTGAAATCCTACATGCTTAGTATAGGATGCTAGTGTTCCATCAGTGGCCCTACACTCTTGTCCGTCTGCCATGCTATACTACTGGGCCGTGATCACTTCGGGAGGTGATCACGGGTATATACTATATACTTTATATACATGACACATGTGGTGACTAAAGTCGGGCCGGCTCGAGGAGTACCCGCAAGTGATTCTGATGAGGGGGCTGAAAGGACAGGTGGCTCCATCCCGGTAGAGGTGGGCCTGGGTTCCTGACGGCTCCCGACTGTTACTTGTGGCGGAGCGACAGGGCAGGTTGAGACCACCTAGGAGAGAGGTGGGCCTGGCCCTGGTCGGCGTTCGCAGATACTTAACACGCTTAACGAGATCTTGGTATTTGATCTGAGTCTGGCCATTTGGTCTATACGCACTAACCATCTACGCGGGAGTAGTTATGGGTATCCCGACATCGTGGTATCAGCCGAAGCTCTTTTGACGTCAGCGACTGAGTGGCGCGCGCCGCATTGGACCATAAGCTCGCGCTTGTATTAAGGGGGCTAGGTCTGCTTCCGGCCGCGTACGCAACGTGCAGGTGTGCATAGGGCGATGGGCCCAGACCCCTGCGCGCATAGGTTTAGACCGGCGTGCTGACCTCTCTGTTGAGCCTAGGTGGGGCTGCGACGTGTTGATCTTACGAGGCCGGGCATGACCCAGAAAAGTGTGTCCGGCCAAATGGGATCGAGCGTGTTCGGTTATGTGGTGCACCCCTGCAGGGAAGTTTACCTATTCGAATAGCCGTGTCCCTCGGTAAAAGGACGACCCGGAGTTGTACCTTGACCTTATGACAACTAGAACTGGATACTGAATAAAATACACCCTTCTAAGTGCCAGATACAACCCGGTGATCGCTCTCTAACAGGGAGACGAGGAGGGGATCGCCGGGTAGGATTATGCTATGCGATGCTACTTGGAGGACTTCAATCTACCCTCTTCTATATGCTGCAAGATGGAGATGGCCAGAAGCGTAGTCTTCGACAGGACTAGCTATCCCCCCTTATTCTGGCATTCTGCAGTTCAGTCCAGTGATATGCCCCTTTACACATATACCCATGCATATGTAGTGTAGCTCCTTGCTTGCGAGTACTTTGGATGAGTACTCACGGTTGCTTTTCTCCCACTTTTCCCTTTTTCTATACCGGATTGTCTCAATCAGATGCTGGAGTCCAGGAGCTAGAGATCCCGAGGATGATGCTACATGGAGTTCGGCTTCGAGGAGTAGTTAGGAGGTCCCAGGCAGGAGGCCTTGCCTTTTCGATCGTTGCTACTTTTGTGCTAGCCTTCTTAAGGCAAACTTGTTTAACTTATGTCTGTACTCAGATATTGTTGCTTCCGCTGACTCGTCTGTGATCGAGCACTTGTATTCGAGCCCTCGAGGCCCCTGGCTTGTATTATGAAGCTTGTATGACTGATTTTTGTTTTAGAGTTGTGTTGTGATATCTTCCCGTGAGTCCCTGATCTTGGTCGTACACATTTGCGTGCATGATTAGTGTACGGTCAAATCGGGGGCGTCACAGCCCCGCCGGACCGCCTCGACGGCTACTGCCCGGAGAGGATAAGGTCGACCCCTCCCCTCGACGCCTCGGCCTCCTCCCCACCTACCTCCACTCCCCTCTCTCGCCTCCCAGATCCACACGCTCCACCTCTCTGTCTCGCTCGCCCACCTCACCCGAGCGCCATCGCCGCCCTCCCACCTCGCATCACTGCGGCGACCGCCTCCCTCGTGCTCCTCCGACGTAACCAGCCGCTCCGCTGCGCTCCGCTACGTCGACTACGGCCACGAACGTGAGCCGACGAGCCCCACCGCCTGGACCTGCGCCTTCTTCTTCCTCCTCAGATCGCCGGTGATCTTCCTCCTCTCCGGTGACTCCTGCTGCTACTAAGCCTATCACCGGCCTCCGTGTGCCGCTCGGTGAGATCCTCCGTCTCCTCCTCCCCTCCGTTAGCCTCTACGCGTGCCGTAGCTAGCTGCCGCCGCGTCCGTGCTCTGCTCGCCGCCGATGATCTTGTGGTCGTCGTTGTGGTCGATGTCACCACTGCCTGAGGCCACGGTCGAACTCCTGGTGCTCCCAGGAGCCCAACGAGCACGAGCCCGTGCTTCCCCGTACCCCCTAGCTCTAGATCCGTCGACGCCCGAACTCCGGCGTCCGCTCCGCCGCTCGCCACCACCGTCTTCGGCCGTTTCCGGCCAAGCCACCCCCACAGTTCGACGCGCAAGCGTGCGCCCCTTCGAACGCGGGTAGCCGCGCACGAAACGACCCCCTGTGGCGATTTTCCGAACGACTCCGGCGACGCGCTGACTCCGACGTGGCTCGATGGGCCCCGCCCCTGGGTCGCTGACCAGTGGGTCCTGGGGGCCCCGTTGACTGGGTTGACCCAGTCAACTGCTGACCAGGCAGCCCAGTGCCACTGACACGTGGGCGCACCGCCTATATTAATTAATTAAAATGTTTTAATAATTAAAACCTAATTAGTTACTAATTAGAGACTCACATGTGGGGCCCAGTAGCTATTTAACCTCAGATTAGTTTAATTTAAACTCTGTTAATTAACAGTGGCTGACATGTGGGCGCCACCTGTCTGGTTTGACTGGTCAGCCGACCTGTTGACCTGCTGGCGTCAGCATTGCATCATGCTGATGTCATAACTCCCTTTTCTGTTAATTTAGATAATTCCAGAAAATTATTAAATCTTTAGAAAATCATATAAAATAATCCGTAACTCGGATGAAAATACTTTCTACATGAAAGTTGCTCAGAACGACGAGACGAATCCGGATACGCAGCCCGTTCGTTCACAACACATCCCTAACCTATCGCACTTGCAACATTTCACCTCCGGTCCATTTGTCCGAAAACGCGAAACATCGGGAATACTTTCCCGGATGTTTCCCCCCTTCGCCGGTATCACCTAGTACCGCGTTTGGGCACACCTAGCCTCACGCTTTGTCATGTCATGCATCGTTATGCATCTGTTTGCATTGTATTCATTGTTTCTTCCCCCTCTTCTCTCCGGTAGACTACGAGACCGACGCCGCTGCTGGTGCCCCGACCGACTACGTTGTTGACGACCTCTCCTTCTTGCCAGAGCAATCAGGCAAGCCCCCCCTTGATCACCAGATACCGCCTATTCTTCTCTATACTACTTGCATTAGAGTAGTATAGCATGTTACTGCTTTCCGTTAATCCTATCCTGATGCATAGCCTGACCTTGCTACTACTGTTGTTACCTTTGCCTGCAATCCTACAGGCTTAGTATAGGATGCTAGTTTTCCATCAGTGGCCCTACATTCTTGTCTGTCTGCTATGCTATACTATCGGGCCGTGATCACTTGGCGGTGATCACGGGTATATACTTATATACTCTATACATGACACCTGTGGTGACTAAAGTCGGGTCGGCTCGTAGGAGTACCCGCGAGTGGATCTTTGTGGCGGAGCGACAGGGCAGGTTGAGACCGCCTAGGTGAGAGGTGGGCCTGGCCCTGGATGGCGTCCGCGGTTACTTCAAAATAACACGCTTAACGAGTTCTTGGTATTTGATCTGAGTCTGGCCATTTGGTCTATACGCACTAACCAACTACGCGGGAACAGTTATGGGCACTCGACGTCGTGGTAGCAGCCGAAGCCTTCGTGACGTCAGCGACTGAGTGGCGCGCGCCGGATTGGACTGGAACGCCTACTAGGCTAGGTCTGCTTTCGGCCGCGTTCGCAACGTGCAGGTGTGCAATGGGCGATGGGCCCAGACCCCTGCGCCATAGGATTTAGACCGGCGTGCTGACCACTCTGTTGTGCCTAGGTGGGGCTGCGACGTGTTGATCTTTCGAGGCCGGGCATGACCCAGAAAAGTGTGTCCGGCCAAATGGGATCGAGCGTGTTGGGTTATGTGGTGCACCCCTGCAGGGAAGTTTATCTATTCAAATAGCCGTGTCCCTCGGTAAAAGGACGACCCAGAGTTGTACCTTGACCTTATGACAACTAGAACCGGATACTTAATAAAATACACCCTTCCAAGTGCCAGATACAACCCGGTGATCGCTCTCTAACAGGGCGATGAGGAGGGGATCGCCGGGTAGGATTATGCTATGCGATGCTACTTGGAGGACTTCAATCTACTCTCTTCTACATGCTGCAAGATGGAGGCTGCCAGAAGCGTAGTCTTCAACAGGATTAGCTATCCCCTCTTATTCTGGCATTCTGCAGTTCAGTCCACCGATATGGCCCTTTACACATATACCCATGCATATGTAGTGTAGCTCCTTGCTTGCGAGTACTTTGGATGAGTACTCACGGTTGCTTTCTCCCTCTTTTCCCCCTTTCCTTTCTACCGGGTTGTCGCAACCAGATGCTGGAGCCCAGGAGCCAGACGCCACCGTCGACGGCGACTCCTACTACACTGGAGGTGCCTACTACTACGTGCAGCCCGCTGACGACGACTAGGAGTAGTTAGGAGGATCCCAGGTAGGAGGCCTGCGCCTCTTTCGATCTGTATCCCCGTTTGTGCTAGCCTTCTTAAGGCAAACTTGTTTAACTTATGTCTATACTCAGATATTGTTGCTTCCGCTGACTCGTCTATGATCGAGCACTTGTATTCGAGCCCTCGAGGCCCCTGGCTTGTATTATGATGCTTGTATGACTTATTTATGTTTTAGAGTTGTGTTGTGATATCTTCCCGTGAGTCCCTGATCTTGATCGTACACGTTTGCGTGCATGATTAGTGTACGATTGAATCGGGGGCGTCACAGAGAATGTTCTTGATGACCCACTACCTATTGATGATAGCTTTCCTGATGAACAATTAGCTGTCATAAATGCTTCTCGTACTGCTCCATGGTATGCTGATTATGCTAATTACATTGTTGCTAAATTTATACCGCCTAGTTTTACATACCAGCAAAAGAAAAAGTTTTTCTATGATTTGAGACATTACTTCTGGGATGACCCACACCTTTATAAAGAAGGAGTAGATGGTGTTATTAGGCGTTGTATACCTGAGCATGAACAGGAACAGATCCTACGCAAGTGTCACTCCGAGACTTATGGAGGGCACCACGCTGGAGATAGAACTGCACATAAGGTATTGCAATCCGGTTTTTATTGGCCTACTCTCTTTAAGGATGCTCGTAAGTTTGTCTTGTCTTGTGATGAATGTCAAAGAATCGGTAATATTAGTAGACGTCAGGAAATGCCCATGAATTATTCACTTGTTATTGAACCATTTGATGTTTGGGGCTTTGATTATATGGGACCGTTTCCTTCCTCTGATGGGTATACACATATTTTAGTTGCTGTTGATTACATTACTAAGTGGGTAGAAGCTATTCCAACTAGTAGTGTTGATCATAACACCTCTATTAAGATGCTTAAAGAAGTTATTTTTCCGAGGTTTGGAGTCCCTAGATATTTAATGACTGATGGTGGTTCACATTTTATTCATGGTGCCTTTCGTAAAATGCTTGCTAAGTATGATGTTAATCATAGAATTGCATCTCCATATCACCCACAATCTAGTGGCCAAGTAGAATTGAGTAATAGAGAGCTCAAATTAATTTTGCAAAAGACTGTTAATAGATCTAGAAAGAATTGGTCCAAGAAACTTGATGATGCATTATGGGCCTATAGAACTGCATATAAAAATCCTATGGGTATGTCTCCATATAAAATGGTTTATGGAAAGGCATGTCAATTACCTCTCGAATTAGAACATAAGGCATATTGGGCTATTAAAGAGCTCAATTATGATTTCAAACTTGTCGGTGAGAACAGGCTTTTTGACATTAGCTCACTTGATGAATGGAGAACCCAGGCCTATGAGAATGCCAAATTGTTTAAGGAAAAATTTAAAAGATGGCATGACAAAAGGATACAAAAGCGTGAGTTTAATGTAGGTGATTATGTGTTGCTATTCAACTCTCGTTTAAGATTTTTTTGCAGGAAAACTTCTCTCTAAATGGGAAGGTCCTTACGTTATCGAGGAGGTCTATCGTTCCGGTGCCATAAAAATCAACAACTTCGAAGGCACAAATCCGAAGGTGGTGAACGGTCAAAGAATCAAACATTATATCTCAGGTAATCCTATAAATGTTGAAACTAATGTTATTGAAACCGTAACCATGGAGGAGTACATAAGGGACACTCTCCAGAACGTTTCAAACTCCGAAAAGGAATAGGTATGTGGTACGGTAAGTAAACCGACTCCAAAACAGTTCTAATGACAATTTTTCTCTGTTTTGGAATATTTAAGAAAATAGGACAATAAGAAGTAGTCCGGGAAGGACACGAGGCTTCCACGAGGGTGGGAGGCGCGCCCTACCCCCCTGGGCGCGCCCCCTGCCTCGTGGGCACCTCGTGCGCTCTCCGGACTCTGTTTTCTTGCATGATACTTCTTTTGGTCGGTGAAAATTCATTATATAATCTCCCGAAGGTTTTGACTATCGTATCATGCAAATATCCTCTGTTTTCGTTTCGAGTTGTTTTCTGCCAGAGTTGTCAAGGACAGGCATCATGTCGTTTCCCCCCGCTTCCAACAATAAGGGCAACAATGCTTGGCTAATG
The DNA here is from genome assembly GCF_002575655.3 of Aegilops tauschii subsp. strangulata. NCBI lineage: Eukaryota > Viridiplantae > Streptophyta > Magnoliopsida > Poales > Poaceae > Aegilops > Aegilops tauschii. The sequence goes on from NC_053037.3 coordinate 398,525,414, forward strand.
AAGATGGAGCTGAAGAGAGAAGAACCCGGGGAGATCAACAAGGATGAAGGAATCAAGAAAGCCAAGGAGGATCAAGCTCCGGCAGCAGAAGAAGAAGACATCCTTCCACCTCTCTTTACCCCCACTGAGATTGAAGCTTTCAAGATGATTGAGTTAGCTCGTATACAAAACAAGTATCTCACACTTGAAAATATTTTGTTGAAGGATCATGTCATCGCACTCAAAGGCATTATCCGCAAATTGGAGGAGCTCCTACGCTCGATGTGCGACTACCCATCATCACCACCACCCTCCTCATCAGCAAAAGAGATATAATCACATGGGTATGGGCACTCCCCTTGGCAACTGCCAAGCTTGGGGGAGGTGCCCCGGTATCGTATCACCATCACACTCCTATCTTTACCGTTTTTCTTAGTTCGATCCTTTTGGTAATATCTTGATCTAGTAGAATAAGTTTAGTATGATCTAGTTGTGAGTTTTGCTTTATGATCCCTCTGTGTAATCGAGTCCGTGAGCTATATAATAAAGATTAGTGTTGAGTCAAGGGCTTGATTATCTTGCTATGATCTTGAGGGAATAAAAGAAAAAGAAAGAATAAAAAGAAATAAAGAGATCATATTGATCTTATGAAGAGTAATGACTTCACATATAAAGAGTATGATGCATAAAAGTCGTTGAAAGTTCACAAACATAGCTTTGGTCATCGTTGCAATTAATAGGAAGTAATAAAGAAAGAGAGGTTCCACTTATAAAATATACTTTGGAGCTGTCAGTTGGTGCAGTTCTAAACAAAGCGTCGTGGCGGGATCTACGTGTGAAGCGGAGTACATAGCTGCTTCGGAAGCAACAAATGAAGGAGTCCGGATGAAGGAGTTCATATCCAATCTAGGTGTCATACCTAGTGCATCGGGTCCAATGAAAATCTTTTGTGACAATACTGGTGCAATTGCCTTGGCGAAGGAATCCAGATTTCAGAAGAGAACCAAGCACATCAAGAGACGCTTCAACTCCATCCGGGATCTAGTCCAGGTGGGAGACATAGAAATTTGCAAGATACATACGGATCTGAATGTTGCAGACCCGTTGACTAAGACTCTTCCACGAGCAAAACATGATCAGCACCAAGGCTCCATGGGTGTTCGAATCATTACCGTGTAATCTAGATTATTGACTCTAGTGCAAGTGGGAGACTGAAGGAAATATGCCCTAGAGGCAATAATAAAGTTATTATTTATTTCCTTATATCATGATAAATGTTTATTATTCATGCTAGAATTGTATTAACCGGAAACATAATACTTGTGTGAATACATAGACAAACAGAGTGTCACTAGTATGCCTCTACTTGACTAGCTCGTTGATCAAAGATGGTTATGTTTCCTGGACATTGACATGAGTTGTCATTTGATTAACGGGATCACCTCATTAGGAGAATGATGTGATTGACTTGACCAATTCCTTTAGCTTAGCACTCGATCTTTAGTATGTTGCTATTGCTTTCTTCATGACTTATACATGTTCCTATGACTATGAGATTATGCAACTCCCATTTACCGGAGGAACACTTTGTGTGCTACCAAACGTCACAACGTAACTGGGTGATTATAAAGGTGCTCTACAGGTGTTTCCGAAGGTACTTGTTGGGTTGGCGTATTTCGAGATTAGGATTTGTCACTCCGATTGTCGGAGAGGTATCTCTGGGCCCACTCGGTAATGCACATCACTATAAGCCTTGCAAGCATTGCAACTAATGAGTTAGTTGTGGGATGATGTATTACAGAACGAGTAAAGAGACTTGCCGGTAACGAGATTGAACTAGGTATTGAGATACCGACGATCGAATCTCGGGCAAGTAACATACCAATGACAAAGGGAACAATGTATGTTGTTATGCGGTCTGACCGATAAAGATCTTCGTAGAATATGTAGGAGCCAATATGGGCATCCAGGTCCCGCTATTGGTTATTGACCAGAGAGGTGTCTTGGTCATGTCTACATAGTTCTCGAACCCGTAGGGTCCGCACGCTTAACGTTCGTTGATGATATAGTACTATGAGTTATGTTGGTGACCGAATGTTGTTCGGAGTTTTGAATGAGATCACGGATATGACGAGGAACTCCGGAATGGTCCGGAAGTAAAGATTGATATGTGGATAGTAGTGTTTGATCTCCAGAAAGGTTCCGGAATCCATCGGAAGGGGTTCCGGATGTTTCCCGAAATGTTTGGGCACGAGAACAGTTTATCTGGGCCAAAGGGGAAAGCCCACGAGGTTTTTGGAAAGCGCAGAAGGAAGTTTTGCGGAGTCCAGGGGCCAGACGCCAGGGTCCCTGGCGTCTGGGTCCAGACGCTGGGAACCCTGGCGTCTGGCCCTGGAGTCCGAGAAGGACTCTTGCCTTTCGGGTGAAACTGACTTTGTGCAGGCTTTTACTCCAAGTTTTGACCCCAAGGCTCAACATATAAATAGAGGGGTAGGGCTAGAACCCAAGAGAGATCAAGAAACACCAAGCCGTGTGCCGGCAACCCCGTCTCCTCTAGTTTATCCTCCGTCATAGTTTTCGTAGTGCTTAGGCGAAGCCCTGCGAAGATTGTTCTTCACCAACACCGTCACCACGCTGTCGTGCTGCCGGAACTCATCTACTACTTCGCCCCTCTTGCTGGATCAAGAAGGCGAGGACGGCACCGAGCTGAACGTGTGCAGAACTCGGAGGTGTCGTGCTTTCGGTACTTGGATCGGTCAGATCGTGAAGATGTACGACTACATCAACCGCGTTGATATAACGCTTCCTCTTACGGTCTACGAGGGTACGTAGACAACACTCTCCCCTCTCGTTGCTATGCATCACCATGATCTTGCGTGTGCGTAGGAATTTTTTTGAAATTACTATGTTCCCCAACAGTGGTATCAGAGCCTGGTTTTATGCATAGATGTCATATGCACGAGTAGAACACAAGTGAGTTGTGGGCGATATAAGTCATACTGCTTACCAGCATGTCATACTTTGGTTCGGCGGTATTGTTGGATGAAGCGGCCTGGACCGACATTACGCGTACGCTTACGCGAGACTGGTTCTACCGACGTGCTTTGCACACAGGTGGCTGGCGGGTGTCAGTTTCTCCAACTTTAGTTGAACCGAGTGTGGCTACGCCCGGTCCTTGCGAAGGTTAAAACAACACCAACTTGACAAACTATCGTTGTGGTTTTGATGCGTAGGTAAGAACGGTTCTTGCTCAGCCCATAGCAGCCACGTAAAATTTGCAACAACAAAGTAGAGGACGTCTAACTTGTTTTTGCAGGGCATGTTGTGATGTGATATGGTCAAGACATGATGCTAAATTTTATTGTATGAGATGATCATGTTTTGTAACCGAGTTATCGGCAACTGGCAGGAGCCATATGGTTGTCGCTTTATTGTATGCAATGCAATTGCCCTGTAATGTTTTACTTTATCACTAAGCGGTACCGATAGTCGTAGAAGCATAAGATTGGCGAGACGACAACGATGCTACGATGGAGATCAAGGTGTCGCGCCGGTGACGATGGTGATCATGACGGTGCTTCGGAGATGGAGATCACAAGCACAAGATGATGATGGCCATATCATATCACTTATATTGATTGCATGTGATGTTTATCTTTTATGCATCTTATCTTGCTTTGATTGACGGTAGCATTATAAGATGATCCCTCACTAAATTATCAAAGTATAAGTGTTCTCCCTGAGTATGCACCGTTGCGAAAGTTCTTCGTGCTGAGACACCACGTGATGATCGGGTGTGATAGGCTCTACGTTCAAATACAACGGGTGCAAAACAGTTGCACACGCGGAATACTCAGGTTAAACTGGACGAGCCTAGCATATAACAGATATGGCCTCGGAACACGGAGACCGAAAGGTCGAGCGTGAATCATATAGTAGATATGACCAACATAGTGATGTTCACCGTTGAAACTACTCCATCTCACGTGATGATCGGACATGGTTTAGTTGATATGGATCACGTGATCACTTAGAGGATTAGAGGGATGTCTATCTAAGTGGGAGTTCTTAAGTAATATGATTAATTGAACTTAAATTTATCATGAACTTAGTACCTGATAGTATCTTGCTTGTCTATGTTGATTGTACATAGATGGCCCGTGCTGTTGTTCCGTTGAATTTTAATGCGTTCCTTGAGAAAGCAAAGTTGAAAGATGATGGTAGCAATTACACGGACTGGGTCCGTAACTTGGGGATTATCCTCATTGCTGCACAGAAATATTACGTCCTGGAAGCACCGCTAGGTGTACCACCTGCGCCAGCAACTGCAGACATTGTGAATGCCTGGCAGTCACGTGTTGATGACTACTCGATAGTTCAATGTGCCATGCTTTACGGCTTAGAACCGGGACTTCAACGACGTTTTGAACGTCATGGAGCATATGAGATGTTTCAGGAGTTGAAGTTAATATTTCAAAAGAATGCCCGGATTGAGAGATATGAAGTCTCCAATAAGTTCTACAGCTGCAAGATGGAGGAGAATAGTTCTGTCAGTGAACATATACTCAAAATGTCTGGGTATAATAATCACATGATTCAACTGGGAGTTAATCTTCCAGATGATAGCGTCATTGACAAAATTCTCCAATCACTGCCACCAAGCTACAAGAGCTTCGTGATGAACTATAACATGCAAGGGATGGATAAGACGATTCCCGAGCTCTTCGCAATGCTAAAGGCTGCGGAGGTAGAAATCAAAAAGGAGCATCAAGTGTTGATGGTCAATAAGACCACCAGTTTCAAGAAAAATGGCAAAGGGAAGAAGAAGGGGAACTTCAAGAAGAACAGCAAGCAAGTTGCTGTTCAGGAGAAGAAACCCAAGTCTGGACCTAAGCCTGAGACTGAGTGCTTCTACTGCAAGCAGACTGGTCACTGGAAGCGGAACTGCCCCAAGTATTTGGCGGATAAGAAGGATGGCAAGGTGAACAAAGGTATATGTGATATACATGTTATTGATGTGTACCTTACTAATGCTCGCAGTAGCACCTGGGTATTTGATACTGGTTCTGTTGCTAATATTTGCAACTCGAAGCAGGGGCTACGGATTAAGCGAAGATTGGCTAAGGACGAGGTGACGATGCGCGTGGGAAATGGTTCCAAAGTCGATGTGATCGCGGTCGGCACGCTACCTCTACATCTACCTTTGGGATTAGTTTTAGACCTAAATAATTGTTATTTGGTGCCAGCGTTAAGCATGAACATTATATCTGGATCTTGTTTGATGCGAGACGGTTATTCATTTAAATCAGAGAATAATGGTTGTTCTATTTATATGAGTAATATCTTTTATGGTCATGCACCCTTGAAGAGTGGTCTATTTTTGTTGAATCTCGATAGTGGTGATACACATATTCATAGTATTGAAGCCAAAAGATGCAGAGTTGATAATGATAGTGCAACTTATTTGTGGCATTTCCGTTTAGGTCATATCGGTGTAAAGCGCATGAAGAAACTCCATACTGATGGACTTTTAGAACCACTTGATTATGAATCACTTGGTACTTGCGAACCGTGCCTCATGGGCAAGATGACTAAAACGTTGTTCTCCGGAATTATGGAGAGAGCAACAGATTTGTTGGAAATCATACATACAGATGTATGTGGTCCGATGAATGTTGAGGCTCGTGGCGGATATCATTATTTTCTCACCTTCACAGATGATTTAAGCAGATATGGGTATATCTACTTAATGAAACATAAGTCTGAAACATTTGAAAAGTTCAAAGAATTTCAGAGTGAAGTTGAAAATCATCGTAACAAGAAAATAAAGTTTCTACGATCTGATCGTGGAGGAGAATATTTGAGTTATGAGTTTGGTCTTCATTTGAAACAATGCGGAATAATTTCGCAACTCACGCCACCCGGAACACCACAGCGTAATGGTGTGTCCGAACGTCGTAATCGTACTCTACTAGATATGGTGTGATCTATGATGTCTCTTACTGATTTACCGCTATCGTTTTGGGGTTATGCTTTAGAGACGACCGCATTCACGTTAAATAGGGCACCATCAAAATCCGTTGAGACGACGCCTTATGAACTGTGGTTTGGCAAGAAACCAAAGTTGTCGTTTCTTAAAGTTTGGGGCTGCGACGCTTATGTGAAAAAGCTTCAACCTGATAAGCTCGAACCCAAATCGGAGAAATGTGTCTTCATAGGATACCCAAAGGAGACTGTTGGGTACACCTTCTATCACAGATCCGAAGGTAAGACTTTTGTTGCTAAATTCGGAATTTTTCTGGAGAAGGAGTTTCTCTCGAAAGAAGTGAGTGGGAGGAAAGTGGAACTTGATGAGGTAACTGTACCTGCTCCCTTATTGGAAAGTAGTTCATCGCAGAAACCAGTTTCTGCGACGCCTATACCAATTAACGAGGAAGTTAATGATGATGATCATGGAACTTCAGATCAAGTTATTACTAAACCTCTTAGGTCAACCAGAGTAAGATCCGCACCAGAGTAGTACGGTAATCCTGTTCTGGACGTTATGTTACTAGACCATGACGAACCTACGAACTATGAAGAAGTGATGGTGCGCCCAGATTCCGCAAAATGGCTTGAAGCCATGAAATCTGAGATGGGATCCATGTATGAGAACAAAGTGTGGACTTTGGTTGACTTGCCCGATGATCGGCAAGCAATTGAGAATAAATGGATCTTCAAGAAGAAGACTGACGCTGACGGTAATGTTACTATCTATAAAGCTCGACTTGTTGCAAAAGGTTTTCAACAAGTTCAAGGGATTGACTACGATGAGACCTTCTCACCCGTAGCGATGCTTCAGTCTGTCCGAATCATGTTAGCAATTGCCGCATTTTATGATTATGAAATTTGGCAAATGGATGTCAAAACTGCATTCCTGAATGGATTTCTGGAAGAAGAGTTGTATATGATGCAACCGGAAGGTTTTGTCGATCCAAAGGGAGCTAACAAAGTGTGCAAGCTCCAGCGATCTATTTATGGACTGGTGCAAGCCTCTCGGAGTTGGAATAAACGCTTTGATAGTGTGATCAAAGCATTTGGTTTTGTACAGACTTTTGGAGAAGCCTGTATTTACAAGAAAGTGAGTGGGAGCTCTGTAGCATTTCTGATATTATATGTGGATGACATATTGCTGATTGGAAATGATATAGAATTTCTGGATAGCATAAAGGGATACTTGAATAAGAGTTTTTCAATGAAAGACCTCGGTGAAGCTGCGTATATATTGGGCATCAAGATCTATAGAGATAGGTCAAGACGCTTAATTGGACTTTCACAAAGCACATACCTTGAAATGGTTTTGAAGAAGTTCAAAATGGATCAAGCAAAGAAAGGGTTCTTGCTTGTGTTACAAGGTGTGATGTTGAGTAAGACTCAATGCCCGACCACTGCAGAAGATAGAGAGAAGATGAAAGATGTTCCCTATGCTTCAGCCATAGGCTCTATCATGTATGCAATGCTGTGTACCAGACCTGATGTGTGCCTTCCTATAAGTCTAGCAGGGAGGTACCAAAGTAATCCAGGAGTGGATCACTGGACAGCGGTCAAGAACATCCTGAAATACCTGAAAAGGACTAAGGATATGTTTCTCGTTTATGGAGGTGACAAAGAGCTCATCGTAAATGGTTACGTTGATGCAAGCTTTGACACTGATCTGGACGATTCTAAATCACAAACCGGATACGTGTTTACATTGAACGGTGGAGCTGTCAGTTGGTGCAGTTCTAAACAAAGCGTCGTGGCGGGATCTACGTGTGAAGCGGAGTACATAGCTGCTTCGGAAGCAACAAATGAAGGAGTCCGGATGAAGGAGTTCATATCCGATCTAGGTGTCATACCTAGTGCATCGGGTCCAATGAAAATCTGTTGTGACAATACTGGTGCAATTGCCTTGGCGAAGGAATCCAGATTTCAGAAGAGAACCAAGCACATCAAGAGACGCTTCAACTCCATCCGGGATCTAGTCCAGGTGGGAGACATAGAAATTTGCAAGATACATACGGATCTGAATGTTGCAGACCCGTTGACTAAGCCTCTTCCACGAGCAAAACATGATCAGCACCAAGGCTCCATGGGTGTTCGAATCATTACCGTGTAATCTAGATTATTGACTCTAGTGCAAGTGGGAAACTGAAGGAAATATGCCCTAGAGGCAATAATAAAGTTATTATTTATTTCCTTATATCATGATAAATGTTTATTATTCATGCTAGAATTGTATTAACCGGAAACATAATACTTGTGTGAATACATAGACAAACAGAGTGTCACTAGTATGCCTCTACTTGACTAGCTCGTTGATCAAAGATGGTTATGTTTCCTGGCCATTGACATGAGTTGTCATTTGATTAACGGGATCACATCATTAGGAGAATGATGTGATTGACTTGACCCATTCCGTTAGCTTAGCACTCGATCGTTTAGTATGTTGCTATTGCTTTCTTCATGACTTATACATGTTCCTATGACTATGAGATTATGCAACTCCCGTTTACCGGAGGAACACTTTGTGTGCTACCAAACGTCACAACGTAACTGGGTGATTATGAAGGTGCTCTACAGGTGTTTCCGAAGGTACTTGTTGGGTTGGCGTATTTCGGGATTAGGATTTGTCACTCCGATTGTCGGAGAGGTATCTCTGGGCCCACTCGGTAATGCACATCACTATAAGCCTTGCAAGCATTGCAACTAATGAGTTAGTTGCGGGATGATGTATTACAGAACGAGTAAAGAGACTTGCCGGTAACGAGATTGAACTAGGTATTGAGATACCGACGATCGAATCTCGAGCAAGTAACATACCGATGACAAAGGGAACAACGTATGTTGTTATGCGGTCTGACCGATAAAGATCTTCGTAGAATATGTAGGAGCCAATATGGGCATCCAGGTCCCGCTATTGGTTATTGACCAGAGAGGTGTCTCGGTCATGTCTACATAGTTCTCGAACCCGTTGGGTCCGCACGCTTAACGTTCGTTGACGATATAGTACTATGAGTTATGTTGGTGACCGAATGTTGTTCGGAGTTTTGGATGAGATCACGGATATGACGAGGAACTCCGCAATGGTCCGGAAGTAAAGATTGATATGTGGATAGTAGTGTTTGATCTCCGGAAAGGTTCTGGAATCCATCGGAAGGGGTTCCGGATGTTTCCCGAAATGTTTGGGCACGAGAACACTTTATCTGGGCCAAAGGGGAAAGCCCACGAGGTTTTTGGAAAGCGTAAAAGGAAGTTTTGCGGAGTCTAGGGGCCAGACGCCAGGGTCGCTGGCGTCTGGGTCCAGACGCCGGGAACCCTGGCGTCTGGCCCTGGAGTCCGAGAAGGACTCTTGCCTTTCCGGTGAAACCGACTTTGTGGAGGCTTTTACTCCAAGTTTCGACCCCAAGGCTCAACATATAAATAGAGGGGTAGGGCTAGCACCCAAGAGAGATCAAGAAACACCAAGCCGTGTGCCGGCAACCCCGTCTCCTCTAGTTTATCCTCCGTCATAGTTTTCATAGTGCTTAGGCGAAGCCCTGCGAAGATTGTTCTTCACCAACACCGTCACCACGCCGTCGTGCTGCCGGAACTCATCTACTACTTCGCCCCTCTTGCTGGATCGAGAAGGCGAGGACGTCACCAAGCCGAACATGTGCAGAACTCGGAGGTGCCGTGCTTTCGGTACTTGGATCGGTCGGATCGTGAAGACGTACGACTACATCAACCGCGTTGATATAATGCTTCCGCTTACGGTCTACGAGGGTACGTAGACAACACTCTCCCCTATCGTTGCTATGCATCACCATGATCTTGCGTGTGCGTAGTATTTTTTTTTGAAATTACTACGTTCCCCAACAGCTAGAGTGACAGAAGCTTAAACCCTAGTTTATGCGTTGCTTCATAAGGGGCTGATTTGGATCCATATGTTTCATGCTATGGTTAGGTTTACCTTAATACTTCTTTTGTAGTTGTGGATGCTTGCAATAGGAGTTAATCATTAGTGGGATGCTTGTCCAAGTAAGGACAACACCCAAGCACAGGTCCACCCACATACCAAATTATCAAAGTAACGAACGCGAATCATATGAGCGTGATGAAAACTAGCTTGACGGTAATTCCCATGTGTCCTTGGGAGCGTTTTCCTTCATATAAGAGTTTGTCCAGGCTTGTCCTTTGCTACAAAATGGATTGGGCCATCTTGCTGCACTTTATTTACACTTGTTGCTTGTTACCCGTTACAAATTACCTTATCACAAAACTATCTGTTACCGACAATTTCAGTGCTTGCAGATAATACCTTACTGAAAACCGCTTGTCATTTCCTTCTGCTCCTCGTTGGGTTCGACACTCTTACTTATCGAAAGGACTACGATAGATCCCCTACACTTGTGGGTCATCACGCACCCAGACGACCCGCCCCGGGGGTCCATGATGGGTGGACCGTGGGCGCGCCCCGGGCCACCGTCATGAGGCAGTTTTGGTTGCACCCACGACAAGCCTCTTGCGTGTTCCTCACCCGCGAGGGGCGGCGTGGCCGGGCCGCCTGTCAGCGTCTTCGGACCTCGCCAGGCTGATTTGGTCGTGACAGGCTGGGCGTGTGATACGTCTTCGATGTATTTATATTTTTTACGTTCATGCTATAGTTATATCATTTTTGCGTCATTTTGGCACAACTTTATATCATTTTTATTTGGACTAACCTATTAATCCAGTGCAGAGGCCAGTTTCTGGCTTTTTATGTCAAAATTTTATGGAGCCGAAAAAATCTAAAAAATATTATAAATTCTTTAAGCCAAAAGACCCCCGTAGCCAAAAGGTGAAGGCGAGGAGCCCACTAGTTGGGCATGCGACAGGGCCACGCGCCCCCTGCGTGATGAGGGGCATGGGGCCCGTGTAAGTCGTTTGGGGCTCTACTTTTACTTCAAGAAAGGTCCTAAAATAATATTTAAAATGAGCCCGATGAGAGTTATGGATCTCCAGATATTTTAGAAACGATGATGTGCCTTAGAAAAGTACCAAAAAGAGAGGAAGGGAGATAGAGAGAGAATAGATCCAATCTCAGAGGGGCTCTCGTCCTCTGGGATCCATGGAGGCTAAGGACCAAAGGGGGGAACCTCTACCCATCTAGGGAAGGGGCCAGAAGAAGGAGGAGGAGGAGGAGGAGGGGGGCTCTCACCCCCTCTCTTTCGGTGGTATCGTCATGTCGCCGAGGCAATCATCATCACCGCCATCATCTCCATCAACTCCACCGTCTTCATCAACATCTTCTATGTGTTTGAGTAGATCCCTTTTGTACGATGGTTAATTGGTAATCGTGATTGGTTTGAGGTTCATGTTTTTTTATTGCTGTCCTTTGATGCCCATCATATGAGCGCTCGCGTATGTGGATCACACCTTAGGGTTAGTTGTATGTTGAGAAAAGTATGCATAGGCCGACCGAAGTGACAGATATTACCGTGGCTGAGTGTAGGGATTGATACATATGAGATGACGAGGGACCAAATTATCATAATGCTATGGTTGAGTTTTCCCTTCATAATTCTATCCAATGCAAATGCAATGGCTGGGTGTGGAAATATGTGGCCAATAGCTGGCTCAGTTCCGACTAACCATTCTTTCATTTTTGTGCGGTGCGTCTAAATTAAGTTGATTTACATACGGAAAGCATGGTCAACTTATTTGAAATAAAATGCAAGCAAGGTGGTTAGAATCGTGATTTTGAATTGGATCAGAGTTCCGATGGTAAGATCGCAAATTGTGGAATCTTAACAATCAAAATCATAAAACCGTATATTCTACTAACCAAAATTGTAGAATCCAAGTGGTTAGTTTGGATCGTTAAGTTGTAGAATCGTACAAGAGAATCGCAATTCTCACAATCTTGAATGCAAGCAAACTTAGTTATGCATAAGTAATTATCAATTGATATTAGTTCACCTTAAAATCTAATAACTAGTGCGGTGAAGAAGTCATATGTGCGTACTTCATTCCGATTAGTTATTTTGTGCAATGCAACTAAAAGATAATAGACTCTTGATATAAAAATATATTAAGATCATGGATTAGTTATATAGTAATGTTTAAGTATTTGATATATTTTGTTGAGAAGATCATACTCGGCTTAGGCAGTGGTGTGATCAGGACAGACAACACTCTTGGAGTTTATCCAGATCATGTTCAACATTTTTTTAGTAGTGTCCACCGCACCGCTGCACCACCGCCGCCTATGACCATTGTGTCGCCACCATAGCGACCGACGACCAACGCGCCGCCACCATCCTCGTCAACACTCGCCCGACCGCCACCGCCAACCACTACCATTTGCTGTTTGCGCCGATGCCCGCCTGTCGCCGCCGCCGCGCCACCACCAAAGTCCACTGCACCACCACATGAATGAGAGACAACGAGCAAACTAGGTAAAAAGACCTGAATTTGGGGGTAGATTTTCATAGGACCTGCGAAATCATCTCACACGTGAACCTCCCCGAAATTATATGGACACCCCGTAAAATCAGTTTAGGGGAATTTTTTATGGGACTTGTTGGTGATGCTCTAAGAGCAACTCCAAGCTACTGTATCCCTACAAAAACTACCGTTTACAAGAAGTAGGGGCAGAAAAGGCCTCCAACAGCTTCTGTGAACCTGGAATTTTTTACGGGAACCCATAAAAACACCCCCTCTGTCATGCAAGTTTATAGGAAGATCGCCTTTCCATATAATTTTGGCGGGCAGATAACCACCTGAAATTTCACTAACAGAACGATGTGATGCCGAAACGCCGCTGGAAGGTCACTGTACCACCACTGGAACATCGCCATGCCACAACCACAACGTCGGGCGGCCTTGCCCCGTGGGACCGGCCGCCGCCCTGCCGCGAGGCCGGCCGCCTCCACCGTGTCGCTGCCCCTGCCACGAGACCGGCTGCCGCCGCCATGCAGCCCTTCTCTAGGAGGTCGTGCAACACTGCCTAGCCTGACCCGCGAGGAGGGTCGTCGAGAGGCCTCTCGCCGCCAGGTCGCGCCGCCAACGCGAGGCTGGCCACCGCCGCCTCACTACTTTGGCAGTCGTCGCCACACGGTGTCATTGACTTGCATGCCCCAATGTCTTTTAATGAAAATACGAAAAAAAATACAGCAAGAAGTTTTACGGGAACCAAGAAAATTAGGGGTTAGAAACTTCCGCTAAATTATATGGCCATCCCATAAAATGGAAATATTTTTACAGGAGCTATTGGGCCCTAACTATGTATCCAATGCAACATCGCCATGCTAGTTGCTACTTGCTTACTAGACATTTAGAGCAACTTCAATGGGGCGACCCAAACGGACGGAGATTCTGTCCGCTTTTTGTCCATTTGGGTCGGCCGCCCGCCCGGCGTCCGCCCTGTTTTAAATATGGGTCGGCAGTGCGCCCAACGCGCCGACCCATATGTGCCGGCGTGGCCGGCTGGCCGCCCTATTTTGCATTGATTCGAATTTGCATTTAATAAACATATAGTCAAATAACAGTGTGAACCGAATAAAATAGCATAGTTTTACAAGCCGAATAAAAATAAAAATGTCTCACATGGTTCTCGCAATAGTTTTACAAACGAATAAAAGAAAATACATCTATTGGTTGCCAACATGTGCCCACATATACTCACCCAAATTATTTTGCAGTTACACGTGAGTTTCCCAATCACGCATGTTATGATGAAATCGGGTGAACTGTTCAAACGTTGCCGCTCCTCCATGCTCAGGCACAACATCCTCGCCCTAAAACTGAAAGCCTCGATCGTACAGACGTTCCGGGCATTCGTCTTCTACGATCATATTGTGCATGATCACACAAGCAGTCATCACCTCCCATAGTTTCTGTGTGCTCCAGGTATTAGCAGGATACCGAACGATGCCCCATCGAGATTGCAAAACACCAAAGGCACGCTCGACATCCTTCCTAGCACTCTCTTGCTCTTGGGCAAATCTTTTCCTCTTCTCTCCGACATGGTTGGGTATTGTCTTGACAATTGTGGTCCACTGAGGATAGATACCGTCACCCAGGTAGTATCCTTTTGTCGTAGTTGTGGCCGTTGACAGTAAAGTTCATCGGTGGACTGTTGCCTTCGGCAAGCCTAGCAAACACCGGCGAGCGCTGAAGCACGTTGATATCATTGTGTGATCCGGCCATGCCAAAGAAAGAGTGCCAGATCCAGAGATCTTGAGACGCCACGGCCTCTAGTATGACAGTGCAAGCCCTGACATGGCCCTTATACTGCACTTGCCAAGCAGAAGGGCGGTTCTTCCACTCCCAGTGCATGCAGTCTATGCTGCCAAGCATCCCTGGAAAGCCCCTGCTGGCATTCATCGCCAACAAACGGGCTGTATCTTCAGCAGTCGGCTCTCTCAAGTACTCGGGGCCAAACACAGCAATAATAGCCTTGTAGAACTTATACAGGGACTCTAGGCATGTAGAATCGCTCATACGGACGTACTCGTCAATGAGATCACCGGGCACTCCATATGCAAGCATTCAGATGGCGGCAGTGCATTTCTGATAAGAGGAGAAACCAATCTTGCCAACGGCATCCTCTTTGCACTCGAAATAGTCATCATAGCCGACCACCCCCTCTCTAATACGGTTGAAAAGATGCCTACTCATACGGAAACGGCGGCGGAATTTTTAATGTTTCAACAACGGGTTTGTTGTATCAAAGTAGTCCTTCCAAAGAAGGAAATGCCCGCTCTCTCGGTTGCGATTCAACGCCGGAAGGTGGCCCGGAATGGAGCCATGGAACAACGGCCGCTGGCTGTTGAGGTGGTGATGGACCAACACGGCAACCAATATCTCCTCCTCGTCATCGGACGACGAATCGTCGGAGTCGCAAAGGAAATTGTGAAAAAGAACTCGTCGGCGGACTCCATTTTGTACCTTGGCAAACTGTCGAACAACTTGCGGGCTTCGCGACGCGCACGGACCAGCTAGCTGCCCTGCCGGCGTCCGACGAGTGGGCTGGCGTCCGACGAGCGTGCCGGTGAGGATCTGGCCGGGGCGGCGAGGCGGCTTCTTGGTCGAGGGGCGGCTGTGTGGTGGGGGCGCGGGGGTGGGAAGCAGTCGGCTCCCCGACGGCAAGACGGCGGTGGCGGGCGACGTGGGAGTGGGCGGCGTTGCTGGACGGATGTGGAGGCGCCGGCAACTGGCAAAGTCGCCGGCAAAAATGGGCGGCGGCGTCGGCGACAAAAGAGGCGGGCGAGGGTTGTTGTTGGATGGGGGAGGCCAATGTGCCACCGACCAGCGGGCCCGGGGGAGGAGAAGGCGAGAGTGCGCGCGCCCGTCGCGTGTCCGCGCCGACGCAAATCCGGCTCAAAATGGGCCAGGAATGGGTCGCCCGCGGACGAAAAGCGGACGCGCTTCCGTTTGGGTTGGCTCGTTGGGTCGCCTTTTGTGTCTGCGTCGATCCAAATAGATGGCGATAGACGAAATGGGTCGCCCATTGAAGTTGCTCTTATAGCATCTCCAACAGCCGCGCCAAAAGGCGCACGCGCGCGGTAAACCGAGTCTTTTGGGCGCGCGGGACGTTTCGGCGCGCTCCAGCGGTAGCGGGAAAGTCGCGCGCGGGGGAACGGTTTGCGCGCGCGGGAAAAGGCGGCAGGTCGCGCGCTTTTTTTGGCGCACCGCTTCCGGCGCGCCTATAAAATGTGGCGCTCGCCACGCGCCTATTCCACACGCTTCTCTTCCTCTTCCGCTGCCACGCGCGCCTCCACCGCTTTCTCGGTTGCTTCCGCTGCCACGCGCGCCTCCACCGCTTCCTCGGTTGCTTCCGCTGCCACGCGCGCCACCGCTCCAGCGCCCCGCCACCATGCCGCCGCGCCGCCGAGGAGCGTCGGGCTACCGCGGCGTCCGCCAGCGCCCCAACGGCGGGTTCTACTCGGAGATACGGTCCGGCCAACTCCGGCTCGGCCTCGGCACCTTCGAGACGGCGCACGAGGCCGCCCGCGCGTACGACGCGTCTGCGTGGCGCCTAGGCAGGCCGCGCCAGCAGATGAACTTCCACGACATCCACACGCTGCAGCAGGCGCTGGACATCGCCCCGCCGCCTCGTCTTCGCACGGCACAAGACCATGCGTATCACGCTGAGCGGCAGAACCGCCTCCTCGTCGCCCATGAGGACGAGCGGGTCATGGCGGAGTGGCGCCAGCAACACCCGGAGGACGTCACCTACGAGCAAGCCTACTGGGCAAGGCGCCGCGAGGAGGGGACGCAAAGGCGCCGCGCTGAGCGGTTGGACAGGCGTCGGCGGAAGGCCCTGGCGCTATCCCAGTGCGATGTCGTTGAGAATGGTGGTGAGACGATCTTTGCGTCTGATGATGATCGTTGGGAAGACATGTGGCTCGATACCTTGGATCAGACCAGCGAGGATGGCGACGATGATGATGACGATGACGACGACGACTGGGAGTAGGCTGTAGCTGCACTATCTAGTAGTTTTTATCTATATCCTTGCACTATCTAAATAGTTTTTATCTATCTATACTATGGAACTATGTAAAATATCTATGCATGTATCGTTATTTTCTACCTATGAATTTTATTAAAAAAAAATATATGCACTGTTTAGCGCGCGCTGCATTTTAGCGCGGCCGCTGGAGCTACGCGCGCGCTCAATTTTGACGCATCCGTTGGAGCCACCGCTGCCGGCCGCGTCAAACCAGACGAACGGCGCGCGGCAAATGCCTTTTTTGCGCGCGGTGCGTTGCGTGGCTGTTGGAGATGCTCTTAGCTTTGACATTTCGTCCAGAACCGGAGTATCATGATATGAGGTGTCCGCGGCGCGTCTAAAAATACCATGGTCTTGGACACATGTGGAATTGCGACAAATTTATGTGGGATGCGTGGGCTATCCAACAAAACCCACGTCCAATTCACATCAATCCACGTCTCCTCTAGGAAAATAAAAACTATCCACGTCACCCACACGCGGCCACGCCATGCAGCGACCAACATGGCGACTGGGCGGGGCAACTGGCAGCCGGAGGAGCGCCGGTAGCTCCGCCTCCACGCATCTTCCCACTACGCCGCGGCGGAGAAGGCGTCGCTCCCTCCGAATCCTGCGCGCTCTCGCGCGGATGGAAGAGAGAGTTCCGCCGGTGCCGCCGCTAGCTGCGCCCCCAGGACGAAACACAACGATGGGCTCAGGGTCAAAATGGTTCTTGCGACTTAACAGGCAGTCGATTCAGATTACAATCGGGTTTATGAGCACTGCCAATTGCATTAGCAGCATTCCCGATTTTGGTAAAAAAAAACAGTTCACGTACTGTAGATTCCGAGTTTGCAATGTGGAGCCACTCATGGAAACCAATCTGTAACCTTTAAACAGTCATGACCATTCACACAAAGAATGCGTGCAATCTAGAAGTTTTGTTTGCACCCTCGATTTCTCGAACAGGTCCGAGGCCCACATTCCAAGGTGCAATACAAGTTGGTAGTCTGCATCTGCAGTCCAGCGTCAGACGCTCATGACCATCCACGTTGTAGTGCTCGACAAGCTCTGCTTCGTTTTCTTCCGGAGTGTCTTGGCGCTGGTGTGTTCCACGCTCCGCAAGTTGGCAGGCAGCTCTTCCCGGATCTATTTAAGCAGGGCCATGCGATGCATTTCAGAGCCGTACACTCACGATCATCGTTGCAGGCGACGATGGCCGGTCATCGACAATCGCTGGCAGCGGCTTCTCTGAAGCTCCCAGCTCTTCTGCTTCTGTTGATCTTCAGCTTGAACTGTAAGTCCCCGATGCACCTGCGGGCTGCAGCTAACGAGATTTGTATCGTACAGAGTTATCATGAGAACTTCCAGGAGTTGATGCATGCTGTTACTGTTATCTTTGTAAAGGGGGGCATGCCGTCGCGCACTTCGATCCTGCAAACATGACGGAACTGCAGAAACATGTCTCCTTTTTCGACCGCAACAAGGATGGCTTCATCACTCCTGTGGAAACCATCCAAGGTGACTGTGCTTATTCAACAAATTAGGCAAGCTCTTTAATTTTTTTTTGGCGAGGAAATTAGGCAAGCTTATTACTTCAGTAGAATGTCATGCATATGCACTGCTTTTTCAAATGATGCATCTGAAGCTTCTAATCTTAGATTGAGGTACATGTGAAGAATAATACACCTTTTATTATAGTAGTATTTGATTTACTATGTATGTTCACAACTTCTTTATATTACCGTATTACATTTTTTTAATTAAGTGAAACATTACCCTCTTTTTCTTTTGCCACAATATCAGTCAATATGTTACGTAACTTTGCCAATGTTCAAAAGTGATTAATTGATCTCAAGCAAAATGCCAAAATTACATGCAAGACCATTTTCTGATAGCTTTCGGAGTTGTAACAAATGATAAAGCTTGTCTACAATTTCACATGGAATCCTACGTATAATAATTTATTTTTATTTGTATATATTAAACAAATCTTTGAGGTTGCAGGGTTTGTTGCAATCGGTTGCGAGTATGCATTTGCTACTGCTGCCTCAGCCTCCATTCATGGTGCCCTTGCTCCTCAAACAACCCCGGTAGCCCATCTGTCTTACACATACAGAAACATGTGGGCCTGCAGATAACTAATTCGGATGTGTTATGATGTCTTATTCAATTCAGGCTGGTACACCACTGCCTCACTTGACAATATACGTGGAGAATATCCACAAAGCTATGCATGGAAGTGATTCGGGTGTATACGATCCTAAAGGAAGGTAGTTAAAATCACTTGCTTTACCTGAGTGCATGTCCAGTTTCATATCTAGTAAAATCAGCCACGCATGCTGAAAATTGAAGGAAAAACAGTGGTGGCAGTAACTCGAATTTCTTTGGCTTTTGCTAATCTGTATGGAGTTTAACTTCAAATTTTATAAAAGTTCATCATCTCATAAACCATATGAAATTACATATATTTGCAATATTTATGACCATCTGTCAACCCAAAAATAATGAGATGGACCGCTCGCATTGCTCCTCGCGGGAGGCTAGGCGGAACCCTAGCTGCCGCCACCCCGACCCCTTCCTTCTCCTCACAGCATCGACCTCCTCATTTTATGGGGTGTAAATTATTTTATTCGGAACAACACATTTTTTCTAGAAAATAACAATGGTCAAATTGATGCTTTAGAGACCACATGCATCAATGCCTAAAGCTACTTATATTACAAATCAAAGGAATTATACGGCTATATAGCCATGGAGTCCTTTAGAAACATATATAGACATGCATAGTAGTATAAGTAACGGAAATTGCCTTTGGTGACCGAGCTCACTGGAGGCCTCCAGATTCAAAATTCAAATTTCATCAAAATTCATATCTTTACATTTCAAAAAAATTCTGAGAAAAAGTACAGATATACATGAAGGCATAACACACATGTGTGTAAAATTTCAGGGCAAAACACGTTGAAATGTGGGTTGTGCAAAAAATACAAATCGTGGATGTTTAACACATGATACTATTCATCCTCTCAGGCCATGAATTTGTCTTTTTTGTACAGGTCGCATTTCAACATATTTCATCATGAAATTTCACACACATGTGGGTTACATCCTTAAATACACGTATATTTTTTTCAGAATTTTTTGAAACAAAAAAGTTTGAATTTGAATTTTTGAAAAATAAAGGCCTCCATGGAGCTCGGCCTCCAAAACGCCATTCTCAAGTAACACCTACTGTTGTTTCTTACTTAGATATACATGAGTTGGTTTCGTAAAAAAATATGAGTTGGCTTTTGTCATTTGGTTTTATGATATACTTCCCTTTTTATTATGTTACTCTAGTGATGAAATGCTAATTTTTTTTGTGTGTTTTGAATTTGATTCAAGTTCATACATGTTCTAACATCACAAGCTGCAGGTTTCTTCCCCAAAAGTTTGAGGAATTATTCAAAACATATGCAATACTCCGACCAGATGCGTTGACACTTGCAGAGATGCATGCGATGCTCTTTGCTAAACGAGATCTAGACCCGATATCATGGTAAGTTTTTAGTCTACCAACTGTTTGTGAAAATTGCATTCTCGAAGTAGAATATCACATATAAATTTGGTTATAGTTTCCTTCAGAATAACTAGGAATTCAGTAAAGGGTACAATGATCGCTTAAGACTCTTTGAAGTTGCCTGAGACTACATTTTCTCTTATATTCTGCAGGGCGCCACCCGAGATAGAGTGGGGGCTATTATTCACGCTTGCAAGCGATTGGCTTGGATTTCTTCACAAGGACAGTGTTAGAGGTATATACGATGGAAGCGTGTTTACCAAGTTGGAGAAGAAATGGCACCCTTCTCAAAGTGATATATGATGAACTTGATGTAATGTGGGACCCACATACAAGCGACGGAGAAGGCCCAATTCGTCCACACCAGGAGTCCATGCCACTGCAAGCAACCACCAAATTTGAAATACGTATTGTATCTCTAGTTACCGTATTTAATACCCCCCTCCATCTCAAAATAAGTGTCTTAACTCTAATACTACTTTATATTAAAGTTAGTACAAAGTTGAGACATTTATTTTGGGATGGAGGGAGTATTAGTTTAGAGTAAGGGTTTGGATATGGAAAGGTTCGTCCCGAAGAAGGTTTTCC
Organism: Aegilops tauschii subsp. strangulata; assembly: GCF_002575655.3. Classification (NCBI taxonomy): domain Eukaryota; kingdom Viridiplantae; phylum Streptophyta; class Magnoliopsida; order Poales; family Poaceae; genus Aegilops; species Aegilops tauschii. The sequence goes on from NC_053037.3 coordinate 398,546,020, forward strand.
TACTATCTCCAAATTCAACTAGAGTTTTTTCTTTTCCTCCAAGTTGTAATTTGCTTTATAAGCCCTCCAGAGTCGATCAATACGATCACACAAGTTGAATACTTTTTCCTACCGTGTCTTCTCTCTCATGTGCCCCTTGTTATTATTACGCCCTAGGCGCCTATCCAGCCTCGTCCACCAGTTCACCACAACTACTGTTTGAAATATTTCTTACATGCGATATTGTGATGATAATATTTCTCTATGTATTTACGAGTTATTTTTATTGTCTTTGAACATCATCACTAAGATTCTTGAAGCAATTTTAGTTTCTCATATAAATTAGACAATGATAATATTTCTCTATGTATTTATGAGTTATTTGTATTGTCTTTGAACATCATCACTAACATTCTTGAAGCAATTTTAGTTTCTCATATAAATTAGACAATAATTTCTTTTAGAATAATTTCAAAGGAATTCAGTAAATGGGTGCAATAATCATATAAGGATCTTTGAAGTTGTCCCAGTCTGCATTTTCTCTTATATTTGTAGGGCGCCACCGGGGTAGAGTGGGGGCTAATATTCACACTGGCAAGTGATAGGCTTGAATTTCTACACAAGGACAATGTTATCGGGTATACATGATGGAAGGTCATTTACCAAGAAGGAGAAGAAGAGGAATCCTTCTTGATGTGATATGTGATGAACTTGATGTAATGTGGGAGAGGGGGTGGAACATACCAGTGATGGAATAGGCGCAATCCGACCACACTAGGAATTTAGGTCGCTCTAGGTAACCCACCAATTTGAGATGTGTACTATATCTCTAGTTATCCTAGACAATATTAGTTTGGAGCAAGAGTTTAGATATGGAAAGGTTGAATGTTTTCCTGCTATCTCCAAATTATGTTAGAGTTGTTTTTTAGTCAATGTTGTAATTGGCTTTATAAGCCCTCCCTGTTGATCTATACAATTATGCAAGTTGAGTTTATCTCGCCACCTCATCGTCTCTCTCCTCTATCCCTTGCTGCTATCGTGATACACACAACTATTCAAGATGTGTCGTAAACAGAAGCCACACTCGCGTGTTGACACGACTACTACCACAGCTCTAACCCAACACCCTAGTAACCAAGCTAGTGACCGTTTTGGTACTAGACTTGGTGATCTCACTGTGACTAGGACCATGTTCTATGATTTGAGGTCTCCGTTAATAAATATTCAACATATCTATAATTTTTGTTAAGTTCTTGCTATATCCGGGTCATTTGTATATAATTGTTGTTTTTGTTTTTGTGCATAGGAAAAATTATATATTCCAGGACCAAAAAAGTAAACATATGCTACCTAAAAGAAGCACCATGAGATCAGTTGGGCCAAAATAGACTAGGGAGTGTGAGCCAGGGGCCCACACGGCCCACCCAGCGACGAAGGGTCTGGTCGTGCCATGTCATTGGGTGGGGCCCAGAGGGCTCCCATTGGCAGATCTTTGTCCTGGGGCTTTTATATATATATATTCCCAAACCCTAACTCCGAATATGCATGAATTTTTCATGATGCCACCCTATTTTTTTGATTTGGAACTCCTATGGTGAATAAAAAGGTGACGAGATTCAGATGTCAGCATCCAGAATAAAATCTTATCAAGGAGAGATCCAATCTCGGAAGGGGGCTCTCGCCCTTCGGGGGCAATGAGTGCCATGGACCAGGGGAAAACCTTTTCGCACCTATGAGGAGGGCAAGGAAGAATAAGAGGGAGGAGGCCCTCTCTCCCCCTCTCTTCCAACAACGTCAGAGTGTCCCCATGGAACCATCATGACCGCCATCGTCTCCATCGCGCCCGGCACCATCTCCTCCCTCTGTACGGTGGTCCACACATTCATAAACCTCTGTAATCCCCTCCCCTACATGAAAAATGGTGTTTCATGCTATAAATTATTATCCAATGATTTGTTGTAGTACTATTATTTCTGAGTAGTTTTCTTTTGTCATGTGGTTTATTTGTGATCTACTTTAATTTATATGATCTATATGCTATCATATGTTGCTATCCCTCGATACATGATGTATGAGCGTGTGCGTATGTTAGATCGCACTTTAGGGTTAGCAGTATTTTGAGATGAATATGCAAAGAGGGTCGGAGTGATAGATATTATCGTGCCTGAGTATAGGAGTTGATGTACATGCGATAAAGAGGACCCGTAAACCTTAATGCTATGGTTGGGTTTACCTTCATGGATATTTAATATTTTCATATACTTGCTAATGGTTCCAATCATAAGAACATGTTAGCCACCAATTCAAAGAACTCCAGGTCTCCAACCACTTGACGCTCGGGACACTGCACTTGCTACTTGTTCTATTACTTTTGACCCTGGCACCAACACCTTTTGTCCCCCCTTAGTTGCAAAATGGAGAATTAATGATCCAGGAATTGCTTACTTTAATCGTACTCATGGGAACGAAACCAAAGTACTTGTTGTGAACGAATCTCCATCACGCCACGCTCGTGAGTCCACAGCCTTCTCTTGGTAGCCGATGAGCACAAGTTGCCACTTCTCCCCTTGTCGGAGCTAGGTACCTGGCTGGAAGAGAAGCAGACTCGTCGTGCTAAGATCCACTAATTAGTACGGGTAAGCGTGTATCGCATGACATCCTGGTGGACGTGGACCTACTATGCCATCTTCTTTCTAGTGGCTTCCAGACCATTCGAAAGGTAGTTGAGTGGCGAGAACCACCCCCCTGGCATGCGGTTATAGCATCTATAGTTGGACTTCACACATCTGCCCCCTGAACGTCTGTGGACGCACCATGGCATGTTTGTGGACAGCGCCAGACGACACCTCAAAACTCTTGTCGGACAACCACGCTCCTCATATCTAAACCCTCAAATCTATGCAAATCCATGCACGTCCGACATACACATGAATATCACAAAGAGAGTTGACTAGTTTCATAATTCAAACATAGCTCATAGTTGAAATACATAGTTCATATATAAAATTTATTTGAGGTGCACAATTCAAACATTAATAAACTCCCTGGTTGCCTCATTGGTTTTCACTGTGAGTCCATATATGCTCCACAAGATCATTGAGGAGTTTGCACATGCACCTGTTCATCTTGGAAATATTGGTGCATCTACAAAAAATCACTATCTGCTTTGCATCTTGATCTAGGATGTTGACTTGTTTGCCAGGTTTCTCAAAAATATGGGTTCAGGCTGCCCCTTCGTCCTCGTCCTCGATAATCATATTGTGCAAAATGACACAACATGTCATCACCTGCCATGAAGTCTCTGAATCCAACATCATTGCGATCCACGAACTATTTCCCGGCGAGCTTGGAGCACTTTGAATGCCCTCTCCACATCCTTCCTAGCTGCTTCTTGCATTTGCTGCAAATTGGCTTTGTTTGTTGCCATGGGGATCAGATATGGTCTTCACTAATGCCGCCAATTAAGGATAGATCATAGATACCATCTGCAAGGTAGTACCCCATGTTGTAGTCTTGCTTGTTGAAAGTGTAGTTACATAGCGGCACTTCCCTATTTCAAATTCTCTTGAATACGGGAGACCGCTGGAGTACATTCATGTCACTGCGAGAACTAGGCATGCCAAATCCACAAATCCTTCGATGTCATTGCTTCGAGTATGATGGTGGCCTCTTTGGTGTGGCTTTGGTACATTCCGCGCGAACCTTTGGAATAGTTCTTCCATTGCCAGTGCATGCAATCAATTATACCGAGCATACCAGGAAAGCCTCTTGCCACTCTAATAGCCATTACCTTCCTTTATCCCGCACATTTGGTTCTCTCAAATACTCTTCTCCAAACACCCGCACCAAGGAACGGGCAAATCTCATAGTGGTCTTTAGTCATGTGCTCTTCCCCATACGGACCATCTCACCAACGGCATCGACGGTGGTACCTAGTGCAAGCATCCTCATAGCAACCGTGTGCTTTGCTTTGCAGAGAACGAGGGTTGTCCGTAATAATCCCTGATACGTCTCCATCGTATCTATAATTTTTTATTGTTTCATGCCAATATTATACAACTTTCACATATTTTTGGCAACATTTTATATGATTTATTGGACTAACCTATTGATCCAGTGTCCAGTGCCAATTCCTCTTTGTTGCATGTTTTTTGTATCGTAGAATATCCATATCAAATGAAGTCCAAACGTGATAAAAATTTACGGATAATTATTTTGGAATATTTGTGATTTTTGGGAGGTGCAATCATCGCAAACGGGGGCCCACATCCACCACAAGACACTTGGGCGCGCTAGGCGGTGCTACCTCTTGAGCACTGCGTTGGTTTTCCCTTGAAGAGGAAAGGGTGATGCAGCAAAGTAGCGTAAGTATTTCCCTCGGTTTTTGAGAACCAAGGTATCAATCCAGTAGGAGGCTACGCGCGAGTCCCTCGCACCTACACAAACAAATAAATCCTCGCAACCAACGCGATAAGGGGTTGTCAATCCCTACACGGTCACTTACGAGAGTGAGATCTGATAGATATGATAAGATAATATTTTTGGTATTTTTGTGATAAGATGCAAAGTAAAATAAAAGCAACGGAAATAACTAAGTGTTGGAAGATTAATCTGATGGAAGATAGACCCGGGGGCCATAGGTTTCACTAGTGGCTTCTCTCAAGAGCGTAAGTATTTTACGGTGGGTGAACAAATTACTGTTGAGCAATTGACAGAATTGAGCATAGTTATGAGAATATCTAGGTATGATCATGTATATAGGCATCGCGTCCGAGACAAGTAGACCGACTCCTGCCTGCATCTACTACTATTACTCCAAACATCGACCGCTATCCAGCATGCATCTAGAGTATTAAGTTCATAAGAACAGAGTAACGCCTTAAGCAAGATGACATGATGTAGAGGGATAAATTCATGCAATATGATAAAAAACCCATCTTGTTATCCTTGATGGCAACAATACAATACGTGCCTTGCTGCCCCTACTGTCACTGGGAAAGGACACCACAAGATTGAACCCAAAGCTAAGAACTTCTCCCATTGCAAGAAAGATCAATCTAGTAGGCCAAACCAAACTGATAATTCGAAGAGACTTGCAAAGATAACCAATCATACATAAAAGAATTCAGAAGATTCAAATATTGTTCATAGATAAACTTGATCATAAACCCACAATTCATCGGTCTCAACAAACACACCGCAAAAGAAGATTACATCGAATAGATATCCACGAGACAGGGGGAGAACATTGTATTGAGATCCAAAAAGAGAGAAGAAGCCATCTAGCTAATAACTATGGACCCGAAGGTCTGAGGTAAACTACTCACACTTCATCGGAGAGGCTATGGTGTTGATGTAGAAGCCCTCCGTGATCGATGCCCCTTCCGGGGGAGCTCCGAAATAGGCCCCAAGATGGGATCTCGTGGGTACAGAAGGTTGCGGCAGTGGAATTAGGTTTTTGGCTCCATATCTGATCGTTTGGGGGTAGATAGGTATATATAGGAGGAAGAAGTACGTCGGTGGAGCAACAGGGGGCCCACGAGGGTGGAGGGCGCGCCTGGGGGGGTAGGCGTGCCCCCTACCTCGTGGCCTCCTGTTTGATGTCTTGACGTACGGTCCAAGTCCTCTGGATCACGTTCGTTCCAAAAATCACGCTTCTGAAGGTTTCATTCCGTTTGGACTCCATTTGATATTCCTTTTCTGCGAAACTCTGAAATAGGCAAAAAACAGCAATTCTGAGCTGGGCCTCCGGTTAATAGGTTAGTCCCAAAAATAATATAAAAGTGAATAATAAAGCCCAATAATGTCCAAAACAGAAGATAATATAGCATGGAGCAATAAAAAATTATAGATATGTTGAAGAAGTATCAAGCATCCCCAAGCTTAATTCCTGCTCGTCCTCGAGTAGGTAAATGATAAAAACAGAATTTTTGATGTGGAATGCTATTTGGCATAATTTCAATGTAATTCTTCTTAATTGTGGTATGAATATTCATATCCGAAAGATTCAAGATAAAAGTTCAATATTGACATAAAAATAAAAATACTTCAAGCATACTAACTAAGCAATTATGTCTTCTCAAAATAACATGGCCAAAGAAAGTTATCCCTAACAAATCATATAGTCTGGCTATGCTCTATCTTCACCACACAAAATATTTAAATCATGCACAACCCCGATGACAAGCCAAGCAATTGTTTCATACTTTTGATGTTCTCAAATTTTTTCAATCTTCAAGCAATACTTGAGCGTGAGCCATGGACATAGCACTATATGTGGAATAGAATGGTGGTTGTGGAGAAGACAAAAAGGAGAAGATAGTCTCACATCAACTAGGCGTATCAATGGGCTATGGAGATGCCCATCAATAGATATCAATGTGAGTGAGTAGGGATTGCCATGCAACGGATGACTAGAGCTATAAGTATATGAAAGCTCAACAAAAGAAACTAAGTGGGTGTGCATCCAACTCGCTTGCTCATGAAGACCTAGGGCATTTTGAGGAAGCCCATCATTGGAATATGCAAGCCAAGTTCTATAATGAAAATTTCCCACTAGTAAATAAAAGTGATATCATAGGATACTCTCTGTCTTGAAGATCATGGTGCTACTTTGAAGCACAAGTGTGGTAAAAGGATAGTAACATTGTCCCTTCTCTCTTTTTCTCTCATTTTTTTTATTTGGGCCTTTTCTCTCTTTTTTTATGGCCTCTTTTTTTAGTCCGGAGTCTCATCCCGACTTGTGGGGGAATCATAGTCTCCATCATCCTTTCCTCACTTGGGACAATGCTCTAAAAATGATGATCATCACACTATTATTTTCTTACAACTCAACAATTACAGCTCAATACTTGGAATAAAATATGACTCTATGTGAATGCCTCCGGTGTACCGGGATATGCAATGAATCAAGAGTGATATGTATGAAAGAATTATGAATGGTGGCTTTGCCACAAATACAATGTCAACTACATGATCATGCAAAGCAATATGACAATGATGGAGCGTGTCATAGTAAACGGAACGGTGGTAAGTTGCATGGCAATATATCTCGGAATGGCTATGGAAATGCCATGATAGGTAGGTATGGTGGCTGTTTTGAGGAAGGTATATGGTGGGTGTATGATACCGGCGAAAAGTGCGTGGTATTAGAGAGGCTAGCAATGGTGGAAGAAAGAAGAGTGCGTATAATCCATGGACTCAACATTAGTCATAAAGAACTCATATACTTATTGCAAAAATCTACAAGTTATCAAAGCAAAGTATTACGCGCATGCTCCTAGGGGGATAGATTGGTAGGAAAAGACCATCGATATTCCCCGACCGCCACTCATAAGGAAGACAATCAATAAATAAATCATGCTCTGACTTCATCACATAACGGTTCACCATACGTGCATGCTACGGGAATCACAAACTTTAACACAAGTATTTCTCAAATTCAAAACTACTCAACTAGCATGAGTCTAATATCACCATCTTCATATCTCAAAACAATTATCAAGCATCAAACTTCTCATAGTATTCAACACACTCATAAGAAGGTTTTTACTATTCTTGAATACCTAGCATATTAGGATTATTTAAGCAAATTACCATGCTATTTAAGACTCTCAAAATAATCTAAGTGAAGCATAAGAGATCAATAGTTTCTATAAAATAAATCCACCACCGTGCTCTAAAGGATATAAGTGAAGTACTAGAGCAAAAACTATATAACTCAAAAGATATAAGTGAAGCACATAGAGTATTCTAATAATTTCCGAATCATGTTTGTCTCTCTCAAAAAGGTGTGTACAGCAAGGATGATTGTGGTAAACTAAAAAGCAAAGACTCAAATCATACAAGACGCTGCAAGCAAAACACATATCATGTGGTGAATAAAAATATAGCTCCAAGTAAAGTTACCGATGGAAGTAGACGAAAGAGGGGATGCCTTCCGGGGCATCCCCAAGATTTGCTTTTAGGTGTCCTTAGATTATCTTGGGGGTGCCATGGGCATCCCCAAGCTTAGGCTCTTGCCACTCCTTGTTCCATAATCCATCAAATCTTTCACCCAAAACTTGAAAACTTCACAACACAAAACTCACCAGAAAATCTCGTGAGCTCCGTTAGCGAAAGAAAACAAAAGACCACTTCAAGGTACTGTAATGAATTCATTATTTATTTATATTGGTGTTAAACCTACTGTATTCCAACTTCTCTATGGTTTATAAACTCTTTTACTAGCCATAGATTCATCAAAATAAGCAAACAACACACGAAAAACAGAATCTGTCAAAAACATAACAGTCTGTAGTAATATGTAAATAACGCAAACTTCTGGAACTCCAAAAAATCAGCCAAAATAGGATGACCTAGACAATTTGTTTATTGGCAGCAGCAATTGGAATCAATATTTTATCACGTTCTGGTAATTTTTAACAATTATTTTCGTGAACAGAAAGTTTCTGGAATTTTCTGCAAGATCAAATAATTATCATCCAAGAAGATCCTATAGGTTTAATTTGGCACAAACACTAATTGAAACATAAAAAAACATCTAACCAGAGGCTAGATCAAATATTTATTGAATAAAAGCAAGGAAAAATATTGGGTTGTCTCCCAACAAGCGCTTTTCTTTAAAGCCTTTTGGCTAGGCATTGATAATTTTAATGATGCTCACATGAAAGACAGAATTGAAGAACAAAGAGAGCATCATAAAACACGTGACAAACACATCTAAGTCTAACATACTTCCTATGCATAAGCATCTTATAGAAAAACAAATTATCATAGCAAGAAAAAACTAGCATATGCAAGGAAGCGGAAAGGAACAATAGCAATCTCAACATAACGAGAGGTAATTTACTAACATGAAAATTTCTATAACCATATTTTCCTCTCTCATAATAATTACATGTAGGATCATAAGAAAATTCAACAATATAGCTATCACATAACATATTCTCAACACGATCCACATGCATGCGAAGTTGACACTCTTTCAAAATAGTGGGATTATCATTAACTAAAGTCATGATTTCTCCAAGCCCACTTTTATCAAAAATTTCATAAGATTAAATATTATCCAAATATGTGGGATCTAAAGTTGACACTCTTCCAAACCCACTTCAATATTATTGCAAACACTATTATCAATCTTATATTCATCATGAGGCTTAAATAAATTTTCAAGATCATAAGAAGAATCTCCCCAATCATGATTATTGCAACAGGTAGTGGACATAGCAAAACTAGCATCCCCAAGCTTAGGGTTTTGCATATTATTAGCAAGATTTACATCAATAGAATTTATAATAAAATCATTGCAATCATGCTTTTTATTCAAAGATCTATCGTGAATCACTTCATAAAGCACTTCATCACAATTTTCAGATTCATGAATTTCAAGCAAAACCTTATAAAGATAATCTAGTGCATCCAAATCACTAGGAATTGGTTCATCATAATTGGATCTAAAAAGATTGGCAAGCGGATGAGGATCTATAGATAGTAGCTTCTCTGTTTAGGAATAAATACTCAACTATTTCAACCAAACGAGCAAACGAGCCAAGTAAGACATCAAGGCAAACGAAAAGACGAACGGAAAAAGGGCGAATAAAACGACAACGGTGAAGTGGGGGAGAGGAAAACGAGAGGCAAATGGCAAATAATGTAATGCGGGAGATAAGGGGTTGTGATGGGTACTTGGTATGTTGACTTTTGCGTAGACCTCCCTGGCAACGGCGCCAGAAATCCTTCTTGCTACCTCTTGAGCACTGCGTTGGTTTTCCCTTGAAGAGGAAAGGGTGATGCAGCAAAGTAACGTAAGTATTTCCCTCAGTTTTTGAGAACCAAGGTATCAATCCAGTAGGAGGCTACGCGCGAGTCCCTCGCACCTACACAAACAAATAAATCCTCGCAACCAACGTGATAAGGGGTTGTCAATCCCTACACGGTCACTTACGAGAGTGAGATCTGATAGATATGATAAGATAATATTTTTGGTATTTTTGTGATTAAGATGCAAAGTAAAATAAAAGCAACGGAAATAACTAAGTGTTGGAAGATTAATATGATGGAAGATAGACCCAGGGGCCATAGGTTTCATTAGTGGCTTCTCTCAAGAGCATAAGTATTTTACGGTGGGTGAACAAATTACTGTTGAGCAATTGACAGAATTGAGCATAGTTATGAGAATATCTAGGTATGATCATGTATATAGGCATCACGTCCGAGACAAGTAGACCGACTCCTGCCTGCATCTACTACTATTACTCCACACATCGACCGCTATCCAGCATGCATCTAGAGTATTAAGTTCATAATAACAGAGTAACGCCTTAAGCAAGATGACATGATGTAGAGGGATAAATTCATGCAATATGATAAAAACCCCATCTTGTTATCCTCGATGGCAACAATACAATACGTGCCTTGCTGCCCCTACTGTCACTGGGAAAGGACACCGCAAGGTTGAACCCAAAGCTAAGCACTTCTCCCATTGCAAGAAAGATCAATCTAGTAGGCCAAACCAAACTGATAATTCGAAGAGACTTGCAAAGATAACCAATCATACATAAAAGAATTCAGAAGATTCAAATATTGTTCATAGATAAACTTGATCATAAACCCACAATTCATCGGTCTCAACAAACACACCGCAAAAGAAGATTACATCGAATATCTCCACGAGAGAGGGGGAGAACATTGTATTGAGATCCAAAAAGAGAGAAGAAGCCATCTAGCTAATAACTATGGACCCGAAGGTCTGAGGTAAACTACTCACACTTCATCAGAGAGGCTATGGTGTTGATGTAGACGCCCTCCGTGATCGATGCCCCTTCCGGCGGAGCTCCGGAACAGGCCCCAAGATGGGATCTCGTGGGTACAGAAGGTTGCGGCGGTGGAATTAGGTTTTTGGCTCCGTATCTGATCGTTTGGGGGTACGTAGGTATATATAGGAGGAAGAAGTACGTCGGTGGAGCAACAGGGAGCCCACGAGGGTGGAGGGCGCGCCTGGGGGGGGGGGGGGGGGTAGGCGCGCCCCCCTACCTCGTGGCCTCCTGTTTGATGTCTTGACGTAGGGTCCAAGTCCTCTAGATCACGTTCGTTCCAAAAATCACGTTCCTGAAGGTTTCATTCCGTTTGGACTCCGTTTGATATTCCTTTTCTGCGAAACTCTGAAATAGACAAAAAACAACAATTCTGGGCTGGGCCTCCGGTTAATAGGTTAGTCCCAAAAATAATATAAAAGTGAATAATAAAGCCCAATAATGTCCAAAACAGAAGATAATATAGCATGGAGCAATCAAAAATTATAGATACGTTGGAGACGTATCAGGCGGCCTAGGCGCGTGGTGGTGGGTTGTGCCCCCCTCGTAAGTCGGTTGGAGCTCTACTTCGGGCGTAAGGAAGCTTATATCCAAAAAATCGTGCTAAAATCTCAGCGCAATCGGAGTTATGGATCTCCCGTAATATAAGAAACGGTTTTCGGCTAGAAAACAGGAACGCGAAATAAAAAAGAACAAAGAGGGAGATCCAATCTCGGAGGGGCTCCCGCCCCTCCGCCTCCATGGCAACCATGGACCAGAGGGGGAACTCTCCTCCCATCTATGGGGTAGGCCAAGGAAGGAGGAGGGGGGCTCTCTCCCCCTCTCTCCCGGTGGCGCCAGAATGCCGCCGAGGCAATATCGTGTGACGGCGATCTACTCCAACAACTCCGGCATCTTCACCAACAACTCCATCACCTTTCCCCATCTATATTCAACGGTCCACTCTCCCGCAACCTGTTGTACCCTCTACTTGAACATGGTGCTTTATGCTTCATATTATTATCCAATACTATGTTGCCATCCTATGATGTTTGAGTAGATCTATTTTGTCCTACGGGTTAATCGTGATCTTGGTTGGTATGAGTGTATCGTTTATTATGGTGCTGTCCTACGGTGCCCTCCGTCTCGCGCAAACGTGAGGGTCCCCGCTGTAGGGTGTTGCAATATGTTCATGGTTCTCTTATGGGGGGTGGCGTGAGTGACAGAAGCACAGACCCGGGTTTGGGTGTTATGGCGTATGGGAGTAAAGAGGACCTGATACTTAATGCTATGGTTGGGTTTTACCTTAATGATCTTTGGTAGTTGCGGATGCTTGCTAGAGTTCCAACCATAAGTGCATATGATCCAAATAAGGAAAGTATGTTAGTTCATGCCTCTCCCTCATATAAAATTGTAAGAAAGATTACCGGTCAAGTTATCGATTGCCTAGGGACAATTCCGCAAATCTTATCACCACTTTTCCACACTCGCTTTATTAAATTGTACTTTTATTAAAATAGCACCTAACTTTTATTTTCACGTTCTTTATTATCTTGCAAACCTATGCTTCAAAGTACTTCTAGTTTTATTCTTGTTTTAGGTAAAGCAAACGTTAAGTGTGCGTAGAGTTGTATCAGTGGTCGAAAGAACCTGAGGGAATATTCGTTCTACCTTTAGCTCCTCATTGGGTTCGACACTCTTATTTATCAAAAAAGGCTACAAACGATCCCCTATACTTGTGGGTTATCAATCCCTGGTGAGCTTGAAGTACGAATCATGTGCATTCACTCCCCCCACCATGCATAAGAACAAGGGTTTGCACATACATAAGTGTCAACGAAACCATATATCAAGGAATGTTGGTTTGGGATCAAAGTAATCCTGATAGAGCAATCGTGCTCCAACGACCCTATACCGGTTCAAAACTCTTCTCCCTTTGATCTAACCCTTAAAGTTTAGAATGTGCTCTGCCTCCGTATCCATTTCCTCTTAGATGCTCATGATCATCAACATCTAGACATCTACGTCCGGCTCAGATGAATCGAAGAAATCCTTTTGCATCAACTCATCAAGCTATGTGTTTCCATACTCCTCATCCGACAAACCATCTGAATCCATCGTTTTCACACAAAAAAACTACTCAAACAATTTGTCGAACACATGGAGGGCAAGGTGCGGTCCGAGAATATCCAGACATACCATGGCGGCGTTCGGGGCAGCGAGACGGCTGAGGAGGAGGTTCATCGAGATCCTGCCGACATTGAGGGATCAGGACAGCGGCAAAGCTAGGGGAGGGCCTGGGCGAACGAGGAAATTTGTGCAATTTATGGTGTGTCCTGTCTGTTGGGTCCGACGCGATAGAACGCGTCCATGCCTGTTCATATAAGCCTCAGAGCATCTACAGCTGGGTGCCTCAAACCCGCCTCATATGCTCGGGCGGCCGCCCGGTCACTGACCGGTCATGATTTTTCGACCCAAACGGGCTCCTTAAATGGGCCTCAAACGCCCGGGCTGACCGGCACCCTTCATATCCAGCCCAAATATGGGGCGGGTATGGGGGCGCCCAGGTGCGCCCGGGCACACCCGCCACATCAGACCCGACAGCCCAGCCCCACCAAAAATCGCTCCAAAGCCACTAAACCCTTCCTCCTCCTCCCGCTGCCCTCCAACCTTTCCCGCGCCCGGACCCTCACCGTCCTCCACCCTTACTCCCAATCCTCACCATCGGTCCTGATCCACCACCAGAGATGTTGTCCAGCCCGACCCAGACCGCCGCGACGGAGACGCAAGCCGCTTCGTCAGTCGGCGTCCCTTCGTCAGCCGCGACTTGCAAGGCAGAGAACGTCCTCGAAAGTTGCGGCGGCGCCGACAGTGAGAGAGGGAGCGGCGGCGGCGCAGGGAGGTTCGAACATGGTGGAACAGCTTTCTCCCCTGTCGCGCTCGGATCCCCCCTTCTGTCCGAGCGCCAATGCGGATTACGCTGTCCGACCCCATTGGAACAGAGGAGAATTTGAGGCGACTGGGCCATTTTGGAGTGCTTTCCACCCACACAGATGCCGGCGGTTGACGTATGTGACTCGCCGCAGCTCGCTCGGGCGTGAATGAGCACGGGCATGACGCATTCCGCCTGGAGCACGACATATTCCGCTCGGAGCAGGTGCCCGGTCAGTGATCTGAGGCCATCCGTCACGCTCGGACATTGATTTCATCCGTCACGCTCGGACATTGATTTCATTTTGGCATGTCTGGTTTGTTCAAGTATGATTTGCTTTGCTTTGTTTTAAACTTTTGAATTCACACAATTTGTATTGTATAATCGACGTGTATGGATTGAATAGATTTGATAAACGGAATTTAAGGTATGTAGATGTGCGACGCAACATATGAAGGGCCGGCAGGCAGATGTATAGGGGCCGAGATTTCCAGCATGCTCTTAAATATGAGCTGATCATGAGAGGTGAGGAGGTGGGTGAAGGAAAAATGCATCGGCGAACTCGGTATATATGAACCCACTTTAAAAAATACATTTCTAAATGCTAAAACTCGTGGGTGGAGTGACTACTATGGCGGCAATTAGACGGTCAGATAGCAACTATGCCGAGGGGAAGTACACTGTACATACATATAAACATACATAAACACCAAAACATCACACGTGTACACCTATCTATCAACTCTCGGCTCCCAAGGTCTATCAGTAGAACACCTGTCCCAGATTAGATAAGGGGAACGGCACGGCCCTGCTCTGGGCCGCCTGATCCGCAGCGTCAGCTCCGCGTCCGGCGTCGGCCCCGATCCGCCTCCTCTTATCCGGGCTTGAATACTTGCCACCGGCGCCGGCCGCAGCCAGCTCCTCCTTCTTGGCGACCATGGCGCGTAGCACCACGCCCGGGTCGTCCGCGAGCTTGCCGAGGAAGGCCATCATCTGGCCCGGCCGGTTCTCCGCCGCGCGGAGCCTGCGGTCCATGGCCTGCAGCTCCTCCTCCATGCCCCTCCGCTCGTCCCGCAGCCTCTGCACCGCCTGGATCGTTCCCCGCACCTCCTCTTCCTCCTCGCACAGCTCCCTCCCCGCCGCGCCGGCGCCGGCTCTCTTCTTCTTGCGCACGATCAGCGGCAGCAGCTTCGCCTGGCCGCGCAGGAACGACTCGTGCGCGAACTCCCACACGTCCGGGTCAACCTTGCGAAAACCCTGAGACCAAAGCAGCAACGGCGAGCAGGTATGAGCACAACAAACACTCGAGAGCTAGCCGCTGACCGGAGCAGAGTAGGCATACACATATAATGAATCTGTACTAGAGAGCGCGTGCGTGCGTGCGTGGGTACGTACGTAGGTGTTGAGCTGGCGGACGAAGCTGGCGAAGTTGCGGTGCTTGAAGTAGGAGGGGAGGAGGAAGTCGGAGAAGGCGGCGGGGTCGAGGACGAGGAACGTGTTGCTGGCGCCGCCCCAGCACACGACGGCGTCCGTGGCCGGGTCGCTCACCATGTGGAACGTCTTGGCCACGAACGGCGCCACGCCGCCGTCGTCCTGCGGCTGGTGGCCCTTGCACTCGCTTCCCATGGACGAAGAGGCCGCAACCGGATAAGGAAGCCGCTCGCTGTGGGCTTGTTGTTCTCTGTGGGGAGTCACTCCTTCCTATACCAACGTGTGTGTGCGCGCGCGCAGATATTTCGCTTCCGGGCGGTGACGCTTTATACTAGGTGAGAAAGTACATATCTGCCTCACCCCGCGCGTGCCGACCTTGCCGCTTGTCGGCCTCGGGCTCGGGCGTGGAACAGGTGATGGGGTGTTGGGGTTCAAGCCATGGGCGGTAACAAATGGAGGCATCCGATTTGCTCGGTGATGTGTCCCCGCACCGGTAGTGCGAGATTTTGTGAGGATTCGGTGTTTGTCGCATACGGGACACGTGTGGCGCCCCCGTGTAAAGCGTTGTGCTGTCTCCTCCTCGTCATGGCATCTCCGCTCAAAAGCGCTCGGCTTTTTCCTTTTCAGCGTGCAGTGCTACGATATTTACCGGAGATATCTGGCCGGGGAAATGGTGCATGGTTGAGATCAGATCACCGGGACGGATGCTGCTCAAATGCGTTGGGCGTAGCTGTAACAGGTAACTGTACTGAGCTTTCAGCAGAGGTGAAACGTGGGAGCAGCTTGGCAGCATGTTGAAACCTGCAGGGTGGAACAGGCCTAAAATGTACACGCTCTCAACGTTTGGCCTTCCGCTTTGCTGTGGATTTTTTTGCCTCAAACAAGAAGGGGCGCCCAGGTACGGTACTCTTCAAGGCTTCCACGACTGAATGGCCAATACGTTGCTCTTCGTGTCACCTGTCAACCAAATAGGATTACAATAAAGTCACTCAAAGACCACGACGGATTTCCCAGTTGAAGTGTAATTCGTGCCCTTTCGTCCCGAGCCAACTGCCTTGATCCAAAGCGGAACGGAGCCATCAGGGTGGCACCTTGTGGATCACAGCCGCTGTCACGCGGATGGTGGCTGCCAGCGGAAAGGAGCACCGCACGGTGTCGACACGTCGCGCCCTCCACGCTCGACCACGCGCCGCGGAGGCCGTCCCGTCGTTTTGTCCGCTGCCCTTTTCAGCTGGTTGGGGCTGGACCGCTGCATTGGCCCGGCCGCATCCCGTCGTGCGATCCCCCGACCAATTCATCTCGCGTACAAAAAACAGACCAATTCATCTCGCGTAGCCGGCCGTGTCATCCACCAGCGATTGCAGGATACTAGCCGCACTGAGTCGGTGATTTTATATTGATCCGAGTACTAGATCGAACCCACCTCATGCCGGGAAAGGAGAAGGCAGTGGGCCAGTGGTGCCGCGCTGCGGCAGAAATCACATATTTGACCTGAGGACGAAATCAAATCACGATCTGACCTGGTCTCGAAAAAAATTCACATAACAGATCGTTTTGTGTGGCGCCCGACAACCGGGCGCTGCATTGCACTATGCAGCGCCGATGTCTTAGGCGTCGCATGCCCGGCCAGCGTGGCAGCCCGGGGCCAGGGGCGGCCCCACAGCCAGCCGTGCAGCGCCCAACGCATAGACGCCACACTTGTAATGTGCAGCGCCTAGGCGCTGCACCGTGACTTAAGCGCATCGGCCCAGCCCGACCAGGCAGTTCTTCCCCTCTCCAGGAAGTTGCTCTCTGGGCAGAGAGCAGCGGCGGCGCCCCCATCGGATCCCCCCCCCCCACATCCCTCTCAGATCTGAAGATTAGATCCGTGGATTCGATCTCCAATCCCTCCTACTAGGTAAACTCATCCGTTCCCTTTCTTTTCCTCCGTAAATTTGTTGCCATTTTAGAGATTTGTCCAAGATTTGGTGGAACCCTTGATTTGCTTGATTTACTTGATTTAGGATGTGTAGTCATAGTGGTACTACCGTAGTGTTGTTCATTAGTTCGCAATATATGATTCTTGTTAGTGAAACCCTAGATTGTTTATTTTTTTAGATATATATGAGATGCCTATTTTTGTAGATAACTATGAAATGTTGAGTTCTGTAGATATATATTAGATGTTTATTTTTTTAGATATATATTAGATGTTGAGTTTATTTGAAATATGAGATGTTGAGTTTATTTGAGATATATATGAGAATTTACAATCATTTATTCATTGTGTGAGAAGAAGATGTTGAGATTGTTGTAGTTGAACACATATGAGATGTTTAGTGTATACCGATATTTGAGATGAAAATGAACTCATATATGTTTATTGTTTGAACTTTGTAAGGATGGTTTGGCTTCTCGACGATGCCATTGACACACAACACCGGGCCTACATGATGCGCGAGAAGGGGCTGGTAATAATGAGTAATCTAAATATTTTGCAAATTTGCCTTTGGTTGAAATTGACATGCCCTAAAATTTGTCATTACTTGTTTTTGCAGAAGCTTGAACCTCTGAAGATTCGGTATCACGGGGTCTCTGGTCCTGCCATGCCCTACGATGAGCGGTACACACCCTACGTCCAGCAGGCAGGACTCCTCCCGTGGATTCAGTTGGCCAGCCCGTCCACGCCGAACCTCAACGCTCCACTGGTGACCTCTCTTGCTGATCGGTGGAGGCCGGAGACGCACAGTTTCCATCTTTGGACTGGGGAGATGACCGCGACGCTCGAGGATGCCGCCTTGATCACCGGGCTTCCTATCGACGGGAGGCCACTATGTATGAGCACCGATTCCGATGGGTGGCGCGAGCAGATGATTGCTCTTATTGGTATGGCTCCTACCGAGGCTAAGGTTGATGTAGAGGAGGGAGAAGAGCAGAAGAAGAAGGAAAGGAACTTTGCGCTTTGCCCTGTGGATGCCACTGATGATGTGATACAGACACATGCTCGTGTCTATATGTGGTACGTTGTCTCGAGGACTTTGTTTCCCGACTCCACAGGCAAGAACGCTCCATGGATGTGGCTGAAGGCGTTGACTGTCTTCGATAGCGGATGGAGCTGGGGTTCAGCCACTCTTGCTTACTTGTACCGATAGGTAGTTGGTTTGTTTTGCTATCAAGTCATTTCTTCGTTAGCAATGCAACCTTGCTGTCAAGTTAACATTGTTTTCTTTCATATGCAGCTGGACGATGCGTGTTGCAGGATCACAGGTAGTGCAGGCATTGGTGGTAATATGCTTCTGCTTTCTGTATGGAGCTGGGAGCGTCTGCCTGTTGGACGCCCGAAGAGCGTCAAGTTTAATCCTTGGGATGAAGATGGCGAATTACGGCGCCCCACTTGGGCTTACAAGTGGGATGTGGTATCCGAGATGACGAACGATGTCAATCTCATGTACCAAAAGTACATTGCCGAGTTGGACACGATTACGCCTGAGCAGGTAACGAGGTCATTACTTCAGTCATTTCTCATGCTTGCCTGAAAAATAGTCATCAATTTTGCATTGTTGCCCTATTTCATAGGTGGTATGGCAGCCATATGGCGCCGATGACAGACTTGGGTACACCGAGGAGTTTGCCATCAACCCGATGTGCTTGCGGGATAGGGATCTCTGGCTTATGCGGTGCCCACTAATATGCAACTGGGCGGTTGAGTTTCATTTGCCACATCGTGTGTTTCGTCAGTTTGGTCTATTCCAGCCTCACCAGCCGGAATGGGTGGACACAGACAAAGCACTTCATAGGTAAGATAGCATGAACCGTATTGACTAAGCATCGCCATTCCTTCTTGATTGTGCTAATGTTTGGTTTTGTACCATGCAGGTTGGATAGGAGAAAGCAGCGGAAGATAAAGGACTGGGACAAGCATCATGCATCGTATGGTACCCGGTTCAATCTTTGTGTGGAGCAAGCTCGTAACAATGCACGCGGCCAGCTTCGTGAGCATAGCTCACTTGCTTTCGATAACTACCTACAATGGTTTCTTGAAAATGTTCGAGTTGAGATATGCCCGCCGGCATACAACGATGATATTCTTGAAGAGCCTGTAAACTTTGAGGATGTATCGAAGTGGCAGTACAACATAGATGTCAGGGAAGGGCAAGGAGTCCCTGCTGTTCCGGTGATTAACTATGTGGTAAAGTGTTCCCTTCTTTACTTTCCCGTTGGCCGTATTACACATGTTTGAATGGCTAACGTGTTCATTCGTTCTCATCCGCAGCGCAACCAGATCAAGAAAGTAGCTGATGAAAGCCAGTCTATTCTGGAGAAGACACCGGTTGGAGAAGGCAATGATGATGGTTCACTATGAGCATTCCTCAAGGTACATATCGCATTCAGGTGTCCATGTTACATATGTTGCAGAGTTTAATATCTTATACACTTGTTCATGTTACAGCGTCAGACCAAGAAGTTAAGGCGGTTATCGAATCTTCTCGGTTGTCGTGATCCCGAATTTGATGAACCATCTGCCTCTAGGTCTGGTAGATCATCAGACCCGTTATCTCACCATCAGGGGGGCGATGTGAGTTCCTCATATGCTTATCTTGATGATGAGGGTGCGGTCACCCAAGAGGTATGACTAATCCTTCAGATGTGATTCTCACTTGATTACGACGCCGGTCTTTACCATATTGTTTGATTGTGTGATAGGGCCATGAGCTTGATGATGACATGACTTTGGCGGACGCTCAAGGTCGGTCCGCATATATGTTGAAGCCTAGGCAGCCCATACGCCGGTACACGCCCACCGACTTTGACAACAGAGGCAACCCAAAGGTGGTCGTAGGGACCTCGCAGATGGCTAGCTTGGATGATGAGGCAGAGGAGGAAGTGGAGGAAGAGGAGGCTCGTCCTAACAGGAAGAAGAAGATTGCCTCTGGGCGTGGCATCAGGAACACGCGCGGAAAGCATTAGTGCTTGTGTTTTTTACTATGGAAGTGCTCTTGTAACCGTTTCATTAGGTTGATGAACTTGTGAGGTTATGTCATATGTTGGTGAACTAGTGTGCTACTTGTGTTTGCGAACTTGTAGTAATGTTGAATTGTCCTACATGATGTGATGTTCAAGTTATTAGTTCTCTTTGTTCAGTTTCTGCAGTTTACAGCACTACATTCATATTTGTGAGTTCAGTTTGCAGCCAAGATTGCATCTGTTTCTGTAGTTTAGCAGTTAACAGCACTGCAGCGCCCAACACTAAGGCGCTGCACTGTGCTGTACAGCGCCCAACACTTAGGCACTGCACTATACAGTGCAGCGCCTGTCCCCTAGGCGCTGCACAGCTGGCTGTGCATCCAGAGAGCCTCAGAAGCTCTGCAACATTGACCATACCCGAAAATTGCTAAGTTAGTGTGCAGCGCCCAAGGATCAGGCGCTTCATGATACTATGTGACGCCTCTCCCTTGGGCGTTGCGCTGTAGAATGCAGCGCCTGTCTTCTGGGCACTGCACTGCTGTTTACTGCAAAAACAGAGTTGACAGCAATTTCAATTCACCGGAACATCACAACACTTACAATAACTTGAGCATCACAGCAATTTGAACAAAACACAAATTTTATGCCGATGAGTTCAAACATTACTACGACATAGTTCACGACACATTCATAACAAATGACAAATTTGCCTAGTACGACATAGTTGACTACAAATGGCATCTTGCCCTAGAAGAAAGTTCATGACAAATACGAGATGGATACATCCGGTTTCATGACGAGTGCACCGAAGCGAAGTCCCTACAGAGTAGAGCGAGGCCAATTCCCCTTCTTGTCACGTGTCGAGTCCTCCTCTTGCGCCTCGCGAGCCTTTGCAATCTTTCTTGCCCTCTCCTCCTCACAAGCAAGTTTCGCTTGGCGTGCCCTCTCCTCCTCTCGTTTCTTCCGCTCCATCCTCTCCTTCTGACGATGCTCTTCCTCCAAGCCTCTTTGAAACGATTCTTCGAACCGCCGCTACCGCCGAAGGCAATCTTGGTATTGGTTCTTTTTGACATCTTCTGGCACTTCATGATCTATCCACGTGAAGTACTTGCATAGAGGAGGCTGTGACTGCATACAAATTTTTTTTAGTGTTGACACACATTTGAGAGTAACATTTTACTTCTCGAGCTTACCGGTGGTTGGTCACAAGCGTTAGTTGGAAGTGCACGATCATAAGCATAGTTCGGGCATACAAAACATCTCCGCCCTTCCGTCCATGATTTCTTTCGGTCGGTGGACACCTTCACCTTGCAAACATCTCCACACCAACATGGCGGGATGTCGATGGTGCAACTTTGTATGTCCGGGAATGTCAACCACCACCGCCTTTAGAATTACTGGATGGCAATCTGATATGACACAAATTTCCCTTTCAGCCGATAATACCCTTGTTCTCAATTGACGCAAGAACCACTTCCAGTTATCATTGTTCTCCACCTCAACCAAAGCGAAAGCCAAAGGCAACACCCGGTTATTGGCATCACTTGCTATTGCAACCAATAAAGTGCCCTTGTATTGTCCGGTCAAGAACGTGCCGTCAATGGCGATGATTGGCCGACAATGCTCAAAAGCCCTCACGCATTGCTCAAAGGCCCAAAATGCACGGCCAATTACTCGGATGGTCCTCCCATTGTGAATCAATGTTTGGTGCCCATGAGGCTCAACTAGGTGAACCATGCCTGGGTTTGTGGCGGCCATAGCTAACAACAACCTAGGGAGTCGGTTGTATGCTTCCTCCCAATTGCCATACAACATCTTGAATGCAGCTTGCTTCGCCTTCCATGCCTTGCCGTACTTTACCTTGTAATGAAAGATGGCTTTCACAAGGTCAATGACACTCTTGATGCTCATTGTTGGAAGTGTGGATATTTGGTTGGATAACCTGTAAGCAATGAACTCGGATGTGAGTTGTCTGTGCTGTTGGTACACAAGCTCGCCATCCGCATTCTTGTGTCGGCACATATGACTTGATGTACAACTGACTATGCGCCAAGTGGGACCTCCTTTCCATGGCCTTGCACGCACAATCCATGGACATCTTGGCACTTCACATTTAACCATGTAACACACATTGACGTCCGAGTTGGCCACTTTATGTGGACGATAATGCGTAACCGAGTAGTTGTCGGGCCACATCTTCAATTCCAAGAAGGATTGAAACTCACAACCGGGATATATCCCGTTCTTGCCGTCTTCCAAATCATGGTGAGAACTTGGCCTAGCTCCAAGAGATATACATTTGCCACCATCTACAACAGCTTCATCTGCGAGACTAAGATCCTTGAACAATGGTGTCTTGTGATCCCGCCCGAATACCTTCTTAAATGCTTGGGCCTCCTTGGGCGTGAACCCCTCCTCATCAACTTCTTCATCGAGACCATCGTCATCGGAGTCCGATGCATATGCACGAGAAAAAGGGATGGATTGGTCCATTGTCTCTTGCACATGATATTGCTCGAGATCACCCACATTGTTGTCATGGAGATCAACTTCGTTGTCATCCTCCTCGTACTCATAATTGTCCTCTTCAAAAGCTTCATTTTGGTTGTTTGAAAGCGGGCTCAATGTTGGCCAAACTTGTTGCGTCAAATGAGGTTCACTAACTTGATCTTGGTTCATGGGTGGGGGAGTACTAGCAACCAACGGGGAGGGGTTCTGGTTCAAATCCAAATGCAAACTAGACTCAACCTTCTTGGAGGATAACTCAAGAGCCTTGTCTAGAGATTCCGCAACCATCTCCTTGTATGCAACCCAACGTTGCTCCGAGTTCACACGCATTGTCTTCCAACGGATGTGCATTCCAAAACCAACATTATGCCTTCCCTCGAACTCAACAACGTCACTTGGGTCCATCCAATTCAAATCCTTCCTCACTTGTTCCAAGACATCCGCATAGCTAGGACTACTCTCAAACACCATGTCAAGCTCATCCGGGTCCGGCTCAACATTGCCTTTCAAAAAGGCCTCTTTATCCACATGATGAACATAAACACATGTTCTTCCCATCCCTACAATAATAAAAAACACACATATATCAAGTAAGTACTTAACATAATATTTGAACAAAATACATAAGCCCTAACATATATATGAAACAATAACCCTAACCCCCACTTAGCAATAACCACAACCACAACCCTAACCATACCATAACCCTAACACCAACATCAAACACACATAACCCTAACCCTAGCATAGTATGAAGCCTAACCATACCAAATTAGCGAAGAAACATAACATGATTCACCACAAATTTCCAAATCCAAGCCAAAACTAGGGTTTCCCCAAACTAGCAAGATTTGAGAAAATGTGACAATTCCTATGGATGAAAACGAGGGGATCGGAGGAGATTACCTTAAGGGAGGGGTTGGCTTCGAAATCCACGGTCAAATACTCCGGATTTGCAAGATTTGAGAAGGATTTGAGAGGGGGGAGAGGGGAAGAGAGGAGGGCCGCAAGGCTAAGGGTTTGGGTGGGGTGGGGGTGGGAGGGGAGAGAGAGTGGGCCAGCCTAAGTGACACACGGACTGTGGAGCGCCTAAGAAACGGGCGCTGCACATTACAAGTGTGACGCCTAAGCGCTAGGCGCTGCACATTACAAGTGTGGCGCCTATGCATTGGGCGCTGCACGGCTGGCTGTGGGGCCGCCCTGGCCCTGGGTTGCCACGCTGGCCGGGCATGCGACGCCTAAGACACTATGCAGCGCCCGGCTGTCGGGCGCCACACAAAACGGTCTGTTATGTGAATTTTTTTTTGAGACCAGGTCAGATCGTGATTTGATTTCGTCCTCAGGTCAAATATGTGATTTCTGCCCCGCGCTACTCACGCAGAGCGCCAGCTCTACAGTGACGGTTCAGCTCGCAACCACCGATCGGTCAGCCAAGTGCGCCATGGCCCCTGGGAGTGGGATTAGTAGGTGTACTGCTCACATGCTCATCAGCACCCCTGTCATCCTCTCACCATGGTCGTAGTCCCTCTGATCATTTTTACTCTGTATATAAGATTTGTCTCAAGTCAAACATCATAAAGTTTGACCATATTTATATTTAAAAAGTATTAACATCTACAATACTAAATTTAGTACTGTGAATGTTGATATTTTTTCCTATAAAGTTGGTAAAATAGACAAAATCTTATATACAGAGTAAAAGAACCGGAGGGAGTATTATATACCAGCCGACACTTATCTAGCTTATGAATAGTTTTTTCTGGCGAAATAGCTCGTGAATAGAATATTGTAACAAAGACATCCAAAAAATTAGTGAGACTAATGTAATTGCTAGAGGCAGAAGTCTGACTCCATAAGAAAACACTTTAGAGGAATATTATATACCGGCCAACACTTTAGAGGAATTTAGAAGTCTAACTCCAGAAGAAGAGAGTGGGAGGAAGGTATTGAAGGCACATCTGGCATCAACCCTTGAGCATCAGAAGATATATTGGAAACAGAGAGCTACTATCAGACAAATCAAGATGGGTGAAGCAAACACCAATATTTTCAGGCCAAAGCTATCATCAAATTCAGACATAACAGTATAGCCATGCTTAAAGATGAGGCAGGGAATGAGCATTATGATCACAATGCTAAATCTGCTATTCTTTACAGAGCTTTTAAAGCTAGAATGGGCACCACCTCTGAAGCTTCAAACCCACTGCATCTTCACCACTTACTACTGTCACAGATGGATCTTGAGGCACTTGAAACACCATTCACTAAAGAAGAAATTGACAAGGTCATTACAGAGATGCCAGCTGATAAATCACTTGGACCTGATGGTTTCAATGCTGCATTCTTGAAAAACTGCTGGGACATAACTGCAGATGATTTTTATAGGCTCATTGAGGACTTTTATGAAGAGACAGTAAATCTTCAGAGTATCAACTACTCTTTCATCACCCTAATTCCTAAGACTGAATCTGCAGCCTCACCCTCAGAATTCAGGCCCATCTCATTACTCAATTGTACTCTCAAGATCATCACCAAGTTGCTGGCAAATAGACTGCAAAAGGTTATCCTCAAGTTGGTCCACAAAAATCAATATGGTTTCTTAAACAATAGAAGTATTCAAGACTGTTTAGCATGGGCTTATGAATACATCCATCAATGTCAACAATCTAAGAAAGAAATTGTCCTCTTGAAATTGCATTTTGAGAAGGCTTTTGATGTGCTTAATCATAATACAATTATTGAAATTTTGACAGCAAAGGGTTTCAGAAGCAGATGGATTCATTGGAAGCAGATGGATTCATTGGTTCAAAATGATATATGGCTCTAGATACTCTTCTGTCCTTCTCAATGCCATACCTGGGAAACAGTTTCTCTACAAGAAAGGAGTTAGGCAAGGAGACCCCCCTCTCCCCCTTGATTTTTGTTTTGGCTGCAGATTTGCTTCAGTCCATGATGAATGAGGCCATGACAAATTCTCTGGTGCAATCACCTCTTTTGCACAACTCCAGCATTGACTATCCCATTATCCAGTATGCAGATGACACCATACTTGTGGCCAATGCTGATGCTCAAGAGCTTACACACATCTAGAACCTCTTGCTTCATTATGCTGCATACACTGGTTTGAAAGTGAACTATTCCAAGTCCACCTTAATATGTATCAATACCCCAGCAGCAAAAATGATGGAACTATCTACTCTAATGGGCTGCAAGATTGGTCAGCTTCCTCACACCTATTTAGGTCTCCCACTAAGCACATCTAAACCCAGGGTTGAGGATTATACTCCGCTGATGAAGAGAATTGAAACTAGATTGCTCAATTGCCCCAGCATGCTCTCCACATGAGATAAACTCACATTGATTAAATTTGTCTTCACCAGCATGCCTACTTTCTTCATGTGCACACTTTCCACCCCCAAAGCAGTGGTCAGACAGATAAACATCTACCCGAAGCAATGTTTTTGGAGAAAATATGGTACTATGGACACTGGGACTGCTTTAATATTTAATGGAGAAAGTCTGCAAACCCAAAGAGTGTGGAGGACTTGGGGTTCTGGATATTGCTACACATAATCAAGCTCTTCTGATGAAATTCTTGCACAAATTCTTAAACAAAGAAGACATCCCTTGGGTTAACATCATCTGGGAAACCTATTATCAAAATGCTCCTCCAGATGACAGGCTAAGGGGTTCTTTTTGGTGGAAATCAGTCCTCAAACTTTTTCCTAGCTACAAAACACATGCCATTTGTAAGGCAGGAAGAGGAAACACCACCTTCTTTTGGACTGATAATTGGAATGGACTGCCCCTCTATCAATCTTACCCTGAATTACACTCTTTTGCTATAGATAAGGGCATTGCACTTAACAAGGTGGTGAAATCTATAGACTTCAGCAATCTTGTTCATCACCCTCTGTCACTACAGGCCTACCAACAATTCAACTCCATGATTGAGCTGATAACAACTAGGGATCTCACTTCTGCACCAGACAGTTGGCATTATAAATGGAGCAATTCCAAGTACTCTTCCATTAAGATGTACAAAACTCTCATGTTATTAGACAACCCAAATGTTCTATTCAAGCACATGTGGAAAACTTCATGCAGACTCAGGCACAAGATTTTCTTTTTGACGCTCCTATATGATAGGGTGAACTCTAGGAACCTACTACACCGCAAGAATATGCACCTAGAGGATTACAGCTGCGCACTTTGTGTACACAGAACTGAGGAAACCAGCTTACATCTGTTCTGGGACTGCCCTTTTGCTCATGCTTGCTGGGACTCTATCCTTTAGGGTAGGCAAAGAGGAACATGCATTTTGGTCAGGTCACTCTTGCCTTACCACATCTACCAGGAACCATTGCAATGGATATCATCATCATAGGATGCTGGAGTAGTTGGTCAGTTAGAAATGATAAGATTTTCAGATCAGCTGCACCACATATTAAAACTTGGAAATATTATCTCAGAGAAGTATTGTGGGCTGCAGAATTAAGGGCTAAAGAGAGCAAAGCTATCAAGATCAAACAGTGGACTGAACAAATCTAGGTCAGGAATAATTTAATCTTTTTATGTTGCCTACAGCTGGGATTGTTGATTTTCTTTTTCATTTCTCTCTGTATATTATGTATTATATTTTATTAATACAAATACCGTAGAACTATTGTTCTACGGTTTCCAGCTCAAAAAAATGTAATTGCTAGAAAAAATATCAAAGCAACTCTACAAATCTCTTCAACGCCAATCATATTTAGCCGTTCAAAAAATTTAATCATTTAAAACCACTTATATATCAATTAAGAAACAAAGGGCGGATATGTTTCTGGCATATTATCAATATTTTTTTCTAAAAACAACTTCATATTTTAATTAAGAAATATTCATACAATAATTGACAACCCATTCGTCACGTAGGACGGAACAACACCTACTAACAAACCATCATATTTAATAGAGTAGCAGGAGTTGGCAATATTATGAGCCACCTTCTTCGCATCTCTCCTAATATGTGCCAGCTTGAAATTCTGCAACACAATCATCACTCCATGTGCTTCCTTCTTCAGGTTAACTGAAGTGAATCAGTCAAAAATAACATGAGATAAATAATTATGCACGTATTGACAGTCCATCTATAGAATAACCGATCGATAGATAGAAAGGTCAAAGCATTCACAACAGTGAGCAGCGGTCAAGAAGAAGTAGAAGAAGTGGTATGAGCAGATAGAGAGCACACAACGGCTCATCAAACCTTTGTGCTTTGGTTACAACTCAAGCAGTTTGTTTTCAAGTAGCCATTCTCAGACATGAAACTAGCATCCATATTAATCTTATCAAGCCATGTGGTGGTACTCCCCAAGTCGTAGAACGAATTACAAATAAATTACCACCCATATGAGAAAACATCACATATTTATCCTTATCACCCTCCACAAAAATTATCCAGGAAGAACCTACAAATGAAGTCTAGAAATTATCCAAGAAACTCACGGAAGCTGAAATAATTGCCTTCCCCTTGCCAAATATGTTATCATGACGATAACGACATGCTGAATATACATGATTTTTGCTTGAGAGTATTCATCAACATTTACATACGGAAGAATCAACCAATTTGATCCATATCTTTCAAATATGTCATCTTATGGTAACTCCAAAATATCACGCATAGCAAGCAGCAACGCATGAGCCTTCATACACATGACTAGAGCATGAAATACATCATCCTCAACCCACAAATATTGCCCGTAGTGCAGGTAATCTGATGTTGATTCTTCCTCTTAGAGATCGGCTTATGGATCCCGCTCTTGTTTCCTCCACCCCTCCCTCCCTAGGTCGGCCTTTCCCTCCTAGGTCGCCCACCATCCCACTCATTCCCTGTCTCGCCCCTCATGCAACCTCGACGACCGCCTAGTCCACACCTGGGACTACACGCAGTCACCTTCCACCTTGACGGGGATGCCAAACTTGACTTCCAAAATGTCATTTGGTCCTCCCTACGCTCAAGAGTCTCACCGTCCGGCCATGACCGCTCCGTGGCTGGTACCCTCGCCATCAACTTCTGCATGTCGTCGCTCCCCCTCGGCGCTGCTCTGGTCGCTACATTGTTACAAGTCCACTTCGGTGGCGTTGCTGTTGAGTTCATTGTCTCCCATGTCTCCAACACCATGTTTTGTTTGCTTGTTGCTTGTGATGTTGTCGTGAGGCTCATCTCTGCCTATTCTCTCATCTCCTTAGACCACTACTTCTCCAAGGTATCCATCAACCCGCTGCATCCCCTCAACATCAAATCGGCCTCCTCATCCACCTCGGGCGCTCACTCCTCCTCCTGCTACATCACCATCCTCCTCCATCATAGGTGTTAGGGCATATTTCTCCCTTAGTGGTTTTGGTGATTGATCACAATACTTTTGTGGAATAATCGTGTGCATTGAGCATTTCATATAATCTATCATATGGCACAAAGACGACTTGAAGCCCTCCGGATATTTATGAAGACGGTATTTCTCTTAGGATCACCGTACTATTAAGAGGGGGTCCGCTTCAGAAAGGTTTGGGTGAAATCAACACGTACACTATCACCTTGCACCCTCTTTCTTTCCCGTCCCATGAGCTTGTCCCTCCTTTGTGCTTGGACCTTGCCAGGACGGCCTAAGCGGCAGTACCGCTCCAGGGGTACTACCGTTGTGCGGTGCGGCTCCTACTTCCGCATGTTTTTAGGGTTCTGTAAACAGGCGGTAGTAGAGCGGCAGTTCTGCATGGTAGTACCGCTCTTGCAGTACTACGGGCCTAACTGCCTCTCTACTACTGCGGGCTTACTGGGCACTCTTAGGCTAAGCGGAAGTACCGTTTCTCTAGCTTGTGCCACGGTGAGTACCCCTTAATTTTGGTGTTCTGGATTGGTCTGTTCCACGGGCGGAAGTGGAGCGGCAGTTCCTAGCGGCAATACCGCCCCGGACAGCACTACCTCCTGATACGTCTCCAACATATCTATAATTTTGGCTTCTTCCATGCTATTATATTATCTTTCTTGGATGTTTTACAATCATTTTATAGCAACTTTATATCTTTTTTTGGGACTAACCTATTGACATAGTGCCCAGTGCCAGTTGCTGTTTTTGCTTGTTTTTTACTTCCCAGAAAATCAATACCAAACGGAGTCCAAACGCGGCGAAATTTTTTGGAGAATTTTTTTTGGACCAGAAGACACCTGTTGGGCCAAAGAAGTACCAGAGGGGGGCTTCGAGGGGAGCAGAACCCACCTGGGCGCGCCTGGGGGCCCAGGCGCGCCCTGGTGGGTTGTGCCCACCTCGGCCACCTCCCGCACCACCTCTTTGCTCTATAAATACCCCGAAAGTCCAAAAACCCTAGGGGAGTCGACAAAACACAATTCCAGCCGTCGTAAGTTCCAGAACCACCAAATCCAATCTAGACACCATCACGGAGGGGTTCATCATCCTCATTGGTGCCTCTCCGATGATGCGTGAGTAGTTCATTGTAGACCTACGAGTCCGTAGTTAGTAGCTAGATGGCTTCCTCTCTCTCTTATGATTCTCAATACAATGGTCTCTTGGAGATCTATTTGATGTAACTCTTTTTATGGTGTGTTTGTTGGGATCTGATGAACTTTGAGTTTATGATTAGATCTATTTTATCCATGAAAGTTATTTGAGTCTTCTTTTGATATCTTATATGCATGATTAATTACAGCCTCGTGTCTCTTCTTCGAATCTTTGGTTTAGTTAGGCCAACAAGATCGATTTTTCTTGCCATGGGAAGAGGTGCTTTTTGATGGGTTCGGTTGTGCGGTGTTCTTTCCCAGTGACAGAAGGGGCAGCAAGACACGTATTGATCATTGCCATTAAGGATAACAAGATGGGGTCTATTTCTACATGAATAGACCTTGTCTACATCATGTCATCGTTCTTATTGCATTACTCCGTTTCTCCATGAACTTAATACACTAGATGCATGCTGGATAGCGGTCGATGTGTGGAGTAATAGTAGTAGATGCAGGTAGGAGTCAGTCTACTAATCTTGGACGTGATGCCTATATAATGATCATTGCCTCGATAGCGTCATAATTATTTGAAGTTCTATCAATTGCCCAACAGTAATTAGTTTACCCACCGTATGCTATTTTTCTTGAGAGAAGCCACTAGTGAAATCTACGGCCCCCGGGTCTATTCTTCATCATGTTTGCTTTCCGATCTATTATTCGCCACTTTTATTTTCAGATCTATATTTCCAAAAACCCAAAAATACCTTGCTGCACTTTTTATTTGCATATTTTATTTCATGTTTATCGAGATCTATTTATCCAATCTACCACAAATTTATCTATCTTTTTACCGTGGAGGGGTTGACAACCCCTCTTACACGTCGGGTTGCAAGTATTTGTTCTTTGTGTGCAGGTAACATTTACATAGTGTTTCTTGGTTCTCCTATTGGATCGATACCTTGTTTTCATAACTAAGGGAAATACCTACCGTAGCTGTGCTTCATCATCCCTTCCTCTTTGGGGAAATACCGACGTAGTTCAAGCGACATCGAAAGGAATTTCTGGCGTCGTTGCCGGGGAGACATCATCAACATCTATCAAGTTCCTCCCAAATCTTGTCTCCTTGTAATTTACATTATTTGCCATTTCCCTCTCGTTTTCATCTCCCCCACATCACAAAAAATTGACGTTTTATTCGCCCTCTTTTTCGTTCGCCTTCTCTCGTCAGATCTGTTTTAGTGTGCAATCTTTTTGCATAGTCATGATGACTCAAGAGAACACCAAGTTGTATGATTTTTTCAATACCAACAACAATGATTTTATTAGCACTCCGATTGGTCCTCCGGCCACTAGTGTGGAATCTTGTGATATTAATGCCTCTGTTGAATCTTGTTATGAAAGATCAGTTTTCCGGTACTCCTAATGAGGATGCCGCGTCCCATCTTAACACATTGGTAGAATTATGTGATATGCAAAAGAAAAAAGATGTAGACAATGATATTGTGAAGTTGAAATTATTTCCGCTTTCTTTGCGAGATCGTCCAAAAAATTGGTTTTCTTCTTTGCCTCGCAATAGTATCGATTCTTGGGATAAATGCAAAGATGCTTCCATTACTAAGTATTTTCCGCCCGCGAAAATTATTTCCCTTAGAACTCAAATCATGAATTTTAAGCAACTTGAGCATGAACATGTTGCACAATCTTGGGAAAGAATGAAATTGATGCTAAGAAATTGTCCTACACATGGTTTAAATCTTTGGATAATCATACAATTTTTTTATGCGGGATTGAATTTTGTCTCTAGAAATCTTTTAGATTCCGCTGCGGGTGGCACTTTTATGGAAATTACTTTCGGTGAAGCTACTAAATTTCTTGATAATATTATGGCTAATTATTCACAATGGCATACCGAGAGAGCACCTACTAGTAAAAAAGTTAATTCGGTTGAAGAAATAAATTCTTTGAGTGAAAAAGTTGATGCTCTTATGAAATTGGTTGCTAATAAAAATGCTATTATTGATCTTAATGATGTACATTTTTCTACTTTGATTGAGCAAAATAGTGATTTAATAGATGTGAATTTTGTCTCGCGAAACAATTTTAATAACAATGCTTATAGAGGTAATTATAATCCTAGGCCTTTTCCTGGAAATTCCTCTAATAATTATGGTGGTTCCTATGGCTATCCTTCTTATAATAATAATAGGAACACATCTGATCTTGAGAATAATACTAAAGAATTTATCAATGCTCAAAAGGTTTTCAATAATACGATAGAAGAAAATTTGAATAAGATTGATGATATGTCTAGAAGCATTGACAAAATTTCTCATGACGTAGAAAATCTCAAGTTGAAAATTTTTGTGCCTAGGGTTGAAGAATCAATTAAAGCTTTATATGTTTCTATGGATGAAAGTAAGAAAAGAACCACTATGCTTAGAGCTAAAAGAGAATCTTTAGAAAAAGCGTTTTCTAGTGATTGCTTTCATAAAAGTGATGAAGATCTTGAAGCGACTGGTGGTTTTGTATTGATTCCTTGTTTAGTAAGATTAAAATTGACGGTAAAGGGACTGAAGAAGATTCAAATTTAGTTAGAAGGCGTCCCGATAATTTGGAGGGTGAAAATCTTGATGAAAAAATTGATAAAAGTGGGTTTGGAGAGGTCAAAACTTTAACTAGTGATGTGCCCACTCTTTTGGATTACAAAGACTTTAATTATGATAATTGCTCTTTGATTGTTGTATTTCTTTGTTGCAATCCATGATTAATTCACCCCATGCTTATGAACAAAATAAAACTTTTACTAAACATATCGTAGATGCCATGATGAAAGCTTTGGAAGAAAAGTTGGAATTAGAGATCTTAATTCCTAGAAAATTACATGATGAATGGGAACCCACCATCAAAATCAAGATAAAAAATTATGAGTGTTTTGCTTTATGTGATTTGGGTGCTAGTGTTTCCACAATTCTGAAATCTTTCTGTGATGTGCTTGGTCTTACCAATATTGAAGAGTGTTCTTTAAATTTGCACTTAGCGGATTCTACTATTAAAAAGCCTATGGGAAGAATTAATGGTGTTCTTATTCTTGAAAATAGGAATTATGTGCCCATAAATTTTATTGTTCTTGATGTTTATTGCAATCCGTCTTGTCCAATTATACTTGCTAGACCATTTTTACGTACTATTGGTGTCGTGATTGATATGAAAGAAGGCAATATTAAATTTCAATTTCCACTGAGAAAGGGAACGGAACACTTCCCTAAAAAAAGAATCAAGCCACCATATGAATCAATCACGAGCGCATCTTATGGATCTAGAACTAAAGATGATAATACTTGAATCTATGCTTTATGCCTAGCTAGGGGCGTAAAACGATAGCGCTTGTTGGGAGGCAACCCAATGAATAAAATTTATTTTTGCCTTTTTATTTCTGTTCTTGAGTGTTTGCACAATTATGCGTCTATTACGATTGTGTTTTTTATGTTTTAATTAGCGTTTGGTCCAAGCAAAGCCTTTGGGATCATGTTGGGTGATAGTTGATTTGATCTTGTTGGAAAACAGAAACTTTTTCGTCCAGTAAAACAATTTTGAAAAATCACCAAAGCGACGAAAAATTCTGATTTTTTTACACAAGATTATTATACAAATTTCCTACGTTGTCCTAATTTTTCAGAATGTTTGGAGTTACAGAAGTATACGAAGTTTTCAGATTGCTATAGACTGTTCTGTTTTTGACAGATTCTGTTTTCGTTGCATTGTGTGCTTATTTTGATGAATCTATGGGTTGTATCGGGGGGGGGGGGGTGGGTGGGTATGAGCCATAGCAAAGTTGGAATACAGTAGATATAATGCAATAATAAAATATGAATGGGTTTGCAATAGTACTAAGAGTGGTGATTTGCTTTGTTATACTAACGGATCTCACGAAGGTTTTGTTAAGTTTTGTGTGATTGAAGTTTTCAAGTTTTGGGTGAGATCACGATGGATGAAGGAATAAGGAGTAATAAGATCCTAAGCTTGGGGATGCCCATGGCACCCCAAGGTAATATTCAAGGAGAAACAAGCAACTAAGCTTGGGGATGCCCCGAGTGGCATCCCCTCTTTCTTCTCACGACCATCGGTATTTTACTTGGAGTTATATTTTTTATCGTCACATATCATGAGTTTTTCTTGGAGTGTCTTGTATTATATGAGTCTTTGCTTGTTTTGCTTTTTGTTTTATGTCAAGTATCCTTGTTGAACACACCTATTTGAGAGAGCCAAAATTATGCTACGATTTGTTAGAATTGCTCTATGTGCTTCACTTAAATTTTTTGAGCTTTGGAATTGCTCTAGTGCTTCACTTATATATTTTTGACATGATGTACTTTAACACTTTTGAAGAAATGCTCTCATGCTTCACTTAGATTTATTTGAGAGTTAGTAATTTTTTAAGAAATTCTCTCATGCTTCACTTATATTATTTTGAGCGACAACTTTTTTTATGCTCATGTTCTTCACTTAGATTTGTTTGAGCTATCAAAAGCAACATATGAAACTAGTCCCAAAGTAATAGATATTCAAGAGGGATATAATAATAACTTTCATGAAGATCATTGGACAAATTAAACTTGATTCTTTGTAATAGTTTTGCGATATGATGATAGTGATATGTGAGTCATGTTGATGAGTAATTGTGCTTTAGTAAGAATATTGGTGTTAAGGTTTGTGATTCCCTATGCAAGCACGAAGTCAATGGTTATGCAATGAAATTACATCCTACTTGTGGTGCATTATTCGGTGTTAGTTATGCTTAATGCTCGCTTATGAGATTTTTCATTTCTTGGTTGGATGCTTCTCAATCTTTTTGCTAGCCTTCACTTATACTAAGTAGGAATACTACTTGTGCATCCAAAATTCTTAAACCCAGTTTTGCCATATGAGTCCACTATACCTACCTATATGCGGCATTTCAGTGCCGTTCTAAGAAAATTTGTATGTGCCATCTCTAATTTTCAAAATAAATTTCCTTTTTGTGTGCTCGTACCGCTCATGAAACGGTAGGGGGTGGCTGATATTTTTCCATGCTAGATGTGTTATTCTCAAGATGAGTGTTTATTCACTTGTCATTGCACGAGAGTACGGCAAAGGTACTAGGGATGCCCAGTCCCGAAATGAAAAATGAATTTGCTTTATGTTGTCAAATAATAAATTCCTTGGAAAGTGTTGGTATGGACGACACACGTGGATACGGCTAGCTGTGGAATGTGAAAGTATGGTGGAAAAAGGAATAAACTTTATTTTCTGTTTGGGAACCGCCTATGATATATCTAGCATGGAAAGTATTGGGAACTACTCGATCATTTTCGTTGACAGGAAAAGCATGCCACCCAAAATGTTTTATCTCTATTGCTTTCGCTTTGAGCTCTGGCACCTCTACAAATCCCTACTTTTCTCTGCGAAGGGCCATTCTATTTACTTTATGCAATTTTTATTTTTTATTTGAGTCTCCATCCTCTCTTACAAAGCACCAACTAAGGGGCACTATGATCGTACTTGAGCATTGGGTGTAGGTAATATGTGAGTCTGTTTCATGAATGGATCAATGATTGAGCATAATGGGCTAGGGATAACTTGCTTTAGTGTTGATATTTTGAAAGACATGGTTGCTTGTTAATATGCTTGAGTATTGAAATCTTCATGTCAAAACTAGACTATTGCTTTGAACCATATAAAAGTACAATGTCCATGCTACAAAAGAAAAGAATATGTGATGAACATGTTAGGTAGCATTCCACATCAATTTTTTTTGTCATTTACGTACTCGAGGACGAGTAGGAATTAAGCTTGGGGATGCTGATACGTCTCCAATGTATATATAATTTTTGCTTGTTCCATGCTGTTATATTATCATTCTTGGATGGTTTCCAATCATTTTATAGCAACTTTATATAATTTTTGTGACTAACCCCAGTTGCTATTTTTTCCTTGTTTTTTACTTCACAGAAAATCAATACCAACGGAGTCCAAATGCAGCGAAAAGTTTTGGAGAACAATGGTCTCTTGGAGATCTATTTGATGTAACTCTTTTTGCGGTGTGTTTGTTGGGATCCGATGAACTTTGAGTTTATGATCAGATCTATGTTTTTATCCATGAAAGTTATTTGAGTCTTTTGATTTCTTATATGCATGATTATAGCCTCGTATTTCTTCTTCGAATCTTTGGTTTAGTTAGGCCGACTAGATCGATTTTCTTGCCATGGGAAGAGGTGCTATGTGATGGGTTCGATCTTACGGTGCTCAATGATACGTCTCCAACGTATCTATAATTTATGAAGTATTCATGCCATGTTTACAACAATTTTATATGGTTTTGATATGACTTGCATTGAACTAACCCGGACTAACGCTGTTCTCAACAGAACTACCGTGGTGTTGTTTTTTGTGCAGAAATGGAAGTTCTCCAAATGAGTTGAAACTTTTTGACGATTTTTTGGAACAAAAGAGACCCCCGAAGCTTCGTGGAAGGACCAGAAGGTGAAGGAGTAGGGCACAAGACACCGGGGCGCGCCTGGGCCCTTGTCCGTGCCCCGGTGGGTTGTGCTCACCTCGAGGCCCATCTTCGCGTGAAACCGACGCCAAAAAATCCTATAAATAGAGAAACCATCAGAAATAACCCTTGATCAGAAGTTCCGCCGCCGCAAGGCTCTGTAGCCACCGAAAACCAATGTAGACCCCGTTCCGGCACCCTGCCGGAGGGGGGAATCATCTCTGGTAGCCATCTTCATCATCCTGGTGGCCACCATGATGAGGAGGGAGTAGTCCACCCTCGGGGCTGAGGGTTTGTACCAGTAGCTATGTGTTTAATCTCTCTCTCTCTCTCTCTCTCTCGTGTTCTTGAGATGTCACGATCTTGATGTATGGCGGGCTTTGTTAATATAGTTGGATCATATGGTGTTTTCCCCTCTCTATCTTATTGTGATGAATTGAGTTTTTCCCTTTGAGATTTCGTTGTTATCGGATTGAATACTTTATGGATTTGAGAGCACTTGATATATGTCTTGCATATGAATACTCGTGGTGACAATGGGGTATCGTATTGATTCACTTATATATGTTTCCGCATTCAACTTGCGGATTCCTGAGGTGACATTGGGGTAATCTATGCATAGGGGTTGATGCACGTTCTTGTCTTTGTTTCTCCGGTAGAAATCTTGGGGCACTCTTTGAAGTTCTTTGTGTTGGATTGAATATCACGAATCTGAATTTGGTTTGGAGTTATTTTAGTACGAACTCTTGGTTAGATCGATTGGAAAGAATAGCTTGGTGTTATTTTAGTACGAACTCTAGGATAGATTGATCGGAAAGAATAGCTTTGAGCTGATTTCGTACCCTACAAACAATTCCTTCGTATGTTCTCCGCTACATAGGAACTTTGGAGTGATTCTTCATCGCACTTTGAGGGGTGGTTATATGATCCAATTATATTAGCACTGTTGAGAGATTGCACGAGCGAAAGTACGGACCCTAGGCCTCATATTCAAGCATTGCAATACCGTTTTTGTGCTCGTTTAGTATTTGCTACCTTGCTGTTTTTATTTATTCAGATTATGAAAATATATTTCTACCATGAATATTACACTTTTATCATCATCTCTTCGCCGAACTAGTGCACCTATACAATTTGCCATTGTATTGGGTGTGTTGGGGAGACAAGAGATTTCTTGTATTTGGTTGCAGGGTCGTTTGAGAGAGACTATCTTCATCCTGCGCCTCCCATGGATTGATAAACCTTAGGTCATCCACTTGAGGGAAAATTGCTAGTGTCCTACAAAACTCTGCGCTTGGAGGCCCAACACGTGTCTACAAGAATAAAGTTGCGTAGTAGACATCACTCAATCCCAACGACAGAAGGGGAAATGACACGTATGTATCGTTGCTATTAAGGATAACAAGATGGGGTGTATTCCTACATGAATAGATCTTGTCTACATCATGTCATCGTTCTTATTACATTACTCCATTTTTTCATGAACTTAATACACTAGATGCATGCTGGATAGCGGTCGATGTGTGGAGTAATAGTAGTAGATGCAGGCAGGAGTCGGTCTACTAATCTTGGACGTGATGCCTACATAATGATCATTGCCTGGATATCATCATAATTATTTGAAGTTCTATCAATTGCCCAACAGTAATTTGTTTACCCACCGTATGCTTTTTTTCTTGAGAGAAGCCACTAGTGAAATCTATGACCCTGGGGTCTATTCTTCATCATATTTGCTTTCCGATCTATTATTTGCCACTTTTATTTTCAGATCTATATTTCCAAAAACCCAAAAATACCTTGCTGCACTTTTTATTTGCATCTTTATTTCGTGTTTTATCGAGATCTATTTATCCAATCTACCACAAATTTACCTATCTTTTTACCGTGGAGGGATTGACAACCCCTCTTACGCGTCGAGTTGCAAGTATTTGTTCTTTGTGTGCAGGTACCGTTTACATAGTATTGCTTGGTTCTCCTACTGGATTGATACCTTGCTTTCATAACTGAGGGAAATACCTACCGTAGTTGTGCTGCATCATCCCTTCCTCTTTGGGGAAATACTGAGGTAGTTCAAGCGACATCACCTCCCTGCCCCAGCTAGACGTCAAGGTTGTGGCTTGATGAGGATAAGTAAGCTGACACGCCGGAGTTGGATGCTGGCACTACAGGGTGGTGTCTTACCGCACCGCAGGCACACGCGCGATAGTGTTCGTGGTGGTGCTTCAGGATTCCAATGTACTGTGTCCAGGCTCAGAACGAGCTTGCTGGTGGACCACTGACGTCCCATTCTTTAGTGAGCTGGAGCGCTGCCATCTTATCCATGGAAAATGCTCTGGCTGCTGTTCAACACTAAGTGGAAGTACCATTCACTACAAAAAAAATACACTTCCATGATGATACGTGTTTGTCACAGTAGGTCGCGTTTTTTGTCATGCATGTACATCCATGACGATTTTATGACAGAATCAAGATAGTCATACCTGTGCTGTCGTAGAAGTGTTCCATGACATTACCAAAATTATCATCACGGAAGTGTCCACTTCCATGATGATAAATCGCGCGTCACAGAAGTGCTTTCGTCAAGGGTGACCGACACGTGGCATCCACTGTAACGGAACGCCGTTAAGCTATCAGGTCCGGTTTTGGATCCGATAACCCGTTAACAGCCCCGACCAATGGGGATTTTCCACGTGTAAAATCATCATTGGCTGGAGGAAACACGTGTCGGCTCACCGTTGGGACAGATGTCATCCACTTATTGGACCCAAGGCGCCTATGATACGTCGACACGTGGCACGGCCCAACAGAGGCCCATTCCTGTGAAAAGGCCAGCCCATTTGACTTGGTCAAAAGGTGGCGGGCCGGCCCACGGAAAGCCTGTTAACGGCATGTTCGCATATAGCCCATTTATAGCCCGCTAACTCAAGGCCCGTTATGGCCTTCTAGAATTAGGCCTAGTAGCATCATCTGGGCCGTCCAATATGATTCCAGCCCGTTGTAACTTCTGGCCCATGTATGGCCCATGACGTATTTCGGCCCATATGAGTCCCTTTGTAACTCTTGGCCCATTAACGGCCCGTGGTGAAACCGGCCCGTAATGAATAGTGTATCGCTTTATACCCATTAGCGGCCCATTATTCCATTGGGTTGTTTCCAGCCCGTGTTACCTTTCGGCCTTCTCAGGGCCCATTTATTCTTGGGCTCATTTCCAGCATTCGGTTACTTATGGCCCGTTACTGGCCTTTTCTGCTTGTGGGCCAAATTCAGCCCGTGGATACAGTCAGCCCGTTTGTGGCCCGTTAATCTGTTGGGCCATTTTCATAGCATCACCAAATACGGCCTATTAACGACCCGTTATGGTCAGCCCATAAAACGAACGATTTCCACTCTAGTCCGTTTACGGTCCCTTATACGGCTTGTACAAGGCCCATAGATGAGACGGCACGTAGAAGGCCCGTGGATCCTACGGGACGTAGAAGGCCCGTGGATCCTACGGGACGTAGAAGGCCCATTGACCCGACGGCCCATAGAAGGCCCATTGATCCGACGGCCCATAGAAGGCCCGTGGATCCAACGGCCCATAGAAGGTCCATGGATCCGACAGCCGATAGAAGGCCCATGGATCCGATAGCCCATAGAAGGCCCACGGATCCGACGGCCATAGAAGGCCATGGATCGTCCGTCCCGTAGATGGCCCATGGACCGTACGGCCTGTGGAGGGCCATGGTCACTACAACGTTTGGGCAAGTTGGCCCCCGTTTGAACGATATAGCATATTCAAAGAATTATCCTACTCTATACTATCACCTCTAAAAACATACACTATACAATAAAGAGACTAAGGCATAGAAACGTAGAATAATCCTACACTATACAATAAAGAAATTACAGCCGATTATACCCACTGGGCATTATGTTCGGCACCAGTGATAATAAAGCATACACAAACAGCAAATTAAATACACTGGGCAAATACATCTCATACATAATGGACGCGCATCAACATAACTTACCATTTGAACTGTAATCTCTTCAGAAAATAGGATTGGCCGGATTTAGATAGCACAAATTTTAGTCTGCAAAATCTCCAATTCCTTTGTTGTTACCTCAGTGTCTTGTTTCATTTTTTTGACTCCTGCATCTAATACCTGCATGTCCAGTCTCAACTTGTTGATTGTATGTTGAGAATCATGTACACGTTGTCTTGCCACCTCTAGTTGATGCTCGAGAACATCAGCACATTCCAATTCCAATCCATCATCATTCGGTAACGGCCATGCCGCACTGCTCGCAGATCTTTCTGTTGATGTCACTTCATCCTGAAATGTTTCTGTAAGTACACATGACTAGGGCAAAAATATAGTTACAACAGTGAAGCGAGCAAGACAGACTATTCTGTACATGGCAAAACAGGACTAACAATAATGTTACACGTCATGAAGCATAAGCAGGTGATATTTTAAAATTATAAAAAGGTAGTCTGTGCCTGCATACAGAAATCTCTCTTAGCTCACCAGAGGAGCATGATGTTGGGGCCCAATCCAAAACACAGACAAGTTACAAATTTAGACAACACGTTGCATAGAAGTAAGCAAGCAGTTGGCCATTCTGTAGCTCAATTAAAGTCTTAGGGAGCATAATGAACAGCAGAGGGTTTCATACAAACATACTACAACAAGCAAAACTATGCAATCATTAGCCTAGTATAAACTAGATTGTGAGCCTCATGCAATAATAGTTGGTTAATAGACTTCAAAGCTTCAGGCACACTTCGGTAGAGTAATTAAATGGTAAGGCCTTTAATTATGTCAACTAATAGTTATACAAGTACCCAACATCAGGCATCATTCTTTGGGTATCTCATTAACTGAGGACAAATAAAGCAATTGAAAAGAGCAAATTAACTATGCCTGAAACAAACAAGGAATTGAACTGTTGAGTTGGATACAGTGACTTACCTTAACAGGTTGAAGAGGCTCAGCGCAGCTCCTACTTCTCTTGCAAGGCTCCTCCCTAACATCTTGTACTTAGAAATCCTCAATCTTATCTTCATTGCACCCCCTCTGCAAGGTGACACACACTAGTTACTCGTCTCCTTGGAAGATAAATATGCATACTTTCCAGTCTGTGAACACAAAAGGATGAGATTATAACAAAATAACACCACATAATGAAACATGCCGCATCTCTTGCACTTGCACACAATGAAATGAGCATTTACTATGTTTGCACTATGTAAAAACTAGGCATACCTTCGAACTGGATCTCCAGGTACTCTTGGAGAGCCTACTTTAGTGTACAGCCAGAACTTTATGTCACCTATGAGTTAGAAAAGGCCCCACTACAGCAGCCCTTAGTGTTAAATCGTTTACAAGCTCTGTTAGAGTGTTAGGTCATGAACAACAAGTAATCAAAGCAAACAGTCCTAGTAAGGCTGGCTAATGCAAACAAGCAATTGAACATATGTGTGAGCAAATCGTACATATCAAGAAAAGAAGCAAAGAAGGAGGCTTAAAGACCATCACTTGACTGACCAGATTTAAGGGGCATTTAAACATCATGTGCAACATATGAACTAACATAAACATTGCATATTCCAGATTCTACAATGGAATGCACATGTATTAGGTTATGCCATGTATGATGATGCCTAAATGTACACAATAGCAGGCAGGAGTGATTCATCATTGCACGCACAATTGAATTGCAGGTTAAGGGCTAGTTCTATTCCGCCTTTTCAGGGCTTATTGTCAAAATAAGCCATAAAAGATGTAAAGAAGTCATTTTTGAGTTATGGGCTTGGGCTTAACTAATTTCGCTTTGGAGGGGGTGTTTCGGGTAGAACCTCACTAAAAATTGAAGGGAAGGGGAATAGTGAAATGACTCTATTGTCTGCCTATATTACACTCAAAATGCAACTTCTGACGCCCGCGTCACACCTCACCCTTAAGTAAAAACAAACACGCAAACGGTCATTGCCATGCCCGCTTGCATCTCCTCTCCCCTTTCCCTCTACCTCGATCCCCTGCCTGCAGCACTAGGGTTCCTCCAGCGAGCCGTTGCCACTGGGCCCTTCTGGCCTGGTCCTCGACGATGCTCTGTCCAGCTAGGCTACATGGCCAGCGGGTAGGGGCAAATCTCCCTGGCTGCTCCTCCCTCTGGCGCCGCCCCTCATTCTCATGGTCTCCAGCAGCTGCTCCACTATGGTTCGTCCAACGCACTACTCCGGCAGGCGCTGCACAACTACGGCTGATGCCACACTGCGGCAGAAGGCACCTTATTCCCCCTCCCCACCTCTCAGGCCGTGGCCTTGAGGTGCTGTTGAAGGATGAGCTCATCCAACAAGGTGCGGATCTCCTCTGATTTTTTGCCAAATTTTCATTCTGATCCACTATACGATGAATTGCTATGAGCTGCATCTGCTGCTGCTATATGATGCATTGCTATGAGCTGCTCCTGCTGCTGCTATATGATGAATTACTATGAGCTGCTGCTGCTATATGATGAATTGCTATGAGCTGTTGCTGCTGCTATATGATGAATTGCTATGAGCTGCTGCTGCTGCTG
The DNA here is from genome assembly GCF_002575655.3 of Aegilops tauschii subsp. strangulata. NCBI lineage: Eukaryota > Viridiplantae > Streptophyta > Magnoliopsida > Poales > Poaceae > Aegilops > Aegilops tauschii. Next base: position 398,589,210 of record NC_053037.3, read on the forward strand.
CTATATGATGAGTTGCTATAAGCTGCTCCTGCTGCTGCTGTATGATGAATTGCTATGAGCTGCTCCTGCTACTGCTATATGATGAATTGCTATGAGCTGCTGCTGCTGCTATATGATGAATTGCTATGAGCTGCTCCTGCTGCTGCTATATGATGAATTGCTATGAGCTGCTGCTGGTATATGATGAATTGAACACTGCTGCTGCTGCTGTATGATGAGTTGCTATGAGCTGTTGCTACTTCTATATGATGCTTTCAGGTGGTGCTGCTATATGATAATAACCAGCAACTTGGACCATCGAATTTCAATAAATAATTGTTCTTCATTTAAATGTGGGTCATGCGTTCTTCGTTTAAATTAGGCAATGTGATCTCTATGGAAAACATTGACCAAAGTAGATTGTGCCAAGTAGATGGTATCTTTGTATTTGCATTTTGAGCAAATAGTGATGGTCTGTTTTCCTATCATATTAATTACTGCACTGGGTTCAATTTGTGATGTTTGCAAGTCAAATTAATTTTCATATGGGCAGCAAAATGAAAAAATATAATGCAATCTAGACTTTTCAATGATCATACCAAAGATAAGCTGAAAACGCAATGAAAAGAATTGGTTGGCTTATTACATGGAGCTTATATTCACAGGTGCTTATTTTCTTAGTAACACGTAATAACTGTCTCTAAGAAACTTGGCCAATATAACTAACATACAAATAACATGTCACGATGATTGCAATGGAGGAGTGACGTACCATAGCACACTGTATAGGCTCACCGCTGCCTCTCCTTTTTTTGCGATGTTCCATGAAATTGCCACATACATCTTGTACTTTCTCATTGTGTAACCCTATCTGCAAGTTGACACGACTAATTTCAAACATCTCTACATGATAATACATTGCATATCCCTTGCGCATATTTAAACCACCAATTAATGATTGTGTGCATAGCATAAACTAGCCATGACTCTGTGTGCTGGACTAGCAGGCACTCTAAGGGAGCCTAATGTAGTGCACTAGAATTCCTACATGCCACCTACGATTTTGTGTAATGTACTGCCCTGTTCCTAAATATATGTCTTTGTAGAGATTCCAGTATGGACCACATACAGATGTATATAGATGCATTTTCGAGTGTAGATTCACTCATTTTGCTCCTTATGTAGCCTATAGTGGAATCTCTAGAAAGACTTATATTTAGGAACGGAGGTACGAGGTAGTATCATGTATGACATCTACATATCTAATTTAGAAGCTACTAGTAGAAATCATTGTCCGCACAAAGGGATTACTGGTCGAAAATCCTAGCAAAGCACGCTGGCAGGCACAGAACAATACAAGAGAGAGAGACACACTTACAAGATCATAGCAATGCCTCGGTCCAGGATCTTGGTTGGCCAAGCTGTTAGATCCAGAAGAAACATCGTCCTTGTAGTTTTTGCCAGCTGCATAACAGGTAACAGCGACCTGTTAGTATATTTGAAGTACATCGGGGAGGTGATGTTGGACGGGTTTAAAGGTAACAAGTACCTAGGCCGTGGCGGGTGCTTGGCATCTTGCCAGACGGTGGGAATCAGGTTAGAAACGTCAAGGGTGATGACGCTGCGCCGGCTGTCGGGGTCCGGTAAGGAGATCTACAACCATCGAGTAGGTTGTTTGTGGAGCGGCTCCGGTAGGGTGGACTACGGTGTGGGCGAAGAGGATCTGTGGCCGTGGATGAGGGCGTAGATGAAGCTGCTCCGGTGGTTGGGTTAAGGATGGTGTCGACGATGCGGATCTGCGGCCGTGGACGGGGCGTCAGAAGCTGCTCCGGTAGGTTGGATGAGGGTGCGAGGAAGCGGATCTGAGGCCGTGGACTTGTGAGTTGGCAAAGCGGCCCCGGTAGGGTTGAGAATTGTGTAGGCGAAGCTACTCCGGTGGGGTTGACGATGGTGTCGGCGAAGCAGCTCCGGTAGGGTTGAGGAAGGTGTCGGCGAAGAGGATCAGAGGCCGTCCACGGTGGCGTCGGTGGGGCGGCTCCAGGGGGTGTGGACGAAGCGTCTCCAGTGGGGAGTATGAATGAGCTGCTGCAGATGCGCTGCGGTTGATGAGAGTACTGGCGAAGAAGATCTGGCGCCATGGACAAGGCCGGCACTGAATGGGCTGTGGTACAGTGGTGGATGAGCAGTCTACTTTTTTCTAGGGGAGGTGGGAGGGGTAGATGCGGCCGCAGAAGCAGATCCGATGAGGTGGACGCCGCTGGCAGTGAATGGGCTCTAGTACGCCGGTGGATGAGCAGTCTAGGGTTTCGAGAGGGGAGGGGAGAAAGGCCGATGAAGTACGGACGACGTGATGTAAGATGCTCTGGTGCTGTGGAGTTAGTCGTTTTTGCGGGAGGGGAGAGGAAATGGGGGTGCCGTGTAGTGGGGGGAACCGGAAGTTACCAAAGCAGCCCTGACCTATTATATAGATGAGGGCGGTATTGTAACTGTTGGTCTCCGTGCACCAAGGACAAAAGGGGAATTTCGCATCCTAAAGACTAAGGTGGCGGAAATTTTAGAAGGAGGCGGGAGATTTTGCCGCCCGCGGGATCGTTCATATCCAGTTTCAACTAATTTTGGACCGTGCTAGCGGGAAGGTCATGCGAGACTGTGTACACGAGGCACGCGTCAGTAGTTAATAACTGGTGTGATGTCCACCCCAGAAAAAAGACAATAACTCGGGATGATGCGCCGATAACTTGGACGTTCACACGGGCGCGGCCAATCGTACAGGTGTAGTGGCGCGTTCACAAAAAAAGGGATCAAACGCTCAGCCTATGTATTCTCATGTAAATAGATAATTTAGTGCAATTGGTTACTTACTTTAAACATAATGCATTGACGTGTTAGTGTAGAGGCGCACAAAAATAAATGGATATTGTAGTCCACTACTTAAAAGTGTTACCTCCTATGATTACATAGCCTCCATTTCATAAATTGCGTACCCGTTGAATTCATATATTAATATTACATATATTACTTCATAATAGAACCTTAAATCATCCAAGACTAATGATTTTGAATGCAAGAGTAACAATGGTGCATGTACATGATAGCTACATTGGTTGTTTGAAGAAACATCACTGTAACTTTGGCATGCACAACTGAAAAGGTTTATTTAAATAGAAAAAAATGTGATACGTGAGTGTCCAATCTTTATAGCGTTGAATCGATATTGTACCTTTGGCCACGATATGAAGTAGATATTGATTTATGTTCAAGCGATGCACGTCCACGATCGCTAGATAGTGATACGTGAATGAATTGTGCAATCTCTCTCACACGCATACATATCTCATTTCCCTGTGGGCATCAGAATCACACACGCGCACTTCGTGTATCTCTCTCCCTCCGTCAAGGTTAGAATTCGTCTTTCTACTCCGTCCTACAAGTCTCTCACATAGAAACACACACGCTCTCTCTGTCGAATACGCCCACCCCTTTAATTCCGCCCACCCACAACCACTAATGTCTCAAAGTATAATAATGTCTCTCACACATATGCCTAAGGTTAACTCGAGTTCCGGAACCATATGAATACATACAACGAGATTCCAGCAGAGCACCTTTTGTTTTGAGATTTCTCTCTCTCTCACACACACACACATGCGCGCGCACACACACAATGGTTCTCGCTTCATTTTTTCTGGCACTTGCATGCAGACTGTTTTGTTTATCTTCGTGATGCTTTAAGTATGCCTTGCACAAATGCTATCTACCTATCCCTTAATATAGCTAGATATGTGTCACACAAACTCCTTCTCCCTACTAGCAAGATGCCCATGCGTTGCACGGAACATCAAGATGCATTTGTATGACTAGTTTATCTTGTGGGAGAAAAGGATGAATGAGGGAATGCCTTATTTGCAAATGCGGAGAGGGGTGTGGGTATCTTTTTGCAAAATTGCCACAGTTTCCTTCCTATCCGTCGGATATAAATCGGATGGCCTATATTGCAGGATGGCAGGAACACCATCATCACCAACTCTGTTTGTTATAAGAGTAGAGATATGTAAGTGTCACTGCCCCCCCCCGACACACACACCCACACCCACACAACCACACACACACACTTCCCAACACCGAAGGAGTAGGGTGACACCTCGATCTTGATACTAATCTATCGACTGGCTTCTCTCTCAAACACACACACACACACACACACACTACCCGACACCGAAGGAGTAGGGTGGCACCTCGATCTTGATAGTAATCTATCTACTCCTCTTTCAAACACACACACACATACACACACACTCGCTAGTTGTGCCTCTGTGCCTACCGCGCACACTCTCGATACGTCTTTCTCTCCCTCCCCCTCCCCCACCCCAACAATGACAGCAGAAGGGTGACAACTCGATCTGAACGTAATCTGTCAATTGGTTTCTCTCTCGAACATTGTCTCTGTGCCTCGCTCAGTAGCCCCCTCAATATGTAGACTTCTCGCGCGCGCACAGCTGTAGTGACGATGACGCTGAACCCAGTGTGCCTCGTTTTTACCGGCCTCATGTGATAGTTTTCACCCTGTTTTCTGTTAATTAACAAGGCAACCTTTTCTTTGTTACTACTAGTGAATCTGAAATCATTCAGGGCAGACATAAAATATATCACTTCAACCCAATTATCGCAGTAACTATTTTAAAAGAAACTAGCTAGATGCCCGTGCGTTGCACGGAACATCAAGATGCATTTGTATGAGTAGTTTATCTTGTGAGAGAGAAAATTGAACGAGGGAAGGCCGTATTTGAGAACGTGGAGAGGGGTGTGGGTATATTTTTTGCAAAATTGCCATAGTTTCCTTCCTATCCGTTAGATATAAATCCGATGGCCTATATTGCAGGATGGCACACACACCATCATCACCAACTCTGTTTTCTACTCCCTCCATTCCTAAATATTTGTCTTTTTAGAGATTTCAACAATTGACTACATATGGAGCAAAACGAGTGAATCTACACTCTAAAATATGTCTACATAGACATCCGTATGTGGTAGTCCATTTGGAATCTGAAAAAGACAAATATTTAGGAACCGATGGAGTATAAGAGCAGACATGGAGATATATCTCCAGCACGGTCTACAACAAAAATGTGCTGGACTGGTTAGTGCCGGATGCTCGCAACGCGATGACATGAGTTTGAATTCTGTCTTTAACTTTAGATTTTTATATTATATATTACTTATTTAGTATATACTTCTTTAGCTACTGTACTGACAGTGGAACCCACAGAGTACTTAGAATACAAGATTAAGTATGGACTTGTTTCTTTTTAACTTTCTTTACGAAGTTGTAGCCACCCTGCAAGTCATGTGTACACTGTACATGCAATTAACTTTTTATAGAGGGACAATCATACACGCAATTAACTCAAATGGATTGGATGTCACTCTATTATTTCCAGCATAAGAGCATCTCCAAGGACAGCCGGCAAATTCCTCCCGCTTCCTTCCGCAGAGGACGACATCAAACGCCAGCGGCATACATTTTCACAACTCTAACCAACCAGATGAAATTCGTGCAAACACGGACTGATTTCATATAAGCATGAAGGATTTCATATAAAAAAGCCGGATCTTCATATAAACATGATGGATTTCATTACATTTACATGAACTAAGCGGTGCCAATCCGTCTCTCTTGGTATAATTAATACTCCCTCCGTCCGGAAATACTTGTCCTAGAAATGGATGTATCTAGACTTATTTTAGTTATAGATACATACAATTTATCCATTCTTAGAACAAATATTTCCCACCAGCGGGAGAGGGAGTACATATCTAAATGGCCGCCAGTGGATCCCTTTGTCTACCTCATGTCCGGCAGACACTTGCGGGGTCGACGAAGGTCCTCGGAAGAGACGGAGCAGCAAAGAAACCACCTGAATGCGCATTCATCGCCTCGGCGGTGGCCTTCATGGGACCTAAGTGGCGGCGGCCTCCCGTGTTCTACTTCTCCTCGATGATGGCGGTGGACACGGAGAAGCTGGCCACCGACTCGTCGCTCTCCACGCACCCGGCTTTTGTATCTGCCTGCATGGCGCTGCCGCAGGCACGGGAGGCGCGCCCAAAGACATGGGAGGCGCGGCACCACAGACACTGGTGGCGCGGTACGACGCGGCAGCGATGATGCCCGTACCAGTGTGCTCGCCGTCGTGCCGGCGTGGAGCAACTCGCCACTCCTCATCGAGCTGAACTGGAGCGGCGAGTTGCTGAACAACGCGCCTGCTTGGGGCGGCAACTGGCTCCGTCGGGCCAAGCAAGGTTGGTGAAGCACCGAGCGGCCTCGCCCGTATCCGGAGGGCTCAGCGGGCCACCCAGGGAGGTAATATGCCAGAGAACGGCTCCTCGGAAGCCATCGGAAGAGTGGAGAAAATCGTGAAGGAGGAGATGGGGGAGCGGCGGAGGGGTGCGATTCTTGCCCGCTGTTTGTCTGGCCTCGTGTAAATAGAGGGCGGACGGTAGGAGCTTGGCCGTCGTCTGGCCTCGTTTAAACTGAGGGCGGACGGGAGGAGCTCGGCAGGTGTTGTGTTTAATTCCAGCCCGCTCATGAACGGACGTGTGGCCGGAGTAGGTTTCTCGGTTTGATGCGGGTTTAATGGAGGCGAGGAGGCGTGTTCAGCCAGGCGTGTAGCGGGCGGCGTAGTACTATTTGATTTGACAGCGGGCGGCGCAGTTCCCGATATGGCTTTAATGCAGACGAGGGAGGGAGTAGCGGTTCCCGAAATGTTGAACGGACAATGCATCCTCCTTCAATTAAGGCATGAGGGAAATAATGGGAGGAGGACCGGGAAAAGAGGTTGCACGATGTGAATGCAACGCAGTTTGCCCTCATATAAAGGCGCCCCTCCATTCCAATGCATCTACCACATCGTACGCACCTAAGCATTTGCCTAAGCACCTACACTAAGCGCAAAAGAGCTCACTCCATACCCATGGCGGCGATGCGCGCAAGCGGCCAGCAGCTGTGCCAGATGGTCCACGACATCAGCCTGCGGCATGGCGCCGAGGATCGTCTCCAGACAGTGTTGGAGACCGGCTGGTGGATGGCCGCTGTTGACGCCAACTACGACTCTCAATTGGACCAGATGATTGTTGCCACCACCAACAAGTTCACCGTCCTCAAGAAGCTCGCGGACGACATCGCCGTACTCCTCCAGCCCGCGTGCCCGGGCTCCTCATTGCCTGCCACCCTAATCGGCCTCCATGGACGGAACCTCTTTCAAGCACTGGTGGCCCTGCGATTGCCCGCCGATGCCATGAAGAATGTCCACCTGGAGGTCGCGCTCGCCGCGAGGCGCCTCGCCCTGCAAGAATTCGTCGACCTACACATCCACGTGTACGAGCAAATCGTGCACATAGGTATCTACAAGGCCAGTGAGGACGCTATGACGTTAGCCTTCCTCAACCGGCTGGAAGCCTTGGATGACTTTGCTGAGAAGCACCTCGACCTCGTCACAAAAGCCGCCGCTCCTTAGCCGCCGGTCGGTGGCCCGGCGCACTAAGTTGAGGAGGAGGAGGTTGTACGTTGATGGATGCATCTTTCTTCTTGCCTTCTGTAACCACCACTGCGATCGCATCATCATTGTGGCCTTAATTCTTATTGTGCTGTTGCATTCTCGTTCCAGTCAATACCGACATGTGCGATCCCTTTGCTTAATTATATGCATCACTGTAACTAGTACTCCATCCGTCAATTTATAAGTTGTGCTTACCTTTTCCATCAACTTCGTGCAACGCGCGGGCATCTTGCTAGAAACACTAGAACATGTCGGACCGCGTGTGACCAAAACGATGATGCGCCAACCTAGCTACTATGTACCCTTCTTATCTGGCGGAAATAGCCCCGCCCTAGCGTTTCCAATCGTTATTTCTATCTATCGATCGTGCCAAGGAGCAGAACCAAAATGTTACAATTTATACATGTTTTTCTACTCCTACTCCTTTAAAAGACTTAGTTGGTGATGGTGGTGTGTCTGCCATCTGTCGTTTCTGACCATTAGATCTGTATCTAACGGCTGTGAGGTAAGTAGTGGCATTTTTGCAATAATAGCCCACTTCTCTGCTCCAATTTGCAGAAAACCCCTTATTATCTTGAAAGCAACCAGATCCCTCCCTCACCTCATCAAAACAGCATGAGAAATATATTTTGAGTGTAAAGTACTCCATCCGTTCCTAAATATTTGTCTTTCTAGAGATTTCAATAAGTGACTACATACGGAGCAAAATGAGTGAATCTACACTTCAAAATATGTCTATATAATCCGTATGTGATAGTCCATTTGAAATCTCTAAAAAGACAAATATTTAGGAATGGAGGGAGTAATATATTAGGAGTATATCAAAACAAGAGTGATTTCTTTCAAGTTTGTGAACAAGTACTACTACTCTACTACTTTGGATCCGTCGCAACGCACGGGCACATTGCTAGTAAAAGGAAAAGGCCTGCCGCATTCGCGCCGCACTCCCCCCACACACGCCCGGGAATCGGGAGTACTCCACAGCACGTCCGGCACGACACATAGCTTAGGGAAGGCGTGTTGCCTAGCATTTTCACTTTCATGTGGGACCGCCGTTGAGCAAACCGACTATTGGCAAACCACACCCCGCCCGCCGCCAGGTTGGAAAACAGAAACGAGGGGAAGATCTAGCTGTAGCACGGAAGCCAAGAAATTTGGTGTCAGATGGGGCTCGTTGATAGAGTAGGAGCATTCCGTACTACTCTACTCCTACTAGTACCAAGTTTGTACTATACAACTAGTACTACCACTATACAATTAGTAGGTACGTGCACGACACAACATCGTAGGAACAAAAAAGGGAAGATCTTGTTTTGGGTGATTTATCTTTTTTTCAGTCAATGTAGTATGAATAATATGATGTGGGGGGCACCCATGAAGCTTATGTGGCTTGGTTGCATTGCTACGAAAGGTTAGAGAAAAATAAATAGATAATGTGTTTAGAGTGCACTCCACTAAATAGATATACTTTGGATCCATTGCAACGGGCCGGCACATCTATATCTATACCCCCTATATAGTGTGTGAATAACTTTGAAAGTTGGTCGTTGGATGAAGCCAATCCGACGGTACAAAGATGGCAAATCCGAGCACTACTGGCCGTTGGATATCATCTACATTCCACCAGATTCTGCCACATGTAGAATCTAGAAGACTCCATGGTTGAACTTCATTCATGACTAACTTTGCCACAACTAAGCTTAGTCAAAGTGTGTCTGCCACAAAAAATGTGGCTAACAAAATGGCAACCACAACTGTGGCAAGATTTGGCAAGAAGTTGAGTGTATGACATGTGGACCATATAGCTAGAAAAGTGTGGGAAGCCACAAGTGTAGCAATGAACCAAACACATGTCTGGTGTGTTTGGTAGGGCGTATGAAGGGTGCATGATCCCAAGAGTTCCCTTCTCAACCCACTTTTGGGTGTTTGGTAGAGTGTATGGAGGGTGCATGAGTCCACACTAGCTTAGCAAAAATACACTAGAAGCATGCATGAAGAGAGCATACATGAAGAGGGGTGTTGAGTTGAGCATGCATGAAGAGGGAACAACTATGCTGAGACGAGGACGCAACCAAACACACTTGTGGCACGCCTAAGCTTAGGCGTGGCAACCTTAGGCTGCAAACCAAACATCTATACCCCTATATAGTGTGAGTAACTTTGAAAGTCGGTCATTGGATGAAGCCAATCCGACAGTACAAAGATGGCAAATCCGAGCACTACTGGCCGTTGGATATCATCTACATTCCACCAGATTTTGCCACATGTAGAATCTAGAAGACTCCACATGTAGAAGCATAATGCACAAACCACCAGAATCTCATGCGTGCAATGCACGTGTACCTTACTATTAGTTGGTAGTAGTAAGAAACAAATTCCGGGTTTGGCACAAGCTCGTACTGCGGGAGCACCACAAGGCCTGCCGCAGGAGTTACATTTCCCTCTCGGGGCCCACGGGACCGAACTTCAGTGGCTTAGTGCCCGGCCTATGAGTCAATGACATGCAGACCTTAAATGCGGCTGGCCCACATGTCATTCTCATGGTGGTGGTGTGGTTCGTGACTCACTCGTTCGAGATGAACCGGCCGGTGGTGGCGTGGCCGTGGCGAGGGTGCCACAGCTGGGCGTCGGGGCATTACGAGGCGTAGATGGCCACACCGGCGGGTACTACCTGTAGTACAGAAGTACTCCAGCTGAGGATTGATGCCCGGGACGAAATGTGTCACAGCCGCTGGATGAAAATTCGATGGTGCGGGAGTACGGATCGGAGCACAACAGCGGAGCAGGCAAACCGCGTCCAATCGGGTGTGGCTGTGGTAGAAAGTTGATGTTCGCCGCAGTTCAGCTGGCCCGCATGTCATGCACACAAAGGCAGAGGAGCGGTGGGGCCGAGAGGGATGAGGATCCCCTAACGTGAACAATCTTACCATTCTGTCACTGACATGTGGGACCCCCAAGTGTGGGTCCCACCTGTCAGGGAAGGAAAGGCAGGGTAAGGCATTGATAGCCACGTCAGAGGATCCATGTCCACGTCGGGGGACGTCGTGCTTATAGGTAGGGTTGGAGCGGCGTCGTGGGAATTGCGTGTGGGTGTGGCAGTGGTAGAAACAAGAAACGGGATGGTCGCCGTGGTTCAACTTCCATGGACAAGCTGTCATGTCTGCTGACACATGTATATCAAAACTAGAGTGTTTATAATTCAAGCACGTGAACAAGTATTATTCTACTACTTTGGATCCATTGCAACGCACGGGCCAGCACATTGGTAGTAGTAGTGTCTATCTCTATCTCTAGAGGCCTTCCCTCGTTCATCCTTTTCTCTCACAAGATAAACTACTCATACAAATGCATCTTGATGTTCCGTGGAACGCACGAGGATGTTTCCTTGGAGGTCTCTCCAGCGCGGCGTGGCCATAGTTGCAAGTTGACGCCCCTTGAGATGTCGACGTTGAGGGGCACTCGGATTTCCTCCAATGAGCAGGTAAGATGAGTTTGATCACGTAGTAAATGCATTCTAAAGACTACTTCCGTTTCCATTTCCTAATTCTCCCCCTGCCCACTGTTTCACAGGTTAGGCTCGGGGCGAGTGGAGATTGGCTTGCATATGTACGGGAGGGTACCAACATCAATTTGCACAACATTTACAACGGTGACACCGTTCCCGTAGAACCTTTGTCCAACATTGTTATCAGCCATGCAACGGGCCACCACATGAATTGGTACGATGGAACCACGGTGAGATTGAATAAGATAGCACGAAACTTGCACATGGCGATCAAAGGTGGACCATGCTATCTGCGGACGATTTGTTGTCATACGAGTACGAAGACGCTGTGCTCCTTTCTAACCGCATCTTTGGGTGACAAACTAGGGGACTTGTTTCGTATGGGACACATCCTACGATATACTCCCTCTCTCCCAGTTTATTTGTTTTGAATATTTTCGTTTTATAAGTTTCAAATTCAACTTTAGAGTTCCCCATCACATGTTGAGATTACAATGTCCATTAAATCGTTGCGTGCATGTATAGTAAAGAAACAAATCTCGAGTTTGGCATGAGTTCGTGCAGCGGTAGCACCAGCCTGGCGCAGGAGTTACATTTCCCTCTCAGGGCCTTCGGGACTGAGCTTCAACGCCTTACTACACCTGCCTTTGAGTCAATAACATGTGGACCCGATAGGTGGCTAGTCCACATGTAATGCTCCTGAAGGCAGAGGGGCAGTGGGGCCAAGAGGGGTGAGCCGCATGTCGGGGGACATGTGGTGTCATGGGTTCGTGCGGCGTCGTGGGAATCGCGTGTGGCTATGGTAGAAACTTGATGCTCGTCGCATTTAAGGTGGCCCACATGTCATGCACACAAAGGCAGAGGGGCGGTGCGGCCGAGAGGGGTGAGGCGCACGTCGGGGGACGTGGTGCCGTGGGTTGGAGCGGCGTCGTGGGAATCGCGAGTGGCAGTGGATGAAACGTGATGGTCGCCGTAGTTGAACTTCCATGGACAAGCTGTCATGTCTACAGACACATGCATTGCATACCGATCACTGGAAGGAGTAGTAGAGAAAGCTAGGCGGATAAATAGTTCCTTATAGTCAAGCGGACCCACGCTACTACTTGTTCCAAAGACATGCATACCATCGAAATAGTCCATCTATATCAATATACACTGAGAGGGAATAATTTGTTTACAAGAGAGGAAATAGTTCATCCATCCATAATGCCATGCTGCTGGTGCAGCCTTATCTTCTTCTTCTTCTTCTCATTTTCTGTGGGAGACGGCCTCGCAACAAGCTCTTTGGACCTTGCAGCTATCTCGAAACTCACACGGGCATCGAGGGCAGCATATTTTATCCGCTCGTACGTCAAGGGATAATTCTCCCATCCAGACGACCTTAATGCCACCGTCTCGTCACCCTTCTGAAGATTTGTACCGAGCACAAAATTTGCTACGTCGAATAGGGATGGTGTCTGTTTATCACAATCTTCTACAGGAATTTTGATTCTGGTTTGTAGGTCAGCGATGCTTTTCAAATCAAGGTTGTACGGCTCCAGCTTCTGTTTGTCCTCTTTGATGGCTGACCCACAGAAGTATATGTCCTCCCAAGACAAAAAATCGTGAAGCTCACCTGGTATGGAGGGCACGTGTATGATGTGGTACACCAAAACATCATCTTCGAGGCATAGCTGAAGGACGGCGACGCGTTGGATCTTCCCAGTGGCACGCTCCGTGTACTCCGCATCGAGACCGATGACCCTCGTCTCTACCTTTTTGAGGGAGTTGGATACATTGTTGATCCACTTCCGAACAACCCTTGGGTGGACGGTGACGGTGGCAACTATGCTGAACGAGCCTTCGACGAGGACATGTTGGACGCTAAAAACCTGCATCTCGATCTCTTTCGCCATTTGGAACCGCTGGAACGGAGGGCTATGGTTTGGAGAATTAGGATTAGATGGCTAGTCTAACTGAAGTAGTAGATGATTATTTAAAGAGGTTAAAACAATGTGAACGCAGTGGGGTTTGGATGCAAATGAAGACGAAGGGGAGGTGAAGAAGCCGAGGAAAATCGGTTCCCGATGGAGAAGTAAATTAGAGAAGTGGCGTGCAGGCAGTTGATTAGACGGCTAGGTAGACTAAACGAAAAGGCTATGCGGGTAGACTGAGGAGTCGTACCTGTTCGTGTACGTGCCCATCCTTCCTGATAGGTGGGACCTATGCAAACAGATAAAAAAGTGTCATAGCTGCTTCAGATGGATATTGGCGCGTGCGTGGGACACACAACATTCTCTGGTTAAGGAATACACGGTTATCCTCATCAAAAAGAAAAGGCCCATCTTCGCACTTCCGCATGCACGAGAATTTGGTTCTGCTCGCAATATGGATGATACCTGGAGGATGAAGTGAACAGGCATGCTAGCACGGGAGACCTATTTCCGGTATACAGTACTGGAGTACTCATGTTCCTAGTAGTAGTAGGAGTACAACTGTGGTACACTTGATGGTCAAAATACTATTCATCCGGTCCTCACAGTGAAGTGACAACACCCTGCTCCTGACACTAGTCCAGGTGGCGTGTTCGGGTTATCAAAGTCAGCCTCACCCTGTGCACTGTGCAGTATGTCACCGCCGCTGTACAGCACATTAGCATGCCTCGCCTCGTCTCCCTCTCCCCTCTCATAGCACCACATCTCCATCTCCATCTCCTCCATCTCACTGTGCCCCTGTGTACCGTCGCCTCGCTCGCCTCCCCCAGTACCACTATTCCCTCGCTAGCCGCTCCAGCACCGACAACCTTCTCCCCCGTAAATCAAGCCCCCCAAAACCCCCACCTTCCAAACTCCACCATGGCCGAACGCGAACCGCGCAGCATCCATATGAGTCGCGATTGGAGCAATCTCCCCAGTGACATCCTCGACCTCTGTTTTTCGTGTATGGATATGTTGAGCGCCCTGCGGCTGGCTGCATGCTCGAGGGACATGCACACGACCATTGTCGAAGCGAGGCCTAAGCTTTTCAAGACACCCTGCTTGCTGCTATCTGGTCTTCCGAGATTGGCTCACCATGATACGGAGGCGTACATGATGCCCCTCGACTTCAATCTGATCTCCATTAGCCGAAACTTCTTTGCAGGTATGTAGTGGGTCGTCGTACATCATTTCCCTCGACTTTGATCCGATCACCATCGCCCGAAACTTCTTGGCAGGTATGTACTGGGTCGGCATGAACTCCCACTAGATGGCTGCCTTCAGAGAAGACGGTAAAAAGTTGGTGCTCGTGAACTTCCAGACCTCCCATGATATTATCCTTCCTCCGTTGGATTATATAGAGTTTTACCATCGCGGTCCAAGTCATCTAGATTACCATGTCAGTTGGACGGACCTTGTTTTGCAGAAGATTGTAATCTGCCAAGCGCCCACACGACATGCGAATTACGCAGACTTCAAGCTAATTGCCTTGTTCTACCGCGGACTCGCCTATCTTTACGCCGGTGCCTTCTATAGCTGGAGACAACTCAACTCACAGTGGATCATCGTCAGAGCTGATAGACACTTCTATGATGCTATTGAACACAATGTCATCATCTACGCGATCGACAAAGCAGATGGCACCACGTATTGCTAGGACGGCGCGTGTACGTTGTTTCCATCTCATGTTAATGATGACGTCATGACACTGTTTGAACTTTTTGTGATGATTGGCATATCCCTGTATGAGCAGAATATGAGTAGAACTATGGCAATGTATTAGAGACCCGTAAATCAGCTATATTTGGAATGAGTTAATTCATGCGATTGTGACCATGTCATTACAGCCAATTTGTACCCCTGAATAATCAAACGGTTAGGAATATATGGATATTCTCCTTATTTTACAGTAATCTATATACTACTACTAAATATGAGTGTGTATCAATGGCCATGTTAGTTTCCTCATTTTCATGATGTAGAAAACATGCACCACACTGTTGGTTTCATCTAACCATACATAAGGGAAGTAAATGTGCATATGGAGAACTCTATATTTGGAAGTAGTGAAATCCTGTAATGCTTACCATGTGTACATACCTATATTCACCCTTCAGCAATCAATGGCTAGAATAATATCCTCACAAAAATTTTGCCCACATAACATGAGTATATAACAATGCATGGTCTGTTAGTTACCTTGAAGAATTTGTTTGTGAGGACAGAACATGATTACATAACATGCATGACATGGTAGTTTCCTGTGAAGAATCGATTGCGAGATAACATGAGTATAATCATGCATGGCACTTCTATATTTTCGAACCCAGTATACATTTCCCTGTATTTCCTCCCAGTTCCAACAAGGACATATCAATGTTGTTTCTTGCATTATCCTACTCATACTCTGAACAATGTTGATCTTACATTAGCAATGCCTGTCCTTTTTGATATGATGTAGTGTCCCTACAGTTACTGCCCTTTGTAATCACACCACCTTTGCCAAAAACAGGGAAGCACAACTGGTTCCTCGCTCGATCAGACGACGGCAAAAGACTGATGATCATTCGGACATATGAGCCAAAAAATTTATATTGCAAGAACCCCACTCTATACAAGCACTGTGAAATACATGAGTATCCGGACAGTGGCTGTTATGTCTATGAGCAGGATACCAGCTTGTTGGGGCCTTCAGGATTTTTTAGTTGGAGGCGGGTAAATAGCCTTGGTTCACACTCTCTGTTTCTCAGACTCAATTATCCGATTAACCAGGAGATCACTGTTGGCAAGGACCTTGATGGCAGAGAGGCTCTGTTTGCTATGGAAAACTGTGTCTACACGGGAGCCCTAGGAGTTCGGGAGCAAACTCCCCTGATTGTCAACGATACAGCCTACAGCCAAAAGAGGGTGAGAATGACAAAGGCATCCGGATTAACTTTGATCCTTGGATGTCTCAATTACGACAGGTAGTGATGTGGTTCAAGCCTTCCGGTTGATAGGTAATTAGGCTGTTGCTTCGAAAGGGTGGAGTACTGGTGTCTCCGGATCATTGGTCGCTGAAGCGGGGCTGCAAATTATGATGGTGTTGGATCATCTCTTCGAATGACTTTGTTGTCTTTGCTGCTTGTTCTGGATGGGTAGTTCTTTCTTTTCTTATGCATATTGCTTGTCATTTGGTCATCCTCGTCTATTTCACTCTTACTATGTAATAGTTGCCTCTGTTTAGAATGTCATTCTCGTCTGGATCACGAGAGTCTGAGCGCTGCAGATGGGTGCGTTTTGGTGGTGTAGCAAGACTTCTTATGAACTATCATGTCTTGCTGTTTATGTCAGTAGTAGTCACTAGTCAGTGTTTGAATGTTGTATATATCGTTGTTTCGAACTGTTTATTGTCTCGAACTACTGGTGGGCTAAATGAGGGCATCATCATTCTCCAGTGTTCAGAGTGTATCTCCTTTTTTCAAGTTATATAATTTGAGCTTAGTGTCTTTTCGATGATGTACACTTGTTTGGGCCAGTGATGTGTCGTTGAATATGGTCCGAGTAGTAACGCAATGCCAAACAGGTCAATTATGACTCTCAGGCCGGGCTCTCAAAAGATCCTAAAAAAAGGCCGGGCTCTCCAAAAAAGAAAGAATAAGGACTCTTAGGCCGACAGGTGGGCGCCACCGGTGTTTTCGTGCGCTTGCGCACCGAGAGCATATTAGCGCGTGTTCGAAATTCATGCTACCTTTTCATCCCCAATCTCGCGCCCCTCCCCCACCTCTGGAATCTCAATTCCTACTCCAGTTCCCCCAAGTCCCCCCTCTGTACTCCCTGTACTCAAGCGCACTATTATGTCGTCGATCAACATGGATCTTCGAGCCGGAGATCCTGAGGTCCGTCCTGCCTTCGGTCGCTGCGTGCTGTCGCTCAACAGTGGCATGGCGGCGCTTGACGACCAGTTTGCCGGCAAAGTGCTGATGGTAACCATCAACGGCGACCGGCCTCCCGTCTCGCCGGACGACCTTGTCAAAGCTCTTGGCATTGGGCACGACATCCAAATAAGTGACTTGCTCGTCGAAGTCTGTCCGCCACCGGCTGATTTCTTCGTCAGGTTCCAGATAACTTTCGACTGCAGTCGTGTGTTCGAATCTTCCCGGCGTTTGTTCTGCGATGGCGCGCTGGTGAGCTTTGATCGGTGGCACCCAGGATGGGGCTCGGTGCCCTCTGAGCTTGAGTTTTTAACAAAGCTTACCTTCCACGGCATGCCTCGACGTGCTTGGAACAGCGAGTCCATGAATGAGCTTATCAACGACCTTGGAGGTGAGCTCGTAAGTATGTTTGTTCCTCCACACAGCTGGGCTCTGACGGTTATGGCATGGATGAAGAAGTCGTCGACCATACCGAAGGTGATTGGTGTTGAGATACCGGTGCAGGAACCGGGGTTGTACTATTCGTCGCCACCAAGGCCGCCGCGGACTACGTTAGGGATGTACCTGTTGAGGGAGTCCTGGACTAAGGGGTCCTCGGGCGTCCGGCCTGTTATTTACTAGGCCGGACTGATGGGCTGTGAAGACATGAAGGCCGAAGACTATACCCATGTCCGGATTGGACTCTACTTGGCGTGGAAGGCAAGCTGGGCGACCGATTATGAAGATTTCCTCCTATGTAACCGACCCCATGTAACCCTAGATCTCTCCGGTGCCTATATAAACCGGAGAGCATAGTCCGGATAGGGACATACTCATTACCATATACTCATAGGCTAGACTTCTAGGGTTTAGCCATTATAATCTCATGGTAGATCAACTCTTGTAACACTCATATTCATTAAGATCAATCAAGCAGGAAGTAGGGTATTACCTCCATAGAGAGGGCCCGAACCTGGGTAAACAGTACGTAAAATGAGCATTGACCCCTCACGAGTCAAGCCCACGAAGACCACCTTTAAAGGAGTCATACCAGGCGTAGAGGCCCATTGTACGGGCTCAATAACGCTGGAGGTAGTATTCGGTTCCCCGGATAACTTCCGAAGCGAAGAACTAACCTTCGATATCGTCCCATTTCGCAGCGGCTACCACGCGCTGCTCGGACGAACCACATTTGCTAGATTCAACACGGTGCCGCATTATTCTTATCTCAAGATCAAGATGCCTGGTCCACGTGGCGTCATTACAGTAAATGGAAACATGGAACGCTCCCTCCGTATAGAGGAGCGCACCGCCGCCCTAGCAGAAGAAGTACAGAGTGGCCTTCTCAAGCAACGCCATAATCCGGTTGCCGAGCCCCTGGACATCATTAAGAGGGTCTGGACTACACTGCAGCAGGACAGCTCGGCTCGTCACGAGCCAAACTAGCAAATTCGGCCTCCGTCCCAGCCCCGACGAGGCAATGGTATTAGTACCGCGCGCATATAAGCTACACACTCATGGGTACTGAGGGAGGCACAACTCGCTCGCAATCAACAGTATGGCTTGATAGACCCTGGGATTCGCACGCTTCTGCTTTTTCTTTGTACAAGTCTTCTTCTCTTTTCAAGGGCTATACGGACGACCTGCTTGTAGAACAGACCAAGGAGGCAAGGAGCTCTGGCGTACAAGGGAACCCCCAGGTGGTTTCTAATAAACGATTACCATACTTGTTTTACATACCCGCATGTAGCTCGCCCTTGGTTACGGCATTTTCAATAGCCTTACTTGCTTATCGCATTACTTGTACGAAGTATGCCTTGACGTACTGATTACATCACAACGGTGAATAAATGGTGGCGTCAGCCCATTACTTCATTTTTTCCGTTTCCTCTCCTCAGTATCTATTACTCATTGCACACGTACACCATGGTACGTACTAATACGCCAGGGGCTTAATTACACCCCGCATCACGACAATAAAAGTCCGAACACTTTTACCGTATAGTTCGGCACCCCGAACTTATAGCATTATATGCATCGGCTCCGAATCATGTCTTTGGTCAATAGTTGGGTTGCCCGGCTCCTGTGCTTACTACCTTACGTTCCGCTATATCAGCTAGGGTAGTAAAGGGAGAACTACTACGATTGTGTCCCGGTTCTTCCGGACGAGCACCTTAGTAGAGAAAGCCGAAAACTGACTGTCATTGTGCGGCGAGAGCCGGTCAGCTATTCGAGAGGTTCGAAATCGTTAGAGATTTTTTCATCTTCTTGCGAAGAATCGGTTTCTCCGATTAGGCGTGTATAGCGCCCCTAATTCGGCCTTCCGAATACCAGGGGCTTCGCCAACTTTATCAATTGTCAAACTCCTATGGCTAAGTGGGGGCGGTAAAGGCCGAATAGTCTGATTGCCTTGTTCGTTGCGCTAAACACCTCCTTTAAGGACCAGAATGTGGAGTAAATAGTGTTTAGATTTATCCCGAACACCCCCGTACTATCTACGTGGGGGCAGAAGCCGACGACTTGTCATCCCTCAGATTTAACAGCCGCACAGGAGGTAAAATTTAAAATCATAAACATTATACTACATAAACATCTTTGTTCCATATTACTGGGCAAGATAATACACATGTTATTATGGGAATATAATATCCTTCGAACATTGCTCCGCCGCAAGGCGGGACCCCTCCAGGACACCATCAAAATAATGCTCGGGTCGATGATGCTCCTTGCCCTCTGGCGGTCCCTCGGTCATCAACTTCTTGGCATCCAGCTTCGCCCAATGCGTCTTGACGCGGGGAAAGGCCATACGCGCACCTTCAATACAGACCGACCGCTTCACGGCTTCAAGCCGCGGATAGGCACTCACAAGCCGCTGCACAAGTCCGAAGTGGCTGCTAGGTATAGGATCGGCAGGCCACAGCCGGACTATAAAATCCTTCATGGCTAACTCTGCCAACCTGTGTAGCTCGACCAACTGCTTTAGCTGATCGCTGAAGGGCACCGGATGTTCGAATCCCAGATATTGGGACCAGAACAGCTTCTCCGTAGACATCCCTTCCTCGGCTCTATAATGCTCGGCCGCATCCGACACACTTTGCGGCAGACCTGTAAATGCCCCTGGAAAACCAAAATTCAGGATAAGTACAAGGGACGTTGCTTCTACACGCTTGCTCTGCATGGTGAAGAACTTACCCGCCGCAATCTTCTTGGCCATCTCGATTTCCTGGAGGGTGCTCTGGGCTTCGGCTCGTGCATCCTGAGCGCTCTGGCGAGCCTTCACCAATTCGGACTCTTGCGCCTTACAATCGCGCTCTAGGGCCTCAAATCTTTCTATCGCGCCCTGGAGCTGTTGCTGCGCCTCGCCAACCCGGGCCTCGTGCTTCTCGCGCGAGACGCGCTCTTTGGCCGCTTTGTCCTCGACCTTGGCTAGCGCCTTCTTCAGGGTTGCCACCTCGGCCATGGCCCCTAATAAAGTTTATGACACTTTAGCCCAGTCGGACTATTCATTTCTTTTCGAAATGTACCCACAGGTTACTGCATACCTTGGCTATCCTCCAACTGCTTCTTCACGCGGCCGAGCTCCTCCTCGGCTCGCTCCAATTTATGCTTCAGTCCGGAGACCTCCGCAGCATGAGACGTGGCAGCCTGCAGCGATACCTGCTTATTCACATAGACAACTCATGTTAGACTCCTGTGATTTTTTGATCCTCTGTTCGGCTTTTCTTCCCAAACACCAAACCGAGTATCAGGGGCTACTGTCTATACTGTGATATTTTTCCTATAATCACATTACTTACCTCAAAGCCCGTTAAAAGGCTAGTGCAGGCTTCGATTAGTCCGCTTTTAACGGACTGAACCTTCTCTATTACCGTGTCCATAAGGACACGATGTTCATCCACGATAGAGGCGCCTCGTAGCGCCTCCAGCAGATTATCCGGTGCCTCTGGTTGGACAGAGGTCACCGGTGGAACAGACACACCCCCTCCTGGTAGGGAATGCCGTTTCCTGGACCCCGGAGCCATATAAATTTCCGGAATGGTATCCGGCTGAGGGCCGAAGGGAACTCGGGCCCCATCACCAGTCCCCATGGGGGCTTTTTCCCCCATGTGTTCGGCGTCCGAGGAGTCATCCTAGGGCGTCACCCTGATGATCTCCGGAACCTCCCCCCGGCCTGGGAAAGTATTTTTGGACACCGCCTCGTCATCACCCTTGGGTGAGATGGAATGAGCTGGTGGTGGAGACATGCTAGCCATCTCCTCCGTGTCCAGCGAATCCTCTGTCGAGGATCGCGGAGAGCCATCGCGCGCGGGACTGCAAGGACAAAGTTTACAATATGTCAATATTACAAACCGGAAAAGCCAGACGTTTGCGAATTCTAGTACTTACGAAGCAGCCCGAGGCTTGGTCCGGCGAGGTCGTTCCGGACTGCTGTCAACATCCCACGCGGAGTTATCCGCGAGGGAGCCTTTAACCCTCTTAGGCGCTTTTGCCACCGGGCTTGTGGGGGCCGCTCTCTTCTTCCTCCCCGCTTCAGGTGGGGAGTCGTTTTCTTCTTCCTCTTCATCGCCGTCGTCAGCGGACGAAGAGGAAGTCTCGCTTCCGGACGTCTCGTCCGGAGTGCTTCCCCGGCAAAGGCCCTTCTTGGCCCCTTGGGCCGCCTTCTTAGCCGTCTTCTCCGGCACCTCATAAGGTGCAGGGAACAACATCTTCTCCAATAATGGAAATTCTTGGTCCTCGGGCAGCGGAGCCGGACAGTTAATCTCCTCGGCCAACTTAATCCAGGCCTGAAAATAGGGGAAGGAAGCTTAAATTTCCTCTCAAAATATGCTAGTAGGGGATACTCCTTGAAAACATTAAAGGAACTGACCGGGTTGGGCTGGCGCTTTAAGCTAAGCCCGCGGTCTTCGGTCGTAGGCGGTGGCGTCTCACCG
Source organism: Aegilops tauschii subsp. strangulata (assembly GCF_002575655.3). Lineage (NCBI taxonomy): Eukaryota > Viridiplantae > Streptophyta > Magnoliopsida > Poales > Poaceae > Aegilops > Aegilops tauschii. The sequence goes on from NC_053037.3 coordinate 398,611,029, forward strand.
GCCTTGAAGACCTTCCAGATTTCTTCGTGCGTCATGCCGAAGAGCTCCAGTAGCGTCTGGTGCTTGGCCGGCTCGAACTCCCACAAATTACAAGTTCGGCGTTGGCACGGAAGGACCCGACGAACAAGCATGACCTGGACCACGTTGACGAGCTTGATTTTCCTTTCTATCATGTTCTGGATGCATGTCTGGAGCCGAGTCAGCTCGTCCGAGGGACCCCTGGTTAGGCCCCTCTCTTGCCAGGAGGTGAGCCGCATCGGGATTCCGGACCGAAATTCGGGGGCCGCCAACCAGTCAACGTCGCGCGGCTCGGTGATGTAGAACCACCCCGATTGCCACCCCTTCACCGTCTCCGCAAACGAACCTTCGGGCCAGGTGACGTTGGGCATCTTGCCCCATAGCGCCTCCGCACTCTGCTTGTTGACCGCGCACTACTTTCGGCCTCACATTGAAGGTCTTCAGCCACATGCCGAAGTGAGGCGGGATGCGAAGAAAAGCCTCACAAACGACGATAAACGCCGAAATGTTGAGGATGAAGTTGGGGGCTAGGTCATGAAAATCCAGCCCATAGTAAAACATCAACCCGCGGACGAATGGGTGAAGAGGGAACCCAAGCCCGCGGACGAAATGTGTAAGAAACACAACCCTCTCGTGGGGCTCGGGAGTGGGGACGATCTGTCCCATGGCCGGGAGTCGATGAGCAATCTCTTTGGCCAGATATCCGGCCTCCCGGAGCTCCTTGATATCCTTCTTCTTGACAGAAGAGGCCATCCACTTACTTCCAGCTCCGGATCCTGATATCTTCAAAGTACTGTCACGACCGGTTTTTCAATAAAATAATTATTGAGAAACCAATCCCTTTTACGGACCAGCGAGGAAGAAATCCTTCTCACTGATAGACAATATCTTGGTCACAGAAGAAAAATACCAGGAGTACTAAATATAATACAAGGTTGAGCAGAGACTGCCCAACAATTTATTACATGCACGCCGCTAAAACAAGATGGCAGATAGGGTGGCAAACTACTAACTCACGGTAATAACGGTGGTGGAAATATCACCGCGAAGTGAGTGATATGATTCCGGAAGACTACAACTCATCGAGCGTCGGAGTGAGGCTCGAGAAGACTTATTGCGGGTGGCGGAAGCGTAAACAATACAAGTGACCAATATCCGGGATCGCGCGGGACTGACTGGGACTCCTCTAGGCATCGGACGCGCTATCAAACTCTTCATCCAAGAGATCGCCTTCGTCAACATCTGGCCAAATCAACAAGCCAGGTGAGTACTATGAAAGTACTCGCAAGACAGTTCGGACATAAGATATAATAAATGTAAACATGAAGCATATGAACAAGTTAACCAGTGCGATCAGACATAGAGACAATAAATACTGGGTGCCAAGCGAGGGTCTGAATGACGCCTCGAGCGGAAACTGCAGAATAGTAATACTGGTGCCAAACGAGTGTCTGAAAGACTCCTCGAGCGGAAAATGCGGAATAGTAATACAGGTGCCAAACGAGTGTCTGAAAGACTCCTTGAGCGGAAAATGCGGAATAGTAATACAGGTGCCAAACGAGTGTCTGAAAGACTCCTCGAGCGGAAAATGCGAAATAGTAATACAGGTGCCAAACGAGTGTCTGAAAGACTCCTCGAGCGGAAAATGCGCAGTAATAATGCGGGTGCCAAGCGAGGGTCTGAAAGACTCCTCGAGCGGAAAATGCGGGATAATAATGCCACAGTCGGGCGTCGGGGCGACACCACATAAAGGGCTTATAACAGAAATAAAGGCAGTGCATGCCACAGTCGGACGTCTGAGCGACGTCGCATAAAGGGCTTATATTAAAAGTAAGAAACAAAAACATGCCACAGTCGGACGTCGGCGCGACGTCACATAAAGGGCTTACATCACAGCTCAGTAATACAACAATTTAGGAACATAATTTATCACGAGCATGAAACAAATATAAAGTTAGTCCATCTGCAGGAATAACAATAAATCTGAATTTACCACTTGAGCGTGTTCACCGATAACAAGTTTTTCACACGGATAGATATGGATATAATGTTCTCATTACTTGATCATGGATACGATGATATGGAAAGAATTGACTCTGCAGAGTTTGTACTTAACCACAGCCAACGGATTTCAGTAGTCACGGGGACTAGTTCCGTCTACGGTATTTTGGAAGAAACACGTCTAACCAGTACACACCCAATTCAATCATCCAAAGCCAGGGATCACCCTCGGCAACGTTCAAGAAAAACCTTGAGACGGGGAGGCTACAACCTCGCGTAGCATGGGATCAAATTTCTATACGCGCGCTTTAAGGGGGTGCCCCCGTCTCGGTCCCAACCGGAAACACCCATGCCCCCTGACCGGATGACTGGCTTTAATCCTGGGCTAAGGTACCATCATCCCGGCCTCTCTGTTTGGTGTGTACACGGAAAGAGGTTACCAACTTACTAAACCACATCCTGGCAATGAGACATGTGGTAGCACGGAAGGGGAAAGAACGGTAACGTGGCTCCAACCACGTTAACGTCGGAGGAAGTCGGATGACGCAAGGCTGGTATGCTACAACAGTACCACCTTGCTGCCCTTCATGTCACCACATGATTAGGCCACCTCTCATCAGAGGTCATCGCAACTTTGGAACATGCGGGAAAAGAACGATAACGTGGCTCCAACCACGTTAACGTCGGGGAAAGTCGGATGACGCAAGGCTGGTATGTTACAACAGTACCACCTTGCTGCCCTTCATGTCACCACATGATTAGGCCACCTCTCATCAGAGATCATCCTGACTTTGGGACAACCGGGTAGTTGCCTTACAAGCCACGAAGTATTTACCGACACTCATATGCCACGCACAAACTTTCACGCAAACATGCAAACACCAATCATATCAAATGTTCAAAACATGCTTGCCTGGTTCGGAGAAGTCGGAGTCTAGCTCGGCGAAGTTCGCGGCTCCGTCACCTCTTCCGGAACCTACGGCAATCACGAAACGGGTACTAACGTGAAAACCAACACATACACAGAAACTTTTCCAAATATTTTTCAAATAAATCCCATAAAAAACTATACAAAATTTGAAGATTGTCAGAAAAAGAATCACTCAAAAATACCTTTTTATTAAAAAGTTATAAAGGTTTCTGTCCAGGGACTTATTTGTAATGAAACAGAAAAGTTCCAGGGTTTTAACTGAGAAAACAGAAAACGCTTCGGTTGGGAATGCGCAAGCGCAAAGGAGAAAACGTATTTTGCCCGAAGGCGCCAACAAAAAATGGTTCACGAATAAAAGAACAGAGGCTGACACGCGGGGTCCACATGTCAGGTTTGAAAAGCTCGCCGGCGCCCGAAGACTGCGGTGGACGCCGGCGTCGAACCGCGGCGAGTTAGGAGAAACAGAGGGTACCAAGAGCTTCAACGTCCTCTTCTGCGTCGGTGGGTGGTGGACTCGTCCAACGGGGAGCACCACGTCGACGGCGACACTTTCTCCAGCGGACGGCGGCTCGGGTGAGGATGGGGAACTCCGGTGGAGGGCCGCAAGCTTCAAATTGAAGTGCGGGTCAGAAAGAGGGATGCATGGTGGAGCTACTGGTAAGAGAATGGAGGCGGAGGAGCACACACGGGGGCGAATCGAGCTGGATCCCGTGGCGGGTCGCGGCGGCCGGAGTCGAGGAAGGAGACCTCCTCGGGGCTCTTCCAGTGGCTAGGCGTGCTCTAGGGGGAGTGCAGGGCTGGTGGGTGCTCGAGTTGAAGCTCGGGGCCTCTATTTATAGGCGGATCGACGGGGTGGCCGTGAACGGAGAATCTCCGGCGAGCGATTACGGCGGAGCAGTGGATTGGCAGGTGGTTTGAGCGGCCAGGCAGCATCAGTGGAGGTTACTGGAGTCGTTTTACAGCTAAACGGAGATGGTCTTGGCGTAATGGCGTCGGTCCATGGTGAGGTGACCGCACGGGCTCAACAGCGGCAGAGAGCGCGCTCCGCGCCCTGCGGTTCACGACGAGAGCGGCAGCGTATTCGGGGGAGTGGAAGGCCACGCGGCGAACTCCGGTGGTTTGGGCGGCGCTGGGTGGCGTCGTCGGCGCCGTGTCTCCCGCTGGCATCCGCAAAGCCGCCGCCGGCGTCGGTCACGGGGCGGCGCACCTTCTGCTGCTCGTCGCCGACGCCCGCAAGGTGCCAGGCGTTCGTGCGGTGCAGGAACAAGGGGGCGGGGACGAGGAGCAAGGCGACGCGGTGGAACTGGCGAGATCGACGTCCTCCTCTGAAGAAAACGACAGCAAGCCACTGCAGTGTTCTCTGAACTTTCTGAATGTGACAAAGACAGTGCACTGCAGGTGTTCGACAGAAGGTTTTGGCTATGAGATAAATTTTTCTGGAGCTGAACTTTGTGAGATGACCACTCAAAGCACCCAGGGGCTGCCTGATTTTACTTGGAATTTTTGGAGAAGGTTTTGAATGAATTTCACCAAATTTGTCAAATCTGGTCCAAACTTGCAGCAGGTGTAGTTTGAAAATTTTGAACTGAAGACCAGTGGATCTTCATGGTTCTAGGTTGAGGTTCCAAAGGACTAGGAGGGGAAAAAGGTTTGGGGGCAAAAATCAAGACAGAAAGTGGGGTTCCTTTGTAAATCTCCAAGTACTAGAAAAGAAGGCAGAAATTTGTTTGAATAGAATTTGAATGGAAATAATCCTATGGGGAGGTTCAACTTGCTGGATCTGATGCAAATCATGATCCAAAGGTGAGGAAATGGTTAGGAGAGAGGATTTGCACTAATGCCATGGCAAGAAGGGATTGTTGAAAGTGGCAAAGGACTTTCCAAAAGCCATATTGCATTTCCAAAAAAGATTTTCAAAAGTTATTTTCCCAAATGAAAACATTTTGTCTTGAGTCCAAATGAAAAGCAAGAACCTCCAAGACCAAAGGCAGATCTTGGGTGAATCCAAACAAAACTTTTGCCATAAAGAAAAATATATGAGAGGGAGAGTTCTCTTGAAGAAAATTTTAAATCACTCCCCTCAAGTCAAATAAAATCTTTTGAAAAATCCAAATAAAAACTTGGGTGTCACAACACCTACCCCCTTAGGAAAAATCTCGTCCTCGAGATTTCCGCTGATCCTCAAATAGATATGGATACTCTGCCCGGAGGAAATCTTCCCTTTCCCATGTGGCTTCATCCTCAGTGTGGTTGCTCCACTGAACCCTGAAAAATCTTGTCGTTTTCTGACGGGTCCTCCGTTCAGACTCTTCTAAAATCTTTACTGGTCTTTCTCTGTAGGTGAGATCTGGTTGCATATCAATGTCCTCATGAGGTACATGCTTTTCTGGGTTGCTCACACATTTTCTTAACTGTGAGACGTGGAACACGTCATGGACGTCTGACAGCTCCTTGGGGAGGTCTAGTTGGTAGGCCACCGTGCCTCTTCGTGCCTTTACACAAAATGGTCCAATAAATCTTGGGGCTAGCTTCCCCTTTATTTTGAACCGTTGCAGACCCCTCATAGGAGATACTCGGAGGTATACGGAATCACCAGGTTCAAAACTGACCTCACGATGCTTCTGATCATAGTTGCTCTTTTCTCGGCTCTGTGCTGTCTTGAGTCTGTCCCTGATTTGTTTAACTTTTTCCTCGGCCTCTTTAAGCATGCCTGGGCCGAAGATACGGCTGTCACCTGTTTCTGACCAATTCAGAGGGGTACGACACCTTCGTCCGTACAATGCTTCAAAGGGTGCCATTTGCAAACTGGCTTGGTAACTGTTGTTGTAAGCAAATTCGGCATACGGCAGACTTTCTTCCCAACTGGATCCATAGGTGAGCACACAGGCTCTTAGCATATCCTCTAGGATTTGGTTTACACGTTCTATTTGTCCATCAGTCTGGGGGTGGTATGCTGTACTGAAAGCTAGCTGCGTGCCCAGAGCTTGTTGTAGGTGATCCCAAAATTTGGAGACGAATTGGGTGCCTCGGTCTGATATTATAGTCTTTGGGACTCCATGCAAGCAAACTATACGAGAGAGATAAAGTTTTGCCAGTATTTGTGTGGAGTAGGTAGTCTTCACGGGAATGAAATGAGCAACCTTGGTTAGTCGGTCTGTGATGACCCATATGGCGTCATTTCCGCGTTGTGATCGGGGTAACCCGATGATGAAATCCATTCCTATTTCATCCCATTTCCACTTCGGTATTCTGTTTGGCTGGAGTAGCCCTGCTGGCTTTTGATGCTCGGCCTTGATGCGTTGACATGAATCGCAACAAGCAATGAATGTGGCTATATCTCTTTTCATACCGTGCCACCAAAATCTTTCCTGAATGTCCTTGTACATTTTGGTCCCTCCAGGATGGATCGAGTATGGAGCGGCGTGGCTCTCCGTCAAGATCTGTTGCTTGAGTTCCTCAATGTTAGGTACGCAAAGTCTGTCTCGGTACCACAATGTTCCTTCACTGTCGGGGACGAACTCGGAAGTCTTACGAAGATTCATTTTCTTCTTTATGCCTTCGATGCTGGGATGTCCCTGCTGAACCTTCTTGATTTGATCCACCAGGGTGGGTTGTATCTCCAGGTTCGATATGGTGCCCTCAGAGACTAACATCATCTTGAGCCTAGCAAACTCTCGCTGAAACTCAGGCCTCAAATTTTGCGGACCGTCATTGTCCGGGCTGGGGTTTCGACTAAGGGCATCGGCCACTACATTTGCTTTCCCTGGGTGGTAGTGAATACCGATGTCATAGTCTTTGACTAGTTCCAACCAGCGTCGTTGGCGTAAATTTAGCTCTGGCTGTGTGAAAATATATTTGAGGCTCTTATGGTCCGTATATATTTCACAGCGATTTCCCAACAGGAAGTGCCTCCACTCCTTGAGTGCATGTATAACTGCTGCTAGCTCCAAGTCATGTGTTGGGTAATTTTCCTCATGTTTTCGCAGCTGCCTGGAGGCATATGCGACAACTTTGCCATCCTGCATTAGCACACATCCGAGACCTTTTCGGGACGCGTCACAATACACTTCAAAGCTCTTGTGTATGTCTGGCACAGTTAAGACCGGTGCGGTTGTCAGCTTCTTCTTGAGTTCTTGGAAGCTCTGCTCGCATGCTTCCGTCCATACAAATTTCTTGTCCTTCTTGAGCAACTGTGTTATAGGTTTCGCCACAGTGGAGAACCCTTCAATAAATCTCCTGTAATATCCGGCCATTCCTAGGAAACTCCGCACATCTGTGACATTGGCGGGTGGCTTCCAGTCTAGTATGGCCTTGACTTTTTCTGGGTCTACGGCCACGCCTTCTTGGTTCAGTATATGGCCCAAGAAACCAACTTGTCTTAGCCAAAATTCGCACTTGCTAAATTTGGCGTACAACTGATGTTTCCTCAATTCTCCCAAAACAATTCTGAGGTGTTCAGCATGCTCTTCTGGTGTCCTCGAGTAAACCAGAATGTCGTCAATGAATACCACCACAAATTTGTCCATGTATTTCATGAACACTTTGTTCATGAGGTGGACGAAGTATGCGGGGGCGTTCGTTAGTCCAAAAGGCATCACTGTAAACTCGTATAACCCATATCTAGAAGTGAATGCTGTCTTGGGGATATCTTCTGTCCGTAACTTCAGTTGATGGTATCCCGATCTCAAATCAATCTTTGAAAATACCTTGGCTTGTGCGAGCTGGTCAAACAAATCATTTACCCGTGGCATCGGATATTTGTTTTTGATGGTGACCATATTGAGGGCTCGATAGTCTATACACAGTCTCAATGTCCCATCCTTCTTCTTGGCGAATAACACGGGCGAACCCCATGGTGAGGAGCTGGCTCGAATAAATCCTTTGTCCAACAACTCCTTTATCTGCTTCTTCAACTCCACCAATTCTGAGGGTGCCATTCTATACGACTTCTTATAGATGGGAGCGGTGCCAGGTGCTAGTTCAATGCTGAATTCGATCTCTTGGTCTGGTGGCATGCCTGGTAGTTCTTCAGGGAATACATCAGGGAACTCGCATACCACTGGAACTTTTCTCAGTTCTGCAATGTCCATTTTATTCAGCTTTGGCTGCTGTGATTGTGGCCTTTCTTGAGCGGAAACTCTTATAGTCTTGCCGTGATGGTGAGTGAGAATCACTGTTCGATTGAAGCAGTCGATGAATCCTTTGTTGGTGGTTAACCAGTCCATCCCTAAAATGACATCCAGTCCTTTACTTTCCAACACGATGAGATTCGCGTGGAATTGTAGTCCTTCGAACTCAATGACCACTCCTTGGCAGTAACCCTGAGCGATTTGCTTATTTCCGGGGGACTTGATGATCATAGATTTTTCCAAGGGAAGTATCGGAAAACCGTGTTGCGAAACAAAACTCTTCGAAACGAACGAATGGGAAGCTCCAGAATCAAACAAAACCGTGGCAGGTACTGTGTTGACAGGGAACGTACCGAGCACGATGTCTGGGGCATTCTGCGCTTCTTCCTTGGTCACATGGTTCAGGTGACCCTTCCTGTGGTTGTTGCTGGGGTTGAAGTTGTTGCGCTTGGGGGCTGGATTGTTTCCACCATTGTTCGGCTTGGGTGCCGAGTCTCTTGGCTTCGGGCACTGTTTAGCATAATGCCCTTGTTGACCACAAGCATAGCAGGTGACCCCTGGACGGTATGTGAACTCCTTATCCCTGGCATGAAATTGTCCGACGGGCCTTGGCTCAGTAGTCGTGGATCTCCTTGTGTCTGTCCTTGGGACCTCAGTCTTGCCTCGGTTGCTGCGGGCAAGAGTCGTCTTGTCCCTCTTCCGCTTACGGATATCTTCCAGACTACGGCGTTCATTCTCCACGGTGATGGCCTTGTCCACCAGCGTCTTAAAATCCGGAAAGGTGTGTACAATCAATTGGCATCTCAGTGCTGGTGCAAGGCCGTCCAGGAATTTTTCCATCTTCTTGCTTTCTGTCATGTGCTCGTCGTAGGCATAACGAGACAGCTGGGTGAACTGACCATTGTACTCTGTCACTGACATGCCTCTTTGCTTCAGGTCATCAAACTCTCTCTTCTTGATCTTTAGGATGCTCCTGGGGATGTGTGCCCCACGGAAGCCTTCCTTGAACTCTTCCCAAGTGATGTTGTGTTCCCGGGGATGCATGTGTAGGAAGTTCTCCCACCATGCTGCGGCTGCTCCAGTAAGGTAGTGTGGTGCATAGAGCACCTTCTCATGATCTGAGCACTGAGCAATAATTAGTTTCCTTTCAATCTCACGAAGCCAATCATCGGCTTCCAGCGGTCTGTCGGTGTGAGCAAAAGTTGAGGGGCGAGTCTTCTGTAACTTAGACAATTTGGAATGGGGTTGATAGGGTTCACGGTGGTTTCCCATGTTGATGACATGGTTCATCATCTCTTGGTGCTGTTGCTGGCTTTGCTCGAAGAGACGGCATACTTGAGATAGTGCCGCTTCGCTGTCTTGTTGGCTGGACTGACCCTGAGTGAAATTGTTGCTGGTCTGTGTCCCGTAAACCTCTTCTGGCTGATTGGGCATGGAGCGAGTCCACGGGCGAGACATTTTTCCAGTCTGGGGTATTATTTGCAAAACCCATCAGAAAAACTGTGTAGCACAAGAAAAATCTCGCAAAGGCAATAATCAAAAGGCTTCAAGGTTTTCAAAGAAACACAAATGATTTTTCATGGAGAAGAAGTGCTTAACATAAATCTTACATGCGAAAAGCAAACACAAGATACATCACTCAGGATGCGCGTACACAATCCTGACATGTTATTAAAAACTAGCGTACTACTCCGGAAGCAACCATACCAACACAAACTAGCGTACAGATAAAACAACACATCATACATGCAGGCATAACACGTGGCTACTCGGTGCTCTTAGTCGGAGATGGTGAAGATCTCCTTCCCCTTGCCGATGGCAAGGCTCAGCGGTCCAGGAGAATCAACCTCCTCCTCTCTAGCTGGCTCCTGGCGCGCGACGCTGCACTGCGGTGATGGTGCGGGGGCGACTGGTGGTAGAGCGCGTGCGGCAGGCGGTGCGGCTCTGACTGGAGTAGGGGCGATGACTCGGTCGAACTCCTCAGTGGTAGGCAGACGGCGAGCAGTGGCCAAAACGGCCGGTGCATACGAGGCTGAAGACGAGACGAATGTCAGAGGCGGCGCCGTGTGGAGGAGCTCCTTCCTGCTGGCAGGACCGCCCCGGACTAAGTCCATCCGGGCAGCCACAAGATCATCTACGAGGTTGTCGAAAGACTCCCCCAGAGCCTTGAGATACTCCACAACCAAGTCGATGGCTTCATCTCGTTCTCCCCGATGGCAGGCGAACGCATAGTGGCTGGTGTATGGCACATGGCACGGGAGGTAGCGGTAGCGACGAGTCTTCATCGTAGGAAGGATGTCCCGAAGGCGAGCTATCGCCTCACGGGCAGCCATCTGCATGGCATGCCTCTCCGTAGGCATGGCCCTTCCCGTAAAACGGAAGTGACGAGCAGCAGAATGTCCTCCCCTGAACTGCACCACGGCTTGGTGCATAGACACGTCGTCACTGAGCTTGTGCTGGTAGAGTGTGAACTCCGGGCGAGCTGCTGGCCCGATCGCGAGCTTGGTGATGGAGACGAGGAGCTTGACAAACCCCTCGGGCACGTAGGTGAACACTCGATTCTCACAGCTGCTGCCAGCCATCTACAAAAGTAGGCAAATATTCTGAGTAGTCATGTCATAAATTTATGATGACCAACAGAAAATAGCTACAATTGCAAAATGCTGAAAAAGCACAAAAGACGCTAATAACCGATTAGCGATCGCACCTAGTGGCTTCCTACAGTCAGCCTGGCTCTGATACCAAGCTTGTCACGACCGATTTTTCAATAAAATAATTATTGAGAAACCAATCCCTTTTACGGACCAGCGAGGAAGAAATCCTTCTCACTGATAGACAATATCTTGGTCACAGAAGAAAAATACCAGGAGTACTAAATATAATACAAGGTTGAGCAGAGACTGCCCAACAATTTATTACATGCACGCCGCTAAAACAAGACGGCGGATAGGGTGGCAAACTACTAACTCACGGTAATAACGGTGGTGGAAATATCACCGCGAAGCGAGTGATATGATTCCGGAAGACTACAACTCATCGAGCGTCGGAGTGAGGCTCGAGAAGACTTATTGCGGGTGGCGGAAGCGTAAACAATACAAGTGACCAATATCCGGGATCGCGCGGGACTGACTGGGACTCCTCTAGGCATCAGACGCGCTATCAAACTCTTCATCCAAGAGATCGCCTTCGTCAACATCTGGCCAAATCAACAAGCCAGGTGAGTACTATGAAAGTACTCGCAAGACAGTTCGGACATAAGATATAATAAATGTAAACATGAAGCATATGAACAAGTTAACCAGTGCGATCAGACATAGAGACAATAAATACTGGGTGCCAAGCGAGGGTCTGAATGACGCCTCGAGCGGAAACTGCAGAATAGTAATACTGGTGCCAAACGAGTGTCTGAAAGACTCCTCGAGCGGAAAATGCGGAATAGTAATACAGGTGCCAAACGAGTGTCTGAAAGACTCCTCAAGCGGAAAATGCGGAATAGTAATACAGGTGCCAAACGAGTGTCTGAAAGACTCCTCGAGCGGAAAATGCGGAGTAATAATGCGGGTGCCAAGCGAGGGTCTGAAAGACTCCTCGAGTGGAAAATGCGGGATAATAATGCCACAGTCGGGCGTCGGGGCGACACCACATAAAGGGCTTATAACAGAAAATAAAGGCAGTGCATGCCACAGTCGGACGTCTGAGCGAGGTCGCATAAAGGGCTTATATTAAAAGTAAGAAACAAAAACATGCCACAGTCGGACGTCGGCGCGACGTCACATAAAGGGCTTACATCACAGCTCAGTAATACAACAGTTTAGGAACATAATTTATCACGAGCATGAAACAAATATAAAGTTAGTCCATCTGCAGGAATAACAATAAATCTGAATTTACCACTTGAGCGTGTTCACCGATAACAAGTTTTTCACACGGATAGATATGGATATAATGTTCTCATTACTTGATCATGGATACGATGATATGGAAAGAATTGACTCTGCAGAGTTTGTACTTAACCACAGCCAACGGATTTCAGTAGTCACGGGGACTAGTTCCGTCTACGGTATTTTGGAAGAAACACGTCTAACCAGTACACACCCAATTCAACCATCCGAAGCCAGGGATCACCCTCGGCAACGTTCAAGAAAAACCTTGAGACGGGGAGGCTACAACCTCGCGTAGCATGGGATCAAATTTCTATACGCGCGCTTTAAGGGGGTGCCCCCCCTCTCGGTCCCAACCGGAAACACCCATGCCCCCTGACCGGATGACTGGCTTTAATCCTGGGCCAAGGTACCATCATCCCAGCCTCTCTGTTTGGTGTGTACACGGAAAGAGGTTACCAACTTACTAAACCGCATCCTGGCAATGAGACATGTGGTAGCACGGAAGGGGAAAGAACGGTAACGTGGCTCCAACCACGTTAACGTCGGAGGAAGTCGGATGACGCAAGGCTGGTATGCTACAACAGTACCACCTTGCTGCCCTTCATGTCACCACATGATTAGGCCACCTCTCATCAGAGGTCATCGCAACTTTGGAACATGCGGGAAAAGAACGATAACGTGGCTCCAACCACGTTAACGTCGGGGAAAGTCGGATGACGCAAGGCTGGTATGTTACAACAGTACCACCTTGCTGCCCTTCATGTCACCACATGATTAGGCCACCTCTCATCAGAGATCATCCTGACTTTGGGACAACCGGGTAGTTGCCTTACAAGCCACGAAGTATTTACCGACACTCATATGCCACGCACAAACTTTCACGCAAACATGCAAACACCAATCATATCAAATGTTCAAAACATGCTTGCCTGGTTCGGAGAAGTCGGAGTCTAGCTCGGCGAAGTTCGCGGCTCCGTCACCTCTTCCGGAACCTACGGCAATCACGAAACGGGTACTAACGTGAAAACCAACACATACACAGAAACTTTTCCAAATATTTTTCAAATAAATCCCATAAAAAACTAGACAAAATTTGAAGATTGTCAGAAAAAGAATCACTCAAAAATACCTTTTTATTAAAAAGTTATAAAGGTTTCTGTCCAGGGACTTATCTGTAATGAAACAGAAAAGTTCCAGGGTTTTAACTGAGAAAACAGAAAACGCTTCGGTTGGGAATGCGCAAGCGCAAAGGAGAAAACATATTTTGCCCGAAGGCGCCAACAGAAAACGGTTCGCGAATAAAAGAACAGAGGCTGACACGCGGGGTCCACATGTCAGGTTTGAAAAGCTCGCCGGCGCCCGAAGACTGCGGTGGACGCCGGCGTCGAACCGCGGCGAGTTAGGAGAAACGGAGGGTACCAAGAGCTTCAGCGTCCTCTTCCGCGTCAGTGGGTGGTGGACTCGTCCAACGGGGAGCACCACGTCGACAGCGACACTTTCTCCGGCGGACGGCGGCTCGGGTGAGGATGGGGAACTCCGGTGGAGGGCTGCAAGCTTCAAATTGAAGTGCGGGTCAGAAAGAGGGATGCATGGTGGAGCTACTGGTAAGAGAATGGAGGCGGAGGAGCACACACGGGGGCGAATCGAGCTAGATCCCGTGGCGGGTCGCGGCGGCCGGAGTCGAGGAAGGAGACCTCCTCGGGGCTCTTCCAGTGGCTAGGCGTGCTCTAGGGGGAGTGCAGGGCTGGTGGGTGCTCGAGTTGAAGCTCGGGGCCTCTATTTATAGGCGGATCGACGGGGTGGCCGTGAACGGAGAATCTCCGGCGAGCGATTACGGCGGAGCAGTGGATTGGCAGGTGGTTTGAGCGGCCAGGCAGCATAAGTGGAGGTTACTGGAGTCGTTTTACAGCTAAACGGAGATGGTCTTGGCGTAATGGCGTCGGTCCACGGTGAGGTGACCGCACGGGCTCAACGGCGGCAGAGAGCGCGCTCCGCGCCCTGCGGTTCACGACGAGAGCGGCAGCGTATTCGGGGGAGTGGAAGGCCACGCGGCGAGCTCCGGTGGTTTGGGCGGCGCTGGGTGGCGTCGTCGGCGCCGTGTCTCCCGCTGGCGTCCGCAAAGCCGCCGCCGGCGTCGGTCACGGGGCGGCGCACCTTCTGCTGCTCGTCGCTGACGCCCGCAAGGTGCCAGGCGTTCGTGCGGTGCAGGAACAAGGGGGCGGGGACGAGGAGCAAGGCGACGCGGTGGCACTGGTGAGATCGACGTCCTCCTCTGAAGAAAACGACAGCAAGCCACTGCAGTGTTCTCTGAACTTTCTGAATGTGACAAAGACAGTGCACTGCAGGTGTTCGACAGAAGGTTTTGGCTATGAGATAAATTTTTCTGGAGCTGTAACTTTGTGAGATGACCACTCAAAGCACCCAGGGGCTGCCTGATTTTACTTGGAATTTTTGGAGAAGGTTTTGAATGAATTTCACCAAATTTGTCAAATCTGGTCCAAACTTGCAGCAGGTGTAGTTTGAAAATTTTGAACTGAAGACCAGTGGATCTTCATGGTTCTAGGTTGAGGTTCCAAAGGACTAGGAGGGGAAAAAGGTTTGGGGGCAAAAATCAAGACAGAAAGTGGGGTTCCTTTGTAAATCTCCAAGTATTAGAAAAGAAGGCAGAAATTTGTTTGAATAGAATTTGAATGGAAATAATCCTATGGGGAGGTTCAACTTGCTGGATCTGATGCAAATCATGATCCAAAGGTGAGGAAATGGTTAGGAGAGAGGATTTGCACTAATGCCATGGCAAGAAGGGATTGTTGAAAGTGGCAAAGGACTTTCCAAAAGCCATAGTGCATTTCCAAAAAAGATTTTCAAAAGTTATTTTCCCAAATGAAAACATTTTGTCTTGAGTCCAAATGAAAAGCAAGAACCTCCAAGACCAAAGGCAGATCTTGGGTGAATCCAAACAAAACTTTTGCCATAAAGAAAAATATATGAGAGGGAGAGTTCTCTTGAAGAAAATTTTAAATCACTCCCCTCAAGTCAAATAAAATCTTTTGAAAAATCCAAATAAAAACTTGGGTGTCACAAGTACTTTCTCGAACGAGGGAAAAGCTAAAGCTTGGGCGCTGGAGCTGAAGGACGGAAGGGCTGAGGAAGAGAAAGGGCGTGGGTGAAACAAGGGAATCCTTACCCCCTTTATAGAGGCCGCGAATGTGAAGCGCCTTCCCAGTCTCCTTAAACTCGCATGTTCCCAATGGCTGTGCAAATGGCGCAGTTGGGTTACCCACGCCCGCATTGATGAGGATCCCGCAATAAGCGGACACGATCTCTGCTTCGACAGGACGTGCCAAATAGCAACCGCGTCTCGAAACGTGGGGTGGCAGATGAAAAACGGTTCAAGATTATAACCGGACACACGCGGTGTCATAAAAAACTGTCAGCAGATTAGACTCATGCAAATATTATATTCTCTCAGCGGGTGGGTGTGGAATGCGTTACAGGTCCGGATACAATCATCGCGTCCGAAGACTATCTTGGAGTTCGGAAGAACGGGAACCCGCCTTGCAATGCCGAAGACAATATGCGCGCCGGACTCCTCGTCATTGAAGCCAGGTTCAGGGGCTACTGAGGGAGTCCTGGACTAAGGGGTCCTCGGGCGTCCGGCCTGTTATTTACTGGGCCGGACTGATGGGCTATGAAGACATGAAGGCCGAAGACTATACCCATGTCCGGGTTGGACTCTACTTGGCGTGGAAGGCAAGCTGGGCAACCGATTATGAAGATTTCCTCCTATGTAACCGACCCCATGTAACCCTAGATCTCTCCGGTGCCTATATAAACCGGAGAGCATACTAGTTAGATCCAAGCTATGGGTGTGAAGCACTGATGTGCCAGTACATTTGATTGTGACCTGTTCTAATTTTGTACCTGAACTTATTTTAGAAAGGGTTGTACGTCAACTTAATGTGCTAGCAGAACTTATTGTGTTGTCTGTCTGTTTTCTTTGCACAACATTCAAGATATTTCCCCATCATTGATAAAGACGATGAACTATTATATACGAGTTCATTGGTTTCAACATAGCCCTACACGTAGCGATCCATTGCTTCCATCCTGATTGTGCCGCCTGCGTGAAATTCTTGTATGCAAGTTCAGTGTGCTATGATGTTCTATATGATTGTGTCAACTATATAAGTTTTTACTGAGCATCAGCAATGCATATGGCTGAAAGATGTATTTACGTGCATCGACCGATGGGTCTCTCTCTCTCACTCCCTCTCTCTCTCACACACACACACGCGTGCGCACACGCACAAGTGAGACCCGTTGAATTATTTCTTTGCTCGTGACAGCTTTTAATTATGTTCCACTGTAATCTAACTTTTTTCTTAAGTTATTAATTGAGCTCAGTGACTTCAAAAAGTTATACAGAAGCTTTGTTTGGGCCTTTCCGGCGTCGCTGAATGTGGGCTGAGTAGCCATGTTAGGTTGTACTGTACTACACAGGCCTTTTTTTCAACATCAGCAATGCAAATGGGCCGACAGTTGTACACAATATCCGGGTCAACTTGTTATTCTCCGCCACGCTGGGCTGCAAACTTTCCTAGGAGGTATGCATTAGGCTTAACAAGAAAATGGACTTTAAGAAATAATAAATGGGATGCAATTATAATAACTGAGCAGTAACTATAAAAAATGCACCAAATGCGTAATTAGTTTAAAAAATATATTATTTTTGGAATTTGAAAATTTTAATTTCATTACTTGTTGCGCGCGCAATATTTCATTGGATTTTAACATAATACAACTTTATTTTGAAATTATATTTAATCTGACTAGAAATTTCAGATAAATATATTTTGGATCCCATAAAAATGTGGGATTTTTTTGAATTCTGTTTTGAGCTGTTGGTTGAAATTATTAATCGTTGTCCTAGCTAGAAAATGGGTTGTACTTTTAACAAACTATAAATGGGCTGTATTAAATTCCATTAGAATTAAAAAATGGATTGTACATTCTTACAAATCGCAAATGGGCTATATGTTCTCTGCCACACATTTTGGGCCTTCTAAGTTGACACGTCCCCTAAAAAAACTAAGTTGACGCGTATGCAAGGCTTTGTCAACAACACACGGTTCTGGCAGTTGTGGCCGTTGGATGTCCATCCAACGGATGTCGTGCTTCTTCTTCAATCTCAGATATTCTTGCTTCAGCCGCCCAAAAAATGATTCCTCTCCCTAACATATGGGGCGCACCGTTTCGGAGGCTGACCTGTGGGCCTACTAAGTTGACGCGTACCAAGGGCTTTGTCAACTTAGTCAATATAAACGATTCTAGATGTAGTGACCGTACGATGTCCATCCAAGGTCTGTAGTGCTTCTTCAACCTCTGGTCTTCTTGCTCCAGCCGCCCAAAGTAGCGCTGGTCGTGCCGCGTGCTCCTGCCTCCCGTGGCCAGCTGTGATGCCGTGGAGGCCTCACCGCCCCCTACTACTCCCACCGCTGGCCAGGCCATCCCTCTACTCACCCACACCCCCTGTTATTCTGCGGCGACGGCAGCCTCACCCCGCAGCCGAACCAGTGAACCCTCGTACTCCTCTCCGCCCGGGCTTCCACTACCGCATCTTCCCCAGCTCCGCGTCGTCCCCTTCCTAGGCCTCGCCGTCGTCCACCGCCGTGGTGCTCTCGGCGCGGCGTGGTCAATGTGGTCAACGACCGACTTCCATCGGAAGAGTATTGTACGTGGAGAGGCTGTCAGCTGGGTCCACGGCAGCCGCAAGGAAGTGCCTCCTTATTACGCGCAAAATAATTATTCCTCCACCTGACAGCGGGGACCCACCAGACGGGCCACCGTATTTCACGAAAAACATTTCCCCCTGACTGCTGGGACCCACCAGCTACATCTTCGCACACAAGGAAGTGCGTCCGGGCAAAAAAAATGATTCGCCCCCTGACTGCTGGGACCCAGCAGCTACATCTTCGCACGCAAGGAAGTGCCTGATAGTTGGGACCCACCTGGTCGAAGCATACGTAGCGTTGTCAGTCTGGTCGCGAACGTGTACGTACATACTGGTCGATGTAGAGGCGCGCACGTGTCGTAGTAGAGGCGCGCACGTAGCATGTACACGTACGTACAATGGCCAGGGTGCAAGAAAGTAAATACAGCCACGTACGTACATATGGGCGGGGTCTCGAACGCCTACTCGCGCATATGTACGGCCAGGGTCGCGTACATGGCTGGGTCGGAACGGAGAAACAACGTCGTCGTCGTGTTCATGGGGAGCCAACCGGCTAGGTCGGAAGGGAATGCGTCGTCGTGTTCATCGGGAGGGCTTGGACGGAATAGCCGATGGAAACGAGGCCTGGCGTACTGTAGAACAGAGGAAACGGCCTTGTGTTCGACCGGCCACGTTCGAAACGGGATCCTGTTCATCGGGAGGGGTCTGGCGTACCGTAAAACGGAGGAAACGGACTTGTGTTGGACCTCCTATGGTCGAAATGGGGTCCTGTTGATCGGGAGCGGTGTGGCGTACCGCAAAACGGATGAAACGGACTTGTGTTGGAGCGCTACAGTCGAAACGGGGGTCCTGTTCATTGGGAGGGGTGTGTCGTACCGCAAATAGGTACTCCACGGGATACTGTTCATCTCCATCGTCGACCTCCTCCAGCCTCCACGGGCTACTGTTCATCCACCGTGGACCTCCTCCAGCTTGCACCTGCGACTGTTCATCCACGGGCTCCTGTTCATCCAGCCTCCACCGCGCGCTACTCCACCGGCTACTGTTCAACGAGCCCTCTCCACGGGCTCCTGTTCAACCACCCCTCCACGGGCTACTGTTCATCCAGCCCTCCACCGTCTACTGTTCATCCAGCCCTCCACGGGGTCCTGTTCATCCAGCCCCAACCGGCTCGATCGATCGGGGTCCTGTTCATCCAGAGGCAACACCACGGGGTCCTGTCGTCCACCCCCACCGGGAACTATTCATCCAAACCCCCCAGCAACGCTCACTGTTCATCCAGAGGCAGCATCGATCGGCTTCAGTTAGCAGCAGTAGCGAAGGAATCGCTCGATCGGGTTCAGTTAACAGCCATCGATCGATCGCTCGGGTTCAGTAACGCGTAGCCTGCAGTGCAATCGCTCGGGTTTAGTAGGCGAACGCCTCGCTCGGGTTCAGTTAGAGCCCAACGCCTCGCACACACGCGCGTACGTGTATGAGAGAAACGTGCATCGCTCGGCCCCGAGCACCCACCGTAACCAGGAACACCCCGATATTTTCCTCGCCCTCGCTTCTACCACGGTTTCTTCCATCATGGATGGCCCAAAGAATGTCATGCAGCTGCTTCTCCGGCCCGCCCAGGACGAAAAGCCCATTTTTTCTCATGATTTTTTGTCATGGAAGTAGGAGCCCACCACATCTATGATGATACCGGGTTTTGTCACAATTATCGTCAAAGAAGTGTCATAAGTATGACAGAAAAAAATTCGTTCAGCCCAAAATGTCACGGATGTGTCTTTTTTTTGTAGTGATTGGTGGGAGTGGTAGTACCGCTTCGGCGGAACTACTGCCTCCTTGACTTTCTCAGTTGTACACAGCTGCTAGAACTTTTGTGCCAATGGAAGTACCACTCCCCTGAGCGGTACTACCGCTTGTGCACGGGCTGTGAGGGCATAACGGTTGGATTTGATCCCCCACTATATAAGGGAGTCATCTTCCCCAAGTTGACTTACCTCTTCCTCCCCCAAGCTCCATTGTTGCTCACAAGCGTAGCCGATCAAACTTGTTGATTCTTTAGGGATTTCTTGAGAAGGCTCAGATCTACAGTTCCACCAAGAGAAATTTGATTCCTCCCACTAACCCCTTGCGGATCTTGTTACTCTTTGGTGTTTAAGCACCCAGACGGTTGAGGTCACCTCGGAGCCACATTCCATTGTAGTGAAGCTTCTGGTGTTGTTGGGAGCCTCCAATTCGGTTATGGAGAGAGCCCCAACCTTGTTTGTAAAGGTCCAATTGCCGCCTTCAAGGGCACCACTAGTGGAATCATGTCATCTCGCATTGCGTGATGGCGTGAGGAGAATACGGTGGCCCTAGTGGCTTCTTGGGGAGCATTGTGCCTCCACACCGCTCCAACAGAGACGTACTTCCTCTCAAAGGGAAGGAACTTCGGTAACACATCCTCGTCTCCCCCAACTCCACTTGTGGTTATCTCTTACCTTTACTTTGTGCTTGCTTTACTTGTGTTGGTTATCTTGCTTACTTGTGGTGTTGTCTTTGCTAGCATCATATAGGTTGTTCACCTAGTTGCATATCTAGACAACCTATTTGTTGCTAACCCTAATGTGTTAAGAAAAGCTAAAATTTGGTATTTTGCTATTCACCCCCCCTCTAGTCAACTATATCAATCATTTCAATTGGTGTCAGAGCCTCATCTCTTTATTAAGGGTTTCACCACCCGAAGAGTATGGTTGACGGAGAGGAGGAAGTGCTCGAGGCCGTGGAGTTGAACTCGATCACCCGAGATGACTTAAATGAAGCAATGGCTTCACTTAAGACGTCTATGACAGCCGAGGTCATGTCCATGCTAACAGAATTACTTGAGGGGTTGAAATCTACTCCCGATCCGTTGATTGTGGTTATTCCCACTGCATCAGAGTCGGAGGCCAATTCTAGCAAGGAAACGGCTAAAGGTACTGAAACCTCCTCCCATCAAAACAAGAATGGGGCGGGAACCTTTGCCTCGCTCCCCCTCCCTCGATCTATGGAGGACCGGTCCCTACACCGCATATTAACAACCTTGGTCCTCCTCCTAAGCTTGTAAAGGGTGATTTCGCTAATTGGTTTTTTGCATTAAGTCTCATTTGAATCACGGCTCAACAAATCTTGGAGAATCATCGAGCAAGGTTTCTACCTGCATGATCCAAACAACCTCACTCCAAGAGAAGAGGCAGACAATCAATACAATCACTCCGCATTGTTCATCCTCCAATCTGCAGTGCCTCCTGAAGACTTGTCTCACTTGTGTCCTTTCTCCCATGCAAAAGATTATTGGGAACGCATCATATCTGTCGGTGTACAAAAGTAGGGGCCTTCTGTACCCCTTTACTTGTGCACCGGCAGTTGTAGCCACGCCTGCGGCCACGCTTGGCGGGGCAGAGGAAGCGAAGACACAAGACAACCAGAGCAACGCCAAGCTAGAGGCGCGAGGAGCAGAGGGACAAGGTGGGCTTTCCCCGGCAAGAGCCTTGCCGGGGCAGCTTACGTAGCCCCGGCAAGAGCCTTGCCGGGGCAACTTGCCCAACACCAGCGAGGCCGCCACCCTTGAGCCTAAGAGTTCTAACACCATCAACGACGTTGCAACCAAGGCTCGGGAGGTGCCTGCATGGTGGCATGCAGATCTTTGTGAAGACCAAGAACATACAACGCTAGATGAGAACCAGAAGACGGAAACCCCCGGCAAGATCCTTGCCGAGGACGCTCACAAGACCCCCGGCAAGACCCTTGCCGAGGACACCTGCGACCCCGGCAAGACCCTTCCCGGGGACATCCGCGGGGCCGCAGCTAGGCCCACACCTGCCAAGGCTCCACTGCCGTTCCAACACAGCAGTCGGCCCGCCAACAAGGCAGGCACCTGCGTGGTGACGTGCAGCTTCCAGGCCAACTCAGCAAGCACCTACGTGGTGGCATGCAGATCTTCGTGAAGACTCTGCCACCGCACCAACTCAGCAGCTAGCCAGCATGGCGCTGCACGCCTCGTCAGCCTGGATGCGCGTCGGAGCGAGGCGAAGCGGGGACGGACGGGACGAGCTTCCTTGCCGTCCCCGGTAGTGAGAGGGCACGTCGGCAGCGCATTAAATGCGTCTTGTCCTACGGTGCTAGGGATAGGCTTGTATACAGTGCAAACTTTCCACCTCCTGTGTGCCACTGTGGCGACCCCTTTGAACTATAAAAGGAGGCCCGAGGCGGACTGAGGAAGGATTCAAACTTTTTGGACCCTGCACGCTTTGTAGCTAGTCCAAGAACACAAGATAAACACAAACCAGCATGAGTAGGGTATTACGCATCGCTTGCGGCCCGAACATGGATAAAATTCCCCCGTGTTGATCTCCCAAACCCGCTCTTTGCACAGCCCCACACCCGCCAACCATAGAAGGGATCCTCGTGATCCCATAGGTGTCGTTCCCCGGACAATATCTTTGTACAAGGGGAGCTCAAGCATTCAACGGTCCAACTTTGAGATGGTTCTTGATGAGGCCGATGAATTCGTAATGAATGAAGACGAGGACCCTTGTGATCTCTATCGGAGATTGGCAACTCTTGCAGTCGCTCTAGAAGATCATGGGAGCAATGATACATATGACAATTGGATGAAGCGCAAGTTTCTCAAGGAAATCATGCCATTCAACAAGGCCATGTCCTCCGTGATTCGTCAAATGCCGGATTTCCACACCGTGTCTTCAAGTGAAGTGTTGGATGGATTTATTGCCATGAACAAGACCACCAACAATGCTCTAGCTCGTGTCCGGTAAAAGAAATCCTCTCCCAACCTTGCCTTGAAGGCTAAGGCCATTCCGGAAGAAGAAGAAGAAGAAGAAGAAGAAGGGTGTTGCCCTGAAGACACCAAATATGCTTACCACGAGCACATGGCTCTTGCTTCAAGGCAATTTTGGGGAAACAAGAGAAGCTCAAGGCCCAACTTCTCCAAGAACAACTCAAGTGGTTCTAAGAGCAAGCAACGAGTGAGAACTTTCTACAATTGCGCGAATGTGAGTCACTTTGTGGTGGATTGTCCCTATGAGAAAAGGGAGCACAATGATGGCAAGCTCATCCGCAAAGATAAAGCCAAGTCCTTTCCAACCAAGAACAACTTCACAAAGAAGATACCTCAAAAGGGCTTGGTGGCACATGAAGAGTACAGATCCGATGATGATGAATACACAAGTGGTGAAGGAATGGCAACGACAACCGTGGCCATTTCCACCTCTTTCCCTTCCAAGGTTTCTCACTTCGGTGCCCCCAATGAGAATCTCATTTCCAAGTATCTCATGTCCAAAGGTATCAACAAGGTAATCCCCAACATCAAAACCACAATCACTACTACTCCATCTTTGTTAGGTTGTGTAGGTGATAGTGAGCTGGTGAAAGTTGATGAAAATGAGTTTGACAAGTTCTTGAATAAGCTCAAGGGTGAAACCAAAGCACTTTGTTGCTCTCTTGGAACAACTTGGTGAGGCCAATGATATCATTGAGTCTCATGAGGATACGATCTCCAAGTTGGAGGGGCATAGTCGTGATTATGTCGATGAGATTGTGGATCTTTCCATTGCTCTTGAGGAAGAGCGAGGACTTTGTTTGAATCTTGAGGAGTCACACAACATTGTTCTTGCTAAATTGCAAAAGATCTTGATCATGCTAATGTCCTAACTAGAGTGCTTAAATCTGAGAAAGTTGCACTTGGGATTGGCCATGAGAAACTCAAAGAGGAGTTTAACATACTCAACAACGCTCACAAGGTCTTGAAGGGTGTGTCGGTGTTAGAACCAGCAGATCTCGGGTAGGGGGTCCCGAACGGTGCGTCTGAGGATTGATGCTAACAAGGAACAAGTGGGACACAATGTTTACCTAGGTTCGGGCCCTCTTAATGGAGGTAAAACTCTACGTCCTGCTTGATTGTATTTGATGAGTATAGGGGTTACAAGAGTTGATCTACCTCAAGATCGTAATGGCTAAACCCTAGCTGTCTAGCCTATGAGAATTATGATAGCCTCTACGGACTAAACCCTCCGATTTATGCACACACCGGAGGGATCCAGGGTTGTATAGAGTCGGTTGGTGGAGGAAGGAAATAACATATCCAGACACCAAACTTGCCTTCCACGCATATAGGAGTCCTACCCTGACACGGGGGAAAGTCTTCTACTTGTATCTTCACGGGCCATCAGTCTGGCCCATATTAAACGTTCAGGACACCCGAGGACGCCCTAATCCAGGACTCCCTCAGTAGCCCCTGAACTAGTCTTCGATGACGATATGTTCGGCATGCAGATTATCTTCGGCATTGCAAGGCGGGTTCCTTCTCCTAAACACTTTTAGGATAATTCCATGCACAAAGGAACTGTATCCGGCTCTGTATAATCAATTCAACCCTTAGCCATGAAGGCAGGATATCCAAATAAAACAATGCCTTTTACTGACAACTTTTTCCGGTGAAGCGTCACATCTGACCCTTCAATATTTCGAACCGTTTTCACGCCTCCCGCATCACGCTTCGAGGCACAGCCTCCATTCGCACGTCTTGTCAAAATAGAGATCGTGCCCGCCTATTGCGGGATCCTCATCAATACAGGTTTGGGTAATCCAGCTGTGCCATTCACCCGATCTCTTTGGGAACAGGCGAGTTTTAAGGCTTGACTGGGGGGTGTTTGGTATTTCACTGCCTATAAGAGGGTAAAGACTCCTCCTTTTTCCCCACGCCTTCTTCCATCTCCTGCCTTCCCTTCCTCTGAGCTCCAGCACCCAAAATCTCAATCTTTCCCACTGCCACCAGCCTCTCCGGCCATGTCTGGATCCGGTTCTAAGGGCAAGTGGGAGGCCTCCTCCGTCACCGAGAGGGATGTCAATGAGCTCCGGGGTGCGGGATATCTGTCCGCGGATATCGCGCACAGGCTCCCTGCCAAGGATCAAGTCATCCCCACTCCAGAGCCCAGTGAAAGGGTTGTATTCATTCCTCACTTCCTCCGAGGGCTAGGGTTTCCCCTCCATCCCTTCGTCCGGGGCCTCATGTTCTACTATGGGCTAGATTTCCATGTTCTAGCCCCGAATTCCTTCCTCCACTTATCGGCGTTCATCGTCGTGTGCGTGGCTCTGCTCCGCATCCCCCCACACTTCGGCCTTTGGCTCAAGGTTTTTAATCTGAAGCCGAAGGTAGTCGATGGGAAGCACATGGACTGCGGCAGTGCCATGGTAAGCAAGCTCCCCAACGCCGTCTGGCCCAAGGGGGCGTTTGTGGAGACTGTCAAGGTGTGGCAGCAGGAGTGGTTCTACATCACCGAACCCCACGACGCCAAGTGGGCGGCCACTCCTGACTTCATATCCGAACCCCCTACGAGGCTCACCTCATGGACCGCCAAGGGCCTGGATTGGGGATACACGGCGGAGGTGCAAATGCTGCAAAAATGCACCACCAACATGATAGGAAAAAACACCGGACTCACAAACGTGATTCAGGTGATGCTCTTCCGCCGCACTCTCCCTTGCCAACTCCGGGTCTCTCACATGTGGGAGTTCAATCCGGAGGAGCCACGGACCCTGAAGCGCTTCTTCGGCACTACGCACGAAGACATTTGGAAGCAGCTCTTCAAGGCCCAAAAAACGTGGCCAAAGAAGACCAAGGACATCGGACTCGACATCGAGAATCCGGCCTCAGCGGCAAGCATATCCTTTCTAAAGACATATCCGGTCAGTATTTTGAACATTACCTAAGTCATATTGCCTGTCTTTCGTACAGGGCTGGATGGCGAAGGCGGAACAGATCAATTGTTCGGCACTGCTACCTCAAGACCCAGCCACGCCCCAACTAACAGAGATGCTAGTCCCGGCACCGTATGTCAGGACCCCGATCCTAAGTCACACCGGTCTAGCATGTAACACATCATATCACTTTGAGGCCTCACGCACGGTATTACCACGGGTGCCACCTTACCTGGCCCGGCACCGTTTGCGCCTTTTGGCTCACGTATATGATAGTGTCGCTAGCATCCATATGACAGAGAACCCGGGCCGACATGACTAGTCGTAAACCCAAAGTGGCACTAACTTACATGGACAGGCATACATGACCTAGCAACGAACGTGTCGGTCATCAGCGAGTGAATCCGGGCTGTAGCTGAGGTAACAAGCTAAACATCGAAGTCCACACGGAACTACTAGTGAGATTGAAGTCTCTCTGCAAAAACATAAATTAAGCAAACGTGAGTACAAATGTACCCAGCAAGACTTACATCATAACTATCTACATATGCATCAGTATCAACAAAGGGATGGTGGGGTTTAACTGCAGCAAGCTAGCTTTGACTCAGTGGCTATCCTGAACTACGACTTCTAGTAACTCTTTTGAGGTGGCGCACACGAGTCCACATATTCACCAATCAATAGACCACTATATATCCACTCCCATCTCCCTATGAGAATGCCATCCATAGCACTCACGCTTATCTTGCGCATTTTAGAGTATCCACTTCAAGTTATCTATGAACTGTATAGGCAACCCAGAAGTCCTTTACTGCGGACGCGGCTATTCGAATAGATCATTTATAACCCTGCAGGGGTGCACTTCTTCACACATGTTTCCACCACTTAGCGTCTACACATGACATGTGCTCGGCGGACTTCAAGCGAAAGCCGACGTGGGTGTAGACCACGACCTGACTAACCACGCAAGTCCCTAGTCCAGGTTTATCGCCTATTCAGGTTCCATCCGAAGGGTGTCTGGCCGAGGTTTCCACTTACGGCCCCGAACAATGTGTGCAGGGTTCCCAAGGCACCAAACGGGCGTCCCGGTACACCATGCCACGTGCCTACCGCATCACAGTCCACCCCTTGGGTCAGCGCTGCGCACGGCCTCTGGCATACTACAAACACCAGAAACAACTTGCAACTCCTGGACAGAGGACAGGGGGTTAATAAATCGAGCGGGGTCATATTTCAGGGCCCAACGTGTGGTAGTAGTTGTTCATGGATCACAAACACAGCACTCAGTTCCTGAGGACGGTTTCAATGAGACAACCCACCATGTACTCCTACATGGCCTCTCACCACTACCTTTACCAAATCGTGTTCACACACTTAACTCTCAACAGTAGGACATGTTCACCACATTCCAATTCATCCCCAATAAATCGAACCCGACTCAACTCTAAGCAGTAGCAGGCATGACAAACAAGCATGAATGAGTAGGCACATCAGGGCTCAAACAACTCCTACTCATGCTAGTGGGTTTCATCTATTTACTGTGGCAATGACAGGTCATGCAGAGGATAGGGGTGCAACTACCGCAGCATGTAACAGTTGAATCGTTGTTGTCCTAATGCAGTAAAAGAGAGCAGGAGTGAGAGAGTGGGATTGTATCGGAATGAACAAGGGGGTGTTGCTTGCCTGACTTCTGAAGATAGTATAGTTCTTCATCGGTGTCATCGATCTCATCGTCGGAACCACGTTTACTGAGAGGGGACAGTTACCGGCAACAGAGAGAAAACACAATCAATGCAATGGACAATATGATGCATGATCATGACATGTCAACATGTTGTGATTTGAGCTAATGCAACTAGAACAGAAGGGTTTGAGCTTATTTGAACCAAGGTTCAAATTCAAACTCAACACATGAATTTTCAACATCCATTTAGTTGTTTTGAACTAAACAGCAAGCTTAACTTGTCTTGTCATGCATGAAACCAGTGCCATTGGATAGATTGAATTTTTTAATATTTTTTCACATATAAGTTATTTCATTTGGAGTTACGGTTGATTTTATATGATTTTTAGAAGTTTATAACATTTTCTGAAATAAATAAACCATTTAAGATTTATGTAAATTCCAGAAAAGAATTACTGCATCAGCATGACGTCACTATGATGTCAGCGGTCAACAGGGCCGGTCCAGGTCAAACCTGACCAGTGGGGCCCGCATGTTAGTGTCATCACTAATTAAAAAGCTAAAGTAGCATTAAATTAATACTAACTAAACTGTCAGTGGGGCCCGGGCCCACTAGTTAGTGTGTAAGTGGGTTAATTAAGTTTAGTTATAAACTTAACCTAAAGTTAGCAGGGCTGGGGCCCACATGTCAATGACCCATGGGAGGCCAAACTCGGGTCAAACCCGCCGGCGTCTAGCCGCCGGTGGGGCCAAACGCGACCGGGAGGTGCGGGTTTCGTGCTCCGGCGGCAAATGGATAGCGAAGAGGCTCGGCTTGGAGCGGGTGCTCTCCCGCATCCGTTGCAGCTAGCGGCACCAGCTGGGGTGGCCGGAGTTCGCCGGAAACGAGCTCGCGGCGGTGGCCGGTGTTCGGGCGGGTCGGGTTTGGCGCTACGGTGCATGGCAGGAGCAGCTAGAGGGGGTTTTGGGCTTATGGCATTGCGCTGAGCACCTCTGTGTGCTCGGTTGCAGCTCTAGGTGACGGTGGCCACGGCGGCGACATGGCCGGCGGAGCCAAGCTCTCGTCTGCGACGGGCAACGGCGTTAGCGGGAGGAAAAGAGCCCGGGGAGAGGGGGATCGACGCAGCAGCTCACAGCGGATCGAACGAAGGGGTTGGCAAGCTCGGGGGCGTCCTCGTTACTGCGAATCAAGCGATGGCGATCGCCGGCCGTGGCGATGAAGACGGTGGTGATTGCGTGGCAACGGGGCTCCCGGCGTCGGGTGGCTCGGTGGAGAGCTTCAGCGCGAGGAGACGGAGCTCGTGGCACGAAGACGAGGCGAGGCAGTGGCTCTGGCACAGTGGCAGTGAACGGCGGCGACGGCGCGCTCGGTTGCGTGGGAGGGAGAGCAGAGGAGGGGGGAGGAGCTCGAGGGAGAGAGAGGGAGAGCCGGACGGGTCTGGGGGGGTCGCGTGGCGTCATCCAGACACGTCGGGGAGGGCGCGGGCAGGCAGGGAGGAGCTGGCCTCCTCAGCCGCGCACGTGCGAGCACACAGCTGCTCCTACTGGCAGGAGGAAGACGATAGAAGGCGCCAGGTGGGCTGGGCCAGCGAGCTGGGCCGACTACAGGTAGGTGGCCAGGTAGTCCTTCTCTCTCTCTCTTTTATTTTCTGTTTTCTATTTTCTGTCTTTGTTTCTGGATTTAGTAAAATACTAAACGTTTTCTAAAAATCCTGAAATAAATTGTGGGCACTGTTGAAATGTTTTTGAGCACCCTCAACCATTATCAGAATTATTTAGGCAATTAAAATATTTATAGCATTTAAATGCCCAAATGCAAATACTTTATGATTTAATTCGAGAATCCAGAATGGTCCTAGAAATATGTGCAACATTTTTGGCAAAGGTTTTCAACCAATACAAAAATGATGAACTTTTCTAAAAGGCATTTTGGGTTCATTGAGAATATTTTTATTTGAACCTAGTTGATTTGATCTGGTGCAAGGGTTTGAACAATCCCCATTTCAACTTTCAAAATAAATTTAGACATGATGCATGGATGCAAATGCTAGCCCAGAGCACTACCAGACTGGGGATGTGACAACTCACCCCCACTAGACACCCGAAATTCAAGACGTGAGGTAAGAAGATAGAGGGAACACAAAGCCAACACAATCTTCGTGGTCCAATTGCCCTTCTCGAAGACATTGATTCATTGCTTCAAATTGATCTTGGTTTCATTGCTTTCAAGATCTTCATCCAACACGATGACGACAGAAGGAAACTCTACAGAAGACGATCTCCTCGCAGATCAGGCACTCAAGTTCAACCCACGTAGTGAGACGTAAGAACACCTCTTGAGTTGATACACAAAACACAAATCAGGAGCAATGGAAGAAGTAGATGACAAGGGCTTAATTTGGTTGACAACAATTCAACACTTAAGTACGATGGTGCACGGTTTCAAAGTAGCGAGGAGTTAATTGCCATGATTCCATAACGGGGCACCTTAGGGAAGGTGACTCATAGAATCATTCTCTTAAGTGGCAAAAAGAATTACTTTTGATACAAAGATCGCTGAAACTCTTTATACCAGGCTAGGGCAATTTGCAATCGATCGTTTGAAGAAGTTCGAAATGATGGCATACTCAGGCTAGAATGGATGATGTGGACTACCTTGTTGAAGACAACGCAATGGTTGATTTTTTCTCATCATCGAAAAATGGATGGGACCCATGGTAGGACCACTTTTGAAGATGATCCTGAAAAAGAATTACTAAGAACGCAGCCCATAGTAAAATGGCACAAGGACGGGTGCAAGCTGGGAACAAAATGCAAATGCTGGGAATGTTCCAACCATCATATCTGCCTGAGATTCAGATCTGGTTGGTAAAGGGATATTTCAGACGTCATTTCTGGAAAAGAAAGTTTGCAACACAAACCGACGAGATGACGTTGCGAGATTCTCGGGAAATGAACTACGATAGCAAGCTCCAAAACATGAGCTGGTTCTGCTACATACCTGTGATCACGGTGTCTAAGACAAGCATGACCACATAGTAGTCTTACAACAAAACACTGCCGGGTTTCGGTGGGGAACCATCATTGAGGATATTGGAATCTTGTGCATAAACTAGTATTCGCACAACAACTCCTTTTCCTCAAACAAATCAATCAGTGGCTTGGTGTGCTAGGAACACATATGGAGTGGAGGCGGCCAACCTATCAAACCATAGAGCACTTCGCACGTGCATGACTAACTTGGGATGATTCCATAGGAGGCAAAAATAAACTTTCTCGGATTCACGGCGGCAACTTGCATCGAATGCACATGAATTAGAGGAAGTCACTTCTTTCATCCAAACATATGCTTCATGAGCTAGCATGAATAAATGCTTTCAAAAGTTTCCAACACTAGTTTCATGTTCAACATGAATCATTGAGGAGATAAAGACGTTGTCGATGGGCCCAACAACAATTTATCAAGATTTCCATAGGATGGGGTTACATGGTTATGTGAACAAGATGATAGCATTGGTCAGACCAAAAGATGAAATGGTGTATGCTCGAGGGATCAACCACAAGTAAGACAACATTACAAACATCGTTGGTTCTGATTTGATTTGAGGATAGCCCACACTCAAATCAAAGTTTGGACAAGACAATAGATCCAATAACTGATCACGAGGACCAATTGATGAAGATATCATCTTTCTTCAACACACACACTCAAAAGATATCCCTTTAGAATGATCTAAGTAAGTCAAAGCTTTATCTTCCAACTCTCCAAGTTGTTGTTTAGCTTAACCAACTAGCTTAGGGATATCCAACACAGATTCTTGGAGAAAGGGTGGTTTATGGAAAAACCAACTTGATCACGAACTCAACATAGCGGTCAGGTGACAAGCTGGTAATACTTCTGAGAAGATATTCGGAAAATCACGAACCACCGATATGTTATTAAGCTCGAGAACAATTTTGCTTTTCAAGGCAAGACGACATGATCAGAAGGGTGATGGATTGACACAATCCTATCTCATTGATCGAGGAGTGCACCAGGGAAAATGGACTAGGTTGCACGATAAATCTTAGGATGATGATTCAATAACCAACACACTAAGAATAACATTATTGTCCATTAACTACCAAGCAACAGAGTTGCTAGGAGTATTGATTTCACACATCATGATTTCCTTGTCGGCATTCCGGTTACAATAACACGGAATCCAAGGAATGAACAATGATGGCAAGAAGTATCACTGCGTCAAGAATTGATAAGAGATGGTGCAATTCTCATGACAATCCTGACATAAAGAGAGAAACACTCCAAAGTAGAACAGAACAAAAGCCGGATTGACATTTTGATTTGCGGAGTATGACTACTTGACTCAATCCTGGAATGGATGAGGTACTGGAGTTTGTTTCTCCTAGTCGTTCCGAAATAGAACGGCTTAACGGACCACAGGAATAATAGGCATCGATGAACGAATGCACGCCTACTCTTGACTATCAATTGATAGACGAAGGTCAGAAAACAACTAAAGAGGGACAACTTAGAGGAACATACGATTTTCGAAGTTGTGGGTGCATAGATTAACATGTCGAACGAGTTCAACATACTTCTTCCGGATAACCCATGCAGAAAGGTAGAACTGTCAGAGTCACAACATAGAATCGAGAACTCATCAAGAGCACTCTGGTTGTGATCTTTCGGTTCAGCGAGGTACTTCTGCCATAAGTAGTTCATGGTATTTGGAAGAGGACAATACCACGGACCTCGAGGACTATCACAAAGGTTACTAATATCCTAAAGGAACTAGCAAACACTATCAACACGAGGTAAGTAGAGTGGATCTCGGGTTCAAAAACCCAGGAATAGAATGCCTACTAACTAAATGGCATCACGGGATGCTTTCAAGAATAATGGCCAGAATCATCATGCTGGGAATACACAACATGGCTAGATTACTATGTGATCCTCTAAGACACCTAGGGTCATCATAATAGCTCCAACATATATACTGAGGCAATGAAGCACCTCAACTCACCGATTAGTGTGGTTAAACTGGCCCAAAGGGACATCGGGAATGGGAGGAAGGGATTTGCAAATGCATCAGACTAGTAAGAAACCTGGGATGACTCGGACAGCATAACGGCTGTAAATGCTCAAAAAGATTGGGACATTCTGCAAAATGGTGGCATAACCACTCAAAATCGCAATATCAAGGTTCCGAGATCAACTGTCAACATACTGAAGTAGTAGAAACTGAATTGAGGCTTGGAACCAACAATCCTGTAAGAGTCTACGGATTAGTAACACGTGAACCTGATAGAAAGAATAAAGCCTAGTTTCCTTAACCCCGTAGGAAATATAGGATGACTCGGATCAGAAGGGCATGAGGTAAAGGAGTAAAAAGAGCCTTACGTTCCCATCCACAATAAATTTCCTTACATAACTAAAGAATTTCTAGACTCAACTTCGACCAGTTTGGCTTGGTAATCCTACAGGCAGTCAGGCTCTGATACCAAAGCTGTCAGGACCCCGATCCTAAGTCACACCGATATAACATTTAACACATCATATCACTTTGAGGCCTCACGCACGGTATTCCCACGGGTGCCACCTTACCTGGCCCGGGATAGTTTGCGCCTTTTGGCTCACGTATATGATAGTGTCGCTAGCATCCATATGACAGAGAACCCGGGCCGACATGACTAGTCGTAAACCCAAAGTGGCACTAACTTATAGGGACATGCATACATGACCCAGCAACGAATGTGTCGGTCATCAGCGAGTGAATCCTGGCTGTAGCAGCTGGGCTAACACGACTCCGGTAGACACCACGTGACATTTCCCCGAAGGGACAGACACAGGAACGAAGAAGGACACATGCCGGCCAGCCTAAGTGTTCCGGAGCAGTAGCAAGCTACCATGGCTCAGTGGAAGCACTAGGAGACATTTCCCCATAAGAGAGGCTACCAAGAATAAACAACTAGGTTGTCGGATCCCACACACACCAAGCATTTCAATAACATACACACAATATGCTCGATATGTGCAGATACAACATGGCATCACAACATAACTCTATGACTCAAAGTATTTATTCATTAGGCTCCGAGGAGCCAAGTATTACAACCATGGGTCTCATGACCCAACATACAGAGCATACAAGCAATAAGCACATGCGGAAGCTTAACTTGTCTGAGTACAGACAACTAAAAATGAAAAAGGCTGAGAAGCCTGACTATCTACAAGACCCTGCAGAGGGTACAAGATCGTAGCTGCGGTAACAAGCTAAACATCGAAGTCCACGCGAAACTACTAGTGAGACTGAAGTCTCTCTACAAAAACATAAATTAAGCAAACGTGAGTACAGATGTACCCAGCAAGTCTTACATCAGAACTATCTACATATGCATCAGTATCAACAAAAGGATGGTGGGGTTTAACTGCAGCAAGCTAGCTTTGACTCAGTGGCTATCGTGAACTACGACTGCGAGTAACTCTTTTGAGGTGGCGCACACGAGTCCACATATTCACCAATCAATACACCACTATGGATCCGCTCCCGTCTCCCTACGAGAACGCCATCCATAGCACTCACGCTTATCTTGCGCATTTTAGAGTATCCACTTCAAGTTATCTATGAACTGTATAGGCAACCCAGAAGTTCTTTACCGCGGACGCGACTATTGGAATAGATCATTTATAACCCTGCAGGGGTGTACTTCTTCACACATGTTTCCATCACTTAGCGTCTGCACACGACATGTGCTCGGTAGACTTCAAGAGAAAGCCGACATGGGTGTAGACCACGACCTGACTAACCACACAAGTCCCTAGTCCAGGTTTATCACCTATTCAGGTTCCATCCGAAGGGAGTCCGGCTGAGGTTTCCACTTACGGTCCCGAACGATGTGTGCAGGGTTCCCGAGGCACCAAACGGGCGTCCCGGTACACCGTGCTACGTGCCTACTGCATGACAGCCAACCCCTCGGGTCAGCGCTGCGCATGGCCTCCAGCATACTACAAACACCAGAAACTACTTGCAACTCGTGGACAGAGGATGGGGGGTTAATAAGTCGAGCGGGGTCACATTTCAGGGCCCAACGTGTGGTAGTAGCTGTTCATGGATCACAAACACAGAACTCAGTTCCTAAGGACGGTTTCAATGAGACAACCCAGAATGTACTCCTACATGGCCTCTCACCGCTACCTTTACCAAATCGTGTTCACACGCTTACCTCTCAACAATAGGACATGTTCACCACATTCCAATTCATCCCCGATGAATCGGAACCGACTCAACTCTAAGCAGTAGCAGGCATGACAAACAAGCATGAATGAGTAGGCACATCATGGCTCAAACAACTCCTACTCATGCTAGTGGGTTTCATCTATTTACTGTGGCAATGACAGGTCATGCAGAGGGAAGGGGTTCAACTACCGCTGCATGTAACAGTTGAATCATTGTTGTCCTAATGTAGTAAAAGAGAGCAGGAGCGAGAGAGTGGGATTGTATCGGAATGAACAAGGGGGTTTTGCTTGCCTGACACTTCTGAAGATAGTATAGTTCTTCATTGGTGTCATCGATCTCATCGTCGGAACCACGTTTACTGAGAGGGGACAGTTATCGGCAACAGAGAGAAAACACAATCAATGTAATGCACAATATGATGCATGATCATGACATGGCAACATGCGGTGATTTGAGCTAATGCAACTAGAACAGAAGGGTTTGAGCTTATTTGAACCAAGGTTCAAATTCAAACTCAACACATGAATTTTCAACATCCATTTAGTTGTTTTGAACTAAACAACAAGCTTAACTTGTCTTGTCATGCATGAAACCAGTGCCATTGGATAGATTGAATTTTTTATATTTTTTCACATATAACTTATTTCATTTGGAGTTACGGTTGATTTTATATGATTTTTAGAAGTTTATAACATTTTCTGAAATAAATAAACCATTTAAGATTTATTTAAATTCCAGAAAAGAATTACTGCATCAGCATGACATCACTATGATGTCAGCGGTCAACAGGGCCGGTCCAGGTCAAACCTGACCAGTGGGGCCCGCATGTTAGTGTCATCACTAATTAAAAAGCTAAAGTAGCATTAAATTAATACTAACTAAATTGTCAGTGGGGCCCGGGCCCACTAGTCAGTGTGTCAGCGGCTTAATTAAGTTTAGTTATGAACTTAGCCCAAAGTTAGCAGGGCTGAGGCCCACATGTTAATGACCCATGGGAGGTCATACTCGGGTCAAACCCGCCGGCGTCTAGCCGCTGATGTCGGTGTCAAAACCGGCGGATCTCGGGTAGGGGGTCCCGAACTGTGCGTCTAAGGCGGATGGTAACAGGAGGCGGGGGACACAATGTTTACCCAGGTTCGGGCCCTCTCGATGGAGGTAATACCCTACTTCCTGCTTGATTGATCTTGATGAGATGAGTATTACAAGAGTTGATCTACCACGAGATCGTAGAGGCTAAACCCTAGAAGCTAGCCTATGATTATGATTGTTGTTGTCCTACGGACTAAACCCTCTGGTTTATATAGACACCAGAGGGGGCTAGGGTTACATAGAGTCGGTTACAAGGGAGGAGATCTACATATCCGAATTGCCAAGCTTGCCTTCCACGCAAAGGAGAGTCCCACCCAGACACGGGACGAAGTCTTCAATCTTGTATCTTCATAGTCCAACAGTCCGTCCAAGGTATATAGTCCGGATGTCCGAGGACCCCCTAATCCAGGACTCCCTCAGTAGCCCCTGAACCAGGCTTCAATGACGATGAGTCCGGCGCGCAGATTGTCTTCGGCATTGCAAGGCGGGTTCTTCTCCAAATCCTGAGTACCTGTCGAGTAGTGTCCGGCTTCCCATGAATGTTGCACTCCTCGGCTTCTGCGCCTAACAATGGCTATCTTCCACTTGTCAAGCGAATGCGAGAAGTCGGGGCATTTTTACATTTGCCACCCTAACCATGTGAGTAAATTGTCTATTTAAAGAGTCGGGGATCCTCAGATCCAGATCACACCATCCTCCCACAGCGAGTATCCATCGGAGCACGCCCGGAAAAGTCCATTCCATCATGGCCGGCCATCGCAGCTCCTCCTCTTGCCCCCATAGCACTAAGCCAGGCAATTGGGAGAAGTGTTCCGTCCCCCCCAGCCAATTAGTAGAGTTACAGACCCAGGGGTTTCTCCCTCCTGCGTATATGGTCCCCGTCCAAGCCAGACTTGCCACTTACAATGGTGGGGAGCAAGCGGAGAGCTTTCCCAACCCATCCATGGGGGAGCGGGTATGCCTTGTCCCTTACTTATTAAGGGGACTCGGATTTCCAATCCATCCGTTCCTCCGCGGGCTCCTGGAGTTCTACGGCCTCCAGCTGCATAACTTTACTCCCACCTCCATATTACACATCGCTAGCTACGTCGCCTTTTGCGAGCTGTTTCTGGGCTGCGAAGCTCATTTCGAGCTATGGAAGAGGCTATTCCCTCGTACCCCGTACACAGGAGGGGTCAATATATCAAGTGGGCAGAGCTGAAATATGGCACATCGCCGGGACTGGATACCTGTCCGGTACTCCGAAGAAGACATCCGAAGACTGGCCTTCTGAGTGGTTTTATATGGAGGACATCCCCCTTCCGGACCCTATTCGGATGGGCTTCCTGAGTTTAATAACGCCCCTTTGAAGAAATGCTGCAGCTGGCGCCCTCGGATCCCCTAGGAGGAAGATAACAGAGAGGTCCTTTACCTGATGGGCCGGATAAAAACGCTGGCCAAATCAGGACTGACAATAATCGAGGTTATGTCAATATGTATAATGCGGGGGGTGCAGCCACTTCAATATCGGGGACAACCCATGTGGCAATTCAATGGAGAAGGCGATGCCACCTGCTGCGGCCGTAAAGGTCCAGACTCCGCCGCTGCCCTAGCGAAAATACTGTCCGATTTATATAAAGCAGAGGAAGAGGAGTTCATCCGCATTAAGCCACGGGATGGATTCTCCATGTACAACCCCCCAAACTGGGTGAGCTGCTACTTTTTACTCCAGACCTTCCCGCATTCTTCGTCATAAATATTTACCTTGCTATTTCATAGCAGGAGATGCAAAAAGTTGTGAGGGAGGTCCACAGCCCGTCTCCACAGCCAGAGGACCCTGACCGGGCCCTCGACCCCGGACTCGAAGAAGATCCGGACATATTTGTGGAGCTTATCGACAGGACGTTCTATCAGTTAAGCGGCGACGGTGCCTTGGTGGCCATCATAGCCGATTATCCTGGTCTGCTCCCTGCATCGCATGTAAGTAAAACCGGAGTCCCAACTTCCGAGAAGGATCCCTTTTTTGCACTTCACCCACCGCACACATATGGTGTCTTACAGGGAAGGCCCTCGGGACGCCATGCCGAACCCGCGTGACTCGCCAACAAGGGGCACCGAAGCTGGGTAGGCTTAAAAGGAAGGCGGTCAGGACTGAGACGCCGCCACAGAGGTATGAAAAAGAACCCTGCTCCGTGGTTGTCGTCTTTAAAATATAATAACGTCCATGGTTCCTGGCAGGAAAAACGCTCGCCGGACTATATCCGGAGAGCCTGCCAGCCGCGCCTCCACTAGCCGGGCTCTAGAGCCGGACTTAGAGGCAGATGCTGACGTGGGGACAACACTGGATGTTCCTCCTACAGAGGATGTGGATAGGCTGTCCGCTACGAACTCCGAAGTGGAGAGTGCCATGAATCACAGGCGTCGTCGGGCCGTACTCCGCGACCCTGGTTTCTCTAAAGAGGCGTTCGATGCCTTCAATTCAGGAGACGCATACATCCGAGCTGCTCAAAATGGTCTTGCTAGAGCCACGGACCAGTATGTAAAGGATATACGGGTAAGAAAATATGATAATTATGTATATCAGTAGCCCCTGAGACTTGAAACAGTTGGCACAACTTATTTAAGGATCATTATTTGCGTAGGTTCTTACAAAGAAGAATACCCAGTTGTCTCAAGAGCTGGAGGAGTGCAAAGCCCAGCTACGGGCCGCAGTTGCCGCAATGAAGGAGTCTAAGAAGGCCCCATATGGTAACACTTGTTCCTATAAAAAAGAATGATATATACCAGTTAGTATTCGGCATGAATGCAAATCTAACAATAGATTCTGCAGATGATCCCGGAGTGAATCCGGAGGTCGTGCGAGGGGATGAGCAACATGCTCAACGACAGCTAGATGCTGGCGAGTGCGTGCTTACGCGGGTTAGGCGGGAGAAAAACGATCTCCAAGATGCCAATACCCGGCTGGGTGTTGAACTAAAAGATGTTCGGGCCCAGCTAGCTGACTCCGTAAAGGAGAATAAGGAGCTTCGACGCGGCATTTTTAGTAAGTGCTTGAACGAACTTTTATAGAGTTCGGCGAAGAAACCGGCTAACGGAGTTATATCTGTAGGTATGCTGACGGGTCGTCCCAGAGAGGAGATGCCTGGGTCTACGAGTGATCTTCTGCCAGAGCTCTCAGAACTGCACGAACAAGTTCGGCAGGTGATGCAGGGCATTGCCCAGGCCTTGTGGCCATCCGCCTCCCTGCCAAGAGGCATGGGGGAGCTCGTAGAGATGCTCAAGGGAGCACGGCGGCGCTTCCGATTACGGAAGATATCTGCCTGCCGACAAGGTGCAAGGGAAGCCTGGGCCATGGCGAAGACTCGATATACCAAGGCTGACCCGAACCACATGGCCGAGGTCGGACCTGTGGGGTCTGATGGGAGATCCCCGTCAGTTTGGTGTATGACCAGGTAAAGTTAGCCGCAAAGTATTCCCAACAGGATTGTAGGCTAGACAGCCTGTTGGATGGTATAGAAGAAGAATTTAGTCAGTCTAAGTGACTGTGTACTTCAAGTGACATATATTGTCCCTAGCCGGATTGTAAATCATTTGTCATGGCGGACCTTTTCGCTTCAACCTCCGGACTCTACAGTCTAGAGTGTATCCGAATACCCGCTCAGTTATGTAAAAACCGGGGTACGCCTGGAAACCAGGCGTAGGGGTCATAAGTGCTTGAACAGACAAGTACCCAACTAGCTATGTTATATTACATGGATAGTAAGAAACATCTTCCAGGGAGAATAGTTCCGTTAAGGGTTCCTTTCCCTGGGTACGCATGCATTAATCTGCATGTCCAAACTGCGAAAAGAGATGCAAGATATAAACATCTGGGGGCATGTAATGTAATAAGTAAAAGTCATCTTTTTTTCACCGACCGAATATTCCCTTAAGAATGCTAGCTTTCGGCTTCACCTAGACTGAGGTACACATCCGACTGACCCGGCAGTAATAATCGCAGAGGTGCTCCCCTTATGCCCTAGCCGAATTAACGGGAACATAGGGCATAAACACAAGAGCCAGGCAACCCAGCTTGGCCAAAACTTAAGTCATATCGATGCATATAATGGCGAAGAAAAGGTACATGTGGAAAAGTAACACATGTGCAAGGGGCATAGAGCCCGGAACATAGTTATATTAAGCTTCTGTATAAGAAGCCCCCATGTATAATGAGCACGCCTGGCGCATCAAGATTGTGTAGTCAAGACACATTTTAACCTTTTAAGGCCGTAAAGAAAAAGGGAAGAAAGAAAGAAAGAAAGACAGATAGCGGATATATATATATATAAAAGGGACGGAGGTAAGGAGACGAACACAGAGTCCGACACTAGGCGTAGAACCTTCGTAGTCTGGCCGCATTCCATGGGTTTGGCTAGAGTCGATTGTCCGATGCATCCCGCAGACGGTACGCTCCACCAGTTAGAACTTTGTCAATAACGAAGGGACCTTCCCATTTGGGCTTGAGCTTGTCCTTTTTCTTCTCTGGTAGGCCTAGAACAAGTTCGCCAACGTTATAAGTTTTGGCCCGTACTTCTCTGCTTTGATACCGTCGAGCCTGTTGCTGATAGAATGCGAAGCAGGCTTTTGCCACGTCACGCTCCTCCTCCAGGGCGTCCAAAC
This sequence comes from Aegilops tauschii subsp. strangulata, assembly GCF_002575655.3. Lineage (NCBI taxonomy): Eukaryota > Viridiplantae > Streptophyta > Magnoliopsida > Poales > Poaceae > Aegilops > Aegilops tauschii. The sequence goes on from NC_053037.3 coordinate 398,651,103, forward strand.
TGTCCTGCCGATCAAGCTCGGCTTCTTTCTCTTCGTACATGCGCACTCGAGGTGAGTCATGAATGATGTCGCAGGGCAGTACCGCCTCTGCGCCGTACACTATAAAAAACGGTGTGTATCCGGTAGTGCGATTCGGCGTGGTCCGTAGCCCCCATAGTACGGAGTCGAGCTCCTCGACCCAGTGCGTATCTAATTCCTTCAAGGATCGCACTAATCTGGGTTTAATGCCGCTCATGATAAGACCATTTGCTCGCTCGACTTGACCGTTTGTTTGGGGGTGATAGACGGAGGCATAATCGAGCTTAATGCCCATGTTGCCGCACCAAGTTTTTACCTCGTCGGCTGTAAAGTTCGAGCCGTTATCGGTGATGATGCTATGGGGGACACCGTAACGGTGTACAACCCCGGATATGAAGTCTATCACTAGTCCGGAGTCAGCCGTTTTAACTGGTTTGGCTTCTATCCATTTGGTGATTTTATCCACCATGACCAATAGGTACTTTTTCTTATGGCTTCCTCCTTAAGGGGTCCGACCATATCAAGCCCCCAGACCGCAAAGGGCCATGTAATGGGGTTTGTTTGGAGAGCGGTAGGTGGCATATGGCTTTGGTTTGCAAAAAGCTGGCAATCGACGCAATGTTGGATGAGGTCCTGTGCATCTGCTCGGGCCGTCGGCCAGTAAAAACCTGTACGGAAGGCCTTGCTTACAAGGGCCCGAGCTGCGGCGTGGTGGCCGTCGAGTCCAGCATGAATTTCTGCCAAAAGTTGCCGTCCTTCCTCTTCGGAGATGCACCTTTGAAGTACTCCGGTAGCGCTTTTCTTATAAAGCTCTCCCTCGTGGACCTTGTAGGCTTTAGACCGCCGCACAGTGCAACGTGCCTCGTTTGGGTCCTCAGGGAGTTCTTGCCTAGTTAGGTAAGCCAAGAAGGGTTTTGTCCACGGGGCGATGACAGCCATAATCACGTGGGCCGAAGGTGTTATTTCGGTGGCAGAGCCTCCGATTACGTCAGAGTGTTCGGGATCTGGCGTTGTGGCCGGATCCGGACTGTCGTTGCCGGTCTCCCCTTCCCACACCACAGATGGCTTAAACAGCCTTTCCAAGAAGATATTAGGTGGGATAGGGTCGCGCTTAGCGCCGATGTGGGCGAGGATATCCGCCGCTTGATTGCTTTCTCGGACCACATGGTGGAATTCGAGCCCCTCGAACCGAGCTGACATTTTGAGGACGGTGTTGCGGCAAGCCGCCATTTTGGGGTCCTTGGTGTCAAAGTCTCCATTTATTTGAGATATTGCGAGGTTCAAATCCCCACGCACCTCTAGGCGTTGAATGCCCATGGAGACTTGCCATCCGGAGACCATGCAACAGGGCCTCATATTCTGTTGCATTGTTGGAGTCTGTCTATAATATTTGGAGTATGTATTGGACTGTATCTCCGGTGGGGGATGTCAAGACGACGCCTGCCCCCAGACCAGCCAGCATCTTAGAGCCGTCAAAGTGCACGATCCAATTGGAGTACGCGCCGTACTCTTTAGGGAGTTCGGCTTCTGTCCATTCGGCGACGAAATTAGCCAGTACTTGTGACTTAATGGCTTACCGTGGTTTGTATGTTATGTCGAACGGGAGGAGCTCAATAGCCCATTTAGCAATCCGGCCCGTGGCGTCGCAGTTATTTATTATGTCGTTGAGAGGTACTTCAGAGGCACCGTAATTGAACACTCTTGAAAGTAGTGTCGTAGTTTCCGGGATGCCATGAAGACAACGTATGCTATCTTTTGATAATTTGGGTACCGTGATTTGCATGGAGTGAGGACAGTGGATACGTAGTATACCGGCTTTTGAAGCGGGAACTTATGTCCGTCCGTCTCTCGTTCGACGACGAGCACTGCGCTTACGACTTGGTGTGTTGCCGCTATATATAACAACATTGGTTCGCCGATATTTGGCGCGGCCAAGATTGTGTTGCTGGCCAAGACGGCTTTTATTTCTTCCAATCCGGCCATGGCCGCATCCGTCCACTCGAAGTGTTCGGTGCGTCGAAGAAGGCGATAAAGAGGTAGTGCCTTTTCTCCCAATCGGGAGATAAAGCGGCTTAAGGCAGCCACGCATCCAGTTAATTTTTGGATTTGCTTGAGGTCTGTTGGGATAGCCAACTGTGACAGAGCTCGGATTTTAGCCGGATTCGCTTCAATTCTTCTGTTGGAAACGATGAAGCCCAAGAGCTTTCCGGCGGGCACGCCGAAAACGCATTTTCCGGATTGAGCTTGATGTCATATGTTCGGAGATTGTCGAACGTGAGCTTCAAGTTGTCTATTAAGGATTCGACGTGTCTGGTTTTAATGACCACATCATCTACGTATGCCTCCACTGTTTTGCCGATTTGTGTTTCTAGTCATGTTTGAATCATGCGTTGATAGGTTGCACCGGCGTTTTTGAGCCCGAAAGGCATGGTGTTAAAACAGAAGGGGCCGTATCGATCCATGGATTTATTGCTCCAACGTGGCAGACTTCGGCAAGGCTGCGGGAGTGCTCGCTTGCGCCTATTATTTGAGGCGAAGGTCTCGAGGACTGTCAATACTGTATTGTTATTTTCCACGGGATGGTGCTCTGTGGTATTGTGGATGAGGAGATCCTCGCCGCTCTTGGCCACCTGCCGGAGTATCCAACATGCTCTAAGGTTGTGTGTTGGCATGGTATCCGATGTACTGTGAATTTTGCATGGCCCATTGAGCCATCCCTCCAATACAGTTCCACGCCCTGTAGTGGGCTTTGGTTTCTTTGTAATCAGATTGGGTGACTTACGAGAGTACACCCTTTTAGTTCGGACGGGTGATTTAGTGAGAGCCGGAGGATCCCAGAATTTTGTTTGGGTTTTCTAGGCGCTTTCCATCGCACAGTACTTCTGTACTATGGCCGCCAAGTCAGCGAAGTGTGCTATGTCACGGCGACTTATGGCGTTGAGGATTCCCTTGTCCGTGCATTTTTTGCAAAAGAATGAAATTGCGTCTTCCTCGCGACAGTCCTTGACCTTGCTCATTACAAGGAGGAATCTGGCCCAACAGTGATGTACTGTCTCTTGGGGCTCTTGTCTAATGTGGGAAAGATCACTTATGTCTGGGTGGGTGGGTAGATTTAGGTCCAAACCCTGACCCGCTGAGACCCAGGGGCGGAGGAGTTTCCAAGCTTGGCAGTTCGGGCTCCGGGATGTTGCCCAATAGTTCTGGCCCGCTGTCTGATTCTAGGTAAGAAGCTTGGGCCATGTCCTCCCGTAGATGGGTATCCGGCTCAGAGAGCTCGGGAATCGCTACATTGCTCCTCCACCACCGCTATCTGATGGGTGACCGGAGGAGAGTTAATCTCCCTTTGGTCGGGTTTAAGCCCGATCCGATCATAGTCCGTAGCGACTCCCAGGGCGGCGATGCGATCCAAGAGCTCGTTCAAGGAAGAGAGCTCCATTGGATCCATCTGCTCGGTGAATCCCGAGCCGACGTGGAGGCTGTTTTTGATGACCTGAGAAGTCATCGTCGGCGCGACGGCCGAACGGGCGGTCATGACGGAGCCGCCTAGTCGGAGAGTTTGGCCTACAGCCAGGGCTCCCCCAGAGGTCATGTTTCCTTGACAACAAGACGAGCCATCAAAACCGGCGGATCTCGGGTAGGGGGTCCTGAACTGTGCGTCTAAGGCAGATGGTAACAGGAGGCGGGGGACACAATGTTTACCCAGGTTCGGGCCCTCTCGATGGAGGTAATACCCTACTTCCTGCTTGATTGATCTTGATGATATGAGTATTACAAGAGTTGATCTACCACGAGATCGTAGAGGCTAAACCCTAGAAGCTAGCCTATGATTATGATTGTTGTTGTCCTACGGACTAAACCCTCCGGTTTATATAGACACCGGAGGGGGCTAGGGTTACACACAGTCGGTTACAAGGGAGGAGATCTACATATCCGAATTGCCAAGATTGCCTTCCACGCAAAGGAGAGTCCCACCCGGACACGGGACGAAGTCTTCAATCTTGTATCTTCATAGTCTAATAGTCCGGCCAAGGTATATAGTCCGGCTGTCCGAGGACCCCCTAGTCCAGGACTCCCTCAGCTGGCGAGGCCAAACACGACGTGGAGGTGCGGGTTTCGTGCTCCGGCGGTCAAATGAACGACGGAGAGGCTCGGCTTGGAGCGGGTGCTCTCCCGCATCCGTTGCAGCAAGTGGCAGCAGCTGGGGTGGCCGGAGTTCGTCGGAAACGAGCTCGCGGCGGCGGCCGGAGTTCGGGCGGGTCGGGTTTGCCGCTACGGTGCACGGCAGGAGCAGCTAGAGGGGGTTGTGGGCTTCTAGCGTTGCGCTGAGCACGTTTGTGTGCTCGGTTGCAGCTCTAGGTGATGGTGGCCACGGCGGCGACATGGCCGGCGGAGCCAAGCTCTCAGCCACGACAGGCAACGGCGTTAGCGGGAGGAAAAGAGCTAGGGAGAGGGAGGATCGATGCAGCAGCTCAGAGTGGATCAAACGAAGGGGTTGGCGAGCTCAGGGGCGTCCTCGTTGCTACGAATCGAGCGATGGCGATCACCGACCGCAGCGATGAAGACGGTGGTGATGGTGTGCCAATGGGGCTCCCGGCGTCGGGCGGCTCGGCGGAGAGCTTTAGCGCGAGGAGACGGAGCTCGTGGCACGAAGACGAGGCGAGGCAGTGGCTCTGGCGCGGTGGCAGCAAACGACGGCAACGACTCGCTCGGTTGCATGGGAGAGAGAGAGAGCAGAGGAGGGGGAGGAGCTCGAGGGAGAGAGAGGGGGACCCGGATGGGTCTTGGGGGTTGCGTGGCGTCGTCGAGACGGGTCTGGGAGGGGGCAGGCAGGCAGGGAGGAGCTGGCCCCCTCGGCCGCGCGTGTGCAAGCACGCAGCTGCTCTTACATGCAGGAGGAAGACGACAGGAGGCGCCAGGTGGGCTGGGCCAGTGAGGTGGGACGGCTACAGGTAGGTGGCCAGGTAGTCCTTCTCTCTCCCTCTCTCTCTCTCTCTCTCTTTTATTTTCTGTTTTCTATTTTCTGTCTTTGTTTCTGGATTTAGTAAAAATACTAAACCTTTTCTAAAAATCCTGAAATAAATTGTGAGCACTGTTGAAATGTTTTTAAGCAGCCCTCAACCATTATCAGGATTATTTAGACAATTACAATATTTATAGCATTTAAATGCCCAAATTCAAATACTTTATGATTTAATTCAAAAATCCAGAATGGTCCTAGAAATATGTGCAACATTTTTGGCAAAGGTTTCAACCAATCCAAAAATGATGAACTTTTCTAAAGGGCATTTTGGGTTCATTGAGAATATTTTTATTTGAACCTAGTTGATTTGATCTGGTGCTAGGGTTTGAACAATCCCCATTTCAACTTTCAAAATAAATTTAGACATGTTGCATGGATTCAAAAGCTAGCCTAGAGCACTACCAGACTAGGGATGTGACACCGTATCATGTGCCGGAAAAGAAGGCCAAGAAGAAGAAGGGCAAGGAGGCCAAAGGCGGCCCCCGCCACAAGGGTCCCTCGGATGCTGTGTTCGAAGAGACCGAAGCCCCCTCCTCCCATGAGGGGGACGAGGAAGAGGAAGTGGAGGAGGAGGTGGAATGCGACTCCCCTCATAAGGGGAGGAAGAAGAACAGGGCAGCCTCCAAAGACCCAAAGGGGGAGGCGCCCAAGAGGGGGAAGATGATCCTCCAGGACATTTCGGACTCAGATGCCGAACTGGTCCCCAAAAAGCCTCCCAGGGCAAAGCCCCTGGTCGATACGTAAGTATCTAGATACTCACTATTTTATCTTCGGGTTTCCTACTTTCATTATATAAGTTATTATGCCATATCCCTTTCAGCCCTCCCCGCGATTTCCCGAATACTTCACTATCAGAAGGGAGTTCTCTGCCACCGGAGATGGTAGAGAGCGAGACACCGCCACGAGCCCCCTCACCAATCACCGTGGATGACACCTAGGTGTTGTCCCGAAGGACCTCTCCTGGTCGTGGAGGGGCAGGCAAGGTTGTCGAGAAGCCGCCTGAGGTTAATACCTCGGTCGCCGAAGACATAGGGGAGGCGGCCCCTATGGCAACCGACGACGGGGACCTCCAACAATCCAGGCCCCAGTCGAACACCATTTCAGAGACCAATGCGGCTCCGGGATCAGGTGAGCAGCCCCCTTCGAAAGAGGGGGGAGGAGCATCAGCTCCGTCGGCGACCTCCACTAATCCGGAGGCGCCGAACGCTTTAGCGAAAGCACTGCGACGTGCTTCCATCATGGAGGAGCACCGTACCCTGATGGGTGTGGTGGTGGAGAAGGTTCAGTCTACCAAAAGCGGACTGAACGAAGCCTTTACCAGCCTACTGACAGGCTTCGAGGTATGCTACATAATGCTCAAAACGCTTTTTCATATATAGAGGAATGTGCCTGTACACAGAGAGTAGCCCCTAAGGCTCTGTCCAGTGTGAAAGAAACCGAACAGAGGATCCACATAAAATTTCGGAAAGCTAACATAATTCTCTGTTGTTGTAACAGGCTTCCCTGTTGGCGGAAACCGCCCAGGCCATAGAAGTTTCCGAACTTAATCGGAAACTAAAGTTGGCCGATGAAGAAATCGACTGCGTTAACAAGCGGTTTGATGAGACGCAAGGTATGCGTATAGTTTTTTGAAAGTATAGTTGCATATTATAAGTGATAGTTATATTTGGAGATTTAACTCATGTAATGCTTTTGTCTATGAGCATAGTTGGTGCAGTCGAGGTCGAGACCCTCAAAGGCGCCCTTGCCCAAGCCCAGAAAGAGGTGAAAGCGAACAAGGCAGGTGTTGACAAAGCGGCTGCAGAGCTGAAGACCGAGCAGGCCGCCCACCGCCAACACAAAGCTTGGGTGGCCGAAGTCGAGCAGGAGCTGAAGGATGCCATCCTCAAATGCGAGGAACTGGAGGAGAAGACTTCTGCCCAATCGACCGAACTCGCCAAGGCTCTCCAGGAGGCTAAGGATGCGCGGGTCGAGTCCCGGAGTGCTCGCGAGGAGATCTGGCAAGCGAGGCAGATAGCGGCTGGTAAGGCCTTTCTTTTGCAGAGTTTATTCAGAGGTCAAAGATATGCTTTGCTCACTCGAGTGTGGAGTTCTCCAGACGCGTTTGTGAATCTGCCAAGGGTTGATGCCGATGCCGCACAGTTCTTCCGAGCCCAGGAGGGGAACTCGACCGAGAAGCTGTTCTGGTTGCAGTTTCTTGCGCCGGAGCACCCGACTCCCTTGAACGACCAGATGAAGCAGTTGATGGAGATGCATAGGGTGGCTGTCTTGGCCCTGAAGGATTTAATAGTCCGGTTATGGCTAGCTGAACCAATTCCGAGTAGCTACTTCGGCTTAGTGAGGCGACTCGTCGACGCGCTGCCTCGAGTTGATACTGTGAAGTGCTCAGCGTGCATAGAGGGAGCTCGGATGGCCTTCGCTCGCGTCAAGATGCATTGGGCAAAGATGAAGGCCACCGACATGGCGACCGCGGGCCCACCTGAAGGCAAGGACCACCGCAAGCCGGAAAGGTACTTCGAAGACGTCCTGGCGGGTGCCGGAATAGTAGAGGGCCAATGCTCAAAGGACGTCATATTTGAGTAAATGTACCCGGGCTGTAAAACTATGTTTGTGAACCCGGGCTTGTAATATATTTGCGCCTTTTATCTTAAGTGATTTTCCTCCTGTGCGGCTGTTTTTTTTATTCTGAAAGTTGCCAGTCGTCGGCTTTAGCCCCCACATAGATGCTACGGGGGTGTTCGGCGTCGCGTGTGGTCACACTTTATCCAACGTCTTGGTCCGTGAAGGAGGTGTCCGCGAGTTGAACCAGGCAACTAGACTATGCGGATTTATTACTTTCACTTAGCCATAGGAGTTTGACGGTGGGGCTAAGTACTAGCCGCTTGTGCGTGTGTGGCAGTCCGAACTAAGGTGCCTTTTCCACGCGACTGGACGAAGACCAGCCCTCGTATAACACAGAATAAATCACCAACGATTTGTGCTATAAGACTAAGTCGCCGAATCGCTGACCAACTCTCGCCTTATGATGACAGTCAGTTTTCGGCTTTCTCTACTGAGGTATTTCACCGGACGAACCAGAAATACAATCACAGTAGTTCTCCCTTTACGACCTTAGCCGAACGAGCGGAACGTAAGGTGGTAAGCATAGGAGCCAGGCAACCCAACTATAGACCAAAGACATGATTTGGAGCCGATGCATATAGTGCAATATTCGGGACGCCGAAGAGTACCCTATAGGTGTTCGGACTTGAGAACGTGTGGAGCCGAATACAGCCCCCGGTGTTTAAGGCCGGACTAAAGCACGTGTGGCAATCTGAAATAAGGAAGGGATACAGATGACAAAAGAAATCTCTACCAAACAAAAGTGGTAATCAACTGTTCCCTTTATATCCTGTATAATACGTCGAGACGTGCTATTACAGATAATGCCATGAATATTAAGGCTATTTTACATGCCGAGAGTTTACACAAGGGAAAGTTTTACACGGGGCTGTTGGAAAAAGTAGCGGCTTCAAGATCCTAATGTTGCCCTGCTGCACGTCTGCGTCGTTTCTCCTTGGTTAGAAATCCCTTGAGAGGAGAAGCTGATGGTCGTCTGTCAGAAAGGGGAGTTTAGAGAGGAACCCCTGTACAACCGTGAAGCAGGTTTTAATGAACCTGTAGTGGAAGAAAAAAGAAAAAGGAGAAAGAAGGTTAAGGTCCGAATAGGGTCAAGCCGTACTATAGACCTTTTTTCGCAGTAGCCTCCGGCGATGCCCGAGGTATTTTAAGTGCGTATTTATGCACGCGCAGTATGTATGCCGGAACCTTATGGGGCGATCGGTGGAGGCTGAACTGCTATTCAAGCTCTGGATCCACCAAGCTGTCGTGCTGTGATGTGGATCAGATTTGCTTGGCAGTGTCCGCGGTCTTAATGACCGATGAGTTGTTCGGCTTGATGAGGCCGGTATGTACCTCGCCTGCAAGGGCCACGGTGTGCTCCTCAGTGTGGAGGGAGCGCTCCATATTTCCATTGACTGTGATGACGCCGCACGGTCCGGGAATTTTGAGCTTTAAATAAGCATAATGTGGGACTGCATTGAAGCGGGCGAAAGCGGTTCGTCCGAGTAGTGCGTGATAACCACTGCGGAAAGGGACGATATCGAAGATCAAGTCTTCACTTTGGAAGTTGTTCGGAGAACCGAAGACTACTTCCAATGTTAAGGAGCCCGTACAGGGGGCCTCCATGCCTGGTATCACTCCTTTAAAGGTAGTGTTGCTGGGATTGATTCTTGACGGGTCAATGCCCATCTTACGGACAGTGTCTTGATAAATCAGGTGGAGACTGCTGCCGCCGTCCATAAGGCCTCTTGTGAGATGGTATCCATCAATGATGGGATCGAGTACCAGGGCCGCCGAACCTCCATGATGGATACTCGTTGGGTGGTCCTAGCGATCAAAGGTGATCGGACAAGCCGACCATGGGTTGAATTTTGGGTTGATAGGCTCTACGGTGTAGACGTCCCTTAGTGCGCGCTTGTGCTCCCTCTTTGGGATGTGTGTAACAGATATCATGTTCACTGTTTTCACCTCGGGGGGAAACTTCTTCTGTCCCCCTGTGTCCAGAGGGCGGGGCTCATCATCGTCCTCGCTTTGAGGTCCTTTCCCCTTGTGTTCGGTATTTAATTTACCGGCCTGTTTAAAAACCCAGCAGTTCCTGTTGGTGTGGTTGGCAGGCCTGTCAGGGGTGTCATGAATCTAGCAATGCCTATCTAGTATTTTGTCCAAATTGGATGGACCGTCTCTATTTCCTTTGAATGGCTTCTTCCGCTGACGGGGTTTGGAGCGCTGATCCGGCGTTTACCGCCGTATCCTCAGTTTCTTCGTTGTTGTTCTGATGCTTATTTTTGTTACGTCGTGGCCTTCTGTTGCCATCCCTAGCCTCAGAGGTGCCAGGGTCACTGGTGTTGTTGCTTCTACAAGCCAACCAGCTATCTTCGCCCGCACAGAAGCGAGTCATAAGTGAAATAAGAACTGCCATAGTTTTTGGCTTTTCCTGACCGAGGTGTCGGGCGAGCCATTCGCCACGGACGCTGTGCTTGAAAGCTGCTAAGGCTTCGGCGTCCAGACAGTCGACGATTTGGTTCTTTTTGATTAAGAACCGAGCCAGAGTTTACGGGCCGACTCTCTGGGTTGCTGGACTATGTGACTAAGGTCATCAGCGTCCGGTGGCCGGATATAAGTGCCTTGGAAGTTGTCTCGAAAAGCATCTTCCAAGTTCTCCCAGCTGCCAATGGAGCTCTCCGGGAGGCTATTCAACCAGTGTCGTGTTGGTCCTTTTAACTTTGGGGGAGGTATTTAATGGCGTGGAGATCATCACCGCGAGCCATGTGAATCTGGAGAAGAAAATCTTCAATCCATACAGCGGGATTTGTCATTCCATCGTATGCCTCGATGGTTACGGGTTTAAACCCTTCCGGAAACTAGTGCTGCATTACCTCATCGGTAAAGCACATGGGGTGTGCGGCACCTCTATATCGGGCGACATCATGACAGAGTTCGGATGACATCCGTGTTCGGTTCTCGGCCCGAACTTGGTTATGCTTGTCGCGCCAGGCTAGATGGCCGTCGTCTCGTGTGGGAGCATGTCCCCTTGATCCATAGATTGATCTGGTCTGGCGGGCTCTATTATCCAGGTCCTGACGTTAGTCGTATGTGTAGCTCGGAGCCGCTGCCTCTTTGCCTCTACGGCAAGGTGGTGCGGGCTGGTGTTCGGCATAATTGGACGCTTTGTCCCATCCTCGTGGTGGTCGGTCTGGTTGATCAACATGATTGTATCTTGATGGTTGTCGCGGGATATCCGCAGCCACCTATGGGACCGGGCGACCCCTTCCTGGTTCGGCGGGGGAACGTCACACTGCACAAAGAGCATATCAATGCACGGCAGCACGACAGAGAGCACACAAGCAACTTACCTAGGTTCGGGCCGCCGCAAGGCGTAAGACCCTACTCCTGCTTTGGTGGATTGATGGTGGAATGAGAGTGGTGGTGCGTAGTACACTTGCCCGGCAAGGTTTGCCTTGGGGCCGTAGTGGCTACGTGCGTATGGTGGCTTGGGTTCTTCAACTTTCCAACCTTCTAACCCCCCTACGAGTGCCATGGGCCTCCTTTTATAGATTAAGGGGTCACCACAGTGGCAAAGTGGTCATTATCCACTGATATGATAGCAAACATTGCTATCATACCTAACTCTGTGGGCTGACAGGGTGCATTAAATGCGCCGCTTAGTGTCACATCACTGGTCGCCCGGCAAGGCCTGCCGGGCTATCTTGCCAGCTCCGCGCCTGTTCCCTTGACACGTCGCAGGACGGGTGTCATTTGTGGGTTTCTCCTGTAGGAAATGGCTGCCATGTGGTGAATGGCTGCCACTTAACCATCTTGCGGCTCGACACCGCACTGATTGACAACGTGGGTCATGCCTGAGTGGTTGGTGGGGTGGTTCAACCCCCGCGAGCTGGGGAGTCTTGGTTGCTCGCTTCTGGTGGTGGCCTTGCCCCTTGCCAGGCTTGCTTGCCAGGCAAGGAAGGCCCTTCTCTTGCCGATATCTTGCTCCTATGGCTTGATCTTGGTCCCTCTGAGCTGCATGTTGGTTCTTGGTTCTTCAATCTCTGTCTTGAGCTGGTGCTTCAATCTTGATCTTGTGCATGTGCACAGTTGGGCAATAGACCCAGGGTTTGTTGCACGGACAGAAGCCCCCGGGCCTGCCCCAAACGCGCTGCTGAGCGTCGTTAGGGTAGGGCCTAATAAGTGCACAGGCAGGATATCTGAAGGGGTTGGTCCCTTTGAGGTTTCTATTGCTGCTTCATTAGTCTTGATCTTTGGGCGGTTTCCGATTTCTTCGCGCGCGGTGTAAAGCCAGTAGTGGTGGGGCTGCTCAAGTGATGGCCCGTGAATGACTTTAAAGTACGGGGGTAGAAACTGCCAATTTACTCTTCCCACAGCGCGCCCTTATCATTTGGCCAAGTATGCTGCATGCATCGCGCGGGGTAGGTAACGGAGGCGCGTGGCGCGGGAGAGCATCTTGGAGAGGGCCCGCCTACCTTGAATTGGTGGAGAAGGGCGGCGGTCACCTGTTAATGGAGAAGGGCGGCGGGGGCCTGGCCTATAAAAGGGAGGGGCAGAGGAGGGCAAAGTCATCCATTTCTGCATTCCTCTTCTTCTTCTCTTGTTTCCTGCTTCCGCCAGCGATGCCGAAGAGAGGAGCCTGGGGCCAGCCCCCGGGCTCCTGTTTGGGGCCATTGTTGCCCCATGCTGGTGTTGGCACTCGGGGAGTTAGCCTGGTCCTTGGCGTGGTGAATCTCTTGGTCTCTTCGAGGCTTAGCCGGGAGGCGGGGCTGGAGATCGTTGGTAATCCCAGCATTGCCCCTCCCGGAGGCCTTGGGGTTGTTGTCGACGAGAGGCGCGCCACCCGGTCCGCCGAGGCGATGGTAGCGTTGCATGCCCGTTGTGGCCGAGTGATGCAGCTACCGTCTCTGTCCCTCCCCCTTTTCTTCCCCTCTTCTTTTCGTTTGGGGAGGGGCGACGGGCCTTGCTCGTCACCTTGCACAGCTCCTGGGTGCATGCTACTTGCGGACCATGGCGGATAACTGCTCCGCCGGTTCCTTCGTCGCCGCTCCCTCCCAGCTGCTCTTTTTATTCTCCTTTCCCTCTTGCCTTAGTACCCTGGGGAAGAGGAGCAGAGAAAGGAAAAGAGGGGTTGTTGGGCTTTTATCTTTATTCAATCTTAAATCTATAGGAAATCGCCAAATTTTAATTCAAATAATGTAATCTCTCAAGTCCATCTTTGGGTTCTGTAATGCTTGTACTTGTATCAACATATGAATGAAAATGATGAAGCTTGCCGGGAGCCCATGCATGTGTATGTCCATGCAGATGTGTGCTACCTCTTGAGCATTGCGTTGGTTTTCCCTTGAAGAGGAAAGGGTGATGCAGTAAACTAGCGTAAGTATTTCCCTCAGTTTTTGAGAACCAAGGTATCAATCCAGTAGGAGATCACGCACGAGTCCCTCACACCTACACAAACAAATAAGAACCTCGCAACCAACGTGATAAAGGGGTTGTCAATCCCTCAACGGTCACTTACGAGAGTGAGATCTGATAGATATGATAAGATAATATTTTTGGTACTTTTATGATAAAGATGCAAAGTAAAATAAAAGGCAATAAAAATAACTAAGTGTTGGAAGATTAATATTATGGAAAATAGACCCGGGAGCCATAGGTTTCACTAGTGGCTTCTCTCGAGAGCATAAGTATTACGGTGGGTGAACAAATTTCTGTTGAGAAATTGATAGAATTGAGCATAGTTATGAGAATATCTAGGTATGATCATGTATATAGGCATCACGTCCGCGACAAGTAGACCGACTCCTGCCTGCATCTACTACTATTACTCCACACATCCAGCATGCATCTAGAGTATTAAGTTCATAAGAACAGAGTAATGCTTTAAGTAAGATGACATGATGTAGAGGGATAAACTCATGCAATATGATATAAACCCCATCTTTTTATCCTCGATGGCAACAATACAATACGTGCCTTGCTGCCCCTGCCGTCACTGGGAAAGGACACCGCAAGATTGAACCCAAAGCTAAGCACTTCTCCCATTGCAAGAAAGATCAATCTAGTAGGCCAAACCAAACAGATAATTCGAAGAGACTTGCAAAGATAACCAATCATACATAAAAGAATTCAGAGGAGATTCAAATATTGTTCATAGATAATCTTGATCATAAACCCACAATTCATCGGATCTCGACAAACACACCGCAAAAGAAGATTACATCGAATAGATCTCCAAGAGAATCGAGGAGAACTTTGTATTGAGATCCAAAGAGAGAGAAGAAGCCATCTAGCTAATAACTATGGACCCGAAGGTCTGAGGTAAACTACTCACACATCATCGGAGAGGCTATGGTGTTGATGTAGAAGCCCTCCGTGATCAATGCCCCCTCCGGCGGAGCGCCGGAAAAGGTCCCAAGATGGGATCTCACGGGTACAGAAGGTTGCGGAGGTGGAATTAGGTTTTTTGCTCCGTATCTGATAGTTTGGGGTACGTATGTATTATAGGAGGAAGAAGTACGTCGATGGAGCAATGTGGGCCCCACAAGGGTGGAGGGCGCGCCCAGGGGGTAGGCACGGCCCCTGCCTCATGCTCTCCTGGTTGATTTCTTGACGTAGACTCCAAGTCCTCTGGATAACGTTCGATCCAAAAATCACGTTCCCGAAGGTTTCATTTCGTTTGGACTCCGTTTGATATTCTTTTTCTGCGAAACACTGAAATAGGCAAAAAAACAGCAATTTGGGCTGGGCCTCTGGTTAATAGCTTAGTCCCAAAAATAATATAAAAGTGTATAATAAAGCCCGTTAATCATCCAAAACAGAATATAATATAATAAAGCCCATGCATGTGTATGTCCATGCAGATGTGTGCTACCTCTTGAGCACTGCGTTGGTTTTCCCTTGAAGAGGAAAGGGTGATGCAATAAAGTAGCGTAAGTATTTCCCTCTGTTTTTGAGAACCAAGGTATCAATCCAGTAGGAGATCACGCACGAGTCCCTCGCACCTACACAAACAAATAAGAACCTCGCAACCAACGCGATAAAGGGGTTGTCAATCCCTCAACGGTCACTTACGAGAGTGAGATCTGATAGATATGATAAGATAATATTTTTGGTATTTTTATGATAAAGATGCAAAGTATAATAAAAGGCAATAAAAATAACTAAGTGTTGGAAGATTAATATTATGGAAAATAGACCCGGGGGCCATAGTTTTCACTAGTGGCTTCTCTCGAGAGCATAAGTATTACGGTGGGTGAACAAATTACTGTTGAGCAATTGATAGAATTGAGCATAGTTATGAGAATATCTAGGTATGATCATGTATATAGGCATCACGTCCGCGACAAGTAGACCGACTCCTGCCTGCATCTACTACTATTACTCCACACATCGACCGCTATCCAGCATGCATCTAGAGTATTAAGTTCATAAGAACAGAGTAATGCTTTAAGTGAGATGACATGATGTAGAGGGATAAACTCATGCAATATGATATAAACCCCATCTTTTTATCCTCGATGGCAACAATACAATACGTGCCTTGCTGCCCCTGCTGTCACTGGGAAAGGACCGCAAGATTGAACCCAAAGCTAAGCACTTCTCCCATTGCAAGAAAGATCAATCTAGTAGGCCAAACCAAACTGATAATTCGAAGAGACTTGCAAAGATAACCAATCATACATAAAAGAATTCAAAGGAGATTCAAATATTGTTCATAGATAAACTTGATCATAAACCCACAATTCATCGGTCTCAACAAACACACCGCAAAAGAAGATTACATCGAATAGATCTCCACAAGAATCGTGGAGAACTTTGCATTGAGATCCAAAGAGAGAGAAGAAGCCATCTAGCTAATAACTATGGACCCGAAGGTCTGAGGTAAACTACTCACACATCATCAGAGAGGCTATGGTGTTGATATAGAAGCCCTCCGTGATCAATGCCCCCTCCGACGGAGCGCCGGAAAAGGCCCCAAGATGGGATCTCACAGGTACAGAAGGTTGCAGCGGTGGAATTAGGTTTTTGGCTCCGTATCTGATAGTTTGGGGGTACGTAGGTATATATAGGAGGAAGAAGTATGTCGGTGGAGCAACGTGGGCCCCACGAGGGTGGAGGGCGCGCCCAGGGGGTAGGCGCCCCCTGCCTCATGCTCTCCTGGTTGATTTCTTGACGTAGACTCCAAGTCCTCTGGATCACGTTCGTTCCAAAAATCACGTTCCCGAAGGTTTTATTCCGTTTGGACTCCGTTTGATATTCTTTTTCTGCGAAACACTGAAATAGGCAAAAAACAGCAATTCGGGCTGGGCCTCCGGTTAATAGGTTAGTCCCAAAAATAATATAAAAGTGTATAATAAAGCCCGTTAATCATCCAAAACAGAATATAATATAGCAGGGAACAATCAAAAATTATAGATACGTTGGAGACGTATCAATGTGGAGTGGCTCTTTAATAAAAATTAACGAGTTTTCTCCGGCAGGATATCCTGCCGGCACCCTCTTTGTCTGCCGGAGAGCTACGTCTGCCGGGGAACAGACAGAGGGCCAGCCCCCCACCAACTCCTTTTTATCAAAGGCCACTGCGACCCTCCTGACCGAAGCAACGTTCGAGTCATTGGACGGGAGCACCTAAGCTTCAAAGAGAGGCGAGGTTTCCTCATGCAAAGCTATAGCCTTACAGAACACTAATGGACAAGACGTAAACTTATCTGTTTATCTTTCCCGGGGATTGCTGTGCCGTGCAATCTTCTCGTCCTTTATCGAAGCCAAGTTCATGGTAGGAACCTGCAACCCATGCAGATGAGAACGAATGTAGGATGCAATCCTATCTATATGCATATGCAAATGCCCATGCAATGCTTATGCAGTTAACTGGGGGTGCTCGTGCATGCATGCAATCTTAGTTGGGCCCCCCCTACAACGCTTCTTTATTTTATCTTGCGCGGGGTCATCGCCCCGGCTTTGTACAAGGGGTTACATGCAGCTGAGCCAAGGCCTGTACAAAAGGGTGGCTGCCGGGCAGTGCCCGGCAACCTCGCGCCTTACTGGTAGTACTTACGGAGATGCTCAATATTCCATGAGTTTTGCAGCTGAGTGCCATCTCCGGTCTCCAGACGGACTGCGCCGGGTCTGGTGACTCGTACCACCCGGTAAGGGCCTTCCCACTTCGGTAATAGCTTGTTTGTACCCTTGGCAGACTCAACACGCCTAAGGACAAGGTCACCTTCCTCAAAACACCAGGCGTGAACCCTGTGGCTATGATAGCAATGCAGGGCTTGCTGGTAGCGTGCAGCTCGCGTAGCAGCCCGGAGACGGTTCTCCTCGAGTACCACAGCGTCGTCACGCCGGTGCTGATCTTGCGCTACTTCATCGTAGGCAAGCACTCGAGGGGACCCGTAAATGAGTTCCATGGGGATAACTGCTTCTGCCCCGTAGACCAGGGAGAAGGGAGTCTGCCTGGTAGCTCGGTTAGGTTTCAATCTGAGGGACTAGAGAACTACCGGCAGCTCCTCGATCCACCGCCCGCCGTGCTTCTGCAGCGTATCGAAAGTTCTTGTCTTGAGTCCACGAAGCACTTCAGCGTTCGCCCTCTCAACTTGTCCATTGCTCCGGGGGTGTGCCACAGAGGCTAATGAGATCTTGCATCTGAGGGTACAAACGTATTGCATGAAGGCGTGGCTCGTGAACTGGGTGCCGTTGTCAGTGATGATCCTTGCCGGAACTCCGAAACGACACACCAATTCTTTCAAGAACTTGATAGCCGACTGAGCAGTCACCTTTCTCACGGCAGTCACTTCCGGCCACTTTGTAAACTTGTCGATGGCAACGAACAAGAATTCAAAGCCCCCGATTGCTCGGGGGAAGGGGCCGAGGATATCGAGCCCCTAGACCAAAAATGGCCATGATAGAGGGATTGTCTGAAGGGCTTGGGCAGGCAGGTGTGTTCTCTTGGAATGGAACTAGCAGGCTTCGCATGTCATGACGAGCTCGAGCGCATCTTGGAGGGCTGTGGGCCACTAGGATCCTTGCCAGAATGCTTTCCCAACTAATGCGCTTGATCCAATGTGTGAGCCGCACATTCCTCTATGAATCTCAGCCAGCAGTTCCTTTCCATCCTCCAGGCAGACACACTTGTATTTCACACCGTTGGGCCTCCTTCTGTACAGAGTGCCACCGACAAACTGATACATACTGACCCTCCGGGCTACTTTCTCAGCTTCATCTTTGTTGCCGGGAAGTTCTCCGGTTTGGAGGAAGCGGACGATGTGCCTTGCCCAAGTTGGAGCCTGGGGCTCAGCAATGAGGACTAGCGGCACTTCCTCTGCTGCGGGAGCACCAGCCTCATTCGCGGGGTCCATGGGCCCGGCTGGAGGGGGTGGTTCGGCAGGCTGCGAGGAGTTGTTTCCGGCAGGGTCTTTGCCGGGAGCGGACGGCTCGACCGGGAGAGGCTTACCGTAGTCCAACTTTCTCCTTTTCCGGGCCATTGTAGCTGGTGATTCGGAAGGCTGAGAGAGACGGAGAACACAAGTTCCTGGTTCCACAGGAAGCTTCTGCATAGCACACTTTGACA
Source organism: Aegilops tauschii subsp. strangulata (assembly GCF_002575655.3). Taxonomy (NCBI): domain Eukaryota; kingdom Viridiplantae; phylum Streptophyta; class Magnoliopsida; order Poales; family Poaceae; genus Aegilops; species Aegilops tauschii. Next base: position 398,669,318 of record NC_053037.3, read on the forward strand.
GGTGATCAGCTATGTTGTTTTCCGCACGGGGTACGTGCTCCGTTTGCAACCCGTCAAAGTGCTCCTCCAATCACCTAACTTCCTCAACGTATGCTTCCATCAATGGGCTTTGATAATCCATGTTGACTTGTCTCACCACAAGCTGTGAATCTGCTCGTATGATCAACTTATTGATTCCCAATTCCGCTCCAATTCTGAGCCTGGCAAGGAGCCCTTCATACTCAGCTGTATTGTTGGTGGCTTCTTCCCGGGCAAAGTGCATTTGGACGACATACTTCAAGTGCTCCTCCGAGGGGGCAACAAGAAGCACGCCAGCCCCTGCACCTTGTAGGGAAAAAGCACCATCAAAGTACATAATCCATTCTTGGGGTGATTCCTTGCCGGGAATAGCTGTCTCTGTCACTTCCTCATTAGGGGTTGGCGTCCATTTTGCAATAAACTCTGCCAGTGCCCTGCTTTGAATAGTTGACGTGCTCTCAAACTTCAAACCAAAGCTGGATAACTCCAAAGCCCACTCCACTATTCTGCCGGTGGCCTCAGGGTTTCAGAGTATCCTTTGCAACGGAAAACGAGTGACAACCGTGATCTCATGGGCTTGGAAGTAGTGGCGCAGTTTCCTTGAGGCCATGATGAGGTCAAAGATCAACTTTTGCACGCCAGAGTACCACGATCTAGCCCCTTGCAACAAGGAGCTGACGAAGTCCACTGGGCGCTGCACCACTTTCTTCCTTGTTGCGTCCTTGGGGTTGCTCTCATTGCTGTGCTCACTGCTGTTCTGATCCTTTTCTGACTCTGCCGCGACCTGGCCACTTTCTGCCTCATCCACCTCTCGCTGTGCTACTAAGGACGCACTGACCACTTGGTTGGTTGCCACCAAGTAAAGAAACAATGGCTCTTGGGGTCTGGGTGCAACCAAGGTAGTCACGGACGATAGGTAGGCCTTCAATTCTTGTAGAGCTGCATCTGCTTCCGGGGTCCACTTCATGGGCCTTGCTTTCTTCAAAATATTGAAAAAAGGCAGGGCACGCTCAGCAGACTTGGAAATGAATCTGCTTAGCGCGGCAACGCATCCCGTCAGGCGCCTTACATCCTTAACTGTCCTTGGCGCTTGATCTGCTCAACGGCCTTGATCTTGTCGGGGTTGGCTTCAATCCCCCGATGGGATACAAAGAATCCAAGCAGCTTGCTGGAGGGCACACCAAATCCAAACTTCTCCGGATTAAGCTTCAAGTGGATCTTGTGTAGATTAGCAAATGTCTCCTCCAAATCCTGGATAAGAGTGGCCTTATCCTTGGTTTTGACCATGATATCATCCATATAAGCCTCTATATTCCTGTGTAACTGTGGCTCAAAACCAATCTGAACTGCCCTTGCAAAACTGGACCCAGCACTCTTTAGTCCGAATGGCATGCGGACAAAGCAGAACGTACCACATGGAGTGATGAACGATGTCTTCCCTTCATCTTCTTTGGACACGAAGATCTGGTGATATCCGGAATATGCATCCAGAAAGGAGAGCAAATCACAGCCTGAAGTGGAATCCACAATCTGGTCGATATGCGGCAATGGAAATGGGTCCTTCGGGCAAGCCTTGTTGAGATCTGTGAAATCAATGCAGAGCCTCCATTTCCCATTAGCCTTCTGGACCACCACTGGGTTTGCCAACCACGTAGGGTGCAGTACTCCTCTGACCAAACAAGGTGCCTCTATCTTCTTGATTTCCTCGGCAATGAACTGCTACTGCTCCAGGGCCTGCTTCCGGACTTTCTGCTTGATGGGCCGGGCGTGTGGGCAGACAGCAAGGTGGTGCTCGATTACCTCCCTGGAAACACCGGTGATATCAGATGGTTTCCAGGCAAACACATCGATATTCGCCCGTAGGAAGGCAACGAGCGCGCTTTCCTATTTGTCATCAAGGGTGGCGCTGATAGTGATAGTACCATCAATGCCAGCCAACCCTGCCGGGACCTTCTTCACTTGGAGTGCAGCAACCTTGGATCTCTTGCTATTGGAACACTCCGGCACATCGTCAACGGGTGCCGTGCACTCCGAGGGGGCATGCTTCCCGGACTCCTTGTCGGAGGCCCTACAATCCCTTTTCCTTCCTTTGCTTTCCTTGGCAAGAGCCGTTGCTGCCGCAGCCTCTGTTGCGACTGCATCCCGGTACGTCTTGTCCACACATATAATTGCATCCTTCTCATCCGATGGGATAGTGATGACTCCCAGTGGCCCAGGCATCTTCAAAGTGTTATAAGCATAGTGAGATGCTGCCATGAACTTCTCAGTCTGATAGTTCAGTTCTCCCCCAAATGTCACCCGCAACATAATCTTCCCCTTGGGATGGCTCTTGTCGGGATAGACTCCTTGAAACATGTCGGTAACCTCTAGCTCTTCTTCTCCTATCTGGAGCCTGTTGATGACTGCCTGGGAAATCAGATTCAACCCGGCCCCGTCATCCACTAACATCTTTGTGTCCTTGAGGTTGTGAATTGTTGGAGAGACCAACAATGGCAAACACCCTACCGCAGTGGTGCGGCCAGGGTGGTCCTCTTCATCAAAGATGATGGGCGTGCGGGACCACTTGAGCGGCTTCCGGGCCTCTGGCGCTGGTTCCACAGCATTGACCTCTCGTGCCCATCGCTTGAGTTGGCGGTGAGAGGTGTGCAAATATGCACCTCCATCAATGCATAGGGCGTTAGTGGCCTTCTGAAATTCCTGCTCACTGGTTTCCTCTTCATTCCCTTCATCACTCACATCATCACAGATTTCCTTCTCTTGGCCCCTGGTGGGTTTTCCTTGGTTCTGAAAGGGTTTGCCAGGGCGATTTGCTTCACTACCTCGGCCCTTACGGCCAGCAGCGTTCTGACCTTTCTCCTTATCATGCTTATCATACTCAGCCCTCTGTTTCTTGACAAGCTGTTCAACTTGGTAACACTCCTGAAGGTCGTGTCCTTTGGTCCAGTGGATCTTGCAGTACGGGCCATCACCTTTCCCAACTTTTTCAGCGGCAGCGCCTTCCCGGCAGGCAGCGCACGCAGCAGCTTCCTTGCCGGGGGCCTTAGCCTTGGCCTTCTGCCGGTACTAGGTGTGCCCGAACCTTCTACAGTCATCACTGCTTATCTCTTGGCTTCTTACTCCACTTCTTGCCCTTTCTCTGACTGGTTGACTCATCTTCATCCTCTGAATCAACATTGATGCAATCCTCCTCTCTGGGCAACTTCCTCCCTTCCTCCATCCGAGAACACTTATCTACCAGTGTGTATAGCTCCTTCACAGTCTTGGGCAACCGCACATTCGTCTTAGAATGAATGCGACAGTTGCGCACATTAGACTGGAAGGCTGCTATAACGGCAGCGGGATGGATATTTGGAATATTCCTATGAACTTTACTGAATCTTTGTAAATACTTACGGAGAGTTTCCCCTTCCTTCTGCTAGAGAAGTTGCTGGTCGCTGGGCATGCCGGGCTCTTGGTGGCCACTGGTGAAGGCACCGATGAACTCGTGGCACAGGTCTGCCCATGCCGAAATGGAGTTCTCCGGCAGGTGCATCGACCAAGACCTCACATTGGACTTGAGGGCCAAAGGGAAGTAGTTGACGAACACTTTCTCGTCCCTTCCAATGGTAGCCTGAATAACGATGGTGTAGATGCTCAGGAACTCTGCCGGGTTCAGCCTCCCGTCATACTTCTCAGGTATCTCTGTCTTGAACGTGCGAACGGACGGCCAACGGACTTGCCACAGCTCTCGTGTAAAGGCAGGGCAGCTGACCTCGAAGGGCAGGCACCCGCCAACACCGACCGCAGGCTCATCGATGTTGAGGCCGCCGCTGTCGGTGTTCTGGGAACGAGGCTCCCCAGACTTGCCTGCCTGCGGCCCACGGCGTGGCTCCACAAGCGGGCCCGTATGGCCCATCTTCACCAGCAAGCACTCAAGACCCTCGCGAGGCGGAAGACACAAGACCTCCTCAGCAGCGGCCTCACCAGGCTGGCTCACGAGGGGTGGAGAGATCAAGGCAAGGCAAACCTTGCGAGGTTCTCATGACGTGAGCCATGACGACCAAGGCCAGGCGGGCGCCAGCGCGCACAGTGTCCTGGCTTCCTCTTTGGTGCCAAGGAGGCAAGCGTAGGCGAGGAGTTCCGAGGCATCAGGCAAAGGTTTCCATATCGGTGGAACAAGACCAAGACCAGCAGGACGGCAAGACGGAGGTCACCGTGGAGCCCAAGACGGCGTCACCACCAGAGCCTTTGGCAGGCGAAGACTACTTTTTTCAGGATAAGCCGTACTAGCTGCCCCCTTTCAAATTGGCCATTGTTGGCTCCCTTCCCGCTCAATATTTGGGAACAGGACCAGGGCCTCTATAAATAGGGTTAGCCACCACCGTAGTAAGCATCTCCTCTTGGATCGGATCCTCACCTACCAAAACTCACTCGAGCGATCCTCACAACCACCAAGAACAAGAACACCTCGCCTCAGGAGGTTGTTCTTCCCCTTGTACTGTTCATCCTCAGCCCAAGAGGCAATCCACCACCACCACACTGGAGTAGGGTATTACACCACAACGGTGGCCCGAACCAGTATAAGTCTTGTGTTGAGAGTTCGTCGTGCTTAGCCTCGAGATCGTGAAGCGTGTGAGGGCATGATCGGTGAGGGGGAGATCTTCGCGCGCACCCCAGTGTTCGAACCTTAAGGGTTTTGCCGGAACCCGAAATCCGACATTTGGCGCGCCAGGTAGGGGTACGCCGAAGCCTTCTTCTCGTCGATCTGTGCTCCACCGCTCCACGACAACCATGTCAGACGCTCGTCGCGCCCGCGCTAAGCGTCGGGCCGCCCTCGTCGCCCGCGCCGTTCAGACGGCCCCCGACGGTGGGCCTCCCCGTCGTTCTCCGTTGCCTGCCGCCAACACCGCCACCGGCCCGGCGGGGAACGAGCAGCAAGCATCCTCGCTGCACCCCTCGGTGCGGTGGGATGGTCGCACCGCCACCCCGTCGCTAACCCCCACTGGTTCATCGTCTGACGCTCGTCGCGCTCCCACGGTCGCGCGGGCCGCGCTGCTCATGGCGCACGAGCTCCTGCGTTACCGCCCAGTCGACGACCTCTACGAGGACTAGCTGGACCGCATCGCCAAGCTCGTCAGCGCTGCAGGGGGCTCCCCTGCACCGTCCCTCTTACTACCGCGCACCCCGCCAGCTACGGGTGATGTGGCTCATGGAGCGCCGCCACCACCTCTGCACTAAGACGGCGCCCTGGCGCCGAGACGCGCGGCTCCGCGGCGCGACCCGCCGCGCCAAGCACCCGCGCGTGAAGAAAGAAGTTGTTAAGAAGACCCTCGGCCGCAGGAGAACGCTCCACCTTTCCCCGCATCGCCACGTCAAGATCGCTTGCCGCGGCAGGGCCTTGCACCGCTTGCCGTGGCGGCGCGCGGGCGCCAAGATCAAGCTCCACCTCCACGGCGGGCCCAGGTGACCACGGCAGGCTGCCGTGCCTTCACCCCCGAGCTGCGTAGTGTCGCCTGGCCGGGCAAGTTCAAGCCAGACCTGCCTCCGCGCTACGACAGCACCCCCCGGCCCCGCGGAATTCCTGCAGCTCTATGAACTGACCATCGAGGCGGCTAACGGCGACGAGAAAGTCATGGCGAACTGGTTCCCCATGGCTCTCAAAGATGGTGCCCGCTCCTGGCTCCTGAACCTGCCTCCTGGCTCCATCTCCTCCTGGGAAGAGATGCGCGACCGGTTCGTCGCCAACTTTCAGGGCACTCGCGACCGTCCCCCGACCACGGGTGACCTGCGCCGCGACACGCAGCAACCAGGGGAGACCCTCCAAAAGTACATCCAGCGCTTCAACAACGTTCGCCTCAAGATCCCCAAGGTGACGGACGAGGCCATCATCTCTGCATTCTCCGATGGTGTCCGCGACGTCAAGATGAAGGAGGAGCTCTCCATCCACGAGGAGTTGTGCACATCCCTGGAGCTGTTCAACCTGGCGACAAAGTGCGCAAGGGCTAAGGAAGGGCGCCTTTCCCTTCTCGAGCTCATGGATGCCGACCCGGAGGAGAAGAAAGCCAAGGCCAAGGACGTGAAGCACAAGCGAGTCGCCGTGCTCGCGGCGGAGTCGGACAAGAAGCGTGGCAGGGACCAGCCCGAGTCATCCAAGAGCAGCCGAGCATTCTGCGCCTTCCACAACGTGCACAACCACAACACCAACGATTGTCAAGAGCTTAGGGCCATCCGCGACGGATGCTTTGGTCGATGCCCCGAGCGCAACGACCGAGGCTACGGCCAAGGAGGAGGACGTGGCGGAGGACGTTGGGACGACCGGGGCCCGCACCAGGAGTGGCGCGACCGGCCTCGTGAGGACCGCTGGCAGGATCCGCCTTGCGAGGGTGCTTGGAGGGATCAGCCTTGCGAGGACTGTCCTCAGGGCAATGCTGGGCTTCCTCCGCTGCTTCCACCACCAAGAAGGAACGACGACCACCATCAAGATGAGGGGGCTGGGGGCTTTCAGGGGCCGCGTGCGATCACCTGCATCTTGGGCGGAGCTCAAGCCCTAGCCTCTCAACGTATCTCCAAGCAGTTTCCCCGCGAGGTGAACGCGGTCCTCCCCAAGCTCGAGGCCATGCGCCCACTCAGGTGGTCCAAGTGCGCCATCACCTTCAGTTCGGCAGATCAGCTCAAGTGCGCGGCAACCGCTGGCGTTCTTCCGATGCTTTGTTCGCCCGTCATCAGCAACGTACAAGTCACCAAGACCCTCATCGACGGTGGCGCATGGCTCAACGTCTTGTCCGTCGACACGTTCGACAGTCTCCAAGTGCCCTACGATCAGCTTCAGCCCACTAAGCCCTTCTCAGGAGTGACCGACGGTTCCACCACACCAATAGGGCAGGTCCGCCTCCCTGTCACCTTCGGAGAACGCAACAACTACCGCACCGAGCTCATCGACTTCGACGTCGCTCACATCCGTCTGCCGTACAATGCCATCCTCGGATATCCGGCCCTGGCCAAGTTCATGGCGGTCACGCACCACGGCATCGCGACCTGGCATACTAGCGGCGGCTGAGCTTGCTTGAGGGATGGGACCTGAGGACGTAGAGCACGAAGGAGAGCGTGGGAAGAGGAGGAGGCTCGTACGGGCCGGACCTGGTTATGCTATAGCCACCTACGCTTGAGCCTGGCGCCTCGTGAAGGACCAACCCTGGACTACCAAGATAAGTTTTACACTCGGGTCAACCAATCGCTACGGCGTAGGATTCTCATTTGTCTCGCCCCGCTACGGCAACGTAGTCTCCCTTTCCTACCTCTCGGCGGTCGCTTGCACGCTAAAGGGGACCTCCTGAGCATCGTGACTCAGGGGCTCTTACTGGACCTCGGGCCGCTCACCTCCTGGCCTTAACCACGGCATCTCGACCTAGCATACCAACGACGGCTGAAGCCTGCCTGGGGACCGGGACCTGTCAGCATAGAGCACCAAGCCGTCGCGAGGTTGGAAAGGGGAAACCAAGCCGGAACGGGGCACACACACACACACACACACGCACAATTTCATAACAAGGATAATATCAACAATGGACATTGCTGACCCTTTACACGCCCCACGGGGTAATTCTCGATTCCTTGCAGGGAACAAAAGAACTTCTAGGAGCCCTATCTACACGCGCCCGGCGGACGATGCCATCATCAACAGTGGGCCACGGAAGGCTGGCGCCAACCTCATCCAGATCAGCGGCGGCGATGGCCGGACGCTGCGGCCTTGCTCCTGGCGCGGCGAGAGCTGGGGGGCACGTAGCTGTCGTCGCTCGGCTCCGAAGTCTCATAGAGCTCGGGAGAATCGCTGGATCCCAAGCGTCGCTGCTGCTCCCGGAGGAGCTGCTGGCAGCACGGACGGCAGGCCCTGCCCCTGCTGCGGCGCCGACCTGACGGCCCCTTCTGGGGCAGCACTCCAAGCGGCGGCCTTCCGCGTCAAAGACCTTGAAGGACAGCATGGAGGCGCCGTCGTACTCAAAGTGGATCGCGAGGGCGCCTTCCGCACGGCACACTCGAGCGACCTCGCCCCAGCCTCGGGTCATGAAGATCTTGCCCGGGGAGACGGCTTCAACTTCCGCTCCAGTCGCCGGCGTGTCGCAATCGGCGTGCTGCAGCCAAAGCTCGAGGGGCCCCCTTGGCGGCATCTCGGCAGAGAAGAAGGAAGGGAAGCGGATCCAAGTGCTTGGAGGCATCGCCGCCCACAGCACTAGCTCTCGTGAGCAGTCCGCGGAGTGGAATCCGGGGACGGCGGTGCGTGCCACCGCGGCACGACAGCCGGGGCCGCGGCGCGCGCCGCCGCTCACCACCTCTTCCTCCTGAGCCCTTGGCCTGGGCGTACAGGGGCAGCGGGTACCCAGGAGGAGGCCGCTCGCACCAGGGCCTTGTCACCTCCTGCACCACCACCACGTCATGACGGTGGACCGGCCTCTTCTTCGGCGGGAGCGGACCTGGCTCGTCGCAGGGAGTTTTCCCTTTCTCCGCGGTAGAAAACCTTCGGATCGGCGCCATTGGTGTCGCTACTGGCAGTGGATCAAGGAAGAGAAGCGAGTGGAATGGGAAGATATGGGCGACGGGGGCTCTGCCCTCTCCTCATTTATAGCAGGAGAAGGCCAACCAGCGCCCCCCATGATCACAGGTAATGATGGTTTTTCCCTGCATGCAGCAGGGACTTGTCAAATCGAGCAGTTGCCGAGGCGGCGTGGGGAAGCGGAGATGCCCACGTCCAATCAACCGCCACGCGTCAACCAAGGCTGCAGGCTATTGGGGCCCGCGGCGCTCTGCACTTGCCCTTTGGCTTCGCCTCGAAGCCAAGTCTGTGCGCGCCTTGGGCCCTGGGGCTACCATCGGCGTTCTGGGAACGGGGGTCCCCAGAATTGCCTGCCTCCGGCCCACGGGGTGGCTCCACAAGCGGGCCCGTACGACCCATCTTCACTAGCAAGCATGCAAGACCCTCGCGAGGGGACCAAGCCCAGCGAGGCGGAAGACATAAGACCTCCTCAGCAGCGGCCTCACTAGGCTGGCTCGCGAGGGGCGGAGAGATCAAGGCAAGGCAAACCTCGCGAGGTTCTCATGACGTGAGCCATGATGATCAAGGCCAGGCGGGCGCCAGGCAGGCGCCAGCGCGCACAGTGTCCTTGCTTCCTCTTTGGTGCCAAGGAGGCAAGCGCAGGTGAGGAGTTCCGAGGCATCAGGCAAAGGTTTCCATATCGGTGCAACAAGACCAAGACCAGCAGGACAGCAAGACGGAGGTCACCGTGGAGCCCAAGACGACATCACCACCAGAGCCTTTGGCAGGCGAAGACCACTTTTGTCAAGATAGCTTGTACTAGTTGTCTCCCTTCAAAATTGGCCGTTGTGGGCTCCCTTCCCGCTCAATATTTGGGAAGAGGAACAGGGCATCTATAAATAGGGTTAGCCACCACCATAGAGGGAGAACTCATCTTGGAGGGAGGACTGATCTTGGATTGGATCCATTCCACCAAGGCCATCTCATCAGCTCATTGAGCTCAAGAACACCTCTCCTCCTGAGGCTGTTCGTCCACTGTACTAGTTCATCCTTAGCCCTCGAGGCAATCCACCACCACACTGGAGTAGGGTATTACACCACAACGGTGGCCCGAACCAGTATAAACCTGTGTGTCTCGTGTTCTTTGGGTTCGTCGAGCTAGGCCGTGGGATCGTTGTGTAGGCAGGCTGGGGAGAAAGAGTCCTTCGTGCACACCCCAGAGTTAGAACCTCTCAAGGGTCTGCGGAACCCTGAATCCGGCATTTGGCGCGCCAGGTAGGGGTGCGCTGAAGCTTTCTTCTCTGTTGATCGACCCGCCACCACCCCGCGGTTCCGATGACTGATGATCCGAGGATCCACGCCGACCAATAGGCTGCCTGGCCCGCCCGGGCGCCGCCGTCCGCTCAAGAAGACCTCAACTCCGCACTCTAGGCGGCCCGCGCACCGCCAAATGCCTTGGGGCACGGGCGGCGCGGACTGGCGCCCTCCGCCCTCGTGCGCCACCGAGCGATCCACAGGCTACGCTGCAGCAATGGCATCACACACCCGACGGGAGCAGGCGAACATGTGAGCCGCGCTCATCGTGGCGCGGGAGCTGCTGCGGTGTAGGCTGGCCGAGAGCGGCCGCGACGCACTGCTGGAACAAGTCGCCAAACAGCTGGATGCTGCCTGCAAAGGTACCCCGCCCTTCTGCTCCTTGACCACACCTTAGGTCATGGCAGAAGCGGGCGCGAGGCCCCGATGAGCTCGCGCGCCCCCTAAGGCGCCAGGGGGACCTAACAACACCGACACAGACATTGGCGCAGGCCGTCGTGCCGCGACGGCGCCAGCGCCAGGAGGGGCAAGTGTAGACGGTCCGCCACGAAGACGCATTGGGATGCCACCCAGCGGCCACCAGGGCCAAATGACATGACTGGCGGCTCAAGGTGGGGGGCACCTGGGTAACGGTTCCGGCGGGGCGACCATGGACGCCTACGTGCCCCGCATGGTGAACCTGGAGTACCTGCCGGGGGGAGACCCCGACCCATTCCCCGATCCAGGATGAGCGGGTGGAACGCTCGAGGCGCGGGCCTTCCATGAGTCGCCCGGAGGCTTTGCCAACCCCTTCAGCGAGGACGACGGCGAGGTACAGCAAATACCTCAGGAGCAAGCTTACGCTAACCCTGAACTGCAGGAGAACCAGGCCGCAGTAGCAGTTGGAGACCCTAGGGCGGTGGCCCTGCCCCCGGGGGGGAGTAGTGCTCTAGGGGATACGCGGGAGAGGCCTGGAGCCAGGCCCTCCCCGCGCCGCATGGAGCAAGGCGCTGCACGGAGGTAGGTCCTCTGTCGGGGGAAGCGTCGGTGAGCCTCCCCCCCCCGGCAAAGGGCCCGTGGTCGCCGAGGGCGCCACTTGCGTACTCCTTGCCCCTTGGTCTCGTCCTGGTTTCCGGACGCCACAATAGTGGTCGGGGGTGGCGCAGGGCGGTGCACTCGCCTGGCGATATGAAGTAAGGCTCGCGCCTCTGAAGGTCTCCGCCCGTGACACTCTCACGTAATAATGAGATGGAGCTGTACACGCCCCGGAGTCTCTGGAGTGCCGCCCTCGGTCCTCGGGGGCTCCCTCCCACGTCCTAGTGGAAGAACCATGCTCCGCGCTGGCCGTCGACACTGTCCCCCAATGACTATGCTCACACCCAGTGAAAGCACTTAGCTCCGCGCTGGTGGGAAGACAAGAAGACTAGCTAGGTGCCGGACGCGGCCATTTGCTTTCATCCCTTTTTCTGTAGCTCGAATCGCCGCCTTTTTGAGCTGAACTTGGAGTATTATTTTTGTTGTCAAGTGAGGGGGGAGTCTTCTTTGTTCGAATGGAATTCTTGCATTTTGGATGCGTGCTTTATTTCGAGGCTTGCGCCTGCTACCCCTCCCCTTGCGAGCGCCTCGCAAGCGGGGGCTGGGCGTGGCATGCGCACGTCGACCGCGCTCAGGCAAGCCTGAGTGGCGGCAACCCCCCCCCCCCCAGGACCAAGAGTGCAATCGCCGCAGGACCACCGCGCGCACACCCTGCCATGGTCTGGCATTCGCTCCTCGCGACGCCCTCTCAGGCAGACTAGCAGGCCCCTCGGGAAATCTAAAACCTCGCGAGCCCCCGAAGGCCCCCCCCCCTCAGGAGCAAAGCACATCGGCCTGAAGTGGAATCCACAATCAGGTCGATATGCGGCAATGGAAATGGGTCCTTCGGGCAAGCCTTGTTGAGATCTGTGAAACCAATGCAGAGCCTCCATTTCCCATTAGCCTTCCGGACCACCACTGGGTTTGCCAACCACGTAGGGTGCAGTACTCCTCTGACCAAACAAGCTGCCTCTATCTTCTTGATTTCCTCGGCAATGAACTGCTGCCGCTCCAAGGCCTGCTTCCGGACTTTCTGCTTGACGGGCCGGGCGTGTGGGCAGACAGCAATCTGCTTAGCGCGGCAACGCATCCCGTCAGGCGCCTTACATCCTTAACTGTCCTTGGCGCTTGGATCTGCTCAATGGCCTTGATCTTGTCGGGGTTGGCTTCAATCCCCCGATGGGATACAAAGAATCCAAGCAGCTTGTCGGAGGGGACACCAAATACACACTTCTCCGGATTAAGCTTCAAGTGGATCTTGCATAGATTAGCAAATGTCTCCTCCAAATCCTGGATAAGAGTGGCCTTATCCTTGGTTTTGACCATGATATCATCCATATAAGCCTCTATATTCCTGTGTAACTGTGGCTCAACACCAATCTGAACTGCCCTTGCAAAAGTGGACCCGACACTCTTTAGTCCGAAAGGCATGCGGACAAAGCAGTACGTACCACATGGAGTGATGAACGATGTCTTCTCTTCATCTTCTTTGGACACGAAGATCTGGTGATATCCGGAATATGCATCCAGAAAGGAGAGCAAATCACAGCCTGAAGTGGAATCCACAATCTGGTCGATATGCGGCAATGGAAATGGGTCCTTCGGGCAAGCCTTGTTGAGATCTGTGAAATCAATGCAGAGCCTCCATTTCCCATTAGCCTTCCGGACCACCACTGGGTTTGCCAACCACGTAGGGTGCAGTACTCCTCTGACCAAATAAGGTGCCTCTATCTTCTTGATTTCCTCGGCAATGAACTGCTGCCACTCCAAGGCCTACTTCCGGACTTTCTGCTTGACGGGCCGGGCGTGTGGGCAGACAGCAAGGTGGTGCTCGATTACCTCCCTGGAAACACCGGTGATATTAGATGGTTTCCAGGCAAACACATCGATATTCGCCCGTAGGAAGGCAACGAGCGCGCATTCCTATTTGTCATCAAGGGTGGCGCTGATAGTGAAAGTACCATCAACGCCAGCCAGCCCTGCCGAGACCTTCTTCACTTGGGGTGCAGCAACCTTGGATCTCTTGTTGTTGGAACACTCCGGCACGTCGTCAATGGGTGCCGTGCACTCGGAGGGGGCACGCTTCCCGAACTCCTTGCCGGAGGCCCTACAATCCTTCTTCTTTCCTTTGCTTTCCTTGGCGAGAGCTGCTATTGCCGCAGCCTCTGCTGCTACTGCATCCCGGTATATCTTGTCCACACAGATAATTGCATCCTTCTCATCCGATGGGATAGTGATGACTCCTAGTGGCCCAGGCATCTTCAAAGTGTTATAAGCATAGTGAGATGATGCCATGAACTTAGCCAGGGCCGGGCATCCCAAAATCCCATTTTACGCCAGGGGGAGATCGACCACATCAAACACAATCTTCTCAGTCTGATAGTTCGGTTCTCCCCCAAACGTCATCGGCAACGTAATCTTCCCCTTGGGATGGCTCCTGTCGGGATAGACTCCTTGAAACATGTCGGTAACCTCTAGCTCTTCTTCTCCTATCTGGAGCCTGTTGATGACTGCCTGGGAAATCAGATTCAACCTGGCCCCGTCATCCACTAACATCTTTGTGGCCTTGAGGTTGTGAATTGTTGGAGAGACCAACAATGGCAAACACCCTACCGTAGTGGTGCGGCCAGGGTGGTCCTCTTCATCAAAGATGATGGGCGTGCGGGACCACTTGAGCGGCTTCCGGGCCTCTGGCGCTGGTTCCACAGCATTGACCTCTCGTGCCCATCGCTTGAGTTGGCGGTGAGAGGTGTGCAAATATGCACCTCCATCAATGCATAGGGCGTTAGTGGCCTTCTGAAATTCCTGCTCACTGGTTTCCTCTTCATTCCCTTCATCACTCACATCATCACAGATTTCCTTCTCTTGGCCCCTGGTGGGTTTTCCTTGGTTCTGAAAGGGTTTGCCAGGGCGATTTGCTTCACTACCTCGGCCCTTACGGCCAGCAGCGTTCTGACCTTTCTCCTTATCATGCTTATCATACTCAGCCCTCTGTTTCTTGACAAGCTGTTCAACTTGGTAACACTCCTGAAGGTCGTGTCCTTTGGTCCAGTGGATCTTGCAGTACGGGCCATCACCTTTCCCAACTTTTTCAGCGGCAGCGCCTTCCCGGCAGGCAGCGCACGCAGCAGCTTCCTTGCCGGGGGCCTCAGCCTTGGCCTTCTTGCTGGTACTAGGCGTGCCTGAACCTTCTACGGTCATCACTGCCTTATCTCTCGGCTTCTTATTGCGCTTCTCACCCTTTCTCTGACTAGTTGATTCATCCTCATCCTCTGAATCAACATTGATGCAATCCTCCTCTCCGGGCAACTTCCTTCCTTCCTCCATCCAAGCACACTTATCCACTAGTGTGTACAGCTCCTTCACAGTCCTGGGCAACCGCACATTCATCTTAGAACGAATGCGACAGTTGCGCACATTGGACTGGAAGGCTGCTATAACGGCTGCCGAATGGATATTTGGAATATTTCTATGAACTTTACTGAATCTCTGTAAATACTTACAGAGGGTTTCTCCTTCCTTCTACTGGAGAAGCTGCAGATCACTGGGCCTGCCGGGCTCTTGGTGACCACCGGTGAAGGCACCGATGAACTCGTGGCACAGATCTGCCCATGACGAAATGGAGTTCTCTGGCAAGTGCATCAGCCAAGACCTCACGTTGGACTTGAGGGCCAAAGGGAAGTAGTTGGCGAACACCTTCTCATCTCTTCCCCCGATAGCTTGAACAGCGATGGTGTAGATGCTCAGGAACTCTGCCGGGTTCAGCCTCCCGTCGTACTTCTCAGGTATCTCTGGCTTGAACATGCGAACGGATGGCCAACGGACTTGCCGCAGCTCTCGTGTAAAGGCAGGGCTGCCCACCTCGAAAGGTAGGAACCTGCCAACACCAAGCGCAGGCTCGCTGACGTTGAGGTCGCCGCACCCATCGGTCTAGCGGAGGTCATCATTGTGTCGATCTATGGCGAAGCGCGCATCTCCCCGCCACCTATCCTCCGGGGCTCGACATTGGCCTGGACGTGCTCGAGGGTCAGAAGAGGCCATCGAGACGTCGTCGAGGTCTTGATTCAGTTGCGCCCGCGTCGGCTGCCGTGGTGGGGACTGCACCGGGTGACGACCCCCTCCGTTCGACCAGCAGTACGGGCGGTTGCTGTCGCTTGGGGAGGTCGTGGCGGGCCAGCTCGTCGTGAGCCCCCAGCTTCGGCGAAACCGAGCAGGCTTTGGATGGTGGCACGCCATTCGTCCATTTGCTCGGCTGCTGGCGGAAACTTCAGTAGCAACTGAGCTCGCGCCATAGCCTCCGTGGCTGTGCTTGGCATAGATGTTGATGACGTCGACTGCACCGTCGCCTGGCTCCTGATGGTGCCAGCGGCGGCAATGGCAGTGGTGCCGCGTCCACGCAGCTGTGGGGCGACCACCTAGGCAGCGGGGTCATGCGGCGGTGGTGCCCGAGGGTCAGTGGCTCCGTCGAGCGCAGCGGTCGGGTCGGCTCGTCCGGGAGGAGGCACAGCGCCCACGGTCGCTCCCGCGGTGGGAGCGGCCGGAGGGCAATCGCTCACCCCGGACCGAGCGCCATTGCTGCGGCTGTGCCTGTCAGTGGGAGGAGAGGGTGTAGACGGAGTGACCCCCTCGCCTGCACCTCGTGGAGCGTGACCGCCAAGGCGTTGCTGATGTTGTTCTCCTCCGACATCTCCAGCCCCCGTGTCGGCCGCGGGGGGAGTGGCGATGGCGCCACCTGCTCCAATCACGCCCCAGCAGCGTTCACGTCCTCGCGGGCCCTCGCAACCTCCAAGGCACTGGAGGCCGCGGGCGGCAGAGCCTTCGAGGTGGACGGATGGGCTGAAGGGCCGGACTTATTCTTCTTAGGCGCCATGGTCGATGGCGTCGTCGAAGATGAAGATGGTGATGAAGATGACGCGTTGCGCACGCTTTCAGGTTCGCGCAAGCGAGCCCCCCTACCTGGCGTGCCAAAGATGTCGCGGGATATCCGCGACCACCTATGGCACCAGGAGGCCCCTTGCTGGTTCGGCAGGGGGACGTCGCGTTGCACAAGGAGCAGACCAGCGCACGGCAGCACGGCAGAGAGCACACAAGCAATTTACCCAGGTTCGGGCTGCCGCGAGGCGTAAGATCCTACTCCTGCTTTAGTGGATTGATGGTGGAATGAGGATGGTGGAGCGCAGTAGACTTGCCCGGCAGGGGTCGCCGTAGGGCAGCAGCGACTACGCGCGTATGGTAGTGTGGGTTCGTCAACTTTCCAACCCTTCCTACGGGTGCCATGGGTCTACCTTTAGAGATTAAGGGTGACCACAATGGCAAAGTAGTCATTATCCACTGATATGATAGCAAACAGTGCTATCATACCTAACTCTGCGGGCTAACAGGCTTGCCGGTCTATCTTGCCAGCTTCGCGCTTGTTCCCTTGACACGTCGCAGGACGGGTGTCATCTGTGGGTTTCTTCTGTAGGAAATGGCTGCCATGTGGCGAATGGCTGCCACTTAATCATCTTGCGGCTTGACACTGCACTGATTGATGACGTGGGTCGTACTTGAGTGGTTGGTGGGGTGGTTCTGCCCCCGCGAGCCCCGGCAGACCTTGCCGGGGTGCCTTGGTTGCCTGCTTTTGGTGGTGGCCTCGCCCCTTGCCGGGCTCGCCTGCCCAGCAAGGGAGGTCCTTCTCTTGCTGATATCTTGCTCCTCTGGCTTAATCTCGGTCCCTCTGAACTACATGTTGGTTCTTCAAGCCTCTTAGTCCCTCAATCTCTGACTTAAGCTGGTGCTTCAATCTTGTTCTTGCGCTTGTGCACAATCCGTGCAACGGACCCAGGGTTTGTTGCACCGACACATGCTCTATCTTCTTAGCACAAAGTATTTATCACACGCAGCCCCGATGACAAGCCGAGCAATTGGTTCATATTTTTTAACGCGCTTTAGCTTTTCCAACGCTAACGCAATACATGAGCGCAAGCCATGGATATAGCACTACAGGTGGAATAGAGTATGATGATAGGGGTAAATATAGAGAAGACAAAAAAGTAAGAAAGTCTCACATCGACGCAGCTAACCAACAGGCTATGGAGATGCCCATCAATTGATATCTATGCGAGTAGTAGGGATTGCCATGCAACAGATGCACTAAGAGCTATAAGTGTATGAAATCTCAATATGAAAACTAAGTGGGCGTGTATCAAACTCTATAATGAAAAATTCCCACTAGTATATTAAAGTGACAACATAGGAGACTCCCTATATGAAAAACATGGTGCTACTTTGAAGCACAAGTGTGGAACTAGCATGCCCCTTCTCTCTTTCTCTTTTTTTCTTTTCTTTTCTTTCCTTTTTCCTTTTTCTTTTTTTTCTTTTTTCTCTCATTGTCCGGAGTCTCATCCCGACTTGTGGGGGAATCATAGTCTCCATCATCCTTTCCTCACTGGGGCAATGCTCTAATAATGTATAATGATGGTCATCACACTTCTATTTACTTACAACTCAAAAGAAATAAAAATTACAACTCGATACCTAGAACAAAGTATGACTCTATATGAATGCCTCTGGCAGTGTACCAAGATGTGCAATGATCTAGCATAACAACGATATCAAAAAACGGAGAGGCCATGGAAATATCATGCTAGATGTCTTATGATTATGCAAAGCAATATGACAATGAATGCTCAAGTCATCAAAACGAAAGCGGTGGAAGCTGCATGGCAATATATCTCGGAATGTCTATGGAAAGGCCATAATAGGTAGGTATGGTGGCTGTTTTGAGGAAGATATAATAAGGCTTATGTGTGATAGAGCATATCATATCACGGGGTTTGGATGCACCGGCGATGTTTGCACCGACTCTCGAGGTGAGAAAGGGCAATGCACAATACCGTAGAGGCTAGCAAATTGCGGAAAGGTAAGAGTGCGTATAATCCATGGACTCACATTAGTCATAAAGAACTCATATACTTATTGAAAAAATTTATTAACCATCGAAGCAAAGTACTACTACGCATGCCCCTAGGGGGATAGATTGGTAGGAAAAGACCATCGCTCGTCCCCGACCGCCACTCATAAGGAAGACAATCAATAATAAATCATGCTCCAACTTCATAGCATAACGAGAGACTATACGTGCATGCTTCGGGAATCACAAACCTTAACACCAATATCTATCTATTATATAACTAAAATAGAAGACAAATAAGACACCACGTTAATCCACATAGACTAATATTATTACCACCGTTTGATCAGAATAACAATGGCTCGGATTTAAAAGATTTTACGTAACATGTTAATATGTATGCGTCGGCAAATTGAACTGTCACGTCTGTATGGATACGCACAAATAAGGCTCATCAACAGAATTGTAGAAGGAAGCACCGGCTAAGAATCGAAGACGTACATGCTTTCGCCAAAAAAAACACAACACAAAATAAATTATCTCTACCACTAATGTTAGATAAACACGTTACATGTCTAACTATTGTCACGTGCAATTTCTAATCGGGACTCTAAAGGACACATACATAACTCGGACACTCGGTAAGCCGAGGACACATAATAAACACATACAAAGAGTACTAATGGACGGACAGAGTCCCCATAAAAATACAAATCTGGCCGCATCCATCAGCCTATTGTCACATATATCCTTTAATTGGAAAAATATATAGATATACAAGGACTCCATAAGGACACGGCCAGAACTCATCCATCAAAATACACAGTCGGCCGCACCCAGCAGCCAGCACACACGGCCAGAACTCATCCATCAAAATACACAGCCGGCCGCACCAGCAGCCAGCAGACGCCCACCATCCGCCTGGAAATCTAAGACACCCAGCAACTCGCGACTTAGCACCACGACCAGGAAAATTGAAGCCAACCAACGCTATGACGCCGTGACTCGACGATCTCACCACCAGGACAATTGAAGCGAACACTCTATGATATGAGATGTTCAGACTCGGCGCTCAGCCAATATCGAAGCCTTATGAAGTTGCATGCAACTCTTTTCTACATGTCACACCCAACCATCTGAGTTTCCTTCTCACCTGAATCAACAAGGTTAGTAAGTATTATTACTATGAACTCAATTTTTTCAGCTAAAATCTTCATATGAACATTATCAATTGACAACTACATTTTCAATCCTTTTGAAGCAATGCATTTTAATCTTTTTGAAGTGAAAACACTAGGGAATACAAGAAGCTGAGAGACTTCAACAAGAGACCAAAACTGGGATGTTTATGTGGAAGTAATGAGAACACATGATACAATCAATCCTCCAATCAATGAACTTATGAGCCTTGATGTGATGATCTTGATGGATGAGCAGGTTTATGCTATACATATTCATCGACAACCAAATTGTGTATTGTGACCTCAACAATAGTGCAAAAATTCAATGGTAAGTCCAACAATTTTAAAACCTGATATGTTATTTACAAAAATAAAAATACCTAACAGATTTGTTCTTGATACATTTGTGCCCATAGTCAACCAGTGGCACAGGAATATATACCAATCTTGATATACCCAAACCTCAGGAACTTCTTAACTGGTATGAAACACCAACTATTCTGACTCAATGTCACTCCATATATATAGGCACCCAGCGGAAGAATCCTTACGAAAAATGATCGATATTGATAGAGTACTACAACGCACGCTAGAAGAGAAAATGTTTTATGGAAGGGTGTTACAAGAACTTCCTTAGATGAGGCAAAAAAATAGACAAATCAGGTAGTCACAATTCAGTCATATATGTTATAATAGCATCTTACTTGACTTATATATGTCTAACAATTTCTTCAAAATGCGAACTTCGATTTTCTTGTTAATTTTTAGGATTGTGTTCACTGATTTGAGAAATCTACTAATTTGAACAGGAAAGTTTCTATTATATTTACTTTGCACTAATAACAATGGCATGGTGGGTGCCATATTCAACTGCAAATTAGCATTGTACAATTACTACAAGTTGCACTTTATTTGACAAGGACAAAAAGTTGCTTAATACATTTGTCTCAAAATTGCTAAATTCATTGGATGGGAAGGAAATCTAAAGGAGTGCCAAAGATTATACAAAAATTATATGGAAGAAGATTTATCTTTCTCTTCGGCATGCAAAACTATGCAGTAAAATGAACATACATACCCGATGATGGGCTTGATATGTTGTACTAGAATGATATGTTCTTTAAAAATTAAGTATTGTGTTTCTATTTTTATTCACTGATACATCTAGCATGCCACATAGGATTTGATGAATGATGAAGTGGACACCATCTTAAAATAAGGAAAGAAGAACATGCCAGCTATAGGAGTAATTGTTTTTGCACTATATACTTTTGCATTTTTAAAGATATGTCTAATTTTTGAAATTTATTTTTATTTTGCAGTCATAGAATAATAAATATTCAACTAGGAAAATGTAATGTGGACTGATGTCTGCGATAGAGGAACCACATGGTACTAATGGGACTATAGTAAATGAACATGAGCATGGAAATAAAATATTATCGTCACACGGACTCCATGATACAAAATAAAGACCATAGTTATATACTTATAAGCACAAAAAAATGTCCTCAAGAACAAGAAACCCTTCAAAGCAAATGTCGAAAGTACAATGTTTAAAGATGAAGACTCATATGCTCGCTTTGGCGGCATCTAATGGTGAGGTTAAATTAGGTTTTGGATTGTACTGACCAAGATTATTTACTCAGTCAAAAGTTGGATTTAAAAATATTAATTTCCCCTATTTTTTGACGGGTAACGGTAGGAGCTCTGCCAATTCATTATAGAGGAGGGAAAACTGTACATGCTGTTACCAGCAGGGAAAGAACAGAGAAGGAAAAGAAAACTAGACAAACAAAGCTAATTAGTCGCAGAAAACTAGCCCGAGGGCCTCTATGTATGCATGTATGGTCAGTAAAAATAGTTTGTTCTGATGGTTACAGTTGATAAATAATGCAGATATCAGTAAGTGTGAGCATCATGACCAGTACCCTTGCGAAGGAGGCTGCAAGAATAAGCAAGGATCCTATGAATGCACACACAACAAGAACTCACACAGTGCTAATTCGTACAAAGAACTCTGCAGGCCAAATTTTCCACTGGAAGCAGAGATTGACATAGGTATTTATGTGCCGATTCACCTAGAGGCATCACAAGTATCACCTAGACCCATTAAGCCAGTCGAGAATTGGCTGCATGTTAATTAAAGCATATGAAGCAATTTTTAGTTAAAACATGCAAGAGTTTTTGCTTTGTCTTAAATAAACGTATGAGTTATCTAACTTGCTAATATGTTGTTACAACAAATAGAAAATTATATACTTTTTGGCCCAACTAGAAGGGGAAACAAACATGTGAAGAATTGGGTGCTATGGAGGAAGTAGGAATGATGCATAGCTGTGGCGCATCGATCATACCCAGCATGCCGACCTCTATCCTGTGTCACGGATCCAATAATTGAAATTAATCACATCCCGTATGAAGCATAAAAATATATTATTGACAATCTAAAAATGAAAGTAAAATGGTGAAAATTAACAGACATGCTAAAGCCAGACCTGGGTGATTGGAGAATAAGAGAACGACGAGGAAAACTTTGAAGGAGATGGTCGTCAAACGCGACGACACAGCTCTCTGTCCCGGCGTCTGCCTCTCCAATTCAGCAGAGATGAGATGCCGCATCATGGGAAGGCGAGCAGCGCTAGATCCGCGGCCAGAAGCTTTGCGCCACCCCGCCTCGGCCAGACCTCGATCCAAAGAGCAGTAAGAGAAAGGGGATCCCATTTTTTTTCATGCCTGGGTGCTTCGGGTACAACGGTGGCCAGTATAGTCTAGAATTTTCTTTCCATTCATACTATTACAGTGAACCGTCAGTTTGCGAGATATTTGATCTGGTGCGACCAGGCGCATGTATCAAGTTGAAAAAATGGACGGTTGAGCAAACTACACGTATTAGAAGGAAATGATGGAAATACCTATGGCCGTACCAAGCATATTTGGTGCCTATAAATGAGTTTTTTTTGAAAAAACACTCTTTCATTCAACTACAAGCAAGATCCATACAAATACGAGTACAAAGACACAAACATACATCACAGGTACAACCAGTACAGCTTTCCCACCATATATCACATATACCACAACCGTTTACTAGTACCTCCCACATATTATCATCTCTATATCACAAAACTGCAAGGAATCAAACATATCATATTCAGTTATCCATCAGTTTTATGTAAGATTTCATGACTAACCATGCAAATGACCAATTCATGTTGACTCTCTAAATAGATATAAGTGAAGCATGAGAGTTTAGTTCTTTCTACAAAAGACCATGCTCTAATAACTATAAGTGAAGCACAAGAGCATAATGGTTTTCCATGTGAAGAGAAACAGGCAATCCAAACTTCAAATGATATAAGTGAAGCACATGAAGCATTCTATAAAGCCATACTCAAAAGATATAAGTGAAGTGCAATGAGCATTCTATAAATCGACCATGGACTATCTCATACCAGCATGGTGCATAAAATAAAGGTGAAAACTAAACACAAAAGACACTCCAAGATTTACGCATATCACACGAACGAAACGAAGACGAAAACATACCCTTACTTGTTAAAGAAAGATGCGATGCCTTCCGGGGCATCCCCAAGCTTAGACACTTGAGTCTTCTTGGATATTTACTTGGGGTGCCTTGGGCATCCCCAAGCTTGAGCTCTTTTCTCCCCTCCTTCTCCTCATATCAAGACCTCCTTGATCTTTGATCACTTCATCCACACAAAACTCAACAGAAACCTCGTGAGATCCGTCAGTATAATAATGCTAATCACTAATCTAAGTACTGTTGCAAACCAATTCATATTTTTTTGCATTGTAGCTACTGTATTATAACTTCTCCATGGCTTATACCACCGATACAATCGATAGTTTCATCAAAACAAGCAAAACAATGCATCCAAAATAGAATCTGTCTTAAACAACACAGTCTATAGTAATCTGAACATTCACCATACTTATGTAACTCTAAAAATTATGAAATATTAGGAAAAAATAAACAATTTGTATATAAATACTGTGAAAAAAGTTTCAGAAACTTTTGACGTTCCAGTAAAAATGTAAAATCACGCACTACAACCAAAGTTTCTGTTTTTGCACCTCAAATACCAACAAGCAATCTAATCATCCTAAAGGAAAATCCTGGCACATTATTTTTATAATACAATGAATTTTTACAAGGTGATAATTATTTTTGTGAGAACTTCCATGAAAAAATCTACATTGTTTCCATGATCATGAACACAAGTGTTCGAGGTCCACCCTTCTCCAATGCATAACCTTCAATCACTTCTCTTTTTGAAAAAGTTTTTAAGTTCCCCTTGTCGGATTTTGGGTTCCGCAGACCCTTGAGAGGTTCGAACTCTGGGGTGCGTGCGAAGAACTCGTCCTCCCCAGTCTGCCTGCTCGCTAATCTCACGGCCTAGCTCGTCGAACTGAATGGAAAAGGGACACAACAGTTTACCCAGGTTTGGGCCACCTTGTGGTGTAAAGCCCTACTCCTGCTTTGTGGTGGATTGGCCTCGAGGGGCTGAGGATGAACTAGTACCGTGGGAGAACTACCTCCGGAGGAGAGGTGTTCTTGTGCTCGATGAGCTGGTGGGTGTGAGGATGATCTGAATGATCCGTCCCCTTCCATGGTGGTGGCTAGGTCCTATTTATAGTGGCCTTGGTCCTCTTCCCAAATGTAGGCGGGAAGGGATCCCACAACAGCCAAATTCAAAAGGGGACAGCTAGTGCATGTTATCCTGACAAAAGTAGTCTTCGCCTGCAAAAGCCTCTGGTCGTGACGCCGTGGTGGGCTCAGCGATGACCTCCGTCCTACCGTCCTGGCGGTCTTAGTCTTGTTGCACCAGAATGGAAACCTTTGGCTGATTCCACGGGACTCCGCGCCCGCACTTGCCCCCTTAACACCAAAGAGGAAACTGGTACACTGCACCCGCTGGCGCCCGCCTGGCCTTGGTCGTCATGGCTCACGTCATCTGGATCTCACGAGGTGAGCCTTGCATAGAGATCTCCGCTCCTCGGGAGCCAGCCTGAGGAGGCCGCCTCTCGTGGAGGTCTTGATGTCATCCGCCTCACGAGGCTTGGCCCCTCGCGAGGGTCTTGAGTTGTTGATGTTGAAGCTGGGCCATACCAGGCCGTCGATGGAGCCACGTCATCGGCCGCAGGCAGGCAAGTCTGGGTACCCCCGTTCTCAGAACACCGACAGTAGCCCCCAGGCCCAGGTGCGCTCGGACTTGGCTTCAAGGCGAAGCCAAAGGGCAAGTGCGAAGCGCCGCGGGCCCCAATCGCCTGTGGCCTTGGTTGACACGTGGCGCCTGACGGGCCGTGGGCGCCCCCACTTCCCCGCATAGCCTTGATATCCGCTAGGCACAGCGGCCGCCCGTTGCCATCGCAGTTCCGTCTTTATTGCTTGTCGTGCTCGCCCTTGACTCCTCCACCTTCCAGAGAAAACGCGCCTCTTCTCCCAGATTCGTCGCCGGCACCGGCCTTCTCTTGCTGCCATGGCTCCGCGGTCGAAGAAGAAGAAGGGAAAATCCTGTGCCCCGACTGAATCTCAGCCGGTCTTGGAGCCTGCTCTTGAGCAGTCGTCGGTGGTTAATCAAGAAGGGTTGGCCAAGGTCCGCCCGGCCCTCGCCGCCGATTCCAACGAGTGGAAGGCGACGATGGCTTGGCCCACTTCTCGGGCCATGATCGACATGGAAGCCACTGAGATCCCCATCCATCTTCACGCCCTCCTGGCTGGCCTGATCCCCCTTTCTCCGATTTCTTCAATGCCATACTCTCGCATTACCAAGTCCAGGCGCTGCATCTGGATCCCCAATCTATCATCCTTCTCGTCGCCTTTGCTTTCTTTGCGAGGCTCTGGTGGGAATCGCCCCTGCCATAGCCCCTGTCGGCGTTCTGGGAACGGGGGTCCCCAGACTTGCCTGCCTGCGGCCCACAGCGTGGGCAAGCTAGCAGGCCGTACGGCCCATCTTCATCAACAAGGCATCCAAGACCCTCGTGAGGGTCCAAGCCTCGCGAGGCAGACGACGCAAGACCTCCTCTGGAGTGGCCTAGCCAGGCAGGCTCACGAAGAGCGGAGATATCAAGGCGGGGCAAACCTCACGAGGCTCTCGTGATGTGAGCCATGACGAACGGTGCTAGGCGGGCGCCAGCGCGCGCAGCGTCCTTGTTTCCTCTTTGGTGCTAAGGAGGCCAGCGCAGACGAACAGTACCGAGGCATCAGGCAAAGGTTGCTATATTGGTGCAACGAGACCAAGACCAGGAGGACGGCAAGGCGGAGGTCATCGTGGAGCCCAAGACGGCGTCACCCCAGAGCTTTTCGTAGGCGAAGACCACTTTTGTCAGGATAGCTTGTACTAGCTATACCCCTTCAAATTTTCCCGCCGTTGTTGGCTCCCTTCCCGCTTGATATTTGGGAAGAGGACCAGGGCCTATATAAGTAGAGCTAGCCACCATAGTAGGGGAGATGGGATCTTAGCTTGATCCAACCCGATCGAGAGCCTACTCACAAGAACACCTCAACCTCAGGAGGCTGTTCTTCCCTTGGACTGTTCATCAGCCCTAGAGGCAATCCACCACCACCACACTGGAGTAGGGTATTACACCACAACGGTGGCCCGAACCAGTATAAACCTCGTGTCTTACTGTGTTGCGAGTTCGTTGAGTTCGTCCGCGAGATCTTAGCGAGTTAGGGCGTAGATCGGTAGGAGGGAAAGACCTCGCGCGCACCCCAGTGTTTGAACCTTAAGGGTTTGCCGGAACCCCACATCCGACATTTGGCGCACCAGGTAGGGGTGCGCCGTAGCTTCCCTTCCATCAGTTCGTCGCTCCATCGCTCTGTCGTCTCCATGGCGGACGCTCGCCGTGCTCGAGCTGAGCGCCGGGCTGCCCTCACCGCCCGTGTCGCTCAGACGGCTCCCGTTGGCGGGCCACCTCGTCATTCTCCGTCTCCCGCCGCCAACGCTGCCACCGGCCCGGTGGGGAACGAGCAGCAGGCGTCCTTGCTGCATCCTTCGGTGCGGCAGGATGGCCGCACCGCTACTCCATCACTGACCCCTGCCGGTTCTTCGTCTCACCCGCACCGCGCTCCCATGGAGGCACGGGCTGCGCTCATCGCGGCGAACGAGCTCCTGCACTACCGCCCCGTTGACGACCTCTACGAGGAGTGGCTCGACCGCGTCGCCGAGCTTGTCCGCACTGCAGGGGGCTCTCCGGCGCCGTCCCACTCTTTGCCTCCCCCTCAACCAGCCGCGGGCGACGGGGCTCATGGCGTGCCTCCACCACCACAGCCCCAAGGCGCGCGGCTCCGCGGCGTGATCCGCCACGCCCGGCGCCTGCGCGCGAAGAGAGAAGCTGCCAAGAAATCCCGCGGCCGCGAGAAGCTGCACCAGCGCTCCCCGCACCACCTCGTCAAGACCGCGCGCCGCCTGCAGCGGCGCAGCGCGGACCTCGTCAAGACCAAGCTCCACCTCTGAAGCGGGCCCCGGCAACCACGGCCGGCTGCCGCGCCTTCACCCCCGAGCTGCGTAGCGTCGCCTGGCCAGGCAAGTTCAAGCCAGATCTGCCTCCTCGCTACGACGGTACCGCCGATCCCGCGGAGTTCCTGCAGCTCTATGAGCTAAGTATCAAAGCGGCCAACGGCGACGAAAAGGTCATGGCAAACTAGTTTCCCATGGCTCTCAAGGATGGAGCTCGCTCCTGGCTCCTGAACCTGCAGCACGGCTCGATCTCCTCTTGGGACGAGATGCGCGACCGCTTCGTCGCCAACTTCCAGGGCACTCGCGACCGCCCACCGGCCGCGGGTGATCTACGCCGCATCAAGCAACAACCAGGAGAGACCCTCCAGAAGTACATCCAGCCCTTCAACAACACCCGCCTCAAGGTCCCCAAGGTCACGGACGAGGCCATCATCTCCGCTTTTTCCGATGGCGTCCGTGACGTCAAGATGAAGGAAGAGCTCGCCATCCACGATGAGCTCTGCACCTCTCAGGGGCTGTTCAACCTGGCGACCAAGTGCGCAAGAGCTGAGGAGGGGCATCTCTCTCTCCTTGAGCTGCCAGCTGCAGGAGCGGAGGAGAAGAAGACCAAGGCCAAGGATGTGAAGCGCAAGGAGGCAGCCGTGCTCGCAGCGGAGCCCGACACCAAGCGGGGCAGGGATCAGCCCGAGTCGTCCAAGAAAGGCCGACCGTTCTGCGCCTTCCACAACCTGAACACCCACAACACCAGCGACTGTCAAGAGCTCAGTGCCATACGAGAAGGACGCTACGGTCGACGCCCCGAGCGCAACGACCGGGGCTACGGCCGCGGAGGAGGACGTGGAGGCGGACGCTGGGACGACCGTGGCCCGCGCCAGGAGTGGCGCGACCGGCCTCGTGAGGACCGCTAGCAGGACCAACCTCGCGAGGGAGCCTAGAGGGACCAGCCTCGTGAGGATCGCCCCTAGGGCAACACCGGTCTTCCCCCGCTGCTGCCACCAAGAAGGAACGACCACCACCACCAGGACGAGGGGGTTGGGGCTTCCAGGAGCCGCGTGCGATCGCCTGCATCTTGGGCGGCGCCTAGGCCCCAGCCTCTCAGCGCATCTTCAAACAGTTCGCTCGCGAGGTGAACGCGGTTCTCCCCAAGCTCAGGTGGTCCCAATGTGCCATCACCTTCAACTCGGCAGATCAGCTCAAGTGCGCAGCCACCGCTGGCGCCCTCCCCATGATGTGCTCCCCAGTCATCAGCAATGTGCAAGTCACCAAGACTCTCATCGACGGCGGCGTAGGGCTCAACGTCCTGTCCGTCGACACGTTCGACAACCTCCAAGTGCCATATGAGCAGCTCCATCCCACCAAGCCTTTCCCAGGAGTGACCGACGGTTCCACCACACCGATAGGGCAGGTCCGCCTGCCTGTCACCTTCGGGGAGCGCAAGAACTACCGCACCGAGCTCATCGACTTCGACGTTGCGCACATCCGCCTGCCGTACAATGCCATCCTCGGGTATCCAGCCCTGCCCAAGTTCATGGAAGTCACTCATCACGGCTACAACGTTCTCAAGATGCCAGGAAGCGGAGGAATCATCACGGTCCCGTGTGAAGAGAGAGATGCGGTGTGCTCCCTCGAGCGCGCCTTTCAAGCCGCAGCAATCGACGGCCCCGACAGCAGAAATGAAGGCCCTCCGGGGACCATCCCCAGGAAGAAGCAGCCGCGCTGTGCAGGACCTCAGGAGGATGGTGTCGCGGCAGGAGCCTCGTCAGGATCAGCGCCCGCTCCTGGGGCGCCTCCCTCCATCGCATACGAAAGCGCACCCGGCGCCCTCCTCAGGCAGGGCTCGGGGGTTCTCTTCTGGACGGCCTCAGACCTTGCCAACCTCACGAGGGAGGTGCTTGGGCAACACTTGGAGGCGTGCTTCGCGGCACGTGACCCTCAGGAGAGCACAGGGCAAGGAGTGCCCACCACTCAGAAGTTCATCACCAAAACCACTCAGGAACTGCAAGATGCAAGGGCCATGCGCGGCGACAGCCGCTCGCGAGGCGCAGCTCCGCATCCTGGCGAGGATGCTGGGCTGTGTGTCTGTGTCGATGTC
Organism: Aegilops tauschii subsp. strangulata; assembly: GCF_002575655.3. Classification (NCBI taxonomy): domain Eukaryota; kingdom Viridiplantae; phylum Streptophyta; class Magnoliopsida; order Poales; family Poaceae; genus Aegilops; species Aegilops tauschii. Next base: position 398,697,861 of record NC_053037.3, read on the forward strand.
CCATGGCTCAACAGGGCCGCATCTCAAGAGCGCTTCTGGCCATCGCGTGTGGGCCGCTGCGAGGGCCCACCACACAGCTACTTTCGCATGCCCTTCGGCTTGCCGAGCGTGGCGTCGGCCTATCAGCGCAACATGTGACATGTCCTGGCGGCTCAGGAAGCCAGGTACCACTCCGTTCTGGAGGAGATGGAGACAGTCTTCAGGGAACCTCCCGAGCCCCCAGAGCCTACCAAGGCTCAGGGTCCCGGTGGCTCATGAGGAGTCATTTCTTCAATGCACGCCTTCAGCTGCACCAACTCTACTTCGTCTACAGAACCAGGTGACATCTTCCAAGCTCGTTTAAGCTGGGAGCGCCCCTCGGGATGCATTATTCCCAGGCCACATGGGTCCGTCCCTGTGGCATGTATCCCTTTTGCTTATGTCTTTAGCTTACCTTACTGGGGGCGCCCCTTGGGCTGCATCATCCCCAAGCCGCTCGGGCCGGACCCAGTGGCATGTATCTTCCTGCATTTATCCAAGTTGATCTGCTCTCCACTTGACCTTAACCTGCCAACGGATATCGCCCACTTGATTGCCGCCCGCCACGGGTCTGTTCATCCTATGCAATTCGCTTGCACGTTAAAAGGGGGGCTCCTGAGCATCGCGACTCAGGAGCTCTTACCGGCTCTCCAGCCCTCACCCCATGGCCTTGACCACGGCATCGCGACCTGGCATACTAGCGGCGGCTGAGCTCGCTCGAGGGCCGGGACCTCAGAACGTAGAGTGCTTGCATCTAACCGCCTTGCAGGAACATACAGTCACCAAGACTCAAGACCAGGCGCAACCCGCCTTGAGGTAGGGCCTCGTGAGTCCCGCGCTGGCTCACGAGTGCCCAGATACACCTCGCAGCCCTGCCGTGCAAGCCACGTGTCAGGGCGGGGCTGTACACGCCCCGGGGGCTCCTCCCGGAGGGGGGCCCCCATCCCACGCCCAAGTGGAAGCACCAAGCTCCGCGCTGGCTGTCGACATTGCCGAGGAGTGGCTATGCCCGTGCACAAGCGGAAGCACTATGCTCCGCGCTGGTGATAAACAACTGAGGGCGACCCCACGGTCGTGCCAACCTCAGGGAGCCCAGAGCTCAGCGCCCAACCTTACCGCAACGCCTCCCCTCGGGAGAGCCACACATGGGGGCTGGGCACGGGGGCTGCGCTCGGGTCACACCCAAGCGCACGCCACCCAACCAGGTCCCTCGGACCTGGGCATCGCGCGCCCCTCCCGAGGCCTCGGCGAGGGCAGGTATGGAAATTGTTTGCACGTCAAGGGGGACTCCTGAGCATCGCGACTCAGGAGCCTAACTGGTCACGTAGCCCCTCACTCCTTGGTCCGTCCTGATCTCCGGTCGGCCCAATGGCGGTTGAGGTATGCGCGGGGCCGGGCTCTACCGACGTAGAACATTAATCTATCCCCACGAACTCTCCCTGTATGATGTTTGCACGTCAAGGGGGACTCCTGAGCATCACGACTCAGGAGCCTAACTGGTCACATAGCCCCTCACTCCTTGGTCCGTCCTGGTCTCCGGTTGGCCCAATGGCGGTTGAGGTATGCGCGGGGCCGGGCTCTGCCGACGCAGAACGCAAAGCAAATAGGAAGGAAATCGCAAAATCTCGAAGCAATATATTACAAGCATATTGTCCTCACAATACCAAATGAAAAGTCTAAACGCCTCCACGCGGCCTGATACATGTCGCAGGAACGGAATGGGAATAATGGCCGCAGGTCACCTCTAGACGTCGCTGTCGCCTGCGGAAGGTGCTCCCCTGTGAGCAATTTTGTCTTCACCTTCACCACCATCTGCAAGGTCGACGACGCTGGACAGAGGAGCGGAGACAAAGCCGCGGAACCTCCTCAGCAAGGCCCCCACCTAATCCTGCACGGCCGCGGCAGCCGCCTCGCATTGATCTTCAGCTACAGGCTCCAGCAGCTCGTCAAGGCAAGCGTTGGGGTCGCAAAGGTGCAGGTGGCTAAAGACGCGAGTCGGCGCGGCTGAAGACAGGACGCGAGCTTCTGCCTCCGCCATGGGACCAAGACCATCAACGACCTCCTCAAGCGCCTTCACCACGAGAGGAAGCAGCTGGGCGGGGCCGTCCTGGTCGGTGTCCAGAGGCTTCTCCAGGCCGTGCTCGTAGAGCGTCTTCAGCGCCTTGCGAGATCTCTTCTCGAGATCGGCGAAGGCCACGCTGTCTTCGGCCAGGACTCGCGCCTTGGCATCAAGATTGGCCTCCCTCGTCCCCATCTTCCACTCCAACTCTTCCAACCGGTTGCGCTCGGCGGCCTGCTTCTTCCCCAGCTCCGCCAGCTCAACATCACGGTTCTTGACGGCTTCCTCCCAGGCCTTCATCTCCTCCTCCTTTGCTTGGCGGCAGTGCACCTCTTCGGCGTGCTTGTCGCGCAGGCTCTGCAACTCGCCCTCCAGCACTTGGCAGCGGTCACGGGCGGCCTTGGCGTCTTCCAGCGCCGCCTCACGATCGGCTGCAGCGCTGGTGGCTCCTTGCTTCTCCTTCTCGGAAGCCGCAGCAGCCTGGCCCAGCACCGCGCGAACCGCCAGGTCGGAGTGAAGCCAGCCAGAGGCCAACTCCAGACGCCCGGCCACCAGGCGCGGGTCCGCGCTCAGGAGATCCGCCTGCAGCTGGGTCATCTCCGAAAGGGCACGCTCCAAGACGGCAGCAGGAGCAGAAGAACCAGGGAGTGGAGGTGCAGCAGTGGGAGGAAGCGACATCGTCACCAGGGCTTCGGAGACCATAGGTTCCGGAGCAGCTGGGACCTCGTCAACCGCGCCAAGTACTGGCACCTCCGGAGCCAGCGGGGCCATGGGGGCTGATTCCACGCGGCGATGTTCCTCTTGGCCCCGCGAGGACGACCGGGCTGGGGAGATGTGGGCGTTGCTGCCTCCTTTCTCTGCGGAGGGAGGCACGGCCGCCGTATCCTCCTTCCTCTTCTTCGCCGAAGATGTCGGCCTGATCAACCAAGGGCGAGCGTCAGGAAATAACAAGTACCAGCAGGGATAAAGCGAAGCTCGAGGCACTTACCGATCCACTACGATGTATTCCACTGACCGCTTGGGAAGCTTGAAGCCTGACAGCTTCGGGACCTGAGGAGCAAGCGTTCGGGCTCCGGCGGCGCCAGGCGGAGCAGAGGCAGAGCCGGAGCCAGCCCCAGGAGGTGCCGGGGCAGAGGCGGCACCACGGGCCACCAGCGACGACCTACCCTTTGTCAGGATGAGGGGTTGCTCCCTCTCCCCTTGGAAGGCGTCGTCCTCGGCATCATCAGGAAGGGCGCGGAGAATCTCGGCCTTGCTCGGAGGGGAAGTCTCCCCCACCTCTTCCAGGGTCTTCTCCGAGTCCACCTCCTCTTCCCCCTCTCCGCGGGACTCGCCAGAAGACACCTCCAGTGGTTTCTGTGCCGTGGGAGCTCCCGGAAGCGCCGGCGGCACCAGCCCGCGCGCATCGAAAGTCGGCCTGGAGGCGACGAATTCCTCCCGGTCCCTGCGTTGGAACAGGGGAACGAAGGCGCTAGGCGGGTACTCCTGGTTGTCCCCGACTATGAGGCGCAGGACGGTGTCCAATTCATCGCCAGGCAGGTCCCCTGGCCTCAGGCGGGTCTTGTTCTCCCCTTCTTCAAGCTCCCAGAGGGGGCGCGCGCGCACCTGGAGTGGAGCAACCCGCAGTGTCAAGAACTCCCTCAGGAGCATCGCGCCCGTTACCTTGGCCGCCCTCGCGTTGCCCGGCTTCAAGTCGGTCATCATCTTCCCCAACACCAACGATGCCCGCTCGTCGACGAACTCCGCCTTGGGCCACCCCCCGTTGGGAGGGGGTGCCGCTGTCGGCAACGCCAGACGCGGGTCGGCGCGCTGGGCATCCATCATGACCCATTTGGATCGGACGTTGTCGGCCCTCTTCCCGGTGCTCGAGATCGAGTTGGCCTTGCCGCATGCGACGAAATTAGCGCACCCAGAGTTGTGCTCGCCACTGACGCGGAGGAAGAAGAAATGGCGCAGGAGCGCCACGGACGGCATAACGCCCAGGTACGCCTCACAGTAGTAGGCAAAGATGGATAGGAGGAGGACAGAGTTGGGATGGAGATGCAATGCCTGCAGCCCATAATGGTCGAGGACTTCATAAAAGAAATCAGAGAAGGGAGGAACCAACCCAACGGCGACGCTGCTCGAGAAGAAGGGGAAAAAGGTGCTCCCCTCCGGCTCCGGCTCGTCGGACGCGAGCCAGAGCTCCGTCTTCCCCCACTCATTGCTCTCGCCCACCGTCAGTAGATGCACGGAGGCGAGGCTCTTCTCCGTGACGGTGGGCGCCTCGAGGGCTGGCTCATACCAAGCCGGTGCTGAGGAAGTCTTGACCTTGCGCGGCGCCATGGGCGGCAGATGCAGAGCAAGGATGGAGCAGATCTGGAGATAGCGGCGGCAAAGAACGAGAAAGGGGATCTGGAGCGAGGCAAGGAAGAAGCGATGAAGGAAAGAACTGCCCGCGCCAGCCTTTGTCAGGGCAAGCAGTTGCCGAGGCAGCGTGGGGAAGCGGAGACGCCCACGTCCAATCAACTGCCACGCGTCAAACGAGGCCGCAGGCTTTTGGGGGCCCGCGGTGCTCCGAACTTGACCCTTGGCTTCGCCGCGAAGCCAAACCCGAGCGCACCTTGGGCCCGGGGGCTACTGTCGGCGTTCTGGGAACGGGGGTCCCCAGACTTGCCTGCCTGCGGCCCGCAGCGTGGCCAAGCTAGTAGGCCGTACGGCCCATCTTCATCAACAAGGCATCCAAGACCCTCGCGAGGGTCCAAGCCTCGTGAGGCGGACGACGAAAGACCTCCTGTGGAGTGGCCTAGCCAGGAAGGCTCACGAGGAGCAGAGATATCAAGGCGGGGCAAACCTCACGAGGCTCTCGTGACGTGAGCCATGACGAACGGCGCCAGGCGGGCGCCAGGTGGGCGCCAGCGCGTGCAGCGTCCTTGTTTCCTCTTTGGTGCTAAGGAGGCCAGCGCAGGAGAAGAGTACCGAGGCATCAGGCAAAGGTTGCTATATTGGTGCAATGAGACCAAGACCAGGAGGACAGCAAGGACGAGGTCATCATGGAGCCCAAGACGGCGTCACCCCAGAGCTTTTCGCAGGCGAAGACCACTTTTGTCAGGATAGCTTGTACTAGCTGCCCCCCTTCAAATTTGCCCGCCGTTGTTGGCTCCCTTCCCGCTCGATATTTGGGAAGAGGACCAGGGCCTATATAAGTAGAGCTAGCCACCATAGTAGGGGAGATGGGATCTTAGCTTGATCCAACCCGATCGAGAGCCTACTCACAAGAACACCTCAACCTCAGGAGGCTGTTCTTCCCTTGTACTGTTCATCAGCCCTAGAGGCAATCCACCACCACCACATTGGAGTAGGGTATTACACCACAACGGTGGCCCGAACCAGTATAAACCTTATGTCTTTCTGTGTTGCGAGTTCGTCGAGTTCGTCCGCGAGATCTTAGCGAGCTAGGGCATAGATCGGTAGGAGGGAAAGACCTCGCGCGCACCCCAGTGTTCGAACCTTAAGGGTTTGCCGGAACCCCACATCCGACAGCCCCGTTTCGCCATTTCTTCTCGCTCCATCTGGTCTACACCGCCAGCGCTCGGGGTGTGTGGCCTTCCAGGACGTAGCGGCAACGGCTGGCTTGGGCATCTACTTCGAGCTCTCGCCGGATGTGAGGGGGTTCCGGAAGCAGTGGGTGTATGTGGACGCCGGTGTGGTCAACTCCTTGCTTCTGCTTGCATGGGTGCCAACCGTACCTAGCTCTGGCTGGGGGCACGCGAAGCTCGTTGACCATCGGCTTGCTCACGTGTGGCGCCGACTGACCAGGTTGAAGAAGCTTGGGGTGACGGCGCCAATGGTGGTGAAGGAGTTCATTTGGTGTCGCATCGCTCCACTTCAGCGTCATTCTTGCCAAATGTGGGCCTTCACCGGCAGCGGGGACCCTATGAGGCTCCAGGTGCCTGCGCTTCCTTCCACGACGCTGCGCACGGTGCTCGAGCTTCTGACGGGCGACCGAACGCCAGCCGCACTTCCAGAGGAGGGCTGCCTCCTGTACCAATGCTCGAACAAGGAGGAATTCCTGAGGCATATGCCCCTTTTTGATGAGTGGGGGCTGTGCCCGGTAGGCCTTGAAGGACATCTCGAGAACCCCATCTTCGTGGCTCCCTTGCTCGCCGACCTGCGGCGCACGCCCCAAATGTGGGTGCAGGGGGCGAACACAGCCGGGTCCGCTAGGGTGACTGCTGGGGAGCTGGCGTCAACAGGTGCTCCTGAGGCAGCCGCCCCTGAAGCTCTGGCGGGCGCCCCTGAGGTGGCCGCTGAAGGGCTAGTGCAGTCCGACGCTCCTAAGGCGACAGCTCCCGAAGCTCAGGCGAGCGGTCCTGAGGTGGCGGCTGGTGAGCTGGTGCAGCCTGGCGCCCCTGAGGCCGCCGCCCCAGGGTCCCCGCAGAGTGCCCCAGATGCTAATGGCCACGCCCAGGGCCTCGGCCGGCTTCGCCTGAGCCTCGAAGCGCTCCGCAAGAGGAAAGGGTCTCCGAGCTGCAGTGGTGACGCCTACCGGTCGCTGAAGCAGAGGAAATACATAGCCATAGACGAGTAAGTACCTTATCTTCGTGATTTCCTGCGCGTCGCGTCCTTCCCTGACAGGGGCTCCTCAGGATCCCCTCGGCTGCGGTGGAGAAATCTCCTGAGAAGCGACCCCCACCAGTCCTTGGCTCGCTCTTGATTTCGAGCCCCCTGCACCAGACTCCCATGCGGGGAACGGGGCTGGTCCCAGAGGCGGACGTGCCGATGGGGGGCCGTGAGCCTGTGTTTCCAGCATCCTTCCTTCGTGGCCCGACCAGGGGTGTAGAAGGTGTGCCAGGGGCTCCTCCATTGGTCGTCGCCGGCGGCTGGGTAGCCCCAGCGTCAGCTTCGTCTTCGAGCAGCAAGACCGCGCCGCCTAGCACCTTCGTCGAGGCCTGGAGAGCGGCAGGGAAGGCACCGGCCTCCAGTCCCCTGCCAGGGGCAGGCAAGCCACTCCAAGCCCCTCCGACAGCCCCCGGCGCGGAGGGCGGGCTTGGCCGTGCGCTGGAGCTCGCGCGCGGGCGCGGCGCCGTCCGCCATGAGCTTCTCCGGGAGGCGATGGGTGCGTTGAGTCGGCTTGGAGAAGAGCTTGTCGACGTCGACGCCCGCCTTGAGACAGAGGACCTTCGCTTGGAGCGCGAGTGGCACCAGTTGAAGGTTGCCATCAACCTCGGGCATCTTCAGCATGAGCGCGCCAGCGCAAGTGCCACGGTGTCCCTTGCGACTTCTCGCGAGGCTTGTGCCCATGCCCTGGAGGACGCCAGGGCCGCCGACCACTGTCGTGAGGCAGCCGAGGGGCGAGAGCGAGAAATCCGAGCTTCGAACGCCGCCCTTGAGTAGCAGATCAAAGCGCGCAGGGCCGCCTTGGCTGCATCACTAAGCAGGGCACCTTCCAAAGAGAAGGAGTTCCAGAAATGCGAGGAGACGCTAGTGCTGGAGGCCTTGGAATGCAGCCTGGAGCTTGAGCGGCTGGAGGTGAGGGAGGGCTAGGTGGCCATGGCTGAGGACGCCGTCACCGCGGGAGGCCAAGATCTAGCCGGAGGTCAATCAGAGGATGGTGAAGCCTCGCGCGGTTCTCGCCGTAGAGCACCACCTGAAGCTGGAGCTCCTGGAAGCCGAGGTTGAGGGCAGGACCGCTACCCTCAGGACAAAGCTGGGCGAGGCGGAGCAGCACGAGAGGGCCGCCAAGGAAGTTCAGGCCTCTACCCAGGCTGACTTGGTCTCCACTCGCGCCGACCTGCTTTCGCTCCAGCAACAGATTGATGGCGCCGCATCTCTCATGAAGAAGAACGCAGACGAAGCGTGCCGTCATCGGACGCTGCAGTGCGAGTATGCCTCGATGCTCCAGGCTCTCAGGGTGAGGGCCAACTGAGCCCTGAGCACCATCTGTGAGGAGAGCGCCTGTCACCCGCACGAGGGCGACTACGCCAGCCACCTTCGCTTCTTCACCGAGATCGTGACCCGCCTAGAAGATCGGGCCGTGAGGGCTTGCGTGCTCGTTGAAGAGAGAAGTCGTGGCCTTCTCGGGCACGCGTTCTCGTGTGTATTCAGTCACCTCCTCAATCTCGACCCCCATTTTGACTTCGACGCCGCCATAGACCCCGTGCCCAGGGTTATCCAGGACAACCTGGCGGACTGGGTGGACAACCATGTGGACGCCCTAGTCGCAGAGTTCGCTCCTAAGGACGACGCGGTCGTGATCGCAGCCGGAGAAGGCGATGCAGAAGACGCTGATGAAGACGATGCCAGCAACGGCTTGGGTGGCGTGGATGAAGATGGCGAGGACGGTGCCGAAGGCAGCGCCTCCGACTAGACCTGCATTCCCTTTCGCCTTAACCTGTATGCAAAAACCTTCGGGCACAGCCCCGCAGGGCGTGAAAGCATTTTTGAAAGGGGGGCCCTTATAATGTATGAAATGATGATATGCCTTTTAAAATACAAGGTTTGGGATGTGTTGTCGCGGGTCCGCGGGCTCCCGAGTGGGGTAGTTGTCGCAACTTATCTTGGTTCCGTAGGTCTTGAGCGAGTCCTGTCGTCTTGGTGGCACCTTCCTCCCGAGGTGAGCCCTCCGGGGGTCGCGAGGTTCTAAGTCTCCCGAGAAGCCTACTGGTCCGTCCAAGAGAGCCTTGCGAGGAGCGAATGCCGGACTACGGCAAGGTATGCGCGCGATGATCCTGCGGCGGTTGCATCCTTGACCCCGGGGGGGCCTTGTCGTCACGCGGGCTGGCCCGAGCGTGCTTGGCGTGCACATACCATGCCTAGCCCCCGCTCGCAGGGGGTGTAGCAGGCGTGAGCCCCACGGTAAAACATGTAGCCAGAAAGCAAGAAACCGACACAAATCAAGAGAAAACTCCCCCCGTTTTTGATAAACACATAGAACTTCAAATCTCAGTCCAAAAGGCGGTGAATCGAGTTACAGAAAAAGGGGCGAAAGCAAACGGCCATGTCCGGCACCTAGCTAGTCTTCTTGTCTTCTCACCAGCGTGGAGCTAAGTGCTTTCACTGGGCGTGAGCATAGTCATTGGGGGACAGCGTCGACGGCCAGCACGGAGCATGGTGCTTCCACTTGGACATGGGTGGGAGCCCCCGTGAGGCCCGAGGGCGGCACTCAGGAGACTCCGGGGCGTGTACAGCCCCACTAATTATTACGTGAGAGTGTCACGAGCGGAGACCTTCACAGGCGTGGGCCTTGCTTCATGTCGCCTGAAGAGGGCCCCGCCCTGCACCTCCCCCGACCACCGTTGGGGCGTCTGGAAACCAGGACGAGACCAAGGGTCAAGGGGGACGCTAGCAGCGCCCTCGGTGACCACAGGCCCTCCGTCGGGGGGAAGGGCTCGTCGGCGCCTTCCCCGGCAGAGGACCTACCTCCGTGTAGCGCCTTGCTCCGTGCGGTGCGGGGGAGGCCCTGGCTCCGGGCTCCTCCCGCGCAGTCCCCAGTGCGCTTCTCCCGCCTGGAGCGGAGCCATCGCCCTAGGGTCTCTGGCTGCTGTTGTGGCCTGGTTCACCTGTTGTCCATGCACTACAAAAAAATACACTTCCGTGATGATACGTGTTTGTCACAGTAGGTCACGTTTATTATCATGCATGTACATCCATCACAATTTTATGACAGAATCAAGATAGTCATACTTGTGCTATCGTAGAAGTGTTCCATGACATTACCAAAATTATCATCACGGAAGTGTCCACTTCCATGATGATAAATCGCGCGTCACAGAACTGCTTTCGTCAAGGGTGACCGACACGTGGCATCCACCGTAACGGAACGCCGTTAAGCTATCGGATCCGGTTTTGGATCCGATAACCCGTTAACAGCCCCGACCAATGGGGATTTTCGACATGTAAAATCATCATTGGCTGGAGGAAACACGTGTCGGCTCACCGTTGGGACAGATGTCATCCATTCATTGGATCCAAAACGCCTATGATATGTCGACACGTGGCACGGCCCAACAGAGGCCCATTCTTGTTAAAAGGCCGGCTCATTTGACTTGGTCAAAAGGTGGCAGGCCGGCCCACGGCAAGCGTGTTAACGGCCTGTTCGCATATAGCCCATTTACAGCCCGCTAACCCAGGGCCCGTTTACGGCCTATCCGAATTAGGCCCAGTAGCGTCATCTGGGCCGTCCAATATAATTCTAGCCCCTTTTCACTTCCGGCCCATGTATGGCCCATGACGTATTTCGGCCCATATGAGTCCCTTTGTAACTCTTGGCCCATTAATGGCCCGTGGTGAAACTGGCCAGTAATGAACAGTGTATCGCTTTACACCCATTAGCGGCCCATTATTCCATTGGGTCGTTTCCAGCCCGTGTTACCTTTCAGCCTTCTGAGGGCCCATTTATTCTTGGGTTCATTTCCAGCATTCGGTTACTTATGGCCCGTTACTGGCCTTTTCTGCTTGTGGGTCAAACTCAGCACGTGGATACAGTCGGCCAGTTTGTGGCCCGTTAATCTGTTGGGCCATTTTCATAGCATCATCAAATATGGCCTATTAACGGCCCATTATGGTCAACCCATAAAACATACGATTTCCACTCTAGCCCGTTTACGGCCCCTTATACGGCCCGTACAAGGCCCATAGATGAGATGGCCCGTAGAAGGCCCATGGATCCTACGGGACGTAGAAGGCCCATTGACCCGGCGGCCCATAGAAGGCCCATTGATCCGACGGCCCATAGAAGGCCCATGGATCCGATGGCCCATAGAAGGCCCATGGATCCGACAGCCGATAGAAGGCCCATGGATCCGACAGCCCATAGAAGGCCTACGGATCCGACGACCATAGAAGGCCATGGATCGTCCATCCCGTAGATGGCCCATGGATCGTACGGCCTGTGGAGGGCCATGGTCACTACAAAGTTTGGGCGAGTTGGCCCCCGTTTGAATGATATAGCATATTCAAAGAATTATCCTACTCTATACTATCACCTCTAAAAAACATACACTATACAATAAAGAGACTAAGGCATAGAAACGTAGAATAATCCTACACTATACAATAAAGAAATTATAGCCGATTATACCCACTAGGCATTATGGTTCGGCACCAGTGATAATAAAGCATACACAAATAGCAAATTACGTACACTGGGCAAATACAGCTCATACATCATGGACACGCATCAACATAACTTACCATTTGAACTATAATCTCTTCAGAAAATAGGATTGGCCGGATTTAGATAGCACAAATTTCAGTCTGCAAAATCTCCAATTCCTTCGTTGTTACCTCTGTGTCTTGTTTCATTTTTTTGACTCCTGCATCTAATACCTGCATGTCCAGTCTCAACTTGTTGATTGTACGTTCAGAATCATGTACACGTTGTCTTGCCACCTCTAGTTGATGCTCGAGAACATCAGAACATTCCAATTCCAATCCATAATCATTCGGTAACGGCCATGCCGCACTGCTCGCAGATCTTTGTGTTGATGTCACTTCATCCTGAAATGTTTCTGTAAGTACACATGACTAGGGCAAAAATATAGTTACAACAGTGAAGCGAGCAAGACAGACTATTTTGTACATGGCAAAACAGGACTAACAATAATGTTACACGTCATGAAGCATAAGCAGGTGATATTTTAAAAATTATAAAAAGGTAGTCTGTGCAGCCTACATACAGAAATCTCTCTTAGCTCACCAGAGGAGCATGATGTTGGGGCCCAATCCAAAACACAGACAAGTTACAAATTTAGACAACACGTTGCGTAGAAGTAAGCAAGCAGTTGGCCATTCTGTAGCTCAATTAAAGTCTTAGGGAGCATAATGAATAGCAGAGGGTTTCATACAAACATACTATAGCAAGCAAAACTATGCAATCAATAGCCTAGTATAAACTAGATTGTGAGCCTCATGCAATAATAGTTGGTTAATAGAATTCAAAGCTCCAGGCACACTTCGGCAGAGTAATTAAATGGTAAGGCCTTTAATTATGTCAACTAATAGTTATACAAGTACCTGAAACAAACAAGGAATTGAACTGTTGAGTTGGATACAGTGACTTACCTTAACAGGTTGAAGAGGCTCAGTGCAGCTCCTACTTCTCTTGCAAGGCTCCTTCCTAACATCTTGTACTTGGAAATCCTCAATCTTATCTTCATTGCACCCCCTCTGCAAGGTGACACAAACTAGTTACTCGTCTCCTTGGAAGATAAATATGCATACTTTCCAATCTGTGAACAAAAAAGGATGAGATTATAACAAAACAACACCACATAATGAAACATGCCTCATCTCTTGCACTTGCACACAATGAAATGAGCATTTAGTATGTCTGCACTATGTAAAAACTAGGCATACCTTCGAACTGGATCTCCAGGTACTCTTGGAGAGCCTACTTTAGTGTACAGCCAAACCTTTATGTCACCTATGAGTTAGAAAAGGCCCCACTACAGCATCCCTTAGTGTTTAAATCGTTGACAAGCTCTCTTAGAGTGTTAGGTCAAGAACAACAAGTAATCAAAGCAAACAGTCCTAGTATGGCTGGCTGATGCAAACAAGCAATTGAACAGATGTGTGAGCAAATCTTACATATCAAGAAAAGAAGCAAAGAAGGAGGCTTAAAGACCATCACTTGACCGACCAGATTTAAGGGGCATTTAAACATCATGTGCAACGTATGAACTAACATAAACATTGCATATTCTAGATTCTACAATGGAATGCACATGTATTAGGTTATGCCATGTATGATGATGCCTAAATGTACACTATAGCAGGCAGGCGTGATTCATCATTGCATGCACAATTGAATTGCAGGTTAAGGGCCAGTTCTATTCCGTCTTTTCAGGGCTTATTGTCAAAATAAGCCATAAAAGATGTAAAGAAGTCATTTTTGAGTTATGGGCTTGGGCTTAACTAATTTCACTTTGAAGGGGGGTGTTTCAGGTAGAACCTCACAAAAAATTGAAGGGAAGGGGAATAGTGAAATGACTCTGTTGTCTGCCTATATTACACTCAAAATGCAACTGGTGACGCCCGCGTCACACCTCACCCTCAAGTAAAAACAAACACGCAAGCGTTCATTGCCCTGCCCGCTTGCATCTCCTCTCCCCTTTCCCTCTACCTTGATCCCTTGCCTGCAGCACTATGGTTCCTCCAGCAAGCCGTCACCATTTGTCCCATCTGGCCTGGTCCTCGACGATGCTCTGTCCAGCTAGGCTACATGGCCGGCGGGTAGGGGTAAATCTCCCTGGCTGCTCCTCCCTCTGACGCCGCCCCTCATTCTCATGGTCTCCAGCAGCTGCTCCACTGTGGTTCATCCAACGCACTACTCCGGCAGGCGCTGCACAACTATGGCTGATGCCACACTGCGGCAGAAGGCACCTTATTCCCCCTCCCCACCTCCCAGGCCGTGGCCTTGAGGTGCTGTTGAAGGATGAGCTCATCCAACATGGTGAGGATCTCCTTTGATTTTTTGCCAAATTTTCATTCTGATCCACTATACGATGAATTGCTATGAGCTGCTTCTACTGCTGCTATATGATGCATTGCTATGAGCTGCTCCTGCTACTGCTATATGATGAATTGATATGAGCTGCTGCTGCTATATGATGAATTGCTATGAGCTGCTGCTGCTGCTATATGATGAATTGCTATGAGCTGCTGCTGCTATATGATGAGTTGCTATAAGCTGCTCCTGCTGCTGTTGTATGATGAATTGCTATGAGCTGCTCCTGCTGATGCTATATGATGAATTGCTATGAGCTGCTCTTGCTGCTGCTATATAATGAATTGCTATGAGCTGCTCCTGCTGCTGCTATATGATGAATTGCTATGAGCTGCTCCTGCTATATGATGAATTGCTATGAGCTGCTGCTGGTATATGATGAATTGCACACTACTGCTGCTGCTGCTGCTGTATGATGAGTTGCTATGAGCTGCTGCTATATGATGCTTTCAGGTGGTGCTGCTATATGATAATAACCAGCCACTTGGACCATCGAATTTCAATAAATAATTGTTCTTCATTTAAATGTGGGTCATGCATTTTTCGTTTAAATTAGGTAATGGGATCTCTATGGAAAACATTGACCAAAGTAGATTGTGCCAAGTAGATGGTATCTTTGTATTTGCATTTTGAGCAAATAGTGATGGTCTGTTTTCCTATCATATTAATTATTGCACTGGGTTCAATTTGTGATGTTTGCAAGTCAAATTATGGGAAGCAAAATGAAAAAATATAATGCAATCTAGACTTTTCACTGATCATACCAAAGATAAGTTGAAAACGCAATGGAAAGAACTAGTTGGCTTATTACATGGAGCTTATATTCACAGGTTCTTATTTTCTTAGGATAACTCGTAATAACTGTCCCTAAGAAACTTGGCCAATAGAACTAACATACAAATAACATGTCACGATGATTGCAATGGAGGAGTGACGTACCATAGCACACTGTATAGGTTCACCGCTGGCTCTCCTTTTTTTGTGATGTTCCATGAAATTGCCACATACATCTTGTACTTTTTCATTGTGTAACCCTATCTGCAAGTTGACACGACTAATTTCAGACATCTCTACATGATAATACATTGCATATCCCTTGCACATATTTAAACCACCAATTAATGATTGTGTGCGTAGCATAAACTAGCCATGACTCTGTGTGCTGGACTAGCAGACACTCTAAGGGAGCCTAATGTAGTGTACTGGAATTCCTACATGCCACCTACGATTTTGTGTAATGTACTGCCTCTTTTCCTAAATATATGTCTATGTAGAGATTCTAGTATGGACCACATACAGATGTATATAGATGCATTTTCGAGTGCAGATTCACTCATTTTGCTCCGTATGTAGCCTATAGTGGAATCTATAGAAAGACTTATATTTAGGAACGGAGGTACGAGGTAGTATCATGTATGACATCTACATATCTAATTTAGCAGCCAGTAGTAGAAATCATTGTCTGCACAAAGGGATTACTGGTCGAAAATCCTAGCAAAGCACGCTGGCAGGCATAGAACAATACAAGAGAGAGAGACACGCTTACAAGATCATAGCAATGCTTCGGTCCAGGATCTTGGTTGGCCAAGCTGTTAGATCCAGAAGAAACATTGTCCTTGTAGTTTTTACCAGCTGCATAACAGGTAACAGCGACCTGTTAGTATATTTGAAGTACATCGGGCAGGTGATGCTG
The DNA here is from genome assembly GCF_002575655.3 of Aegilops tauschii subsp. strangulata. Taxonomy (NCBI): domain Eukaryota; kingdom Viridiplantae; phylum Streptophyta; class Magnoliopsida; order Poales; family Poaceae; genus Aegilops; species Aegilops tauschii. The sequence continues at coordinate 398,713,119 of NC_053037.3, forward strand.
GACGGGTTTAAAGGTGACAAGTACCTAGGTCGTGGCGGGTGCTTGGCATCTTGCCAGACGGTGGAATCAGGTTAGAAACGTGAAGGGTGATGACACTGCGCTGGCTGTCAGGGTCCGGTAAGGATCTAGAACCGTCGAGTAGGGTGTTTGTGGAGCGGCTCCGGTAGGGTGGACTACAGTGTGGGCGAAGCGGATCTGTGGCCGTGGACGAGGGCGTAGGTGAAGCTGCTCCGGTGGTTGGGTTAAGGATGGTGTCAATGATGCGGATCTGCGGCCGTTGACGGGGCGTCAGAAGCTGCTCCGGTAGGTTGGATGAGGGTGCGAGGAAGCAGATCTGAGGCCGTGGACTTGTGAGTTGGCAAAGCGGCCCCGCTAGGGTTGAAAATGGTATAGGTGAAGCTACTCCGGTGGGATTGACGATGGTTTCGGCGAAGCGGCTCCGGAGGGGTTGAGGAAGGTGTCAGCGAAGAGGATCGAAGGCCGTCGACGGGGGCGCCTGTGGGGCGGCTCCGAGGGGGGTGTGGACGAAGCGTCTTCGGTGGGGAGTACGAATGAGCCGCTGCAGATGTGCTGCGGTTGACGAGAGTACCGGCGAAGCAGATCCGGCGCCGTGGACAAGGCCGGCACTGAATGGGTTGTGGTATAGTGGTGGATGAGCAGTCTACTTGTTTCTAGGGGAGGTGGGAGGGGTAGATGCGGCCGCAGAAGTAGATCCGGCGAGGTGGACGCCGCTGGCAGTGAATGGGCTCTGGTACGCCGGTGGATGAGCAGTCTAGGGTTTCGAGAGGGGAGGGGAGAAAGGCCGAGGAAGTACGGACGGCGTGATGTGAGATGCTCTGGTGCTGTGGAGTTAGTCGTTTTTGCGAGAGGGGGAGAGGAAATGGGGGTGCTGTGTAGTGGGGGGAACCGGAAGTTACCAAAGCAGCCCCGACCTATTATGTAGATGAGGGTGGTATTGTAACTGTTGGTCTCCGTGCACCAAGGACAAAAGGGGAATTTCGCATGCTAAAGACTAAGGTGGCGGAAATTTTAGAAGGAGGCGGGAGATTTTGCCGCCCGCGGGATCGTTCGTATCCAGTTTCAACTAATTTTGAATCGTGCTAGCGGGAAGGTCATGCGAGACTGTGTACATGGGGCACGCGTTAGCAGTTAATAATTGGTGTGAAGTCCACCCCAGAAAAAAAGACAATAACTCGGGATGATGCGCCGATAACTTGGACATTCACACGAGCGCGGCCAATCGTACGGCTGTACTGGCGCGTTCACAAAAAAGGGATCAAACGCTCAGCCTATGTATTTCTCGTGTAAATAGATAATTTAGTGCAATTGGTTATTTACTTTAAACATAATGCATTGACGTGTTAGTGTAGAGGCGCACAAAAAGAAATGGATATTGTAGTCCGCTACTTAAAAGTGTTACCTCATATGATTACATAGCCTCCATTTCATAAATTGCGTACCCGTTGAATTCATATATGAATATTACATATATTACTTCATAATAGAACCTTAAATCATCCATGACTAATGATTTTGAATGCAAGAGTAACAATGGTGCATGTACATGATAGCTACATTGGTTGTTTGAAGAAACATCACTGTAACTTTGGCATGCACAACTGAAAAGGTTTATTTAAATAGAAAAAATGTGATATGTGAGTGTCCAATCTTTATAGCGTTGAATCGATATTGTACCTTTGGCCACGATACGAAGTAGATATTGATTTATGTTCAAGCGATGCACGTCCACGATCGCTAGATAGTGATATGTGAATGAATTGTGCAATCTCTCTCACACGCATACATATCTCATTTCCATGTGGGCATCGGAATCACACACGTGCACTTCATGTATTTCTCTCCCTCCGTCAAGGTTAGAACTCGTCTTTCTACCCCGTCCTACAAGTCTCTCACGCAGAAACACACACGCTCTCTCTGTCGAACACGCCCACCCCTTTAATTCCGCCCACCCACAGCCACTAATGTCTCAAAGTATAATAATGTCTCTCACACATATGCCTAAGGTTAACTCGAGTTCCAGAACCATACGAATACATACAATGGGATTCCAGCAGAGCACCTTTTGTTTTGAGATTTCGCTCTCTCTCTCTCTCACACACGCGCGCGCACACGCACACATTGTTTCTCGCTTCATTTTTTCTGGCACTTGCATGCACACAATTTTGTTTATCTTCGTGATGCTTTAAGTATGCCTCGCACAAATGCTATCTACCTATCCCTTAATATAGCTAGATGTGTGTCACACAAACTCATTCTCCCTACTAGCAAGATGCCCATGCGTTGCACCGAACATCAAGATGCATTTGTATGAGTAGTTTATCTTGTGGGAGAAAAGGATGAACGAGGGAATGCCTTATTTGCAAATGTGGAGAGGGGTGTCGGTATCTTTTTGCAAAATTGCCACAGTTTCCTTCCTATCCGTCGGATATAAATCGGATGGCCTATATTGCAGGATGGCAGGAACACCATCATCACCAACTCTGTTTTTTATAAGAGTAGGGATATGTAAATGTCACTGCCCCCCCCCCCCGACACACACACCCACACCCACACAACCACACACACACACACTTCCCAACACCGAAGGAGTAGGGTGACACCTCGATCTTGATACTAATCTATCGACTGGCTTCTCTCTCTCTCTCTCACACACACACTACCCGACACCGAAGGAGTAGGGCGGCACCTCGATCTTGATAGTAATCTATCTGCTCCTCTTTCAAACACACACACACATACACACACACTCGCTAGTTGTGCCTCTGTGCCTACCGCGCACACTCTCGATACGTCTTTCTCTCTCTCCCCCTCCCCCCACCCCAACAATGACAGCAGAAGGGTGACAACTCGATCTGATCGTAATCTGTCAATTGGTTTCTCTCTCGAACATTGTGTCTCTGTGCCTCGCTCAGTACCCCCTCGATATGTAGACTTCTCGCGCGCGCACCTGTAGTGACGATGACGCTGAACCCAGTGTGCCTCGTTTTTACCGGCCTCATGTGATAGTTTTCACCCTGTTTTCTGTTAATTAACAAGGCAACCTTTTCTTTGTTACTACTAGTGAATCTGGAATCATTCGGGGCAGACATAAAATATATCACTTCAACCCAATTATCGTAGTAACTATTTTAAAAGAAACTAGCTAGATGCCCGTGCGTTGCACGGAACATCAAGATGCATTTGTATGAGTAGTTTATCTTGTGAGAGAAAAGGATGAACAAGGGAAGGTCGTATTTGCGAACGTGGAGAGGTGTGTGGGTATATTTCTGCAAAATTGCCATAGTTTTCTTCCTATCTGTTAGATATAAATCCGACGGCCTATATTGGCAGGATGGCACGCACACCATCATCACCAACTCTATTTTCTACTCCCTCCGTTCCTAAATATTTATCTTTTTAGAGATTTCAACAAGTGACTACATATGGAGCAAAATGAGTGTATCTACACTCTAAAATATGTCTACATACACATCCGTATGTGGTAGTCCATTTGAAATCTGAAAAAGACAAATATTTAGGAACGGATGGAGTATAAGAGTAGACATGGAGATATATCTCCAGCATGGTCTACAACAAAAATGTGCTGGACTGGTTAGCGCCGGATGCTCGCAACGCGATGACATGAGTTCGAATTCTGTCTTCAACTTTAGATTTTTATATTATATATTACTTATTTAATATATACTTCTTTCGCTATGGTATTGATAGTGGAACACACAGAGTACTTAGAATACAAGATTAAGGATGGACTTGTTACTTTTTAACTTTCTGTACGAAGCTGTAGCCACCCTGCAAGTCACGTGTACACTGTACATGCAATTAACTTTTTATAGAGGGACAATCATACACGCAATTAACTCAAATGGATTGGATGTCACTCTATTATTTCCAGCATAAGAGCATCTCCAACGGCAGCCGACAAATTTCCTTCCGCGGAGAACGGCATCAAACGCCAGTGGCATACAGTTTCACAACTCTAACCAACCAGATGAAATTCGTGCAAGCATGGACTGATTTCATATAAGCATGAAGGATTTCGTATTAAAAAGCCGGATCTTCATATAAACATGATGGATTTCATTACATTTACCTGAACTAAGCGGTGCCAATCCGGCTCTCTTGGTATAATTAATACTCCCTCCGTACGGAAATACTTGTCCTAGAAATGGATGTATCTAGACTTATTTTAGTTATAGATACATACAATTTATCCATTCTTAGAACAAAAATTTCCCGCCAGCTGGAGAGGGAGTACATAATCTAAATGGCCGCCCACGGATCCCTTTGTCTTCCTCATGTCCGGCAGACACTTTGTGGGGTCGACGAAGGTCCTCGGAAGAGACGAAGAAGCAAAGAAACCACCTGAATGCGCAGTCGTCGCCTCGGTGGTGGCCTTCATGGGACCCAAGTGGCGGTGCCCTCCCGTGTTCTACTTTTCCTTGATGATGGCGGCGGACACGGAGAAGTTGGCCACCGACTCGTTGCTCTCCACGCACCCGGCTTTTGTCTCTGCCTGCATGGCGCTGCCGCAGGCACGGAGGCGCGGCACCGCAGACACTGGTGGCGCGGTACGACGCGGCAGCGACGACGCCCGTACCGGTGTGCTCACCGCCGTGCCGGCGTGGAGCAGCTCGCCACTCCTCATCGAGCTGAACTGGAGCGGCGAGTTACTGAACCACGCGCCTGCTTGGGGCGGCAACTGGCTCCGTCGGGCCAAGCGAGGTTGGTGAAGCACCGAGCGGCCTCAGCCGTATCCGGAGAACGGCTCCTCGGAAGCCATCGAAAGAGTGGAGAAAATGGTGAAGGAGGAGATGGGGGAGCGGCGGAGGGGTGCGATTCTTGCCCGCTGTCTACCTGGCCTCGTGTAAATAGAGGGAGGACAGTAGGAGCTTGGTCGGCGTCTGGCCTCGTTTAAAATGAGGGCGGACGGGAGGAGCTCGGCCGGTGTTGCGTTTAATTCTGGCCCGCTCATGAACGGACGTGTGGCCGGAGTAGGTTTCTCGTTTTGCATGCGGGTTTAACGGAGGGGTTTGATGGAGGCGAGGAGGCGTGTTCAGCTGGGGGTGCAGCGGGCGGCGCAGTACTATTCGATTTGATAGCAGGCGGCGCAGTTCCCGATACGGCTTTAATGCAGACGAGGGAGGCAGTAGCGGTTCCCGAAATGTTGAACGACCAATGCATCCTCCTTCAATTAATGCATGAGGGAAGTAATGGGAGGAGAACTGGGAAAAGAGGCTGCACGATGTGAATGCAACGCAGTTTGCCCTCATATAAAGGCGCCCCTCCATTCCAATGCATCTACCACATCGTACGCACCTAAGCATTTGCCTAAGCACCTACACTAAGCGCAAAAGAGCTCACTCCAGACCCATGGCGGCGATGCGTGCGAGCGGCCAGTAGCTGTGCCAGATGGTCCACGACGTCGGCCTGCGGCATGGCGCCGAGGATCGTCTCCAGACGGTGTTGGAGACCGGCTGGTGGATGGCCGCCGTCGACGCCAACAACGACTCTCAGTTGGACCAGATGATCGTTGCCACCACCAACAAGTTCACCGTCCTCAAGAAGCTCGCGGACGACATCGCCGTACTCCTCCAGCCCGCGTGCCCGGGCTCCTCATTACCTGCCACCCTAATCGGCCTCCATGGTCGAAACCTCTTTCAAGCACTGGTGGCCCTGCGACTGCCCGCCGACGCCACGAAGAATGTCCACCTGGAGGTCGCGCTCGCCGCGAGGCGCCTCGCCCTGCAAGAATTCGTCGACCTACACATCCACGTGTACGAGCAAATCGTGCACATAGGTATCTACAAGGCCAGTGAGGACGCTATGACGTTAGCCTTCCTCAACCGGCTGGAAGCCTTGGATGACTTTGCTGAGAAGCACCTCGACCTCGTCACAAAAGCCGCCGCTCCTTAGCCGCCGGTCGGTGGCCCGGCGCACTAAGTTGAGGAGGAGGAGGTTGTACGTTGATGGATGCATCTTTCTTCTTGCCTTCTGTAACCACCACTGCGATCGCATCATCATTGTGGCCTTAATTCTTATTGTGCGGTTGCATTCTCGTTCCAGTCAATACCGACATGTGCGATCCCTTTGCTTAATTATATGCATCACTGTAACTAGTACTCCATCCGTCAATTTATAAGTTGTGCTTACCTTTTCCATCAACTTCGTGCAACGCGCGGGCATCTTGCTAGAAACACTAGAACATGTCGGACCGCGTGTGACCAAACCGACGATGTGCCAACCTAGCTACTACGTACCCTGCTTATCTGGCGGAAATAGCCCCGCCCTAGCGTTTCCAATCGTTATTTCTATCTATCGATCGTGCCAAGGAGCAGAACCAAAATGTTACAATTTATACATGTTTCTCTACTCCTACTCCTATAAAAGACTCAGTGGTGATGGTCGTGTGTCGGCCATCCATCGTTTCTGACCATTAGATCTGCATCTAACGGCTGTGAGGTAAGTTGTGGCATTTTTGCAACAATAGCCCACATCTCTGCTCCAATTTGCAGAAAACCCCTTATTATCTTGAAAGCAACCACGTCCCTCCCTCACCTCATCAAAACAGCCTGAGAAATATATTTTGAGTGAAAAGTACTCCCTCCGTTCCTAAATATTTGTCTTTCTAGAGATTTCAATAAGTGACTACATACGGAGCAAAATGAGTGAATCTACACTTCAAAATATGTCTATATAATCCGTATGTGATAGTCCATTTGAAATCTCTAAAAAGACAAATATTTAGGAACGGAGGGAGTAATATATTAGGATTATATCAAAACAAGAGTGATTTCTTTCAAGTTTGTGAACAAGTACTACTATTCTACTACTTTGGATCCGTTGCAACGCACGGGCACATTGCTAGTAAAAGGAAAAGGCCTGCCGCATTCGCGCCGCACTCCCCCCACACACGCCCGGGAATTGGGAGTACTCCACGGCCCGTCCGGCATGACACATAGCTTAGGGAAGGCGTGTTGCCTAGCATTTTCACTTTCATGTGGGACCGCCGTTGAGCAGACCGACTATTGGCAAACCGCACCCCGCCCGCCGCCAGGTTGGAAAATAGAAACGAGGTGAAGATCTAGCTGTCGCACGAAAGCCAAGAAATTTGGTGTCAGATGGGGCTCATTGGTAGAGTAGGAGCATTCCGTACTACTCTACTCCTACTAGTACTACCACTATACAACTAGTAGGTACGTGCACGGCACAACATCGTAGGAACAAAAAACGGGAAGATCTTGTTTTGGGTGATTTATCTTTTTTTCAGTCAACGTAGTATGAATAATATGATGTGGGGGCACCCATGAAGCTTATGTGGCTTGGTTGCATGGCTACGGAAGGTTAGAGAAAAATAAATAGATAATGTGTTTAGAGTGCACTCCACTAAACAGATATACTTTGGATCCATTACAACGGGCCGACACATCTATATCTATACCCCTATATAGTGTGTGAATAACTTGAAAGTTGGTCGTTGGATGAAGCCAATCCGACGGTACAAAGATGGCAAATCCGAGCACTACTGGTCGTTGGATATCATCTACATTCCACCAGATTCTGCCACATGTAGAATATAGAAGACTCCATGGTTGAACTTCATTCATGACTAACTTTGCCACAACTAAGCTTAGGCAAAGTGTGTCTGCCACAAAAAATGTGGCTAACAAAATGGCCACCACAAGTGTGGCAAGATTTGGCAAGAAGTTGAGTCTATGACATGTGGACCATGTAGCTAGAAAAGTGTGGCAAGCCACAAGTGTAGCAATGAACCAAACACATGCCTGGTGTGTTTGGTAGGGTGTATGAAGGGTGCATGATCCCAAGAGTTCCCTTCTCGACCCACTTTTGGTGTTTGGTAGAGTGTATGGAGGGTGCATGAGTCCACAATAGATTAGCACAAATACACTAGAAGCATGCATGAAGAGAGCATACATGAAGAGGGGTGTTGAGTTGAGCATGCATGAAGAGGGAACAACTATGCTGAGACGAGAACGCAACCAAACACACTTGTGGCACGCCTAAGCTTAGGCGTGGCAACCTTAGGCTACAAACCAAACCATAACTTTGAAAGTTGGTCGTTGGATGAAGCCAATCCGACGGTACAAAGACTGCAAATCCGAGCACTACTGCCCGTTGGATATCATCCACATTCCACCAGATTTTGCCACATGTAGAATCTAGACTCCACATGTAGAAGCATAATGCACAAACCACCAGAATCTCATGCGTGCAATGCACGTGTACCTTACTAGTAGTTGGTAGTAGTAAGAAACAAATTCCGGGTTTGGCACGAGCTCATACTGCGGGAGCACCACAAGGCCTGCCGCAGGAGTTACATTTCCCTCTCGGGGCCCACGGGACCGAACTTCAGTGGCTTAGTGCCCGGCCTATGAGTCAATGACATGCGGACCTTAAATGCGGCTGGCCCACATGTCATTCTCATGGTGGTGGTGTGGTTCGCGACTCACTCGTTCGAGATGAACCGGCCGGTGGTGGCGTGGCCGTGGCGAGGGTGCCACAGCTGGGCGTCGGGGCGTTACGAGGCATAGATGGCCACACCGGCGGGTACTAACTGTAGTACAGAAGTACTCCAGCTGAGGATTGATGCCTGGGACGAAATGTGTCACAGCCGCTGGATGAAAATTCGATGGTGCTGGAGTACGAATCGGAGCACAGTAGCGGAGCAGGCAAACCGCGTCCAATCGGGTGTGGCTGTGGTAGAAAGTTGATGGTCGTCGCAGTTCAGCTGGCCCGCATGTCTTGCACAGAAAGGCAGAGGAGCGGTGGGGCCGAGAGGGATGAGGCGCACGTCGGGGGGATGAGGATCCCCTGACGTGAACAATCCTACCATTCTATCACTGACATGTGGGACCCGCAAGTGTGGGTCCCACCAGTCAGCGAAGGAAAGGCAGGGTAAGGCAGTGATAGCCACGTCAGAGGATCCATGTCCACGTCGGGGGACGTCGTGCTTACAGGTAGGGTTGGAGCGGCATCGTGGGAATCGCGTGTGGGTGTGGCAGTGGTAGAAACAAGAAACGTGATGGTCGCCGTGGTTCAACTTCCATGGACAAGCTGTCATGTCTGCTGACACATGCATATCAAAACTAGAGTGTTTATATTTCAAGAACGTGAACAAGTATTATTCTACTACTTTGGATCCATTGCAACGCACGGGCCAGCACATTGGTAGTAGTAGTGTCTATCTCTATCTCTAGAGGCCTTCCCTTGTTCATCCTTTTCTCTCACAAGATAAACTACTCATACAAATGCATCTTGATGTTCCGTGGAACGCACGAGGATGTTTCCTTGGGGGTCTCTCCAGCGCGGCGTGGCCGTAGTTGCAAGTCGACGCCCCTTAAGATGCCGACGTTGAGGGGCACTCGGATTTCCTCCGATGAGCAAGTAAGATGAGTTTGATCACGTAGTAAATGCATTCTAAAGACTACTTTCGTGTCCATTTCCTAATTCTCCCCCTGCCCACTGTTTCACAGGTTAGGCTCGGTGCGAGTAGAGATTGGCTTGCATATGTACGGGAGGGTACCAACATCAATTTGCACAACATTTACAACGGTGACACCGTTCCCGTAGAACCTTTGTCCAACATTGGGATCAGCCATGCAATGGGCCACCGCATGAATTGGTACGATAGAACCACGGTGAGATTGAATAAGATAGCACGAACCTTACACATGGCGGTCAAAGGTGGACCATGCTGTCTGCGGCCGATTTGTTGCCGTACGAGTACGAAGACGTTGTGCCCCTTTCTAACCGCATCTTCGCAGTGACAAACCAGGGGACTTGTTTCGTATGGGACACATCCTACAATATACTCCCTCTCTCCTAGTTTATTTGTTTCGAATCTTTTTGTTTTATAAGTTTCAAATTCAAATTTAGAGGGGCAGTGGGGCCGAGAGGGGTGAGCCGCAGGTCGGGGGACGTGTGGTGTCATGGGTTCGTGTGGCGTCGTTGGAATCGCGTGTGGCTGTGGTAGAAACTTGATGCTCGCCGCATTTAAGGTGGCCCACATGTCATGCACACAAAGGCAGAGGGGTGGTGCGGCCGAGAGGGGTGAGGCGCATGTCGGGGGACGTGGTGCCGTGGGTTGGAGCGGCGTTGTGGGAATCGCGAGTGGCAGTGGATGAAACGTGATGGTCGTCGTAGTTGAACTTCCATGGACAAGCTGTCATGTCTATGGACACATGCATTGCAAACCGATCACTGGAAGGAGTAGTAGAGAAAGCTAGGCGGATAAATAGTTCCTTATAGTCAAGCGGACCCACGCTACTACTTGTTCCAAAGACATGCACACCATTGAAATAGTCCATCTATATCAATATACATAGAGAGGGAATATTTTTTTACAAGAGAGGAAATAGTTCATCCATCCATAATGCCCTGCTGCTGGTGCAGCATCTTCTTATTCTTCTTCTTCTTCTTCTTCTTCTCGTTCTCATTTTCTGTGGGAGACGGCTTCGCAACAAGCTCTCTGGACCTTGCAGCTATCTCGGAACTCACACGGGCATCGAGGGCAGCATATTTTATCCGCTCGTACGTCAAGGGATAGTTCTCCCATCCAGACGACCTTAATGCCAGCGTCTCATCACCCTTTTGATGATTTGTTCCTAGCACAAATTTGCTACGTCGAATAGGGATGGTGTCGGTTTATCACAATCTTCTATAGGAAATTTTATTTTGGTTTGTAGGTCAGCGATGCTTTTCAAATCAAGGTTGTACGGCTCCAACTTCTGTTTGTCCCCTGCGATGGCTGCCGCACAGAAGTATATGTCCTCCCGAGACAAGAAATCGTGAAGCTCACCTGGTATGGAGGGCGCGTGTATGATGTGGTAGACCAAAACATCATCTTCGAGGCATAGCTGAAAGACAGCGGCGCGTTGGATCTTCCCAGTGGCACGCTCCGTGTACTCTGCGTCGATGTAACGCCCACGATGCGGCTATATCTCCCACGTGTTGAGGCATGACTTGGAGGCATAACCGCATGGTGGTTTTGTCGCAAGAACGGTCATCTTCACACAATCCCATGTAATGAACAAGAATGGGATAAAGAGTTGGCTTACAGTCGCCACTTCACACAATACATAAATTAAACATACATCATTCAGAGTACAATCAAGATCCGACTACGGAACCAAAATAAAAGAAGAGAACCCCAAATGCTAGATCCTCGATCGTGCCAACTGGGCTCCACTACTGATCATCAGGAAACGAAACATAGTAACGGCCAAGTTCCTCGTCGAACTCCCACTTGAGCTTGGTTCCGTCACCTGCACTGGTATCGTCGGCACCTACAACTGTTTTGGTAGAATCTGTGAGTCACGAGGACTCAGCAATCTCACACCCGCGAGATCAAGACTATTTAAGCTTATAGGAAGGATGGGGTAATGAGGTGGAGCTGCAGCAAGCACTAAGCAAATATGGTGGCTAACATACGCAAGTAAGAGCGAGAAGAGGAGCAACGCAATGGTCGTGAAGCTAGAAGTGATCCTGAAACTGCTTACATTCATACATAACCCAAACCGTGTTCACTTCCCGGACCCCGCCGAAAAGAGACCATCACGGCTACACACGCGGTTGATGTATTTTAATTAAGTCAAGTGTCCAGTTCTCTACAACCGGATATTAACAAATTCCCATCTTCCACATAACCGCGGGCACGGCTTTCGAAAGATAATACCCTGCAGGGGTGTCCCAACTTAGCCCATCACAAGCTCTCACGGTCAACGAAGGATATTCCTTCTCCCGGGAAGACCCGATCAGTCTCGGAATCCCGGTTACAAGACTTTTCGACAATGGTAAAACAAGACCAGCAAAGCCACCCGATGTGCCGACAAATCCCGATAGGAGTCGCACGTATCTCGTTCTCAAGGCACACCGGATGGGCAAGACGTCGGGTTGGCATAGACCCTAGTTGCTCAGGGGGCGCCGGACATCGCCCGGTTTGGACCAGCACTCAGAGGAACACTGGCCCGGGGGTTAAAATAAAGATGACCCTTGAGTCTGCAGAACCCAAGGGAAAAAGGCTTAGGTGGCAAATGTTAAAACCAAGGTTGGGCCTTGCTGGAGGAGTTTTATTCAAAGCGAACTGTCAAGGGGGTCCCATAAATCCCCAATCGCGTAAGGAACGCAAAATAAAGGAACATAACACCGGTATGACGGAAACTAGGGCGGCAAGAGTGGAACAAAACACCAGGCATAAGGCCGAGCCTTCCACCCTTTACCAACTATATAGGTGCATTAATTTAAATAAGAGATATTGTGATATCCCAAAATCATCATGTTCCAACATGGAACCAACTTACTTCACCTGCAACTAGCAACGCTATAAGAAGGGCTGAGCAAAAGCGGTAACTTAGCCAAACAACGGTTTGCTAGGAAAGGATGGTTAGAGGCTTGACATGGCAATATGGTAGGCATGATAAACAGGTGGTAGGTAGCGCGAACATAGCGATAGAGCGAACAACTAGCAAGCAAAGATAGAAGTGATATCGAGGGTATGGTCATCTTGCCTGAGATCCTGCAAGGAAGAAGAACGAGTCCATGAAGAAGACAAACGGACGTAGTCAAATGGATCCTCACAATCGCAACGTAACCTGAACTATCAAGGAGAAGCGCAGCCGGAAAGAAGCAAACAACATGGTAAACAACCATCACATAAGCATGGCATGATGCACAAACAAGTATGATGCATGTCCAGTTTAATGAGTCATGACATGGCAAAGTGCACAAACAAAACTACAAGTTAAGTGGAGCTCAATATGCAACGAGATGCAAATCGACGAAACACCCGCATTCGATTATTTAGTTCTCTCTCGGTTATGTACCCAACAATATTAAATGTTGATAAACATGGCAAGATGTGAAGCATAAGAAAACTACCTATCTAGGCAAATTTAAATGAGGCCGGAACAACAAACAACAATTCCGGAAAATCCTCATGTGCATATTTTAGATTTGGTACTGTTCTGCCATAAACACAATTTTAATGTTGTTAAACAGCAAAATAAAGTGCACCAAGTTAATCTATGCATTTATCTACCCCATTTACATATAAAGTTTATTTAAATCCGAGCTACGGTTATTTAGTTATGAAATAAATCATTTTAGCATAGCATTTATGCAAAAATTAATGCAAACAGCAAGTTTAAACATTTTTAACATGGGTGAAAGCTGGATATTATGAAACTAGACAGAATTCTAAGCATTTTCCATATATAACTTGTTTTAATCCGATGCATGGTTTGTGAATTATTGATGCATGAACATGAGGGTTTTTCTGCAAAACTGCACTCTCTGGATAAATAGCTAAATTCGCAGAACAGGGAAAAACATGACACGGGCCGCATCTGAATAGTGCACTGGGTGGCTGGGCTGCTCACCTAGCTGGGCTCGGCCCAGGTCGGTGGAGGTGGGAGCTGGGCCGCGGTCAACAGGCGAAGGGGAGGTGGCCTCGCGCGGGCGAGTGGCGCTCGTCCACGCTGGCGCTGGACCGGTGAACGCAGGGGGGCGGTAGCGCTTGCTCAAACCGGACGAAGCAGAGGCGAGGTCGGGCATGGCGGCGCGAGACTTTGCGAGGCGGCGGAGCCGGGCAGTCCGAGGGTCAGGGCGCTGGTTCTGGGCAACGGTGGTGGATGAAGCTTGGGCGCTGGGCTCAGCCATCCATGGCGACGGGGTCTCCCTGTTCGAGGCAAAGGAGAGAGACAGAGAGATCGTGAGCGAGAGAGCACCAGAGAGGAAAAATAAGAAGGGAAGAGATAGAGGGAGGCGCGGGCGAGGTCGCGGTGGAGCTGCTGCTCACCTAGCTGACGACGAGGAGGAGGGCGCCCAAGGCATGGGTTTGAGCAGAGGAGGAAAAAGGGGGCGTCTTTCTCTTTGCTCGACTGAAGCAGAGGTGGGGCAGGTCAACGCGAGCGGGACTGTAAGCAGGCGGGGCAGGTCAACGCGAGCGGGACTGGAAGCAGGCGAGGCAGCGCTGCTTGGTCTCCGGTGGTGTAGCGGCGATCTGGAGGCAGGAACGAGACCAGGGCGCAGGGACTCGCCGGATCTGACGGAGACAGCGACGAACGGAGCAGGGCCACAGGTGGAACTTGGCGTCCATGGCGTCGGCTGGAGGAGCTCATCCATGGCGCTGCTCATGCGTACCTGAGAGAGAGAGATACATGAGAGAGAAAGAAATCGGGAGAGGGAGGAGAAGAAGACAGAGAGGAGGAGCAGAGGTCCTGGAGGCCGGCGTGGCGGGGTTGCCGGAGGGCGCGGCCTGCAGGGTCGGCGAGGTTGGACGGCTGCGGCGTGGTTGCGGCTCAGGAAGGAATTTGAGCGGCGATGAGTGGTTGGTCCGGTTGGAAAATCGAGGGAGGATTTTGAATCGGAAGGGGATCCCGAGGTGGGAGACGACCAGGTGGAGTGTGGCGGCGGCTAGGAGGACAAGGGGGAGGATTTATAGGGTTATCCAAAATGGACTAGGAATGGACTATATATATGGAAAGGAGGGAAGTTTGGATCTTCTGATTGAAATCTGACGGACGGGAATAAATAGGCTACGGAGTCCAATAAATAAAACAATGATGTCTTAGGTATACTTGGAGATGATCCAGATCCATCGGTAACGACAGCCGGGTTCGGGTTCGGGGAAGTGGGACACGCACGCAAAGGGGGTTAGGCGGTCACGGTCAAGAGGGAAGCGAAAACCCGAGGGACTCGGAACCGTCAACGAAGGCAGGGGAACACGGCAACTACGAACGGATGCAAGCTTTATGAAAACATGCAAATGCAATGCGCATGATGCTATGAAATGAGGTGCAACAAACAAATAAATAACACAGCTGACTCGCAAAACAAGGAAGGCATTAGGAGCGTCGGTCTCGGGGCGTTACAGTCGAGACCGATGACATTCATCCCCACCTTTTGGAGGGAGTTGGATACATTGTTGATTCACTTCCAAACAACCCTTGGGTGGTCGGTGACTGTGGCAACTATGCTCAACGAGCCTTCGACGAGGACATGGTGGACGCTAAAAACCTGCATCTCGATCTCTTTTGCCATTTGGAACAGCTGGACCGGAGGGCTATGGTTTGGAGAATTAGGATTAGATGGCTAGTCTAACTGAAGAAGATGATTATTTATAGGGGCTTCGGAATTACTCCAGGAGGATGTGAAGAGGTTAAAACAATGTGAATACAATGTGGTTTGGATGCAAATGAAGATCAAGGAGTAGTGAAAAAGCCGAGGAAAATCGGTTCCCGATGGAGAAGTAAATGGGAGAAGTTATGCGCATGCATGAGGAGAGCTGCGGTGGTTTGACTGCTGCATGCAATGGATTGGACGGGCTCTTCGGTTGCCTTTTCTCTCTCCTACGCGCACAGAATGGCCCACTTGCATGCTGCAGTTTATTGGCTGAAGTCTGGCTGCAGCTGCTCATGCGTACGCTAATTAATGCTGTGAATGCGGGGCATGGAGGGAAATGGGCGCATGCAAAAGGGTATATACGCAGACTAATTAGAGAAATACTAAAAAAAGTTATGCGCAGACAAAAGAGGACCGGAGGGAGTACTACTCATGTTCCTACTACGGTTAAGGAATATGCGGTTATCCTCAAAAAAGAAAAGTCCTTCTTCGCGCTTCCGCATGCATGAGAATTTGGTTCTGCTCGCAATATGGATGATAGCTGGAGGATGAAGTGAACCCAGAGGCATGCTAGCACGGGAGTGTACTCATGTTCCTACTACTCATACTACTAGTAGTAGTACAACTGTGGTACACTTGATGGTCAAAATACTATTATTCATCCGGTCCTCACATTGAAGTGACAAGACCCTGCACCCGAGGTGACACCAGTCCAGGCGGCGTGTCCGGGTTACCAAAGTCAGCCTCACCTTGTGCACCATGCAGTCACTGTCACCGCCACTGTATAGCATGCCTCGCCTCGTCTCCCTCTCCTCTAGCACCACTCCATCTCCATCTCCGTCTCGCCGGAGATCCTGAGGTCACTCTTCATTATCTCACTATGCCCCCGCATACCCTCGCCTCGCTCGCCTCCCCCAGTACCACTATTCCCTCGCTAGCCGCTCCAGCACCGACATCCTTCTCCCCCGTAAATCAAGCCCCCCAAAACCCCACCTTCCAAACTCCACCATGGCCGAACGCGAACCGCGCAGGATCCATATGAGCCGCGATTAGAGCAATCTCCCCAGTGACGTCCTCGACCTCTGTTGTTCGTGTATGGATATGTTGAGCGCCCTCCGGATGGCTGCATGCTCGAGGGGCATGCACACGGCCATCATCGAAGCGAGGCCAAAGCTTTTCAAGACACCCTGATTGCTGCTATCTGGTCTTGCGAGATTGGCTCACCATGATACGGAGGCGTACATGATGCCCCTCGACTTCAATCCGATCTCCATTAGCTGAAACTTCTTTGCAGGTATGTAGTGGGTCGCCGTACATCATTTCCCTTGACTTCGATCTGATCACCATCGCCCGAAACTTCTTGGCAGGTATGTACTGGGTCGGCATGAGCTCCCACTAAATGGCTGCCTTCAGAGAAGACGGTAAAAAGTTGGTGCTCATGAACTTCCAGACCTCCCATGAGATTATCCTTCCTCCGTTGGATTATATAGAGTTTTACCATCGCGGTCCTAGTCATCTAGATTACCACGTCAGTTGGATGCACCTTGTTTTGCAGAAGATTGTAATCTGCCAAGTGCCCACACGACATGCGAATTACGTAGACTTCAAGCTAATTGCCTTGTTCGACCACGGACTCGCCTATCTTTACGCCGGTGCCTTTTTTAGCTGGAGACAACTCAGCTCGCAGTGGATCATCGTCAAAGCTGATACACACTTCTGTGATGCTATTGAACACAATGGCATCATCTACATGATCGACAAAGCAGATGGCACCACGTATTGCTGGGATGGCGCGTGTAAGTTGTTTTCGTCTCATGTTAATGATGACGCCATGACACTGTTTGAACTTTTTGTGATGATTGGCATATCCCTGTTTGAGCAGAATTTGAGTAGAACTATGGCAATGTATTAGAGACACCGTAAATCAGCTATATTTGGAATGAGTTAATTCATGCGATTGGGATCATGTCATTACAGCCAATTTGTACCCCTGAATAATCAAACAGTTAGGAATATATGGATATTCTCCTTATTTTACAGTAATCTATATACTACTACTAAATATGAGTGTGTATCAATGGCCATGTTAGTTTTCTCATTTTCATGATGTAGAAACATGCACCACACTGTTGGTTTCATCTAACCATACATTAGGGAAGTAAATGTGCATATGGAGAACTCTATATTTGGAAGTAGTGAAATCCTATAATGCTTACCATGTGTACATACCTATATTCGCCCTTCAGCAATCAATGGCTAGAATAATATCCTCACAAAAATTTTGCCCACAGAACACGAGTATATAACAATGCATGGTCTGTTAGTTACCTTGAAGAATTTGTTTATGAGGACAGAACATGATTACATAACATGCATGACATGGTAGTTTCCTGTGAAGAATCGATTGCGAGATAACATGAGTATAACCATGCATGGCACTTCTATATTTTCGAACCCAGTATACATTTCCCTGTATTTTCCTCCCAGTTCCAACAGGGACATATCAATGCTGTTTCTTGCAATATCCTACTCATACTCTGAACAATGTTGATCTTACATTAACAATGCCTGTCCTTTTTGATATGATGCAGTGTCCCTATAGTTACTGCCCTTTGTAATCACACCACCTTTGCCAAAAACAGGGAAGCACAACTGGTTCCTCACTCGATCAGACGACGGCAAAAGACTGATGATCATTCGGACAAATGAGCCGGAAAATTTATATTGCAAAAACCCCACAGTATACAAGCACCATGAAATACGTGAGTATCTGGACAGTGGCTGTTACGTCTATGAGCAGGATACCAACTTGTTGGGGCCTTCAGGATTTTTTAGTTGGAGGCGGGTAAACAGCCTTGGTTCACACTCTCTGTTTCTTGGACTCAATTATCCGATTAACCAGGAGATCCCGTTGGCAAGGACCTTGATGGCAGACAGGCTCTGTTTGCTATGGAAAATTGTGTCTACACGGCGAGCCCTAGGAGTTTGGGAGCAAACTCCCTTGATTGTCAACGATACAGCCTGCAGCCAAAAGAAGGTGAGAATGACAAAGGCATCCGGATTAACTTTGATCCTTGGATGTCTCAATTACGACAGGCAGTGATGTGGTTCAAGCCTTTAGGTTGATAGGTAATTGGGCTGTTGCGTCGAAAGGGTGGAGTACTGGTGTCTTCGGATCATTGGTCGCTGAAGCGGGGATGCAAATTATGATGGTGTTGGATCATCTCTTCGAATGACTTTGTTGTCTATGCTGCTTGTTGTGGATGGGTAGTTCTTTCTTTTGTTATGCATATTCCTTGTCATTTGGTCATCCTCGTCTATGTCACTCTTACTATGTAATAGTTGCCTCTGTTTAGAATGTCATTCTCGTCTGGATCACGAGAGTCTGAGCGCTGCAGATGGGTGCGTTTTGGTGGTGTAGCAAGACTTCTTATGAACTATCATGTCTTGCTATTTATGTCAGTAGTAGTCACTAGTCAGTGTATGAATGTTGTATATATCATTGTTTCGAACTGTTTATTGTCTCGAACTACAGGTGGGCTAAATGAGGGCATCACCATTCTCCAGTGTTCAGAGTGTATCTCCTTTTTTCAAGTTATATAATTTGAGCTCAGTGTCTTTTCGATGATGTACACTTGTTTGGGCCAGTGAGGTGTCATTGAATATGGGCCGAGTAGTAACGCAATGCCAAACAGGTCAATTATGACTCTCAGGCCGGGCTCTCAAAAGAGCCTCAAAAAAGGCCGGGCTCTCCAAAAAAGAAAGAATAAGGACTCTTAGGCCGACATGTGGGCGCCACCGGTGTTTTCGTGCGCTTGCGCGCCGAGAGCATATTGGCGCGTGTTCGAAATTCAAGCTACCTTTTCATCCCCAATCTCCCGCCCCTCCCCCACCTCTGGAATCTCGATTCCTACTCCAGTTCCCCCAAATCCCCCTCCTGTACTCCCTGTACTCAAGCTCACTATCATGTCGCCGGTCAACGCGGATCTCCGAGCCGGAGATCCTGAGGTCCGTCCTGCCTTCAGTCGCTACATGCTATCGCTCAACAGTGGCATGGCGGCGCTTGACGACTAGTTTGTCGGCAAAGTGCTGATGGTAACCATCAACGGCGACGAGCCTCCTGTCTTGCCGAACGACCTTGTCAAAGCCCTTGGCATTGCGCATGGCATCCAAATAAGTGACTTGCTCGTCGAAGTCTGTCCGCCACCGGCTGATTTCTTCGTCAGGTTCCGGACAACTTTCGACTGCAGTCGTGTGTTCGAATCTTCCCGGCGTTTGTTCTGCAATGGCGCGCTGGTGAGCTTTGATCGGTGGCACCCAGGATGGGGCTCGGTGCCCTCTGAGCTTGAGTTTTTAACAAAGCTTACCTTCCACAACATGCCTCGACGTGCTTGGAACAGCGAGTCCATGAATGAGCTTATCAGCGACCTTGGAGGTGAGCTCGTAAGTATGTTTGTTCCTCCAGACAGCTGGGCTCTGATGGTTATGGCATGGATGAAGAAGCCGACCACCATAGCGAAGGTGATTGGTGTTGAGATACCAGTGCAGGAACCGGGGTTGTACTATTCGTCGCCACCAAGGCCGCCGCGGACCACGTTAGGGATGTACTTGTATCGAGTGTTCGTGCATGTCAAAGAAGTGGTCAATCCATCAATCAAAGTCCTGCCGCCACCGCTGGTGCCAAGGTCCATCGACGACGTCCATTACAGGAGTCAACGCCAGACTTTCCCCGTGTTGGTCGGAACGATGGATGGCACAGGGCCTACTCCATCGCGCGGCGGAGGCCACCGCTTCTTTTGGAGAAGAGGCAGGGCTGCCTGCCTGGATGTGCTCTAATTTGAGGTAACAACTGAATATTGTCGGATACTAGTCAAATCCGAGCTATGGGTGTGAAGCACTGATGTGCCAGTACATTTGATTGTGACCTGTTCTAATTTTGTAACTGAACTTTTTTTAGAAAGGGTTGTACGTCAACTTAATGTGCTAGCAGAACTTATTGTGTTGTCTGTCTGTTTTCTTTGCACAGCATTCAAGATATTTCCCTGTCATTGATAAAGACGATGAACCGTTATGTACGAGTTCGTTGGTTTCAACATAGCCCTGCCGGTAGTGATCCACTGCTTCCATCCAGATTGTGCCGCCTGCGTGAAATTTTTGTATGCAAGTTCAGTGTGCTATGATGTTCTATATGATTGTGTCAACTATATAAGTTTTTATTGAGCATCAGCAATGCATATGGCTGAAAGATGTATTTACGAGCATCGACCGATGGCTCTCTCTCTCACACACACACACACACGCACACGCACAAGTGGGACCCGTTGAATTATTTCTTTGCTCATGACAGCTTTTAATTAGGTTCCACTGTAATCTAACTTTTTTCTTAAGTTATTAATTGAGCTTAGTGACTTCAAAAAGATGTACAGAAGCCTTGTTTGGGCCTTTCCGGCGTCGCTGAATGTGGGCTGGGTAGCCATGTTAGGTTGTACTGTACTACACAGGCCTTTTTTCAACATCAGCAATGCAACTGGGCCGATAGTTGTACACAATATCCGGGCCAACTTGTTATTCTCCGCCCCGCTGGGCTGCAAACTTTCCTAGGAGGTATGCATTAGGCTTAACAAGAAATGGACTTTAAGAACTAATAAATGGGATGTAATTAAAATAACTGGGCAATAACTATAAAAAATGCACCAAACGCGTAATTAGTTTAAAAAAATATTATTTTTGGAATTTGAAAATTTTAATTTCATTACTTGTTGCGCGCGCAATATTTCGTTGGATTTTAACGTAATACAACTTTATTTTGAAATTATATTTAATCTGACTAGAAATTTCGGATAAAAATATTTCGGATCCCATAAAAATGTGGGAATTTTTTTAAATTATTAATCGTTGTCCTAGCTAGAAAATGGGTTGTACTTTTAACAAACTGTAAATGGGCTGTAGTAAATTCCATTAGAATTAAAAAATGGGTTGTACATTCTTACAAATCGCAAATGGGCTATATGTTCTCTGTCACACACTTATGGGCCTTCTAAGTTGACGCGTCCCCTAAAAAAACTAAGTTGACGCGTATGCAAGGCTTTGTCAACAACACACGGTTCTGGCAGCTATGGCCGTTGGATGTCCATCAAACAGATGTCGTGCTTCTTCTTCAATCTCTGATATTCTTGCTTCAGCTGCCCAAAAAATGATTCCTCCCCCTGACATCTGGGCCGCACCATTTCGGAGGCTGACCTGTGGGCCTACTAAGTTGACGTGTACCAAGGGCTTTGTCAACTTAGTCAATATAAACGATTCTAGCTGCAGTGACCGTACAATGTCCATCCAACGGCCGTAGTGCTTCTTCAACCTCTGGTCTTCTTGCTCCAGCCGCCCAAAGCAGCGCCGGTCGTGCCACGTGCTCCTGCCTCCCGTGGCCGGCTATGATGTCGCGGAGGCCTCACCGCCCCTACTACTCCCACCGCTGGCAAGGCCATCCCTATACTCACCCACACCCCCTGTTATTCTGCGGCGACGGCAGCCTCAAACCGCAGCCGAACCAGTGAACCCTAGTACTCCTCTCCGCGCGGGCTTCCACTGCCCCGTCTTCCCCGGCTCCGCGTCGTCCCCTACCTAGGCCTCGCCGTCGTCCACCGCCCTGGTGTTGTCGGCGCAGCGTGGTCAACGTGGTCAAGGAATGGCTTCCATCGGACGTGGACTATACGTGGAGAGGCTGACAGCTGGGTCCACGACGGCAGCAAGGAAGTGCCTCCTTATTACGCGGAAACTAATGATTCCTCCACCTGACAACAGGGACCCACCGGACGGGCCACCGTATTTCGCAAAAAAATGTTTTCCCCCTGACTGCTGGGACCCACCGGACGTGCCACCGTATTGCGTGAAAAAAACGTTCCCCCCGCTGTCAGCTCGGACCTACCCGAAGTGCCTCCTTATTACGCACAAAAAAATGAATACTCCCCCTGTTGGTTGGGATCCACCTTGGTGGGAGGCTGACTTGTGGGCCTACTAAGTTGACGGGGACGGAGTGCTTTGTCAACTTAGTCAATATGAACAATTCTAGCTCTAGTGACCGTACGATGTCCATCCAACGGCCGTAGTGCTTCTTCAACCTCTAGTCTTCTTGCTCCAGCCGCCCAAAGCAGTGCCGGTCGTGCCGCATGCTCCTGCCTCCCGTGGCCGGCTGTGCTGCCGCGGAGGCCTCATCGCCCCCTACTATTCCCACCGCTGGCCAGGCCATCCCTCTACTCACCCACACCCCCTGTTATTCTGCAGCGACGGCAGCCTCACACCGTAGCAAACCAGTGAACCCTCGTACTCCTCTATGCGTGGGCATGCACTGCCGCGTCTTCCCCGGCTCCGCGTCATCCCCTTCCTAGGCCTCACCGTCATCCACCGCCCTGGTGCTCTCAGCGCGGCGTGGTCAACGTGGTCAAGGAACGGCTTCCATCGGACGTGGACTGTACGTGGAGAGGCTGACAGCTGTGTCCACGGCAATAACAAGGAAGTGCCTCCTTATTACGCGCAAAGTAATTATTCCTTCACCTGACAGCGGGGACCCACCGGACGGGCCACCGTATTTCGCGAAAAAAACGTTTCCCCCTGACTGCTGGGACCCACCAGCTACATCTTCGCACGCAAGGAAGTGCGTTCGGGCAAAAAAAACGATTCGCCCCCCTGACTGCTGGGACCCACCAGCTACATCTTCGCAGGCAAGGAAGTGCCTGACAGTCGGGACCCACCTGGTCGAAGCATACGTAGCGTTGTCATTCTGGTCGCGAACGTGTACGTACATACTGGTCGATGTAGAGGCGCACACGTGTCGTAGTAGAGGCGCGCACGTTGCATGTACACGTACGTACAGCGGCCAGGGTGCAAGAAAGTAAATATGGCCACGTACGTACATACGGGCGGGGTCTCGAACGCCTACTCGCGCGTACGTATGGCCAGGGCTCGTGTACATGGCTGGGTCGGAACGGAGAAACTGCGTCGTCGTCGTGTTCATGGGGAGGCAACGGAATGTGTCGTGTTCATCGGGAGGCAACAGAACGCGTGGGAGCCAACCGGCTTTGACGGAACAGCCGATGGAAACAAGGCCTGGCGTACCGCAGAACAGAGGAAACAGCCTTGTGTTCGACCGACCACGTTCGAAACAGACCTCCTATGGTCGAAACGGGGGTCCTGTTGATCGGGAGGGGTGTGGCGTACCGCAAAACGGGGGAAACAGACTTGTGTTGGAGCGCTACGGTCGAAACGGGGGTCCTGTTCATCGGGAGGGGTGTGGCGTACCGCAAAACGGGACTCCACGGGATACTGTTCATCTCCAACATCGACCCCCTCCAGCCTCCACGGGCTACTGTTCATCCACCGTCGACCTCCTCCAGCCTCCACCTGCGACTGTTCATCCACGGGCTCCTGTTCATCCAGCCTCCACCGCGCGCTACTCCACCGGCTACTGTTCAACCAGCCCTCTCCACGGGCTCCTGTTCAACCAACCCTTCCACGGGCTACTGTTCATCCAGCCCTCCACCGTCTACTGTTCATCCAGCCCTCCATGGGGTGGTCCTGTTCATCCAGCCCTCCACGGGGTCCTGTTCATCCAGCCCCAACCGACTCGATCGATCGAGGTCCTGTTCATCCAGAGGCAACACCACGGGGTCCTGTTCATCCACCCCCACCGGGAACTGTCATCCAAACCCCCCAGCAACGCTCACTGTTCATCCAGAGGCAGCATCGATAGGCTTCAGTTAGCAGTAGTAGCGAAGGAATCGCTCGTTCGGGTTCATTTATAGCCATCGATCGATCGCTCGGGTTCAGTAACACGTAGCCTGCAGTGCCATCGCTCGGGTTCAATTAGAGCCCAACGCCTTGCTCGGGTTCAGTTAGAGCCCAACGCCTCGCACCCACGCGCGTCCGTGTATGAGAGAAACGCGCATCGCTCGGCCCCGACCAACCACCGTAAACGGGAACACCCCGATATTTTCCTCGCCTCACTTCTACCATGGTTTTTTCTGTCATGGACGGCCCAAAGAATGTCATGCAACTGCGTCTCCGGCCAACCCAGGACGAAAAGCCCATTTTCTGTCATGATTTTTTGTCATAGAAGTAGGACCCCACCACATCTATGATGATACCATGTTTTGTCACAATTATTGTCATAGAAGTGTCATAGGTATGACAGAAAAAAAATTCGTTCGGCCCAAAATGTCACGGATGTGTCTTTTTTTTGTAGTGATGGTTAGCGTAAGCATGCTCCTGAGATATCGGCTGTACCCAGCGGCCGTTGTCGTTGAAGGGGTCGGCGAAGCTTCTGGGCGGCTCGTGGAAAGCCTCAGCCTCTTGCGTCCCTGCTACCCAGCCTGGCTTGGGGAACGGGCGGGGGCCTTCCCTCGGCGTGTACATCAGGTCCATCATGGGGGGCACGTAGGCGTCTGAAGTTGCCGCGCCAGGGCCATCACCTGGGTGCCCTGTGTCATGGGCCACCGGGCCCGGCGCCAGGCCCGAATGACCGCGGGGCGGCGTCTCGGCATGGACCCAGGAGAGACCGCCCGAGCTTTCCTCGCTTGGGGACGGCACAGTCGTGGTAGGACGAGCGGCGCTGCGGGCTGTGTTGACACCGTCGAGTCCCCCAGGCACTCCGGGGGGTGCATGGGCATGGCGGGGTCCAGCGCGCGCCCCCACCACAACCTGCGACGTGGGAAGGGTGCAGAAGGGCGCCGCGCCCCTGCAGGCGGCATCAAGCACCTTGGCGACCCTCTCCAGCAGGGTGTCGCGGCAGCCCTCCGCCAACCTGCAACGCAGCAGGTCTCGCGCCACGATGAGTGCGGCTTGCATGTTCGCCTGCTCCCGACGGGTGTGTGGCGCCGTTGCCGCAGCATAGCCCGAAGATTGTGTGGTGGCGCGCGCACGTCGCGGCGCGAGGGCGGACGACGCCAGCCCGCGCCGCCCATGTCCGACGGTGTTAGGCGGCGCGCGGGCCACCTGGAGCGCGGAGTGGAGATCTTCTTGGGCGAACGGCACTGCCCGGGCGGGCCAAGTGGCCCAGTGCTCGATATGAGCCCTCGGATCGTCAGCCATCAGAACCGCAGGGCGATGGTGGACCGACTGGGGAGAAGAGAGGCTCTGACGCACCCCCTACCTGGCGCGCCAAATGTCGGATTTCAGGTTCCGCGGACCCTTGAGAGGTTCGAACTCTGGGGTGTGTGTGAAGAACTCGTCCTCCCCAGTCAGCCTGCTAGCTAATCTCACAGCCTAGCTCGTCAAACTGAATGGAAAAGGGACACAACAATTTACCCAGGTTCGGGCCACCTTACGGTGTAAAACCCTACTCCTGCTTTGTGGTGGGTTGGCCTCGAGGGGCTGAGGATGAACTAATATAGTGGGAGAACAACCTCAGGAGGAGAGGTGTTCTTGTGCTCGATGAGTTGGTAGGTGTGAGGATGATCTGAATGATCCGTCCCCTTCCATGGTGGTGGCTAGGTCTTATAGTGGCCTTGGTCCTCTTCCCAAATGTAGGCGGGAAGGGATTCCACAACGGCCAAATTCGAAGGGGGACAGCTAGTACATGCTATCCTTAAAAAAGTAGTCTTCGCCTGCAAAAGCCTCTGGTTGTGACGCCGTGGTGGGCTCAGCGATGACCTCCGTCCTGTCGTTCTGGCGGTCTTAGTCTTGTTGCACCGGAATGGAAACCTTTGGCTGATTCCTCGGGACTCCGCGCCTGCGCTTGCCCCCTTAGCACCAAAGAGGAAATTGGTACACTCCACCCGCTGGCGCCCGCCTGGCCTTCGTCGTCATGGCTCACGTCATCTGGATCTCACGAGGTGAGCATTGCATAGAGATCTCCACTCCTCGGGAGCCAGCCTGAGGAGGCCGCCCATTATGGAGGTCTTCTTATCGTCCGCCTCGCGAGGCTTGGCCCCTCGTGAGGGTCTTGAGTTGTTGATGTTGAAGCTGGGTCGTACCAGGCCGTCGATGGAGCCACGTCGTGGGCCGCAGGCAGGCAAGTCTGGGTACCCCCATTCCCAGAACGCCGACACCCCTCTATATTTTTTGTTTTTAAACTTTATAAAAGCACTCAACAGAATAAAATGACTCTCTAAAACTTTCGGGTTGTCTCTCGGGCAGCACTTTCTTTAAAGCCATTAAGCTAGGCATAAAGTGCTCAAGTAATGGATCCACCCGGATCCCAAGGTATATCAATGCCAATTTTAATTAACAATGATTTGGCATTTAATAGTGAGCACAAAGCAATATATATCATGCAATGATGAAGTCTGACTCTCTTCCTATGTATCGGCATGTCATAAAAGAACAATTCATGCACATCAAGTACAGGCCAATACATAGCATACGCAGTTCCTTTCAATTTTATCGTGTTGGAAACATAAAGAGGTGGAGATGTAGTTCCTCTCTCATAATAATTGCAAGTAGGAGCAGCAAGCACATGCATATTATATTCATCAAAATTATTATGTGCAACGGTAAAAGGCAACCCATCAATATAATCCTTAATAAGAACAAACTTCTCCGATATAGTGTAGTTTGGAGAATTCAAAAATATAATAGGACTATCATGTGTGGGTGCAATAGCAACAATTTCATTCTTAACATAAGGAACTATAGCAAGTTCATCTCCATAAGCATAATTCATAGTGGCATCTTGGCCACACGCATAGCAAGCATCAAGTTCATCAAAAAGGGATATTTCAAACGAATCAATGGGCTCGTAACAATTCATAGCATTCATCCTTCGGTAAGCAAGAAGGAAAATTAAATAATGTATGAATTGAAGAGTTACTCTCATTAGAAGGTGGGCACGGGTAGCTAATCCGCTCTTCCTCCTTTTGTTCTTCACTCTCTTCATCATCTTTTTCATCCAATGAGCTCACAGTTTCATCAATTTCTTCTTCCATAGACTCCTGCAAAATATTAGTATCTTCTTGGAAAGAGGAGAAGTCCTCAATATATGGTTTAATATAAGCATTAGAAGAATAATTTTCATAGCAATATTAAGTATGGAAAAATTTTCAGATTTGTAAAGAGTAGCATCATACTTTTCAATCAAAGAAGCAATTTCATAAGCACCCTTAAAAGCAACAAATTCTTCAATTTGTTCAACATCAAAGTAATTATAAACACCCTTGGCATAAGAATATAAGATTCCATTATCACCAAACCCACATTGGTAGGGAAGGTGTTTCTTAGGGTGTTCAGAACAACAAGTAAAATCGTATAATTCACACAAATTCCAAGCATAGCATTGCATAGTATTAGTTTGATGCCATAAAAGTTTCCCTTTCTGAGATAAGCGGTGTTTCACAAAATAAGCATGCTCATTTAATGATTTTCCCTCAACTAAGCTAGTTGGGTTTTCAACACAAGCACAAATAGATCAAAGAAGATCCAAGTAGAAAGCTTCAGTAGTGTGATAGATTGTCGGGGGTTGGGTGCGACATATGCCAATGGATGGCTTATCATGGTAGGAGCGAGTAGAACGTCGCCGGTGCCGGGAAGCGGGATGAGGCGTAAACCCGAACGCCGGCGCACTTTACCCAGGTTCGGGGCTCTCCTAGGAGATAACACCCCTAGTCCTGCTCTGCGGGGTCTCCGCATGATCACTAAGGCACTAGTGAGTACAAAGGTGCTCCTCGAGCTGTATGCTAGAGGTAGAAGAAGGCAGGGCTTGCTCTCCTCTCCCCCTAGGTGCAGGTCTAATTCTAACAGGTTGGAACCCTTTGCATGGGTGCCCTGGGGGTTTATATAGGCCTACCCCCCAGGGGTACAATGGTAATCCGGCCAGGTGTAGGACCCGGCTGTCAGTCTCTCTGGTCGTCGGCTTCTCCGCCGACTGCCGGGGCCCGCCGCCTGGCGGGCCCCGCCGATTGGTCTGGTACGGAGCCGACAGGCCGCACCCGCCGCTCGCGGGTCTTGCCGGCTGCTGATTACTGTAGACGTGATGCTAATGATGCTTGCTTGGTTAGGGTAGCGTGGCTACAGTCCCGCCGCCTGGCGGGAGATCACTGTAGCCACTCCGCGTCTTATCTAGTTAATGGCGCGTGGGCCCCGGGGAAGGAGCGGGCCGACTACTGGGAGCCGGCCTCCCTCGGGTCCAACTGGTGAGGCTCCCGCCGTCTTCCGGGCTCTCGCTGACCGGTAGGGCCCGCCGTCTTCGGGCCGTACCGACAGGCGGTCGTGGGAACAGGGCTTCGCCTGACAGAAGTGATGCCAGGGGCGGAGTGGCAACAGTGCCGCGCCAGGCGGAGATCTCCGCCTGTATGGAGCACTGTGGCCACGCCCGGCCCTGGATACGGGGGGATGGGCTATACTGCAGCCTCACCCTGTCTTGTCTTCTTAATGGGGGCGCAGACTTTGAGGGCGCCATGGGCCGACTGCTCGTAGCCGGCCTCTCCGGAGGCCGCCTGCTAGGAGTCGGCCCATCTTGGAGCCGCCTTCCTGAGCATGGCCGTCTTCTGGCAGTCGCCCGTTCGGCCAGCCGGCCACCAGAAGGCGGCGCTCTATCTTGACGTCTTGAGGGGCGCAGCCAGCCCCGATGTCTTGAAAGGTTCTGGGACTCGGGTTAGGCTACCCGTGGCCCATTACTCCGACAGTAGTCCCCGAAGCTGGTGAGGCGCCGCGGCTGAGGAGCCATGAAGCCTCAAGAGTTTCCCCCTCCGGGTGCTATGGGTGGAAGCTTCATCCGACTCCTGGCAAGCCGCCTGAGGGGAGTCAGCCACGTCCAGTGGAATGTAACAGCGGGAACTAGGTGGCATGCTAGCTAAGCTTCTAGGCCCGCCGCATGTCGTGGGCGTGCCACGTGGCGCCAACCAACCGGGCCAGCCTGCCAGCCCACGCACGTGATGGGACGTGACTGGGGGCTGGGCCCGCCACCATCGGGCCTCGGCACGCGAGCGGATCCGCTGTGGCCGAGGCGGGCGGTTGAGTTTCCCCGCGGAGTTACTGCGCGCAGTAACTCGCGCGGTAAAGGTGGGAGCATGGGGTCGTGGGCACAGTTAATCCCACGATCCCACGCCCGCCCCCTCGGCTTCATAGCCCGCAGGCTATAAGTAGGGGGAGAGGGAGCGGCGGAGCACGCGCGCCCCTCCACCCCGTTCTTTCCTCCTTCTTCCTCTCGCCGCAGCACCCCCAAGCCACGCCGGAGCGCTGCCGCAGCTTGTCTCCGTCGAGTTCGTCCTCCCTGAGCCCTCTTTGCCCCGCACCATTCTCATCTCCCCCGCCGCGCCATTTCCTCCGTCGAGCTCTTCATGGCGCGCGAGCGGGGAGGAGACTGGGACGGATCGAACGTCAACGAAGATCACATCACCTTCCTCCGCGAGACGCGACGTCTTCCCGGCACGGGCTACGTGAAGGGGCGCATGCCACCGGAGGGGGAGATATCGCCGGTGCCGGGGGAGGGCGAGCGGGTCGTCTTTCGCTCGCACTTCATCCGCGGCTTCGGCCTGCCAGTGAGCGACTTGCTCCATTCGTTTCTCGAATTCTATCACCTCCAGCCTCATCACCTCACGCCCAACACCGTGATGCTCCTAGCCGCCTTCGTCACGTTGTGTGAAGGCTATCTTGGCATCCTCCCCACCATCGAGCTGTGGGGAGCATTCTTCTACACCAAGCTAGGCACCTCCGTCCGGGAGGTGGCTGCCCAGTGTGGTGCCTTCATCGCGGTTCGCCGGCCGTCGCCGAAGAACGCCTTCCCCACCATCAAGCTGCCACAGTCGGTCAAGATGTGGCAGCAATCTTACTTCTACGTGAAGAACGTGGGCCCGGCCGTCGACTTCATCAACCTGCCGGCTTATGTAGCCGGTCAGCCGGCTGAGCCTCGGGCCAGCTGGGGCTACAAGCCGAAGCCGGTATCGGCAGACGGCGCCGCCGCCATCCAACGACTCCGGGAGCTGACCAACACCGAGGGCCTTAAGGCGTCCGACTTGTTGGTTGCCTTCGTCGCGCGCCGGGTTCTCCCGCTCCAAGGCCGGCCGCACCTGATCAGGAAGATGAGCGGGCATCGTGATCCGTGCCGGCTGAGCACCAAGGAGATGCCGGCTGCCGAGGTCGCGAACTTGGTGAACGAGATCTCCAGCCTCAAGCTGGAGGGGTCTTGGAGCTTCGACAATCGGCCGTATTCCCGCGCCGACCCGCCGCCTACGGTAAGTTTTCCAATTCTTTCTTTCTGGACACTCGTCCTAGTCTTGATCTTGGTCTTGATCAGCCAGCCTCTCGCCTCTTGAAACAGATCTACATGTCGGACGCGACGGCCGCCATCGTAGGGGCGGGTGGCAACTACCAGCCGGACCGGGCGGTGAGCGATGTGGACGACCCCGACTTGGGGGCGGCCGCCTTGGAGGACACCGCGACAGACGGTGTATACGAAGCAGGCGGCTCTGAAGAAGGCGGCATTGAGACTTGGCCTGACGATGACGAGGAGGAAGACGAGCCATGCCCTGCGCGGTGCGCCGGCAGGGCAGACGCAGGCCCCTCCGTCGAGCCGTCTGCTCGAGGCGGCATGCGCAAGCATAAGCAAGGCGCCGTCTTGTTCGGCAGCGTGCCGAAGAAGGCCAAGAATCCGACCGCCGCGACCAGGCGGAAAGAGGCCGCAGCGAAGGTGTCCAAGTACCAGAACCTCCCAAAGGCGCCTCCTATGGTGTCGGCGTAAGTATCTTTTCCTTGTGCTCTTCTTTCTCGTTGATTCTTCCTGAACTTCCTTTGTTTTATTTTCTTGATTTAGGGCTCCGCTCTCTCTCGAGAAGTCGGCCGCCGCCTCCATCGTTGGGTCGGCGGAGACCTCCACCACCACCCGGCGAATCGATCCGGCCGCCGACTTCCGGGAGGCGACGGAGCGAAACGCGCGGGAGGCGCGCGAGGAGCAGGAAGCCGCCCGCCTGGAGAAGGCGGAGGCGGACAAGGCGAAGGCCACCGCCTTAAAGAAGCTGGCGGAGGCCGAGGCCGCTACCGCGGGGAAGGAGCAGGCCGAAGAGGCCGCACGCCGCCAGTCAGTGGTATTCGTCATCCCCCTGAACTCCGTACCGCCGCCACCAGAGTTCGTGGCGCCGACTGGGGGAGTCGGCGACGAGCACCCGGTCATGGAGAGGGACGGCGACGATGTCGTCATGCCGGACGTAATCGTGCCCCCGCCACCACCTTTTGAGGAGGCGCGAGACAAGTAGCCGGCTGATCCTAGGGATGGCAATGGGTAGGGTATGGGCGGGTACAACCTCCTTCTGCCCAAACCCATACCCACAGAAACTTTCTATACCCACCCACTTCAATACCCATGGGCATAAATTAACACCCATGCCCATACCCATCGGGTATCCTATACCCAATGGGTACCCAGTGGGTAAAATGTATAAGATTAAATTTTTAAAAGATAGAGAAATGAGTTTAAAAATCAAGTGATGATGGACACGCAGTATAGCACAGACAAAACCTCCCCATGTGGGAGGCCTCTTGGAGGCATTAATGGAGTATGAGCAGCATTTCGTGGGGATGGCTTGATCGTTAGACGGCAGTCCAATAGAGAAGAGTCGATATTTCACCTTTTTGAGGAGTCGCATAGGCCGTAGGAGGAGTGGAAAGCAGGTGATTACAGGCCTATGGGCTATGGACGGATTAAGGCATACGAGATTTAGGGTTGGGCCATAGGAGTTGTATGTTGACCCACATGTCATAGAAACTATTTTCATTTTTTATCATTTTTTGGGTATCCATTGGGTTACCCATGGGCACAAGTTCATACCCATGCCCTACCCATATATTTTGCGGGTATGGGTACCCATTACCCGTGGGTAAAAAATCTCTCCAAGTCTTGCCCATGCCCGTTGTTTTTGGGTAGGGTACCCGCGGGTACCCATACCCATGGGCAAAACTGCCATTCCTAGCTGATCCGTCGGCGCCACCAGCCGGAGACGAGATGGTGACGGGCCCGACTCCCGAGGTCCGCACACCCTCACGCCGCCGGTTTGCAAAGGCGGCTTCGGCGCCACGCCCGCTGGAGGCCGCAGCCGTGAGCTCCTCGATCCCGGATGCCGAGGCGACCAGCGCCGCACCCGCTGACTAGGTGCGGGGAGGTGGGACAGGCCCTTTGAATCAGGCGATCCTGGACATCCAGGCCAAGCTCCGCGCTGAAGCCAATGCACTCAAGCGCTGCAACAATGCGTTCCTGGAGTCGCGAGCAGTCGTCTGGGTATGCTTCTTGCTTCTTTGTTTTTAATTCTTGTATTGCTCCGTGGGGGCGCGCCAGCGCACCCACTGGGTGTAGTCCCCGAGTTTCGGGCTGTCTGCTGAGTAGGCGGCTCAGAACTTTAATTGGCAAGCTCCAGGTACTAATATTGGCTGATATCTTTGCTGCAGGATTATCACAACCTCCGTGCAGCCGCCTTCAACTCCAAGGTCCAGCAGTTGGATCAACGGACCGTCGACTTGTCAGAGAGCCAGAGTAAGTCATTTTCTTTCTCTGCAGGGGCGCGCTGGTGCACCCATGGGCTGTAGTCCCCGAGATTCAGGCCGACTGCTGAGCAGTCGGGCCGGATCTTCCCGGCAACTGTTCTTCTTCTCTGTTGATATTTGATAACTTCTTTCTCCATGGGGGCGCGCTGGCGCACCCGCGGGCTGTAGTCCCCGAGATTCGGGCCGACTGCTGTGCAGTCGGGCCGGATCTTCCCAGCGACTACATCTCTCTTTGTTGATTGTTGATGTCCTTTTCTTCTTCTGCTCTTGCAAAGGCCAACGCTGCCCTGCAACAGCAGCTAGGCGAAGCCAACACCGCGCTGCGTGCCAAGGAGGTAGACTGCAGCAAGCTGGCCGAGGAGCGTGACCGGCTGGTCACGCAACTGGCGGAGCAGGCGGAGGTTCTCCAGAAGGCCCAGAGGGAGGCGGAGGACAAGGAGGCCGGTCTCCTTGCTGAGTTCAAAACCGAACGCTCCGCCTGGACCGACAAGGAGGCAGTGCTGACTGCCGGCTTCGGCAAGATTGAAGACATGGTTGATGGTGAGCTTCATTCTTTACTCTTTCTTCGAGCCGCCAGCTTCTGATCAGGCCGGCTTCTTGTTTCTGATTTGACTCTTTGCTTTTTTGTCTGAGCAGACTTCTTCCCAGGTCACTCTGGTGCTGCCAACCAGGCTATCGAGGCCGATCGCGAAGGACGGAGGGCAGAAGGTGAGCAGATCGCTGCCGACGCCCCCCGCACTCTTAGCGAGCAGCTTCTCAGCATCCAGGCTTGTCTTCGGCCGGCTCATCGGATGTTGCGCCGCCTTCAACGTGTCGGCGCTCAAGCAATCGCCGCCCTGTGGCCAGACATGCCAGCTCCGCGCACACCCAGCCGGACTGCCGACTGGCTGGAGGTGGCGGCCGGCCGCCTTGAGGCTTGGAAGGGCTCCTCGGCCCGGGCCGGAGCGCGCCGGGCCTTGGAGTTCATCAAGGCATGGTACCCTGGGCTAAATCTAGCCCAGTTGACTACGTTTCGACAGGAGGCCCAGGAGGAGCTGGTGGCGGTGGAGGGTGATCTTGTCAAGCGAGCGGCGGCGATCGTCGAGTACACCAACACCAGCATCTTCATCCCGGAGCTGGCCGAGGACGGCGCCGAGGCACCACCAGAGTGGTTCGGGCTGAACCCGGAGGATGGCGAGGACTCGGCCGAAATGATCGACTCCAGCGACGAGGGAGAAGGCGGGGAGGAGGAGGAAAGTGAAGAGGAGGCGCCAGAGGTCGGAGCGGACGGCCAGCCTCAGCTTGACTACGCCTCCAGCAACAAGCCACGCCCGAGTGAGCCGGCTGCTGCTGAAGGCGACCAAGCGGAGACTGACCAGCCGGCCGCTCCACTAACCGACACCACCGACTCCTCCATTCTGCCGAACCCGTCTGCTGCTTCCTAGGCTGCCATTTTACCTTTTGTTTCTACCTGCTTATCGGTCTCGACAAACTTCGTTAGCTTCGCACAATTCCACCCGCGGGGTGTATTTCAAACCCTTGTTGGATGTCGGCCAAGGGCCTTTTGATGTGTAAATATTTTTGCCGAGTTCTATCTTTCCTTGCTTTCTGCTCTTTGGCTTTTTTCCTTTGCCGCCTTCCCTCGGTTGCCGTCTTGCCAGCCGAACAGCCGCTCTACGGACTGTGGTTGGGTCAAGTACTTAGCCACTTTCGGGGAGGCAAGTACTTAGCTGGTTAGAGTTTTCTAGCAAGTTTAAGTAGAAGCTGGCCGGCCGGCTGCTTAGCAGCCGGTCGGCGAAGCAGGAAGCCGGCTTGAACTATGTACATGCTTTGGGTCCTTAGCCAGTTTTCATGCGAACACCCTTTCTGCCTTTACTCCTGCCCGCCGGACAGTCGCTCTGCGAGCTGCGGCTTCTGGCAGGAGACGGCTTAAGTGCCAACGCATTACTTGTCCGGCTGCAAGAAGCATTACATAGTACAAGGCGGCGAGTCCCCGGGTCTACTGGTCGGACCCGGTGCCAGACGGACTAATGAAATAACACTTCATAGGCATAATACTTATCTTATAGATAAAAGAGGGCAGTCCCCGAGATCTTCTCGGGGGACCCGGAGTCTTCGTACTTAATACAAAAGTTGGCGTGGTACATACTGCATCAACTGTAAAACCTTCGAAGGAGGTTTGCATTCCATGGTCGCTCCGTCTCCTTGCCGGGGTCGTCTCTTTTGCGTGCTCGAGGCTTCTGAGCGTCGATCAGGTAGTAGGAGTCGTTGCCCAGCACCTTGCTGATGATGAAAGGGCCTTCCCAAGGTGCCGAGAGCTTGTGCTAGCCGGCTGTTCGCTGGATCAGCCGGAGCACAAGGTCTCCATCTTGGAAGGATCTTGGCTTGACCTTTCGGTTGTAGTATCGACGCAGGCTCTACTGGTAGATGGTGGACCGGCTGAGTGCCAACAGCCAGCCCTCTTCCGGCAGATCGACGCCGTCTTCTCGTGCTTCTTTTGCCTCCTCTTCGGTGTACATGGTGACTCGAGGGGAGTCGAATTCTATGTCCGTCGGGATGACGGCTTCGGCACCGCAGACGAGGAAGAAAGGCGTGAAGCCGGTTGACTTGTTCGGAGTTGTGCGCAGGCTCCAGAGGACGGTCGGCAGCTCATCGAGCCAACAGCAAGCCGAACGCTCCAGAGGGTCGACCAGTCGGGGCTTGATGCTGAACAAAATGAGGCCGTTTGCTCGCTCCACCTGGCCGTTTGACTGCGGATGGGCAACGGACGTTAGGTCCAGTCGGATGCCCTGCGTCGCACAGAAATGGGCCAAGGCGCCTTTGGCAAAGTTTGTGTCGTTGTCGGTGATGATGTTGTGTGGTATGCCATACCGGATGGTGATGTCGGAGATGAAAGTCACAGCAGTCGGACCATTCAATTTTTTAATTGGCTTTGCTTCTATCCACTTGGTGAACTTGTCCACCGCAACAAGCAGATGAGTCATGCCGCCGCATGCTGTCTTGAATGGTCCCACTATATCCAGCCCCCAGACAGTGAAGGACCAGGCAATGGGGATGGTCTTGAGTGCAGAAGCCGGCTGATGTGGCTTGGAGCGGAACTTCTGGCACCCTTTGCATTTCTGGACCAAGTCTTTGGCGTCTTCTAGAGCAGTCGGCCAGAAAAAACCGTGGCGGAAAGCTTTGGCCACGAGTGCTCTTGAAGCTGCGTGGTGACCACACTCGCCTTGATGGATATCTTTGAGGATTGCTTGGTCTTGCTCCGGCTCTACGCAGCGCTGGTAGACACTAGTGACACTGCGCCTCACAAGCTCTCTGTTGACTATGGTGTACGCTGCTGCCCGGCATTGCACTTGCCGGGCCGAGATCTCATCAGTCGGTAGCTCTTTGTCCACCAGGAAGTTGAGGATGGGCTGGGCCCATGAAGGTGCTGCAATTTCTTCGATTGCTAGGACTGCTACTTGCACGAGGGCGGTTGGGTCGGGAGGCGGCGAGTTGGAGTTGGCCGCCGCTTGCTGAATTGATGAAGTCCCCGGGCCGACTGCTGCAGTCCCCGGGCCGGGTTTTGAAGTCCCCGGGCCGGATGTGGCTGCTGCAGTCCCCGGGTCGCCTGCCGAATTCCCCGTGCCGGCTGCTGGGGTCCTTAAGTCGGATCCGAATGCTTCAGGAGGAGCCGGCACAAAGATGGAATCCAACTCTGGCGATGGCTTGATAGACGGCTTAAGGAGGCGTTGTAGGGCGACGCCGGCTGGTACTGCTTGCCGGGTGGAGCCAATTCGTGCCAAGGCATCTGCTTGCTCATTGTCATTTCTTGGCACATGGAGGAACTCGCACCCCTCGAAGTATCCACTGAGCTGCTATACGAGGAAGCGGTAGCTCGCCATGTTTGCATCCTTGGCATCCCAGTCACCAGACGACTGCTGGACCACCAAGTCGGAATCTCCATAGCACAGGATCCGGCGAATGCCGAGTTCCTTGGCAAGCCGGAGCCCGTGAATGAGTGCTTCGTATTCAACAACGTTGTTGGAGGCGGCAAATTGAATTTGCAGCACATATCCGAGCTTGTCGCCCTTGGGAGAGGTGAGGACGATGCCGGCTCCCAAACCGGTGCGCATCTTGGAACCATCAAAGTGCATTCGCCAACGAGTGGAATCTGGCGCTGGCGGCGGGTACTGGGTCTCGGCCCAGTCGATGAGGAAGTCAGCCAGTGCTTGTGACTTGATGGCGGTGCGAGGCTGGTAGTAGATGGTATAGGGGGCCAAATCTATGGCCCATTTGGCCACTCGGCCTGAGGCATCTCGGCTTCCAATGATCTCGGCAAGTGGAGCTGTGCAAACCACAGTGATTGGGTGCTCTTGGAAGTATGGCTTCAGTTTCTTGGCGGCAAAGTGCACGCCGTAGCACATCTTCTGGTAGTGGGGGTAGTTTTGCTTGGAGGCAGACAACACTTCACTCAGGTAATACACCGGCCTCTGGACTGGTAGTGCTTTGCCTTCTTCCTTGCGTTCCACCACTATGACCGTGCTGACCACCCGGCTGGTGGCGGCGATGTAGAGGAGCATGGGCTCCTTAGGAGTCGGAGCCGCCAGGACGGCTGGAGTGCTCAACATCTTCTTGAGCTGGAGAAAAGCTTCATCCGCCTTGTCTTTCCACTCGAAAAAGTGGTCTTCTTCATGAACTGGTACAGGGGAAGAGCCTTCTCGCCCAGCCGACTGATGAAACGGCTGATGGATGCCAAGCAGCCGGTGAATTTTTGCACATCCAGCAGTCGGGTGGGTACTTCCATCCTCTCCATGGCCTTGATCTTCACAGGGTTGCACTCTATGCCGCGCTCTGAGACCAGGAAGCCAAGAAGCTAGCCGGCTAGTACTCCGAAGACACATTTCTCTGGTTTTAGCTTGATCTGAAATCGGCGCAAGTTCTCAAAGGTCTCCTTGAGGTCTTCTAGCAGTGTTCCACGCTTTTCCGTCTTCACCACCACATCGTCCACATAGACGTGGGCGTTTCTGCCGTGTTGCTTGAGGAGGCACTTCTGCATGCAACACTGAAACGTGGCGCCAGCGTTTCTCAAGCCGAACGTCATGGTCAGGTAGCAGAAGGCTCCGAATGGCGTGATGAAGGCGGTCTTCAGCATGTTGGCCGGGTTCAGATTGATTTGATGATACCCTCAGTATGCATCCAAAAAGCTCAATAGCTCGCATCCGGCTGTGGAGTCTATCACTTGGTCAATTCTTGGCAAGGCAAAGGGATCTTTGGGGCATGCTTTGTTGAGGCTGGTATAATCGATACACATACGCCACAGCTTATTCTTCTTTAGTACAAGGACTGGGTTGGCTAACCACTCTGGAAAGAATACTTCCATGATGAAGCCGGCTGCTAGAAGCCGGGCTATCTCTTCTCCAACAACTCTTCTCTTCTCTTCTGACAGGCGGCGCAAGGGCTGCCTGACTGGCTTGGCACCAGACCGGACGTGTAGCTTGTGCTCGGCAAATTCCGTCGGAACACCCGGCATGTCCTTGGGAGACCATGCAAAGATGTCCCGATTCTCACGGAGGAAATTGATGAGCTCGCCTTCCTATTTGCTGTCAAGGTTTGCACCTATGACAGCGTGCCTCTCCGGGTGCTCCGGGTCCAAGGGTATCTTCTTCGTCTCCTTCGCCGGCTTGAACGAGCCCTCGGCTTCCGACTCCTTGGGGTTGGGTGACATTTCCGGCTGCTTGCCGGCCATCGCCACAACCCGGTCAAGGAGCTGCTTCTCAGCTGCGATCATGAGGGACTCGGCTAACCGGCTGCTCTCTGCTGCGCAGGCGGACGACTTCTTGTAGTCCCCTGCTATGGTCAGGATTCCCTTGGAGCTCGGCATCTTCATCTTCAGGTAAGCATAGTGGGGGACCGCCATGAACTTGGCCAGGGCAGGCCGACCAAGTAATGCATGATAAGGGCTCTCAAGGTCCACCACCTCAAACCAGACTGGCTCTCGGCGGAAATGATTTTTATCCCCGAAGAGGACATCTATCTGAGTCTTGCCGATTGGTGAGCAGGAAAGGCCAGGAACTATGCCATGGAAAACAGTCCGGCTGGGCTGAAGATGTCTCTGCTTGATTCCCAACTTCTCCATGGTATCTTTGTACAGAATGTTGATGCTGCTGTCGCCCTCTATCAGAACTCGGGAGAAGCGAGCAGCACGCCTCTCCGTGGCAAAGGTGGCATCCAACACCAGAGCATAAGAGCCGGGATGGGGCATCACCTCCGGGTGGTCGGCTCTACTCCAGCTGATGGGCTTCTCAGACCAATGCATGAATTCGGGGGTCTCTGATGCTACTGCATTTACTTCTTGTTGCTGCTGCCGTCTGCTGCGCCTGTCGTCGGCCACGCTGGTGAACATGACATAAGATCCATGCTCCTCAGGGTATTCATCTTGTACAGCGCCGACTGGCCGAACCGCCGGCTGCTGGGGAGGAGGAGGCGGCAGGCCGGCAGGCGGGGGAGGCTGGAGTCCATCGCCCTTGGCGATCCTGGTGAGCCAGTGGCACTTCCGAGTGGTGTGGTTGGACAGCTTCGCACCGCTGTGGAACTTGCAGGGTGCATCAAGGGTCTGCTCGTACGAGAAGGCGGGCAACCAGTTGGGCTTGCCGCCCTTCTGGCGCTTGGGAGGAGGCTGCCCTTCTGGCTGCTGATCTTCGACTGTTGCCACCTGCCGGCTCGTGGAAGCCGGCTGCATGGCCTTGCGCTTGTTGTCGTTTGGTTGCTGTCGCCGACTGGTGTCACCAGCCGGGGTCCGAGGAGCTTGAGGGGCCACCTTGCCCGACACATTGACTTGGATCTCCGCCTTCATGGAGGAGCCGGCCGTGGCGTACTTGTCTGCTATGATCAGCAGTTCGTCGAGGGTCGCCGGCTCATCGCAGAGAAGCTTGTGCTTGAGGAGGGTGCCCTCTCGGCACCCAGCAGTGAAGTACTCGATGGCCTGCACCTCGTGCACACCCTCGCAAGAGTTGCGCAGCTCGGCCCAGCGCGTGAGGTAGTCGCGAGTCGACTCGTTGGGGCCTTGGACGCACAAGGAGAGCTGGCGAGGCTTGGGCGGCCGCTTGTACGTGCTAGTGAAGTTGCGGGTGAAGGCTTCGGTGAAATCAACCCAGCTGTTGATGCTGCGGGGCTTCAGGCTGTTCAGCCATGTCTGGGCAGTGCCCTGGAGCATGAGCGGAACGTACTTCACGGCAACGCGCTTGTTGCCGTTCGTGATGCTAACGGTTGTGGAGTAGTCGACCAGCCAGTCCTCCGGCTTCACGGAGTCGGTGTACTTGGGTGTATCTCTCGGGAGCGTGAACCCTTTGGGGAAAGGTTCGTCTCGGATGCGGGGGCCAAAGCAAGGCGGACCCAGCTCTTCTTCTTCTTCCAGCGCCAGGGATCGATTGAGGCGATCGATCCGGTGGTGGGCATCATTTTCTCTGATTCCTTCTCGGCGGCCAAGGCGGTCGCCAAGTGATGGGTGATCGACAGGCGGGGGGGAAATGCGCCTCTCCCTGCAGGGAGGAGGAGGCGGACAGTCTTCTCGTCGCTGCACTGCTCTTGGGCGGCCGTCTTGGTCGCGCTCGATGGTGATGCGAGTCCGGCTGCGGCTAGCAGCCGGCTCCTTGTCTCTTCTATCGCGGGCGCCACCAGTCGGCGTCCGGGATGTCGCGCCCTGGTCTCGGCAAGGAGGCGGGTCGTTGTTTCGCCAGTTGGGCACTTCAGTGCGGCACCCGGCCTCTTGCTGCTCAGCAGCCGCGTCGAGGAGCTGCTGGACTCGCTCCGTCATGTGGCGACGCTCGTCGCCCTCGAGCTTGTCTACCTCGTCTGCTGCCGCCTGGGCAGCTCATATGTTCTCCGCAGGCATGGCGTAGACGGGACGATCTGTCCCGGACATGCTGGCGATGGTCGTGCCACGCTGCCGGATCTGGCCAATGCGGCTAGGCCCACCAGGAGCCGGCATGCCGCCGACGGCATGGTCCATCTCATGCTGGTAGGCCTCCGAAAGGCGTCTCATGCTGGATAGCCGGTTGGCGCTCTCGATGAGCTGGACGCAGCGTGCCTCCAGTGCCTCGGCGTCGGCGTCTTCCGAGATGGGTGCAGTCAGGTCTTGCATTGCCTCCTGCAGCGGATCCTGGCCACCTCCGCCAGAGTGCTCGCCATGGCTGATGACGAGCACTTCCGTGACGGTGCTGCCGCCGCTGTCCGCGCGAGAAAGCGGCTCGTCGTAGACCACCACGTTGGTGGGGAACGCGTCAAGCGACGCCGTGTCAGAGTCGACCAACATCGGGTCGGTCGAGCCAACCGACTCCAAGTCGGCAGCAGGCTCGCTGGTGATGTGGAGATGATCGAGGAGGCTCACGAGGCAGCTCTCAGGGCCATCGGTGCCCGCATCAGACGCGGGCTCGTCGGAGAGGAGAATCTCGCCAACAAGTTCGGCGAGGCAGCTCGCCGCGCAGGCAACCTCCGCACCGCGCAGCGCGTCGGCGCAGACGTCGTCTGGCGTGCCGGGATCGCTGCGCTCGC
Organism: Aegilops tauschii subsp. strangulata; assembly: GCF_002575655.3. NCBI lineage: Eukaryota > Viridiplantae > Streptophyta > Magnoliopsida > Poales > Poaceae > Aegilops > Aegilops tauschii. Next base: position 398,754,243 of record NC_053037.3, read on the forward strand.
CAGGAAGGAACAGGGTTCCCGTCCAGAACAGGTCTCCGGGAGACGGTGCACCTCGCCCCATGGTGGGCGCCAAATGTCGGGGGTTGGCTGCGACATATGCCAATGGATGGTTTATCATGGTGGGAGCGAGTAGAACGTCGCCGGTGCCTGGAAGTGGGATGAGGCGTAAACACGAACGCCGGCGCACTTTACCCAGGTTCAGGGCTCTCCTAGGAGATAACACCCCTAGTCCTGCTCTGCGGGGCCTCCGCGTGATCACTAAGGCACTAGTGAGTACAAAGGTGCTCCTCGAGCTGTATGCTAGAGGTAGAAGAAGTCAGGGCTTGCTCTCCTCTCCCCCTAGGTGTAGGTCTAATTCTAACAGGTTGGAACCCTTTGCATGGGTGCCCTGGGGGGTTTATATAGGCCTACCCCCAGGGGTACAATGGTAATCCGGCCGGGTGTAGGACCCGGCTGTCAGTCTCTCTGGTCGCCGGCTTCTCCGCCGACTGCCGGGGCCCGGCGACTGGTCTGGTACAGAGCCGACAGGCCGCCCCCGCCGCTCGCGGGTCTTGCCGGCTGCTGATTACTGTAGCCGTGATGCTAATGACGCTTGCTTAGTCAGGGGAGCGTGGCTACAGTCCCGCCGCCTGGCGGGAGATCACTGTAGCCACTCCGCGTCTTATCTGGTTAATGGCGCGTGGGCCCCGGGGAAGGAGCGGGCCGACTGCTGGGAGCCGGCCTCCCTCGGGTCCGACTAGTGAGGCTCCCGCCGTCTTCCGGGCTCTCGCTGACCGGTAGGGCCCGCCGTCTTCAGGCCGTACCGACAAGCGGTCGTGGGAACAGGGCTTCGCCTGACAGGAGTGATGTCAGGGGCGGAGTGGCAACAGTGCCGTGCCAGGCGGAGATCTCCGCGTGTACGGAGCACTGTGGCCACGCCCGGCCCTGGATACGGGGGGATGGGCTATACTGCAGCCTCACCCTGCCTTGTCTTCTTAATGGGGGCGCAGACTTTGAGGGCGCCATGGGCCGACTGCTCGGAGCCGGCCTCTCCGGAGGCCGCCTACTAGGAATCGGCCCATCTTGGAGCCGCCTTCCTGAGCATGGCCGTCTTCTTGCAGTCGGCCGTTCGGCCAGCCGGCCACCAGAAGGCGGCGCTCTATCTTGACGTCTTGAGGGGCGCAGCCGGCCCCGATGTCTTGAAAGGTTCTGGGACTCGGGTTAGGCTACCCGTGGCCCATTACTCCGACATAGATTTTGGGTGGTTCTTCAACCATTGGTTTAGTAGGTACAACTATTTTTTTCTGGTATTTTGTGTTTCCTACCGATAACTAAAGATAGAAAACAAGAGCACAAAATAAAAACTACTTAGTGATAAAGCAAACAAGCACACATGTGAATATTCACCCCACGCTATTGCTCCCTGGCAACGGCGCCAGAAAAAGGTCTTGATAACCCACTAGTATAGGGGATCATTTGTAGCCTTTTTCGATAAATAAGAGTGTCAAACCCAATGAGGAGCTAAAGGTAGAACAAATATTCCCTCAAGTTCTATCGACCACCGATACAACTCTACGCACACTTGACATTTGCTTTACCTAAAACAAGTATGAAACTATTTTGCAAGAATAAGACTATGAGTACTTTGCAAGAATAAAACTATGAATAAATTGCAAGGTAATAAAAGTAGATAGCTTTTGTCAACAAGAAAGTCATTTGTCCCTAGGCAATCGGTAACTAGACCGGTAATCATTCTTGCAATTTTATATGAGGGAGAGGCATGAGCTAACATACTTTCTCTACTTGGATCATATGCACTTATGATTGGAACTCTAGCAAGCATCCGCAACTACTAAAGATCATTAAGGTCATAAAACCCAACCATAGCATTGAGTATCAAGTCCTCTTTACTCCCATACGCAACAACCCACTTATCCGTGTTTAGGCTTTTCTCACTCCCGCAATCGACAATAAGTGAATCATGAAGATATTGCAACACCATATAGCGAGGATCGCTCCGTTTGCGTGACACGAAGGGCTCCGTAGGACAACACCATAAATAAAATATACACTCATACCAACCAAGATCACGATTAGCCCACAGGACAAAACGAATCTACTCAAACATCGTAGGATAACCACATACCATTGGGAAATAATATATAGTGTTGAGCACCGTGTTTAAGTAGAGATTACAGCGGGGAGAAGAGGTGTTACACCACTGCATAGAGGGGGAGAAAGTTGGTGTTGACGGTAGCAGGGTTGTTGGTGTAGATCGTCGTCACAATCCTTGCCCTGACGACACTCCGACCCCACCGGGAGAGAGGGGGAGAGAGCCCCCCTCCTTCTTCTTCTTCCTTGGCCTCCCCCTAGATGGGAGGAGAGTTCCCCCTCTGGTCCATGGCCTCCATGGCGGCAGAGGGGCAGGAGCCCCTCCGAGATTGAATCTCCCTCTCTGTTATCTTTGATTTCGCGTTCCTGTTTTCTGGCCGAAAACCGTTTCTTATATTCCCGGAGATCCGTAACTCCGATTGTGCTGAGATTTTAACACGAGTTTTTCTGGATATAAGCTTCCTTGCGCCCGAAGTAGAGCCCAACCAACGTACGAGGTGAGCACAACCCACCACCACGCGCTTGGCCCCTGGGGCGTGCCCTGGTGTCTTGTGGGGGCTGTGGGCCCCCGTTTGCGTTGATTCCAAGTCCCAAAAATCACATATATTCCAAAATAATTCTCCGTAATTTTTGATCGCATTTGAACTTCGTTTGATATGGATATTCTACGAGACAAAAAACATGCAACAAATAGGAACTGGCACTAGGCACTCGATCAATAGGTTAGTCCAATCCAATAAATCATATAAAATGTTGCCAAAAATATGTGGAAGTTGTATAATATTGGCATGAAACAATAAAAAATTATAGATACGACGGAGACGTATCACATATGCATCTCATCATGATTTCAAATTGCAACAAATGGATGTGAAGAGTGCATTTCTTAATGGTCCTTTGAATGAGTTGGTATATGTCAAACAACCCCCGGGATTCGAGGATCCCGAGCTCCCCAATCATGTATACAAACTCAAAAAGGCACTCTATGGCCTTAACAAGCCCCATGTGCGTGGTATGAGCACCTTACCAAGTTGTTGCAAGATCGTGGGTTTGAAATTGGGAAAATCGATCCCACTCTTTTTACTAAGAGGGTCAAAGGGGATTTGTTCATATGCCAACTATATGTTGATGATATTATATTCGGTTCTCCTAACAAATCTTTCAATGATGAGTTTGCCACACTAATGACCAACAAGTTCGAGATGTCTATTATGGGAGAGTTGAAGTTCTTTCTTGGGTTCGAAGTCAAGCAAAGAAGATAAGGAACCTTCATCAACCAAGCCAAATATACCCAAGATATGCTCAAGAGATTCAAGCTAGATGATGTCAAGTAGGTCAAGTTTCCTATGCCTACCAAATTCAAGCTTGACATTGATCCCAATGGTAAAGCGGTGGATCAAAAGGTATATCGCTCCATGATTGGATCCTTGCTTTACCTTTGTGCATCTAGACCAGATATTATGTTGAGTCTGGGAATGTGTGCAAGGTTCCAAGCCGCACTAAGGAAATTTCTATGTGGCGTTCAAGCGAATCTTTCGATATTTGGCTCATACCCCAAACTTTGGCCTATGGTACCCCAAAGGAGCATGCTTTGATCCAATGGGTTATTCAGACTTGGATTGGGCGCAAGATGTTGTGGATAGGAAATCAACTTCCGGAGGGTGCCAATTCCTTGGTCACTCTTTGGTGAGTTGGTCTTCGAAGAAGCAGAATTGTGGGTCTCTCTCCTCCACCGAGGCCGAGTATGTAGCCGCCGCAAGTTGTTGTGCACAATTGCTATGGATGAGGCAAACTTTAAAGTATTATGGTATCACTTGTGACAAAGTGCCTCTTCTATGTGACAATGAAAGTGCAATCAAGATTTCCCGCGACCCAGTGCTTCATAGCAAGATGAAGCACATTGAGATTCGTCATCATTTCATCCGGGATCATATCAAGCGTGGGGAGAGTGAGATTATCTACGTCAACACTCAAGAGCAACTAGCGGACATTTTCACGAAGCCCTTGGATGAAGCAAGATTTTGCAAGTTAAGGAATGAGCTAAATATCATTGATTTGAGCAATGTGGCTTGAATCTAGGCACACCCCGCCGCATTCTTCATCTTATCTTGTTCTAGTTGTAGGCATGGACATAAGGGGAGTGTTGTTCTCTCAATGAGCTCTCCCTACCCCCATTATGCATAAATTGATGAAGTCTTTCACATTAGCCATTTTTATGGTACTTGTGATTCAAAGATGAGTATTGGTCATGGTCCCAAGGTTAAAATCTTCACGGTGCCATACCAATTGACTCAAACATAGGTGACTCCGGTCACCGCCCTCTCGTTGAGAGGTTTTTCTCCGTGTGGTTTGAGTTGTGTTTTCTAGTCCTAGGCTTTTTGGGTGTTGGATTGTGCTACCTCTTGAGCATGCGTTGGTTTTCCCTTGAAGAGGGAAGGGTGATGCAGCAAAGTAGCGTAAGTATTTCCCTCAGTTTTTGAGAACCAAGGTATCAATCCAGTAGGAGACAACACACAAGTCACCTAGTACCTGCACAAACAATCAAGAACCTTGCAACCAACGCGATAAAGGGGTTGTCAATCCCATCACGGTCACTCGCAAAAGTGAGATCTAATAAAGATAGTAAAGTAAATATTTTTGGTATTTTTGTTGTATAGATTGGAAAGTAAAGATTGCAAAATAGTAAATGAGATGTGATGTAAATAAAAGAGATTTAATGTAATAGGAAAGAGACCCGGGGGCCATAGGTTTCACTAGTGGCTTCTCTCAAGATAGCATGTATTACGGTGGGTGAACAAATTACTGCCGAGCAATTGATATGAAGATATCTAAGGCAATGATCATGAATATAGGCATCACGTCCGTGTCAAGTAGACCAAAACGATTCTACATCTACTACTATTACTCCACACATCGACCGCTATCCAGCATGCATCTAGAGTATTACGTTCATAAGAACGGAGTAATGCATTAAGCAAGATGACATGATGTAGAGGGATAAAACTCAAGCAATATGATATAAACCCCATATTTTTATCCTCGATGGCAACAATACAATACGTGCCTTGTTGCCCCTACTGTCACTGGGAAAGGACACCGCAAGATTGAACCCAAAGCTAAGCACTTCTCCCATTGCAAGAAAGATCAATCTAGTAGGCCAAACTAAACCGATAATTCGAAGGGACTTGCAAAGATATCAAATCATGCATATAAGAATTCAGAGAAGAACCAAATAATATGCATAGATAATCTCGTTCATAAATCCACAATTCATCGGATCTCGGCAAACACACCGCAAAAGAGTATTACATCGAATAGATCTCCAAGAACATCGAGGAGAACTTTGTATTGAGAATCAAAGAGAGAGAAGAAGCCATCTAGCTAATAACTATGGACCCGAAGGTCTGTGGTAAACTACTCATGCTTCATCGGAGAGGCAATGGTGTTGATGTAGAAGCCCTCCGTGATTGATTCCCCTCCGGCAGATCGCCAGAAAAGGCCCCAAGATGGGATCTCACGGGTACAGAAGGTTGTGGCAGTGGAAAAGTGGTTTCGTGGCTATCCCTAATGTTTCTATGGTATAAGAGTTTATATAGGCGAAAGAAGTATGTCGGTGGAGCTACGAGGGGCCCACGAGGGTGGGGGTGCGCCTACCCCCTTGGGCGCGCCCTCCTGCCTCGTGGCCTCCTCGAGGAGTTCCAGACTTCGACTCCAAGTCTTCTGGATTGCTTTCGGTCCAAGAAAGATCATCGCGAAGGTTTCATTCCATTTGGAGATAATATAATAGCATGGAACAATCAAAAATTATAGATACGTTGGAGACGTATCAAGCATCCCCGAGCTTAATTCCTGCTCGTCCTCGAGTAGGTAAATGATAAAAAATAGAATTTTTGATGTGGAATGCTACCTAACATAATTATCAATGTATTTTTCTTTATTGTGGCATGAATGTTCAAATCCGAAAGATTCAAGACAGAAGTTTAATATAGACATGAAAACAATAATACTTCAAGCATACTAACAAAGCAATCATGTCTTCTCAAAATAACATGGCCAAAGCAAGCTATCCATACAAAATCATATAGTCTGGCTATGCTCTATCTTCATCACACAAAATATTAAAATCATGCACAACCTTGATGAGAAGCCAAGCAATTGTCATACTTTTGATGTTCTCAAACTTTTTCAATCTTCACATAATACATGAGCGTGAGCCATGGATATAGCACTATAGGTGGAATAGAATGGTGGTTGTGGAGAAGAAAAAAAAGAGAAGATAGTCTCACATCAACTGGGCGTATCAACAGGCTATGGAGATGCCCATCAATAGATATCAATGTGAGTGAGTAAGGATTGCCATGCAACGGATGCACTAGAGCTATAAGTGTATGAAAGCTCAAAAAAAGAAACTAAGTGGGTGTGCATCCAACTTGCTTGCTCAAGAAGACCTAGGGCAATTTGAGGAAGCCCATCATTGGAATATACAAGCCAAGTTCTATAATGAAAAATTCCCACTAGTATATGAAAGTGGCAACATAGGAGACTCTCTATCATGAAGATCATGGTGCTACTTTGAAGCACAAGTGTGGTAAAAGGTAGCATTGCCCCTTCTCTCTTTTTCTCTTATTTTTTTATTTGGGCCTTTCTCTTTTTTATGGCCTCTTTTTTTCTTTCTTTTTTTTATTTTTCTTCCGGAGTCTCATCCCGACTTGTGGGGGAATCATAGTCCCCATCATCCTTTCCTCACATGGGACAATGCTCTAATAATGATGACCATCACACTTTTATTTACTTACAACTCAAGAATTACAACTCGATACTTAGAACAAAATATGACTCTATATGAATGCTTCCGGTGGTGTACCGGGATGTGCAATGAATCAAGAGTGACATGTATGAAAGAATTATGAAGGTGGCTTTGCCACAAATACGATGTCAACTACATGATCATGCAAAGCAATATGACAATGATGAAGCGTGTCATAATAAACGGAACGGTGGAAAGTTGCATGGCAATATATCTCGGAATGGCTATGGAACTGCCATAATAGGTAGGTATGGTGGCTGTTTTGAGGAAGGTATATGGTGGGTGTATGTTACCGGCGAAAGTTGCACGGCACAAGAGAGGCTAGCAATGGTGAAAGGGTGAGAGTGCGTATAATCCATGGACTCAACATTAGTCATACATAACTCACATACTTATGCAGAAATGTATTAGTTATCGAAACGAAGTACTACGCGCATGCTCCTAGGGAATAGATTGGTAGGAAAAGACCATCGCTCGTCCCCGACTGCCACTCATAAGGAAGACAATCAAAAAATATATCATGCTCCGACTTCATCACATAACGGTTCATCATACGTGCATGCTACGGGAATCACAAACTTTAACACAAATATCTCTCAAATTCACAACTAATCAACTAGCATGACTCTAATATCACCATCCTCATATCTCAAAACAATCATCAAGCATCAAACTTCTCATAGTATTCAACGCACTTTATATGGAAGTTTTTATTATACCCATCTTGGATGCCCATCATATTAGGACTAGTTTTATAGCCAAAGCAAATTACCATGCTGTTCTAAAAGACTCTCAAAATAATATAAGTGAAGAATGAGAGATCAATCATTTCTATAAAATAAAACCACCACCGTGCTCTAAAAAGATATAAGTGAAGCACTAGAGCAAAATTATCTAGCTCAAAAGATATAGGTGAAACACATACAGTATTCTAATAAATTCCGATTCATGCGTGTCTCTCCCAAAAGGTGTGTACAGAAAGGATGATTGTGGTAAACTAAAAATCAAAGACTCAAATCATACAAGACGCTCCAAGTAAAACACATATCATGTGGTGAATAAAAATATAGCCTCAAGTAAAGTTACCGATAGACGAAGACGAAAGAGGGGATGCCTTCCGGGGCATCCCCAAGCTTAGGCTTTTGGTTGTCCTTGAATTTTACCTTGGGGTGCCTTGGGCATCCCCAAGCTTAGGCTCTTGCCACTCCTTATTCCAAAATTCATCAAATCATTACCCAAAAACTTGAAAACTTCACAACACAAAACTTCAACAGAAAATCTCATGAGCTCCGTTAGTATAAGAAAATAAACCACCACTTTAAGCTACTGTAATGAACTCATTATTTATTTATATTGGGGTTAAACCTACTATATTCCAACTTCTCTATGGTTCATACCCCCCGATACTACTCATAGATTCATCAAAATAAGCAAACAACACATGAAAAACAGAATCTGTCAAAAACAAAACAGTCTGTAGCAATCTGTATCTTTCGAATACTTCTGTAACTCCAAAAAATTTGAAATAAATTGGTGGACGTAAGTAATTGGTCTATTAATAATCTTAAAAAAGAATCAACCTAAAATCACTCTCCAGTAAAAACTGATAGCTAATATCGTGAGCGCAAAAGTTTCTGTTTTTTACAGCAAGATCGCAAAGACTTCACCCGAGTCTTCACAAAGGTTCTACTTGGCACAAACACTAATTAAAACATAAAACCACATCTAAACAGAAGCTAGATGAATTATTTATTACCAAACAGGAGCAAAAAGCAAAGAACAAAAATAAAATTGGGTTGCCTCCCAACAAGCGCTATCGTTTAACGCCCCTAGCTAGGCATAAAAACAAGAATAGATCTAGGTATTGCCATCTTTGGTATGCAATCCTTCAATTGAACACACATAACCCTTAGGAGGTTCTTTGGTTTTGTTAATGATCAAACTCCTAGGCAAGAAATCAAGAAATTCATTTGTAGCCAAAGGTTCCTTAATGATATCAAAAAAGTTGGGGTGAACACTTATTGATTTGAGGTCTTCATTTTCCTTACTAGAAGATTCACCCTTATTTTTAGGAACATAGATAAACTTGGCAAATTTGGTAGGAGGAGGATTTGAGGTATTTTTAACGGCAGAAAAAGAAGACCCCTAGTTGGTAATAATATCTTCGAGTTTATCAATTCTAGTGGAATCTTGATCTATCTTCTCATTAACTATGGGTTCCTTCTCCCTAAGATTTTTCAGAGTAACTCCTACCTTAGATCCATATTGGGTAATTTGGTTGTGGATCTTTTTATCCAAATTTTTGATTAACTCTACAGTGGCAATTTTATTTTCAATAATATCAAGCCTTTGCATCACATGTTCCAAAGTTAAAATAGTTCCATTGACCAAAAGAGGTGGTGGGCCTAAAAAATCTATCATAGCATTATAAGAATCAAAAGTATGTCTTCCCAAGAAATTCCCTCCAGTAATGGTGTCAAGAACATATCTATTCCAAGGAGTGATGCCTACGTAAAAATTGCGATGAAGAACGGAAGTGGATTGCTTTCTAGTAGATCTATTTTGAGCATTGCAAATTCTATACCAAGCATCTTTTAGATTTTCTCCCTCCCTTTGTTTAAAATTGAGAACTTCATTATCGGGAGTATTAAAAATGATAGGAGGACTAGCCATCAAGGCGAAACAAATGATCTAACACACGGACGCACAAGAAGCAAGCGAAAATAGGCGAACGAAAGAGGGGCGAAGAACAGGCAAACGTTTTCAAAAATCATTTTAGAAGTGGGGGAGAGGAAAACAAGAGGCGAATGGCAAATAATGTAGTGCGAGGGAGAAGAGTTTATGATGGGTACTTGGTATGTCTTGACTTGGCATAGATCTCCCCGGCAATGGCGCCAGAAATCCTTCTTGCTACCTCTTGAGCATGCGTTGGTTTTCCCTTGAAGAGGGAAGGGTGATGCAGCAAAGTAGCGTAAGTATTTCCCTCAGTTTTTGAGAACAAAGGTATCAATCCAGTAGGAGACAACACACAAGTCACCTAGTACCTGCACAAACAATCAAGAACCTTGCAACCAACGCGATAAAGGGGTTGTCAATCCCTTCACGGTCACTCGCAAAAGTGAGATCTAATAAAGATAGTAAAGTAAATATTTTTGGTATTTTTGTTGTATAGATTGGAAAGTAAAGATTGCAAAATAGTAAACGAGATGCGATGTAAATAAAAGAGATTTAATATAATAGGAAAGAGACCCGGGGGCCATAGGTTTCACTAGTGGCTTCTCTTAATATAGCATGTATTACGGTGGGTGAACAAATTACTGCCGAGCAATTGATAGAAAAGCGCATAGTTATGAAGATATCTAAGGCAATGATCATGAATATAGGCATCACGTCCGTGTCAAGTAGACCGAAACGATTCTGCATCTACTACTATTACTCCACACATCGACCGCTATCTAGCATGCATCTAGAGTATTAAGTTCATAAGAACGGAGTAATGCATTAAGCAAGATGACATGATGTAGAGGGATAAATTCAAGCAATATGATATAAACCCCATCTTTTTATCCTCGATGGCAACAATACAATACATGCCTTGCTGCCCCTACTGCCACTGGGAGCTAAGCACTTCTCCCATTGCAAAAAAGATCAATCTAGTAGGCCAAACTAAACCGATAATTCAAAGAGACTTGCAAAGATATCAAATCATGCATATAAGAATTCAGAGAAGAACCAAATAATATTCATAAATAATCTCGTTCATAAATCCACAATTCATCGGATCTCGACAAACACACCGCAAAAGAGTATTACATCGAATAGATCTCCAAGAACATCGAGGAGAACTTTGTATTGAGAATCAAAGAGAGAGAAGAAGCCATCTAGCTAATAACTATGGACCTGAAGGTCTGTGGTAAACTACTCACGCTTCATCGGAGAGGCAATGGTGTTGATGTAGAAGCCCTCCGTGATCGATTCCCCCTCCGGCAGATCGCCGGAAAAGGCCCCAAGATGGGATCTCACGGGTACAGAAGGTTGTGGCAGTGGAAAAGTGGTTTCGTGGCTCTCCCTGATGTTTCTAGGGTATAAGAGTATATATAGGCGAAAGAAGTATGTCGGTGGAGCTACGAGGGGCCCACGAGGGTGGGGGCGTGCCTACCCCCCTTGGGCGCGCCCTCCTACCTCGTGGCCTCCTAAAGGAGTTCCAGACTTTGACTCCAAGTCTTCTGGATTGCTTTCGGTCCAAGAAAGATCATCGCGAAGGTCTCATTCCGTTTGGACTCCGTTTGGTATTCCTTTTCTGCAAAACTCTAAAATAGGCAAAAAAACAGAAACTGGCACTGGGCCTCCGGTTAATAGGTTAGTCCCAAAAATAATATAAAAGAGCATATTAAAGCCCATTAAACATCCAAAACAGATAATATAATAGCATGGAACAATAAGAAATTATAGATACGTTGGAGACGTATTAGTTTACTCCTTGTGTGCTCTTGTTTTCGTTGTCTTTGACCTTGGATTATTCCTTTCCATTTGTGATGTTTTCTTGTCCCAAGCCCTCCCTATCTCAAACCTCTCAAATATTGCATAAGCCCGTATTCCCCTTCTTGATCTAGTGCAGTTTTCTGGTAGGAGGCGGTACTACCGCTAGGAGAAACGGTACTACCGCGCATACTGGCGGTACTATCGTTGAGTGCAGTGTGTTGATCCCTACCTCCTCCTCTTGCCAGGGATATCATTATTGCCCTCGTTTTCCTCTCCTATGGTTCTATTTTTTGAAACTTGGTTTTAGGGCAATGCATGTGGTATTCATAGATTTTTGGCTAAATCTAGGCATGAGTAGGATGCGGGATGACTACTAGATAGGAGTATAGTAGTCTTTGCCAAGATTTTGCACTTCTACGTCACTGGTACTACCGAATCCACACCTCAGAAGTTTTCCCGTCGGGTGGGCGGTACTACCGCTTTGATGCGGCTAGTACTACCACTTGCAGTGGTACTACCGCTCGTGTCCAGCGGTACTACCGCTTACCCTTCGGCGGTCCTACCGAGGCTGGGCACGGTACTACCGTTATGATCTGGATTTTCAAAAAAATTGCACTTACTTCTTCTCATTTTATGTTCTTTGCCTTATGCAATGGCTTTACACCTGCTTTTCCCTCGATTTGTGTTTGTGGGTTCCAAGTGATGGTAGCTCCGTTCATCATGCTCGTCGCAAGAATCTAGAGCGTCCGGGTGGTTCCAAGCACTACTGTACCGCAGATGGAACTCCTGCTAGTTAACTATGATGAACCACAATTAACTATGATTAGACAGCAATTAACTATGATGAACCACAATATTAAAGGCGGTAAAGGTGAAGAGACAAGTGTAAATCATTTTGACTGCCGCTGGTGTTGAAGAAGCGGAATGCCCATAATATGCCTTCCTACATGCCATAGGCACGAACCACTTTTTTCCAACCCCTTGTGTCGATCGCCCGCCCATCCTTTACCGCCTTCAGGAAGACTTCTAGAGCATTATCATGGTAGCCTGAATTATATACTTTAACCTTAGTTGCCTCCACTCCAGTCATGTAGTTTGCAAGGTAATCGTTAGTAAATAGCTTCGAAACCACTGAATAGAGAAAAATATCAGATATTGAGGTCTAATAGAGTAACTTGTTGTGGGCAGGGGGAAAGGCAACACATTACTTACCATCCTAAAGTTCACTGTTGTCTTGGACAAAGTGTAAATAAAGAGCTTAATTCCAATCACCCGTTTCTTTCCCTAACAATATTTCTTAGTTTCCTCACTTGACGCTTGTTCATGAATATCTCATTGCCCCATACGCAAAAGGGATTGAAGCATGGATCAGTACCGCTCATATATGTACCAACAAGTAACTAGTAAATATTAGAAGCTAAACTAAGATTGCACAAATGATGTAAAATACAACTACCTACATTCCTAAGTACAAGTATTTTTAGAGATTTCAATATGAACTACATACGGATGTATATAGAATTATAGAAATATTTTACATTAGAATCTAGATTCACTCAGTTTGATCCTTATGTAGTCTATATTGGAATCTCTAAAAATACTTATATTTGGGAATAGATGGTGTATAAGACATGGGATGCAGCTAACCTCAACGGCAAACAACAGCATCGCCCATTGTAGCCCTGTGTAAGTACATGGAAAGCCAATGTTAACTACAACAGGGTTAACATCCACCAAAAATAGCAAATGGTAATAAAACGGCAGCATCTGTAGTGATATCTTCATTGTGAAAGAGTAGCATAGTAGCAAAGGGGCGGATTAAAAAATGGATACAACTATTGATTGCAACAGGCTTAACAACATCCTAATTCATGTTTTGTAAGTTTGTAGCCATTAAAATACAACTGTTTGAAAATGGATACAACTGTTAATTGCAACAGGCTTAATGGCCATTGAAACCGGTACAGATAAAAATGCAATTGGAAGAGTTAAACTTCACAAGGCAGGTGCTGCTGGAGCAGAGAATGGCCCAGTTGTCTATAAAAAGGTAGGGAAAGTAGCTAAAACGTGTTAGGCATGTTTACTAGAACATGCTTAATACATTGACCGTATAGAACATAGCCATTAATTGTAACTGGTATTGGTAAGATTGAACTGGTGAGTACATACTTGGTAAGTCCTGAGAGGTAGTTGCTGGGGCACTTCATCTTGGCCAGAGCCCGCCCAAAGTCAGCGGCGGTGGAGGCGAGCTGTTCCTCCGGGTCGAAGCGTGGATCAGTGCCACTGACATGTGTACCTACAGGCAACCAGTAAATGGTAGAAGTTAAACTCCAATTGCACAAATGATGTGAAATACTGTAAGACATGGGATGCAGCTAACCTCGACGGCAAACAACAACATCGGCCGTTATGACCCTGCGTAAGTACATGGACATGCATGTTAAGTACAACAGGGTTAGCATCCACCAAAAAATAGCAAATGGGCAGCATCTCTAGTATATCTTCATTGCGGAGAGTAGCATGGTAGCAAAAGGGACGGATTAAAAAATGGATACAACTGTTAATTGCAACAGGCTTAACACCATCCTAAGTCATGTTTTGTAAGTTTGTAGCCATTGAAATACCACTGTTTAAAAATGGATTCAACTGTTAGTTGCAACATGCTTAATAGCCATTTAAACCGGTACATATAAAAATGCAATTGGAAGAGTTAAACTTCACAAGGCAGGTGCTGCCGGAGCAGAGAATGGCCCAGTTGTCTATAAAAAGGTAGGGAAAGTAGCTAAAACATGTTAGGCATGTTTACTAGAACATGCTTAATACATTGACCGTATAGAACATAGCCATTAATTGTAACTGGTATTGGTAAGATTGAACTGGTGAGTACATACTTGGTAAGTCCTGAGAGGTAGTTGCTGGGGCACTTCATCTTGGCCAGAGCCCGCCCAAAGTCAGCGGCGGCGGAGGCGAGCTATTCCTCCGGGTCGAAGCATGGATTAGTGCCACTGACATGTGTACCTACAGGCAACCAGTAAATGGTAGAAGTTAAACTACAATTACACAAATGATGTGAAATATTGTAATACATGGGATGCAGCTAACCTTGATGGCAAACAACAACATCGGCCGCTATGACCCTGCGTAAGTACATGGACAGGCATGTTAAGTACAACAGGGTTAGCATCCACTAAAAATAGCAAATGGGCAGCATCTCTAGTGATATCCTGAGTCATATATTGTAAGTTTGTTGCTGGTATTGGTGAAATTGAGCTGGACAGTTAATATTTGAACATCACACAGTGTGAAGTACTGAAATAAACAAGGCACGAACATGCTTAATACATCAACCATACAAATCATAGCCGTTGCAAGTGGTATTGGTAAGATTTAGTTGGTCAGATCTTACCTGTTAAGTCCTGGGGGTAGTCGTTGGGGCACTTCATCTGGGCCAGAGCCTGCACCATGTCGGCGGCAGCGAAGGCGAGGTGTTCCTCTGGGTCAACACGCACAGTGGCCATCACGCCACATACCGCCATCAGCTCCTGGCGGTGGGGATTTGGAGGCATGAGGATGTTTCGCAGGCTCCATTTAAGCAATCAGGCCGGGGCCGTGATAGAGATCGGTGGGTTACCTGACTGGATCCGAGTAGAATGTAGATGTGGTTGAAGTTGTGGTTGCGGCGGCGGCGGTTTGAGCTGCCGATAGGGGAAGGCGCGGGGAGGGGGGAAGAGAGAGATACTGAGGAAATTTGATGGGTGGGGATGTGGTTGGAGGAATAAATTCTGAAATCGCGTGCCTAATGAAAATTTTGCTGCGAAACTTGAAACTTGGGCGGGGGAAACACACAACACAGACGAAGCGCATAAAATACTCGTGTGCGAGAAAACAGAAAATTGGCAGATCCTGTCGCCAAAAAAATGTACATGTGTAGTTGATTTTTTTCGGTCAATGGTGTGCCTGGTGTATTAGGAAACATCGCACAAGTAACTGACTCATGGATCATTAACGCAAAAAAATGCAGACGGGTACGGCATAGAAACCGTGTGTTTTGTGATCTTCTAATGATTAACGCAAAAAACGCACATGGGCACACAGGCTAATCAACACTCAAAGCCCTCAAAGGATGCTCTTACCGACATTGTACGTTAATACTACAAACTTAAAGTACTACTGGTAATTTTCTCTAATACTACAAACTTAAACTACTTCTCACATGCTGCCATCGGGGCATCCTCGCCAGATGCCAGCGTTCTCCTTCCCGGCCTTGTAGGCGGCAGCCCACCGTGCTTCGATCTCCGCCAAGCTCTCCTCACCATGGTGTGCGTCCTCTTCTTTCTTGCGGTGGCGGGACTCTCTTTTCTTGACTGCTTTCTGCCTTTTCCGCTCCTTCTGTGCGGCTTTGACTGCCTCTAGATCCACCGCCCATTCGGCCATGGCAGCCTCAAAGTCCGCCCACGTAACTGTGTGGCCGCCGCCGGCGGCGATGAACTCAGCGCGGCGAGATGCCATCGCTTCCTTACCATGTGTGCGGTCGCGGGTGGCGAGGAACGCGGTGCGGTGGGATGCCATCGCTTCCTTACCAGTTACTGTGCGCCGCGGTGCCATGAACGACGCTTGAAGAGAGTTCTGGGACGAAGGGGCCGGGCAGCCATACAGTGTGGTGGTATTCAAGAGCTCAACGACAAGTGACAACAGAAATTTGGCTTCCCTTACAATTTTTCTCGTTCATTATCGCACACGGTTCATCTTCGACGCTTCTAGAAACAGTGTGCGTTGAGCCTATTGTGTGTTGCGTTATGATTGGCCGGAACCCCAGCCATGCGGATCGCGCGTGTGCACCGTAGGATGTGCCACGATCGGACGACAATCCACGTCCCTCACATCACACCCGTGCAGCTGTAGCTGGATTGGATTTATATGCACTAAATGCCTAGAAAATGCACATGATCCCCTAAATATGGTAAATGAGCCCGGAAAAATGCCAAATTTGAACATGGTGATTTGTAGGGTGTATGTTCATCATAGAAAAAACTCCAGGGCAAAGAACGAAGAAAATTTGGATTCCCCTTCAATCTTGGTGATTTCCCTCTCGAAACAATGGAACTTCCTCGGTGATTGTTTGATTTATGAAGGGCGTGCATGACGACATAAGCCAAACCTTCTCAAATTTTTACCAGGGCATGGTGAGGTCATATCAAGCATTTATTTCATTTTTTCTATAGTTGAAAACCCAATAAACAAACATTTGTGGTTGACTATTGCCACACATTTCATCGAAATATCTGTCCATTCCTTGTAAAAGGCATGAGAATTTACTAAATGGCACGGGCATGGTTCTCCAGGACGTTCTTGTGCATCCTTTCATGCACCGATTGTTTGAACTTGAATTGTGTGCATTAATGCCTAGGAAATGCACATAATCCCCTAAATATGGTAAATGAACCCGGAAAAGTGCCAAATTTGAACACGGTGATTTGCAGGGTGTATGTTCATCGTAGAAAAAACTCATGGACAAAGGACAAAGGAAATTTGGATCCCCCTTCAATCTTGGTGATTTCCCCCTCGAAACCATGAAACTTCCTCGGCGATGGTTCGATTTATGAAAGGCGTGCATCACGACATAAGGAAAACACTCTCCAATTTTTAACAGGGCATTGTGAGGCCATACCATGGCACCACGCCAGGCGTCATGTTTTCCAAGCATGTATTTCATTTTTTGTATAGTTGTTAACCCAGTAAACGATGCGTTTATGGTTGACTATTGGCACACATTTCCTTGAAATATCTGCCCATTCCTTGTAAAAGGCATGAGAATGTACTAAATAGCACGAGCATGGTTTTCCAAACCGTTCTTGTGCACCTTTTCATGCACCGATTGTTCGAATTTGAATTATGTGCATAATTAATGCCTGGAAATGCACATAATCCCCTAAATATGGTAAATGAGCCCGGAAAAATATCAAATTTGAACACGTTACATTTGAAGCGGTATGTTGATCGTTGGAAAAAAATGAATGACAAACTACGATGGAAATTTGGATTCCCCTTCAATCTTGGTGATTTCCCTCCCGAAAGCATGGAACTTCCTCGGTGATGGTTCGATTTATGAAGGGCGTGCATGACGACATAAGCCAAACCTTCTCAAATTTTTACCAGAGCATGGTGAGGTCATACCATGGCACCATGCCAGGCGTCATGTTTTTCAAGCATTTATTTCTTTTTTCTATAGTTCAAAACCCAATAAACAAACGTTTGTGGTTGACTATTGCCACACATTTCATCGAAATATCTGTCCATTCCTTGTAAAAGGCATGAGAATTTACTAAATGCCACGAGCATGGTTTTCCAGGCCGTTCTTGTGCACCCTTTCATGCGCCGATTGTTTGAACTTGAATTATGTGCATTAATGCCTAGGAAATGCACATAATCCCCTAAATATGGTAAATGAACCCGGAAAAATGCCAAATTTGAACACGGTGATTTGCAGGGTGTATGTTCATCGTAGAAAAAAACTCATGGACAAAGGACAAAGGAAATTGGATCCCTCTTCAATCTTGGTGATTTCCCCCTCGAAACCATGAAACTTCCTCAGTGATGGTTCGATTTATGAAAGGCGTGCATCATGACATAAGTAAAACATTCCCCAATATTTACCAGGGCACGGTGAGGCCATATCATGGCACCACGCCAGGCGTCATGTTTTTCCAGCATGTATTTCATTTTTGTATAGTTGTTAACCCAGTAAACGATGCGTTTATGGTTGACTATTGCCGCACATTCCCTTGAAATATCTGCCCATTCCTTGTAAAAGGCATGAGAATGTACTAAATAGCACGAACATGGTTTTCTAGACCGTTCTTGTGCACATTTTCATGCACCGATTGTTCGAATTTGAATTATGTGCATAATTAATGCCTAGAAAATGGACATAATCCCCTAAATATGGTAAATGAGCCCAGAAAAATGTCAAATTTGAACACGTTGCATTTGAGGCGGTATGTTGATTGTTGGAAAAAAAACTGAATGACAAACTAGGACGGAAAATTGGATTCCCCTTCAATCTTGGTGATTTTCCTCTCGAAAGCATGGAACTTCCTCGATGATGGTTTATGAAGGGCGTGCATGATGACATAAATCAAACCTTCTTAGCTTTTAACCAGGGCACGGTGAGGCCATACCATGGCACCATGTCAGGCGTCATGTTTTTCAAGCACATATTTCAGTTTTCTATAGTTGATAACCCAGTAAATGACGCGTTTGTGGTTGACTATTGCCACACATTCCCTTGAAATCTCTGCACATTCCTTGTAAAAGGCTTGAGAATTTACTAAATACCACGAGTATGGTTTTCCCAGACCATTCTTATGCACCTTTTCAAGCACCAATTGTTTGAATTTGAATTATGTGCATTAATGCCTACAAAATGCACATGATCCCCTAAATATTGTAAATGAACCCGAAAAAGTGCCAAATTTGAACACGGTGATTAGCAGGGTTTATGTTCATCTTAGAAAAAAAACTCATGGACGAAGGACAAAGGAAATTTGGATTCCCATTCAATCTCGGTGATTTACTATCGCACACGATTCATCTCCGTCGCCTCTGCGAACCGTGTGTGTTAATTCACACATGCAAAAGGAAAAAGAAAACCCGCGCCCACTTCGTCCCCACCCACTCGCCGCGGACTCCTCCGCAACTCTGCACCTCATCAACTTATATCGCGGCGGCCACCCTAAGCTCGACGGCTGTTGTCAGCGGGCGGAGGTCGCGCTCCAAACGGCATGGGATTTCGCCCCTACCGCTTTTCGCCGCCTATCTGCACCGACATTCTAGACTCTGGTCGACTGGGTTTTTTTGCGGGTTTGGGCCGGGGATTTTTCTCATGGAGAAGGTAATCAACTTAGCGAAATATTCACTCATCTCTTATAGCAGTCCGTCCGTCGCTGTTAGTCAACCGGCGGAAATTGCCGTGGAATCATTTTTGTTCTAGCTGATTCGTGGGTGTTCATTCATGTGTCCACAGTGCGAGCATAAATCGGGCAAGTGTGGTCGCGGCCAGTCAGAAACAAAGTTCTATCTCACCATTCCGGTTGACTTCAAGGAGCGCTCGGTATGTTCAATCTCAACCTACCATGGTCGGCATGGCCTAAATTTGTGAACATATACCGTCTGTTGCTACATTATCTATATATTTGCATCAAATCTTTGTTACATTATCTATTTTTAATTCTATATTTTTGTACTTTGCTTTCATCTATATATTGATTTGTTCTATCAGTTACTCCCATATTTGCATCTTGTTCTGTTATTTCAATATATCTAATTTACGATCTTAATTTTCATTCCAAGCAGTACATCCCTTGCTTTGCAAGAACAGGAGTAAAAGGAAATCTTGGGCTTTACTGTGTTGATGACTCCCAGGATGTCATATTGACAACGCAGCATGGATTTACAATGATAGTTTGCGTAAAACTTGATAAAGATGGTCACTCCTATTTTAATGCGGACCTTTGGAGAAAAATGTCTAAGTGTTATGAACTGAAAGCTGGCAATAAAATTCGAGTGCGTGCATCACAGCCTGGTCTAATTAACATGGATGTTTACTTCCCCAACGCCATCAGCTGATCAAAGTCTGATCGAGGTTAGTGTCCTTTCAACTTTCTCCATGATGTCATATTACTTAGCAAAATCGGGGTATTTGTTCTGACTAATTGATCATTATTTAAGCAACCAATTGTGATTTCATTTTCTGACTCCGTTTCTAGGCAGTAACAAATTCTATTTACCAATTTATGCGCACTATATATTCTTCTTTCATGTTCTGAATAAATAATACCTTTCCATCTTTTAAGCAGGATATGTTGGATGCATAGTGAACGATCTGTATTTTTTCTCTAATAAAGCATGGATTGAGTCTGTCGGGTTCACCGTCGTGCCTTTTTTTTGCAGAAAACCCCCTCTGGTTTCACGTAATCAACCCACAGTCCACATGTAAAAAAACGATTCGCTGGATAATCGATCCCCAATTTCTCCTCTGCGCTGCACGCGCGAGAGATGCCCTCCCACCCGATTCCACACCCACGGGAGACCGCCCTCCGCCGCGGAGGGCCACGCCAGCGATCTCCCCTCAGCCCACATGCCTCCTCTTTCCTCTCCATTATCCTTCTCTCTCCGCCCCTTGTTCATCCGCGACGGCCTGAGCTCACCACGATCCATGGCCCTCTCCTTCTGCCAGCATCGGTACATCGCGGGTCGTCCGTGGCGCTCGACCTCCTCGTTCCGCGCCGCCCATACTGCACTGCGCACGCGCGCCTCCTGATCCATGGCCGCCTTTTGCCCAGCTGCGAGATCGATGTTGGGCGCCATGACCAGCCTCTTGCGCAGCTCGTCCATGACGTTGGGGCTTCTGTAGAGAAGAAATGAGGGAGGGAGATGAGCAGAGAGGGGGGGAGGATAAACAGAGGAAGGAGGGGGAGAGCAAGGGAAGAAAAGAGCAGAGAGAAGGGGCGGCGCCGCTCCGGCGAGCTGCGGCTGGGGTCCTCGGTGGCTGCCTACTGCGTGGTTGTGTCGTTGAAGCTCACATGATGGAGTGTTTATGCACAACTGAAGTTGGCACATTCAGTTCTGCATATATCGAACAGCCTTCAAAACTTCTGAAAGCAAAGAGCTGGAGAACTATCCTCTAGACTCTCCTGTATCCCCACAGATTATTTTGCTTCCAAACTTCTGATAAACACAGCAGCTTCCAATGCAATTTCACTTGCCAGATGTTGTTATTCAGGTTGTCATCATACTATATCAGCTTCAAAGTTTATTTTTAATCTCATGTAGTCAATATCTGAGCCTGAACACTCAAACTACTACAGGAGGAGGATTTCCGTAGTATCCCTGGGCTGGAATAGAATTCCTTGATTTGATGTCAAGAATTGGCAACTGCAGAATACATTGTCTCGAGGTACAATCACACTTGATTCTCAAACAATCATTGATTCATGAATTGCAGCAGGGTGAACCCAAGATGTCCGGAGCCTCTCTTGTGAATCACATTGCTTACAATGATTTCATGATTGAGGTTTCACATATGAGTTATGGTATTTCTATCCTTAAAAGTATGTAATAAATCCACAATTCAGTTTGAGTTATGCACTTGCTTTTTTAATCAGGATTATACGATTATTAAAGCACATACATCGAAGTTTTAATATAGGCAGGTTGCATGCACACGCACCTCTTTGCCCAGGTAGGCAATTTTCAGTTCTATCTGTCATATTATTTTTTAAATATAGTGGCATCTCGACTACCCTCTTGTGAACCGATTAGCCATTGTTTTGCTAAAAATAGCAATTACATATACATTTAGTCAATCTTTTTGCATATCTCCTTCCATGCTATGATTGTCATCTTGAGAAAAAATAGGCAAAACGGGTAAAGTTGTATAAGCTCTTTATGTTTGCAAATTTTTGTTTCGGGGGAACTAGAGGATCGAGGATTTCAATTTGTCAGGGCTCGTAGAATGTCAAAAGATGATTTCTAGATTAAACTTAACATCGATCAGACTGGTTTCTATAGTGAGTTATGATGAGGAACTTGCATCCCGAGTTAGGTATGCAGTTGAGACCAACACACTGAGTGCAGCAGACGGATAAAACTTTTGCATGGTTTCTTACAACTTTAAGTCTTTCCATGTTCAACTATTCTCACATTATTACTGTCTGATCACTACAGGTGTACTTGATGACACATATGCCCTTTGTATGGCTGGTAAACAGAAGGTGGTCACGTTGCTGCATTTGATTGTTGCGTACAAGGATGATACTGAGTATAATGTGCTTGCACATGCCATCAACTCACTACTCTTCCTATTCTAATTAATTTTTGTTGTTCCTAAACTTGATCTTGTTCTAATGATAATTTATCATGCAGTCTCTTCTAGCTTTTCAGAAATCCATCCCTTGCAAGTGAGGTGGCTGGGATGCCAAGAGTGGGGAGGGTCACCTGAATACACTGTTAAGAGGTACACTCTTAACTGCTCTTGTGGAACTAGGCCATCAGGCTGCCATAGACGAGATTGTCCGTTAATTTCATCACCATTGTCTATGCCAGAGGATCACATATCTGGATGCCATTGCTTGCCAAATAAAAAATGAAGAATAGTTATGTTAGGAAGCTACACTAGCTTTGGCGACCTGAGCATTCATGGAATGTTTTCTGGCATCCAATACATTGAGTACTTCAGTTGTAAGTCCGTAAGCAGTCCTCTTTGAAAGAGAAAATGTATACATGCTTCAGTGAATGGCCACCCCCTTCTATTTCAGTAACAGTGCAATTGCTATCGGTACTTGCTAATCAGTATGAACTAGCATTGCGGGGAAAACTTTCTCCAAAGCTCTTACAGAGTCCCCAAACTTTTTCAACATAACCACGCATCGATTCACTTCAGCTACAACATAATACTTTCCGTTCTTAGTCATATCTATGACTGTTAAAATCTGCATTCTTATTTTCATATTGTGTTCTGTATTATTAGTTTTGTCTAAAGCCTGAATTGATGCCTTTTCAGGTGTAAAGGAAGTGAAGTGTGAACCCAGTGTTTCTTTTGACTACTCCCAAGTCTGAAATGAATTCCATGAGGAGGAAAAGGCTGAATTGAGTGCTTGAAATAAAGGAGGAGCATCCTAAGAAGCAGGTATTTGCTGACTAACTATAATAATTTTCTCTTTTTATTAAAAATGAAGCGTTGTGCATCATTAATTTATCTTTCTGGACTTGGTTTAAGTTAATGTCCGCTTGAGTGTTTAGTAATGCTGAGATGTAATTGTACAGCTGCCCATGCCCTTTCAGTGCATTTGTGCGTTCGCGCTCTCAGTTTAGAAGTGCTTCCTTTTGTACAATTGGTTTTTTGTCCAATTCAGGTCGCACTGAAGAAAATGTTTGTTGCATGTTTGTGTTTGTTTTTTCAAGCGTGGCTTGTTATCATTATTTTGTGCAGTAACCACCCTTTTGGGTTTGCTGCATATGGTCAATCTTGTCGTAAATCTACTATAGGTGTAAGTTTTTGCCCTTATGTCCTATGAAAACCTTACTCTTTCACGTCTCCAGTCAGGTTGGAGAAAAAGATCAGAGTTTCATCTGTTGTGGAAGTGGAAGGTAATTAGACGTCAGAAGATTACAAGGAAAGATAAAGTATGTCTACTTATGTCGTTGTTATTCTTACTATGGATGATTTCTGTTGTTACAACCTTTTTTTCTAGAGCAAAACAGTAGATTTCCTTACTGCATGTATTTATATTACAAGTTTAAAAGGATACACAGCAAAACATAAAATAAATAAAACAAATAGTACAAGGCAGAGCCCTTTTATCTCTTTAATGTCGGGGCTTGCTCTGAACAAAGAAAATACTACCGCTGATACAAAGTTGTACTGAATGAACGATAATTAATAATATGGATTCGAAGAAGTATGTTTAATTATGAGTAATTTTTTAGGTAATATCCATCTAGGTTGGTTTGCTTGCTGCTGCTGCAATTGTTATTCTAGGTTGGTTTGCTTGCTGCTTTTATTACTTTAGATTTATTGTATTGCTATTTTTTTCTTATTCAGGCGGATAAATTTACACGGAATCATACCACATGAGCTCACATCGCGATCCACAGACGATCCATCTCTTTCAAGAGCGGCCGTTGTCCCACGACATAGTTTCTTGACCTGCCAACCATGATTCATAGGATAGGAAGTGGTGCTCTCTCCCGGTGCAATGCACGGGCATTTGTGCTAGTGTTACTAAGCGTACCAAATTTCACTGGAAGGACTTGAAGCATGTCATAAACTTTGTTGATAATCTGACAGAGATAGCACAGCGTATGAACGCTGGATTTTGGATGGGATTAATTATACCTATGGTGCACACAATGAACAAGACCAATTGTGTTCACAAAACGCTGGTAAAAAGTCTTATTTTAATGTTGATGCTCATAAACTATATATATCTTCAATGATATGTTACAATTGGTTTTTATTCTACATGTCAACAGAAATTGCCCGCTGTAGCAGTTCCTGGATCGATTTCCCGACGTGGTCAAATTACACTTGTGCTTGCTAATAACGCCAAAGTGATTGCAAGGTACTGCATTTCCCGCAGAAATGGAACCATTCATATTAACAAGTTCTCGCTTGTCGTGGCAATCCATCCATATTGGAAAATTGGAGACACTGTTCTACTCATGCTCTACCAAGGCATAGGAGGGCTCTTCCTTTTCATTGACGAGATGTCGAGTCGCCGTGATCAAGCTGCTTCCAGCGGATAGTTGTGGTTGTTGGTCCTTGGCCTCTTAAAATTTGCTAGCTGTTACTATGTTAAGTATGTAGATATGGACCATATGGTTGTTGGCCCTTAGCCACTTAAAATGTGATGGTTGCTACTATGTTAAGTATGTAAATATGGACCATACGGTTGTCAAAACCGTGTTACGAAGATCCTCCTTTTGTCGAATAGTGTAACCACTATATATATATGTTACTCAAATGTTGTTACCCAGTTCTTAAATTTTCATGGAAAGTTTTAGTATCATACACAGTTCATTGAGTTTAACCGTGTGCCCGATGTACAGAAGGCATTTGCATATTAACTGTCCATATTGCAAATTCACACACATGTTAACATAAGGAAATGTATGTGTAACTTACTAATCATCGCACACGAGTACTCACAGACGCATCGTGTGCGATACTCCTAGCCACCGCAAGCAACTAGTTTGCATTTTTCAAAGTTTTTTGTACACACAGAATCGCACACGAACTAACTGTATTAACCGTCTATGTTGTAATTTCTCATCGCAAATAGTTCATCCGAGTCGGCTGTTTGCCACATATCACACACATCTTGTTTACACGACTCGTTTGTGTTTTTTTGGCTCATCGCAAACAGTTCATCCATGTGAACTGTATGCCGCATATCACACACATCTTGTTAAGTTGAACCGTTTCTGTTATATTCCCTAATCGAAAACAGTTCGTCCGAATGAACCGTATGCCGTATATCGCACACACATTGATATGGCTGCCCGTTTTTGTTGTTTTGCCTCATCGCAAACAGTTCGAATGGATTAACCGTGTGCCCTGCATTGCACACGCAACTAAAATCTGAACCGTGTTTGATGGCTCCGCCATCGCAAACGTTTTTCACCTTTTTTGACGGGTTTTTTACACCACCGTTTGCGATTAATGCATCGCACACAGTTTCGTCAAAGTGTCTCTGATCGTAGTGCCGTGCTAGCAGTATCCTGCGGTAGTGATACCATCGAAAGACATTCTGTTGCCAGAATAATGTGACCAAAAAAACCTTCATCCCGATCAAGGGCCATTGCCCGGCGATCAGAAAGGGGGCTGGGTTCTATTTCCGGGCTGGGTAGGAGGTAGGTTTTTCACCTAGTTGCATATCTAGACAACCTATTTGTTGCTAACCCTAATTTGTTAAGAAAAACTAAAAATTGGTAGTTTCCTATTCACCCCCTCCCCTCTAGTCAACCATATCAATCCTTTCAGTAGGGGACATACCTCCTTGAGGACTTCGTTGTCCGTCTGTGGCCTCGTCGCCTGTGCCCCTTGGGTGTTCTTCCTATTCATTAGACTCGCAACTGCAAATGTTGTAACCCAACAACAATGCATGGCCCTCAACACGACTAAATTTGCTACTTTGCATCCTAGTCTCTCATATTTTAACACCAAGATCCATACAAAGCATGCAAAATAAATCCTACGTACTACCATAGCTATTCTTCATTGTCGGAGATGTCCACGACGTCGGTGCCGGGTGCTGGGTGGACGGGTGCGTAGGAGGAATCCGGCTTCTCCTCCTCCTCGACCTCATCCATGTAGGCGAGCATATTCTCCTCCTCTGCAGCATGCTCCGCCTCCATCTCCAGCCAACAACGGCGTCTGACCTCTACATCCGACTCCGAGCGAAGGGAATCGAGGATGGCCAGCTGCAGCCAGCGCTCCGGCGTTAGAAATGGATAGCTCCTCACCCGGTGGCGTGGGGGCATGGCTACTAGTGGTGGCGGACGGGGAGTGGAAAGTGGCGGCGACGGCGGATAGTGGGAAGAAAATGTCGAGGGGTAGGGTTACGACGCGGGCGGGCGGTTTAAATAGCCGGTCTAGGCACCACGCGGCCCGCCGGAGCACTGCCACGCGACGACATTGGTCTGACAGAGGAGACGAGCTTCGGACCGCCAGGTTTCCGGGTGATTCCGCGTGGGACCCCGTCATTAGTCCGACGTGGCGGACGCCCCCGGGTGCCCCATATTTGGGGTGGATATGAGGGATGTCGGTCAGCCCACGCGTTTGAGGCCCGTTTGAAGCGTCTGTCTGGGTCAAAATTTCATGACCGGTCAGTGACAGGGTCATCTGCCCGGGCGTCTAAGGCGGGTTTGGGGCGTCCGGGTATAGATGCTCTTAGGGCTAGGAACATGATGAAATTATTTGTCCACGGGGTTAGGTGTTGGTAATTGTCGGCGTCTTGGGAACGGGGGTACCCAGACTTGACTGCTTGCGGCCCATGAGCGTGGCTCCACCAACGGCCCGGTACGGCCCAGCTACGGCGACAAGGACTCAAGACCCTCGCGAGGGGCCAAGCCTCGCGAGGCGGACGACGCCAAGACCTTCCTGGAGGCGGCCTCGCTAGGCTGGCTCCCGAGGAGCGGAGATATCTATGCAGGGGGCGCCTCGTGAGGCTCACATGACGTGAGCCGTGACAAACAAGGCCAAGCGGGCGCCAACGGGCGCAGTGTACCAGTTTCCTCTTTGGTGCTAAGGAGGCAAGCGCAGGCGAGGAGTCCCAAGGCAGCAGGCAAAGGTTTCCATATAGGTGCAACAAGACCAAGACCAGCAGGACGGCAGTGCGGAGGTCATCGCGGAGCCCACAGCAGCGTCACCCCTAGAGCCTTTGGCAGGCGAAGACTACTTTTGTCAGGATAGCTTTTACTAGTTGTCTCACTTCAAAATTGGTCGTTGTGGGATCCCTTCCCGCCTACATTTGGGAAGAGGACCATGGCCACTATAAATAGGACTAGCCACCACCATAGGAGGCAACTGAGCTTGGATTGGATCCATTTCACCAAGGCCTTCTCACTAGCTCATCGAGCTCAAGAACACCTCTCCTCCTAAGGTTGTTCACCCACTATACTAGTTCATCCTTAGCCCTCGGGGCAATCCACCACCACCACACTGGAGTAGGGTATTACACCACAACGGCGGTCCGAACCAGTATAAACCTCTATGTCTTGTGTTCTTTGGGGTTCGTCGCGCTAGGTCGTGGAATCGTTGGGTAGGCAGGCTGGGGAGAGAGAGTCCTTCATGCGCACCCCAGAGTTCGAACCTCTCAAGGGTCTGCGGAACCCAGAATCCGACATTTGGCGTGCCAGGTAGGGGTGCGCCGAAGCTTCGCCATGGGCCTTCAGGCCTTCACCCCCGCCTTGCGGCAAGTGCAGTGGCCACACAAGTTCAGGCCGGAGATGCCGCCTCGCTATTATGGCGCGGCGGATCCATCGGCCTTCCTACTAGCATACGAGGAGGCCTTTCTTGAAGCTGGAGGCGACGACAAGGTCATGGCCAACTGGTTCCCCATGGCCCTCGCAGGCGCGCCGCGCGCCTGGCTGCTCAACCTGCCAGAATCTTCTGTGGCCTCGTGGGAGGAGCTGCGCGGCCTTTTTGTCACGCGCTTCGCGGCGCCGGCACCCCTCGCCGTTGTGTCCCTCCTCGACGACTCGCAGGCGCCGCCCTCGGACCGCCACGTCAAGCCGTTCTTCCGCCAAATGGGTGCCGTCTCTATGCACCAGGGAGCCCCTCCGGGATGGGCGGCGCCCAAGGCCGACCTCACCTTTGACTCAAGGGACCACCCGGCAACCACCTGTTGGGTAACGTAGCAATAATTCAAAATTTTCCTACGTGTCACCAAGATCAATCTAGGAGATGCTAGCAACGAGAGAGAGGGAGTGCATCTTCATACCCTTGAAGATCGCTAAGCGGAAGCGTTACAAGAACGCGGTTGATGGAGTCATACTCGCGGCGATTCAAATCGCGGAAGATCCGATCTAGCGCCGAACAGACAGCGCCTCCGCGTTCAACACACGTACAGCCCGGGGACGTCTCCTCCTTCTTGATCTAGCAAGGGGAGAGGAGAAGTTGAGGGAGAACTCCAGCAGCACGACGGCGTGGTGGCGATGGAGCTCGTGGTTCTCCGGCAGGGCTTCGCCAAGCACTACGGAGGAGGATGAGATGTATGAGGAGGAAGGGGCTGCGCCAAGGGAAGGTATGGCTGCCCTCCCACCCCCTCACTATATATAGGGGGAAGGGGAGAGGGGGCCGGCCCCTCTAGATGGATCTAGAGGAGGAGGCGGCGGCCAGGGGAAACCCTAGATGGGTTTGGGCGCCCCCACCCCCTAGGAAACTTGCCCCCCAAGCCGGGAGGGGCGGCTGCCCTAGGGGTGGCGCCCCCACCTCTCCTGGTTACGGGAGAGGGGTTGGGAGGGGCGCACAGCCCCTTAGTGGGCTGGTTTGCCCCTTCCCCTTGGCCCATAAGGCCCCCCAACGCTTGCCGGGGCCTCCGAAACCCCTTTCGGACATGCTGGCCATAGCCTGATACCCCCGGAACAATTCCGGACTCCAATACCCTTCGTCCAATATACGGATCTTCACCTTCGGACCATTCCGGAGCTCCTCGCCAAGTCCGGGATCTCATCCGGGACTCCGAACAACCTTCGGTAACCACATACTATTTCCCATAACAACTCTAGCGTCACCGAACCTTAAGTGTGTAGACCCTACGGGTTCGGGAACCATGCCGACATGACCGAGACACCTCTCCGGCCAATAACCAATAGCGGGATCTGGATACCCATATCGACTCCCACATGTTCCACGATGATCTCATCGGATGAACCACGATGTCGGGGATTCAGTCAATCCCGTATACAATTCCCTTTGCCTATCGGTATGTTACTTGCTCGAGATTCGATCGTCGGTATCCCAATACCTCGTTCAATCTCGTTACCGGCAAGTCTCTTTACTCGTTCCGTAACGCATGATCTCGTGGCTAACTCATTAGTCACATTGAGCTCATTATGATGATGCATTTTCGAGTGGGCCCAGAGATACCTCTCCGTCATACGGAGTGACAAATCCCAGTCTCGATTCGTGCCAACCCAACAGACACTTTCGGAGATACCTGTAGTGCACCTTTATAGCCACCCAGTTATGTTGTGACGTTTGGTACACCCAAAGCATTCCTACAGTATCCGGGAGTTGCACAATCTCATGGTCTAAGGAAACGATACTTGACATTAGAAAAGCTCTTAGCAAACGAACTACACGATCTTGTGCTATGCTTAGGATTGGGTCTTGTCCATCACATCATTCTCCTAATGATGTGATCCCGTTATCAATGACATCCAATGTCCATGGTCAGGAAACCATAACCATCTATTGATCAACGAGCTAGTCAACTAGAGGCTTACTAGGGACATGTTGTGGTCTATGTATTCACACATGTATTACGGTTTCCAGTTAATACAATTATAGCATGAACAATAGACAATTATCATGAACAAGGAAATACAATAATAACCATTTTATTATTGCCTCTAGGGCATATTTCCAACAGTCTCCCACTTGCACTAGAGTCAATAATCTAGTTCACATCACTATGTGATTGTAATGAATCCAACACCCATGGGGTTTGTTCATATCTCGCTTGTGAGAGAGGTTATTGTTGGGGATCGTAGCAGAATTTAAATTTTTTTCTACGCTTCACCAAGATCCATCTATGGAGTATACTAGCAACGAGGGGAAAAGAGTGCATCTACATACCCTTGTAGATCGCGAGCGGAAGCGTTCCAATGAACGGGGTTGATGGAGTCGTACTCGCCGTGATCCAAATCACCGATGACCGAGTGCCGAACGGACGGCACCTCCGCGTTCAACACACGTACGGAGCAGCAACGTCTCCTCCTTCTTGATCCAGCAAGGGGGAATGAGAGGTTGATGGAGATCCAGCAGCACGACGGCGTGGTGGTGGAAGTAGCGGGGTCTCGGCAGGGCTTCGCCAAGCTTCTGCGAGAGGGAGAGGTGTTGCAGGGGGAGAGGGAGGCGCCAGGGGCTGTCATCCTCCTGCCCTCCCTCCCCCCCACTATATATAGGCCCCCAAGGGGGGGGCGCCAGCCCTGGATCCCATCTACAAGGGGGGGGGGGCGCCAGCCCTGGATCCCATCTACAAGGGGGGGGCGGCGGCCAGGGGGGAAACTTGCCCCCCAAGTCAGGTGGGGCGCCCCCCCACCCTAGGGTTTCCAACCCTAGGCGCAGGGGGAGGCCCATGGGGGGCGCCCCAGCCCACTAAGGGCTGGTTCCCTTCCCACTTCAGCCCATGGGGCCCTCCGGGATGGGTGGCTCCACCCGGTGGACCCCCGGGACCCTTCCGGTGGTCCCGGTACACTACCGGTGACCCCCGAAACTTTCCCGGTGGCCGAAACTTGACTTCCTATATATAATTCTTCACCTCCGGACCATTCCGGAACTCCTCGTGACGTCCGGGATCTCATCCGGGACTCCGAACAACTTTTGGGTTTCCACATACTAATATCTCTACAACCCTAGCGTCACCGAATCTTAAGTGTGTAGACCCTATGGGTTCGGGAGACATGCAGACATGACCGAGACACCTCTCGGGTCAATAACCAACAGCGGGATCTGGATACCCATGTTGGCTGTTGGGGAACGTAGCAGAAATTCAAAATTTTCTACGCATCACCAAGATCAATCTATGGAGTAATCTAGCAACGAGGGGAAGGGGAGTGAATCTACATACCCTTGTAGATCGCGATGCGGAAGCGTTGCAAGAACGCGGATGAGGGAGTCGTACTCGTAGCGATTCAGATCACGGTTGATTCCGATCTAAGCACCGAAAGAACGGTGCCTCCGCGTTCAACACACGTGTAGCCCGGTGACGTCTCCCACGCCTTGATCCAGCAAGGAGAGAGGGAGAGGTTGGGGAAGACTCCATCCAGCAGCAACACGACGGCATGGTGGTGGTGGAGGAGCGTGGCAATCCCGCAGGGCTTCGCCAAGCACCGCGGGAGAGGAGGAGGAAGAGGGGTAGGGCTGCGCCAAAAGGGAGACGTTCTCATGTGTTTTGGGCAGCCCAAACCTCAACTATATATAAGGGGGGAGGGGGCTGCGCCCCCCTTAGGGTTTCCACCCCCAAGAGGAGGCGGCCAGCCCTAGATCCCATCAAGGGGGGCGGCCAAGGGGAGGAGAGGGGGGGCGCCCCACTAGATGGGCCCTAAGGCCCATCTGGACCTAGGGTTTGCCCCCTCCCACTCTCCCATGCGCCTTGGGCCTTGGTGGGGGGGCGCACCAGCCCACCTGGGGCTGGTCCCCTCCCACACTTGGCCCACGCAGCCTTCTGGGGCTGGTGGCCCCACTTGGTGGACCCCCGGGACCCTCCCGGTGGTCCCGGTACATTACCGATAACACCCGAAACTTTTCCGGTGACCAAAACAGGACTTCCCATATATAAATCTTTACCTCCGGACCATTCCGGAACTCCTCGTGACGTCCGGGATCTCATCCGGGACTCCGAACAACATTCGGTAACCACGTACATACTTTCCCTATAACCCTAGCGTCATCGAACCTTAAGCGTGTAGACCCTACGGGTTCGGGAACCATGCAGACATGACCGAGACGTTCTCCGGTCAATAACCAACAGCGGGATCTGGATACCCATGTTGGCTCCCACATGTTCCACGATGATCTCATCGGATGAACCACGGTGTCGGGGATTCAATCAATCCCGTATGCAATTCCCTTTGTCCATCGGTATGTTACTTGCCCGAGATTCGATCGTCGGTATCCCTATACCTTGTTCAATCTCGTTACTGGCAAGTCTCTTTACTCGTTCCGTAACACATCATCCCGTGATCAACTCCTTGGTCACATTGTGCACATTATGATGATGTCCTACCGAGTGGGCCCAGAGATACCTCTCCGTTTACACGGAGTGACAAATCCCAGTCTCGATTCGTGCCAACCCAACAGACACTTTCGGAAATACCTGTAGTGCACCTTTATAGCCACCCAGTTACGTTGTGACGTTTGGTACACCCAAAGCATTCCTACGGTATCCGGGAGTTGCACAATCTCATGGTCTAAGGAAGTGATACTTGACATTAGAAAAGCTCTGAGCAAACGAACTACACGATCTTGTGCTAGGCTTAGGATTGGGGCTCGTCCATCACATCATTCTCCTAATGATCTGATCCCGTTATCAACGACATCCAATGTCCATGGTCAGGAAACCGTAACCATCTATTGATCAACGAGCTAGTCAACTAGAGGCTTACTAGGGACACGGTGTTGTCTATGTATCCACACATGTATCTGAGTTTCCTATCAATACAATTCTAGCATGGATAATAAACGATTATCGTGAACAAGGAAATATAATAATAACCTATTTATTATTGCCTCTAGGGCATATTTCCAACATTGGCTCCCACATGTTCCATGATGATCTCATTGAATGAACCACGATGTCGAGGATTCAATCAATCCCGTATACAATTCCCTTTGTCAATCGGTACGTTACTTGCCCGAGATTCGATCGTCGGTATCCCAATACCTTGTTCAATCTCGTTACCGGCAAGTCACTTTACTCGTACCGTAATGCATGATCCCGTGGCTAACTCCTTAGTCACATTGAGCTCATTATGATGATGCATTACCGAGTGGGCCCAGAGATACCTCTCCGTCATACGGAGTGACAAATCCCAGTCTCGATCCGTGCCAACCCAACAGACACTTTCGGAGATACCCGTAGTGTACCTTTATAGTCACCCAGTTACGTTGTGACGTTTGGTACACCCAAAGCACTCCTACGGTATCCGGGAGTTGCACGATCTCATGGTCTAAGGAAATGATACTTGACATTGGAAAAGCTCTAGCAAACGAACTACACGATCTTTTATGCTATGCTTAGGATTGGGTCTTGTCCATCACATCATTCTCCTAATGATGTGATCCCGTTATCAACGACATCCAATGTCCATGGTCAGGAAACCGTAACCATCTATTGATCAACGAGCTAGTCAACTAGAGGCTTACTAGGGACATGGTGTTGTCTATGTATCCACACATGTATCTAAGTTTCCTATCAATACAATTCTAGCATGGATAATAAACGATTATCATGAACAAGGAAATATAATAATAACCAATTTATTATTACCTCTAGGGCATATTTCCAACAGTCTCCCACTTGCACTAGAGTCAATAATCTAGTTCACATCGCCATGTGATTAACACTCACAGGTCACATCACCATGTGACCAACATCTAAAGAGTTTACTAGAGTCAACAATTTAGTTCACATCACTATGTGATTAACACTCAATGAGTTCTGGTTTGATCATGTTATGCTTGTGAGAGAGGTTATTAGTCAACGGGTCTGAACCTTTCAGATCCGTGTGTGCTTTACGAATATCTATGTCATCTTGTGGATGCTACCACGCGCTACTTGGAGCCATTTCAAATAACTGCTCTACTATACGAATCTGGTTTACTACTCAGAGTCATCCGGATTAGTGTCAAAGTTCGCATCGACGTAACCCTTTACAACGAACTCCTTTTCACCTCCATAATCGAGAAAATTCCTTAGTCTACTAGATACTAAGGATAAGTTCGACCGCTGTCATGTGATCCATTCCCGGATCACTATTGTACCCCTTGACCAACTCATGGCAAGGCACACTTCATGTGCGGTACACAGCATAGCATACTGTAGAGCCTACGTCTAAAGCATAGGAGACGACCTTCGTCCTTTCTCTCTCTTCTGTTGTGGTCAAGTCTTGAGTCTTACTCAATGCTCACACCTTGCAACACAGCCAAGAACTCCTTCTTTGTTGATCTATTTTGAACTCTTTCAAAATCATGTCAAGGTGTGCGTTCTTTGAAAGTATCATCAGACGTCTTGATCTATCTCTATAGATCTTGATGCCCAATATGTAAGCAGCTTTATCCAGGTCTTCCTTTGAAAAACTCTTTTCAAACAACCCTTTATGCTTTCCAGAAATTTTACATCATTTCGGATCAACAATATGTCATTCACATATACTTATCAAAAATGTTGTAGTGCTCCCACTCACTTCATTGTAGATACAAGTTTCTAACAAACTTTGTACAAACCCAAAAACTTTGATCACTCCATCAAAGCGTATATTCTGACTTCGAGATGCTTGCTCTAGTCCATGGAAGGATCGCCGGAGCTAGCATACCTTTTAGCATCCTTAGGATCGACAAAACCTTTCTGATTGTATCACATACAACCTTTCCTTACGAAAACTGGTAAGGAAACTTGTTTTGACATCCATCTGCCAGATTTCATAAATGCAGCTAATGCTAACATGATTCCGACGGACTTAAGCATCGCTACGGATGAGAAAATCTCATCGTAGTCAACTCCTTGAACTTGTGAAAATACTCTTTGCCACAAGTCGAGCTTCATAGACGGTAACATTACCGTCCACGTCCGTCTTCTTCTTAAAGATCCATTTATCTCGGATTTCATGGCTTCTAACCATTTGTC
This sequence comes from Aegilops tauschii subsp. strangulata, assembly GCF_002575655.3. Taxonomy (NCBI): domain Eukaryota; kingdom Viridiplantae; phylum Streptophyta; class Magnoliopsida; order Poales; family Poaceae; genus Aegilops; species Aegilops tauschii. The sequence goes on from NC_053037.3 coordinate 398,789,256, forward strand.
GGAATATGGTCCCACCATCGCTTCTCCACAGCTCATAGGTTCATCGTTGTCCAACAACATGACTTCCAAGACAGGATTACGCATTACTCTGAAGTAGTACGCATCCTCGTCGTCCTACGAGGTTTGGTAGTGACTTGATCCGAAGTTTCATGATCACTATCATAAGCTTCCACTTCAATTGGTGTAGGTGCCACAGGAACAACTTCCTGTGCCCTGCTACACACTAGTTGAAGTTATGGTTCAATAACCTCATCAAGTCTCCATCATCCTCCCACTCAATTCTTTCGAGAGAAACTTTTCCTCGAGAAAGGACCTGTTTCTAGAAGCAATTACTTTTGCTTCCAGATCTGAAATAGGAGGTATACCCAACTGTTTTGGGTATTCTATGAAGACTCATTTATCCGCTTTGGGTTCGAGCTTATCAGCCTGAAACTTTTTCACATAAGCATCGCAGCCCCAAACTTTTAAGAAACGACAACTTAGGTTTCTCTAAACGGTGTCGTCTCAACGGAATTGCGTGGTGCCCTATTTAAAGTGAATGCGGTTGTCTCTAATGCCTAACCCATAAACGATAGTGGTAATTCAATAAGAAACATCATGGTATGCACCATATCCAATAGGGTGCAACTATGATGTCCGGACACACCATCACGCTATGGTGTTCCAGGCGGTATTAATTGTGAAACACTTTCCACAATGTCTTAATTGTGTGCCGAACTCGTAACTCAGATACTCATCTCTATGATCATATCACAGACATTTTATCCTCTTGTCACGACGATCTTCAACTTCACTCTGAAATTACTTGAACCTTTCAATAATTCAGACTTGTGTTTCATCAAGTAAATACACTCAGCATCTACTCAAATCATCTGTGAAGTAAGAACATAACGATATCCACTGCATGCCTCATCACTCATTGGACTGCATTCATCAAAATGTATTACTTCCAATAAGTTGCTCTCTTGTTCCATCTTACTGAAAATGAGGCCTTTCAGTCATCTTGCCCATGTGGTATGATTTGCATGTCTCAAGTGATTCAAAATCATGTGAGTCCAAACGATCCATCTGCATGGAGTTTCTTCATGCATATATACCAATAGACATGGTTCGCATGTCTCAATCTTTTCAAAAACGACGGAGTCCAAAGATCCATCTACATGGAGCTTCTTCATGCGTTCTATACCAATATGACTCAAATGCAGTGCCACAAGTATGTGGTACTATCATTACTATTTTATATCTTTTGGCACGAACATGTGTATCACTGCGATCGAGATTCATTTTAGGTGCAAGACCATTGAAGGTATTATTCAAATAAACAGAGTAACCATTATTCTCCTTAAATGAATAATCGTATTGCGATAAACATGATCCAATCATGCTCAATGCAAACACCAAATCTCGATGGTAGAGGGAGCATGCGATGCTTGATCACATCAACCTTGGAAACACTTCCAACACATATCGTCATCTCACCTTTAGCTAGTCTCCGTTTATTCCGCAGCTTTTATTTCGAGTTACGAACACTTAGCAACCGAACCGGTATCTAATACCCTAGTGCTGCTAGGAGTACTAGTAAAGTACACATTCATATAACGTATATCCAATATACTTCTGTCGACCTTGCCTGCCTTCTCATCTACCAAGTATCTAGGGTAGTACTGCTTCAGTGACCGTTCCCCTCATTACAGAAGCACTTAGTCTCGGGTTTGGGTTCAACCTTGGGATTCTTCACTAGAGCAGCAAATGATTTGCTGTTTCATGAAGTATCCCTTTTGCCCTTGCCCTTCTAGAAACTAGTGGTTTTACTAACCATCGACAATTGATGTTCCTTCTTGATTTCTACTTTCGCGGTGTCAAACATCACGAGTTGCTCAAGGATCATCATGTCTATCCCTGATATGTTATAGTTCATCACGAAGCTCTAATAGCTTGGTGGCAGTGACTAAGGAGAACCATCACTATCTCATCTGGAAGATTAACTCCCACTCGATTCAAGTGATTGTAGTACTCTGACAACCTGAGCACATGCTCAACGATTGAGCTTTTCTCCCTTAGTTTGCAGGCTTAAGGAACTTGTCAGAGGTCTCATACCTCTTGACGTGGGCACTAGTCCGAAATCCCAATTTCAGTCTTCGGAACATCTCATATGTTCTGCGACGTTTCAAAAACCGTCTTTGGTGCCACAATTCTAAACCGTTAGCATTACTCACTGAACTATCACGTAGTCATCAAAACGTGTATGTCAGATGTTTCGCAACATCTACAGACGACGCTGAGGTTTAGCACACCGAGCGGTGCATTAAGGACATAAGCCTTCTGTGCAGCAATGAGGACAATCCTCAGTTTACGGACCCAGTCCGCATAATTGCTACTACCAACTTTCAACTAAATTTTCTCTAGGAACATATCTTAAACAGTAGAACTAAAGCATATGACATAATTGGCAAAGACCTTTTGACTATGTTCATGATAATTAAGTTCATCTGATTAATGAACTCCCACTCAGATAGACATCCCTCTAGTCATCTAAGTGATACATGATCCGAGTCAAACTAGGCCGTGTCCGATCATCACGTGAGACGGACTAGTCATCCTCGGTGAACATCTCCATGTTGATCGTATCTACTATACGACTCATGTTCGACCTTTCGGTCTCTTGTGTTCCGAGGCCATGTCTGTACATGCTAGGCTCGTCAAGTCAACCTAAGTGTTTCGCATGTGGTCCGAGGCCATGTCTGTACATGCTAGGCTCGTCAACACCCGTTGTATTCGAACGTTAGAATCTATCACACCCGATCATCACGTGGTGCTTCGAAACAACGAACCTTCGCAACGGTGCACAGTTAGGGGGAACACGTCTCTTGAAATTTTTAGTGAGGGATCATCTTATTTATGCTACCGTCGTTCTAAGCAAATAAGATGTAAACATGATAAACATCACATGCAATCAAATAGTGACATGATATGGCCAATATCATTTTGCTCCTTTGATCTCCATCTTCGGGGCACCATGATCATCTTTGTCACCGGCATGACACCATGATCTCCATCATCATGATCTCCATCATTGTGTCTTCATGAAGTTGTCACGCCAACGATTACTTCTACTTCTATGGCTAACGCGCTTAGCAATAAAGTAAAGTAATTTACATGGCGTTATTCAATGACACGCAGGTCATACAAAATAATAAAGACAACTCCTATGGCTCCTGCCGGTTGTCATTCTCATCGACATGCAAGTCGTGATTCCTATTACAAGAACATGATCAATCTCATACATCACATCCTTTTTGGCCATATCACATCACATAGCATACCCTGCAAAAACAAGTTAGACGTCCTCTAATTGTTGTTGCATGTTTTACGTGGCTGCTATGGGTTTCTAGCAAGAACGTTTCTTACCTACGCAAAAGCCACAACGTGATATGCCAATTTCTATTTACCCTTCATAAGGACCCTTTTCATCGAATCCGATCCGACTAAAGTGGGAGAAACAGACACCCGCTAGCCACCTTATGCAACTAGTGCATGTCAGTCGGTGGAACCTGTCTCACGTAAGAGTACGTGTAAGGTCGGTCCGGGCCGCTTCATCCCATGATGCCGCCGAATCAAGATAAGACTAGTAACGGCAAGAAGAATTGGCAACACCAACGCCCACAACTGCTTTGTGTTCTACTCGTGCATAGTAACTACGCATAGGCCTGGCTCATGATGCCACTGTTGGGGATCGTAGCAGAATTTAAAAAAATTTCTACGCATCACCAAGATCCATCTATGGAGTATACTAGCAACGAGGGGAAAAGAGTGCATCTACATACCCTTGTAGATCGCGAGCGGAAGCGTTCCAATGAACGGGGTTGATGGAGTCGTACTCGCCGTGATCCAAATCACCGATGACCGAGTGCCGAACGGACGGCACCTCCGCGTTCAACACACATACAGAGCAGCAACATCTCCTCCTTCTTGATCCAGCAAGGGGGAAGGAGAGGTTGATGGAGATCCAGCAGCACGACGGCGTGGTGGTGGAAGTAGCGGGATCTCGGCAGGGCTTCGCCAAGCTTCTGCGAGAGGGAGAGGTGTTGCAGGGGGAGAGGGAGGCGCCAGGGGCTGTCATCCTCCTGCCCTCCCTCCCCCCCCACTACATATAGGCCCCCAAGGGGGGGTGCCAGCCCTGGATCCCATCTACAAGGGGGGGGGGCGGCCAGGGGGGGAACTTGCCCCCCAAGTCAGGTGGGGCGCCCCCCCACCCTAGGGTTTCCAACCCTAGGCGCAGGGGGAGGCCCATGGGGGGCGCCCCAGCCCACTAAGGGCTGGTTCCCTTCCCACTTCAGCCCATGGGGCCCTCCGGGATGGGTGGCTCCACCCGGTGGACCCCCGGGACCCTTCCGGTGGTCCCGGTACACTACCGGTGACCCCCGAAACTTTCCCGGTGGCCGAAACTTGACTTCCTATATATAATTCTTCACCTCCGGACCATTCCGGAACTCCTCGTGATGTCCGGGATCTCATCCGGGACTCCGAACAACTTTCGGGTTTCCGCATACTAATATCTCTACAACCCTAGCGTCACCGAACCTTAAGTGTGTAGACCCTACGGGTTCGGGAGACACGCAGACATGACCGAGACACCTCTCGGGTCAATAACCAACAGCGGGATCTGGATACCCATGTTGGCTCCCACATGTTCCACGATGATCTCATTGGATGAACCACGATGTCGAGGATTCAATCAATCCCGTATACAATTCCCTTTGTCAATCGGTACGTTACTTGCCCGAGATTCGATCGTCGGTATCCCAATACCTTGTTCAATCTCGTTACCGGCAAGTCACTTTACTCGTACCGTAATGCATGATCCCGTGGCTAACTCCTTAGTCACATTGAGCTCATTATGATGATGCATTACCGAGTGGGCCCAGAGATACCTCTCCGTCATACGGAGTGACAAATCCCAGTCTCGATCCGTGCCAACCCAACAGACACTTTCGGAGATACCCGTAGTGTACCTTTATAGTCACCCAGTTACGTTGTGGCGTTTGGTACACCCAAAGCACTCCTACGGTATCCGGGAGTTGCACGATCTCATGGTCTAAGGAAATGATACTTGACATTGGAAAAGCTCTAGCAAACGAACTACACGATCTTTTATGCTATGCTTAGGATTGGGTCTTGTCCATCACATCATTCTCCTAATGATGTGATCCCATTATCAACGACATCCAATGTCCATGGTCAGGAAACCGTAACCATCTATTGATCAACGAGCTAGTCAACTAGAGGCTTACTAGGGACATGGTGTTGTCTATGTATCCACACATGTATCTGAGTTTCCTATCAATGCAATTCTAGCATGGATAATAAACGATTATCATGAACAAGGAAATATAATAATAACCAATTTATTATTGCCTCTAGGGCATATTTCCAACAGTTATTAGTCAACGGGTCTGAACCTTTCAGATCCGTGTGTGCTTTACAAATCTCTATGTCATCTTGTAGATGCAGCTACCACGCGCTACTTGGAGCTATTCCAAATAACTACTCTACTATACGGATCCAGTTTACTACTCAGAGTCATCTGGATTAGTGTCAAAGTTTGCATCGACGTAACCCCTTACGACTAACTCTTTTACCACCTCCATAATCGAGAAAATTCCTTAGTCCACTAGTTACTAAGGATAAGTTCGACCGTTGTCATGTGATCCATTCCTGGATCACTATTGTACCCCTTTACTAACTCATGGCAAGGCACACTTCAGGTGCGATACACGGCATAGCATACTGTAAAGCCTACGTCTAAAGCATAGGGGACGACCTTCGTCCTTTCTCTCTCTTCTGTCGTGGTCATGTCTTGAGTCTTACTTAATACTCACACCTTGTAACACAGCTAAGAACTCCTTCTTTGCTGATCTATTTTGAACTCCTTCAAAATCTTGTCACGCTATGTATTCATTTGAAAGTACTATTAAGCGTTTTTTATCTATCCTTATAGATCTTGATGCTCAATGTTCAAGTAGCTTAATCCAGGTTTTCCATTGAAAAACACTTTTCAAATAACCCTGTATGCTTTCCAGAAATTCTACATCATTTCTGATCAACAATATGTTAACAACATATACTCATCAAAAATTCTATAGTGCTCCCACTCACTTCTTTGGAAATAAAAGTTTCTCATAAACTTTGTAAAAACCCAAAATCTTTGATCATCTCATCAAAGCGTACATTCCAACTCCGAGATGCTTACTCCAGTCCTTAGAAGGATTGCTGGAGCTTTGCATACTTGTTAGCATCTTTCAGGATTGACAAAACCTTCTGGTTGTATCACATACAACCTCTCCTCAAGAAAATCGTCGAGGAAACAATGTTTTGACATCCCATCTGCAAGATTTCATAAATAATGCAGTAACTGCTAATATAATTCCAACAGACTCTTAGCATCGCTACGAGTGAGAAAGTCTCATCGTAGTCAACTCCTTGAACTTGTCGGAAAACATCTTAACGACAAGTCGAGCTTTCTTAATGGTGACACTTACCATCATTGTCCGTCTTCCTTTTAAAATCCATCTGCACCCAAGAGCCTTACGACCATCAAGTAGTTCTTCCAAAGTCTATACTTTGTCTTTATACATGGATCCTCTCTCGGATTTTGTGGCCTCGAGCCATTCGTCGGAATCCGGGCCCACCATCGCTTCTCCATAGCTCGTAGGTTCATTTTTATCTAGCAACATGACTTCCAAGACATGATTACATACCACTCTGAAGTAGTACGCATCCTTGTCGACCTACGAGGTTTGGTAGTGACTTGATCCGAAGTTTCATGATCACTATCATAAGCTTCCAGTTCAATTGGTGTAGGTGCCATAGGCACAACTTCCTGTGCCCTGCTACACACTAGTTGAAGTCATGGTTCAAGAACCTCATCAAGTCTCCACCATCCTCCCACTCAATTCTTTCCAGAGAAACTTTTCCTCGAGAAAGGACCCGATTCTAGAAACAAACCCTTTTGCTTCCGGATCAGAGACAGGAGGTATACCCAACTGTTTTGGGTGTCCTATGAAGATGCATTTATCCGTTTTGGGTTCGAGCTTATCAGCCTGAAACTTTTTCACACAAGCGTCGCAGCCCCAAACTTTTAAGAAACGACAGCTTAGGTTTCTCTAAACCATAGTTCATACGGTGTCGTCTCAACGGAATTGCGTGGTGCCCTATTTAAAGTGAATGCGGTTGTCTGTAATGCCTAGCCCATAAACGATAGTGGTAATTCGATAAGAGACATCATGGTATGCACCATATCCAATAGGGTGCAGTTATGATGTTCGGACACACCATCACACTATGGTGTTCCAGGCGGTATTAGTTGTGAAACAATTTCCACAATGTCTTAATTGTGTGCCAAACTCGTAACTCAGATATTCATCTCTATGATCATATCACAGACATTTTATCCTCTTGTCACGACGATCTTCAACTTCACTCTGAAATTACTTGAACCTTTCAATAATTCAGACTTGTGTTTCATCAAGTAAATATACTCAGCATCTACTCAAATCATCTGTGAAGTAAGAACATAACGATATCCACTGCGTGCCTCAGCACTCATTGGACTGCAGACATCAAAATGTATTACTTCCAACAAGTTGCTTTCTTGTTCCATCTTACTGAAAACGAGGCCTTTCAGAAATCTTGCCCATGTGGTATGATTTGCATGTCTCAAGTGATTCAAAATCAAGTGAGTCCAAACGATCCATCTGTATGGAGTTTCTTCATGCATATCTACCAATAGACATGGTTCGCATGTCTCAATCTTTTCAAAACGAGTGAGTCCAGAGATCCATCAACATGGAGCTTCTTCATGCGTTTTATACCAATATGACTCAAATGGCAGTGCCACAAGTATGTGGTACTATCATTACTATTTTATATCTTTTGGCATGAACATGTGTATCACTACGATCGAGATTAAATAAACCATTCATTTTAGGTGCAAGACCATTGAAGGTATTATTCAAATAAACAGAGTAACCATTATTCTCCTTAAATGAATAACCGTATTGCGATAAACATAATCCAATCATGTCTATGCTCAACGCAAACACCAAATAACAATTATTTAGGTTTAACACCAATCTCGATGGTAGAGGGAGCATGCGATGCTTGATCACATCAACCTTGGAAACACTTCCAACACATATCGTCATCTCACCTTTAGCTAGTCTCCGTTTATTCCGTAGCCTTTTATTTCGAGTTACCAACACTTAGCAACCGAACCGGTATCTAATACCCTGGTGCTACTAGGAGTACTAGTAAAGTACACATTAATATAATGTATATCCAATATACTTCTGTCGACCTTGCCTGCCTTCTCATCTACCAAGTATCTAGGGTAGTTCTGCTTCAGTGACCATTCCCCTCATTACAGAAGCACTTAGTCTCGGGTTTGGGTTCAACCTTGGGTTTCTTCACTAGAGCAGCAACTGATTTGCCATTTCATGAAGTATCCCTTCTTTCCCTTACCCTTCTTGAAACTAGTGGTTTTACTAACCATCAACAATTGATGCTCCTACTTGATTTCTACTTTCGCGGTGTCGAACATTGCGAACAGCTCAAGGATCATCATATCTATCCCTGATATGTTATAGTTCATCATGAAGCTCTAGTAGCTTGGTGGGAGTGACTTTGGAGAACCATCACTATCTCATCTGGAAGACAACTCCCACTCAATTCAAGCGATTGTAGTACTCAGACAATCTGAGCACATGCTCAATGATTGAGCTTTTCTCCCTTAGTTTGCAGGCTTAAGAAACTTGTCAGAGGTCTCATACCTCTTGACGTGGGCACTAGTCTGAAATCCGAATTTCAGTCTTTGGAACATCTCATATGTTCTGCGATGTTTCAAAAACGTCTTTGGCGCCTCAATTCTAAACCGTTAGCATTACGCACTAAACTATCACGTAGTCATCAAAACGTGTATGTCAGATGTTCGCAACATCCACAGACGACGCTCGAGCTTCAGCACACCGAGCAGTGCATGAAGGACATAAGCCTTCTGCGCAGCATTGAGGACAATCCTCAGTTTACGGACCCAGTCCGCATAATTGCTACTATCAACTTTCAACTAAATTTTCTCTAGGAACATATCTTAAACAGTAGAACCAAAGTGTAAGCTATGACATAATTTGCAAAGACCTTTTGACTATGTTCATGATAATTAAGTTCATCTGATTATTTAATGAACTCCCACTTAGATAGACATCCCTCTAGTCATCTAAGTGATACATGATCCGAGTCAACTAGGCCGTGTCCGATCATCACGTGAGACGGACTAGTTATCATTGGTGAACATCTTCATGTTGATCGTATCTACTATACGACTCATGTTCGACCTTTCGGTCTCTTGTGTTCCGAGGCCATGTCTGTACATGCTAGGCTCGTCAAGTCAACCTAAGTGTTTCGCATGTGTAAATCTGGCTTACACCCGTTGTATGCGAACGTTAGAATCTATCACACCGGATCATCACGTGGTGCTTCGAAACAACGAACCTTCGCAACGGTGCACAGTTAGGGGGAACACATCTCTTGAAATTTTAGTGAGGGATCATCTTATTTAAGCTACTGCCGTTCTAAGCAAATAAGATGTAAACATGACAAACATCACATGCAAATCATAAAGTGACATGATATGGCCAATATCATCTTGCGCCTTTTGATCTCCATCTTCGAGGCGCGGCATGATAACCTTCTTCACCGGCATGACACCATGATCTCCATCACCGTGTCTTCATGAAGTTGTCTCGCCAACTATTACTTCTACTACTATGGCTAACGGTTAGCAATAAAGTAAAGTAATTACATGGCGTTTTTCATTGACACGCAGGTCATACAATAAATTAAGACAACTCCTATGGCTCCTGCCGGTTTCCATACTCATCGACATGCAAGTCGTGATTCCTATTACAAGAACATGATCAATCTCATACATCACATATATATAATTCATCACATCCTTTTGGCCATATCACATCACATAGCATACCCTGCAAAAACAAGTTAAACGTCCTCTAATTGTTGTTGCATGTTTTACGTGGCTGCTATGGGTTTCTAGCAAGAACGTTTCTTACCTACGCAAAAGCCACAACGGTGATATGCCAATTGCTATTTACCCTTCATAAGGACCCTCTTCATCGAATCCGATCCGACTAAAGTGGGAGAGACAGACACCCGCTAGCCACCTTATGCATCAAGTGCATGTCAGTCGGTGGAACCTGTCTCACGTAAGAGTACGTGTAAGGTCGGTCCGGGCCGCTTCATCCCACAATGCCGCCAAATCAAGACAACACTAGTAACGGCGAGCAAATTGAACAAATCATCGCCCACAACTACTTTGTGTTCTACTCGTGCATAGAATCTACGCATAGACCTAGCTCTGATACCACTGTTGGGTAATGTAGCAATAATTCAAAATTTTCCTACGTGTCACCAAGATCAATCTAGGAGATGCTAGCAACGAGAGAGAGGGAGTGCATCTTCATACCCTTGAAGATCGCTAAGCGGAAGCATTACAAGAACGCGGTTGATGGAGTCATACTCGCGGCGATTCAAATCGCGGAAGATCCGATCTAGCGCCAAACAGACAGCACCTCCACGTTCAACACACGTACAGCCCGGGGACGTCTCCTCCTTCTTGATCCAGCAAGGGGGGAGGAGAAGTTGAGGGAGAACTCCAGCAGCACGATGGCGTGGTGGCGATGGAGCTCGTGGTTCTCCGGCAGGGCTTCGCCAAGCACTACGGAGGAGGATGAGATGTATGAGGAGGAAGGGGCTGCGCCAAGGGAAGGGTATGGCTGCCCTCCCACCCCCTCACTATATATAGGGGGAAGGGGAGAGGGGGCCGGCCCCTCTAGATGGATCTAGAGGAGGAGGCGGCGGCCAGGGGAAACCCTAGATGGGTTTGGGCGCCCCCACCCCCTAGGAAACTTGCCCCCCAAGCCGGGAGGGGCGGCTGCCCTAGGGGTGGCGCCCCCACCTCTCCTGGTTACGTGAGAGGGGTTGGGGGCGCACAGCCCCTTAGTGGGCTGGTTTGCCCCTTCCCCTTGGCCCATAAGGCCCCCCAACGCTTGCCGGGGCCTCCGAAACCCCTTTCGGACATGCTGGCCATAGCCTGGTACCCCCGGAACAATTCCGGACTCCAATACCCTTCGTCCAATATACCGATCTTCACCTCCGGACCATTCCGGAGCTCCTCGTCATGTCCGGGATCTCATCCGGGACTCCGAACAACCTTCGGTAACCACATACTATTTCCCATAACAACTCTAGCGTCACCGAACCTTAAGTGTGTAGACCCTACGGGTTCGGGAACCATGCGGACATGACCGAGACACCTCTCCGGCCAATAACCAATAGCGGGATCTGGATACCCATATCGACTCCCACATGTTCCACGATGATCTCATCGGATGAACCACGATGTCGGGGATTCAATCAATCCCGTATACAATTCCCTTTGTCTATCGGTATGTTACTTGCCCGAGATTCGATCGTCGGTATCCCAATACCTTGTTCAATCTCGTTACCGGCAAGTCTCTTTACTCGTTCCGTAACGCATGATCCCGTGGCTAACTCATTAGTCACATTGAGCTCATTATGATGATGCATTACCGAGTGGGCCCAGAGATACCTCTCCGTCATACGGGGTGACAAATCCCAGTCTCGATTCGTGCCAACCCAACAGACACTTTCGGAGATACCTGTAGTGCACCTTTATAGCCACCCAGTTATGTTGTGACGTTTGGTACACCCAAAGAATTCCTACAGTATCCGGGAGTTGCACAATCTCATGGTCTAAGGAAACGATACTTGACATTAGAAAAGCTCTTAGCAAACGAACTACACGATCTTGTGCTATGCTTAGGATTGGGTCTTGTCCATCACATCATTCTCCTAATGATGTGATCCCGTTATCAATGACATCCAATGTCTATGGTCAGGAAACCATAACCATCTATTGATCAACGAGCTAGTCAACTAGAGGCTTACTAGGGACATGTTGTGGTCTATGTATTCACACATGTATTACGGTTTCCAGTTAATACAATTATAGCATGAACAATAGAAAATTATCATGAACAAGGAAATACAATAATAACCATTTTATTATTGCCTCTAGGGCATATTTCCAACACCACCGCTGGGTCGGGCGCACTCCCGATGCTCTGCACACCCACCATCTGCAACGTGGCAGTGACCAAGACCCTCATCGACGGCGGGGCCGGCCTCAACGTGCTCTCCGTGGAAGCTTTCGGCTTGCTTCACGTACCGTACGGCCGGTGCCATCCCACAAAGTCCTTCTCCGGAGTCGGCAGCGGTTCCACTAGCCCCCTAGGGAAAATCCGCCTCCCGGTCACCTTCGGTACAACGCCATCCTCGGGTACCCTGCCCTGGCTCAGTTCATGGCGGCAACCCATCCGGCCTACAACCTCATGAAGATGCCGGGGAGCAGCGGCGTCCTCACCGTGGCCGAAGACACCAAAGAAGCCCTGACGGCCCTTAAGCTCACCTTCAGGGCCACAGCGACAGCACGCCCGGCCGATGGAGCCACCCCCAGGGCTAAAGGGGTCGCGCCAGCGAAAAGAAACAGTTGTTCACTCAAGATCGGGCCAAGACGAAGCAAGTACCGGTCGAGGATGATGGGGCCTCGGGAGCCACCTTCACCATAGGCGTCAACCTCGACCCAGACCAAGAAGAGGCACTGGTGAAATTCCTGTGCGCGTACGAGGAGATATTTGCCTGGGAGCCCAAGCAGCTGGTGGGGGTCCCTAGGGGAGTAATCGAGCATCACTTGAGGGTGTGCCCCAATGTGCGACCGGTGAATCAGAAGGCGTGACGACAGTCCACGGAGAAGCAGTCCTTCATCGTCCAGGAAACCCACAAGCTACAGGCGGCGGGTGTCATCCGCGAAGTCCGGTACCCGGAGTGGCTGGCGAACCCCGTCGTCGTGCCCAAGAAGGGCGGGAAGGAGCGCATGTGTGTAGACTCCACCAACCTCAACAAGGCCTGCCCTCAGGACCCGTTCCCGCTTTCGCGCATCGATCAGATCGTCGACTCCACCGCCGAGTGCGACCTGTTATGTTTCCTAGATGCTTTCTCGGGTTACCACTAGATAAAGATGGCGGTGGAGGACGTGGAGAAGACGGCCTTCTAGACCCCATGTGGGTGTACTGCTACACCTGCATGCTGTTCGGGCTGCGCAGCGCTGGGGCGACCTTCCAGCGACTGATGCACATCGCTCTTGGCCAGAAGCTCGGGAGGAATGCTGAGGCCTACGTCGACGACATTGTGGTAAAATCTTGGGAGGCAAGGACCCTTATTCAGGACTTGGAGGAGACTTTCGCCTGCCTGCGCAAGGTAGACCTGCGGCTCAACCCAGAGAAGTGTGTGTTCGGCGTCCCCTCCGACAAGCTGCTGGGTTTCCTCGTGTCGCACAGGGGGATCGAGGCGAACCTGGAGAAATTCAAGGCAATAGAAGACACCCGCCACAAACTCTCAAGGAAATGCAGAAGCTCGCGGGCTGCGTGACCTCGTTGGGGTGCTTTATCTCCAAGCTGGGGGAGCGCGCCCTACCATTCTTCAAGCTAATGAAGAAGAAGGGCCCGTTCGAGTGGACCCGAAGGCCGACCTGGCATTTCAGGACCTCAAGAGATACCTGACCAGCCAACCGGTGATGGTAGCGCCTCGTCCCCTCGAGCCCCTGGTGCTTGACCTAGCCGCCACGCCTCATTCCGCCAGCGCAGCGCTGGTGGCCGTCCGGGAGGAGCGCCAGGCCAAGGGCCTGCCGCACCGTGCCGCACCTTCGGCTGGGATGGTGCGGCACCAAGACGGCGCCCCTGAAGCCACAGCGGCACCAGCAGATGACCAGGCTCCACAAGACGGCGCTCCTGAGACTGCGGTGGCCCCCGATGGGCAACCAAGCTCCTGAGGCGCCCCAACCTCCGGAGGCCTCGGACTCCATCGACGCTCCCGTCCTCGTCGAGCACCTGGTGTACTTCATCAGCACGGTGTTACGGGATGCGAGGGCACACTACCCCATGCCACAGAAGCTTCTACTCGCGCTCCTCGTCGCCTCGCGCAAGCTGCATCACTACTTCCAGGGTCACCCCATCAAGGTCGTCTCAGCCTACCCACTGGAGAGGGTACTCCGGAGCCCCAATGCAGCGGGGAGGGTCGCCGAGTGGAACATTGAGCTGCATGCATTCCAGCTGGAGTTCAGCACCACCAGGGTCATCAAGGGAGCTACGCTCACCGATTTCATGGCGGAGTGGACTGACGCCCCAGCGCCCAAAGCAGGCGAGGACCGGTCTCTCTCGCCGGGGAGCGAAGCGCCACACGGTTGGGTCATGTACTTCGACGACGCCTTTGCGCGTCAGGGCGCGGGGGCTGGAGCCGTGCTCATCTCGCCCACTCAGGACAAGCTCAACTACGCCGTGCAGCTCTGCTTCCAGCGGGGCGAGAAGGTCTCCAACAACATCACGGAGTACGAAGGACTGATCACCGGCCTCAAGGCAGCTGCAGCCTTGGGGGTAAGTGAAGGAAATATGCCCTAGAGGCAATAATAAAGTATTATACATTTCCTTATATCATGATAAATGTTTATTATTCATGCTAGAATTGTATTAACCGGAAACATAATACATGTGTGAATACATAGACAAACAGAGTGTCACTAGTATGCCTCTACTTGACTAGCTCGTTAATCAAAGGTGGTTATGTTTCCTAGCCATAGACATGAGTTGTCATTTGATTAACGGGATCACCTCATTAGGAGAATGACGTGATTGACATGACCCATTACGTTAGCTTAGCACCCGATCGTTTAGTATGTTGCTATTGCTTTCTTCATGACTTATACATGTTCCTATGACTATGAGATTATGCAACTCCCGTTTACCGGAGGAACACTTTGTGTGCTACCAAACGTCACAACGTAACTGGGTGATTATAAAGGTGCTCTACAGGTGTCTCCAAAGGTACTTGTTGGGTTGTCGTATTTCGAGATTAGGATTTGTCACTCCGATTGTCGGAGAGGTATCTCTGGGCCCACTCGGTAATGCACATCACTATAAGCCTTGCAAGCATTGTGACTAATGAGTTAGTTGCGGGATGATGTATTACGGAACGAGTAAAGAGACTTGCCGGTAACGAGATTGAACTAGGTATCGAGATACCGACGATCGAATCTCGGGCAAGTAACATACCGATGACAAAGGGAACAACGTATGTTGTTATGCGGTCTGACCGATAAAGATCTTCATAGAATATGTGGGAGCCAATATGGGCATCCAGGTCCCGCTATTGGTTATTGACCGGAGAGGTGTCTCGGTCATGTCTACATAGTTCTCGAACCCGAAGGGTCCGCACGCTTAACGTTACGATGACAGTTTTATTGAGTTTTGATGTACCGAAGGAGTTCAGAGTCCCGGATGAGATCAGGGACATGACGAGGAGTCTCGAAATGGTCGAGACGTAAAGATCGATATATTGGACGACTATATTCGGACTTCGGAAAGGTTCCGAGTGATTCGGGTATTTTTCGGAGTACCGGAGAGTTACGGGAATTCGTATTGGGCCTTAATGGGCCATACGGGAAAGGAGAGAAAGGCCTCAAAAGGTGGCCGCGCCCCTCCCCATGATCTGGTCCGAATTGGACTAGGGAAGGGGGGCGCCCCCTTCCTTCTTTCTCCTTCTCCCTTCCCTTCTCCTATTCCAACAAGGAAAGGAGGAGTCCTACTCCCGGTGGGAGTAGGACTCCCCCTTCTGGCGCGCCTCTCCTCCCTAGGCCGGCGGCCTCCCCCTTGCTCCTTTATATATGGGGGCAGGGGGGCACCCCAAGGACACAACTTGATATACGATATTTTAGCCGTGTGCGGTGCCCCCCTCCACCATATTACACCTCGATAATACCGTTGCGGAGCTTAGGTGAAGCCCTGCGTCGGTGGAACATCATTATCGTCACCATGCCGTCGTGCTGACGAAACTCTCCCTCAACACTCGGCTGGATCGGAGTTCGAGGGACGTCATCGAGCTGAACGTGTGTAGAACTCGGAGGTGCCGTGCGTTCGGTACTTGATCGGTCGGATCGTGAAGACGTACGACTACATCAACCGCGTTGTGATAATGCTTCCGCTGTCGGTCTACGAGGGTACGTGGACCACACTCTCCCCTCTCGTTGCTATGCATCACCATGATCTTGCGTGTGTGTAGGAAATTTTTTGAAATTACTACGTTCCCCAACAGTAAGGCGCCTCACCATCAAGGGCGACTCTTAGCTCCTCGTCAACTTTTCCAACAAGGTGTACGAGCCGAAGGACGAGCACATGGAGGCATACCTTACGAAGGTACGAAGAATGGAGAAGCAATTCTTGGGCCTGGAACTGCAGCATGTGCCCCGCGGCACAAACAAGGAGGCTGACGACATCGCCAAGAGGGCGTCAAGGCATCAGCCCCAGGAGCCCAGTGTCTTCGAGGAGCGACTCTTCAAGCCTTCAGTAGCTCCTCCGGCTGCGGAACCTACGCTGCCTCAGGAGGAGCTTCCCCCGCCACCAACCTCAGGAGCTCCCGCCTATGGCCCGACCTAAGGAGGGCGCCTACTTCTCATGATCAAACCCCAGGAGGGGTGCTGGACCAAAGAGTTCAAGGCGTACCTGCTGCAAGGGACCCTGCCGGAGAAGGAGGAGGACGCAGAACGCGTGGCTCGTCAAGCTACAGCCTACTGCATCCGGGACGGTGAGCTATACCGAAGGCGACCGAATGATGTTTCCTTGCAATGCATCTCCAGGGAGCAAGGGTGCGAGCTGCTAGCTGACATACACGGCGGAGACTGCGGGCATCATTTGTCGTCGCGCACCTTGGTGGGCAAGGCGTTCCGCAGCGGGTTCTACTGGCCCACGGCACTCAACGACGCAACCGAGCTGGTGAGATCCTGCGAGGCCTGCTAGTACCATGCCAAGCAAATCCACCAGCCTGCTCAGGGCCTCCAGACTATCCCACTCTCGTGGCCGTTTGCGGTCCGGGGGTTGTACATCCTGGGCCCATTCCCTCGGGCGCCCGGGGGCTACCGCTACCTCTACGTCGTCGTCGATAAGTTCACCAAGTGGGCAGAGGTGGAAGCTGTCCGCACCATCCCAGCCGACTCCGCAGTCAAGTTCGCCAAGGGTCATGTGAGCCGGTTCGGAGTCCCTAATCGCATCATCACCGACAATGGCTCGCAGTTCACTAGAAATCTCTTCAAAACATATTGTGCTAACCTTGGAACGCAGATATGCTATGCCTCAGTGGCACACCCCAGAAGCAACGGCCAAGCTGAGTGCGCTAACGCGGAGGTCCTGAGAGGCCTCAAGACAAGGACCTTCAAGAAGAAGCTCGAGGCCTGCGGCAGGGGCTGGCACGACGAGCTCCAGTCCGTGTTGTGGTCCATACGCAGCACCGCCACCAAGCCAACGGGTGAGACTCCATTCTTCCTCGTCTACGGAGCCGAAGCGGTTCTCCCTCACGAGGTCAAGCATCGCTCCGCGTAGGTCTTGGCATTTGACGAGGAACGTCAGGACGCCATGCGGGGGATGGATCTCGTGCTGGGGGAGGAACGCCGCCGCCAAGCCTCACTCCGAGCGGGAAAGTACCAGCAGGCGCTGCAGCGGTACCACTGTCGCAGCGTCCGCTCCAGGACGCTCGAGGTGGGTGATCTCGTCCTGAGGCGGGTGCTCTCCAGGGAAGGGCTGCATAAGCTCTCACCCATGTGGGAGGGCCCGTTTAGGATTGCCCGCGTCTCCAGGCCTGGCGGCATGCGCCTGGAGACGCAGGACGGGATCCCCATCCAGAACGCCTGGAACATCCAACACCTCCAGAAGTTCTACCCATGAAGCAAGGCCCAGTGCCTGTGAAGGTCTCCGCTCGTGACACTCTCACGTAATAATGAGTGGGGCTGTACACGCCCTGGAGTCTTCGGAGTGCCGCCCTCGGGCCTCGGGGGCTCCCTCCCACGTCCTAGTGGCAACACTTAGCTCCGCGCTGGTGAGAAGACTAGACTAGGTGCCGGACATGGCTGTTCATTTGCTTTCTGTAGCTGATTTGTAACCTTTTTAATGGAATTTGGAGTTCTGGCGTTTCTTGATTGCTTGGTTGAGTCCCTTTGTTTTTCTCTACTTCTTTTCTCGCTCTTTGTTTTGCGCCAGGGAGGATGGCAGTTGTCCGACGCTCTCCCTCGTGCACCTCGCGCGGGGGCTGGGCAGGTGTGTGTGTGCGCTGGGCTAGCCTAAACCACGGACACACCTCGCCAAAGCCCTGTCGCTCCAGGGCTTCGGCTCCCCTGATCTTCACAAGGCGCCCTCGATTGAGCTCGTGATTGGTGCATCCATCTAAGTCCATGCCCCACGGGTACCGCACGTGATGCACTAGGCCATGATTAGCCCATGCTTGAGGGCTCGCGCAAGAAGGAACAAGGCACCCGTCGGATGTCCTAACAAATTCTGCAGCTTCGCGACGACTCCCGAGGTCAACGGCTCCCAAGCCGGCAACAAGGAGGCCTCACCAGACGCCAGAAGGCGCGCCCTCATGAGACAGGAAACTGCCCCGAGCATATCAAGCTAAGTTACCCCCCCCCTCCTCTTTTACATCTACGAGGAGCATGAACAACATCGGAGCAATAAGTATAACATAGCAACATAAGGACCATAGTTCATTACATGCCCCAGCAGGGCCATCTACTTTTTTCAAAATGCAGGAAGGAAGGAAAGGCCAAACAAAAGCGGCCCGCACGACCGCAGCAGCTCATGAGGCCCAGCTCCAAGGGTCCCTCGGACTCAGCTCAGTCTGAGCCCCTCTCACGCTTCACCGCTGCGTGGCGACGGGACGACCCGCCGCCATCCTCGAAGCGAGCCCGGCAGCGAGGCGGCTGATCATAGCCGCCGCTGCTGGAGCTCTCGCTGGTGGAGAAGCTGCCGCCGCTGGGCGAACCGCGGCCGTCGCCAAGGGCAAGTTCGCCCCCAGCCTCGTCACGGTCGTCGCCCGGGCCGAGCTCATCGTCGCCACCGCTATCTTCGGGGCAGCACCCTGTGCAGCGACCATCTTCCCCAAACACCCTCACGAAGAGGGTCACGGCGCCATCGTACTTGAAGTGGAAGGTACACAACCTACTCAGGCCGCGCGCACGGGCGAACGTCTGCCAGCCGCGGGCCAGGGCCACGTTGCCCGCGATGGAGGCCTCCACCGCGACCCACGAGGCCTTGCTGCTGCAGCCGTCGGCCTGCAGCCAGAGGCCGTCAAGACCCCCGGCCGGCAGTTCGCCGGCGAAGGAGCGAGGAAGCTGGAGCCAGGTGCCAGCCGGACTCTCCGACCACACGACGAATTCCGAAAGCACCTCCGCCCAATGGAAGCGCGGCCGGGGAGGCCGGGCAACCACGCCACGCCTCCCCTCGACGCAAGGGCTGCTCCGCCTAGAGCGGCCCCCGCCGTGGGAGGAGGCACCGCTGCGGCCGCCAAGGACGGCGCCGGTCCCCAAAGGAGTACGACCACGCCCCCGAGGAGCCACAGCAGGGGTCGCGGCGTGCTTGCGGGGGCGGCCGCGCCCCCTCTTAGGTGCCGGCGAGCCGGGACCCTCCTGGCGAGCCTTCCCTTTCTCCGCAGCCGAGAACCCTTTCGTCGGTGCCATGGGTGTCGCGGCAAGACGACGAAGCAATAAAGAAGAAGAAGGGGCGGGCAACGAGAAGAAGGAGATGAGCAACGAGGCCTCCGCTCCCCTCTTCATTTATAGCCAGAAGGAGGCCAACCGTCGACCCCCACGATCGCGCGCAATGATGGTTTTCTTTGACATGCAGTAGGGTCTCGTCGAGTCGAGGACGGTTGCCGAGGCAGCATGGGGAAGCAGAGGCGCCCACGTCCCGTCAATCGCCATGCGTCGACCAAGGCCGCAGGCGGTTGGGGCCCGCGGTGCTCCGCACTTGCCCTTCGGCTTCGCCTCGAAGCCAAGTCCGAGCGCGCCTTGGGCCCGGGGACTACTGTCGGTATCCTGGGAACGGGGGTACCCAGACTTGCCTGCCTGCGGCCCGCGAGCGTGGCTCCACTAACGGCCCGGTACGGCCCAGCTACGGCGACAACGACTCAAGACCCTCGCGAGGGGCCAAGCCTCACGAGGCGGATGACGCCAAGACCTCCCCGGAGGCGCCCTCGCTAGGCTGGCTCCCGAGGAGCGGAGATATCTATGTAGGGGGCGCCTCGCGAGGCTCACATGACGTGAGTCGTGATGACCAAGGCCAGGCGGGCGCCAGCGGGCGCAGTGTACCAGTTTCCTCTTTGGTGCTAAGGAGGCAAGCGCAGGCAAGGAGTCCCGAGGCAGCAGGCAAAGGTTTCCCTATCGGTGCAACAAGACCAAGACCAGCAGGACGACAGGACGGAGGTCATCGCGGAGCCCACAACAGCGTCACACCCAGAGCCTTTGGTAGGCGAAGACTACTTTTGTCAGGATAGCTTTTACTAGTTGTCTCCCTTCAAAATTGGCCGTTGTGGGATCCCTTCCCGCCTACATTTGGGAAGAGGACCAGGGCCACTATAAATAGGACTAGTCACCACTATAGGAGGCAACTGAGCTTGGATTGGATCCATTCCACCAAGGCCTTCTCACCATCTCATCGAGCTCAAGAACACCTCTCCTCCTGAGGCTGTTCACCCACTGTACTAGTTCATCCTTAGCCCTCGGGGCAATCCACCACCATCACACTGGAGTAGGGTATTACACCATAACGGTGGCCCGAACAAGTATAAACCTCTGTGTCTTGTGTTCTTTGGGGTTCATCGAGCTAGGCCGTGGAACCGTTGGGTAGGCAGGCTGGGGAGAGAGAGTCCTTCGTGCGTACCCCAGAGTTCGAACCTCTCAAGGGTCTGCGGAACCCATAATCCGACAGTAATTAATTTCTCTTTTGATGGGGCAAGATCGGTTGTACTTAATTTTATTTATTTTTACACTAATTAGGCAGTTTCATGTTTCGGAGAAGATTATCTATGAAGATATTATTGAAGAATTCATTTAGAAGAATGCTAGACGGTTGCTGCATTTTCATAGAACATGAGGTTAGTTTATTGCTTTAGTACCCCTTCACTATATTTTAGCATTAGTGTCTAATATATGTGTAAACATCATACGGAATAAAGCATATGTGAAATTGTATGATAAAGTTAGAGTATTCTTTCGTTATATTAGTTCTTATGTTATATGAATTTTTCAAAATTGTGGGCCCTATTTTGATTTTGGCCCTGAATTTCTGGAGACAACCATGTACATTACCTTGTTATATTCTTTTTTGAAACGCGGTCCCTTAGGGCCCGATTCATTAAAAAGATAGAATAGAGTTGCCCGGTTAATTAAAGGAAACCCGGGCAAAAACCGTTACAACGAGCCCACATGAAAGGGCACAACGGCCGATCTGGCACCCACAAGACCACACACACCATCGAGGAGGACACCATCAAGGATGCCTACGGTGTTATCGTCATCACCTCTCCCTGAGCAGGCGACTCTGACTTCGCCGTGGACGACCCGTAAAGACCCCTCAGAACGAACGACACCTGAGGACCTCATCGGCCATAGCCAAACAATCGGCCGCAGACGTCGAGGACAGGCAGCTTTGATTGTGTTCATGCGCCTCGCAGGAGAAAGTTGCAAGCCTCGCATCGACCTTGTCCAACGCAACCTTCGGAGAGCACCGCCCGCTGGAAACCATCCTCATGGAGTCATCGTTGCTGCAAGGGCCCCGCCACACGCAGCTTCGACTTCTCTGTCACGGTGAGAAACAATCATAAACGCACCCATTGACGAACTGAACCGTCGACATCAGAAGGACAAGCCACGACCCACCATCGTCATCGCCGCACGAGTCGCAATGCCAACACTCGCATCACCTGTTGGGCACTCACATTACCTTGTTATATTTGCAATAAGTGATTATACCTGACTAGTCTACTGTAAAAACGTGGGATTGCACAGAAAAAGAATGAACCGGTTCATTACTTTTTTGGGACAATTGCATTTTTACCCCTAGTTCGTTCCTACCCACGGGTTTTGCCCTTACTTTTCGAGCTTGCTCAGTTTTGCCCTTACTTTTTCCGTCATGGTCCCTCGAATGCCCTTTGGCCGTTTGACCAAAACTTTGAAAATTCATAACTAATTCATATGAACTCAGAAAAATGCAAATAAGATATCAAAGTGTTCAGATAAACATTACCTTTATGTGCATATCATTTGCACTCAGGACAAAAGCAGCCTTTAAACTACCTGAGGTAATTAATGATATTAACATTATTAAAAATAAAAAGGTATAAACAATATTTTTTTCATGAATAAAAATTACATGCAAATGTAGGTGATGTTTTCTGAACATCCAGATATCTTATTTGCATTTTTCTCAGTTCGTATCATCTTGTTAAGAATGTTCTAACGACTTTGACCATTATTTGGAAACTTCATAACAAGTTGATACGAACTCAGAAAAATGCAAATAAGATATCAGGATGTTCCAAAAACATCACCTACATTTGCATATAATTTTTATTCCTGAAAAAATATTGTTTATACCTTTTTATTTTTAATAATGTTAATAACGTTAATTACCTCAGGTAGTTTAAAGGGTGTTTTTGTCCTGAATGCAAATGATGTGCACATAAAGGTAATGTTTATCTGAACATTTTGATATCTTATTTGCATTTTTATGAGTTCATATGAATTAGTTATGAATTTTCAAAATTTTGGTCAAACGGTCAAAGGGCATTCGAGGGACCTCGACGGAAAAAGTAAGGACAAAACTGAGCAAGCTGGAAAAGTAAGGGCAAAACCCGTGGGTAGGAACCAACTAGGGGTAAAAATGCAATTGTCCCTACTTTTTTATGTGCGAAAACTGAATCAATAGTCACCAGCACAATAATTAAGACGCTGTTAATTGAGACTTTTTTGCGAGGAGCTATTAATTGAGACTTGACCGCAACTTGTCGCGCCTAAGATGTGATTCTATCCCAATCACGTGATGAACTCATGATTGGGACACAACCGCATTTCGAGCGCATAGCAAGGTGGATATCATAATTCCTCGCAAAAAAAGGTGGATATCATTACAACATACCATGTACTGAATAGATGAGAATACAAGATAAAGACTTACACTCGTCACAAGCTACAACATGAATACAACGGTACATCAATACATAGCAATCATGATACAGAAGAGCAGGATCCGACTACGGATGATATCAAACGAAAAAAGAAAAACGACATCCACCCTACTAATCCCAGGCTCCCGACCGGGAACCTATCCCTTGACCGAAGAAGAAGAAGAAGAAGCAGAAGAAGAACTCCAAATAGATCAAGCATCGCTCTCACGTCAGATCATCGCATTACCTGTACCTGCATCTGTTGTTGTAGTAATCTGTGAGCCACGAGGACTCAGCAATCCCATTACCATGGGTATCAAGACTAGCAAAGCTTAATGGGTATGGGATAGATAAGTGGTGAGGTTGTAGCAAGCACTAAGCATTGTATGGTGGCTAACTTACGAGTACAAGAATGAGAAGAGTAACTACGCATAACGGTCGCAAACTAGTAATGACCAATAAGTGATCCTGAACTACTTATTGCCTCCCGTCGGCGCCGCCGCCGATCCGCCTCGTCTCTAGTGGCCTTAGGGCCATGGCGGCACGGTGGATCCTGGCCCTTGCCGGTGAGAGGGCTCCGTTTTTAGATGTTTCTTCAAGTTTTGTTAGGGTTTGTGTCCTGCTCAGGAAGACAAGACGGCGGCGGCTCCCTGAAGATGAAATAAGGTCTTCCCCGCCTAGCCCCCGTTCTGGTGATGTGTCTAGCATCGTCGGTGGGCGTGTGGAGGTGTGTCTCGGGCGGTTCTATCCTTGGTGGATTTGTTCGGATTTGGTCGTAGTTCGTCTACATTTGTGTTTCTTCAGGTTGGATCCTTTCAATCTACGCTACTCTTCATCGGCGGCGGTTGATGTTCTGCTGCGCTGGTCCTATGGGGCCTTAGCACGATGATTTCCCGATTGTCTACTACAACAAGTTTTGTCCGACTCTAGCGAGGGAGGAGCGATGACAGCGGCGCGCCTTCGGCTCGCTTCAGTGCTTGTAGTTGTCGCTAGGTGGTCTACGGACCTGGATGTAATTTCATAGCATTATACGTTTACATGTAACATAAAAAAAGATAAATACACATTTTAAACGGGCCTTTGTTTTTTGTTATTGGGCTAGATTTTTTTTTGTATAGCCTACAAATCACAACATTTTTCGACGAAATTTAACATGTTCTTGTGGAATACATATATGTTTCCATGGATTTTTTTAGATATTTTTGAAACTCTTAAATATGCTTTTAGATATTTTCAAAATATCAAGCTCACGGGAGCTCGGCCTCCAAAATCCGCACTCGTCACGGGCACCCGAACTATGGGCGACCTGATTACTATGACATGTGGGTGACAGCCATGCATAGGTGGTTGCCTAATTCATACAGTGTATCTAATCATTTCATATGCACATACAAGGCGCATAGTAACATAGCACACTTGGATTAAAAAAATAGCACGTCACACAGAATGGAAGAAAGAAAGAAGATTGCCGATCGATGTATATCCAGACGTGTATTCGCCCAAAAAATGTATATCCATACGTGGGCCACATACACGTGCAAGTAGAAGTCCATGATTAATGCATATTTTTATCAATTTATTAGTTTTTACAAAATAGCTTATTGCATTAGTCATGATTAGGACATCACTATATATCCAGGTGCATCTTCATTGGTCGGTCTCATGCATTGACCGTTGTTTGGAATTGCTAACACATCTTCACCCAACCGGTTTTCGATCTCACAGGTGTGGACTCTTTGTAGGCTTTGCAGCTACAATGTTTGTGTTAGAAGGGAGAGAGATTGGTGGAATATTCATTGTATTGCTTGAGCCTCGTGGGCATATATATATATAGGAGTACATGATCTATTTGGAGTACAAGACAAGCCAGAATACTTTTTAGTTTATCCTATGTTTCCTAATACAAGCACGTTACTCAACATCCCCCCGCAGTCACAACGGCAGCGACGCAGACGATGAGACTGGAGAAGAATCCGAAGGCAAGCCGACAGACCCCCCACGGTCGTAACGGTCGACGCATCGCGGAGTCGTGGCTGGAGTGGCAACCGACGAGGTTGCTCAAGTAAGGCGGTAGCCCTTTGTGCCGTTTGTCGTGGTAGTCGAGAGCGTAGGTGGTGGAGCCCTGGTCGAGTAGCCGTGCGGAAAAAAAATGCCGTGGTCGATGTCGAGTCGGGGTAGCCGGTGTCGATGAAGTCGCCGTGGAGCCGAGGGCGCAAGGAGGCGCCGAGTTAGTCATGGGCGCTGTGGTGTCGAAGTAGTGGTGCGCCGGGAAGAAGACGTTGTTGACGACGCGTCGCGCCGGGGTTGCCAACCCCCGGGACACATCGTAGACGAAGGCACGCGTCGGTGTTGCCAGCACCGGGCATGCGTAGACGGACGAAGACGAAGTTGACGAAGCGCCGCACCAGGCTTGCCAGGCCCGGGGACACGTCGTGGACGAAGGCACACGGCGGTGTTGCCAGCACCGGGCATGCGTAGACTGGGACCTGCACGAGCTGTACGCCATGTTGAAGAAGTCAGAGAGGCCAGAAGAGAAGGACTCGACGACGTTGCGGGCCAATCGGCGCGGGGCCAATGTCGCCCGCGGTTGTCGGAGTAGATGAAGCGGTCGGGGTAGATGACGGCGACGCTGGCGACAGGCTGGTGCTGGACGAAGATGAAGGGGGTGGACGGGCGGCTGCGGCGGCTACGGGGGTAGCGGCGGCGACGGCCGAAGAAGAGCGGCGGTGGCGGCCTGATGGCGGCGGCGGCTAGGTTAGGAGCACGGCGGCGATGCTTGAAGTAGGCGAAGAACCCTGACAGCGTGACGAAGACCGGTGCGGACGGTGGCGTTTCCGCGCCAAGGGAGACGGCGCGACACATACCACGGGAAGTCGACGCGCGGGGACGGCAAAGTAAGCCGCGGGCCGCGGCGCTAGGGCCCGAAGGGGAGACGCAGCGGCGGCAGGCGGGTCGGGGCGACGACGGGAAGACCTCGGGGCGGCGGCGGGGACCGCGGGCCGCGACGTTGCGGCCCGAAGGGGCGACGCAACGGCGGTTCGTGAGTCGGTGAAACCGCGGGGACGGCCTTAGGACAGCGGCGTGGACCGCGTGCCATGCTCGCTACGGGCCGGATGGGGCGACGCAGCGGCGGCGCGAGGGTCGATGCAGCCACGGGACAGCCTCAGGGCGGCGGGGGACCGCGGGCCGCGACACTACAGCCCGAAGGAGCGACGCAGCGGTGACGGGACGGCGGCGCTGCGGCCCGACGGGGCGACGCAGCGGCAGCCCGTTGCTCGATCAGTGGAGGGGCGCGCTGAACTCGGGACGATCTTCACGGGGCCTGCGAAGGCGCGCGAAACCAACGGGCTAGGTCGGTCGCACGACGTAGATGATGCGGTTCGGGGCGGCGGGCGGGTGATCAATCCGATCGCGCGCGAGGTCGGGGACGCCGCCCGGTGAAGGCGGAGTGGCGGCGGAGTCCGAGATAAAACCGGCGTGATGGACGGCGTGAGACAACGTGCGGACGAGCGCGTCAGCACCGGCACCCGGGCCACCAAAGCAGCGCCGGCGCTTGGGCAACGAGGCCCGAGCGACCAACGGAGCAGCGGCGCCCGAGCTCGAGGCAGCCGACGGGCCTGACGCAGCCGTCCCGACGCAACAGGGATGAGGCCGGCGAGGCAACCCGCAGGGCCGCCGTGTAGACGCGGCGGAGGCGGGTGGCGTGGATCGATTGGCGGGCCGGCGCGCGAGCGGCGGCTATGATTGGCCGCCGCATGGCGCGAGGCCGCCGGGTGGAGGCGATGCAGGTGTCCTGGTCGGAGAGGGCGAAGACGACGGCGTAGATCGACGGGCGGGACGGCGCGCGGACGACGGCCGTGAGAGGCTGCCGGGTCGGTGAAGGAGCGGTCGGTCGCGACGGTGTCGGAGTAGAGGCGCATGGGGGTCGACGGCGGCGGCGGGCGACGCGAACCGATCAAGCATAGATCAGAAAATCAAAAAGAAAAACGCTGATCAAAACGACCGGCAAGAGAGGTAAAAAAACCCAGAGCAAGGGCTCGGGAAAAGACTATCTAGGGCAGCCGGTCAACACGACCAGTGGACGTACCCTAGGTAGGTACGGACGGCGCAGCCCCCGGCGGCGGTCATGGAGGCCGATCGCCCCGGGGAGACGCGCGGGTGCGAAAGCAGCGGCGGCTAGGGTTTAGGATCGATTAGACTGATACCATGTTAGAAGGGAGAGAGATTAGTGAAATATTCATTGTCTTGCTTGAGCTTCGTGAGTATATATATAGGAGTATATTATCTATTTGAGTACAAGATAAGCCAAGATACTTTCTAGTTTATTCTATGTTTATACGATCATGTTGCTCAACAGTTTGGATGAATTATTCGAGCGACAGGACACATTTTAGAACTCTCCTTCTGAAAACGTAACTGTACACATCTAGTGGTAAGCTCATGATCTATAACTACAACATGTTCCTGAGCTCAGGACTATGAATGCCCCTTTCCAACAGGTTAAGAAGAGGAATTGCAGCATGGCTTCGTCTAGATTGTGAATAGATCAAAGTGACGACGTCAAAAAATCCTTCAATGATTAGCTTAGCGTCAAGTTGTTGGATGGTTAGAAGGACAGTGGTATTCCCAATTCACTAGAGTTTAAGTTCTAGACTTAATACTAGTGCTCGTATTTTTCTGGATTTATTTTAGGTCTTTCAGCGATTTGCGTTCAGCCGAAGGAAGCGTTCGTGTCGACTACGGAAGCATATGTGATGACTTCGTTAATCTCAAGATGATGTGCCGACTCAGTCTCTTGAAGATACTCATAGGAATAGAGTGTGCCTGCGTACGTTTCTAGGCATGAGTGTATGTGCGTATATACGAGCATCCGTGTCTGTATTGTGTTAAAAAAACTAGAGTCGTGGAGCCCCTATGGACTTCACGACCCCGGGATATGATACATGTAGTAGGACACATAGGTAGCCTGCATGGTCTCACATGGGGACCTCCTATATGCCGCTCGCGAAAAACGAGCGAATTTGTCCGGCACATGTGTAGTATATGTACAACCTTTAGACTTTAGTTTTGGGACCTATAAAAGGGTTCCCAATAGTTTTTTTCTTTGGTTTTGGAAACATTCTAGAAGGTTCAAGAACAGGTTTTGTAATTTTCCCATTTCTCTTTATTTTTCTGTTTCTTTTTATCCTTTTCTGTTTTTTTATATTTTCCCATTTTATTTTTCCTTTTTATTTTTTTTAAAAATCATTTTATAAAAAAGGTGTTTTTAAAACATGTTCACGTTTAAAAAAATCCAAAAAGTGTTGCTTTTTTATTCGAATTTTTTTCGTGTTTTCAAAAACATTGTTCGGGTCTCCAAATTTCGTACGGGAGTTTTAGAAAATGTTCTAGTGTTAATTTTTTTTTTTGGTATTTTCAAATTTGTTTGGTTGTTTCAAAATTTGTTCCTGTTTTCAATTAAAGTTCACATATTCCAAAAAATTTAGCCTTTTTTGAAAACTGTTTGTGTTTTCCAAACATGTTCGCCTTTTTTTGAAAATTCTTTGTGCTTTTAAAAAATGTTGGTGTTTCTAAATTTTGTTTGCATTTTCAAATTTCAGAAAACATACTCGTATTCCATTTTTTTGCATGGATCCAAAAAATATTCGTGCTTTTGAATTTTGTTCACAGTTTGAAAAATGTTCTTATTTTAAAAAATTATTTAAATTTAGAAAATATGTTCTAAGCTTAAAATCTGTTTGATTTTTTAAATGATTCAAAATTTTAAAATGTTCATGTTCAAAATATCACTTTTATCAGAAAAATGTGTTTTGATGTTTTAGAAAATGTCTCAACTCCACACTGCTTGTACTTCTTAGAGCTCCACGCTGCTTAGTAACCAACAACCCTTATCAGCTCGTGGCTAGCCACGTTCTCTCGCAAGCTACAGGTTCCACTTGCATGCTGTTTGGTTTTTTTGGAAAAAAAAAATTGCTGCGTGAACTGCTAATGGGCCGGCCCAGTCGAAGGGGTGCCAAGTGCGAAGAACCCTATTTGACGCATTTTCTGTCAAACTGTCGAACAAACGCATGTATGAGCGACCCGCACGAGCAATTTGGGCCGGCCCATCTTTAGTATATGTACAAGTTTCATGCTCCAGTTTTGGGAACCTACTAGACGATTCCTATCCAGGTGTTTTTTCCCTTGTTTTGGGAACCTTATAGAAGGTTCTTGAAGTGGGGTTTTTTATTTTTTTCTTAGTTGGACGTCTTCCCTCACGTGAATTGAACCCAGCCCAAGGGATGACCAACCACAAACAATATGAACTCACTAGTTAAGGGTTACCCCCTTACAAAGGTCACTTCCCACATTCTCAGGTGCTGACAAGTGGCACGTTGCATGTGCGCCACTTATCGTAACTTAGGAGCCTTTTACTCATGCATCCAAATAACGAACCATTTACACTGTTGGATTTCTCGCATTGAGATCTTCAAAACTAAAATCTCAAGTAAATAGGTTTGGACGAACTTTTTTCATGAAAAACTGAAGAAGAAAATTGAAACCGGAAACAAAATGCACAAACAAAAAACAAAATGCAAAAAACCTACAACCAAAAAATTGTATACTGGAAAAACGGAAGAAAAAGAATCGAAGCCCAGAAGCACGGTTGCGATTTTCCCTTTTTGAGGGAAGCCCAGGTTGTGATTTTCTCTTTTTTCGGGGACACAAATTGTGCTTGCTTCTTGTAGAAGCACATACTATGTTTTTCTCTTTTCAAGTAGAAACACAGCTCGCGGAAGGAGATCTGTGCTTCTCGTGGAAGCACAGATTATGCTTCTAGCGGAAGCACATGTTGTGCTTCTCGTGAAGAAAAATATGTGCTTCCACGAGAAACACAACCGTGCTTCTCGCGGAAGCACATTTTTTTAGAAGAACATATGTGATTTGCAAAAAGAACTCCAAAACCTAAGAAAAATCAGGCTAAAATAAACAAAGCCAAAAAAACATATAAAACCCGAAAACACGTACAAAAAAAATTGAAGGGGGACTCCTAGCATGCGACACGTGGCTGCGTCCGGACACACCACTTGACACGCTCCCAGACCACAAAGTGACCCCTGCGGGAGCCCCCAAGGGGTAACGGTTGGTTAGTTGGTCCCTAACAAACAGACCCTTGAAAATATCTTTAGGCCTCATTCGGTCTGGAGGATTTTCGTAGGAAAAATATAGGAACAAGGATTCCGGAGGAAAATTTCCTATATATGCATTCGGTTTGTAGGGAATGCGTACAGAAATTTCGTAGGAATACTACTCATTTCATGTATTTTTGAAGGAAATTACACATCCACTCGAAGCTCATTTTACGCATAAGAACAAGGTAAGTCAATTCCTTAGGATGGCAAGTGTCATCCTATCAAATTCCTATACTACTCCTAATTACTACGTTTTGATTTCCTCCAAACCGAATGAGCCCTTAGAGATAGAAGTTGACCTCTACGCTCCAGCGTGACAGGTGCGGCTATGTGCCGCCTTAAGGCAGTAGCTCACGTCACCTGAAGAGAGCATGTAGTGGGCCAGCCCAGTAGCAACATGGGTCAGCATGCTAACCGCACTCGGTTTCTTTTCTTCTCTTTTCATTTTTATTTTTATTTTAAATGCATATATTTAGAAAACTTAAAATTATTTAAGAAATTAAAAACCACAAATTTTAAAAAGCTAACATAGTATTAAAAGTTGCTAACGCAACTTTAAAAAATGTGATGACTTTCAAAAATAATGTTCGTGACATTGAAATATATATGCAAAATATATATATATATATATATATATATATATATATATATATATATATATATATATATATATATAATGTTTTGTACCATTAAAAAGTGTACATTATATTTTATGGAAATATTCTGGTGTTTCAAAAACTTGTTCGGGATATTTTCAAAAAATGTTATATAAAATGTAAAAAATAAAGTTTGCATAGGTTCAAAACAATGGTTATTTCCTTTACAAAAAGTACGTGGCATTTTTAGAGAAATATTCATTTTTCCCTGAAAATGTCCGTGAAATTTCTAAAAATATTTATACAATGTAAAAAATGTTTACATAGTTTATAAAAAATGTTATTTCCATTAAAACATTTTACAACGATTTTTTGGAAAATGTTACCATGTATTCAAAAAAATCAAGCATGTATAATAAAAAAATTACATCATTTTTTAAAAAAGTGTACAAAGTGTATTTAAAAAATATTTCACATGTGCTAAAAAAATGTACATTGTGTACTGAGAAAAGGTAGACATGTGTTGAAAAGAATAAAACTGATAAAACCAACAAAGAGTTGAAAAGAAAAGCCAATAAAACCGAAGAAATAATAAAACGACAAAGTATAGCATAGAAATAAAGAAAAAATAATACAAAAAATTGAAACAAACGTAAAATGAAGGGAAAAAAATTACAAATCAAAGGAAACCGGTGGAAAAAATAAAAAAAAAAGAAAACGAAGAAAACCGGTCGAGCAAACCTACAACAACCGCTAGGAGCGGCAGCGACCAACCACCCAAAATGGGCCAGCCCGCTAGTGGTCACCTGTAGTTTTTTTTTTTGAAAGTAAGTGGTCACCTGTAGTTGATTCCTCCTAATAGGAATCAGTACCGGCGACACATAGCTGTCGGGCAGCGCGACTCGCTATACCTACGCTAGAAGAGCACTCAAGCAAGGACGCAAGCACAGTGCATGGGCATGACGCCGCCTAGTGCGCCACACTGTAAACCTGCTGCTTATAGCTCGCATCATGCCCATGAATCTTTGGATTGATGCTTGCCTCAGTTGAGAATAAAGGGAGGAGGGATTCGATTCGAGTCGTCGACCACTATGGCTACCTGGTGGAGGCAGTACTTGTGAAGCAACCAACCACTAGATACATACCGGATGCAAAGCATGCAAAGCCTTATTTTGAGACATAGATTCCACAACGCATTACCAATCTAGATACCGTGTCCAACACTGGCACGACCGCTGAGTGTGGCCCATGAAGGCGGACGTACGTGGGAGGTTAACCTTCCATGCCACCCGAGGGCCGGGCATCCGGGCATGCACTAGCCTAGCTAGCTAGTGGTGTGGTGATAGCACTTTACTTGCTAGTGGTACTTAGGCGCGGCTCCAGAGAGGTGATTGGGCAAAAGGCTAGATCGATTATACTACGTGGCTCAGAAGACAACCTGCTGCTTAACTAGTTAACGATGTCTTGTCAGTCGTCACCGCTTTGATCATTTATGGTAACGCTCGTCTTCCATGCGGGAAAAGACGCGGGCGACGGGTGGCCGGAACCGCCGGCCGCTAGTGCGCGTGCGGCGTGCGGCGTGCGCTGCGTCCGACATGACTGGATGCGAGAGCGAGGAGGAATCTCCTCT
Organism: Aegilops tauschii subsp. strangulata; assembly: GCF_002575655.3. Taxonomy (NCBI): domain Eukaryota; kingdom Viridiplantae; phylum Streptophyta; class Magnoliopsida; order Poales; family Poaceae; genus Aegilops; species Aegilops tauschii. The sequence goes on from NC_053037.3 coordinate 398,821,844, forward strand.
GCATATACCCTAAGCAGACGGCAAATAGTGCAGCTAGTGTTCCAGTGCACTGGGAGGGAATCACGACACTCAGGGGCGGGGGCGGGGGCGGGGCGCTGCCTTTCAGGAAATTCCCTGGAGCGCGCACTCGAGCCCTCCAAGTGGCCAGGCATGCATGCAAGCGGCCGGTGCACTGCAATCATGCCGCCGAATGTTTCACCGAGGCAGCAGCTGCATGCGGTGCGCGCGCGCATGCTTGCCCGGGGAGGCCAGGACCGGCGGTTCCGGCGCGGGAAAGCGAGGTCCCGAAGAGGCGCGCCTTTGCCTTCCAAGGACCTGGGAACGAGCTAGCCGTCAGGGAGATGAGCTTGGGGAGGGAAGAAGACAGGCAGCGCATGCACGATAAGATCCATCGGTGAGGGGAGGGCCATGGCCGCACTCGCACTCGCGTTGCGCCCATGTCGATCGATCATTTCCCAATCCCAGCTGCGTGCGTGCGTGCGTGCATGCATGCGCGCATGTGGCCGCGCCTGCGCCTGCGCCTGCCTTGGGTTCCGCTCGCCTCAGTTGGGCGTGTACTCCCTGCGCTTTTCTCGCCCGCATGTGCTGCCCCGTCCCTCCCTCCCTCCCGTGTCCACTCCTTTTGGGTGGCGCGACCCTTTTTCTTCCCTCCGCCTTGTTTAATCCAACTCCAACCCAGATCGATCCATCCAGTCCAGTAGAGCGCCACCACCGCGGAGAAGGCGAGGACGGATCTGCGGCGGTGGCGTCGAGTTCGGCACTTGGGCCACTGTAGAGCAACAGGCCGGCCGGGCCGGCGCGCGTCGCCGTCAGCCTAATCATCCGCTGGCTCGACCGATCGATCAAGACCCGGCTGCTGACAAGGGCTGTGCATGTTCGATCTTCCAGGGGAAATTTAATCACGCACAGCGACGCGCACACGTACGCACATTCATTCATTTCCGATCTCATTCGCTAGGCTAGCTTAGAGCTTAGCTTTCCTATGACGGCGGGGCCGGGCCACGGAGCCCTCGCTCATGATTGCAAACAACGTCCATCATGCATTCAGATCGACGCTACAATGGCCCCACTCTCTCGCTCGTTGGTTTCTCCTTGGCTGGCCGGAGTCACAGAGTTTCGTACGTACGTAAGCGCCCTAAACCCATGCATAGCGCCGGTCAATATGCATGCATGGTCTTAGCTTCAGTCGGTCAGAGATAGGCCAGGAAGGAAAGACATCGGCCCAATCAAGCCGCTGCTGCAACCTGATTGCAACGTGCACCAACAATTAATGGCTGCACTGTCACTGCCCGGCTCTCCTCGTTCATTCATCCATCGCTTGCTTTGCTACGTACTTGAGATGATCGACCCTACATTCAATGGCTGGGCTATCCTCCTCGTTCTCTTCCGTTTGGCCGGGAGCAGGGACGAACATATGCTTCCTCTCCTTGTTGCAGAGAGCTAGTCTACTCATTAATCGTCCCTCCCATCCCATGACGTACGTACTGATATGGTTCGATCCAGCTACAGCTTTGGTTAGTCTCGCGCAAACAGTGGAATAGAGAGCGGCCATGTCTTTCCAACACGACTGATCGACATGTACGCATCACAAGCTGCTGTATCCACTCATATCATGTGCCATGGCACGAAAAGTGTAGTCAACGTGCTTTGGAGCGAAGTAATCTAATCCATGTACTGTCATCAGATGCATGTGATTGCCCTGTCCTTGTCATCAAATCGTTTTCTTTGGTCCATCCATCCATCGATCTCTACTGCTTATCTTCTCATTCCTGTTTAGATGCCATCTACTTTTTTTTTAGAAAAGGAGGAATACCCCCGGCCTCTGCATCTGATCGATGCATACGGCCAATTTTATTAATTATTAGCATAAAACCTTACAAAGTCGTACAACAGTAAGACCAAAGCCACCATCTTCGCAACCTCTGTCGCTACTCCTATCTAACTGATGAAGGGGCGCTGATGGTCTGGGCCTAATACCAAACAGACCTCGCAGCCAAACCTAACATCTAAGACCTGAGGTCCCAACCTGGACGCCTGCCGGGTATGGGCACCCACCAGTCCGGTGTGCTCCTCAACCAGGCCGCCTACCGCGTATGAGGCCGCCACAACCACCTACCACTAATCCATCTTCAGAGCTGTACTGTTGCAACGGCCTTGCCCGGTCTCACTGCCGCCGACGCCACCACGACGCCAGACAGCATCGACCTCCTGCGCGTGTCCGTCACCACACATCTGACGCCAAGCCTCTGCTGCTCCATGCCGCCAAGAGCCGCCGCCAAGAATATGCATAAAGAAACACCGCTCCACCGAAAGGGAGGCAGCACACCCCACCCCTCACCTACAGACCCTTCCATCCGATCCCAATGTCCTTGGCGTCGCCTCCAGGAAGGTAACGGTGCACAGGGCGCCGCCGATGCCCGATCCGCAACGGATCTTGGGCTTTCACCCGGACATGGTTCGGAGAGGAGAGATGGTGCCCTCAGCAACGCCCCCAAGGAGGAAAACGGCGCCAAAAATCGGCGTCGCCGCTGCCGGCCAGCCAAGGCGGCCAAGGTTTCCCCTGGACACCGATCTGCTCCACCAGAACACACCGGAGGTGGATCCGGAAGATCCAAACCGAACCGGGGACTGGGAATGGATGCATGGAAGGGAGGGGGGCAATACCTCCAGAGCTGGCATGCCTGCGGCTCGCCGTCCTCACGGCCGAACACTCAGACACGCCGCACGCCCCGCCGTCGCTAGGCCCCGCCCCAACCTGCCCTGCGGCGAGAGGAGCTGCCCCGCGAGCAGGCCGAGGCTCCCCACGAGGGGCGCGCCCGACCAGCGCGAGCGCCAGATCCCGCCGCCGCCGGCCGCCAGCGGGGTTTGCCCGCCGACGATTGCCCACGACGAGCGCCAGATCCCGCCGACGAGCGCCGCCAGCACGCAGCCCTCCACGCCAGCCACCGTGGCAGCCCAGCGTCGCCGCGTCCCGCACAACGCCACGTTCCGGCCAGGGTAGATCGCCCCACGGCGAGCCCGCCTCGCGAGAAGGAGAGAACGCCCCGCCGCCGCCCATGCCGGGCGGGCTTCGCCCGCCGGCACGCCCTGGCGGCGGCGAGGGAAGGGATGGGAGAGGGACGCGGTTCGGCGGCGGCTAGGGTTTCCTCCCCTGCCGCCCGTGGGAGCGCCAGAGGAGGTGCCTGGTATGTTTCCTCCTAGACAATAAACAATAATTTATTTACTCATAAACCACACACCAGAACCACGTACGTCTTGCTCTCAAATGCTCCTCGGTTGACGCGTGGCTAGGGAGGGTTAGAAGCTCATCAACTCGGCAAAGCATCCAGTTAATCAAGGTATGCATGCACACATGATCTGTTTCATTTTTCAGGCATAGTGAATGATACTATGTGTAGTAGAGCAGTGAGTGAATTGAATTGATCCAGTCCCTTCCATGCAGATCTAACGCACCTGAAGATCCATGGACGAGAGCACCCGAATTTTTCCCCTTGTTGAAGACGAACAGGAACAACAGGTGAAAAAAATCACAGAGAACAGCAGATATACTAGCGTCGCAGGCTGTCTTGTCCACAGTGAAAGGAAATCCCTGGAATATTCCACTTGTCTTGGCAGTAGTAAGATTTACCTCGTCGGCCTCAACTCCAACTCCGAGTTACTTTTGTAGGACGTCCTCATGTTGTGTGCCGTCACCGCTGCTGTCATCTCGCCAATGATACGCACAACGGCTGCCCGGCCAGCAACCAGAACTTTTGCTGCACGGCTTGCCTACCAAAAGGAAAACGGATTCCCAGTAGGTAGCCGGATTTCCTTTCCTTTATTCAGTCCTACCTAGCTAGGGCCGTAGCCCTAGGACATGGCTAGCTAGGAAGAGGGGCCTCTTCTTGAGCCTCAAAAGCTCGTAGCCGAAAGTGAACTCGATGATGGAGCAAAGCAAGAGTAATTCTACAAATATAGTGCAAGTGACATAACATAACATAAGCAAGCACCAAAGCAGAATCTTGTTCTGAATACCTACTTGTGAAGCTTCCGGCTGCTTTGCTGGTCGGTTTGATGCACGAGGAAATATATATACTCCTGTTGGTTTCTTTTGTCTAAAGTCAAACTTTGCGAGTTTGTAGGAACAAATATTAACATTCAAAATACCAAATTAATATCATTAGATGCATCATGAAATTAATTTTCACAATGTGTGTCTTTAGTACTCCCTCTGTTCACTTTTATAAGACCTTGAAGACATTTCAAACAAGGTGTAAAGTAGCTCATTTTCACTTGTCTGAAACGACTTATAAAAGTGAACGGAGGGAGTATTGTAGATGTTGGCATTTTTAAATATAAATTGCTCAAACTTTATGAAGTTTGACTTAACCAAATCTAATATGCAGGGTGAAAAGAAACGGATAGAGACCTGATATAGGGAAAACCAATCTAGATTCATTGATCAGTCGAGGCCAAACAGAGCCCGATTGTCAAAACATGGTATTACCCCGCCGAGGATGATACACAGCAGCCTATATATAGGATGGTTAGTCATCAAAACCAAAATAACACAAAAAAATCGACAAATACAATAGCCTATACAAGCACTACCAAGGCAAGCAACACAGCATAGCCGCTTAAACCACATGGCTGGAGTCGGCAAACATGGTATTATTCTCGCCAAACCTACACATATATTCACAAACTCAAGATCAGTCCATGGCACGCCTTCCACTGTCACCATGGCAAACAAACCGCGACCGGAGCTACAGCTTCCCTTCAGCACTCAACTGCGTCACCATGGCAAACAAACCGCGACCGGAGCTAGAGCTTCCCTTCAGCACTCAACTGCTGCTCGATGTCATGAGCGATCCTCCTCGCGTCGATCGAGGTTCCCATCAGGCCACGCCGGGTGAGTCCGACCGAGTAGAGCCCCCTCTCACCCTTCCATCCGTTTGGAAATGCTTTTCTTGGCAATCCATCTTTGTCCGAAAACAACTCCCGGTCCTGCCCATTTCAGAACAAAAAACACGATTCAGAGAAGAGCACGCAAATGCCCATTTCGGAATAAAACTGACATATGACAGACAGCTATGGTCAACACACACAGGTTGCATTGTTTTTCATCCAACTGTCATTTTAATTCGTTTTGCCACTGTGAAAATGTAATGCACCTTCAACCATAAGGGGACGTTGCTCTTGTAGCCAGTGGCAAGCACAATTGCATCAAAGTCCTCCGACCGTGTATCCAAAAACTCTACCTGTCGTCCTGATATTTTCTTGATGCCCGGATACACCTGCATAGTTCAACCAATGGAGAAATTGCAGCTCAGTACTTAAATTAAGGCAGAGACTGGTGGATAGGCTCTATCAACAATCACTTTAGTGTTGCTTTGTACTTCAGTGATATGGAACAGACCTTGATATCACCAGACCTAATCTTTGCAAATGTGCCAACATCAAGAACTGGGGTCTTCCCTGAGAGTGACTTGAGCTCGAGGGGGCCGACGGTAGGCCGCTTTAGCCCAAGCCGAGCAGTATCCCCAAGCATGGTCCGTGCTACGAGCAGTAGAATCCGGTCCACCACGTGGACTGGGAACCACTTGAGCAGCCACATTGACAGCCCAAAGGTAGACTGACCCAGCATCTCCCTGGGCAAGATGTGTACCTGCCAATGATGAACAAAATCTTAGCTAGCCCTCACAAAAAGGCAATGCAACATTTGGACTTAATGATTGGATCAGAAAATTAATCGGCACAAATTTCTCTTTTCTGGAGTCTGCTTTCTGCATGCTACAAGAAGCAACACGACCAATTTGGTCCCTGGACCAAACTTATTCCCTTATCTCCAACATAGTATAGTAAGAAAACCCTGGCTTGCATTGTTTTGGAAGGGATGCTTGCTTTTCTTAATCTCACTAAGCTCTTTCAAAGCTGAAAGAGCTGTGAGAAAGGAATGCACCTAGTCATAAAAGGTAGGTTCTCAAGTCATTTTGTTAATGTTTCTTTCTAAGTGACAGACTTATGCTATGCTCTCGTGGTGGTGATGGGGACCCATGGCTAACATGTGCAAATCATAGTTTTCCTGTGAAGCATAAACGAGAAAGCTCTTTGCACTATAATTGGGGCAAGAAAACTATTAGCAGGCAACTAATCAAGGAAAAGAACATGGAGATGAAAGACGCAGCTGTGGCCAAACAATATGCAAGTACACATGCGTGGAAATGAATCACGAGAAATAAATAATTCAAAGACTAATAGGCAGCAATGGAGAAGCCTTTTCCAAGAATCTCCACCTTTCCTCAAGTGGCAGCTTGTTCTTAACCCTGAACTTTGCACAACAAAGCCAACTTTGCTGCAGGTGTGAGAACCAATTTGGCCTTGAAAAAAAAACTGTTTTTGATGTGCACTGCACTAGTGATTTCAGATATTATGCCTCCCTTAAGTTGATAAGCACGCTTGAGTCGTTGGTACAGACGACTCAGCAAGTATAACCCAAATATATTAACCAGGGGACACCTCCTGCCACTAGTCTAGGTTTGCCATCTCATAGGATTAGTATTGGGAAACATATGCTCCCTCCATTCACAAATATAAGATGTTTTGGATATTTCAATATGGACTCCATACAGACAGAACTGAGTGAAGAAACACACTAAAACGTGTCTATATACCTCCGATTCAGAAAAAAGTCTTATATTTATGAATGGAGGGAGTATTATATAAGTAATAAAAAGAGTTCACGGTACAATGACTGAATAACATTGTCAAAACAATAATGATAGAGGGGAAGAAGAAAGTCACTTACAGTGTCTCTTACTACAATATGGGGCTGTGCATTGTGATCGCAGAGATCTAGGCAGACCTCCATGCCAGAGTTGCCACACCCAACAACAAGAACACGCTTCCCTGCAAATGCACAGCCAGTTTTGTATGCACTGGTGTGCACAACTGTTCCCTTGAACTCTTTTAGTCCGTCGATCTCTGGCTGCACAACCTCAGCGTTCTCACCAGTCGCCACAACCAACCACCGAGATATATATTCCACCTCCTCTTCTATTCTGCCTGTAAGTTGCGATCTCACCCGCCATAACAGAAGCTTCTCGTCATACTCTGCACGAACCACCACATGGTTGTACTTGGGGCAGATGCCGAACTGTGCAGCATACTTCTCCAAGTACGCTACAAACTTCTCCTTTGAGGGATAAATAGGGTAATCAGCAGGGAAAGGCATGAGAGGAAGCTCACAGAACTGCCGTGGAAGATGAAGGCTCAGACGATCATATGTTTTGAGCTGCCACAGAGAAGCTATGCAGTTGGAGCGTTCAAGGATGAGGCTGTCGACACCCTTCTCCTTGAGACATGCAGCAACGGCAAGCCCTGATGGTCCTGCACCCACGATAATAGGACCGGGAACCCAGGTACATCGCTCCGAGCGAGTAACAGCAGCATCTGTGCTCCTCTCCCTGCAGAATTCTTCAACAGGCCGGCGACAGTTTTGGCTGATGCGGGGTTGGAAGATAGGATCATGGACTCTCTTCCCCTCACTTTCACTCCAGTGATCCATGCACGTAGTAGGCTTCTAATGGTGTTTCCTTGATCTAGCTAGTAGTATGCGGCTGTGTTTGCTTCGATCTCAACTCTGTCAAACATGAATGCATGCACCACAGAGAAAAGATGAAGAGTAGGTATGTTGTATCTCACGAAGAGTTGGTGCAGATGGGAATGGAAGGCAAGAATCCTTGTTATTTGAGAGAATTGGACTCCTCTTTGCTAGACAAGTTGAAGAGGAGGAAAAAGGATGAAACGAAGTAGAGGGGAAGTTCTGAGGGTGGCTGTCTACTATATATATAGTTCTGTGCCAGCTTTAGATGCATGCCCTAGCTTAGTTCTCTTGCCCCGTATACCCCCCCACCCCCCTCCCTCCCCATGTAAGCACTCATGATTTTGAATGAGATCAACTACGGCCACTGAAAGGTAATATAGAAAGTAACCTGAACACTCAGCGGACGTGTGGCAAGATCAGAATAAAAGAGAGCATGCATGAGACATCGGAACCTATTAGTAGTGGCATAGTTTAATCACTGAACTGTGCATGACGCGTAATCCGCATGGAGCACGTCGATCATGATGAGCTGACACTTTTTTTCATGACATGAGGAATTAAGTACATTGTTGCTACTTAAATTGCAAAAGCTAAGTTGGCTAAAGTAAGATTTCTAAAAAGAAGTGAAGTCTATATATTAGCTAAAGCAACTGCAACAGGTAATCTCGCGTGCCATGATTTATTCTCCCCTATCGAGTGCCCCAGCAATGAGCGAATGCAGTTCAAAAGAAACAATTCAGGTGCCTACAAGCTCAAATGTAACTTTGGGTTACTACTGTGCTATGAACTGTGTGTGCCATTTTTAAAGATCGCCTATGATAATAAGACTATTCACCTGCAAAAGATCGACTTCATCAACGTCCAGCAGACTAGCACCATGGAAACATCTACCAAAGAATGATTTACGGCGATTCTTTGAATTGTGGTGTTAACTGGTAGGGCCACGGCAAATCGGAAATTTTGGAGTTGAACTTTTCCAATGATTGTCCATTTGGGAGGATTATTAGACCTCAACAGTTGCCAGCCATCAGCACTTCTGTTGAAAACATCAACACGGCACTGCATCTGACAAATGAGTTCCATAGAAGCTGATCAACTGGTGTACCCGATTTCCTTTTCGCATTCAGAAGATCCCCACACAAGAATAGTGCCGTCCACAACATCTCTCCATGGTAGGGCCTAACAATTAGAAAGGTCAAACAAATAAAGATGCACAGAATTGGCATTGAGCTTAAATTGATCCCAAGTTCTTCTGATATGAACTGAATTTGCAAGAAGGAAAGAAACTAATTCAATGATCCGAGCATGAATATTTCAAGCAAGTCCAGAAGTCCATTAAGAAACAGGGTGTCTCAACTTCTTGCCGCCTTAGCCTTTTGCTAACTCACTTCACATCTTACTCTTGCATACCTTTATGTAGCGCACCCAACTCAGTAATTGGAGCTGAGGGCGGAAGGTAACACCACATCCAAAGTTAGCAGGGGCAGCCAAGGCATTTTCTTTAGTTGGCCATAAAAGTTGATCACAGCTAAAAAGGTAAGAGAACCTACAAACAGGGCCATATGTGCAGCTGTTCTTATGGGGGCAGCAAAGGTGTGATGAGATCTGTGCAGCAATGTAGCAAGTAGCAATAAGAACAGGTTCACTATTCACCTCTTGCTGATAAGCAGACCATGCACACTTTTTATGTATGCTAGGCATAAACCATGTAGTTCTCACAAGGCGACCATTAATTGGATTAGTTCTTCATGAGTTGTTGCTGATCCTTGTCGAGGCCATTTTTTACTTTTCATTGATGCTTGCTGAACTTTCATTGTAAGACATTGAAACTCTTTCTAACAATATGGCTGTGTGCATCACCATGATGAAGAGGACAGGGGTTTTATCCTCCTTTTTGAAGAAAATAATGCAAGCAGTTCTCACAAAACTTGGATTTCCACCTGGCAAACCAAACACCTGATGTTATCATAAAATTGCAAGTCCAACAACTAGCCTCCTCAGTGGGTACAGGCTGGTCTTCTGTGTCCTAGACAAGAGCAGCAACCTACTTGGTGGTGCCAATCAGACCCGAAGTACTGCTGCTGCACACTGAGGAAATATTACAAGGATCCATCTTCCAATGATTGAGGATCCTGAGACGTAGCTCATGCATGATATTCTTCCAGTATACTTCCTACTGGATTCCTCTTTAGCCACCCCACTGCTTTACATGATTCTTGCAGCCATAGCACTGCCAGAATGATATATTGCCTTTATTTTGGTGAATGAATAGTTCCAACGTACCTTTACGGTAAGAGTATACAGTCCTTTCGCATGACACAGATCCAAGCCGCAGAACCAGTATTCTTACTGTTATTTCCCCTACAGGACGTGACTTTGAGAAGTACTTATATCCCACCAACGAAAGGTCAAAGGAGAGCTGTGGTGTAAGTACTGGCAACGACCAGTCTACATTACATTTCTTTTCTAAGAGCCCCAGAGAGTTTTGGAATCCACTAGTGCGATGGCCTTGTCGATCTGACACAACCATACTTCTCTCCAAAGCAACGAGGCACAAAACAGTGATTGGTGTGCACCAATGCATTTGGTTGTCTGAAGATTCAATGCCGACCCATGGATGGACCAAACTGCAACGCATCAATTCAGGCTGGAGTGGAGTGTGGTGTACGATCGTTAATGTCATGCTACTTTGCCATCTACTCCCTCCGTCCCATAATGTAAGACGTTTTTTGACACTACACTGGTGTCAAAAAACGTCCTATATTATGAGACGGAGGGAGTAATAAAGAAGAATTATACGTCGCTGCTTTCGGTGGACTGATTGTGGTATCCTCAACAGTCTAGGGTTAAGTCCTTGAAATCCTTTATATATGCCTTTTGGGCTATTGCAATTCACATTCACCATTTGTACAAACTCATCTAAACTACTAACAGTTAACACATTTTATACACATTACATGCAGACATGATTATCTTGGCGCATCGCTTTCTTTTTGTGCGCAAGAAAATCATTAATATCGGACAAGTTGGAACATGTGCACTTGCGTATTTTCTTTTTTACAAAATGATCATATGTGCATTGTACCAAAAAAAAACAGTTAAGGACTGTGATATTTGGCACACGTATGGCATATAAGAAAAACTGTCACACCTCTACTTCTTTTATTTTAAAGTACCATACGATCCCTCGTCCTTTGACCTCGCCTCCTCCCAAACGACCCCGCAGGCTCGCCCGAGAAACCTGCTTCTCCCGCACATCTCGGGCGCCCACCCCCGAGAAAACTGCCACTTCTTCACGTCTACCACATGATTCCTCCTCAGGACAAAGTTACCATGGTATTCATATGCAAGTTATCAGGCCTGTGTTGCATAACTTACCGTGCTATTTACATAGAACATATCAGGTATCTATGCTTCAACAACTACATCCCTTCAAAGTTATCACTGTGTTTTGTACACAAATTATAAGGTCTTCGATGTGTAAAATACCGTGGTACTTACACATAATTTATCAGGGTATATGTACATCAACCTCCCGCCGCTCAAAGTTACCATGAGGGATTGTACATGAGTTACCGGGTCTACAGTTCGTATATTATCATGGTACTTGCACCTAAAAATCTGGGTGTGTTCCGGTAGCTTTTTCCATAGGTCAAAATTACCACGATGTTTTTGCGTAACTTATCACGCCTATAGCACGTGTGCCCCTTATGACACTAAACATTATGTGACTTTCCGGTGGCACGCCATGTGTTATGTTCATCCAAGAGGCCCACGCGCGAGGCGAGTGTATGTTTTTAACAACTTAGTTTCCTTTGGTAAAAACGTTACCATCATGTTTATATTGCAAGTTATCGGTTATGCAGTGCTTATATTATCATGTTATTTACACAAAAAATATTGAGGATGTTTTGAACAACTTTTTCCTGGGACAAAAAGTTATCATGGTGATTCTAGGTAACCTATCAAGCCCGTAGTGCTTAAAATATCATGCTATGTACACAAAATTTATCAGGGGTATGTTTCAGCAACCCCCCCCCCCCCCCCCCCCCCCCCCCTCCCACGGGTCAAGAACTTATCATGGTGTTTAGTTATCGCAGTACATATGTTTTCATGCTATTTACACATGAAAATGCCAGGGGAGGGAAGTAAACTACCGTGCTATTTAAACAGAAGATACCGGAGTATCTTTTCAAAAAAAAAATCCCTACGGTCAAAGTTACCATGGTGTTTCTACCTCAGTTATCAGATGTGCGCTGCGTATATTACCATCTATTTACACATAAATTATCGGGTATCTTTTCACATTTGTCTTCCCCAATGGTTAAAGTTACCATGATGTTTGTATCTAAATTATCAGGTCTATGGCGTGAATGTTATCGTGCTATTTACAGAAATTACCGGGGGGCGGGTTCAACAAATTTATTCCCAATGATCAAAGTTACCACAAACATGTCAAAAACAGTATTTCCCTTAGCTTGCTCAACAATGAGTGTCATAGGTGAGGTGGTTAGCTCCCTTTGTTGATTACCTGCAGACCAGGGTGTGCCCGGGGGAGGGCGTGCGAGAAAGGAAAGAAATCGGAGGAGGTAGGTGGGAGAGGACGTGCGGGAAAGGAAGGAGATCGGGAGGTGTGCGGGAAAGGAAAGAAATCGGGCGGACGTGCGGGGAAGGAAGGAGATCGGGAGGGAACTGACGGCGCTGGATGCGTGTGGCAGTTTCGCAATCTGCCACACGGTTGCCATATACATATTTCGGCTAAATATATATGCATAATGTTATTTTTTATTTTGTATAGTGCATATATGTCCCACAACCATGAGTTTCTTTAGATTATTTGAAGTGCACAAATGCATGTTGGATAAAATAGATGCATATTTACACTTCCCTTAGCCGGTACATGCGCAGAGATTTCATGAATTACTTGTTCAAATTTTAGTGATTAAAATGGGATGAATAAATTATATTTGTATTACCACTGATGCGAGCAATTAATTGTACCAAATGTATGTTTTGAGTGGTACTTCTGCATACTTCCATAAAAAAAGAGAAACAGATGCTAAATAAACTATGGTTGATAATGGCAAGATTATCTCTTCTGTCATTGGAGACTTCAATATTTGGAGTGCAGATGGATCCAAGGGCCTCCACCGTCTCCAATATTAGATCATCGGTCCATTTGGAGTGGCTGGAACCAAGGGTCTTCAATAGTTGTTTATTTTTCCAAACGGAAGAACCCCTTTTTTCATTAATTTCCATCAATTGCTTTGTTAGTTTTCTTGTACTTTGTGTTCTAGCCGGCTCTCTATGAACCCAACCCCACTTTTTTATGTAATACATTTACATGCAGATGAGCACATCTCGAAAGAACTGTTGTATTTCCGCTGGCTACAAATGCACATCTCAAAAAAAAAAACTATGGTTACTAACGGATGAAATGAACTTGTAAAATGTGTTTTCTATTTTGAAGTATAGATTTTTTTTTCATGTCTAATACAGTGCATTTGTAGCCATACGGCTAGGTGCACATCCTGATCAGCCTTGTGTCTGAAAATTCGTACTGCAAGAGGTTCGGTTTTGGTACTGACCATACTGCACAAGACCCAAACAGTGCTCGGAACATTGGTACAAAATGTGAAGCAATCATTACCAACAGGCAATAGTACCACCTAGCATTGTTAAGAATCATACCTCACAGGTTCAGAGCTATCTGGTTCTTTGGGAATGAATTGAGCATTTTGTTGTTTGGTACTCTTTCCTCTCAATTCTTGAAGAGTGTCCAGTCTGATATACAGGAAAGAAACACTAACACGGGCAGAGACTGCAAATCATCACAATATCACAATGAATAATGCAAGACCCAAGAACCTGACAAGGATTTTTTTTTCCAATGGCAGTGTTTTGACAAGTACATATGCATTAAATGAAATCACAGTATTCCATAGTTGAACAGAAAATGTATGGATATCTTGAACTGCTGCAAAAAAAGATGCGCATTATTTGATTAATCAAATGAGAACTGATATGCTTACTAAGGTTTACAAATAAAAATACATTCAGTGATATTACTAAGTTGACACATCATTATTTTTAGCCTGAATGCTACTACTGAGAAGTTTAATGGAATAGCAGTAGATATAATGAACATTTTGAATTTTTTGTTCATTAGACCAGTAAGTTTACAAACTGCAACTATAAATGAGTTCATACAAGAAAGATCATCTCATAATAAATAGCAATAATATAATACGATGGTGATAACAAGATTTGTAGCCTATAGACTGGCTCGCTTTACGCATTTCCATTATAGTGTACTGTACCCTATATATGTACTAAAAGACAGAGAACTTGTTGGTTGTTTAGAGGGTAAAGAGATGGTCGACTAGAGAAGTCTTCACGGATCAGAAGTCCAGATCAGAAAAGCTCGTGGCAAACTATAAGACCTCCTGTAGTGGGTAGTATCATAAGTTAGTACTCCTTCCGCAAAGAAAATATAAGAGCGTTTAGATCACTAAAGTAGCGATCTAAATGCTCTTATATTTCTTTACGGAGGGAGTATCATGCATATAACACTAGTGTATGATACTACCTTCATAGTGCATGGTATCATAGGTTAGTATCTTAGATGTCATCATTTGTTATTTTACAAGACCCATATTAGCACCTCATTTAATATGATGCGGTATCAATGCTATGATACTAATATCCTCTCTTTCCTCATTAAATACTATGACAGCAATATGCCTAGTTGGCATTGCATGAAGTTGCATGATACTTGCTATGGTACCTCCACTACGGGAGGTCTAAGGCATATGTCTCTGAGAAAAACGGGTAGATGCAGCAGCAAAGTACTCGTTGTTGTAACTTGTGTTAATCAAACAAAGAGTACACAATCATATTATATGATCCATCATAATGATGTGGAGCAAAACCACTAGAAAAAGTGAAAGCTTTGGGTATCCGAACTGTAATTTAAGGTGTCAGAGCCACCAAGAATGCAGAAAGAATTTTCTTTTCACTCTGCTTTTACCTGTGATAGACGGTTATAATAAGGGCAAAGTTGCACGCCTGTGTTGCTTGCAATATACAAGTACAACTTTTTAAAGCTCGAGAATCTATCCTGTGACTGTGAAGCAGTCTAGCTAAACTAATAATCTGGAATAAAAACAATGAGACACTTTCCAGTGTTTTCTCATCACTATTGACGTTTTCGGCCGAAAGTTAGTTGTTAATGTAGAGTGTCACAGATTGAAGAGGTAAAGTCTACCAGATAAGATCACACTAACCTTGCGATTCACTACAAATACATGCTAAAAGCTACAGGATAGCTCATAATGGCAAGATTAAGTAAGCAAGCACACTGAACTATTGCAGTGCATAAACAGTCATATAATGCATGAAACAGCCTGTAAGGCTCCAGAGCTCAAACTTCCATCTAGTATGTATTATCCCTCTAGCCCTTTGCTCTCATAAAAATAAATACACTTGCACATGCTCAAACTCAAATTTATGCAGCTTAAATTTTCTTGTTACAAATAGATCTATTCAGAACATGTCATATTCTTCCAAATTTCCAATAGCAAACATTATTATATGCAATCCAAACATTTCATATTCTTCCAAATTGCCAATTTCATATGCTTAGACCATTAAGCTATGGCCTCATGAGCCAACCCTAGACTACAGGAGCCACATGGGCCATGTCATCCAATAAATATATACTAAACATAGCTTTCCAAAAGGAGTTAAATAGTTCCCATTAGAAACATAACCCCATGCATTAAACAAGAAATATGTCCATGTGGAATGCCGTCTTCACGTCCATGTGGTGAACTTGCCACCAGAACTGAGCGGCGACAGTGAGCAGGAGTTGAACGGAGTCCAAACGGGCCGTCAAAGTCGATACCCGGCCGCTTGACGTACCCCTTTGCGACTAGACATACCTTGTGCTTCACCAAATTGCTGCCGGCGTCACGTTTGAGCTTGAACACCCATTTGAGACCGATCGGTTTTTGACATGCAGGCAAATCAGTGAGAGACCATGTGTCGTTCCCCTCGATCGATGCGAGCTTGTCGCTCATCGCCTCTTGCCAGAGCTCATCAAGTGTACATCGTCGAGAGTCGTGGATGTTGGAGACCACACTGCCATGGCAGCGTGGCAGGGTTTTTTCTGCTGTAGAGGCTGTGCGTGGTGAATCCGCTGCCATGGCAGCGTTTTCTGCTGTCATAGCAGGGCTTTTGGGTGCGGGCGAATTTGCTGCCATGGCAGCGCTTTTCACTGCCGTGACAAGCATTTCGAGCCCGAATGTCTAGCCTTCCCCAATGAGGGGGATGTCACCGCCGTCGTGGTCCCCCCAATTCCAGCATGTGCCCTCGTCGAATACGACATCGTGGGACATGTGTACTTGTCGGCCGGCCAATCGTAGGGCCAGTAAGCCTTGCTGTCAGGCTCGTACCACAGCATCACCATGAGCTTGCTCCGGCCATCCAGTTTGTTCAACCCCGGCAATGTTTCTTTCGCAAATGCTCTGCAGCCAAACACACAAGAAATTCACGCTTGGGTTCCTGTCGTGCCATGCCTCGTATGGTGTGCGCCCTTCCAGACTTCTGGTTTAGGATCCGTGGAGGACGAAAACGGCCGTGGTCACCACCTTCCCCAAAATTTCGTCGGGACGCCCATTGCCTTGACCATGCACCTTGCCGTGCCGACAACCGTCCAGTTGCGCCTTTCAACCACCCCATTTGATGTGGTGAGTAGGGGGCGGTGAGATGGCGCCCGATGCCATGGTCAGCGCACCAGTCCGCGAATTCCGACACGCTGAACTCGCCGCGCCGCGGTCAGTACGGAACACCTGTAGAGGATGGCGAGACTACAACTCCACCGTGACCTGTAAACGGCGAATGGCCGTCAACGCCTCGCCCTTCATCTTCATCAGGGCGATCCAGATGTACCTGTTCTAATCGTCGGGCGTAGCCCGCGTGATGGGACCACATAGATCAGTTCGAACGGCTCGACCACTCTATACTTTGCCGCCGCTGAAAATGACACACAACGGTGCTTCTCGACAAGGCACGCCACGCACATCTGCTCAACATGCACGAGTGCAGGCAGCCCGCGGACCATGCCTTTCCTAGCCAGCTTCGCGAGCCCCTTAGAGCTCTGGTGGCTGAACCGAGCATGCCAATGGCAAGCATCCTCACCAGCGTGCGCAGCGAGGCACATCGGTCTGACAATCTGCAAGTTAACGATGTATAGCGATTCTTTGTACGAGGTACCTTGGTGATCAACTTATTTTCACGATCCCGGATTGACATCATGCCATGCTCAATGTGCGTTGGGCACCCCATCTCGTTGAGTGGTCTGATGTTGATGATGTTGGACTTTAGGAGCGGAATCCAATACACGTTTGTCAAGGCACGGTGGCGCTCGTCGTCGATCGCAAAGAGAATCATTCCTCGGCCACGTATGTTGACGATTGAGCCATCGCCGAAGTGCACCTTGCCAGAGACGTTCTTGTCTAGCTCGGCGAAGATAGCCTCCTCGCCGATGATGTGGTTCGACGCACCGGAGTCGAGGTGCCAGGCGGCATCGGCGTCGAGGACGGAGAGCCGAAGCTCCACACATGTGCGCTCCTTGTTGAGGAAGAAATGCTCCCCCATGAGAACGGCTGCCATGGCAGCGGTTCTGACAGCTACAACCAAGGCCCCTGGAACAGCTGCCATGACTGGCTTTTTCGCTAACCCGAGCTCAATAAAAGTGGCCACCAGGAGGCCTAGATCCATATCGTCCACCTGCGTCAGGTGAACAGCGATGCCCTTGTCGCGCTGCTTCTTCCGGCAGTCCCAGACCCAGTGGCCCTTTTTCTAGTAGTAGCAGCACGTTTCACGATCGTCGTCCTTGCCCGCAGTGTTGTGTGCCGCCCTAGTTTGCTCTAGGGTGGGGTCGACTTTCGGCAGCGGCCTTCGCCGCTGCCTGAGGCGCTTTTGCCCTGACTCTTGCTCGCCTCGCACTCCTCTTCTGTGAGAAGAAGGCGGCCACCGCCAGTGTTTCCCCAGCCGTCCTCGTGGTGATCCTTGACCACCCGCAAACACCTAGTGACTCCTCGATCGAGAGCGTGCTCAGATCGATCAAGGTCTCGATGGAGATTGCAACCTGTGTGAAACGAGGGATGACGCTCAAGAGTTTTCGGATTACCTTGCCGTCACCGACGATGTCCCCGAGAGAGCGAAGCGAGGTCGCAAGTCCGGTGGTGCGTACCGTGAAGTCGTCGATCCACTCGCCGTCCTTGAAGGTGATCGTTTCGAACACAGCGCAGAGGCGTTGGGCGTTCGCCTCCCGCACATGATCGCTGTCGAGGCGCTGCGTCCTGGTCACGGCCACGCCTCCTTGGAAGACACCTTCCCCGTGAGCATGTTGTGCATCTCCAGCAGGGTGGATCGGATCAACGTCTCCACGGCCTGTCGATCGTCTTTTGGGACACAGTGTTGTACTCGATGGCGTCCCACGGGCTCGTGGCCTGCATGCTGACCTCCATTAGAAGCGCCCAGTCAAAGTAGTTCAAGCAGGTGAGCATCGGGAATGAGAGGTTGGTGCCGCCACCGGGCTTGCGCATCACCTGTTGCACCACGATCTCGCCTCCACCGCCACGCGGCATCCTGCTGCGTCCGTGCCTCGGTGAGCGCTACTGCTCCTGCGGCGATGGGGTTTTGGAGCATGACGAGGCAGTCCTCTATTGTCCTACGCCCCCCCCCCCCCCCCCCCCGCCCCCTCCCCCACCCTCACCCCCACAAACAAGGCTCTGATGCCAATTGTTAGCCGAAAATCAGCTCTGAAGTTCCTCCCGAGCACACACACGAGACAAGTGTTTTTTGTGCCCTGCACCACTTGTGACTTTTCTGTTTTCTTTCCTCCTTTTATTCTTGATTACAAGCAAACATGCAGAGGCACGATTCACGTTGCTCATGCCATCTAACGAACGAATTGTGCCACGCACAAGGCTCAGGCTAAAGCAGTGCCACGAGCTGAAAAAACGCTAACTAAAAAGCTGAAGACTAGGCGTTGTCGTGGCAGTCTAAAAGCGCTGCCATGGCAAGCAAAACAAGCTGCGGCTGGTTTTAAAAAGCATCACTGTGTCACTTTGTCGAGTGTACAGCAACCTTCGCTATAAGGCCATCGTACACACCCCAACCTACTCATTACTGACCACGTTGCTAAGGCTAGCCCTGGTCCAAAGTTGTTCCATAACAACAACACTTCTTTAATTAGATGATACGCATGCTATGCGTATTCTAGAGAAGAAAACTAAAGATGTAAATATTAAATACATAAACCTTTCAAAGTTGAGAAAAGATAGGTAGAAAAACAAATCCACAACGCTAGAATGGAATAATTGGTACACATGGTCTCACAAGGATAATTAGCAAACTATCAATGATGAAAATCAAAAGGAAAAATTGCACCATCTAAACAGATTATTACGAGGTTGAACTTAAACTTTGTTAATACCTTTCACCTGGATGCTGGAAAATTCGTACTAATGACTGCTCATGTAGGTGAAACATGTCAGGTAATGAAACATGAATGCCAACAAACAACAGAATCCACTCTAAAGATCCCGCAATGGAAGAAAAATCACTTGAGGAATAAACTGCCAAAAAGCAGAGGTGAGATTGCAAAACTAATACTCCCTGCGTACACATGGTCTTATATTTTGATACAGAGGTAGTATATAACAAGATCAGGCAATGGAATGAAATAGTAATATCCCACTGGAAGCAACATTTCATGGCATAAAGATTGCAAATACTGTAGCTGTCTATGGAAACAATCTTCATGGTGTTTCTGTCTGGACTAAATTTATCAAGCATGACAATATAACCCATCATACCCTCCACTTCTGAAACTTTTGCAGCAGAATCCAAGGTGACACCACATAGCAACTTGCACATCAAAATAGCAATTTGGTAGACCGTCAAAGCAACTATTCTTGGTAGAAATAACCATATATACTACCCAACGAACAATATTAATGGCTTTGATAAAACATGGAGATTACTAAAATGGAGAAAGGTCGTTATTGTTTTATGTATTAAGGAACCTGATTGGTGTTTTAATGACATGTGAGTGCGCATGGGCTGTGTGGCTTTGTGGCTAAGCATGGCAGTTATATGCTTAGACAAGAAATAGTTTGGTGGGCTACTACCGCGCTTGGTGAGTGCGTGCATGTGATTGTGTGAGATGGGGTAATGGGCAATAATATGGTTACCTCAAGATTGCAGAAAATTGTCGTGTACTGCATCATGGTTCTAATTCACAAAACCTTAACTTATTTATCCAGATACAAGTTGGCTACTTTACACTCTCAATCGGCCTTTTTCCTGTGCAAAAAATAGCAGTCTAAATTTAGAGCTCTTTTTTGCGAATGAGTCAAAATTTAGAGTAGTTGAACAAAGGAGCCACAAAAGAAACTAGGAACAGGATTCCTACCAGTCTAAATTTAGAGTAGTTGAACAAAGAAGCCACAAAAGAAACTAGGAACAGGATTCCTGCCATTTAGAATGAAAACCTCAAGTTATCGACAAGCATGAGGTCAGACCATTTTGACAAAAGGGATAAAGACAAGTCCTCATTTACAAGGAGAAAATTTTCATGTCCAAAAGAAGTAGAGATGTTCATACAGACTGGGCAAGCTTTTCCGTGATTTTGTGATCTTAAATCTTTTACTAATACTCACCCAGAATATCTAAGTCGTCATACATTAAATAACAGGGCAAGTACATATTGAGGCACCATGCCGCCTGCAGACCATGATTTGAAATAAAATGAATTCAGACCATATTTGCACATATTTTTGCACATTACTCCACAGAATACATACCCAGAATATAATTCAGTTAACTACATACCTCTCAAAAACCTTCAATAACATAAAGATATTAGTGTATATTCAAGTTACATACCCAGAATTCAGGGTGAGTATGATCAGATAACAAGAATTCAGGGTATGTGATCCAAATATACCCTAAAGTAATTGAATTTGAATGTTTTTCAAAGTTATGTATTCCATTAGAGTATACACATTGGTTTATATATACCCAAAAATGAAAGTGATATTCAAGCTGAAACTGGATCTCTGATAGCGTAATATTGGGCAATCATAGTTAGAATACAAACATAAATCATATACATAACAAACATATATAGGGTGCAAAATTTACTTAAATACATAATATAACATAAAGCACAGAAAATCTCCAAACTAGTATGCTCAGTTAGTAAAGGTATAAACATGCTACTGACGCTGCACACAATCACCAAAGCTCTAAAGATTAATTGGTTTTTGAAAAGTTAAGTCGTGTTGAGGAGACAACATAAACTAACTGAATCTGCAAAAGACAGATATTTTAGGAAAAACTGGTTAGCTTATCTCTTAAACAAATATGGAAGCTACTAAAGTTCCTTGTTTCTTAATCAAATTGTATCTTTTGCGGGGATAACAAAAATTAATTGGCAGTGGTTTACATAAACCATAAAAGCATAAGCTCATGTGTCGGCATCATAATTCTAGCATCTCTGGTTTTGGCCGTTGTTGAAATAATATGGTAAGGGAAGTGAAGAACCATATTCCATATCATGTACTGTTCTTTCCTCACACAAAAGGGTATATGGGATAAGGTTTGCATTTTCCTATTTTAACAGGGTATACTCGTTCATTTAAATCCGAAATAAGACCCTGAAACCTATAATGTCAACGAAAATTACTCAAAATCTAATGTTTTTATTCCAAGCCATGTTTAAATTTGAAGATTTTTGCACCCTTTATCATTAACTCTGCACCTAGATAAGATCTGGAAGTAGTTCATATAGAACATGTGGATAGATAGACTACTGCTTATATGATACAAATGCTACTCCCTCCGATCCAAAAAAAGTGTCGTGGCTTTAGTTCAGCTTTATTTCAAACTTGAGCTAAAGCCACAACACTTAGTTTGGATCGGAGGGAGTACATTTTTTGGAAAGAAATTTTGTCTTAACTTCAGTTTCTTCAGACATCTTTGTTGGTCATATTCGTTTCAGTTTTTTTCACTCTGCTTTACTATCATTGTTTATCAATAAAAGTCAGCTTGTTGCTCTGAAGAAAGAAATACATAAGTTACCCCCATATGCTTACAGTCAGCTACTGCATAACAAATGGATGTGAGACATTGTTTCGTTCTCAATTGAAGTGACATGTAAATCAAGCACGTAAAAAAATGCATGTAGCCCCAGACTACCATTCGAGTTTTGAGTACTACAAAAAGGAGTGAAAATGGTAGTGCTTGTGCAGTCATATATCTCAACCTAACAGAAGTAATAACTGGTCTTCCAGGTTTTCTCCCACAAGCCGCAAATTAGTAGGTTCAGCATGATAAAAGCATAGCATCAGCATGTACAGCTGTTTGCCAACCAGTAAAGGAACAGGCAATGGCTAGGAATGTCAACAGGCCTGCATGTTGCATGGATTCCCTTAGTTCTGCAGACAAAAAAATTGGTAGTTCCACACAACATGTTGTATTAGACTAGCCACAATGGATAGTAACATAGACTAGTAACATGGGCATGTTACTAGTCTATGTTACTACCTCTATAGTGGAGAGTAACATATATGTGGTAACATGCAACACTTCATTTATTAGGCTATAGACACATCTTGCCTTGATATGTGTGATGTTACAGTAACTAGCTATGTTACCACATGTCTCTCTTTCTTCATTAATTACATGCCACATCATCTATTTTGCCTAAATAGGTGTGATGTTACCACCTATGTTACTCCCATTGTGGGTAGTCTTAAGTATGACACGAATTTCAGGAATCACAGCACCATAACTTCCTCAAAACGATATGAGGGGTGGGCATATACCAAAATCCACCTTCTGGAAGCATTCGCGGCGCGACTGGATTACTGGGACAGGAAAGTTTCCGCGCCAATCCTGCACGATACAGCCGCTACGAACTACTCCTACTTCGCGAGCCGATTTTTCTCCCGATCGTGACGAAGCGCGTCGGTGTACTCAAACTGGCAACCTAATTTGACACCGAATCGCCGATTACGGTGCCTAGCAAGAGAAAAATCCGTGCCCCGGGGACTCGCCTTCCTCGCTAGGATCGGAGCATTTTGGGAACCCTAGCCCCGCGAACCGGATCGCGATCCCGGCGACTCCACGCCGCAAAGCTTCCAATTCCATTAAGCCTCGATTGGATTCGGGCGCCATTACGACTGGATTCTGCGCTTCGGCTGACATCAGCTCTGCTCATTTTTGGGGGCGATGTCTTTGGGTGGGATGGGGAGGCTTCGGCTCCCGCCGAAAGTAGTGGGCAGGGCGGGGCGGGGCGGAGCGGGGAAAATTGGGCCGGAAGCTATTTTCATAGGCCTTTGCTACCAAGAAGGAAGGAATCCGAGAAACCGCTAAGTAAATGGATGATGAAAATTGAGCCGTAATTGGGCTAAAAGCTCACAACTCTCTCATGTTCGCCTGAGGTGAATTTATTTTTCCTTTTATTTTAATTTTATTTATATTTTAAACTAAATGCATATATTTCAAAAACATTTACTTCAGAAAGTTATGAACACGATTTTTTTAAATGTTCACGTTGTATAAAACAATTGTTAGCAGTTTTAGAAAATGTTGATAACTTTCAAAAAATGTCCATGACAATGAAAAAAGTTCCCACGTTTCAAAAAAAAATTGATTTTAAAATGTGTATAAATTTTAAAAAATGTTTGTGTACTCTAAAACAAGGTTTCCTGCCATTCAAAAATATGTACACGTCACATTTTATGGCAATATTCCTGTGTTTCAAAAAAATGGTCATGAAATTTTAAAAAGGTTATATACAAATGTAAATAAATGTTTGTGTAGGTTAATAAAATGTATATTTCCATTAAAAAATATTGTGACATTTTAAGAAATATTCACGTGTTTCTAAAAATATATACATGAAATTTCTAAAAGGTTTTTACAATGTAAAAAATGTTCACATAGTTTAAAAAATGTTTGTGGTCATCTAGAAAATGTACAGCATGTATTTGGAAAAGTGTTACCATGTATTCAAAAAAAAGTGTTCAAACACATATATCTTTAAAAAATCTACATCTTGTATATTTGAAAAATGTCCGACGTGTATCGAAAAATGTTTCATGTGTGCTCTAGAAATGAAAATTTTGTACTGAGAAAATGTGTTCAAGAGAAAGAAACTGGTAAAAGCCGTCAAAGAAACAAAAAGAAACCAAAAAAATAAACTAAGAAACCCAAAAGTAAAAAGGTGAAGAAAGAATACAAAAAATTAAGTAGAAAAACCGATGAAAAACCAAAGACAAAAGAAAGAAAACGGGAAAAAAGACAGAGAACCCGGTCGAGCGAACCTAGCGACCGAGCCAGCGACAGCGTGCGAGCGAACAAACACGCAAAAGTGTGAAAATGGGCCGGCCAGATGAAAACTGTAGCGCCTGTAGGCGAGTCTTATTATATATCAGTACGGGCAACACATAGACGAAGCGGGCAAAGACCCTCTAACCGAAAGAAAACGAAAAAAAACAAGCACCCCATGGATACGTGACAATCCATCCGAGACAAGAGAAGAGCACGGAATGGGCTACAGGCTGCAGTCCTTGCTGACATTCTTCGGTACTCACCTGGTGAAAGTTACTCCCTCCGTTCACAAATGTAAGAACTGTTAAAATGGCTTATCTTTATGAATAGAGGTAGTACGAGGTCCTAAATCGTGCGGAAAACAAATTTCTTATATTTATGAATAGAGGTAGTACGACTGTACGAGGTCCTAAATCGGTGCGGAAAACAGAGTGATCAGTGATGGATTTCGGCTGAAGCTGTGGTAACACGGTCAGAACCTCCAGCGATCGCGCGACCAATCAGGTCTTGTCGATCCCGCCGTGCCCGAGAAGGAAACTGCTTCGAGGAGTCCTGCAGCCTCACGCCGGGAGGGATTAGGGTTTCCTAAACCCTGCCGCAAGGAAAATCTGACCCCTTTCCCCTTAAAGCTTACGGCGGGGACGCTACAACGTCAGAAACCTCGAGAGCCGCCAGATCGATCTAACCGCCAAGCCACCCCGTCGTCATGGCGAAGCAGTCCGCGCGCGGAGAGGGCATAGAGATGCCGGTGACCGAGGGGAACCCAGGGGTCGGTGGGGGCGATTACGGGGCTCCCCTTGCGGATGCTTCCCGCCCGAAGCCTTCCACTGGGGACTCTGGTGTTGCTCTGGCGACGCACCCACGCGTGAAGGACCTCGCCATATGGGATCAGATGAGGAGGATGGCGCCAGAGGCAGGACATTCTGAGAAGCAGGGCAGTGGGGACCAGCACGTTGAGGGCCCAGAAGAGTTCAGGGAAGGCGAGGACACGGAGGAAGAGACTGAACTTGTGGAGGTTGATCTTGAGGAAGAGGGGGTGCTCGAGCAATCGGCTCATCCATGGACGGTGATCATGTTGGTCTACTCTTTGGATCGACCAACACCCAGAGCTCTTTTTGACAATATTGTTGATGGCTGGAGGTTGAAGGAGAACTTTGACTACTCATATCAGGGAGATAACAGGTACCTTGTTCACTTTGGATGTGAAGCTGATATGGCAAGGATTCTGCATGGAGGACCGTGGCAATTAAACATGATCCACTCATCATTGAAGCCTATGATGGGATGAGGAAAGTCTCTGATTACGTCCTTGACCATATTAGAATCTAGGTGCGGATCCTGGACGTGCCAACCAACTGGAGAACCGAGAAAATTGTGAAAGCTCTGTGTGCGAATTTAGGCACGTTTTTACAAGCTGAACTTGATGAGAACAGGGGCAATTATGTGCGCGTTAGGGTGGCAATGCCAGTGTATCGGCCGCTAGAGACGTCGGTGGCGATGAACGGTCGACTTAAAGAGCAGCGTACCAAGGTCGAATTTGAAATTCAGTATGAGAAACTACCCGACTTCTGCTATACCTGTGGTTACCTTGGCCATGTGGAGAAGTCATGCGGCAGGAAGGTAAAAGGTGGTGTACCAACGGGGAAGTTCAGCGGCAAACTGAGATGCCCTCCGCCCCGTCCCTTCACAAGGCAGTCTGGCACAGTACGGGCGAAGTCCAATCCAACAGCTTTCCGCGGTCTTGATTTCTCGGCGGGAAGCAGCACCTCTTCTGGCCGGGGACGAGGGGGCCGTGGGGCTCGCCGTGAGGCAGACCAGGCGCGCACATACAAGACACATGAAGAGCACAAGAGCGGCAACCCGACCATCGATCAGATGCTGGCAGAACAATTGCAGAATATGTCGGGAAGTGACAAGTTTGAACCGGGTGTGCAGAAGTCTACATATGAGATTAGTGGGGGCGTCCACACCCACAATCAGAACACGCTTTCTCAGCCCAATAGCTCTGACATCATACCAGCACTACGTGACCTGTCAAACGAGGCACTTATGGCCAATGCAGAGCTCTCCGATGCTACGACACTAGGGAAAAGGAATGCGGGAGAGGAGGTGTCATCCGCGGCTGGAGTGGAACAAGGAGACAAAGCTATGGTGCTCTACACTAATTCGACTGCTGTGGCAGATCATGTTTTTTCAGGAACGCCGAAGAAGCGGAGAACTTCAGAGACGCTGGAGGGGCAGCAGTCTCAAGTGCATGGTGGAGTACATGACCAGGACATGATGGAGGTGTCCAACCCATTGGAGGCAGTCGGCCCAGGGGCCGCCGACGAACTGACGGGACCGGAGGAGCCTCGTCAGGAGCAATGAATATCCTAAGTTGGAACTGCCGGGGGGGTGGGAACCCTCGAACAGTTCGTGATCTTGTGAGTCTTGTACAGGCTCATTCCCCTAGCATTGTTTTTCTTTGTGAAACTAGACAGTCGAAAAATAAAATGAAGAGGTACCGCTCTCGGTTAGGCTTAAGTGGTTTTGATGCGTCAGATAG
Source organism: Aegilops tauschii subsp. strangulata (assembly GCF_002575655.3). Taxonomy (NCBI): domain Eukaryota; kingdom Viridiplantae; phylum Streptophyta; class Magnoliopsida; order Poales; family Poaceae; genus Aegilops; species Aegilops tauschii. The sequence continues at coordinate 398,848,387 of NC_053037.3, forward strand.
TGATGGTCTTAGTGGTGGTTTGGCTTTGTATTGGCATGAGTCTATGAGTCTTGATGTAAAAACAATAAATAAAAGATATATTGATGCGTACGTGATGATTGTGCCGGGGGAGCCACCTTGGCAGCTTACCTGCGTCTACGGCGAACCGCGAACGGAGGACCGGCATCGCATGTGGTCCATCCTCCGTGATCTTCACCGCCAATCCGACTTGTCGTGGGTGGTGGTTGGAGATTTCAATGAGGCTATGTGGAGCTTCGAACACTTTTTTAAATCACCGCGGTCGGCAGGTCAGATGATTGATTTTCGTGATGCTCTGGAAGTTTGTGGATTGGGTGATCTTGGTTTTGCAGGGCTGCCCTACACATATGATAATAAACGTGCTGGACGTGCAAACGTCAAGGTCCGCCTTGATCGGGCGGTTGCAACCAATGCTTGGCGGGATTTGTTTGAATATGCTAAGGTGGACCACCTGGTGGCACCTAGCTCGGATCATCTTCCTATCCTGATCCGGTGCTCGCGAGAGGAACCAATGCAAGCTGCTGGCAGGAGGTTTCGGCAATATGAAGTCATGTGGGAAAGGGAGCCTTCGCTCCCGGAGGTAATTATGAAAACTTGGACAGACCTGGGTTCTATGCTTAATCTTGGTGACATTTCCTCTGGTTTGGGTAATTTGATGAAGAAGCTGCAGGATTGGAGCCGGAGAAAATTCGGTAATGTCATTAAGGAGATTAACAAGTCTCGATCACGGCTCGAGGAGCTTCTGTCCATGAATGCAGATAGGAAGGAAATACGGGAGGCGACAGATAGCCTCAACGAGCTCCTGTACCGCGAAGAGATGATGTGGATGCAACGATCGCGGGTGGCGTGGTTGAAGGAAGGGGACCGTAATACCAAATTCTTCCACAGGAAGGCCAAATGGCGTGCTAGAAAGAACCGCATAAAGAAGCTACTTGATGCTACAGGAATCGCCCATAGTGATCATGGAACTATGGCGGCGATGGTCTCAGATTATTTCTCTGCGCTGTTTATTGCGGACGAGACCATTTGTCCGGACCCGGTTATTGATTTAATCAACACTCGTGTTACTGACCGCATGAATGTTGGGTTGTGCGCAGATTTTTCCGACAAGGAGATCGCTGATGCCTTGTTCCAGATTGGCCCCTTGAAGGCACCGGGACCGGATGGATTTCCCGCTCGTTTCTTTCAAAGGAACTGGGAGGTGATGAGGGATCAAGTCATTGCTGGCGTGAAGGAGTTCTTTCGAACGGGCATTATGCCGGAGGGGGTGAATGACACGGCCATAGTACTCATTCCCAAGGTGGACAGCCCGGAAAGAGTGTCTGAGTTCAGGCCCATCAGCTTGTGTAATGTCATCTACAAGGTGGTGGCTAAATGTCTGGTAAATCGCCTCCGCCCTATTCTTGATGAGATTATTTCGCCAGAGCAGAGTGCCTTTGTACCTGGACGCCTCATAACAGACAACGCTTTAATTGCCTTTGAGTGCTTTCACTACATACAGCAAGAGAAGGACTCTGAAAAAAGTTTTTGCGCTTATAAACTGGATTTGTCTAAAGCATATGACAGGGTGGACTGGATCTTCTTGGAGCGAATGATGCAAAAGATGGGTTTCGCTCACCGATGGGTGAACTGGATTATGTCATGCGTCACCTCGATGAGATACACTGTAAAATTCAATGGTACCCTCTTGGATTCGTTTGCACCGTCCCGTGGGCTACGGCAAGGTGATCCTCTATCCCCGTTCCTATTTTTATTGGTGGCTGATGGTCTATCTGCTTTGTTGAAAAAGGGGAAGAAAATGGAGACTTTACCCCACTAAAGGTGTGCCGCAGAGCTCCTGGCGTGTCCCATCTACTTTTTGCAGATGACACTCTACTCTTTTTCAAAGCTGAAGAGGAGCAAGCAAGGAATGTGAAGCAGGTCCTGCATGCTTATGAGAGGGCCACGGGCCAGAGTATTAATCCGGCAAAATGCAGCGCCTTATTTGGTGATGCGTGTCCAAGTGAAGAGCAACAGAAAGTACGTGCAGTTCTTAATATTGTGACAGATCTGTTTGAGGACAAATACTTGGGGTTACCTACACCGGAGGGCCGCATGTCTCGTGGGAAGTTTCAAAACTTGCAGTCCAGATTGTTGAAGAGAATCATAGCATGGGGAGATACGCTATCCTTGGCTGGAAAGGAGACGATGATCAAAGCCATTGCGCAGGCTATACCAACGTATGTAATGGGGGTGTTTAAGCTACTAATGTCTGTATGTGATGACCTCAACCGTATGGTCCGGAACTTCTGGTGGGGTGCATCGGAAGGGAAGAGGAAGACACATTGGCTGGCATGGCCAAAGATCTTGGCGCACAAAACTCAGGGCGGGCTGGGTTTCCGCGATTTTCGCGCCTTCAACCAGGCCCTCCTCGCCCGGCAGGCGTGGCGCTTACTAATTAATCCTCATAGCTTATGTGCGCAGGTGCTCAAGGCGAGGTACTACCCCGAGGGCCGCCTCGAGGATACAGTCTTCTCCGGCAACGCCTCCCCTACGTGGCAGGCCATTCAATATGGCCTCGAGCTTCTCAAGAAGGGCCTCGTCTGGCGTGTAGGGGATGGCCGAAACATTCGGATTTGGCGAGATCGTTGGATCCCCCGCGAGCCTTCACGCCAACTTATTACCCAACAGGGTACCTGCCGCCTACGACGAGTGGCCGAGCTCCTGCACGAGGACGGGGCATGGCGTGTTGACCTGCTCCATCGCTACTTCCACCCGACAGACATGGAGGTGATCTCCAGCATACGTACTTCGACCCGCGTTACCGACGACATCATTGCATGGGCTCCGGAGAAGAACGGTATCTTCACCGTTCGATCCGCTTACCGGTTCGCCATGGACGAGCGCGAGCGTCCACTGGCCACCGCCACGAGCAGGGCACCGGATGGTCATCGCGCCATCTGGAAGATCATATGGGGGTGCCCTGCTCCCCCTAAGGTACGCGTGTTTGCTTGGAGGATCGTTACGAACTCGCTTGCTACTTGGGCAAATAAGCTCTCTCGCCATCTTGAGGTTTCTGATCTATGCCCCTTGTGTGGACTGAAACGGGAGGATATGTTCCACGCTTTTTGCAGGTGTCCCTTGGCGAAGGAGCTGTGGCACGCCATGGCCATGGATTGGTGTATCCCCAAGGTGGAGGACATCATGAACACTGGTCCGGAATGGCTCTTCACCCTGCTGGACCCCCTTGACGAGGCAACGAGGATGATCGTGCTTATGATCATGTGGAGAACCTGGCATGTCCGGAATGAGATCACGCATGACAAGAAGCCGCCCCCCGCTGAAGCCTCATGACGGTTCTTGCATGGGTATATTACTTCGCTGCTCTGTATCCAACAATTCCCAAATGCTGATATGGTCAAGGGGAAGATGACGGTCTCTTTGCCACCGTTTGTCACTCGTCCTCCTAAGGTGGCTAAGGAGGAGAGATCATGGACCGCGCCAGCGTCGGGCTGCGCTAAGCTGAATACCGACGGAAGTTTTGTTGCAGCGACGGGAGCGGCAGGAGGAGGGATGATTTTGCGCGATGATCGAGGAGAAATCATCTATACTGCATGTAGAGAGTTGCGCACATGCGATAATGCCCTGGGAGCGGAGCTTGCGGCATGCAAGGAGGGCCTTGAGTTGGCTCTGCATAGGACCGGTTTGCCTATCACGATCGAGCTTGATTGCGCGGAGGCTGTGGCGATGATCACAACAAATGTGGAGGATCATTCGGTGTACCGCACCCTCATTCAGGAGATTAGAGATATAGCGGCTGCCGCTGGAAAGGAGATCTCATTTACTCTTTGTTGTCGTTCAGAAAATAAATGTAGTCATGAACTTGCCTCTTACGGGCGAAGGACCCCCCGGACCGCTGTGTGGTTCCACTCGGGGATTGAGTCCGTTGTACGTCTGGCCTCTGCTGAGAAGCCACCTTGAGTAATGAGAAATCCCTTTTCACCCGAAAAAGAAAAACTCCATATAAACCACTATGAACCTTACGTTTTCTTTTGCGAGGGAAACATTGAACTTATTGTCTGATGGGCAGATGTAATGTACTAGTACTGTACAAAGCACGGAGAAAGTAATGCAGCATGCTCCAACCGATACGGATTCCGAAATCATTTCGATGGATTGGATCAAATGCGCCGTGCAGAGTACAAACAGATCCACTGTGCTATTGTATTGTATTTGTATACGATGGGAAGAGACGGGGCGGTACGCGTACAGGCTCCGGGACGAATTATTTCCGATGGAGTGATGGCGTATGGTACAGCAGTACAGGCGTATGTATGTAGGCGTATACGGTCGACCGAATGTGAAGCGGCAACCGTGCAATCATGCGTCGAAATTTCCTGATGGTACACAGCACAACTGCAGCCCGCAGGGCCCGTTCATTCATCGTTCTTCCTTTACGCCCGGGGGCTACGTGTGAGAGGGAGCCGGATCCTCTACCGTGCATTTGAGCACGCACGGCTGCCGTGCGCACGCTCGCGGGTGCATTGGAATGAGCCAGAAACTAGCCAAAACTAATCAGCCCAGCCCAGCCGTTAGTTGTACACACGCCTGAATTATTAACTGTTTAGTTTTGAAAGTCGAAACAATAATTTCGAAGCTCACAATGCCCCGCTAGGCATTCACTCTCTTAGCTACTACAGTTAAACACCACATGATGTAGGAATCCCTTGCTCGATGAGGGTGTTGGTGAAGACGATGGAGGCCGAAAAGGGATTTAGAACGTCGGTCCTTGACGACGGAGGGATCCAGGGTGGCGATCCTCGCTGAGGGCCCAGTGCATGCCTAGATCATTTTCATTTTATAGTGTTGGTCATGTATTAATTATACTCCCTCCGTTCCTAAATACTATAAGGCTTTTAAAATATTTCAATATAGACTATATATGAAGCAAAATGAGTGAATCTACACTCTAAAATGTGTTTATATACATTTGTGTGTAGTCTGTATTGAAATCTCTGTCTTATATTTACAACAGATTATAGTTAACTGTTTTTAAGTTAATTATTTAATTAGTTCCGCTAAAATGGCACATTTTCTTTAGCATATTTTTTTAGTAAATTTTGAGCATAGTTTTTTTGGCAAAACGAAAATTTTGAGCATAGTTTTTTTTCAAGACAAGAGCATAGTTAATTAGTTCAGGCGTGTGTACATCTAGCAGTTGGCTGGGCTGATTAGTTTTTAGTAAATTTCTGGCCCATATCAATGCATCCGCGAGCGTCGAAGAAGGCACGGCAGAGGAGCCGCCTCCGTGTGAGAGGCGACGCCCCGCCCTATCCCTATGGCAGTAGCATTAGGCAGATGCCAGTGTCTGTCTGCTAGATAAATCAATGTGGTGTCGCCCGGAATCGGGGCTGCTGCGATGTAGGAGTAGTAGCGCAGGACAGCCTAGCGAAGTACTGTTTGCTGCGCGTCCTTTCAGTTTTTCCACTTCCACCCAATGCTGAGATCACTGCTGCTTCACTTCGAGATTACTAGATCAGAAAACCTATCACGTTCCGTATCGTCATATACTTACATTGGTATCGTCCATTTGGAGTCTTGTTTGATCGGTACGGCCAAGCCAAATTAGTCGCACACATGAGATTGCGCTAGATCCTGCTGCTGCTGTTTTCGTGTCAACGTCCATCATAGGCTTCAAGCGTCAGGGTAGAGTGCCGCCTCTGCCTGCACCACACCACACGCAAAGTGGAAAGGCCTGGCTGTGCTCTTGTCAATCGTCTTAGTCCAATCACAACCCAAGTAGGCCAATCCTTCTATACGGATCTCCTTGGACGCGTGTGAAAACTAGTAAACCGTGCCAAGGCCATGCTTTTGCTGTAGTACGTACTTGGTTTTTTCAAAAAAGCGAGGATAACCCTGGCCTTAACCAAAATAAATACGTGAATCGACCCAAAGTCACCTCTCTCGCGAAAGTTGTTGCCCTATCTACAAGGTTGATGATGTATTCTGACCTCTTGCAAACACACACCATGAAAATCGGTGGCCTCACCAGACCGCCCGCGGGCTAACCGGGAGCACCAACCGGAGTAGCAGACCCTCAGCGTGCACCGCATGCGCACGCTCTAAAATCCATCACCGTCCCATCTTCAGGTGTGATCCATGCATTGATGTTACCAGACCCTTCTACCGTCGACGCCACCACGGCGCCAGACAACATCACCCTCCTACGCGTGCCCATAAAACGGTGTCCAGCGCTGAGACCGCGCCGCACCATGCCACCCATACTAGCCGTCATCGGTATCGTAGATGCCACACCGCTCCACCTTGGTCACCACACAAGAAGCATGCGGAGACCTGCGCCGAGCCACCAAACCCAAACACTTGTCCCTCCAGCCGATGTATGGCTCCAAAGGTGATGCCCCCATGGGGGTGACGACGCAGGAACATCACCATCATCTGATCTGGAAAGCCCGGATCTAGGGTTTCGCCCGGAGCACACAGAGACCGAGAAATTGCCCCCACAACGCCTCCGGTGAGGTAATGACGCCCACGGGCATCGTCGTCGACGGTTTCGGCCAGGCCAAAACAAGCTTTCGCTGGCATACTCCCATCCAACACCGGCTGGACCACCTGATCCATCTCCACTGTCTTCCGCCACACCCCACGGGAACGTCTCCGCCACCGAGAAACAGTCGCACATGGTCATAACCATAGCAGTGCCACCACCGCCAGGAGCCGCCGCACCGCCAGGATGAGTCGCCGACCGCAAAAGAATCCACGTCATTGTGCGGCCGACGCCGGACTGCGCAAACGTCGGACTGGGACACCCGTGCAGAGATCCACCGTACTCACGCCCTAGAACCACGGTAGAGGATGCCTAGGAGCACCGAGCGCATCCACCAGCCGATCCCACCTCAATGCCCAGTCTGCACCAACTGGATCTAGGAAGGAACAACAGATCCACCCCCGTCCCGCAACACCATCGCCAGGAAGCCGAACCGGCCGGGTGATACGTCTCCAACGTATCTATGATTTATGAAGTATTCATGTTATATTTACATCAGTTATATATGATTTTGTTGCACTTTTATATTATTTTTTATGGACTAACATGTTAATCTAGTGCCCAGTGCCAGCTGTTTTCTGCTTGTTTTTGGTTCTACAGAAAATCGATACCTACAAAGGTCCAAACATGACAAAACTCTTTTACGATTTTTTGGAACATAAGAGACCCTCGAAGCTTTGGGGGAGGACTAGAAGACTCACGAGGTGGCCACAAGTGGGCGCGCCCAGGGGGTAAGGAGGGCCACCCTGGCTTGTGGGCCCCTTGGATCTCCGTTTGGCGTGAATCCAACGCTGAAAATTTCTATAAATAGAGAAACCCAGGGAAACAAACCTAGATAATTCCTCCGCCACCGCAAGCTTCTCTTCCGAAGTAATCTCATCTTGAGTCCTTTTCCAACGCCCTGTCGGGGTGGGAAACCATTGGGGAGGTCATCTTCATCAACCTTGTCGCCTCCATGGTGATGTGTGAGTAGTTCATCCTCGTGGCTGAGGGTTTGTACTAGTAGCTATGTGTTTCATCTCTCTCTCTCTCTCTCTCTCTCTCTCTCTCTTTCTCTCTCTCTCTCTCTTTCTCTCTCTCTCTCTCGTGTTATTGATTTGACATGATATTGATGTATCATGAGCTTTATGATTATAGTTGGATCTTATGATGTTCACTTCCCTCTCTTATTTTCGTGGTGAATTGAGTCTTTCTCTTTGAGGATTCTTTATGTTGGATTGAATAATTTGGAGCTGAGATCTATTGCATGTCTTAACTTGTGGATACCTGTGGTGACATTGTGTAGCGAACCAACCTCAAACGGTCAAATCTCTGTGCATAAGTGTCATCCCTGGATCAATAATGCTGACACACACAGTACTTGAAGGATTTATAATAGAGTGCAATCACACACTTATTACATCGAATGTCTCAAAAGAGAACTTATTACAATAATATGGCTTAAGGCCATCTAAATAAAAATAACTGCGGAAGCATCGAAGGTAAATGAGTCTATCAACTCCAACGGCATAGCTGAGTGCACGACAACGACCTAGCGCACCGTACTCTTTGTCTGAAAAGTCTGCAACATAATACGTTGCAGCCCAAAACGGGCCAGCACATGGAATATGCTGGCAAAATAACACTGTAGAGCAATGAACAAGGTAAATGCTAACACTACATGCATATATGGCTGGTGGAGGCTCTATGGTTATCATTTTTGCGTAAAGCCAATTTTTCCCTACTGCAAAGGAATATATTTTATTTAACTACAAAGTTGGTTGATAAACATTGAGAATGGAATCCTCATCTCAATCCCAATTAAATAGTAATTAACAACCCAACAAAATTAAGAGTGTTGAGATCACATCAATAATTCAAGAACCAGATACTCAAGACGTCCATAACCGGGGACACGGCTAACCATGATTAGTTTGTACACTCTGCAGAGGTTTGCGCACTTTTCCCCACAAGACTCGATCTCCTCCGTTGTATTTCTCGCACTGCATGATGTTTGAGAAATGGATGACCGAGACATAGTCTTTCCGAAGAGGTCCCCTTAACCGATAGATAGGCCGGTACACCTACAACCCCCTACATCTGCTAGCCCATCATGGAAAGGATTCCCACAACTTACTCAACTATGCCAGAGCCCATAATGGCTTGTGGCTGCACACGGAAGTTTCTAGCATGAATAATCTTATGATCCATTTGAGCCTGGGTGGCGAACCATAGGATGATCACACGGGTTCCCCGGGGTCTCCTTGGACAACACTGGATTCTCCAGGTTCCCACCAACAATCCACCCAGATGTGTGTTGAAGTAGCCACCTTAAATAAACCCTTAGTTCACAATAATTTTCTCACATCTGTCATGAATCACTCAAACCAATCCATGTCTACGAGCATAGCATAGCAGTATAAGCATAACGTAGAAGCAACTCCCAGGGTTTGAATTAAAAGACAATAGGTACTACCTCAATCTACTTCCTAATACCCACATGTTAATCAAATCCTACTCATGCAAATGTTTGAGGGTTGAAACTAATGCATAAAAACTGGGTAATAAAGGGATATGATCAAAGTGTTACTTGCCTTGCTGACGATCTGGAAACCCTAGAGACTCGTAGTAGCACGCTTCGCACTCCGAAAATTCTATCGCAAACAAACAATAGCATACATAAGCACTCAAGCAAAGATGCAAGGGTAAAACTCAAATGAGAAAGTCCAAATTGACAGTTCAACTGAAGTGCTCCGATTTGCAAAAAGAATCAATCAAATCGGAGCTAAGAAACTCAAACTACGCTCAAAAGAATTTTGAATTCAAATCTGCTCGAAACCAAATTTTAAATTGTCAAAACCATGTTCAAGTTGATTAGCTGGAAAAGGGGTTTGAGACAAAGATTTTGGCATTGGTTTCACTGGATTTGGATGAACGGCTGAAAAGTTGCGAGCGATTGAAGATCAGGGGCTAATCTGCGATAAAAATAATCGCGGATTGGTCCCTGGTGAAAAAAACAAAAAAAGAAAAATCTATCGGACGGACGTCCACTAACAGAGACAAACGAACGAACTCGCTCGTTATAAGAACTAAACGAACGAACATTCGCCGAATAGATCTAACCGAAGAAAAACCGAGAAAACCGATCTTTAAAAAAAACTAATTAGATCTACGGTTTACCGAAATTAAACCGACGAAAACCGGACAAAAACCAGTCGGCGGCGGCGGATCCGAATGGCGGCGGGGTCAACGGCGAGGCGGCGCGGCTCCGACGGCGTGCGGCGGCGCAACAGCAACGGCGGGCGGCGGCGCGGGCTGCAGCGGCGGTGGCGGTGGGCGGCTGCGGCGGCTCGGGACGAGGTGGAGAGGGGCGGCGGTGCGGCTACTTATAGGAGGGGGCGGCCTCGGCTTGCGGGAGGGGGCGCGGGCGGTGGTGTTCGGGCTGGACACGGCGGCGTGCGGCGGCGCGGCTCGAGACTCTGTCCCGAGTCGGAGAGGGAGGCGGCGGCGCGCTGGGCCGGCCTGCTCGGCTGGGCCATTGGCCGAGTCGAGCGAAACTTTTTTTTAAATAGATTCCGCCAAAGAAAAATCCTAAATAAATATAAAAAATTCTAAAAAAATGCCAAAAACAATTTTCACCATCTAAATAAAATATTTAGAACAAAGTGAACATTTTTCTGGCCTAAAAATGCAATTTTGAAAAATGCATATTTTCTAATTCGAATAAAATCCAAATAAAATATTTATTTGATTTTAACATTTTTCCTCCAATGTTCTCCTCTTATTTTGGAGAAGTCATTTTATCTCCTCTCATTCATTTCAATATCGGAAATATTTCGGAGAGAAAAATTATTCAAACCAAAATGATCCTCTTTTCAAATTTGAGAAAAAATCAAATATGAAAATAAATGAAATCCCCAACTCTCCCCATGGGTCCTTGAGTTGGTTAGGATTTCTAGGATCGCAAACGAAATGCAAATAAAATATGGTATGCATATGATGACCTATGTATAACATCCAAATTGAAAATTTAGATGTTACAAACCTACCCCCCTTAAGATGAATCTCGCCCTCGAGATTCGGGTTGGCTAGAAAATAGGTGTGGGTGGTCTTTCCATAGGTCTTCCTCTCGTTCCCAGGTGGCTTCATCCTCGGTATGGTGGCTCCACTGAACTTTGCAAAACTTGATACCTTGCTGCGCGTAACTCGGCTGGCAAACTCGAGAATCTTGACAGGTTTCTCCTCGTAGGTCAGATCACTATCCAACTGAATTGATTCCAGGGGCACTGTATCTCTCAGAAAAATATCGGCCATCTCTGCATGGCACTTCTTCAACTGAGAAACGTGAAACACATCATGAAGTCCTGGCAATCCTTCAGGTAACTCCAACTTGTAGGCTACTTCTCCCATACGTTCCAAAACTCGGTATGGTCCTACAAATCTCGGGGCTAACTTTCCCTTAACTCCAAATCGTTTAAATCCTCGCAATGGTGACACACGCAGATATGTTGTGTCTCCGATTTCATAAACTACCTCCTTGCATTTTGTATCGGCATAACTCTTCTGCCGGGACTGAGCTACCTTTAGTCTGTCGTGAATCAACTTAACCTTCTCTTCAGACTCTTTGATCAAATCCGGTCCAAACAACTGACGGTCTCCAACTTCATCCCACATTAGCGGTGTCCTGCACCTTCTCCCATACAAAGCTTCGAAAGGTGCCATATTCAAACTGGCTTGATAACTGTTGTTGTATGAGAACTCCACGTAAGGAAAATTGTCATCCCAACTAGATCCATAATCTAGCGCACAAGCTCTCAACATGTCCTCCAGAATCTGATTGACTCTCTCGGTCTGTCCATCTGTCTGCGGATGAAAAGCTGTACTGAACTCTAGCCTAGTACCCAAAGTCTGGTGCAGCTGATTCCAAAACTTTGAGGTAAATTGTGTTCCTCTATCTGATACAATGGTCCTCGGAACTCCATGCAGACATACGATCCTGGTCATATATATCTTGGCCAACTTTGCACTCGAATAGGTGGTTTTCACTGTGATAAAGTGGGCCACTTTAGTCAAACGATCCACTACTACCCAGATAGAATCATATCCCGATCGGGTCCTGGGTAATCCGGTGATAAAATCCATGCCAAGCTTGTCCCACTTCCATTTGGGTATCGGCATAGGCTGCAGTAATCCTGCTGGCTTCTGATGTTCCGCCTTCACTTTCTGACATACATCACATACTGCTACATACTCTGCAATATCCTTCTTCATACGAGTCCACCAGAAACGCTCCTTCAAATCCGAATGCATCTTGGTGTTTCCGGGGTGTATCGAGTAAGGCGAGTCATGAGCTTCCTGAAGTATTAACTTCCTGATCTCTGCATTATTGGGTACATATACACAGTCCTCAAACCATAAGGTTTCGTACTCATCCTCATGAAAACCTTTGGATTTTCCTTTGCTCATCTTCTCCTTTATCTCAGCAATCTCCTTATCATCCTTCTGAGCTTCTCGAATCTTTCCCAATAATGGTTACTGAACCTCCATTGCTCCAACAAAACCTCTTGGAACTATCTCCAAATGAAGTTCCTTGAGATCGTCAACTAACTCCTGCAGTAATCCTCCGCTTACGAGGGTATTGACGTAACTCTTCCGGCTCAAAGCGTCTACTACGACATTGGCCTTTCCTGGATGATAGTGTAGCTTCATATCATAATCCTTTATAAGCTCCAACCATCTCCTTTGCCTGAGATTCAGCTCCTTCTGTGTGAAAATGTACTTCAAACTCTTGTGATCCGTGTACACATCACAACGGTTTCCAATAAGAAAATGTCTCCAGGTCTTGAGTGCATGGACTACAGCTGCTAACTCCAAATCATGCGTGGCACAATTTAACTCATGCGGTCGAAGCTGTCGTGAGGCATATGAAACAACTCTTCCATCTTGCATAAGTACACCTCCAAGTCCTAGACGAGAAGCATCGCAATACACTTGGAAGTCCTTGCGTATATCCGGCAGAATTAGCACTGGGGCTGTAACCAAACGCTTCTTCAGCTCCTAAAAACTTGCCTCACATTCATCTGTCCATTTAAACTTAGTGTCCTTCTTCAATAACTCCGTCATGGGCTTCGCAATCTTGGAAAAAAATTCAATGAATCTCTGGTAATATCCCGCGAGTCCAAGAAAACTACGGATCTCTCCAACTGAGGTGGGTGCCAACCACTCAGTGACTGACTGAACCTTGGTGGGATCTACTGCTATACCTTCTCCTGATATAACATGTCCAAGAAATCCAACTTCCTTCAACCAAAACTCACATTTGCTGAACTTGGCATATAACTGATGTCCCCTGAGCTTCTCGAGAACTAAACGCAAATGCTCCTTGTGCTCCTCTTCATTCTTCGAGTACACCAAAATATCATCAATGAACACCACAATAAACTTATCCAAGAACTCCATGAACACCTTATTCATCATACTCATGAAATAGGCAGGGGCATTTGTCAATCCGAATGACATAACCATGTACTCATATAGCCCGTACCTTGTGGTGAAAGCTGTCTTGGGTATATCCTGTTCTCGGATCTCCAACTAGTGGTATCCTGATCGCAGATCGATTTTGGAAAATACTTTAGCTCCTTGCAGCTGGTCAAACAGATCATTGATCATCGGTAGTGGGTACTTGTTCTTGATCGACACTTCATTCAATGCACGATAATCAACAACCATTCTCAAAGATCCATCCTTCTTCTCAACCAAGAGCACTGGGGCTCCCCACGGGGATGAACTTCGCCGAATGTAACCTTTCTCCAATAACTCCTTAATCTGCTTCTTAATTTCCTCCAGATCGTTTGCGGGCATCCGGTATGGTCTCTTTGATATTGGTCCGGTGCCTGGCAACAGCTCTATCAAAAACTCAATGTCTCGATCCGGCGGCATGCCTGGTAGTTCCTCTAGAAATACATCTGGGTAATCCTTCACTACATGCACTTCCTCCTGAACAACTCCTGAGAGAGAATTTACTTGGGTCCTCCTTGGCGCATGCCTGGATACATACTTAATCCTTTTTCCCTCTGGGGTGGTGAGCAGAATCGACTTACTGGCGCAATCGATGTTTCCCCCATACATCGATAGTCAATCCACGCCTAGTATCACATCCATTCCTTGTGACTCCAGAATTATTAGGTCTGAGGGGAAAACGTGCCTACCTATGGTTAATGGCATCTGAAAACATCCTTGGCTTGCCATATACTCTGCTCCTGGCAAGCTTACTAACATAGGTGTCTTAAGAACTTTGGTGGGCAACTTATACTTATCCACAAACCCCTTCAAAATGTATGAATGCAATGCACCAGTATCAAAAAGAACGATTGCAGTAAATGACTTAACCAAAAACTTACCTATAACTGCATCTGGCTGCTCTTCAACCTCCTCCACGCTAACGTGGTTCACCTGTCCCCTGTTGAAAGGGTTGGGCTTCTTCCCAGAGCTTCCATTTCCGTTGCCATTCTTCGACTCAGAACAATCACTGGCGTAGTGCCCAGTCTTCCCGCACTTATAACAGGTGACATGACTCAGATCCTTTTTAGCGGGTGTTGCTGGGTTGGAACAATTCTGGTTGCTTCTTGCTCCATTCCCATTTCCATTCTTGGGTCCATTGTGGTTATGCGAACTTCCTCCATTGTGGGTGTGGCCTCCATGGTTATGGGTATATCCTCCCGAGTTCGGGGTAAAACGACGCTTCTGCGATGCTCCAGAATTATACTTCCCTTGTCCATATTTCCTTTTGCGGCTCTCTATCTGCTGCTGCTTCCCTTCAATCATAAGAGCCCTATCTACCAGCTCCTGGTAGTTAGCAAATGTTGCCACCATCAACTGCATACTCAGCTCATCATTCAGCCCTTCCATAAACTTCTCCTGCTTCGCGGCATCTATGGCCACGTCATCCGGGGCATAGCAAGCTAACTTACTAAACTCATCCACGTACTGCCCCACAGTACGATTTCCCTGGCGTAAGTTGCAAAACTCACGCTTCTTCATGCTCATAGCTCCAGCTGAGACATGTGCGGTGCGAAAAGCTTGCTGAAACTGATCCCAAGTGACATTGGCTATGGGAAAGGTGGTTGTGTAATTTTCCCACCATGAGGTTGCGGGTCCATCCAATTGATGTGCGGCAAAACGCACCTTCTCAGCATCTGTGCAACCTGCGGTGGTCAACTCCCTTCCAATCCTGCGTAGCCAGTCACCAGCAACAATCGGCTCGGTGCTACTGGAAAACATCGGCGGATTCAACCTCAGAAAACGGGCTAAGTTGTCAACTGGAGGTGGTGGCGGTGGGTTGTTGTTGTTGTTGCCTTGGTTCTGGACTAGTAGCTGCATCAAGGCATTCTGCTGTTGGATCAACTGAGTGAGCTCCGGTGGGAAGACAAATCCGGGGTCACGTCTCGGAGGCATCTGATGGGTTTAGAGGGAAGAGATTAGAATAGAATGAGGTCCAAAGAGAAAAACACTACCCATATGCACATGAGAAAAACACATTCATATCACACCACTCAATTCAAACAAGGGCATACAATCGGTCTAGCTACCGTTACAAAATACTCGGACTACTACTATATACATGGGGGAATACTAGTGATAAAATGGTGGTCATCTAGAAGTTTTGATCGGTGGAAGACTCCATGATATCTGCTCCAGCTTCGTCTTCGTAATCATCATCACTACTGTCGGGGTCGGAGTCGGTGTCGTCGATGATGATGTAGTCCTCGGGATGGTCGTCATCTCCTCCTGGCGCGGGGTCTCCCATGAATACTCCTAGCTTCCTTGTCAGATCGTCATTCTTTTCCACTAGCACTGTGATTTCCTCCTCGTATTCGTCGTGTGTAGACTTGAGTTCCTCTTCAAGCTCCATGTTCCTAGTCATTACCTTCTTCAAATCCATCATACTTGCGCACATTTGGTTCTCCTGGCGACGAATGTGCTGGTTTAACTCCTGTATGAAAGCTGCAATGAACCTGTCCCTCCTGGTGCTGATCATCTCCCATTGCTCATCTCGGCGCCCACATATCTGGTATATGGTGTCCTTAAGATCCTTGTGATAAACTTCGCCGATGCATCCCATGGCGATGTGGGCTGCCATGCTCTTTCCTAGACTCCAAGTTGGAGCATCAAAGCAAAACTCTATGGGCTCAGTAACTGGCATGAATGCCCTTCCTGGAACTTGAACTCGAATCATCCAATGCTCCTCTTCTGGTAAAGTGGCGGTGTAGGTCCCGGTGAAGCTTGGTATTCTGATGTTCAGGTATCTAGTGACTTCCTTCAAGTGTCGTCCAAATGGTGTGTCTTCATCCGGTTGAGCAAACTTGTTCCTGGGTCCGCCATCTAGAGTGTGGAAAATGGAGAGGAGTCAAAAATGAGTAGAGAAGAGTGACCTATGGCTTATCTTAGTGGTCACGTCCTACAATCAGCGTGTGCTCTGATACCATCTTGTAGCGATCCGACCTCAAACGGTCAAATCTCTGTGCATAAGTGTCATCCCTGGATCGGTAATATAATACTGACACACACAGTACTTGAAGGATTTATAACAGAGTGCAATCACACACTTATTACATCGAATGTCTCAAAAGAGAACTTATTACAATAAAATGGCTTAAGGCCATCTAAATAAAAATAACTACGGAAGCATCGAAGGTAAATGAGTCCATCAACTCCAACGGCATAGCTGAGTGCACGACAACGACCTAGCGCACCTTACTCTTCGTCTGAAAAGTCTGCAACATAATACGTTGCAGCCCGAAACGGGTCAGCACATGGAATATGCTGGCAAAATAACACTGTAGAGCAATGAACAAGGTAAATGCTAACACTACATGCATATATGGCTGGTGGAGACTCTATGGTTATCATTTTTGCGTAAAGCCAATTTTTCCCTACTGCAAAGGAATATATTTTATTTAACTACAAAGTTGGTTGATAAACATTGAGAATGGAATCCCCATCTCAATCCCAATTAAATAGTAATTAACAACCCAACAAAATTAAGTTAGAGTGTTGAGATTTCAAGAACCAGATACTCAAGATGTCCATAACCGGGGACACGGCTAACCATGATTAGTTTGTACACTCTGTAGAGGTGTGCGCACTTTTCCCCACAAGACTCGATCTCCTCCATTGTATATCTCGCACTGCATGATGTTTGAAAAACGAATGACCGAGACATATTCTTTCCGAAGAGGTCCCCTTAACCGATATATAGGCCGGTACACCTACAATCCCCTACATCTGCTAGCCCATCATGGAAAGGATTCCCACAACTTACTCAACTATGCCAGAGCCCATAATGGCTTGTGGCTGCACACGGAAGTTTCTACCATGAATAATGGTATGATCCCTTTGAGCCTGGGTGGTGAACCATAGGATGATCACACGGATTCCCCGGGGTCTCCTTGGACAACACTGGATTCTCCAGGTTCCCACCAACAATCCACCCAGATGTGTGTTGAAGTAGCCACCTTAAATAAACCCTTAGTTCACAATAATTTTCTCACATCTGTCATGAACACTCAAACCAATCCATGTCTACGAGCATAGCATAGCAGTATAAGCATAAAGTAGAAGCAACTCCCAGGGTTTGAATTAAAAGACAATAGGTACTACCTCAATCTACTTCCTAATACCCACATGTTAATCAAATCCTACTCATGCAATGTTTGAGGGTTGAAACTAATGCATAAAAACTTGATAATAAAGGGATATGATCAAAGTGTTACTTGCCTTGCTGATGATCTGGAAACCCTAGAGACTCGTAGTAGCACGCTTCGCACTCCGAAAATTCTATCGCAAACAAACAATAGCATACATAAGCACTCAAGCAAAGATGCAAGGGTAAAACTCAAATGAGAAAGTCCAAATTGACAGTTCAACTGAAGTGCTCCGATTTGCAAAAAGAATCAATCAAATCGGAGCTACGAAACTCAAACTACGCTCAAAAGAATTTTGAATTCAAATCTGCTCGAAACCAAATTTTAAATTGTCAAAACCATGTTCAAGTTGATTAGCTGGAAAAGGGGTTTGAGACAAAGATTTTGGCATTGGTTTCACTGGATTTGGATGAACGGCTGAAAAGTTGCGAGCGATTGAAGATCAGGGGCTAATCTGCGATAAAAATAATCGTGGATAGGTCCCTGGCGAAAAAACAAAAAAAGAAAAATCTATCGGACAGACGTCCACTAATAGAGACAAACAAACGAATTCATTCGTTATAAGAACTAAACAAACGAACGTTCACAAAATAGATCTAACCGAAGAAAAACTGAGAAAACCCGATCTAAAAAAACTAATTAGATGTAGGGTTTACCGAAATTAAACCGACGAAAACCGAGCAAAAACCGGTCGGCGGCGGCGGATCCGAACGGCGGCACGGCGACGGGCAACGGCGAGGCGGCGGGGCTAGGCGGGGTTCCGGCGGCGGTGGTGCGGTATCGGGTGGCGGTGGCGCAGCAGCAGCAGCAGCGGGCGGCGGCGGTGGTGGGCGGCTGCGGCGGCTCGAGACGGGGTGGAGAGGGGCGGCGGCGCGGATACTTATAGGAGGGGGGTGGCCTCGGCTTGCGGGAGGGGGCGCGGGCGGCGGTGTCCGGGCGGGACACGGCGGCGTGCGGCGGCGCGGCTCGGGACTCTGTCCCGAGTCGGAGAGGGAGGCGGCGGCGCGCTGGGCCATTGGCCCAGTCGAGCGAAACTTTTTTTAAATTGATTCTGCCGAAGAAAAATCCGAAATAAATATAAAAAAATCTAAAAAAATGCCAAAACAATTTTCACCGTCTAAATAAAATATTTAGAACAAAGTGAAAATTTTCTGGCTTAAAAATGCAATTTTGAAAAATGCATATTTTTCTAATTCGAATAAAATCTCGAATAAAATCCAAATAAAAATATTTATTTGATTTTAACATTTTTCCTCCAATATTCCCCTCTTATTTTGGAGAAGTTATTTTATCTCCACTCATTCATTTTTATATCGGAAATATTTCGGAGAGAAAAATTATTAAAACCAAAATGATCCTCTTTTCAAATTTGGGAAAAAAAATCAAATATGAAAATAAATGAAATCCCCAACTCTCTCTGTGGGTCCTTGAGTTGCTTAGGATTTCTAGGATCGCAAACGAAATGCAAATAAAATATGATATGCATATGATGACCTATGTATAACATCCAAATTGAAAATTGGGATGTTACACATTGGGGTGTTTTAGCTGACATAAAGGTTAATAAATGATACGTATATATGGTGTTGTCATAGTACAATCTCTAGAACTATTAGTGACACTTTGGGGGTGGTTCAATAGATTGATTGGAAACACAACTTTGAGGTGTTTACTACCTATGCAATTTCATCCTCCTTTCTCCGATAGGAACAGGGACTGGAGTGATTCTTTGCCGCACTTTGAGGTATTATCATGTGATTCAATTCTGTTAATGACGTTGACAGATTGCACTAGCGAAAGTATGAACCCCGGGGCTTATATCTAAACATTGAGATACCGTTTTGCTCGCTTTTTGTTAGTTGGTACCTTGTTGTTTTTATTTTTTTAGATTATATAAACTATTTCTATCATCCATATTACACATCTAGCATCACCTCTTCGCTGAACTAGTGCACCTATACAACTCACAATTGTATTGGGTGTGTTGGGGACACAAGAGACTCTTTGTATTTGATTGCATGATTGTTTCAGAAAGAACCATATTCGTCCAACACCTCCCACGGATTGATAAACCTTAGGTCATCCACCTGTGGGAAATTTATTGATGTCCTACAAAACTTTGCACTTGGAGGCCCAACCAAGTCTACAAGAACAAAGTTGCATACTAGACATCAAGCTATTTCTGACGTCGTTGCCGGGGAGGTCAGTGCTTGAAGGTATCTCTCGCTCTCTCTCTCTCTCTCTCTCTCTCTCTCTCTCTCGTGTTCTTGATTTGACACAATATTGATGTATCATGAGCTTTATCAATATAGTTGGATCTTAAGATGTTCACCTCCCTCTCTTTTTTTCGTGGTGAATTGAGTCTTTCTCTTTGAGGTTTCTTTATGTTGGATTGAACAATTTGGAGTTCAGATCTGTTGCATGTCTTAACTTGTGGATACCTGTGGTGACATTGGGGTGTTTTAGCTGACATAAAGGTTAATAAATGATACGTATATATGGTGTTGTCATAGTACAATCTCTAGAACTATTAGTGACACTTTGGGGGTGGTTCAATAGATTGATTGGAAACACAACTTTGAGGTGGTTTACTACCTATGAAATTTCATCCTCCTTTCTCCGATAGGAACAGGGACTTTGGAGTGATTCTTCACCACACTTTGAGGTATTATCATGTGATTCAATTATGTTAATAATGTTGAGAGATTGCACTAGCGAAAGTATGAACCCCGGGGCTTATTTCTAAGCATTGAGATACCGTTTTGCTCGCTTTTTGTTAGTTGGTACCTTGCTGTTTTTATTTTTTTAGATTATATAAACTATTTCTATCATCCATATTACACATCTATCATCACCTCTTCGCTGAACTAGTGCACCTATACAACTGACAATTGTATTGGGTGTGTTGGGGACACAAGAGACTCTTTGTATTTGATTGCATGATTGTTTTAGAAAGAACCATATTCGTCCAACACCTCCCACAGATTGATAAACCTTAGGTCATCAACCTATGAGAAATTTGTTGATGTCCTACAAAACTCTGCGCTTGGAGGCCCAACCAAGTCTACAAGAATAAAGTTGCGTACTATACATCAAGCTATTTCTAACATCGTTGCCGGGGAGGTCAGTGCTTGAAGGTACCTTCTTTAGATCTTGAAATTGAATCTTTTAGTTTCTTGTTTATACACTAGTTTGGTTTATAAAAAGAAAACTACAAAAAATGGAAGTGAGG
Organism: Aegilops tauschii subsp. strangulata; assembly: GCF_002575655.3. NCBI lineage: Eukaryota > Viridiplantae > Streptophyta > Magnoliopsida > Poales > Poaceae > Aegilops > Aegilops tauschii. The sequence continues at coordinate 398,868,863 of NC_053037.3, forward strand.
TTGCATCAAATTATTTATCTTTATGAAGTCTTTCTTGAAAATATGGATTCCAATAATTGCTATGAAGTGGTAAAAGAAGAATTTAACACAATGTTTGGTGTGAGTTCCTTGAATTTTAAGCATGATCGCAATGATATTAGTATGAATTCTTTGAATATCCATGATGCTAATGATATGCAAAGCCATAAGCTTGAGGATGCTATGTTTGATGAACTTGATCTTTTTAGTGCCCCTACTTTTGATGAGCAAATTTATTATGATGGTAGCATGCCTCCTATTTATGATGATTACAATGATAAAAGTGGATTTGGAGAGGTCATGACTTTATTTAGTGTTGAATCCACTACTTTGGAAGAAGTGTCAATTAATTATTATGAGAACAAAGTTGCTATCTATGATGATTATTGTGATGACACTTATGATATAAAGAATAATGATAACCATGAAACTTCCCATCATGATTTTAATGCTCAAATTGATTATGTCAATCAAGTTTCATATGATAGTTATTTCGTTAAATTTTCCCCCACTACTATTGATGAGGAAAAAATTCTTATGTGGAGAGTAATAAAATTTCTATGCATGTGGATCGTGAAAAGAATGCTTTATGTGATAGTTATATTGTTGAATTTGTTCATGATGCTACTAAAAATTATTATGAGATAGGAATATATATGCTTATATATTTCAACAAGTTTCCCCTCTTTATGTTAAAAGTTTCGAAGTGGCACTTGTTTTGCCTTCCTATGCTAATTAGTTCTTGCTCCAATAAATTGTTTGCTTATAAAATTCCTATGCATAGGAAGTGTGTTAGGCTTAAATTTGTTTTCTGTCTGATTCGTGATGCTCCCTTTATGTTTCGACTCTTACTCTCATGTGAGCATCATTAAAATCATAATGCCTAGCTAAAAGGCTTTAAAGAAAAGCGTTTGGGAGGCAACCCAATATTTATCCCTACTCTTCTTATGTGTTTACATGGTTACTACTAATGTAGTAATCATGCTTGGTATCTTTTCTTTCAATAAAGTGCCAAGTTAAACGTTTAGGGTGATATGGATGCTTGTTTATTTGGTTTTGTGCAAAAAACAGAAACTTTTGCGTCTAGTATATGAATTACGCGAAAAAATGATTCATCCCACTGACAAGCGTGACCCACCAGCTACATCTTCGTGCGCAAGCAAGTGCCTCCTTATTACATGGAAAAAAAGTTTCCTCCCCCTGAGAGCTGAGACCCACCAGCTACTTCTTCGCATGCAAGAAGGTGCCCCCTTATTACGCGCAAGAAAAATGTTTCCTCCCGCTTCTAGCTGGGATCCACCTGATTTGGAGGTTGACTTATGGTCCTACTAAGTTGATGTGTATGCATCACTTTTTCAACTTAGTTAACAAACGATTCTAGTAGCAGTGACCGTTGAATGTTAATCCAACCGTCGTGATGCTTCTTCAACCTCTGATATGCTTGCTCCAACCGCCCAAATCAGCTCCGGCCGTAACGCCTGCTCCCGCCTCCCATGTCCAGTTGTGCTTCCGCACAGGAATCACCGCCCCACCCTACTCCCACCACCTGCCAGGCCTTCCCTTTACTGACCCACACACCTTGTTATTTTTCGGCGATGGCAGCCTCACACCGCAGCCGAACCAGTCAACCCTCGTACCCTCTTCTGATGATCCACAAGTATAGGGGATCTATCATAGTCCTTTCGATAAGTAAGAGTGTCTAACCCAACGAGGAGCAGAAGGAAATGACAAGCGGGTTTCAGTAAGGTATTCTCTGCAAGCACTGAAATTATCGGTAACAGATAGTTGTGTGATAAGATAATTCGTAACGGGTAACAAGTAACAAAAGTAAACACAGTGCAGCAAGGTGGTCCAATCCTTTTTGTAGCAAAGGACAAGCCTGGACGAACTCTTATATAATGCAAAGTGCTCCCGAGGACACATGGGAATTGTCATCAAGTTAGTTTTCATCATGCTCATATGATTCGCGTTCGTTACTTTGATAATTCGATATGTGGGTGGACCACTGCTTGGGTGCTGCCCTTCCTTGTACAAGCCTCCCACTTATGAGTAACCCCTCTCGCAAGCATCCGCAACTACGAAAGAAGAATTAAGGTAAACCTAACCATAGCATGAAACATATGGATCCAAATCAGCCCCTTACGAAGGAACGCATAAACTAGGGTTTAAGCTTCTGTTACTCTAGCAACCCATCATCTACTTATTACTTCCCAATGCCTTCCCCTACGCCCAAATAATGGTGAAGTGTCATGTAGTCGATGTTCACATAATACCACTAGAGGAAAGGCAACATACATCTCATCAAAATATCGAACGAATACCAAATTCACATGACTACTTATAACAAGACTTCTCCCATGTCCTCGGGAACAAACTTAACTACTCACAAAGCATATTAATAATCAAGATCAGAGGAGTATTAATTATCATTAAGGATCTGAAAATATGATCTTCCACCGGATAAACCAACTAGCATCAACTACAAGGAGTAATCAACACTACTAGCAACCCATAGGTACCAATCTGAGGTTTTGGGACCAAGATCGAATACAAGACATGAACTAGGGTTTTGAGAGGAGATGGTGCTGGTGAAGATGTTGATGGAGATTGACCCCCTCTCAATGAGAGGATCGTTGGTGATGACGATGGCTTCGATTTCCCCCTCCCGGAGGGATGTTTCCCTAGCAGAACAGCTCCACCGGAGCCCTAGATTGGTTCTGCCCAGGTTCCAGCTCGAGACGGCAGCGCTTCGTCCTGAAAGCTTCCTTCTTTTTTTTCAGGTCAAAACACACCATATAGCAGAAGATGGGCGTCAGAGGTCTGCCATGGGGCCCACAAGGACGGGGGGCGCGCCCAGGGGGTAGGGTGCGCCCTCCACCCTTGTGGCTGGCTGGTGGCCCCACTTTGGTATTTTCTTCGCCCAATATATTTTTATATATTCCAAAAACATGCTCCATGAAGTTTCAGGACTTTTGGAGTTGTGCAGAATAGGTCTCTAATATTTGCTCCTTTTCCAGTCCAGAATTCCAGCTGCCGGCATTCTCCTTCTTCATGTAAACCTTATAAAATAAGAGAGAAAATGCATAAGTATTGTGATATAATGTGTAATAACAGCCCATAAATGCAATGAATATCAATATAAAAGCATGATGCAAAATGGATGTATCAACTCCCCCAAGCTTAGACCTCGCTTGTCCTCAAGCGAAAGCCGATATCAAAAAATATGTCCACATGTTTAGAGATAGAGGTGTCGATAAAATAAAATACGGACATGAGGGCATCATGATCATCTTTAGAACAGCAACATATAATGCCATATGATTTCTTATGCTCAAGTAACAATTCGTTCACAAGGTGAAGTATGAATCAGAAACTTCATTGAAAACTAACAAACTATGATCTCAGTCATTGAAGCAATTGCAATTTATCATAACATCGGAAAGAGTCAATTCAAGAGCTTTTCAGCAAGTTCACATACTCAACTATCATTTAATCTTTCACAATTGCTAACACTCACGCGATACTTATGGGTACAAAGTTTCAATCGGACACAGAGAAAGATAGGGGCTTATAGTTTTGCCTCCCAATGTACAAGGGTAGGAGATAAAAATAAAAGATAGGCCCTTCGCAGAGGGGAGCAGAGGTTGTCATGCGCATTTATGATTGGATGCATAAAATCTTAATGCAAAAGAACATCACTTTATATTGCCGCTTGTGATAAAGACCTTTATTATGCAGTCCATCGCTTTTATTTCTTCCATATCACAAGTCCGTATAAAACTTATTTTCTTCACACTAATAGATCATACATATTTAGAGACCAATTTTTATTGCTTGCACCGATGGCAACTTACTTGAAGGATCTTACTCAATCCATAGGTAGGTATGGTGGACTCTCATGGCAAAACTGGGTTAAGGGATGTTTGGAAGCACAAGTAGTATATCTTCTTGGTGCAAAGAATTTGGCGAGCATGAGAGGGAAAGGCAAGCTCAACATGTTGTATGATCCATGACAATATAACTTCTGTTTGGATATAAGAAAACATAGCCCATTATGTTGTCTTCCTTGTCCAACATCAACCTTTTAACATGTCATATTTTAATGAGTGCTCACAATTACAAAAGGTTTCCAAGATAGTGTATTTATATGTGAAGCCTCCCTTTCTTTATTACTTCCTATTAGTTGCAACAATGACCAAAACTATGTTTGTCAACCCTCAATAACTTTTATTCATCATACTCTTTATATGTGAAGTCGTTACTTTCCATAAGATCAATATATGATCTTTTTATTATTTTATTCCCTCAATATCATAGCAAAATAGAAAATCCCTCAACTCAAAACTACTCTTTATTATATAACTCACGAACTCGATTACATAGAGGGAGATCGAAAAAAACTCAAAGCATAGATCATACTAAAACTTTATTCTACTAGATCTAGATATAACCAAAAGGATCGAACTAAGAAAAAGATAAAGATAAAGATGTGGTAATGATACGATACCGGGGCACCTCCCCCAAGCTTGGCAGTTGCCAAGGGGAGTGCCCATACCCATGTATTTATGTCTCTTTCTTCGGAGGTGGTGATGATGGAGTTGTTGATGAAGCAGGCTTGCCGTCCATCTTCAAAGGCATAGGCTCACCATCATAGAAAGATGAACAAGTCTCCGGGATCCTCAAATCTGCAGCCAAACTCATCCTCTTAAACATGTATTCATACTCACAGTTTTGGTTTTGCAAGTCATAGATCTGGGCTTGGAGATGCTTGATTTTCTCATGAAGCTTGAAGATGGCCTCCTCAATATTTTTGGCATCTAGCTTGTGATTGTTGGTGAACTCCACGATCATCATGTGATTGGCGTTGAGTCCACGTTCCACCATCCCTTGGCACTTGAAAACTTGCTGCTCCATTGCTTCGAGTCTTGTCTCCATGCTTCTGGTCTTCTTCGGCCCCTCAACATCGCGGATGTGCAGCACCCCCTCACGCATCGCAGTGGCTTGAGGGTGTCGCAACACCTCCGCAAGGTAGGGGTTGATGACCTTCTCAAAAAACTTGTCCTTGGGGCGCTTGGAGACGTCATGGTGATCTAGATCTGTCAGAAAAACAGCTCGAAACAAGAACATGAAATATTGTCGTGGTACGAGGGTCAAAACCTTCGGGAGATTACATAATGATTTTTTACCGACCAAAAGAAGTATCGTGAAAGAAAACAGAGTTCGGAGGGCACACGAGGTGCCCACAAGGACGGGGGGCTCGCCCAGGGGGGCAGGGCGCGCCCTCCACCCTTGTGGTGGCCTCGTGTCTCTTTCGGACTACTTTTAATTTTCCTAATTTTTTAAATATTCCAAAATGGAGAAAAAATGCTACTGGAAACGTTTTGGAGTCGGTTTACTTATCGTACCACATACATGTTCCTTTTCGGAGTCTGAAACGTTCTGGAAAGTTTCTCTTATGTACTCCTCCGGTGTTACGGTATTAATTATATTGGTCTCAACATTTATGGGAGTACCTGAGATATAATGTTTGATTCTTTGACCGTTTACCACCTTCGGATTTGTGCCTTCGGCGTTGTTGATTTTTATGGCACCGGAACGATAGACCTCCTCGATAATGTAAGGACCTTCCCATTTAGAGAGAAGCTTTCCTGCAAAAAAATCTTAAACGAGAGTTGTATAGCAAAACATGATCACCTACATTAAACTCACGCTTTTGTAACCTTTTATCATGCCATCTTTTAACTTTTTCTTTAAACAACTTGGCATTCTCATAGGCTTGGGTTCTCCATTCATGAAGTGAGCTAATGTCAAATAACCTCTTCTCACCATCAAGTTTGAAATCATAGTTGAGCTCCTTAATAGCCCAATATGCCTTATGTTCTAGTTCGAGAGGTAAGTGACATGCATTTCCATAAAACATTTTATATGGGGACATACCCATAGGGTTTTTATAAGCAATTCTATAAGCCCATAGTGCATCATCAAGTTTCTTAGACCAATTCTTTCTAGATCCATTAACAGTCCTTTGCAAAATTAATTTAATCTCTCTATTGCTCAATTCTACTTGACCACTAGACTAAGGATGATATGGAGATGCAATTCTATGGTTGACATCATATTTAGCAAGCATTTTACGGAAATCACCATGAATAAAATGTGAACCACCATCAGTCATTAAATATCTAGGGACTCCAAACCTCGAAAAAGTAACTTCTTTAAGCATCTTAATAGAAGTGTTATGATCAGCACTACTAGTTGGAATAGCTTCTACCCACTTAGTAACATAATCAACAACAAGTAAAATATGTGTATACCCATTAGAGGAAGGAAAAGGTCCCATATAATCAAAGCCCCAAACATCAAATGGTTCAATAACAAGTGAATAATTGATAGGCATTTCCCGACGTCTACTAATATTACCAATCCTTTGGCATTCATCACAAGACAAGACAAACTTGCGAGCATCCTTGAAGAGAGTGGGCCAATAGAAACCGGATTGCAATACCTTGTATGCAGTTCTCTATCTCCAGCATGGTGTCCTCGGTAAGCTTTGGAGTGGCACTTGTGTAGGATTTGTTCCTGTTCGTGATCAGGTACACAACGTCTAATAACACCATCTACTCCTTATTTATAAAGGTGTGGATCATCCCGAAAGTAATGTCTTAAATCATAGAAAAACGTTTTCTTTTGCTGGTATGTGAAACTAGGTGGTATAAATTTAGCAACAATATAATTAGCATAATCAGCATACCATGGAGTATTACGAGAAGCACTTATGACAGCTAATTGTTCACCTGGAAAGCTATCATCAATAGGTAGTGGGTCATCAAGAACATTTTCTAACCTAGACAAGTTATCTGCAACAGGGTTCTCAGCTCCCTTTCTATCAATAATATGCAAATCAAATTCTTGTAGCAAGAGAACCCATCTAATAAGTCTAGGTTTAGCATCTTTCTTTTCCATAAGATATTTAATAGCAGCATGATCAGTGTGAACAGTTACTTTGGAATCAACAATATAAGATCTGAACTTATCACAAGCAAATAGAACTGCTAAAAATTCTTTTTCAGTAGTAGCATAGATTCTCTGGGCACTCGCTAGAGTTTTACTAGCATAATGAATAACATTTAATTTCTTATCAACTCTTTGCCCTAGAACAACACCAACAACATAATCACTAGCATCACACATAAGTTCAAAGGGTAAGTTCCAATCAGGTGGTTGAACAATAGGTGCAGTAATCAAGGCTTTCTTAAGTATTTCAAATGATTCTACACAATCATCATTAAAAACAAAAGGAACATCTTTTTGTAAGAGATTAGTGAGAGGCCTTGATACGTCTCCAACATATCTGTAATTTATGAAGTATTCATGCCATGTTTACAACAATTTTATATGGTTTTGGTATGATTTGCATGGAACTAACCCGGACAAACGTTGTTTTCAGCAGAACTACTACGGTGTTGTTTTTTTTCTGCAGAAATGGAAGTTCTCCAAATGAGCTGAAACTTTTTGACGACTTTTTTTGGAACAAAAGATACCCCCGAAGCTTCATGGGAGGGCGAGAAGAGCGACGAGGAGTGCACAACCCACCAAGGTGCGGCTGGTGGGCCAGGCCCGCCCCGGTGGGTTATGCTCACCTCGAGGCCCATCTTCGCATGAAACCGACACCAAAAAAATCCTATAAATAGAGAAACCATCAGGGGTTACCCTAGATCAGAAGTTCTGCCGCCGCAAGGCTCTGTAGCCACGAGAAACCAATCTAGACTCTGTTCTGGCACCCTGCCGGAGGGGGGTATCATCACTGGTGGCCATCTTCATCATCCCGGCGGTCACCATGATGAGGAGGGAGTAGTCCACGCTCGGGGCTGAGGGTTTGTACCAGTAGCTATGTGTTTAATCTCTCTCTCTCTCTCTCTCTCGTGTTCTTAAGATGTCACGATCTTGATGTATCGCGGGCTTTCTTAATATAGTCGGATCATATGGCGTTTTCCCCTCTCTATCTTGTTGTGATGAATTGAGTTTTCCTTTTGAGATTTTGTTTTATCGGATTGAATACTTTTATGGATTTGAGAGTACTTGATATATGTCTTGCATATGAATACTCGTGGTGACAATGGGTTATCGTATTGATTCACTTGATATATGTTTTGGCACTCAATTCGCGGATTCTCAAGGTGACATTGGGGTCATCTATGGATAGGGGTTGATGCACGTTCTCGTCTTTTGTTTCTCTGGTAGAAATCTTGGGGCACTCTTTGAGGATCATTGTGTTGGATTGAGTATTATGAGTCTGAGATTATTTGGTGTTATTTTAGTATGAACTATTGGATAGATCGATCGGAAAGAATAACTTCGAGGTGGTTTCGTACCCTAAAATAATTTCTTCTTATGTGTCGGCGTTCTGGGAATGGGGGTCCCCAGACTTGCCTGCCTGCGGCCCACGGCGTGGCTCTGCTAGCAGGCCCGTACGGCCCATCTTCATCAACAAAGCATTCAAGACCTTCGAGAGGGGCTAAGCCTCGCAAGGCGGACGACGCAAGACCTCCTCAGGAGCGGCCTCACCAGACAGGCTCGCGAGGGGCGGAGAGATCAAGGCAAGGCAAACCTCGCGAGGTTCTCGTGACGTGAGCCATGACGATCGAGACCAGACGGGCACCAGGCGGGCGCCAGCGCACGCAGCATCCTTGTTTCCTCTTTGGTGCAAAGGAGGCAAGTGCAGGCGCGGAGTACCGAGGCATCAAGAAAAGGTTTCCATATCAGTGCAACGAGACCAAGACCAGCAGGACGGCAAGACGGAGGTCACCATGGAGCCCAAGGCGGCGTCACCACCAGAGCCTTTTGCAGGCGAAGACTACTTTTGTCAGGATAAGTTGTACTAGCTGTCCCCTTTCAAATTGGCCGTTGTTGGCTCCCTTCCCGCTCAATATTTGGGGAGAGGACCAGGGCCTCTATAAATAGGACTAGCCACTACGGTAGGAGGGGGATCAGCTGTTCCTTAGCCACCACAGTAGGAGGCATCGAATCCTCACCCACACAAGTTCGCCAAACACAAGAACACCTCAACCTCAGGAGGCTGTTCTTCCCCTTTGTACTGTTCATCCTCAACCCAAGAGGCAATCCACCACCACCACACTGGAGTAGGGTATTACACCACAACGGTGGCCCGAACCAGTATAAATCTTGTGTCCCTTGTGTTGTGAGTTCGTCGAGTTAGTCCGTGAGATCTTAGCAAAACTAGGATGTGGATCGGTAGGGGGAAATATTCGTGTGCACCCCAGTGTTCGAACCTTGAGGGTTTTGCCGGAACGCATGATCCGACATTTGGCGCGCCAGGTAGGGGTGCGCCGTAGCCCTCCTTCCGTCGATCTATGCTCCGCCACCACCGCGCTCTGCCCTCACGGCAGGCGCCTCGCTCCCGGCTTCGATGGCTAGCGCCGACGACGGGGCAGGTGGCTCCGAGCCCTGGCCCCCGCCTTGCGGTAGGTGCAGTGGCCGCCCAAGTTCTAGCCGGAGATGCCGCCGCGCTACGACGGCGCGGCGGACTCGTCAGCTTTCCTGCTGGCGTACGAGGAGGCCGTCCACGAGGCCGGGGGCGACGACAAGGTCATGGCCAATTGGTTTCCCATGGCCCTCGCTGGCGTGCCGTGCGCCTGGCTGCTCAACCTCCCCAGATCCAAAGTGGCATCTTGGGAGGAGCTGCACAACCTCTTCACTGCGCGCTACGCGGCACCGGCACACCATGCGGTCGCGGCCCTACTAGGCGGCTCTCAAGCGCGCCGCGCGCCTGGCTGCTCAACCTCCCCGGATCCACAGTGGCATCTTGGGAGGAGTTGCGCGACCTCTTCACTACGCGCTACGCGGCACCGACGCACCACGCGGTCGCGGCCCTACTAGGCGGCTCTCAAGCAGCGCCTTCAGATCGCCATGTCAAGCCATTCCTTCGCCAGATGGCGCCGCTTCCAAGCGCTCGGGGGCTCCGCCGGGCTGGGCCGCACCCGACGCCGACCTCACCTTCGACTCAGAAGACCACCCCGTCACCACCGCTGGCTCGGGTATGCTCCCGATGCTTTGCACGCCCACCATTTGCAACGTGGCCGTCACCAAGACCCTCATCGACGGCGGCGCCGGCCTCAACGTGCTCTTCGTGGAGGCCTTCAGCCTTCTTCACGTACCGCTCGAGCGGCTCAGCCTCAACAAGCCTTTCTCAGGAGTTGGCGGCGGCACCGCCCACTCCCTGGGGCAGATCCGCCTCCTCGTCACCTTTGGCACACGCGACAACTACCGCACCAAGCTGGTCGACTTTGACATCGCCCGCATCGGCCTCCCGTACAACGCCATCCTCGGGTACCCGGCTCTGGCCCAGTTCATGGCAGCAACCCACCCGACATACAACCTCATGAAGATGCCTAGAAGCAAGGGTGTCCTAACTATCAAGGGGGACGCCAAGGAGGCCGTGGCGGCGCTCAAGCTTGCCTTCAAGACCGCCGCGGCGGCACAGCCCGTCGGCGCGGGCGCCTCCGAGGCCAAGGGGCCCGCACCAACCAAGAAGAAGCAGTTGTTCACCTAAGACAAGGCAGAAACCAAGCAGGTGCCGGTCGATGAAGACGGATCCTCGAGAGCCACCTTTACCATAGGTGCCGACCTCGACCCGAGCCAAGAGGAAGCGTTGGTGAAGTTCTTGCGTGCAAACAAGGAGATATTCGCATGGGAGCCCAAGCAGCTGTTGGGCGTCCCGAGAGAAGTGATTCAACATCACTTAAGGGTGTGCCCCAATGTACGCCCAGTGAAGCAGCGGGCGAGACGGCAGTCCACAGAGAAGCAGGCCTTCATCATCCAAGAGACCCGCAAGTTAGAGGCGGCGGGTGCCATTCGCGAGGTTCGGTACCCCGAAGGGCTGGCGGACCACGTCGTTGAGCCGAAGAAAGGCGGGAAGGAGCGAATGTGCGTCGACTTCACCAACCTCAACAAGGCCTGCCCCCAAGATCCGTTCCCGCTCCCACGCATCGACCAGATCGTTGACTCCACCGCCGAGTGCGACCTGCTGTGCTTCCTTGATGCGTTCTCAGGGTATCACCAGATCAAGATGGCAGTAGAAGATGTAGAGAAGACAGCCTTCCTGACCCCGTGCGGGGTGTACTGCTACACTTGCATGCCTTTCGGACTGCATAATGCGGGCGCAACCTTTCAGCGGCTGATGCACATCGCCTTAGGGCGACAGCTCGGGAGAAACGCGGAGGCCTACGTCGACGACATTGTGGTGAAGTCTCGGGAGGCCAGAACCTTGATCCATGATCCGGAGGAGACTTTCGCGAGCCCGCGCCAGGTGAACTTGCGACTTAACCCAGAGAAGTGCATGTTTGGTGTCCCTTCTGGCAAGCTGCTGGGTTTCCTCGTATCCCACAGAGGGATCGAGGCGAACCCAGAAAAGATCAAGGCCATTGAAGACATGAGCCCACCGCAGACCCTCAAGGAAATGCAGAAGCTGGCTGGTTGGGTGACTGCGTTGGGGTGCTTCATCTCCAAGCTGGGAGAGCGCGCCCTACCCTTCTTCAAGCTGATGAAGAAGAAGGGCCTGTTCGAGTGGACCCCGGAGGCCGACCGAGCTTTTCAAGACCTCAAGAAATACCTGACCAGCCCTCCAGTGATGGTGGTGCCGCGACCTCTCGAGCCCCTAGTGCTTTATCTTGCCGCCACTCCATACTCCGCCAGCGCAGCACTGGTGGCGGTTCGGGAAGAGCACCAAGCCAAAGGCGTGTTACGACGAGCCACGCCACCAGCCGGACTGACGCAAGATCAGGAAGACACCGCAAGAGCCGTAGCAGCCATCGGCAGAGGACCAAGCTCGGCAGGACGCCGCCGCCAAGGTCCCGACAGGCGATCAAGCTTTGGAGGTTCCACCACCTCAGGAGACACCCCAACTTTCGCAAGACACGAGCCTCACCAACAAGCCAGTTCTCGTCGAGCACCCGGTGTATTTCGTCAGCACGGTGTTGCGGGAGCAAGGGCACGATACCCCATGCCCCAGAAGCTCTTGCTCGCGCTCTTGGTGGCCTCACGGAAGTTGCGGCACTACTTCCAGGGCCACCCCATCAAGGTCGTCTCGGCCTACCCATTGGAGAGAGTGCTCAGGAGCCCCAACTCTGCTGGAAGGGTCACTGAGTGGAACATCGAGCTACAGGCATTCCAGTTGGAGTTCAGCACTACTAAGGTCATCAAGGGAGCCGCACTCGCTGATTTTGTGGCAGAATGGACGGATGCCCCGACGCTGGAAGTAGGCGAGGACCAGTCCACCTCACCGGGAAGTGAGGTGCCTGATGGCTGGGTCATGTATTTTGATGGTGCCTTCGCGCACCAGGGCGCGGGGGCTGGAGCAGTACTCGTCTCGCCCACTCAGGACAAGCTCTACTATGCTGTACAGCTCTGCTTTCAGCAGGGCGAGAAGGTCTCCAACAACATTGCAGAATATGAAGGCCTCATAGCTGGCCTGAAAGCTGCGGCAGCCCTGGGGGTGAAGCGCCTCACCGTCAGGGGCGACTCACAGCTTCTCGTCAATTTCTCCAACAAGGTATACGAGCCGAAGGACGAGCACATGGAGGCATACCTCGCGGAAGTGCGCAAGATGGAGAAGCAGTTCCTGGGCCTGGAGTTGCAGGACGTGCCCCGTGGCACCAACAAGGAAGCTGAGGACATCGCCAAGAGGGCATCCAAGCGGCAGCCCCAAGAGCCTGGTGTCTTCGAGGAGCGGCTCTTCAAACCGTCAGCAACGCCACCACTTTCAAGGATAGCTTAGCCTCGGGAGGAGCTCCCGCAGCCGCTTGCCACAGGAGCCCCAGCCTGTGGCCCGACTTCGGGAGCGCGTCTACTCTTGGCGCTCGAGCCCCAGGAGGGATGCTGGACCAAGGAATTCAAGGAATAACTGATGCAAGGGACGCTGCTGGAGAAGGAGGAGGACGCGGAGCGCGTGGCCCGGCAAGCTCATTGTGTTGCATCTCTAGAGACCAGGGGAAGGAGTTGCTATCCTACATACACGGTGGGGACTGCGGGCACCACTCATCGTCGCGAACCCTCATCGGTAAGGCATTCCGCAGCGGATTATATTGGCCCACGGCGCTCAACGATGCAGCCGAGCTAGTGAAGTCCTGTGAAGCCTGCCAGTACCACGCCAAGCAGATCCATTAGCCGGCTCAGGGCCTCCAGACCATCCGACTCACATGGCTGTTCGCGGTCTGGGGGCTGGATATCTTGGGCCCATTCCCTCGAGCGCCAGGGGGCTACCGCTACCTCTACGTCACCATCGACAAGTTCACCAAGTGGGTGGAGGTGGAAGACGTCCGCACCATCCCAGCTGGCTCCGCGGTCAAGTTCATCAGGGGTCTCGTGAGCCGTTTCGGGGTCCCCAACCGTATCATCACTGATAACGGCTTGCATTTCACTAGTAATCTCTTCAAAACATACCGTGCTAACCTTGGAACGCAGATCTGCTACGCTTTGGTGGCGCACCCCAGGAGCAATGGTCAGGCCGAATGCGCCAACGCAGAGGTCCTGAGGGGCCTCAAGACCAGGACTTCCAAGAAGAAGCTCGAGGCCTGTGGCAGCGGCTGGTACGACGAGCTCCAGTCTGTGCTGTGGTCCATCCGCACCACCGCCACTAAGCCAACGGGCAAGACCCCATTCTTCCTCATCTACGGAGCAGAAGCGGTCCTCCCTCACGAGGTCAAGCATCGCTCCGCATGGGTCCTGGCGTTTGATGAAGCACAACAGGACGCCACGCGGGGGATGGACCTTGTGCTGGGGGAGGAACGCCGCCGCGAAGCCGCACTACGGGCGTCAAGGTACCAGCAGGCGCTGCGGCGATACCACTGCTGCAACATCCGCTCCAGGACGCTCAAGGCGGGTGACCTTGTCCTGAGGCGGGTCCACTCCAGGGAAGGGCTGCATAATTTCTCACTCATGTGGGAGGTGTTGGGGAACGTAGTAATTTAAAAAAAAAATCCTACGCACACGCAAGATCATGGTGATGCATAGCAATGAGACGGGAGAGTGTTGTGCACGTACCCTCATCGACCGAAAGCGGAAGCGTTAGCACAACGCAGTTGATGTAGTCGTACATCTTCATGATCCGACTGATCCAATACCGAACGTACGGCACCTCCGAGTTCAGCACACGTTCAACTCGATGACGTCCCGCGAACTCCGATCCAGCAGAGCTTCATGGGAGAGTTTCGTCAGCACGACGGCGTGATGACGGTGATGATGTTGCTACCGACGCAGGGCTTCGCCTAAGCACCGCTACGATATGACCGAGGTGGAATATGGTGGAGGGGGGCACCGCACACGGCTGGAATAGATCAACAGATCAACTTGTGTGTTCTAGGGTGCCCCCTGCCCCCGTATATAAAGGAGCAAGGGGGGATGCGGCTGGCCAGGAGGAGGGCGCGCCAAGGGGGGAGTCCTACTCCCACCGGGAGTAGGACTCCTCCTTTTCCTTGTTGGAGTAGGAGAGAAGGAAAAAAGGGGGGCGCCGCCCCCTCCTTGTCCAATTCGGACTAGAGGGGGAGGGGGCGCGCGGCTGCCCTGGCCGTTCCTCCTCTTCTCCGACTAAGGCCCATAAGGCCCAATTAACTCCCCGGGGGGTTCCGGTAACCCCCTGGTACTCCGGTTTTCTCTGAAACCACTCGGAACACTTCCGGTGTCCTAATATAGTCATCCAATATATCGATCTTTACGTCTCGACCATTTCGAGACTCCTCATCATGTCCGTGATCATATCCGGGACTCCGAACTACCTTCGGTACATCAAAACACAAAAACTCATAATACCGATCATCACCAAACTTTAAGCGTGCGGACCCTACAGGTTCGAGAACTATGTAGACATGACCGAGACACGTCTCCGGTCAATAACCAATAGCGGAACCTGGATGCTCATATTGGCTCCTACATATTCTATGACGATCTTTATCGGTCAAACCGCATAACAACATACGTTGTTCCCTTTGTCATCGGTATGTTACTTGCCCGAGATTCAATCGTTGGTATCTCAATACCTAGTTCAATCTCGTTACTGGCAAGTCTCTTTACTCGTTCCGTAATGCATCATCCCGCAACTAACTCATTAGTCACATTGCTTGCAAGGCTTATAGTGATGTGCATTACCGAGAGGGCCCAGAGATACCTCTCCGACAATCGGAGTGACAAATCCTAATCTCGAAATACACCAACTCAACAAGTACCTTCGGAGACACCTGTAGAGCACCTTTATAATCACCCAGTTACGTTGTGACGTTTGGTAGCACACAAAGTGTTCCTCCAGTAAACGGGAGTTGCATAATCTCATAGTCATAGGAACATGTATAAGTCATGAAGAAAGCAATAGCAACATACTAAACGATCAAGTGCTAAGCTAACGGAATGGGTCAAGTCAATCACATCATTCTCCTAATGATGTGATCTCGTTAATCAAATGACAACTCATGTCCATGGCTAGGAAACTTAACAATCTTTGCTTAACGAGCTAGTCAAGTAGAGGCATACTAGTGACACTATGTTTGTCTATGTATTCACACATGTATTATCTTTCCGGTTAATACAATTCTAGCATGAATAATAAACATTTATCATGATATGAGGAAATAAATAATAACTTTATTATTGCCTCTAGGGCATATTTCCTTCAGTCTCCCACTTGCACTAGAGTCAATAATCTAGATTACACAGTAATGATTCTAACACCCATGGAGTTTTGGTGCTGATCATGTTTTGCTCGTGGAAGAGGCTTAGTCAACGGTTCTGCAACATTCAGATCCGTATGTATCTTGCGAATCTCTATGTCTCCCACCTGGACTTGGTCCCGGATGGAATTGAAGCGTCTCTTGATGTGCTTGGTCCTCTTATGAAATCTGGATTCCTTTGCCAAGGCAATTGCACTAGTATTGTCACAAACTATTTTCTTGGACCCGATGCACTAGGTATGACACCTAGATCGGATATGAACTCCTTCATCCAGACTCCTTCATTTGCTGCTTCCGAAGCAGCTATGTACTCTGCTTCACACGTAGATCCCGCCACGACGCTTTGTTTAGAACTACACCAAGTGACAGCTCCACCGTTCAATGTAAACACGTATCCGGTTTGCGATTTAGAATCGTCCGGATTAGTGTCAAAGCTTGCATCAACGTAACCATTTACGAATAGCTCTTTGTCACCTCCATAAACAAGAAACATATCCTTAGTCCTTTTCAGGTATTTCAGGATGTTCTTGACCGCTGTCCAGTGATCCACTCCTGGATTACTTTGGTACCTCCCTGCTAGGCTAATAGCAAGACACACATCAGGTCTGGTACACAACATTGCATACATGATAGAGCCTATGGCTGAAGCATGGGGAACATATTTCATTTTCTCTCTATCTTCTGCAGTGGTCGGGCATTGAGTCTGACTCAACTTCACACCTTGTAACAAAGGCAAGAACCCTTTCTTTGCTTGATCCATTTTGAACTTCTTCAAAACTTTGTCAAGGTATGTGCTTTATGAAAGTTCTATCAAGCGTCTTGATCTATCTCTATAGATCTTGATCCCTAATATGTAAGCAGCTTCATCGAGGTCTTTCATTGAAAAACTCTTATTCAAGTATCCTTTTATGCTATCTAGAAATTCTATATCATTTCCAATCAACAATATGTCATCCACATATAATATCAGAAATGTTACAGAGCTCCCACTCACTTTCTTGTAAATACAGGCTTCTCCAAAAGTCTGTATAAAACCATATGCTTTGATCACACTATCAAAATGTTTATTCCAACTCCGAGAGGCCTGCACCAGTCCATAAATGGATCGATGGAGCTTACACACTTTGTTAGCTCCCTTTGGATCGACAAAACCTTCTGGTTGCATCATATACAACTCTTCTTCCAGAAATCCATTCAGGAATGCAGTTTTGACATCCATTCGCCAAATTTCATAATCATAACATGCGGCAATTGCTAACATGATTCGGACAAACTTAAGCATCGCTACAGGTGAGAAAGTCTCATCGTAGTCAATCCCTTGAACATGTCGAAAACCTTTTGCAACAAGTCGAGCTTTATAGACAGTAACATTACCATCAGCGTCAGTCTTCTTCTTGAAGATCCATTTATTCTCAATGGCTTGCCGATCATCGGGCAAGTCAACCAAAGTTCACACTTTGTTCTCATACATGGATCCCATCTTAGATTTCATGGCCTCAAGCCATTTTGCGGAATCTGGGCTCACCATCGCTTCTTCATAGTTCGTAGGTTCGCCTTGGTCAAGTAACATGACCTCCAGAATAGGATTACCGTACCACTCTGGTGCGGATCTTACTTTGGTTGACCTACGAGGTTCAGTAGTAACTTGATTTGAAGTTTCATGATCAATATCATTAGCTTCCTCACTAATTGGTGTAGGTGTCACAGGAACCGGTTTCTGTGATGAACTACTTTCCAATAAGGGAGCAGGTACAGTTACCTCATCAAGTTCTACTTTCCTCCCACTCACTTCTTTCGAGAGAAACTCCTTCTCTAGAAAGGATCCATTCTTAGCAACGAATGTCTTGCCTTCGGATCTGTGATAGAAGGTGTACCCAACAGTTTCCTTTGGGTATCCTATGAAGACACATTTCTCCGATTTGGGTTCGAGTTTATCAGGTTGAAGCTTTTTCACATAAGCATCGTGGCCCCAAACTTTAAGAAACGACAACTTTGGTTTCTTGCCAAACCATAGTTCATAAGGCGTCGTCTCAATGGATCTTGATGCTGCCCTATTTAACGTGAATGCAGCCGTCTCTAAAGCATAACCCCAAAACGATAGCGGTAAATCAGTAAGAGACATCATAGATCGCACCATTTCTAGTAAAGTACGATTACAACGTTCGGACACACCATTACGCTGTGGTGTTCCGGGTGGCGTGAGTTGCGAAACTATTCTGCATTGTTTCAAATGTAGACCAAACTCGTAACTCAAATATTCTCCTCCACAATCAGATCGTAGAAACTTTATTTTCTTGTTACAATGATTTTCCACTTCACTCTGAAATTCTTTGAACTTTTCAAATGTTTCAGACTTATGTTTCATTAAGTAGATATACCCATATTTGCTCAAATCATCTGTGAAGGTGAGAAAATAACGATACCCGCCGCGAGCTTCAACATTCATCGGACCACATACATCAGTATGTATGATCTCCAACAAACCTGTTGCTCGCTCCATTGTTCCGGAGAACGACGTTTTAGTCATCTTGCCCATAAGGCATGGTTCGCAAGTACCAAGTGATTCATAATCAAGTGTTTCCAAAAGTCCATCAGTATGGAGTTTCTTCATGCGCTTTACACCAATATGACCCAAACGGTAGTGCCACAAATAAGTTGCACTATCATTATCAACTCTGCATCTTTTGGCTTCAACATTATGAATATGTGTATCACTACTATCGAGATTCAACAAAAATAGACCACTCTTCAAGGGTGCATGACCATAAAAGATATTACTCATATAAATAGAACAACCATTATTCTCATATTTAAATGAATAACCGTCTCGCATCAAACAAGATCCAAATATAATGTTCATGCTCAACGCTGGCACCAAATAACAATTATTTAGGTCTAAAACTAATCCCGAAGGTAGATGTAGAGGTAGCGTGCCGACGGTGATCACATCGACTTTGGAACCATTTCCCATGCGCATCGTCACCTCGTCCTTAGCCAGACTTCGCTTAATCCATAGTCCTTGTTTCGAGTTGCAAATATTAGCAACAGAACCAGTATCAAATACCAAGGTGCTACTGCGAGCTCTAGTAAGGTACACATCAATAACATGTATATCACATATACCTTTGTTCACCTTGCCATCCTTCTTATCCGCCAAATACTTGGGGCAGTTCCGCTTCCAGTGTCCAGTCTGCTTGCAGTAGAAGCACTCAGTCTCAGGATTAGGTCCAGACTTGGGTTTCTTCTCTTGAGATGCAACTTGTTTGCTGTTCTTCTTGAAGTTCCCCTTCTTCTTCCCTTTGCCCTTTTTCTTGAAACTGGTGGTCTTGTTGACCATCAACACTTGATGCTCCTTCTTGATTTCTACCTCCGCAGCCTTTAGCATTGCGAAGAGCTCGGGAATTGTCTTATCCATCCCTTGCATATTGTAGTTCATCACGAAGCTCTTGTAGCTTGGTGGCAGTGATTGAAGAATTCTGTCAATGACACTATCATCCGGAAGATTAACTCCCAGTTGAATCAAGTGATTGTTATACCCAGAAATTTTGAGCATATGTTCGCTGACAGAACTATTTTCCTCCATCTTGCAGCTATAGAACTTATTGGAGACTTCATATCTCTCAATCCGGGCATTTGCCTGAAATATGAACTTCAACTCCTGGAACATCTCATATGCTCCATGACGTTCAAAACGTCTTTTAAGCCCCGGTTCTAAGCCGTAAAGCATGGCGCGCTGAACTATCGAGTAGTCATCAGCTTTGCTCTGCGAGACGTTCTTAACATCATTAGTTGCATCTGCAGCAGGCCTGGCACCCAGCGGTGCTTCCAGGACGTAATTCTTCTGTGCAGCAATGAGGATAATCCTCAAGTTACGGACCCAATCCGTGTAATTTCTACCATCATCTTTCAACTTTGCTTTCTCAAGGAGCGCATTAAAATTCAACGGAACAACAACATGGGCGATCTATCTACAATCAACATAGACAAGCAAAATACTATCAGGTACTAAGTTCATGATAAATTTTAGTTCAATTAATCATATTACTTAAGAACTCCCACTTAGATAGACATCCCTCTAATCATCTAAGTGATCACGTGATCCAAATCAACTACACCATGTCCGATCATCATGTGAGATGGAGTAGTTTTCAATGGTGAACATCACTATGTTGATCATATCTACTATATGATTCACGCTCGACCTTTCGGTCTCAGTGTTCCGAGGCCATATCTGCATATGCTAGGCTCGTCAAGTTTAACCCGAGTATTGTGCATGTGCAACTGGCTTGCACCCGTTGTAGATGAACGTAGAGCTTATCACACCCGATCATCACGTGGTGTCTCGGCACGACGAACTTTGGCAACAGTGCATACTCAGGGAGAACACTTTTATCTTGAAATTTAGTGAGAGATCATCTTATAATGCTACCGTAAATCAAAGCAAAATAAGATGCATAAAGGATAAACATCACATGCAATCAATATAAGTGATATGATATGGCCATCATCATCTTGTGCTTGTGATCTCCATCTCCGAAGCACCGTCATGATCACCATCGTCACCGGCGCGACACCTTGATCTCCATCGTAGCATCGTTGTCGTCTCGCCAACTATTGCTTCTACGACTATCGCTACCACTTAATGATAAAGTAAAGCAATTACAGGGCGATTGCATTGCATACAATAAAGCGACAACCATATGGCTCCTGCCAGTTGCCGATAACTCGGTTACAAAACATGATCATCTTATACAATAAAATATAGCATCATGCCTTGACCATATCACATCACAACATGCCCTGCAAAAACAAGTTAGACGTCCTCTACTTTGTTGTTGCAAGTTTTACGTGGCTGCTACGGGCTGAGCAAGAACCGTTCTTACCTACGCATCAAAACCACAACGATAGTTCGTCAAGTTAGTGCTGTTTTAACCTTCTCAAGGACCGGGCGTAGCCACACTCGGTTCAACTAAAGTTGGAGAAACTGACACCCGCCAGCCATCTGTGTGCAAAGCACGTCGGTAGAACCAGTCTCGCGTAAGCGTACGCGTAATGTCAGTCTGGGCCGCTTCATCCAACAATACCGCCGAACCAAAGTATGACATGCTGGTAAGCAGTATGACTTGTATCACCCACAACTCACTTGTTTTCTACTCGTGCATATAACATCTACGCATAAAACCTGGCTCGGATGCCACTGTTGGGGAACGTAGTAATTTCAAAAAAATTCCTACGCACACGCAAGATCATGGTGATGCATAGCAACGAGAGGGGAGAGTGTTGTCCACGTACCCTCGTAGACCGAAAGCGGAAGCGTTAGCACAACGCGGTTGATGTAGTCGTACGTCTTCACGATCCGACCGACCCAAGTACCGAACGCACGGCACCTCCGAGTTTAGCACACGTTCAGCTCGATGACGTCCCGCGAACTCCGATCCAGCAGAGCTTCACGGGAGAGTTTCGTCAGGACGATGGCATGATGACGGTGATGATGTTGCTACCGACGCAGGGCTTCGCCTAAGCACCGCTACGATATGACCGAGGTGGAATATGGTGGAGGGGGCACCGCACACGGCTGGAATAGATCAACAGATTAATTTGTGTGTTCTAGGGTGCCCCCTGCCCCCGTATATAAAGGAGCAAGGGGGGAGGCGGCCGGCCAGGAGGAGGGTGCGCCAAGGGGGGAGTCCTACTCCCACCGGGAGTAGGACTCCTCCTTTTCCTTGTTGGAGTAGGAGAGGGAAGGAAGGGAGAGAGGAGGAGAAGGAAAAATGGGGGGCGCCGCCCCCCCTCCTTGTCCAATTCGGACTAGAGGGGGAGGGGGCGCGCGGCTGCCCTGGCCGCCCCTCCTATTCTCCCACTAAGGCCCATAAGGCCCAATTAACTCCCCGGGGGGTTCCGGTAACCCCCCGGTACTCCGGTTTTCTCCGAAACCACTCGGAACACTTCCGGTGTCCGAATATTGTCGTCCAATATATCGATCTTTACGTCTCGACCATTTCGAGACTCCTCGTCATGTCCGTGATCATATCCGGGACTCCGAACTACATTCGGTACATCAAAACACAAAAACTCATAATACCGATCATCACCAAACTTTAAGCGTGCGGACCCTACGGGTTTGAGAACTATGTAGACATGACCGAGACACGTCTCCGGTCAATAACCAATAGCGGAACCTGGATGCTCATATTGGCTCCTACATATTCTACGACGATCTTTATCGGTCAAACCGCATAACAACATACGTTGTTCCCTTTGTCATCGGTATGTTACTTGCCCGAGATTCGATCGTCGATATCTCAATACCTAGTTCAATCTCGTTACCGGCAAGTCTCTTTACTCGTTCCGTAATGCATCATCCCGCAACTAACTCATTAGTCACATTGCTTGCAAGGCTTATAGTGATGTGCATTACCGAGAGGGCCCAGAGATACCTCTCCGACAATCGGAGTGACGAATCCTAATCTCGAAATACGCCAACTCAACAAGTACCTTCGGAGACACCTGTAGAGCACCTTTATAATCACCCAGTTACGTTGTGACGTTTGGTAGCACACAAAGTGTTCCTCCGGTAAACGGGAGTTGCATAATCTCATAGTCATAGGAACATGTATAAGTCATGAAGAAAGCAATAGCAACATACTAAACGATGAAGTGCTAAGCTAACGGAATGGGTCAAGTCAATCACATCATTCTCCTAATGACGTGATCTCGTTAATCAAATGACAACTCATGTCCATGGCTAGGAAACTTAACCATCTTCGATTAACGAGCTAGTCAAGTAGAGGCATACTAGTGACACTATGTTTGTCTATGTATTCACACATGTATTCTGTTTCCGGTTAATACAATTCTAGCATGAATAATAAACATTTATCATGATATGAGGAAATAAATAATAACTTTATTATTGTCTCTAGGGCATATTTCCTTCAGGAGGGCCCGTTCAAGGTCGTCCATGTCTCCAGGCCTGGCGCCGCGCGGCTGGAGACACAGGATGGGGTACCCATCCAGAACGCCTGGAACATCCAGCACCTCCGGAAGTTCTACCCATGAAGAAAGGCCCAGTGCCTGTGAAGATCGCCGCCCGTGACACTCTCACGTAATAACGAGTGGGGCTGTACACGCCCCGGAGTCTTAGGAGTGCAGCCCTCGGACCTCGGGGGCTCCCTCCCACGTCCATGTGGCTACACTTATCTCCGCGCTGGTGAGAAGACTTGAAGACTAGACTAGGTGCCGGACGCGGCTTTTCATTTGCTTTCCGTAGTTGGCTCGCCTCCTTTTAATTGAAAGTTTGCTTCTGGAGTTCCTTGCTGGTTTGGTTCCGTCGCATTTTGCTGCTGTTTCCAGTTCTAGTTTAACCTGTTTTCTCTCTCTCGCATGCCTCGCGAGGGGGCTAGGCAGGCGCCCTCGCGAGCTTTTTTCCTTTCCTATGCCCTTCGTCTGTTTTTTCGTGAGGCATCCTTGTTCGAGCCAACAAGCTGGCGCACCTCTCCTGATCCGTGCCCCTCGGGTATCGCGATACGAAGCGCTGGGTCTAGGCTCGGGTGAACAATAAGCCTCCTGGCGACGCTCCTAACAAGTTTTTGCAGTTCCCTAGCACCCGCCAAGTCAAGGAAGGCCTCCGCAGGCACCAGGAAGCGAGTCCCTTGCGAGGAGGAGGCTACCCCAAGCGTGCCAGGCTAAGTTACCTCTACACAAAATAACGACAAAACACGGAAACAACAAACATAGCATAATGATTGGGAAATCATAGTTCGATACACGCCCCTCCGGGGCCCATACTGGTTTCTTCTTGATGCAGAAAGGAAAGGAAGAACAAAATAAAGCAGCGCTTGCCCCTATAGCGGTCCACGGAGGCAGGCTCCTGGCGCCGTCCTGAGCTCAGCCAGACCCCTCCTCGCGCTTCACGGAGGCGCGGCAACGAGACGATCCGCTATCGCCTTCGAAGCGGGCGCGGCGGTGTGGCGGCTGGTCGTAGCCACCGCTGCTGGAGCTGTTGCCGGGGGAAGAGCTGCCATAGCTGGACGAGACGCGGTCGGCACCAAGGGCGGGTTCGCCCTCGTCCTCATCTCGACCATCGCCAAGGCTGAGCACCTCCTCGCCGTCCTTCACCTCGGGGCAGCACCCGGCGCGGCGACCAGCTTCCCCAAACACCCTCACGTATAGGGTCGCATCACCGTCGTACCTGAAATGGAGGGTGCACCGCCTGCCCAGGCCGCGCGCGCGGGCAAACGTCTGCCAACCGCGGGCCAGAGCTATGTTGCCCGCGGCAGAGACCTCGACCACAACCCAAGAAGCTCTGCTGTAGCAACCGTCCGCCTGCAGCCAGAGCCCGCCTGAACCGGAGGCCGGCAGCTCATCGGCGAAGAAGCGCGAGAGCTTAAGCTTGTTGCCGGCCGGGTTCTCCGACCAAACGACAAACTCCGGCAACACCTCCGCTGAATGGAAGCGCGACCGGGGAGGCCATGCAACCATGGAGCGTCTCCCTTCGTCAACAGGGCTGCCACGACAGGAACGACCCCTGCCACGCGCAGCGGCGCCACCGCAGGAATGGGGGGCCGCGGCGGGGGTCGCGGTGTGCTTGCGGGGCCGGCCGCGTCCACGCTTGGGCGCCGGGGAGCCGGGCCCCTCGCGAGGGGCCTTTCCCTTCTCCGCGGCAGAGAACCTCTTCGACGGCGCCATCGGTGTCGGCGGTGGAGCATAGGAGGAAGAAGCAAGCGGAATGGGAAGAAATGGCGACGGGGGCTGTGAGGGAGTCCTGGATTAGGGGGTCCTCAGACAGCCGGACTATATACTTTGGCCGGTCTGTTGGACTATGAAGATACAAGATTGAAGACTTCGTCCCGTGTCCGGGTGGGACTCTCCTTTGCGTGGAAGGCAAGCTTGGCAATTCGGATATGTAGATCTCCTCCCTTGTAACCGACTCTGTGTAACCCTAGCCCCCTCTGGTGTCTATATAAACCGGAGGGTTTAGTCCGTAGGACAACAACAGTCATAATCATAGGCTAGCTTCTAGGGTTTAGCCTCTACTATCTCGTGGTAGATCAACTCTTGTAATACTCATATCATCAAGATCAATCAAGCAGGAAGTAGGGTATTACCTCCATCGAGAGGGCCCGAACCTGGGTAAATATTGTGTCCCCCGCCTCCTGTTACCATCCGCCTTAGACGCACAGTTCGGGACCCCCTACGCGAGATCCACCGGTTTTGACACCGACATTGGTGCTTTCATTGAGAGTTCCACTCTGCCTTCATGATAAAGGCTTGATGGCTCCTTCGATCATCGGCAACGATGCGGTCCAGGGTGAGGTTTTTCTCCCCGGACAGATCTTCGTATTCGGCGGCTTTGTACTGCGGGCCAACTCGCTTGGCCATCTGGAGCAGATCGAGAGCTACGCCCCTGGCCATCAGGTCAGGTTTGGAAGCTTGAACTATACTGCCGACATCCGCGGAGACTTGATCTTCGACGGATTCGAGCTCATGTCAGGTGCGCCGCACAGTCACGACGAGCACGACTTAACTCCGCTGTCGGACGGTGTTCGGGAGATCACACCTGTGGCTACTCCGGCCCTCAATCCGGAACAGACCGTGCCGTCCGAGGACAGGTGGATAGGCCCCGCCACGGAGGCCGCACACTCAGCGACGATAGGGCCGAATACTGACTTCACCTCCTATGAGACCTGTCTTACCGGACCCCTGCATTCGTCCCTGGCCACAGGTTCCGAACCGCTTGCGTCCGTGCCTGTCCAATCTGATTGGGCACCGATCATGGAGTTTACCTCCGCGGATATTTTTCAGCACTCGCCCTTGGGCGACGTGCTAGATTCATTGAGGTCTCTCTCCTTGTCAGGAGACCCTCGGCCAAACTATGTCCGGCTCGGGTGGGAAGCGGACGACGAAGAAATTCGTTCCCCACCCACCCACCACCCACTTAATAGCCACTGTCGACGACTTAACCGACATGCTTGATTTCGACTCCGAAGACATCGACGGTATGGACGACGATGCAGGAGAGGAACAGGAAGCACCGCCCACAGGGCGCTGGACAGCCACTTCATCATATGATATATACATGGTGGATACACCCAAAGAAAACAATGACGAGGAACAGAAGGATGCAGCAAAGGATAATCCCCTCGAGAAACAATCAAAGCGATGACGCAGGCGCCGCTCCAAATCCCGCCTTAGCAAAAACAGCGATAACAACGCAAAAAAGAATAATACCCCGGTCGACTCCAAAGGAAACGACGACCACACGGACCCAGTGATGGAGCAGGGTGAGCTAGCGGATGGCGAACATAGTACGGAGCCGCTGTCCGATCACGGCGATGCCGAGGGTAAAGCTCATCAACCTGTCTCCGGAGAGGAGAACAGTCCGGACGATGATGCACACATCATCCTGGAAAGGCACTTGGAACAAGAGAACCTCCATAGAAGGCTTATTGCCACCGCAAGGAGCCTGAAGAAGCAGAAGCAAAGGCTTAAGGCCGCACAGAATACGCTCAACAGCAGATGGAATAAAGAGCTTGACACTAAAGAAAAGTATGGCGGCAGTCGCCACACAAAGAGCTATACAAAGTGCAAGCTGCTGCCTGAATTCGACGACGAGGCTTTAGAGCCCATTCAGCCAAAAAATAAAATGGCCGATCAGCCGGATCGACCACCCAGTGGCCGCGACAGGGCGGCTAACGACGTCGCACCCAAGTCAGTGCACGATTTACGTGAGGACCTGCACAAAAAAGTCGGTATGGCCAGGTCCATCTACGGATCTAGGAAGCGCGCTCCGGCACAAAATCATGGCCGCCCAAACGAGTATACTGATCAAATAACAGCTCGGAATCAAAACCGAACACTACAACCGTCAGAATGCCATGACACATCCAAATACAGGGGTGCCGCGCACCCCCTATGCTTCACCGATGAGGTGCTGGATCACGAATTTCCAGAGGGATTCAAACCTGTGAACATAGAGGCATACGACGGAACGACAGACCCTGGGGTCTGGATTGAGGACTTTATCCTTCACATCCACATGGCTCACGGAGATGATCTCCACACCATCAAATACCTGCCCCTCAAGTTGAAAGGACCAGCTCAGCACTGGCTGAAAAGCCTCCCCGAAAACTCAATTGGAAGTTGGGAAGAGCTTGAGGATGCTTTTAGGGCTAATTTTCAAGGGACCTATGTCCGACCTCCGGATGCAGACGATTTAAGTCACATAATTCAACAGCCCGGAGAGTCAGCCCGAAAGCTTTGGAATAGATTTCTCATGAAGAAGAATCAAATCGTCAACTGCCCTAATGCTGAAGCCTTAGTGGCTTTCAAACACAGTGTCCGGGACTAATGGCTCGCCAGACACCTCGGCCAGGAAAAACCGAGGACAATGGCAGCCCTAACAAGCCTTATGACCCGCTTTTGCACGGGCGAAGACAGTTGGCTGGCCCGTAGCGGCACCAGCAACCCAGGCACATTCGAAGTCAGGGATGGCAATGGGAAACCGCGACGCAATAAAAGCAAGCGTCGAAACAATGAGGACAGCCCAGACAACACGGCGGTAAACGCCGGATTCAGGGGCTCTCGACCCGGTCAACGGAAAAAGCCATTTAAAGGCAGCAGAGATGGACCGTCCAGCCTAAACAAGATTCTAGACATATTATGTCAGATTCATGGCACCTCCGACAAACCTGCAAAGCACACCAACAGAGAATGCTGGGTCTTCAAGAACGCCGGCAAGCTAAACGCCGAACACAAGGGGAGGGAGACACCAAGTGAAGACGAGGATGAGCCTCGCCAGCCGAACACTAGGGGACAGAAAAAATTCCCACCAGAGGTCAAAACAGTGAACATGATTTACGCAACTCACATACCGAAGAGGAGGCACAAACGCGCACTCCGAGACATATACGCCGTGGAGCCCGTCACCCCCAAGTTCAACCCATGGTCGGCCTGCCCAATCACTTTTGATCGCAGGGATCACCCGACTAGTATCCGGCGCGGAGGATCGACTGCCTTGGTGCTAGACCCAATAATTAACGGATACCATCTCACCCGAGTCCTTATGGACGGCGGCAGTAGTCTTAATCTGATATATCAGGACACCGTCCGCAAAATGGGGATAGACCCGACAAGAATCAGCCAAAGCAATACTACCTTTAAAGGAGTAATACCAGGCCCAGAGGCCCGCTGCATGGGCTCTCTAGTACTAGAGGTTGTATTCAGTTCTCTCGACAACTTCCGAAGCGAAGAATTAACCTTTGACATAGCTCCATTCCAAAGCGGCTATCACGCACTACTCGGAAGAACAGCCTTCGCTCGTTTTAATGCAGTACTGCATTACGCTTATCTTAAGCTTAAGATGCCCGGTCCACGTGGCATCATCATAGTTAGCGGAAACACAGAGCGCTCCTTACGTGCGGAGGAATGTGTGGAGGCTCTAGCAGCCAAACACTGAACGACCTCTCCAACTAGAATAAATGATCGGTCGTCAAGACCGCGGACACGGTTAGACGAGTCCGGCGCACCACTAGCTATAACAGCTCAGATAAACCTGAGATTGGGTCGATGGATATACCCCCATAGGTGGTGCTAGGGGCTTCCCGCATGTAAAAGTGCTACAGTTTGGCTTGACCCTATTTAGATTGCATTTTAATGGTTCATTAAGAATAACCAATTTTTCGCATGAAGACTTTCACCTGGGTTTCTCTCTTTTACAGATGATCAACATGCTACACCCTTCTAGGATACGGCACAACGAAGACACAGGCGCAGACGTGCAGCAGGGCCCGCTCAAAGGTTTCTTTTTAGATTAAGACCCTGTGTAAACCTTTTTTACTGTCTCTTGTTGCTTCACACCCTCCGGATACTCAACACAACCGAGAGGGATGCTGGCGTTATTGGCATTTCGTCACGTCAGACTAATGCACGTACCTGCAAATTCAGGGCTCATTATCGAGGGCGTTACTCAACCCAGTATATGTTGTAAAGTCCGAATACCTTAGGGAGTGTTCGGTGTCGCGAGTTTGGCCTTATATGCATCAGCTCCGAATCATGTCTTTGGTTAATAGTTGGGTTTGCCCGGCTCCCATGTTTTGCTACCTTACGTTCCGTTCTATCGACTAAGGTGGCATCAGGAGAACTACTGCGATTGTGTCCTGGTTCATCTGGATGAGCACCTCAGTAGAGAAAGCCGAAAACTGACTATCATGATAAAGCGCGAGACTGGTCAACCACTCGATGATTCAGCGGAATCTTCGCGATTCCTCCGCATTAACGAAGGGCCCCTTTCCCGGTCATGTATGTACGCGCACCGTATTCGGATGAGCAAGGAAGTACCAGAGGCTATATAGTAGCCCCGCCGTCAAACTCCTATGGCTAAGTGAAAGTGTTAAAGCTATATAGTCCGATTGCCTTGTTCGCCGCGCTATCACCTCCTTAACGGACCAAGACGTTGGATCAAGTGTGAATACGCGCTTTTCCGAACACCCCCGCATTATGTCCGTGGGGGCTGAAGCCGATGACTGCAAACTTTCAGGTTATCTACATACATAAACGGCCGCACAGGAGGCATCATAATACTTTCAGGCAAAAGTATAAACACAGCCTTTATAATCCAAACAGCATTGTTTTTACAACTGGGACACATATCACTCAAACATGATACTCTTCGAGCACTGAGCCTCTATTAAACGAGCGCCTTCTAGGACTTCTTCAAAATAGTGCTCAGCCGGGACCTGGCCAACGGCCAGACCCCGGGTTGCAATAGCGGTGGCCTCCATCTCTGCCCAGTATGTCTTAACACGGGCAAGAGCCATCCGTGCACCCTCTATGCACACCGACCTCTTTACAGCGTCGATATGCGGCACAACACCAAGGAATCGTTGCACTAAACCAAAATAACTATTCGGCCTTGGTCCCTCCGGCCAAAGATGATCCACGACAGACCTCATGGCAAGTCTGGACAACCTATGGAGCTCGGCCCACTCAGCCATTTGTTCATTTAACAGCAGCGGACGCGTTGGAGCACTGAACTGCGGCCAGAACAACCTTTCCACCTCATGATCTTTCTGATCTTTGAAAAACTTAGTCGCATCAGTAGCACTCATTGCCAAGTCCAAGTACGCGTCTGCAGCACTCCATAATTGATCCAGAGGGGCATACTTCGGATCTCCGAACTTCGTCCGCAACAAAAAGGGCTTCCCAGCCATGATATCTCCGGCTTGACGGAGCTCCTCCTTCGCCGCTCTGATCTTAGAGCGGGTTTCCTTGGCTGATTCCATGGCTTTCTTCAGGTCAGCCGCTTTCGCTTGGCTTTCCTTTTCAAGAAGCTCATATCGGCCGGCGGCATCTTTCAGCTCAACAGCCATCTTGGCTATTTCATCTTCGCTCTGGCGATGAGCAGCCTGTTCGGCTCTTAACTCTTCGGCCGCCTTTAGGGTGGCCGCATCACTTCTCCTGGCTTGTTCCTTGGCTCGGGCAAGTTCCGCCCGAAGGGTCTCCACGGCGGCAGCTCCATCTGCAGTCACAACATATTATAGATACTAGCATCATGCTCCTCTTAATATTTGTTGACCACCCGAAAATACATACCCCGTGCCTCGTCAAGCCGCTTGTTCACAAGCGCGATGTCGGCATCTGCCGCGTCAAGCTGCCGCCTCAGTTCGGCAAACTCAGCAGTCCGGCCAGCCACCGGACCCTCAGCCGCCTGCACATGTAAGTAGCGCAATCATTACCTGGGACTATGATCCTCTGTTTGCCGCCTTTGGACAACAACCAGAGTCTCAGGGGCTACTATCTGTATAGAGCACACCTAGCGTGTGCGGTACCGTCAAAAAAATATATATATGTTACTTTGCGTACCTCAAAGCCTCTTAGCAGGCTTGTAAAAGCTTCATGCAACCCACTTTTGGCGGATGAAATCCTCTCAACCACCGTACCCATTAAAGTACGATGCGCCTCTGAGATAGCCGCTTGCTCCAGAAGGCCCATCAGTGCGTCCGGTTGTGCACCGGACTGTCCCGGACTCTTTTTGTTGCTCTCCTTAGGAGCCGAACACTCCGGACTTCGGGTGGCCAAAGGGTTACCTTCTGGCCTTGGCGGATCAGGAGAAATCCTCCGTGACGACACCTCAGGGTCGTTCGCCCCATGAGGCGGGGAGACAGGGGGAGGCGCTTCGCTCTCCATCATCTTCGGAAGAAGATCCCCCGAAGACGAACTCTGTCAAGAAGGGCTACGATCCAGACTACTAGACATACATCTCGGTTATTGTCCTCGGAGATAAAGCAGGATATATTTACCAAAAGTACTCTTGTTCACTTACAGCTCGGTGGAGGGCTGACCCCCTTGCGGGCACTGTGCAGTAAGGATGCCCTCCGGGGCAGGGCCCCCTGGCGAAGGTTTCTTCCCTCGTTTGGAAACCCTCATTTCCAAGTCTTCAGAGGCGGTCCTTTTCCTTCTTTGGGGAGAGGGGATTCTAGATTCTTCTCCTTGATTATCCTCCTTCGCGGAGACACTAATTCCCCCGGTTTGGATGAGTAATGCGTGAGGCCCGCTTTCGGCTTCTTTATTCCTCCCTTTATCTTCCCCTGATGGCACTTGATAAGGTGCGTGCTCAAGCATCCTGGCTAGTACAGGATCCGGTGTGCCTTCGGGAAGGGGGGCCGAACACCTGATCATCTTCGCCTTTCTTATCCAGTCCTGGCCAAGAGCGATTTTTTCAGAATGATGTTGTGACAAATAAAAAGACAGCATGTTCAGCCGCAGAATTACTTACGTGGGTATCTGGACGGTTGCAGTTGAGACCCGCATCCTCGGTGGTGTCCGGACACTTTATTCGTGATCCGAAGAACAATCCATACATCTCTTCGAGCATCACGCCGAAGAATTGCTGAATAGTTCGCGGTCCTTCCGGGTTGAACTCTCACATACGGAAAGATCGACGTTGGCATGGTAGGACCCGACGAACTAGCATAACTTGCATTACCTTGACAAGACTGACATCTCTCTTGAGGAGATCTCGGATGCGACTTTGCAATGTCGGCACGTCATTAACTGGCCCCCAGTCCAGCCCCTTGTTGACCCATGATGCCAGTTGTGGCGGGGGGCCCGAACGGAAGGCGGGGGCAGCTACCCACTTAGTACTTTGGGGAGCTGTGATGTAAAACCACTCCCGCTGCCATAAGTTGGACATCTCCGGGAAGGAACCCTTTGGCCATGGAACATCGGCGCCTTTGCTTATTATGGCACCTCTGCATTCGGCGTGTCTCCCATCGATCATCTTCGGCTTCACATTGAAGGTCTTGAGCCATAAACCGAAGTGTGGGGTGATGCGGAGGAAGGCCTCACACACGACGATAAACGATGAGATGTGAAGGATGGAATCCGGAGCTAGATCGTGGAAATCGAGCCCGTAATAGAACATAAGCCCTCTAACAAAGGGATCAAGACTAAAGCCTAGCCCTTGGAGGAACTGGGAAACGAATACGACACTCTCGTTGGGTTCAGGAGTGGGGATGACCTGCCCTTGAGCAGGCAGCCTGTGCGAGATTTCGGCGGTCAGATACCTTGTTTCTCTTAGCTTCTTGATGTCCTCCTCTGTGACAGAGGAGGCCATCCACCGGCCTTGAAGGTTGGATCCGGACATGATTAAAGGTCCGAAGCACTTAGCCTGAGCCTTGGGTGTTGGAACTCGAGGTGGGGGAAGGGAAGGATCAAGCGCGAGAAGAAAAGAACAGGCCTTGGCCCCTTTATAAAGAGGTCGAATATCAAGCGTCCTCCGCGTGGCCGTTTGGAACTTGACTAAAATCGAGGAGTCATACTAACAAGCATGCTTGTGTTACCCTCACCCGTATTGATGAGAATCCCGTGATAAGAGGAACACGATCTCTGCTTCAACAAGACGTGCCAATAGAACCGCCTCGCAACACGTGCAGTGGCAGGCTGGGAAAAACGGTTCGTAATGACCGAACCACGGCAGGATGTCATGTTATGAAAAGTTGTCAGCAGATTAGATTTGTGGAATATTATACTCTCTATGGTGGTATGTGGAGTTTGTTTTGCAGAGCCGGAGGCGATCCTTGTGTTCAAAATCTTCTATGGAGTATTCGGAGGAAGAACCCGCCTTGCAATGCCGAAGACAATCTGCGCGCCGGACTCATCGTCATTGAAGCCTAGTTCAGGGGCTACCGAGGGAGTCCTGGATTAGGGGGTCCTCGGACAGCCGGACTATATACTTTGGCCGGACTGTTGGACTATGAAGATACAAGATTGAAGACTTCGTCCCGTGTCCGGGTGGGACTCTCCTTTGCGTGGAAGGCAAGCTTGGCAATTCGGATATGTAGATCTCCTCCCTTGTAACCGACTCTGTGCAACCCTAGCCCCCTCCGGTGTCTATATAAACCGGAGGGTTTAGTTCGTAGGACAACAACAATCATAATCACGGGCTACCTTCTAGGGTTTAGCCTCTACGATCTCGTGGTAGATCAACTCTTGTAATACTCATATCATCAAGATCTATCAAGAAGGAAGTAGGGTATTACCTCCATCAAGAGGGTCCGAACCTGGGTAAACATTGTATCCCCCGCCTCCTGTTACCATCCGCCTTAGACGCACAGTTCGGGACCCCCTACCCGAGATCCGCCGGTTTTGACACCAACAGGCTCTGCCCCCCCTCATTTATAGCAGGAGAAGGCGAACCAACAGCCCCCACGATCACAGGTAATGATGGTTTTCCTTGCATGTCGCAGGGACTTGTCAAGTCGGGCAGTTGCCGAGGCAGCGTGGGGAAGCGGAGACGCCCACGTCCAATCAATCGCCACACGTCGACCAAGGCCGCAGGCTATTGGGGCCCGCGGCGCAACACACTTGACCTTTGGCTTCGCCTCGAAGCCAAGCCCGAGCGTGCCTTGGGCCCGGGGGTACTGTCGGCGTTCTGGGAACGGGGGTCCCCAGACTTGCCTGCCTACGGCCCACGGCGTGGCTCTGCTAGCAGGCCCATACGGCCCATCTTCATCAACAAGGCATTCAAGACCTTCGAGAGGGGCTAAGCCTCACGAGGCGGACGACGCAAGGCCTCCTCAGGAGCGGCCTCACCAGGCAGGCTCGCGAGGGGCGGAGAGATCAAGGCAAGGCAAACCTCGCGAAGTTCTCATGACGTGAGCCATGACGATCGAGACCAAGCGGGCGCCAGCGCGCGCAGCGTCCTTGTTTCCTCTTTGGTGCAAAGGAGGCAAGCGCAGGTGCGGAGTACCGAGGATCAAGAAAAGGTTTCCATATCAGTGCAACGAGACCAAGACCAGCAGGACGGCAAGACGGAGGTCACCATGGGGCCCAAGGCGGCGTCACCACCAGAGCCTTTTGCAGGCGAAGATTACTTTTGTCAGGATAAGCTGTACTAGCTGTCCCCTTTCAAATTGGCCGTTGTTGGCTCCCTTCCCGCTCAATATTTGGGGAAAGGACCAGGACCTCTATAAATAGGACTAGCCACTATAGTAGGAGGGAGATCAGCTGTTCCTTAGCCACCACAGTAGGAGGCATCGAATCCTCACCCACACAAGTTCGCCAAACACAAGAACACCTCAACCTCAGGAGGCTATTCTTCCCCTTTGTACTGTTCATCCTGAGCCCAAGAGGCAATCCACCACCACCACACTGGAGTAGGGTATTGCACCACAATGGTGGCCCGAACCAGTATAAATCTTGTGTCCCTTGTGTTGTGAGTTCGTCAAGTTAGTCCGTGAGATCTTAGCAAAACTTGGACGTGGATCGGTAGGGGGGGAATCTTCGTGCGCACCCCAGTGTTCGAACCTTGAGGGTTTTGCCGGAACCCATGATCCAACATTATGTTCTCCGCTAGATAGGAATTTTGGAGTGATTCTTCATCGCACTTTGAGGGATGGTTATATGATCCGATTATATTAGCATTGTTGAGAGGTTGCACTAGTGAAAGTACGGACCCTAGGCCTCATTTTCAAGCATTGCAGTACCATCTGTGCTCCCTTTTATCAATTGCTACCCTGCTGTTTTTTATTGTTACTATTACAAAAACCAATATCTACTATCAATACTACACTTTTATTACCATCTCTTCGCCGAACTAGTGCACATATACAAATTACCATTGTATTTGGTGTGTTGCGGACAAAAGAGACTCGTTGTTATTTGGTTGCAGGGTTGTTTGAGAGAGACTATCTTCATCCTATGCCTCCCACGGATTGATAAACCTTAGGTCATCCACTTGAGGGAAAATTTCTACTGTCCTACAAAACTCTGCGCTTGGCGGCCCAACACGTGTCTACAAGAATAAAGTTGCGTAGTAGACATCAAGCTCTTTTCTGGCGCTGTTGCCGGGGAGGTTAGGTAAGCGTCACTCTCACCCCTTCAATGAAGCTCTTTTCTGGCGCCGTTGCCGGGGAGGTGAGTGCTTGAAGGTATATCTTTAGATCTTGCAATTGAATCTTTTAGTTTCATGTTTTATCACTAGTTTGGTTTATAAAAATAAAACTACAAAAAAATGGAATTGAGGTTGCATCATATTATTCATCTTTATAATGTATTTTGTGAAAATGATGGATCTTAAAATTGTGCTCAATTGATAGAAGAAGATTTCAATAGAATATTTGGTATAAATGATGAGCATGATTGCAATGTTGTTAGTACGAATTCTTTGAATATCCATGATGCTAATGATATGCAAAGCCATAAGCTTGGGGATGCTATGTTTGATGAAGATGATATTTTTAGTCCCCCGAGATTTGAGGTGCAAATTTGTTATAATCATTGCATGCCTCCTATTTATGATGATTATAATGATGAAAGTGGATTTGGAGAGGTCATGACTTTATTTAGTGATAAATCCACCATTTTGGATGAGGCTTCAATTGTCTATGATAACAAAGTTGCTATCTATGATGATTATGGAGATGACATGTATGCTATAAAGAATAATGATAACCATGAAACTTTTCATCATGATTTTAATTTTCACTCTCATGATAGTTCTTTTGTTGAGTTTGCTCCCACTACTATTGATGAGAAGAAATTTCCTTATGTGGAGAGTAATAAGTTTTTTATGCTTTTATGTCATGAAAAGAATGCTTTATGTGATGGTTATATTGTTGAATTTCTTCATGATGCTACTGAAAATTATTATGAGGGAGGAACTTATGCTTGTAAGAATTGCAATAATATCAAGTTTCCACTCTATGTGTTGAAAGTTTTGGAGTTATGCTTGTTTTGCCTTCCTATGCTAGTTGATTCTTGTTCCCATAAGTTGTTTGCTAACAAAATTCCTATGCATAGGAAGTGGGTTAGACTTAAATGTGCTAGTCATATGCTTCATAATGCTCTCCTTGTGTTTCAATCCTTATCTTTTATGCGAGCATCATTGAACTCATCATGCCTAGTTAAAAGGCATTAAAGAAAAGCGCTTGTTGGGAGACAACCCAACACTTTTACCTACTGTTTTTGTGTGTTCACATGATTATGCTACTGTAGTAATCATGTTTTATTGCTTTTGTTTCAATAAAGTGCCAAGTAAAGCCTTTGGGATAGTGTGGATGATAGTTGACTTGAATCT
Organism: Aegilops tauschii subsp. strangulata; assembly: GCF_002575655.3. Taxonomy (NCBI): domain Eukaryota; kingdom Viridiplantae; phylum Streptophyta; class Magnoliopsida; order Poales; family Poaceae; genus Aegilops; species Aegilops tauschii. Next base: position 398,905,193 of record NC_053037.3, read on the forward strand.
GTGCAAAAACAGAAACTTTTGCTTCCAGAAACAAAATTGTTTAAATTCACAGGAACGTGATAAAATTCTGAAATTTTTAAATATGATTGATATGCAAATTCTCTATGTTTTCCTCATTTGTCAGATTATTTGGAGTAGCAGAAGCATGGTTATTCTGCAGATCATTACACACTGTTCTGTTTTTGATAGGTTCTGTTTCCGATGCATAGTTTGCTTGTTTTCTAGTTTCTATGGCTTATATTGCTCAATATAAATTGTAGAAATGATATGCTACAGTAGGCATTGTGTGGAAACAATTATGAATCTTGTCTTTGACAGTACCAAAGTGAAATGGTTTGCTCTTTATCATACTGACCTATCTCATGAAGTTCTATTAAGTTTTGTGTGATTGAAGTTTTCAAGTTTTGGGTGAGACACCGATATGAGGAGAATAAGCAGTGACAAGACCCTAAGCTTGGGGATTCCCAAGGCACCCCAAGGCAATATTTAAGGAATATCCAAGCAACTAAGCTTGGGGATGCCCCGGAAGGCATCCCCTCTTTAGTCTCCAACATTATCAGTAACCTCACTTGGAGCTATGTTTTCATCGTCACATGATATGTGTTTTGCTTGGAGCGTCATTTTCTTTTTTTAGGATTTGCTTGCTATTATTTAGAATAATGTTTTGCACCTTTATTTTCAATAAAAATGTCAAGGATAGCCTTTACCATGCTTATTTTGCAAGTCTATGTGTTGCTGTTTCAAAACAAAAAGTTTACCGCTGTTGCAAAAATTCCCTAGAAAAGTAAGAATGTGATAAAATGTTGAAACTTTTTTGCATAATAAGCTCTGATAAATGTTCAAAAGTTTGGTAATTTTTCATAATTTTTGGAGTTAAATAAGTATTGATACTCTTGCATTCTTTACAGATTGCACTGCTTTAGCAGATTGCTATTATGTTTGCATTGTTTGCATATGTTTGCTTGTTTAATGATTCTATTTGAGGATAGGAGTATTAAATATGCAGAGGCATTTAGTATGCAATGTTTAATAATAATTTTAGTGATTTGCTACAGTAGAGAATGATAAGTTTTTTGCATTGGTTTATACTAACTTGTCTCACGAGTTCTTGTTGAGTTTTGTGTGGATGAAGTTTTTAAGTTTTAGGGGAACCGTGATATAAAAGGAATTAAGGAGACACAAAAGCTCAAGATTGGGGATGCCCAAGGCATCCCAAGATAATATTTCAAGAAGTCTCAAGCATCTAAGCTTGGGGATGCCCTGGTAGGCATCCCACCTTTCTTCATCAACAATTATGGGTTAGTATCGGTTGAGCCTAAGTTTTTGCTTCTTCACATGAGTTGTCTATTCTTGGAATGTCATTTTATTTTCATTTTGCTTGATGTTTTAATAAAAATACTTAGATCTGAAATTTTTAAATAAGTTAGAGTCCTCACATAGCTATCTATTTACTTAACTACTCGATTGATCTTCACTTATATCTTTTTGGAGTATCTTGTCATTTACTCTTGTGCTTCACTTATATCCTATGAGTAAATTATTAAATAAATCAAATGTAATGAAGTTGAAATTATATGTTCATATCATGCCTAGTTGTAGCTTCACATTGGGTTTAGAAAGTGAAATCTTTTGAGGCTTGACAATCACAATATTGGTCATACAAGCAATTCATGAATGATTAGTAGAAGGAAGAGAACTTTCACATGCAAATACACTATCTTGGAAATCTTTTGTGATTGTGAGCCCCCATCAAAATATTATATGCCAAAATTGTTGACATTGGACAAGGAAGACAACGTAATGATTTATGTTTGTGCATATTCACATAGAAGTTATATTGTCATAGATCCTTCAACATGTGGTGCTTGCCCCCCATCTTTGGTAGCCAAAAATTCGGCACCAAGTAGAGATACTACTTGTGCATCCAAAAACCCTTAAACCCAAATCTTATTTTCAAGAGTCCACCATACCTACCTAAGGATTGAGTAAGATCCTTCAAGTAAGTTGTTATCGGTGCAATAAGGCAATAAAAATTGCTTCTAAAAGTGTTAGATCATTTAGTGTAAGAGAAAATTGAGCATTGTACGAACTTGTGATGGCAAAGAATAAAAGCGACAGACTGCATAATAAAGGTTGCTATCATAAGGGGCAATATAATGTGACGTTCTTTTGCACTAAGGGGTTGAGCATACAAACAAATAAGCGCATGGCAACCTATGCTTCCCTCTGCGAAGGGCCTATCTTTTACTTTATGTATTTACTTTATGCAAGAGTCAAAGTTTTTCTCTCTATTCCTTTTTATTTTTCTCCTTTGGCAAGCATCATGTGGTGAGGAAAGATCTAGGCACATATGTCCAGTTGGATATGGGTGGCATGAGTTATTATTGTTGACATCACCCTTGAGGTGAATATGTTGGGAGGCGAAATTATAAGCCCCCATCTTTCTATGTGTCCGGTTGAAACGTTTTGCTCATGTGTATGCGGTGAGTGTTAGCAATCATAGAAGACTATATGATGGTTGAGTATGTGGAGCTCTTACTTAGTCTCTGTTGAATAAGTTGAATTGCAATTGTTTGGTGACTGAGAACATAGGTTGTTGAGTTTCAAGAGAATTCATTGTTTGAACCTTAACATGTGAATTGTTTCTACTTTAACATGAGAAGTTTTATAAGAAAGAGTTGCTGTTATGATGCTAGGAAAAGTGATTGAAATTATCATTGATCAAACTTATGCACTTTGCTAGCATTCACACTTCATAAATTATTTCTTTTATCATTTACCTACTCGAGGACGAGTAGGAATTAAGCTTGGGGATGCTGATACGTCTCCAATGTATCTATAATTTATGAAGTATTCATGCCATGTTTACCACAATTTTATATGGTTTTGGTATGATTTCCATGGAACTAACCTGGACTGACGCTGTTTTCAGCAGAACTACCGTGGTGTTGTTTTTTGTGCAGAAATGGAAGTTCTCCAAATGAGTTGAAACTTTTTGATGATTTTTTTGGAACAAAAGAGACCCCCTAAGCTTTGTGGGAGGGCCAGAAGAGCCACGAGGAGGGAACAACCCACCAGGCGCGCCTGGTGGGCCAGGCTCGCCCCGGTGGGTTGTGCTCACCTCGAGGCCCATCTTCGCGTGAAACCGACGCCAAAAAATCCTATAAATAGAGAAACCATTAGGGGTTACCCTAGATCAGATGTTCCGCCACCGCAAGGCTCTGTAGCCATGAGAAACCAATCTAGACTCCGTTCTGGCACCCTGCCGGAGGGGAAATCATCACCGGTGACCATCTTCATCATCTCGGCGGCCACCATGATGAGGAGGGAGTAGTCCACCCTCAGGGATGAGGGTCTGTACCAGTTGTCGGTGTCAAAACCGGCAGATCTCGGGTAGGGGGTCCCGAACTGTGCGTCTAAGGATCAAGGATAACAGGAGACAGGGACACGATGTTTTACCCAGGTTCGGGCCCTCTTAATGGAGGTAATACCCTACTTCCTGCTTGATTGACCTTGATGAATATAGGGGTTACAAGAGTTGATCTACCTCGAGATCGTAATGGCTAAACCCTAGATGTCTAGCTTGTATGATTATGATCGCCTCTACGGACTAAACCCTCCGGTTTATATAGACACCGGAGGGGCCTAGGGTTGTACAGACTCGGTTTACAGAGAAAGGAATCTTCATATCCGAACGCCAAGCTTGCCATCCACGCAAAGGAGAGTCCCCTCCGGACACGGGGGAAAATCTTCTATCTTGTACCTTCATGGCCCATTAGTCCGGCCCATGGCACATAGACCGGACGCCCGAGGACCCCCTATTCCAGGACTCCCTCAGTAGCCCCCGAACCAGACTTTCAATGATGATGTGTCCAGAGAGCAGAGTCTTCGGTGTTGCAAGGCGGGTTCCTCCTCTTAATACTTCAAAGCAACTAAACCAAAGGACTGTATTCAGCCTTTACATCTTCGGTCTTGGTAAGGTGAGTTCTTTGAACAGCTCGGCTTTACATTAAATGTTATACCCTTAGGCTTATGCGCCATCGTTGCCTCGGCTTCCATGTGCCAGACGAATATGAAGGGTCCAAGTATTTTTACACATAACACCCGGGCCATGTAGGGAAGGCGTCTATTTAAGGAGATTGAATCTCAGATGCCATTCCACACCAGGCGGAAAATCCTTAGAGCTTGCCACAAGAAATCACATAATCATGACTGGCGCTCCCAGTTCTTCCTCCCGCCCTCACGGCCCTGAAAAAGGCGATTGGGAGAGCTACTCAGTATCCCACGCCCAGCTGACCAAGCTTCAGACGCAGGGATATCTCCCTCGCGCGGATCTAGTCCCCGTTTGGGTGGGATTAACCTCCATCAACGGCGAAGCCCTGGCGGAAAACTTCCCCAACCCTACCGAGGGGGAGCGAGTGTGCTTAGTCTCCTTCCTGTTAAGAGGCGTTGGATTTTCTATCCACCCTTTCCTCCGAGGCCTCTTGGAGTACTATGGCCTCCAACTGCACAATCTTACGCCGGGCTCCATTCTGCATATCGCGGGTTTCGTCGCTCTTTCCGAGCTGTTCCTAGGCTGCGAGGCCCATTTTGAGTTATGGAGGAAACTTTTCTGCCTCGTCCCTCACTCCCAAAAGGGATCCATATTTGAGGTGGGCGGCGCCGAAGTATGGCGCATAGCCGGGACAGGATACCTGTCCGGCACTCCGAAGAAGGCATCCGAAGAGTGGCCCTCAGAGTGGTTTTACAATGAAGATGTTGTTCTCCCAGATCCAATCAGAAGGGGCCTACCCGAGTTTTCCAATGCTCCGTTAAAGAAACACCACAGCTGGCGCCCCGGGAGCCTCGAGGAGGAAGACAGTGCAGAGGTCAAAAAGCTAATGAGCAAGATAAAGACACTTTCCCAATCCGGACTATCCTTGATTGAGGTAATGGCGATTTCAATAACGCGAGGCATTCAACCACTCCAATCCAGAGGACTCCCCATGTGTCACTACAACGGGGAAGATGACGCATCGCACTACGGGCGTAAGGGTCCGGACAACTCGCCGCCTTGGCTGCCATGTTGGCTGATCTTTATAAAGGGGAGAAAGAATATTTCACTCGCCTTAAGTGCCAAGAGGGCTTTTGCATGTACAACCCTCCCAGCTGGGTGAGCCTCCGTTTCGTAACCTTACTCAATCCTCTTCCTGAGTCGCATCTGGTTGAACTTAATCCGACCATTTTTAATAGGAATGAAGGAAGGTTGCCGCGGGGATCTATAGCCCTGCTCCGTAGCCGGAGGACCATATTCGGGACCTAGATCCCGGGTTTGAAGAGGATCTGGATATATTCGTAGAGCTCAAAGAGGGGTCTTCTATTAGGCAAGCTATGACGACATATAAGTGGCCATTATAGCCGATTACCCCGGCCTCCTTCCCTCGTCCCACGTAAGTACTCAGGAGACGTCTCCTCCAAAAGGGTTTTCCCATTGCGCCTCACCCACCGCACTGTCTCGTGCTTCAAAGGGGTGGCGCTCGTCTCGCCACACCGTATCAGAGGCGTCCCTTAAGAGGGCGGAGCCTGAGCAGGGCGGGTCTTCGAAGAGAAAGGCGGATGGCAATACCACCGCGCCTTCATCACAAGGTATGCTTTTTAATATGCCCTACTACAGTCATACCGAATTGTGACGTTTCCTGCTATGCTTTATTTCAGGAAGAGCGTTCTCCGGATTGTGTCCAGAGACCTTGCCGGACATGCCTCAGCCAATCTGACCCCGGACCCTGCCTCCAAGGCTAGAGTTGATACGGGTGCAATGCCGGATTGTCCTTTCTCTGAAGATTCGGATAATGTATCCGTCACCAACTCCGAAGTGGAGAGTGCAATGAACCATCGATGCCGGAGGGCAGCTATGCGTGACCCTAACTTCACTGACGAGGCATTCAATGCCTTTAGCTCAGCGGATGCATACATCCAAGCTTCTCGGGATGGACTTGCTAGAGCCACTCACCAGCTTTCAAAGTATATGCGGGTAAGGACTATCGTGTAGATTTAATGATCGTATGCCAGTAGCCCCCGAGACATGAAACAGTTGACGCAACTGATTTAAGGATCATTGTATAAACAGGTACTCACGGAATAAGAACAACATGCTGTCGTAGGAGCTGGAAAAATGTCTGACCCAGCTAACTGCTGTCACCGCCAAACTGGAGAAGTCCAAGGAGACACAGACTGGTAATGTTCACTACTATCCGGAAAATATAATCATATACCAACAATGTTTTTGAAATAAACACTGTTGTATTTACGATGCAGGATCACCTGATCAACTGGAAGAGAGACTAAAGGCCGTGCAAGCGGATAAACAGCATGCCGAAAGGCAAGAGGCCGCTGGTCAACGGGTATTGACATGGACCAGGGATGAGAAGAACAAGCTACAAGATGCCAACATCAAGCTAGCCGAAGAGCTTAAGGATATACGAGCCCAACTGGCGGATCCCTTGAAAGAGAACAGAAAGCTGAAAGGCGGCATATTCAGTATGCTCCGAAACCTTACTTCCGTATAGTCCCCTGGTGGAAAGTGTTAACAAGTTTGTCTCTGTAGGTGTGCTGACCAGTCGGCCCGAAGGAGAAGTGTCTGGATTTCAAGGCGATCTGCTGCAAGAGCTGTCCAAAGTGCATGACCGAGCTCGGAAAGCAATGAGGAGCATTGCTAAGGCCTTATGGTCGCCCGATTCTCCTCCAGGAAGTATGGAGGAGCTCGTGAATTTATTCAAGGGAGCTCGTCGCCGTTTTGGGCTATGGAAGATATCGGCATGCCGAGAAGGCGCCCGAGAGGCCTGGGCCATGGTGAAAACACGGTATGACGGACTTGATCCAAATCATATGGCCCGGGTCGGGCCTCGGGGACCATATGGATAGGAAATTTCGGTTAGCTTGGTATATGACCAAGTGATGATAGCCGCCAAGTTTTCACAACAGGATTATAAACTAGACAACGTGTTAGATGGTCTAGAGGAAGAAGAGGCTGTTGAGTCCAAGTAGCAATGTACTTTTATCAACAAATGTATCTCCAGCCGAATTATAAAACAATTGTCATGGCAGACCTTTTGCTTCGACCTCCGAAACCCAAGGTTCGGAGTGTTTCCGAATAATATACCGGCGGTAAACACCGGAGTATGCGTGGAAACCAGGCAGAGGGGTCATAGTTGCTTGAACAGACAAGTTGTATTCGGCGAGTTATGTTATATTACATTTAATCATAAGAAACACCTTCCAGAGAGAATAGTTCCGTTAAGGGTTCCTTTCCCTGGGCTTAGCATGCGCTTTTGTGCATGCCTGGGCTGTGATGCTAAAAATCATAGTTCACTTTACATTTTGGGGGCTTATATTACAACGAGGGTATTTCGTCTTCCGTCCGCCGACCACTTATTCCCTTAAGAATGCTAGCTTTCGGCTTCACCCGTCTGAGGTACACGTCCGGATGACCCGGCTGTAACAATCACAGAGGTGCTCCCTTTATGCCCTAGCCGAACAATCGGGAATGTAGGGAATAAGCACAGGAGCCAAGCAACCCATCTTGGCAAAACTTAAGTCATAAAGGTGCATATAATGGTGAAGAACAGGCATATATGAGAAGGCGACACATATATATGGTGAGCTTGATGCTCAAAAAATAATAACAATAAGCTTCTGAAAAAGAAGCCCCCAAGTATTGTGGGGGTGTACATTTAAGGATGTGTAACCCTGATGTGTGGGTTTATCTGAACAAGAGCTAAAGGCTGTATAAAATTGAAAGAGAAGAAAGAGGAAAAAAGAGAAAAAGAAAACGAACAATGAGTCCGGATTTAGGCGTAGAATCTTCTGAGTCTGGCGGCATTCCATGGGTTCGGCTCTAAGCGATTATCCGATGCATCACGAAGGCGGTAGGCTCCTCCAGTGAGAACTTCATCTATAATGAAGGGACCCTCCCATTTGGGCTTGAGCTTGTTCTTTTTCTTCTCTGGGAAGCGTAGAACGAGTTCACCAACATTATAAGTCTTGGCACTCACTTCTCTGCTTTGGTATCTTCGAGCTTGTTGTTGATAGAATGCTGAACGAGCTTTTGCGACATCGCGCTCCTCCTCCAGGCCATCTAAATCATCTTGCCGATTGAGCTCGGCCTCTCTCTCTTCGTACATGCGCACTCGAGGTGAGTCATGAATGATATCGCAGGGCAAAATGGCCTCTGCGCCATACACCATGAAGAATGGTGTGTATCCGGTCGTGCGATTGGGTGTGGTCCGCAGTCCCTAGAGTATGCAGTCGAGCTCCTCCACCCAGTGCTTATCTGACTCCTTTAAGGATCGCACTAGTCTGGGTTTAATGCTGCTCATTATCAGTCCGTTAGCCCGTTCAACTTGCCCGTTTGTTTGCGGGTGATACACGGAGGCGTAATCGAGTTTAATGCCCAGATTAGCACACCAAGTTTTTACCTCGTCGGCTATAAAATTAGAGCCGTTATCGGCGATGATGCTGTGTAGGACACCATAATAGTGTACGACACTGGATATGAAATCTATCACTGGTCCGGCTTCAGCTGTTTTAACTGGTTTGGCTTCTATCCACTTAGTGAATTTGTCTACCATGACCAGCAGGTATTTTTTCTTATGGCTTCCCCCTTTAAGGGGTCCGACCATGTCCAGCCCCCAGACTGCAAAAGGCCAAGTAATGGGGATGGTTCGTAGGGCAGTAGGCGGCATATGGCTTTGATTGGCGAAAAGCTGGCATCCAACACAACGCTGTACGAGGTCTTGTGCGTCTGCTCGGGCCGTGGGCCAAAATAAACTTGTACGGAAGCCTTGCTTACAAGGGCCTGAGCCACGGCGTGATGGCCACCAAGACTGGCGTGTATTTCGGCCAAGAGCTGCCGTCCTTCATCCTCGGAGATGCATCTTTGAAGGACTCCGGTAGTACTTTTCTTGTATAGTTCTCCCTCATGAACTTTGTAGGCTTTAGAACGCCGAACAATATGACATGCCTCAATCTGATTATCCGGGGCTCCTTCCTGGTGAGGTAGGCGAGGAGAGGTTTGGTCCACGAGGCAATTACAGCCAAAATTTCGTGGGCCGATGGTGGTGTTTCGGTATCTGGGCCTCCGATGATATCAAAACTATGTTCGGAATCTGGGGGTATGATCGGATCTGGACTGGTGTTGCCGTTCTCATCCTGCCACACGAAGGATGGCTTGAAGAGCCTTTCCAAAAAGGTGTTAGGTGGGACGGGGTCACGTTTGGCGCCCATGCGAGCAAGGATGTCCGCCGCTTGATTACTCTCTCGAGCCACATGATGAAACTCGAGCCCCTCGAAAATAGCTGATATTTTGAGTACGGCATTGCGGTGAGCCGCCATCTTCGGATCTTTGGCATCGAATTCCCCATTAATTTGGGATATTGCGAGGTTTGAATCCCCACGCACCTCGAGGCGTTGGATGCCCATAGAGACGGCCATCCGGAGACCGTGCAATAAGGCCTCATATTCGGCTGCATTGTTAGAGTTTGTGTATAATATTTGGAGCACATAACGGACTGTGTCCCCCGTGGGGGATGTTAGGACGACACCAGCCCCTAGTCCGGCTAGCATTTTAGAGCCGTCGAAGTGCATCACCCAGTTGGAGTATGTGCCGTACTCTTTAGGGAGTTCGACCTCTGTCCATTCTGCGACGAAGTCAGCCAACACCTGAGATTTAATAGCTCGACGTGGGTTATATGTTATTTCAAATGGCAAGAGCTCAATGGCCCATTTGGCAATCCGCCCGGTGGCGTCGCGATTGTTTATGATGTCATTGAGTGGTACTTCGGAAGCCACCGTAACCGAGCACTCTTGAAAGTAGTGACGCAACTTTCGAGATGCCATAAAGACCGGGTACGCTATCTTTTGATAGTGTGGGTATCGGGATTTGCATGGTTTAAGGACTGTCGATATGTAGTATACTGGTTTTTGAAGTGGGAGTTTATGTCCCTCTTCTTCTCGTTCGACGACGAGCACCGCACTCACCACCTGGTGAGTTGCGGATATGTAGAGCAACATAGGTTCGCCGACGTTTGGCGCGGCCAAGATTTGGTTACTTGCTAATGAAGTTTTTATTTCTTCCAATCCGGCCGTTGCAGCATCCGTCCATGCAAAGTGGTTGGTGCGTCGGAGCAGGCGATATAGTGGCAATGCCTTTTCTCCTAATCTGGACATAAAACGGCTTAAAGCTGCCACGCACCCGACTAGTTTTTGGACCTGCTTGAGGTCTGTTGGTATAGCAAATTGTGACAGGGCTTGGATTTTGGCTGGGTTTGCTTCAATTCCTCTATTGGAAACGATGAACCCGAGCATTTTTCCGGTGGGAACGCCGAAAACACACTTTTCCGGATTGAGCCGTATGTCATATGTGCGGAGGTTGTCGAATGTAAGGCGCATGTCGTCCACCAATGACTCGACATGCTTGGTTTTGATGACTATGTCATCTACATATGCTTCAACAGTCTTGCCGATTTGCTTTTCCAGGCATGTTTGAATCATGCGTTGGTAAGTGGCACCGATGTTTTTGAGCCCGAAAGGCATAGTGTTGAAGCAGAACGACCCGTATGGGGTGATGAATGCCATTGCGGCTTGGTCGGATTCCTTCATCTTGATTTGATGGTATCTGGAGTATGCGTCGAGGAAACACAGGCGCCATGATCTGGTCAATGCGAGGGAGGGGGAAGGGGTCCTTAGGGCAGGTCTTATTGAGGTCCTTGAAATCGACACACAGGCGCCAGGATTTGTCCTTCTTCGGTACCATCACGAGGTTTGCTAGCCAGTCCGGATGTTTAATTTCTCTAGTAAACCCGGCTTCGAGTAACTTGGCTAGCTCCTCCCCCATAGCTTGTCGTTTGGGTTCGGAAAAGCGCCACAGCCTTTGCTTGACCGGTTTGTACCCCTTCAGTATGTTGAGACTGTGTTCAGCCAACCTGCGTGGGATTCCTGGCATATCCGAAGGATGCCAGGCGAAGATGTCCCAATTCTCGCACAGGAATGCGCGTAATGCAGCGTCGATCGTTGGATCCAGCTGTGCCCCGATGGAAGCGGTCTTCTTGGGGTCCGTCTGGTGGACTTGAAATTTGACTATTTTGTCTGCTGGTTTGAAGGAGGTGGACTTGGGTCTCTTACCAAGGATTACGTCGTCCCTATCCACTTTGGAACGTAGTGCAGTCAATTCCTTGGCCATGAGGGCCTCGGATAGTGCCTCAAGGGCTAGGGATGCGGTTTTATTTTCGGCGCGGAGTGCTATGTCCGGATCACTGGCGATAGTGATAACACCGTTGGGCCCGGGAATTTTGAGCTTCATGTACCCGTAATGAGGTATGGCTTGAAAGCGTGTGAATGCGTCTCGCCCTAACATGGCATAATATCCGATGTTGAAAGGGGCCACCTGGAAGATTATCTCTTCAGACCTATAGTTCTCTGGCGTGCCGAATACCACGTCGAGTTTAATTTTACCCGAGCATCTTGCTTCCCGACTGGGGATAATTCCTCGAAAAGTTGCATTACTTTGCTCGATGTGGCTCCTATCTATTTGCATTTTATTGAGCGTGTCCTCGTAGATGAGGTACAGTCCGTTGCCGCCGTCCATGAGCACTTGAGTGAGCCGAAAACCATCCACGATCGGATTGAGGACCATGGCGGCTGGTGCCTGGACTGATCGGGATATTGGTTCGTCATCGGCATTAAAAGTTATCGCCGCATCGTCCCAAGGGTTTACTGCTGCTACTTGGCAGACTTCGGCGAGGTCGCGAAGCGCCCGTTTGTGCCGGTTGTTTGAGGAAAAGGTCTCGAAGACTGTGAATACTTCAAGATCGTCGTCCTCCGAAGAGTACTTCTCTGGGGTAGTGTTGGTTAGGATACTCTCGCCGCTCTTGGACACTTGCCGGAGTATCCAACATGCTCGGAGACTGTGGGTTGGTTCGGTATTCGGCGTCATGTGTATCTGACATGGCCTATCGAGCCATCCTTCGACGACAGTTCTATGCCCCGTAATAGGCTCGATTTTCTTGTCCACAGGATGATGATCGGGTGCCTCGTGAGGGTGTGTCCTTTTTGCCCGACCGGGATATGGCATAAAGGCTTGCGGTTCCCAGCTGGCAGTCTGGGTTTTCCAGGTGATTTCCATTGCGCAGTACTTCTGTACTATGTTTTCCAAGTCTACGAAGTGTAGTACGTGACGGCAGTTGAGGGCGTTAAGGATTCCCTCATCCGTAGAGTTGTTGCAAAATACTGAAATTGTGTCGTCGTCGCAGCAGTCTTTGATCTTGTTTTTGACAAGGAGGAATCTGGCCCAAAAGTCATGGACTGTTTCCTGAGGCTACTGTCGTACATACATTAGGTCGCATATATCCGGGGGACCGGAATTGCTTGGGGAATACTGCTTGTGGTGGGTGGGCGGCGTTAAATCCGGACCCTGACCCGATGTGGAGTCTGGACTTTGAAGAATTTCCGAGCTTACTAGCCTGGGCTCCGGAATGTCTAGTGAATTTTCAGGCTCAACGCCCGGTTCTATGTTAGGAGGATAGGGAGTTTTCCCCCAAAGATGTGTATCCGGCTCTCCGAGCTCGGAAATCCAAACATAGTTTGTTATCAACGTAGGAGAAGAGCTACTGTCGGCCTGCTCCCCCACAACTGCTACCTGATGGGTGATCGGTGGAGATTTGATTTCTCTCTGATCGGGTTTAAGCCCAATCCGATCATAGTCTGAAGCGACCCCCAGGGCGGCAATGCAATCCAGGAGTTCGTTCAAAGACGATAAATCCACCGGATCCATCTGTTCGGAGTATTCGGGGCCAACACGGAGATGATTTTTGATGACTTCAGAAGTCGTCTTCAGCTTAATGGTCGAACGGGCGGCCATGGTGAAGCTGCCAAGCCGGAGGGTTTGGCCTAAGACCAGGGCTCCTCCGGAAGTGATACTGTCCTTGATAACAAGACGAGCCATCAATCCTTCAATCGACGCCATAGAGGAACTCTCAATGAAATCACCATATAGTGCACTGGGATATCAAACAGTACCATCGGCTTAATTAGTGTGTTTAATCACATTCTGAGATATGATACTCATTGCTGTCAGGCCAGCTATCAAACAGTTGTGCCAACATAGCAATGTCCGTACCGTCATGATGACTTGGGACTCGTGCATAGTGGGACATGGACTACAATAATGTAAGAAAACATTAGTAGAATTGAGGCAAAATGTAAAATGTGATTAAAATAACTTACACAAAATCGTAGATCCATATAGTGCACTGGGACATCTCTAGCAAGCTGGACATCGTGGCACGCTAGTATCCTCACAGACATGTTAAAACAATCGGCATCCATGTACTCGTCATTTTTTAATATGTTCTTTAATTGTCTCAGGTTTAAACTAATAGGATAAGGTTGAGAGCTTTTCACCCATTCGCTCCTGTGTAATGGGAATTCATGTCAATTATAATTATACAAGAGTAATAATTTATTAGAAATAAAAATAAACTGAAAAAATGTGTCTTACTCTAGCAACGGGATATCATCAACCATGCTGATGAACAAGCAAAGTTCATCTATTAAGTCATCATTTGTTGGAGTGACAAATGGCGAAAGGATAAATGATTGCGACATGAGCTCAACTTGTGATGATGAGTTGGATGCTCTCAGTTTGTTAGGATGTCTTTCGACAATCATACAATCGTTGGGATCCGTGTTAGTTTCATCATCATCCATGTCTCGATTTCTTATATCGTCATCATTGAATTCCAAGTCGACTAAAATGACAGCTAATTTTGTTCTAAAATCTGTCATATAAACCTAAAGTGAAGTAGTAATAATAAGACTTAGTTTTCAAATAATGACAGAACACAAAATAATTAGACACCGGAGGGGCCTAGGGTTGTACAGAGTTGGTTTACAGAGAAAGGAATCTTCATATCCGAACGCCAAGCTTGCCATCCATGCAAAGGAGAGTCCCCTTCGGACACGGTGGAAAATCTTCTATCTTGTACCTTCACAGCCAATTAGTCCAGCCCATGGCACATAGCCCGGACGCCCGAGGACCCCCTATTCCAGGACTCCCTCACCAGTAGCTATGTGTTTAATCTCTCTCTCTCTTGTTCTTGAGATGTCACGATCTTGATGTATCGCGGGCTTTGTTAATATAGTCGGATCAAATGGTGTTTTCCCCTCTCCATCTTGTTGTGATGAATTGAGTTTTCCCTTTGAGATTTCGTTTTATCGGATTATATACTTTTATGGATTTGAGAGCACTTGATATATGTCTTGCATATGAATACTCGTGGTGACAATGGGGTATCGTATTGATTCACTTGATATATGTTTTGGCACTCAACTCGCGGATTCCCGAGGTGACATTGGGGTCATCTACGCATAGGGGTTGATGCACGTTTTTGTCTTTGTTTCTCCGATAGAAATCTTGGGGCACTCTTTTAGGATCCTTGTGTTGGATTGAGTATTATGAATTTGAAATTGTTTGGTGTTATTTTAGTACGAACTCTTGGATAGATCGATCGGAAAGAATAGCTTTGAGGTGGTTTCGTGCCCTACAAATAATTTCTTCTTATGTTCTCTGCTAGATAGGAACTTTGGAGTGATTCTTCATCGCACTTTGAGGGACGGTTATATGATCCGATTATATTAGCATTGTTGAGAGGTTGCACTAGTGAAAGTACATACCCTAGGCCTCATTTTCAAGCATTGCAGTACCGTTTGTGTTCCGTTTTATCAATTGCTACCTTGCTGTTTTTTATTGTTACTATTACAAAAACCAATATCTACAATCAATACTACACATTTATTACCATCTCTTCGCCGAACTAGTGCACCTATACAAATTACCATTGTATTTGGTGTGTTGGGGACAAAAGAGACTCTTTGTTATTTGGTTGCAGGGTTGTTTGAGAGAGACTATCTTCATCCTACGCCTACCACGGATTGATAAACCTTAGGTCATCCACTTGAGGGAAAATTGCTACTGTCCTACAAAACTCTGCGCTTGGAGGACCAACACGTGTCTACAAGAATAAAGTTGCGTAGTAGACATCAGGCCTAGAAATTTTAGAGAAGCCTTTAATCAACCTCCTGTAGAAACCATCATGACCAAGGAAACTTCTTATACCTTTGATATCTTTATTACACGGCATCTTTTCAATAGCATCTACTTTAGCTTTATCAACTTCAATACCTCTTTCAGAAATTTTATGCCCCAAGACAATACCTTCATTAACCATAAAGCGACAATTCTCCCAATTCAAGACAAGATTAGTTTCTTCACATCCCTGCAAAACTCGATCAAGGTTGCTTAAGAAATCATCAAAAGAAGTTCCGTAAATGGAGAAATCATCGATGAAAACCTCAACAATCTTTTCACAAAAATCAGAGAATATAGCAGTCATACATCTTTGAAAGGTAGCAGGTGCATTACATAAACCAAAAGGTTAAAGGATCGATATAGTTAACTAGGGGGGGGGGTGAATAGGCAACTAACAATTTTTAGCTTTTCTTTACCAATTTAAACTTTGCATGAAAGTAGGTTGTCTAGATATGCAACTAGGTGTGCAACCTATATGATGCAACAACAACAAGCACACAAGCAAGCAAAGGATACAACACAATATAAGCTTGCACAAGCAAAGGTACGAGATAACCAAGAGTGGAGCCGGTGAAGACGAGGATGTGTTACCGAAGTTCCTTCCTTTTGAGGGGAAGTACGTCTCCGTTGGAGCGGTGTGGAGGCACAATGCTCCCCAAGAAGCCACTAGGGCCACCATATTCTCCTCACACCCTCACACAATGCGAGATGTCGTGATTCCACTATTGGTGCCCTTGGAGGCGGCGACCAGACCTTTACAAACAAGGTTGGGGCAATCTCCACAACTTAATTGGAGGCTCCCAACGACACCACGAAGCTTCACCACAATGGAATATGGCTCCGCGGTGACCTCAACCGTCTAGGGTGCTCAAACACCCAAGAGTAACAAGATCCGCAAGGGATTAGTGGGGGGAATCAAATTTCTCTTGGTGGAAGTGTAGATCGGAGCCTTCTCAACCAATCCCTAGAGAATCAACAAGTTTGATTGGCTAGGGAGAGAGATCGGGCGAAAATGGAGCTTAGAGCAACAATGGAGCTTGGGTATGGAAGAGGTGGTCAACTCGGAGAAGGAGACTCCCCTTATATAGTGATAGAACAAATCCAACCGTTATCCACTAAGTCAGCACGCCACAGCGGTACTACTGCACCCGGACAGTGGTACTACCACACGGGACCACGGTACTACCGCAGGGCACTGCGGTACTACCGCTGGCGCGGCCGGAGCTAGACCAGCCTATGGCAATGAAGCCGATGGTGGTAGAACCGCTGGTGCGGTATTACCGCTCCCCCTTGCGGTACTACCACAAGGCAGGGTTGGTCTAGACTGGGAAGGCACGGACATATAAAAATACATCGGTGGCAACTTCCGCTGAGTTTCGATCTATGCAAAAATCCAACACGGTACTACCGCAAGCCTGGAGGGGTACTACCGCGTAGGGCGCGGATGTAAAAAATTACATCCGCCCTACTTCCGTTCATGCTGCTGCGCCTGGCCAGAGCTCACGGTACTACCACGCCCATGGAGCGGTACTACCGCGTAGGGTGCGGATGTAAAAAATTACATCCGCCCCCACAACCGCTCGACCAGCTGAGCCTGGCCAGAGCCCACGGTACTACCGCTCCCGAGGAGCGGTACTATCGTGAGAACCTGCGGTACTACCGCACCTGCGGGCGGTACTACACAAGGGTCTGCGGTACTACCGCTTCGAGGAGTAGTACTACCGCATGCCCCAGTTCAGCAACACTAGGAGTCCTTCATTTTGCAGAGACACAGAGAAACGGAGGATGCCCCAAAGAGCAAAAGGAAAGGTGGTGCGAAAAAGAAAGAGACGTGTACGTGTTGATTCCACCCAAACCTTTCCAACGCGGACCCCCTCTTAATAGTACGGCTTTCCTACGTCTCAAATCCACCGAAAAGAAACGTAGAGAAACACCGTCTTCAATAGTCTTTGAGGGGCACCAAATCGTCTTGTGCCTAGTCATGATATGTCTGAGATGCTCAATGCACATGATTAGTCCGCAAAAGCATTGTCATCAATCACCAAAACAACTAAGGGATAAATGTGCCCTTACAAAAGGCATGCGTTTATAAGCAAAGGTACCGAAAGAGCAAGTAAAAGTGGTTTTCTCTTGATCATCTTTTGACACGGGTATTTGAGAGAAACCAGAATAACCATCTAGAAAGCAAAAATGAGTATGTTTGGATAGTCTTTCTAGCATTTGATCGATAAAAGGCAGAGGGTAATGATCTTTTCTAGTAGCTTTATTCAATTTGCGAAAATCAATTACCATTCTATAACCTGTAACAATTCTTTGTGGAATCAATTCATTCTTATCATTAGGAACAACAGTAATACCTCCCTTCTTAGGGACACAATGAACAGGGCTTACCCAATGACTATCGGCAATAGGATAAATTATACCTGCCTCCATAAGCTTTAGTATTTTATTTCTTACCACTTCTTTCATCTTAGGATTTAACCGTCGTTAATGATCAACAACTGGTTTAGCATCTTTCTCCAATTTTATTTTTGCTGACATAGAGTGGGACTAATGCCCTTAAAATCATCAAGATTATCCAATAGCGGCACGGTGCTTCTTTAGAGTTTTCAATAATTTCTTTTCTTCATGCTCTGAAAGGTTAGCACTAATAATGATAGGATATATCTTCTTTTCATCAACATAAGCATATTTCGGAGTATCAGGTAATTGTTTAAGCTCAAACACAGGATCACCCTTGGGTGGAGAGGATCCCCGAGGATTTCAACATGCAAATTGTGTTTCAAAATAGGCCCTTGATTAAAGAATACTTCGTCTATTTCCCTTCTTTCATTCATAAACATATCATTTTCATGGTCTAGCAAATATTGTTCTAAGGGATCTGTATTCATCCTTACTAGGAAATTCTTTATCTTGGGGTTGTCTACGAAATTTAGAGAAATTAAAATCATGAGACATATCTCCTAAACCATTAGTAACAATATCTTTCTCGCAGTCTATCTTAGCATTAACTGTATTCAAGAAGGGTCTACCAAATATAATGGGACAAAAGTTATCTTGTGTGGAAGCAAGAACAAGAAAATCAGTAGGGATGCAACTGCGTAGGTTCCGGGGCTGTCGTCGAAACGCTCCTCTCCACGCAAGAAATCTGGCCAAGACAATAGCCAGGGACAAGCCAGTGAGTACGTTTGAATGTACTCGCAACCATCAAGAACACGGGTATAATATATCAAAACATGCTCCGAAATATTCTATGATCACAACGTCTGTCACGAAATATACGAAATCCATGATGCACGCATGTGGGTAAAATATGAATATGCAATATAGAAATAGAATGTAGTGATCGAGTGTCTGAAATGACTCCTCAAAAAGGTGCAAATAAATTAACAATGCCGCAGTCGGGCATCTGGGCGACACCACATAAAGGGCTTATAAATAAAAGAAATAACAAACGTGCCACAGTCGGGCGTCTATGCGACACCACATAAAGGGCTTATAAATAAAAGAAATAACAAGCATGCCACAGTCGGGCGTCTGAGCGACACCGCATAAAGGGCTTATAAATAAAAGAAATAACAAGCATGCCACAGTCGGGCGTCTGAGCGACACCGCATAAAGGGCTTATAAATAAAAGAAATAACAAGCATGCCACAGTCGGGCGTCTGAGCGACACCGCATAAAGGGCTTTTAAGGAGTAATTAAATATCAAACATGCCGCAGTCGGGCGTCTAAGCGACACCACATAAAGGGCTTATAAAGAATTATCACGAGTGAATATCCAGGAGGTAGAACCATCCCAGGGATACCCAAGAATGCAAATAAAGTAAATGGTTAGTCCACAATAATAGTGATCATAATCGTCCCAAGTCACAAGTCATGATCCAAGTTCTGGTTTAACAGTTTTTCCTCCGAAGACCGACACTTGACCTATCCCAGACTGTAGTCCTTAACCATGGACACGGCTATTCGAATAGATGTATAATCTCTGCAGAGGGTGTACTCTTTACCCACGGGTAACGGATTTCTTTAGTCCATCGGGACTAATTCCGACTACGGTCTTTTAATTGAAAACACGCCTGACCTGCACACACCAGCTTAACTTACCGGTGTCTGGAATCACCCACGACACCTGTCAAGCGAAACTCTAAGTGGGGAGGCTAGAACCTCGACGTAGCATGGGATCACAAAATCTATACCGCGCGCAAACTAGGGGAGCTACCCCTTTGGCTACAACCGAAACACCCATGCCCCCGGACCGGATGACTGGCTTTAACCCATGGCCATGGGACCCTCATCACGGCCTCTCTGTACGGTGTGTGCTAGAAAGGGGTTGACAACTTACTGAACCGTACCCTACCTAAGGCAGGGACAAGTGGTAGTACCAGGCAAGTATGGGGGTTACTGGACAAGACTCGATCTAAGGCCGACTCAGGAGGTTCAAGTGTTCCCTGCATGATTAGCATAACAAAAATATTTCCAATAACAGATAAGCTTAACACTCATCAAGCCCCACCATGCCATACCGGACATGCTCGTCTCATCGAGGAACTAGGGACAAGCTCGCGTCTACCCAAGACCGCGACTTTCCCGACTTCCTTACGGCATGCATGAGAGGCTTACGAGGACGATCACTATTACCAGCGTATCCGTTTATACAGTAAAGAAATCTCCATTATGCACTCATGCGCATGATCTTACCGTCGCATAAAATAGCGTATGCTCCAAGTCAAGGTGCTGTTGTAACCGTATCAACAACATCCAAAAATATTATGGGGTTCAGAATGCTTGCCTTCAAGTGTATGCATGTGGGGGTGCACTTTTTGAAGGTTGCCTTTTCTCCAAAAATCCTATTTTGAGAAATATACAAATAACACATATTTCAAAAACAGTTCAAAAAGTTGTCCCACATATTTTTGAAATAAATCTTAAAATAAACTAGATGAAATTTGAGAGAGGTAGGAAAAAGAATCAACTCATTTGGAGTTTTATTTTAAAAGTTATAGTCCGTCAAAGATCAGTCAAAGTTCTGTTTTAATAAAATCAGAAAAAGGAAAACGCTTCGGGGAAAAATACGCTTTCGAAGCAGGGGACACGTACTCCGGACTTTGCGATTTCAGTTAAACAGAGAGGACGGGCGCGCGGGTCGCTGACAGTGGGTCCAGGGGGCCCACTGGTCAGGTTTGACTGGTCTTCCGTCCCTCCTCTCTCTCTGCCCGAACGGTGGCGGGCCTCCGGCGATCGCCGTCGACGAACGGCAGCTCCCCACGGGGTCCCGAGGGCAGGGATGGATCCGCCTGACCGGGGCGGTCCTCCCGGTGGGCGCTAGGCAGGTGGGGACGGAGGAGGTCACCGGCGGCGAGCTCCGCGGCGGGCGGTGGTTCAGGAGCAAAGTGAGCTTCGGGCTATGGTGGTCATTGGTCGTGGCTGAGGCGCTAGGCAGCTCCGCAAGGCTATGGGGGAACGTCTGGTGGCGTTGGATTGGCGGGGGAGGGCCTGGCTGCGATGTATTGCGCCAGAGCTCGGCGGCGGCCGAACTGGCCGGAGACGAGGAAGAAGAACCCTCCCCGTCGATTGCTGGCTAAGGGGAAACTATGGGGGTGGCCTGGGGTTGCCTGAGTGCTCGGAGGAGCACGGGGCCTCCTTTTTATAGCGCGACGGGGCTGGCTCCGCGGCGGTGGATAAGAACGACGACGAGTCGCCGTTGCTGTAGCTGCAGGGCGTCATGGCGGCGACGAGCGCGTGCCGACGAGCATGTGGATGAGCTCGGGCTGTACACAGGGGGCGGCTGGCGTGCGCGGGTGGCTTGGGCGGCGCCGTCCACGGCAGAGCCCGCTGCCGACGCCGGCGTGCCGCCAAGGGAGCCCTGACGGCGGCGCTGTAGGGCGCCAGGGAGGCTTGGAGGTTTCCGGTGAGTGGGCGAGTGCATGGCGCGGCTCTGCAGGCGAGTTGGGGCCAGTGACGGGACGTGTCGACCTGAGCGCACGCACGTGCAAAACGCGCGCTCTGGCCGCGCCCATAGCACGCACACCAGGTGTTCGATGAAAAGCCAGTGCGCTCTAGAGAGCTTGGGTGATGCGGGTAGTTAGCAGGCCAGGGTTAGGGATAGCTAGGAGGTTAGTGGACATGCTGGATGGGTCAGGGGCTCAAGTCCACAATGCAAACTAGAAGACATGCCAAAACTGTTCCTGCACATAGGGTGTTCGACAGAATGCCATGGGCATCTAGGCAACTCTTGGGGTGGCCACAATCTCCAGATCCTAGTCTCTTTAGGAGCTCAAGGAGGTGGTAAGGTGAGCTTGGCAAGAACAGAAACTTGATAGAGCAAGATTTTGAGAAAACCAGTTTTGGGCAGAAACTAAAGGCTAACATTGCATGCACTAAAAATACTCCAATGGGTCGAATCTCCTGGACTTAAGAGTTTGGTAGGGAGGACTATAAGTAGGAAAAAGCTCATGGGTACTAGAGCAAAATAAAATGGGGTTGCAATACAAATCACCAAACTGGCCCAGAATGGAAATGAAGATGATTCACTCAAATTTTTCAAAGAACAACACTGGGTTTTTGTATGAAGTTGCATTATAAGCATCTGCTGACACCTCCAAACACTTGGAAGAATTTTTAGAAAAATATTTAAATAGGTTGTAGTGCAAAAATACCTACTGGACCAGATTTGAAAAATTGATGTAGAGTTCAAAATCACCAATAACCAAAAGATATTTTTGCATAAAAGTGATGTGGAAACCTCACATGACATCCCCAAATTTTGGTGGAAATTTTAAAAGCATTTATCAAATGGTTGTAGTGCAACAAGGGGCTCCAAATTTATGAAAGATCATTTTAAAGGAATAAAACTCATGAAAAAATAATTATGCAAATAAATCCACTGATAAAGAATTGATTTTATAAAGAGGGCACACAAGTCCAATAATACTTTTGGAAGGTTTCCATTTGAGGCGAAAACCCACAATATTAAAGAGAAGAGGGGTTCTGAAATCAAAGGAGAAATCCAGAAAGATAAAAAATTAATTTCCTGGCAAAATTTTAATTAATAAAACATGGTCAAATTTTTGGGGTGTTACAACACTACCCCCCTTAAGAAAAATCTCGTCCTCGAGATTTGTTAAAAGCTGTTTTGAACAAACATTGCATTTACCAAAAGAAATCACTCAACTGTGCAAAAACAAAGCGGCTACAGTGAGAGGGCAATTAGTGGTGTAAAACCACAGGGTGGTAGACTCGCTTAGCGTGGAAAAATCCAGGGTCGGGGAAAACGAGATATTTCTACGCTGGCTACAGTAAATTTAGGATAAATCCTAATTTACTGAAATACGCTGGTCGCACCCGAGAGCACAGTGCTCTCTCTGGCTGACAGGTGGACCCGGGGCCCACTGTCGGCCTCTTCCTCTACCTCTGGCTCTCTCTCTTCTTTCTCGCGTGCTCTCCCGTGCTTCTTCCACCGGCGATGCCTAGCTCGTAGGGCATCTAGGCCGTACTGCGGTAGTGCGCGGCGTGCTAGCTGCCCGTGCAGCGTGCACTCACCTCGCGGGCCAGTGCGCTGTCGGCACTGCTCGCGGACTCGCCTCCGAACACCGGCGACCGAGCGACGAGTGGCGTTGGTGGATCTCGTCCACCGTACACCGATCTCGAGTTATAAAACGATCGCGGTGCTCCTCTCTTCTTCCTCACACCTGGCCTCGCTTCTACTTCTCCTTCCTTCTCCTCCATTGCTGCTAGCAGGAGCTCGAGACGAGGTGCTAATGGCGGAGGCGATGCCGGACTGGTATGTGGTCCTAGTGTGTGGAGGCTTGGCGGTGCTGCTGGGGTTATCCGTGCTCCTGTGCGCGATGACCCTTGATGATCGTTGTGATGCTGCCGCTCGAGTGTTAGCTCTTCGCGGCAGCGGCGATCATGAGGATTAGGTGCGGCGTTGAGTGCCACTGCTGTCGGTGTGCTGTGGCAACTCGTGTCCGAATGATTACTCACAAATCTCTCTGACTGAAACTGTGGTGTCCTCGGGTGTGGCCAGTTAGGCGCAAAAATGAGCACGAGGATTTGTAATCAGCGCACGAGGTCGAGCGGTTGTAGTTGTCAGTCTGCTGTTACGGTGCTGCGCGAATAAAAAGAGAGTCTATGCCGTGAAGATATATACGCTGTAGCAACTCGGGGGAAGGAATCTCGTTACAAAAAAAATTCGCGTGAGAAAATTTGTTTGGACAAAATCAGCAGCTGAAAAACTGCTCTCATAAATGAAACCAAAAATTGGATTCATCGCACAAGTTACAACACATAAATAAATACTGGGATAATAAACACAGTGGTGACGTTTACAAACAAAACGGCAAAAGGACAGGGTCTTGAGAAAACGCCTCTGGTACTGGGGCACACTCTTCTTCTATCGGGGGAACCGGGTTGACCAGTCGATGAATGCGCCTCTCCTGGTCAGGCCTCAGTGGTCTGCCAATAGCAATCCGAGGATTTTAAACAGCGAGGCTCTGGAGATAACCCATCACCCGCTAAGTCAAACGCTCCTGAGCGATAACGTACTGGGCAAGGTTGGCCAGTACTGGATCTCTCTCAACTCGTCCACCGGGAAAAGCTGCAACTTCTCCGGGTGCTGCATGACTCGGAAAATAATAAAATCCTCGCTCGCAGGCATAGGGCACCGCGAATCGAAGACGAGCGAGCGCCTCGTACGCAGCAGCTTCTATGGCCATATGCGGAGTCGGCATGGATTTCCCCACGAAGGAGACTTCCGTTGGGTCTTGGTTTGGGTATGCGGGAGGGATGTGCACCACTGCCCAATATTTTGAGGTGGATGGGGTGATCCTCGCTTTGAGCAACTCGTACTGGGGTGGATGGGTGGCACTCATGGTACTGCAGGTAAAGTCCCACAATAATTTAACAAAACTACCCGGTGTTGCGTCTGGGGTTCTCAGATAGATACTGGGGGTCGGCATGGCAAAGAAAAGGCTGTGAGTGCTGCGCACAATGGTGAGGGGTAAACGGCAAGGTCACGAGGTGGACTTTATATAGCATTGGGGCTGGGTTATCCACCGGGGAGAAGGGTAACTGGTTGTCGATCCTGTTCTCGGGTCAAAGCCACAGATATACATATCACATAAATGTGACGCATTACTGTGGGTGCCGCCGGGGTTGGTCTTGGTAGCTGCGCCCAAAATTTAAAAATGCAATTGTACGCCAACGTACATATGCATAACTACTACTCCAAAAATAGGGACGCACCAGCCGACAACATTTATTAAAAGCGATACAGGGTCACACCATTACAAAGTGTAGGAAAACTAAGGCTCGATACAACTCGAGCGACTTAGGCTACCTCGTTAATGTCTAAGTGAGCTGGCCTGGCGGGTGCTGAGGTTTCTCCACGGGTCTCTCCGTCAGGATTTGCTGGTTGGGGTTGAGGGGCTGCAGGGTCGGGGTAGTGGTGATGACCATCGCGGGGGTTGTTGGCCACAATCCCGTTGGAATGGGTTCCCAAAAGGCGACGAAGCGCTTCTGGTGACACCAAAGTACTCTAGTTGATGGTTGGGGCAGACCTCAAGGGATCAATTGGGTGTCCGAACAGCACGACTGGGTTGTCGGTGTCGGGCTCCACTTCTCTTCTCGCCGGGGCTCGGCGAACCAGTTCTCCACGAGCTGCGATCAGATCAAGGGTGACCTGATCGAACAGTTGCTCTAGTGTGCTTACATAGCGCACCAGATGCAATAGTGCAGGATCTGTCTCGTGGTCTCCGTTGGCGACCTGGGGCGGCCTACCATACCCGCCATGACTGGGGTAGTAGTAGAATGAGCGACAGTTAACTCTGGGCAACAAGTGCCAGAGTTGAACTATAGCTTCTCGGGCTGCCAGTTGGATGGCTTGTGGCTCAAAGGAAGTTGTCCTTCCGGTGAACCTGTAGGGGCGTTCTGGCGACAGACCCCTACCATAGATGTGCACAGTGGCCCAGTACTGACGGCTCTCACCGTACATGGGTCCTTGGTACACAACATACTCAGGAGGCTCTTCTAACGCATAGGCACGGCGGGTGAGGTTTGCGAGCACGGTCACAAAACCTCCAAGGTTGGTTGCTGTGGTCTCATTGTGAACAATGGGGCCATGCATTGTGGCTTGGTTTTGGGGAAAGAGGCTGTGCTGTGCTGTGTTGAGGCTAGCGTGCCCTTTTTATAGGAAAAGGGGACGGAATCTTCCTCCGCACGCCTGCGAATGAGACGGGTTGGGTGTCGGTCACTGGCGCGTGATCGACGGGCTAGGCTGATAGGTTGGGCACCGTCCGCCGAAAGGCGTCGGGTCACTGTGGGGCTATCTTACGCGGGAAGCTTGACCGGGGTTAGGCTAAGGTCTGGTGGTTTGGTTAACCTAGGTTTATTGACCTGGCTAAGATAGGATTAGCCAATGGTCAGCCTAGCTCTGATACCAAGTCTGTCAGGACCGGGTTTTCGGGATATTAATTCTCCAGAAAATGGCCCTTGTGCTCACCAGCCCCAGGATTACTGTTAGCTGATGAGGCACCAACTTGATACAAGAATTCCAAGCACAGTACAAAAATATGTAGTACAAGACCATTGTGGCCTAGGAGTACAACATTTGGTTTCTAATGGTTTAATGGCGGAAGCGGTTTGTGGTTCATCTGCGTCTGTGGGACTCCATTTCCCACAAGAACAGCTGACCAGGATAACTCCTATCTTTGCGAGGCTGCTGTCAACACTGCGTAGGTTCCGGGGCTGTCGTCGAAACGCTCCTCTCCACGCAAGAAATCTGGCCAAGACAATAGCCAGGGACAAACCAGTGAGTACGTTTGAATGTACTCGCAACCATCAAGAACACGGGTATAATATATCAAAACATGCTCCGAAATATTCTATGATCACAACGTCTGTCACGAAATATACGAAATCCGTGATGCACGCATGTGGGTAAAATATGAATATGCAATATAGAAATAGAATGTAGTGATCGAGTGTCTGAAATGACTCCTCAAAAAGGTGCAAATAAATTAACAATGCCGCAGTCGGGCATCTGGGCGACACCACATAAAGGGCTTATAAATAAAAGAAATAACAAACGTGCCACAGTCGGGCGTCTATGCGACACCACATAAAGGGCTTATAAATAAAAGAAATAACAAGCATGCCACAGTCGGGCGTCTGAGCGACACCGCATAAAGGGCTTATAAATAAAAGAAATAACAAGCATGCCACAGTCGGGCGTCTGAGCGACACCGCATAAAGGGCTTATAAATAAAAGAAATAACAAGCATGCCACAGTCGGGCGTCTGAGCGACACCGCATAAAGGGCTTTTAAGGAGTAATTAAATATCAAACATGCCGCAGTCGGGCGTCTAAGCGACACCACATAAAGGGCTTATAAAGAATTATCACAGTGAATATCCAGGAGGTAGAACCATCCCAGGGATACCCAAGAATGCAAATAAAGTAAATGGTTAGTCCACAATAATAGTGATCATAATCGTCCCAAGTCACAAGTCATGATCCAAGTTCTGGTTTAACAGTTTTTCCTCCGAAGACCGACACTAAGACCGACACTTGACCTATCCCAGACTGTAGTCCTTAACCATGGACACGGCTATTCGAATAGATGTATAATCTCTGCAGAGGGTGTACTCTTTACCCACGGGTAACGGATTTCTTTAGTCCATCGGGACTAATTCCGTCTACGGTCTTTTAATTGAAAACACGCCTGACCTGCACACACCAGCTTAACTTACCGGTGTCTGGAATCACCCACGACACCTGTCAAGCGAAACTCTAAGTGGGGAGGCTAGAACCTCGACGTAGCATGGGATCACAAAATCTATACCGCGCGCAAACTAGGGGAGCTACCCCTTTGGCTACAACCGAAACACCCATGCCCCCGGACCGGATGACTGGCTTTAACCCATGGCCATGGGACCCTCATCACGGCCTCTCTGTACGGTGTGTGCTAGAAAGGGGTTGACAACTTACTGAACCGTACCCTACCTAAGGCAGGGACAAGTGGTAGTACCAGGCAAGTATGGGGGTTACTGGACAAGACTCGATCTAAGGCCGACTCAGGAGGTTCAAGTGTTCCCTGCATGATTAGCATAACAAAAATATTTCCAATAACAGATAAGCTTAACACTCATCAAGCCCCACCATGCCATACCAGACATGCTCGTCTCATCGAGGAACTAGGGACAAGCTCGCGTCTACCCAAGACCGCGACTTTCCCGACTTCCTTACGGCATGCATGAGAGGCTTACGAGGACGATCACTATTACCAGCGTATCCGTTTATACAGTAAAGAAATCTCCATTATGCACTCATGCGCATGATCTTACCGTCGCATAAAATAGCGTATGCTCCAAGTCAAGGTGATGTTGTAACCGTATCAACAACATCCAAAAATATTATGCCAGGGTTCAGAATGCTTGCCTTCAAGTGTATGCATGTGGGGGTGCACTTTTTGAAGGTTGCCTTTTCTCCAAAAATCCTATTTTGGGAAATATACAAATAACACATATTTCAATAACAGTACAAAAGTTGTCCCAAATATTTTTGAAATAAATCTTAAAATAAACTAGATGAAATTTGAGAGAGGTAGGAAAAAGAATCAACTCATTTGGAGTTTTATTTTAAAAGTTATAGTCAGTCAAAGATCAGTCAAAGTTCTGTTTTAAT
This sequence comes from Aegilops tauschii subsp. strangulata, assembly GCF_002575655.3. Classification (NCBI taxonomy): domain Eukaryota; kingdom Viridiplantae; phylum Streptophyta; class Magnoliopsida; order Poales; family Poaceae; genus Aegilops; species Aegilops tauschii. The sequence continues at coordinate 398,932,998 of NC_053037.3, forward strand.
AAAATCAGAAAAAGGAAAACGCTTCGGGGAAAAATACGCTTTCGAAGCAGGGGACACGTACTCCGGACTTTGCGATTTCACTTAAACAGAGAGGACGGGCGCGCGGGTCGCTGACAGTGGGTCCAGGGGGCCCACTGGTCAGGTTTGACTGGTCTTCCCTCCCTCCTCTCTCTCTCTGCCCGAACGGTGGCGGGCCTCCGGCGATCGCCGTCGACGAACGGCAGCTCCCCATGGGGTCCCGAGGACAGGGATGGATCCGCCTGACCGGGGCGGTCCTCCCGGTGGGCGCTAGGCAGGTGGGGACGGAGGAGGTCACCGGCGGCGAGCTCCGCGGCGGGCGGTGGTTCGGGAGCAAAGTGAGCTTCGGGCTATGGTGGTCATTGGTCATGGCTGAGGCGCTAGGCAGCTCCGCAAGGCTATGGGGGAACGTCTGGTGGCGTTGGATTGGCGGGGGAGGGCCTGGCTGCGACGTATTGCGCCGGAGCTCGGCGGCGGCTGAACTGGCCGGAGACGAGGAAGAAGGACCCTCCCCGTCGATTGCTGGCTAAGGGGAAACTATGGGGGTGGCCTGGGGTTGCCTGAGTGCTCGGAGGAGCACGGGGCCTCCTTTTTATAGCGCGACGGGGCTGGCTCCGCGGCGGTGGATAAGAACGACGACGAGTCGCCGTTGCTGTAGCTGCAGGGCGTCGTGGCGGCGACGAGCGCGTGCCGACGAGCATGTGGATGAGCTCGGGTTGTACACAGGGGGCAGCTGGCGCACGCGGGTGGCTTGGGCGGCGCCGTCCACGGCAGAGCCCGCTGCCGACGCCGGCATGCCGCCAAGGGAGCCCTGACGGCGGCGCTGTAGGGCGCCAGGGAGGCTTGGAGGTTTCCGGTGAGTGGGCGAGTGCATGGCGCGGCTCTGCAGGCGAGTTGGGGCCAGTGACGGGACGTGTCGACCCGAGCGCACGCACGTGCAAAACGCGCGCTCTGGCCGCGCCCAGAGCACGCACACTAGGTGTTCGACGAAAAGCCAGCGCGCTCTAGAGAGCTTGGGTGATGCGGGTAGTTAGCAGGCCAGGGCTAGGGATAGCTAGGAGGTTAGTGGACATGCTGGATGGGTCAGGGGCTCAAGTCCACAATGCAAACTAGAAGACATGCCAAAACTGTTCCTACACATAGGGTGTTCGACAGAATGCCATGGGCATCTAGGCAACTCTTGGGGTGGCCACAATCTCCAGATCCTAGTCTCTTTAGGAGCTCAAGGAGGTGGTAAGGTGAGCTTGGCAAGAACAGAAACTTGATAGAGCAAGATTTTGAGAAAACCAGTTTTGGGCAGAAACTAAAGGCTAACATTGCATGCACTAAAAATACTCCAATGGGTCCAATCTCCTGGACTTAAGAGTTTGGTAGGGAGGACTATAAGTAGGAAAAAGCTCATGGGTACTAGAGCAAAATAAAATGGAGTTGCAGTACAAGTCACCAAACTGGACCAGAATGGAAATGAAGATGATTCACTCAAATTTTTCAAAGAACAACACTGGGTTTTTGTATGAAGTTGCATTATAAGCATCTGCTGACACCTCCAAACACTTGGAAGAATTTTTAGAAAAATATTTAAATAGGTTGTAGTGCAAAAATACCTACTGGACCAGATTTGAAAAATTGATGTAGAGTTCAAAATCACCAATAACCAAAAGATATTTTTGCATAAAAGTGATGTGGAAACCTCACCTGACATCCCCAAATTTTGGTGGAAATTTTAAAAGCATTTATCAAATGGTTGTAGTGCAACAAGGGGCTCCAAATTTATGAAAGATCATTTTAAAGGAATAAAACTCATGAAAAAAATAATTATGCAAATAAAATCCACTGATAAAGAATTGATTTTATAAAGAGGGCACACAAGTCCAATAATACTTTTGGAAGGTTTCCATTTGAGGCGAAAACCCACAATATTAAAGAGAAGAGGGGTTCTGAAATCAAAGGAGAAATCCAGAAAGATAAAAAATTAATTTCCTGGCAAAATTTTAATTAATAAAACAAGGTCAAAATTTTGGGCTGTTACAGAGTTCCATAAAAAAATTAATCCTATGCATCTAGTTCATCGTGATCGGAATTATATATATAATTTTTGGCCTCGTGAAGGAGAAAGTATCACTTTAGCTTCGAGGAGGCTGAAGTCAATGTTATATTCATGCCCCAATCATGAGCTCTCAAGAGAAATTGTTATCCAGAACTTTTATGCTCGGCTTTCTCGTAATGATCAAACCATGCTTGATACTTCTTGTACTGGTTCTGTTACGAAGAAGACTACTGAATTCCGGTGGGATCTTTTGGAAAGAATTAACCGCAACTCTGAAGATTGGGAACTCCACGAAGGTAAAGAGTCAGGTATTAAGCTTAAGTATGATTGTGTTAAATCTTTTATGAATACTGATGCTTTTCAAAAGTTTAGCACTAAATATGGACTTAACTCTGAGATACTAGCCTCCTTTTGTGAATCATTTGCTACTCATGTTGAACTCCCTAAAGAGAAGTGGTTTAAATATCACCCACCTATTAAAGAAAAAAGTTAAAGAACCGGTGTCGGGGGAAACGACACCTACGGGATCACGAGGAATCCCTTTTGCTACGGTTGGCGGGCGCGGGGCTGTGGAAAGAGCGGGATTGAGAGATCAACGCAGGGGGATTATCCAGGCTCGGGCCGCAAGCGATGCGTAATACCCTACTCCTGCTGTTTTATGTTTATCTGGTGTTCTTGGACTAGCTACAAAGCATGCAGGGTCCAAAAAAATCCGAATCCTTCCTCAGTACGCCGCGGGCCTCCTTTTATAGTCAAAAGGGGCTGCCACAGTGGCACACAGGAGGTGGAAAGTTGTACTGTAGTCGAGTCTATCTCCTGGCACTGTAGGACAGACGCATTTAATGCTCTGCCGACGTGTCCTCCATGCTTTATCGGGGATGGCAAGGAAGCTCGTCCCAGCTGTCGCCGCCTCGCCTGGCTTCGACGCGCGTCCGAGCTGACGAGGCGTGTAGTGCCACGCTGGCTGGCTGGCTGCTGAGTTGGTGCGGTGGCAGAGTCTTCACGAAGATCTGCATGCCACCATGTAGGTGCTTGCTGAGTTGGCCTGCAGGCTGCACGTCGTCACGCAGGTGCTCTCCTAGTTGGTGGGCTGGCAACCGTGTGGGAACGGCGGTGGAGTCTTGGCTGGTGTGGGCCTGGCTGCGGCCCCGTGGATGTCTTCGGCAAGGATCTTGCCAGGGCCCCGACAAGGGTCTTGCCGCGGCGTCGTGGGCGTCCCCGGCAAGGGTCTTGCAGGGGGGACTCGTGGGTATCCTCAGCAAGGATCTTTCCGAGGATCTTCGTCTTCTGATTCTCATCTAGTCTTGTATGTTCTTGGTCTTCACAAAGATCTGCATGCCGCCACGGAGGCGCCTCCCGAGCTTTGGTTCCAATGTGGTTGAGGGCGCCGGAACTCTCAGGCTCAAGGGTGGCAGCCCTGCTGGCGTTGGGCAAGTTGCCCCGGCAAGGTTCTTGCCGGGGCTGTGGAGGCCGCCCCGGCAAGGGCCTTGCCGGGGGATTCCACCTCGCCCTTCTGCTCTTTGTGTTTCTGGCTTGGCGTTGCTCTGGTCATCTTGTGCCTTTGCTTCTTCTGCCCCGCCAAGCGTGGCCAGGGGCGTGGGGTTGCGACTCCCCGCGCACAAGTAAAGGGGTACAAAAATGGACGCCTACTTTTGTACACCGATAGGAGCCCCCGGGCCTGGGCCACATATAAGCGCGGGGCGTTATTGGGCCAAGCCCAGAACATTGCACGGGGGCACGCGCGGTGGAGTTTTTACCACAGTAACTCCCTCCCTCATTGCGCTTCTCCATGACCCGCGTTGAATGCGTGACGTCGGGGTCGTGCGTGGGGCGGTTGCTGCATGCATGCGTCGCATCGTGGTAAAGAGGCGGCTCGCGCCTTCCCCATAAAAAGAGGAAAACGCAGGGGCACGGCTCATTTACTAAGTGGACTCGAGTCGTGGCCTTCAAGGCACCTGTGCCCCATGATCACGGGGTGGAAAACAGTCGCCTCACTTGTCTCCTCGATTTTGGCTTGCTCGCCACGTGTCCCCATTGCCTCGAAGATGGTAGGCGGTGGACGCGGGGGGGGGGGGGGGGGGGGAGGGGCACGGGCCTTAAATGGCGAGGCGGGAAACCAGGTCGTCGCTGATTGGAGCAGCGGGTCAGTCTCGATTCCCTGCGCCCCTGGCGACCAGATTGGTTAAGTGGGGCGACCGAGCCCCGGCCCCGCCCCTTTATAAGAAGGGGAGGGGGATGGCACCCCTCAATCCTTCATCATTCATCTCCTTCCACCTTGGCTCCTTCTTTCCTTCTGCTATGGCGAGAGGGCGCGCTGGTACTTCGATGGCGGCGACGAGGGTCTCTGCTCGACAGCGTGCCCCTCCTTCCCAAGAGCTCATGGCGGCGGAGCCGGCCGTGAGACGAAGGGGGGGGGGCGAGGCCGAGGCCGCCGTGGCGCTCGGGGGAGAGGAGGACGGCACGGCGCACTGGCCTCGCCTCCGCCAGCGGTCCCTCCCCCAATGGAGGGCCATGTCGGAGACCAGCCCCGCGAATTCTTCATTAGGCTGCACAGGCTAGTGCGCCGTCGTCTTCGTCTCCCTACTCCGTTCGCTCAGCAGATGGAGCTCGACCCGCCACAGGCTCTAAGGCTGCATATGAGGGGCTGCAGGAATGGCAGCAGGCGGGTCGACGTCGACTTCCTCGCCCCTCACGTCATGTATCTTCGTCGCGGATGGAAGACCTTCGCTCGTGCCCACAGCTTGTCAGAGGGGCTCATTCACCACTTCAAATTAATGGAGAATGGCCTGCTCTCCATCAAGGTCTTTGGGCACTTGGGAACTCGCCTAAGGTGTTGCGTGGAGAGCTCCTTCGATGATGAAGACTCCTCCTCAAGCGGGAGTGACGAGGAGGACAGCGACAGCAACAACGAGGGCGTCAAGCGGGAGGACGCCGACTCCGACTGACCGCGCCGCCCTCCTCCCTCGGCCATGCGCCCTGCCGAGGGTCTTCCTCATCAAGCTCTCCATCAGCGCGTTCCCCGTCGCCTCCTTTTTGCCTTCACCTGACGCACCTGGGAGGAAAGGGGCAAGAACGGGGATCACGGGGCACTTATCTTTTTTAGTTTTTAAGCCTGCGGGCACTTGTTAGATTTAAACCTTGGAATCCCCTTCCTCATGTTTACATTCTGTATGAACTGTACCTATTTGGGACGTATTAATGAAAAAGGGTGATTGTCGGGTTCTTTGTGCGTGAGCGAGGCCCATGCTAAGGAATGAATCCTTGTTATTTTTAAGATAAACATTGTCGCCCGGCAACAGGCCTTGCCATCCCCTCACTTCATGGCACGACCATACTCACGCTCTCGGCGGAGGCAGGGGCGAAGTAGGATTAGGCCCTTCTTTTGCTTCCTTGTCACCACAACTACAACCAAGTTCCGGCCCAGAGAATAGTTCTTGCGCATAGGAAAGGGGGAGCATGGTGGCCCAGGAATAAACGAGGCTCCATACGTCCCAGTTCCATATGAAAATGCATAATAGGGGATAAAAGACTTATCTGAATCTGCAGCCTCTCGGCAACTTTGGCTTGCCATGGTTGGATACTTGAATCTACAGCCCTCAGCAATGGCTTGCCGGGGTCGAGGATGTCGATCTGTCTCCCTGCCCTTAATTGGCTTGGCAGAAATGCCTGTGCAGCCTGCGAACCAAAGAAAGGGCTGGAAGGGACGGAAAGACACGCACCCGACCTCTGTGCTAGGGGTTAGTTGCCGCTGAGCACTATCAACTCTATCAAAGAGAGAGACTTAAGCTAGCATGCATGCTAAAACGTAGGGCGCCAGCGCTTCATTTATTTATGCTCAGGGTCTGCGCCTGGCTCTGTACAAAGGGTTACATGCCTTGTCGGCAAGGCTCGTACAAAAGGTGGTTTGGCGGGAGGCCCGGCAAGCGCGCCTCATGGGTAAAACTTACGAAGATGTTCAATGTCCCAGGAGTTGCTCACTGGGATACCATCTTCGGTCTCTAGGCGGACTGCGACAGGCCTGGTGACTCGTATTACCTGGTAAGGGCCTTCCCACTTCGGTGTCAACTTGTTGGAATTCTTGGCCAACTGAGCGCGCCGAAGAACAAGGTCGCCTTCCTCAAGACTTCGGGTATGAACCTTGCGGCTATGGCAGCGACGCAAGGCTTGCTGGTAGCGTGCAGCTCGCACAGCCGCCCGAAGACGATCTTCCTCAAGGAGCGTCACGTCATCTTGCCGCAACTGCTCTTACTCAAGCTCCTCATAAGCGAGCAGTCGAGGTGACCCGTATGTGAGTTTCGTGGGGAGAACTGCTTCTGCCCCGTATACCAGGGCAAAGGGTGTCTGGCCGGTGGCTCGATTTGGCGTCGTTCTAATCGACCAAAGAACCGCCGGCAACTCATCAATCCAGTGCCTTCCACACTTGTGCAGCATGTCAAAAGTTTTTGTCCTCAGGCCTCGCAGTACTTCAGCATTTTCCCTCTCCGCCTGGCCGTTGCTCCGTGGGTGTGCCACCGAAGCGAAACGGACCTTGCTACCGAGGTCCTGGATGTATTGCATGAAGGTGCGACTTGTGAACTGCGTGCCGTTGTCGGTGATGACCCTGTTCGGCACACCAAAACGGCAAACTAGCCCCTTGAAGAACTTGACGGCTGACTGTGCTGCCACCTTCCTCACTGCTTCAACTTTGGGCCACTTTGTGAACTTGTCGATCGTGACGTACAAGTACTCAAAGCCCCCGACAGCATGGGGGAAGGAGCCCATTATGTCGATCCCCCAGACCGAAAATGGCCAGGAGAGAGGGATTGTTTGAAGGGCTTGAGCTGGTTGATGAAGCTTATTTGAATGGAACTGACACACTTCAAACTTGGTTACTAGCGCAGCTGCATCATGGAGGGCTGTGGGCCAGAAGAAACCTTGCCGAAATGCCTTGCTGGCATGGGCCCTTGACCCTATGTGGGAGCCACATACACCTCCATGTATCTCTGCCAACAGCTCTAGTCCGTCCTCTTGAGGAATGCACTTCAGGCTCACACCATTTGGCCTCCTTCCGTACAGGGTATCATCCACAAACTGGTACATGTTGGACCGACGGGCTACTTTCTCTGCTTCTTCCTGCTCCTCGGGGAGCTCTCCTGTTTGGAGGAAACGGACGGTGGGCTGCGACCATGCCGGAGCCTGGGGCTCGACGGCAAGGACCAAAGGCACATCTTCGGCCGCAGGGCCAGCTGCCTCTACGGTCAGGGCCTGGGGCCCTGTCGGAGGTAGTTGCCCCTCGGCAAGCTTGGGGTACCCGGCAACCTCCTTGTCGGCGGCTCCAGGGAGCTCGGCAGGGAGGTACTTGTCGGGGCTTGTCTTCCTTCGCTTGTTCTGCCCTGCTGATGGCTCAATGGATGGCTGAGTTATCTGAAGTACAAAGGTACCTGGTTCCACAGGCAACTTGAGGGCAGCGCGTTTCGACAAGTCATCGGTAACGTCGTTCTCCGCTCGGGGAACATGCTCTGCTTGTAGGCCGTCGAAATGTTCTTCCAACTTCCTCACTTCATTCACGTAGGCCTCCATCAGCAGGCTCTGGTAAACCTTGTTAACTTGCTTGACGACAAGCTATGAATCACCTCTGACGATGAGCTTCTTGATTCCGAGGTCTGCCGCGATCCTGAGACCGGCAAGCAACCCCTCGTACTCCACCGTATTGTTCGTTGATTTTGCCCGGGGAAAGTGCATCTGGATTACGTACTTGAGGTGCTCTCCGGTGGGTGCGATGAGTAGCACGCCAGCACCAGCACCTTGGAGTGAGAAAGCTCCGTCAAAGTACATAATCCACTCACTGCTCGTCTCCTTGCCGGGAAGGGTGGTCTATTGAATCTCCTCGTCGGGCGTTGCGGTCCACTCTGCTATGAACTCTACCAAAGCTCGGTCTTGATCGTTGAAGTACTTTCAAACATGAGGCCAAAGCTCGACAGCTCCAATGCCCACTCCACAATCCTCCCCATCGCATCTGGGTTGTGCAAAATCCGTTGCAAAGGGAGGCGGGTGACGACGGTGATCTCGTGCGCTTGGAAATAGTGGCGCAGCTTTCTCGAGGCCATGAGGAGGCCAAAAAGCAGCTTCTGCATTCCAGAATATCTTGACCTAGCCCCCTGCAAGAGGGAACTGACAAAATACACTGGGTGCTGCACCATCTTCTTCTTCTGTCCCACTTCCCCCATCCGCTCAGATTCTGCCTCGCCGGGACCGGGCCTTACCGGGGGTTCTGGTTTGCCGGCGTCAGGCTCTGCCGGGGAGGACCCCGGCTCGCCATCCGACGACTCTGTTGCAACTGTTGCTTCTCCCTCAAGTTCCCTTTGCGCCACCAGCGCAGCACTGACCACTTGATTCGTTGCTGCTAAGTACAGCAGCAACGGCTCCCGTGGTTTAGGCGCGACTAGTATTGGCGTGGAGGAAAGGTACCTCTTCAAATCTTGCAGTGCTGCCTCTGCCTCCGGAGTCCATTTTACTGGACCCGCCTTTTTCAAGACTTTAAAAAAGTGGAGGGCGCGCTCAGCAGATTTGGAGATGAACCTACTCAGGGCAGCAACGCAGCCTGCAATCCTACGGACATCTTTGACCCGTTTTGGTGCCTCAATCTGCTCGATCGCCTTGATCTTGTCGGGATTTGCTTCGATTCCGCGTTGAGACACGAAGAACCCGAGAAGTTTGCCGGAGGGGACACCGAACACGCACTTCTCTGGGTTGAGCTTGAGGCAATTTTTCTTTAAGCAAAGCATTGCAATTCTTTTGCAAATTCATAAATTCTTTAACACTAGTCTCAAAATCAGAGGGCATCTTATTAAAATTTCCATAAGAGTTGTTGTAGGAATTACCATAATTATTAGAGGAATTACTAGGGAACGACATAGAATTAAAGTTTCCTCTATACGCGTTGTTACCAAAATTGTTCCTACCAACAAAATTCACATCCATAGATTCATTGTTATTCTCAATCAAAGTGGACAAAGGCATATCATTAGGATCAGAAGAAACACTCCTATTAGCAAACAATTTCATAAGTTCATCCATCTTTCCACTCAAAACATTAATCTCTTCTATCGCATGAACCTTTTTACTAGTAGATCTTTTGGAGTGCCAATGAGAATAATTAACCATAATATTATCTAGGAGTTTAGTAGCTTCACCTAAAGTGATTCCATAAAAGTGCCTCCCGCGGCCGAATCTAAAAGATTTCTAGAAGCAAAATTCAATCCAGCATAAAAAATTTGTATAATCATCCATAAATTCAAACCATGTGTAGGGCAATTACGTATCATTAATTTCATCCTCTCCCAAGATTGTGCAACATGCTCATGATCAAGTTTCTTAAAATTCATAATATCATTTCTAAGAGAGATAATCTTAGCGGGAGGAAAATACTTAGAGATAAAAGCATCTTTGCACTTATTCCATGAATCAATACTATTTTTAGGCAAGGAAGTGAACCAAGTTTTAGCACGATCTCTAAGCGAAAACGGAAATAGCTTCAATTTAACAATATCATTATCCACATCTTTCTTCTTTTGCATATCACACAAATCAACGAAGTTGTTTAGATGGGTAGCGGCATCTTCACTAGGAAGGCCAGAAAATTGATCTTTCATGACAAGATTCAACAAAGCAGCATTAATTTCACAAGATTCAACATCGGTAATAGGAGCAATCGGAGTGCTAATAAAATCATTATTGTTGGTATTGGAAAAGTCACACAATTTAGTATTGTCTTGAGCCATCGTAACAATCTATCAATCCAACACACAAGCAAACAAGAGGCAAGAAAAAAGAAATGAACGGAAAAGGGTGAATAAAACGGCAAAGGGTGAAGTGGGGGAAAGGAAAACAGAGGCAAATGGAAAATAATGTAATGCGAGGGATAAGAGTTTGTGATGGGTACTTGGTATGTCTTGACTTGTGCGTAGATCTCCCCGGCAACGGCGCCAGAAATCCTTCTTGCTACCTCTTGAGCATGTGTTGGTTTTCCCTTGAAGAGGAAAGGGTGATGCAGTAAAGTAGCGTAAGTATTTCCCTCAGTTTTTCAGAACCAAGGTATCAATCCAGTAGGAGACTACACACAAGTCCCTAGTACCTGCACAAACAAATAAGAACCTTCACGGCCACTTGCAAAAGTGAGATCTGACAAAGATAATAAGATAAATATTTTTGGTATTTTTGTGGTATAGATAAAGATTGCAAGATAAATATTAAACTAGAATTGTAGATTGAAAACTTATATGATGTAAAGTAGACCCGGGGGCCATAGGTTTCACTAGTGGCTTCTCTCAAGATATCGTGTATTATGGTGGGTGAACAAATTACTGCCGAGCAATTGATAGAATAGTGCATAGTTATGATGATATCTAAGGCAATGATCATGAATATAGGCATCACGTCTGTGTCAAGTAGACCGAAACGATTCTGCATCTACTACTATTACTCCACACATCGACCGCTATCAAGCATGCATCTAGAGTATTAAGTTCATAAGAATGGAGTAACGCATTAGGCAAGATGACATGATGTAGAGGGATAAACTCAAGCAATATGATATAAACCCCATCTTTTTATCCTCGATGGCAACAATACAATACGTGCCTTGCTGCCCCTGCTGTCACTAGGAAAGGACACCGCAAGATTGAACCCAAAGCTAAGCACTTCTCCCATTGCAAGAAAGATCAATCTAGTAGGCCAATCTAAACTGATAATTCGAAGAGACTTGCAAAGATATCAAATCATACATATAAGAATTCAGAGAAGAATCAAATAATATTCATAGATAATCAAGTTCATAAACCCACAATTCATCGGATCTCGGCAAACACAGTGCAAAAAGAGTTACATCAAATAGATCTCCAAGAGAATCAAGGAGAACTTTGTATTGAGATCCAAAGAGAGAGAAGAAGCCATCTAGCTAATAACTATGGACCCGAAGGTCTGTGGTAAACTACTCACGCATCATCGGAGAGGCCATGGTGTTAATGTAGAAGCCCTCCATGATCGATTCCCCCTCTGGCAGAGTGCCGGATAAGGCCCCAAGATGGGATCTCACGGGTACAGAAGGTTGCAGCGGTGGAAATAGGGTTTCGTGGTGCTCCTGGATGTTTTCAGGGTATATGAGTATATATAGGCGAAAGAAGTAGGTCGGTGGAGCCACGAGGGTGGGGCGCGCCTACCCCCTGGGCGCGCACTCCTACCTCGTGGCCGCCTTGTTGCTTCCTTGACGTCCACTCCGAGTCTCCTTGATTGTGTTTGTTCCAAAAACGATCCTCGCGAAGGTTTCATTCCGTTTGCATTCCGTTTGATATTCCTTTTCTGCGAAACACTGAAATAGGCAAAAAACAACAATTTGCACTAGGCTTTCGGTTAATAGGTTAGTCCCAAAAATAATATAAAAGTGCATAATAAAGCCCATTAAACATCCAAAACAGATAATATAATAGCATGGAACAATAAAAAATTATAGATACGTTGGAGATGTATCACCCGTCTCCTCGAGATCTCCATCAGGAATCTGCAGCTTCTTGATCACAGCGGGCGAGATCAAATTCAGACCGGCCCCACCGTCAACCAGCACTTTGGTCACCTTGAGGTTGCGTATTGTTGGTGAAACCAACAACGGCAATCACCCGACCGCAGTTGTGCGATCAGGGTGATCCTCGGTGTCAAAAATGATGGGCGTGCAGGACCACTTTAGTGGCTTCAGGGCATCGAACGACGGCTCCGCCGCAGTGACCTCACGTGCCCACTGCTTCAGCTAGCGATGTGAGGTGTGCAACGAGGCGCCACCGTCGACGCACATGGTCTCTGTAGCCTTCTAGAACTCGTGCTCGCCGGACTCGGCGTCCTCGTCGTGATCATCATCTTCCTCTTTCTTGTCGCGGCCCTAAGCGGGCCTCTCTTGTTGGTTATCTTTGCCGCGGCGACCCCCTTGGCCGCCATGCTTCTTGCCGGACCCCTCGGCACCATCCTGACCGTTCTCCTTGTCCCGCCTTTCATATTCATCCTTCTGCTTTTCTGCAAGCAGCTCAACCTGTCGGCAGTTCTGGAGGTCATGGCCCTTGGTGCGATGGATCTTGCAGTACTGCTTGTCGGAGCCTCCTGGCTTGCCGGTAGCTGCCAAGGACAGGCAGGCGGCACAACCGGCAACCTCCTTGCCGGGGTCGTCAGCCTTGGCCTTTTTGCCGGTCCCGGGCTCGCCGGATCCCTCGACGGCAAGCACAGTCTTTCCCTTACGCTTCCTGTTACGGCGCCGACCCTTCTTTGTCGGGGCGGCGGTGTCTTCGTCTGTGGAGTCGGTTTCCACACCGACGTCTTCGCCGGGGTACTTCCTCCCCTCTTCGGCTCGAGCACATCTATCGGCCAAAACATAAAGTTCGGCCACATCCTTGCCCTTGTTCATTGCCAACTCTTCACGCATCTTGCGGTTGCGCACATTATGATGGAATGCGCTGATGACAGTAGCGGGATGGACATCTGGGATGTTGTACTGCACCCGGCTGAACCTCTGTATGTACTTGAACAGGTTTTCACCTTCTTTCTGGGGGATGATATGCAAATCGCTTCCCTGGCAATGAGCTTGGTAGCCTCCACTGAAGGCGCCAACAAACTCATGACACAAATCCGACCAAGAAGAAATGGAATCTACTAGCAAGTGCATCAACCATGACATGACGTTGGGTTTGAGTGCCAACGGGAAGTAATTGGCAAGCACCTTGTCATCGCGAGCTCCAGCAGCTTGCATCGCGATGGTGTAGATGCTGAGGAACTCCGATGGGTGGGTCTTGCTGTTGTACTTCTTGCCAACATCAGGCTTGAACGTGCGGTGGGAGGGACACTGGAACTGCCGCAGCTCTTGGGTAAAAGCTGGGCAACCCACCTCGTAAGGCAGGTCGCCGGGGCCTCCCGGCGCCGGGTGGTCCATAGTGGGCCCCGCATGCCGATCTGACTGATGGCGCGTCTCCCGTCGTCGTTCGATGGTAGTTCGGGCGTCTTCCTGGGCCCATTCCCGAAGGAGTTGAAGTTGGTCGCAGCGGGTTCGCGGGTCGGACGACGCGGTGGAAACGTTGTCACCGACGTCGGCCCGATGGGCCGGTGGCTGCTGTTGCGGCCGCGGGGGGGGGGGGGAGTGCACCGTGGTCGCAGCGACTCTGGTCCCCCCACCGTCGGCATGCACCGGCTCGGCAGGACACCGGTGTGAGGGTCCCATCGGGAGCGGCTCGTCTTTGTTGGCGAAGCTGGCAAGGCTTTGGATGGTGGCCCTCCACTCGTCGAGCTTCTCCGCGGCAGGGGGAAGTCGAGGAGCAGCTGCACGCGTGCCAGCGCTTCCGCCGATGTAGGCGGCGGCGAGAGCTACGTAGACCGTGACGCGCTCCGACTCCTAATCGGGTTAGAAGGGGCTCTATCACGGTCTCACGGTCCCACGCCGCCTGCACCGGCGTCCGAGCGTGCACGCCGGCCTGGTTCGTCCTGCGAGTGGCGCACAGGGCCCTTTTCGCGGCGGTGCCCGGGGGCTCCGGCATCGCGGTGTTGCTCATCGCGTGCGGCCTGGGAAGGGCGCTGCGTGGGTGCCAGCTGGGGTGCCGTAGAGGCTACCGCGCCGCCCGTGGGTAGCGCGGCCCCGCCCCGGGACCCAGCGGCGTGTGGCTCATCATCTCGGATTTGGACGACGCCGCTTGCCTGGCTCCGATCGCCAGAATGTCGTGGATGCTCGCGGGCCACGTCTCCAGCCCCATCCGTGGGCACCCGGCCGCCTGCTCGTGCTGGCGCGGACGGGCTGACCCTGGACGAGCCGATCACTGTGATACCCTTACTCTTGGCGGCCATGGTGATGATGAAGTTGGGGTGCTAACCTTCAAATTGGATTTTCACAGCTTGCGCCCCCTACCTGGTGCGCCAAAGATATCGGGGGAAACGTCACCTACGGGATCACGAGGAATCCCTTTTTTCTATGGTTGGCGGCCACGGGGCTGTGGAAGGAGCGGGATTGAGAGATCAACGCAGGGGGTTTATCCAGGTTCGGGCTGCAAGCGATGCGTAATACCCTACTCCTGCTGGTTTATGTTTATCTGGTGTTCTTGGACTAGCTACAAAGCGTGCAGGGTCCAAAAAATCCGAATCCTTCCTCAGTACGCCGCGGGCCTCCTTTTATAGTCAAAAGGGGCTGCCACAGTGGCACACGGGAGGTGGAAAGTTGTACAGTAGTCGAGTCTATCTCCTGGCACCGTAGGACAAACGCATTTAATGCGCTGCCGACGTGTCCTCCATGCTTTATCGGGGACGGTAAGGAAGCTCGTCCCAGCTGTCGCCGCCTCACCTGGCTTCGACTCGCGTCCGAGCTGACGGGGCATGTAGTGCCACGCTGGCTGGCTGGCTGGCTGCTGAGTTGGTGTGGTGGCAGAGTCTTCACGAAGATCTGCATGCCACCACGTAGGTGCTTGCTGAGTTGGCCTGGAGGCCGCATGTCACCACGCAGGTGCTCGCCTAGTTGGTGGGCTGGCAGCTGTGTGGGAACGGCGGTGGAGTCTTGGCTGGTGTGGGCCTGGCTGCGGCCCCACGGATGTCTTCGGCAAGGGTCTTGCCGCGGCGCCGTGGGCGTCCCCGGCAAGGGTCTCGCCGGGGGGGGGGACTCGTGGGTATCCTCGGCAAGGATCTTACCGAGGATCTTCGTCTTCTGATTCTCATCTAGTCTTGCATGTTCTTGGTCTTCACAAAGATTTGCATGCCACCACGAAGGCGCCTCCCGAGCTTTGGTTCCAATATGGTTGAGGGCGTCGGAACTCTCAGGCTCAAGGGTGGCAGCCCTGCTGGCGTTGGGCAAGTTGCCCCGGCAAGGTTCTTGCCGGGGCTGTGGAGGCCTCCCCGGCAAGGGCCTTGGCGGGGGAGTCCACCTCGCCCTGCTGCTCTTTGTGTTTCTGGCTAGGCGTTGGTCTGGTCGTCTTGTGCCTTTGCTTCCTCTGCCCCGCCAAGCGTGGCCAGGGGCTGCGATTGCCCGCGCACAGGTAAAGGGGTACAAAAAGGGACCCTTACTTTTGTACACCGACAACTGGTACCGGTTAAACAAGAAACTATAATTTATAATGTTGATCCAGTTGTCCCTTCTGCTTATACTGAGAAACCACCTTTTCCTGTTAGGATAAAGGAACATGCTAAAGTTTCAATTGTGGTTCACAAAAGCTATATTAGAACACCTAAACCTGATGAACAAATTAAAGTAGAACTAGTATTGCTATGGTTAAAGATCTCTTGGAAGAAGATATGGATGGTCATGTTATTTACTTCTGTGAAGAAGATGCTAGAATTGCCAAACCCGATAAAAAGGTTAAACATAGACCTGTTGTTGGCATGCCTGTCATCTCAGTCAAAATAGGAGATCACTGTTATCATGGTTTATGTGACATGGGTGCTAGTGTGAGTGCTGTTCCTTACACTTTATATCAAGAAATTATGAAAGACATAGCACCTGCAGAGATAGAAGACATAGATGTTACTATTAAAGATGCTAATAGAGACACCATATCACCATTTGGGATTGTTAGAGATGCTGAAGCCTTGTGTGGGAAAATAAAATACCCTACTGATTTTCTTGTTCTTGGTTCCCCACAAGATGACTTCTGTCCATTATTTTTGGTAGACCTTTCTTGGACACCGTTAATGCTAAAATAGACTGTGAGAAACGTTGGTGTTAGTTTTGGTGATGAGTCTCATGAGTTTAATTTTTCCAAGTTTAGTAGAAAGCTTCATGAAAAAGAATTGCCTAGTAAGGATGAATTAATTGGTCTTGCTTCTATTGCTATACCACCTACTGATCCTTTAGAACAATATTTGCTAGACCATGAAAATGATTTTCATATGCATGAAAGAAATGAAATAGATAAGATTTTCTTTGAACAACGTCCTCTGCTTAAACACAATTTGCCTATTGAAACTCTGGGAGGTCCTCCTCCACCTAAAGGTGATCCTGTGTTTGAATTAAAACAATTTCCAGACACTTTGAAATATGCTTATCTTGATGAAAAGAAGATATATCCTGTTGTCGGTGTCAAAACCGGCGGATCTCGGGTAGGGGGTCCCGAACTGTGCGTCTAAGGCGGATGGTAACAGGAGGCGGGGGACACAATGTTTACCCAGGTTCGGGCCCTCTCGATGGAGGTAATACCCTACTTCCTGCTTGATTGATCTTGATGATATGAGTATTACAAGAGTTGATCTACCACGAGATCGTAGAGGCTAAACCCTAGAAGCTAGCCTATGATTATGATTGTTGTTGTCCTACGGACTAAACCCTCGGGTTTATATAGACACCAGAGGGGGCTAGGGTTACAGAGAGTCGGTTACAAGGGAGGAGATCTACATATCCGTATTGCCAAGCTTGCCTTCCACGCAAAGGAGAGTCCCATCCGGACACGGGACGAAGTCTTCAATCTTGTATCTTCATAGTCCAACAGTCCGGCCAAAGTACATAGTCCAGCTGTCCGAGGACCCCCTAATCCAGGACTCCCTCAGTAGCCCCTGAACCAGGCTTCAATGATGATGAGTCCGGCGCGCAGATTGTCTTCAGCATTGCAAGGCGGGTTCCTCCTCCGAATACTCCATAGAAGATTTTGAACACAAGGATAGTGTCCGGCTCTGCAAAATAAATTCCACATACCACCGTAGAGAGTATAATATTCCACAAATCTAATCTGCTGACAAGTTTCAGGGCATGACATCACGCCACGGCCCGGTCATTATTCGAACCGTTTTTCTCAACCAGCTGCTGCACATATTGCGAGGCGGTTTCCTTGGCACGTCTCGTCGAAGCAGAGATCGTGTCCCCTTATCATGGGATTCTCGTCAATACGAGTGTGGGTAACCCAACCGCGCCATCAATCACGATGCTTGGGAAATAAGCGATTTTACCAGGCAAGTGGGGAGGCGCATAGTTTGTACCGCCCTTATAAAGGGACAAGGACTCCTCTTTTTTTACCCACGCCCTCTTCTTCCCTGCCTATCCATTCTCGCGCACTTGAGCTCCAGCGCCCAAGTTCGCATTTTCTACGCAAAACCATTCCATACATGTCCGGAGCGGGAGGCAAGTGGATGGCTTCCTCCGTCACGGAGGAGGACATCACGAAGCTCCGGGAAGCCGGATACATAGTAGCAAACATCGCGCATCGGCTCCCGGACGCAGGGCAGATCGTCCCTACTCCAGAACCCCATGAGAGGGTTGTATTCCTTACCCACTTCGTCCGCGGACTGGGATTTCCCCTCCACCCATTTGTTCGCGGGCTCATGTTTTACAAAGGCTGGATTTTCATGATCTGGCCCCCAATTTCATCCTCAACATCTTGGCGTTTATCGTCATGTGCGAGGCCTTCCTCCGCGTCAAGCCCCACTTCGGCCTGTGGCGGAAGACCTTGAACGTTAAACCGAAGGTGGTGGTCGGCCAGCAAGCGGAGTGCGGAGGCGCCATGGTGGGACAAATGCCCAACGTCACCTGGCTCGAAGGCTCCTATGTGGAGACCGTAAAGGGGTGGCAATCGGGGTGGTTCTACATCACTGAGCTGTGCGACACCAACTGGGTGGCGGCCCCCGAATTTTGATC
The DNA here is from genome assembly GCF_002575655.3 of Aegilops tauschii subsp. strangulata. Lineage (NCBI taxonomy): Eukaryota > Viridiplantae > Streptophyta > Magnoliopsida > Poales > Poaceae > Aegilops > Aegilops tauschii. The sequence goes on from NC_053037.3 coordinate 398,950,670, forward strand.
CGGAATCCCCATGCGGCTCACCTCCTGGAAAGAGAAGGGCCTATCCTGGGGTTCATCGGTGGAGCTGACCGGACTCCAGACCTGCGTCAAAAACATGATAAGCAAGAAAATCAAGCTTGTCAACGTGGTCCAAGTCATGCTCTTCCGCCGGATCCTCCCATGTCAAAGACGGGTATTCAATTTGTGGGAGTTCGACCCGGCTGAGCACCAGACGCTGCGAGAGCTCTTTGACATGACGCACAAGGACGTCTGGAAGGTGCTGTTCAAGGGCGCCGAGGTACCTCCTCCTCTTACCGAGGACCGCGGACTCAGCGCAAAGCGCCCCGCCAATCCGGTAAGTCTTTTATATCTTATAAGATGTTCTTTTCCCCACTATAACCCTGCGCGGGATCTAAGCCTCCATTCCATTTAACAGGACTGGGTAGCGACAGCGGAGCAGATCGATTGTCCAGCCCCCTGCCCGAAGATCCAGCAGATGCTCTCCTAATGGAGATGCTGGTTCCAGCGCCTTATGAGGTGCCGGAGAAGAAGGCCAAGAAGAAGGCCACGGGGACCAGGAAGGGTCTCCGACGCAAGGTTATATCAGACTCATCGTCCACAGACACCGAGCCGCACTCCTCCCACGAAAACGAGGAGGAGGAAGAGGAAAGTTCTCCCCCCCAGCCGGGGGGGGGGGGGACAGGAAAAGGAAGGCCGCCCCATCAGGGGAGGCCGAAGGGTCCAAGAAGGGAAGGACCCTCCTCCCGGACTGCTCCACGACGGCCGCTTTCAGCGAAGAGGAGTGGTTACCCAGGGACAAGCCCCTGGCGAAGTCGTGAGTATCCGGATACCATAATAATTTTTGGTACGTTTTATTGTACTGCTTCTTATCACGCCGAACATGATTATGCAGTCCATCCCGAGCCCATATCGACGTATCTTCGTCGGATGATTCTTTGGGCCCGTCAGATATGAACAGCGATTCGCTCCCGACCGCCTCCTCCCCCCGCCCTACGGACAACTTCGAGGTGTTGTCTCAAAGGGCACCGAACCAAGGGGAGGTAGTCCTGGAGGTGCCTCAAGGCGACATTCAGGACGCTGTGCGCAAGGGGAGCAAGACTCCCATGGGCTCCAATGGCGGGGGCAGCAAGTTTGGCCCCCAGCCGAATACTGTGCCGGAACCTCGAGTGGTTCCGGACTCTGTCAGGCGACCCCTCACTAAGGGGGGCGAGCCGTCTGTGCCGATGACCTCTGTCCATCCAGAGGCATCGGACAACTTGCTGGAAGCGCTTCGCGGCGCTTCCATTGATGAAGAGCACTGCACTATTATGAGTGCAGTGGTCGAGAAGGTTCAGTCCACCAAGAGCAGACTGACTGAAGCCTGTGCCAGCCTCCTAACAGGCTTTGACGTGAGTAATCAAATTATAAGAAAATGTTACAGCATAGACAGTAGCCCCTGATGCTCTGTTTGGCGTTTGCGAAGAAAGGCCGAATAGAGGATCAAATAATAATCGCAGGAGTCTAATCAGAATATGTCTATGTGCATACGCAGGCTTTACTGCTGGCCGCTGCCGCACGTACTGCGGAGGTCTCCATACTGAAGCGGGACCTTGAGCGGTCCAAGGAAGAGGTCGGCCTTACCAAGAGGCAGCTCGAAGAGAACAAAGGTAAGTGATACCCCGTCTGTATATTGATAAAGGAAAATGTGGTTTTTGAATAACAGGATCGTCATGAATTTTGCTTAGGGGCCACGACCGAAGTGGCGGCCCTGAAGAAGGCGCTATCCGAGGCCGAAGACAAAGCGGCTAGGAGCGCATCGAGCGAGAGAAGCAAGAGGCCCGAGTCGGCGAGGTGCAGCAAGAGCTCCAGGCTCTCGTCAAGAAACACGAGTCCTTGGAGCGTGACTCGAAGACGCAAGGGTCCGAGCTTGCGAAGGCCCTCGAAAACGCACAACATGCCAAGGCCGAAGCCCAAAAGGCCCTCCAGGAAATTGAGGCGGCTAAGAAGATAGCGGCGGGTAAGGCATTCATTATGCAAAGCAAGCATGTGAAGGAAACTTTCCTTTTACTTACCCGAATTCGGAGCTCTCCAGGAGCGTTCGCAGATCTACCCCGTAGTGTGTCGGATGCCGCGGAGTTCTACCGGGCCGAGGAGGGGAGCTCGACAGAGAAGTTGTTCTGGTCTGAGTATACTGGGACCGAACATCCAGTGCCCCTGAGCGACCAGTTGAAGCAACTGGTCGAGCTGCACAAGGCGGTCGAACTGGCCATTAGGGGTCTCATAGTCCGGATGTGGCCTGGCGAGCCCCTGCCTGGCAGCTACTTTGGCCTGGTGAGGCGGCTTGTGAATGCCTGCCCCTGGTTTGAAGTCATAAAGCGGTCCGTCTGCATTGAAGGTGCGCGCAGGGCTTTCGCCCGGGCGAAAGTGCACTGGGCGAAGCTGGACGCCGAAAAGCTGGTGAAGGAGGGGCCGCCGGAGGCCAAGGAGCATCGCCACCCCGAAAAGTATTATGACAGTGTCCTGAAGGGTGCTCGCCTTGTGGCGGAGGAATGTGCTAAGGATGTAATATTTGAATGAATGTACTCATGTGATCCTGTAATATGAAACGAGTTCATGTGCGCTATGCAACGCTTTGTTAATTTAAAATATCACCTTCTCTGCGGCCGTTTACAAAATCCGAGAGTTGGCCAGTCGTCGGCTTCTGCCCCCATGTAACTAGTACTGGGGTGTTCGGGATAAACCTGATCACTCTTCATCCCAATTTTAGGTCCTTCGAAGGAGGTGTTCACCACAACGAACCAGGCAATCGGACTATAAAGCTTTATCACTCTCACTTAGCCATAGAAGTCTACAATTTTAAATTTTGGCGAAGCCCCTAGTATTCGGAAGGCCGAACTTGGGGCGCTATATACGCCTATGTCGGGCAAGGCCGACTCCTCGCCCGAAGTGGAAAAAGTCTTTAAGGACTTGAGACCTCTCGAACAGCGACCAGCTCTCGCCGCATCATGACAGTTAGTTTTCGGCTTTCTCTACTGAGGTGCTCGTCCGAAAGAACCGGGACACAATCGCAGTAGTTCTCCTAGCGCTACCTTAGCCGATATAGCGGAACGTAAGGTACCAAAACATGGGAGCCGGGCAAACCCAACTATTGACCCAAGACATGATTCGGAGCTGATGCATATAATGCTATAAGTTCGGGGTGCCGCACTGTCGAAAGTGTTCGGACTTTTCACGCCATGTTATGGGGTATACTGAAGCCCCTGGCGTACTGGTCGTACCAGAATGTACGGGTGCAATTTGTCGTAAAATAAGCAGACAAGAAAAAAGGAAATGTAATAATAGACTAACGCTATGCATTGTTATTTAAATAATACGTCAAAGCGAACAGATACAAGTAGTGCAATAAGCAAAAAATATGACTATTTGACATGTCCTATCCAAGGGCAGGCTGCGTATTGGTATGTAAAACAGGTATTCAATCGTTATCAGAGACCACCTGGGGATTCCCTTGTATGTCAGAGCGTCTTGCTTCCTTGGTATTTCCTTCCCGCAATGAGTCAACAATCAGACTGCTGGAGAGGTCTTCCAGAGAGTAAGGTCCTGAAAGAGAAAAGTTGATAAAGGTATACGTGCCCTGGGGTGGTTGAGCCGCATTGTGGGCCGTGCCATAGCCGTGCCTCCGCCTATGCCCGTGGTTTCTTGAGTGCGTAGTTATGTACGCGCGGCACAAATTTCGCCGCTTGACTGGGACTATGGCGGAGGCCAAATTGCTATCCGAGCTCTGAACGTGCCTGGAGGTCCTGTTGCAGGTTACTTCGGACTCGCTTGAAGGTGTCCGGTGGCTTCTTCGCCGAATTGGCAGTTGGCCTCAGAAGGCTGCTCTGTACTTCCGCTGCGAGGGCCGCAGTGTGCTCCTCTCTGCGGAGCGAGCGTTTTGTGTTTCCATTAACTATGATAACCCTGCGCGGTCCTGGCATTTTGAGCTTGAGGTATGCATAGTGCGGTACCGCATTGAATCTAGCAAATGCGGTTCGTCCGAGTAGTGCGTGATAGCCACTACGGAAGGGGACGATATCGAAGATTAACTCCTCGCTTCGAAAGTTGTCCGGAGATCTGAAGACCACTTCCAATGTGATTGAGCCCGTGCAACAGGCCTCTACACCTGGTATGATACCTTTGAAGGTGGTTTTTGTGGGTTTGATCCTCGAGGGGTCTATACCCATTTTGCGCACTGTATCCTGATAGAGCAGGTTCAGGCTGCTTCCACCGTCCATAAGGACTCGAGTGAGGTGAAATCCGTCAATGATGGGATCAAGAACCAATGCAGCAGAACCGCCATGACGGATACTAGTGGGGTGGTCCCTACGATCGAAAGTGATCGGACAGGAAGACCATGGGTTGAACTTTGCGGCGACTGGCTCCATCGCATAGACATCCCTTAGTGCGCGCTTCCGTTCCCTCTTGGGAATATGGTTTGCATATATCATGTTCATCGTTTTCACTTGGGGAGGAAATTTCTTCTGTCCTCCTGTGTTCGGCGGCCGGGGCTCCTCCTCATCGTCGCTATGCAGCCCCTTTTCCTTGTTTTCGGTATTCAACTTGCCGGCCTGCTTGAACACCCAGCATTCTCTGTTGGTGTGATTGGCTGGCTTATCGGGGGTGCCGTGAATTTGACACGAGCGATCGAGTATGCGGTATTTAGAGCCTGGATTGCTTCTTTTGAACGGCTTCTTCCGCTGACCGGATTTAGAGCCACTGAATCCGGCATTGACTGCCGTGTCTTCGGCGTTATCGCCGTTGTTGCGGCGCTTGTGTCTGTTGCGACGTGGTCTACCGTTACTATCTTTGGCATCATAATTGCCATGATTTCTTGATGTGTTGTTGCTGCGAGCCAGCCAGCTGTCCTCGCCCGCACAAAAGCTGGTCATGAGTGTCGTGAGGGCTGCCATAGACTTCGGCTTCTCTTGGCCGAGGTGCCGGGCGAGCCACTCGTCACGGATGTTATGCTTAAATGCCGCTAAGGCCTCTGCATCCGGACAGTCGACAATTTGGTTCTTTTTAGTTAGGAACCGGGTCTAGAATTTCCTGGCCGATTCCCCTGGCTGCTGAGTTATATGGCTCAAGTCATCAGCGTCCGGTGGTCGCACATAAGTGCCCTGGAAGTTGTCAAGGAATGAATCTTACAAATCCTCCCAATTGCCAATGGAGTTTGCTGGCAAGCTATTCAGCCAATGCCGAGCTGGTCCTTTGAGTTTTAGTGGGAGGTACTTGATGGCATGTAGATCGTCACCACGGGCCATGTGGATGTGGAGGAGGAAATCCTTGATCCATACCGCGGGGTCTGTTGTACCATCATATGATTCAATGTTTACGTGTTTAAACCCTTCTGGGAATTCGTGATCCATTACTTCGTCAGTGAAGCATAGGGGGTGTGCGGCGCCTCTGTGTCGGGCTATGTCACGACGTAGTTCATACGAGTCTTGTCTGCTGTATTCAGCCCGGCCGGATTTGCTTTTAGTGTATCCGGCGTGACGATCGTCGTCACGCGTTGGGACGCGCCCCCGTGATCTGTAGAACGATCTTGTATGTCCTGCTTTGTTTTCCAATATGTCTCGCAGGTCCTGCGTGTTGCCCCTGGCCTTGGTATTTTTGTTTGAATGGCGGCGGTGTGCGGGCTGGACTTCGGGCTGATGTGCCACTCTGTCTCGGCCACGAGGTGGCCGATCAGCCGCATCGTACGCTGGTAATGTAGGTTTTAATGCTTCCTCCTCGAGTTGGTGTTGCAACCTGCGGTTTGGGTAACTCTTGGTTGGGCGTTCGAGTTCGTATTCCTCGGCCGCCAGGACCTCAGTCCATCTATCCGCTAGGAGATCTTGATCAGCCCGAAGCTGTTGTTGCTTTTTCTTCAGGCTATTTGCTGTGGCTATACGCCGGCGCTTGAAGTGCTCCTGCTCGACGGGATCCTCAGGCACGATAAATTCTTCATCACTGAGGCTCACCTCGTCTTCGGAGAGAGGCATGTAATTGTCATCCTCTGGTTCTCCGTCTGCTGCCTGTTCCTAAGGGCTAGCTTGTTCATCCTCCTGCTCGAGGCCTGGCTAGAGGGGATTGTCTTCGTCTTCGGCACAATCCGGAGCGTTATTGTCTCTTGTGCCGGTATCGCTGCTTTTGCTATGGCGGGACTTAGAGCGGCGCCGCTGACGCCGGTGCTTGGATTGCTTCTTGGAGGGATAATCCTTCGTTGCCTTATCGCCATCGCCTTCTTTGGGGGTGTCCACCATGTATATATCATATGATGAGGTGGCAGTCTAGCGCCCTGTGGGCGGTGGTTCCTGTTCGCCTCCTGGATCGTCGGCCGTACCGTCGATGTCTTCAGAGCCGAAATCGAGCATGTTGGTTAAATCATCGACAGTGGCTATTAAGTGGGTGGTGGGTGGGGAATGAATTTCTTCGTCGTCCGCTTCCCACTCGAGCCGGACATAGTTCGGCCAAGGGCCTCCTGACAAGGAGAGAGACCTTAGTGAATTTAGCACATCGCCAAAGGGCGAGTGCTGAAAGATATCCGCGGAGGTAAACTCCATGATCGGCGCCCAATCAGATTCGATAGGCCTGGACGCAGGCGGTTCAGAGCCTGTGGCCGGGGACGAATCCAAGGATCTGGCGACATAGGTCTCATGGGAGGTGAAGTCAGTATTCGGCTCTATCGCCACTGAGTGTGCGGCCTCCGAGGCGGGGTCCATCCACCCGTCCTCGGACGGAGCAATCGGCTCCGGATCTAGGGCCGGAGTAGCCACAGGTGTGATCTCCCGAACACCGTCCGACGGCAGAGCTAAGTCGTGCTCGTCGTGACTGTGCAGCGCACCTGACATGGGCTCGAATCCGTCAAAGATCAAGTCTCCACGGATGTCGGTAGTATAGTTTAAGCTTCCAAACCTAACTTGATGGCCAGGGGCGTAGCTTTCGATCTGCTCCAGATGGCCAAGCGAGTTGGCCTGCAGTACGGAGCCGCCGAATACGAAGATTTGCCCGGGGAGAAAAACCTCACCCTGGATCGCATTGTTACCGATGATTGAAGGGGCCATCAAGCCTTTATGGTGATGGCACAGTGGAACTCTCAATGAAAGCACCAATGTCGGTGTCAAAACCGGTGGATCTCGGGTAGGGGGTCCCGAACTGTGCGTCTAAGGAGGATGGTAACAGGAGGCGGGGGACACAATGTTCACCCAGGTTCGGGCCCTCTCAATGGAGGCAATACCCTACTTCCTGCTTGATTGATCTTGATGATATGAGTATTACAAGAGTTGATCTACCACGAGATCGTAGAGGCTAAACCCTAGAAGCTAGCCTATGATTATGATTGTTGTTGTCCTATGGACTAAACCCTCTGGTTTATATAGACACCGGAGGGGGCTAGGGTTACACAGAGTCGGTTACAAGGGAGGAGATCTACATATCCGTATTGCCAAGCTTGCCTTCCACGCAAAGGAGAGTCCCATCCGGACACGGGACGAAGTCTTCAATCTTGTATCTTCATAGTCCAACAGTCCGGCCAAAGTACATAGTCCGGCTGTCCGAGGACCCCCTAATCTAGGACTCCCTCACCTATTATTATTAGTGCTAACCTTTCAGAACATGAAGAAGAAAGATTATTGAAAGTTCCAAGGAAGCACCGAGCTACTATTGGATATACTCTTGATGATTTAAAGGGCATTGGTCCCACTCTATGTCAGCACAAAATTAATATGGAACCTGATGCTAAACCAATTGTTGATCACCAACGTCGGTTAAATCCGAAGATGAAAGAAGTGGTAAGAACCGAAATATTAAAACATCTGGAAGCAGGTATAATCTATCATATAGCAGATAGTAGATGGGTAAGTCATGTTCATCGTGTTCCTAAGAAAGGAGGTATAACTGTTGTTCCTAATGATAAGAATGAACTTATTCCACAAAGAATTGTTACACGCTATAGAATGGTAATTGATTTTAGAAAATTAAACGAAGCAACTAGGAAAGATCATTACCCTTTGCCTTTTATTGATCAAATGCTTGAAAGATTATGTAAGCACACACAGTTTTGCTTCCTTGATGGATATTCTGGCTTTTCACAACCTGTTTCTCAACCTGATCAAGAAAAGACCACTTTTACTTGTCCTTTTGGAACCTATGCTTATAGACGTATGCCTTTTGGTTTATGTAATGCACCTGCTACCTTTCAAAGATGTATGACTGCTATATTCTCTGATTTTTGTGAAAAGATTGTTGGGATTTTCATCGATGACTTTTCTGTTTATGGGATGTCTTTTGATGATTGTTTAAGCTATCTTGATCGAGTTTTGCAGAGATGTGAACAAACAAATCTTGTCTTGAATTGGGAGAAGTGCCACTTTATGGTTAATGAAGGCATTGTGTTGGGTCATAAAATCTTTGAAAGAGATATTGAAGTGGACAAAGCTAAGGTTGATGCAATTAAGAAAATGCCATGACCTAAAGATATAAAAGGTATTTGTAGTTTCCTAGGTCATGCTGGTTTCTATAGGAGATTTATCAAAGACTTCTCTAAAATTTCTAGGCCTCTCACTAGTCTTTTGCAAAAGGATATTCCTTTTGTTTTTTATGATGATTGTTTAGAAGCCTTTGAAACATTCAAGAAAGCCTTAATTTCTACACCTATTATTCAACCACCTGATTGGAACTTGCCTTTTGAAATTATGTGTGATGCTAGTGATTATGCTGTTGGTGCTGTTCTAGGACAAATAGTTGATAAGAAACTGAATGTTATTCCTTATGCTAGTAAAACTCTAGACAGTGCTCAAAGAAATTATGCTACTACTGAAAAAGAATTCTTTGCAGTGGTGTTTGCTTGTCATAAATTTAGACCTTATATTGTTGATTCCAAAGTAACTATTCACACAGGCCATGCCGCTCTTAAATATCTTACGGAAAAGAAAGATGCTAAACTTAGACTTATTCATTGGGTTCTCTTGTTACAAACACTACAAAAAAAGACACATCCGTGACATTTTGGGCCAAACGAATTTTTTTTCTGTCATACAAATGACATTTCTATGACAATAATTGTGACAAAACACGGTATCATCATAGATGTGGTGGGGTCCTACTTCTATGACAAAAAATCATGACAGAAAATGGGCTTTTCGTCCTGGGCGGGCCGGAGACGCTGCTGCATGACATTCTTTGGGCCGTCCATGACGGAAAAAACCGTGGTAGAAGCGAGGGCGAGGAAAATATCGGGGTGTTCCCGGTTACGGTAGGTGGTCGGGGCCGAGCGATGCGTGTTTCTCTCGTACACGCATGCGCGTGGGTGCGAGGCGTTGGGCTCTAACTGAACCCGAGCGAGGCGTTGGGCTCTAACTAAACCCGAGTGATTGCACTGCAGGCTACGCGTTACTGAACCCGAGCGATCGATCGATGGCTGTTAACTGAACCCGATCGAGCGATTCCTTCGCTACTGCTGCTAACTGAAGCCGATCGATGCTGCCTCTGGATGAACAGTGAGCATTGCTGGGGGGGGGTTTGGATGAACAGTTCCTGGTGGGGGTGGATGAACAGGACCCCGTGGTGTTGCCTCTGGATGAACAGGACCCCGATCGATCGAGCCGGTTGGGGCTGGATGAACAGGACCCCGTGGAGGGCTAGATGAACAGGACCACCCCGTGGAGGGCAGAATGAACAGTAGACGGTGGAGGGCTGGATGAACAGTAGCCCGTGGAGGGGTGGTTGAACAGGAGCCCGTGGAGAGGGCTAGTTGAACAGTAGCAGGTGGAGTAGCGCGTGGTGGAGGCTGGATGAACAGGAGCCCGTGGATGAACAGACACATGTGGAGGCTGGAGGAGGTCGACGGTGGATGAACAGTAGCCCGTGGAGGCTGGAGGGAGTCGACGGTGGAGATGAACAGTATCCCGTGGAGTCCCGTTTTGCGGTACGCCACACCCCGCCCAGCCGATGAACAGGACCCCCGTTTCGACCGTAGCGCTCCAACACAAGTCCGTTTCCTCCGTTTTGCAGTACGCCACATCCCTCCTGATCAAGAGGACCCCCGTTTCGACCGTAGGAGGTCCGTTTCCTCCGTTTTGCGGTACGCCAGAGCCCTCCCGACGAACAGGATCCCGTTTCGAACGTGGACGGTCGAACACAAGGCCATTTCCTCCGTTCTGCGGTACGCCAGGCCTCGTTTCCATCGGTTGTTCCTTCCAAGCCGGTTGGCTCCCACGCGTTCCATTGCCTCCCGATGAACACGACGCATTCCGTTGCCTCCCCATGAACACGACGACGACGCAGTTTCTCCGTTCTGACCCAGCCATGTACACGAGCCCTGGCCGTACGTACGCGCGAGTAGGCATTCGAGACCCTGCCCGTATGTATGTAAGTGGCCGTATTTACTTTCTTGCACGCTGGCCGTACGTACGCGCGAATAGGCATTCAAGACCTTGCCAGTATGTACGTAAGTGGCCGTATTTACTTTCTTGCACCCTGGCCGCTGTACGTACGTGTACATGCTACGTGCGCGCCTCTACATCGACAAGTATGTATGTACACGTTCACGACCAGAATGACAATGCTACGTATGCTTCGACCAGGTGGGTCCCGACTATCAGGCACGTCCTTGCGTGCGAAGATGTAGCTGGTGGGTCCCAGCAGTCAGGGGGCGAATCGTTTTTTTTGCCCGGACGCACTTCCTTGCGTGCAAAGATGTAGCTGGTGGGTCCCAGCAGTCAGGGGGAAACGTTTTTTTCACGAAATACGGTGGCCCGTCCGGTGGGTCCCCGCTGTCAGGTGGAGGAATAATTATTTTGCGCGTAATAAGGAGGCACTTCCTTGCAGCGGCCGTGGACCCAGCTGTCAGCCTCTCCATGTACAGTACTTTTCCGATGGAAGTCATTCCTTGACCATGTTGACCACGCTGCGCCGAGAGCGCCAGGGCGTTGGACGACGGCGAGGCCTAGGAAGGGGACGACGCGGAGCCGGGGAAGACGCGGCAGTGAAAGCCCGCGCGGAGAGGAGTACGAGGGTTCACTGGTTCGGCTGCGGTGTGAAGCTGCCGTCGCCGCAGGGCCTGGCCAGCGGTGGAATAGTAGGGGGCGGTGAGACCTCCGCGGCAGCACAGCCGGCCACGGGAGGCAGGAGCATGCGGCACGGCCGGCGCTGCTTTGGGAAGCTGGAGCTAGAAGACCAGAGGTTGAATAAGCACTACGGCCGTTGGATGGACATCGTACGGTCACTTGAGATAGAATCGTTCATATTGACTAAGTTGACAAAGCACTCTGTCCCCGTCAACTTAGTAGGCCCACAAGTCAGCCACCCACCAAGGTGGGTCCCAACTAGCAGGGGGAGTATTCATTTTTTGTGCGTAATAAGGAGGCACTTCCTTGCGTGCCAAGATATAGCTGGTGGTTCCAAGCTGTCAGCGGCGGTAACGTTTTTTCGCGAAATACAGAGGCCCTTTCGATGGGTCCTAGATGTCAGGTGGAGGAATCATTATTTTGTGCATAATAAGGAGGTATTTCCTTGCGTGCGGCCGTGGACCCAGCTGTCAGCCTCTCCACATACAGTCCACTTCAGATGCATGTCGGTCGTTGACCACGTTGACCAGGCCGCGCCGAGAGCACCAGGGCGGTGGACGACGGCGAGGCCTAGGAAGGGAATGACACGGAGGCAGGGAAGACTCGGCAGTTGTTTCCCACGCGGAGGGGAGTACGACTGTACGAGGGTTTACTGGTTCGTCTACCATCGCCGGAGAATAACAACAAGTGTGGGTGAGTAGAGGGATGGCTAGGCCAGCGATGGGAGTATGGTGGGGTGGTGAGGCCTGCGCCGCAGCACAGCCGGCCGCGGGAGGAGAGAGCATGCAGTCCCGCCGGCGCTTGTTTGAGCGGCTGGAGCAGGAAGAGCAGAGATTGAAGAAGCACGACGGCCGTTGGATGGACATCCAACAGTTACTGCTTGTGCGTGAACCTTTTTTTTAGGAAAGCCTCAAATCTGTGGAAAACATCATACAGCCCATCTGCCATTATTTCTAATAATTTACAGCCCATTTGCTAATTCTTAAGGTTTTTTCTCGAGCCCATATTCTTTTTGTTAGCATTACAGCCCATATTGTGGCCACGGTTAAAAAATTATATGAAATTTTGCATATTTCGGTGCGGTCCGAACTGTTTTTAATCCCGAAATTTCGAGTCACATTCAAACTGATTTTAAAAATAAATGTATATCAATATATAATCCAACAAATTTTCCACGCATAAAAATCAATGCAATTTAAAATCTCGAAATGAAAAAAAGAAATTTGAAACTAATTGCCGGTTTGATGTGTTTTAAAAATGTACAGCCCATTTCTCATTACTGATAGGCCATTTTCTCGGCCAGCCGGATGAAGCTCTCCTCGTCTTGAAGGATTTGCAGCCCAACAGGCCTGACAAAGCGACTTACATGGAAAATCACAAAAAAAACTGGGTTGTGGCCGTGGACCCAGCTGCGGCCGTGGACCCAGCTGTCAGCCTCTCCACGTACAGTACTCTTCCGATGGAAGTCGGTCGTTGACCACATTGACCACACCGCGCCGAGAGTACCAAGGCGATGGACGACGGCCAGGCCTAGGAAGGGACGACGCGGAGCCGGGGAAGACGCGGCAGTGGATGCCCACGCGGAGAGGAGTACAAGGGTTCACTGGTTCGGCTGCGGTGTGAGGCTGCCGTCGCCGTAGAATAACAGGGGGTGTGGGTGAGTAGAGGGATGCCCTGGCCAGCGGTGGGAGTAGTAGGGGGCGGTGAGGCCTCCGCGGCATCACAGCCGGCCACGGGAGGCAGGAGCATGTGGCACGACCGGCGCTGGTTTGGGCGGCTGGAGCAAGAAGACCAGAGGTTGAAGAAGCACTACTGCCGTTGGATGAACATCGTACGGTAACTGGAGCTAGAATCGTTCATATTGACTAAGTTGACAAAGCCCTCCGTCCCCGTCAACTTGGTAGGCCCACAAGTCAGCCTCCCACGATGCTGGGTTCCAGCTGGCAGGGGGAGTATTCATTTTTTGTGCGTAATAAGGAGGCACTTCCTTGCGTGCAAAGATAGCTGGTGGGTCCGACCTGTCAGCGGGGGGGGGGGGGGGCACGTTTTTTTCGCGAAATACAGAGGCCCTTCTGGTGGGTCCCAGATATCAGGTGGAGGAATCAAAGACTTGAGAAGGCGTATAGAACAAGCTAGTGTACCAGTAAAGAGACATTGCTGAGTTTTAGAAAAAAGAGAGACGTGCTCCTGTAGCTGGTTCGAATCCAAACCTAGACTATGACTATATATGGTGCTATGCTACTCTGCAAGTAATGAAACTGACATATTCCAACATTCGCTTCTCCTCTTCTCTACTTACTCTGCCTAGCATCAGAAGCTCTGGCTGCAGCAACCATGTCCGCTGGCTGCTCGTCCACCTGCTCTTCAGGAGGCAACAACCAAATATGCGCCTAGTCGCCACCCGTACCATTGCCTGTGGGTCTCATCACACCCCCGCCGGCACGCGCATCGCAGCCGGTTGCTCATCGCAACCTGCTGCCGTTGGTGTGGTGCCACTGCTGGAAATCACGCAGAGTCATCCGCCGCGTCTCAACCACAATCCTCAACCCTGGCCGAGTCTTCTAGAAATGCCCGAATCATGGGGTAATAATATGTTTAAGTGTTGTTCTGCTGCTTTTAGTTGCTGATTTTTTTAATAGTTTGGTTGATGATCTTCCAATTTGATTCATGCAGAAAAGGGAAGATTCGTGTGATTTGTATTTCTGGGAAGTTGCTGATGTGGGGGAGTGCAACTACTTTGATTATTTGGTTAGCCGAGGAATCCCAATACCAGCAGGTCGGGGTGTTGGACAAGTAACTGAGGGAACGACAGAAGAGGAAGATGCAGAGCAGAAGGTTAAAGATGCAATTCCTCTGATCATGGCCAAGCAACAGCTGCTGAACGGCCTTAACAGCAATGAGGAGATGAAAGAGCTTGTGAAGATAATGGGCAAAATCGATGTGCTCTGTAGGATGATTATCTCTTTATTTGCAGTGTATGTAGCACTCGTGATGTATTTAGTGGCTATGACATGAGCACTTTGCTGAAACTAGTAATGAATGAAACCTGTGTAGCAGGCTGGGCGTAGTGTTGTGAACATCTAATGATTTCTATTAACAAAAATTAGGGGGTATCCCTTTTTCACATAAATAAATAAATAGCAGAGGCCCTTTTGGTAATAAATAAATAAATTCGCAGAGGACCTGTCGGGTCAGCTTTGTTCTCATTCGAAGACGTCGAGCAAATTGCAGTCCAACAACAAACTATGTCATCAAATTCAAGTTTCACAGCCAAATATGAGTACAACTAAACAACAATGTCATCATGTTTTAGTCGTCATATAATCACCAAACACAAATCAGCATACATAACAAGTGATGTTCTCATAGGAAAATACGAAACAACATGTTCATCAGGTTTCAGTTGTCATAGCAAACACAATTTCACATAGTAGATAAAAAACGTCTTCTGACAGCAAATACGACAAAAGCAATGTAATCATCATCCGCAGCAGCAGCGTCAACATCTTCGTCATGTGTATCAGTCTGAATCGTAATTCCCCGCGGTGTCATCTTCTTCTTCGTCCTCAATGTCCTCGAACGTTGGCTTCTTCTTGATCAACTCTTGTATGTCCACAGCAACACAGGCAATCTTCTCGCCGGCGTCATTGACGTGATGGTTCTCAAAGATATTAGGAACATCTGTGTTATCTTGTACATCAGGAGCAGTGTAAGCATCATCTTGTTGTGCAACTTCATTAAACGAATTCCTCTGCTCAAACCCTTGCACTACCCTCCAGTCATCGCTACGTGCAAATGTGTCTTCCAAAAAAAATACCTGTGTTGTTTGATTTGCCAAAATAAAAGGCTCGTTGGTCTGGTACGCCGCCTTGACATTGATGGATTTGAAATAATCATCAGCTCTGGGTTTTGCGATCCTGGAAAACAGGTTATACCAACAACAACACAACAGAACCACACACCGATGATCCTCGAAACTTGTGACGCCCCCGATTTGACCGTACACTAATCATGCACGCAAATGTGTACGATCAAGATCAGGGACTCATGGGAAGATATCACAACACAACTCTACAACATAAATAAGTCATACAAGCATCATAATACAAGCCAGAGGCCTCGAGGGCTCGAATACAAGTGCTTGATCATAGACGAGTCAACGGAATCAACAATATATGAGTACAGACATAAGTTACACAAGTTTGCCTTAAGAAGGCTAGCACAAAAGCAGCGACGATCGAAAAGGCAAGGCCTCCTGCCTAGGACCTCCTAACTACTCCTCGAAGCCGAACTCCATGTAGAATCATCCTCGGGATCTCTAGCTCCTGGACTCCAGTATCTGGTTGCGACAACCAGGTACAGAAAGGGGAAAAGAGGGAGAAAAGCAACCGTGAGTACTCATCCAAAGTACTCGCAAGCAAGGAGCTACACTACATATGCATGGGTATATGTGTAAAGGGCCATATTGGTGGACTGAACTGCAGAATGCCAGAATAAGAGGGGGATAGCTAATCCCGTCGAAGACTACGCTTCTGGCCACCTCCAGCTTGCAGCATGTAGAAGAGAGTAGATGGTAAGTTCACCAAGTAGCATCGCATAGCATAATCCTACCCGGCGATCCCCTCCTCGTCGCCCTGTTAGAGAGTGTTCACCGGGTTATATCTGGCACTTGGAAGGGTGTGTTTTATTAAGTATCCAGTTCTAGTTGTCATAAGGTCAAGGTACAACTCCGGGTCGTCCTTTTACCGAGGGACACGGCTATTCGAATAGATAAACTTCCCTGCAGGGGTGCACCACATAACCCAACACGCTCGATCCCATTTGGCCGGACACACTTATCTGGGTCATGCCCGGCCTCGGAAGATCAACACGTCGCAGCCCCACCTAGGCTCAACAGAGAGGTCAGCACGCCGGTCTAAATCCTATGCGCACAGGGGTCTGGGCCAATCGCCCATTGCACACCTGCACGTTGCGAGGGCGGCCGGAAGCAGACCTAGCCTAGTAGGCGTTCCAGTCCAATCCGGCACGAGCCGCTCCGTCGCTGACGTCAAAAAGAGCTTCGGCTGATACCACGATGTTGAGTGCCCATAACTATTCCCGCATAGCTGGTTAGTGCGTATAGACCAAATGGTCAGACTCAGATCAAATACCAAGAACTCGTTAAGCGTGTTAAGTATCCGCGAACGCCGACCAGGGCCAGGCCCACCTCTCTCCTAGGTGGTCTCAACCTGCCCTGTCGCTCCGCCATAAAGTAACAGTCGGGGGCCGTCAGGAACCCAGGCCCACCTCTACCGGGATGGACCCACCTGTCCTTTCAGCCCCCTCATCAGAATCACTTGCGGGTACTCAACAAGCCGACCCGACTTTAGTCACCACATGTGTCATGTATATAAAGTATATAGTATATACCCGTGATCACCTCCCGTAGTGATCACGGCCCAGTAGTAGCATGGCAGACGGACAAGAATGTAGGGCCACTGATGGAAAAAACTAGCATCCTATTCTAAGCAGTAGGATAGCAGGTAAGGGTAACAACTGTAGCAACAATGACAGGCTATGCAGCAGAATAGGATTAACCGAAAGCAGTAACATGCTACACTACTCTAATGCAAGCTGTATAGAGAAGAATAGGCGATATCTGGTGATCAAGGGGGGGGGGCTTGCCTGGTTGCTCTGGCAAGAAGGATTCGTCGTCGATGTAGTCGATCACAGGGGTACCGGCATCGGTCTCAGGGTCTACCGAAAAGAAGTAATGAAGGGGGAACACAATAAATAACAGAGCAATCAAAGCATCACAAAGCATAACATGGCAATATGATGTGCCGGGTGTGACCTAACGTATGGCTACACGATAAAGGTGAAGGGGGAATTCAACCGGGAATGTATTCCCGGTTCCGGACCAGTATCAAACAGATGACCGGAGGGGGAATGTTCCATGTTCAGCATGCTAGGGGCACGTGACAGATGAACGAACCGCGTATTCGGATTCGTTGGATTTTTCTGAGCAACTTTCATGTAGAAAGTATTTTCATTCGAGATACGGATTATTTTATATGATTTTCTAAAGATTTAATCATTTTAGGATTTATTTAATCATTTTAAATCAACATTATCCAGAATAGTAAAAGATGACGTCAGCATGACATCATGCTGACGTCAGCAGTCAACTGTGAAGTTGACTGGGTCAACTACGTGTGGGTCCCGCATGTCATACACTGCTTAGTTTAATTAGGGTTTAGCTAATTAATTATTGTTTAATTAAATTAACTAATTAATTAGATTAATTTAAACAGGATTAATTAACTTAATTAATTTAGTTAGTTAATTAATTAATTAAATTTATTTTTATTATTTGCTTTATTTATATTATTATTATTTTTTGATTCTTTTTTTTAAAACACGTTCTGGGCAGTGGGCCCCGTTTGGCAGTGGCCAAGAAGCCTATGCGGGTTTGGTCCAGCGGGCGCACCCGAGCGAGCGCTCGCCCGCAGGGCGGGATGAGGCCAGCGAGGCCGGGCGGTCAACGGAGGGGGACGCCGGCGGAAGAGCAGCAGGGTGGCACCGAAGTGGGGCCGCGGGCTAGAGGGGGACTGGCCGTGGCCGAGCCAGACGGCCGGGACGAGGCACGGGCGCCAGGGCGCGGGGGAGGTCGACTCGGCCGCGGGTCGAGCTCGTGTCCATGGTGGATGGCGGGCGAGATGGCGCAGAGAGGAGGAGGACGGGGGTGCGGTGAGCGCGGTGAGCACGTTCGGGGCCCGGGTCGGCGAGTGTGCATGGCGACGGAGGGGAAGAGGAGGAGGGGGGAAGGCCCGGGGCCTCACCGGGGTTCGCAGGGTCCAGGGCAGTGGTGCTTGAGGTGGTCCGGCGAGGAGGAGACGAGGAGGAGGATGGTGAGGCGGCGACGAGGTCCGGCGACGGCGTGGCAGCTCTGGGGCGACGGCGGTAGTCCTCGAGCGCGGGCGTGCTCGCTGAGGCCGCGAGGAAGAGATGGGGACGGGGGGGCAGCGACGGATGACGACGAGGTCGAGGCGGCGAGGGGCTCCGGCGAGGTCGCCAACAGGACGCGCGAGGCCGGGGGGTGGGTAGGAGGCGCACGGGGTGGGGTCGGCCCGATCCCGATCTAGATCGGGGGAGGGGCAGAGGGAGGACACGAGGGAGAGGGGGATCATGGGGGGATAGGGTTTCGGGGGTGGAGGAGGCGTAGTAGGCCAGGGGGGTGCGGGTGTGAGTCGGCTGGGCCGACTGGCTCCTTCGGCCAACTGGGCCAAGGCCCAGTCGGGGGGGGGGGGTTCTTTTCTTTCTTTTCTACAGTTTTTATTTTATTTTTGCTCTGGTTTGTTAATTGCTTAACCACCAAAGGACTTTTGTAAATCATGTAGCTTGTCACATGAACAGCATTGCATTATATAGCAATGCCACAAAAAGCTGAAGGTCTTTCGAAAAGGTTTAATTATTTTAGAAATCGAAAAGGCCAAGTGATGTGCCGTTGGTCCACTGTTTTAATTTCTAGGGGCATTTCTGGAGTTTCTAAATTGTTGGTTTTATTTTTATAACAGCTTTGGTAATTTTTGCAATATTGTGAACATTTTAGTTTTTAGTGTTTGAAAACTTTTGTTGTTTGTTTTTATTTTAAATTTGAATTGTTTTGAACTAACGCTAGTTTATCAACAGTAACCTAGGTGACGTGGCATCATTAGCAGAGGTTTACAGTAGCCTAAATATCCGGGCGTCACAAATCTCCTCCACTACAAGAAATCTCGTCCCGAGATTTAAGAGGGGGACTAGGGAGGAAAGGGATTTGGTTACGAAATTCTAACGGGTCTTCTCGGTCTTGGTTACTCTTCTGGAAGAGGTCGATCCATTAAGTTGATGCCTTCAATCCTCTTCTCTAGGTCCTCATGATGAAGTCGTCCTCCTTTCTTCAAAAATTCTATCGTACTTACCAATAGGTAATGGGATGCTCTACAACGATAGAAAGGTATAAGGGGAAATCATTTGGGGTTAACCCAGGAATGAACACATGCGTATCTCTCGAATTGAACAAATGAAACATATCGAGAGCCAAGTAAGAAGGTACCATAAGAAGTTTCAAGCGGATAGACAATCGTCCGTTGCCTGAAACAGTGTGAAAGGGGTTCAAAGCAACAGGAATAAGTATTATGTTTAATACCAGAATTGATGATCACACGGAAGGTGACTCGTGAATTAAATATGAAGCCAAGCGTGGGGAAAAACCATGAGAAACAGGGTTGTACAGGAGAGTCGGGTTTCGATCCTGTGGAACTGTGGGTTATGGGCCCACCATGTGAGTTAAAAGTAGGAAGGGCGGAGACGTCTTGCGTGACCATGCAAGCAAGGCATGTCAAAGGGTAGCCTGTCTTTTATGTCGGCAACAACATCGGTACCAAGGGCGAGGGACGAAGAGAACCATTTTCCTGCTCGTTGAACGAGGCGGACCAATAGGCAAAGTTCTCGTCCATCGGTGGTTACCGGAATGTCATCAACAATAGTAACAGGGTCTGACTGACTAGGTTGTACGCCGAGGTGTTTTCATAAGCAGGAAAATGTCACTGCTCAGTTAAGTCAGACTACTAGAAAGGTTAAATAATACAATGGAAAGGATAGTATGATTATCAGATTAAACAGAACAATGGAAAGGAAAATGTGTTTAAACCTATATTTCAGGGGTATATCCTTCCCAAGGACAAGCAGAGCATGATAACCATGATAGGATATTAGATAGAAAACCCTCTAGGTAAGGGGAGAGAATTTTCATGACATTACCCATACAACGGTGTTTGGATAATTGAGCAACAAAACATTTAGCATTGGGCTTCAAATGTTCTTGTCGAAAATCGGAGTACCACAGACATGCTTCGGGATAGCATTGACATGGTCTTCAAGCAAAGGTCAGACTACTGGAAACACAAAGGATCCATCAGGATAAACTTATTAAACAAGGCATTCAATTTCCTAATGGAAAAATGGTTAACCTTGTTAAAAAGGAAACTATGACAATAGGCCCTTCGGCCAGGTGTGCTAGGCATGACATCACCTTACCGGGTCATATAAAGACCAATGTTATAACTCTTGGAAATATGTTCCAGCCATCGTCTCTGACTAAGGTTCAGATCCGATGGGCATCAGGATACCTCAGACTCAGGATGCCTGAGAAGAAAAGGTGCAGCACAATTTGACGAAATGGCATGGTAAGATTCTCGGGGAATGAACTATGGGAGTGAGTTCCGAAACAAGAGTTCATCATTAAACTAAGGAGAGGATGAGGAGGTGGCTGATGGACTCGACGACATATCATCAAAATTCCAAAAAGATGGATTTCCACAATTATGTGGATAAGGAGATAACATTTGTCAGATCAAATGATATAATGATGTGTGCTCGAGGAAAACATACGAAATTAACCATTGGTTGAAAGGTGCACCCGTAATATGGGCTTAGGTAGCATGACCAACGTTAGAATGGTGATTCGTTATCCAATAGTCTAAGGATGAACTGCCGACCATTAACTCCAAAGCAATAGGGTTGCTAAGGAGTACAGAATCCAAGCAGCAGCGTTCACTTTTTGGCATTCCGGTTAGAATCAACATTGGGGCCAAGAAAGAATGGTGATGGTGAGAAGTATCACTATACCAAGAAATTTTAAGAGGCGGAGCAATTCTCACGACCTTCTTGACATAAAAGATGGTAATACTCCAAGGTGAAGAAGAACATATGCTGGATAGCAAGGAACTCAAGATTCAATCCAAAACATGAACACGATCGGTGTTGAGGGAAGACAAGGATGTGGTCGATGATAACACAAATCATCGAGGGCAAGGCTGATATTTCTCACCATGAATTCAATTGATATCATGGAAGAGCTCAGAATGCTGATGATGATCACGACACATTTGTCGAGAGATTTCATGAAGATGTAATCGATCGGAGATAACATCAAGTCAAAGGAATTATGAAGCAAAAGGTTATTGGAACCATGCGTACGACACAAACTCAAAATCAAGCTTGTTGTTCAAGCCGAAATGATATGACGAGGAAAATCAACGTAAGCTTAGCTCATCGTCGTAAGTGGTGCTCCGGGAATAAGGACCAGGTAGCACACAGTTGAAAAGTTGCACGATATTGATATAGTTGATCAGGCTAGGAATGACTTGAAGGATTTTTAAACTCGTAAGCAACGAAAATTACTTAGAGTTATTGAATCGGAGTGCGGAATTGATTCACATATCGGTGTTCTCGAGTGAATTAACTCAGAACCCGGGGGAAATCTGAAATCAGTGAGAAGCAATACTAGATGAAGACTCATTGGAAGCAACACAGTTCTTTGATATGCTCGAGATATTGGAGGGTATTACTCGAAGGAAGATCGACATAGGGGTTACAGAGAGGTATTGATCTGCAGAAGACAAGTGTTTTAACTTGTCTGAGAAATGGTATTTAAAGGAGAACATGGTCGGAACCACGACTACAAAGGGGCAATTCACCGATATCAGATGATATTATATCAAGGAAATAGTTATTATTACAAGAAGCTTCCATGATAGGATCTACATCGTGTCCATGGGCATGAACACAAAGTTCAAGGTCGACTCCCACTTGTTCAACGCATAACCTTTCATTTACCTCTCGTATTTCGAAAATGACATTAGTCATTGAAAGTTTTTAATTGATGCAATACCAGATAAGTATGACCCGTGAAATCTTTCGGGTTCACACGGATTAGGGAAGGCGTAGGTTCAACCCATCAGGGCATCTTAGGAACATATACCACAAACTTCGGAGTAAATAATACAAGCTCGAAAGTAGAGCATGGTTCACAAAGCAGAGGATACAATTTACCAAAGGCATCATGTATCCGAGGAAAAGCTCACAAGCTTATTTAATATGAAGGACATTGTCGGATAAAATCCAATAAAGGTTTTGGTGGTCTTCAAGGGATCGGATGTGAGCATCGGTACTCAGCCAGAAGAAGAAAGAAAGCAAGGCAATCGGAATATCAAAACAACTGACTAATTCAAAGCTCAAATGCAGAGGAATTATGAATTCCAAATCAAGGGATCAGAAGCAATGTTCTGATTAGGGATGGATAAGTTGAATAGTCTTAGGGGTACAATTGACGGCAATTGGATTGGTTGAGAACCAGCTCATGTTCAAAATGACATCTGAGCCAGATATATAATTTAAAAGGATCAACCGATGATTGCGTGCATCCGCACTCATGTTGAATCAACAGGGTCAAAATGACAGTGTCAAAGGAAACTAATGAATATTTGCAGATATATGGGAAGCATCCATAATGTAAGTAGACAAGTATTTGCAAAGCAATAAAGCTGCTAAAGATTTTCGGAGGATTGAATAGTATTTCAAAGACTTTTGTGAAACACCTGAACAACTGGGGATGAGCGGATACTCGGAAGTGCGAGAAATTATTCTTAGGGGTATTCAGGTGGCAAAAAGTGTATAGCAGTAAGCTCAAAGGATTCTTGGAACAACGGAGAGCGGTTCGAGGCATCTTGTCTTAACAAGATCAACTTGGAATAGAATTAAGAACGACGGTTGTAAGTATTTATCCATAGGGATAGATCAGTGGTAGGGAATTGCAAAAGCAACGAGCACAAAGTCTCGAAAGAGTATCGGGGAGTAACTTCGAAATCTTCTAGTGCAGTAGGCGATCATCTGTGATAAGGGGCTCTCCGGGAGACGTAGTTACGAGAACCTAGAGTCAGATTTAGTAAAATCATTTAACCCAAATAGAAGAGATCAGAGTCCCAGAGTAAGGATCGAGGAGTAAAAGATCCTAATACCACCAAATGGCGACGTGGGCCCGTAAGCCACACAGCCATGTTAGTAAAAAAAATTCAATGACTAGACTCGACTTCGGCCAAGGAGTTGGAAGGTGGATTCCTACAGGCAGTTGGCTCTGATACCAACTTATGACGCCCCCGATTTGACCGTACACTAATCATGCACGCAAATGTGTACGATCAAGATCAGGGACTCACGGGAAGATATCACAACACAACTCTACAACATAAATAAGTCATACAAGCATCATAATACAAGCCAGGGGCCTCGAGGGCTCGAATACAAGTGCTCGATCATAGACGAGTCAGCGGAAGCAACAATATCTGAATACAGACATAAGTTAAACAAGTTTGCCTTAAGAAGGCTAGCACAAAAGCAGCGACGATCGAAAAGGCAAGGCCTCCTGCCTGGGACCTCCTAACTACTCCTCGAAGCCGAACTCCATGTAGAATCATCCTCGGGATCTCTAGCTCCTGGACTCCAGCATCTGGTTGCCACAACCAGGTACAGAAAGGGGAAAAGAGGGAGAAACGCAACCGTGAGTACTCATCCAAAGTACTCGCAAGCAAGTAGCTACACTACATATGCATGGGTATATGTGTAAAGGGCCATATCGGTGGACTGAACTGCAGAATGCCAGAATAAGAGGGGGATAGCTAATCCCGTCGAAGACTACGCTTCTGGCCACCTCCATCTTGCAGCATGTAGAAGAGAGTAGATGGTAAGTTCACCAAGTAGCATCGCATAGCATAATCCTACCCGGCGATCCCCTCCTCGTCGCCCTGTTAGAGAGCGACTTCCACATTATATCTGGCACTTGGAAGGGTGTGTTTTATTAAGTATCCAGTTCTAGTTGTCATAAGGTCAAGGTACAACTCCGGGTCGTCCTTTTACCGAGGGACACGGCTATTCGAATAGATAAACTTCCCTGCAGGGGTGCACCACATAACCCAACACGCTCGATCCCATTTGGCCGGACACACTTATCTGGGTCATGCCCGGCCTCGGAAGATCAACACGTCGCAGCCCCACCTAGGCTCAACAGAGAGGTCAGCACGCCGGTCTAAATCCTATGCGCGCAGGGGTCTGGGCCTATCGCCCATTGCACACCTGCACGTTGCGAGGGCGGCCGGAAGCAGACCTAGCCTAGCAGGCGTTCTAGTCCAATCCGGCGCGCGTCGCTCCGTCGCTGACGTCAAAAAGAGCTTCGGCTGATACCACGACGCCGAGTGCCCATAACTGTTCCCGCGTAGCTGGTTAGTGCGTATAGACCAAATGGTCAGACTCAGATCAAATACCAAGAACTCGTTAAGCGTGTTAAGTATCCGCGAACGCCGACCAGGGCCAGGCCCACCTCTCTCCTAGGTGGTCTCAACCTGCCCTGTCGCTCCGCAATAAAGTAACAGTCGGGGGCCGTCAGGAACCCAGGCCCACCTATACCGGGATGGAGCCACCTGTCCTTTCAGCCCCCTCATCAGAATCACTTGCGGGTACACAACGAGCCAACCCGACTTTAGTCACCACATGTGTCATGTATATAAAGTATATAGTATATACCCGTGATCACCTCCCGCAGTGATCACGGCCCAGTAGTAGCATGGCAGACGGACAAGAATGTAGGGCCACTGATGGAAAAAACTAGCATCCTATTCTAAGCAGTAGGATAGCAGGTAAGGGTAACAACTGTAGCAACAATGACAGGCTATGCAGCAGAATAGGATTAACCGAAAGCAGTAACATGCTACACTACTCTAATGCAAGCTGTATTGAGAAGAATAGGCTATATCTGGTGATCAAGGGGGGGCTTGCCTGGTTGCTCTGGCAAGAAGGGTTCGTCGTCGATGTAGTCGATCACAGGGGTACTGGCATCGGTCTCAGGGTCTACCGGAAAGAAGTAACGAAGGGGGAACACAATAAATAACAGAGCAATCAAAGCATCACAAAGCATAACATGGCAATATGATGTGCCGGGTGTGACCTAACGTATGGCTACACGATAAAGGTGAAGGGGGAATTCAACTGGGAATGTATTCCCGGTTCCGGACCTGTATCAAACAGATGACCGGAGGGGGAATGTTCCATGCTCAGCATGCTAGGGGCACGTGACAGATGAACGGACCGCGTATTCGGATTCGTTGGATTTTTCTGAGCAACTTTCCTGTAGAAAGTATTTTCATCCGAGATACGGATTATTTTATATGATTTTCTAAAGATTTAATCATTTTAGGATTTATTTAATCATTTTAAATCAACATTATCCAGAAATAGTGAAAGATGACGTCAGCATGGCCACTGTGCAGTTGACTGGGTCAACTACGTGTGGGTCCCGCATGTCATACACTGCTTAGTTTAATTAGGGTTTAGCTAATTAATTACTGTTTAATTAAATTAACTAATTAATTAGATTAATTTAAACAGGATTAATTAACTTAATTAATTTAGTTAATTAATTAATTAATTAAATTTATTTTTATTATTTGCTTTATTTATATTATTATTTATTATTTTTTTAATTCTTTTTTTAAACACGTTCTCGGCAGTGGGCCCCGTTTGGCAGTGGCCAAGAGGCCTATGCGGGTTTGGTCCAGCGGGTGCGGGCGCACCCGAGCGAGCGCTCGCCCGCAGGGCGGGACGAAGGGGGACGCCGGCGGAAGAGCAGCAGGGCGGCGCCGGAGTGGGGCCGCGGGCCAGAGGGGGACTGGCCGTGGCCGAGCCAAACGGCCGGGACAAGGCACGGGTGCCAGGGCGCGGGGGAGGTCGACGCGGCCGCGGGTCGAGCTCGTGTCCATGGTGGATGGCGGGCGAGATGGCGCAGAGAGGAGGAGGGCGGGGGTGTGGTGAGCGCGGTGAGCGCGTTCGGGGCCCGGGTCGGCGAGTGTGCATGGCGAGGGAGGGGAAGAGGAGGAGGGGGAAGGCCCGGGGCCTCACCGGGGTTCGCAGGGTCCAGGGCAGCGGTGCTTGAGGTGGTCCCGCGAGGAGGAGACGAGGAGGAGGATGGTGAGGCGGCGACGTGGTCCGGCGACGGCGTGGCAGCTCTGGGGCGACGGCGGTAGTCCTCGAGCGCGGGCGTGCTCGCTGAGGCCGCGAGGAAGAGATGGGGACGGGGGGGGCGGCGACGGATGACGACGAGGTCGAGGCGGCGAGGGGCTCCGGCGAGGTCGCCAACAGGACGCAAGAGGCCGGGGGTGGGTAGGAGGCGCACGGGGTGGCGTCGGCCCGATCCCGATCTGGATCGTGGGAGGGGCAGAGGGAGGACACGAGGGAGAGGGGGATCGTGGGGAGATAGGGTTTCGGGGGGTGGAGGAGGCCTAGTAGGCCAGGGGGTGCGGGAGGGAGTCGTCTGGGCCGACTGGCTCCTTCGGCCAACTGGGCCAAGGCCCAGTCGGGGGGGGGGGTTCTTTTATTTCTTTTTTTCTTTTCTACAGTTTTTATTTTATTTTTGCTCTGGTTTGTTAATTGCTTAACCACCAAAGGACTTTTGTAAATCATGTAGCTTGTCACATGAACATCATTGCATTATATAGCAATGCCACAAAAAGCTGAAGGTCTTTCGAAAAGGTTTAATTATTTTAGAAATCGAAAAGGCCAAGTGATGTGCCATTGGTCCACTGTTTTAATTTCTAGGGGCATTTCTGGAGTTTCTAAATTGTTGGTTTTATTTTTATAACAGCTTTGGTAATTTTTGCAATATTGTGAACATTTTAGTTTTTAGTGTTTGAAAACTTTTGTTGTTTGTTTTTATTTTAAATTTGAATTTGAATTGTTTTGAACTAACGCTAGTTTATCAACAGTAACCTAGGTGACGTGGCATCATTAGCAGAGGTTTACTGTAGCCTAAATATCCAGGCGTCACAAAACTGGAGATATACTAGAACTGAACAATGTCTGTTATGTTAGCATACATTTCAGTTGTCTCTTTGTCATACGTATCCGTGCTCATGATGGCACTGTTTTGTGTCTTCCTACCTTCGTCTCGTGCAAGGGTGTTGTAGCACACATCTCCAACAACGCAAGATTGATAATGTCTTACCCGAGTATCAGGACCCATTGCTAGTGAGTAAAGGGCATCATCAACTGCCTGCCCATCCTCCCGCATCTTCTTAACCTATGGTTAGAAAATACACAAGCTGATCATCTTATGTACTCAATATATTAAAAAAACTGACAGTGCAATTCAAAAGCTTACATGGCTCTTGAACCATTTCGCAAATCCTGCCATAACCAGTTTGTCAATGTTTCTTGGATTTTGCGGCAGTAACTCCTTTTTGTAGATGCTGCACAACATAGTGATCGCGTTAAACATCTAAATATATAAGAATGTGCTGCAAGTTTAGTAGATTATGATGTATAAGCTGCAGTTCCTAGCACTTACTTGATATAAGGTAGTATCTCAGGACAGTTATTCAACACATACCAAACCATTTTGTCCAAATCTTTAGGTTTGTCCTCCTGTCGACTCTTCCCTATAACTCAAACAGAATAATCGAAAACATTGAGCCTGGGATTGTCTTCATCCACGTCTTTGCTAAGCTGATCAGCTGTTTCAATGTATTTTGAGCAGAATGTCAACGCTTCTGTAGCAATGTAGGCCTCTGCAATGGAACCCTCGGGTCTAGCTCTGTTCCTAACATAGCCCTTGAAAGTGCCTAGTCGCCTTTCAATAGGGTACATCCAGCCATACTGTACTGGACCTCTAAGTAGTGCCTCATCAGGTAGATGAACAGCCAAATGCACCATCACATCAAAGAAGGCTGGAGGATATATCTTCTCAAGGTCGCATAGAATAGTTGGTATCTTGTCTCTAAGATGCTCCAAAGCATCTATCCTGATATTTCTACTGCAGAGTTCCCTGAAGAATTGTCCCAACTCTACAACTGCTCTGTATAAGTCAGGGCGGCACAATCCTCTAAGGATAACAGGTAAAACCCTTTGAAGTAGGACGTGGCAGTCATGAGTTTTCAATCCTTGTACCTTGTTTCCATCTGCACTGACTCTCCTTTCAGGGTTGGAAGCAAATCCATGTGGGAATCTCACACATGACAGGACCTCGCAGAATTCTTTTCTTTTTACCTTGTCCAAGACGTACACATCTGGTACCATATCCCGTGGTTTACCTTCATCTTGCACCTGCAAATCCTGTCTGATACCCATGTGTGTCAAATCAATCCTAGATTTTAAGGTACCTTTCATCTTGCCTTCAATATTAAGAAGTGTGCCGATAATGCTGTCACATATATTTTTCTCGATGTGCATCACATCAAGATTATGCCGCAGATCCAAATCTTTCCAATACTCCAAGTCCCACAAAGTGGACCTGCGGGTAAACAATAATCTCTCTTCCGCCCTCCCACGCTTCCTTTTCCCGCTACCATTATCAGGATGGTTTCCTGGTGTAATATGTCTGACTTTCTCTAATTCCACTTGCAACTCATCGGTGGTGAGCCTCTATGGCGCATCACGGTTTTCATGCTTTGCATTGAACACATGTCTTCGATATTTTCTAGGATGCGGCATGTCCTTGGCAAGGAAACGGCGGTGTCCAATGTAACAGATCTTGCTAAGTATTGCGTATGACAGCGGATTCCTGTCACAGCAAACACATGCATTGTAACCATGTGTCGTTCGCCCTGACATAGTGCCCAAAGCCGAATAATCATGGATGCACCAAATTATAACAGCACGCAGAAAGAAATCAGCTGGTGGGCTACTATATAGGTCTCGAGTGAGAACACCCCTCCATAGTTGTTGAAGTTCCTCCACAAGAGGCTCCATGAACAAATCAAAATCCTTTCCAGGACTTTTTGGACCTGGGATGAGCAAGGCCATCATGTAGTTTGATTCTTTGGTGCAGACATTTGGAGGCATGTTCTAAGGGATAACAAGCACTGGCCACATGCTATATGTGGCGCTCTGGTGGCCAAATGGGTTAAATCCATCTGAAGCTAAGCCAAGTCTAATGTTTCTCGGGTCAGCAGCAAAATTCGTGCTTCTTATTGAAGCTTTTCCACTCACTACCATGTGATGGATGGCTCATTACATTCTGATCTCTGTACTCCTGGTTCCTAGAATGCCACAGTACATCCTCTCTTGTTTCAGCATCATGAAACAACCTCTGCAATCTTGGTGTAATTGGAAAATGTCAGAACATTATGAGGAATCCTCTTCACAGCATCGCCATCTTTCCATCTTGATGATTTGCATTTTGGGCATTCACTTAAGTTGGCATAATCCTTCCGAAACAGAACACAATTATTCTTACAAACATGGATCATATCATATCCAATTCCAACTGCACAAAGGAAATTCTTCATTTTACTGTAGGTGTGTGGCAGCTCAGACGCATCTAGGAAAGCTTTGCGGAAAGCAGCCAACATTGCATCGAATGATTTGTTGGTCATCCGCTCAGATGTCTTCACCTAAAGAAAGGTGACCATAGCTGAGAATACTGACAGCTTATTTCCTGGGGTGACATCCATGTTGCATTGTTCCAACATGCGGGCCCACCATTTTTCTTCTATAGGTGAAAGTTCACGGGATGCACGAGCATTTCGTAGCATTGTTTCAATGTTGGTCAAACTCACTGGCTCCGCCACCACCACCTCCTCCTCCTCCTCTTCCACCTGAGCATCGGGCAGATCAAGATGGTGATCTGCTGCTTCCACGTAGTCAATAACATTGACGTTCACAGCTTCACCATGATGAACTCACCTAGTATATGTGACCGACATCCATACAAGTGTAGATGATTTTGCATAGTTGACTGGGGTCTTGTAACTGAATTCATACAACTGCTACACGGGCAGAGCACATCTGATTTTGGACCACCGTACTCAGCTCTGATAAAGTTCATGAAGTTTTCAACCCCCTCGACATATGCAGCGGAGATTCTTCGAGCAGAAGTTATCCAAGTCCTGTCCATCTGTTAGACATACAAATTAGTTCTTCTACTAGATATTACAGGAAAAACATATATGCTTTTTTATGAAGTCCAGAAGAAAATACCTAGGTCGATGTCTAAAGCTATGGCAAGATATTTGGACGAGCAGATCTAAGTAACGAAATATATGTAAAGCTAATTCTGCAAACAGATTTGAGTTCTAAATTATGGCAGGCTGTTTCAGCAGTCAATGAGGCCGAGCACACAGCCATCGAACTATCGAAGGCCATCGCAGCAACAAAGATCGAGTATAAAACGGTGTAGAGCTATTCCACCTAACAGATTGGCTACTAGACCATGGCAATCTACGTCATAATAAATATATGGCAGGATAATTTAGCAACTAATCGGCCTTGGCATGCCATCTCAGCTAAGCAGATTGAGTGCAGAACAGGGCAAGGAAGCTTCTTAAGCAGAGCATATTGACTGTAAACTACTTCGGCAAACAGTGAGATTAACAGCGTCTATCAGCTAACATTCAGTGCTACACCGACATGCACGGGACCTCAGTCTAGAATGCGCATACCATGGGAGAAGCTGACCGCCGTGCGTCTCCACACGAACGTCCCCAGCGGTGGCGGCGCTGACCGCCGTGCGCCTCCACAAGAACGTCGCCAGCGGTGGCGGCGCGGCTAGAGGACGGCAGTCTACGAGAGCGTACTATGGGAGCGAGAGGATCGCCATGCGTCCCCTCAACAAACCGCGGTGCCGACGTATCAGTGTGGCGGGGAGGGCGGCTTTGGCGGAGCGAATGGAGTGGAGGGGGACGGGGGAGGGGGGTTTGGGGAATATTATTGGCTAGTTGGCCGAAGGGCGGTTGAATCTAGGATTTGGGGGGAATTTTTGGGTGGGGGAGGATTTTCGCGCGGTGGGCGGGGGAAGTTTGGCGCATGGTCGGTATCTCCAAGTGCAGTCCCATGTGTCAGTGAAGAGGCAAGCCAAAGCGTGTTCCGTTTGCGTGAGCCGTGTGCAGGACCAAACATGTGTGGGGTGCAATGCGACCGCGACAGGGGTGCTGTGAGTGTACCGCCTTTTTTCCTTTTAAACTAGGTGCTTCCCCCTCAAAAAAAACTTGTTGCTTCGCGCGATCCATCGATACTACTACTAGTAATCCGGTAATCCTGACTAAATCGGCCCGGCCGGGTCTTTTCCCGCGCGATATGCTGGGAGGTTGGCTTAGTTGGGTTTTTTAGGACGAGTAATGCTACACCTACGTAGTCCCAGCTACGTAATTAACATAATGTGAAACGTGTGAGCTGTTGATTGTAGATTGGGGGGAGGGAGGGGCCCACGACCATGAAAATCAGGGGAGGAGAGAGAGAGGCAATTTACGTTAACCCTTTCGTAGGTTCCCGTAGATGTAGAAAAATGTGAAATGCGTGAATGTGCATTTGCAGATAAGGCCTTCCCTCGTTCATCATTTTCCCCCACAAGATCTTGATCTTCCGTGCAACGCACGGGCATCTTTTTTTTGATTATTTACTGTGAGGCAAAGCCCCACAGTCCTTTATTAGATAAAGTACCACTATACAAGTAAAAACAAACTATACAAAGAAGAAAAACAAAAGGGGAAAGAGTCTACCTATTTTCTAACTAACTGTACTTGCTTTACAACAAAGAAGCAATCCAAGCCAAAAGCTTTGGCTTGTTACGGTCCTTCACTCTGTGAGCAAGCAAAGAAATATCATGGATGAATTTACACTTCCAAGCACTGAAAGTAGCTCTCTCAGCTCTGAAGGCTCTGCCATTTCGCATAATCCAAATATTCCATGCTGCTGTTAGTATAACTTCAACGAAGAAAGGGTGTGTGAAGTTGGACCGGGCGTGCAGGAGACATTGCAGAAAATCTGAGCCTCCAGACCAATCAATACCCAAATAGTTCCAGACTCTACAGCTAAAGGTGCAGTTAAAAAATAGATGTATCCTATTCTCATACGCCAGCTCGCTGTAGATGAGGCAAAGATTGTCATCCTGGTTTGAGCGTCAGTGTCTCCTAACCAGCATATCCTTGGTGTTAAGTCTGTCAAAGAATAAAAGCCAGCCGAACACCTTGATCTTCATGGTGCATATTCTCATAACGCACGGGCATCTTGCTAGTACTCCTACAATATACTATATTATTGTGAAAGTTCATATACACCGGCCGAGATTAATGCAAACACGGCAGATTTTCGTTACATTTCGAACTTTTATAGGACAGAAAAATAAAAGAAACCCGACCCTAAACCTATTCTACGGCGGCGACCGATGTCCTCCATCTGCGATCTCCATGTACGGGGGCGGGGTTTAAGACCCGTGAAGTGAAGGTGCGGTCTCCGGCGAGGAAAAGTAGAACACGGGAGACAGACCGGCCAGTTGGCACACCATGCCCTGCCGCCTCACATGCCCTACTCATCCTCGGAGGAGTCCCCGACCTCGGTGGTGCCGGACGTTGGACGGCGGCAAGTAGGACGCGTGGCTGACGGTGATCCCATCGTCGGACGCCAGCGTGGCCACCGCTTGTGCGGCGACTTGAGCGAGGGCGGCGACCTCGAGCTCCATCCCCGAAGACAAGCTCTCCCGTAGAGCGTTCGCGCTTGCGGTCATGGCGGATGTGGTGCCAGGTAAGAGGACGATACGCTATGGTGTGGAGGTTAGCTGGGCGTTGCCGCTTTAAGTAGCACATTCCGCTGAGGCCAAGCGTCCTGGTGCGTCATTAAGTCACCGAAGTTGTTTCCTCGGGCACCGAGCCTCTTAACGACGGCATACGGACGGACGGCATGAATGCGGGCAGCTGGCGCCGGCTGGGAACGCACCGCGCGACGGTGCGAGGGACGAGGGTTTTTGGTGTGCCAAGGTAGTCAGCTGCGGTCGTGGCAACGTTGGAGATGCCCTTTGCTCACATGCGATCGACACATGTCATTGAAAAAGCAAGACGACCCGGCATGGTCTCAAGTCCTGAGGATGCAGTTGGCCGTGCTACACCACTCCGCGGACGCGTCCCGGCACCCCGTGCATCCTCGACGAGCCGGGTGTTGGGGTGTGTTTGGATTGTGGCCAAAGTGCACCTTACCAAAATTTTGGTCATGACCCAAAGATTGGTCTTTGCTTGGATGGTTGCCATTTTTTTGGCATGCCAATGAACTCTAGCCAACTCTAGTTCATTTTTCTTACCGATGTCGGCCAAATCATGGGCAACCAAAACCTCAACCAAAATTTTGGCTACCCAATGCTTTGATGGGGCAACCTTGGGCACAAACCAAACATACTGTTGGTCGTGCCACAGCACTAACGCCACCCTCGGCACACTGAAATCGACCGTGTCTAGCGACGATGAGTGTGTTGCTCACCGCGGTCGCCGTGTCCAGAGGCGGTGCTGGAGCTGCGCCACGTTGTTGGGCCCCACGACCCACATGAACGGTTGCCGGTGGCGAGGAGGTCGTGGGCCAGCTCCTCCATTGGACTAGTTTGCGCTACGTCGTCCCGACAGGTGTGCCCCACATGTCGGTTTCCCTGTTTTCCCGGCCATATTCGAGCGTCAGTGCTCCGCGTTGCGCATTAGGCCTTTCACTATGTAGGCCAAGAGAGACAACTTATTGTTTATTTGAGCCATTCAAGTATAATCATGTGGCGTTTGCTTATTTCTCATTCCTCTCCAACCCTCTTCTCCATCGATCATGTCGCCCTTCGGTCGAGTCCATCCTCCCTATTGCCTCATTTGAACATTCCGCCGAGTATCATTCGCATGTGGGCCTAGACCTTGCTTGTATTTCCAATGTTTATTTGTAATTTGTCCGACATGCATACAAACAAACGGTTCGTTTGAAGTTTCACTTTGCCTCCACTACGTGTTGCTTCGCGTCTTAGTTTTGACATCCCATTCGGTTCATGCCCCGACACATGTTGACGAGATCGATTGATGTTCAGAGACCAATTGCGTGTCATGCAAGGAGATAAAGGTTTGGTCTATTTCTATGATAGAAATGCCCCGCGGGGGGGGGGGGGGCTGTGGGGATCAGAGGGAGTATATTGTACGTTCATAAGCGAAACGAACGTATTGTACCCACCCTAGTCCTCTTTCAATCGATCTCTGGACCCCGAGATGAAATCGAGAGAGAACGAGTGGGGGCATGTGTGATACCTAAGGCGGATTCAAAATTTTGAACCGGTGATCATAGCATCCGCAAATCATATATAAAGGGTATTCAATGTTCGTTTCGTTTTTGAACGTACAATATACTCCCTCCTATCCTTTCTAGTTTACATATAAGTTTTATGTGTAGTCAAAGTATCTCTACTTTGATAAAAAAAAAAGTATCAACATTCAACAACGCCCAATCAATATTGTTAGATTCATGCGTACTCCTAGATTTGTACTCGAGATGGTTTCCAATTTGTTTTCAACCACGTGAATGTGCTTGTTCTCGCGCATGCTCTTCCTACTAGGATTTCGCCGCGTATAGCCAGTCCAATAGTAACTTTTCTAAGCTCCCTGTCCAATAGTACTAGTGGAGTACTGACAACATCTGTACTAGAGTATGCAGTGCTCATAGTTGTACTCCCTCCTTCCATTTATATAGGGCCTATGTGGAGGAGAGAGATGTGAAAAAGTAAGGGGAGTGAGCTCTCATGCAAGATCCTAGCTATATACGCATTCCTAGTTAAATACGTACAATAAATATGAAGAAAGAGATGGAGAGGAGATGGAAAAAAGTACTAATACAATAGCCAACCTTATAATTTTTTTGCGGGAAATAGCCAACCTTATAGCCCACACTACTGTATGAGTGCATATAATAGATGATGGCTATAGATGACATGGTAGTTCCTTATAGCCATCGACTGGCTATATTATTAACCATGCTCTAATGCGTTTTTCAAAACCGCATTTGACTATTGACAAGATTAATAGTACATGAGATGTATAATGTGAAAATTATATCATTGGAAGCTCCTTTCACATATGTATCCCTGCCTTACCCTCCCTTTCGGTCGCTTACTGGCGGACCCCATGCTTGCTAGGCCCCGCATGTCAGTTACTCAATGGGTTCGGCCACGTCAGGGGATCCTCATCCGTAGTATACTCCCTCTGTTTTTATTTACTACGCATAAAATGACGCGGGCGGGGGAGGGGGAGGGACGTCGGTTTTCTCTCAACTGCGGTCCCACAAGCGAGCGAAAATGCAAGACGAAGCGCGTTCCGTTCGGTGAGCGACGTGGAGGGTACAGCGTGTTGGGTTGCAATGTGAACGCGACAAGAGTGATGTACAGTCAAAACTGATTGACCGGTTGTCACCGGAACCACTATTCACACCAGAACCTTCACTGCTCGGCCTACGCCAGCCACTGCCCTAAAACCACACCTAATCTCCAGCCCATTCCCCCACCTTTCGATCCCCTAGCCCGCATCAAGCGTCCCCTAGTTCGCCGGAAAGCCATGGTGCGCCGCAAGATCACGTACTACAAGATGCTGATGCCGGAGCGCCGCGCAGAAATCGCGGCGGCGGTCGGCGCTAGAGACCTCCGTTCCCAAGATCGCTTTGCGGCGGGCCAATCCCCGAGTTCTCTGGAGCCAAGCTACGAGGAGGAGGAAGCCGATCCAATGTTCATGGCGGAGGTCGCGGCGCAGAAGGCCCCCGATGGGTATGAGACAATGGACGTCGACTTCGTGCCAGCGTCCGAGTCCCCCATGGTGCAGGCGGACCAGCGGTTCAACCTGGCGATACTAAAGGAGGACCAGGAGGCAGAGGCTCAACTCGACGCGGAGCGCGCGCATGCCGCTGCCATCGAGGCTCTCCTGCAGGTGGAACCAGATGTCGTGGATGTGAACTGGGCGGCGGAGGCTCAACTTGAGGCGGAGCGCGCGGATGCCGCTGCCATCGAGGCCCTCCTGCAGGCGGAACCGGACGTCCTGGACTTGAACCGGGCGGCAGAGGCTCAACTAGACGCGGAGCGCGCGGATGCCGCTCTCATCGAGGCCCTCCTGCAGGAGGAACTGGACGTCCTGGACTTGAACCGGGCGGCGGAGGCTCGACTCGACGCGGAGCGCGCGGATGCCGCCGCCATCGAGGCCCTCCTGAAGGCGGAACCGGACGTCCTCGACATGAACCGAGCGGTGCTCTCATCCGTGCAGAGCACCCGCACACTTTGCGTGAACGAGTAGCTGGAGGCCGAGGACAACCACGGTGCGGAGACACACGTCGGCAGCTACGGCTGGTTCGCGCCGGCAGCCAAATACGACGAGGCCGTCTCATTCCGCGAGCAGTGATAGTTTTTCTTTATGTTGTTGTTTTTATGGATCTTTTGCTGTGTAAAAACATATATTGTTATGCAAGTCGCCTGACTTGGGTCAGTCTACCATTTCAGGCGGTTGGATGAATATCCTACGTTTCCTAACCCTTCTTCCACACCTCTTCTTCTTCCCTAACAGACCACCGCACGGGCCGTATGGATACTCCCCAACATGCAGTTGGATAAACATACTCTATGAACGAAAATTATGTGTCAGCGGTAGGATGGCTGAGTTTGGTTTGTTCACATGCGACAGCACGTGTCAGTGAGGGTGCGTTCCCTTGGTTGGGTTTGCGGCATGCAGGAGCGACTGTGCATGTGAGGGTGCGGTGCGACCGCGGCGTGCAGGAGCGACCGTGTGAGGGTGCGGTGCGACCGCGACAGCCGTGCGCAAGTGCACCTCCTTTTCATTTTGAAAACTTTAGGCAAGCTTGGCAAAAATGTGTGGCGAAGTATGGCAATGCAAGGCCTAGACCCAAACAGGATAAGTACACAGTACTACGTACTAGGAGTACTAGTGTTAAAAAAGAAAGGCGGGGTTTTCCTTCGCGGGATTAATGATACAAATCCTCGTTTCATGTGTCAATTAATGCATATTTTTTTCTCCAGAGCCCAAAGAGCTAACCATCTCACTCCTCATCGCTTGATTAATGCAGCGCCATGCAAACCAACCTTCTCACTTACGCATGCATGCAGGGGATATTAATGTCCTTGGTTGCTAATACGAGGCAAACCCCATCAATTTTGCCTTGATTAGTGTTAGTGGCCTTTTGCAAATTTTAATTTTGATATACTGGCCTTGTGTAAAAAAATGGAGGTAGTAACTATATTTGACTTCCTTCCCCATTGCGGTGACGTCGACGATACCTCGAACGTTGTGGTTTGGCGAAGTGCGTTCGACGGTGAACACCATTGAGGGAGACCACAGTAAGTCGTTCGCAAGTGTCGCCTGCAAGCCGAGTCAACCGCCTTATTTGCATCCAGGAAGTCCGTTGAACCAAAGGACGTGTAAATGTACTAGTACTACTCGTACACAATAGCGTCGTCCGTCCAGCTTAGTGCGGTGAGATGGTTTCTCGAAGAAGACGATGGAGAAGCAGAGTCAGCGAAGAGTGAAATGATGGTTGCTTCGTCCATGCTTTGTGATTTGACGCCTCACTGCTTTGTGATTTGTGATAGAAGGGACAGGGGAGTAGACTCTGTCCTCTATACTGTACATGCATCCAAGCACGGGAGAAAGAGGAGAGACGTTGCATTTTTTCTATTCCTTCAATCAATCAATCAATCAGGGAGCTTCGGTTCCATCCTTTTGGCTTTGGTAACACCATCCACAATGGTTCCCACGATGCCAAAAGCTATTTTCACATTTGGCTACACATTGTGGATGCCCTTAACCGTACCACTTGGTTTTGCTCCTGTGTGCTATTTATACAAATCTCAATTATATTGATCTAAAAAAATTATAGAATCAAGATTAGTAAAAAGGAGGTGATTTTGCCGCGCGGATGGCGGGGGAGGTTTCTTATTTTTAGAGGACGTTGTCCTGGCGGTTTGCTAACATGCGGTCCCACGTGTCAGTGCTTTACCAAGCCGATCTGCTTCCCACATGAGGCATGACAATGGCAGAAGCAACACATGGTTAACTTGAAGAAGATGAGGGAGAAGCGGATTCAACAACAAGTGAAATGATGGTTGCTTCGTCCCTCCAACTTCTTTTTTCAGCATTATTACTTCGTCCCTCCAACTTAACTGCGGGAAAGGTGCAGCTTTGTGATTTGACGCCTCATTGCTCATTACCACGCCGGCGCCATGACTGGGTGCTTCGCCCCGGCTGGTCTGCACTGTATTCCGGTATGGCACGTGGACCCGGTACCTTGATGCCCCATATGTCGGCGAAAGGGACTAGAAGATTTATGAAAGCGAGCGCTCCACTCTTACGACGGAGGAGTACACGACACGACGGCCCAGTGAACTGTCACTTGTACTGTATATAGTACTATAGTTTTGCTGTTTCGCCCGATCCATCGATACAAACCCGATTAAACAGGAAAGGGCGGGATTTTTCCCGCGCGGTATGTGATACTGGCCATACATTTCAAAGGCAATTTTAATGTATGCAAACTGAATAATTAAGTAACAATATGATATCTAGTAAAACTAAAAACACATATGATTTATTGTGTTAGAGTGTAGTAGTAGTGCTGTATTGCATAGTTATTAGATGTAACATGCGAGAACGTGTAGAGATGTAGTTTTGGAGAGCCTAGAGAGAGAAAAGCGTAATACGTTCACCGAACTTCAGAATAAGCCGATTACGGTCACTATATACGTTTTGCGGTGATTATACGGTCACTTGCTCACGGTTCAGCATCGGATTGCACTCTGTTGACCGGCCAAATAGTCTGCGTGGCACCATGTTGACTAGTTAAATTGACCACGTTCCTTGTGGGTCCCACCTGTCAGTTCGCATAGGGAAAAGGTCAGATAAACACAAATTTACGCAGGCGCGACAAGACTCCACCCCGTGCGCGGGAATCACCTGGTTGTGTATGTGTCTGTCAGGGCCTGATGTGTGCGCATGCACGTGTAGGTTGAGCACTTGAGCGTGAGAGTGTGTGTTGGTCGTGTGGTGTACTGGTGTGTGCATGCATGCGTGCGTGTGTGCGTGTGAGTGTTGCGTGCATGCGTGGCTGCGTGTGTACGTGTGAGTGTGGCGTGCGTGCGTGGGTGCATGTGTTCGTGTGAGTGTTGCGTGCATGCAGTTCGTGTGCATGCGTGCATGTGTGTATAATCACCACACCAGCTCCTGTGTGTTAAAACAGACGGCTCAGCATACCAATACAAGGCCACCTTGTCCGCTGTGCCCGGGGTCATGACTTCGAACCACCGTCCAATATTTTTTTGTCGTTTGTTTTCATTCTTACTAGCAAGATGCCCATGCGTTGCACGTAACATCAAGATGCATTTGTATGACTAGTTTATCTTGTGAGAGAAAAGGATGAACGAGGGAAGGCCTTATTTGCAAATGTGGAGAGGTGTGTGGGTACCTTTTTGCAAAATTGTCGTAGTTTCTTTCCTATCCATCAGATATAAATCAGACGGTCTATATTGCAGGATGGCAGGCACACCATCATCACCAACTCTATTTTTTATAAGAGTGTATTTTATCCCAACTCTTATAAAAAGCATAGTCGGTGATGATCATGTGCCTGCCATCCTGCAATATAGGCCGTCCTATCTATATCTGACGGATAGGAGGGAAACTATGGCAATTTTGCAAAAAGATACCCACACCCCTCTCCACACTTTCAAATAAGGCCTTCCCTTGTTCATCCTTTTCTCCCACAAGATAAACTACTCATACAAATGCATCTAGATGTTCCGTGCAACGCATGGGCATCTTGCTAGTATTTTATAAGAGTGTAGATGTAGAGTAGATAAAAGCTGACAGGTGGGCCCGATGGTCGTGAGATAATGTGATGCAACACAAGAGGTGCCACGTGGAGCGTTTAACTGGTTAACTAGTCGTGTCTTGAGCAAATACAGAGTTGTACGGTGAGCCCGTGACTGTATAATAACCACAAAACGTAAATGGTGACCGTAATGAGTGGATTCTGAAGTCCAATGTACGTATCGTGCTTTCACTTCAAATACAATTATCGTCACTGTATATATCGCGAGAGAAAGATGAAACATGCGTGAATGTGCTGGGGGCTTACTTTTAGAGGACCTGGAGATAGTTTGTGTGGGTACGTGAAAGGGACGTAGAGGGGGTTATGCGATGGAGAGAGAGATGCTCTTCGTTTCTCTTTATTATGACTAACTTTATATATAGTATAAAAATATACAAATTCACAATGCGGAATAAATATCATTGTGGGCACCATGCAATGCAAGCGTTCATACTCTTCCATATAACTTTGTAATGTTGTATATATGTAGAAATTCTAAAATATTTTTTTGGCCACACTTTATTCAAAAGGAATGTTGTATGCGAAATAAACGTGAAGAGAGGGCTTTTTAGATCAATGGGGTACATGATGTAACATGTGTGAATGTGTAGTTGATGCATTTGGCAGGGCCTAGAGAGGTATGTGTGTGTATTACGTATTCGAGAGAGGAATGGATAGAGGGGCCGACAGGGGGGAGTGTGGGAGAGATAGCACGAGAAATGAGAGTGGTCTAGAGAGAGAGATACGAATATGACATCACGGCGAGAGATTCCCTTGAGTGTGTATATGCAAGGGGGGGAGTGGATAGAGGCACCAGGAGAATATTTTTTGTGTGTGTGGTGTGTGTGTTGGTATGTGTGGGTGTGAGAAGATAACGAGACGTGAGGGCAGAGGGTGTGTCACCGCGTGAGGTCCGGTGGGTCGAGGTGAGGCCCTTCGTTCGATTCCGTCCTGCGCCACATTGGTCGGCCCGTGACGCATTTAGGGAGACCCATGAATGACTAGTCGTACAAGACAAAGATAGCATAATTGTGAAGGACTCTATGTCCACTGACAAAGCCGGCTAGGATTTGTAACCCTAGGTTCTTGGACTAAGGTAACCCCTTTATCTCAGATATTACTATTCATCCAACCTAACTTTAAGGGGCATCCTACAGAATGCTCTGCTAGAATCATACTCGTCGATTAGGAAGAGGGGTGTGAGACAATGCGTGAGAGACAGGCCTAAAGATAATGTGCGTATAGGAGACACGTAGGCAGGTCTATGTATATAGAAAGGGTCGATGGGGATTGTGCGTGTGTATGCTTGCGAGAGGAAGAGTGCTTGTGATAAAGGTTAGTGAAAACAGTCATAAATGGTTACGAGAGGGAGAGAGGGTTATATCGAGAGCGTGTGTGCGAGAAAGACACCTCGGGAGAGAGTGTGTGAGCATGTGTGAGAGACCACCGATGGAGAGTGAAACTACACGTACAAGACTGATGTACACATTGATTAAAGATATGAATTGTATCCAAATATTAGAATGGGATCATGATATTTGCAATTCGCGTAAGGAACGGTCATTGATCTATCAGACATCTAGATTCTATCGAATTTGAGCATGTCTATGTTATTATTCGACACAATTGATCCACATAGTTAGTATTTTGAACTCCAGACAATGCATCGCTTTAGCAATCGAATATAAACGTGAGTATAGTTCATGTTGTGTGTGTAAAGCACATTATACATACGGAAGTTACACAATGAACATTATAAATAGCTACCTATGAACTAGCATACATTTAAATTCAACTTAAGGTGGTTTTAAAAAATCGAATTCAACATGAAGTCCATTCAATTATTTGAATTTGATATCATGGCATTTGTAAATCATACCTAAATTATGGGGGCACCAATCTTTGCTCTGATTTTGTACATAATAGCATATGTAGTCGTGTACAAAATAGATTCTAATTTAGCTCCTCCATTCCAAAATAATCGTAGTTATAGGATTTTCAAGTGTCAAAATTTCAAAAAGAAGCGGATAATTTAATGAGGTTTTCAAACATACAAGGTCAAATTTAACGTTGTCTATTTAGGTCAATCCTCAAAGTTCAAGAGTACTCTAAACGTGAATGCGTGTGTTTCAAAATTTCGAACGAAGCGCCAAAAGAGCCTCTACTCGCCCGAAACCGCGTGAGACCAACGTTTGGTAGTACAAGGAAATTACTTTTCTAGTAACTCTGACCCGTGAAACCTACTGGCCCGACGTACAAAGGTCTAAACCGGGTAGGTTTGTAGCTTCATCTAGACGCCACGCAACCGCCTCCGAAAAACATTCATACACAATGGCCGCCTAAGCACACATGCGCGCGGCCGAAATTGCTCCCGCCCACTATTTGGGACGCCTGGGATTACCATCCTACCCCCGACCCACAGTAGGTACGAAATTTAAGAGAGGGGAAAGTTTGTACTTTCCCCAAATTTCAAACAAGCGCGTCCCATCTTTTGTTCAAAAAAGCCAAAAACAAGCGCGTCCTAGACCGAAACATGGTTCTCCCCCCTCCCCCCGCCCACCCGTCCGATTCCCCATTCGTACTCCATGGGCGCAAAAACTACCTCTACACCAGCCGCGAAACCCCGGCGTCCTCTTCCCCGTCCGCCACCCCATTCCACCCATCAACCGCCGCCCTCCTCCATCACGCCGGAGCCGATACCCCGACGTCATCGTCCACCGCAACCTCAACCGCAACGCCCTCCACGGCTAGTAGTTGAAGCCGAGGCCGAGCAGTCCGTACCGGAGCTAGTTCAACCACGCCGTCCTGTGCCTCACCACTGCCGCTCCAACTTCGCCACCCTCCACCGCACCGGAGCTGTTCCTGCTACGCCGTCCTTCGCCGCCTCGGATGTGCTTCCCCTCCGCCGGCATATGGCCACGGCAACACAGTCAAGAATTTGGCCATGGGTTCGTCCAAGACTGCACCCTCCAGAATATCGGTTTCCCCGGCAAAAAGAAGAAGATCGGGCGACATGTGGAGGCGACCACACCGGCAACCGAAAATGGTACTCCTCTTCCCTTATTCGTGCAAATCTTACATGTCTGCTTGCACGGTATTCATCCCATAGAAGACACTAGTTGACCGCTTCTTCTTGATACTAGATGTTCCTAGTAACTCGCAATGCACAAGGTTTCTCCTCATATACTATTTCACCTTAGCTAGAGGTCTGTCGCCCCCCTGAATTTCAATTCCTGGTCAGTTGATTCCCAATTAACGGAAGCATTCCCCGGCGTAACAGGCGCTAGTCTGCCTATTACGCCGGGGAAGGAGCGCCTCGGTGTTTATCTTAGGGGCATGTGGGGCCTAGAGCTACTGGCTCCCGATTTGGAGGTCGGCCGGGATTAAAGGGATGGCCTTGGGGCGCTGCCAAGCACGGCGGTGGTGTGAGGTCGAGGGGAGGGCGGGGCGGCGGAGGCAGGGGTCTGGGCCGGTGGTCGCTGGCGGTTCGAGAAAGATCATCAACAGTGACTGGTGGGAGGTAGACGAAGGCCATCTGCCCGTTCCTTATAGATCGGATGGTTCATTAAAAAAATCGACTGACCTATTTCTTTCCAGTCGACTGTTATCTTGATACGACCACATGTGGTGGTGTGCTGGAGGAGTACCTGCATTTCCTGTGCTCATATATTACAAAATCATACGGAGTAGAATCTAATTTTGTTTGCCATGCAATGTTG
Organism: Aegilops tauschii subsp. strangulata; assembly: GCF_002575655.3. NCBI lineage: Eukaryota > Viridiplantae > Streptophyta > Magnoliopsida > Poales > Poaceae > Aegilops > Aegilops tauschii. The sequence goes on from NC_053037.3 coordinate 398,993,934, forward strand.
TAGAGCTATCATATGTCTCCTGTCATTTATTTTTCAGCCACCTCCTATCTGCTACTTTTACAGTGCACTAGTTCTGCACACACTTCACCCATACTCACACTATTGTGTTTTTATGCAAGGGTATTTCAGACTATGCTGCTATGAGAGAAGCAAAAAAGAAAAGAGAGAAGTCTCTCCAGCGTCGTACGCGGATAGGCCAGACACGTTTCAGCCTTATAATAGGTGCAGTGTCAGCAGATGGAGACGGTAAACGTAGCTCTGGAGTTGATGACCTCGCTCGCAATGAACCACCATCCCAGGTGCTTGCTTTAACTTCGCGGTGTCATATGTGGTTGCATGTCCCATATGGTGTCTAGCTTGTATTCGAAAGGCCGAAGTCGGTCTTTATTAAGATAAGGAAAGATATTTTTTACATCAACCACCATCCCGTGAGCACCAGAAGACAAATAGCTAGTCAGGGCACTGGCCGAGCCAGTGACAAGCCCAGCAAAGAGAGGCATCACCTGGAAGCCAACTAAAAAGCCGCGATGGTGGTGAAGCAGCCCGCCTCCCACAAGGCTCTCAGGTCCTAGATGATCATGCTCACCACTCCAGCCGGATGTCTAGCTTGTATTGCTTCCAATTTGGTTAAATTGCATCTGCTTAGCTTACACATTATACCTTTGAATATGACATGCCATTCTGTTTTTGGTACATACTAGTACATCTGTGTATTAACCATGTTCTTACATCAAACTAATGTTCTTGTGTATCCCTCATCAATCACTTATGATGAGGCAGTCAGGCAAGTGGATTACTCCTCATTTAAAGAATGCAGCGTCAGCCTCCCGACTTGATTCTCAAGAAACAGCAAGGCTAGATGAAGATAGTGAACGTAGCTCTGTAGTTGATTACTGCATTTCCCTACACTAGCATCGCATGTGCTTACTCTAACTTGGCAGAGTGATATGTGGTTGCATGTTTCATATGGTGTCTAGATTGTAATTCTTCCAATCTGGTTAAACTGCATGTGCTATTCTGCTTAGCTTATACATTATACCTGTTAATGTGACATGCCTTCCTGTATTTAGTACATAGTACATCTGTCTATTAAGCATGTCCTCACATAAAACTATTGTTTTTTTGTATCCCGCATAAATCAATACGACGAGACACCTTCAGTATATGCAGTGTGATATTAGTTGCATCTTTGATATGATTTATAGCATGCGCTGCTTCTAATTTGTTGAAATGCCATTTATGATGGGACACTTTTAACTTGGCAGAGTCATATTGGTTGCATCTTTCACGCGGTGTCTAGCTTGCATTGCTTCTTATTTGGTGAAAAGGTTTCTGCTTAGTTTACACAAACAGTTGTGAATATGCCATGCTGTCCTGTTTTTCGTATTATTCCATCCTGGAATCATGTGTTTGCCTTACATCAAAGTAGTGATTGTCAGTATCATGCACGAATGAGTTCTGAAGAGTGAATTTAATTGCTTTTTCTTATCGGTTTTACTTGACAATTCAAAATCAATAAAGCCGAAGGGAGTTAGCAAGGCAGCGGATGAAGGTGCTCCTTCCAAATGGAGGGCCTCTACAGATTCTACTCCTCCATCCCCCCAAGATGATTTCCAAGACAACACATGCATAGACACTCAACGTAGCTGTGTTGGTGATGAGCATGTCTCCCCTAGTGCACCATCACAGGTGCTCCCTCTAACTTGGCACTGTTATATGTGGTTGCATGTTATGTATGATGTCTAGCTTGTATTGCTTCTAATTTTGTTGAATTTCATCTGCTTACTTTACACATTATACTTGTGACTAAGACACGTGTTCCTGTTTCAATATCTGTCTATCACACCATGTTCTTACATCAAAGTACATTTGTTCTGAAGAACTAAATTGTTATTCATTTTTCTTGTCGGCTTGACTTAACATGGCACAGAGAAAGAGGAAGCAAGACAGAACGACGGGGAAAGGGAAGCGGAACAAGCCTGCAGATTCTGCTGGTACTGACGGTGCAATAGAAGGTCAAAGTCCAGCGGAAAATTGTACTGACAGGGTATCCAGTGCTACACGAGCTGCAGAACAAGCCAAACAGAAACAAATAGCTGCCACCAAACAAGCAGAGACAACCCTAGTTGTTGCAACACCTTCCACAGTACCACCAGCTGCACGATTTACTCGTTGCTCAACTCAGCTAGCAGCACGTTCCCAAGCTCCCTTGCCACCTGACACTACTTCCAAAGCACTCTTCACACAAGATGAGTTGGCAAGATCAGATGAACTTTGTGAGCTTCAACAGCAAGAAGGTAGTTGCTGGAGTCAAGTTACAGTTGCATGCTTCTTTATATGTAGTCTCACAGTTTGATGTGTAGCGACCTGACCTCAGACGGTCAAGTCTCTGTGCTTAAGTGTCATCCCTGGATCGGTATGCTGACACACACAGTACTCGAGGATTTATAACAGAGGTAAATCACATGTATAAAATAACGTAAATACCATTACCTCAATCCAAATAGCGGAAGTAACAACAAGGTTGTGGATTCCCATCAACACCAACGGCAAAGTTGATTGTAGAAATTGTAACCCTAACGTATCACTTACTCGTCGTAAGATAATCCTGCAACATGAGACGTTGCAGCCACAAAGGGTCAGTACATTGAATGTACTGGCAAATTCACACCAAAGGATAATGATGAATAATAGCTATCACTACATGCATATATGGCTGGTGGAAAAACTCTATGGTTATAATGTTTTTGCGAAAAGCCAATTTTTCCCTACTGCAAAGGAATACAATTTATTTAACTACAAAGTTGGTTGAAAATATTGAGAAGGTTCCTCCAACTCAATCCCAAATTAACATCAATAACCCAACAAATTATTTAAGTAACGTGATGAGATCAATATGATAATCCAAGTACCAGAGACTCAAGATGTCCATAACCGGGGACACAGCTAACCATGATTAGATTTTACACTCTGCAGAGGTTTGCGCACTTTTCCCCACAAGACTCGATCTCCTCCGTTGGATTTCTCGCACTACATGGTGTTTGAGAAACGGATGACCGAGACACAGTCTTTCAGAAACATTAACTCTTTACTCCGAGTAGACTATACCAACCTACATCCCTCTACATCTGCTAGTCCACCTCTTCAAGAGCTCACGCAACTTACTCAACTATGCTAGAGCCCATAATAGCTTGTGGCTGCACACGGAAGTTTCTAGCATGAAAATATCTTATGATCCCTTTGAGCCTGGGTGGCATTCCATAGGGTGATCACACGGGTCCTCCGGGATCCCCTTGGGCAAGCACTGGGTTCTCCAGGTGCCCAGGCATACCACTGTGTGCTCCAGGGTGCCCCAACCAATCCACCCAGATGTGTATTAAAGTAGCCACCTTAAGTTAAACCTTAGTTAACAATAACTCTCACATCTTTCATGAATTCTCTCAAAACCAAACCACGTCTACGAGCATAGCATAGCAGTAAGCATAACGTAGTAGTAACTCCCAAGGTTTGAATGCAGGACAATAGGTTCCTACCTTATCAACTACTTCCCAATACCCACATGTTATCAAGTCCTAACCATGCAATGTTTGAGGATTGAAACTAATGCATAAAAACTGGGTATGAATGGGATATGATCAAAGTGTGAACTTTCCTGTACTGTTGATGAAGATGATTCGCACTCAAAACTCTTGATAGTTCTACTCGTCACACTCCGGTCAATCTATCGTAAGCAAGCAATAGCAATCACATATAAGCAATCACTCCTAAGACCGGAAAGAACGAAGAAAACAATTCGGAAAACTTCAAAACCTAGCAAATAACTCTTGCTACAGAAAACAATTTCTAACAGTACCAAAATTGTGTGAATTTGGCCTTATCAAAAAGTTTAGGTCAAGAGCTTTAATTTGCAAAAAGAATCAACTCAAACGGAGTTATAAAACTCAAGTTATGAACAAAAGAAGTTCAAATTCAAATCTGCTCTAATTCAAATTTTAAAAAATTTAAAAACATGTTTAAGTTGATTATCTGGATAGAGGGGATCATAACGAAGAAGTGGGCGTTGGTTTCATTGGATTTGGACAAGCGAGTAAAAAGATGTGGTTGTTTGAAAACCAGGGCTAATCTGTAAAATAATTTATTCACAAACGGGTCCCTGGCAGAAATTAAAAGGGAAAAGAAAAAATACTAAGCAACGAATGTTCGTTACAGAAAAAAACCGACGAAAACCATTCGCTCCAGAGGCTTAACTAGCGAATGCTCACTATTTAACAGAAAACGGTTTGAAAAGAAAAAAACAAGACCTAGATCTAATCTGAGCCGTCGGTCTAAAATTGGACGGGCGAGGGCAACAGTGGCTTACCGCGGCGACGGGCGGCGTCGGCGGCGAGCGAAAACACCGGTGGCGGCGGCGGCTCCGGGGCTCGGCTCTGACGGGCGGGGGCACGAGGAGGCGCGGCGCGACAAGGCAAAGGCGAAGGCGGCGTCGGCGGTGGCGGTGGGGCGCGGGGCAAGGCGTTGGAGCTGCGGCGGCGGTGGCGAGATGCAGCGGCGGCGGCGACGATGGCGGCACGGGGAGGAGAAGGGAAACGGGGCCCGGGGCCTCGGCTTATATAGGAGGGCGGGGGCGGCCTTGGTGCGTGGAGAAGGGGGCAGGAGGAGGCCGGGCGGCGTACGGCGGCGACAACGCCGTGCTAGTGCGGGAGTCCGTCCCGAGCTCAGGAACGAGCGGGGCGCGGCGCTGGGCTGGGCCGGCTGGCTGGGCTTCGGCCCAGCTGGCCCGCGGGGAAAGAAGTTTAAAAAAACATTTTCCAAACAAAGAAAAATAAAAACGAAATAAATAAAAATATTATATAGGCATATAATATATCAAAATTTTCAGAAAAAGATTTTCTACAATGTGACTTTTTTTTATAACTTTAAATAAAATCTACAAAAATTCCAATAAATCAAACAATGCTACTGATTCAATAAAACCCACTAAAAATCATTTTAAAAATACCAAAATGATTTCAAATTAATTTTTCTCCAATTTTCTATTGTAGGGAATCATGTTACCCTATTTTCCGTATATTTTATTTTTGGAGAAAAATAATTTGAATAAAACCCAAATAACTCCAAATTGAAAATAATTTCCAAAAAGGACTTTAAATTTGTTCTTTGAAACTCTCAACTCATATTTCATATAATTTGAAGAAGTCATTTTATCTTCTCTCGTGAAAATCATTGAGTTGCATAAAGTTTCAGAATTGGAAATATTTTCAAATGAAATTCAAATATTTTCAACACCCCTTGTCATTTAAATAAATGGAAGAAGTCATGTCATCTTCTCTCCAGGGTTTTGTGGTGAAAAGAATTTGAATTCACGGAGATCATAAAAGCAAAAAATGAAAGTTTGGGAAAGTCCTTTTATTCCCTCTCATTTAACTTTCAAAAAGTTTCGAATTTCACTCAATCAATCAAATCTATCTATTTATTATAACATTCCCAAATTTAGAATTTTGGGATGTTACATGATGTACACTGACACTTCCTATATTTGTTGTTGGACTAGCACCTAGGCGCAAGAGGAAACAAACATCAGGGATAATGCTCGATAGGTTAACTAAATCTAGAGGAGGAAGAATGGAGATCCATTTTGAGGCAGGTTTTAAAAGGCCACGTGATGCTACAAAGTCAGCCAAGTTAGTATCAGAGGCAGCGGTTGCTGTTAGGTGTCATGTACGTATCCTCCCAACATGGATTCAGTACAGGAATGACAAAGACGAAACCCAGTTCAACACCTTCCTCGACCATTTATCTATAATTATGGTTATGTATGGAAACTAGTAATATCGTCTTGCTCTGTCCAATATTTTCTAGGTTGCTGATAATGAGACTCCCATAATTTTCAACATATGAGGTTCAAGTTGGATAGCCAAGATGATGCAACCAGACAAGCTTGCACCCATGTTTTCAAGCCTGCTCTGCGACAGTATCAGTATAACTTGAGGAAAACTCACTTTGAAAGTAAGGCTAACAGTGAACTTCCCAAACATCTCCAATGGAAAATATATCTGATGAAGACTGGAGAGGCCTCGTTAAACACTGGTCCGATCCGAAGTATCAGGTACATTATATATATGTCATCAGATCACATGTTGAAGTCCTATTTACACATGTGCCACACAAATCTATCTTCTTGTAGGTGAATTGTTCAAAGAACAAGACCAACCGTATGAAAGTGAATTTTAACAGACGACAGGATCTCGTAGCTATATTGCACACTGCGAGGCTCTTGTAATTAGCTGCTGTTTCACTCTTTTCGTTGTACCATATTATCAGATCTATATTGACTTGTTCCAAATGCAGAGGAAAACCCGCAAGGACCAAAAAGTACTTGAACCAAATGCAGTGGAAATCTTCAAGGACTGTCACACCAGCAAGAAGAAGGGCATGACTACACCAGTCAAAGCCGCTGTTGTAAGTCCTTAATCCTCATGCCTTTTAACTACTGCTTACTCTGACTTGTGCCTTGAACTGCATGGTTTGCAGCCAATGTCTATTACTCTTTTCAATTTTATACACAATTGTCTTAGCGTATCATTGCACCTTACAAGGTTTAAAAGAGAGGAGTGATGTTCCTTTGATCTTGACCTGTAATCTAGTTCCGTGCTGGACTTGCCCACACAACGTTACAATTGCATGTTTGTCTGTTCTCAGTTGTTTTGTGATATGAATGATGTCATACTATGCTTACCGTATTATATATTCATCTCTTTATCCTTAGCCCTCAATACAATGTGAAGAAATAGACAATACATTAGCGATGGTACATGGTCATATGTTTGGAACCTGGTTTTATTATGTACTTTGCAATAAAATACAACTATTATTTTACATGGGTTCACCAGAATAAGTTCTGTATATAGACCAAAGCTATTTTGTTTGGTTTTGCTGCCTCCTTAATATCTTCTGTTCTGGTACTACTAATGTAAAACCACAACTTTTTAGCGAGCTATGGAAAAAATGGTGGAACCGCCACCTTCTGAAGGTGGCGAGGCAACTATAACCGCAATGTCAGCTCTTGCTGCAGTGGGTCAGTACATGTCCACTAACAGTGCCAAAAGCACGTTCCTGCATAATACTGGCTTGGTTGTTAAGGCAATCTCGTCCAAAATGCCTCATGATCAAGATATGCAAGCTCAAAACAATGTTGTATCTGCGCTCCAGACACAAGTCCATTCCCTAACAGAGACCTTTGTGAAACAAGGAGAGACATTGTTCGATGTTGTCAAGATATGCATGGTTTTGAAACCAGACTATCAGAAATCTGCTATGTTGTTCAGGAGCCTAGGAGAACTGAAGGCGAAGGTTATGGTGCTCCGTCGGACAATACATCATGAAAACGTAACAGTCAGGTCAAATGAACTGGGCTTCTGAACTTCTGGTGGTGCATTTATCTGCTAGACTGTTAACTTTTATGCCAACCTTCCTTTTGTTTTATAGTTGTAATTTGTTTTGGTGCGATACAAAATTTGTTCTTAACGTGCAACCACCGGCTGAAGAAAACAGCAAGCCATTTTTGTATAGTGTAGGGTCTTCCCTATATTTGCACTAGTGGCGGACTTTGATGCCCACCGGCTGTAGTTAACATGGGCCTCCTACGGGCCGTAGAAACAATGGGCCTTCTAAGGGCCGTAGAAACAATGGGCCTTCTACATGGCATAGAAACAATGGGCCTTATATGGGCCGTAGACACAATGGGCCTTATACGGGCCGTAGACACAATGGGCCTTCTATGGGTCGTATCATCAATGGGCCTTCTACGGGCTTATGATCGGTTGGCCAAACATGGGCCAATAACAGACCACATTATGGTCGTAAATGGGCTAGAGTTGAAATCGTCCGTTCATGGGCCGATCATAACGGGCCGTCGTTAATCGGCCGTATTTTGATGACGCTATGAAAACGGCCCAACGTATTAACAGGCCACAAACGGGCCGACTGTAACCACGGGCGAATTTAGCCCACAAGCAGAAAATGACAGTAACGGGCCGTAAGTAAACGAATGTGGGAATGAGCCCAAGAATAAATGGGCCCCGATAAGGCCGAAAGATAACATACGCTGGAAACGGCCCAACGGAATAACGGGTCGTTAATGGGTATAAAGTGATACACTGTTCATTACGGGCCAGTTTCACCACGTGCCGTTAATGGGTATAAAGTGATACATTGTTCAATACGGGCCAGTTTTACCACGGGTCGTTAATGGGCCGAGAGTAATAAGGGCCTCATATGGGCCAAAAGACATCATGGGCCATACATGGGCCGGAAGTTAAAACGGGCTGGAATTATATTGGACGGCCCAGATGACGCTACTGGGCCTAATTCGGATAGGCCGTAAACGGGCCCTGGGTTAGCGGGATGTAAATGGGCTATATGCGAACAGGCCGTTAACAGGCTTGCCGTGGGCCGGCCCGCCACCTTTTGACCAAGTCAAACAAGCCGGCCTTTTCACAGGAATGGGCCTCTATTGGGCCGTGCCACGTGTCGACGTATCATAGGCGCTTTGGGTCCAATGTGTGGATGACATCTGTCCCAACGGTGAGCCGACACGTGTTTCCTCCAGCCAACGATGATTTTACACGTGGAAAATCCCGATTGGTCGGGGCTGTTAACGGGTTATCGGATCCAAAACCGGACCCGATAGCTTAACAGAGTTCCGTTACGGTGGATGCCACATGTCGGTCACCCTTGACGAAAGCACTTCTGTGACGCGCGATTTATCGCCATGGAAGTGGACACTTCCGTGATGATAATTTTCGTAATGTCATGGAACACTTCTACGACAGCACAGGTATGACTATCTTGATTCTGTCATAAATTTGTCATGGATGTACATGCATGACAGAAAACGTGACCTACTTTGACAAACACGTATCATCACGGAAGTGCATTTTTTTTGTAGTGAAGAATTTGATTTACATATCACTGATAGAAAAGGAGCTGAGAACCCCGTAGCTGAACTTGTCTAGGCTTGAAAATGTGCTTGATGACCCACTACCTATTGATGATAGTTTTCCTGATGAGCAGTTAGGTGAAATAAATGTTTCTAATAGTACTCCTTGGTATGCTGACTATACTAATTACATTGTTGCTAAATATTTGCCACCTAGCTTTACATACCAACAAAAGAAAAAATTCTTCTATGATTCAAGACACTACTTTTGGGATGACCCACATCTTTACAAAGAAGGAGTAGATGGTATTATTAGATTTTGTGTACCTGAGCATGAACAGGGACAAATCCTATGGAAATGTCACTCCGAAGCTTATGGAGGGCATCATGCTGGAGATAGAACTGCTCATAAGGTATTGCAGTCTGGATTTTATTGGCCTACTCTCTTCAAGGATGCCCGTAAGTCCGTCTCATCTTGTGATGAATGTCAAAGAATAGGGAATATCCGTAAGCGTCAAGAAATGCCTATGCATTATTCACTTGTTGTTGAACCATTTGATGTTTGGGGATTTAATTACATGGGACCTTTTCCTTCCTCTAATGGGTATACACATATTTTGGTTGCTGTTGATTATGTTACTAAATGGGTAGAAGCTATTCCAACCAGTAGTGATGAGTACAACACCTCTACTAAAATGCTTAAGGAAGTTATTTTCCCAAGGTTTGGAGTCCCTAGATATTTAATGACTGATGGTGGTTCACACTTTATTCATGGTGCTTTCTGTAAAATGCTTGCCAAGTATGATGTTAACCATAGAATTGCATCACCCTATCATCCTCAGTCTATTGGCCAAGTTGAACTTAGCAATAGAGAAATAAAATTAATCTTGCAAAAGACTGTCAATAGGTCCAGGAAGAATTGGTCTAAGAAATTAGATGATGCACTTTGGTCTTATAGAACAGCATATAAAAATCCTATGGGTATGTCTCCTTATAAAATGGTTTATGGAAAAGCTTGTCATTTGCCTCTTGAGTTAGAAAATAAAGCATTTTGGGCAGTCAAAGAACTCAACTATGATTTCAAGATTGCTGGTGAAAAGAGGTTATTTGATATTAGTTCATTAGATGAATGGAGAACCCAAGCTTATGTAAATGCAAAATTATTCAAAGAGAAAGTTAAAAGATGGCATGACAAAAGAATCCAAAAGCGTGAGTTTAAAGTTGGAGAATATGCTCTTTTGTACAACTCTCGTTTCAGATTCTTTGCAGGAAAACTCCTCTCCAAATGGGAAGCCCCTATGTTATCGAGGAGGTTTACTGGTCTAGAGCCCTCAAAATAAATAATTTCGAAGGTACTAACCCGAAGGTTGTCAATGGGCAACGAATAAAGCATTATATCTCAGATATGCCTATTAATGTTGAAAGTAATATTATCCAAACTTTGACACCAGAAGAACACATAAAAGAGTCCTTATGGAACACTCCAGAATTGTGAAAATAAGGAGGTACATGATACGGTAAGTAAACGGACTCCGAAAAATCCACAAAAATATTTTTTATCAGTTTTGAAATATTTAAGAATTTTGGAAATAAAGAAACTTCCAGGAAATGTCCCCTGGCGGGCACAAGACACCAGGGCGTGCCAGGCTTGCCTGGCGCACACAAGTGGGTTGTGCCCACCTAGGACACCTTCCAGACTCCGTTTTTTGTCTGTATGCTTGTCCTCCAAGATAAAAAAAAATCTATATATAGTTCCCGTACCTGTTAACCACCGTATCGCAAGAAATCCTCTGTTCTCTTTTCTTGCTATTTTCTACACAGTTTTGAAAATATGTCATCTCAAGACTTCGACGGAGAGAGCTATGTCTCACATCTCATTGCTGACCCAAAGACCTATGGGGACCTATCTCCCTATGGTCGAACTACGGGTGACGAGGAGGATGCTCACTTGATGAGGATCAAGGATTCAAGCTCAGAGGAGGAGGATGTCCCCCTACCTCAACCTGGGGATATGCACATGGAGTTCAGGAAGTCAAGTCTCCCTAAGAGAGCTAACCTTTCTAAAAATCAATCTATTCCTTCTCGTTTTCGGCAGAAAAGCAAAGGGGATTTATGTGACAAGATCTTGAAGCTGGAGTTGGAAGTTGATGATTTAAGGGAGGAAATTGCTCTCCTCAACTACAATATGAAAAAGTTGAAGGCACAATTGTCATCACCACCACCTTCTTCTTCACCACCAAAAGAGAACTGAGTATCGGGTATGGGCACTCCCCTTGGCTTCCGCCAAGCTTGGGGGAGGTGCCCCGGTATCATATCATCCCACTATCTTTTGCTTTTACTTATCTTAGTTCGATCTTTGCTTTAAGAATAAAGTTTAGTTCGATCCTTTCTTCTTTGAGAGTTTTCTTAGTGATCTATCATTGTAATCATGTGCAAGTTATATAATAAAGTTTAGTTTGAGTTTTTGCTTTCTTTACTTTCATGTTGCAAATAAAGAAAAGAAATAAGAAACAAAAAAGAGAAAGGAAATAAATCAATAAGATCATATACTAATCCTTTGGTAGGTGATGGCACCACATAAGGAAAAGTATAAGTAGAAAATTTTATTAGAGATTGACAAACATAGCATTAGTCAATGATGCAACTCATGAAAGAATTAATAAGGGAAGAGAAGATTCACATATAAATATACTATCTTAGAAATCTTTTGTGATTGTGAGCCCTCATCAAAATATTATATGCCAAAATTGATGACGTTGGACAAGGAGGACAGCTTAATGGTTTATGTTTGTTTATATACACATAGAAGTCATATTGTCATAGATCCTTCAACATGTGGTGCTTGCCTCCTATCTTTGCTAGCCAAAAATTCCGCGCTAAGTAGAGATACTACTTGTGCATCCAAAAATCCTTAAACCCAAATCTTATTCTGAAGGGTCCACCATACCTACCTAGGGATTGAGCAATATCCCTCAAGTAAGTTGTCATGGGTGCAAAAAGGCAATAAAAATTGCTTCTAAAAGTGTGAGATCATTTAGTGTAACAAAAAATTGAGCGTTGTACGAACTTGGATGACAAAGAATAAAAGCGACAGACTGCATAATAAAGCTTGTCATCTTAAGGGGCAATTCAACGTGACATTCTTTTGAACTAAGGGGTTGAGCATACAAACAAATAAGCGCATGGCAACCTCTGCTTCCCTCTGCGAAGGGCCTATCTTTTACTTTTATGTATTTACTTTTATGCAAAGAGTCAAAGTTTTCCTTCTATTCTTTTTTATTTTTCTCCTTTGGCAAGCATCATGTGGTGAGGAAAGATCTAGGCACATATGTCCAGTTGAATATAGACAGCATGAGTTATTATTGTTGACACCACCCTTGAGGTGAATATGTTGGGAGGCGAAACTATAAGTCCCTATCTTTCTATGTGTCCGGTTGAAACTTTTTGCTCATGTGTACGCGGTGAGTGTTAGCAATCATAGAAGACTATTTGATTGTTGAGTATGTGGACTTGCCTAAAGGCTCTGACACGTGACCCTTCCTGAATGGATGATGAATTGTAGTTGCAAAGTTGACTGAGAACATACTTTGTTGGTTTCTAATAGATATTTTGCTTTATACTTCGATTGTGTCATGAACTATTACTTATTCATGAGAAGTGTATGATAAAAGTTCTATGATAAAGTCTTATGTTTAAATTTCTTGTTGTTATAATAATCAACATGATGCTTCTATGTCCGTATTTTGTTTTTATCGACACCTCTCTCTCAAAGCATGTGGACATGTTTTTCGATTTCGGGTTTCGCTTGAGGACAAGCGAGGTCTAAGCTTGGGGGAGTTGATACGTCCATTTTTGTAACACCCCGGATGTAACTTTCCATATTTGTAACTCAACCTCTTGCTATTTTCGGCTATGTGTTATGATATTGCCTTCGTGGTCGGGTTTTGTTTGTCGTTTTGTATTTTGTTCATGTCATGCATCCCTTATCGTGTCATCATGTGCATTGCATTTGCATACGTGTTCGTCTCTTGCATCCGAGCATTTTCCCCGTTGTCCGTTTTGCAATCCGGCGCTCCCATCTCCTCCGGCGCACCCCTTTTCGTTTCTTTTCGTGAGCGGGTGTTGAACGTTCTCAAAATAGACCGAGGCTTGTCAAGTGGCCTTGGTATACCACCGGTAGACCACCGGTCAAGTTTCGTTCCATTTGGAGGTCGTTTGGTACTCCAACGGTTAACCGGGTAACCGCAAAGTCCGTTTGTGTGTGCAGAAAAACCCCTCTCTAAACAGCCCAAAACCCACCAAACTCTCTTCCATGCTCTAGGTCGTTCGATCATGATCGTGTGGGCGAAAACCGCACCTCATTTGGACTCTCCTAGCTCCCTCTAACTATATATTTGCATCCCTCCCGAAAAACATTCGCAGTCCAACCCTAGACCCGCTCCCTCTCCGCCGCCGGACGTGTCCGGTCCGCACCGGACACCTACCCGCCGCCGCGCCCGGCGAACCGGGGGGCGCCATGTCAGCGCCCCGGCCGCCTCCACCGCGCCGGCCCGCCAGGCCCGCCGCAGGCCCTCCCGGCCCGTACGCCGCCGCCCGTCCTCCCCGCGCCTCCTCCTCGCCCGGCGCCGCCTCGCCTCTCCACCGCGCCGCCGCCCTCCGTCCGCCGGCCGCCGCCGTGCCTCGCCGCCGGCCGGAGCCCACACCACCGCCGCTGCGGCCCCTCGTCGCCGTCTGTCGCTGCCTCCTCCCCTGCGCGCCCGGCCGCCCTCCTCTTCTTCCACACCGGTCGCCATCGCCCTCCCTCCGGCGAGCACTCCGGCGTCCCCGTCCTCGAGCAGCTCGGCGAGCTCGAACCACCGGCCTGATCCAGATCCAGTGGTAGTTGACTTTCTCCCCCCCCCCCCCCCCGAAAATTTCTGTCTTTCATTTTCACAATATGTGTACCTGTTCATAGCATCATAACTCTCTGCATATAGCTCCGTTTCACGCGTGTAATTTATCGAAATGTTTGCCTCATGATGCTCTAAATTTTGTTCCATTGCAACATGTTCATTAGAGGCCATCTTAATGCCCAACTCTCTGATGCAAGAGTGCTAGTTGCTGTTATCTGCTGTTACTTAGCAGAACTTGAGGTTTTGTTATTTTTGTATCATTTAATCTGTGCATGTTATGAGCATGAGCTCTACATGTGTTTTGCTGTATGCCATGCCATGTTTTCAGTGGTGTATGCCATGTATTTTTGAGATCTCTGTGGTGACTAGCACAAGCATGCAAACTAGGCCCCGTAATATTTCTGATTTCAGGGACAGTATTTTCTCCAAGTCTTTGTCTGCTCTTATTTTGTTGCCATATAAACTTGATGCTACAGAGAGATCCCTGCATATTTTGGAGATATTAAGTAAAGATATTTTGTAGATATTGTTGTAATTGATCCATTCCTGCCCTTGTTTGCAATTATGGAGTGCCATAGCATGACTCAAACTTGCTCTACGTTTGCTATAAAATATTTCTGGCAGATTGTTTACGTGTTATTCAATTTTGCCAAGCTTGTTGTAGTTGTTTCATACATGCTATGAACTTTCTGTTGCCATGGATAGCTTCATAAACATGCCATCTTTCTGTAGGTATGCTTGTTTTGTCAAGAATTGCTTTATGGTGAGTGCATCAAGCTCACCAAGATGCCTTCATATTATTGTTTCTGCCATGCTCTGTTTTCTGCTAAGTCTGAAACCTGTTAATGAAACTTGCTATGTTCACATAGTTGACATCATATCTTCTGGTCCTTTTTGGCTTATGGTCAGTAAGGGACTTTTGTCATATGCATTTAGTAGAATACTTCCATGTCTTGTTTTGCCATCTTAATTTCCCGTAGCATGTTGATTTCGTGCTCTGAACATTGCTACCTGATGCTGTTTCTGCCATGTCCAGTAATTTCACCAAGTCTGTGAACCTGTTATCTTTTGCTATTTTGCCATGCTTGCTTGAGCCTGTTACGTTGTGATCTAGCCGTAGCTCAGTGTTCATCTTTTGTCAAGCATCTCCTGAAAATTGCTTCCATATGCTTTGTTGCTATGTTGGAGTGCTGTAGCATAGTTTCTTGACGCATTCTAAGTGCTATCATGCTGTTAATCGCAGATTCGTGTCATTCTTGTTTTGCTTGCCATTTGCAAACCGTGCATCCGTTTCCGGTGATCTTTATATCGATTTCGACCGAAATCATCTCATCTTTCCAGTGGCATGCTTGGTTTGCCAAGTTACTGCCTTGTTCATCATTTTCCTTTCGGAGCACGCATATGCATCGCATATCATATCTTGCATATCATTCTTGTTTTGCATCGTGTTGCTTGTGCTTTTCCCGTGATTGATTGTGGTTCCATTGCTTGTGTTCTTGTCTTGGGTAGAGCCGGAAGACGAGTTCGTGAACGAGGAACCTGTTGAGTACGCTTACGAGGATCAAGCTTTCGACAACTCTGAGAACCTTGGAGGCAAGATGACCATACCCTCGAAATCACTTCTATCTTTGCTTTGCTAGTTGTTCGTTCTGTTGCCATGCTCCGCTACCTACCACTTGCTATATCATGCCTCCCATATTTCCATGTCAGCCTCTAACCATCATTTTCCTAGCAAACCGTTGTTTGGCTAAGTTACCGCTTTTGCTCAGCCCTTCTTATAGCGTTGCTAGTTGCAGGTGAAGTTGAAGTTGGTTCCATGTTGGAACATGGATATGTTGGGATATCACAATATCTCTTATTATATTAATGCATCTATATTTGGTAAAGGGTGGAAGGCTCGGCCTTATGCCTAGTGTTTTGTTCCACTCTTGCCGCCCTAGTTTCTGTCATACCGGTATTATGTTCCTTGAGTTTGCGTTCCTTACGCGGTTGGGTGATTTATGGGACCCCCTTGACAGTTCGCTTTGAATAAAACTCCTCCAGCAAGGCCCAACCTTGGTTTTACCATTTGCCACCTAAGCCTTTCCCCCGGGTTTTCGCGAGCCCGAGGGTCATCTTATTTTAACCCCCCCCTCCCCCCCCCCGGCCAGTGCTCCTTCGAGTGTTGGTCCGAACTAAGTGGACTGCGGGGCCCCCTCGTGGAAACTCGAGGTCTGGTTTTACTCGTAGGATGTCTCATCCGGTGTGCCCTGAGAACGAGATATGTGCAGCTCCTATCGGGATTTGTCGGCACATCGGGCGGCTTTGCTGGTCTTGTTTTACAATTGTTGAAATGTCTTGTAAACCGGGATTCCGAGACTGATCGGGTCTTTCCGGGAGAAGGTTTATCCTTCGTTGACCGTGAGAGCTTATGATGGGCTAAGGTGGGACACCCCTGCAGGGTATTATCTTTCGAAAGCCGTGCCCGCGGTTATGAGGCAGATGGGAATTTGTTAATGCCCGGTTGTAGAGAACTTGTCACTTGACCCAATTAAAATGCATCAACTGCGTGTGTAGCCGTGATGGTCTCTTCTCGGCGGAGTCCGGGAAGTGAACACGGTTTGAGTTATGCTTTGACGTAAGTAGGAGTTCAGGATCACTTCTTGGTCATTACTAGATGACGACCGTTCCGTTGCTTCTCTTCTCGCTCTCTTTTGCGTATGTTAGCCACTATATATGCTTAGTGCCTGCTGCAGCTCCACCTCATTACACCATCTTTTCCTATAAGCTTAAATAGTCTTGATCTCGCGGGTGTGAGATTGCTGAGTCCTCGTGACTCACAGATTCTACCAAAACAGTTGCAGGTGCCGACGATGCCAGTGCAGATGATGGGATCGACCTCAAGTGGGAGTTCGATGAGGAACGTGGTCATTACTATGTGTCTTTTCCTGATGATCAGTAGTGGAGCCCAGTTGGGACGATCGGGGATCTAGCATTTGGGGTTATCTTATGTTCATTTGGATCTTGACCGTAGTCGGTCTATGTGTGTATTTTGGATGATGTATGAATTATATTTATGTATTGTGTGAAGTGGCGATTGTAAGCCAACTCTCGTTATCCCATTCTTGTTCATTACATGGGATTGTGTGAAGATGACCCTTCTTGCGACAAAACCACAATGCGATTATGCCTCTAAGTCGTGCCTCAACACGTGGGAGACATAGCCGCATCGTGGGCGTTACAAGTTGGTAATCAGAGCCATCCCCGACTTAGGAGCCCCATGTTTGATCGAATAGCTGGCGTTGTTGAGTCTAGAACAACAATGTTTTGAGTCTTAGGATTATATATATATCGGAGAGTAGGATTCTTTTTACTCCTCAGTCCCTTCGTCGCTCTGGTGAGGTCTCCTGACGTAGAAGTTTCGACTCTTCTCTCCTCAAATTTCACTAAAAAAAATTTTTAGGATCACGCGGGTATCTTGGAATCGTTCCGATGGTTTTGTGACAAGAACATTGTTCTTGGTGCCTCCTGACATTTAGGGGTTGTGGCAGTGTCCCGGGGAGTTGAGCTCCGAGGTGTTGTCGTCACAATTTTATCGTTGCAGTTCTGGAATACCTGAGTTTCGCCCACATCGAAATCTCTTTTATGCAGTTGTTGGTGAGATCACCTCGACGCCACCCAGTACTGGGGCGGGAGTTCGGGAGTATTGCCATAACTCGTATAACGGATGTTTTTCGAAGGTTGAGGTACACGATTTCCGAAGGTTTCTTGGTTATGTGTTGACGGATGGATACAGCTGGATCTAGGGATTGTTAGTTTGGGTGATATATTTTGTGTCCCCTGTATCCCCAACACCAGATTGCATACCAGAAAGTTTCGGGAGTTTATAAGTGGGGATTCAAGTAGCTCTTAGGATATCTTTCCGACAGACGCATGATATGAGATTGGGGTTCGACGTCTAGTGGTCCGCCTTTCCACGGTTGGTTTTACAGTGGTCTCGTAGTGTCTTAAAGAGTCCTTGGCTATGCAGACTCGGGGACGCTTCGTATGTCATGTGCACAGCCTTGTACATGATGGTGTTGTACGATCGAGCCCGTGTGGGCCCCACCATGAAAACTTCGGACGAAATCTCTATCATATGTTTGTTCCGGCTTATTCTGCAAGCCAATACTTTGTTTCGTTTTGATTGTGGTATTCGAGTTGCTTCGAAATCAAATGTTGATTCCATACCTTTTTCTAAGTGGCTTCTCAACTTATGGAAGTGTGATGATTTACTATGGAATTCATTCGTTCATCCTCGTTCGAATGTTTATTGTGAAGACTATATGTTGCAATTTCTATTCGTTGATTCAACTTGACTATTTGTCTATCAAGATGCTAACGGATGTCACCCTCTTCAGGATGGCTCCGCCAACGCGTCAGAATCCGGATCGAAATGAAGGGAGTCAGGCAAACCCTCCGCCACCACCTCCACCTCCGGAGGCATGGCAAGCTATCATGGCAGCCACCAACGCCAATGCTCAGATGATTCTGCAACTCTTGCAAGAACGCACCCAAGGGCAAGGCAATCAAGGAAATCAAGGCCAAGGCAACAATCAGTCTCCCTTTGCTACCCTCAACCAGTTTCTCGCAAATCAGCCCATGTCTTTCAGCTACTGTGCCGAGGCCATGGATGCCGATGATTGGCTCGTGGACATCAACAAGCATTTTGAATGTAGCAATGTCAGGCCTGAGGACTATGTCAAGTTCGCTTCATTTCAGCTCAAGGACCAAGCTGTTGATTGGTATCAACAATACAAAGATTCCAGAGGAGATCGTGTGATCACATGGACTGACTTCTGTCGGGATTTCAAAGCGCACCACATTCCACAAAGTGTTGTTGAGAGCAAGCGTGAGGAGTTCCGCAATCTCAAGCAAGGCAACATGTCTGTGAATCAATTCAACATCCAGTTTCAGAAACTTGCTCGCTTCGCTAAACAAGACGTTCCTGATGAAAAGAGCATGATCAATCACTTCAGAGGTGGCCTTAGAGAGGATCTGCAGTTAGCTCTCGTTCTTGTTGAGCCTACTGAGTTTGATCAATTCTATAATATGGCACTGAAGCAAGAGGCTGCTCGGCTCAAGTGTAAGGCTTCTAAGAAGAGAGTCAGAGTCGCAGTTCAGTCTTCTTCTTCCTCACTAGTGGCTGCTAAGCAACAGAAGTTCTGGTTGCCTCCTCCTCCTCCGTTTCGTCAGCCTTACCAGTAGAAGAACAAAGTTGGCCATGGTTCTTCCCACTCTTCCAACTCTGGCTATCAGAACAAGTCTCGGAATCAAGCTCCAAAGTCGAATGCTCCTTATCATCGTCCACTCTCAGAGGTGACAGCAACAAGTGTCAGCAGAAAGGTCACTATACTAACAAGTGCTTCAACCAAAGGCGTCTTCCGCCTCCGCCTCCTGTCAGATCTTCCAGCAATGCAGTGGTCAAGCATAATCCAAAGTCTGCAAATGTGAACATGATGAATGCAGCTCAAGTAGAGGAATCTACTGATGTGATAATGGGTAATCTCTCAGTTAATGATATTCCTGCAAAAGTCTTATTTGATACTGGTACATCGCATTCTTTCTTGTCATACCCATTTGCATCGAAGCACAATGTTGACACAGAGATTTTATCCAAAGTTATGCAAGTTGTTTCTCCGGGAAAGCTTTTGACTTCTAGTTTGGTTGCTCCCGATGTTTCCATCAAGATGGGGAACTATAAATTTCTGTCTTCTCCAGTTGTTCTTGGTGACTCGGATTTTGATCTTATTCTCGGGATGGACTGGCTTTCTAAGCACAAGGCTCAACTTGATTCTGCTGCCAGGGAAATTCTATTGACACACTCTTCTGAGGATGTGATCATTTATGCCACTCGTGATGAAACCATTCGGTTATTTTCTCTCAATGAGAAGGGCGAATTGAATGCCATCTCTCAGATTCAGTCGTTTGTGAGTACCAAGATGTTTTTCCAGAAGAGCTTCCGGGTATGCCTCCTCACCGGCCAGTTGAGTTCGTTATCGATCTTGAGCCAGGCACTGAACCCGTTTGCAAGCGTCCATACAAGCTTGGACCCAAGGAGCTGAAGGAATTGAAGAAACAGCTCGATGAACAAGAGCGTCTGGGTTTGATCAGACCGAGTTCTTTTCCCTGGGGTTGTGGTGTTCTTTTTGTCCAGAAGAAGGATGGCACGGACCGACTTTGTGTCGACTACCGTCCATTGAACAAGAAGACAATCAAGAACAAGTATCCACTTCCCAACATCAATGAGCTATTCGAGCAACTCAAAGGGGCTAAAGTATTCTCCAAGCTTGACCATCGTATGGGTTATCATCAGATTCGCATTCGTGAAGAAGATATTCCCAAGACAGCATTCAGAACAAGCTTTGGTTCTTATGAATATGCTGTCATGTCTTTCGGCCTTGTCAATGCTCCTCCAACATTCTCTCGGATGATGAATTTCACCTTCAACCCCTATACCAATGAATTCGTCCTGGTGTATCTTGATGATATCTTGGTCTTCACCAAGAATAAGAAGGATCATGCCAAACATTTGCGATTGGTGCTCGACAAGCTCAGAGAGTATCAATTCTATGTGAAGTTCTCAAAATGTGAGTTTTGGCTTGATGAAGTTCTTTACCTTGGTCACATCATCTCTGCCAAGGGCATCGCTGTTAATCCCGAGAAGGTGTCCGCAATTGTGAATTGGGAACCTCCTCAGAATGTCAAGCAGCTTCACGGTTTTCTTGGTCTTGCAAGCTATTGCCGAAGATTCGTTGAGAATTTCTCTAAGATTGCAAAGCCTCTTTCCAACCTCCTCCAGAAGCATGTGAAGTATGTCTGGTCTCCCGAGTGTGACGTTGCTTTCAACACTCTCAAAGAGAAACTCGTCACAGCTCCTGTCTTAACTCCTCCTGACGAATCCAAGCCATTTGAAGTTTTCTGTGATGCTTCTCTCCAAGGTCTCGATGCTGTGTTAATGCAAGAGAAGAAAGTTGTGGCCTATACCTCTCGTCAGTTGAAGCCCAATGAAAAGAACTACCCCACTCACGATCTTGAGTTGGCGGCAGCTGTCCATGCATTAATAACATGGAGACATCTCTTGTTGGGAAGAAAAGTGGACATATTCACCGATCACAAGAGTCTCAAGTACATCTTCACTCAGCCCAACCTCAACCTCAGGCAGACTCGATGGGTCAAAATGATTCAAGACTACAATCCGAGTATTGAATATACTCCAGGCAAGGCCAATGTCGTTGCAGATGCTTTAAGCAGGAAGGCTTATTGCAACAGCTTAATTCTCAAGTCATTCCAACCGGATCTTTGTGAAGCTTTCCGCAAGCTGAATCTCCAAGTTCTTCCTCAAGGCTTTCTTGCCAACCTCATAGTCTCTCCTACTTTGGAAGATCAAATTCGTGAGGCACAACTTCTTGATGCCATGGTGAAGAAGGTGAAACGTGGTATCGACAAGGGTCTTTCCAAATACAAGTGCTATCGCATTGATGACAGAGACACTTTAGTCTTCGAGGACCGGATTGTGGTTCCCAAAGGTGATCTAAGGAAAGTCATAATGAACGAGGCGCACAATTCTCTTCTGTCCATTCATCCTGGAAGTACGAAGATGTACCATGACCTCAAGCATTCGTATTGGTGGACTCGAATGAAGCGAGAAATCGCTCAATTCGTGAATGAATGTGATGTCTGTCGAAGAGTGAAAGCAGAACACCAACGACCAGCTGGTCTCCTCCAACCTCTTGCTATCCCAGAATGGAAGTTTGATCATATCGAAATGGACTTCGTGACTGGTTTTCCAAAGTCCAAGCGCGGAAATGATGCTATCTTCGTTGTCATCGACAAGCTTTCTAAAGTGGCTCATTTCCTTCCAATCAAAGAATCCATCACAGCAGCTCAGTTGGCAGAGCTATACACCTCCAGAATTGTCTCCTTGCACGGCATTCCATAATTGATTTCTTCAGATCGTGGAAGCATCTTCACCTCTAAGCTCTGGGACTCCTTCCAGAAGGCGATGGGCACAAATATTCGCTTCAGCACAGCTTTCCATCCTCAAACTAGTGGCCAAGTCGAGCGAGTCAATCAAATTCTTGAAGATATGCTCAGGGCTTGTGTCATTTCCTTTGGCATGAAATGGGAAGATTGTCTTCCATATGCCGAATTCTCCTACAACAACAGCTTCCAAGCAAGTTCGGGCAAGGCCCCATTCGAGATTCTCTATGGCAGAAAGTGTCGTACTCCTCTCAATTGGTCAAAGACTGGTGAACGCCAACTTCTTGGCAATGACTTAATCACAGAGGCTGAAGAAATGTGTAAAGTCATCCGTGATAATCTCAAAGCCGCGCAGTCGCGCCAGAAGAGTTACTATGATAGTAAGCACCGTGATGTGGCTTTCGAGATCGGAGACCATGTCTACCTCCGCGTCTCTCCAATGAAAGGCACTCGTCGCTTCAGTATCAAAGGGAAGCTTGCCCCTAGATACGTGGGTCCTTTCAAGATCATTGGCAAAAGAGGCGACCTCGCCTATAAACTTGAGCTTCCTTCCAACTTCGCGAACGTGCATGATGTGTTCCACGTGTCACAGCTTCGCAAGTGCTTCAAGACGCCTGAGCGCACCATCAACTTCGAAGAGATTGACCTCCAAGAAGATCTGTCTTATCATGAGCACCCCGTTGCTATTCTTGAAGAAACTGAGCGCAAAACTCGCAACAAGTCAATCAAATTCCTGAAAGTGAAGTGGTCGCACCATTCCGACCGAGAAGCCAACTGGGAACGCGAGGACCACCTCCGTTCCGAATATCCGGAGTTCTTTCAGTCCTAGATCTCGGATGTAACTTTCCATATTTGTAACTCCAACTCTTGCCATTTTCGGCTATGTGTTATGATATTCCCTTCGTGGTCGGGTTTTGTTTGTCGTTTTGTATTTTGTTCATGTCATGCATCCCTTACCGTGTCATCATGTGCATTGCATTTGCATACGTGTTCATCTCTTGCATCCGAGCATTTTCCCCGTTGTCCGTTTTGCAATCCGGCGCTCCTATCTCCTCCGACGCACCCCTTTTCGTTTCTTTTCGTGAGCGGGTGTTGAACGTTCTCGAAATAGACCGAGGCTTGTCAAGTGGCCTTGGTATACCACCGGTAGACCACCGGTCAAGTTTCGTTCCATTTGGAGGTCGTTTGGTACTCCAACGGTTAACCAGGTAACCGCAAAGTCCGTTTGTGTGTGCAGCAAAAACCCCTCTCTGAACAGTCAAAAACCCACCAAACTCTCTTCCATGCTCTAGGTCGTTCGATCACGATCGTGTGGGCGAAAACCGCACCTCATTTGGACTCTCCTAGCTCCCTCTACCTATATATTTGCATCCCTCCCGAAAAACATTCGCAGTCCAACCCTAGCCCCGCTCCCTCTCCGCCACCAGACGTATCCGGTCCGCACCGGACACCTCCCCGCCGCCGCACCCGGCGAACCGGGGGCCGCCACGTCAGCGCCCCGGCCGCCTACACCGCGCCGGCCAGCCAAGCCCGTCGCGGGCCCTCTCGGCCCGTACGCCGCCGCCCGTCCTCCCCGCGCCTCCTCCTCGCCCGGCGCCGCCTTGCCTCTCCACCGCGCCGCCGCCCTCCGTCCGCCGGCCGCCGCCGTGCCTCGCCGCCGACCGGAGCCCGCACCACCGCCACCACAGCCCCTCGTCGCCGCCGGCGCCGCCCGTCGCTGCCTCCTCCCCTGCGCGCCCGGCCGCCCTCCTCTTCTTCCACACCGGCCGCCGTCGCCCTCCCTCCGGCGAGCACTCCAGCGTCCCCGTCCTCGAGCAGCTCGGCGAGCTCGAACCACCGGCCCGATCCAGATCCAGTGGTAGTTGACTTTTTCTCCGCCCCCCCGAAAATTTAAGTCTTTCATTTTCACAATATGTGTACCTGTTCATAGCATCATAACTCTTTGCATATAGCTCCGTTTCGCGCATCTAATTATCGAAATGTTCGTCTCGTGATGATCTACACTTTGTTCCATTGCACCATGTTCCTTAGAGGCCATCTTGATGCCCAAATCTCTGATGCAAGAGTGCTAGTTGCTGTTATCTGCTGTTACTTAGCAGAATTGAGGATTTGTTATTTTTGTATCATTTAATCTGTGCATCTTATGGGCATGAGCTCTACATCTGTTTTGTTGTATGCCATGCCATCTTTCCAGTGGTGTATGCCATGTATTTTTGTGATCTCTGTGGTGACTAGCACAAGCATGCTAATTAGGCCCCGTAATGTTTCTGCTTCAGGGACAGTATTTTCTCCAAGTCTGTCTGCTGTTATTTTGTTGCCATGTAAACTTGATGCTACAGAGAGATCCATGCATATTTTGGAGATATTCAGTAAGGATGTTTTTTAGATATTCTTGTAGTTGATCCATTCCTTCCCTTGTTTGAAATTATGGAGTGACATAGCATGACTCAAACTTGCTCTACTTTTGCTATAAAATATTTCTGGCAGATTGTTTACGTGTTATTCAATTTTGCCAAGCTTGTTGTAGTTGTTTCATACATGCTATGAAAATGCTCTTTCCTTGGATAGCTTCATAAACATGCCATCTAGCTGTAGGTATGCTTGTTTTGTCATGCATTGCATTGTGGTGAGTGCATCAAGCTCACCAAGATGCCTTCATATTATTGTTTCTGCCATGCTCTGTTAACGAAACTTGCTATGTTCACATGGTTGCCATCATATCTTCTGGTCCTTTTTGGCTTATGTTCAGTAAGGAACTTTTGTCACATGCATTTAGTAGAATACTACCATGCCTTGGTTTTCCATGTTAAGTTCCTGTAGCATGTTGATTTCGAGCTCTGAACATTGCTACCTGATGCTGTTTCTGCCATGTCCAGTAATTTTACAGTGTCTGTGAACCTGTTATCTTTTGCTCTTTTGCCATGCTTGTTTGAGCCTGTTATGTTGTGATCTAGCCGTAGCTCAGTGTTCATCTTTTGTCAAGCATCTCCTGAAGATTTCTGCAATATGCTTTGTTGCTATGTTGGGAGTGCTGTAGCATAGTTTCTTGATGCATTCTAAGTGCTATCATGCTGTTAATCGCAGATTCGTGTCATTCTTGTTTTGCTTGCCATTTGCAAACCGTGCATCCGTTTCCGGTGATCTTTATATCGATTTCGACCAAAATCATCTCATCTTTCCAGTGCCATGCTTGGTTTGCCAAGTTACTGCCTTGTTCATCATTTTCCTTTCGGAGCACGCATATGCATCACATATCATATCTTGCATATAATTCTTGTTTTGCATCGTGTTGCTTGTGCTTTTCCCGTGATTGATTGTGGTTCCATTGCTTGTGTTCTTGTCTTGGGTAGAGCCGGGAGACGAGTTCGTGAATGAGGAACCTGTTGAGTACGCTTACGAGGATCAAGCTTTCGACAACTCTGAGAACCTTGGAGGCAAGATGACCATACCCTCGAAATCACTTATATCTTTGCTTTGCTAGTTGTTCGTTCTGTTGCCATGCTCCGCTACCTACCACTTGCTATATCATGCCTCCCATATTGCCATGTCAGCCTCTAACCATCATTTTCCTAGCAAACCGTTGTTTGGCTAAGTTACCGCTTTTGCTCAGCCCTTCTTATAGCGTTGCTAGTTGCAGGTGAAGTTGAAGTTGGTTCCATGTTAGAACATGGATATGTTGGGATATCACAATATCTCTTATTATATTAATGCATCTATATTTGGTAAAGGGTGGAAGGCTCGGCCTTATGCCTAGTGTTTTGTTCCACTCTTGCCGTCCTAGTTTCTGTCATACCGGTATTATGTTCCTTGAGTTTGCGTTCCTTACGCGGTTGGGTGATTTATGGGACCCCCTTGACAGTTCGCTTTGAATAAAACTCCTCCAGCAAGGCCCAACCTTGGTTTTACCATTTGCCACCTAAGCCTTTCCCCCGGGTTTTCGCGAGCCCGAGGGTCATCTTATTTTAACCCCCCCCCCCCCGGGGCCAGTGCTCCTTCGAGTGTTGGTCCGAACTAAGTGGACTGCGGGGCCCCCTCGTGGAAACTCGAGGTCTGGTTTTACTCGTAGGATGTCTCATCCGGTGTGCCCTGAGAACGAGATATGTGCAGCTCCTATCGGGATTTGTCGGCACATCGGGCGGCTTTGCTGGTCTTGTTTTACAATTGTTGAAATGTCTTGTAAACCGGGATTCCGAGACTGATCGGGTCTTTCCGGGAGAAGGTTTATCCTTCGTTGACCGTGAGAGCTTATGATGGGCTAAGGTGGGACACCCCTGCAGGGTATTATCTTTCGAAAGCCGTGCCCGCGGTTATGAGGCAGATGGGAATTTGTTAATGCCCGGTTGTAGAGAACTTGTCACTTGACCCAATTAAAATGCATCAACTGCGTGTGTAGCCGTGATGGTCTCTTCTCGGCGGAGTCCGGGAAGTGAACACGGTTTGAGTTATGCTTTGACGTAAGTAGGAGTTCAGGATCACTTTTTGGTCATTACTAGATGACGACCGTTTCGTTGCTTCTCTTCTCGCTCTCTTTTGCGTATGTTAGCCACTATATATGCTTAGTTCCTGCTGCAGCTCCACCTCATTACACCATCTTTTCCTATAAGCTTAAAGAGTCTTGATCTCGCGGGTGTGAGATTGCTGAGTCCTTGTGACTCACTGATTCTACCAAAACAGTTGCAGGTGCCGACGATGCCAGTGCAGATGATGGGATCGACCTCAAGTGGGAGTTCGATGAGGAACGTGGTCGTTACTATGTGTCTTTTCCTGATGATCAGTAGTGGAGCCCAGTTGAGACGATCGGGGATCTAGCATTTGGGGTTATCTTATGTTCATTTGGATCTTGACCGTAGTCGGTCTATGTGTGTATTTTGGATGATGTATGAATTATATTTATGTATTGTGTGAAGTGGTGATTGTAAGCCAACTCTCGTTATCCCATTCTTGTTCATTACATGGGATTGTGTGAAGATGACCCTTCTTGCGACAAAACCACAATGCGGTTATGCCTCTAAGTCGTGCCTCGACACGTGGGAGATATAGCCGCATCGTGGGCGTTACAGTTTTGCATCATGTTTTCTTACCGTTATTTATATTGTTTTTATCCATAATAATGCTTTTTGGAGTAATTCTAATGCCTTTTCTCTCATATTTTTCAAGGTACACACAAAGAGGGAGAATTCCCGCAGCTGGAAATCTGGACCTCGAAAAGCTACGTCAGGCTACCTATTCTTCACAACTCCAAACAAGCTGAAACTTCACGGAGAATTTTTATGGAATATTTAAGAATTATTGGAGCAAATAACTACCATAGGGGGCCCACCAGGTGGGCACAACCCACCTGGGCGTGCAAGGGAGCCCAGCGCGCCCTGGTGGGTTGTGCTCACCCAGGCCCACCTCCGGTGCCCATCTTCTGGTATATAGGTCATTTTGACCTAGAAAAAATAAGGAGAGGACTTTCGGGACGGAGCGCCGCCGTCTCGAGGCGGAACTTGGGCAGGAGCACTTTTGCCCTCCGGTGGAGCGATTCCGCCGGGGGAACTTCCCTCCCGGAGGGGGAAATCATCGTCATCATCATCACCAACAACTCTCCCATCTTGGGGAGGGCAATCTCCATCAACATCTTCAACAGCACCATCTCATCTCAAACCCTAGTCCATCTCTTGTGTTCAATCTTGTTACCGGAACTATAGATTAGTGCTTGTGGGTGACTAGTAGTGTTGATTACATCTTGTAGTTGATTGCTATATTGTTTATTTGGTGGAAGATTATATGTTCAGATCCATTATGCTATTTAATACCCCTCTGATCTTGAGCATGATTATCATTTGTGAGTAGTTACTTTCGTTCTTGAGGTCACGGGAGAAATCATGTTGCAAGTAATCATGTGAATTTGATATGTGTTCGATATTTTGATAGTATGTATGTTGTGATTCCCTTAGTGGTGTCATGTGAATGTCGACTACATGACACATCACTTATTTGGGCCTAAGGGAATGCATTGTGGAGTAGCAATTAGATGATGGGTTGTGAGAGTGACAGAAGCTTAAACCCCAGTTTAAGCGCTATTCCGTAAGGGACCGATTGGATCCAAAAGTTTAATGCTATGGTTAGAATTTATTCTTAATACTTTTCTCGTAGTTGCGGATGCTTGCGGGAGGGTTAATCATAAGTAGGAGGTTTGTTCAAGTAAGAACAACACCTAACCACCGGTCCACCCACATATCAAATTATCAAAGTAGCGAACACGAATTAAACCAACATGATGAAAGCGACTAGATGAAATTCCCGTGTACCCTCAAGAACGCTTTGCTTATCATAAGAGACCATTTTGGCCTGTCCTTTGCCTCAAAAGGATTGGGATACCTTGCTGCACTTTTGTTACTACTATCGTTACTTGCTCATTACAATCTATCTTGCTATCAAACTACTCCACTACTTACAATTTCAGCACTTGCAGACATTACCTTACTGAAAACTACTTGTCATTTCCTTCTGCTCCTCGTTGGGTTCGACACTCTTACTTATCGAAAAGAACTACAATTGATCCCCTATACTTGTGGGTCATCAATTTCCCCCTCCTGGAGGGATGTTTCCCCGGCAGAACAGCTCCGCCGGAGCCCTAGATTGGTTCTGCCCAGGTTCCGCCTTGAGACGGTGGGGCTTCGTCCCGAAAGCTTCCTTCTTATTTTTTCCAGATCAAAACACACCATATAGCAGAAGACGAGCGTCGGAGGCCTGCCATGGGCCCCACAAGGACGGGGTGCGCGCCGGGGGGGTAGGGCGCGTCCTCCACCCTTGTGGCTGGCTGGTGGCCCCCTCTGGTATTTTCTTCGCCCAATATTTTTTATATGTTCCAAAAACATGCTCCATGAAGTTTCAGGACTTTTGGAGTTGTGCAGAATAGGTCTCTAATATTTTCTCCTTTTCCAGTCCAGAATTCCAGCTGCCGGCATTCTCCTTGTTCATGTAAACCTTATAAATAAGAGAGAAAAGGCATAAGTCTTGTGATATAATGTGTAATAACAGCCCATAATGAAATAAATATCAATATAAAAGCATGATGCAAAATGGATGTATCATCTTCTGCTTGGGAAACCGCTGCCGTGTCTTCCCCGGTTCCGGTTCGTTCCCTTCCTAGGCCTCGCTATCGTGCGTTGGTGCACCCGGCGCATTGTCATCAACGTGGTCAACGAACGACAGCCATCCGAAGAGAACTGTATGTGTTGAGGCTGACAGCTGGACCCACCAGCTACATCTTTGCACGCAAGGAAGTGCCTTCTTATTACGCAAAAAATGATTCACCCCCCTAACAGCTGGGACCCACCAGCTTTATCTTCGCACGCAAGGAAATGTGTTCTTATCCTCCCTGTTAGCTGGGACCCACCAGGTCAAAGCGTACGTACCATTGTCTGTGTGGTCGCATACGTACTGTCATTGGGTTCGACAGTCTTACTTATTGAAAGGACTACGATTGATCCCCTATACTTGTGGGTCATCACCTGCTTGTGTTGTATTGATTTGGGATGGAGCACAAAGCACAGGTTAATCTACCATGAGGTCGATTAGTCGTCTATGGGTCCTACTCCCTAGTTTATATATATACCAAGGAGGTCTAGGGTTACAGTAAGGTTGGCTGCGTATAAGGCAATCGTATTGTAGACGACATCTAAGTCTTGGAGTATACGCCAAGTCTTCAGAAATATTCCTCCTGTGCGTCATGGACCGTGTGAATGTGGCTGATGTCTACTACGCAACTTTATTCTTGTGGACACGTGTTGGGCCTCCAAGCGCAGAGTTATGTAGGACAGTAGCAATTTTCCCTCAAGTGGATGACCTAAGGTTTATCAATCTGTGGGAGGCGTAGGATGAAGATATTCTCTCTCAAAAAACCCTGCAACCAAATACAAGAAATTTCTTGTGTCCCCAACACACCCAATACAATGGCAAATTTTATGGGTGCACTAGTTCGGCAAAGAGATGGTGATAAAAGTGTAATATGGATGGTAGAAATATATTTTTATAATATAAATAAATAAAAACAACATGGAATCAAATAGTAAACGGGCACAAAAATGGTATTGCAATGCTTGAAAATGAGGCCTAGGGTCCGTACTTTCGCTAGTGCAATCTCTCAACAGTGCTAATATAATTGGATCATATAACCACCCCTCAAAGTGCGATGAAGAATCACTCCAAAGTTCCTATCTAGCAGAGAACATAAGAAGAAATTATTTGTAGGGTACGAAACCACCTCGAAGCTATTCTTTCCGATCGATCTATCCAAGAGTTCGTACTAAAATAACACCAAATAATTTCAGATTCGTAATACTCAATCCAACACAAAGAACCTCAAAGAGTGCCCCAAGATTTCTACCGGAGAAACAAAAGACGAGAACGTGCATCGACCACTATGCATAGATTACCCCAATGTGACCGCGGGAATCCGCGAGTTGAATGCCAAAACACATATCAAGTGAATCAATATGATACCCCATTGTCACCACGAGTATTCATATGCAAGACATATATCAAGTGCTCTCAAATCCATAAAAGTATTCAATCCAATAACAATGAAATCTCAAAGGGAAAACTCAATTCATCACAACAAGATAGAGAGGGAAAACACCATATGATCCGACTATATTCACAAAGCCCGCGATACATCAAGATCATGACATCTCAAGAACACGAGAGAGAGAGATAGAGAGAGAGACAGAGAGAGAGAGAGAGATTAAACACGTAGCTACTGATACAAACCCTCAGCCCCGACGGTGGACTACTCCCTCCTCATCGTGGTGGCCGCTGGGATGATGAAATGGCCACCGGAGATGATTCCC
This sequence comes from Aegilops tauschii subsp. strangulata, assembly GCF_002575655.3. Taxonomy (NCBI): domain Eukaryota; kingdom Viridiplantae; phylum Streptophyta; class Magnoliopsida; order Poales; family Poaceae; genus Aegilops; species Aegilops tauschii. Next base: position 399,024,602 of record NC_053037.3, read on the forward strand.
CCTCTGGCAGGGTGCCGGAATGGGGTCTAGATTGGTTTTCGGTGGCTACAGAGGCCTGCAGCGGTAGAATTTCTGATCTAGGGTTATTTCTGATGGTTTCTCTATTTATAGGATTTTTTGGCGTCGGTTTCACGCGAAGATGAGCCTCGAGGTGAGCACAACCCACCGGGGCGAGCCTGGCCCACCAGACGCGCCCTGGTGGGTTGTGCCCTCCTCGTGGCTCTTTTGGCCCTCCCATGAAGCATCGGGGGTCTCTTTTGTTCCAAAAAAATCATCAAAAAGTTTCAGCTCATTTGGAGAACTTTCATTTCTGCATAAAAAACAACACCACGGTAGTTCTGCTGAAAACTGCATCAGTCCGGGTTAGTTCCAAAAAAATATAAAGTTGCTATAAAATGATTGTAAAACATCCAAGAATGATAATATAACAGCATGGAACAATCAAAAATTATAGATACGTTGGAGACGTATCAGCATCCCCAAGCTTAACTCCTGCCCGTCCTCGAGTAGGTAAATGATAAAAACAGAATTTTTGATGTCGAATGCTACCTAACATGTCATCTCATATTCTTTTCTTTATAGCATGGACATTTGGACTTTTATATGGTTCAAAGCAATAGTCTAGTTTTGACATAAGGACTTAAATACTCAAGCATACCAGCAAGCAACCATGTCTCACTACTCAGGATGCTGCTAACGCGACACTACGATCAGAGACCCTTCGACGAAACTATGTGCGATGCAATAATCGCAAACGGTGGTGTAAAAAACCCGTCAAAAAGGTGAAAACATTTGCGATGACGGATGCATCAAACACGGTTCAGATTTTGGTTGTGTGTGCGATGCAGGGCATACGGTTCAGTTCAATGAACTATTTTCAATGAGGAAGAAGAATGGAAACAGGCAGCCAGATGAAGGCGTGTGCGATATACGGCATACAGTTCACTCGGATTAACTGTTTGTGTTGAGGTGGAACAACAGAAAGGGGCAGCTACATAAAGGTGTGTGCGATTGAGGGCATACTCTTCAGTAGGATTAACTATTTGCGATTAGGCAACTGAACAGAAAAGGTCAGCCAGGTCAAAGTGTCTGCGATTGATCACATACATTTCACACGGATGAACTGTTTGCGATTAGCCACAACAAACAGAAACAGTTAGACAGATCAACGTGCGTGCGCTAGACGGCCACACATTCTAATTAAAAGAAGCGTGCGCGATGGTAATAACGAGCGCGCACGGTTCTTGGAACAAGACGTGTGCTAACATTGCCTATTGTGGTGCACCCTATGGTGCTAACGCCACGTACGCGGCCGAGAAAGCGTGCCCACGTTACGCCTTCCATGAATAGTGCCGCACTTAGAACCGTCAATAAATTTTGAGCCTGCGTCCCGTCACATTCCAAATTACTACCACGTGTTATTTAATTGCAAACCTGTTCACACCGATCAAAACCTAAGTGGTTTCACACTTAGGGGCGTATTAGTACTCATTTATAAATACTACTACTTCAAGATGACTGCACATTCCTCCTCAACTCCTCATCCACAAAAACAAACAAGTCATTCATTATCGCTCCCTTGCGTCTGCCATGGCCAGCGTGAGTTCTGGGTCGAGAGATTGCCACCAGGGAGAGGCGAACATGGAGGCGGAAGCACGAGAGATGTCCCACCTCGCCGTGAAAGCAGTCGGCATGTCCCGCCACCGAAGCAGCACGGAGGTCCCGCCGCGCCGTCGATGCAGCAGACTGGTCCGGCCACGCCGCAAAAGCAGAAGAGATGTCCCGCCGCACTGCGAATGCAGCAGAGATGTCCTCCCGCGCCGCAACAGCCTGGGAAATATGTCTCGCGAGCAGGCCAGGACTCTTACAGGCGCATGCATGCGATCGTCCATAGCCAGATGGATCAGATCTTTGACTGGGCGAGGTTGCAGGATGACATGAAAGCCTCTTTTGAACAGGCTACCAGCGTCATCCGGCAACTAAATGAGAGCCATGCGAGAAGCTCCTGGATGAGCGTGACCTGGTGAGGGCGAAGATCGTTGGAAGTGCGGAGCAGCAGGAGGAGACTACTGCCTTGTTAAAGAGGACCGGCATCATCGTCGAGAAACTTATGGACGAGAATGCCATGCTACGCATCGAGCGCAGAAGGCTGGTGGAGGAATCCGTGGATGCTCCCAAGCAACATCTTGAGGACAAGAAAGAGCTCATCGCCGCTCGCCGCGGAGACTAGTTCCCGCGGCCTGCAGCAATGCATCAAGAAAGTACAGATCAGCGAGCCAGATTGTTGTCTTCCTTCTTCTTTTGCCCTTGTGTATTTCGGGCATTGCCGCATGTGGCTTTTTTTAATTATGTTCCTAAATACGTAAGACAATTATTATCCACTGTCACCGTCCTTATATTCATCATGCTTACTATACGTCACAGTCGATACTATATAGGTCCGTCGGATCTTACATCAAGATCCGTGTAAAACTTTCTTTTCAGATTTTCATTTTTCTCTCTTAAATCTCAGTCCAGTGAGACATAGCCACGCCGTGAAACAGGCGCTCGGGTGCCATTAATGGAGACGTTGGGAGGGAGAGGTGCATGGCGGATAGAGGTCAAAGGGCTCTCCTCCCGATGAGCATGTGCACGGGTCTGATCGCACGCCTCCCGTACTCAAATAGCTACCCCGCACGGCACCTCCTAGCCAATAAAAAAGGGGACGCCTGGCGGCACGTAATTGGTAAGTAAAAGCCCACGGTTTCAATAATACTTGTGTTTCCGATTTGTAACGTGACAGCACTTGTTCCAAAATGACTTTGTTGATTGTTAATGTGCGCGCGTTCGCAAATCGGACAGAAAAATTACCACAGCATGGTGGTGCCATGTCATGACACCATGCCAGGTTTCATGATTTTCAGGCGTGTTTTGGATTTACAGGAATTAAAAACCAAGTTTCTCAATCTTTCCGGCCGAGCCACGACGCCCAAATGTTTGAATTGCATTCCCATTTTTTGCATGGGACCTAGAAATTCACTCAAGGACACACGTGTGATTTTCAAACCAACTTTGGTTCACTGGAGCATGTGCTTGTAGTTCAAATTTGAATTATGCTCATTAAATGCCCAGAAATTCAATTAATGTATAAAAAAAGTGTAAGTGCATCTAGTGACACCCCTAGTTGGTTTTGGAGTATTGACGACAAACTTGGTTGAGGGACTAATGTGTTTGTGAGAATTGCAGGATAACACAGGTAGTAGTACCTTATTGATTCGGTTTACCTACCAGAGATGACCCCTAAAAATATATGAAGATATTGAAGACAATGGTGGTTTGTGAAGATATTCACAGTGAAGATTATGACATGAGAAGACATTCACATGAAGAATATGGAGTGCGAAGACATAGTTTCTTGTAGTTCCCTTTTCTTCTTTGTTGAGTCATAGGAACCACCGCACTGTTAAGTGGGGTCCAAGTGAACAAAGTCAGAGTGACTGATGTGATGCTCAACCAAATCCTATGTCTTCGAGCGAAGACAATGAGAGCAAATCTTATCCAGAGCTGGATGAGTCAGCTTTACTTGTAGCCCAAGTCAAGCTACCGCGTGTGTTTGAAATCTGAACATTGGACACATGTCAGTTCCTTAGTGATTGCCGTGGAATTGTCACGGCAGATGTCCTCGAGCTAGGACTTAGTCATGAAGCCATCGCAACTAGGAAGCTTAAAGGGGTTAAACGGGACAAGGAACATGGGGGTTATACTGGTTCGGCCCCTTACGGTGAAGGTAAAAGCCTACGTCCAGTTGAGGTGGTACTGATATGGTTTCGATGACCAGGGAGCTTAATTGCTATGCCTGGTTCTCGACGAGATCTTACTTGTCCCTAAACCGCCGCCGGGTCGCCCCTTTATATAGAGAGGTTGACGCCCAGCGGCCCTCAGAGTCCCGGCCGGCTCATAAGAGTGTCCGGCTCGGACTCTCAACTATTCTTGCCTTACACTACAAGCTCCACCATAATGGCGGTTATCACTACGGGCCTTAAGCCATCTCCGGGTCTTAAGCCCATTATTGACCCGCCGTCTTCAAACTCGGTACTGGGCTTCGCGTGATGACCATTATGAGTAACCCGGCCCCTCCTGGCGGGTGACTCTAAGGGTTATATCCTCAACATTAGGCCCCAGATTGATTTGAACCGGTTCATGTCAATCTTCAATTCCTTTGAGAGAGAAAAAATCTTCCGGCTTATACTCGTGCGAAAGTTATAACCCGCCGTGACGTCATCTTCTGGATTCCGGGTAACCCGCCATGACGTCATCTTCCATTAAGTTCATATTTTATCCCACCATATCCTCAATGGATCTTATCTTTAAAGGCCATCCCAAAAATCGAGGTGTTTTTGTGGTGAGATAATCACGCCGTGGACTCCTCGTTTCTCGCGCCCACTTATGAGCCTCACCTTATAAATAGCCCGGCCCATGAGTCTCCAGTTACTTGTCGCCTCCTCTCGCCACTGTGCTGCCGCCCGAGCTCCGCCGCCGCCGCCGCCGCGGGTCTCCTCGTCTTCACCGACTCAGGCCGCTGCATCAACCTGACGTGACCAGAGAAACGGCGGCGACCTCCGCAACTCTCCAGCACCCGTAAGCCCTTGCCACTCCATAGAATAGATCCGCATTAGGGTTCTTTGTTGTTCTTCCCGTGTTCGTCGCCGTTCATCGCGAGCTCTTGATAGATTCCATTATTACCACCTTTTCTTTGATCTTTAGATTGTACAGAACTGCTGCGGTAGCTGTTTCACACCCGTTCCCAATGTACATAGATCCCTTTTCATTGCATAAAGGCTCCGTTCAAACCCTTGAACTTCTTCTGTGTCTGTTCTAGGTCTAGAAATTTTCTCTTTCCAGTCGATCGTTTGATCCAGAATAATTACTATGATCTGTGAAACTTGTTTGCACCACACTTAGTCAAAAATTGCATCTGTTTAGCTATGGCGGCTCATATCTCCGGCTTAAAAGAAGCCACGCGCCATAAAATTTCCGGCTCATTTATGATAAAGCTGTAGACAATTTGAATTACTCACGATACCTTCAGCGGCTTAGATAACCCGATGCACTTAACCATATGTCATTAGGCCCCTTCATAAGCCGTCATTTGAGTATTTGAACCGTAGACGTCTGCCGGCTTATAATTGAACCGGACATTTTCCTTTTGTCATAGGCTTCATCTTTCACAATGCCACCCAAAGCTCCCAAGGCACCCATCACGTGCAACTGGATGAGATCCAATGTCACCGACGACACTTTAGCTGATTTCGTAAAGACGGGTTACCTGCCCAAGAAGGAGGTCATGTCTTATCGTCCCCCTGACCCGTCGGAGGAGAGACCTCAACATAGAGATGGTGAGGTGGTGATATTTTCTGATCACATTAGCCGGGGCTTCGCACCGCCCGGCTCAAAATTCTTTAGGGATGTTCTGAACTTCTTCGATCTGCGGCCGCAAGACATAGGACCCAATTCCGTGTCCAATATTTGCAATTTTCAAGTATTCTGCGAAGTCTATCTTGGAGAAGAGCCCAGCCTGCTGCTCTTTAGAGAGCTATTTTATCTGAATCGCCAGAACGAGTGCGTCAACGGGCCGAGCTTGGAACTTGGTGGAATCTCCATTCAACGACGGAGAGATTGCCTTTTTACTTACGCTGAACCGCCAAGCCATCCAAAGCACTGGAACCAGACGTGGTTCTACTGCCAGGACACTTCCCCGGCTGACGAGAGCCCTCTGCCCAGCTTTCGTGCCCTGCGTCTGGAGCCAAATCACCCTCTGCCGGACAAACTATCTCAGACTGAGCGTCAACCTCTGATCCCCACCATCAATAAGATCAAGGCTCTCCTGGGAAACGGCCTCAACGGCATTGATCTGGTCCGGGTTTGGATCTCTTGGCGGGTGATCCCTTTGAGCCGCCGCCCCGGCTTAATTTGTGCTTACACGGGCCGGAAGGATGACCCTCTGCGGCACAGCCCCAATGATCTTCCTGAGGACGTTGTGGACGACATGACCAAGTCCCTCCTGAATGAAAGCTTAGCCGACTGTGGGAGGACCGGCTTGAACCCCTTCTGCCAAGCTAACCCGGCTCCGGCGGTAAGCCACTGACGTGAACATCTTGGTTTACCTTTTAATAGTTTCCATATGAACTTTAAGAAATCTTTGCTGTATGTTTCAGGCTAATGACAAGTTCTGGAAGGTCAAATATGACCATGAGGCGGCCAAAAAAGCCAGGAAGGCTAAGAAAGCCGCCAGGAGAGCCGCCCCCCGCAAGAAGGGAAGCAGGCCTACTGCCTCAGAGCTGCTTCAGCTAAGTGACAGCTCCGAGTCAGAGGTAACCCCTGAATCTGTAGGCTCTTGTTTTGTTTCGTGTTTATTCCTATCCACCTTATCGATACTGATCATCAGCAGGATGACACCGGAGCAAGTAACCCGGTGACTGAAGAGGTAACGACACTTTCCTCCGACTCAGAGCCCTTGCCAAGGCTGAAAGTCCGAAGAGTAACCCGGAAAGTAAGATTTTCACATCCTTTAGCTTATCAAGATCCTCAATTTCTTTTGAAGCAATAGATTCATGAGAGCCGGCGGCACACCCGGACCAACAAGGATGCAGACCTCTCCTCCGGCTTACCTGAAGCATCAAGGAAGCGCCGGACCGAGGTTATCTCCAACTTATATCCTTTTCATCCTTTGGCGAGCGTTACTCGTCAACCGCTCAATTCTTCTGATTCAAATTATCAGGAAACTTCACCTTCCTCTGGTGATTCTATGCAATCTAACCTGCCGGCTTTCAAGACCGCACCCGGGTAACGATGATCATCTTGTGTTGTGCTTATCCTTACTCATGCTTTTGTACTAACCTTTTGTCCTTTCAGTGCTCAAGCAAAGCTCAGCAAGAGAGCGAAGAAGAATAAACCGGTCGAAGAGCCGGTCTTGACTGAACCGGAGGTTTCAGCTCAAGAGCCGCCAGCTGCCTCTGCTCCTGAAGCCACCGCTCCAACCGACGAGCCAATCATAGAGACTTCTGCTAACCCGGAGATCCCCAGCTCAGCTCAACCGGCCGATGACCCGGATGTGGTGATTACCCGGACTGAATACGTTGAGCCGGGAAGACCCACCGTGCTGGCCAGATGCTCTGCCAAGGAAGAGCTGCTAGAGCGCCGCCGGGCTAGATTGGAAATTACTGATTATGCTAACTTGAGCATTGGAGACATTGTCTCGGGTTACATTGGTCAACTGCACAACAGCCGGGATCTAGAGATTGATATGGTGAAGCAGATCCAACAAAAATCTGAGGTACAAATCTCTTGCTTACTCCATAGTCAGTCTTACTATGCTAGCCCCCAAGTCTACCACTGATGACAGAATATGTTGTAGACTTAACTTCCGGCTTACTTTCATGAACCGGCAATTTGTAGATAGAACCTTTCAGCATGCATTAGCCCCCAAGTGCCAAGTGTCTTTGCTTGGAAAGTACTTGGGACTTTAAAGTTGTATAACAATTATTCATACTATAACCCGGAAATTGTACAGGCTGCTTGCAAGAAATTTGAAGCTGATATCTCTGAGCTGAAGAACCGCCTGAAGACTCAGGAAACTGAGATCCGGAAGGCTAACGCTAAATTTGAGTCCAGTGTTGCTGCTCAAGAGAAGCTGAAGAAGAAGTTTGAAACCGAAAGGAAGACTTGGGCCGAAGAGAAGACTGCTCTGGTCAGCCGGGCCGAACAGGCGGAGGCGGCTCTGACGGAGAGAACCGCCGAACTCTCCGGCTTAAAACGCCATGTGTCACAGATGGTCGCCGCAATCTTCGGTAAGTCATTCTGCAGGCTTTCAACAAGTTTACAGTCTTTATGTCTCATAATTCCCATCATTGCTGGCGGCTTATCTTACTTTGTTAAACAAGTCCCAGAAGTGCCAACCTCAATCAGAACGTGCTGACCAAGCTGAAGGCCGTGTACACCTTGGTGGAGCAACTCTACACCGGGTCACAGCGCGCCTTGGCCGTTGTGGCCCTGTCCAATGAGGTTCCGACTCACCTAGCGGGCGTACTTCGGCAGCTTGCCGTTCTTCCTCAGCGCTTCCAAGAGCTACGACGGGCCTCCACAAGAGCCGGAGCCATCGCTGCTCTGAGCCGGGCCAAGGCTTTCCTCCCGGAGCTAGACCCGGCGGAGATCGCGCTTGGATACCCCAGTCTGAAGGAAGACAGCACTCCCTTTGATAAAAAAGACTTTGCTGCCTGCGTGAAGAGTGTGCCCCGGTGGCTACCTCGATTGGGAATGACACCGACCTCACCAAGTATCAGCCGGGCTATGACTCGGAGAATCAGAGGATCCCCACTCCACGCTACGAAGCAATCAGCTTGATCCCTCTGACTCGTAAGCATACCTTTGCCCCAGAAGTTGACCCGGCCGGGTTAATTGACGAGGAGGCTCAATTTGAAGCTTTGAGCGGCATTGACTGGAAATCTTCAACCTTCCAGGTCATGGGAACAGCCGGAGGAGCGGAGAGGGATGAGCCGGAAGCTTCGACCCAGCAAACATCTTGACTCTTAGGCGGCCCATGGTTACGCCTTTAAAACAATGCTTCACCTTTTGGACTTGGGGAGTCTTGTAATAGAGTAGGACAAACATGTTAACCTTGTCGTGCCATCGTGCACATGTTGAATGCTTAGCTCCATTGAAGTGGCTTCTTTATATTCCTCCGGGTCATAATTGATCATCCTGCATAGAAAACAAGTCACAAGTCTCTAGGCGGCTTACCGCACTGAGAATCATACAACTTATATATATAACCCGGAATATGAACCAAAGTCACTAAAGACTGGCCCTCAATTATGTCCTTGATGTAACCATGATTGCATACTGACAAGCCTTCAAGTATGCTGCCGGTTTATGTAACCCGAATAATGAGATGAAGATCTCAATTCCGGTTTACCAGCATCAAGAATACTTACTATGTGTTTATCAACGTTGTGAATCAAAATTAAGTCGGCAAAGTAAAAGCCGCCCTTGCACACTGTTGATATGACCAACAGAACTTGTTATAAGTCAGAAGATCAAAAACGTAGGGGCTTCTGGTTCGAATACGACCAGAGAACCATCCCAAAGGGGTTAAGCTAAGATTCGAATGCGATCATATAGCCCCCAGTGGCTTTTGGCGATGCCAATCAAGAGGGTATCGACAGCTATGTTCTCTTTGGTTCGAATACGACCCATGTTTGAACAGGAAGCCCCCAAATGACCTTAAGAGTTGTTTAACGACGCTGATTCGAATACGATCCACGTCGGTTCCCAAAGGGGGTTGAGCTATGATTCAAATATGATCAAAGAAAACTCCCCAATGAGCTCGGCACTTTGCCAATCAAGTGGGTATCGACAGCTATGTTCTCTTTGGTTCGAATACGACCTATGTTTGAACAGGAAGCCCCCAGGTGATTATATCGTTTACGGCTAGATTCGGATACGATCATAAGCTGGATCCACCTCCAAGTGACCATGTGATGTTGTAATGGAAATAACACGTTTACCTTTGGAGGAAAAAAGGACAGAGGTCCTGCTTTATTTTTTCACATAATATATACATGGCTATAGAAATATGTACATTATGAGAGCCGGTGGCTCAAGTGTAATAAGGCCGAAGCTGAGCTATGTTCCACGGCCGACGGGTTTCTTCCTCCGACTTGCGTGAATCTTTATGCTCCCGAACGTCAATAAGGTAGTGTGACCCGTTGTGCAAGTTCTTGCTGACCACAAAGGGCCCTTCCCAAGGCGGGGATAGCTTGTGTGCATCTGTTTGATCTTGGATGAGCCGGAGCACCAGATCACCTTCCTGGAAGACCCGGGACTTAACCTGGCGATTGTGATAACGGCGCAGGTCTTGTTGGTAAATCGCTGAGCGAGCTGCTGCCACGTCACGCTGTTCGTCCAGCAAGTCAAGAGCATCTTGGTGCGCCTGTTCATTATCCGCCTCAACATAAGCCGCCACTCGAGGCGAGTCATGACGGATGTCACTGGGGAGGACAGCTTCCGCTCCATAAACCATGAAGAAAGGCGTGTAACCCGTAGACCTGTTAGGAGTAGTATTGATGCTCCATAGCACAGAGGGTAACTCCTCCACCCAACAACCCGGTGTCCGTTGCAAAGGGACCAAAAGCCGGGGCTTAATGACCTTCAAGATCTCCTGATTAGCTCTCTCAGCTTGACCATTGGATTGAGGATGAGCCACTGATGAAACATCAAGTCGAATATGCTCTCGTTGGCAAAACTCCTCCATGGCGCCCTTAGACAGATTGGTACCATTGTCAGTGATAATGCTGTGTGGAAAGCCGAAGCGAAATATCACCCTTTTCATGAACTGAACCGCCGTGGCCGCGTCACACTTGCTAACTGGCTCTGCCTCAACCCACTTTGTGAACTTCTCAACTGCCACCAAAAGGTGGGTCTTCTTATCCTTGGACCTTTTAAAAGGCCCAACCATATCAAGCCCCTAGACCGCAAATGGCCAAGTGATTGGTATCATCCTCAGCTCCTGAGCCGGCACATGAGCCCATCGCGAGAACCTCTGGCAAACATCACATTTGCTGACCAAGTTCTCCGCATCAGCATGAGCTGTCAGCCAATAAAAACCATGACGAAAAGCCTTGGCCACAAGAGATTTTGAGCCAGCATGATGGCCACAATCCCCCTCGTGAATCTCTCGCAAAATATCTTGGCCTTCCTCAGGGGAAACACAACGCTGGAAAGTTCCAGTGACACTGCGGCGATGTAGCTCACCATTGATAATTATCATTGACTTAGACCGCCGGGTTATTTGTCTGGCCAAAGTTTCATCCTCAGGCAACTCTCCCCGGGTCATGTAAGCCAAGTATGGTACTGTCCAGTCTGGGGTGATGTGGAGAGCCGCCACCAACTGTGCTTCCGGGTCAGGGATAGCCAAGCCTTCCTCTGTAGGTAACTTAACAGAAGGGTTATGCAAGATGTCCAAGAAAGTATTAGGCGGCACCGGCTTTCGCTGAGAGCCCAGCCGGCTTAATGCATCAGCCGCCTCGTTCTTCCTGCGATCGATATGCTCTACTTGGTAACCCTGAAAATGTCCAGCAATGGCATCAACTTCACGGCGATAAGCCGCCATGAGAGGGTCCTTGGAATCCCACTTGCCTGATACTTGTTGAGCCACTAAGTCTGAGTCGCAGAAGCACCTTACCCGGCTCAAGCTCATCTCCTTAGCCATCCGAAGACCATGGAGCAAGGCCTCGTACTCAGCCGCATTGTTAGTGCAAGGAAACATCAACCGCAGCACATAATGAAACTTGTCACCTTTAGGGGAAGCCAATACAACTCCAGCCCCCGAGCCTCCAATTGCCTAGACCCATCAAAGTGAATAGTCCAATATGTATTATCCGGCTTTTCTTCAGGCACCTGCAGCTCTGTCCAATCGTTGATGAAATCCACCAAAGCTTGAGATTTAACAGCAGTGCGCGGTACGTATTTCAGACCATGAGGCCCAAGCTCTATAGCCCACTTAGCCACTCTCCCCGTGGCTTCTCTGTTTTGAATGATATCTCCAAGGGGAGCAGAACTAACCACAGTGATAGGGTGACCCTGGAAATAATGCTTAAGCTTCCGGCTTGCCATGAACACACCATAAACAAGCTTCTGCCAATATGGATACCGCTGTTTGGACTCAATGAGCACTTCACTGACGTAGTAAACCGGCCGCTGAACCGGGTACTCCCTACCCTCTTCCTTGCGCTCCACCACCACAGCCACACTGACGGCTCGCGTGTTAGCAGCTACATACAGTAATAAGGGCTCTTTGTCAACCGGAGCAGCGAGGACTGGGGGCTCGGCCAGCTGTCTTTTCAAATCCTCAAAAGCAGCATTAGCAGCATCATTCCAGATAAAGTCATCAGTTTTCTTCATCAACTGGTACAGTGCCATGGCCTTCTCACCCAAACGGCTTATAAACCGGCTTAAAGCAGCGATACGACCCGCCAGGCGCTGGACGTCGTTTATACACGCCGGCTTAGCCAGAGAGGTGATTGCCTTGATCTTCTCCGGGTTAGCTTCAATGCCTCTATGAGAGACCAGAAAACCCAAGAGCTTGCCTGCAGGAACACCAAAGACACACTTGGCCGGGTTCAGCATCATCTTGTAGACCCGGAGATTATCAAAGGTTTCTCTCAGATCATCTATCAAGGTTTCCTTCTCCCTGGACTTAACCACAATATCATCCACATAGGCATGAACATTGCGCCCAATCTGGTTATGAAGACAGTTCTGCACGCAACGCTGATAAGTCGCCTGTGCACTCTTGAGTCCAAAAGGCATAGACACATAACAGAAGGCCCCAAAGGGAGTGATGAACGCCGTTTTCTCCTGGTCTTTAACTGCCATTTTAATCTGATGGTATCCAGAATAAGCATCCAGGAAACTTAAGCGCTCGCAACCCGCCGTAGCATCAATGATTTGATCAATACGGGGAAGGGCAAAAGGATCAGCCGGACATGCCTTGTTTAAGTCCGTGTAGTCAACACACATCCGCCAGGTGCCATTCTTCTTGAGCACGAGCACCGGGTTAGCTAACCACTCTGGGTGAAAGACTTCAACAATAAACCCGGCCGCCAAGAGCCGGGCCACCTCTTCACCAATGGCCTTCCGCCTCTCTTCATTAAACCGCCGAAGGAATTGCCTGACCGGCTTAAATTTCGGATCAACATTGAGAGTGTGCTCAGCGAGTTCTCTAGGTACACCTGGCATGTCAGAAGGTTTCCATGCAAAAATGTCCCTATTCTCACGGATGAACTCGATGAGCGCGCTTTCCTATTTTGGATCCAGATTGGCGCTGATGCTAAACTGTTGAGATGAGTCACCTGGAGCGAAATCAACAAGTTTAGTCTCATCAGCTGACTTAAATTTCATTGCCGGCTCATGCTCCGTGGTCGGCTTTTTCAGAGATGTCATATCCGTTAGGTCAACATTGTCTTTGTAAAACTTCAACTCCTCTGTTGCACAAACAGACTCTGCATAAGCCGCATCGCCTTCCTCACACTCCAAGGCTATCTTTCGGCTGCCATGAACCATAATGGTCCCATTGTGACCCGGCATCTTGAGCTGTAAGTATACGTAACACGGCCGTGCCATGAACTTGGTGTAAGCCGGCCGCCCAAATATGGCATGGTACGGACTTCTTATCTTGACCACCTCAAAGGTCAATTTTTCCACCCTGTAGTTGTATTCATCTCCAAAGGCCACTTCCAGTTTGATCTTACCAACTGGATAAGCCGATTTACCAGGCACCACACCATGGAAAATAGTATTGGACTGGCTGAGGTTCTTATCAACCAACCCCATGCGACGGAAGGTTTCATAATAGAGGATGTTGATGCTGCTGCCTCCATCCATGAGCACCTTAGTGAATTTATATCCTCCCACCTGAGGAGCCACCACCAGGGCCAGGTGACCCGGATTATCAACCCGGGGAGGGTGATCCTCCCTACTCCACACAATGGGCTGCTCAGACCATCTTAAATAGCGTGGAACCGCCGGCTCCACAGCATTCACAGCCCTTTTATGAAGCTTCTGATCTCGCTTGCACAGACTGGTGGTGAACACATGATACTGCCCACCATTGAGCTGCTTTGGATTGGTCTGGTACCCCCCTGTTGCTGTTGATGACCCTGGCCGGACTGCTGATTAAAGCCCCCTTGAACATTCTGAGGATTGGAATTTGAGCCGCCGCCCGGGCCATGAAAGCCGCCGGCGCCTGAGCCGCCGCCCGGGCCATTGTTGCCATTGAAGGCGTTGGAATTCTTAAAGGCCTTCATGATTGCGCAATCTTTCCATAGATGAGTAGCTGGCTTCTCCCTAGAGCCATGCCTTGGACAAGGCTCATTCAACAACTGCTCAAGCGTTGGGCCTGAACCGCCAGCTCGGGGAGGTGGCCTCCCCTTACGTCGCTGGTTGTTACCCTGTGAGCTGGCATTGGCCATAAACTCCATGCTGCCATCAGCCTTGCGCTTGTTACCTCCTTGGCTCGCCGGGTTATGCTGAGGACCCTTGCCGTTGCCGTTCTTCTTTCCCTTCCCTGACCTTTCATCATCTGACGCGGGGTCCTTGGTACTATCAGAGTCGGCGTACTTGACGAGAGCCGCCATCAGCGTACCCATATCATTGCAGTCGCGCTTGAGCCGCCCGAGTTTCATCTTCAGGGGCAGGAAACGACAATTCTGCTCCAACATTAAGACTGCAGAGCCGGCATCCATCTTATCAGATGAATGTATTATCTCTTTGACCCGGCGAACCCAATGTGTCGTAGACTCACCCTCCTGCTGTTTACAGTTAGTCAAATCCACAATTGACATAGACTGCCTACAGGTATCTTTGAAGTTTTGGATGAATCGGGCTTTCAGCTCAGCCCAAGACCCGATGGAATTCGGTGGCAGCCCTTTCAACCAAGTGCGGGCAGTCCCATCTAACATCATGGTGAAGTACTTGGCCATCGCCGCTTCGCTGACCTCCAGCAATTCCATGGCCATCTCGTAACTCTCGATCCAGGCCCCGGGTTGTAAATCAGCCGTGTAATTAGGCACCTTCCTAGGCCCTTTGAAGTCCTTGGGTAGACGTTCATTGCGGAGAGCCGGCACTAAACAAGGGACACCTCCAGTCCTCGTAGGGATACCCACGTCGACGGAAGCCGTCGGATAAGCCGGGGGTGTCTGGTAAGCCGTCAACTGAGGCACCTGCTCCGCCTCTTGCCGTGCTCTGTCTTGGTCTGTTGCGTGAAAGGCTCCGTTATGCGCCGGGCCAGGTGGCAAGTCATGGCGTCGGACATTACTTGAGCCGGTCGCTGAAACCATGTGTCTACTATAACTCGGGCTCCGGCCTGGACGAGGGGTTGAATGGATCCTGTCCCGGCTGTAAGAGTACGCCTCTTGCTGCGCCAGAGCTGTCTGAAGGAGCTCCCTGACCCGGCGGGTTTCAACCGCCGTTGGAGAGTCGCCATCAATGGGGAGAGCCACCAGCCGTGCCGCCGCGGTGACCATGTTTTCCAATGGGTTGGCATAATGACCCGGTGGTATTGGCACGTACTGAGGCGGGGCAGGGTTCACCCGGGGAGGTCCCATCACTTGGGGCTGAATTGGTATCCCAGCCCCGGGCACTATGATCTCCGGCGGGTTACTAGACCCTGCACCTGGCGTGTTGAAGAGGTTTCGGGGATCGTAAGCCGGAGGGAGTCGAGATTGGGCCTTTTGATGCCTCCTTCTCATGACCTCATTGGACGCGTTCTGATCCATCGTGAGCCGGAAGGACTGTGCCTGAATCAACTGAGTCTGGGCGTCGAGAGCCGCCCTCTCCGCAGCCATCCTGATCCCCTCCGCCGCCAGATCCTCCTTGGCCTTTGCTAGATCCAGCTTTAACTGTGCCACCTCCACGTCATGTTGAACTTGATCCGTCGGAGCCACCATAGCGGTCAACAGGATCGTCATCTTGTCTGTGAGATCCATCAGCACTTGATCCGGCGAAGGCACCGGGCTTCCTGACCCGGAGGCGGGGTTTTGAACAGGTTGCGCGCCGGCCATGAAAATTCCAACCCGGCTCGGCGGTTCAAAGGGGTCCGGAATGTTGTCGCCATCGGAACAACCCCTGAGCCTGCCATCTTGAAGTTGATACAACGAGTTTGACTCATCCGTAGACGACTCGCCGTCAGAGCCGGCGGCCGTCTCATCACCAGATCCAGATCCATCAGAGAGTCCTCCATGAACACATCCCACAAAAGCATGCTTCAAGGCAGGTAGGGCCCGGGCGGGTCGTGCGCGTTGAGCAGTCTCAATGAGATCAGCGCAGAGATCCGGCTCAGGGCCCGGCTCACCAATCTTGCCAATGAAGACATGAATCCCGCCGAAGGGGACCCGGTACCCGTACTCAATTGAGCGGGCGTCGGGGCCCCAGTTTGCATCGTCGATGTAGAGCTTGCCGCGACGACTCTTGGTCATCCAGCCCACAGCGTATCCCTTGAGCCCTTCGAAGCTGCCCTTCAAGAACTCAAATCCACCATGCGCTGGCCCCACGGTGGGCGCCAACTGTCGTGGAATTGTCACGGCAGATGTCCTCGAGCTAGGACTTAGTCGTGGAGCCATCGCAACTAGGAAGCTTAAAGCGGTTAAACGGGACAAGGAACACGGGGGTTATACTGGTTCGGCCCCTTACGGTGAAGGTAAAAGCCTACGTCCAGTTGAGGTGGTACTGATATGGTTTCGATGACCAGGGAGCTTAATTGCTATGCCTGGTTCTCGACGAGATCTTACTTGTCCCTAAACCGCCGCCGGGTCGCCCCTTTATATAGAGAGGTTGACGCCCAGCGGCCCTCAGAGTCCCGGCCGGCTCATAAGAGTGTCCGGCTCGGACTCTCAACTATTCTTGCCTTACACTACAAGCTCCACCATAATGGCGGTTATCACTACGGGCCTTAAGCCATCTCCGGGTCTTAAGCCCATTATTGACCCGCCATCTTCAAACTCGGTACTGGGCTTCGCGTGATGACCATTATGAGTAACCCGGCCCCTCCTGGCGGGTGACTCTAAGGGTTATATCCTCAACAGTGACCCAGGGTCATTTTGGACAAATCAGGTCGGGTTGCCTCCTGGCTATAAATAGCCCACCCCCTACACCATAAATTTGTGGCTGCTTAGAGTTAGTGCATAGCTTTTGTCGTTTGAGAGCAACCCACCTCCGAAGCATTTGAGAGAGAGATCCTTGCGAGGACAAAGCACAAAACACCCACAGCCAAAGACTGTTAGGCATCATTGAAGTCTTTTTGTCCGCGTGATCTGAAGACTTGTTACACTTGAGGACTATGAATCCTCCAGCCGGTTAGGCGTCGCGTTCTGAGCATCCAGGAGCCATTGTGGACTGCTAGTGAACGAAGTATGTGAAGGTTTGGAAGTCTACCTTGAAGACTTACCAGAGTGATTGGGCGAGGACTAAGTGTTCTTAGCTCAAGGGGAATAAGGTGAAGACACGGTCTTCTGAGTTGAATCTCAGCCTCCCTAACTAGATGTACAGTTGTCACAGCAACTGGAACTGGTCTACCAAATCCTTGTCTTCACCAAGCAACTGGTTCTATCCTTCCCTTCCCTTTACATACAGTTTGTCTTCGTGAAGTCATTGCCTGGTTGAATGATCTGAGTGTCTTCACTACTTGAAAACTGTTTACTGTTTGGCTTCATACTATCTTCCATCCTGATCCATACTACCTAGCTGCTGATAGTCTTCGTGCTTTCACTTTATTGCTTACTTGACTATGCCTTGTCTAGTGTAGTCTACCTCCCTCTGCATATCAATAGGCTCATTGCTACTGTTTTTCTTCAAAGCCCCCGTGTTTCGAAGACTTTTATAAAAATCGCCTATTCACCCCCTCTAGTCGATAACTAGCACTTCCAATTGGTATCAGAGCAAGGTGCTCCCTTGTTCTGTGTGATTCGGTTTAACCACCTGGAGTTTTAGCTATGTCGACTGCAGGGATAATCAAGGTCTCCGCTGCGTGCCCTGTCTTCGATGGCACTGATTACCCCTACTGGAAGAATAAGATGCATATGCATCTTGAAGCCATTGATGCCGACCTCTGGTATGTCGTCAAGAACAGTGTACCCAAGGTCGGTGAAGGTGTCACCACTGCTGATGTCAAGAGGTTCATTCAACTGGACTCGACCGCCAAGAACATCATTTGTGGTCATCTGACCAAAGGACAGTATGGTCGTGTGAGTGCTCTGGAAACTGTGAAGCTAGTCTGGGACTGGCTATCCAAGGTCAACAAAGGTGTCTCTACCCAGAGAGACTCAAGCATTGATGTTCTTCACAACCTCTTCAACCGCTTCAAGAGAAACGACAATGAGAATGTCCAACTCACGTTTGATCGCCTCACTGATATCACAAATGAGCTTCGCGCACTTGGCGCCACTGAGATCACCAAGCATGAAATCGTCAAGAAGCTCGTGAGATCACTTGATAGCTCATTCGACACCCTGGCCCTGATGATTCAAGAACGTCCTGACTTCAAGACTCTCGATCCGTCTAACATACTTGAGAGGCTCAACACACATGAGTTTCAGTTATTTGAGAAGAGAGATATCTATGGTCCCAACTATGGCCGAACTCGCGCTTTGAAGGCAAAGGTTGTTTCCTCATCTGAAGAAGAATCTGACTGCAGTTCTGGGGATCCTAAAGACATTGGAAAGGAGCTTGCTATGCTAGTAAAGAAGTTCTAGAAGTTCACCAAGAAGAAAGGCTTCAGAAAGTCTTCAAGATCCAACTCAAGGAATGATGAAGCTTCCACTCGTGACCACAAGAAGAGAACATGACACAAATGCAAGAAACCTGGTCACTACATCTCTGAGTGTCCACAGTGGGACAATGAGACCAAGAAGAATAAGAAGAGCAAGGAATATGATTCTGATGCCAAGAAGAAGAAGAAATCCTCAAAGTCTTCTTCAAAGTCTTCGTCAAAGTCTTCATCACACAAGAAGAGATCATCAAGCAAGGCTCGTGCATTTGTTGGCAAGGAGATGGATTCAGAGGAGGAGTCTGCTTCTGAGGAGGCGGAGGTGGAGTCCGAGGAGGACTCCGATTCAGGCGTGGCAAGCCTGGCTCTGGCTTCAGCATATGTTGCCAAGTCCATCTTCAACACCGAAGACAATGGCATCGTCCCCAACGCTGATGCTGATGATGAGGATGACTCTACTCGTACCTACTTCTTCATGGCACGAGGTGCCAAGGTAAACTCACACGATGCTTACTTTCAAACATCAAGTGAAGATGACTCTGAATGTGAATCTAAACCTAGCTACGAAACACTTGCTAAAATTGCAACTGAACAACAAACTGATATGGAACATATTCAAAAGTTGCTAGACAAAAGTGATGACCTGTTGGACGTGGAAATGACCCGAACTAGGTCCTTCATTGAAGACATTAAAAATCTTCACGTTAAGTACGAGTAACTTGAAAGTCGTCATGAAACGCTCTCAACTACTCACGAAAAGCTCTCCTATGATTATCTTCAAAGGAAGCAAGAACTTGAGAACTTGAGAGCGACTCATGAAGATCTTCAAAAGGAGAACGAGTCACTCCGCGCTCAACAAATCAGTTCCGCTCAGGAAGGGTTTGAGCCACCATGTCTAAAATGTCTTGAGCATGATAATGATGTCTCTGTTGCTGAATGTTCTACTCCTTCTACTGTTGCAATATCTTCAACTGCTGATGTGGTAACTAACCCCTCTACTGAGGATACCACTACTATTGCTGATGAGAATGCCAGGTTGAAGACATTGCTTGAAACAGGAATGTAAAAAAGTCTCAAAGGGCATCAGACACTATGTGATGTCCTCAAGAAACAGATTTTGAACCGAAACCCTAGGAAAGAGGGTGTTGGGTTCGAGAGGAAAATGAATGTTGATGGTTCTTACTGGAAGCCTGAGCAGTACCCCAAAACCACATGGGTTGCTGCAAAGGGACCTTCAGTGGATCCATCTACCTTATCTGGCTTCACTTGTGCTAACCCAATTATCATTGTTCATTGATGAATCCTTTGATGCAAACTATAAATTGTTTAAGAATCAGAATGGTGAAGTGTTTGCCAGGTATATTGGTACTAATTACAGGAATGGACCACCTTTGAAGAAGATCTGGGTGCCCAAAAGTTGTCTTGAGAAACTTTCTGTGAATGTCATCATGACACCACCCGGGAAGAAGACAAACCCCAGACCAAAGGCTTCATATGGTCCAAAGGCTTCATATAGACAGAGGACTCACCAGGGTCACCCTAACGCCAATGTTTTGTAGGGAAAGCATACTCACACTTATGAATATGAGCGTGTTTCGTCAAACCGCTATGTTCATAAGACCAAGAACTTTTCTGCTTATTCTTATGAGTATTATTCACCTCCTGCAAGGCTATTTGCTATGGCTCCAAAGCCGAAGTTCTCATGTGCTGCACTTAGACTCATTGCTTCTAAGCCACCCCAAGATGTGGGTGGTTAAGAAAAATTAACTCTCTTTTGAAAGGAAAGGTCTCCAGCCAAAAATCAAAGGCTTCTAATGCTTATGTTGGGGACCTAAAACATCTTGTGGGATGCAAGATAAAATGCCAAAATGGTCTTACTATGTATTTCATCCCAGGATTCCTTGACAAACATCCTATTTATCCTAACCAAGATCTGAACTTTCATAATCCGCTTGTTCGTCAAATGTTTATGCTTCACAATACCCTTGGTGAATCCTATCCCCCAAACTGCACTGTAGGGTATGACACCAAAGGCTTCAGAATGGATTATGGACAGTGGATGCACTAACCACATGACTGGTGATCGAAGTCTTCTCATGGATTCAACCCTACGTCCGTCTGACAAGAGTCACATCACATTTGCTGACACTGCTAAAAGCAAGGTATTGGGTCTAGATAGAGTTGCAATCTCAAAGGATCAACACATGGATAAAGTGATGCTTGTTGAATCCCTTGGTTTCAACTTAATTTCTGTCTCAATGCTTTGTGATCTAAACATGATTGTGATATTTGGAAAATATCGTTGCCTTGTACTTATGGAATCTGACGAATCTCCAGTCTTTGAAGGGTATCGAAAAGACGATCTGTATATGGTAGATTTCTCAGCAGGACCACAGTTGGCCATATGTCTTCTAGCAAAAGCTTTAGAGTGTTGGCCCTGGCATCGGAGGCTGGGACATGCTGGCATGAGGAACTTGTACACTCTCGCGAAGAAGAAGCATGTCGTAGGCATCGAGGGCGTCAAGTTCAAGAAGGATCATCTATGTGGTGCCTGCGAAGCTGGAAAGATGACTAGGGCCAAGCATCCCTCGAAGACAATCATGAAGACGACTCGTCCCTTCGAGCTGCTTCACATGGACTTATTTGGCCCTACTCGTTACTCTACCCTTACCACCACTGCTTGCCTCTATGGCTTCGTCATTGTTGATGATTACTTGAGATATACATGGGTGCACATAATCCTCTATAAGAATGAAGTGCAGGATGTCTTCAGACGATTCGCCAATCGTGCCATGACCAACCATGGCATCAAGATCAAGCACATCAGAAGTGACAATGGCACATAATTCAAGAACACCAGCCTCGACACTTATCTTGATACATTGGGCATCACACATGAGTTCTCAGCTCCATACACACCTCAGCAAAATGGCATCATGGAGCACAAGAACAGAACCCTCATTGAGATGGCACGGACAATGCTTGATGAGTACAAGACACCAAGGAAGTTCTGGCCTGAAGCCATTGATACTGCATGCCATGTCATCAACCGTGTTTATCTTCACAAGCTTCTAAAGAAGACATCCTATGAGCTCCTGACTGGTAAGAAGCCAAACGTCAGCTACTTCAGAGTATTTGGTGCTAGGTGCTGGATCAAGGATCCACATCACACTTCAAAATTTGCACCAAAAGCACATGAAGGTTTTATGCTTGGCTACGGAAAGGATTCGCACTCCTACAGAGTCTTCAACCTCTTTCACTATAAAGTGGTTGAAACTATGGATGTGCGGTTCGATGAGACTAACGGCTCGCAAAGAGAGCACCTGCCAAATGTGCTAGATGAAGCCTCACCAAGTGAATCTATCAAGCTCATGGGTACTGGAGATATCATACCTTCGGAGGCACAGGATGAAGAGGAAATCATCATTTATGCACCTAATCAACTCGAAGACACTGCTCAGCCTGAAGCCAATGCTGAAGATGAAGACAATGATCAGCAAGGCAAAATCTCCGTCCAGTTCATCCTCGTGTTGCAAATGAAGTACATATTGAGAAGATAATTGATAGCATCAATGCAGCTGGTCCACTCACTCGTTCAAGAGCAACACA
Source organism: Aegilops tauschii subsp. strangulata (assembly GCF_002575655.3). Lineage (NCBI taxonomy): Eukaryota > Viridiplantae > Streptophyta > Magnoliopsida > Poales > Poaceae > Aegilops > Aegilops tauschii. The sequence continues at coordinate 399,046,506 of NC_053037.3, forward strand.
GCTAGCAAATTTATGTGGGCACTTTGCATTTGTGTCTATATCTGAACCCAAGAAAGTTGATGAAGCCTTCATGGAACCTGAATGGATTCAAGCTATGCAAGAAGAGCTTCAACAGCTCGAGATGAACAATGTTTGGGAACTAGTAAAGCATCTTGATCCTCGCAAGCACAATATCATAGGCACCAAATGGATCTATCGCAACAAACAAGATGAGCATGGTCAAGTCATCAGAAACAAGGCTCGTCTCGTTGCTCAAGGTTACACTGAAGTTGAAGGGATTGACCTCGATCAAACTTTTGCTCCGGTGGCTAGGCTTGAAACCATTCGCATACTGCTAGCCTATGCCAACCATCACAACATCCTTCTGTAGCAAATGGATATAAAGAGTGCCTATCTCAACGGCAAAAATGAAGAAGTCTATGTTGCACAATCACCTGGTTTTGAAGATCCAAAGCATCCTGACATGGTATACAAGCTCAACAAGGCACTGTATGGCCTCAAACAAGCCCCTCGCGCTTGGTATGACACACTCAAAGACTTCCTGAAGAGCAAAGGCTTCAAACCTGGTTCTCTGGATCCCACTCTCTTCACGAAGACATATGATGGTGAAATGTTTGTGTGCAAAATCTATGTGGATGACATTGTCTTCGGCTGCACTAACAAGAGATACAGTGATGAGTTTGGGCATATGATGCAAGAGGAATATCAGATGTCCATGATGGGTGAGCTGAAATTCTTCCTCGGTCTTCAAATCCGTCAGCAGAGCAATGGCATCTTCATATCACAAGAGAAATACCTCAAAGATTGCCTGAAGAAGTTTGGAATGCAAGACTGCAAAGGTTACACGACGCTAATGCCAACAAAGGTCAATTGGGTCCCGACGACAATGGTAAAGAGTTCGATCAAAAGGTATACCGCTCCATGATTGGTTCTTTACTCTATGTTGTGGAATTGTCACGGCAGATGTCCTCGAGCTAGGACTTAGTCGTGGAGCCATCGCAACTAGGAAGCTTGACCATTGGATTGAGGATGAGCCACTAAGGAAACATCAAGTCGGATATGCTCTCGTTGGCAAAACTCTTCCATGGCGCCTTTGGAGAGATTGGTGCCATTGTCAGTTATAATGCTGTGCGGAAAACCAAAGCGGAAAATCACCCTTTTCATGAATTGAACCGCCGTGGCTGCATCGCACTTGCTAACTGGCTCAGCTTCCACCCACTTTGTGAATTTATCAACTGCCACCAAGAGGTGGGTCTTCTTATCCTTGGACCTTTTAAAAGGCCCAACCATATCAAGCCCCCATACCGCAAAGGGCCAAGTGATTGGGATCATCCTCAGCTCCTGAGCCGGCACATGAGCCCGTCGTGAGAACCTCTGGCAACCATCACATTTACTGACCAAGTCCTCTGCATCAGCATGAGCCGTCAACCAGTAAAAACCATGACGAAAAGCCTTGGCCACAAGGGACTTTGAGCCGGCGTGATGGCCACAATCCCCTTCATGGATCTCACGCAAGATCTCTTGACCTTCCTCAGGGGAGACACAACGCTGAAATGCTCCTGTAACACTGCGATGATGCAACTTGCCATCAATAACAATCATTGACTTGGCCCGCCGGGTTATTTGCCTGGCCAAAGTTTCATCCTCAGGCAACTCGCCCCGGGTCATGTAAGCCAGATATGGCATTGTCCAGTCTAGTATGATATGGAGAGCCGCCACCAGTCGTGCCTCCGGGTCAGGGACAGCCAAGTCTTCCTCCGTAGGCAACTTAACCGAAGGGCTATACAGGACATCCAGGAAAGTGTTAGGCGGCACCGGCTTTCGCTGAGAGCCTAGCCGGCTTAGGGCATCAGCCGCCTCGTTCTTCCTGCGATCAATGTGCTCTACTTGGTAGCCCTGAAAGTGCCCGGCAATGGTATCAACTTCGCGGCGATAAGCCGCCATTAGAGAGTCCTTAGAGTCCCACTTGCCTGATACTTGTTGAGCCACCAAGTCTAAGTCACCGAAGCATCTTACCCGGCTCAAGCTCATTTCCTTAGCCATCCGAAGACCGTGGAGCAAGGCCTCGTACTCAGCCGCATTGTTAGTGCAAGGAAACATCAACTGTAGCACATAATGGAACTTGTCACCTTTAGGGGAAGCCAATACAACGCCAGCCCCCGAGCCCTCCAACTGCCTGGACCCATCGAAGTGAATAGTCTAATATGTGTTATCCGGCTTTTGCTCAGGCACTTGTGACTCTGTCCAATCATTGATGAAATCCACCAAGGCCTGAGATTTAACAGCAGTGCGTGGCACATATTTGAGACCATGAGGTCCAAGTTCTATAGCCCACTTAGCAATTCTCCCTGTGGCCTCTCTGTTTTGGATGATGTCACCAAGGGGGGCAGAGCTGACCACAGTGATGGGATGACCCTGAAAATAATGCTTAAGTTTCTGGCTCGCCATGAACACACCATACACAAGCTTCTGCCAATGCGGGTACCGCTGCTTGGACTCAATGAGCACCTCGCTGACATAATAAACCGGCCGCTGAACCGGATGTTCCTTACCCTCCTCCTTGCGCTCTACCACAATAGCCACACTGACGGCTCGTGCGTTTGCCGCCACATACAGTAGCAAGGGCTCCTTATCAACCGGAGCAGCAAGGACTGGGGGCTCTGCCAGCTGCTTCTTCAAATCCTCAAAGGCGGTATTAGCTGCATCATTCCAGACAAAGTTATCAGTTTTCTTCATCAACTGATATAAGGGCATGGCCTTCTCACCCAAACGGCTTATAAACCGGCTTAAAGCAGCAATGCGACCCGCCAAGCGCTGAACGTCATTTATACACGCCGGCTTAGCCAGGGAGGTGATGGCCTTGATCTTCTCCGGGTTAGCCTCAATGCCTCTGTCAGAAACCAAGAAGCCCAAGAGTTTGCCTGCAGGAACACCAAAGACACACTTGGCCGGGTTAAGCATCATCTTATAGACCCGGAGATTATCAAAGGTTTCCCTTAAATCATCTATCAGGGTTTCCTCTTTTATGGACCTAACCACAATATCGTCCACGTAAGCGTGAACATTACGCCCAATCTGTTTATGAAGACAGTTCTGTACACAACGCTGGTAAGTCGCCTGTGCACACTTGAGTCCAAAGGGCATGGATACATAGCAGAAGGCTCCAAAGGGAGTGATGAACGCCGTCTTCTCCTGGTCCTTAACTGCCATCTTAATCTGATGATAACCGGAATAAGCATCCAAGAAACTTAAACGTGCACAACCTGCCGTAGCATCAATGATTTGATCAATACGGGGGAGGGCAAAAGGATCAGCCGGACACGCCTTGTTCAAGTCCGTGTAGTCCACACACATCCGCCAGGTGCCGTTCTTCTTGAGTACGAGCACCGGGTTAGCCAACCACTCTGGGTGAAAGACTTCAACAATAAACCCGGCCGCCAAGAGTCGGGCCACCTCTTCACCAATAGCTTTCCGCCTCTCTTCATTAAACCGCCGAAGGAACTGTCTGACCGGCTTAAATTTAGGATCAACATTGAGAGTATGCTCAGCGAGTTCTCTAGGTACACCTGGCATGTCAGAAGGTTTCCATGCGAAGATGTCCCTATTCTCACGGATGAACTCGATGAGCGCGCTTTCCTATTTTGGATCCAGATTTGCACTGATGCTAAACTGCTGAGATGAGTCACCTGGAACAAAATCAACAAGTTTAGTCTCATCAGCTGATTTAAATTTCATTGCCGGCTCTTGTTCTGTAGTTGGCTTTTTCAGAGAGGTCATATCTGTTGGGTCAACATTGTCCTTGTAAAACTTCAACTCCTCTGTAGCACACACAGATTCTGCATAAGCCACATCGCCTTCCTCACACTCCAGAGCCACTTTCCGGCTGCCGTGAACCGTAATGGTCCCATTGTGACCCGGCATCTTGAGCTGTAAATACACATAACACGGCCGTGCCATGAACTTGGCGTAAGCTGGCCGTCCAAATATAGCATGGTAGGGACTTCTTATCTTGACCACCTCAAAGGTCAATTTCTCCACCCTGTAGTTGTTTTCATCACCAAAAGCCACTTCCAATTCAATCTTGCCGACTGGATAAGCCGACTTACCAGGGACCACGCCATGGAAGATAGTGTTCGACTGGCTGAGGTTCTTATCAACCAACCCCATACGGCGAAAAGTCTCATAATAGAGGATGTTGATGCTGCTGCCTCCATCCATGAGCACCTTTGTGAACTTATATCCTCCCACTTGAGGAGCCACCACTAAGGCCAAGTGGCCCGGGTTATCCACCCGGGGAGGGTGATCCTCCCTACTCCACACTATAGGCTGCTCAGACCACCGCAAGTAGCGTGGGACCGCCGGCTCAACAGCATTCACAGCCCTCTTGTGAAGCTTCTGATCTCGCTTGCACAAACTAGTGGTAAACACATGATACTGTCCACCGCTAAGCTGCTTTGGATTGGTCTGATAACCCCCCTACTGCTGTTGATGACCCTGGCCAGACTGTTGATTAAAGCCCCCTTGACCGCTCTGAGGACCAGAATTTGAGCCGCCCCCCGGGCCATGAAAGCCGCCGACGCCTGAGCCGCCGCCCGGGCCATTGTAGTTTTTAAAGGCCTTCATGATTGCATAATCCTTCCATAGATGAGTCGCTGGCTTCTCTCTAGAGTCGTGCCTCGGACAAGGCTCATTCAACAGCTGCTTCAGTGAAGGTCCTGACCCGCCGCCTCGGGGAGGGGGCCTCCCCTTGCGTCGCTGGTTATTGCCTTGTGCGCTGGCGTTGGCCACAAACTCTAGGCTGCCATCTGCCTTGCGCTTGCCTCCTCCTTGGTTCCCCGGGTTAAACTAAGGACCCTTGCCATTGTCGTTCTTCTTTCCCTTCCCTGTCCTTTCATCATCTGAAGGGGGATCCTTGGTACCATCAGAATCGGCGTACTTGACAAGAGCTGCCATTAGTGTACCCATATCACTGCAGTCGCGCTTAAGCCGCCCGAGTTTCATCTTCAGGGGCACAAAATGACAATTCTGCTCCAGCATTAAAACCGCTGAGCCGGCATCCATCTTGTCTGACAAATGTATGATCTCCTTAACCCGGCGAACCCAATGTGTCGTGGACTCACCCTCCTGCTGCTTGCAGTTAGTCAAATCCACAATTGACATAGACTGCCTACAGGTATCTTTGAAGTTTTGGATGAACCGGGCTTTCAGCTCAGCCCAAGACCCAATGGAATTCGGTGGTAGCCCTTTCAACCAAGTGCGGGCAGTCCCATCTAACATCATGGTGAAATACTTGGCCATGGACGCGTCACTGACCTCCAGCAGCTCCATAGCCATCTCATAACTCTCGATCCAAGCTGCGGGTTGTAAGTCAGCTGTGTAGTTAGGCACCTTCCTAGGGCCCTTGAAGTCCTTAGGTAGACGTTCATTACGGATAGCTGGCACTAAACAAGGGACGCCCCCGGTCCTGGTAGGGATACCCACATCAACGGAAGTCGTCGGATAAGCCGGGGGGGTCTGGTAAGCCGTCAATTGAGGCACTTGCTCCGCCTCTTGCCGCGCTTTGTCCTGGTCTGCTGCGTAAAAGGCTCCATTATGAGCCGGGCCATGGCTAGGGGGCGGGTCATGGCATCGGACGTTACTTGAGCCGGTTGCTGAGACCATGTGCCGGCTGTAACTCTGGCTCTGGCCTGGACGAGGGGTCGAGTGGATCCTGTCCCGGCTGTAGGAGTACGCCTCTTGCTGCGCCAGTGCTGTCTGAAGGAGCTCCCTGACCCGGCGGGTTTCAATAGCCGTCGGAGAGTCGCCGTCAACTGGGAGAGCCGCCAGCCGTGCTGCCGCAGCGACCATGTTCTCCAGCGGGTTATTATAATGACCTGGGGAGGCCCCATCACTCGTGGCTGAATAAGAGGTCCAGACCCGGGCGCTATGACCCCCGGCGGGTTACTAGACCCTGCATCTGGCGTGTTGAAGAGGTTGCGTGGATCGTAAACCGGAGGGAGTCGAGATTGGGCATTTTGATGCCTCCTTCTCAGGACCTCATTGGCCGCGTTTTGATCCATCGTGAGTTGGAAGGACTGCGCCTGAATCAGCTGAGTTTGGGCATCGAGAGCCGCCCTCTCCGCGGCCAGCCTGATCCCTTCCGCTGCGAGATCCTCTTTAGCTTTCATTAGATCCAATTTTAACTGTGCCACCTCTGCATCGTGCTGAGCTTGATCTCCCGGGTCAACCGTGGCGGTTAGCAGGGCCGTCATCTTGTCCGTGAGATCCATCAGCACCTGAGCCGGAGAAGGCACCGGGTTTCCCGCTCCAGCAGCGGGGTTTTGGACAGGCTGCGCACCAGCCATAAAGACTCCAACCTGACTTGGCGGCTCAAACGGGTCCGGAATACTATCACCATTGGAACAGCCCATGAGCCTGCCGTCTTGAAGTTGATACAACGAGTTCGACTCATCGGTGGCCGACTCGCCGTCAGAGCCGGCGGCCGCCTCATCACCAGACCCAGATGGATCAGAGGGCCCTCCATGGATGCATCCCACAAAAGCGCGCCTTAAGGCAGGCCGGGCCCGAGCGGGTCGTGCGCGCCGAGCCGTTTCGATGAGATCGGCGTGGAGATCCGGCTCAGGGCCCAGCTCACCAATCTTGCCAATGAAAACATGAATTCCGCCGAAGGGGACCCAGTACCCGTACTCAATTGAGCCGGCGTCAGGGCCCTAGTTTGCATCGTCGATGTAGAGCTTGCCGCGACGACTCTTGGTCATCCGGCCCACAGCGTATCCCTTGAGCCCTTCGAAGCTGCCCTTCAAGAACTCAAATCCACCGTGCGCTGGCCCCACGGTGGGCGCCAACTGTCGTGGAATTGTCACGGCAGATGTCCTCGAGCTAGGACTTAGTCGTGGAGCCATCGCAACTAGGAAGCTTGAAGGGGTTAATGCGGGACAAGGAACACGAGGATTTATACTGGTTCGGCCCCTTACGGTGAAGGTAAAAGCCTACGTCCAGTTTGAGGTGGTATTGATTAGGGTTACGATCACCAGGGAGCTTAAACTGCTATGCCCGGCTCTCGATCAGATTGTTCTCCTCCTAAACCGCTGCCGGGTCGTCCCTTTATATAGGGAGGCTGACGCCCAGCAGCCCTCAGAGTCCCGGCCGGCTCATAAGAGCGTCTGGCTCGGACTCTCAATCATACTTACCTTGCACTACAAGTTCTACCATAATAACGATTGTAACTACAGGCCTTAAGCCATATCCGGGTCTTAAGCCCATCTCTGGCCCATCGTCTTTAAGCTTGGCTCCGGGCTTCTGGCAACGACCATATAGTAACCCGGCCCCTCCTGGCGGGTGACTCTAAGGTCTATATCCTCAACACTCTATGTATGTGCATCTAGGCCAGATATAATGCTTAGGGTTTGCATGTGTGCCCGATTTCAAGCGGCACCAAAGGAATCGCATCAATTAGCTGTGAAGCGAATTCTTCAATATTTGGCTTACACCCCAACACTAGGATTATGGTATCCAAAGGGCTCAGAGTTTGATCTAGTTGGATTGTCAGATGCTGATTAAGCTGGTGACAAGGTTGATCGCAAGTCCACATCAGGCACATGTCACTTTCTTGGATGATCTCTTGTTTGTTGGTCTTCAAAGAAGCAGAACTGTGTATCCCTCTCCACTGCTGGATCTGAATACATTGCTGCTGGATCTTGCTGCGCTCAGCTTCTATGGCTGAAGCAAACTCTCAAGGACTATGGCATCCACCTGAAGCAAGTGCCACTCTACGGCGGTAATGAAAGCGTCATCAAGATTGCCAACAACCCAGTTCAGCACTCGAAGACTAAGCACATTCAGATCCGTCATCACTTTCTCAAAGATCATGTCATGAATAAAGATATTGATATCATTCACGTCAACACTGAAGAGCAATTGGCAGATATCTTCACAAAGCCCTTGGATTAGAAAAGGTTTTGCAAGTTTGCGGTGTTCTAAATATCTTAGAATCCTCAAATGTCTTGTAATTGGACACACATCCTAAAGCTTATGCATGTTGATGACTTAGATGTGCAACACACGAAGTAACGTATACCTTCAATCAATGAAGACATACACTCTAAGTGTGAATACATTAACGAGGAATTTGACTTAGGAGCGCCACGATAATTGTGCGCCGTGTCTGGGTCTAATACTTCCTATACGGTGGGTAACGCCACCACCGAAACCTTCTTGAAGTTTTTTTATTTGGCGTCATGATTGCATAGTCTTCACATTTGGTTTGTCTTCAACATTGATCTGACTTCATGGTTTATATATATATATATATATATATATATATATATATATATATATATATATATATATGCGTGTTCTGTCCTCTACAACATTCACTTATAACTATGTCTTCATTCTTGAATTTTTCTGATCTAAGTGAATGTGATCGGACCCTATCCCCTTTTGGGCTTCTTCCTCAAATTCTATCTGACTAAGTCATAAGCATTCTGTTGAAACCTGTGTAACGCCCACGATGCGGCTATATCTCCCACGTGTCGAGGCACAACTTAGAGGCATAACCGCATTGTGGTTTTGTCGCAAGAAGGGTCATCTTCACACAATCCCATGTAATGAACAAGAATGGGATAACGAGAGTTGGCTTACAATCGCCACTTCACACAATACATCAATATAATTCATACATCTTCCAAAATCCACACATAGACCGACTACGGTCAAATCCAAATGAAAATAAGATAACCCCAAATGCTAGATCCCCGATCGTCCCAACTGGGCTCCACTACTGATCATCAGGAAAAGACACATAGTAACGACCACGTTCCTCATCGAACTCCCACTTGAGCTCGGTTGCGTCATCTGCACTGGCATCATCGGCACCTGCAACTGTTTTGGTAGAATCTGTGAGTCACGAGGACTCAGCAATCTCACACCCGCGAGATCAAGACTATTTAAGCTTATAGGAAAGGATGGTGTAATGAGGTGGAGCTGCAGCAGGCACTAAGCATATATAGTGGCTAACATACGCAAATGAGAGCGAGAAGAGAAGCAGCGGAACGGTCGTCAACTAGTAATGACCAAGAAGTGATCCTGAACTCCTACTTACGTCAAACATAACCCAGAAACCGTGTTCACTTCCCGGACTCCGCCGAGAAGAGACCATCACAGCTACACACGTGGTTGATGTATTTTAGTTAAGTCAAGTGACAAGTTCTCTACAACCGGACATTAACAAATTCCCATCTGCCTCATAACCGCGGGCATGGCTTTCAAAAGATAATACCCTGCAGGAGTGTCCAAACTTAGCCCATTATAAGCTCTCACAGTCAACGAAGGATAAACCTTCTCCCGGAAAGACCCGATCAGTCTCGGAATCCCGGTTTACAAGACATTTCGACAATGGTAAAACAAGACCAGCAAAGCCGCCTGATGTGCCGACAAATCCCGATAGGAGCTGCACATATCTCGTTCTCAGGGCAACACCGGATGAGACTAGCTATGAGTAAAACCAGTCCTCAAGTTTCCCCAAGGTGGCCCTGCAGGCAGCTCGGTTCGAACCAACACTCGAAGGAGCATTGGCCCGTGGGGGTCTAAAATAAAGATGACCCTCAGGCTCGCGAAAACCCAAGGGAAGTGTAGGTGGTAGGTGGTCAAATGGTAAAACCAAGGTTGGGCCTTGCTGGAGGAGTTTTATTCAAGGCGAACTGTCAAGGGGGTCCCATAAATCACCCAACTGCGTAAGGAACATAATACTGGTATGACGAAAACTAGGGCGGCAAGAGTGGAACAAAACACCAGGCATAAGGCCGAGCCTTCCACCCTTTACCAAATATATAGATGCATTAATTAAATAAGAGATATTGTGATATCCAAAATATCCATGTTCCAACATGGAACCAACTTCAACTTCACCTGCAACTAGCAACGCTATAAGAAGGGCTGAGCAAAAGCGGTTACTTAGCCAAACAACGGTTTGCTAGGATAGGATGATTAGAGGCTTGACATGGCAATATGGGAGGCATGATATAGCAAGTGATAGGTAGCGCAGCATGGCAATAGAATGAACAACTAGCAAAGCAAAGATATAAGTGATTTCGAGGGTATGGTCATCTTGCCTGCAAGGTTCTCAGAGTTGTCGAAAGCTTGATCCTCGTAAGCGTACTCAACAGGTTCCTCATTCACGAACTCGTCTCCCGGCTCTACCCAAAGCAAGAACACAAGCAACGGAACCACAATCAAACACGGGAAATGCACAAGCAACATGATGCAATACATGAATGATATGCAAGATATGATATGCGATGCATATGCGTGCTCCGGAAGAAAAATGATGAACAAGGCAGTAACTTGGCAAACCAAGCATGCCACTGGAAAGATGACATGATTTCGGTCGAAATCGATATAAATATCGCCGGAAACGGATGCACGGTTTGCAAATGGCAAGCAACGAATCTGCGATTAACAGCATGATAGCACTTAGAATGCAACAAGTAACAATGCTACAGCACTCCAACATAGCAACAAAGCATATGACAGTATTCTACAGGAGATGCTTGACAAAAGATGAACACTGAGCTACGGCTAGATCACAACATAACAAGCTCAAACAAGCATGGCAAAAGTGCAAAAAATATCAGGTTCACAGACTTGGTGAAATTACTGAACATGTCTGAAACAGCATCAGGTAGCAATGTTCAGAGCATGAAATCGACATGCTACCGGAACTTAACATAGTAAAACAAGGCATGGAAGTAATCTACTAAATGCATATGACAAAAGTCCCTTACTGACCATAGGCCAAAAGGACCATAAGATATGATGGCAACCATGTAAACATAGCAAATTTCGTTAACAGGTTTCAGACTTAGCAGAAAACAGAGAATGACAGAAACAATAATATGAAGGCATCTTGGTGAGTTTGATGCACTCATCACAAAGCAATTAATGACAAAACAAGCACACCTACAGCAAGATGGTATGTTTCTGAAGATATCCATAGCAAGAGCAAGTACATAGCATGTATGAAACAACTACAACAAGCTTGGCAAAATTGAATATCATGTTAAGAATCTGCCAGAAATATTTTATAGCAAAAGGAGAGCAAGATTGGGTCATGCTATGACACTCCATAATTGCAAACGAGGGCACGAATGGATCAACTACAACAATATCTACAAAACATCCTTACTGAATATTTCCAAAAGGAGCATGGATCTCTCTGTAGCAACATGGATACATAGCAACAGAATAGCAGCAGCCACAGACTTGATAAAGTTACTCTCTGAAATCAGAAACATCACGAAGCCTAGTTTGCATGCTTGTGCTAGTCACCACAAAGATCACAAAAATACATGGCATACACCTCTATAAATATGGCATGGCATACAACAAAACACATGTAGAGCTCATGCCCATAAGATGCACACATAAATAGCAACAAAAATAACAAATCCTCAAGTTCTGATAAGTAACAGCAGTTAACAGCAACTAGCACTTTTGCACCAGAGATTTGGGCATCAAGATGGACTCAAATGAACATGATGCAATGGAACAAAGTGAAGAGCATCTAGAGACGAACATTTTGATATATTACACGCACGAAACGGAGCTATATATAGAGAGTTATGATGCGATGAACATAGGCATATTATGTAAATATTTCGGGGACTTAGAATATTCGAGAGAGGGGAGAAAGTCAACCCTAGGCCAGATCCAGATCGGGCTCGAGCTCGGGTTCGCCGGGGCTGCCGGAGTTGAGGACGAAGGAGGGGACGGCGGCCGGCAGGGGAAGAAGAGGAGGACGGCGAGGAGGGGCGGCCGGAGGCGCGGGTGCCCGCGGGGCCGCGGCGGACGGCGGCCCCGGGCGGCACCGGCGATGAGGTGGCGACGGCGGCGAGGCGGCGGAGTGCGGCGGCGCGGGGCGGCGGCGCCGGGTGCGGGGCGCGGGACGAAGGAGGCGTCGGGCAGCGGGGGAGCCGCGCGCGGGCTCGGGGGCCTCCCGCGGGCTTCGCGGGCCAGCGGCGGCGCCGGTGAGGAGGCGACACGTGGCAGGCGCCGGTTGGACGGGGGCGGCGGCGCGTTTCGTCCGGCGCGGGACGGACGCGTCCGGCGCGCGGAGGGAGAGGGTCAATCGGGGGGAGATGCATATATATAGGTAGAGGGAGCTCCAAATGGAGTGCGGTTTTCGCCCACATGATCGTGATCGAATGACCTAGAGCATGGAAGAGACTTAGAGGGGTTTTTGGGTTGTTTGGAGGGGGGTTTGGCTGCAACACACAAAAGGACTTTGCGGTTACCCGGTTAACCGTTGAAGCACCAAACGACCTCCAAATGGAACGAAACTTGACAGGTGGTCAACGGTGGTATACCAAGGCCACTTGGCAAGCCTCGGTCCATTCCGAGAATGTTCAGCACCCGCTCACGAAACAAAACAAGAGGGGTGCACCGGAGGAGGTGGGAGTGCCGGATTGCAAAACAGACAACGGGGAAAATGCTCAGATGCAAGAGACGAACACGTATGTAAATGAGATGCACATGATGACATGATATGGGATGCATGACATGAACAAAATGCAAAACGAAAAACACAACCCGACCACGAAGGGAATATCATAACACATAGCCGAAAATGGTAAGAGTTGGAGTTACAAATATGGAAAGTTACATCCGGGGTGCTACAACACTCCACCACTTCGAGAGGATCTCGTCCCGATATCTAGGACTGAATGAACTCCGGATATTCGGAACGGAGGTGGTCCTCGCATTCCCAGGTGGCTTCTCGATCGGAATGGTGCGACCACTTCACTTTCAGGAATTTGATTGACTTGTTGCGAGTCTTGCGCTCAGTTTCTTCAAGAATAGCAACGGGATGCTCATGATAAGACAGATCTTCTTGGAGGTCAATCTCTTCGAAGTTGATGGTGCGCTCAGGAGTCTTGAAGCACTTGCGGAGCTGTGACACGTGGAACACATCGTGCACGTTCGCGAAGTTGGAGGGAAGCTCAAGTTGATAGGCGAGGTCGCCTCTTTTGCCAATGATCTTGAAAGGACCCACGTATCTAGGGGCAAGCTTACCTTTGATACCGAAGCGACGAGTGCCTTTCATTGGAGAGACGCGGAGGTAGACATGGTCTCCGATCTCGAAAGCCACATCACGGTGCTTACTATCATAGTAACTCTTCTGGCGTGATTGCGCGGCTTTGAGATTTTCGCGGATGACTTTACACATTTCTTCAACCTCTGTGATTAAGTCATTGCCAAGAAGTTGGCGTTCACCAGTCTCTGACCAATTGAGAGAAGTACGGCACTTTCTGCCATAGAGAATCTCGAATGGGGCCTTGCCCGAACTCGCTTGGAAGCTGTTGTTGTAGGAGAATTCGGCATATGGAAGACAATCTTCCCATTTCATGCCAAAGGAAATGACACAAGCCCTGAGCATATCTTCAAGAATTTGATTGACTCGCTTGACTTGGCCACTAGTTTGAGGGTGGAAAGCTGTGCTGAAGCAAATGTTAGTGCCCATGGCCTTCTGGAAGGAGTCCCAGAACTTAGAAGTGATTATGCTTCCACGATCTGAAGAAATCAATTGTGGAATGCCGTGCAAGGAGACAATTCTGGAGGTGTATAGCTCTGCCAACTGAGCTGCTGTGATAGATTCTTTGATTGGAAGGAAATGAGCCACTTTAGAAAGCTTGTCGATGACAAGGAAGATAGCATCATTTCCGCGCTTGGACTTGGGAAAACCAGTCACGAAGTCCATTTCGATATGATCAAACTTCCATTCTGGGATAGCAAGAGGTTGGAGGAGACCAGCTGGTCGTTGGTGTTCTGCTTTCACTCTTCGACAGACATCACATTCATTCACGAATTGAGCGATTTCTCGCTTCATTCGAGTCCACCAATACGACTGCTTGAGGTCATGGTACATCTTCGTACTTCCAGGATGAATGGAAAGAAGGGAATTGTGCGCCTCGTTCATAATGACTTTCCTTAGATCACCTTTAGGAACCACAATCCGGTCCTCGAAGAATAAAGTGTCTCTGTCATCAATGCGATAGCACTTGTATTTGGAAAGATCCTTGTCGATACCACGTTTCACCTTCTTCACCATGGTATCCAGGAGTTGTGCCTCACGAATTTGATCTTCCAAAGTAGGAGAGACTATGAGTTTGGCAAGAAAGCCTTGAGGAACAACTTGGAGATTCAGCTTGCGGAAAGCTTCACAAAGATCCGGATGGAATGGCTTGAGAATTAAGCTGTTGCAATAAGCCTTCCTGCTCAAAGCATCTGCAATGACATTGGCTTTGCCTGGAGTATATTCAATACTCGGATTGTACTCTTGAATCATTTCGACCCATCGAGTTTGCCTGAGGTTGAGGTTGGGCTGAGTGAAGATGTACTTGAGACTCTTGTGATCGGTGAATATGTCCACTTGTCTTCCAACAAGAGATGTCTCCATGTTATTAATGCATGGACAACTTCCGCCAACTCAAGATCGTGAGTGGGGTAGTTCTTTTCATTGGGCTTCAACTGACGAGAAGTATAAGCCACAACTTTCTTCTCTTGCATTAACACAGCACCGAGAACTTGAAGAGAAGCATCACAGAAAACTTCGAAAGGCTTGGATTCGTCAGGAGGAGTTAAGACAGGAGCTGTGACGAGTTTCTCTTTGAGAGTGTTGAAAGCAATGTCACACTCAGGAGACCACACATACTTCACATGCTTCTAGAGGAGGTTGGAAAGAGGCTTTGCAATCTTAGAGGAATTCTCAATGAATCTTCGGCAATAGCTTGCAAGACCAAGAAAACTGCAAAGCTGCTTGACATTCTGAGGAGGTTCCCAATTCACAATTGCAGACACCTTCTCGGGATTAACAGCGATGCCCTTGGCAGAGATGATATGACCAAGGTAAAGAACTTCATCAAGCCAAAACTCACATTTGGAAAACTTCGCATAGAATTGTTACTCTCTGAGCTTGTCGAGCACCAATCGCAAATGTTTGGCATGATCCTTCTTATTCTTGGAGAAGACCAATATATCATCGAGATACACCAGGACGAATTCATTGGTATAGGGATTGAAGATGAAATTCATCATCCGAGAGAATGTTGGAGGAGCATTGACAAGGCCGAAAGACATGACAGTATATTCATAAGAACCAAAACTTGTTCTGAATGTTGTCTTGGGAATATCTTCTTCACGAATGCGAATCTGATGATAACCCATACGAAGGTCAAGCTTGGAGAATACTTTAGCACCTTTAAGTTGCTCGAATAGCTCATTGATGTTGGGAAGTGGATACTTGTTCTTGATGGTCTTCTTGTTCAATGGACGGTAGTCGACACAAAGTCGTTCCGTGCCATCCTTCTTCTGGACAAAAAGAACACCACAACCCCATGGAGATGAACTCGGTCTGATCAAACCCAGACGCTCTTGTTCATCGAGCTGTTTCTTCAATTCCTTCAGCTCCTTGGGTCCAAGCTTGTATGGACGCTTGCAAACGGGTTCAGTGCCAGGCTCTAGATCGATAACGAACTCAACTGGCCGGTGAGGAGGCATACCCGGAAGCTCTTCTGGAAAGACATCTTGGTACTCACAAACGACTGGAATCTAAGAGATGGCATTCAATTCGCCCTTCTCATTGAGAGAAAACAACCGAATGGTTTCACCACGAGCGGTATAAATGATAACATCCTCAGAAGAGTGTGTCAATTGAATTTCCCTGGCAGCACAATCAAGTTGAGCCTTGTGCTTAGAAAGCCAGTCCATCCCGAGAATAAGATCAATATCCGAGTCACCAAGAAAAATTGGAGAAGACAGAAATTTATAGTTTCCCATCTTGATGGAAACATCCGGAACCATCATGCTGGAGCTCAAACGATTAGCCGGAGAAATAACTTGCATTGCTCTAGATAATTCCTCTGTGTCAAAATTGTGCTTCGATGCAAATGGGTATGACATGAAAGAATGCGATGCACCAGTATCAAATAAGACTTTTGCAGGAAAGTCATTAACAGGAAGATTACCCATTATCACATCAGTAGATTCCTCCGCTTGAGCTGCATTCATCATGTTCACCTTTGCAGACTTGGGATTATGCTTGACCACTGCATTGCTGGAAGATCTGACAGGAGGAGGAGGCGGAAGGCGCCTTTGATTGAAGCACTTGTTAGCATAGTGACCTTTCTGCTGACACTTGTTGCAAGTCACCTCTGAGAGTGGACGATGATAAGGAGCATTCAACTTTGGAGCTTGATTCTGAGACTTGTTCTGATAGCCAGAGTTGGAAGAGTGGGAAGATCCATGGCCACCTTTGTTCTTCTGCTGGTAAGGCTGACGAAACGGAGGAGGAGGAGGCAACCAGAACTTCTGTTGCTTAGCAGCCACTAGTGAGGAAGAAGAAGACTGAACTGCGTCCCTGACTCTCTTCTTAGAAGCCTCACACTTGAGCTGAGCAGCCTCTTGCTTCAGTGCCATGTTATAGAATTGATCAAACTGAGTAGGCTCAACAAGAACGAGAGCTAACTGCAGATCCTCTCTAAGGCCACCTCTGAAGTGATAGATCATGCTCTTTTCATCAGGAACGTCTTGTTTAGCAAAGCGAGCAAGTTTCTGAAACTGGATGTTGAATTGATATACAGACATGTTGCCTTGCTTGAGATTGCGGAACTCCTCACGCTTGCTCTCAACAACACTTTGTGGAATGTGGTGCGCTTTGAAGTCCCGACAGAAGTCAGTCCAAGTGATCACACGACCTCCTCTGGAATCTTTGTATTGTTGATACCAATCAGCAGCTTGGTCCTTGAGCTGAAAAGAAGCAAACTTGACATAGTCCTCAGGCCTGACATTGCTACATTCAAAATGCTTGTTGATGTCCACGAGACAATCATCGGCATCTGTGGCCTCGGCACAGTAGCTGAAAGACTTGGGCTGATTTGCGAGAAACTGGTTGTGTCGTTGAATCGTCACGGCATATGTCCTAGCGTGAGGACTTAGTCGTGAGGCCAACGCATCTATGTGGTACCTTGAGAGGGGTTGGGCGGAATCGAGAGAGACAACACAAGACAGGGATTTAGACAGCTTCGGGCCCCGGGAAACATCATCCGGTAATAGCCCTACATGTTGTTTGTGGCTAGGTCTCATTATGATCATGAGAGAGTCGCCGGCTTGGCCGGCTCTTTGTGTCTAGACCTAAAGATTGTTTCTTGTCCCTTCTTTGGGGCGCCCTGCCCCTCCTTATATAAGTTAGAGGGGCGGGTTACATGTGGAGTCCTGGTAGGACTAGGACTAGTCTATCTTTTCTTACAAGTTGAATACAAGTCCGGGTCTTGCTTCCTCGTAAAGGAAATATTCGTCATCCCTTTGTTCTTAAGCTGGCCCATCATAAATGTGAGCCGGCCCTCTGGGCCTTGGGCCTTGTCTTCTATCTGACCCGCCATCGGGGCCATCCATGAGTCGTCAGGCTCGTGAGTCGTCAGTCCTCCGGCGGGTCATCGGTGAAGCGCCAAGTCCGGTCAGGTCGTACTTCCGGCCGGGTTATACCGCGGGGTATATCCCCAACATTAGCCCCCAGTTTAATTTTGGATTTATCCATGTTAAACTGATCCTGTAAAACAAACACAAGAACAAATTTGACACGTTGTTCTCCGGGTTAAATATTCTTATAAGCCGGCACCTGATCATCCTTAAGTCCTTGACATTTTCTCCTGGAAAATCCGGGTCAAGAGGCCAGCTTCATAATCCATTTGCTGACATTGGCTCTTGTAAAGAAATATTATAAGAAAGAATCCATTTGAGTCGACCTTCAATGCTCTGGTTTGACAAAAATATTGGTCTTGAAATATTCAAGTGATATTCAGCCGGCTTAAAGATGTAGATCTTGCCGATTTATGATTGCCAAAATTGCCGGGTTATAAATAAATGATGCCGGGTCATGATTGTTGCAGACACCGGGTTAATCTGGTCTGCTCCAAACCGAGAACTTGAAGATTTTTTCTCTCTTATATGCATATCACCTGTAGCCCCCAAGTATCGGGTTGTCATGCTTGCAGCAACCTGGGACTTGTAATTTCCTTATACTCATGAAAACTTCAACCAGTGTAGCCCCCAAGGGCCGGGTCATTATGCAATAATGAGCAGGGACTTTATAAATATGATCATGTAAACTTGAACAGCAACATGTAGCCCCCAAGGGCCGGGTCAGTAAGATATTACCGAGCTGGGACCTTGTATATGATTCATTGCTAATAACAGCATATGATGTAATCTCCACCATGGGGCTTGAACCTTGAATTTTCGACAGGAGCAATTGGTAGCCCCCAAGGGCCGGCTCATTTAGAATGTGATGAGTCGGGTCTTCAATAAGTTGAGCAAAAATGACTTTGCATTAGCCCCCAAGTGCCATGGTACATGCTGGCAGTAACACGGGACTTGCATATTCCATGTAATATCAATTTGAATAATGTAGCCCCCAAGTGCCGGGTCGTAAGCCTGCAGCGACCCGGGACTATTCCTTCCATTGTAGAATAAATCATATCCATTAATAAAATAATAGCCATTGCGCCAAAGCGACTTTGAATACCTCATCTGTTTGATAAGTAAATCCGGAGTTTAAACACCCAGCGGCTCTTGGACGATGGCAATTTAATACGCCTCCATTGTAAGCCAGAATTTTTATAACCCGACGGCTTATAGCCTTTGAGAAAATCAAAAATTGATAACCCTTTTGAGACACCAATTTCAATCTTTGATGATGGGCTTGAACTTAATCATTTATGTAAGTCATAGCTCTGTAAATCCTGCACAGAGATTAAACAACATATGCCCTCGCGACTTAACGTCAAAGGCCAGGACAGGTAACCACCCAAATGTAGTCTTATCCTGCACACAAGTAGATCACAAAATCCCTTGACGGTTTACCGCAGGGCGGGTCATAATATCTCACATATAACCATTGTGATATTGAATTTGTACTGCCGGTTTACATGACCTGTGCAGTAAGGGTGATAACCTAATCTTTAGAAATCAAGACTTCCAAATGTTTATGATTGTCATATGATGGCGACTTATCATCCAAAGTCGAAACGGGTTAAATAGCAACCACTCATATACACTTTAGATATGATCAAAAGAGCTTAAAATAAAATCCAAAAATTGTTTGCAAAAAGAGACTTCAAAAATTTTGAGGCTTCTGATTCAAATACGATCAGAAAACCGTCCCAAAGGGGTTAAGCTAAGATTCGAATACGATCATATAGCCCCTAGTGGCTTTGGCGTTTCCGATCAAGAGGGTACCGACAGCTATGTTCTCTTTGGTTCGAATACGACCTATGTTTGAACAGGAAGCCCCCAAATGACCTTGAGAGTTGTTTAACGGCGCTAATTCAAATACGATCCACGTCGGTTCCCAAAAGGGGTTGAGCTATTATTCGAATACGATCAAGAAGCCCCCTAGTGAGCTCGGCAGTGTGCCGATCAAGAGGGTACCGACAGCTATGTTCTCTTTGGTTCGAATACGACCTATGTTTGAACAGGAAGCCCCCTAGTGATCATGAGAATATTTAACGACTCTGATTCGAATACGATCAGGGTCACACCAAAAGGGTTTAAACTAAATTCGAATACGATTGGGTTGTGCTTTGTAACAGACTCTTTTTGGTCCCTTTAATTTTTCCTGAGAACTCGAACTTTGCGAGAGATAAATTCTTTTTGAACCAGAAAAACCGGATATTGAGAGTTTCAAAGCTTTGTGATAGACAAATCTACCTTGAACCGGATTTGAGAGCTTCAAAACTTTGTGGCAGATAAATTTCCCTTGAACCGGATTTTAAACCGGATATTAAGAGCTTCAGTGCTTTGTGGGAGATGTCAAGTCTCTTGAGCCGGATCTAAACCGGAATCCTTCTTTTTAAGCTGGAAATTTTCTGATGGCCTTTAAACTTTTCACCAATACGGCGGTAGCCTCCGGGACCGAATTATTTTTCCCTCCAATGACCCGGAGTTCTTGAATGCATTGAAACCGACCAATGTTGCCGAGTCATATCATTGTAGCCCCCGAGTCTCAAGACGACTCGAGGAGTTGGCTTTGAGATTCTCCATATTGACCATAGCATAAGGTGTATATCATTGGTGTTGATAGCGCGATGTGAATCCACCGAAAGTTGAGGTGACTGCGGCGGGTTATAAATGATCCTGTATGAGCCGTGTCAGCAACTCGGCCAATGGTCCCTTCCCACTGGCTGTTTGAAGTTAACCAAACTGTAGTGGCGGCGACTTGTACGCCTGCCCATTTGAACCATCCAGTGCAGACGACGGCTAATAATACATGATAATTTGCCTCCAATTTTATTGGAAGAAAAAACCGGGCTTCTCAAGCAGTGACTTGCTCATACTCAATAATCAGCTCACGCAAACGGGTGTGGCCCGGTATGTTGATATAGACCAGGCCGCAAGAGACAGACGAAAAAGATGACCTCAGCATCAGAGGTGGCTCAAACAGATGAACCGGCCGTGTAAACCGGCGCGGACGGGCGAGTTAACCACGTCGTTTTGATGTAGTGAACAATTGTCCTGCATCAACAATATTGCAGACCAAGACAAAGATAAACTGTTCTTTGACAAAAAATATGTACCAACAAAATATATTTTAGATGGATATCACCTGATGAGCCAGGCCGGAAATAATCCGCCATGAAATTGATGATCACTAGGTGAAGTTTAAGTCGCCCACGGGTGAACCGGCCGCGGCGTGGTAAACCGGTGTGGACGGGTGAATCGGTCGCGATGTTTGTAAGCCGGCGCGGACAGCGAGTCGGCCACGGCGTTGTAAGCTGGCGCGGACACGTGAACCGACCGCGAGGGCGGACGGGCGAGTCATCCGTGGCGCTGTAAGGCGGTGCAACGGGCGAGTCAGCTGGCGCGTTTGATGTAAACTGGACAACGACACACGCGCCCGTGAAGCCATGCAGCACCGCCGAACGTGCATCCACGGTATAACACCACTCCCTTTTTTTAATAGTCGTCCTGTATCAAAAAATATTACAGAACGAAGTGATTGTTTTTGACAAAAAAGATATGCGCTAATAAAACAAATCTGGATGAATATCACCTGTTTTTGTTTGGTTGACGGATGATCCGTACGCAGGGTAGAAATTAACTGAGATATATGAGTCACCAGCATTTCTTTCCTCTTTTTTTAATCCTTAGAGATGAGTGAGTATTTTTTAGCAAACCAACGCGCTGTGCTTTGATTCACGTAGTGCCAGCAGTCTTGTGCACACGCAACTGGCCGCCTGCGAGGCTGGACCGCAGGACTTGGGGTGAAGACGTACCCTGGCCTTGCAATGTGCGCCAGGCTGTTGGCTGAATTCGTTCCTTGGCTTTAAGTTCTTCGCTTGACGTTGTGAATATTGTACTGCAGGAAAGCTACCAGAGGCAGTAACCAATGAGCTCTCCGCGGCCGAAGCGAACGGGTGAAACAAGACCACTTGATGCGGCAACTTGCCGTGGGGTTGGCTCGTTGTGGCGACGGTTCAACGTTGGCCACGGTGGAGATGACTCAAGGGCGGCTTGCGACAAGGCCAGCTTGACGAGTGGCGGAGAGGTCAGCGCTCGACGTGACACTGGCGCCAAAGTGAACAGCTCGGAGGCGGGCCCTGGCAGAGGAGGCCACTCGAAATCAATCGGCAGGGGCGACGGCAGAAAAACGAGGCCGCGGGAGAGGTCGCGCAGGATCCCGGCCGCGCCGGCGCGATGCAGAGTCGGAGCGGAGGCCACTCGGAGTCGGAGTCCGGTGGCTGAAGGCAGTCGGCGGCTTACAGCTGCGACGCGTGGCGGAGACGAGCCAGTGACGACGGCTCGGAGCTCGACCCTCCCGGCAACTCAGGGTTAGGCCGAGGCGGCGACGGTGGAGGTCGGCCGGCCCGAAGGCCGGCTCGGGGCGAGCCCCGGCGTTGAAACAGGGGCCGCGCTAGCAAAGGCGGGCAGGCCAGCGCGAGAGGAGCCGGCGAGATGAGGTAGACAACGACTCGGAACAGTAACCGAGGCAGAGACCTGAGGCCGTTCGGTCCAAAGCGAGCGGCAGGACGAGGCCGTGAAGGTGAGGTTGAATCCCATCGTTTGACCCCCCCCCCCTTTTTCAGATCAGGATCGCCTTTGCCGCGTACTAGCAGTATCGCTAGGCGGATGAAGCACTTTGATGTGTAACAAATCTGAACAGCACGTGATCAGAAGTAATACTAGTTGAGTTGATGCCCTTGAGTAGGATCAGCTTTGGTCCTTGTGAATACGTGGATTGATTTCTGGCATGCGTTCGCACGCGAAGGCAGCAACTAGCGGACCGATGAATAACCCACGGACACGAATCTTCTCGAGACTTGAAATCTGACAGCGTGTGGAACTCGGCGGATCAGATCATGGCTTTAGGACGACTCACGCGTGCACTGAGCTCCTGTCGGCCTCGGCGTACTGCAGCAGTACGATCGCTGCCGCGAAAAGTCCAGTCGTTGTAGCTGACCGACGGCGGCTCAAGGACAGGCAACCCTAATTTTCTCGTCTCAATCCTCTCATTGATACGGTGCTGAAACTTTTTCAATCTTGACTGATGATCTAGGAGTCGACGTAGATCTTTCCAGGCCGGCTCTTTGAACGCGAGTTTCTCGATCCCTCGGAGAGATCCCTCCAAAAACTCAAACCATTGTGCGCAGGCCCCACGGTGGGCGCCAACTGTCGTGGAATCTTCACGGCAGATGTCCTAGCGTGAGGACTTAGTCGTGAGGCCAACGCATCTATGTGGTAGCTTGAGAGGGGTTGGGCGGAGTCGAGAGAGACAACACAAGACAGGGATTTAGACAGCTTCGGGCCCCGGGAAACATCATCCGGTAATAGCCCTACATGCTGTTTGTGGCTAGGTCTCATTATGATCATGAGAGAGTCGCCGGCTTGGCCGGCTCTTTGTGTCTAGCCCTAAAGATTGTTTCTTGTCCCTTCTTTGGGGTGCCCTGCCCCTCCTTATATAAGTTAGAGGGGCGGGTTACATGTGGAGTCCTAGTAGGACTAGGACTAGTCTATCTTTTCTTACAAGTTGAATACAAGTCCGGGTCTTGCTTCCTCGTAAAGGAAATATTCGTCATCCCTTTGTTCTTAAGCCGGCCCATCATAAACGTGAGCCGGCCCTCTGGGCCTTGGGCCTTGTCTTCTATCTGACCCGTCATCGGGGCCATCCATGAGTCGTCAGGCTTGTGAGTCGTCAGTCCTCCGGCGGGTCATCGGTGAAGCGCCAAGTCCGGCCGGGTCGTACTTCCGGCCGGGTTATACCGCGGGGTATATCCCCAACAGGTTGAGAGTAGCAAAGTGAGGCTGATTGTTGCCTTGACCTTGATTTCCTTGATTGCCTTGCCCTTGGTTGCGTTCCTGCAAGAGTTGCAGAATCATCTGAGCATTGGCGTTGGTGGCTGCCATGATAGCTTGGCATGCCTCCGGAGGCGGAGGTGGTGGCGGAGGGTTCGCCTGACTCCCTTCATTGCGTTCCGGGTTCTGACGCGTTGGCGGAGCCATCCTGAAGAGGGTGACATCCGTTAGCATCTTGATAGACAAATAGACAAGTTGAATCAACGGATAGAAATTGCAACATATAGTCTTCACAATAAACATTCGAACGAGGATGAACGAATGAATTCCATAGTAAATCATCACACTTCCATTAAGTTGAGAAGCCACTTAGAAAAAGGTATGGAATCAACATTTGACTTCGAAGCAACTCGAATACCACAATTCAAAACAAAACAAAGTATTGGCTTGCAGAATAAGACGGAACAAACATATGATAGAGATTTCATCCGAAGTTTTCGTGGTGGAGCCCACACGGGCTCGATCGTACAGCACCATCATGTACAAGGCAGTGCACATGACATACGAAGCGTCCCTGAGTCGGCATAGCCAAGGACTCTTTAAGACACTACGAGACCACTGTAGAACCAACCATGGAAAGGCGGACCACTAGACGTCGAACCCCAAACTCATATCATGCGTCTGTAGGAAAGATATCCTAGGAGCTACTTGAATTCCCACTTATAAACTCCCGAAACTTTCTGGTTATGCAATCTGGTGTTGGGGATACAGGGGACACAAAATATATCACCCAAACTAGCAATCCCTAGATCCAGCTGTATCCATCCGTCAACACATAACCAAGAAACCTTCGAAAATCATGTACCTCAACCTTCGAAAAGCATCCGTTATACTAGTTATGGCAATACTCCCGAACTCCCGCCCCAGTACTGGGTGGCGTCGAGGTGATCTCACCAACAACTGCATAAAAGAGATTTCGATGTCGGCGAAACTCAGGTATTCCAGAACTGCAACGATAAAATTGTGACGACAACACCTCAGAGCTCAACTCCCCGGGACACTGCTACAACCCCTAAATGTCAGGAGGCACCAAGAACAACGTTCTCGTCACAAAACCATCAGAACGATTCTAAGATACCCGCGTGATCCTAAAAAAATTTTAGTGAAATTTGAGGAGAGAAGAGTCAAAACTTCTACGTCATGAGGCCTCACCAGAGCGACGAAGGGACTGAGGAGTAAAAAGAATCCTACGCTCCGATATATATAATCCTAAGACTCAAAACATTTTTGTTCTAGACTCAACAACGCCAGCGATTCGATCAAGCAGGGGGCTCCTAAGTCGGGGATGGCTCTGATTACCAACTTGTAACGCCCACGATGCGGCTATATCTCCCACGTGTCGAGGCACGACTTAGAGGCATAACCGCATTGTGGTTTTGTCGCAAGAAGGGTCATCTTCACACAATCCCATGTAATGAACAAGAATGGGATAACGAGAGTTGGCTTACAATCGCCACTTCACACAATACATAAATATAATTCATACATCTTCCAAAATCCACACATAGACCAACTACGGTCAAATCCAAATGAAAATAAGATAACCCCAAATGCTAGATCCCCGATCGTCCCAACTGGGCTCCACTACTCATCATCAGGAAAAGACACATAGTAACGACCACGTTCCTCATCGAACTCCCACTTGAGCTCGGTTGCGTCATTTGCACTGGCATCGTCGGCACCTGCAACTGTTTTGGTAGAATCTGTGAGTCACGAGGACTCAGCAATCTCACACCCGCGAGATCAAGACTATTTAAGCTTATAGGAAAGGATGGTGTAATGAGGTGGAGCTGCAGCAGGCACTAAGCATATATAGTGGCTAACATACGCAAATGAGAGCGAGAAGAGAAGCAGCGAAACGGTCGTCAACTAGTAATGACCAAGAAGTGATCCTGAACTCCTACTTACGTCAAACATAACCCAGAAACCGTGTTCACTTCCCGGACTCCGCCGAGAAGAGACCATCACGGCTACACACGCGGTTGATGTATTTTATTTAAGTCAAGTGACAAGTTCTCTACAACCGGACATTAACAAATTCCCATCTGCCTCATAACCGCGGGCACGGCTTTCGAAAGATAATACCCTGCAAGGGTGTCCCAACTTAGCCCATTATAAGCTCTCACGGTCAACGAAGGATAAACCTTCTCCCGGAAAGACCCGATCAGCCTCGGAATCCCGGTTTACAAGACATTTTGACAATGGTAAAACAAGACCAGCAAAGCCGCCCGATGTGCCAACAAATCCCGATAGGAGCTGCACATATCTCGTTCTCAGGGCAACATCGGATGAGACTAGCTATGAGTAAAACCAGTCCTCAAGTTTCCCCAAGGTGGCCCCGCAGGCAGCTCGGTTCGAACCAACACTCGAAGGAGCACTGGCCCGTGGGGGTCTAAAATAAAGATGACCCTCGGGCTCGCGAAAACCCAAGGGAAGTGTAGGTGGTAGGTGGTCAAATGGTAAAACCAAGGTTGGGCCTTGCTGGAGGAGTTTTATTCAAGGCGAACTGTCAAGGGGGTCCCATAAATCACCCAACTGCGTAAGGAACATAATACCGGTATGACGGAAACTAGGGCGGCAAGAGTGGAACAAAACACCAGGCATAAGGCCGAGCCTTCCACCCTTTACCAAATATATAGATGCATTAATTAAATAAGAGATATTGTGATATCCAAAATATCCATGTTCCAACATGGAACCAACTTCAACTTCACCTGCAACTAGCAACGCTATAAGAAGGGCTGAGCAAAAGCGGTAACTTAGCCAAACAACGGTTTGCCAGGACAGGATGGTTAGAGGCTTGACATGGCAATATGGGAGGCATGATATAGCAAGTAGTAGGTAGCGCAGCATGGCAATAGAACGAACAACTAGCAAAGCAAAGATAGAAGTGATTTCGAGGGTATGGTCATCTTGCCTGCAAGGTTCTCAGAGTTGTCGAAAGCTTGATCCTCGTAATCGTACTCAACAGGTTCCTCGTTCATGAATTCGTCTCCCGGCTCTACCCAAAACAAGAACACAAGCAACGGAACCACAATCAAACACGGGAAATGCACAAGCAACATGATGCAATACATGAATGATATGCAAGATATGATATGCGATGCATATGCGTGCTCCGGAAGAAAAATGATGAACAAGGCAGTAACTTGGCAAACCAAGCATGCCACTGGAAAGATGACATGATTTCGGTCGAAATCGATATAAATATCGCCGGAAACGGATGCACGGTTTGCAAATGGCAAGCAAAACAAGAATGACACGAATCTGCGATTAACAGCATGATAGCACTTAGAATGCAACAAGTAACAATGCTACAGCACTCCAACATAGCAACAAAGTATATAAAAGTATTCTACGGGAGATGCTTGACAAAAGATGAACACTGAGCTACAGCTAGATCACAACATAACAAGCTCAAACAAGCATGGCAAAAGTGCAAAAGATATCAGGTTCACAGACTTGGTGAAATTACTGGACATGTCTGAAACAGCATCAGGTAGCAATGTTCAGAGCATGAAATCGACATGCTACCGGAACTTAACATAGTAAAACAAGGCATGGAAGTAATCTACTAAATGCATATGACAAAAGTCCCTTACTGACCATATGCCAAAAGGACCATAAGATATGATGGCAACCATGTAAACATAGCAAGTTTCGCTAACAGGTTTCAGACTTAGCAGAAAACAGAGAATGACAGAAACAATAATATGAAGGCATCTTGGTGAGCTTGATGCACTCATCAAAAAGCAATGAATGACAAAACAAGCACACCTACAGCAAGATGGCATGTTTATGAATATAACCATGGCAAGAGCAAGTACATAGCATGTATGAAACAACTACAACAAGCTTGGCAAAATTGAATATTATGTTAAGAATCTGCCAGAAATATTTTATAGGAAAAGTAGAGCAAGATTGAGTCATGCTATGGCACTCCATAATTGCAAACAAGGGTATGAATGGATCAACTACAATAATATATACAAAACATCCTTAATGAACATCTCCAAAAGGAGCATGGATCTCTCTGTAGCCACATGGATACATAGCAACAGAATAACAGCAGTCACAGACTTGGTAAAATTACCAAGTCTCTGAAATCAGAAACATCACGAAGCCTAGTTTGCATGCTTGTGCTAGTCACCACAAAGATCACAAAAATACATGGCATACACCTCTGTAAATATGGCATGTCATACAACAAAACATATGTAGAGCTCATGCCCATAAGATGCACACATAAATAGCAACAAAAATAACAAATCCTCAAGTTCTGATAAGTAACAGCAGTTAACAGCAACTAGCACTCTTGCACCAGAGATTTTGAGCATCAAGATGGACTCAAATGAACATGATGCAATGTAACAAAATGAAGAGCATCTAGAGACGAACATTTCAATATATTACACGCACGAAACGGAGCTATATGCAGAGAGTTATGATGCGATGAACATAGGCATATTATGTAAATATTTCGGGGACTTAGAATATTCGAGAGAGGGGAGAAAGTCAACCCTAGGCCAGATCCAGATCGAGCTCGAGCTCGGGTTCACCGGGGCTGCCGGAGTTGAGGACGAAGGAGGGGACGGCGGCCAGCGGGGGAAGAAGAGGAGGACGGCGAGGAGGGGCGGCCGGAGGCGTGGGTGCCCGCGGGGCGGCGGCCTCGGGTGCCCGCTAGGCGGTGGCGGACGGCGGCCCCGGGCGGCACCGGCGACGAGGTGGCGACGGCGGCGAGGCGGCGGAGTGCGGCGGCGCGGGGCGGCGGCACCGGGTACGGGGCGCGGGAGGAAGGAGGCGTCGGGCGGCGGGGGAGCCGCGCGCGGGCTCGGGGGCCTCCCGCGGGCTTCGCGGGCCGGCGGCGGCGCCGGTGAGGAGGCGACATGTGGCAGGCGCTGGTTGGACGGGGGCGGCGGCGCGTTTCGTCCGGCACGGGACGGACGCGTCCGGCGCGCGGAGGGAGAGGGTTAGGGTTTGGACTGCGCGAAAAAATCGGGGGAGATGCATATATATATGTAGAGGGAGCTAGGAGGCTCCAAATGGAGTGCGGTTTTTGCCCACACGATCGTGATCGAACGACCTAGAGCATGGAAGAGACTTAGAGGGGTTTTTGGGCTGTTTGGAGGGTGGTTTTGCTGCAACACACAAAAGGACTTTGCGGTTACCCGGTTAACCGTTGGAGCACCAAACGACCTCCAAATGGAACGAAACTTGACAGGTGGTCTACCGGTGGTATACCAAGGCCACTTGGCAAGCCTCGGTCCATTCCGAGAACATTCAACACCCGCTCACGAAACGAAACAAGAGGGGTGCGCCGGAGAAGGTGGGAGTGCCGGATTGCAAAACGGACAACGGGGAAAATGCTCGGATGCAAGAGACGAACACGTATGTAAATGAGATGCACCTGATGACATGATATGGGATGCATGACATGAAAAAAATGCAAAACGAAAAACACAACCCGATCACGAAGGGAATATCATAACACATAGCCGAAAATGGCAAGAGTTGGAGTTACAAATATGGGAAGTTACATCCGGGGTGTTACACCTGTCAAATGTCTTCACTGAGTCCTTGTGAGCAGAAGACACAGAGACACACGTTTAAATCTATTTTAATGCTATATCCCCTTTGCCTGAATACCGGAGAAGCCGGAATGACCACCCGACAATCCAGGCGTGCGTGGGAACATGGAAGAACTTCCAATAAGTTGCATGTAGGCCATGTGTCCTTCAGATATGAAACGCCAGGGGCACCTGCGTAATTACGTTGTGCAGTCCCTTTCCTTATAAATACACACACCACGCGGTCATTATCTCTTCTTCCACCTCGCCACCTCGCTCAAACCCTAGCGCCTCCGCTAGCTCGCGTCGACGCCGGAGACGAAGCGCTAGCTGCCGCGACTTCTTCGACGCTTCCTCACGCCGGCCGCGGACCTCGTCCTCTCCGCCGCTACTGTTTGTCTTCAAAGCCGCGTGTTTTGAAGACTTCCATAAAAATCGCCTATTCACCCCCTCTGGTCGATAACTAGCACTTTCAAAAAGGCAAAATGATCCTGGAATAATTCCAAAATTGAGCACGATACTTCTATTTGGTCTAATTTGCCTGTGTAAAAAATTAAGGCGGGAGGGCAGTGTACGTATGTCGTTTCGCACACGGAGGTGACACGTTCCCTCTCGGAACCACGAGCCTTCTTGAGAGAAGCTCCGGTTTGCAAGAAGCTTATACGAAAGCTTGTCCCAATTCGGCCAAAAAAATTTACTGCAGCACGTTGGTGCCATGTCATGACACCATGCCAAGTTTCATGATTTTTAGGCGTGTTTTGGATTTACAGGAATTAAAAAACCAAGTTTCTCAATCTTTCCGGCCGAGCCACGACGCCCAGATGTTTGAATTTCATTCTCATTTCTTGCACGAGACCTAGAAATTCACCGAAGGACACACATGTGATTTTTCAACCAACTTTGGTGCACTGGAGCATGTGCTTGTAGTTCAAATTTGAATTATGCACATTAAATGCCCAGAAATTCAATTAATGTATAAAAAGGCCAAACGAACCCGGAATAATTCCAAATTTTATCACGATACTTCTATTTGGTCTAATCTGCCTGTGTAAAAAAATTACCACGACATGTTGATGTCGCTCCATGATAGCATGCCATTGTAAAAAAAATTACCACGGCATATTGATGCCGCTCTATGATAGCATGCCAAGTTTTATGAATTTCAGACGAGTTTTGGATTTACTAGAATTTCAAAACAAGGTATCTCAACGTTTTGCCGGCAATCAACAGTGCCCTGGTGTTTGAAATTCATTCCCATTTCTTGCATGGGACCTAAGCATGCACCAAAGGACATAGATTTAATTTTTCAACCAATTTATATGCACTGGAGCATGTGCATATATTTCAAATTTGAATTATGCATATAAAATGCCTAGAAAACCCAGTTAATGTATAAAATGTCCAAACAAACCCCAAAAACTCCAAAACTTAACACAACACTCCTTTTGTTCTATGTTGACACTATAATTTTTTTTTAAAGCAATAAGAGGCAACGGATATCGTTTCGTTCCCAAAGGTGGCACGTTCCCTGCCGAAACCATCATGCTTGTTGTGAGAAGCTCTGGTTCGTGAGAAGCTTATACCCAAACCTGCCCCAAATGGGACAAAAATTTTACCAAGGCATGTTGATGACGCTCCATGATAGCATGCCAAGTTTTATGAATTTCAGACGGGTTTTGGATTTACTAGAATTTAAAAACCAGGTATCTCAACGTTTTTCCGGCAATCAACAGTGCCCTGGTGTTTGAAATTCATTCTCATTTCTTGCATGGGACCTAAGCATGCACCCAAGGACACATATTTGATTTTTCAACCAATTTATATGCACTGGAGCATGTGCATGTATTTCAAATTAGAATTATGCACATAAAATGCCTAGAAAACTCAGTTAATGTATAAAAATGTCCAAACGAACCCCGAAAAATTCTAAAACTTAACACAACACTCATGTTGTTCTATATTGACATTAGAAATTTTTTGAAAACAATAAGAGGCAACGGATATCGTTTCGTCCCCAAAGATGGCACGTTCCCTACCGAAACCATCAGGCTTGTTGTGAGAAGCTCTGGTTTGTGAGAAGCTTATACCCAAACATGCCTCAAATGAGACAAAAAATTTACCACGGCATGTTGATGCCGCTCCATGATAGCATGCCAAGTTTCATGAATTTCAGACGAGTTTTGGATTTACTAGAATATAAAAACCAGGTATCTCAACCTTTGCGGTCGAGTGACGGTGGCAGGGTGTTTGACATTCATTCCCATTTCTTGCATGGGGCCTAAGCAAGCAACCAAGGACATGGATTTGAATTTTCAACCAATTTATATGCATTAGACATGTGCATGTAGTTCAAATTTGAAATCCCAAATCCATAAAAGTATTCAATCCGATAACAACGAAATCTCAAAGGGAAAAACTCAATTCATCACAACAAGATAGAGAGGGGAAAACACCATATGATCCAACTATATTAACAAAGCCCACGATACATCACGATCGTGACATCTCAAGAACACGAGAGAGAAAGATTAAACACATAGCTACTGGTGCAAACCCTTAGCCCCGAGGGTGGACTACTCCCTCCTCATCGTGGTGGTCGTCGGGATGATGAAGATGGCCACCGGAGATGATTCCCCCCTCCGGCAGGGTGCCGGAATGGGGTCTAGATTGGTTTTCGGTGGCTACAGAGGCCTGCGGCGGCAGAATTTCTGATCTAGGGTTATTTCTGATGGTTTCTCTATTTATAGGATTTTTTGGCGTCGGTTTCACGTGAACATGGGCCTCGAGGTGAGCACAACCCACCGGGGCGAGCCTGGCCCACCAGGCGCGCCCTGGTGGGTTGTGCCCTCCTCGTGGCTCTTCTGGCCCTCCCACGAAGATTAGGGGGTCTCTTTTGTTCCAAAAAAATCGTCAAAGTTTCAGCTCATTTGGAGAGCTTTCATTTCTGCACAAAAAACAACACCACAGTAGTTCTGCTGAAAGCAGCGTCAGTCCGGGTTAGTTCCAAAAACTGATATAAAGTTGCTATAAAATGACTGTAAAACATCCAAAAATGATAATATAACAGCATGGAACAATCAAAAAATATAGATACGTTGGAGACGTATCAGTGGCCCGCTGGTGAATCGACATGGGGTCCTCGGCCCGGCCCACCTGGCCGGCAGACGACATGGTGAGCGACCCCCTAATCCGAGGTACCATTAACGAGTACCAAGTTCGAGTTGGTGACTAGATCTGTTGAGTTTGGAGCATTGGATGGATGGGAGTTGACCATGGAGAATATGAGAAAGTGTTGGAAAGTCTACAAAATGTCAAAAGTTTGGAGAGTACATGGTCGTATATTGTCTGGTGTTCAGTACACATGGCAAAGGGGGTGAAAATACAGAAGGAGACGGAGTGTTATAGTTGTGAGTCATATTCAGACAATGCTTAAGTTGCGTGCGTGCGTGTGTGTGCGCGCGCGCGCTCGCGTGTGTGTGAGTCGGGCTACAATTGGATTTGTAATTAGCGGAGGGTTAGGTGTTTTAGTCCGACACGTGCAATCCGAGCCTATTATATATAGGCACAACAGGGTAGCCAAATATACTAAACATAAGTTGTAGTCTAATACAGAGATCAAAAGAGAAACGGTTCGGGTGCCTATAGCAGGGGTGGTCTGACCGACCGTGGCGCGATGGTCTGAGCACTGTCTGAGGGCCTCGGCGGGAATATCGTTGACTGTATCATGTGTTTTGATACGTGGAAGAAGCGTTCATAGTCATGCCTCGACATATAGCCGTGTTGGTGAAACTCGTCGGTGTGCTAGTTTGATTGTTTGTCCACGATGGATCCACGATGGCCTCGAATTATTTTAGAAGTTAATGGCCAATTGTCTTGGGTGAAAGCAATAACAAATTTACTGTGGGGCTTTAACAGGCTCGAGACCCACTCCGGCGGTCTCAAGGCCTAGCCTAGCCATTTGCCATCCCGGACGAGCCACATATTCACTCGATTTTGTTTCTAGATTCGCCACGGGTGAAAGTGAACCCAACCACCAGTACAACTCAACTCAAGTAGACCAATCCTTGTTACTAGTAATGGCCGATTGTCCTGTTCTGCTTAACTACGGACTACGGAGCAATGTACGTACACGGGGGTGGGGTGGGGGCGAGAGAAGGACAAGACCGGTGGTTCGTATGGTTGTCGCTACGTACGTGCGTAGAACTCATGCTCAGGGTCGAACACAATACACGCACGAAGAAAGGACAGACGTACTGAAACCAGTCGCACACTGGCACCATAATTTAACACGCGTAGCTTTATAGCTTACCTACGACAGCAATTATTAGACATTCCTAATCCAATGTCTTTTATCTCCTTATTATAATCTAAACTAATCCTTTGATTCTCTCTAGTTTTTTTTCTTCTAGTTTAGTCGTAGTACTAAGCTATACTCCGTACTAGCTAGCTATGCTCGCGTTTGGCCTTGCTGCATCGGGGTCGGGGTAAGAGACAACACGCGAGATGCATGCATGCGTTGAGTCCGATGTTTTGTCACTTGGGGTATTGGAGTGAGCTTCGTCCCCGGTTCCTAGAGGAAATTTCACCGCGCCGGCCGGCAATCGGCCAGCTCCGCTCGGCCGGAATCTTTGTTGGGAGTTCTGTTTGGCGCTGGGCGAGACATGCTCGCATCCACATCCACTCCCGCCATTTCCAAGGCACGCAGCCGTGCTTTGCTGTTTCCACGGTTCCGTAACTAGGCACGCGTATTATAAATTTAGTACCCCTCCGTAAACTAATATAAAAAATATTTAGATTACTATTTTAATAATTTAAATATTTTTATATTAGCTTACAGAGGAAGTACTACGTAGCTAGTTAGGCGCCGGTGTCGGCGTGGTCACTCAACAAGGAAGAAGCTCTGTTTACCACCGACTGTAACCCGCATTTTTCACCTAGTTGCATTCCTACGAAAAGTGCAAGTGACAAAATAAAAGTTACGTACTCATCAAAGTTGACAGCAGACGGGCTTATTTCCGGACGCGGCCGTGCATGCTTGGCAATGGAGGCCCCGTTCCCGATTCATCTGAACTGAGCGTCGACGACAAGACGCGACCACGTACGTAGCGAGAGTTCTTCGTGGTGCTAGCCGGCCGGGGCCCGGGGGCAAAAAAACATCACGTCCGTCACGGAGGGACAAATCAAAGCCATGCATGACGGAGCCGTGCCACGGTTCGATGCGTACTTTCAGTTCCAACCTTTTCCACGGCTCCCTGCCGCGAACGATAGAATCCAACCAAGAAGAACTGCCAGCCGCACCGCACCGGTCCGATCAACCTGATGATCTTCAGCTGCTTCGTATGCTGCGGTCGGGGTGAGGAATCGCGGTAGCCTATCGACGCCACGGAATGAAACGTTGGGCGTACCCACGTTGAGGTGAGTGGGCTCAAATTCTGAATTCCAGGTGGGTGGCGGGTGGGGCGCTGCTTCACCCGGGATTTTCAGGTGGCCGTCGGGCTTAAAGGGATGGCCGGGGACGGCGGCAAGACCGGCGGTGGGGGAAGGTTTAGGAAAAGGCGGTTGCGGGAGCGCCATCGGCCGCGGGTGGCGGTAGCAGGCGGCCCGGCCGGTGGCAGGAGGAAGAGGATGGTAGGCACTCTATGATCTGTTTCTCAAAAAAGGTTGGAGGAGGAAGATGATTGTCGGCCGTTAGATAAAAATCAAGGGTTGAGAAGGAGTCGAGTAACCAGTCCGTTATTTAGTGTTCGCTATGTTTCATGATGCGGTGCGTATAGAGTTTTGAGAAGTCAAGTTTTGAGAAATCAAACTTTGTAAACTTTAACCAAATATATATAAAAAACTATTTATATCTACAATACAGAAAAATAATATATAATATGAAACTACTACTTATAGTGAATCCATTCCCATATTCTGAATTCTAGGGCTTCAGTAAACTACCCGTACCAGTTCGTTTTGGCCTAGGTTTAGAAATATCTTCAACGGTTTGTGTAGCCATAAATTCCATTTAATCATGGGTGTTGACTTTGTGTACTATTCCGTTGTAGTTGTAAATACACGATCTTTTCGTAGATCCATTGTAATCTTGAAATCCTATAAAAATGGAAACAACAACTTTAGTCGCCATCTCCATATGATTGGCATTCTAGATGCAAGTAACTTTCTAAAAAAATAACTAAAACTTGTGAGTTTTGATTTTTTTTCTTAAATCTGTATGCACTACATTATGAAACGGGGAAGATCGGTACAATCCCCGGAAACCATCTGCATGGAGGGAGCCTACGTGGAGCGAGGAACACGGGCAGGGGCGCTGATTCGCGAGCGCGACAAGACGCGACGAACTGGCGACATTCTGCGCGCCTGGCGAGGCCATCACGTCGGTCGGCCGCGCGCGGGGGCGACGGGGCCTCTCGGCGCGGTGCGGTCACGTTGCGCGAAAAGGTGGATGCATCAAGCTACGGCCGGGCTACTACTAGTTTCACGCAAGTGGCAGATGCGTACAAGCGCATGGCATCCGGCGCGGTACGTCCGTGCACAGACAGCAGCGGCGCCCTGCACTGACTCCCACTGCCAGTGCCAGCGCCAGCGCCAGTGGCCGCGACCCGATCAATCGCCGCGCCGGCGCGCGCGGCCGGTCGATGGCGACCGCCCCGGCCCTGCCTGGTGCAATCTGTGTACTACCACGCTTCACGTCGGCATCGCGGGTGCGTGCGTGGCTGGTTGGTTGGTGCGGCTCGTTCGGCCGCCCCCGGCCCAACTCCCGTTCCTACCAATCTAGCAACCAGATGCGGCCACCAACCGCGCCAACCCGACGCACATGGCTGCGCGCGCCTACCTAGCTAGCCGGCGAGCGTATGCATACCCAAGCAGGGGGGTGCAAACGAGCCATGGACACATTCATTCACGCCGAAGACTTCCGTTTTGCATATTATAGATCCGGTAATGTCCCTGCCCGCGTGTGCGTTTACTTGAGAGGGAGAGAGAGGCCGGACGTTGCCAATTTGGCACTTCTCCGTTTGTTTGCCGGCTACTCCTTGCCGGATTTTGTTTGCTTATTGTATGGGAGCAGAGTCGCAACGAAGCACGGAATATATTCCAGACCGTGTTAGAGTATTCGGTTGGAAACGATCCTCATGCGCCTAGGAATGCGCGTCGTCGTTTCTTGCTCTTGGGGATTGAGTTTTGTTTCGTGGGGAGCTCGTTCAACGAAGGAGATACGTATGAAGCGAATTTCAGAGTCAAATGTTGACAGGAAATTGTTTTTTTTTTCTTTGCGAGTGGAAAATGTTTTTCTTAACCGAGATGAATCAAGCAGAGATGATTCTACCGCAAAAGCCATAT
This sequence comes from Aegilops tauschii subsp. strangulata, assembly GCF_002575655.3. NCBI lineage: Eukaryota > Viridiplantae > Streptophyta > Magnoliopsida > Poales > Poaceae > Aegilops > Aegilops tauschii. The sequence continues at coordinate 399,082,817 of NC_053037.3, forward strand.
GTAGGTCGACTGAAATTGCAATTTGAATGAGGTGACTTTGCGGGAGGAGGAACGGCCGAATGAATAAGAAAGCTGGAGGAAAGCTAACTCGAAAATACCTTCAATCAATCAAAATATATAACGTATTTACAGGACGCACAAACTGACGAGAACATTCATAGTAGAACGCTGGACTACTACAAGTTAACATCAAGAAACTAAGGTACAGTACCATCACTGACAGAACTACAGGAGGAGTCCGGAACTCCCAACTAAGCACAAGTTAGCTGGTCAAGATCCAGCCATGAATGAACGATGGAGACAACGCACGTAAGCGCGCAACATCGCACATGTCCAACTCGATCGTGTGCCATGCCATTCATCTCGCTCTCACTCTCGAAAAGGTTGATCCTATCAACATCGATCGCACCGGTGCAGCCGATCGCCCGACGAGTTCAGGGGCAGAGCGTCTCCCGCACGTCGGCGAAGGCCGCGAGGATCACCGGGTAATGCCGCGGCGAGTTGAGCACCAGGTACGTCTCCAGCAAGCTCTCCGCGCTGTGCTCCCCATCGCCGTCGCCACCTTCCGGCCACTCGGCGATCATCTCCTCCATGGACTTGCGGAAGTCCTCGTACGGGTCGGCGGAGCGCTTCACCACCGCGAAGCCCCCGTCCGTGGCGGCGGACGCCGTGGAGGCCCGCGGCATCTCGAAGCTGTAGCGGCAGCTCTGCGACGCGCCGCGGCGCGGGGCGGCCGGCGGCGCGCGGCAGGGCCCGGACACGGACGCGCGCGCCTTGGCGGCGTTCTTGCGCGGGCAGTTGTAGAAGTCGGACGAGTCGGAGGAGAAGCTCCTGGACGAGAAGAGGTTCCGCGAGTCCTCGTCGTACTCGTCGTCGGAGGAGCTGCTGCTCAGCAGCCTGCGCGACGAGTGCGTCGACAGCCTGCGGCCGCCGTTGCCGGGCCGCTCCTTCCACCTCGGCAGCGGCGGCAGGGGCGCCGCCCGGAATGGCGATGAGGGCGGGCACTTGCGGCCCTCCCACTCGCTCGCCCCGAACGGCAGCCCGGCCCCCTTGAGCGCCGCCCTCTCCGCCTTGACGTCGTCGGCGTCGAGCGGCGCGAGGAGGGACGGGTCAGCCGCGTCGACGGAGCGGCGGCCGGCGCAGTCGATGGTGATGCGGATCATCGGGACGGTGCGGCGCGCGGAGACGGAGAGGCGGCGGTCGTGGTGCTCGCCTGGTGCAGCCTTCTTGCCCCCCGCCCCGAGGCGGCCGTAGGAGGGCAATGCGAGCGCCGGCGGCGCGGCGTCGTCGTCGCGGCGCTTCCTGCCACCCGAGCGCCTGGAGAAGACTGACAGGATGGCCGCCAGCCGGTGCTTGAGCTTCTTGCGGCCGACACCGGAGCCGGAGCCGTCCATCGTGCTGGCGACTTGTCGCCCCGGTCCTTTGTGTGCGTGCGTGGACACTAGAGAGAGAGAGCGCGCGCGAGCTGCGGGGAGGGGGCGGGAGATGGAGGGATCGGCTGGAGTTGGTTTGGTCTACTATCGCATTCGTGCCGGGCTAATGCGGCCTGGCCTTTTAACCGCGCGATCTCGAAGCAAAACCGCCAAGGGGACGGACACGGTCGTGGCCCCTCCGGTCCGGCGGGATGATGGGGACAGGCGCCACGTAACAACGTCGTAGTGGGGAGATGGAATGGCTTGGCCCCGAGGAGGCGGTTACGCGCGATGGTGCTGCTGCATGCATTATCGCTGGCTGCGTCTTGGATCCCATTTTACCTCCCCTCCTGGATTTAGCTTACTGACAAGATTGGCCTAATGGCCCTCGCTAACTGTCGCCTTGCGCTTGTCCGTGCGGCGCATGCATGGAGAAGGCGGTGGCTCGTGAGCAGCGCACGGGATCGCAAACGTGACCGACCCATCTTTGTGAACTTCGTAAGAACTGGGGCTGGACACGGTGCAATTTGACAGGTTTCATCACGACTTGAGGACAGAAAAGTTTTGCGATTAAAAGGAAGCGGGGATGAAGTAGAGACCGGTTGGCGATCGGGCATACATTCTCTGCGCGCGCAGCAGGTCTTTGCAAGGCTGCAGATCTGTGTTTACTGCACAGATCGGCCGGCCATGTCACCGTGCGCCAGTTTTGACCACGGCAACGCTGCAGTCTTTCTGCCTGTATGTCTGTACACCGCTGCTACAGGACCAGCAGCAAGTACATACCAGTACCATCAGTATACCTTTCAATCAACCTACGTAACACAACCGCGTATGGGCTGTAGTACACGCTGTTAATTCTTAAATGAACGCTGCTCCGTGGCTTTAAGTGGGTTGTTTAGAGTTTTGTGACAGACAAACGCGCCCACCAGCTGTGGGAACGATGGAAGTAGCCCAGCTGAGCTGTTCGTTCGGACTGGAAGCAAGTATCTATACATACCTATCGCGTAGACGGCGCGCGGCTTTTTAAGATTTGACCTTATAAAGACAAATAAACAGGTGCTGATACCGCTAATACAAAACTCATGACAGGTAGGCCTAACAAACCAAGCATGCATGCATGCATGAACATCGAAAACCCCAGGATAAGATAATCGCACGTTACAGTGCAGCCAGGCCTGCAATTATCTGACCAGGGCTGTGCGTCCAGTACTCCAGTTCAGCCAGACTTGTACCGGCTGATCTTTTTTGTTTAATCTGCTCTGGGCTGAAAGGAACCAACTGTAGAATGGATCCCAATAATGTGGCACTTTCACCGCGTGCTGTACGCCACGGAAAAAGCATTGACTAGTCAAGAGGTGGCCGCACCTCCTGCCATTTGTGTGATGCAGGGTGCAAGGGAGCAAATAACAAACAAACGTGTGGGATTCCCGATGATGATTAGCTGACACGGGAGTTTCTTTAGTCTACATACAGGACGCACAATCTTATAATCAGAAGGTAACAAAGACAAAACGTTGAGACTGTACGGTTGTACAAATATAGAAGAAAAAAACAGGGTAGTTGATTTCAGCGGCTTGTCTGTATCCCCGGTCTGCCTGTTGATTGAGTAATCATCGTGCAATCGTGGGCAATCAACAGCTCAAAAGGCAAGGCAGATTGGTTGGTGAAATCCTGATTGCAAAGGTGCCGATGCATCAAACCGTAGCAGGGGTTGCCGCTTGCATGCATGCAGTTTGCTGTTACTTCAGTCTTACTCTTGTTACTCCTCCACTTAATGCTTGCGCCAATAGTTTCTGAGCTGAGACATGTGCAGAAGTATCTCGTCTCTGCCTTGGTTCGTTACGCTGCTCGTCATTATCCACGGAGGTGCCGCCTCGAAATATTCGCGAATCAGGTTCTGGAAGCATTCTACATTTTCTTCCGGTCTCTTGCCGCCGTTTTTCTTCTTCTTGCGCTTGTCGCACTTTGTGAAGACGAGTGTCATTGGGACCTGAAAACATGAACATTGAAACTGAACGTTTTCAAGATTTGCTCTTCAGCTAGCTATCAATTTTATCCCATGTTTATATTAACAACAGCGCATATCTGATGCAGAAGTACTGGTAGCTGTATAAGCGCTGCAAGAAACATAACAGATACGGAGTATATAACTAACAGCCTGACATCTTTAATCAGATTTAGTAGACATCGATGCATCAAGAGAAGAAATACATATGGAAGACAATAATGCATGATTTGGATCTTGCCTGTTATTACTTGTACAGAAGGCCGCTCCATTACTATATGCCCGAAAAGAGGAATATGTAAATGGATGCCCTCAGGACATTCAATGATGCAAACATAGGTCCATGTCCAAAGAGGAGTGTTTTGCACTGAATTGCAACGAAACAAAAGGGAGGATGGTTGAATCTCACAGAAGGGAAAATAATGGTTGTGGGGTGGGGAGGCACCAATAAAAGGACATAAGCTGCTTACGGGAACACTACTGATCGTTATTGACTGGGTAGGACAGGCTCAGGCTTTGTTGCAAAGGGTGGGTGAGTCAGTGGGGACACTGCAGTAGTGGTAGTACACAACGAATGTGGAATGGGCAGAAACTAACTAATATTGTCACATATTACTTTTTTATAAGATACCACCATGTTGTCCGACTTGAGTCTGCCAGAAGTTTTACTTTAAATTGACAAGTTTTGACTTCCTGATACGAGATTGGGGGTTCCACAGCCAAGCTGCACTCGGCAGGTTTGGTACGGTCTTGAGACTGATATATGGACACTATCCAAAAATAAAAATAGAAAGGGGTGCCATAAGCCCCACTGGCAGCAGCATTTACCATATGACAGAAACATTTCTCAGATACACATACATATTACAATCAGAAACTTATTAGGGGCTTGCAGATATTTTATCTTCACAACGATGAGTGGTAGATCATATTTGACAATTCTGTTCAAACTTTAAACTATAAGCTTTAATTTAACTAAAGTAACCTCAGAATTCTTTACGTAATTGATGGAAACCTATTCTTGAAAGATTGAAAAAGAGATCTAAAAGTCAGCTGTGAGAACATTTGTGACGAACATCCTTCTAAATATTGAAGTGTTGCAGGAGTTTGATAATGCAAATTCAACAAAAACACGTTCATTTTAGGCAAATATAGGGATATTGGTTTCATGCTCCTTTTGTTGGGGCACTTTGTCTGACATATTTCCTTCAACTGCATTACTGCACTCCTTGAAGTATATTCATTTCAACCGAAGATTTAACTCTATTGCTTTACTCTATACATGTGCTTTCACCAGCATCCTATACAACTTAGAGTGAACTCTCCTAATCGGTGCTTTTCATGCTCCCTTTTTTTGGCCGGAAAGTGCTTTTCATGTTACAGTAAATTTTTTCTTCAGATCATTATCTGCAGGTTTGGAATGTTCATTTGAACTGCCTCATCTTCCTGTGGTTTTTGTGTCCAACGAAGACTGATTTATGTGTGTGCTGCATTTATTGTACCCACAGAAGACTACATGCGCCAGTTTATCAGTGGTCTTCGTAGAAGGCTTGATGGCATGTGCTCTGCTATCGTTCACGGTGTTTTCAGATGGTGGCCCAAACTAAAGAGATGATTGTTATTAAATTTGTCCCTACTATACGGTGAAGGGAAAAGCAAGAATAAGGAGAAGTAATCTCGAGGATCACCGCTCAAGGATCACCACTTTAGTTTGGGCAAATAATATGTTGCTGAAATCACATATTGAGGACACAGAAATAAAATATATGCTCAAATGAATTGCCCTGGGACAAGCACATCAAAAGTATATTTGAAGTTTTAGCAGTTTAACACAAAATTAAACCATTGCCGTATTTGCTGAATAGCCAAGGCAAAAATAAACAGCTCAAAATAAACCACATCTGAAAGGGAAAACATAAAAGGCTCAAACAAAGTGACCCAACAAAAAACATGAAGATAACACTCCTACATTTTACTAGAATGGATGTGGTTCGTTTTATTATGATACACCCTCACCAATTTTTTAAGCAGATTATATTGCTAGGAAGAGAACGTACAGCCCAACCTCCGGAGGGCGTAGTTGTGATGTGCTGGAGGTCATAGTTGTAATCCCTTCAGTGGCTTTTGTACCGTGGCGCGGGAAGAGGTAGAGGGTAAGGATTCATCAGAAGCTAACCTCCTTTTGCCCTTGTATATTGATTGATTGAAACTCCCAAATGCGAGGTCCGTCCCATTCTATAGGAGTACAGGACCAAGTCCGTAATGCGACTGTGGCACCTCCTACTATGGCATAACTCCTACTGAGTACTGATAATCTATAAGGTGCATCTCCTGATCAGATCGGAATTGGAACAGGTAAGAGCATCTCTAGCAGACCCCTTATATCGCCCCGACCCGCAAAATAACCGTCAGTTTACGGTTTTGGGCGAAAAAAGTGACCCGAACAAAAACCTTAAATGCGTCTGACCCTTAAAAAAATTTGAGGGGCGCAGTAAATTCCCCCCTCCGACCCGCGAAAACCCAGGTCCCCCCCCCCCCCGCCCCATCGGTGCCCTGTATCCCGCGAAAGCGGTTGGCGGGAGGGACATTTCAGCGCGCGCGCTCCCCACATCCCCTCCCGCAGCCGCCCGCCGCCTGCGATTCCGGCCGTTTCCGCCAGCGGAATCGCGCGCCGGGCCGCACTACGCCCGGATCCACTCGCCGGCGCCCCGGATCCGCCGAGCCGCCCCTGGGTCGCCGCCGCCCCGGATCGACCGCCGCCAAGTCGCCGCCCGCCCCGGATTCACCGAGTCGCCCCCGGTCGCCGCCGCCCCGGATCGACCGCCGCCAAGTCGCCGCCCGCCCCGGATTCACCGAGTCGCCCCCGGTCGCCGCCTTTTCTTCCCATTGTAGCTCGACCGCCGGTGAAATTTCGTTGATGCGAGCTCGAATACGGTTTTTGTAGATGGATTTGAGCCCTTGTGAGCAATTTTTGCTCGAGGATTCATCCTCGTTCGACGACTCGGACGTGGAATCGATGCTCGAGCGCCATCGGCAGCAGATGGTGGTAGCGGTCCTAGCCGTGAAGGAGGTTGAGGAACGAAACCACAAGAGGCGAGGAGGATCGACCGTCGGCCCTCTTTGCATCCCTTGCAACCGCCATCTCGGGAAAATGTTGATGCAAGACTACTTTGCGAACAATCCTACCTATCCGCCGCACCTCTTCCGAAGAAGGTATCGAATGCGCCGATCCCTCTTCGTAAAAATTGTGCAAGCTTGCGAGGCCAATTCTCGGTTTTTTACTCAAAGGAGAAACGCCGCGGGCTTGTTGGGTTTTAGCGCACGCAAAAAATCTCCACAGCTATGCGTGTGTCTGCATATGGCATTCCGGCGAGTATCTTCGCATTGGCGAAGATACTACTATTGAGTCAGTGCGTCGGTTCGCCAAAGTGATCATCCGTGTCTTTGGTCTTGTCTATCTTCGTGCACCCAACGAGGAAGACACAAAAAAGTTGATGGCAGCAAATGAGAAGCGAGGTTGGCCCGGCATGCTAGGAAGCGTTGATTGCATGAATTGGACTTGGAAAAACTGCCCGAAGGCATGGCACGGACAGTATTGTGGCAAGTCTCGTGATGCAACAACTGTGCTAGAGGCCATAGCATCCGAGGATTTGTGGATTTGGCATTGTTTTTTTGGTATGCCGGGTACTCTAAATGATATCAATGTGTTGCAACGGTCTCATTTGTTTGCTAGACTTGCTAGTGGTGATGCTCTTGCTTGCAACTTCACGGTGGATGGGCATGAGTACACAAAGGGGTACTATCTTGCAGATGGTATTTACCCTTCTTGGTGTACATTTGTCAAGAGCATCAAAAAGCCCAAAACTAGGAAGCATATTGAATTTGCAGAGGTACAAGAGGCTGCCCGAAAAGATATTGAAAGAGCCTTCGGGGTTTTGCAATCTAGATTTGCCATTGTTCAAGAGCCTTCGGGGTTTTGCAATCTAGATTTGCCATTGTTCGTGGTCCTGCTCGTTTTTGGGACAAGCAAACCATGAGCAACATCATGACATGTTGTGTGATTCTTCACAACATGACCATCGAAGATGAGAGGGACATGAACTTGGAGTTCTTCTACGACAATGTCGGTAGCTGTGTGAAGCCAGCTAGAGACCTGACCGCATACAAGCATTCCTTCAGACATACCGGCAGATTGAAGATGCAAACACCCACCATCAGCTTCAGGAGGATCTCATTGAGCACCATTGGCAAAGGCATGGCCAAAGGCATTGGGCAGCATTGGCAAAGGCACCGGCCAATTTTACATTCATTTCATTTAATTCATGTGTGTGTGATCGGTATCATTGTTGTATTCGGGACAATTGTTGTATTGAATTATTAGTTTTATTTGGTGATTTGAATAATTATTGTAATTTGGATTCATAATATTCACATTTTATGTTATTTGAATTCATAATTCTGTGTAATATGTGAGATATGTGTCAAATTCAGAAAAAAAAACACGCATTTTGCGGGCTTGCACGGGCTGCGGCCGAACAGACCCCGCATAGTGGAACTGTAGAAGAGAATATTTTTCCGCGAATTGTAAACGCGCGATAAGGGTCCGTGATATAAGGGGTCCGCTAGAGATGCTCTAAGATCCCCATTTACCTGAAGATCAGGGTTTACGGTTGTATGTTTTCCCTTTCAGATGTGGTTTCAATCCGACTATGTGCATATGTGCGGCCCCACATGACAGGACGTCTACGTAAAGCTCCTCCTTTAGTGCAAGAGGAAAAAGCTAGACAGGGACCACCCCTCCCCTCGTACGTCATGATAAGGGGTGCCCCTCATTATCTCTTCTGAGCTACCTATCTGAACTCTCTAATCCTCCATGTGAACCATGCTACTTGCATTTGTTTTCATTCCAATCCCTATACTCTACTCCTTGGATGTCTTCACATCCACCCATGGATACCAAAAAAAAATATTGCTGTCTAGTCCTTGTTGAATTTGATGTTTAATCTTTCTTACTAAGACAAATTTGTTCTTTCAGCAAATCTGTAATAAGGCCATAGTAACTCTTTTAAGAATACTTCAAACTTTGCAATTCATCAAAAATGAATAAACCATCGAGCATGCCGAACAACACTAGTGTTCTGACTGTACTTTAACTAATCTCAAGAAGCCTACTGTTATATCAGTCTCAGATGACACTGAAGAGACAGAAGCCTACTGTTTTAGATGCACAAGATTAAAATGCCTAAAATAACCCCTGATTCATGGTAGGAGTAGTAAAGATAAATAATTTTGAAACCTGATAAATCACTAATAAATTCCTAATTATTCACACTGCAAAGTTTGACATGATACATGCCTATTAGCTCAGACTAAATCTAGCACTATAGATATATCTGTTTGAGCGACAAGTAATTCCGGACAGAGGAAGTATATTATTGACTGCTAAAGTCTAACATAGCACTGTAATTTGTTTCATCAGAACAACAAAAAGAACAAACTTCATGTGTACAGTAGCACATCTTTCAATGCGGTAGGTAAATACATTGACTAATTTCCTGTAACATGATGGACTCTCATCATTGATAGTTCAATATGCAAAAGGTGTAGATAGCTAACTAGTTCAATATCTTTCAGTACGAAATTTTAGTTGTTTGGAAAGGATGGCTTACCTTATTTTGCCCAAGCCAACTAGCATAGTCAAGATCAATATTCTTAGCAGGAATACTTGCATCAATAAGGAGAAAAACTGAGACCAAATTGTCTCTGCTGAGGAAGTAATTTCTAGTAAATTCATCCCAATCTTTACGAGCTACCTGTGGTGCTGAAGCATATCTGTTCAAATAAATGCTTTAGTTAAAGCCAGAAGATGGAGAATATTTCAAAAAACATATAAGCTCCAACTAGTTGAGTTTAATTTTCTACTGTCATGGATCCTTTCCTCGTTTGATGTATGTCCGAATAAGAAGTATATTTTGATTTTTATTAACCTACATAAAGCAGGCTCAAAGAAGACACGAGTCCAGAAAGTGTTTTTGACATATACAATATATCAGTGTGTAACTCAAATTAATAAAGATATTGATATGCACAGTAACAGTCCATACTAGATGGTGTGAACACTCTTCTAAATTCCCAAATATCAAATATATTTCGAAATGATTGGCACCAATTTGGTCAGCATAATCATGTTTATGTACAAAGTCTAAAACTGCAGGTTAAAGTACCTTGCTTTTCACCAAAAATAAAACTTATTATCCACCATAGAACTTATTCACCATAGAACTTAGTCTAATAATCATGTTCATGTTCCTGTTACTACAGATATTACTTATGCACCATAGAACTTATTATCCACTAATGAACTATTCGTAGGTAGACAGTAACTTAAAAATAGGCATCCACAGTAGGGCATTAACTCAAAGGGGGACGATATGTTAAAAAGGGCAAGTAAATTCACAATTTGAGAATACAGTTTAGCTACTCGATTTATTTCAAGAATATCGATGTTTGCAGGTAATGTGTCAGCTTTAATTCCAATGGATCTGTAACATCGAAATTGGGCATGGAAGATTAGGAAGAGATATGTTAAGTTTGATGGCAACAAAACAGGCTTGAAGTTCGATGGTCAAACATTTTAATGCATTCGTCTGCATAGTTAAGAACTTTTTTCGGAAAATACAGAAACTGAAAGTGGGCTAAGAGCAGTAGCATACCCATAACCAGGCAAGTCAACAAGGTACCAACTGTCATTTATTTTAAAATGATTGATGCACTGGGTCTTTCCTGCAATGATAAAAACAATTAAGAAAATTAATGAAACTTGGATGGAGAGTTGATTTGATAATATGATTATTGAGGTTCTGCTGCAGTATATCGTGTAAGAGGCCAAGGAACGAACAGCTGGAATAAGGTCATGTTGAACATATTTCTAGAGAATATATTTCTGCAGCTCCATGTGCTTGCAGAAACTATTATTATTATTAAAACCAAAAGATACAGTTTGGCAAAAGGAAAATGATGTAGAACTAGACAGCACAGTTTCATGGTCTTCTGCTCTCTTGTCAGTTTGGGCAGACAAATAAGCTCTTATAAGGTAAACATCAAACATGTGGCCAACAAAACAAAACTCGAAGACGAGAGTGCCAGACCTTCTGAAAGGCCAACATTACAACAATAACCGGGCATAGCAAGATGACTATTATCATCGGTGTGCATGACCATTATAAAGAGAAAAGAACCATGTATGAAGAAAGAATAACCAGCTTTTCTATGTATGAATGGAACTGAACAGCTTGGTGTAAGATGCAGGTGCATAACGTGCAGTTTTAGAGCTGGACACTAAAACCCAGAACCAGGCCAATCCTATGAACGCATTTGTGCACTCAAATTCCAGAATAGCCCGCCTCTACCATATCCACAAGTACTCGCAAGGCTATCGAATCAACTAGGCAATCGCCTCCAAGCAAGTAGGAACGAGAGGACCTAAACCTTAAACCCCGACAGCATTACAGTTGCAGCATATAATTAGGCAACAAAAAAAGTTAAGCGCGGCCTACCAGGCTTCTTGGAGGTGAGCGCGAGGCGCTTGCGGCGAACGAGCGAGTTGAGCAGTGACGACTTGCCGACGTTGGAGCGGCCGACGAGCGCGAACTCGGGCAGCCCATCCCTGGGGCAGTCATCGGGTCGCACGCTGCTCTTTATGAAATCCGCGTTAACCACCTGCGCATCGCCCCGCGCGTACGTGCCCAGCACGATGTTGGAGCCCTTGAGGACCCGCGCGGTCACGACCTCCTCGTCCCCCGGGGTCACGCTCGCCCCCGGTGGCAGGAAGAGCCGGTCGAGGGGGAGCTTTACCTGCACCTCCTGCGGCTCCTGGGGCTCCTGGGGCTCTTCGGCGTCGAAGTGGTCGGCGGATTCTTCGGCGTCGGAGTGGTCTACGGTTTGGGGGGCCGCGAGCTGAGAGAGCGCGGCGCAGCGAGGCAGGAAGGGGCCGCGAGGAGGGAGGCGGGAGGGGCGGATGAGGAGTTTCGAGGTGGGGCTGGAGGGGAGGGAGAGGGAGAGGAGGCGAGGGAGGATGCGGTGGTAGAGGAGCATCGCCGCCGCCGGCGGTCAGGGATTTGGGTTTTGGAGGCCGCGAGAAGTGTGCGGCGTGGTTGGGGGCGCACGGAGTGGAGTGGAAAAGCTCGCAGGGATGGATTGGGTGGGGCCGGAAGGACTGCCATAAGAAAATCAGAGTAAATTCTGACATCCATTTCTATCTGTTTTGTTTCTGCGACAAAAAATTCAGGATGAAACGAGTAAAATACATCAAAATTTTCTTACAACATTGTATAAAATGAGGGATCAATCATAGTCCTTTCAATAAGTAAGATATCAAACAAACAAAGAGTAGAAGGAATCGATAAGCAGTTTTTAGCAAAATATTCTTTGCAAATGTTATAAAGTAATTGTGACAGATAATTTGATAGCAAGATAATTCGTAATCAAAGTAATAAGGTGCGGCAAGGTTACTCAATCCTCTTTATTCCAAAAGACAAGTGGGAAGTACTTTTTATGGTGATTAAAATGGTCTTGGGGACACATGAAAATTTCATGTGGTTGTTTTCGTCACGATTCATTGTCTCGCGTTCACTGCTTCGATAAGTTCTTACGTGGGTGAACCGATGCAAAGCTGTTGTTTTTACTTGAACAAACAATCTACTTATGATTGCCCCCTCTCGCAAGTATCCGCAACTACGAGAAGAATTAAGATAAATCTAATATCATGAAACATATTGATCCAAATCAGCCCCTTGCAGAATAGTGTGTAATCTAGATTTAGGCTTCCATCACTCCTGCAACCCATCATTTACTTACGAACCCCACAATAACTTCCTCTAGGCCTAAACATAATATTGTGTCATGTAGTTGACGTTCACACGACATCACTAGAGGAAAAATAACAGGACACATCATCGAAACATCAAACAAAAACGAACTTCACATGATTACTTATAACAAGAATTCTCCCATGTCCTTAAGAACAAACGAAACTACTCATAAATCATATTCATGTTCATGATTAGAGGAGAATAATATATGATTAACCGTGTTTAGAGGCGAGGGATGATGCGGTGGTAGAGGAGCATCGCCGCCGCCGCCGGTCAGGGATTTGGATCTTGGAGGTCGCGAGAAGTGTGCAGCGTGGTTGGGGGCACACGGGGTGGAGTGGAAAAGCTCGCAGGGATGGATTGGGTGGGACCGGAAGGGCTACCATCAGAGTAATAAAATGCATCAAAGGAGGTGTTTGTTTCAAATATTTTTGCCCATCACATGTTTATGACGTAAAGGGAAAACGTTAACCGTGTTTGGTAACTCTACACGTAAACACGTCCCTCCATAAACGAGTCCAGGGCAATTAATGATCGATACCGCCTACCCACCAGTAGAGGGTGCGGTACCGAGCCCATTACCCTCATCCTCCCCCGAGCTCCCTGTTGGCCTTCCCCTTGCCCGACCCCGTCCTCCTCGTCCGTCGCCTCCTCACCAATCGCCTTCGAGTTCGGCACCGGCGCCTCCCCGACCCCTTTCGAGCCCCCCTCCGCCTTCCTCGCAACAACCAAGCGCGTGAGATCGGGAAGGGTCGGTGGCGCTTGAGATCCTGGGCGGCTGAGGCCGATCAAGAGCAGGCTATTTTGTGGGGAGGATGGTGGCCGACAAGTAGCAGGGCCGAGCAAGAGGTGAGTGATGGTAATCAATTCCTTTTCTTGAACATGAACCAAATGAACTTGGAAAAAACTCATTACACCTCCTTAAACACTGTGATCTGATTACGTTCACATTGTCGTTACCATTTCAGTTGTCAAACACCTCCAAATCTTTTTTAAAACAAAGTGCAAACGTTTATGAATGCTCATCATACCCCAGTGAGCATTTTCGAGGGACTAAGTCGACGGATCTTGGCATTGACAAAGTTGTCGCGGACGCACCGTAGTCGACGAGCACATCATACATATGAAAGAATATCGCTGGAAAAGCCTAAAATAAATTCAAGAATATGCAAATACTAGTGTAAGACTCAAGAACATCTATCTATACCTACCAGTAAATGGAGGTGATATTATTGGTCCCTCATACACAATTAACACCCCCCCCCACACACACACACATTTTATGTAATTAACCCGCAATCCATCGTTTGCCACCACATAAGTCCAATAGCCCGTTTGGCCCAACAGAGGCAGCCCACCTTGCGAGGGTGAGGTTGCGGTGGGTCCAACGAAAGTTGAGCTCGAGGTTCTTACAACAGGCGCCCCAATCCTTGATCAACCGGTTCTTTAGATGATGTGGGCCGATAAAGAGTCATATGGTGCCGCCTATTCAGGTGAAAAGGGTCAAGCTCGCGCCTTTATCTTCTCCGATGCTCGTATTTACTTTTGTGTTTAACACATAGATCCTTACCACTCTTCCATTATTCCAACTAAATCGCGGGTACATAATAATATGCATGGAACCCCTCACTTAATGTAGCTAGATCCTGGCTACCTTGGACGTGCCCGGCATGCTGACATATTAGCACGCGTGCCCCGGGCCGTATTGGGCCAGCTCGACACATGGCCCACCTAGGGTCGTGCATGGTTCGCAGGCTAGGCACGTGTGCTGGAACGACACAACCCATTTAGTTTTTTTATTCATCATAGCACACAAACAACCAAAGTAAGCAAAAAAACAGCCTAAATAGGCCTAAAATCAGGCTGGTGGGCTAAACCTGTCGGTGGGCCGACCTGTTTTGTTGTTGTGGCGTGCCTGGGCCTGGAGGTCGGGACTGAAGGAAATATGCCCTAGAGGCAATAATAAAGTTATTATTTATTTCCTTATATCATGATAAATGTTTATTATTCATGCTAGAATTGTATTAACCGGAAACATAATACTTGTGTGAATACATAGACAAACAGAGTGTCACTAGTATGCCTCTACTTGACTAGCTCGTTGATCAAAGATAGTTATGTTTCCTAGCCATAGACAAAGAGTTGTCATTTGATTAACGGGATCACATCATTAGGAGAATGATGTGATTGACTTGACCCATTCCGTTAGCTTAGCACTCGATCGTTTAGTATGTTGCTATTGCTTTATTCATGACTTATACATGTTCCTATGACTATGAGATTATGCAACTCCCGTTTACCAGAGGAACACTTTGTGTGCTACCAAACGTCACAACGTAACTGGGTGATTATAAAGGTGCTCTACAGGTGTCTTCGAAGGTACTTGTTGGGTTGGCGTATTTCGAGATTAGGATTTGTCACTTCGATTGTCGGAGAGGTATCTCTGGGCCCACCCGGTAATGCACATCACTTAAGCCTTGCAAGCATGGCAACTAATGAGTTAGTTGCAGGATGATGTATTACGGAACGAGTAAAGAGACTTGCCGGTAATGAGATTGAACTAGGTATTGAGATACCGACGATCGAATCTCGGGCAAGTAACATACCGATGACAAAGGGAACAACGTATGTTGTTATGCGGTTTGACCGATAAAGATCTTCGTAGAATATGTGGGAGCCAATATGAGCATCCAGGTTCCGCTATTTGTTATTGGCCGGAGACGTGTCTCGGTCATGTCTACATAGTTCTCGAACCCGTAGGATCCGCACGCTTAAAGTTCGATGACGGTTATATTATGAGTTTATGTGTTTTGATGTACCGAAGGTAGTTCGGAGTCCCGGATGTGATCATAGACATGACGAGGAGTCTCGAAATGGTCGAGACATAAAGATTGATATATTGGACGACTATGTTCGGACACCGGAATGGTTTCGGGGAGTATCGGGCATATACCGGAGTACCAGGGGGTTACCGGAACCCCTCGGGGAGACTAATGCGCCTATTGGGCCCTAGTGGAGAAGAGGAGGGGCGGCCAAGGGGCAGCCGCGCGCCCCCTGCCCCTCAGTCCGAATTGGACAAGGAGGGGGGGCGGCGCCCCTCCTTTCCTTCCCCCCCTCTCTCCTTCCCTCTCCTCTCCTACTCCCACATGGAAGGGGGAGTCGAGTAGGACTCCTCATGGGGCACGCCTAGGGTGGCCGGCCCCTCCCCCTCCTCCACTCCTTTATATACGGGGAGGGAGGCACCCCTTGGAGACATAACAATTGATCCTTTGGATCTCTTAGCCGTGTGCGGTGCCCCTCCACCATAATCCACCTCGATAATATCGTAGCGGTGCTTAGGCGAAGCCCTGCGCCGGTAGAACATCATCATCGTCACCACGCCGTCGTGTTGACGGAACTCTCCCTCAAAGCTCGGCTGGATCGGAGTTCGAGGGACGTCATCGAGTTGAACGTGTGCTGAACTCGGAGGTGCTGTGCGTTCGGTACTTGATCGGTCGGATCGTGAAGACGTACGACTACATCAACCGCGTTGTGCTAACGCTTCCGTTTTCGGTCTACGAGGGTACGTGGACACACTCTCCCCTCTCGTTGCTATGCATCACCATGATCTTGCGTGTGCGTAGGAAATTTTTTAAAATTACTACGTTCCCCAACAATGGTATCAGAGCCAGGTTTTATGCGTTGATGTTATATGCACGAGTAGAACACAAGTGAGTTGTGGGCGATACAAGTCATACTGCTTACCAGCATGTCACACTTTGGTTCGGCGGTATTGTTGGATGAAGCGGCCCGGACCGACATTACGCGTGCGCTTACGCAAGACTGGTTTTACCGCCGTGCTTTGCACACAGGTGACTAGCGGGTGTCAGTTTCTCCAACTTTAGTTGAACCGAGTGTGGCTACGCCCGGTCCTTGAGAAGGTTAAAACAGCACTAACTTGACGAACTATCGTTGTGGTTTTGATGCGTAGGTAAGAACGGTTCTTGCTCAGCCCGTAGCAGCCACGTAAAACTTGCAACAACAAAGTAGAGGACGTCTAACTTGTTTTTGCAGGGCATGTTGTGATGTGATATGGTCAAGGCATGATGCTATATTTTATTGTATGAGATGATCATGTTTTGTAACCGAGTTATCGGCAACTGGCAAGAGCCATATGGTTGTCGCTTTATTGTATGCAATGCAATCGCCCTGTAATTGCTTTACTTTATCACTAAGCGGTAGAGATAGTTGTAGAAGCAATAGTTGGCGAGACGACAACGATGCTACGATGGAGATCAAAGGTGTCGCACCGGTGAAGATGGTGATCATGACGGTGCTTCAGAGATGGAGATCACAAGCACAAGATGATGATGGCCATATTGAGGGAGTCCTGGATTAGGGGGTACTCGGACAGCCAGACTATATCCTTTGGCCGGACTGTTGGACTATGAAGATACAAGATTGAAGACTTCGTCCCATGTCCGGATGGGACTCTCCTTGGCGTGGAAGGCAAGCTTGGCAATACGGATATGTAGATCTCCTCCCTTGTAACCGACTCTGTGTAACCCTAGCCCCCTCCGGTGTCTATATAAACTGGAGGGTTTAGCCCGTAGGACGACAACAATCATACCATAGGCTAGCTTCTAGGGTTTAGCCTCTACGATCTCGTGGTAGATCAACTCTTGTAATACTCATATCATCAAGATCAATCAAGCAGGAAGTAGGGTATTACCTCCATCGAGAGGGCCCGAACCTGGGTAAACATCGTGTCCCCCGCCTCCTGTTACCATCCACCTTAGACGCACAGTTCGGGATCCCCAACCCGAGATCCGCCGGTTTTGACACCCACATTGGTGCTTTCATTGAGAGTTCCACTGTGCCGTCACCGTAAGGCTAGATGGCTCCTTCGATCATCGGCAACGATGCGATCCAGGGTGAGGTTTTCCTCCCCGGACAGATCTTCATATTCGGCGGCTTCATACTGCGGGCCAACTCGCTTGGCCATCTGGAGCAGATCGATAGCTACGCCCCTGGCCATCAGGTCAGGTTTGGAAACTTGAACTATACTGCCGACATCCGCGGAGACTTGATCTTCGACGGATTCGAGCCCATGTCAGGTGCACCGCACAATCACGACGAGCATGATTTAGCTCGGCCGTCGGACAGTGTTCGGGAGATCACACCTGCAACCACTCCGGCCCTCAATCCGGAACAAATTGCGCCATCTGAGGATGGGTGGATGGACCCCGCCACGGAGGCCGCACACTCAGTGGCGATAGAGCCGAATACTGACTTCACCTCCCACGAGACCCGTGTTGCCGAACCGTTGGATTCGTCCCCGGCCACAGACTCCGAGCCGCCTGTGTCCGTGCCCATCAAATCCGATTGGGCACCGATCATGGAGTTTACCTCCGCGGATATCTTTCAGCACTCGCCTTTTGGCGACATACTAAACTCGTTGAAGTCTCTCTCCCTGTCTGGAGACCCTTGGCCGAACTATGTCCGGCTAGAATGGGATGTGGACGACGAAGAAATTCGCGCCCCACCCACCACCCACTTAGTAGCCACTGTCGACAATTTAACCAACATGCTCGACTTCGGCTCCGAAGACATCGACGGTATGGACGACGATGCAGGAGACGAACAAGAACCACCGCCCACAGGGCGCTGGACTGCCACCTCATCGTATGATATATACATGGTGGAAACCCCCAAAGAAGGCTATGGCGATAAGGCAACGGAGGATAATCCCTCCAAGAAGAAATCCAAGCACCGATGTTAGCGGCGCCGCTCTAAGTCCCGCCATAGCAAAAGCAACGATACCGGCACAAGAGACAATAACGCTCCAGATAGTGCCAAAGACGACGACAATCCCCTCCAGCCAGACCTCGAGCGGGAGGATGAACAAGCTAGCCCTCCGGAACAGGCAGCAAACAGAGAATCAGAGGATGACAATTACATGCCTCTCTTCGGAGACGAAGTGAGCCTCGGCGACGAAGAATTTGTCGTGCCGGAGGATCCCGTCGAGCAGGAGCGCTTCAAGCACCGGCTTATAGCCACAGCAAACAGCCTGAAGAAAAAGCAACAACAGCTTCGAGATGATCAAGATCTGCTAGCGGATAGATGGACTGAAGTCCTGGCAGCCGAGGAATACGAACTCGAGCGACCAACCAAGAGTTACCCAAAGCGCAGGTTGCTACCCTAACTCGAGGAGGAAGCAGTGAAACCTACATCACCAGCGTATGATGCGGCTGATCGGCCACCTCATGGCCGAGACAGAGAGGAATATCAGCCCGAAGTCCAACCCGCACCCCGCCGCCATCCAAACAAAAATACCAAGGCCCGGGGCAACACGCGGGACCTGCGAGACGTATTGGAAAACAAAGCAAAACATGCAAGATCGATCTACGGATCACGGGGCCGCGCCCCAATGCGTGACGATGATCGTCACGCCGGATACACTAAAAGCAAATCCGGCCGGGCCGAATACAACAGACAAGACTCGTATGAACTGCGTCCTGATATAGCCCGGCATAGAGGTGCCGCACACCCCCTATACTTCACTGATGAAGTGATGGATCACGAATTCCCAGAGGGTTTAACCCGTAAACATTGAATCATATGATGGTACAACAGATCCCGCGGTATGGATCGAGGATTTCCTCCTCCACATCCACATGGCTCGCGGTGATGATCTACATGCTATCAAGTACCTCCCACTAAAACTTAAAGGACCAGCTCGGCATTGGCTGAATAGCTTGCCAACAGACTCCATTGGCAGTTGGGAGGATTTGGAAGATGCATTCCTTGACAACTTCCAGGGCACTTATGTGCAACCACCGGATGCTGATGACTTGAGCCATATAACTCAGCAGCCAGGGGAATCGGCCAGGCAATTCTAGACCCGGTTCCTGACTAAGAAAAACCAAATTATCGACTGTCCGGATGCAGAGGCCTTAGCGGCATTTAAGCATAACATTCGTGATGAGTGGCTCGCCCGGCACCTCGGCCAGGAGAAGCCGAAGTCTATGGCAGCCCTCACGATGCTCATGACCCGCTTTTGCGCGGGCGAAAACAGCTGGCTGGCTCGCAACAACAACACATCAAGAAGTCATGGCACTTCAGATACAAAGGATACTAACGGCAGACCACATCGTAACAGACACAAGCGTTGCGACAACAGCGACAATGCCGAAGACACGGCAGTCAATGCCGGATTCTGCGGCTCTAAATCCGGTCAGCGGAAGAAGCCGTTCAAAAGAAGCAATCCGGGCCCGTCCAGTTTGGACCGCATACTCGATCGCTCGTGTCAAATTCACGGCACCCCCGATAAGCCAGCCAATCACACCAACATAGAATGCTGGGTGTTCAAGCAGGCCGACAAGTTGAATGCCGAAAATAGGGACAAGGGGCTGCATAGCGACGACGAGGAGGAGCCTCGGCCGCCGAACACAGGAGGACAGAAGAGGTTCCCTCCACAAGTGAAAACGGTAAACATGATATACGCAACCCACATTCTCAAGAGGGAACGGAAGCGTGCACTAAGGGACGTCTATGCGATGGAGCCAGTCGCCCCAAAGTTCAACCCATGGTCCTCTTGTCCGATCACCTTCGATTGCAGGGACCACCCCACTAGTATCCGTCATGGCGGATCTGCCGCATTGGTCCTTGACCCCATCATCGACGGATTTCACCTCACTCGAGTCCTTATGGACGGCGGCAACAGCCTGAACCTGCTCTATCAGGATACAATGCGCAAAATGGGTATAGACCCCTCGAGGATCAAACCCACTAAAACCACCTTTAAAGGTGTCATCCCAGGTGTAGAGGCCCATTGCACGGGCTCAATCACACTGGAAGTGGTCTTCGGATCTCCGGACAACTTCCGAAGCGAGGAGTTAATCTTCGATATCGTCCCGTTCCGCAGTGGCTATCACGCACTACTCGGGCGAACCGCATTTGCCAGATTCAATGCGGTACCGCATTATGCATACCTCAAGCTCAAAATGCCAGGACCTCGTGGGGTTATAACAGTCAATGGAAACACATAACGCTCGCTCCGCACGGAGGAGCACACTGCGGCCCTCGCTGCTGAGGCACAAAGCAACCTTTTAAGGCAAACCGCCAATTCGGCGATAAAGCCCCCGGATACCTTCAAGCGAGTCCGGAGTAACCTGCAACAGGATCGCTTGGCATGTTCAGAGCTCGCCTAGCAGTTCGGCCCCCGTCCTAGTCCCAGTCAAGCGACGAAATCTGTGCCGCGCGTACATAATTACGCACTAAAAATACCATGGGCATAGGTGGGGGCACGACCAGGGCACGTCCCACAATGCGGCTCAACCGCCCCAGGGGCTGTATACCTTTATCATTTTTTCTCTTTCAGGACCTTACTCTCTGGAAGCCCCTCTTCGGCAGTCTGATTGTTGGACACATTACGGGAAGGAAAAACCAAGGAGGCAAGAAGCTAAGACGTACAAGGGAATCCCCAGGTGGTCTCTAATAACGATCGAAGTACCCGTTTTAAATACCCATACGCAACTTGCCCTTGGATAGGACATGTCACATAGTCCTATTTTTTGCTTATTGCACTACTTGTACCCGTACGCTTAGACGTATTATTTAATAACAATGCATAGAGTTAGTCTATTATCGCATTACCTTTTTTTTCTTGTCTGCTTATTTACGACAAATTGCACCCGTACACTCTGGTACGACCAGCGCGCCAGGGGCTTCAGTATACCCCATAATACGGCGGGATAAGTCCGAACACTTTCGACAGTGCAGCACCCCGAACTTATAGCATTATAGGCATCAGCTTCAAATCATGTCTTGGGTCAATAGTTGGGTTTGTCCGGCTCCCATGTTTTGGTACCTTACGTTCCGCAATATCGGGTAAGGTAGCGCTGGGAGAACTACTGCGATTGTGTCCCGGTTCTTC
The DNA here is from genome assembly GCF_002575655.3 of Aegilops tauschii subsp. strangulata. Lineage (NCBI taxonomy): Eukaryota > Viridiplantae > Streptophyta > Magnoliopsida > Poales > Poaceae > Aegilops > Aegilops tauschii. The sequence continues at coordinate 399,104,021 of NC_053037.3, forward strand.
CGGACGAGCACCTCAGTAGAGAAAGCCGAAAACTGACTGTCATGGTATGGCGAGAGCTGGTCGCTGTTCGAGAGGTCTTAAGTCCTTAAAGACTTTTTCCGCTTCGGGCGAGGAGTCGGCCTTGCCCGACTTAGGCGTATATAGCGCCCCAAATTCGGCCTTCCGAATACTAGGGGCTTCGCCAAAATTTAAAATTGTAGACTTCTATGGCTAAGTGAGAGTGATAAAGCCTTACAGTCCGATTGCCTGGTTCGTTATGCTGAACACCTCCTTCGAAGGACCCAAAATTGGGATAAAGAGTGCTCAGGTTTATCCCGAACACCCCAGTACTAGTTACATGGGGGCAGAAGCCGACGACTGGCCAACTCTCAGATTTCATAAACGGCCGCACAGAAGGTAATATTTTAAATTAACAAGCGTTGCATAGCGCACATGAACTCGTTTCATATTACAGGATCACATGAGTACATTCATTCGCATATTACATCCTTAGCACATTCCTCCGCCACAAGGCGAGAACCCTTCAGGACACTGTTATAATACATTTCAGGGTAGCGATGCTCCTTGCCTTCCGGCGGCCCCTCCTTCACCAGCTTCTCGGCGTCCAGCTTCGCCCAGTGCACCTTTGCCCGGGCAAAAGCCTTGCGCGCACCCTCGATGCAGACGGACTGCTTTATGACTTCAAGCCGTGGGCAGGCATTCACAAGCCGCCTCACCAGGCCGAAGTAGCTATCAGGCAGGGGATCACCAGGCCACATCCGGACTATAAGACCCTTCATGGCCTGTTCGGCCGCCTTGTGGAGCTCGACCAGTTGCTTCAGCTGGTCGCTCAAGGGCATGGGGTGTTCGGTCCCAGTATACTGAGACCAGAACAACTTCTCCGTTGAGCTCCCCTCCTCGGCCCGGTAGAACTCCACGACATCTGACACACTGTGGGGTAGATCTGCGAACGCTCCTGGAGAGCTCCGAACTGGGGTAAGTAAAAAGGAAGTTTCCTTCACATGCTTGCTTTGCATAATGAATGCCTTACCCGCCGCTATCTTCTTAACCGCCTCAATTTCCCGGAGGGCCTTTTGGGCTTCGGCCTTGGCATGTTGTGCGCTTTCAAGGGCCTTCGCAAGCTCGGACTCTCGCGTCTTAGAGTCAAGCTCCAAGGACTCGTGTTTTTTGACGAGAGCCTAGAGCTCTTGCTGCACCTCGCCCACTCGGGCCTCTTGCTTTTCTCGCTCGATGCGCTCCTTGGCCGCTTTGTCTTCGGCCTCGGATAGCGCCTTCTGCAGGGTCGCCACTTCGGTCGTGGCCCCTAGCAAAATTCATGACGATCCTATTATTCTAAAAACCAAATATATTTTTTATAATATACAAACGGGGTATAACTTACCTTTGTTCTCTCTGAGCTGCCTCTTGGCAAGGCCGAACTCTTCCTTGGACCGCTCAAGGCCCCGCTTCAGTGCGGCGACCTCCGCAGTACGTGCGGCAGCGGCTAGCAGTGAAGCCTGCATATGCACATAGACATATTTCGATTAGACTCCTGCGGTTATTATTTGATCCTCTATTCGGCCTTTCTTCACAAATGCCAAACAGAGCATCAGGGGCTAGTGTATATGCGGTAACATTCTCTTATAATCTGGTTACTTACCTCAAAGCCTGTTAGGAGGCTGGCACAGCCTTCAGTCAGTCCGCTCTTGGCGGACTGAACTTTCTTGACCACCGCACTCATGATAGTGCGGTGTTCTTCGTCGATGGAAGCGTCGCGAAGCGCTTCCAGCAAGTTGTCCGATGCCTCTGGATGGACAGAGGCCATCGGCACAAGCGGCTTGCCCCTCTTAGCGAGGGGTTGCCTGACAGAGTCCGAAACCACTGGAGGTTCCAGCGCAGTATTCGGCTGGGGGCTGAATTTGCTGCCCCCATCATCAGAGCCCATGGGAGTCTTGCTCCCCTTGCACCCAGCATCCGGAATGTCGCCTTGAGGCGCCTCCAGGACTACCTCCCCTCGGCTCGGTGCCCTTTGAGACAACACTTCGACGTTGTCCGTAGGGCGAGGGGAGGAGGCGGTCGGAAGTGAATCGTTGTTCATATCCGATGGGTCCAAAGAACCATCCGATGATACGTCGATATGGGCTCGGGACGGACTGCATAATCATGTTCGGCGTGATGAGAAACAATTCAATAAAACATACCAAGAATTATTATGGTATCCGGATACTTACGACTTCGCTAGGGGCTTGTCCCTGGGCAACCACTCGTCGTCGCTATAGGCGGCCGTCATGGAGCTGTCCAGAAGGAGAGTCCTTCCCTTCTTGGACCCTTCGGCCTCCTCAGATGGGGCGCCCTTCCTTTTCTTGTCTCTCCCGGCAGGGGGGGAGAACTTTCCTCTTCCTCCTCCTCGTTTTCGTGGGAGGAGTGTGTCTCGGTGTTTTCGGACGATGAGTCCGATATAACCTTGCGCCGGAGATCCTTCCTGGTCCCCGTGGCCTTCTTCTTGGCCTTCTTCGCCGGCACCTCATAAGGCGCCGGAACCAGCATCTCCATTAGGAGAGCGTCTGTTGGATCTTCGGGCAGGGGGGCTGGACAATCGATCTGCTCCGCTGTCTCTACCCAGTCCTGTTAAATAGTGTGGAAGCTTATATCCCGCACATGGTTAAGCTGGGGAAAATGAACATCTTATGAGATATCAACGACTTACCGGATTGGCAGGGCGCTTTGCGCTGAGTCCGCGGTCCTCGGTAAGGGGAGGAGGTACCTCGACGCCCTTGAATAGCACCTTCCAGACGTCCTTGTGCGTCGTGTCGAAGAGCTCTCACAGCGTCTGGTGCTTGGCCGGGTCGAACTCCCACAAATTGAACGCTCGCCTTTGACACGGGAGGATCCGGCGGAAGAGCATGACTTGGACCACATTGACAAGCTTGATTTTCTTGCTCATCATGTTCTTGATGCATGTCTGCAGTCCGGTCAGCTCTACCGGGGAACCCCAGGACAGGCCCTTCTCTTTCCAAGAGGTGAGCCGCATGGGGATTCCGGATCAAAATTTGGGGGCCGCCACCCAGTTGGTGTCGCGCGGCTCGGTGATGTAGAACCATCCCGATTGCCATGTTGGAATATGCCCTAGAGGCAATAATAAATGGTTATTATTATATTTCTTTGTTCATGGTAATTGTCTATTGTTCATGCTATAATTGTATTGTCCGGAAATCGTAATACATGTGTGAATACATAGACTACAACGTGTCCCTAGTAAGCCTCTAGTTGACTAGCTCGTTGATCAACAGATAGTCATGGTTTCCTGACTATGGACATTGGATGTCATTGATAACGGGATCACATCATTAGGAGAATGATATGATGGACAAGACCCAATCCTAAGCATAGCATAAAAGATCGTGTAGTTTCGTTTGCTAGAGCTTTTCCAATGTCAAGTATCTTTTCCTTAGACCATGAGATCGTGCAACTCCCGGATACCGTAGGAGTGCTTTGGGTGTGCCAAACGTCACAACGTAACTGGGTAACTGTAAAGGTGCACTACGGGTATCTCCAAAAGTGTCTGTTGGGTTGGCACGGATCGAGACTGGGATTTGTCACTCCGTGTGACGGAGAGGTATCTCTGGGCCCACTCGGTAATGCATCATCATAATGAGCTCAATGTGACTAAGGCGTTAGTCACGGGATCATGCATTGCGGTACGAGTAAAGAGACTTGCCGATAACGAGATTGAACAAGGTATTGGGATATCGACGATCGAATCTCGGGCAAGTAACATACCGATTGACAAAGGGAATTGTATACGGGATTGATTGAATCCTCGACACCGTGGTTCATCCGATGAGATCATCATGGAGCATGTGGGAGCCAGCGTGGGTATCCAGATCCCGCTGTTGGTTATTGACCGGAGAGGCGTCTCGGTCATGTCTGCATGTCTCCCGAACCCGTAGGGTCTACACACTTAAGGTTCGGTGACGCTAGGGTTGTAGAGATATATGTATGCGGAAACCCGAAAGTTGTTCGGAGTCCCGGATGAGATCCCGGACGTCACGAGAGGTTCCGGAATGGTCCGGAGGTGAAGAATTATATATAGGAAGTCCAGTTTCGACCACCGGAAAAGTTTCGGGGGTTACCGGTATTGTACCGGGACCACCGGAAGGGTCCCGGGGGTCCACCGGGTGGGGCCACCTATCCCAGAGGGCCCCATGGGCTGAAAGTGGAAGGGAACCAGCCCCTAGTGGGCTGGGCGCCCCCCCGTGGGCCTCCCCCCATGCGCCTAGGGTTGCAAACCCTAGGGTGGGGGGACTTCCCCCTTGCCTTGGGGGGCAAGGCAACCCCTTCCCCCCTTTTGGCCGCCGCCCCCCCTTGAGATCCCATCTCTAGGGCCGGCGCCCCCCCAGGGGGCCTATATAAAGGGGGGAGGGAGGGCAGCAACCTACAGCCTTGGGCGCCTCCCTCTCCTCCCCTGCAACACCTCTCTCTCTCTCGCAGAAGCTCGGCGAAGCCCTGTCGGAGACCCGCTACATCCACCACCATGCCGTCGTGCTGCTGGATCTCCATCAACCTCTCCTTCCCCCTTGCTGGATCAAGAAGGAGGAGACGTCGCTGCACCGTACGTGTGTTGAACGCGGAGGTGCCGTCCGTTCGGCACTCGGTCATCGGTGATTTGGATCACGACGAGTACGACTCCATCATCCACGTTCATTGGAACGCTTCCGCTCGCGATCTACAAGGGTATGTAGATGCACTCCTTTCCCCTCGTTGCTAGTAGACTCCATAGATGCATCTTGGTGAGCGTAGGAAAATTTTAAATTATGCTACGATTCCCAACAGTGGCATCATGAGCCAGGCCTATGCGTAGTTACTATGCACGAGTAGAACACAAAGCAGTTGTGGGCGTTGAGTTTGCCAATTCTTCTTACCGCTACTAGTCTTTTCTTGTTTCGGCGGCATTTTAGGATGAAGCGGCCCGGACCGACCTTACACGTACGCTTACGTGAGACAGGTTCCACCGACTGACATGCACTAGATGCATAAGGTGGCTAGCGGGCGTCTGTCTCTCCTACTTTAGTCGGAACGGATTCGATGAAAAGGGTCCTTATGAAGGGTAAATAGAAATTGGCAAATCACGTTGTGGTCATACGTAGGTAAGAAACGTTCTTGCTAGGAACCTACAAACCACGTAAAAAAACTTGCAACAACAATTAGAGGACGTCTAACTTGTTTTTGCAGCATATGCCTTGTGATGTGATATGGCCAGAAGATGTGATGAATGATATATGTGATGTATGAGATTGATCATATTCTTATAATAGGAATCACGACTTGCATGTCGATGAGTATGACAACCGGCAGGAGCCATAGGAGTTGTCTTTATTATTTTGCATGACCTGCGTGTCATTGAATAACGCCATGTAATTTACTTTACTTTGTTGCTAAACGCGTTAGCCATAGAAGTAGAAGTAATCGTTGGCGTGACGACTTCATGAAGACACAATGATGGAGATCGTGATGATGGAGATCATGGTGTCATGCCGGTGACAAAGATGATCATGGTGCCCCGAAGATGGAGATAAAGGAGCATGATGATATTGGCCATATCATGTCACTATTTGATTGCATGTGATGTTTATCAGTTTTTGCATCTTATTTGCTTAGAACGACGGTAGTAAGTAAGATGATCCCTTATAATAATTTCAAGAAAAGTGTTCACCCTAACTGTGCACCGTTGCGAAGGTTCGTTGTTTCGAAGCACCACGTGATGATCGGGTGTGATAGATTCTAACGTTCGAATACAACGGGTGTTGACGAGCATAGCATATACAGACATGGCCTCGGAACACACGCAATACACTTAGGTTGACTTGACGAGCCTAGCATGTACATACATGGCCTCGGAACACGGAGGACCGAAAGGTCGAGCATGAGTCGTATAGAAGATACGATCAACATGGAGATGTTCACCGATCTTGACTAGTCCGTCTCACGTGATGATCGGACACGGCCTAGTTAAACTCGGATCATGTTTCACTTAGATGACTAGAGGGATGTCTATCTGAGTGGGAGTTCATTAAATAATTCGATTATATGAACTCAATTATCATGAACTTAGTCTAAAATCTTACACTATGTCTTGTAGATCAAATGGCCAACGTTGTCCTCAATTTCAACGCGTTCCTAGAGAAAACCAAGCTGAAAGATGATGGCAGCAACTATACGGACTGGGTCCGGAACCTGAGGCTCATCCTCATAGTAGCCAAGAAAGATTATGTCTTAGAAGCACCGCTAGGTGATGCACCAATCCCACAGAACCAAGACGTTATGAATGCTTGGCAATCACGTGCTGATGATTACTCCCTCGTTTAGTGCGGCATGCTTTACAGCCTAGAACCGGGTCTCCAAAAGCGTTTTGAGAAACATGGAGCATACGAGATGTTCGAGGAGCTGAAATTAGTTTTTCAAGCTCATGCCCGGGTCGAGAGATATGATGTCTCCGACAAGTTCTTCAGCTGTAAAATGGAGGAGAACAGTTCTGTTAGTGAGCACATACTCAGAATGTCTGGGTTGCACAATCGCTTGTCTCAGCTGGGAGTTAATCTCCCGGATGACGCGGTCATTGACAGAATCCTCCAGTCGCTTCCACCAAGCTACAAGAGCTTTGTAATGAACTACAATATGCAGGGGATGGAAAAGACCATTCCCGAGGTATATTCAATGCTGAAATCAGCGGAAGGGGAGATCAGAAAAGAACATCAAGTGTTGATGGTGAATAAAACCACTAAGTTCAAGAAGGGCAAGGGTAAGAAGAACTTCAAGAAGGACGGCAAGGGAGTTGCCGCGCCCGGTAAACCAGTTACTGGGAAGAAGTCAAAGTATGGACCCAAGCCCGAGACTGAGTGCTTTTATTGCAAGGGAAGTGGTCACTGGAAGCGGAACTGCCCCAAATACTTAGCGGACAAGAAGAAGGCCGGCAACACCAAAGGTATATGTGATATATATGTAATTGATGTGTACCTTACCAGTACTCGTAGTAGCTCCTGGGTATTTGATACCGGTGCGGTTGCTCATATTTGTAACTCAAAACAGGAACTACGGAATAAACGGAGACTGGCGAAGGACGAGGTGACGATGCGCGTCGGGAATGGTTCCAAGGTCGATGTGATCGCCGTCGGCACGCTACCTCTGCATCTACCCACGGGATTAGTTTTAAACCTCAATAATTGTTATTTAGTGCCAGCTTTGAGCATGAACATTGTATCTGGATCTCGTTTAATTCGAGATGGCTACTCATTTAAATCCGAGAATAATGGTTGTTCTATTTATTTGAGAGATATGTTTTATGGTCATGCCCCGCTGGTCAATGGTTTATTTTTGATGAATCTCGAACGTGATGTTACACATGTTCATAGTGTGAATACCAAAAGATGTAAAGTTGATAACGATAGTCCCACATACTTGTGGCACTACCGCCTTGGTCACATTGGTGTCAAGCGCATGAAGAAGCTCCATGCAGATGGACTTTTGGAGTCTCTTGATTACGAATCATTTGACACGTGCGAACCATGCCTCATGGGTAAGATGACCAAGACTCCGTTCTCCGGAACAATGGAGCGAGCAACCAACTTATTGGAAATCATACATACCGATGTGTGCGGTCCAATGAGTGTTGAGGCTCGCGGAGGATATCGTTATGTTCTCACTCTCACTGATGACTTAAGTAGATATGGGTATGTCTACCTACTGAAACACAAGTCTGAAACCTTTGAAAAGTTCAAGGAATTTCAGAGTGAGGTTGAGAATCAACGTGACAGGAAAATAAAATTCTTACGATCAGATCGTGGTGGAGAATATTTAAGTCACGAGTTTGGTGCACACTTAAGGAAATGTGGAATAGTTTCACAACTCACGCCGCCTGGAACCCTCAGAGAAATGGTGTGTCCGAACGTCGTAATCGCACTCTATTGGATATGGTGCGATCTATGATGTCTCTTACCGATTTACCGCTCTCATTTTGGGGTTATGCTTTAGAGACTGCCGCATTCACTTTAAATAGGGCTCCGTCGAAATCCGTTGAGACGACACCGTATGAATTATGGTTTGGGAAGAAACCTAAGCTGTCGTTTCTAAAAGTTTGGGGATGCGATGCTTATGTCAAGAAACTTCAACCTGAAAAGCTCGAACCCAAGTCGGAAAAATGCGTCTTCATAGGATACCCTAAGGAAACTATTGGGTATACCTTCTACCTCAGATCCGAAGGCAAGATCTTCATTGCCAAGAACGGGTCCTTTCTGGAGAAGGAGTTTCTCTCGAAAGAATTAAGTGGGAGGAAAGTGGAACTTGATGAGGTGATAGTCACCCCTTCCGAACCGGAAAGTAGCACAGCGCGGGAAGATGTTCCTGTGGTGCCTACACCGACTGGGGAGGAAGTTAATGATGATGATCATGAAGCTTCGGATCAAGTTACTGAACTTCGTAGGTCCACAAGGACACGTTCCGCACCAGAGTGGTACGGCAACCCTGTCCTGGAAATCATGTTGTTAGACAACGGTGAACCTTCGAACTATGAAGAAGCGATGGCGGGCCCGGATTCCGACAAATGGCTAGAAGCCATGAAATCCGAGATAGAATCCATGTATGAAAACAAAGTATGGACTTTGACTGACTTGCCCGATGAGAGGCGAGCCATAGAAAACAAATGGATCTTTAAGAAGAAGACGGACGCAGATGGTAATGTGACCATCTACAAAGCTCGACTTGTCGCTAAGGGTTATCGAAAAGTTCAAGGGGTTGACTACGATGAGACTTTCTCACCCGTAGCGAAACTGAAGTCCGTCCAAATCATGTTAGCAATTGCCGCATACTATGATTATGAGATATGGCAGATGGACGTCAAAACGGCATTCCTTAATGGCTTCCTTAAGGAAGAGTTGTATATGATGCAGCCGGAAGGTTTTGTCGATCCTAAGAATGCTAACAAAGTATGCAAGCTCCAGCGGTCAATCTATGGGCTGGTGCAAGCATCTCGGAGTTGGAACATTCGCTTTGATGAGATGATCAAAGCGTTTGGGTTTACACAGACTTATGGAGAAGCCTGTGTTTACAAGAAAGTGAGTGGGAGCTCTGTAGCATTTCTCATATTATATGTGGATGACATACTATTGATGGGAAATGATATAGAATTCTTGGAAAGTATAAAGGCCTATTTGAATAAGTGTTTTTCAATGAAGGACCTTGGAGAAGCTGCTTATATATTAGGCATCAAGATCTATAGAAATAGATCAAGACGCCTCATTGGTCTTTCACAGAGTACATACCTTGACAAGATATTGAAGAAGTTCAGTGTGGATCAGTCCAAGAAGGGGTTCTTTCCTGTATTGCAAGGTGTGCAATTGAGCACGGCTCAATGTCTGACCACGGCAGAAGATATAGAAAAGATGAGTGTCATCCCCTATGCCTCGGCCATAGGGTCTATTATGTATGCCATGCTGTGTACCAGACCTGATGTAAACCTTGCCGTAAGTTTGGTAGGAAGGTACCAAAGTAATCCTGGCATGGAACACTGGACAGCGGTCAAGAATATCCTGAAGTACCTGAAAAGGACTAAGGATATGTTTCTCGTTTACGGAGGTGACGAAGAGCTCGTCGTAAAGGGTTACGTTGACGCTAGCTTCGACACAGATCTGGATGACTCGAAGTCACAAACCGGATACGTGTATATTTTGAATGGAGGAGCAGTAAGCTGGTGCAGTTGCAAGCAAAGCGTCGTGGCGGGATCTACATGTGAAGCGGAGTACATGGCAGCCTCGGAGGCAGCACAGGAAGCAGTCTGGATGAAGGAGTTCATTACCGACCTAGGGGTGATTCCCAATGCGTCGGGCCCGATGACTCTTTTCTGTGACAACACTGGAGCTATTGCCCTTGCGAAGGAGCCCATGTTTCACAGGAAGACCAGGCATATCAAGCGTCGCTTCAACTCCATTCGTGAAAGTGTTCAAAATGGAGACATAGATATTTGTAAAGTACATACGGACCTGAATGTAGCAGATCCGTTGACTAAACCTCTCCCTAGGGCAAAACATGATCAACACCAGGACGCAATGGGTGTTCGATTCATCACAATGTAACTAGATTATTGACTCTAGTGCAAGTGGGAGACTGTTGGAAATATGCCCTAGAGGCAATAATAAATGATTATTATTATATTTCTTTGTTCATGGTAATTGTCTATTGTTCATGCTATAATTGTATTGTCCGGAAATCGTAATACATGTGTGAATACATAGACTACAACGTGTCCCTAGTAAGCCTCTAGTTGACTAGCTCGTTGATCAACAGATAGCCATGGTTTCCTGACTATGGACATTGGATGTCATTGATAACGGGATCACATCATTAGGAGAATGATATGATGGACAAGACCCAATCCTAAGCATAGCATAAAAGATCGTGTAGTTTCGTTTGCTAGAGCTTTTCCAATGTCAAGTATCTTTTCCTTAGACCATGAGATCGTGCAACTCCCGGATACCGTAGGAGTGCTTTGGGTGTGCCAAACGTCACAACGTAACTGGGTGACTATAAAGGTGCACTACGGGTATCTCCGAAAGTGTCTGTTGGGTTGGCACGGATCGAGACTGGGATTTGTCACTCCGTGTGACGGAGAGGTATCTCTGGGCCCACTCGGTAATGCATCATCATAATGAGCTCAATGTGACTAAGGCGTTAGTCACGGGATCATGCATTGCGGTACGAGTAAAGAGACTTGCCGATAACGAGATTGAACAAGGTATTGGGATACCGACGATCGAATCTCGGGCAAGTAACATACCGATTGACAAAGGGAATTGTATACGGGATTGATTGAATCCTCGACACCGTGGTTCATCCGATGAGATCATCGTGGAACATGTGGGAGCCAACATGGGTATCCAGATCCCGCTGTTGGTTATTGACCGGAGAGGCGTCTCGGTCATGTCTGCATGTCTCCCGAACCCGTAGGGTCTACACACTTAAGGTTCGGTGACGCTAGGGTTGTAGAGATATATGTATGCGGAAACCCGAAAGTTGTTCGGAGTCCCGGATGAGATCCCGGACGTCACGAGAGGTTCCGGAATGGTCCGGAGGTGAAGAATTATATATAGGAAGTCCAGTTTCGGCCACCGGAAAAGTTTCGGGGGTTACCGGTATTGTACCGGGACCACCGGAAGGGTCCCGGGGGTCCACCGGGTGGGGCCACCTATCCCGGAGGGCCCCATGGGCTGAAAGTGGAAGGGAACCAGCCCCTAGTGGGCTGGGCGCCCCCCATGGGCCCCCCCATGCGCCTAGGGTTGCAAACCCTAGGGTGGGGGACTTCCCCCTTGCCTTGGGGGGCAAGGCAACCCCTTCCCCCCTTTTGGCCGCCGCCCTCCTTGAGATCCCATCTCTAGGGCCGGCGCCCCCCCCCAGGGGGCCTATATAAAGGGGGGGAGGGAGGGCAGCAACCTACAGCCTTGGGCGCCTCCCTCTCCTCCCCTGCAACACCTCTCTCTCTCTCGCAGAAGCTCGGCGAAGCCCTGCCAGAGACCCGCTACATCCACCACCACGCCGTCATGCTGCTGGATCTCCATCAACCTCTCCTTCCCCCTTGCTGGATCAAGAAGGAGGAGACGTCGCTGCATCATACGTGTGTTGAACGCGGAGGTGCCGTCTGTTCGGCACTCGGTCATCGGTGATTTGGATCACGGCGAGTACGACTCCATCATCCATGTTCATTGGAATGCTTCCGCTCGCGATCTACAAGGGTATGTAGATGCACTCCTTTCCCCTCATTGCTAGTAGACTCCATAGATGCATCTTGGTGAGCGTAGGAAAATTTTAAATTATGCTACGATTCCCAACATGCCACCCCTTTATGGTCTCCACATAGGAGCCTTCGAGCCAGGTGACGTTGGGCATTTTGCCCACCATGGCACCTCCGCACTCCGCTTGCTGGCCGACCACCACCTTCGGTTTAACATTAAAGGTCTTCAGCCACAGGCCGAAATGGGGCTTGATGCGGAGGAAGGCCTCGCACACGACGATAAACGCCGAGATGTTGAGGATGAAATTGGGGGCCAGATCATGAAAGTCCAGCCCGTAGTAGAACATGAGCCCGCGGACAAACGGGTGGAGGGGAAATCCCAGTCCGCGGACGAAGTGGGTAAGGAAAACCACCCTCTCATGGGGTTCTGGAGTTGGGATGATCTGCCCCGCATCTGGCAGCCGGTGCGCGATATCCGCGGCCAGATATCCGGCACCCCGCAGCTTTGTGATGTTCTCCTCCGTAACGGAGGAGACCATCCACTTGCCTCCCGCTCCGGACATGCTTGGAGTGGTTTGAGGAGAAAAATGCGAACTTGGGCGCTGGAGCTCGAGTGCGCAAGAATGGATGAGCAAGGAGGAAGAAGGCATGGGTGAAAAGGGTGAATCCTTGTCCCTTTTTAAGGGCGGAAGAAGCTATGTGCCTCCCTACCTACCTGGTAAACTCGCTTATTCCCCAAGCGCCGTAATTGATGGCGCTGTTGGGTTACCCACACCCGTATTGATGAGAATCCCGTGATAAGGGGACACGATCTCTGCTTCGACAAGACATGCCAAGGAAACCGCCTCGCGATATGTGCAGTAGCTGGTTGTGAAAAACGGTTCGAATAATGACCGGGCCGTGGTGTGATGTCATGCTGCAAAATGCGTCAGCAGATTAGATTTGTGGAAATATTATTCTCTCTACGGCGGTATGTGGAATTTGTTTTGCAGAGTTGGACACTGTCCTTGCGTTCAAAATCTTTTATGAAGTATTCGGAGGAGGAACCCGCCTTGCAATGCCGAAGACAATCTGCGTCGGACTCATCATCATTGAAGCCTGGTTTAGGGGCTACTGAGGGAGTCCTGGATTAGGGGGTACTTGGACAGCCGGACTATATCCTTTGGCCGGACTGTTGGACTATGAAGATACAAGATTGAAGACTTCGTCCCGTGTCCGGATGGGACTCTCCTTGGCGTGGAAGGCAAGCTTGGCAATACGGATATGTAGATCTCCTCCCTTGTAACCGACTCTGTGTAACCCTAGCCCCCTCCGGTGTCTATATAAACTGGAGGGTTTAGTCCGTAGGACGACAACAATCATACCATAGGCTAGCTTCTAGGGTTTAGCCTCTACGATCTCGTGGTAGATCTATTGGAAATATGCCCTAGAGGCAATAATAAAATGGTTATTATTGTATTTCCTTGTTCATGATAATTGTCTGTTGTTCATGCTATAATTGTATTAACTGGAAACCGTAATACATGTGTGAATACATAGACCACAACATGTCCCTAGTAAGCCTCTAGTTGACTAGCTTGTTGATCAATAGATGGTTATGGTTTCCTGACCATGGACATTGGATGTCATTGATAACGGGATCACATCATTAGGAGAATGATGTGATGGACAAGACCCAATCCTAAGCATAGCACAAGATCGTGTAGTTCGTTTGCTAGAGCTTTTCTAATGTCAAGTATCATTTCCTTAGACCATGAGATTGTGCAACTCCCGGATACCGTAGGAATGCTTTGGGTGTACCAAACGTCACAACGTAACTGGGTGGCTATAAAGGTGCACTACAGGTATCTCCAAAAGTGTCTGTTGGGTTGGCACGAATCGAGACTGGGATTTGTCACTCCGTATGACGGAGAGGTATCTCTGGGCCCACTCGGTAATGCATCATCATAATGAGCTCAATGTGACTAAGGAGTTAGCCACTGGATCATGCGTTACGGTACGAGTAAAGTGACTTGCCGGTAACGAGATTGAACAAGATATTGGGATACCGACGATCGAATCTCGGGCAAGTAACGTACCGATTGACAAAGGGAATTGTATACGGGATTGATTGAATCCTCGACATCGTGGTTCATCCGATGAGATCATCGTGGAACATGTGGGAGCCAACATGGGTATCCAGATCCCGCTGTTGGTTATTGACCGGAGAGTCGTCTCGGTCATGTCTGCATGTCTCCCGAACGCGTAGGATCTACACACTTAAGGTTCGGTGATGCTAGGGTTGTAGAGATATTAGTATGCGGTTAACCGAAAGTTGTTCGGAGTCCTGGATGAGATCCCGAACGTCACGAGGAGTTCCGGAATGGTCCGGAGGTAAAGATTTATATATGGGAAGTCCTATTTTGGCCACCGGAAAATGTTCGGGATTTTTCGGTATTGTACCGAGAAGGTTCTAGAAGGTTCCGAAGTTGGGCCCACCTGCATGGGGGGACCCACATGAACGTGGGTAGTGGGGGCAAGGCCCCACACCCCTGGTCAAGGCGCACCAAGATCCCACCTTAGAAGGAATAAGATCATATCCCGAAGGGATAAGATCAAGATCCCTAAAAAAGGGGGATAACAATCGGTGGGGAAGGAAAATGATGGGATTTCTTTCCCCCACCTTTGCCAACGCCCCAATGGACTTGGAGGGCAAGAAACCAGCCCCCTCCACCCCTATATATAGTGGGGAGGCGCATGGGAGCAGCACCCCAAGCCCTGGCGCCTCCCTCCCTCCCGTGACACCTCTTCCTCCCCGCTTGCGCTTGGCGAAGCCCTGCCGGATCCCGCTACTTCCACCACCACGCCGTCGTGCTGCTGGATCTCCATCAACCTCTCCTCCCCCTTGTTGGATCAAGAAGGAGGAGACGTCGCTGCTCCGTACGTGTGTTGAACGCGGAGGAGCCGTCCGTTCGGCGCTAGGATCATCGGTGATTTGGATCACGACGAGTACGACTCCATCAACCCCGTTCTCTTGAACGCTTCCGCTCGCGATCTATAAGGGTATGTAGATGCACTCCTTTCCCCTCGTTTCTAGTAAACTCAATAGATGGATCTTGGTGATGCGTAGAAAATTTTAAAATTCTGCTACGATCCCCAACACTCCGTTTATTCCGCAGCTTTTATTTCGAGTTACTAATACTTAGCAACCGAACCGGTATCTAATACCCTGGTGCTACTAGGAGTACTAGTAAAGTACACATTAATATAATGTATATCCAATATACTTCTGTCGACCTTGCCAGCCTTCTCATCTACGGCCCATGGGGGGCGCACCAGCCCACCAGGGGCTGGTTCCCCTCCCACTTCAGCCCATGGGGCCCTCCGGGATAGGTGGCCCCACCCGGTGGACCTCCGGGACCCTTCCGGTGGTCCCGGTACAATACCGATAACCCCCGAAACTTTCCTGGTGGCCGAAACTGGACTTCCTATATATAATTCTTCACCTCTGGACCATTCCGGAACTCCTCGTGACGTCCGAGATCTCATCCGGGACTCCGAACAACTTTCGGGTTTCCGCATACTAATATCTCTACAACCCTAGCATCACCGAACCTTAAGTGTGTAGACCCTACGGGTTCGGGAGACATGCAGACATGACCGAGACGCCTCTCCGGTCAATAACCAACAGTGGAATCTGGATACCCATGTTGGCTCCCACATGTTCCACGATGATCTCATCGGATGAACCACGATGTCGAGGATTCAATCAATCCCGTATACAATTCCCTTTGTCAATCGGTACGTTACTTGCCCGAGATTCGATCGTCGGTATCCCAATACCTTGTTCAATCCATTACCGGCAAGTCACTTTACCCGTACCGTAATGCATGATCCCGTGGCTAACTCCTTAGTCACATTGAGCTCATTATGATGATGCATTACCGAGTGGGCCCAGAGATACCTCTCCGTCATACGGAGTGACAAATCCCAGTCTCGATCCGTGCAAACCCAACAGACACTTTCGGAGATACCCGTAGTGCACCTTTATAGTCACCCAGTTAAGTTGTGACGTTTGGCACACCCAAAGCACTCCTACGGCATCCGGGAGTTGCACGATCTCATGGTCTAAGGAAATGATACTTGACATTGAAAAAGCTCTAGCAAACGAACTACACGATCTTTGTGCTATGCTTAGGATTGGGTCTTGTCCATCACATCATTCTCCTAATAATGTGATCCCGTTATCAATCTATACTACTATTAAAAGAGAAAACATAAACTCCTCTAAAGTCACACAACAAATTGTACACGGGGTAATCAGAACCCTTCGATCAAATCAACTTAAACGCATCCTACTGTCCGTATTAGATTAATTATCTGTCACCCAAATCAACGTCTCGGATCAAATGTTCTGCCAAGCAGACGCGCTGGTTTGTCAATCGTCCGCGCTCGCATCCCTCTAATCCGCGCGGCCCTCTCCTTGATTTGCATTGCAGTTAGTCCGTGATACGATCCCCTTAACAACCGAAATTTTCCTTTTTTTCTCTCCACCTCTTTCTCCCGAAAAAAAACCTGCTCCCTCCCCTCACCCGCACACCTCTCCCCACGGCCCCGTCGCCCATCGCCCCCGCCGCTCCACGCGACGGAGGCCATCTCTCCCCTATTTCCCTCTTCTTCCATCCCACAGGGCAAGTGCGTGGCAGAGCAAGGAAGGACGACCGACATCTCTCTCTTCTCCCTCGCCCCGCTGCACCTAACCACAGCCTCACGCTTCCAGACGCTCGCCTCGAAGGAGGCAGCCGCCTCAACCGTCTCCACGCCCAGTGGGGCGCGGGGAGCGGGCTACTCTCGCTGCTCGACCGGGCGCTTACCGTCGAGGAGCAGTACTGCCGCCAGCGTGCCCAGGTGCAGCGCAAGGGCATGGAGGCGGAGGGGTTTGGCATAGAGGGGATCTCGACGGGCGGGCACGAGACCTGCGTCACTGCGCCGTCCCCATTCTGTGGCAGTGGTTGATTCAGCAACGATATGTACACTGCTGACATTTTTTGTTTCAGGAGCTTGAGTATTATCTTCATCTAATTGCTTGTCAAGTTGCTAATTGGAGTCTTCAGATTCTTAGTCACATTGTAGGTCAAGTAAATCTGATGTGTGACACCTTTGAGTTTTCACTTTTCATCTTAAAGTTGAATTTAGATCGCTAGAGAATGATCCTGATACATGCAAACAAATCTGATTTAGTCACTGTGTGATTACTTAGACCGGGCCTGTACCTTGCTTGAGTAAGTATTCCACAAATTGTGTTTTTTCCGGGTTGGTTCAACAATGATACTAATACATGCAAACATATCTGATTTATTCATGTGCATTTCAGTACCTACTGTTAATTAAGTTTTTTCCCTCCTCAGGATCCACAAATTGTCAAGCACACATGGTATAGCCATCAAGTTCTGGGATATTAGCTGGTAATTGAACTATCAAACTTGGTAATGTTCACATAATGGTTTCCATTATCTATCTGATTCTGTTTCCAAACTTTCCATTATAGTTGTTTGTTTGTCCACAAATTATGTGTACTCTTGGATAAGAAATCTATTCAGTCTATGACACTGCATCCAAAAGAGTTGGTACCCACGAGTTCATTTTCCTACTTTGTACATTGCTGGAAGCCTAGAACCTTTAAAATAATTTATATTATGTATGAAATCATTTGCATCAGCAACTGCCGACAACATAAAAATGGTTAGCCTTCCAATGCAAAATTCTGCACATTTTCACCTTGTTTATAAGTGGAACGGTTTGTTATTTATTTAGCTGTAATTCCAAACATTTAAGTACTGCACTATATGTTCATGCTACTCAAACTTCATTGTTTATAATCAAAATACGTTTAGAACTAATTTTTTGTTTGCCTGATGCCCTTTTTTGTGTGAATTTTACAATTTTCTTGGTGGTGCAGTGATTCTTTTTTTCTTGGAAAGACCGGCATCTTCAATCTTTTTTGCTTGGGACTTATGACTTGAAGCATGAATTACTAATTTCATTTCTATATATTAGCAACTGAACTTGTCCCCTTGTATGAAACTTCTCCCATGCAGGCTTTAAGTTTTCAAGTGCAGGCAGTCTTTTAACAAGGGATGTATGTCAGTAGTGATATGCCGAATACCATGGATATATGTTCACTGCAGATAAGTTCTTTTCCTGAAACTTACAAGCACAAACTTACTTACTCAACTCAAATCTTCGCACGGTTATAAATACAATACTTTACTATAAGCAATAATGCTTGATTTTTTATCAGTTTTCAACACTATCCGATTCTTCGAACCATTCTCTAAAAATAAAAATGAACTCCTTGAGTGCTTTCTTACCAGTGCCTCTGGCCAAGCTTGTTTTTTTCCTAACCTTATTATAATCCAGTATTTCATATGCCATCTAATGATCCAAGGTCTTTATAGGAAAAACAATGGCACTTTTAATGCAAGTTCACTGGACGACTACCATATCTTACTATACTTTTGATTGCTTGGATGAAGTTGGATGGGAGATCCCCATCCAGTTTTTAAAAGCCATGATTTTGTTTCGTTGGTTGGGTGAACAAGATAGTATACCATTAAAACTAACTTAGCTCCAACCAGGGCAAACAATTTGGTAAAGAAACTGAGTGAGCTGGGCCATTTCTTGCTCACACTGGTTAAGCTTAAATTTCCATTTGATATTCATTTCTTAAGTAATAAAGGAATTCCATGCAAAATTCTGCACCAAGCATGAGCCTTCAAAGTTAAGCATAACAGTCTTTGATGATACAATGAGAAGGAAATTTAAGCCAACAATGCTGCTGATTGGTGGCTCTGCTGCCTCCAATGCTGCTACTCTTGGATCATTACTCAAGTATGTCTTGCATACATGATCGTTGATGTAGGTGTTGCAGCTTCTTCAGTGCAGTATACACTGACTAACCGGGAGCACACTTGAATTACATGTTTTCTCCTTTCAGCACGCTTGCTTGTTGTCAGCTATCGTGCAGAAACTTTAATCTATTGTGCAGAATACATTTCTTCAGAGAAACCGTTGTTGTGTACAGAATATATTTCTTCAGAGAATGTGTTATTGTGCAGAAACTACAATGAAGTTGTCGGCGGAGAAGATCCAGTGAACCCAACTACAACATTCCCCCTTTTCTTTAGAGATGAAGGGACCATTTGTACTCTCTCCGTGCCATGCCTGCGTGCATGATTACTCAGTATACTCATGTTCATTTTTGTTATGTTTCTGAACATGTATATCATTTATGTGGGTGAACCAGTGGTGTCCTTTAAAAATACATATTGTTGTGCATCAATTTCTTCATGGACATGCCTTCTTCTATTTAAAAAAAATCATAATATCAATGTAAAATTTATATTCGCATGACTTGTTAATTAATCACAATAAGATATGTCTATACCACTTGTCAATCATTGTTGGCAAGGATTCGAAAGGGATTTGGTTAAGAGAATCATGACATACTTCTTTGAAATTTTCCCTCAAAAATTGTCGGTTTACTCATGATTGATGACAAATATGTTCACTCAGTTTTTAGACCAAGTAATTTTTTTTGTATCACATGATAATACGTGCATTGCACGTGCACACTTACTAGTGACATCCAATGTCCATAGTCAGGAAACCATGACTATCTGTTGATCAACGAGCTAGTCAACTAGAGGCTCACTAGGGACGTGTTGTGGTCTATGTATTCACTTATGTATTACGATTTCCAGATAACACAATTATTGCATGAATAATAGACAATTATCATGAACAAGGAAATATAATAATAACCATTTTATTATTGCATCTAGGGCATATTTCCAACAGTCTCCCACTTGCACTAGAGTCAATAATCTAGTTACATTGTGATGAATCGAACACCCATAGAGTTCTGGTGTTGATCATGTTTTGCTCTAGGGAGAGGTTTAGTCAACGGATCTGCTACATTCAGGTCCGTATGTACTTTACAAATATCTATGTCTCCATTCTGAACACTTTCACGAATGGAGTTGAAGCGACGCTTGATATGTCTGGTCTTCCTGTGAAACCTGGGCTCCTTGGCAAGGGCAATAGCTCCAGTGTTGTCACAGAAGAGAGTCATCGGGCCCGACGCATTGGGAATCACCCCTAGGTCAGTAATGAACTCCTTCATCCAGATTGCTTCTTGCGCTGCCTCTGAGGCTGCCATGTACTCCGCTTCACATGTAGATCCCGCCACGACGCTTTGCTTGCAACTGCACCAGCTTACCGCCCCTCCATTCAAAATATACACGTATCCGGTTTGTGACTTCGAGTCATCCAGATCTGTGTCGAAGCTAGCGTCGACGTAACCCTTTACGAAGAGCTCTTCGTCACCTCCATAAACGAGAAACATATCCTTAGTCCTCTTCAGGTACTTCAGGATATTCTTGACCGCTGTCCAGTGTTCCATGCCGGGATTACTTTGGTACCTTCCTACCAAACTTACGGCAAGGTTTACATCAGGTCTGGTACACAGCATGGCATACATAAAAGACCCTATGGCCGAGGCATAGGGGATGACACTCATCTTTTCTCTATCTTCTGCCATGGTCGGGCATTGAGCCGTGCTCAATTGCACACCTTGCAATACAGGCAAGAACCCTTCTTGGACTGATCCATATTGAACTTCTTCAATATCTTGTCAAGGTACGTACTCTGTGAAAGACCAATGAGGCGTCTTGATCTATCTCTATAGATCTTGATGCCTAATATATAAGCAGCTTCTCCAAGGTCCTTCATTGAAAAACACTTATTCAAATAGGCCTTTATACTTTCCAAGAATTCTATATCATTTCCCATCAATAGTATGTCATCCACATATAATAAGAGAAATGCTACAGAGCTCCCACTCACTTTCTTGTAAACACAGGCTTCTCCATAAGTCTGTGTAAATCCAAACGCTTTGATCATCTCATCAAATCGAATGTTCCAACTCCGAGATGCTTGCACAACCCATAGATGGAGCGCTGGAGCTTTCATACCTTGTTAGCATTCTTAGGATCGACAAAACCTTCCGGCTGCATCATATACAATTCTTCCTTAAGAAAGCCGTTAAGGAATGCCGTTTTGACGTCCATTTGCCATATATCATAATCATAGAATGCAACAATTGCTAACATGATTCGGACGGACTTCAGCTTCGCTACGGGTGAGAAAGTCTCATCGTAGTCAACCCCTTGAACTTGTCGATAACCCTTAGCGACAAGTCGAGCCTTATAGATGGTCACATTACCATCCGCGTCTGTCTTCTTCTTAAAGATCCATTTATTTTCTATGGCTCACCGATCATCGGGCAAGTCAGTCAAAGTCCATACTTCATTTTCATACATGGATCCTATCTCGGATTTCATGGCTTCTAGCCATTTGTCAGAATCCGGGCCCGCCATCGCTTCTTCATAGTTCGAAGGTTCACCGTTGTCTAACAACATGATTTCCAGGACAGGGTTGCCGTACGACTCTGGTGCGGAACGTGTCCTTGTGGACCTACGAAGTTCAGCAGTAACTTGATCCGAAGCTTCATGATCATCATCATTAACTTCCTCCCCAGTCGGTGTAGGCACCACAGGAACATCTTCCCGCGCTGTGCTACTTTCCGGTTCGGAAGGGGTGACTATCACCTCATCAAGTTCCACTTTCCTCCCACTTAATTCTTTCGAGAGAAACTCTTTCTCCAGAAAGGACCCGTTCTTGGCAACAAAGATCTTGCCTTCGGATCTGAGGTAGAAGGTATACCCAATGGTTTCCTTAGGGTATCCTATGAAGACGCATTTTTCCGACTTGGGTTCGAGCTTTCCAGGTTGAAGTTTCTTGACATAAGCATCGCATCCCCAAACTTTTAGAAACGACAGCTTAGGTTTCTTCCCAAACCATAATTCATACGGTGTCGTCTCAACGGATTTCGACAGAGCCCTATTTAAAGTGAATGCGGCAGTCTCTAAAGCATAGCCCCAAAATGAGAGCGGTAGATCGGTAAGAGACATCATAGATCGCACCATATCCAATAGAGTGCGATTACGACGTTCGGACACACCATTTCGCTGAGGTGTTCCAGGCGGCGTGAGTTGTGAAACGATTCCACATTTCCTTAAGTGTGTGCCAAATTCATGACTTAAATATTCCCCTCCACGATCTGATCGCAGGAACTTTATTTTCCTGTCACGTTGATTCTCAACCTCACTCTGAAATTCCTTGAACTTTTCAAAGGTTTCAGACTTGTGTTTCATTAGGTAGACATACCCATATCTACTTAAATCATCAGTGAGAGTGAGAACATAACGATAGCCACCGCGAGCCTCAACACTCATTGGACCGCACACATCAGTATGTATGATTTCCAATAAGTTGGTTGCTCGCTCCATTGTTCCGGAGAACGGAGTCTTGGTCATCTTACCCATGAGGCATGGTTCGCACGTGTCAAATGATTTGTAATCAAGAGACTCCAAAAGTCCATCTGCATGGAGCTTCTTCATGCGTTTGACACCAATGTGACCAAGGCGGCAGTGCCACAAGTATGTGGGACTATCGTTATCAACTTTACATCTTTTGGTATTCACACTATGAATATGTGTAACATCACGTTCGAGATTCATCAAGAATAAACCATTGACCAGCGGGGCATGACCATAAGACATATCTCTCATATAAATAGAACAACCATTATTCTCGGATTTAAATGAGTAGCCATCTCGAATTAAACGAGATCCAGATACAATGTTCATGCTCAAAGCTGGCACTAAATAACAATTATTGAGGTTTAAAACTAATCCCGTAGGTAAATGCAGAGGTAGCGTGCCGACGGCGATCACATCGACCTTGGAACCATTCCCGACGCGCATCGTCACCTCGTCCTTCGCCAGTCTCCGCTTATTCCGCAGCTCCTGTTTTGAGTTACAAATATGAGCAACCGCACCGGTATCAAATACCCAGGAGCTACTACGAGTACTGGTAAGGTACACATCAATTACATGTATATCACATATACCTTTGGTGTTGCCGGCCTTCTTGTCCGCTAAGTATTTGGGGCAGTTCCGCTTCCAGTGACCACTTCCCTTGCAATAAAAGCACTCAGTCTCAGGCTTGGGTCCATTCCTTGGCTTCTTCCCGGCAATTGGTTTACCGGGCGCGGCAACTCCCTTGCCGTCTTTCTTGAAGTTCTTCTTACCCTTGCCTTTCTTGAACTTAGTGGTTTTATTCACCATCAACACTTGATGTTCCTTTTTGATCTCCACCTCCGCTGATTTGAGGATTGAATATACCTCATGAATGGTCTTTTCCATCCCCTGCATATTGAAGTTCATCACAAAGCTCTTGTAGCTCGGTGGAAGAGACTGAAGGATTCTGTCAATGACCGCGTCATCCGGGAGATTCACTCCCAGCTGAGACAAGCGGTTGTGTAACCCAGACATTCTGAGTATGTGCTCACTGACAGAACCATTTTCCTCCATTTTACAACTGAAGAACTTGTCAGAGACTTCATATCTCTCGACCCGGGCATGAGCTTGGAAAACCATTTTCTGCTCTTCGAACATCTCATATGCTCCATGTTTCTCAAAACGCTTTTGGAGCCCCGGTTCTAAGCTGTAAAGCATGCCGCACTGAACGAGGGAGTAATCATCAGCACGTGATTGCCAAGCGTTCATAACGTCTTGGTTCTCTGGGATGGGTGCTTCACCTAGCGGTGCTTCTAGGACATAATCTTTCTTGGCAGCTATGAGGATGATCCTCAGGTTCCGGACCCAGTCCGTATAGTTGCTGCCATCATCTTTCAGCTTGGTTTTCTCTAGGAACGCGTTGAAGTTGAGGACAACGTGGGCCATTTGATCTACAAGACATATTGTAAAGATTTTAGACTAAGTTCATGATAAGTAAGTTCATCTAATCAAATTATTCAATGAACTCCCACTCAGATAGACATCCCTCTAGTCATCTAAGTGAAACATGATCCGAGTTAACTAGGCCGTGTCCGATCATCACGTGAGACGGACTAGTCAAGATCGGTGAACATCTCCATGTTGATCGTATCTTCTATACGACTCATGCTCGACCTTTCGGTGTTCCGTGTTCCGAGGCCATGTCTGTACATGCTAGGCTCGTCAAGTCAACCTAAGTGTATTGCGTGTGTTCTGAGGCCATGTCTGTACATGCTAGGCTTGTCAACACCCGTTGTATGCGAACGTTAGAATCTATCACACCCGATCATCACGTGGTGCTTCGAAACAACGAACCTTCGCAACGGTGCACAGTTAGGGGGAACACTTTCTTGAAATTATTATAAGGGATCATCTTACTTACTACCGTCGTTCTAAGCAAATAAGATGCAAAACATGATAAACATCACATGTAATCAAATAGTGACATGATATGGCCAATATCATTTTGCTCCTTTGATATCCATCTTCGGGGCGCCATGATCATCTTCGTCACCGGCATGACACCATGATCTCCATCATCGTGTCTTCATGAAGTTGTCACGCCAACGATTACTTCTACTTCTATGGCTAACGCGTTTAGCAATAAAGTAAAGTAATTTACATGGCGTTATTCAATGACACGCAGGTCATACAAAAAAATAAAGACAACTCCTATGGCTCCTGCCGGTTGTCATACTCATCGACATGCAAGTCGTGTGTCATAGCCCTAGAGTCATGACTGTAAATAGTTGCATCAGTGAGCATGCATCATGTTTTTAATTCAAAGGAAATTTGAATTGGGGATGACCAAGCCCTGGCACTAAATCAATTCAACTAGGTTCAAGTTTAAATCTTTTCAATGAACCCAGAATGCCCTTTAGAAAAGTTCATGATTTTTGATAAAGGTAAAAACCTCTGCCAAAAATGATAAACATATTTCTAGGTCATTTCTGGATTTTTTGGATTAAATCATAAGTATTTGAATTGGAGCATTTAATGGCTATAAATATTTTAAATGCTTCAATAATTCTGAAAACATTTGAGGGCTGTTAGTAAATACTTTAAAAGTGCCCACAAATTTTCTCAGGAGTTTTTAAAATGGTTTAGTATTATTACTAAATCAAAAACAGAAAAGCAACATAGAAAAAACTGAATTAAAAGAGAGAGAGAGAGAGAGAGAGAGGAAACCTCACTGTGCAGCCCACCACCGTAGTGGCCTACTGGCCAAAGCCAGCCCAGCCCAACTTCTCTCCCCTGTCGTCTTCCTCCCCGCGCCAGTAGGACGCCGTGGGCGCGTGGTCGCCGCGCGCACGCCAGCTCCTGCTTCCACCGCGACGCCGGCTCTTCTAGACGCGCCACGGAGACGCCCAGAGGTCTCTCTCCCCTCCCCCTCACCCGTGGTCTCTCCCCTCTCCTCTGTCTCACTCTCTCACGCAGACACCGAGCGTGCCGTCACCGCCGTTCGCTACCACCGTGCCCAGAGCCGCGCCCTCACTCTTCGGCCATGCCCAAAGGCTCCGTCTCGTCGCCCTCGACCTCCCCGCCGAGCCACGCATCGCCGGACGCCCTGTGACGACGCCTCCGAGCTCGTCACCGCCGCATCTGCCGCCAGACTTCGCCCGCCGATCTGCGTCGTCCAATGCCTCCCCGAGCTCAACGACGGCGCCGTTCGAATCTCTGTGAGGCTCCGGTCCTTTTCCCCCTAACCACCTCGTCGATTTCACCCTGTAGCTGCCGTCCTCATGAGCTCCGAAGCTCGCCGCCGTCAGGCCACATCGCCGCCGCGGCCAAAGCTAGCTATGACCGCAACCAAGCACTGCAACATGCTCAGCACGCCGTCAGGAGCCTAGAACACTCAACCGTTGCTCCTGCCGTGCACTGCAGCGTCGTTTCGTCGGTCCCATAGCCCCGGCCGCCGCTAACCTCAACGCCGGCGCTGCTTCCGGCCACCCCACGGCCTCCCGTGTGTTCCATTAGATGGGCGCGAGCGCTAGCTACCCATAGCACCCATCAGCGCGTCGAATGGACGCCGGAGCCGCGACTCCGGCGTGCCTCCGCCGTGGCCAGAGGTCACCGGCGGCTAAGCGCCGGCCTAACCCCGATTAGGCTAGTGCTAATGATGCCCTGTGCCATTGAAATGCGGGCCCTCTGCTTAACTAACCGGCTAACCAAATAGTTTAAGGTTAATCTAATTACCGTGGGGCCACGTGTCAGTTTTGACTACGCTGACGTGTCCGTTGACCCGACCCCACCTGTCTGTGACACAAAATGTCACAGGGTCACTGACCAGTGGGTCCCGCTGGTCAGGTTTGACCCTGGCCAGCCCGTTGACTCGCTGGCGCAGTGATGACGTCATGCTGACGCAGTATTACATTTTCTGGATTTATTTTTAATCAGGAAATTCCAGAAAATATCCTAAACTTCTAAAATTCATATAAATTCAACCGTAACTCCAAATGAAATAATTTATATATGAAAAATTATCAGAAAAATCCAATCTATCCATCTGCACTGGTTTCATGCATGATAAAGGAACTTAACCCTTCTGTTTATATCAAAACATGTTAATGCACTTTATAAAACCATAACTTGAGTTTGTATTTGAATCTTTGATTCAAATAAGCTCAAACCACCCTGGTTGTAGATGCATTAGCCCAACACACTCATCTTGCCATGTAATATTCATGCATCATATTGTTGCATTGCAGTGATTGTGTCCTTCTCTGTTTGCCGGTAACCGTCCCCTCTCAGTAGACGATGCTCCGACGACGTGATCGATGACACCGATGAAGAACTATAATATCTTCAGAAGTGCCAGGCAAGCAAAAACCCCTTGTTCATTCCGATACAATCCCATTCTCTCGCTCCTGCTCTCTTTTACTGCATTAGGACAACATCGAATCAACCGTTACATGCTGCGGTAGTTGAACCCCTTTTCCTCTGCATGACCTGTCATTGCCACAGTAAATAGATGAAACCCACTAGCATGAGTAGGAGTTGTTTGAGCCCTGATGTGCCTACTCATTCATGCTTGTTTGTCATGCCTGCTATTGCTTAGAGTTGTGTCAGGTCTGATTCATCGGGGATGAATAGGAAAGTTGAGAACATGTCCTACTGTGTGTGAGCTAAGTGTGTGAACACGATTTGGTAAAGGTAGCGGTGAGAGGCCATGTAGGAGTACATGGTGGGTTGTCTCATTGAAGCCGTCCTCAGGAACTGAGTTCTGTGTTTGTGATCCATGATACAGTTACTACCACGCATTGGGCCCGAAACCAATGGACCCTCTCGGCTTCTTAATCACCCTTGTCCTCTGTCCAGGAGTTGCAAGTAGTTTCTGGTGTTTGTAGTATGCTGGAGGCCGTGGGCAGCGCTGACCGGAGGGGTGGGCTGTGATGCGGTAGGCACGTGGCACGGTGTACCGGGCGCCCGTTTGGTGTCTCGGGAACCCTGCACACATCGTTCGGGGCCGTATGTGGAAACCTCGGCCGGACTCCCTGCGGATGGAACCTGAATAGGCGATGAACCTGGACTAGAGACTTGAGTGTTTAGGTAGGCTGTGGCCGACACCCTCGCTGGGCTTCCGCTTGAAGGTTCCCGAGTACATGTCGTGTAAACGGCGGTAACTGGTGAGAGCGTGTGTGACGAAGTACACCCCTGCAGGGTTAACATCATCTATTCGAATAGCCGTGTCCGCGGTAAAGGACTTCTGGGTTGCCTATAACAGTTCATAGACAAGTGAAAGTGGATACTCTAAAATGCGCAAGATAAGCGTGAGTGCTATGGATGGCGTTCTCGTAGGGAGACGGGAGCGGATCCATAGTGGAGTATTGATATGGTGAATATGTGGACTCGTGTGCGCCACCTCAAAAGAGTTACTTGCAGTCGTAGTTTAGGATAGCCACCGAGTCAAAGCTGGCTTGCTGCAGTTAAAATCCACCACCCCCTTTGATACTGATGCATATGTAGATAGCTCTGATGTAAGTCTTGCTGGGTACATTTGTACTCACGTTTGCTTATTTTATGTTTTGCAGAGAGACGTCAGTCTCGCTAGTAGTTCCGTGTGGACTTCGAAGTTTAGCTTGATACCTCAGCTACGATCTTGTGCCCTCGGCAGGGTCTTGTAGATAGTCAGGCTTCTCAGCCTTTTTCATGTAGTTGTCTGTACTCAGACAAGTTAAGCTTCCGCATGTGCCTGTTGCTTGTATGCTCTGAATGTTGGGTCATGAGACCCATGTTTGTAATATCTGGCTCTTCGCGGCCTAAGGAATAAATACTTGAGTCGTAGAGTTATGTTGTGATGCCATGTTGTATTTACACATATCGAGCATATTGTGTGTATGATTGAAATGCTTGGTATGTGTGGGATCCGACAACCTAGTTGTTTATCCTTGGTAGCCTCTCTTATGGGGAAATGTAGTCTTGTGCTTCCATGAGCCATAGTAGTCCGCTACAGCCCGGTTCACCGGAGTCCTGCTAGCCCAGCACTACTGCTCCGGACACCTGACTGGCCGGCATGTGATTCACTTCGTTCCTGTGTCTGTCCCTTCGGGGAAATGTCACGCGGTGACATCCGGAGTCCTGCCTAGCCTGCTACAGCCCGGGTTCCCGGAGTCCTGTTAGCCCAGTGCTACAGCCCGGATTCACATGTTGCTGACCGACATGCTCGATGTTGATTCATGTATGCCTGTCCCCGTAAGTTAGTGCCACCTTGGGTTCACGACTAGTCATGTCGGCCCGGGTTCTCTGTCATACGGATGCTAGCGACACTATCATATACGTGAGCCAAAAGGCGCAAACGGTCCCGGGCCTTGGTAAGGCGACACCCGTGGGAATACCGTGCGTGAGGCCGCAAAGTGATATGAGGTGTTACCAGCTAGATCGATGTGACTTGGAATCGGGGTCCCGACATCGTGATTCCTATTACAAGAATATGATCAATCTCATACATCACAAATATCTCATTCATCACATCCTTTTGGCCATATCACATCCACAAGGCACATGCTGCAAAAACAAGTTAGACGTCCTCTAAGTGTTGTTGCAAGTTTTTACGTGGCTTCTATAGGTTTCTTGCAAGAACGTTTCTTACCTACGTAAAACCACAACGTGATATGCCAATTTCTATTTACCCTTCATAAGGACCCTTTTCATCGAATCCGTTCCGACTAAAGTGGGAGAGACAGACACCCGCTAGCCACCTTATGCAACTAGTGCATGTCAGTCGGTGGAACCTGTCTCACGTAAGCGTACGTGTAAGGTCGGTCCGGGCCGCTTCATGCCACAACACCGCCGAAACAAGATAAGACTAGTAGTGGCAAGAAAAATTGACAACATCTACGCCCACAACTGCTTTGTGTTCTACTCGTGCATAGTAACTACGCATAGGCCTGGCTCATGATGCCATTGTTGGGGATCGTAGCAGAATTTTAAAATTTTCTACGCATCACCAAGATCCATCTTTGGAGTTTACTAGAAACGAGGGGAAAGGAGTGCATCTACAAACCCTTGTAGATTGCGAGCGAAGCATTCAAATGAACGGGGTTGATGGAGTCGTACTCGTCGTGATCCAAATCACCGATGACCGAGCGCCGAACGGACGGCACCTCCGCGTTCAACACATGTACGGAGCAGCGACGTCTCCTCCTTCTTGATCCAGCAAGGGGGGAGGAGAGGTTGATGGAGATCCAGCAGCACGACGGCGTGGTGGTGGAAGTAGCGGGGATCCTGGCAGGGCTTCGCCAAGCGCAAGCGGGAGGGAGAGGTGTCACGGGAGGGAGAGGGAGGCGCCAGGGGCTAGGGTACAGAAGCCCTCCCTCCCCCCTTTATATAGGCCCCCTGGGGGGCGCCGGCCCCTGGGATCCCATCTACAGGGGGGCGGCGGCCAAGGGGGGGAAACTTCCCCCCAAGTCAGGTGGGGCGCCCCCCACCCCCAGGGTTTCCAACCCTAGGCGCAGGGGGAGGCCCATGGGGGGCGCACCAGCCCACCAGGGGCTGGTTCCCCTCCCACTTCAGCCCATGGGGCCCTCCGGGATAGGTGGCCCCACCCGGTGGACCTCCGGGACCCTTCCGGTGGTCCCGGTACAATACCGATAACCCCCGAAACTTTCCCGGTGGCCGAAACTGGACTTCCTATATATAATTCTTCACCTCCGGACCATTCCGGAACTCCTCGTGACGTCCGGGATCTCATCCGGGACTCTGAACAACTTTCGGGTTTCCGCATACTAATATCTCTACAACCCTAGCGTCACCGAACCTTAAGTGTGTAGACCCTACGGGTTCGGGAGACATGCAGACATGACCGAGACGCCTCTCCGGTCAATAACCAACAGCGGGATCTGGATACCCATGTTGGCTCCCACATGTTCCACGATGATCTCATCGGATGAACCACGATGTCGAGGATTCAATCAATCCCGTATACAATTCCCTTTGTCAATCGGTACGTTACTTGCCCGAGATTCGATCGTCGGTATCCCAATACCTTGTTCAATCTCGTTACCGGCAAGTCACTTTACTCGTACCGTAATGCATGATCTCGTGGCTAACTCCTTAGTCACATTGAGCTCATTATGATGATGCATTACCGAGTGGGCCCAGAGATACCTCTCCGTCATACGGAGTGACAAATCCCAGTCTCGATCCGTGCCAACCCAACAGACACTTTCGGAGATACCCGTAGTGCACCTTTATAGTCACCCAGTTAAGTTGTGACGTTTGGCACACCCAAAGCACTCCTACGGCATCCGGGAGTTGCACGATCTCATGGTCTAAGGAAATGATACTTGACATTGAAAAAGCTCTAGCAAACGAACTACACGATCTTTGTGCTATGCTTAGGATTGGGTCTTGTCCATCACATCATTCTCCTAATGATGTGATCCCGTTATCAATGACATCCAATGTCCATAGTCAGGAAACCATGACTATCTGTTGATCAACGAGCTAGTCAACTAGAGGCTCACTAGGGACGTGTTGTGGTCTATGTATTCACACATGTATTACAATTTCCGGATAACACAATTATAGCATGAATAATAGACAATTATCATGAACAAGGAAATATAATAATAACCATTTTATTATTGCCTCTAGGGCATATTTCCAACACGGAGACTAGCTAAAGGTGAGATGACGATATGTGTTGGAAGTGTTTCCAAGGTTGATGTGATCAAACATCGCATGCTCCCTCTACCATAGAGATTGGTGTTAAACCTAAATAATTGTTATTTGGTGTTTGCGTTGAGCATAGACATGATTGGATTATGTTTATCGCAATACGGTTATTCATTTAAGGAGAAAAATGGTTACTCTGTCTATTTGAATAATACCTTCAATGGTCTTGCACCTAAAATGAATGGTTTATTGAATCTCAATCATAGTGATACACATGTTCATGCCAAAAGATATAAGATAATAATGATAGTACCACATACTTGTGGCACTGCCACTTGAGTCATATTGGTATAAAACGCATGAAGAAGCTCCATGTTGATGGATCTTTGGACTCACTCGTTTTTGAAAAGATTGAGACATGCGAACCATGTCTATTAGTATATATGCATGAAGAAAGTCAATACAGATGGATCATTTGGACTCACTTGATTTTGAATCACTTGAGACATGCAAATCATACCACATGGGCAAGATGACTGAAAGGCCTCATTTTCAGTAAGATGGAACAAGAAAGCAACTTGTTGGAAGTAATACATTTTGATGTGTGCAGTCCAATGAGTGCTGAGGCTTGCAGTGGATATCGTTATGTTCTTGCTTCACAGATGATTTGAGTAGATGCTAAGAATATTTACTTGATGAAACACAAGTCTGAATTATTGAAAGGTTCAAGTAATTTTAGAGTGAAGTTGAAGATCGTCGTGACAAGAGGATAAAATGTCTATGATATGATCATAGAGATGAATATCTGAGTTACGAGTTTGGCACACAATTAAGACATTGTGGAAATTGTTTCACAACTAATACCGCCTGGAACACCATAGTGTGATGGTGTGTCCGCACATCATAACTGCACCCTATCGGATATGGTGCATACCATGATGTCTCTTATCAAATTACACTATCATTTACGGGTTAGGCATTAGAGACAACCGCATTCACTTTAAATAGGGCACCACGTAATTCCGTTGAGACGACACCGTATGAACTATGGTTTAGAGAAACCTAAGCTGTCGTTTCTTAAAAGTTTGGGGCTACGACGCTTATGTGAAAAAGTTTCAGGCTGATAAGCTCGAACCCAAAGCGGATAAATGCATCTTCATAGAATACCCAAAACAGTTGGGTATACCTCCTATTTCAGATCTGGAAGCAAAAGTGATTGTTTCTAGAAACGGGTCCTTTCTCGAGGAAAAGTTTCTCTCGAAAGAATTGAGTGGGAGGATGGTGGATACTTGAACCGTCACTTCAACTAATGTGTAGCAGGGCACAGGAAGTTGTTCATGTGGCACCTACACCAATTGAAGTGGAAGCTTATGATAGTGATCATGAAACTTCAGATCAAGTCACTACCAAACCTCATAGGACGACAAGGATGCGTACTACTTCAGAGTGGTATGTAATCCTGTCTTGGAAGTCATGTTGTTGGACAACGATGAACCTATGAGCTGTGGAGAAGCGATGGTGGGCCCGGATTCCGATGAATGGCTCGAGGCCATAAAATCCGAGAGAGGATCCATGTATAAAAACAAAGTGTCTTTGAAGAACTACTTGATGGTCGTAAGGCTGTTGGGTGCAAATGGATTTTAAAAGGAAGACGGGCAATGATGGTAAATGTCACCATTAAGAAAGCTCGACTTGTCATTAAGATGTTTTCCGACAAGTTCAAGGAGTTGACTACGACGAGGCTTTCTCACTCGTAGCGATGCTAAGAGTCTGTTGGAATTATATTAGCATTTACTGCATTATTTATGAAATCTTGCAGATAGGATGTCAAAACATTGTTTCCTCGACGATTTTCTTGAGGAAAGGTTGTATGTGATACAACCAGAAGGTTTTGTCAATCCTGAAATATGCTAACAAGTATGCAAATCTCCAGCAATCCTTCTAAGGACTGGAGTAAGCATCTCGGAGTTGGAATGTATGCTTTGATGAGATGATCAAAGATTTTGGGTTTATACAAAGTTTAAGAGAAACTTGTATTTCCAAAGAAGTGAGTGGGAGCACTATAGAATTTTTGATGAGTATATGTTGTTAACATATTGTTGATCAGAAATGATGTAGAATTTCTGGAAAGCATCCAGGGTTATTTGAAAGGTGTTTTTCAATGGAAAACCTGGATTAAGCTACTTGAACATTGAGCATCAAGATCTATAAGGATAGATCAAAAACGCTTAATAGTACTTTCAAATGAATACATACCGTGACAGGATTTTGAAGGAGTTCAAAATAGATCAGCAAAGAAGGAGTTCTTGGCTGTGTTACAAGGTGTGAGTATTGAGTAAGACTCAAGACCTGACCACGGCAGAAGAGAGAGAAAGGACGAAGGTCGTCCCTTATGCTTTAGACGTAGGCTCTACAGTATGCTATGCAGTGTACCGCACCTGAAGTGTACCTTGCCATGAGTCAGTCAAGGGGTACAAGAGTGATCCAGGAATGGATCACATGACAGCGGTCGAACTTATCCTTAGTATCTAGTGGACTAAGGAATTTTCTCGATTATGGAGGTGGTAAAAGAGTTCGTCGTAAGGGGTTACGTCGATGCAAACTTCGACACTAATCCGGATGACTCTGAGTAGTGAACCGGATTCGTATAGTAGAGCAGTTATTTGGAATAGCTCCAAGTAGCACGTGGTAGCTGCATCTACAAGATGACATAGAGATTTGTAAAGCACACACGGATCTGAATGTTGCAGACCCGTTGACTAAAACCTCTCTCGTAAGCATAACATGATCAAACCCTAGAACTCATTGAGTGTTAATCACATGGTGATGTGAACTAGATTATTGACTCTAGTAAACTCTTGGGTATTAGTCACATGGCGATGTGAACTTTGAGTGTTAATCACATGGTGATGTGAACTAGATTATTGACTCTAGTGCAAGTGGGAGACTATTGGAAATATGCCCTAGAGGCAATAATAAAATGGTTATTATTGTATTTCCTTGTTCATGATAATTGTCTGTTGTTCATGCTATAATTGTATTAACTGGAAACCGTAATACATGTGTGAATACATAGACCACAACATGTCCCTAGTAAGCCTCTAGTTGACTAGCTAGTTGATCAATAGATGGTTATGGTTTCCTGACCATGGACATTGGATGTCATTGATAACGGGATCACATCAATAGGAGAATGATGTGATGGACAAGACCCAATCCTAAGCATAGCACAAGATCGTGTAGTTCGTTTGCTAGAGCTTTTCTAATGTCAAGTATCATTTCCTTAGACCATGAGATTGTGCAACTCCCGGATACCGTAGGAATGCTTTGGGTGTACCAAACGTCACAACGTAACTGGGTGGCTATAAAGGTGCACTACAGGTATCTCCGAAAGTGTCTGTTGGGTTGGCACGAATCGAGACTGGGATTTGTCACTCCGTATGACGGAGAGGTATCTCTGGGCCCACTCGGTAATGCATCATCATAATGAGCTCAATGTGACTAAGGAGTTAGCCACGGGATCATGCTTACGGTATGAGTAAAGTGACTTGTCGGTAACGATATTGAACAAGGTATTGGGATACCGACGATCGAATCTCGGGCAAGTAACGTACTGATTGACAAAGGGAATTGTATACGGGATTGATTGAATCCTCGACATCGTGGTTCATCCGATGAGATCATCGTGGAACATATGGGAGCCAACATGGGTATCCAGATCCCGCTGTTGGTTATTGATCGGAGAGTCGTCTCGGTCATGTCTGCATGTCTCCCGAACCCGTAGGGTCTACACACTTAAGGTTCGGTGACGTTAGGGTTGTAGAGATATTAGCATGCGGTTAACCGAAAGTTGTTCGGAGTCCCGGATGAGATCCCGGACGTCACGAGGAGTTCCGGAATGGTTCGGAGGTAAAGATTTATATATGGGAAGTCCTATTTTGGCCACCGGAAAATGTTCGGGATTTTTCGGTATTGTACCGGGAAGGTTCTAGAAGGTTCCGAAGTGGGGCCCACCTGCATGGGGGGACCCACATGAACGTGGGTAGTGGGGGCAAGGCCCCACACCCCTGGTCAAGGCACACCAAGATCCCACCTTAGAAGGAATAAGATCATATCCCGAAGGGATAAGATCAAGATCCCTAAAAAAGGGGGATAACAATTGGTGGGGAAGGGAAATGATGGGATTTCTTTCCCCCACCTTTGCCAACGCCCCAATGGACTTGGAGGGCAAGAAACCAGCCCCCTCCACC
Source organism: Aegilops tauschii subsp. strangulata (assembly GCF_002575655.3). Classification (NCBI taxonomy): domain Eukaryota; kingdom Viridiplantae; phylum Streptophyta; class Magnoliopsida; order Poales; family Poaceae; genus Aegilops; species Aegilops tauschii. The sequence goes on from NC_053037.3 coordinate 399,139,084, forward strand.
CCTATATATAGTGGGGAGGCGCATGGGAGCAGCACCCCAAGCCCTGGCGCCTCCCTCCCTCCCGTGACACCTCTTCCTCCCCGCTTGCGCTTGGCGAAGCCCTGCCGGATCCCGCTACTTCCACCACCACGCCGTCGTGCTGCTGGATCTCCATCAACCTCTCCTCCCCCCTTGCTGGATCAAGAAGGAGGAGACGTCACTGCTCCGTACGTGTGTTGAACGCGGAGGTGCCGTCCGTTCGGCGCTAGGATCATCGGTGATTTGGATCACGACGAGTATGACTCCATCAACCCCGTTCTCTTGAACGCTTCCGCTCGCAATCTAAAAGGGTATGTAGATGCACTCCTCCCCTCTCGTTGCTAGAATCTCCTAGATTGATCTTGATGACACGTAGGAAAATTTTGAATTATTGCTACGTTCCCCAACAAGATCAACTCTTGTAATACTCATATCATCAAGATCAATCAAGCAGGAAGTAGGGTATTACCTCCATCGAGAGGGCCCGAACCTGGGTAAACATCGTGTCCCCCACCTCCTGTTACCATCTGCCTTAGACGCACAGTTCGGGACCCCCTACCCGAGATCCGCCGGTTTTGACACCGACACATATCATATCACTTATATTGATTGCATGTGATGTTTATCTTTTATGCATCTTATTTTGCTTTGATTGACGGTAGCACTATAAGATGATCTCTCACTAAATTTCAAGATAAAAGTGTTCTCCCTGAGTATGCACCGTTGCCAAAGTTCGTCGTGCCCAGACACCACGTGATGATCGGGTGTGATAAGCTCTACGTCCATCTACAACGGCTGCAAGCCAGTTTTGCACACGCAGAATACTCAGGTTAAACTTGACGAGCCTAGCATATGCAGATATGGCCTCGGAACACTGAGACCGAAAGGTCGAGCGTGAATCATATAGTAGATATGATCAACATAGTGATGTTCACCATTGAAAACTACTCCATTTCACGTGATGATCGGTTATGGTTTAGTTGATTTGGATCACATGATCACTTAGATGATTAGAGGGATGTCTATCTAAGTGGGAGTTCTTAAGTAATATGATTAATTGAACTTAAATTTATCATGAATTTAGTACCTGATAGTATTTTGCATGTCTATGTTTGTTGTAGATAGATGGCTCGTGTTGTTGTTCCGTTGAATTTTAATGCGTTCCTTGAGAAAGCAAAGTTCAAAGATGATGGTAGCAATTACACGAACTGGGTCCGTAACTTGAGGATTATCCTCATTGCTGCATAGAAGAATTACGTCCTGGAAGCACCCTTAGGTGCCAAACCTGCTGCAGGAGCAACACCAGATGTTATGAACGTCTGGCAGAGCAAAGCTGATGACTACTCGATAGTTCAGTGTGCCATGCTTTACGGCTTAGAACCGGGACTTCAACGACGTTTTGAACGTCATGGAGCATATGAGATGTTCCAGGAGTTGAAGTTAATATTTCAAGCAAATGCCCGGATTGAGAGATATGAAGTCTCCAATAAGTTCTACAGCTCTAAGATGGAGGAGAATAGTTCTGTCAGTGAGCATATACTCAGAATGTCTGGGTATAACAATCACTTGATTCAACTGGGAGTTTATCTTTCGGATGATAGCGTCATTGACAGAATTCTTCAATCACTGCCACCAAGCTACAAGAGCTTCATGATGAACTATAACATGCAAGGGATGGATAAGACGATTCCCAAGCTCTTCGCAATGCTAAAGGCTGCAGAGGTAGAAATAAAGAAGGAGCATCAAGTGTTGATGGTCAATAAGACCACCAGTTTCAAGAAAAAGGGCAAAGGGAAGAAAAAGGGGAACTTCAAGAAGAACAGCAAACAAGTTGCTGCTCAAGAGAAGAAACCCAAGTCTGGACCTAAGCCTGAGACTGAGTGATTCTACTGCAAGAAGACTGGTCACTTGAAGCGGAACTGCCCCAAGTATTTGTTGGATAAAAAGGATGGCAAGGTGAACAAAGGTATATGTGATATACATGTTATTGATGTGTACCTTACCAGAGCTCGCAGTAGCACCTGGGTATTTGATACTGGTTCTGTTGCTAATATTTGCAACTCAAAACAGGGACTACGGATTAAGCGAACACTGGCTAAGGAAGAGGTGACGATGCGCGTGGGAAATGGTTCCAAAGTCGATGTGATCGCCGTCGGCACGCTACCTCTACATCTACCTTTGGGATTAGTTTTAGACCTAAATAATTGTTATTTGATGCCAGCGTTGAGCATGAACATTATATCTGGATCTTGTTTGATGCGAGACGGTTATTCATTTAAATCTGAGAATAATGGTTGTTCTATTTATATGAGTAATATCTTTTATGGTCATGCAGCCTTGACGAGTGGTCTATTTTTGATGAATCTCGATAGTAGTGATACACATGTTCATCATGTTGAAGCCAAAAGATGCAGAGTTGATAATGATAGTGCAACTTATTTGCGGCACTGCCGTTTGGGTCATATTGGTGTAAAGCGCATGAAGAAACTCCATACTGATGGACTTTTGGAATCACTTGATAATGAATCACTTGGTACTTGCGAACCATGCCTCATGGGCAAGATGACTAAAACGCCGTTCTCCGGAACTATGGAGCAAGCAACTGATTTGTTGGAGATCATACATACTGATGTATGTGGTCCAATGAATGTTGAGGCTCGCGGCGGGTATCGTTATTTTCTCACCTTCACAGATGATTTAAGCAGATATGGGTATATCTACTTAATGAAACATAAGTCTGAAACATTTGAAAAGTTCAAAGAATTTCAGAGTGAAGTTGAAAATCATCGTAACAAGAAAATAAAGTTTCTACGATCTGATCGTGGAGGAGAATATTTGAGTTACGAGTTTGGTCTACATTTGAAACAACGCGGAATAGTTTCGCAACTCACGCCACCTGAAACACCACAGCGTAATGGTGTGTCCGAACATCGTAATCGTACTTTACTAGATACGGTGCGATCTATGATGTCTCTTACTGATTTACCGCTATCGTTTTGGGGTTATGCTTTAGAGACGACCGCATTCACGTTAAATAGGGCACCATCAAAATCCATTGAGACGACGCCTTATGAACTGTGGTTTGGCAAGAAACCAAAGTTGTCGTTTCTTAAAGTTTGGGGCTGCGATGCTTATGTGAAAAAGCTTCAACCTGATAAGCTCGAACCCAAATCGGAGAAATGTGTCTTCATAGGATACCCAAAGGAAACTGTTGGGTATACCTTCTATCACAGATCCGAAGGCAAGACATTCGTTGCTAAGAATGGATCCTTTCTAGAGAAGGAGTTTCTCTCGAAAGAAGTGAGTGGGAGGAAAGTAGAACTTGATGAGGTAACAGTACCTGCTCCCTTATTGGAAAATAGTTCATCACAGAAACTGGTTCCTGTGACATCTACACCAATTAGTGAGGAAGTTAATGATGATGATCATGAAACTTCAGATCAAGTTGTTACTGAACCTCGTAGGTCACCAGAGTAAGATCCGCACCAGAGTGGTACGGTAATCCTATTCTGGAGGTTATGTTACTAGACCATGGCGAACCTACGAACTATGAAGAAGCGATGGTGAGCCCAGATTCCGCAAAATGGCTTGAGGCCATGAAATCTGAGATGGGATCCATGTATGAGAACAAAGTATGGACTTTGGTTGACTTGCCCGATGATCGGCAAGCCATCGAGAATAAATGGATCTTCAAGAAGACTGACGCTGACGGTAATGTTACTGTCTATAAAGCTCGACTTGTTGCATAAGGTTTTCAACAAGTTCAAGGGATTGACTACGATGAGACATTCTCACCCGTAGCGATGCTTAAGTCTGTCCGAATCATGTTAGCAATTGCCGCATTTTATGATTATGAAATTTGGCAAATGGATGTCAAAACTGCATTCCTGAATGGATTTCTGGAAGAAGAGTTGTATATGATGCAACCGGAAGGTTTTGTCGATCCAAAGGGAGCTAACAAAGTGTGCAAGCTCCAGCGATCCATTTATGGACTGGTGCAAGCTTCTCGGAGTTGGAATAAACGTTTTGATAGTGTGATCAAAGCATATGGTTTTATACAGACTTTTGGAGAAGCCTGTATTTACAAGAAAGTGAGTGGGAGCTCTGTAGCATTTCTGATATTATATGTGGATGACATATTGTTGATTGGAAATAATATAAAATTTCTGGATAGCACAAAAGGATATTTGAATAAGAGTTTTTCAATGAAGGACCTCGGTGAAGCTGCTTATATATTGGGCATCAAGATCTATAGAGATAGATCGAGACGCTTAATTGGACTTTCATAAAGCACATACCTTGACAAAGTTTTGAAGAAGTTCAAAATGGATCAAGCAAAGAAAGGGTTCTTGCTTGTGTTACAAGGTGTGAAGTTGAGTAAGACTCAATGCCCGACCACTGCAGAAGATAGAGAGAAAATGAAAGATGTTCCCTATGCTTCAGCCATAGGATCTATCATGTATGCAATGCTGTGTACCAGACCTGATGTGTACCTTGCTATTAGTTTAGCAGGGAGATACCAAAGTAATCCAGGAATGGATCACTGGACAGCGGTCAAGAACATCCTGAAATACGTGAAAAAGACTAAGGATATGTTTCTCGTTTATGGAGGTGACAAAGAGCTCGTCGTAAATGGTTACGTCGATGCAAGCTTTGACACTGATCCGGACGATTCTAAATCGCAAACCGGATACATGTGTTTTATTGAACGGTGGAGCTGTCAGTCGGTGCAGTTCTAAACAAAGCGTCGTAGCGGGATCTACATGTGAAGCGGAGTACATAGCTGCTTCGGAAGCAGCAAATGAAGGAGTCTGGATGAAGGAGTTCACATCCGATCTAGGTGTCATACCTAGTGCATCGGGTCCAATGAAAATCTTTTGTGACAATACTGGTGCAATTGCTTTGGCAAAGGAATCCAGATTTCACAAGAGAACCAAGCACATCAAGAGACGCTTCAACTCCATCCGGGATCAAGTCCAGGTGGGAAACATAGAAATTTGCCACATACATACGGATCTGAATGTTGCAGACCCGTTGACTAAGCCTCTTCCACGAGCAAAACATGATCAGCGCCAAGGCTCCATGGGTGTTAGAATCATTACTATGTAATCTAGATTATTGACTCTAGTGCAAGTGGGAGACTGAAGGAAATATGCCCTAGAGGCAATAATAAAGTTATTATTTATTTCCTTATATCATGATAAATGTTTATTATTCATGCTAGAATTGTATTAACCGGAAACTTAGTACATGTGTGAATACATAGACAAACATAGTGTCACTAGTATGCCTCTACTTGACTAGCTCGTTAATCGAAGATGGTTGAGTTTCCTAGCCATGGACATGAGTTGTCATTTGATTAACGGGATCACATCATTAGGAGAATGATGTGATTGACTTGACCCATTCCGTTAGCTTAGCACTTGATCGTTTAGTATGTTGCTATTGCTTTCTTCATGACTTATACATGTTCCTATGACTATGAGATTATGCAACTCCCGTTTACCGGAGGAACACTTTGTGTGCCACCAAACGTCACAACGTAACTGGGTGATTATAAAGGTGCTCTACAGGTGTCTCCGAAGGTACTTGTTGGGTTGGCGTATTTTGAGATTAGGATTTGTCACTCTGATTGTCGGAGAGGTATCTCTGGGCCCACTCGGTAATGCACATCACTTAAGCCTTGCAAGCATTGCAACTAATGAGTTAGTTGCGGGATGATGTATTACGGAACGAGTAAAGAGACTTGCCGGTAATGAGATTGAACTAGGTATTGAGATACCGACGATCGAATCTCGGGCAAGTAACATACCGATGACAAAGGGAACAACGTATGTTGTTATGCGGTTTGACCGATAAAGATCTTTGTAGAATATGTGGGAGCCAATATGAGCATCCAGGTTCTGCTATTGGTTATTGACCGGAGACGTGTCTCGGTCATGTCTACATAGTTCTCGAACCCGTAGGGTCCGCACGCTTAAAGTTCGATGACGGTTATATTATGAGTTTATGTGTTTTGATGTACCGAAGGTAGTTCGGAGTCCCGGATGTGATCACGGACACGACGAGGAGTCTCGAAATGGTCGGGACATAAAGATTGATATATTGGACGACTATGTTCGGACACCGGAATGGTTTCGGGGAGTATCGGGCATATACCGGAGTACCAGGGGGTTACCGGAACCCCCCGGGAGACTAATGGGCCTATTGGGCCCTAGTGGAGAAGAGGAGGGGCGGCCAAGGGGCAGCCGCGCGCCCCCTCCCCTCGGTCCGAATTGGACAAGGAGGGGGGGCGGCGCCCCTCCTTTCCTTTCCCTCCTCTCTCTCCTTCCTCTCCTCTCCTACTCCCACATGGAAGGGGGGAGTCGAGTAGGACTCCTCATGGGGCGCGCCTAGGGTGGCCGGCCCCTCCCCTCCTCCACTTCTTTATATACGGGGAGGGAGGCACCCCTTGGAGACACAACAATTGATCTCTTGGATCTCTTAGCCGTGTGCGGTGCCCCTCTCCACCATAATCCACCTCGATAACATCGTAGCGGTGCTTAGGCGAAGCCCTACGTCGGTAGAACATCATCATCGTCACCACGCCGTCGTGTTGACGGAACTCTCCCTCAAAGCTCGGCTGGATCGGAGTTCGAGGGACGTCATCGAGTTGAACGTGTGCTGAACTCGGAGGTGCCGTGCGTTCGGTACTTGATCGGTCGGATCGTGAAGACGTACGACTACATCAACCGCGTTGTGCTAACGCTTCCATTTTTGGTCTACGAGGGTACGTGGACACACTCTCCCCTCTCGTTGCTATGCATCATCATGATCTTGCGTGTGCGTAGGAATTTTTTTGAAATTACTACGTTCCCCAACAGGGACGTGGGCCGGCCCCGCACACGGTTAATCGGGTCATGGCCGACACGTGACCCGCCTAGGGTGGTGTCTGGGCCGCAAGGCTCGGCACACGTGCCAAGACGACACGCCCCGTTTAGTTTTTTTTAGTTCTTTTATATATTAGTACAAAACAGCCCAAATAGGCCCCAAAAAATAGCCTAAGTAGGCGGGCTGGTGGGCTAAAAGTGCGAGTGTTGTCGGCCCATTTCCTCGTTGTGCCGTGCCTGGGCCCGAAGACTGGGCACGCAGGCCGGGCCGTGCCGGGTGCGTTAAGCCCTGGGCCGGGCCATGGGGCCACCAGATCCCATCGCATCCTGAACCTCCTCTCCTCTGGTTCTCCTCCCATCATCACAACTCACAAGCTGCAATATCCAAAATTCCTAATCATTCTTCTCTCGGCGACACGATTGGCAGAGGCGGCCATGGAGAAGGGGAAGGCCCCAGCGGAGGCAGCGGAGTCGGCCGCGGCGTATGCGGCGCGGCTGGCGCGTGAGTGGAGCACTTGGGCGATGAAGAACACGAAGGTGGTCGCGCACTACGGCTTCATCCCCCTCGTCATCCTCGTCGGCATGAGGTCCGAACCCAAGCCCAGCCTCGCCCAGCTCCTCTCCCCCGTTTAGCCCCGTCCCCCGGCCCGATCCGCACGGTTGTGCTCGTATTGAATTGATCAATTTTTGTATTTCTCCCTGAATAATTTCGATTACCCTTTGAATTGCTCTGATTTTGGGTCGCCCTGATTGCCACCGAGAGCCTACTACCTAATTTATTTGCATGACTGTATTAAGCTAAGAGCTGTACGACGCGTTTGGTTCAGGTCAGGTAATGTTTTCAGATTTGTAATCAGAATACAGTGTATTAGGCTGTGGATTGGCTGATTACGTGATGCGTTTGGTTCGACGAAGGGTTGGTTTCCCAAACCAGAGCGTTAGAAAAGAAGTGAGGAGAAGGGAGAGGCTCGGCCGGCATGCCTGCTTGCGACGAAGAAGGGGATGTCCGGCAAGGGGGCTGCGACGAAGAAGGGGAAGTCCGGCAAGGGGGCTGCTCGCGACGGGGATGGGGAGAGCTCCGCTGCCAGCGTGGCTGCTAGCGACGGAGAAGGGGGAGATCCGGCTAGAGCTGTTGCTCGCGAGAAGGAGGCCCGGCCGGCGCTGCTGCTTGTGGTGGGGATGGGGGATGTTCGGCCGGCGTCACTGCTCGTGGCGGGGAGGGGAGGGGAGGGGAGTGGGGGGATCCGGCTCCTCTACCGTGCCCAACGGCACGGTACTCTGCGGTGCCTTCTTCCTACCCAGGGGTACGCACTGGTATAGGCCAGAATATCCCTAAAAAAAAAAGATATGGGCCAGAATCCAACCAGCCTAGCAAATCTGACACGTACATCACACACCGCTCAAAAGAAAAACCTAATGCATCACACCCCTGCATATTAACTAATTAACTATTACTTTTTTGAAAAAAGTAATTAAGTATTATTATTTTCCCCAAAAATATTATTATCTTAAAAACACCAATTTTGTATCTCAGTCATATATTATGCGGAGCGAATTTTGTATTTTATATATTTCCTTTTCCTAATTTTTATTACTTATTATTGTTTTATCATTTGGATCGGTCCTTTTATTTTTATTTTTTGCGCCTTTTTGTTTCTCGTCGCGGTGCTCCTTGCTCGCGGAGCGGCCTACCAAAAAATAGACTGCTACTTGTTGTTTGGGCTAAATTTATCGGATAATCCTATTTGATAACCTCAGATAATTTGCAAAAAGCCCGGATAATCCACATCCGTCGGATATTATCGATACCGTATCCGCTACCATATCTGTCGAAAATCTGGTTGACCAAAATCCATATCCGAGGGATTCATGCAGCCGCAGTTACATGTCCATGGATCGCACGTAATTACAGGTGCATGTCAGTTGGGCGGGCGTAAATGTGTTCACGTGTCTCTCATAAGTGCTCATAAGGGCAGTGACGGGCATGCATCTGGTGTGCAACTGTAGTGTCACGTGGTCGACGAGTATGCAACTCCAATTACACAATTGGCACGCAAAAAAGACAAAAAAACATACTAATCAAACTGATTAAACAATAACAAATCAAAAAAGAGAAAAAAATATTAAATATTAAAAATCGCTCCGCGTAGAATATGACTAAGATTTAGCAAAACCATTTTTCTAATACGAGTTCATTTTCATTTAAGAATGTTGCTCATGTGTATTGCTAATTAAAATTTAACATTTTATTCCCAATAATAAGTAGGTAATTACTCTAGTTAAACTGTGCATAGATGAACCATGAACGGCTGGGCTGGTTAGTTCTAATTTCTGACCCATAGGCTGATAGGCCCAATACCAATGCGTACGCTGGGTAAGAAGGCACGGCAGAGTACCGTGCCGCTGGGCACGGTAGAGAATCCTCGTCCGAGTGGGGGAGCTGCGCGGAGTTCGGCCAGCGTCGCTGCTCGCGGCAGGGAGCCGTCGAAGAGAGAGAATCCTGCTGGAGGCGACAGGCGAGGTCGCGGGCGAGCGGAAAAGTAGATCGGGCGTTTTCGGTTCCCACAAGGTATACCCCGTTTTGGGCTTTACGAAGCGGCGTATCGGATTACACGGCGATTGAAACCGGCCCAGCCGTACCAAACGCTGGTAACGTCTTCGCTAAGCGGTGTAATCGGGAGACGGAGGAAAACTGTCGAACCAAACGCGTCGTTAGTTGCAAATACTGGCATCGCGAGAATGTATTACAGTCTCAAGGACGAGTTCGTGTTTCACCCTTTGAGATGGGAGGGAGGTGTCGCCGTGGGAGCAAGCACAGGTACGGTGGTTTATAAGTTCTGTTATGTATTTCATGTTAAAAACATAGGTTATCTTTTACTCCCTCTGTCCCATAATGTAAGACTTTTTTTGACACTAGTGTACATTATGGGACGGAGGGAGTAGAAATTAATGCTTGCATACATATACAAATATGTGACGGTTAAAATCAATTAAGATAAGGTGCGATGAAAACATGACATCTTGTACAAAGATATAATTGTCTTATCTTTATATTTGGAAGACATTATCTTGAACAAGGGAAGGTACTCATATCAGCAATCATCATATATGGCATTACTAAGAATCACCATTGTACATGCTTTCCCTCCGCTAATTACAGACAAATCACACAAAAAAGCTTACAGGTAAAATGGGGGAAAAGATATACACATAACATGCTGGGGATGATGGAGTATTGTATGTGCTACAATTATGATTTGACACAGGGTTACAATGCTTTGGGGTATATACAATCATACGTACCATTGCTGCGTATATTGTCCTCCATATCACCTAAAAATAGAACTGTATGTCTGACAATAGTCTCCTTTAGATCTAACAATTTGTGAGGTTAAGATTCAGATGACAAACATACCAGAATAATATACCATTGTCTGACGACTGTAAGTTGTAAATATAAATCTTATAGCCCTACAGGTGGTTTGTCTATAGAGTTGTAGACCACCTCTTATTCTGACATGGTGTCACAGTTTCACAGCAGTTAAACACTCAATCTTCAGTACATTAGTTGTTTGTTCAGGTGCTAATATTGCACCGAACTTTGCATCTTGTCGCTGTGATGTACTAGCTTGCAAGCTGTCGGGTGGTTGGTGCGACATATGCCAATGGATGGCTTATCATTGTGGGAGCCAATAAGACGTCGCCGGTGCCTGAAAACGGGATGAGGCGAATACATGCACGCCGGCGGATCTTACCCAGGTTCGGGGCTCTCCGAGGAGATAACACCCCTAGTCCTGCTCTGCAGGGTCTCCGCATGATCACTAGATCGAGAATGAGTAGCTACAATCGTTCCTAGAGCTGTTGGGATCAAGGGAGAAGAAGAACAAGGCTAGCTCTTTCTTCTTCTATCTATGGTGTGTGTGTGCTATGCTTAGAAGCCAACCCTTTGCATGGGTGCTCCGGGGGGTTTATATAGGCCTACCCCCGGGGGTACAATGGTAATCCGGCTGGGTTCTGGTCCCAGCCGTCAGTGTCTTCACTCGCCGGCTTCTCCGCCGGCTGTTGGGTCCTGCCGGCTGGTGGGTCCCGCCGGCTGCCGGCTTCTCGGTCGACAGGCCGGCCCCACCGCCTAGGGTCTTGTCGGCGGCTGCTTACTGTAGCCTCACCTCTGATGACGAGGGCTTTGTCGAGGTAAGCGTGGCTACAGTGGACCGCCTCGGGGGCTCTCACTATAGCCTTACCTCGTCTTGTCTCCTTAATGGGGCTCCTGCTTCGAGGAAGGAGGGTAGCCGGCTTCCGGGGGCCGGCTACGCCCTTGGCCGACTGGGGGAGGCCGAGCCGCCTCCGTGCCTCTCTCTGGCGGAAGGGGCCCGGCGCCTGCGGACCGTACAAGAGTCGGCCGTGGATGACGTCGAGGCTGGCATGGCTACAGTGCCGAGCCGCACGGGAGACGGCCGTCCCGTACGGCCTCCTGTAGCCACGCCCGCCTCGGGCTTCGGGGGTAGTGGGCCGCACTGTGGCCACACCCCGTCTTGTCGCCATTATGTGGGAGTACCTTTGGTGGTTGTGGTCTCGGCCGGTTTCTTGGAGTCGGCGTCCTTCTTGGCCGGCTTCTTGGAGTCGGCCACCCCGTAGTCGTCCTGGGGAGGGGTTGCTGAGGCTGGGTCGCCTTCCGGGAGTCGGCTTCAGAGGTAGCCGGCCAGGGAAGGCGGCCCGATGCTTGAAGTGCTTGGAGGCCCGAAGGCCTGATAATTTTTTCAGAAGAACCAGGGGCAGTCGGTTAGGCTACCCGTGGCCATTTTGTGACGCCCCCGATTTGACCGTACACTAATCATGCACGCAAATGTGTACGACCAAGATCAGGGACTCACGGGAAGATATCACAACACAACTCTAAAACATAAATAAGTCATACAAGCATCATAATACAAGCCAGGGACCTCGAGGGCTCGAATACAAGTGCTCGATCAGAGACGAGTCAGCGGAAGCAACAATATCTGAGTACAGACATAAGTTAAACAAGTTTGCCTTAAGAAGGCTAGCACAAACTGAGATACAGATCGAACGAGGCGCAGGCCTCCTGCCTGGGATCCTCCTAACTACTCCTGGTCGTCGTCAGCGGGCTGCACGTAGTAGTAGGCACCTCCAGTGTCGTAGGTGTCGTCGTCGACGGTGGCGTCTGACTCCTGTACTCCAGCATCTGGTTGTGACAACCAGATAGAAAATAAAAGGGGGAAAAGAGGGAGAGAAGCAACCGTGAGTACTCATCCAAAGTACTCGCAAGCAAGGAGCTACACTACATATGCATGGGTATATGTGTAAAGGGGCATATCAGTGGACTGAACTGCAGAATGCCAGAATAAAAGCGGGATAGCTAGTCCTGTCGAAGACTACGCTTCTGGCCATCTCCATCTTGCAGCATGTAGAAGAGAGTAGATTGAAGTCCTCCAAGTAGTATCGCATAGCATAATCCTACCCGGCGATCCCCTCCTCGTCGCCCTATTAGAGAGCGATCACCGGGTTGTATCTGGCACTTGGAAGGGTGTATTTTATTCAGTATCTGGTTCTAGTTGTCATAAGGTCAAGGTACAACTCCGGGTCGTCCTTTTACCGAGGGACACGGCTATTCGAATAGATAAACTTCCCTGCAGGGGTGCACCACATAACCCAACACGCTCGATCCCATTTGGCCGGACACACTTTTCTGGGTCATGCCCGGCCTCGTAAGATCAACGCGTCGCAGCCCCACCTAAGCACAACAGAGAGGTCAGCACGCCGGTCTAACCCTATGCGCGCAGGGGTCTGGGCCCATCGCCCTATGCACACCTGCACGTTGCGTACGCGGCCGGAAGCAGACCTAGCCTAGTGGCGTTCCAGTCCAATCCGGCGCGCGCCACTCAGTCGCTGACGTCAAGAAGGCTTCGGCTGATACCACGACGCCGGGATACCCATAACTACTCCCGCGTAGATGGCTAGTGCGTATAGACCAAATGGCCAGACTCAGATCAAATACCAAGATCTCGTTAAGCGTGTTAAGTATCCGCGAACGCCGACCAGGGCTAGGCCCACCTCTCACCTAGGCGGTCTCAACCTGCCCTGTCGCTCCGCCACAAAGATCCACTTGCGGGTACTCCTACGAGCCGACCCGACTTTAGTCATCACATGTGTCATGTATTTAGTGTATATAGTATATACCCGTGATCACCGCCCAGGTGATCACGGCCCGATAGTATAGCACAGCAGACGGACAAGAATGTAGGGCCACTGATGGAAAACTAGCATCCTATACTAAGCATGTAGGATTGCAGGTAAAGGTATCAACAGTAGTAGCAAGGATAGGCTATGCATCAGGATAGGATATCGAAAAGCAGTAACATGCTACACTACTCTAATGCAAGCAGTATAGAGAAGAATAGGCGATATCTGGTGATCAAGGGGGGGGCTTGCTTGGTTGCTCTGGCAAGTAGGAGGGGTCGTCGACTCCGTAGTCGAACTGGGCAGCAGCAGTGTCGGTCTCGTAGTCTACCGGAGAGAAGAGGGGGGAAGAAACAGTAAATACAATGCAAACATAAACATGAAGATGCGTGACATGACAATGAGCGGTGCTAGGTGTGTCCTAACGCGACAGTAGGTGGTACCGGCGAAGGGGGGGAACATCCGGGAAGTATTCCCGATGTTTCGCGTTTTCGGACAGACGGACCGGAGGGGGAAAGGTTCTAGTTCGATAGGTTAGGGAGGTGTGGTGGACGAACGGACTGCGTATTCGGATTCGTCTCGTCGTTCTGAGCAACTTTCATGTAGAAAACATTTTCATCCGAGTTATGGTTTAAAAGATATGAATTTTCAAAGATTATTTGAATTTCTGGAATTATTTGAATTAAGCAAAAATGAATTATCACGTCAGCATGAGGTAATGCTGACGTCAGCAGGTCAACAGGTCGGCTGACCAGTCAAACCAGACAGGTGGGTCCAGTGGGACCCACATGTCATTGACAGGGCACTAACAACGTTTTATAATTAACTTAAACAAGGTTATTAGCAGGTAGGCCCCACCTGTCAGTGCCTATTTAGATTAATTAATTAGTTTTATTTATAAAAACATTTTTTTTGTTAATTATGCGGTGGGGCCCGCATGTCAGTGGCTGGGGCCTGCCCAGTCAGCAGTTGACTGGGGTCAACCCAGTCAACTGGGCCACCAGGACCCACTGGCAGCGACCCAGGGGGGGCACTTAGCCACGTCGGCGGACGGCGCCGGAACAGCTCCGGCGAGCCAAATCGCGGCGGCGCGCGGCGGGCTCGGCTCGGGTTTAGCGCACAGGGGGTCTCAGGGGCCGCGGTTGCTTGCGTTCGACGCGGCTCGACGCCGCGCGTCGAACGGTGGCGGTGCGGGGTGCTGGGGAGGTCGGAGCGGAGCGCCAGGAGCTCGCCGGCGGCGGGGTGGTTCGGGCGTGTGGCAGAGGCGGGGCTACGGTGCGAACCAGGGCAAACCGAAGAGCGGGGCGAGGCCTACTCGATGCGGCCAAGGCAACGGAGGCACAAACGGGACCAAAAGGTCGCCGTGGCCACGCCGGCGACGAGGCCAGGCGGCGGAGGGTGCGGCCTAACGCGGCGCGGTGGCTACGACAAGCTAGCGAGCTAATGGAGAGGGGGAGGAGGTAGAGGAGCTCACCGCGCGGCACACGGATGCCGGTGAGAGGCTTAGTAGCAGCAGCAGTCGCCGGAGTCGAAGAAGACGGCGGCGACCCGAGGAAGAAGGCGACGGCGTTGGGGGGTGATGTAGGGGGTCCCGGCTCGAGCAGGTGGTCGGGGAGGACGGGCTCGACGCGGCGGAGCACGTGGACACGTCGGGGAGGAGAACGGGGCTCGGTGGCCGCGGCTAGGCCGGAGGCATGGCGGCGGTGGCGTTCGGGCGAGGTGAGGAAGGGGATCGGAGAGGGAGGAGAAGTGGATCTGGGGGAGGGGAGGCGCAGTGGCGAGCGAGAGGGGCAAGTGGGAGGGATGGGCGGAGGCCGAGGCGTCGGGGCGGCCTTATCCTCCCCCGTCGCCGGCGAGGGGGTGCGGCGGGGACCTGCCCCTGTTCCGACCCCGGTCGGGGGAACAGGGAAGGGGAGGGCGACCCGGGGAGGTGGGCTAGGCCGGCTGGGCCTGGGGTCGGCCCAGTTGGGCCAGGGTCCAGTGGGGGGGGCTTCTCCTTCTCTTTTTTTTCTTTGTTTGTTCTGTTTTCTCTTGTATTTTCTTTTTATTTATTTATTTTATTTTCTGTTTTATTTCAATTTAATTTATTTAGGCATTTTATAAAAATATGTTTTCTTTAGTATAATTACCCTTGTAATATTTGGCATGGCCCGAACATTTTTGTTTAAATTTTTGAAAACTTTTATTTTCCACTTTAAATTAATTGAAGTTTGAATTAGGAGTTTGAAAAGAAATGTGATTCCAATGTGATCAAGCCCTGTTTAGCAACATGATTAGCTTAATCACAGAGAGTTACTGTAGCATGATTCTCGGGGTGTCACAAATCTCCTCCACTACAAGAAATCTCGTCCCGAGATTTAGGAGGTAGAAGGAAATAGTGCGGGGTATTCTTCGCGCAGACGATCCTCTCGTTCTCAAGTGGCCTCATCTTCAGAATGGTGCGACCACTGGACTTTGAGGAACTTGATCGCCTTCTGACGTGTGCGGCGTTCAGCTTGGTCGAGAATGCGGACCGGATGCTCCTTATAGGAGAGGTCTTGCTGCAATTCGAGCACTTCATGATCCACGGCTCGGATTGGGTCCTTGAAGCAACGGCGGAGCTGCGACACATGGAACACATCGTGAACCTGAGAAAGGTTCGGCGGTAGCTCCAGTTGGTATGCCACTTTTCCACGCCTTTCGAGAATAGTGAATGTGCCAATATAGCGAGGAGCTAGTTTGCCCTTGATCCCGAAGCTGTGAGCACCCTTCATAGGTGTGACTCGAAGATAAGCCTTTTCGCCAGGTTGATAGACCATGTCTTTATGATGACGGTCATACTGACTCTTCTGACGTGACTGAGCAGTCTTGAGATTCTCACGAATAATGCGGACTTGTTCTTCGGCATGTTGGATAATATCCGGACCGAAGAGTGGACGTTCCCCAGTTTCTGACCAGTTCAGAGGGGTTCGGCACTTTCGTCCATATAACACTTCGAAGGGGGCCATCTTCAGACTAGCTTGATAGCTATTATTATAAGAGAACTCAGCATACGGGGGAGATTCCTCCCATTTCTTGCCGAAGGAAATAACACAAGCTCGAAGCATGTCTTCGAGAACTTGGTTGACGCGTTCAACTTGCCCTTGCGACTGAGGATGAAACGCAATACTGAATGACAGATGAGTTCCCATGGCTTCTTGGAAACTTGCCCAGAATCTTGAAGTGAGTAAGCTGCCACGGTCTGAGCTGATAACCAATGGAATACCGTGGAGTGAAACAATCCTGGACATATAGAGCGTTGCCAACTGGCTAGCAGTGATCGTTTCTTTGACTGCCAGAAAATGTGCAACTTTGGAAAGACGGTCAATGACGACAAGAATAGCATCATTACCTTTCTGTGATTTGGGAAATCCAGTGACGAAGTCCATCTCAACATGGTCCCATTTCCATTCAGGAATAGAGATAGGTTGCAGAGTTCCAGCAGGCCTTTGATGTTCTGCTTTGATACGACGGCAAACGTCACACTCAGCAACATAACGAGCAATGTCTTGCTTCATATTAGACCACCAGAATCTCTGACGGATGTCTTGGTACATCTTTGTACTACCAGGATGGATACATAGAGGCGTATCATGAGCTTCTTTCATAACTTCCTGTGTCATATCCAGGTTTTTCTCTGCACATGGCACCACTAGGCGGCCCTTGAAGTATAGGGTGCCATATTCAGCAATGGTGAAGAATGAGGGCTTTCCTTCTGCGAGGTAGCGCTTAATCTTTTGGGCTTCAGAGTCATACTTCTGTAGCCTTTTGATGCCGTCCTCGAGATCTGGTTTAGCAACTAGGGTATTGAGGGAACCCTGGGTAACAACGTGGAGGTTCACCTTGCCAAACTCCTTAGGAGGGGGAGCGAGTGCACCCGGAGGAACAATATGGAGGTTCAGCTTCCTGAATTCTTCAACAAGCGAGGGCTGAACTTTATGAACCCGGAGGTGGTTGCAGTAAGACTTGCGGCTCAAGGCATCAGCCATTACATTAGCCTTGCCTGGCGTATAGGAAATACCCAAGTCAAAGTCTGCAACAAGCTCCATCCATCTCTGTTGACGGAGGTTCAGATCTGGCTGAGTAAACAGATACTTCAGACTTTGGTGGTCAGTGAAGATCTCGCAACGATTACCGAGAAGGTAATGTCGCCACTGCTTCAGCGCATGAATGACAGCAGCAAGTTCGAGGTCGTGAACTGGGTAGTTCTCTTCGTGAGGGCGCAATTGCCGAGAGGCATAAGCAATCACTTTGCGGTCTTGCATTAGGACACAGCCTAATCCTTGACGGGAAGCGTCGCAGTAAATGACGAAGTCCTTCTTAGTATCAGGTGGAGCTAGAACTGGGGCAGAAGTCAACTTGTCTTTGAGTGCCTGGAAACTTTCCTGACATTTGTCTGTCCATTGGAACTTGACGCCCTTATGCAACAGGTTAGTCAGAGGCCTGGCGATCTTGGAGAAGTTCTCGATGAATCGACGGCAATAGCTGGCGAGACCGAGAAAACTTCTGACTTGCTTAACGTTCTTGGGAGGAGTCCAATCAAGAATAGCCTGAACTCGCTCGGGGTTGACGGCAATACCATCCTTAGAGATGACATGCCCAAGATAGGTTACTTCCGGTAGCCAGAATTCACATTTGGAGAATTTGGCATATAGTTGATGCTCTCGTAGCTTTTCCAGCACAAGTCGAAGATGTTCAGCATGTTCTTCTTCGTTCTTGGAAAATACCAGGATATCATCCAGATAAACCACGACGAACTTGTCGAGGTAATCCATGAATATATAGTTCATCAGACGAGAGAAGGTGGCTGGAGCATTGGTTAAACCGAAAGACATGACGGTGTACTCGTATGAACCATAGCGAGTCACGAAGGCGGTCTTTGGGATATCCTCTTCGCGAACACGGATCTGGTGGTAGCCCAACCTCAAGTCGAGCTTAGAGAACACTGACGAACCCGCCAGTTGATCATACAGATCATTGATCCGAGGAAGGGGGTATTTATTCTGCATGGTAGCTTGGTTTATAGGACGGTAGTCTTGAACTAACCGGTTTGTCCCATCCTTCTTCTTGACAAAGAGAGAAGGTGCTCCCCAAGGAGAGCAACTTGGGCGAATGAATCCTTTGCGAAGAGATTTGTCGATTTCCTCCTTAAGCTCAAGGAGTTCATGCGGCGGCATTTTGTAGGGTCGCTTGGCTATAGGAGTGGTGCCTGGTTTCAAGTCGATGATGAATTCGACAGCTCTAGCAGGGGGAATCCCTGGAAGTTCTTCAGGGAAGACGTCGAGGAATTCACGCACGACGGGAATGTTTTCAATGCCCTCGAGTGGTGCAGCATTCAATGCATAGAGCCTTGCCTCGGCATTTTGCACCAGATGGGCTTGGTAAGTAACTATCTCATCTGAAGGGTGTAGCAGATGGACGGTCTTAGTGGCGCAAACTATAGAAGCAGTATGCGCTTTCAACCAATCCATACCCAAAATAAGGTCGATGTTAGACGACTTCAGGATAATGGGAGAGGCATAGAATTCCAGCCCTTCGATTTCCACGGGGACATCGATGCCAACCAAGGAGGTTTGACACTGTCCCACGGGGGTTTTGACCAGTACCGAGGTGTTCATCTCCTCACATTTAACGTCGTGCTTGTATGCAAAATCTTCTGACATGAATGAATGCGATGCACCTGTATCAAATAAAACGGATGCTGGTACTGAATTTACGAGGAGTGTACCCATCACAGTAGCAGGCTGGTCTTGAGCTTCATTGAGATCAACGTGGTTGGCATGAGCACGACCATAAGACTTAGCATTGTTGTTGCGGGGCTGATTGTTACCACGGCCAGTTGCTGGAAGGGCCAGTTGATTCTGGTTCTGGTTGCATTCTCTAGCACGGTGTCCTGGTTGACCACACCTGAAGCACAAGCCATTATTCGGAGTGGGAACATGAGCTTGGGATGGTGGAGCTGGAAGTCTTGATTGCCTAGATGGTGGTGGAGGCAGACGAGGTGCAGCATAGGTCTGCCTTGGGGTAGATGCATTTGGACGGTACATGCTGTTCGGGATCCATATCTTACGCTTCTGTGCGGGCGAGCCCGAAGATGAGCTCGTGTCACGGTTGCGCCTGTGAGAGCTCTGGTATTCCTGCAGACCAGCTTCGACATTGATGGCCTTGTTCACCAAGGTGGCAAAATCAGCAAAGTCATGCACTAGAAGTGCGAGCTTGATGTCAGCTTGAAGGCCATCACGGAACTTCTCCTGTCTGCGTGCATCAGTTGCAATGTCCTCTTCAGCATAGCGAGACAAGTCCAGAAACTCCCGCTGATAAGCTTCAACAGTTTTGTTGCCTTGGGTGAGGTTGCGGAACTCACGCTTCTTCCGGTCCATGACTCCCTGAGGAATGAAGCGGGCACAGAAAGCTGCTTGGAAGTCTGGCCATGTGATGATTGTTCCAGCTGGAAGAGTACGCCTGTGGCTATCCCACCATTGAGCTGCGGGTCCCTTCAAGAAGAAGGAAGCAAAGGTGACATAGCTGGCAGGGGCTACATCAGCAGACTCCATCTCATAGGTGATGTCACGGAGCCAGTCATCAGCATCCAGAGGCTGAGTTGAGCTGCGGTAGATGGTTGGGTTGAGGCGTATGAAATCTTGAAGAGTCACTTGGGCTGGCTGCTGGTTCATATTGGGGCGAGGAAACTGAGCCATCATATTTTCCATGAATTGGCGGTTCATTTCAAACTGTTGGATCATACCAGCCATGTACTCAGGTGGTGGTGGGGCATCGCCACCACGACCACGACCACCTGGTCTAACCATCCTGCTAATATATAACAGGGGTAGTTCAGCATTGAGAAATATTTGCAAAGACAAGAATCATTCATGATGAAACATGCATAACGGAAGGAGCACGATAGCTACTACATAGTAGTCGGCATAACTTACAAAAGGGGTCATGCATAGAGTTCAGTACATAGGGTTCAGTACATAGACTAAAACAACATAGGCGGCACACAGGCTCGCGGCGAATGCATCTAACACTACAAGCAAGCCTACATCAGTCCCAAGAGGTACTGTGGAGGTAATCGTAGCCCGACAGCTGGTAGTGAGGCAACGGATAGCCCTCCACGTCAGCAGACTGGGGGCCGTGGATACTCAGGTGTAGAGCCCGACGCTCAGGTGGCAGAAGAGGACCAAGTGCAGGGGAGTAGCCTCCCACCTCTGGCCAACCGACACCGTGGGGCATCATGGTCCTGGCTGGGTAGATCGCAGTACGCGGTACCTGTCCAGATCGAACAAAGGGGTGCAGCAGCGTCAGAGCACGGTAAAGGTGCTGACGGGTGGTGTACATCTCGTGGCGAAGAGCTCGGTTAGCTCGATCCAGCCCATCAGCATGCAGAACCAGGTTCTGATGGAAGAAGGGCTCTCGGGTGACAGTGGAGTAGGCAGCAGTATAGTATCCCTCCGCACCAACATCGGATGCGATAGCAATGTGCCTGAAAGGGGGAGGTGTCCAACTCCCGATACTCTCCACGAAGACGTGTCAGAGCAGCATAGGCAGCATCGTGGACAGCTATATCGATGGTCACACCAACACCATGTGCGGTGTGCATCATAGTAGTGGAGTCATACTCCCGAGAGTAGAGGTGGACGATGGCACGGTACTGCTCCTGGTTAAAGTCCTGGTACTCCTCGTAGACGGTGTACTCAGGGTGCCAGCGATAACCCAGATAGGTCATCATCTCAGCTAGCACCGCAGGTGATCCCGAGGCACCAATGGCCGTCGTGTGGCGAACGACCTGCCTCGTGGGTTCCATCTGAAAGCAAAGACGTTTCAAAGGAGTCAAATGACAGTGTGTGAATTGTTCAAAATACTACTCTAAGAAACAACTATGGCTTATCCAACTTTGGGGTGAATGCGGTCACGGGATCCTAGTGTTAGAGTTAGTAAATTCGTTTAACCCGAGTAGAAGAGAGTTCAGAGTCCCAGAGTAAAGGTCGAGGAGTAAAAGATCCTACTACCACCCAATGGCGACGTGGGCCCGTAAGACACACAACGATGTTAGTAAGAGTTTTGTAATGTCTAGACTCGACTTCGGCCAAGGAGTGTGGAAAGGGGGATTCCTACAGGCAGTCGGCTCTGATACCAACTTGTGACGCCCCTGATTTGACCGTACACTAATCATGCATGCAAATGTGTACGACCAAGATCAGGGACTCACGGGAAGATATCACAACACAACTCTAAAACATAAATAAGTCATACAAG
This sequence comes from Aegilops tauschii subsp. strangulata, assembly GCF_002575655.3. Lineage (NCBI taxonomy): Eukaryota > Viridiplantae > Streptophyta > Magnoliopsida > Poales > Poaceae > Aegilops > Aegilops tauschii. The sequence goes on from NC_053037.3 coordinate 399,160,443, forward strand.
CATCATAATACAAGCCAGGGACCTCGAGGGCTCGAATACAAGTGCTCGATCAGAGACGAGTCAGCGGAAGCAACAATATCTGAGTACAGACATAAGTTAAACAAGTTTGCCTTAAGAAGGCTAGCACAAACTGAGATACAGATCGAACGAGGCGCAGGCCTCCTGCCTGGGATCCTCCTAACTACTCCTGGTCGTCGTCAGCGGGCTGCACGTAGTAGTAGGCACCTCCAGTGTCGTAGGTGTCGTCGTCGACGGTGGCGTCTGACTTCTGGACTCCAGCATCTGGTTGTGACAACCAGATAGAAAAGAAAAGGGGGAAAAGAGGGAGAGAAGCAACCGTGAGTACTCATCCAAAGTACTCGCAAGCAAGGAGCTACACTACATATGCATGGGTATATGTGTAAAGGGGCATATCAGTGGACTGAACTGCAGAATGCCAGAATAAAAGGGGGATAGCTAGTCCTGTCGAAGACTACGCTTCTGGCCATCTCCATCTTGCAGCATGTAGAAGAGAGTAGATTGAAGTCCTCCAAGTAGTATCGCATAGCATAATCCTACCCGGCGATCCCCTCCTCGTCGCCCTGTTAGAGAGCGATCACCGGGTTGTATCTGGCACTTGGAAGGGTGTATTTTATTCAGTATCCGGTTCTAGTTATCATAAGGTCAAGGTACAACTCCGGGTCGTCCTTTTACCGAGGGACACGGCTATTCGAATAGATAAACTTCCCTGCAGGGGTGCACCACATAACCCAACACGCTCGATCCCATTTGGCCGGACACACTTTTCTGGGTCATGCCCGGCCTCGTAAGATCAACGCGTCGCAGCCCCACCTAAGCACAACAGAGAGGTCAGCACGCCGGTCTAACCCTATGCGCGCAGGGGTCTGGGCCCATCGCCCTATGCACACCTGCACGTTGCGTACGCGGCCGGAAGCAGACCTAGCCTAGTGGCGTTCCAGTCCAATCCGGCGCGCGCCACTCAGTCGCTGACGTCAAGAAGGCTTCGGCTGATACCACGACGCCGGGATACCCATAACTACTCCCGCGTAGATGGCTAGTGCGTATAGACCAAATGGCCAGACTCAGATCAAATACCAAGATCTCGTTAAGCGTGTTAAGTATCCGCGAACGCCGACCAGGGCCAGGCCCACCTCTCACCTAGGCGGTCTCAACCTGCCCTGTCGCTCCGCCACAAAGATCCACTTGCGGGTACTCCTACGAGCCGACCCGACTTTAGTCATCACATGTGTCATGTATTTAGTGTATATAGTATATACCCGTGATCACCGCCCAGGTGATCACGGCCCGATAGTATAGCACAGCAGACGGACAAGAATGTAGGGCCACTGATGGAAAACTAGCATCCTATACTAAGCATGTAGGATTGCAGGTAAAGGTATCAACAGTAGTAGCAAGGATAGGCTATGCATCAGGATAGGATATCGAAAAGCAGTAACATGCTACACTACTCTAATGCAAGCAGTATAGAGAAGAATAGGCGATATCTGGTGATCAAAGGGGGGGGGGCTTGCCTGGTTGCTCTGGCAAGTAGGAGGGGTCGTCGACTCCGTAGTCGAACTGGGCAGCAGCAGTGTCGGTCTCGTAGTCCACCGGAGAGAAGAGGGGGGAAGAAACAGTAAATACAATGCAAACATAAACATGACGATGCGTGACATGACAATGAGCGGTGCTAGGTGTGTCCTAACGCGACAGTAGGTGGTACCGGCGAAGGGGGGGAACATCCGGGAAGTATTCCCGATGTTTCGCGTTTTCGGACAGACGGACCAGAGGGGGAAAGTTGCTAGTTCGATAGGATAGGGAGGTGTGGTGGACGAACGGACTGCGTATTCGGATTCGTCTCGTCGTTCTGAGCAACTTTCATGTAGAAAACATTTTCATCAGAGTTATGGTTTAAAAGATATGAATTTTCAAAGATTATTTGAATTTCTGGAATTATTTGAATTAAGCAAAAATGAATTATGACGTCAGCATGAGGTAATGCTGACGTCAGCAGGTCAACAGGTCGGCTGACCAGTCAAACCAGACAGGTGGGTCCAGTGGGACCCACATGTCATTGACAGGGCACTAACAGAGTTTTATAATTAACTTAAACAAGGTTATTAGCAGGTAGGCCCCACCTGTCAGTGCCTATTTAGATTAATTAATTAGTTTTATTTATAAAAACATTTTTTTGTTAATTATGCGGCGGGGCCCGCATGTCAGTGGCTGGGGCCTGCCCAGTCAGCAGTTGACTGGGGTCAACCCAGTCAACTGGGCCACCAGGACCCACTGGCAGCGACCCAGGGGGGGCACTTAGCCACGTTGGCGGACGGCGCCGGAACAGCTCCGGCGAGCCAAATCGCGGCGGCGCGCGGCGGGCTCGGCTCGGGTTTAGCGCACAGAGGGTCTCAGGGGCCGCGGTTGCTTGCGTTCGACGCGGCTCGACGCCGCGCGTCGAACGGTGGCGGTGCGGGGTGCTGGGGAGGTCGGAGCGGAGCGCCAGGAGCTCGCCAACGGCGGGGTGGTTCGGGCGTGTGGCAGAGGCGGGGCTACGGTGCGAACCGGGGCTAACCGAAGAGCGGGGCGAGGCCTACTCGATGCGGCCAAGGCAACGGAGGCACGAACGGGACCAAAAGGTCGCCGTGGCCACGCCGGCGACGAGGCCAGGCGGCGGAGGGTGCGGCCTAACGCGGCGCGGTGGCTACGGCAAGCTAGCGAGCTAATGGAGAGGGGGAGGAGGTAGAGGAGCTCACCGCGCGGCACACGGAGGCCGGTGAGAGGCTTAGTAGCAGCAGCAGTCGCCGGAGTCGAAGAAGACGGCGGCGACCCGAGGAAGAAGGCGACGGCGTTGGGGGGTGATGTAGGGGGTCCCGGCTCGAGCAGGTGGTCGGGGAGGACGGGCTCGACGCGGCGGAGCTCGTGGACACGTCGGGGAGGAGAACGGGGCTCGGTGGCCGCGGCTAGGCCGGAGGCATGGCGGCGGTGGCGTTCGGGCGAGGTGAGGAAGGGGATCGGAGAGGGAGGAGAAGTGGATCTGGGGGAGGGGAGGCGCAGTGGCGAGCGAGAGGGGCAAGTGGGAGGGATGGGCGGAGGCCGAGGCGTCGGGGCAGCCTTATCCTCCCCCGTCGCCGGCGAGGGGGTGCGGCGGGGACCTGCCCCTGTTCCGACCCCGGTCGGGGGAACAGGGAAGGGGAGGGCGACCCGGGGAGGTGGGCTAGGCCGGCTGGGCCTGGGGTCGGCCCAGTTGGGCCAGGGTCCAGTGGGGGGGCTTCTCCTTCTCTTTTTTTTTCTTTGTTTGTTCTGTTTTCTCTTGTATTTTCTTTTTATTTATTTATTTTATTTTCTGTTTTATTTCAATTTAATTTATTTAGGCATTTTATAAAATATGTTTTCTTTAGTATAATTACCCTTGTAATATTTGGCATGGCCCGAACATTTTTGTTTAAATTTTTGAAAACTTTTATTTTCCACTTTAAATTTAATTGAAGTTTGAATTAGGAGTTTGAAAAGAAATGTGATTCCAATGTGATCAAGCCCTGTTTAGCAACATGATTAGCTTAATCACAGAGAGTTACTGTAGAATGATTCTCGGGGTGTTACACATTTACTCCGACAGTAGTCCCCGAAGCTGATTGGGCTTCGAGGTGGAGTAGGGGTTGAGAAGCTCGATCAGCTTCCCTTCTTAGCAAGCCGGCAGCTGGGAGCCGGCCTTGGTCAGGCGCGCCGCCTGAGTCAAAATCTTCCGGAGTCGGAGGGCGGGAGCCCGCTAGTGCGTGCATCGGACCGCGGGCCGGAAAGCCTGCCAGCCCACGCGCGTGACGGGACGTCGCCGCAGGGAGGGGGCCCGCCACGTTCGCGTCCCGGCCCAGGCGCGGATCGTCTACATCCCGAAACCGCCCGCACGTCCCGTGCGGCAGTTTCGGCTCGCATTTATGCGCAATAATCGCGGGGCGTGGGGGGAATGGGTGCAGTTAATCCCACGTCTCCCCCCCACGTCCGGCCTCTTCGGCCTCTTCGGCCTCGCTTCGCGAGGCTATAAGTAGGGGAGGTGGAGGGCGGCAGGCCCTCGCACGCTCCTCCTACTTCCACCATCTTCCTTGCTCTCCCGTTCTTGCGACCGCGCCTCGCCGCCGCGCTCTCCACTGCGCGTTCCTCCGCCGCTGCGCTAGTTTTCGCCATGCCTCCCGCCGTAGAGCAGCATGGCGGGGATTGGGACGGCTCCAATGTGCACGAAGACCATGTCGAGTTCCTCCGCAACACGCGGCGGCTGCCCGGCACGGACAAGGTGGAGGTCCGCCTCGCGCCGGCGAAGGAAATCAGGCCGGAGCCGCAGGAGGGCGAGCGGGTGGTCTTCCGCTCGCACTTCTTGCGCGGCATCGGCCTTCCAGTGAGTGCCTTCTTCCGCTCCTGGCTCGAATTCTATCAGCTCCAGCCGCACCATCTCACCCCCAACGCGGTGGTGCTGTTGTCCGCCTTCGTCACCCTGTGCGAGGGCTACCTCGGCGTCCTCCCCACCCTTGAGCTCTGGGGGGAGTTCTTTCAGTCGAAGCTAGGCACGCGCATGCGGGGCGTGCCGGCTCAGACTGGCGCCTTCATCGCGTCGCGGAGATCGGCCGCCGACAACCCCTTCCCCGTCATCCCGCTAATCCAATCGGTGAAGAAGTGGCAGAAGTCGTACTTCTACGTGCGGAACATCGCCCCACGGGGCGACTACATGAACCTGCCGGCTTACGTAGCCGGCTCACCGGCGGGCAGGCTGCCCCAGTGGTCCTTCCGGGCTGTGACGCTGACGCTGGCTGGAAACGCCGCCATCGCCCGACTGCGGGTGATGGTTCAGTCGGAGGGCCTGACGGGGTCCGACCTTCTGGCCGCGTTCATCATGCGCCGGGTTCTTCCGCTCCAGAGCCGGCCTCATCTGATCTGTCAGATGAGCGGCCAGCTCGATCCGAGCCGAATGTGCACCAAGGAGATGCCGCGCGAGGAGGTCGCCTACATGGTGAACTACCTTGCGAATTGCAAGCTCTGCGAAGAGTGGCAATTCGGCAAGGAGCCATACAGCCGAGGCAATCCACCGCCCACGGTATGCTCTCCCTGTGTCTTCTTTTTCTCTCAACTTCGTTGCCGAGTTCCTCTTAGCCGACTCTAACTTAGTCGGTTTGCTTTTCGACAGAGCCCTCTGCTTCGGCCGGCCGGCGGGTCAGACGCGGAGCGCCGATTCGTCCCCGACCGGGCCGAACACGATCTGGAGGACCCCGACCTGGCGGCGGCCGGTATGGACGACGACGTCGAGCCGGGTGGTGGCCAAGCCGGCGGCGAAGCAGGCGGCTCCGGGCTCGGAGTCACCTTTGACGACTGGCCGGACGACGACGAGGCCGAAGTCGTCCCGCGCCGCCAGCCAGCATCTGGACGCGGCGCGGGTTCCTCCGCTGCGCCGCCTGCTCGGGGCGGAGGTCAAAAGCGTCGCGCCGCCCAGGGTCTGTTCGGCAGCCGAACGAAGAAGCCCAGAGGCGGGGCGGCAGCCACCAGGCGGGAGGAGGCGGCCGCAAAGGCGGCTCGCTTCCGCAAGGCGGTGAAGCAACCGCAGACTGTGTCGGCGTAAGTCCGAATTTTTCTTTGTGTACTCTCTTTCTTCTTTTTTTCTTGGTGGTTCCTGAAACCTTGTCTTTTTTCTCCAAATGATCAGAGCTCCGTTGTCGCTTGAGCGGGCGGCTGCCGGCTCCGTCGTCGAGTCTCCGGGAGGCTCTGGGAGCACCACCCGCCGCGTGGACCCCCATGCCGATCTTCAGGAGGCGACAGAAAGGAACGCGCGGGAGGCGCAGGCGGAGCGAGAGGCGCGGGAGGCGGCCGCCGCCTAGGCGGCACGGGAGGAGGAGGCTGCGAAGGCACTCGCCGATGCTGCAGCCAGGGCCCAAGCAGAGGCTGCAGCAGCAGAAGCAGCGGGGGAGGTCTTGATGGTCACCCCTCTGCGCGTTGCGCCGCCGGGGCCCATGGAGCCCTCGCCAGGGGGAGCCAGCGGCGACCAGCCAGGGCTGGGGGGAAGCGGCGACGACGTCATTATCTTGGAGAAGGCGCCGGAGCCGACCCCGCCAACTGGGGCGGCCCAAGGCGGCCGGCCTGATCCGCCGCCTACACAGTCGGCGGAGGGCGAGCCGGCCGTGAGGGCTGAGACGGCGGTCCGGATTCCGTCGAGCCGGCGTGCGGGGAAGTCCGCGTCGGAGCCGCAGAAGGCCGCGTCGGAGCCACAGCCGGCCGTGGGTTCCAGCTCGTCGGCCAGAGATGCGGAGGCGGCCAGCGCTACCTCGGGGTGGACGCCAGGCGGAGGGACGGCCGTGGTGAACGTGGCTGCACAAGACGTCCGGACCCGGCTCCAAAGCCAAGCCGCGGCGCTGAGGCAGTTCACCGACGAGTTCCTCGCGACGCGGGCAGCCATCCGGGTTAGTATTCCCATCTTGCTTCTTCTTGATCTTGATTTCTTCTTGATCTTGATTTCTTCCGTGGGGGCGCGTCAGCGCACCTACTGGGTGTAGTCCCCGAGTTCCGAGTCGGCTGCTGAGCAGGCGGCTTGGAACTTCTTGGTGGATTTGTCTTTGCTATCTTTGTTCTTACTTCGGTCTTCTGTCCATCTTGCAGGACTACCACAACCTTCGAGCGGCCGCCTTCAACTCCCAGGCTCGGGAGCTGACTCAGAAGACCGCCAACCTTACTGAGAGCCGAGGTACGTGGTTTGTTCTTTATCTCATGTGGGGGCGCGTCAGCGCACCCACTAGGTGTAGTCCCCGAGATTCGGGCCGACTGCTGAGCAGTCGGGTCGGATCTTCCTTGACGACTTCTTATTGTTCTTTCTTTTTCTGCCGTCTCTGTAGCGGCTAACGCCAGTCTGAGGGCACAGCTGGGGGGAGTCCCAGACTGCCCTTCGTGCTAAGGACGCCGAGCTCGCCGCCTTGATGCAGGAACGCAACCGCCTGGCCAAGAAGCTGGCTGACCAGGAGGAAAGCCACAAGGCGGCACTGAAGGCTGCGCAGGACCGCGAAGCCACTCTCCAGGCCGAGTTCGAGACGGAGGCGGCTGGCTGGGCTGAGGCCAGGCAGACTCTGATCTCTGGCTACGGCCAGATCGAAGATCTGGTTGACGGTAAGCCGCCTACCTCTTCGTCCTTTCTTGCCATCTGCCACTTTGGCTTGTTTTCTGATTTTAGTGTTCCTTTCTTCCATTCTTCTTCTTTCTTGCACAGAGTATTTCCCTGGCTATTCTACTGCCGCCAACCAGACCATCGAGGCCCGTCGTCAAGCGCGGAGGCAAGCTGGCTTTGAAATCTCGCCAACCGCCGGCCGCTCGCTGGAGGAACAGCTCCTGGCGATCCAGGCTCTCATCCAGCCGGCTCACCGGCTGCTCCGCCGGCTTCAGCGTGCCGGGGCGCAGGTCTTGGCCGCCCTCTAGCCCGGCCAAGTGGTCCCTCGCACCCCCAGTCGGACCGCCGACTGGCTGGAGGTGGCAGTCGGCCGCTTCGAGGCTTGGAAGGCCTCGGCGGCTCGCTCCGGCGCCAGGCGGGCGCTAGAGTTCGTCAAGGCCTGGTATCCCGGCCTGAGCCTGGATCAGCTGGCTACCTGGCGGCAGCAAGCCGACACAGAGCTGGAGCCGGCGCGGCCGGCCATCATCCGGCGGGCTTCGGCGATCGCCGACTACACCGACACCAGCGTCTTCGCCCCCGAGGTGGACGACAACGGTGTCGCCCAGCCGGAGGAGTGGTTCGGGCTGGACCCGTCGTACGGTGAGGACTCGGCGAAGGAGATCGACTCCAGCGACGAGGGTGAAGAAGAGGAGGAGGAGGGTGAGGATGCCGAGCCGGCTGGTGGAGCAGCCGGCCAGCCTCAGCCTGACCGCACCTCCAGCACCACGTCACGCGCGAGTGCGTCGCCTGCCGTAGGTGGTGGTCAAGCCGAGACCCGCTAGGCGGCCACTCCTTCAGCCGGCGAGGCCGCCTTCACCGACCAGCTCGGCCTCCGCAGCGCGCCTTAGTCTGCCGTCTTTTGTTTTCCTGTCTTGTTACTTTAGGAACAATGTTTGGTTAAGTCTGCACAATTCCACCCACTGGGTGTATTCGAACTTATGTCTGATTCCAGCCTGTTGTGGGCTTTATGTATATATAGCTTATGCATGCATTTGGCCTTTCCTTGTACTTTTGCTTTTTGTCCTTCTGCTTTTTCCTTTGCCGCCCTCCCTTGGTTGCCGCCTCCCCAGTCAAACAGTTGCTCTGCAATCTGTAGCCGGGGGAGTGCCTGGCCGATTGGGGGGGGGGGGAGTACTCTAGCTCTGCTGGACTAAAGCTAAGTTTTTTAGGAAGCCGGCCAGCCGGCTGTTCTGGCAGCCGGCAGGCATGTTTGGAGGCCATCTCTTTGCTATATAGGTTCGTTGTTCCTTAGCCATTTTTCGTGTGGGCGTCCTTTCTATCTTGCCTCTTGCTAGTCGGACAGTCAGTTCTTTGAGCTGCGACTTTCAATAAGAGGGGACTCGGGAGCCGGCGCACTACTTTTCTGACTTTAGGGAAAACTTTCAATATAGCTCGAGGCGGCCAGTCCCCGGGCCGACTAGTCGAACCCGGTGCCAGACAAGAATTCAAAATGTAATAATACATTCATGGATATGACACTTGTCATTCATAGATAAACAAAGGCAGTCCCCGAGTACTGTTCGGGGGGCCTGTTGGTTTGTACTTAATACAAAAGGGGAGCATGATACATACTGCTTTTCAGCTGTAAAATCGTTTTAGGAGGTTTGCGTTCCATGGTAGCTCCGACTCCTTGCCCGAGTCGTCTCTCTTGCGTGCTCTTGGTTTTTGTGCGTCGATCAAGTAGTAGGAGTCGTTGCCGAGTGCCTTGCTGACGACGAAGGGCCTTCCCAAGGGGCCGAGAGCTTGTGCTGGCCGGCTGTTCGCTGGATCAGCCGGAGCACAAGGTCGCCCTCTTGGAAGGATCTTGGCTTGACCTTGCGGTTGTAGTAGCGGCGCAGCCCTTGCTGGTAGATGGCGGACCGGCTGAGTGGTAACAGCCGGCCTTCTTCCAGGAGGTCGACGCCGTCTTCTCTTGCTTCTTTGGCCTCCTCCTCCGTGTACATGGTGATCCGAGGCGAGTCGAACTCGATGTCTGTTGGGATGACAGCCTCGGCACCGTACACGAGGAAGAATGGAGTGAAGCCGGTTGACTTGTTGGGTGTAGTGCGCAGACTCCAAAGGACAGCCGGCAGCTCTTCGAGCCAGCAGCCGGCCGATCGCTCCAGTGGTACAACCAGTCGGGGCTTGATGCCGGAGAGGATGAGTCCATTTGCTCGCTCGACCTGGCCGTTTGACTGCGGGTGGGCAACAGAGGCTAAGTCCAGTCGGATGCCCTGCGTCGCGCAGAAACGTGCCAGTGCTCCTTTGGCGAAGTTCGTGCCGTTGTCGGTGATGATGCTGTGTGGCACGCCGTACCGAGTAGTGATGTCGGTGATGAATGTTACGGCAGTCGGCCGATTGAGCTTCTTGATTGGCTTTGCTTCAATCCACTTTGTGAACTTGTCCACGGCAACAAGTAGATGTGTCAGGCCGCCGCGGGCTGTCTTGAAGGGGCCCACCATGTCCAGTCCCCAGACGGCAAAAGGCCAGGTGAGGGGAATGGTCTTGAGTGCAGAAGCCGGCAGGTGTTGTTTGGAGCTAAAAACTTGGCATCCTTTGCAGCTCTTGACTATTTCTTTAGCATCCTCCAAGGCAGTCGGCCAGAAGAAACCATGGCGGAAAGCCTTGGCCACAAGGGATCTTGAGGCTGCGTGGTGGCCGCATTCGCCTTGGTGGATGTCTTTGAGGATTGCCACTCCTTTTTCTGGCTCGACACAACGCTGGAAGACTTCAGTGACGCTGCGCTTCACAAGCTCTCTGTTGATTATTGTGTATGCTGCGGCTCGTCGTTGCACTAGTCTTGCTGAGATCTCATCAGCCGGCAGCTCTCTGCTGACTAGGAACTTGAGGATGGGCTGGGCCCATGAGGGAGCTGTGACTTCTTCTTCTGTTAATGTGGCCACCATGACTCGGGTGGGTGGGTTGGGTGAGTCGGTCATCGCTTCTTGTGTCGTTGCAGTCCCCGGGCCGACTGCAGCAGTCCCCGGGCCGGGTTCTGAAGTCCCCGGGCCGGGTGCGACTATGGCAGTCCCCGGGCCAGTTATCGAAGTCCCCGTGCCGCCTGCGGGGTTTCTCCAGTCGGATCCGGCTGTATCTGGCGCAGGCGGTACGAAAATGGAATCCGACTCTGGAGACGGCTTGATGGACGACTTGAGGAGGCGCTGGAGGGAGACGCCAGTCGGTATGGCTTGTCGGGTGGAGCCGATCCGTGCTAGGGCATCTGCTTGGTCGTTGTCGACCCTTGGCACGTGAAGGAACTCGCACCCTTCGAAGTATCCGCTGATCTGCTGGACGAGGAATCGATAGCTCGCCATGTTCGCGTCCTTGGCATCCCAGTCGCCAGACGATTGCTGGACCACCAAGTCTGAGTCGCCGTAGCACAGGATCCGGCGTATGCCAAGTTCTTTGGCTAGCCGGAGCCCGTGTACGAGCGCCTCGTACTCGGCCACGTTGTTGGAGGCGGCGAAGTGGATCTGCAACGTGTACTTGAGCTTGTCGCCTTTGGGAGAGGTGAGGACGATGCCGGCTCCCAAGCCGGTGCGCATCTTGGACCCGTCAAAGTGCATCCGCCAATGGGTAGAGTCGGGAGCCGGCGGTAAGTACTGGGTCTCGGCCCAGTCGACGAGGAAGTCGGCCAATGCTTGCGACTTGATGGCGGTGCGGGGTTGATAGAAGATCGTGTAGGGCGCCAATGCAATGGCCCATTTGGCCACCCGGCCGGATGCATCCCGGCTGCCTATGATCTCGGCAAGCGGGGCGGTGCATACGACCGTGATGGGGTGCTCTTGGAAGTAGGGCTTCAGTTTCTTGGCAGCGAAGTACACCCCATAGCACATCTTCTGGTAGTGCGGGTAGTTTTGCTTTGAGCTGGACAACACTTCGCTGAGATAGTACACCGGCCTCTGGACTAACTGGGCTCGGCCTTCCTCCGGGCGCTGGACCACAACAACAGTGCTGACGACTCGGCTAGTCGCGGCGATGTAGAGGAGCATGGGCTCCTTCTCAGTCGGCGCTGCCAGGACAGGCGGAGTGGTCAGCATTTTCTTCAACTCATGGAAGGCTTGGTCGGCTTGATCATTCCACTCGAAGTGAGTGGACTTCTTCATGAGTCGGTACAAGGGGAGAGCCTTTTCTCCTAGTCGGCTGATAAAACGATTCAGGGAGGCTAAGCAGCCAGTGAACTTCTGCACATCTCGCAGCTTGGTGGGAATCTCCATCCTCTCGATGGCCTTGATCTTGACAGGGTTACACTCAATGCCGCGTTCGGAGACCAGGAAGCCTAGCAGCTGGCCGGCTGGCACTCCGAACACGCACTTCTCGGGGTTGAGCTTGATTTGGAATCGGCGCAAGTTGGCGAATGTTTCTTTCAGGTCTTCCAGCAAGGTACCGCGCTTCTCTGTCTTCACCACAATGTTGTCTACATAGACGTGGGCATTTCTGCCGAGTTGTTTCAAGAGGCATTTCTGCATGCAACGCTGAAAAGTGGCACCGGCATTTCTCAAGCCGAATGTCATTGTCAGGTAGCAGAAAGCTCCAAAGGGTGTGATGAAGGCAGTCTTCAGGCGGTCAGCCGGGTCCAACTTGATCTGATGGTACCCTGAGTACGCATCCAAAAAACTTAACAGCTCGCATCCGGCTGTGGAGTCTATCACTTGGTCAATCCGCGGCAGAGCAAACGGATCCTTTGGGCAGGCCTTGTTCAGACTAGTGTAGTCTATACACATACGCCACTTGTTATTCTTCTTCAGAACCAAAACGGGGTTGGCAAGCCATTCGGGAAAGAACACTTCCATGATAAAGCCGGCGGCAAGGAGTCGGGCTATCTCTTCTCCCACGATTCTTCGCTTCTCTTCTGACAGTCGGCGGAGGGGTTGCTTGACCGGCTTCGCGTCAGCTCGGACATGTAATTTATGCTCGGCGAAATCCTTCGGGACACCCGGCATGTCCTTTGGGGACCATGCAAAGATGTCTCGATTCTCACGGAGGAAGTCGACGAGCTCGCCTTTCTATTTACTGTCCAAGTTCGCCCCAATGATAGCGAACCTCTCCGGGTCCAGAGGTATCTTCTTCGTCTCTTTGGCAGGCTAGAAGGAGCCATGCGCATCACAATCCTTGGGGTTGGGGGACAAGGCCGGCTGCTTGCCGGCCATGGCCACAACCCATTCCAACATCTTCTTTTCTTCTGCCACCACGAGGGACTCGGCCAGCCGGCTACTGGCCATGGCGCACTCGATGGACTTCTTGTAGTCGCCGGCTACCGTGATGATCCCCTTCGAGCTCGGCATCTTCATCTTCAGGTAGGCATAGTGGGGCATAGCCATGAACTTGGCCAGAGCAGGTCGGCCAAGCAGTGCATGATAGGGGCTCTCCAAATCCACTACCTAGAACCATATTGCTTCTCGGCGAAAATGATCTTTGTCTCCGAAGAGAACATCCATTTTGATCTTGCCGATTGGGGAGCAAGACAGGCCGGGGACGATACCATGGAAGACGGTGCGGCTCGGCATGAGCTGCTTTGCTTTGATGTTCAGCTTCTCCATGGTATCGCGGTACAGTATGTTGATACTGCTTCCGCCGTCTATCAGGACGCGGGAAAATCTGGCAGCTCGCCTCTCCGTCGCGAGGGTGACATCCAAGACCATTGCATAGGAGCCAGGCGAAGGCATCACCTCTGGGTGGTCGGCCTGGCTCCAGCTGATTGGCTTTTCCGACCAGTGCATGAACTCGGGAGCGCTAGTGGTGACTGCATTTACTTCTTGGTGCTGTCGGCGTCGGCTGCGCTTGTCGTTGGCTTGACTAGTGAAGATGACGTAGGCGGCGTGCTCTTCGGGGAATTCGTCTTGGATGGCGCCGACTGCCGGCCGGGCCGCCGACTGCTGAGGGGCTGGAGGCGGCGGGCCAGGGGGCGGAGGCGGCAGCATTCCCTCGCCCTTGGTGATGCGGGTGAGCCAGTGGCATTTCCGGGTTGTGTGGTTGGACGGCTTCACGCCGCTGTGGAACTTGCAGGGAGCGTCGAGAGCTTGTTTGTAGGAGAAAGACGGCTGCCAAGCCGGCCTTCCACTCTTCTTCTTGGGAGCGGGCCGTTCTTCTGGCTGCTCGTCTTCAACTGTGGCCACCTGCCGACTGGAGGAAGTCGGCATGGGGCCCTTGCGCTTGTGGTCGTTCTGGTAGGGGCGCCGATTAGGGTCGCCAGCCGGCGTCTTGGGAGCCGGAGCAATCACCTTCCCCGAGGCGTCTACTCGCAGCTCGGTCTTCATTGAGGAGTCGGCCGTGGCGTACTTGTCAGCGATGACCAGCAACTCATCGAGGGTAGCCGACTCGTCGCAGAGGAGTCGGTTCTTGAGGAGGGTGCCCTCTCGGCACCCGGCGGTGAAGTACTCGATGGCCTGGACCTCGTGCACCCCCTCGCAGGAGTTGCGGAGCTCGGCCCACCGCGTGAGGTAGTCGCGGGTCGACTCGCTGGGTCCTTGGACGCAGAGGGAGAGCTGGCGAGGCTTGGGAGGCCGCTTGTAGGTGCTGGTGAAGTTGCGGACGAAGACTTCGGTGAAGTCCAGCCAATTGTTGATGCTGTAGGGCTTGAGGCTGTTGAGCCATGTGCGCGCAGTGCCTTGCAGCATGAGGGGGACGTACTTCACGGCGACGCGCCGATTGCCGTTGGCGATGCTGACGGCCGTGGAGTAGTCGATGAGCCAATCTTTCGGCTTCACTGAGCCGTTGTATTTGGGCGTGTCTCTGGGGAGCGAGAACCCTTTGGGGAAGGGCTCGTCGCGGATGCGGGGGCCAAAGCATGGCGGGCCGACATCGTCTTCTTCTTCTAACGCCAAGGATCGAGCAAGGCGGTCGATCCTGTGGCGGGCGTCGTTCTCGCCGACTCCTTCTCGGCGGCCGAGTCGGTCGCCAAGAGTCGGGTGTGTGATAGGCGGCGGAGTGAGGCGTCTTTCTCTTCGAGGCGGTGGAGGAGGCAGACTTCCTTGGTGTTCAACCGCTCGAGGGCGGTCCTCCGCGTCGCGCTCGATGGTGATGCGAGTCCGGCTGCGGCTGGCAGCCGGCTCCTTGTCCTTCTTCTGGCGCGCGCCGCTCGCAGTCGGCGAGCGGGATGTCGCGGCGTGCTCCCAGCGCGGGGGATGACTATCAGCACGGGCGCCGGCTTCGTGCCGTTCTGCAGCCGCGTCGAGCAGCTGCTGGATCCGTCTCGTCATGTAGGGGAGCTCATCGGCTCCCAGCCCATTGAGCTCTTCTGCAGCCGCCTGAGCAGCTCGCAGATTCTCGAGCGGGGTGGCGTAGACGAGGCGATCTGCGCCCAGCATGCTGGCAATGGCCGCGCCGCGCTTCTGGACGAAGCCGGCTCGGCTCGGGCCGCTAGGCGGCGGCGTGCCGAAGGCGGCGCGGTCGACTTCGCGCTAGTGGGCCTCGATGAGGCGTCTCATCGAGGCTATCTTCTGGCCCTCCGCGATGAGGGCAAGGCGGCGTGCCTCCAGGGTCTCGGCGTCGGCGTCGGCCGGGATGGGGACGGAGAGGTCGTGCATTGCCGCTTGCAGGGCGTCGTGGGCATTCTCTCCCGAGTTGGCAACGTGGCTGATGACCAGCACTTCGGTGACAGCGCTGCTGCCGCTGTCAGCTCGAGGGAGGGGGTCGTCGAAGACCACCACGTCGGAGGGGTAGGCGTCAAGCGATGCTGTGTCGGAGTCGATGAGCATCGGGTCGGTGGAGCCGACCGACTCCTTGTCTGCAGCAGGCTCGCTGGAGACGTGAAGCTGGTCGAGGAGGCTGACGAGGCGGTTCTCGGGGTAGTCGGTGCCTGCGTCGGACGCAGGCTCGTCGGAGATGCGAGTCTCGCCGAGCAGATCGGCGAGGCGGCTCGCTGCGCAGGCGTCGTCGACGCCTTGCAGCGCGTCGAGGCAAGCGATATCGGGCGCAGCAGGCTGGCTGCGCTCGCGGGGGAGGAAGAGGGTTCCCGTCCAGAACAGGTCTCCGGACGACGGTGCACCTGGCCCCACGGTGGGCGCCAAATGTCGGGTGGTTGGTGCGACATATGCCAATGGATGGCTTATCATTGTGGGAGCCAATAAGACGTCGCCGGTGCCTGAAAACGGGATGAGGCGAAGACATGCACGCCAGCGGATCTTACCCAGGTTCGGGGCTCGCCGAGGAGATAACACCCCTAGTCCTGCTCTGCGGGGTCTCCGCATGATCACTAGATCGAGAATGAGTAGCTACAATCGCTCCTAGAGCTGTTGGGATCAAGGGAGAAGAAGAACAAGGCTAGCTCTTTCTTCTCTCTATCTATGGTGTGTGTGTGCTATGCTTAGAAGCCAACCCTTTGCATGGGTGCTCCGGGGGGTTTATATAGGCCTACCCCCGGGGGTACAATGGTAATCCGGCTGGGTTCTGGTCCCAGCCGTCAGTGTCTTCACTCGCCGGCTTCTCCGCCGGCTGTTGGGTCCCGCCGGCTGGTGGGTCCCGCCGGCTGCCGGCTTCTCGGTCGACAGGCCGGCCCCACCGCCTAGGGTCTTGTCGGCGGCTGCTTACTGTAGTCTCGCCTCTGATGACGAGGGCTTTGTCGAGGTAAGCGTGGCTACAGTGGACCGCCTCGGGGGCTCTCACTATAGCCTTACCTCGTCTTGTCTCCTTAATGGGGCTCCTGCTTCGAGGAAGGGGGGTAGCTGGCTTCCGGGGGCCGGCTACGCCCTTGGCCGACTGGGGGAGGCCGGGCCGCCTCCGTGCCTCTCTCTGGCGGAAGGGGCCCGGCGCCTGCGGGCCGTACAGGAGTCGGTCGTGGATGACGTCGAGGCTGGCATGGCTACAGTGCCGAGCCGCACGGGAGACGGCCGTCCCGTACGGCCTCCTGTAGCCACGCCCGCCTCGGGCTTCGGGGGTAGTGGGCTGCACTGTGGCCACACCCCGTCTTGTCGCCATTATGTGGGAGTAGCTTTGGTGGTTGTGGTCTCGGCCGGCTTATTGGAGTCGGCGTCCTTCTTGGCCGGCTTCTTGGAGTCGGCCACCCCGTAGTCGTCCTGGGGAGGGGTTGCTGAGGCTGGGTCGCCTTCCGGGAGTCGGCTTCAGAGGTAGCCGGCCAGGGAAGGCGGCCCGATGCTTGGAGTGCTTGGAGGCCCGAAGGCCTGATAATTTTTTCAGAAGAACCAGGAGCAGTCGGTTAGGCTACTTGTGGCCATTTACTCCGACACAAGCACACTGTGCGGAACTCTTTCCCTCTCTCATGCAATCATCAAGACAGCATAGATGCCTTTGCATCAAGTAGTGATGCCTGAGATAATGCAGTTTTGGATTTCACGAGCACCCTGAGTTCTTCTCTTGGCTTCTCATATGGAGGTCATTGTCTGTATCTCTGAAAACTTTCTCCAGCGAGTACTGATGCCTATTCAGGGGAGCTGGGTAGAATACTTTAATTTTCTGTCTTTATTTTGCCTTTAGCCTTTGTTGAACTATGTTGAACCTTGTCGTATGGTTTCATTTCTACGAAATGGAACCGGGGCGAGACCCCTGTTGATCGAAAAATACAGAGGTCATTATGGTCCCACATGCTAGAATTTGTGGTATGGTCGTCCTGCTACAGTGCTACTGATTCCAATTTATATGATCTCTGAAATGTTCTTCAAACAGCCATTCTATCTCACACAAACATGAGGAATTAGATATGTATGTACCACTGCAAAATTCTCAGTTTTGAGATCTACTGATATTCCACTATGGAGTGGTTGAAAATTGGAAGAAAGAATTGCCTCTTCGTTTCTCATACGGAAAAATTGATAAAATACCAAATTTTGTTAACACTTGATCATATAACACCTTGTACATTGTAACTGCTAAAATAACACTTATTAGTCTACCACTTTGCTCCCTGCAAAAAAAAAGTCTACCACTTTACTGAAATACCATGAAATGTTCTTCGTTTCACATTTTAGCATCTTTAAGAGTGATGACCAAACTAATCATGAAATGACCATATTACCATTGCGACATTCATCAAAGGTACGCATCGAAGTGTTGCCCTGACCACACCGGCGATAAAATAGCTCGCCCCGTGTTCCCTCACTCCCCACTCTCCGTCTTGCTTCACTGCCTTGCAGCCTGCTCCGTGGTCCACTCCACTCAATAACCCTTGAGCAAGAAGGGGTGTCGTGAAGGTGAGAGCTCAGCGGCGTCGTGGAGAGCGAGCCCGGTGGTGGCAAGGCGGGCTGCTCTATGGCGATGCAGTAGGTATGGCGGCCTGGAGGGCGAGCTCGTCACTCGCCAGCAGCGCAGGCGGCTGCTCTCATTATCCATGGGCTCCGGTGGGTACTTTCGCGTGCGCGTCATGGCAACATGTGTTGAAAAATATTGCCCTCTTTTTTGCATTAGTTTGGACTTTTGAATGAATTAGCTGAAGCATAAATTCAATATGATCCGAGCCAAAAGATCTTGAGTTTAAGACTCTGCCATGCAGTATTCAAAAAAAAGATTATGTTGCCTGCATGGGTCCCATGTTTAGCAAAGACTAAATAAGACTAAATGTGAGGGAGTCCAAAGAGTTGTTTTTTCAGAAGACCGGTAGGTCTAGCATGACACAACTCAAGTTGAGATGCGTTCTTACCATGCATGTTTTTTTTGGGGGAAGGCCTTCATGGCTGCTTTATTAACTCATAATAAACTTGTATCGTTTGCTAGGGCATTCAGAATAAAAAGGGGGGAGTATCCGACCACACCGTCGGTGGATTACCCCTCCCAAAGCTAGCTAGCTCATGAGCAACCATGTTCGACTCTCTACTGCAATGTTCGATAATGATCTTCCCCAAATCTTTAAGCAAATTACGGCATTCCTCAAGAATTGGTGCAGCCACTAACGCATACCCTTCATTCAGCCTCAATGCATCCACGACGATCAAGCTATCAGATTGAATCACAATGCTATCACACCCAAGGCCGCGTATGAACATGATTCCCTGGTGCATAGCCTCGGCCTCAGCTGCCACTGTATTCGCAACATGAGCCATCTGAGTTACTGCAGCTGCTATAAAGCCGTCGTTATGGTCTCTCACCACCATTCCGCAGGATCCCGAGTGATCATCTTCCATGAACGAAGCATCTACGTTGAGTACCTGCATCCCTGACAGTGGCTTATTCCAAGCATTCTGACGAGGCAATGGGTTAGGTTTCCCGGCCGCTCGAACGAAGTTCAGAGATAGGGCCTGGATGGCCATAGCTGTGCGGACCAGGTTTTGAACTTGTTCACCTCTTACAAGCTCCCTTCGCTGCCACCAAAGGTGAAGGAAATATGCCCTAGAGGCAATAATAAAGTTATTATTTATTTCCTTATATCATGATAAATGTTTATTATTCATGCTAGAATTGTATTAACCGGAAACTTAGTACATGTGTGAATACATAGACAAACATAGTGTCACTAGTATGCCTCTACTTGACTAGCTCGTTAATCGAAGATGGTTGAGTTTCCTAGCCATGGACATGAGTTGTCATTTGATTAACGGGATCACATCATTAGGAGAATGATGTGATTGACTTGACCCATTCCATTATCTTAGCACTTGATCGTTTAGTATGTTGCTATTGCTTTCTTCATGACTTATACATGTTCCTGTGACTATGAGATTATGCAACTCCCGTTTACCGGAGGAACACTTTGTGTGCTACCAAACGTCACAACGTAACTGGGTGATTATAAAGGTGCTCTACAGGTGTCTCCGAAGGTATTGTTGGGTTGGCGTATTTCGAGATTAGGATTTGTCACTCCGATTGTCGGAGAGGTATCTCTGGGCCCACTCGGTAATGCACATCACTATAAGCCTTGCAAGCATTGCAACTAATGAGTTAGTTGCGGAATGATGTATTACAGAACGAGTAAAGAGACTTGCCGGTAACGAGATTGAACTAGGTATTGAGATACCGACGATCGAATCTCGGGCAAGTAACATTACGATGACAAAGGGAACAACGTATGTTGTTATGCGGTCTGACCGATAAAGATCTTCGTAGAATATGTGGGAGCCAATATGAGCATCCAGATTCCGCTATTGGTTATTGACCGGAGATGTGTCTCGGTCATGTCTACATAGTTCTCGAACCCGTAGGGTCCGCACGCTTAAAGTTTGATGACGGTTATATTATGAGTTTATGTGATTTGATGTACCGAAGGTAGTTCGGAGTCCCGGATGAGATCGGGGACATGACGAGGAGTCTTGAAATGGTCGAGACGTAAAGATCGATATATTGGACGACTATATTCGGACATCGGAAAGGTTCCGAGTGATTCGGGTATTTTCGGGGGTACCGGGGAGTTACGGGAATACGAGGAAGAAGCAATGGGCCTCATGGGCCAAGTGGTGGAAGAGAGGAGGCAGGGCGCGCGGCCCCCTAGCCCAAACCGAATTGGACTAGGGGGGCGGCCCCCTTTCCTCCTTTTCCTCCCTCTCCTTCCTTCTCCTTCTCCTTCCCTTCCTTCCCCTCTCCTACTTGGACTAGGAAAGAGGGGGGAATCCTACTTGGAGTAGGATTGCCCCCCTTGGGCGCGCCTCCTCCCCTTGGCCGGCCCTTTCCTCCTCCCCCCTTTATATACGGAGGAGGGGGGCACCCCATAGACACAACAATTGATCTCTTGATCTCTTAGCCGTGTGCGGTGCCCCCCTCCACCATAGTCCACCTCGATAATATCGTAGCGGTGCTTAGGCGAAGCCCTGCGTCGGTAGAACATCATCATCGTCACCACGCCGTCATGCTGACGGAACTCTCCCTCAAAGCTCGGCTGGATCGGAGTTCGAGGTACGTCATCGAGCTGAACGTGTGCTGAACTCGGAGGTGTCGTACGTTCGGTACTTGGATCGGTTGGATCGTGAAGACGTACGACTACATCTACCGCGTTGTGCTAACGCTTCCGCTTTCGGTCTACGAGGGTACGTGGACATACTCTTCCCTCTCGTTGCTATGCATCACCATGATCTTGCGTGTGCGTAGGAATTTTTTTGAAATTACTATGTTCCCCAACAAAAGGTACCAGCTAGTAGAGGCTATGACTTCAGGTATATCAATAACCTACATATACTTTCATTGAAACCTGTCATCGCACAAGAGAGACTCCATTACTCTCGCACTTGATCTGTCAATTGGGATCACTTCATCTATAACAGTTTTCAAGCCCAGCTCAGACCATATCGACCTAGCACGGGGGCATGTGAAGAGCGCATGTTTAATGTCTTTTGCCCCCTGCTGGCAAATTGGACACTGCCCACTTATAGGGATGTGTCTGTTGGCTAATGTACACTTGAAGGGGATGGTGTTGTGCAAGCATCGCCAGACGAAGATTTTTACTTTCCCTGGTAGCTTTAATTTCCATAGCCTTTTCCAAATGGGGTGATCAGGTGTACTCGACTGTCCAGCCTCACCACCAACTTTCATACCATATTGGTCTTCCCATTCTTTGTAATAGCCAGAGCGAACGCTGTAAACTCCATTCTTTGTGAAGTTCCATGCAACAACGTCCTCCAATATATGATGGGATAGGGGAATTTGCAATATATGATCCGCATCTATTCTCCAAAAATTGTCCCTGATAATCTACTCGTCCCAATCACCTGATATAGGGTCTATCAGGTCGCTCACATGTGTTAATAGACAGTTACCTCGTCGTGATAAGACCTTTCTTGTTGGGCTGTTTGGTATCCAACTATCCTCCCAAATGTCTATCTTTGTGCCGTCCCCGACTCTCCAGATGCTTCCTTTCTTGAAAGTTTGTATGCCTTCAAATATGCTCTGCCAAACAAAGGAAGAACCCTTCTTTAACGTGCAGTTAAGGATATCGCCCGTGGGATAATATCATGCACGCAACACTCTTGCACACAGCGAGTCATAATTCTCAATCAACCTCCAGCATTGTTTTGCTAAAAGTGCAAGATTGAAAGCATGGATATCTCTAAACCCCATTCCACCTTTTTCTTTCGGGACGCACATCTTCCACCAAGCGACCCAATGCATTTTGCGCTGATCGTCCTCATCACCCCACCAGTAGCGCGACATTGCATCAGTGATCCCATTGCAAATTTTCTTCGGGAATTTGAAAACACTCATCGCATACGTTGGGATGACTTGGGCCACCGCTTTAATTAGCGCATCCTTGCCTCCAAAAGATAGGGTACGCTCCTTCCATCCATTTATCAGTTTCTGAATTCTCTCAATAAGGTGCAGAAAGCAGTTAGTTCGGTCTACACCAATCATAGATGGCAGTCCCAAATATTTCTCCGATAACAATTCAGTCATAATATCTAGTACTTGACATACCTCGGCTTTGACATCCACATCCGTATTGGGACTGAAAAAGATTGAGGATTTAGCCACACTCACCATTTGTCCTGAAGCTGAACAATAATCATCCAATATACTCTTAAGTGTGTGTGCATTTGCAGAATCAGCTCTCATCAAGATTAATGAGTCGTCCGCAAATAACAAGTGTGATATTTTAGGGGAGTCTCTACAGACCTGGACCCCCAAGAGCCTGCCTTGTTCTTCTTCGTGCTCAATTAACGCTGACAGGCCCTCTACG
Source organism: Aegilops tauschii subsp. strangulata (assembly GCF_002575655.3). Classification (NCBI taxonomy): domain Eukaryota; kingdom Viridiplantae; phylum Streptophyta; class Magnoliopsida; order Poales; family Poaceae; genus Aegilops; species Aegilops tauschii. The sequence continues at coordinate 399,182,138 of NC_053037.3, forward strand.
CATAACGAAAAGAGGTAGGGGGATAGGGGATCCCCCTGCCTGAGTCCTCTGGTTGGTTTGAAGGGATTAGTTTCATTTGAATTAAACCTCACCGTATACTCAACAGAAGTCGCACAAGCCATGATCAAATCAATCCATTTTTCTGCAAACCCAAGTTTGCCCAAGATAGCTTTAAGAAACACCCATTCTACTCGATCATAGGCCTTGTGCATATCTAGTTTGACAGTGCACATGCCATTTTTTCCTTGTTTCCGCTTCTTCATTGTGTGTAAGCATTCATACGCCACAATTACATTGTCAGTGATAATTCTCCCAGGCACAAATGCACTCTGTGTCTCGCTGATAATATTAGGTAAGAAAACTTTTAATCTAGCAGCCAATAGTTTAGAGATCACCTTATATACAACGTTGCAGAGACTTATGGGCCTGTATTGCAAGATCTTCTATGCATTTTCCACTTTGGGTATGAGCACAATAGTAGTTGAATTCCAACCTTTCGGTATAACTCCACTATTTACTGCATTTAAAACTTCAGTCACTAGATCATCTCCCAACAGAGGCCAGAACATCTTGTAGAAGATTGCATGCAATCCATCTGGACCAGGCGCTTTAAGATTGCCGATACTAAACAGTGCTTTTTTCACCTCTTCGGCCGTATACGGTGCAAGCAAAGCTTCATTCATATAATCCGAAACTCTAGTTTTCACTTTATTCAAAACGTCCATGTTTGGGTGTACAACTTCAGAAGTAAACAGCGACTTAAAGTAATCAGAGATTAGGTTTCCCATAGATACTACATCTTCCTTCCATGCACCATCATCTCCAAGAAGTTTCCGGATCTGATTCCTTCTTCTTCTGGCCATCGCAAAGTTGTTGAAAAAGTTTGTGTTTCGATCACCATGCTTTAGCTAGTTGGCACGGCTCCGTTGCACCCAGTATATTTCCTCCTTCTCTAAGGTTTCTTCAATGAGGATCAGAATTTCTCGTTGCTGATCTGCCGCCTCGTTAGTAAGGGGCCCCGACCGCAAACTTTCAAGCTCCGCCTTGAGTTTCTTCAGATGGCGTTGCGGTGCACACAGCACCGTCCGATCCCATGAATGCAACTCCTTGTGCACTGCTGTTGTTCGCGCCACGAACGAGTCATGTTCATTCGTGTTCTCCCAGGCATCAGTAACCCGCTGCGTAACATCATTTTCCTGGAGCCATCTTGCCTCAAACCGACGGGTTTTCGTCAGGAGGACGTTGGACAACACTACTATCACCTTCTAAGTCGAGGACCAAAGGGCGATGGTCTGATTTAGAGTGTTCAACGTTGGTGATAGTTGCATTTGGAAATAGTGCATGGAACGCTCCATTACATACACCTCTGTCTAGTCTTTCCCTCAGTCTCCTCCTTCTCCATGTAAATATTTCGCCCTTATATCCCATGTCATCTAGCTGGCAATCCACCAGTGCATCTCTGAAGTTTTGCATCATTTGACTTGGGCGTGGAGCCCCTCCTTCTTTCTCATGGGAGTATAAGATTTCATTAAAGTCCCCAAGGACCACCCATGGGCCATTCATCTGCGGCCTTAGAGATCTCAAGTACTCCCAAGATAGATGTTTGTCATCCCACTTGGGCTCACCATAGAACCCTGTCAATCTCCACATAGCTCTCCAGGACCATCTATAGCTACATCAATGTAGTTTTTCTCTACACTCAGGGCTTGTATCACAACCGGGCTGCGCCAAGTTAACAGTAGCCCCCCACTAGCACCGTCACTCTCATAAACTTCAATTCTATCCATCCGCAGTTTCCTCATCAATTTTTCTGCCTTCGCTTTATTCAGATGTGTCTCAGACAGGAAGATCACATCCGGGCCCCATTGCTTCTGGATGTCCAGAAGCGCTCTAACTGCCGTGGTACTGGCCATCCCACGACAGTTCCAACAGAGGGTTTTCATTGTGCCCGGGGATCCCCTTCGCGAGGGGTCGCCAATCATATTTCAGTATCGTTGTTTCCTTCTGTTGAGGTCATAATTTCCCCTTCCTCAGTTCTCTGTCTCTTTGGATCATGCACCTTCTGTGGTGTATTTATCAAGCTCTTGTCCACCGGTACATTGGGCACTCCTTCTAGCTGCAAAACTCGCTCAGCCACGACACCTGTTGAGGAAGATGGCCCCTCGTTATGTTTTATGAAAGTGCCATCCGACCCAACAAGTCTTTTCCTTGCTGTTGGCATTGGCACGCTCTGTCCCCTACCTCTGCCCAGATTCATCTCTCTTCCTTCTTCTGGGTTTGGGTCACCGGGTTTCCTCTTCCCCTCCCCACTCCCCCTCCTCTCCATGCTGTACCGCCTCGGCCAAAACCACCTCGGCCTCCACCACCAGACTGAGCCTCAAACTTTACCAGGAACCATTCCCCCCACTCACAATCTTCCTCCGCATGTATTCCATCTCCGCATTCAGTCACCACATGTCCCATCATGCCACAAAAATAACAGAAGTCAGGTAACTTTTCGTACTCAACTGGGTATTTCTTCAGTTCCTTAAGCGTCAGGGGCACAAAGCGGACCAATGGTGTATTGAGCATTACAAACACCCTCGCCCGCAAGTACTTTGTGGGGTTTAATCGGCCTTCATTAACTACCACTTTGATCGGTGGGACTCCGACCTTTTTAGCTATCTTTTCAGCTACTTCTCTCTTCTTCATCAGCCCATCTGGGATCCCGATAATCCTTGACCAGACCGGAATCCTATCCAGTTTATAATCGTTGACGTTCGTGATACCGTCATACTCCTCAATTGCATGTTTTAATTGTGGTAACATAAGCGAGGTTGGCCTGCGTGAAACACACACGTTAGCATCATCCAGAAAGTGGTTTGTTGGAATTATTAGGCTTTAGCCTATTTGTTTTATCCATTAATTTCTAGGAAATCTCAGAGGCCCGTGTAAGATAAAAGGGTCTGATGTATGATGTATGAGACAAACTTATAAGGTAAGTTGTTCTACATAGCACTAAGAGCATCTACAGTCGGATGCCTTATATCCGTCTCATAAATCCGGGCAGACTGTCCGGTCACAAAAAACCGACCCAATCGAAGCTCTCAAACGGCCCTCAAACATCCGGACTGACCGGCACCCCTCATATCCGTCCCAAATATAGGACGGATATGAGGCGGCCTGGGCACGCCAGGGCACGTCCGCCATGTCAGCCCGACCCATCGCTGGCCCACCCCGACCCCACAAAAACTCATGTCCGGCAAAAACTGTAGCTCGCTCCGCTCCCCTCCCCGACGCTCCCATTTCATGAATCCGTGAAATCCCTAGCGCCGGCGAGCATGTTTAGCACCGGCAGAAGGATTTAGCATGACCGCTCGTCCAGCGCTTGCAAGGCTACATCGTCATCTTCGATTCCTACGACGACGACTCCAACGTGGACCCACCTCCTGCCGCGGACTCCTACAGCTGTGCCGGCGACCGGAAGGGCAAAGGGCCGGCGAGGAAGTGGCCAAGCTTGCCCTCTCCTGTTTATAATCTAGTTGTAGTATGTAGTTACAATGTGTCGGATCGTTGAACTGTGTGACTAGCCTTTGGTGATCTTTTGGGTGATGTTTATGAATTATGCCCGTTTGGTACCAGTTTATATGTCCGTTTCATGTTGATTTTGATCGTTTCATGATCTACGTACTAGTTGCATGAATTTGTATGAATATAGGGTTCGGAATATAAAATATACAGGTGTGGAGGCCCGAATTTAGGAAGTGCCCGGTCAGTGTCCGCGGGCGCGCCCAGAGGCGTCCGCGGACGTATATGGAGCCGGATTTGCCAACTCCGGCTATTGATGCTCTAAGAGCTTGAGAAGAGATCACAAACACACGTGCTCCTCCTTAGCCACCCCCACGCCTCGCCCGTACGTTCACGATCAAGCCGAGCCGGGCCACACCACACTAGGACCTAAGAAACTAGCTGCTGTGCAGCTGTGATTTAGTAGTTGTATTTGTCTGAAAGAACGTAAACTGTATATTTAGACACTGCGATAAATGCTTCTGGGATAGCAGGTGCAGGTTTACAGTGCGATAAAGTTATGTGCCGCATAATCCTATTATTGTATCAGTTTGTTCATTGAGGGGACAAAATTAGCACAAAATGCTGATTTCTTCAACTACAATTTGATAGGGAGGTGCTAGGTCACAAGATTATCTGAGAAAATCAAAAACCTGATCCCAGTGCGTACGTGGTGCAAGAAGATTACAAGTGTGTGAATTTTATCTGATACCAGTGTTAGACGTATACCATAAGCAAGCTGACATTTGAAAACCACGGGATTTTGTACAGAAAACAAATTAATAAGTAACCATTTGATCCCAGCACCTTTTGTTCGCACACTTTTGCAGGATCTTTCAGCCGGTAGGGGTGATGAAAATTGGATAAAAATGTTTTGATTCCCTCAACTGCTACCTGAGTTTAGATTTGGTCACTCAGCCTTGTCCTTAACATTCTGAAACCATCCAGGGTTAAGTGGTTTCACAGATGACAGTGGCCTTGTTTCTGACAGACGGGGCTAAGTCGATTCATAGTTACTGGGTTGGTGCCGTTCATCCAGAGTTATGGGTATAATCAGTCCTATTCCTACAAATACTGCATGTGGTATATATCTCAACATAACCAGAAAGAATATCATAGAATTTTTTTTATGTCAGGATAATATCAAAAACTTCACAGATTTACAAGAAGAAAGCTAACCAAAGTGCATAAATTGGTACTTCTAGACAGTCGAAAAATAAGTGGAAAGCAGGAACCGATATTTTTTGAAACAAAAACCTCCGATGAAGACGACTATCAGATATTATATCATTTAACACGACATTGCTACTTGTTACAGTAAAAGTAGGGTTATAGCTGTATGGAACAAATACAAACATTAAGTATTTAGCAAGGACTGATATAAAGAGGCATTTAGTTTGGGCAGCTACAACAGTTTAATCAAGAGCACACGTGTGCAGCACGAAAAGATGCTCAAAATCAGCATATGTGTCACAACATAAGCATTTGGAAAGAGCAGAAATAGTTTATGAAGCTGTACCAAGAAGAAACTGACATTGATCCAGACCCAGGGTTGACTATTTTGCTGCGGAGACTGGAAATAATAAATTAATCCAGATAGCAAAAACAGCAAAAATGAGTTATTACAGTCATGTGCACTTTCCAGCACGCAAGTGAAATGCTCCTAGGATAGCAGGCTTACAGTGAGAAAATGATTATCAGATAAAATTATCATATAATTTGCTATCATAGAATTCAATTCCCGAGCTTGAAGAATTGTTATTCTCCATAGCTGAAAAACATAGGAGAAAGGCTACATCCCATGTATTAAATTAAACACTTTCGCTTCGGTAGACCCCCTCCAACACAAGGATGGTCAGGATTGTCCGATACCCCTTTAAAACGAAGGGCACGATGGGCATTATTTGAAAAAGAGAACGCCCGCCCACCCGCCCGCCCGCGTCGTGTACGTATAGAAATACACATAGTGTTGTTCCATTTTTTTTCGTCTGGTCATCCCGCCTGCCCACGCGTAGATATTTATTAGTCCAACTGACCCGGCCGGCCACTGCGCACACGCCTACCATCGTGGTCTATCCACTCGCCCACGATCAACGCGGCAGCTCGCGGTCAACGCGGCTGCATGGGATCTCGTCTTCCGCGCGCCGCCCCGTCCCATCTCGCGCCGCTGCCGGCCGATAGCACCTCGCCTGCCACCAGACCGCGCCGCTGCCGCACGGCAGCACTGCCGCGCCCGCGCCTGCTGCACGCCACCGCTGCCGCGGCCCGGCGCCTCCCTGCCGCAGTTTAATGCCCCGCTCCGCCCCGCCACGGCGCCTCACCTGCCGCGCATTAATTCCCGGCGCTATAAAACCCGCCCTGCGCGGCGAGTTTGGTCACACCGCCCGTCCATCCCTCCTCTCCCTCTTCACACGCGCGTTCTCTTCACCGATCTGCGCGGGATGGCGTCCAGCGACTCGGACTCCGACGGCGCGGCACCGGGCGGCGTCTGGCCTTCGAGCCTGACACAAGGGCAGACGGAAGATCTCTTCCGGTTCGGGTTGTTCGTGCCGCCGGCGGCGAAGGTGCCGTGGCCGTGGAGGATCTCCGCCGACGGCTACCCCACGCAGGGCCCGCCGGCGACGAACGCCGAGCTGAGCGCGCACCCCGGTGGGCGGTTCAACCGTAAGAACCGCCGCCGATTTTGGAAGGGCAAGCGGTTCAACGACGTTATCGGCGCCTTCAAGCGCGCCGCCCGTGGGCTCCCCGTCGGCGACATCACAGGTGAAGCCGGGCCCTCCCGCCTGCGCGGGCGCGGGCACGCCCCGCCTCCTGGCCCCGCCCCACCAGCCCCGGCCGAGGCCGTGATCCCGCCGGAGGTGGCGGCGCTCCGACAGGACGGCGACCCGGAGGACACGCCCGGACTGCTCGCGGCCCTAGCGTGGTCATCGGAAGAAGCCGCCGCGGCGGCGGCGCGGGAGGCCGAAGAAGCCTCCGAGATTGCGGCCGCAATCCAGGCGTCCGAGGCGATGGCTGCGCCGCAGGCGGTGATGGCGCCGCCGGAGTGGCAGCAGGCGCCGGCGGCGGAGGAGGAAGAGGATTCGGACGACGTCCCGGTGGACTGGGACGCGTCGCGAACTGGTCCAGCAGCGACGATGACGGCGGCAACGGCCCGGGCGTGATTGACCTCGTTGATAGCAACGCCGAGTAGTTTTTTTAGTGTGTTGTTTAGGTAATTTGGTTATGTCGTTCTAAGCCTAAGTACTAGACTTTATGTACGAACTAGACTTTATGTATGAACTTATCATCATCGAGTTCGCTCGAGTATGTAAAATCTCTTATCTATGTTGAATGAAATTTGAGTGAAATTTGTTTTGTCCATTTCATTTGAGAGTATTGATTTGATGATGCATTTGTACACAAATATATGGTAAAACATAAGAAATTAGTAACGATGCTCAATGTAAAGTTACGTGATTGAATGCATGTAATGAAACGAAATTTTGCGAGTGTGTGCGCATCCCGAATTTAGTCCTGCACGCATGATATGAACGAAATCACACAAGAAACACACGTCACGGCACGTCCGGACAGCGGTTTAGGGTACTTTCGCCTAAAAAACCCTAGAAAATGCATCGGACGTAAAACAATACCGAAAATTGCCGTGCGTTCTGTGGATGGTCAAGGCAACGTGTGGAAAAAGTTACGTGACGTTTGACGGAGTAGAAAAAAAACCGCAGTTGGGAACCCCCTCTCCGGCAGACCGAAAAGTAGCTGGTTGCACTGGTGCTACGTGATCGCATGCATGCAAGTGGACCAAAGTATGCGTACACGTGGGCACGGCCAACGTAGGCCCCCGCGCAAGGTTGTAACGAAAACGGATACAAAACGAACGTTGCGTCACGTCCGGCCAGTGTTTTATTGATTTTTGACCGGGAAAACCATAGAAAATGCATCGAGCGTCGGAAAAATATGCAAATTGGCGTGGGCGCTGTGGATGGTGATGCCAACGTGTGGAAAAAGTTACGTGACGTTTGACGGAGTAGAAAAAAAACCGTAGTTGGGAACCCCCTCTCCGGCAGACCGAAAAGTAGCTGGTTGCACTGGGGCTACGTGATCACATGCATGCAAGTGGACCAAAGTGTGCGTACACGTGGGCACGGCCAACGTAGGCCCCCACGCAAGGTTGTAACGAAAACGGATACAAAACGAACGTTGCGTCACGTCCGGCCAGTGTTTTATTGATTTTTGACCGGGAAAACCATAGAAAATGCATCGAGCATCGGAAAAATATGCAAATTGGCGTGGGCGCTGTGGATGGTGATGCCAACGTGTGGAAAAAGTTACGTGACGTTTGACGGAGTAGAAAAAAACCGTAGTTGGGAACCCCCTCTCCGGCAGACCGAAAAGTAGCTGGTTGCATTGGGGCTACGTGATCGCATGCATGCAAGTGGACCAAAGTGTGCGTACACGTGGGCACGGCCAACGTAGGCCCCACGCAAGGTTGTAACGAAAACGGATACAAAATGAACGTTGGGTCACGTCCGGCCAGTGTTTTATTGATTTTTGACCGGGAAAACCATAGAAAATGCATCGAGCGTCGGAAAAATATGCAAATTGGCGTGGGCGCTGTGGATCGTGATGCCAACGTGTGGAAAAAGTTACGTGACGTTTGACGGAGTAGAAAAAAAACCGTAGTTGGGAACCCCCTCTCCGGCAGACCGAAAAGTAGCTGGTTGCACTGGGGCTACGTGATCGCATGCATGCAAGTGGACCAAAGTGTGCGTACACGTAGGCACGGCCAACGTAGGCCCCCACGCAAGGTTGTAACGAAAACGGATACAAAACGAACGTTGCGTCACGTCCGGCCAGTGTTTTATTGATTTTTGACCGGGAAAACCATAGAAAATGCATCGAGCGTCGGAAAAATATGCAAATTGGCGTGGGCGTTGTGGATGGTGATGCCAACGTGTGGAAAAAGTTACGTGACGTTTGACGGAGTAGAAAAAAAACCGTAGTTGGGAACCCCCTCTCCGGCAGACCGAAAAGTAGCTGGTTGCACTGGGGCTACGTGATCGCATGCATGCAAGTGGACCAAAGTGTGCGTACACATGGGCACGGCCAACGTAGGCCCCCACGCAAGGTTGTAACGAAAACGGATACAAAACGAACGTTGCGTCACGTCCGGCCAGTGTTTTATTGATTTTTGACCGCGAAAACCATAGAAAATGCATCGAGCGTCGAAAAAATATGCAAATTGGCATGGGCGATGTGGATGGTGATGCCAACGTGTGCAAAAAATTACGTGACGTTTGACGGAGTGAAAAAAATACGTATCAATCAATGTATTTTCGATATTGGATGTTTTAAAAAACGAACGCAAGTAATGATTGGGAAAAAACTAATGAATGGGTTGTTAGAAAAAAATTTAATAGATAGGCCCCGCGTATACATGCATATCCATCGGGGGTCAAAGCCCTAGTGGACGCCGCCTCCACGCCTCCACGATCGCCAGTCCACGCCGCCTCAACGCCTCCATGCCACCTCCACGATCGCCTCCCCCGACGCCATCTGCGGCCGACGCTGCCCCCGACGCCACCTCACGCCGCCTCCACGATCGCCTCCCCCGACGCCGTCAGCGGCCGACGCCACCTCACGCAGACGCCACGATCGCCTCCCCCAACGCCATCTGCGGCCGACGCCGCCCCCGACGCCACCTCACGCCGACGCCATCTGCCACCGACGCCAGCTCACGCCGACACACCAGACAGCGACTGCCCCGACGCCATCTGCGGCCGACGCCGTCGCCCCCGTCGCCACGTAACGCCGACGCCCCCAACTTGGTAAACACATATTCGGACCTACTTGCATGTTTCATGTGCTTTATCATAGATCATAGATCATGTGCCGACGCCCACAACATGATGAATTTTATTTGCAGGTTGCGACCGACGCCATCTGCCACCAACGCCACCGTGTCGTCGTCCCCCAGGGTCGGCCCTGATCCCATGGCACGAGGTACTATGCATTCATCATGTTTATCATGTACCCATATATAGTAGCTAACATTATTTTTGCTCCTATTCCTAGCGACGGTGGAGTACGGAGATATTTTTTGTTCGGTTGAGAAGTGGTGTCTCTTGGTCAGCAAACTAAACTCTAGGCAGAAAAAGCGTTTTGCAAGCACTAGTCTGGAAAAAATGCTGATGATTCCTAGTGTGCTCATGCGAAAATGTTTGCTCAAGTTCATTATTAAATCATATGCGTTGGACAGAAAAAGGTTCATCATGCCATCAAAAAATGGTGCGATATCATTGCGCACCGAAGATGTGTTTGACATTTTCGGGCTACAGAACAAGGGCAAAGATGCCATGAAAGCGCTAGGAAAAGGGGGGTTAAAGGGGAAGGTGAAGGTGCCTAGTCGCTTTCTAGATTCCAATACGGGGAAAATGATGATAGACTCGCTGATTGAGAACATCGTTGCCAGTGGCACGTACGATGATGATTTTCTCCGTAGAATTGTTCTGGTTCTTCTAGGCACGGTTCTTGCACCGCAGTCCACGAAAGAAGTTCCTAATGCTTATTACAAGTTAGTGCACGATGTGGAGGCCATCAAAGCATTTAATTGGAACGCGTTTACTTTACGCGTTTGCGTTGAAGGCTTCACAAAGACCTTATCAGATCTTACAAAATTTACTTGGCCGATCGGAAACCTTGCCCTCCTACAGGTAAATCTTATGTTATATTTGTTTCTTTCGAACTATAGTTTGTGAAAAAAAATTGCTAATATACTTCATGTTCATGCAGTACTTGTTTTGGGAGAAAGTGCAGCCACTGGATGATGAGGCATTTGATCCATTGGCTCATGAATATCCGTTGATGCTTAATTGGTCAGAAGATGAGGCTAAGAAGCGTGACGCGTACGACACGTCATACAGCCGTGGTAATGGGACGGTAAGTTACTATTAATATGTTACTATTTCGTACTGCATGCACTTATGTTACTATTTATATGTTGAGAAATTTATATTGATTTTACCTGTCACAGATTGATGACGTGATAAGTGAGAAGTACAGGCATACATTAATTGCTCAGCAAGGAAGAAAGGCGGAGGAAGAATTAGAGCAAGAAGATCGTGCCCAAAAAAAGAAAGATAATAGAGATGAGGCTTCATCGAGCAGGGATAGTACATTAGATCAAGTGATGAAATGCATCAAAGATATGCAAAAAGAAATTAGACTTCTCCCTCAAAAATGTGCGGAGGTAATATCAGTGATGTTCAGTTTACATTGGATCATTCATAATTTATGCATGTAGTTAATGCTTTCGATGTGTCATTGCAGATAGTAGTAGAGAAGCTGGAGAAGAAAGGTCTTGTATTTAAGCCAAACAAGGGGTCTGATGATGACATTGAGTTTGTGGAGCATAGTGAAGACTGGGTGGGGAAGTATGGTCCAACAAAATACAAATCATCAAAATATTGGACAGCTGTAAAATCAACTCCTGCAAAAGAAGATATAGACAACAGGGTGGACGCATCCTTCACCACTGGGAACGGGAATAAATTGGCGCGTGAGAAAGGTGTGCATCACAACACACCTGGTACAGGAGATGAAGGAGACCCCTTTGTTATTGAGGACAATGGTAATTCACCCAACCCATCTCTTGCGACGGTAGACATGAATGACTTTCCGGCTATTACTTCAACCCCCAAGAATATGAATGAAGTGTCAGACGGGTCTAGCGCCGATAAATCTGAGGAGATTAGTATGGATAGTCTGAACACCCGTATTAAAAATGCGAAAGAAAATGGCACTCCGGAGAATGATGGGAAGGAGAATGATGGGAAACGCAAGAGGAAACAGTCAAAATATTGTCTTTCACCTTACCAGCAGAACGGTGGACGTAAACGTGCAAAGAAAGGTAAGTGCTAGGTAATTTATTCTTGCAACATACTTCTGTACTTGCATTCACACTTTATTAACTCGTTGTTTCTTACTATTTTAGGTCTGTTTGGTATAAGAGCTGCTATGATTAATACTGATTACATTAATGAGGATCACATAGAGGCCGCGAAGGTTTATATCCGGACACTGGCAGACTCAGAGAAGCTTTGCAGCAAAACTGTCGTGCACATGACGGGAATTGGTGGGGAAACATGTACACCTGAAATGCTTGAAGCCATCATTTCGAAAAAGTGGTTGCATGGCGGTGTAAGTATTGTCAATAATTTATTAAGTTGTACATGTCATTTACATAAATTATCTAATAGGCGTATTGATGTTATGTTATTTTGTAGGTCATCAATAGTTATTGCAACCATATGCAGACCCATAATCCTCGTGCTGACCGTCACATATTATCATCTTGGGTATCCCACTGGCTTATTCTTCGTGCTGATGGAAAGGTTAACAACTCTAAGAGGCATTTTATGGATCACTTCACAAACCAAACTAAAATGGTGTCTAGAGTTAGTGAAGAGTATTTCATCAAAGATAAGGTACTTCAGTTTAGTATGATCATTCGTAGTACATCTGTGTGTACACCAACATGAATAAACTTTGTTGTAGGCATACTTTCCTTTTCATGTGGAACAAAATCACTGGATGACAGTTCTTATGCACAACAAGAAAAAAGAGTTTCAAGTTTTAAACTCTACTGGTAAATGCAGCAAAAGAGTTCTTGCAAAGATTGCTAAGATGGTAAGCTTGCAACGTTACATAAAACAATATATAGTTATTCGAAACGTACTTCATATGAATTTGTCATTTTTATTTCAGAGGGCAGAAATAGCAAATGATACAAAGGAGGTGAATGCTCTTATTGAAACGGAACATCCTGACGTATCATCCTGGCCAATAAGGGAGTACGATATGCCGTCACAAACAGACGGGTATGTTCCAAATGTTTAATTAGTATGTACTTGTCTGATCCATCAATAATTGACTTGTGGTTTCTTGCAGAGTCTCTCGTGGTCTTTTCGTGGTGAAATGCGTTCAAAACTGGGACGGAGATGATTGGACATTTGAGTTCGATCAAGATGAGGTTAATGCTTCAAGGGGACGCATTCTAGCTGAAATACTTTTTTCAGAATGCAACACGAAGGAAGTAGTGAAAGAGAAGATCCTCAAGATCATGGAGAAGAAATGAGTCGGAGGATGGGGTGTTGGCTATTATCTCCACTAAATAAACGTGCCGTTGTCGGTACTTGATACAATTTACATATTAAGACATCTCATTATTTGCAGTGGTCGGTATTTGCTACAATATCACTCATATCTGCGGCATGGTTTAGCATGTTTCGCAACTAAATAAATGTGATGTGGTCTGCTACAATATCACTCTTATTTGCAGCATTGTGGGTGATGATTTTTGAACATGTTATATTCGCACTTTGTATTATGCACTGTTTGCCATTTTCAATGTGGGCTAATATTATCCACTGTTTCCCATTTTAACTTTGTATGTACTGCCATTTCTTTGTCATACTTCCTGTATTCCAATGATCCTTTGTATGTCAGCTTTGTAATCCCACATAAAAAGTGGTGGTCAGTGCGGGCAGTCCCACAAACGTCCAGCGGACTGACCATTTGCATCCTGACCGGCCGGCAGCTCCTTTCTGTGCAAGTAGTTGAGTTACAAAAAATGTCCAAAAGAAAAGTTATAAAAAAAATGCCCAACCACCGCTGCTGGGCCCATAGTAGCTTACAGAACATACCCAAATCAAGCCCAAAGGCGACTCAGGCGGCTGATCGAGCCCACTAGCGGGCCCAGCAACGGGGTCCAACGGGGCACAGGAGAGTAGTAACAAAGGAGTTCGAAACAGGGGGCGGAGGCAGCTATTTAAGCCGCTCCTCGCGCCCCCCCTTCCGAGGTGGTACTAAAGATGGCGCCCCCATTGCGCCCAACGCTGCACGCGGTCGCCGCAAGGCTCAGGAGGCCTAATTTGCGTTGTCTCGGGCCGGCCCAGTTTGGCCCAATGAAGGCACGCCGCCACTGGCCCCTCCCCCGGCCCACGCCCCCTCCCGTCGCCTGCGCGGGGCACCATCGCCGTTTTTAGTCCCACCTCGGAAGCGGGAGGTCGCGAGGAGCGGCTTAAATAGCTGCCTCCGCCCCCTGTTTCGAACTCCTCTGTTACTACTCTCCTGTGCCCCGTTGGACCCCGTTGCTAGGCCCGCTAGTGGGCTCGATCAGCCGCCCGAGTCGCCTTTGGGCTTGATTTGGGTACGTTCTATAAGCTACTATGGGCCCAGCAGCGGTGGTTGGGCTATTTTTTTGTAACTTCACTTTTTGAAAAAAAATTGACAGAAAGGAGCGGCCGGAAACAGCAGCAAACAACAAACAAAATCATCATCATGGCCAGGTAGTACAACATATATGCCCAGATAGCAAACAGCAAACAAAATCATCATCATGCCCAGGTAGTATAACATATGCAATGTCATCTCCAAATTTATTACATAAATCTTTTGACAAAACATAAACAAATAACTTATCAAGTTTTCTTGCACACACGTACGAATAAAAAACAACATAGGTTCATGCGACCACTTTTATTCTTCCTACAAACCTAGCCGCATCTCTACGCCTAGTTCCTGAACAAAACATAAAGAAATGGGTGAGCAAATATAGTTGGTAAAATCAAAGTAGCAACATAACAAAAATAAGAAGATAACATCTTACTTCTCGTTCAAATGACATGTAGCCTTATTATGACCTGGGAGACTACACAGACTGCACAAAGGACCACTTTTCTTCTCTGTAAAATCTTTTGGCCTACCATTCTTTGTAACGTCGGGGACCCCCCTTTGACCGCCCCTTCTTAGGTGCACCCTTTGTCGAAACTTTCTGAGGATCACCAATACCAGGCTCAACTTGTTGTGCCTGACTTGCCTCCTTCTTAAGCATAGCATACCTTCTACTTCCTATAAGTTCCTCCTCTGAAATCTTTTTCTGCGCTATTATGTTGTCCAGACACTTCATCAACTCGTCGAACAAGAAGGGATCATTTGCTGCAACATGAGCAGCTTCTGCGGTTTTAATGGTTATTGCACTATACCGTTCTCTCTCCAATGGCCCTGACCAACCCCATCCAAACATATCACTCTTCTGCTGCACAGGCAACCCATCTCTCGCATGTTTGGACAACCGATGCAGGACACAACACTTTGGTATTTCAGTTAAGTTCAGATGATGGAGAACAAACAGAATGTGTTTGCATGGCAGCCCTTTCCGAACCATCCTAAGACAACTGCATGTAATAGTTTCTTCTGAGTTACCTGGTTCATAAACAACATTGTACCTGAACTTGTGGTTATCCTTCCATGTCACCATGAATGTCTGACGCCCAATTCCCACGAGCGTCTCAAATATCTCCAGCTGACCCATCTTATGCAAATCATCTTGCAGGATGTAGAAATTAGCAGGTGTGAATACTTTGGCGGCATGCTCCTCAAGGGCCTTATATTCAGTAACCGACGGTGGTTCCTTCTGGAATGCCTCGCAGTCATCGTACGCCTCGTTCTCACGCAGGCGAACTATACAGTTCTCATAATGCACCACCAAATCAACAATTGTCATACCGTAGTCCAGGTGAAGGTGAAGGCAGGAGTTGAGGCTTTCACTCCTCTGGTTACTTCGCATACCAAGGAAAAACCCATCGGAAAGATATGAAGCTGCCCAAAGTCTCCTCTTCCTGTACATCATGTCAAGCCACTCTTCAGTTCTATCCGTCTTCCACTTATCATAGAAAGCTTTCCATCTCTGCTCAAAGTTCGCTTGAGAGGTGGCATAGTACAGGAGCGATCTGAACTCATCCAGTGACTTGTAATGCAGGTGCCTCTGCATATTTTTCTTGATATGCCAGGAGCAAAGACGATGGAAAACATCTGTAAGGACAGTCCGAATAGCCCGGATCATTGCAGCGTCACCGTCTGTGATTATTGACTTTGGCTTCACCTGACAGTTTGCCTTCATAAATGTCTGCAGCAGCCACACGTATGTCCCTTCCGTCTCGTCAGCAATGATGGCACAACCAAACACTGTGGTGCAACGGTGGTTGTTAACTCCGACAAAGGGGACGAACGGCATACCGTATCTGTTCATCTTATACGTGCTATCAAACACGACCACATCTCCGTAGTCCTGATAGTCCCTCCGCGACTGTGCGTCGCACCAGAACATACTCTTCAGTCGCCCTTCCTTGTCACGCACATACTCAAAAACAAACTCAGGGTCCTTCTCCTTCCTGCTCCTCATAATGCCAACTGCCGTCTCTGCATCACCCTTTGCAATGAGCTTCATTTTTTCTCTGCAACAAAGATTGTAAATGTCCCTCCTGATAAGCCCACACTTATCGTACGAACCGTATCTGCTGATGAAGTTGTCCATTATAATATGCTTTCTTATCCCGGCCGCTTCCATCGCCAATATCTCGGCCCTCTGGCCATCTCCAATCCGTCTGTGTGACCACAAAAAAAAACCTCGTCGGGCCGAGCCATCGTGTGGTTGTGATCATCCACGAATGATGCGACGAACCAAACGCCACGTTCTCTGTCCAGCTTCACCACCATATGTGCACTGCAGTCGCAACGAGTCTCCGGTCGAAGCCTGCGCTTGCGGCCCTCCATGGTTATGAACTTGCTCTGCCTTCTCCCTGCCCTGGAGCAAAGAAACCGCCGGTACCGTATCATTCCCGAAGCACCTCGTTTCACCTTCTGTTTCCTGATGCTAAACCCGTGCTCTCTGGCGTGATTGTTGTAGAATATGTATGCATCCCCTTGCGACCGAAAGGTCATAGCCATGACCTTCCAATGTGTCTCAAGCATCTTCTGCTGCCTTTGAGCCTCCTCAATATCGATCTCTCCCTCATTGTGATCAACGCTAGGACCATCTGACTCCTCCTACAACATTCATTTGAAAATATATATGTCAATTACTATCATTTAAATCATAGTATTGATCGATGTACAACATCTATCAACTAACCTGGCTCAAGTTATCTGCAAATGATTCCTGCCAACTATGTTGCACATTGTCAACATCCACATCTTCCTGCAAATTTGTACACAAAGATATATAGTTAGCCATGCCATACTTTGCAAATTCAAAAATAAAATCAAAATATACGCCACTTACATTTTCACTATTTGCGCCATGTTCATTATTATGAAAATCATCCGGAGGTAAGATATCATATGACGAGACTGAATCATTGTCGCTGCTGTCATCATCTTCGTTCAAATTTTCGTTATCAGTCTTAGTCACCTTATCAGTATCATTCTCGTCCCTCCCGAATACGGATTCTTTCTCCATGTCAACACGCCTAACTCACAGAACTGCAAAACATTTGAAGTGTTGATTACAACAAGGACAAAAACTCATGTTGGTTTGCAAAAAAAGAGAAAGACGTGTAATCCATGAACCCAACAGCTACCATGAATTTTTTTCTTAATGCAATGGTTCAAACAACACTTTTTAGTGTTGTGTGAAACAACTAGTTGAGGTTGCCCAGCGGTGTGTGCATATTGTGTGATGTCGTCATGAAAAAAATATAGCGTTCGTTAAATTAAGCCTGCCCTCCACTTACATCCTAGATTCGCCACTTAACTAGCCCTAACTTCCATCCATCATGCCCGCTAGGTTTAGATGACAAACCTTGCCCTGCGGTGTAGGCGTCGCCGGCGTTGGACGGGGTCGGAGGGCGGCGATCCGCGGCGGCGGCGATCGCATGGGGCGGGCGAGTAGACGGAGTGGGCGGGCGAGTAGACGGGCCTTCACGTCCGGGCGGTGGACGATGACGGTGAGATGCGGCGACGCACGCCGTTGGGACGGTGACGGCGGCGTCGGACGGGCTCGGACGGCGGCGGCGGACGGGGTCGGAGGGCGGCGATGGCGATCGGATGGGCCGGGCGAGTAGACGGGGTGGGCGGGTGAGTAGATCGTGCTGACAGTTTGTTTGTGTTTTTTTTTGCATGCACGCAGTCTACGTACGCCATTCACAATTGTATAAGACGAGGTGGGCATACCCTTTTTTCGTATGACCATTCTGCCCTTCTACGTTTTGTTGGGGGGGGGGGGGGGGGGGGGGGGCTACCGAAGCAAGGCCCTAAATTAAATCGAATTACTAGTGGCAGCGTCAAGGTATATATTCTTCTGGTGATGTTTTCTGATGGACTGACACACTTGTTGAACTAAATTCATATATAGTCTGACGAAACTGAAAATCCAAAACTGTATGTGCTTCAAACTGTTTCACCTAAATATTGTTTCAACAACCGGCAAGAAAGCTGCCTAAACATCGAAAGATGCAAAGTGGCGACCATCGGCCAGAGATAGTCTGAACTTCCACCGATACATCAAACTGGTGCAGCAGGGCTGCAGGAGTCAGTCAGACAAAACAAGCACCAGAGAGAAGAACTTGAGTACTTAAAATCGAGCATAGGACTACTAACTTCTCAAACACAACATGCATGTAGCAAGTGAACATTACTACGTACATTAAGACATCCGAATATAGGACTAATTATCGAATATAAGCACTTTAGCATAGAGGGTGCGCGCAAGGCAAGTATCTGAAACTAGAGGTCCTCTAGTCACCACACTCATAAGATTCATTACAGCTCCACCGGTAACTTAACCTAGTATCCAGAAATTGTCTTAACACCATCTGAACTTCCGAAGTGCCTCGCAGTTTTCCATCTTTGAATCCTGCATCATAGAGCCATTGTTTGGTCGCATCAATTGCAGGGGCACATTAAGAAAGCGGCTCACTGGAATGTTGGATTCATGAATGGTAAAGTTTTCAATTTTGAAGATTTGACTCCACACTTGTAGTATTACCTATAACAAAGCCATGAGGATTTCAGCTATTAATTAAAGACTGATCAGATAATAATGAGATAAAATCAAGAGAAGCAAGAGCAAGGCTATACCAGCAGGTGCAAGCCAGTCCTGAATACAGACAAGACTCTCAACCCGGTTTTTATTACCCGACTCTGACATTACTAGCTTCGCAGTTCTTGTTGCAGCCTTGCAGTCAGTACGGCATGGTAGTGCCAATATATCGCGTGCCATCCGACCAATCGAAGGATAGGTCAGGCTATGTTCCTTCCACCATTGGAGCACACTGGACTCACCCGCTGGAAGCAGTTGCGCCTCTTGCAAGTAATCATCAAGTTCAGTTAGTGGTCGCTGACGATACGGATATTCAGAACATAGATATAACTCATGCAGAATATCTCTACCTATGAACTCTCCCATCCAAATTTTAGACCAAGAAGTGCAGTCAGGTTCTTGGGCCTGGTCTGAATATTCACCATAGAGGTTAAGCAGTGTGTCATGCACCTCGCAAATAAAATCATCTATGTCGCCGTCCACGGTATAGGCACTTTGCACAGTGAAGGCTTGTATGCGTGACTTGATGTGTTCCAGATGGTATTTAGGATCCATGACCATAGGCATGCAAAATTGCAAGAAGCAGACTTTCCAGCGTTTCTTAAACTTCTTTTCCATATTCCGCCGCATAACGGAAATTCCCTCTTCCTCCTTGTCACGTAAAAAGACCTCGGCGAGTGTCTTGAACCTATCAATGCCAGTGTTGCGAAGCACCTTCTCCTTCACATTCCACACCTTATCAAACACTTTATCTGGGATAGGCGATTTGTGGACCGAGTCCTTGTATCTATTGAAGTCCTGCAAGTATTTACAAATTTTCTGTGCTTTTTTCCAATCATCCGCTGATGCGTATCTGCGCTTGTGATAATGTGCTAGTGAAGGGGTTGGATGCATCTTGGAACACTTGCTGGTGTTCTCGATGATTGTGTCAAGTTCGTCCAGCCCCACCTGAATAACCTCATCAAGTAAATGAGTTGCGTAACGTGCCACAAACAAGCTCCGGTTTGCAGCAACTTTGTTCCTTTTCTGAAGACTGGTTTTGACATTTGAAGCCACTGAATCATCAATGAATGCGTCATCCAGTATGGTGCTGAAAACCTTGTCATCAAGACCCCATTCTCCAATAGCTCGCAATATGATATGACTTAGTTCTTCTTGACTGCAAGAGGGATCAACGGGGCTAAATTTGATGATCTTCTTCTGCTTCTCCCATTCGTCATCGATATAGTGAACAGTCAAGCACAAGAATGCCTGCAGTGGACTGTAGTGCCACACATATGCACTCAGGCAAACACGGCATGGTAAAGCTGTTAACTTCTCCCTCAGCTTGGCCTTTTCTTGATCAAACAAGTCAAAGGTCTCATTCTTCAGGTCGAAGCGGGATGGAATCTTGACCGCAGGATTCAGGTCAGTAAGAAGCTTCCAAAAGTCACCTTGTTCCACCATCCTACTTGCGTGTCCGTGCATGGCAAATATCCTGACGAGTTCTTCACGAGAAATGTTCTGATCGGTCCCTTGATTCTTCTTATTCTGATCAGTTGAAAGAACTGGCAAAGCTAGATTCTTCTGTTCAGGTGCTGCAGGTTCCTCATGAGACCCATTCTGAATAGCCTCCTGATTCTTTTGCCTCTTCTGAGTCTGAATCCCAGGGCTGCACTTGGAAGTCAGTCTTTTCTTTGGCTTTGCGCCCAAGAGCAGTGGACTAGGGGCACTGTCAGTGCTCTCATCTTGTTCGTTGTTGGCATTGCCAGCTGCATGTTCCACACCTAGGCATAACAAAATATAAGTATTTCTTTCATAAAAATATTAGTATTTCAATATGAAACAAGTTGAGGTCAGTATTTCAATAAAAACAACCCTGCTTGGAGAGGTTAACTGAACATGCCTTTTGTTTTTCATATACAATAAGAAGGTTAACTGAGTTTCAGGTTTCAGCTAAGAAGTAAACTTAAAAGGCACAGTGGCTGGACATGAGGCGACTTGAGGAAAGATCTATTGCGAACCAAACATTGTCCTAGTGCAATTGAAGAATCAAACAGTGGCTGGACACTGAGATTAACCAATCAACTTTTTCTTGCAGTAACAGGAATAATAGTAACAGGACTAATCAACATGTCAGCAGTGCTGTATATGTAAAACACTATTGAACAACCAAGCAAAGAAGCCTAATAGCAACATTTGAGGGGCAACATGACTGTCAGATTAATGCTAATGAAATGAATTGTCCATTTCTCCTTTCCCTGTATGCAGTCGCTGAGAGCCCGAGACTGTCAGATTAATTTCCGTGTGTAATCAATGGAAAGGGGAAAAGTATAAAAAAATCCAGAGAGGAAACATGAGATTACGGATCCATCGCCTCGAATAGCCTCAAAAGGAACTCACCATTCACCATCCTCTCGTCTTCGTCGGTGCCGCAGCAGTCGGGATTGGGACCGCCACACTCTTGATCCGCGCCTACTGTTGCCACGCGCGCGCTAGAGAAGGATCGATCGGACGGGATGGCCGACCGGAGTTGGGGCCCCTGCGGACTGGGGAGCTCTCGGGCCTCGGCCGGAATCGGGGGAGATGGAGCGGCAGACTGTGGGTGGCGGCGGCCTTGACTCCCCGCGGCGGAATAAACGAGACGCCGACAAACAATTGGAGGGAAGAGGAGCCGGGCTTTCCCGCGGTTTTTCCCCCTCCTCCCGCCAAGGCCTTGGAGGTATTTCGTCGTCATGGGTCGGTTCCGTTTGCACATAGCCCAGTAGCCCAATACTTTGAGGCCACTAGGCAACCACTATCATTTTTCATTCACTTGAAAAAAAAACACTAGTATCATTTTCATCCTCGCGGGCGTCATACAGGGGAGGGGGTCTCCCCTCTCTCCCGCTGCCCTGTAGTCAGCACCCTCTCCACTGCGGGCTCACCCCCACCCTACGGCGACACATGCCCAACGCCGAATCTACTACTGGGGGGCTTTAACAGGGCAAATCCCAAACGGTGCTTAAGGGCCAAACAGGGCGCGCACTCCCTTGTATTGTAGGTCTTTTAGCGGCTCGGACCATTTCTGTTCTCTGCTCATTTCTTTTGCATTTTCACCTATGTTTTCCAAGGTTATTTTTTCCTTCTTTTGTGTTTCCTGTTCCTTTTTTCAGTTCTAAAATTCGTGAATTTATTTTAAATCATATTTTTTCTAAATTGATGAACTTTTTCCAAATTTGATAAAATCAAAATCAATGATTTTTTCCTCTTATTCAATGAAATTTTCCCAAATTCGATTTTTTTTTAAATTTGATGAGTTTTTTAAAATTTTCTAAACCTTTTCGGTTTCATGATTTTTTTTGAAGTTAGTGAACATTTTTTAATTCATGAACTTTTTTAATCAATTTATTTATTTTTACTTTTTGTATGTTGTTTTAAAAGTCAATAGTTGACCTGTCAATTAGTCAACCGCGACCGTTTAGAAATGTAATCAAGGAGAAATCAGTCAAATGGCGATCGAGCATTCGCCTTTACATGGGCCGGCCAACGACCTGGGGCGCGTAAGCGCCGGTTTCTCCATGTGGTGCTTAAGGCGCCACAAAGGAGCTCCCCCTTTAACATGCTCGAGCCCCCCACTCCCCAGCGATGCGAAAAGAATTTGCTACTACTCTCGAGGGCCCAACCCAACATCACATGTTTGCTCGCACGAGGTTGCTCGTTCGATCATCCCATCCATCGTTTCAGAGAGAGACACAAGCAAAGACCACCTCCGGAATCCATCTCATTACATCCCATATTTGCTTGAATGCAAATGTTTTAACTATTATGTGTATATAAATGAGAGACGCATCTCATTACCTCCATATTTGTTGGCAGGTCAATGTTTCTGGATAGGGTGCTGTTCAATTCTAACTGATTTAACATAAACATTTTGGCTAATAAAAAAGGTTAAACAATTGACAATATTGCAACATATGCATGAGGATAATATGTGTGCCCCGTTGAAATGCACGAGCAATTATCTAGGATGATGGAACTTAACAAATTGTTAAACTAGATGATACCCCGCGCGTTGTTGCGGGTTCTCTTTGCTAACAATAGAAGTAGCATAGAAAACTTAATAGAACCGCAAATCAGCACTTTAAATTCTAAGGTGAACAATGTAACAACAAAGAGAATGGTTTCTCCACTGGTACTAGACTGTGTCTTATGGATGTATGGCCAGAGTATAGATATCAACATTTGATCCTGTTGTATGACCAATGCTTGAGTATCAACAGGAATATTTGTGAATTTCACTAAAGTAGTGTATCACAGTGCCTTGATACTAAGAGAGACTTATTATACTTTTTTTCCTTTGAGTTATGGGAGTAGATTTTCAATTCCCATTGATTAAGAATAACAACATGTTTGGCTTCATAACTTCTCACAATATAAACTCAAGCAAAAGTGGACTTTGTCCGAATCGATTAGCAAAATATGTACCAATGACTGGTGACCTAATAAATAGCAGACTGGGATTAAACGTGCTTACAATTCTGAAGATATTTGGCACACACGAACAGGAGGATGCCAGCCTACGTCCATTGTTGTCCATCCAACACAATTATTATTTTTTCATGGTAAAGTGTGTTAGTTTTTGGAATAGAGACTGTTCGAGGATACATTGGTTGGTTGAAAACACAACTAAGAAAACATGTGTTAAATATTGTAATTTTCACAACCGATGAAGAAACCTCTTTGTTGAAAAATATCAGGTTTTGTCAAATCTCCCGTTTGGATCATAATGCATAGCCTGCAAAGGTGTATTTGAGAATAATTTAGGAATACATAATCTCATTACTAATCGTAGGTAAATGCACCAAATATACAAAGGGCATACAGCCACAAGTCATCATTCAACGGTGTATGTATTGTAAATAAAAAAGACATCACTCCAGCTATGCCCATAGAAAGTTTCTATCTTCGAAAATGTGGAGAACATACCTCATACTTCCATCAACCATATCTGCAGCTTATGCTTGTGTACAAAGAACTACATGTGCCATAAACATACATATGATCAAACAGTTAGGAAATAAATAAAAATTCCAAGCCATGTACAACGAAAAGCCATTTCATAGGGAACATGTGTAGAACAAAAATGGCAGTAGTTTATTTTTTGATGGATCTCTAACCATGTCTGCCTGAAACAACATGTGAGAAGTATATATAGGTCCACAAAAGCGTAGTTATCCTGTCTGGGTATGTAACAATGCTAGCCTTCAAATTCGTCATGCAGGTTGGTGGAAGATGAATGTGCGTCCTACAGTTACAAATTCTTGCAAAAAACAAATTCAATTTGAAATTGTAGTCAAATAAGTGTGTACGTGAAAAACTGACCGCTTCCTCGTAGCCAGGGCGATGTACACCAGCCTTGGTGGCTCCTTCTCGTGGCTCAATTTAAAGAGATAATGAACCTGAAGCTAAAACAATGGACCTATAGAGCAGTTTCAATAGAGGGATTTACTTGTGGTGTAGAACTGTTTCCGATCAAGGTAGAAGGGAGACGAAGGGAAAAGATTTGTAACTTGTTAATAATTGTCGTTGCTATTTACTTGGATTCCTAGATGCACTTGTGTTTATTAAAAGCCATAATGAAAAGCTAAGTGGGGGAGATGAAAAACTGGTGTAGGACGCATGCACTGCAGTAGGATTATTTTTGGCTCATCAGTCAATGGGTTACGGCTGGAACGGAAGGCAAGTGAGGGCTGATTCGATCGGTTATGTACAGTTAGTATGACCTTTTTCATGAGAACAAAATACTTAAGACGGAAAAATCCCAAAGAACACAGTACATAACCTGTCGACGTATTCAGGAAGTTCGCGACCCTTGACGCAAGCCCATGCAGGATACACAGGAACATGACTTCTTACTAATACTAGTACAATGCCCGTGCGTTGCCACGGGCCTTTTGTTGTATATAAAACTTGATGAATTTTTAGTTCTTTCAACGCCTCAACACCTTTGTTGGTGTATTCTTTTTTAGCGTCGACATAATACATCTCCATCTCTCTCATACTCTACAAAAAAGTACAGAAACACACATTGTTTTAACATGGGCAACAAATATATAAAGAATAATTATTTGTATGCATCTCTTCTGTTTGTTAAAACTCAATGATTTTCGGTCCAATCTATCATACAATTAAATGACTTGTTAGGGACCTTAGGGTGTATATTTTTCAATATATAAAAGTATGAGATATTTCTCTCATAGCAAACAACCCTTTCTCTGAAAAGAGGGTCGATCCTTTTCCTTTTATAGTTAACTGCTCGTGCAAAGACCATGAGGAGCACCCCATTCAAGGTGGAAATTGTATTTTCCTTTTGAGCAGTAAAGGGCTCGGTACTTGCATACTATTGTAACACATAGCGATTAAAGGACATTCAAATGTGTGCCTACTATACACATGTACAGTGCCGTCTGCATCTTCTTTACGATCGCATTATCAAACCCAACTTAGCTCAGCAATTTTACATATTGCATCTCTGCCAAACCATCATGACCGAAGGTAGCCTGGCAGATCCAGTTTCAAGAAAGAGATAGGGCAACACAGCAGGCCCAAAACTACACACCAAACCAAAATACTTCCTAGACGAACTGTATTACTTACTGGATGGAATTAACTACAGGACGGTCAAGAATCCATTGAATAAACAAAACATTATAGCCTTAATATACAATGGACTCAAGGCAATGGGTGGCATGCAAGACACACTGATCAAGATAACGCCTCATACGGCGCTCCAGCACCGATAACATGGCAGAAGCACAGCTTGCGATCAGGGCTCCTGGATTGTATGGTTGCTATCCTCCCCTGCACCACCACTGCCACCATTAGTTACACGGTTTGTCGCCTCTACCGTGTTACGATCATGGGGAACAAGAAGCTGCATGACCATTGTTGTTTCTGTTCCGTTCATCTGTGCTACTCCTCATGGTCTTTGCATGAGCTTTGCGGTGCTGAAAGCACAAGTGGATAAAGAAGTTAAAGGTGAATCACACCCTTTTGAGGTACCATCTTATAGTGTACTATTTATTTTGTCTAAATCACAATCATAGAAATTCGTTTTCATCATGCAATAAATATATGGTCCAGCCAACAACTAAGTGGAAAAGGCACATACTGATAGACCGCAAATGTGACAGAAGTACAGCTTATCCATGAACCTCGCCAACTAATCAACAATACCTTCAACATAAAGGTGGGGAAGAAACTAAAAAGCAGACTAACACACATCACTTGCATCTAGTTAGTGTAAAGAACAAAACAAATACCACATAATCACCTCTATCATGCTCCTGGGACAGAAACATATAAAGGGCCTCTCAATAACCAACCAGTTTACAGTACGATGTTTCATAAGCTTCTTCGGCCAAAAGATTTCCAAAATCACAAGTTCAATTAGCCTATTGTTTTAGTTTAGCATTTTATTTAGATTCACATGGAGCCCATTTTAGTGAAATTGAGATTTGTACACATGGTGCAAACAAAGTTCAGTCTTCAGAATTTAAACCACTCGAACAGAGCTGGCATCATTTGGCAATTTATATGGACAAGACTAAAAGGACGCTTAATGATTCCAGATTTCAGAAACAACTCGCCAAATATGAGAGGTGATTTGTCATGCAAGTGAATCATTTTGCACAATGTCATGATGTAAAAATTCTAGATTTCCATATTGGAAACAACATGAAACATGAAAGTATGGAGAATAGTAAATTTTGGATCAACAAAACATAATGATGCCAAGGAACTACCGTGAAGAATATCTGAGTGCAAAACATGAAGTTCCAAAGCTAACATGAATAACAACATTCAGAAAAAGCTAACATGAATAATAGTTGTGGCTGAGTTGACATCACATGTATATTTGCGAATGACTGAATACATACACATGGTCCAATAAACAAACATCAGTAATAAAAATTCTAGATAATCATAAAAAATTGCTCTTATTCCGAATACTTATAGGGATATTATTATTGCAATATAAATAAGTAGAGAAGGTATAAAATACAACTAAAAGGAGATTCCCCTTCTCTTTGCATGAGGGGGGCTTGGGATTTTTTACCTCTGCAATCCGTACCCATGGTTGTACCCAACAATATAGAATCTACCGAAATAGAAAAATGCTAGATATATGGCAGAAAATAGTGATTCTCCTCATATATTTCCTTGTGCGATGAGCAATTCCTGAAGAATATCTGAGTGCAAAACCTGAAGTTCCAAAGCTAACATGAATAACAACATTCAAAAAAAGCTAACATGAATAATAGCTGTGGCTGAGTTTTGCGAAAGACTGAATACATACACATAGTCCAATAAACAAACATCAGTAATGAAAATTCTAGATAATCATAAAAACATTGCTCTTATTCCGAATACTTGTAGGATATTATTATTGCAATATAAATAAGTAGAGAAGGCATACAGTACGCAAAAAAGGAGATTACCCTTCTCTTTGCATGAGGGGTGCTTGGGATTTTTACCTCTGCAAGCTGTACCCATGGTTGTACCCAACAATATAGAATCTACCGAAATATAAAAATGCTAGATGTATGGTAGAAAATAGTGATTCTCCTCACATATTTCCTTGTGCGATGAGAAATTCCTAACATCCTGGAAAAACATTGATTTTTGAATGGTGTGCTCCTTGAGAACGAGTGAAATCCACCTCGAATTGACTAATTTTTGGGCCGCATTGATGTGCAATTGTTGTAGACACTATCCAGTCTTCAATGAAGGAAATAATGAAATAGTCTTAGTAATTCTGTTAATGCCCGTAAATACAAATAAGCATAATATCCAGCAGCACTTCAATGATGACATGCCTGGACACTTAATTCTTGAATTTGCATCACTAAGTATATACACAATTGAAGTTTTAACACTTAATATTATGCTTAGTGAAGCATATATCACAATCAATACAACGATGGACTCGTCGCACATACTCTTACGCACAAGACCCCAGCTCATATCTACTTTATCACATTAAATTTCACACGAGGTTGAAGCAATTTGATGACGTAAGTCTTCATCCATCGAACCATGCGCATCATTAAATTTTGTCCAACATAGTATAGAACCCTCTATAATGTTTTCATAGGATTTAATATACAAAACGAAATACAACAAATGACATGTGTTTCAGTATCAACAGAACAACCTCTAAAACTTTCATGTTTTAGCTTCATTTCAATTCAATCTCTAACAGGGCCTAATCTGCCATATGAAAACTACTGCACCCAAGAAAATAACTTTGTAGAAAACAAACTAAGTTGGTGGTTGCTCTCAAACCGTGCATCCAAACGACACAAAAAGTACTTTAGAGAAACCTTGGAACTTGTTCTACAACTTATATATAGAGGCCAACTCGAAATTTTAGGCATAACTAACTCATTTTTTAGCTAGAAGCTTGCTGCCCAAACTGACAGCTAGTGCAGTTTTAACTGAACCAATTTCAGTGATGTGCAGCAAGGGATATCCAATGGTACAGAAGCAGTTGCAATCCTCATGTGTAAGCAACTACAGGAATATTCTTTACAGAACTAACCTCTCTCCCACGTTCAATTGCTTGGACACATATAGACATGTTCATTTTCTAAAAGCACTACCAAAAGAATCCCCTCTAACTGAATCTATCTAGCACGTTCAGACCAGCCTGTCCAGCAGCACTAAAAGCTATAGGACTGCACTTCTACTTAACAGCAACGAAGGTTACCATGTCCCTAGTTAATTAACAACTAAACTTGGCATCCATGAAGAACCTAGCTTAGCCAACAATTGAATTAGGCCCATACCCACAGATTGGTACAGGAGAACAACAATTACAAGAACGGATTAAGTACTTCCTAGCAGAGCAGACATTCAGATTAAGTTCTCCTATGACACCAAAAACGGATACATCTTCGCTTCAATATTTCTTGCTAAATATCACAGCAACCACTGCCAAGAAATCATCCTCACGTCTCCCCAGATTTTACACTTGCAAAAAAATGCTATCAGACTAAATAGAAGAATCAATTAGCACAAGCCTGTACACCTAAAGTTTGAACAATTTTGAATAATCACTTCAAGATCCTCTCTTCTCTCTATATTTCATACCGGACCGCAAGAAATGCAAGTAAAAATCAGGAAATACCTCATATAGGCATTACAGGAAGTTGGATTGTTCAATGTCAACGAAAAATATCTCAGCAGTGCCATTAAAGTTTTGCATACTACATTTCCGATTCGACAATTCAATATCAACGAAAAATATCTCAGCAGAATAAGTTTCTAGGTTGCTTAAGGAGAATAGTTCCTAGGCAGACAATATCGGGGACTCAGATATTCAGAATCAAAATTCAAGCTGCTGCAACCAAAATTTTGGAATGTGTCAACATGATATTGTCTAGCGAAAATGCTGAATAAAACAGTAGTTTCCCTAAGTTACAGAGAAGAACTAAACAAATGAACGTAATTTAATTGTCAAGGCCCTATCAAAAACCAGCAAAGAGAAGACCCATTATCACAATGTCCTGTTTGGGATTCAATTATGAACAAATGAAAAGAATCTACTTCAATACATCTCGGGAACTTCCTTATAGGGGATCATCCTCAGAACGAATCATAATGTGCTGCAAAACAAGAAAAATGGTTGTGTATTTTCGCCTATAAAACTCGTGTCAATTTATGTAGCTTGATCTCACACAAAATGATAGAAAAAAATCCATGCACTAAATGCTGGTGGTTATTGAGTTATCACAAAATGATATGCTTCTTTGACAACACCTACTGCCACATTTGAACACTTCTTGACAGTAGTAATAAAGAAAGAAATCAACAGAAGATATCTGTGGAAAATGACCAGAATGGAAAATTTAAATATAGATGAATCAAAGCTGCTACCTGAAAGTGTGTCATGCAAGTAGATATTGTTCCAACAGCTACTGTCTGGTTTGAACAATTCTTGACAATAGTCTGATGAAAACATATTTCAATATTATAAGTGAACACTTCTTGAAAATTATCTCATGTAGCTCTGTTTCTGTTTCCTGCGAGCATCAAGGCATATCGCTGTTTTGCATCAATGTCTGAACTTTGCCATGTTAATAAAATGAACAACTTTGCCCGAAAAATATAAGCTAATCCAAAATAGTGTCCTGCAGGTAGATAATACAGTTGAGAACTAACCATCGTAAAGTAGCAATGACAGAAGAGGTGGACTTCAATTTCTTTTTTTTTTGCGGGGGGGACTTCAATTTCAATGACTTCGTCACACAGAGAGCAGGTAGCTTTAAGTCTGTCAGCAGTTGGCCGTCAGTTTTGGGAAAGAAGCCATATGAAAAAACTGTATTTCCCCTCAGTTTTGATGCGCCATATTGAGTTCAGGTCTGGCCGCTCGTTGGATCCAATGAAGCGGTAGAGTATGTTTTCGTCGCATTCCAATTAAAGTGATTTCATCTCATTTCTTTGTGGAGCAAAATTTGGTAGATGTACATTCATTTGAAATCGACTTCAAACTCCATGTGGTCTTTGATGTAAGAAGGTCACAAAGAAACACACGTTCATCTTAAAATTTGATATGGTGAACAACCGATTCATTTATTACACCCAACACTTGCAAAATGCAATGACAACAGAATTATATACTCCCAATGAGAGCAGAAATTGTTTGAGATTGCAGTACAATACTCCCTTTGTTGGAAAGAAAAATGTATAATAAGTGACCAAATGAAAGCACCATTTGTGAAAAGAGAACATATACAGTAGCACGTCGCAAAAATAGAATCTTTATTATTCATTTGTTTGTTTGTTATTTTTGTACAGTAAAATATTTTTGCTTCGGGGTAATTACAAAATCATAACAATGCACTGCCGATTTTGAGTACAGTCGGATTGTATCAATGGTATGTCCTACAGTCCACATATTATGAATATAAGTTCGTACTTAGTATTAAAATTTGAACTGGATCACTAAAAAAAGGTTAATTATCAGAATGGATTGTAATACTAAGACGGTGTATGTGCATGTCAGCTACAAAAGGAAGCAACTAATGCATATCATATAGTCTAATTTATAATAGTATAAACAGAAACTGGGATGGGGATGAGGATGGGACCCCTCACCTGCGCTTGCCTTATGCACAACGTTGTTAATCGCTAGCATCCGTAGCTCCTCCTCGCCCCTTCAAGTGGCAGAGTCCCGGAGAGCGCACCGCCGGGTGCCGGTGCCTGGCGGAAGTAGGCGAGGGACGCAGCGCAGCACACAGTGGCAGCAAGCACATGAAACACACACACACACACACACACACACACACACACTACATCAGCAAGCAAGCATACATAACTATAGTACTGAAACTAAAATTTCCATAGTTCAGCAGGAGCTTAGAGAGGATGGATGGATTGCGTTGCCTATCAGAATGAAGACGTTTCCTCTCAGAGCATGTCAGAATGTACAAAGTTAATACATAAATATGTCATAACATAACACTTTGTTTTCTACTCCGTCAGTTGACAAATATAAGATGTTTTGGATATTTCAGTGAACAAACACACTAAAACTTGTCTATATGCATCTGATTCACAAAATAGCATGACGGTTGTAAATTGCTGGTCAACATACAGTTTCCTATAGCCCAATTCTGAACGCAAGCCATATAGGAGTACAGTTCAGACACATTTACAGTTTAGAGGCAAATTAAACGGTAGAGGCACGCACCTCCATCGTCGACGGTGTCCACATCGACCCCTAGCTCCTCGACCAGGTACCTGCACACCCGTGGCCTTCCCTTCCCGGTAGCGAAGTGCAGCGCCACGAGACCTTGGTCCTTGGCCGCCTCCACCACCTCCCTGGGACGGCCCCTGCCCTGATCCAGATCTCTCACCAGCCCTGCGACGCGACGAACGGGAGAGTCAGTGCCTCCCAGATCCAAACAAAACCCGCCCGGAATCACCCACGTACTCTTGAAGAGGCGGAGGTCGCCGCGGCTCGTCGCGTGGAGGAGCGGAAGCGACCCGTCGGCGGGCGGAGCGGGCGGGCTAGGGTTTGGAGGGGCGGCGCGACGCTTGGCTGAGGTGGCGGCGGGGTGACGCCGCGCCATGGCGACCAGCGGTGGCGAGGTGGCGGGCGTGGGATCCGCAGCGGCGGCGTCCGTGGAATCCGCAGCGGCGGCGGCGGGCGTGGAATCCGCGACGGCGGCGGCGGCGGCGTCCGTGGGATCCGCGGCGACGGCGGCAGCGTCCCTGGCGATCCCAGATCGAGGCCGCTGGTGGGATCCGCTGCGGCGCGTCACAGGGATGGATCCGCCGCGGTCTGGGCGTAGGGGTGGTTCGGGCGTGCGATCGGGCGGCGGCGGAAGAAAACGTCGATGACGGAAAAAAACGGCGGTGGGAGTATGACGAAAATAAACCAGCGAAAATTAACCGCGCGGACTATTCACCAAGTCGTCCATTAGGAGTAGAGATGCAGGAGCTCAGCTGGAGAATGGCTACCATTACGGCAGGTGCAGGTGGCTGAGTATTCGCAGATACAGAGTATTTAACAAAAAACTACCACATTTTACGGAACCGTGCCTATAAACTACCACTTTACAAATTTGTGCTGAAAACTACCATTTTTTGACTAATCTTTGACTAAAAACTACCATGTCGGAAAAGTGCCTGATTCGCGTCTTCTAAACGCCTTTCTGACAGGATGGGCCCACCTGTCAGCATTAATCTTCTTCCTCCTCCTCTCTCTCTGGCATTTCCTCGAACACATCGTGTGTACTCCGCGCTCTTCCCCATGGCAAGGCCCCGGCGAAGCACCTCTCTGACGCTGGTCGGGACTGGAGACGGCGGCGCAACCATGCCGGCTGGAGTCGCCTCGGTCGTGCTCGCGTGCCGCGGCCTTGCGTGCGTGTGCAGCAGCCGCCGCCACCACGTGCTGGACGTAGTCGCCGTGAGCGTGCGTGCAGCTGCCGCCGCTTGCTGGCCGGCTGGAACCGCCTCGGCCGTGCTGGCGTGCCGCGGCCTTGCGTGCGCAGCAGCCCCCGCCGCCGCGTGCTGGCCGCCGTCGCCGCGAGCGTGCGTGCAGCGCCGCCGCTTGCTGGCCGGCTGGCTTGCGTGCGTGCTGGCTGGCCACTGTTCACCACTCACGGCTGCCTCCGCCACGAGCGGCCATGGCTGGCCACAGCAACGGCTTGGCCGCTGCCATGGCCAGGGGCCGGCCACAGCCACGACGCGCTACATGACTGGATTGCTTTTTTGAAAAAAAACTAGGGGCCCGATTGCTTTTTTAGCCCGCTTACGTGTGGGTCCAATTAGTCAGAAAGACGTTTAAAAGAGCCAAATCGGGCTCTTTTCAGACTTGGTAGTTTTTAGTCAAGAATTAGTGAGAAAATGGTAGTTTTCAGCACAAATTTGTAAAGTGGTAGTTTGTAGGCACGGTTCCACGAATTGTAGTAGTTTTTTGTTAAATACTCCAGATACATCAGCTCCGCCTGTTCGACCAAACCAAAAATCAACCAGTCATCACAGATCAATGAATCAACCAACAATCTGTGGTTGATGACTGGACTCTCAATGGCACCGAATAACGGCGACGTACTTGCAACTGGTGGTGCCACTGGATGTCGTTGTTGTCGAAGCCGACGCGATCTGCTGCTGGCGAGGCCAGGGCAGAGGCCGCCGTCGATGGATACCATGTCGATGGGGCCGAAGCCGACCTCACCGAGGAAGTTGGAGGTGGATTTGTGACGGACATGAGCTCGTCCAGGTGATGGCTTGCAGCCTTGTCATCGCCAGCATATGTGAAAGGTCCTCCAAAGAAGGCAACCGCAGGTTCTTCCCTGAGCGCCGCTGCCGCACTGGCCCCGGCCGAGGCCGCACCTCTTGCTCCATCATAGCGGCGGTCGCTGCCCTGTCTGAAGCACGCGAGGAGGCCCATGAATACGGACCGGCAGCTCAGGAGGACCTTCAAGCCACGGACTCGGGAACCACACCGAGAGGGGGAACATACCCTGAGCGAACCCCGGGGAATTGCAGAGGGGAGCCAAGTCGGCGGTCCTACCAGAGGGGAGTGAGATGGGATCTCGACCGTCACGTTGGACTGTACATAGGGGAAAGGAGGTGGATGGGCTCAGCTAAACCGAGGGAGCAAGACAGCCATTCTGTACTCTAGATTTATACGCTGGCAACCTTTGATGGGTCTCTCCCTTGATTGACCCGTCAGTTACGGGGCGCAGAAGAGGAAGGGGCCGCTCTTTTCGGTGACCATGGGATCAGCCGCGTGCAGCGGAAGGGAGGAAATACAAGGATGAGAAGAGATCAGATGGGTGCAGTTGGCTAGGCTAGATTGAATAAACGCCTAAAACAATTATGATGACCCACTCAGATTGGAAACGATTTGTTGATTATTTTTTGCTGAGGTGGAGGCTGCATGTTGAGAGAATGCTGATGTGGCATCATGTTGATGTGGATAGTGTGCATGTAGAGAGAATTGCTCCTAGTGGGGATCAACTTCTTAAGAATGTAAGATGCGTTGCACGTTGCCTTAGATGAGACACATTTCATTTCCCACCTTCTGGTTCAAATCTTGTGCCGCCTACCTTTTTTCCGTCTCGCTTCTCCATGTGCGTCGAGGAGTGAACACTATGCCTGCGAAACACCGCCTCTTATGATCCGGTACAGGAGAGGGGTGATTGAGTTTTTTTAGGAGCGTGACTGCTGTTTTCCTCCATCGTGGCTGAGCACGATGACTTCTTCCCCGACGTTGACCACCTTCTCGGCAGCGTGACAAACGACACATATGCATCTTCTTCCACTACACTGTATGTCTCCTATTCCCTTTTGTTTGGGGTTGCATCCGGTCTAATACATGTATCTATCCATATAAATATGTTGTTTGAATGTTATATACCCAATTGCATGACTGCTTACATCATTTTGTTATTTGATGCGATTTTATCATCAATACTATGATGATCATGTTTTATCCACTGTTTTTCTAGATTGAACTTGATGAAAAATTGCTCATTATTCAACAATTTAATGGCTAAAATCTACTCCCTCCGTTCCTAAATATAATTCTTTTTAGAGGTTTCAAATGGACTACAACATACGGATTAATATAGACATATTTAGAAACATTATAACCGCACAACTTTCCAGCCCTCCCAGACCATTAGCATCCGTAGCCGTCTGATCATAACTCGAGGCGTTTTATTGGCCGTCCGATTGTCCAGCAGTCCCACATTCGCTCCCTTGGATCGCTACCAACGAGCGCTCACCTTTTGCTGGGCCGCTGCTCTGGTGACATTTTTGGGCCTCTGGTATTAAACTGGGCCTAATGACATGTAGAAGTCCTTTCTCTGTGCAGCTCGATAGGTACCGGATCCTCAAAAAATAAAAAACAAAGCTCGATAGCTACCGAGTATGTTTCACGGTAGAGAGCCCATTACCCGGTTGCTGTGCAAGACCAGAACGACTCGCCGGTCGATGTCATAGCCTGTCGCTAGGTTACGTGCGGGCCGAAGAGGGCGATGTGGGCGCACAACGCCATCGTGCAGCTCGGGCCTCCCGGACCGCACGACGATCCAGAGAAAGGCGAAGCGACCGTGCGTTCGGTGAAGCAGACATGGGGATGAAATTCAGTCGCGATTGAAGGAAGCAAATCAATCGTCAGTTTCTGCAAGCATTCATCACGGCTGAATTGCGCCACTCGCTGGCGGCCATTAATACAGGTGTGTGTTTCTGTTTTTCCAATCTGCATACAAGCGCATGTATATAATTCGTCACCGGAACCCTTCTTCCTCCTGCAGCAGAAGTTAAGCAGGCATAGTTCTCAGACGCGTTGCCCACCGCTGGCGTCTCCCTCCTGCTTGCCTCCTCCTGACCCAGCCGACTGTCACTCTCCTTCGCCTACTCGATCCCGATGGTATCCGGGGCAGTGAGATATGTGCGGCGGCGATGATTAGGGAAGTAGAAGGGGCAAGAACTAGACCACCATCCTCGCCCTGCGCCTGCGGCCAAGCACCGCGAAAACCGTCAGTCAGGAACAACAAGGTACTCCCTCTGTAAACTAATATAAGAGCGTTTAGATCAGTAAAATAATAATCTAAACACTTTTATATTAGTTTACGAAGGAAGTACATGGTTATCTGCTACCTTTTCTTCACTGTGGTCTCTACTCTGTTGCCCAATACCTTGGTCACAATTGCTCAGTACACCCTTTAATTTCCTAGCTTAATTATTTAATTTCAGTTCGAGGTTGAGGCGTTGACGACGAGAAATAAGTGGACATGTTCTCTAACCTTCTCATGCAATATCTAGCAATTGCCACTTCAAACTTTGCCATGTAGAGTACCTTTTCCATCACGATGCATTTTTTGAGTACTCTCTCAAATTACAGTTCCCTAGGTGCACTTCGGCCATACACTCCGGCCACTAGAAGTCTCCATGATTGATGCTTCCTGATATCTGCATGCCATGGTGCAGAATATGCAATGTTTTGGAATCAGTATATGAAATTGGTTGAACTTTTGATTTGATTTGACTATCCATGCATATATAGGGCTATAGTTGAGTAATTGGTATCCAACTATTCCATGTTCCAGTCGACCTAATACTAATTTTTTGTGTTGTCTGTAATCCTGAATTCTGATTCGAGATTATAAGAATACAACTTATGGAAGATTATGTGTCTTTTGTAATTTCTCACCACTATGAGGCTCCCTTAGGTTAGAGATATTATTAAATAATAACGTTGCTCCATAATGTGAGGTAAGTCAAAGAAAAGTATTTTTCATGTATGTTTTGGAAAGTGCTGCGTCATTTCTTTAGCATCATGACATACATGAAAAATACTTTTAAAGCTCGTCTTCAGGTTCACTACATGTACCAGATCTCCACTTGGAAATACAGTTGGTGTGTTTCTGGTTTGGAAAACGGATGCTATCTTTCTCTATGCTTTTACACTTGAGACATTGTAATTTGAATTGTTCAGATTATATTAAATGGATGCAATCAGATTCCATATTTGTGCTAGAGATGGATTTCTGGGCATGAACGAATGCTTATCTTCCTGGAAGAAAAAATTGCACCTGTTAGGAATATCAAGGTTCTTCCTGCTCTTCATGAGGTAGATGCTTCCCACGTTTTGAAAACCTAAATGTACTATCACTAGCTGGATGTATGATGCTCTTGCACAAATTGGTTTGAATATTTTTCTGGGTATTTAATTTTCATGTTTTGTATCATAATTTATGTACAAAATTTAATATCGATTTATTGTTAAAATAGACGGGCACGGCAACGCGCACCTTCATTGATCTAGTTTTAGAGTGTAAATCCACTCATTTTGCTTCGTATGTAGTTACTTGTTGAAATCTCTAAAAGGACTTATATTTGGGAACGGAGGGAGTAGACATCTAAGGGCATCTCCAACACAGAGCCCTTGATATTTGTCCCATGAGCCAAGTAGGTTCAGATGCCACCATGGACTGAATGTAGCTTGCGGGGGAGCCAGTCGCTTGAGTGAAAAAAGCAAGAAAAGAGAGAGAAGAGATGTAGCCTAGACGCATAGGCCATACAGCTCACCAATCCATCGCGGCTCACTTCATGAGGGCTACGTGTGCGTTGGATGAAAGTGAATTAGATGGTTCTTCAACTCTATGTGTTGATGCCATCTGTTAGAACCGCTTCGTTCGCTCTCTGGAAACCGCTCAAGAGAGGCTACCGGAGGCGACCTTCTGCCTTCCCTGTCGATAACAGCGTCGCCATGGGTCCTCATCCTCTCTGTCTGCCGCTTCAACGGTGGGAGCGGACAGGGACCCTGGCAGTTTCTCTTCAGAAGGGGATAGGATAGGCATAGTTTTCAGTAAGATACATCGATGGTGGAGACGGTGCCGCGCCAGAATTATCTGCTTCTGCTCTTCCTCCATCTTGGTGACATTCTAATGGGCGGCATCGAGGAGTAGGTGGCTTGGTCTTCTTGCCTGTCTCCAGATCCGGTGAGATTTGTGTCCAATGGTCGACGCACGACACCCTCCCGGGTGGCGTTGGCGTCGATCAACTATTGCAATTGTGTTTGCTGTCTTACAATGGGGCGTGTGGGTAGTGGCAAGTAGCGACGTTCCTCTTCTTCGACCAAGTCAGATGAAGTTGACGGCGTTGAGATTTAGCGGACACGGGGAAGAACCCTAGCCGACGTGCCACAATGACTCGGTCTCGTCGCTTGTGGCGGTCCGATTCATCAGCTCGAAAAGCATCCTTGTATGTGAAGGTGCTCCTTCAGATCTGGATATGACGACAACTCTCCTATTTCTTTCGTGTTGCCTCGGCGACTGCGGAAGACGATGGTGGACGACGGTTCAGCGTGGCACAAGATTCTCCCGGAGTGAAATTCTAGTCTTACTTCTTATGAAGTCTTTGATGTAATATTGCAAGACATCTATGTATGTCTCTTATGGTGACATAGTGTGTACTCTTTGTAATCCATTTTTTAATGAAACTAGAACAATGCCCGTGATATAAGTATTATAGTACGTTAGTTTGTGATTTACCTGCTTATAATATGTGATTGTGTAAATAAATGTTCATCAAATTATGCCCGTGCTATACCTTATATTTTTCATCAGAAGTGATTTACCTGCACATAGTATGCGATTGTGTAAATAAATGCTCATCAAATTCTACCCATGATTTATCTTATATTTTGATCAGAAGTTTGGTAAGTATATTAAAATAGAATTGGTTCAGAAGGTAAGTTAATTAAGATGATTGCTTATTGTACGGGAAAGGTTGAACGAAGGCGTGGTAGGAAGAAAGATGAAAGGAGACCTTACGTTCATTTTAAGTAGTAGAGATAGAGATATGTGTGATTACTTAAAAGAAAAACTCTATGTGCTGATGTGGCTGGCTGGAGGCGCTGCCAGAATAGTTCATGCCCTTATATGCGTGGATGGCTGGATGCCTGGATGGTTCATGACTTGTGCCGATCAGACTAGTCACAGTGGGGAGTAACTTGGAGTAGTAACATGCATATGTTACTACCTCTATAGTGGGGAGTAACATATGTGTTGTGTCATGCATCATTTCATTTATTAGGTTGTAGACTCATTTTTTGATATGTATGATGTTACAGTAACTAGTTATGTGGTTATGTTACCACATGTCTCTTTTTCTTTATTAATTACATGCTTCATCATCTATTTTGCCTAGATAAATATAAGGTTATCATCTATGTTACTCCCACCGCGAGTAGTAGTCTTAAGCATCAGCACTCGTGAGTCCTGACCACGTCGGCAACACAGCCGCCGCAGGTTGTCCAGCCGGATCGACGGACGCTGTCGTATCATACGGAGCTGTTGCCGCCCTGGTGCTTGTACGGGCATAGCGTGCCGAGCCGGCAGATAGGCCGTGATGAGTGGTGAGCTGATGACCTCGCGTCGTGTGCAGGCCGGCTCGACCCAACTCCCTCCGCGTCCATAGCGACCCACCCAAACCGTCCCGCCGCACGCACCCCGTATTATCATACCGCCTCCTGTTCCCGCCGCAGCCCCCGCGACCGACAGGTTCACCCCGAGAGCGATGCGGCGAGACGCGGCCGTCGCCCCCGCGGCGGTCGTGACCTCGCCGCAGATCGCGGCCGGCGGGACAGAAATGGGGAATGCCGAGGCGGTGGCCATCGAAGTCGACTCGGCGCCAGCGCCAGCGTCGGCGGCCATCGACATCGACCTCGAAGCGGGGGGCGCGTCCCACGGCGTGGCGTGCCGGATCTGCCACCTCAGCCCCGAGGGCGGCGACGGGCCTGGGTCGGAGGTGATCCGGCTCGCCTGCTGCTGCAAGGAGGAGCTCGGCCACGCGCACCGACAATGCGCCGAGGCGTGGTTCCGGATCAAGGGCGATAGGTAAGACCTCCCTCCCTGGCTCGCTCTATCCTCTGCTGCATCGTGCTGCTCGCTTCTTTCCAACGCGGTATGAGTTGTCGCCGAAGTGTATGCTAGCTGCTTGTTGTAATTCCTCGCAGAATGCCGTACAAGCGCACTGGGCGTGTGGCTTCTCCCTCCTAGGCCAGGAGTTGCCGTTTTATAAATGTGAATGATCTTGACGTTAGCAGACTAGAAGTCAGGAATACAGTGCTCGTTCTGAAATCTGAACGGCTATAGGGTCAAAGTCTATATTATATAGGGGAAAGCTTCAGAGTTCATAGGGCAACACGAACAGTTATCCTGTTAGCCACTTAGCCAAAGTTGCTACAAAATGGAGAATGTCGCGATCTTGCGTCTTTGATACGGCAAAGTTTTAGCGTCTTAGGTTTGGCCAAGCTTCACTTGCTGTTGCTTTTTGAAATGACGATTTAGGTTGGAATGGACCTTCGGAAAATGTATGGAGTGTTGCTTGGTGGCCACCTTAATATAGAATCTCTTGTTTTTTTTTGGAAGGGTTATTGTCCTGAATGAAGCAAAGGACTAAATTCGTTCCTTCTGGATCCTGGCTGGGATTATGCTTTTCACCCTCTTGTATGTCGTGACTATCTAAGCCTTTATGTCACTCTCGAGATGTGAGTGGCTTCCCTTTGGCATTGGCGATATGAGATATTTTTATCAGATAAACCCAATCGTTCTTTTGCTCTTGGCTGGGTCAAATCAACCAAAATATCCATAGGCGAACCAAACTATCTTCGTTAATTCAGTTAGCATTTTCTTAGCAACTAACCAACTACCAGGGTCTCTGCAGTTATTCAAATTCTCATGCTTTAACAATCTTGTATCAATTTGTCCTGTGATCTCTCTGAAACTTGCATCAAGTGGCTAAGAAATGCAAAACTTTAATTACTACACAGGCGCTGTGAAATTTGTGGTTCAGAGGCCAAAAACATTACTGGCCTGGAAGTGAAAAAATTCATGGAGGAATGGCATGGGCGAAGAATGGCAACTACCGGGGCTATGGTAGAGAGGGAAAGCACTTGCTGGCGGCGGCAGCCGTTTTGCAACTTCTTGCTAGCTTGCTTACTGATTGCTTTCATGCTTCCCTGGTTTTTCCGTGTAAATATATTGTGAGTTATGCTGCTGGAACTGGGTCATGTGGAATCACACGAATTGTACAGAATTTATAGGCAGAATCACAACACAGTTCCTCAAGTTTTTTTTCTCTCAAAATTGTCCATCTGGGTATTTGTCCTCTTACACTCATTACTTAAAATCCAAATACCCCTGTTTGGTAATAAATGTTGATTTGAGATTCTAAAATATACATCTGAATCAAAGAGGCCTAAGTGGCTGATTTTCTAACCTTGTATGTTTCGGTCATGATCAACTGACCAATAACGCATCTTTCTTGACGATGGTATGCTCCTTACGACTTTTCTTCCTTATTTTATAACCACTGCTGACATGGGCAGCAAGATTATTCCACACGCGAAAGTGAGGTATTTGTAGTAGACGTTATCCAAATGTCATACCTTCTTGCTTGCCAAAGATTTGGACTCCGGTAAATATTTTTATGAGACGATGTGCAACATTCTGGTAAGCCTTTCATTAGCTTGTTGACTCTGTTTAACATCATCGCAGCTTCCAACTTTTTGTTGTAAACCAGGAAAACTTACGGGTTCTATAAAGTTTAAGAGTCTGGGAGGTGTGCCTAGTGAAAAGTTCAGAAGTCTTGTTCTCCTCCTGGCATTTGATGTGTAAAACCATTTTTGAAGTCCTTGCATCAGAAAATATGTCTACAAAGTCATACTTATTCCCACACCTCCTAGGTACTACTCTGGACGTAAGTATATTACTCCCCCCGTTTTTAAATATAAGCCCTTTTAGAGATTTCGACACGGACTATATGCGGATGTATATAGACATATTTTAAAGTGTAGATTCACTCATTTTGCTTCGTATGTAGTCCGTACTGGAATCTCTTAAAGGACTTACATTTAGTAACGGAGGGAGTACCTTTTAAGAGTGAAATAAAATAGATCTCCAGTTCCAAAGGAGACGAAGTGAACTTATAAGATCTTTCCAACAAGACATGGATGCTTCGAAATGCTTGAGTCTGCAACAACAGAGGCATGCACCGCTTGATCCCCGCCCTTGTAGATCACATCTTAGATGAGTTGAAGGCATGAAAGGAGGCAGGTGCGGTGTACATAGCTTTTCCTGAGTAGTTAGTTTAAATTAAATCATCCTTTGGTGTGGTGTAGTCAGTGTGATTGCATGGCATTGTCGAGGACTCACTTGTAAATCTATTTGTTGTCTTCTATATTAAATATGATACTACATCATTGGCGTACTCTGAAAAAAAATAGATCTTCCCCACGAGACGAACTAAACTTATACTAGTTAAACACACTTCCCCTGACCCCCGTGTCGCCCGAGCCGGGCGACTCGGGGGAAACCTAGCCGCCGGCGACCCGGCACTCACTCTCCGCCCGTCCCCGCGTCACCGCCGCCGGAGGGCCGGTCGACGAAGCCGCGCCGGGCCCTAGGATGGTGGCGGCGGGGCCATTCTTCCATCTCCCGCCCTCCGCCCCCCTCCTGCGCCAGATCTGGGTCAACAGTGGCGGCGGCCTCCACCGGCGGTGACGTCGGCCTCCCCTGGCTTCCCCTGCTTGCTGGTGGCGCGGGTGGTCTGCCCCGGCCGCAGTCCCCCATGGTGGCTCCCTGTCCGCCCCGATGCGATTTGGGCGTCTTCTCCGGCTACCTGCGGTGCTTCGGCCGGCCGGACGCTGCTGGGCCCTGCTAGCTGCGGCTACATCCCTCCCGACCCCCATCCTCCACCCCCTCTGCTTGAGCTTCAGGTCCGCCTCTTCGGGAGGCAACCATGGAGGCTCCTGGTTGAGGTTGTGCCTTGTAAGTGCATCTAGTGCCTCTTAGTGATTTTGGTGTATTGAAGACTTATAGGTTAAGGGACTGATGCGTTTGTGAGTGTACACAGGTCTATAAGTCTACGAGGAGTTTGATATTTACAGAGAAAGTCGACCCCTAAAAATAAATGTCTTCAACTGAAGACTTTGAATTTCTGAAGACTTTCTGAAGACTTTGAAAGTGAAGAAATTGGTGTGACCGTGAAGACTTGGATTTCCTGCGAGGAACATGAAGCGTGAAGACTTTTGTTTCCATAGTTTCATTTTCTCTTTCTTGAGTCATAGGAAACACCGTACTGTTAAAGGGGGTCGAGGAAAAACGAAGGAAAAGTTTCCAAGTGATGCTCATCTCAAAATCCTACACCTACCAATCCTTTCGAGTGAAGCCATTGGAAATCTCATGCAGTTCAGTCAATTTCTTCAGTGACAGAGACGAAGTTCTTCTAGTCTCTAAGGAATTTGTTCTGACTGAGGAGTTAGGAATTCGCCAGTGCGGATTGCCTACAAGTGAGAATCATGATAGCCCTAAGGAATTTGATAGTCAAATTTCCGACCGTTGCTGTGCTATGCGCCAGCTGTC
Source organism: Aegilops tauschii subsp. strangulata (assembly GCF_002575655.3). Classification (NCBI taxonomy): domain Eukaryota; kingdom Viridiplantae; phylum Streptophyta; class Magnoliopsida; order Poales; family Poaceae; genus Aegilops; species Aegilops tauschii. The sequence goes on from NC_053037.3 coordinate 399,224,975, forward strand.
CCAAAATATCTACCCACCTAACGGTCGTATCATTGAAGGACATTTATGTCTTATCATGTCGGACTGCTTCCTAGGCTATAAATAGCCGCCCCCTACAACCAATAGCTGGTTGGCTGTTCCGAGAGAAACTGACACTTGTCATTAAGAGCATCTCATCCTCTGAGGACTTTGAGTGAAAATCATCAAGTGAGGAAAACCCGAACCCAAACACCTACAAACCCAAAGTGATTGAGCATCACTGAAGAAATTGTTCCTGTGTGGATCCGACGCTTGTTACCTTTGAAGACTGTGCATCTTCCATATGGTTAGGCGTCATGGTCTAGAGCATACAAGAGGAAATTGTGGATCGTCGAGTGACCGAGTTTGTGAAGGTTTGGAAGTCACCTGAAGACTTACCACGAGTGATTGGGCGAGGTCTGTGTGACCTTAGCTCAAGGAGAATACGGTGAGGACTCTGTGTCCGGGACTGTGTGTCCTCAGGTTTAAATACCTAACCGCTCCAACCAGACGTATAACTGTCACAGCAGTTGGAACTGGTTTACCAAATCACCGTCTTCACCAAGCCTACTGGTTCTATTTCCTCAACCCTTCCATTTCCTCTTTACTGTGTTGTGTGCTTGTTCATATCTGTTTGAAGACTTTGACTGAAGACTTCAATTTCCTCAGTCCAATTTCGTCAGTCTGTTTGTCTTCATCCTGTTTATCCTGTGCTTACACTTTCTGTACTCTGTGTTTGTTTTCATTTCATCATGATGCCTATGCTTATGTTATGTTATGACTGCATCTGAGTACTTATTCTGCTGCAAGTAGTTCTTCGCTAAGGAATTTCCTCACCCTGAAATTCCTTAGTGAGGAATTCATAAAAATCGCCTATTCACCCCCCAGTCCAATTTCGTCAGTCTGTTTGTCTTCATCCTGTTTATCCCGTGCTTACGCTTTCTGTACTCTGTGTTTGTTTTCATTTCATCATGATGTCTATGCTTATGTTATGTTATGACTGCATCTGAGTACTTATTCCACTGCAAGTAGTTCTTCGCTAAGGAATTTCCTCACCCTGAAATTCCTCAGTGAAGAATTCATAAAAATCGCCTATTCACCCCCCTCTAGTCGACTTAACGCATTTTCAATTGGTATCAGAGCAAGGTACTCCCTTGTTCTGTGTAATTTTGGTTTAACCACCTGGAGTTTTAGTTATGTCGACCGCATGTATGATCAAGTTCTCTGCTGGGTGTCCTACCTTCGATGGGACGGACTACCCCTACTGGAAGAATAAGATGCAAATGCATCTTGAGGCAATTGATAACGATCTTTGGTATGTTGTGGAGAATGGTGTCCCATCTGTCACTCCTACCATCAACGCTGCTGACGTGAAGAGATTCAAGCAACTTGACTCTCAAGCGAAGAACATCATATGTGGCCATCTGAGCAAAGGGTAGTATGGCAGAGTGAGTGCTTTGTAGACAGCCAAGCTTATCTGGGATAGGCTGTCCAAGGTCAATGAAGGAGTCTCAACACAGCGTGACTCTCGAGTTGACGTTCTTCGCAATCTCTTCAACCGCTTCAAAAGACTCGACAATGAAAATGTTCAACAAACCTTCGATCGCCTCACTGACATCTCAAATGAGCTTCAAGCACTTGGTGCCACTAACATCACCGACCATGAGGTGGTGAAGCAATTGTTGAGATCACTTGATTCCTTATTTGACAATCTGGCACTGATGATACAAGAATGTGGAGATTACAAGTCACTTGATCCCGCTGATATCCTTGAGAGGCTAAACACTCATGAGTTCCAGCTTGCTGAAAAGAGAGATCTCTATGGACCGAGCTATGGCAGATCACGCGCTCTGAAGGCCAAGGCAGTGTCTGAATCTGAAGGTGAAGATTCTGGTAGCAGCTTTGGTGCTCCTGAAGAACTGAGCCAGAAGCTAGCAATGCTCGTGAAGAAATTCCAGAAGTTCTCAAGACGTGGTCGCTTTGGAAAATCCTCAAGAAGTGATGATTCCTCATCCCGTGTCTACAAGAAGAGACTGTGCCACAAGTCCAAGAAACCTGCTCACTACATTCAAGACTGTCCTCAGTGGGAAAAGGAATCAAAGAAGAAGAAATACAAGGATTACAGTTCTGATGACTCAAAGAAGAAGAAGAAATCTTCAAAGTCTTCATCATCAAAATCCTCGAAGTCTTCATCTCAGAAGAAGAGCAGCTCTAAGAAGGCTCGAGTATTCATTGGCTCTGAAGCTGAATCTGAGAAACATGAGGAAGAGGAGGCATCTGAGGAGTCAGAATCTAGTGTGGCAAGCCTAGCCATTACAAAAAAAACACTTCCATGATGATACGTGTTTGTCACAGTAGGTCACGTTTTCTGTCATGCATGTACATCCATGACAAATTTATGACAGAATCAAGATAGTCATACCTGTGCTGTCGTAGAAGTGTTCCATGACATTACCAAAATTATTGTGACGCCCCCAATTTGACCGTACACTAATCATGCACGCAAATGTGTACGATCAAGATCAGGGACTCACGGGAAGATATCACAACACAACTCTAAAACATAAATAAGTCATACAAGCATCATAATACAAGCCAGGGGCCTCGAGGGCTCGAATACAAGTGCTCGATCATAGACGAGTCAGCGGAAGCAACAATATCTGAGTACAGACATAAGTTAAACAAGTTTGCCTTAAGAAGGCTAGCACAAAAGTAGCAACGATCGAAAAGGCAAGGCCTCCTGCCCGGGACCTCCTAACTACTCCTCGAAGCCGAACTCCATGTAGAATCACCCTCGGGTTCTCTAGCTCCTGGACTCCAGCATCTGGTTGCGACAATCCGGTATAGAAAAAGGGGAAAGAGGGAGAAAAGCAACCGTGAGTACTCATCCAAAGTACTCGCAAGCAAGGAGCTATACTACATATGCATGGGTATATGTGTAAAGGGCCATATCAGTGGACTGAACTGCAGAATGCCAGAATAAGAGGGGGATAGCTAGTCCTGTCGATGACTACGCTTCTGGCCACCTCCATCTTGCAGCATGTAGAAGAGAGTAGATTGAAGTCCTCCAAGTAGCATCGCATAGCATAATCCTACCCGGCGATCCCCTCCTCGTCGCCCTGTTAGAGAGCGATCACCGGGTTGTATCTGGCACTTGGAAGGGTGTATTTTATTCAGTATCCAGTTCTAGTTGTCATAAGGTCAAGGTACAACTCCGGGTCGTCCTTTTACCGAGGGACACGGCTATTTGAATAGATAAACTTCCCTGCAGGGGTGCACCACATAACCCAACACGCTCGATCCCATTTGGCCGGACACACTTTTCTGGGTCATGCCCGGCCTCGTAAGATCAACACGTCGCAGCCCCACCTAGGCTCAACAGAGAGGTCAGCACGCCGGTCTAACCCTATGCGCGCAGGGGTCTGGGCCCATCGCCCTATGCACACCTGCACGTTGCGTACGCGGCCGGAAGCAGACCTAGCCCCCTTAATACAAGCGCGAGCTTACGGTCCAATGCGGCGCGCGCCACTCAGTTGCTGACGTCAAAAGAGCTTCGGCTGATACCACGACGTCGGGATACCCATAACTACTCCCACGTAGATGGTTAGTGCGTATAGACCAAATGGCCAGACTCAGATCAAATACCAAGATCTCGTTAAGCGTGTTAAGTATCCGCGAACGCCGACCAGGGCCAGGCCCACCTCTCTCCTGGGTGGTCTCAACCTGCCCTGTCGCTCCGTCACAAAGTAACAGTCGGGGGCCGTCAGGAACCCAGGCCCACCTCTACCGGGATGGAGCCACCTGTCCTTTCAGCCCCCTCATCAAAATCACTTGCGGGTACTACTACGAGCCGACCCGACTTTAGTCATCACATGTGTAATGTATATAATGTATGTAGTATATACCCGTGATCACCGCCCAGGTGATCATGGCCCGATAGTATAGCACAGCAGACGGACAAGAATGTAGGGCCACTGATGGAAAACTAGCATCCTATACTAAGCAGTAGGATAGCAGGTAGGGGAAACAACTGTAGCAACAATGACAGGCTATGCAACAGAATAGGATTAATCGAAAGCAGTAACATGCTACACTACTCTAATGCAAGTAGTAGAGAGTAGAGTAGGCGATATCTGGTGATCAAGGGGGGGGGGGCTTGCCTGGTTGCTCTGGCAAGGAGGGGGTTGTCGTGGACGTAGTCGATCACAGGGGCAGCATCGGTCTCGGGGTCTACCGGAGAGAAGAGGGGGAAGAAACAGTAAATATAAAGCAAACATAGCATCACAAAGCATAACGTGGTAATACGACGTGTCGGGTGTGACCTAACGTATGTCTACACGAATAGGTGAAGGGGGAAATTCAACCGGGAATGTTTTCCCGATTCCGGACCTGTGCCAGACAGATGACCGGAGGGGGAAGGTTGCTAGTTCGATAGGTTAGGGAGGTGTGGTGGACGAACGGACTGCGTATTTGGATTCGTCTCGTCGTTCTGAGCAACTTTCATATAGAAAACATTTTCATCCGAGTTATGGTTTAAAAGATATGAATTTTCAAAGTTTATTTGAATTTCTGGAATTATTTGAATTTAGCAAAAATGAATTATGACGTCAGCATGAGGTAATGCTGACGTCAGCAGGTCAACAGGTCGGCTGACCAGTCAACCCAGACAGGTGGGTCCAGTGGGACCCACATGTCAGCCTCTGTTAGTCTAATATTAATTTAAACTAAACTAACAGTCTAATTAGAGGGGTGGGCCCCATATGTCAGTGAGTGATTAGTTAATCTAATTATTTTTATTTATAAAACATTTTCCTTTTCTCTTTTTTTTTAAATTTTTGCGGCGGGGCCCGCATGTCAGTGGCTGGGCCTGCCCAGTCAGCAGTTGACTGAGTCAACCCAGTCAACTGGGACCCACGGGGCCCACTGGCAGTGGCCCTGGGGTGGCCCCAGGCCAGCCACGTCGGCGGCCGGCGCCGGAGCGACTCCGACGAGCCAAACGCGGCGGCGTGGCTCGGGAGGGGCGCGGGTTTCACGCACAGGGGGTCTGCGGGGTTGTGGCTGGGCGCGTTCGACGCGGCTCGGCGCCGCGCGTCCAACGGTGGTGGCTGGAGTGGCTGGAACGGGCGGGGGCGAGCGCTTCGAGCTCGCCGGCGGCGAGGTGTTTCGGGCTGGGGCGGGTGCGGCGTTAGAGCGCGCGAGCGGCCGAACTAACTAGCTAGGCGGGTGCGGCACGATGCGGTCGAGCTAACGGGCCTACGCCCATGACCAATTGGTCACCGGAGCCTTGCCGGCGGCGAGCTCCGCGGCGCGGCGTTCGGGCGCGCGTGGGGAAGCCGCTAGGGGGCGCGCGAGAGAGAAAGGACAGGGGAGGAGGGGGGAGAGGCTCACCGCGCGGCACACGAAGGCCGGTGAGAGGCTTAGGAGCAGCAGGTCGGCGCCGGGGAAGAAGGGGGTCGCCGGCGTCCGAAGCTGAAGACGAGCTCGGTGTGCTCGTTGTAGGGGCTCCGGTCTCCAACGGGCTGCACCAGACGCAGCAGCGGGCGACGGCGGTCCTTGGAGACACCTTGGGGCGGCGAGGCGGGCACGGTGGCCGTGTGAACGACGATGAACGGCGGCGACCGCGTCGGGCGTGGGGAAGGAGGAGCGGCGCCGACCTGGGGGGGAAGAGAGAGGCGCAGAGGCCGAGAGGAGAGAGAGAGGGGGGGAGTGGAGGTGCCCGAGGCGTCGCGGGAGGTGGAGGCCTTATCCTCTCGCGGCGATGCCGGCGAGGTGATCCGGCGGGGTCTCGCCCCTGTAGCGATGCGGTCGCTGGAACAGGGAAGACGACCGGGGAGGGGGAGTTGGGCTGGCTGGGTTGGGCTGGCTAGCTGGCCAGCTGGGCCAGTGGGCCAAGGCCCTTGGGGAGCCCGGGGGTTTCTTTTCTTTTGCTTTCTTTTTACTTTTTATTTATTTTTCTTTTCTGTTTTATTTCCAGTTTCTCTTTTATTTTGTTTTAGTAAATTACCAAAGTGACACCTAAATAGATTTTACAAATTATGCCACTGCCACAATAGTTTAATACTTATAAAAATTTAGTTTTGAAAATGTTTATTATTTTTAAAGCATTTAAATAATTGTATTTGCTACTGTTTTATTCATTTTAGAGTATTTAAACATTTTATAAAAGTGTGGTTTCTCCACCATAATTACCTATGCAATATTTGGTTCACTCCGAACATTTTAGTTTTAATATTTGAAAACTTTTATTGTTTTCTTTTATTTAAATTTTGAATTTGTTTCAGTTCTGAACTATCGAGAGTTTATCAACAGTAACCGCGGTGACATGGCATCATTAGCAGGGGATCACTGTAGCTTAATTATCCGGGCGTCACAATTATCATCACGGAAGTGTCCACTTCCATGATGATAAATCGCGCGTCATAGAAGTTCTTTCGTCAAGGGTGACCGACACGTGGCATCCATCGTAACGGAACGCTGTTAAGCTATCGGGTCCGGTTTTGGATTCGATAACCCGTTAACAGCCCCGACCAATGGGGATTTTCCACGTGTAAAATCATCATTGGCTGGAGGAAACACGTGTCAGCTCACCATTGGGACAGATGTCATCCACTCATTGGACCCAAAGCGCCTATGATACGTCGACACGTGGCACGACCCAACAGAGGCCCTTTCCTGTGAAAAGGCCGGCCCGTTTGACTTGGTCAAAAGGTGGCGGGCCGGCCCACGGCAAGCCTGTTAACGGCCTGTTCGCATATAGCCCATTTACAGCCCGCTAACCCAGGGCCCGTTTACGGCCTATCCGAATTAGGCCCAGTAGCGTCATCTGGGTCGTCCAATATAATTTCAGCCCGTTTTAACTTCCGGCGCATGTATGGCCCATGACGTCTTTTGGCCCATATGAGGCCCTTAGTAACCCTCAGCCCATTAACGGCCCATGGTAAAACTGGCCCGTAATGAACAGTGTATCACTTTATACCCATTAACGGCCCTTATTCCGTTGGGCCGTTTTCAGCCCATGTTATCTTTCGGCCTTCTTAGGGCCCATTTATTCTTGGGCTCATTTCCAGCATTCGTACTTTCGGCCTGTTACTGTCATTTTCTGCTTGTGGGCCAAATACAGCCCGTGGTTACAGTCGGCCCGTTTGTGGCCCGTTAATACGTTGGGCCGTTTTCATAGCGTCATCAAATAAGGCCTATTAACGATGGCCCATTATGGTCGGCCCATGAACGGACGATTTCAACTCTAGCCCATTTATGACCATAATGTGGTCTCTTATTGGCCCATGTTTGGCCAACCGATCATACGGCCCGTAGAAGGCCCATTGATGATACGGCCCGTAGAAGGCCCATTGTGTCTACGCCCCGTAGAAGGCCCATTGTGTCTACGCCTCGTAGAAGGCCCATTGTTTCTACGGCCCTTAGAAGGCCCATTGTTTCTACGGCCCATAGGAGGCCCATGTTAACTACAGTAAATATGTAGCCCATTGTTAATGTGGCCTAGTTTTAAAAAATAGGTTATTCCGGCCACTAGCAAACCGCGGAAAAAGAACTGCACTGACTACAAGAAAACAAATAAACAAGACAACGGAAATAAATAAGCAAGTAACTTACGCTAGGCTATCACGGCTATTACACATATTATATCCACTGGGCATCAAAATTCGCCACAAATGCAAATATAGGGAACAAAGCAGCATATAAACGCCGCAGCAAAACAAGTCCAGAACTGAAACCACTTCAGAAGAGCTCAAGAAACAATATCCTGGGTACCCATAATGCTAGCAAGATGCTTAGCAAGCTTATTAACTTTCTCTTGTTTGGCGCTTAAATCCTCGAGCACTTGCTGTTGCACCAAAAAGTATGCATCTGAATTCTGCAGGGACTTCCTCAGTCCTTCGGCTTCCTATCGCATAACATCTGATCGATGTCTTTCAACTTGAAGTTGAGACTCAAGAAGCCGAACTGATTCAGGCAGCGAGTACGAAGAGCTGGTGCCAGCAGTAGTAGCTAGTAACTCGAACACTACATCAAGACAGGACTTTGGGGTTGTCTCAGTGTCTTCAATATAGTTTTTATCAGCTTTCTTGGAGAACAACAGGGATGTCTCACTATCTTGAACCTGATCTGCATTACTTCCTTTACCATTGCATAACGGGGTACTCTTCTCCAATATTTTATCCGCATTCTAAAGGAGAAACAAACAAACACATCACAGGTTTACAATGTAGTATATGAAACTCATTTTGGTAAACCAGTTCAGTAGTAAGGTGGACAGGATAACAGCATGAAACAAACATATATCTATGTAGTATGGTCCCTGTATGGTCTATATCATTCTAGTTTATGTTGCCAAATCAAGATAGATACAGTTCGAATCATATCTATTTAAGACAAAGCAACATAGACAGAATATAAGTGTGGGAAACTACACAGCAATAACAACACTTGTAATGTGCATGGCGTGAGAACATAACTGTTTATTCAATTGAAACTGAAACCAACATAGAGCAAGTTACAACAGCAAACACGTTAAAGAAACAGGTTTAGAACATACCTGTTGCGCCATTGGAGTTTCAATTGCATCCTTCAAATTTGAAATTAGTTGGTATGAGTAAATACAGTGATGCAAGAGCAAAGTAGTATGAAGCATAGCTATGGAACCTGACCTGAGAACAATTCTTCTTCTGCTTTAAGCGTTGACTTGGGTTTCGGGGTGGTGGTCCTCGTGCTTTGGGCACTGCAGTTGCCTTACTAACTGCTCGTGTTTGGGTGCTTTGTGGTGGAGACGGTGCTGTGTCAACGGGAACTGGGTTACTATCTGCTGGGGTTGGGGTTAGAAGGGGTGTAGCTAGTTCTCTGTCCAACTGGGTAGGGGTACAATCTACGTGAGTCTGGGTTATGTGTGGTGGGGCTGGTTCTTGGAAAAGTACAACCGTGGTTCTATCTCCATCGACAGGTAGCACGATCTTTTCTGAAGACCGTGTTTTTACTCCCACAGATAGTGCCATCACCCCTCCAACTGAAATGGATGATAAACAAGAAAAGTAATTGAATGTTCAGACATTGTAAGATAGACAGGTGCAATGGATAGTAGGGAAGAAAACAGGGCATGAAATAATTCACATTTATGTTGTCTAACCAAACAAAATAGCAGGACATAATTTCAAATATATGATGGCTAATTAAACAGGATAACATGACACAATTTCACATGTATGATGGCTAACTAAACAGGATAGAATGGCATACTTCAAAATATGATGACTATGTAAACAGGATGACATGATATAACTATAGGATGTGTCTATTAAAGTGGTTGGCATGCCATAAATCACAAACATGCCGTCGATGGAAACATGATGGCATGATATAATCACAGATAGAATGACATAATTTAAAATATGATGACTATGTGAACAGGATGAGATGATATAACTATATTATGTCTTTAGGAAATGGGTTGGCATGTCATAATTCAGATACATGCTGTCTATGTAAACATCATGGCATGATATACTTCAAATATATGATTTATATACTAAGGAAGTGAGCAGAGGGCAATCGCATATATGATGTGTCAACTAAGGAGATGGCATTCAATATCGTGTATATGATGTAAAAACTAAGCATTGCAATACAACATATGCATGATATGAGTAATATAACCCTGCCAAGTTTGAGCATACACCTCAAGGGGATAATAGGACTGGTCATCTGCCTCTGAATCCTCCTGTGAAGAGCTATCTGTAACCAGCAACATATCTGCTTCACCAGGTAGCATTGTCTGCTCTGAAGACCTTGTTTTCACTCCAGATTTCTCCATCACCAATTCAAATGGCTGATGCACAAGAAGAGCAGTTGAATATACAAACATTGTCGACAAAAGCAATGAGAAATACAAAAAAAGGACGGCATGATATAATTAACATATATGACGCTTGGCTAAACAGCATGGCATTGCATAATTCACATATATAATGCCTTGCAACAAGATAGCATTGCATAATTCACATATATAATGTCTTGCAAAAAGATGGCATTGCATAATTCACATATATGGTAATTAGACACTAAACAGGTGGCATTCACATAAATCATGTCTAAACTAAGCAAATGACATAGCAATGCAAGATATGAGCAACATAACCCTGCCAAGTTAGAGCATGCACCTCGGGGGGGGGGGGATAGGACTGGTCATCTGTCTCTGAATCCTCCTGTGAGGAGCTATCCGTAACCAGCGAGATATGTGCTTCGTCAGATAGCATAGTCTGCTCTGAAGACCTTGTTTTCACTTCAGAATTTTCCATCACCGTGTCAAATGGCTGATGCACACGCAGAGTAGTTGAATCTATTAACATTGTTGACAAATGTAATACGTAACGGAAAAAAGGATGGCCTGATATAATTCACATATAAGATGACTGGCTAAGCAGGTTGGCATTGCAAAATTCACATATATTGTAGCGACCAGACCTCAAATGGTCTGTGCTGCTGTGCACCAGTGTCATCCCTGGATCAGTAATGCTGACACGCACAGTACAAATGGAGGATTTATAACAGAGTAGCAATCACACACTTATTACATCGAATATCTCCGAAGAGAAATAAGTATGATAAATATGGCTTAAGGCCATCTAAATACGATAACAGCGGAAGACTTGGAAGATAAGTGAGTCCATCAACTCCAACGGCATCACTGAGTATAAGACCACGACCTAAGGCACCTTACTCGTCGTCTGAAAAGTCTGCAACATGAAACGTTGCAGCTCGAAACGGGTCAGCACATGGAATATGCTGGCAATGTAACACATAGAGAACAATGAACATAATAATGCTATACTACATGCATATATGGCTGGTGGAAAGCTCTATGGTTACAGTTTTGCGAAAAGCAAATTTTTCCCTATTGCAAAGGAATAAATTTTATTTAACTATCATGGTGGTTGTTGAACATTGAGATGGTTGACAGCATCTCAATCCCAATTAAGTAACATCATTAAACCCAACAAAATTAATTAAAGTAACATGATGAGATTCACATGATAATCCAAGTACTAGATACTCAAGTTGTCCATAACCGGGAACACGGCTAACCATGATTAGTTTGTACACTCTGCAGAGGTTTGTGCACTTTTCCCCACAAGACTCGATCGCCTCCGCTTGATTCTCGCACTACATGATGTTTGAGAAACGGATGACCGAGACATAGTCTTTCAGAAGTGCTTGCACCTTACGTATGGGTAGACAGTTACACCTACTTTCCCCTACATCTGCTAGTCTACCACTGTAAGAGTTCACACAACTTAATCAACTATGCTAGAGCCCATAATAGCTTGCGGCTACACACGGAAGTTTCTAGCATGAATAATCTTATGATCCCTTTGAACCTGGGTGGCGGTCCAAAAGAAAAACAAGCAATCCTGGAATATCCAGGTACCTCAATCCACCCAGATGTGAGTTTTAGTTGCCACCTTAAGTAAACCATTATTAACAATCTCACATCTGTCATGAATATCTCTCAAAACCCAATCCACGTCTACGAGCATAGCATGGCAATATAATAGCAACGTGGAAGTAACTCCCAAGGGTTTGATAATAAACATGGCAATAGGTACTACCTCAACTACTTCCCAATTCCCACAATTTAATTAGATCCTAATCATGCAATGTTTGAGGAATAGATCTAATGCAATAAAAACTGGGTATGGAAGGTATGATCAAAGTGTTACTTGCCTTGCTGATGATCCGCGAAACCTAGCGATTCAAAGTAACAAGCGGCGCACTCCGGGTACTCTATCGCAAACAAACAAGCAAACAATAAGTACTCATCTAATGCACAGGTAAAACTCGAATGAAAGATCCAACCAGAAAGTTCAACTTAAGAACTCCGGTTTGCAAAAAGAATCAACTCGAACGAAGCAACGAAAGTGAAACGGCGAAAGAAACAAGCTTCGTTTACTAATCTGGATCTAGGTCAAATTTTACAGTAGCAAAAACTTGTTTGAGTAGGTTAAACGGAAAGAGAATTTCGAGACGAAACTCTAGGCGCTTGAATCGCCTGATTCCGATAAACGAGCGAAAATTTAAACGAAAACGAAGATCCGATCAGAAATCGAGATCTGAAAAAAATCAGGAAAAATCCGACGAAAAAGAAAAACTGACGAACGGTTAAAGAACGGACGTTCGTTAACAGAGAAAATCCGACGAACACGTTCATTGAAACGAACGGGTCGGTGAACGTTCACAAAATAATAAAACCGAAGAAAATAAACTGATCTAGGGTTTTTTCTAAAAACGAACGGTTTTTTTTTCGGAAAACCGGCAAACGGCATCGGGACGATACCTCGTCGGGACGGGCTCCGGCGGGGTCGGCGGGGTCCGGCGGGGTCCGGCGAGGGGGCGGCGAGGTGCGGCGGAGTGCGGCGGGGCGGCGAACGGCGGCGGCCTTCGGGCGGCGAGGCTCCGGCTCCGGCGGGCTCGGCTCGGGGCGGGGTCGGCGGGTACGGGGTGAAGGGGGGGAGGGCGGCGGTATATAAGGAGGGGGGGCCTGCTTGGAGGAGGGGAAAGGCGGCGGCGGCGGCGTCCGAGCCGGACACGGCGGCGGCGGGCGGCGTGCGCGCGGAGGAGACGCGGGGATGGGCCGGCGGCTCGGCTGGGCCTCGGCCCGGTCACGCCCCCCTCCTTATATCATGATAAATGTTTATTATTCATGCTAGAATTGTATTAACCGGAAACATAATACTTGTGTGAATACATAGACAAACAGAGTGTCACTAGTATGCCTCTACTTGACTAGCTCGTTGATCAAAGATGGTTATGTTTCCTAGCCATAGACATGGGTTGTCATTTGATTAACGGGATCACATCATTAGGAGAATGATGTGATTGACTTGACCCATTCCGTTAGCTTAGCACTCGATCGTTTAGTATGTTGCTATTGCTTTCTTCATGACTTATACATGTTCCTATGACTATGAGATTATGCAACTCCCGTTTACCGGAGGAACACTTTGTGTGCTACCAAACGTCACAACGTAACTGGGTGATTATAAAGGTGCTCTACAAGTGTCTCCGAAGGTACTTGTTGGGTTGGCGTATTTCGAGATTATGATTTGTCACTCCGATTGTCGGAGAGGTATCTCTGGGCCCAGTCGGTAATGCACATCACTATAAGCCTTGCAAGCATTGTAACTAATGAGTTAGTTGCGGGATGATGCATTACGGAACGAGTAAAGAGACTTGCCGGTAATGAGATTGAACTAGGTATTGAGATGCCGACGGTCGAATCTCGGGCAAGTAACATACCGATGACAAAGGGAACAACGTATGTTGTTATGCGATTTGACCGATAAAGATCTTCGTAGAATATGTGGGAGCCAATATGAGCATCCAGGTTCCGCTATTGGTTATTGACCGGAGATGTGTCTCGGTCATGTCTACATTGTTCTCGAAGCCGTAGGGTCCGCACGCTTAAAGTTCGATGACGGTTATATTATGAGTTTATGTGTTTTGATGTACCGAAGGTAGTTCGGAGTCCCGGATGAGATCGTGTACATGACGAGGAGTCTTGAAATGGTCGAGACGTAAAGATCGATATATTGGACGACTATATCCGGACATCGGAAAGGTTCCGAGTGATTCGGGTATTTTTCGGAGTACTGGAGAGTGACGGGAATTCGCCGGGGAGTATATGGGCCTTATTGGGCTTTAGGGGAAAGAGAGAGGAAAGGCTGCGCCCCCTCCTTCCTTCTCTTCTCTCTCCCCTTTCCTTGACTCCTACTCCTACTACTTGGAAGGGGGGGAATCCTACTCCCGGTGGGAGTAGGACTCCTCCTAGGGCGCGCCATAGAGGGCCGGCCCTCCCCCTCCTCCACTCCTTTATATACGGGGAGGGGGGGCACCCCTTGGAGACACAACAATTGATCCCTTGGATCTCTTAGCCGTGTGCGGTGCCCCCCTCCACCATAGTCCACCTCGATAATATCGTAGCGGTGCTTAGGCGAAGCCCTGCGTCGGTAGAACATCATCATCGTCACCACGCCGTCGTGCTGACGGAACTCTCCCTCAAAGCTCGGCTGGATCGGAGTTCGAGGGACGTCATCGAGTTGAACGTGTGCTGAACTCGGAGGTGCCGTGCGTTCGGTACTTGATCGGTCGGATTGTGAAGACGTACGACTACATCAACCGCGTTGTGCTAACGCTTCCGCTTTCGGTCTACGAGGGTACGCGGACACACTCTCCCTTCTCGTTGCTATGCATCACCATGATCCTGTGTGTGCGTAGGAGAATTTTTGAAATTACTACGTTCCCCGACAGTGGCATCCGAGCCAGGTTTTATGCGTTGATGTTATATGCACGAGTAGAACACAAGTGAGTTGTGGGCGATACAAGTCATACTGCTTACCAGCATGTCATACTTTGGTTCGGCGGTATTGTTGGATGAAGCGGCCCGGACCGTGTGCGTAGGCTTGAAGTATTATTATTTTTATGTCAAATGATAGACTATTGCTTTGAATCACTCATGTCTTAATATTCATGCCATGATTAGATACATGATCAAGATTATGCTAGGTAGCATTCCACATCAAAAATTATCTTTTTTATCATTTACCTACTCGAGGATGAGTAGGAATTAAGCTTGGGGATGCTGATACGTCTCCGTCGTATCTATAAATTTTGATTGTTCCATGCCAATATTCTACAACTTTCATATACTTTTGGCAACTTTTTATACTATTTTTTGGGACTAACATATTGATCCAGTGCCCAGTGCCAGTTCTTGTTTGTTGCATGTTTTATGTTTCGCAGAAACCCAATATCAAACGGAGTCCAAACGGGATAAAAACGGACGGAGAATTATTTTGGAATATTTATGATTTTTGGGAAGTAAAATCAACGCGAGACAGTGCCCGAGGGGGCCACGAGGCAGGGGGGCGCGCCCTGGACCCTCGTGGGCACCCCGTAAGGCAGTTGACGCTCTTCTTTTGCTGCAAGAAAGCTAATTTTATGAGAAAGATCTGGGCGAAAGATTCACCCCAATCGGAGTTACGGATCTCCGGATATAAAACAAACGGTGCCAGGGCAGAATCGGAGAGCGCAGAAACAGAGAGAGACAGAGAGACAGATCTAATCTCGGAGGGGCTCTCGCCCCTCCCACGCCATGGAGACCATGGACCAGAGGGGAAACCCTTCTCTCATCTAGGGAGAAGGTCAAGGAAGAAGAAGAAGGAGGGGGGCTCCCTCCCCCTCGCTTCCGGTGGCGCCGGAACGCCGCCAGGGGCCATCATCATGACCGCGATCTTCACCAACACCTCCGCCATCTTCAGCAACATCTCCATCACCTTCCCCCTCTATCTACAGCGGTCCACTCTCCCGCAACCCGCTGTACCCTCTACTTGAACATGGTGCTTTATGCTTCATATTATTATTCAATGATGTGTTGCTATCCTATGATGTCCGAGTAGATTTTCGTTGTCCTATTGGTGGTTGATGAATTGCTATGATTGATTTAATTTGCTTGTGGTTATGTTGCTGTCCTTTGGTGCCCATCATATGAGCGCGCGCGTGGATCACACCATAGGGTTAGTTGTATGTTGATAGGAGTATGTATTGGAGGGCAAGGGTGACAGAAGCTTCAGCCTAGCATAGAAATTGATGCATACGGGATTGAAGGGGGACCAATATATCTTAATGATATGGTTGGGTTTTACCTTAAAGAACGTTAGTAGTTGCGGATGCTTGCTAATAGTTCCAATCATAAGTGCATAGAATTCCAAGTCAGGGATGACATGCTAGCAGTGGCCTCTCCCACATAATACTTGCTATCGGTCTAGTAAAGTAGTAAATTGCTTAGGGACAATTTCGCAACTCCTACCACCACTTTTCCACACTCGCTATATTTACTTTATTGTGTCTTTATCTAAACAGCCCCTAGTTTTCATTCTCGTGCTCTTTATTACCTTGCAAACCTATCCAACAACACCTACAAAGTACTTCTAGTTTCATACTTGTTTCCGGTAAAGCGAACGCTAAGCATGCGTAGAGTTGTATCGGTGGTCGATAGAACTTGAGGGAATATTTGTTCTACCTTTAGCTCCTCGTTGGGTTCGACACTCTTACTTATCGAAAGAGGCTACAATTGATCCCCTATAATTGTGGGTTATCAGAAAGGAATGGGGGAAAGTAGTGGAAAAGTTGTATAGCATGAATCTAGGACGTGGTTCAAAAAGGAAAGGAAGGGGGAAAGTTGTATCGCATGAATCTAAGACGTGGTTCAAAGAGGACAGGAATGGGGGAAAGCAGTGGGGAAAGTTGTATAGCATAAATCTAGGACGTGGTTCACAGAGGAAAGGAAGTGGGGAAAGTACTAGTACAGACTGGCTATCCCTGTAAACAAACACCCTCTAATAATGCCGCTGGAAAATTGATGCACTGCCACAGTTAAAAGCAAATTACATGTTTAATGAATTTTATTGTTAATATAATCTCTCTGTTAATATTAATCAATGCCACCGTTTGAGAAATGCTACTGTCTTGCTTTCTTTCCCATTTAGATAAGGTAGATGATTCTTTTTGTTGGCTTCTGTGTCATCCACCATTATTGACCACTAGTTGTTTCCTTTGCACCTCTGTGTAAACAGGGTTAACTACTTCACCTCGTTGCCACTGTGACCTTTTGTTGCACTGCACAATACACTTTTGTTTTAAGAGTGTTTTGTGCAGTTCAACCAAAATGTCACACCGACAACGTTGCTTGATTGCTTGATCTTAGTGGAACTGCACAAGAGGAGATCTTACTTCCTATCCGTGTTGGCAAATTTGGTTCAGTCCTTGTGAGTTGTTTGAATTCCGCGTCATGAGAGGTCAGTACTAGCCTTCTTTCACATGATTCTGCAGTGTGCTTTCATATGTTGTGCTACTTGTACGGTAATGTTGCTTGATTTTAGTGAACTGCACAAATGGAGACAAGACTTCCAATTTGTATGTGCACCGTAATATACCATTGAGGTAAGATAAGGGTATTTCACAACTGTTGGCCTGTATTTTGCCACTTTCATCAGAAAATTAATGTCATTGTTTAATGCTATACTTGTGCAACCTAATTGACATGCCAAATCTTACATTGAAGGCGAAGCTTGTCTGTTATTGAACCAAGTGATGAAGGGGAAGAACAAGCGGAAGAAAAACAAAAATCAACTCCTGGTGCTGTAATGAAGCACTGGAACTGTGATGACACAAGTAATGATATAGTTTTGCATCTTAATTTATTGCTATGGCTGGAACGAGCAATTGTTTTGCCACTTATTTGATGCCACTCTTAATGTAATACGTAATTATCTCTACTTGTGCAAACAGGGATCTTCTTTGAAGATACCATATATTTTAGTGGAACTGCACAAGAAGATATTGGAAACATTAATCTAATCGAGGAGTATATAGTAAGCATGGCCACCACAGTAGATAGCAACAGATGGTTCCGGAGAAGTGCTTCATCTGTATGCTCTACACAATAAGCCTCCTGACAAAGGTTGGTACTCGCCCACTGATTTCATTCATATGATTGAGCTTTGTCATCTCTACTGGTGTTGTGCTACTGTTTAGATGCTGTCATCAAAAAGTGGTATTGTCCTTGAGAAGTGCTTCATCTGTGCTGTTTTAAATATTTCCTTTCCTTTTTTTTGAGCAAACAGGGATGCTAGCATTTAGTTATCCTCTTGTCTTTGCACAACAGGATCATCCTCCTCTGAAGAAGAATATGGAGTACGTGAAGTGACTAGTTCCGATTATGCCAGGATGAAGAAGCCCTGTCTATCTTCTCATCAGAAGGAGCAGTTGAAGGATGGTTACATTACCCCCCACAAGACCAAACTCCATTTTCTTGCTGTGATGCGCGAGTACAATGTTGTTCTAGGATTCTTTCCGGTGAGTTCCATTTTTATAAAAGTGTGCTCTACATGGACCATGTAGGTGCATGTTTAAACTGTCAATTCATAGTATAGTTTGCTTTATACTAATCACTTTTTTTGTATTTGTGCAAACAGGGGTGCTCAGCTTGATTTCAATGGGAACTGCACAAAATGTTCATGAATACATCGAATCATTCATTTCCACCACAAGAAAGGAGGTGCCGATAAGTTCAAGGCATTGCAACATATAAGGGCGAAATCATACAACCTACGCGCGAATTTGGTTGATTTTGGTGGAACTGCACAAAAAGAACAACTGGTTTATTTAGCACGAGGTGCCATGTCAATGTCCGAACTGATGGCAAACCCTGCCCATTCCACACTCGTAGGCATTTGATATTTTGGAATGGGACGCCCTTTGCTGTCAGCAGCGTCAATCCATTTTTTCTTTATTCTTTAGTTGTGAAGTAAATATTGGCTCTGACATATGAATCGCTGAGATGCATAATCATCGATTGTTTTGAATGTTCTCTATGACATGTGAATCGCTGTGATTGCAATGTACAGGAACGCTAAAAAGCTGCTCAAACTCTTTGTACTCCTTCTGTTCCTTTTTACTTTGCACATTGTCCGGTAGCATACAACTGAAGTGCTCAAGTTCTCTAGCAAATGACTGTATCTCATGAGCTTGCTCAACCACGGAGCGCTCTTCAATCATCCTGTAATCATAGAATTGCTCCATGATGTACAGCTCAGTGCCAGTAACCGGAGGGTAGCAGCGGTGGCCTTACTTGGACCTGAGTGGCGGCGACCTACCGTGTTCTACTCTTCCTCGTTTTCTGTGTGGCACGGCCTCGTTGGCAGCGGGGCGGGGCCTCGGCGGAGCCGGCGATGTCCTCTGTCTCGTTGTCGGCGGGCGGCGCCTCGACGGAGCGGGGGAAAATCCTCCCCCTCGTTGCCGGCAGGGTGGGGCCTCGGCGGAGCCAGCGGTGTCCTCTGCCTTGTTGTTGGCGCCGCGGGGCCTCGGTGGAGCAGGGCCTCATCGACGCCAGCGGAGCGGGGACTCGTCGGAGCCGGCATTGTCCTCTGCCTCGTCCTCGGTCTTGCCAAACAGCGCCTCGGCCGCTTCATCGCCCTCTTTGTAGGCGGCCGCAGCCTCCGCCACCCGCATGTGGTACCGCTAGCGCTCGAGGCGGCCCTCGCGGGCGGAGCGGTACGAGTCGAGCAGCGCCTCCTGCTCCACCCGCTCCGCGGAGTTCTGCTCCTCCGCCTACAGGTGCTCCTGGAGGTGATGGTGGTTGCAGGCGGCGTCGGCCTGCGCCTCCCGGAACTGCTCCTCACGCTTCTGCCTCACCGTGTCCATATATTGGGCACGGGCCTCGCTGATGGTCATGGTGCAATGCACCGGCGAGGATGGCGCAGAGGAGGGGGTTGGCGCCGGATCGTCGACTACCTGTTCTCCATTGGGACGTCGTCGTCCTCCGGCTGCCTGCCGGCCAGCCAGTCGGCAGCAATGGCTGCCATCTCCTTGTGGTCCGTCGTCCGCCCGTCCCGAAGAGCGCTGGAGCGCGAGGAAGCCATGGTGGGCAGTAGTGGTGTGGACAGGAGAGTAGGAACGGATGCGGATGACTGCGGCTATGGCCGGCGCATCAGTTTATATAGCAATGGTGGGCGGCGGAGGGATGGACATCTGGCGCCGGAGTAGCCGCCTCGGCAACCGCGTATCATTAATGTGGGCGGCAGAAGGACGGACGGACGACACTTGTGTCGTTTGAAGGCGAAGCAACCGCATGCACCGGGAAGCGGGGCGGGCGGCGCTGACCGTTTCGGGCGGAAAGCGCGTGCTGGGGAGGGAGGCGGTCTGGGTGGGCCAGGACAGTCAGACTCGTGCTTGGTAGCGGGTCGGTCCAGCAGCCGGACATGCTGGCTTGCCAGCTACCTCGCCGAGCTGAGCGACGACAATCAGACGATGGACGTAGCTTCCGACCAGGAGCCGGCGCCACTGTCCAAGCCGGTTCATGCCGTGTTCACCATAGAGCAGGTGCGGCCGCACTTCGACGCCCTAATGGCGGAAGAGCTACCAGCACAGGAGGACCTGTGCTGCAACCTCCGTCTCATCAACGAGCACCGGTGAACAAGCGAACGACAATGCCGTCGCGGACATGTGGCCCTATGATCCTGGCTTCCCGAATGAGCAGCGGGCGCTGTATCAGACCATCCGTAGGGCCCGCGAGGCCCTCTCCATCGTCCTTCGAGTTGTTGCGCTCGCCGTGGCGCCGCCGTCTCGTGTTGTCAACATGGTCGACGGACATGAGGATGAGGAGATGACTTTACTTAGAGAGGATGATAGCAGGTGCCTCCTTATTAGTATATAAAGCTATAATTTTTTTGCTTCCTCCTGGTTTCCTGACATCACGGTCCCACACCATTGTCAACCTATGTAGTGAATAAACGAGAGAATTGCACAAGAAGCGGCCGATAGCTGGGACCAAGCAGCTCGAGCAGTATTTGTGTTTTTTAGGTGTGAGCACTGCAGAGTTTTTCTTGAGCGATGTTTAGCCCAGATATTAATTTTTCTCCTCTGAACAACAACAAAAACATCGCTGCAGCTATTAACTGGGCGGGCTATTGCCCGTCTAGCCCAGGCCAGATATCCTGCCCAGATATTAATTTTTTTCAAGCTAAAAATGGCTAGCCCAGCTATACTTTTTTTAGGAATACCCAGGCAAGGTCAAGTTGTTATTCTCCGCCCCGCTAGGCTGCAAATCTTTCCTAGGAAGGATGCATTAGGCTTAACAAGAAAATGGGCTTTAAGGAATAATAAATGGGATGTAATTATAAAAAATGGGCAGTAACTATAAAAAATGCACCAAACACGTAATTACTTTATAAAATATTATTTTTGGATATTGAAAATCTTAATTTAATTAATTGTTGCGAGTGCAATGTTTCGTTGGATTTTTACGTAATATAAATTTATATTGAAATTTTATTTAATCTGACTAGAAATTTCGGGATAAAAATATTTCAGATCCCATCAAAATGTGGGAAATTTTATTGAATTCTGTTTTGAACGGTTGGTTGAAATGGGCTGTACTTTTAACAAACTGTAAATGGGTTGTAGTAAATTCCATTAGAATTCAAAAATTGGCTGCACATTCTTACAAATCACAAATGGGCTATAAGTTCTCTGCCACACACTTGTGGCCTTACTAAGTTGACGCGCCCCCTAAAAAAAAGAGTTGACGCGTATGCAAGGCTTTGTCAACTTATAGTCAACACACGGTTCTAGCAGCAGTGACCGTTGGATGTCCATCCAACGGATGCCGTGCTTCTTCTTCAATCTCGGATATTCTAGCTTCACCCGCCCAAAAAATGATTCCTCCCCCTGACATCTGGGGCGCACCGTTTCGGAAGCTGACCTGTGGGCCTATTAAGTTAACGTGTACCAAGGGCTTTGTCAACTTAGTCAATATAAACGATTCTAGCTGCAGTGACTGTACGATGTCTATCCAACGGCCTTCAACCTCTGGTCTTCTTGCTCCAGCCGCCCAAAGCAGCGCCGGTCGTGCCGCGTGCTCCTGCCTCCCGTGGCCGGCTATGATGCCGGGGAGGCCTCACCGCCCCCTACTACTCCCACCGCTGGCCAGGCCATCCCTCTACTCACCCACACCCCCTGTTATTCCGTGGCAACGGCAGCCTCACACTGCAGCCGGCCCAGTGAACCCTCGTACTCCTCTCCGCGCGGACTTTCACTGCCGCGTCTTCCCCGGGTCCGCGTCGTCCCCTTCCTAGGCCTCGCCGTCGTCCACCGCCCTGGTGCTCTCGGCGCGGCGTGGTCAACATGGTCAAGGAACGGCTTCCATCGGACGTGGACTGTACATGGAGAGGCTGACAGCTGGGTCCACGATGGCAGCAAGGAAGTGCCTCCTTATTATGCGGAAAATAATGATTCCTCCACCTGACAGCAGGGACCCACCAGACGGGCCACCATATTTCGCAAAAAAAACATTTCCCCCTGACTGCTGGGACCCATCGGACAGGCCACCGTATTGCGCGAAAAAACGTTCCCCCCGCTGTCAGCTCGGACCCACCGGAAGTGCCTCCTTATTACGCACACAAAAATGAATACTCCCCTGCTGGTTGGGACCCACCTTGGTGGGAGGCTGACTTGTGGGCCTACTAAGTTGACGGGGATGGAGTGCTTTGTCAACTTAGTCAATATGAACGATTCTAGCTCCAGTGACCGTACGATGTCCATCCAACGGCCGTAGTGCTTCTTCAACCTCTGGTCTTGTTGCTCCAGCCGCCCAAAGCAGCGCCGGTCGTGCCGCATGCTCCTGCCTCCCGTGGCCGGCTGAGCTGCCGCGGAGCCTCACCGGCCCCTACTATTCCCACCGCTGGCCAGGCCCTGCAGCGACGGCAGCCTCACACCGCAACCGAACCAGTGAACCCTCGTACTCCTCTCCGCGCGGGCTTCCACTGCCGCGTCTTCGCCGGCTCCGCGTCGTCCCCTTCCTAGGCCTCGCCGTCGTCCACCGCCCTGGTGCTCTCGGCTCGGCGTGGTCAACGTGGTCAAGGAACGACTTCCATCAGAAGAGTACTGTACGTGGAGAGGCTAACAGCTGGGTCCACGGCGGCCGCAAGGAAGTGCCTCCTTATTACGCGCAAAATAATTATTCCTCCACCTGACAGCAGGGACCCACCGGATGGGCAACTGTATTTTGTGAAAAAAAATTCCCCCTGACTGCTGGGACCTACCAGCTACATCTTCGCACGCAAGGAAGTGCGTCTGAAAAAAAATGATTCGCCCCCTGACTGCTGGGACCCACCAGCTACATCTTCGCAGGCAAGGAAGTGCCTGACAGTCGGGACCCACCTGGTCGAAGCATACATAGCGTTGTCATTCTGGTCGCGAACGTGTACGCACATACTGGTCGATGTAGAGGCGTGCACGTCTCGTAGTAGAGGCGCGCACGTAGCATGTACACGTACGTACAGCGGCCAGTGTGCAAGAAAGAAATTAGCGGCCACGTACGTACATACGGGCAGGGTCTCAAACGCCTACTCGTGCATACATACGGGCAGGGCTCGTGTACATGGCTGGGTCGGAACAGAGAAACAACGTTGTCGTGTTCATGGGGAGCCAACAGGCTGGGTCGGAACGGAATGCGTCGTCGTGTTCATCGGGAGGGCTTGGATGGAATAGCCGATGGCAACGAGGCCTGGCATACCGCAGAACGGAGGAAACGGCCTTGTGTTCGACCGGCCATGTTCGAAACGGGATCCTGTTCATCGGGAGGGGTCAGGCGTACCGCAAAACGGAGGAAACGGACCTCCTACGGTCGAAACGGGGGTCCTGTTGATCAGGAGGGGTGTGGCGTACCGCAAAACAGAGGAAACAGACTTGTGTTGGAACGCTACGGTCGAAACAGGGGTCCTGTTCATCGGGAGGGGTGTGGCGTACCGCAAAACGGGACTCCACGGGATACTGTTCATCTCCACCGTCGACCCCCTCCAGCCTCCACTGGCTACTGTTCATCCACCGGCGACCTCCTCCAGCCTCCACCTGCGACTGTTCATCCACGGGCTCCTGTTCATCCAGCCTTCACCGCGCGCTACTCCACCGGCTACTGTTCAACCAGCCCTCTCCACGGGCTCCTGTTCAACCACCCCTCCACAGGCTACTGTTCATCCAGCCCTCCACCGTCTACTGTTCATCCTGCCCTCCACGGGGTGGTCTGTTGGAAATATGCCCTAGAGGCAATAATAAAATGGTTATTATTGTATTTCCTTGTTCATGATAATTGTCTGTTGTTCATGCTATAATTGTATTAACTGGAAACCGTAATACATGTGTGAATACATAGACCACAACATGTCCCTAGTAAGCCTCTAGTTGACTAGCTCGTTGATCAATAGATGGTTATGGTTTCCTGACCATGGACATTGGATGTCATTCATAACGGGGTCACATCATTAGGAGAATGATGTGATGGACAAGACCCAATCCTAAGCATAGCACAAGATCGTGTAGTTCGTTTGCTAGAGCTTTTCTAATGTCAAGTATCATTTCCTTAGACCATGAGATTGTGCAACTCCCGGATACCGTAGGAATGCTTTGGGTGTACCAAACGTCACAACGTAACTGGGTGGCTATAAAGGTGCACTACAGGTATCTCCGAAAGTGTCTGTTGGGTTGGCACGAATCGAGACTGGGATTTGTCACTCCGTATGACAGAGAGGTATCTCTGGGCCCACTCGGTAATGCATCATCATAATGAGCTCAATGTGACTAAGGATTTAGCCACGGGATCATGCATTACGGTACGAGTAAAGTGACTTGCCGGTAACGAGATTGAACAAGGTATTGGGATACCGACGATCGAATCTCGGGCAACTAACGTACCGATTGACAAAGGGAATTGTATGCGGGATTGATTGAATCCTCGACATCATGGTTCATCCGATGAGATCATTGTGGAACATATGGGAGCCAACATGGGTATCCAGATCCCGCTGTTGGTTATTGACCAGAGAGTCGTCTCGGTCATGTCTGCATGTCTCCCGAACCCGTAGGGTCTACACACTTAAGGTTCGGGGACGCTAGAGTTGTAGAGATATTAGTATGCGGTTAACCAAAAGTTGTTCGGAGTCCCGGATGAGATCCCGGACGTCACGAGGAGTTCCGGAATGGTCCGGAGGTAAAGATTTATATATGGGAAGTCCTATTTTGGCCACCGGAAAATGTTCGGGATTTTTGGTATCGTACCGGGAAGGTTCTAGAAGGTTCCGAAGTGGGGCCCACCTGCATGGGGGGACCCACATGAACGTGGGTAGTGGGGGCAAGGCCCCACACCCCTGGTCAAGGCGCACCAAGATCCCACCTTAGAAGGAATAAGATCATATCCCGAAGGGATAAGATCAAGATCCCTAAAAAGGGGGGATAACAATCGGTGGGGAAGGGAAATGATGGGATTTTTTCCCCCACCTTTGCCAACGCCCCAATGGACTTGGAGGGCAAGAAACCAGCCCCCTCCACCCCTATATATAGTGGGGAGGCGCATGGGAGCAGCACCCCAAGCCCTGGCACCTCCCTCCCTCCCGTGACACCTCTTCCTCCCCGCTTGCGCTTGGCGAAGCCCTGCCGGGATCCCGCTACTTCCACCACCACGCCGTCGTGCTGCTGGATCTCCATCAACTTCTCCTCCCCCCTTGCTGGATCAAGAAGGAGGAGACGTCCCCGCTCTGTACGTGTGTTGAACGCGGAGGTGCCGTCCGTTCGGCGCTAGGATCATCGGTGATTTGGATCACGACGAGTATGACTCCATCAACCCCGTTCTATTGAACGCTTCCGCGCGCGATCTACAAGGGTATGTAGATGCACTCCCCTCTCTCTCGTTGCTAGATGACTCCATAGATTGATCTTGGTGATACGTAGAAAATTTTAAATTTCTGCTACGTTCCCCAACATGGTCCTGTTTATCCTGCCTCCACGGGGTCCTGTTCATCCAGCCCCAACCGGCTCGATCGATCGGGGTCCTTTTCATCTAGAGGCAACACCACGGGGTCCTGTTCATCCACCCCCACTGGGAACTGTTCATCCAAACCCCCCAGCAACGCTCACTGTTCATCCAGAGGTAGCATCCATCGGCTTCAGTTAGCAGCAGTAGCGAAGAAATCGCTCGATCGGGTTCAGTTAACAGCCATCGATCGATCGCTCGGGTTCAGTAACGCGTAGCCTGCGGTGCAATCGCTCAGGTTCAGTTAGAGCCCAACACATCGCACCCACGCGCGTGCGTGTACGAGAGAAACGCGCATCGCTCGGCCCCAACCACCCACCGTAACTGGGAACACCCCGATATTTTCCTTACCCTCGCTTCTACCACGGTTTTTCCGTCATGGACGGCCCAAAGAATGTCATGCAGCTGCGTCCCCGGCCCGCCCAGGACGAAAAGCCCATTTTCTGTCATGATTTTTTGTCATAGAAGTAGGACCCCACCACATCTATGATGATACCAGGTTTTGTCACAATTATCGTCATAGAAGTGTCATAAGTAAGACAGAAAAAAAATTTCGTTCGGCCCAAAATGTCACGGATGTGTCTTTTTTTGGTAGTGAGCCCTCACTACTGCATTCGTCAGCAAGTCCATCTTCAACTCTGAGGAGAATGACTTCCCCAACAAGGTTGACGATGGCGATGATGACTACGCTCCCACCTATTGCTTCATGACAAAGGGTGCCAAGGTACTCAAATATCCCTCCTCTGAAATGAGGATGAATCTGATGAAAACCTCAAGCCTAGCTACTCTAAACTTGCTAAGATTGCTATGAAACAACAAAAGGCTTTTGAAAAGGTTCAAAATATGCTAGACAAGAGTGATGATATGTTGGGTGAAGAAATGGATCGCACCAAAACTTTGATGGAAAATCTTCAGAGACTTTAGTCCAAGTTTGATAATATTCAAAGTCATCATAACACTCTCTTATCTGATCATGAGAAGCTTTCTTATGAATTTCTTCAAAGAAAGCAAGATCTTGAGAAGCTAAGGGAGAGTTATGAAGATCTTCAGAAGGAGCGTGATTCATTACTTGCTCAACAAATCAACGCTGCTCAGGAAGAATTTATTCCTCCATGTTTGAAGTGCATTGAACGTGAATCTGCTAATTCTTCACCTGAATGTTCAAATGCTTCTACCGCTACAAATTCTTCACCTGTCTCTGCTATCACTAATTCCTCATCTAAGGATATTGCTAGTATCACTGACAATGCATGGCTGAAGGAATTGTGTATGACAGGCATGTACAAAAGCCTCAAAGGGCATCAGGCTCTTTGTGATGTGCTTAAAAAGCAGATCCTCAACACGAACCCTATGAAAGAGGGTATTGCCTTTGAGAGGAAACTCAATGCTGATGGAACGTACTAGAAGCCTGAGCAGTACCCCAAAACCTCATGGGTTGCTGCAAAGGGACCTCCAGTAGACCCATCTACTCTATCTGGCTTTACATGTGAATCTCCTCATTCTTCTGATGAGTCATTTGACTCAAACTATAAGTTGTTCAAAAATCAGAATGGTGAAGTATTTGCTAGATATGTTGGCACTAACTGCAGGAACGGTTGCCCTATGAAGAAAATCTGGGTTCCCAAAAGGTGCCTTGAAAGTCTTCAAGTGAATGTCCTCATGACACCACCCGTGAAGAATAGGAACACCAGATCAAAATCTTCATATGGATCCAAGTCCTCACGTGGATCAAATTCCTCAAAATGATCAAAATCCTCATATGAACATCATCGTGCTAACAATTCTGTTTCGTAGGGAAGATCTAAGGGCTATGAATATGAGCATTATTCTTCTAACCATTATGTTCATAAGTCCTCGAAGAATTTCTCTGCTTATTCATATGCTTACCCTAACTCCTCTTATGTGAAACGAACTGGACTGGCTTCTATGCCACCTTTCTCTTATGGAGCTCACAAAATGATGAACTCTTTGCCACCCCTTCAGATGTGGGTGGTGAAGAAAAAGAACTAATCTCTTATGCAGGGTCAGGTCTACAGACGTACTTAAACGTCTGAAGGATTTGCTGGAGACCTGAAAATGCTTGAAAGGACGCAAGCTAATCATGAAGAAATGAACTTTCATTTCTCACGTCCTCATACTGCTTTATCTGTTCTATTGCTTGATGAAATTGATGTCATATTCTTCACTGATGAAGTATATGAGTTCGTAAGTTGCACTAATTCATCTGCAGGATGATCTACCCAAAGCCACTGAGTGGGTCCTCGATAGTGGATGTACAAATCACATGACTGGTGACTAGAATCTATTCATGGATGCTCCCTTATCTCCGTCGCATCTGAAGCATATCACCTACGCTGACAAAGGAAAAAGCAAGGTATTGGGTCTAGGTAAGGTTGCGATCTCAAAGGATCAACACATGGACAAAGTCATGCTTGTCGAGTCCTTAGGATTCAACCTCATGTAAGTCTTAATGCTTTGTGATCTTGATATGGTTGTTATCTTTGGCAAGTATCGTTGTGTTGTGATCATGGAAGCTGACCATTCCAAAGTCTTCGAAGGCTTCAGGAGAGGAGATCTGTATATTGTTGATTTCTCTACAGGACCACAACCAGCTATATGTCTACTTGCAAAAGCTTCAGAAGGCTGGCTGTGGCATCGATGACTTGGTCATGCTGGCATGAGGAACTTGCACACGCTCGCGAAGAAGAAGCGTGTCATTGGCATTGAGAATGTCAAATTCCTCAAGGATCACTTGTGCGGAGCCTGTGAAGCTGGAAAGATGACCAAGGCTAAGCATCCAGCAAAGACTATCATGACTACCACTCGACCATTTGAATTGCTTCACATGGATCTCTTTGGTCCTAATCATTATTCTGCATTCACTAATGAAGCATCTCTATATGGCTTTGTTATTGTTGATGATTACTCTCGTTACACATGGGTACATATCGTCACTTACAAACGTGAAGTGCAGGAAGTCTTCAAACGATTTTCCTCGAGGGCTTCAACCAACTTTGGTGTGAAGATCAAGCACATCAGAAGTGACAACGGAACTGAGTTCAAGAATATTGGTCTTGATGACTATATTGATGAACTTGGTATTACTCATGAGTTATCTGCTCCTTATACTCCTCAGCAGAATGGCGTCGTGGAGCGCAAAAACAGGACTCTTGTTGAGATGGCTCGCACTATGCTTGATGAATACAAGACGCCTCGTCATTTCTGGATTGAGGCAATTGATACTGCATGCCACATCATCAACAGGGTATATCTTCACAAATTCTTCAAGAAGACTGCATGTGAACTCCTCACTGACAAGAAACCCAATGTGAGTTATTTCAAAGTCTTCGGTGCTAAATGTTGGATTAGAGATCCTCATCACAATTCTAAATTTGCACCGAAAGCACATGAAGGTTTTATGCTTGGTTACGGAAAGGACTCACCTACAAAGTCTTCAACACCGTTCACCACAAGGTTGTTGAAACTGTAGATGTGCGGTTCGATGAAACTAATGGCTCGCAAAGAGAGCACCTGCCTCCTGTGCTAGATGAATAGTCTTCTGAGGAAACCATCAAGTTCAAGGCTACTAAGGATGTCATTCCTACCAAAGAATCTGCTGAAGAAGTCATTCCAGATCGTGAAGAACATCATGCTGGTGCACCTAAGGAAAATGGCTCTGAAGAAAATGCTGATCCAATTCCTCGTCGCCAACCCGCTCATCCTCGAGTTGCAAATGAAGTGCAGATTGAGAAAATCATCAGCGACATCAACGCACCAGGTCCTCTCACACGCTCAAAAGCTTCACATCTGTCTAACTTTTGTGGACACTTTCTTTCATCTCTATCACAGAGCCCACTAGGGTAAATGAAGCATTTCTGGAGCCTGAGTGGATTCAAGCTATGCAAGAGGAATTACATCAGTTCGAGCTCAACAACGTCTGGAAACTTGTCAAGCGGCCAAACCCTCGCAAGCACAATATCATCGGCACAAAGTGGATCTACCGCAACAAGCAAGATGAAAATGGCCTTGTGGTGAGGAATAAGGCACGACTTGTAGCTCAAGGCTACACACAGGTTGAAGGAATTGATTTCGATGAAATTTTTGCACCTGTTGCTAGACTTGAGGCTATTCGCATTTTACTTGCTTATGCTAACCATCATGACATCATCTTATATCAAATGGATGTGAAAAGTGCATTCCTTAATGGTAAGCTTGAGGAAGAAGTATATGTTTCTCAACCCCCAGGTTTTGAAGATCCAAAGCATCCTGACCAAATCTACAGACTCAATAAGGCCCTCTATAGCCTCAAGCAGGCCCCTCGGGTGTGGTATGATACTTTGAAGGAATTCCTCATGAAGAAAGGCTTCAAACCCGGTTCACTTGACCCAAATCTTTTCGCTAAATCTTATGATGGTGAATTGTTTGTGTGCCAAATATATGTTGATGATATCATCTTTGGCTGTACTGACCAACGTTACACTGACGAATTTGGTTATATGATGAGGGAGGAATATGAAATGTCTATGATGGGAGAATTGAAATTCTTCTTGGGTCTTCAAATTCGTCAACAACGCAATGGCATATTCATATCTCAGGAGAAATGCCTCAAAGATGTACTGAGGAAATTCGGCATGCAAGATTGCAAAGGCGTCAAAATCCCTATGCCCACAAATGGCCATCTATGCACTGATGAAAATGGTATTGACTTCGATCAAAAGGTATACCGCTTCATGATTGGTTCTTTATTGTATTTATGTGCATCTAGGCCGGATATTATGCTTAGTGTTTGCATGTGTACCCGCTTTCAAGCTACACCGAAGGAATCACACCATAAGGCTGTGAAGCATATTCTTCGATATCTAGCTCACACTCCAACACTTGGATTATGGTATCCCAAGGGCCCGGCTTTTGATCTCATTGGATATTAAGACTCCGACTATGCTGGTGATCGTGTGGACCGCAAGTCAACATCAGGCACATGCCATTTCCTCAGACGATCCTTAGTCTGTTGGTCCTCGAAGAAACAGAACTGTGTATTATTGTCTACTGCTGAAGCTGAGTACATTGCTGCTGGTTCGTGCTGTGCTCAATTGCTGTTGATGAAGCAAACCCTCAAGGACTACGACATCAACATGAAGAATGTGCCACTCTACTGTGACAATGAGAGTGCCATCAAGATTGCTCATAACCCAGTTCAGCACTCGAAGACAAAGCACATTCAGATTCGTCATCATTTTCTTCGTGATCATGTGTTGAAGGGCGACATCTCTATAGAGCACGTGAAGACTGAAGAACAACTAGCCGATATCTTCACAAAGCCCTTGGATGAGAATAGATTTAGCAAGTTGCGGTGTGAGCTAAATATCTTAGAATCTTCGAATGTCCTTTGAAAAGGACACACATCCTAACACTTATGCTAAATTGATGACTTAGATGTGCAACACACGAAGTAACGTTTCTCTTCAATATATGAAGACTAACAATCTGAGTGTGAAGAAATCAACGAAGAATTTGATTCTCAGAGCCCTACGACAATTGTACGCGGCGTCTGAAATCAGCATTCTTATACGGTGGGTCAAGCCACCAACAAAAGTTGAAAATCGTCAATTTGAGTCTTTCTTCATTTTTGAAATTCCTCAGTTGTTCAATTTCTTCAACTTTGCAATGTCTTCACTGTTTCCGTTGTTTTTCTTCATTGGCTATAGATATATCTGAGTTTATGTCCTCTACAGCATTCACTTATTGCTATTTCTTCAAGTTGCTTTTTCTGCTAAGTGAATGTGATCGGACCCTTCCCCCTCTATGCTAAACTCAACCCAGTCTGTTCACATATTCTTCATGTGCGTTCTATTTGAAACCCGTTCAAAATCTTCACTGTGTCCTTGTCAGCTAAACAATTTGTGAACGAAACATTAAAATTTTCATATCTGAATTTTCGGCTGTTGCCGCTCAAACTGTTCCACATTCCACGATATGATTATCCTATTCACCCACGATCTCACACGATCTCCACCTCTCTGTACGTGGGTGACACATGTCGCACGAATGAGAAGGGTCAGGGGCACGTTCGTCCATTTTCCTCAGGCGAGCAGTTTTTCACCTCGGCTATAAATACCCCTCACCCTCCTCAGACTGTTTTTATTCCGCTCGACCTCACTCCCTCGCTCGAGCTCTCAAAACCTAGCGCCGCCGCTACTTCCATCATCACCGGTGAGGAAGAGCTTCGCTGCCTCGACCTCGTCGCCGTCGTACTTGCGCCGGCCGCGGATTTCTTCACTCCGCCGCCGCCGTAGCTGTCTTCCTCTGCCAAGTTAGGGCATGGAAGATCTGAACTGACGAGCTTCAAATCTACTATTCACAGTTCGTCGTGTTCTTTGTCAAGGGTAATTAAAAGTCATTTTTACTGCCCTTGTTGATTCCTTTGATTTCTACAAATCTTCAAAAGGTGTTTATTCTTCAATGTTCACACTCTAAACACCTCACACAAACATCTGTTCTTGATCTGTTTCCCTAAGCAACATTTTTCTTTAAGATTCCTCAATTGTGTGGATTTCCAATCTATACAACTCTGGAACCTAAGTCAAAGAACGCTTAGTGAAATTCCTCAAGACACATCTGGTCAAATTCCTCAAACTTGTTCTTTTTGCAAAATATTCTGAGAACGCATATGACCTCTCCAAATTCTTCACACCTATACTCTGCTCACAGGTACACATGTCCGCGGCTGAATCACTAGGTTCTCATCAACTTAACTCATTTGCAGCGTTCCTCGAAGAAAAGTTACATACCTCATCAGAGAACTCAATTGTTCAGAATCCTCAGCTGAAGAAAATGGCTGATGGCAAGAAACCTCAGAAGGGAGGGAAGAAGTTGGAAGTCAACAATGCTTTTGAGATTCCTGAAGACATCTATGCAGGGTACTGCACTCCGCCTCATGAGACAAAGAATGAGCGTAAAGTGCGCATTCGGAGGATAGAGAGGAGATGGGCTAGAGAATGGAGGAAATATCGCCATGTCACCCCCAAGTACATAAAGAAATTCGCTGTACACCCTCCATGCCCAAGACCTCCATTGGCACCAGGCCAAGAAGCTGATCCCTCTAGCATCAAAAGAGGTGAGGATTTCCTCAAGGAGTGGGCCAAGCGTCAAGCTAAGCTCGCCAAAATGGCAAAAGAGGCAGTGAAGAAATTCAATGAAGATTCCGCTGCTGCCACTGTTGAGGCCTGTGCTAGTATGCCTAAGAAGGCTATGCCTAAGAAGCCTGCACACAAGCCCAGTGCTTCTGCTTCAATGCCCTCACGGCCAAGCACCTCAGAAATGCCCTCACGGCCCAGCTCTGCAAAGCCCTCACAGCAAATTCCTCAAGCTGCTCCTGCTCCTCCAAAGTCCTCAGCTCCTCCTCCAAAGTCCTCAGCACTTGTGCATCTCACCTCGTGCCAAAGGACAACTGGCATCTCAATTGCCTCAGGAGCCTCTGCAAGTTCTTCAGCTCCTCCGAATTCCTCAACAGGCCCTACCTTGCTGAAGACCAAGGGCACTACTGGACGAGGCTTTAGACCAAGTCCTCACAAGAAGCAGGTTGCCTTTTAAGTACCGTCCGATGAAGACGAAGCTGATGATGAGGAACATGCTGAAATCATCAGAGACAGATAGCAAAGGGCCGCTAGAGCCAAGGGTAGTGCTGTGCCACTTTTGTTGTATCCGAAGAAGATCCTGGATTTCATTGATCTATGGCACAAAGATCCAAACACTCCCTTGCCAGAATTGAATCTCACACCTGGCCAAAGTCATATGTTGATGGCTTTCATTGCTGAAGAAAAATGGAAATTTGAGAAAGCCAGGAAGGTGAAAAAAGCTAAGTACAAGAAAGAGCGCTTCCTAAAGCAAAATGTGTTGAAGCTATCACCTGATGAACTTATTGCTCTGCAAGCTGAAATCAAGAGTCTCAGTGATGAATTTGATGCATACCGTGCAGAATGGCTAGGAGCCAAAGTCAGATTTGTCAAATTGGCGAAAGGATTTTCTTCAAATGCTGCTCCAACGCACATTGAAATTCCTCAGGGTGAAGCATCTGCTCAACCCACTGAAGAACATGCCAGCACCGCTAATGAAGATCAGGCTGCTGATGACAATGAGAGTACCAGGGCTGATGCATCTATTTCAGCCGCTGATGAAATTGCTAGGGCAACCACTAGTGTTGCGCCTGAAGAACAAGCCAGGCCAGCTGAGGCATCAACCGCTGAGCCTGAAGAAACTGAACAAACCAGGCCAACTGCATCAGTTGTGCTTGAGGAAAATGAACCAATTTCCTCTGCTCCTCCTGCACCAACACCAAGTCCAGTTCTTCCTTCTGCATCAGAAGCGAAGAAAACTAAGGCTACGGGGCGAGCAGTAGTGAAGAAGAGGAAAGCATCTGCTTCATCACATTCTTCAGCATCGAAGAAGATGAAGATATTGACAAGCTCTTTTGAGAATCCCATTGATGCTGTTCCTGTCTCCAGTATGCCATCAAAGGAACGCGTTCCTTTTGGAGAAGAATATGTGATCCCGAGCGGATCTGATGAAAAAGACGTTCCTTCTGCTGCTTCTTCAGAGCAGTTGGACGAAGAAATTGAAGTGGATGATATCCCTTCAACTCCAGTTGTTTCATCGCCAGTGCCTCAGTTCATAGCTGAAGAGGCAGGCGTTGACGAATTAAGTGAAGAAGATGAAGACGTGGACATTGGGAGCACCATGCCTGTGATGAATGATGACTTTTGGGAAAGTCAGCACCCCAACTCTCCTTTGTTCATGCCACTGCAACAAATTCCTCAGTCCCTAGTGCACACTGAAGTTCAAATGGGCTCTGACGAACCTCGCACCACTCCTTCCATTCCTGAAGAAATTCCAGCCACTAGTGCTGATGAAGAAAAGAAGACCCAGGCTGCAACTGAAGCAAAAACTGAAATTCGTCAGCGTGTGGTTCCTGAGAATGTGATTCCTGAGCCTCTGATGACTTTGACTGATACTCCTCAGCCCAAGCCGAAGAATCCTTTCTTCAAGAAGCAGAAATTCAAGGCTGATGACTTCTTTCATGAGCATGTATTCTTCACAGACTACAATCCCTATGACTCTGCTCGCCTACTAAGGAAGCGTTTCTGGACTGCAAGCCAAGCCAACTTCTATACTTCACTGCTTTTTGATAAGGACAAAGTCTTCGACCATGAGCATATTCCTCATGTGGACATGGAATTGCTGCCTTGCTTCACACCAGTTCTCAGCGTTCTTCACGACGCTGGATTGCTCAACTTCTGCACCGATATCTGTGATTGGAATGAAGAACTAATTCTCCAGTTCTATGCAACGCTGCACATCACAGGAAATGCTGAAGATGTGAACTCTTGGGTGTTGGACTGGATGACAGAAAACACTCACTTCAAACCACCGGCCTCTGAATTGCTTCATGCCTTGCCTGTCAGTCCTTCCCTTGAAGGTGCTAGTTGTATATATCATGAACCTGAACTCACTGATCACTATATGCAAGTGTTGATGAAGCCACTGAAGCCCGGTCAAGCCCCAAGGACCAAATTCCTTGTGAAGGAATTGCTACATGTGCCACGGACTGTCTATCGCATTCTGACCAAGACATTGAGTCCAATCAAGGGCCACGACTCGAATGAAGAAGAGGTCATTGGCATCATGTAGAATCTGCTGTTCAAGATCATTCATGGCGTTCCTGTCAACTACCATGATTTCTTCATGAGGACTCTGGCCAACGTTGCATTGTCCCCTTTTGAATTGAAGCCTTACGCTCCCTGGATTATGAGATTCCTCAGAATAAGGTCTTCAATCAATTATAAGGCTGACACACTCAATCATGGCAGCTACTTGCCCCCCATTGAAGTCCTCAAGCGGACATTTTCCTCAGCTGATGAAAAGGGCAAGGCCACTGCTGTTATTGATGAAGGCATTCGTCCATTGGATGGTCAGTTCCGCAAAGCTGCATCTTACTCCACCAATGATGACTCTGCCACTCATGACTCTGCCGCCAATGCCTCAAAGCAAAATCCTCAAGGCACAACTCCAAGGGTGATGACTGATCCTGAGCTTCTCCTCAGTTTTCACCAGAAGGTCGATCGCAACCACAAATGGGTTAAGCGTCAGTTTGGTTCAATTCTTCACAACATGACTGCTACACACAATTCAGTGAAGAAGAACCACTACTACCTCCATGAAGTATTCAATCGCACCTGGGCTGTTCTGTCTCATCTTTATGGTGAAGAAGATCTAAAGCAGATGGACTTCAAGCAGGACTTTGACTGGTCTCAGTCATCGTCGAAGAAATTCAAGAAAGTCAAAGTTCCTTCCTTGGTAGCAGCTCATATTCTTCATCATGCGAGACTGATGAGCATGAAGATTTGGACGACACTGCGGCATGCCCTACTTCAACAACCGACCCCAACAATGTTGGCGCTCCTCCATCGTCTTCGTGATATTCTTCAGGGGCGTTAGTCCTCATTTTTCATCCCTTTTGGTCATTCGATGACAAAGGGGGAGAAATTTGAGTTAGTCTTCAAGCGGGTCTCTATATATGGGCGTATTTTTTTCTAAGTTACAACTCTCGTTCTTCTGAAGACTTTATTGGATCGAGTTGTAAACTTAAACCCGATGGTGGTCTGATACTTTTGCTATGTTCTTCTGCATGCTATTTCCTCATATATGTTCATGCACGCATGCTGAATTACATCAGTCACCATATTTCATCATGCATTTCAAATTCTTCATATCATATGTTCATGTATGAATTACAAGATATAGGGGGAGATCTCCATGATTCTACTCTTCAAATGTGCATTGCTTCAAAAGCAAATTCCTCACTATGCACATCTTCAGGGGGAGTTCTTCTATATCTTGCAATCAAATTCCTCAATATGAGTATTTACACTTTATATGTTTATCCCCGTTGAAAACTTAACCTATATTGTCATCAATCACCAAAAAGAGGGAGATTGTAAGTGCATCTAGTGCCCCTTAGTGATTTTGGTGTATTGAAGACTTATAGGTTAAGGGACTGATGCGTTTGTGAGTGCACACAGGTCTACAAGTTTATGAGGAATTTTATATTTACAGAGAAAGTCGACCCCTAAAAATGAATGTCTTCAATTGAAGACTTTGGATTTCTGAAGACTTTGAAAGTGAAGAAATTGGTGTGACCGTGAAGACTTGGATTTCATGCGAGGAACATGAAGCGTGAAGACTTTTGTTTCCATAGTTTCATTTTCTCTTTCTTGAGTCATAGGAAACACCGTACTGTTAAAGGGGGTCGAGGAAAAACTAAGGAAAAGTTTCCAAGTGATGCTCATCTCAAAATCCTACACCTACCAATCCTTTCGAGTGAAGCCATTGGAAATCTCATGCAGTTTAGTCAATTTCTTCAGTGACAGAGACGAAGTTCTTCTGGTCTCTGAGGAATTTGTTCTGACTGAGGAGTTAGGAATTCGCCAGTGCGGATTGCCTACAAGTGAGAATCATGATAGCCGTGAGGAATTTGATAGCCGAATTTCTGACCGTGTGGATTGCCCTAGGCTATAAATAGCCGTCCCCTACAACCAATAGCTGGTTGGCTGCTCCGAGAGAAACTGACACTTGTCATTAAGAGCATCCCATCCTCTGAGGACTTTGAGCCAAAATCATCAAGTGAGGAAAACCCGAACCCAAACACCTACAAACCCAAAGTGATTGGGCATCACTGAAGAAATTGTTCCTGTGTGGATCTGACGCATGTTACCTTTGAAGACTGTGCATCTTCCATACGGTTAGGCGTCATGGTCTAGAGCATACAAGAGGAAATTGTGGATCGCCGAGTGACCGAGTTTGTGAAGGTTTGGAAGTCACCTGAAGACTTACCACAAGTGATTGGGCGAGGTCTGTGTGACCTTAGCTCAAGGAGAATACGGTGAGGACTCTGTGTCCGGGACTGTGTGTCCTCAGGTTTAAATACCTAGCCGCTCCAACTAGACGTACAACTGTCACATCAGTTGGAACTGGTTTACCAAATCACTGTCTTCACCAAGCCTACTGGTTCTATTTCCTCAACCGTTCCATTTCCTCTTTACTGTGTTGTGTGCTTGTTCATATCTGTTTGAAGACTTTGACTGAAGACTTCAATTTCCTCAGTCCAATTTCGCCAGTCTGTTTGTCTTCATCCTGTTTATCTTGTGCTTACGCTTTCTGTACTCTGTGTTTGTTTTCATTTCATCATGATGTCTATGCTTATGTTATGTTATGACTGCATCTGAGTACTTATTCCGCTGCAAGTAGTTCTTCGCTAAGGAATTTCCTCACCCTGAAATTCCTTAGTGAAGAATTCATAAAAATCGCCTATTCACCCCCCTCTAGTCGACTTAACGCACTTTCATGCTCAACTGTGACTGCCTTCTGTAGCTCGCAGGTTGGGTATTTGGCTGCACGTGAGATCTCTCTGACACCACCTCCACCATCACCACAAACCCCCCTGCAGGGGCGGCTTCGGTCATGGACCTGCGTCCATGGCTGGCCGACGCGGCTTTGGAACCCGCAAACCATGGGAGCTGCGCTCTTTTTGGCCCCCTTGGCTCACTGGCTCCTTGGCATATCCGTACCTCCACCACCCTGCGGTCCCTTGGTTGGCCATCCATCCTGGTGCATCTTCGTCTTCGGCACGCTCCGGGAGCTGCGCCCCCTTCCAGCTCCCTAGACTCGTCGGCGCCCCTGGTGCTTCGGTCCCGGCGGCCAGATCTGTGCTTCCTTCCAGATCTTGGCTCGCCCGGGGCTGCGGTCACCATCCCATCCCCGCCGCCTCACATTCCGTGCAGTCGCATCCTCGCCCTCCTCCGGAGTTCTTGCGCCCGGCGATGCACGACGCCTCCTTTGGCGTCGCGTGTGGCTCCCCTTCCCATAGTCGCAGCTCCGGCCAATGCCCGACGACCTCCTCTTCGACTTGTGTTCCAACAGCTTGGGTTCGTTTGGAACTGGCCAGGGCGAAATCCTTGCATTTTATGCTGGCAGCAGCGACACCCGCGAGTGCCGTTCCCTTCCTGGAGGCGCTGTCATGGTTGTTCTGCGACCCTCTTCGAGCATCAGGGGAAACCCTAGGTCCGGGTCTCCGGATCGGACGACGGCGGCGTCTTGGTGTCGTCCTCCTTCATGAAGGCGTTGTCTTGGTTGTTCGTGGCGTCCTTGGTATCGGCTACGGAGTTTTGGTCATCTTGTTGTTGTTTGGTTTGCCTCTCTGGTCGGCGAGTTTAGCCGTGTTCTTCTTTGTTTGGGTCGAGTATCTTATATCTCTCCTTTCCGCTCCGGGCACCATGTTCACGTCCTTGCGTATGTGTTGTACCATCTCCTGTACTCATTCTAACTTCTTCTATCAATGAAATGATACGCGAGCTTCGCGTATTCGCGAAAAAATAAACTTAGAGCCTCTTTGATTCGTAGGATTTTGAAAACGTAGAAACAGGAAAACTATATGATTAGAGTGGGATGCCCACTTGAATCCTATAGAATTAACAATGAGTGTTTGATGGCATAGGAAAAACAAAGAAATTGTAAAAAGAGGTTGTAGTGGATGTTAGATTTCATATGAAATTTAGTTCAAAAGATTTCATGAAAAAAAATCCTATGGGATTCAATCCTATGAATCAAAGGACCAATATAGGGAAAAAATTCTAAGGATTTCAGTCCTTCAAAAATCCTATAAAATACCTTTGAATCAAAGGAGCCCTTGTACTACTTCGAAGCGACCCTCGGCGGGTTCCCTTACCATTGATGACGGAATACAGAGGTTCAAACACGCAAAGCAACGTATAACGTACGGAGACTAGCTGCTTGAGAACCCCAGCTTATCCTTGCTCGTCCATTTTCAGTTCATTTCATCCTACAATCAGCTCGAGCACCACTTTGCTTGTTCCAGCGGCAACGTGAAAGAGGTGTCGTCATCCTGGGATTAAACGACATGGCCGTTCTCCCCGTCCCTGTCCCGGCTACTGTGCCTACGTAGCTGCAAGGCAGTCATTGCTCTTGTGCTTGGACTTGGATATGTTTGTCAACGCTGTAGCTGTCCACCGCTAGCTTAAACTTATCTCCTGCTTTTTCAAAAGAAAAAAAAACTTATCTCCTGCAGAAGATTTTTTTTTGCATGGTTATCTCCTGTAGAAGATGAAGATCCTCGTCTATACGCTGTAGGAGCATTTGCTGCCACTCCGTACGTGGCACACGATCAACGACGATGGCATCTGTACGTGCATACGTGCAGTGTACTCGTATACGGGCCCCAACCAAGCAATCAGTACGTGTGGGTGTGGCTCGAATCATCGGCGGCGGCGAGATTCCGACGAACCGACGCCCATGCCGGCTCGTCGGAACCCCAAGCGCCCGTACTACGTACTTGCCCCGACACCACTGATTTTGGGCGGTTCAATTTTCCGTCTTGTTTGTATGGGATGAGATCGGGTATCACGCGGATGTTAAACGAACCGAGGATGGCGATGTATGGATTTTTTTAAAAAAATTTGCAAGGGGTCATGTGCTCGATCATATTTTCCCCGTCTGAAAATACTTATCGAAGAAACGGATTTATCATTTTTTGCGGAAAAACTTCCAATCTATTCAGCTTCAATCATGGCAGTACAACGAACATCAAAAATAAAAATTACATCCAGATCCGTAGACCACCTAGCGACGACTACAAGCACTGAAGCGAGCCGAAGGCGCGCCGCCATCATCACCCCTCCATCGCCGGAGTCGGGCACACCTTGTTGTAGTAGACAGTCAGGAAGTTGTCGTGCTAAGGCCCCATAGGACCAGCGCACCAGAACAGCAACCGCCGCCGATGAAGAATAACGTAGGTTGAAAGGATTCAACCCGATACGTACGCTTATACACCAGCGCAGTATCGTTGGTCTTGGGTGAGCCCAACAACTTTTGTTAGCTGTGTACCAGAGTAAAGGTAATTGACGGCCCTCCTAGGAACTCTCATCTAGGTTTCCTTGCCTCTCGCCGGCGCCGCCGCCGGTGCGTCCCGTCTTCTATGGTCCTTGGACCATGAAGGCACGGTGGATCCCGACCCTTGTCGGCGGGAGGGCTCTGTTTTCATGTGTTTTTTTGAGTTTTGTTAGGATTTGTGCCATGCGAAGACGAGGCGGCGGCGCCTTCTTGGAGATGGAATAAGGTCCTCCCCGCCTAGCCCCCATCCCAGTGATGTTTCATGCGTCGTCGGAAGGCGTATGAAGGTTTGTCTCCGACGGATCTTGTGGGATCCGGTCGGCGTTTGTCTTCAGTGGATCCGACTGGATCCGGTCTTCGTTTGTCTAGGTCTGTGTGTCTGCAAGTTGGATCCTTCTAATCTACGCTTCTCTTCATCGGCGGTGGTTGTTGTTCTGGTGCGCTGGTCCTATGGGGCCTTAGCATTCCCGACTGTCTACTACAACAATGTTTGCCCGACTCTGACGAGGGAGGGGCGATGACGGCGGCGCGCCTTCGGCTCGCTCCAGTACTTGTAGTCATCGCTAGGTGGTCTACAGACCTGGATGTAAATTTTACTTTTAGTGTTCTTTGTACTACCTTAACAGTTGAAGAAATAATGTGGTGGATCTGGATCTAGTTGTTTCTCCCGATATGCGATCCGTGCGCTGGTGGCCAGGGGGGTCACCGCCGGCGGTTGGTGGTGGCCGGACTTGCTGGACTAGAGAGGCGCGGGTCATGGTGGATGCGCGGGGGTGCAGGGCCCGTTTTGGCTTCTACAGGCCCGACGTCGAGGAAGGTGGTGGCCCTGCGCAGCATTGGCATGCTTGCTGCTTGGGGGTGCACTGTCCAGTGGAGGTACTTGTCGGTCTCGGCCGGCTGCGTGGGAGTGGTTTGTGACGCCTGGGTAATTAAGCTATAGTAATCCCACGCTAATGGTGCCACGTTACCTCCGTTACTGTTGCTAATCTATCGTTAGATCAAAACCGGTCCAAAATTCAAATTCAAAATTTGGTAAATAATAAAAGTTTTCAAATATTAAAATAAAAATGTTCGGTTGGTACTAAATATTACATAGATAATTATGGTGTAGAAGACACAATTTTATAAAATGCATAAATATTTTAAATTGAATTAAAACAAAAGAGAAAATAAATAAAAGAAAGAAAATACAAAAGAGAAAAACAAAAGACCAAAAAAAAAGGAAGAGAAACCCCCCGGGCTTCGGCCCAGCTGACCACAGGCCCAACTGGGCCAACCCACCAGGCCCAGCCGGCCACTCCTC
Source organism: Aegilops tauschii subsp. strangulata (assembly GCF_002575655.3). NCBI lineage: Eukaryota > Viridiplantae > Streptophyta > Magnoliopsida > Poales > Poaceae > Aegilops > Aegilops tauschii. Next base: position 399,266,662 of record NC_053037.3, read on the forward strand.
CCCCACTCCCTCTTATCCACCCCCCCCGAAACCCTAACCCCCACTTTCCCCACTCGTCTCGCACGATCCCCTCCCCACTCCCTCTCGTTTCTCCAGCGCCGCCGCGCTCCCCGCGTTGGAGCCCCACCCCGCCGGCGCGCCCGCTCACGAGTGGATCTGGATCGGGGGCAACCGACGCCCCCGACCCGTCGCGCGCCATAGCCCCACTGCCCTCGTCGCTGGCAACCCGGACGCCGTCCCGATCTCGTCGCCCCGTCCACGGCTGTGCCGTCGCTGGACCCTGCCCGGAACTACATCGAGCCCGCCTCCCCGACGCCACGTCGCCGAACGCCATCGTCTTCGTCCTCTTCGCCGCCGAACCGCCCCGACCTCGTCGCGTCGTCCCCGTCTTCCTCCCCGCGTCCCACTGCCCATCCCCTACGGCCATCGTGAGCCCCTCCTCTCCTCCTCTCCTCCCCCGCGCCCGTAGCTCGCCCGCTCCGGCGCCCGTCGCACGCGAGCCCCGCTCACTTGCCGCCCTTGCCGCCCGCACACCGTCGCTGCTCGCCCTCCGCCCTGCGTCGTCCGCGGCCGGCCACACGCGTGCGCGCGGCACTCACCGCGCCGTCCGCCGTCCCGTTTCGCTCTGCTCGCGGGCGCGCCCTGCCTCGCGCGGCCTTCCGCCCCTGCCTCGCGCGGCCTTCCGCCCCTGCCACTCGCTGGCCTCGCCCCACTTCACATCCCCTCCCCCGCGCGTGACCTGGCCACTCCGGCCACCGCTCGCTCGGCCTCCCTCGCCGCACTCCGCCCGGCCCCGCAGCTTCCCTGCTCGCTGGCGCTCCCGCTCGGGCGACGCCACGCCCGGCGCTCGCGCCCATCGGGCGCCCTGTGCTCATTCGCCCGCAACGCCCGACCCGCTATGGCCCCAGGGCCCTATAACAAAGGGGCCCCACCCCTTGAACGTTTTAAAAAAAAGAATGAATATAAAAAACTAAATAAATAATCATTAAATTAATTAATTAATTAATTAAGTTAATTAATCCTATTTAATTAATCTAATTAACTAGTTAGTTTAATTAAACCGTAATTAGATTAGTTAAACCCTCATTAGACTAAACAGTCAATGACGAACGGGACCCACACGTCAGTTGACCAGTCAACGCCTGTGTTGACTGCTGACATCATGCTGACGTCAGCGTGCACTGTTCTAGATAATGTTGGAATAAAATAATTAAATAAATGCTAAAAAGTGATTTAAATATTTTAAAATCAATATAAAATAAACCGTACCTCGGATGAAAATACTTTGTACATGAAAGTTGCTCAGAACGACGAGACGAATCCGGATACGCAGCCCGTTCGTCTGCCACACATCCCTAGCATAGCAAACACGCAACTTTCCCCCTCCAGTTCATCTGTCCGAAAACGCGAAACACCGGGGATATTTTCCCGGATGTTTCCCCCCTTCACCGGTATCACCTCATACCGCGTTAGAACACGTCTAGCTCTGCCTGTTGTCCTGTTATGCACTTGCTTGCTATGTATTTACTGTTTCTTGCCCCTCTTCTCTTCGGTAGACCCCGACGATGTTGATGCCCCTGTGGTCGACTACATCACCGACGACCCCTCCTTGTCTGAGCAACCAGGCAAGCCCCCCCTTGATCACCAGATATCGCCTATTCTTCTCTATACAGCTTGCATTAGAGTAGTGTAGCATGTTACTGTTTTTCGTTAATCCTATCCTGATGCATAGCCTGTCCTTGCTACTACTGTTGTTACCTTTGCCTGCAATCCTACATGCTTAGTATAGGATGCTAGTTTTCCATCAGTGGCCCTACATTCTTGTCCGTCTGCTGTGCTATACTATCGGGCCGTGATCACTTGGGCGGTGTTCACGGGTATATACTTATATAATCTATACATGACACCTGTGGTGACTAAAGTCGGGTCGGCTCGTAGGAGTACCCGCAAGTGGATCTTTGTGGCGGAGCGACAGGGCAGGTTGAGACCACCTAGGCGAGAGGTGGGCCTGGCCCTGGACGGCGTCCGCGGTTACTTCAAAATAACACGCTTAACGAGTTCTTGGTATTTGATCTGAGTCTGGCCATTTGGTCTATACGCACTAACCAGCTATGCGGGAACAGTTATGGGCACTCGACGTCGTGGTATCAGCCGAAGCTCTTCTTGACGTCAGCGACGGAGCGGCGCGCGCCGGATTGGACTGGAACGCCTGCTAGGCTAGGTCTGCTTCCGGCCGCCCTCGCAACGTGCAGGTGTGCAATGGGCGATGGGCCCAGGCCCCTGCGCGCATAGGATTTAGACCGGCGTGCTGACCTCTCTGTTGAGCCTAGGTGGGGCTGCGACGTGTTGATCTTCCGAGGCCGGGCATGACCCAGAAAAGTGTGTCCGGCCAAATGGGATCGAGCGTGTTGGGTTATGTGGTGCTTCCCTGCATGGAAGTTTATCCATTCGAATAGCCGTGTCCCTCGGTAAAAGGACGACCCGGAGTTGTACCTTGACCTTATGACAACTAGAACTGGATACTTAATAAAACACACCCTTCCAAGTGCCAGATATAACCCGGTGATCGCTCTCTAACAGGGCGACGAGGAGGGGATCGCCGGGTAGGATTATGCTATACGATGCTACTTGGAGGACTTCAATCTACTCTCTTCTACATGCTGCAAGATGAAGGCTGCCAAAAGCGTAGTCTTCGACAGGATTAGCTATCCCCCTCTTATTCTGGCATTCTGCAGTTCAGTCCATCGATATGGCCCTTTACACATATACCCATGCATATGTAGTGTAGCTCCTTGCTTGCGAGTACTTTGGATGAGTACTAACGGTTGCTTTTCTCCCTCTTTTCCCCCTTTCCTTTCTACCTGGTTGTCGCAACCAGATGCTGGAGCCCAGGAGCCAGACGCCACCGTCGACGACGACTCCTACTACACCGGAGGTGCCTACTACTACGTGCAGCCCGCTGACGACGACCAGGAGTAGTTAGGAGGTCCCAGGTAGGAGGCCTTGCCTTTTCGATTGTTGCTACTTTTGTGCTAGCCTTCTTAAGGCAGACTTGTTTAACTCATGTCTGTACTCAGATATTGTTGCTTCCGCTGACTCGTCTATGATCGAGCATTTGTATTCGAGCCCTCGAGGCCCCTGGCTTGTATGATGATGCTTGTATGACTTATTTATGTTGTAGAGTTGTGTTGTGATATCTTCCCGTGAGTCCCTGATCTTGATCGTACACATTTGCGTGCATGATTAGTGTACGGTCAAATCGGGGGCGTCACAAGTTGGTATCAGAGCCAACTGCCTGTAGGAATCCCCCTTTCCAACTCCTTGGCCGAAGTCGAGTCTAGTCATTGAAAAAAAACTTTTACTAACATGGCTGTGTGGCTTACGGGCCCATGTCGCCATTGGGTGGTATTAGGATCTTTTACTCCTTGTCTATACTCTGGGACTCTGATCTCTCTTCTATTCGGGTTAAATGAATTTTGCTAAATCTAACATTAGGATCTCGTTATCACTTTCACCCGGAGAGCCCCTTATTACTGATGATCGTCTGCTGCACGTGAAGACCCTGAAGACACTCTCCGCTGTTAACCCGAGAACTTGTGTTCATCGCTTTTGCAATTCCCTTCCATCGATAAACTCCTATGGATAACCACGTATACTCGCCATTCATACAATGTTTCCCCGTTGATCTTGTTATTACAAGATACCCCGAAATTCTCTCTGTTATTCCGAGAATCCTTTGAGCTTACTGCCTTGCAGTTCATTACCCACAGGAACACTCCTACGGATAATTCCTCGCACATACCGAGTATCCGCCCATCCCCAGTTGTTTATGTGTTTCACTAAGGTCTTCGAAATACTATTTGAACTTCCGAAAATCCTGAGCAGCCTATTGCTCTTGAAATTCTTGCTTGCTTGCATTATGGTTAATCCCATAAGTCTTCTAATCTTATTGTCATTCCTTGTCATTATCATTTTGAGTCGGTTGATTCAAAATATTGCGAATGCTCACAATCCTCAATCAGATCCTAGAATTCTTCCTTTTGGCTCAAACGTCATTTTAAACATGAGCTGGTGTCGACCAATCGAATTGCCATCGATTGTACCCCTAAGGCTATTCAACTTATCCATCCTTAATCAGAGCATTTGCTTCTGATCCCTTGATTTGGAAATCATAATTCCTTTACATTTGAGCTTTGAGTTAGTTAGTTGTTTCTATAATCTGATCCCCTTGTATTCTTTCTTCCTCTAGTTGAGTACCAATGCTCACATCTGATCCCTTGTGGACAACCAAATCCTTTGTTAGATTATTATCCGACAGTGCCCTAATATTCAATCACTTTGGAAGTTCTTTCCCTGATACATAATGCCTTTAGTAAATTGTATCCTCTCGTTTTGTCACCCATGCTCTACTATCGAGCTTGAGTTATTTACCCCTGAAGCTTGTGGTATATGTTTCCACGATGCCCCGATGGGTTGAACCTATGCCTTTCATAGTATGTGTGAACTTGAAAGTTTTCATGAGTCATACTCTTCTGGTATTTTGCCAGATAAAAATTTTCAACACTGCAACTTCATCAAACGCGAGAAGTGAATGAAAGGGTATGCATTGGAGAAGTGGGAGTCGACCTTGAACTTTGTGTTCATGCCCATGGACACGATGTAGATCCTATCATAGAAGCTTCTTGTAATAATAACTATTTCCTTGATATGATATCGTCTAGTATCTGTGTATTGATCATTTTGCAATCGTGGTTCCGACCATGTTCTCCTTTAAATACCATTTCTCGTGCAAGTTTAAGCACTTGTCCTCTGCAGAGCAATACCCCCCGTCCAACCTCTACTTTGGTCTGTTGTCGAGTATTACCCCCCTGGTATCTCGAGAATGCCAAGGAACTACTTAACTTCTTATGAGTTCTTCATCAACTAATATTCTTGCCGATTCCATTTTTCCAACGGGTTCTGAGTTGTTAGAACCCCTCAAAGACACCGATAAGTGAATCAATTCCGCACTCCGATTCAATAACTCTAAGTAATTTTTGTGGCTTACGAGTTTAATAATCCTTCAAGTCATTCCTAGCCTGCTCGGCTATGTCATTATCGTGCCGATTTTAACTGTGCTACCTGGACCTTCCCAGCGCACAAATTTCGACAGTGAGCTAATCTTGCGTCGATCTTCCTCGTCATATCACTTCTCCTTGAACAGCAAACTTGATTTCGAGTTTGTGTCCTACCCGTGGTTCCAATAACCTTTCGCTTTCATCATTCCTTTGACTCGATGTCATCGTCGATCAATTACATCTTCTTGAAAACCTCTCGACAAATTTGTCGTGATCATTGTCAACAATTTGACTTCTTCCAAGTTGTGTGTCGAAATTCAGGATGAGAAATACCATCCTTGCCCCTCGATGAATTGTGTTATCATCAACAACATTCTTGCCTCCCCTCAACACAAACTTGTTCATATTTTGTGTTGTATCTTGATTTCCCTGCTATCCAACCTATGTTATGTTCTACCGTGGAGTATTACCATCTTTGATGTCAAGAATGTCGTGAGCATTACTCCACCACTTAAGAATTCTTGGTACAGTGATACTTCTCACCATCACCATTCTTTCTTGGTCCCCGTGTTGTTTCTAAACGAAATACCGACAAATGGTCTGTGATGTGTAAATTCTAAACTTCTAGCAACCCTATTGCTTAGAAGTTATTGGTCTATAGTTTCATTCTACGTCTATGGCTTAATGAATCATCATTCGAACATTGATCGTGCTACCTAGCCCATATTTCGGGTGCACATTTCAACCAATGTTTAACTGTGTATGTTTTCCTCGAGCATACATCATTAAGTCATTCGATCTAGCTAATGTTATCTCCTTGTTCACATAGTTGTGGAAATCCATCTTTTGGAAATCTCAATGGAATGTCGCTGAGTCCATCATCCACCTCCTAACCCTCTCCTTGGTTTAATGATGAACTCTTGTTTCGGAACTTGCTATCATAGTTCATTTCCCGAGAATCTTACAATGTCATCCCATCAATTTGTGTTGCACTTTTCTTCTCAGACATCCTGAGTCTGAGGTATCCTGACACCAATCAGATCTGAATCTCGGTCAGATATGATGGTTGGGACATTTTCCAACAGTCGTAACATTGGTCCTTACGTTAACCGGTAAGGTGATGTCGTGCCTAGCACACCTGGCCGGAGGCCCTATTGTTATAGATTCCTTTTCAGCCAGGTTAAACATTCTTCCATGAGGAAATTGTAAGACTTATTCTACTAGTTGTTCCTGATGAATCCTTCGTGTATCCAAAGACTGACCTTTGCTTGAAGACCATGTCAATGCTATCTCGAAGCATGTCTGTGCTACTCCGATCATCAATAAGAGCATTTGAAGCACGATGCTAAATTCTCTTTATCAATTATCCAAACACCATTGTATGGGTAATGTCATGAACTTTCTCTCCCCTTTCCTAAAGGGTTTTCTACGTTATATCCTGCCATGGATATCATGCTCTGTTTGTCCTTGGGAAGGATATACCCTTGAGATTTGTGTTTAAACACATTTTCCTTTCCATTGTTCTGTTTAATATGAAGATCACATTTTCCTTTCCATTGTTTGGTTTAACCTTTCTTGTGATCTATATGATCTAAGCAGTAATATTCTCCTGCTGATGTAAACACCTCGTTGTACAATTCTGTCAGCAAGACCCTGTTACTATTGTTAATGACATTCTGGTAGCCACCGATGGACGAGAACTTTGCCTATTGGTCCGCCTCGTTCAACGAGCAGGAAAATGGTTCTCTTCGTCCCTCGCCCTTGGTACCGACGATGCTGCTGACATATAACTGACAGGCTACCCTCTGACATGTCTTGCTATCATGACCGTGCAAGATGTCACCGTTCCTCCTACTTTTAATCCACATGGTGGGCCCATAACCCACAGTTCCACAGGATCGAAACCTGACTCTCCTGTACACCCCCTGTTCCCAAGGTTGTTCCTCGCGCGTGGCCTCGTATATAATTCACGAGCCACCTCCTGAGAGATCATCAATTCTGGTATCAGACACAAAACTTATTCCCATTGATCTGGACCCCTTTTAGACTTTGTTTCAGGTATCGAACGATTGCCTACCCGCTTGAAACTTCTCATGGTACCTTCTTACTTTGCTCTCGATATTTTCTTAAAGTTTCAGTTCGAGAGTTACTTTCCGCCCCCTTCCCCGATGTTAGCTACCAGATAGTCAACCTTGCAGAGGTCCGTTCTCCCGGAATACCCCCTTTATATATTCGTAAGTACGATTGAGTTCCAGAAGAAAGGATGCCGACTTCAGCATGATGACCTGAAGCAGAGAAATGAAGACATCAACATAATGGATCGACCTCCCTGAGAATAGCAACCAAGACCGAGAAGACTCGTTAGAATTTCGCGACCAAATCCCTTCCCCCTTACTCCCCCTCTTAAATCTCGGGACGAGATTTCTTGTAGTGGAGGAGAATTGTGACGCCCGGGTAATTAAGCTATAGTAATCCCACGCTAATGGTGCCACGTTACCTCCGTTACTGTTGCTAATCTATCGTTAGATCAAAAACCGGTCCAAAATTCAAATTCAAAATTTGGTAAATAATAAAAGTTTTCAAACATTAAAATAAAAATGTTCGGTTGGTACTAAATATTACATAGATAATTATGGTGTAGAAGACACAGTTTTATAAAATGCATAAATATTTTAAATTGAATTAAAACAAAAGAGAAAATAAATAAAAGAAAGAAAATACAAAAGAGAAAAACAAAAGACCAAAAAAAAGGAAGAGAAACCCCCCCGGGCTTCGGCCCAGCTAACCACAGGCCCAACTGGGCCAAACCACCAGGCCCAGCCGGCCACTCCTCCCCCACTCCCTCTTATCCACTCCCCCCGAAACCCTAACCCCCACTTTCCCCACTCGTCCCGCACGATCCCCTCCCCACTCCCTCTCGTTTCTCCAGCGCCGCCGCGCTCCCCGCGTTGGAGCCCCACCCCGCCGGCGCGCCCGCTCACAAGTGGATCTGGATCGGGGGCAACCGACGCCCCCGACCCGTCGCGCGCCATAGCCCCACCGCCCTCGTCGCTGGCAACCCGGACGCCGTCCCGATCTCGTCGCCCCGTCCACGGCTGTGCCGTCGCTGGACCCTGCCCGGAACTACATCGAGCCCGCCTCCCCGACGCCACGTCGCCGAACGCCATCGTCTTCGTCCTCTTCGTCGCCGAACCGCCCCGACCTCGTCGCGTCGTCCCCGTCTTCCTCCCCGCGTCCCACTGCCCATCCCCTACGGCCATCGTGAGCCCCTCCTCTCCTCCTCTCTTCCCCCGCGCCCGTAGCTCGCCCGCTCCGGCGCCCGTCGCACGCGAGCCCCGCTCACTTGCCGCCCTTGCCGCCCGCACACCGTCGTTGCTCGCCCTCCGCCCTGCGTCGTCCGCGGCCGGCCACACGCGTGCGCGCGGCACTCACCGCGCCGTCCGCCGTCCCGTTTCGCTCTGCTCGCGGGCGCGCCCTGCCTCGCGCGGCCTTCCGCCCCTGCCACTCGCTGGCCTCGCCCCCACTTCACATCCCCTCCCCCGCGCGTGACCTGGCCACTCCGGCCACCGCTCGCTCGGCCTCCCTCGCCGCACTCCGCCCGGCCCCGCAGCTTCCCTGCTCGCTGGCGCTCCCGCTCGGGCGACGCCACGCCCGGCGCTCGCGCCCATCGGGCGCCCTGTGCTCGTTTGCCCGCAACGCCCGACCCGCTATGGCCCCAGGGCCCTATGACAAAGGGGCCCCACCCCTTGAACGTTTAAAAAAAAGAATGAATATAAAAACTAAATAAATAATAATAATTAATTAATTAATTAATCCTATTTAATTAATCTAATTAACTAGTTAGTTTAATTAAACCGTAATTAGATTAGTTAAACCCTCATTAGACTAAACAGTCAATGACGAACGGGACCCACACGTCAGTTGACCAGTCAACGCCTCTGTTGACTGCTGACGTCAGCGTGCACTTTTCTAGATAATGTTGAATTAAAATAATTAAATAAATGCTAAAAAGTGATTTAAATCTTTTAAAATCAATATAAAATAAACCGTACCTCGGATGAAAATACTTTGTACATGAAAGTTGCTCAGAACGACGAGACGAATCCGGATACGCAGCCCGTTCGTATGCCACACATCCCTAGCATAGCAAACACGCAACTTTCCCCCTCCAGTTCATCTGTCCGAAAACGCGAAACACCGGGGATATTTTCCCGGATGTTTCCCCCCTTCACCGGTATCACCTCATACCGCGTTAGAACACGTCTAGCTCTGCTTGTTGTCCTATTATGCACTTGCTTGCTATGTATTTACTGTTTCTTGCCCCTCTTCTCTTCGGTAGACCCCGACGATGTTGATGCCCCTGTGGTCGACTACATCACCGACGACCCCTCCTTGTCTGAGCAACCAGGCAAGCCCCCCCCCCCTTGATCACCAGATATCGCCTATTCTTCTCTATACAGCTTGCATTAGAGTAGTGTAGCATGTTACTGCTTTTCGTTAATCCTATCCTGATGCATAGCCTGTCCTTGCTACTACTGTTGTTACCTTTGCCTGCAATCCTACATGCTTAGTATAGGATGCTAGTTTTCCATCAGTGGCCCTACATTCTTGTCCGTCTGCTGTGCTATACTATCGGGCCGTGATCACTTGGGCGGTGTTCACGGGTATATACTTATATAATCTATACATGACACCTGTGGTGACTAAAGTCGGGTCGGCTCGTAGGAGTACCCGCAAGTGGATCTTTGTGGCGGAGCGACAGGGCAGGTTGAGACCACCTAGGCGAGAGGTGGGCCTGGCCCTGGACGGCGTCCGCGGTTACTTCAAAATAACACGCTTAACGAGTTCTTGGTATTTGATCTGAGTCTGGCCATTTGGTCTATACGCACTAACCAGCTATGCGGGAACAGTTATGGGCACTCGACGTCGTGGTATCAGCCGAAGCTCTTCTTGACGTCAGCGACGGAGCGGCGCGCGCCGGATTGGACTGGAACGCCTGCTAGGCTAGGTCTGCTTCCGGCCGCCCTCGCAACGTGCAGGTGTGCAATGGGCGATGGGCCCAGGCCCCTGCGCGCATAGGATTTAGACCGGCGTGCTGACCTCTCTGTTGAGCCTAGGTGGGGCTGCGACGTGTTGATCTTCCGAGGCCGGGCATGACCCAGAAAAGTGTGTCCGGCCAAATGGGATCGAGCGTGTTGGGTTATGTGGTGCTTCCCTGCATGGAAGTTTATCTATTCGAATAGCCGTGTCCCTCGGTAAAAGGACGACCCGGAGTTGTACCTTGACCTTATGACAACTAGAACTGGATACTTAATAAAACACACCCTTCCAAGTGCCAGATATAACCCGGTGATCGCTCTCTAATAGGGCAACGAGGAGGGGATCGTCGGGTAGGATTATGCTATACGATGCTACTTGGAGGACTTCAATCTACTCTCTTCTACATGCTGCAAGATGAAGGCTGCCAAAAGCGTAGTCTTCGACAGGATTAGCTATCCCCCTCTTATTCTGGCATTCTGCAGTTCTGTCCACCGATATGGCCCTTTACACATATACCCATGCATATGTAGTGTACCTCCTTGCTTGCGAGTACTTTGGATGAGTACTCACGGTTGCTTTTCTCCCTCTTTCCCCCCTTTCCTTTCTACCTGGTTGTCGCAACCAGATGCTGGAGCCCAGGAGCCAGACGCCACCGTCGACGAGGACTCCTACTACACCGGAGGTGCCTACTACTACGTGCAGCCCGCTGACGACGACCAGGAGTAGTTAGGAGGTCCCAGGCAGGAGGCCTTGCCTTTTCGATCGTTGCTACTTTTTTGCTAGCCTTCTTAAGGCAGACTTGTTTAACTCATGTCTGTACTCAGATATTGTTGCTTCCGCTGACTCGTCTATGATCGAGCATTTGTATTCGAGCCCTCGAGGCCCCTGGCTTGTATTATGATGCTTGTATGACTTATTTATGTTGTAGAGTTGTGTTGTGATATCTTCCCGTGAGTCCCTGATCTTGATCGTACACATATGCGTGCATGATTAGTGTACGGTCAAATCGGGGGCGTCACATGGTTGCTTTGGGTGAAAGCCTAGCCGATGCTTGTCGGCCGGCGGCGACGGCGCCCGTGGGCGTCATCGGGATCCATGCAACCTCTTCTCTCGGATCAAGATCTTCGTGCGAAAGCCAAAATCCTGCTGCAGGGTTGGGCGGTGGTGTCGTCTTCAACATCATTTCCCCTCTTTAGGGCACCGCCTTGAAGATCTGGATCCCATGGGTGCTTCCTATGGGTTGGACGTGCATGGTGGCTTCTGTGGCAATGATGACGAGGTGAGCGAGGTCGGAGGCATGACATTGGTCACGGTAGTCGACTCTTCTCCAGCGTGTCTGTGGGTTTGCCTCGGTCGTCTTATTGTCGTGAAGTCGAAGCTGCGCCGGTGAGGCCCCGGGTGGTGTACGATGACGCGCAACAGGTGGCCCGTTCGACGATCTTCCGCGACACCAACCTTGCCTAGTTCTTCATTGTTCTCCGTCGTTGTCGGAGCTGCCTTGCCTTGTCGTGGGTGGATGGCGTTCTGCCTTATGAGTGTACTGTTGTTCTGCAACTAATAGGGCTGATGTTTTTTTCTTTTTCTTTGATCTTCGGATCTTCATGTTGTTCTTCCGTTGCTTTCTGCTAAATCTGAATCAAACCAGCAATTTGCTGGATCTTTCAAAAAAATGTGGCGGCAGCGGCCTAGTGTCCAATGGTTGGTCGAAGGAGATAGCAACACGGTTTTTTTGCACAAGAAAGCGAGCAATCAGCGAAAGAAAAAGCGGGTTGAGAGGTTTGCCCGGCCGGATGGATCGTTTACTGAGGATCAAGCTAAGTTTGGTTTGACGAATACGAAGTTTCATAATGTTAGTATATGTCTGAGGGAACCATTGGCATTGAGGAGGTTCTATCACATGTGCCTTGTAAAGTTACAGCTGATATGAACCAGGCTTTGTGTCCTGCGTTTAGTGAAAGACAGAGTCAAGCAAGTTTCAACGCATCCTCAATTAATTCTTACTCCCTCTGTAAACTACTCCCTCCGTCCCATAATATAAGATATTTGTGTCAAAAACGCTCTTATATTATAGGACAGAGGGAGTAATATACTAGATCAGTATCAATCCAGATTTGTGTGTTCTTTATTCCCTGTAGTACGTGTGATCGGATTTACAAACAGTGTGGCACCGAAAGTGATTTAGTTGCTTGATAGATCCTGTTTTGTTTTTACCGAGGTAAAGAGACCTTTTTCTTTGTCGACAAAAGGGTAAAACGACATAGAGGGGGTTGCAGGTGACCAGTATCATGGTAGCCGTCAGGGCCATCCTTTTTTTTTTAACCTAAATAATGAGCTCAAATTGAGCTACGTACAAATGTTTGCTTGTGAGAAAGTGATCCGGCTTGTACTTGTTAATGAGGCTTAGCCGCCGGCCAGGTACATGTATTATGCACTCAGAATGTCATATGTCCTAACGGGCCTCGTACTACTCCGCAGAGATGCTTAGTCGCCGGGTGCATATTATATCGTGATTTACCATCAAGAATATGATAGAATCTGGCGATGCGCATGCATGTGATTCGTACGTGGCTAGCAACTGGACGGTGGATCGTATGGCGGCTTAGGTTATGTTGGCTTGCGGTGAGTGGGATCAGCCTGGGTTGGCCAACGATATCGATCGTCAACAGTCTAGGGAGGTAGGAGTACATGTTTTAAGGTGGCATGATAGACTGATAGACTGTGAGCTTGTACCGGAACTCAGATCTATTTAAACATTTTGCTTAATAATATGACCGCATGCATTATTCTGATGCAGAGACCGGGGATAACTCTCCTTATAAATAAAAAGGACAGACTGGTAGAGGTAGAGACGATAAAACCAAAGTGTTAGATAATTCAGAATTAACTAGGCTCATCCTTCCATTTCGAAAAGAATTAGCTAAGCTCGGCCCTAATTTTCTAGTGGTATTCGATCTTCGAGCTGCAATCCTTTTAGTGGAAGGCAGGGAGTCAGGAAGTCTTTGGTTACTTGGTCTTTCCGATAAAAGATGGTAGCTCGGGATATGTACAACCGGTTTAGATGGCGGTCCAGTAATAGGATAGGTGTTTAGTCATTTAGTCCTGTTTCGCCGGCTGTGACATTTTTTACTTGGTTTTTTACCTTTTCAGCTCTGACCAAGCTTATTCTAGATCATAGACCTTTTGAATACTTTGATTAATAAAGAGGCTGCCATCATTCTGATGCAAAGGCTGGGATAATCTTTCTTTTCTAATAAAGAAAATCCTGTAATGGTATTTGGTCTTCGAGCTGTATGCGATACAAGGCTAAGGTGAGGAAGGTGGTGTGGTCAGGCATAAGAAGATGAAAAGCTGAGGTAAGTTTGCGTTAAGTGATGTTCCCCAGTCAATTTGAGTAGCCATTGTCTGGAAGCAAATGGTCAAAAGGATTCTCGATCAGTTAAATAACCCCGGTAGTCAAGCCTTGAATACTTTTACCCCACCATAATAATAATACTATAATTAACATCTCAATCATACTCATCTAACCATTCTCCGTGCTTCTAGTGCTATGACTACGAATTAGCCCGATAGCAAGCAAGGGATACCGATACCTAGTGGCTTCAGTACACCTTACTCTATGAACATCTTTGAGAGGCTGAGCTGACATATCATCTTGAGATTTAAGAAGTTACCGTAGACGCCTCGTCGGTCCCTCTGACCATTCAACCACAGATTGATTCGCTGTTCGACCCTATTTTTAGTGGTACTAGATAATTGCATGTGTGCTGCAGTGAGGTTAATTAGCTTGCAATTGCGCCGCCATTGTTTATACATTTATGATGTTAAAGATTTAGTGAGATTTTTTATATGATATACCAAGAAAGCAGGACTTTATATTTAGTAAACATTTATATTAGTTTATCAAAGGAAAGACTATGTTTTTATTCGGCATATTTAGTAAACATTGATCAAAGGATCTTATATTTAGTAAACGTTTATTAGTCTACTAGAAACCCAAAATATAAAAGGAAGAAAATTAAAACAGGGAGCGGAGGGGGAGAACGTAGCGTGGTAAGCTTAACAAGACGGAATAACTTTATCTTTTCTTTAGTGCGTATAAGGGAGTTTTGGTCTTGAGTTGTAGTGCCTCCTTAGTAGAGGGGTAAGATGAGGAAGGTGGTGATCAGCCATGAGAAGCCGATGAAGCGCTGCGATAAGTTTGTGACGGTCAATTTGGGTGGCCAAGGTCTGGAAGCGAAGTGTCAAAAAGATTCTCCTTCGGTTAAATGACCTTTGTTTTTTTTCTGAAAAGGAGGATGACCCCCGGCCTCTGCATCTGGGCGATGCATACGACCAGTTTATTAATTATTCTCACAAGACCTTACAAAGTAATACCACAGTAAGACTAAAGCCGCCGTCTAAGCAACAAACTGTCGCTACACCTATTCAGTAGATGAAGGGGCGCAGATTGCCTGGGCCTAATACCAAACAGACATCGCAGCCAAAACCTAACATCTAAGACCTAAGGACCCATCCAGGACGCCTGCCGGGCATGGGTCTCGCCGGTCCGGCGTGCTCTCAGAGGCCGCCGCCGCGAACTGCCACCGCTCCATCTTCAGAACTGTACTGATGCATCAACCTTGCTCGGCCTAGCTATCGTCGACGCCACCACGGCGCCCAACGGCACCTCCTCCCTGTGCGCAAACAGCTGTGCACGTCGCGGTCGCCACTGATACACCTCAGCACCATGCTGCCAAGTACCACCAGCCGACACAGCTTGAAGTCTTTGAAAGATCTGTCGTGCGTAGCACCTGCCGACCAGGCATGACAAAGCGTAGCACCTGTCGGTCAGGCATGACTTACCATCTCCACCGAAGCTCCGTGCAAGACGAAGCCGCTCCACCTCCTGCCTCTGACTTCCAGCGCTGCTCCACAAACGACGCTCCCAAGAGAGAAACGACACCGCAGTGCCGCCATCGTCCGATCTGGAACACCAGATCCTAGGGTTTCCCCCAGAGCAGCACGAGTGGGTCGACAGTAGTTACACGACGATGTCTCCATCAAGGTAACGGCGTAGAACGCCGTCATCGCCTGCCAACGGCTCGGTTTTCATCGGCAACCATGTCTCCCCAACTCGCAGCCGGGACTAGATGATGGATCTCGAGATCCGATCACCAAGCCTCTGGCCGGCCATCTCTGACGACGAAGATGATCACCACCATTGGCCAGCGAGACGACGTGAGATGAAGTAGACCGCTGCCAGCGTGCGTGCTGGCCAGCACCACCGGCGCTCGGCCCATCCCGGACCACGCCTCATGGCCGAGGGCAACAGCAATCGCTGCCACGACGAGGACGCAGACCGGAAGCCCAGATCCGACCCACCCGCGCGCCGCCACATGGCCACCACCAAGCGCCGTTCAGGGGCAACCCCGCCGCCGTGAGGGACGCCGCCCCACGGGCAGCAGGCGCCAGCCACCGGCGGAACACCGCCGCGCGCCACCGGCTGCCGCGAGATCGCCACCGGCCGCCGCGAGATCTGCGCGAGAACGACGAGGACGCCCCGCCGCCACCTTCCCTGGGGACCACGCGGGCTTTGCCGGTGTCCCCTCCGGCGGCGGCGAAGAGGGGGAGGAGCGGGGAGGGGCGGCGCTGTGCGGAGGGGAAGGAGAGAGCAGTCCAATTAAATAACCTCTGTAGTCAAACCTAGATTTCTTTTACTCCATCAATCAAGTTAATAACAGTAATATATTTCTACAAATTGTCTAAGCAACCACCTAATTCCCGAGTGTTTTTTCTTAAAAAAAAAAGTTTAAGGCAGATAACAATGGCCTGGCCGGCAAAAGGCAAAAGAAATATATACACGTGCAGCATCTACATTGGATGAGATCGGATCCAGCCGATATAATCCATTATTGTTTTTGGTTTGCATGAAAAAACATTGAGCTGTCAGATAAACAACCCAGTATACCCTCCGACGCACACCTTTAAAAACCCCACCCATCCAGCCATCCATAATTGCATTCAAAGGCGAGCGCACAAAAGAGTGAGACTACCTAGAGCACTCAGCACCGTCGTAGGCTCGTCGCCATCCGTTCAGTGTCTCAGAGTCTCAGCGTGCGTGTCTGATCTGATGGCGGCACCAGCAGGAGATTCCTCCGGCGGCGACAAGTACAGGTCTCACCTGGCCGGCGAGGGCGAGAAGAACACCGTTTGGCGGCACGGCGCGCCGCCCACCTACGACGCCGTGAACAGCCTCTTCGAGGCCGGGAGGACTCAGGTATTCCGTCGATCTTCACATCCCCATGTCCGTCATGTGGAAGAAACGCCATCGCTCTTGTTTTGTGCGACGGGGAAAGAACGCCTCTTTGTCGCGGCCTCGCGGCAAACCGGTGGCCGCGTCTGCATGCGTCGGTGCGTCACACGCGTGTTTCTTGTCCCTTTGCAGGAGTGGGCGAAGGGGTCGCTGGAGGAGACGGTGCAGAACGCGATCAAGACGTGGGAGATGGAGCTGTCGCACAAGGCCCGCATCGGGGACTTCAAGTCGGTGAGCCCCGGCCGGTTCACCCTGTCCGTGAACGGCGGGCGGGCCCTGACGGGGGAGGAGACGCTGGCCATGGGCAGCTACAACGCGCTGCTCGCCAGCCCGATCCTGCCGGGCACGGGCGCGTACGACGCCGCCGCCGAGACGTTCGAGTCCTCGCACGACCTGTTCCGCTCCGCCTTCCCGCGCGGCTTCGCGTGGGAGGTGGTCAAGGTCTACTCCGGCCCGCCGGTGATCGCCTTCAAGTTCCGGCACTGGGGCCACATGGAGGGGCCCTACAAGGGCCACGCCCCCACCGGGGACAAGGTCGAGTTCTACGGCGTCGCCGTGCTCAAGGTGGACGAGCAGCTGCGGGCGGAGGACGTGGAGGTGTTCTACGACCCGGGGGAGCTGCTCGCGGGGCTTATCAAGGGTCCCAAGGAGGAAGACGAGGAGGCGGCGGCGCTCGCCGGGAGGCTCCGGGAGGCGGCTACGGTGTCGGCATCAGGTGCCGACGCGCAGCCGCAGGCCTGCCCCTTCCTTGGCTCTGGAAAGCAGGGGTGATCGAGTGGCCTCGTCGAATAAAACGTGTCGAGTCTCCAGTCTTCAGGGGGTTGCTGTTGCATCACTGTTTCGCAATCAGAAAGATCTTTCTCGTCAGCTTTGGAGACCAACTGAAAGCTCAGTTCAACGTGTAATCGTACTGTTAAGTGATTGTTGTTTGGTTGGAAGTTGCTGGGTCCAGATCAGGATCGATCGGGATCAGTGAGTCTGTCTGTGAAGAAGTGGTTTCTGACGTGCTAGATGATTGATTTCTGCTTGAATTAAACTGTTTCTTGCAAAAAAAATCTTATTCCATATTTCCTTTATGAAATAAATTTATATAACTTTATGAAGAAAAATAGTGATGTTGCACGTGACAGGCCTATATTTAGGTGCCACATCAGTCAAAACGCTAATCAAAACCACCCGTGGGATCTGAACCTTAACCTTTGAACCCCGGAAATCGATACCCTTTACGCACTAATGCCAATCGTTCCCGACCCTGGTTGATGCACCGGGAAAAAATCATTACCAACCAGGATTATAGTCTACTATTTTTTTTCCGAATGTTGGTAGTAGTTCTACCAAATTCATTGATCAGAGAAAAGAAGTTTGGTCCAGTTTATGAGGAAAACCGGACCAAAAAACCATACAAACGGTGCAACACACACATCCTCACGAGCCACGGGTCCCTCTGATCAGATCCACCTCCAGGACGTTGCCCCCAAGAGGGAACGCGACGCCGGATAGCGCCGCCATCGTCCGATCTAAACTAGATCAAGGGTTTTCCCCGGAGCATGACAGGAAAAGCAAGGTGGGAGCAGCTACATCGATGTCTTCAACGAGGGAGCGACGCCAGAAGGCGCCGCCATCGACGACTCCGGACACAGCCGGAGTACGACTTTCGCCGGCCGTCTCACCTACACAGCTCGAGCCCAGGATCCGATCAGCCTACACACCAAACTACTACCCCTGCCTCCACGGCCAACCGCACCTCCCCGGCAAGCATGACTTGCTTTCCACCTTGCATCCGCGTCTCCCACTGGACGGAGGATGCAACTCCTGCAGCGGCGCCATTCTTCTCCTACCGAAAGGATGCAACCAAGCAGGACGCCATTCGTCTCCTCGAGGATGCAACGTCTGCCGGCCATTCATCTCCCGACGAAGGATGCAACAACCACCACGACGCCATTCCTCTCCCTCCAGATCAATTATAATGGCCCACATGTTATACTCTCTTCGTCCGGAATCCAGACAGTGGGAGGTTATCTTCATCCTTGTTGTCGTATCGTAGAGCTGAGCACATCGCGCATGACGACAAGGGTGAAGACTGCACTAGCGTCCTGTTCAACTCGCCATGGACACCCACACGTCAGGTTGGCCTTTGAGCTTGGCTCGGGGAATAGACGCGCGCACATCCCACCACTACCACGTATTTCTCATCGTTAATTTATTTTCTTTTTCTCATGTTCTTTTTTTCTTTTGACACTTTTATCTGTTTTCCCTGTTTTTTCAATTTTTCTTTTTTACTATTTACTATTATTCCTTTTTTTAATTCGTGGATATTTTTTCAATCCACCAATGTTTACCAAACTCAGAAATTTTATAAAATTCATAAACATTTTATACAATTTGTGAATGTATTTTCAAAATTTGTGAACATTTTTAAAATTCAGAATATTTTTCAAAATTGCTGAAAAGTTCATATTCAAATAATTATAAAATTCATGAATATTTCTTGAAATTCGAAAAAGTAAATATGTTTGAATTTTTGAACATTTTTAAAAATCATGAACACATTTCAAATTTGGGAAAATATTAAGTTCGGGAGTATTTTTAAAACTCATGAATTTTTTGAATTTTAGGGAAGTTTTTCTAAAATTTAGGACATTTTCTAAATTCAGGAATAGTTTTTTTAATTCATGAATATTATTTTTTAAAATTATGACCAATTTCAAAATTTTAGCAAATAAGAGAAAGGGCGAAACAAAAAGAACATGATGAAAAAAGTACTATACATGCCGCAATAGGTGGTAAGTGATGAAATGTTATATAGGCCTTCCCATTTAGCACCCTACACAGGCGTTTGCCCGAGATCCAACGTGTTGCGCACGCTATAGGAGCACTTTGGTGAGTATCAGCAACGACAGACCAACCACCCTTCAAGAAGGAGACGACTCAACATTAACGATTCCAAGGCAGGCTGGAATCCCCAACACTTTATGGGCCGGGAGTTGCAACCATCAGAGGCAACAGTCACCACCGAGGTGTCCTCATGCATTGCTCTTAATTTGTGACCTGTATTCCAAGCTTGAGATATGTCTGATATGTCACTACCGACGGCTAACCAATAGTGACATATTTAAAGTACTTGAAATATCATGAGTGATGGTTGAGGACACCCTAGTAGTGAAATGTTGTTATGGCCAAATGATGTTTGCATTTGACTAGAATAGTATTTATAGAAACAACAACACCATCTGCAACCGAGGAGGATCAGAAAGCACATAAAATTCGGTAATTCAATTCCGTGCCCCGGCTCATCTATACCCGGTGAACAGTAAATAAGGAAATAGCATAAACGTTAAAACAAAAATCTGATTTTCTTAATGCAAGATGCTTGAGTGTATGAGGTCCGTGCAAAATTTTGTGCATAAGTGTGACGCCCCGATTTGACCGTACACTAATCATGCACGCAAATGTGTACGATCAAGATCAGGGACTCACAGGAAGATATCACAACACAACTCTAAAACATAAATAAGTCATACAAGCATCATAATACAAGCCAGGGGCCTCGAGGGCTCGAATACAAGTGCTCGATCATAGACGAGACAGCGGAAGCAACAATATCTGAGTACAAACATAAGTTAAACAAGTCTGCCTTAAGAAGGCTAGCACAAAAGTAGCAACGATCGAAAAGGCAAGGCCTCCTGCCTGGGACCTCCTAACTACTCCTCGAAGCCGAACTCCATGTAGAATCATCCTCGGGATCTCTAGCTCCTGGACTCCAGCATCTGGTTGCGACAAACAGGTATAGAAAGGGGAAAAGAGGGAGAAAAGCAACCGTGAGTACTCATCCAAAGTACTCGCAAGCAAGGAGCTACACTACATATGCATGGGTATATGTGTAAAGGACCATATCGGTGGATTGAAACTGCAGAATGCCAGAATAAGGGGGGATAGCTAGTCCTGTCGAAGACTACGCTTCTAGCCATCTCCATCTTGCAGCATGTAGAAGAGAGTAGATTGAAGTCCTCCAAGTAGCGTCGCATAGCATAATCCTACCCGGCGATCCCCTCCTCGTCACCCTGTTAGAGAGCGATCACCGGGTTATATCTGGCACTTGGAAGGGTGTGTTTTATTAAGTATCCAGTTCTAGTTGTCATAAGGTCAAGGTACAACTCCGGGTCGTCCTTTTACCGAGGGACACGGCTATTCGAATAGATAAACTTCCCTGCAGGGGTGCACCACATAACCCAACACGCTCGATGCCATTTGGCCGGACACACTTTTCTGGGTCATGCCCGGCCGCGGAAGATCAACACGTCGCAACCCCACCTAGGCTCAACAGAGAGGTCAACACGCCGGTCTAAATCCTATGCGCGCAGGGGTCTGGGCCCATCGCCCATTGCACACCTGCACGTTGCGTGCGCGGCCGGAAGCAGACCTAGCCTAGTAGGCGTTCCAGTCCAATCCGGCGCGCGCCGCTCCGTCGCTGACGTCAAGAAGAGCTTCGGCTGATACCACGACGTCGGGATACCCATAACTACTCCCACGTAGATGGTTAGTGCGTATAGACCAAATGGCCAGACTCAGATCAAATACCCAGAACTCGTTAAGCGTGTTAAGTATCCGCGAACGCCGACCAGGGCCAGGCCCACCTCTCTCCTAGGTGGTCTCAACCTGTCCTGTTGCTCCGCCATAAAGTAACAGTCGGGGGCCGTCAGGAACCCAGGCCCACCGCTACCGGGATGGAGCCACCTGTCCTTTCAGCCCCCTCATCAGAATCACTTGCGGGTACTCAACGAGCCGACCCGACTTTAGTCACCACATGTGTCATGTATATAAAGTATATAGTATATACCCGTGATCACCTCTCGAAGTGATCACGACCCAGTAGTATAGCATGGCAGACGGACAAGAGTGTAGAGCCACTGATGGAACACTAGCATCCTATACTAGCAGTAGGATAGCAGGTAAGGGTAACAACTGAAGCAACAATGACAGGCTATGCATCAGGACAGGATTAACGGAAAGAAATAACATGATACACTACTCTAATGCAAGCAGTATAGATAAGGAATAGGCGATATCTGGTGATCAAGGGGGGGGGCTTGCCTGGTTGTTCTGGCAAGAAGGAGGGGTCGTCAACTCCGTAGTCGAACTGGGTAGCAGCAGCGTCGGTCTCGTAGTCTACCGGAGAAGGAGAGGGGGAAGAAACAGTAAATACGGAGCAAACAAAGCATTAGAAAACATAAGGAGGCAAAACGCGGTGCTAGGTATGCTCTAACGTGGTAGGAGGTGATACCGACGAAGGGGGGAAACATCCGGGAAAGTGTTCCCGGTGTTTCGCGTTTTCGGGCAGAGGTGCGGGAGGTGAAATGTTGTAGGTTCACTATGCTAGGGACGCGTGGCGGACGTACCGGCTGCGTATCCGAATTCGTCTCGTCGTTCTGAGCAACTTTCATGTTGAAAATAATTTAATCCGAGTTACGGATTAAAAGATATAATTTTCTAAAGATTTTAATAATTTCTGGAATTTAATTAATTATTTAATTTAATTCGAAAATGGATTTATGACATCAGCATGATGTCATGCTGGCGTCAGCAGTCAACATTGACCGTTGACCTGGTCAACCTGACAGATGGGTCCCACCTGTCAGGGACTGTTTAGCTAATTAACAGTGGTTAATTAAGTTTAATTAGTTTAACTTAACAGGATTAATTAAGTTAATTAGTTATCTTAATAAATTATCTTTATTATTTATTTATTTTTATTAATTTAATTTTTTTAAATCATTTTTTTATTTTTTATTTCTTTTAATTATCGATCTGGGGCTAGGCCCCACATGTCATTGGCCCATCTGGCCAGGGCGGGGGCCCTTGTGGTCAGTGACCCAGGGTGGGGCAGCGGCTGTGGTCGGTCAGGCACGGCTGTGCCTCGCGCACGCGGCCACTGGGCGAAGCCAGGGCACGGCGAGGCCGGAACGGGGCCGGAGCGGGCGCGTGGGCGCCGGCGCCCGACGCGGCCAGCAGGGGAGGGGGAGGAAGGGGACGGCGCGTGGCCCGTGGCCGCGGCCGGAGCAGCGGCGTGTCGGGGCGAGGGGACAGGGCGGCGCGGCGGGGCGAGCAGGGGAAGCGCGGACCGCGGTCGGCAGCGAACGCAGGCGATGCGGGCGAGGCGCGCGAACAGGGGCATGCCGGACGGGGCGTGGTACACGCCGCGGCGACGGGAGGAAAGGGAGGAGGCGGGAGGCGGGGCCTCACCGGCGATGGAGGGTAGAGGGGCCGACGTGGCTCGTTGTAGCCGTTCGGGAAGGAGGACGGGGACGCGTGCGTCGATGGAGTCGAGGCGGAGGAGCTCCGGGTGGCGGCGAGAAGCGACGGCGGGGTCGTCCTTGGGCGCTGGGGGTCGACGGCAGGCGACGGTTCCTCGGGCGCGGTCGCGCGGGCGAGGTGGGGCTCCGGCGCGGCAAGGGATCGGGCGTGGGGTGCTCGGCGACGATGGAGAATGAGAGGGAGTGGGGGGTCGTGGCGGAGGAGCTCCGGCGGGGCTCCTCGGTGAACGGCGACGGCGATGGCGGTGCGGCGTCGCGACGAGACGGCACCGGGCGGCGGCGGTGAGCAGTCCCCCCTCGATCCCGATCCAATCGGGGGAGAGGGGGGATATTTCGGGGGTGGGGGAGTGTGGGTGTCGGTGGGCGAGTGGGAGGAGCGGGGGAGGTTATGGCGGCGGGGTGGGCCGGCCTAGGTGGTGGCCTGGTGGGCCGAGGCCGTTCGGCCAAGTTGGGCCACGACCCAGTGTGTGTGGGGGGGGGGTTGCTTTCTCTTTTTCTTTTTTTTTCCTTTTTGTTTTGTTTTGTTTTCTGTTTTCTTTTCTTTATATATTTTCTTTTCTATTTTATTCTTTTAATTCCTGTTTTATAAAATATACATACAACTCCTAAATTAATGTTATAATTTATTCTACTGCCCCAAAAAGTTTGACACCTAATTAAAATAGTTTGCATTATTATTATTTTTAAAAGGCATTTAATTAATTTTCATAGCTGCTGTTTTAATTACTTTAGAGCCTTTAAACATTTTATAAAAGTGTGGTTTCTCCACAATAATTACCTATGCATTATTTGGCTCACTCCGAACATTTTAGTTTTAATATTTGAACAACTTTATTGTTTGCCTTTAA
Organism: Aegilops tauschii subsp. strangulata; assembly: GCF_002575655.3. NCBI lineage: Eukaryota > Viridiplantae > Streptophyta > Magnoliopsida > Poales > Poaceae > Aegilops > Aegilops tauschii. The sequence goes on from NC_053037.3 coordinate 399,290,210, forward strand.
TTAAAATTTGAATTCGAATCGGTTTCGAACTAATGCGAGATTAGCCACGGTAATCGAGGTGACGTGGCACCATTAGCGAAGGGTTACTGTAGCCTAATTATCCGGGCGTCACAATTCTCCTCCACTACAAGAAATCTCGTCCCGAGATTTAAGAGGTAGTGAAAGGGGGAAAGGTTTGGTAAAGAATCTAGTGGGTCTTCTCATTCTGGCTTGCTCTTCTCGAAGAGGCCGGTCCAATACATTGATGTCTTCATTTCTCTGCTTCAGGTCATCATGATGAAGTCGGCATCCTTTCTTCGGGAACTCCATCGTATTTATGAAAGAATAAAGGGTGGGCATTCTGGGAGAACAGATCTCTGCAAGGTCGACTATCTGGTCAATAACATCGAGGAAGGTAGCGGAAGTAACTCTCGAATTGAAACTTAAGAAAATATCGAGAGCAAAGTAAGGAGGTACCATGGGAAGTTTCAAGCGGGCAGGCAATCGTTCGATGCCTGAAATAGGGCGTGAAAGGGGTTCAGAGCAATGGGAATAAGTATTGTGTCTGATACCAGAAGTTATGATCTTTTGAAAGGTGGCTCGTGAAGTACTTACGAAGCCACGCATGAGGAATAACTTTGGCCACATAGGTGTACAGGAGAGTCAGGTTTTCGATCCTGTGGAACTGTGGGTTATGGGCCCACCATGTGGGTTAAAAGTAGGAAGAGGGGTGACATCTTGCATGATCATGTAAGTAAGGCATGTCAGAGAATAATCGGTCAGTTATGTTGGCAGCATCGTTGGTACCAAGGGCGAGGGACGAAGAGAACCATTTTCCTGCTCGTTAAAACGAGGCGGACCAATAGGCAAGGTTCTCGTCCATCGGTGATTACCGGAATGTCATCAACAATAGTAACAGGGTGTTACTGACAGAGTGGTGCAACAAGGTGCTTCCCTAAGTAGGGAATTATCACTGCTCAGCTAAGTCAGATTACAAGAAACGTCAATCCAAACAATGGAAAGGAAAATGTGATTATCAGATTAAACAGAACAATGGAAAGGAAAATGTGTTAAAACACATATTTCAGGGGGTATATCCTTCCCAAGAACAAGCAGAGCATGATATCCATGACATGATAGAAAGTAGAAAACCATTTAGGTAATGGGAGAGGAATTTCATGACATGACCCATACAACGGTGTATGGATAATTGATAAAGAAAATTTTGCATTGTGCTTCAAATGTTCTTATTGAAAATTGGAGTACCAGTGACATGCTTTGAGATAGCATTGACAATGTATTCAAGCAAAGGACAGACTCTAGATACACAAAGGACTTATTAGGAACAACTTATAGAATAAGTCTTACAATTCCCTCATGGAAGAATAGCTAACCTTGCTAAAAAGGGAAAACTTATAATAATAGGTCCTCTGCCCAGGTGTGCTAGGCATGACATCACCTTACCGGGCCTTATATAGGCCAATGCTATAACTCTTGGAAAAATGTTCCAACCATCATATCTGACCGAGATTCAGGTATGATTGGTGCCAGGATACCTCAGACTCGGAATGCCTGAGAAGAAAAGGTGAAACACAATTGACGAGATGACATCGTAAGATTTTTAGGAAATGAACTATGGAAGTGAGTCCCAAAACAAGAGTTCATCATTAAATCAAGGAGGTGAGGAGGTGGCTGATTGACTCAGCAACAATTCATTGAGATTACCAAAAAGATGGATTTCCACAATTATGTGAACAAGGAGGAACACTTGTCAGATCAAATGATATAATTATGTATGCTCGAGGAAAATATACACAATTAAACATTGGTTGAAAGGTGCGCCCGAAATATGGGCTTAGGTAGCATGATCAATGTTTAGAATGGTGATTCAATAACCAATACACAAGGAATGAAACTATCGTTCATTATCTTACAGGCAATAAGGTTGCTAATAATTTTGAATATTACACCTCATAGTCCGATCATCGGTATTCCGGTTGGAGACAACACGGGGACCAAGAGATGAATGTAGATGGCGAGATGTATCAATTGTATCAAGAATTCTTAAGAGGTGGTGAAATTCTCACAACATAGATGACATAAGAGATGTTAAAGTTCCAAGGTAAAGAAGAACAATTGCTGGATAGCAAGGAACTCAAGGTATAACACCAAACACGAACAAGCTTGTGTCGGTGGGAAGGCAATAAAGTGGTCGATGATAACACAGATCATCGAGGGCAAGGATGGTATTTCTCATCATGAACTCAATCGATATCCTGGAAGAGCGCATAAGGTTGATGATGATCACAACACATTTGTCGAGAGATTTCATGAAGATGTAATCAATCAGCGACGACATCAAGTCAAAGGAATGATGAAGCAGACGGTTATTGGAACCATGGGTAGGACACAAACTTGAAATCAAGCTTGTTGTTCAAGGTGAAATGGTATGAGAGGAAGATCGGCGTAAGCTTAGCTCATCATCGAAAGTTGTGCTCCGGGGTTAAGGACCAGGTAGCACAGTTAAAATTTAGCACGCTAATGATATAGCCGATCAGGCTAGGAATGACTTAAATGATTATTAAACTCGTAAGCAACGAAAATTGCTTAGAGTTATTGAATCGGAGTGCGGACTTGATTCACTATTCGGTGTTCTCGGTTGACAAACAACCCAGAGCCCATGAAGTGACAAAGACAAGGTAAGGTAGTACTTCATCAAAGTTTATAAGATGTAGTGCAATGGTAAGATATCCTCGAGATACCAGGGGTAATACTCAAAGGTAGATCATAATAGAGGTTGGGCAGGCGTATTGACATGCAGAAGACAAGTGATTTAACTTGTCCAAGAAATGGTATTTAAAGGAGAACATGGTCGAAACCACGATTGCAAAAGGCCAGATCCCAGATATAAGATGAACTTATACCAAGGGAATAATTAATTTAAGAGAAGCTTTTAATGATAAGATCTACATCGTGTCCATGGGCATGAACACAAAGTTCAAGGTCGACTCCCACTTCTCCAATGCATATCCTTTCATTTACTTCTCGCATTCGATGAAGTTGTAGTGTTGAAATTTTATATGGCAAAATACCAGAAGAGTATGACTCGTGAAAACTTTCGAGTTCACACATATTAAGGAAGGCATAGGTTCAAGCCATCGGGGCTTCTTAGAACATATACCACGAACTTCGGAGTAAATAATACAAGCTCGAAAGTAGAGCATGGTTCACAAAGCAGAGGATACAATTTACCAAAGGCATCATGTATCTGAGGAAAAGCTCACCAGCTTATTTAATATGGAGTACATTGTCGGATAAAATCCGACAAAAGGGTCTGGTGGTCCACAAGGGATCTGATGTGAGCATCAGTACTCAACCAGAGAAAGAAAGAATGCAAGGAGATCAGATTATAGAAACAACTGACTAACTCAAAAGCTCAAATGCAAATGAATTATGAATTCCAAGACAAGGGATCAGAAGCAATGCTCTGATTAGGGATGGATAAGTTGAATAGCCTTAGGGGTACAATCGATGACAATTTGATTGGTCGAGATCCAGCTCATGTTAAAAATGATGTCTGAGCCGGAAGGATGAATTCTAGGATCTGATTGAGGATTGCGAGCATTCGCAACATATTGAATCAATGGACTCAAAAAGATAATGTCAAAGGGTGCCAATAAGATTTCGAGACTTATGGGATTAATCATAATGCTAGTAAGCAAGAATTTCAAGAGCAATAGGCTCCTGAGGATTTTCGGAAGGTCGAATGGTATTCTGAACACTTTTGTGATATACTTGAATCCACTGGGGATGAGCGGATACTCGGTAAGTGCGAGAATTATCCGTAGGGGTATTCAGGTGACAAAGAACAGCAAGGCAGTAAGCTCAAGGATTCTCGGAACAACAGAGAGAATTTCGGGGTATCTTGTAATAACAAGATCAACTGGGAAACATTGTATGAGTGGCGAGTATACGTGGTTATCCATAGGAGTTTATCGATGAAAGGGAATTGCAAAAGCGATAAACACAAGTTCTCGGGTTATCAGCGGAGAGTATCTTCAGGGTCTTCACGGGCAGCAGACAATCATCAGTAATAAGGGGCTCTCCGGGTGAAAGTGATAACGAGATCCTAATGTTAGATTTAGCAAAATTCACTTAACCCGAATAGAAGAGAGATCAGAGTCCCAGAGTAAAGGTCGAGGAGTAAAAGATCCTAGTACCACCCAATGGCGACGTGGGCCCGTAAGACACACAACCATGTTAGTAAAAGTTTTGTAATGTCTAGACTCGACTTCGGCCAAGGAGGGTGGAAAGGGGGATTCCTACAGGCAGTCGGCTCTGATACCAACTTGTGACGCCCCCGACTTGACCGTACACTAATCATGCACACATTTGTGTACGATCAAGATCAGGGACTCACGGGAAGATATCACAACACAACTCTAAAACATAAATAAGTCATACAAGCATCATAATACAAGCCAGGGGCCTCGAGGGCTCGAATACAAGTGCTCGATCATAGACGAGTCAGCGGAAACAACAATATCTGAGTACAGACATGGGGGTGTGGCCGGCCACATGGGGTATCCCCCCTTGGGGACCCTCTTGTTCCTTGGTTTCACTCCTAGGTCCTTGTGGAAGGACTTCATTCATGTGCATTTTGGGTTTTTTGTGAAACTACCCTACCCCCTTGGGATTTCCTATAAATAGAGGTGGAGGGGCAGCCCTCCACACTCATCCCTAGCTCTCATACACATGCCATGCATTATCTGGCTTCTTCTCTCCCTCCCACGAAAAGAGTTTCGTAGAGCCGTAAGGCTGTCTGGGTTCCGGCAGGAACTAGTTCTGGACGGCGAAGCCCTGCCGGATAGATGACACCGTATGTGTGCAACTCTGTAGAGAGATCGTAGTTTCGGTCTTAGTTCGTGAGTGCCTCCCGAAGGGCTGTCCGTGTGACCGTCCGAGTTTCGAAGGTCCTCCGGGAGGGCTGTCCGAGTGACCGTTCGAGTTTCGAAGGTCCTCCCGAAGGGCTGTCCGCGACACCGTCCGGGGGGCTGTTCGACCGCCTCCCGGAGGGCTGTCTGAGGAGCAGATGAGGGTATACATCCTCGCGGTTGGGAGGTTGTAAATCCTAGCTGCGGGGATCTGCACCGCCGATCATCATCGACTCTACTTCCCGCTGCGCTACGAGTCGGTAACGAAAAAGATCAAACCATGTATGCAGTCTCCATAGTGGTCCTGGGCTGGTGCGTAGGTCGGAAATTTTTTGTTTTCTGTTGCGTTCCCCTACAGTGGCATCAAGAGCCGTGCTATGCGTAGATGCAGGTTTCGATCTAGAATACATGGAGATGTATGGGTATTGCATAATATAATTAGGTAGTAGATGAGATCTATTGCTGAAAATTATTTATGCGGGTGACAGATGAAATATGTTACCCGACGTTCTTGTTGCTTCCCTAGAATTTGCGTTTGCTCAATCTCGAGACAGCATGGTGGAATTTGACAAAGTTCTGGCAATCCGTGATCCTGATTGATCATGGAAGTGCTATCAGTTCTTTGGGTTCTGCCATAGTCAAAAGAAAGATGAAATTCGCAGATGAAAGGGCATTGCAGATATTATCTGCACGGGGGTCATGCGTATGACGAAGTTTAGTATGGGGCTCGAGATTTAATTATCTCATGTTTCATACACCCCGAGATGTTAATCTAGCAACTTGAATAATCATACTTGATGATAAAACGTTGGTAGCTGCGGTTTAAGTCAAAACCTTAGAAGCCACGTAAAATAAAATTTTGCATAAACCGATTAGAGGTGTCTAACTTGGTTTTGCAGGATGTGCATGTGATGTGGTATAGCAGTGCTCATACTAATTCGATTATGTATGATATGACTATATGATGTAATTTGATTAACATGACCAGCGTGTCATGGTTCGGCATGATGGCTGGAGCCATATGATTGCACTTTAATGACCTGCGTGTCAACCTTAAGTAATGCATTAATTTTATACGCTATGGAGATAGCAATATTATCTGGTGCATCGACAAGGTGGTGGCAATCTTCGCGAAGGTGAACACCAACACGAATGCCGAAGACGAAGAAATGAAATACTTCTCCGTCAGAAAGGGCTATACCATATCATGCTATATGAATTGCCTGAGATGTTTATCCCTTATGTTGCACCCTTCTTGATTGCGCGGTAGTCGCTTTTTATTAGGGTGATCTCTCACAAAAATACCAAGTAGTTAGTGTTCTCCCAAGTGTAGCACCGTCACGGCACCTATCTTTTCGGGGTGCGCCGTGTCACACGGGTACGAACGATTAGAGAAGTGTGAGGCGGGTGAGTTGAGACCTCGCAGCAAGATCACTTGGTTGTCTTGACGTTCAGGCATGACCGTCATGAGCTCGGAACACACGCATCGAAAGATGAACAAGAGTCACATAGAGATGTGATTGGCAAGTTGGCCTACCGGTTGAGATTTTTCATCATCAGTGGTGTTACACCAATGGCGAACAATTGAAATGTGGGTCTTGTATCACTCACAATCAATTTTGAGAGATATTGATTTGAGTGGGAGCGCACTGTTGAATTAACATGTTTAATTCTCAGTGCAATTAATTATGAACACTGTCTAAGTGTTTCTTGCAAAATAGTTGTAGAATAATGGCTCGCGTTTCCACCTTCCCTATTAAAATTGAATAGCTGTTAAATATCTGGTTAAAACTTTACGATTGGTAACGTAATATGAGGATTGTCCTCAAAAGTGCCGAGAAGGACTTTGTCCTATCGCATGCTTTCCGTATCCTCCCGCTAATGCTATGGATCATGTGACTCTCGTCCTTCGATCCAAAAGCTATAATTCCGTTTCTGTCAAGTGCAATATGTTTGCTTCCATGAAACCCAAACTTCGAAAGTTGGGATAGTTATATGATATTCATGGAACTGGAAATTATTTTCAGATACAAACAAAGCAATGTTTGTTTGCAAGTATTAGTAAAAGTGTTTACTATGCATTTGACTGTTGGGAAAGGGATCCAGAAGAACGCCTGTCATATAATGAAAGGTGAATAAAACAACAACTTAAAGAGAAAGGAAGTGTCCAAAGGGTGTTAGTATGACTTACACGCCTAGGAAGTCCGGGGCTAACGCCACTCTTAAGTTGGGTGCTTCTTTTGCGAGTAGGAGAAATACTAAAAGTTAAACTGTTAGAAGTATAAAGGCAGAAAGAAAGATGACTGGAATATCCAGCTCATGTATGAATGTCATACAAGTTTTTGATGTATAGTAGGCTGGTCAAAGATATAGTTCTTGGGAATTATGGTTAAACATGTTAATCACTAATTCTTGGGTATTGTGAGTTAATCACAAAGATACCCGCTCGATTGCATTCAATTGCGAATCACTGTAAGAGCTACTATGGCCTAAAAAGACTAGCCAGAAATGAGGTTAAGGTATACACAGGGAACATAGTAAATGTTACTATACCTTCCATCGGTGTATTACCGTCTGTATTTATTTTCATAATTCATTTAGAGTTTTACAAACTCTCGCCCATTGCATAAGGTATCTTGCAAGAAGGTTGTTCATAAGAGAACCTTTTATGTTCGATGTTATGAATAACACAAGGGCCATACTTTCATTATGAATGAGATGTATGTTATGAATATTGATAATAATACAATACCTCTGGGTTTACTTTCATAATTCATTTTAGAGTTTCATACACTCTAACCCATTGCACAATGTTTGTTGCAAAAGAGTTGTTCATGAAAACAACAATTGTTGTTAAGTATTATGAATAACATGAAGGGCCATGCTTCCATCCAAGATGGGACGTATGTTCTGAATATTGAGGGTAATATGATACATCCATAACACTGACGCCGAATGTCGCAAGACTAAAAGAATACCACACAAGTGTGGCACTACATTTGTTCACATTGGAGAAACCCGCATGGAAAATTCCATTATGATGGATTTTGAAGTCTTTTTGATTTTGAATCATCTGACACTTGCAACTTTCCTCCGAAAAGTGAAGTGACTAAAATACCGTTCACAGGCCATAAGGAACGAACAACAAACTTATTAGTGATCACACATTTGATGTGTGTAGTCCGATAAGTGTTGTTAGTGGTGGATTTATTTATCTTCAGAAATGACTCAAGTAGATATATGGATATTTACTTGATGAGACGTAAGTCTGGATCTTTTGAAATCATTCGAAAGGTTTTCAAAAATGAAGTAAAAGTTATTGTAACAAGAAAATTATGTTTCTGCAATTTGATTGCACAAAGGAATATTTGAGTTACATGTTTAGCGAATGTCTGATGAGTTGTGAAAGGGGTTTCATAACTTGCACCTCCCGGAACACCACTGCAAGTGAAAAGTCCGTGGAGATGTAATCTAACCATTTATGACATGGTAAGGTCAAAGATGACATAAATAAATTTTCCATTATCGTTTTTAAAGTGATGCTTTAGAGACTGCGGCTTTTACACTGAAAAGAGCTACATCGGGTCTGTTGAAATGAAGCCATGGTATGGTACGCCCAACCATGTTGTATCTTTTCTTAACATTTGGAATATGGGGCTTGTGTAAAAGGTTACAAACCTATTCCAAATCAGACAAGTGCTACTTTGTAGGTTATCCCAAGTCATTGGGTATTCCTCCCTCACTATACCGAGGCAAATAGGTTTGCCACAAAGAACGGTATGCTTTTAAAGAGAATGGTTCTTTCTAAAAGGTGAGTGGGAGAATAGTGCAACTCGACGAGATAAACAGTATCTTCATCAGATCAAAGGAAAGAGACCTTGGAAGTAATTCCAGAGTTTCCTACTACGACTGATACGGAAGTCTCTACAATAAAATGTATGAACTTCGGTCGAACTTGCAGCTGAACCACGTAGGCAAGGCTCGTGCAAACCTCTCAGGTGCGCAAACGAGATATTGTTGTTAGACAACATTATACCTACGATACACAAGGAAGCGTTGATGGGCCCTGACTCCAGAATTGGCTAAATGCCAATACAACCCGAGTTAGTTTCCATATAAGTGATTCAAGATTAAAACCTTGATACACCTTTCGGAAGACTTAGAGTCTAATGAATATTTATGGAACTTAAAACTGATACGGATAAAAATGTTTTATCCATAAAGCTTGACTTGTTGAAATAACAAGTTCAAGAGTTGACTACGATGAGGTCGTAGCGATGCTTAAAGTCGGTTCGGGTTGAACTAGCAATTAATACATATTTCAATCATGAGATATGAAACATGGATGATAAAAGGATTTCCATCTGATGGAAATGAAAGCTAGGACTTGTATATGATACAGTCCAAAGTAATTTGTCGATCCAGAGGATGCTAGTAGGTATGCAAACTTCAGAGTTCCAGCAATGGACAGAAGAGAGCAAAATGGAGTTGGAATCTTCGTGTTTTGATGAAATGGTCAAAGGGGTTTTGACTTCATCAATGAGTAAACGAAGATGCTTGTAATTCAAGAAAGTAAGTGGGAGCGTAATAATATTTCTAAAAACCTTATGTGCTTGGCACATTGGTAATTGGAAATAAATTTCTTGACACAAATTAGGACTTCGTTTGAAAATAGTTTTTCGATGAAGTGCTTAGGCTAAATAGCCTCAATATTAGGCATGATGATCTATGGAGATAGATTTACCTAATGGGGCTAAGCAATGAATACATATTGACAAGATGCTAAAACCTTTTAGCATTTAAAACGCCAAGGAGTGATTCTTGCCAAAGTCACATGGAAAGAGTTTTTGCAAGACTCGGTGTCCCAAAACACTGATGAGTAAAATACATGATGCAGATTCCACACACTTTTGTGTTTGGATTAATCATGTATTCCATGGTATGTAAAACAACCAGATATGTCCGATACTCCCAAGGTGTTGCGAGTATGGATACCAAAGTGATCAAATTACTGATCATGGGACAACAGTGAAAGATGTCACACAGTACTAGAGTAAGTACTGATGACATGGTTTTCTCGCAAGCAGAGATCATGAAGAGTTCGTTGTAAAATGTTACGTCGATACAATCTTCATCTTTTCTCCATGCGATTTTCGATTTAAATTAAGGGTTTTGTGTAACACACAATGTGGTGGCACAGTTAGTTGGAATTTGTTCAAACTAGTTACTGTGGCGAATTCTATAACAAGGGCTAAGTATGTTGACGCTTTAGAAGCGACAAAGAAGATGTTGAATCATATAGTTCATTCATGAACTTAGTATAGTTCCAAGATGGCTTTTGACAATGGGACACTACTGCAGGTAGTTGCTCCATAACTCAGTCTGAGGAATCCAGGTTTGACCTGTGATTCACATACATACAAAGCCAAGTCCACACAAAATATGAATTTTGTGAAAACGCGAGGACATGCAAAGATACACACGGAACTGAAGTCGTCAGATCCATTGGACATCAGGCTATACCACAAGCGAAGCATATTTACACCGGTGTGCCACAGGTGTGAAGTGCATTAGCATAAGCTAGATTATTGTCTCTAGTGCAAGTGGGAGTCTGTAGGAGATATGCCCTAGAGGCAATAATAAATTTTATTGATTATCTCCCTGTTCATAATTATGTTTATGTTCCATGCTATAACTGCTGTGGTTCCCGAGCCCGTATATCCATAAAGGCTCTGGGGAGAACCCATATGCACGTGTGGAATAATAAACGATAAAATGTATTCCTAGTCATGCCTCTAAGACTAGCTCAAGTGTTGCATGATGATTATGTTTTCCCAATCATGGGCATGTCTATGCCAAGCAACTTTGAGGGCACAATGTCAGGAAGGACATTTGTGTTGAATCGACCCGAATTGATGTTATGCTATGAGATACATTCGTCACAAGTTTATTGGTACATAACACAGAGATGGTTAACGTTTGCATGATTCCTTAGACCATGAGAGTATCGAGTTTCTTCATGCTTGCTTCATGAACTTTGGGGTTTGTTAAACGTCATCCGTAAATGGGTGGCTATTACGGCGGCTTACGGGTTCATGGAAAAGTGTGTCAAGTAACTTGATAGCTCAAGATTGGGATTTGCTCCTCCAACGATGGAGAGATATCTCTGGGCCCTCTCGGTGTTACGGTATCCATCATCGTCTGGCCAGACACTTTGTGATTTGATCACGGGGATGCCGGAACACGATAACGAGAAAAGAGAACAATACCGGTAACGAGGTAACTAGCATAGTGGACAAGTTGTTGATCCACGGGAATGCCAACATGTCTCACCTCGGGTATTTGTAACATATCGCGAAGCAACAGGAATAGCACACGGCAACTGGAGGTTCACTCGAATATTTATTCGTGTGGGTATAGGGGTCAATATGGGTGTCCACGGCTCCGATGTTGATCATTGATCGGAAGGGGTTCCGGGTCATGTCTATACTTCACCGAACCTATAGGGTCACACGCTTAAGGGTCATCTATCTGCTGAATACTAGACAGGGAGTCTGAGAGAAAATCACCGAAAAAGTTTCGGACACCGAAAAGTTTCGGACAGCGGAATCGTACCGCTGAGAGAGGTCATCGGATAAGTTTCGATGATACCGAAAAGTTGTTTCGGGGTATACCATTAAGTCAAATTGGTTTCGGCACATGCCTGATAATTCTTGGAGGATGCCAGAATCATTCTGGAAGCTTTTTGGAATTTTCTGAGATAAAAACCGGAAATGTTCCGGAGCTGCCGGAGCCACTTCAGATGCGTTTCGCAGATGAAAATCACTAAAACCGGAATTGTTTCGGAACGCGTTGAAAATCATTTTAGTGGGTATTGGAAATGTTCTTAGCCCACATAAATATTTTCAGTTCGATCAGACGCTGAAAAATGTCGTCGTGAATAGTGAAAATCAGCTTTATGGTTACTTTATGGAAAGCCACCTTTTGGGGCTTTGCTCCAAAAGATCTTGGGGATGACATGGATGGATAGGAGCCATTTTTTGGGCCCCTCATGGGGGTGTGGCCGGCCACATGGGGTATCCCCCCTTGGGGACCCTCTTGTTCCTTGGTTTCACTCCTAGGTCCTTGTGGAAGGACTTCATTCATGTGCATTTTGGGTTTTTTGTGAAACTACCCTACCCCCTTGGGATTTCCTATAAATAGAGGTGGAGGGGCAGCCCTCCACACTCATCCCTAGCTCTCATACACATGCCATGCATTATCTGGCTTCTTCTCTCCCTCCCACAAAAAGAGTTTCGTAGAGCCGTAAGGCTGTCTGGGTTCCGGCAGGAACTAGTTCTGGACGGCGAAGCCCTGCCGGATAGATGACACCGTATGTGTGCAACTCTGTAGAGAGATCGTAGTTTCGGTCTTAGTTCGTGAGTGCCTCCCGAAGGGCTGTCCGTGTGACCGTCCGAGTTTCGAAGGTCCTCCCGGAGGGCTGTCCGAGTGACCGTTCGAGTTTCGAAGGTCCTCCCGAAGGGCTGTCCGCGACACCGTCCGGGGGGCTGTTCGACCGCCTCCCGGAGGGCTGTCTGAGGAGCAGATGAGGGTATACATCCTCGCGGTTGGGAGGTTGTAAATCCTAGCTGCGGGGATCTGCACCACCGATCGTCATCGACTCTACTTCCCGCTGCGCTACGAGTCGGTAACGAAAAAGATCAAACCATGTATGCAGTCTCCATAGTGGTCCTGGGCTGGTGCGTAGGTCGGAAATTTTTTGTTTTCTGTCGCGTTCCCCTACATATGCATGGGTATATGTGTAAAGGACCATATCGGTGGACTGAATCTGCAGAATGCCAGAATAAGGGGGGGATAGCCAGTCCTGTCGAAGACTACGCTTCTGGCCATCTCCATATTGCAGCATGTAGAAGAGAGTAGATTGAAGTCCTCCAAGTAGCGTCGCATAGCATAATCCTACCCGGCGATCCCCTCCTCGTCACCCTGTTAGAGAGCGATCACCGGGTTATATCTGGCACTTGGAAGGGTGTGTTTTATTAAGTATCCAGTTCTAGTTGTCATAAGGTCAAGGTACAACTCCGGGTCGTCCTTTTACCGAGGGACACGGCTATTCGAATAGATAAACTTCCCTGCAGGGGTGCACCACATAACCCAACACGCTCGATCCCATTTGGCCGGACACACTTTTCTGGGTCATGCCCGGCCGCGGAAGATCAACACGTCGCAGCCCCACCTAGGCTCAACAGAGAGGTCAACACGCCGGTCTAAATCCTATGCACGCAGGGGTCTGGGCCCATCGCCCATTACACACCTGCACGTTGCGTGCGCGGCCGGAAGCAGACCTAGCCTAGTAGGCGTTCCAGTCCAATCCGGCGCGCGCCGCTCCGTCGCTGACTTCAAGAAGAGCTTCGGCTGATACCACGACGTCGGGATACCCATAACTACTCCCGCGTAGATGGTTAGTGCGTATAGACCAAATGGCCAGACTCAGATCAAATACCCAGAACTCGTTAAGCGTGTTAAGTATCCGCGAACGCCGACCAGGGCCAGGCCCACCTCTCTCCTAGGTGGTCTCAACCTGCCCTGTCGCTCCGCCATAAAGTAACAGTCGGGGGCCGCCAGGAACCCAGGCCCACCGCTACCGGGATGGAGCCACCTGTCCTTTCAGCCCCCTCATCAAAATCACTTGCGGGTACTCAACGAGGCGACCCGACTTTAGTCACCACATGTGTCATGTATATAAAGTATATAGTATATACCCGTGATCACCTCCCGAAGTGATCACGACCTAGTAGTATAGCATGGCAGACAGACAAGAGTGTAGGGCCACTGATGGAACACTAGCATCCTATACTAGCAGTAGGATAGCAGGTAAGGGTAACAACTGTAGCAACAATGACAGGCTATGCATCAGGATAGGATTAACGGAAAGCAGTAACATGCTACACTACTCTAATGCAAGCAGTATAGATAAGGAATAGGCGATATCTGGTGATCAAGGGGGGGGGGCTTGCCTGGTTGTTCTGGCAAGAAGGAGGGGTCGTCAACTCCGTAGTCGAACTGGGTAGCAGGAGGGTCGGTCTCGTAGTCTACCGGAGAAGGAGAGGGGGAAGAAACAGTAAATACGGAGCAAACAAAGCATCACAAAACATAAGGAGGCAAAACGCGGTGCTAGGTATGCTCTAACGTGGTAGGAGGTGATACCGACGAAGGGGGGAAACATCCGGGAAAGTGTTCCCGGTGTTTCGCGTTTTCGGGCAGAGGTGCCGGAGGTGAAATGTTGTAGGTTCACTATGCTAGGGACGCGTGGCGGACGTACGAGCTGCGTATCCGGATTCGTCTCATCGTTCTGAGCAACTTTCATGTTGAAAATAATTTAATCCGAGTTATGGATTAAAAGATATGATTTTCTATAGATTTTAATAATTTCTGGAATTTAATTAATTATTTAATTTAATTCGAAAATGGATTTATGACATCAGCATGATGTCATGCTGACGTCAGCAGTCAACCTGACAGATGGGTCCCACCTGTCAGGGACTGTTTAGCTAATTAACAGTGGTTAATTAGGTTAACTAGTTATTAGGTTAATTAAGTTTAATTAGTTTAACTTAACAGGATTAATTAAGTTAATTAATTATCTTAATTAATTATCTTTATTAATTTAATTTTTTAAATCATTTTTTATTATTTCTTTTATTTCTTTTAATTATCGATCTGGGGCTAGGCCCCACATGTCATTGGCCCATCTGGCCAGGGCGGGGGCCCCTGTGGTCAGTGACCCAGGGCACGGCGAGGCCGGAACGGGGCCGGAGCGGGCGCGTGGGCGCCAGCGCCCGACGCGGCCAGTAGGGGAGGGGAAGGAAGGGGACGGCGCGTGGCCCGTGGCCGGGGCCGAAGCAGCGGCGTGGCGGGGCGAGGGGACAGGGCGGCGCGGCGGGGCGAGCAGGGGAAGCGCGGACCGCGGTCGGCAGCGAACGCAGGCGATGCGGGCGAGGCGCGCGGCAAGGCGCGGAGGCGCGCGAACAGGGGCATGCCGGACGGGGCGTGGTACACGCCGCGACGACGGGAGGAAAGGGAGGAGGCGGGGCCTCACTGGCGACTGAGGGTAGAGGGGGCGACGTGGCTCGTTGTAGCCGTTCGGGGAGGAGGACGGGGACGCGTGCGTCGATGGAGTCGAGGCGGAGGAGCTCCGGGTGGCGGCGAGAAGCGACGGCGGGGTCGTCCTCGGGCGCTGGGGGTCGGCGGCAGGCGACAGTTCCTCGGGCGCGGTCACGCGGGCGAGGATGGGCTCCAGCGCGGCAAGGGATCGGGCGTGGGGTGCTCGGCGACGATGGAGAACGAGAGGGAGTGGGGGGGGGTCGTGGCGGAGGAGCTCCGGCGAGGCTCCTCCGGTGAACGGCGACGGCGATGGCGGTGCGGCGTCGCGACGAGACGGCACCGGGCGGCGGCGGTGAGCGGTTCCCCCTCGATCCCGATCTAATCGGGGGAGGGGGGGGATATTTCGGGGGTAGGGGAGTGTGGGTGTCGGTGGGCGAGTGGGAGGAGCGGGGGAGGTTATGGCGGCGGGGTGGGCCGGCCTAGGTGGTGGCCTGGTGGGCCGAGGCCGTTCGGCCAAGTTGGGCCACGGCCCAGTGGGGGGGGGTTGCTTTCTCTTTTTCTTTTTTTTTTCTTTTTGTGTTGTTTTGTTTTCTGTTTTCTTTTCTTTATATATTTTCTTTTCTTTATATATTTTCTTTTCTATTTTATTCTTTTAATTCCTGTTTTATAAATTATACATACAACTCCTAAATTAATGTTATAATTTATTCTACTGCCCCAAAAAGTTTGACACCTAATTAAAATAGTTTGCATTATTATTATTTTTAAAAGTCATTTAATTAATTGTCATAGCTGCTGTTTTAATTACTTTAGAGCCTTTAAACATTTTATAAAAGTGTCGTTTCTCCACAATAATTACCTATGCATTATTTGGCTCACTCCGAACATTTTAGTTTTAATATTTGAACAACTTTATTGTTTGCCTTTAATTAAAATTTGAATTCGAATCGGTTCCGAACTAATGCGAGATTAGCGACGGTAATCGAGGTGACGTGGCACCATTAGCGGAGGGTTACTGTAGCCTAATTATCCGGGCGTCACAATAAGTGACATTCGAGTAACTCATGGCAAAAAAGATAAAATGAGCTCTGAACAATGTTGTTTTCAAAAGTTTCACACGAGCCCGAATTTTTTTTCGTCAAGAGCTAATGAAATGTCCAAACACCACGAAATTTGGCACATGCATCAAGCACCACAACAAATTTTAGTTTTTCTTGGATTATTTTACTATTCTAAACGATTTTACTGTCACCTACAGGAGCATCTGCACCTGTGAGCCAAAGTAGTGTCCCATAAAAGTCACATTACATATGCATTTTATACATGTTGTTATGAAAACAAGTCTCGAATAGGGGGCATCCTTAGTCGCACAATTGTAAGCAAACTTAGCGGGGATGTGCATGATATTCTTATAGCGAAGGTCGTCGTACACGAACAAAACAAACAACATTGTTTTCTAAGTCAAGTTACCTCAACACAACGCAATCTAGTCGTATGTTAGGAATGCCTCGGGGAGGTGGATGGTCGCAGTTTCTGAGTTGTTCGCGACTCCTGGAACCCTTCCCAATTCTCCTTCCTGAGATTGGCCCGAGTCGTGTGCAACTCCTTAGACTCAACTCTAGAGAGTCTTGGACTTACAGAAGACATCGAAGAGCCCTAGTTCCACCTCCCCCCTTGAGTTTATTCACGCGAGAGTGTGTCACGACACATGTCCATGGGAGGCTTATATAGGCTAGTGATCCTTCTGAAATCAATCATATAAATCAGGATTTGTAGATTGCTGACCACGCTTGCAGCGGGATTAGGCTAGTGATCCTTGACAAATGACAAAGGCTACCCAATGGTAGATAGCCGAGGCGGGCGGTAAAGTTTGGTCCACCAATCCATGAGGACTAGTTAAAGGTGGGTTGTCCATGGCTAACGATGCGCCATTCTTTCTCATCCATTCGTGAATGGGCCTTGGCTAGCTGGGTCTGTACTAGGCTAGGGATCATTTGCTTC
The DNA here is from genome assembly GCF_002575655.3 of Aegilops tauschii subsp. strangulata. Classification (NCBI taxonomy): domain Eukaryota; kingdom Viridiplantae; phylum Streptophyta; class Magnoliopsida; order Poales; family Poaceae; genus Aegilops; species Aegilops tauschii. The sequence continues at coordinate 399,307,225 of NC_053037.3, forward strand.
TTGGCTTCTTTGTTGACTTAGTATTTATTTTCTTCTCCTTTTAACTTATTGACCATCACACTTTGTTTGGAGTGTCTTTGTTAGTTCATTATATGGGCGGTACTCTCGATAGGGTGTTACTGATGGGGAATGCAGTAATTTCAAAAAAATTCCTACGCACATGCAAGATCCATCTAGGTGATGCATAGCAACGAGAGGGGAGAGTGTTATCTACGTACCCTCGTAGACCGAAAGCGGAAGCGTTAAGACAACGCGGTTGATGTAGTCGTACGTCTTCACGATCCGACCCATCCTAGCACTGAAGGTACGGCACCTCCGCGATCTGCACACGTTCAGCTCGGTGATGTCCCACGAACTCTAGATCCACCTGAGGTCGAGGGAGAGTTTCGTCAGCACGACGGCGTGGTGACGGTGATGATGAAGTTACCGGCGCAGGGCTTCGCCTAAGCACAACAACGATATGACCGAGGTGGAAATCTGTGGAGGGGAGCACCGCACACGACTAAGACAACTGTCAACTTGTGTGTTCTAGGGTGCCCCCTGCCCCCATATATAAAGGAGCAAGGGGGAGGCTGGCCGGCCCCTAGGGCGCGCCCCAAGAGGGGAATCCTACTAGGACTCCAAGTCCTAGTAGGAATCCACCAAGAGGGAGAGAGGGGGAAGGAAGGAAGAGTGGGAAGGGAAGGAAAGGGGGGCGCCGCCCCCTTCCCCTAGTCCAATTCGGAACCAGGGGGCGGCCAGCCCCTCCTGGCCCTTCCTCTCTTCCCACTAAAGCCAATAGAGGCCCATTAGTTTCCCCGGGGGTTCCGATAACCCCCCGGCACTCCGATATTTATCCAGTGACCCCGAAACTCATCCGGTGTCCGAATAACATCGTCCAATATATCAATATTTATGTCTCGACCATTTCGAGACTCCTCGTCATGTCCGTGATCACATCTGGGACTCCGAAAAACCTTTGATACATCAAAACACGTAAAATCATAATACCGATCGTCATCGAACGTTAAGTGTGCGGACCCTACGGGTTCGAGAACTATGTAGACATGACCGAGACTCAATTCCGGTCAATAACCAATAGCGTAATGTGGATGCTCATATTGGTTCCTACATATTCTACGAAGATCTTTATCGGTCAAACCGCATAACAACATACGTTGTTCCCTTTGTCATCTGTATGTTACTTGCCCGAGATTCGATCGTCGGTATCTCAATACCTAGTTCAATCTCGTTACCGGAAAATCTCTTTACTCGTTCCGTAATGCATAATCCCGCAACTAACTCATTAGTCACATTGCTTGCAAGGCTTATAGTGATGTGTATTACCGAGAAGGCCCACAGATACCTCTCCGAAACACGGAGTGACAAATCCTAATCTCGATCTATGCCAACCCAACAAACACCATCGGAGACACCCGTAGAGCATCTTTATAATCACCCAGTTACGTTGTGACGTTTGATAGCACACTAAGTGTTCCTCCGGTATTCGGGAGTTGCATAATCTCATAGTCATAGGAACATGTATAAGTCATGAAGAAAGCAATAGCAATAAACTGAACGATCATAGTGCTAAGCTAACGGATGGGTCAAGTCAATCACATCATTCTCTAATGATGTGATCCCGTTAATCAAATGACAACTCATGTCAATGGCTAGGAAACTTAACCATTTTTGATCAACAAGCTAGTCAAGTAGAGGCATATCTGTTTGTCTATGTATTCACACATGTACTAAGTTTCTGGTTAATACAATTCTAGCATGAATGATAAACATTTATCATGATATAAGGAAATATAAATAACAACTTTATTATTGCCTCTAGGGCATATTTCCTTCAGTCTCCCACTTGCACTAGAGTCAATAATCTAGATTACATTGTAATGATTATAACACCCATGGAGTCTTGGTGTTGATCATGTTTTGCTCGTGAGAGAGGCTTAGTCAACGGGTCTGCAACATTCAGATCCGTATGTATCTTGCAAATCTCTATGTCCCCTTTCGACACTTGACGATGGATGGAATTGAAGCGTCTCTTGATGTGCTTGGTTCTCTTGTGAAATCTTGATTCCTTCGCCAAGGCAATTGCTCCAGTATTGTCACAAAAGATTTTCATTGGACCAGATGCACTAGGTATGACACCTAGATCGGATATGAACTCCTTCATTTGCTGCTTCCGAAGCAGCTATGTATTCCGCTTCACACGTAGATCCCGCCACGACGCTCTGTTTAGAACTGCACCAACTGACAGCTCCACCATTCAATATAAACACGTATCCGGTTTGCGTCTTAGAGTCATCTGGATCAGTGTCAAAGCTTGCATCGACGTAACCTTTTACGACGAGCTCTTTATCACCTCCATAAACGAGAAACATATCCTTAGTCCTTTTCAGGTATTTCAGGATGTTATTGACCGCTGTCCAGTGATCCACTCCTGGATTACTTTGGTACCTCCCTACTATACTTATAGCAAGGCACACATCAGGTCTGGTACACAGCATTGCATACATGATAGAACCTATGGCTGAAGCATAGGGAATGACTTTCATTTTCTCTCTATCTTCTGCATTGGTCGGGCATTGAGTCTCACTCAAATTCACACCTTGTAACACAGGCGAGAACCCTTTCTTTGACTGATCCATTTTGAACTTCTTCAAAAATTTATCAAGGTATGTGCTTTGTGAAAGTCCAATTAAGCGTCTTGATCTATCTCTATAGATCTTGATGCCCAATATATAAGCAGCTTCACGGAGGTCCTTCATTGAAAAATTCTTATTCAAGTATCCTTTTATGCTATCCAGAATATTGTATCATTTCCAATCAGCAATATGTCATCCACATATAATATTAGAAATGATACAGAGCTCCCACTCACTTTCTTGTAAATACAGGCTTCTCCAAAAGTTTGTATAAAACCATATGCTTTGATCACACTATCAAAATGTTTATTCCAACTCCGAGAGGCTTGCACCAGTCCATAAATGGATCGCTGGAGCTTGCACACTTTGTTAGCATCCTTTGGATCGACAAAACCTTCTGGTTGCATCATATACAACTCTTCTTCTAGAAATCCATTCAGGAATGCAGTTTTGACATCCATTTGCCAAATTTCATAATCATAAAATGCGGCAATTGCTAACATGATTCGGACAGAGTTAAGCATCGCTATGGGTGAGAAAGTCTCATCGTAGTCAACTCCTTGAACTTGTCGAAAACCTTTCGCAACAAGTCGAGCTTTGTAGACAGTAACATTACCGTCAGCGTCAGTCTTCTTCTTGAAGATCCATTTATTCTCGATGGCTTGCCGATCATCGGGCAAGTCAACCAAAGTCCACACTTTGTTCTCATACATGGATCCCATCTTATATTTCATGGCTACAAGCCATTTTGCGGAATCTGGGCTCATCATCGCTTCCTCATAGTTCGTAGGTTCGTTATGGTCTAGTAACATGATGTCTAGAACAGGATTACCGTACCACTCTGGTGCGGATCTTACTCTGGTTGACCTACGAGGTTCAGTAGTAACTTGATCTGAAATTTCATGATCACTATCATTAGCTTCCTCACTAATTGGTGTAGGAATCACTGGAACTAATTTCTGTGATGAACTACTTTCCAATTCGGGAGAAGGTACAATTACCTCTTCAAGTTCTAATTTCCTCCCACTCACTTCTTTCGAGAGAAACTCCTTCTCTAGAAAGGATCCATTCTTAGCAACGAATATCTTGCCTTCGGATCTGTGATAGAAGGTGTACCCAACAGTCTCCTTTGGGTATCCTATGAAGACACATTTCTCCGATTTGGGTTCGAGCTTATCAGGTTGAAGCTTTTTCACATAAGCATTGTAGCCCCAAACTTTAAGAAATGACAACTTGGGTTTCTTGCCAAACCACAGTTCATATGGTGTCATCTCAACGGATTTAGATGGTGCCCTATTTAACGTGGATGCAGCCGTCTCTAAAGCATAACCCCAAAACGATAGCGGTAAATCAGTAAGAGACATCATAGATCGCACCATATCTAATAAAGTGCGGTTACGACATTCAGACACACCATTACGCTGTGGTGTTCCAGGTGGCGTGAGTTGCGAAACTGTTCCACATTGTTTCAAATGAAGACCAAACTCGTAACTCAAATATTCTCCTCCACGATCAGATCGTAGAAACTTTATTTTCTTGACGATGATTTTCCACATCACTCTGAAATTCTTTGAACTTTTCAAATGTTTCAGACTTATGTTTCATCAAGTAGACATACCCATATCTTCTCAAATCATCTGTGAAGGTTAGAAAATAACGATACCCGCCGCGAGTGTCAACACTCATCGGACCACATACATCAGTATGTATTATTTCCAACAAGTCTGTTGCTCGCTCCATTATTCCGGAGAGCGGAGTCTTAGTCATCTTGCCCATGAGGCATGGTTCGCAAGTATCAAGTGATTCATAATGAAGTGATTCCAAAAGCCCATCAGCATGGAGTTTCTTCATGCACTTTACACCAATATGACCTAAACGGCAGCGCCACGAATAAGTTGCACTATCATTATTGAACTTATATCTTTTGGCTTCAATACTATGAATATGTGTATCACTACTATCGAGATTTAACAAAAATAGGCCACTCATCAAGGGTGCATGACCATAGAAGATATTACTCATATAAATAGAACAACCATTATTCTCTGATTTAAATGAATAACCGTCTCGCATCAAACAAGATTCAGATATAATGTTCATGCTCAATGCTGGCACCAAATAACAATTATTCAGGTTTAAAACTAATCCCGAAGGTATATGTAGAGGTAGCATGCCGACCGCGATCATATCGACTTTGGAACCATTTCCCACGCGCATCGTCACCTCGTCCTTCACCAATCTTCGCTTAATCTGTAGCCCCTGTTTTGAGTTACAAATATGAGCAACAGAACCAGTATCAAATACCCAGGCGCTACTGCGAGCATTAGTTAAGTACACATCAATAACATGTATATCAAATATACCATTCACTTTGCCATCCTTCTTATCCGCCAAATACTTGGGGCAGTTCCGCTTCCAGTGACCAGTCCCTTTGTAGTAGAAGCACTCAGTCTCAGGCTTAGGTCCAGACTTGGGCTTCTTCACTTGAGCAGCAACTTGCTTGCCGTTCTTCTTGAAGTTCCCCTTCTTCCCTTTGCCCTTCTTCTTGAAACTGGTGGTCTTGTTGACCATCAACACTTGATGCTCCTTCTTGATTTCTACCTCCGCAGCCTTTAGCATCGCGAAGAGCTCGGGAATTGTCTTATCCATCCCTTGCATATTATAGTTCATCACGAAGCTTTTGTAGCTTGGTGGCAGTAATTGAAGAATTCTGTCAATGACACTATCATCAGGAAGATTAACTCCCAGTTGTGTCAAGTGGTTGTGGTACCCAGACATTCTGAGTACATGTTCACTGACAGAACTATTCTCCTCCATCTTGCAGCTATAGAACTTATTGGAGACTTCATATCTCTCAATCCGGGCATTTGCTTGAAATATTAACTTCAACTCCTAGAACATCTCATATGCTCCATGACGTTCAAAACGTCGTTGAAGTCCCAGTTGTAAGCCGTAAAGCATGGCACACTGAACTATCGAGTAGTCATTAGCTTTACTCTGCTAGACGTTCTTTAACGTCATCAGTAGCACGGGCCATTTATCTACAACAACATAGACATGCAAAATACTATCGGGTACTAAGTTCATGGTAAATTAAAGTTCAATTAATCATATTACTTAAGAACTCCCACTTAGATAGACATTTCTCTAATCATCTAAGTGATCACATGATCCAAATCAACTAAACCATGTCCGATCATCACGTGAGATGGAGTAGTTTTCAATGGTGAACATCACTATGTTGATCATATCTACTATATGATTCACGCTCGACCTTTCGGTCTCAGTGTTCCAAGGCCATATCTGCATATGCTAGGCTCTTCAAGTTTAGCCCGAGTATTCTGCGTGTGCAAAACTGGCTTGCACCCGTTGTATGTGAACGTAGAGCTTATCACACCCGATCATCACGTGGTGTCTCGGCACGCGAACTTTCGCAACGGTGCATACTCAGGGAGAACACTTGTACCTTGAAATTTAGTGAGAGATCATCTTATAATGTTACCGCCGAACTAAGCAAAATAAGATGCATATAGGATAAACATGACATGCAATCAATATAAGTGATATGATATGGCCATCATCATCTTGTGCCTTTGATCTCCATATCCAAAGCACCGTCATGATCACCATCGTCACCGGCTTGACACCTTGATCTCTATCGGAGCATCACTGTCGTCTCGCCAACTATTGCTATCACGACTATCGCTACCGCTTAGTGATAAAGTAATGCAATTACATGGCGATTGCATTTCATACAATAAAGCGACAACCATATGGCTTCTGCCAGTTGCCGATAACTCTGTTACAAAACATGATCATCTCATACAACAATTTATATATCATCACCTCTTGACTATCACATCACAGCATACCCTGCAAAAACAAGTTAGACGTCCTCTACTTGTTGTTGCAAATTTTACGTGGTTGCTACGGGTTTAGCAAGAACCGTTCCTACCTACGCATCAAAAACCGCAATGATTTTTCGTCAAGTGTGCTGTTTTAACCTTCAACAAGGACCGGGCGTAGTCACACTCGATTCAACTAAAGTTGGAGAAACTGACACCCGCCAGCCACATGTGTGCAAAGCACATCGGTAGAACCAGTCTCGCGTAAGCGTACGCGTAATGTCGGTCCGGGCCGCTTCATCCAACAATACCGCCGAATCAAAGTATGAAATGCTGGTAAGCAGTATGACTATTACCGCCCACAACTCTTTGTGTTCTACTCGTGCGTATAACATCTACGCATAGACCTGGCTCTGATACCACTGATGGGGAATGCAGTAATTTCAAAAAGTTTCCTACGCACACGCAAGATCCATTTAGGTGATGCATAGCAACGAGAGGGGAGAGTGTTATCTACGTACCCTCGTAGACCGAAAGCAGAAGCGTTATGACAACGCGGTTGATGTAGTCGTACGTCTTCACTATCCGACCGATCCTAGCACCGAAGGTACGGCACCTCCGCGATCTGCACACGTTCAGCTCGGTGATGTCCCACAAACTCTAGATCCAGCTGAGGTCGAGGGAGAGTTTCGTCAGCACGACGGCGTGGTGATGGTGCTGATGAAGTTACCGGCCAGGGCTTCGCCTAAGCACTGCAACGATATGACCGAGGTGGAAATCTGTGGAGGGGGGCACCGCACACGGCTAAGACAACTGTTAACTTGTGTGTTCTAGGGTGCCCCCTGCCCCCGTATATAAAGGAGCAAGGGGAGGCCAGCCGGCCCCTAGGGCGCGCCCCCAAGAGGGGAATCCTACTAGGACTCGAAGTCCTAGTAGGAATCCACCAAGAGGGAGAGAGAGGGGAGGAAGGAAGAGGGGGAAGGGAAGGAAAGGGGGGCGTCGCCCCCTTCCCCTAGTCCAATTCGGACCCAAGGGGGGGCGGCCAGCCCCTCCTGGCCCTTCCCCTCTTCCCACTAAGGCCCATAGAGGCCCATTAGTTTCCTCGAGGGTTCTGATAACCCCCCGGCACTCTGATATTTATCCGGTGACCCCCAGAACTCATCCGGTGTCCGAATAACATCGTCCAATATATCAATCTTTATGTCTCGACCATTTCGAGACTCCTCGTCATGTCCGTGATCATATCCGGGACTCCGAACAACCTTCGGTACATCAAAACACGTAAACTAATAATACCGATGATCATCGAACGTTAAGCGTGCGGACCCTACGGGTTTGAGAACTATGTAGACATGACCGAGACTCACTTCCGGTCAATAACCAATAGCGGAACCTGGATGCTCATATTGGTTCGTACAGATTCTATGAAGATCTTTATCGGTCAAACCGCATAACAACATACGTTGTTCCCTTTGTCATCATTATGTTACTTGCCCGAGATTCGATTGTCGGTATCTCAATACCTAGTTCAATCTCGTTACCGGCAAGTCTCTTTACTCGTTCCGTAATGCATCATCCCGCAACTAACTCATCAGTCACATTGCTTGCAAGGCTTATAGTGATGTGCCCAGAGAGGGCCCAGAGATACCTCTCCGAAACACGGAGTGACAAATCCTAATCTTGATCTATGCCAACCCAACAAACACCATCGGAGACACCTGTAGAGCATCTTTAAAATCACCCAGTTAAGTTGTGATGTTTGATAGCACACTAAGTGTTCCTCCGGTATTCGGGAGTTGCATAATCTCATAGTCATAGGAACATGTATTAGTCATGAAGAAAGCAATAGCAATAAACTAAACGATCATAGTGCTAAGCTAACGGATGGGTCAAGTCAATCACATCATTCTGTAATGATGTGATCCCGTTAATCAAATGACAACTCATGTCAATGGCTAGGAAACTTAACCATCTTTGATCAACGAGCTAGTCAAGTAGAGGCATACTAGTGACACTATGTTTGTCTATGTATTCACACATGTACTAAGTTTCCGGTCAATACAATTCTAGCATGAATAATAAACACTTATCATGATAGGAAATATATATAACAACTTTATTATTGCCTCTAGGGCATATTTCCTTCAGTTACACGTAGCGAGAAGATTGGATGGGATTCACACAAGGCAGCTACCCAGGTTCGGGACCTCATGGTGGAGGTTTAGGGTTAGGGTTAGCCTCGTATGAGAGCTATGGTGTGGTGTACAATGGTGGTCGCTAGGATCATGTAGGTCTATATTGATCAAACCTAGTCTAACCCTAGCCTCGCCATATATGGGAAGAGGCCTAGGGTCAAGTATATTTAGTGGTATACCTTATGGGCCAGGCTAAGATCACGAAATAATGGTATTGTTTTGTTGGGGAACGTAGCATGCAATTTCAAAAAAATTCCTACGATCACGCACGATCTATCTAGGAGATGCATAGCAATGAGAAGGGGAGAGTGTGTCCACGTACCCTCGTAGGCCGAAAGAGGAAGCGTTATGTAAACGCGGTTGATGTAGTCGAACGTCTTTGCGATCCAACCGATCAAGTACCGAACGTACGGCACCTTCGTGTTCAGCACACGTTCAGCTCGATGACGTCCCTCGAACTCTTGATCCAGCAGAGGATCGAGGGAGAGTTTCGTCAACACGACGGTGTGGTGACGGTGATGGTGATGTGATCCGCGCAGGGCTTCGCCTAAGCACTACGTGAATATGACCGGAGGAGTAAACCGTGGAGAGAGACGCCGCACACGGCTTGGAACAATTGGTGTGTCTCCAAGGGGTGCCCTGCCCATGTATATAAGGGAGGGAGAGGGAGGAGGCCGGCCCTAGGGGCGCGCCATAAGGGGGAGTCCTACTAGGACTCCTAGTCCTAGTAGGATTCGCCCCCCCTCTTTTTCTTCTCATGAAGGTGGAAAGGGGGAAGGAAAGGGGGGTGGCACCCCTTCCCTAAACCAATTAGGCCTCCTCCCTTGTGGGGGGGGGGGGCGCACCAGCCCCTTGTGGGCTGGTTAGCCTCCCTCCTATGGCCCATATGGCCCATATCTTTCATTGGGGGGGTTCCGGTAACCCCTCCGGTACTCCGGTATGTACCCGATACACTCCGGAACCCTTCAGGTGTCCCAATACTACCTTCCAATATATCAATATTTACCTCTCGACCATTTCGAGACTCCTCATCATGTCCGTGATCTCATCCGGGACTCCGAACAAACTTCGGTCACCAAAAACACATAACTCATAATACAAATCGTCATCGAACATTAAGCGTGCGGACCCTACGGGTTCGAGAACTATGTAGACATGACTGAGACACATCTCTGGTCAATAACCAATAGCGGAACCTGGATGCTCATATTGGTTCCTACATATTCTATGAAGACCTTTTATCGGTCAAACCACAATAACAACATACGTTATTCCCTTTGTCATCGGTATGTTACTTGCCCGAGATGCGATCGTCGGTATCCTCATGATACGTCTCCAACATATCTATAATTTATGAAGTATTCATGCTATTATATTATCCATCTTGGATGTTTAATGGGCTTTACTATGCACTTTTATATTACTTTTGGGACTAACCTATTGACCCAGAGCCCTGTGCCAGCGCCAGTTTTTGTTTTTTCCCTTGTTTCAGTGTTTCGCAGAAAAGGAATATCAAACAGAGTCCAAACGGAATGAAACCTTCGGAAAAGTTATTTTTGGAAAGAAAGCAATACGGGAGACTTGGAGTGCACGTCAGGGGATCAACGAGGAGAGCACGAGGCAGGGGGGTGCGCCCACCCCCCTGGGCGTGCCCTCCACCCTCGTGGGCCCCTCATGGCTCCCCTTACCGACTTCTTTCGCCTATATATTCCCATATACCCTAAAACCTTCGGAGAACAGAATAGATCGGGAGTTCCGCCGCCGCAAGCCTCTGTAGCCACCAAAAACCAATCGGGACCCTATTCCGGCACCCCGCCGGAGGGGGGATCCCTCACTGGTGGCCATATTCATCATCCCGGCGCTCTCCATGACGAGGAGGGAGTAGTTCACCCTCGGGGCTGAGGGTATGTACCAGTAGCTATGTGTTTGATCTCTCTCTCTCTCGTGTTCTTGAGGTGATACGATCTTGATGTATCGCGAGCTTTGCTATTATAGTTGGATCTTATGATGTTTCTCCCCCTCTCCTCTCTTCTAATGGATTGAGTTTTCCCTTTGAAGTTATCTTATCGGATTGAGTCTTTAATAATTTGAGAACACTTGATGTATGTCTTGCGTGGGATAACCGTGGTGACAATGGGTTATTCTATTGATTCACTTGATGTACGTTTTGGTGATCAACTTGCGGGTTCCGCCCATGAACCTATGCATAGGGGTTGGCACACGTTTTCGTCTTGACTCTCCGGTAGAAACTTTGGGGCACTCTTTGAAGTTCTTTGTGTTCGTTGAATAGATGAATCTGAGATTGGGTGATGCATATCGTATAATCATACCCATGGATACTTGAGGTGACATTGGAGTATCTAGGTGACATTAGGGTTTTGGTTGATTTGTGTCTTAAGGTGTTATTCTAGTACGAACTCTATGATAGATCGAACGGAAAGAATAGCTTCGTGTTATTTTACTACGGACTCTTGAATAGATCGATCAGAAAGGATAACTTTGAGGTGGTTTCGTACCCTCCCATAATCTCTTCGTTTGTTCTCCGCTATTAGTGACTTTGGAGTGACTCTTTGTTGCATGTTGAGGGATAGTTATATGATCCAATTATGTTATTATTGTTGAGAGAACTTGCACTAGTGAAAGTATGAACCCTAGGCCTTGTTTCCTAGCATTGCAATACCGTTTGCGCTCACTTTTATCATTAGTTACCTTGCTGTTTTTATATTTTCAGATTACAAAAACCTATATCTACCATCCATATTGCACTTGTATCACCATCTCTTCGCCGAACTAGTGCACCTATACAATTTACCATTGTATTGGGTGTGTTGGGGACACAAGAGACTCTTTGTTATTTGGTTGGAGGGTTGCTTGAGAGAGACCATCTTCATCCTACACCTCCCATAGATTGATAAACTTAGGTCATCCACTTGAGGGAAATTTGCTACTGTCCTACAAACCTCTGCACTTGGAGGCCCAACAACGTCTACAAGGAGAAGGTTGCATAGTAGACATCAAGCTCTTTTCTGGCGCCGTTGCCGGGGAGGCTAGGTAAGCGACACTCACACCCCGTCAACTAAGCTCTTTTCTGGCGCCGTTGCCGGGGAGGTGAGTGCTTGAAGGTACATATCTTTAGATCTTGCAATCGAATCTTTTTGTTTCTTTTTTTATCACTAGTTTAGTTTATAAAAGAAAACTACAAAAAATGGAATTGAGTTTATCTCATACGCTTCATCTTTTTAATATCTTTCGTGAGAATGGAAAGGAGAATTGTGCTCAAGTGCTAGGAGAAGAAATCTATAAAATGTTTGGCACTAAATCTTTGAATGATGAGCATGATTGAAATGTTGTTAGTATGAACTCCTTGAATATCCATAGTACTAATGATGATTGCACTAGTCATGATGAAAATATCTCTTATAAGCATGTCGATTTTTGTGGAGTGCATAGAGTTTGCAAATACGTACCAAAAAGGGAAGATAGATTTTGTAAGAGGCACAAGTACTTAGAAACTAAATGGTTGCAAGAAAGGCTAGATGTTTGTGCTGAAAATTTAAATTTTCTTAGCCGTACTTGTGAACTTTGCAATGAACATGGTCATTTAACTATCCGATGCAAATTGTTTCATGATCTAATCGTTTCCAAAAATTGTGATGACTTGATTTACCTTGCACATCATAATGAACTTAGTTTGCTTATGGGTTATGAAGAAATGAAACGTATAACTAACTATCTTCCAGTATTTGCTCGTGATAAACTTCTTGATTTTGATCTAGAGGAAATTTATATGTATTGTGCGGTGAATTGCATTGAAAATCCTTATATTGCCAATTACATAAAGAAAAGAAAGCAAATAGAAGATGAAGAGAACACTAATGAAAGGGAAGTGGCTTCCCAATATCCTCCTATTATTTCCTATGATGAATCAGGTAACGTGGAGGAGCTTTCTATTCAACCGATCTCATCAATAAGGAGCTCAAAAAAGAGGGATAAACCCGCACATGATGTGAAGAAGAAAAAGAAAAAATGGAGAAGCAAAGGTAAAAAGGTATCCCTACCAAATGATGTTGCTCCTACTACTCACTGTGATGATGATAATTGCTATACTATTGGTGCTATCCATACTATTAATGATGAGAGTGATTATGCTTATGATATGAAAAGGCCCAAGCTTGGGGATGCTATGTTTGATGAAGATGATGTTTTTGAGAATATATTTGCTGAAATTAATGTTTGTCCCAAGCTTGGGGATGCTATGTATAATGATGATAGCATGCGTCCTACTTATGATGATTATATTGATGAAAGTGGGTTTGGAAGAGTGTCAACTTTAGGAAGTAATGATCCCAATATTTTGGAGGGTGTTTAATCTTATAATACTTATGAAAGTGGATTTGGAGAGGTCATGACTTTATTTAGTGATGAGTCCACTATCTTGGAAGAGGTTTCAATCGATTATGATGAGAACAAAGTTGCTACTTATGATGATTATTGTGATGAAACTTATGCTATAAAAAGTAGTGATGATTATATTTATAAAACTTGTCATGATTATGATTACCCTTTTTCTGAACATTACTCTTTTAATGTGGAAACAATTTATGGTATTCAAGTCTCTTATGATACTCCCACTATTCCGAATGAGAAGAATTTTGCTTATGTGGAGAGTAGTTTCTATGCAAGTAGATCATGAAAAGAATGCTTTATGTGCTGGTTATATTGTTGAATTCAATCATGATTCTACTGGAAATTATTATGAGGGAGGAATATATGCTTGTAGGAATTTCAATAATACCAAGTTTCCTCTCTATGTGCTTAAAGTTTTGAAGTTATGCTTGTTTTGCCTTCCTATGCTAGTTGATTATTGTTCCCATAAGTTGTTTGCTCACAAAATCCCTATGCATAGGAAGTGGGTTAGACTTAAATGTGCTAGTAATATTCTTCATGATGCTCTCTTTATGTTTCAATTCTTATCTTTTATCTGAGCATCATTGAAATCATCATGCCTAGCTAGGGGCGTTAAACGTTAGCGCTTGTTGGGAGGCAACTCAATTTTATTTTAATTTCTTGCTTTTTGGTTCTGTTTAGGAATAAATAATCCATCTAGCCTCTGGTTAGATGTGGTTTTATGTTTTAATTAGTGTTTGTCCCAAGTAAGACCTATAGGATCTTCTTGGATGATAGTTATTTGATCTTGCTGAAAATTCCAGAAACTTTCTGTTCACGAAAACAATTGTTTAAAATCACCAGAACGTGATAAAATACTGATTCCAATTGCAGAAGATCAATAATAAAATTATCTAGGTGTTCCTATTTTGGTAGAATGTTTTGAGTTCCAAAAGTTTGCGTTAGTTACAGATTACTACAGACTGTTCTGTTTTTGACAGATTCTGTTTTTCGTGTGTTGTTTGCTTATTTTGATGAATCTATGGCTAGTAAAATAGTTTATAAACCATAGAGAAGTTGGAATACATTAGATTTAACACCAATACAAATAAAGAATGATTTCATTACAGCACCTTTAAGTGGTGTTTTGTTTTCTTTCGCTAACGGAGCTTACGAGTTTTCTATTGAGTTTTCTGTTGTGAAGTTTTCAAGTTTTGGGTAAATATTCGATGGACTATGGAATAAGGAGTGGCAAGAGCCTAAGCTTGGGGATGCCCAAGGCACCCCAAGGTAATATTCAAGGATAACCAAGAGCCTACGCTTGGGGATGCCCCGGAAGGCATCCCCTCTTTCGTCTTCGTCCATCGGTAACTTTACTTGGAGCTATATTTTTATTCACCACATGATATGTGTTTTTCTTGGAGCGTCATTTTATTTTCTTTAGTTTTGCTTGATTTTTGAATAAAGTACTAAGATCTGAAATTATTAAATGAGAGGGAGTCTTCACATAGCTACATAATTATTTAACTACTCATTGATCTTCACTTATATCTTTTTGGAGTAGTTGGTCATTTACTCGTGTGCTTCACTTATATCCTATGAGTAAATGGTTGAATGATTTGAATGTCATAAATCTGAAATTATATATGTTTCATATGCCTTTCCCATGGGGAGTAATGACTTTACATATAAGAATTAGAGGTGGTAAATTTATTGAAGGTTAGCAAACATTGTATTGGTCACTTGAACAATTCATGAAAGACTATTGAAGGAAGAGAGATTCCACATATAAATATACTATCTTGGACATCTTTTATGATTCTGAGCACTCATTAAAATATGACATGCTAAAAGGTTGATGTTGGACAAGGAAGACAACGTAATGGGTTATGTTTTCTTATATCCGAAGTAAAGTATATTGTCATGGATCGCCCAACACGTTGAGCTTGCCTTTCCCCCTCATGGTAGCCAAATTCTTTGCACCAAGTAGAGATACTACTTGTGCTTCCAAACATCCCATAAACCAGTATTGCCATGAGAGTCCACCATACCTACCTATGGATTGAGTAAGATCCTTCAAGTAAGTTGTCATCGGTGCATGCAATAAAAATTGCTCTCTAAATATGTATGATCTTTTAGTGTGGAGAAAATAAGCTTTATACGATCATTGTGATATGGAAGAAATAAAAGCGACAGACTGCATAATAAAGGTCCCTATCACAAGTGGCAATATAAAGTGACGTTCCCTCGCATTAAGATTTTGTGCATCCAACTATAAAAGCGCATGGCAACCTCTGCTTCCCTCTGTGAAGGGCCTATCTTTTATTATTGTCTTTTACCTTATGCAAGAGTCATGGTGATCTTCACCTTTCCTTTTTTCATTTTATCCTTTGGCAAGCACCTCGTGTTGGAAAGATTTTGATATATATATCCAATTGGATGTAAGGCATCATGAACTATTATTGTTGACATTACCCTTGAGGTAAAAGGTTGGGAGGCGAATCTATTAGCCCCTATCTTTCTCTATGTCTGATTTAAACTTTGAACCCATAAATATCGCGTGAGTGTTAGCAATTAGGAAATACTATATGATAGTTGAGTATGTGGGATTTGCTAAATCAAAGCTCTGACATAGACTCTTCCTGAAAATAAGATGAATCGTAATTGTTTGATGACTAATAACACGGTTTGTTAGTTTTCAAGAAAGTTTATGATCTATACTTTAACATGTGAATAGTTTGTTACTTGATCATGAAAAGTTCTATGAGTTGAGCTACTGTTATGATATATAATGATGCTAGAAAAGGTGATTGAAATTATCATTAGTCAAACTTGTGCACCTGCTAGCATTCACACTTCATAAATTCTTTCTTTTATCATTTACCTACTCGAGGACGAGCAGGAATTAAGCTTGGGGATGCTGATACGTCTCCAACGTATCTATAATTTATGAAGTATTCATGCTATTATATTATCCATCTTGGATGTTTAATGGGCTTTACTATGCACTTTTATATTACTTTTGGGACTAACCTATTGACCCAGAGCCCCAGTGCCAGTTTCTGTTTTTTCCCTTGTTTCAGTGTTTCGCAGAAAAGGAATATCAAACGGAGTCCAAACGGAATGAAACCTTCAGAAAAGTTGTTTTTGGAAAGAAAGCAATACGGGAGACTTGGAGTGCACGTTAGGGGATCAACGAGGAGAGCACGAGGCAGGGGGCACGCCCACCCCCCTGGGCGCGCCCTCCACCCTCGTGGGCCCCTCTTGGCTCCCCTTACCGACTTCTTTCGCCTATATATTCCCATATACCCTAAAACCTTCGGAGAACAGAATAGATCGGGAGTTCCGCTGCCGCAAGCCTCTGTAGCCACCAAAAACCAATCGGGACCCTATTCCGGCACCCTGCCGGAGGGGGGGGGTCCCTCACCGGTGGCCATCTTCATCATCCCGACGCTCTCCATGACGAGGAGGGAGTAGTTCACCCTCGGGGCTGAGGGTATGTACCAGTAGCTATGTGTTTGATCTCTCTCTCTCTCTCGTGTTCTTGAGGTGATACGATCTTGATGTATCGCGAGCTTTGCTATTATAGTTGGATCTTATGATATTTATCCCCCTCTCCTCTCTTCTAATGGATTGAGTTTTCCCTTTGAAGTTATCTTATCGGATTGAGTCTTTAATAATTTGAGAACACTTGATGTATGTCTTGCGTGGGATAACCGTGGTGACAATGGGTTATTCTATTGATTAACTTGATGTATGTTTTGGTGATCAACTTGCGGGTTCCGCCCATGAACCTATGCATAGGGGTTAGCACACGTTTTCGTCTTGACTCTCCGGTAGAAACTTTGGGGCACTCTTTGAAGTTCTTTATGTTCGTTGAATAGATGAATCTGAGATTGTGTGATGCATATCGTATAATCATACCCACGGATACTTGAGGTGACATTGGAGTATCTAGGTGACATTAGGGTTTTGGTTGATTTGTGTCTTAAGGTGTTATTCTACTACGAACTCTATGATAGATCGAACGGAAAGAATAGCTTCGTGTTATTTTACTACGGACTCTTGAATAGATCGATCAGAAAGGATAACTTTGAGGTGGTTTCGTACCCTCCCATAGTATCTTCGTTTGTTCTCCGCTATTAGTGACTTTGGAGTGACTCTTTGTTGCATGTTGAGGGATAGTTATATGATCCAATTATGTTATTATTATTGAGAGAACTTGCACTAGTGAAAGTATGAACCCTAGGCCTTGTTTCCTAGCATTGCAATACCGTTTGCGCTCACTTTTATCATTAGTTACCTTGCTGTTTTTATATTTTCAGATTACAAAAACCTATATCTACCATCCATATTGCACTTGTATCACCATCTCTTCGCCGAACTAGTGCACCTATACAAATTACCATTGTATTGGGTGTGTTGGGGACACAAGAGACTCTTTGTTATTTGGTTGGAGGGTTGCTTGAGAGAGACCATCTTCATCCTACACCTCCCATGGATTGATAAACCTTAGGTCATCCACTTGAGGGAAATTTGCTACTGTCCTACAAACCTCTGCACTTGGAGGCCCAACAACGTCTACAAGGAGAAGGTTGCGTAGTATACATCACCTCATACCTAGTTCAATCTCGTTACCAGCAAGTCCCTTTACTTGTTTCGTAATGCATCATTGTCGGCGTTCTAGGAACGGGTGTCCCCAGACTTGCCTGCCTGCGGCCCACGGCGTGGCTATGAGAGCAGGCTTGTACGGCCCATCTTCATCGACAAGGCATACAAGACCCTCGCGAGGGGCCAAGCCTCGCGAGGCGGGCGACCCAAGACCTCCTTAGGAGCGGCCTCTCCAGGCAGGCTCGTGAGGAGCAGAGATATCAAGGCGGGGCAAACCTCACGAGGTTCTCGTGACGTAAGCCATGAAGATTAGGATCAGACGGGCGCCAGGCAGGCGCCAGCGCGCGCAGCGTCCCTGTTTCCTCTTTGGTGCCAAGGAGGCAAGCGCAGGCGCGGAGTACCGATGCATCAGGCAAAGGTTTCCATATCCGTGCAACGAGACCAAGACCAGCAGGCCAGCAGGACGGAGGTCACCGTGGAGCCCAAGACGGCGTCATCACCAGAGCCTTTCGCAGGCGAAGACCGCTTTTGTCAGGATAGCTTGTACTAGCTGTCCCCTTTCGAATCTGCCGCCGTTGTTGGCTCCCTTCCCGCTCAATTTTGGGGAGAGGACCAGGGCCTATATAAGTAGAACTAGCCACCACAGTAGGGGGAATCGAGTCCTCACCCGCACAAGTTCGACAAGCACAAGAACACCTCATCCTCGGGAGGCTGTTCTTCCCCTTGTACTGTTCATCATCAGCCCAAGAGCAATCCACCACCACACACTGGAGTAGGGTGTTACACCACAACGGTGGCCCGAACCAGTATAAATCTTGTGTCTCTTGTGTTGTGAGTTAGTCGAGTTCGTCCGCAAGATCTTAGTGAGCTAGGGCGTGGATCGGTAGGAGGGAAAGAAATTCGCGCGCACCCCAGAGTTTGAACCTTAAGGGTTTTGCCGGAACCCCAGATCCGACATTTGGCGCGCCAGGTAGGGGTGCGCCGAAGCTTCTCTTCCATCGATCTGCGCTCTGCCCGCATGGCAGGTGCCCCATCATCGCCTCCGACGGCCAGCATTGACGACGAGGCCAGGGGGCTCCGAGCCCTGGCCCCCGCCCTGCAGCGGGTGCGGTGGCCAACCAAGTTCAAGCCGGAGATGCCGCCGCGCTACAAGAACGTGGCAGACCCGTCAGCTTTCTTGTTGGCATACGAGGAGGCTGTCCTCGAGGCCGGGGGCGACGACAAGGTCATGGCCAACTGGCTCCCCATGGCCCTCACCGGCGAGCCACGCGCCTGGCTGCTCAACCTCCCTGGATCCACGGTGGCATCCTGGGGGAAACTCCGCGGCCTCTTCACTGCTCGCTACGCGGTACCGGCGCACCACGCAGTCGCGGCTCTGCTGGGCGGCTCTCAAGCACCGCCTTCAGATCGCCACGTCAAGCCGTTCCTCCGCCAGATTGGTGCCGCTTCCAAGCGCCCGGGGGCTCCGCCGGGCTGGGCTGCGCTGGAGGCCGACCTCACCTTCGGCTCAGAGGACCACCCCGACTCCACCGAGGGCTCGGGCGTGCTCCCAATGCTTTGCACGCCCACCATCTGCAACGTGGGTGTTACCAAGACCCTCATCGACGGCGGTGCCGGCCTCAACTTGCTCTCCATGGAGGCCTTCAGCCTTCTTCACGTGCCACTTGAGCGGCTCAGCCTCAGCAAGCCTTTCTCAGGAGTTGGTGGTGGCATTGCCCGCTCTCTGGGACAGATCCGCCTTCCTGTCACCTTCGGCATGCGCGACAACTACCGCACCGAGCTGGTCGACTTGACATCGCCCGCATCGGCCTCCCGTACAATGCCATTCTCGGGTACCCGGCCCTGGCCCAGTCCATGGCAGCGACTCATCCAGCCCACAACCTCATGAAGATGCCTGGGAGCAAGGGCGTCCTCACTATCAAATGGGACGCCAAGGAGGCCCTGGCGGTGCTCAGGCTCGCCCTCAAAACGCCGTGGCGGCACAGCCAGCCGACGGGAGCACCTCTGAGCCCAAGGGAGCCGTACCGACCAAGAAGAAGTAGTTGTTCACACAAGACAAGGCATAAACCAAGCAGGTACTAGTCAACGAGGACAAGCCCTCAGGATCCACCTTTACCATAGGTGCCAGCCTCAACCAAGGTCAAGAGGAAGCATTGGTGAAGTTCTTGCACGCGAACAAGGATATATTCGCGTGGGAGCCCAATCAGCTGGTAGGAGTCCCGAGAGAGGTGATTCAGCATCATTTAAGGGTATGCCCCAATGTACGCCCCGTGAAGCAGTGGGCGAGATGGCAGTCCACTGAGAAGCAGGTCTTCATCGTTCAAGAGACCCGCAAGCTAGAGGCGGCGGTTGCCATTCGCGAGGTTCAGTATCCCGAGTGGCTGGCAAACCCCGTCGTAGTGCCGAAGAAAGGTGGGAAGGAACAGATGTGCGTCGACTTCACAAACCTTAACAAAGCCTGCCCCCAGGATCCGTTCCCGCTCCCATGCATCGATCGGATCGTCGACTCCACCACGGAATGCGACCTGTTGTGCTTCCTGGACGCGTTCTCAGGTTATCACCAGATTAAGATGGCGGTAGAAGATGTGGAGAAGACAGCCTTCCTGACCCCGTGTGGGGTGTACTGCTACACCTGCATGCCCTTTGGATTGCGCAACGCGGGCGCAACCTTTCAGCGGCTGATGCACATCGCCTTAGGGCGACAACTCGGAAGAAACACAGAGGCCTACGTCGACGACATCGTGGTGAAATCTCGGGAGGCGAGGACCCAGATCCAAGATCTGGAAGAGACCTTCGAGAGCCTGCGCCAGGTGAACTTGCGGCTTAACCCGAAGAAGTGTGTGTTCGGTGTCCCTTCCGGCAAGTTGCTGGGATTCCTCGTGTCCCACAGGGGGATCGAGGCGAACCCGGAGAAGATCAAATCCATTGAGGACATGAGCCCACCGCAAACCCTCAGAGAAATGCAGAAGCTGGCCGGTCGAGTGTCTGCGTTGGGACGCTTTATATCCAAGCTAGGAGAATGCGCCTTGCCCTTCTTCAAGCTGATGAAGAAGAAATGCCCGTTTGAGTGGACCCCGGAGGCTGACCAAGCCTTCCAAGACCTCAAGAGATACCTAACTATCCCACCGGTGATGGTGGCGCCACGGCCTCTCGAGCCCCTGGTGCTCTACCTGGCCACTACCCCGTACTCTGCCAGCGTAGCACTGGTGGCGGTTCAGGAGGAGCACCAAGCCAAGGGCGCGCTGCACCAGGCTACAGCTGAAATGCCGCAAGATCAGGGAGGCGCCACAGGAGCCGTAGCGGCGTCAACGGAAGACCAAGCTCGGCAGGACGACGTCAACAGAGACCCCCGCAAGCGACTAGGCACCAGGAGTTCCACCACCTCAGGAGACGTCCGGTCCCCTGCAAGACACAAGCCTCACCAACGCGCCAGCCCTTGTCGAGCACCCTTTGTATTTTGTCAGCACGGTGTTGCGGGACGCAAGGGCACGATATCCCATGCCTCAGAAGCTCCTGCTCGCACTCTTGGTGGCCTCACGCAAGCTGCGGCACTACTTCCAGGGCCACCCCATCAAGGTCGTCTCAGCCTACCCATTGGAGAGGGTGCTCAGGAGCCCCAATTCTGCTGGAACGGTCGCCGAGTGGAACATCGAGCTGCAAGCATTCCAGTTAGAGTACAGCACTACCAGGGTCATCAAGGGAGCTGCGCTCGCTGATTTTGTGGCGGAATGGACGGACATCCCGCCACTTTAAGTAGGCGAAGACCGGTCCACCTCGCTAGGAAGTGAGGCACCAGACGGTTGGGTCATGTACTTCGATGGCGCCTTCGCGCACCAGGGCGCAGGGGCTGGAGCAGTAATCATCTCGCCCACTCAGGATAAGCTCTACTACGCCGTGCAGCTCTGCTTTCAGCAGGGCGAGAAGGTCTCCAACAACATCGCGGAATATGAAGGCCTCATAGCTGGCCTGAAGGCCGTGGCAGCTCTGGGGGTGAAGCGCCTTACCGTTAGAGGCGACTCGCAGCTCCTCGTCAACTTCTCCAACAAGGTATATGAGCCGAAGGACGAGCATATGGAGGCATACCTCGCGGAGGTGCACAAGATGGAGAAGCCGTTCTTGGGCCTAGAGCTGCAGCACGTGCCCCGGGGCACCAACAAGGAAGCCGACGACATCGCCAGGAGAGCATCCAAGCGGCAGCCACAAGAGCCCGGTGTCTTTGAGGAACGGCTCTTCAAGCCATCGGCAACACCACCACTTTCAAGCACAGCTCAGCCTCGGGAGGAGCTCCCACAGCCTCCTGCCACAGGAGCCCCGGCCTGTGGCCCGACCTCAGGAGCTCGCTTGCTCTTGTCGCTCGAACCTCAGGAGGCATGCTGGACCAAGGAATTCAAGGAATATCTGATGCAAGGGGCGCTGCCAGAGAAGGAGGAGGATGCAGAGCATCTGGTTCGGCAAGCCACGGCGTACTGCATCCAGGACGGTGAGTTGTATAGAAAGCGACCGAACGATGTTTCGTTGCGCTGCATTTCCAGTGACCAAGGAAAGGAGTTGCTGGTTGACATACACGGCGGGGACTGCGGACACCACTCGTCGTCACGGATTCTCGTTGGCAAGGTGTTCCGCAGTGGATTCTACTGGCCCACGGCGCTCAACGATGCGGCCGAGTTGGTGAAGTCCTGCGAAGCTTGCCAGTTCCATGCCAAGCAGATACATCAGCCAGCTCAGG
The DNA here is from genome assembly GCF_002575655.3 of Aegilops tauschii subsp. strangulata. Classification (NCBI taxonomy): domain Eukaryota; kingdom Viridiplantae; phylum Streptophyta; class Magnoliopsida; order Poales; family Poaceae; genus Aegilops; species Aegilops tauschii. The sequence goes on from NC_053037.3 coordinate 399,329,624, forward strand.
GCCTCCAGACCATACCACTCACGTGGCCGTTCACAGTCTGGGGGCTGGATATATTGGGCCCCTTCCCCCGGGTGCCAGGGGGTTACCGCTACCTGTACGTCGCCATCGACAAGTTCACCAAGTGGGCGGAAGTGGAAGTTGTTCGCACCATCCTAGCCGGATCCGCGGTCAAGTTCATCAGGGGCATCGTGAGCTGTTTCGGAGTCCCCAACCGCATCATCACCGATAACGGTTCGCAGTTCACCAATAACCTCTTCAAAACCTACTGTGCTAACCTTGGAACGCAGATTTGCTACGCTTCGGTGGTGCACCCCAGGAGCAATGGTCAGGCCGAACGCGCCAACGCGGAGGTCCTGAGGGGCCTCAAGACCAGGACCTTCAAGAAGAAGCTCGAGGCCTGTGGCAGGGGCTAGCACGACGACTCCAGTCCGTGCTGTGGTCCATCCGCACCACCGCCACCAAGCCAACGGGCGAGACCCCATTCTTCCTTGTCTACGGAGCTGAAGCGGTCCTTCCTCACGAGGTCAGGCATTGCTCCGCACGGGTCCTGGCGTTCGACGAAACGCAGCAGGACGCCACGCGGGGGATGGACCTCGTGCTGGGGGAGGAACGTCGTCGTGAAGCTGCACTGAGGGCGGCAAGGTACCAGCAAGCGCTGCGGCGATACCACTGCTGCAACATCCGCTCCAGGACGCTCGAGACGGGTGACCTCGTCCTGAGGTGGGTCCTCTCTAGGGAAGGGCTGCATAAGCTTTCACCCATGTGGGAGGGCCCGTTCAAGGTCGTCCACATCTCCAGGCCTGGCGCCGTGCGCCTGGAGACGCAGGACGAGATACCCATCCAGAACGCCTGGAACATCCAGCACCTCCGAAAGTTCTACCCATGAAGCAAGGCCCAGAGCCTGTGAAGAAAGGCCCAGAGCCTGTGAAGAAGGCCCGGTGCCTATGAACAATCGCCGCCCGTGACACTCCCACATAATAATGAGTGGGGCTGTACATGCCCCAGAGTCTCAGTAGCGCCGGCCTCAGGCCCTGGGGCTCCCTCCCACGCCTAGTGGCAGCACTTAGCTCCGTGCTGGTGAGAAGACTTGAAGACTAGATTAGGTGCCGGACGCGGCTTTTCATTTGCTTTCCATAGTTGGCTCGCTTTTCCTTAATCGAAGTTTGCTTCTGGTGTTCCTTGCTGATTCGATTCCCTCGCCTCTTTCTGCATTTTCCGACTCTGGTTCGCTCGTGTTCTCTCTCTCTCGCATACCTCACGAGGGGGCTAGGCAGGTGCCCTCGCGAGCGTTTTTCTTCTCTCTGCCTTCTCGCGAGCCACCCACGTTCGAGCCCGAAAGCTGGCGCATCTCTCCTAGTCCGTGCCCCTCAGGTACCGCGATGCAAAGCGCCAGGTCAAGGCTTGGGTGAACGACAAATCTCCTAGCAAACTCCCTAACGAATTTCTTGTAGTTCTTGAGCAATCGCAGACCACTCGGTCAAGATGGACACAAGGAAATAAATGCCTCGTAAGGAGAAGGGCGCCTCGAATGCACCAGGCTAAGTTATCTTTGCGCAAAATAGCTACATGACACTGAAACAACAAGCGTAGCATAATGGTTAATAAGTTATGGTTCGATACACGCCCCTCCGGGCCCATGCTGGTTTCATTTTGATGCAGGAAGAAAAAGGGAAACATAACAAAAGCGGCGCTCACCCCTGCGGCAGCCGACGGAGGCAGGGCCTTGGCGACGTCCTGGGTCTAGTCGGACCCCTCCTCGCGCTTCACCGATGCGCGGCGACGAGACGACCCGCTACCACCTTCGAAGCGGGCGTGGCGGCTGGTCAAAGCCACCGCTGCTAGAACTGTCGCCAAGGGAGGAGCCACTGTAGCCAGACGAGGCGCGGCCGGCGGGCTCGCCCTCCACCTCGTCCCGACCATCGCGAAGGCCGAGCACCTCCTCGCCGTCGTTCACCTCGGGGCAGCATCCGGCGCGGCGACCGTCTTCCCAGAACACCCTCACGTAGAGGGTCGCTCGCCGTCGAACGTGAAGTGGAGGGTGCACCGCCTGCCCAGGCCACGCGTGCGGGCGAACGTCTGCCAACCGCGGGCCAGAGCTATGTTGCCCGTGACAGAGACCTCGACCGCGACCCAAGAAGCCCGGCTGCAGCAACCGTCTGCCTGCAGCCAGAGCCCGCCTGGGCGGAGGCCGACAGCTCGTCGGCAAAGAAGTTGGGGAGGTGGAGCCAGCTGCCGGCCGAATCCTCCGACCAGACAACGAACTCCGGTAGCATCTCTGACGCATGGAACCGCGGTCGGGGAGGCCGCGCAACCACAGCGCGTCTCCTTTCGTCGACAGGACTACCGCGACCAGAGCGACTCTTGCCGTGCACTGCGGCGCCACCTCGAGAGCCGGGGGCCACGGCGGGGGTCATGGCATGCTTGCGGGGACGACTACGTCCTCGCTTGGGCGCCGGGGAGCCGGGTCCGGCCCGAGGGGCCTTGCCTTTTCTGCGGCGGAGAACCTCTTCGACGGCGCCATTGCTGCTAGTGGTGGAGCAAGGAGGAAGAAGCAAGCAAGCAAGGAAGAGATGGGCGACGGGGGCTCCGCCCCCCTCCCCATTTATAGCGAAAGAACGCCAACCGGCGCCTTCCACGATCACAGGTAATGATGGTTTTCCTTGCATGTCGCAGGGACTTGTCAAGTCGGGCAGTTGCCGAGGCAGCGTGGGGAAGTGGAGACGCCCACGTCCAATCAACCGCCACGCGTTGACCAAGGCCGCAGGCTTTTGGGGCCCGCGGCGCTCCGCTCTTGACCTTTGGCTTTGCCTTGAAGCCAAGCCTGAGCGCGCCTTGGGCCCGGGGGCTACTGTCGGCATTCTGGGAACGGGGGTCCCCAGACTCGCCTGCCTGTGGCCCATGGCGTGGCTATGCGAGCAGGCCTGTACGACCCATCTTCATCGACAAGGCATACAAGACCCTCGCGAGGGGCCAAGCCTCGCGAGGTGGGCGACCCAAGATCTCCTCAGGAGCGGCCTCTCCAGGCAGGCTCGCGAGGAGCGGAGATATCAAGGTTGGGCAAACGTCACGAGGCTCTCGTGATGTAAGCCATGACGATCAGGATCAGACGGGCGCCAGCGCGCGCAACGTCCTTGTTTCCTCTTTGGTGCCAAGGGGGCAAGCGCAGGCGCGGAGTACCGAGGCATCAGGCAAAGGTTTCCATATCCGTGCAACGAGACCAAGACCAGCAAGCCAGCAGGACGGAGGTCACCGTGGAGCCCAAGACGACGTCATCACTAGAGCCTTCCGCAGGCGAAGACCGCTTTTGTCAGGATAGCTTGTACTAGCTGCCCCCTTTCAAATTGGCCGCCGTTGTTGGCTCCCTTCCCGCTCAATATTTGGGGAGAGGACCAGGGCCTATATAAGTAGAACTAGCCACCACAGTAGGGGGCATCGAGTCCTCACCCGCACAAGTTCGACAAGCACAAGAACACCTTATCCTCAGGAGGCTGTTCTTCCCCTTGTACTGTTCATCATCAGCCCAAGAGGCAATCCACCACCACACACTGGAGTATGGTGTTACACCAGAACGGTGGCCCGAACCAGTATAAATCTTGTGTCTCTTGTGTTGTGAGTTCGTCGAGTTCGTCCGCAAGATCTTAGTGAGCTAGGGCGTGGATCGGTAGGAGGGAAAGAACTTCGCGTGCACCCCAGAGTTTGAACCTTAAGGGTTTTGCCGGAACCCCAGATCCGACAATCATCCCGCAACTAACTCATTAGTCACATTGCTTGCAAGGCTTATAGTGATACTCGGAGTGACAAATCCTAATCTTGATCTATGCCAATCCAACAAACACCTTCGGAGACACCTGTAGAGCATCTTTATAATCACCCAGTTACGTTGTGATGTTTGATAGCACACAAGGTGTTCCTCCAGTATTCGGGAGTTGCATAATCTCATAGTTAGAGGAATATGTATGAGTCATGAAGAAAGCAATAGTAAGCTAACGGATGGGTCTTGTCCATCACATCATTCTCCTAATGATGTGATCCTGTTCATCAAATGACAACTCATGTTTATGGTTAGGAAACTTAACCATCTTTGATTAACGAGCTAGTCTAGTAGAGGCTTACTAGGGACACTGTGCTTTGTCTATGTATCCACACACGTATCTAGTTTCCGGTTAATACAATTCTAGCATGAATAATAAACATTTATCATGATATAAGGAAATATAAATAACAACTTTATTATTGCCTGTAGAGCATATTTCCTTCAGTGTCCCACTTGCACTAGAGTCAATAATCTAGTTCACATCGCCATGTGATTTAACACCATTAGTTCACATCACCATGTGATTAACACCCATAGTTCACATCGCCATGTGACCAACACCCAAAGGGTTTACTAGAGTCAGTAAGCTAGTTCACATCGCCATGTGATTAACACCCAAAGAGTACTAAGGTGTGATCATGTTTTTGCTTGTGAGAGAGGTTTAGTCAACGGGTCTGCCACATTCAGATCCGTATGCATTTTGCAAATTTCTATGTCTACAATGCTCTGCACGGAGCTACTCTAGCTAAATGATCCCACTTATAATATGTATCCAGATCGAGACTTAGAGTCATCCAGATTGGTGTCAAAGCTTGCATCGACGTAACTCTTTACGATGAACTCTTTATCACCTCCATAACCGAGAAATTAGTCCTCTAAGGATAATTTTGACCGCTGTCCAGTGATCTACTCCTAGATCACTATTGTACTCCCTTGCCAAACTCATGCTAAGGTATACAATAGGTCGGGAACATAGCATGGCATACTTTATAGAACCTATGGCTGAGGCATAGGGAATGCCTTTCATTCTCTCTCTATCTTCTACCGTGGTCGTGTTTTGAGTCTTCACTACTGCAGGATGCTACTAACGTGACACTACGAGCAGAGACCCTTCGAGAAATTCTGTGTGATGCAATAATCGCAAACAGTGCCGTATGAAAACCGTCAGAAATGTGTAAAACGTTTGCGATGACGGATGCATCAAACACGATTCAGGTTTTAGTTGCGTGTGCGATGAAGGGCATACAGTTCAGTTCAATTAACTGTTTGCGATAAGGAGGAACAAAAGAAACGGGCAGCTAGATGAAGGCGTGTGCGATACACAACATACAATTCACTCGGATGAACTGTTTGTGATTAGGCAACACAAAAGAAACGATCAGCCAAATCAAAGGTGTGTGCGATATACGGCATGCGGTTCACTCGGATGAACTGTTTGCGTTGAGACATGAGAACATAAATGGTTCAAATGAACAAGATGTGTGTGATACGAGGCAAACAGGTCTGTAATCGGAAACGTGTGCGAAGACCGATAACAACACAAACGATTACTGCTAACAAGCCATGTGTGTTGTGAGCAAACGATTGCTGGTATACAATTGTGAGTGATTGATGAAAACATCACCGACGGGTTCCATTGTTTAGTCCGTGTGCGATGTGATTTTCTTTGTCCGCACAACATCTACGCTCTGTCTACAGAGCATCAACGTATATACTTAAAAAGACAGCATTGCATAACCAAATTAAGCATACAATTACACAAGTGACTACACACATAACATTTCCACACACCAAAGAAAGCAATTACATGCATACTAAAGTAGGAGAAACGAGGATCTAATCATCTACTTATTGTTGCGACGACGCTTGCCATTGCTCTGCTTCTGGCTGGATCCCTGGCCGTTTTGGGGAAGAGGGACTTCCTCATGTCAACGATCCGCCTGTACATGTCGTAACTCGTGTGCGCCTCCTTGGCCACGTACACGATGTGAGCTTTGTCGAGTTTCTCCATCCAGGCCGAGTGCCAGGCAAGCTTGTCCTTGTTGCACAAATCCTTCATGCCTCTGTAGTAGGGGTCGATGATGGCCTCGGTAAGGTGAACCAGTGAGTCCTTCTCATGCTCCTTGCTGCCCCAGGTCTTGTATTGGCCCTGGATGTCGACAAGATTCTGGCAGGCGATGCCCGAATTCTCGAGCGCCTTTACATCGTTGGTGATGTCCACCGTAGTGAACATGTAGTGGGGGCTGTTGACAAACCTGGCGAAACGCTCGCAAGGCCTTGTGGCCAGGCAGTAGTGGTAGACGAGGACGTGGTGGAGCATGCACATCTGGGCGACGACGACCCTGGGACGAGACCCGGCACGAGCGTGGGTGTACTCGAGGTCAAACCCGACCACCTTGTACTTCTCCTCGGCAAGCAACAGCTCCATGATGTGGATGGAGTGCTCCACCCAGACCGGGTCGTTGGTGTACACCACCGAGAGGTCCATGAACCTTCTGTGGGTGTCCACCACGACACACATGGTGAACTGCTGCTCTTTGTCGGCAGCCGCTCGGAGCGCCATTGGAGCCACGCAGGACACCCTCTAAGAATTTCTCATGGTGGGTGTGTTTCTTGCAATGGTGGGGCGCGATCGAAAGGTTGAAGAGACACAAGGATAGGTTAAATGACCGCTGTAGTAAATGGGGGCCGGCCGGCCTGTAATCGTCACGTCTTGTCACGGCGTTCAGAGCGGAGGATTCCAGTGCACGCTTGACAACACCGCACCGCACGCGTGGGCTCGAAGAGGCGCCAAATGTATCGTCGGTGAGCCTGTTCCCGTGCTACCGTGCTGTTTACCGCGCAAGCTTCCCGCCCGGCTAGTTTGGCCACGCGTCGGCTAGAAGAGGGACAAATCATGGGCGTTTATTGGCAAAAAGCTTTGTAAAAACAAAGTGTGTGGAATGACTTCGGTCATAAGTTTACCCTTGGGTGATGAGGTCAAAGTTACACAGAAGGGTGATGATGGACACTCGAGGGCGATAATTAATTCTGCGCTCTACACTTCACACGGTGGAAGAAACCAACTATGTGCAATAATGTCGAAGATCGTAGTCGAGTTAGCTATACAGATCGTATGCTGTGAGATCAACAAGGTAAACTGATTCGAGAATGGTTAATAAAATTTAAGACCATTGCATATTAAGGTCAAAATAGTGCTAGCAATATACGAGTCTCATATGATACCATTTCAACGATTGTGCCACAAAAACTTGAAATGTTACAAGGTTCAAATTCCAGAGTTATATGGCTCAAATTTGAAGATTACAAGGTTCAAACTAATATTAGAAATGAAATTCAGCTCATCAGCTGCAAACGCTCACGCTGATATGCTGAACATGGATATCAGAGAGGTTCAAACTAATATCACCACTTCTAAGTCTGGCTTCGAAACCTCACATTTTTGCAAAGGGGTCAGCCACTGAGAAGTCATGTATGGGGTTGACACGATGACTTCCGATTACTTTGTCATCTATAGTTCCAAAATGAAATTCAGCATTTTTGGAGCCTACTCCATTCTGCCGCAGGCGCCGGCGCTGATCAACAAACCATTCATTTTTGTGAAATAAATGTAGGGCAAACCTCATTTCCTTCAGCACCCTTGCTCTGAGAACAAAGAAGCTGGCGAATATAATCTCCGGTAAGGTCCCTTGGTAGGAGTTCAAAGTAATTTCTGAGAGATGCATATCTAGGCATTCAACGTGATTGTTATATTGTATCACATTATCCACCACTGGGCCTAATCTTATCTGCAAAAGAAGAAAACGTGTTAGTGCCTACATGCAGTTTTGAACATTACTACAGGCCTAGCTATTTGGTTTGCAGGATTTGTAAAATGCACTAACATGCCATCTTTGATCTGACATGACTAACATGGGCATTTGATGAAAAATGTAGCCTTCTTCACAAGAGGTTGGAGTGGATGAAAAGTTCCCTAAGAAAAATAGTATAGATGAATCCAAATGAGAAATGCTTATTGATTGTAACCATATGGATCAAGCAACCAATATTGGGGGGGGGGGGCGACATGTATGTACTGAAATCCTCCAAAAGAACCTTCAGAAATCATACTACATTGTCATTGTAAACTTGGAAAAAGGTGTCACAAATTGAACTCCCTTATGGTTAACATTTAATAGGAAATGAACATCACCTCGATATATAGCTTCTCCAGGCACGGAAAGCATCTCAGGAAACTGACAACTTGCTCCGGGTCGGGCCCAATAGATTCTAGTGCCAAGACCTTCACTATGCATAGTTTCGGGGTCAAGCTTGTCGGAAATTTTCTGAATGACAGACGAACAAACATCTTCAAAATTAGAAATAATGTTAAATTGTAGAAGGAGAGGTAGAAGGCGGCTGTTGTACCTGAACGGGTGTGGATCCAATAACAAGTTCGGAGTTTTGTCAGACGAGTAGCCCACCACTGTCAATTTCGGCGCAGAAATAACATTGATTCCTGTTGGACCTTCTTGATCAACTACAAGTAATCTCTCAAGTGCAGGTGTGTCCTGGATGACCATACCGTGGTCCACCTTGTGTTCCTGCCGCACCAGCAACACACATAAATAGTTCGGAGAGTCATGGAGGTGATGTGGAAGGTACTCAACCCATTGATCGCCTGAAGACGAATTTACTCGAGTGCAGTAGAGCCACGGAGCAGGCGCTCCGTGTCACCCTTTGAGAGGCAGACGACGACGAGCTCGAGGTGGTTCAGTCATGGTAGAATAAGAGTGGGCACGTCATTAAGGGGCAGGAAATGGCAGTTCATGAACTTGGCGACGCACAGCATGGGCGCGAGGCGGAGTGCGGATGTTGGCAGCGACCGCATATGCCCATCATCAAAAGTAAGCTCCTCGAGTTGATCTAGGGCGGGGGATCGGAACCGGTCGTCAAGCTTGGCTCGGTCCTTGCCGTTGGAACAGAACTTGCCCATTCTAAGGCCTTTGGTTGGGCCAAGGTGACTGCCGAGGATCTTGGAGAATGCATCCAAGCTGTTGCGATAGCCATGGTAGAGCTCGTGGGTGTCGATGAGGTCGAGAGGGCTAGAGTTCCATAGGGGGCGCCACCGCCGGGAAAGGAGGGTTGTCCGCGCCCCATATTTGATTGGGAGGAGGGAGATGATGACTCTCAACATATCATCGGGGAGGCTGTTGATTTAGTCTAGGCCTGCTAGAGTCGCTTGCGGTTCTAGCTCGCCCCGCCTCCGCTTGTTGGCAGCCCCGTTCTCCACCTCCGGAGTCTCCTTGTCAGCGGCGTTTTCTGATAGAAATGGGAGTATAGGGAATATTTAGTTAAAACAGGGCAATAGAAAAGTGTATTGGTAACTAGAAGTTATTAGGTAGGAATATAGTAAGAAAAGGGAATAACAATTGGTTGGTTAAATACCACACAATTCATTTGACATTGCTGGGTAAGTCAACATATGCAGATAGTTGAAAAGAAAACTTACTTCGAACAAAGTCTGGACGAATGATTTTGTCGGGGAAGTTAGCATATATCTCATGACCAGGCCCTTCTATGTGCAGTGCAATTTTAGTGCCAGCTTTCAATACATAAAACTTTGCAATTTCGTTCCAAAAGCCAGTGGCAAAATAGGAGTCACCACGTTCATCAAGTCTTACAGTAGCAATGATTGTAAATCCATGGTTTGTGTGCAGTATGACATCCGTGGAGCCTTGTTATGTAAATGGAAAAATTGTACACTACATAATTTGTTGCATAGCGAGGGATGTCCTGCAGAAAATGGTAGGATTGTTAAAGAAAATATGGTAACATGCAAATATGGGCCCAAATTGAAAGAACCGTACAGCAGTTGAAATCAATGGACAAAAATCTATAATTAAATAGATAGGGTAAACATGATGTCATGGAAAAATGAGAGTAATCGAAAGAACAATACATCATTAATTTGCCCAATATAGAAAGAAGAGGGGGGAAATCCCCTTCGACGTATATGGTGCATGTGGCACCTTTTATCCGAATGTAGCAATATTTAGAATATGTTCAGGAAAGTAGGCCATGCCAACCGATTTAGGGTGAGATTGAACATACCGCGCGCGTCCTCAAGTTATCTGGTACAATGAGATGGAATCTCTGGCGGCGGTCGCCAAGTCCTGAAGTGTCGGCGCACTATACATTCTATGAATGAAAGAAAACCCTCAAATCAGCTCGAATAAAAATGAATTCACGGCAATTTCCGCTGGGTGATTAAGGAGGCAGATGAACTGGGATAAGAGATGAGATAATATCTCGTTAAATTAGTTACCTTGTCGTCCATGAGAAAGAACCCTCATTATGGCAGATTCCCCAACCGAGCGGAGCTGGGTCGACTGCGAGCAGCGTCAAGAAAGTCAATGGCGATAGGCGGCGGCAAGCGGAAGTGGCGAAATGCGGTGGGCTTTGCCGATAGCCTGGCGGCGGCAGGCGTCGAGCTAAGTGTTTACCGCCGCGATAGGCGGTGCCATGGCATAGAAGCGGAGGAGCTTGTGCAGGTGTGAATGGGGAACGTACCGGAGGGGTCGAGGGGGTGGCGGGCGGGGTGAGGGTTTTTGTGACGTGGGGATGGTGAGGGTTTTCTTTTTTCTTTTTTGAATTGGGTGGTGAGGGTTTTCTGTCCCACAAAGAATTTTGGGGGCGACGGTTTGCTAGAGCGAACCGTGTGTGATTGATGCAGCAGGCAAAATGAAAGTCATTGCACACGGATCCAATTTTTGGAACCGTGTGTGATTGACGTATTGCTACCTCTTGAGCACTGCGTTGGTTTTTCCTTGAAGAGGAAAGGGTGATGCAGCAAAGTAGCGTAAGTATTTCCCTCAGTTTTTGAGAACCAAGGTATCAATCCAGTAGGAGGCTACGCATGAGTCCCTCGTACCTACACAAAACAAATAACTCCTCACAACCAACGCGATAAGGAGTTGTCAATCCCTTCACGGTCACTTACGAGAGTGAGATCTGATAGGATAATATTTTTGGTATTTTTGTGATAAAGATGCAAAGTAAAATAAAAGCAAAATAAAAGCAAAGGAATAACTAAGTGTTGGAAGATTAATATGATGAAGATAGACCCGGGGGCCATAGGTTTCACTAGTGGCTTCTCTCAAGAGCATAAGTATTTTACGGTGGGTGAACGAATTACTGTTGAGCAATTGACAGAATTGAGCATAGTTATGAGAATATCTAGGTATGATCATGTATATAGGCATCACGTCCGAGAGAAGTAGACCGACTCCTGCCCGCATCTACTACTATTACTCCACTCATCGACCGCTATCCAGCATGCATCTAGAGTATTAAGTTCATGAAAACAGAGTAACGCCTTAAGCAAGATGACATGATGTAGAGGGATAAATTCATGCAATATGATAAAAAAACCCATCTTGTTATCCTCGATGGCAACAATACAATACGTGCCTTGCTGCCCCTACTGTCACTGGGAAAGGACACCGCAAGATTGAACCCAAAGCTAAGCACTTCTCCCATTGCAAGAAAGATCAATCTAGTAGGCCAAACCAAACTGATAATTCGAAGAGACTTGCAAAGATAACCAATCATACATAAAAGAATTCAGAGAAGATTCAAATATTTTTCATAGATAATCTTGATCATAAACCCACAATTCATCGGTCTCAACAAACACACCGCAAAAAGAAGATTACATCAAATAGATCTCCACGAGAGAGGGGGAGAACATTGTATTGAGATCCAAAAAGAGAGAAGAAGCCATCTAGCTACTAACTATGGACCCAAAGGTCTGAGGTAAACTACTCACACTTCATCGGAGAGGCTATGGTGTTGATGTAGAAGCCCTCCGTGATGGATGCCCCCTCCGGCGGAGCTCCGGAACAGTCCCCAAGATGGGATCTCATGGGTACAGAAGGTTGCGGTGGTGGAATTAGGTTTTTGGCTCCGTCTCTGATCGCTTGGGGGTACGTAGGTATATATAGGAGGAAGAAGTACGTCGGTGGAGCATCGTGGGGCCCATGAGGGTGGAGGGCGCGCCCTGGGGGGTGGGCGCCCCCTACCTCGTGGCCTCCTGGAAGCTTTTCTTACGTAGGGTCCAAGTCTCTTGGATCATGTTCGTTCCAAAAATCAGCTCCCGAAGGTTTCATTCCGTTTGGACTCCGTTTGATATTCTTTTTCTGCGAAACTCTGAAATAGGCAAAAACAGCAATTCTGGGCTGGGCCTCCGGTTAATAGGTTAGGCCCAAAAATAATATAAAAGTGGATAATAAAGCCCAATATTGTCCAAAATAGTAGATAATATAGCATGGAGCAATCAAAAATTATAGATACGTTGGAGACGTATCAAGCATCCCCAAGCTTAATTCCTGCTCGTCCTCGAGTAGGTAAATGATAAAAATAGAATTTTTGATGCGGAGTGCTACTTGGCATAATTTAAATGTAATTCTTCTTAATTGTGGTATGAATATTCAGATCCGAAAGATTCAAGATAAAAGTTCATATTGACATAAAAACAATAATACTTCAAGCATACTAACTAAGCAATTATGTCTTCTCAAAATAACATGGTCAAAGAAAGTTCGTCCCTAGAAAATCATATGGTTTAGTCATGCTCCATTTTCGTCACACAAGAATACTCTCATCATGCACAACCCCGATGACAGGCCAAGCAATTGTTTCATACTTTAGTAATCTCAAACCTATAAACTTTCACGCAATATATGAGCGCGAGCCATGGACATAGCACTATGGGTGGAATAGAATATGATGATGGGGGTTATGTGGAGAAGACAAAAAAGGAGAAAGTCTCACATCAACGAGGCTAATCAATGAGCTATGGAGATGCCCATCGATTGATGTTAATGCAAGGAGTAGGGATTGCCATGCAACGGATGCACTAGAGCTATAAATGTATGAAAGCTCAACAAAAGAAACTAAGTGGGTGTGCATCCAACTTGCTTGCTCACGAAGACCTAGGGCACTTGAGGAGGCCCATTGTTGGAATATACAAGCCAAGTTCTATAATGAAAAATTCCCACTAGTATACGAAAGTGACAAAACAAGAGACTCTCTATCATGAAGATTATGGTGCTACTTTGAAGCACAAGTGTGGCAAAGGATAGTAGCATTGTCCCTTCTCTCTTTTTATCTCATTTTTTTGGGCCTTCTCTTTTTTTATTCCTCACTTGGGACAATGCTCTAGAAAATGATGATCATCACACTTCTATTTATTTACAACTCAATGATTACAACTCGATACTAGAACAAAGTATGACTCTATATGAATGCCTCCAGCGGTGTACCGGGATATGCAATGAATCGAGAGTGACATGTATGAAAGAATTATGAATGGTGGCTTTGCCACAAATACTATGTCAACTACATGATCATGCTAATCAATATGACAATGATGAACGTGTCATGATAAACGGAATGGTGGAAAGTTGCATGGCAATATATCTCAGAATGGCTATGGAAATGCCATAATAGGTAGGTATGGTGGCTGTTTTGAGGAAGATATAAGGAGGTTTATGTGTGAAAGAGCGTATCATATCACGGGGTTTGGATGCACCGGCGTAGTTTGCACCAACTCTCAATGTGAGAAAGGGCAATGCACGGTACCGAAGAGGCTAGCAATGATGGAAGGGTGAGAGTGCGTATAATCCATGGACTCAACATTAGTCATAAAGAACTCACATACTTATTGCAAAAATCTACAAGTCATCAAAAACCAAGCACTACGCGCATGCTCCTAGGGGGATAGATTGGTAGGAAAAGACCATCACTCGTCCCCGACCGCCACTCATAAGGAGGACAATCAAAGAACACCTCATGTTTCAAATTTGTTACATAACGTTTACCATACGTGCATGCTACGGGACTTGCAAACTTCAACACAAGCATTTCTCAAATTCACAACTACTCAACTAGCACGACTTTGATACTATTACCTCCATATCTCAAAACAATCATCAAGCATCAAACTTCTCTTAAAATTCAACACACTCATAAGAAAGTTTTTACTAATCTTGAATACCAAGCATATTAGGATTATTTAAGCAAATTACCATGCTATTTAAGACTCTCAAAATAATCTAAGTGAAGCATGAGAGATCAATAGTTTCTATAAAACAAATCCACCACCGTGCTCTAAAAGATATAAGTGAAGTACTAGAGCAAAACTATATAACTCAAAAGATATAAGTGAAGCACATTGAGTATTCTAACAAATTCCAAATCATGTATGGCTTTCTCAAAAGGAGTGTACAGCAAGGATGATTGTGGTGAACTAAAAAGCAAAGACTCAAATCATACAAGACGCTCCAAGCAAAACACATATCATGTGGTGAATAAAAATATAGCTCCAAGTAAAGTTACCGATGGAAGTAGACGAAAGAGGGGATGCCTTCCGGGGCATCCCCAAGCTTTGGCTTTTTGCTGTCCTTAGATTATATTGGGGGTGCCATGGGCATCCCCAAGCTTAGGCTCTTGCCACTCCTTGTTCCATAATCCAGCAAAATCTTTCACCCAAAACTTGAAAACTTCACAACACAAAACTCAACAGAAATCTCGTGAGCTCCGTTAGCGAAAGAAAACAAAAGACCACTTCAAGGTACTGTAATGAACTCATTCTTTATTTATATTGGTGTTAAACCTACTGTATTCCAACTTCTCTATGGTTTATAAACTATTTTACTAGCCATAGATTCATCAAAATAAGCAAACAACACACGAAAAACAGAATCTGTATGACACCCAAAAAAAAAATTTATTTTGGTTTTATCAAAATCTTTATTTGATTTGAAGGAGGGTTTTTAAAATTTTCTTCTAAAGAACTCTCCCTCTCAAAAAATTTCTTTTATGACAAATATTTTGTTTGGTTGCATCCAAGACTTGGTCTTTGGTCTTGGAGGTTTTTCATCTCATGTTGACCCAACACCAAATGTTTTTCATTTAGGAATTTTTTTGAAAATCTTTTAAATAGCCCTATGGCATTTGGAGTGATCTTTTCCCCTCTTCAAAATCTCCTCTTGCCATGACCTAAGTGGAAATCCCCTCCCAAAAGCCATTCCCCATCTTTATGCCAAGATATACTTCAAATCCAGCAAGTTGAACTCCCCCATGTTTTTGTTTCCATTTATTTCTTATCAAAAATATTTTTTGCCTTCTATTTTGATCCTTGGAGGTTTACAAAGGAACTACCATTTCTACTTTGAGTTTGGCCTCCAAACAAATTTCCCTGGCTAGTCCTTAGAGCCCTCAACCAAGATCCATGAAGATTCACTTGTCTCCAGTTCAAATATTTCAAATTGTACTTGCTGCAAGTTTGGACCATATTTGCCAAATTTGATGAAATTCATTTGTTTTCTCCTCCTAAAAATCTGAGAAAATTCAGGCAGCATCTGGATGCATTGAGAGGTCACCTCACCAAGTCCCAGCTCCAGAAAAAAATTTCTTCATGCAAAATCATTTCGTCGAACACCTGAAGGGCATTGTTACTGTCAAGTTCAGAAGTTCAGTAAACAGTTTCAGTGAGCCACTGTCGTTTTCTTCAGAACCCCTTCTCGATCTCGCCAGTAGCCGCGGTGGCGCCGTGCGCCCTGTGCTTCCTTCTTATCCCCTGCGCCGCACGATCGCCTGGAGGCTTGCGGGCGTCGGCGACGAGCAGGAGGAGGTGCGCCACCCCGTGAGCGACGGCAGCAGCGGCCTTTGCGGCTGCTAGAGAGGCGCAGCGTTGGACGGCGCCGTCCAGCGCCGCCCAAGCCACCAGAGGCCACAGCGTGGCCATCCACTCACCCGTGCACGCTGCAGTCCGTCGTCGTGAACTGGTAGGCGCGGAGCGCGCTCCCTGCCGCCGCCGTGCCCGTATGGCCGTTCCGTCGGGGACCGGCGTATTACACCAAGCCCGACCGAGGTTTAGCGGAGGAATGGCACTAGTGATCCTCCACGGTGATGCCTAGCCACCTAAACCCCCTGCACAACCTCTGCCTCGCCGTAATTGCTCGCCGGAGCTATCCCGTTCACGGCCACCCCCTCGGATCGCCTATAAAAGGAGGCCCCGAGCTCGAACTCGAACCCGCACCACCTCTGCACACCACCAGTACCACGCCAAGCCACTGGGCAGCCCCCGAGGGAGTCTTCTTCCCCAACTCCGGCCGCCTCGACCCGCTTCGGGACCCAACTCGATTCACCCCCGTGCGTACGCCCCTACCTCTCAGCTCATGCCAGTAGTCTCCTAGTGCATCCACTCTTCTGACCCGCGCATCAATTTGGAGTTTGCAGCACCCACCGGAGTACTCCACCATCGCCCGAACCACCGTCCGCCGGAGAAAGTGTCGCCGTCGACGTGGTGCTCTCCGACGGCCAAGTCCACCACCCACCGACGCGGAAGAACACCCTGAACCTCTTGGTACCCTCCGATCTCTCTGTCTCGCCGTGGTTCAACGCCGGCGACCACCACAGCCTTCGGGCGCCGGCGAGCTCCTTTGGGAGTTTTAAACCTGATGGGTGGGACCCCCCGGCAGCCTCTCTTCTTTTCCCCCCTCGAACCGTTTTCTGAAAGCGCCTTCGGGCAAAATGTGTTTTCCCCTTGGGCTAACGTATTTCCTACCAAACCGTTTTCTGTTTTCTCAAACAAGTCCCTGGATCTTTTCTGTTTCATCACAGATCAGTCCTTGGACTAAAACCCTTATAGCTTTTTAATAAAAGATGATTTTTGATTGATTCTTCTTCTGTCAGTCTTATATTTTTGTCTAGTTTTTTATAGTATTTATTTGGAAAAAATTTGGAACAATTTTTATACACGCAACGTTTTTCACGTTAGTATACGGTTTCGTTATACCGTAGGTTCCGGAGGAGGTGACGGAGCCGCGAACTTCGCCGAGCTAGACTCCGACTTCTCCGAACCAGGCAAGCATGTTTGAACCTTTGATATGATAGGTGTTTTGCATGTTTGCTTGAATGGTTTGTGCATGGCATTTGAGCATCGGTGAGTATTACGTTGCATGCAAGGCAACTAACCGTGCGTTCGAAGTTACTGTGATCTTTGATGAGAGATGACCTGATCATGTGGTGACATGAAAGGTAGTAAGATGGTATTTTTGTAGCATGCCGGTCTTACTTCATCTGATAAACTCCGACGTTAACGTGGACTGAGCCACGTTACCGTTCTTCCCCTTTTCGTGCTGCCACATGTTTTCTGCAAAGAATACGGTTTAGTAAGTTGCTAACCTCTTTCCTTGTACACACCAAATAGAGGGGCCGGGATGAGGGTTCCATGGCCCTGGATTAAAGCCAGTCATCCGGTCAGGGGGCATGGGTGTTTCCGGTTGGGACCGAGAGGGGGGTACCCCTTAGAGCGCGCGATATAAATTTGATCCCATGCTACGCGAGGTTGTAGCCTCCCCGTCTCAAGGTTTTTCTTGAACGTTGCCGAGGGTGATTCCTGGCATCGGAATGTTGAATGGGTGTGTACTGGTTAGATGTATTTCTCCTAAAATACCATAAACGGAACTAGTCCCTTGTGGCTACTGAAATCTGTCGGCTGTGGTTAAGAGTACAAACTCTGCAGAGTCAAATCCTTCCGAGTCATCGCGTCCATGGTCAAGGACCGTGGCCAACTTATCCATATCCATGTCAGTTCCTATGTCAGTCTTTGTGGTAAATCCCCGGTGAACAAGTTTGAGTGGTAAACCCGGTTGAATTATTACTCCTGTGGATGGACTAACCTTTTATTTATCTCGTACCTGAATATTCCCTTGAATGATTTAAATTCATGAGCTGCCGAAATATCAAGTTATGAAATATAAGCCCTTTATGTGACGTCGCTCAGACGTCCGACTGTGGCACTCTGTCATTTACTTTTGATATAAGCCCTTTATGTGATGTCGTTCAGACGTCCGACTGTGGCACTCTTGTCATTTACTTTTGATATAAGCCCTTTATGTGATGTCGCTCAGACGTCCGACTGTGGCACGTTCGTTATTTACTTCTGATATAAGCCCTTTATGTGATGTCGCTCAGACGTCCGACTGTGGCACGCACTGTCATTTATTTTCCACTATAAGCCCTTTATGTGGTGTCGCCTTGACGCCCGACTGCGGCATTGTTATTTCATTTGTATCCTTTCGAGGAGTCATTCAGACACTCGATTGGCCTTCAGTACTACATTGGGATTTCGGGAGGACTACCGCCCGACTTCCCTTTTATTTTCCCATGCATTGCTATCCCATTGTCTGAGTGCGCTCTATTAATCTGTTCATATGCATCATGTTTACATTTGTTATATCTTATGTTCGAACTGTCTTGCGAGTACTTTCATAGTACTCACCTGGCTTGTTGATTTGGCCAGATGTTGACGAAGGCGATCTCATGGATGAAGAGTTTGATAGTGAGTCCGACGCCTAGAGGAGTCCCAGTCAGTCCCGTGCGATCCTGGATATTGGTCACTTGTATTATATACGCTTCCGCCACCCACAATAAGAATCCTCGAGCCTCACTCCGACGCTCGATGAGCTGTAAGATTTAGGAGTCATGACACCCACTCCACTGTGACATATCCACCACCGCTTTTATTGTGAGTCAGTAGTTATGCCACCCTATCCGCCTTTATGTATTATTGGCGTGCTTGTAATAAATTGTTGAGCAGTCTCCGCTCAACCTTGTATTATATTTAGTACTCCTGGTTTTTCTTCTGTGATCAAGAAATTGTCTACCAGTGAGAAGGATTCTTCTCTACTGGTCCGTAAAAGGGATCGGTTTCTCAATAAATATTTTTATTGGAAGACCGGTCGTGACAAGCTTGGTATCAGAGCCAGGCTGACTGTAGGAAGCCACTAGGTGCGATCGCTAATCGGTTATTAGCGTTTTTAGTGCTTTTTCAGTATTTTGCAAATGTAGCTATTTTCTGTTGGTCATCATAAATTTATGATTTGACTACTCAGAATTTTTGCCTACTTTTGTAGATGGCTGGCAGCAACTGCGAGACTCGGGTGGTCACTAATGTGCCCGAGGGGTTTGTCAAACTCCTCGTCTCCATCACCAAGCTCGCGATCGGGCCAGCGACTCGTCCGGAGTTCACGCTTTACCAGCACAAGCTCAGCGACGACGTGTCTATGCACCAGGCCATGGTGCAATTCAAGGGAGGATGTTCTGCGTCTCGCCACTTCCGTTATGTGGGAAGGGCCATGCCTACGGAGAGGCATGCCATGCAGATGGCTGCCCGTGAGGCGATAGCTCGCCTTCAGGACATTCTTCCTTCGATGAAGACTCGTCGCTACCGCTACCTCCCATGCCATGTGCCATATACTTGTCACTATGCATTCGCCTGCCATAGGGGAGAGCGAGATGAAGCTATCGAGATGCTTGTTGAGTATCTCAAAGCTCTGGAGGCAGCTTTCGACAACCTCGTGGACGATCTTGTGGCTGCCCGCATGGATTTAGTTCGGGGCTGTTCTGCCAACAGGAGGGAGCTTCTCCACATGGCACCGCCACTGACTTTCGTCTCGTCCTCAGCATCCTATTCACCTGCCGTTTTGGCCACCGCTCGCCGTCTGCCTACCACTGAGGAGTTCGACCAGGTCATTGCTCCTACTCCAGTCAGAGCTGCACCGCCTACCGCACCCACACTACTGCCTGTCGCACCCGCGCCATCTCCTCAGCGCAGTGCTACGCGCCTGGAGCCTATTAGGGAGGAGGTGGAGGTTGAGTCTCCTGCACCGCTGGGTCTTACCCTCGGCAAGGGGAAGGACATCCTCACCATCTCCGACTGAGTGCGCCTAGTAGCCGCGCGATGTGTCTGCATGTATGATATGTTTTCTATGTACTTAAATTTGTAGTAGTTGTATGCACTTCATTCCGGAGGAGTGAGCTAGCCTAAATAACATGTCAGGAGTGTGTATGCACATCCTGAGTGATGTATCGTATGTTTGCGTATCGCGTGTAAGTTTTTGTGCTAAGCAGTCCCTCTCCATGCGAAATCAAATATTTTCTTGAAAAATCTTGAGGCCTTTTAATTTTTTTTGCCTTTACAAAATTTTCCTTGTGCCACACAGTTCTTCTCATGAGTTTTGCAAATAATACCCCAGAGTGGAAAAATGTCTCGTCCGTGGACTCGTTCCATGCCAAATCCACCCGAAGAAGTTTATGGAACACAGACCAGCAACAACTTCACACAGGGGCAGTCTAGTCAACAGGACAGCGAGGCAGCCTTGTCTCAAGTATGCCGCCTTTTCGAACAAAGCCAACAGCAACACCAAGAAATGATGAACCACGTCATCAATATGGGAAATCACCGTGAGCCATACCAACCACACTCCAAGTTGTCTGAACTACAGAAGACACGCCCTCCAACGTTTGCTCACACTGATAGGCCGCTTGAAGCCGATGATTGGCTTCGAGACATCGAAAGGAAGTTGATTATTGCTCAGTGTTCAGATCATGAGAAGGTGCTTTATGCACCTCACTACCTCACCGGAGCAGCTGCAGCATGGTGGGAAAACTTCCTACACATGCATCCCAGTGAACACAACATCACCTGGGAAGAGTTTAAGGAAGGCTTTCATGGGGCACACATCCCCAGGAGCATCATAAAAATCAAGAAAAGAGAATTTGATGACCTCAAGCAGAGAGGCATGACCGTGACGGAATACAACAGTCAGTTTACCCAGCTATCTCGTTATGCCTACGATGAGCATATGACTGAGAACTAAAGGATGGAAAAGTTTTTGGACGGCCTGGCGCCAGCACTAAAATGCCAACTGGTCGTACACACTTTCCCAGATTTCAAAACTCTGGTTGACAAGGCCATTACGTTGGAGAATGAGCGCCGAAGTCTGGAGGATATTCGTAAGCGAAAAAGGGACAAGA
This sequence comes from Aegilops tauschii subsp. strangulata, assembly GCF_002575655.3. Taxonomy (NCBI): domain Eukaryota; kingdom Viridiplantae; phylum Streptophyta; class Magnoliopsida; order Poales; family Poaceae; genus Aegilops; species Aegilops tauschii. The sequence goes on from NC_053037.3 coordinate 399,350,307, forward strand.
CGACTCTTGCTCGCAACAACCGGAGCAAGACTGATGTTCAGAGGAATGAAGCAAGAAAATCCACGACTACTGCTCTAAGGCCAATCGGACAGTTTCATTCAAGGGACAAGGACTTTACATACCGTCCAGGGGTCACTTGCTATGCTTGTGGAGAGGAAGGGCACTATGCCAAACAGTGCCCAAAACCAAGGAACTCGGCCCCCAAGCCGAACAATGGTGGGAATAATCCAGCCCCCAAGCGCAACAATTTCAATCCGAACAACAATCACAGGAAGGGTCACCTGAACCATGTGACCAAGGAAGAAGCACAGAATGCCCCAGACAGCGTACTCGGTACGTTCCCTGTCAACACAGTACCTGCCACGGTTTTGTTTGATTCTGGAGCTTCTCACTCGTTCATTTCGAAGAATTTTGTTTTGCAACATGGTTTTCCGATACTTCCTTTGGAAAAATCTATTATCATCAAGTCCCCCGGGAATAAGCAGATCACTCAGAGTTACTGCCAAGGAGTGATTATTGAATTCGAAGGACTAAGGTTTCAGGCTAATCTCATCGTGTTGGAAAATAAAGGACTGGATGTTATCCTAGGGATGGACTGGTTGACCACCAACAAGGGATTTATTGACTGTTTCAATCGGACCGTAATCCTCACTCACCATCACGGCAAGACAATAAAGGTTACAGCTCAAGAGAGACCACGGTCATGGCAACCAAAGTTGAACAAAGTGGACATTTCAGAGCTGAGAAAAGTTCCAGTGGTGTGCGAGTTTCCGGACGTATTTCCTGAAGAACTACCAGGCATGCAACCAGACTGAGAGATAGAGTTCAGCATTGAACTAGCACCTGGCACCACTCCCATCTATAAGAAACCTTATAGAATGGCACCCTCAGAGTTGGTAGAATTGAAGAAGCAAATAAAAGAATTACTGGACAAAGGATTTATTCGAGCCAGCTCCTCACCTTGGGGTTCGCCAGTATTATTCGCCAAGAAAAAGGATGGGACACTGAGATTGTGTATAGACTATCGAGCTCTCAATATGGTCACCATCAAAAACAAATATCCGATGCCACGGATAAATGATTAGTTTGACCAGCTCGCACAAGCCAAGGTGTTCTCAAAAATTGATTTAAGATCGGGATATCATCAAATAAAAGTACGGACAGAAGATATCCCTAAGACAGCATTCACCTCCAGATACGGATTATATGAGTTCACAGTAATGCCGTTTGGACTGACGAACGCCCCCGCATATTTCGTCCACCTCATGAACAAAGTGTTTATGAAATTTATGGACAAATTTGTTGTGGTGTTCATTGATGATATTCTGGTATACTCAAGGACACCAGAAGAACATGCGGAACATCTTAGGATTGTATTGGGAGATTTAAGAAAACATTAGTTATACGCCAAATTTAGCAAGTGTGAATTTTGGCTAAGACAAGTTGGTTTTCTAGGCCATATATTAACCCAAGAAGGCGTGGTCATAGACCCAGAAAAGGTCAAAGCCATACTTGACTGGAAACCACCAGCCAACGTGACAGATGTGCGGAGTTTCCTAGGAATGGCTGGATATTACCGAAGATTTATTGAAGGATTCTCCACTGTGGCAAAACCGATGACACAGTTGCTCAAGAAAGACAAGAAATTTGTATGGACTAAAGCGTGCGAGAAAAGCTTCCAAGAGCTCAAGAAGAAACTAACAATAGCACCGGTTTTGATCGTGCCAGACATACACAAGATTTTTGAAGTGTATTGTGACACATCCCGGAAGGGCCTTGGGTGTGTATTGATGCAGGACGGCAAAGTTGTCGTGTATGCTTCCAGGCAACTACGGAAGCATGAGGAAAATTATCCTACTCATGACTTGGAGCTAGCAGCAGTCATCCATGCACTCAAAGAGTGGAGGCACTTTCTACTGGGAAATCGTTGTGAAATATATACGGACCATAAGAGCCTTAAATATATTTTCATGCAACCAGAGCTAAATTTACGACAACGACGCTGGTTGGAATTGGTCAAGGACTATGATGTCGGCATTCACTACCATCTAGGGAAAGCAAATGTAGTGGCAGATGCTCTTAGTCTGAACCCCAGCCGGGGCAACAACAGTCCACAGAGCTTGAGGCCTGAGTTTCAGTAGGAGTTCGCTAGACTCAACATGGTGTTAGTCTCTGAGGGCAATGTATCAAATCTGGAGATACATCCCACCATAATGGAACAAATTAAGAAGGCTCAGCATGGACATCCCAGCATCGAGGGTATCAAGAGAAAAATGAGACTTGGCAAGGCTTCAGAGTTCGTCACAGACAATGAGGGAATATTATGGTACGGGGACAGACTTTGCGTACCAGACATTGAGGAACTCAATCATCAAATCCTAACCGAAAGCCACACCGCCCCATACTCGATCCACCCTGGAGGAACCAAAATGTACAAAGACATTCAGGAAAGATTTTGGTGGCACGGTATGAAAAGGGATATAGCCGCATTCATTGCTTGTTGCGATTCATGTCAGCGCATTAAAGCCGAGCATCAAAAGCCAGCAGGGCTACTACAGCCAAACAGGATACCTGAGTGGAAATGGGATGAAATTGGAATGGACTTCATCGTCGGACTACCTCGATCACAACGCGGAAATGATGCCATATGGGTCATCACAGATAGGCTAACCAAGGTAGCACATTTCATTCCCGTGAAGACGACCTACTCCACTCAAAGGCTTGCTAAGCTTTATCTCTCCCGTATAGTTTGTCTGCATGGAGTCCCAAAGACTATAATATCCGACCGAGGCACTCAATTTGTCTCCAAATTTTGGGATCACTTACAACAAGCTCTGGGCACTCAACTAGCATTCAGTATAGCGTACCACCCCCAGACTGATGGAGAAACTGAACGCGTGAACCAAATCCTAGAGGACATGCTGCGAGCCTGTGTTCTCACCTATGGATCCAGTTGGGAAGAAAGTTTGCCGTATGCCGAGTTCGCATACAACAACAATTACCAAGCCAGCTTACAAATGGCACCTTTTGAAGCACTATACGGACGGAGGTGTCGTACCCCACTAAATTGGTCAGAGACAGGCGACAGTCGTATCTTCAGCCCAGACATGCTCAAGGAAGCCGACGAGAAAGTTAAACAGATCAGGGACAGACTCAAGACAGCTCAAAGCCGACAAAAGAGCTATTACGATCGAAAACATTGTGAGGTCAGCTTTGAACCCGGTGAATATGTATACCTACGAGTGTCTCCTATGAGGGGCCTGCAACGGTTCAAAATTAAAGGGAAGCTAGCCCCAAGATTTATTGGACCCTTCTGTATAGTTGCACGAAGAGGCACAGTAGCCTACCAGCTAGACCTACCCAAAGAGATGTCAGACGTCCACGATGTGTTCCACGTCTCACAGTTGAGGAAATGTGTGAGCAACCCGGAGAAGCATGTATCTCATGAGAGCATTGATGTGCAACCAGACCTCACCTACAGAGAGCGGCCAGTAAAGATATTGGAAGAGTCTGAAAGGAGGACCCGTCAGAAAACAACTAAATTTTTCAAGGTTCAGTGGAGCAATCACACCGAGGATGAAGCTACATGGGAAAGAGAAGATTTTCTTCAGGCAGAGTACCCACATCTATTTGAGGATCAGCAGAAATCTCGGGGACGAGATTTTTCCTAAGGGGGTAGGTGTTGTAACACCCAAATTTTTTTTTGTTTTATCAAAATCTTTATTTGATTTGAAGGAGGGTTTTTAAATTTTTCTTCTAAAGAACTCTCCCTCTCAAAAATTTTCTTTTATGACAAATATTTTGTTTGGTTTCATCCAAGACTTGGTCTTTGGTCTTGGAGGTTTTTCATGTCATGTTGACCCAACACCAAATGTTTTTCATTTAAGAAATTTTTTGAAAATCTTTTAAATAGCCCTATGGCATTTGGAGTGATCTTTTCCCCTCTTCAAAATCTCCTCTTGCCATGACCTAAGTGGAAATCCCCTCCCAAAAGCCATTCCCCATCTTTATGCCAAGATATACTTCAAATCCAGCAAGTTGAACTTCCCCATGTTTTTGTTTCCATTTATTTCTTATCAAAAATATTTTCTGCCTTCTATTTTGATCCTTGGAGGTTTACAAAGGAACTACCATTTCTACTTTGAGTTTGGCCTCCAAACAAATTTCCCTGGCTAGTCCTTAGAGCCCTCAACCAAGATCCATGAAGATCCACTGGTCTCCAGTTCCAATATCTCAAATTGTACTTGCTGCAAGTTTGGACCATATTTGCCAAATTTGATGAAATTCATTTGTTTTCTCCTCCTAAAAATCTGAGAAAATCCAGGCAGCCTCTGGATGCATTGAGAGGTCACCTCACCAAGTCCTAGCTCCAGAATTTTTTTTCTTCATGCAAAATCATTTCGTCGAACACCTGAAGGGCACTGTTACTGTCAAGTTCAGAAGTTCAGTAAACAGTTTCAGTGAGCCACTGTCGTTTTCTTCAGAACCCCTTCTCGATCTCGCCAGTAGCCGCGGTGGCGCCGTGTGCCCTATGCTTCCTTCTTATCCCCTGCGCCGCACGATCGCCTGGAGGCTTGCGGGCGTCGGCGACGAGCAGGAGGAGGTGCGCCACCCCGTGAGCGACGGCAGCAGCGGCCTTTGCGGCTGCCAGAGAGGCGCAGCGTTGGACGGCGCCGTCCAGCGCCGCCCAAGCCACCAGAGGCCACCGCGTGGCCATCCACTCACCCGTGCACGCTGCAGTCCGTCGTCGTGAACTGGTAGGCGCGGAGCGCGCTCCCTGCCGCCGCCGTGCCCGTACGGCCGTTCCGTCGGGGACCGGCGTATTACACCAAGCCCGACCGAGGTTTAGCGGAGGAATGGCACCAGTGATCCTCCACGGTGATGCCTAGCCACCTAAACCCCCTGCACAACCTCTGCCTCGCCGTAATTGCTCGCCAGAGCTATCCCATTCACGCCCACCCCCTCGGATCGCCTATAAAAGGAGGCCCCAAGCTCGAACTCGAACCCGCACCACCTCTGCACACCACCAGTACCACGCCAAGCCACTGGGCAGCCCTCGAGGGAGTCTTCTTCCCCAACTCCGGCCGCCTCGACCCGCTTCGGGACCCAACTCGATTCACCCCCGTGCGTACACCCCTACCTCTCAGCTCATGCCAGTAGTCTCCTAGTGCATCCACTCTTCTGACCCGCGCATCAATTTGGAGTTTGCAGCACCCACCGGAGTACTCCACCATCGCCCGAACCACCGTCCGCCGGAGAAAGTGTCGCCGTCGACGTGGTGCTCTCCGACGGCCAAGTCCACCACCCACCGACGCGGAAGAACATCCTGAACCTCTTGGTACCCTCCGATCTCTCTGCCTCGCCGTGGTTCAACGCCGGCGACCACCGCAGCCTTCGGGCGCCGGCGAGCTCCGTTGGGAGTTTTAAACCTGACGGGTGGGACCCCCAGTCAGCGTCTCTTCTTTTCCCCCTCGAACCGTTTTCTGAAAGCGCCTTCGGGCAAAATGTGTTTTCCCCTTGGGCTAACGTATTTCCTACCGAACCATTTTCTGTTTTCTCAAACAAGTCCCTGGATCTTTTCTGTTTCATCACAGATCAGTCCTTGGACTAAAACCCTTATAGCTTTTTAATAAAAGATGATTTTTGATTGATTCTTCTTCTGTCAGTCTTATATTTTTGTCTAGTTTTTTATAGTATTTATTTGGAAAAAATTTGGAACAATTTTTATACACGCATCGTTTTTCATGTTAGTATACGGTTTCGTTATACCGTAGGTTCCGGAGGAGGTGACGGAGCCGCGAACTTCGCCGAGCTAGACTCTGACTTCTCTGAACCAGGCAAGCATGTTTGAACCTTTGTTATGATAGGTGTTTTGCATGTTTGCTTGAATGGTTTGTGCATGGCATTTGAGCATCGGTGAGTATTACGTTGCATGCAAGGCAACTAACCGTGCGTTCGAAGTTACTGTGATCTTTGATGAGAGATGACCTGATCATGTGGTGACATGAAAGGTAGTAAGATGGTATTGTTGTAGCATGCCAGTCTTACGTCATCCGATAAACTCCGACGTTAACGTGGACTGAGCCACGTTACCGTTCTTCCCCTTTTCGTGCTGCCACATGTTTTCTGCAAAGAATACGGTTTAGTAAGTTGCTAACCTCTTTCCTTGTACACACCAAATAGAGGGGCCGGGATGAGGGTTCCATGGCCCTGGATTAAAGCCAGTCATCCGGTCAGGGGGCATGGGTGTTTACGGTTGGGACCGAGAGGGGGGCACCCCTTAGAGAGCGCGATATAAATTTGATCCCATGCTACGCGAGGTTGTAGCCTCCCCGTCTCAAGGTTTTTCTTGAACGTTGCCGAGGGTGATTCCTGGCATCGGAATGTTGAATGGGTGTGTACTGGTTAGATGTGTTTCTCCTAAAACACCGTAAACGGAACTAGTCCCTTGTGGCTACTGAAATCCGTTGGCTGTGGTTAAGAGTAAAAACTCTGCAGAGTCAAATCCTTCCGAGTCATCGCGTCCATGGTCAAGGACTGTGGCCAACTTATCCATATCCATGTCAGTTCCTATGTCAGTCTCCGTGGTAAATCCCCGGTGAACAAGTTTGAGTGGTAAACCCGGTTGAATTATTACTCCTGTGGATTGACTAACCTTTTATTTATCTCGTACCTGAATATTCCCTTGAATGATTTAAATTCATGAGCTGCCGAAATATCAAGTTATGAAATATAAGCCCTTTATGTGATGTCGCTCAGACGTCCGACTGTGGCACTCTTGTCATTTACTTTTGATATAAGCCCTTTATGTGATGTCGCTCAGACGTCCGACTGTGGCACTCTTGTCATTTACTTTTGATATAAGCCCTTTATGTGATGTCGCTCAGACGTCCGACTGTGGCACGTTCGTTATTTACTTCTGATATAAGCCCTTTGTGTGATGTCGCTCAGACGTCCGACTGTGGCACGCACTGTCATTTATTTTCCACTATAAGCCCTTTATGTGGTGTCGCCTTGACGCTCGACTGCGGCATTGTTATTTCATTTGTATCCTTTCGAGGAGTCATTCAGACACTCGATTGGCCTTCAGTACTACATTGGGATTTCGGGAGGACTACCGCCCGACTTCCCTTTTATTTTCCCATGCATTGCTATCCCATTGTCTGAGTGCGCTCTATTAATCTGTTCATATGCATCATGTTTACATTTGTTATATCTTATGTCCGAACTGTCTTGCGATTACTTTCATAGTACTCACCTGGCTTGTTGATTTGGCCAGATGTTGACGAAGGCGATCTCATGGATGAAGAGTTTGATAGTGAGTCCGACGCCTAGAGGAGTCCCAGTCAGTCCCGTGCGAGCCTGGATATTGGTCACTTGTATTATATACGCTTTCGCCACCCACAATAAGAATCCTCGAGCCTCACTCCGACGCTCGATGATCTGTAAGATTTAGGAGTCATGACACCCACTCCACTGTGACATATCCACCACCGCTTTTATTGTGAGTCAGTAGTTATGCCACCCTATCCGCCTTTATGTATTATCGGCGTGCTTGTAATAAATTGTTGAGCAGTCTCCGCTCAACCTTGTATTATATTTAGTACTCCTGGTTTTTCTTCTGTGATCAAGAAATTGTCTACCAGTGAGAAGGATTCTTCTCTACTGGTCCGTAAAAGGGATCGGTTTCTCAATAAATATTTTTATTGGAAGACCGGTCGTGACAATCTGTCAAAAACAGAACAGTCTGTAGTAATCTGTAACTAACGCAAACTTCTGGAACTCCAACAAATCAGCCGAAATAGGAAGACCTAGGCAATTTGTTTATTGATCAGAAGCAATTGGAATCAGTATTTTATCACGTTCTGGTGATTTTTAACAATTGTTTTCGTGAACAGAAAGTTTCTGGAAATTTCTGCAAGATCAAATAACTATCATCCAAGAAGATCCTATAGGTTTAACTTGGCACAAACACTAATTAAACATAAAAACACATCTAACCAGAGGCTAGATAAAAGATTTATTCCTAAACAGAAGCAAAAGCAAAAAAACTAAAAATAAAATTGGGTTGCCTCCCAACAAGCGCTATCGTTTAACGCCCCTAGCTAGGCATAAAAGCAAGGATAGATCTAGGTATTGCCATCTTTGGTAGGCAATCCATAAGTGGCTCTCATGATAGATTCATATGGAAATTTTATTTTCTTCCTAGGGAAGTGTTCCATGCCTTTCTTTAATGGAAATTGAAATCTAATATTCCCTCCCTTCATATCAATAATTGCACCAACCGTTCTAAGGAAAGGTCTACCAAGAATAATAGGACATGAAGGATCACAATCTATATCAAGAACGATAAAATCTACGGGCACATAATTCCTATTTGCAACAATAAGAACATCATTAATTATTCCCATAGGTTTCTTAATAGTGGAATCCGCAAGGTGCAAGTTTAAAGAGCAATCATCGAAATCACGGGAATCTAGCAAATCGCACAAAGTTTTGGGAATAGTGGAAACACTAGCACCCAAATCACATAAAGCATAGAACTCATGATCCTTAATCTTAATTTTAATAGTTGGTTCCCACTCATCATAAAGTTTTCTAGGGGTAGAAACTTCCAACTCAAGCTTTTCTTCATAAGATTGCATCAAGGCATCAACGATATGTTTAGTAAATGCTTTATTTTGACTATAAGCATGAGGAGAATTTAGCACGGATTGCAACAAGGAAATACAATCAATCAAAGAGCAATTTTCATAATTAAATTCCTTGAAATCCAAAATAGTGGGTTTAGCAACATCTAGGGTTTTGATTTCTTCAATCCCACTTTTATCAAATTTAGCATCAAGATCTAAAAACTCTGAATTCTTGGAACGCCTTCTAGGTAAAGTTGGATCATATTCAGTCCCATCATTATCAAGATTCATATTGCAAAACAAAGATTTAATAGGGGAAACATCAATAACTTTTAGATCTTCATCTTTATTTTCATAGTAATTTGAAGAACATGCTTTCGTAAAGCAATCTTTCTTAGCACGCATCCTAGCAGTTCTTTCTTTGCACTCATCAATGGAAATTCTCATGGCTTTGAGAGACTCATTGATATCGTGCTTAGGAGGAATAGATCTAAGCTTTAAAGAATCAACATCAAGAGAAATTCTATCAACGTTCCTAGCCAATTCATCAACTTTAAGCAATTTCTCTTCAAGCAAAGCATTGAAATTCTTTTGCGAATTCATAAACTCTTTAACACTAGTCTCAAATTCAGAGGGCATCTTATTAAAATTTCCATAAGAGTTGTTGTAGGAATTACCATAATTATTAGATGAATTGCTAGGATAAGGCCTAAGATTAAAGTTTCCTCTATAGGCGTTGTTACCAAGATTATTCCTACCAACAAAATTCACATCCATAGATTCATTATTATTCTCAATCAAAGTAGACAAAGGCATATCATTAGGATCAGAAGAAACACTCTTACTAGCAAATAATTTCATAAGTTCATCCATCTTTCCACTCAAAACATTAATTTCTTCCATCGCATGCACTTTTTTATTAGTAGATCTTTCAGTGTGCCAGTGAGAATAATTAACCATAATATTATCTAGGAGTTTAGTAGCTTCTCCTAAAGTGGTTTCCATAAAAGTGCCTCCCGCGGCCGAATCTAAAAGATTTCTAGAAGCAAAATTCAATCCGGCATAAATTTTTTGTATAATCATCCACAAATTCAAACCATGAGTAGGGCAATTACGTATCATTAATTTCATCCTCTCCCAAGCTTGTGCAACATGTTCATGATCAAGTTGCTTAAAATTCATAATATCGTTTCTAAGGGAGATGATCTTAGCGTGAGGAAAATACTTAGAGATAAAAGCATCTTTGCACTTGTTCCAAGAATCAATACTATTTTTAAGCAAAGACGAAAACCAAGCTTTAGCACGATCTCTAAGCGAAAAAGGAAATAGCTTCAATTTAACAATATCATTATCAACATCTTTCTTCTTTTGCATATCACACAAATCAACGAAGCTATTTAGATGAGTAGCGGCATCTTCACTAGGAAGGCCGGCGAATTGATCTTTCATGACAACATTCAACAAAGCAGCATTGATTTCACAAGATTCAGTATTGGTAAGAGGAGCAATCGGAGTGCTAAGGAAATCATTATTGTTGGTATTGGTAAAGTCACATAATTTGGTATTATCTTGAGCCATCGTGACAAGCAATCCAACACATGAGCAAACAAAAAGCAAGAGAAAAAAGGCGAACGAAAAAGAGAGGGCGAATAAAACGGCGAGGGTGAAGTGGGGGAGAGGAAAACGAGAGGCAAATGGCAAATAATGTAATGCGGGAGATAAGGGATTGTGATGGGTACTTGGTATGTTGACTTTTGCGTAGACCTCCCTGGCAACGGCGCCAGAAATCTTCTTGCTACCTCTTCAGCACTGCGTTGGTGTTTCCTTGAAGAGGAAAGGGTGATGCAGCAAAGTAGCGTAAGTATTTCCCTCAGTTTTTGAGAACCAAGGTATCAATCCAGTAGGAGGCTACGCGTGAGTCCCTCGTACCTACACAAAACAAATAACTTCTCGCAACCAATGCGATAAGGGGTTGTCAATCCCTTCACGGTCACTTACGAGAGTGAGGTCTGATAGATATGATAGGATAATATTTTTGGTATTTTTGTGATAAAGATGCAAAGTAAAATAAAAGCAAAATAAAAGCAAAGGAAATAACTAAGTGTTGGAAGATTAATATGATGAAGATAGACCCGGGGGCCATAGGTTTCACTAGTGGCTTCTCTCAAGAGCATAAGTATTTTACAGTGGGTGAACGAATTACTGTTGAGCAATTGACAGAATTGAGCATAGTTATGAGAATATCTAGGTATGATCATGTATATAGGCATCACGTCCGAGACAAGTAGACCGACTCCTGCCTGCATCTACTACTATTACTCCACTCATCGACCGCTATCCAGCATGGATCTAGAGTATTAAGTTCATGAAAACAGAGTAACGCCTTAAGCAAGATGACATGATGTAGAGGGATAAATTCATGCAATATGATAAAACCCCATCTTGTTATCCTCGATGACAACAATACAATACGTGCCTTGCTGCCCCTACTGTCACTGGGAAAGGACACCGCAAGATTGAACCCAAACCTAAGCACTTCTCCCATTGCAAGAAAGATCAATCTAGTAGGCCAAACCAAACTGATAATTCGAAGAGACTTGCAAAGATAACCAATCATACATAAAAGAATTCAGAGAAGATTCAAATATTGTTCATAGATAATCTTTATCATAAACCCACAATTCATCGGTCTCAACAAACACACCGCAAAAAGAAGATTACATCGAATAGATCTCCACGAGAGAGGGGGAGAACATTGTATTGAGATCCAAAAAGAGAGAAGAAGCCATCTAGCTACTAACTATGGACCCGAAGGTCTGAGGTAAACTACTCACACTTCATCGGAGAGGCTATGGTGTTGATGTAGAAGCCCTCCGTGATGGATGCCCCCTCCGGCGGAGCTCCGAAACAGGCCCCAAGATGGGATCTCGTTGATACAGAAGGTTGCGGCGGTGGAATTAGGTTTTTGGCTCCGTCTCTGATCGTTTGGGGGTACGTAGGTATATATAGGAGGAAGAAGTACGTCGGTGGAGCATCATGGGGCCCACGAGGGTGGAGGGCGCGCCCTGGGGGGGTGGGCGCGCCCCCTACCTCGTGGCCTCCTGGAAGCTTCTCTTACATAGGGTCCAAGTCTCTTGGATCATGTTCGTTCCAAAAAATCACGCTCCCGAAGGTTTCATTCCGTTTGGACTCCGTTTGATATTCTTTTTTCTGCGAAACTCTGAAATAGGCAAAAAACAGCAATTCTGGGCTGGGCCTCCGGTTAATAGGTTAGTCCCAAAAATAATATAAAAGTGCATAATAAAGCCCAATATTGTCCAAAACAGTAGATAATATAGCATGGAGTAATCAAAAATTATAGATACATTGGAGACGTATCACGTACTACCTCCGTCCTGGTTTATTGGTCCCCCGTTGTAATTTTTACCAAAATTTGGCGAAATATTTAACATACTCAGACAAAGATAATAAGCATACACGTATATAAGCATAGTTCAACCATAAGTACATAGTTCAACCATCATTAAGCATACTCAAGCGTACATAGTTCGATCCATCCCACATCTCATCTCACATGCGGCCGTCACGATCCTGAAGCTTCTCTAGGTACACGGCGTACGCGCCGTGCGCCACCCTGCGAGAATACTTCTGCTTGAAGGAGCCAACAACCCGTCCTCTTGCATGCGCCAGAACACTTAGATACGCGTCATGAATCTTATGGTTGCAAAATGGGCATCCATAGCCGTCGTTCCAGGTCCTAATACGCCTGTTATGCATTCCCGCATAAAGCTCGCTCAGGATTCGCCTCTTGTACCTCCTTTGGGCATCTTCATCCTCGCTGTCCACATCCTCAGACAGCACCTATACAAATAGTAAAACAAATTTGGCATCAAATCACTGATTAGATGCCGTGAAGTAGGATTAGGAATTTATGGCTATTTATTTATACATATCCAGAGATTATGGTTTGATTTTTAAGCACAGTCGTCTATGTACAGACCAATCTTGAAGAAAATAATGGCACAAACATATGTAGGTCATTCAAAATCAATTGTCAAGTCCTGGCTAGGAATTATTAGCACAAACACTAACCCTAGTCGGATTACTAGTAGAAATCATTTGCACAGATGAAACAACTAATCACTTATCACCTGTACCCTTCAAACAATCAATGCACTACACGGATCTAACGAAACTTACTCAGATTTCATGGATTGGGAGAACATAACCACAGGATTTCTATTCCAAAAAGGGGGAGGCAGGAGTAACCAGAGAAATCCTATGATCTATTTGACACATAAATGGGTATAGATGACTAACCAGCTGTCCGTCGTTGTCGGAGTCGTCGCCGGAGTGGTCGTCGGAGTCATCGCCGGAGTGGTCGTTGGAGTCGTCACCGGAGTGGTCGTCGGAGTCGGTGTGGAACTCCGCCTCCGGCTGTGGAAGCTCGACGCCGTCGACAACGTCAGGGTGCAGCGATAACTCACCGGCGGTGACGACAACCTCTGTCTCCATCTCCACGCCGTGCTCCGGTGCTTTAGCAGCCCCGGCATCGCCACCCCCTCCGATGGGGCGCTTCGGCAGCATCGTCATACACTGACAGCTTTGAGGACTGAGAGCGGCGTCGAGGATGCAAGCGGAGAGAGAGGATTGTGTGTGCGTAGCGAGGATGGGGGGTGCGGCCGCTCGGGCGCACCATTAATATGGAGTAGTGAGAGTTGTGGGAGAGAGGCGGGCAGCGGTCAAACCGATGGCTCGCCTCCCGGTGAGCCTGCGCACCGGACTGCTGGCATGCCTACCAAAGTTTCACACAGCTACTCGCACGCCTCCCGATGACACTACGCAGCGAGCACGCCTCCGTCAATTCACACACCTGCACACACGCCTCCCCGTCTGCCTGCGCGACGGACTGCTCGCATGCGTCCCGTCAACTCACGCCTGCTCGCACGCCACACGGGTCACGCGGCAACACGTATATTGTTTTTCTATTTGGATGATTAATGCTGCTGCTTTATTGCTTAACCGAAGCATGGCACGTATCCATTGTTGGTCTAACGCTCATGGTTCGAATAAATAATCCGTTTGGGATATTGGTTCCCAATTATTAATAATCTCCCGTGTGTAATTAGATAAAGATTACATCAAAACTGGTCTCAAATTTGACAAAAAAAGTACAATGCCACTTTGTATTGGTGTCCATATGACAACACGATAAGTTTCATGAACTTCAAATAAGTTTTGGATGTACTAGAATTTAAAAATCAAGATTCTCAATGTTTGAAATTTGTTGCACGGGGAGTAAACATGCACCCAGTGAGACACATGTGTTTTTGCAATCCATTTAGGTGAACTGTCACGTGTGCATGTAGCTCAAATTTGATTTTTGCACATGATACCCATAGAAAATCAATCAATCAATGTACTAAAACGTCTTAATGATCTCTATGATTTTTTGAAATTAAAAGTCCCTCCTTTGGTAACATGTATATTCACCGCGGGATAATTAATTTAACATGCATCAAAATAGTTGCGGTGGATTCGCGGTGTGTGTGTGGGTGTGTGCATCTGGGGGTGGTGGGTGGCTCGCAGTACACTACGAGTTGTGAGCCACCGTGTGGGTTGGCCGTTTTGTTAGGCAGGCTGGTGCCACATCAGAGTCGTGAAATCGTGTATTTAAAACATTACACAACCCTTTCATACATAAATGTTTTGGCCACATGCAGTCGATGGTTGTCCTACACGACACTCAATACTCGCGTGTGACGCTTTCTGTGGGCCCACGAGGTCGTCGTCCATCACTTTGACGAACAGCCGGCAGTGAGGTTAATTTGACCAGCAAGGTAGAATCTTTTTTGTTTGTGTTATGGTGGTATATAGTACACGTCGAAGAGGTGGGAGGGGACTAGCATATATACTATACGTATGCGTCTGTGAACAAGTACACCTCACTCAGTGTCGGGACTTTTTGGTTACCGAGGCACGTGCCACATCAAAATTGAGAAATTGGTTATTCAAACATCACACAACACATTTTTGGGCCACATGCATATATATCCTAGCTAGGACACTCACGTGTGACGCTTCCATCTATGGGCCCACGAGGCCATCGTTGATGCATGCATGCATGCATAACTTTGACCTACATCAGGAGAGGTTAATTAATTTCACCATCGATGATTATTCTTTTGGGTTGTACATATATTATGGAAGGAGCATATAGTATGCGGTGAAGAGGGGGGAAGGGGACCATCATATGTAGTACGCTTGATATGAACCTCGCTCTGTGTGGGTGCATGATTTACGGTTTTTGAGGCATGTGGCACATCAAAGTTGTGCATTTTGGGTATTCAACATATATATGTTTGGCCCACATGCAAAGCGGTGGTGGTTTTCCTCTCGCACCCACTTAAGCGGTTATCAGCGATATCGATGCTTTCCATCTATGGGCCCGCTTGGTCCATCACTTCTTTTTGCCTGACAACAAGAGAGGTTAATTTGACTTAGGAGGGGATCATTATTTTTGCTCTGGGATGACATGCATGCATGATACACTTTGAGCACACACACATGCATGTGTACGCATGAATCCCTCCCATCGAGTCGAAGTGGCTAGTACAAAGACACCATCATGAACTAATCTCGCTCTGTGTGGGGAGCTAGTGTACGATTTTTGACACACACGCGCCAGATCAATATTGTGTATTCAAACATGCATGCACGCATCACCTCCATACATATGCATGTAGTGGTTGCCTTCGAACGATACACTCCCTCACGTGGTTATCGGCGACAAGTCTATATATTCGTGGGCCCACGTGGACTTCCATGATCACCTTGACCAACAACAAGATAGGTTACCATGGCGAATTCTTCATTTGGTTCGTGTTATCGTAGTATATGTCATGGTGAGATTCAGACCTAATTAAGTTTGAGCACATATACTATGCACGCATGCATGCATATATGAATCCCCGTCGTTGGCTTGAAGTGTGGTGTACCATACATATGCATCGTCAACCTAACCCTCAGCAGTGTGGGGATTTCTAGTTCGAAATCACGGTGCCACATCAAAGTTGTTCCATTGTTACTCAAAAACACACCTCTCCATACATATGTTTGGGCCACACGCATGCAGTGGTTGTCTTCGGGGACTAGCTACTTGCGTGATTATTGGCGAGCTAGCCCATCTCCAGGGTCGCATGGACGGCCATCACTTTGACCAACAACAAGAGAGAGGTTGTAAGACCAAGGTGGATTATTCTTGGTCCGTTTTATGATCCATCTTAGTGAGATATATGCCTCTTTGGCCCGCCGACTGAAAGTGTGTGTGTGTGGGGGGGGGGGGTTGCTACATCACACTTTGCTAGGTGAACCTCGGTTGGGGGGGCATGCATTCATAGCTTAATTAGGATTCCCTTAAGGCGACACGAGGGGGGGGTGGGGGGCTGCTAGCTACTTCGCACTTTGCTACACGAGGGGGGGGGCTGCTAGCTACTTCGCACTTTGCTAGGTGAACCTCGGTTGGGGGGGGGGAGATGGCATGCTCATAGCTTAGGATTCCCTTCATGCCGACACGAGGGGGGGGCTGCTAGCTACTTCGCACTTTGCTAGGTGAACCTCGGTTGGGGGGGGGGCATGTGCATTCATAGCTTAGGATTCCCTTCGTGCCGACACGAGGGAGGGGTGGCTGCTAGCTACTTCACACTTTGCTAGGGTGAACCTCGGTTGGGGGGATGGAGGGCATGCATTCATAGCTTAGGATTCCCTTCGTGCCGACATGAGGGAGGGGGTCTGCTAGCTACTTCGCACTTTGCTAGGTGAACCTCGGTTGGGGGGCATGTGCATTCATAGCTTAGGATTCCCTTCATGCCGACATGAGGGAGGGGTGGCTGCTAGCTACTTCGCACTTTGCTAAGGTGAAATTCGGTTGGGGGGGAGGGCATGCATTCATAGCTTAGCTAGGATTCCCTTCGTGCCGACACGAGGGAGGGGGGCTGCTAGCTACTTCGCACTTTGCTAGTGAACCTCGGTTGGGGGGGGGGGCATGCATTCATAGCTTAGGAATCCCTTCGTGCTGACACGAGGGAGGGGGGCTGCTAGATTTACTTCACACTTTGCTAGGTGAACCTCGGTCGGGGGGCATGCATTCATAGCTTAGGATTCCCTTCGTGCCGACATGAGGGAGGGTGGCTGCTAGCTACTTCGTACTTTGCTACGGTGAAACTCGGTTGGGGGGGCATGCATTCATAGCTTAGGATTCCCTTCGTGCCGACATGAGGGAGGAGGGGGGCTGCTAGCTACTTTGCACTTTGCTAGATGAACCTCGGTTGAGGGGGAAGGGGCATGCATTCATAGCTTAGGATTCCCTTCGTGCCGACACAAGGGGGGGGGTGGGGGCAAGCAATACCATGCGCTTTGCGAGAGAGGTGCCACATCGAAGTTGCATTTGGTATTTGAAAATCAAACCACCCTTTTGATACATAAATTTGGTCCACATGCAAGTGTGTTCGTGTTCTGACCCTCTCCCGCGTCATTTTTCGCCAAATTTATGAACATTAGACAAGTCGGATGACGCAACAGACACAATTCACTCAAACTAACCGTGTGCGACGCCGGTGCACCTGTCACGCACACATCCGCACAGTACATTGGGCTCCACGAGGCTCCCCCTCTCAAAAATATCTGCCCGCCTCGAGGGTTTTTCTGTTTCACAACACATGGTTGTTATCTCCGGACCGTGTGCGATGTTTCTTCTTCCCAATCCCGCCTGCATCCCTAGAAAATATCTGCCCGCCTCGAGGGTTTTTCCGTTTCATAACACATAGTTGTTATCTCCGGACCCTGTGCAATGCACTATCATCAAAAATTTCAATAGCCCAGCATTTCACTCCCGCGTTTGACTCCCACGTAGTAAAATTTTCAGTACCCGCGTCATTTCCTCAAACACCCCGCCCACCCCCCTCCACACACACACACACACACACACACACACACACACACACTGTCGGCGTCCTGGGAACGGGGGTCCCCAGACTTGCCTGCCTGCGGCCCACGACGTGCCTTTGCTGGCAGGCCTGTACGGCCCATCTTTGTCAATAAGGCATCCAAGACCCTCGCGAGGGGCCAAGCCTCACGAGGCGGACGACGCAAGACCTTCTCAGGAGCGGCCTAGCCAGGCAGGCTCACGAGAAGCGGAGATATCAAGGCAGAGCAAACCTCGCGAGGCTCTCGTGACGTGAGCCATGACGATCGACACCCGGCGGGCGCCAGCGCGCGCAACGTCCTTGTTTCCTCTTTGGTGCTAAGGAGGCAAGCGCAGGCGTAGAGTACCGAGGCATCAAGCAAAGGTTGCCATATCGGTGCAACGAGACCAAGACTAGCAGGCCAACAAGACGGAGGTCACTGTGGAGCCAAAGATGGCGTCACCACCAGAGCCTTTTGCACGCGAAGACCGCTTTTGTCAGGATAGCTTGTACTAGCTGTCCCCTTTCAAATTCGCCCGCCGTTGTTGGCTCCCTTCCTGCTCAATATTTGGGAAGAGGACGAGGGCCTATATAAGTAGAACTAGCCACCACTGTAGAGGCATCTCGTCTGGAAACGGATTGATTTCTCATCCACAAGTCCACAGAGCACAACAACACCTCAACCTCAGGAGGCTCTTCTTCCCCTTGTACTGTTCTTCATCAGCCCAAGAGGCAATCCACCACCACACACTGGAGTAGGGTATTACACCACAATGGTGGCCTGATCCAGTATAAATCTCATGTCTTTCTGTGTTGCGAGTGTGTCGAGTTCGTCCGCGAGATCTTAGTGAGCTAGGGCGTAGATCGGTAGGAGGGAAAGAACTTCGTGCGCACCCCAGAGTTCGAACCTTAAGGGTTTTGCCGGAAGCCGAGATCCGACATTTGGCGCGCCAGGTACGGGTGCACCGTAGCTTCCCTTCCGTCGATTCGTCGCTCCGTCGTCTCCATGGCGGACGCTCACCGCGCTCGGGCTGAGCGCCGGGCTGCCCTCACCGCCCGCGTTGCTCAGACGGCTCCTGTCGGCGGGCCACCTCGTCGTTCTCCGTCTCCCGCCGCCAACGCCGCTACCGGCCCGGCGGGGAACGAGCAGCAAGCGTCCTTGCTGCACCCATGGGTGCGGCAGGCCGGCCGCACTGCCACTCCATCGCTGACCCCGGCCGGTTCCTCGTCCCACGCGCGTCGCGCTCCCATGGACGCGCAGGCTGCGCTCCTCATGGCGAACGAGCTCCTGTGCTATCGCCCGGTCGACGACCTCTACGAGGACTGGTTCGACCGCGTCGTCGAACTTGTCCGTGCCGCAGGGGCTCCCCGGCGCCGTCCCACTCTCTGCCTCGCCCTCCGCCAGCCACGGGCGACGTGGCTCATGGAGCGCCTCCACCACCTCTGCCCCAAGACTGCGCCTTGGCGCCAAGGCGCGCGGCCCCACGGCGCAATCCACCACGCCCGGCACTCGCGCGCGAAGAGAGAAGCTGCCAAGAAATTCCTCGGCCGCGAGAAGCTGCACCTGCGCTCCCCGCGCCACCTCGCCAAGACCGCGCGCTACCTGCGGTAGCGGCACGCGGGCCTCACCAAGACCAAGCTCCATCTCCGAGACGGGCCCCAGCAACCACGGCCGGCTGCCGCGCCTTCACCCCCGAGCTGCATAGCGTCGCCTGGCCAGGCAAGTTCAAGCTGGATCTGCCTCCTCGCTACGACAGCAACGCCGACCCCAGGGAGTTCCTGCAGCTCTACGAGCTGAGCATCGTGGCGGCCAACGGCGACGAGAAAGTCATGGCGAACTGGTTTCCCATGGCTCTCGAAGACGGTGCCCGCTCCTGGCTCCTGAACCTGCAGCACGGCTCGATCTCCTCCTGGGATGAGATGCGCGACTGCTTCGTCGCCAACTTCCAGGGCACCCGCGACCGCCCGTCGGCCGCGGGTGACCTGCGCCGCATCAAGCAACAACCAAGAGAGACCCTCCAGAAGTACATCCAGCGCTTCAACAACACTCGCCTCAAGATCCCCAAGGTCACGGACGAGGCCATCATCTCCGCGTTCTCTGACGGCGTCTGCGACATCAAGATGAAGGAGGAGCTCGCTATCCACGAGGAGCTGTGCACGTCTCAGGAGCTGTTCAACCTGGCGACCAAGTGTGCAAGAGCTGAGGAGGGGCGCCTTTCCCTCCTCGAGCTGCCAGCTGCGGGTGCAGAGGAGAAGAAGGCCAAGGCCAAGGACGTGAAGCGCAAGGAAGCAGCTGTGCTCGCAGCGGAGCCGGACACCAAGCGGGGCAGAGACCAGCCGAGTCATCCAAGGGCAGCCGACCATTCTACGCCTTCCACAACCTGAACACCCACAACACCAGCGACTGTCAAGAGCTCAGAGCCATTCGCGAAGGACATTTCGGTCGATGCCCCGAGCGCAGCGACCGGGGCTACGGCCTTGGAGGAGGACGTTGGGACGACCGTGGCCCGCGCCAGGAGTGGCGCGACAGGCCTCGTGAGGACCGCTGGCAGGACCATCCTCGCGAGGGCGCCTGGAGGGATCAGCCTCGTGAGGATCGTCCTCAAGGCAACGCCGGTCTACCCCCGCTGTCGCCACCGCCAAGAAGGAACGACGATCACCATCAGGACGAGGGGGCTGGGGGCTTCCAGGAGCCGCGTGCTATCGCCTGCATCTTGGGCGGCGCTCAGGCCCCAGCCTCTCAGCGCATGTTCAAACAGTTTGCTCGTGAAGTGAACGCGGTGCTCCCCAAGCTCGAGGCCACGCGCCCGCTCAGGTGGTCCCAGTGTGCCTTCACCTTCAACTCGGCAGATTAGCTCAAGTGCGCAGCCACCGCTGGCGCTCTCCCGATGCTTTGTTCACCAGTCATCAGCAATGTGCAAGTTACCAAGACCCTCATCGACGGTGGCGCAGGGCTCAACGTCCTATCAGTCGACACGTTCGACAACCTCCAGGTCCCGTATAAGCAGCTTCAGCCTACCAAGCCTTTCTCGGGAGTGACCGACAATTCCACCACACCGATAGGGCAGGTCCGCCTGCCTGTCACCTTCGGGGAGCGCAAGAACTACCGCACCAAGCTCATCGACTTCGACGTCGCGCACATCCGCCTGCCGTACAACGCCATCCTCGGGTATCCGGCCCTGGCCAAGTTCATGGCGGTCACCCACCACGGCTACAACGTCCTCAAGATGCCGGGAAGCGGCGGGATCATCACAGTCCCATGTGAAGAGAGAGATGCGGTGTGCTCCCTCGAGCGCGCCTTCCAAGCTGCAGCAATCGATGACCCCGGCAGCAAAGGCGAGGGCCCTCCCGAGGCCCTCCCCAAGAAGAAGAAGCAGCTGCGCCGTGCATGATCTCAGGAGGGTGGCGACGCAGCTGGTGCCTCGTCAGGATCAGCGCCTGCTCCGGGGGCGCCTCCCTCCATCACATAGGAAGGCGCGCATGGCGCCCTCCTCGGGCAGGGCTCAGGGGCTCTCTTCTGGTGGGCCTCAGACCTTGCCAACCTCACGAGGGAGGCGCTTAGGCACCCCTTGGTGGCGTGCTTCGCGGCACATTTCCCTCAGGAGAACACAGGGCAAGGAGTGCCCACCATTCAGGAGTTCATCACCAAGACCACTCAGGAGCTGCAAGATGCAAGGGCCATGCGCGGCGACCGCCGCTCACCAGGCGTAGCTCCTCATCTAGGCGAGGATGCCGGGCTGCGCGTCTGCATCGATGTCCCCGGGCTCAACAGGGCCGCATCTCAGGAGCCTCTCTGGCCTTCGCGCGTGGGCCGTTGCGAGGGTCCACCACACAGCTACGTTCGCATGCCCTTCGACTTGCCGAGCGTGGCGTCAGCCTATCAGCGCAACATGCGGCGTGTCCTGGCGGCTCACGAGGCCAGGTACCACGCCGTCCTGGAAGAGATGGAGACGGTCTTCAAGGAACCACCCGAGCCCCCAGAGCCTCCCGAGGCTCAGGGCCCCGGTGGCTCGTAAGGAGCCATTCCTTCGCTTGTACCTTGAGCTGCCTCAACCCTCCTTCGTCAATAGAACCAGGTGACATTTTCCAAGTTCATTTAGCTAGGAGCGCCCCTCGGGCTGCATTATTCCCAGGCCGCATGGGTCCGTCCCTGTGGCATGTATCCCATTTGCTTATGTCTTTAGCTTACCTTGTTGGGGGCACCCCTCGGACTGCATCATCCCCAAGCCGCTCGGGCCTGACCCAGTGGCATGTACCTTTTCGCATTTACCCAAGTTGATTTGTCTTCCATGCTTAATCTGCCTGCCCGGGCCCGGTTACCACCTGGTCGATCGTCACTTCCCACGGGGCCTCCACACACAGGCACGGCGCTGGTGCATGGGTCCGTCCCTGCCACGTCGACAAACCCGAGCGGTCGAGCTCTGGCTCGCGGCACGCCCCGCGCATGTCACCTCACCAGACCCTCAGTGCCTTCATCTCGTCTAAGAGCAACCAGCGGCGGGCTGGCAACCATAACAGCAAAACCGTGTTTCTCCTTGTGATGACCTGCAGGAACTTCCCGAGGATAATAGCGGGCGGTACCACGGACTCTCTCCTCTGACATGCAATCTGCTTGCGCGTTAAAAGGGGGGCTCCTGAGCATCGCAACTCAAGAGCTCTTACTGGCTCTCCAGCCCTCACCCCTGGCCTTGACCACGGCATCGTGACCTGGCATACCAGTGGCGGCTGAGCTCGCTCGAGGGCCGGGACCTGAGGACATAGAGCACGAAGAAAAGCGTTGGAAGGGGAAGGACCCGTACGGGCCTAACCTACCTACGCTGTGGGTGGTTGCGTACAGGCCTGGTGCATCGCGAAGAATCGACCCTGAACTACTGAGATAAGTTTCGTGCTCAGACCGGCTAAGCGATAGGACCTAAGGGTCGCGCTCGCCGCATTCCAGTTGTGGCCACGTCGCGTCCCTTTCCTGCCTTACCATAGCTGCTTGGGCGCTAAGGGGGACCTCCTAAGCATCGTGACTCAAGGGCTCTTACTGGACCTCGGGCCGCTCACCTCCTGGCCTTGACCACGGCACGCGACCTGGCATACCAGCGACGGCTGCAGCCTGCCTGGGGACCGGGACCTGTCAGCGTAGAGCAACAAGCTATCGCGAGGTTGGAAAGGGGAGATCGAGCCTGAACTGGACATGCGTTCGCAAATTTTCATAACAGCGAATATATACACAAAAAGCATTACAGATCCTTACACACCCCACGGGGTACTTCCTGATTCTCCGCAGGAAACAGAAGCAGGAACTAAGAGGAATCCTGTCTACACCCTCCCGTGGTAGACGCCATCGTCAACAGTGGGCCAAGGGAGGCCGGCGCCAACCTCATCCAGATCAGCGGCGGCTGGACGCCGCAGCCTTGCTCCGAGCCCGGCGAGAGCTCGGGGGCACGTAGCTGTCGTCGCTCGTCTCCGGAATCTCGTAAGGCTCAGGAGAGCTACTGGACTCCCATGGGCTGCTGCTGTTGGAGTAGCCGTGAGCGGAGCGCACGTCAGCCTAGCGCTCCCCTCCAGGGCAACACTCCAGGCGGCGGCCCGCCGCGTCGAAGACCTTGAAGAAGAGCGTAGCAGCACCGTCGTACTTGAAGTGGATTGCGAGGGCACCCCTCGCACGGCAAACCCGCGCGACCTCACCCCAGCCGCTGGTCATGAAGATCTTGCCGGCGGGGACCGCCTCGATCTCTGCTCCGGTCGCCAGAGCGTTGCAGTCAGCGTGCTGCAGCGAGAGCTCGAGAGGCCCCCTCGGCGGCATCACATCGGAGAAGAACCACGGGAAGCGGATCCAAGAGCTTGGAGGCATCGGCGCCCATAACACAAACTCGCGTGGGGAGTCCGCAGCATGGACTCCGGGAGCAACCGCACGCGTCGGCATCGCGCGGCGGCCACGGGCGCAGCGCAGGCGGCGCCGCTCGACGCTCCGCCCTCCCGAGCCCTCGGCTCGGGCGTACAAGGGAAGCAGGTGCCCTGGAGGAGGCCGCTCGCACCAAGGGCTCGTCACCACCTGCATCGCTGCCTCGCCGCGATGATGGACCGACCTCTTCTTCGGCGGGAGTGGCCCCGGATCATCGCGGGGGGGGGGGCTTTCCTTTCTCTTCAGCAGAGAACCTTCGGATGGGTGCCATTGTTACAAGCGGAGGAGCAAGGAGGAAGAAGCGAGTCAAGCAAGGAAGAGATGGGCGACGGGGGCTCCGCCCCCTTCCCCATTTATAGCGAGAGAAGGCCAACCGGCGCCTCCCACGATCACAGGTAATGATGGTTTTCCTTGCATGTCCCAGGGACTTGTCAAGTCGAGCAGTTGCCGAGGTAGCGTTGGGAAGCGGAGACGCCCACGTCCAATCAACCGCCATGCGTCGACCGAGGCCGCAGGCTTTTGGGGCCCGCGGCGCTCCATACTTGACCCTTGGCTTCGCCTCGAAGCCAAGCCCGAGCGCACCTTGGGCCCGGGGGTTACTGTCGGCGTCCTGGGAACGGGGGTCCCCAGACTTGCCTGCCTGCGGCCCACGGCATGGCTTTGCTAGCAGGCCTATACGGCCCATCTTTGTCAACAAGGCATCCAAGACCCTCGCGAGGGGCCAAGCCTCGCGAGGCGGACGACGCAAGACCTTCTCAGGAGCGGCCTAGCCAGGCAGGCTCACGAGGAGAGGAGATATCAAGGCGGGGCAAACCTCACGAGGCTCTCGTGACGTGAGCCATGACGATCGACACTAGGCGGGCGCCAGGCGGGCGCCAGCGCGTGTAGCGTCCTTGTTTCCTCTTTGGTGCTAAGGAGGCAAGCGCAGGCGCATAGTACCGAGGCATCAAGCAAAGTTTGCCATATCGGTGCAACGAGACCAAGACCAGCAGGCCAGCAAGACGGAGGTCACTGTGGAGCCCAAGACGGCGTCACCACCAGAGCCTTTTGTAGGCGAAGACCGCTTTTGTCAGGATAGCTTGTACTAGCTGTCCCCTTTCAAATTCGCCCGCTGTTGTTGGCTCCCTTCCCGCTCAATATTTGGGAAGAGGACCAGGGCCTATATAAGTAGAACTAGCCACCACCGTAGAGGCACCTCGTCTGGAAACAGATCGAGTTCTCATCCACAAGTCCACAAAGCACAAGAACACATCAACCTCAGGAGGCTGTTCTTCCCCTTGTACCATTCTTCATCAGCCTAAGAGGAAATCCACCACCACACACTGGAGTAGGGTATTACACCACAATGGTGGCCCGAACCAGTATAAATCTCGTATCTTTCTGTGTTGCGAGTACGTCGAGTTCGTCCGCGAGATCTTTGTGAGCTAGGGCGTAGGTCGGTAGGAGGGAAAGAACTTCGCGCGCACCCCAGAGTTCGAACCTTAAGGGTTTTGCCGGAACCCGAGATCCAACACACACACACACCCTCCCTCGCTCGAAACCCTAGCAAAGTCCCCCCCCCCCCCGCCGCCGCCGCAAGGCCTCCATTGTCAACATCTGCTGGTTTCCCCGTGCAGCTTACCCACCGATCTCCATACCCAGGCCGCCCTGAGTTTCTTAGATCCCGCCTGCCAAACGCCCCCTTTCCCATAGATCCCCATCCCCATCCCCCACTCCAGAGCGTCGCAACCTAAGCCCGGCTATGCTTCCCGTGGAGCTCGAGGAGCGACTGGCCCAAAAGAGGTGTATAGCGGTCTCTTCGCCCGACATCGCCGAGGAAGCTGACGACCATTACTGGCGGCAGGCACTCAAGCAGTGGGCTAGAGTATGCGGGCATGTCTCGTCCATCGGCTACGACATTGAGGTCATCGACAGCGACGCCCTGAGGCGGGCTGTGTCACAGGTTAAGTGGCCCACCCCAACCCCTCGGGTTCAACCTCCGTCGATCTCATCCATGGCCCCGCCGCTGATCTCCTCTGGCTCGCTGTCAACGATTTGCAATTCTACATCGCCATCGAGCCACTTTTGTCATTTCTGAAGGACACGTTCTGCGACGCTGGCTTGGGATCCACAGCTTCCAAGTCAGACCTCATCGACGGCGACCACAAGGAGGGCACCCTCTCCGGCTCTTCCAAGGGGAAAGAGCCCATCTGCTCTTTCAAGGAGAAAGTGCCCGTCTGCGACATCAGGGAGGGCACCCTACAGCCGTGCTCTTCCAAGGGTAAGGAGCCCATCTGCGACAACATGGAGCGCATCCAGGGTCCGTGCTCTTCCCACGGGAACGAGCCCATCCGTGACAAGTGAGGAAACCCATGATTGTTTTGCCGTGCCTCTTCACAGGGGGAAACCCATGATTTGTTTTGTCGAGTCCCTTTTGTAGTGTAGTGAGAATATGTCTAGTTTTAATTGCTATATCTGGTTGTTTGCAGTATGCCTTGTTTATTTCAGTTGTTCACAATGTGATGCTCTATATGTGCAATTATTTACTGTGCAGTACATTTCATCAATCCAGTTTTAAACATACCGATAGGAATGCATATATTTGCTTGCTGTTAAGCCTGTTATAGCTAGCATATGCCTCTTTTAAAGTTTTTTGATTGTTCGGTTGTTTGTAGTTAGCATATGTTCAGTTTAAAATGCTATCTTTGGTTGTTCGTAGTATGCCTTGTTTATTCCAGTTATTCACAACGTGATGTTCTATATGTGCAAGTATGAACTGTGCAGTTCAATTTCATCAGTACCAGTTTCAACAATACCACTATGAATGACTACATTTGGTTGCTGCATCTTGTAGTTAACACGCCTTTCCATTTTTATTTAACCATAACCAGTGTACTTAGACCGGCACAATACCAGTTTGAATTATCATGTTTGCTTGTTGTTAAATGTTAGGCCTGTTGCAGTTAGCACGCCTTTCCACTTGTTTTGCTTTACTAGCATGCTTAAACCTGCACACTGAAGCTATCTTTTGGAGATTATTCTGTCTGCCATGTGTAATTTTGGTTGATGTTTAGCCTGTTGTGCTTAACATCCTTCTTGATGTACCTACACAGGAAAATTTTGGGAACGACTGTTGTTTTCCATCGAGGTTAGTTTCATCCCATGGCTTATATCTGCTCAGTGTTCAGGATATCGTTAGCTGGTACCATATAGGCCGGCGGCTGATAAGGGACTAATCGGTGAATCGGACTTTTAACTGAATATATCTGCAACCCATTTTCCCTTAGGTTAACTAGGGCCATTTGTAATATATCTGAGGCTACATAGCAACATGCACTGTACTTAATGTCTAAATATGCAATCCTAGGCTACATAGCAACAAGGAAGAGTGTTACATTAATGTTCTAATGATGACTAGATATACGTAGAAGAGCAGCAACAACAACAGCAACAACACATCCCTGTTTGGATACTCAACTTAGCTAGAGGTTAGAGTTAGTTTCTAGCTCATTACTAACCCTGAACTAACTCCATCCAGAGAGTTGTTTGGATGGCAGGGTTAGATTGACAATAAATGCACTAGGAGAACTAGCTCCAATTAGCACCTCTTGGGTTGGATACTAATTTTTTTGGTGGGTTATAGATGCAACTAGCTCAAACTAGCCCTCATGTTTAGATATACTTTAGGGCAATTTGAGCCCGAACTAGCTCAAACTAACTGTAACTCGTGGATATAGCAGTAGATAATTTGTAAGAATGAACTAAACTCCTTCCGGCCCATAATATAAGATGTTAATTCATCTAATATGTGAGTATATTGGATGTTATAATATACTCCCTCCGTTCCTAAATATTTATCTTTTTAGAGATTTCAAATGGACTACCACATACGGATGTATATAGACATATTATAAAAGAGTGTTGTACTACATCATTGTGCAATTGTTGTTTAGCTTCTAATATTAACTTGGTGCTTTTAGGTACATATGGATATCGATGAACCAGCATCAAGTGAGGAAGCTGATAAAGATTGTTAGTAAAATGGGTCCAAAGATGGCAATTAAACTATTTGTTTACACTTTATCCAAGACAACAACGAACTGCAGGATGGTAAGTAAGAACTCTGCAGCCTTCTTTTTACTGCCCATAATGAGTTGTGTTAGATGACAATGTCTGATTTTTTTCCTTTGCAGTGGTTGCCAAAGCAGTTTACTCAAGATTACCTCTCAAACTACATGATTGGTGGGCATGCAAAGGTTAAAGTATTTCTACCAGAACACGATGATTATCTAGATGTTTTCATGAAGACCGTGAAGGATGGGCGGTCGGCCATCACAAGGGGTTGGACTAGAGTCGTGCGTGCCTTCTGCATGGCGGAGGGCACAATATGGGCATTCCGCTTCACCTTTTTCAGCAACCAGAATATATTTTGCCTCTTTCTTTACTGTCTTTAATAGTACAAGTATACAACTGTGGTTCATCATTCTTTATTTGGTTCTTATGTAATTCTTGAACATATGTACCTATGAATCGAATAAGGCATTGGTTGTTTGAACCTGATGGATATGAATAAAGCTGTAGCATACATTCAAATTCAAATCCAAATCTGGTACAATTTGGAAAAGCAGCAATTAAATTACGGTGAAATTACGCTCTCTAGGTTGTTACGGCACAGACGGTTGGTAAAACACAAACGTTTGCGATATGCACCATAATCGAAGACGGTTCATAGAGAGGAAACATGTGCAAGCATGCACACAGTTGACGTTTGCAAAGCGTGTGCGATGTCAGACAATATCACAAACGGTGCGGGCAAACTAAACATTTGTGTTAGTTGCCTTATCATACACGATTCACAACCATGAACTGTTTCTGATGAAGTAGGCATCGTAAACGTTGCACCACATAATAGCGTGTGCGATAGTTGCCGTGTACGACGATGTTACGATGGTCCGACATTTCGTAATCCTGTCCGACACTCGTACAACGATTAGCTAATCTTCTGAACGGTGAACTATTTGTGATGGGCTGCGCATCATACACGTTCTATAATAGTGAACTGTTTGTGATGGGCCGCATATCGTAAATGTAGCACCACATAATACCGACTGCGATGGCAATGCGAGCAGAAACAAGTAGGAGTACTGTAGGGGCCCTATCCCTGACGGTTTCTGGGTCGTGTGGGAAGGACCCCCCTATCGCCCACACTCACTTGGCAACGGTTCCAAATGCTGTCGCGGAAAGGGGTTAAAAACCGTTTGTTTAGGACCGACGCGCACCAGTGCTTACTCAACTTCACACCTTGCAATATAGGCAAGAACTATTTCTTTGTCTATTCTATTTTGAACTACTTCAAAATCTTGTCAAGGTATGTACTCATTGAAAAATCTTATTAAGCGTCTTGATCTATCTCTATAGATCTTATTCCAGAACATGATTACCGTACCACTCTGGTGTGGAACATGCTCTGGTTGATCTACGAGGTTTGGTAGTAACTTGATCTGAAGTTTTATGATCATTATCATTAGCTTCCTCTCTAGTTGGTGTAGGCATCACAAGAACGGATTTCTTTGATGAGCTAATTTCCAATTTGAGAAGGTACAATTACCCTATCAAGTTCTACTTTCCTCCCACTTCACTTCTTTCGAGAGAAACTCCTTCTCTAGAAAGGATCCATTCTTAGCAACAAAGATCTTGCCTTCGGATCTGTGATAGAGGTGCACCCAACCGTTTCTTTTGGGTACCCTACGAAGACGCACTTCTCCGATTTGGGTTCAAGCTTATCAAGCTGAAGCTTTTTCACATAAGCATCGCAACCCCAAACTTTAAGAAATGACAACTCATGTTTCTTGCCAAACCACAGTTCATACGGTGCCGTCTCAACAGATTTAGATGGTGCCCTATTTAACGTGAATGCAGTTGTCTCTAATGCATAACCCCAAAACAATAGTGGTAAATCGGTAAGAGACATCATAGATAGCACCATATCTAAGTAAGTACGGTTACGACGTTCGGACACACCATTACAGTGTGGTGTTCCAGGTGGCGTGAGTTGCGAAACAATTCCACATTGTTTCAAATGAAGACCAAACTCGTAACTCAAATATTCGCCTCCGCGATCAGATCGGAGAAACTTTATTTTCTTGTTACGATGATTTTCCACTTCACTCTGAAATTCTTTGAACTTTTCAAATGTTTCATTAAGTAGATGTACCCATATCTGCTCAAATCATCTGTGAAGGTCAAAAGATAACGATACCCGCCGCAAGCCTCAACACTCATCGGACCGCATACATCGGTATGTATTATTTCCAATAAGTGAGTGGCTCGCTCCATTGTTCCGGCGAACGGAGTCTTAGTCATCTTGCCCATGAGGCATGGTTCGCAAGAATCAAATGATTCATAATCAAGTGATTCCAAATTCCATCCGCATGGAGTTTCTACATGCGCTTTACACCAATATGACCTAAACGGCAGTGCCACAAGTATGTTGCACTATCATTATCAACTTTGCATCTTTTGGCATCAATATTATGAATATGTGTATCACTACGATCGAGATTCAATAAACCCTTTATATTAAGTGTATGACCATAGAAGGTTTTATTCATGTAAATAGATCAACAATTATTCTTTGACTTAAATGAATACACGTATTGCAATAAACATGATCCAACCATATTCATGCTCAACGCAAACACCAAATAACATTTATTTTACGTTTAACACTAATCCCGAAGGTAAAAGGAGTGTGCGATGGTGATCTTATCAACCTTGGAATCATTTCCAACACACATCGTCACATTGCCCTTAACTAGTCTCTGTTCATTTTGCAACTCCTATTTCGAGTTACTAATCTTAGCAACTGAACCGGTATCAAATACCCTGGGGTTACTATGAACACTAGTAAAGTACACATCAATAACATGTATATCAAATATACTTTTGTTCACTTTGCCATCCTTCTTATCTGCCAAGTATTTGGGGTCATTCCACTTCCAGTGACCATTCCCATTGTAGTAGAAGCACTCGGTTTCAGGCTTAGGTCTAGCTTTGGGCTTCTTCACGGGAGTGGAAACTTGCTTGACATTCTTCTTGAAGTTCCCTTTCTTTCCCTTGCCCTTTTACTTGAAACTAGTGCTCTTGTCAACCATCAACACTCACTACAGTAGGATGTTGCTAACGCGACACTACGATCAGAGACCCTTCGACGAAACTGTGTGCGATGCCATAATCACAAACGGTGGTGTAAAAAACCGTCAAAAATGTGCAAAATGTTGGTGTAAAAGACCTTTCGACCATAGGAGGTCCGTTTCCTCCGTTTTGCGGTACGCCAGAGCCTTCCCGATGAACAGGATCCCGTTTCGACCGTGGCCGGTTGAACACAAGGTCGTTTCCTCCATTCTGCGGTACGCCAGGCCTCGTTTCCATCGGCTGTTCCGTCCAAGCCCTCCCAATGAACACGACGACGCATTCCGTTCCGACCCAGCCGGTTGGCTCCCCATGAACACGACAATGACGCCGTTTCTCCTTTCCAACCATGCCATGTACACGAGCCCTGGCCGTACGTATGCGCGAGCAGGCGTTCGAGACCCTGCCCGTATGTACGTACGTGACCGTATTTTCTTTCTTGCACACCGGCCGCTGTATGTACTTGTACATGCTACGTGCGCGCCTCTACTATGACACGTGCGTGCCTCTACATCGACCAGTATGTACGTACACGTTCGCGACCAGAATGACAACACTACGTACGCTTCGACCAGGTGGGTCCCGACTGTCAGGCACTTCCTTGCCTACGAAGATGTAGCTGGTGGGTCCCAGCAGTCAGGGGGTGAATCATTTTTTTTCCGGACGCACTTCCTTGCGTGCGAAGATGTTGCTGGTAGGTCCCAGCAGTCAGGGGGAAAAGTTTTTTTGCGAAATACAGTTGCCCGTCCGGTGGGTCCCTGCTATCAGGTGGAGGAATAATTATTTTGCGCGTAATAAGGAGGCACTTCCTTGCGGCCGCCATGGACCCAGCTGTCAGCCTCTCCACGTACAGTACTCTTCCGCTGGAAGTCGTTCCTTGACCACGTTGACCATGCCGCGCCGAGAGCACCAGGGCGGTGGACAACGGCGATGACTAGGAAGGGGACGGCGCGAAGCCGGGGAAGACACGGCAGTGGAAGCCCGCGCGGAGAGGATTACGAGGGTTCACTGGTTCGGCTGTGGTGTGAGGCTGCCGTCGCCGCAGGGCCTGGCCAGCGGTGGGAATAGTAGGGGCGGTGAGGCCTCTGCGGCAGCACAGCCGGCCACGGGAGGCAGGAGCATGCGGCACGACCGACGCTGCTTTGGGCGGCTGGAGCAAGAAGACCAGAGGTTGAAGAAGCACTACGGCCATTGGATGGACATCGTACGATCACTGGAGCTAGAATCATTCATATTGACTAAGTTGACAAAGCACTCCGTCCCCGTCAACTTAGTAGGCCCACAAGTCAGCCTCCCACCAAGGTGGGTCCCAACTAGCAGGGGGAGTATTCATTTTTTTGTGCGTAATAAGGAGGCACCTCCGGTGGGTCCGAGCTGACAGCGGGGGGAACGTTTTTTTCGTGAAATACGTTGGCCCGTCCGGTGGGTCCCAGCAGTCAGGGGGAAACATTTTTTTCGCCAAAATACGGTGGCCCGTCCGGTGGGTCCCTACTGTCAGGTGGAGGAATAATTATTTTCCGCGTAATAAGGAGGCACTTCCTTGCAGGTGCCGTGGACCCAGCTGTCAGCCTCTCCATGTACAGTACTCTTCCGATGGAAGTTGTTCCTTGACCACGTTGACCACGACGCGTCGAGAGCACCAGGGCAATGGACGACGGCGAGGCCTAGGAAGGGGACGACGCGGAGCCGGGGAAGACGCGGCAGTGGATGCCCACGCGGAGAGGAGTACGAGGGTTCACTAGTTTGGCTGCGGTGTGAGGCTGCCGTCACCGCAGAATAACAGGGGGTGTGGGTGAGTGGAGGGCTGCCCTGGCCAGCGGTGGGAGTAGTAGGGGGCGGTGAGGCCTGCGCGGCAGCACAGCCGGCCACGAGAGGCAGGAGCAGGCGGCACGACTGGCGCTGCTTTGGGCGGCTGGAGCAAGAAGACCAGAGGTTGAAGAAGCACAACGGCCGTTGGATGGACATCGTACTGTCACTGCAGCTAGAATCGTTTATATTGACTAAGTTGACAAAGCCCTTGGTACGCGTCAACTTAGTAGGCCCACAGGTCAGCTTCCGAAATGGTGCGCCCCAGATGTCAGGGGGAGGAATCATTTTTTGGGCGGGTGAAGCTAAAATATCCGAGATTGAAGAAGAAGCACGGCATCCGTTGGAATGACATCCAACGACCACTACTGCTAGAACCGTGTGTTGACTATAAGTTGACAAAGCCTTGCATACGCGTCAACTCTTTTTTTTTGAGGGGACGCGTCAACTTAGTAAGGCCACAAGTGTGTGGTAGAGAACTTATAGCCCATTTGATATTTGTAAGAATGTGCAACCAATTTTTGAATTCTAATGGAATTTACTGCAACCCATTTACAGTTTGTTAAAAGTACAGCCCATTTCAACCAACCGTTAAAAACAGAATTCAATAAAATTTCCCACATTTTGATGGGATCCGAAATATTTTTATCCCGAAATTTCTAGTCAGATTAAATACAATTTCAATATAAATTTATATTACGTAAAAATCCAACGAAACATTGCGCTCACAACAATTAATGAAATTAAAATTTTCAATATCCAAAAATAATATTTTATAAAGTAATTACGTGTTTAGTGCATTTTTTTGTAGTTACTGCCCAGTTTTTATAATTACATCCCATTTATTATTTCTTAAAGCCCATTTTCTTGTTAAGCCTAATGCATCCCTCCTAGGAAAGATTTGCAGCCCAGCCGGGCACAGAATAACAACTTGACCTTTCCTGGGTATTCCTAAAAAAAAGTATAGCTGGGCTAGACATTTTCAGTTGAAAACAATTAATGTCTGGGCTGGATATCTGGCCTGGGCTCGGCGGGCCACAGCCCGTCCAGTTAATAGCTGCAGCGATGTTTTCGTTGTTTTCAGAGGAGAAAAATTAATATCTGGGCTAAACATTGCTCAAGAAAAACTCTGTAGTGCTCACACCTCAAAAACACAAATACTGCTCGAGCTGCTTGGTCCTAGCTGTCGGCCGCTTCTTGTGCAATTCTCTCGTTTATTGACTACATAGGTTGACAATGGTGTGGGACCGTGATGTCAGGAAACCAGGAGGAAGCAAAAAAAATTATAGCTTTATATACTAATAAGGAGGCACTTACGTACGTGCGGCTATGGCCCTGGTGGGTCCCCACTGTCATCCTCTCCAAGTAAAGTCATCTCTCATCCTCATGTCCGTTGACCATGTTGACAACACGAGACGGCGGTGCCACGGCGAGCGCAACAACTCGAAGGACGATGGAGAGGGCCTCGCGGGCCCTATGGATGGTCTGATACAGCGCCCGCTGCTCATTCGGGAAGGCAGGATCATAGGGCCACATGTCCGCGACAGCATTGTCGTTCACTTCTTCACCGGTGCTCGTTGAGGAGACGGAGGTTGCAGCACAGGTCCTCCTACGCTGGTAGCTCTTCCGCCATTAGGGCATTGAAGAGCGACCGCACCTGCTCTATGGTGAACACAGCATGAACCGGCTTGGACAGTGGCACCGCCTCCTGGTCGGAAGCTACATCCATCGTCTGATTGTCGTCGCTCAGCTCGGCGAGGTAGCTGGCGAGCCAGCATGTCCGGCTGCTGGACCGACCCGCTGCCAAGCACGAGTCTGACTGCCCTGGCCGACCCAGACCACCTCCCTCGCCCGCGCGCGCTTTCCGCCCGAAACGGTCAGCGCCGCCCGCCCCCTTCCCCGTGCATGCGATTGCTCCACCATCAAAAGAAACAAGTGCCATCCGTCCGTCCTTCTGCCGCCCACATTAATGATACGCGGTTGCCGAGGCGGCTACTCCGGCGCCACACATCCGTCCCTCCGCCGCCCACCATTGCTATTTAAACTGTTGTGCCGGCCATAGCCGCAGTCATCCGCATCCGTTCCTATTCTCCTGTCCACACCACTACTATTCACCATGGCTTCCTCGCGCTCCAGCGCTCTTCGGGACGGGCGGATGACGGACCACAAGGAGATGGCAGCCATTGCTGCCGACTGGCTGGCCGGCAGGCAGCCGGAGGACGACGACGTCCCAATGGAGAACATGGTAGTCGACGATCCGGCGCCAACCCCCTCCTCCGCGCCGTCCTCACTGGTGCATTGCACCATGACCATCGGCGAGGCCCGTGCCCAATATATGGACACGGTGCGGCAGAAGCGTGAGGAGCAGTTCCGAGAGGCGCAGGCCGACGCCGCCTACAACCAACATCTCCTCCAGGAGCACCTGCAGGCGGAGGAGCAGATCGCCGCGGAGCGGGCGCAGCAGGAGGCGCTGCTCGACTCATACCTCTCCGCCCGCGAGGGCCGCCTCGAGCGCTGGCGGTACCGCATGTGGGTGGCGGAGGCTGCAGCCGCCTACAAAGAGGGCGATGAAGCGGGCGAGGCGCTGTTTGGCGAGACCGAGGACGAGGCAGAGGACAATGTCGGGTCCGACGAGTCCCCGCTCTGCTCGCGTCGACGAGGCCCTGCTCCGCCGAGGCCCCGCGGTGCCAACAACGAGGCAGAGGACACCGCCGGCTCCGCCGAGGCCTCACCCTGCCGACAACGAGGGGGAGGATTTCCCCCGCTCCGCTGAGGCGCCGCCCGCCGGCAACGAGACAGAGGACATCGCCGGCTCTGCCGAGGCCCCGCCCCGCTGCTAACGAGGCCGCGCCACACAGAAAATGAGGAAGAGTAGAACACGGTAGGTCGCCGCCGCTCGGGTCCAAGTAAGGCAACCGCTGCTACCCTCCGGTTGCTGGCACTAAGTTGTACATCATGGAGCAATTCTATGATTACAGGATGATCGAAGAGCGCTCCGTGGTTGAGCAAGCTCATGAGATACAGTCATTTGCTAGAGAACTTGAGCACTTCAGTTGTATGCTACCGGACAAGTTTGTTGCCGGAGGTATCATCACTAAGCTTCCTCCTTCGTGGATCTCATTGGCACTCTTGATGTGGAAGAAAAGGTGAGAGCAAAGGACACACGTGCTCGAGGAATTGAGGGAGGATCTGGTGCCAATCTGTTACAGAAGAGCAACTTCCAGCCCCACAAGTTCAAGAACAAGGGCAAGTTTGATGCTAAAGCAAAGTTTGATGGGAAGAACAAGGCTGTGCAACACACGAACTTCAAGAACAAGAATGAAAAGAAGAAAGGTGTTTGTCATGTGGGGATCCTGATCATTGGGCTCCTAGTTGCCTAATCGCTATGACAAGCTAGGCGGGTTGACCACTGACGGCCGGTTAGCTTCTTGGCGGCGACGTGGAGTCGGAGAGCTATGTTGGAGAAGGACACTGCTTCTACTTAACTGCTGGTGCAGTTGGCTGACTGACACGTGGGCCCAACAGGCATCTGGGCCACATGTCAGTTAGGCAACTGCACCTGCAGTTAAGTCACTGAAGCTTCTATTCGGCTCAGCCGGACACAGGTGGGTAGCTTCGGTTAATTAATTATACCTCCAACGCACCCCTTTTTAGTTGAAGAATGTATGAAATGTAATGAAATCCGGCATGTTTATATGAAATCCTATCGTGTATGAATGAATTTATTTCGATTAATTCGAATTCTTGTATCACTGGCATTGGATGAACATGCAAAACAATACGTAATAGCATTATTCCCAGGGTGATCACCTCATTTGCAGCAGTTTCACATGTACTCCCTCCGGTCCTTTCTAGTCTGCATACAAGTTTTGTCTGCAGTCAAAGTATCTCTACTTTGGCCAATCTTATAGAAAAAAGTATGCACTTTCACAATGTGCGAAGTAAAAAGGAACCGAAGGAGTACAAAGAGTTTGAGCAGCTTTTTGGCGTTCCTGTACATTGCAATCAAACACACAGGCCTGGCAATTCATAGAGAACATTCAAAACAATCGATGATTATGCATCTCAGCGATTCACATGTCAGAGCCAATATTTACTTCACAACTAAAGAATAAAGAAAAAATGGACCGGCGCTGCTGACAGCAAAGGGCGTCCCATTCAAAAATATCAAACGCATGTCTTCTTGCTAAAATCAATGAGCAAAATTTGACAAGGTTTTCCCATTCCAAAATATCAAATGCCTACGATTGTGGAATGGGCAGGGTTTGCCATCAGTCCGGACATTGACATGGCACCTCGTGCTAAATAAACCAGCTGTTCTTTTTGTGCAGTTCCACCAAAATCAACCAAATTCGCGCGTAGCTTGTATGATTTCGCCCTTATATGGTGCAACGCCTTGAACTTATCGACACCTCCTTTCTTGTGGTGGAAATGAATGATTCGATGTATTCATGAACATTTTGTGCAGTTCCCATTGAAATCAAGCTAAGCATCCCTGTTTGCACAAATACAAAAAAAGTGATTAGTATAAAGCAAACTGTACTATGAATTGACAGTTTAAACATGCACCTACATGGTCCATGTAGAGCACACTTTTAGAAAAATGGAACTCCCGGAAAGAATCCTACAACAACATTGTACTCGCGCATCACAGCAAGAACATGGAGATTTTTCAGTCCTTCTGAGCTGAAGTTAGTTTGGTCTTGTGGGTGGTAATGTAACCATCCTTCAACTGCTCCTTCTGATGAGAAGATAGACAGGGCTTCTTCATCCTGGCATAATCGGAACTAGTCACTTCACGTACTCCATATTCTTCTTCAGAGGACGATGATCCTATTGTGCAAAGACAAGAGGATAACTAAATGCTAGCATCCCTGTTTGCTCGAAAAAAAGGAAAGGAAATATTTAAAACAGCATAGATGAAGCACTTCTCAAGGACAATACCACTTTTTGATGACAGCATCTAAACAGTAGCACAACACCAGTAGAGATGACAAAGCTCAATCATATGAATGAAATCAGTGGGCGAGTACCAACCTTTGTCAGGAGGCTTATTGTGTAGAGCATACAGATGAAGCACTTCTCCGGAACCATCTGTTGCTATCTACTGTGGTGGCCATGCTTACTATATACTCCTCGATTAGATTAATGTTTCCAATATCTTCTTGTGCAGTTCCACTAAAATATATGGTATCTTCAAAGAAGATCCCTGTTTGCACAAGTAGAGATAATTACGTATTACATTAAGAGTGGCATCAAATAAGTGGCAAAACAATTGCTTGTTCCAGCCATAGCAATAAATTAAGATGCAAAACTATATCATTACTTGTGTCATCACAGTTCCAGTGCTTCATTACAGCACCAGGAGTTGATTTTTGTTTTTCTTCCACTTGTTCTTCCCCTTCATCACTTGGTTCAATAACAGACAAGCTTCGCCTTCAATGTAAGATTTGGCATGTCAATTAGGTTGCACAAGTATAGCACTAAACAATGACATTAATTTTCTGATGAAAGTGGCAAAATACAGGCCAACAGTTGTGAAATACCCTTATCTTACCTCAATGGGATATTACGGTGCACATACAAATTGGAAGTCTTGTCTCCATTTGTGCAGTTCACTAAAATCAAGCAACATTACCGTACAAGTAGCACAACATATGAAAGCACACTGCAGAATCATGTGAAAGAAGGCTAGTACTGACCTCTCATGACGCGGAATTCAAACAACTCACAAGGACTGAACCAAATTTGCCAACACGGATAGGAAGTAAGATCTCCTCTTGTGCAGTTCCACTAAGATCAAGCAATCAAGCAACGTTGTCGGTGTGACATTTTGGTTGAAATGCACAAAACACTCTTAAAACAAAAGTGTTTTGTGCAGTGCAACAAAAGGTCACAATGGAAACGAGGTGAAGTAGATAACCCTGTTTACACAGAGGTGCAAAGGAAACAACTAGTGGTCAATAACGGTGGATGACACAGAAGCCAACAAAAAGAAGCATCTACCTTATCTAAATGGGAAAGAAAGCAAGACAGTAGCATTTCTCAAACGGTGGCATTGATTAATATTAACAGAGAGATTATATTAACAATAAAATTCGTTAAACATGTAATTTGCTTTTAACTATGGAATTGCATCAATTTTCCAGCGGCATTATTAGAGGGTGCTTGTTTACAGGGACATTTTGGTGGAGGGACTACAAAAACTCAGTGTCAGTCCCATCTAAACCAAACAGGAGGGACTTTTAGGGACTAAAAGTGGGCATTTGGGACTAAAGAAAAAAGACCCCGAGGGAGAGTCTTTTTGGGACGTTTTCCAATAGTTGCCCCTGCCACGCATCGCACCTTGTCTCTATTAGTTCATTACTAGGGGTAACATGGTCTTTTAGCATGTCATTTAATAACCTATAGTCCATGTTTAGTCCCTGGAACCAAGCAGGTAGGGACTAGGGAGTTTTTAACCAAACAGGGCCTTAGATTAACAACGGCTAAAGAGTTGCACGGGACAGTGGACGCACCAGCACCATGTGCATCTGCCGATGTACTGGGGTGATGCACAGTCTGTTGCAACAAAGAACAAACAACCAAGGAGCATATTTGTGTTGGTCCCAGTTTTGTTATCTTTTGACACCTTTCCCTATGTGAGCGCAGCAAATCTAGTCCTGCTCAAACTCTACAGCCTTGTCCCCCAAAACAAAAGATCAGTTCGTTACAGATGTGCGTATTGCGTTTGTCATTGTTTTCTCTTTTCGACCAACATAGGTGCTGGATAGCCAGTCTGTACTAGTACTTTCCCCACTTCCTTTCCTCTGTGAACCACGTCCTAGATTTATGCTATACAAATTTCCCCAGTACTTTCCCCCATTCCTGTCCTCTTTGAACCACGTCTTAGATTCATGCGATACAACTTTCCCCACTACTTCGCCCCTTCCTTTCCTTTTTGAACCACATCCTAGATTCATGCTATACAACTTTTCCCACTACTTTCCCCATTCCTTTCCTCTTTGAACCACGTCCTAGATTCATGGTATACAACTTTCCCCACTACTTTCCTATTTGATCCAACACCTAGATTCGAGTGCAGAAGTGGAAAAAGCCCACATGCAGCTAGAGCAATGCATGTGGAATAAGTAAATTATACCTTAAGGTTCTTGGGGTGTGGTTCAGTGGGCGACCGGAGGCCGTTCGACCCACACTATGTACGGCGGCGAAGAAGAAGCGGTCGGAGGCCCTCCCACGCCGCCGCTGGGTGAAAGTGAACAGCTGCGCTGGTAGTGGATTCCCTCCCTCGCCGACGGCGACAGCGTTAAGCCTCCTTCCGTTCTCGGTGGACAGATCCTGCCGGCTCTTTGAGTAGCAGTGAGGGGAGAGAGAGAGGCCAACGAAGTCTTGTTTAGATCTGGAGAGGGCGAGAGAGTGTGAAGAGAGCAACTACAAGCAGAACAGCAGTGAGGGGAGAGAGAGAGAGGCCAACGAAGTCTTGTTTAGATCTGGAGAGGGTGAAAGAGTGTGAAGAGAGCAACTACAAGCGCTGAGGCTCCAGCGTGTATATATACTGGAGAGAGTGTGAAGAGTGCAAACCCTAGAAAACAAGCACCGAGGCTGTAGCTTATACATGATGAGGTGATTATATGGTCACTACGAGATCGTATAGCTCCGTATCCATCCATTTTGACCAGTCAAAGAATCCTCGTGGCACGAATTATGCTCAAGTGTAGTTATCGAACCCGAGACCTTAAGTTTGATGAGCGAACAGGCTAACCAGCTACACAACCCTCCCGTTATGTTCAACGAGAGGAAAATAACCTTTTATACATTCCTGCATTCG
The DNA here is from genome assembly GCF_002575655.3 of Aegilops tauschii subsp. strangulata. Taxonomy (NCBI): domain Eukaryota; kingdom Viridiplantae; phylum Streptophyta; class Magnoliopsida; order Poales; family Poaceae; genus Aegilops; species Aegilops tauschii. The sequence goes on from NC_053037.3 coordinate 399,390,600, forward strand.
TGTGACAAGCATGCCGTGTTTTTTGTGTGTGTGGGAGTCATTGGGATTTAAATCATAATCGTGTCATGTGGCTTTGGTGGTAAGACTATCCACAGTGGTGCAGAGATAATGCAGCCTTAGTCACCTTACCTCTCTCCACGTAGTACGTTGGGTCCCACCAGTCAAAGGGTGAAACAAAAAAATTAATAAGAAAAATTAAAAGCGCCAGTGGTGTATCTTACCTCACATATCTCGCTACTGCTCGGGAACACTATCCAATTGATCCCTCTGTTCGCTCACGTACTATTTTAAGTGAATCCTTATTATAACATGCACACAATTTTGGGCACTTGTATTCGACCTAAGTCAGTGTGCCACCGTATCTCGTACGACTCCCTCCATCTAGGTGTAATAAGTCACGTTAGAAGGTGCAGCGAGACCAAGGTGCAAGCATATTGGAGGAGAAGGAGAAACTTGACCGGTCATTCCTCCAATCAAAGCCCTGATTTCTGTCTCTAAACGCAACAATTAATCCGAACATCTAAGAGATGCCGTTTTAGCTACCATGCAGGGCCACGTATTAACTCGCATGCAAGCCGACTTTGATTTCTTGACTGATCAACGCGTAGTTGCGCTCCATGCATTGGGTTTCTGGGGGAGATAACAAGGCAGAGTAAGGAGCGTTTGGTTACATTGCTTAGGCTGGTCGTAGTGGTGAGTAACTTGGACTAGTACAACATGCATATGTTATTAGTCTATGTTACTACTACGCGAAGTTTCCCGTCGGAAGCGAGCCGATCTGGCTCTCGTGAGCTAGCAAGGTTTTTCTAGCCCACCCAAGCTAGCTGGCCCACAAAAGCTAACATATTTTAATAGTTCCAAACGCCTAACCTTGCCCGGCTATGCTATAAGCTGTTCTTGCTAAGGATCCAAACGCTCCCTAAGTAACAACACTCGCTAGCAACGAGGCCAGGAGGGGATTGAGATGCGAAGTTAATGGACAACGCCTAAACATTTTGGGAATATATGATTTCTGTAGGATGACTTAACACCTAGACGGAGGGAGTACTACTCCTTAGTCCAGGTTTGATGGAATATTCGTCACCTCTTCTCTTCTTGTACATATTCCATTTGTATCTCACTTCCTGTGGCTTCGCACTCGCACGATTTTCCTATTCTATGAACCTGTGTGTGCGTGTGCGTGTGTGTGTTTAACAACATGTGTGTGTTAGAGAGAGCGTTAGATCGACCTACTCCTACAGAGAGATGGTGTGTCGTGTATGATTTTAGCCGCGAGAGTCGGTGCATCCTCTCGTTTCCGGGTGTCCGGTAGGGACAGGCGGACAGCTGCCACGCCCGCTCCTGACCAGCCTGGCCCACCCAAAGCCCCTCCATCGCCCGCGCGCGCTTCCTGCTCGAAACGGCCAGCGCCGCTCCAAAGAATCGGTGCCGCATTCATGCCCGGGAAGAGCGGACGCGACCTCTCACTGGCGCCTACGTTGAAGGGAGAAGCGGATTCAAGAGTGATGGTTGCTTCGTCCGTCCAACTTACTGCTGGGTCTATGTGATTTGACGGCTCATTGCTCATTATTACTGAGGTGGTAGGACTGCTGGATGTCCCACGCTTTCGGCGAAAGGAGGTACTACTAGATTACAATTTTCTCCATTCTTACGGTGGAGGAGTGCAAGAGCAGTGAAAACACGCAGGCTCAGTGATTACATGGCCCACCTCACACTATCACCATATTTTCTGGACACCGTGCGACACCTAACTCTTTACATAGTACTCCCTCTGTTCCTAAATATAAGTCTTTGTAGAGATTCCACTAGGTGGACTACATATGGAACAAAATGAATGAATCTACACTTAAAATGCATCTATATACATCCGTATGTGGTTCATGGTGAAATCTCTACAAAGACTTATATTTAGGTACGGAGGAAGTACTTGTATAGTACGTACTGTAATTTATCAGCGAGATAGTACAATGCTATGAAGCTTCCTGCTTCTGTTACATGTATCTTGCATACAAGGTTGCCCGTTGCAACATTTCATCAAATACAAAGGAGACTAACATGCATGCTATTGCATCTCAATGATTGACAGATCATAGCAAATATGTACTCCCTCCGTTCCAAAATAAGCGTCTCAACTTTATGCTACATACGAAGCAAAATGAGTGAATCTACACTCTAAAATACGTCTATATACATCAGTGTTTGGAGTATGTACTAGTAGTTCATATTGAAATCTACAAAAGGACATATATATTCCAAACAATATGATGATCTCTCTAACCAAGGTAGTACAGACGAGGAGTAAACGGAGGGAGTAGTAAAAATTTCTCCTCGTCCTGCGAGCCACCGCGCGCGTGGGCGAGGGAACGGGCGTAAGGCATACAGTACTACTACTACTCATGCAGTCCCTAGCCATTGAAATAGAGACAGCTAAAGAAAAAAACGATCCTTGCAGTCCCTAGCCCTTGAACCGTAAACCCTAACCAGGCTTTAATTTGCTGGCAACGTCGGTGCTTCCTAAGAAATGAAGTTTGAACCCTTTGACCATCGGATCATTTTGTGCAGTTTCACCAAAATGGAGATGAGCATCCCTGTGGCAAAGAAATGAAGACGCATGGTTAGAATAAGATTACTGGGACTAGTTGATGAGACATAAACTCATCACAAATACAGTACGTAGAAGCCAGTAGAGTTATGTGCGGGGCAAAGAAGTAGAGAAATATCCACATGGAGTGATGTGGGCAGCTGGAGCAGTGGTGCAAGCCGGCTGTAAAGGGAGTTGTACCTGAGGGATGTCGAGACGTAGCTCAACCTAGAGGAGGGCGGCGGGAGGATGCAACTACCCACGTCGCGGCAGTGAGCAATGGACGAAGGCAACCTCACCGGCTTTGTGAGAGAGAATGGCGGGGACCCCTGATCGGGACGTGCCGACAGTGGGTTTTCACCGTCGGCGACGGCGACCGCATCTACACTAAGCATCCACCCCTTCCCCCGGCGGACGTGGTCCACCGGGATGTTAGAGATGTGGCCACAGTGGTTTTGTGCGAGAGAGTGTGAAAACTGAAGAGAGCAACCCCAGCAAGCAACCGTGTAGGCTCGTCTTGCCTATGTATATAGTGGAGCGGTTTCCTTTTCTCTCCATATGAACCTATTTATATTGCGTACGTGCCACTGAAGAAAAAAAACTTTATTTATAAATGGCAGGGCACCTACTACTCGTTCTCCTATAAACCTTGCGCTTGGCATCTCCAAACTATTAACCTTGCGATTGGCTCTTCGCCTCTTCGGGAAGTTGAGCAATAATGGTACTGTAGTATATATCGTTCTGGCTATATGAGACCGAATGAATTGCTGCACGTCCACCACGTGGCGAGGGTCGAGGGGCGAGGGAGAGTGCATACTATTACGTCCGTTTCAATATGGACTAAATACGGACCAAAATGAGTGAATCTACACTCTAAAATACGTCTATATACATCAGTGTTTGGAGTATGTACTAGTAGTTCATATTGAAATCTACTAAAGGACATATATTCCAAACAATATGATAATCTCTCTAACCAAGGTAGGGACGAGGAGTAAACAGAGGGAGTACTAGTAAAATTTTCTCCTCGTCCTGCGAGCCACCGCGCGCGTGGGCGAGGGAGCGGGCGTAAGGCGTAGTAAGCAAGCTTCACCTCATCCTGCGAGCCACCGCGTCCGTGGGCGGGGGAGATGGCGTACTAAGCAAGCTTCTCCTCGTTCTGCGAGTTGACGGGACACATCAAAAGTACTCCAGTGTATAGAGCCTTGCCTCTAAGGTAGGCCCCACATGGTTTGCCTCTTTTTTAACATAACGCGTCAAGTCGCAATTTGTTTGTTCACCCGTGGTAGACGATCCTCCCTCCATCTAGTGGACAACCAGTACACATGTCAAATTACCACGTGGGCTGCCTTTTCGTACAGAAATGAGCTCGACCGAGTACCCGCGCAGGTGTGGTTGGGAAAGAGACGGGAGTACGTGCGCCGTGCGTGCACCTCTTCTCTTCGTGCAGGCCCCCCACCTACGTGGGTGTGTGTGAGAGATACAAACCTAGAAAGATGGCTTGTGCGTTCGTGAGTGTTTTTTGTTTGGGGGGAGGTTGATTTCGTGAATGTATTTGTGGGAATATGTGTCGATGACATCTCAAACAAAATTTTGCATGCAATGTGTGTGAAATGGAGGCCTATCCATATCATATATAGAGGGTTGGGCGATCCACGAGAAGAGAGGGAGGGGTCATAGATATCGATAGAGTCGAAGAGAGGATCAAGTGGGTGGGTGCGAGATCGATGAAGAGAGCCATCGAAATTGTGTGTGTGTGCAAGTCAAAGATATAGGGCGACTGACCTAGCTACCGGAATGTTAGAGGGCACATGTCAAGTTTGTGTGTGGCAGGGAGACATGACTTGAGCGCTCGGTGTATCGGTGTGTGTGTGTGGGAGGGGGTGGGGGAGGGGTAGGCAGAGGCCTAACTATAGAGGTAGAACGACTCATATATGTGTTGAGAAGGACAGACCCAGCTATGTCTTGAGGGAGATCGGTCGACATCCATACATAACTGAAGCACGGGAAATAGGATGGGACAGAGAGAGAGAGAGAGGAGAGAGAGAGGGAGGGAGAGGGGTAGAGTGCTGGATGGGTGATGGAGTTGCTTCTTGAAGATGGTAGGAGAGGCCTACTAGACAAACTGAGGGTGGAACTGCAATATTATCAATAAGAGTGGGGATGTGTTTCTGTGTGTGCCTGTGCGTGATAGATCTGTCAGGACACATCCATGGATGATGAAGGGGAACCATGTGTTTGGTAAGCAAACCTAACTAGATCGGTAGATCAATTGTTGTTTGTCGGAGGAAGGGAGAGACATAACTAATGAGGTAGATCGATCGACGCGTGGGAAAAAACAAGTTATAAGGACCTAGCTAGCTATATGTATAGCGGGAGATCGGTCGGTGTACGTCCATTTGTTAGAGGCAAATAAGGCCCAACAAGACGGATAGACAGGGAGAATGGAGCTAGGAGGTGGTGCGAGAGGCCCAGCTACTAGCTAGATACGGGGAGGAGTGTGCGGTTGTGAGATCGATGAAAAGAGGGGCGAGAGTTTACACGTGTGTGGGACCGTATGAGAGACACGAGGCAAGGACACATAAAGCAGGAGATTGAAGGTGCGTGTGTATGTTGTAGGCATACATCGCTCGAGAGGTTTATCGATCGGTGTGTGTCGAAAAGGAGTTGTGGAGACTGTGGGAGAACGACCTAAAGAAAAAAATGAATGTGCGCGATGGATAGAATGCTGAGGGAGGGGGAGGGCGAGGAGGGCGTGTGCATGCATGAGAGAAAGTTAGTGGTAGCTACAAAGGTTAGAGGATTGTGTGGGTGTAAGAGACTAACAAAGATCATAATTTGATATGAAAGTGGATTCATATATTTGAATAGGAGATCATAGTGTTTTAAACATATGCATGCATGAATATAGCGGTGATACGCGTGTTGTGGTTTTGCACATGTTATACCATACTGTGATAATGCATGGCGTTTGCAACTCACAGCTAAATGTCGAACAATCTAAACCATACCATACATCGAACAATCTCACATTTTATTTGAATTTGTGATAATGTGTGGCATTTGAAGCTTACAACTAAATATCGAACAATCTAAACAATACTATATATCGAACATTCTCACATTTTATTTGAATGTGTGGTAATGTGTGGTGTTTGCAACTCACATCTAAATACTTGTAGGCGCAGGGGGCGGGGCACCATACATAATGTGATAAACACATTATACATATGAGACATGGTTTAGTTTGTGAAGATCTATCTAGAGCTTGAAATGTACTATGATTTGAAATCAACATAAAGTGGATTCAAAAAATCGAGTTCGAGTTCATATAGTACACATAGTTCATATGTAACTCGAGACTAATCATGTGGTGTGCTATGAAGATAATACACAAACGATGGTTTAACTTGACAATAATGACGATTGTTGATCTTATTAAAAGAGAGAAACGAATTCAAATGCTTTGACTTCACAATAATCATTATTGTAGATCTTATTCAAATAGAGAAATGAATTCGAATTTAGTTCATATTGAAGCGGTAGTATATACGTTTGGAATGCACTAAAACGTTCATTTGAGTATTAGGTTGCATGCATTATACACGTAGCGAAATATTTAAATTGAACATAACATGAATTCAAAGTTTTGAATGACATTTGTAGTGCAAATTGATTTGGTACAGTACATGTTAGGCTTGTCCGGAAATTTCAACCCGCGCCTTGTTAGCCCAGAATATTTTAGATATATCTTTGTCTCGTTGTGCTCCGACAACTCCCTCCATCCCAACCCACGCCTTACTATTCCAAAATTACAACGCGCGCGAAAACTCCCACCTCCTATGAAATCCCGACACGTGAAATGCCCGTGATACCCCTGAATCGAAAGAAACGCCTCAAATTAGTGGGGGTACTTTCGTAACTTACCCCACATTTCGGACAAGCGCGTCCCTAAGCCATGGTTCCCCACTCCCATCCCATCCGCCCACCCATTCGTACACCGAGGCCGGCAAAACTCGCGAAGCCCCACACCCTCCTTCGTCCGCCACCCAGCCGGAGCCTCTTCCCCGACGACGTCGTCCACAACAACACCTCGACGTCCCTAATCCACCATACCGGATGAGGATCGGTCGTCGATCTAGTCGTCCCGCCGGTTCAGCCACCCCGTCCTCCACCTCCAAGGAGCTGCCCCGACGTTCCCCTCGTCTTTCGCGCCACCTCCATTCCCACACCGCCAACTTCACCTGCACCACCGGAAGAGCATCATCATCACTGTTTCCTCGGATGAAGCCGCGGCCTAATCGGCGCCACCAAAGAGGTTGTACACTAATCGCCGCATTTTCTTCTTGATTCGATCTCACGGTGCTGCTGGCGCTCGGTCCCGAGCCGTCACGGCGCGGCTCCATCCACGACGTCGCTCCCTTGGCGGCGACGTCCACATCAGTAGGAGGTGCTGATGCTTTAGCTCTCGCTCACGCTGCTGCTCTGCTGTTGCTCTCGGTCCCCTGCCTGATCTGCTCTTGCTCTTGCTGCTGCTCTCGCTCTTGCTCTTGCTTGCGATGTTGCTCCAATTTAGCTACACTTCAGTCGACTGAATCGACTTTTGGGTCAGTCGATTTTTAGGGGGTGGGGGGGGCTCGCCGGAGTTAAGGAAGAACCAGCCGCAGCGGGGAGGGGAGCTCGCTAGAGAGGTACCCCACTATCTATCTTAGAGTTTAGGGTGGCGGCGGTGGTGGGGCGGTGGCGTGGGGATCGCCGGAGAAAAAGCTCGGCACGGGGGGGGGGGCTACGGGGATGGCCGGGGCGGCGGCGGACCGGTGGTGGGGAGCGTTTTCGGGGCGGGCGGGGCGGGGGGGGGGCTGTTTGGCCGGTGGTGGCTGGTGGCTCAGGGGGGTGGAGGTTGAAGATGAACTGCAGGCCCTTGATTTCGTATCCAACGACTGCAAAATCGACAGACCAGAGATGAAAAAGTCAGCCGACTGACTTGTAGCCTCACCTCTAGTGCGTTTAGTTTCGACAATAAAATTCAGTTTCGACAGTTAAGTTCAGTTTGGACAGTTAAATTCAGTTTCGACAGTTAAGTTCAGAGATGAGCGGCTGTTGTATACATCTAGCACTTTGTGGTTATGTATTTTACGTCATCTATTGGAGATGCTATTAGAATTCCATTCAGGTTAACGTTGTCTCTCTTGTCCTGCTTCAGCCTCGGCGTCGTACAACTCACCGGAGCTGCTCCAACAACGAAACCCTCCATCACAGCGGAGCAGTACCTCGGGCTCCATCTCCAGATGCCTAAGATCTTCTTCCCCTCCTCCGACAGCCAAAGAGGTTGTACACTTCTTGTGGTTTAACTTAATCTCACCATGCTTCTTTGCATCCTGTGATCTTACAATTCTTGTGAACCAAACACCCAGATTGGCAGAAATCCTGTGTTTTAATTTTTTTTGTTTTGCACGTGCATTCCTATCCTATTCCTGTCTATTTCCTATCCCTGCATTGTTAGAATCCTCAAATTCAAACAAGCCCTTACACAATTACTTCTGTTACAGATATGTGTCAAAGAAAACCTTGTGTGGTTTGTCCTGCTCCTGCGGTGCTGTGTTCCACCCCAGCTCAGCTGCTCCAATGACGGAAGGGTTCACCACAACAGGGATCCGCTCTCCAGACTGTCTTTCACCGCCTTAGATCTTCTTCCCCGCCGCCGGCAGCCACGCCAACTGCATTACCATCATCAACTGAGCAGATGCCCTTGAGGACTACACGGGTCCACAAGAGAGGTCGCACTCTTTCGTGTCTGCTTACGTTATGCATCGCTTAATATGATGACATGCTACTTTATCGTCGTGTTCACCTATTAGACTCCGACTCAGGTCCAAACTTATGCTGAAACTTGAGTTTTTAAATGGTTGTGGGGTACATATTGGGCAGCAATCAGTACTATCTGTCTACTATCTAGTTAATCTCGGTGTCTACTATGAGTTTCATATTGGGTGCAAACAAACATTAAAGGAGCCATTATCTGTATTTTTTAACTAAAGCTATTATCTGCCTGCTATCATTGGTTTTGGGTCTATCCACAGTTTGCTACCTTCACTCTGGATTTGTGCATGCACTCCTTACATAATCTCACTATGTTTTATTCCTATGCATGTCAGTTATTGTACACAACGGAACTGAACATGTGGAGCAAAAGAGACGAGCCTTGCGTGGCAGTAAAATTTCATGCAGACGTCGCTCCATGGTGGGCGCAAAGGCAGCCCCCCTCCACCCATTTCGGATCGTAATCAAGAGGAAGATAACTGTTCTGAGGGGGATTCAGAAGTAGGAGACCACTCCTATTTACCCCATGAGGTCTTCGCTCTAACTTGGCATGCTGATGTTCGTAATATCATGCATATGGTGCCTTGCATTGCTTACTGTATACATCAAAGATGTCATCTGCTTAGTTTAGACATGCTTTGTGTCAATGCCATCTGTTTAGTTTCTTTATCGTATATGTGAATCATGCAATGCCATCTTGTTTAGCCAGGCATCATATATGTTAATTTTGCAATGCCACCCTGGTTAGCCAGTCATATTATATGTGAATTATATCATGACATCATTTTTTATTACGTGTTAAATTTGTCAACAATTTTAGTACATTCAATTACTCTTCCTGTGCATCAGCCATTCGGCATGATCATGGAAAAATCTAGAGTGGAAACAAGGTCTTTAGAGCAGACAATGCTATCTGACGAAGCGCATGTCTTGCTGGTTACAGATAGCTCCTCAGAGGAGGATTCAGAGACAGATGACCAGTCCTATTCCCCCCCCCCCCGAGGTGCATGCTCTAACTTGGCAGGGTTATGTTGCTCATATCGTGCGTATGGTATCTTGCATTGCTATGTCATTTGCTTAGTTTAGACATGATTTGTGTGAATGCCACCTGTTTAGTGTGTAATTGCCATATATGTGAATTATGCAATGCCATCTTTTTGCAAGACATTATATATGTGAATTATGCAATGCTATCTTATTGGAAGGCATTATATATGTGAATTATGCAATGCCATGCTGTTTAGCCAAGCGTAATATATGTGAATTATATCATGTCGTCCTTTTTTTTGTATTTTTCATTGCTTTTGTCGACAATGTTTGTATATTCAACTGCTCTTCTTGTGCATCAGCCATTTGAATTGGTGATGGAGAAATCTGGAGTGAAAACAAGGTCTTCAGAGCAGACAATGCTACCTGGTGAAGCAGATATGTTGCTGGTTACAAATAGCTCTTCAGAGGAGGATTCGGAGGCAGATGACCAGTCCTATTATCCCCCTGAGGTGTATGCTCAAACTTGGCAGGGTTATATTACTCATATCATGCATATGTTGTATTGCAATGCTTAGTTTTTACATCATATACACAATATTGAATGCCATCTCCTTAGTTGACACATCATATATGCGATTGCCCTCTCCTCACTTCCTTAGTATATAAATCATATATTTGAATTATATCATGCCATGATGTTTACATAGACAACATGTATCTGAATTATGGCATGCCAACCCATTTTCTAAAGACATAATATAGTTATATCATCTCATCCTGTTCACATAGTCATCATATTTTGAATTATGTCATTCTATCCGTGAATTATATCATGCCATCATGTTTCCATCGACGGCATGTTTGTGATTTATGGCATGCCAACCACTTTAATAGACACATCGTATAGTTATATCATGTCATCCTGTTTACATAGTCATCATATTTTAAAGTATGTCATTCTATCCTGTTTAGTTATCCATCATACATGTGAAATTGTGTCATGCTATCCTGTTTAATTAGCCATCATATATTTGAAATTATGTCCTCCTATTCTGTTTGGTTAGACAACATAAATGTGAATTATTTCATGCCCTGTTTTCTTCCCTACTATCCATTGCACCTGTCTATCTTACAATGTGTGTACATTCAATTACTTTTCTTGTTTATCAGCCATTTCAATTGGAGGGGGTGATGGCAGTATCTGTGGGAGTAAAAACACGGTCTTCAGGAAAGATCGTGCTACCTATCGATGGAGATAGAACCACGGTTGTACTTGCCCAAGAACCATCCCCACCACACATAACCTAGACTATCGCAGATTGTACCCCTACCCAGTTGGACAGAGAACCAGCTACACCCCTTCTAACCCCAACCCCAGCAGATAGTAACCCAGTTCCCATTGACACAGCACCGTCTCCACCACAGAGAACCCAAACACGAGCAGTTAGTAAGGCAAGTACAGTGCCCAAAGCACGAGGACCACCACTCTGAACCCCAAGTCAACGCTTAAAGCAGAACAAGAATTTTTCTCAGGTTAGGTTCCGTAGCTATGGTTCATACTACTTTGCTCTTGCATCACTGTATTTACTCATACCAACTAATTTCAATTTTGAAGGATGCAATTGAAACTCCAATGGCGCAACAGGTATGTTTTAAACCTGTTTCTTTAACGTGTTTGTTGTTGTAACTTGCTCTATGTTGATTTCAGTTTCAATTGAATAAACTGTTATGTTCTCATGCCATGCACATTACAAGTGTTGTTATTGCTGTGTAGTTTCCCACACTTATATTCTGTCTATGCTGCTTTGTCTTAAATAGATACGATTCGAACTGTATCTATCTTGATTTGGCAACATAAACTAGAATGATATAGACCATACAGTGACCATACTACATAGATATATGTTTGTTTCATGCTGTTATCCTGTCCACCTTACTACTGAACTGGTTTACCAAAATGAGTTTCATATACTACATTGTAAACCTGTGATGTGTTTGTTTGTTTCTCCTTTAGAACACGGATAAAATGTTGGAGAAGAGTACCCCGTTATGCAATGGTAAAGGAAGTAATGCAGATCAGGTTCAAGATAGTGAGACATCCCTGTTGTTCTCCAAGAAAGCTGATAAAAACTATACTGAAGACACTAAGACACCCCCAAAGTCCTGTCTTGATGTAGTGTTCGTGTTACTGGCTACTACTGCTGGCACCAGCTCTTCGAACTCGCTGCCTGACTCACTTCGGCTTCTTGAGTCTCAACTTCAAGTTGAAAGACATCGATCAGATGTTATGTGATAGGATGTCGAAGGACTGAGGATGTCCCTGCAGAATTCAGATGCATACTTTCTGGTGCAACAGCAAGTGCTGGAGGATTTAAGCGCCAAACAAGAGAAAGTTAATAAGCTTGCTAAGCATCTTGCCAGCATTATGGGTAACCAGGATATTGTTTCTTGAGCTCTTCTGAAGTGGTTTCAGTTCTGGACTTGTTTTGCTGCGGCGTTTATATGCTGCTTTGTTCCCTATATTTGCACTTGTTTCAAACTTTGATGCCCAGTGGATGTAATATGTGTAATAGCCGTGATAGCCTAGCGTAAGTTGCTTGCTTATTTATTTCCGTTGTCTTGTTTATTTGTTTTCTTGTAGTCAGTGCAGTTCTTTTTCCGCGGTTTACTAGTGGCCGCAATAACCTATTTTTTAAAACTAGGAAACAATGGGCTAAATATTTACTGTAGTTAACATGGGCCTCCTATGGGCCATAGAAACAATGGGCCTTCTACGGGGCGTAGACACAATGGGCCTTCTACGGGCCGTATGATCGGTTGGCCAAACATGGGCCAATAACAGACCACATTATGGCCGTAAATGGGCTAGAGTTGAAATCGTCCGTTCATGGGCCGACCATAACGGGCCGTCGTTAATAGGCCGTATTTGATGACGCTATGAAAATGGCCCAACGTATTAACGGGCCACAAACGGGCCGACTGTAACCACGGGTTGTATTTGGCCCACAAGCAGAAAATGACAGTAACGGGCTGAAAGTAAACGAATGCTGGAAATGAGCCCAAGAATAAATGGGCCCTAAGAAGGCCGAAAGATAACATGAGCTGGAAATGGCCTAACGGAATAATGGGCCGTTAATGGGTATAAAGTGATACACTGTTCATTACGGGCCAGTTGTACCACGGGCCGTTAATGGGCCAAGGGTTACTAAGGGCCTCATATGGGCCAAAAGACGTCATGGGCCATACATGGGCCGGAAGTTAAAACGGGCTGGAATTATATTGGAGGGCCCAGATGAAGCTACTGGGCCTAATTCGGATAGGCCGTAAACGGGCCCTGGGTTAGTGGGCTGTAAATGGGCTATATGCGAACAGGCCGTTAACAGGTTTGCCGTGGGCCGGCCCTCCACCTTTTGACCAAGTCAAACAGGCCGGCCTTTTCACAGGAATGGGCCTCTGTTGGGCCGTGCCACGTGTCGACGTATCATAGGCGCTTTTGGTCCAATGAGTGGATGACATCTGTCCCACTGGTGAGCCGACACGTGTTTCCTCCAGCCAATGATGATTTTACACGTGGAAAATCCCCATTGGTCGGGGCTGTTAACGGGTTATCGGATCCAAAACCGGACCCGATAGCTTAACGGCGTTCCGTTACGGTGGATGCCACGTGTCGGTCACCCTTGACGAAAGCACTTCTGTGACACGCGATTTATCGTCATGGAAGTGGACACTTCCGTGATCATAATTTTGGTAATGTCATGGAACACTTCTACGACAGCACAGGTATGACTATCTTGATTCTGTCATAAATTTGTCATGGATGTACATGCATGACAGAAAGCATGACCTACTGTGACAAACACGTATCATCACGGAAGTGTATTTTTTTGTAGTGGGAGGCACAGGGCGCAGTCCTCGGCAAGGCTGAGCAGCTCTCCAAGGCCAATGACTCCATCAAAGACCTGAAGCAGAAGCTGGAGGGCCTCGAGGGGACGCCGTCGGAGGTTAGGGCCCGGGAGGAGACCCTGACCAAGAATCTGGAGAAGGAGAGGCAGCTCCAGAAGAACGAGACTGCCAACCACGAGGATTTTGTGAAAGGCGAGAACCTCTGGATCAGCCGCCTCGAGGACGTCGCCGGCAAGATCACCATGCAGCTGGCTACCATGGGGATGCCAAACGTGAGGTACGTCCCAGAGCTGAACGTGAGCCCCAACGCCAAGCTGACGCTGTTCTTTGAGGGTGTTCTCGGAGCCCTGGAGCTGTTCCCCTCCAACAGGGCGGCCTCGCTAGCCGATGAGGCCCAGAGGCTTTGCCGGGGTGCCATGACCAAGGTTCTCACCAAGGTGGCGCACTGGAACCCCAACCTCGGCTTCAACACCGCGCTGGAGAGCTTGCCGGAGGATGTGGACCTCATGACGCTCGAGGAGCGTATCAAGCCCATCACCAGCCGCATCGACGGAATCCAGAGGGTAGAGGGCCAGCGTCAGGACTAGGCACCCCATTCTTCATCGCCGCTGCAGGCTCATGACAAAGACAATTTCTATCTTTAGTTAGAACCGCGACACAATTGATGTAATATAACTCTGCAGCACTTTTAATATCATGCATGCTATCCTCCCGTTAGACCTCCCCTTGTATGTTCGTACCCTACGCTTATTGAGATAAGGCTGCCGGCGCGAAAACCCATGCCGTGATGCTTTAAGGACGGATCCTTAGCACCTTGCCGGAAGGGCGCTTGCTACCGGGCAAGCCACCTTGCCGCTGCCAGAGCGATCGCTTGAACTGTCGAGCGGACTCGAAGCAGGACAAGAGCGCTGCTGGAAACGGGTAGGCCACCTTGCCACCACTAGCGCGGCCGCATGAACTGTCGAGTAGGCTCGAGACAGAAACGAGGGCGTTGCCCATAACGGAAGGGTCCCATTGCGTGCAGGTTTCCCATACAAAGAACGAGATCCCTCAGGGAGGATAGCCTTATATAAGTGAACATAAACAAGATTTCGCGTGACTTAGCTTTTCTGTCGTGCCGCTGGCGTTCACCGCGTGCAGGCGACGCCGCCCGTTTGGTCGTCTTCTTCCTTGGAATGACGACCATGATGAAGCCGCTGCTCCAACCAAATCGGATTTCCACAATTGCGCCCCCTACCTGGCGCGCCAAAGATGTTGGTGGAAACGACACCTATGGGATCACTGGAATCCCTTCTACGGTTGGCGGGTGAGGGAGTCCTGGACTAAGGGCCCTCGGGCGTCTGGCCTATTATCCGTGGGCCGGACTGATGGGTTGTGAAGACATGAAGGCCGAAGACTGCACCGTGTCCGGATTGGACTCTACTTGGTGTGCAGGGCATGCTTGGTGACCAACTATGAAGTTTCCTTCTTATGTAACCGACTCCATGTAAACCCTAGATTCCCCCGGTGTCTATATAAACCGGAGGGGTTAGTCCGGAAAGCATACATTCATTACCATATACCCATAGGCTAGACTTCTAGGGTTTAGCCATTACGATCTCGTGGTAGATCAACTCTTGTAATACTCATATTCATGAAGATCCATCAAGCAGGAAGTAGGGTATTACCTCCATAGAGAGGGCCTGAACCTGGGTAAACATCGTGTCCCACGTCTCCTGTTACCATCGATCCTAGACGCACAGTTCGGGACCCCCTACCCGAGATCCGCCGGTTTTGACACCGACACTGGTGCTTTCATTGAGAGTTCCACTGTGCCGTCGCCAAGAGGGTTGATGGGTCGCCTTGTTCTCAAGGATAATATCATCTCCGGAGGAACCCTAGCCCCAGGCCAAACCCTCTGGCTGGGCGGCTTCGTCATGACCGCCGGATCGGCCCTTAAGCCGACGATGGCATCTCAAGTCATCGAAAATCGCCTCCGTGTTGATCCCGAATACTCCGCCCGGATGGATCCAACGGAGTTCTCGTCGTTGAACGAACTCCTGGATCGCATGGCCGCCTTGGGGGTCGCTACAAACTACGATCGGGTTGGGCTTAAACCCGACCAGAGAGAAATTAAAACTCCGCCGATCACCCACCAGATAGCGGTAGTCGAGGAGCGGAGCAACTCTTCTACTATATTGAAGACGAACTATGTCCGGATCTTCGATCTTGAAGGGTCGGACACTCGCCGGCCGAAAGGCATGCCCCGTCCCCCGAACATGTAGTTGGACGATGAGCCTAAAAACTCAGTCGATATCCCGGAACCCGAACTGCCAGGGTCGGCAGATCTTCAAACTCCGGATCCAAAATCGGGTTAGGGTTCGGATTTCGTTCCACCCACCACCCGGACACAGAGGCTCTCTTGAGCATAAAACAGCAGTCTCAGGAAAAGGTCCACCACTTCTGGGCCAGATTCCTCCTTGTCAAGGAGAAGGTAAAATATTGCCGTGACGAGGACGCAATATCGGCGTTCTGCAAAAATTGCGCGGACGAAGGAATCCTCAACGCCATCAATCGCTGCCGCATACTGAAATTTGCTGACTTAGCAATCATCGTACAAAAATACTGCGCGATGGAAAGCGCCTGGGAGACTCGGGCAACCCGCTGGGAAATACTAGCCCCAACCCAACTCCCCCTACAGGCGAAAAGGGCGTGCCCCGCAGTAAAAAAACACAAAGTCGCCATACGGCATGGCACCACTCTGGAAGGGTGGCTCGATGGCCCATGCAAATACATGCAACAACAGATACCGTGGCAACCCACAGCCTTAGAGCATGTTGGATACTACGACAGGTAGCCAAGAGCGGCAAGGACATCCTTATAAAGGACGCCCCAGAACAATACCCCTAGAAGATGACGACCCAAGAGTACTGACAGTCTTTGAGACATTCGCTTTAAATAACAAGCGCAAAAGGGCACTTCGTGAGCTCAACGAAGTTTGCCAAATCGCTGTAATAAACCCATGGAACGACACGGCTATAACATTCAACACCGGTGATGAACCAACGTATAGAACAATACGAGCACCAGCCACATTAGTCCTCAGCCCCATCGTGGATGGGTTTCGACTCACCAAGGTCCTCATGGACGGTGGCAGTGGACTAAATCTCATTTATGAGGACACACTCCATAAAATGGAAATAGACAGGAGCTGCATCAAACAAAGTAACACAACCTTCCGGGGAATTATTCCTAGTCGGGAGGTGCGGTGCACGGGCAAAATAACACTTGACGTGGTATTCGGCACGCCGGAGAATTATCGGTCCGAAGAAATAACCTTCCAAGTGGCCCCTTTCAGCACCGGATATCACGCCTTATTTGGGTGGGATGCTTTCACACGCTTCCAAGCTATACCTTACTACGGATATATGAAGCTCAAAATGCCCGGACCAAACGGTATAATCACTCTCACCAGTGATCCGGACATAGCACTGCGCCCTGAAAACAAAACCGCATCCCTGGCCCTGGAAGCGCTATCCGAAGCCCTCGCGGCCAAAGAATTAACTGCACTACGCTCCACAGTGGACAGGGACGATGTGATCCTCGACAAACGCCTCAAATCCACCTCATTCAAACCAGCAGAAGAAATAGTCAAATTCCAGGTCCACCCAACGGATCCCAAGAAGACAGCCTCTATCGGAGCTCAACTAACACCAACAGTTGACGCCGCACTACAAGAGTTCCTGCGCGAAAACTGGGACATATTTGCCTGGCACCCTTCAGATATGCCAGGGATCCCACGCAAGTTGGCCGAACATAGCCTTAACATATTAAAAGGATTTAAACCAGTCAAGCAAACACTGCGGTGCTTTTCCGAACCCAAGCGACAAGCCATGGGGAGGAGCTGGCCAAGCTCATCGAGGCCGGATTCATTAGAGAAATCAAGCATCTGGACTGGCTGGCAAACCTAGTGATGGTACCAAAGAAAGATAAATCCTGGCACCTGTGTGTCGATTTCAAGGATCTCAACAAGGCTTTCCCTAAGGATCCTTTTCCCCTTCCCTGCATTGATCAAATCATTGACGCCATCGCAGGACACGACTCGCTGTGCTTCCTCGATGCATATTCCGGATACCATCAAATCAAAATGAAGGAATCCGATCAAGCTGCAACAGCATTTATTACCCCATACGGGCCATTCTGCTTCAACACCATGCCTTTCGGGCTCAAGAACGCCGGCGCCACCTACCAGCGCATGATCCAAACATGCCTTGAGAAACAGATCGGCAAGACGGTAGAAGCTTACGTTGATGACGTCGTCATTAAGACTAGGCACGTTGAAACACTAATAGACGACTTAAGTCTCACGTTCGACAACCTCCAGGCATATGACATTAAGCTCAACCTAGAGAAGTGTGTCTTCGGTGTCCCCGCTGGAAAACTGCTGGGCTTCATAGTTTCCAGTAGAGGAATCAAAGCAAATCCGGCTAAAATCCGAGCTCTGTCATAGTTAGCTACACCAACAGACCTCAAACAGGTCCAAAAACTGGCAGGATGCATGGCAGCACTAAGCCGCTTTATCTCCAGACTAGGAGAAAAGGCACTCTCGCTCTATCGCCTCTTACGGCGCACGGATAACTTCGAATGGACAGACGCGATGACTGCTGGACTGGAGGAAATAAAGACCCTCCTAGCAAGCAATCCAATCCTGGCAGCACCAAACGCAGGCGAACACATGTTGCTATACATATCGGCAACACATCAAGTGGCGAGCGCTGTGCTCGTCGTCGAACAAGAACAGGACGGAAACAAATTTCCACTCCAAAAGCCGGTATACTATGTATCCACCGTCCTCACACCATGCAAATCCCGGTACCCTCACTATCAAAAGATAGCATATGCAGTCTTCATGGCATCTCGAAAATTGCGACACTACATTCAGGAGTGCTCGATCACGGTGGCTTCTAAAGTGCCCCTCAATGATATAATCAACAACCGGGAGGCAACGGGCCGGATTACCAAATGGGCCATTGAGCTCCCGCCATTCGACATCATGTACAAACCACGTCGAGCCATCAAATCCCAGGTACTGGCTGACTTCGTCGCCGAATGGACAGAGGCGGAACTCCCCAAAGAGTACGGCGCATATTCCAACTGGGTGATGCATTTTGACGGCTCCAAAATGTTGGCAGGGCTCGGGGCAGGCGTCGTATTAACGTCCCCCATAGGAGATATTGTCCAATACATACTCCAAATATTATAC
Source organism: Aegilops tauschii subsp. strangulata (assembly GCF_002575655.3). Taxonomy (NCBI): domain Eukaryota; kingdom Viridiplantae; phylum Streptophyta; class Magnoliopsida; order Poales; family Poaceae; genus Aegilops; species Aegilops tauschii. Next base: position 399,409,136 of record NC_053037.3, read on the forward strand.
ACAGACTCCAACAACGCAGCCGAATACGAGGCCTTGCTACATGGCCTTCGGATGGCCGTACCAATGGGCATACAACGCCTGGAGGTGCGCGGGGACTCAAACCTCGCAATATCCCAAATTAATGGAGACTTTGATGCCAAAGATTCGAAGATGGCAGCTTATCGCAATGCCGTCTTAAAGATGTCGGCTCAATTCGAGGGACTCGAATTTCATCACGTCGCCCGCGAAAGTAATCAGGCGGCAGATGTCCTTGCTCGCATCGGCGCTAAGCGCGACTCCGTCCCACCTAACATCTTCCTCGAAAGGCTCTTTAAGCCATCCGTGGTGTGGCAAGGGGGAGACAGCAACGACAGTCCCATTCCGAACACAAACACAGATAGCGAACACGCCGATATCATCGGAGGCTCAGCCACCAAAATAACACCATCGGCGCACCTCATCATGGCAGTAATTGCCCCATGGACCGAACCATTCTTGGCCTACCTTAATAGGAAGGAGCTCCCATAAGATCAGAACGAGGCTCGCCGCATCGTCCGGCGTTCGAAAGCCTATAAAGTTCACGAGGCAGAGCTCTACAAGAAAAGCACCACCGGAGTCCTTCAAAGGTGTATCTCCGAGGAGGAGGGGCGGCAACTCTTGGCAAAAATTCACGCCGGTCTCGGTGGGCACCACGCCGCAGCCCGGGCACTTGTCAGAAAGGCCTTCCGGACATGATTTTATTGGCCTACGGCCCGGGCAGACGCACAGGACCTCGTCCAGCGCTGCGTTGGATGCCAACTCTTCGCCAACCAAAGCCATATGCCCCCAACCGCCCTACAAACAATCCCCATTACATGGCCCTTTGCGGTCTGGGGCTTGGACATGGTTGGACGCCTTAAAGGGGGAAGCCATAAGAAAAAATATCTGCTGGTCATGGTGGACAAATTCACCAAGTGGATAGAGGCTAGACCGGTCAAAACGGCCGAGTCCGGACCAGTGATCGCATTTATATCCGTTGTAGTGCACCGTTATGGTGTAACGCACAGCATCATCAGTGATAACGGTTCCAATTTCACAGCTGAGGAGGTGAAAACCTGGTGTGCTAATCTGGGCATTAAGCTCGATTACGCCTCTGTCTACCACCCACAAACAAATGGTCAAGTCGAACAAGCTAACGGTCTTATTATGAGCGGCATCAAACCCAGGCTACTGCGGTCTTTGAAAGAATCAGACAAACACTGGGTCGAGGAGCTTGACTCCGTACTCTGGGGGCTGCGGACCACGCCCAACCGTACTACCAGATACACACCTTTCTTCATGGTGTACGGCACAGAGGCTGTATTGCCCTGCGATATTATACATGACTCACCTCGAGTGCGTATGTACGAAGAGAAAGAGGCCGAGTTGGATCGGCAGGAGAGCCTAGACGCCCTGGAGGAGGAGCGCGACATCGCCAAAGCCCGTTCAGCATTTTATCAGCAGCAGGCTCGAAGATATCAAAGCAGAGAAGTACGGGCCAAGACTTACAATGTTGGCGAACTCGTTCTACGCTTGCCGGAAAAGAAAAAGGACAAACTCAAGCTCAAATGGGAGGGTCCCTTCATAATCGACGAAGTTGTTACCGGAGGAGCGTACCGTCTTCGTGACGCATCTGACAATCGCCTAGAGCCGAACCCCTGGAACGCGGCCAGACTTCGAAGGTTCTATGCCTAGCGCCGAACTCTTTGTTAGTCTCCTTCTCCCCTATAGTTTCCATTACTTTTTCTCCATTTTACACAATTCTTATTTTCGCCTTAAAGCTCTCACTCGGCTCGACCGAACACTGCTGACGTACACATTCTTACATATGTACGCCCATCATACCTGGGGGCTTCTTTAACAGAAGCTTGTTAATATTATTTTTCCGAGCACCAAGCTCATCATACATATGCGTTCTTCCCGTATGTCTTTTCTTCACCATTATATGCATTGATATGACTTAAGTTTTTGCCAAGCTGGGTTGCCTGGCTCCTGTGCTTACCCCTACATTCCCGATTGTTCGGCTAGGTGGTAAAGGGAGCACCTCTGCGATTGTTACTGCCGGGTTATCCGGATGTGTACCTCAGACTGGGTGAAGCCGGAAGCTGCGTTCTTAAGGGAATATTCAGTCGGTGGACGAAAAATATTCTCTGCACTCACTCTATTGTGAACCCCCAGAAGCTATACATACTGTGATTTTTACATCACAACTCGGACATGTCTACTAATGCATGCACACCCAGGGAAAGGAACCCTTAACGGATCTGTTCTCCCTGGAAGATGTTTCTTACAATCTCAATGTAATATAACATAACTAGCCAGATACAACTTGTCTGTTCAAGCAACTATGACCCCTACACCTAGCTTTCCAAGCATACCCCGGTCTATTCGGCTGCAAGGGTATTCGGAAACACTCCGCACCATCAAGTCTGGAGGTTGAAGCGAAAAGGTCTGCCATGAAAAATGCTATACAATTCAGCTAGAATTACATAGGGTAAGGAAAGTACACAGTCATTGGGACTCAAACACTTCATTCTCTATACCGTCCAACAGGCGGTCTAACTTACAATCCTGTTGGGAATATTTGGCGGCCACCTCTACTTGGTCATACACTAAACTAACGGGAATTTCTTCCCCATCCGACCCTAGCGGTCCGACCCGTGCCATGTGATTAGGATCAAGCTTGGTATACCGAGTTTTCACCATGGCCCAAGCTTCTCGCGCACCCTCTCGACAGGCCGATATCTTCCATAATCGGATACACTGCCGCGCTCCTTTGAACAGCTCTATAAGCTCCTCCATACTTCCTGGAGGGGAGGCGGATGGCCATAAGGCCTTGGCAACGCTCCGCATGGCCAGCCGAGCATGCTCGTGCACCTGCGACAGTCTTTGCAGCAGATCATCAGCTGATCCGGACACCTCCTCTTCAGGACGGCCCGTCAATATACCTGCAATCATAATTATATCAGTTCTATCTATCTCCGAACTACTTTAACAATAGTTCGGACACATACTGAATATGCCGCCCCGCAGCTTCTTGTTCTCCTTCACGGAATAGGCTAGCTGGGCCCGCACATCCTTCAACTCTTCACCCAGCTGGGTTTTGCAATCCTGGAGCTGGTTTTTCTCAACAATGGCCTGCTTCAGCACACGATCGCCCGTAGCATGTAGCTTCTTGGCTTCTTGTTCATTCGCTTGCGCGGCTTCCAGTGCCTTTTTGAGTTCCTCTGACAATCATGTCATGATATAGGCAGGACTGTTAGCATTACCGGCATTTGATTATATTTTCTCGATGGAGGGGAAAATTACCAGGCGACGCCTTTTTGGACTTCTTCAAGTCTCCCAATTCAGCGGTAACAGCTCTCAGCTGCGTCCGACACTGCTCCAGCTCCTGGGCTAGCAGACCATTCTTCTCTGTGAGAACCTGGTTGTTCAACAATCCTTAAATCAGTCGTGCCAACTGCTTTCAGTCTTGGGGGCTACGGGTATATGGCTATCCTTTTTTGACAAAGAAAACTTACCTGCACATCTGTCGGATATTGCCTCGTGGCTTTTCTAAGCCCGTCTCGAGCAGCTCGGATGTATGCGTGGCCCGAGCTAAAGGCATTAAAAGCCTCATTCGAGAACTTCGGGTCTCGTAAAACAGCCCTACAGCACCGATGATTCATCGCACTCTCCACTTCCGAGTTGGTAACAGACATGTTTTCTGAACCCTCGGCCAAAGGGCAGTCCGGCTTTGTTCCTACATCGACCCCCGTCTCCCCTACTGGTTCCACATCTTGGTTGTTGGGAGCGCGGCCGGCCGGACCCCCGGACGCAGTCCGGCGAACCTTTTTCGTGTAATCAAACAGGCGAACAGGTCACAGTTGGACACGGCCACTGAAAAATATATTTATCCATACCTCCTCGATGAGGGCCCGGCGGTGCTTTCACCAGCCCTCCTCTTCGAAGGCCTGCCCGGCGCGGGAACCGATTTCCTCGGTATCGTCAAACGCCTCCCCTGTAGAATGCGCGACAATGCGGTGGGTGAGGCAGAGTAAGAGCACCCTTTCAGAGAAGGTGTTTCTTGATTACTTACCTGTGAAGCAGGAAGACCAGGGTAGTCGGCGATGATGGCCACTTCTGTGTCGTCATAGCTCGTCTGGTAAAACACCCCCTTCGAGAGCACCACAAATATATCTGGATCCTCTTCAAACCCGGGATCAAGCTCCCGGTTGTGGTCCTCCGGCTATGGGGCGGGACTATAAAATCCCTCGGTGAACTTTTGACAGTGCTGTCGTAAGCAAACGAACTAGAAATTTATCAAAAGCAATTCGGAGATGCAAGGAATAAAAACAGAGGGGTCGGGCCTTACCCAACTAGGAAGGTTATACATAGAGTACCCGTCCCTGGGTTTGATATGAAGAAATTCCTTTTCCTCCCCTTTGAACAGTTTGGCTAATATCTTAGCCAAAGCGGCAGGGGTATCCGGACCTTTCCGGCCACAGCGAGAGGCGTCATCCTCCCCATTGTAGTGCCACATTGGAAGCCCTCTGTACTGGAGCGGCTCCCCTCGCGCTATGGAGATCGCCATGACCTCGACTACTGTGAGTCCAGATTGAGTGAGCTCTTTTATCTTGCTCATCAGCTAACGAACCTCCGCACTATCTTCCTCTTCAAGGCTCTGGGGGCGCCAACTGTGGCGTTTCTTCAAAGGGACGCTCGCGAATTCAGGGAGACCCTTTTGAACCGGGTCGGGAAGCGCGACATCCTCAACATAGAACCATTCGGAGGGCCATCCGTCAGGTGCCTTCCTTGGTGTGCCGGATGGATATCCGGTGTTGGCGATGTGCCATACTTCGGCCCCGCCCACTTCAAATATTGACCCTTCGTGATTGCGCGGGACGAGACAGAACAACTTCCTCCACAACTCAAAATGAGCCTCGACGCCCAGGAACAGTTCGCATAAAGGAACGTAACCCGCAATATGCAGGACGGAGGCCGGAGTGAAGTTGTGCAGCTAGAGGCCGTAGTACTCCAAAAGCTCTCGGAGGAACGGATGGATCGGAAATCCAACGCCTCTTAGCAGGTAGGGGACGAAACACACTCGATCTCCCCCGGACGGATTGGGGATGTCCTCTGCCTGAGTCCCGCCATTGAAGGAAGCTAGCCCCGCTCGAACAAGGACTAGATCCGCAGGGGGAAGAAATCCCTGTGTTTGCAACTTCGCCAATTGGCTATGAGACACGGAGCACCTCTCCCACTCGCCTTTCTCTGGGCCGGGACGAGCGGAGGAGCTGGGAACACTAGCCATGCTGGAATGTTTTCTCCTAGGCAGTCTCTGGGGATTTCTTCTGCATAGCGCTGAATGGATCTGGGATCCAATCTTTTAAATAGGCGCTCTTCCTCGTGTAGATAGGGTGTTATTTGCAAAAATACCCTGACTTTCCGCATTCGCTCGACACATGGAGGACGAAAATTATTTAACGCGCAGAAGCCAAGGAGGCGACATTGGATCAATGGCCGAACACATTACTTGGAGATAACCGAAGGTGTAACCCGCCTTGCAATGCCGAAGACAATATGTGTGCCGCATATCTCACTATTGAAGATTGGTTCGGGGGCTACTGAGGGAGTCCTGGACTAAGGGGTCCTCGGGCGTCCGGCCTATTATCCGTGGGCCGGACTGATGGGCTGTGAAGACATGAAGGCCCAAGACTGCACCATGTCCGGATTGGACTCTACTTGGCGTGGAGGGCAAGCTTGGCGACCAACTATGAAGATTCCTTCTTATGTAACCGACTCCATGTAAACCCTAGATTCCCCCGGTATCTATATAAACCGGAGGGGTTAGTCCGGAAAGCATACATTCATTACCATATACCCATAGGCTAGACTTCTAGGGTTTAGCCATTACGATCTCGTGGTAGATCAACTCTTGTAATACTCATATTCATCAAGATCAATCAAGCAGGAAGTAGGGTATTACCTCCATAGAGAGGGCCCGAACCTGGGTAAACATCGTGTCCCCCGTCTCCTGTTACGATCGATCCTAGACGCACAGTTCGGGACCCCCTACCCGAGATCCGCGGGTTTTGACACCGACAGCGGGCGCGGGGTTGTGCAAAGAGCGGGTAAGGGAGACCTGGACTAAGGGGTCCTCGGGCGTCCGGCCTGTTATCGATGGGCAGGACTGATGGGCTGTGAAGATATGAAGGCCGAAGACTATACTCGTGTCCGGATTGGACTTTCCTTGGCGTGGAAGGCAAGCTAGGCGACCAGCTGTGAAGATTCATTTTTATGTAACCGACTCCATGTAACCCTAGATCTCTCCGGTGTCTATATAAACTGGAGACCATAGTCCGGATAGGGTACATTCATTACCATATACACATAGGCTAGACTTCTAGGGTTTAGCCATTACGATCTCGTGGTAGATCAACTCTTGTAACACTTATATTCATCAAGATCAATCAAGCAGGAAGTAGGGTATTACCTCCATAGAGAGGGCCCGAACCTGGGTAAACATCGTGTCCCCCGTCTCCTATTACCATCGATCCTAGACGCACAGTTCGGGACCCCCTACCCGAGATCCGCCGATTTTGACACCGACAGCGGGTCTAGCGGTCAGCACAAGGATCGTTTACCCAGGTTCGGGCCGCGAGGATGCGTAATACCCTTGTCCTGCTTTGGTGTATGTATTTGAGTGTTCTTGAGTTCTTGAACTAGCTACCGTCTGTCTCTAGTCCAAAAGATCCGAATCCTTCTCCTGGTCGCCTCGGGCCTCCTTTTATAGACAAAAGGGGTTGCCACAGTGGCACACAGGAGGTGGAAAGGTGTACAGTGGATGAGTCTATCCTCTGGCACCATCGGACAAATGCATTTAATGCGCTGCCAATGTGCCCCTCTTGCTTTATCGGGGACGGCAAGGAAGCTCGTCCCAGCTGTCGCCGCCTCGCTTGGCTGCGACGCGCGTCCGAGCTGACAAGGCGTTGTAGCACCACGTTGGCTGGCTGCTGGGCTAGCGCGGTGGCGGAGTCTTCACAAAGATCTGCATGCCACCACGCAGGTGCTAGCTGAGTCGGCGTAGAGGCCGCATGCAGCCATGCAGGTGCCTGCCCAGCTGGTTGAGCTAGTAGCTGCATGGGAGTGACGGTGTAGTCTTGGCAGACGTGGGCCTGGCCATGGCCCCGTAAGTGTCTTCGACAAGGGCCTTGCCGGGGCCCCGACAAGGGTCTTGCCGCGGCGTCGTGGTCGTCTTCGGCAAGGGTCTTGCTGGGGGGTCTCGTGGATCTCCTCGGCAAGGATCTCGCCGAGGATCGTCGTCTTCTGGTCCTCATCTGATCTTGTGTGCTTCTGATCTTCACAAAGATCTGCATGCCACCACAGAGGTGCCTCCCGAGCCTTGGTTCCAATGTGGTTTGTTGGTGGTGTTGGAACCCGTGGGCTCAAGGGTGGCTCGCTCTACTGGCGTCGGGCAAGTTGCCCCGGCAAGGCTCTTGTCGGGGCTGCGGAGGCTGCCCCGGCAAGGGTCTTGCCGGGGGAGCCCACCTCGCCCTTCTGCTCTTTGTGCATCTGGTCTTGGTGTTGCTCTTGTTGTCTTGTTCCTTCGGCTTCCCTCCTTTGCCCTACTTAGTGTGGCCGTGGGCGTGGCTCCGACTGCCCGTGCACAAGTAAAGGGGTAAAAAGGAGTTCCCCTAATTTTGTACACCGATAGCGGGTAACTGCATCGTCGTGCCGCTCCCGGCGCAACCACATGCACACAAATGTGCATGATTGTGCGCCGGCCCCAAACACTAGTAGCACAACTTATAAATTGATGGATGGAGTACTAGTTACAGTGATGCATATAATTAAGCAAAGGGATCGCACATGTCTGTATTGACTAGAACGAGAATGCAATAGCACAATAAGAATTAAGGCCACGATGATGCGATCGCAGTGGTGGTTATAGGAGGCAAGAAGAAAGATGCATCCATCAACGTACGACCTCCTCCTCCTCAACTCAGTGCGCCGGGCCACCGACCGGTGGCTAAGGAGCAGCGGCTTTTGTGTCTAGGTCAAGGTGCTTCTCAGCAATGGCATCCAAGGCTTCCAGCTGGTTGAAGAAGGCCAACATCGTAGCGTCCTCACTGGCCTTGTAGATACCTATGTACACGATTTGCTTGTACACATGGGTGTGTAGGTCGATGGTTTCTTGCAGGGCGAGGTGCCTCGCGGTGAGCGCGACCTCCAGGTGGACATTCTTCATGGCGTCAGCGGGCAGTCGCAGGGCCACCAGTGCTTGAAAGAGGTTCCGACCATGGAGGCCGATTAGGGTGGCAGGCAATGAGGAGCCCGGGCGTGCGGGCTGGAGAAGTACGGCGATGTCATCCGCAAGCTTCTTGACGACGGTGAACCAGTTGGTGGTGCGAACGATCATCTGGTCGTAGTGAGATTCGTAGCTGGCGTCGACGGCGGCCATCCACCAGCCGGTCGCCAACACCGTGTGGAGACAATCCACGGTGACATGCCGCAAGCTAGCAACGTGGACCATCTGGCACAACCGCTGGCCGCTCGCGCGCATCGCCGCATGGGTCTGGAGTGAGCACTTTTGCGCTTATTAGTGTAGTTGCTTATGCAAATGCTTAGGTGCATACAATGTGGTAGATGCATTGGAATGGAGGGGCTCCTTTATATGAGTGCAAACTGCGTCGCATTCACATCGTGCTGCCTCTTTCCCCCGTCCTACTCCCATTACTTCCCTCATGCATTCACACGATGCTAATTGAAGGAGGATGCATCATTGGCCGTTCAACATTTCGGGAACCGCTACCCTCTCCCTCGTCTGCATTAAAGCCGTATCGGGAACTGCACCGCCCGCTGTCAAATCGAATAGTACTGCGCCGCCCGCTGCACGCCTGGCTGAACATGCCTCCTCACCTCCATCTATGCTTAATTACTGAATTTTAGTTGCAAAAATTAGATACTGCTAGTGATTTTTGGCTTCATATTTTGACAAATCGCAGTGCTTCAAGGTTGGCAAATGGCAATGTTACTAGATCAACAAATGTCAATCTTTCTAGTTTGACAAATGGCAACATACCCAATATGACAGATGCAAATCTTACCAAATTGTTTCTAAGTGGTTCACATGGGTCATCCAAAAGAACTGTTTGTGTTCAAGAGATGCACAAATCCTGCTCTCACTTTGTATACGGGTATTCTATCTAAAACATTTGCGATCAAGAGCCAATTAAACCTATAGCCATTAAAAACCAAGACACGTGGTGTCACGTGAATGGTTAACATAACGCACACGGTTTGAATTATACAAATGTTTGAGATATTAATGTGGCAGCTATTCTTTCAAAATGCCTTTGTTGGCTGTTATTCGAGTGCGCCTTCTCTCAAAATGGACACGAAAAATACCAAAGCATGTCGGGTGCCACTCCATGATAGCATGCCAAGTTTCATGAATTTTAGACGAGTTTTGGATTTACTAGAATTTAAAAACCAGGTATCTCAATGTTTGCGGCCGAGTGACGGTGGCAGGGTGTTTGACATTCATTCCCATTTCTTGCATGGGACCTAAGCATGCACCCAAGGACACAGATTTGATTTTTCAACCAATTTATATGCACTAGAGCATGTGCATGTAGTTCAAATTTGCATTATGCACATAAATGCATTGAAAACTCACTTAATGCAAAAAAGTCGAAACGAACCCCGAAAAATCACAAAAAAACACAACACTCCTGTTGTTCTATGTTGACACGAGAAATTTTTTGAAAGCAATAAGAGGCAATGGATATTGTTTTGTCCCCAAAGGTGGGGCGTTCCCCACCGAAACCATCATGGTTGTTGTGAGAAGCTCTGGTTTGTGAGAAGCATATACCCAAACCTGCCCCAAATGGGACAAAAAATTTACCACGTCATGTTGATGCCGCTCCATGATAGCATGCCAAGTTTCATGAATTTCAGACGAGTTTTGGATTTACTAGAATTTAAAAACCAGGTATCTCAATGTTTGCGGCCGAGTGACGGTGGCATGGTGTTTGACATTCATTCCCATTTCTTGCATGGTACCTAAGCATGCACCCAAGGACAAATATTTGATTTTTGAACCAATTTACATGCACTAGAGCATGTGCATGTAGTTCAAATTTGAATTATGCACATAAATGCATTGAAAACTCACTTAATGCATAAAAATGTCCAAACGAACCCTGAATAATTTCAATTCTTTTATGACACACATATAGTTGCATGTTCACTGCAGATAAAAGGTCTAGCACTTCAAACACCATCCATGGCCGTTGTGACCCCGGTATGTAATTCAAATCAAGACAAAAAATCAAGTAGATCCCACACAATTTATTATAACTAGCCGTGTGAGATGCAGCACAAAATATCTTGGAGCACCGTCGGAGTATAGTACGCATACGGCTTACGCGAGAAGGTGCGAAGGCTACAGTCCACAGCCCGCTCTGAATAAGGGACTGTGTCTGTTGACACTTTGCGCACCAGTTTTTTCGGTGAAGCGATTCCAAATTTTCGGCTTCCATGGAAATATCTACCTCCCCGCCCCTCCCCCTTACCAAAAGCCACATTTCCCCTGCTTCCGCCTTCCTTTCCAAGTTGAAACCTTCACTCCTTGCTTGCAGCGCCGCCTCCTCACCGGCGACCCTCCTTCACGATGCTCGGCCTCGCCTATCTAGGCAGGTAATCCACACCCGACCCCCATCCTCCTCCTCCTTCCACATCCCACATGCCCCGACCGCCGGCGCGGCGCGACACCTTCCAACCAAATCACCGAACCCTCCACCAAATAAGCGCCGGCCTAAGCCATGGTGCATGTAGTATAGCCAGGATCTCAAGGAGCATTTGGCAGCGGAGAAGAAAATCGCGGCCGCACGCGCGGATGAGGTCGCAATGGCTGTCATTCGTACCGACCCCCAGATCTTGGAGGAGCACCTCGCCGTCGAGGCCACCGTTGACGCCTCGTGCGCCGACGCCGTGATGCGGTTGGCTGCTTTAAACGACAGTTCGTGCCGTTTTCTCGAGGCCACCGTCGGTGCCTTCGACCAAGACTACGAGGTGTTTTCTCAGCGTGCACGTGCTTACCTCATCTCAAGAGCCAGCAGGTTGGTGCCCGGAGCGGCTCAGGCAACTCACCACTACAACGAGGGCACCCACGATGCGAAGGCCTCGCCCTCTTCCATGTCAAAGGAGCCAATCGTCATCGATATCTCCGACAATGAGGAGTAGCTTGTCTTATTAGCTCACTATAAGGACCCATGTTCAGTTTGCTAGCTACTGCATTTCCTTAAAAAATTCTAGTGAATTGTGCTATCTACTTTTACATGCAATCTTCTGCTATAGTGTATATGTTCTATATGTCGTGCAATATGGTGTTCAGTTAATTGCTTGGTTCAATTCTGCAAATGTGATGTTCAATTCTTCAGGGTGCAATATTGCCAAGTTGTTAAGCACGCTTGGTTTGGTTAACTATCTGATCTTCTATTACGAGTATGTTATATTGTGCAATGTGCTGCAGTTAACGTTTGGTTCATTTGTTATGGTCTTTAGTTAACTGCTTGGTTCAATTCTGCAATGCGATGTTCAATTGTTGTGGCTGCATTCTGTTATTGTATACCATGTGAGAAATAAATCAAATGTAGTTGTACTAAATACATGAGAAACAAATACAATTGCTATATTTCCATGTTTTTAAGCATGCTTGGTTTGGTTAACTGTCTGATCTTCTATTACGAGTATGTTATATTGTGCAATGTGGTGCTCAGTTAACGTTTTGTTCATTTGTTGTGGTGTTTAGTTAACTGCTTGGTTCAATTCTGCAATGCGATGTTCAATTGTTGTGGCTGCATTCTGTTATTGTATACCATGTGAGAAATAAATCAAATTTAGTTGTACTAAATACATGAGAAACAAATACAATTGCTATATTTCCAAGTTGTTAAGCATGCTTGGTTTGGTTAACTGTCTGGTCTTCTATTAGGAGTATGTTATATTGTGCAATGTGGTGTTCAGTTAACGTTTGGTTCATTTGTTGTGGTGTTTATTTAACTGCTTGGTTCAATTCTGCAATGCGATGTTCAATTGTTGTGGCTGCATTCTGTTATTGTATACCATGTGAGGAATAAATTGAATTTGGCCGCACTTAATACTTGAGAAACATATACAAGTTCTATATTTCCTAGTTCTTAATCATGCTTGGTTTGGATAAATGGGTTTTCTATGTTGCTTGAATTAATCTAATGAAGCTGCAATGTGCTTATTTATCATCAACATATTTTATTGATAGCATGCGAACACTTACTTAACCTGATGAATAACTACCTTATATGTGTTGCAGGGAAACAATGGGAAGCACTGAGGTTTACAAGTTGGTACTAACTATTATACCTTGCCTTTTTTTATTCCTTTGCCCCATTTCCAATATAGAGAAGATATTTATGCACATCCTTGTTTTCAGGGTTCACTGATGATTACCTCTCAAACCACCTCTGTGGTCAGGAGGCGAGGAAAGTTTTCATACAACACCCACGGTTCAATATTGAAGTGTTCCTGAAGAGGTCGAAGGATGGACGGTCAATCATCCACATGCACTGGCCTAAAGTTGCAAAGACATTCAACATGAATGAAGGCTCAATATTCGCCTTCCGCTTCAGCAGTTTTCCAGATGAGATGCATCTCTCTATGTACCGTCTATGATGCTAATTTTGAAAGGTTCTAGATGTTGCATGTGAAACTAGGTGCTGGTGCAGTTGTGTAATGGGGTAGCTGAGTGCTGAAGCTATATCATGTTGTACTCCGATGTATTTAAATTATGAAATCCTGCTTCCTTAATATGGAAATGGAATATATTATGTGCTTAATATGAATGTCAATTAGATTAGTAAATGGATTATTAATAATAGGGCAATTAGCCTGCTAATTGGCCAATTAGCTTGCTAATTGGGTTTTCCTATTGCAAACGATTATTGAGAAAACACCGTGGGCGATGACCTCAGGCAACGCACACAGTTTCTAGGAATAAACCTTGTTGGATCAATGAACAATCACACACGACATTCTCTTGAAAACTGTTTGCGTTACGACACCTTGCGCAAATGTTTTCCTTGGAGTGACTGTGTGGGATGTACTTATGACTGGAAATGATTTCGCCTCTATAATTGTATTTTTTGAGCACTACTGTACGTATTTCTGTATTTGAGTTCTCGCCGATCGCACACGACCTCATTTTGCCGAGTGTGTGTGCCAGGAGGGCATATCCCCGACGGTTTCTGGGTCGTGTGGGAAGGACCCCCCTATCGCCCACACTCACTAGGTGACGGTTCTGAACGCCGTCATAGAAAGGGGTTAAAAACTGTTTGTATAGCACCAACATGTACCAGTGACTTGATGCTTTTTCTTGATTTCTACCTTCGCCGATTTCAGCATTGCGAAGAGCTTGGGAATCGTTTTCGTTATCCCTTGCATATTATAGTTCATCACGAAGTTCTAGTAACTTGGTGATAGTGACTAGAGAAATATGTCAATCACTATCTTATCTGGAAGATTAACTCCCACTTGATTCAAGTCATTGTAGTACTCAGACATTCTGAGCACATGCTCACTAGTTGAGCTATTCTCCCCCATCTTGTAGGCAAAGTACTTGTCAGAGGTATCATACCTCATAACACGGGCATGAGTCCGAAATAACAATTTCAGCTCTTGGAACATCTTATATGCTCCGTGGCGTTCAAAACTTTTTGAAGTCCTGGTTCTAAGCCGTAAAACATGGCGCACTAAACTATCAAGTAGTCATCATACCGAGCTTCCCAAACGTTCATAACGTCTGCATCTGCTCCTGCAATAGGTCCGACATCTAGCGGTGCATCAAGGACATAATTCTTCTGTGCAGCAATGAGGATAATCCTCAGATCACGGACCCAGTCCGCATCATTGCTACTATCATCTTTCAACTTAGTTTTCTCTAGGAACATATCAAAAATAAACCGGGAACTACATCGCGAGCTATTGATCTACAACATAATTTGCAAATACTACCAGGACTAAGTTCATGATAAATTAAAGTTCAATTAATCAAATTACTTAAGAACTCCCACTTAGATAGACATCCCTCTAGTCATCTAAATGATCATGTGATTCATATCAACTATACCATGTCCGATCATCACGTGAGATGGAGTAGTTTTCAATGGTGAACATCTCTATGTTGATCATATCTACTATATGATTCACGTTTGACCTTTCGGTCTCAGTGTTCCGAGGCCATATCTGCATATGCTAGGCTCGTCAAGTTTAACCCGAGTATTCTACACGTGCAAAACTGGCTTGCACCCGTTGTATGTGAACGTAGAGCTTATCACACCCGATCATCACGTGGTGTCTCGGCACGACGAACTGTCGCAATGGTGCATACTCAGGGAGAACACTTATACCTTGAAATTAAGCGAGGGATCATCTTATAATGCTACCGCCATACTAAGAAAAATAAGATGCATAAAAGTTAAAAATCACATGCAATCAAAATATGTGACATGATATAGCCATCATCATCTTGTGCCTTTGATCTCCATCTCCAAAGCACCGTCATGATCTCCATCGTCACCGACTTGACACCTTGATCTCGATCTCTAAAGCAAGCCCAGTGCCAGTTTCTGTTTTTCCTTGTTTTTGAGTTTTACAGAAAAGGAATACCAAACGGATTCCAATTGACGTGCCAATTTTTGATGATTTTTTATGGACCAAAAGAAGCCTCCGGAGCAAAAGATTTGGGCCAGAAGAGTCCCGAGCTATCCACAAGGGTGGAGGGCGCACCCACCCCCCTGGGCGTGGGCCCCTACCTCGTGGACGACTCGGGAACCTCCTTGACGTGAGACCTATGCCAAAAATTCCTATAAATACTGAAACCTCCAGAAAATAACCTAGATCGGGAGTTCCACCACCGCAAGCCTCTGTAGCACCAAAAACCAATCGGGACCCTGTTCCGGCACCCTGCCGGAGGGGGGATCCCTCGCCGGTGGCCATCTTCATCATCCCGACGCTCTCCATGACGAGGAGGGAGTAGTTCACCCTCGGGGCTGAGGGTATGTACCAGTAGCTATGTGTTTGATCTCTCTCTCTCTCTCTCTCTCTCTCGTGTTCTTGATTTGGCTAGATCTTGATGTATCGCGAGCTTTGCTATTATAGTTGGATCTTATGATGTTTCTCCCCCTCTACTCTCTTGTAATGGATTGAGTTTTCCCTTTGAAGTTATCTTATTGGATTGATTCTTTAAGGATTTGAGAACACTTGATGTATGTCTTGCATGTGCTTATCTATGGTGACAATGGGATATTCATGTGATCCACTTGATGTATGTTTTGGTGATCAACTTGCGAGTTCTGTGACCTTGTGAACTTATGCATAGGGGTTGGCACACGTTTTCGTCTTGACTCTTCGGTAGAAACTTTGGGGCACTCTTTGAAGTACTTTGTGTTGGTTTGAATAGATGAATCTGAGATTGTGTGATGCATATCGTATAATCATACCCACGGATACTTGAGGTGACATTGGAGTATCTAGGTGACATTAGGGTTTTGGTTGATTTGTGTCTTAAGGTGTTATTCTAGTACGAACTCTATGATAGATCGAACGGAAAGAGTAGCTTCATGTTATTTTACTACGGACTCTTGAATAGATCGATCAGAAAGGATAACTTTGAGGTGGTTTCGTACGCTACAATAATCTCTCCGTTTGTTCTCCGCTATTAGTGACTTTGGAGTGACTCTTTGTTGCATGTTGAGGGATAGTTATATGATCCAGTTATGTTATTATTGTTGAGAGAACTTGCACTAGTGAAAGTATGAACCCAAGGCCTTGTTTCCTAGAATAGAAATACCGTTTACGCTCACTTTTATCATTAGTTACCTTGCTGTTTTTATATTTTCAAATTACAAAAACCTATATCTACCATCCATATTGCACTTGTATCACCATCTCTTCGCCGAACTAGTGCACCTATACAATTTACCATTGTATTGGGTGTGTTGGGGACACAAGAGACTCTTTGTTATTTGGTTGCAGGGTTGCTTGAGAGAGACCATCTTCATCCTATGCCTCCCACGGATTGATAAACCTTAGGTCATCCACTTGAGGGAAATTTGCTACTGTCCTACAAACCTCTACACTTGGAGGCCCAACAACGTCTACAAGAAGAAGGTTGTGTAGTAGACATCAAGCTCTTTTCTGGCGCCGTTGCCGGGGAGGTGAGTGCTTGAAGGTTTATCTTTAGATCTTGAAATCGAATCTTTTAGTTTCTTGTTTTATCACTAGTTTAGTCTATAAAAGAAAACTACAAAAAATGGAATTAAGGTTGCCTCATATGCTTCATCTTTTTAATGTCTTTCGTGAATATGATGGGAAGGAAAATTGTGCTCAAGTACTAGAAGAAGAATTACATAGAATGCTTGGCATAAAATATGTGAATGATGAGCATGATTGCAATGTTGTTAGTATGAATTCTTTGAATACCCATGATGCTAATGATATGCAAAGCCACAAGCTTGGGGATGCTATGTTTGATGAAGATGATATGTTTAGTCCCCCAAGTTTTGATGAGCAAATTTATTATGATGAAAGCATGCCTCCTATTTATGATGATTATTGTGATGACACGTATGTTATAAATAATAAATAAAACCATGAAACTTTTCATCATGATTTTAATTTTCAATTGGATTATGCTTTACATGATAGTTATTTTGTTGAGTTTGCTCCCACTACTATTGATGAGAATAAATTTGCTGATGTGGAGAGTAATAAAAATTCTATGCTAGTAGATCATGAAAAGAATGTTTTATGTGCTGGTTATATGGTTGAATTCATTCATGATGCTACTGAAAATTATTATGAGAGAGGATCATATGCTTCTACATATTGCAATAATATCAAGTTTCCTCTCTATGTGCTTAAAATCTTGAAGTTATGCTTGTTTTACCTTCCTATGCAAGTTGATTCTTGTTCCCATAAGTTGTTTGCTCACAAAATCCCTATGCATAGGAAGTGGGTTAGACTTAATATGCTAGTCATATTCTTCATGATGCTCTCTTTATGTTTCAATTCTTATCTTTTATGTGAGCATTGTTGAAATCATCATGCCTAGCTAGGGGCGTTAAACGTAAGCGCTTGTTGGGTGGCAACCCAATTTTATTTTTGTTCCTTGCTTTTTATTCCTGTTTAGTAATAAATAAACCATCTAGCCTCTGGTTAGATGTGGTTTTATGTTTTAATTATCTTCTTGGATGATAATTATTTGATCTTGCTGAAAAAGACTGAAACTTTCTGCTCACGAAAACAATTGTTAAAAATCACCAGAAAGTGATAAAATACTGATTCCAATTGAAGTAGATGAATAATCAAATTATCTAGGTCATCCTATTTTGGAAGAATTTTTGGAGTTCCAGAAGTATACATTTGATACAGATTACTACAGACTGTTCTGTTTTTGACAGATTCTGTTTTCTATGTGTTGTTTGCTTATTTTGATGAATCTATGAGTAGTATCGGAGGGTATGAACCATAGAGAAGTTGGAATATAGTAGATATTACACCAATATGAATTTAGAATGAGTTCACAACAGTACCAAAAGTGGTGATTTATTTTCTTATACTAACGGAGCTTACGAGTTTTCTGTTGAGTTTTGTGTTGTGAAGTTTTCATGTTTTGGGTAAAGATTCGATGGACTATGGAATAAGGAGTGGCAAGAGCCTAAGCCTGGGGATGCCCAAGGCACCCCAAGGTAATATTCAAGGATAACCAAGAGCCTAAGCTTGGGGATGCCCCGGATGGCATCCCCTCTTTCGTCTTCGTTAATCGGTAACTTTACTTGGAGCTATATTTTTATTCACCACATGATATGTGTTTTGCTTGGAGCGTCATCTTATTTTGCTAGTATTTTATTGATGTTATTTAGAATAATGTTTTGAATCTTTATTTGCAATAAAAATGTCAAGGATAGCCTTTACCATGCTTATTTTGCAAGTATACATGTTGCTGTTTCAAAACAGAAAGTTTACCGCTGTTGCAAAAATTCCCTAGAAAAGTCAGAATATGATAAAATGTTGAAACTTTTTGCATATTAAGCTCTGATAAATTTTCTACAGTATGGTAGAATTTCATAATGTTTGGAGTTAGGGAAGTATGATGAATCATGCATTCTTTACAGGCTGTACTGTTTTGGCAGATTGCTATTATGTTTGCATATGTTTGCCTGTTTAATGATTCTATTTGAGGATAGGAGTATTAAATATGCAGAGGCATTTAGTATGCAATGTTGAATAATAATTTTAGTGATTTGTTACAGTAGAAAAGTATAAGGTTTTTGCATTGGTTTATACTAACTTATCTCACGAGTTCTTCTTGAGTTTGGTGTGGATGAAGCTTTCGAGATTTAGGAAACCGTGATATGAGAGGAATTTAGGAGACACAAAAGCTCAAGCTTGGGGATGCCCAAGGCACCCCAAGATAATATTTCAAGAAGTCTCAAGCATCAAAGCTTGGGGATGCCCCCGTAGGCATCCCACCTTTCTTCTTCAACAATTATCGGTTAGTATCGGTTGAGCCTAAATTTTTGCTTCTTCACATGATGAGTGCTATCCTTGAAATGTCGTTTGATTTTGTTTTGCTTGCTGTTTGAATAATATACCAAGATATGAAATTCTTAAATGAGAGAGATTCTTCACAAAGCTACATAATTATTTAACTACTCATTGATCTTCACTTATATCTTTTTGGAGTAGTTTGTCATTTACTCGTGTGCTTCACTTATATCATATGAGTAAATGGTTGAATGATTTGAATATCATAAATCTGAAATTATATATGTTTCATATGCTTATCCCATGGGGAGTAATGATTTCACATATAAGAAATAGAGGTGGTAAATTTTTGAAGGTTAGCAAACATTGTATTGGTCACTTGAACAATTCATGAAAGAATATTGAAGGGAAGAGAGATTTCACATATAAATATACTATCTTGGACATCTTCTATGATTGTGAGCCCCATTAATTATTTTCAAACCTGAGCAAATTAGTTGAAGTTGGACAAGGAAGACAACATAATGAGTTATGCTTGGGTATATTTGTATAGAAGTTATATTGTTATGGATCCTCTAACATGTGGTGCTTGCTATTTAGAAACCTTTGCTAGCCAAAATATCTGTACTAAGCAGGAATACTGCTTGTGCATCCAAATTTCTTGAACCAAGTTTCTTCCATGAGTGTCCACCATATCTACCTATATGCGGTATTTACGTGCCGTTCCAAGTAAATTTTCATGTGCCAAACTCTAAACCTTCAAATAATAATCTGTTTTGTATGCCCGAATCGCTCATGTAGCGACTAGGGGTTGTCAGTATCTTCCATGCTAGGTGGGTTATTCTCACGATGAGTGGACCCCGCTCATCATTCACGAGAAAATGGCTGGTAAGTGGGATGCCCAGTCCTATGATCAAAAGATCAAAAACAAATTCGCAAATAATTTAAACAAACTCCCCCAGGATTGTTGATAGTTGGACGGCACCCGTTGTTTCGGACAAGCCGTGGAGTGTGATTGTTGGTGGAGGGGGAGTACAATCTTTACCTTTCTGTTTGGGAATCGCCTATAATATATCTAGTATGGAAGATATTGGGAACTCTTGGTCCTTATGTTGACAATGAAAGCATACCTCTCAAAATTATTTTCATCTCTGTTTTAGCTTCGAGCTCTGGCACCTCTGCAAATCCCTGCTTCCCTCTGCGAAGGGCCTATCTTTTACTTTTATGCAAGAGTCAGTAGTATTCCTTCTCATTCCAACCGACCTTTTAGTTGGCAAGCATTATGTGATGGGGAAAGATCTAAGCATATATGGCCATTCAAGTATATCTGATCATGAATTATTATTGTTGACAATTATCTATATGATAAGTAAGTTGGGAGGCGAAACATTAAGCCCCTATCTTTCTCTGTGTTCGATGGATGCTATTTGTTCTACAAATATGCTTTGAGTGGTAGCAATCATGGAAGACTATATGATAGTTGAGTATGTGGGATTTGCTAAATCAAAGCTCTTACATAGACCCTTCCTGAAAATAAGATGAATTGCAATTGTTTGATGACTGAGAACATAGTTTGTTAGTTTTCAAGAAAGTTTATGGTCTATGCTTTAACATGTGAATATCTTGTTACTTGATCATGAAAAGTTTTATGAGTTGAGCCACTGTTATGACATATAATGATGCTAGAAAAGGTGATTGAAATTATCATTGATCAAACTTGTGCACCTGCTAGCATTCACACTTCATAAATTATTTCATTTATCATTTACCTACTCGAGGACGAGCAGGAATTAAGCTTGGGGATGCTGATACGTCTCCAATGTATCTATAATTTATGAAGTATTCATGCTATTATATTATCCATCTAGGATGTTTTATATGCATTTATATGCTATTTTATATGATTTTTGGGACTAACCTAATAACCTAGAGCCCAGTGCCAGTTCTGTTTTTTCCTTGTTTTTGAGTTTTACAGAAAAGGAATACCAAACGGAGTCCAATTGACGTGCCAATTTTTGATGATTTTTTATGGACCAAAAGAAGCCTCCGGAGCAAAAGAGTTGGGCCAGAAGAGTCCTGAGCTGTCCACGAGGGTGGAGGGCGCGCCCACCCCCCTGCGCGTGGGCCCCTGCCTCGTGGACGACTCGGGCACCTCCTTGACATGAGACCTACGCCAAAAATTCCTATAAATACTGAAACCTCCAGAAAATAACCTAGATCGGGAGTTCCGCCGCCGCAAGCCTCTGTAGCCACCAAAAACCAATCGGGACCCTGTTCCGGCACCCTGCCGGAGGGGGGATCCCTCACCGGTGGCCATCTTCATCATCCCGGCGCTCTCCATGATGAGGAGGGAGTAGTTCACCCTCGGGACTGAGGGTATGTACCAGTAGCTATGTGTTTGATCTCTCTCTCTCTCTCTCGTGTTCTTGATTTGGCACGATCTTGATGTATCGCGAGCTTTGCTATTATAGTTGGAGTCTTTAAGGATTTAAGAACACTTGATGTATGTCTTGCATGTGCTTATCTGTGGTGACAATGGGATATTCACGTGATCCACTTGATGTATGTTTTGGTGATCAACTTGCGAGTTCCATGACCTTGTGAACTTATGCATAGGGGTTGGCACACGTTTTCGTCTTGACTCTTCGGTAGAAACTTTGGGGCACTCTTTGAAGTACTTTGTGTTGGTTTGAATAGATGAATCTGAGATTGTGTGATGCATATCGTATAATCATACCCACGGATACTTGAGGTGACATTGGAGTATCTAGGTGACATTAGGGTTTTAGTTGATTTGTGTCTTAAGGTGTTATTCTAGTACGAACTCTATGATAGATCGAACGGAAAGAATAGCTTCATGTTATTTTACTACGGACTCTTGAATAGATCAATCAGAAAGGATAACTTTGAGGTGGTTTCGTACCCTACAATAATCTCTCCGTTTGTTCTCCGCTATTAGTGACTTTGGAGTGACTCTTTGTTGCATGTTGAGGGATAGTTATATGATCCAGTTATGTTATTATTGTTGAGAGAACTTGCACTAGTGAAAGTATGAACCCAAGGCCTTGTTTCCTAGAATAGAAATACCGTTTACGCTCACTTTTATCATTAGTTACCTTGCTGTTTTTATATTTTCAAATTACAAAAACCTATATCTACCATCCATATTGCACTTGTATCACCATCTCTTCGCCGAACTAGTGCACCTATACAATTTACCATTGTATTGGGTGTGTTGGGGACACAAGAGACTCTTTGTTATTTGGTTGCAGGGTTGCTTGAGAGAGACCATCTTCATCCTACGCCTCCCACTGATTGATAAACCTTAGGTCATCCACTTGAGGGAAATTTGCTACTGTCCTACGAACCTCTGCACTTGGAGGCCCAACAACGTCTACAAGAAGCAGGTTGTGTAGTAGACATCACAGGTCACCTTGAAATCCGGACACCTCTTCTTCGGGCCGCCCAGTCAACACTCCTACAGAAATAAGCTTGTTAGGATTCGCATCAGCGAACTGTACGACAGTAAGTTAAAAGGCATACTGAATATGCCGCCTCTCAGCTTTCTGTTCTCCTTTAGGGCATTCGCCAGTTGGGCTCGCACATCTTTCAACTCTTCGCTGAGCTGGGTGTTGGCATCCTGCAGCTTGTTCTTCTCGTCCCTGGCCCGTGTAAGTACACGTTGACCAGTGGCCTCTTGCCTTTAGGCATGTTCTTTATCAGCCTGTGCGGCCTTCAGTTTCTCTTCCAGCTGATCCGACGATCCTGCTATCATAAAATACAACAATGTTTATTCGCATAAACATTACATGCACATGAAGGTATTTCCCGGACAGAAGGGGACATTACCAGTCGGTGCCTCCTTGGATTTCGCCAGTTTGGCGGTAACAGCATTCAGCTGGGTCTGACACTGTTCTAGCTCTTGAGATAACATGTTGTTCTTCTCCGTGAGTACCTGATTATACATCGATCCTTAAAATCAGTTGCTTCAACTGTTGTCAAGTCTCGGGGGCTACTGGTGTATTACTATTGAATCTGCACAAAATAATCTTACCCGCATATCCTTTGAAAGCTGGTAAGTGGCTTCAGCAAGCCCATCCCGAGCAGCTCGGATATATGCATCTGCCGAGCTGAAGGCATTGAATGCCTCTTCAGTAAAGATAGGATCACGCATAGCTGCCCTCTGGCGCCGATGGTTCATTGCACTCTCCACTTCGGAGTTGGTGACGGATACATTATCCGAATCATCGGAGATAGGACAATTCGGCATTGCACCCACATCAACTCTAACCCTAGAGGCAGGGTCCGGGGTCGGATTGGTGGACATATGTCCGGCAGTATCTCCGGATACAGTCCGGTGAATGCTCTTCCTGAAATATGGCATAGCAGAAAACGTCACAGTTTGGTATATTTGCCGTCGGACGTACTGAAGACCGTACCTTTTTTATGAAGGTAGAGGCTTGGAAGTATCGCCGTCCGCCTTTCTTTTTGAAGACACGCCTTGTGTCGGCATCCCCTTCTTAAGGGACGATCCTGATGCGGCATGGCGAGACGAACGCCGCCCCTTTGAAGCACGAGACAGTGTAGTGGGTGAGGCGTGATGGGAAAACTCTTTTGGAGGAGATGCTCCCTGGGCACTTACATGGGAAGAAGGGAGAAGGCCAGGGTAATCGGCTACAATGGCCACTTCTGTGCCGTCATAGCTCGAATGATAGAAGACCCCCTCCTTGAGCTCCATGAATATATCCGGATCCTCCTCAAATCCGGGATCTAGGTCCCGAATATGGTCCTCCAGCTGCGGAGCAGGGCTATAGATCCCCTCAGTGGCCTTCCTCCATTCCTGTTAAAAAATGGTCGGGTTAAGCTCAACTAGTTGTGACTCTGGAAGAGGATTGAGTGAGGTTCTGGATCAAAAGGTTACCCAGCTAGGGGGTTGTACATGGATAAACTAGCTCGACACTTAAGGCGAGTGAATTCCTCTTTCTCCCCTTTATGAAGATCAGCCAACATGGCGGCCAGGGCGGCGAAGTTGTCCAGACCCTTGCGCCCATAGCAAGATGTATCATCCTCCCCGTTATAGTTCCACATGGGGAGTCCTCTGGATTGGAGTGGCTGAACACCTCGTGTTATGGAAATCGCCATGACCTCAATTATGGACAGTCCGGATTGGGCTAGTATTTTTATCTTGTCCATTAACATCTTGACCTCCGCACTATCTGCCTCCTCAAGGCTTCGGGGGCGCCAGCTGTGGTGCTTTTTTAATGGAGCATTGGAGAATTCAGGAAGGCCTCATCGGATTGGGTCTGAGAGAACGACGTCTTCAATATAAGACCACTCCGAGGGCCACTCTTTGGATGCCTTCTCCGGAGTGCCGGACAGGTATCATGTCCCAGCTATGCGCCACACTTCGGCGCCGCCCACCTCGAATATGGATCCCTTTTGGGAGCGAGGGACGAGGTAGAAAAGTTTCCTCCATAACTCGAAATGGGCCTCGCAGCCTAGGAACAGCTCGCAAAGAGCGACGAAGCCCGCGATGTGCAGAATGGAGCCCGGCGTGAGATTGTGCAGTTGGAGGTCATTGTACTCCAGGAGACCTCGGAGGAAAGGATGGATTGGAAATCGAACGCCTCTTAATAGGAAGGAAACAAAGCACACTCGCTCCCCGTCGGTAGGATTGGGGAAGTTTTCCGCCAGGGCTTCGCCGTTGATGGAAGCCAATCCCGCCCGAACGGGGACTAGATCCGCGGGGGGGGGGGGGGGGGGGGAGGGAGATACCCCTGCATCTGGAGCTTGGTCAGTTGAGCGTGGGATACTAAGAAGCTCTCCCAATCGCCTTTTTCAGGGCCATGGGGGGGAGGAGGAACCAGGCACGCTAGCCATGTTTGTGTGGTTTCTTGTGGCAAGCTCTAAGGATTTTCCGCCTGGTGTGGAATGGCATCTGAGATTCAATCTCCTTAAATAGACGCCTTCCGTACATGGCCCAGGTGTTATATGTAAATATGCTTGGACCCCTCGTATTCGTTTGACACGTGGAAGCCGGGGCAACGATGGCGCAGAAGCCAAAGGGTATTACATTTAATGTAAAGTCGGGTCGTTCGAAGAGTTCACCGTACCAAGACCGAAGTTGTAAAAGCCGAGTATAGTCCTTTGGTTCAGATGCTTTGAAGTACTCGAAGGAGGAACCCGCCTTGCAATGCCAAAGACAATGTGCGCGCCGGACACATTGTCATTAAAGACTGGTTCGGGGGCTACTGAGGGAGTCCTGGATTAGGGGGTCCTCGGGCGTCCGGGCTATGTGACATGGACCGGACTCATGGGCCGTGAAGATAACAGCCAGAAGACTTTTTCTCATGTCCGGATGGGACTCTCCTTGGCGTGGAAGGCAAGCTTGGTGTGCGGATATGAAGATTCCTGTCTCTGCAAACCGACTCTGTACAACCCTAGCCCCCTCCGGTGTCTATATAAACCGTAGGGTTTAATCCGTAGAGGCAATCATAATCATACAGGCAAGACATCTAGGGTTTAGCCATTACGATCTCGAGGTAGATCAACTCTTGTAACCCCTATACTCATCAAAGTCAATTAAGCAGGAAGTAAGGTATTACCTCCATCAAGAGGGCCCGAACCTGAGTAAAACATTGTGTCCCTGCCTCCTGTTACCTTCGATCCTTAGACGCACAGTTCGGGACCCCCTACCCGAGATCCGCCGATTTTGACACCGACAGGGGTGGCGCCCCCTTCCCTTAACCAATTCGGCCTCCTCCCTTGTGGGGCGGTGCACCAGCCCCTTGTGGGCTGGTTAGCCTCCCTCATATGGCCCATATGGCCCATATCTTTCCCCGGGGCATTCCGGTAACCCCTCTGGTACTCCGGTATGTACCCGATACACTCCGGAACCCTTCCGGTGTCCCAATACTACCTTCCAATATATCAATATTTGAAGGAAATATGCCCTAGAGGCAATAATAAAGTATTATATATTTCCTTATATCATGATAAATGTTTATTATTCATGCTAGAATTGTATTAACCGGAAACAAAATACATGTGTGAATACATAGACAAACAGAGTGTCACTAGTATGCCTCTACTTGACTAGCTCGTTAATCAAAGATGATTATGTTTCCTAGCCATAGATATGAGTTGTCATTTGATTAACGGGATCACCTCATTGGGAGAATGACGTGATTGACTTGACCCATTCCGTTAGCTTAGCACCCGATCGTTTAGTATGTTGCTATTGCTTTCTTCATGACTTATACATGTTCCTATGACTATGAGATTATGCAACTCCCGTTTACCGGAGGAACACTTTGTGTGCTACCAAACGTCACAACGTAAATGAGTGATTATAAAGGTGCTCTACAGGTGTCTCCAAAGGTACTTGTTGCGTTGGCGTATTTCGAGATTAGGATTTGTCACTCCGATTGTCGGAGAGGTATCTCTGGGCCCACTCGGTAATGCACATCACTATAAGCCTTGCAAGCATTGTGACTAATGAGTTAGTTGCGGGATGATGTATTACGGAATGAGTAAAGTGTAGGAGATATGCCCTAGAGGCAATAATAAATGATATTATTTATCTCCGAGTTCATAATTATGTTTATGTTCCATGCTATAACTGCTATGGTTCTCGAGTCTGCAATAACCACGAGGCTCGGAGGAAGACTCATATGCACGTGTGGAATAATAAACGGTAAAATGTATTCCTAGTCTGGCCTCTAAGACTAGCTCAAGTGTTGCATGATGGTTATGTTTTCCTGATCATGGGCATGTCTATGTCAGCAACCTTGAGGGCATAATGTTAAGAGAACATTTGTGTTGAATCGACCCGGCATGATGTTATGCTATGAGATTCATTCGTCACAAGTTTACTGGTACATAACAAAGAGATGGTTAACGTTTGCATGATTCCTTAGACCATGAGAGTATCGAGTTTCTTCATGCTTGCTTCATGAACTTTGGGGTTTGTTAAACGTCATCCGTAAATGGGTGGCTATTACGGCGGCTTACGGGTTCATGGAAAAGTGTGTCAAGTAACTTGATAGCTCAAGATTGGGATTTGCTCCTCCGACGATGGAGAGATATCTCTGGGCCCTCTCGGTGTTACGGTATCCATCATCGTCTGGCCAGACACTTTGTGATTTGATCACGGGGATGCCGGAACACGATAACGAGAAAAGAGAACAATACCGGTAACGAGGTAACTAGCATAGTGGACAAGTTGTTGATCCACGGGAATGCCAACATGTCTCACCTCGGGTATTTGTAACATATCGCGAAGCAACAGGAATAGCACACGGCAACTGGAGGTTCACTCGAATATTTATTCGTGTGGGTATAGGGGTCAATATGGGTGTCCACGGCTCCGATGTTGATCATTGATCGGAAGGGGTTCCGGGTCATGTCTATACTTCACCGAACCTATAGGGTCACACGTTTAAGGGTCATCTATCTGCTGAATACTAGACAGGGAGTCTGAGAGAAAATCACCGAAAAAGTTTCGGACACCGAAAAGTTTCGGACAGCGGAATCGTACCGCAGAGAGAGGTCATCGGATAAGTTTCGATGATACCGAAAAGTTGTTTCGGGATACACCATTAAGTCAAATTGGTTTCGGCACATGCCTGATAATTCTTGGAGGATGCCAGAATCATTCTGGAAGCTTTTTGGAATTTTCTGAGATAAAAACCGGAAATGTTCCGGAGCTGCCGGAGCCACTTCAGATGTTTTTCGCAGATGAAATTCACTAATCTGAAATTGTTTCAGAACGAATCCAAAATCATTTTAGTGGGTACTGGAATTATTCTAAGACCCACAGAAATATTTTCGGATTTAGTGGACGCGAAAAATTGTCTTCATGAATAGTGAAAACGCATTCTTGTTTGCTTTTCGCAGATGAAAATCACTAAACCGAAATTGTTTCGGAACGCGTTGAAAATTATTTTAGTGGGTACTGGAAATGTTCTGAGCCCACATAAATATTTTCAATTCGAATGGACGCTGAAAAATGTCGTCATGAATAGTGAAAGTGTTTTTTGCTTGGCTTCTTGGAGAAGCCACCTTGAGGGCCTTTTTGGTATTTCCCCCCTTGGCTTCTTGGAGAAGCCACCCTTGGGCTTGGCCTATAAATAGGGGTGGAGGGGGCTGCCTAAAGGATCATCCCTTCTCACATACATGCCATTGCAATGATCTGGCTTCTTCTCTCCCTCCCAGCGAAATAGTTTCGTAGAGCCGAAAGGCTGTCTGGGTTCCGGCAGGAACTAGTTCTGGACGGCGAAGCCCTACCGGATAGCTGACACCGTATGTGTACAACTCTGTAGAGAGATCGTAGTTTCGGTCTTAGTTCGTGAGTGCCTCCCGAAGGGCTGTCCGTGTGACCGTCCGAGTTTCGAAGGTCCTCCCGAAGGGCTGTCCGAGTGACCGTTCGAGTTTTGAAGGTCCTCCCGAAGGGCTGTCCGCGACACCGTCCGGGGGGCTGTTCGACCGCCTCCCGGAGGGCTGTCTGAGGAGCAGATGAGGGTATACATCCTCGCGGTTGGGAGGTTGTAAATCCTAGCTGCGGGGATCTGCACCGCCGATCGTCATCGACTCTACTTCCCGCTGCGCTACGAGTCGGTAACGAAAAAGATCAAACCATGTATGCAGTCTCCATAGTGGTCCTGGGCTGGTGCGTAGGTCGGAAATTTTTTGTTTTCTGCTGCGTTCCCCTACAGTGGCATCAAGAGCCGTGCTATGCGTAGATGCAGGTTTTGATCTAGAATACATGGAGATGTATGGGTATTGCATAATATAATTAGGTAGTAGATGAGATCTATTGCTGAAAAATATTTATGCGGGTGACAGATGAAATTTGTTACCCGACCTTCTTGTTGCTTCCCTAGAATTTGCGTTTGCTCAATCTCGAGACAGCATGGTGGAATTTGACAAAGTTCTGGCAATCCGTGATCCTGATTGATCATGGAAGTGCTATCAGTTCTTTGGGTTCTGCCGTAGTCAAAAGAAAGATGAAATTCGCAGATGAAAGGGCATTGCAGATATGATCTGCACGGGGGTCATGCGTATGATGAAGTTTAGTATGGGGCTCGAGATTTAATTATCCCGTGTTTCATACACCCCGAGATGTTAGCAACTTGAATAATCATACTTGATGATAAAACGTTGGTAGCTGCGGTTTAAGTCAAAACCTTAGAAGCCACGTAAAATAAAATTTTGCATAAACCTATTAGAGGCGTCTAACTTGGTTTTGCAGGATGTGCATGTGATGTGGTATAGCAGTGCTCATACTAATTCGATTATGTATGAGATGACTATATGATGTAATTTGATTAACATGACCTGCGTGTCATGATTCGGCATGATGGCTGGAGCCATATGATTGCACTTTAATGACCTGCGTGTCAACCTTGTTGTAATGCATTATTTTGTTAGCTATAGAGATAGCAATATTATCTGGTGCATCGACAAGGTGGTGGCAATCTTCGCGAAGGTGAACACCGACGCGAATGCCGAAGACGAAGAAATGAAATACTTCTCCGTCAGAAAGGGCTATACCATATCATGCTATTATGAATTGCCTGAGATGTTTATCCCTTATGATGCACCCTTCTTGATTGCGCGGTAGTCGCTTTTATTAGGGTGATCTCTCACTTAAAATATCAAGTAGTTAGTGTTCTCCCAAGTGTAGCACCGTCACGGCACCTATCTTTTCGGGGTGCGCCATGGATGCATGGGTACGAACGATTAGAGAAGTGTGAGGCGGGTGAGGTCAGACCTCGCAGCAAGATCACTTGTTTGTCTTGACGTTCATGGCAGGATCGTCCTGAGCTCGGAACACACGCATCGAAAGATGAGCAAGAGTCACATAGAGATGTGATCGGCAAGTTGGCCTACCGATTAAAATTCCCGTTATGAGATGATGATTCTATGGCGATGAATTGAAGTCTGGATTTTGTATCACTCAAAATTAATTGTGAGAGATATTGATTTGAGTGGGAGCGCACTGTTGAATTAACATGTTTAATTCTCAGTGCAATTAATTATGAACACTGTCTAAGTGTTTCTTGCATAATAGTTGTAGAATAATGGCTCGCATTTCCACCTTCCCTATTAAAATTGAATAGCTGTTAAATATCTGGTTAAAACTTTACGATTGGTAACGTAATATGAGGATTGTCCTCAAAAGTGCCGAGAAGGACATTGTCCTATCGCATGCTTTCCGTATCCTCCCGCTAATGCTATGGATCATGTGACTCTCGTCCTTCGATCCAAAAGCTAGAATTCTGTTACAGTCAAGTGGAATATGTTTGCTTCCATGAAACCCAAACTTCGAAAGTTGGGATAGTTATATGATATTCATGGAACTGAAAATTATTTTCAGATACAAACAAAGAAATGTTTGTTTGCAAGTATTAGTAAAAGTGTTTACTATGCATTTGACTGTTGGGAAAGGGATCCAGAAGAACGCCTGTCATATAATGAAAGGTGAATAAAACAACAACTTAAAGAGAAAGGAAGTGTCCAAAGGGTGTTAGTATGACTTACACGCCTAGGAAGTCCGGGGCTAATGCCACTCTTAAGTTGGGTGCTTCTTCTGAGAGTAGGAGAAATACTAAAAGTTAAACTGTTAGAAGTATAAAGGCAAAAGGAAAGAAGACTGGAATATCCAGCTCATGTATGAATGTCATACAAGTTTTTGATGTATAGAAGGCTGGTCAAAGATATAGTTCTTGCGAATTATGGTTAAACATGTTAATCACTAATTCTTGGGTATTGTGAGTTCATCACAAAATTGCCCGCTCGATTGCATTCTGTTGCAACTCGATGTAAGAACTACTATGGCCTGAAAGACTAGCTAGAAATGAGGTTAAGGTATACACAGGGAACATAGTAAATGTTACTATACCTTCGATCGGTGTATTGCCGTCTGTATTTATTTTCATAATTCATTTAGAGTTTTACAAACTCTATCCCATTGCATAAGGTATCTTGCAAGAAGGTTGTTCATAAGAGAACTTTTTATGTTCGATGTTATGAATAACACAAGGGCCATACTTTCATTATGAATGAGATGTATGTTATGAATATTGATAATAATACAATACCTCTGGGTTTACTTTCATAATTCATTTTAGAGTTTCATACACTCTAGCCCATTGCACAATGTTTGTTGCAAAAGAGTTGTTCATAAAAACAACAATTGTTGTTAAGTATTATGAATAACATGAAGGGCCATGCTTCCATCCAAGATGGCATGTATGTTATGAATATTGATGGTAATATGATACATCCATAACACTGACGCTAAATGTCGCAAGACTAAAAGAATACCACACAAGTGTGGCACTACATTTGGTCACATTGGAGAAACCGCATGGAAAATTCCACTATGATGGATTTTGAAGTCTTCTTGATTTTGAATCATCTGACACTTGCAACTTTCCTCCGAAAAGTGAAGTGACTAAAATACCGTTCACAGGCCATAAGGAACGAACAACAAACTTACTAGTGATCATACATTTGATGTGTGTAGTCCGATAAGTGTTGTTAGTGGTGGATTTATTTATCTTCAGAAATGACTCAAGTAGATATATGGATATTTACTTGATGAGACGTAAGTCTGGATCTTTTGAAATCATTCGAAAGGTTCTCAAAAATGAAGTAGAAGTTATTGTAACAAGAAAATTATGTTTCTGCAATTTGATTGCACAAAGGAATATTTGAGTTACATGTTTAGCGAATGTCTGATGAGTTGTGAAAGGGGTTTCATAACTTGCACCTCCCGGAACACCACTGCAAGTGGAAAGTCTGTGGAGATGTAATCAAACCATTTATGACATGGTAAGGTGAAAGATGACATAAATAAATTTGCCATTATCCCTTTTAAAGTGATGCTTTAGAGACTGCGGCTTTTACACTGAAAAGAGCTACATCGGGTCTGTTGAAATGAAGCCATGGTATGGTACGCCCAACCATGTTATATCTTTTCTTAACATTTGGAATATGGGGCTTGTGTAAAAGGTTACAAACCTATTCCAAATCAGACAAGTGCTACTTTGTAGGTTATCCCAAGTCATTGGGTATTCCTCTCTCACTATACCGAGGCAAATAGGTTTGCCACAAAGAACGGTATGCTTTTAAAGAGAATGGTTCTTTCTAAAAGGTGAGTGGGAGAATAGTGCAACTCGACGAGATAAACAGTATCTTCATCAGATCAAAGGAAAGAGACCTTGGAAGTAATTCCAGAGTTTCCTACTGCGAC
This sequence comes from Aegilops tauschii subsp. strangulata, assembly GCF_002575655.3. Lineage (NCBI taxonomy): Eukaryota > Viridiplantae > Streptophyta > Magnoliopsida > Poales > Poaceae > Aegilops > Aegilops tauschii. The sequence continues at coordinate 399,440,964 of NC_053037.3, forward strand.
TGATACAGAAGTCTCTACAATAAAATGTATGAACTTCGGTCGAACTTGCAGCTGAACCACGTAGGCAAGGCTCGTGCAAACCTCTCAGGTGCGCAAACGAGATATTGTTGTTAGACAACATTATACCTACGATACACAAGGAAGCGTTGATGGGCCCTGACTCCAGAATTGGCTAAATGCCAATACAACCCGAGTTAGTTTCCATATAAGTGATTCAAGATTAAAACCTTGATACACCTTTCGGAAGACTTAGAGTCTAACGAACATTTATGGAACTTAAAACTGATACGGATAAAAATGTTTTATCCATAAAGCTCGACTTGTTGAAATAACAAGTTCAAGAGTTGACTACGATGAGGTTGTTTTCATCGTAGCGATGCTTAAAGTCGGTTCGGGTTGAACTAGCAATTAATATATATTTCAATCATGAGATATGAAACATGGATGATAAAAGGATTTCCATCTGATGGAAATGAAAGCTAGGACTTGTATATGATACAGTCCAAAGTAATTTGTCGATCCAGAGGATGCTAGTAGGTATGCAAACTTCAGAGTTCCAACAATGGACAGAAGAGAGCAAAATGGAGTTGGAATCTTCGTGTTTTGATGAAATGGTCAAAGGGGTTTTGACTTCTTCAATGGGTAACGAAGATGCTTGTAATTCAAGAAAGTAAGTGGGAGCGTAATAATATTTCTAAAAACCTTATGTGCTTGGCACATTGGTAATTGGAAATAAATTTCTTGACACGAATTAGGACTTCATTTGAAAATAGTTTTTCGATGAAGTGCTTAGGCTAAATAGCCTCAATATTAGGCATGATGATCTATGGAGATAGATTTACCTAATGGGGCTAAGCAATGAATACATATTGACAAGATGCTAAAACCTTTTAGCATTTAAAACGCCAAGGAGTGATTCTTGCCAAAGTCACATGGAAGGAGTTTTTGCAAGACTCGGTGTCCCAAAACACTGATGAGTAAAATACATGATGCAGATTCCACACACTTTTGTGTTTGGATTAATCATGTATTCCATGGTATGTAAAACAACCAGATATGTCCGATACTCCCAAGGTGTTGCGAGTATGGATACTAAAGTGATCAAAGTACTGATCGTGGGACAACAGTGAAAGATGTCATTGAGTACTAGAGTAAGTACTGATGATATGTTTTCTTGCAAGCGGAGATCATGAAGAGTTCGTTGTAAAATGTTACATCGATAGTCTTCATCTTTTCACCGTGCGATTTTCGATTTAAGTTAAGGGTTTTGTGTAACACACAATGTGGTGGCACAGTTAGTTGGAATTTGTTCAAACTAGTTATTGTGGCGAATTCTATAACAAGGGCTAAGTATGTTGACGCTTTAGAAGCGACAAAGAAGATGTTGAATCATATAGTTCATTCATGAACTTAGTATAGTTCCAAGATGGCTTTTGACAATGGGACACTACTGCAGGTAGTTGCTCCATAACTCAGTCTGAGGAATCCAGGTTCGACCTGTGATTCACATACATACAAAGCCAAGTCCACACAAAATATGAATTTTGTGAAAATGTGAAAACGCGAGGACATGCAAAGATACACACGGAACTGAAGTCGTCAGATCCGTTGGACATCAGGCTATACCACAAGCGAAGCATATTTACACCGGTGTTCCACAGGTGTGAAGTGCATTAGCATAAGCTAGATTATTGACTCTAGTGCAAGTGGGAGTCTGTAGGAGATATGCCCTAGAGGCAATAATAAATGATATTATTTATCTCCGAGTTCATAATTATGTTTATGTTCCATGCTATAACTGCTATGGTTCTCGAGTCTGCAATAACCACGAGGCTCGGAGGAAGACTCATATGCACGTGTGGAATAATAAACGGTAAAATGTATTCCTAGTCTGGCCTCTAAGACTAGCTCAAGTGTTGCATGATGGTTATGTTTTCCTGATCATGGGCATGTCTATGTCAGCAACCTTGAGGGCATAATGTTAAGAGAACATTTGTGTTGAATCGACCCGGCATGATGTTATGCTATGAGATTCATTCGTCACAAGTTTATTGGTACATAACAAAGAGATGGTTAACGTTTGCATGAATCCTTAGACCATGAGAGTATCGAGTTTCTTCATGCTTGCTTCATGAACTTTGGGGTTTGTTAAACGTCATCCGTAAATGGGTGGCTATTACGGCGGCTTACGGGTTCATGGAAAAGTGTGTCAAGTAACTTGATAGCTCAAGATTGGGATTTGCTCCTCCGACGATGGAGAGATATCTCTGGGCCCTCTCGGTGTTACGGTATCCATCATCGTCTGGCCAGACACTTTGTGATTTGATCACGGGGATGCCGGAACACGATAACGAGAAAAGAGAACAATACCGGTAACGAGGTAACTAGCATAGTGGACAAGTTGTTGATCCACGGGAATGCCAACATGTCTCACCTCGGGTATTTGTAACATATCGCGAAGCAACAGGAATAGCACACGGCAACTGGAGGTTCACTCGAATATTTATTCGTGTGGGTATAGGGGTCAATATGGGTGTCCACGGCTCTGATGTTGATCATTGATCGGAAGGGGTTCCGGGTCATGTCTATACTTCACCGAACCTATAGGGTCACACGCTTAAGGGTCATCTATCTGCTGAATACTAGACAGGGAGTCTGAGAGAAAATCACCGAAAAAGTTTCGGACACCGAAAAGTTTCGGACAGCGGAATCGTACCGCAGAGAGAGGTCATCGGATAAGTTTCGATGATACCGAAAAGTTGTTTCGGGATACACCATTAAGTCAAATTGGTTTCGGCACATGCCTGATAATTCTTGGAGGATGCCAGAATCATTCTGGAAGCTTTTTGGAATTTTCTGAGATAAAAACCGGAAATGTTCCGGAGCTGCCGGAGCCACTTCAGATGTTTTTCGCAGATGAAATTCACTAATCTGAAATTGTTTCAGAACGAATCCAAAATCATTTTAGTGGGTACTGGAATTATTCTAAGACCCACAGAAATATTTTCGGATTTAGTGGACGCGAAAAATTGTCTTCATGAATAGTGAAAACGCATTCTTGTTTGCTTTTCGCAGATGAAAATCACTAAACCGAAATTGTTTCGGAACGCGTTGAAAATTATTTTAGTGGGTACTGGAAATGTTCTGAGCCCACATAAATATTTTCAATTCGAATGGACGCTGAAAAATGTCGTCATGAATAGTGAAAGTGTTTTTTGCTTGGCTTCTTGGAGAAGCCACCTTGAGGGCCTTTTTGGTATTTCCCCCTTGGCTTCTTGGAGAAGCCACCCTTGGGCTTGGCCTATAAATAGGGGTGGAGGGGGCTGCCTAAAGGATCATCCCTTCTCACATACATGCCATTGCAATGATCTGGCTTCTTCTCTCCCTCCCAGCGAAATAGTTTCGTAGAGCCGAAAGGCTGTCTGGGTTCCGGCAGGAACTAGTTCTGGACGGCGAAGCCCTGCCGGATAGCTGACACCGTATGTGTGCAACTCTGTAGAGAGATCGTAGTTTCGGTCTAAGTTCGTGAGTGCCTCCCGAAGGGCTGTCCGTGTGACCGTCCGAGTTTCGAAGGTCCTCCCGAAGGGCTGTCCGAGTGACCGTTCGAGTTTTGAAGGTCCTCCCGAAGGGCTGTCCGCGACACCGTCCGGGGGGCTGTTCGACCGCCTCCCGGAGGGCTGTCTGAGGAGCAGATGAGGGTATACATCCTCGCGGTTGGGAGGTTGTAAATCCTAGCTGCGGGGATCTGCACCGCCGATCGTCATCGACTCTACTTCCCGCTGCGCTACGAGTCGGTAACGAAAAAGATCAAACCATGTATGCAGTCTCCATAGTGGTCCTGGGCTGGTGCGTAGGTCGGAAATTTTTTGTTTTCTGCTGCGTTCCCCTACATAAAGAGACTTGCCGGTAACGAGATTGAACTAGGTATCGAGATACCGACGATCGAATCTCGGGCAAGTAACATACCGATGACAAAGGGAACAACGTATGTTGTTATGCGGTCTGACCGATAAAGATCTTCGTACAATATGTGGGAGCCAATATGGGCATCCAGGTCCCGCTATTGGTTATTGACCGGAGAGGTGTCTCGGTCATGTCTACATAGTTCTCGAACCCGTAGGGTCCGCACGCTTAACGTTACGATGACAGTTTTATTGAGTTTTAATGTACCGAAGGAGTTCGGAGTCCCGGATGAGATCGGGGACATGACGAGGAGTCTTGAAATGGCCGAGACATAAAAATCGATATATTGGACGACTATATTCGGACTTCGGAAAGGTTCCAAGTGATTCGGGTATTTTTCGGAGTACCGGAGAGTTACGGGAATTCGTATTGGGCCTTAATGGGCCATACGGGAAAGGAGAGAAAGGCCTCAAAAGGTGGCCGCGCCCCTCCCCTTGATCTGGTCCGAATTGGACTAGGGAAGGGGGGCGCCCCCTTCCTTCTTTCTCCTTCTCCCTTCCCTTCTCCTATTCCAACAAGGAAAGGAGGAGTCCTACTCCCGGTGGGAGTAGGACTCCCCCTTCTAGCGCGCCTCTCCTCCCTAGGCCGGCGGCCTCCCCCTTGCTCCTTTATATACGGGGGTAGGGGGGCACCCCATGGACACACTTGATATACGATATTTTAGCCGTGTGCGGTGCCCCTCTCCACCATATTACACCTCGATAATACCGTTGCGGAGCTTAGGCGAAGCCCTGCGTCGGTGGAACATCATCATCGTCACCACGCCGTCGTGCTGACGAAACTCTCCCTCAACACTCGGCTGGATCGGAGTTCGAGGGACGTCATCGAGCTGAATGTGTGCTGAACTCGGAGGTGCCGTGCGTTCGGTACTTGATCGGTCGGATCGTGAAGACGTACAACTACATCAACCGCGTTGTGATAACGCTTCCGCTGTCGGTCTACGAGGGTACGTGGACAACACTCTCCCTTCTCGTTGCTATGCATCACCATGATCTTGCGTGTGCGTAGGAATTTTTTTGAAATTACTACGTTGCCCAACAGTGGCATCCGAGCCTGGTTTTATGCGTTGATGCTATGCACGAGTAGAACACAAGTGAGTTGTGGGCGATATAAGTCATACTGCTTACCAGCATGTCATACTTTGGTTCAGCGGTATTGTGAGATGAAGCGGCCCGGACCGACATTACGCGTACGCTTACGCGAGACTGGTTTCACCGTTGCGAGCACTCGTTGCTTAAAGATGATTGGCGGGTGTCTGTCTCTCTCACTTTTTGAACCGAGTGTGGCTACGCCCGGTCCTTGCGAAGGTTAAAACAGCACCAACTTGACAAACTATCGTTGTGGTTTTGATGCGTAGGTAAGAACGGTTCTTGCTAAGCCCGTAGCAGCCATGTAAAACTTGCAACAACAAAGTAGAGGACGTCTAACTTGTTTTTGCAGGGCATGTTGTGATGTGATATGGTCAAGACATGATGTGATATAATTTGTTGTATGAGATGATCATGTTTTGTAACCGAGTTATCGACAACTGGCAGGAGCCATATGGTTGTCGTTTTATTGTATGGAATGCAATCGCCATGTAATGCTTTACTTTATCACTAAGCGGTAGCGATAGTCGTAGAAGCATAAGATTGATGAGACGACAACGATGCTACGATGGAGATCAAGGTGTCGCGCCGGTGACGATGGTGATCATGACGGTGCTTCGGAGATGAAGATCACAAGCACAAGATAATGATGGCCATATCATATCACTTATATTGATTGCATGTGATGTTAATCCTTTATGCATCTTATCTTGCTTTGATTGACGGTAGCATTATAAGATGATCTCTCACTAAAATTTCAAGATAAAGTGTTCTCCCTGAGTATGCACCGTTGCGAAAATTCTTCGTGCTGAGACACCACGTGTTAATCGGGTGTGATAGGCTCTACGTTCAAATACAACGGGTGCAAAACAGTTGCACACATGGAATACTCAGGTTAAACTTGACGAGCCTAGCATATACAGATATGGCCTCGGAACACAGAGACCGAAAGGTCGAGCGTGAATCATATAGTAGATATGATCAACATAGTGATGTTCACCGTTGAAACTACTCCATCTCACGTGATGATCGGACATGGTTTAGTTGATATGGATCACGTAATCACTTAGAGGATTAGAGGGATGTCTATCTAAGTGGGAGTTCTTAAGTAATATGATTAATTGAACTTGAATTTATCATGAACTTAGTCCTAATAGTATTTTGCAAATTATGTTGTAGATCAATAGCTCGCGTTGTTGCTTCCCTGTGTTTATTTTTGATATATTCCTAGAGAAAAATTATGTTGAAAGATGTTAGTAGCAAAGATGCGGATTGGATCCGTGATCTGAGGATTATCCTCATTGCTGCACAGGAAAATTATGTCCTTGATGCACCGCTAGGTGACAGACCTATTGCAGGAGCAGATGCAGACGTTATGAACGTTTGGCTAGCTCAATATGATGACTACTTGATAGTTTAGTGCACCATGCTTAACGGCTTAGAATCGGGACTTCAAAGACGTTTTGAACGTCATGGACCATATGAGATGTTCCAGGAGTTGAAGTTAATATTTCAAGCAAATACCCGAGTTGAGAGATATGAAGTCTCCAACAAGTTCTATAGCTAAAAGATGGAGGAGAATCGCTCAACTAGTGAGCATGTGCTCAGATTGTTTGGGTACTACAATCGCTTGAATCAAGTGGGAGTTAATCTTCCAGATAAAATAGTGATTGACAGAATTCTCTAGTCACCATCACCAAGTTAGTAGAACTTCGTGATGAACTACAGTATGCAAGGGATGACGAAAGTAATTCCCGAGCTCTTCGTGATGCTGAAATCGACGAAGGTAGAAATCAAGAAAAACATCAAGTGTTGATGGTTGACGAGACCACTAGTTTCAAAAAGGGCAAAGGGAAGAAGGGGAACTTCAAGAAGAATGGCAAGCAAGTTGCTGCTCAAGTGAAGAAGCCTAAATCTGGTCCTAAGCCTGAGACTAAGTGCTTCTACTGCAAAGGGACTGGTCACTGGAAGCGGAACTACTCCAACTATTTGGTGGATAAGAAGGATGGCAAAGTGAACAAAGGTATATTTGATATACAAATTATTGATGTGTACTTTACTAGTGTTTATAGCAACCCCTCGGTAATTGATACTGGTTCAGTTGCTAAGAGTAGTAACTCGAAACGGGAGTTGCAGAATAAACAGAGACTAGTAAAAGTGAACAAAGGTATATTTGATATACAGATTATTGATGTGTACTTTACTAGTGTTTATAGCAACCCCTCGGTAATTGATACTGGTTTAGTTGCTAAAAAGTAGTAACTCGAAAACGGGAGTTGCAGAATAAACAGAGACTAGTAAAAGGCGAGGTGACGATGTGTGTTGGAAGTAGTTCCAAGATTGATATGATCATCATCGCATACTCCCTATACTTTCGGGATTAGTGTTGAAACTAAATAAGTGTTATTTGGTGTTTGCGTTGAGCATGAATATGATTTGATCATGTTTATTGCAATGCGGTTATTCATTTAAGTTAGAGAACAATTGTTTTTTTTGACACCTGAAACAGTAGGAGAGTCTCCTACTGTGTAATTAAATTAATAAATGGGGGGGATTTACATATGGATCTGTACATGCCATCCCATTTGGGAATGGGTGGGGGTTGGGAAAGAAACAAATCAAAGGGTAGCTACAAAGGAGGTTAGAAAGGAGATGTGTTTGTCTCCTACCCTATGAGTTAGGAGAGATAGGTCTTCCTTTAATCTTGAGATCCAGGATGTTTTTGTGGGTGCTATTCTTCTGAAGACTTTATTATTTCGTTCCTTCCAGATGCTCCAAGCAGCTTGTAAAAATATTGCCATGAACATTGGCTTGTTCCATATAGTTTTGCTGTGCTTATCCAATCCAATCGTGAGCCCTGAGAACTCCAGCAAATGGCAATATCAGACCAGCAATCCTTGCTGAAAGCACAATCAAAGAAAAGATGTTCAAGTGTTTCTTCCACGTTGGACTCGCAGAGAGGACAAGTATAGTCGTTGCCAATGTTGTAGTGCCTTCGCTTCAACATGTTTCTGGTGTTAAGTCTATCAGAAAGAAGCAGCCACCCAAAAACCTTTATTTTCATTGTAACCTTGGACTTCCAAAGCCAGGTATATGTTTGATGGGCCCGAACCTCCCTGAAGTAGAAGTTGTAGTATTTGCTGGCCGAGTACTTCTGAGTCAGCCAAGTGCAGTTCCAGCTATCATTCCCCGAGAGGCTATCGTGCAGCTGAATGTCACGTACAAGGCGTTGGAGATCCCTAGTCTCTGCATGCGCCTGTACCGAAAGCGGTAGATGAAACGTTACGCGCAAAGTCGTGGCCCCCAAGAAATCTCTAACCGAAATATCCTCCTGGGTGGCGAACGAAAAAGCCCTCGGGTGTGTCTCTGCCAAAATACCATCCATCCAATGATCCTTCTAGAAGAGAATGTCATTCCCCGTGTGAACTTGGGCTTTTGTAATCCCTCGGTAGATTGGCATTAGTCTCATCACATCTCTCCACCAAAAGGACCCGCAGGGATCAGATGCATGGGGGATCTTGTTGCTATAATACGTGTTCCAAATGAGCTCCACCTAGGGCAAGTCCCATCGGTTATAGAATTTGTGGAGGTATTTTAGCAGGAGGGCATCACTTTGTACCTTGATATTAATGACACCGAGTCCTCCCGAAGCCTTGGGTTGGAAGACCATGTCCCAAGCCACGAGAGAGTTGCAAGAATCCCCATTCTCCGATTTTTTGGTCCATAAACATTTGCGTCTGATTTTGTCCAAAAGCTCAATAATGCTCACTGGCAGCTTGAGAGTACAAAGAGCAAAGATGATTAGGGAGGTGATGACCGAGTTGAGTAGTGAAAGTTTCCCCCCATATGAGATCATGTTGAGTGTAGCAGAGAGCCTTCGTTCGACCCGACAAACAAGAGGGAACAAGTCTAGCACAGATGGCCTGGTCGTCCCCATAGGCAAACCAAGGTATGTGAAGGGCATCTTCCGCACCACACACCCGAAGATAGTTGCAATGCAGTTGTACGTGTCTTCATGACAGTTTATGGGGATCAAGGTAGACTTGTGGAAGTTTATTTTGAGACCGATAGAGGTAGCATAGTCCGAGAGAATATCTTTGATGATCCTTGCTTGCGTTGTGCATGCTGGCATGGCTAGAATAGTGTCGTCCGCATATTGAATGACAGGGTAGTCCGTCTGAATGGTCGAGGGGAAAGGCAGCTGGATTGCTCCTCGAGTGTAGGCATCGTTGATCGCTGCTTGCAGGAGATCAGCCGCCAATACAAATACCAGAGGCGAGAAGGGATCGCCTTGCCGGACTCCGCATTTACAGTGGAATTGCCGTCCGGGTACACCGTTCAAGAGAACCGCAGATTTACCAGACCCAAAGATGCATTGCACCCAACCAAGCCACTTGTCATTAAAGCCCATATTCTTCATTATTGTAAGCATGGCTATATGATCGATAGTGTCGAACGCCTTGGCAAAATCAAGCTTGAGTAACACAATATCTTTCTTAGAGGCCTGGCATTGGTAAATATATTCAAATGCCCAAGCAAGGCAATCTTGGATGGTGCGGCCTTTGAGGAATCCATATTGGTTTCGATGAATTATGCGTAGGATCACTCTTTGCAGTCGGTTGGCAAGAAGCTTTGTTATGACTTTGAGACAGCAGTTTAGCAAAGTGATTGGTCTATAATCATTGAGTGGTGATGGGGCATTATTTTTGGGTATTAACGTGATGAAGCCATCATTAATGCATTCAAGGTTAAGACTACCATCAAAAAATTGGAAGCAGAGCTTGTAGAAGTCATGTTTGATAATGTGCCAACAAGATTTCAGAAACACACCATTAAATCCATCCGGGCCAGGTGCACGATCAGCAGGCATGAGCTTAATAACATTATCGATCTCATCCGTGGTGAATGGAACAGTGAGCTCCTCTAACCCATCAACTTTTTTGATAATTTTGTCCATATCAAATTTCATCTCATGATGTGATGCTGAGCCCAATCTTTGCCTGAAGGTATTAAAAATGAGTGCCTCTTTTCCAGCATGATCCTCCACGATGGTGCCATTGTCATTGGTCAGGGAGGCAATGTTGTTGATTCTCATCCTTTCAGAGGCCATTGCTTGAAAGAACTTGGAGTTCTCATCTCCGAATTTAACCCAGCGTATAGTGCAACGTTTTTTCCAATATTGCTTGATAAGAGAGGAGACGAAGAATATGTGACTTGAGAATCCTCCTAAAGTTTGCTTCTGGTAATGATAGTGGTCGTTTGTTTTCCAACTCATCAAGTTCAAGAAGTGCCTTATTGGAATTTTCAATGGCAATAGAAAGTCTAGAAATCCCTCTGCTCCAAGTCTTAAGAGCATGTCTGAGAGCCTTTAGCTTTCTGCAAAGCACCGTGGCCATATTATCAGACCGAATTTGTCTGCCCCAAACTTGCTGGACAATATATAAGAAACCCTGATGCTGTACCCAATAAGATTCAAAACGAAACACCTTTGATCTTGGAATGGAGGTCTCAATTGTGACAACACAAGGTATATGATCTGAAACTGGTCTCCCTAGAGGTTTGACCATGGTTTTGGGGAAAGAAGCGGTCCAATTGGAGCTAGTAAAGAACCAATCTAGTTGCTCGAGGAGGGGGTCGGACTGCATATTGCTCCATGTGAATGATCGACCTTTAATAGGTAATTCGATGAGGGCTTGTGAACGAATGAAATTATTAAAGGTTATCATGTCATTAAGATTACCACCTGGTTTATTGCGGTTGTCGAGGCTGCGGATATAATTAAAATCACCGACTAACAACCAATCCTCATGGTGAGGGATGTTTAATTGGACAAGCCAATGGATGAATGCAAGTCTCTGTTCCCCCTGGCAAGGTCCATATACATTCACAAGAGTCCAACGATGAGCGGATTGCATTGATTTGAAAGTGATGACCTGAGCGAAATCATCCGAGGAAACAATATCTGCATGAAAAATGGAGCTGTTCCATATTGTAACGAGACCACCAGAGGCTCCCCTGGAGGGAACACAAGAAAATTTATCATAGCGTCTTGGACAGCAGGATTTAATGAACGCATTATCAAAAGAGGCCATTTTAGTTTCTTGCAAGCAAATCACAGCACATCCACTAGAGTGTATGGCGTTGGTCAGGGCAAGCTGCTTAGCAGCAGAGTTCAAACCCCGGACGTTCCAGCAGAGAACGTTCCAATTGACTGACAGAACCATAAAAGGTAGCGAGAGCAGAAGAAAAAAGAAAGGCTAGACAGAGGCCGAAGATGGCCCCGTCTCCTTATCAGAAAGGAGAGCTTCCTCCGAGAGCTCCGAAGCCGGGATGGCACAAAGAGTTGTGCCAATATGCTGAATCACCTGGATTGGGGTAGGCGGTGGTGGTGCAGTATCTGTTGTGTCTTCATTGTTATCAGAGATCGTAGCAGCGGAGGCAGAAGGCACAATCCTTGGCTTGACCTTGGACTTTCTGATTGGCGTGTCTGCAACAGAAGGCACTTTGAAGCCATCATATTTGGTCGAGCGAGTACTCCTGCGCAAAACAATTGAACAGTCTGGAGCCACAGTCTTTCCTCGACGCCCAACCACAGCAGAATGAGAAGGAGCAGACAAGTCCTCTGTTTGTGGCAGAGCAAGGATGGTCTGATCGTCAGCAGATGTCACTGAAGAGCCCAAATTGACACTAGAGCTGGGTGAGTTCTCGAGCACGAGTCCTAGGGGCCCACAGAATCAGAAGATGGAGCAACAGGTATAATACTAGAAGCCATGTCCAGCAGGGGCAAACCAGTAACAGCAGTATCCTGAGTCGGAAGCATCCAAGCCGACAGTTCAGGCAGCAGGTTCGTGCAAGACACCGAGGAGGCAAGGTTAGTGGACATGGAAGCATGGGAAACCACAACCGAGCCACTGTCTTCAGAAAGAACCACTTTGATGTCAATGCTGTTGTTTCTAAAACCAAGCCCAGAGCTCCAAGGGCCATAACTAGTGATGATTGGCATTATAGCGGCCGTGAGAAAGGTGTTAATTCTGACAAAAGGAATACCAGGGTTCAGCAGCATGGAGGAAATAGTATCTCCCTGGGACGTCATCTCAATATGCAAGCCTGTCGAGGATATGGAGAGATCAAGTGTCAGAGAGTTAACACAGGGAGGTGCAGCCTCAACAATGGGGGTATCTTCAGCAAACAAAGCAGGTTCTGTCAGAGAGCTTTCGCCAGGTACCATAGCATGTGCAATAGCCGAACTAGTTCCAGTAACCATAGAGTGAAGAACCGTTGCTGGCACAAGAACAAAGCTGTCAGACAGAGTGGCACTTGAGTCTGAGCTAGACAAGGCCGAAATAGAATCATTCCAAGCCATTCCAGGGCTATCCTGAGGATTGTTCGCAGGCAGCACACCATCTTGCACCTGTAATCCTTCTGCAGCAAGCCATTCCTGAAAGTTATATAAGACCGGGGGAGCTTGAGGAGGAGAAGGAGGCCATTCTCCCCAGTTAGCCTGAAAGTGCACATCATTGGCCTGAACACCCTGTTGTCCATCTTGCTGTTGTACCTCATTATCAGCAGTGGCGTTCTGGGCAATCCAATTATGCAGTTGGGCTTGATAAAGTTGCTCAGCAGTGAGTCCCTGCCCATATAGGGGGTGAGGGATACCATCCTCCGGCGGTGGATCCTCGCCAGCCGGCGGGACCTCAGGCAGGTGGGCATTCCAGTCACTGCTTCTTAACATGGTGACACAAACAGTCCAACTACGCCTCTATCCTCCCAGCTGACGCATAACAAAGCTCTTGGGCACCAAACGCAAGCTAATCACTCGGCATTTGATCAACACAATATTTCTGTCTGTTCTCGGGCTATGCCAAGTAACCAACTCCCCAAACTTGTCCACAGATTTATGAATATAATGAGAGGTCTGATAGTCATGGGGAAAACCAACATATAGAATCCAAATCTGAGGCCCATAGCTAGTCAAGCGCATGTTAATAGCAGCATCATGAGGGACAAAAGAGACTACTGTGTTCATATTTTCATCATCTTCATCGAGCTCAAAGGTTGTGCCCACTACAGCGTCTCTAACCACAGAATCCACAAACCCAAAAATGCCAATGCCAAGCGGATAATCATCTACCTCAGTTGGGAAGAAGTTGGATTCGTGAAGCAGGCCCTGTATGGTATGGCGCAGATCTGCCTTGCGGTGGAACGGGACGAACCTGTTAACTTCAGCAATGGCCAGGAAGTCATGCCGCAGCGGCGGGTTGGGGCCGATCACCATGTCATCGCGAACCTTCCGATCAGCGGGCCCGAGCTGAATAGTCATACCCTGTGGAAGGTAGGGGACGACATTGACCAGAAAGTTCGCCATTGGAGCAAAGGGGAGAGCTTGGTGCGAGACAGGGGAGGGGGCGGGCTGGAAAGTGGAATGCGTAGCGGCAGCGGTCTTGGGAACCCAAACTCCCCTCTTTTCCCTGCGGTTGGCTGGACAGGAGGTGGCAACTTGCCCAGGGTTGCCATACGATGAGTATCGGATGGTCCCGCTTGGTCTCATAGTGATCATGGCAAGTTTGGTCAGAGAAGTAACCGGTGATTGATTGATTGGATTGCTAGCAGGACTTGCCAATACTGTCTCAGCATTAAAGATATTGCCGTCTCCAAGATGATAAGGATCAACATTAGCCGGAGATAAATCAAAGTCCTTATTTTCCTGTCCCTGCAGATGATATTTTGCAGGTGTAGAATCAGTGCGGCGATTACCTAAGGTCTTGGGCTTCCATATGAAACAAGGGGCAGAACCACAGGCCCAAAACGTGTGGCCCAATCTACCACAAGAGGAGCATCTATAGTAGGTCGGGCAGTCATAAAAAAAGTGTTGAGAAGAACCACAAGTGACACAAACCCGAACCGCAGAGAGCTTAGTGGACGCAGTATGTATGGTGGGCTCAAGGGCCGAGCCCAGGACTGAGCAGGAATGTGACCCAGTGGCTAACTCGGAATTAGAAGCCGCAAGCGACGGGCAGTTATTGGCTAGATGGCCCGACAGATCACAATTAGAACATTTATTGATTCGCTTGTAGATGTAATCCAGTGGCGGAATGTGATTTAATTCCCAAATGGTAGCAATATGCTGAGGTGTGTAGCCAAAACGCAAATGATCCAGAATGTATAGGATAATGAAAGTGGGAATTGAATTCCAGTAGGCTAGCTTAAAGCCATTCCCCACAAAACGCCGAAAACCCCGATCCTTGGTGGACCAATTGAGAGAAAAACTGCCTATTCGAATATTCTCCTGTGAACATTGATGATGAGCATTAAATCCTTGATAGCCAATTTGTCCCGCATTAAAGACAAAATTGCCAATTCTGAGATCCGGTAATTCTTCATTGCATTGAATGTGATTACTAGGGTTACCAACTTTGCCTAGAGCCCGCGGTGTGCCAGCACCGGTCGCCGGAGTAAGGATCTCCGGTGATCCACCATTACAGAGAGGCGTAGAGCTCTGCTCCTGATCATCCACTGAAAATAGACCCATGGAACGAATGGCCATAGAAGAACGTGGTGCAACCACAACAATTTGTTCATCAGCATGCCAACACTCATCATCAGCAGAGTAGTCATGGATATGAGGCCGGAAAAGTTGAAAATGACATACAAAGTCGGGCCAAATTCTGTCCTTGAGATGATAGATGAAATGACCAACCTTGTTAGATGCCAGAGAGAACCGAAATCTTCGATCACCCAGACGAAATACCTTGAAGCCAGAGGCTAGGCCACCAATGCAGCATTGAAGCGCAATACCCACAGATTCCTCTGTCAAGGTGAAGGAGGCAGAGGAAAAGTAGACGACCAAAAAGAATTCCTTGGACCGCACAGACGGAGAGAAATGCACCGTGGTGCCAAAACGACGACGCACCTGATCCGCGACCTTAAGGCCCGGGTTGAAATCCCAGTGTAGAAGACCCTCCATGAGACGGATAGATCAGAAAACGCCATTAGAGCCTACCTCCGCCATCACCCGACATCAGTGTCGTCGTTCTCCCATGATAATTCATTCTTACGTCAAACTTTGCAATGAATTTGAGGACACCCTAGAGAACAATTGTTGTTCTGTTTACATGAATAAAAACCTTTTATGGTCATACACACCAACAAAAATGGTTTGTTGGATCTCGATCGTAGTGATACACATATTCATAATATTGAAGCCAAAAGATGCAAAGTTAATAATGATAGTGCAACTTATTTGTGGCACTGCCGTTTAGGTCATATTGGTGTAAAGCGCATGAAGAAACTCCATACTGATGGGATTTTGGAATCACTTGATTATGAATCACTTGATGCTTGCGAACCGTGCCTCATGGGCAAGATGACTGAAACGCCGTTCTCCGGAACTATGGAGAGAGCAACAGATTCGTTGGAAATCATACATACATATGTATGTGGTCCGATGAATATTGAGGCTCGTAGCAGGTATCATTATTTTCTACCTTCACAGATGATTTGAGCAGATATGGGTATATCTACTAGATGAAACACAAGTCTGAAACATTTGAAAAGTTCAAAGAATTTCAGAGTGATGTGTAGAATCATCGTAACAAGAAAATAAAAGTTTCTATGATATGATCGCAGAGGTAAAATATTTGAGTTACGAGTTTGGCCTTCAGTTAAAACAATGTGAAATAGTTTCACTACTCACGCCACCTGGAACACCACAGCATAATGGTGTGTCCGAACATCATAAACGTACTTTATTGGATATAGTGCAATCTATGATGTCTCTTACCAATTTACCACTATCGTTTTGGGGTTATGCATTAGAGACAGCTACATTCACGTTAAATAGGGTACCATCAAAATCCGATGAGACGACGCCTTATGAACTGTGGTTTGGCAAGAAACCAAAGTTGTCGTTTCTTAAAATTTTGGGGTTGCGATGCTTATGTGAAAAAGTTCCATCCTGATAAGCTCAAACCCAAATCGGAGAAATGTGTCTTCATAGGATACCCAAAGGAGACAATTGGGTACACCTTCTATCACAGATCCGAAGGCAAGACATTCGTTGCTTAGTATGGATCCTTTCCAGAGAAGGAGTTTCTCTCGAAAGATGTGAGTGGGAGGAAAGTAGAACTTGATGAGGTAACTGTACCTGCTCCCTTATTGGATCACAGAAATCTGTTCCTGTGACTTCTACACCAATTAGTGAGGAAGTTAATGATGATGATCATGTAACTTCAGATCAAGTTACTACCAAACCTCGTAGGTAAACCAGAGTAAGATCCGCACCAGAGTGGTACGGTAATCCTGTTCTGGAGGTTATGTTACTAGACCATGACGAACCTACGAACTATGAAGAAGCGATGGTGAGCCCAGATTCCGCAAAATGGCTTGAGGCCATGAAATCTGAGATGAGATCCATGTATGAGAACAAAGTGTGGACTTTGGTTGACTTGCCCAATGATCGGCAAGCAATTGAGAATAAATGGATCGTCAAGAGGAAGACGGACGCTGATAGTAGTGTTACTATCTACAAAGCTAGAATTGTCACAAAAAGGTTTTTCGACAAGTTCAAGGTGTTGACTACGATGAGAGTTTCTCACTCGTATCTATGCTTAAGTCTGTCTGAATCATGTTAGCAATTGCCGCATTTTATGAAATATGGCAAATGGATAAACAAAACTGCATTCCTTAATGGATTTATTAAAGAAGAGTTGTATATGATGCAATCAGAAGGTTTTGTCAATCCTAAATGTGCTAACAAAATATGCAAGCTCCAGCGATCCATCTATGGACTGGTGTAAGTATCTCGGAGTTTTAATATACGCTTTGATAAGTTGATCAAAGGATATAGTTTTATACAGACTTGCGGTGAAGCCTGTATTTACAAGAAAGTGAGTGGGAGCACTACAACATTTCTGATAAGTATATGTGAATGACATATTCTTGATCGGAAATAATGTAGAATTATTCTGCAAAGCATAAAGGAGTGTTTGAAAGGAGTTTTTTCAAAGAAAGACCTCGGTGAAGCTGCTTACATATTGAGCATCAAGATCTATAGAGATAGATGAAGACGCTTGATAAGTTTTTTCAATGAGTACATACCTTAAACAAGATTTTGAAGTAGTTCAAAATAGAACAGTCAAAGAAAGATTTCTTTCCTGTATTACAAGGTGTGAAATTGAGTAAGACTCAAAGCCCGACCACGGCAGAAGATAGAAAGAGAATGAAAGGCATTCCCTACGCCTTGGCCATAGGTTCTATAAAGTATGCCATGCTGTGTACCAGATCTATTGTATACCCTACACTGATTTTGGCAAGGGAGTACAATAGTGATCTAGGAGTAGATCACTGGACAGCGGTCAAAATTATCCTTAGTGGAATAAGGATATGTTTCTCGATTATGGAAGTGACAAAAGGTTCGTCGTAAAGGGTTACGTCGATGCAAGTTTTGAAACTAATCTAGATGACTCTAAGTCTCGGTCTAGATACATATTGAAAGTGGGAGCAATTAGCTAAGAGTAGCTCCGTGCAGAGCATTGTAAACATAGAAATTTGCAAAATATTTACGGATCTGAATGTGACAGACCCGTTGACTAAAATTGTCTCACAATCAAAACATGATCACACCTTAGTACTCTTTGGGTGTTAGTCACATAGCGATGTGAACTAGATTATTGACTCTAGTAAACCCTTTGAGTGTTGGTCACATAGAGATGTGAACTATGGGTGTTAATCACATGGTGATGTGAACTATTGATATTAAATCACATGGCGATGTGAACTAGATTATTGACTCTAGTGCAAGTGGGAGACTGAAGGAAATATGCCCTAGAGGCAATAATAAAGTATTATATATTTCCTTATATCATGATAAATGTTTATTATTCATGCTAGAATTGTATTAGCCAGAAACAAAATACATGTGTGAATACATAGACAAACAGAGTGTCACTAGTATGCCTCTACTTGACTAGCTCGTTAATCAAAGATGGTTATGTTTCCCAGCCATAGACATGAGTTGTCATTTGATGAACGGGATCACCTCATTGGGAGAATGACGTGATTGACTTGACCCATTCCGTTAGCTTAGCACCCGATCGTTTAGTATGTTGCTATTGCTTTCTTCATGACTTATACATGTTCCTATGACTATGAGATTATGCAACTCCCGTTTACTGGAGGAACACTTTGTGTGCTACCAAACGTCACAACGTAAATGAGTTATTATAAAGGTGCTCTACAGGTGTCTCCAAAGGTACTTGTTGGGTTGGCGTATTTCGAGATTAGGATTTGTCACTCCGATTGTCGGAGAGGTATCTCTGGGCCCACTCGGTAATGCACATCACTATAAGCCTTGCAAGCATTTTGACTAATGAGTTAGTTGTGGGATGATGTATTACGGAATGAGTAAAGAGACTTGCCGGTAACGAGATTGAACTAGGTATCGAGATACCGACGATCGAATCTCGGGCAAGTAACATACCGATGACAAAGGGAACAACGTATGTTGTTATGCGGTCTGACCGATAAAGATCTTCGTAGAATATGTGGGAGCCAATATGGGCATCCAGGTCCCGCTATTGGTTATTGACCGGAGAGGTGTCTCGGTCATGTCTACATAGTTCTCGAACCCGTAGGGTCCGCACGCTTAACGTTACGATGACAGTTTTATTGAGTTTTAATGTACCGAAGGAGTTCGGAGTCCCCGATGAGATCGGCGACATGACGAGGAGTCTCGAAATGGCCGAGACGTAAAAATCGATATATTGGACGACTATATTCGGACTTTGAAAAGGTTCCAAGTGATTCGGATATTTTTCGGAGTACCGGAGAGTTACGGGAATTCGTATTGGGCCTTAATGGGCCATACGGGAAAGGAGAGAAAGGCCTCAAAAGGTGGCCGCGCCCCTCCCCATGATCTGGTCCGAATTGGACTAGGGAAGGGGGGCGCCCCCTTCCTTCTTTCTCCTTCTCCCTTCCCTTCTCCTATTCCAACAAGGAAAGGAGGAGTCCTACTCCCGGTGGGAGTAGGACTCCCCCTTCTAGCGCGCCTCTCCTCCCTAGGCCGGCGGCCTCCCCCTTGCTCCTTTATATACGGGTGCAGGGGGGCACCCCATGGACACACTTGATATACGATATTTTAGCCGTGTGCTGTGCCCCTCTCCACCATATTACACCTCGATAATACCGTTGCGGAGCTTAGGCGAAGCCCTGCGTCGGTGGAACATCATCATCGTCACCACGCCGTTGTGCTGACGAAACTCTCCCTCAACACTCGGCTGGATCGGAGTTCGAGGGACGTCATCGAGCTGAACGTGTGCTGAACTCGGAGGTGCCGTGCGTTCGGTACTTGATCGGTCGGATCGTGAAGACGTACGACTACGTCAACCGCGTTGTGATAACGCTTCCGCTGTCGGTCTACGAGGGTACGTGGACAACACTCGCCCTTCTTGTTGCTATGCATCACCATGATCTTGCGTGTGCGTAGGAATTTTTTTGAAATTACTACGTTCCCCAACAATATTTACCTCTCGACTGTTTCGAGACTCCTCGTTATGTCCGTGGTCTCATCCGGGACTCCGAACAAACTTCGGTCACGAAAAAGACATAACTCATAATACATATCGTCATCGAACATTAAGCGTGCGAACCCTATGGGTTCGAGAACTATGTAGACACGACCGAGACACATCTCCGGTCAATAACCAATAGCGGAACCTGGATGCTCATATTGGTTCCTACATATTCTACAAAGATCTTTTATCGGTCAAACCGCAATAACAACATATGTTATTCCCTTTGTCATCGGTATGTTACTTGCCCGAGATTCGATCGTCGGTATCCTCACACCTAGTTCAATCTCGTTACTGGCAAGTCTCTTTACTCGTTTCGAATGCATCATCCCGCAACTAACTCATTAGTCACATTGCTTGCAAGGCTTATAGTGATGTGCATTACCGAGAGGGCCTAGAGATACCTCTCCGATACTCGGAGTGACAAATCCTAATCTTGATCTATGCTAACCCAACAAACACCTTCGGAGACACCTGTAGAGCATCTTTATAATCACCCAGTTATTGTGACGTTTGATAGCACACAAGGTGTTCCTCCGGTATTCGGGAGTTGCATAATCTCATAGTCAGAGGAATATGTACGAGTCATGAAGAAAGCAATAGCAATAAAACTTAACGATCATTATGCTAAGCTAACGGATGGGTCTTGTCCATCACATCATTCTCCTAATGATGTGATCATGTTCATCAAATGACAACTCATGTCTATGGTTAGGAAACTTAACCATCTTTGATTAACGAGCTAGTCTAGTAGAGGCTTACTAGGGACACTGTGTTTTGTCTATGTATCCACACATGTATCAAGTTTCCGGTTAATACAATTCTAGCATGAATAATAAACATTTATCATGATATAAGGAAATATAAATAACAACTTTATTATTGCCTCTAGGGCATATTTCCTTCATGTTTTGTCTCGGCCTGTCACCTGTGAGAAAAATTGTGTTTTCTTTCTCTGTTAAATCATCCTCGTCCAATTCTTTCTCCGAACCATTGTCATCTGAGTCATACCCATAGGCACGTGTATAGGGCCTGTCATGTTCCATGTCCTCCTGAGCGACGTGGGCCTCTAAGTCACCGATATAATTAGCATGAATCTCATCCTCTTGCTCGTACTCATCAGCATCACAATCATAACCTTGATCCACATTCACGCCATAATCTTGTTCATTGACTTGGTCCATTCACTTCAATTGCATTTGCTTGGCTAGTTGGCGGTTGGCTAGAAGCATTGGGGACATATACCTCGCCCGATCCTCAATACATGTCACACTTCTACTCGGG
Organism: Aegilops tauschii subsp. strangulata; assembly: GCF_002575655.3. Classification (NCBI taxonomy): domain Eukaryota; kingdom Viridiplantae; phylum Streptophyta; class Magnoliopsida; order Poales; family Poaceae; genus Aegilops; species Aegilops tauschii. Next base: position 399,461,866 of record NC_053037.3, read on the forward strand.
CTTATATCATGACATGGGGAGGATACATGACGGTTCAAGTCAATTCCAAATCGGGGACCTTCGACCTTGGTGGCACACAATTCAGTGACTTGTCTTACCAGTCCGCAACTAGATCTTGGTATACCTCCCAATGCAAATTTGAGTTGATAGGTATATTCTTCAATCGAGATCTCGAACCCACACCAACATCACACCTTCCTATTAGCTCAATTCCATCATTCAGGGCCATCCAATTCTCTTACTCTTTCAACAACCTCCTCATAACAAGGTTTTTTCTTAAATACCATGACTTTCTCTCCGCCGTTGATAACCCACAAGTATAGGGGATCAATTGTAGCCTCTTTCGATAAGTAAGAGTGTCAAACCCAACGATGAGCTAAAGGTAGAACAAATATTCCCTCAAGTTCTATCGACCACCGATACAACTCTACGCATGCTTGATGTTCGCTTTACCTAGAACAAGTATGAAACTAGAAGTACTTTGTAGGTGTTATAGGATAGGTTTGCAAGATAATAAAGAGCACGTAAATAAAATCTAGGGGCTGTTTAGATAAAGACACAACTGAGTTAGTTTTAGTAGAGAGCTTTTATCAACCAGAAAGTTATTTGTCCCTAGGCAATCGATAACAAGTACCGGTAATCATTCTTGTAATTTTATATGAGGGAGAGGCATGAGCTAACATACTTTCTCTACTTGGATCATATGCACTTATGATTGGAACTCTAGCAAGCATCCGCAACTACTAAAGATCATTAAGGTCGTGAAACCCAACCATAGCATTGAGTATCAAGTCCTCTTTACTCCCATACGCCATAACCCACTTATCCGCGTTTGGGCTGCTGTCATCCCTCGCAACACTGACAATAAGTAAACCATGAACATATTGCAACACCCTAGAGCGGGGTTCCCTCACGTTTGCGCGAGACGGAGGGCACCGTAGGACAGCACCATAAATAAAATATACAATCATACCAACCAAGATCATGATTAACCCACACGACAAAACGGATCTATTCAAACATCATAGGATAACCATAGATCATTGGGAAATAATATATGGAGTTGAGCACCATGTTTAAGTAGAGATTACAGCAGGGGGAAGAGGTGTTACACCGCTTCATAGAGGGGGAGAAAGTTGGTGTTGACGGTAGCAAGATTGTTGATGTAGATCGTCGTCACGATCCTAGCTCCGGCGGCACTCCGGCACCACCGGGGGAGAGGGGGAGAGAGACCCCTCCTTCTTCTTCCTTAGCCTCCCCCTATATGGGAGGAGAGTTCCCCCTCTGGTCCATGTCCTCCATGGCCGCAGAGGGGCGGGAGCCCCTCCAAGATTGGATCTCCCTCTCTGTTCTCTTCTGTTTCACGTTCCCCTGATCTGGCGTATACCGTTTCTTATATTCCAGGAGATCCGTAACTCCGATTGCGCTGAGATTTGAACACGATTTTTTCCCGGATATAAGCTTGCTTGCGCCCGAAGTAGAGCTCCAACCGACATACGAGGTGGGCACAGCCCACCACGGCACGCCTGGCTCCGGGACTGCGCCCTGGTGGGTTGTGCCCACCACGGGCCTCCGTTTGTGGTGATTCCAACTCCCAAAAATCACATATATTCCAAAATAATTCTCTGTGAAATTTTATTGCATTTGGACTTCGTTTGATATGGATACTCTGCAATACAAAAAAACATGCAGAAAACAGGAACTGGCACTGGGCACTGGATCAATAGGTTAGTCCAATAAATCATATAAAAAGTTGCCAAAAGTATGTGAAAGTGGTATAATATTGGCATGAAACAATCAAAAATTATAGATACGACGGAGACATATCAGCATCCCCAAGCTTAATTCCTGCTCGTCCTCGAGTAGGTAAATGATAAAAAAGATAATTTTTGATGTGGAATGCGACCTAGCATAAACTTGACCATATATCTAATCATGGCATGCACTACTGCAGGTTGCTGCTAACGCGACACTACGATCAGAGACCCTTCGACGAAACTGTGTGCGATGCCATAATCGCAAACGGTGGTGTAAAATAACATTCAAAAAAGGTGCAAAACATTTGCGATGGAGGATGCATCAAACACAGTTCAGATTTTAGTTGCGTGTGCCATGCAAGGCATACGGTTTAGCTCAATTAACTGTTTGCGATGAGGAGGAACAAAAGAAATGGGCAGCCAGATGAAGGTGTGTGCGATGTATAGCATACTGTTCACTCGGATGAACTATTTGTGATTAGGCAACACAAAAGAAACGGTCAGCCCGATCAAGGTGTGTGCGATGTACAGCATACGGTTCACTCGGATGAACTGTTTGTGATTAGGAAAGAGAACAGAAACGGTTCAATATAACAAGATGTGTGTGATACCCGGCAAACAGGTCTGTAATCAGAAATGTGTGCGAAGACCGATAATAACACAAACGATTGCTTCTAATAAGACGTATGTGATATGCTCTGTCTACACAACATCTATTAGCCATTGTGGGACGGGTGGTCATACGGATACGCCATAAGGATGCGAAGAGGCATTCCTATCAGCAAGGACTAGTTGTTCCACCAGTAGCTCATGTAAGAAAACTATTAAGTTAAGTGTGCTCAGGCTGGAGCAGCCATCAGATGGGTGACTGGATGGGAAGTTGTGTTGATGTTAAATTAACTGATAGGATGGGTCATTTTGGTCAAATGACTGAAATGACCCATTCCCTCAGCTAATTTAACCTCGAGGTCCTTGTTTTTTATTTTTTTATTTTTAACACATGTTAAAGAAGGTCTACCGCATTACTTTTTGACAATGTGCGATACGTGGCATACAGTTGATCCATCCGACCTGTTTGTGATGGAATAGCCATGTGTGTTGTGGGCAAACGCTTGCAAGTATTTAACCGTTTGGGATTGATGAATTCATCACCGACGGGTTCCCTAGTGTGGTCCGTGTTCATCTGATCATCATCTACTTCTTGTGCTAGCTCGATGTTCCTTCTATGCTAAGTTTCCATTAATTGATGGCGTTTTATGAACACGCCACCGTTTCCCGCCATTTCCTCACCTATTTCTCGCCACCCTGCTATATTGCGCATAGGCGGCACGCGACGCACGGAGGCGACAAGCGCAGCCTGTAGCACATCCACCTTTTCCAAGCATGCCAACCCACCGAAGCGCCGCCTCTGCCATCAACCTCGTCGACGAGGAAAACGAGCAGGTGCCATGGTTCGTCGAGGCCGAGGCGCTCCTCGGCAACGCGATGGACGACGCCATGATGCGTGTCATCGCCAGCGTTGAGCAGACCTTTGGCGCATGGCGCTTGAGCGCCGGGAATCAAGATAGGCATGTCAGCGCGGACAGGCTGTAGCTCGCCGCACAACATGATCGATGGCGCACCGCAGAGCAAGCTAGGTGCGTCCGCGCCGATAGGCTGCGGCTCGCCGCACGACGAGACCATTCGAGCGCCGCAGAGCGAGAGGCGCGGTGTGCCGCACAGCAAGAGCGGATCCATCGGCGCTTGCCTGCTGTTGACACGGCGTCGCAACTGGGTACACGTCCCGTTAGTACCCCCATTCCTCGCCAGGAGTGGGCAGAGGCCCTCAGCGCCGTACTTGCACCAGAGGCCGGCCGCGCCGTACATGCACCGGACGACTGCCGCGCCGTTCACATGGGTGCCTCCGTTTGCCTTGTCTGCGGCCCGCTGGATGCCAACGCGCTGGTCCATAGGCTCGACCACCTCCTTGGCCCAGGTGTCCACCTAAGCACAGTAGAGGAACATGGTTGTTGCATCCTCGAGTTGGTGATCTCCGATGAAATAGGCAACTTGAAGCTGGAGATCACGCTCCAGATGTATCGCGAGCATGTCGACCGCTTGGACTTACGCCTACATGAGTTCAGGCAGAGCCAAGAGCTACCCTAGGCAAGGGCTGCTGGTCATGGTCTCATGGACGCGATTTATTTTGAAAAGTCGTTTCGACGTGCATAGCTATGTATTCACAGCAATCATAGTATTGCTTTGTTTATTGCTCTGTTTCAATGTGTGTACTCTGTTTTCCATTCTTATATGTTCTGTTTCAATGTGTGTGTATACGCTTTCCATTCTGTATATGTGGATGATAGCAGCTAGATTCAAATTAGTATACAAAAACCGATAGAAAATGAAATTCATAATATATATATATATATTAATTGTTCATTAGTTCATCACAGAATATTTATATATATATATAATATCATCACATATACGTGATGATACTTAACTACTAGGTACAATGCATAAAATTGAAAACGAACAATACTAAAACTAATAATCCCTCCTGGGATCAGTATTCCGGCAGCCCCTCGCCAGCAGCTCCCTGGTGCGCGGCGTCTTCCCAGTGCGGAGGCAGTACTCCGACACCTCCGCCTTGCAGCGCTTGACGTACCGATCTGCCTCTTGCTGGCGAACACGCGCGGCTGATCTTGCCATTTCGTTGGGCGCCCACCGGAGCTCCTCGTCGGTGGCACGCTGGAGCTTATTGGCCCGCCTCCACGCAACGACGAGGCGCCCAGCGCCTATGACCTTCCTCGCGAAGTACCCGTCTTCGTACACCTCTTCGGCACGACGACGCGCCCGCTGTCGGTGTCAAAACCGGCGGATCTCGGGTAGGGGGTCCCGAACTGTGCGTCTAAGGTTGATGGTTACAGGAGACAAGGGACACGATGTTTACCCAGGTTCGGGCCCTCTCTATGGAGGTAATACCCTACTTCCTGCTTGATTGATCTTGATGAATATGAGTATTACAAGAGTTGATCTACCACGAGATCGTAATGGCTAAACCCTAGAAGCCTAACCTGTATGACTATGATAATGAGTATGTCCTTTCCAGACTACCCCCTCCGGTTTATATAGACACCGGGGAGATCTAGGGTTACATAGAGTCGGTTACATAGGAAGGAATCTTCATAGTCGATCGCCAAGCTTGCCTCCCACGCCAAGGAGAGTCCAATCCGGACATGGGTACAGTCTCCGGCCTTCATGTCTTCACAGCCCACCAGTCCGGCTCATTTGATAATAGACCGGATGCCTGAGGACCCCTTAGTCCAGGACTCCCTCAGTAGCCCCTGAACCTGGCTTCAATGACGAGGAGTCCGGCGCGCAGATTATCTTCGGCATTACAAGGCGGGTTCCCTTCTATCCGAACTCCAAGATAGTCTTCGGATGCGGTGATAGTATCTGGACCTGTCACACACACCATACACAACCGCAGAGAGAATATAATTTTACACGAGTCCCATCCGCTGACAACTTTTTGTAGCACGGCATTACGTCTGACCGGTCATAATTCCAAACTGTTTTTGTGTTCGCCGCTCGACGTTCCGAGACGCGGTTGCCATTGGCACGTCTTGCCAAAGCAGAGATCGTGCCCCTTATCGTGGGATTCTCATCAACGCGGGCATGGGTAACCCAACCGTGCCGTTTACACAGGCCTTGAGAATAAGCGAGATTTTAGGGCGAGTGGGGAGGCGCTTGATATTCGCGGCCTTTATAAGGGGATAAGGATTTCTTTCTTCACCCACACCCTTTCTCTTCTTCAGCCCTTCCGTCCTTGAGCTCCAGCGCCCAAGCTTTAGCTTTTCCTCGTTCGAGAAAGTACTCCAAACATGTCCGGATCCGGAGCTGGAGGCAAGTGGATGGCCTCTTCCGTTAAGAAGAAGGACATCAAGGAGCTCCGGGAGGCCGGATACCTGGCCAAGGAGATCGCTCACCGACTCCCGGTCGAAGGACAGATCGTCCCTACTCTCGAACCCCATGAGAGGGTTGTGTTTCTCACACATTTTGTTCGCGGGCTGGGATTCCCTCTCCACCCGTTTGTTCGCGGACTGATGTTTTACTACGGGCTAGACTTCCATGACCTAGCCCCAAACTTCATTCTCAACATCACGGCATTCATTGTCGTGTGTGAAGCCTTTCTCCGCATCCCACCTCATTTCGGCCTATGGCTGAAGACCTTCAATGTGAAGCCGAAGGTGGTGAGTGGTCAACAAGCAGAGTGCGGAGGCGCCATGGTGGGCAAGATGTCCAATGTTACCTGGCCTGAAGGCTCCTTCGCGGAGACGGTGAAGGGGTGGCAATCGGGGTGGTTCTACATCACCGAGCCGCGCAACACTGACTGGGCGGCGGCCCCCGAATTCTGATCCGGAATCCCGATGCGGCTCACCTCCTGGCAAGAGAGGGGCCTGACCTGGGGTCCCTCGGATGAGCTAACTGGGCTCCAGACGTGCGTCCAGAACATGATAGAAAGAAAAATCAAGCTTGTCAACGTGATCCAGGTCATGCTCGGTCGTCGGGTCCTTCCGTGCCAACGCCGGACTTGCTGTCTGTGGGAGTACGACCCGACCAAGCACCAGACGCTACTAGAGCTCTTCGGCACGATGCACGAAGACATCTAGAAAGTGCTCTTCAAGGCCAGCGAGACGCCACCGCCCACGACTGAGGATCCCGGGCTCAGCTTAAAACGCCAGGCTAATTCGGAAAGTTCTTTCATGTTTTCAAGGTATACCCTTTACTAGCATATTTTGAGGAAAAAGCCTAAGCCTTCATATCCATGCTTGCAGGCATGGATCGAGGAAGTAGGGGAGATTAACTGTCCGGCTCCACTGCCCGAAGACCCAGAATTCCCATTACTGACGAAAATGCTGTTTCCAGCACCTTACGAGGTGCCGGGGAAGACGGCCAAGAAAGCGGCCAAAGGGGCCCGGAGGGGCCCTCGCTGAAAAGGCGCTTCGGACGTGATGTCCGAAGACGAGACTCACTCTTCGTCCGCCAAAGATGATGACGAGGAGGAGGAACAAGAAGATGACTCCCCACCTGTGGTGGGGAGGAAGAAGAGAGCGGCCTTCACGAACCAGGAGGCGAAGGCGCCCAAGAGCGGGAAAGGCTCCCTCACGGATAACCCCGCGTGGGACGTCGATAGCAGTCCATACCGACCTCCCCGGACCAAGCCTCAGGCCGCATCGTAAGTATCAAAATCTTTATGCACGCCCAAACGTCTGGCCTTTCAGCCTTGTAATATTGATATGTTTGAATCATGTTATTGTTGAGGAACGTAGTAATTTCAAAAAATTTCCTACGCACACGCAAGATCATGGTGATGCATAGCAACGAGAGGGGAGAGTGTTGTCCACGTACCCTCGTAGACCGACAGCGGAAGCGTTATCACAACGCGGTTGATGTAGTCGTACGTATTCACGATCCGACCGATCAAGTACCGAACGCACGGCACCTCCGAAGTTCTACACACGTTCAGCTCGATGACGTCCCTCGAACTCCGATCCAGCCGAGTGTTGAGGGAGAGTTTCGTCAGCACGACGGCGTGGTGACGATGATGATGTTCCACCGACGCAGGGCTTCACCTAAGCTCCGCGACGGTATTATCGAGGTGTAATCTTGTGGAGGGGGGCACCGCACACGGCTAAAATATCGTATATCAAGTGTGTTCTCAGGTGCCCCCTGCCCCCGTATATAAAGGAGCAAGGGGGAGGCCGGCTGCCCTAGGCGCGCCAAGGAGAGAGGGGGAGTCCTCCTCCTAGTAGGAGTAGGACTCCCCTTTCCTAGTCCTACTAGGAAAAGAGGGGGGAAGGAAAGAGAGGGAGAGGGAGAGGGAAAGGGGGCTGCGCCCCCCTCTCCTAGTCCAACTAGGACTCCCCTTGGGAGGGGGCGCGCCACCTCATGGCTGCTGCCCTCTCTCTCCCCTCAAGGCCCACCAAGGCCCAATACTTCCCCGGGGGGTTCCGGTAACCCTCCGGCACTCCGGTTCAATCCGAAACTTCTCCGGAACACTTCCGGTGTCCGAATATAGTCGTCCAATATATCAATCTTTACGTCTCGACCATTTCGAGACTCCTCGTCATGTCCGTGATCACATCCGGGACTCCGAACAACCTTCAGTACATCAAATCACATAAACTCATAATATAACTGTCATCGTAACTTTAAGCGTGCGGACCCTTTGGGTTCGAGAACTATGTAGACATGACCGAGACACATCTCCGGTCAATAACCAATAGCGAGACCAGGATGCCCATATTGGCTCCCACATATTCTATTAAAATCTTTATCGGTCAGACCGCATAACAACATACGTCATCGGTATGTTACTTGCCCGAGATTCGATCGTCGGTATCTCGATACCTAGTTCAATCTCGTTACCGGCAAGTCTCTTTACTCGTTCCATAATACATCATCCCGCAACTAACTCATTAGTCTTAATGCTTGCAAGGCTTATAGTGATGTGCATTACCGAGTGGGCCCAGAGACACCTCTCCGACAATTGGAGTGACAAATCCTAATCTCGAAATACGCCAACCCAACAAGTACCTTTGGAGACACCTCTAGAGCACCTTTATAATCACCCAGTTACGATGTGACGTTTGGTAGCACACAAAGTGTTCCTCCGGTAAACGAGAGTTGCATAATCTTATAGTCATAGGAACATGTATAAGTCATGAAGAAAGCAATAGCAACATACTAAACGATCGGGTGCTAAGCTAACGAAATGGGTCAAGTCAATCACGTCATTCTCCTAATGAGGTGATCCCGTTAATCAAATGACAACTCATGTCTATGGCTAGGAAACATAACCATCTTTGATTAACGAGCTAGTCAAGTAGAGGCATACTAGTGACACTCTGTTTGTCTATGTATTCACACATGTATTACGTTTCCGGTTAATACAATTCTAGCATGAATAATAAACATTTATCATGATATAAGGAAATATATAATACTTTATTATTGCCTCTAGGGCATATTTCCTTCAGTCTCCCACTTGCACTAGAGTCAATAATCTAGTTCACATCGCCATGTGATTTAACATCAATAATTCACATCACCATGTGATTAACACCCATAGTTCACATCTCTATGTGACCAACACTCAAAGGGTTTACTAGAGTCAATAATCTAGTTCACATCGCTATGTGATTAACACCCAAAGAGTACTAAGGTGTGATCATGTTTTGACTGTGGGATAATTTTAGTCACCGGGTCTGTCACATTCAGATCCGTAAGTATTTTGCAAATTTCTATGTCTACAATGCTCTGCACGGAGCTACTCTAGCTAATTGCTCCCACTTTGAATATGTATCTAGACCGAGACTTAGAGTCATCTAGATTTAGTGTCAAAATTTGCATCGACGTAACCCTTTACGACGAACCTTTTGTCACTTCCATAATCGAGAAACATTTCCTTATTCCACTAAGGATAATTTTGACCGTTGTCCAGTGATCTACTCCTAGATCATTATTGTACTCCCTTCCCAAAATCAGTGTAGGGTATACAATAGATCTGGTACACAGCATGGCATACTTTATAGAACCTATGGCCAAGGCATAGGGAATGACTTTCATTCTCTTTCTATCTTCTGCCGTGGTCGGGCTTTGAGTCTTTACTCAATTTCACACCTTGTAACACAGGCAAGAACTCTTTCTTTGACTGTTCTATATTGAACTACTTCAAAATCTTGTTAAGGTATGTACTCATTGAAAAACTTATCAAGCGTCTTCATCTATCTCTATAGATCTTGATGCTCAATATGTAAGCAGCTTCACCGAGGTCTTTCTTTGAAAACTCCTTTCAAACACTCCTTTATGCTTTGCAGAATAATTCTACATTATTTCCGATCAACAATATGTCATTCACATATACTTACAGAAATGTTGTAGTGCTCCCACTCACTTTCTTGTAAATACAGGCTTCACCGCAAGTCTGTATAAAACTATATCCTTTGATCAACTTATCAAAGCGTATATTCCTACTCCGAGATGCTTGCACCAGTCCATAGATGGATCGCTGGAGCTTGCATATTTTGTTAGCACCTTTAGGATTGACAAAACCTTCTGGTTGCATCATATACAACTCTGCTTTAATAAATCCATTAAGGAATGCAGTTTTGTTTATCCATTTGCCATATTTCATAAAATGCGGCAATTGCTAACATGATTCAGACAGATTTAAGCATAGATACGAGTGAGAAACTCTCATCATAGTCAACACCTTGAACTTGTCGAAAACCTTTTGCGACAATTCTAGCTTTGTAGATAGTGACACTACTATCAGCGTCTGTCTTCCTCTCGACGATCCATTTATTCTCAATTGCTTGCCGATCATCGGGCAAGTCAACCAAAGTCCACACTTTGTTCTCATACATGGATCTCATCTCAGATTTCATGGCCTCAAGCCATTTTGCGGAATCTGGGCTCACCATCGCTTCTTCATAGTTCGTAGGTTTGTCATGGTCTAGTAACATAACCTCCAGAACAGGATTTACCACTCTGGTGTGGATCTTACTCTGGTTGACCTACGAGGTTTAGTAACAACTTGATCTGAAGTTTCATGATCATCATCATTAACTTCCTCACTCATTGGTATAGACGTCACAGGAACCGTTTCTTGTGCTGAACTACTTTCCAATAAGGGAGCAGGTACAGTTACCTTATCAAGTTCTACTTTCCTCTCACTCACTTGTTTCGAGAGAAACTCCTTCTCTAGAAAGGATCCATACTAAGCAACGAATGTCTTGCCTTCGGATCTATGATAGAAGATGTACCCAACTGTCTCCTTTGGGTATCCTATGAAGACACATTTCTCCGATTTGGGTTCGAGCTTATCAGGTTGAAGTTTCTTCACATAAGCATCGCAACCCCAAACTTTAAGATACGACAACTTTGGTTTCTTGCCAAACCACAGTTCATAAGGCGTCGTCTCAACGGATTTTGATGGTGCCCTATTTAACGTGAATGTAGCTGTCTCTAATGCATAACCCCAAAACGATAGTGGTAGATCGGTAAGAGACATCATATATTGCACCATATCTAATAAAGTACGGTTACGATGTTCGGACACACCATTACACTGTGGTGTTCCAGGTGGCGTGAGTAGTGAAACTATTTCACATTGTTTTAACTGAAGGCCAAACTCGTAACTCAAATACTCTACCTCTGTGATCATATCGTAGAAACTTTTATTTTCTTGTTACGATGATTCTCCACTTCACTCTGAAATTCTTTGAACTTTTCAAATGTTTCAGACTTGTGTTTCATCAAGTAGATATACCCATATCCGCTCAAATCATCTGTAAAGGTCAGAAAATAATGATACCTGCTACATGCCTCAATATTCATCGGACCACATACATCTGTATGTATGATTTCCAACAAATCTGTTGCTCTCTCCATAGTTCCGGAGAACGGCGTTTTAGTCATCTTGCCCATGAGGCACGGTCCGCAAGCATCAAGTGATTCATAATCAAGTGATTCCAAAATCCCATCAGTATGGAGTTTCTTCATGCGCTTTACACCAATATGACCTAAACGGCAGTGCCACAAATAAGTTGCACTATCATTATTAACTTTGCATCTTTTGGCTTCAATATTGTGTATCACTGTGATCGAGATCCAACAAACCATTTTCGTTGGTGTGTATGACCATAGAAGGTTTTTATTCATGTAGACAGAACAACAATTGTTCTTTAACTTTAAATGAATAACCGTATTGCAATAAACATGATCAAATCATATTCATGCTCAACGCAAACACCAAATAACACTTATTTAGTTTCAACACTAATCCCGAAAGTACAGGGAGTGTGCGATGATGATCATATCAATCTTGGAACTACTTCCAACACACATCGTCACCTCGCCTTTTACTAGTCTCTGTTTATTCTGCAACTCCCGATTCGAGTTACTACTTTAGCAACTGAACTAGTATCAAATACCGAGGGGTTTCTATAAACACTAGTAAAGTACACATCAATAACATGTATATCCAATATACCTTTGTTCACTTTGCCATCCTTCTTATCCACCAAATAGTTGGGGTAGTTCCGCTTCCAGTGACCAGTCCCTTTGCAGTAGAAGCACTTAGTCTCAGGCTTAGGACCAGACTTAGGCTTCTTCACTTGCGCAGCAACTTGCTTGCCGTTCTTCTTGAAGTTCCCCTTCTTCCCTTTGCCCTTTTCTTGAAACTAGTGGTCTCGTCAACCATCAACACTTGATATTTTTCTTGATTTCTACCTTCGTTGATTTCAGCATCACGAAGAGTTCGGGAATTACTTTCGTCATCCCTTGCATACTGTAGTTCATCACGAAGTTCTACTAACTTGGTGATGGTGACTAGAGAATTCAGTCAATCACTATTTTATCTGGAAGATTAACTCCCACTTGATTCAAGCGATTGTAGTACCCAGACAATCTGAGCACATGCTCACTAGTTGAGCGATTCTCCTCCATCTTTTAGCTATAGAACTTGTTGGAGACTTCATATCTCTCAACTCGAGTATTTGCTTGAAATATTAACTTCAACTCCTGGAACATCTCATATGGTCCATGACGTTCAAAACGTCTTTGAAGTCCCGATTCTAAGCCGTTAAGCATGGTGCACTAAACTATCAAGTAGTCATCATATTGAGCTAGCCAAACGTTCATAACGTCTGCATCTGCTCCTGCAATAGGTCTGTCACCTAGCGGTGCATTAAGGACATAATTCTTCTGTGCAACAATGAGGATAATCCTCAGATCACGGATCCAATCCGCATCTTTGCTACTAACATCTTTCAACATAATTTTTCTCTAGGAACATATCAAAAATAAACACAGGGAAGCAACAACGCGAGCTATTGATCTACAACATAATTTGCAAAATACTATCAGGACTAAGTTCATGATAAATTTAAGTTCTATTAATCATATTACTTAAGAACTCCCACTTAGATAGGCATCCCTCTAAACATCTAAGTGATTACGTGATCCAAAGCAACTAAACCATGTCCGATTAACACGTGAGATGGAGTAGTTTCAATGGTGAACATCACTATGTTGATCATATCTACTATATGATTCACGCTCGAACTTTCGGTCTCTGTGTTCCGAGGCCATATCTGTATATATGCTAGGCTCGTCAAGTTTAACCTGAGTATTCCGCGTGTGGAACTGTTTTGCACCCATTGTATTTGAACGTAGAGCCTATCACACCCTATTAACACGTGGTGTCTCAGCACGAAGAACTTTTGCAACGGTGCATACTCAGGGAGAACACTTTTATCTTGAAATTTTAGTGAGAGATCATCTTATAATGCTACCGTCAATCAAAGCAAGATAAGATGCATAAAGGATTAACATCACATGCAATCAATATAAGTGATATGATATGGCCATCATCATCTTGTGCTTGTGATCTCCATCCCCGAAGCACCGTGCTCGTGATCTCCATCTCCGAAGCACCGTCATGATCACCATCGTCACCGGCGCGACACCTTGATCTCCATCGTAGTATCATTGTCGTCTCGCCAAATAATTGCTTTTACGACTATCGCTACCGCTTAGTGATAAAGTAAAACTATTACATGGTGATAGCATCTCATACAATAAAGCGACAACCATATGGCTCCTGCCAGTTGCCGATAACTCGGTTACAAAACATCATCATCTCATACAACAAATTATATCACATCATGTCTTGACCATATCGCATCACAACATGCCCTGCAAAAACAAGTTAGACGTCCTCTACTTTGTTGTTGCAAGTTTTACATGGCTGCTACGGGCTTAGCAAGAACCGTTCTTACCTACGCATCAAAACCACAATGATAGTTTGTCAAGTTGGTGCTGTTTTAACCTTCGCAAGGACCGGGCGTAGCCACACTCAGTTCAACTAAAGTGAGAGAGACAGACACCCGCCGGTCACCTTTAAGCAACGAGTGCTCGCAACGGTGAAACCAGTCTCGCGTAAGCGTACGCGTAATGTCGGTCCGGGCCGCTCAACTCACAATAACGCTGAACCAAAGTATGACATGCTGGTAAGCAGTATGACTTATATCGCCCACAACTCACTTGTGTTCTACTCGTGCATAGCATCAACGCATAAAACCAGGCCCGGATGCCACTATTGAGGAACGTAGTAATTTCAAAAAAATTCCTACGCACACGCAAGATCATGGTGATGCATAGCAACGAGAGGGGAGAGTGTTGTCCACGTACCCTCGTAGACCGACAGCGGAAGCGTTATCACAACGCGGTTGATGTAGTCGTACGTCTTCATGATCCGACCGATCAAGTACCGAACGCACGGCACCTCCGAAGTTCTACACACGTTCAGCTCGATGACGTCCCTCGAACTCCGATCCAGCCGAGTGTTGAGGGAGAGTTTCGTCAGCACGACGGCGTGGTGACGATGATGATGTTCCACCGACGCAGGGCTTCACCTAAGCTCCGCGACGGTATTATCGAGGTGTAATCTGGTGGAGGGGGGCACCGCACACGGCTAAAATATCGTATATCAAGTGTGTTCTCAGGTGCCCCCCTGCCCCCGTATATAAAGGAGCAAGGGGGAGGCCGGCTGCCCTAGGCGCGCCAAGGAGAGAGGGGGAGTCCTCCTAGTAGAAGTAGGACTCCCCTTTCCTAGTCCTACTAGGAAAAGAGGGGGGAAGGAAAGAGAGGGAGAGGGAGAGGGAAAGGGGGCTGCGCCCCCCTCTCCTAGTCCAACTAGGACTCCCCTTGGGAGGGGGCGCGCCACCTCATGGCTGCTGCCCTCTCTCTCCCCTCAAGGCCCACCAAGGCCCAATACTTCCCCGGGGGGGTTCCGGTAACCCTCCGGCACTCCGGTTTAATCCGAAACTTCTCCGGAACACTTCCGGTGTCCGAATATAGTCGTCCAATATATCAATCTTTACGTCTCGACAATTTCGAGACTCCTCTGCATGTCCGTGATCACATCCGGGACTCCGAACAACCTTCGGTACATCAAATCACATAAACTCATAATATAACTGTCATCGTAACTTTAAGCGTGCGGACCCTTTGGGTTCAAGAACTATGTAGACATGACCGAGACACATCTCCGGTCAATAACCAATAGCGGGACCTGGATGCCCATATTGGCTGCCACATATTCTACGAAGATCTTTATCGGTCAGACCGCATAACTACATACGTTGTTCCCTTTGTCATCGGTATGTTACTTGCCCGAGATTCGATCGTCGGTATCTCGATACCTAGTTCAATCTCATTACCGACAAGTCTCTTTACTCGTTCTGTAATACATCATCCCGCAACTAACTCATTAGTCACAATGCTTGCAAGGCTTATAGTGATGTGCATTACTGAGTGGGCCCAGAGACACCTCTCCG
Source organism: Aegilops tauschii subsp. strangulata (assembly GCF_002575655.3). Taxonomy (NCBI): domain Eukaryota; kingdom Viridiplantae; phylum Streptophyta; class Magnoliopsida; order Poales; family Poaceae; genus Aegilops; species Aegilops tauschii. Next base: position 399,477,017 of record NC_053037.3, read on the forward strand.
ACAATCGGAGTGACAAATCCTAATCTCGAAATACGCCAACCCAACAAGTACCTTTGGAGACACCTGTAGAGCACCTTTATAATCACCTAGTTACGTTGTGACGTTTGGTAGCACACAAAGTGTTCCTCCGGTAAACGGGAGTTGCATAATCTTATAGTCATAGGAACATGTATAAGTCATGAAGAAAGCAATAGCAACATACTAAACGATCGGGTGCTAAGCTAACGAAATGGGTCAAGTCAATCACGTCATTCTCCTAATGAGGTGATCCCGTTAATCAAATGACAACTCATGTCTATGGCTAGGAAACATAACCATCTTTGATTAACGAGCTAGTCAAGTAGAGGCATACTAGTGACACTCTTTTTGTCTATGTATTCACACATGTATTACGTTTCCGGTTACTACAATTCTAGCATGAATAATAAACATTTATCATGATATGAGGAAATAAATAATACTTTATTATTGCCTCTAGGGCATATTTCCTTCAGTTATTGCAGTCCAGCCTGAGACAGTTCTCCGCGATCTTCATCAGAAGGTTCCCTGGACCCAAAGGAGAGGGCCAGCATGTCACCGCCGCCTGCTTATTCTCCCTCGGCCAAGGGTGATGATGAAGAGGTGTCCCAAAGGACCTCCTCAGACCGGAGGAAAGTTCCAGAGATCATCAGGGTGGCGTCCCAGGATGATTCTCGGGCCGCCGGACATATGGGGGCAAAAGCCCCTATGGAGACGGATGATACGGGCCGAGTTCTATTCGATCCTCAGCCGGAATCTATTGCGGAGACCTATACGGCTCCGGAGTCCGGCGAACAGCTTTTTTCGAAAAGAGGGGGTGTGCCGCCAGTGACCTCTCTCCACCTGGAGGCACCAGATCATCTACTGGAAGCGCTGCGAGGCGCCTCCATTGTGGATGAGCACCGTGCCCATATGGGTACGGTGATCGAAAAGGTTCAGTCCACCAAAAACGGACTGACCGAAGCCTGTGCTAGCCTTCTAGCAGGCTTTGAGGTGAGTAATGTAATTGTAAGAAGAATATCACAGCATAGACAGTAGCCCCTGATGCTCTGTTCGGTGTCCGGAAAGAAAAACCCGAACAGAGGATCAAAAATAATTTTCGCAGGAGTCTAACATAAGGTGTCTATGTGAATAAGCAGGCCTCGTTGTGGGTTGCTACCGCTCAAACCGCGGAGGTCTCTGGACTGAAGCAAAAACTGGAGCGGGCCGAGGTAGAGCTCGGCCTCGTGAAGAAACAGCTGGAGGATAACCAAGGTATGCAGTGACCTGCGTGTATACTGAAGAATAAATGGTTCAAGATGACTAAAGTGTCATGAACTTTACTAGGGGCCACGACCGAGGTGGCGGCCCACAAAAAGGCGTTAGCCGAGGCCGAAGAAAAAGAGGCCAAGGAACATGCCGCACGCGAGAAGCACGAGGCCAGGGTCAGCAAGATTCAGCAAGAGCTCCAGGACGCCGTCAAGAAGTACGAGTCCTTGGAACATGATTCTAAGACACAAGAATCTGAACTTGCTAAGGCCCGCAAGAGTGCGCAAGATGCCCGAGCCGAAGCCTAGAGCGCCCTCCAGGAAATCCAGGCGGCCAAGAAGATTGCGGCGGGAAAGGCTTTCACTATGCAAGGCAAGTATGCAAAGGAAGCGGTCCTTGTACTTACCCGAACTTGTGTTTTCCAACGGCATTTACAAATCTGCAGCGCAGCACATCAGATGTTGCCGAGTTCTATCGGGCCAAAGAAGGGATGTCTACGGAGAAGCTGCTCTGGTCCCAATATCTTGGACCCGAACATCCGGTGCCCTTTAGCAACTAGTTGAAACAGCTGGTCGAGCTGCACAAGTCGGCCGAGTTAGCCATGAAGGACCTTATAGTCCGGCTGTGGACTGTCGAGCCCGTGCCCGGCAGCTACTTTGGACTTGTGAATCGGCTTGTGAGTGCCTGCCCACGGCTTGAAGTCGTGAAATGGTCGGTCTGCATTGAGGGTGCAGGGATGGCATTCGCGCGTGTCAAGACGCACTGGGCGAAGATGGATGCCAAGAAGTTGATGACCGAGGGGCCACCTGAGGGCAAGGAGCATCGTCGACCCGAGCTGTATTTCGACGGTGTCCTGGAGGGATCCCGCCTTGTGGCGGAGCAATGTGCGAAGGACGTGATATTCCCATGAAAACATTCGGGTTGTCCTGTAATATGAAACAAGATCGGTACGTAATATGATGCTTGTGATTAAATTTTACCTCCTGTGCGTCCGTTTATTAAAATCTGAGGGTTGACCAGTCGTCGGCTTTTGTCCCCACGTAGATAGTACTGGGGTGTTCGGGATAAATCTAAACACTCTTTACTCCACATTTTTTTCCTTAAAGGAGGTGTTTAGCGCAACGAACAAGGCAATCAGACTATACGGCCTTTATTACCCTCACTTAGCCATAGGAGTTTGACCATGAAAATTTCGGCGAAGCCCCTGGTGTTCGGAAGGCCGAACTAGGGGCGTTATACATGCCTAATCGGAGAAAACCAATTCCTCGCATAAAGCGGAAAAAATCTCTAGGGATTTGAGACCTCTCGAACAGCTCACCAGCTCTCGCCACATCATGACAGTCAGTTTTCGGCTTTCTCTACTGAGGCGCTCGTCCGGAAGAACCGGGACACAATCGCAGTAGTTCTCCCTTTACTACCCTAGCAGATATAGCGGAACGTAAGGTAGCAAACACAGGGGCCGGGCAATCCAACTATTGACCAAAGACATGATTCGGAGCCGATGCATATAAAGCTATAAGTTCGGGTGCCGGACTGTACTGTAAAAGTGTTCGGACTTTTGTTGCCGTAATGCGGGGCGTGATGAAGCCCCTGGCACAGTGATACGTACCAGAATGTACGCGTGCAACGAGTAATAAATACAAATGAAAAAAGGGGAAGATTAAGTAATAAACCGATGCTGCCCTTTATTTTTGTAATGTGATTAATACGTCGAGGCGTATTTGTACATGTAATATGATAAGCAAAAAAGGCTTTTAACATGCCAAGACCAAGTGCGAGCTGCGTGCGGGTATGTAAAACAGGTATAGCAATCGTTAACGGAGGCCACCTGGGGGTTCCCTTGTGCGCCAAAGCTCCTTGCCTCCTTGGTGTGTCCGACAAACGGGTTGTTGGAAGAAACCTCGAAAAGATAGAAGGGACCTGAAATGGAAAAGAAAAGGTACGCGAATCCTGGGGTCGGTCGAGCCCTGATGTGGATCGCGAGCTAGCTATGCCTCCGTCCATATCCATGGGTTTTTGGGCGCGTAGTTATTTACGCGTGGTACGAGTGCCACTCCCTTACCAGGGCTGGGACGGAGGCCGAATTGCTAATCAAGCTCTTGACGAGCCGAGTTGTCCTGTTGCAGTGTAGTCCGGACCCTCTTAACGATGTCCAGGGGCTCGGCAGCCGGATTATAGTTCGGCTTGAGAAGGCCGTTCTCTACCTCTGCTGCTAGGGTGACTGTGTGCTCCTCAGTACGGAGGGAGCGTTCCGTGTTTCCATTCACTGTTATGACGCCACGTGGATCGGGCATCTTTAGCTTGAGATAAGCATAGTGTGGCACCGCGTTGAATCTAGCAAACGCGGTTCGTCCGAGCAGTGCGTGGTAGCCGCTGCGGAAGGGGACGATATCGAAGATTAGCTCTTCGCTTCGGAAGTTGTCCGGGGAACCGAAGACCACCTCCAGCGTGATTGAGCCCGTACAACGGGCCTCTATGCCTGGTATGACTCCTTTAAAGGTAGTCTTTGTGGGCTTGATTCGTGAGGGATTAATGCCCATTTTGCGCACTATATCCTGATAGAGCAGGTTGAGGCTGCTACCACCGTCCATTAGGACTCGTGTTAGGTGAAATCCGTCGATGATTGGGTCGAGGACCAGTGCGGCCGAACCACCATGACGGATACTAGTTGGGTGATCTCGACAATCAAAGGTGATTGGGAATGACAACCACGGATTGAATTTTGGGGCGGCTGGCTCTACCGCATAGACGTCCCTGAGTGTGCGCTTGCACTCCCTTTTGGGGATGTGTGTAGCATATATCATGTTCACCGTTTTGACTTGAGGGGGAAATTTCTTCTTCCCCCCAGTGTTCGGCTGCCGGGGCTCTTCGTCGCCGTCCTTGCTTTGCGATCCCATTTCCTTGCTCTCGGTATTTGACTTGCTGGCTTGCTTGAAAACCCGACAATCTCTCTTGGTATGATTGGCTTGTTTGTCTGGGGTGCCGTGTATCTGGCATGGACGATCGAGTATGCGGTCCAAGCTGGATGGTCCCTCGCTGTTCCTTTTATAAGGTTTCTTTCGCTAGCCGGACTTGGAGCCACTAAATCCGGCGTGAACTGCAGTGTCATCGGTGTTATCGCCATTACTTTGGCGTTTGTGTCTATTGCGCCGGGTCTTGCTGGTGCTGTTTTTGGCCCCGGAGGGGCCTGCCTCGTTGGCTGTGTTCTTAATACGAGCCAGCCAACTATCCTCACCCGCGCAAAAGCGGGTCATGAGTGCCGTGGGGGCTGCCATGGATTTCGGCTTTTCTTGGCCGAGGTGGCGGGCGAGCCATTCGTCAGGGATGCTGTGTTTGAAGGCCGCTAGGGCTTCGGCATCCGGATACTCAACAATCTGGTTCTTTTTGGTTAGGAACCTAGTCCAGAATTTTCTGGCTGATTCTCCAGGTTGTTGGACTATATAACTTAAGTCATCAGCATCTGGTGGCCGGACATAAGTACCTTGGAAGTTGTCAAGAAAAGCTTCTTCCAAGTCCTCCCAGCTGCCGATGGAATTTTCACGCAGGCTATTTAACCAGTGTCTAGCTGGCCATTTTTAATTTTACTGGGAGGTATATGATGGCGTGGAGATCGTCTCCTCGGGCCATATGGATGTGGAGAATAAAATCTTGGATCCATACCGCGGGATCGGTTGTTCCGTCGTATGATTCAATATTGACGGGCTTGAACCCCTCGGGGAATTCGTGATCCAGTACTTCATCTGTGAAGCAGAGAGGGTGTGCGGCGCCTCTATATCGGGCCGCATCACGGAGCACCTCTGATGAAGTCCGCCTGCGGTTATTGGCCCGGGCGTGACTAGGTTTGTCACGTCCGAATAGGTAGCCGTCATCGCGAGCCGAAAAGCATCCTCGCGATCCGTAGATTGATCTGGTGTGTCCTGCTCTACTATCCAGGTCCTGCCAAAGGTCGTACATATAGTCCCGAGCTGTTTTGTCTCTGTTTTTATGAGGCGGTGGGGCGGGTTGCTGTTCGGCCTGAGTTGCCGTTTTATCCCGACCGCGGGGTGGTCGGTCCGCCGCACGATCCCAACCGTGTGGTGGTCTTTCCGTATTGCGCGAGGGAGGTATGGGCTCCGGCGCCTCCTCATCGAACTGAGGTAGCAGTCTGTGTTTCGGGTAACTCTTGGCTAGATGCTTGAGGCCGTATTCTTCGGCTGCCAGGACATCAGTCCATCTGTCAATGAGTAGGTTTTGTTCAGCTTGAAGCTACTGCTGCTTTTTCTTCAGGCTTCTTGCAGTAGCTATTAGCTGGCGTTGAAGTGCTCCTGCTCGAGGGGTGCCTTAGGCACGATGAAATCCTTGTTGCCGAGGCTCTCCTCATCCTCGGAGAGTGGACGGTAACTATCGTCATCCGGGTCATTGGGTGTGGCCTGCTTATGAGGGTTAACTTGCCCGTTGTCTTGTTCCTCCTGTTCGGATGTTGCTCCCACAGGGTCTTCATTGTTTTTGGCGTCATCCGGAGTACTATTTTCTCCAGTGCCAGTGTTGCTATCTTTTGAGCGACGTGACTTAGAGTGGCGTTTAGGGCGCGAGCGCTTGGACTGTGTCTCAGAAGGTTTATTCCCAACTGGGTCTTCTTTGTCATCGTCGCTAGCCTTTTTAGGTGTGTCAACCATGTACACATCGTACGAAGAGGTGGCCGTCCAACATCCAGTGAATGGAGGGTCTTGGCCTTGCTCCTTGTCAGCATCGTCGTCCATCCGTCGATGTCTTCGGAACCATAATCAAGCACGTCGGTTAAGTCCTCGATGGTGGCTATGAAGTGGGTGGCGGGCGGGAAGTGAAATTCTCCATCATCAGCCTCTAGTTCGAACCGGGCATAGTTCGGCTGTGAGTCCCCCGCCAAGGACAGGTTTTTTAATGAATTTAGCACATCGCCCAAGGGCGAGTGTTGGAAGATATCTGCGGTGCTGAACTCGAAGATCAATAACCGATACAGCTCTGCGCCCGCGGGCGTGCGTGGTTCGGAACTTATAGCCGGAGACGAGTCCGGAATTCCGTTGATGTAGAAATTGCAAGGTGCTGAGTCCGTGTGCGGCTCCAACGCCGCGGATTCTGCGGTTTCGGATGGCGCAATCTGCTCCGGATCTAAGGCCGTAGCAGTTAAAGGAACCATCTCCTAAATATGGTCCGATGACAGATTTAATTCATGTTCATCGGAGCGAGGGGGAACGATCGCCGTGGTCTTAGATCCGTTGAAGATCAGGACTCCACGGATATCCGTGACGTAGTTCAAGCTTCCAAATCTGACCTGGTGGCCAGGGGCGTAGCTATCGATCTGCTCTAGATGGCCAAGCGAGTTGGCCCGCAGTACGAGGGCGCCGAATAGGAAGGTTTCTCCTTGGACAGCATCACTATGGACGATCGAAGGGGCATCGAACCTTTCGTCGACGGCACAGTCGAACTCTCAATGAAAGCACCAATGTCGGTGTCAAAACCGGCGGATCTCGGGTAGGGGGTCCCGAACTGTGCGTCTAAGGTTGATGGTTACAGGAGACAAGGGACATGATGTTTACCCAGGTTCGGGACTTCTCTATGGAGGTAATACCCTACTTCCTGCTTGATTGATCTTGATGAATATGAGTATTACAAGAGTTGATCTACCACGAGATCGTAATGGCTAAACCCTAGAAGCCTAGCCTGTATGACTATGATAATGAGTATGTCCTTTCCGGACTACCCCTCCGGTTTATATAGACACGGGGGAGATCTAGGGTTACATAGAGTCGGTTACATAGGAAGCAATCTTCATAGTCGATCGCCAAGCTTGCCTCCCACGCCAAGGAGAGTCCAATCCGAACAAGGGTACAGTCTCCGGCCTTCATGTCTTCACAGCCCACCTGTCTGACCCATTTGATAATAGACCGGATGCCCGAGGACCTTTTAGTCCTGGACTCCCTCACCCGCCCCCAAATCTCCGCCGCCTCCTTTTTCCAGGCGGCATCACGGGCTTCATAGGCCGCCTGGTACCTGGCTTCCTCCTCCGACATCTCCTTCTTGAACGCCACTTGCCTGGCTTTCTCAGCCGACGGCAGCGACTTCCACACAAAAAGATTGTACTGGCCCCAAAACCAATCCAAAGTTGGGGCCGTCGGTGTCAAAACCGGCTGATCTAGGGTAGGGGTCCCGAACTGTGCGTCTAAGGTTGATGGTAGCAGGAGACGGGGGACACGATGTTTACCCAGGTTCGGGCCCTCTCTATGGAGGTAATACCCTACTTCCTGCTTGATTGATCTTGATGAATATGAGTATTACAAGAGTTGATCTACCACGAGATCGTAATGACTAAACCCTAGAGGCCTAGCATGTATGATTATGGTAATGAGTATGTCCTTTCCGGACTAACCCCTCCGGTTTATATAGACACCGAGAGGATCTAGGGTTTACATAGAGTCCGTTACATAAGAAGGAATCTTCATAGTCGGTCGCCAAGCTTGCCTTCCACGCCAAGGAGAGTCCAATCCGGACACGGGTATAGTCTTCGGCCTTCATGTCTTCACAGCGCATCAGTCCGGCCCATGGATAACAGGTCGGACGCTCGTGGACCCCTTAGTCCAGGACTCCCTCAGTAGCCCGTGAACGTGGCTTCAATGACGAGGAGTCCGGCGCGCAGATTGTCTTCGACATTGCAAAGCGGGTTCCCCCTTCCGAACTCCTAGTTGATCTTCAGATGTAATTTCTGGACTTGTATACACAACTGCAGAGGATATAATATTTCACGAGTTCAATCCACCGACAACTTTTTGGTAATATGACATCACGCCTGCTCGGCCATTATTTGTGAACCGTTTTAGCTGGCTCGTCGCCCCACGTCTCAAGACGTGGTTTTATTGGCATGTCTTATCCAAGCGGAGATCGTGCCTCCCTTTTTTAAGGGATTCCTCTCAACCCGGACGTGGGTAACCCAACCGTTGCTTGGGTACAACTCCTCGGAAACAAGCAAGTTTTTGAGGCCTAAGAGGAGACGTTTGATATTCGGAGCCTTTATATAGGGGTATAGACCCGTCTCTTTTTTCACGCTTGCTTCTTCCTCAACCCCTGCTACCCCGAGTTCCAACACCCGGGTTTCGGTCGCCACAAGGCCCAATCATGTCCGGATCCTGCCGTCAAGGCCGGTGGGTAGCTTCTTCCATCACGGAGGAAGATATTGCAAAGCTTCGGGCGGCGAGGTACCTGACCGCAGAAATCCATCATCGGCTTCCTGCCGGGGCAGGTTATTCCCACCCCCAGATCCGGCGAGAGGGTCGTGTTCGTGTCCCACTTCCTCCGCGGGTTAGGGTTTGCACTTAACCCCTTCGTCCGAGGGCTCATGTTCTATTACGGGCTAGACTTTCACGATCTGGCCTCGGACTCTATTCTTCTTATCTCGGCGTTTATCGTCACGTGCGAAGCCTTCCTCCGAACCCCTCCGCACTTCGGTTTGTGGCTCAAGACCTTTGATGTGAAGCCGCAAGTGATAGAGGGGGAGCAAGCCAAGTGCGGTGGTGCTATAGTGAGCAAGCTTGCTAGCGCCGTTTGGCTGAAAGGATCCTTCGCCAAATCTTCCGATCTGTGGCAGCATGGGTGGTTCTATATCACCGAGCCCCGCGGCTCTAAGTGGGCAACTGCGCCTGCATTTCGATCCAGCCCCCCAATTCAGCTTGCATCATGGATTAATAAGGGGTTGGACTGGGGATCAATGAACGAGGTGCGAACTCTACAAATTCGCATCCGAAGCCTCGTTGAGAAGGACATCGATATAGCCAACGTCGTTCAAGTAATGCTAGTTCGTCGGACCCTGCCGTGCCAGCGGTGGCCTCTCCACATGTGGGAGTTCAATCCGGAAGGGCTGCGAACTCTTCAGCACTTCTTCGGCACTATGCACGAAGGAATGTGGAGATTATTCTTCAGGAAACGAAGGCAATGGCCGAACACCACCGAAGATGTCGGCCTAGACTGTAACCATCCGGATACCCTAGTAAGTACCCATTTGCCGAATACCTTATAATCAGATACCCAGTGGCAAGATAACGACAGTATCATCCTTTTTCAGGGCTGGATAAAGAAGGTGGAACGGATTAGGTGTCCGGCTCCCCTTCCTGAAGACTCAGCTACTCCTGTGCTAATAAGGATGCTGGCCTCGGCACCATGCCAGGCGCCGGTTGTCGGCGTTCGGGGAACGGGGGTCCCCGGACTTGCCTGCCTGCGGCCCACAGCATGGCCAAGGAGCAGGCCGTACGACCCATCTTCGTCAACAAGGCGCCCAAGACCCTCGCGAGGGTCCAAGCCTCGCGAGGCGGATGACGCAAAACCTCCTCTGGAGTGGCCTAGCCAAGCAGGCTCATGAGGAGCGGAGACATCAAGGCGAGGCAAACCTCACGAGGCCCTCGTGACGTGAGCCATGACGAACGGTACCAGGCGGGTGCCAGGCGGGCGCCAGTGCACGCAACGTCCCTATTTGCTCTTTGGTGCTAAGGAGGCCAGCGTAGGCGAAGAGTACTGAGGCATCAGGCAAAGGTTGCCATATTGGTGCAACGAGACCAAGACCAGGAGGACGGCAAGTCGGAGGTCATCGTGGAGCCCAAGACGGCGTCACCCCAGGGCTTTTCGCAGGCGAAGACCGCTTTTGTCAGGATAGCTTGTACTAGCTGTCCCCCTTCAAATTTGCCCGCCGTTGTTGGCTCCCTTCCCGCTCGATATTTGGGAAGAGGACCAGGGCCTCTATAAATAGGACTAGCCACCACAGTAGGAGGCAACTGATCCCGGACTGGTTCAGATTATCCTCAACTACACAAGCACAAGAACACCTCAACCTCAGGAGGCTGTTCTTCCCTTGTACTGTTCATCATCAGCCCAAGAGGCAATCCACCACCACCACATTGGAGTAGGGTATTACACCACAACGGTGGCCCGAACCAGTATAAACCCTGTGTCTTTCTGTGTTGCAAGTTCGTCGAGTTCATCCGCGAGATCTTAGCGGGCTAGAGCATAGATCGGTAGGAGGGAGAGACTTCGCGCGCACCCCAGTGTTCGAACCTTAAGGGTTTGCCGGAACCCCACATCCGACATTTGGCGCGCCAGGTAGGGGTGCGCCGTGTTGGGGAACGTAGCAGAAATTCAAAATTTTCTACGCATCACCAGGATCAATCTATGGAGTTTACTAGCAACGAGAGGGAAGGAGAGTGCATCTACATACCCTTGTAGATCGCGAGCGGAAGCGTTCAAGAGAACGGGGTTGATGGAGTCGTACTCGTCGTGGTCCAAATCACCGATGATCCTAGCGCCGAACGGACGGCACCTCCGCGTTCAACACACGTATGGAGCAGCGACATCTACTCCTTCTTGATCCAGCAAGGGGGGAGGAGAGGTTGATGGAGATCTAGCAGCACGACGGCGTGGTGGTGGAAGTAGCGGGATTCCAACAGGGCTTCGCCAAGCGCTGCGGGAGGAGGGAGATGTGTCACGGGAGGGAGAGGGAGGCGCCAGGGCTTAGACCTTGCTGCCCTCCCTCCCCCCCACTATATATAGGGCCAAGGGAGAGGGGGGCGCAGCCTTGGCCCTTCCTCCAAGGAAGGGTGCGGCCAGGGAGGAGTCCATCCTCCCCAAGGCACCTCGGAGGTGCCTTCCCCTTTTAGGACTCTCCCTTTCCCTTATCTCTTGGCTCATGGGCCTCTTGGGGCTGGTGCCCTTGGCCCATATAGGCCAAGGCGCACACCCCTACAGCCCATGTGCCCCCCCAGGGCTGGTGGACCCCCTTGGTGGACCCCCGGACCCCTTTCGGCACTCCCGGTACAATACCGATAAAGTGCGAAACTTTTCCGGCGACCAAAATAAGACTTCCCATATATAAATCTTTACCTCCGGACCATTCCGGAACTCCTCGTGACGTCCGGGATCTTATCCGGGACTCCGAACAACTTTCAGGTTACCGCCTACTAATATCTCTTCAACCCTAGCGTCACTGAACCTTAAGTGTGTAGACCCTACGGGTTCGGGAGACATGCACACATGACCGAGACGACTCTCCGGTCAATAACCAACAGCGGGATCTGGATACCCATGTTGGATCCCACATGCTCCTCGATGATCTCATCGGATGAACCACGATGTCGAGGATTCAATCAATCCCGTATACAATTCCCTTTGTCAATCGGTATGTTACTTGCCCGAGATGCGATCGTCGGTATCCCGATACCTTGTTCAATCTCGTTACCGGCAAGTCTCTTTACTCGTTCCGTAACACATCATCCCATGATCAACTCCTTGGTCACATTGTGACATTATGATGATGTCCTACCGAGTGGGCCCAGAGATACCTCTCCGTTTACATGGAGTGACAAATCCCAGTCTCGATTCGTGCCAACCCAACAGACACTTTCGGAGATACCTATAGTGCACCTTTATAGCCACCCAGTTACGTTGTGACGTTTGGTACACCCAAAGCATTCCTACGGTATCCGGGAGTTGCACAATCTCATGGTCTAAGGAAATGATACTTGACATTAGAAAAGCTCTTAGCAAACGAACTACACGATCTTGTGCTAGGCTTAGGATTGGGTCTTGTCCATCACATCATTCTCCTAATGATGTGATCCCGTTATCAACGACATCCAATGTCCATGGTCAGGAAACCGTAACCATCTATTGATGAACGAGCTAGTCGACTAGAGGCTTACTAGGGACATGGTGTTGTCTATGTATCCACACATGTATTTGAGTTTCCTATCAATACAATTCTAGCATGGATAATAAACGATTATCATGAACAAGGAAATATAATAATAACCAATTTATTATTGCCTCTAGGGCATATTTCCAACACGCTGAAGCTCCTCTCCACCAACCTGCGCCCCGTCCGCCGCGCTTCGCTCCCATGGCAGGTGCGCCGCCACCCGCCTCTGCGACCGACACCAGCAACAGGGAGTCTGGGTACCGAGCCCTGGCCCCCGCCCTGCGGCGAGTGCAGTGGCCAGCCAAGTTCAGGCCGGAGATGGCGTCGCGTTATGACGGTGCGGCAGACCCGGCGTCGTTCCTGCAGGCGTACGAGGAGGCCGTCCTCGGTGCCGGAGGCGACGGCAAGATCATGGCCAACTGGTTCCCCATGGCCCTCGCCGGCGAGCCACGCGCCTGGCTGCTCAACCTCCCAGGGTCCACGATGGCGTCCTGGGAGGAACTCCGCAACCTCTTCACCGTGCGATACGCTGTGCCGGCGCACCACGCAGTCGCGGCGCTGTTGGGTGGCTCTCAAGCACCGCCTTCAGATCGCCACGTCAAGCCTTTCTTCCGGCAGATTGGGGCAGCTCCAAGCGCCCGGGGGCTCCACAGGGTTGGGCTGCGCCGGAGGCCGACCTCACCTTCGACTCAGAAGACCACCCTGGCTCCACCGCCGGCTCTGGCATGCTCCCAATGCTCTACACGCCCACCATCTGCAACGTGGCCGTCACCAAGACCCTCATCGACGGTGGCGCCGGCCTCAACTTGCTCTCCGTAGAAGCCTTCAGCCTCCTCCACGTGCCGTCCGAGCGGCTCAACCTCAGCAAGCCTTTTTCTGGAGTGGGTGGTGGAGCTGCCCACTCCCTGGGGCAGATCCGCCTCCCCGTCACCTTCGGCACGCGCGATAACTACCGCACTGAGCTGGTGGACTTCGACATTGCCCGCATCGGTCTCCCGTACAATGCCATACTCGGGTACCCGGCTCTCGCTCAGTTCATGGCGGCGACTCACCTGGCCTACAACCTCATCAAGATGCCAGGGAGCAAGGGCGTCCTCACCATCAAGGGGGACACTAAGGAGGCTCGCCTTCAAGACCGAGGCACCAGCGCAGCCAGCCGGCGCCAGTACGCCCGAGGCCAAGGAGACCGCGCCCGCCAAGAAAAGCAGTTGTTCACCCAAGACAAGGCGGAGACCAAGCAGGTGCCGGTTGACGAGGACGGGTGTTCGGGAGCCACCTTTACCATAGGGACCAGCCTTGACCCGGGACATGAAGAAGCTTTGGTGAGGTTTTTGCGCGCAAACAAGGAGATATTCGCGTGGGAGCCCAACCAGCTGGTAGGGGTCCCGAGAGAGGAGATCCAGCATCACCTGAGGGTGTGCCCCAACATGCGCCCTGTGAAGCAGCGGGCGAGACGGTAGTCTACTGAGAAGCAGGCCTTCATCGTCCAAGAGACACGCAAGCTGGAGTCGGCTGGTACCATTCGAGAAATTTGATACCCTGATTGGCTGGTGAACCCCGTCGTAGTACCGAAGAAAGGCGGGAAGGAACGGATGTGCGTCGACTTCACCAACCTTAACAAAGCTTGCCCTCAAGATCCGTTCCCCCTTCCATGCATCGATCAAATCGTCGACTCCACCGCCGAGTGCGACTTGCTATGTTTCCTGGATGCGTTCTCTGGATACCACCAAATCAAGATGGCGGTGGATGATGTGGAGAAGACGGCCTTCCTGACACCATGCGGGGTGTATTGCTACACCTGCATGCCCTTCGGCCTGCGCAACACGGGTGCAACCTTTCAGCGGCTGATGCACATCGCCTTGGGGCGGCAGCTCGGCAGGAACACAGAGGCCTACGTTGATGACATAGTGGTCAAGTCTCGTGAGGCGAGGACATTGATTCAAGACTTGGAAGAGACCTTTGAGAGCTTGCGCCGGGTGAACTTGAGGCTTAACCCAGAGAAGTGCGTGTTTGGCATCCCTTCCGGCAAGCTACTAGGGTTCCTCGTGTCCCGGAGAGGGATCGAGGCGAACCCGGAGAAGATCAAGGCCATCGAAGACATGAGCCCACCACATATCCTCAAGGAGATGCAAAAGCTAGCAGGGCGGGTGACCGCATTTGGGCGTTTCATCTCCTAGCTAGGCGAGCGCGCCTTACCCTTCTTTAAGCTAATGAAGAAGAAGTGCCCCTTCGAGTGGACCCTGGAGGCCGACCGGGCCTTCCAAGGCCTCAAGAAATACCTCACTAGCCCCCCGGTGATGGTGGCACCGCGGCCTCTGGAGCCTCTGGTAATCTACCTTGCCGCCACCCCGTACTCCACCAGCGCGGCGCTGGTGGCGGTTCGGGAGGAGCGCCAAGACAAGGGTGTGCCGCGCCAAGCCGGAGCTGATGCAGCGCAGGGTCAGGAAGGCTCAGCAGAGCCATCAGCAGCGGAAGACCAAGCTCAGCAGGGCAGCATCACAGAAGCTCCTGAGGACGGTCAGGTCTCAGGAAACCCTCCACCTCAGGATATGCCACAATCCCTGCAGAACCCGAGCCTCGACAGTGTGCCAGCCCTCGTCGAGCACCAGGTGTACTTCGTCAGCACCGTATTGCGGGACGCGAGGGCACGCTACCCCATGCCGCAAAAGCTCCTGCTCGCCTCTTGGTGGCCTCGCGCAAGCTGCGACACTACTTCCAGGGCCACCCCATCATGGTCGTCTCATCTTACCCATTGGAGAGGGTACTCAGGAGCCCGAACTCAGCCAGAAGGGTCGCTGAATGGAACATCGAGCTGCAAGCATTCCAGCTAGAGTTCAGCACTACCAGGGTCATCAAGGGAGCCGCGCTCGCCGATTTTGTGGCAGAATGGACCGATGCCCCGGCTCTTGAGGAAGGAGAAGACCGGTCCACCTCCCCAGGAAGTAAGGCACCAGACGGCTGGGTCATGTATTTTGATGGCGCCTTCGCGCACCAGGGCACGGGGGCTGGAGTAGTGCTCATCTCGCCCACTCAGGACAAGCTTTACTACGCCGTGCAACTCTGCTTCCAGCACGGCGAGAAGGTTTCCAACAATATCGCAGAATACGAAGGCCTCATAGCTAGCCTGAAGGCCGCGGCGGCTCTGGGGGTGAGGCGCCTTACCGTCAAGGGCGAGTCGCAGCTCCTCGTCAACTTCTCCAACAAAGTGTATGAGCCGAAGGACGAGCACATGGAGGCCTACCTTGCGGAGGTGCGCAAGATGGAAAAGCAGTTCTCGGGCCTGGAGCTGCAGCACGTGCACCGGGGCACCAACAAGGAAGCCGACGACATCGCCAAGAGAGCATCCAAGCGGCAACCGAAAGAGCCTGGCGTCTTCGAAGAGCGGCTCTTCAAACCATCAGCTACGCCACCTCTTTCAAGCACGACTCAGCCTCGGGAGGAGCTCCCACAGCCCCCGGCCATGGGAGCCCCAGCCTGCGGCCCAACCTTAAGGGCTCGGCTGCTCTTGGCGCTCGAGCCCCAGGAGGAGTGCTGGACCAAGGAATTCAAGGAGTACCTGATGCACGGGACGCTGCCGGAGAAGGAAGAAGACGCGGAGCGCGTGGCCCGACAGGCCACGGCATACTGCATTCAAGACGGCGAGTTGTACAGGAAACGGCCGAACGACGTCACGCTACGCTGCATCTCCAGCGACCAAGGAAGGGAGCTGCTGAATGACATACACGGCGGGGACTGTGGACATCACTCATCGTCAAGGACCCTCGTCGGCAAGGCCTTCCGCAGCGGATTCTATTGGCCTACAGCACTCAACGACGCAGCCGAGCTGGTGAAGTCCTGCGAAGCTTGCCAATACCACGCCAAGCAAATCCATCAGCCGGCTCAGGGCCTCCAAACCATCCCGCTCACGTGGCCGTTTGCGGTCTGGGAGCTGGACATCTGGGGCCTGTTCCCATGAGCGCCAGGGGGCTACCGCTATCTCTACGTCGCCATCAACAAGTTCACCAAGTGGGCGGAAGTAGAAGCTGTCCGTACCATTCCAGCCGGATCTGCTGTCAAGTTCATCAAGGGCCTCGTGAGCCGCTTCGGGGTCCCCAACCGCATCATCACAGATAACGGCTCACAGTTTACTAGTAACCTCTTCAAATCCTACTGTCCTAACCTTGGAACGCAGATCTGCTACACTTCGGTGGCCCACCCCAGGAGCAATGGTCAGGCCAAATGCGCCAACGCTGAGGTCCTAAGGGGTCTCAAGACCAGGACCTTCAAAAATAAGCTGGAGGCCTGCGGCAGGGGCTGGCACGACGAACTCCAGCCCGTGCTGTGGTCCATCCGTACCACTGCTACCAAGCCAACGGGCGAGACTCGATTCTTCCTCGTCTATGGAGCCGAAGCAGTCCTCCCTCATGAGGTCAAGCATCGCTCCGCGCGGGTCCTGGCGTTCGACGAAACGCAGCAGGACGCCATGCGGGGGATGGATCTCGTACTGGGGGAGGAACGCCGACGCGAAGCCGCATTGAGGGCGGCAAGGTACCAACAAATACTGTGGCGGTACCACTGCCGCAACATCTGCTCCAGGACGCTCGAGGTGGGCGACCTCGTCCTGAGGCGGGTCCTCTCCAGGGAAGGGCTGCACAAGCTTTCGCCCATGTGGGAGGGCCCGTTCAGGGTCGTCCATGTATCCAGGCCGGGAGCAGCGCGCCTGGAGACGCGGGACGGGATACCCGTCCAGAACGCCTGGAACATCTAGCACCTCCGGAAGTTCTGTCCATGAAGCAAGGCCCAGAGCCTGAGAAGCAAGGCCCAGAGCCTGAGAAGAAAGGCCCAGAGCCTGTGAAGAAGGCCCGGTGCCTGTGAAAAATCGCTGCCCGTGACACTCTCAGGTAATAATGAGTGGGGCTGTACACGCCCCGAAGTCTCAGGAGCGCCGGCCTCAGGCCCTGGGGCTCCCTCCCATGCCTAGTGGACAATACTTAGCTCCGCGCTGGTGAGAAGACTTGAAGACTAGATTAGGTGCCGGACGCGGCTTTTCATTTGCTTTCCGTAGTTGGCTCGCTTTTCCTTAATCGGAGTTGCTCTTGGTGTTCGTTGCTGATTTGGTTCCCTAGCCTTTTACCGCTTTTTTCGGCTCTTGTTTGCTCATGTTCTCTCTCTGGCATACCTCGCGAGGGGGCTAGCCAGGTGCCCTCGTGAGCATTTCTCTTCTCTTGGCCTTCTCGCGAGCCACCCTCGTTCGAGCCTGGAAGCTGGCACATCTCTCCTAATCCGTGCCCCATGGGTACCGTGATACAAGGTGCCAAGTCAAGGCTTGGGTGGACGGCAAATCTTTTAGTGCACCCCCTAACGAATTTTTCGCAGTTTCCGAGCAACGCAGGCACCACGTGAGGTAAAGGGCGTCCCAAATACACCAGGTTAAGTTATCTTTGCGCAAAATAACCACACGGCATGGGAACGAAACGCACGGTGCATTAACCAAAGAACCACAGTTCGATACACGCCCCTCTGGGCCCATACTGGATTCGTTTTTTGATGCAGGAAAGAAAGGAAAGAGCTAGGCAAAGCAGTGTTGCAGCAATCTGCAGAGGCAGGCCCTTGGCGACGCCCCAAGCCTAGCCAGACCCCTCCTCGCGCTTCACAGAGGCGCGACGACGAGATGACCCGCTGCCTCCTTCGAAGCGGGCATGGCGGCTGGTCGTAGCCACCGCTGCTGGAGCTGTCACCGGAGGAAGAGCCGCCGTAGCTGGAGGAGACGCGGTCGCCGCCGAGGGCAGGCTCGCCCTCGTCCTCATCGCGACCATCACCAAGGCCGAGCACCTCCTCACCGTCGTTCGTCTCAGGGCAGCACCCGACGCGACGACCATCTTCCCCGAACACCCTCACATAGAGGGTCGATTCACCATCGTACCTGAAGTGGAGGGTGCACCGCCTGCCTAGGCCGCGCGCGCGGGCGAACGTCTGCCAGCCGCGGGCCAGGGCTATGTTGCCCGCGGCGGAGGTCTCGACCGCAACCCAAGAGGCCCTACAGCAGCAGCCATCCGCCTGCAGCCAGAGGCCGCCCGGACCGGAGGCCGGCATTTCGCCGGCGAAGAAGCGCGGAAGTTGGAGCCAGTTGCCGGCCGGGCTCTCCGACCAGACAACGAACTCCGGCGCTACCTCAGCCGAATGGAAGCGTGGGCGGGGAGGCCGTGCCACCATCGCGCGCCTCCCCTCATCGGCTGAACCACCATGGATGGGACGATCCCCTCCGCGTGTCGTGGCGCCACCTCGACGGTGGGCCACGGCGGGAGTCGCGGTGTGCTTGCGCGGACGGCCGCGGCCGCGCTTGGGCGTCGGGGAACCGGGACCCTTGCGAGGGGCCTTTCCTTTCTCGGCGGCAGAGAACTTCTTTCGTGGCGCCATCGATGGCACTGCGAGCAGTGGAGCAGAGAAGCAAGCAAGCGAGGAAGAGATGGGCAACGGGGGCTCCGCCCCCCTCCCCATTTATAGCAAGAGAAGGCCAACCGGCGTCTCCCACGATCGCAGGTAATGATGGTTTTCCTTGCATGTCGCAGGGACTTGTCAAGTCATGCAGTTGCTGAGGCAGCGTGGGGAAGCGGAGACGCCCACGTCCAATCAACCGCCACGCGTCGACCGAGGCCGCAGGCTTTTGGGGCCCGCGGTGCTCCGAACTTGACCCTTGCCTTTGCCGCGAGGCCAAGCCCGAGCGCACCTTGGGCCCAGGGGCTACTGTCGGCGTTCTGGGAACGGGGGTCCCCAGACTTGCCTGCCTGCGGCCCACGGCATGGCCAAGGAGCAGGCCGTACGGCCCATCTTCGTCAACAAGGCGCCCAAGACCCTCGCGAGGCGGACGACGCAAAACCTCCTCTGGAGTGGCCTAGCCAAGCAGGCTCACGAGGAGCGGAGACATCAAGGCGAGGCAAACCTCACGAGGCCCTCGTGACGTGAGCCATGAAGAATGGTACCACGCGGGTGCCAGGCGGGCGCCAGTGCGCGCAACGTCCCTATTTCCTCTTTGGTGCTAAGGAGGCCAGCATAGGCGAAGAGTACCGAGGCATCACGCAAAGTTTGCCATATTGGTGCAACGAGACCAAGACCAGGAGGACGGCAAGGCGGAGATCATCGTGGAACCCAAGACGGCGTCACCCCAGGGCTTTTCGCAGGCGAAGACCGCTTTTGTCAGGATAGCTTGTACTAGCTGTCCCCCTTCAAATTTGCCCGCCGTTGTTGGCTCCCTTCCCGCTCGATATTTGGGAAGGGGACTAGGGCCTATATAAATAGGACTAGCCGCCACAGTAGGAGGCAACTGATCCCGGACTGGTTCAGATTATCCTCAACTACACAAGCACAAGAACACCTCAACCTCAGGAGGCTGTTCTTCCCTTGTACTGTTCATCATCAGCCCTAGAGGCAATCCACTACCACCACACTGGAGTAGGGTATTACACCACAATGGTGGCCCGAACCAGTATAAACCCAGTGTCTTTCTGTGTTGCAAGTCCGTCGAGTTCATCCGCGAGATCTTAGCGAGCTAGAGCATAGATCGGTAGGAGGGAGAGACTTCACGCGCACCCCAGTGTTTGAACCTTAAGGGTTTGCCAGAACCCCACATCCGACACCGGTAAGGGAGGGTAAGGAGGAGAGTGAGAAGGCCCAAGAGGACCTTGGTCCCGGAGGTGAGTCGAACACTGAGTCCGGAGAAATCGACCTTTCCTCGCCTGAAGACAGAGGCAGAAGAGGATCCAGTATCCCTTCTCCTAACAGGAGGAAAAGGGCCGGCTCCGAAGATTGGGAGGGGTGGTCTTCCAAGAGGGGGCAAGATGCCACCATCGAGCGTCTTGGGTTTGGAAAGCGACACCGTTGAACAGCTCCAAAAAGGGGACAAGCCCTCGGCCAAACCGTAAGTGAATCCGGAGTACTTTGATAGCGTCCCGCTCCATTGCTGTTTACCGAAGATATACGTAACGCGTCCATGCATTTTTACAGGTCGGCACAAAGTTTTTCTGGGCAATCCTCTTCTTCAGGGAGTCTCCTCCCAGAGATGATGGAGAGCGAGACGCCTCCTCGAACCTCCTCGCCCAATAAGGCAGATGACTCTGAAGTGTCCTCATGGAGGGTTCCTCCTAATCAACAAGTTACGCAGGGGACAAAAGAGGTAGTGCCCGAAGGTAGGTCTCCGACCACCCGGGAATCCGGGGCTGATGATAACAAAGGCCCCGGACTGTCTGGCTCGCAGCCGACAGTGATTCTGGAGATGGCTGAATAGATTCCTTTAGAGGATGGTCGTGCTCCTAGAGCGGCTTCCGGAGACCCGGAGACTCCGGACATATTGCGAGACATGTTGCGGAAAGCATCTGTCTCGAGGGAGCAGCGTACCTTAATGGGTACAATGATTGAGAAGATTTCGTCCGCGAAGAGCAGATTAAATGAAGCCTGCATGAGCCTACTGAAGGGCTTCGAGGTTTGTGACATAATGTTTTCAGTTATGTTTCATTTGCAAAGATGCGCTTGTGTGTAGGTAGTAGCCCCTGATACTCGGGTTGGCTTCCACTCGGAAGCAAACGGAGGATCCAAAAGGATCGTTTGAGGACTAACCTGATAAACTTTGAACATAGGCTGCTTCCCCCTTGGCCACTTCCCGGACTATGGAAATTGTCGAGTTGCAGCGGAAGCTTGATGTGGCAGGGGATGATCTTGCTTTAATCAATATGTGTCTTGACGAGTCGCAAGGTATGTATTCGGGGCAATCCTCATACATTTTTGTGGTATAAGCATGATGCTGAGATGTTGATGCTGGAATATGCATGGCTGCAGATGGTGCTGCCACCGTTGAAGTTCTTCGAGCGGAGCTGGCCCGGGCCAATGAATAGGCCCGGCGTAGCAATGCTGCTACCAAAAAGGCATCAGCTGGATTAAAAGCCGAACAAGCTGCGCGGCGCCAAGATGAGGAGAAGATATCCGCGATGACGCTCGAACTGGAGAATGCTACCGGCCGCTGTGAATTTCTGGAGAAGGAGAGTAAAGCCTTAACGGCTGACCTGGACAAGGCCTTACAAGAGGCGAGAGAAGCGCGGTCGGAATCCAGAGCAGCCCGTGAGGAGATTCGACAGTCGAGGGAGATTGCGGCTGGAAAGCCCTTTCTACTGCAAACTAAGTTCGGTGACCCGAACTATGCCCAGCTTAACCAAGTATGGAGTTCTCCGGACGAGTTCTTGGACTTGCCGAAGAGTTCTGCAGATGCAGCGCTGTATTACCAAGTGCGAGATGGATATGCAACGGAGAAGCTTTTTTGGTCGCAGTTTGGCGCATCAAAGCGCCTGCTGTTGCTCAATGAACAGATGTCCCAATGGGCCAAACTTCATAGGATATCCGGCGCTGCCATGAAGGATGTCATAATCCAGTTGTGGCCAAACGAGCCTATTCCGAATAGCTATTTCGGTTTGGTGCAGAGGCTTGTTGATGCGGTGCCGCGTATCGATGCTGTGAAGCAGTCAACGTGCATTGAGGGTGCACGGATGGCTTTTGCCCGAGTCAAAACATTCTGGGGGAAGATGAAGGCTATCGATGTTGCGCCGAAGAGTCCACCCAAAGGCAAGGATCGTCCGGAACCGGAGCATTATTTTGGAGACGTCCTAGAGGCCGCCCGCTTGATAGAGGGTCAGTGCTCGAAAGACATAATGTTGGAGTGAGGTGTATGAAAATTGTAAAAGACAATTTTATAGTTAATCTATTTTTATGTTTTGCTCGAAAGCTTGAATCCCTCCTGTGCGGCCGTTTTAATATAATCTGGAAGTTTT
Organism: Aegilops tauschii subsp. strangulata; assembly: GCF_002575655.3. NCBI lineage: Eukaryota > Viridiplantae > Streptophyta > Magnoliopsida > Poales > Poaceae > Aegilops > Aegilops tauschii. The sequence goes on from NC_053037.3 coordinate 399,498,764, forward strand.
CCAGTCGTCGGCTTCAGCCCCCTCGTAGGAAGTACGGGGGTGTTCGGAAAAGCATTTAATCACTCTTTATCCAACGTCTTGGTCCAGGAAGGAGGTGATAATGCGGCGAACCAGGCAATCAGACTATAAGGCGTTAACACTTTCATTTAGCCATAGGAGTTTTATGGTGGGGCTATGACATAGCCCCTGGTATGTATGCGGTATATGGTGCCTTACATATTTGATCTGAAAAAGATCCCTCGTGTGACATGGAGAATCACTAAAGATTCCAATAAGTCGTCAAGTGGTTGACCAGATCTCGCCGCATCATGACAGTCAGTTTTTGGCTTTCTCTACTGAGGTACTTGACCAGATGAACCGGAAGCACAATCACAGTAGTTCTCCCTTTACTACCCTAGCCGATAGAGCGGGACGTAGGGTAGCAAGCACAGGAGCCGGGCAACCCAACTATTGACCCAAGACAATGATTCGGAGCTGATGCATATAAGGCCAAACTTGCGACGCCGAAGTGCGCTGTAGAGCTGTTCGGGCTTTTGCTGGCAACTCATTTGTTCCTATACCGAGCCCCTGACAGGTTATGCCAAGGTATATCTGTGAAACAACCATAGGAGCCGTATTCAGTGGCAAGACAACATGGATGATTAGTTCGGATACTGTTTACTGGGAACTGAGCGATATGCCAATGATTACTTATGATATATATAAAAGCCATCCTCCCGGCTATTTGACATGCTCGGAGTCGGAGGCGGAGGAACAGGCATAGTACAGGCTCAAAAAATAGAGAGTGCGGTCTACAAAAAGTTATTTTTGAACTCCTATCGCACGTCTGCGCCGCTAGTCCTCGGTGGGGGGAATCCTTGATGGAAATAGCCCCTTAGGTGAGTGTACGGATCCGGACTCCGATAGAGCCAGTTTCAAATGTTTATCCTGTTCGTCACCTATTTTTAAAGGATAGTGAAGGAAGAAATAAAAAGAAAGTAAATAAAAAAGTTACTAGAATGTTTGTAGGCTTGTCCGTATTGTGCTTCCGCCAATGCCCATGGTATCTTGAGTGCGTAATGATGTATGCGCGGTACAAATTTTGCAGGTGTGCGGAGTGGGCGGCGGAAGCCGGGTTGCTATTTCCGCTCCGGGAGTGGTCGGTCCATGGGTGAGAATTGCTTCTGACCCCCGGTATTTTGTTGATGAACGCCTCTGTCGTCCCTGTCGCCTGACGGCCTCCTCCCCTTGTGTTCGGCGTTGAGCTTGCCGGCCTGTTTAAAGACCCAGCAGTTTCCATTGGTATGATTAGCTGGTTTATCGGGGTGGCCATGAATCTGGCAGGGTCGGTCCAATATCCTGTCTAGGTTAGATGGTTCGTCTCGATTCGCCTTGAATGGCTTCTTCCGTTGACCGGGTTTGGGGTTGCTAATTCCGGCGTTGACCGCTCTGTCGCATGATCTTTCATTATCATTGTGACTCTTGTGTTTGATTCGTCGTGGCTACCCATTGCCATCTTGGATTTCGGATGTGCCCGGGTCGCTGGCAATGTTGCTTCTACGAGCGAGCCAGCTGTCTTCTCCTACGCAAAAGCGGGTCATTAGAGCAGTAAGGGCTGTCATGGATTTAGGTCCTTCTTGTCCGAGGTGGCGTGCTAGCCATTCGTCCCGGACGCTGTGTTTGAAGGCCGCAAGGGCTTCCACGTCCGGACAGTCAACGATTTGGTTCTTTTTAACTAAGAACCGAGTCCAGAGCTTCCTGGCTGACTCTCCGGGCTGCTGGACAATTTGACTTAGGTCATCGGCATCCGGTGGCCGGACATATGGTCCTCGGAAGTGAAGGAAATATGCCCTAAAGGCAATAATAAAGTATTATTTATTTCCTTATATCATGATAAATGTTTATTATTCATGCTAGAATTGTATTAACCGGAAACATCATACATGTGTGAATACATAGACAAACAGAGTGTCACTAGTATGCCTCTACTTGACTAGCTCGTTAATCAAAGATGGTTATGTTTCCTAGCCATAGACATAAGTTGTCATTTGATTAACGGGATCACTTCATTAGGAGAATGACATGATTGACTTGACCCATTCCGTTAGCTTAGCACTCGATCGTTTAGTATGTTGCTATTGCTTTCTTCATGACTTATACATGTTCCTATGACTATGAAATTATGCAACTCCCGTTTACCGGAGGAACACTTTGTGTGCTACCAAGCGTCACAACGTAACTGGGTGATTATAAAGGTGCTCTACAGGTGTCTCCAAAGGTACTTGTTGGGTTGGCGTATTTCGAGATTAGGATTAGTCACTCCGAGTGTCGGAGAGGTATCTCTGGGCCCACTCAGTAATACACATCACTATAAGCCTTGCAAGCATTGTGTATTATGAGTTAGTTGCGGGATGATGTATTACGGAACGAGTAAAGAGACTTGCCGGTAACGAGATTGAACTAGGTATCGAGATACCGACGATCGAATCTCGGGCAAGTAACATACCGATGACAAAAGGAACAACGTATGTTGTTATGCGGTCTGACCGATAAATATCTTCGTAGAATATGTAGGAACCAATATGAGCATCTAGGTTCCGCTATTGGTTATTGACCGGAGAGGTGTCTCGGTCATGTCTACATAGTTCTCGAACCCGTAGGGTCCGCACGCTTAACGTTACGATGACAGTTATATTATGAGTTTATATGTTTTGATGTACCGAAGGTTGTTCGGAGTCCCGGATGTGATCACGGACATGACGAGGAGTCTCGAAATGGTCGAGACATAAAGATTGATATATTGGACGACTATATTCGGACACCGGAAGTGTTCTGGATAAGTTTCGGATAAAACCGGAGTGCCGGAGGGGTTACCGGAACCCCCCGGGGAAGTATTGGGCCTTAGTGGGCCTGGGGGAGAGAGAGGGCATAAGCCAGGAGGTGGCGCGCCCCCTCCCATGAGGAGTCCGAATTGGACTAGGGGAGGGGGCGCGGCCCCTCTTTCCCTGTCCCTCTCCCTCTCTTTCCTTCCCCCTCTCTCTTCCTAGTTGGACTAGGAAAGGGGAGTCCTACTCTACTAGGAGGAGGACTCCCCCCTCTCCTTGGAGCGCCCCAAGGGCAGCCGGCCTCCCCCCTTGCTCCTTTATATACGGGGGCAGGGGGGCACCTCTAGACACACAATTGATATACGACATTTTAGCCGTGTGCGGTGCCCCCCTCCACCATATTACTCCTCGATAATATCGTTGCGGAGCTTAGGCGAAGCCCTGCGTCGGTAGAACATCATCATCGTCACCACGCCGTCGTGCTGACGAAACTCTCCCTCAACACTGGGCTGGATCGGAGTTCGAGGGACGTCATCGAGCTGAACGTGTGCTGAACTCGGAGGTGCCGTGCGTTCGGTACTTGATCGGTCGGATCGTGAAGACGTACGACTACATCAACCACGTTGTGATAACGCTTCCGCTTTCGGTCTACGAGGGTACGTGGACAACACTCTCCCCTCTCGTTGCTATGCATCACCATGATCTTGCGTGTGCGTAGGAAATTTTTTGAAATTACTACGTTCCCCAACAGTGGTATCAGAGCCTGGTTTTATGCGTTGATGCAATGCACGAGTAGAACACAAGTGAGTTGTGGGCGATATAAGTCATACTGCTTACCAGCATGTCATACTTTGGTTCGGCGATATTGTGAGATGAAGCGGCCCGGACCGACATTACACGTACGCTTACGCGAGACTGGTTTCACCGTTGCGAGCACTCGTTGCTTAAAGGTGACTGGCGGGTGTCTGTCTCTCTCACTTTAGTTGAACCGAGTGCGGCTACGCCCGGTCCTTGCGAAGGTTAAAACAGCACCAACTTGACAAACTATCGTTGTGGTTTTGATGCGTAGGTAAGAACGGTTCTTGCTAAGCCCATAGCAGCCACGTAAAGCTTGCAACAATAAAGTAGAGGACATCTAACTTGTTTTTGCAGGGCATGTTGTGATGTGATATGGTCAAGACATGATGCTATATTTTATTGTATGAGATGATCATGTTTTGTAACCGAGTTATCGGCAACTGGCAGGAGCCATATGGTTGTCGCTTTATTGTATGCAATGCAATCGCCATGCAATTGTTTTACTTTATCACTAAGCGGTAGCGATAGTCGTAAAAGCAATAAGTTGGCGAGACAACAACGATACTACGATGGAGATCAAGGTGTCGCGCCGGTGACGATGGTGATCATGACGGTGCTTCGGAGATGGAGATCACAAGCACAAGATGATGATGGCCATATCATATCACTTATATTGATTGCATGTGATGTTAATCTTTTATGCATCTTATCTTGCTTTGATTGACGGTAGCATTATAAGATGATCTCTCACTAAAATTTCAAGATAAAAGTGTTCTCCCTGAGTATGCACCATTGTGAAAGTTCTTCGTGCTGAGACACCACGTGATGATCGGGTGTGATAGGCTCTACGTTCAAATACAATGGGTGCAAAACAGTTGCACACGCGGAATACTCAGGTTAAACTTGACGAGCCTAGCATATGCAGATATGGCCTCGGAACACGGAGACCGAAAGGTCGAGCGTGAATCATATAGTAGATATGATCAACATAGTGATGTTCACCATTGAAACTACTCCATATCACGTGATGATCGGACATGGTTTAGTTGATATGGATCACGTGATCACTTAGAGGATTAGAGGGATGTCTATCTAAGTGGGAGTTCTTAAGTAATATGATTAATTGAACTTAAATTTATCATGAACTTAGTCCTGATAGTATTTTTGCAAATTATGTTGTAGATCAATAGCTCGCGTTGTTGCTTCCCTGTGTTTATTTTTGATATGTTGCTAGAGAAAAATTATGTTGAAAGATGTTAGTAGCAAAGATGCGGATTGGATCCGTGATCTGAGGATTATCCTCATTGCTGCATAGAAGAATTATGTCCTTGATGCACCGCTAGGTGACAGAACTATTGCAGGAGCAGATGCAGACGTTATGAACGTTTGGCTAGCTCAATATGATGACTACTTGATAGTTTAGTGCACCATGCTTAACGGCTTAGAATCGGGACTTCAAAGATGTTTTGAACGTCATGGACCATATGAGATGTTCCAGAAGTTGAAGTTAATATTTCAAGCAAATACCCGAGTTGAGAGATATGAAGTCTCCCACAAGTTCTATAGCTAAAGGATGGAGGAGAATAGCTCAAGCAGTGAGCATGTGCGCAGATTGTCTGGGTACTACAATCGCTTGAATCAAGTGGGAGTTAATCTTCCAGACAAAATAGTGATTGACAGAATTCTCTAGTCACCATCACCAAGTTAGTAGAACTTCGTGATGAACTATAGTATGCAAGGGGTGACGAAAGTAATTCCCGAGCTCTTCGTGATGCTGAAATCGACGGAGGTAGAAATCAAGAAAAACATCAAGTGTTGATGGTTGATGAGACCACTAGTTTCAAGAAAAGGGCAAAGGGAAGAAGGGAAACTTCAAGAAGAACGGCAAGCAAGTTGCTGCTCAAGTGAAGAAGCCTAAGTCTGGTCCTAAGCCTGAGACTAAGTGCTTCTACTGCAAAGGGACTGGTCACTGGAAGCGGAACTACCCCAACTATTTGGTGGATAAGAAGGATGGCAAAGTGAACAAAGGTATATTGGATATACATGTTATTGATGTGTACTTTACTAGTGTTTATAGCAACCCCTCGGTATTTGATACTGGTTCAGTTGCTAAAGTAGTAACTTGAAACGGGAGTTGCAGAATAAACAGAGACTAGTAAAAGCCGAGGTGACGATGTGTGTTGGAAGTAGTTCCAAGATTGATATGATCATCATCGCACACTCCCTATACTTTCGGGATTAGTGTTGAAACTAAATAAGTGTTATTTCGTGTTTGCGTTGAGCATGAATATGATTTGATCATGTTTGTTGCAATACGGTTATTCATTTAAATTAGAGAATAATTGTTGTTCTGTTTACATGAATAAAACCTTCTATGGTCATACACCCAATAAAATGGTTTGTTGGATCTCGATCGTAGTGATACACATATTCATAATAATGAAGCCAAAAGATGCAAAGTTAATAATGATAGTGCAACTTATTTGTGGCACTACCGTTTAGGTCATATTGGTGTAAAGCGCATGAAGAAACTCCATACTGATGGGATTTTGGAATCACTTGATTATGAATCACTTGATGCTTGCGAACCGTGCCTCATGGGCAAGATGACTAAAACGCCGTTCCCCGGAACTATGGAGAGAGCAACAGATTTGTTGGAAATCATACATACAGATGTATGTGGTCCGATGAAAATTGAGGCTCGTAGCAGGTATCATTATTTTCTTACCTTCACAGATGATTTGAGCAGATATGGGTATATCTACTTAATGAAACAGAAGTCTGAAACATTTTAAAAGTTCATATAATTTCAGAGTGAAGTGGAAAATCATCGTAACAAGAAAATAAAGTTTCTACGATCTGATCGTGGAGAAGAGTATTTGAGTTATGAGTTTGGCTTACATTTGAAACAATGCGGAATAGTTTCGCAACTCACGCCACCCGGAACACCACAGCGTAATGGTGTGTCCGAACGTCGTAATCGTACTTTATTAGATATGGTGCGATCTATGATGTCTCTTACTGATTTACCGCTATCGTCTTGGGGTTATGCTTTAGAGATGGCTGCATTCACTCTAAATAGGACACCATCGAAATCCGTTGAGACGACGCCTTATGAACTATGGTTTGGGAAGAAACCAAAGTTGTCGTTTCTTAAAGTTTGGGGTTGCGAAGCTTATGTGAAAAGGTTTCATCCTGATAAGCTCAAACCCAAATCGGAGAAATGTGTCTTCATAGGATACCCAAAGGAGACAGTTGGGTACACCTTCTATCACAGATCCGAAGGCAAGACATTCGTTGCTAAGAATTGATCCTTTCTAGAGAAGGAGTTTCTCTCGAAAGAAGTGAGTGGGAGGAAAGTAGAACTTGATGAGGTATCTGTACCTGCTCCCTTATTGGAAAGTAGTTCATCACAGAAATCTGTTCCTCTGACTCCTACACCAATTAGTGAGGAAGTTAATGATGATGATCATGTAACTTCAGATCAAGTTACTACCAAACCTCGTAGGTAAACCAGAGTAAGATCCGCACCAGAGTGGTACGGTAATCCTGTTCTGGAGGTTATGTTACTAGACCATGACGAACCTACGAACTATGAAGAAGCGATGGTGAGCCCAGATTCCGCAAAATGGCTTGAGGCCATGAAATCTGAGATGATCTCCATGTATGAGAACAAAGTATGGACTTTGATTGACTTGCCCAATGATCGGCGAGCCATTGAGATTAAATGGATCTTCAAGAGGAAGACGGACGCTGATAGTAGTGTTACTATCTACAAAGCTAGAATTGTCGCAAAAGGTTTTCGACAAGTTTAAGGTGTTGACTACGATGAGAATTTCTCACTCGTATCTATGCTTAAGTCTGTCTGAATCATGTTAGCAATTTCCGCATTTTATGAAATATGGCAAATGGATAAACAAAACTGCATTCCTTAATGGATTTATTAAAGAAGAGTTCTATATGATGCAACCAGGAGGTTTTGTCAATCCTAAAAGTGCTAACAAAATATGCAAGCTCCAGCGATCCATCTATGGACTGGTGCAAGCATCTCGGAGTTGGAATATACGCTTTGATAAGTTGATCAAAGGATATAGTTTTATACAGACTTGCGGTGAAGCCTGTATTTACAAGAAAGTGAGTGGGAGCACTACAGCATTTCTGATAAGTATATGTGAATGACATATTGTTGATCGGAAATAATGTAGAATTATTCTGCAAAGCATAAATGAGTGTTTGAAAGGAGTTTTTCAAAGAAAGACCTCGGTGAAGCTGCTTACATATTGAGCATCAAGATCTATAGAGATAGATCAAGACGCTTGATAAGTTTTTTCAATGAGTACATACCTTAACAAGATTTTGAAGTAGTTCAAAATGGAACAGTCAAAGAAAGAGTTCTTGCCTATGTTACAAAGTGTGAAATTGAGTAAGACTCAAAGCCCGACCATGGCAGAAGATAGAAAGAGAATGAAAGTCATTCCCTATGCCCTGGCCATGGGTTCTATAAAGTATGCCATGCTGTGTACCAGATCTATTGTATACCCTACACTGATTTTGGCAAGGGAGTACACTAGTGATCTAGGAGTAGATCACTGGACAGCGGTCAAAATTATCCTTAGTGGAATAAGGATATGTTTCTCGATTATGGAAGTGACAAAAGGTTCGTCGTAAAGGGTTACGTCGATGCAAGTTTTGACACTAATCTAGGTGACTCTAAGTCTAGGTCTAGATACATATTGAAAGTGGGAGCAATTAGCTAGAGTAGCTCCGTGCAGAGCATTGTAGACATAGAAATTTGCAAAATACTTACGGATCTGAATGTGACAGACCCGTTGACTAAAATTATCTCACAATCAAAACATGATCACACCTTAGTACTCTTTGGGTGTTAATCACATAGCGATGTGAACTAGATTATTGACTCTAGTAAACCCTTTGCGTGTTGGTCACATGACAACGTGAACTATGGGTGTTAATCACATGGTGATGTGAATTATTGATGTTAAATCACATGGCGATGTGAACTAGATTATTGACTCTAGTGCAAGTGGGAGACTGAAGGAAATATGCCCTAGAGGCAATAATAAAGTATTATTTATTTCCTTATATCATGATAAATGTTTATTATTCATGCTAGAATTGTATTAACCGGAAACATAATACATGTGTGAATACATAGACAAACAGAGTGTCACTAGTATGCCTCTACTTGACTAGCTCGTTAATCAAAGATGGTTATGTTTCCTAGCCATAGACATAAGTTGTCATTTGATTAACGGGATCACTTCATTAGGAGAATGACGTGATTGACTTGACCCATTCCGTTAGCTTAGCACTCGATCGTTTAGTATGTTGCTATTGCTTTCTTCATGACTTATACATGTTCCTATGACTATGAAATTATGCAACTCCCATTTACTAGAGGAACACTTTGTGTGCTACCAAACGTCACAACGTAACTGGGTGATTATAAAGGTGCTCTACAGGTGTCTCCAAAGGTACTTGTTGGGTTGGCGTATTTCGAGATTAGGATTTGTCACTCCGAGTGTCGGAGAGGTATCTCTGGGCCCACTCAGTAATACACATCACTATAAGCCTTGCAAGCATTGTGACTAATGAGTTAGTTACGGGATGATGTATTATGGAACGAGTAAAGAGACTTGCCGGTGACGAGATTGAACTAGTTATCGAGATACCGACGATCGAATCTCGGGCAAGTAACATACCGATGACAAAAGGAACAACGTATGTTGTTATGCGGTCTGACCGATAAAGATCTTCGTAGAATATGTAGGAACCAATATGAGCATCCAGGTTCTGCTATTGGTTATTGACCGGAGAGGTGTCTCGGTCATGTCTACATAGTTCTCGAACCCGTAGGGTCCGCACGCTTAACGTTACGATGACAGTTATATTATGAGTTTATATGTTTTGATGTACCGAAGGTTGTTCGGAGTCCCGGATGTGATCACGGACATGACGAGGAGTCTCGAAATGGTCGAGACATAAAGATTGACATATTGGACGACTATATTCGGACACCGGAAGTGTTCCGGAGAAGTTTCGGATAAAACCGGAGTGCCGGAGGGGTTACCGGAACCCCCCGGGGAAGTATTGGGCCTTTGTGGGCCTGAGGGGAGAGAGAGGGCAGCAGCCAGGAGGTGGCGCGCCCCCTCCCATGAGGAGTCCGAATTGGACTAGGGGAGGGGGGCGCGGCCCCTCTTTCCCTCTCCCTCTCCCTCTCTTTCTTCCCCCTCTCTCTTCCTAGTTGGACTAGGAAAGGGGAGTCCTACTCCTACTAGGAGGCGGAGTCCCCCCTCTCCTTGGCGCGCCCCAAGGGCAGCCGGCCTCCCCCTTGCTCCTTTATATACGGGGGCAGGGGGCACCTCTAGACACACAATTGATATACGATATTTTAGCCGTGTGCGGTGCCCCCCTCCACCATATTACTCCTCGATAATATCGTTGCGGAGCTTAGGCGACGCCCTGCGTTGGTAGAACATCATCATCGTCACCACGCCGTCGTGCTGACGAAACTCTCCCTCAACACTCGGCTGGATCGGAGTTCGAGGGACGTCATCGAGCTGAACGTGTGCTGAACTCGAAGGTGCCGTGCGTTCGGTACTTGATCGGTCGGATCGTGAAGACGTACGACTACATCAACCGCGTTGTGATAACGCTTCCGCTTTCGGTCTACGAGGGTACGTGGACAACACTCTCCCCTCTCGTTGCTATGCATCACCATGATCTTGTGTGTGTGTAGGATTTTTTTTGAAATTACTATGTTCCCCAACAGGAAGTTATCGAGTAAGGCCTCTTCCAAGTCCTCCCAGCTGCCTATGGAATTTTCAGGCAGGCTGTTTAATCAGTGCCGAGTTGGCCCTTTTGCTTTAATGGGAGGTATTTAATGGCGTGGAGGTCGTCCCCACGGGCCATATGGATGTGGAGGATAAAATCTTCTATCCATACCGCGGGATCGGTTGTTCCATCGTATGATTCAATATTGACGGGTTTGAATCCTTCGGGGAATTCATGATCCATTACTTCATTGGTGAAGCAAAGCGGGTGTGCGGTGCCTCTATGTTGGGCCACGCTGCGACATAACTCCAAAGGAGTCCATTTGCGGTTTTCGGCTCGGGCGTGGCCAGGTTTGTTACGTCCGAATAGGTAGCCATCATCGCGTGTCGAGGCATGCTTTCACGATCCATAGATCGGTCTTGCGTGTCCTGCTTTAATGTCCAAGTCCCGCTGCAGGTCATCTGGACAATCATGATCTACGTTATTCTTGCCTTTGCGACGTGGTGGGGCGGTCTGGTGTTCAGCTTGAGTTGCCTCTTTATCCGGACGGAATGTCGGCGACCTGCCGCATTGTGTGACGATGGTACGGGCTCTAACGCCCCGTCATTGAACTGGTGTAGCAATGCATGCTTTGGGTAGCTTTTGGCTAGGCCACTAAGGCCGTATTCTTCGGTGACCAGGACTTTGGTCCATCTATCGTTGAGTAGGTCTTGGTCGGCTTGAAGCTGCTGCTGCTTCTTTTTCAGGCTCCTTGCCGTAGCTATTAGCCTGCGCTTGAAGCGCTCCTACTCGAGGGGCTCGAGGGTATGTTGAAGTCTTCGTCGCCGAGGCTTACCTCATCTTCGGAGAGCGGGAGGTAGTTGTCGTCCTCCGAATTGTCGCTGGGCAGGGCCTGTTCATCGGGGCTGACTAGCCCGTTTTCCTGTTCCTCCTGTTCGGATATTGCTCCAACAGGGTCTTCATTGCTTTCGGCGCCGTCCGGAACACTATTTTCTCCGGTGCCATCATTGCTGCGGCGTGACTTGGAGCGGCGTTTCGGGCGCCGGAACTTAGACTGTGTCTCAGGAGTTTTATTCTTAGCTGGATCTCCCTTGTCATTGCCGCGAGCTTTTTTAAGTGTATTGACCATGTACACGTCATATGAAGGGGTGGCCGTCCCATGCCTGATGACTAGCGGGTCTTGGCCTTGCTCCTTGTCGGCATCGTCGTCTATACCGTCAATGTCTTCGGAGCCAGAAGCAGGCATGTCGGTTAAGTCCTCGACAGTGGCTATGAAGTGGGTGGTGGGTGGGAAGCGAAATTCTCCATTATCAGCCTCTAGCTCGAACCAGACATAGTTTGGCCGTGAGTCCCCCATCAGGGACAGGTTTTTCAATGAATTAGCACATCACCGAAGGGCGGGTGTTGGAAGATATCTGCGGCGCTGAACTCGAAGATTGATAACCGATCCAACTCGGTGTCCGGGGGCATGCGAAGTTCGGAACTTATGACCGGCGACGAGTCCGGAATTCCGTCGACGCTGATATTGCCTGGTGTTGAGTCTGTGCGCGGTTCCAACGCCGCGGACTGTGTGGCTTTGGATGGTGCAAACTGCTCCCGATCTAAGGTCGTAGCAGTTACAGGAACCATCTCCAGAATCTGGTCTGATGACAGATTCAAGTCGTGTTCGTCGGAGCGAGGGGGAGCGATCGCCGCGGTCTCGAATCCGTTGAAGATCAATTCTCCACGGATGTCCGCAACATAGTTCAAGCTTTCGAATCTGACCTGGTGGCCAGGGGTGTAGCTATCGATCTGCTCCAGATGGCCAAGCGAGTTGGCCCGCAGTACGAAGCCGCCGAATACGAAAATCTGTCTGGGGATGAAGGTTTCCCCTTGGACAGCGTCACTATCGACGATTGAAGGGGCCATCGAACCTTTCATCGACGGCACAGTGGAACTCTCAATGAAAGCACCAATGTCGGTGTCAAAACCGGCGGATCTCGGGTAGGGGGTCCCGAACTATGCGTCTAAGGTTGATGGTAGCAGGAGACGGGGGACACAATGATTACCAAGGTTCGGGCCCTCTCTATGGAGGTAATACCCTACTTCCTGCTTGATTGATCTTGATGAATATGAGTATTACAAGAGTTGATCTACCACGAGATCATAATGACTAAACCCTAGAGGCCTAGCATGTATGATTATGGTAATGTGTATGTCCTTTCCAGACTAACCCCTCCGGTTTATATAGACACCGGAGGATCTAGGGTTTACATAGAGTCGGTTACAGAAGAAGGAATCTTCATAGTCGGTCGCCAAGCTCGCCTTCCACGCCAAGGAGAGTCCAATCCTGACACGGGTACAGTCTTCGGCCTTCATGTCTTCACAGCCCATCAGTCCGGCCCATGGATAACAGGCCGGACGCCCGAGGACCCCTTAGTCCAGGTCTCCCTCAGGGAGGTCCGGCGCAACCTCGTCAGGCGGCGCATTGGGGTCCTCGTCGCTGCTAATCGAGTGAGGGTCCTTGGGGGGCGGCGACTCCTCGTCAGCACGTGGGCAGACCGGCGGCGCCATGACAGAGATTTGAGAGAAAGAGGGCGAGCGAGGGGAGGATGTAGATGAGAATGCAGGCAGGACGACGTGAGCAAGGTAGTATTTATTGGCGGACCGAATCTAGATCGACAGGGACAGTACACACGCCGGTCGCTGGAATTCACGAGTACTGTAGTTTGAATTACACACAATTCTCGCAGCAAAATCCGTGTGTGAACATAATAGCTGACGGTTTCCAATACAGAACCGTGTGTGATTAATGATTCCCGCCAATCACCTACCAAACCTCGAGCCGCGAGATATAGTGCCAATCGTGTGGGGGGCGGTTGTCTTGCCAGATCTTTACATTTTATTTTTTTAAACACCAGATATTTACATCGTCTGATGATTTTTTAACTCGCACACAAGTACACAAAAATATGATTTTTCAAATCGTTTTGGTTAGGCGTTGCATGTAGATGTAGTTCAAATTTGAATTATGGTCATTAAATGGTTAAAAAATCAATTAAATGTCTTTAAAAGGTTAAATGACCCCTGAAATTTTCCAAATATTCACATGACAGTTGTATTAGTGCACGTTAAACGTAGGAAAAAATTTGAAGGTCGTAAGAGGAAACTATCTCCCGTCCGTCATCAAACATGCATTGTTCCCTCTCGGAACAACGAACCTTCTAGTGAGTTGCTCCGGTTTGTGAGGGGTGTGTGTCCAAACTTTCGTCAAAGAGGCCAATTTTTTTACCGCATCATCTTGGTGGCATGACATTAAATAAAGCAAGGTTTCATGTTTTTCTGATCATTTTTTAATTTTTTGGAATTAAAATGCCATGGCATGCACTCCATGCATGTGCCCATGCCTTGAGACCAATATGTTTGAAAATTCCTTCTAATTTACTGCACATGGAATTAACTCGCACACAAGTACACAAAAATATTATTTTTCAAACCGTTATAGTTAGGCATTAAATGTAAATGTAGTTCAAATTTGAATTACGGTCATTAAATGGTTAGAAAATCACTTAAATGTCTTTAAAAAGTCAAATGACCCCTGAAATTTTCCAAATTTTCACATGACAGTTGTATTAGTGGACGTTAAATGTAGGAAAAAAATTTGAAGGCCGTAAGAGGAAGCTATCTCCCGTTCATCATCAAACATGCATTGTTCCCTCTCGGAACCACGAACCTTCTAGCGAGTTGCTCTGGTTTATGAGGGGTGTGTGTCCAAACGTTCGTCAAACATGCAATTTCTTTACCACATCATCTTGGTGGCATGACATTAAATCAAGCAAGGTCTCATGTTTTTCTAATCATTTTTTATTTTTTGGAATTAAAATGCCATGGCACTCCATGCATGTGCCCATGCCTTGAGACCAATATGTTTGAAAATTCCTTCTAATTTACTGCACATGGAATTAACTCGCACACAAGTACACAAAAGTATGATTTTTCAAACCGTTATGGTTAGGCGTTGCATGTAGATGTAGTTCGAATTTGAATTACGGTAATTAAATGGTTAGAAAATCATTTAAATGTCTTTAAAAGGTCAAATGACCCCTGGAATTATCCAAATTTTCACATGACAGTTGTATTAGTGCACGTTAAACGTAGGAGTTTTCTTATGGCCGTAAGAGGAAGCTATCCCCCGTTCGTCATCAAACTTGCATTGTTCCCTCTCGGAACCACGAACCTTCTAGCGAGTTGCTCCGGTTTGTGAGGGTTGTGTGTCCAAACGTTCGTCAAACATGCCAATTTCTTTACCACATCATCTTGGTGGCATGACATTACATCAACCAAGGTTTCATGTTTTTCTGATTATTTTTTTATTTTTTGGAATTAAAATGCCATGGCACTCCATGCATGTGCCCATGCCTTGAGACCAATATGTTTGAAAATTCCTTCTAATTTACTGCACATGTAATTAACTCACACACAAGTACACAAAAATATGATTTTTCAAACCGTTATGGTTAGGCGTTGCATGTAGATGTAGTTCAAATTTGAATTACAGTCATTAAATGATTAGAAAATCACTTAAATGTTTTTAAAATGTCAAATGACCCCTGAATTTTTCCAAATTTTCACATGACAGTTGTATTAGTGCACGTTAAATGTAGGAAAAAAATTAAAGGCCGTAAGAGGAAGCTATCTCCCGTTCGTCATCAAACATGCATTGTTCCCTCTCGGAACCATGAACCTTCTAGCGAGTTGCTCCGGTTTGTGAGGGTGTGTGTCCAAACGTTCGTCCAACATGCCAATTTTATTTACCACATCATCTTGGTGGCATGACATTACATCAACCAAGGTTTCATGTTTTTCTGATCATTTTTTTATTTTTTGAATTAAAATGCCATGTCAACTCCATGCATACGTATGCATGTGTCCATGTCGTGAGATCAATATGATTGAAAATTCCTTCTAATTTACTGCACATGGAATTAACTCGCACACAAGTACACAGATATGATTTTTCAAACCGTTTTGGTTAGGCGTTGCATGTAGATGTAGTTCAAATTTGAATTACGGTTAGAAAATCACTTAAATGTCTTTAAAAGGTCAAATGACCCCTAGAATTTTCTGAAATTTCACATTACAGTTGTAGTAGTGCATGTTAGACGTAAAAAAAATTTGAAGGCTGTAAGAGGAAGCTATCTCCTGTTCGTCATCAAACATGCATTGTTCCCTCTCGGAAACACGAACCTTCTAGCGAGTTGCTCTGGTTTGTGAGGGGTGTGTGTCCAAACGTTCATCAAACATGCCAATTTCTCTACCACATCATCTTGGTGGCATGACATTAAATCAAGCAAGGTTTCATGTTTTTCTAATCATTTTTAAATTTTTGGAATTAAAATGCCATGGCATCCATGCATGTGCCCATGCCTTGAGACCAATATGTTTGAAAATTCCTTCTAATTTACTGCACATGGAATTAAATCGCACACAAGTACACAAACATATGATTTTTCAAACCATTATGGTTAGGCGTTGCATGTAGATGTAGTTCAAATTTGAATTACGGTCATTAAATGGTTAGAAAATCACTTAAATGTTTTTAAAATGTCAAATGACCCCTGAAATTTTCCAAACATTCACATGGCAGTTGTATTAGTGCACGTTAAATGTAGGAAAAATTTTTAAGGCCGTAAGAGGAAGCTATCTCCCGTTTCTTCATCAAACATGCATTGTTCCCTCTCGGAACCGCGAACCTTCTAGCGAGTTGCTCCGGTTTGTGAGGGGTGTGTGTCCAAATGTTCGTCAAACATGCCAATTTCTTTACCACATCATCTTGGTGGCATGACATTACATCAACCAAGGTTTCATGTTTTTCTGATCATTTTTTTATTTTTGGAATTAAAATGCCATGGCACTCCATGCATGTGCCCATGCCTTGAGACCAATATCTTTGAAAATTCCTTCTAAATTACTGCACATGGAATTAACTCGCACACAAGTACACAAAAATATAATTTTTCCAACCGTTATGGTTAGGCGTTGCATGTAGATGTAGTTCAAATTTGAATTACGGTCTTTAAATGGTTAGAAAATCACTTAAATGTCTTTAAAATGTCAAATGACCCTTGAAATTTTCCAAATTTTCACATGACAGTTGTATTAGTGCATGTTAAATGTAGGCAATTTTTTTAAGGTCGTAAGAGAAAGCTATCTCTTGTTCGTCATCAAACATGCATTGTTCCCTCTCGGAACCACGAACCTTCTAGCGAGTTGCTCCGGTTTGTGAGGGGTGTGTGTCCAAACGTTCGTGAAACATGCCAATTTCTTTACCACATCATCTTGGTGGCATGACATTACATCAACCAAGGTTTCATGTTTTTCTAATCATTTTTTTAGTTTTTGGAAATAAAATGCCATGGCACTCCATGCATGTGCCCATGCCTTGAGACCAATATGTTTGAAAATTCCTTCTAAATTACTGCACATGGAATTAACTCTCACACAAGTACACAAAAATATGATTTTTCAAACCGTTATGGCTAGGCGTTGCATGTAGATGTAGTTCAAATTTTAATTACGATCATTAAATGGTTAGAAAATCACTTAAATGTCTTTAAAAGGTCAAATGACCCCTGGAATTTTCCAAATTTTCACATGACAGTTGTATTAGTGCACGTTAAATTTAGGAATTTTTTTAAAGGCCGTAAGAGGAAGCTATCCCCCGTTCGTCATCAAACATGCATTGTTCCCTCTCGGAACCACGAACCTTCTAACGAGTTGCTCCGGATTGTGAGGGTGTGTGTCCAAACATTCGTCAAACATGCCAATTTCTTTACCACATCATCTTGCTGGCATGACATTACATCAACCAAGGTTTCATGTTATTCTGATCATTTTTTTATTTTTTGAATTAAAATGCCATGTCACTCCATGCATACATATGCATGTGTCCATGTCTTGAGATCAATATGTTTGAAAATTCCTTCTAATTTACTGCACATGGAATTAACTCGCACACAAGTCCACAAATATGATTTTTCAAACCGTTTTGGTTAGGCGTTGCATGTAGATGTAGTTCAAATTTGAATTACGGTTAGAAAATCACTTAAATGTTTTTAAAATGTCAAATGACCCCTGAAATTTTCCAAACTTTCACATGACAGTTGTATTAGTGCATGTTAAATGTAGGAAAAAAATTTAAGGCCGTAAGAGGAAGCTATCTCCCGTTCGTCATCAAACATGCATTGTTCCCTCTCGGAACCACGAACCTTCTAGCGAGTTGCTCCGGTTTGTGAGGGGTGTGTGTCCAAATGTTCGTGAAACATGCCAATTTGTTTACCACATCATCTTGGTGGCATGACATTACATCAACCAAGGTTTCATGTTTTTCTGATCATTTTTTATTTTTGGAATTAAAATGCCATGGCACTCCATGCATGTGCCCATGCCTTGAGACCAATATGTTTGAAAATTCCTTCTAAATTACTGCACATGGAATTAACTCACACACAAGTACACAAAAATATGATTTTTCAAACCGTTATGGTTACGCGTTGCATGTAGATGTAGTTCAAATTTTAATTACGATCATTAAATGGTTAGAAAATCACTTAAATGTCTTTAAAAGGTCAAATGACCTTGAAATTTTCCAAATTTTCACATGACAGTTGTATTAGTGCACGTTAAACGTAGGAATTTTTTTAAAGGCCGTAAGAGGAAGCTATCCCCCGTTCGTCATCAAACATGCACTGTTCCCTCTCGGAACCACGAACCTTCTAGCGAGTTGCTCCGGTTTGTGAGGGTGTGTGTCCAAACATTCGTCAAACATGTCAATTTCTTTACCACATCATCTTGGTGGCATGACATTACATCAACCAAGGTTTCATGTTTTCCTGATCATTTTTTTATTTTTTGAATTAAAATGCCATGTCACTCCATGCATACATATGCATGTGTCCATGTCGTGAGATCAATATGTTTGAAAATTCCTTCTAATTTACTGCACATGGAATTAACTCGCACACAAGTACACAGATATGATTTTTCAAACCGTTTTGGTTAGGCGTTGCATGTAGATGTAGTTCAAATTTCAATTACGGTTAGAAAATCACTTAAATGTTTTTAAAATGTCAAATGACCCCTGAAATTTTCCAAACTTTCACATGACAGTTGTATTAGTGCACGTTAAATGTAGGAAATTTTTTTAAGGCCGTAAGAGGAAGCTATCTCCCGTTCGTCATCAAACATGCATTGTTCCCTCTCGGAACCACGAACCTTCTAGCGAGTTGCTCCGGTTTGTGACGGGTGTGTGTCCAAATGTTCGTCAAACATGCCAATTTCTTTACCAAATCATCTTGGTGGCCTGACATTACATCAACCAAGGTTTCATGTTTTTCTGATCATTTTTTATTTTTGGAATTAAAATGCCATGGCACTCCATGCATGTGCCCATGCCTTGAGACCAATATGTTTGAAAATTCCTTCTAAATTACTGCACATGGAATTAACTCGCACACAAGTACACAAAAATATAATTTTTCCAACCGTTATGGTTAGGCGTTGCATGTAGATGTAGTTCAAATTTGAATTACGGTCTTTAAATGGTTAGAAAATCACTTAAATGTCTTTAAAATGTCAAATGACCCTTGAAATTTTCCAAATTTTCACATGACAGTTGTATTAGTGCACGTTAAATGTAGGAAAAAATTTAAGGTCGTAAGAGAAAGCTATCTCTCATTCGTCATCAAACTTGCATTGTTCCCTCTCGGAACCACGAACCTTCTAGCGAGTTGCTCCGGTTTGTGAGGGGCGTGTGTCCAAACGTTCGTGAAACATGCCAATTTCTTTACCACATCATCTTGGTGGCATGACATTACATCAACCAAGGTTTCATGTTTTTCTAATCATTTTTTTAGTTTTTGGAATTAAAATGCCATGGCACTCCATGCATGTGCCCATGCCTTGAGACCAATATGTTTGAAAATTCCTTCTAATTTACTGCACATGTAATTAACTCGCACACAAGTACACAAAAATATGATTTTTCAAACCATTATGGTTAGGCGTTGCACGTAGATGTAGTTCAAATTTGAATTACGGTCATTAAATGGTTAGAAAATTACTTAAATGTTTTTAAAATGTCAAATGACCCCTGAAATTTACAAAACTTTCACATGACAGTTGTATTAGTGCACGTTCAATGTAGGAAATTTTTTTAAGGCCGTAAGAGGAAGCTATCTCCCGTTCGTCATCAAAGATGCATTGTTCCCTCTCAGAACCATGAACCTTCTAGCGAGTTGCTCCGGTTTGTGAGGGGTGTGTGTCCAAACGTTCGTCAAACATGCGAATTTCTTTACCACATCATCTTGGTGACATGACATTACATCAACCAAGGTTTCATGTTTTTCTAATCATTTTTTTAGTTTTTGGAATTAAAATGCCATGGCACTCCATGCATGTGCCCATGCCTTGAGACCAATATGTTTGAAAATTCCTTCTAAATTACTGCACATGGAATTAACTCGCACACAAGTACACAAAAATATGATTTTTCAAACCGTTATGGTTAGGCGTTGCATGTAGATGTAGTTCAAATTTGAATTACGATCATTAAAAGGTTAGAAAATCACTTAAATGTCTTTAAAAGGTCAAATGACCCCTGGAATTTTCCAAATTTTCACATGAGAGTTGTATTAGTGCACGTTAAACGCAGAAATTTTTTTAAAGGCCGTAAGAGGAAGCTATCCCCCGTTCGTCATCAAACATGCATTGTTCCCTCTCGGAACCACGAACCTTCTAGCGAGTTGCTCCGGTTTGTGAGGGTGTGTGTCCAAACATTCGTCAAACATGCCAATTTCTTTACCACATCATCTTGGTGGCATGACATTACATCAAGCAAGGTTTCATGTTTTTCAGATCATTTTTTTATTTTTTGAATTAAAATGCCATGTCACTCCATGCATACGTATGCATGTGTCCATGTCGTGAGATCAATATGTTTGAAAATTCCTTCTAATTTACTGCACATGGAATTAACTCGCACACAAGTACACAGATATGATTTTTCAAACCGTTTTGGTTAGGCGTTGCATGTAGATGTAGTTCAAATTTGAATTGATGTTAGAAAATCACTTAAATGTCTTTAAAAGGTCAAATAACCACTAGAATTTTCCAAAATTTCACATTACAGTTGTAGTAGTGCACGTTAGACGTAGAAAAAATTTGAAGGCCGTAAGAGGAAGCTATCTCCCGTTCGTCATCAAACATGCATTGTTCCCTCTCGGAAACACGAACCTTCTAGCGAGTTGCTCCGGTTTGTGAGGGGTGTGTGTCCAAACGTTCGTCGAACATGCCAATTTCTCTACCACAACATCTTGGTGGCATGACATTAAATCAAGCAAGGTTTCATGTTTTTCTAATCATTTTTTTATTTTTTGGAATTAAAATGTCATGGGACTCCATGCATGTGCCCATGCCTTGAGACCAATATGTTTGAAAATTCCTTCTAATTTACTGCACATGTAATTAACTCGCACACAAGTACACAAAAATATGATTTTTCAAACCATTATGGTTAGGCGTTGCACGTAGATGTAGTTCAAATTTGAATTACGGTCATTAAATGGTTAGAAAATTACTTAAATGTTTTTAAAATGTCAAATGACCCCTGAAATTTTCAAAACTTTCGCATGACAGTTGTATTAGTGCACGTTCAATGTAGGAAATTTTTTTAAGGCCGTAAGAGGAAGCTATCTCCCGTTCGTCATCAAAGATGCATTGTTCCCTCTCGGAACCACGAACCTTCTAGCGAGTTGCTCCGGTTTGTGAGGGGTGTTTGTCCAAACGTTCGTCAAACATGCTAGTTTCTTTACCACATCATCTTGGTGACATGACATTACATAAACCAAGGTTTCATGTTTTTCTAATCATTTTTTTAGTTTTGGAATTAAAATGCCATGGCACTCCATGCATGTGCCCATGCCTTGAGACCAATATGTTTGAAAATTCCTTCTAAATTACTGCACATGGAATTACCTCGCACACAAGTACACAAAAATTTGATTTTTCATACCGTTATGGTTAGGCGTTGCATGTAGATGTAGTTCAAATTTTAATTACGATCATTAAATGGTTAGAAAATCACTTAAATGTCTTTAAAAGGTCAAATGACCCCTAGAATTTTCCAAATTTTCACATGACAGTTGTATTAGTGCACGTTAAACGCAGGAATTTTTTTAAAGGCCGTAAGAGGAAGCTATCCCCCGTTCGTCATCAAACATGCATTGTACCCTCTCGGAACCACGAACCTTCTAGCGAGTTGCTCCGGTTTGTGAGGGTGTGTGTCCAAACATTCGTCAAACATGCCAATTTCTTTACCACATTATCTTGGTGGCATGACATTACATCAACCAAGGTTTCATGTTTTTCTGATCATTTTTTTTATTTTTTGAATTAAAATGCCATGTCACTCCATGCATACGTATGCATGTGTCTATGTCGTGAGAACAATATGTTTGAAAATTCCTTCTAATTTACTGCACATGGAATTAACTCGCACACAAGTACACAGATATGATTTTTCAAACCGTTTTGGTTAGGCGTTGCATGTAGATGTAGTTCAAATTTGAATTACGGTTAGAAAATCACTTAAATGTCTTTAAAAGGTCAAATGACCCCTAGAATTTTCCAAAATTTCACATTACAGTTGTAGTAGTGCACGTTAGATGTAGAAAAAATTTGAAGGCCGCAAGAGGAAGCTATCTCCCGTTCGTCATCAAACATGCATTGTTCCCTCTCGGAAACACGAACCTTCTAGCGAGTTGCTCCGGTTTGTGAGGGGTGTGTGTCCAAACGTTCGTCAAACATGCCAATTTCTCTACAACAACATCTTGGTGGCATGACATTAAATCAAGCAAGGTTTCATGTTTTTCTAATCATTTTTTTATTTTTTGGAATTAAAATGCCATGGCACTCTATGCAAGCGCCCATGCCTTGAGGCCAATATGTTTGAAAATTCCTTCTAATTTACTGCACATGTAATTAACTCGCACACAAGTACACAAAAATATGATTTTTCAAACCATTATGGTTAGGCGTTGCACGTAGATGTAGTTCAAATTTGAAATACGGTCATTAAATGGTTAGAAAATCACTTAAATATTTTTAAAATGTCAAATGACCCCTGAAATTTTCCAAACTTTCACATGACAGTTGTATTAGTGCATGTTAAATGTAGGAAAAAAATTTAAGGCCGTAGGAGGAAGCTATCTCCCATTCGTCATCAAAGATGCATTGTTCCCTCTCGGAACCACGAACCTTCTAGCGAGTTCCTCCGGTTTGTGAGGGGTGTGTGTCCAAACGTTCGTCAAACATGCTAATTTCTTTACCACATCATCTTGGTGGCATGACATTACATCAACCAAGGTTTCATGTTTTTCTAATCATTTTTTTAGTTTTTGGAATTAAAATGCCATGGCACTCCATGCATGTGCCCATGCCTTGAGACCAATATGTTTGAAAATTCCTTCTAAATTACTGCACATGGAATTAACTCGGACACAAGTACACAAAAATATGATTTTTCAAACACTTATGGTTAGGCGTTGCATGTAGATGTAGTTCAAATTTTAATTACGATCATTAAATGGTTAGAAAATCACTTAAATGTCTTTAAAAGGTCAAATGACCCGTGGAATTTTCCAAATTTTCACATGACAGTTGTATTAGTGCACGTTAAATGCAGGAATTTTATTAAAGGCCGTAAGAGGAAGCTATCCCAAGTTCGTCTTCAAACATGCATTGTTCCCTCTCGGAACCACGAACCTTCTAGCGAGTTGCTCCGGTTTGTGAGGGTGTGTGTCCAAACGTTCGTCAAACATGCCAATTTCTTTACCACGTCATCTAGGTGGCATGACATTACATCAACCAAGGTTTCATGTTTTTCTGATCATTTTTTTATTTTTTGAATTAAAATGGCATATCACTCCATGCATACGTATGCATGTGTCCATGTCGTGAGATCAATATGTTTGAAAATTCCTTCTAATTTACTGCACATGAAATTAACTCGCACACAAGTACACAGATATGATTTTTCAAACCATTTTGGTTAGGCGTTGCATGTAGATGTAGTTCAAATTTGAATTACGGTTAGAAAATCATTTAAATGTATTTAAAATGTCAAATGACCCCTAGAATTTTCCAAAATTTCACATTACAGTTGTAGTAGTGCACGTTAGACATAGAAAAAATTTGAAGGCCGTAAGAGGAAGCTATCTCCCGTTCGTCATCAAACATGCATTGTTCCCTCTCGGAAACACGAACCTTCTAGCGAGTTGCTCCGGTTTGTGAGGGTGTGTGTCCAAACGTTCGTCAAACATGCCAATTTCTCTACCACAACATCTTGGTGGCATGAGA
Organism: Aegilops tauschii subsp. strangulata; assembly: GCF_002575655.3. NCBI lineage: Eukaryota > Viridiplantae > Streptophyta > Magnoliopsida > Poales > Poaceae > Aegilops > Aegilops tauschii. The sequence continues at coordinate 399,522,556 of NC_053037.3, forward strand.
TTTAATCAAGCAAGGTTTCATGTTTTTCTAATCATTTTTTTTTATTTTTTGGAATTAAAATGCCATGGCACTACATGAATGTGCCCATGCCTTGAGACCAATATGTTTGAAAATTCCTTCTAATTTACTGCACATGTAATTAACTCGCACACAAGTACACAAAAATATGATTTTCCAAACCATTATGGTTAGGCGTTGCATGTAGATGTAGTTCAAATTTGAATTACGGTCATTAAATGGTTAGAAAATCAGTTAAATGTTTTTGAAATGTTAAATGACTCCTGAAATTTTCCAAATTTTCACATGGCAGTTGTATTAGTGCACGTTAAATGTAGGAAAAAAATTTAAGGCCGTAAGAGGAAGCTATCTCCCGTTCGTCATCAAAGATGCATTGTTCCCTCTCGGAACCACGAACCTTCTAGCGAGTTGCTCCGGTTTGTGAGGGGTGTGTGCCCAAACGTTCGTCAAACATGCCAATTTCTTTACCACATCATCTTGGTTGCATGACATTACAAATACCAAGGTTTCATGTTTTTCTGATCATTTTTTATTTTTTGGAATTAAAATGCCATGGAACTCCATGCATGTGCCCATGCCTTGAGAGCAATATGTTTGAAAATTCCTTCTAATTTACTGCACATGGAATTAACTCGCACACTAGTACACAAAAATATGATTTTTCAAACCGTTATGGTTAGGCATTGCATGTAGATGTAGTTCAAATTTGAATTACGGTCATTAAATGGTTAGAAAATCACTTAAATGTCTTTAAAAGGTCAAATGACCCCTGAAATTTTCCAAATTTTCAGATGACAGTTGTATTAGTGCATGTTAAACATAGGAAATTTTTTAAGGCCGTAAGAGGAAGCTATCTCCCATTCGTCATCAAACATGCATTGTTCCCTCTCGGAACCACGAACCTTCTAGCGAGTTGCTCCGGTTTGTGAGGGGTGTGTGTCGAAACGTTCGTCAAACATGCCAATTTCTTTACCACATCATCTTGGTGGCATATGATATTACATGTTTCATGTTTTTCTGATCTTTTTTTTTTATTTTTTTGAAGTAAGATGTCATGTCACTCCATGCATATGTATGCATGTGTCCATGTCGTGAGACCTATATGTTTGAAAATTCCTTCTAATTTACTGCACATGGAATTAACTCGCACACAATTACACAGATATGATTTTTCAAACCGTTTTGGTTAGACGTTGCATGTAGATGTAGTTCAAATTTGAATTATGGTTAGAAATCACTTAAATGTCTTTAAAAGGTCAAATGACCCCTAGAATTTTACAAAATTTCCCATTACAGTTGTAGTAGTGCATGTTAGACGTAGAAAATATTTCAAGGCCGTAAGAGGAAGCTATCTCCTGTTCGTCATCAAACATGCTTGGTTCCCTCTCGGAACGACGAACCTTCTAGCGAGTTGCTCCGGTTTGTGAGGGGTGTGTGTCCAAACTTCCGTCAAACATGCCAATTTCTTTACCACATCATCTTGGTGCCATGACATTACATCAACCAAGGTTTCATGTGTTTCAGAATTTTTTGGAATTAAAATGCCATGTCACTCCATGCATACTATGCATCCACGTGTCCATGTCGTGAGACAAATATGTTTGAAAATTCCTTCTAGTTTACTGCACATGGATTTAGCTCGCACAAAAGTACACAAATATGATTTTTCAAACCGTTTTGGTTAGGCGTTGCATGTAGATGTAGTTCAAATTTGAATTACGGTTATTAAATGGCTAAAAAAACACTTAAATGTCTTTAACAGGTCAAATGACCCCTAGAATTTTCAAAATTTTCACATTACAGTTGTAGTAGTGCACGTTGGACGTGGAAAAAAAATTGAAGGCTGTAAGAGGAAGCTATCTCCCGTTCATCATCAAACATGCATTGTTCCCTCTCGGAACCACGAGCCTTCTAGTGAGTTACTCCGGTTTGTGAGGGGTGTGTGTCCAAACTTTCGTCAAACATGCCAATTTTTTTACCACATCATCTTGGTGGCATGACATTACATCAACCAAGGTTTCATGTGTTTCTGATATTTTTTTATTTTTCGGAATTAGAATGCCATGTCACTCTATGCTTAATTGTGTCATAGCCGTTAGACCAATATGTTTGAAAATTCCTTCCAATTTACTGCACATGGAATTAAATCGCACACAAGTACACGAAATATGAGTTTTCAAACCATTATGGTTAGATGTTGCCTGTAAATGTAGTTCAAATTTCAATTACGGTCATTAAATGGCTAGAAAATCACTTAAATGTCCTAAAAGGTCAAATGACCCCTGAAATTTTCCAAAATTTGACATGACAGTTGTATTACTACTACAAAATTTCTCGTTCAATTAAAACACCATCCGTTGGCACTTTACTCCAAATTCATCTTTGGCAGCTAATTAAAAATATCTACAACATCACACACAGTTATTTTCTAGGAACCGTTTGCAATGAAAATATCTGGGTCTATTTAAGTCTCCCTCCTTCAGCTTCGCCGGCTCGTCTGCTCTAGTGCCGGCAACCCCTGAATCCACGAATCCCGATCCCCATTCCCGCACCCCCTTCTTGCAAAGATGACGCCGTGCAAACGCTTCGTGAAGGCCCGTATGATGGTCGCGCCCCCCCCCCCGCGAGCGCCGCCGCCTGCACCGAGAGCGCAGCCGCCTACGGCGAGAGTTCCGCCGCATTCGCATTGAGTGCGGCCGCTTCCACCGAGAGGGCGCCTGCGGCAGCTGAGATGTCTGCAGCTGCTGCTGCGACGGTGGCTGCAAACGCCGAGAGCGCTCGAGCTGCCGTCCGTGCTGCTGATGTCGCCCTGGCCCGGGTCTAGGCCATCCACGCCAAGATCGAGGATGCACACGCCAAGATATTCCAGGCCACCTCGGACTCCAGCATGCCACCCACGTCTGAAAAGGCGGCGGTGGCCATGGAGCACCTGCTTCCTCATGAGGTCGCCGAGCGGGAGCTGGAGATGCAGGAGGCGGCGGAGATCGAGGAGCGCTGGGAGGAGGAGTTGCGCGTGGCCGAGGTCGAGGTAGAGAAGAGTTTGTCCGTCAAGGAATCGGCGGTGGAGTACCAACGCGAGCTCTGGTGCAGCCACTACTACGAGTACTACAACCTTGAGAGCGGCGCCGAGGACGAGGACGAGGACGTGGTCGACTTCAGCAGGGGGGATGCGGAGTCCACCAACGGCGGCATGTCGCCAGGACAAGTCATCGACGTCTCATCTCACACGGGCGATGCATAGGCCGGCGCGGTGGCGGATTTGTTAAAATTATGCATACTTAGGCTTTGTTTTTAATGCTGGTCTTTTGTTAGAGCAATGTTTAGGTCAACTGGCTCTGTTTAATTACTAAAATTGCTCGATTCAGTAAGTGTGGTCTGTCTGCTGTACGCTCTTTTGTGTGCCCAAATTAGCAAGCGATGTTAAATTATGCAATGACGTACCCGGGGAAATTTCCACCAAAATTTGAATTATCAAACTCATCCCATGCGCGTAAAGCAGAAGAATCGTTTGTGATGCACACAATCATTCAAAGTGAATGGTCCGGCGGCACCGCGCGCAAAGTTTCCCTCCACATTTCCAAAATTTTGGCCTACCGCCAAAATATCTACCACCGGCCACTTCCCCCCTTCCCCACCCCCTTTTCTCCCCAACCACAACTCACATTTCCCCTGTTTCCTCCTTCCTTCCTTGCTAAGCTATAGCCGCTTCCTCACTCTCGCCGTCTCGCATCCTACTGCCGGGGTTGCCATGGTCTTCTTCAAAGACCTCTCCAGCGGTTCCTCCTCCAGCGACGATGATGATGTTTGCTAAGACTACGTCGGTGTTCCCCCAAGAGGAGAGGATGATGTAGCACAGCAACGGTAGGTATTTCCCTCAGTAATGAAACCAAGGTATCGAACCAGTAGGAGAACCAAGCAACAAAACGTAAACAACCCCTGCACACAAATAACAGCCACTCGCAACCCGACGTGTTAAAGGGATTGTCAATCCCTTTCAGATAACGGCGCCAGAAGGCACGATGACGGGAGAAAATTATAATAGATTGAAATAATAGATCGTAAATAAAATAAAGTGCAGCAAGATATTTTTGTATTTTTAGTTTAATAGAGATGAATAAAATGCAAAGGAAAAGTAGATCGCAAGGCAAATATATGAGAAAGAAGACCCGGGGGCCGTAGGTTTCACTAGTGGCTTCTCTCGAGAAAAATAGCAAACGGTGGGTAAACAAATTACTGTTGGGCAATTGAAAGAACTTCAAATAATCATGATGATATCCAGGAAATGATAATTACATAGGCATCACGTCCAAGATTAGTAGACCGACTCCTGCCTGCATCTACTACTATTACTCCACACAGCGACTGCTATCCAACATGCATCTAGTGTATTAAGTTCAGGGAAAAACGGAGTAATGCAATAAGAATGATGACATGAGGCAGACAAGATCTGTTTATCTATATGGCGGTAGATATAGATCTCATCTTTTTATCCTTAGTAGCAACGATACAAACATGTCGGTTCCCTTCCTATCACTCGGATCAAGCACCGTAAGATTGAACCCACTACCGGACACCTCTTCCCATTGCAAGATAAATAGATCAAGTTGGCCAAACAAAACCCAAATATCGGAGAAGAAATATGAGGCTATAAGATATCATGCATATAAGAGATCAAAGAAACTCAAATAACTTTCATGGATATAAAAACATATAACTGATCATAAACTCGAAGTTCATCAGATCCCAACAAACACACCGCAAAAGAGTTACATCATATGGATCTCCAAGAGACCATTGTATTGAGAATTTAGCGAGAGAGAGGAAGCCATCTAGCTTCTGATGTTCCAGAATTTGGTTGTTGTCTCAGTACCAATCATTTTATTTGCACATTTATCTTTTTGAGAAGATATGTCATAATTAACATGTTTCTTCAGTTTTTCAAAATAAGCATTGGTGATTTTCTATGTTGCTATAAACCCATTTCCCTACAATTTTTACTGATCTAGTTTTGAATATTATAGGATGAACGGAAGTGTTCTTACTTGGAGTGGGTTGATCAAGAGTGGCCACAGTCTTTGAAGATGTGCCTAGCGAAGCTCTGGAGCATGTATGAGGAAGAGAACACACTTAGGCTTAGAGAAAGTCTTGTCAACGCTGAAGCATATATCAAGATGCGGGATAAAAAGTTGAAGGTGGAGAATGAGCTTAGATTTTTTAAATCAGACTTTCCTAAGATGGTGTTGGCGAAGGAGGAGGCACTTTCCCAGTTGGCCCGTGCAAAACGGGTTCTTACTGAACTGAAAGCAGAGGTGGATAAGACGAGCCTGGATGATCTCGATTAGGGAAATGAATATATTGTTCTTATGAAGTTGAACTAGCTATATGTTGTACTGTGCTGTTTTCATGTAGCTACCGTACTGTGATGTTATAATATATTTATGTGCCTGATATGAAATTGGCAAACAGATGTTCGATATGAAATGTGAATTTGCGTAATACTGGAATTATTAATTGTAAACTAATAAACCTGCTAAATGTGTCATGGACCTTTGCAAACGGTTATAGCAGTAAAAGCGCTTGCGATGGATAGCCCAATGCCACACAGTTTTCTTCATCAAATCGTGTGTGATATAGTTGATAAAAGCAAACTGTTAACCAAGGCAGACCGTGTGTGATAGTTACACCTTTCACACACGAGCCTACACATAAAACTATGTGGGATGTACGTCCGAACGGAAATGTTTTCCCTGGATTGACTGTGTGGGATGTACATAAGAACGAAAACGTATTCCTTGGATTGACTGTGTGTGACATACATACGAACGGAAATGTTTTTCTGGGATTCACCGTGTGGGATGTACATACCTACGGAAATGTTTTTCTCGGATTACCGTGTGGGATGTACATACTGTAGCGACCAGACCTCAAATGGCATGTGCTGCTGTGCACCAGTGTCATCCCTGGATCAGTAATGCTGACACGCACAGTACAAATGGAGGATTTATAACAGAGTAGCAATCACACACTTATTACATCGAATATCTCTGAAGAGATTAAGTATGATAAACATGGCTTAAGGCCATCTAATAACGATAACAGCGGAAGACTGGGAAGATAAGTGAGTCCATCAACTCCAGCGGCATCACTGAGTATAAGACCACGACCTAAGGCACCTTACTCGTCGTCTGAAAAGTCTGCAACATGAAACGTTGCAGCCCGAAAACGGGTCAGCACATAGAATATGCTGGCAAAGCAACACATAGAGAACAATGAACAATGATAAGGCTATACTATATGCATATATGGCTAGTGGAAAGGCTCTATGGTTAATGTTTTTGCGAAAAGCCAATTTTATCCTACTGCAAAGGAATAAATTTTATTTAACTATCATGGTGGTTGAAACATTGAGAGGGTACCTCCAACTCAATCCCAATTAAGTAACATCATTAACCCAACAAAATTAATTATAAGTTTCACGGTGATGAGATTCAAATGATAATCCAGATACTAGATACTCAAGTTGTCCATAACCGGGGACACGGCTAATCATGATCAGTTTGTACACTCTGCAGAGGTTTGTGCACTTTTCCCCACAAGACTCAATCGCCTCCGCTTGATTCTCGCACTGCATGATGTTTGAGAAATGGATGACCGAGACACAGTCTTTCAGAAACAGTCACTCTCTACTCTGGATGGACCGGTACACCTACTTTCCCCTACATCTGCTAGTCCACCTCTTCAAGAGATCCTGTAACCTACTCAGCTATGCTAGAGCCCATAATAGCTTGCGGCTGCACACGGAAGTTTCTATCATGAATAATCTTATGATCCCTTTGAGCCTGGGTGGCGGACCTTATACATACAAACAACACTGGGTTCTCCAGGTGCCTCAATCCACCCAGATGTGAGTTTTAGTTGCCACCTTAAGTTGAACCATTATTAAACATCTCACATCTGTCATGAATATCTCTCAAACCCAATCCACGTCTACGAGCATAGCATGGCATATAATAGCAACGTAGAAGTAACTCCCAAGGGTTTGATATAGAAAACAGGTAATAGGTACTACCTCAACTACTTCCCAATACCCACAGTTTAATTAGATCCTAATCATGCAATGTGTTTGAGGAAAACAGATCTAATGCAATAAAACTTGGTATGAACGGGGTATGATCAAAGTGTTACTTGCCTTGCTGATGATCCGCAAAACCTAGCGAGTCGAAGTAACAAGCGGCACACTCCGGGTACTCTATCGCAAACAAACAAGCATACAATCAGTACTCAACTAATGCACAGGTAAAACTCGACTTAAAGATCCAACCAGAAAGTTCAACTTAAGAACTCCGGTTTGCAAAAAGAATCAACTCGAAAGAAGCAACGAAAGTCAAACGGCGAAAGAAAGAAACTTCATTTGCTAATCTGGATCTAGGTCAAATATTACTGTAGCAAAAACTTGTTTGAGTAGGTTAAACGGAAAGAGAATTTCGAGACGAAACTCTAGGCGCTTGAATCACCTGATTCCGATAAACGAGCGAAAAGTTAAACAGGTTTGAAGATTCGATCGGAAATCGAATCTGAGAAAAATAACGAGAAAATCCGACGAAAAAGAAAAACGGACGAACGGTTAAATAACGGACGTTCGTTAACAGAGAAAAACCGATGAACGCGTTCGTTAAAACGAACGGTTCGGGGAACGCTCGCGAAATAAGAAAACCGAAAAAAACCGATCTAGGGTTTTTTTTAAACAAAAGGTTTTTTACAGAAAACCAGTCAACACGAGACGACCGGCGGCAGCAGTACCTCGGCGGGGGCTCCGGCGAGGGGCTCCGGCGGGCGGGGCTCGGCGGCGAGGGGTGCGTGGCTCGGGGGGGCCTCCGGCGGCGAGGGGTGCGGGCTCGGGCGCTCCCGGCGGCGAGCGACGAGGCAACGGCGGGCGGCGGCGGCGGGTTAGATGCGGCGGCGGCGGCGGGCTCCTCCGGCGGCGGTGATGAGGAAAACGGAGGGGGGGTATTTATGAGAGGGGGGTGCGGGCGGCTTGGGGAAGGGTCTACCGAGGCGGCGGCGGCGGCGTGGCGATGGCGGACTCCGGCGGCGTCGCGTCGTGGGGAGAGAGGAGAGGGGCGACGGGGCGGGCCGTCGGCTGGGCTCGGCCCAGTCGGCGCGGGCGCGTTTTTTTTTAAAGTTCCGCGGGAAACAATTGCGTAGAAAAATAAATAAAAATCAGAAAAATATGAAATAAATTTTCCCCGTATAGTTAGAAACTCTAGAATAGGGTGAACATTTTTAAAATAAAAAATAAATACTTGGAAAACATGCATATTTTAAATGCAATAAAAATTACAAATAAAATCCAATTAAATTCCAAATAATGATTTTAACATTTTTCCTCCAGTATTTCAATGTTTTGGAGAAGTCATATTTTCTCCTCTCGTTTATTTAAAATGAAATATTTTTCCGGAGAGAAAAATAATTAAAAATCCAAATCCTCGTTTGAAAAATCAAATAAGAAAATTCGAGAAAATCCCCAACTCTCTCCGAGGGTCCTTGAGTTGCTTAGGATTTATCGAGGATTTGTCAAAATGCAACAAAACATGATATGCAAATGATGATCTATGTATAACATTCCAAATTGAAAATTTGGGATGTTACAAACCTACCCCCCTTAAGATGAATCTCACCCTCGAGATTCGGGTTGGCTAGAAAACAGGTGGGAGTGGTTTTTCCGTAGATCTTCCTCTCGCTCCTAGGTGGCCTCATCTTCTGTGTGGTGACTCCACTGGACTTTGCAAAACTTGGTAACCTTGCTGCGGGTAACTCGGCTGGCATACTCGAGAATCTTAACTGGCTTTTCCTCATAGGTCAAATCACTTTCCAACTGAATCGCTTCCAGTGGCACAGTATCTCTCAGTGGTATCTCAGCCATCTCTGCGTGGCACTTCTTCAACTGCGAAACGTGAAATACATCATGAACTTCAGACAATCCTTCGGGCAATTCCAGCTTATAGGCAACTTCTCCCATACGTTCCAACACTCTGTATGGTCCGATAAAACGGGGCGCTAACTTTCCCTTAACTCCAAAGCGCTTTACTCCTCAAAGTGGTGATACTCGAAGATACACTCTGTCTCCGACTTCGTGAAGTGTCTCCTTGCGTTTAGAATCAGCATAACTCTTCTGCCTGGACTGGGCTACCTTGAGCCTATCGCGAATCAACCTCACCTTCTGTTCAGACTCCTTAATCAAATCTGGTCCAAACAACTGTCGATCTCCAACTTCGTCCCATAACAATGGTGTTCTACACCTCCTTCCGTACAAAGCTTCGAAAGGGGCCATCTTCAAACTGGTTTGATAACTGTTGTTATACGAAAACTCCGCATATGGCAAATTGTCGTCCCAACTAGATCCATAATCTAGTGCACATGCTCTCAACATGTCCTCCAAAATCTGGTTGACTCTCTCGGTCTGTCCATCTGTCTGCGGGTGAAATGCTGTACTAAATTCCAGTCTGGTTCCCAATGTTTCATGTAGCTGCTTCCAAAACTTCGAGGTAAATTGGGTTCCTCTGTCTGATACAATGGTCCTCGGAACTCCATGCAAACATACTATCCTGGTCATGTATATCTTTGCCAACTTAGCACTGGTGTAAGTGGTCTTTACTGGAATAAAATGAGCCACTTTCGTCAAACGGTCGACTACAACCCATATCGAGTCATAGCCTGTACGAGTCCTGGGTAATCCTGTGATAAAATCCATGCCTATTTTATCCCACTTCCATTCGGGTATCGGCAATGGTTGTAGCAATCCTGCTGGCTTCTGATGCTCTGCCTTCACTCTCTGACATACATCACAAACTGCTACGAACTCCGCAATATCCTTCTTCATTCTGGTCCATCAGAAAGTATTCTTCAAATCCAAATACATCTTGGTATTCCCTGGGTGAATCGAGTACGGTGAATCATGGGCTTCTTGCAAAATCAACTTCCTGATCTCCGGATCATTTGGCACATATACGCGGTCCTCGAACCATAAGGTATCGTGCTCATCCTCACGAAATCCCTTGGCCTTTCCTTTGCTCATCTTCTCCTTTATCTCTTCAATCTCCTTGTCTGTCTTCTGAGCTTCCCTGATCTTTTCCATCAAGGTAGACTGAATCTCCAATGTCGCTAAATAGCCTCTAGGGACTATCTCCAAACATAGCTCGCGTAGGTCCTCGGCTAACTCCTGAGGTAACTCTCCTGTCATGAGGGTGTTGACATGACTCTTGCGGCTCAACGCGTCTGCTACTACGTTAGCCTTTCCGGGGTGGTAATGCAATCTCATATCATAGTCTTTGATGAGCTCCAACCATCTCCTCTGTCTGAGATTTAACTCCTTCTGCGTGAAAATGTACTTCAAACTCTTGTGATCCGTGTACACTTCACAATGGTTTCCGATGAGAAAATGTCTCCATGTCTTCAATGTATGCACAACAACTGCTAATTCCAAATCATGCGTAGCATAATTCTTCTCATGGGGTTTAAGTTGTCGTGAAGCATACGAAACAACTCTTCCTTCCTGCATAAGCACTGCTCCAAGTCCTCGACGAGAAGCGTCGCAATAAACATCGTAGTCCTAGCGTTGATCTGGCAAAATCAACACTGGTGATGTAACCAATCGTTTCTTCAACTCCTGGAAACTAGCTTCACACTCCTCAGTCCAATTGAATTTGGTGTCCTTCTTCAATAGCTCAGTCATGGGCTTAGCAATCCTTGAGAAATTTTCGATAAATCTCCGGTAGTATCCTGCAAGTCCAAGAAAACTCCGGATTTCTCCAACTGTCGTGGGTGATTCCCAACTTGTCACTGTGTCAACCTTGGCAGGGTCTACTGCTATTCCTTCTCCAGAAATAACATGTCCAAGGAATCCAACTTCCTTCAACCAAAATTCACATTTGCTGAACTTGGCATATAACTGATGTTCTCTGAGCTTCTCAAGTACCAATCGTAAATGCTCCTCATGCTCTTCTTCATCCTTGGAAAAGATTAAAATATCATCAATGAACACCACGACGAACTTATCCAGAAACTCCATAAACACTTTGTTCATCAGGTTCATGAAATAGGCCGGTGCGTTAGTCAGTCCAAATGACATAACGGTATACTCATACAATCCATATCTGGTGGTAAATGCTGTCTTGGGTATATCCTGCTCTCGAATCTTTAACTGATGGTATCCTGATCGTAGATCGATCTTGGAAAATACTTTAGCTCCTTGCAGGCGGTCAAACAAATCATTGATCATCGGCAGTGGGTACTTGTTTTTGATGGTCACTTCATTCAATCCTCGGTAATCAACAACCATCCTTAGTGATCCATCTTTCTTCTCTACTAGAAGTACTGGTGATCCCCAAGGCGACGAGCTTGGGCGAATATAGCCTTTATCCAGTAACTCCTTGATCTGATTCTTAATTTCCTCCAAATCCTTTGCGGGCATCCTGTACGGTCTCTTAGATATTGGCCCTGTGCCTGGCAAAAGTTCAATCAAGAACTCAATGTCTCTATCTGGTGGCATGCCTGGCAACTCTTCTGGAAATACATTCGGATAATCCTTCACCACTCGTACTTCCTCATGTACAACTCCTGATAAGGAATTCACTTGAGTCCTCTTCGGCATATGCCTGGATACATACTTGATCCTTTTTCCTTTCGGGGTGGTAAGCAAAATTGTCTTGCTGGCACAATCGATGTTTCCTCCATACAACGATAGCCAATCCATTCCCAAAATCACATCCAAACCTTGCGATTCCAAAACAATGAGGTCTGAGGGGAAAACATGCCTTCCAATGGCCAACGGTATCTGAAAACATCCTTGGGTGGCCATATACTCTGCTCCTGGCGAGGTTACTAACATGGGGCTTTTGAGAACTTGGGTGGACATCTTAAACTTGTTTACGAATCTCCATCCATACATATCAAGGGGATTCAGTCTCAAGGAACGGGCTAAGTGGTCAACAGGTGGTGGTGGCGGTGGGTTGTTGTTGTTGTTGTTGTTGCCTTGGTTCTGAACTAACACTTGCATCAGGGCATTCTGTTGCTGAATCAACTGGGTGATCTCTGGTGGGAAAACAAATCCGGTGTCGCGTCTCGGAGGCATCTGATAGGTTTAGAAAAGATGAGAATTCAGAATAGAATGAGGTCTAGAGGGAAAACACTACCCATATGCTCATGAGACAAATTCAATCAATATCACTCAATCAATCCAAACAAGGCAAAACAATCGATCTAACTAATGTTACAAAGTGCTTGAACTATACTACTAAATGGGGGGAAAACTACTACTGATATGGTAGTCTACTAAAAATTCTGATCTGTTGAAGACTCCATGATGTCTGCTCCAGCTTCATCAATCCATTCCTCTTCACTTGGTTCCGAGTCGGTGTCGTCGATGATGATGTAGTTATCCGGACAGGTGCATTCGTCGACTTCTGCTTTTGGCACTGGATTTCCCATGAATACTCCAATCTTCTTCTCCAGGTCGTCATTCTTCCCTACTAGTGCGATGATTTCCTCCATATAATCCTCGCGTGTAGCTTTGAGTTCTTCTTGGAGTTCCTTGATCTTCGTGAATGCCTTCTTCAGTTCTTCCTTGTCCGTGCATATCTGGTTCTCCTGGCGTCGAATATGTTGGTTCTGCTCCTGGATGAAAGCTGCAATTGATCCATCCTTCTTGGTCTTGATCATCTCCCATTGCGCGTCTCGACGTCCACAAATTTGATAAATGGTATCCTTAAGCTCCTGGTGATAGACTTCTCCAATGCGTCCCATGGCGATGTGTGCGGCCATGCTCTTCCCTAAACTCCAAGTTGGTGCTTCAAAAACCAATCTCATGGGTTCCGTAATTGGCGCAAACGTTCTTCCTGGAATGATAACTTGAATCTTCCAGCTCTCCTCTTCAGGTAATGTGGCGTTGTAGGTTCCGGTGACGCTTGGTATTCCTATGTTCAAGTACTTGGTGACTTCCTTCAAGTGTCGTCCAAACGGCGTGTCTTCATCTGGTTGCATGAACTTGCTCCTTGCATTCGCCATTCCTAAAAGAGTAGAAAGTGGAGAGGAGTCAGAAATGAGAAGAGAGAAGTTTTCTAGGGCTTAAGCTTAGTGGTCGTGTCCTACAGTCAGCGTGTGCTCTGATACCAACTTTGTAGCGACCAGACCTCAAATGGCCTGTGCTGCTGTGCACCAGTGTCATCCCTGGATTAGTAATGCTGACACGCACAGTACAAATGGAGGATTTATAACAGAGTAGCAATCACACACTTATTACATCGAATATCTCCGAAGAGATTAAGTATGATAAACATGGCTTAAGGCCATCTAATAACGATAACAGCGGAAGACTTGGAAGATAAGTGAGTCCATCAACTCCAGCGGCATCACTGAGTATAAGACCACGACCTAAGGCACCTTACTCGTTGTCTGAAAAGTCTGCAACATGAAACGTTGCAGCCCGAAAACGGGTCAGCACATAGAATATGCTGGCAAAGCAACACATAGAGAACAATGAACAATGATAAGGCTATACTATATGCATATATGGCTGGTGGAAAGGCTCTATGGTTAATGTTTTTGCGAAAAGCCAATTTTATCCTACTGCAAAGGAATAAATTTTATTTAACTATCATGGTGGTTGAAACATTGAGAGGGTACCTCCAACTCAATCCCAATTAAGTAACATCATTAACCCAACAAAATTAATTATAAGTTTCACGGTGATGAGATTCAAATGATAATCCAGATACTAGATACTCAAGTTGTCCATAACCGGGGACACGGCTAATCATGATCAGTTTGTACACTCTGCAGAGGTTTGTGCACTTTTCCCCACAAGACTCGATCGCCTCCGCTTGATTCTCGCACTGCATGATGTTTGAGAAACGGATGACCGAGACACAGTCTTTCAGAAACAGTCACTCTCTACTCTGGATGGACCGGTACACCTACTTTCCCCTACATCTGCTAGTCCACCTCTTTAAGAGATCCTGTAACCTACTCAGCTATGCTAGAGCCCATAATAGCTTGCGGCTGCACACGGAAGTTTCTAGCATGAATAATCTTATGATCCCTTTGAGCCTGGGTGGCGGACCTTATACATACAGACAACACTGGGTTCTCCAGGTGCCTCAATCCACCCAGATGTGAGTTTTAGTTGCCACCTTAAGTTGAACCATTATTAAACATCTCACATCTGTCATGAATATCTCTCAAACCCAATCCACGTCTACGAGCATAGCATGGCATATAATAGCAACGTAGAAGTAACTCCCAAGGGTTTGATATAGAAAACAGGTAATAGGTACTACCTCAACTACTTCCCAATACCCACAGTTTAATTAGATCCTAATCATGCAATGTGTTTGAGGAAAACAGATCTAATGCAATAAAACTGGGTATGAACGGGGTATGATCAAAGTGTTACTTGCCTTGCTGATGATCCGCAAAACCTAGCGAGTCGAAGTAACAAGCGGCACACTCCGGGTACTCTATCGCAAACAAACAAGCATACACTCAGTACTCAACTAATGCACAGGTAAAACTCGAATGAAAGATCCAACCAGAAAGTTCAACTTAAGAACTCCGGTTTGCAAAAAGAATCAACTCGAAAGAAGCAACGAAAGTCAAACGGCGAAAGAAAGAAACTTCGTTTGCTAATCTGGATCTAGGTCAAATTTTACTGTAGCAAAAACTTGTTTGAGTAGGTTAAACGGAAAGAGAATTTCGAGACGAAACTCTAGGTGCTTGTATCACCTGATTCCGATAAACGAGCGAAAAGTTAAACAGGTTTGAAGATTCGATCGGAAATCGAATCTGTGAAAAATAACGAGAAAATCCGACGAAAAAGAAAAACGGACGAACGGTTAAATAACGGACGTTCGTTAACAGAGAAAAACCGATGAACGCGTTCGTTAAAACGAACGGTTCGGGGAACGCTCGCGAAATAAGAAAACCGAAAAAAAACCGATCTAGGGTTTTTTTTAAACAAAAGGTTTTTTTTACAGAAAACCGGTCAACACGAGACGACCGGCGGCGGCAGTACCTCGGCGGGGGCTCCGGCGAGGGGCTCCGGCGGGCGGGGCTCGGCGGCGAGGGGTGCGGGGCTCGGGGGGCTCCGGCGGCGAGGGGTGCGGGCTCGGGCGCTCCCGGCGGCGAGCGACGAGGCAACGGCGGGCGGCGGCGGCGGGTTAGATGCGGCGGCGGCGGCGGGGTCCTCCGGCGGCGGTGATGAGGAAAACGGAGGGGGGGGTATTTATGAGGGGGGGTGCGGGCGGCTTGGGGAAGGGGCTACCGAGGCGGCGGCGGCGTTGTGGCGATGGCGGACTCCGGCGGCGTCGCGTCGTGGGGAGAGAGGAGAGGGGCGACGGGGCGGGCCGTCGGCTGGGCTCGGCCCAGTCGGCGCGGGCGCGTTTGTTTTTTTTAAAGTTCCGCGGGAAAAAATTGCATAGAAAAATAAATAAAAATCAGAAAAATATGAAATAAATTTTCCCCGTCTTGTTAGAAGATCTAGAATAGGGTGAACATTTTTAAAATTAAAAATAAATACTTTGAAAACATGCATATTTTTAAATGCAATAAAAATTGCAAATAAAATCCAATTAAATTCCAAATAATGATTTTAACATTTTTCCTCAAGTATTCAATGTTTTGGAGAAGTCATATTTTCTCCTCTTGTTTATTTAAAATGAAATATTTTTCCGGAGAGAAAAATAATTAAAAATCCAAATCCTCGTTTGAAAAATCAAATAAGAAAATTCGAGAAAATCCCCAACTCTCTCCGAGGGTCCTTGAGTTGCTTAGGATTTATCGAGGATTTGTCAAAATGCAACAAAACATGATATGCAAATGATGATCTATGTATAACATTCCAAATTGAAAATTTGGGATGTTACACATACCTACGGAAATGATTGGGTTTCGATGCCTCGCCCGATCGCACACGGCCCCAGCCTGGGTCCCAGGAGGGCCTATCCCTGATGATTTCTGGGTCGTGTGGGAAGGACCCCCTATCGCCCACACTTACTTGGCGACGGTTTGAAATGCCCTCACGGAAAGGGGTTAAAACCGTTTGTTTAGGACCGACGCATACCAGTGATGAATATTAAGACATAAGTGACTCAAAGCAATATTCTATAATTTGGCATAAAGACATCAATACTCAGGCATCCCAACAAACAATCATGTCTTTCAAAATATCAACGGTAAAGAAAGTTATCCCTACAAAATCATATAATCTTGGCATGCTCTGTCTTCTTAACACAAAGTATTTATCATGCACAACCCCGATGACAAGCCGAGCAATTGGTTCATACTTTTTAATGCGCTTCAGCTTTTTCAACCCTCACGCAATACATGAGCGCAAGCCATGGATATAGCACTACGGGTGGAATAGAGTATGATGATAGGGGTAAATATAAAGAAGACAAAAAGTAAGAAAGTCTCACATCGATGCAGCTAACCAACGGGCTATGGAGATGCCCATCAATCAATATCAACATGAGGAGTAGGGATTGCCATGCAACGAATCCACTAAGAGCTATAAGTGTATGAATGCTCAATATGAAAACTAAGTGGGTGTGAATCTAATCCTATAATGAAAAATTCCCACTAGTATATGAAAGTGACAACATAGGAGATTCTCCATATGAAAAACATGGTGCTACTTTGAAGCACAACTGTGGTAAAGGATACTAACAATACCCCTTCAGTCTTTGTTTATTTATTTTCTTTTTCTTTTTTTCTTTTTTTTTATTTCTTTTTTTCTTTCTTTCTTTTGTTTATTTTTTCTTTTTATATTTTTTTCTCTCATTGTCCGGAGTCTCATCCCGACTTGTGGGGGAATCATAGTCTCCATCATCCTTTCCTCACTGGGGCACTGCTATGAATAATGATGATCATCACACTTCTATTTACTTATAACTCAAAAGAAATAAAAATTACAACTCGATACCTATGACAAAATATGACCCTATATGAATGCCTCTGGTACCAGGATGTGCAATGATCTAGCGTAACATGTATGAAAAATGATGAACGGTGGCTGAGCCACAACTACTATGTCAGCTATATGATCATGAAAAGCAATATGGCAATGAATGCTCAAGTCATCAAACGGAAGCGGTGAAGTTGCATGGCAATGTATCTCGGAATGGCCATGGAAAATCCATAATAGGTAGGTATGGTAGCTATTTTGAGGAAGATATAAGAAGGCTTATGTGTGATAGAGTGATACATCTCCAACGTATCTATAATTTTTGATTGTTACATACTATTATATTATCCGTTTTGGATGTTTAATGGGCTTTACTAAGCACTTTTATATTATTTTTGGGACTAACCTACTAACCCAAGGCCCAGTGCAAATTGCTTGGTTTTTTTGCCTATTTCAGTGTTTCGCAGAAAAGGAATATCAAACGGAGTCCAAATGGAATGAAACCTTCGGGAGAGTTATTTTTGGAACAAACGTGATCCAGAGGACTTGGAGTGGACGTCAAGAAATCAACGAGGAGGCCACGAGGCAGGGAGGCACGCCTGCCCCCTGGGCGCGCCCCCCAGGCGCGCCCCCCACCCTCGTGGGCCCCTCGCAGCTCCACCGACCTACTTCTTCCTCCTATATATACCCATGTACCCCGAAACCAACCAGGAGCACCACGAAACCCTATTTCCACCGCCGCAACCTTCTGTACCCATGAGATCCTATCTTGGGGCCATTTCCGGCACTCCGCCGGAGGGGGAATCGATCACGGAGGGCTTCTACATCAACACCATGGCCACTCCGATGACGTGTGGGTAGTTTACCATACACTACAAAAAAATACACTTCCGTGATGATACATGTTTGTCACAGTAGGTCGCGTTTTTTGTCATGCATGTACATCCATGACAAATTTATGACAGAATCAAGATAGTCATACCTATGCTGTCGTAGAAGTGTTCCATGACATTACCAAAATTATCATCACGGAAGTGTCCACTTCCATGACGATAAATCGCGCGTCACAGAAGTGCTTTCGTCAAGGGTGACCGACACATGGCATCCACCGTAACGGAACACCATTAAGCTATCGGGTCGGGTTTTGGATCCGATAACCCGTTAACAGCCCCGACCAATGGGGATTTTCCACGTGTAAAATCATCATTGGCTGGAGGAAACACGTGTCGGCTCATCGCTGGGACAGATGTCATCCACTCATTGGACAGAAGGCGCCTATGATACATCGACACGTGGCACGGCCCAACAGAGGCCCATTCCTGTGAAAAGGCCAGCCCGTTTGACTTGGTCAAAAGGTGGTGGGCCAGCCCATGGAAAGCCTGTTAACGGCCTGTTCGCATATAGCCCATTTACAGCCCGCTAACCCAAGGCCCGTTACGCCCTATTCGAATTAGGCCCAGTAGCATCATCTGGGCCATCCAATATGATTCCAGCCCGTTTTCACTTCTGGCCCATGTATGGCCCATGACGTCTTTCGGCCCATATGAGGCCCTATGTAAATCTTGGCCTATTAATGGCCCGTGGTGAAACTGGCCCGTAATGAACAGTGTATCACTTTACACCCATTAACGGCCCGTGGTGAAACTGGCCCGTAAAGAACAGTGTATCACTTTATACCCATTAACGGTCCGTTATTCCGTTGGGCCGTTTCCAGCCCATGTTATCTTTCGACCTTCTCAGAGCCCATTTATTCTTGGGCTATTTTCCAGCATTCGTTTACTTACGGCCCGTTACTGTCATTTTTCTGCTTGTGGGCCAAATTCAGCCCGTCGTTACAGTCGGCCCGTTTGTGGTCCGTTAATACGTTGGGCCGTTTTCATAGCGTCATCAAATACGGCCTATTAACGTGGCCCGTTATCGTCGGCCCATGAACGGACGATTCCAACTCTAGCCCATTTACGGCCAGAATGCAGTCTGTTTCGCCCATGTTTGGCCAATCGATCATACGGCCCGTATAAGGCCCATTGATGATAAGGCCCGTAGAAGGCCCATTGTTTCTACAGCCCATAGAAGGCCCACAGTTTCTATGGCCCGTAGAAGGCCCACTGTTTCTACGGCCCGTAGAAGGCCCACTGTTTCTAGGGCCCGTAGGAGGCCCAGTGTCACTACAGTAAATATTAGCCCATGGTTATTGTGGCCTAGTTTTAAAAAATAGGTTATTGCAGCCACTAGCAAATTGCAGAAAAAGAACTGCACTGACTACAAGCAAACAAATAAACAAGACAACAAGGAAATAAATAAGCAAGCAATAGGCTATCACGGCTATTACACATATTACATCCACTGGGTATCAAAGTTCGCCACCAGTGCAAATATAGGGAACACAGCAGCATATAAACGCCGCAGCAAAACAAGTCCAGAACTGAAACCACTTCAGAAGAGCTCAAGAAACAATATCCTGGGTACCCATAATGCTGGCAAGATGCTTAGCAAGCTTATTAACTTTCTCTTGTTTGGCGCTTAAGTCCTCCAGCGCTTGCTGTTGCACCAGAAAGTATGCATCTGAATTCTGCAGGGACTTCCTCAGTCCTTCGGCTTCCTGTCGCATAACATCTGATCGATGTCTTTCAACTTGAAGTTGAGACTCAAGAAGTCGAACTGATTCAGGCAACGAGTTCGAAGAGCTGGTGCCAGTAGTGGTAGCCAGTAACTCAAACACTACATCAAGACAGGACTTTGGGGTTGTCTCAGTGTCTTCAATATAGTTTTTATCAGCTTTCTTGGAGACCAACAGGGATGTCTCACTATCTCGAACCTTATCTGCATTACTTCCTTTACCATTGGATAACAAGGTATTCTTCTCCAATATTTTATCCGCGTTCTAAAAGAGAAACAAACAAACACATCTCAGGTTTACAATGTAGTATATGAAACTCATTTTGGTAAACCAGTTCAGTAGTAAGGTGGACAGGATAACAGCATGAAACAAACATATATCTATGTAGTATGGTCACTGTATGGTCTATATCATTCTAGTTTATGTTGCCAAATCAAGATAGATACAGTTCGAATCATATCTATTTAAGACAAAGCAGCATAGACATAATATAAGTGTGGGAAACTACACAGCAATAACAACACTTGTAATGTGCACGGCATGAGAACATAACTGTTTATTCAATTGAAACTGAAATCAACATAGAGCAAGTTACAACAGCAAACAGCCAAACACGTTGAAGAAACAGGTTAAAAACATACATGTTGTGCCATTGGAGTTTCAATTGCATCCTTCAAATTTGAAGTAGTTGGTATCAGTAAATACAGTGATGCAAGAGCAAAGTAGTATGAACCATAGCTACGGAACCTGACCTGAGAACAATTCTTCTTCTGCTTTAAGCGTTGACTTCGGGTTCGGAGTGGTGGTCCTCGTGATTTGGGCACTGCAGTTGCCTTACTAACGGCTTGTGTTTGGGTGCTCTGTGGTGGAGACGGTGTTGTGTCAACGGGAACTGGGTGTTTATCTGCTGGGGTTGGGGTTAGAAGGGGTGTAGCTGGTTCTCTGTCCAACAGGGTAGGGGTACAATCTGCATGAGTGTGGGTTATGTGTGGTGGAGCTGGTTCTTGGGCAAGTACAACCGTGGTTCTATCTGCATCGACAGGTAGCACGATCTTTTCTGAAGACCGTGTTTTTACTCCCACAGATACTCCCATCACTCCCTCCAATTGAAATGGCTGATAAACAAGAAAAGTAATTGAATGTACAAACATTGTAAGATAGACAGGTGCAATGGATAGTAGGGAAGAAAACAGGGCATGAAATAATTCACATTTATGTTGTCTAAGCAAACAGAATAGCAGGACATAATTTCACATATATGATGGCTAATTAAACAGGATAGCATGACACAATTTCACATGTATGATGGCTAACTAAACAGGATAGAATGACATACTTCAAAATATGATGACTATGTAAACAGGATGACATGATATAACTATACGATGTGTCTATTAAAGTGGTTGGCATGCCATAAATCACAAACATGCCGTCGATGGAAACATGATGGCATGATATAATTCAGGGATAGAATGACATAATTTAAAATATGATGACTATGTAAAGAGGATGAGATGATATAACTATATTATGTCTTTAGAAAATGGGTTGGCATGCCATAATTCAGATACATGTTGTCTATGTAAACATCATGGCATGCCATAATTCAAATATATGATTTATATACTAAGGAAGTGAGCAGAGGGCAATCACATATATGATGTGTCAACTAAGGAGATGGCATTCAATATTGTGTATATGATGTAAAAACTAAGCATTGCAATACAACATATGCATTATATGAGTAATATAACCCTGCCAAGTTTGAGCATACACCTCAGGGGGATAATAGGACTGGTCATCTGCCTCTGAATCCTCCTCGGAAGAGCTATCTGTAACCAGCAAGATATCTGCTTCAGCAGGTACCATTGTCTGCTCTGAAGACCTTGTTTTCACTCCAGATTTCTCCATCACCATTTCAAATGGCTGACGCACAGGAAGAGCAGTTGAATATACAAACATTGTCGACAAAAGCAATGAGAAATACAAAAAAAGGACGGCATGATATAATTCACATATATGACGCTTGCCTAAACAACATGACATTGCATAATTCACATACATAATGCCTTGCAACAAGATAACATTGCATAATTCACATATATAATGTCTTGCAACAAGATGGCATTGCATAATTCACATTTATGGTAACTAGACACTAAACAGGTGGCATTCACACAAAGCATGTGTAAACTAAGCAAATGACATAGCAATGCAAGATACCATACGCACGATATGAGCAACATAACCCTGCCAAGTTAGGGCATGCACCTCGGGGGGGAATATGACTGGTCATCTGTCTCTGAATCCTCCTCCGAGGAGCTATCGGTAACCAGCAAGACATGCGCTTCGTCAGATAGCATTGTCTGCTCTGAAGACCTTGTTTCCACTCCAGATTTTTCCATGACCGTGCCGAATGGCTGATGCACAGGAAGAGTAATTGAATGTACTAAAATTGTTGACAAATTTAACACATAATAAAAAAATGATGGCATGATATAATTCACATATAAGATGACTGGCTAACCAGGGTGGCATTGCAAAATTCACATATATGATGCCTGGCTAGACAAGATGGCATTGCATGATTCACATATACGATAAAGAAACTAAACAGATGGCATTGACACAAAGCATGTCTAAACTAAGAAGATGACATCTTTAATGTATACAGTAAGCAATGCAAGGCACCATATGCATGATATTACCAACATCAGCATGCCAAGTTAGAGCGAAGACCTCATGGGGTAAATAGGAGTGGTCTTCTCCTTCTGAATCCCCCTCAGAACAGTTATCTTCCTCTTGATTATGATCCGAAATGGGTGGAGGGGGGCTGCCTTTGCGCCCACCATGGAGCGACGTCTGCATGAAATTTTACTGCCACGCAAGGCTCGTCTCTTTTGCTCCACATGTTCAGTTCCATTGTGTACAATAACTGACATGCATAGGAATAAAACATAGTGAGATTATGTAAGGAGTGCATGCACAAATCCAGAGTGAAGGTAGCAAACTGTGGATAGACCCAAAACCAATGATAGCAGGCAGATAATAGCTTTAGTTAAAAAATACAGATAATGGCTCCTTTAATGTTTGTTTGCACCCAATATGAAACTCATAGTAGGCACCGAGATTAACTAGATAGTAGACAGATAGTACTGATTGCTGCCCAATATGTACCTCACAACCATTTAAAAACTCAAGTTTCAGCATAAGTTTGGACCTGAGTCGGAGTCTAATAGGTGAACACGATGATAATGTAGCATGTCATCATATTAAGCGACGCATAACGTAAGCAGACACGAAAGAGTGCGACCTCTCTTGCGGACCCGTGTAGTCCTCAAGGTCATCTGCTCAGTTGATGATGGTAATGCAGTTGCCGTGGCTGCCGGCGGCGGGGAAGAAGATCTGAGGCAGCGAAAGACAGTCTGGAGAGCGGATCCCTACTGTGGTGAACCCTTCCGTCGTTGGAGCAGCTGAGCTGGGGTGGAACACAGCGCTGCAGGAGCAGGACAAACCACACAAGGTTTTCTTTGGCACATATCTGTAACAGAAGTAATTGAGTAAGGGCTTGTTTGAATTTGAGGATTCTAACAATGCAGGGATAGGAAATAGACAGGAATAGGATAGGAATGCACGTGCAAAACAGAGAATTTAAAAACATAGGATTTCTGCCAATCTGGGTGTTTGATTCACAACAATTGGAAGATCACAGGATGCAAAAAAGCATGGTGAGATTAAGTCAAACCACAAGAAAATGTACGGTTATAATGCTATTATGCTACTATCTCTTAGTCATGTGCTTGATGAATAGGAATATGAAAAGGAGGAAAAGTGGAAATTAGAATTCCTACGGTTTTTCTTTCAAGGAGACACTAAAGGAACAAATCCTACAGTTTTCCTTTGCTCCATTCCTTTGCACCAAATTCATGAAAAGTAGTACCATAGGAAACTTTCCAATTCTGATGTTTTTCATTCACTTTTCCTTTCAAGCACTTGCGATTCTAGTAGGCAGGCTTGAGCAAGGAAAGTCCTACACTAAAAAAAATGTTTTTGTGCTACTTCTATTACTTTGGACCCAGGCCACTGCCATACTAGCTCAACTCCCAGGCCCATCGACAAATGCACAACTCAAACACGCAGGGATAAATAATGATGGCGTTCAAGAGAGTCCATCACGGATAGCTAAGTTGCCTGGTACCTCACTGCTTGTCATATAGTAGGATAAAATAATTCCGTTACTACGAGTGCTCAGTGGACAATATATATAACATGTAGAGTAAAAAAGAGATGCAACAAGTGTACAACCTCTTTGCCGAAGCCATGTCGATCTCAGCGTGATTGGGTTGGCCGGTGAGGATGCTCCGGCTGACTTGGCTGTCGGAGGAGGGGAAGAAGATCTTAGGCGTCTGGAGATGGAGCCCGAGGTACTGCTCGGCTGTGATGGAGGGTTTCGTCATTGGAGCAGCTCCGGTGAGTTGTACGACGCCGAGGCTGAAGCAGGACAAGAGAGACAATGAACAACGTTAACCTGAGTGGAATTCTAAAAGCATCTCCAATACATGACGTAAAATACATAACCACAAAGTGCTAGATGTAAAATACATCAGCCGCTCATCTCTGAACATAACTGTCGAAACTGAATTTAACTGTCGAAACTGAACTTAACTGTCGAAACTGAACTTAACTGTCGAAACTGAATTTTGTTGTCGAAACTGAATTTTGCTGTTGAAACTGAACGCACTAGCAAGGTGAGGCTACACATCGGTCGACTGACTTTTTCATCTCTGGTCAGTCGATTTTGCAGCCGTTGGATACGAAATCAAGGGCCTGCGGTTCATCTTCAACCTCCACCCCCTGAGCCACCAGCCACCACCGGCCAAACAGCAGCCCCCCGCCGCCCGCGGCCGGCGGTGCGCCGCCCCGCCCGCCCCGAAAACACTCCCCACCGCCGGTCCACCGCCGCCCCGGCCATCCCTCTAGGCCCTCCGTGCCGAGCTTTTTCTCCGGCGATCCCCACCCCACCGCCCCGCCAACGCCCCGCCACCGCCGGCGACCACCGCCCCCATCCTAAACCCTAAGATAGATAGTGGGGTACCTCTCTGGCGAGCCCCCCTCCCCGCTGCGGCTGGTTCTTCCTTCACCCCGGCGAGCCCCCCCCCACCACCTGAAAATCGACTGGCCCAAAAGTCGATTCAGTCGACTGAAGTGTAGCTAAATCGGAGCAGCATCATAAGCAAGAGCAAGCGAGAGAGAGCGGCAGCGCGAGCAAGAGCAATAGCAAGAGCAGACCAGGCAGGGGACCGAGAGCAAGAGCAGAGCAGCAGCGCGAGCGAGAGCTAAAGCAGCAGCAGCTCCTACTGATGTGGACGTCGCCGCCGAGGGAGCGACGCCGTGGAGGAAGTGGCCGGCGACGCCGCCGTGGATGGAGCCGCGCCGTGTCGGCTCGGGACCAAGCGCCGACAGCACCGTGAGATCGAATCAAGAAGAAAATGCGGCGATTAGTGTACAACCTCTTTGGTGGCACCGATTAGGCCGCAGCTTCATCCAAGGAAACGGTGATGATGATGCTCTTCCGGTGGTGCAGGTGAAGACGGCGGTGTGGGAACGGAGGTGGCGCGAAAGATGAGGGGAACGTCGGGGCAGCTCCTTGGAGGTGGAGGACGAGGTGGCTAAACCAGCGGGACGATGAGATCGACGACGGATCCTCATCCGGTACAGTGGATGAGGGACGTCGAGGTGTTGCTGTGGACGACACCGTCGGGGAAGAGGCTCCGGCTGGGTGGCGGACGGAGCAGGGTGTGGGGTTTTGTCGCGGGTTTTCGCGGCCTCGGTGTACGAATAGGTGGGTGGATGGGATGGCAGTGGTGAACCATGGCTTAGAGACGCGCTTGTCCGAAATGTGGGGTAAGTTACGAAAGTTCCCCCACCGATTTGAGGCGGTTCTTTTGGTTCAGGGGTACCACGGGCATTTCGCGTGTCGGCATTTCACAGGAGGTGGGAGTTTTCGCGCGCGTTGTAATTTCGGAATAGCAAGGCGCGGGTTGAGATGGAGGGAGTTGTCGGAGCACAATGAGACAAAGATATATCTTAAATATTTCGGGCTAACAAGGCGCGGGTTGAAGAGGCGGGAGTTTCGCAGCACGATAGACAGAGACGCTAGCTTGAATTTTCGGCCTAACAAGGCGCGGCTTGAAATTTCGGAAGAACAAGCTTAACGTGTACCCAAAAAAAGACAATTTGCACCTCAACACGCACAACACACACACAAACACCGTTTAGACTAGAGTAAGGTACATGTGCATTGCACACATGAGATTTGGCAACCAAATTATGAATAAATACCACATTATAGCATGCAAGCTTTGAGTCATATATGCATGATGTAGATGTTCGTTTAATTCTTATAGTTCATTTCATTCAAAATCATCTAGTTTTTATAAGAAAGCTAATCTATTTTAAGATTCATGGAATTGTGCGTCGTAATACATAAAGTAAAAACAAATAATGGCAAATCATGTAGAAAAACATTTGGGCAATTCTGATATGGAAGATTCTAGAACAAATAAGAAGTGCTTGTGTTTTGATGTTTGTGCATTATGCTTAAGTTCAACCATGGAGTCTTCTGGATTATACATGTGGCGAAATCTGGTGGAATCTAGATGATATCCAACGGCCAGTAGTGCTCAAATTTGCCATCTTTGGACCATCGGATTCGCCTCATCCAACGACCATCTTTCAAAGTTAAAGTTACCTGCACACAATATAAAAAATATAAAATATAATATATATATATAGGGGTATAGATATAGATATGTGATGCGAAAGCCGCCCATCATCTCCAATTAGAATAGTGTGTGCATGCACGGATGCGACGTGGCCAAACGATGTCTGCCATCGGTATCTCAAATTCAAATCAGTCTGACCTTGTTCAATGTGTATACATTACAACATGCTCGTTTCCAAACCACACCGCGCAGATCTCCGTTATATTCATGCATGCATGGGTTTCAAACATCAGGATCTCTTATTCAAATATTTGAATTCAACTTTACATTGATTATGACCTCACCTATTCTTTTACACCCACACAGTAGTCTTCTCTTTATAATTGTACCACTAACTTTCTCTCGGGCATGCATGCACACACACTACCAGTCGGCATTATCCATCGCACGCATACAATCTTTTTCTTCAGGTCGGTCTCCCATGAAGGCACACACCCACACACATCCCCCTCTCCATCATATCGGGCATTCTTTATCTCTCACGCGTGCATGCGCAACGATCGATGTTCCTCTATGTATGTGTGTATATAGCTAGGTCTTTCATAGTTTTCCACACAAACCGATCAATCGATATATCCAGTGAGGTCTCACCGTCTTTCCCACGTCCACATCGATCAATCTATACCTTTCTATATAGGATTAACATATATAGCTAATACACCCACATTAATTATATATCCAACGTCCCCCTCTCATCATCCATGCCTTCCGCTTCATCTCTCAGACGCGTGCACAATGGCGAAGACAGGGGCAGTAAGGGCCCTGCCCCCCACCCCCCTAACATCACTATATATCGAGGCTAATATGAATGTGATCATTAGACAATTGCTGCTAAAAATGGTTTAAGTTCATGAATTGACCCTCCTCGTAAAGGATTAGCAATGCTTGCCCCCCTAGCTCATTTATTTTTCATGGCTCCGCCACTACGCGCAACAGCGCACGTGTTCGCCCCCTCTCTCTAAATATCGATCTCGCACTTGTGCATTCCTTCATAGTCTCCCTCCACTCGGCCCCTCGCACCATCTTCTAGCCCCCACCGGATTTTGCCACATGTACAATCTAGCAGACTCCATGGTTGAACTTAAGCATAATGCACAAACCTCAAAACAACAGTGGTTCTCTTTTGTTCTGGAATCTTCCGTATCATAACTGCCCAAACTTTTTTTCTAGTTGAATTGCCATTATTTGTATTTACTTTATGCTTTACAACGCACAATTCCATGAATCATAAAATAGATTAAGGGCTTCTTTGATTCAAAGGATTCTCAAAGGAATTTTGGAGGATTCTAATCATTAGGAATTTTTCCTATCTTGGTTGTTTGATCGTAGGATTGTAAACCATAGGAATTTTTCCATATGATTCATTTGCACTAGGTTTCATAGGAAACATCCCATCCACTCAAACCTCTTTGAAACAATTCTGCGTCTTTTCTATGCACAATCAAACACTCGTACAATCCTGTAGGATTCAAGACGACATTCCACTATAATCCCATGTTTTTCCTATTCCCGCGTTCTTAGCTTTTTTATAAAAACTAATTGATTTTGAATGAGATGAAGTATAAGAATTAAACGAAGGGCTACATCAGGCATATATGACTCAGAGCTTACATGCTATAGTGTGGTATTTATTCATAATTTGGTTGCAAAATCTGATGCGTGCAATGCACGTGTACCTTACTAGTACTTCGAGTATGTGCAAAACACGTAAATTAGAATACCAATGGCACGCTACACAGTGTCGCTCTTACAGTTCATGATGCCACGTGGCACATGTGGAGGCATTGTCGCGACCTCCTTGCGTGGATTGATCACAGTGACGTGCTGCTGGTTCCAGAAGAATGTACTCGTCCTCCCTGAGCCATACTGGCGGTACATGCACGAAGCGAAGATGTGCACGCACGCCACGCACGCACTCATACCCTCGCACGCACACGCGGGTACACGGGCGGACGCAATTTTGTACCAAGATCCACCCCATGTGATAATTTGACGCGTGTAAAGTCGTTCACTTCATTGATGGTCAATTAATACAACGCATGCAAATTGAGTGGACGTGAGGGCGAAGAAAGAC
This sequence comes from Aegilops tauschii subsp. strangulata, assembly GCF_002575655.3. Lineage (NCBI taxonomy): Eukaryota > Viridiplantae > Streptophyta > Magnoliopsida > Poales > Poaceae > Aegilops > Aegilops tauschii. The sequence goes on from NC_053037.3 coordinate 399,551,007, forward strand.
ATTATTACTCCATTGCGCGCATGCGGGTAGTTAAATCGTGGGTTGCTAGTAGTACTTCCATTGGTCTCCTTCGTATTTTGTGCCAATTTTTGATAGTAACATAATATTTACGCATTTGAGCAGTGTAGTACTTGAAATTTATGTTCCGCTAAACTCATCGGGAGCCGTTTCGGGCCTCGAAACCAAAACCATCAATTAATCTTTACCTTGTTCCCATCACATTCGAAAGCCTGCTCACACCTACTAGTACGTACCAAACCTTAACGTGTTCCCACTATGCAGGTATTAGTACTAGTGCTAGTACTTAGGTTATAAAAAGGGGAACTACCTAACCGAAAATTACTCTACCTTTCCTCCTCATAAGTGCTTCTTCTTCGTCCATTGTTGCCATGGCTGGTGAGAAGAGCTCTAGGTCGAGAACTACTCGTAACAAGGGAGCGGCAACCAAGGCTGCGGAAAAAAAGAGAGGGCTCGCCGCCACGCAGAGACCTCGAAAGATCTCTCACGGGCACGCGATGGCTCCCAGGAGCGCCCTAGCCGCAGAGGCGAACATGCCGAGCCGGCGGAGCTGGAGTCGTTATCCCTCGACAGCATGCCCGATCAGCTCAATAAGCAGAAGGAGTTCATCCAAGGCTTGATGGAGTTGCTGAAGGAGAGCCTCGACGACATGCCCGCTGAGCTCAATCAGCAGGGGGAGTTGACCGCCGGCTTGGTGATGCTGCTGAAGAAGAGCATTGCCTCGGAGAAGAAGGCGATCGGCGAAATCCTGCAACTTCAGGAGGACAAGGCGAAGCTCTGCCACGAGATCGACCTGTTGAAGGAGAAGAACGCCGGCTGGAAGAAGCTGCATGAGAATAGTAGTTCCTCGATGAAGATGCTGCAGGCCCTCGTCATGGAACAGAAGGAGGAGCTGGCGAAGCTCCGCATCGAGCACCCGGCTGCTGTCAAGGTACGTAATGCGGCCGTGGAACAGATGATGAAGGCTCGCATCAAGAAATCCCGCGTCATGGACAGAATGAAGAAGATGGCGGAGGAGACGCGCAAGGAGATGGAGGTCGTGGAGGCAATGAAGAAGCAGTTACAACTCCGCGGCGAATTAGATCATTTGGGGTGATAATCTTCCTTCTTCTTTTGCTCCTGTGTTTCATCTTTTGCTTCGGGTGTTTCGCCGCACGTGTCACGTTCTCTGCAAGGCATGAATAGAACAATGTTTTTTTGAGGGAATGAATAGAACAATGCTAACAATGAGATGACTAGCAAATTAGATCATTTTTTATCGCCATATGGCACTGGGCTGCCGTGTTTCGTGCTCCTCCGTCGCAGTACTACTCCAGTGAAAACTTGAGTATACCGCACGGTTCTTTGCTCCTCCTCGATCAGGTCGTCGGCGCATTTATACGAGCAGTCAAATCACAAGGCCCTGCCTTCCAGCAGTAATGAGCCGTCAAATCACAAAGGCCCTCGCCTCTCGTGAAACCGACCAAGCTAGACTGCCCCGCCATCTAGCCTTTTAAAAAATGTATACTTTTGTACAGCAGTAGTATCGATGGATTGCGCCATGGAGCAAAACTTGAAATTAAAAGATGGTACATATAGAGAGCGCTCGTCGCCAAATTATGCATATAGTACTATTAAAAAGGCTAGTCACAATAATGGTGTCCAGCACAACCCACCCCTCAAATAAAACTAAGAGGGTGCTTGGATACGTTTTAGTCCCATGACTAAAAGTAGTGGGACTAAAACATGCTAGCCTCACCCATGCTTGGATCCAAATACTAAAAAGGCTAAAATCAAGTTAATGAGCCTTTATTATCCTCCAAACCATCCAATCCAGAACTCGCCTGTGTTAAAGGAGAGGAGTTAAATGAGTAGAGAGAGGACTAATCCACATTTTAGTAGGGGTACCCCGGACTAAAAAATTTAGTCTCAAGACTAGTTTTAGCCCCTCTTTAGTCAGGGGTGCTTGGAACTTTAGCCTCTTAAAGAGACTATTTTTAGTCAGACTAAAATAAGTCCCTTGGATCCAAGCACCCTCTAAGCATCCTGGAATTCTTTGACAAAACTAAGCACCCTGAAATTCTTTGACAACTAAACTGCTGCCTATATGATGTTGGCCATATATATTGTACGTATATAATGTGAAGAAACGAGTGGTAGTACTATACCAACTAAAAGATGAAATGTAAGAAATACTAGTATGTACGTACTGAAGAGTTAAAGTAACGAGAAGAAACATAACATAGTTCTGCTGGGGGCTCAGCACAACACACCCCTCAAATTAAATTAAGCACACCTGAAATTAAACTTTGCAACTATTCCGGTAGACACTGCATTAGAACCACCATGAGCAACGACACTGCCACCTTACTCGGAGTCCTCGTCCATGTCCTCGACTTCGTCCTTGTCCCTCTTCCTCTTGGCTATATTTCTTTGCTTGAACCACACACTTGGCTGTTGCTCTTCATCCAATCCTTGTAGATATTGAAGCAAAGGTAGCCATCCATTGCAGCGTAGTGGATGTGGTCTATATCTAGTACATTCCGCTGCCATGCATGACGATGAAACGTGTATGGAGGTTTCTCCAGTTTACCGTACGAAGGATGAACCATGGCTCCTGCCAGGGTCAACATTGAAGGCTGACGAGAGGACACCAGCCGATTCTTCTGGAGGTCGAAGGTGTTGCCTACAACGACGCCTATTTGACGCAGGACTTCTTTGTCGTTACCAAAGTCTACAGTAATGAATTTGACTAGGTTGCTCTCGAGGAAGTCCTTAAAATCCTCGCACTCAACGTCGGCATGGCATATGTGGTAGACCAAGCATAAGTCATGCACGCAAACCTGGATCACGACGGGCTTCTTCCTCTCTTCGTCCTTTAGATCCTTCTCTCGTCCCAGGACTGTGGTGTACTCAACATCTAGCCCAGCGACCCACTCATCATCTGAGTCTTCGAACATGCGTCTGAAGCGAGAAAGGCATCCTTTCACCGTCGCGGAAGAACGGGTGTAGATGACGTCGAACACATCGCCGGTGATGGTTCTAACCTTGTACTCACCGCCGATCGTGGAGATTTGGGACGCCATGGATTTGTGAGGAGGGTTAGGATTAGTGGAACTATCGTAATGTGAATGGACGGGACGACTAGGAGCGAACCGCTGTAGTATTGAAGGACGTGCGGGGACGAGTAGGAGCAAACTGCCAGCGTGCGAACGGCAGGGTATTGGCTTTCCATTCTCCCATGATACGGGCTTCCGAGAGCCCTTGGATCTGAGATCGAACGGTTGCATGGCGTGATTCTAGACCTATGGGTGAATATCCTATCCTGGAGGGTTATTCTGCAAATTTTCAGCAACTTAGCATGCGACCGTTTGATCTCAGATCCAAGGGCTGCCAGCAGCCCGTATCATGGTCGCGCCTACCACGACCGTCGCGTCGCTCACGTGGTCACGCCCTTGGAGATTTAACACGGTGCGTTAGGCTATCTGATGTTGGCATGTCATACATAGTCATCACTTAGTCACTCATACTACAACAAGGTTGGCTATAGGGTTGGCTATAAGTGTATTTTTTTACTCCTCTCTATCTCTTTCTTCGTACTCCCTCCGTCCCATAATATAAGAACGTTTTTGACACTAGTGTAGTGCCAAAAACGTTCTTATATTATGGGACACAGGGAGTACTAGTATTTATTGCATTTGCTAGGAGTGACCTCTTCCAATGAAATGGTGTTGCTAAGTTTGCTTCATTTAATTAGCTATAGACTCAAAATTGTCTTTTCACCTAGGTACACGCACTTAGCACCGTTTCTTCCTTGGGTCACCAAACTAGTCTCTCTCTTCTTGATTAACTTGCCACATTAGACTTTATGCCTATGTGGCAAGCTTAAGCACCTGTAGGAGCAAGTAAAAGTAAGTACAATAGTGCACTTTACATGGCATTTTTGCATATGTGGAGGAAAGAGAGGCAAGGAAAAAGTGGAGAAGTGGGCTCTCATGCAAGAGCCAGCCTCTACTACATGGTGGAGCATTGGGAGAGGCCCCTGTATGGAGGTGGTCAGGAATCGGGAGACTCACGCCGATTGTAGCACCGCAGTTAAAATGATAATGGCAAGTCAAATCACGGGGCCCCACCTGTCCAGCAGTAACTCGCTGTCAAATCACACAGCCCTACGTTTGCAGCAGCCTACTCCCTCATCTTCTCGCATCTCTGTCGAACCGACTAGGCGGAACTTCCCCGCCTACCGCGCAGGAAAAGCCCCGCCCTCGACTTTTAAATAGTATATAGTATACTAATTTTGTATCCATGGATTGCGCCCGCGCCATGGCGCAAAGCATCTAGAAAACGGCGGTATACATGTACAGAGTATACAACACGCCCGTCGTGTTCGCGTCGCACCCCAGACGGTCGGTCGGTCTGGCACGCTGCTCTCCGAATGGAACGCGCGTCATATTGCGTTTGCACACACATGTGGGACGACAATTGAGAACCGACCATAGGCACACTCCCCGGCCCCGCAAGTCGGGTAACTTAATAGAAGAGGGAGACGAGCGATAGTACTAGAGAAGTGTTGTACTACGTTGGTGCCTGGACGATCCCTGCAAGACACGGAAGATCAGTTCGTCCATGCATGTGACCAGACTCCAGCAGACACGCCTGGATTGGCTATCGTCTACATATCGTGCAGGCTGTGTTGTACATGGCTGTAGTTGTGGTGTGAAATCTAAAAAAAGGTTTCTTGTCATCTCGCAAAATTAGGTGTCATGTGCTTCGGATCACTGCGAGGGTTAAACAGCGACAACTGACTTGGGCTAGTCATTGGGGGCACATGCACGAACAGTGACTACTCGGCTGCCATCTAGGTCAAGCCGGCTATGTTAATTAGGACATATATCGACGGACCCCTTTTCTACGAGTTTATCTTTAATTTGAGCTTTGTTCCTCGTCTAGTTTGTCCGTCGGGATTCATGTTGTCTCCTTTGGGCAGTGAGGTTATGATTTCTTGTCATGTGGCATTTTTTCATGTTATATGTTATAATCCGGTGCTTCAGATCAAAATGACGACAACTGCGCCTCCGGGCCACGTGCATGAAGACTTCTCGACAGTCATTGACAAGGTCAAGCCGGCTCCGGTAGACAAAAGAAAACTAGTACTACTCCACTATATAGGCAGGAGCCTCCGCGCTTGCTTGCTAGTGTTGCTCTCTTCACACTGTCTCGGCCTCCCTAGATCTAAACACGACAGCGGTGGCCACACTCTCTCTCTCTCTCTGCTCACCGCTGGTCACAGATCCAGCCGGATCCTCTCCGTCGGGGAAGGTGAGAAGGTGCAACGTTCACGCGGTCGTCCTCGGCGATGGCTCTTACCCACTGCTGGGCACGTCCCGGTCAGCCTGCCTTGCCGTTCTCTCCCAAGCACCACTGGCGAGGGAGGGCCTCCGACCCCTTCTTCCTCGCTGCCGTAGTGTGGGCAGATCCGGCCTCCCGCCGCCCACCTAGCGACATCCCGGCGACCATCAGGTATAACTTCCATCGAAACCGGCCTTGCTCTACTTCCCGAGCTCCTGACGTCCCTGCATTTGTATCTTTTACTATTTTTCAGGCCCCCTCGTAGATAGGATCGATCGGCTGTTCGAAAACCACCTATTTTTTTACATTTAAGAGGTAAAACTAGTTCATGCACTCGAATCTAGTACTACTTGGTTCAAACAAGGAAGAAAGGGGGTGGGGGTGGGGGAGGATTTGTTACCTGAATCTAGGACTTGGTCGAACGAGGAAATAATGGGGGCGAAAAGTAGCAGAGACTGGCTATCCAACTGGTCTCTAGGTCTAATAGGGAAATAAAGGGAAACGCAGTACAAACTCAATATAAACCCGATCTATTGGTTGAAAAAGGAAAGAAAGTGGGGACTGGGGGACAAGTCAACAGAGTAAGTCCAGCACTAGATTTGCTAGCCTCACACAGTATAAGGTGGCTATACCGAACAAAAATGGGACCAACCCAGATATCTTGTTCTGATGTTTGTTGCCCCGGGCCACTCTTATGTAATGCCACTGGTAAAATGTAGCAGTCGCACTGTTAAAAGTAAGGACACGTTAAACCAATGTTGTTTTCAATGTAATGCCTCCAGTAATATGAATCAATGGCACTTCATTACATGTCCTGCTAAAATTTCCCATTAAGATAAGTTGGTTCTTTTCGTTAGAAATGCAACTGTCCTGGTCCGCCTACTCTCCCGTGCCCAAAGTAATGTCGTATTTAATGGTTGTCATAGTTAATCCTAATGCCCACACTAATATCTAGCAATGCCAGTGCTTTAGAAATTGCTACTGTCCTTGTAGGATTGCCATTCAGATAAGGAACATGCTTCTTTTCATTTGATGCATGTTTCATCACTTGTTAGTCACCCTCCTTTCCACCTTTTTGTGCAAACAGAGATATACATTTCACGCTCGATCTTAGTTGAGCTGCACAAATGATATCCAAATTATAGTTGAGAATTCCAGGAGCTTCACAACCAACCTTGATGTTGCTCAATTTTATTGCAACTAATGAAGAAGAAGCTCTGTGGGTTTCGTTTTCTGATGGAAATGGAGCCGGGGCTGGAGCCCTTTTCTAAAAAAAATTGAAGAAGAAGTTGCTAGCTCACGGGACATTGCTTCATTTTAGGTGAACTGCACCAAAAGGTCCCATGAATTGAATCATCCATGTTGGTGACTGAAAGAGCCAGCTTCAGCATCCCAGTGTAAGCACCCCCGGCCTCCATCCTTGCGACGCATGGTACACCTCGTTTGCCACCTGCTCGACCCTAGTGTCACTGATAAAATGAAGTAATAATACAGTTAAAATAGAGCGAGTGTCATCTCTATCATTTCATTTCCAATGTAGATAAAGAAAGTGCTTCTCTTTGTTAATGTATGTTTCATCAACTAGTCCCATTGTTAATGTTTAAGCGTTTCTGCAAACTGGGGTGCTTAATTTTAGTTGATATGTACAAAAATAGAGATTTGAATGTCTCTACCGTTGTACACTGATGTTCATCACTGGCAGAAGGTGTATCTGGGAGACTTGGGACGATGTCCAGTATGAGGCGTACCGTATGAGGCGTCGCAGGGCCCATCTCGCCCTCGCAGCATGGCATACTATGATACTATCGCAATATTTTCTTCTATTTATTTTGTGTATTTCATCAACTAGTGCCACTATAATGTAATCATGCTTTTTCATTATCTGTGCAAACAGGGTTATTCAGCTGCATTTTGGTGAAACTGCACAAATGTACGTATGGAACCAGCATATATGCAGAGTGCAAGGTGTGCCAAGTAAAAATTACTGACACCAACCATGCTGCATGCACGCATTGGCATCCACCACCACCAGTGGGATGTGTGGCGCTCTCTGTGGACGGATCTTTCTCGGCAGCAAATCATCTAACCAAATACTAGTAGCTTATATTGGCAGTTTTCTAGGGAGTACTCTTTTCTGAAAGAAGCACCAATCTATTTTTCTTTATTTGTCCACTATGTCACAACTTTGACCCAAAGGTCCAGAGCTATTTTAGGGTGATTGGCATAGTACTCGGAGACTGATTGTAAGCATGATTTTCATTAGCTGTCACACTGATTGTAAGCATGAGCAGGTAGAAGATTAGGTTAGTGCGAAGCTTACCTTAAACCCTACCGCCGCCGTTGAAACGAGGCGAGCGTCGAGGGAACCGTCGAGAACGGTGGGGAAGCAACGTCGCGCCATCCGGCCTCCTCTTGCGGTGGGAGAACGAATACTCCTGTGGCCCCGGCTGGCTCTGCACCCTCACGAACGGCACACCATACTCGATCGATTCGTTATCCTCTGGGTGCTCGACCTTCGACCTGTACGCCAACCACCTCCGCTTGACTGTCGCCTCGGGCGAATCTGTCTGCTCCATCGCCCAGACGAGATACTCGCTGAACTCGGAGGACTGTGGCGTGACTGCCGCCGAGGAGTACATGTACATCGCCGTCGTCTCGCTCTTTCGCATACATTGTCACATGGCCCGCACCGTCCTCGAAATCTCCCACTCATTGTTAAACCAACTAAGGATCTCCTTCAACCTGGCTAACTTTGCCTGGTCGCCGCCGGCGATCTGCCTGATTCGCTGCTGCATCCTCCATAGATGTCCTTCTGAGTGGTCCGGTGCTAGCTTTGGAAGATGGGAGGAGAGACGGTGGTCTTGCAATAGAGAAGAGGGAGAGGCGAGATGGTGGTTTTGGAATGGAGATGATGGAGAGGAGAGGAGGTGGTTTTGCAATGGAGAAGATCAGAAGAGGGAGAGGCGAGACGGTGGTTTTGGAATGGAGATGATGGAGAGGAGAGGAGGTGGTTTTGCTATGGAGAAGATCAGAAGAGGGAGAGGCGAGACGGTGGTTTTGGAATGGAGATGATGGAGAGGAGAGGAGGTGGTTTTGCAATGGAGAAGAGGGAGAGGAGCATGCGGCAGCGATTTAGGATTGGACGAGAGGGCCGGCGCGCTGTGACTGGATCAAAATCAAAATCAATATACCCTTCAATTAAGAAAGCGACCCCACATTAACTAGTCTCCCTTTTATTCTGGGTCATAATTGACCATGATTTTCGCACATAAAATATATGTTATACGTTGCAAAAATAATATAATTTGAAAGTACATTCAGATACGAACCAAACGATACAATTTTTGGTGACATGCATTCACATTTTGCTTGTCATATACAGTACGTGGTCAAACTTTGACCCAAAATACGCAAAACAACAAAAAAATACTTCCAAGACCAGCGCCGCTCTTCCGCTCTTCTCCTCTTAAACCACCGCCGCTCCTCTCCTGTTCCAATCTAAATGCAGCGCCGCTCCTCTCCTCTTCCATTTCAAAACCACCGCCCCTCCTCTCATGTTCCAGTCCAAAACCAGCGTCGCTCCTCTCCCGTTCTAATCCAAAACCAGCGCTGCTCCTCTCCTCTTCCATTCAAAAACCACCGCCGGCGAGTGAAGGTGCTGTGGAGAAGTAGATCGATGGAGGTGTACAACCGATACATGAGGATCGCAGACGGCGACCCTGTGAAGCTAGCTAGGATGTTGGAGATACAGTCTTGGTTTGACAACAAGGACCAACTAGCGGCGACGGCGACATCCATGGCCAAATATCTGCAACAGAGTGAAAAGGCGGCGATACTCCCGGAGGGAGTCGTGCCGGAGTACATAGAGCTGCTCCTCTGGGCCATGGAGCAAACAGATTCACCGAATCCGATCGTGAGGGAGCGGTGGTGGGAGTATCGATCCCAGATGGAGCATCCACCAGAGATTGAAGGATCGAGCATCTACAGGGTGCCGTTTGTGAGGGTGTCCTACCAAAGCGAGCCGGTGGAATCTTCGCCGACCGAACCCAACTGCAAGAGGAGAAAAGCAGTTGGCCCGGCGACACTTCCCCGCCATCGTCTCCCTCGCCGTTCACATCGTCTGACGGGGCGGCTGTCTGCCGCCGAGGAATAGGAGGGGGCTGCCCCCCAGCCCAATAGTCGGGCAGGTTGTGAATTGTCAGGAGGAGCTTAGGGTTGTTAGTATTTGCAGGTTGTGAATTGTGTTTTGTGTTGTGTATTTTGAGAGTACTTTCAGATATGAATGTCTTTTGAATTTCAGATTTGGAGTATTGAGCATATGAAGTATTTTATGAATTCTAGAGATCTATTTTTAGCACTTAAAAAAATGTAGTTTCATAGGAGTATAAAAGTGCAGACAATGTGATTCTCAGAGAAGAAACTGCAAGTTTCAGTTTCAGATAAGAAACTGCAAGTTCAGTTTTAGATAAGAAACTGCAACTTTCAGAGGCAGAGCATTTATATTAACACGGCCTTTTCAAACAGGGTTAACATCATGTTGGAAGTTTTATTCATGGTCGAAAATGGAACTACCAGCCAGTTAACATCATGCTGATCAACATTCATGTTGAGCACATCTTCATATGATGCACAATCAAAATGCCCACACAATGTCGAGTGTGCGAAACACAGAGAAAACGAGGGACGAAGTTTTGGCAAGTGCTGGACGTGGTTTTGGGCTGCCCCGTCTAGGCCTGCTCCCTCCTCCCCGCGGCCGGCTCTGCTGCCGCGATGGCCTCACCGCCCCACCGTACTCCCATCGCTGGCCTAGCCATCCCTCTACTCACCCACACCTGCTGTTATTCTTCGGCGACGGCAGACGAACCAGTAAACCCTCGTACAGTCGTACTCCCCTCCGCGTGGGAAACAACTGCCGAGTCTTCCCTGCCTCCGTGTCGTTCCCTTCCTAGGCCTCGCCGTCGTCCACCGCCCTGGTGCTCTCGGCGCGGCCTGGTCAACGTGGTCAACGACCGACATGCATCTGAAGTGGACTGTATGTGGAGAGGCCGACAGCTGGGTCCACGGCCGCAAGCAAGGAAATGCCTCCTTATTACGCGCAAAATAATGATTCCCCCACCTGACATCAAGGACCCACCGAAAGGGCCTCTGTATTTCGCGAAAAAAAGTTACCTCCACTGACAGCTCGGACCCACCAGCTATATCTTCGCACGCAAGGAAGTGCCTCCTTATTACGCACAAAAAAATGAATACTCCCCCTGCTAGCTGGGACCCACCATGGTGGGAGGCTGACTTGTGGGCCTACTAAGTTGACTGGGACGGGGGCCTTTGTCAACTTTAGTCAATATGAACGATTCTAGCTCCAGTGACCGTACGATGTCCATCCAACGGCCGTAGTGCTTTCAACCTCTGGTCTTCTTGCTCCAGCCGCCCAAAGCAGCGCCGGTCGTGCCGCATGCTCCTGCCTCCCGTGGCCGGCTGTGCTGCCGCGGAGGCCTCACCGCCCCTACTATTCCCACCACTGGCCAGGCCCTGCGGGGACGGCAGCCTCACACCGCAGCCAAACTAGTGAACCCTCGTACTCCTCTCCGCGCGGGCTTACACTGCCGCGTCTTCCCCGGCTCCGCGTCGTCCCCTTCCTAGGCCTCGTCGTCGTCCACCGCCGTGGAGCTCTCCGCGCGGCGTGGTCAACGTGGTCAAGGAACGACTTCCATCGGAAGAGTACTATACGTGGAGAGGCTGACAGCTGGGTCCACGGCCACAACCCAGTTTTTTTGTGATTTGCCAAGTAAGTCGCTTTGTCAGGCCTGTTGGGCTGCAAATCTTTCAAGACGAGGAGAGCTTTCATTCGGCTGGCCGAGAAAATGGCCCATCAGTAATGAGAAATGGGTTGTACATTTTTAAAACACATCAAACCGGTAATTACTTTCAAATATCTTTTTTTTATTTCGAGATTTTAAATTACATTAATTTTTATGCGTGGAGAATTTGTTGGATTTTATATTGATATACATTTATTTTTAAAATCAGTTTGAATGTGAGTCAAAATTTCGGGATTAAAAACAGTTCGGACCTCACCGAAATATGCAAAATTTCGTATAATTTTTTAACCGTGGCCACAATATGGGTTGTAATGCTAACAAAAAGAATATGGGCTCTAAAAAAATCTTAATAATTAGCAAATGGGCTGTAAATTATTAGAAATAATGGCAGATGGGATGTATGCTGTTTTCCACAGATTTGAGGCTTTCCTAAAAAAAGGTTGTCGCACAAGCAGTGACTGTTGGATGGCCATCCAACGGCCGTCGTGCTTCTTCAATCTCTGCTCTTCCTGCTCCAGCCGCTCAAACAAGCGCCGGCGGGACTGCCTGCTCCCTCCTCCCCGCGGCAGGCTCTGCTGCCGCGCAGGCCTCACCGCCCCACCGTACTCCCATCGCTGGCCTAGCCACCCCTCTACCCACCCACACCTGCTATTATTCTCTGGCGACGGCAGACGAACCAGTAAACCCTTGTACAGTCGGACTCCCCTCCGCGTGGGAAACAACTGCCGAGTCTTCCCTGCCTCTATGTCGTTCCCTTCCTAGGCCTCGCCGTCGTCCACCGCCCTGGTGCTCTTGGCGCGGCCTGGTCAACGTGGTCAACGACCGACATGCATCTGAAGTGGACTGTACGTGGAGAGGCCGACAGCTGGGTCCACGGCCGCACGCAAGGAAATGCCTCCTTATTACGCGCAAAATAATGATTCCTCCACCTGACATCAGGGACCCACCGAAAGGGCCTCTGTATTTCGCGAAAAAAACGTTACCGCCACTGACAGCTCGGACCCACCAGCTATATCTTCGCACGCAAGGAAGTGCCTCCTTATTACGCACAAAAAAATGAATACTCCCCCTGCTAGCTGGGACCCACCATGGTGGGAGGCTGACTTGTGGGCCTACTAAGTTGACTGGGACGGGGGCCTTTTTCAACTTTAGTCAATATGAACGATTCTAGCTCCAGTGACCGTACGGTGTCCATCCAACGGCCATAGTGCTTCTTCAACCTCTGGTCTTCTTGCTCCAGCCGCCCAAAGCAGCGCCGGTCGTGCCGCATGCTCCTGCCTCCCGTGGCCGGCTGTGCTGCTGCGGAGGCCTCACCGCCCCTACTATTCCCACTGCTGGCTAGGCCCTGCGGCGACGGCAGCCTCACACCGCAGCCGAACCAGTGAACCCTCGTACTCCTCTCCGCGCAGGCTTCCACTGCCGCGTCTTCCCCGGCTCCGCGTCGTCCCCTACCTAGGCCTCGCCATCGTCCACCGCCCTGGTGCTCTCGGCGCGGCGTGGTCAACGTGGTCAAGGAACGACTTCCATCGGACATGGGCTATACGTGGAGAGGCTGACAGCTGGGTCCACGGTCGCAGCAAGGAAGTGCCTCCATATTACGCGGAAAATAATGATTCCTCCAGCTGACAGCTGGGACCCACCGGACGGGCCACTGTATTTTGCGAAAAAATGCTTCCCCCTGACTGCTGGGACCCACCAGCTACATCTTCGCACGCAAGGAAGTGCGTCCGGGCAAAAAAAACGATTCGCCCCCCTGACTGCTGGGACCCACCAGCTACATCTTCGCAGGCAAGGAAGTGCCTGACAGTCGGGACCCAACTGGTCGAAGCGTATGTAGCGTTGTCATTCTGGTCGCGAACATGTACGTACATATATACTGGTGGATGTAGAGGCACACACGTGTCGTAGTACAGGCACGCACGTAGCATGTACACGTTCATACAGCGGCCAGGGTACAAGAAAGAAAATACGGCCACGTATGTGTACATACGGGTGGGGTCTCGAACGCCTACTCGCGCATACGTAAGGCCAGGGCTCGTGTACATGGCTGGGTCCGAACGGAGAAACAGCGTCGTCGTCGTGTTCACGGGGAGGCAACGGACTGCGTCGTGTTCATGGGGAGACAACGGAATGCGTCGTGTTCATCGGGAGGCAATGGAACGCGTGGGAGCCAACCGGCTGGGTCAGAACGGAATGCGTGGTCATGTTCATCGGGAGGGCTTGGATGGAACAGGCGATGGAAACGAGGCCTGGCGTACCGCACAACGGAGGAAACGGACCTCCTACATTCGAAACGGGGTCCTCTTGATCGGGAGGGGTGTGGCGTACCGCAAAACGGAGGAAACGGACCTCCTACGGTCGAAACGGGGGTCCTGTTGATCGGGAGGGGTGTGGCGTACCGCAAAACGGATGAAACGGACCTCCTACGGTCGGAACGGGGGTCCTGTTGATCGGGAGGGGTGTGGCGTACCGCAAAAGGGACGAAACGGACCTCCTAAGTTTGAAACGGGGGTCCTGTTCATCGGGAGGGGTGTGGCGTACCGCAAAACGGGACTCCACGGGATACTGTTCATCTCCACTGTCGACCTCCTCCGGCCTCCACGGGCTACCGTCGACCTCCTCCAGCCTCCACGGGCTCCTGTTCATCCAGCCTCCACCGCGTACTACTCCACCGGCTACTGTTCAACCACCCCTCCATGGGCACCCCTCCACCGTCTACTGTTCATGCAGCCCTCCACACCACGGGGTCCTGTTCAACCACCCCTCCACGGGCACCCCTCCACCGTCTACTGTTCATCCAGCCCTCCACCACACCACGGGGTCCTGTTCATCCAGAGGCAACGTCACCGCTCACTATTCATCCAACCCCCCCGGCAACGCTCGCTGTCCATCCCAGAGGAAGCATCGATCGGCTTCAGTTAGCAGCAATAGTGAAGGAATCGCTCGATCGGGTTCAGTTAACAGCCATCGATCGATCACTCGGGTTCGGTAACGCGTAGCCTGCAGTGCAATCGCTCGGATTCAGTTAGAGCCCAACGCCTCGCTCGGGTTCAGTTAGAGCCAACGCCTCGCACACACGCGCGTACGTGTATGAGAGAAACGCGCATCGCTCGGCTCCCGACCTCCCACCGTAACCGGGAACTCCCCGAAATTTTCCTCGCCCTCGCTTCTACCACGGTTTTTTCCGTCATGGACGGCCCAAAGAATGTCATGCAGCTGCGTCTCCGGCCCGCCCAGGACGAAAAGCCCATTTTCTGTCATGATTTTTTGTCATAGAAGTAGGAGCCCACCACATCTATGATGATACCGGGTTTTGTCACAATTATCGTCATAGAAGTGTCATATGTATGACAGAAAAAAATTTCGTTCGGCCCAAAATGTCATGGATGTGTCTTTTTTTGTAGTGATAGTTATTAGCTAGATGGCGTCTTCTCTCTCTTTGGATCTCAATACAAAGCTCTCCTCGATCTTCTTGGAGATCTATTCGATGCAACTCTTTTTGCGGTGTGTTTGTCGAGATCCGATGAATTGTGGGTTTATGATCATGTTATTGAATCATCATTCTAAGATTGATCCTGCTACCTAGTCCTTATTTCTGGTGCTCTCTTCAGTCAATGAGTTAGGATTGTGTCAATCCCTCACTCTCTTGATCACATCATCTTGCCCTGAAAAGCAAGATTGTTCTCGAGCTTAGTAACATATCTGTGGTTCGTGATTTTCCGACTATCTTCTCGGAAGTGTTACCAGGTTGTCACCTGACCGCTATGTTGAGTTCGTGATCAAGTTGGTTTCTTGTAAACCACCCCTTCTCCAAGAATCCATGTTGGATACCCCTGAGCTAGTTGGTTAAGCTAAACAACAACTTGGAGAGTTGGAAGATAAAAGCTTTGCCTAACTTAGTTCATTTCAAAGGGATATCTTTTGTATATGTGTGTTGAAGAAAGATGATATCTTCATTGATTGGTCCTCGTGATCAGTTGTTGGATCAATTATCTTCTCAAAACTTTGATTTGACTATGGGATATCCAAAAATCAAATCAGAACCAACGATGATCGTAATGTTGTCTTACTCGTGGTTGATCCCTCGAGCATACACCCTTACATCTTTTGGTCTGACCAATGCTATCACTGTGTTCATTTAATTGTGGAATTCCATCTATATGGAAGCCTAGATGAATTGTAGTTGAGCCCATCGACAACATCCTTATCTTCTCCATGATTTTGTTGGACATTAACTAATGTTGGAAACTTTGTAAGCATTGCCTTTGTGTTCCGTTCACGAGGTATATGTTCCGATGAAAGAAGAGACTTCCTCTAATTCACGTGCATTCGATGCAAATTGATGCCGTGAATTTGAGAAAGCTTATTGTTGCTTCCTTCGGAACCATCCCAAGTCAGTCATGCATATGTGCAAAGTATTCTATGGTTTGGAGACTTGCAACCTTCATTCTATATGTATCCCTAGCACGCCAAGCCACTGATTGATTTGTTTAAGATAAAGGAGTCTGTTCTAAAGTGTTAATCCTCTGGACTTCCGCGTGGAGGCTTTGATAGCATTAATTATGGTTCCCAACCAGAACTCGGTAGTGTTTTTGCTGTAAGACTACTATGTGGTCAAGCTTGTCTGGGACAGCGTGTTCACATGTGTGTAGCAGAACCAGCTCATCTTTTGGGGCTTACTATCATAGTTCATCTCCTGAGAATCTCGCAACGTCATCTCGTCAATTTGTGTTGCAACTCTTCTTCGCAAACATGTTGAGTCTGAAGTATCCTATTACTAACCAGATCTGAATCTCAGGCAGATATGATGGTTGGAACATTCCCAACATTTGCGTTTTGTTCCCAGCTTACATTGCCATTGTGCCATTTTCCATGGGCTGCCCTTCACAACAATTGTTATCCAGGATCATCTTCAAAAGTGCACTTATCATGGATCCCAACCATTTCCGATGATAAGAAAAAAATCATCCATTGCATTGTCTTCAACAAGGTAGTCCTCATCATCCATTCTAGTATGAGTATGCCATTTCTTCGAGCTCTTTGAAACGATCAATTGTGATTTTCCTTAGGCTGGTATAGAGAGTTTCAATGATCTCTGTATCAAAAGTAATTCCTTTTGCCACTTAGGGGAATATTTCCACGAGCCACCTTTCTTAAGGTGTCCCATTATGGGATCATGGCAGGTAACTCCTCGCTACTTTGAACTCATGTACCATCTTACTCAAGCGTGGAATTTTTGCCTACAAATTCGAACCTTCGTCATCTGTTTCTTCCATCCCTCTCTATGTGTGTTTTGTGTCTCAATTGGAGAGATGTTCTTACGTCTCACTCCATGAATTGATCTTGAGTGCTCGATCTCCGAGGAGATAGTTTCCTGCAGAGTTTCTTTCTGTCGTCATGGTGTTGGATGAAGATCTCGAAAGCAAAGACATCAAGATCAATTTGAAGCAATGAATCAACATCTTCAAGAAGGGTAATTGGATCATGAAGATCGTGTTAGCCTTGTGTCCCCTCTGTCTTCTTACCCTACGCTTGAATCTCGGGACGAGATTCTTGTTTAGTGGGGGTGAGTTGTCACATCCCCAGTTCGGGTCTGCCTAGTGCTAGCATCTGGTGTTGCATCATGCTTACATCTCCCAGAAAGTTGAAATGGGGATGACAGAAACCCCAAGCACCACTTAAACCAACTAGGGTTTACTAAAATCCTTTTCAATGAACCTGAAATGCCCTTCTAAAATGTTCATCATCTTTGCCTTGGTCTAGAACCCCTGACAAAAATGGTGCACAGTTTTCTAGGACAGCATAAGGTCACTGGATTAAATCATACTCTATTTGCATTTGGGCATTTAAATACTATAAAATATTTTAAATGTCCAAATAATCATAAACTAAAATGTTTACTGTTGGAAATATTCCAAACAGTGGGCATGAGAAGTTTCATGATTTTTGAGTTAGTTTTCGTATTTTTAATAAAGCTCTAAAGTTGCAGAAAAATAGAAAAACAAAAACAAAGTAGTAAAGAGAGAGAGTGTCGACTTACCTGGCAGCCCAGTAGCGGCCCAGTAGACAGCCAGCCTCCTAGGCCCAGCCCCTCGCGCGTCGTCTTCCTCGCGCCTACTGGCGTTGCGCGTGCCGCGCGCACAGCTGAGTCGTGGCCACCTCCTGCTAGCCACGCAGCTGCTCCCCCTCGCCCTGGACGTCGCCACCCGACCCCCTCGATCCCCTCTCTCCCTGGAACTCTTCCCCTCCCCTCGCTCTCTCTCCCGCGCAGCCCGAGAGGAGCCCGTCGCCGCCGTCCACCATTCGCGCGGCCACCGGCCTCCACACGCCTCTCCAACGAGCCAAGAAGCTCCAACGTCGACCTCTACGCCATCTCCATCGAGCCACGTGAGCGGACGCGCCCTGCAGCAGCTTCCCGACCTTTCTTCCCCGCCCACGGCCATCGAATGCCGCCGTCCGATTTGCCGTCTCCGCCGCCTCCCCGATCCAGCTGAGCTCCGCCGCAACCCACGGTGAGCTCTGCCCTTTTTCCCCATGCTCCCTGAGCTCGTTCTCGTCCCCTAGCCTCGCTAGCCACCGGAGCCGAGAGCTCCTCGCCGCCGAGGCTAGAGCGAGCGACGCTCGCGTCTGAGCGCTCCATCGTGCTTAGCACATTGCCAGAAGCTCCGAACACCCAGCCGCCCGTCTTGCAGTGCCCCATAGCGACCAACCCGTCGTTGGCCGAACTTCGGCCGCGGATGACCTCGCCGCCGTTGACTCCGACGACCCCAGGCCCGGTAACCCCCACCATCCAACGCGCCGTCGTGCCACCTCTCCGTAGAGCCCAACGGCGCATCGAACGGTGCCCCATAGAGGAAACCTGAGGCACAAGAGCACCGCTGAACTCGTCGGCGGCTAAACGCCAGCAAGTTTGCCGAGGAAGGCCACCAGACCCCCGGCAAGGCCCTTGCCGGGGGCGACAGCGCGCCACGGCAAGACCCTTGCCGGGCCACACGGCAAGGCCCTTGCCGGGCCACCCGGCAAGGCCCTCACCAAGGACGCCAGCAGGGCCACCGCCAGGCCCACGCCAACCAAGCTTCCACCGCTGTTCACATGCAGATGCCAGCCCAACCAGCTGAGTGGGCCCTACGTGGCAACTTGCAGCCCCCAGGCCAACTCATCGAGCGCCTGCGTGGCGGCATGCAGATCTTCGTGAAGGCTCCACCACCGCGCCACCTCAGTTGCCTGCCTGCCTACATGGTGCCGCATGCATCGCTGGCCAAGGCGCGTGTTGAAGCAAGGAGGAGCGGCGACGGACGGGACGGGCCTCTCCCCCGTCCCCGATAAAGCAGGGGGACACCTAAGCTACACATTAAATGCGTCTTGTCCTATAATACGAGCGATAAGCTTAGGGCACTGTGCACCTTTCCACCTCCTGTGTGCCACTGTGGCAGCCCCTTTCAACTATAAAAGGAGGCCCATGGCATACTGGAGAAGGATTCGGCTCTTTCAAACCACGCACTCACCACAGCTAGTTCGAGAGCTCAAGAACTCTCTGAAATACACCCACCAAAGAAGGACTAGGGTTTTACGCATCCTCGCGGCCCGAACCTGGGTAAACGCTCCTCGTGCTGGCTACTGATCCTGCTCTTCTTACAACCCTGCGCCCTGGCAACCGTAGTAGGGATTCTTGTGATCCCATAGGTGTCATTTCCCCCGACATCTTTGGCGCGCCAGGTAGGGGGCACAATTGTGAGAATCTGGTCTAGTAGTTAGCCTAGCAGTTCTTCGTCGCCATGGCTCCTAAGAAGACGATGACCACGACGAGGACGACGAGTCTGGTAAGCAAGGGTTCCAGAAGGCTACGGAGGCCATGTGCGTCGATGGCGGTGCCTCGCTGCATACCTCTCACCGCTAGCTCAAGCAGTGGGCGCGTGAGATTACAGCAGCGGAGCCGTTGTTCGACGGTCAGAAGCCGCTGAAGTGGTCTAGCATGCCCCTCATCTTTGACGCCGAGGACCACCCTGACCGCACTACCGCGGTCGCGTGTTTGCCATTGTTGGTCTCACCAACGATACGCAACCTCAGGGTGAACAAGATGTTGGTTGACGGCGGGGCCGGCCTGAACCTGATCTCGCCTGTCGTGATCAAAAGATTGCAAATCCCTGATGGAGACCTCGAGGAAACGGGCACGTTTCAAGGGGTCAATCCGGGGAGGAGCCAGCCGAAGGGGAAGGTCACACTGCCCGTGACGTTTGGAGGAGAGTTGAACTACAGGACGGAGAGGATCATCTTCGACGTGGCCGAGATCCCCTTGCCCTACAACGGGATCCTCGGCCGCCCGGCACTAGCCAAGTTCATGGCGGCATCACACTACGCCTACAACATGCTAAAGATGCCCGGGCCGTTGACCGCCATCTCCGTCCCCTCCGACAAGAAGGACGCGCTGATCTGCGCCGACCAACTCTACCGGGAAGCAGTTGCAGCAGCTGCCGTCAAGGCACCTTCTCCTGCCGCTGAAGGCCCGGGAGGGAAGAAGAAGCCCGGCAAGACCTCTTGCACCCACTCCGGCAAGCGCACCTCCTCAGAGTGTTGTGCTACCGTCGAGGACGTGCCAGAGAGCTTTACCGACAAGAGCAAGAGATCTAGGGCCGAGCCGCTGCAGACCAAGAAGGTGCCCGTCAGGGAGGATGGCACGGGAGGGGCCTTCAACATAGGCTCCATCCTCGACAGCAAATAGGAAGGCGCGCTCGTCACCTTCCTGCGGGCGAATGTCGACGTGTTTGTGTGGCAAGCATCCGACATCCCCGGTGTTCCCAGGGAGGTGATTGAGCACCACCTAGTTGTCTGCCCCCACGCGCGGCCCGTCAAGCAGAAGGTCAGAAAGCAGGCTCTGGAGAGGCAGGAGTTCATCACAGAGGAGATCAGGAGGTTGGAAGCGGCAGGTTTGGTGAGAGGAGTGCTCCATGTCGGTGTCAAAACCGGCGGATCTCGGGTAGGGGGTCCCGAACTGTGCGTCTAAGGCGGATGGTAACAGGAGGCGGGGGACACGATGTTTACCCAGGTTCAGGCCCTCTCGATGGAGGTAATACCCTACTTCCTGCTTGATTGATCTTGATGATATGAGTATTACAAGAGTTGATCTACCACGAGATCGTAGAGGCTAAACCCTAGAAGCTAGCCTATGGTATGATTGTTGTTGTCCTACGGACTAAACCCTCCGGTTTATATAGACACCGGAGGGGGCTAGGGTTACACAGAGTCGGTTACAAGGGAGGAGATCTATAGATCCGAATTGCCAAGCTTGCCTTCCACGCCAAGGAGAGTCCCATCCAGACACGGGATGAAGTCTTCAATCTTGTATCTTCATAGTCCAACAGTCCGGCTAAAGGATATAGTCCGGCTGTCCGAGGACCCCCTAATCCAGGACTCCCTCAGTAGCCCCTGAACCAGGCTTCAATGACGATGAGTCCGGCGCGCAGATTGTCTTCGGCATTGCAAGGCGGGTTCCTCCTCCGAATATTCCATAGAAGATTTTGAACACAAGGATAGTGTCCGGCTCTGCAAAACAAATTCCACATACCACCATAGAGAGAACAATATTTCCACAAATCTAATCTGCTGACAATTTTTTCATAACGTGACATCACACCACGGTCTGGTCATTATTCGAACCTTTTGTCCCAGCCTGCCACAACATGTTTTGCGAGGCAGTTTTATTGGCACGTCTTGTCGAAGCAGAGATCGTGTCCCCTTATCACGGGATTGTCATCAATACGGGTATGGGTAACCCAATCATGCCTGTTGGTATGACTCCTCGATTTTAGGCAAGTCCCAAACGGCCACGCGGAGGACGCTTGATATTCACCCTCTTTATAAAGGGGCCAAGGCATGTCCTTTTCTTTTCGCGCTCAATCGAATCCTTCCCCCACCTCGAGTTCCAACACCCAAGGCTCAGGCTAGGCGCTTCAGACCTTTAGTCATGTCCGGATCCAACCTTCAAGGTCGGTGGATGTGACAGAGGAGGACATCAAGAAGCTAAGAGAAGCCAGGTATCTGACCGCCGAAATCTCGCACAGGCTGCCTGCTCGAGGGCAGGTCATCCCTACTCCCGAACCCAACGAGAGTGTCGTATTTATTTCCCACTTCCTCCGAGGGCTAGGCTTTAGTCTTGATCCCTTTGTCAGAGGGATCATGTTCTACTACGGGCTCGATTTCCATGATCTGGCTCCGGATTCCATCCTTCACATCTCGTCGTTCATCGTAGTGTGTGAAGCCTTCCTCCGCATCACCCCACACTTCGGCTTATGGCTCAAGACCTTCAATGTGAAGCCGAAGATGATTGAAGGGCGACACGTAGAGTGCGGAGGCGCCATAATAAACAAAGGCGCCGATGCTCCATGGCCAAAGGGTTCCTTCCCGGAGACCTCCAAGTTATGGCAACGGGAGTGGTTCTACATCACCGCTCCCCGAAGCGCTAAGTGGGTAGCTACCCCCGCCTTCCGTTCAGGCCCCCGCCACAATTGGCGTCATGGGTCAACAAAGGGCTGGACTGGGGGCCAGCTAATGATGTGCCGACGTTGCAGAGCCGCATCCGAGATCTCTTCAAGGGAGATGTCAGCCTTGTCAAGGTAATGTAGGTCATGCTAGTTCCTCGGGTCCTGCCATGCCAACGTCGACCTCTCCGTATGTGGGAGTTCAACCCGGAAAGACCGCGAACTATTCAGCAATTCTTCGGCACGACGCTCGAAGAGATGTATGGATTGTTCTTCGGATCACAAATAAAGTGTCCGGACACCACCGAGGATGCGGATCTGAATTGCAATCGTCCAGACACCCAAGTAAGTAATTCTTCTGCTGAACATGCCGTCTCTTTATTTATCACAACATCATTCTGAAAAGTCGCTCTTTGACCAGGACTGGGTAAAAAAGGCGAAGATGATCAGGTGTTCGGCCCCCCTTCCCGAAGGCTCAACGGATCCAGTACTGGCCAGAATGCTTGAGCTCGCGCCTTATCAAGCGCCATCAGGGGAAGATAAAGGGAGGAATAAAGAAGCCGAAAGCGGGCCTCACTCACTATTCATCCAAACCGAGGGAATTAGTGCCTCCGTGAGGGAGGATAACTGGGGAGAGGGATCCAAAATCCCCTCTCCCCAAGGAAGGAAGAGGGCCGCCTCTGAAGACTTGGAAACAATGGTTTCCAAACAAGGGAAAAAGTCTTTGTCAGGGGGCCCTACCCCGGAGGGTATCCTTACCGCACAGTGCCCGTAAGGGGATCAGCCCTCCATCGAGCTGTAAGTAAACAAAAGTACTCTATAGTAAATATATCCTGCTTTATTTCCGAGGACAATAATCGAGGCGTGTGTCTTGTAGTTCGGATCGTAGCCCTTCTCGACAGAGTTCGTCTTTGGGGGATCTTCTTCCGGAGATGATGGAGAGCGAAACACCTCCCCATGCCTCCCCGCCTTATGAAGCGAGCGACCCAGAGGTGTCGTCACAGAGGGTTTCTCCTGATCCACCAAGGCCAGGAGGTAATCCTTCGGCCTCCCGAAGTCCGGAGTATTCAGCTCCTAAAGGGAGCAGCAGAAAAAGTTCGGGGCTGTCCGGTGGACGACTGGACGCACTGATGAATCTTCTGGAGCAAGCGGCTATCTCAGAAGCGCATCGTACGCTAATGGGTACGGTGGTTGAGAGGATTGCATCCACCGAAAGCGGGTTGCATGAAGCTTTTATGAGCCTTCTGAGAGGCTTTGAGGTACGCAAAGTAATATATATTTTTTGACGGTACCGCACACGCTAGGTGTGCCCTATGCAGATAGTAGCCCCTGAGACTCTGGTTGCTGTCAAAAAAGACGGAAAATAGAGGATCGTAGTCCCAGGTAATTACCGTTCCGCTTTCACGTGCAGGCGGCTGAGGGTCCGGTGGCTAGCCGGACTGGTGAGTTTGCCGAACTGAAGCGGCAACTTGATGCGGCAGATACCGACATCGTGCTTGTAAACAAGCGGCTTGACGAGGCACAGGGTATGTATTCTCCTATGATCAACACATATTAAGAGGAGCATGATGCTAGTATCTGTAATATGCTGTGACTGCAGATGGAGCTGTCGCCGTGGAGACCCTTTGGGCGGAACTTGCCGGAGCCAAGGAACAAACCAGGAGGAGTGATGCGGCCGCCCTTAAGGCGGTCGAAGAGCTAAGAGCCGAACAGGCTGCGCATTACCAGAGCAAAGAGAAAATAGCCAAGATGGCTATTGAGCTGAAATATGCCACCGACCGTTATGAGCTTCTTGAAAAGGAAAGCCAAACAAAGACGGTGGACCTGGAGAAAGCCACGGTAGCAGCCAAGGAAGCCCGCTCTAAAATCAGAGCGGCGAAGGAGGAGCTACGTCAAGCCGGAAATATCACGGCTGGGAAGCCCTTTTTGTTGCGGACGAAGTTCGGAGATCCCAAGTATGCCCTTCTGGATCAATTATGGAGTTCTGCGGACACGTACCTGGATTTGGCAGCAAGTGCTGCTGATGCGACCAAGTTTTTCGAAGATCAAAAAGATCACGAAGTGGAAAACTTGTTCTGGTCGCAGTTCAATGCTCCGGCGCGTCCGCTGTTGTTAAATGAGCAAATGGCCGAGTGGGCCGAGCTCCATAGGTTGTCCGGGCTTGCCATGAGGTCTGTTGTGGATCATCTTTGGCCGGAAGGGCCAAGGCCGAATAGTTATTTTGGCTTAGTGCAGCGATTCCTTGGTGCTGTGCCGCATATCGACGCTGTGAAGAGGTCGGTGTGCATGGAGGGTGCGCGGATGGCTCTTGCCCGTGTCAAGACATATTGGACAGAGATGGAGGCCACCGCTATTGCAACCCAGAGTTCGGCCATAGGCCGGATATCGGCCGAGCACTATTTTGAGGAAGTCTTAGAAGGCGCTCGTTTAATAGAGGCTCAGTGCTCGAAGAATATCATGTTCTAGTGACATGTATCCCAATTGTAAAAACAATATTATTTGAATTAGAAAGGCTGTGTTATACTTTTACCTGAAAGTATTAGTATGCCTCCTGCGCGGTCGTTTATGTATATATATATATATCTTGAAAGTTTGCAGTCGTCGGCTTCAGCCCCCATGCATATAATGCGGGGGTGTTCGCAGAAGCGCGTCTTCACACTTGATCCAACGTCTTGGTCCATTAAGGAGGTAGTAGCGTGGCGAACGAGGCAATCGGACTATATTGCTTTAACACTTTCACTTAACCATAGGAGTTTGACAGTGGGGCTACTATATAGCCCCTGGTATTTTCGCGGCTATCCGAATACGGTGCGCGTACGTACATGACTGGGAAAACCGGCCCTTTGTTAATGCGGAGGAATCCCGAAGATTCCGCTAAGTCATCGAGTGGTTGACCAGTCTCGCGCTTTATCATGACAGTCAGTTTTCGGCTTTCTCTACTGAGGTGCTCATCCAGATGAACCAGGGCACAATCGCAGTAGTTCTCCTGGTGCCACCTTAGCCGATAGAGCGGAACCTAAGGTAGCAAAACGCGGGAGCCGGGCAAACCCAACATTTGACCAAAGACATGATTCAGAGCTGATGCATATAAGGCCAAACTCGTGACGCCGAACACTCTCTAAGGTATTCGGTCTTTACAACATATACCGGGCCGAGTAACGCCCTTGAGAATGAACCCCGAGTGTCTAGGTACGTGCATTATTCTGACGTGGCGAAATACCAATAACGTCAGCATCCCTCTCGGTTATACTGAGTATCCGGAGGATGTGAAGCAACAAGAGACAGTAAAAAAGGTTTACGCAGGGTCTTAATCTAAAAAGAAACCTTTGAGCGGGGCCCTGCTGCACGTCTGCGCCTGTGTCTCCGTTGTGCCGTATCCTGGAAGGGTGTAGCACGATTATCATCTGTAAAAGAGAAGAACTTAGGTGAAAGCTGTCGTGCGAAATATTTGTTATTCTTAATAAACCATTGAAATTCAAGATAAGTAAGGTCGAGCCGAACTGTAGTCCTTTTTACATGCGGGAAGCCTCTGGTACCGCCTACGGGGGTATATCCATCGTACCAATCTCAGGTTTATCTAAGCTGTTACAGCTAGTGGTGCGCCGGACTCGTCTAGCCGTGTCCGTGGTCTTGAAGACCGATCATTTTTTCTGGTTGGAGAGGCCGTTTACTGTTCGGCTGTTAAAGCCGCCACACGTTCTTCTGCGTGTAAGGAACGCTCGATATTTCCGCTAACTGTGATGATGCCACGTGGACCGGACATCTTAAGCTTAATAGAGCGTAATGCGGTACCGCATTGAAACGAGCGAAAGCTGCTCTTTCGAGTAGTGCTTGATAGCCGCTTCGGAATGGAGCGATGTCGAAGGTTAACTTTTCACTTCGGAAGTTGTCGGGAGAACCGAATACAACCTCTAGTACTAGAGAGCCCGTACAGCGGGCCACTGGGCTTGGTATTACCCCTTTAAAGGTAGTATTACTTTGGTTGATTCTTGTCGGATCTATCCCCATTTTGCGGACTGTGTCCTGATATATCAGATTAAGACTACTGCCGCCGTCCATGTGGACTTGGGTGAAGTGGTATCCGTCAATAATTGGGTCTAGCACCAAGGCAGCCAATCCTCCATGTCGGATACCTGTCAGGTGATCCCTGCGATCAAAAGTGATCGGCCAGGCCGACCAAGGGTTGAACTGAGGGGTGACGGGCTCTACGGCGCATATGTCTCGGAGTGCATGTTTGCTCCTTCTTTTTGGTACGTGAATCATGTTCACTGTTTTGACCTCTGGTGGGAATTTTTTCTGTCCCCCAGTGTTTTGCTGGCGAGGTTCATCCTCGTCTTCACTTGTTGTTTCCCTCCCCTTGTGTTCGGCGTTTAGCTTGCCGGCCTGCTTGAAGACCCAGCATTCTCTATGGGTGTGATTCGCAGGTTTATCGGAGGTGCCATGAATCTGACATAATTTGTCTAGAATCTTGTTTAGGCTGGACGGTCCATCTTTGTTGCCTTTGAAAGGCTTTTTCCGCTGACTGGGTCGAGAGCCCCTAAATCTGGCGTTTACCGCCGTGTTGTCTGGGCTGTCTTCGTTATTTCGACGCTTGCTTTTACTGCGTCGTGGTTTTCCATTACCATCCCTGACTTCAGATGTGCCTGGGTCGCTGGTGCTACTACGTGCCAGCCAGCTATCTTCGCCCGCGCAAAAGCGGGTCATGAGGCTTGTTAGGGCTGCCATTGTTCTTAGCTTTTCTTGGCCGAGGTGTCGGGCGAGCCATTCGTCTCGGACGCTGTGTTTGAAAGCTGCTAAGGCTTCGGCGTCCGGGCAGTCGACGATTTGATTCTTCTTAGTGAGAAATCTGTTCCAAAGCTTTCGGGCTGACTCTCCGGGTTGTTGAATTATATGACTTAAATCGTCTGCATCCGGAGGTCGGACATAGGTCCCTTGAAAGTTAGCCCTAAAAGCATCCTCAAGTTCCTCCCAACTTCCAATTGAATTTTCGGGGAGGCTCTTCAGCCAGTGCCGAGCTTGTCCTTTCAGCTTGAGGGGCAAGTATTTGATGGCGTGGAGATCATCTCCGCGAGCCATATGGATATGGAGGATAAAGTCCTCAATCCAGACCCCAGGGTCTGTCGTCCCGTCGTACGCCTCTATGTTCACGGGTTTGAATCCCTCTGGAAATTCGTGATCCAGCACCTCATCGGTGAAACATAGGGGGTGCGCGGCACCCCTGTATTTGCATGTGTCATGGCGTTCTGACGGTTGTGGTGTTCGGTTTTGATTATGCGCTGGAGCACACTTCCTAGATCCATAGATGGATCTGGTCACTCCGGCCTTTTGATTCAAATCCTTGCTTGGATCGTGTGCTGACTTATGTGCGGCCTCATCAGCTGCCCTATCGCGGCCACGAGGTGGTCGATCCGACCAGTCGGCCGTTTTATTTTTCGGCTGTGTGGGCTCTAAGGCCTCATCATCGAATTCAGGCAACAGCTTGCGCTTTGGATAGCTCTTTGTGTGGCGACTGCCACCATACTTTTCTTCAGTGTCAAGCACTTTGTTCCATTTACTGTTGAGCATATTCTGTGCGGCCTTAAGCCTTTGCTTCTGCTTCTTCAGGCTCCTCGCGGTGGCAATAAGCCTTCTACGGAGGTTCTCTTGTTCCAAGTGCCTTTCCGGATGATGTGTGCATCGTCGTCCGGACTATTTTCCTCTCCGGAGAGAGGTTGATGAGCTTTATCCTCGGCGTCGCCGTGATCGGACAGCGGCTCCATACTATGTTCGCCGTCCGCTGGTTCATCCTGTTCTGTCACTGGGTCAATGTGGTCGTCGTTTCCTCTGGAGTCGACCGGGGTGTTATTTTTTCTTGCGCTGTTATCGCTGTTTTTGCCGAGGCGGGATTTGGAGCGGCGCCTACACCGTCGCTTTGGTTGCTTCTCGAGGGAGCTATCCTTCACTGCATCCTTCTGTTCCTCGTCATTGTTTTCTTTGGGTGTATCCACCATATATATATCCTGTGATGAAGTGGTTGTCCAGCGCCCTGTGGGCGGTGGTTCCTGTTCCTCTCCTGCATCGTCGTCCATGCCGTCGATGTCTTCGGAGTCGAAATCGAGCATGTTGGTTAAATCGTCGACAGTGTCTATTAAGTGGGTGGTGGGTGGGGAACGAATTTCTTCGTCGTCCGCTTCCCGTTCGGGCCGGACATAGTTCGGCCAAAGGCCTCCTGACAAGGAGAGAGACCTTAATGAATTTAGCACGTCGCCCAGTGGTGAGTGCTGAAAGATATCCGCGGAGGAGAACTCCAAGATCGGTTCCCAATCAGATTCGATAGGCACGGACACAGGCGGTTCGGAGCCCGTGGCCGAGGACGAATCCAACGGTTCGGCAACACGGGTCTCGTAGGAGGTGAAGTCAGTATTCGGCTCTATAGGCACTGAGTGTGCGGCCTCCGTGGCAGGGTCCATCCACCCGTCCTCAGATGGCGCAATTTGTTCCGGATTAGGGGCCGGAGGAGTCGCAGGTGTGATCTCCCAGACACTGTCCGACGGCAGAGCTAAGTCATGCTCGTCGTGATCGTGCGGCGCACCTGACATGGGCTCGAATCTGTCGAAGATCAAATCTCCACGGATGTCGGCAGTATAGTTCAAGTTTCCAAACCTGACCTGATGGCCAGGGGCGTAGCTCTCGACCTACTCCATCCAGATGGCCAAGCGAGTTGGCCCGCAGTACGAAGCCGCCGAATACGAAGATCTGTCAGGGGTGGAAAACCTCACCCTGGATCGCATCGTTGCCGATGATTGAAGGAGCCATCAAGCCTTACGGTGACGGCACAGTGGAACTCTCAATGAAAGCACCAATGTCGGTGTCAAAACCGGCGGATCTTGGGTAGGGGGTCCCGAACTGTGCGTCTAAGGCGGATGGTAACAGGAGGCGGGGGACACGATGTTTACCCAGGTTCGGGCCCTCTCGATGGAGGTAATACCCTACTTCCTGCTTGATTGATCTTGATGATATGAGTATTACAAGAGTTGATCTACCACGAGATCGTAGAGGCTAACCCTAGAAGCTAGCCTATGGTATGATTGTTGTTGTCCTACGGACTAAACCCTCCGGTTTATATAGACACCGGAGGGGGCTAGGGTTACACAGAGTCGGTTACAAGGGAGGAGATCTACGTATCCGAATTGCCAAGCTTGCCTTCCACGCCAAGGAGAGTCCCATCCGGACACGGGACAAAGTCTTCAATCTTGTATCTTCATAGTCCAACAGTCCGGCTAAAGGATATAGTCCGGCTGTCCGTGGACCCCCTAATCCAGGACTCCCTCACTCCACCCGACGTGGTTGGCCAATCCGGTAGTGGTGCGCAAGGCGAATGGGAAGTGGAGACTGTGTATTGATTACACAGATATCAATAAAGCATGTCCTAAGGACCCCTTCCCGTTGCCGCGCATCGACCAGATTGTTGACTCCACAGCCGGGTGTGATCTGTTATCATTTCTCACGCCTACTCGGGCTACCACCAGATCTTCATGACAAGAGAGGATGAAGAAAAGACAGCGTTTATCACCCCATGTGGTATGTATTGCTTTTTACGGATGCCTTTCGGGTTGAAGAGTGCTGGCTCAACGTTCGCAAGAGCAGTCCAAATTGGTTTTGAACCTCAGCTCCATAGAAATATGGAGGCATACATGGATGACATAGTGGTCAAAACCAAGGACGGGCCAACTCTTGTGCAAGATCTGCAAGAGACATTTGCTAACCTGCGCACGATCAACCTCAAGCTGAACCCTGAGAAGTGTGTCTTCGGCGTTCCATCCGGCAAGCTTCTCGGGTTCTTTGTGTCGCAGCGTGGGATCAAGGCAAACCCATACAAGATCAAGGCTATTGAGCAGATTGAGGCGCCCAAGCTGATCAAGGATGTGCATCGGCTCACCGGCTGCGTTGCCGCCATGAGCCGATACATCTCCAACTCCGCCGAGCGCGCCCTTCCCTTCTTCAAAATCTTGAAGAAGGTAGGCCCAATGGAGTGGACCCCAGAAGTCGAGGCAGCATTGCAGGATCTAAAGAAATACCTTTCCTCCACGCCAATACTGGTTGCGCCTAAACCACAAGAGCCGTTGCTGCTGTATCTAGCGGCGACGAATCAAGTGGTCAGCGCCGCGCTGGTGGCACAGAGGGAGGTCAACGAGGAGGCAGTAACGGCGGCAGAACCAGCCGATGGCAAGCCCAAAATTCCCCCGGCAGGGCCTGGTGCCGGCAAGGCGAGGCCCCCGGCAGTCTGATGCCGCCGAGGCAGTGCCCGCGCAGTCAAGTGAGGTGGTGCAGAAGAAGAAGATGATGCAGCACCCAGTTTACTTTGTCAGCTCCCTCTTGCAGGGAGCTAGATCGAGGTACTCCGGTGTGCAGAAATTGCTCCTTAGCCTCCTTATGGCCTCGAGGAAGCTGCGTCATTACTTCCAAGCCCACGAGATCAATGTCGTCACCCGCCTCCCATTACAACGGATACTGCATAACCCAGATGCGACTGGAAGGATTCTGGAATGGGCGTTGGAGTTGTCAAGCTTTGGTTTAAAGTTTGAAAGTACCTCAACAATTCAGAGAAGAGTCTTGGTGGAGTTCATTGCAGAATGGACCTCGACGCCTGACGAAGAAATCCAGGAGACCACTCTCCCTGGCAAGGAAGCAGACCGCGACTGGATCATGTACTTTGATGGGGCTTTCTCGCTACAAGGCGCCGGTGCCGGTGTGCTGCTCGTCGCACCCACCGAGAGCACCTCAAGTACGTGATCCAGATGCACTTCCCCAGGGAGATGTCCACCAACAACACTGCTGAGTATGAGGGATTGCTTGCCGGCCTCAGGATCGCGGCATACCTCGGGGTTAAGAAGCTCATCGTCAGGGGTGACTCGCAGCTCGTTGTCAGACAGGTCAACAAGGATTATCAAAGCCCATTAATGGAAGCTTACGTAGATGAGGTGAGGAAGCTGGAGGAACGCTTTGACGGTATCCAAGCGGAGCACGTCCCCCAAGTAGAGAACGACATTGCCGATTACCTGTCAAAGCGTGCCGCATTCAAGCTACCTGTGGAACCAGGTACCTTTTTGCTCCGATGAACTCAACCATCCGTCGAACCATCAGCGGGGCAGAACAAGCGGAGGAAATCAGGTCCCGGTAAGTATTTTCCTACCGAGCCCCCTGGGGCTCCCGGCAAGGGTGCTGCCGCGGACACTGAGCCTGCCCAAGAGAACTGGCTCCGGCAGGGCGTCAAGCCCTGGCCGTAGAGACAGCCGCTCCAATGGCGGAAGAAATGCCTTTGGTCCTTGCCGTCGAGCCCCAGGCTCCGGCATGGGCGCAGCATACCGTCCAATTCCTCCAAACAGGGGAGCTTCATGAGGAGCAGGAAGAAGCGGAAAAAGTAGCCCGTCGGTCCGCCCTGTACCAGTTCGTCGATGACATCCTGTACAGGAGAAGGCCAAACGGTGTGAAATAGAAGTGCATCCCCCGGGAGGAAGGACTGGAGCTGTTGGCAGAGATACATGGAGGCATATGTGGCTCCCACATAGGGTCGAGGGCCCTTGCCGGGAAGGCGTTCCGGCAAGGTTTCTTCTGGCCCACCGCCCTCCAGGATGTGACGGCACTAGTAACCAAGTGTGAAGCATGTCAGTTCCATTCAAAGAAGCTTCATCAACCAGCTCAAGCCCTTCAAACAATCCCTCTCTCCTGGCTATTCTCGGTCTGGGGGCTTGATATATTGGGCCCTTTCCCCCACGCTGTAGGGGGCTTTGAGTACTTGTACGTTGCGATCGACAAGTTCACAAAGTGGCCGGAGGTGGAAGCAGTGAGAAAGGTGACTGCTCAATCAGCTGTCAAGTTTTTCAAGGGACTGGTCTGCCATTTTGGTGTGCCAAACAGAGTCATCACCGACAACGGCACGCAGTTCACGAGCCACACCTTCATGCAATACATTCAAGACCTCGGCAGCAAGGTCTGTTTTGCTTCTGTGGTACACCCACGGAGCAATGGCCAAGCGGAGAGGGCAAATGCTGAAGTGTTGCGAGGCCTAAGGACAAAGACTTTTGACAAGCTGCGCAAGAGCGGAAGGCGCTGGATTGATGAATTGCCGGCGGTTCTTTGGTCGATTAGGACGACGCCAAATTGAGCCACCAGCCAGACACCTTTTTCCCTAGTATATGGGGCAGAAGCAGTTCTCCCCACGGAACTCATATACGGGTCACCTCGAGTGCTCGCTTATGATGAGCTTGAGCAGGAGCAGTTGCGCCAAGATGACACAACGCTCCTTGAGGATGATCATCTTTGGGTGGCTGTGAGAGCAGCACGCTACCAACAAGCCTTGCACCGCTACCATAGCCGCAAGGTTCAAGCCCGAAGCTTTGAGGAAGGCGACCTTGTTCTGCGGCGCGTTCAGTCGGCCAAGAATTCCAACAAGTTGACGCCAAAGTGGGAAGGCCCTTATCGGCTAATACGAGTCACCAGGCCCGGTGCAGTCCGCCTGGAGACCGAACATGTTGTCCCAGTGAGCAACTCCTGGAACATCGAGCATCTTCGCAAGTTTTACCCGTAAGGCGCGGCTTGCCGGGCCTCCCGGCAAGCCACCTTTTGTACAAGCCTTGCTGACAAAGCATGTAACCCTTTGTACAAAGCCAGGCGCAGACCCTGAGCATAAATAAATGAAGCGCTGGCGCCCTAAGTTATAGCATGCATGCTAGGTCGAGTCTCGTCCTTGGTTAGGGTTGATAGTGCTTAGCGGCGACTAACCCCTAGCCTAGAGGTCGAGTGTGCGTCAATCTGTTTCTTTTCTGTCCTCATTTGGTTCGCAGGGCACATGAGCACTTCTGCTGAGCTACTTGGAAGAAGGGAAACGGACAGGCATCCTGACCCCGGCAAACCAGAGTTGCCGGGGGCTGCAAGCACGAGGATCCAACCGCGGCAAGACAAGGTTGCCGGGGGCTGCAGATCCAGATAAGTCTTTCATCCTCTATCATGCATTTCGGAACGGAACTGGGATATGTGAAACCTCATTTTATTTCTAGGCCACCGTGCTCCCCTTTTCTATACCCAAGGATTATCTCCTGGGCCCGGATTTGGTTGTAGCCGCGGTGGCAAGGAAGTAGAACAAGGAGCCTAAGCCCGCTTCATCCCTGCCTCCGCCAAGGGCGCGAGAATGGTAGAGCGAAGTAGGGGGACGACAAGGCCTGTTGCTTGGTGAAAACGTTTATCTTAAATTATAACAAGGATTCTTTCCTTGTCGCGGGGTCTGCCCACGAACGAAAAACCTGGCAAACATCGCCTTTTCATTAAAAGCATCCCACAACAGGTACAATCCGTACGGGATGAAAAACATGAACAAAGGGGATTACAAGCTTTAAATATAACAAGGCCCGAAGGCTTACAGATTAAAAAAGAGATAAGATGCCCGTGATCCCTTTCTTGTCCCTCTCCTCAGGAGGCAGGTCAAGGAGGCGAGAGGACAAAAGGGGCGCCTAGGCGAGCTACGAGCAGCAGAAAGCACCAAGAGAACACCTCGGTGGCCGCCCACGGGTAGGCCGGTAATGACGGTGCCGGGAAAGGAGCCGGAAGACGAGGCGGCAGGACCGGCAGTACGTGACGAAGGCGTCGGTGCCCGCGTACTCCGAGTTGACGGCCTTGCCGCCCGCCCTCTTCCTCTTCCGCAGCCTCCCGACGCCAGCCGCCCAAGGAGACAGCCCCAAGAAGTTCAAGGAGCTGGCCCCACCCCCGGCAAAACCCTGCCGCAGGAGCGGCCAGGTGCAGATGCTGCTGCTGCCGCACCCGCCCAGGCGCGAGGCATCCGACGCCTAGTCGGACTCATCCCCGTCATCTGCCCCGCTGTCCTCCTCATCACGTTCGCTCGAGGAAGAGCTTCCATCGTCGGAATCTCCATCGGAGGAGCTCTCCACGCAGCACTTCAGGCGAGTCCCGAAGTCTCCGAAGACCTTGACGGAGAGCAGGCCGTCCTCCATCAATTTGAAGTAGAGGACGAGCCCCGCCGTCAGGCTGTGGATGCGAGCGAACGTCTTCCACCCACGACGGAGGTACATGACCCGAGGAGCCGGGAAGTCGATGTCGACCCGCGTGCCCCCATTCCCACAACCCCTCATGTGCAATCTGAGGGATTGGGGCCGGTCACGCTCCATCTCCCGAGCAAACGGGGTGGGAAGACGGAGACGGCGATGCGGAGGCCGGCGCAGCCTAATGAAGAACTCGCGGGGCTGGTCTCCAACATGGCCTTCCATCGGGAAAGGCACCATTGGCGGGGGCGAAGCCGGCGCGCCGCCCCGTCCTCCTCTTCCCCGAGCACTACGACCTCTGCCCCGGCCTCGCCCCCTCCCCCTTCCCCTCGCGGCCGGTTCCACCACCACGGGCTCAGGAGGAGGAGGGATGCGCTGTCGAGCGGCGATCCTCGCCGCTACCGTCGAGGGACCCGGATTCCCTTTCTCCATGGCAAGTGAAAGGAAGAAGCAGAAGCAAGAGGAGATAGATGACAGAAGAATGCGGGACGCCATCCCCCTTCCCCCTCTTTATAAAGGGGCGGGGTCGGGGCTCGGCCACCCCGCTCGGCCAATCCAGCCACCGGAGGCGCAGGGAATCAGGACCGACCCGCTGCCCCAACCAGCGACGGCCCGGTTTCCCGCCTCCACCGCTTGCCACCCCAGGCGCATGAAGGACGCGTGGCGAACGTGCAGAAGTGATTGGACGGGTGAAGCGACCTCTCCCCACCCCGTGATCGTGGGGAGTGGACGCCTTGAAGACCGTGACTTGGCCCCGTTCAGTAAATGAGCCGCGCCACCACGCCTCCCTCTTTTTACGGGGAAGGCGCGAGCCACCTCTTTACTGCGATATGACGCATGCGTGTGGAAACCGCCCCACGCATGCCGCCCACGTCACGCACACCCCTCCACGCCGCACCGCGTGCGCGGGTCGTGGGAAGCGCAGCGCGCGAAAAGTCTTACCGCGGTAAAAACCGCCCCGCCTGCCCGCGCACCGTTTTGGGCCTGGCCCAACAATGTGTCGCGCTTATATGTGGCCCAGGCCCGGGGGCTCCTGTCGGTGTACAAAAAGAGGGGCACGCTTTTGTACCCCTTTACCTGTGCACGGGCAGTCGGAGTCGCGCCCACGGTCACACCAAGCAGAATAGGGGAGGTGAGCCAAGGTAAGACCGAAGCCCAAGATAAACAGAGCAACGCCAAGGCCGAGACCACAAGGAGCAGAGGGACGAAGCAGGCTCCCCCGGCAAGACCCTTGCCGGGGCAGCCTCAGCAGACCCGGCGAGACCCTTGCCGGGGCAGCTCGCCCCACACCAACAGAGCGAGCCACCCTTGAGCCAACGGTCCCCAACGCCATCATCCACGTGGGGCTAGGGCTCGGGAAGGCACCTCTGTGGTGGCATGAAGATCTTTGTGAAGACATATTCAAGATCAGATGAGGATTAGAAGACGACGATCCTCGGCAAGATCCTTGCCGAGGAAGGCCACCAGACCCCCGGCAAGGCCCTTGCCGGGGGCGACAGCTCGCCATGGCAAGACCCTTGCCGGGCCACACGGCAAGGCCCTCACCAAGGACGCCAGCAGGGCCACCGCCAGGCCCACGCCAACCAAGCTTCCACCGCCGTTCACATGCAGCTGCCAGCCCAACCAGCTGGGCGGGCACCTGCGTGGCAACATGCAGCCCCCAGGCCAACTCATCGAGCGCCTACGTGGTGGCATGCAGATCTTCGTGAAGGCTCCACCACCGCGCCACCTCAGCTGCCTTCCCGCCTACATGGCGCCGCAGGCATTGCTGGCAAGGCGCGTGTCGCAGCAAGGAGGAGCGGCGACGGACGGGACGGGCCTCGCCCCCATCCCCGATAAAGCAGGCGGACGCCTAAGCTATGCATTAAATGCGTCTTGTCCTGTAATACGAGCGATAAGCTCAGGGAACTGTGCGCCTTTCCACCTCCTGTGTGCCACTGTGGCAGCCCCTTTCGACTATAAAATGAGGCCCATGGCATACTGGAGAAGGATTCGGCTCTTTCGAACCACGCACTCACCACAGCTAGTTCGAGAGCTCAAGAACTCTCTGAAATACACCCACCAAAGCAGGACTAGGGTTTTACACATCCTCGCGGCCCGAACCTGGGTAAAGGCTCCTCGTCCTGGCTACTGATCCGGCTCTTCTTACAACCCTGCGCCCCGGCAACCGTAGTAGGGATTCTTGTGATCCCATAGGTGTTGTTTCC
The DNA here is from genome assembly GCF_002575655.3 of Aegilops tauschii subsp. strangulata. Taxonomy (NCBI): domain Eukaryota; kingdom Viridiplantae; phylum Streptophyta; class Magnoliopsida; order Poales; family Poaceae; genus Aegilops; species Aegilops tauschii. The sequence goes on from NC_053037.3 coordinate 399,586,886, forward strand.
CCCGACAGCGATAAACCTGGACTAGAGACTGTGTGATTAGTCAGGTCGTGGCCAACACCCTCGCCAGGCCTCCGCTTGAAGGTTGCCGAGATACATGACGTGTACATGGCGGTAAGTGGCGAGAGCATGTGTGAAGAAGTACACCCATGCAGGGTTAACATCATCTATTCGAATAGCCGCGTCCGCGGTAAAGGACCTCTGGGTTGCCTATACAGTTCATAGACAAGTGAAAGTGGATACTCTAAAATGTGCAAGATAAGCGTGAGTGCTATGGATGGCGTTCTTGTAGGGAGACGGGAGCGGATCCATAGTGGTGTATTGATTGGTGAATATGTGGACTCGTGTGTGCCACCTCAAAAGAGTTACTTGCAGTAGTTGTTCAGGTTAGCCACTGAGTCAAAGTTGGCTTGCTGCAGTTAAACCCCACCATCCCTTTGTTGATAATGATGCATATGTAGTTAGTTCTGATGTAAGTCTTGCTGGGTACATTTGTACTCACGTTTGCTTAATTTATGTTTTTGCAGAGAGACTTCAGTCTCGCTAGTAGTTTCGTGTGGACTTCGACGTTTAGCTTAATACCTCAGCTACGATCTTGTGCCCTCGGCAGGACCTAGTAGATAGTCAGGCTTCTCAGCCTTTTTCATTTGTAGATGTCTGTACCCAGACATGTTAAGCTTCCGCATGTGCTATTGCTTGTATGACTTGAATGCTGGGTCATGAGACCCATGTTTGTAATATCTGACTCTTCGGAGTCTTATGAATAAATACTTTGAGTCGTAGAGTTTTGTTGTGATGCCATGTTGTATTTACACATATCGGGCATATTGTGTGTATGTTTGAAATGCTTGGTATGTGTGGGATCCGACAACCTAGTTGTTTATCCTTGGTAGCCTCTCTTACCGGGAAATGTCTCCTAGTGCTTCCACTGAGCCATGGTAGCTTGCTACTGCTCCGGAACACTTAGGCTGGCCGGCATGTGTCCTTCTTCGTTCCTGTATTTGTCCCTTTGGGGAAATGTCACGCGGTGTCTTTCGGAGTCCTATTAGCCTGCTACTGCCCAGATTCCCGGAGTCCTGCATGCCTAGTTGCTACAGCCCGAATTCACTCGCTGATGACCGACACGTTCGTTGCTGGGTCATGTATGCCTGTCCTTGTAAGTTAGTGCCACTTTGGGTTCACGACTAGTCATGTCGGCCCGGGTTCTCTGTCATATGGATGCTAGCGACACTATCATATACGTGAGCCAAAAGGCGCAAACGGTCCTGGGCCAGGTAAGGTGGCACCAGTGGGGATACCGTGCGTGAGACTGCAAAGTGATATGATGTGTTACATGTTAGATCAATGTGGCTTAGGATCGGGGTCCTGACAGCTTTGGTATCAGAGCCTGACTGTCTGTAGGATTACCAAGCCAAACTGGTCGAAGTTGAGTCTAGAAATGCTTTAGTTATATGTAAGGGAATTGATTGTGGGAAGAGACGTAAGGCTCTTTTTACTCCTTTACCTTACACTACAAAAAAATACACTTCCGTGATGATATGTGTTTGCCACAGTGGTCGCGTTTTTTGTCATGCATGTACATCCATGACAAATTTATGATAGAATCAAGATAGTCATATGTGTGCTGTCGTAGAAGTGTTCCATGACATTACCAAAATTATCATCACGGAAGTGTCCTCTTCCATGATGATAAATCGCGCGCCACAGAAGTGCTTTCTTCAAGGGTGACCGACAAGTGGCATCCACCCTAACGGAACACCGTTAAGCTATCGGGTCGGGTTTTGGATCCGATAACCTGTTAACAGCCCCGACCAATGGGGATTTTCCACGTGTAAAATCATCATTGGCTGGAGGAGACATGTGTCAGGTCCGCGTTGGCACAGGTGTCACTCATCCAATGGGCGAGACGCGCCTATGATATGTTGACACGTGGACCGGCCCATCAAGTTTAAATGGGCCGGCCCAACTGAAGGCCCACAAGATTTTGTGGACCATAATGGGCCGGCCAGCTAAAGGCCCACGAGATTTTGCGGACCATAATGGGCTGGCCCAGCTAAAGGCCCACAAGATTTTGCGGGCCATAATGGGCCGGCCCAGGTAAAGGCCCACAAGATTTTTGTGTGCCATAATGGGCCGGCCCAGGTAAAGGCCCACAGGATTCTTGCGGATCATAATGGGCTGGCCCAGCTAAAGGCCCACGAGATTTCACCGACATTAATGGGCCGGCCCAGCTGTAGGCCCACAAGATTTTGAGGACCCTAGTAGGCCGGCCCATTAACTGGCTGCCATGTTTTGGGCCGAATGCCGGCCCATATTTGATTCGGTCCATTAATGGCCTGCCACGCTCCGGGCCTAATAGTGGCCCATATGAGATCCGGCCCGTTAAAAGCCTACCACGTCCTGGGCCAAATTACGGCCCAGATCAGGTCCGGCCCTTTAAGAGGCTTTGGGCTCAATTATGGCCCATATTAGATTCGGCCCGTCAACTGGACACTATGCTTTTGGGCCCACTTGCTAAAGGCCCACTTAGTAATTCGGCCTGATATTAGTTTTGGCCTGTGAAGGGCCCATTTAACATTTCGGCCCTATATTAATTTCGGCCTGTTAAAAGCCCGTCATATAGTTGGGCCTAACTACGGCCTTGTTTGCATCCGGCCTGCTCGCAGCCAATATCTGATTGGGCCAAACAAGGACCAAGACAATTTTGGCCTGTTAAAAGCCCGTGATTTGATTCGCACAATCATGGGTCGGGGTTCATTTCGGGCTGCTGCCGGCCCGTGAGCTATTCGGCATGTTTCAGGCCCAACCTACATCGTGATTGCATGACGGCCCGATTATGTACCGTAATTTTATGGTTTGGCCGGTTTACTGCGAAGACAGGATATATATACAGTAAAATAACTGCAGCATCGTGAATAAGAAAAAACCTAGACTATACAATAAAGAAATTACGGCATATTACATCCACTGGGCATCAAAGTTCGCCACTATGATAATAAAGCACAAGCAGACAGCAGATTACATACACTGGGCATCAAAGATCACCACTAGTGCAAATAAACACGCCGACAAAATAATATACAAAACCGACAGCACTTCAATAGAGTTCAAGAAAGGTTAGCCCTGCTGCGGAGCTGCAGCGCAAGCAGCTGAGCAAGATGATGACACTGCGCTTGTTCAACACTTATATCTTCCTCACTCTGAAAGATAAACAAGCAGACAGATGACAGGTTTTGCACATAAAAGTATCAGTGCTGAAAATTCATCACATTTCTTACTGACGAATAAAGTGACACAGTTTAAAATTGCATTAACACAATATGGTATTGTTCAGGTCAAGACATGGCAGGAAATGACATTGTGAAGGAGTTGGCAGCTTCACGACACCACTGGATTACAGATCAAGAACTCATAAGTATCAATGGTTAGTGTGCTGTCAATTTATACCATTTCAGATTGGCAAATAAAGAGATGGTTTAAATAATAGTAGAATGATATGACATTGTTCACAGTTAAGACATTGCAGAATATGACATTGTGCTGTAGTGGGTAGGTTCACCACACCACTGGATTACGGATGAAGAACAGAAGCATACATGCAGTGCAAAAGAAGATCACTTGCTCTGTATAGTTTAATTTACATGGTATGAAGAAGGAACTTGGTTGTACAACTGAAAACTTAAATTGAGAAAGGACAAACTTTTGTTTATGAACTATATAATAAACTTTAAACAAGCAATTTGATGCAAACACCAAAAATAAACAGCTGTTGCAGTCATGCCTAACCAAATATATACAACAAAGTTTGAAAGCTTGAGATGGACAAACTTACATTATTGGTGAAGACAGGCTCTATAAAGGCCTTGTCCATGCTGATGGGGGGGCAATTCAAGAAGTTTACCACAGAATCTTCTTCAAAAGCATTGCCTTATTTCTACATTTTGTTAAGAGTAAATATAGATGTGATAATATACGAAAAAATGGAGAATATTTAAGATAAGATGAAGAGTGATGCTACATAACCAAGTAGCTATAAATGTAAGTGCAGCGATGCAGGCAAAAGGTACAGCCAAGAGCAATGCACAGCTAAACTTCTTCAGTACCAACCTTATGGTAAGAGTAAATATAGATCTGATGTGTAGAAAATGGAGGGCAAAGGAAAATAAGCTGCAGAGTGATGGTACATGAACAACTACCTGTCATTATAAGTACACTGATAAAGAACAGCATGTACTTACAAGAACAATGCAGAGCTAAAAAAACATTGGCATTGGATATATTCTACACTAATGTAACCATTCATACAGATAAGATAATTTGGAGCGAACAATTGATAAGCAAGCTATCATGCATACTGTTGTCACATAATGAACCAGGTATGTATGCAAGTACAGCGATACAGGACAACAGGTACTAACAAGAGCAAAGCAGCGGGTAGCATATTTTTGATATCCTGTCGTTCTTGTCAAACCGGAATTCTTCTTCGAGCAGATTTCCTGCAAAAAAGATCCGTAAGGCACATGCGGAAAAGTAGAAGTTCAAATTGTCATGTGATTTCATAGACAGTACCTCATCCTGGAAACGAGACCAGTGCACAACAAGGTTTTTCCATTCAATGTCTTCTAAATTTAGCACAGGAGACTTCACCGGAAATTCGTTTATAGACTTCCCATCAAAGTGTGATTTCCTCAGGTAACACCGATACTGCTGCAATGCTTCCTTGAAAAGCACAAGCAAGCTTTGCTCGTCATGACTATCCAGATTGACCCTCGCCTAGTCACAACAATGTAATGTAAATCATTGATGTGTTCAATCAGCAGAAAACAGGAAAATAATAACCATGAATAATAGCACTTACACGTAAGTTGGACAGGAAGATGTGAAAATGGTGTTTGTCTTCACAATAATCTTCCCATGATGGGAATATATGCACGTAGTCCCTAACAACATTGAAAGCATTGTCTTTTAAACTGGGAATAAATGGAATGGGGTTCCAATCTGCAGGAATTGGCCGTCTGTGCAGTTGGGATAGGTCTTCGACCGGTGGACTTGCTGTACTTTTTGCTGGAGTGGGATTTTTCTGTGGTACAGCTGGTGCTATGGCAAATGAAATCGGTATACCTTTTGCTGGAGTGCAGGTCCTATGTGGTGGGGCTAGTGGTGTGGCCAGTGAAGTATGGGTACAGTCTGCTGGAGTCGGTCCTACGTTTTGTGTCACTGGTTGTACAGCCAATATAAGTGGGGTGCTGTCTAATTTCTCTGGCACCACCACGTTTTTCAAGGACTTTGCTGGTGCTCCTTCAGGTTCGGCAATCACCCTCTTCCTTTTTGATGTCTGATGCACAAGAACAGCATTTGAATGGAAAAACATGGTATGATGATAGATGGAATATGTATTGATAATGGATGGGCATGGCATCTCGACATATATGATGAGTAAACTAAGCAGATGGCGGTGCAACAAAGTAGAAGAAATGCAAGACAACATATTCAAGATACCCGCAATCAATAAAACATTGCCAAATTAGAACGGGCACCTTGATGGGTGAACAGGACAGGCCATCTGCCTTTGACTCCTCGAGGTTAGAATAGTCATTAGGATCATATTCTGAACAAGAATCAACAGGTGGGGAGCGTATGAGTCTCATTGCATCCAGAATGGCACTCAATGCCTTGGTGCCAATTTTGTAAGTCATTGCAGTGTTTAGCTTCAAGAGTGGACTGCTGCTAGTGCGACACAAAGCAGCTACACAGATCATAGTGTAGATATAACGGGGAAAATCGTAAGCATTAGAGTAAAATCAGCAAAGTGGAACTTGCTGGAATATATGTGCTAGTATTGCCGGTACGGCTAGAAAGGCTTCGGATACCATCTCTCTTCAAGTGAAGGTGCGGTACTGTTAATATCAGTGTTACTCTCAAAGGCGACACAGCTCCCCGCATTTCCTTGCTATTCTTATAGGATTCAAGTGGGCAGGTGACTACAAATCCTATTCCTATATTTACAAGATCCTACGAATCAAAGAGGCTCAAAGTGTCCACCACAACCGACCGTATAGCCCTCTACACTGCAAAAGTCCCTGCTCATCCTCAGTACAAGGAACATACTGTACCACTATCATACTCCCTCTGCTCCAAAATATAAGTCTTGGTAGAGATTTCCACTATGGATCACATGCAGATGTATCCAGATACATTTTAGAGTGTAGATTCACTCATTTTGCTCCATATGTACTCCATGGTGGAATCTATACAAAGACTTGTATTTAGGAATGGAGAGAGTACATATTAAAGAAGAACGGAAGAGGAACATGGTAAAGAAGAGCAAGCAGATTTTGGGTAATAAAATGTTGGTTGCGCAGTGCCCACACATGATGAACCAGAGCGCACTAAGAATGCAACTCCCAGCTGTCTCTCGACCATTTCAGGCGGTTGGATGAAGATCCTACGTCTCCTAACCCATCTTCTTCCTCGTCTCTGATTCTTCCCATACAGAACACCGCACGGGCTGCCGGCCGGACCACCGGCCCCCACCGCCTGTGTTCTTCCGCCACCTCCACCCCCCACCCCTGCCCCAACCCCCACCCACGTCGAGTTTTCTTCGTTCGGCGAGGCCCCACAACCACCCGAGCCCTTCGTTTGCACCGGCGAACTCCGGCGAGCTCTGAAAAATCGACTAACCCAATTTTGAAATTTAGTCTACTGTGATTTAACTAGTGTGGAATATAAAAGGGGAAAACCATAAGCATTGGGAGTATAGTGTTGAGCGTGCCATGGCGGATCTGAAGGTGCAAACCGGACAAAGGCAACTTCGCAACCAAGACAAGAAATCAGAGTAAAGCACTGGCGATCTATTTTCTTGCTGCGATAAATAAGTTGAGCAGATACGAAAGAGTACCGCCTCTGGTGCGGCGCCGTGTACGCATCTGCTGAGAATTTGACGGTGCTGCGGTAGCGATGGCTATCGGCGGCGTGGAAGCAGATCTAGGAGGGTAGACGGTGGCGGCGGGGTGCGGTGGACGAGACGGTCGTAGGAGCGGCGCCGGCAAGGTGGACGACGGCGGGGATGAAGCGAGAGGACGGGATGCAAGGATCCCGGTCCGAAGCCGTGGATGAGAGAGGTCGATCTCTTGTAATGGACGGCGGCGTCGGGGTATCAGCTCCGGCATGGTGGAGGAGGACGGCGGTGGATGGGGTGGCGGACAGCGGCGGACGGAGGAGGGTGGGGTGGAGAGGGTGTTTTGGCGCCCACGGAGTACAAATGGGGAAAAGGGAGGTAGAGAGGAAGGGGGGAACCATGTATTAAGGGCGCGCTTGTCTCAAATGCGAGGAAATTTACAAACTTAGCCCCCGTTTCAAATTTCTACTACATCACAGCAACATTAGTCGGTTGGGGATAGGACGGTAATCTCGCATACACCGAATATTTTCCGACGAGAGTTTGTTTTTGGCGCCCACCGTGTATGAATATGAATCGGGGAGGGAGTCGATTTCGGCCGAGGACACACTGTGTTTTGGCGCCCACCGTGTATGAATCCGGGTGAGAGGCGGTTACGTCACGTTTGGGTGAAATTACAAACCTACCCCTATCGAAACCTATAGAAATCCAGCAGATAGGCTTTGCGTGGCAGGGATAGGCAGTAGTGATTTCCATCTCGCAGATTTTGGTTTCCGGCGGTTACTACGACTTTCCCCGCTTCGTTCAAATTTTGCAGAGTGCACGTTTACCGTGCCAACTCAATTCGAATCCCGTTTGTATTCTATTTTTTCGGGCGGGATCCATTTTCAATTGGAATTACATTCTATATACATCATTTTTTATATATACTTTCAAAAGCACAACAAAGAATTTTCCTCCTTTATATGTATAATATGATTTACAAATACAACGATCTCGAAATCTTAAGGTTGAATTCGAAAAAATTTAACCAAATTATGTTCTACTAAAATGTATGGATCAGTAATATCTACATATTAAATAACATAGATGTGCGTGAATTCATATGAGTATGCATGTTTGATAGATCAATTTTGGTTCGAGTATGGATTACATGTATCATCATCTCGAATTCAAATATTTGAATCCCTTTTTTGTTCACCCCTTTCACGCCCATCTCTCTCGCATGCATGCTCCTTCAGATAGCTATCACTCTCTTTTCTCCATCTCACCCGCACGCTCACTTCATGTTTCTCCTATCCTAGCAAACATGGTCTCTCGACGTCTCCCTTGAGAAGTGTCACACTCTCCCTATCATTATACATTACACGGTTTTCATTATCTCTCACGTCTCTACTGTTCTCTGGTATCACTCGGTACCTAAGCTTTCTTTTTCACCGCCACACACATAGTCTCCACTCGTCTTTCACTTTGTCTTTCTCTCGATGGGATTCTCTCACACACCCTATATGTCTCTACATATGACTCATACCACTAAAATTACTCTCTCTCTCTCTCCTGTAGACACAACATTTGTTGAGGTCTCCTTTTCGTCTCCATCCTAGACTGACATTATTCATTTGTTTACCGATCAGACAACCCCGACTACCGTCTCCTCTCTCTCACACACAGACACACACACAACTCCTGCTTCCACTCCCCTTCCCGACTACCGTCTCTCTCTCACACACACAAAACTCTCGCTTTTGCACCCCGACTCGTATTTCTCTCACAAACATTTATCGACTAGCTAGCCTCTAGATAGGTTTATACACCTGCACACTCGTGCTTCCACCATCGCATACATGTCTCTCTCCCGCTCCTTGTATCTATGTAGATTTTTCTTCCCTTCTTGAGACACGCCCTCTCAATCGTGCACACACACACTATCGCCTCATTTTAAGCTGATACCTATCGCACACACACTCCTTGTGTCTTTGTCACACATGCACTCCGTCCTCCTCCACTCTCCCTCTCTCACACACACACATGGGCTTTTTGCAACAACTAGCAAGATGCCCATGCGTTGCACGGAACAACAAGATGCATTTGTATGAGTAGTTTATCTTGTGGGGGAAAAGGATGAACGAGGGAAGGCCTTATTTGGAAATGTGGAGAGGCGTGTGGGTATCTTTTTGCAAAATTGCCATAGTTTCCTTCCTATCCGTCAGATATAGATCGGACGGCCTATATTGCAGGATGGCAGGCACACGATCATCACCGACAATGCTTTTTATAAGAGTAGGGATAAAAAATAGAGTTGGTGATGATGATGGGCCTGCCATCCTGCAATGTAGGTCGTCCGATTTATATCTGACGGATAGGAAGGAAAATATGGCAATTTACCCGCACTCTTCACCACATTTGCAGATAAGGCCTTCCCTCGTTCATCCTTTTCTCCCACAAGATCTTGATGTTCTGTGCAACGCACGGGCATCTTGCTAGTAAGAGTAGAAATTAGACATATACCACTTCTCGAATCTTGAAACCAACAACATTCCTCCCTTATCTCATCAAAACCGCCAAAGGAATATATTTTGAGTGAAACATAACATATTTTTAGTGATATACGTATTTCAAAACTAGACTTTTTTTCTATCAAATCGGTGAATATGTATTAATCTACTTTGATCGTGTGGCAACGCATTGGCACATTGCTAGTAGTTATTATAATTTTTTGTACACCAGACAAACGGTGGAGTACATATACGAAGAGAAGAGGCGCATGCATGCATTCGGCCTCTCGCTGTCTCGCACACATGAGTGTTACGTAAAGGCGACGTTAACAAATAAACCCTAAAACCCTAGGTGCACGATTGCTGCATTCGCGGGTACCGGGTACGTGGTGGAGCACCTTTGTAGGAATAGTCAGCTCGCGTGATAATTTGATCCGTAGGAGTTGATGGTCGGGACCACACGTGAACGACTTGGAGCGCGGTGGCTCGCCAGTTGCCACAGATCGAGTAGCCACATTTAAAATATCGTTTTTTAGTGGGGTTAAGAGTTCCGATTTTCAATGGCGCGTTATAAGTAGTAAGTAGTTTCTACAACGATTGGTATGGAGCGAAAATGGAATTCATAGTACTACGTACCTCCTTGGCGTATGGTTGTATGGTTTTTTTTGCGATGGAGGTTGTATGGGTTTATGTTGCAAGATGTTGAACCTGGTAGTTCTAGGGCAAATACTATGGTTTAGATTTAGATGCTGGTTTTCAGTAATGAAAATCGAAAGGGGAAACCCTTCTTTGATTAAAAAAACTACTACCTCCATTCTGGTTTACTAGTCCCCATCGTACTTTGGGTCAAAGTTTGTCCATGAATTTTACTTGTAAAATGCGAATGGAAAATGAGATTTTGTTATACCCAAACAAAAAAGGATTGGAGGGAGTGATTGCTCTGACACGGACGCGACCTCTCATAGCGCAGGCATTGAACCGGCGCGCCGGCCAAGAGGGCCGCACTCGCTGCGGGCCCGGCTGAGCACGCCTCCTCGCCGCGTGCAACCAGCTTAAGACTGCCCCGCCTGCCTTCATTGAATCCGCGCGTGTGCCGGCAACACGTCCTTCCGCGAGCCGGCAGGCATTTTAGAACACAAAAAATGACTAAAATATAATTAATTTACGCATGGTCTTGACTTGTTGTGCTCGCACTGGTAGCAGGAACTAGTAGAGGATTTTCTTTATTTATAACTCTCCTCACATTTTTTTGGCTTTGAAGTGAATCATGGTTGTGGACATTATGTATGAATGTGCAGATATCTGTGAACATGAGTTTGATGTGGAAATTGAACTTGGAATGTCGGGCTTGCGCGTGAACTATACCATGTCCAATGCTTCGTCTGTTATTGTTTGGAAAGTAATTACTGTTATTACATGACCCGAAAAAAAACATTTTGTGCCACATCAGTAGATGCACGGACATCACAACAGGCATGCTGACTGGATAAACATTTGAACCTAGCTATTATGAAGGAAATTTTGTATTGACAACAGTTTTAGATAGCAGGAGACGCCTAGCCTGCTCTGCCTCTGCTAGCTTATTTCTGGCTTCTTCCATCTCTTCTTTGGCTTGGGTGAAGAGAGCATCTGATTGCCCTTTTCGCTTCTTCAGGAACTCAGCTACATTCTCAAGGGCTGCTGTACGCTTTCTTTCAGCCTTTACTAATGCCACGAGGACACGAACAGCTGACGACTCCACCTGGCTTGTGTGTAATCCAGCATCATCTGGGAATTTGCACCTTGTGTCTAATCCAGCATCATTAGGGAACTGGCACCTTGTGTGTAATCCAGCCTCATTTTGGAAACATGATCTCGAGGTTGACCATACTTCCCTCCTCGCAGGAACTGCATCCTGACATGAAGTTACTTCTTTTTTAGATCAATACTCAGAGCAACCTAGATCCATTTAGTAGAAGCCAGATAAACAGAACTCGGAGAAGTGAATTCAAAAGGAAAATAAAAATAAAAATAGACTACAAGGTGAGAACACCCACTTCCTACATCAAGCTAAAAACAAAAGCATTAGGACGATTAAGACTCTTCTTATTACACATCGAAGAACACCACGCTTAAGAGAAACAGAAACTACAACATATACACATCGAAGAACACGAGGCTACACGAAGGTAATTGAAAGGGTGTTACTTACCAAAGCTCGTTTTACAGGTTCGGTGCAGCTCCTCTTTAACTTGTCATGCTCCTTGAAGATGTCCCGAATATCCCGTGTTTGGTCTTCATTGCTCCTCTGCATGTTCGCACTCGTGGTTTTAAAATCTCAACATGGCAAGAAAAATATACTACTAGTAATACTTGCGCATCTTGTGGGCAACATTAAAGCACTCGTCTGCCATGTTAGAGCATCTCCAACAAAATCGCAACACGCGGCGCTTTAAAAAAGCGTTTACAGTGCTGAGATCGAGAAGTAGATACTAGAGAGTAGAGGATAGTTCTTAGCATAGATAGATAAAAAAAAGATGATTCAACTACTCCTCCTCGTCCGACTCCTCCTCGGTGATGTCCTCCTCCAATGTTTGACTATAGGCGTGAAGATACCGATCGTCGTCGGATTCCCAGGGCGATGCTGCTCCTAGCCTCATGTTGAATTGAGCGTCCGCTTTTCGCCTACGCTTGTCCTCGCGATAGGCGGCTCGCTCCGCCCTCCTCTTATCCCTCTCTGCCCTCCTTTGCGCGTAGAACTCGCGCTCTTTGATGATGTCCTGCAGGAAGTGTTGGCGCCACAGCGCCATGGCTTCCACGTCCATCTCGGCGATGCCGAGACAGTGATCCCGCCTCCGATTGTCGCAACGCTCCTCGTCGTTGCTAAGCCGCGGCAGAGGCGCGAGCTCCTGCGCCCGCTCCCGCGTCGGCACGTTGGGGAAGTTCAATGTTCTATGAGGCCACCGGAGGCGCCACACCGCTGCGTCGTACGCGCGGGCGGCCTCGTTGGCGGTGTCGAAATTGCCGAGGCCGAGGCGCATCCTGCAAAAGGATCTCGGCGGAGAAGCCGCCGGAGGGGCGCGCGCGGACGCCGCGGTATCCCCAAGTTTCCCGGCGACGCGGCAGCATGGTGGCGCGGCAGCGGCGAGGCGAAAAAGAGCGGGGAGAGAGCGGTGGCGAGGCACAGAGCGGGGAGAGAGCGGTGGCAAGGCACAGAGCGGTGGGAGGGCGTTGGATTTTATAAAGCGCGCCGGACGCCGCGCGCCAAAACTAGCGCACGCACGGCCGCTTTTTCCCCCGTGCGCGCGATCCTTTCCCGACGTCTCTGCTATCTCTACTCTCTTCTCTACTGTTATATTTATTTTATATTTAATATTTAATATTTATCTCTACTTCCTTTACTGTCTACTTTTTTTTCTATACTTTTTTTCTTGCAATATAGGCCGTCCGATTTATATCTGACAGATAGGAAGGAAACAAATGGGAATTTTGCAAAAAGATACCCATACCCCTCTCAAGATTTGAAAATAAGGCCTTCCCTCGTTCATCCTTTCCTCCCACAAGATAAACTACTCATACAAATGCATCTTGATGTGTGCAACGCATGGGCATGTTGCTAGTTCTAATAACCTTTCCATCATTTGCCACACTACTGGTTGCAGATGAAAAACCTACCCAAGCACAGCGCAATACAGGAGCGACGCACAATTACAAGCTGATATTCTGTTGGACAATGGAGGCTATAACCAATTACTTTTACGGGAAAAATAGCACCCAGGAAATTTGAAGGGTAGGTATGAACAAAATTGGAACTGCACATGTACTGCTAAGTGATTCAATACACACATTACCAATCGAGGAGGAGAATGATGGTCGCGGCAGCCTCTGTGAGTCATGGTCGGCAACGGGAGTCAGTTCATTGTCCACGACGGTGGTACTTCTGCGCTTGGCGTCGGCTTCCGGGAAGCAGATCCGAGACCGTGGAAGACGATGCTGGGGAAGAGGCTCCGTGTACGACGACGACGGTGGACCGGCTCCAGTGCGGCGTACGAGGTCATCGATGAGGCAGATGTGCTGCGGTGGACGAGTGCGCCGATGTAAAGGGGAGGAGCACGAAGGCTGCGGTGCCGTGGAGAAGTCTATTTTGCGGTGGGGATAGAAAATGGGGAGTATTCAGGTGTACTACTCTGGGTGCCGGGGTGGGGTTGGCTGGGTAGGGTGAACCTGAAGTTACGAAAATAGCCCCCTACCAAGCGTCATCCGTAGGCCTGTTCCAAAGGCTATGATGGTAACTTCCCACTGCTCGAATCAGGGTCGCGGGAGATTTTCCCGCTGACCTCAAAATTTTGTGACACTGGACTCCCCGTGTGGCGTGTTGAGTGATTCGGCTAAGCAACTAGCGAGTAGTAGTAGTAAACTCTGCATATTAGGTTTGACCGAAGTCAAACTTCCTAAAGTTTGAACAAGTTTATAGAAAAATATAAACATTTACCATAACAAATATGTATGATGTGAAAGTACATTCAATAATGAATCTAATGGTATTTATTTGTTATTGTATATGTTAATATTTTTTGTTATAAGCTTTCTGAGAGTTTACAAAACTTGACTTTGACCAATGCTAATACGCGGACTTAAATAAAAACGGAGGGAGTACACATTTGTTTTCTTAGTTCGTAGTGAACTAATCATTTGTTGAAATTGTGAAATAAATATATTAGGCTATTGACTTCGAATGTAATGGTCTATACAATTCAATAGTTACAATCATTGTCGAATCCCAAGATGTATACAAGGTCTATAGTACTTCACAACATGCTCAAACTCACATACACACACACAAAGTAAACTAGAAGACCGTTCTCTCATGTATACACAACGTATCGGCATCTGTCTATGTCTCACTCATGCATGATCATTTGCACATTCACACCTCTCTATGTCTGTATCACACGCATACCGTCTCCACATTGCCCTTCCGCCGCAACACACATATGGACACATACACACGTTCTCTCTCAGTCACACACACAAAATCAGTATTAAAAAACTAGGGCGCACCTAAAACTTCCAAATCCAAATAAACACGAACTGGAGCTAAATTCAAATATATGGAAATATTGCAGCGTCAAGAACTTTCACAGGAAAGAAGTTGAGTAATATTCGAGGATTGTTTTCACACACACAAAAAGGTTCGGTGGATGTCCTTCGAGCGCGACATGGTGACGCACCGTTCGATCGACCGCGCGGCCGCGGTTCACGTGCTTGCACAGGATTCCGTATTGTGGCTGTGGTACTAACTAATAAAAGCGCTGCCTAAGTCTAATGTTTACGTGTACTAGTACGGTTTTCTTTTAAGTTTGACCAACCTTATATAAAAAACTAAAGTAAGCTCCCACACGCGCACTCATCAATATGCCGCCGCTGCCGTTGCGCATGCCTGCGCCCGCCTGCTCCGGCCAACAATTTCTCGCCCATCACCGCCGTGTCGCGGCCATCCCTGTGCCATGAAGCCGAAGGCTCGCCTGCTCACGTCGTCTGCAGTCCCTCCTCGCGATGCCGCCGCGCTGCCAAGCACGCGAGCAGCTGGTGGAGCCGCGTCTATGCATGCAGCGTACGAAGAGGAGGACGAGCGCGTGCTCCAGCACGCCAGCGAGGAGGAACTAGCATGTCATTGTCGTCTCCGCCCGCGCGGAGGAGGCGCGCATGGTGGCTGTCGCGGCGGAAGCCAGTCGCGCGCGCGTCGAGCCCGCAAACCGGGTGCGGACGCGGAATCTACCTTCGAGACCTTGAATGCCACGTGGATCCTGCAATCTGAAGGAGCAATTTGGGTCAGTCGACTCATGTGAGCCGTTTGATGCAACATGTATGGCTAGAAGGGCTTCTTCCACCTCTTCTGCCGTCTTCTTCCTTCGCTCCGTCGAACTTCTTTCACAAATCGACTGACCCAAATTATACTACTAGTACGAACGTATTAAGTACAGTAGGAACACGAAGATATGAGCAGTAGTACCAACTGCAAGAAGAATAGTAGTAAGACATAGTACTAGTACTACTGTACATACTAAAGAGTTCAAATAACGAGAAAGAACATAAACATAGTTCTGCTGGGGCCTCAGCACAACACACCCTTGAAAATAAACTAAGCAACTAGTCCGCCTGACACTGCAGTAGAACCAGCATGAGCGACGGCACTGCCACCTACTCGGAGTCCGACTCAACGTCCTCGACTTCGTCCTCGTCCCTCTTCCTCTTCCTCTTCGCCGACGCTTCTTTGCTTGAACCGGACACTGGGCTCTGCTTCTTCATCCAACCCTCGTAGATATTTAAACAAAGGTAGGCATCCATTGCTGCGTATAGGATGTGATCTTCATCTAATGTCTTCGACTCCCATGCATGATGAAACTCGTGATGAGGTTTCTTCAGTTTAGCGTACGAAGGATCAATCATGGCTGCTGCCAGGGTCAGCATTGAAGGTTGAGAGGAGGACACCAGGCTTGCCTTCTGGAGATCGAAGGGCTGGCCTACAACGAGACCTATCCGACGCAGGACATCCCTGTCGTTCTTAAAGCCTACAGTAACGAATTTCACTCTTTTTTCCTTGAGGAAGTTCTTAAAATCCTGGCACTCAACGTCGGCATGGCATATGTGGTAGACCAAGCAAATGTTATATACGCAAACCTGGATCACGGCGGGCGTCTTCCTCTCTTCGTCCTTTAGATCCTTCTCTCGTCCCAGGACTGTGGTGTACTCAACATCTAGCCCAGCGACCCACTCATCTGTTGAACTGTTGAACATGCGTAGGAAGCGAGCAAGCCATGCTTTCACCGTCTCGGATCCACGTGTGTAGATAACGATGAACTGATCGTCGGTGATGGCTCTAACCTGGTACTCAACGGCGACCATGGAGATTTGGGAGGCCAAGGATTTTGGAGGAGGGTTAGGAGAAGTTGAACTATTGTACCCCGCAAAAAAAACTGGGAGCGAACTAATGTGAAAGGACGGGACGACTGGGAGCGAACTGTTGTAAGGTAGAAGACGGGGATGAGTAGGGTATGCGAACGGTGTGGGGTTGCTGGCTTGCCCGGTGGATAAACGGCTGCAAGCTCCCAAAGAGTTCTCGAGAACTATGCGGGACCCACTAGATGTCATGTCTACTAGACCCATATCGTAGGCCTGACGGTATAGCTTCTGCCTGTTCGCACGCCATGCCGGCACGTGGATGTAACTTCACTTAATTCCGTCAAACGTCGCGCCTCCCACGACCTTAGCCTCCCTCGCGCGGTCGCGCCCTTTGAGACTTCGACCGGCTATAAATGAGCAATTTTTTTTGCCTTTTTTAGACAAGCAATTTTTTTGCCTACTCCGCATGCATGATACTCCCTCTGGTCCTTTTTACTCCCGTCAACCGTTTGCAAAGTGTTTGACCAAATTTATACTTTTTTTGAACACCACCTTATATTAATTAACCAGCCACACCAGTACACTCATTCGATACAATATTCACCACACAGGGCGGTACGTTATTTACAAGAATACCATCTAATCTATTGTCAAAGCTATACTTAGCGATTAAGTGTGCCACCTTATTGGCCGAATGGCTAATCTTTGACAATTGAAGATTGTTGATCAACTTCGAGATGCTCAACGCTTTCATCTTCAGGTCACGCATAGCAGACCTGTCATAGTCCCCCCATGCAAGAGACGCTACCACAAAAGCGCAATCAGTCTCTAAAATTACAGGATTATGAAGAGAAATACCTATGTAGAGACCGGCAATGCAAGCCCTAAGCTCCGCTTCCTCCATGCTTTGATAGGCATCAATGAAATCCCACAACCAAATTTATACTAAAAATATCAATATCTACAATACTGATTATAATGAGTATAACAGAGAGATGATTATAGTAACATAGGTAGATACCGTAACATAATAAATGTGATGCTACTATGTGTCATGCATGGCAATAAATGAGACCACCTATGATACTAATCTATGATACTATGCACTATAGAGGTAGTAACATAGACTAGTAACATATGTTACTAGTCTAAGTTACTCCCCACTATGACCAGCCTTAGAGTACCACTACCTCCCTTCTAGTTTAAAGGGCTCGATTCAAAAATTTCACCTACTCTTAGCAAGATAGTAGAGGCGGTGGAATAGTTTTTGAAGTTTGCAAAAGTACTCAACTAGTGTTGTCGTTCTTCACAAAAAAAATGTGTTTACCAATGCATGCATGAACACTAGTTACTCTAACCCCCTCTCTTCTTTAATTCTTTGCCACATCAGCATGTTTGCTATTCCCGTGTGCATGATACCAGCTAAGATACCACCATTATGGCTAGCCTTAATCATCGCATGCAATAATTTAGTGCACCTTGAAATATGAACATGTGTGGGGCGTGTATGTTTTTAATGACTTGAGACTATACCTAGCCCGGCATGCAAGATGACTTATTATGCACCGTTCCCCATACCTGCAAGAAGCCCGTTCATCTCCAAATCGTTTCCTCTCCATGTGTGGAAACAATATGCCTGCCAAACTCTCCTTCTCCCTCCGGCGGTCCCACCACTCCACCCCGTGTGAAAAAATCTGCATGCATGACTCTCCTCCCCCCATGCTCGTCCAATCCATTGTGACCAGCAATATTTCCACCCCTTCGCTCCCCCGTAATTTACTCCAACAAATATGCCCACGTAGCTGTTACTTAACTGCAGGTGCATTGGGTCACTGACATATGGGCCCAACAGGGGTCTGGCCCACATGTCAGTGACGCAACTGGACCTGCAATTAAGTCAGTGCAGCTCAGTCCATATCTTACGTAGGTGTGCCATTGCTCGCTATAAATACTGCGCCTCCCACGACATCGCTATCTCCTCCCCCTCACGTTCACGTTCATCGCTATCTCCTCCCCCTCCCACTCACGTTGACCACCATGGCATCGCCCCTCCCAAGCCCTAGGAGCCCCTCGCTGCACCGCGCGGACGGTCACGCGTCGCCGTTCCGTTCCTCGTCGCCACTAGTCGAGGAGGACGCGTCGGTGTTCCGCTCCTCGCCGCTACGCGACGCGTCGCCGTTCCGTTCCTCGCCGCCACTAGTCGAGGAGGACGCGTCGGCGTTCCGCTCCTCGCTGCGACGCGACGCGTCGCTGTTCCGTTCCTCGCCGCCACTAGTCGAGGAGGACGCGTCGGTGTTCCGCTCCTCGCCGCGACGCATCGAGGTGGACGCGTCGGCGTTCCCAATCTCGCCAGCACGCGCGCCGGAGGACGCGTCAGCTCCCCGCTATGAGGAGAACGCCGCGCCGCCCGCCGAGCCCCCAGCCTTGAGGAGCTTTGGAAAGAAATGGATGTCGCCTTGTGGGAGGCTTTGCCTCCAGCTGAGCGCGCCAAAATAGAGGCGGAGAAGAAGGCCTAGGAAGAGAAGCGCACTGCGGAACAAGCTGCCTGGGAGGCCTATGTCGCGTCCGAGAGAGTCAAGCAATTGGCTCTTTGGCAGAAGGCTCGTGCGAGGGCCGTGAGGGTGGCGGAGGACGCCCGTGCCGACGCCCTGAGTGCAGTCGGGCCCAAGCGCCTCATCTACGCTTGGCAGTACGTGGACCGGGTGCACGCTTCCAGCGAGGAGGAGTACCTGTTGGCGCCGAATCACCACACCGGTGAGATCGCGCTCGCCCGCCGGCAAGCCGCCAATCAGCACCTCGCGAGTTGCGAGGCTGCGGAAGAGGCGTTGTGTCGGCGCGCTGGGAAACGGCCGCGCACCAGGGCACTCGTGGCGCGCCGCAAGCGCTCCTGCGAGCGCCGTGGCTTTTAGGAGGAGTATAATTTTTGTTTCGTAAGGCGATCTCATTAGTTTTGGGACGCAAATGATAAATCCCGGACGTTTAGGAAGTTTTAGCGTCCTTAATTAAGTATGTAAAAGGGAAAGTTTGGAAACCTTGTGTATTCGTACGCATTTTGCAAGTACGTGCATATATCACAAACTTTACTATATACTATCGCACTACACGTCTCTCTCGATATATGCTTGCAGACTGTGCTACTCCCTCCGTCCAAGTCAATAAGTCATCTTTGGTTGTGCACCGTGACCAAGAAGGAGGGAAGACTTATACACCTAGACGGAGGGAGTACTACTATTACTTATGTACGTGCAAATGCACGTTTTAACATTACGATGCGGTTTTTGTAAAAGTAGAAAAACAGCACTAGTCAAGCTTGTGAAACGATTCAATGCAAAACAAATGCAAAAATGCTCGTTTGATTGCTTACTTTTAGCTTCCTTCTCTGTGGTTATTTCTCTGTCGTACTTTGTACTGAGTATCTCACTGGTTGGAAAGGCATGCAAATTCCCAAACCGCTTCCTACACCCTATATCGAATTTTTTGCCTAACAAGTTGTGCCGTGCAATTGGAATTCCAACTTGAGTACTACTACTAGTAGGAGTACCAGGGGCCAGTTCTTTTAGGCTTCTAGATTAGTAATCCCATAAGAGCAAGTACAATAGAGCTAAGTCAGTGGGCTATAAGAAATAAACTAGTATATTTCTTCTTAGTTGGAGGAATGAGAAGAGGAGAGAGAAGGTAAGCGGGCTCTTCGTGAAGAGCCAGCTCTAGCACGTGCTCCTAGGCACTTTGTGAGAATGAGAAGTGGGCCACATAATAAAAAAGTAGTACACTCTTTTGATCTATTATTGTACATGTTGGCTATAAGATGGGCTGTAGATGACATGGCACTGGCTTATAGCCAGCAGCTGGCTATACTATTAACCATGCTCTAACTACTACCTCCGTCCTGGTTTATTGGTCCCCATTGTAATTTGTGTCAAATTTTGATCATAAATTTAACTAATGAAATGTTAGTGCGTGTCACATGCACTACTCCATCCGTCTAGGTGAGTAAGTCATCTTAGGCTGTGCACCGTGACCAAGGAGGAGAAAACGAGAAACGTTAATGTTTATTTGCTAATTAATAGTATTGCATGCAATGAACTAACCACTGCATGTCGTGTTTGATATCTCAAGTCATTAAAAGCATGCACACTCTTTATCTCTTATTGGTTGATATGTCAAGAAACAAGAAACGAGGTAGAAGTTAATGCACCGCGCTAAGTGTTTTGGGATTATTTGGTTTTCGTAAGATGACTTACACACCTAGACTGAGGGATTACAATGGTGAGGAATAAACCAGTTAAATCTTTGGTCAAAATTTAGCACAAATTACAATGGTGAGGAATAAACCAGGACGGAGTAGTAGTTTAGAAGCCCAAATAAATGAGTGAGGCACCTTATTGTTACTCTCCACTGTGACTAGTCTTGTGGGACAAGCTGGGGAAGCCGCCAAAAGAACTGGCCCTAGGAGTAGTAGCTAGGGATCGAGTGTGCCAGATGAACCGGAGAAACTAAATGCAGAGAGATGAAATGCAAAAAAGACGGAGGGATGTGATGGTTGCTTGTCCGTTTATTTTACCAGGCCACTTATTACTGGGAGTGGTTGGGTTTTGTGATATGACGGCTTTACTGCCGCGCCACGAGCGGGGTGAGAGGTGAGACTCCCGTGCAGCGCCGCCCTCTACACTTGTACTACATCGGTCGTGGTTTATTAGTCCCCCATTGAATTTGACTAAAGATTTAACTGACAAAATGTTAGTGCATGTCAACAAAAACTATATCGTTGGATTCGTATTTGAACATAGTTTTGAATGATATAATTTTAGGTGACATGCATCAGCATTTATCGTACTATATATAATGTTAGTTCAATTTTTGGTCGTACTAATCTATAGTAGTAAGGTGCCCGTGCGTTGCACCGAAGAGTAAAATGCATTGATCAGGGAGTTGTTTATTTTGACAAAGGATGTGGGGGTCATCTCATGTGTAACGGGTATCGATAGGTTTCTTCGGATATTATTTCATCTCTAGAGCTCACAAACATCCGGGTGAAATAGATAAAAAGGTATCTTTTGCAAACAAAAGCGTTCAACTGTTCAACCTGCATCCAAAACTTATGAAGAAATAACACTTATTGTGCTTTGCAAGAAATGATCTTTAAGAATTAGTTTTTGAGTATCAATTGTTATACATGTTAGCTACAGATGACATGGCACTTTCTTATAGTCAACAGTTGGCTATACTATTAAGTAATATTAACCATGCCCTTATACACCTAGACGAGGGATTAAATCAGGATGACTTGCAAGCGGGCAGAGGAGATGTAAGAAATGGTTCATCGTAAGTCTTTCACCAGTACAGTAGTAAAAATTCATACATGGAAGATTCTAGACTAAACCATAAACGGATACACTTTTATTCATGCGAGATACTCCAATAGAGCAAGATCCTGCATGGAAGTCTCCACATGCTTAGACAGCGGATTACATTGAGCGAAGACTAATGATCAACATTTAACTTGATAATGTGTACTTCCAGGTGAACCTCCTTGGAGTCCCCGTGCACCGCATCGGCGGGTAAAGGAGGCCATGGGTTTTCCAAGTCCACATTGGCGGGATAGTCCCAGCTCCCCAGAGTCCAAGTCCGTTCGATGAGGCCGGTGTCGCCGCCCACGCGACCCGGAGGGGTAGTAACACTGACCACGCACCCGTACATCGGCCTCATGTCAGTATCAGCGTCAGCGGCGTCACCCCTGACGCACATTACAGAGATGGGGCGGTGGCCTGCGCGGGCCTCGCCGGTGCCCACGATCAAGAGGAAGACGCTACCGTCCTCCTCCGAGACTAGCAGGCGGCGGTGATCCTCCAGCGACTCCGGCATGGTGAACGGGTAGCACGTCTCGTACTTGATGTTCTCCGCCAAGGGCCAGCAGTGACCGCTGCATGCATCCGTGAGGTGATGCACCATGTCCGCCGGCGAGCCACAAAACGGCATCGGGCACTCATAGCAGTGGACGAAGGGCTCCTTGGAGGCATCGACCAGGCCGTCCATGAAATGGGAGTGGCTGTAGGGGACGTTGCGCCAGTTGAATATATGAGCAAGTTACTACGAGATTTAATCCGAATAAGCACAAAATAAATCATGACGGCTATAATAGAGATGAAACTAATCATGTGGACTAGCATAGTAGTAGGATACAGAGTAGAAACATGAATTCTACCACGATTTCGAACAGGAAGGACAGAAACACATACGGTGCAACGGGAGCAGCACCGTTGGCGTTGAGGTTGTCGCCCATGTCCAAACACCACGTAGACACGGTCTTTGAGCACGGTTCGTAGTCGTTCCACGCTCGGGCATTGAAGTTTGTAACTATTTTAGATTAGAATATACTACTCCTCCGGTGCTAGTAGTAGAGCAGAGTCCTACTCTACTACTCTACTCAAGCAAGTTAGGGCATAGCACTGTAGGGAGTACCAGTACTGTGATCACTCAAGAAAGTTGTCTGGCATCGACATGACCCTATGCTGCTGGTTGTGTCTCATAAGTCAAGCGGCGTGCTGTAGTCATCATCACCTGTCCACTTCCCGCAGCACATATTCGCTTCTCCATCTTTGTCCGCACATAATCTCGTCCAATCTTCCATCCCCGCTAACAATGGCAGAACCGAGCAGCGTCCGCCCAAAGAGTGGCTGGAATTCGCTCCCCACAGAGGTAATCAAGCTCATTGTTTCGCGTGTGGACAATCTCAGTACCATGCCGCTCGCCGCGTGCTCGTCGGGGCTGTATCGTTTACTCAAAGCCCTCAGGCCGGAGCTTTTTAAGCCAGCTCCATGCTTGTTGATGCCGCCTGATCTTCAGAAACGGCGTGTCACACAACATAACGATCGTAGGGTGGCGAGCATCAACCCCCTTGACTGCGATCCGATCCCCGTCAGCCTCAACTACATTAATGGTATGTACTGGGTCAGCATGAACACGTCTTGGATGGTGCTCGTCGACGGTCGCGGCAGCTGGATGCTCGTGGAGGTCTACACCCGGTGATTGATCCCCCTTCCTTCGATTAACACTGCACTGCTTTGGCACCGCGGCCCAGAATACTCGGAATCTTACAATAGCCAACATGATACCAAGTTTGATTTGCTCAAGGTTGTAATCTGCCAAGTGCCCACAAGATCTGCGAATTATAAAGACTTCAGGCTAATTGCGTTCTTCAACCGCGGTCTCGCCTATCTGTCAGGTCACTACGGCAAGTGGATAAATCTGCACGTCCATCGCAGGATCATACATCCTCCATGGTTCTCTGATGCCATTGAACACAAGGGCTTCATTTACGCTGTCGACTCCTTCTATGGCTGGACGTATTGTTGGCCTACTCCAGTCATCGCTACAAACGGCTGTTACAGTAGTATGTTACTTTCCTATGATATCATGATGGCTTGCTTATATTACTGTCAACATTTGCTGAAAAATATTCATGCTCATAACATGCTGTTCTTAAGATTGACTAAATCAAGAGCCCTTTTTTATTTGACTCCAACTTGATATGATGTTGTAGGCCTCCTGGTGTCCCTACCCTTCCTAATCCCAGAACCTTTCAAAGAAAAGCGGCATGGCAGTTGCAGGTGGTTCCTGGCTCGATCAGACGACGGCGAAAGATTGATGATCGTTCGCACGTACCGGACGTGTTGTTTCGCGGAATACAATCACAGTCACTGCAAGGTCTTTGAGCAGGATCCCGGCTTCTCTGGGCCTTCAGGAATTTTTGACTGGAGGCTGGTAAGTAGCCTTGGTACACGCTCTCTGTTTGTCGGACTGAATTATCCGATTAACCAGGAGATAACCGATGGCAAGGATCATGATGGCAGCGCAGTTTCGTTCATCGGGCAAAACTGTGTGTACACAGCGTACCATGCGTCTCCGCATGCACCATACCCTGATATGTGCCGCCATGCTCTGTAGCCCAAAGTAGGAGAGAGGGTCGCAAGTATCAGACTTCGACCTGCTGGCTGGAGTTTCCCCCGTCAGGCACCCATCTGGTTCAAGCCGTCAGCCAATCTCCATAGCTTAATAAATAGTAACGTCTAACTGAGCCAGTTAGTTAGATGCGTACACTTGGTGTAGTAGGATCTTTATTTAGTTTGATGCATACACTTGTTCTTTTTTGGTAGCCCTTTTGTAATGATGGCTGATGTTTGGTTTGGAAGAGAGAGCTGCGTCTTCACTCTTCTGGCCTGCTTACTGCTTCTGTTGCACCCCCAGCCCTGGTTGCTGCTACTGCTGTTTTCAATGTACAATCAGTAGTATATTTCGTCTATTGGTTGAATAAATGTGTTGTTAGAATGACAAACACAATGTTTTGGAAGTTGTTGCACGGTTCGATCCTTTAGTGCCCCGTACCGTACGTAGCGCATACTATTTTTCATATGGAACACATTTTCCACTTGTTGATAACATGCAGCCCACTAATGAAGGCCCAATAGAGAAGCCCATAATTAACTGGAAGGGAGGCTCTCACATGAATCCAGCCCAGGTACATGCTCATGGTCCCCTAAACATAAATAAGTAAATAAATAAAGCTAAATGCTCATGCACCAGTTCTTTGGGAAAATAGGTAGCCCAGTATTTCTTTTTGAAGAATACCCAAGCTAGGCCTATTTGTTTTCTCCGAATTACTGGGCTGCAAATCTTTCAAGACGAGGAGGAATGCATTCCGGCCTGGCTTAAGAGTATGGTCAATGTCTGTTAAAAGTAATATCAAAAGGGGTTGAAAATTCCAAAAAATTTATAACAAATGGGATATAAGTTTCTTTTTTTGTTTTTGTTCTTCACTGATATCTTATACGTATTTCATTGGATTTAACATGACATAGTACTAATTTATTTTTAAATTTGTTTTAGTATGGCTATTAATTTTTGGATTAAGAATATTTCGTTCCCCAGCAAAAATTTGCGAATTTTCAAAATTTCCCACATATTTAGTTAATTTTTTGACCCTGGTACTGACCAGAAAATGGCCAGCAATTCTAAAAATGGAAAACGGGCTGCAATAAATTCCATATGAATTAGAAAATGAGTAAAAATTATAAAAATAATAGCAAATGGGTTGTACACGCCACAGATTTCGAGGTTGACTTGTTTACGCAAGGCTTTGTCAGTGAACACACGATTCTAGCAGCAGTGACTGTTGGATGTCCATCCAACGGCCGACGTGCTTCTTCAATCTCTGATCTTCCTGCTCCAGCCGCCTAAACTAGTGCCGGCGGGACTGCCTGCTCCCTCCTCTTGTGGCCCGCTGTGATGCCGCGCAGCCTTCCCCGGCCCACCCTACTCCCTCCGCTGGCCTGGCCGCACGCAATCAACTGCCTCCTTATTATGCAGAAAAAAGATTCCTCCCACTGACATCTGGGGCGCACCGGTTGGGAGGCTGACCTGTGGGCCTACTAAGTTGACGCGTATGCAGGGCTTGTCAACTTAGTCAACAAACGATTCAAGCAGCAGTAACCGTTGGATTTGAATTGAACGGTCCTGCTGCTTCTTCAATCGCTGCTCTTCTTGCACCAGCCGCCCAAACCAGCGCCGCGGAGACTGCCTGCTCCTACCTCCAGTGGTCGGCTGTGCTGCCGTTGAGGCCTCATCGCCCCCTACTACTCCCACCGCTAGCCAGGCCCTGCGGCGGCGGCAGCCTCACACCGCAGCCGAACCAGTGAACCCTCGTACTCCTCTCCGCGTGGGCATCCACTGCCGTGTCTTCCTCGGCTCCGCGTCGTCCACTTCCTAGGCCTCGCCGTTGTCCACCGCCTTGGTGCTCTCGACGCGGCGTGGTCAACGTGGTCAACGACATTCCATCGGAAGAGTACTGTACATGGAGAGGCTGACAGCTGGGTCCACGGCCACAGCCCGGTTTTTTTGTGATTTGCCAAGTAAGTCGCTTTGTCAGGCCTGTTGGGCTACAAATCTTTCAAGATGAGGAGAGCTTTCATTCGGCTGGCCGAGAAAATGGCCCATCAGTAATGAGAAATGGGATGTACATTTTTAAAACACATCAAACCGGCAATTAGTTTCAAATATCTTTTTTTCATTTCGAGATTTTAAATTACATTAATTTTTATGCGTGGAGAATATTTTGGATTTTATATTGATATACATTTATTTTTAAAATCAGTTTGAATGTGAGTCAAAATTTCGGGATTAAAAACAGTTCGGACCGCACCGAAATATGCAAAATTTCGTATAATTTTTTAACCGTGGCCACAATATGGCCTGTAATGCTAACAAAAAGAATATGGAATCCAAAAAAACCTTAATAATTAGCAAATGGGCTGTAAATTATTATAAATAATGCCAGATGGGCTGTATGCTGTTTTCCACAGATTTGAGGCTTTCCTAAAAAAAAGGTTGACGCACAAGCATTGAATGTTGGATGTCCATCCAACGGTCGTCGTGCTTTTTCAATCTCTGCTCTTCCTGCTCCAGCCGCTCAAACAAGCGCCGGCAGGACTGCCTGCTCCCTCCTCCCCGCGGCCGGCTCTGCCGCCGCGCAGGCCTCACCGCCCCACCGTACTCCCATCGCTGGCCTAGCCATCCCTCTACTCACCCACACCTGCTGTTATTCTCCGGCGACGGCAGACGAACCAGTAAACCCTCGTACAGTCGTACTCCCCTCCGCGTGGGAAACAACTGCCGAGTCTTCCCTGCCTCTGTGTCGTTCCCTTCCTAGGCCTCGCCGTCGTCCACCGCCCTGGTGCTCTCGGCGCGGCCTGGTCAACGTGGTCAACGACCGACATGCATCTGAAGTGGACTGTACATGGAGAGGCCGACAGCTGGGTCCACGGCCGCATGCAAGGAAATGCCTCCTTATTATGCGCAAAATAATGATTCCTCCACCTGACATCAGGGACCCACCGAAAGGGCCTCTGTATTTCGCGAAAAAAACGTTACCGCCGCTGACAGCTCGGACCCACCAGCTATATCTTCGCACGCAAGGAAGTGCCTCCTTATTACGCACAAAAAATGAATACTCCCCCTGTTAGCTGGGACCCAGTATAGTGGCAGGCTGACTTGTGGGCCTACTAAGTTGACGGGGATGGAGGGCTTTGTCAACTTAGTCAATATGCACGATTCTAGCTCCAGTGACCGTACGATGTCCATCCAACGGTCGTAGTGCTTCTTCAACCTCTGGTCTTCTTGCTCCAGCCGCCCAAAGCAGCGCCGGTCGTGCCGCATGCTCCTGCCTCCCGTGGCCGGCTGTGCTGCCGCGGAGGCCTCATCGCCCCCTACTATTCCCACCACTGGCCAGGCCCTACGGCGACGGCAGCCTCACACCGCAGCCGAACCAGTGAACCCTCGTACTCCTCTCTGCACGGGCTTCCACTGCCGCGTCTTCCCCGGCTCCCCGTCGTCCCCTTCCTAGGCCTTGCCGTCGTCCACCGCCCTGGTGCTCTCGGCGCGGCGTGGTCAACGTGGTCAAGGAATGACTTCCATCGGACGTGGACTGTACGTGGAGAGGCTGACAGCTGGGTCCACGGCCGCAGCAAGGAAGTGCCTCCTTATTACGCGGAAAATAATTATTCCTCCACCTGACAGCTAGGACCCACCGGACGGGCCACTGTATTTCACGAAAAAACATTTCCCCCTGACTGCTGGGACCCACCAGCTACATCTTCGCATGCAAGGAAGTGCGTCCGGGCAAAAAAACGATTCGCCCCCCTGACTGCTGGGACCCACCAGCTACATCTTCGCAGGCAAGGAAGTTCCTGACAGTCGGGACCCACCTGGTCGAAGCATACATAGCATTGTCATTCTGGTCGCGAACGTGTACGTACATATATACTGGTGGATGTAGAGGCGCGCACGTGCCGTAGTAGAGGCGCGTACGTGTCGTAGTAGAGGCGCGCACGTAGCATGTACACATACGTACAGTGGCCAGGGTGCAAGAAAGAAAATACGGCCACGTATGTGTACATACGGGCGGGGTCTCGAACGCCTACTCACGCATACATACGGCCAGGGCTCGTGTACATGGCTGGGTCGGGACAGAGAAACAGTGTCGTCGTCGTGTTCATGGGGAGCCAACCGGCTGGGTCGGAACGGAATGCGTCGTCGTATTCATCGGGAGGGCTTGGACGGAATAGCCGATGGAAACGAGGCCTGGCATATCGCAGAACGGAGGAAACGGCCTTGTGTTCGACCGGCCACGTTTGAAACGGGATCCTGTTCATCGGGAGGGGTCTGGCGTACCGCAAAACGGAGGAAACGGACCTCCTACGATCGAAACGGGGGTCCTGTTGATCGGGAGGGGTGTGGCGTACCGCAAAACGGAGGAAACGGACTTGTGTTGGAGCGCAACGGTCGAAACGGGGGTCCTGTTCATCGGGAGGGGTGTGGCGTACCGCAAAACGGGACTCCACGGGATACTATTCATCTCCACCGTCGACCCCCTCCAGCCTCCACGGGCTACTGTTCATCCACCGTCGACCTCCTCCAGCCTCCACCTGGGACTGTTCATCCACGGGCTCCTGTTCATCCAGCCTCCACCACGCGCTACTCCACCGGCTACTGTTCAACCAACCCTCTCCACGGGCTCCTGTTCAACCACCCCTCCACGGGCTACTATTCATCCAGCCCTCCACCGTCTACTGTTCATTCTGCCCTCCATGGGGTGGTCCTGTTCATCCTGCCCTCCACGGGGTCCTGTTCATCCAGCCCCAACCGGCTCGATCGATCGGGGTCCTGTTCATCTAGAGGCAACACCACGGGGTCCTGTTCATCCACCCCCATCGGGAACTGTTCATCCAAACCCCCCCAGGAAAGCTCACTGTTCATCCAAAGGCAGCATCGATCGGCTTCAGTTAGCAGCAGTAGCGAAGGAATCACTCGATCAGGTTCAGTTAACAGCCATCGATCGATCGCTCAGGTTCAGTAACGCGTAGCCTGCAGTGCAATCGCTCGGGTTCAGTTAGGGCCCAACGCCTCGCTCAGGTTCAGTTAGAGCCAACGCCTCGCACACACGCGCGTACGTGTACGAGAGAAACGCGCATCGCTCGGCCCCCGACCTCCCACCGTAACCGGGAACTCCCCGAAATTTTCCTCGCCCTCGCTTCTACCACGGTTTTTTCCGTCATGGACGGCCCAAAGAATGTCATGCAGCTGCGTCTCCGGCCTGCCCAGGACGAAAAGCCCATTTTCTGTCATGATTTTTTGTCATAAAAGTAGGAGCCCACCACATCTATGATGATACCGGGTTTTGTCACAATTATCGTCATAGAAGTGTCATATGTATGACAGAAAAAAAATTCGTTCGGACCAAAATGTCACGGATGTGTCTTTTTTTGTAGTGTTATGCCCTTCTGATCTGAGTCATCCTCTTCTTTCTTACGTGGGTTAAGGACTAGGATCTCATCTCTCTATCAGGTTCGCGTGTTACTAATCCATAGAATCTTAGGATTGTTGGTTCCAGGCCTCAGTTCAGTTTCTACTACTTTTAGTATGTTGTCAGTTGAACCAGAACCTTGATATGATGTTGTTAAGTGACTATGCAAATCCTTGTGAATGTCTCAAATCTTTTTTTGAGCATTTATAGCCGTTATGTTGTCCGAGTCATCCCAGGTTTCTAAACAGTCTGATGCATTTTCAAATCCCTTCCTCCCGTTCCTGATGCCCTTTTGGGCCAGATTAAGCACACTCTGTTGAGGTACTCTACTGCCTCGACATATAAGATGGAGCTAGTATTATGACCCTAGGCATCCTGGAAAATCACCCAGTAATCTAGCAATGCTTTTTGTTCCCAGTGTGCTGATTCTGGCCGCCATTCTCGAAAGCATCCCGTGATGCCATTCAGT
This sequence comes from Aegilops tauschii subsp. strangulata, assembly GCF_002575655.3. Classification (NCBI taxonomy): domain Eukaryota; kingdom Viridiplantae; phylum Streptophyta; class Magnoliopsida; order Poales; family Poaceae; genus Aegilops; species Aegilops tauschii. The sequence goes on from NC_053037.3 coordinate 399,616,981, forward strand.
TAGTAGGTATTCTATTCCTGGGTTTTGAACCCGAGATTCACTCCACTCACCTCCTGTTGATAGTGTTTGCTAGTTCCTTTAGGATATTAGTAACCTTTGTGATAGTCCTCGAGGTCCGTGGTATTTCCTTCTTCCAAATACCATGAACTGCTTATGGCAGAAGTTCTTTGAACCAAAACATCACAACTAGAGTGCTCTTAATGAGTTCTCCATTCTACATTGTGAATCTGCCAGTTCTACCATTCTGCATGGGTTATCCGGAAGAAATGTTGAGCTTTGCTCGACATAATAATCTATGCATCCACAACTCAGAAAGATATATGTTCCTTGAGTTGTTACTCTTCACTTGTATTCCAACCATTGTCTATCAATCGATAGTCTAGAGTATGTGTGCGATCGTGTTCATCGATGCCTATTATTCTTGTGGTCCGTCAAGCCATTCCATTCCGGAATGACTAGGAGAAACAAACTCCAGAACCTCATCCATATCTAGGATTGGGTCAAAGTAGTTGTAATCTGCAGATCAAAATGCTAAACCAGCTTTTGTTCTGTTCTACCTTGGAGTGTTACCCTCTTTCATATCAAGTATGTGATGGGAATTGCACAACCTCTTATGAACTCTTGATGCAGTGATACTTCTCGCCATCATTCTTCATTCCTCGGTCTTTGTGTTGTTGCAACCGGAATGCTGACAAGTGAACTATGATGTGTGAAATTAATACTCTTAGCAACCTCGTTGCTTGGTAGTTAAAGGACAATAATTTCATTCTTAGTGTGTTGGTTACTGAATCATCATTCTAAGATTGATCCTGCTACCTAGTCCTTATTTCTGGTGCACTCTTTGGTCAATGAGTTAGGATTGTGTCAATCCCTCACTCTCTTGATCACATCATCTTGCCCTGAAAAGCAAGATTGTTCTCGAGCTTAGTAACATATCGGTGGTTCATGATTTTCCGACTATCTTCTCGGAAGTGTTACCAGGTTGTCACCTGACCGCTATGTTGAGTTCGTGATCAAGTTGGTTTCTTGTAAACCACCCCTTCTCCAAGAATCCGTGTTGGATACCCCTGAGCTAGTTAGTTAAGCTAAACAACAACTTGGAGAGTTGGAAGATAAAAACTTTGCCTAACTTAGTTCATTTCAAAGGGATATCTTTTGTATATGTGTGTTGAAGAAAGATGATATCTTCATCGATTGGTCCTCGTGATCAGTTGTTGGATCTATTGTCTTCTGAAAACTTTGATTTGAGTGTGGGCTATCCTCAAATCAAATCAGAACCAACGATGATTGTACTCTTGTCTTACTCGTGGTTGATCCCTCGAGCATACACCCTTACATCTTTTGGTCTGACCAATGCTATCACTGTGTTCATTTAATTGTGGAATTCCATCTATATGGAAGCCTGGATGAATTTTTGTTGAGCCCATTGACAACATCCTTATCTTCTCCATGATTTTGTTGGACATTAAGCTAGTGTTGGAAACTTTGTAAGCATTGCCTTTGTGTTCCATTCACGAGGTATATGTTCGAATGAAAGAAGAGACTTCCTCTAATTCACGTGCATTTGATGCAAGTTGCCGCCGTGAATTTGAGAAAGCTTATTTTTGCTTCCTTCGGAACCATCCCAAGTCAGTCATGCATATGTGCGAAGTATTCTATGGTTTGGAGACTTGCAACCTTCATTCTATATGTATCCCTAGCACGCCAAGCCACTGATTGATTTGTTTAAGATAAAGGAGTCTGTTCTAAAGTGTTAATCCTTTGGAATTCCGCACGGAGACTTCGATATCATTAATTATGGTTCCCACCCACACCTCGGTAGTGTTTTTGCTGTAAGACTACTATGTGGTCAGGCTTGTCTGGGATAGCGTGTTCACATGTGTGTAGCAGAACCAGCTCATGTTTTGGGGCTTACTATCATAATTCATCTCCTGAGAATCTCGCAACATCATCTCATCACCTTGTGTTGCAACTCTTCTTCGCAAACATGTTGAGTCTGAAGTATCCTGTTACTAACCAGATCTGAATCTCGGGCAGATATGATGGTTGGAACATTCCCAACATTTGCGTTTTGTTCCCAGCTTACACTGCCATTGTGCCATTTTCCATGGGTTGCCCTTCACAACAATTGTTATCCAGGATCATCTTCAAAAGTGGACTTATCATGGATCCCAACCATTTCTGATGATAATCAAAAATCATCCATTGCATCGTCTTCAACAAAGTAGTCCTCATCATCCATTCTAGTATGAGTATGCCATTTCTTCGAACTCTTTGAAACGATCAATTGTGATTTTCCTTAGGCTGGTATAGAGAGTTTCAATGATCTCTGTATCAAAACTAATTCCTTTTGCCACTTAGGGGAATATTTCCACGAGCCACCTTTCGTAAGGTGTCCCATTATGGGATCATGGCAGGTAACTCCTCGCTACTTTGAACTCATGTACCATCTTACTCAAGCGTGAAATTTTTGCCTACCAATTCGAACCTTCGTCATCTGTTTCTTCCATCCCTCTCTATGTGTGTTCTGTGTCTCAATTGGAGAGATGTTCTTACGTCTCACTCCATGAATTGATCTTGAGTGCTCGATCTCCAAGGAGATAGTTTCCTGCAGATTTTCTTTCTGTCATCATCGTGTTGGATGAAGATCTAGAAAGCAAAGACATCAAGATCAATTTGAAGAAATGAATCAACATCTTCAAGAAGGGTAATTGGATCATGAAGATCGTGTTAGCCTTGTGTCCCCTCTATCTTCTTACCCTACGCTTGAATCTCGGGACGAGATTCTTGTTTAGTGGGGGTGAGTTGTCACATCCCTAGTTCTGGTCTGCCTAGTGCTAGCATCTGGTGTTGCATCATGTTTACATCTCCCAGAAAGTTGAAATGTGGATGACAGAAACCCCAAGCACCACTTAAACCAACTAGGGTTTACTAAAATCCTTTTCAATGAACCTGAAATGCCCTTCTAAAATGTTCATCATCTTTGCCTTGGTCTAGAACATCTAAAAAAATGGTGCACAATTTACTAGGACAGCATACGGCACTGGATTAAATCATACTCTATTTGCATTTGGGCATTTAAATACTATAAACTATTTTAAATGTCCAAATAATCATAAACTAAAATGTTTACTGTTGGAAATATTCCAAACAGTGGGCATGAGAAGTTTCATGATTTTTGAGTTAGTTTTAGTATTTTTAATAAAGCTCTAAAGTTGCAGAAAAATAGAAAAACAGAAACAAAGTAGTAAAGAGAGAGAGTGTGGACTTACGTGGCAGCCCACTAGCCGCCCAGTAGACAGCCGACCTGCTAGGCCCAGCCCAGCCCCTCGCGCGTCGTCTTCCTCGCGCCTACTTGCGTTGCGCGTGGCGTGCGCACAGCCGAGCCGCGGCCACCTCCTGCTAGCCACGCAGTTGCTCCCCCTCGCCCTGGACGTCGCCACGCGACCCCCTCTCACTTTCCCCTCTCTCCCTGGAACTCTTCCCCTCCCCTCACTCTCTCTCCCGCACAGCCCAAGAGGAGCCCGTCGCCGCCGTCCACCATTCGCGCGGCCACCGGCCTCCACACGCCTCTCCAACGAGCCAAGAAGCTCCGACATCGACCTCTACGCCGTCTCCATCGAGCCACGTGAGCAGACGCGCCCTGCAGCGGCTTCCCCGACCTTTCTTCCCCGCCCACGGCCATCGGATGCCGCCGTCCGATTCACCGTCTCCGCCGCCTCCCCGATCCAGCTGAGCTCCGCCTCAACCCCACGGTGAGCTCCGCTGTTTTTCCCCATGCTCCCTGAGCTCGTCCTCGTCCCCTAGCCTCGCTAGCCACCGGAGCCGAGAGCTCCTCGCCGCCGAGGCTAGAGCGAGCGCCGAGCGCGTCTGAGCGCTCCATCGTGCTCAGCACGTTGCCAGCAGCTCCGAACACCCAGCCGCCCATCTTGCAGTGCCCTGTAGCGACCAACCCGTCGTTGGCCGAACTCCGGCCGCCACGGATGACCTCGCCGCCGTTGACTCCGGCCAACCCAGGCCCGGTAACCCCCACCATCTGACGCGCCGTCGCGGTAGCTCTCCGTAGAGCCCAACGGCGCATCGAACGGTGCCCCGTAGAGGAAACCCGAGGCACAAGAGCACCGCTGAACTCGCCGGCGGCTAAACGCCGGCAAGTTTGACCCAGTTGACCAGGGGTTTGACCTCCCCCGGCTCACTGACGTGTGGGCCCGGCCGCTGCTAACTTTTGGTTAAGTTAATAGCTAATTTTAGTTAAGCCACTGACTCACTGACATGCGGGCCCCGCCTGACTAATTAAACTAGGTTAGGTTTAATTTATATTAGGATTAGCCACAGTCACTGACATGTGGGTCCCAACCGTCAGGTTTGACCTGGGCTGGCGCCTTTGACCTGCTGACGTCACAAAGACGTCATGCTGACGCAGTTAACCATTTTCTGGATTAAAACAATTCATGAAATTCCAGAAAATGCTCTAAACTTCTAAAAATCAAAGAAACTAATCTGTAACTCCAAATGCAAAGTTTTATATATGAAAATGATCAAAAAAATCCAATCTTTCCATCTGTACTGGTTTCATGCATGTTTAAGAAACTTAACTTTGCTGTTTAGTGCAAAACATGATAAGGCACTATTTAAATTCATAAGTTGAGTTTGGGATTGAACCTTTGGTTCAAAATGACTCAAACCCAACTGGTTGTAGTTGCATCAGCCCAACACACTCATTTTGCCATGTCCTGATCATGCATCATATTGAGCATTGCATTGATTGTGTTCTTCCTTGTTTGCAGGTCATTGTCCCCTCTGAGTACACGACGTTCCGACGATGAGTTCGATGACACCGATGAAGAGCTATATTATCTTCAGAAGTGCCAGGCAAGCAAAACCCCCTTGTTCATTCCAATACAATCCCACTCTCTCGCTCCTGCCCTCTTTTACTGCATTAGGATAACAACGATTCAACTGTTACATGTTGCGGTAGTTGAACCCCTTTCCTCTGCATGACCTGTCATTGCCACATTAAATAGATGAAACCCACTAGCATGAGTAGGAGTTGTTTGAGCCCTGTGTGCCTACTCATTCATGCTTGTTGTCATGTCTGCTACTGCTTAGAGTTGAGTCAGGTCTGATTCATCGGGGATGAATTGGAAAGTTGTGAACATGTCCTACTGCTGAGAGCTAAATCTGTGAACACGATTTGGTAAAGGTAGCGGTGAGAGGCCATGTAGGAGTACATGGTGGGTTGTCTCATTGAAACCGTCCTTAGGAACTGAATTCTGTGTTTGTGATCCATGAACAGCTACTACCACACACTAGGATCCTTAATTGACTCTCTTGACTTATTAATCGCCTTGATCTCTGTCCAGGAGTTGCAACTAGTTTCTGGTGTTTGTAGGATATGTTGGGGAACGTAGTAATTTCAAAAAAATTCCTATGCACACGCAAGATCATGGTGATGCATAGCAACGAGAGGGGAGAGTGTTGTCCACGTACCCTCGTAGACCGAAAGCGGAAGCGTTAACACAACGCGGTTGATGTAGTTGTACGTCTTCACGATCCGACCGATCAAGTACCGAACGCACGGCACCTCCGAGTTCAGCACACGTTCAGCTCGATGACGTCCCTCGAACTCCGATCCAGCCGAGTGTTGAGGGAGAGTTTCATCAGCACGACGGCGTGGTGACGATGATGATGTTCTACCGACGCAGGGCTTCGCCTAAGCACCGCTACGATATTATCGAGGTGTAATATGGTGGAGGGGGGCACCGCACACGGCTAAAAGATCGTAGATCAAATGTGTGTGGAGAGGTGCCCCCCTGCCCCCGTATATAAAGGAGCAAGGCGGAGGCCGCCGGCCAAGGGAGGAGAGGCGCGCCAGGAGGATTCCTACTCCTACCGGGAGTAGGACTCCCCCCCCTTCCATGTTGGACTAGGAGTGGAAGGGGGAAGAGGTGGAGGGGAGGAAGGAAGGGGGGCGCTGCCCCCCTCTCCTTGTCCTATTCGGACTGGGGGGGAAGGGGGCGCGGCCCTGCCCTGGCCTCCTCTCCTCTCTTCCACCTAGGCCCACTAAGGCCCATTAAGTCATCGGGGGGTTCCGGTAACCTCCCGGTACTCCGAAAAAATCCCGATTTCACCCGAAACACTTCCGATGTCCAAACATAGGCTTCCAATATATCAATCTTTATGTCTCGACCATTTCGAGACTCCTCGTCATGTCCGTGATCACATCCGGGACTCCGAACAACCTTCAGTACATCAAAACATATAAACTCATAATATAACTGTCATCGTAACGTTAAGCGTGCGGACCCTACGGGTTCGAGAACTATGTAGACATGACCGAGACACCTCTCCGGTCAATAACCAATAGCGGAACCTGGATGCTCATATTGGTTCCTACATATTCTACGAAGATCTTTATCGGTCAGACCGCATAACAACATACGTTGTTGCCTTTGTCATCGGTATGCTCTATACCTAGTTCAATCTCGTTACCGGCAAGTCTCTTTACTCGTTCCGTAATACATCATTCCGCAACTAACTCATTATTCACAATGCTTGCAAGGCTTATAGTGATGTGTATTACTGAGTGGGCCCAGAGATACCTCTCCGACACTCGGAGTGACAAATCCTAATCTCGAAATACGCCAACCCAACAAGTACCTTTGGTGACATCTGTAGAGCACCTTTATAATCACCCAGTTACGTTGTGACGTTTGGTAGCACACAAAGTGTTCCTCCGGTAAACGGGAGTTGCATAATCTCATAGTCATAGGAACATGTATAAGTCATGAAGAAAGCAATAGCAACATACTAAACGATCGAGTGCTAAGCTAACGGAATGGGTCAAGTCAATCACGTCATTCTCCTAATGAAGTGATCCCGTTAATCAAATGACAACTGATGTCTATGGCTAGGAAACATAACCATCTTTGATTAACGAGCTAGTCAAGTAGAGGTATACTAGTGACACTCTGTTTTTCTATGTATTCACACATGTATTATGTTTCCGGTTAATACAATTCTAGCATGAATAATAAACATTTATCATGATATAAGAAAATAAATAATAACTTTATTATTGCCTCTAGGGCATATTTCCTTCAGTCTCCCACTTGCACTAGAGTCAATAATCTAGATTACACAGTAATGATTCTTACACCCATGGAGTCTTGGTGCTGATCATGTTTTGCTCGTGGAAGAGGCTTAGTCAACGGGTCTGCAACATTCAGATCCGTATGTATCTTGCAAATTTCTATGTCTCCCACCTGGACTAAACCCCGGATGGAATTGAAGCGTCTTTTGATGTGCTTGGTTCTCTTGTGAAATCTGGATTCCTTTGCTAAGGCAATTGCACCAGTATTGTCACAAAAGATTTTCATTGGTCCCGATGCACTAGGTATAACACCTAGATCGAATATGAACTCCTTCATCCAGACTCCTTCATTTGCTGCTTCTGAAGCAGCTATGTACTCCGCTTCACACGTAGATCCCGCCACGACACTTTGCTTAGAACTGCACCAACTGACAGCTCCACCGTTCAATGTAAACACGTATCCGGTTTGTGATTTAGAATCGTCTGGATCAGTGTCAAAGCTTGCATCAACGTAACCATTTACGATGAGCTCTTTGTCACCTCCATAAATGAGAAACATATCCTTAGTCCTTTTCAGGTATTTCAGGATGTTCTAGACCGTTGTCCAGTGATCCACTCCTGGATTACTTTGGTACCTCCCTGCTAAACTTATAGCAAGGCACACATCAGGTCTGGTACACAGCATTGCATACATGATAGAGCCTATGGCTGAAGCATAGGGAACATCTTTCATCTTCTCTCTATCTTCTGCAGTGGTCGGGCATTGAGTCTTACTCAATCTCACACCTTGTAGTACAGGCAAGAATCCTTTCTTTGCTTGATCCATTTTGAACTTCTTCAAAACTTTGTCAAGGTATGTGCTTTGTGAAAGTCCAATTAAGCGTCTTGATCTATCTCTATAGATCTTGATGCCTAATATATATGCAGCTTCACCGAGGTCTTTCATTGAAGAACTCTTATTCAAGTATCCCTTTATGCTATCCAGAAATTCTATATCATTTCCAATCAGCAATATGTCATCCACATATAATATCAGAAATGCTACTGAGCTCCCACTCACTTTCTTGTAAATACAAGCTTCTCCAAAAGTCTGTATAAAACCAAATGCTTTGATCACACTATCAAAGCATTTATTCCAACTCCGAGAGGCTTGCACCAGTCCATAAATGGATCGCTGGAGCTTGCACACTTTGTTAGCTCCCTTTGGATCGACAAAACCTTCTGGTTGCATCATATACAACTCTTCTTCCAGAAATCCATTCAAGAATGCAGTTTTGACATCCATTTGCCAAATTTCATAATCATAAAATGCGGCAATTGCTAACATGATTCGGACAGACTTAAGCAACGCTACGGGTGAGAAGGTCTCATTGTAGTCAATCCCTTGAACTTGTCGAAAACCTTTCGCAACAAGTCGAGCTTTATAGACAGTAACATTACCGTCAGCGTCAGTCTTCTTCTTGAAGATCCATTTATTTTCAATGGCTTGCCGATCATCGGGCAAGTCAACCAAAGTCCATACTTTGTTCTCATACATGGATCCCATCTCGGATTTCATGGCCTCAAGCCATTTTGCGGAATCTGGGCTCACCATCGCTTCTTCATAGTTCGTAGGTTCGTCATGGTCTAGTAACATAACCTCCAGAACAGGATTACCGTACCACTCTGGTGCGGATCTTAATCTGGTTGATCTACGAGGTTCAGTAATAACTTGATCTGAAGTTTCATGATCATTATCATTAACTTCCCCACTAATTGGCGTAGGTGTCGCAGAAACTGGTTTCTGTGATGATCTACTTTCCAATAAGGGAGCAGGTACAGTTACCTCATCAAGTTCTACTTTCCTCCCACTCACTTCTTTCGAGAGAAACTCCTTCTCTAGAAAGGATCCATTCTTAGCAACGAATGTCTTGCCTTCGGATCTGTGATAGAAGGTGTACCCAACAGTCTCCTTTGGGTATCCTATGAAGACACATTTCTCCGATTTAGGTTCGAGCTTATCAGGTTGAAGTTTCTTCACATAAGCATCGCAACCCCAAACTTTAAGATACGACAACTTTGGTTTCTTGCCAAACCATAGTTCATAAGGTGTCGTTTCAACGGATTTCGATGGTGTCCTATTTAGAGTGAATGCAGCCGTCTCTAAAGCATAACCCCAAAACGATAGCGGTAAATCAGTAAGAGACATCATAGATCGCACCATATCTAGTAAAGTACGATTACGACGTTCGGACACACCATTACGCTGTGGTGTTCCGGGTGGCGTGAGTTGCGAAACTATTCCGCATTGTTTCAAATGTAGGCCAAACTCATAACTCAAATATTCTCCTCCACGATCTGATCGTAGAAACTTTATTTTCTTGTTACGATGATTTTCAACTTTGCTCTGAAATTCTTTGAACTTTTCAAATGTTTCAGACTTATGTTTCATTAAGTAGATATACCCATATCTGCTCAAATCATCTGTGAAGGTGAGAAAATAACGATATCCGCCACGAGCCTCAATATTCATCGGACCACATACATCTGTATGTATGATTTCCAACAAATTAGTTGCTCTCTCCATAGTACCGGAGAATGGTGTTTTAGTCATCTTGCCCATGAGACACGGTTCGCAAGTACCAAGTGATTCATAATCAAGTGATTCCAAAAGTCCATCAGTATGGAGTTTCTTCATGCGCTTTACACCGATATGACCTAAACGGCAGTGCCACAAATAGGTTGCACTATCATTATCAACTCTGCATCTTTTGGCTTCAATATTATAAATATGTGTATCACTACTATCGAGATTCAACAAAAATAGACCACTCTTCAAGGGTGCATGACCATAAAAGATATTATTCATATAAATAGAACAACCATTATCCTCTGATTTAAATGAATAACCGTCTCGCATTAAACAAGATCCAGATATAATGTTCATGCTCAACGCTGGCACCAAATAACAATTATTTAGGTCTAATACTAATCCCGAAGGTAGATGTAGAGGTAGCGTGCCGACCGCGATCACATCGACTTTGGAACCATTTCCCACGCGCATCGTCACCTCGTCCTTAGCCAATCTTCGCTTAATCCGTAGCCCCTGTTTCGAGTTGCAAATATTAGCAACAGAACCAGTATCAAATACCCAGGTGCTACTGCGAGCATTAGTAAGGTACACATCAATAACATTTATATCACATATACCTTTGTTAACCTTGCCATCCTTCTTATCCGCCAAATACTTGGGGCAGTTCCGCTTCTAGTGACCAGTCTGCTTGCAGTAGAAGCACTCAGTTTCAGGCTTAGGTACAGACTTGGGTTTCTTCTCCTGAACAGCAACTTGCTTGCTATTCTTCTTGAAGTTCCCCTTCTTCTTCCCTTTGCCCTTTTTCTTGAAACTAGTGGTCTTATTGACCATCAACACTTGATGCTCCTTTTTGATTTCTACCTCCGCTGCCTTTAGCATTGCGAAGAGCTCGGGAATTTTCTTATTCATCCCTTGCATATTATAGTTCATCACGAAGCTCTTGTAGCTTGGTGGCAGTGATTGAAGAATTCTGTCAATGACGCTGTCATCCGGAAGATTAACTCCCAGTTGAATCAAGTGAATATTATACCCAGACATTTTGAGTATATGCTCACTGACAGAACTATTCTCTTCCATCTTGCAGCTGTAGAACTTATTGGAGACTTCATATCTCTCAATCCGGGCATTTGCTTGAAATATTAACTTCAACTCCTGGAACATCTCATATGCTCCATGACGTTCAAAACGTCGTTGAAGACCCGGTTCTAAGTCGTAAAGCATGGCACACTGAACTATCGAGTAGTCATCAGCTTTGCTCTGCCAGACGTTCATAACTTCTAGTGTTGCTCTTGCAGCAGGCCTGGCACCCAGCGGTGCTTCCAGGACGTAATTTTTGTGTGCAGCAATGAGGATAATCCTCAAGTTACGGACCCAGTCCGTGTAATTGCTACCATCATCTTTCAACTTTGCTTTCTCAAGGAACGCATTAAAATTCAACGGAACAACAGCACGGGCCATTTATCTACAATTAACATAGACAAGCAAGATACTATCAGGTACTAAGTTCATGACAAATTCAAGTTCAATTAATCATATTACTTTAAGAACTCCCACTTAGATAGACATCCCTCTAATCATCTAAGTGATTACGTGATCCAAATCAACTAAACCATGTCCGATCATCACGTGAGATGGAGTAGTTTCAATGGTGAACATCACTATGTTGATCATATCTACTATATGATTCACGCTCGACCTTTCGGTCTCCGTGTTCCGAGGCCATATCTGTATATGCTAGGCTCGTCAAGTTTAACCTGAGTATTCCGTGTGTGCAACTGTTTTGCACCCGTTGTATTTGAACGTAGAGCCTATCACACCCGATCATCACGTGGTGTCTCAGCACGAAGAACTTTCGCAACGGTGCATACTCAGGGAGAACACTTTTATCTTGAAATTTTAGTGAGAGATCATCTTATAATGCTACCGTCAATCAAAGCAAGATAAGATGCATAAAAGATAAACATCACATGCAATCAATATAAGTGATATGATATGGCCATCATCATCTTGTGCTTGTGATCTCCATCTCCGAAGCACCGTCATGATCACCATCGTCACCGGCGCGACACCTTGATCTCCATCGTAGTATCATTGTCGTCTCGCCAACTATTTCTTTTATGACTATCGCTACCGCTTAATGCTAAAGTAAAACAATTACATGGCGATTGCATTGCATACAATAAAGCGACAACCATATGGCTCCTGCCAGTTGCCGATAACTCGGTTACAAAACATGATCATCTCATACAATAAAATATAGCATCATTTCTTGACCATATCACATCACAACATGCCCTGCAAAAACAAGTTAGACGTCCTCTACTTTGTTGTTGCAAGTTTTACGTGGCTGCTACGGGCTTAGCAAGAACCGTTCTTACCTATGCATCAAAACCACAACGATAGTTTGTCAAGTTGGTGCTGTTTTAACCTTCGCAAGGACCGGGCGTAGCCACACTCGGTTCAACTAAAGTGAGAGAGACAGACACCCGCCGGTCACCTTTAAGCAACGAGTGCTCGCAACGGTGAAACCAGTCTCGCGTAAGCGTACGCGTAATGTCGGTCCGGGCCGCTTCATCTCACAATACCGCCGAACCAAAGTATGACATGCTGGTAAGCAGTATGACTTATATCGCCCACAACTCACTTGTGTTCTACTCGTGCATAGCATCAACGCATAAAACCTGGCTCGGATGCCACTGTTGGGGAACGTAGTAATTTCAAAAAAATTCCTACGCACACGCAAGATCATGGTGATGCATAGCAACGAGAGGGGAGAGTGTTGTCCACATACCCTCGTAGACCGAAAGCGGAAGCGTTAACACAACGTGGTTGATGTAGTCGTACGTCTTCACGATCCGACCGATCAAGTACCGAACGCACGGCACCTCTGAGTTCAGCACATGTTCAGCTTGATGACGTCCCTCGAACTCTGATCCAGCCGAGTGTTGAGGGAGAGTTTCGTCAGCACGACGGCGTGGTGATGATGATGATGTTCTACCGACGCAGGGCTTCGCCTAAGCACCGCTACGATATTATCGAGGTGTAATATGGTGGAGGGGGGCACCGCACATGGCTAAAAGATCGTAGATCAATTGTGTGTGGAGAGGTGCCCCCTGCCCCCATATATAAAGGAGCAAGGGGGAGGCCACCGGCCAAGGGAGGAGAGGCGCACCAGGAGGAGTCCTACTCCTACCGGGAGTAGGACTCCCCCCCTTTCCAAGTTGGACTAGGAGTGGAAGGGGGAAGAGGTGGAGGGGAGGAAGGAAGGGGGCGCCACCCCCCTCTCCTTGTCCTATTCGGACTGGGGGAAGGGGGGCACGGCCCTGCCCTGAGCTCCTCTCCTCTCTTCCACCTAGGCCCACTAAGGCCCATTAAGTCACCGGGGGGTTCCGGTAACCTCCCGGTACTCCGGAAAAAATCCCGATTTCACCCGGAACACTTCCGATGTCCAAACATAGGCTTCCAATATATCAATCTTTATGTCTCGACCATTTAGAGACTCCTCGTCATGTCCGTGATCACATCCGGGACTCCGAACAACCTTCGGTACATCAAAACATATAAACTCATAATATAATTGTCATCGTAACGTTAAGCGTGCGGACCCTACGGGTTCGAGAACTATGTAGAAATGACCGAGACACCTCTCCGGTCAATAACCAATAGCGGAACCTGGATGCTCATATTGGTTCCTACATATTCTACGAAGATCTTTATCGGTCAGACCGCATAACAACATACGTTGTTCCCTTTGTCATCGGTATGTTACTTGCCCGAGATTCGATCGTCGGTATCTCTATACCTAGTTCAATCTCGTTACCGGCAAGTCTCTTTACTCGTTCCGTAATACATCATTCCGCAACTAACTCATTAGTCACAATGCTTGCAAGGCTTATAGTGATATGTATTACTGAGTGGGCCCAGAGATACCTCTCCGACAATCGGAGTGACAAATCCTAATCTCGAAATACGCCAACCCAACAAGTACCTTTGGAGACATATATAGAGCACCTTTATAATCACCCAGTTACGTTGTGACGTTTGGTAGCACACAAAGTGTTCCTCCGGTAAATGGGAGTTGCATAATCTCATAGTCATAGGAACATGTATAAGTCATGAAGAAAGCAATAGCAACATACTAAACGATCGAGTGCTAAGCTAACGGAATGGGTCAAGTCAATCACGTCATTCTCCTAATGAAGTGATCACGTTAATCAAATGACAACTCATGTCTATGGCTAGGAAACATAACCATCTTTGATTAACGAGCTAGTCAAGTAGAAGCATACTAGTGACACTCTGTTTGTCTATGTATTCACACATGTATTATGTTTCCGGATAATACAATTCTAGCATGAATAATAAACATTTATCATGATATAAGGAAATAAATAATAACTTTATTATTGCCTCTAGGGCATATTTCCTTCAGGATATGTGTTGGAGGCCGTGCGTAGCGCTGACCCTAGGGTTGGGCTATGATGCGGTAGATAAACCGTGGCACGGTGTACCGACTCGCCCGTTTGGTGTCTCGGGAACCCTGCACACATCGTTTGGGGCCACGAGCGACACCCCGACCGGATCTCCTTGCGGATGGAACCCGAATAGGCAATAAAACTGGACTAGAGACTTGTGTGATTAGTCAGGTCATGGCCGACACCCTCACCAGGCCTCCGCTAGAAGGTTGCCGAGATACATGACGTGTACATGGCGGTAAGTAGCGAGAGCGTGTGTGAAGAAGTACACCCCTGCAGGGTTAACATCATCTATTAGAATAGCCGCGTCCGCGGTAAAGGACCTCTGGGTTGCCTATACAGTTCATAGACAAGTGAAAGTGGATACTCTAAAATGCGCAAGATAAGCGTGAGTGCTATGGATGGCGTTCTCGTAGGGAGACGGGAGGGGATCCATAGTGGTGTATTGATTGGTGAATATGTGGACTCGTGTGCGCCACCTCAAAAGAGTTACTTGCAGTAGTAGTTCAGGTTAGCCACTGAGTCAAAGCTGGCTTGCTGCAGTTAAACCCCACCATCCCTTTGTTGATAATGATGCATATGTAGTTAGTTCTGATGTAAGTCTTGCTGGGTACATTTGTACTCACGTTTGCTTAATTTATGTTTTTGTAGAGAGACTTCAGTCTCGCTAGTAGTTCCGTGTGGACTTTGACCTTTAGCTTAATACCTCAGCTACGATCTTGTGCCCTCGGCAGGATCTGGTAGATAGTCAGGCTTCTCAGCCTTTTTCATTTGTAGATGTCTCTACCCAGACATGTTAAGCTTCCGCATGTGCTATTGCTTGTATGACTTGAATGCTAGGTCATGAGATCCATGCTTGTAATATCTGACTCTTCAGAGTCTTATGAATAAATACTTTGAGTTGTAGAGTTTTGTTGTGATGCCATGTTGTATTTACACATATCGAGCATATTGTGTGTATGTTTGAAATGCTTGATATGTGTGGGATCCGACAACCTAGTTTTTTATCCTTGGTAGCCTCTCTTACCGGGAAATGTCACCTAGTGCTTCCACAGAGCCATGGTAGCTTGCTACTACTCCGGAACACTTAGGCTGGCCGGCATGTGTCCTTCTTCGTTCTTGTGTCTGTCCCTTCGGGGAAATGTCACGCAGTGTCTTTCGGAGTCCTGTTAGCCTGATACAGCCCGGATTCCCGGAGTCCTGCTAGCCCAGTTGCTACTGCCCGAATTCACTCGCTGATGACCGACACGTTCGTTGCTGGGTCATGTATGCCTGTCCCTGTAAGTTAGTGCCACTTTGGGTTCACGACTAGTCATGTCGGCCCGGGTTCTCTGTCATATGGATGCTAGCGACACTATCATATACGTGAGCCAAAAGGCGCAAACGGTCCCGGGCCAGGTAAGGTGGCACCCGTGGGAATACCGTGCGTGAGGGCGCAAAGTGATATGATGTGTTACATGCTAGATCAATGTGGCTTGGGATCGGGGTCCTGACATTATTCGCCCTCTTTTTTCGTTCGTCTCTTTTCGCTTGCTTCTTGTTGCCTATTTGCCCTAATGGCCCTGCCTAAAAACGTTGATCCTTACCTTAAAAGGTTGGAAGAAATTGAAAACAACGTCAGAAGCTTTATGACTTTGCAATTTGAGCATAATAATTTCTTTAGAAACGAGCTTAAAGAAAAACAAGCTTTATGGAGTACATGAATAAAGAGCTTGATGATATGTCTACGGAATTTTATGGTTTGAAATCTTAGTTTGCTCATCTTGAAAAATTAATAGCCCACATTTCGGATAAGCAGGCCACCTTAGTCAATAAGATGGCCGCCAAACCGGAAGATCTAGAAGGTAATAGGGATGAAGATCTAAAAGTTTTTGATGTATCTCCTATTAAATCTTTGTCTTGCAATATGAATCTTGATAATGATGGGACTGGAGATGAGTCAACTTTAGTTAAAAGGCGTCCCAATAATTCGGAGTTTTTAGATCTTGATGCAAAAATTGGTAAAAGTGGGATTGAAGAGGTCAAACTTTACATAGCAATGAACCCACTATTTTGGATTTCAAGGAATTTAATTATGATAATTGTTTTTTAATAGATTGTATTTCCTTGTTGCAATCCGTGCTAAATTCTCCACATGCTTATAGTCAAAATAAGGCTTTTACCAAACATATCGTTGATGCTTTAATGCAATCTTATGAAGAAAAGCTTGAATTAGAAGTTTCTATCCCTAGAAAACTTTATGATGAGTGAGAACCTACTATTAAAATTAAAATTAAAGAACATGAATGATATGCTTTGTGTGATTTGGGTGCTAGTGTTTCCACGATTCCAAAAACTTTGTGTGATATGTTAGGTTTCCATGAATTTGATGATTGTTCTTTAAACTTGCACCTTGAGGATTCCACCATAAAGAAACCTATGGGAAGAATTAATGATGTTCTTATTGTTGCAAACAGGAATTATGTGCCCGTAGATTTCATTGTCCTTGATATAGATTGCAATCCTTCATGTCCTATTATTCTTGGTAGACCTTTCCTTAGAACGATTGGTGCAATTATTGATATGAAATAAGGGAATATTAGATTCAAATTTCCGTTAAGGAAAAGCATGGAACACTTTCCTAGAAATAAAATTAAATTACCTTATGAATCTATTATGAGAGCTACTTATGGATTGCATGCCAAAGATGACAATACCTAGCTAGGGGCGTTAAACGATAGCGCTTGTTGGGAGGCAACCCAATTTTATTTTTGTTTCTTGCTTTTTAGTTCTGTTTAGTAATAAATCTTTGGTCTAGCCTCTGGTTAGATGTGTTTTTATGTTTTAATTAGTGTTTGTGCCAATTAGAACCTTTGAGAAGACTTGGGTGAAGTCTTTTTGATCTTGCTGTAAAAAACAGAAACTTTAACGCTCACGAGATTAGCTACAACTTTTTACTGGAGAGTGCTATTTAGTTGATTCTTTTTGAAGATGATTAATAGATAAATTCCTCACGTCCAGCAATTTATTTTAGAATTTTTGGAGTTCTAGAAGTATGCGTTTGATACAGATTACTACAGACTGTTCTGTTTTTGACAGATTCTGTTTTTCGTGTGTTGTTTGCTTATTTTGATGAATCTATGGCTAGTATCGGAGGTTATGAACCATAGAGAAGTTGGAATACAGTAGGTTTAACACCAATATAAATAAAGAATGAGTTCATTACAGTACCTTGAAGTGGTGTTGTGTTTTCTTTCGCTAACGGAGCTCACGAGATTTTCTGTTAAGTTTTGTGTTGTGAAGTTTTCAAGTTTCGGGTAAAGATTTGATGGATTATGGAACAAGGAGTGGCAAGAGCCTAAGCTTGGGGATTCCCAAGGCACCCCAAGGTAAATCCAAGGACAACCAAAAAGCCTAAGCTTGGGGATGCCCCGGAAGGCATCCCCTCTTTTGTCTTCGTCCATCGGTAATTTTACTTGGAGCTATATTTTTATTCACCACATGATATGTGTTTTGCTTGGAGTGTCTTGTATGATTTGAGTCTTTGCTTTTTAGTTCACCACAATCATCCTTGCTGTACACACCTTTTTATAGAGACACACATTAAACGGAATTTATTAGAATACTCTATGTGCTTCACTTATATCTTTTGAGCTAAACAATTTTGCTCTAGTGCTTCACTTATATCTTTTAGAGCACGGTGGTGGTTTTATTTTGTAGAAATTATTGATCTCTCATGCTTCACTTATATTATTTTGAGAGTCTTTTAGAACAGCATGGTAGTTTGCTTTGGCTATAAAATTAGTCCTAATATGATGAACATCCAAGATAGGTGTAATAAAAACTTTCATATAAGTGCATTGAATACTAAGAGAAGTTTGATACTTGATGATTGTTTTGAGATATGAAGATGGTGATATTAGAGTCATGATAGTTGAGTAGTTGTGAATTTGAGAAATACTTGTTCTAAAGTTTGTGATTCCCGTAGCATGCACGTATGGTGAACCGTTATGTGATGAAGTGGGAGCATGATTTATTTATTTATTGTCTTCCTTATGAGTGGTGGTCGGGGACGAGCGATGGTCTTTTCCTACCAATCTATCCCCCTAGGAGCATGCGCGTAATACTTTGCTTCGATAACTAATAGATTTTTGCAATAAGTATGTGAGTTCTTTATGACTAATGTTGAGTCCATGGATTATACGCACTCTCATCCTTCCACCATTGCTAGCCTCTCTAATACCGCGCACCTTTTGCCGGTATCATACACCCACCATATACCTTCCTCAAAACAGCCACCATACCTACCTATTATGGCATTTCCATAGCCATTCCGAGATATATTGCCATGCAACTTACCACCGTTCCATTTGTTATGACACGCTTCATCATTGTCATATTGCTTTGCATGATCATACATGTCACTCTTGATTCATTTCATATCCCGGTACACCGCCGGAGGCATTCACATAGAGTCATATTTTGTTCTAAGTATTGAGTTGTAAGTAAATAAAAGTGTGATGATCATCATTATTAGAGCATTGTCCCAAGTAAGGAAAGGATGATGGAGACTATGATTCCCCCACAAGTCGGGATGAGACTCCGGACGAAAAGAAAAAAAAAGAGGCCAAAGAAAAAAAAAGAAGGCCCAAAAAAATGAGAGAAAAAGAGAGAAGGGACAATGTTACTATCCCTTTTCCACACTTGTGCTTCAAAGTAGCACCATGATCTTCATGATAGAGAGTCTCTTGTTTTGTCACTTTCATATACTAGTGGGCATTTTACATTATAGAACATGGCTTGTATATTCCAATGATGGGCTTCATCAAAATGCCCTAGGTCTTCGTGAGCAAGCGAGTTGGATGCACACCCACTTAGTTTCTTTTGTTGAGCTTTCATACACTTGTAGCTCTAGTGCATCCATTGCATGGCAATCCCTACTCACTCACATTGATATCTATTGATGGGCATCTCCATAGCCCATTGATACGCCTAATTGATGTGAGACTATCTTCTCCTTTTTTGTCTTCTCCACAACCACCATTCTATTCCATATATAGTGTTATATCCATGGCTCACGCTCATGTATTGCGTGAAGATTGAAAAAGTTTGAGAACATAAAAAGTATGAAACAATTGCTTGGCTTGTCATCGGGGTTGTGGATGATTAAATACTTTGTGTGATGAAGATAGAGCATAGCCAGACTATATGATTTTGTAGGGATAACTTTCTTTGGCCATGTTATTTTGAGAAGACATGATTGCTTTGTTATTATGCTTGAAGTATTATTATTTTTATGTCAATATTAAACTTTTGTCTTGAATCCTTCGGATCTGAACATTCATGCCAAAATAAATAAAATTACATTGAGAAATATGCTAGGTAGCATTCCACGTCAAAAATTCTGTTTTTATCATTTACCTACTCGAGGACGAGCAGGAATTAAGCTTGGGGATGCTTGATACGTCTCCAACGTATCTATAATTTTTTATTGTTCCATACTATTATATTATCCATTTGGATGTTTAATGGGCTTTACTAAGCACTTTTATGTTATTTTCGGGACTAACCTACTAACCCAAGGCCCAGTGCAAATTGTTGTTTTTTGCCTATTTCAGTGTTCGCAGAAAAGGAATATCAAACGGAGTCCAAACGGAATGAAACCTTCGGGAGAGTTATTTTTGGAACAAACGTGATTCAGAGGACTTGGAGTGGACGTCAAGAAATCAACGAGGAGGCCACGAGGCAGGGAGGCGCGCCTGCCCCCTGGGCGCGCCCCCACCCTCATGGGCCCCTCGCAGCTCCACCGACCTACTTCTTCCTCCTATATATACCCATGTGCCCCGAAACCAACCAGGAGCTCCACGAAACCCTATTTCCACCGCCGCAACCTTCTGTACCCCGTGAGATCCCATCTTGGGGCCTTTTCCGGCGCTCCGCCGGAGGGGGAATCGATCACGGAGGGCTTCTACATCAACACCATGGCCTCTCCGATGACATGTGAGTAGTTTGCCACAGACCTTCGGGTCCATAGTTATTAGCTAGATGGCTTCTTCTCTCTCTTTGGATCTCAATACAAATCTCTCCTCGATCTTCTTGGAGATCTATTCAATGTAACTCTTTTTGCGGTGTGTTTGTCGAGATCCGATGAATTGTGGGTTCATGATCAAGATTATCTATGAACAATATTTGAATCTTCTCTGAATTCTTTTATGTATGATTGGTTATCTTTGCAAGTCTCTTCGAATTATCAGTTTGGTTTGGCCTACTAGATTGATCTTTCTTGCAATGGGAGAAGTGCTTAGCTTTGGGTTCAATCTTGCGTTGCTCGATCCCAGTGACAGTAGGGGAAACGACACGTATTGTATTGTTGCCATCGAGGATAAAAAGATGGGGTTTATATCATATTGCTTGAGTTTATCCCTCTACATAATGTCATCTTGCCTAATGCGTTACTCTGTTCTTATGAACTTAATACTCTAGATGCATGCTAGATAGCGGTCGATGTGTGGAGTAATAGTAGTAGATGCAGGCAGGAGTCGGTCTACTTGTCGCGGATATGATGCCTATATACATGATCATGCCTAGATATTCTCATAACTATGCACTTTTCTATCAATTGCTCGACGGTAATTTGTTCACCCACCATAATACTTATGCTATCTTCAGAGAAGCCACTAGTTAAACCTATGGCCCCCGGGTCTATTTTCCATCGTATTTATCTTCCGTCAACTAGCTATTTCTATCACCGTTTATTTTGCAATCTTTACTTTTAATCTTTATCATAAAAATATCAAAAATATTATCTTATCATCTCTATCAGATCTCACTTTTGCAAGTGGCCGTGAAGGGATTGACAACCCCTTTATCGCGTTGGTTGCAAGGTTCTTATTTGTTTGTGTAGGTACGAGGGACTTGCGTGTGGTCTCCTACTGGATTGATACCTTGGTTCTCAAAACTGAGGGAAATACTTACGCTACTTTGCTGCATCACCCTTTCCTCTTCAAGGGAAAAACCAACGCAGTGCTCAAGAGGTAGCATAGAGCGTATCATATCACGGGGTTTGGATGCATCTGGGAAGTTTGCACCACGTCTCGATGTGAGAAAGGGCAATGCACGGTACCGTAGAGGCTAGCAAATTGCGGAAAGGTAAGAGTGCGTATAATCCATGGACTCACATTAGTCATAAAGAACTCATATACTTATTGCAAAAGTTTATTAGCCCTCGAAGCAAAGTACTACTACGCATGCCCCTAGGGGGATAGATTGGTAGGAAAATACCATCGCTCGTCCCCGACCGCCACTCATAAGGAAGACAATCAATAATAAATCATGCTCCAACATCATAGCATAACGAGAGACTATACGTGCATGCTTCGGGAATCACAAACCTTAACACCAATATTCTTACAAACACAACCGTTTACTAGTACCTCCCACATATTACCATCTCTATATCGCAAAACTATTGCAAGGAGTCAAGCATATCATATTCAGTGATCCATAAGTTTTATGTAGGATTTTATGACTAACCATGCAATTGACCAATTCCTTTTTACTCTCTAAATAGATATAAGTGAAGCATGAGAGTTTAATTCTTTCTACAAAAGACCATGCTCTAATAAATATAAGTGAAGCAAAAGAGCATTCTTCAAACAACGGTTTTCTATGTGAAGAGACAGGAAATCCAAACTTCAAATGATATAAGTGAAGCACGTGAAGCATTCTAAAAAGCCATACTCAAAAGATATAAGTGAAGTGCAATGAGCATTCTATAAATCAACCATGGACTATATCATACCAGCATGGTGCATAAAAGAAAAATGAAAACTAAAAGCAAAAGACGCTCCAAGATTTGCACATATCACATGAACGAAACGAAACCGAAAACATACCGATACTTGTTGAAGAAAGATGGGATGCCTTCCGGGGCATCCCCAAGCTTAGACGCTTGAGTCTCCTTGAATATTTACTTGGGGTGCCTTGGGCATCCCCAAGCTTGAGCTCTTTCCTCTCCTCCTTCTCCTCATATCGAAACCTCCTCGATCTTTGATCACTTCATCCACACAAAACTCAACAGAAAGTACAGTAAGATCCGTTAGTATAATAAAGCAAATCACTACTCTAAGTACTGTTGCAAACCAATTCAAATTTTGTTTTTTCATTTTAGCTACTGTAATATAACTTTTCCATGGCTTATACCACCGATAAAAATCGATAGTTTCATCAAAACGAGCAAAACAATGCATCAAAAACAGAATCTGTCTTAAACAGGACAGTCTGTAGTAATCTGAACATTCACCATACTTCTGGTACTCAAACATTCTGAAACAATTAGGAAAAATAAAAAATTTGTATAGAAAGATAGTGCAAAAAATTTCAGAACCGTTTGATGTTCCAGTAAAAAATGTAAAATCGCGCACTATAGCCAAAGTTTCTGCTTTGCACCGCACAAACCAACAAGCAATCTAATCATCCTAAGCAAACCTTGGCACGTTGTTTTTATAATACAATGGAATAGTACAAGGGGATACTTATTTTTGTGAGAATCATCATGCAAAATTCTAGATTGTTTCCATGAGCATGAACACAAGTGCTCAAGGTCGACCCTCACTTCTCCAATGCATAACTTCCAATCGCTTCTCTTTTGTGAAAAAGTTTTTAAGTTCCCCTCTATATTTTTTTGTTTTAAAACTTTATAAAAGCACTCAACAGAAATAAATGACTCTCTAAAACTTCCGGGTTGTCTCCTTGGCAACGCTTTCTTTAAAGCCATTAAGCTAGGCATAAAGTGCTCAAGTAATGAATCCACCCGGATCCCAAGGTATATCAAAGCCAATTTTAATTAACAATGATTTGGCATTTAGTAGTGAGCACAAAGCAACATATATCAAGCAATAATGAAGTCTAACTCTTTTCGTATGCATCGGCATGTCATACAAGAACAATTCATGCACATCAAGTAAAGGCCAATACATAGCATAAGCAGTTCCTTGCAATTCCTTCGTGTTGGAAACATAAAGAGGCAGAGATATAGTTCCTCTCTCATAATAATTGCAAGTAGGAGCAGCAAGCACATGCATATTATATTCATCAAAATCATCATGTGTAGTAGCAAAATGCAGCCCATCAACATAATCCTTAACAAGAGCAAACTTCTCCGATATAGTTTATTTGGGAGAATTCAAAAAGATAATAGGACTATCATGTGTGGGTGCAATAGCAACAATTTCATTCTTAACATAAGGAACTATAGCAAGTTCATCTCCATAAGCATCATTCATATTGGCATCATGGCCACAAGCATAGCAAGCATCATCAAAAAGGGATATTTCAAACGAATCAATAGGATCATAGCAACTATCATGGCAATCATCCTTCGGTAAGCACGAAGGGAAATTAAATAATGTATGAGTTGAAGAGTTACTCTCATTAGAAGGTGGGCACGGGTAGCTAATCCGATCTTCCTCCTTTTGTTCTTCTCTCTCCTCATCATCTTTTTCATCCAATGAGCTCACAGTTTCATCAATTTCTTCTTCCATAGACTCCTGCAAAATATTAGTCTCTTCTTGGACAGCGGAGAATTTCTCAATAAATTCATCAATATCGGAATTGTATTAATTATCATAGCAATATTTAAGGATGGCAAAATTTTCAGGTCTATAAACATCATCATCAAAAGCTTCATACTTTTCAAACAAAGATTCAATTTCATAAGCACCCTTAAAAGCAACAAATTCTTCTATTCGTTCCACATCATAATAATCATATATACCATTAGCATAAGAAGCCAAGGTTTCATTATCATTAAATTCACATGAAAAGTGAAGATGTGGAGCATTCATCCTAGAGCAACAAGTATAATCATATCTCTGGCATAAATTCCAAGCATACCAATGCAACATATGAATTTGATCCCATAAAAGTTTCCCTTTTTGTGTCAAGCAATAATCCCTAAAGTATTCACGTTCATCCAACGTTACTCCCATTATCAAGTTGAATGGGGTTTTCTCAGGATAATCAAAGTAGTGCATAATATTTTTCACATAACGAGCATCGAGGGTTTTAGGAGGTTCCCCATCTCCATGAGTAGCAAGTACCACTAATTTTTTTGGTGTTTCATGTTCCATATCCATAACTAAAGATAGAGAACAACTAGAACAGGAAATAAAAACTACTTAGTGATAAAGCAAACAAGCACACACGAGAATATTCACCACATGCTATTGCTCCCCGGCAACGGCGCCAGAAAAAGGTCTTGATAACCCACAAGTATAGGGGGTCAATTGTAGCCTCTTTCGATAAGTAAGAGTGTTGAACCCAAGGAGGAGCTAAAGGTAGAACAAATATTCCCTCAAGTTCTATCGACCACCGATACAACTCTACGCACGCTTGACATTCGCTTTACCTAGAACAAGTATGAAACTAGAAGTACTTTATAGGTGTGATAGGATAAGTTTGCAAGATAATAAAGAGCACGTAAATAAAATCTAGGGGCTGTTTAGATAAAGACACAACTGAGTTAGTTTTAGTAGACAGCTTTTGTCAACAAGAAATTTATTTGTCCCTAGGCAATCGTAACAAGTATGGGTAATCATTATTGTAATTTTATATGAGGGAGAGGCATGAGCTAACATACTTTCTCTACTTGGATCATATGCACTTATGATTGGAATCTAGCAAGTATCCGCAACTACTAAAGATCATTAAGGTCATGAAACCCAACCATAGCATTAAGTATCAAGTCCTCTTTACTCCCATACACCATAACCCACTTATCCGCATTTGGGTTGCTGTCATCCCCCACAACACTGACAATAAGTAAACCATGAACATATTGCAACACCCTACAGCAGGGGCCCCTCACGTTTGCGCGAGATGGAGGGCACCTTAGGACAGCACCATAAATAAAATATACAATCATACCAACCAAGATCATGATTAACCCACAGGACAAAACGGATCTACTCAAACATCATAGGGTAACCATAGATCATTGGGAAATAATATATGGAGTTGAGCACCATGTTTAAGTAGAGATTACAGCAGGGGGAAGAGGTGTTACACCGCTGCATAGAGGGGGAGAAAGTTGGTGACGGTAGCAAGATTGTTGATGTAGATCGCCATCACGATCCTAGCCCCCGCGGCACTCTGGCGCCACCAGGGGAGAGGGGGAGAGAGCCCCCCCTCCTTCTTCTTCTTCCTTGGCCTCCCCCCTAGATGGGAGGAGAGTTCCCCCTCTGGTCCATGGCCTCCATGGCTGCGGAGGGGTGGGTGCCCCTCCGAGATTGGATCTCCCTCTCTGTTCTCTTCTGTTTTGTGTTCCCCAGATCTGTCCGAAAACTGTTTCTTATATTCCCGGAGATCCGTAACTCCGATTGCGCTGAGATTTGAACACGATTTTTTTCCAGATATAAGCTTCCTTGTACCCGAAGTAGAGCTCCAACCAACGTATGAGGTGGGCACAACCCACCACGGCACGCCTGGCTCCGGGATCGTGCCCTAGTGGGTTGTGCCCACCACGGGCCTCCGTTTGCGGTGATTCCAACTCCTAAAAATCACATATATTCCAAAATAATTCTGCGTGAAATCTTATTGCATTTGGACTTCGTTTGATATGGATACTCTGCGATACAAAAAACATGCAGAAAACAGGAACTGGCACTGGGCACTGGATCAATAGGTTAGTCCAATAAATCATATAAAAAGTTGCCAAAAGTATGTGAAAGTGGTATAATATTGGCATGAAACAATCAAAAATTATAGATACGACGGAGACGTATCAGCCGTCAACAATGTCAACATTATTACTCAAAAATGCCGCCTTGTCCATATAATGAACATTAACAAGTCTCGTCATCTAAAAGGTAAAAAAACAATGACAAGAAACTCAATGCATCAATGGCAAGTCTAATGTATTATATGTATCATGACATTACTAATGCATCATATCCAAAGCACATCAGAACTAATATATTCAATAGATAATGGAATTACTTAACACATACACTAACCCTAGCCCTAGTTCTCACGACAAATCACAAGCATAATGCCTACTACACATCATAAAACTCATACAACTCTACATCCACCATTTTTGGAATGGATTTGAGAGAAATGACCAAACTAGGGTTCGTTCAAAAGTGAACAATTCCACCAAATAACATGATTTCAACTAACCAAATCATGGGGGTGTGAGATATTACCTCAAGACATGGAAATGCCTCCGATTCACCGAGGAAATGGCACCGATTTGAGAGGGATTTGAGAGGAGTTTGGATTGGAGAGAGATTAAGGAGGGCAATAGCTCAGGTGTTAGAGAAGGAAGAAAAATGGGGGTTGATAGGTGGGTGGGTGGCCCACCTAAGGCCCCCAGCCACTTACTCTTTATGGGGTCTATCATCATCGGCCCTGGTGGTAGGGTTAGAAGGCTACCTCCGGGATTAGTGGTGGTAGCCCCTTTGCCAGGTAGGCATGACTGAGGGGTGTGAACCGGGTTTTACCACCGTTGTCCCTAGCGGTATCCCATGTAGCCTATCGCCAATGTATATGACGGTAGCAGAAAAATCATATTCGGCTAAACATACAAAGTGGAGGTCCAATTGCCCTAAACTTTTCTTAAAAGGTTAAGATAATGATTTTTTGTGAAGGTGTGTGAGGGAGTCCCGGATAAGGGGGTCCACGGGCGTCCGGGCTATGTGACATGGGCCGGACTGGTGCGCCGTGAAGATATGAGATAGAAGGCCTTTTCCCGTGTCCTAATGGGACTCTCCTTTGCGTGGATGGCAAGCTTGGCGTTCGGATGTGTAGTTTCCTTTCTCTGTAAACCGACTTTGTACAACCCTAGGCCCCTCCGGTGTCTATATAAACCAGAGGGTTTAGTCCGCAGAGGCTAAGAAGAATCATACAGGCTAGACATCTAGGGTTTAGCCATTATGATCTCGAGGTAGATCAACTCTTGTAACCCCTATACTCATCAAAGTCAATCAAGCAGGAAGTAGGGTATTACCTCCATTAAGAGGGCTCGAACCTGGGTAAACATCATGTCCCCTGCATCCTGTTACCTTCGATCCTCAGGCGCACAGTTTGGGACCCCCTACCCGAGATCGTCCGGTTCTGACACCGACATTGGTGCTTTCATTGAGAGTTCCTCTGTGCTGTCAATAGAAGGATCGATGACTCGCCTTGTCGTCAACGACAAAATCACCTCTGGAAGGGCCCTAGTTCCTGGGCAGATCCTCCAGCTCGGCAGTTTCACCATGGGTGCCCGCTCGGCCGTTAAGCCAAAGGCGGTCCCCCAGATTGCCAAAAATCATCTCCGCATCGGCCCCGAAAACGTCGATAAGATGGATCCGGCAGCTATCTCGTCTTTGAACGAACTGCTAGATCGCATCGCTGCCCTAGGGGTTGCAACAGATTATGATCTGATTGGGCTTAAACCCGATCAGAGGGAAATCAGGTCCCCACCTGTCATCCATCTGGTGCCAGTTGTGGAGTAGCAAGTTGAGGATACCTCTCCTCCTATGCTAAGAACAAGCTATGTTCGGATCTCCGAACCTTGCGAGCCGGACACCCATCTTCAAGAAGAGGCCATCTGTCCTCCGAACATAGAACCTGGCGTTGAGCCTGAAAACCCCCAGGACACTCCGGATCCTGGGCCGATGACCTCAGAAATTCTTCAAGATCCGGATCTCTGCGACCTCGCTGAAGTCAACCAAGTAGCCGCAATAAATCCTTGGAACGATATGGCAATAACTTTCAATGCTAATGATGAACCAAGGCCCCGATCAGTCCGAGCACCAGCCGCTTTGGTCCTAAACCCAATTTTGGATGGATTTCGGCTCACTAAAGTGCTCATGGACGGCGGCAGCGGACTAAACCTCATCTATGAGGACACGCTCGATAAATGCAAATGGACAAGAGTCGCACCAAGCAGAGCAGTACAACCTTTCGAGGCATTATCCCCAGTCGAGAAGCGTGATGTTTGGGGAAAGTTAAACTCGATGTGGTATTTGGCACGCCGGAGAACTACAGTTCCGAAGAGTTAATCTTCCACATGGCACCTTTCAACAGCGGATATCACGCCCTGTTGGGGCGAGACGCATTCACACGCTTTCAACCCATACCCCATTACAGGTACATGAAACTCAAAATGCCCGGGCCCAACGGAGTTATCACTATCACCAGTGATCCGGACATAGCACTCCGCGCTGAAAACAAAACCGCATCCCTGGCCCTCGAGGCATTATCCGAGGCCCTCGCGGCCGAGGAGCTCACTGCTCTGCGCTCCACAGTGGACAGAGACGATGTAATCCTCGATAAGAGGCCTAAGTCCACTTCTTTCAAGCCAGCAGATGAAATAGTCAACAAGTTCACCTGACGGATCCTAATAAAACAGCAGCCATTGGAGCACAGCTGGATCCGACGGTCAACACCGCTCTAAGAACATTCCTGCGCAAGAATTGGGACATCTTTGCTTGGCATCCTTCGGATATGCCAGGAATCCCACGCGGATTGGCCGAACACAGCCTCAACATAATAAAGGGGTTCAAGCCAGTCAAGCAAACCCTGCGACGATTTTCCGAACCAAGCGACAAGCTATGGGAGAGGAGCTAGACAAACTACTTGAGGCCGGGTTCATCAGAGAGATCAAACACCCGGACTGGCTAGCAAACCTGGTCATGGTGCCAACAAAGGACAAATCCTGGCGCCTTTGTGTCGATTTCAAAGACCTCAACAAGGCCTCCCTAAGGACCCCTTCCCATTACCCCGCATTGACCAAATCATCGATGCAACCGCATGACACGATTCACTGTGCTTCCTCGACGCGTACTCCGGATACCATCAAATTAAGATGAAGGAATCCGATCAGGCCGCAACGGCATTCATTACTCTGTATGGGCCTTTCTGCTTCAACACTATGCCTTTCGGACTCAAAAACACCGGCGCCACTTACCAACGCATGATTCAAACATGCCTGGAAAAACAAATTGGCAATACGGTGGAGGCATACGTAGATGATGTAGTCATCAAAACCAAACAAGTCGAATCATTGGTGGATGACTTACGCCTTACATTCGACAACCTCCGAACCTATGACATATGACTCAATCTGGAAAAATGTGTTTTCGGCGTTCCGGCCGGAAAGCTGCTCGGATTCATCGTTTCCAATAGAGGAATCGAAGCAAATCCGGCCAAAATCCGAGCCCTGTCACAATTGGCAATACCAACAGACCTAAAGCAGGTCCAAAACTAGCTGGGTGCATGGCAGCCTTGAGCCGCTTTATCTCCAGATTGGGAGAGAAGGTACTGTTGCTCTATCACCTGCTCCGACGTACCGACCACTTTGAGTGGACGGACGCGGCAACAACAGGGTTGGAAGAAATAAAAACTTTATTAGCAAACAACCCAATACTAGCCGCACCAAACATTGGCGAACCTATGTTGCTGTACATATCTGCAACTCACCAGGTGGTGAGCGCTGTGCTTGTCGTCGAACGAGAGGAAGAGGGACACAAATTCCAGCTCCAAAAACCAGTATACTATGTATCGGCGGTCCTCACACCATGCAAATCCCGATACCCGCACTATCAAAAGATAGCATATGCGGTCTTCATGGCATCGCGGAAGCTACGGCACTACTTTCAAGAGTGCTCGATCACGGTGGCCTCTGAGTACCACTCAATGACATCATAAACAATCGAGATGCCACCGGCCGCATTGCCAAATGGGCTATCGAGCTCTTACCATTTGAAATAACATACAAGCCACGCCGAGCTATTGAATCTCAGGTGTTGGCTGACTTTGTCGCCGAATGGACAGAAGCCGAACTCCCTAAAGAGTACAACACATACTCCAATTGTGTGATGTACTTCGATGGCTCTAAAATATTAGCCATATTGGGGGCCGGTGTCATCCTAACATCCCCTACAGGGGACAGAGTCCGTTATGTATTACAAATCATGTATACGGACTCCAATAACACATCCGAATATGAGGCACTACTGCATGGTCTCCGAATGGCTATTTCTACGGGCATACAATGCCTCGAGGTGCGCGGGGATTCGAACCTCGCAATATCCCAAATAAACGGAGAATTCGATGCAAACGATCCAAAGATGGTGGCCTACCGCAACGCCGTACTAAAAATATCAGCTCGGTTTGAGGGGATCGAGTTTCATTACGTGGCCCGAGACAGTAATCAAGCAGCGGACATCCTTACTCGAATGGGCGCTAAACACGGCCCCGTCCCGCCTAACACCTTTGTGGAAAGGCTTTTCAAGCCATCCGTGGCATGGCAAGACGAGAGCGGAAATACCAGTCCGGCGCCGATCACAACCCCAGATGTCGGACACGATTCGGATATCATCGGTGGCTCGGGCACCGAACCAATGCCTTCCGCCCATGTAATCATGGCAGTAATTGCCCCATGGACCGAAACCTTCCTAGCCTACCTTAATAGGCGGGAGCTCCCTGATGACCAGAACAAGGCCCGTCGCATAGTTCGATGTTCGAAAGCCTACAAAGTTCATGAAGGAGAACTCTACAAGAAAAGTACTACTGGAGTCCTTTAAAGATGTATCTCCGAAGAGGAGGGACGACAGCTCTTGGCCGAAATACACGCTGGTCTTGGCGGCCATCACGCCATAGCTCGGGCCCTTGTAAGTAAGGCCTTCCGTACAAGTTTCTTTTGGCCCACGGCCCGAGCAGATGCATAGGACCTCGTATAGCACTGTGTTGGATGCCAGCTTTTTGCCAATCAAAGCCATATGCCGCCCACTGCCCTACGAACAACCCCCATTACTTGGCCTTTCGCGGTCTGGGGGCTGGACATGGTCGGACCCCTTAAAGGGGAAGCCATAAGAAGAAATATTTACTGGTTATGGTGGATAAATTCACTAAGTGGATAGAGGCCAAGCTAGTAAAAACGGTTGAAGCCGGACCAGTGATAGATTTTATCTCCAGCATCGTACAAAGTTATGGTGTCCCACATAGCATTATTACTGACAACGGCTCTAATTTCATAGCCGATGAGGTGAAAAATTGGTGTGCTAATCTAGGTATCAAACTCGATTACGCCTCCGTATATCACCCTCAAACAAATGGTCGGGTCAAACGGGCCAATGGCTTGATAATGAGTGGCATCAAACCCATACTAGTGCGATCCCTAAAGGAATCGGATAAACACTGGGTCAAGGAGCTCGACTCCGTACTCTGGGGGCTGCGAACCATGCCCAACCGCGCGACCGGATACACACCGTTCTTCATGGTGTACGGCACAGAGGTTGTCTTGCCCTGCGACATTATTCATGACTCACCTCGAGTGCGCATGTATGAGGAGAGAGAGGCCGAGCTCGATCGGCAGGATGACTTAGATGGCCTGCAGGAGGAGCGCGATGTCGCAAAAGCCCGTTCCGCATTCTACCAACAACAGGCTCGAAGATACCAAAACAGAGAAGTGCCGGCAAAGACATATAACGTCGGCGAACTTGTTCTACGCCTACCAGAGAAGAAAAAGGAAAAGCTCAAGCCCAAATGGGAGGGTCCCTTCATTATAGATGAAGTTCTCACTGGAGGAGCCTATCGCCTTCGCAATGCATCGGATAATCGCCAAGAGCCGAACCCATGGAACGCTGCCCAGCTCCGAAGATTCTACGCCTAAGTCCGGACATACACCTTTGTGCGTCCCCTGTTTATCCTTTTCAATTTTTTTCTTTTTTTGTTTTATACGATTTCTAGCGTTGTTCAGGCAAACCGCACACTTGAGGATTATACATCCTTAAATGTACACACCCCACCGTAACTGGGGGCTTCTCTCAATAGAAGCTTATTATTATTTTGAGCATAAAGCTCACCATATATATGTGTTGTTTGATCATATATGTCCTGTCTTCGCCATTATATGCACCTCTATGACTTAAGTTTTTGCCAAGCTGGGTTGCCTGGCTCCTGTGCTTATGCCCTATGTTCCTGCTTGTTCGGCTAGGGCATAAAGGGAGCACCTCTGCGATTGTTACAACCGGGTCACCTGGACATGTACCTCAGAAGGGTGAAGCCGAAAGCTAGTGTTCTTAAGGGAATAATTGGTCGGCGGACAAACGACGAACTGCCTTCGTTGTAATATAAACTCTCAAAATACAAAAACTCATGTGATTCTTTCACATCACGGCTTCGGCATGCGTAAATAATGCATGCCGACCCAGGGAGAGGAACCCTTAACGGAACTATTCTCTCTGGAAGATGTTTCTTACGTTAAAAAGTAATATAACATAACTCCCCGAATACAGTTTGTCTGTTCAAGCACTATGACCGGATTGCCCGGTTTCCAAACATACTTAGTGTTTACCACAGGTACAGTATTCGGAAACACTCCAAACCTTGGGTCTCAGAGGGTGAAGCGGAAGGTCTGCCATGACAATCTTTTAAATTTCGGCCGGAGATAAGTTCGATGATAAAGTATATTGTTACATGGAATCAAACGCCTACTCTTTATCTATATCATCTATCAGGTTGTCTAGTTTACAGTCCTGTTGTGAAAATTTGGCGGCTGT
Source organism: Aegilops tauschii subsp. strangulata (assembly GCF_002575655.3). Lineage (NCBI taxonomy): Eukaryota > Viridiplantae > Streptophyta > Magnoliopsida > Poales > Poaceae > Aegilops > Aegilops tauschii. The sequence goes on from NC_053037.3 coordinate 399,649,651, forward strand.
CTTTACTTGGTCGTAGACCAAGCTAACCGGAATTTCTTGTCCGTCTGGTCCCCGAGGTCCAACCCGAGCCATATGATTTGGCTCAAGTCTCGTATACCGCGTTTTCACCATGGCCCAGGCTTCTCGTGCACCTTCTCGACATGCTGATGCCTTCCATAGCTCAAAACGAAGACGAGCTCCCTTGAATAAATTCACGAGCTCCTCCATAATTTCTGGAGGAGAATCGGATGACCATAAAGCCTTAGCCATGTTCCTCATTGCTATCCGAGCTCGCTCGTGCACTTTGGATAGCTCTTGCAGCAAGTCGCCTTGAAATCCGGACACTTCTCCCTTGGGCCGCCCAGTTAACAAACCTACAAGAACAATCTCGTAAACCTTTCCATCAGGGGACCACATGAAGATTAGGTTAAAGGACATACTGAATATGCCGCCTTTCAGCTTTCTGTTCTCCTTCAAGGCATCCGACAGTTGGGCTCGTACGTCCTTTAGCTCTTCGGCTTGCTTGATGTTTGCATCCTATAGCTTGTTCTTCTCATTGATGGTTCATGTTAATACACGTTGACCAGCGGCTTCTTGCCCTTCGGCATGTTGTTTGTCCGCCTGAGCAGCCTTCAGCCTCTCTTCCAACTGATCTACCGATCCTGCAGCTGTAAAAAAAATGCATATTTAAAAATCATTGTTGGCACAACATCGTATTTTCCGAACACTGTTGTGCTTACGATTAGATGCCTTCTTGGATTTCTTCAAATTTTCTAGTTCGGTGGTGACAACAGTTAGCTTTGTCCGACATTCTTCAAGCTCCTTGGACAGCGTGTTATTTTTCACCGTCAGTACCTGATGATATAACGACCCTTAAATCAGTTGGGCCAACTGCTTCAAGTCTCGGGGGCTACTGGTACATGATTATTGAATCTACACAAAGTTTTTACCCGCATATCCTTTGAAAGGAGGTGAGTGGCTCCGGCAAGTCCATCCCGAGCAGCTCAGATATATGCATCCGCGGAGCTGAGGGCGTTGAATGCCTCTTCGGTGAAACTTGGGTCGCGCATGGCCTCTCTCCGCCACCGATGATTCATCGCGCTCTCCACTTTAGAATTGGTGATAGATACATTATCTGAATCCTCTTGGAGATGACAATCTGGTGTGGCGCTCGTATCAACCCTAGTCCTTGGGGTCCGGGGCCGGATTGGTCGATGCATGGCCGGCGAGGTCCCCGGATACAGCCCCGCGTATGCTCTTCCTGAAATACGACCCAGCGGAAAATGTCACAATTCGGTCTATCCACCGAGTGCATGTTAAAAACCATACCTCTTTGGTGAAGGCAGGGGCCCGGTAGTATCACCGCCTGCCTTTCTTTTCAAAGACTCGCCCTGCGCGCGTCGCCTTCTTAGAGGACGCCTCTAATATAGCTCGGCGAGACGAGCGCCGCCCCTTGGAGCATGAGACAGTGCGGTGGGTGAGGCGCAATGGGAAAAATCTTTCGGAGGAGACGTCTCCTGGGTACTTACATGGGAGGAGGGGAGAAGGCTGGGGTAATCGGCTATGATGGCCACTTCCGTGTCGTCGTAGCTCGCCTGATAAAAGACCCCCTCCTTAAGTTCTATAAATATGTCCGGATCTTCTTCATATCCGGGATCTAGGTCTCGAATATGGTCCTTTGGCTGCGGAGCAGGGCTGTAGACCCCCTCGACGACCTTTCTCCACTCCTATTAAAAAGTAGCCGGATTAAAATTCGGCTAGCATAACTCAGGAAAGAGAATGAGTGAGGCCAATAATCAAAAAACTCACCCAGTCGATGGGGTTATACATGGAAAAACCTTCTTGACATTTCAAGCGAGCGAAGTCTTCCTTCTCCCCTTTGTAGAGGTCAGCTAAGATGGTGGCCAGGGCGGCAAAATTGTCTGGACCCTTTCGTAGGCAACGGGATGCATCGTCCTCCCCGTTGTAGTTCCACATAGGAAAGCCTCTAGATTGGAGTGGCTGAACACATCGCGTTATTGAAATAACCATTACCTCGATTATAGATAGCCCGAAGCTGGCGAGTACTCGGATCTTGCTTACTAGCCTCTTAACCTCCGCACCGTCTTCTTCCTTGAAGCTTCGAGGGCGCTAGCTGGTGCGCTTCTTTAAAGGAGCACTGGAGAATTCAGGAAGACCGCGCCGGATTGGGTCCGGAAGAACGACGTCTTCGATATAAAACCATTCCGAGGGCCACTCTTCGGATGCCTTCTTCAGAGTGCCGGACAGGTATCCTGTCCCGGCTATGCGCCATACTTCGGCGCCGCCCACCTCGAATGTAGATCCCTTTTGGGAGCGGGGGACGAGGCAGAAAAATTTCCGCCATAGCTCAAAATGAGTCTCACAGCCTAGAAACAGCTCGCAAAGAGCAACGAAGCCCGCGATATGCAGGATGGAGCCTGGCGTCAGATTGTGCAGTTGGAGGCCGTAATACTCCAGGAGACCTCTAAGGAAAGGGTGGATAGGAAATCCTACGCCTCTCAAAAGGAAGGAAACGAAGCACACCCGCTCCTCTTTAGAAGGATTGGGGAAATTTCTCCGCCAGGGCTTCGCCATTGAGGGAAGTTAATCCAGCCCGTACGGAGACTAGATCCGCGGGAGGAAGATATCCCTGCGTCTGAAGTTTACTCAGATGGGCTTGGGATACCGAGCAGCTTTCCCAGTTTCCTTTTTGAGGGCCATGGGGACGTGAGGAAGAGCTGGGCATGCCGGCCATGTTTGGACGATTTCCTATGGCGAGTTCTAAGGACTTCCGCGTGGTGTGGAATGGCATATGAGATCTAATCTCCTTAAATAGACGCCTTCCCTGCATGGTCAAGGGGTTATTTGTAAAAAACACCTAGACCGTTCGCATTCGTTTGACACGTGGAAGCCGAGGCGACGACAGCAAAGAATCAATAGAATATGATATTTAATGTGGAGCCGAACTATCGTCAAACCGAAGCATAATGAAGAACCCGCCTTGCAAAGCCGAAGACATAAAGCCGGATACTACGTCGTCATTGAAGGCAAGTTCGGGGGCTACTGAGGGAGTCCCGGATAAGGGGGTCCACGGGCGTCCGGGCTATGTGACATGGGCCGAACTGGTGGGCAGTGAAGATACAAGATAGAAGGCCTTTTTCCGTGTCCGGATGGGACTCTCCTTTGCGTGGATGGCAAGCTTGGCGTTCGGATGTGTAGTTTCCTTTCTCTATAAACCGACTTTGTACAACCCTAGGCCCCTCCGGTGTGTATATAAACCGGAGGGTTTAGTCCGTAGAGGCTAAGAAGAATCATACAGGCTAGACATCTAGGGTTTAGCCATTACGATCTCGAGGTAGATCAACTCTTGTAACCCCTATACTCATCAAAATCAATCAAGCAGGAAGTAGGGTATTACCTTCATTAAGAGGGCCCGAACCTGGGTAAACATCGTGTCCCCTGCCTCCTATTACCTTCAATCCTCAGACGCACAGTTCGGGACCCCCTACCCGAGATTGACCGGTTTTGACACCGACAGTGTGCACTCAAGTAGACCCTGATAAACTGCCTCTTCTCCAAAGGCCTCTATGAAAGGGAGGGGGGCTGGTCTTGCTCTCCGGTGGGTTTTCTGAACCTTACTGTTGATGCTTCTTTTGACCATGACCTGCTCAGGGGCACGATGGGGGCTGTCCTTGGAGATGACAGAGGCAAATTTATTGCTGGGAAAATGGGAAGATAGACTACTGCGCGGATGTCTTGACCGCTGAAGCCTTACATCTTAAATTTGGACTATCGCTGACGCAAAGGTCGGGATGCAATCGTCTTATTATTAACTCGGACAATCTGAACATGATTGATACCATGAAGGATGGAGGATGGTGGGCGGGTGCAGCGGCGGCTATTTTTGATGATTGTTTTCATTATGCTTGTGATTTTATTATTACTGGGTTCCAACACTATAACAGAGAAGCAAATAAACTTGCTCATGAGCTCGCTAGATTAGTTAGATTTTCTTTGACTTCTGATTTGTTTGAGGAGTCCTTAAATGAAATTGTAACAACCCTCATAAGTGATGTATTGGTTATTTATAAATTTCGTGTTTATATTTAAAAACAAAAGTAGACCCCGGTAAAGAACAGCACCGCATGGGTACCAGTTATGCTCGCACCAGTTTTTGTTGCCTAGGATAGCCACATCCTGACAGGCTGACACGTCCATCCTCCACTCCTGCTCTGCTTTTGGTTTTCAGTCCACCCCCCTCTCCTGCATCGACCCTGCAGTCCAGAGCCCGGACGCGTGAGCCACCTCCGCTCCTAGTAGCTTCTCGAAGGAAGGCCGCCGATGTCCCTCTGATAGTCCGTCGCCATGGGCTGCGCCGGATCCACCCCTAAATCTGACGGTCTCTCCTTTTACTCTGTCTATCTCGATTCTGTTAATGCGTTCTTAGGTGGGTTCATGATTGAGATCTTGGGCAATCTGGTCCCCAGAACCACTATCGGAGTAGTGTCCTAGGTTCTTGATCAAGGCGCCTGTAACTATTATGTCGATTTAGTCCTGCCTGCTGTTGGTTGCTTAGCAGATTGGATTGATGATGCGTCGCTGCGATAATTCAGCTGGAGGTAGCAGGGAGGGGGATTAGTGCTGCTTATGGAATGCTGTATGACGTCCCATGTTATATTTGGTCATATGTGATCGTTCTGCTCCTGTTGGCAGTTAGCAAAGTTCTAAAGGCCAAACTGAACAATCATTAGAACAAAGGAGCTGTTAATACCATGATCAACGTATCTGTGGTACAGTACAATTTTAGGTGAAGAGAGGATATGTGTGTTATGAAAAAGCAATTGATAGGTGACCTATTCTCCATTTGTACTGTAAGGTAAAAGGTTTAACATCTATTTAGTGAGTATGACCAGATATAATTATCGACGAAGGTGATGGGACTGTTGATTTATTCCTCCGTAGAACAGAGTACCTAGCAACATTATTGAAGATGTGATGTGACGAAAGACCTATCGAAATGATGGGGTTTTTTTACAGAAGGAGGAAGGACATTACTTTTTGGGGTTCAGTAAGGAAATATGTCTCTTTTGGTAAGAAAAATGGCCTTAAAATCAGTATTGGTCCATCAGCATGTTTAAATGGGAGTGAGATGACAATAGCAAAAGGAAACAGTCTTCCTTGTACAGTTTCTTTTAACTTCCTCGTTGAATACTGAGCTTGCCCAACTACTTTTCTCTAATAGTTATTAAATGCACTAATTTCAACTGGTGAGAAAGGTGTCAAGGTGGTGAAGATGAAATTTGTATTTCACGGTTCAGCAAATGAAGGGCGTTAACTAACTGATATAAAACAGGCCTCTGAAAAACAAACCCACTGATGAAACGGGTTTGTAGACAAGTAGCTTTGTTACTAGTTATTGGAAGCCGAATTTTGTACTTCCGTTATTTTGTATACTCATGTGGTGCCTAAAACAAGATGGCCTGATTCAGTTTAAGATAAACACAGTGCTTACTTGCTGTGACTGCATTTAGATATATTCAGTTACTAACGCTTAACTTGTGTTGTTGATCTCAGATAGCAGTAAGAAGCTGAAAAAACCAAAGCCTTGGAAGCACACTCAGTCAATAACACCGGCACAGCTCAAACAGATGCGCGAAGAATTCTGGGACACTACTCCTCACTATGGTGGACAGAAAGGTACTGTACAACTCTAATTTTTGTAGTACTGTGAACATTTATCTGCAAGTGATTTATACTGCTTGCTGGACCAGTTCCTTTTTCATGCTCTGAACTTTGACCTAACTTTACTAAATCTATATGCAGTTTTTTTTAATGGTCTGTATGCAGACTCGTACATTGAAATCTGTACTAGATCAGTATGCAGTTTGTTAGATTAAACTTTTGATGTACATGTACACTTATAGTGTTGATTGCTGTTTTGCTAGTTTAGTCCACTGTTGATGTTAAATTTGACATGTTAACTTATAGTCCTTGAGGAGGAAACAAATATGAAGGGATTGCCAAACAGAAGTTGGCATGTGTTGTACTCCCTCCGTTCACAAATATAAGATGTTTTGGATATTTCAATATGAACTACATACGGACTGAAATGAGTGAAAAAACACACTAAAACGTGTCTATATACATCCGATTCAAAAATAAGTTACTCCCTTCGATCCATATTAATTGTCGCTGATTTAGTACAACTTTGTACTAAATTAGAGACAATTAATATGGATCGGAGGGAGTAGAACATCTTACATTTGTGAACGGAGGGAGTAGATTTTATTGATACAAATCTCCTTGTACTATGGACATTGCTGCAGGTTCTTTGTTGGGATGGACCGTGCAAATTCTTTAAATATCTACTTAACATTTAGCATATTTTATGTTTGTTTGGTCGAGCGAAGGGTTGGTCTGAGCCATATCTTGAACTGTTGTTTTATCATATGCATGGAATTCATGTTTGTTGTTTTTTGATAATGCGCTCTTAATTTGCTTACAACCAAACAGTTGAAGAAGCACTAGATATTCTAATTTGAACTAAAAACTACCATCCGTTTCCATTCAGAGATCTGGGATGCACTTCGGGCCGCTGCAGAAGCTGATTTATCTCTTGCGCAACCCATAGTAGACAGTGCTGGCATAATTGTCTCAAATTCTGACATGACACTCTGCTACGATGAAAGAGGTAAAATTATTATTTTTCCTTGTATCGCATGCATCTTCTCCACCGCCCTATGCTTTCAGGACCAAAATCAATGGCTGGGAAACTCTGCTGCAGGTGCCAAATACGAACTACCAAAGTACGTTCTGAGCGAGCCGACTAATTTGATCTGGGAGGAATGAATTCATAGACCACGAAGGATTCGTGTAAATCATGTAAATCTCATTTGTTCCGCGACTTTAGTCTTTACTTGCTCAAAACTTCAATGCAGAATGCCACATTCGGTTTACAGTTCTGATCTGAGTTGTTATGGACTTGTAGTGCTCGCGTCTCTTTCTAGGCCGACACCTGAGTATGGTACACTGAGCTGTCGAAACCCAAAAATAGGAAAAATATAGAATTGCAATGTTATATGTTTTTTTCAGAAAAGTTGCAATGTTCTATGTACATTTTTTTAGGCAAATGTTATATGTATACTTTTTTTTTGAGAAGTGTTATATGTATACTTTTTTTAGAAGTGTTATATGTACTTTTTTTTAGTGCTATGTTATATGTATAATTTTTTTTCGAGAAAACATCTGTAATTTTATTCATACTCATAACAATTATAGGTACACTGATTCGGATTTAAGATCCAAGCAAATACAAAGTGACTCCTATGACTAAGAATTACAATGAAATTTCTTGAAAACATCTTCTTTGATGCATCAATCTCTGTTAGAAGAAACTCTCCAAAGACTTCGGTTAAAAGGCTGCAATTGGGCTATGTTATATGTATACTTGAGATGAAGGAATACCTACGGGGTAGGCCCAAGTATATGGCCGAGCCAAAGGCCCAGGCCCGTCAAGATTACAGCCCAAGAGGCCCTCAAGCAACCGTTCGCTGGTGGGATTCCATCCCTCCAATCGAGCAAGGACTATCAGGCCTTGTACAATGGGATATGTTTAGAAAAATAAACCGGGTTTTTCTGAAGCACCGGTGCCTATTTCTATAGAAGAGACGCTTAGTTAAGCGTCTGCCCTGTACAAATAAGCACCGGTGCTTAAGAAAATCTTGATTTATTTCTTTAAGCACCTCTCCTAAGCATCTCCCATTATTAAAGGCCTCAGTCGGTCGCCCTCCCAGGCCGGTAGCAGACAAATGTCTTACCGTCGGCTGTGTCAAGAGACATCCAAGATCACCACGACCATTAAACGTTGCGAAACAGCTTCACGCACGATACTTGTGCCCGACCTGTGCAGGACAAGCAAATCCCTTGCCGTTCTTGGTCATATGCATGTCCGGCTGGATTCCATCATCGTCTGTCTATCGTGCAAAATTTGTCGTGTGTATGGCACAGTGCTAAACGTTGCCACAAGTCGGGTGGAGCGCACCGGGCTTAGGGTTGAACCTGTATATAATTTCTTGTGCGTGTTACCTCCCCAAAAAGGGCTCAAACTTACGTGCAAGAGCAAGAACACCATCACAGGTATTACCTCCCCGACGAAGCCCGATAAGAGCATCTCCAATAGATGATGTCTATTTTGATGCTCCAAACCAGTGATGTAAAAATTTACGTCACCAAAAAAATGCTTTTTACATCTTTGAAAAAGGCTTAACTTCAACAGATGGTCCAAAACGGAGATGTAAAAGAGCAACTCCAACAGATGGTTCAAAACAGAGATGTAAAAGAGCAACTCCAACAGAGTCGAGGCGGCGGCGGGTGGAGAGAGGTCAGGGCGGCAGCCGAGCGGGGAGCGGGCGGCGGCGGCGTGCGGTGCAGGCGGAGGCCAGAGCGGAGGCGGAAGGGCCGGGGCGGGGCGGAGGCGGCGGGGCAGGGCGGGGCTGAGGCGGACGGGGCCGGGGCGGGGTGGAGGCGGCCGAAGCGGAGGCGAATGGGTCCGGGGCGGCGCGGTGCGGCGACGGCCCGATCCGCCTGTACGACGGCGGGCGGCGGCCCAGGCGGGGTGGAATCGGCGGCGGGGGCAGGGGTGGGGCTGGATCTGCAGCGGGGCGGCGGCCGAGCGGGGAGCTGTGGCGGGGCGGCGGCGGGTGGGAGGAAGAGGGGGAGGGGAATGAACTGAAGGGCGGTTGGGAGTTGCGCGCGGCCGCGGTTTTTACATCCCCTGCCTCCGGAGATGTAAATTTGCACTGCGAGGTGTTGTATTTTACATCTCCGGGAGGCAGAGATGTAATTTTATTTGCATATGGACTATTTGTTGAAGAATTGTCTTTTTGTCTCAGAAGATTTAAAAGTTGGTTATTTTTACATATGAACCGTTTATTGAAGATGCTCTAACATGAATAGGGATAATCATGGTGGGTCGAGCTGCTTCTACCTAACTGGGTACAAACGAAGGGAGTACTCGCTCCGTCTCAAAATTCTTGTCTTACGTTTGTCTAGATATGGATGTATCTAATATTAAAAAGTGACTTGATACATCCGTATGTAGACAAATGAGGGAGTACAATATTATGCTGCTTGAGCGATTATTGGATGTTTCTGAAGGGTCATATTTTTCGCTTCCAGGACAGGCAATCAGACCTGTCGTTTGACCCACAACTCCGTCCTCCCATGTCTGTTGTTGCCATTTAAACTGATGGATGGCCGTGCGACGGTACGGGAGCTTTAAATCATTGCATCTCCCATCATAAATGACCTGTACGGTTGTACCGACAGCTTCACATTTACTACAACTGTGACGCTTCTTTCGGGCCTGCGCAACTAATGAATGCACGGTGGTGATCGCTGCATTTCACGGGCGGCGATTTTCGTGATCTTCCCTCACAGTTGGCGTAGGGGAAGGAAACGAAAAACATGTGTGCTTGCATGCAGGATAATGTACTGTAATTACAACCGGAAATGGGCAAGAAAATTACTTCGGATATACGTAGATGCGTGATCCGCCAGAGAGTAGGACGTAGGACCACGGTTCGAGCGTTCTGTCTAGTCTAGGATTCCATGTGTGCGTAGGCTGGATCCGAGATCTGAGCGGGAATCCACGATTTTGATCACATGATGATCTCAACTTTTGGGCTCGTGTGTAATGTAAAGGAAGGACCAGGCTGTAGACCCTTGGTGGTTCATGGCAGTGGAGCTGTAGCGTGGTTGGTTGGACCCGACCCGGGGCCGCTCTCAGAAGCCTAGGATGCTTTCTGAAGTGTTCTTCCAAGTGTGTCTTGGATGGGTTAAACTGGGCTCAACCCATTTGTGATTGTTATTGACCTTCTCTACTTCATTTTTGTGGCCGATGAGTTCTCACTCGTCAAGTACCGATCTCGCATCAAAAAAAAAAGGCAATCTGCACAGTACTAGTAGACTCCCGGAGATCAGCTTACAGCAGACAAGATTATACTTGGGGCATCTCCAACGCCTGGGAAAAAGGAAGCCAAGCACACAATGCATGCCCTAGAGTGGTACAGTTCCCGCCACGACCAGTTCAATTCCCAGCACACTGCATGTACCAGTACTAGTACGTAGTACACATGTTCCTACCCATTTGTCAGCTTATGGCGAGCTGCAGGGTACGGTGCAGACTCGAGTCACAGAATATGAAGGCAAAAGGGTGGGCAGGAGGAATAAAAAGTCTGGTGTCACTTGTGGATGAAGTGAAGCGCCTACTCATCCGCGGAAAGCTACTTCTAGCCCGGCCGATGTCCATGTGCATGTGCATGGGGGTGCGGCCGGAAAGCGTACTCCTTCTGCGGTGCACACCATCGATGCAGGGCCGGGCATCGAGCATCGTCTGATTGGAGCACCGGTTTCCCAAGTCGCGGCCGAAACTGCTTTCAGAGCTACTACTAGCTGGGATTAGGCAGGATTCTGCCTACTGCTAGTACTATAACTTGTTTTATGGTAGTAGCCCACAACTTATCCATACGCAGATTATGTTATCATGCTGCCAACCTCTAATCATAGTCTCCTACTAGACTGCTAGGCGCGTGCCTCTACCAGCCACGTTTGTTAGAGAGAGGGCATTTTCTCTCTCTTTTTTTTGTACTGCTAGATTATGGCGTAGGGTGGTGGTGGTTAGGATTTCACGGAGAATATGTCGCGGTCAAGAAATCGAGTGACCTAAAGACATTTAGGTTTTACTCGCCGGCAGGCAGGTATGCACCAACGCTCGTTGATACTACGTGTGTCGTCAGCTGGTAGTTCGCTCTTGTTTTCTTCGACAATCTGTGTCTGATCAAATGCCGCTGGTGAAGTGGCGACGGTGGGCATTTTGAATCAACTTAACACCCGCAGGCAGCAGTGTTCCTGCCACCGACGCTCGCTACTCGTTGCGTAGCCTTTTCCGTCTAGATCGTGTAAGCCATCCAATACCGAACTGTGTCGGTTCACGGGACGGTTCGGACGCACTCGCAAATTGGAGACAACAGCGGAGGTTTGTGGGAGTCCGGCCAGCCGAAACGTAGGACTCCGACACCCGCGGCCCATCCAATCCCCCTTTCCGGTCTCATTTCCTTTGACTCCTCCCCTTCTTTCCCTTGCTTTGCATCCGCACCGTCCACCTCCGCCGCCGCTGTTGTTCGTCACCAGCCGCCACAGAGGCATTGTTGGACGTCGTTCCGACGCGGCCGCTCGCCGTTTCGACGGAGCTTTCAGCCCTGGAGCCGTTTGTACCTAGGTACACTCCGCCCCCTGTCGACGACCTCCATGGCGGACACCACGTCCGGTAGGTGTTCGATCAAATGTCATTCAGCTTATTTTCAAATGCTATGTCATTTTATAGAGTACAAAGAATGGTGAGCTACTCGACCATGGAGGATGAGTTGTTGTGCGATGCGTGGCTGGCTGTATCCGCGGATTTCATAGCCAGGAGCAGAGGGGAGCCCTTCTGGGAGCAAGTGCATGAAAAGTTTCACGCACGAAAGCACATTGCACCCTACGACATGTACGTCATTCAACAACGCAACGTGAGGTCGTGTTGACGTACCGCTGGCACGCTATCTAGACAACATCATCAATTTTGCAACGTGGTTCGTCATCTCAAGGCAAGGTGGCCATTGCACGCGACAGAGGACGAGATTGTAAGTTTTATTTCCTCTTCCTCAACTTGTTGATTGATTCATCAATGTTGGTCTACACGTTATATGTAGCCCGCACGCGCCGTCATGTGTACCACAGGTCAGCGGGACGGCCATTTACGTGCACACACCGCTGGATGAAGCTGAAGGGAAGTATGTGTGGGAGGACATGATCCGTTCCTGAAGAGTAAATAGCATAAAACTATTACTTTATAGGCTAGGGTTCCAAAAAACTACCGATTTTTATTTTTTCTCAGATAACTACCAAATGAGGGGTCCGCTGTTTCAAAAAACCCTAATCATAGAGTGCTTTAAAATTGATCGAGATTATGACAGTTGGGACCCGCATGTAAGAAAACTGTTTGTTTGACCATCTGTTCGACTGTTACCTTACATGTGGGGTCCACATGTCAGTGTCTCTTTGTAATATTCTAATATAAAAAATCTGTTCTTTTACACATTTACAGACAACCCCTGTAAGTTCTAAAAAAAGCAATCGGGTCCCTGGATGTTTCAGACAAAGCAATCAGGCCCTTGAGGATAACTCGCCCAGAGAAACGACGCCGGCAGCTCGCCGGCGGTCTGGTCGCCGGCAAGGGGAAAGGAGGCGGCTCGGCTGCCTCGTTCCTCAGCGTGAGGCGGGCGACGGACTGGGTGGCGGAGTTCCCTGCCGACCACTGCCGCTGCTCCTTGCCATGGCGCGCAGTGGCCCATGCTCCTGGGCGCGGCAGCCCGAGCCCCTGGCCATGGCGCAGCTGGTGTCGACCCGTGCTCCTTGCCGCGACTGGTGGCAACCCATTCTCCTTCGCGCTCTTGGCGGCGGCCCTTGCTCCTCGGCGTCGCGGGCGCGCTCCTGGCCATGGCACACGGATGGCAGCGACCCGTGTTCCTACGCTGCAGCTTCTCCTCCGCGCGTCCTTCGTTCCCGCCGTCGTCCTTGTCTTAGCGCGTGACGGAATGTGGAGGTGGTCGTCGGCGGGTGGGGGTAGTCGGGCAGGGGGGAGGAAGAAGAAAGAGCCAGAGAAGAGAAGAGAAGATAGAGGAAGAAGAGACAACATACACGGGGTTCCCACATGTAAGGTAACAGTCAAACAAAACAGTCAAACAAACGGATTGTTTAGGGGTGGGCCCGACCTGTCATAAAACAGTTTAAATCGCTAGCAAGGAATGTTTTGGGTTTTCAGAAACAGCCGACCGCTCATCTGGTAGTTATCTGAGAAAAATTAAAAACCGGTAGTTTTTTGGAACCGTAGCCTGTAAAGTAGTAGTTTTATGCTATTTACTCGTTTATGAAAAAATTGTTGGACATCCGGGATAGTCGAATTTGAGACCTTGTTGTACTAGACTTAATTTGCATGTTGTGTGTGGATGATTTGTATTATTTTCTATCCGAATTTCGATGAATATCGACCGGTTTGAATGAATTTCGTCCGGTTAGTTAAAATGCGGTTTGAAATGTATGCGGCTAGCGTTGGATGGCTGTCTCCCGCATCCGTGTCCGTGGACTGGCCCCCCTGTCCACGATAGATGCCAGAGGTTTTTTGCGGTTTGCCGTTGGAGATCCCTTAATTTTGCATTTTGTAACGAGTGAACTGAATGCAGGATGGAATGGGAGTCCTAGCTTTTAGCGCCTTCATGGCCATTGGCGAATCGAGAAAGAAATAGAGGATGGGCTCAAAGATTAACAAAGAGAAAACTAAATGCTCATTTGGACCAAAATTTAGAACTGTTTAGCCAGATAGCCATTATCTCATAAGCATGTGGACCAAATCAGCTAAAAAATCCAGGTAACAACAAGAACATGTACTATTTAATGAAACTGTTTGGGTCTTTTTAAAGATATAATATTTTTTATCTGAAATATTGGACCCATCTAGCAAATAGTCATTATCTCCTAATCATGTTGTCCATATAAGCTCAAATATTTTCAGAGCATAACAGAGAACATGTGGTATATATTCAAAAACTTTAGGTTTCTCTTCAAGAAATATTCAGTTCATGCATGACAAGAAGACTCACTGAGCACACGTATTAAGAAGAAATACAGTGAGATACTAGGCAAGTTAGCTATCCGTATTTGACTCTCTTGAAAGTGATCATTTTTTATTTCTACGCGTTGAAGTTGTGCATGCCTAGATGGTCCTCGGAGTTGAGCTAGTGGGATCCAAAGTATTATAGGTAGTACAAAAACATTTGTTGGAGGGCAGGCTTCAACCTCTTGAAGCATACCTACTAGAATCGGCACTGTCCATCAGGGGCGGAGCCAGAAATTTTGTGAAGCCTCGGCAAGTTTGAGCCTAAATACATGATCTAATAAAAATTAAAATCGGGTGTTTGAATCAAGTTTTTTTCCTTGATGACTTTTTTGAGGTAGGGGCGAAGGAACCGTTTTTTAAAATCACCTTTTTACCTGAATGTACTTAAACTAATTTTGAATCCAAATTCATTTATAAGCAGGCTATAATATTTAACCCTTTGTATGCACAAATCTCTTTGAGTTCTAGCGGTTAACACGTGTCAATCCTTTCCCTAATATGCAGGGTTGAGTCCCCCTAATCCACTGACACGCCCATTCTGCGTTATGTTTTTTCCACTGTTATTTTATTGTTTTAAAGTTATATTTCACTTTTTGATACAATTATAAGCCTTTTCTCTCTTAAATTGCAAGTTACGTCACAAGAGGGAGATTGCTGGTAGCTGGAATTTTGGACCTGAAAAGAGTTACAACAGAGATAGCTATTCTCCGGAGCTCCAAATGATCTGAAAAATTATGGAGATTTATTTTGGAATATATAAAAAATACAGGAAGAAAAGGTGAAAGTGCAATTGGCACTTAAACTATATTTTGGTGTGATGACAATGTGGTTAGTAAAACTAATATCGGTTGCTAAAGTTTATCTCAGGATATTGGTTCCATATTGCTTTTGATGGAGAAGTGCGACCCCCCCCCAATTCAAAAAGGTCAAAGGCGTGGTCTACGGCGATTCGAAGGTTTTATTTTTGGTTCATTTCGAGTCGTAGGAAAGACCGCACTATTAAGAGGGGTCGGTGTGGATATGTGTTGTGTGGGAATGCCATCGCCAAAACATATACACCAGCCTACCCATTCCTACCACTTAAATCCATAGTGTGCGTGCATGTGGTACTCAGAGAGCTTGCAATAGAAAGTTACTAGGTACCCCGTGCGCACGGGGTACTGCGTAACTCTGGGTACCCCGTGCGCACGGGGTACTGCCTAACTCTCCGGGTACCCCGTGCGCATGGGGGTCGCACAGGGTCTTTTGATCCCCGTGCGCATGGGGTGGTGTGAAAGTCTCTGAGTACCCCGTGCACACGAGGCTGACTTAGCCCCTGCGCACGGGGTCCAACGGGCAGAAACGGCCACCCATGCAAGAACACTATAAAAGCCCCCTTATTCCACCTCCATCCCTAACCCTAATGTCTTGTTGAGCTCCACCATTGCTACACTCCATTTTGCTCAATACTCTCAGTCCATCCATCCAAACTTGTTGAAACTTTGGGGATTGGGAGAGCAAGACCCGATCTACATCTTGACCAAACCAAATCGCGTTCCCCGCAACATTTCTTCCCCATTGACTTATTACTCTTGGAGCCTGGGCTCCTAGGCGGTTAGAGGTTCCTTCAGAAGCTTTCTTGCGTGTGATGTGCTCCGGAGAAGTTTATAAAGGTGTTGTGGTCGCCTTCAATACCAATCCCGAGTGATTTGAGGCTCATCCGTTGGGGGTGACTCGAAAGAGACTACGGTGAGCCTTCGTGGCATTCCGCAAGCTTTGGCTCCGGCACCGCTCTAAACGGAGAGTAGCTCTTCCCCAAGGAAGAGTGAACTTCGGGATAAAATCCGCGTCCCCGCCTCACTTGTGGTTAATCCTTTCCCGCACCTTACTTTGTCTTGTATGCTTCTTGGCTTGCTGATTAGATTGTTGCCTAGCATATTTGGCTCTTAGCTTGCTTGTCATATAGGTTCTGTTCACCTAGTTGCATATCTAGTGAACCCTATTTATCCGCTAAAACTTAAAATTGACAAGAACAATTAAAAAAATTTAGTATCCTATTCACCCCCTCTAGTCGACCATATCGATCCTTTCAATTGGTATCAGAGCCTTGTGCTCTAATATAAGGTTTTACAACCTTAGAGGATATGGTCGACCTAGGGAATGTGGGAGGTGGCGCATCCGTTGTGGAGGATAGTGAAAACATACATCCCGCCGCGCCCATTGCACTTGGTGCTCCGGTAGTCGCTCCCGCCGGTCCCGTTAACCCGGGTGCCCCCTTGACCGCGGCCGATATTCTTTCAATGTTTGCGGACCTCAAAACCGCTATGTTGAAAGAAGTTCATTCCTCGGTTAAGGAGGAAATTGATGCTCGCTCAAAGCCCTCGACATCCGCATCAAACTCATTTGATCCAAATGCCATTCATGATGCGGATGACTAGAGAGAACCTCTTGCATCTCCGGCTCGTACTCAAGTTCCCAAGTTGTAGGATCGAATGTCTATCTAGAGGCGGGGGGTGATTAGACTACTTGACCAAATACAAATCTAGCCTTTTCCCAATTTTAAGTCTTGGTAGATTTTAGCAACTTAGCACAAGTCAAGCAATCAACCTACACATGCAATTCTAAGAGTATAGAAGTGGAATGTAAACCATTGCATATGAAGGTAAAGGGGAGGAGTTTGGAGGGAACAAACGCAATGTAGACACGGAGATTTTTGGCGTGGTTCTGATAGGTGGTGCTATCGTACGTCCACGTTGATGGAGACTTCAACCCACGAAGGGTAACGGTTGCGCGAGTCCACAGAGGGCTCCATCCATGAAGGGTCCACGAAGAAGCAACCTTGTCTATCCCACCATGGCCATCGCCCACGAAGGACTTGCCTGATAATCCCAAAGTGCACGGAATCATCGTAGCAATTTCCAAAGGTGGAAGTGATAAGTATGGAGTGTTGAACCCACAAGGAGCTAAAGGTAAGATCAATATTCTCTCAAGCCCTATCTGCCACTGATACGACTCTACGTACACCGAACGTTTGCTTCCAACTAGCAACGAGAAATAAAACTATGTTGTGGGTATGAAGAAGATAACTTTGTATGATATCGGAGAGCTAAAGTATAAAAGTAGGTGTTGTTATCATAAAGTTAGAATATATTACTAAATATTATAAATAGCAAGTGTGGAATAATGGTGGATCGGTGTGCGGAATTGTCCTAGGCAATTGTTAACAAGACCGATAGTCGTCATTGCAATTTCATATGAGGGAGATGCATAAGCTAACATACTTTCTCTACTTGGATCATATGCACTTATGATTGGAACTCTAGCAAGCATCCGCAACTACTAAAGATCATTAAGGTAAAACCCAACCATAGCATTAAAGCATCAAGTCCTCTTTATTCCCATACGCAACAATCCCTCTTACTCGGGTTTGTGTTTCAGTCACTCACCAACCCACTATAAGCGAATCATGAACGTATTGCAACACCCTACAGCCGGAATCCCTCACGCGCGACACGGAGGGCACAATAGGACAACACCAATAATAAAACATACAACTCGTACCAATCTAGATCATCAATCAACCCAAGAACAAAAGATATCTACTCAAAACATCATAGGATGGCAACACATGATTGGATCATAATATGTGGCATAAAGCACCATGTTCAAGTAGGGATTACAGCGGGGTGCGGGAGAGTGGACCGCGTAAAAGAGGTGAGGATGATGGTGATGTTGATGAAGACGATCACCGTGGTGATGATTCCCCTCCCGATGGCACTTCGGCGCCACCGGAAGAGAGGAGGAGAGGTTCTCCCCCTTGTGCTTCCTCCTCCATGGCCTCCACCCTCTGGTCCTTGGCCTTCATGGTGATGGTGGCCCCTCCGGGATACTCCTCCATGGCCACCGGTGATGATGGCCCCCTCCGCCAGGGTGCCGGAGAGGGCCTAGATTGACTTCTCGTGGCTACAGAGGCTTGCGGCGGCGGAACTTCCGATCTAGGTTTCTTTCTGGAAGTTTGGGTATATATAGAAGAGTTTTGCATTGATTTCACGTCAGGGAGGTCTCCGGGCTGTCCACGAGGCAGGGGCGTGCCCTAGGGGGGTGGGCACGCCCCCTACCCTCGTGGGCAGCCCGTGACTCTTCTGGCCTGCTTCTGGTACTCCGTGGGCTTCTTCTGGTCCAAAAATGATCTCCGTCACGTGGCACGTCAATTGGACTCCGTTTAGTTTTCCTTTCCTGCGATACTCTAAAACAAGGAGAAAACAGAAACTGGCACTGGGCTCTAGGTTAATAGGTTAGTCCCAAAAATCATATAAAATATCATATAAATGCATATAAAACATCCTAGAAGGATAGTATAATAGCATGAATACTTCATAAATTATAGATACGTTGGAGACGTATCAGCATCCCCAAGCTTAATTCCTGCACGTCCTCGAGTAGGTAAATGATAAAAGAAATAATTTATGAAGTGTGAATGCTAGCAGGTGCTTAAGTTTGATCAATGATAATTCCAATCACTTTTTCTAGCATCATTACATGTCATAACAGTAGCTCATCTCATAAAACTTCTCATGATAAAGTAACAAGCTAATCACATGTTAAAGTATAGATCATAAACTTTCTTGAAAACTAACAAACAATATTCTCAGCCATCAAACAATTGCAACTCATCTTATTTTCAGGAAGAGTCTATGTCAGAGCTTTGATTTAGCAAACTCCACATACTCAACTATCATTTAGTCTTTCACAATTGCTAACACTCACGCAATATTTGTGGTTATGGAGTTTTAATCGGACACAGAGAAAGATAGGAGCTTATAGTTTCGCCTCCCAACCTTTTACCTCAAGGGTAATGTCAACAATAATAGCTCATGCTAACTTACATCCAATTAGATATATATATCAGGATCATTCCAACACCCTGTGCTTGCCAAAGGATAAAATGAAAAAGGAAAGGTGAAGATCACCATGACTCTTGCATAAGGTAGAAGATAATAATAAAAGATAGGCCCTTCGCAGAGGGAAGCAGAAGTTGCCATGCGCTTTCAGGGGTTGGATGCACAAAATCTTAATGCGAAAAACGTCACTTTATATTGCCACTTGTGATATGAACCTTTATTATGCAGTCCGTCGCTTTTATTTCTTCCACATCACAAGATCATATAAAGCTTATTTCCTCCACACCAATCAATCATACATATTTAGAGAACAATTTTTATTGCTTGCACCGATGACAACTTACTTGAAGGATCTTACTCAATCCATAGGTAGATATGGTGGACTCTCATGGAAAAACTGGTTTAAGGGTTTTGGGAAGCACAAGTAGTATCTCTACTTGGTGCAAAGAATTTGGCTAGCATGAGGGGGAAAGGCAAGCTCAACATGTTGGATGATCCATGACAATATACTTTATTTCAGATATAAGAAAACATAACCCATTATGTTGTCTTCCTTGTCCAACATCAACTCTTTAGCATGTCATATTTTAATGAGTGCTCCCAATCATAAAAGATGTCCAGGATAGTATATTTATATGTGAAACCTCTCTTCCTTCAATATTCTTTCATGAATTGTTCAAGTGACCAATTCTACGTTTGCCAACTTTCAATAAGTTTACTACCTATACTTATTACGTGTGAAGTCATTACTCCCCATGTTATAAGCATATGAAACATATATAAATTCAGGTTTATGACATTCAATTTATTCAACCATTTACTCATAGGATATACGTGAAGCACATGAGTAAATGACAAACTACTCCAAAAGATATGAGTGAAGAATACTGAGTAGTCAAATAATTAACTAGCCATGGGAGGATTCTTTTTCATTCAATATTTCAGATCCAATGATTTTATTCAAACAGCAAGTAAAATTGAAAATACGCTCCAAGCAAAACACATATCATGCGATGAATAAAAATATAGCTCCGAGTAAGGTATACCGATAGTTTTGAAGAAGAAAGAGGGGATGCCTTCCGGGGCATCCCCAAGCTTAGGTACTTGAGTCTTCCTTGAATATTGCCTTGGGGTGCCTTGGGCATCCCCAAGCTTAGGGTCTTTCTACTCCTTATTCTCCTCATATCGATATCTCACCCAAAGCTTGAAAACTTCAATCACACAAAACTTAACGTAACTTCGTGAGATAGGTTAGTATGATAAAGAGCAAACCATTCACTTTGGTACTGTCAAAGACAAGGTCCATAATTGTTCTCACACAATGCCTACTGTACCATATCATTTCTACAATTTATATTGAGGAATATAAGCCATAGAAACTAGAAAACAAGCAAACTATGCAATGAAAACAGAATCTCTCAGAAACAGAACAGTCTGTAATGATCTGAACAATAACCATACTTCTGCTACTCCGAAAATTATGAAATAAATTGGTGGACGTGAGGAATTTTTCTATTGATCTTCTTCAAAAATAATCAACTCAAAATCACTCTTCTGTAAAAAATGACATCTATTCTCGTGAGCGCAAAGTTTCTGTTTTTTACAGCAAGATCACATTAACTTTCACCCAAGTCTTCTCAAAGGTCTTACTTGGCACTTTATTGAAACAAAAGCTATAAAACATGATTACTACAGTAGCTTAATCATGTAAACACACAAAAACAGTAAGGGTAAATATTGGGTTGTCTCCCAACAAGCGCTTTTCTTTAATGCCTTTTAGCTAGGCATGATGATTTCAATGATGCTCACATAAAAGATAAGAATTGAAACACAAAGAGAGCATCTTGAAGAATATGACTAGCACATTTAATTCTAACCCACTTCCTATGCCTTGGGATTTTGTGAGCACACAACTTATGGGAACAAGAATCAACTAGCATAGGAAGGCAAAACAAGTATAACTTCAAAACTTTAAGCACTTAGAGAGGAAACTTGATATTATTGCAACTCCTACAAGCATGTATTCCTCCCTCATAATAATTTTCGGTAGCATCATGGATATCAACTTTATTCTCATACTCAACTGGAACCTCTTCCGAAATAGTGGAGTCATTACTAGCTAAAGTTGACACTCTTCCAAATCCACTTTCATAAATATCACACCGAGATTCAACATCCTCCAAATTAGTGGGATCACTAATTCCTAAAGTTAACACTCTTCCAAACCCACTTTAAATGATAGTATTATTCATACTCCAAAAGATATAAGTGAAGTTCATGGAGCATTCTACAATTAACATAGACTAACCAATATCCAAGCTCAAAATATATAAGTGAAGCACACGAAGCATTCTATAAAACCATACTCAAAAGATTTAAGTGAAGCACAAAGAGCAATTCTATAAGATCATACTTCAAAGATTTAAGTGAAGCACATGAAGTATTCTATAAATTGATGAAGGGACATCTCATACTAGCATGGTTCTTAAAGAAAAATAAAAAGACAAAGGACACAAATCATGTGAACAAAACAAAAACCAAGGTATACCGATAATTGTTGAAGAAGAAAGATGGGATTCCAACCGGGGCATCCCCAAGCTTAGATGCTTGAGTATCCTTTGAAATATTTAATTGGGGTGCCTTGGGCATCCCCAAGCTTGAACTCTTGCTTCTCTTTATTCTTCTCTCACATCGGCAACTCGTTCTTCGAACACTTCATGCACAAAAACTTAACAAAAACTTTGTGAGATCCGTTAGTATAACAAAGAAAATCACTACTATAATTACTGTTGCAAACCAATTCATATTTTGTTTTTGCATTATAGCTACTGTAATATAACTTTTCCATGGCTTAATCCACTGATAGAGACCGATAGTTTCATCAAAACAAGCAAGCAATGCATCAAAAACATAATCTGTCTTATACAGGACAGTCTGTAGTAATCTGGAAGTTTAGCAAACTTCTGTAACTCCTAAAATTATGAACTAAATTTGAACAATTTGTACAGAAGTAATGTGCGAAAAGTTTCAGACCCATTTGACTTTCCAGTAAAAAATGTAAATTCACGCACTACAGCCAAAGTTTCTGTTTTTGTTCTGCACATAGTAAACAAGCAATCTAATCATCCTAAAACCAAAGCTTGGCACATTATTTTTATAATACAATGGATATATACAAGGGGATACTTATTTACAGAGAAACTTCCATGAAAAATTCTACATTGTTTCCGTGAGCATGAACACAAGTGCTCAAGGTCGACCCTCACTTCTTCAATGCATAACTTTCCAATCGCTTCTCTTTTTGAAAAAACTTTTTAGGCATGAAAGGCAAGTAATTTTTTTTGTATTTTCATTCTTTAATTTTTTTGTATGTTTCACCCACAACTAAACAGAAACAAAAAGAAAAAACAAAATCTACTTAGTGAAGAAAGCAAACAAGCACACACGACAATATCAACCCCACGCTATTGCTCCCCGGCAACGGCGCCAGAAAAGAGCTTGATAATCCCCAAGTGCAGGGAATCATCGTAGCAATTTCCAAAGGTGGAAGTGTTAAGTATGGAGTGTCGAACCCACAAGGAGCTAAAGGTAAGATCAATATTCTCTCAAGCCCTATCTGCCACTGATACGACTCTACGTACACCGAACGTTTGCTTCCAACTAGCAACGAGAAATAAAACTATGTTGTGGGTATGAAGAAGATAACTTTGTATGATATCGGAGAGCTAAAGTATAAAAGTAGGTGCTGTTATCATAAAGTTAGAATATATTACTAAATATTATAAATAGCGAGTGTGGAATAATGGTGGATCGGTGTGCGGAATTGTCCTAGGCAATTGTTAACAAGACCGATAGTCGTCATTGCAATTTCATATGAGGGAGAGGCATAAGCTAACATACTTTCTCTACTTGGATCATATGCACTTATGATTGGAACTCTAGCAAGCATCCGCAACTACTAAAGATCATTAAGGTAAAACCCAACCATAGCATCAAGTCCTCTTTATTCCCATACGCAACAATCCCTCTTACTCGGGTTTGTGTTTCAGTCACTCACCAACCCACTATAAGCGAATCATGAACGTATTGCAACACCCTACAGCGGGAATCCCTCACGCTTGCGCAACACGGAGGGCACAATAGGACATCACCAATAATAAAACATACAACTCGTACCAATCTAGATCATCAATCAACCCAAGAACAAAAGATATCTACTCAAAACATCATAGGATGGCAACACATCATTGGATCATAATATGTGGCATAAAGCACCATGTTCAAGTAGGGATTACAGCAGGGTGCGGGAGAGTGGACCGCGTAAAATAGGTGAGGATGGTGATGAAGATGGTGATGTTGATGAAGACGATCACCGTGGCGATGATTCCCCTCCCGATGGCACTCCGGCGCCACCGGAAGAGAGGAGGAGAGGTTCTCCCCCTTGTCCTTCCTCCTCCATGGCCTCCACCCTCTGGTCCTTGGCCTTCATGGTGATGATGGCCCCTCCGGGATACTCCTCCATGGCCACCGATGATGATGGCCCCCTCCGGCAGGGTGCCGGAGAGGGCCTAGATTGACTTCTCGTGGCTACAGAGGCTTGCGGCGGCGGAACTTCCGATCTAGGTTTCTTTCTGGAAGTTCGGGTATATATAGAAGAGTTTTGCGTTGATTTCACGTCAGGGAGGTCTCCGGGCTGCCCACGAGGCAGGGGCGCGCCCTAGGGGGGTGGGCGCGCCCCCTACCCTCGTGGGCAGCCCGGGACTCTTCTGGCCTCCTTCTGCTATTCCGTGGGCTTCTTCTGGTCCAAAGATGATCTCCGTCAAGTGGCACGTCAATTGGACTCCGTTTAGTTTTCCTTTCCTGCGATACTCTAAAAAAAGGAGAAAACAGAAACTAGCACTGGGCTCTAGGTTAATAGGTTAGTCCCAAAAATCATATAAAATATCATATAAATGCATATAAAACATCCTAGAAGGATAGTATAATAGCATGCATACTTCATAAATTATAGATACGTTGGAGACGTATCATTGCCTCACTTGGGTAGATCTTCACGAAGTAGGCGATCTCCTTGCCCTTACAAACTCCTTGGTTCAACTCCACAATCTTGACGAAGGCTCCCAAGTGACACCTAACCAATCTAGGAGACACCACTCTCCAAAAGGTAATAGATGGTGTGTTGATGATGAACTCCTTGCTCTTGTGCTTCAAATGATAGTCTCCCCAACACTCAACGCTCTCTCACATATTTGGATATGGTGGAAAGATGATTTGAGTGGAAAGCAACTTGGGGAAGGCTAGAGATCAAGATTCTTGTGGTTGGATTGGAATGTCTTGGTCTCAACACATGAGTAGGTGGTTCTCTCTCAGAAAATGAATGCTGGAAGTGTAGGCACGTTCTGATGGCTCTCTCCGCGAATGGAGGATGGGTGGAGGAGTTATATAGCCTCCACACAAAATCTAACCGTTACACACAATTTACCAAACTCGGTGGGACTGAATAGTGAAACTCGGTCAGACCGATTCAGTTCAAAATGTGAACGTTAGGATTTGCGATGGGACCGGCATGATCAACTCGGTGGGACCGATGTGCTAGGGTTAGGGCATAACTTGATCTCGGTGAGACCAATCACATGAACTCGGTGAGACCGATTTCAGTAATAGGAAAATAGAGAGTTGCTCAGGCAAACTCGGTGGGACCGATTGCTCATTTCGGTGAGACCGAAATGTTACGAAAAGGAAACATAGAGTTTGCATTGCGAACTCGGTGGGACCGATCACTCATTTCGGTTAGACCGAAACGTTGCGAAGGGAAACAGTGAGTTTGCAATCCCATCTCGGTGAGACCGAGATCCCTATCGGTGAGACCGAACTGATTAGGGTTTCTTGCTATGGCTATGTCAAGTGAACTCGGTGGCGCCGAATAGATCAAATCGGTGGGGCCGAGTTTGACTTTAGGTTTAGGACATATGTGGAATTGAGAAATTGGTTGAGGGCTTTTGGAGCATATCACTAAGCATTTTGAGCAAGCGAGCCATTAAGCAACACCTCATCCCCTTTTAATAGTATTGACTTTTCCTATGGACTCACTGTGATCTTGGATCACTAAAAATAAAATGTAGAGTCTTGAGCTTTTGCCAATATATGTCCTTAGCATTTTGAGGGGTCCACATCTCTAGTCCATGCCATGCCAATCATTAAACTTTCTGAAATGATCATCTTGAAAGAGTATTAGTTCAATGAGCTATATGTTGTTAAGAATTACCAAAACCACCCAGGGATTAGTTGCACTTTCACAAGTACAATGCCGTGGAACCTTTTTACTCACCGCAACTGTCGGTGTCAAAACCGGCGGATCTCGGGTAGGGGGTCCCGAACTGTGCGTCTAAGGTCGATGGTAACAGGAGACAGGGGACACGATGTTTACCCAGATTCGGTCCCTCTCTATGGAGGTAATACCCTACTTCCTGCTTGATTGATCTTGATGAATATAAGTATTACAAGAGTTGATCTACCACGAGATCGTAATGGCTAAAACCCTAAGAGTCTAGCCTGTATGACTATGATTATTATTCTTGCCTCTACGGACTAAGCCCTCCAGTTTATATAGACACCGGAGGGGACTAGGGTTATACAAAGTCGGTTACAGAGAAAGGAATCTTCATATCAGGACGCCAAGCTTGCCTTCCACGCCAAGTAGGTCCCATCCGGATACGGGTGAGAGTCATCGGTCTTGTATCTTCATAGCCCATCAGTCCGGCCCATGTCCAACAGGCCGGACGCCCGAGGACCCCTTAATCCAGGACTCCCTCAGTAGCCCCCGAACCAAGCTTTCAATGACGATGTGTCTGGCGCGCAGATTCTCTTCGGCATTGCAAGGCGGGTTTTTCCTCCGATGACTTCAAGAGATGTATTCGGCTCTCCATTTAATGTCGCACCCCTCGGCTTCTGTGCGTCAACAACTTCAGCTTCCACGTGTCGAGCGAATGCGAGAGGTCAGGGTATTTTTGCACATAACACCCCGGCCGTGTAAGAACAGCGTCTATTTAACGGGATTGGATCTCAGATCCATTCCATACCACACGAAAAATCCTCAAAGCTTGCTAGGAGGAACCACCCCAACATGGCTAGTGCTCCCAGTTCCTCTTCCCATCCCCATGGCCCCAAGAAGGGCGATTGGGAGAGATGTTCCGTATCCCACAGTCAGCTGGTGAAGCTGCAAACATAGGGATTTCTTCCCCCCGCATATTTAGTCCCCGTTCGAGCAGGATTGACTTCCTTCAACGGTGGGGCCCAGGCGGAAAATTTCCCCAACCCATCCAGGGGGGAACGAGTGTGCTTCGTTCCCTACTTGTTGAGAGGCGTGGGATTTCCAATCCATCCGTTCCTCCGCGGACTTCTGGAGTATTATGGCCTCCAACTACACAATTTCACTCCTGCCTCCATCCTACACATCGCCGGTTACGTTGCTCTTTGTGAGCTATTCCTGGGTTGTGAAGCCCATTTTGAATTGTGGAGGAAGCTATTATGCCTTGTCCCTCGCAACCAAGGGGGATCAATATTTGAAGTGGGCGGAGCCGAAGTATGGCGTATCGCCGAGACCGGATACCTGTCCGGCACACCAAAGAAAGCATCCGAAGAGTGGCCTTCCAAATGGTTCTATATCGAGGACATCGCTCTTCCTGACCCAGTTCGAATGGGTCTTCCCGAATTTACAAGTGTTTCGTTGAAGAAACGTCACAGCTGGCGTCCTCGGAGCTTCGAGGAGGAAGATAGTGCGGAAGTCCGTCAACTGATGAGCAAGATAAAGACGCTTGCCCAGTCCGGATTATCAATAGTCGAGGTAATGGCGACTTCCATAGTGCGAGGGGTGCAGCCACTCCAATACAGAGGGCTTCCCATGTGGCACTATAATGGAGAAGACGATGCCTCTCGCTGCGGTCGGAAGGGTCCGGACACCCCCGCCGCTTTGGCAAAAATATTGGCCGAGCTGTTCAAAGGGGAAGAAGAGGAATTTATTCGTATCAAGCGCAGAGATGGATTCTCCATGTACAATCCTCCTAGCTGGGTGAGTTCCAACCCCGCTGCTCCACTCATTCTACTCCCCGAGTCAATTTTAATGAACATTAATCCGTCCATTTGTAACAGAAGTGGTGAAAGTTCACCGAGGGGCTACACAGCCCCGCCCCACAGCCAGAGGATCACAACCGGGACCTTGATCCCGGATTCTAAGAGGATCCGGACATATTCGTGGTGCTCGAGGATGGGGTGTTCTACTAGGCGAGCTATGACGACACGGAAGTGGCCATCACCGCCGACTATCCCGGTCTTCTCCCCGCCTCACACGTAAGTAATCAGGAGACATCTCCTCCAAAAGAGCCTCCTCGTTCTGCCTCACCCACCGCACTGTCTCGTGCTCCAAAGGGGAGGTGTTCGGCGCGCCATATTACATCCGAGGCCACTCCAGAGAGAGCGACACCCATGCCGGGCAAGCCTTCAAAGAGGAAGGAAAACGAAGGCCTGGCCGAGCCTTCATCGAAGAGGTATGCTTCGTAAATATGCCCCTTGGCAGTCACATCCAACTGTGACATTTTACGTTTGTGCCTTACCAGGAAAAGCATTTGCCGGACTGTGTCCGGGGGCGCTGCCGGTCATACTCCCAACAGCCAGGTTCCAGACCCTGCCGTGAAGACAAGGCGGATACGGGAGTGACGCCGGATTGTCCTTTGGCTAAGGATTCGGATGATGTATCCGTCACAAATTCGGAAGTGGAAAGCGCCATGGGTCATCGGCGCCGGAGGGCCATTCTTCGCGACCCCGGTTTTACAAAAGAGGCATTCGATGCCTTTAGCTCGGCGGATGCATACATCCGAGCTGCTCGAGGCGGCCTTACCAGAGCCGCAGACCAGCATTTGAAAGATATGCGGGTAAGTTTATATTATACAAAATTGATAATTATATACCAGTAGCCCCCGAGACTTGAAGCAGTTGATACAACTGATTTAAGGATCATTGTATAACCAGGTGCTTACGGAGAAGAACCACCTGTTGTCTCAGGAACTAGAAAAATGTCGGACCCAGCTAACTACTTCTACCGCCGAACTGGAGAAATCCAAGAAGGCGTCACCTAGTAATGTTCCCTCTATCGAGAAAACATAATTATATACCAGCAATGCTAACACTGTTGCTCATCTTATGGCAGGATCGTCAGATCAACTGAAGGAGCAACTGAAAGCCGCTCAAGCAGGAGAACAAGAAGCCAAAAGACTACAGGCCGTGGGCGAACATGTGCTGACACGAGTCAAGGATGAGAAAAACAAGCTGCAGGATTCCAACACCTAGCTGGGCGAAGAACTGAAAAATGTACGGGCCCAGGTGGCTGACTCCGTGAAGGAAAATAAGAGGCTGCGAGGCGGCATATTTAGTGTGTGTTCAAACTCACCTTCGTGTAATTCAGCGAGGAGAGGAACTGACAGAGTTATGTCTGTAGGTATGCTGACCGGCCGGCCCGAAGAGGAGATGTCCGGATCCTCGGGCGATCTACTACGAGAGCTGTCGCAAATGCACGAACAAGCTCGACAGACAATGCGAAGTATTGCCAAGGCCATATGGCCCTCCGCCTCCCCTCCAGGAAGTATGGAGGAGCTTGTACAGCTATTCAAGAGAGCGCGGCGGCATTTCCGATTATGGAATATATCGGCCTGCCGGGAAGGTGCGCGAGAGGCCTGGGCCATGGTGAAGACACGGTACACCAAGCTTGATCCAAATCATATGGCCCGAGTCGGACCTCTAGGATTAGATGGGAAAGAAATTCCCATTATTATGGTATATGACCAAGTAGAAGTAGCCGCCAAATATTCCCAACAGGATTGTAAGTTAGACAGCCTGTTAGACGGTATAGAGGAGGAAATTTTTGAGTCCAAGTGACTATGTAATTTCCCTCACATACTTGACCCTAGCCGGATTTGTAAAACGATTGTCATGGCAGACCATTTTGCTTCGACCTCTGGACCCGAAGGTGCGGAGTGTTTCCGAATACCTGAGCGGCAAAATAGACCGGGGTATGCGTGGAAACCAGGCGTAGGGGTCATAGTTGCTTGAACAGACAAGTTGTATCCGACTAGATGTTATATTACATTGTGATTGTAAGAAACATCTTCAGAGAGAATAGTTCCGTTAAGGGTTCCTTTCCCTGGGTGTACATGCATTAGTGTGCATGCCTGAACTGTGATTGAAAAAATCGCAGCATATGTAAAATCTGGGTTTCATATTGTAATGAGTGCAAAAAACATCTTTAGTCCGCCGACCGAATATTCCCTTAAGAACGCTAGCTTTCGGCTTCACCCAGTCTGAGGTACACATCCGGATGACCCGGCAGTAACAATCGCAGAGGTGCTCCCTTTATGCCCTAGCCGAACTAACGGGAACGTAGGGCATAAGCACAGGAGCCAGGCAACCCAGCTTGGCCAAAACTTAAGTCATATCGATGCATATAATGGCGAAGAAAAGGTACATATGGGGAAAGGACACATATGTGATGGGCTTGATGCTCGGAAAATAATAATAGCAAGCTTCTGTACGAGAAGCCCCCAGGTATAATGGACGTACATATTTAAGGATGTGTACGTCATAGGTTCGCGGTTTGGCCGCACAAGAGCTTAATGCTAAAATAAAATGAAAACAAAAAGAGAGGAAAAAGTAATGGAAACAAAAAAAGGGGAAGGAGACGAACGAAGAGTTCGGCGCTAGGCATAGAATCTTCAGAGTCTGGCCGCGTTCCATGGGTTCGGCTCTAGGCGATTGTCTGATGCATCACGTAGGCGGTACGCTCCTCCAGTGAGAACTTCGTCAATTATGAAGGGACCCTCCCACTTGGGCTTGAGTTTGTCCTTTTTCTTCTTTGGCAAGCCTAGAACAAGTTCGCCAACATTATAAGTCTTGGCCCACACTTCTCTGCTTTGATACCTGCGAGCCCGCTGTTGATAAAATGCGGAACGGGCTTTTGCGACATCGCGCTCCTCCTCCAGGGCATCTAAGCTGTCCTGCCGATCAAGCCGGGCCTCTCTCTCTTCATACATGCGCACTCGAGGTGAGTCATGAATAATGTCGCAGGGTAACACAGCCTCTGCGCCGTACACCATGAAGAAAGGTGTATATCCAGCACTCGAGGTGAGTCATGAATAATGTCGCAGGGTAACACAGCCTCTGCGCCCTACACCATGAAGAAAGGTGTATATCCAGTAGTGCGATTGGGCGTGGTCCGCAGCCCCCAGAGTAGGGAGTCGAGCTCCTCAACCAGTGCTTGTCTGACTCTTTCAAAGACCGCACTAGTATGGGTTTAATGCCGCTCATAATAAGACCGTTGGCTCGTTCGACTTGACCGTTTGTTTGCGGGTAATAGACGGAGGCGTAATCGAGCTTAATGCCCAGATTAGCACACCAGGTTTTCACCTCATCGGCTGTGAAATTGGAGCCGTTATCGGTGATGATGCTATGTGGAACACCATAACGGTGCACAACACCAGATATGAAGTCTATCACTGGTCCGACTTCGGAAGTTTTAACTGGTTTGGCCTGTATCCACTTAGTGAATTTATCCACCATGACCAGCAGATATTTTTTCTTATCGCTTCCTCCTTTAAGGGTTCGACCATATCAAGCCCCCAGACCGCGAAAGGCCAAGTGATGGGGATTGTTTGTAGAGCGGTGGGTGGCATATGGCTTTGGTTAGCGAAAAGCTGGCAGCCGACACAACGTTGGACCAGGTCCTGTGCATCTGCCCGGGCCGTCGGCCAATATAAACCTGTACGAAAGGCCTTTCTTACAAGAGCCTGAGCCGCGGCGTGGTGACCACCGAGACCAGCATGAATTTCGGCCAAGAGCTGCCTGATAACCCACAAGTATAGGGGATCGCAACAGTTTTCGATGGTAGAGTATTCAACCCAAATTTATTGATTCGACACAAGGGGAGCCAAAGAATATTCTCAAGTATTAGCAGTTGAGTTGTCAATTCAACCACACCTGGATAACTTAATATCTGCAGCAAAGTATTTAGTAGCATAGTAGTATGATAGTAACGGTAACGGTAGCAAAAGTAATATTTTTGGGTTTTGTAGTGATTGTAACAGTAGCAACGGAAAAGTAAATAAGCGACGAACAATATGTGAAAAGCTTGTAGGCATTGGATCGGTGATGGAGAATTATGCCGGATGCGGTTCATCATGTAACAATCATAACATAGGGTGACACAGAACTAGCTCCAATTTATCAATGTAATGTAGGCATGTATTCCGAATATAGTCATACGTGCTTATGGAAAAGAACTTGCATGACATCTTTTGTCCTACCCTCCCGTGGTAGAGGGGTCCTAGCGGAAACTAAGGGATATTAAGGCCTCCTTTTAATAGAGTACCGGACCAAAGCATTAACACATAGTGAATACATGAACTCCTCAAACTATGGTCATCACCGGGAGTGGTCCCGATTATTGTCACTTCGGGGTTGCCGGATCATAACACATAGTAGGTGACTATAGACTTGCAAAATAGGATCAAGAACTCACATATATTCATGAAAACATAATAGGTTCAGATCTGAACTCATGGCACTCGGGCCCTAGTGACAAGCATTAAGCATAGCAAAGTCATAGCAACATCAATCTTAGAACATAGTGGATACTAGGGATCAAACCCTAACAAAACTAACTCGATTACATGATAAATCTCATCCAACCGATCACCGTCCAGCAAGCCTACGATGGAATTACTCACGCACGGCGGTGAGCATCATGAAATTGGTGATGGAGGATGGTTGATGATGACGACGGCGACGGATTCCCCGCTTCGGAGCCCTGAACGGACTCCAGATCAGCCCTCCCGAGAGGTTTTAGGGCTTGGCGGTGGCTCCGTATCGTAAAACGCGATGAATCCTTCTCTCTGATTTTCTCTCCCCGAACATGAATATATGGAGTTGGAGTTGAGGTCGGTGGAGCGTCAGGGGGCCCACGAGGCAGGGGGGCGCCCAGGGGGGCAGGCGCGCCCCCACCCTCGTGGACACGTGGAGGCCCCCCTGACGTGGATTCTTCTTCCAGTATTTTTAATATTTTCCAAAAATATGTTCCGTGGAGTTTCAGGTCATTCCGAGAACTTTTGTTTCTGCACATAAATAACACCATGGAAAGTCTGCTGAAAACAGCGTCAGTCCGGGTTAGTTCCATTCAAATCATGCAAGTTAGAGTCCAAAACAAGGGCAAAAGTGTTTGGAAAAGTAGATACGACGGAGACGTATCAACTCCCCCAAGCTTAAACCTTTTCTTGCCCTCAAGCAATTCAGTTGATAAACTGAAAGTGATAAAGAAAAACTTTTACAAACTCTGTTTGCTCTTGTTGTTGCAAATATGTAAAGCCAGCATTCAAGTTTTCAGCAAGGATTATGACTAACCACATTCACAATAACTCTTAGGTCTCATGTTTACTCATATCAATGGCATAATCAACTAGCGAGCAATAATAATAAATCTCGGATGACAACACTTTCTCAAAACAATCATGATATGATATAACAAGATGGTATCTCGCTAGCCCTTTCTGAGACCGCAAAACATAAATGCAGAGCACCTTTAAAGATCAAGGACTGACTAGACATTGTAATTCATGGTAAAAGAGATCCAGTCATAGTCATACCCAATATAAATTAATAGTAATGACTGCAAATGACAGCAGCGCTCTCCAGCTAGTGCTTTTTAATAAAAGGGTGATGACTCAACATGAAAGTAAATAGATAGGCCCTTCGCAGAGGGAAGCAGGGATTTGTAGAGGTGCCAGAGCTCGATTTTGAAATAGAGATAAATAATATTTTGAGCGGCATACTTTCATTGTCAACATAACAACCAAGAGATGGTGATATCTTCCATGCTACACACATTATAGGCGGTTCCCAAATAGAATGGTAAAGTTTATACTCCCCCTCCACCAACAAGCATCAATCCATGGCTTGCTCGAAACAACGAGTGCCTCCAACTAGCAACAGCCCCCGGGGGAGTTTTGTTTGCAATTATTTTGATTTGATTTGCATAAAGCATGGGACTGGGCATCCCGGTGACCAGCCATTTTCTCGTGAGTGAGGAGCGGAGTCCACTCCTCTTGAGAATAACCCGCCTAGCATGGAAGATACGGACAGCCCTAGTTGATACATGAGCTATTCGAGAATACAAAACAGAATTTCATTTGAAGATTTAGAGTTTGGCACATACAAATTTACTTGGAACGGCAGGTAGATACCACATATAGGAAGGTATAGTGGACTCATATGGCATAACTTTGGGGTTTAAGGGATTGGATGCACAAGCAGTATTCCCGCTTAGTACAAGTGAAGGCTAGCAAAAGACTGGGAAGCGACCAACTAGAGAGCGACAACAGTCATGAACATGCATTAAAATTAATAAACATTGAGTGCAAGCATGAGTAGGATATAATCCACCATGAACATAAATATCGTGAAGGCTATGTTGATTTGTTTCAACTACATGTGTGAACATGTGCCAAGTCGAGTCACTTAAATCATTCAAAGGAGGATACCACCCCATCATATCACATCACAACCATTTTAATAGCATGTTGGCACGCAAGGTAAACCATTATAACTCATAGCTAATCAAGCATAGCACGAGCAACTATAATCTCTAATTGTCATTGCAAACATGTTTATTCATAGTAGGCTGAATCAGGAACGATGAACTAATCATATTTACAAAAACAAGAGAGGTCGAGTTCATACCAGCTTCTCTCATCTCAATCAGTCCATCATATATCATCATTATTGCCTTTCACTTGCACGACCGAACGATGTGAATAATAATAATAGTGCACGTGCATTGGACTAAGCTGGAATCTGCGAGCATTCAATAAACAGGAGAAGACAAGGCAATATGGGCTCTTGGTTAAATCAACAATAATGCATATAAGAACCACTTCAACAATTTAATCATGGTCTTCTCCTATCGACCCCCAAAGAAAAGAAAAGAAATAAAACTATTTACACGGGAAAGCTCCCAACAAGCAAAAGAAGAACGGGAAATCTTTTTTGGGTTTTCTTTTTAATTATTACTACTATAGCAAGAAAGTAAACTAGCAAAAGCTATAACTATTTTTTTTTGGTTTTTCTTAAGGTTTATTAAACTCACAAGAAGAAAGCAAGAAAAAGGAAAATAAACTAGCATGGATATTACAGTGAAAAAGTATGAGCACCGACATCTAGCAATGAGTGTGTGAACATAAATGTAATGTCGGTGAGAAATACGTACTCCCCCAAGCTTAGGCTTTTGGCCTAAGTTGGTTTATTGCCATGGATGGCCTGGCGGATATCCAAAGTTGTAGCCGGGGTCGTATTGAGATGAAGAAGACTCTGATTGCCACTGGTTGGCAATCATCTCCGGATCCCACTGGTAATTAGATTGTCATGGAGGATCAAATTGTGGTTCCGGCTCCGGCTTTGTGGCTGATGTAGGGTTTCGGTAGGCGTGAATTGCCGCCAGCGGAACGAGATACGGACCTGCAGATAAATCAAACAAAGAAGGAGCAGGCAAGGTAATAGTCTCAGGGTGATGTTTATCAAAGAACAATTTGTATTTAAGCGCCCCTTCCCTATTCTTAACAATAAAATCATGCGCTACCATACTCTTATAATCTAAATAAACAGTGAGCAACAATTTTTCTTCTTTTTCATAGTGCCTAATAGGTATGTTATAGTGTGCAGCAAGGCGTGCAGCGTAAATACCTCCAAAGATGGGGCCCTTTGTACGGTTCAGACTTAACCGTTTAGCAATAATACCGCCCATACTAACAGAGTTATCACAAAATAAACCATGGAACAAAATCATAATATCAGGAACACTAAGGTTTCCACAGTTTCCGCGACCAATTAAGCAACGACTAGCAAATATTGCAAAGTAGCGTAAAACAAGAAAATGTATGCTAGTGATTCTTGCATCGAAAACCTTCCTAGTTTCCCCTACAGTAATAGTGTCAATAAACTCATCCACATCGTTACGATGTGGTTCCTCTAAACTACCCTCGAAAGGTATTTTGCAAACCTTGCAAAATTCATCTAGTGATATCTTCTTAACCACATCATATAAATGAAACTCTACTGAAGGAGGTGATTCCTTAGGATAATAGTAGAAGTTTTGCACAAAAGTATTGGTGAGTAAGAGATACTGTTCGCGTTGGTCGCGGAGGAAGTCGGTGAGGCCTGCATTCTCAGCCAATTCATAAAAATCATCATAAATCCCGGCTGCTCTCAAGAAATCATTGGAAGGCCATTCACACGGCCGAACCTCCGCGGTGCGAGGCAAATTATATTTGGGCCTCTCTGCTTCTTCACCTTGCTTTTCCTTCGAGCTTCGGCTCGATGAGCCCCTAAAAAATCTCTTCATTATTTTCTGAAAAATTCTGAAATTTTTAGTAACTTCAAATAAAAGTGAACCAAGCTCAACAAAATTGATAGCAACTACTCCTACCAGTGCCTAGAGCCTATATCATGCATTAGAACTACTTGGAACCATATGAATTTGACATGCTAGCTCAAGAACATGGTCACCTAGGCAGCACAAATTTGCAATGAATAAAGCACTAGAACAAAAACTAATTGGACCAATGGAGGAGTCACATACCAAGGAATAATCTCCCCAAGCAGTTTTGTGAGAGGTGCTTTGAGCAAGGAGATTGAAAATCACAGCAAAATGAGCTAGAACTCGTGCTTGAGCTGGATAGTGATTTTTTTGGGAGGAAGAAGAAGTGTGTGGGTGCAGGAATAAGTGGAGGGGAGCCACCATGGGCCCACGAGGTAGGGGGCGCGCCTTGGACCCTCGTGGCCAGGTGCTTGCTCCCCCTGCTGTGTTCTCAGTGCCAGATATTCTCAAATATTCCAGAAAAAATCATATTCCATTTTCAGGGCATTTGTAGAACTTTTATTTTCGGGGTATTTTTATATTGCACGGATAATTCAGAAAACAGACAGGAAAATCCTATTTTTGCTTTATTTCAACTAAATAACAGAAAGTAAAAGGAGGGTACAGAAGGTTGTGCTTTCTAATTTCATCCATCTCATGCTCATCAAAAGGAATCCGCTAACAAGGTTGATCAGGTCTTATTAACAAACTCATTCCGACTAACATGGAACCGGAGAAATTTCGAGTGACACTATGTTACCTCAACGGGGATATGCACATCCCCAATAATAAGAATATCATATTTCTTCTTGACAGTAGGAAGAGGAAATTCAAAACCTCCAAAAATAATCGATGGAATGTTTCCAATAGAATTGATACTGTGGACTTGAGGTTGTTTCCTCCGAAAGTGTACCGTATGCTCATTACCATTAACATGAAAAGTGACATTGCCTTTGTTGCAATCAATAACAGCCCCTGCAGTATTCAAAAAAGGTCTTCCAAGAATAATAGACATACTATCGTCCTCGGGAATATCAAGAATAACAAAGTCCGTTAAAATAGTAACATTTGCAACCACAACAGGCACATCCTCACAAATACCGACAGGTATGGCAGTTGATTTATCAGCCATTTGCAAAGATATTTCAGTAGGTGTCAACTTATTCAAGTCAAGTCTAAGATATAAAGAGAGAGGCATAACACTAACACCGGCTCCAAGATCACATAAAGCAGTTTTAACATAGTTTCTTTTAATGGAGCATGGTATAGTTGGTACTCCTGGATCTCCAAGTTTCTTAGGTATTCCACCCTTAAAAGTATAATTAGCAAGCATGGTGGAAATTTCAGCTTCTGGTATGTTTCTTTTATTAGTGACAATTTCTTTCATATACTTAGCATAAGGATTCATTTTGAGCATATCAGTCAAACGCATACGCAAAAAGATAGGTCTAATCATTTCAGCAAAGCGCTCAAAATCCTCATCATCCTTTTTCTTGGATGGTTTGGGAGGAAAAGGCATGGGTTTCTGAACCCATGGTTCTCTTTCTTTACCGTGCTTCCTAGCAGCAAAGTCTCTCTTATCATAACGTTGATTCTTTGATTGTGGGTTATCAAGATCAACTGCAGGTTCAATTTCTACATCATTATCATTGCTAGGTTGAGCATCATCATGAACATCTTCATTAATATTTTCACTTGGTTCATGTTCATTACCAGATTGTGTTTCAGCATCAGAAATAGAAATATCATTTGGATTCTCAGGTGGTTCAGCAATAGGTTCACTAGAAGCATGCGAAGTCCTATCATTTTTCTTTTTCTTCTGTTTAGAAAAACTAGGTGCATCTATATTATTTCTCTGAGAATCTTGCTCAATTCTCTTAGGGTGGCCTTCAGGATACAAAGGTTCCTGAGTCATTTTACCAGTTCTAGTAGCCACTCTAACAGCATCATCATTATTCTTACTATTCATTTCATTGAGCAAATCATTTTGAGCTTTAAGTACTTGTTCTACTTGAGTGGTAACCATAGAAGCATGTTTACTAATGAGTTTAAGTTCACCTTTAACTCTAGACATATAATCACCCAAGTGTTCAAGCGTATCGGAATTATATTTCAATTGTCTACCAAAATAAGCATTGAAGTTTTCTTGTTTAACAATAAAGTTGTCAAACTCATCTAAGCATTGTCTAGCAGACTTATAACGAGGGATATCACCTTCATCAAATCTATAGAGAGAATTTACCTTTACTACCCGTGTCGGGTTATCAAGACCATGAGTTTCTTCAATAGGTAATAGGTTAGGATCATATGTTTCTTCAACAGGCTGTAAATTAAGACCATGTATTTCTTCAATAGGAGGTAAATTCTTAACATCTTCAGCTTTAATACCTTTTTCTTTCATAGATTTCTTTGCCTCTTGCATATCTTCAGGACTGAGAAATAGAACACCTCTCTTCTTTGGAGTTTATTTAGGAATAGGCTCAGGAAGTGTCCAATTATTTTCATTTGTCAACATATTGTTCAATAGAATCTCAGCTTCATCCGGTGTTCTTTCCCTAAAAACAAAAACAGCACAACTATCCAGGTAATCTCTGGAAGCATCAGTTAGTCCATTATAAAAGATATCAAGTATTTCATTTTTCTTGAGAGGATGATCAGGCAAAGCATTAAGTAATTGGAGAAGCCTCCCCCAAGCTTGTGGGAGACTCTCTTCTTCAATTTGCACAAAATTATATATATCCCTTAAAGCAGCTTGTTTCTTATGAGCAGGGAAATATTTAGCAGAGAAGTAGTAAATCATATCCTGGGGACTACGCACACAACCAGGATCAAGAGAATTAAACCATATCTTAGCATCACCCTTTAATGAGAACATAAATATTTTAAGGATATAAAGGTAGCGAGATTTCTCATCATTAGTGAACAGGGTGGCTATATCATTTAATTTAGTAAGATGTGCCACAACAGTTTCAGACTCATAGCCATAAAAAGGATCAGATTCAACCAAAGTAATTATATCAGGATCAACAGAGAATTCATAATCCTTATCAGTAACAAAGATAGGTGAAGTAGCAAAATCATGGTCATGTTTCATTCTAGCATTAAGAGATTGCTGCTTCCATTTAGCTAATAACTTCTTAAGATCACTTCTACCATTGCAAGCTAAAATAGCTCTAGCAGATTCTTCATCCAAAACATAACCCTCTGGCACAACAGGCAATTAATATTTATTAGGGGGAGAGTCTTCATCATCACTATCTTCAATATTATCAGTTTCAATAATTTCATTCTCTCTAACCCTAGCAAGTTGTTCATCAAGAAATTCACCAAGTGGCACAGTAGTATCAAGCATAGAAGTAGTTTCATCATAAGTATCATGCATAGCAGAAGTGGCATCATCAATAACATGTGACATATCAGAATGAATAGCAGAAGCAGGTTTAGGTGTCGCAAGCTTACTCAAAACAGAAGGTGAATCAAGTGCAGAGCTAGATGGCAGTTCCTTACCTCCCCTCGTAGTTGAGGGATAAATTTTTGTTTTCGCGTCTTTCAAGTTCTTCATAGTGACCAGCAGATATAAATCCCAAGTGACTCAAAGAATAGAGCTATGCTCCCCGGCAATGGCGCCAGAAAATAGTCTTGATAACCCACAAGTATAGGGGATCGCAACAGTTTTCTAGGGTAGAGTATTCAACCCAAATTTATTGATTCGACACAAGGGGAGCCAAAGAATATTCTCAAGTATTAGCAGTTGAGTTGTCAATTCAACCACACCTGGATAACTTAATATCTGCAGCAAAGTATTTAGTAGCAAAGTAGTATGATAGTAACGGTAACGGTAGCAAAAGTAATATTTTTGTGTTTTGTAGTGATTGTAACAGTAGCAACGGAAAATTAAATAAGCGAAGAACAATATGTGAAAAGCTCATAGGCATTGGATCAGTGATGGAGAATTATGCCGGATGCGGTTCATCATGTAACAATCATAACATAGGGTGACACAGAACTAGCTCCAATTCATCAATGTAATGTAGGCATGTATTCCGAATATAGTCATACGTGCTTATGGAAAATAACTTGCATGACATCTTTTGTCCTACCCTCCCGTGGCAGCGGGGTCCTAGCGGAAACTAAGGGATATTAAGGCCTCCTTTTAATAGAGTACCAGACCAAAGCATTAACACATAGTGAATACATGAACTCCTCAACCTATGTTCATCACCGGGAGTGGTCCCAATTATTGTCACTTTAGGGTTGCCGGATCATAACACATAGTAGGTGACTATAGACTTGCAAAATAGGATCAAGAACTCACATATATTCATGAAAACATAATAGGTTCAGATCTGAAATCATGGCACTCGGGCCCTAGTGACAAGCATTAAGCATAGCAAAGTCATAGCAACATCAATCTTAGAACATAGTGGATACTAGGGATCAAACCCTAACAAAACTAACTCGATTACATGATAAATCTCATCCAACCCATCAGCGTCCAGCAAGCCTACGATGGAATTACTCACGCACGACGGTGAGCATCATGAAATTGGTGATGGAGGATGGTTGATGATGACGACAGCGACGGACTCCCCTCTCCGGAGCCCCGAACAGACTCCAGATCAGCCCTCCTGAGAGGTTTTAGGGCTTGGCAGCGGCTTCGTATCGTAAAACGCGATGAATCCTTCTCTCTGATCTTTTTCTCCCCGAACACGAATATATGGAGTTGGAGTTGAGGTCGATGGAGCGTCAGGGGGCCCACGAGGCAGGGGGCGCGCCCAGGGGGGCAGGCGCGCCCCCACCCTCGTGGATAGGTGGAGGCCCCCCTGACGTGGATTCTTCTTCCAGTATTTTTAATATTTTCCAAAAATATGTTCCGTGGAGTTTCAGGTCATTCCGAGAACTTTTGTTTCTGCACATAAATAACACCATGGAAAGTCTGCTGAAAACAGCGTCAGTCCGGGTTAGTTCCATTCAAATCATGCAAGTTAGAGTCAAAACAAGGGCAAAAGTGTTTGGAAAAGTAGATACGACGGAGACGTATCACTGCCGCCCCTCTTCCTCGGAGATACATCTTTGGAGTACTCCGGTAGCGCTTTTCTTATAAAGTTCTCAGTGGTGAACCTTGTAGGCTTTCGAGCGCCGGACAATGCAGTGAGCCTCATTCTGGTCCTGAGGGAGTTCTCACCTATTAAGGTAGGCCAAGAAGGGTTCGGTCCATGGGGCAATGACTGCCATGATCAGATGGGCCGACGGTGTTATTTCGGTGGCTGAGCCTCCGATGATATCGGTATGTTCGGAATCTGGGGTTATGATCAGATCCGGACTGGTGTTGCCGCTCTCCCCTTGGCACACCACGGATGGCTTAAAAAGCCTTTCCAGAAAGATGTTAGGTGGGATGGGGTCGCGCTTGGCGCCGATGCGAGCAAGGACATCCGCCGCTTGATTACTTTCTCGAGCCACATGATGAAACTCGAGCCCCTCGATCCGAGCCGACATTTTGAGAATGGCGTTACGATAAGCCCCTATCTTTGGATCTTTCGCATCGACATCTCCATTGATTTGAGATATTGCGAGGTTTGAATCCCCCCGCACTTCCAGGCGTTGTATGCCCATGGAGGCAGCCATCCGAAGACCATGCAACAAGGTCTCGTATTCGGCTGCATTGTTGGACTCTGTATATAATATTTGGAGTACGTACTGGACCACATCTCCAGTGGGGGATGTTAAGACAACGC
Organism: Aegilops tauschii subsp. strangulata; assembly: GCF_002575655.3. Lineage (NCBI taxonomy): Eukaryota > Viridiplantae > Streptophyta > Magnoliopsida > Poales > Poaceae > Aegilops > Aegilops tauschii. The sequence continues at coordinate 399,690,406 of NC_053037.3, forward strand.
CCGCTCCTAAGCCCGCCAGCATTTTGGAGCCATCAAAGTGCATGACCCAGTTGGAATATGTGCCGTATTCTTTAGGGAGTTCGGCCTTTGTCCATTCGGCGACGAAGTCGGCCAGTACTTTGGATTTGATGGCCCATCGCGGTTTGTATGTCATGTCGAAGGGAAGGAGCTCAATGGCCCACTTAGCAATCCGGCCCGTCACATCGCGGTTATTTATTATGTCATTGAGTGGTACTTCGGAGGCCACAGTGATTGAGCACTCTTGAAAGTAGTGTCGTAGCTTCCGGGATGCCATGAAGACCGTGTATGCTATTTTTTGGTAATGAGGGTACCGGGATTTGCATGGTGTGAGGACGGTGGATACATAGTATACCGGTTTCTGGAGTGGGAACTTGTGTCCGTCCTGCTTTCGCTCGGTGACGAGCACGGCACCCACCACCTGGTGTGTTGCCGATATGTATAATAACATGGGTTCGCCGACGTTCGGCGCGGCCAGGATTGGGTTGCTCGCTAAAAGGGCCTTTATTTCTTCCAGTCCGGCCATTGCTGCATCCGTCCACTCAAAGTGGTCGGTACGTCGGAGAAGTCGATAAAGTGGCAATGCTTTTTCTCCTAATCTGGAGATAAAGCGGCTTAAAGCTGCCACACATCCGGCTAGTTTTTGGACCTGTTTAAGGTCAGTTGGTATAGCCAATTGTGACAAAGCCCCGATTTTTGCTGGATTGGCCTCAATTCCTCTGTTGGAAACGATGAAGCCCAGCAGTTTTCCGGTGGGAACGCCGAAGACACACTTTTCCGGATTGAGCTTGATGTCATATGTACGGAGGTTGTCGAATGTGAGACTAAGTCGTCTATTAGCGACTCGAGGTGCCTACTCTTGATGACTACGTCATCCACATATGCTTCAACTGTCTTGCCAATTTGTTTCTCCAGACATGTTTGAATCATGCGTTGGTAGGTGGCGCCAGTGTTTTTGAGCCCAAAAGGCATAGTGTGGAAGCACAAAGGCCCATATGGGGTAATGAATGCCGTTGCGGCTTGATCGGACTCCTTCATCTTGATTTGATGGTATACGGAGTATGCGTCGAGGAAACACAGTGAGTCGTGTCCTGCAGTTGCATCAATAATCTGATCGATGCGAGGGAGGGGGAAGGGATCCTTAGGGCAAGCCTTGTTGAGGTATTTGAAATCGACGCATAGGCGCCATGATTTATCCTTCTTTGGTACCATCACCAGGTTTGCTAGCCAGTCCGGGTGTTTTATTTCTCTGATGAATCCGACCTCGAGTAACTTGGCTAGCTCCTCCCCCATAGCTTGTCGTTTGAGTTCGGAAAAACGCCGCAGTGTTTGCTTGACCGGTTTATATCCCTTTAATATATTGAGGCTGTGTTCGGCCAACCTGCGAGGGATTCTTGGCATATCAGAAGGGTGCCAGGCGAATATGTCCCAGTTCTCACGCAGGAACTCTCGTAGCGCGGCATCGACCGTTGGGTCAAGTTGTGCCCCGATGGATGCTGTCTTCTTGGGGTCCGTCGGGTGGACTTGAAATTTGACTATTTCATCTGCTGGTTTAAAGGAGGTGGATTTGGGTCTCTTGTCCAGGATTACGTCGTCCCTATCCACCGTGGAGCGTAGTGCGGTTAATTCTTCGGCCGCGAGGGCTTCGGACAATGCCTCGAGGGCCAGGGATGCGGTCTTGTTTTCGGCGTGGAGTGCTATGTCCGGATCACTAGCGAGAGTGATTATACCATTGGGCCCAGGCATCTTGAGCTTCATGTACCCGTAATGAGGTATAGCTTGGAAGCGTGTAAATGCATCTCGCCCCAATAGGGCGTGATGTCCACTATGGAAAGGGGCCACTTGGAAGGTTATTTCTTCGGACCGATAATCCTCCGGCGTGCTGAATACCACATCGAGTGTGATTTTTCCCGCGTATCGCGCCTCCCGACTGGGAATAATTCCTCGGAAGGTCGTGCTACTTTGCTCGATGCGGTTCCTGTCTATTTCCATTTTGTTGAGTGTATCCTCATAGATGAGGTTTAATCCGCTGCCGCCGTCCATGAGCACTTTGGTGAGCCGGAATCCGTCCATAATTGGACTGAGGACCAAGGCGGCTGGTGCCCGGACTGTCCTGAATTTTGGTTCGAACCGGCATTGAAAGTTATGGCCGTGTCGTTCTAGGGGTTTATTGCTGCGACTTGGCAGACTTCGGCAAGGTCGCGGAAAGCCCTTTTACGCCGATTGTTTGAAGTGAAAGTCTCGAAGACTGTCAATACGCTGGGGTCGTCATCTTCCAGGGAGTGTTGCACTGGTGTATTTTTCGTGAGGATATCCTCGCCGCTCTTGGCCACTTGCCGGAGTATCCAACATGCTCTAAGGCTGTGGGTTGGTATGGTGTCCGGTGTTGCATGTATTTTGCATGGCCTATCGAGCCATCCCTCCAGAACGGTTCTGCGCCCCGTGATGTGCTTAGATTTCTTTACTATTGGATCTGGTGCGCCGTGAAGGTGCACCCTTTTTGCCCGGACGAAGGGTTGAGTGGAAACCGGTGGTTCCCAGAGAGTTGCCTGAGTTTTCCAGGCGCTTTCCATTGCGCAGTACTTCTATACGATGGTTGCCAAGTCAGCGAAGTGTAATACGTGATGGCGATTGATGGCGTTGAGGAGTCCTTCGTCCATGCAATTATTGCAGAATGCTGAGATCGCGTCTTCGTCGCGATAATCTTTAATCTTGTCTTTGCCATGGAGGAATCTGGCCCAAAAGTGATGGACTGTTTCCTGAGACTGCTGCCATATGTACGTGAGATTGCGTCTATCTGGGTGGGTGGTTTTAAATCCGAACCCTGACCCAATTTGGAATCCGGAGTTTGAAGAACTCCCGAACTTAATAGCTCGGGTTCCGGGATGTTAACTGATTTTTCAGGCCTGTCATCCGATTCTAGGTCCGGAGGGCGGGCTATGTCTTTCCGAAGGCAGATGTCCGGCTCTTAGAGCTCGGAGATCCGAACACAGTTCGTTCTCAATATAGAGGAAGAGTTGTCGTCTTGCTCCTCAACTACCGCTAACTGGTGGGTGATTGGCGGGGATATAATTTCTCTCTAGTCGGGCTTAAGCCCAATCCGATCGTAGTCTGTAGCGACCCACAGGGAGGCGATGCGATCTAGGAGCTCGTTCAAAGACGATAACTCAACTGGATCCATCTTCTTAGAGTATTCGGAGCTAACGCGGAGGGGGTTGTCGATGACCCGAGAAGTCATCGTTGGCTTAACGGCCATGGGGGCGGTCATGGTGAAGCCGCCCAGCCGGAGGGTTTGGCCTGAGGTCAGGGCACCTCCGGTGGTGATACTGTCCTTGATAACGAGGCGAGCCATCAATCCTGTCTTTGACGTCACAGTGGAACTCTCAATGAAAGCACCAATGTCGGTGTCAAAACCGGCGGATCTCCGGTAGGGGGTCCCGAATTGTGCGTCTAAGGTCGATGGTAACAGGAGACAGGGGACACGATGTTTACCCAGGTTCGGGCCCTCTCTATGGAGGTAATACCCTACTTCCTGCTTGATTGATCTTGATGAATATAAGTATTACAAGAGTTGATCTACCACGAGATCGTAATGGCTAAAACCCTAAGAGTCTAGCCTGTATGACTATGATTATGATTCTTGCCTCTACGGACTAAGCCCTCCGGTTTATATAGACACCGGAGGGGACTAGATTTATACAAAGTCGGTTACAGAGAAAGGAATCTTCATATCAGGACGCCAAGCTTGCCTTCCACGCCAAGTAGAGTCCCATCCGGACACGGGTGAGAGTCTTCGGTCTTGTATCTTCACAACCCATCAGTCCGGCCCATGTCCAATAGGTCGGATGCCCGAGGACCCCTTAATCCAGGACTCCCTCAGCAACCCTTGCAACATCCTCGCAGTAATCCTGTTGGGCCTCCGCCCCCTTTGAAAGCTAATGTGTTTGCTAAATGGAAGCTAGATATGGAGTTTCACATTCACAGTGCTTCTACACAACTTTGGTGGATTGTGGTAAATTGATTCAACCCCAAGGACCCAATGAATCTCAATCCAAGAGAAGCGGTTGATGATCAACTCAATGCAACCGCCCACAACATTTTGCGCACCGCCGTGACCGAAGACTATAGTGACTCCATTGCTCTCCTCAAGAGCGCCAAGGAAATCTGGGATTGCCTTGAGGAGGCTCTCGAAGGAGATGAAGCAATTTGAAGATCTCTATTGGCTTTGCTCAAGCAAGAAGTCAATCTCTTTGTGAGGAATGAGGGTGAATTTGCGGAAGAGGTCTACCGAAGTTTAAAGTCCCTTGTGCTCAACTTGAGAACCTTTGGGTGCACTGGGCAAATGATGATTTCATCAAGGACAAGTTCATAGATGCTATGGTTCTCACGGAACATACCATGGTCATGATGATACATCAACGTCCGGATTATCACAAGTTGACCGCGGCTAAAGTTGTCTCCACTTTCTCCACTCATGTTCTTTTGGAGACCAAGTCCAAGAAGACCTTTGCAATTTCTCAAGCAACCAAGAACTCCAATCTTGCCTTGAAGGCCAAGAAAGTGATTAGCCAACCCTCAAGGGATGAAGAAGTGAGTGAAGAGACATGTGAGGAAGAGTTGAAACCTCATGCCCGGCAAATGACTTTGCGGAAGACTTGGCTCTCTTAGTCAAAAAGTACTCCAGGACCATGGCAAACAAAGGGAAGAATCTTCAAGGAAGATTGTTTGGACGAAGGAAATGCTACAATTTTGATAGCCCAAGACACTTTGTGCATGATTGTCCGTATGAGAGACGTGAAGACAAATCCGAGAAGCTTGTTCTCAAGAAGAAGAAGTTCATCAAGTTTGCGAAGAGGAAAGATGACAAGGCTCTTGTTCATGAAGAATACATGTCCGGAGATGAAGATGGCGGTGATGATGATCAAGTGGGCACGGCCGCCATGGCCATGCATGCCACTACCTCCTCCTCCTCCACCAGCCTCTTCGACTCTCCAAACAAGGACAGGCCCCTTTCACTTATTGATGCCTTATGGCTAAAGAAGTAAAAACAAAGTCCAAATCTAAAAAACCCGCCATCTACACTCCCAATGTCTCATGTGAGATAGTGGAGGATGAGTGTGACGAGGGCGTGGATAATGATGAGGAATCCTTGATGGCTGTCATGAAAACTCTTCATGGTGAAGCTCGTGCTTGTTTTGGTGATCTCCTTAAGTCACTCGCCGAACGCGATGACTTTATTGAGAACATTGAAAACCTCCTCATAGAGGTAAAAGAGAGAGTCAAACTCCTCGAGCACGAGCTAAATGAAGAGAGTGTCATGAGAGCATCACTTGAGGAAGCCTTTTCGGCTCATCAAATTGACTTTGTAAAAACCAATGATGCTTTGCAACTTGCTCTTGAGAACAAAGATGCTCTTAATTTTAGGGTTGAAAAGCTTCTAGTTGATCATACGAGAGTTGTTGAGGAACATGAGTTCCTTGTGACTAGTTCCAAGGTTGTAAAAGGTGACCTCATTGCCCTCACCGAGTCTTATGCTCAACTTAAAGCTACAACCATTAAGGGTCTCACTTCCGTACCTCGTATGGAGTTAAATGATGATTCTTGTACGGCTAACTTTGTTCATGATTGCACCTCGCTCCAAGAGGAGAATAAGAAGTTGAAGGCCCAATTTGTGAAAGGGCTTGTATCATGCATTCAAGGGGAGAAAAACCTTAATGACCTCTTGAGTAACCAAAAGGAGTGTCTTTCCAAGGAGGGAATTGGGTTTGATCCCGCATCCAAGAATGGTAACAACAAGAAGAAGATCAGCCCTCCTCCTCCTCCCCAAAAGGTAGTGTTTGTGAAAGAAGGGCACAAGGAGAAGGAGAATGAAAAAGGGTTGTTGGGAGTAGCAAGGTCACTAGGGACAAGGCCACTCCCAAGGATTTTGCCGGCAAGAACAATCCATCTTATGTCCTCATGAGAGGAGATGATGGCTATACATTTGCAAATTTTTTTGGCACTAACTATGATGAATATGCTTGGACTATTTGGGTTCCTAAGACCCTTGTTGCTAACTCTCCAGGGCCATTGCAAAATGGGTACATATAACCAAAGCTTTATTCTTGTAGGACTATATGTCTGGTGGAAAACAATGGGTGATCGATAGTGGATGCACCAATCATATGACCGGAGAAAGGGAGATGCTTGTGGAGTCCGTTGATTCACTCAAGGCCTCGTCGAACATCTACTTTGGTGACAATAGCAAGGGCAAGGTATTGGGTTTGGGAAAGGTGGTAATCTCTAATGATTCCTCTCTTTCGAATGTCATGCTTGTCCAATCCCTTCACTACAATTTACTTTCAACTATTCAATTGGCACGTGCCGGTTATGATTCTCATTTTGGTGAATTCCATGTGACCATCTTTAAGAGAAGCAATCTCAAAGTGGTCTCTGTTGGGAATGTTGAAGACGACCTTTACGTGGTTGATTTCTCAAAAGAGAAAACTCATCTTGCAACATGCCTAATGGCCAAGGCCGACGTGGGGTGGCTATGGCACCGACGGCTAGCCCACGTTGGCATGAGAAATTTACGAGCTCTCTTAAAGGGGGAGCACATCCTTGGACTAACCAATGTATCTTTTACCAAAGATCGTCCTTGTAGTGCTTGCATTGCTGGAAAACTATATGAAAAAGCTCATAAAGTGAAGACTACACGACCACCTTGAGGCCCCTTGAGCTTATCCACTTGGATCATTTTGGGCCTCCAACATATGATAGTTAGGGAGGGAGGAGGTATTGCCTTGTCATTATCGATGACTTCACAAGATATACTTGGGTTTTCTTTCTCAAGACCAAAGATGAAACTCAAGAAACCTTCATCAACTTTGCCAAAGAAGCTCAATGTCAACATAATTGTGAGATCAAGGCAATTTGAAGTGACAATGTCACTGAGTTCAAGAATTACACGATGGATGAATTCTTGAGTGAAGAAGGGATAAATCATCAATATGTCGTGCCATATACCCCTCAACAAAATGGTGTTGCGGAGAGGAAGAACCGGGCTCTTATTGAGATGGCTAGGACCATGCTTGACAAGTATAAGTCTCCATACAAGCTTTGGGCCGAAGCCATAAACACCGCGTGTCATGCTTCAAACTGGCTTTATCTTCGCAAGCTTAAGAACAAGACCCCATATGAACTCCTAATCGTGAGAAAGCCTAACGTCGAATACTTTCGGGTGTTCAGTTGTAAGTGTTTCATTCTAAACAAGAAATCCCGGTTAGCTAAGTTTGAGCCTAAAACTTATGAGGGCATATTTGTTGGATATGCATCAAACTCTCTTGCTCATCAATCTTTTTGGAACTTATGCTTATAGAGGTATGCCTTTTGGTTTATGCAATGTACCTGCTACCTTTCAAAGATGTATGACTGGTATATTCTTTGACTTTTGTGAAAAGATTGTTGAGGTTTTCATGGATGACTTTTCTGTTTATGGGAAGTCTTTTGATGATTGTCTAAGCAATCTTGATCGAGTTTTGCAGAGATGTGAACAAAAAAAATCTTGTCTTGAATTGGGAGAAGTGCCACTTTATGGTAAATGAAGGCATTGTCTTGGGTCATAAAATTTCTGAAAGAGGTATTGAAGTGGACAAAGCTAAGGTTGATGCAATTGAGAAAATGCCATGTCCTAAAGATATAAAAGGTATTCGTAGTTTCCTAGGCCATGTTGGTTTCTATAGGAGATTTATCAAGGACTTCTCTAAAATTTCTAGGCCTCTCACTAATCTTTTGGAGAAGGATATTCCTTTTGTTTTTTATGATGATTGTTTAGAAGCCTTTGAAACACTCAAGAAAGCCTTAATTTCTGCACCTATTGTTCAACCACCTGATTGGAACTTGCCTTTTGAAATTATGTGTGATGCTAGTGATTATGCTGTTGGTGCTGTTCTAGGACAAAGAGTTGATAAAAAATGAATGTTATTCATTATGCTAGTAAAACTCTAGGCAGTGCTCCAAGAAATTAGGCTACTATTGAAAAAGAATTCTTAGCAGTAGTGTTTGCTTGTGATAAATTTAGACCTTATATTGTTCATTCCAAAGTAACTGTTCACACAGACCATGCTGCTATTAAATATCTTATGGAAAAGATAGATGCTAAACCTAGACTTATTCGTTGGGTTCTTTTGCTACAAGAATTTGATTTACATATCATTGATAGAAAAGGAGCTGAGAACCCCGTAGCTGATAACTTGTCTAGGCTTGAAAATGTGCTTGATGACCCACTTCCTATTAATGATAGTTTTCCTAATGAGCAGTTAGCTGTAATAAATATTTCTCATAATACTCCTTGGTATGGAGACTATGCTAATTACATTGCTGCTAAATATTTACCACCTAGCTTTACATATCAACAAAAGAAAAAATTCTTCTATGATTTAAGACATTACTTTTGGGATGACCCACACCTTTATAAAGAAGGTGTAGATGGTATTATTAGACGTTGTGTACCTGAGCATGAACAGGGACAAATCCTACGGAAATGTCACTCCGAAGCTTATGGAGGGCATCATGCTGGAGATAGAACTGCTCATAAGGTATTACAGTCTAGATTTTATTGGCCTACTCTCTTCAAGGATGCCCGTAAGTTTGTCTCATCGTGTGATGAATGCCAAAGAATATGTAATATCGGTAAGCGTCTAGAAATGCCTATGAATTATTCACTTGCTGTTGAACCATTTGATGTTTGGGGATTTGATTACATGGGACCTTTTCCTTCCTCTAATGGGTATACACATATTTTGGTTGCTGTTGATTATGTTACTAAGTGGGTAGAAGCTATTCCAACTAGTAGTGCTGATCACAACACCTCTATTAAAATGCTTAAGGAAGTTATTTTCCCAAGGTTTGGAGTCCCTAGATATTTAATGACTGATGGTGGTTCACACTTTATTCATGGTGCTTTTCGTAAAATGCTTGCCAAGTATGATGTTAACCATAGAATTGCATCACCCTATCATCCTCAGTCTAGTGGTCAAGTTGAACTTAGCAATAGAGAAATAAAATTAATTTTGCAAAAGACTGTTAATAGGTCCAGGAAGAATTGGTCTAAGAAATTAGATGATGCACTTTGGGCTTATAGAACAGCATATCAAAATCCTATGGGTATGTCTCCTTATAAAATGGTTTATGGAAAAGCTTGTCATTTGCCTCTTGAGTTAGAATATAAAGCATATTGGGCAGTTAAATAACTCAATTATGATTTCAAACTTGCTGGTGAAAAGAGGTTATTTGATATAAGCTCATTAGATGAATGGAGAACCCAAGCTTATGAAAATGCAAAATTATTCAAAGAAAAGGTTAAAAGATGGCATGACAAAAGAATTCAAAAGCATGAGTTTAAAGTCGGAGAATATGTTCTTTTGTACAACTCTCGTTTCAGGTTCTTTGCAGGAAAACACCTCTCAAAATGGGAAGGCCCCTATGTTATCGAGGAGGTTTACCGGTCTGGAGCCATCAAAATAAATAATTCCGAAGGTACTAACCCGAAGGTTGTCAATGGGCAACGAATAAAGCATTATATCTCAGGTACGCCCATTAATGTTGAAAGTAATAGTATCAAAACTTTGACACCGGAAGAACACATAAAAGAGTCCTTCTGGAACACTCCAGAATCGTGAAAATAAGGAGGTACGTGATACGGTAAGTAAACGGACTCCAAAAATCCGCAAAAATATTTTTATCAGTTTTGGAATATTTAAGAATTTTGGAAATAAAGAAACTTCCAGGAAGCGTCCCCTGGTGGGCACAAGACACCAGGGCGCGCCAGGCTTGCCTGGCGCGCCTAGGTGGGTTGTGCCCACCTGGGACACCTTCCGTACTCCGTTTTTCTCCCGTATGCTTGTCCTCCAAGATAAAAAAATCTATATATACTTCCCGAACATGTTAATCACCGTATCGCGAAGAAATCCTCTGTTCTCTTTTTCCTTGCTGTTTTTGTCAGATCCCATCTACCATGGCCTCTTCAAGCACCTCCAAGGATAAGTTCTTCAAGAACGTCATCAACCCATATCTGCGGGAGGTGGTGCAGCACCCTCAAACCATCCAGATGCATGAGGTGGTGTTGTACATCCGCGATGAGCAAGGTCCTAAGGCACGGGAACCGTAGAGGCCAGGCTTGAAGCCATGGAGTAGGAAGTCTTCCGGTGCAAGGGGATGGTGGAGCGTGGGCTCAATGCCAATCACCTCATGATCACGGATCTTTCCCGTGATCTCAAGGTGGATGGCAAGCCCATGAAGGACATCATCTTCACCCTCTACGAGCAAATCAACTTCCTCCAAAGCCAGATCTATGACCTCCAAAACCAAGTCTTTGAGTATGAGGCGGGGTTTAAAGGTATGAGTTTGGCTGCTAGTTGCAGGACCCGTGAGACTCACTCCTCCTCTTATGATGGTGGACCACTGCCATGGAAATCCGAGGACAAGATCTCTTCTTCATCACCACCACCATCTTCTTCACCTCCAAAGGAGAATTGAGTATCGGGTATGGGCACTCCCCTTGGCTTCCGCCAAGCTTGGGGGAGGTGCCCTGGTATCGTATCTTCCCACTATCTTTTTGCTTTTACTTATTTTAGTTCGATCTTTTTGCTTTAGATGAAATAAAGTTTAGTTCGATCCTTTCCTCTTTGAGAGTTTGCGTAGTGATTTATCCTTGTAATCGTGTGCAAGTTATATAATAAAGTTTAGTTTGAGTTTTTGCTTTCTCTACTTTCATGTTGCAAATAAAGAACACAAATAATAAAGAAAGAAAAAGAGAAAGGAAATAAATAAAAGAAAGGAATTTAATCAATAAGATCATATAGTAATCCTATGCTAGGTGATGGCACCACATAAGGAAAAGTATAAGCAGGAAATTTTATTAGAGGTTGACAAACATAGTATTAGTCAATGATGCAACTCATGAAAGAATTAATAAGGGAAGAGAAGATTCACATATAAATATACTATCCTAAAATCTTTTGTGATTGTGAGCCCTCATCAAAATATTATATGCCTAAATTGTTGACGTTGGACAAGGAAGACAACTTAATGGTTTATGTTTGTTTATATTCACATAGAAGTCATATTGTCATAGATCCTTTAACATGTGGTGCTTGCCCCCTATCTTTGCTACCCAAAAATTCCGCACTAAGTAGAGATACTACTTGTCCATCCAAAAACCCTTAAACCCAAATCTTATTTTCAAGTGTCCACCATACCTACCTAGGGATTGAGCAAGATCCCTCAAGTAAGTTGTCATCGACGCAAAAAGGAAATAAAAATTGCTTCTAAAAGTGTGAGATCATTTAGTGTAAGAGAAAATTGAGCGTTGTACGAACTTGGATGACAAAGAATAAAAGCGACAGACTGCATAATAAAGGTTGCCATCTTACGGGCAATACAACGTGACGTTCTTTTGCACTAAGGGATTGAGCATACAAACAAATAAGCACATGGTAACCTCTGCTTCCCTCCGCGAAGGGCCTATCTTTTACTTTTTATGTATTTACTTTTATGCAAAGAGTCAAAGTTTTTCTTCTATTCACTTTTATTTTTCTCCTTTGGCAAGCATCATGTGGTGAGGAAAGATCTAGGCACATATGTCCAGTTGAATATAGATAGCATAAGTTATTATTGTTGACATCACCCTTGAGGTGAACATGTTGGGAGGCGAAACTATAAGCCCCCATCTTTCTATGTGTCCGGTTGAAACGTTTTGCTCATGTGTACGCGGTGAGTGTTAGCAATCATAGAAGAATATATGATGGTTGAGTATGTGGACTTGCCTAAAGGCTCCGACACGTGACCCTTCCTGAAAAGATGATGAATTGTAGTTGCAAAGTTGACTTAGAACATAGTTTGTTGGTTTCTAATAGAGTTTTTGCTTTGTACTTCGATTGTGTGATGAACTGTTACTTATTCATGAGAAGTATATGATAAAAGTTCTATGATAAAAGTCTTATGTTTAAACTTATAGCTATTATAATAATCAACATGATGCTTCTATGTCCGTATTTTGTTTTTATCGACACCTCTCTCTGAAAGCATGTGGACATGTTTTTTGATTTCGGTTTTCGCTTGAGGACAAGCGAGGTCTAAGCTTGGGGGACTTGATACGTCCAATTTCCATCATGTTTTCTTACTGTTATTTATAATATTTTTTTATCCATAATAATGCTTTTTGTAGTAATTCTAATGCCTTTTCTCTCATGATTTGCAAGGTACACACCAAGAGGGAGAATTCCGGCAGCTGGAAATCTGGACCTGCAAAAGCTACGTCAGGCTACCTATTCTGCACAACTCCAAACAAGCTGAAACTTCACGAGGATTTTTTATGGATTATTTCAGAATTATTGGAGCAAATAACTACCAGAGGGGGCCCACCAGGTGGGCACAACCCACTTGGGCACGCCAGGGAGCCTAGGCGCGCCCTGGTGGGTTGTGCTCACCCAGGCCCACCTCCGGTGCCCATCTTCCGCTATATGAAGCCATTTACCCTAGAAAAAAAAAATCAGAAGAAGACTTTTGGGACGGAGCGCCTACGTCTCGAGGTGGAACTTGGGCAGGAGCACTTTTGCCCTCCGGAGGAGCGATTCCGCCGGGGGAACTTCCCTCCCGGAGGGGGAAATCAACGTCATCATCATCACCAACAACTCTCCCATATTGGGGAGGGCAATCTCCATCAACATCTTCAACAACACCGTCTCATCTCAAACCCTAGTTCATCTCTTGTAGTCAATCTTGTTACCGGAATTATAGATAGGTGCTTGTGGGTGACTAGTAGTGTTGATTCCATCTTGTAGTTGATTACTATATGGTTTATTTGGTGGAAGATTATATGTTCAGATCCATTATGCCATTTAATACTCCTCTAATCATGAACATGTTTATCATTTGTGAGTATTTACTTTTGTTCTTGAGGTCACGGGAGAAATCATGTTGCAAGTAATCATGTGAATTTGATATGTATTCAATATTTTGATAGTATGTATGTTGTGATTCCCTTAGTGGTGTGATGTGAACGTCGACTACATGACACTTCACCATATTAGATGATGGGTTGCGAGAGTGACAGAAGCTTAAACCCCAGTATATGCGCTACTCCGTAAGGGACCGATTGGATCCAAAAGTTTAATGATATGGTTAGAATTTATTCTTAATACTTTTCTAGTAGTTGCGGATGCTTGCGGGAGGGTTAATCATAAGTAGGATGTTTGTTCAAGTAAGAACAGCACCTAAGCACCAACACCCACATATCAAATTATCAAAGTAGCGAACACAAATCGAACCAACATGATGAAAGTGACTAGATGAAAATCCCGTGTACCCTCCAGAACGCTTTGCTTATCATAAGAGACCGTTTTGGCCTGTCCTTTGCCTCAAAAGGATTGGGCTATCTTGCTGCACTTTTGTTACTACTATCGTTACTTGTCCGTTACAAATTATCTTGCTATCAAACTACTTAGTTACTTACAATTTCAGTACTTGCAGACATCAACTTACTGAAAACTACTTGTCATTTCCTTCTGCTCCTCGTTGGGTTCGACACTCTTACTTATCGAAAAGAGCTACAATTGATCCCCTATACTTGTGGGTCATCAGTACCTTCCGCATTATTTATTTTGATAGCTCCAGACTGATAAACCTCCTCGATCACATAGGGTCCTTCCCATTTGGAGAGGAGTTTTCTTGCAAAGAATCTGAAATGAGAGTTGTACAAAAGAACATATTCTCCAACTTTGAACTCACGCTTTTGGATTGTTTTTATCATGGCATCTTTTAACTTTTTCTTTAAATAACTTGGCATTTTCATAAGCTTGGGTTCTCCATTAATCTAATGAGCTAATATTAAATAACCTCTTTTCACCGGCAAGTTTAAAATCATAGTTGAGTTCTTTGATTGCCCAATAAGCTTTATGTTCTAACTCAAGAGGCAAATGACAAGATTTTCCATAAACCATTTTATAAGGAGACATACCCATAGGATTTTTATATATTGTTCTATAGGCCCAAAGTGCATCATCTAATTTCTTAGACCAATTCTTCCAGGACCTATTGACAGTCTTTTGCAAAATTAATTTTATTTCTCTATTCCTAAGTTCAACTTGATCACTAGACCGAGGATGATAGGGTGATGCAATTCTATGGTTAACATCATACTTAGCAAGCATTTTACGGAAAGCACCATGAATAAAGTGTGAACTACCATCAGTCATTAAATATCTAGGGACTCCAAACCTTGGGAAAATAACTTCCTTAAGAATTTTAATAGAGGTGTCATGATCAACACTACTAGTTGGAATAGCTTCTACCCACTTAGTAACATAATCAACAGCAACCAAAATATGTGTATACCCATTAGAGGAAGGAAAAGGTCCCATGTAATCAAATCCCCAAACATCAAATGGTTCAACAGTAAATGAATAATTCATAGGCATTTCTTGACGCTTACCGATATTACCTATTCTTTGACATTCATCCTTGAAGAGAGTAGGCCAATAAAACCCAGATTCCAATACCTTGTGAGCAGTTCTGTCTCCCGCGTGATGCCCTCCATAAGCTTCAGAGTGACATTTCCGTAGGATTTGTTCCTGTTCATGTTCAGGTACACAACGTCTAATAATATCATCTACTGCTTCTTTATAAAGATGTGGGTCATCCCAAAAGTCATGTCTTAAGTCATAGAAGTTTTTTTTCTTTTGTTGGTATGTGAAACTAGGTGGTAAATATTTAGCAACAATGTAATTAGCATAGTCAGCATACCAAGGAGTGTTATGAGAAACATTTATTGCAGCTAACTGCTCATCAGGAAAACTATCATCAATAGGTAGTGGGTCATCAAGGACATTCTCCAACCTAGACAAGTTATCAGCTACGGGGTTCTCTGCTCCTTTTTTATCAGCGATATGTAAATCAAATTCTTGTAGCAATACAACCCATCGACTAAGCCTAGGTTTAGCATCTTTCTTTTCCATCAGATATTTAATAGCAGCATGGTTGGTGTGAACAATTACTTTTGAATCAACAATGTAAGATATAAATTTATCACAAGCAAACACCACCGCTAGAAATTTTTATTCAGTAGTAGCATAATTTCGTTTTGCACTGTCTAGAGTTTTACTAGCATAATGAATAAAATTTAGTTTCTTATCTACTCTTTGTCCTTGAACAACACAAACAACATAATCACTAGCATCACACACAATTTCAAAAGGCAAGTTCCAATCAGCTGGTTGAACAATAGGTGCAGAAATTAAGGCTTTCTTGAGTGTTTCGATGGCTTCTAAACAATCATCATCAAAAACAAAAGGAACATCCTTTTGCAAAAGATTTGTAAGGGGCCTAGAAATTTTAGAAAAGTCTTTGATAAATCTCATATAGAAACAAGCATGACCAAGGAAACCACGAATACCTTTGATATCTTTAGGACATGGCATTTTCTCAATTGCATCAACCTTAGCTTTGTCCACCTCAATACCTGTTTCAGAAATTTTATGGCCCAAAACAATACCTTCATTAACCATAAAGTGGCACTTCTCCCAATTAAAGACATGGTTTGTTTGCTCACATCTCTGCAAAACTCGATCAAGATTGCTTAAACAATCATTAAAAGGCTTCCCACAAACAGAAAAGTCATCCATGAAAACCTCAACAATCTTTTCACAAAAGTCAGAGAATATAGCAGTCATACATCTTTGAAAGGTAGCAGGTGCATTGCATAAACCAAAAGGCATACCTCTATAAGCATAAGTTCCAAAGGGACAGGTGAAAGTGGTATTTTCTTGATCAGGTTGAGAAACAGGTATTTTTAAAAAACCAGAGTACCCATCAAGGAAGCAAAAATGTGTGTGCTTAGATAATCTTTATAGCATTTGATCAATAAAAGGCAGAGGGTAATGATCTTTTCTAGTTGCTTTGTTTAATTTTCTAAAATCAATTACCATTCTATAGCCTCTAACAATTCTTTGTGGAATAAGTTCATTCTTATCATTAGGAACAACAGTAATACCTCCTTTCTTAGGGACACAATGAACAAGACTTACCCATCTACTATCAGGTATAGGATAGATTATACCTGCTTCCAAAAGTTTTAATATTTCCGTTCTTACCACTTCCTTCATTTTTGGATTTAACCGACGTTGGTGATCAACAACGGGTTTAGCATCAGGTTCCATATTAATCTTGTGTTGACATAGAGTGGGACTAATGCCCTTTAAATCATCAAGAGTATAATCTTTTTCTTCATGTTTTGAAAGGTTAGCACTAATAATAACAGGATATATCTTCTTCTCATCAAGATAAGCATATTTTAAAGTGTCTGGCAATTGTTTTAATTCCAACACAGGATCACCTTTAGGTGGAGGAGGACCTCCTAGAGTTTCAATAGGAAAATTGTGTTTAAGTAGAGGACGTTGTTCAAAGAAAATCCTATCTATTTCATTTCTTTCATGCATATGTAAATCATTTTCAAGGTCTAGCAGATATTTTTCTAGAGGATCAATAGGAGGCACAACAATAGAAGGAAGACCAATTATTTCATCCTTACTAGGCAATTCTTTTTTATTAGGTTTTCTACTAAACTTGGAATAATTAAACTCATGTGACTCATCACCAAAGCTAACACCAACAGTTTGTTTCTCACAATCTATTTTAGCATTAACGGTGTTCAAGAAAGGTCTACCAAAGATAATGGGACAAAAGTCATCTTGTGGGGAACCAAGAACAGGAAAATCAGTAGGGTATTTAATTTTCCCACACAAGACTTCAACATCTCTAACAATCCCAATTGGTGAAATAGTATCTCTATTAGCAAGTTTAATAGTAACATCTATGTCTTCTATCTCTGCGGGTGCTATGTCATTCATAATTTCTTGATATAAGGTAAAGGGAATAGCACTCACGCTAGCACCTAGGTCGCATAAACCATGATAACAGTGATCTCCTATTTTAACTGAGATAACGGGCATGCCAACAACAGGTCTATGTTTATCCTTTTTATCGGGTTTGGCAATTCTAGCAGCTTCTTCACAGAAGTAAATAACATGCCCATCTATATTTTCTTCCAGGAGATCCTTAACCATAGCAACACTAGGTTCTACTTTGATTTGTTCATCAGGTTTAGGTGTTCTAATATAACTTTTGTTGACCACAGTTGAAACTTTAGCATGTTCCTTCATCCTAATAGGGAAAGGTGGTTTCTCAATATAAGCAGTAGGAACAACTTGATCAACATTATAAATAATAGTTTCCTCTTTAGCTAGTGCCGGTTCTTTAATTTCTTCTTTAATAGGTGGGTGATATTTAAACCACTTCTCCTTGGGGAGATCAACCACTACAAAAAATACACTTCCATTATGATACGTGTTTGTCACAATAGCTCACGTTTTCTGTCATGCATGTACATCCATGACAATTTTATGACAGAATCAAGATAGTCATACCTGTGCTGTCGTAGAAGTGTTCCATGACATTACCAAAATTATCATCACGGAAGTGTCCACTTCCATGACGATAAATCGCGTGTCACAGAAGTGCTTTCGTCAAGGGTGACTGATACGTCTCCAATGTATCTATAATTTTTGATTATTTCATGCTATTATATTATCTATCTTGAATGTTTTATATGCTATTTTATATGATTTTTGGGACTAACCTATTAACCTAGAGCCCAGTGCCAGTTTTTGTTTTTTCCTTGTTTTTGAGTTTCGCAGAAAAGGAATATCAAACGGAGTCCAAATGACCTGAAAATTTACGTTGATTTTTTATGGACCAGAAGAAGCCCCCGAAGCAAACGAGTTGGGCCAGAAGAGCCACGAGGCCTCCACAAGGTCGGGGGGCGCGCCCTACCCCCCGGGAGGGTGCTCCAACATTGTGGATGCCTCGTGGACCCCCTTGACGTGAAACCAACGCCAAAAATTCCTATAAATATAGAAACCCCCGAAAAGAAACCTAGATCGGGAGTTCCGCCGCCACAAGCCTCTCTAGCCACCAAAAACCAATCAGGACCCTATTCCGACACACTGCCGAAGGGAAAATCATCACCGGTGGCCATCTTCATCATCTCGGCGCTCTCCATGATGAGGAGGGAGTAGTTTACCCTCGGGGCTAATGGTCTGTACCAGTAGCTATGTGTCTGATCTCTCTCTCTCTCTCTCGTGTTCTTGATTTGGCACGATCTTGATGTATCGCGAGCTTTGCTATTATAGTTGGATCTTATGATGTTTCTCGCCCTCTACTCGCTTGTAATGGATTGAGTTTTCCCTTTGAAGTTATCTTATCAGATTGAGTCTTTAAGGATTTGAGAACACTTGATTTATGTCTTGCATGTGCTTATCTGTGGTGACAATGGGATATTCATGTGATCCACTTGATGTATGTTTTGGTGATCAAATTGCGGGTTCTGTGACCTTGTGAACTTATGCATAGGGGTTGGCACACGTTTTCGTCTTGACTCTCCAGGAGAAACTTTGGGGCACTCTTTGAAGTTCTTTGTGTTGGTTTGAATAGATGAATCTGAGATTGTGTGACGCATATCGTATAATCAAACTCGCGGATACTTCTGGTGACATTGGAGTATCTAGGTGACATTAGGGTTTTGGTTGATGTGTATATTAAGGTGTTATTTTAGTATGAACTCTAGGGCTGTTTGTGACACTTATAGGAATAGCCCAATATATCGATCAGAAAGAATAACTTTGAGGTGGTTTCGTACCCTACAATAATCTCTTTGTTTTTCTCCTCTATTAGTGACTTTGGAGTGACTCTTTGTTGCATATTGAGGGATTGTTTTATGATCTAATTATGTTTGATAAAAAATCTCTGTGAAGTTTTAGCTTGTTTGGAGTTGTGCAGAATAGGTGGCCTGACGTAGCTTTTCCAGGTCTAGATTTCCAGCTGCCGGAATTCTCCCTCTTTGTGTATACCGTGCATATTATGAGAGAAAAGGCATTAGAATGAGTCCAAAAAGCATTATTATGGATAAAAACATCATAAATAACAGTAAGGAAACATGATGCAAAACGGACGTATCACCAAGGTATCCCTAATTAATATTGCAAGAAGTCTCAAGCATCTAAGCTTGGGGATGCCCCGGTTGGCATCCCACCTTTCTTCTTCAACAATAATCGGTCAGTTTTGGTTGAACCTAAGTTTTTGCTTCTTCACATGATATGTGCTATCCTTGTAATGTCATTTTATTTTTCTTTGCTTGCTGTTTGAATAAAATATTAAGATCGGAAATTTTATTTATGAGAGAGAGTCCTCACATAGCTAAATAATTATTTGACTACTCATTGATCTTCACTTATATCTTTTTGGAGTAGTTTGTCATTTACTCTCGTGCTTCACTTATACCCTATGAGTAAATGGTTGAATGATTTGAATATCAGAAATCTGAAATTATACATGTTTCATATGCTTATTCCATGGGGAGTAATGACTTCACATATAAGAAGTAGAGGTTGTAAATTTATTGAAAGTTAGCAAACATAGTATTGGTCACTTGAACAATTCATGAAAGAATATTGAAGGAAGAGAGATTTCACATATAAATATATTATCTTGGACATCTTCTATGATTGTGAGCCCCATTAATTATTTTCAAACCTGAGCAAATTAGTTGAAGTTGGACAAGGAAGACAACATAATGAGTTATGCTTGTATATTTGTATAGAAGTTATATTGTTATGGATCCTCCAACATGTGGTGCTTGCTATTTAGAATCTTTTGCTAGCCTAAATTTCTGTACTAAGCGGGAATACTGCTTGTGCATCCAAAATCCTTGAACCAAGTTTCTTCCATGAGTGTCCACCATATCTACCTATATGCGGTATTTACCTGTCGTAGTAAATTTGCATGTGCCAAACTCTAAACCTTCAAATAATAATCTGTTTTCTATGCCCGAATCGCTCATGTAGCGACTAGGGGCTGTCAGTATCTTCCGTGCTAGGTGGGTTATTCTCACGATGAGCAGACTCCGCTCATCATTCACGAGAAAATGGCTAGTAATTGGGATGCCCAGTCCTCTGATCAAAAGATCAAAAACAAAGTCGCAAATAAATTAAACAAAACTCCCCCAGGATTGTTGATAGTTGGACGGTACCCGTTTTTTCGGATCAGTCGTGGAATGTGATTGTTGGTGGAGGGGGAGTAACAACTTTACCTTTCTGTTTGGGAACCACCTATAATGTGTCTAGTATGGAAGATATTGGGAACTCTTGGTTGTTATGTTGACAATCAAAGCATACCTCTCAAAATTATTTTCATCTCTGTTTTAAAAGCTTCGAGCTCTGGCACCTCTGCAAATCCCTGCTTCCCTCTGCGAAGGGCCTAGCTTTTACTTTTTTGCAAGAGTCAGTAGTATTATTTCTCCTTCCAACCTACTCTTTAGTTGGCAAGCATCATGTGATGGGGGAAAGATCTAAGCATATATGGCCATTCAAATATATTTGATCATGAATTATTATTGTTGACAATTATCTATATGATAGATAAGTTGGGAGGCGAAACATTAAGCTCCTATCTTTCTCTGTGTTCGATGGATGCTATTTATTCTAAAAATATGCTTTGAGTGGTAGCAATCATGGAAGACTGTATGATAGTTGAGTATGTGGGATTTGCTAAATCAAAGCTCTTACATAGACCCTTCCTGAAAATAAGATGAATTGCAATTGTTTGATGACTGAGAACATAGTTTGTTAGTTTTCAAGAAAGTTTATGGTCTATGCTTTAACATGTGAATAGCTTGTTACTTGATCATGAGAAGCTTTATGATATGAGCTACAGTTATGATATATAATGATGCTAGGAAAAGTCATTGAAATTATTATTGATCAAACTTGTGCACTTGCTAGCATTCCACATCAAAAATTCTATTTTTATCATTTACCTACTCGAGGACAAGCAGGAATTAAGCTTGGGGATGCTTGATACGTCTCCAATGTATCTATAATTTTTGACAGTTCCACGCTATTATATTATCTATCTTGGATGTTTTGTATGCATTTATATGCTATTTTATTTGATTTTTGGGACTTACCTATTAACCTAAAGCCCAGTGCTAGTTTCTGTTTTTTCCTTGTTTTTGAGTTTCACAGAAAAGGAATATCAAACAGAGTCCAAATGACCTGAAAATTTACGGTGATTTTTTATGGACCAGAAGAAGCCCCCGAAGCAAAAGAGTTGGGCCAGAAGAGCTACGAGGCCTCCACAAGGTCGGGGGGCGCGCCCTACCCCCCGGGAGGGTGCTCCAACCTTGTGGACGCCTCGTGGACCTCCTTGACGTGAAACCAACACCAAAAATTCCTATAAATACAGAAACCCCCGAAAAGAAACCTAGATCGGGAGTTCCGCCGCCGCAAGCCTATATATACGAGTCTCATACGATGCCATTTCAACGATTGTACCACAAAAGCTCGAAATATTACAAGGTTTAAATTCCAGAGTTATATGGCTCAAATTCGAAGATTAGAAGGTTCAAACTGATATTAGAAATGAAATTCAGCTCATCAGCTGCAAACGCTCGCGCTGATCCGCTGAACATGGATATCAGAGAGGTTCAAACTAATATTACCGCTTCTAAGTCTGGTTTCAAAACCACACAATTTTTGCAAAGGGGTCAGCCACTGAGAAGTCATGTATGGGGTTCACACGATGACTTCCGATTACTCTGTCATCTGAAGTTCCAAAATGAAATTCAACATTTTTGGAGCCAATTCCATTCTGCCGCAGGCGCCGGCGCTGATCAACAAACCATCCATTTTTGTGAAATAAATGTAGGGCAGACCTCATTTCCTTCAGCACACTTGCTCTGAGAACAAAGAACCTGGCGAATATAATCTCCGATAAGGTCGCTCGGTAGGATTTGAAAGTAATTTCTGAGAGATGCAGATCTAGGCATTCGACGTGATTGTTATATTATATCACATTATCCACCACTGGGCCTAATCTTATCTGCAAAAGAAGAAAACATGTTAGTGCCTACATGCAGTTTTGAACATTACTACAGGCCTATTTGGTTTGCAGGATTTGTAAAATGCACTAACATGCCATCTTCGATCTGACATGATTAACATGGGCATTTGATTACATTCTAGAAAAATGTAGCCTTCTTCACAAGAGGTTGGCGTGGATGAAAAGTTCCCTAAGAAAACTAGTACAGATGCAAAGGAGAAATGCTTATTGATTGTAACCATATGGATAAAGCAACCAATATGTGGGGGGGGGGGACATGTATGTACTGAAATCCTCCAAAATAATCCTTCAGAAATCGTAGTACATTGTCATTGTAAACTTGGAAAAAGGTGTCACAAGTTGAACTCCCTTATGGTTAACATTTAACAGGAAAGGAACATCACCTCGATATATAGCTTCTCCAGGCACGGAAAGCATCTCAGGAAACTGACAACGTGCTCCAGGTCAGGGCCGATAGATTCTAGTGCCAAGACCTTCACTGTGCGCAGTTTCGGGGTCAAGCTTGTCGGAATCATTTTCTGAATGACAGACGAACAAACATCTTCAAAATTAGAAATAATGTTAATTTGTAGAAGGAGAGGTAGAAGGCGGCTGTTGTACCTCAACGGGTGTGGATCCAATAACAAGTTCGGAGTATTTGTCAGACGACTAGCCCACCACTGTCAATTTCGGTGCAGAAATGACATTGATTCTTATTGGACCTTCTTGATCAACTACAAGTAATCTCTCAAGTGCAGGTGTGTCCTCAATGACAATACCGTGGTACACATCTTGTGATGTCTTCCTGTCGCACCAGCAACACACATAAATAGTCCGGAGAGTCATGGAGGTGATGTGGAAGGTACTCAACCCATTGATCGCCTGAAGACGAAGGTACTCGAGTGCAGTACAGCCATGGAGCAGGCGCACCATGTCACCGTTTGAGAGGCAAACGACAACAAGCTCGAGGTGCTTCAGTCATGGTAGAATAAGAGCGGCCGCGTCATTAAGGGGGATGGCAGTTCCTGAACTTGGCGACGCACAGCGTGGGCGCGAGGCGGACTGCGGACGTTGGCAGCGACCGCATATGCCGATCATCAAAAGTGAGCTCCTCGAGCTGATCTAGGGCGGGGGATCGGATCCAGTCGTCAAGCTTGGCTCGGTCCTTGCCGTTGGAATGAAACTTGCCCATTCTAAGGCCTCTGGTTGGGCCAAGGTGACTGTCGAGGATCTTGGGGAATGCATCCAAGCTTTTGCGATAGCCATGGCAGAGCTCGTGGGTGTCGATGAGGTCGAGAGGGCTGGACTTCCATAGGGGCGCCACTGCCGGGAAAGGACGGTTGTCCGCTCCCCATATTTGATTGGGAGGAGGGAGATGATGACTGTCAACATATCATCGGGGAGGCTGCTGATGAAGTCTAGGCCTGCTGGAGTTGCTTGTGGTTCTAGCTCGCCCCGCCTCCGGTTGTTGGCAGCCCCGTTCTCCACCTCCGGAGTCTCCTTGTCAGCGGCGCTTTCTGGTAGAAATGGGAGTACAGGGAATATTTAGTTAAAACAGGGCAATAGAAAAGTGTATTGGTAACTAGAAGTTATTAGGTAGGAATATAGTAAGAAAAGGGAATAACAGTTGGTTGCTTAAATTCTACACAATTCATTTGATATTGCTGGGTAAGTCAACATGCATATAGTTGCAAAGAAAACTTACTTCGAACAAAGTCTAGTCGGATGATATCGTCGGGGAAGTTACCATATATCTCATGACCAGGCCCTTTTATGTGCAGTGCAATTCCAGTGCGAGCTTGCAGTTCATAAAACTTAGCAATTTCTCTCCAAAATCCAGTGCCAAAATAGGGGTCACCACGTTCATCAAGCCTTACAGTAGCAACGATTGTAAATCCATGGTTTGTGTGCAGTATGACATCCCTGCAGTCTTGATTTATGTAAAGGGAAAGATTGTGCACTACAGATTCTGTTGCATAGCAAGGGACGCGCTGTAGAAAATGGTAGGATTGTTAAAGAAAATATGGTAACATGCAAATATGGGCCCAAATTGAAAGAACTGTACAGCATTCGAAATCGAAGGACAAAAATTTATAATTAAACAGATAGGGTAAACATGATGTCATGTAAATATGAGAGAAATCGAAAGAACAATACATCATTAATTTGCCTAATATAGAAAGAAGAGGGGGAAAATCCCCTTTGACGTATATGGTGCATGTGGCACCTTTTATCCAAATGTAGTAATATTTAGAATATGTTCAGGAAAGTAGGCCATGCCAGCCGATTTAGGGTGAGATTGAACATACTGCGCGCATCCTCAAGTCATCTGGTACGGTGAGATGGAATGTCTGGCGGCGGCCGCAAGGTCCTGATGTGTCCATGCACTGTACACTCTATGAATGGAAGAAAACCCTCAAATCAGCTCGAATAAAAATGAATTCATGGCGATTTCGGCGGGGTGATTAAAGGAGGCAGATGAACTGGGATAAGAGATGAGATAATATCTCATTAAATTAGTTACCTGGTTGTCCATCATAAAGAACCCTTAGTATGACAGATTCCCCAACCGAGTGGAGCTGGGTCGACCGCGAGCAGCGTCGAGAAAGTTGATGGCGAGGGGCGGCGACAAGCGGAAGTGGCGAAATGCGGTGGGCTTTGCCGGCAGCCTGGCGGCGGCGGCATGCGTCGAGCTAAGTGTTTACCGCCGCGATAGGCGGTGCCATGCATAGACGCGGAGAAGCTTGTGCAGGTGTGAATGTGGACTGGAGGGGGGTGGCGGGCGGAATGAGGGTTTTTGTGACGTGGGGATAGTGAGGGTTTTCTTTTTTCTTTTTTGAATTGGGTGGTGAGGGTTTTTTGTCCCACAAAGAATTTTGGAGGCGACGGTTTGCTAGAGCCAACCGTGTGTGATTGACACAACAGGCAAAATGAAAGTCATTGCACACGGTTCCAATTTTGGGAACCGTTTGTAATTTTGACCAAATATTTAACTAAGAAATGTTTATGCATGTTGCCAAAAATTATATAATTGAACACTATGCTCAAATACCCATCCAACGATATAATTTTTGCTGACCTGCACTAACATTTTGTCAGTTAAACCTTTGGTCAAAATTTAACACAAATTACAAAGGGGACCAATAAACCAAGACGGAGGTAGATTCCATCAACCAAACTGATTGCATCCATATCCCACGTGTTAGACATAAGTAAACATAGATTAAACATACTCAGACATATATAATAAGCGTACACGTACACAAGCATAGTTCAACCATAAGTACATAGTTCAACCATCATTAAGCATATTCAAGCGTACATAGTTTGATCCCACATCTCATCTCACATGCCGGCACGATCCTGAAGCTTCTCCAGGTACTCGGCGTATGCGCCGTGCGCCACCCTGCGAGAATACTTCTGCTTGAAGGAGCCAACGGCCCGTCCTCTTGCATGCGCCAGAACACTTAGATATGCGTCATGAAGCTTGTGGTTGCAAAATGGGCATCGATAGCCACCATTCTACGTCCTAATACGCCTGTTATGCATTCCCGCATAAAGCTCCCTCAGGATTTGCCTCTTGTACCTCCTCTGGACATCTTCATCCTCACTGTCCACATCGTCAGACAATACCTATATAAGTAGTAAAACAAATTTGGCATCAAATCAATGATTACATGTCGTGAAGTAGGATTAGGAATTTATGGCTATTTTTATACATATCCAGAGATTATGGTTCGATTTTTAAGCACAGTCATCTATGTACAGACCAATCTTGAAGAAAATAATGGCACAAACATATGTAGGTTATTCAAAATCAATTGTCAAGTCCTGGCTAGGAATTATTAGCACGAACACTAACCCTAGTATGATTACTAGCAGAAATCATTTGCACAGATGAAACAACTAATCACTTATCACTTGTACCATTTAAACAATCAATACACTACACGGATCTAAGGAAACTTACTCAGATTTCATGGATTGGGAGAACATAACCATAGGATTTCTTTTCCAAAAAGGGGGAGGCAGGAGTAACCAGAGAAACCCTACGATCTATTTGACACATAAATGGGTATAGATGACTAACCAGATGTCCGTCGTCGTCGGAGTCCTCGCCAGAATGGTCGTCGGAGTCGTCATCGGGGTCATCACCAGAGTCAGTGTGGAACTCCGCCTCTGGTTGTGGAAGCTCGACGCCGTCAACGACGTCAAGGTGCAGCGATAACTCACCATCGGTGACGGCAACCTCTGTCTCCATCTCCATGTCATGCTCCAGTGCTTTAGCAGCCCCGGCGTTGCCACTCCCTCCGATGGGGCGCTTCGGCTGCATCCTCATACACTGACAGCTTTGAGGACTGAGAGCGGCGTCGAGGATGCAAGCGGAGAGAGAGGATTGTGTGTGTGGCGAGGATGGGGGTGCGGCCGCTCGGGCGCACCATTAATATGGAGTAGTGGGAGTTGTGAGAGAGAGGCGGGCAGCGGTCAAACCGATGGCTCACCTCCCAGTGAGCCTGCACCAGACTGCTGGCATGCCTACCAAAGTTTCACACCACTACTCGCACGCCTCCCGATGACAATGCGCAGCGAGCACGCCTCGTGAATTCACATACCTGCACGCACGCCTCCCGGTCTGCCTGTGCGGCGGACTGCTCGCATGCGTCCCGTCAACTCACGCATGCTCGCACGACACACGGGTCGCGCGATGGCACGTATATTTATTTACTATTTGGATGATTAATGCTGCCGCTTTATTGCTTAACCGAAGCATGTCACGTATCCATTGTTGGTCTAACGCTCACAGTTCGAATAAATAATCCGTTTGGGATATTGGTTCCCAATTATTAATAATCTCCCATTTGTAATTAGATTACATCAAAACTGGTCTCAAATTTGACTAAAAAGTACAATGCCACTTGGTATTGGTGTCCATATGACAACACGATAAGTTTCATGAACTTCAAATAAGATTTGGATGTGCTAGAATTTAAAAATCGAGATTCTCAATGTTTGAAATTTGTTGCAGGGGGAGTAAACATGCACCCAATGAGACACATGTGTTTTTGCAATGCATTTAGGTGCACCGTCACGTGTGCATGTAGCTCAAATTTAATTTTTGCACATCATACCCGTAGAAAATCAATCAATTAATGTTCTAAAACGTCTTAATGATCTCTGTGATTTTTTTGAAATTAAAACGTCCCTCCTTTGGTAACATATGTTCACCGCGGGATAATTAATTTAACATGCATCGTAGTTGCAGTGGATTCGTGGTGTGTGTGTGGGTGTGTGCGTCTGGGGGTGGCGGGTGGCTCACAGTACACTACGAGTTGTGAGCCATCGTGTGGGTTGGCCGTTTTGTTAGGCAGGCCGGTGCCATATCAGAGTCATGAATTCATTATTTAAAACATTACACAACCCTTTCATACATACATGTTTTGGCCACATGCAGTCGATGGTTGTCCTACACGACACTCGATACTCGCATGTGACGCTTTCTGTGGGCCTGCGAGGTCGTCGTCCATCACTTTGACGAACAACCGGCAGTGAGGTTAATTTGACCAGCAAGGTAGAATCTTTTTTGTTTGTGTTATGGTGATATATAATACGCGTCGAAGAGGTGGGAGGGGGCTAGCATATATACTATACGTACGCGTCCGTGAACAAGTACACCTCACTCAGTGTCGGGACTTTTCGGTTTCTGAGGCACATGCCACATCAAAATTTTGAAATTGGCTATTCAAACATCACACAACACCTCTTTGGGCCACATGCATGCATGCGGTGGTTATCCTAGCTAGGACACTCACGTGTGATGCTTCCATCTGTGGGCCCACGAGGCCATCATCGATGCATATGCATGCATCAGTTTGACCTACATCGGGAGAGGTTAATTAATTTCACCATGGATGAGGATTCTTTTGGGCTGTACATATTACGGCAGGAGCATATAGTATGCGGTGAAGAGGGGGAAGGGGACCAACATATGTAGTATGCTTCATGAACCTCGCTTTGTGTGGGTACATCGTTTACGATTTTTGAGGCATGTGGCACATCAAAGTTGTGCATTTTTGGTATTCAACATATATATGTTTCGCCCACATGAAAAGCGGTGGTGGTTGTCCTCTCGCACCCACTTAAGCGGTTCTCAGCGATATCGATGCTCTCCATCTGTGGGCCCACTTGGTCCATCACTACTTTTTGCCTGACAACACACGAGAGGTTAATTTGACTCGGGAGGGGATTTTTTTGCTTGTAACACGGTATATATAGGTCATGCTCCGGGATGACATGCATGACACAGTTTGAGCACACACACATGCATGTGTATGCAAGAATCCCTCCCATCGAGTCGAAGTGGCTAGTACAACGACACGTCATGAACCGAGCTCGCTCTGTGTCGGGAGCTTGTGTACGATTGTTTACGCACGTGCCACATCAATGTTGTGAAATGGTATTCAAACATGCATGCACGCATCACCTCCATACATATGCATGTAGTGGTTGCCTTCGAATGGTACACTCCCTCGCGCTGTTATTGGCGACAAACCTATATATTAGTGGGCCCGCGTGGACATCCATGGTCACCTTGACCGACAACAAGATAGGTTACCATGACGGATTCTTCATTTGGTTCGTGTTATCATAGTATAGGTCATGGTGAGATTTAGAACTAATTAAGTTTGAGAGCATATACTATGCACGCATGCATGCATGAATCCCCGTCGTTGGCTTCAAGTGTGGTGTAACATACATATGCATCATCAACCTAACCATCACTCAGTGTGGGGATTTCTAGTTCGAAATCACGGTGCCACATCAAAGTTGTTCCACTGTTACTCAAAAACACACATCTCCATACATATGTTTGGGCCACACGCATGCAGTGGTTGTCTTAGGGGACTAGCTACTTGCGTGATTATTGGCGAGCTAGCCCATCTCCGGGGTCGCATGGACGGCCATCACTTTGACCAACAACAAGGGAGAGGTTGTACGACCAAGGTGGATTATTCTTGGTCCGTTTTATGATCCATCTTGGTGAGAGATGCCTCTCTGGCCCGCCGACTGAAAGTGTGTGTGTGTGGGGGGGGGGGGCTTCTACTTCACACTTTGCTAGGTGAACCTCGGTTGGGGGGGGGCATGCATTCATAGCTTAGGATTCCCTTCGTGGCGACACGAGGGGGTGCTGCTAGCTGCTACTTCGCACTTTGCTAGGTGAACCTCGGTTGGGGGGCATGCATTCATAGCTTAGGATTCCCTTCATGCCGACACGAGGGAGGGGGGCTGCTAGCTACGTCGCACTTTGGTAGGTGAACCTGGGCATGCATTCATAGCTTAGGATTCCCTTCGTGCCGACACGAGGGAGGGGGGCTACTAGCTACTTCGCACTTTGCTAGGTGAACCTCGGTTGGGGAGGGGGTGTTGCTAGCTACTTCGCACTTTGCTAGGTGAACCTCGGTTGGGGGGAGGGGCATGCATTCATAGCTTAGGATTCCGTTCGTGCCGACACGAGGGAGGGGGGCTGCTAGCTACTTTGCACTTTGCTAGGTGAACCTCGGTTGGGGGGGAGGGGGCATGCATTCATAGCTTAGGATCCCCTTCGTGCTGAGACGAGGGGGGCAAGCAATACCGTGCGCTTTGCAAGATACGTGCCACATCGAAGTTGCATTTGGTATTTGAAAATAAAACCACCCTTTTCACACATAAATTTGGCCCACATGCAAGTGTGTTCGTGTTCTGACCCTCTCCTGTGTCATTTTTCGCCAAATTTATGAATATTAGACAAGTCGGATGACGCAACAAACATGGTTTCACTCAAACTAACCGTGTGCCACGCCGATGCCCGTGTCACGCACACCTCCGCACAGTACATTCGGCTCCACGAGGCTTCCCCTCTCAAAAATATCTATTCGCCTGCAGCTTTTATCTGTTTGATAACACACGGTTATTGTGTTTCGACCGTGTGGGATGTTTCTTGCTCCCAATCCCTCCTGCATCCCTAGAAAATATCTGCCCGCCTCGAGGGTTTTTCTGTTTCATAACACACGGTTGTTATCTCCGGATCATGTAGGAAATATGCTCTAGAGGCATTAATAAAATGGTTATTATTATATTTCCTTGTTCATGATAATTGTCTATTGTTCATGCTATAATTGTGTTATCCGGAAATCGTAATACATGTGTGAATACATAGACCACAACATGTCCCTAGTGAGCCTCTAGTTGACTAGCTCGTTGATCAACAGATAGTCATGATTTCCTGACTATGGACATTGGATGTCATTGATAACGGGATCACATCATTAGGAGAATGATGTGATGGACAAGACCCAATCCTAAGCATAGCGCAAAGATCGTGTAGTTCGTTTGCTAGAGCTTTTCCAATGTCAAGTATCTTTTCCTTAGACCATGAGATCGTGTAACTCCCGGATGCCGTAGGAGTGCTTTGGGTGTACCAAACGTCACAACGTAACTGGGTGACTATAAAGGTGCACTACGGGTATCCCCGAAAGTGTCTGTTGGGTTGGCACGGATCGAGACTGGGATTTGTCACTCCGTATGACGGAGAGGTATCTCTGGGCCCACTCGGTAATGCATCATCATAATGAGCTCAATGTGACTAAGGAGTTAGCCATGGGATCATGCATTACGGTACGAGTAAATTGACTTGCCGGTAACGAGATTGAACAAGGTATTGGGATACCGACGATCGAATCTCGGGCAAGTAACGTACCGATTGACAAAGGGAATTGTATACGGGATTGATTGAATCCTCGACATCGTGGTTCATCCGATGAGATCATCGTGGAACATGTGGGAGCCAACATGGGTATCCAGATCCCGTTGTTGGTTATTGACCGGAGAGTCGTCTCGGTCATGTCTGCATGTCTCCCGAACCCGTAGGGTCTACACACTTAAGGTTCGGTGACGCTAGGGTTGTAGAGATATTAGTATGCGGAAACCCGAAAGTTGTTCGGAGTCCCGGATGAGATCCCGGACGTCACGAGGAGTTCCGGAATGGTCCGGAGGTGAAGAATTATATATACGAAGTCCAGTTTCGGCCACCGGGAAAGTTTTGGGGGTTATCGGTATTGTACCGGGACCACCGGAAGGGTCCCGGGGGTCCACCGGGTCGGGCCACCTGTCCCGGAGGGCCCCATGGGCTGAAGTGGGGAGAGGAACCAGCCACTGGTGGGTTGGTGCGCCCCCCTTGGGCCTCCCCTGCGCCTAGGGTTGGAAACCCTGGGGGTGGGGGGGGGCCCCACTTGGCTTGGGGGGCAAGCCACCCCCTTGGCCGCCCCCCTCAGATGGGATCTCCAGGGGGCCGGCGCCCCCCAGGACCCCTATATATAGGGGGGGAGGGAGGGCAGCAGTACCCTAGCCCCTGGCGCCTCCCTCTCCCTCCCGTGACACGTCTCCCTCCCGCTTACGCTTGGCGAAGCCCTGCCGGGATCCCCGCTACTTCCACCACCACGCCGTCGTGCTGCTGGATCTCCATCAACTTCTCCTTCCCCCTTGCTGGATCAATAAGGAGGAGACGTCGCTGCTCCGTACGTGTGTTGAACGCGGAGGTGTCGTCCGTTCGGCGCTCGGTCATCAGTGATTTGGATCACGACGAGTATGACTCCATCAACCCCATTCACTTGAACGCTTCCGCTCGCGATCTACAAGGGTATGTAGATGCACTCCTTCCTTCTCGTTGCTAGTAAACTCCATAGATGGATCTTGGTGATGCGTAGAAAATTTTAAATTTCTGCTACGATCCCCAATAGTGGCATCATGAGCCAGGCCTATGCGTAGTTTCTATGCACGAGTAGAACACAAAGCAGTTGTGGGCGTATATGTTGTCAATTTTTCTTGCCACTACTAGTCTTATCTTGTTTCAACGGTATTGTGGGATGAAGCGGCCTGGACCGACCTTACACGTACGCTTACGTGAGACAGGTTCCACCGACTGACATGCACTAGTTGCATAAGGTGGCTAGCGGGTGTCTGTCTCTCCCACTTTAGTCGGAACGGATTCGATTAAAAGGGTCCTTATGAAGGGTAAATAGCAATTGGCATATCACGTTGTGGTTTTACGTAGGTAAGAAACGTTCTTGCTAGAAACCTATAGAAGCCACGTAAAAACTTGCAACAACAATTAGAGGACGTCTAACTTGTTTTTGCAGCATGTGCCTTGTGATATGATATGGCCAGAAGATGTGATGAATAATATATGTGATGTATGAGATTGATCATGTTCTTGTAATAGGAATCACGACTTGCATGTCGATGAGTGTGACAACCGGCAGGAGCCATAGGAGTTGTCTTTATTTTTGTATGACCTGCGTGCCATTGAATAACGCCATGTAAATTACTTTACTTTATTGCTAAACACGTTAGTCATAGAAGTAGAAGTAATCGTTGGCGTGACAACTTCATGAAGACACGATGATGGAGATCATGATGATGGAGATCATGGTGTCATGCCGGTGACGAAGATGATCATGGCGCCCCGAATATGGAGATCAAAGGAGCAAAATGATATTGGCCATATCATGTCACTATTTGATTGCATGTGATGTTTATCATGTTTTACATCTTATTTGCTTAGTACGACGGTAGTAAGTAAGATGATCCCTTATAATAATTTCAAGAAAGTGTTCCCCCTAATTGTGCACCGTTGCGAAGGTTCGTTGTTTCGAAGCACCACGTGATGATTGGGTGTGATAGATTCTAACGTTCACATACAACGGGTGTTGACGAGCCTAGCATGTACAGACATGGCCTCGGAACACACGCAATACACTTAGGTTGACTTGACGAGCCTAGCATGTACAGACATGGCCTCGGAACACGGAAGACCGAAAGGTCGAGCATGACTCGTATAGAAGATATGATCAACATGAAGATGTTCACCGATCTTGACTAGTCCGTCTCACGTGATGATCGGACACGGCCTAGTTGACTCGGATCATGTTTCACTTAGATGACTAGAGGGATGTCTATCTGAGTGGGAGTTCATTGAATAATTTGATTAGATGAACTTAATTATCATGAACTTAGTCTAAAATCTTTACAATATGTCTTGTAGATCAAATGGCCCACGTTGCCCTAAACTTCAACGCATTCCTAGAGAAAACCAAGCTGAAAGATGATGGCAGCAACTATACGGACTGGGTCCGGAACCTGAGGATCATCCTCATAGCTGCCAAGAAAGATTATGTCCTAGAAGCACCGCTAGGTGAAGCACCCATCCTAGAGAACCAAGACGTTATGAACGCTTGGCAATCACGTGCTAATGATTACTCCCTCGTTCAGTGCAGCATGCTTTACAGCTTAGAACCGGGGCTCCAAAAGCGTTTTGAGAAACATGGAGCATATGAGATGTTCGAAGAGCTGAAAATGGTTTTCCAAGCTCATGCCCGGGTCGAGAGATATGAAGTCTCCGACAAGTTCTTTAGCTGTAAAATGGAGGAAAATAGTTCTGTTAGTGAGCACATACTCAGAATGTCTGGGTTACACAACCGCTTGTCTTAGCTGGGAGTTAATCTCCCGGATGACGCGGTCATTGACAGAATCCTTCATTCGCTTCCACCGAGCTACAAGAGCTTTGTGATGAACTTCAATATGCAGGGGATGGAAAAGACCATTCCTGAGGTATATTTAATGCTGAAATCAGCGGAGGTGGAGATCAGAAAGGAACATCAAGTGTTGATGGTGAATAAAACCACTAAGTTCAAGAAAGGTAAGGGTAAGAAGAACTTCAAGAAGGACGGCAAGGGAGTTGCCGCGCCCGGTAAGCCAGTTGCCGGGAAGAAGTCGAAGAATGGACCCAAGCCTGAGATTGGGTGCTTTTATTGCAAGGGAAGTGGTCACTGTAAGCAGAACTGCCCCAAATACTTAGCGGACAAGAAGGCCGGCAACACCAAAGGTATATGTGATATACATGTAATTGATGTGTACCTTACCAGTACTCGTAGTAGCTCCTGGGTACTTGATACCTGTGCGGTTGCTCATATTTGTAACTCAAAACAGGAGCTGCGGAATAACCGGAGACTGGCGAAGGACGAGGTGACAATGCGCGTCGGGAATGGTTCCAACGTCGATGTGATCGCCGTCGGCACGCTGCCTCTACATTTACCTACGGGATTAGTTTTAAACCTCAATAATTGTTATTTAGTGCCAGCTTTGAGCAGGAACATTGTATCAGGATCTCGTTTAATTCGAGATGGCTACTCATTTAAATCCGAGAATAATGGTTGTTCTATTTATATGAGAGATATGTTTTATGGTCATGCCCCGCTGGTCAATGGTTTATTCTTAATGAATCTCGAACGTGATGTTACACATATTCATAGTGTGAATACCAAAAGATGTAAAGTTGATAACGATAGTCCCACATACTTGTGGCACTGCCGCCTTGGTCACATTGGTGTCAAACGCATGAAGAAGCTCCATGCAGATGGACTTTTGGAGTCTCTTGGTTACGAATCATTTGACACGTGCGAACCATGCCTCATGGGTAAGATGACCAAGACTCCGTTCTGCGGAACAATGGAGCGAGCAACCAACTTATTGGAAATCATACATACTGATGTGTGCGGTCCAATGAGTGTTGAGGCTTGCGGTGGCTATCGTTATGTTCTCACTTTCACTGATGACTTAAGTAGATATGGGTCTGTCTACCTAATGAAACACAAGTCTGAAACCTTTGAAAAGTTCAAGGAATTTCAGAGTGAGGTTGAGAATCAACGTGACAGGAAAATAAAGTTCTTACGATCAGATCGTGGGGGAGAATATTTAAGTCACGAATTTGGTACGCACTTAAGGAAATGTGGAATCGTTTCACAACTCACGCCGCCTGGAACACCTCAGCGAAATGGTGTGTCCGAACGTCGTAATTGCAGTCTATTGGATATGGTGCGATCTATGATGTCTCTTACCGATCTACCGCTCTCATTTTGGGGCTATGCTTTAGAGACTGCCGCATTCACTTTAAATAGGGCTCCGTCGAAATCCGTTGAGACGACACCG
The DNA here is from genome assembly GCF_002575655.3 of Aegilops tauschii subsp. strangulata. NCBI lineage: Eukaryota > Viridiplantae > Streptophyta > Magnoliopsida > Poales > Poaceae > Aegilops > Aegilops tauschii. Next base: position 399,725,413 of record NC_053037.3, read on the forward strand.
TATGAATTATGGTTTGGGAAGAAACCAAAGCTGTCGTTTCTAAAAGTTTGGGGATGCGATGCTTATGTCAAGAAACTTCAACCTGAAAAGCTCGAACCCAAGTCGGAAAAGTGCGTCTTCATAGGATACCCTAAGGAAACCATTGGGTATACCTTCTACCTCAGATCCGAAGGCAAAATCTTTGTTGCCAAGAACGGGTCCTTTCTGGAGAAAGAGTTTCTCTCGAAAGAAGTGAGTGGGAGGAAAGTGGAACTTGATGAGGTGATAGTCACCCCTTCCGAACCGGAAAGTAGCGCAGCGCGGGAAGATGTTCCTGTGGTGCCTGCACCGACTGGGGAGGAAGTTAATGATGATGATCATGAAGCTTCAGATCAAGTTACTGCTGAACTTCATAGGTCCACAAGGACACGTTCCGCACCAGAGTGGTACGGCAACCCTGTCCTGGAAATCATGTTGTTAGACAACGGTGAACCTTCGAACTATGAAGAAGCGATGGCGGGCCCGGATTCCAACAAATGGCTTGAAGCCATGCAATCCGAGATAGGATCCATGTATGAAAACGAAGTATGGACTTTGACTGACTTGCCCGATGATCGGCGAGCCATAGAAAATAAATGGATCTTTAAGAAGAAGACAGACGCGGATGGTAATGTGACCATCTATAAGGCTCGACTTGTCGCTAAGGGTTATCGACAAGTTCAAGGGGTTGACTACGATGGGACTTTCTCACCCGTAGCGAAGCTGAAGTCCGTCCGAATCATGTTAGCGATTGCCGCATTCTATGATTATGAGATATGGCAAATGGACGTCAAAACGGCATTCCTTAACGGCTTCCTTAAGGAAGAATTGTATATAATGCAGCCGGAAGGTTTTGTCGATCCTAAGAATGCTAACAAGGTATGCAAGCTCAAGCGCTCCATCTATGGGCTGGTGCAAGCATCTCGGAGTTGGAACATTCGATTTGATGAGATGATCAAAGCGTTTGGGTTTACACAGACTTATGGAGAAGCCTGTGTTTACAAGAAAGTGAGTGGGAGCTCTGTAGCATTTCTCTTATTATATGTGGATGACATACTATTGATGGGAAATGATATGGAATTCTTGGAAAGTATAAAGGCCTACTTGAATAAGTGTTTTTCAACGAAGGACCTTGGAGAAGCTGCTTATATATTAGGCATCAAGATCTATAGAGATAGATCAAGACGCCTCATTGGTCTTTCACAGAGTACGTACCTTGACAAGATATTGAAGAAGTTCAATATGGATCAGTCCAAGAAGGAGTTCTTGCCTGTATTGCAAGGTGTGCAATTGAGCACGGCTCAATGCCCGACCACGGCAGAAGATAGAGAAAAGATGAGTGTCATCCCCTATGCCTCGGCCATAGGGTCTATTATGTATGCCATGCTGTGTACCAGACCTGATGTAAACCTTGCCGTAAGTTTGGTAGGAAGGTACCAAAGTAATCCCGGCATGGAACACTGGACAGCGGTCAAGAATATCCTGAAGTACCTGAAGAGGACTAAGGAAATGTTTCTCGTATATGGAGGTGACGAAGAGCTCGTCGTAAAGGGTTACGTCGACGCTAGCTTCGACACAGATCTGGATGACTCTAAGTCACAAACCGGATACGTGTATATTTTGAATGGAGGGGCAGTAAGCTGGTGCAGTTGCAAGCAAAGCGTCGTGGCGGTATCTACTTGTGAAGTGGAGTACATGACGGCCTCAGAGGCAGCGCAAGAAGCAATCTGGATGAAGGAGTTCATTACTGACCTAGGGGTGATTCCCAATGCGTCAGGCCCGATGACTCTCTTCTGTGACAACACTGGAGCTATTACCCTTGCCAAGGAGCCCAGGTTTCACAGGAAGACCAGACATATCAAGCGTCGCTTCAACTCCATTCGTGGAAGTGTTCAAAATGGAGACATAGATATTTGTAAAGTACATACGAACCTGAATGTAGCAGATCCGTTGACTAAACCTCTCCCTAGAGCAAAACATGATCAACACCAGAACTCTATGGGTGTTCGATTCATCACAATGTAACTAGATTATTGACTCTAGTGCAAGTGGGAGACTGTTGGAAATATGCCCTAGAGGCAATAATAAAATGGTTATTATTATATTTCCTTGTTCATGATAATTGTCTATTGTTCATGCTATAATTGTGTTATCCGGAAATCGTAATACATGTGTGAATACATAGACCACAACATGTCCCTAGTGAGCCTCTAGTTGACTAGCTCATTGATCAACAGATAGTCATGCTTTCCTGACTATGGACATTGGATGTCATTGATAACGGGATCACATCATTAGGAGAATGATGTGATGGACAAGACCCAATCCTAAGCATAGCGGAAAGATCGTGTAGTTCATTTGCTAGAGCTTTTCCAATGTCAAGTATCTTTTCCTTAGACCATGAGATCGTGTAACTCCCGGATGCCGTAGGAGTGCTTTGGGTGTACCAAACGTCACAACGTAACTGGGTGACTATAAAGGTGCACTACGGGTATCTCCGAAAGTGTCTGTTGGGTTGGCACGGATCGAGACTGGGATATGTCACTCCGTATGACGGAGAGGTATCTCTGGGCCCACTCGGTAATGCATCATCATAATGAGCTCAATGTGACCAAGTGTCTGGTCACGGGATCATGCATTACGGTACGAGTAAAGTGACTTGCCGGTAACGAGATTGAACGAGGTATTGGGATACCGACGATCGAATCTCGGGCAAGTAACGTACCGATTGACAAAGGGAATTGTATACGGGATTGATTGAATCCTCGACATTGTGGTTCATCCGATGAGATCATCGTGGAACATGTGGGAGCCAACATGGGTATCCAGATCCCGCTGTTGGTCACTGACCGGAGAGTCGTCTCGGTCATGTCTGCATGTCTCCCGAACCCGTAGGGTCTACACACTTAAGGTTCGGTGACGCTAGGTTTGTAGAGATATTAGTATGCGGAAACCCGAAAGTTGTTCGGAGTCACGGATGAGATCCCGGACGTCACGAGGAGTTCCGGAATGGTCCGGAGGTGAAGAATTATATATAGGAAGTCCAGTTTCGGCCACCGGGAAAGTTTCGGGGGTTATCGGTATTGTACCAGGACCACCGGAAGGGTCCCGGGGGTCCACCGGGTGGGGCCACCTGTCCCGGAGGGCCCCATGGGCTGAAGTGGGGAGGGGAACCAGCCACTGGTGGGCTGGTGCGCCCCCCTTGGGCCTCCCCTGCTCCTAGGGTTGGAAACCCTGGGGGTGGGGGGGCGCCCCACTTGGCTTGGGGGGCAAGCCACCCCCTTGGCCGCCGCCCCCCCTCAGATGGGATCTCCACGGGGCCGGCGCCCACCCAGGACCCCTATATATAGGGGGAAGGGAGGGCAGCAGTACCCTAGCCCCTGGCGCCTCCCTCTCCCTCCCGTGACACCTCTCCCTCCCGCTTACGCTTGGCGAAGCCCTGCAGGGATCCCCGCTACTTCCACCACCACGCCGTCGTGCTGCTGGATCTCCATCAACCTCTCCTTCCCCCTTGCTGGATCAAGAAGGAGGAGATGTCGCTGCTCCGTACATGTGTTGAACGCGGAGGTGCCGTCCGTTCGGCGCTCGGTCATCGGTGATTTGGATCATGACAAGTACGACTCCATCAACCCCGTTCACTTGAACGCTTCCGCTCGCGATCTACAAGGGTATGTGGATGCACTCCTTCCTTCTCGTTGCTAGTAAACTCCATAGATGGATCTTGGTGATGCGTAGAAAATTTTAAATTTCTGCTACGATCCCCAACAGTTTCTTGTTCCCAATCCCGCCTGCATCCCTGCCCGGCTCGAGGGTTTTTCTGTTTCATAACACACGGTTGTTATCTCCGGACCGTGTGCGATGCACCATCATCAAAATTTTCAATTTCACTCCCGCGTTTGACTCCCGCGTACTAAAATTTTCAGTACCCGCGTCATTTCCTCAAACAACCCCCGCCCCCCTCCACACACACAAACACCCCAAAACCTCATCAGGCGTGCGCGCACACACACACCCCCTCCCTCGCTCGAAACCCTAGCAAGGTCCCCCCCCGCCGCCGCAAGGCCTCCCTTGTTAACATCTGCCGGTTTGCCCGTGCGGCTTACCCACCGACCTCCATACCCAAGCTGCCCTGAGTTTCTTAGATGGCGCCTGCCAAACACCCCCTTTCCCACAGATCCCCATCCCTCACTCCAGAGCGTCGCAGCCTAATCCCGGCTACGCTTCCCGTGGAGCTACTAGCCCAAAAGAGGTGTATCGCGGTCTCTTCGCCTGACGTCGCCGAGGAAGTTGACGACCATTACTGGCGGCAGGCACTCAAGCAGCGGGCTAGAGTATGCGGGCATGTCTCGGCCGCCGGCTACGACATCGAGGTCATCAACGGCGACGGCCTGAGGCGGGCTATGTCACAGGTTAAGTGGCCCAGCCCCAACCCCTCGGGTTCAACCGCTGTTGATCTCATCCATGGCCCCGCCGCTGATCTCCTCTGGCTCGCCGTCAACAATTTGCCATCCTACATCGCCATCGAGCCCCTTTTTTCATTTCTGAAGGACACATTCCGCGACACTGGCTTGGGATCCACAGCTTCCAAGTCAGACCTCATCGACAGCGACCATGAGGAGGCACCCTCTCCGGCTCTTCCAAGGGGAAAGCGCCCGTCTGCGACATCAGGGAGGGAACCCTACAGCCGTGCTCTTCCAAGGGGAAGGAGCCCATCTACGACAACGTGGAGCGCATCCAGGGTCCGTGCTCTTCCCACGGGAATGAGCCCATCTGTAACAAGTGAGGAAACCCATGATTTGTTTTGCCGTGCCTCTTCATAGGGGGAAACCCATGATTTTTTTGTCGAGTCTCTTTTGTAGTGTAGTGAGAATATGTCCGGTTTTAATTGCTATATCTCGTTGTTTGCAGTATGCCTTGTTTATTTCAGTTGTTCACAATGTGATGCTCTATATGTGCAATTATTTACTATGCAGTACATATCATCAATCCAGTTTTAAACATACCGATAGGAATGCATATATTTGCTTGCTGTTAAGCCTGTTATAGCTAGCATATGCCTCTTTAAAAGTTTTTTGATTGTTCGGTTGTTTGTATTTAGCATATGTCCAGTTTCAAATGCTATCTTTGGTTGTTCGTAGTATGCCTTGTTTATTCGAGTTATTCACAACGTGATGTTCTATATGTGCAAGTATGAACTGTGCAGTTTCAACAATACCACTATGAATGACTACATTTGGTTGCTGCATCTTGTAGTTAACATGCCTTTCCATTTTTATTTAACAATAACCAGTGTACTTAGACCGGCACAATATCAGTTGGAATGACCATGTTTGCTTTTTGTTAAATGTTAGGCCTGTTGCAGTTAACACACCTTTCCACTTGTTTTGCTTTACTAGCGTGCTTAAACCTGCACACTGAAGCTATCTTTTGGAGATTATTCTGTTTGCCATGGATAATTTTGGTTGATTTTTGGCCTGTTGTGCTTAACATGCTTCTTGATGTACCTACACAGGATAATTTTGGGAACAACTTTTGTTTTCCATCGAGGTTAGTTTCATCCCATGGCTTATATATGCTCACTGTTCAGGATATCGGTAGCTGGTACCATATAGGCCGGGGGCTGATAAGGCACTAATCGGTGAATCGGACTTTTAACTGAATACATCTGCAACCCATTTATCGTTAGGTTAACTAGGGCCATATGTAATATATCTGAGGCTACATAGCAACATGTGTTGGGGATCGTAGCAGAATTTTAAAATTTCCTACGCATCACCAAGATCCGTCTAAGTAGTATACTAGCAACGAGGGGAAAGGAGTGCATCTACATACCCTTGTAGATCGCGAGCGGAAGCGTTCAAGTGAACGGGGTTGATGGAGTCGTACTCACCGTGATCCAAATCACCGATGACCGAGTGCCGAACGGACGGCACCTCCGCGTTCAACACACGTACGGAGCAGCGACATCTCCTCCTTCTTGATCTAGCAAGGGGGAAGGAGAGGTTGATGGAGATCCAGCAGCACGACGGCGTGGTGGTGGAAGTAGCGGGGATCCCGGCAGGGCTTCGCCAAGCACAAGCGAGAGGGAGAGGTGTTGCAGGGGGAGAGGGAGGCGCCAGGGTCTGTGTTGTTGCTGCCCTCCCTCCCCCCACTATTTATAGGGGTCCTGGGGGGTGCCGGCCACCCTGGAGATCCCATCTGAGGGGGGGGGGGGCGGCCAAGGGGGTGGCTTGCCCCCCAAGGCAAGTGGGGCGCCCCCCACCCCTAGGGTTTCCAACCCTAGGCGCAGGGGGAGGCCCAAGGGGGGGCGCCCCAGCCCACTAAGGGCTGGTTCCCTTCCCACTTCAGCCCATGGGGCCCTCCGGGATAGGTGGCCCCACCCGATGGACCCCCGGGACCCTTCCGGTGGTCCCGGTACAATACCGATAACCCCCGAAACTTTCCCGGTGGCCGAAACTGGACTTCCTATATATAATTCTTCACCTCCGGACCATTCCGGAACTCCTCGTGACGTCCGGGATCTCATCCGGGACTCCGAACAACTTTCGGGTCTCCGCATACTAATATCTCTACAACCCTAGCGTCACCGAACCTTAAGTGTGTAGACCCTATGGGTTCGGGAGACATGCAGACATGACCGAGACGCCTCTCCAGTCAATAACCAACAGCGGGATCTGGATACCCATGTTGGCTCCCACATGTTCCACGATGATCTCATCGGATGAACCACGATGTCGAGGATTCAATCAATCCCGTATACAATTCCCTTTGTCAATCGGTACGTTACTTGCCCGAGATTCGATCGTCGGTATCCCAATACCTTGTTCAATCTCGTTACCGGCAAGTCACTTTACTCGTACCGTAATGCATGATCCCGAGGCTAACTCCTTAGTCACATTGAGCTCATTATGATGATGCATTACCGAGTGGGCCCAGAGATACCTCTCCGTCATACGGAGTGACAAATCCCAGTCTCGATCCGTGCCAACCCAACAGACACTTTCGGAGATACCCGTAGTGCACCTTTATAGTCACCCAGTTACGTTGTGACGTTTGGCACACCCAAAGCACTCCTACGGTATCCGGGAGTTGCACGATCTCATGGTCTAAGGAAAAGATACTTGACATTGGAAAAGCTCTAGCAAACGAACTACACGATCTTTTATGCTATGCTTACGATTGGGTCTTGTCCATCACATCATTCTCCTAATGATGTGATCCCATTATCAATGACATCCAATGTCCATAGTAAAGAAACCATGACTATCTGTTGATCAACGAGCTAGTCAACTATAGGCTTACAAGGGACACGTTGTGGTCTATGTATTCACACATGTATTACGATTTCCGGATAACACAATTATAGCATGAACAATAGACAATTATCATGAACAAAGAAATATAATAATAACCATTTATTATTGCCTCTAGGGCATATTTCCAACAGTCTCCCACTTGCACTAGAGTCAATAATCTAGTTACATTGTGATGAATCGAACACCCATAGCGTTCTGGTGTTGATCATGTTTTGCTCTAGGGAGAGGTTTAGTCAACGGATCTGCTACATTCAGGTCCGTATGTACTTTACAAATATCTATGTCTCCATTTTGAACACTTTCACGAATGGAGTTGAAGCGACGCTTGATATGCCTGGTCTTCCTGTGAAACCTGGGCTCCCTGGCAAGGGCAATAGCTCCAGTGTTGTCACAGAAGAGAGTCATCGGGCCCGACGCATTGGGAATCACCCCTAGGTCGGTAATGAACTCCTTCATCCAAATTGCTTCTTGCGCTGCCTCTGAGGCTGCCATGTACTCTGCTTCACATGTAGATCCCGCCACGACGCTTTGCTTGCAACTGCACCAGCTTGCTGCCCCTCCATTCAAAATATACACGTATCCGGTTTGTGACTTCGAGTCATCCAGATCTGTGTCGAAGCTAGCGTCGACGTAACCCTTTACGACGAGCTCTTCGTCACCTCCATAAACGAGAAACATATCCTTAGTCCTCTTCAGGTACTTCAGGATATTCTTGACCGCTGTCCAGTGTTCCATGCCGGGATTACTTTGGTACCTTCCTACCAAACTTACAGCAAGGGTTACATCAGGTCTGGTACACAGCATGGCATACATAATAGACCCTATGGCCGAGGCATAGGGGATGACACTCATATTTTCTCTATCTTCTGCCGTGGTCGGGCATTGAGCCGTGCTCAATTGCACACCTTGCAATACAGGCAAGAACCCCTTCTTGGACTGATCCATATTGAACTTCTTCAATATCTTGTCAAGGTACGTACTCTGTGAAAGACCAATGAGGCGTCCTGATCTATCTCTATAGATCTTGATGCCTAATATATAAGCAGCTTCTCCAAGGTCCTTCATTGAAAAACACTTATTCAAATAGGCCTTTATACTTTCCAAGAATTCTATATCATTTCCCATCAATAGTATGTCATCCACATATAATAATAGAAATGCTACAGAGCTCCCACTCACTTTCTTGTAAACACAGGCTTCTCCATAAGTCTGTGTAAACCCAAACGCTTTGATCATCTCATCAAAACGAATGTTCCAACTCCGAGATGCTTGCACCAGCCCATAGATGGAGCGCTGGAGCTTGCATACCTTGTTAGCATTCTTAGGATCGACAAAACCTTCCGGCTGCATCATATACAATTCTTCCTTAATAAAGCCGTTAAGGAATGCCGTTTTGACGTCCATTTGCCATATCTCATAATCATAGAATGCGGAAATTGCTAACATGATTCGGACAGACTTCAGCTTCGCTACGGGTGAGAAAGTCTCATCGTAGTCAACCCCTTGAACTTGTCGATAACCCTTAGCGACAAGTCGAGCCTTATAGATAGTCACATTACCATCCGCGTCTGTCTTCTTCTTAAAGATCCATTTATTTTCTATGGCTCGCCGATCATCGGGCAAGTCAGTCAAAGTCCATACTTCGTTTTCATACATGGATCCTATCTCGGATTTCATGGCTTCTAGCCATTTGTCGGAATCCGGGCCCGCCATCGCTTCTTTATAGTTCGAAGGTTCACCGTTGTCTAACAACATGATTTCCAAGACAGGGTTGCCGTACCACTCTGGTGCGGAACGTGTCCTTGTGGACCTACGAAGTTCAGCAGTAACTTGATCCGAAGCTTCATGATCATCATCATTAACTTCCTCCCCAGTCGGTGTAGGCACCACAGGAACATCTTCCCGCGCTGCGCTACTTTCCGGTTCGGAAGGGGTGACTATCACCTCATCAAGTTCCACTTTCCTCCCACTTAATTCTTTCGAGAGAAACTCTTTCTCCAGAAAGGACCCATTCTTGGCAACAAAGATCTTGCCTTCGGATCTGAGGTAGAAGGTATACCCAATAGTTTCCTTAGGGTATCCTATGAAGACGCATTTTTCCGACTTGGGTTCGAGCTTTTCAGGTTGAAGTTTCTTGACATAAGCATCGCATCCCCAAACTTTTAGAAACGACAGGTTAGGTTTCTTCCCAAACCATAATTCATACGGTGTCGTCTCAACGGATTTCTACGGAGCCCTATTTAAAGTGAATGCGGCAGTCTCTAAAGCATAGCCCCAAAATGAGAGCGGTAGATCGGTAAGAGACATCATAGATCGCACCATATCCAATAGAGTGCGATTACGATGTTTGGACACACCGTTTCGCTGAGGTGTTCCAGGCGGCGTGAGTTGTGAAACGATTCCACATTTCCTTAAGTGTGTACCAAATTCGTGACTTAAATATTCTCCACCACGATCTGATCGTAAGAACTTTATTTTCCTGTCTCGTTGATTCTCAACCTCACTCTGAAATTCCTTGAACTTTTCAAAGGTTTCAGACTTGTGTTTCATTAGGTAGACATACCCATATCTACTTAAGTCATCAGTGAGAGTGAGAACATAACGATATCCTCCGCGAGCCTCAACACTCATTGGACCGCACACATCGGTATGTATGATTTCCAATAAGTTGGTTGCTCGCTCCATTGTTCCGGAGAACGGAGTCTTGGTCATCTTACCCATGAGGCATGGTTCGCACGTGTCAAATGATTCGTAATCAAGAGACTCCAAAAGTCCATCTGCATGGAGCTTCTTCATGCGCTTGACACCAATGTGACCAAGGCGGCAGTGCCACAAGTATGTGGGACTATCGTTATCAACTTTACATCTTTTGGTATTCACACTATGAATATGTGTAACATCACGTTCGAGATTCATCAAGAATAAACCATTGACCAGCGGGGCATGACTATAAAACATATCTCTCATATAAATAGAACAACCATTATTCTCGGATTTAAATGAGTAGCCATCTCGAATTAAACAAGATCTAGATACAATGTTCATGCTCAAAGCTGGCATTAAATAACAATTATTGAGGTTTAAAACTAATCCCGTAGGTAAATGTAGAGGCAGCGTGCCGACGGCGATCACATCGACCTTGGAACCATTCCCGACGTGCATCGTCACCTCGTCCTTTGCAAGTCTCCGCTTATTCCGCAGTTCCTGTTTTGAGTTACAAATATGAGCAACCGCACCGGTATCAAATACCCAGGAGCTACTACGAGTACTGGTAAGGTACACATCAATTACATGTATATCACATATACCTTTGGTGTTGCCGGCCTTCTTGTCCGCTATGTATTTGGGGCAGTTCCGCTTCCAGTGACCACTTCCCTTGCAATAAAAGCACTCAGTCTCAGGCTTGGGTCCATTCTTCGACTTCTTCCCGGCAACTGGCTTACCGGGCGCAGCAACTCCCTTGCCGTCCTTCTTGAAGTTCTTCTTACCCTTGCCTTTCTTGAACTTAGTGGTTTTATTCACCATCAACACTTGATGTTCCTTTCTGATCTCCACCTCCGCTGATTTCAGCATTGAATATACCTCAGGAATGGTCTTTTCCATCCCCTACATATTGAAGTTCATCACAAAGCTCTTGTAGCTCGGTGGAAGCGACTGAAGGATTCTATCAATGACCGCGTCATCCGGGAGATTAACTCCCAGCTGAGACAAGCGGTTGTGTAACCCAGACATTCTGAGTATGTGCTCACTAACAGAACTATTTTCCTCCATTTTACAGCTGAAGAACTTGTCGGAGACTTCATATCTCTCGACCCGGGCATGAGCTTGGAAAACCATTTTCAGCTCTTCGAACATCTCATATGCTCCATGTTTCTCAAAACGCTTTTGGAGACCCGGTTCTAAGCTGTAAAGCATGCCGCACTGAACGAGGGATTAATCATCAGCACGTGATTGCCAAGCGTTCATAACGTCTTGGTTCTCTGGGATTGGTGCTTCACCTAGCGGTGCTTCTAGGACATAATCTTTCTTGGCAGCTATGAGGATGATCCTCAGGTTCCGGACCCAGTCCGTATAGTTGCTGCCATCATCTTTCACCTTGGTTTTCTCTAGGAACGCGTTGAAGTTGAGGACAACGTGGGCCATTTGATCTACAAGACATATTGTAAAGATTTTAGACTAAGTTCATGATAATTAAGTTCATCTAATCAAATTATTCAATGAACTCCCACTCAGATAGACATCCCTCTAGCCATCTAAGTGAAACATGATCCGAGTTAACTAGGCCGTGTCCGATCATCACGTGAGACGGACTAGTCAAGATCGGTGAACATCTCCATGTTGATCGTATCTTCTATACGACTCATTCTCGACCTTTCGGTCTTCCGTGTTCCGAGGCCATGTCTGTACATGCTAGGCTCGTCAAGTCAACCTAAGTGTATTGCGTGTGTTCCGAGGCCATGTCTGTACATGCTAGGCTCGTCAACACCCGTTGTATGCGAACGTTAGAATCTATCACACCCGATCATCACGTGGTGCTTCGAAACAACGAACCTTCGCAACGGTGCACAGTTAGGGGGAACACTCTCTTGAAATTATTATAAGGGATCATCTTACTTACTACCGTCGTTCTAAGCAAATAAGATGCAAAACATGATAAACACCACATGCAATCAAATAGTGACATGATATGGCCAATATCATTCTGCTCCTTTGATCTCCATCTTCGGGGCGTCATGATCATCTTCGTCACCGGCATGACACCATGATCTCCATCATTGTGTCTTCATGAAGTTGACACGCCAACGATTACTTCTACGTCTATGGCTAACGCGTTTAGCAACAAAGTAAAGTAATTTACATGGCGTTCTTCAATAACACGCAGGTCATACGAAAAAATAAAAACAACTCCTATGGTTCCTGCCGGTTGTCATACTCATCGACATGCAAGTCGTGATTCCTATTACAAGAATATGATCAATCTCATACATCACATATATCATTCATCACATCTTCTGGCCATATCACATCACAAGGCACATGCTGCAAAAACAAGTTAGACGTCCTCTAATTGTTGTTGCAAGTTTTTACGTGGCTTCTATAGGTTTCTAGCAAGAACGTTTCTTACCTACGTAAAACCACAACGTGATATGCCAATTTATATTTACCCTTCATAAGGACCCTTTTCATCGAATCCGTTCCGACTAAAGTGGGAGAGACAGACACCCACTAGCCACCTTATGCAACTAGTGCATGTCAGTCGGTGGAACCTGTCTCACGGAAGCGTACGTGTAAGGTCGGTCCAGGCCACTTCATCCCACAATACCGCCGAAACAAGATAAGACTAGTAGCGGCAAGAAGAATTGGCAACATCTACGCCCACAACTGCTTTGTGTTCTACTCGTGCATAGTAACTACGCATAGGACTGGCTCATGATGCCACTGATGGGGATCGTAGCAGAATTTTAAAATTTTCTACGCATCACCAAGATCCATCTATGGAGTATACTAGCAATGAGGGGAAAGGAGTGCATCTACATACCCTTGTAGATCGCGAGCGGAAGCGTTCAAGTGAACGGGGTTGATGGAGTCGTACTCGCCGTGATCCAAATCACCGATGACCGAGTGCCGAATGGACGGCACCTCCGCGTTCAACACACGTACGGAGCAGCAACGTCTCCTCCTTCTTGATCCAGCAAGGGGGAAGGAGAGGTTGATGGAGATCCAGCAGCACGACGGCGTGGTGGTGGAAGTTGCGGGGATCCCGGCAGGGCTTCGCCAAGCACAAGCGAGAGGGAGAGGTGTTGCAGGGGGAGAGGGAGGCGCCAGGGTCTGTGTTGTTGCTGCCCTCCCTCCCCCCACTATTTATAGTGGTCCTGGGGGGGGTGCCGGCCACCCTGGAGATCCCATCTGAGGGGGGCGGCGGCCAAGGGGGTGGCTTGCCCCCCAAGGCAAGTGGGGCGCCCCCCACCCCTAGGGTTTCCAACCCTAGGCGCAGGGGGAGGCCCAAGGGGGGCGCCCCAGCCCACTAAGGGCTGGTTCCCTTCCCACTTCAGCCCATGGGGCCCTCCGGGATTGGTGGCCCCACCCGGTGGACCCCCGGGACCCTTCTGGTGGTCCCGGTACAATACCGATAACCCCCGAAACTTTCCCGGTGGCCGAAACTGGACTTCCTATATATAATTCTTCACCTCCGGACCATTCCGGAACTCCTCGTGACGTCCGGGATCTCATCCGGGACTCCGAACAAATTTCGGGTCTCCGCATACTAATATCTCTACAACCCTAGCGTCACCGAACCTTAAGTGTGTAGACCCTACGGGTTCGGGAGACATGCAGACATGACCGAGACGCCTCTCCAGTCAATAACCAACAGCGGGATCTGGATACCCATGTTGGCTCCCACATGTTCCACGATGATCTCATCGGATGAACCACGATGTCGAGGATTCAATCAATCCCGTATACAATTCCCTTTGTCAATCGGTACGTTACTTGCCCGAGATTCGATCGTCGGTATCCCAATACCTTGTTCAATCTCGTTACCGGCAAGTCAATTTACTCGTACCGTAATGCATGATCCCATGGCTAACTCCTTAGTCACATTGAGCTCATTATGATGATGCATTACCGAGTGGGCCCAGAGATACCTCTCCGTCATACGGAGTGACAAATCCCAGTCTCGATCCGTGCCAACCCAACAGACACTTTCGGAGATACCCGTAGTGCACCTTTATAGTCACCCAGTTACGTTGTGACGTTTGGCACACCCAAAGCACTCCTACGGTATCCGGGAGTTGCACGATCTCATGGTCTAAGGAAAAGATACTTGACATTGGAAAAGCTCTAGCAAACGAACTACACGATCTTTTATGCTATGCTTACGATTGGGTCTTGTCCATCACATCATTCTCCTAATGATGTGATCCCGTTATCAATGACATCCAATGTCCATATTCAGGAAACCATGACTATCTGTTGATCAACGAGCTAGTCAACTAGAGGCTTACTAGGGACACGTTGTGGTCTATGTATTCACACATGTATTACGATTTCCAGATAACACAATTATAGCATGAACAATAAACAATTATCATGAATAAAGAAATATAATAATAACCATTTATTATTGCCTCTAGGGCATATTTCCAACAACATGCACTATACTTAATGTCTAAATATGCAATCCTAGGCTACATAGCAACAAGGAAGAGTGTTACATTAATGTTCTGATGATGTCTAGATATATGTATAAGAGCAGCAGCAGCAACAACAACAACACAGCCCTGTTTGGATACTCAACTTAGCTAGAGGTTAGAGTTAGTTTCTAGCTCATGACTAACCCTGAACTAACTCAATCCAAAGAGTTGTTTGGATGGCAGGGTTAGATTGACAATAAATGCACTAGGAGAACTAGCTCCAATTAGCACCTCTTGGGTTGGTTTTTGGGTGGGTTATAGATGCAACTAGCTCAAACTAGCCCTCACGTTTAGATATTCTTTAGGGCTATTTGAGCCTGAACTAGCTCAAACTAACTGTAATCCATGGATACAGCAGCAGTTAATCAACCGATAATTTGTAAGAATGCACTAAACTCTTTATGGCCCATAATATAAGATGTTAATTCATCTAATATGTGAGTATATTGGATGTTATAAGATATTATAAAAGAGTGTTGTACTACATCATTGTGCAATTGTTGTTTATATTCTAATATAACTTGGTGCTTTTAGGTATATATGTCATTGGTAAACATCCGCGCTTCGACCCTTTCTGCATATGGGGCAATGAGATATCGATGAACCAGCATCAAGTGAGGAAGCTGATAAAGATTGTTAGTAAAATGGGTCCAAAGATGGCAATTCAACTATTTGTTTACACTTTATCCAAGACAACAGCGAACTGCAGGATGGTAAGTAAAAACTCTGCAACCTTCTTTTTACTGCCTATAATGAGTTGTGTTAGATGACAATGTCTGAATCTTTTTCCTTTGCAGTGGTTGCCAAAGCAGTTTACTCAAGATTACCTCTCAAACTACATGATTGTTGGGCATGCAAAGGTTAAAGTATTTCTACCAGAACACGATGATTATCTAGATGTTTTCATGAAAACCATGAAGGATGGGCGGTCGGCCATCACAAGGGGTTGGACTAGAGTAGTGCGTGCCTTCTGCATGGAGGAGGGCACAATATGGGCATTCCGCTTCACCTTGTTCAGCAACCAGAATGTATTTCGCCTCTCTCTTTACCGTCTTTAATAGTACAAGTATACAACTGTGGTTCATCATTCTTTATTTGGTTCTTATGTAATTCTTGAACATATGTACCTATGAATCGAATAATGCATTGGTTGTTTGAACATGATGGATATGAATAAAGCTGTAGCATACACTCAAATTCAAATTCAAATCCGGTACAATTTGAAATAGCAGCAATTAAATTACGGCAAAATTACGCCCTCGAGGTCGTTACGGCACACACGGTTGGTAAAACACAAACGTTTGCGATATACACCATAATCTGAGATGGTTCACAGAGAGGAAACGTGTGCAAGTATGCACACAGTTGCGGTTTGCAAAGCGTGTCCGATGTCTGACAATATCACAAACGGTATGGACAAACTAAACGTTTGTGTTAGTTGCCTTATCGTACACGATTCGCAACCATGAACTGTTTCTGATGAAGTATGCATCACAAACGTTGCACCACAGAATAACGTGTGCGATAGTTGTCGTGTACGACGATGTTACGATGGTCTGACGTTTCGTAATCCTATCCGACACTCGTACGACGATTAGCTAATCTTCTTAATAGTGAACCATTTGTAATGGGCCGCGCATCATACACGTTCTATAATAGTGGACCGTTTGTAATATTCAAAAAAAATAGTGGACCGTTTGGATGGGCCACACATCGTAAACGTAGCACCACAGAATACCGACTGCGATGGCAGTGCAAGCAGAAATGAGTAGGACTACTGTAGGGTCCCTATCCCCGATGGTTTCTAGGTCGTGTGGGAAGGACCCCCTATCGCTGTCACTAGGCGACGGTTCCAAATGCCGTCGCGGAAAGGGGTTAAAAACCGTTTGTATAGCACCGACGCGTACCAGTGTATGAAATACAGATGCAATAGATAGTGTGGAAAAAAGAGGGCATGAAATAGTTGACATGTATATTGTTTAACTAAAACAGATAGCATGACATAATTTCACATATATGATGTCTATCTAAACTAGATAGCATAGCATGACATAATTCAAAGATATGATGACTAACTAAATAGGATGGCATGAGATAAATATATGATGTCTTTAGTAAACAGGTTCGCATGAAATAATTCACATACATGTTATCTAAGTAATCAGGATCGCATGATTTAGTTCGCATATGTGATTTATATGCTAAGCAGAGGGCATTCGCATATATGATGTCTGAACTAAGAACATGGTGTTGAATATTGTGTATATGATGTCTAAACTATGAAATGCAAGACACCATATGCATGATATGAGCAGTATAACCGTGCCAAGTTAGAGCATACACCTCGGTGGGGGAATAGGACTGGTCATTTGTCTCTAAATCCATCTCTGAGGAGCTATCGGGCCCCAGCAAGAGATCTGCTTCGACAGGTAGCACTGTCTGCTCTGAAGGCCTTCTTCACTCCAGATTTTTCCATCACCCACTCAAATGGCTGATTCACAGGAAAAGTAGTTTAATGTACAAACATTTTCGACAAATGGAAATGTAATAAAGAAAACGATGGGCAAGATATCATTCAAATATATGATGCCTGGTTAAATAGGATGGCATTGCATATTTCACATATATTAATATGGCTGGCTAAAAGACATGAGACTGCATAATTCCCATATATGATATAGAAACTAAACAGCTGGCATTACAAAACATGTCTAAACTAAGTAGATGACATATATGATGTCGAAAGTAGGCACTGCAAGGCAACATATGCATGATATGACTAACATCATCATGCCAAGTTAGAGCAAACACCTTGGGGGGTAAATAGGAGTGGTCAGTTGCGTCTGAATCTGCCTCAGAATAGATATCTTCCTCTGGATTACAATCTGGAGAGGGGGGGAGGGTTTGCCATTGAACCCACCCTGGAGCAATGTCTGCATGACATTGTATTGCCGCGCAAAACTCTTCTCTTTTTCTCTACATGTTCAGCATGACTGTGTACAATATCTGACATGCATACGAAAAAAATATAGTGAGATTATGTAAGGAGAGCATGCAGAAATCTAGAGTGATGGTAACAACCAGTGGATGGATCCAAAAATAATGATAGCAGGCTGATGATTGCTTTAATTTAATAAAAATACAGATGATGATTGCTTTACTATTTGTTTCCCACCCAAGATGAACAACATAGGCATACCCTAGGTGAACCAGATATTAGACAGAGATACTATTCATTTCTGCCTCAATATGTGCCCCACAACTAATTTTAAAATTCAAGTTTGAACATTTATTTGGACCTGACTTGGAGTCTAAGAGGTGAACAGGACGATAAAGTAGCACGTAATATTAAGCAATGCATAACATAAGCAGAAACAAAAGAGTGCGACCTCTCTTATGGACCCGTGTACTCCTCAAGTTCATCTGCTGAGTCGATGATGGTGATGCTGTTGCGGTGGGTGCCAGCGGCAGGGAAGGAGATCTGAGGCGGCGAAAGACGGCCAAGAGTCGTGATGTATGCTTTGGTGGATGCTTCTGTCGATGGAGCAGCTCAGGTGAGGTGGACGACGTCGCGGCAGGAGCAGGACAAACCACACAAAGTTTTCTTCGACACCTACTTGTAACTGAAGAAATTTTGTAAGGGCTCCTTTGGCTTGCAGGATTCTAAAAACACAGGGATAGGAAAAACACCGGAATAGGTTAGGAATGCACGTGGGACACAGAGCATTTGTAAACATAGGATTTCTGTCAACTTGGGTGTATGGTTCACAGGAATTGGAAGAACATAGGAATGCAAAGAAACATGGCCAAATTAAAGTCAAACCATATGAAAGCGTGTACAGTTAGAATGTTATTCTGCCACTAATGCACTTGGTCTTATTTTCATGCTTAGGATTTTGAAAAGTAGGTCCAGGTGGATGTTATGCTCCATTCCTTTCAACAAAATGCGTGAATAATTGAATAGTAGAGTGCCATAGGAAAATTTCCTATTGCTATGTTTTTCCTTCAGTTTTTCCTTTGAACCAAAATAGCCCTAATGGATCGACATGAATGTAGAGTAATAAGTGATGCGACAAGTGCACAACCTCTTTGCCGTAGCCGTGTTGACCTCGGCATCATTGGGTTGGTCGCTGAAGAAGTTGAGGCAGAGGTGGCTATCGGAGGTGTGGAGGAAGATCTGAGTAATCTGTAGACGGCGTCCAGGGCACTGCTCTATTGTGATGGATGGTTCCGTCGTTGGTGCAGCTCCGGCGAGCCGTAAGACGTCGAGGCTGAAGCAATACAATACATACATCATTAATCTCAAGTGGGATTCTAATAGTATCTCCAATAGATGATGTAAAATACATTACCAAAAAGTGATAGATGTAGAATTTACATCACCAAAAAAACACCTGACTACAACAGATGAGGTAAAAACTATTGAATCTGAATTTAACTGTCGAAACTGAAATTTACTGTGGAATCTGAATGTTACTGTCGAAACTGAACGCAATGGTAGCAGAGAGGCACTTTACATGTAGTTTAGGGAGGGCCTACGGTTCATCTTCAACCTCCACCTCCCTGAGCCGCCAACCACCACCAGCCGAACTGCCCGCCGCCGCCACCCGCGGCCGGCGGCGCTCCCGCGCCGCCTTCCCGCCCCGAAACCACTCCCCACCGCTGGTTCGCCGCCGCCCCGGCCAGCCCTCTAGCCCTCCCCCCGCGCCGATCTTTTTGTTCGGCGATCCCCACGCCAGCGCCCCACCACTGCGCCCCCCATCGCCGGCGACCACCGCCCCACCCTGAACCCGGACATAGATAGTGGGGTGCCTCTCCGGTGAGCCCCCCTCCCCGCTGCGGGTGGTTCTTCCTTAACTCCGGCGAGCCCCCCACCCCCTGAAAATCGACTAACCCAAAAGTCGATTCAGTCGACTGAATTGTAGCTAAATCGGAGTAGAGCAGCAGCATGAGCGTTGGGGAGAGCAGCAACAGCAATCGAGCGAGAGCCGAAGCCGGAGCAGCAGCAGCAGTGCGAGCGAGCGAGAGCCAGAGCAGCAACAGCAGATCCGGCTGGTATGGACACCGCCGCCGAAGGGGCCTTGCACTGGGGGAGAGCCGCCGTGGAGATGTCGCCCGCGGCGCCGACTTCGAGGTAGCCGTGCCATGGGGGTGCGGGATGGAGCACCGTCGGTGCTGGGAGGTCGAGTTAAGGAGAAGGTGTGATGCGATGAGTGTACAACCTCTTTGGTGGTGCCGAGTAGGCCTCCGCTTCATCTGAGGAGTCGGTGAGGATGCTGCGGTTCTGGTGGAGCAGGTTAAGGCGGCGTTGTGGGGATGGAGCAACCGCGATAGATGAGGCAATCATAGGAGCAACTCCTTGGAGGTGGAGGACGGGCGGCTAAACCAGCAGGACGACGAGATGGATGACGTATCCTCATCCGGGGAGGTGGATGAGGGACGTCGAGCTGTTGCGCTGGACGACGTCGTCGGGGAAGAGGCTCTGGCTGGGCAGCGATAAGGTGGTGGACGGAGGAGGGTGGGGTTTCGCGGCTAGAGCAGACATGATATGGCGGCCTGGGATTTCGAATGGCGAAAAGGAGGTGATGGGAGGGGGGAACCATGACTGAGGGACGCGCTTGTCCAAAATGTAGGGTGTGTTACAAAAGTACCCCCACCGATTTGAACTAGCGGCCCTTTTGGCTCAGGGTTAGAAGCGAGATTTCGCGTGTCAGGATTTGGCAGCTGGAGGGAGTTTTCGAGCGCGGTGTAATTTCGGGATAGCAAGGCGCGGGTTGTGAAGGCGCGAGTTTTGGGAGCACGATATCTGAATTTTCAGGATATAACAAGGCGCGGGTTGAATTTTAGGGACAAACCTAACGCGTAATATTGTACTTGTACGTACCAAATCAATTCGCACTTCCCACAACGAAAAAAATGAAAAAAAAACTATTCACACCACACAAAGAGAGAGTCTTGTCCCGTTTTACTATACAAATGTTATTCAAAGCTATGAATCCAAGTTATGTCCAATTAATTTTTTTGCTGGCTGTATAATGCATGTAACCTACTCATACCAACATTTTAGTGCATTCGAAATGTCTATACTACCGCCGCAATTCGACTAAATTTGAATTCGTTTCTCTATTTGAATAATAATCTACAATCATAATTGTTGCCAACTTAAACCATCATTCGTGTATTACCTTAACAACACACCACATGATTACTATAGAGATAGATATGAACTATGTGTACTATATGAACTCGAATTCAATTTTTTTGAATACACTTGATGTTGTTTCCAAATAATAGTACATTTGATGTACTAACTAGATATTCATAATCTAAACCATCCTCCATACGTACACCGTGTTTATCACACAAAGTATAGTGCCCCGCCCCCTACATTATGACAAGTATTCAGCCCTGAGCTGCAAACGCCACACATTATCACAAATTATAATCAATGTTCTATATATTATATGTAGTACTAGCAAGATGCCCATGCATTGCACGGAACATCATGATGATCGAGGGAAGGCCTTATTTGCAAATGTGGAGAGGGGTGTGGGTATCTTTTTTCAAAATTGCCATAGTTTCCTTCTATCCGTCAGATATAAATCGAACGGCCTATATTGCAGGATGGCAGGCACACCATAATCACCAACTCTGTGTTTTTATATAAAATATATTATATGTAGTATAACATGTTCATAACCACACCATGCATATCACCGTTATATATATTCATGCATTCATCTGTTTAAAACAATATGATAAATTCTTCAAATATTCGAATTCACTTTTTATAATGAATTATGATCTCTATTCATCTTTTACACCCACACAATCCTCTTATCTTTGTAGCTAGCGCTAACTTTCTCTCGTGCATGCACACGCCCGCCTCCCTCTCACCCTCCCTCAGCATTCTCTAACTCCATTGCGCAAATTCGTCTTTTCACTTTAGGTCGTTCACCCACTGTGTGTGTAGGCCCCCAGCTCCTTCTTTACGGCACACATCGATCGATATGCCTCTCTAGCCAGGTGTGCCTACCACAAACACAAGCTTTCCCTCTTCTCTTCTCACCGTCCATGCCTCACTCCCGCCCCTCTTTTCATCGATCTCATACTCGCACACTCCTCCCCCCTCGATATAGTATGCCTCTCGCGCCACCTCCTAGTTGCATCCCTCTCTCTCTATCCTTCTCTCCGGGCCTTATTTGCTTCTAACACATACATGCATGTATACTGATCGATCTCCCTACATATACCTAGGTTGACTTCAACTATTTTCCCCACCCATCGATCGACGTACCTCACAATTTATGTCTCTCCTTTCTCCGACAAAGGACGATTGATCTTCCTATGTAGTTACTCCTGATTACCACAACCATGCATATCGTCCCCCCTCATCATTCGTGCATGGCTCCTGGCCAGTCTCTCACACGCACGTGGACAGACAGGCAGGCATCCCCTCTCTTGTTGATATTGCAGGTGTGTCCTCCGTTTGTCTAGCAAGCCTCTCCCACCATTTGTTAGAAGCAACTCTACCACCAACCCCTCCGACACTCTAGCTCTGTCTCTCTCCCAACCTTATTCCTTTCCTACACATATGCATGAATGCCGATCGATCTCCCTCAATACATAAGGTAGGTCTCTCTCCTCCTCCACACATATACCAGCTATTGTACCTCTATAGTTAGGTTTCTCCCCCACCCCCCACACCGATAGTCGAGCGTTGTAGGTAGGTATCCATGCCACAAAGACAAACTGCATCTGTCCCCTCCCACGTTCCAGTAGGACAGCCACCCTATATCTTTGACGTGGGCACACACAAATTCGATGACACTCTTTATCGATCGTGCACACACACACACACACATCATCCCTCTCTTCGATTCTATGGATACCTCACACCGATGATACCTCCACTCTCTTCTCATGGATCGCCCCTCTATATATATGATATATCCAGGCCTCTATTTCACACACATTGCATATGTTACATTTTTTGATTGAAATATCATCGACACATATTCCCTGTCTATCTCTCACGCCCCCAAAAAAACACTCACGAACCTGCACACTATATATCTGTACGTTTGTATCTCTCTCACACAACCCCATGTAGGTGGTGTACGTACACAAAGAGAATAGGTGCACGTACTCATGCTTCGTGGCCAGCCACACCCGCGCGGGTACACGGTGGAGCTCATTTCTGTACGAAATGGCAGCCTACGTGCTAATTTGAGCGCGTGTAGCGGTTGTTTACCTACGGAGGTCGTGTACCACGCGCGCACGAAACAAAGATCGACTTGATGGCGCGTTATTGTTAAATAAAGTTATATCGCTCAATGGCACGTACACAGTATATAAAACAATTTTTATGGAGAAAAAGGTAGCCTGCTCCACTATATACAATGGAGCCTGCCTGCCGGGGTTTGCCTCTTCATAGTATCTCACACAACACTACAAAAAAATACACTTCCGTGATGATACATGTTTGTCACAGTAGGTCGCGTTTTTTGTCATGCATGTACATCCATGACGATTTTATGACAGAATCAAGATAGTCATACCTGTGCTGTCGCAGAAGTGTTCCATGACATTACCAAAATTATCATCACGGAAGTGTGCACTTCCATGACGATAAATCGCGTCACAGAAGTGCTTTCGTCAAGGGTGACCGACACGTGGCATCCACCGTAACGGAACGCCGTTAAGCTATCGGGTCGGGTTTTGGATCCGATAACCCATTAACAGCCCCGACCAATGGGGATTTTCCACATGTAAAATCATCATTGGCTGGAGGAAACACGTGTCGGCTCATCGTTGGGACAGATGTTATCCACTCATTGGACAGAAGGCGCCTATGATACGTCAACACGTGGCATGGCCCAACAGAGGCCCATTCCTGTGAAAAGGCCGGCCCGTTTGACTTGGTCAAAAGGTGGCGGGCCGGCCCATGGAAAGCCTGTTAGCGGCCTGTTCGCATATAGCCCATTTACAACCCGCTAACCCAAGGCCCATTACGCCCTATCCGAATTAGACCCAGTAGCGTCATCTGGGCCATCCAATATGATTCCAGCCCGTTTTCACTTCTGGCCCATGTATGGCCCATGACGTCTTTCGGCCCATATGAGGCCCTATGTAACTCTTGGCCTATTAACGGCCCGTGGTGAAACTGGCCCGTAATGAACAGTGTATCACTTTACACCCATTAACGGCCCGTGGTGAAACTGGCCCGTAATGAACAGTGTATCACTTTATACCCATTAACGGGCCGTTATTCCGTTGGGCCGTTTCCAGCCCATGTTATCTTTCGGACTTCTCAGAGCCCATTTATTCTTGGACTAATTTCCAGCATTCGTTTACTTACGGCCTGTTACTGTCATTTTCTGCTTGTGGGTCAAATTCAACCCGTGGTTACAGTCGGCCCGTTTGTGGTCCGTTAATACGTTGGGCCATTTTCATAGCGTCATCAAATACGGCCTATTAACGATGGCCCATTATGGTCGGCCCATGAACGGACGATTCCTACTCTAGCCCGTTTATGGCCATAATGCGGCCTGTTATTGGCCCATGTTTGGCCAATCGATCATACGGCCCGTATAAGGCCCATTGATGATACGGCCTGTAGAAGGCCCATTGTTTCTACGCCCGTAGAAGGCCCATTGTTTCTACGGCCCGTAGAAGGCCTACTGTTTCTACGGCCCGTAGAAGGCCCACTGTTTCTACGGCCCGTAGGAGGCCCAGTGTCACTACAGTAAATATTAGCCCATGGTTATCGTGGCCTAGTTTTAAAAAATAGGTTATTGCAGCCACTAGCAAACCGCGGAAAAAGAACTGCACTGACTACAAGCAAACAAATAAACAAGACAACAAGGAAATAAATAAGCAAGCAACTTATGCTAGGCTATCACGGCTATTACACATATTACATCCACTGGGCATCAAAGTTCGCCACCAGTGCAAATATAGGGAACAAAGCAGCATATAAACGCCGTAGCAAAACAAGTCCAGAACTGAAACCACTTCAGAAGAGTTCAAGAAACAATATCCTGGGTACCCATAATGCTGGCAAGATTCTTAGCAAGCTTATTAACTTTCTCTTGTTTGGCGCTTAAATCCTCCAGCGCTTCCTGTTGCACAAGAAAGTACGCATCTGAATTCTGCAGGGACTTCCTCAGTCCTTCGGCTTCTTGCCGCAGCATAGCTGACTGATGCCTTTTAGCTCATAGCTGAGACTGAAGAAGCGGAAGTGATTCAGGCAGCGAGTTCGAAGAGCTTGTGCCAGCGGTACTGGCCAGTAACTCGAACACTATATTAACGCAGGACTGTGGGGTTTTCTCACTGTCTACAGGATCGTTTTTATCACCTTTCTTGGAGACCAACAGGGTTGTCTCACTATCTTGAACCTTATCTGCATTACTTTCTCTACCATTGCAGAGTGGGGTTCTCTTCTCCAATATTCTGTTTGCATACTACAAGAGAAACAAGCGGACACATCACAAGTTTAGCTTGTAGTATACAAAACTCACTTTGGTAAACCGGTTCAGTAGTAAGGTGGACAGGATAACAACATGAAACAAACATATATCTATGTACTATGGTCACTGTATTGTCCATATCATTCTAGTTTATGTTCCCTAATCAAGATAGAGACACAGTTCAACTCATATATTTTTAAGACACAACAGCATAGACAGAATATAAGTGTGAGAAACTACACAGCATTGGCAGCACTTGTAATGTGCATCACATGAGAACATAACTGTTTATACAACTTAAACTGAAATTAACATAGAGCAAGAAGTTAGAACAGCAATCCAGTTAAAGAAATAGGTTTAAAACATACCTGTTGCGCCATTGGAGTTTCAATTGGATCCTTCAAATTCGAAAGTAGTTGGTATGAGTAAATACAGTGATGCAACAGCAAAGGAGTATGGACCATAGCTATGGAATCTGACCTGAGAACAGTTGCTCTTCTGCTTTAAACGTGGAGTTTGGGTTAGCTGTGGTGGTCTTCGTGCTTTGGGCACTGCAGTAGCTTTACAAACTGCTCGTGTGGGGGTACTCTGTGGTGGACATGGTGCTTTGTCAACTATAAGTGGGTTACTATCCGCTGGGGTTGCGGTTAGATGGGTTGTAGCTGGTTCTCTGCCCAACGGTGTAAGTGTGCAATCTAGAAGAGTCTCGATTATGTGTGGTGGGGCTAGTTTGTGGGCCAGTACAACCATGGTTCTATCTGCATCGACGGGTAGCACTGTCTTTTGTGAAGAACGGGTTTTTGCTCCCTTAGATACTGCCATCACCCCCTCCAATTCAAATGGCTGATAAACAAGAAAAGAAATTGAACATACAGACATTGTATGATAGACAGATGTGGTAATTCACATATATGTTGTCTAACCAAACATGACAACATGACACAATTTCACATATATGATGCCTAACTAAACAGGATAGCATGACACGGTTTCAGATATATGATGGATAACTTAACAAGATATAATGGCATAATTCAACATATGATGAGTACCTAAACAAGATGACACGACAAAACTATATGATGTCTTTCTAAAATAGGTTGGGATGAAATAATTCACATACATGTTGTCTAAGTATACAGGATGGCATGATATAATTGACATAATTGATTCATATACTAAGCACCTGGCACTCGCATGTATGATCTCTAAACTAAGCAGATAGAATTCAATATTGTGCATATGATGTCTAAACTAAGCAATGCAAGACACCATATGCATCATATGAGAAATATAAACATTGCAACTTAGAGCATACACCTCAGGTGGGATATAGGACTAGTCATCTTTCTCTGATTCCTCCTCTGAGGAGCTCCCTGTAACCATCGAGATATATGCTTCAACTGGTACCATTGCATGCTCTGAAGACATTGTTTTCACTCCAGATTTTTCCATAACCGGATCAAATGGCTGATACACATGAAGAGTAGTTCAATATACACAGATTGTCGACAAATGGAATATGTAATGAAAAAAAGATGGCATGAGATAATTCACATATATGATGCCTGGCTCAATGGCGGTGCATAATTCACATATATGATAACTGGCTGAAAAACATGGCATTGCATAATTCACATATCTGATATAGAAAGCAAACAGGAGGCATTCACACAAAGCATGTCTAATCTAAGCAGATGGCATGGCAATGCAAGACACCATATGCATGATATGAGCAATATAACCCAGCCAAGTTAGAGCATGCACCTCGGGGGGGATACGACTGGTCATCTCTCTCTGAATCCTCCTCGGAGGAGATATCTGTAACAAGCAAGAAATCTGCATCGACAGGTAGCACTGACTGCTCAGAAGACCTTTTTTTCACTCCAGATTTTCTCATGCCCGACTGAAATGGCTGATGCACAGGAAGAGTAGATGAATGTATAAACATTGTTGACAAATGGAATACATTATGGAAAAAAATATGGCACAATACAATTCACATATACGATGACTGGCTAAACAAGATGGCATTGCATGATTCACGTATATGATGCCTGGCTAAAGAAGATGGCATTGCATAATTCCCATATACTCCCTCCGTTCCTAAATATTTGTCTTTTTAGAGATTTCAAATGGACTACCACATACGGATGTATATAGACATATTTTAGAGTGTAGATTCACTCATTTTGTTCTGTATGTAGTCACTTATTGAAATCTCAAAAAAGACAAATATTTAGGAATGGTGGGACTATGATATAGAAACCAAACAGGTGGCATTCACACAAAGCAAATCTAAACTAAGCTGATGACATATAAGATGTATAATGTAAGCAATGCAAGGCGCCATATGCATGATATGACCAACATCAGCATGCCAGGTTAGAGCAAACACCTCAGGTGGTAAACAAGCGTGGTTGGCTCCTTCTAAATCTCCATCTGAACAGTTATCTTCCTCTGGAATACAATCTGGAAATGCGGGAGGGGGGGGGACCACTTCGCCCACCATGGAGCGGCGTCTGCATGACATTATATTCGCACGCAACGGTCTTCTCTTTTTCTCTACATGTTCAGTACGATTGTGTACAATATCTGACATGCATAATAAAAAAATAGTTAGATTTTGTAAGGCCTAAGGGGTGCATGCAAAAATCAAGACTGATGGTAGCAAACGAGTGGATGGATCCAAAACTAATGATAGCAGGTAGATTATAGCTTCAGTTTAAAAAGATAGACAATGGATCATCTATTGTTTGTTGCCCACCCAACATGAACCACATAGAAGACCCCAGATGAACCAGATAGTAGACAGATACTATTCGTTGCTGGCTCGATATGAGACCCATGGGCAATTCAAAACTCAAGATTGAACGATAAAGTAGCAGGTAATAATAACCGATGTATAACGTAAGCACACACGAAAGACTGCGACCTCTCTTCTGGAACTGTGTAGTCCTCAGGTTCATCTGCTCAGTCGATGATGGTAATGCAGTTGGCGTGGCTGCCGGCAATGGGGAAGATGATCTGAGGTGGCGAAAGGAAGTCTGCAGGGGGATCTCTGCTGCATTGAATGCTTCTGTCGATGGTGCACCTCAGGTGGGGTGGATGACGGCACGGCAGGAGCAGGACATAACACACAGAGTTTTCTTTGACGCCTATCTGAAAATGAAGTAAATCTGTAAGGGCTCCTTAGAATTGGAGGATTCTATAAACGCAGGGACAGGAAAAACACAGGAATAGGATAGGAATGCACGTGCAAAACAGAGCATTTGGAAACATAGGATTTCAGTCAACCTGGGTGTTTGGCTCACATGAATTGGAAGAACAGAGGAATGGAGAAACAAAGTGATGCGACGAGTGTACAACCTCTTTGGCATAGCCTTGTGGACCTCATCATCATTGGGTTGGACGTGGAGGATGGTGATGATGCTAGTGTGACTGTCGGAGGTGGGGAAGAAGATCCGAGGCCTCTGGAAACGGCGCTGAGGGTACTGCTCTGCTGTGATGGACGGTTTCGTTGTTGGAGCAGCTCCGCTAAGGTGTACGGCGACGAGGCTGAAGCATGACAAGACAGACAACGTTAATCTGAAGTGGAACCCTAATATCATCTGCAAAAGATGATGTAAAATACATCACCAAAAAATGCTAGATGTAAAACGCATCAGCCGCGCCACGGCCGCTCCGACAGATGCTGTAAGTACTGTTCACTCTGAACTTAACTGAGGAAATTGAACTTCACAGTCGAAACTGAATTTTACCGTCGAAACTGATTGAACTAGTAACAGAGCATTGCAATAGATGTTTAGGGCGTTCGAGCACTAGTAGCAGAGAAGCAGTGATCTAAATCAGCAGACGCTCGAGCAGGGAACGCACTAGCAGAGAGCAAGTCATGTAGTAGCACCGCGAGCGAGTGCTAAAGCAGCAACTCCTGTAGCTGCCGGAGGTCGTGCAGCAGCAGCAGCGCAAGCGAGAGCAAGAGCAGAGCAGGAGCACGAACGAAAGCAGGAGCAGTGCAGCAGCGCGACCGACAGCAAGAACAGAGCCGCAGCGGGAGCGAGAGCCGGAGCAGCTGCAGCTAGTGCCGTTGTGGAAGTCGCTGCTGAGGAAGCAACGACATGGGGGAGAGACGCCGTGGATGATGTGGCCGGCGACGGCGCCGTCGATGGAGACACGCCATGTCTGCTCGGTATCGAGCACCGGCAGCCCCGTGAGATCAAATAAAAGATAAAATGCAGCGGTGAGTGCAGAACCTCCTTGGTGGCCCCGAGTTGGCCTCGGCTTCATCGGAGGAATTGGTGAGGGTGCTGCGGTTCCGGTGGGGCAGGTCAAGAAGGCGCTGTGGGGATTGAGCTGGCGCGATAGACGAGGCGAACGTCGGGGCAGCTCCTTGGAGGCGGAGGACGGGGCGGCTGATCCTGCGGGACGACGAGATAGACAACGGATCCTCATCCGGTGCGGTGGATGAGGGACGGCGAGCTGTTGCGGTGGACGACGTAGTCGGGGAAGAGTCTCCGGCTGGGCGGCGGTCGGGAGGCCGACGGAGGAGCGTGGGGTTTCGCGGGTTTTGGCGGCCTCGGTGTACGAATGGGGGGCGAAGGGGGAGGGGGGAGCCAAGCTTAGGGACGCACTTGTCTGAAATGTGGGGTAAGTTACCAGCGTACCCCCACCAGTTTTGACACCGCGACGTGGAGCTTCATTTTCGGCTGAGGGGTAGAAGGGGGATTTCGCGTGTCTAGGCTGTGGGAGCGATTTCGGATGAGGAGGGAGTTCTCGCGCGCGTCCAAATTTCGGGATAACAAGGCGCGACGCGGGTTGAAGAAGCGGGAGTTTCAAAGCAGGTGAGACAAAAGATACTCGAGCTTGAAAATTTCGGGATAACAAGGTGCGGATTCCTTGTTCGGCAGAACAAACTTAACGTGTAAAAAAACAATTCATACAAGACACAAGAGAGTCATGTCCCCTTTTACTATATTGCTATAGATGCCATTGAAAAAACTACAAGAAAAATGTAAAAAAAATCGGGAGAACAAGATTACCCTGCACAGTACCAAATCGATTCGCACTTCCCTCAACAACAACAAAAAACAAATCAATTCCCACCAAAGAAAGAGTAATGTCCCTTTTTATATGATTACAGATGCCATGATCTCGAATTTCAATTTTTGAATCCACGTTATGTTGAATTCGAATATATCGTTAGGTGACCTTGCGGTTTATAATTGATGTAGTCGTACATTTTGATCTTCCATCATATATGAACATTTTACTCCACCATGTGAACATATATATTGTCGTCTACCATATGGACTAAATTTGAATCAATTTTCCTTATTTGAATACGATTGTTGTCAAGTTATACAATAATTTAAATATTATCTTGATAACAAAAAACATACATATAGGAGTAATCATATTTCACTATGAACTACATGTACCATACACTCTCCAATTCAAATATTTGTATCCATTTTATGTTGAATTCAAATCATATTACATTATTGGTCTAGGTAGCGAGATGTTTGGGATAATCTAAACCCTGTTTTCATATGTATAATTTTGGCTGAATTGGGACAAGTTTTGGTATAAGCCTCTTGCAAAACCGGAGATTCTCTCAACAAGCCTCGTGGTTCCGAGAGGGAACGTGTCACCTTTGTGTGCAAAATGATATACGCTGCCTCCCCCCTGATTTTATTTACAGAGGCAACATAGAACTATATGAGTGCCCTGTTAAATTTTGGAATTATTTCGGGTTCATTTGGCCTTTTTATACATTAATTGAGTTTCTCAACTTTTAATGTGCATAATCTAAATATGAATTGCATGCACATGCTCCGGTGCACCAAAGTGGGTGGAAAAATCACATGTGTGTCCTTGGTTGAATTTCTAGGTCGCATGGAAGAAATGAGAATGAAATTCAAACATCTGGGCGTCATGACTCGGCCGAGAACATCGAGAAACTTTGATTTTAAATTCATGTAAATCCAAAACTCGCCTCGAAATCATGAAACTTGGCATGGTGTCATGTCATGGCACTAACATGTTGTGGTAAAAAATTGGGCCGATTTGGAAGCTCGTGGTTCTAAGAGGGAACGTGCCACCTTTGAGTGTGAAACGATATACGCTGCCCCCCATTGAGTTTCTTAACAAAGGGAACATAGAAGTACATTAGTGCCTTGTTAAATTTTGGAATTATTCCGGGTTCGTTTGTCGTTTTTTATACATTAATTGAGTTTCTGGTCATTTAATGTGCATAAGTCAAATTTGAACTACAAGCACATGCTCTCGTGCACCAAAGTTGGTTGAAAAATCACATTTGTGTCCTCGGGTGAATTTCTAGGTCCCATGCAAGAAATGAGAATAAAATTAAAACATCTGGGCATCGTGGCTCTTCTGAGAACATTGAGAAACTTGGTTTTAAAATTCTTGTAAATCCAAAACACGTCTGAAAATCATGAAACTTGGCATGGATGTCATGTCATGGTACTACCATGTTGTGGTAAAAAAATTGGCCGAATAGGAACAGATTTTGGTATAAGCTTCTTGCAAACCGAAGCTTCTCTTAAGAAGGCTCGTGGTTCTAAGAGGGAACGTGCCACCTTTGAGTGCGAAATGATATACGTTGTCCCCCTTGAGTTTATTTACAAAGGCAACATAGAACTACACGAGTGCCCTGTTAAATTTTGGAATTATTCCGGCTTCGTTTGGCCTTATTTACACATTAATTGAGTTTTTGGTCATTTAATGTGCATAATACAAATTTGAACTACAAGCACATGCTCCCGTGCACCAAAGTTGGTTGAAAAATCACATTTGTGTCCTCTGGTGAATTTCTACTCCCTCCTTCCATCTATATAGGTCCTAATGCGTTTTTCGAGGCTAACTTTGACCAAACGTTAGAGCAATAATATATGACATGCAACTTACACAAAGCATACCTTCAAATTTGTATGTCAAAGGAGCTTCCAATAATATAATTTTCATAGTATACATCTCATGTGCTATTAATCTTGTCAATAGTCAAAGGCTGTCTTGAAAAACACATTAGGCCCTATATAGATGGAAGGAGGGAGTAGGTCCCATGCAAAAAATGAGAATAAAATTCAAACATCTGGGCATCGTGGCTCGGTCGAGAACATTGAGAAACTTGGTTTTAAAATCATGAAACTTGGCATGGTGTCATGTCATGGTAGTACCATGCCGTGGTAAAAAAATTAGCCGAATAGGAACAAATTTTGGTATAAGCTTCTTGCAAATCTGAGCTTCTCTCAAGAAGGCTCGTGGTTCTGGGAGGGAACGTGTCACCTTTGTGTGCATAATTCAAATTTGAAATACAAGCACATGTTCCAGTGCACCAACGTTGGTTGAAAAATCACATGTGTGTCCTCGGGTAAATTTCTAGGTTCCATGCAAGAAATGGGAATGAAATTCAAAATTCTGGGCGTCGTGGCTGGGTTGGAAACATTGAGAAACTTAGTTTTTTAATTCCTGTAAATCCAAAACACGCATGAAAATAATGAAACATGGCACCAACATGCTGTGGTAAATTTGCAGTCCGATTTGCGAAGGCGCACACATTAACAATCAACAAAGTCATTTTGGAACAAGTGTTGTCACGTTACAATCGGAAACACAAGTATTATTGAAACCGTGGGCGTTCTACTTACTAGTACCATTTACGTGCCGCCACGCGTCCCCATTTTTTATTAGCTAGGGGGCGCCGTGCAGGGTAGCTATTTGAGTACGAGAGGCGTGCGATCAGACCCCTGCGTGTGCTTATCGGGAGGAGAGCCCTTTGGCCTCCATCTGCCGTCCACCTCTCTCCCAAGGTCTCCATTAATGGCGCCTGAGCCTCTGTTTAATGGCATCGCTATGTCTCACTCGACTGAGATTTAAGAGAGAAAAAAGAAAATTTGAAAGCACGGATCTTGATGTAAGATCCGACGGACCTATATAGCATCTACTGCGACTTATAGCATGAGCGTGGTGGCTGGCAAGGCTAGGAGAAGCTTTCGCTACACGCTCTCCCTCCCGCACGCGGTGGACATGCAGCAGTTCAATCGGTGTCAGATGGCTAGAAGCGTACTGTAGTACTCCTCCAGTGCAGTAGTACTCCATCATTGTTCGACTTCCCGAAGAGGCGAAGAGCCAAGCGCAGCCCGGACGCTCGTGTGGCAGTTTCATGTGTAGAGTAGTCTAGGATAGCATGTACCGTGCCTGTAAGCTTAAAATCGTTGGGGTCGGCTTCATGGTATGTGGCCGTCTCGAAGTTTTTTTTAAAAAGTAAAATAGTCTTCTGGCCCTACCTGACACCCTGGTGATTGTTGTTTGCACGCTCATCTGGTCAAGACAGGAATATATATTTTAATTTGTTTTTTTCGAAAAGGGGGGACTCCCCGGCCTCTGCATCAGAACGATGCACACGGCCACATATATTTTAATTTGTGGTGGGTAAATGTTAGAGGTTGCAGCAAATATATTGTACACTGCGGGTCTTTCAGCCAAGTTTAGAGGCAAGCATGTGGCGCCAGTGCTATGATGTGTCGCGTCAACTCGTACAACGAGGAGAAGCTTGATTTTACTACACGCCTTCTCCCTCACCCATGCGCGCGGTTGCTCGCAAACGAGGACAGGCTTTTGCTTAGTAGTACTTCTGCAACAAGCTATCCGTCCCGCTCGCGGTGGACGGACATGCAGCAGTGGATTCAACACTGTAGAAGCAGTAGTAGTAACATCATTGTTCGTCTTCTCAAAGAGGCGAAGAGCCAAGCGCAAACCGAACGTTGCAGTTGCGAACATTGGAGCACGTATATAGCCAGGCTCTTGCATGAGACAAAATTGCTATGTGAGCCCACTATTGTACTAGTACGTACAACTACTTGCTAGTATAGCCCTGTAAACCAGAAAGGATTATTTGCCCTTCTAGAGATTTCAACAAGTGACTAGACTACACCGAGATGGAGTACATATGGAGCAAAATGAGTGAATCTGCACCGTAAATAAATACGTACTAGTTCTATCGTTTTCCTCTCCGAGGTGCACAATATTGAGTATACTGACTAGCCTCTTTTTGACACGCATTTACGTTTTTTTACACTGTACAGACGCAAGCGCTCATATACACGTGCACACACTCACCCTATGAACGCACAAACGCACGGCACTATCATCTTGAAATTTACGAAGTCACCATAGGCACCTCGTTGTCGACAGGTCCATAGGTGCTTGAATGCCAAGGAGGGAGAGGGTAGCGGTTCCCGAGATATTGAACGGTCAATGATGCATCCTCAATTACATGCAGAGGGAATTAATTGGAGAAGCAGAATAGAGCCAGCACGATGTGAATGCAACCGAGTTTGGACTGTCATATAATAAAGGCGCCCCACCACTCCAATCCATCTACTCCCAAGTCTCTGCGCAACACTGCTCACTCCAATCCAAGACCAAGTGACCAGAAGCCACAAGCACCTATGGAGGCGATGGACGCGAGCGGCAGTCGGCTGTGCCAAATCATCCAAGGCACCGGCCTGCGGCCCCGCACCGTGCAGCATTTCCAGACGGTGCTGGCGACTGCAGGCATCGTAGCCCTCGCCGACATCGGCTTCGCCTCTCACATGGACGACATGATGGTCAACTCCATACGCAAGTTCACCGCTGTCAAGAAGCGCGCGGACGACCTTGCCGTACTGCTCCAGCCCGCGCGCCCAGGCTCCTCATTGCCTGCCACCCTCATCGGCCTCCATGGTGACGAACTCTTTGAAGCCCTGTTGGCCCTGCAGGTGCCGGAGGTCACGACGAAGAATGTGCACCTCAAGGCCGCGCTCGCCGCGCAGCGCCTCGCCATGCAAGAAATCGTCGACCTGCACATCCACGTCTACGAGGAAATCGTCTACATAGGCCACTACAAGGCAAGCGAGGACAGAAAGACATTGGCCTTCTTCCAGCGGTCGGAATCTTTGGGCGCCATTGTTCAGAAGCACGTCGACCTGGCCACGAAAGCCGCTGCTACTTAGGCGCCGTTCGGTGGGCCGGCGCCCTGAGTCGAGGAGGTGGACGTCGTCGGTGGATGCATCTCTTCTTGCCTCCTGTAACCAGCACTGCATCTCCTCGTGGCCTTAATGTTTTATTAGTATAGTACTCCCTCCGTTCCCAAATATAAGTCTTTCTAAAGATTCCAGCAAGTGACTACTACATACGGAGCAAAATGAGTGAATCTACACTCTAAACTATGTCTACATACATCTGTATGTTGTATTCCATTTGAAATAATATCTAAAAAGGCTTATATTTATGAACGGAGGGAGTATATGGCATTTTTATTCCAGTCGTAATGTTTTCACTGTGAGGTGGGGCTGCAGTTGAGCAAACCCACCCCGCCCACCGGGCGTCGGCCGAGTTTAGAATTACTAGAAGAGAGAAACGAGGGAGGAGAGCTAGCTGTAGCACGAACGCTGTTGTCAGATGGGACTCGTGTTTATAGAATAGGAGTACTGAGCACTCGTGCCTCTTTTTTTTGAGGGGAAAATTAGTCGTATGTCTAGTACCACTAGTTGGGTGCGTGCGACCTATAGCTGTCATCACTTTAGGTCTCCTTTTCGAACCGCGGCTACGCTTCACAGTACATATTATTTCACGCATTTATCCTCCTATATGTACTCCTAGGCTATTTCCACGTGCTCCCATTCGCCGACAAGTGGGACATAGAGCATCTGGGTCGTAGTGCATGCACGACTCGGAGCATATGCCGGGGTACTTTACATTTCAGACCTCACGAATTACATGCAAACCCCCGCAGAAGAATAAATAAATGAATGAATTACTACATGAAACCGGATTATTTTCGTGGAAACCGGAGCACGTTCATTAAATTTTGGACATAACACGTTTATAAAAAATGATCGGACGGAAACCAGTCTAAGGGCCTCTTTGATTTTTCCCGCAAAAAAGGGCCTCTTTGATTCGCAGGATACTAAAAACACAGGAATGGGGAAAGTATGATGGCGATGAACCGAGACGAGGAGAACTCTAACTCAGTTAGAGGTTAGAGTTAGATTCTAACCCTCAACTAACTCTAAACCAAAGTGGTGTATGGATGGCAGGGTTAGATTGACAATAAATGCTCTATCTCAATCATTTGACTACTTTGGACCCTATTTCCTGCTGGATTTGGAGGGTGCTTGGATACGTTTTAGTTCCATGACTAAAAGTAGTGGGACTAAAACTTGCTAGCCTCACCCATGCTTGGATCCAAATACTAAAGAGACTAAAATCAAGTTAATGAGCATTTATTATCCTCCAAACCCTCCAATCCAGAACTCGCATGTGTTAAAGGA
This sequence comes from Aegilops tauschii subsp. strangulata, assembly GCF_002575655.3. Taxonomy (NCBI): domain Eukaryota; kingdom Viridiplantae; phylum Streptophyta; class Magnoliopsida; order Poales; family Poaceae; genus Aegilops; species Aegilops tauschii. Next base: position 399,761,748 of record NC_053037.3, read on the forward strand.
GAGGAGTTAAATGAGGAGAGAGAGGACTAATCCACATTTTAGTAGGGGTACCCCTGACTAAATTTTTTTAGTCTCAAGACTAGTTTTAGCCCCTCTTTAGTCAGGGGTGCTTGGAACTTTAGCCTCTTAAAGAGACTATTTTTAGTCAGACTAAAATAAGTCCCTTGGATCCAAGCACCCTCTTGGTGTGGCCGGCTCTTCTGTGGCCTCCTCCCGCTCACAATTGACATAAACGAACCATCTACACAAATCAAGCATGCAAAACATGATAATATTTACTTTGTCCATACAAATGAGATATCCCACTTAAACATACAAGTCGTCAATCAAGATTCACAAAATAAAAAAACACTTCATGAAACAAAGAATGAGCTAACTCATCACGGAAGTCATTCACGATAGGGAGGGAGCCCGGAGCCCCTCACGCACCAAGGGAGGAGCTCGCCATCGTCGCTCTGGAGGAAGGCTCTGTAGATCCCAAGCCCCGGGAACCCCTCCGATGCCGGCCCTTGCGAGTTGAGGTCGACACCGGCATGGGTAGCAGGGCCGCTTGCCACCGACTGGGAACTTAATCTTTGGGCCTCTAGAAATAATGCAAGCCTGTAACTAAAATACCTAGAAAGGTGAACTGAATCTTTGGGCCTCTAGAAATAATGCAAGCCTGAAACTGAAATACCTAGAAAGGTGAACTGAATCGTTGGGCCTCTAGAAATAATGCAAGCCTGAAAATGAAATACCTAGAAAGGTGAACTGAATCTTTGGGCCTCTAGAAATAATGCAAGCCTGAAATTGAAATACCTAGAAAGGTGAACTGAATCTTTGGGCTTCTAGAAATAATGCAAGCCTGAAATTGAAATACCTAGAAAGGTGAACTGAATCTTTGGGCCTCTAGAAATAATGCAAGCCCGATATTGAAATACCTAGAAAGGTGACCTGAATCTTTGGGCCTCTAGAAAGATTTATTACCTCCTCAAGCAGCATCAAACAATTCCATGCGTGCACCACAAATCTATACCAAGTTTGATCAGGATCTACTTTTCCAAATCGGAATTAGCGCTAGAGCAAGAAAGATCAATGATATGGCTATGAGACAGAGAAGGAACGAACAAACTCACCCCTCTCGCGACCTCCCTGGTAGATGCGCCGCCGCCGCGCACGACATAGGGAGAAAAACGACTGGTGAAGGGGGAGCGGGGCGACCTTCAAAGGCCGGAGGGAGAGGGCGGCCGGAGTAGGGCGGCGGAGGCCGGAAGGAGAGGGCGGCCGGAGGAGAGAGAGGGCGAGCGGCCCTATGGGGAACAGAGAGGAGTCGTGCGAGAGGCGGGGGGCGATCTGGTGCGGGCAGGGGAGTTTTTTTAGTTCTCTTTTAGTGGGCCCGAGGATAACTAACCTAATTAGAACCTCTCCACCGGGCTAGTTTTTTTACCTGGGTTAGAGCAAACTAGCTCAAACTAACCCCTCTTGTTTCGATAATTTGAGGTTATTTCAACCCAAACTAGCTCTAACTCAGGGATCCAAACAAAGAGGAGTGTTACTGTACATGCTACAGTGTGGACCGTAGCACATTTTTTTATGGCCATATCACCACATTGTTTTCTACTGCTGGTTCACTGGGCTACCGTGGTTCGCACTGCTGGTTCACTGGGCTGCCGTGGTTCGCACTCCTCCGACCTGAGTAGTTATGTAGTATAGTACTAGTATATACCGCATCATTCTTTGCTCCTTCTTACTACTCCGACATGTGGGAGAGCCAGCATCCGGGTCGACGTGTCATGCACCAGATTAGAGCGCGGAACGGAAGGGGGGCATCACCCCGTTCGGAGCGCCAGTAATTCATGACTATAGTGAGTGGTCATATCACAAGTCTTTCCAGCAGTAACGCGCCGTCAAATCGCATAGCCCCACTCGTTCACCCTCCTCGCCTCTCTGTCAAACCGCCTACCCGAAAACTGCCGCGCGTACTGCCCGGGAAAAGCCCCGCCCTCAACTTTTAACTACGCGAAAATAGTTCGAGCTTGTTCGTTCTATATAAATACAGTACTTACTGTATGTTTATTCACCCGTGGGGTTGTTCAATGAATGGAGGGGCGGGGAGCACAAGTGAACAATATTGTAGTACTACTAGTAGTAAGTAGGAGTCGTACAGTAGTCACCTTAAATAGAGAGGTTCTTTTCTTTAATGCCACGCACACAAATTGAAACGCTTGTTGTGGAGAGAAAAAAGATAATCACTCCACTATATATGGACGCAGGGGCCTGAGCGCTTGCTTTACTAGGGTTGCTCTCTTCATTCTCTCATCCTCTCCAGATATAAACAAGACAGCGGTAGCGACATTTTCTCTCTGCTCACCGCTGGTCACAGATCCGGCCGGATCCCTTCGGCCGGTGTGTGTAGAGGACTAAAAGGTGCATCGTTCACGCGGTCATCACCGCCGAGGGAGGAAACCCACAGCTGCCGGAGGGGCCCGATCCTCTGCCCGTGCCGTTCTCTCTGACACAGCGCCGGCTCGGGAGGTCCTCCGACCCTTCTTCCTCCCTGCCGTATTGTCCGCAGATTCGACCTGCCGCCGCCGACATCCCGGCGACCCTCAGGTATAAGTTCTTCGAAAGCGGCCTTGCTCTACTGCCCCAGCTCCCCATGTGTCTGCATGTGCATTTTTTTCTACTCCCATCAGCTCTTCCAAAGCCACCTAAATTTTTAGTATTATTAGAGGTAAAGCTACTTCATGCATTCGAATCTAGGGCTTTGTTCAAACAACGAAGAAAGGGGGGAAAGTTGTAGCATGAATCTAGGACTTGATTCAAAGAGGAAATAATATGGTGAAAGTAGTAGAGACCGAATACCCAACCGGTCTCTTGGTTGAAAAGGGAAATAATGGGAAAACGTAGTACAAACTGGATAAGGAACATATCTATTATTGGTTGAAAAAGGATAGAAAGTGGCGGCTGGTGGACAAGTCAACAGAGTATGTCCAGGATTAGATTTGCTGCCCTCACATAGTAAAAGGTCTCCAGGATTAGATTTGCTGCCCTCACATAGTAAATGGTCTCAGGATTAGATTTGCCGCCCTCACATAGTAAAAGGTCTCAGGATTAGATTTGCTGCCCTCACATAGTAAAAGGTCTGCAGGATTAGATTTGCTGCCCACACATAGTAAAAGGTCTCTAGGATTAGATTTGCTGCCCTCACATAGTAAAAGGTCTCCAGGCTTAGATTTGCTGCCCTCACATAGTACAAGGTCTCCAGGATTAGGTTTGATGCCCTCACATAGCATGAACAAACTCGGCATCACCACTTTATGCCTCCTTGTAGGTACATTGTGCTGATGCGTCCACTGTCGCATGTCCTTATACCAACCTTTTGTTGTTGTTAATGTAAGGGCGCATGTAAAATGAAGCGATCACACTGTTACCTTAGGGACATGTCTAACCAGTGTTATTGTTAATCTAATGCCTCCAGTGATAAGATGCAATTAAACTATGTTACAAATGGCACTCCTGCTGTTTTTCCCAGTATGATAAGTAAGTTGCTCCTTTACGCTGCTGAGTGTCCTGGTGTCCCCACGGTCCCATGCCCTTAAACCAACTCTTTAGCTGCTGTTGATTTACTGTGTCTGGTAAACAAGCAATGCCACCATTAAAATAATCCCATATTTGAGGAATCTCATTGTTGATCGTAATGCTTCTAGTAACATGAAGCATTGCTGACGTTTTAAAATTTCTACTGTCCTTGCGTGATTGCCATGAACATAATTAAGATGCTTCTTTTCATTTTGTATATGTTTCGTATATTCTTATTGACCAGCAACTGTTTACTTTCTATCTTTTTGTGCAGATAGGGATATCCATTTCACCTTGTTGCTATTGTGACCTTTTGGTGAACTGCACAAAACACTTTTTTTGGAATGAGTGTCTTGTGCAGTTCAACTAAAATGTCACGTGGGCAACATCTCTCAATTTTGGTGGAACTGCACAAAATGGTGATTGGAGTTTCCAAAATCTCCGTCAAGTTTTGCTGGTAATCTCGTGCAACATTTTATTAGCCTTTGCAAGATGGAGCCGTCACTGTCACCACAATGGCACTTTATTTTAGTGGAACTGCACAAAAGGATAAGAAAATTATAGTTGCACCTTACATGAGCCGGACAGCCAACCTTAATGTTCCTCAATTTTAGTGCAACTACTAAAGAAGAACCTGCCAGCTCACAAGAGCAAGTACTTCTTGCTAGCTGAATGATGCAATCTTTGCTTCATTTCAGGTGAACTACAGAAAAAGGCGCATGAATTGAATCATGGAACTCCAGGCAGACCTCATCCAAGTAGAGCTGGAGGTTGAGTTCAAGGAGGCCGCTATTAAAGCGAAATCATGCTCTCCTGTCTCCTTGTTTGTGCTGTGCAAACATGCTGTGCAAACAGGAATACTCAACTACAGATGTTGTGACGGTCAAGAGCATTCGCCAAGTTCTTCGATTGTATGACATGGCTAGCCAAGATGGATTTAATCCCGATATTCAGTTTATCAAAAGGCTCTAATGGGTTGGTTCTGAATCTTGCAAGCTGGGAATCAGTGAGATGTGTAGGCATCTTTGTTGTACTTATTATTTGAATCTTATTTGTTGGTTCTGAATCTTGCAAGCTGGGAATCAATGAGATGTGTAGGCATCTTTGTTGTACTTATTATTTGGATCTTATTTGTTGGTTCTGAATCTTGCAAGCTGGGAATCAATGAGATGTGTAGACATCTTTGTTGTACTTATTATTTGGATCTTATTTGTTGGATCTGAATCTTGCAAGCTGGGAAACACAACATGATGATGCAGAGGACAATAACCATAACAAACAGTTCAAACTTGGTAGTATTATCTTTGTGAAAGTGCGACAAATGTGCTGATCGTGTGCGTCCTGAGAATAATAATTCTAATTGTTGTGCATGTTGATCCTGTGGCACTGATAGAACGAGCGAATGCATTGCTTGTTTTAAGTATAAATTTCTATTAAAGCTAATTAAATTTAAGTAAAGTGACCACTAACTCCTGTTATTACAGTACCAATACAGACCCGCTCGTGAACCGACGTGTGGCCGAGGGTGCATCTTCTGCCGGGCGTGCAGTGGACGAGGGAGGGGTAGTAACTGTTGTCGCCTGTACACACTCAGCTTACTGTTGAATCCAGTTCCCCAAGAGCTGAAAAACGAACAGCTGCCGCCGCCTACAGACTCATTCACTCGAAGAGACTCCAACGGCGATCCGAGGGGTGAGCCTGCTGAATATGGACTTCAGCAAGGAGTTCCCCTTTGAGTTCGTCGTTCAGTCCTATGGCTGCACCAAGTTGAATGTGATGTACACCAACGATACGGACTCGGTGAAGCTCTGCCTCGCCTCAGTCCTATGGCTGCACCAGGTTCTGGAGCATTCGCCCGTTTCATCGCCAGCACCGACTGCACCTTCGCTATGGTGGAGAGAAGGAAGAACGCGACGATTCGGCCATCTGGTGCAACAAGCTTGTCGACATCCAGAAGCAATACAAGATCATCAGCAACGGGCAGGAGAAGGACTCCGTGGTTGACCTTGCTGAGAGCATCATCGACCCCTGATACGCCAACATGAAAGAAGACGACCTGAACACGTGGGAGGTACCTCTGAATCTAGCCTACATAACCTACACGGCCAAGGACGCATACGCATGCTACGACATGTACATGCAGATCTTGGACATGAGGGCGTGTCTGCTTCCCGTAACCGACGAGTACACGAACAGTCGCAGCGTCATGATCAAGCGTGCCAGGAAGGTCTAGATGTTGTACTTTATCTGTTTATAAGCACCATTATCATCTGAGTGTTTCATGCATTAGCCTATGTGTCGTAATTATCTGTTTTGTCCGAAATATTTCTTTTAAGAACCCATTAACCTGATTGTTTTTTTTAGTGGCTATTTACTTATGTATGTAAACTAGTTCACTTGTCCGTAAAAAAAACTAGTTCACTCGGCTGCCGTGCTTTGAATCTCCTTCCTCCCAACATATTCCCCTCCTCAGGTGGACCCAGGAGATCTCTGAATTTTCTCCCACTTTCTTTTTCGTTGTAAACTGAGTTTTCTCCCAGTACTTTCCCCTAGAACCAACTCAACGGTCCCACGTCTAGCCTAAATAATAATAATACCCCACGTACTATTAACTCATCAAATTAAAATGATATTTTATTTCGTAAGTTGAAAGTTCTTACAAAATAATAATAATAATTGTTTATATATAACTTGGCAAGTTAACTCCTAGTGATTGCGTACATAAGCTTGCAAAGATTTTACTGACGTGCAATCATGTGTTTATGTTTTTATAACATTTCTCCGTCTAGCCCAACATGATATTTTCACCCAGCCCAGCAAGTCCGCGGATTTCGAGAAAAATGCAAATGGGATTTAAACGGGCTGCATAGATGCAACATCATTGTTTCACCCAGCCCACCAAATGGACTAAAAAACAAATGGACTGACTGACATGTGGGCCAGTAGGTCGAAGCCTAAGAAGGCGTTGGATTTACATCCAATGGCCGGCATTCTTCTTCAATCTCTCGTCTTCTTCCCCCAGCACTGCCGGAACCGCCTGCTCCAGCCTTCGGCGTCCAGCGGCGTTGTTTTGCGCTCCTCAGCGAAACGCTACCCCGCCGATGGCCAGGCCATCCCTCCACTCCGCACCTCCTGTTATTCTCTGCCGAGTGTAGGCCCATCCCGCACCGGAACCAGTCAAGTTTCCCACTCCTCTCCGTCTGCGACTCCACTGCGGCGTCTTCCCCATCTCCGGGTCGTTCCAGTCTGGGGCCTCACCGTCGTCCACCGCCTCGGTGCGCTCGGAGCGGCGTGGTCAACATACGAGAGTCATCGGAAGAGGACTGTACGTGGAGAGCCTGACGGTTGGGACCCACGAGGTCCATAGTCGCACGCAAGGAAAGTTCCTCCTTATTACGCATTGTACGTGCACTATACGTGGGAAGGGCTTCTGTCTTTCGCGAAAAAACGTTCCCCCCGCTGACAGGTCGGACCCACCAGCTATATCTTCGCACGCAAGGAAGTGCCTCCTTATTACGCACCAAAAAATGAATACCCCCAGCTAGCTGGGACCCACCATAGTGGGTGGCTGACTTGTGGGCCTACTAAGTTGACGACGATGGAGGGCTTTGTCAACTTAGTCAATATGAACGATTCTAGCTCTAGTTACCGTACCATGTCCATCCAACGGCCATAGTGCTTCTTCAACCTCTGGTCTTCTTGCTCCAGCCGCCCAAAGCAGCGCCGGTCGTGCCGCGAGCTCCTGCCTCTCGTGGCCGGCTGTGATGCCGCGGAGGCCTCACCGCCCCTACTACTCCCACCGCTGGCTCAGGGTATCCCTCTACTCACCCACACCCCCTATTATTCTGCGGCGACGGCAGCCTCAGGCCGCAGCCGAACCAGTGAACCCTCATACTCCTCTCCGAGTGCGCATCCACTGCCGCGTCTTCCCCGGCTCTGCGTCGTCCCCTTCCTAGGCCTCGCCGTCGTCCACCGCCTTGGTGCTCTCGGCGCGGCCTGGTCAATGTGGTCAACGACAGACTTCCATCGGAAGAGTACTGTACATGGAGAGGCTGACAGTTGGGTCCATGGCCATAGCCCAGTTTTTTGTGATTTGCCAAGTAAGTCGCTCTGTCAGGCCTGTTGGGCTGCAAATCTTTCAAGACGAGGAGAGTTTCATTCGGCTGGCCGAGAAAATGGCCTATCAGTAATGAGAAATGGGTTGTACATTTTTAAAACACATCAAACCGGCAATTAGTTTCAAATATCTTTTTTTCATTTTGAGATTTTAAATTACATTAATTTTTATGCGTGGAGAATTTGTTGGATTTTATGTTGATATACATTTATTTTAAAAATCAGTTTGAATGTGAGTCGAAATTTCGGGATTAAAAACAGTTCGGACCGCACCGAAATATGCAAAATTTCGTATAATTTTTTAACCGTGGCCACAATATGGGCTGTAATGCTAACAAAAACAATATGGGCTCCAAAAAAACCTTAAGAATTAGCAAATGGGCTGTAAATTATTAGAAATAATGGCAGATGGGCTGTATGCTGTTTTCCACAGATTTGAGGCTTTCCTAAAAAAAGGTTGACGCACAAGCAGTGACTGTTGGATGTCCATTGAACGGCCGTCGTGCTTCTTCAATCTCTGCTCTTCCTGCTCCAGCCGCTCAAACAAGCGCCGGCAGGACTGCCTGCTCCCTCCTCCCCGTGGCCGGCTGTGCTGCCGCGCAGGCCTCACCGCCCCATCGTACTCCCATCGCTGGCCTAGCCATCCCTCTACTCACCCACACCTGCTGTTATTCTCCGGCGACGGCAGACGAACCAGTAAACCCTCGTACAGTCGTACTCCCCTCCGCATGGGAAACAACTGTCGAGTCTTCCCTGCCTCCGTGTCGTTCCCTTCCTAGGCCTCGCCTTCGTCCACCGCCCTGGTGCTCTCGGCGTGGCCTGGTCAACGTGGTCAACGACCGACATGCATCTGAAGTGGACTGTACGTGGAGAGGCCGACAGCTGGGTCCACGGCCGCACGCAAGGAAATGCCTCCTTATTACGCGCAACATAATGATTCCTCCACCTGACATCAGGGACCCACCAAAAGGGCCTCTGTATTTCGCGAAAAAAAAGTTACTGCCGCTGACAGCTCGGACCCACCAGCTATATCTTCGCACGCAAGGAAGTGCCTCCTTATTACGCACAAATAAATGAATACTCCCCCTGTTAGCTGGGACCCAGTATAGTGGCAGGCTGACTTGTGGGCCTACTAAGTTGACGGGGAGGGAGGGCTTTGTCAACTTAGTTAATATGCACGATTCTAGCTCCAGTGACCGTACGATGTCCATCCAACGGCCGTAGTGCTTCTTCAACCTCTGGTCTTCTTGCTCCAGCCGCCCAAACCAGCGCCGGTCGTGCCTCGTGCTCCTGCCTCCCGTGGCCGGCTGCGATGCGGCGGAGGCCTCACCGCCCCTACTACTCCCACCGCTGGCCAGGCCATCCCTCTACTCACCCACACCCCCTGTTATTCTGCGGCGACGGCAGCCTCACACCGCAGCGAACCAGTGAACCCTTGTACTCCTCTACGCGTGGGCATCCACTGCCGCGTCTTCCCCGGCTCCGCGTCATCCCCTTCCTAGGCCTCGCCGTCGTCCACCGCCCTGGTGCTCTCGGCGCGGCGTGGTCAACGTGGTCAAGGAACGGCTTCCATCGGACGTGGACTGTACGTGGAGAGGCTGACAGCTGGGTCCACGGCCGCAGCAAGGAAGTGCCTCCTTATTACGTGCAAAATAATTATTCCTCCACCTGACAGCGGTGACCCACCGGACGGGCCACCGTATTTCATGAAAAAAACGTTTGCCCCTGACTGCTGGAACCCACCAGCTACATCTTCACACGCAAGGAAGTGCGTCCGGGCAAAAAAATGATTCGCCCCCTGACTGCTGGGACCCACCAGCTACATCTTCGCAGGCAAGGAAGTGCCTGATAGTCGGGACCCACCTGGTCGAAGCGTACGTAGCGTTGTCATTCTGGTCGCGAACTTGTACGTACATATATACTGGTGGATGTAGAGGCGCGCACGTGTCGTAGTAGAGGCTCGTACGTGTCGTAGTAGAGGCGCCCACGTAGCATGCACACGTACGTACAGCGGCCAGGGTGCAAGAAAGAAAATACGGCCACATATGTGTACATACGGGCGGGGTCTCGAACGCCTACTCGCGCATACATACGGCCATGGCTCGTGTACATGGTTGGGTCGGAACGGAGAAACAGCATCGTCGTCGTGTTCATGGGGAGGCAACGGAATGCGTCGTGTTCATGGGGAGGGGTGTGGCATACCGCAAAACGGAGGAAACGGACCTCCTACGGTCGAAACGGGGGTCCTGTTGATCGGGAGGAGTGTGGCGTACCGCAAAACGGAGGAAACGGACCTCCTACGGTCGAAACGGGGGTCCTGTTGATCGGGAGGGGTGTGGCGTACCGCAAAACGGAGGAAACAGACCTCCTACGGTCGAAACGGGGGTCCTGTTGATCGGGAGGGGTGTGGCGTACCGCAAAACGGACGAAACGGACCTCCTACGGTCGAAACGGGGGTCCTGTTCATCGGGAGGGGTGTGGCGTACCGCAAAACGGGACTCCACGAGATACTGTTCATCTCCACCGTCGACCTCCTCCAGCCTCCACGGGCTACCGTCGACCTCCTCCAGCCTACACGGGCTCCTGTTCATCCAGCCTCCACCGCGCGCTACTCCACCAGCTACTGTTCAACCACCCCTCCACGGGCACCCCTCCACCGTCTACTATTCATCCAGCCCTCCACACCACGGGGTCCTGTTCAACCACCCCTCCACGGGCACCCCTCCACCGTCTACTGTTCATCCAGCCCTCCACCACACCACGGGGTCCTGTTCATCCAGAGGCAACGGCACCACTCACTGTTCATCCAACCCCCCCCCTGCAACGCTCACTGTTCATCCTAGAGGCAGCATCGATCGGCTTCAGTTAGCAGCAGTAGCGAAGGAATCACTCGATCGGGTTCAGTTAACAGCCATCGATCGATCGCTCGGGTTCAGTAACGCGTAGCCTGCAGTGCAATCGCTCGGGTTCAGTTAGAGCCCAACGCCTCGCTCGGGTTCAGTTAGAGCCAACGCCTCGCACACACGCGCGTACGTGTACAAGAGAAACGCGCATCGCTCGGGCCCCGACCTCCCACCGTAACCGGGAACTCGCTGAAATTTTCCTCGCCCTCGCTTCTACCACGGTTTTTCCGTCATGGACGGCCCAAAGAATGTCATGCAGTTGCATCTCCGGCCCGCCCAGGACGAAAAGCCCATTTTCTGTCATGATTTTTTCTCATAGAAGTAGGAGCCCACCACATCTATGATGATACCTGGTTTTGTCACAATTATCGTCATAGAAGTGTCATATGTATGACAGAAAAAAAATTCGTTCGGCCCAAAATGTCACGGATGTGTCTTTTTGTTGTAGTGCAAGGCGGCGGTGGCCTCTCTCTCTCTCTCTTGGTCACTTGTCCGGCCACATCCCATCCACCGGCGGAAAGGGAGGATGTGCATCATTTCTCCGTTCGACGGCGCCGATGCAACACCTCCCGATTTGCGGTTCCCTCTGTTCTCTCTGACCAAGCTCCGGCGCGGTAGGGCCTACGCCACTTGCTCGCTGCCGCAGTATGGGCAGATCCCGCCCGCCTCTGCTCTCCTAGTTACATCCCGACAACCCCCAGGCATCCCCTCCGCCTTGCTCCACTGCCCATCTTCCCACGTCGCTGCATGTGGAAAATCTTGCATGTGGATCTTCCATAGTTCTTTGCCTAAAACGTAGCTCGTCTGGCGTACTTTCCATATTGCAACCTCGTCCTCACACCGTTTTAGACAAACACAATCGTGTTGTTATCTTCCCTTAGGACAAGGAATATGCTTGTTTTTTGTCGTCGTATGTGTCATCAACTGTTATTGGCCAGTAATTGTTTCCTTTCTACCTATTTTTTTCAAACAGGGCTATCCATTTCACCTCATTGCTATTGCGACCTTTTGGTGAACTGCACAAATCACTTTTTTCTTAAGAGTGTTTTGTGCAGTTGTACTAAAATGTCACACGGGCAACGTCTCTACATTTCAGTGCGACTGCACAAAGGGAGATTGGTTTTTCTCTATCCGCCTCATCCAACTCCGAGCCTAATCTTCTCCAACTATTTGCTTAATCTTCTCCAGCTAGTTAGTCCTAAGAGAGACTGCAAAGGTGACCGGCTTCTATTTGTGTGTTTATTGTTTCATCAACGATCCTCTATTATTGTAATCACACTTAATATCTTTGGAACAGGGACGCTCAGCTCTATTTTAGAGGAACTACACAAAATGATGGGAATGTTGCATGCTCCAGACAACTACTTTTTTCCCAACATGCCTTGTTGATTTAGACAGGGCTAGGGGGAAGTTGCTGCCAATGAAAGCATGGATCAATTTTAATTTAACACCTTCTCACAACTTTGTCTTCAGTTGTGATGTAAATAGTAGCTCTGATCTGCTAATCATTGAGATGCATTAGCAAGGAAGTTAGTTTTTATTTTTTTCGAAAGAGCATGGATGGCAAGACACACAAAACATAAGCTGAAAGCTCAGAGCATTGCACAATTTCATGTCGCTGGAAAATTATTTGTATAGTACGTCAATTATGTAAACAAATCCTGGAAGCTTGATAGCATTGCCAGAAGCCTCTTCAGCATCCAGGTTCATGTGCCATGCACAAAATTATACTCCCTTCGTTCCTAAATATTTCTCTTTTTAGAAATTTCAAATGGACATATTTTAGAGTGTAGATTCACTCATTTTGCTTCGTATGTACTAGTCACTCGTTGAAATCTCTAGAAAGACAAATAGTATTTAAGAACGGAGGGAGTAGTGCACAACCGCATGGGAGACTCAGCCCGGTCGTTGTGCCGCACTAATAGTGAGTAATGAGCAGTCAAATCATAAGCCCCACCTTTCCCACTGTAAGTTGCTCGGAAGAAGCAACCATCAATACGCTCTTCTTTGAATCCGCTCATACTACTCCCTCCGTCATTGTTTATAGAGCGTGCTTCAACAATCTCTGGGACCAAGGTGACTAGCGATCGGCCTGAAAAATAGCATTGGTAGTTATAGCACGGCATCTATTACTAGAGGAAATAATGCGTACACACATGCATGCAGTGCTTCCACCCCGGGTACACACATGCATGCACTTACTCCACTCCACGTACACACCTAGTACATAGACAGAAAATTGTGGACTTGATTGCGGTTACCATGCCCTAATTAAAACACATCTAAAGTCTCTCTGGTGCTGGAAATGCATGGAGGAAAATGCATGAGAATGGAGCGCGCCCTGTAAACTATGACGGAGGGAGGAGTAGTATGAAGGTGCAAAACCAAGTACGCGTATGGCCAATCAGTCAACGCACTTCCTCTTGGCAAAATGGCCAACCCGCCGTTCCTTGAGAGAGACGAGGAGCGAGAACACACAGACGGGCTCGCACGGAGTCCAAGATATATTCGAGCATGGTTGATCGATATCATTATTACATGTTTGATGTTTTTAATAGTACTATTGGGTTGTCGTTTTCCGCACTTCTCCCAAATAAATGTGCACTTTATCAGGGATTAAAATAAAATAAGAGTACATACGCTCCACCATGCGGTTCTAGTAATAGTACTACTCGTACTACTAAACATTGCGCTTCGCTCTTTGCCTCTTCGTGAACTCGAACAATGATGGTACTATAGTGTATGCCTCTGGCAATCTGACACCGAATGAACAGTTGCACGTCCACCGCCTGGGCGAGGGTAGGTTGCATTAGTCAAAAGCTTCTCCTTGTCCTGCGAGCCACCAGGCTTGAGGTAGACGGAGAGGGCGAAAGTGAGCTTCACCTTGTCCTGCAAGCTTCTCCTTGTTCTGTGAGTTGACGGGTGATCTCTACTACGCAACCTTCTTCTTGTAGACGTTGTTGGGCCTCCAAGTGCAGAGGTTTGTTGGACAGTATCAAATTTCCCTCAAGTGGATGACCTAAGGTTTATCAATCCGTGGGAGGCGTAGGTTGAAGATGGTCTCTCTCAAACAACCGTGCAACCAAATAACAAAGAGTCTCTTGTGTCCCCAACACAACCAATACAATGGTAAATTGTATAGGTGCACTAGTTCGGCGAAGAGATGGTGATACAAATGCAATATGGATGGTAGATATAGGTTTTTGTAATATGAAAATATAAAAACAGCAAGGTAACTAATGATAAAAGTGAGCGTAAACGGTATTGCAATGCTAGGAAACAAGGCCTAGGGTTCATACTTTCACTAGTGCAAGTTCTCTCAACAATAATAACATAATTGGATCATATAACTATCCCTCAACATGATACAAAGAGTCACTCGAAAGTCACTAATAGCGGAGAACAAACGAAGAGATTATTGTAGGGTACGAAACCACCTCAAAGTTATCCTTTCTAATCGATCTATTCAAGAGTCCGTAGTAAAATAACACGAAGCTATTCTTTCCACTACTAGGAAAAGGGCTATAGATGATATGGACACTAATGGCGCACCAGACATGTGGTGCGCCACTACTATATAGCAGTGGCGCACCATGTGTTGGTGCGCCATTAGTGTCCAAATACTAATGGCGCACCACATCCACGGTGCGCCACTAGTAACAATTTTTTTTTTGAAAACTAGTAATGGCGCACCAGGGGATAGTGCGCCATTACTAGTTAAACAAGTAATGGCGCACCACATCCACGGTGCGCCACTAGTAATTTTTTTTCAAATTTTTTTTAATTTTTTTTCAAAACTACTAATGGCGCACCGTGTGTGTGGTGCGCCATTACTAGTTTGGCGCACCACTCCCACGGTGCGCCATTAGTAACTTGCCCCAAAAATTCCACCGAATGCACACCCCCTGTGGACCGCCTTTTCAGTTTTAGAAAAAATAAAAGAAAATGATGGAAATGTCAAAAAATAAAACAAAATAAGTTTCCCATGTGATATGTGGTCTACTTGTTGGGAAAATTTACAAATATGAATTTCGACTTTATTTGCAAAATCTCTCTGGAATTTGTAAAATGGGCATAACTTTTGCATACGAACTCGGATTAAAAAGTTTTTTATATGAAAAATCATCTACTCGAAAAGATACATCCAAATTTAACTCGGGGGAACCTCGTTAGACATTTTCAGAATCCTCAAAAACCTAATAGAAAAAAGTTATGGGGCTTTTAAGATCCGGAGAGGCAAAAAAATTCAAAAAAAAAACAAACTCAGTAATGGCGCACCTGCCCCTGGTGCGCCATTACTATCTTCCCGCCTTCAAAATTCAAACTATATCAAAAAAATAAAGAAAAAAGTTAGTAATGGCGCACCTGCCCACGGTGCGCCATTACTATCTTCCCACCTTCAAAATTCAAAATAAATCAAAAAATAAAAAAAAAGTTAGTAATGGCGCACCTGCCCACGATGCGCCATTACTATGCCGTATATATGGCTGGGCGGGGCCCTCTCCTCCTTACCTCTTAATTGTTCTCCTCCACTCCACCTCTCCTCCACTCCACCTCCTCCTCTCCTCCACTCCATCTCCCCTTCTCTCCTCCACCATACTCCCCTAATCCTCTCCGGCGACCTCCTCCTCCTCCTCTCCGGCGACCTCCTCCTCCTCCTCCTCTCCGGCGACCTCCTCCTCCCTCCTCTCCTCCCCTCCCCTCACGGTTTCTCCTCCCTCCTCTCCGGTGATCTCCTCCTCCCTCCTCTCCGGTGATCTCCTCCTCCCTCCTCTCCGGTGAGCTCCTCCTCACCTCTCCTCCCCTTCCCTCATGGTTTCTCCTTCCTCCTCTCCGATGCTCCAGTGAACTCCTCTCCGGCGACCTCCTCCTCCTCTCCGGCGATGTAGGCGAGCGCCTCTCCGGTGACCTCCTCCTCCTCCTCTCCGGTGACCTCGGCCCTCCTCTCCAGCGAACTCCTCTTCGGCAAAAGAACGTACAAGATCCAAAAACGAGAAAAAAATTTGAAAAAATATCGTGCAAAAAAAGAGCAAAAAAACGAGCAAAAAATGGGCAAAAAAATCGCGATCCAGATCCAAATTCAAAAATAGCAATGGCGCATCACCCCACAGTGCGCCATTAGTATGGCAAAACACATGTGTAAATATCGCCCTGGGAAGCACACTAATGGCGCATGTTGGTCTATACTAATGGCGCACGGCGTGATGCGCCATTAGTATACCAGATACTAATGGCGCACCAGTGGTGCGCCATTAGTATTTAATACTAGTGGCGTGGTACTAGTGGCGCACCAGTAGTGCGCCATTAGTAGGCAAAACTGGTGTGCCACTAGTAGGCCTATTCCTAGTAGTGTTCCATTAGATCTATCATAGAGTTCGTACTAGAATAACACCTTAAGACACAAATCAACCAAAACCCTAATGTCACCTAGATACTCCAATGTCACCTCAAGTATCCACGGGTATGATTATACGATATGCATCACACAATCTCAGATTCATGTATTCAACCAACACAAAGAACTTCAAAGAGTGCCCCAAAGTTTCTACCGGAGAGTCAACGCGAAAACGTGTGCCAACCCCTATGCATAAGTTCACAAGGTCACTGAACCCGCAAGTTGATCACCAAAACATACATCAAGTAGATCACGTGAATATCCCATTGTCACCATAGATAAGCACATGCAATACATACATCAAGTGTTCTCAAATCCTTAAAGACTCAATCCGATAAGATAACTTCAAAGGGAAAACTCAATCCATTACAAGCGAGTAGAGGGTGAGAAACATCATAAGATCCAACTATAATAGCAAAGCTCGCGATACATCAAGATCGTGCCAAATCAAGAACACGAGAGAGAGAGAGATCAAACAAATAGCTACTGGTACATACCCTCAGCCCCGAGGGTGAACTACTCCCTCCTCGTCATGGAGAGCGCCGAGATGATGAAGATGGCCACCGGTGAGGGATCCCCCCTCTGGCAGGGTGCCGGAACAGGGTCCCGATTGGTTTTTGGTGGCTACAGAGGCTTGCGGCAGCAGAACTCCCGATCTAGGTTATGTTCTGGGGGTTTCTGTATTTATAGGAATTTTTGGCGTAGGTCTCACGTCAGGGGGGTCTCTGAGACGTCCACGAGATAGGGGGCGCGCCTAGGGGGTAGGGCACGCCCCCCACCCTTGTGGGCAGCCCGGGACTCTTTTGAACCAACTCTTTTACTCCGGGGGCTTCTTTTGGTCCATAAAAAATCATCAAAAATTGGCACGTCAATTGGACTCCATTTGGTATTCCTTTTCTATAAAACTCAAAAACAAGGAAAAACAGAAACTCGCACTGGGCTCTAGGTTAATAGGTTAGTCCCAAAAACCATATAAAATAGCATATAAATGCATATAGAACATCCAAGATTGATAATATAATAGCGTGGAACAATCAAAAATTATAGATACGTTGGAGACGTATCAGCATCCCCAAGCTTAATTCCTGCTCGTCCTTGAGTAGGTAAATGATAAAAATAGAATTTTTGATGTGGAATGCTACCTAACATATTTATCAATGTAATCTTCTTTATTGTGGCAAGAATATTCAGATCCATAAGATTCAGAACAAAATGTTAATATTGACATGAAAATGATAATACTTCAACCAGACAAACAAAGCAATCATGTCTTCTCAAAATAACATGGCCAAAGCAAGCTATCCCTACAAAATCATATAGTCTGGCTATGCTCTATCTTCATCACACAAAATATTTAAATCATGCACAACCCCGATGACAAGCCAAGCAATTGTTTCATACTTTTGATATTCTCAAACTTTTTCAATCTTCACGCAATACATGAGCGTGAGCCATGGACATAGCACTATAGGTGGAATAGAATGGTGGTTGTGGAGAAGAAAAAAAGGGAGAAGATAGTCTTACATCAACTAGGCGTATCAACGGGCTATGAAGTTGCCCATCAATAGATATCAATGTGAGTGAGTAGGGATTGCCATGCAACGGATGCACTAGAGCTATAAGTGTATGAAAGCTCAACAAAAGAAACTAAGTGGGTGTGCATCCAACTCGCTTGCTCACGAAGACCTAGGGCATTTTGAGGAAGCCCATTATTGGAATATACAAGCCAAGTTCTATAATGTAAAATTCCCACTAGTATATGAAAGTGACAACATAGGAGACTCTCTATCATGAAGATCACGGTGCTACTTTGAAGGACAAGTGTGGTAAAACATTGTCCCTTCTCTCTTTTTCTCTCATCATTTTTTTATTTGGGCCTTTTTCTCTTGGCCTCTTTTTTTATTTTTTTATTTTCGTCCGGAGTCTCATCCCGACTTGTGGGGGAATCATAGTCTCCATCATCCTTTACTCACTTGGGACAATGCTCTAACAATGATGATCATCACACTTTTATTTACTTACAACTCAAAAATTACAACTCAATACTTAGAACAAAATATGACTCTATGTGAATGCCTCCGGCGGTGTACCGTGATATGCAATGAATCAAGAGTGACATGTATGAAAGAATTATAAATGGTGGCTTTGCCACAAATACGATGTCCACTACATGATCATGCAAAGCAATATGACAATGATGAAGCATGTCATAATAAACGGAACGGTGGTAAGTTGTTGGAAATGCCATAATAGGTAGGTATGGTGGCTGTTTTGAGGAAGGTATATGGTGGGTGTATGATACCGGTGTAAAGTGCGTGGTATTAGAGAGGCTAGCAATGGTGGAAGGGTGAGAGTGCGTATAATCCACGGACTGAACATTAGTCATAAAGAACTCACATACTTATTGCAAAAATCTATTAGTTATCAAAACAAAGTACTACGCGCATGCTCCTAGGGGGGTAGATTGGTAGGAAAAGACCATCGCTCTTCCCCGACCGCCACTCATAAGAAGACAATCAATAAATAAATCATGCTCCGACTTCATCACATAACGGTTCACCATACGTGCATGTTACGGGAATCACAAACTTTAGAACAAGTATTTCTCAAATTCACAACTACTCAACTAGCATGACTCTAATATCACCATCTTCATATCTCAAAACAATTATCAAGAATCAAACTTCTCATAGATTTCAATGCACTTTATGATAGTTTTTAATATACCCATCTTGGATGTTCATCAATAATTGCACCGATCGTTCTAAGGAAAGGTCTACCAAGAAAAATAGGACATGTAGGATTGCAATCTATATCAAGAACAATGAAATCTATGGGCACATAATTCCTATTTGCAACAATAAGAACATCATTAATTCTTCCCATAGGTTTCTTAATGGTGGAATCCGCAAGGTGCAAGTTTAAAGAACAATAATCAAATCCACGAAAACCTAACACATCACACAAAGTTTTTGGAATCGTGGATACACTAGCACCCAAATCTCACAAAGCATAGCACTCATGATCTTTAATTTTAATTTTAATAGTAGGTTCCCACTAATCATAAAGTTTTCTAGGGATAGAAACTTCCAATTCAAGCTTTTCTTCATAAGATTGCATTAAAGCATCAACGATATGTTTGGTAAAAGCTTTATTTTGACTATAAGCATGAGGAGAATTTAACACGGATTGCAACAAGGAAATACAATCTATTAAAGAAAAATTATCGTAATTAAATTCCTTGAAATCCAAAATAGTGGGTTCATTGCTAAGTAAAGTTTTGACCACTTCAATCCCACTTTTACCAAATTTTGCATCAAGATCTAAAAACACCGAATCATTGGGACGCCTTTTAACTAAAGTTGACTCATCTCCAGTCCCATCATTATCAAGATTCATATTGTAAAACAAATATTTAATAGGGGACACCTCAATAACTTTTAGATCTTCATCCCTATTATCATGAAAACTAGAAAAACACACTTTTACAAAGCAATCTTTCTTAGCACGCATCCTAGCGGTTCTTTATTTTCATTCAGCAATGGAAATTCTCATGGCATTGAGATTCATTGATGTCATGCTTAGGAGGAATAGATCTAAATTTCAAAAAATCAACATTAAGAGAAATTCTATCCACGTTCCTAGCCAATTCATCAATCTTAGGCAGTTTTTCTTCAAGCAAAGCATTGAAATTCTTTTGAGAAATCATAAATTCTTTAACACTAGTCTCAAAATCAGAGGGAATCTTATTAAAATTTCCATAAGAGTTGTTGTAGGAATTACCATAATTATTAGAGGAATTACTAGGATACAGCCTAGGATTAAAGTTTCCTCTATAAGCATTGTTACCAAAATTGTTCCTACCAACAAAATTAACATCCATAGATTCATTATTATTCTCAATCAAAGTAGACAAAGGCATATCATTAGGATCAATAGGAGCACTCTTATTAGCAAACAACTTCATAAGTTCATCCATCTTTCAACTCAAAACATTAATCTCTTCTATCGCATGAACCTTTTTACTAGTAGATCTTTCGGTGTGCCATTGAGAATAATTAACCATAATATTATCTAGGAGTTTAGTAGCTTATCCTAAAGTGATTTCCATAAAAGTGCCTCACGCGGCCGAATCTAAAAGATTTCTAGAAGCAAAATTCAATCCGGTGTAAAAAAATTGTATGATCATCCATAAATTCAAACCATGTGTAGGGCAATTACGTATCATTAATTTCATCCTCTCCCAAGATTGTGCAACATGCTCATGATCAAGTTGTTTAAAATTCATAATATCGTTTCTAAGATAGATGATCTTAGCGGGAGGAAAATACATAGAGATAAAAGCATCTTTGCACTTATTCCAAGAATCAACACTATTTTTAGGCGAAGATGAAAACCAAGTTTCAGGACGATCTCTAAGCGAAAACAGAAATAGCTTCAATTTAACAATATCATTATCCACGTCTTTCTTCTTTTGCATATCACACAAATCAACAAATTTGTTTAGATGTGTAGCGGCATCTTCACTAGGAAGGCCGGAGAATTGATCTTTCATGACAAGATTCAACAAGGCAGCATTAATTGCACAAGATTCAGCATCGGTAAGAGGTGCAATCGGAGTGCTAAGAAAATCATTATTGTTGGTATTGGAAAAGTCACACAATTTAGTATTGTCTTGATCCGTCGTGACAAATGATCCAACACACAAGCACACAAGAAGAAAGCAAAAAGAGACGAACGGAAAAAGAGGGCGAATAAAATGGCAAGGGTGAAGTGGGGGGAGAAAATGAGAGGCAAATGGCAAATAATGTAATGCGAGGGATAAGAGTTTGTGATGGGTACTTGGTACGTCTTGACTTGTGCGTAGACTCCCCGACAACGGCGACATATGCAACAAGGTAAAGACAGAGCATCAGAAGCCAGCCGGACTTCTCCAACCATTGCCAGTTTCACAATGGAAATGGGATGATGTCTGCATGGATTTCATCACAGGATTGCCCAAGACTCAGCGAGGTAATGATGCAATCTGGGTCATAGTGGACACCTTAACCAAGGTTGCTCATTTTATCCCGATCAGAACCACATATCCAGCGGATTAACTTGCACAGCTGTATGTATCCAGGATAGTCAGTCTGCATGGAGTACCCCGAACCATCATTTCTGACCGAGGTTCACTTTTTACCTCAGCTTTTTGGTCACGTCTCCATCAAGCCTTGGGGACAGCACTAAAATACAGTACCGCTTATCATCCTCAGACGGATGGACAGACAGAGCGGGTAAACCAAATACTCGAAGATATGTTGCGAGCCTGTGCTTTGTCCCAAGGATCTAAATGGGAAGACTGTCTGCCGTATGCCGAGTTCTCTTATAACAACAGCTTCCACACCAGTCTAAAGATGTCACCGTATGTGGCTTTGTATGGCCGTAAGTGCCGCACTCCTCTAAATTGGTCTCAAACTGGAGATAGCCGTATTTTCGGAACAGATCTCATGATGGAAGCTGAGAAACAAGTCAGGGAAATCAGAGACAGATTGCAATTGGCCAAATCTCGACAGAAGAGTTATTATGATGCAAAGCACCGACAGATCAGTTTTGAACCCGGAGAACATGTATACCTCCGAGTCACTCCTATGAAAGGAGTCAAGAGGTTCCAGACTCGTGGAAAGTTGGCACCCAGATTTATTGGTCCATTTCCAGTTATGTCCCGAGTGGGTACTGTTGCATATCAGCTGGAACTACCCCCGGAATTGTCGGACGTGCACAACGTGTTTCATGTTTCACAGTTGAGGCGATGCATATCGCCGCCTGAGAAAAAGACTGCTATGACCGAGATAGAGTTGGCAAGGGATTTAACATATGAAGAGAGACCGGTTAGAATTTTGGATCAGATGGAAAGAGTCACTCGCAGTAAAGTAAGGAAGTTTTACAAAGTTTAGTGGGAGCATCACACGGAGTCAGAATCAACGTGGGAACGGGAAGAATTTCTAAGGGCACATTATCCAGAATGGTTTTCCCAAGCAACTGAATCTTGAAGACGAGATTCATTCTAAGTGGGGGAGGTTTGTGACAGCCTGGTTTTTGCCCTCCT
Organism: Aegilops tauschii subsp. strangulata; assembly: GCF_002575655.3. Taxonomy (NCBI): domain Eukaryota; kingdom Viridiplantae; phylum Streptophyta; class Magnoliopsida; order Poales; family Poaceae; genus Aegilops; species Aegilops tauschii. Next base: position 399,783,811 of record NC_053037.3, read on the forward strand.
TTATTTGCCTGATTTTCATTTGGATTGATTTTGAAATTTGGAGTTTTTGAATCTTTTCATATGGACTTAAACACTTGGGCACCCTTGGCTTTCACCCAAGTGCCTCATTTCCCTCCCTAACTATCATTCCCTCTCTGGTTCTATCCAAAATAATATTTGGAAAAAAATTCTTAAATGAAAAATATTCATTTCCCTTTCCAAAACCCTAACTAGCTCAATGTGCTCCAAAGCAACCCCATTTTTTCTAGCCCAAAAAATCTGACAAAATTCACAAATATTCTTTGAACCCTAGGGCACCTTCCTGAGCAAAAATATTGCACCACTTTTTGGAATATTTTTGCTATAGAAAATATTTTCTGTTCTCGACATAAATGGTGGTTTCTACATCAACTACCATTTTACTTGCTCCAATGAGGCTGATTTTTCTTGTGCATCATCACCTTAGTAGATGATTGCTAGCCTCCAAAGCCCAGCTCCCAACTCCCAACTGTTTGACCTCAGTAACCTCTCAAAGTTACTGATCAGAAACTTACTTGGCTTGTGAAATCTTTTATACTGCGTCTGGATGCAAACCAAAGCATGGCAATCTTCAAAACTACCACGAACAACAAGCCAGACATGAACTTTGGACCTAGGTCGGCCTGGGTGCCAAATCAAGAACATGAGAGAGAGAGAGATCAAACACATAGCTACTAGTACATACCCTCAGCCCCGAGGGTGAACTACTCCCTCTTCGTCATGGAGAGCGCCGGGATGATGAAGATGGCCACCAGTGAGGGATCCCCCCTCCGGCAGGGTGCCGGAACAGGGTCCCGATTGGTTTTCGGTGGCTACAGAGGCTTGCGGCGGCGGAACTCCCGATCTAGGTTATGTTCTGGCGGTTTCTGTATTTATAGGAATTTTTGGCGTAGGTCTCACGTCAGGGGGGTCTCCAAGCCGTCCATGAGATAGGGGGGCGCACCCAGGGGGTAGGGCGCGCCCCCACCATCCTGGGCAGCCCGGGACTCTTCTGGCCCAACTCTTTTACTCCGGGGGCATCTTTTGGTCCATAAAAAATCATCAAAAATTGGCACGTCAATTGGACTCCGTTTGGTATTCCTTATCTGTAAAACTCAAAAACAAGGAAAAAACAAAAACTGGCACTGGGCTCTAGGTTAATAGGTTAGTCCCAAAAATCATATAAAATAGCATATAAATGCATATAGAACATCCAAGATTGATAATATAATAGCATGGAACAATAAAAAATTATAGATACGTTGGAGACGTATCAACGGGACACACCAAAGAGTAGTGCTAGTCCATACTTCCTCCTTTCCGGTTAATATGGCTTAATCTTTTTTGCGGGTAAATGAGAGAGCTTTATTCATATATAAGCATTCTTAGGACGACCAGCCAAGAGACTGGTCACTAGGAAGCGAGGTACCCCACAAAAAAATAAGAAGGAAGCGAGGTGTTTCATCAAGCCAGCTCTCAGTCACATTCAAAGTGCAGCAAGCACGGTTCGCACAAAGATGCGCCGCAAGGTTTGCTGACCTGTTTACATGCTGAATAACAAAAAAAGAGAAAATATTACCGAGCGCTCCTATTTGTAATAGGATAGGAGCCAGAATTAAGCGGGAATTGTGGCGAGTGTTCCATGCGATCAACTTCCATTATCACATGCGAGAACCCTCGAAGAGAACCAAATGTGTTGAAGATTGCTTTATCACATTTTAAAATAAAATAAGAGTGCAGACACTCCATCATCTGGTTCCTAGTAGTACATACCTCTATAGTAGTAGTACTAGTACTAGTAAACTTTGTGCTTGGTTGTTCGCCTCTTCGGGAAGTCGAACAATAATGGAACTAGTACAGTGTATGCTTCTGGAAATCTAACACCGAATTAACTATTGCACGTCCACCGCCTGAGCGAGGGGGAGCTTGCATTAGTCAAAAGTTTCTCCTTGTCCTGCGAGCCACCACGCGCAAGCTTCTCCCGTCCGGCAACCTTCTCCTCGCTCAGCAAGTTGACGGGACACAGCAAAGTAATGCTTGTCCATACTGCCTCCTTTCCGGTTAATATGGCTTAATTTGAAACGAGATAAATACACAGTCTGTCACTGTATATTTGTAAAAATACGGTCAGTGGACTTCATAATACGCTCATTGCGCTCAATATGTACATTTTCCGGAGTTTATACGGTCACTAGCTCAACCTGGCTGAGTATCTGTGTGCATGCACGTGTGGGTTGGGCACTTGAGCGTGATCGTGTGTGTTCCGTCGTGTGCTCAGACACGCATGCATCAGGGCGTCGCACGCGTTTTTGCGTCCATGTGTACGTGTGACTGTTGCATGCATGCACGAGGTTGTAGTCCCTCACCTTCACATGTTCATGAGTCAAGGCTTTGTCAAAACGTTGCATGCAAGGTTTAATCATTGATTGTTCACGCATGCATTCCCGATATTAATACGTTGGTAAAGACAATTTCTTGAGGAAAACGAGCCCATGAATTGAGTACAAAGGGGACCAGTAAGCCAGGACGGAGGGAGTACTAGCAGTGAACCGGAAGGAGGGAGTAGGTACTAGTAGTACTACGTAACAACGTGCAGTAACAAAATTCCTCTATGCGCATCCTGTCTACGTGTCATGCAAGAAAATAGAGATAAGTACAAGTGAGACTCAGGAACGGTCATACACGTAAGGGGAGTACGTGTAGGGGCCACTCAGGAGCAGTCAAATCACACAGTAAGTTAGTCGGAAGAAGCAACCATTTCACTCTTCAATGACATGTACGCAATATAAAATGGTTGATATGGAGAGAAAAAGAAAACCGCTCCACTATATATACACTAGCAGGAGCCTAAGCTACAAGCCTGCTTGCTTGGGTTGCTCTCTTCACAAGCATAGAACGACGGTGGCCACAACGTTGGTCACAGATCCGCCCTGATCCCGCCGCTGGGGGGGGAAGGGGACGATGTTCTGCGTAGACACGGTCGACAGCGACGAGGGAGAAAACCCACTGTCGGTGCGTCCCGATCGGGGGTCCCCGCAGTATGGGCTAATGCCGCCTCCCAACCGCCCTTCTAGCTACAACCCGACGTCCCAGGTACAACTTCCTTTTGGAACCGGCTTGCTCCACTGTCGCAGCTCCCCACGTGGCTCCATCTCCATGTGGATCTTTCTCTACTTCTACCGGCTTCTATTTGTGATGAGTTTATGTCTCATGAACTAGTGCCAGTACTATTATTATAATCACACTTCTTAAATATCTTTGCCAACAAGGATGCTCAGCTCGATTTTAGTGGAACTGCACAAAAGCATCGTATGATCCGAGGGTGCCAGCCTTCTTTCCTTCGACAGGTTCTACCTAGCTAGGAAATTAAATCCTGTTTAGGGTTTACGGTTCATGGCGTAGAGACCCCATGAGTAGTTTTTTTGTACACACTCTCACAACTTTTGTCTTTAGTTGTGAAGTTAATATTGGCTATGATCTCTGAATCATTGAGATGCATCAGCATGCGTGTTAGTTTTCCTTTGTATTTGATGGAATGTTGTAACGGGGCAACCTTGGAGTAGGAATGAAAATGGAGTGGAAAGTTTCCGTTTTTCCAGAGAAAAAATGGAAATGGAGAGAAACCAATGTTTCTTTTCGTTGAATTGCGCCATCGAGCAAAACAAACATTTAAATCACGTCTGTCGCGTTCGTGTCTCACTCTCCTCCACGGCTCCACCCCACACGGTCGCTCACCATGCCACTCACTGCAAACCGAGTATACGCTAACTTACTCGCCTGCTTGTCGATGGATCGTGCCATGGAGTACTAGCACTACTAGAAGAGATTGACGAGGAGGGGGGACAGCTAGCTGTAGCATGGACTCCCAAGAACTTTTTACATGCATGTTGTGGTCGGCCGTGGCGACCTTTGAATACAGAGCAGTCGCGTGCACCGAGAAGCGGCGTGGGCGGCGCTCTCTCGGCCTGCGCGCCGCTTCAATGCCGGCGCCAGTGAGAGGTCGCGTCTGCTCTGGCCGGGCATGAATGCGGCACTGACCGTTTTGCGCAGGAAGCACGTGCAGGTGATGAAGAGGGTTCAGGTTGGTCAGGAGCGGGCGTGGGAGCGGTCCGGACGCCCGCAAACAAGAGATGTTGTACGTAAATATTGTTGTGTATATAATTAACAACGTAAATAATGTGCCAGTTGGACAAATATGATTGGAGATGGAGATGGAGATGGAGATGGAGGTGGAATTTTATGTAAACACGGATCTGCATATCCATGTCAATGTGTGTGTGCGCAACGACTCTCACGACTACTCGTACACACCATCGACGTCTCGTTCTCCCTACACACACACAAACTTAGTACCACCTCATTTTGTTCCTAGGATAGGAATATCATAGGAGTGGGAAACAATATGAAGTGAGATAAATGGAGTACGACGTACAAGAAGAAATGTACATGCACTCACTCTGCCTCCGATATACCCGCGAGTACACGATGGAGCGCATTTGTACACAAAGAGGCAGCTTACATACATACGTAATAATTTGACCCTTTAATTTGTTCACTTAATAATGGAGGGTTGGGGACCACACGTGAGCGATACAAACTGCGACCTGGAAGCGGGGGCGTGTGTTTTCGATCGAGTTTTCTTTCTTGGTACGTTAAAAAAAATTGTCCGACAGTTTTCGTTTCTTTTTTCCGGGAACACGCGTATTCTATTTAAAACCACTGCTATGGAGAGACTTTTTTACTCCATTGTATATATAGCCTCTTGTTTGATAGGGTTTCTCGCGTCTCGCTCTCTCACCCTCTCCATATCTAAACAAGCTGATAGTGTCCACTCTATCTCTCTCCTCACTGGTGGTCACACATCCGACCGAATCCCGTCCACTACGGGAGGTGAGGAGGTGCAGCGTTGACGTTGTCGCCGTCGGCGATGGAGGAAGTCGATGCGCACCGTCCTCTCTGAGCCGGCGCTGTCGGGGAAACGACACCTATGGGATCACAGGAATCCCTACTACGGTTGGCGGGGCACGGGGCTATGCAAAGAGCGGGTTTAGAAGATCAATGCGGGGGAATTTTTACCCAGGTTCGGGCCGCAAACGATGCATAATACCCTAGTCCTGCTTTTGTGTATATTTGGTGTTCTTGAGCTCTTGAACTAGCTACGGTGCATGCCCAGTCCAAAAAGTCCGAATTCTCCCCTAGTACGCCTCGGGCCTCCTTTTATATGTCAAGGGGTTGCCACAGTGGCACACGGGAGGTGGAAAGTATCTACAGCGTACAAGTTTATCTCCTGACATTGTAGGACAAAACACATTTAATGCGCTGCCGACGTGTCCTCTTGCTTTATCGGGGACGGCAAGGAAGCTCGTCCTGTCCGTCGCTGCCTCGCCTTGCCTTGACGCGCGTCCGAGCCGACGAGGCATGCAGCGCCACGCTGGCTAGCTGGCTGCTGAGCTGGTGCGGTGGCAGAGTCTTCACGAAGATCTGCATGCCACCACGCAGGTGCTTGGCTAGTTGGCCTAGAAGCTGCATGCTGCCACGCAGGCGCTCGCCTAGTTGGCTGGCTGGCCGCTCCGTCGGAGCGGGTGTAGGACAGCGAATATCTTGGCAGGTGCGGGCCTGGCCGTGGCCCCGCAGATGTCCCCGGCAAGGGGCTTGCCGGGATCTCGTCTCTGTCCCCAGCAAGGATCTTGCCGCGAGTCTTCGCTCGTCCCCGGCAAGGATCTTGCCGGGGGCCTTCGTCTTGTACCCGGCAAGGATCTTGCCGGGGGTCTTTGTCTTCTGGTTCTCATCTAGTCTTGCAGGCCTTTGGTCTTCACAAAGATCTGCAAGCCACCATGCAGGCGCCTCCCGATCCTTGGTTCCAATGTTTGTCGATGGTGTCGGAACTCATAGGCTCAAGGGTGGCGGCCTTGCTGGTGTTAGGTAAGTGGCCCCTGGCAAGGCTCTTGCCGAGGACACGTAGGCTGCCCCGGCAAGGCTCTTGCCGGGGGGAAGCCCATCTTGTCCCTTTGCTCTTCACGCTTTTGGCTTGAGCGCTGCTCTGGTTGTCTTGTATCTTTGCTTCCTCTGCCCCACCAAGCATGGCCGCAGGTGTGGCTACAACTGCTTGTGCACAAGTAAAGGGGTACAGAAGGGCCCCTACTTTTGTACACCGACAGGAGCCCTCGGGCCTGGGCCTTACATAAGCGCGAAGCGTTGTTGGGCCAGGCCCAGAACGGTGTGCGAGCATGCGTGGCAGAGTGTTAACCGCATTAATCCCTTCGCCAGTTGCGCTCCCCCACGACCCGCATTGAGTGTGTGATGTGGCGGTCGTGCGTGGAATGACCACAGCATGCTTGCGTCATCCCGTGGTGAATAGTAAAGAGGCGGCCCGTGCCTTCCCCATAAGAAAAGGGGAAACTACAGGGTCGCTACTCATTTATTCTTCTCGCCTTTCTCAGCCTTGGAACCACCGTTCCACGTTTCCCACCAGGCCCGTCTTTTTCGCCACGTACGCCGCATGCATGGCGCGGGGTAGGTGACGGACGCGCGGGATATGGGAAGGCGTGCCATGGCCGATACCCATGCGCCTTTGATTGGCGCGAGGAGGGCGGTCGATGACCTCGCTCGTCGCCAACTTAATGAGCCGGGCTTGTAAGGGCTTTTCACAAGCGTAGAGCCGGTCTTCAGCCTTCCCTGCCTGGCTATAAAGAGGGAACCTAGGAGGAGGAGGAGAGGCATCCTCTCTAGACTTCCCTTCGTCCCCATTCTCCATCTACTGCCATGCCGAGAGGGCGTGGCCGCAGCCGTCCTTCTGCGGAGGCGACTAGGTCCTCCTCCCGCCAGAGGGCCACGGCGGTTAAGGAAAAGCCAGACGCCCAAGGCGAAGGCCATGCTCGAGGCGGAGGCGCCGGACAGGCCGCGGTCGGCGAGGTGGACGAGGCAGAGGTGGGCGCGGAAGGGGGATACCCGCGTTGTCACCATCTCCACCACCATCTCCTCCTACCTCGTCGAGCGGCCATGTCGGGGACACGGCGCTGGAGTTCATCCTACAGTTGCGTGAGCCGCCGCGTAGCCGCCTTCGCCTTCCCGAGGCGTTCGAGTGCTGGAGATCGACCAGCGGCCGAGGCTGAGGCTTCACATGAAGGGGTGTTGCAATGGCGACATGTGGGTGAACACAAGGTTCCCCGTCCCTCATGTAATGCTCCTTCGTCGGGGTTGGAAAACCTTTGCACGCGCCCACTGCTTGATGAAGGGGCACGTTCTCCTCTTCAAATTAGTTGAGAGCGACCTGCTCTCCGTCAAGGTCTTCAGGCGCTCGGGACACAGGTTAGGGTGCTGCGTGGAGAGCTCGACCGATGACGAGAGCTCCTCCTCGAGCGACGGCGACGAGGAGGGGACCACTGAGGAGGACGATGTGGACGAGTCCGACTGGACGCCGGACGCCCTGTCCCTAGGCGACGCCGGCAGCAGCACCATCTGCACCTGGCCTTCTCCCCGGCAGAATGATCTGCCAGGGCGGAGTAGTTCTTGGCGGTGGCTCCTCGAGCCAGCTCCTTGAACTTCTCGGGGCCGTTGCTTGTGGCAGCTGGCGTTGGAAGGTCGGAGAAGACAAAGAAGGCGGGTGGCGGGGTGTCAAGTCAGAGTACGATGGCACCGACGCCTTTGATATTGTCGGCCCGCTGCCTCATCTTTCGGCTTCTTCCCTAGCACTGTCATCACCAGCCCTCTCTTGGGCGGCCGCCGGGATGCTCCCTTGGTGTCTTCTGCTGCTCGTACCTCGCCTAGGCACCCCTTTTGCCCTCCTGTTATCCTGATCCGTTTCCTGAGGAGAGGGACAAGAAAGGGATTACGGGCATCTTATGTTTTTTTAGATCTTAAGCCTGCGGGCACTTGTCGAATTTAGACTTTGTAACCCCTTGCTCATGTTTACATTCCGTATGAATTGTACTTGTTTAGTCAACGTATTAATAAAAAGGGTGTTTGCCAGGTTCTTTTGTGCGTGAGCGAGGCCCACACTAAGGAGCGAGTCCTTCTTGTTTTAAATAAACAACGTCTCCCGGCAACAAACCTTGTTGTCCTCCTGCTTTATACCACGACTATACCCACGCCCTTGGCGGGAGCAGGGGTAAAGTAGGATCGGGCCCTTCGCTTGTTCCCCTTCCACCGCAACTACAACCAACTTCCGGCCTGAAAGGGATTTCGGGCATAGGAAGGAGGGAGCACGGTGGCATAGGAACGAACGAACTTTCGTACGTTCAAGTTTCATATGGAAATGCATAGTGGGGGAGAAAAACTTATCTGGATCTGCAGCCCCCGGCAACCTTGGCTTGCCGGGGTCGGGGGTGTCGGTCCGTCTTCTTTTCCCCCAAACGGTTCTGTAGAAGCACCTGTGCAGCCTGCGAACCAAAAAAGGACCGGAAGAGATAGAAAGACACGCACTCGACCTCTATGCTAGGGGTTAGTTGCTGCCAAGCACTATCAACCCTACCAGAGAGGGAGACTCAACCTAGCATGCATGCTAATTCTAGGGCGCCAGCGCTTCATTTATTTATCTGTTGCTCAGGGTCTGTGCTTGGCTTTGTACAAAGGGTTACATGCCTTGCCGGCAAGGCTTGTACAAAGAGTGGTCTACCGGGAACCCCGGCAACCGCGCCTTATGGGTAAAACTTGCGAAGATGTTCGATGTTGCAGGAGTTGCTCACTGGAATTCCATCTTTGGTCTCCAGGCAGACTGCGTCGGGCCTGGTGACTCGTATTACCCGATAAGGGCCTTCCCACTTCGGCGTTAACTTGTTGGAATTCTTGGTGGATTGAACTCGCCGAAGAAAAAGGTCGCCTTCCTCAAGGCTTCGGGCATAAAGCTTGCGGATATGGTAGCAACGCAAGGCTTGCTGGTAGCGAGCAGCTCGCACAGCAGCCCGAAGACGATCTTCCTCAAGGAGTGTCACATCATCTTGGCGCAACTGCTCCTGCTCAAGCTCATCATAAGCGAGCACTCGAGGTGACCCGTATATGTGTTCCGTGGGGAGAACTGCTTCTACCCCGTATACCATGGCATAGGTCGTCTGGCCAGTAGCTCGATTTGGTGTGGTTCTGATCGACCAAAGAACCATTGGCAACTCATCAACCCAGCGCCTTCCACACTTGTGTAGCCTGTCAAAAGTCATGGTCTTGAGGCCTCGCAACACCTTAGAGTTTGCCCTCTCGTCCTGGCCATTGCTTCTGGGATGAGCAACAGAAGCAAAACAAACCTTGCTGCCAAGGTCTTGGATATACTGCATGAAGGTGCGGCTCGTGAACTGTGTGCTGTTGTCAGTGATGACTCTTGTTCGGCACACCAAAACGGCAGACTAGCCCCTTGAAGAACTTGACGACTGATTGTGCTGTCACCTTTCTCACCGGTTCTACTTCCGGCCACTTTGTGAACTTGTCGATCGCGACGTACAAGTACTCAAAGCCCCCAATAGCACGGGGAAAGGGGCCCAGTATGTCGAGCCCCCAGACCGAAAATGGCTAGGAAAGAGGGATTGTCTGAAGAGCTTGGGCTGGTTGATGAAGCTTCTTTGAATGGAACTGGCACGCTTCACACTTGGTTACTAGGGCAGTTGCATCCTGGAGAGCGGTGGGACAGAAGAAACCTTGCCGGAACGCTTTGCCGGCAAAGGCTCTTGACCCTATGTGGGAGCCACACATGCCTCCATGTATCTCTACCAATAGCCTCAGTCCGTCCTCCCGAGGAATGCACTTCAATTTCATGCCGTTCGGTCTCCTTCTGTATAGGGCATCATCCATGAACTGGTACATGCTGGACCGACGGGCTATTTTCTCTGCCTCTTCCTGTTCCTCAGGGAGCTCCCATGTTTGGAGGAAATGGGCGGTGTGCTGTGCCCATGCCAGAGCCTGAGGCTCGACGGCAAGGACTAAAGGCTCGTCTTCGGCCGTAAGGGCAGCTGCCTCTACTGCCAGGACTTGCGGTCCTGCCGGAGGTTGCTGCTCTCCAGCAGGCTTGGGGCACCCGGCAATGTCCTTGCCGGCGGCTCCTGGGACCTCAGCGGGAAAGTACTTGCCGGGGCCTGCCTTCCTTCGCTTGTTCTGCCCTGCTGATGGCTCAATGGATGGCTGAGTTAATTGAAGCACTAAGGTACCTGGTTCCACAGGCAACTTGAGGGCAGCACGTTTCGACAGGTCGTCGGCAATGTTGTTCTCTGCTCGGGGAACATGCTCTGCTTGCAGTCTGTCAAAATGCTCTTCCAACTTCCTCACTTCATCCACGTAGGCCTCCATCAACGGGCTCTGGTAATCCTTGTAAACTTGCTTAACGACGAGCTGCGAATCACCTCTGATGATGGGCTTCCTGATTTCGAGGTTTGCCGCGATCCTGAGACCGGCGAGCAATCCCTCGTACTCTGCCGTCTTGTTCGTTGATTTTTCCCGGGGAAAGTGCATCTGGACTACGTACTTGACGCGCTCTTCGGTGGGTGAGATGAGTAGCACGCCGGCACCAGCACCTTACAGTGAGAAATCTCCATCAAAGTACATAACCCAATCGCGGCACGTCTCCTTGCCGGGAAGGGTGGTCTCTTGAACCTCTTCGTCGGGCGTTGCGGTCCATTCTGCTATGAACACTGCCAAGGCTCGGCTCTTGATCATCGAAGTACTTTCAAACTTGACGCCAAAGCTCGACAGCTCCAACACCCACTCCACAATCCTCCCAGTTGCATCTGGGTTGTGCAAGATTCGTTGCAAAGGGAGGCGGGTGACGACAGTGATCTCATGTGCTTGGAAATAGTGGCGCAGCTTTCTCGAGGCCATAAGGAGGCCGAAAAGTAGCTTCTGCATACCAGAATATCTTGACCTAGCCCCCTTCAAGAGGGAACTGACAAAATAAACCGTGTGTTGTACCACCTTCTTTTTCTGTTCAACTTCGCCCATCTGCGAAGATTCTGTCTTGCCGGGACCGGGCCTCGCCGGGGGTTCCACCTGGCCGGCGTCAGGTCCTGCCGGGGGGAGCCCCGGCCATCACCCGACGGCTCCGCTGCTACTGCTGCTTCTCCCTTGAGTTCCCTCTGGGCCACTAGTGCAGCACTGACCACTTGATTCGTTGCTGTTAGATATAGCAGCAACGGCTCTTGTGGCTTGGGTGCGACCAGTATTGGCGTGGAGGAGAGGTACTTCTTCAAATCTTGTAGTGCTGCCTCTGCCTCCAGAGTCCATTTCATTGGACCCTCCTTTTTCAAAACTTTGAAAAAGGGGAGGGCGCGCTCAGCAGATTTGGAGATGAACCTACTTAGAGCAGCAACGTAGCCGGCGAGCCTACGGACGTCTTTGACCCTTCTTGGCGCCTCAATCTGCTCAATCGCTTTGATCTTGTCGGGATTTTCTTCGATTCCGCGTTGAGACATAAAGAACCCAAGAAGTTTGCCGGATGGGACACAAAACACGCACTTCTCTGGGTTGAGCTTGAGGTTGATCTTGCGCAGATTTGCAAATGTTTCTTCTAGATCCTACACGAGCATGGCCTTGTCCTTGGTTTTGACCACTATATCATCCATATAAGCTTCCATATTTCTATGCAGATGGGGTTCAAAACCAATTTGGACTGCCCGGGCAAATTTCGAACCCGCGCTTTTCAACCCGAAAGGCATCCGTACAAAATAGTACATACCACATGGGGTGATGAACGCAGTCTTTTCCTCTTCTTCCTTCATCATGAAGATTTGGTGGTATCCTGAGTAGGCGTCGAGGAATGATAGCAGATCACACTCGGCAGTGGAGTCCACTATCTGGTCAATGCGGGGCAAAGCGAAAGGATCCTTCGGACAAGCCTTATTGATATCTGTGTAGTCAATACACAGCCTCCACTTCCCATTTGCCTTCCACACCACCACTGGATTGGCCAACCATGTGGGGTGGAGCACTCCTCTGACCAAGCCTGCCGCCGCCAACTTCCTGATCTCTTCGATGATGAACTCTTGCCGCTCCAAAGCTTGCTTCTTGAACTTCTGCTTGACGGGCCGCGCATGAGGACAGACAGCAAGATGGTGCTCAATCACCTCCGTGGGAACGCCGGGGATGTCGGATGCTTGCCACGCAAACACGTCGACATTTGCCGGCGGGAAGGGGACGAGCGCGCTTTCCTATTTGCTGTCAAGGGTGGAGCTTATAGTAAAAGCCCCGCCCGTGTCGTCCTCCTTGACGGGCACCTTCTTGGTCTCTGGTGGTGCTGCCTTGGATTTCTTGCTCTTGCCGGTCGAGCTCTCTGGCACGTCCTCGACGGGAGCGCTGCACTCTGAAGAGGCACGCTTGCCGGAGTGGGTGCAGGAGGTCTTGCCGGAAGAGGTCTTGCCGGTCTTCTTCCCTCCCGGGGCTACAACGGCAGGAGCAAGTGCCTTGGCGGCAGTTGTTGCAACTGCCTCCTGGTAGAGTTGATCGGCGCAGATGAGTGCGTCCTTCTCGTCGGAGGGGACGGTGATGATGCTCATCGGCCTGGGCATCTTCAACGTATTGTAAGCGTAATGTGACGCCGCCATAAACTACGCCAGCGCTGGGCGGCCGAGGATCCCGTTGTAGGGCAAGGGGATCTTGGCAACATCAAAAACAATCTTCTCTATCCAGTAGTTCAGCTCGGCCCCAAATGTGACGGGCAACATGACCTTGCCCTTCGGTTGACTTCTCCCTGGGTTGACCCCTTGAAATATGGCCGTCTCCTTGAGATCTCCATCGGGGATCTGCAGCCTCTCAATCATGGCGGGCAAGATCTAGTTCAGACCGGCCCCACCATCAACTAGCACTTGTGTCACCTTGAGGTTGTGTATTGTTGGTGAAACCAACAATGGCAAACACCTGACTGCAGTGTGCGATCAGGGTGGTCCTCGGTGTCAAAAATGATAGGTGTACTGGACCACTTCAGTGGCCTCTGGGCGTCAAATGATGGCTCCGCCGCAGTGACTTCACGCGCCCACTGCTTCAGTTGGCGGTGAGAGGTGTGCAGCGAGGTGCCACCATCGACGCACATGGCCACCGTAGCTTTCTGGAACTCGTGCTCGCCGGACTCGTCATCCTCATCGTGATCATCATCTTCCTCCTTCTTGTCGCGGCCCCGCGCGGGCCTCTCTTGCTGATTATCCTTGTCGCGGTGACCTCCTTGGCCGCCACGCTTCTTGCCGGACCCTTCAGCACCATGCTGGCCCTTCTCCTTGTCCCGCCTTTCATATTCAGCTTTCTGTTTTTCTGTAAGCAGCTCAACCTGTCGGCAGTTCTGGAGGTCATGGCCCTTGGTGCGGTGGATCTTGCAGTACCGCTTGTCGGAGCCTCCTGGCTTATCGGCAGCCGCCAAGGCCCGGCAGGCGGCACACTCGGCAACCTCCTTGCCGGGGTCGTCAGCCTTGGCCTTCTTGGCGGCGCCGGGGTCGCCGGATCCCTCAACGGCAAGCGCGGCCTTGCCCTTACACTTCCTGTTGCGGCGTCGGCCCTTCTTTGCCGGGGCGGCGGCATCTTCGTCTGTGGAGTCGGTTTCCGCGCCGGCGTCCTCACCGGGGTACTTCCTTCCTTCTTCATCCCGAGCACATCTATCAGCCAAAACATAAAGCTCAGCTACATTCTTAATCTTGTTCATCGCCAACTCTTCGCGCATCTTGCGATTGCGCACGTTCTGATGAAACACACTAATGACGGCGGCGGGGTGAACATCTAGGATGTTGTACTGCACACGGCTGAACCTTTGGATGTACTTGCGTAGGGTCTCACCATCCTTCTGGGGGATGACATGCAAGTCACTTGCCTCGCCAGGAGCTTGGTGGCCTCCGGTAAAGGCGCCAACAAACTCATGGCACAGATCCGACCAAGAAGAGATGGAATCCACCGGCAGGTGCATCAACCATGACATGACGCTGGGCTTAAGTGCCAACAGAAAGTAATTGGCAAGCACCTTGTCGTCGCGAGCCCCGACGGCTTGCATCGCGATAGTGTAGATGCTCAGGAACTCTGACGGGTAAGTCTTGCCATTGTACTTCTCCCCAACATCAGGCTTGAACGTGCGGTGGGAGTGCCACTGGAACTGTCGCAGCTCACGGGTAAAGGCCGGACAACCCACCTCGTAGGGTAGGTCGCCGGAACCCCCCGGTGCTGGGCAGTCCATAGTGGGCCCCGCACGCCTATCTGACTGATAGCGCGCTTCCGGTCGCCACTCGATAGTGGTTCGAGCGTCCTCCTGGGCTCGCTCCTGAAGAACTTGACGTTCGTCGCGGCGGGCTCGTGGATCGGACGATGCTGTGGAAGCGTTGTCACAGGCGTCGGCCCGACGAGCCAGCGGCTACTGTTGCTAGCGTGGGGGAGGAGAGTGCACCATGGTTGCAGCACCTCCGGCACAAGGGTCCCCCTGGACGCGGTTCATCCTTGTTGGCGGAGCTGATGAGGCTCCGAATGGTGGCTCTCCACTCGTCGAGCTTCTCCGCTGCAGGAAGAAAGTCGAGGAGTAGTTGTACGCGCGCCAACGCTTCTACTGGCGTGGGTGGCGGTGAAAGCTGTGTGGACCGTGACGCGCTCCGACTTCTAACCACGTTAGAAGGAGCTCTATCATGATCTCGCGGTTGCACGCCGCTTCCGCCAGCGTCCAGGTGCGCACGCCGGCCCGGCGCGTCCTGAGAGTGACGCAAAGGGCTCTTCCCGCGGTGGCGCCCAGGGGCATCGACGTCGCGGTGTTGCTCATCGCGCGCGGCCTGGGAGGGCCGCGACGCGGGCGCCGGCTGGGGCGTCATAGAGGTCGACGCGCCGCTCGTGGGCAGCACGGCCCCGCCCTCGGGCCCAGCGGCATGTGGCTCGTCGTCTTGGGCCCGAACAACGCTGCTCGCACTACAAAAACGACACATCTGTGACATTTTGGGCCGAATGAAAAAAAAAATCTGTCATACTTATTGTCGTGGTTTTGTCATGGCAGATGTCCTTAGTGTCAGGACTTAGTCGCGAGGCCAACGCATCTATGTGGTAGCTTGAGAGGGGTTGAGTGAGACGAGAGACGCAGGGCGGATCAACACACAAGACAAGGGTTTAGACAGCTTCGGGCCCCGGGAAACATCATCCGGTAACAACCCTACATGTTGTTTGTGGCTAGGTCTCATTATCATCACGAGGGAGTCGCCGTAAACCGGCTCTTGTGTCTAGCCCTAGAGATTGTTTCTTTTTGCTTGTCCCTCTTTGGGGATCCCTACCCCTCCTTACATATGTTGAAGGGGCGGGCTATATGTGGAGTCCTATTAGGATTAGGACTAGTCTATCTCTAATACAAACCGGATACAAGTCCAGGTCTTAACTCCTTGTAAAACAAATATTCCTCACGCCTTTCCTCTTAAACCGGCCCACCATAGTATGAACCGGCCTTCATGAACCGCCCGTTGGGCCATCGGGTCTTGTCGCTCCTCTGACCCGCCTGCCGGATTACCAATGAATCGTAAACCGCCAGGTCCAAATGGGTCGCCAGTGAATCGTTAAGTCTCAGCCAGGTCTCAAGTAAACCGCCAAGTCCGGTCGGGTTATACTTCCGGCCGGTTTATGCCGCGGGGTATATCCCCGACACTTATGACACTTCTGTGATGATAATTGTGACAAAACCCGGTATCATCATAGATGTGGTGGGGTCCTACTTCTATGACAAAAAATCATGACAGAAAATGGGCTTTTCGTCTTGGGCGCGCTGGAGACGCAGCTGCATGACATTCTTTGGGCCGTCCATGATGGAAAAAACCGTGGTAGAAGCAAGGGCGGGGAAAATATCAGGGAGTTCCCGGTTACGGTGGGTGGTCGGGGGCTGAGCGATGTGCGTTTCTCTCATACGTACGCGCGTGTGTGCGAGGCGTTGTGCTCTAACTGAACCCGAGCGAGGCGTTGGGCTCTAACTGAACCCGAGCGAGGCGTTGGTGCTGTAACTGAACCCGAGCGATTGCACTGCAGGCTACGCATTACAGAACCCGAGCGATCGATCGATCCCTTGCTGTTAACTGAACCGAGTGATTCCTTCGCTACTGCTGCTAACTGAAGCCGGTAGAACACTGCTGCCTCCTTCCCTTGATGAACAGTGAGCGTTGTTGAGGGGGTTTGGATGAACAGTTCCCGATGGGGGGTTGGATGAACAGGACCCCGTGGTAGTAGAGGCTGTTGCCACTGGATGAACAGTACCCCGATCGATCGAGCCGGTGGATGAACAGGACCCCGTGGTAGTAGAGGCCGTTGCCGCTGGATGAACAGTACCCCGATCGATCGAGCCGGTGGATGAACAGGACCCCGTGGAGGGCTGGATGAACATGACCCCGTGGAGGGCTGGATGAACAGTAGCCGGTGGAGGGCTGGTTGAACAGTAGCCGGTGGATGGCTGGATGAACAGTAGCCCGTGGAGGGGTGGTTGAACGTACAGGACCCTGTGGAGAGGGTTGTTTAACAGTAGCCGATGGAGGAGCGCGCGGTGGAGGCTGGATGAACAGGAGTCCGTGGATGAAAAGTCACAGGTGGAGGCTGGAGGAGGTCGACGCTGGATGAACAGGAGCCCGTGGAGGCAGTCGACGGTGGATGAACAGTAGCCCATGGAGGGAGTCGACGGTGGAGATGAACAGTATCCATTGGAGTCCCGTTTTGCGGTACGCCACACCCCTCCCGATGAACAAGACCCCCGTTTCGACTGTAGTGCTCCAACACAAGTCCATTTCCTCCGTTTTGCGGTACGCCACACCCCTCCTGATCAACAGGACCCCGTTTCGACCGTAGGAGGTTCGTTTCCTCCGTTTTGCGGTACGCCAGACCCCTCCCAATGAACAGGATCCCGTTTCGACCATGGCCGGTCGAACACAAGGCCGTTTCCTCCGTTCTGCGGTAAGCCATGCCTCGTTTCCATCAGCTGTTTCGTCCAAGCCGGTTGGCTCCCGATGAACATCACGTGTTTTGTTGCCTCCCGATGAACATGACACACTGCGTCGCCTCCCCATGAACACGACGACGATGCAGTTTCTCCATTCCGACCCAGCCATGTACATGAGCCCTGGCCATACGTATGCGCAAGTAGGCGTTTGAGACCCCGCCCGTATGTACGTACGTGGCTGTATTTAATTTCTTGCACCCTGGCCACTGTACGTACGTGTACATGCTACGTGCGCGCCTCTACTACCACACGTGCGCGCCTCTACTACCACACGTGCCCTTCCTTACACGGCCACAGTTCATCGCTGCACCCTGCAGACAGACCGATCGACCAGTATGTACGTACACGTTCGCGACCAGAATGGCAACGCTACGTACGCTTCGACCGGGTGGGTCCCGAGTGTCAGGCACTTCCTTGCGTGCGCAGATGTAGCTCGTGGGTCCCAGCAGTCAGGGGGGCGAATCATTTTTTTTTTGCCCGTGATATGGACACACTTCCTTGCGTGCGAAGATGTAGCTGCTGGGTCCCAGCAGTCAGGGGGAGAAAACATTATTTTTAGGGTAAAAAGGATGCAGTTGCATGCATGCGTCCATGGGCGTGGTGCATCCTCACTGTCAGCCTCTCACGTACAGTCATCTTCCGATGACTCTCGGTTGTTGACGACGTTGACCACACCGTGCCGAGCGCACCAAGGCCGGTGGACGACGGCGAGGCCCAGACTGGAACGACCCGGAGATGGGGAAGACGCGGCAGTGGAGTCGCAGATGGAGAGGAGTGGGAAACTTAAATGGTTCGCGTGCGCGATAGCACTGCCGCCCACGGGAGACAGGAGCAAGAACAGAGGTTGAAGAAGGAGCACGACTGTTGGATTAACATCCAACGGTCCAGCTGCTAGAATCATTTGTTGATTAAGTTGGCACAGCCCTGCGTACACGTCTGCTTAGTAGGCCCACAAGTCAGCCACCAAATCTGCCGGGGCCCAGCTGTCATCGGGAGGAATGGTTTTTTTCGCATAACAAGGAGGCACTTCCTTCCGTGTGAAGCAACAGCCGGTGGGTCCCAGCTGTCAGGGGGAGGAAACAACTTAATAAGGAGGAACTTTCCTTGCGTGCGACCATGGACCTCATGGGTCCCAGCTGTCAGGCTCTCCACGTACAATCCTCTTCCGATGACTCTCGTTTGTTGACCACGCCGCATAGAGCGCAGCGAGGCGGTGGACGACGGTGAGGCCCGAGACTGGAACGACCCAGAGATGGGGGAGATGCGACAGTGGAGTCGCAGACGGAGAGGAGTGGGAAACTTGACAGGTTCAGGTGCGGGGTGGGCCTACACTCGACAGAGAATAACAGGAGGTGCGGAGTGGAGGGATGGCCTGGCCGTCGGCGGGGTAGCGTTTCGCTGAGGCGCGGAAAACAACGCCGCTGGATGCCGGAGGCTGAAGCATGCGGTCTCGACAGCGCTGGGGGAAGAAGACGAGAGATTGAAGAAGAATGTCGGTCGTTGGATGTAAATCCAACGCCTTGCTTAGGCTTCGAACTACTGGCCCACATGTCAGCCAGTCCATTTTTTAAGTCCATTTGGTGGGCTGGGTGAAACAATGATGTAGCATCTATGCAGCCCGTTTATATATATGGTACAATTTAAAGCCCATTTTCATTTTTCTTGAAATCCGTGGACTTGCTGGGCTGGGTGAAAATATCATGTTGGGCTGGACGGAGAAATGTTATAAAAACATAAACACATGATTGCACGTCTATTACTGCATTGGTCAGTAAAATCTTTGCAAGCTTATGTACGCAATCACGAGGAGTTAACTTGCCAAGTTATATATAAACAATTATTATTATTATTTTGTAAGAACTTTCAATTTATGAAATAAAATATCATTTTAATTTGATGAGTTAAAAGGACGTGGGGTATTATTATTTTTTAGGCTAGACTTGGGACAGTTGCGTTGGTTCTAGGGAAAAGTACTGGGAGAAAACTCAGTTTACATCGAAAAAGAAAGTGGGAGAAAATTCAAATATAGGATTAATGAAAACGAAAAATAAAGGAAGTGGGAAGGTCTATAAAATGGTTGGACGAATGACAGGTTTAACGGAACCTTATGTTGTTTCTATTATATATATGTAATAAAATAAGATATAAATACAGGTTCAGTTTTGCATTCTTATAGAAAACATAGGTTCAGTTTTGCATTCTTATAGAAAAACAGAAC
Source organism: Aegilops tauschii subsp. strangulata (assembly GCF_002575655.3). Taxonomy (NCBI): domain Eukaryota; kingdom Viridiplantae; phylum Streptophyta; class Magnoliopsida; order Poales; family Poaceae; genus Aegilops; species Aegilops tauschii. The sequence goes on from NC_053037.3 coordinate 399,802,911, forward strand.
TGAGCTATGCGTCGTCTTGAAAAAACAAACATAACTTGGGCTGCTGATGTTATAGACAAGCTAGGTTGGGAGGCCCAGAGGCCGCTTGATACCTGCTGGATCCAAAAAATGTTGAAACATGTCGTGGGCTGCCCATGTTAAACAACAAAACCTAGGCCATGGACCTGGTGGGCCCGGGACTGTCAGCCTCTCGACGAACAGTTGTCTCCCGATTCCTCTTGTTTTGCTGACCATGTTGGAAATGACAGACGGCGGTGCCGCGGCGAGAGCACCAAGGCGGAGGACGACGTCGAGACCTCGGACCGAACGAACCGGAGCGGGGGAAGACGCGGGCGGAGGGGAATACGAGGGTTGACTTGTTTGGGTGTAGGGTGGGCTGGTGGAGCTGCCGCCGCCGGACAATGTGTGGGAGTAGAGGGATGGCCTGGCCAACGCAATAGGCTATGATGGCCAGCCGTTGTATAGGAAAAGGACGAAAGAACAAAATAAAGAAATACAAATGGATAGGTGGTTGGTCCCATATGTCTGTGTACGAGACCTGCTGGGTCCACCTGAGAAGGGGAATATGTTGGGACGAAGGAGATTCAAAGCACGGTAGCCGAGTGAACTAGTTTTTTTATACGGATGAGTGAACTAGTTACATACATAAGCAAATAGCCACTAAAAAAAGCAAACAGGTTAATGGGTTCTTAAAAGAAATATTTCGGACAAAACTGATAATTACGACACATAGGCTAATGCATGAAACACTCAGATGATAAAGGTGCTTATAAACAGATAAGTACAACATCTAGACCTTCCTGGTATGCTTGATCATGATGATGCGGCTGTCCGTGTACTCGTCGGTTACGGGAAGCAGACACGCCCTCATGTCCAAGATCCGCCTGTACATGTCGTAGCATGCGTATGCGTCCTTGGCCGCGTAGGTTATGTATGCTAGATTCAGAGGTACCTCCCACGTGTTCAGGTCCTTTGGTATCGTTGTCTTCTTTCATGTTGGCGTATCAAGGGTCGATGATGGTCTCGGCGAGGTCAACCACGGAGTCCTTCTCCTGCTCGTTGCCGATGATCTTGTATTGCTTCTGGATGTCGACAAGATTATTGCACCAGATGGCCGAATCGTCACGTTCTTCCTTCTCTCCACCGTAGCGAAGGTGCAGTCGGCGCTGCCGATGAAATGGGCGAATGCTCCAGAACCTCTGATGGCCCTACAATAGTGGTAGATGAGAACCTCGTCCCGCACACATACCTGGGTGACGGTGATCCGCTGGTCCCTGTCAGGAGACGAATAGATGGGCACAAGGTCTAGTCCTGCGACCTTGTGCTTTCTCGTCCTGTAGGTACTGCTTGAACTCGGCGAGGCAGAGCTTCACTGAGTCCAGATCGTTGGTGTACATCATATTCAACTTGGTGCAGCCATAGGACTGAACGGCGAACTCAAAGGGGAACTCCTTGCTAATGTCCATATCCAGTAGGCTCACCGCTCAGATCGCCATTGGAGTCTCTTCAAGTGAACGTGTGGGTAGGTGGCGGCACCAGTTCGTTTTTCAGCTCTTGGGGAACTAGATTCAACAGTAAACTGAGTGTGTACAGGCGACAACAGTTACTACCCCTCCCTCGCCCGCTGCACGCCCGGCAGAAGATGCACCCTCGGGGCATTCAAACACCTCCATTAAGAAACCTACTCCGGCCACATGTCGGTTCACGAGCGGGTCTGTATTGGTACTGTAATAACAAGAGTTAGTGGTCACTTTACTTAAATTTAATTAGCTTTAGTAGAAATTTATACTTAAAACAAGCAATGCATTGGCTCGTTCTATCAGTGCACAGGATCAACATGCACAACAATTAGAATTATTATTCTCAAGACGCACACGATCAGCACATTTGTCGCACTTTCACACAGATAATACTACCAAGTTTGAACAATTTGTTATGGTTGTTGTCATCTGCATCATCATGTCATGTTTCCCAGCTTGCAAGATTCAGAACCAACAAATAAGATCCAAATAATAAGTACAACAAATATGCCTACACATCTCATTGATTCCCAACTTGCAAGATTCAGAACCAACAAATATGATTCAAATAATAAGTACAACAAAGGTGTCTACACATCTCATTGATTCCCGGCTTGCAAGATTCAGAACCAACCGATTAGAGCCTTTTGATAAAGTGAATATCGGGATTAAAACCCTCTTGGCTAGCCGTGTCATACAACCCAAGAACTTGGCAAATGCTCTTGATAGTCACAACATCTATAGTTGAGTATTCCTGTTTGCACATCATAGATAAGAAGAGCATGATTACTATAATAGTGGCACTCCTTGAATTCAACCTGAAGCTCCACTCAGATGAGGCCTGCCTGGAGTTCCATGATTCAATTCATGCGCCTTTTTCTATAGTTCACCTAAAATGAAGCAAAGATTGCATCATTCAGCTAGCAAGAAGTATTTGCTCTCGTGAGCTGGCAGGTTCTTCTTTAGTAGTTGCACCAAAATTGAGGAACATTAAGGTTGGCTGTCCGGCTCATGTAAGGTGCAACTATAATTTGCTTATCCTTTTGTGCAATTCCACTAAAATAAAGTGCCATTATGGTGATAGTGACGGCTCATCTTGCAAAGGCTAATAAAATGTTGCACGAGATTACCAGCAGAATTTGATGGAGATTTTGGAAACTCCAATCACCATTTTGTACAGTTCCACCAAAATTGATAGATGTTGCCCACGTGACATTTTAGTTGAACTGCACAAGACACTCATTCCAAAAAAAGTGTTTTGTGCAGTTCACCAAAAGGTCACAATAGCAACAAGGTGAAATGGATATCTCTATCTGCACAAAAAGATAGAAAGTAAACAGTTGCTGGTCAATAAGAATATACGAAACATACACGAAATGAAAAGAAGCATCTTAGTTATATTCATGGCAATCACGCAAGGACAGTAGAAATTTTAAAACGTCAGCAATGCTTCATGTTATCGGAAGCATTACGATCAACAATGACATTCGTCAAATATGGGATTACTTTAATGGTGGCATTGCTTGTTTACGAGATACAGTAAATCAACAGCAGCTAAAGAGTTGGTTTAAGGGCATGGGACCATGGGGACACCAGGACACTCAGCAGCATAAAGGAGCAACTTACTTATCATACTGGGGAAAACAGCAGGAGCACCATTTGTAACACAGTTTAATTGCATCATATCACTGGAGGCATTAGATTAACAATAACACTGGTTAGACATGTCCTTAAGGTAACAGTGTGATCGCTTCATTTTACATGCGCCCTTACATTAACAACAACAAAAGGTTGGTATAAGGACATGCGACAGTAGACGCATCAGCACAATGTACCTACAAGGAGGCATAAAGTGGTGATGCCGAGTTTGTTCATGCTTTGTGAGGGCAGAAAATCTAATCCTAGAGACCTTTTACTATGTGAGGGCAGCAAATCTAATCCTGGAGACCTTTTACTATGTGAGGGCAGCAAATCTAATCATGGAGACCTTTTACTATGTGAGGGCAGAAAATCTAATCCTGGAGACCTTTTACTATGTGAGGGCAGCAAATCTAATCCTGGAGACCTTTACTATGTGAGGGCAGCAAATCTAATCCCGGAGACCTTTTACTATGTGAGGGCAGCAAATCTAATCCTGGAGACCTTTTACTATGTGAGGGCAGCAATTCTAATCCTGGAGACCTTTTATGTGAGGGAAACAAATCTAATCCTGGACATACTCTGTTGACTTGTCCACCAGCCGCCACTTTCTATCCTTTTTTCAACAAATAATAGATATGTTCCTTATCTAGTTTGTACTGCGTTTTCCCATTATTTCCCTTTTCAACCAAGAGACCGGTTGAGTATCCGGTCTCTAGTACTTTCACCATATTATTTCCTCTTTGAATCAAGTCCTACATTCATGCTACAACTTTCCCCCTTTCTTCGTTGTCTGAACCAAGTCCTAGATTCGAATGCATGAAGTAGCTTTACCTCTAATAATACTAAAACTTTAGGTGGATTTGGAAGAGCTGATGGGAGTAGAAAAAGATGCACATGCAAACACGTGGGGAGCTGGGGCAGTAGAGCAAGGCCGCTTTCGAAGAACTTATACCTGAGGGTCGTCGGGATGTCAGCGGTGGCAGGTCGGATCTGCGCACAATACGGCAGGGAGGAAGAATGGTCGGAGGACCTCCCGAGCCGGCGCTGTGTCGGAGAGAATGGCACAGGCAGAAGATCGGTCCCCTCCAGCAGCTGTGGGTTTCCTCCCTCGCCGGCGATGACCGTGTGAACGATGCACCTAGTCCTCTACGCACACCAGCCGAAGGGATCCGGCCGGATCTGTGACCAGCGGTGAGCAGAGAGAAAATGTCGCTACCGCTGTCTTGTTTAGATTTGGAGAGGATGAGAGAATGAAGAGAGCAACCCTAGTAAAGCAAGCGCTCAGGCCCCTGCGTACATATATAGTGGAGTGATTATCTTTTTCTCTCCACAACAAGCGTTTCAATTTGTGTACGTGGCATTAAAGAAAAGAAACTCTCTATTTAAGGTGACTAACTGTACGACTCCTACTTAATACTACTCTATACCCCTATATAGTGTGTAAATAACTTTGAAAGTTGGTCATTGGATGAAGACAATCCGACGGTACAAAGATGGCAAATCCGAGCACTACTGGCCATTGGATATCATCTACATTCCACAAAATTCTGCCACGTGTAGAATCTAGAAGACTCCATGGTTGAACTTAAGCATAATGCACAAACCTCAAAACACAAGCACTTCTCCTTTGTTCTAGAATCTTCCATATCTTAATTGCCCAAACTTTTTTTTTCAAAATGAATTGTCACTATTTGGTTTTACTTTATGCTTTACAATGCACAATTCCATGAATGTTAAAATAGATTTTTTTATAAAACTAATTGATTTTGAAATAGATGAACTATAAGAATTAAACGAACATCTACATCATGCATATATGACTCAAAGCTTACATGCTATAGTGTGTTATTCATTCATAATTTGGTTACCAAATCTCATGCGTGCAATGCATGTGTACCTTACTAGTAGTAGTAGTATTGTTCACTTGTGCTCCCCGGCCCTCCATTCATTGAACAACCCCACGGGTGAATAAACATACAGTACTAGTATTTATATAGAACGAACAAGTTCAAACTATTTTCGCGTAGTTAAAATTTGAGGGCGGGGCTTTTCCTGGGCAGTACGCGCGATACTTTTTGCGTAGGCGGTTTGACAGAGAGGCGAGGAGGGTGAGGGAGTAGAGGATTCAACTTACTTACTGCTGGAAAGGTCGGGCTGTGCGATTTGACGGCGCGTTACTGCTGGAAAGACTTGTGATATGACTACTCACTATAGTCATGAATTACTGGCGGTACGACCGGGGTGATGCCCCCCTTCCGTTCCACACTCTAATCTGGTGCATGACACGTCGACCCGGATGCTGGCTCTCCCACATGTCGGCGAAGTACGTAGTAGTAAGAAGGAGCAATGCGGTACATACTAGTAGTACTACTACTCACGTCGGAGGAGTGTGAACCACGGCAGCCCAATGAACCAGCAGTAGAAAACAATGTGCTGATATGGCCATAAAAACAATGTGCTACGGTCCAGACTGTAGCGTATACAGTACAACTCCTCTTTGTTTGGATCCCCGAGTTAGAGCTAGTTTGGGTTGTAATAGCCTCAAATTATCCAAGCAGGAGGGGTTAGTTTGAGCTAGTTTGCTCTAACCCAGCTAAAAAAACTAGCCCGGTGGAGAGGTTCTAATTGGGTTAGTTCTCCTCGGGCCCACTAAAAGAGAACTAAAAAAATCTCCCCTGCTCGCACCAGATCGCTCCCTCCCCCCCCCCCCCCGCAAGACTCCTCTCTGTTCCCCATCGGGCCGCCCGCCCAAGCTCAACTGTGGGCCCACCTCACAGTGAAAGCGTTACGACTGGAATAAAAATGCCATATACTCCCTCCATTTCTAAATATAAGCCTTTTTAGATATTTCAAATGGAATACAACATACGGATGTATGTAGACATATTTTAGAGTGTAGATTCACTCATTTTGCTCTGTATGTAGTCACTTGCTGGAATCTCTAGAAAGACTTATATTTGGGAACGGAGGGAGTACTATACTAATAACACATTAAGGCCACGAGGCGATGCAGTGCTGGTTACAGGAGGCAACAAGAAGAGATGCATCCATCGACAACGTCCACCTCCTCGACCCAGGGCGCCGGCCCACCGAACGGCGGCTAAGTAGCAGCGGCTTTCGTGGCCAGGTCGACGTGCTTCTGAACAATGGCGTCCAAAGATGCTGCTGGAAGAAGGCCAACATCTTTTTGTCCTCACTGGCCTTGTAGTGGCCTATGTAGACGATTTCCTCGTAGACGTGGATGTGCAGGTCGACGGTTTCTTGCATGGCGAGACGCTATGCGGCGAGCGCGGCCTCGAGGTGCACATTCTTCGTCGTGACCTCCGGCACCTGCAGGGCCACCAGGGCTTGAAAGAGTTCGTCACCATGGAGGCCGATGAGGGTGGCAGGCAATGAGGAGCCTGGGCGCGCAGGCTGGAGCAGTATGGCAAGGTCGTCTGCGCGCTTCTTGATAGCGATGAACTTGCGGATGGAGTTGACCATCATGTCGTCCATGCGAGAGGCGAAGCCGGCGTCGGTGAGGGCTACGACACCGGCGTCGCCAGCACCGTCTGGAAACGCTGCACGGTGTGGGGCCGCAGGCCAGCGCCTTGGATGATTTGGCACAGCCGACTGCCGCTCGCGTCCATTGCCTCCATAGGTGCTTGTGGCTTTTGGTCACTTTGTCTTGGATTGGAGTGAGCAGTGTTGCGCAGAGACTATGAGTAGATGGATTGAGTGGTGGGGCACCTTTATATGAGAGTCCAAACTCTGTTACATGCACATCGTGCTGGCTCTATTCTGCTTCTCCAATTAATTTCCTCTGCATGTAATTGAGGATGCATCATTAACCGTTCAACGTCTCGGGAACCGCTACCCTCTCCCTCCTTGGCATTCAAGCACCTATGGACGCGACTCCCGCTCGCATCTATCGCGTGTCAGAAGACGTTCCCGTCGACAACGAGGTGCCTATGGTGACTTCGTAAATTTCAAGATGATAGTAGTACTAGTATACTCAATATTGTGCACCGCGACCAAGGTGGGGAGGAAAACGAGAGAACTACGTATTTATTTACGGTGTAGATTCACTCATTTTGCTCCATATGTACTCCGTCTCGGTGTAGTCTAGTCACTTGTTGAAATCTCTAGAAAGGCAAATACTCCTTTCTGGTTTACACGGCTATACTAGCAAGTACTACAATAGTGGGCTCACATAGCAATTTTGTCTCATGCAAGAGCCTGGCTATATGCGTGCTCCAAGGTTCGCAACTGCCACGTTCGGGTTGGACTGGGCTCTTCGCCTCTTCAAGAAGACGAACTATGATGTTAGTACTACTGCTTCTACAGTATTGAATCCACTGCTGCATGTCCGTCCACCGCGAGCGGGAGGGATAGCTTGTTGTGGTACTATAAGCAAAAGCATGTCCTCGTCTGCGAGCCACCGCGTGCATGGGCGAGGGGGAAGGCGTGTAGTAGTAAAATCAAGCTTCTCCTCGTTGTACGAGTTGACGCGACACATGATAGCGCTGGCCCCACATGGTTGCCTCTAAACTTGGCTGAAAGACCCGCAGTGTACAATACTCCATTTTATGCAACCTCTAACATTTTCCCCACCACAAATGAAAATATATATTCCTGTCTTGACCAGATGAGCATGCAAACTACAATCACCAGGATGACAGGTAGGGCCAGAAGATTATTTTAGTCAAAAAAAAGCATGGAGCCGAACCCAACGATTTTAAGCTTACAGGCACGGTACACGCTATCCTAGACTACTCTACACATGAAACTGCCACACGAGCGTCCAGGCTACGCTTGGCTCTTCTCCTCTTAGGGAAGTCGAACATTGATGGAGTATTACTGCAGTGGAGGAGTACTACAGTATGCTTCTGTCCATCTGACACCGATTGAACTGCTGCATGTCCACCGCGTGCGGGAGGGAGAGCGTGTAGCGGACGAAAGCTTCTCCTAGTCCTGCCAGCCACCACACTCATGGGCGAGGGAGGGACACAACTTCATTGACTTACTGCTCCTGCCTTTGCGTGTATGACAGGTGGGCCCAACAGGTGGGTGGCCCACCTGTCATGTAGCCAAAGGCAGGTGCGGTTAAGGCGAGATGGCGTTGTAGTAATCAAACTTCTCGGTCTTGTACGAGTTGACGCGACACAGCAAAGCACTACACTCGATATATTTCAATAATTTGCATTTACCGATGCATTAATTACAACGCATGCATGCATGCATGCATGCCGTGACTCTCCTTTTAATACTTCATGTGTTGATTTAATGCACCTTGAAGTAGTATGAATATGTGATGGTAAAGCTTTGTAATGCCCCGGCCCTAATAAAGTGAGAGATGGTTGTGCACGAGGAGGGCGAGATCATGCAGACGGAACAGGACCCGATGATGGAGCTCTCTATGGTCTCGATGGACCTCACCTTGCTGCACTGCCCCTTGTGCCTCCGCCCCTTGAAGCCTCCAGTGTATGAGGTTCAAATACACCTCGTCCGTTCGGCTGATCAAGCAAGGTGCAGGTTTCTTGATTGATGTTCTGTTCGATTGATTTGTGCAGTGCAAGGGAGGGTACCTGCCCTGGGCGGACTGCCGCGTCGAGCGGCCTGGGAACCAGCGGCAGTGCCAGAAGTGCGAGCACGGCGGTGACTTCGACGTGCGGAACATGGCGGTGGACGCCATCCTCTCCTCGGTGAGGGTGGAGTGCCCGCACGAAGGTTGTGGGCTCTATGTCACTTACCACAAGCTCGCCGATCACCAGAGCGTGTGTCCGCTCGCGCCCTGCAAATGCCCTGTGCCCGTCTGCGGCTACGAAGGCCCGCCGGCGGCGCTCTCCCACCACATCAGCACCGTGCACAGGATCCAGTACGGCAAGGTGCTCCAGCTGCAAGTGCCACTGTCGGAGCCACGACTTTTGCTGTTCGTGGAGGAGGACGGTCGCGCGTTTTTCTTGGTCGGCGGCGTGCTCGACATTGGCACGCCTATCGTCGTGTCAGTCGTCTGCATCAGAGCGGGGGCGTCCCCACTGCCGCACTAAGTGGCCAAGCTGTGGGCAAACGGCCCGCCGGGGGAGCCCAAAGGCAGGGCCGGCGCCGTCAAGGTGGAAATGGAGGTGACAAGCAGCAAGGATCCCGGTGACGTCGCTTTGCAGGAGCTGACCTTCTTCATAGTTCCGCCCAAGCTGCTGTCCGGGGCTAAGCTGGTGTCCCTCCACATTCAGATTGACAAGCTCACGTCCTAAATGATTCTACAGTGCCTTCTGTTTATCTTAGTAATATGCTAATATAGGGGTTAGCTCGGTCTACTTTAGCTTAAGAGATGGTGGGTTTTGCTGGCGATGTAGCAATTACTTGTGCGAGTTGACGCGACACATCAAAGTAGCACTACTACTAGTACTACTCCCTCCGATCCTAATTTCTCTGCGCATAAGTCCAGGCGCAGATACCAAGGAGGGCTTGGTTGTGTCTATACTTGGACAACCCACCCGACTGCGCACCAGGCAAATGAAGCTCGTGTCGTGTTGGTGTCGTGTGCGGCCCGCACATTAACCAAAACCTCGCGCCTCCAGCTTAGCCTCCGCGTTTTAAACTTCTCAATCTCAAGGCCAAGGAGCAACGTGAAACCTATGATCGAGCCAATCGGATGGTTGAGAACACTACAATTCGTAGCTACAGATGCGTGTGTGAGAGAGGACGAGTGTGTGCGTGCACCTCTTCTCTTCCTGTATAACGTACTAAACTCAGAGTACAAGTGTATGTGGGTGGCATCGACCTAGGGAGCTAGAGATGGTCCGTGTGAGAAGTCCCGAGAGATAGGAGTGTGTGTGGGAAAGAGGGAGGGAGATGATATGCGTCGATGTAATCGTGTGAAAAAAAGACTAGTCTATAGCTCGCCACGAGGCTATTCCTGTCGAACACCCCAATAATCGTAAGATATGTATACGACGGTGCGAGTTATTGCACGTACACAACAGTAGAAAAAGAAGTACCATGGTATATGCTACACCACGGCCGAGAACACGTGGCCACGTTACGCCATCCTGGAATAGTGCCGCACTTCGAAACGAGAACCGTCAATAAATTTTAAGCTTGCGTCTCGTCACATTCCAAATTACTACCTCGCTATATTTAATTGCAAACCTGTTCACACCGATCACAACCTAAACGGTTTCCCACTTAGGAGCGTATTAGTAGTACTCGGTTATAAATACTACTATGCCAAGATGACTGCACATTCCTCCTCAACTCCTCATCCACAAAAAACAATCAAGTCATTCAGCATCGTTCCCTTGCGTCTGCCATGGCCAACATGAGCTCTGGGTCGAGAGATTTCCACCAGGGAGAGGCGAGCATGGAAGAGGAAGCACGAGAGATGTCCCGCCTCGCCGCGAAAGCAGCCGACATGTCCAGCCGCGCAGCAGTAGCAGCACAGAGGTCCCGCCGCACCGCCAAAGCAGCACGGAGGTCCTGCCGCGCCGTCGATGTAGCAGACTGGTCCGTCCACGCTGCGGAAGCAGCAGAGATGTCCCACCACACCGCCGAAGCAGCACGGAGGTCCCGCCGTGCCGCGGCGGCCTAGGAAAATTTCTCGCGGGCAAGCGAGGACTCTTACAGGCGCATGCATGCGATGGTCCATAGCCAGATGGATCAGATCTCCGGCTGGGCGAGGCTGCAGGACGATGCTACCAGGGTCATCTGGCAACTATGGGAGGGCAATGCGAAGCTCCGGGCCGAGCGTGACCTGTTGAGGGCGAAGATCGCCGGAAGGGCGAAGCAGGCAGAAGAGACCGCTGCCTTGTTGCAGAGGACGGGCGTCATCGTCAAGAAACTTATGGACGAGAATGCCATGCTCCGCATAGAGCGCAACAGGCTGGTGGAGGAATCCGTGGATGCTGCCAAGTAGCGTATTAAGGACATGAAACTGGTGAAAGAGATCATCGCCGCTCGCCATGAGAACTAGTCTCCGCGACCTACAGCGCATAAAGAAAGTAGAGATCAGCGAGCCACATCGTTGTATGCGTCTTCCTTCTTCTTTTGCCCTTGTGTATTTCGGGCGTAGTCGCATGTGGATTTTTTAATTATCTTCCTAATTATGTAAGACAATTATTATCCACTCTCGTCGTCCTTATATATATTCATCAGTCTTGCTATAAGTCACAGTAGATACTATATAGGTCCGTCGGATCTTACATCAAGATCCGTGCAAAATTTTCTTTTCAGATTTTCTTTTTTCTCTCTTAAATCTCAGTCGAGTGAGACATTACCACGCCATTAAACAGAGGCTCGGGTGCCATTAATGGAGACTTTGGGAGAGAGGTGGACGGCAGATGGAGGTCAAAGGGCTCTCCTCCCGATAATCACGCGCAGGGGTCTGATCGCACGCCTCCCGTACTCAAATAGCTACCCTGCATGGCGCCTCCTAGCTAATAAAAAAGGGGACGCGTGGCGGCACGTAAATGGTAAATAGAACGCCCACGGTTTCAATAGTACTTGTGTTTCCGATTGTAACATGACAGCACTTGTTCCAAAATGACTTTGTTGATTGTTAATGTGTGCACCTTCGCAAATCGGACAGCTAAATTACCACAGCATGTTGGTGACATGTCATGACACCAAGCCAAGTTTCATGATTTTCATACGTGTTTCGGATTTACAGGAATTAAAAAACCAAGTTTCTCAATGTTTCCAGCCGAGCCACGACGCCCAGATGTTTGAATTTCATTCCCATTTCTTGCATGGGACCTAGAAATTTACCCGAGGACACACATGTGATTTTTCAACCAGCTTTGGTGCACTGGAGCATGTGCTTGTATTTCAAATTTGAATTATGAACACAAAGGTGACACGTTCCCTCTCAGAACCACGAGCCTTCTTGAGAGAAGCTTCGGTTTGCAAGAAACTTATACCAAAACTTGTTCCTATTCTGCCAATTTTTTTACCACGGCATGGTAGTCCCATGACATGACACCATGCCAAGTTTCATGATTTTTAGACGTGTTTTGGATTTACAAGAATTTTAAAACCAAGCTTCTCAATGTTCTTGGCCGAGCCACGATGCCCTGATGTTTGAATTTCATTCCCATTTCTTGCATGGGACCTAGAAATTTACCCGAGGACACACATGTGATTTTTCAACCAACTTTGGTGCACGGGGGCATGTGCTCGTAGTTCAAAATTGAATTATGCACATTAAATGACCAGAAACTCAATTAATGTATAAAAAAAGGCCAAACGAACCCGGAATAATTTCAAAATTTAACAGGGCACTCATGTAGTTCTATGTTGCCTCTATAAAGAAACTCAAGGGGGCAGCGTATACTGTTTCACACTCAAAGGTGACACGTTCCCTCTCAGAACCACGATCCTTCTTGAGAGAAGCTCCGGTTTGCAAGAAGCTTATACCAAAACTTGTTCCTATTCAGCCAATTTTTTACCACAGCATGGTAGTACCATGACATGACACTATGCCAAGTTTCATGATTTTCAAGCGTGTTTTGGATTTACAAGAATTTTAAAACCAAGTTTCTCAATGTTCTCGGCCGAGCCACGATGCCCAGATGTTTGAATTTCATTCCATTTCTTGCATGGGACCTAGAAATTCACTCGAGGACACAGATGTGATTTTTCAACCAACTTTGGTGCACGGGAGCATGTGCTTGTACTTCAGATTTGAATTATGCACATTAAATGACCAGAAAATTAATTAATGTATAAAAAAGGCCAAACGAACCCGGAATAATTCTAGAATTTAACAGGGCACTCATGTCGTTCTATGTTGCCTCTGTAAAGAAACTCAAGGGGGGCAACGTATATTGTTTCGCACTCAAAGGTGACACGTTCCCTCTCGGAACCACGAGCCTTCTTGAGAGAAGCTCCGGTTTGCAAGAAGCTTATACCGAAATTTGTTCCTATTCGGCCATTTTTTTACCACGGCATGGTAGTACCATGACATGACACCATGCCAAGTTTCATGATTTTCACGCATGTTTTGGATTTACAACAATTTTAAAACCAAGTTTCTCAATGTTCTCGGCCGAGCCACGATGCCCAGATGTTTGAATTTCATTCCCATTTCTTGCATGGGACCTAGAAATTCACCCAAGGACACACATGTGATTTTTCAACCAACTTTGGTGCACGGGAGCATGTGCTTGTAGTTCAAGTTTGAATTATGCACATTAAATGACTAGAAACTCAATTAATGTATAAAAAAGGCCAAACGAACCCGGAATAATTCCAAAATTTAACAGGGCACTTATTTAGTTCTATGTTGCCTCTGTAAAGAAACTCAAGGCGGGCGGGCAGCGTATATCGTTTCACACTCAAAGGTGACACGTCCCCTCTCAGAACCACGAGCCTTTTCTAAGAGAAGCTCCAGTTTGCAAGAAGCTTATACCAAATCTTGTTCCAAATTGGCCCAATTTTTTACCACAGCATGTTAGTGCCATGACATGACACCATGCCAAGTTTCATGATTTTCGGGAGAGTTTTGGATTTACATGAATTCAAAAACCAAGTTTCTCGATGTTCTCGGTCGAGTCACGACGCCCAGATGTTTGAATTCCGTTCCCATTTCTTGCATGAGACCTAGAAATTCACCCAAGGACATACATGTGATTTTTCAACCAAATTTGGTGCATTGGAACATGTGCTTGCAGTTCAAATTTGGATTATGCACATTAAATGTCCAGAAACTCAATTAATGTATAAAAAGGCCAAACGAACCCGGAATAATTCCAAAATTTAACAGGGCACTCATATAGTTCTATGTTGCCTCTATAAAGAAAATCTGGGGGAAGGCAGCGTATATCGTTTCACACACAAAGGTGACACGTTCCCTCTCGGAACCACGAAGCTTGTTGAGAGAACCTTCGGTTTTGCAAGAAGCTTATACCAAAACTTGTCCCAATTCAGCCAAGAATTATATACATATGAAAACAGGGTTTAGATCATCCTGAACATCTCGCCACCTAGACCAATGTACTCTGATTTGAATTCAACATAAAATGGATAAAATATTTGAATTGGAGATCATATGTCACATGTAGTTTATAGTGAAATATGATTACTGCTATATGCATGTTTTTTGTTATCAAGATAATATTTAAATGATTGTATAACTTGACAACAATCGTATTCAAATAAGGAAAATTGATTCAAATTTAGTCCATATGGTAGACGACAATATGTATGTTCATAGGGTGGAGTAAAATGTTCATATATGATGGAAGATCAAAATGTAGGACTACATCCATTATAAACCGCAAGGTCACCTAATGATATATTCGAATTCAACATAACGTGGATTCAAAAATTGAAATTCGATATCCTGGCATTTGTAATCATATAAAAAGGGACATGACTCTTTCTTTTGGTGGGAATTGATTTGTTTTTCCTTGTTGTTGAGGGAAGTGAGAATCGATTTGGTACTGTACAGGGTAATCTTGTTCTCCCATTTTTTTGACATTTTTCTTGTAGTTTTTTAATGACATTTATAGCAATATAGTAAAAGGGGACATGAATCTCTTGTGTCTTGTATGAATTGTTTTTTTGTACACGTTAAGTTTGTTCTGCCGAACAAGGAATCCGCGCCTTGTTATCCCGAAATTTTAAGCTCGAGTATCTTTTGTCTCATCTGCTTTGAAACCCCCGCCTCTTCAACCCGCACCGCGCCTTGTTATCCTGAAATTTCGAAGTGCGTGAAAACTCCCTCCTCATCCGAAATCGGTTCCGCGGCCCAGACACGCGAAATCCCCCTTCTACCCCTCAGCCGGAAATGTCGGCTCGACATCACGGTGTCAAAACCGGTGGGGGTACGCTGGTAGCTTACCCTACATTTCGGACAAGCGCGTCCCTAAGCCATGGCTCCCCCTACCTTCCCCTTCGTCCTCCCCATTCATACACCGAGGCCGCCAAAACCCACGAAACCCCACGCTCCTCGGTCGACCTCCCAACCGCCGCCCAGCCGGAGACTCTTCCCCGACGACGTTGTCCACCGCCGTCCCTCATCCACCGCACCGGATGAGGATCTGTCGTCGATCTCGTCGTCCCGCCGAATCAACCGCCCCGTCCTCCACCTCCAAGGAGCTGCCCCGATGTTCGCCTCGTCTATCGTGCCACCTCCATCCCCACAACACCGTCTTGACCTGCCCCACCAGAACTGCAGCACCCTCACCAATTCCTTCGATGAAGCTGAGGCCAACTTGGCGCCACCAAGGAGGTTCTGCACTCACCGCTGCATTTTATCTTCCATTCGATCTCACGGGGGTGCCGGTGCTCGATACCAAGCAGCCATGGCGAGTCTCCATCGACGGCACTGTCACTGGCCACTTCATCCACGACGTCTCTCCCCCATGTCGCTGCTTCCTCAGCGGTGACTTCCACACCGGCACTAGCTGCAGCTGCTCCAGCTCTCGCTCGTGCTGTTGCTGCTCCGGCTCTCGCCCGCGTTGCGTCTCTGTTCTTGCTGTCGGCGCGCTGCTGCACTGCTCTGGCTATCGTTCGTGCTGCTGCTCTGCTCTGCTATTGTTGTCGATCTTGCTGCTGCTCCGCTCTTGCTCTCGTTTGTGCTGCTGCTCTGCTCTTGCTCTCGCTCGCGCTGCTGCTGCTGCTGCACGACCTCCGGCAGCTATAGGAGTTGCTGCTTTAGCACTCGCTCGTGGTTCTGCTGCACGACTTGCTCTCTGCTAGTGCGTTCCCTTCTCGAGCGTCTGCTGATTTAGATCACTGCTTCTCTACTACTAGTGCTCGAACGCCCTAAACATCTATTGCACTGCTCTTCTACAAGTTCAATCAGTTTCGACAGTAAAATTCAGTTTTGACTGTAAAGTTCAGTTTCTTCAGTTAAGTTCAGAGTAAACAGTATTTACAGCATATGTCGGAGCGGCCGTGGCGCGGCTGATGCGTTTTACATCTAGCACTTTTTGGTGATGTATTTTTGCTACCTCTTGAGCTTGCGTTGGTTTTTCCCTTGAAGAGGAAAGGGTGATGCAGCAAAGTAGCGTAAGTATTTCCCTCAGTTTTTGAGAACCAGGGTGATGCAACAAAGTAGTGTAAGTATTTCCCTCAGTTTTGCTACCTCTTTGGATTCAACCAAGGTATCAATCCAGTAGGAGGTTACACACAAGTCGCCTTATACCTGCACAAACAAATAAGAACCTTGCAACCAACGCGATAAAGGGGTTGTCAATCCCTTCACGGGCACTTGCAAAAGTGAGATCTGATAGAGATAATAAGATAAATATTTTTGGTATTTTTATGATATAAACTGAAAGTAAAAAATGCAAAGTAAAAATAGATTGGAAACTTATATGATGGAAAATAGACCCGGGGGGCATAGGTTTCACTAGTGGCTTCTCTCAAGATAGCATAAGTATTACGGTGGGTGAACAAATTACTGTCGAGCAATTGATAGAAAAGTGCATAATTATTAGAATATCTTGGCATGATCATGTATATAGGCATCACGTCCGCGACAAGTAGACCGAAACGATTCTGCATCTACTACTATTACTCCACACATCGACCGGTATCCAGCATGCATCTAGAGTATTAAGTTCATAAGAACAGAGTAACGCATTAGGCAAGATGACATGATGTAGAGGGATAAACTCAAGCAATATGATATAAACCCCATCTTTTTATCCTCGATGGCAACAATACAATACGTGGCTTGCTGCCCCTGCTGTCACTGGCAAAGGACACTGCAAGATTAAATCCAAAGCTAAGCACGTCTCCCATTGCAAGAAAGATCAATCTAGTGGGCCAAACCAAACAGAAGGTTGCGGCGGTGCAAATAGGGTTTCGTGGTGCTCCTGGATGTTTTCAGGGTATATGGATATATATAGGAGGAAGAAGTAGGTCGGTGGAGCGGCGAGGGGCCCACGAGGGTGGGGGCGCGCCCAGGGGGCAGGCGCACCTCCCTGCCTCGTGGCCTCCTTGCTTCTTTCTTGACATCCACTCCAAGTCCTCTGGATCACGTTTGTTCCAAAAATAACTCTCCCGAAGGTTTCATTCTGTTTGATATTCCTTTTTCGCGAAACACTGAAATAGGCAAAAAAACAGCAATTTGCACTGGGCCTTCGGTTAATAGGTTAGTCCCAAAATAATATAAAAGTGCCTAGTAAATCCCATTAAATATCCAAAACAGATAATATAATAGCATGGAATAACCAAAAATTATAGATACGTTGGAGACGTATCAAGCATCCCCAAGCTTAATTCCTGCTCGTCCTCGAGTAGGTAAATGATAAAAATAGAATTTTTGATGTGGAATGCTACCTAACATATTTCTCAATGTAATTTCCTTTATTTGGCATGAATGTTCAAGAAAAAAGTTTAATATTGACATGAAAATAATAATACTTTAAGCATACTAACAAAGCAATCATGTCTTCTCAAAATAACATGGCCAAAGAAAGTTATCCCTACAAAATCATATAGTCTAGCTATGCTCTATCTTCATCACACAAAGTATCTAATCATGCACAACCCCGATGACAAGCCAAGCAATTGTTTCATACTTTTGATGTTCTCAAACTTTTTCAATCTTCACGCAATACATGAGCGTGAGCCATGGACATAGCACTATATGTGGAATAGAGTGGTGGTTGTGGAGAAGACAAAAAGGAGAAGATAGTCTCACATCAACTAGGCGTATCAACGGGCTATGGAGTTGCCCATCAATAGATATCAATGTGAGTGAGTAGGGATTTCCATGCAACGGATGCACTAGAGCTATAAGTGTATGAAAGCTCAACAAAAGAAACTAAGTGGGTGTGCATCCAACTCGCTTGCTCACGAAGACCTAGGGCATTTTGAGGAAGCCCATCATTGGAATATACAAGCCAAGTTCTATAATGTAAAATTCCCACTAGTATATGAAAGTGACAACATAGGAGACTCTCTATCATGAAGATCACGGTGCTACTTTGAAGGACAAGTGTGGTAAAACATTGTCCCTTCTCTCTTTTTCTCTCATCATTTTTTTATTTGGGCCTTTTTCTCTTGGCCTCTTTTTTTATTTTTTTATTTTTGTCCGGAGTCTCATCCCGACTTGTGGGGGAATCATAGTCTCCATCATCCTTTACTCATTTGGGACAATGCTCTAACAATGATGATCATCACACTTTTATTTACTTACAACTCAAAAATTACAACTCAATACTTAGAACAAAATATGACTCTATGTGAATGCCTCCGGCGGTGTACCGTGATATGCAATGAATCAAGAGTGACATGTATGAAAGAATTATAAATGGTGGCTTTGCCACAAATACGATGTCCACTACATGATCATGCAAAGCAATATGACAATGATGAAGCATGTCATAATAAACGGAACGGTGGTAAGTTGTTGGAAATGCCATAATAGGTAGGTATGGTGGCTGTTTTGAGGAAGGTATATGGTGGGTGTATGATACCAGTGTAAAGTGCACGGTATTAGAGAGGCTAGCAATGGTGGAAGGGTGAGAGTGCGTATAATCCACGGACTGAAGATTAGTCATAAAGAACTCACATACTTATTGCAAAAATCTATTAGTTATCAAAACAAAGTACTACGCGCATGCTCCTAGGGGGGTAGATTGGTAGGAAAAGACCATCGCTCTTCCCCGACCGCCACTCATAAGGAGACAATCAATAAATAAATCATGCTCCGACTTCATCACATAACGGTTCACCATACGTGCATGTTACGGGAATCACAAACTTTAGAACAAGTATTTCTCAAATTCACAACTACTCAACTAGCATGACTCTAATATCACCATCTTCATATCTCAAAACAATTATCAAGAATCAAACTTCTCATAGTATTCAATGCACTTTATGATAGTTTTTAATATACCCATCTTGGATGTTCATCAATAATTGCACCGATCGTTCTAAGGAAAGGTCTACCAAGAATAATAGGACATGTAGGATTGCAATCTATATCAAGAACAATGAAATCTATGGGCACATAATTCCTATTTGCAACAATAAGAACATCATTAATTCTTCCCATAGGTTTCTTAATGGTGGAATCCGCAAGGTGCAAGTTTAAAGAACAATAATCAAATCCACGAAAACCTAACACATCACACAAAGTTTTTGGAATCGTGGATACACTAGCACCCAAATCTCACAAAGCATAGCACTCATGATCTTTAATTTTAATTTTAATAGTAGGTTCCCTCTCATCATAAAGTTTTCTAGGGATAGAAACTTCCAATTCAAGCTTTTCTTCATAAGATTGCATTAAAGCATCAACGATATGTTTGGTAAAAGCTTTATTTTGACTATAAGCATGAGGAGAATTTAACACGGATTGCAACAAGGAAATACAATCTATTAAAGAACAATTATCGTAATTAAATTCCTTGAAATCCAAAATAGTGGGTTCATTGCTAAGTAAAGTTTTGACCACTTCAATCCCACTTTTACCAAATTTTGCATCAAGATCTAAAAACACCGAATCATTGGGACGCCTTTTAACTAAAGTTGACTCATCTCCAGTCCCATCATTATCAAGATTCATATTGTAAAACAAAGATTTAATAGGGGACACCTCAATAACTTTTAGATCTTCATCCCTATTATCATGAAAACTAGAAAAACACACTTTTACAAAGCAATCTTTCTTAGCACGCATCCTAGCGGTTCTTTATTTTCATTCAGCAATGGAAATTCTCATGGCATTGAGATTCATTGATGTCATTCTTAGGAGGAATAGATCTAAATTTCAAAAAATCAACATTAAGAGAAATTCTATCCACGTTCCTAGCCAATTCATCAATCTTAGGCAGTTTTTCTTCAAGCAAAGCATTGAAATTCTTTTGAGAAATCATAAATTCTTTAACACTAGTCTCAAAATCAGAGGGAATCTTATTAAAATTTCCATAAGAGTTGTTGTAGGAATTACCATAATTATTAGAGGAATTACTAGGATACAACCTAGGATTAAAGTTTCCTCTATAAGCATTGTTACCAATATTGTTCCTACCAACAAAATTAACATCCATAGATTCATTAT
Organism: Aegilops tauschii subsp. strangulata; assembly: GCF_002575655.3. Lineage (NCBI taxonomy): Eukaryota > Viridiplantae > Streptophyta > Magnoliopsida > Poales > Poaceae > Aegilops > Aegilops tauschii. The sequence continues at coordinate 399,823,077 of NC_053037.3, forward strand.
TATTCTCAATCAAAGTAGACAAAGGCATATCATTAGGATCAATAGGAGCACTCTTATTAGCAAACAACTTCATAAGTTCATCCATCTTTCCACTCAAAACATTAATCTCTTCTATCGCATGAACCTTTTTACTAGTAGATCTTTCGGTGTGCCATTGAGAATAATTAACCATAATATTATCTAGGAGTTTAGTAGCTTATCCTAAAGTGATTTCCATAAAAGTGCCTCCCACGGCCGAATCTAAAAGATTTCTGGAAGCAAAATTCAATCCGGGGTAAAAAAATTGTATAATCATCCATAAATTCAAACCATGTGTAGGGCAATTACGTATCATTAATTTCATCCTCTCCCAAGATTGTGCAACATGCTCATGATCAAGTTGTTTAAAATTCATAATATCGTTTCTAAGATAGATGATCTTAGCGGGAGGAAAATAGATAGAGATAAAAGCATCTTTGCACTTATTCCAAGAATCAATACTATTTTTAGGCGAAGACGAAAACCAAGTTTTAGGACGATCTCTAAGCGAAAACGGAAATAGCTTCAATTTAAAAATATCATTATCCACGTCTTTCTTCTTTTGCATATCACACAAATCAATAAATTTGTTTAGATGTGTAGCGGCATCTTCACTAGGAAGGCCGGAGAATTGATCTTTCATGACAAGATTCAACAAGGCAGCATTAATTGCACAAGATTCAGCATCGGTAAGAGGTGCAATCGGAGTGCTAAGAAAATCATTATTGTTGGTATTGGAAAAGTCACACAATTTAGTATTGTCTTGATCCATCGTGACAAATGATCCAACACACAAGCACACAAGAAGAAAGCAAAAAGAGACGAACGGAAAAAGAGGGTGAATAAAATGGCAAGGGTGAAGTGGGGGGGGGGGAGAAAATGAGAGGCAAATGGCAAATAATGTAATGTGAGGGACAAGAGTTTGTGATGGGTACTTGGTACGTCTTGACTTGTGCGTAGACTCCCCGACAACGGCGACATATGCAACAAGGTAAAGACAGAGCATCAGAAGCCAGCCGGACTTCTCCAACCATTGCCAGTTTCAAAATGGAAATGGGATGATGTCTGCATGGATTTCATCACAGGACAGCCCAAGACTCAGCGAGGCAATGATGCAATCTGGGTCATAGTGGACACCTTAACCAAGGTTGCTCATTTTATCCCGATCAGAACCACATATCCAGCGGATTAACTTGCACAGCTGTATGTATCCTGGATAGTCAGTCTGCATGGAGTACCCCCGAACCATCATTTCTGACCGAGGTTCACTTTTTACCTCAGCTTTTTGGTCACGTCTCCATCAAGCCTTGGGGACAGCACTAAAATACAGTACCGCTTATCATCCTCAGACGGATGGACAGACAGAGCAGGTAAACCAAATACTCGAAGATATGTTGCGAGCCTGTGCTTTGTCCCAAGGATCTGAATGGGAAGACTGTCTGCCGTATGCCGAGTTCTCTTATAACAACAGCTTCCACACCAGTCTAAAGATGTCACCGTATGAGGCTTTGTATGGCCGTAAGTGCCGCACTCCTCTAAATTGGTCTCAAACTGGAGATAGCCGTATTTTCGGAACAGATCTCATGATGGAAGCTGAGAAACAAGTCAGGGAAATCAGAGACAGATTGCAATTGGCCAAATCTCGACAGAAGAGTTATTATGATGCAAAGCACCGACAGATCAGTTTTGAACCCGGAGAACATGTATACCTCCGAGTCACTCCTATGAAAGGAGTCAAGAGGTTCCAGACTCGTGGAAAGTTGGCACCCAGATTTATTGGTCCATTTCCAGTTATGTCCCGAGTGGGTACTGTTGCATATCAGCTGGAACTACCCCCGGAATTGTCGGACGTGCACAACGTGTTTCATGTTTCACAGTTGAGGCGATGCATATCGCCGCCTGAGAAAAAGACTTCTATGACCGAGATAGAGTTGGCAAGGGATTTAACATATGAAGAGAGACCGGTTAGAATTTTGGATCAGATGGAAAGAGTCACTCGCAGTAAAGTAAGGAAGTTTTACAAAGTTCAGTGGGAGCATCACACGGAGTCAGAATCAATGTGGGAACGGGAAGAATTTCTAAGGGCACATTATCCAGAATGTTTTTCCCAAGCAACTGAATCTCGAGGACGAGATTCATTATAAGTGGGGGAGGTTTGTGACAGCCTGGTTTTTGCCCTCCTTTATTTGCCTGATTTTCATTTGGATTGATTTTGAAATTTGGAGTTTTTGAATCTTTTCATATGGACTTAAACACTTGGGCACCCTTGGCTTTCACCCAAGTGCCTCATTTCCCTCCCTAACTATCATTCCCTCTCTGGTTTTATCCAAAATAATATTTGGAAAAATTTTCTTAAATGAAAAATATTCATTTCCCTTTCCAAAACCCTAACCAGCTCAATGTGCTCCAAAGCAACCCCATTTTTTCTAGCCCAAAAAATCTGACAAAATTCACAAATATTCTTTGAACCCTAGGGCACCTTCCTGAGCAAAAATATTGCACCACTTTTTGGAATATTTTTGCTACAGAAAATATTTTCTGTTCTCGACATAAATGGTGGTTTTACATCAACTACCATTTTACTTGCTCCAATGAGGCTGATTTTTCTTGTGCATCATCACCTTAGTAGATGATTGCTAGCCTCCAAAGCCCAGCTCCCAACTCCCAACCGTTTGACCTCAGTAACCTCTCAAAGTTACTGATCAGAAACTTACTTGGCTTGTGAAATCTTTTCTACTGCGTCTGGATGCAAACCAAAGCGTGGTAATCTTCAAAACTACCACGAACAACAAGCCAGACATGAACTTTGGACCTAGGTCGGCCTGGGGCAAAGTTCACGTGGTGACCACGCGTGTCCATGATGCCAGCCTGCGTGTCGACGCGCTCTGAGTGCCGCCGAGCGCTCTGTTTCGCGCGTGCTCGCTTCCCCGACTGCCGAAGGGTGCCAAACCTCGCCACCATCTTCGTCCAACCCCCCTTAACTCTCCCCTGGCACTCGCCGACGCCGGAGCTCGTCGCCTTCCTCTCGATCATGTGCTCCGGCCAACGCAACAGTGCACTCTGCACTGTGCTCGTCGCCTTCCTCTCGATCATGTGCTCGTCCCCGTTCACCCACAGTCCCCGCGTGAGTTGCGTCACCTTCTCCCTCTCTCACTGACGCCGCTCGTCGCCGGGCGCCGTGTCCAGGTGTCACCGGCGGAGCCTGATCCACCCCTCGACGCTCGCCTATAAATGGAGCGCTCTCCAGCCTCCTCGAGCACCATCCTCCACTCCCACACGCTCCACACCCTTGTAGATAGCCGTAGCCCGGCCGGGCAGGCCGCGGGCCGCCGTCCCCGAGCTCGAGCTTGCTGGCGATCCCCTCGGGTCGTTGCGGTAGCTCCAGCCCCTCCAAGGCCTGGGCGACCCTTCCAGAGCCTCCGCCACACTGCGGTGGTGCCATTCCACCCAGTTGAAGCCCCTGGAGTCGCCTCTGCTCACCGTCGTCTTCATCTCCGGCAAGCTCTGCTTCCTGTCTCCGCTAGAGAGGACGATTCCAACGCCGTCCGACCACCCCTAGCTACTCTACGAGTACGGGCAGGTGCGCCTCCGTCTCCTCTCTTGATCCCTCCTCTCGTTTTGGCCAAGGAGCCCTCGCTGCCGGCGTAAGCTCCGGCGAAGCCGCGCCACTCTTTGTTTCCTTCTCCCCCTCCGCCTCACCTAACTAGCGGGGCCTGCTAGTCAGCCACTCAGTATGCGCGCGAAGCGGTACGAGTGGTGGCGCCCCGAAGCTTTACGCCTTCGACGTCACCCCCCAGTATGTTTTATTTAAATTCAAATTCATATATTTTCCAAAGAGTTTCAAACAGCTATATCTCTTCAACCATAAGTCCAAATGAATTGATTCTTTTTGCATTGTGTTCTTTGCAAAGAAATCTAGCAGCTCACCAAAAATGAGATTTTTCTATGTTGTCTAGATTTTCTGGTGATTTTCAGAAGGGTTCTTGATATTTTCTTCTTGTGTTTAAAATTATTTTCAGAGGGTGAGGCTTCTCTTGAGGATCACCAGGAGGCTCTTGAACCTCATCTGCACTAAGGCAAGCCACAACAACATTTTCATGATGCCACTTCAATATTTGTGATTTTTCTACTTGAATGAATGATTTAATCCATGCATTCAAATCACTATTATGTTATTTATATTCTGTTAGTTGCTTGTTTAAGTTAATATGCTTGATTTACACAAAGTTTGTAGCTAACTTAGTTGGTAAAGAAATTAGAATAAAATTTTCTATAATAGAAATAATATGGTTATGGATATAAGTGATTAACTGGAGTTATTTTCTTGCATGAGAAAAATGATAAAATTTGTTAGAAAAGATTCTGTTTAATGTGAGGTTTAATCCTAACCATAGAAGTATAAGGAGTTGTTGATGTTTATGCTTAGTGTGGATTTAGTTGACTCAGTCATTATCGTTGATATGTGATGCATACTTTAGTGTTGCATTTTCATGGCATATTATGACACCGGTTATTTGCATTGTAAGTTGAACCTGATGATAACTCAACTTGAATAAATCGTTGACCGGGTCATGGTGCCGCTGAATCGAGTTTTCCCAGTGCAACCACATTTGCCTTTATGGGAAGGCCTTTATTCGGTCCGTTGTCATGCCTCTGGTCGGTGCCTCCAACGAGGGAAGGTTATGGGCATGCGGTACCCTGGCCCGGTAAGCAGACATAACCTTGTGTGCCCGTTGTTGAGATTTTTGGTACCGGTCCCCGTGAGGGACGTTTATGTTTTGGCCACGACGGTGGTCGTTGTGTCTTTGGTAGACACGGGGCCACCCAGGACTGGCCCAGTTGGGAGTGGGTCGGAGTGGCTGGGAGAGTGTCATGGCAATGGAGGGGTTTCGTCGGAATGTCGTTGGTCCACCCGAATGGGAGTACGAGGCCATGGGTTCCGTGGTGTGGGTACAGTGTGCTACCTCTCCAGAGTGTATTAATCTATCGATAGCCGAGTCCACGGTTACGGACACCTCGAAAGTAGGTCACACCATGGGTCAACATTTAATTGATCTTGCACACTAAGTCATGAACTTTGCACTGTTGAGGATGGCGGGAAGGTCATCCTGTTGGTTGAGACCAAGTGTTGGTCGTGGTTGTGATCGCCGGAAGGATCACTGTTTGAGACCAAATATTGGTCGTGGCTGTGACCGCCGGAATGATCACGAGGTATCCATAGCTAAGATTATGTGGTTGGTACATTTGTGATCCAGAAACGATCACCCTTGGTAAGCTAGTCCGAGGGACTATTCTCATAAGAGCGTGATCACATCATGTTGGTTACATTGTTGCATTTCTAATAATTGGTTAATTATCATGATATTGTTTGTCATTATGTTTATGTTTGTTGTGAGCTTGCAAGTACGTTCAATGTACTGACCTGGCGTGTCATGCCAGATTTCAGGAAAGTCTCGTTGGAAAGGAGTGCTGTCCGAGTCTAGATCGTGTCCACATCGGTGTCCCTGTGCTATGGAGTTTCCGCTACGACGTTGTTCCGCTGCCGCGTAGTTGTTGTGATCGAGGCCCCTTTATGTTCACTAAATAATGTACATATTGTTCAGCCACACTGTGTGTGCCGCTTGGCCTCGACACCTGTTGTAATATAAACTTTGATCCACTAGCTTCAATAAAGCGGTTGTTTTCTGTACCAAGATGTTGTGTGTTGCCAGAAGACATGGTCTCTGGGCTGGCAATGCATGGTAAACCGGTCGCTCTGAGCCGGGGTGCCACAATGCTTGGTATCATAGCTGCACTGACTGTAGGCCACGCTAGACTTCAACGTGTTAACTGGAAGTTTCATACGAGTCTAAGTTGAGTGTCGGTAGCATTTATAGCTGGTTGTTGCATTGCATGCACTCGTTTTATTTTTGTGCTAACCTGCTAATGGTTGTGAGTGTAGATGGCTCCGGTGCCGTATCCGTGCCAGTTGCAGCTGATGCCGTTCACGTCGCCGCATCTCCTTCGTAGCGTGTGGCGTCGGCTGTACCCCCTCGGTGACGATCCAGTCTATCGCGTGTACCGGGAGCGTCTAGCTGACTCAGTGTATGAGTATCATGCAGTGGTTACTATGCGCACCAGTTCTGATTCCAGCACTTACACTCGTATCTCTCGGAGCGGTTACGCTTCTACCGCTTCTCAGGCTATCCAGTTTGCTGCATTCGAGGTCCTTGTCGAGCTTCGTTATAACGAGGTCCGGATGCAGAACCACCCAGGTTTCTACTACTATCCTTCTATGCACGACAATGGTCGTGTCCGTTTCCCTATCTTCCATCCGGAGTCTGATAGTGTTGCTAGCCATCTTGCTCGTTATATCACCGCTGGCTATCTTATGATCCACGAGCTGGCTTGAGAGGTGACTCGTGCCCGTACTGCTTTAGCCTCTGCTTTAGTCTCTACTAGATCTGCCACTACTCCATCCTCCCTGGGATTTACTCCTTATATTCCAGTCAATTCTAGCTCCCCTGTTTCACCGGTTAATCCTCCGAGTAGCTCGGGCACCTCGACGGTGAACCCTCTCAGTGCCCCTGCTGAGTGGGTTACACTTCTCACTTCTCCTGTAGCCCCGATGCTTCACCCTACACCTGCCCCTGAGGGAGAGCCCTCTAGGCAGCATCGTCGTGTTACCTTTAACCCGGAGTTCTTAATTAACCTCGTCAGTTCAGGATCCGAGTCCGCTTCAGGAGAGGACCCCGCAGCACCAGTAGAGCAGTAGAGCTTCTGAGTATTCACAATCGTCAGGATGGTGTACAAGTGTAGTAGTACGAGTCATGATGTTTCATTTTCTGTATGAGAGTAGTTGAACCTGTCATGTTGGTTATCTTTCATGTATGAGTCTATGTATAATAGGAAAACTCTAATATAATAGAAAATGAAATGAAACGGTCGACCCAGACTCGCCGTGTTTTCTTCGTCGTTTCGGTTTTTTTTCTCGGGCTTTTGTTGCTGGCTTTTCCCCAATTTATTTTGAATGTTTCTCATCTCAGTTGCGTTGCCTTGGGAAAAATCATAATAGGATGCCGCGGGGAGTCAGCAGTAGCAACGTTCGCGAGTGTACTCCTGTTTGTCGTTCCGCACGACAGGCAGGACACTCCCCTGAGCCGTACGTTCCACCACCGCCTCCACCGCCAAATACGCCCTCCACCAAGCAAATTATGCGAATGTTTGAGGAAAGACGGAATAATGATCTGATTGAAATATTAAGAAGTGTGCAAGCTATGGTTGGTCAGAATGGAAATCAATATGGTCACCACTCCAAGTTGTCAGATTTTCAGAGGACCATGCCTCCCAGTTTCAGTCAGGTTCTTGATCCCTTGGATGCAGACGATTGGTTACGAACCATTGAGAGAAAGCTTAAGATTGCTCGTACTGATGAAGATGATAAAGCTCCGTTTGCAACTCATTATCTTGAAGGTGTTGCTGCCATATGGTGGGAAAATGCAAAAGCCATGTGGCCCGCTGATTAAGAAATTACCTGGACAAAATTCAAGGATCAGTTCCGGAAATATCATATCCCTACTGGAATTATGAAGACTAAACAGCGCGAATTCCTCTCGCTCCTCCAAGGAAATCAGTCTGTGGGTGAATATTTGCAAAAATTCAATCACCTGGCCCGTTACTCCCTTCATGACGTGGCCACCGAAGAAAGAAAGATTGATAGATTTCTTGGTGGATTAAACCCGCAACTCCGGTGTACTCTCAGCATGTTTGATTTCCCAGATTTCCAAAGTCTGGTGAACAAAGCTTTCATTGCTGAAAGGGAGCACAAGCTCGTATCAGACAACAGGCCTGTCAATAATGATCACAAGCGCAAGTTCGAGCCAAAGAAGGATGAGCAACCCGTGCAAAAGGCTCGTACCTGGCAGCAGAATCAGGTGGAATACAAGCCCAATTGGCAACAGAATGTTAACAAGACCACCACCCAAGTCAAGAATGTTGTGCCCAACCCAGTGCACGAGGAGCGCCACCGCATCAATTCTTGCTTCAGTTGTGGGCAAACCGGACATTATGCCAGACAGTGTCCCAAGAATAGTAAGGCAAAAGCTCTATTCAGGCCACAAGTCAACTCTATGGAGTCATGCCCGATCCAGCAAAACATCATTGGGCACATTCATCACCTCTCCGCCGATGAAGCCCAAGAAAACCCCGAAGTCGTCATTGGTATGTTCTCTATTAATAACATACATGCAGTAATTTTAGTTGACTCTGGGGCTTCCCACTCTTTTATTTCTCGGAGTTTTGTTGCCCAAAACAAATTTCCTTGTTCATTTTTGGGCAAGAATATGCTGGTACAAACCCCGGGATCATTAATCAGGAGCAATCTGGTCTGCCATAATCTGGAAATCAATATCAACGGAGTCTGTTTTCCAACTTCTTTGATAATCATTGAGTCTGATAAGTTGGATATTATCTTGGGTATGAATCGGCTGACTCAATATCAAGTATGCATAAATTGTGCGACCCGAGAGGTTACGTTGACCAGTCCGAAAGGGCAGACTACCAAATTCTATGCTCGCAGAAGCATACCCAAGAAAGAAATGGCCTTCACCATTGTGGCTGAATTGGAATTAATTCCTGTGGTCAGTGAGTTTCCGGATGTATTTCTAGAAGAGTTGCCAGGCATGCCACCAGATCGCGAGCTTGAGTTTGCAATAGATCTGTTGCCCGGAACCGCACCGTTATACAAGAAGTATTACTGGATGCCCTCATCAGAATTAGTGGAGCTAAAGAAACAGCTTGATGAAATGCTCCAGAAAGGATATATCCGTCCCAGCTCTTCACCATGGGGATCACCTGCTATCTTCGTGGACAAAAAGGATGGCAGCCTCCGCATGTGTGTGGATTACCGTCAGCTGAACGAGGTCACCATCAAAAATAAATATCTGCTGCCAAGGATTGATGACTTGTTTGATCAGCTCAGTGGGGCCAAGGTATTCTCCAAGATTGATTTACGGACAGGATATCATCAACTCAAGATTAAAAAGGAAGATATTCCTAAGACCGCATTCACTACTCGGTACGGTCTTTATGAATATACAATTATGTCCGTTGGTCTCACCAACGCACCTGCCTTCTTCATGCATATGATGAACAAAGTATTCATGGACTTCCTCGACAAGTTTGTGGTAGTCTTCATCGATGACATACTTATTTACTCAAGAAGTGAAGAAGATCACAAAGAACACCTCCGAGCAGTGCTACAACGACTCCGCGACCATCAGCTGTACGCCAAATTCAGTAAGTGTGAGTTTTGGCTCAAGCAAGTTGGATTTCTTGGACATGTACTATCTACCGAAGGTATAGCCGTGGACCCGAGCAAAGTAAAGGATGTGCTCGATTGTTTGCCACCCACAACCGTATCACAAATCCGGAGTTTTCTTGGATTAGCCGGTTATTACCGTTGTTTCATTGAAGGGTTTTCCAAGATTGCTAAGCCCATGACGGAGCTGCTCAAAAAGGATAAGAAGTTTGAATGGACTGAGGACTGTGAGAAAAGTTTCAATGAGTTAAAGATACGGCTGACGACCGCACCGGTGTTAACTCTTCCAGATATCTACCGCAGTTTTGATGTGTACCGCGACGCTTCTAGACAAGGTCTGGGATGCGTACTTATGCAAGATGGCAAGGTAGTAGCCTATGCATCACGACAGCTATGACACCACGAGGGAAATTATCCCACTCATGATCTGGAATTGGCCGCGGTGGTTCATGCTCTAAAAATTTGGAGGCACTGCCTCATCGGGAAGAGGTGCCAAATTTTTACCGATCATAAAAGTCTCAAGTATATATTTACTCAGCCAGATTTAAACCTCCGTCAACGAAGATGGCTTGAGTTAGTCAAGGATTATGATCTTGGAATAAATTACCACCCGGGTAAGGCCAACGTGGTCGCCGATGCCCTCAGTCGAAAACCTGTCAGCCTGACTGTCATATTGGAATCCTTGCCTCCTGAACTTCAAGAGGAGATTGCTCAGCTCAACCTGGTCATAGTTGATGCTGGCCTTGCTAATATTTTGGAAGTTGCCCCCACACTTGAGGAAGAGATCCGCAAGGCCCAGCCAGCTGACACCGTCCTGCAGAAACGTGCCAAGAATGTGGTGACGGGACAGACCTCAGATTTTTCAAAGGATCAAGTTGGTACCCTCCGATTCTGTGGAAGAATTTGTGTGCCAAATCAGGCGGATTTAAAGCAGAAAATCCTGTCAGAAGCACATGAATCTTCGTATTCCATTCACCCTGGACGTATGAAAATGTATGAAGATCTCCGACAAATATTTTGGTGGGATGGAATGAAGAAAGACATTGCCTATTTTGTGGCATGTTGCAACATATGCAACAAGGTAAAGGCAGAGCATCAGAAGCCAACCGGACTTCCCCAACCATTGCCAGTTTCACAATGGAAATGGGATGATGTCTGCATGGATTTCATCACAAGACTGCCCAAGACTCAGCGACGCAATGATGCAATCTGGGTCATAGTGGACACCTTAACCAAGGTTGCTCATTTTATCCCGATCAGAACCACATATCCAGCGGATCAACTTGCACAGCTGTATGTATCCAGGATAGTCAGTCTGCACGGAGTACCCCGAACCATCATTTCTGACCGAGGTTTACTTTTTACCTCAACTTTTTGGTCACGTCTCCATCAAGCCTTGGGGATAGCACTGAAATACAGTACCGCTTATCATCCTCAGACGGATGGACAGACAGAACGGGTAAACCAAATACTCGAAGATATGTTGCGAGCCTATGCTTTGGCCCAAGGATCTAAATGGGAAGACTGTCTGCCGTATGCCGAGTTCTCTTATAACAACAGCTTCCAGACCAGTCTAAAGATGTCACCGTATGAGGCTTTGTATGGCCATAAGTGCCACACTCCTTTAAATTGGTCTCAAACTGGAGATAGCCGTATTTTCGGAACAGATCTCATGATGGAAGCTGAGAAACAAGTTAGGGAAATCAGAGACAGATTGCAATTGGCCAAATCTCGACAGAAGAGTTATTATGATGCAAAGCACCGACATATCAGCTTTGAACCCGGAGAACATGTATACCTCCGAGTCACTCCTATGAAAGGAGTCAAGAGGTTCCAGACTCGTGAAAAGATGGCACCCAGATTTATTGGTCCATTTCTAGTTATGTCCCGAGTGGGTACTGTTGCATATCAGCTGGAACTACCCTCGGAATTGTCGGACGTTCACAACGTGTTTCATGTTTCACAGTTGAGGCGATGCATATCACCGCCTAAGAAAAAGACTACTATGAATGAGATAGAGTTGGCAAGGGATTAACATATGAAGAGAGACCGGTTAGAATTTTGGATCAGATGGAAAGAGTCACTCGCAGTAAAGTAAGGAAGTTTTACAAAATTCAGTGGGAGCATCACACGGAGTCAGAATCAACGTGGGAACAGGAAGAATTTCTAAGGGCACATTATCCAGAATGGTTTTCCCAAGCAACCGAATCTCGAGGACGAGATAAATTCTAAGTGGGGGAGGTTTGTGACAGCCTGGTTTTTGCCCTCCTTTATTTGCCTGATTTTCATTTGGATTGATTTTGAAATTTGGAGTTTTTGAATCTTCTTAAACACTTGGGCACCCTTGGCTTTCACCCAAGTGCCTCATTTCCCTCCCTAACTATCATTCCCTCTCTGGTTCTACCCAAAATAATATTTGGAATATTTTTCTTAAATGAAAAATATTCATTTCCTTCTCCAAAACCCTAACTAGCTCAATGTGCTCCAAAGCAACCCCATTTTTTCTAGCCCACAAAAATCTGAAAAAATTCACAAATATTCTTTGAACCCTAGGGCACCTTCCTGAGCAAAAATATTGCACCACTTTTTGGAATATTTTTGCTACAGAAAATATTTTCTGTTCTGGACAGAAATGGTGGTTTCTACAGCAACTATCATTTTAGTTGCTCCAATGAGGCTGATTTTTCTTGTGCATCATCACCTTAGTAGATGATTGCTAGCCTCCAAAGCCCAGCTCCCAAGTCCCAGCCGTTTTCCCTCAGTAACCTCTCAAAGTTACTGATCAGAAACTTACTTGGCTTGTGAAATCTTTTCTACTACGTCTGGATCCAAACCAAAGCGTGGTAATCTTCAAAACTACCACGAACAACAAGCCAGACATGAACTTTGGACGTAGGTCGGCCTGGGGGCAAAGTTCACGTGGTGACCACGCGTGTCCATGATGCCAGCCTGCGTGTCGACGCGCTCTGAGTGCCGTCGAGCGCTCTGTTTCGCGTGTGCTCGCTTCCCCGACTGCCAAAGCGTGCCAAACCTCGCCACCATCTTCGTCCAAACCCCCTTAACTCTCCCCTGGCACTCGCTGACGCCGGAGCTCGCCGCAGCGAGCACGGGCGCGGTCCGGCCAACGCAACAGTGCGCTCTGCACTGTGCTCGTCGCCTTCCTCTCGATCCTGTGCTCGTCCCCGTTCACCCACAGTCCCCGCGTGAGCTGCGTCGCCTTCTCCCTCTCTCACTGACGCGGCTCATCGCTGGGCGCCGTGTCCAGGTGTCACCGACGGAGCCCGATCCACCCCTCGACGCTCGCGTATAAATGGAGCGCTCCCCAGCCTCCTCGAGCACCATCCTCCACTCCCACACGCTCCACATCCTTGTAGATAGCCGTAGCCCGGCCGGGCAGGCCGCGGGCCGCCGTCCCCGAGCTCGAGCTCGCCGGTGATCCCCTCGGGTCGTCGCGGTAGCTCCGGCCCCTCCCAGGCCTGGGCGACGCTTCCAAAGCCTCCGCCACACTGCGGTGGTGCCATTCCGCCCAGTTGAAGCCCCTGGAGTCGCCTCTTCTCGCCATCGTATTCGTCTCCGGCGAGCTCTGCTTCCTGTCTCCACTAGAGAGGACGATTCTGACGCCGTCCGACCACCCCTAGCTACTCTACGGGTACGGGCTGGTGCGCCTCTGTCTCCTCTCTCGCTCCCTCCCCCTCGTTTTGGCCAAGCAGCCCTCGCCGCCGGCGTGAGCTCCGGCGAAGCCGCGCCACTCTCTGTTTTCTTCTCCCCCTCCACCTCACCTGACTAGTGGGGCCCGCTAGTCAGCCACTCAGTACGCGCGCGAAGCGGTACGAGTGGTGGCGCCCCGAAGCTTTACGCCTTCGACATCACCCCCCCAGTCTCTTTTATTTAAATTCAAATTCATATATTTTCCAGAGAGCTTCAAACAGCTATATCTCTTCAACCATAAGTCCAAATGAATTGATTCTTTTTGCATTGTGTTCTTTGCAAAGAAATCTAGCAGCTCACCAAAAATGAGATTTTTCTATGCTGTCTAGATTTTTCTGGTGATTTTCAGAAGGGTTCTTGATATTTTCTTCTTGTGTTTAAAATTATTTTCAGAGGGTGAGGCTTGTCTTGAGGATCACCAGGAGGCTTGTGAACCTCATCTGCACTAAGGCAAGCCACAGCAACATTTTCTTGATGCCACTTCAATATTTTTTATTTTTCTACTTGAATGAATGATTTAATCCATGCATTCAAATCACTATTATGTTATTTATATTCTGTTAGTTGCTTGTTTAAGTTAATATGCTTGATTTACACAAAGTTTGTAGCTAACTTAGTTGGTAAAGAAACTAGAATAAAATTTTGCTATAATAGAAATAATATGGTTATGGATATAAGTGATTAAGTGGAGTTATTTTCTTGCATGAGAAAAATGATAAAATTTGTTAGAAAAGATTTTTTTTAATGTGAGGTTTAATCCTAACCAAAGAAGTATAAGGAGTTGTTGATGTTTATGCTTAGTGTGGATTTAGTTGACTCAGTCATTATCGTTGATACGTGATGCATACTTTAGTGTTGCATTTTCATGGCATATTATGACACCGGTTATTTGCATTGTAAGTTGAACTTGATGATAACTCAACTTGAATAAATCGTTGACCGGGTCTTGGTGCCACTGAATCGAGTTTTCCCAGTGCAACCACATTTGCCTTTATGGGAAGGCCTTTATTCGGTCCGTTGTCATGCCTCTGGTCGGTGCCTCCAACGAGGGAAGGTTATGGGCGTGCGGTACCCTGGCCCGGTAAGCAGACATAACCTTGTGTGCCCGTTGTTGAGATTTTTGGTACCGGTCCCCATGAGGGACGTTTATGTTTTGGCCACGACGGTGGTTGTTGTATCTTTGGTAGACACGGGGCCACCCAGTACTAGCCCAGTTGGGAGTGGGTCGTAGTGGCCGGGAGAGTGTCATGGCAATGGAGCGGTTTCGTCGGAATGTCGTTGGTCCACCCGAATGGGAGTACGAGGCCATGGGTTCCGTGGTGTGGGTACAGTGCGCTACCTCTGCGGAGTGTATTAATCTATCGATAGCCGAGCCCACGGTTACGGACACCTCGAAAGTAGGTCACACCATGGGTCAACATTTAATTAATCTTGCACACTAAGTCATAAACTTTGCACTGTTGAGGATGGCGGGAAGGTCATCCTGTTGGTTGAGACCAAGTGTTGGTCGTGGATGTGATCGCCGGAAGGGTCACTGTTTGAGACCAAATATTGGTCGTGGCTGTGATCGCCGGAATGATCACGAGGTATCCATAGCTAAGATTATGTGGTTGGTACATTTGTGATCCAGAAATGATCACCGTTTGTAAGCTAGTCCGAGGGACTGTTCTCATAAGAGCGTGATCACAACATGTTGGTTACATTGCTGCATTTCTAATTATTGGTTAATTATCATGATATTGTTTGTCATTATGTTTATGTTTGTTGTGAGCTTGCAAGTACATTCAATGTACTGACCTGGCGTGTCATGCCAGATTTCAGGAAAGTCTCGTTGGAAAGGAGTGTTGTCCGAGTCTAGATCGTGTCCACATCGGTGTCCCTGTGCTATGGAGTTTCCGCTACGACGTTGTTCCGCTGCCGCGTAGTTGTCGTGATCGAGGCCTTATGTTCACTAAATAATGTACATATTGTTCAGCCGCACCGTGTGTGCCGCTTGGCCTCGACACCTGTTGTAATATAAACTTTGATCCGCTAGCTTCAATAAAGCGGTTGTTTTCTGTACCAAGATGTTGTGTGTTGCGAGAAGACATGGTCTCTGGGCTGGCAATGCATGGTAAACCAGTCGCTCTGAGCCAGGGTGCCACAGAAGGTCTGTGGTAAACTACTCACACATCATCGGAGAGGCTATGGTGTTGATGTGGAAGCCCTCCGTGATCGATTCCCCCTCCGACGGAGCGCCGGAAAAGGCCCCAAGATGGGATCTCATGGGTACAGAAGGTTGTGGCGGTGGAAATAGGGTTTCGTGGTCCTCCTGGATGTTTTCGGGGTATATGGATATGTATAGGAGGAAGAAGTCGGTCGGTGGAGCTGCGAGAGGCCCACGAGGGTGGGGGCGCGCCCAGGGGGCACGCGCGCCTCCCTGCCTCGTGGCATGCTTGCTTCTTTCTTGACGCCCACTCCAAGTCCTCTGGATCACGTTTGTTCCAAAAATAACTCCCCCGAAGGTTTCATTCCGTTTGGACTCCCTTCGATATTCCTTTTATGCGAAACACTGAAATAGGCAAAAAAATAGCAATTTGCACTGGGCCTTCGGTCAATAGGTTAGTCCCAAAAATAATATAAAAGTGCTTAGTAAAGCCCATTAAACATCCAAAATAGATAATATAATAGCATGGAACAATAAAAAATTATAGATACGTTGGAGACATATCAATTTTACTTCATCTATTGCAGATGATATTAGAGTCCCACTTCAGATTAACGTTGTCTGACTTGTCCTGCTTTAGCCTCGCCGCCGTACACCTCACCGGAGCTGCTCCAACAACGGAACTGTCCATCACAGCGGAGCAGTACTACTGAAGGAAATATGCCCTAGAGGCAATAATAAAGTATTATATATTTCCTTATATCATGATAAATGTTTATTATTCATGCTAGAATTGTATTAACCGGAAACATAATACATGTGTGAATACATAGACAAACAGAGTGTCACTAGTATGCCTCTACTTGACTAGCTCGTTAATCAAAGATGGTTATGTTTCCTAGCCATAGACATGAGTTGTCATTTAATTAACGGGATCACCTCATTAGGAGAATGACGTGATTGACATGACCCAATCCGTTAGCTTAGCACCCGATCGTTTAGTATGTTGCTATTGCTTTCTTCATGACTTATACATGTTCCTATGACTATGAGATTATGCAACCCCCGTTTACCGGAGGAACACTTTGTGTGCTACCAAACGTCACAACGTAACTAGGTGATTATAAAGGTGCTCTACAGGTGTCTCCAAAGGTACTTGTTGGGTTGGCGTATTTTGAGATTAGGATTTCTCACTCCGATTGTCGGAGACATATCTCTGGGCCCACTCGGTAATGCACATCACTATAAGCCTTCCAAGCATTGTGACTAATGAGTTAGTTGCGGGATGATGTATTACGGAACGAGTAAAGAGACTTGCCGGTAACGAGATTGAACTAGGTATCGAGATACCGACGATCGAATCTCGGGCAAGTAACATACCGATGACAAAGGGAACAACGTATGTTGTTATGCGGTCTGACCGATAAAGATCTTCGTAGAATATGTGGGAGCCAATATGGGCATCCAGGTCCCGTTATTGGTTATTGACCGGAGAGGTGTCTCGGTCATGTCTACATAGTTCTCGAACCCAAAGGGTCCGCACGCTTAAAGTTACGATGACAGTTTTATTATGAGTTTATGTATGTTGATGTACCGAAGGAGTTCGGAGTCCCGGATGAGATCGGGGACATGACGAGGAGTCTCGAAATGGTCGAGACGTAAAGATCGATATATTGGACGACTATATTCGGACTTCGGAAAGGTTCCGAGTGATTCGGGTATTTTTCGGAGTAGCGGAGAGTTACGGGAATACGTATTGGGCCTTATTGGGCCATACGGGAAAGAAGGAAAAGGGCCTCAAGGGTGGCCGCACCCCTCCCCTTGGTCTGGTCCGAATTGGACTAGGGAAGGGGGGCGCCCCCTTCCTTCCTTCTCTTTTTCCCTTCCTCTTTTCCTATTCCATATGGGAGGTGGAATCCTACTAGGACTAGGGAGTCCTAGTAGGACTCCACACTTGGTGCGCCCCCTCCTAGGGCCGGCCTCCTCCTCCCTTGCTCCTTTATATACGGGGGCAGGGGGCACCCCATGGACACACTTGATATACGATATTTTAGCTGTGTGCGGTGCCCCCCTCCACCAGATTACACCTCGATAATACCGTCGCGGAGCTTAGGCGAAGCCTTGCGTCGGTGGAACATCATCATCATCACCACGTCGTCGTGCTGACGAAACTCTTCCTTAACACTCGGCTGGATCGGAGTTCGAGGGACGTCATCGAGCTGAACGTGTGTAGAACTTGGATGTGCCGTACGTTCGGTACTTGATCGGTCGGATCGTGAAGACGTATGACTACATCAACCGCGTTGTGATAACGCTTCCGCTGTCGGTCTACGAGGGTACGTGGACAACACTCTCCCCTGTCGTTGGTATGCATCACCATGATCTTGCCTGTGCGTAGGAATTTTTTTGAAATTACTACGTTCCCCAACAGTGGCATCCGAGCCTGGTTTTATGCGTTGATGCTATGCACGAGTAGAACACAAGTGAGTTGTGGGCGATATAAGTCATACTGCTTACCAGCATGTCATACTTTGGTTCAGCGGTATTGTGAGATGAAGCGGCCCGGACCGACATTACGCGTACGCTTACGCGAGACTGGTTTCACCGTTCGGAGCACTCGTTGCTTAAAGGTGACTGGCGGGTGTCTGTCTCTCTCATTTTAGTTGAACCGAGTGTGGCTACGCCCAGTCCTTGCGAAGGTTAAAACAACACCAACTTGACAAACTATCGTTGTGGTTTTGATGCGTAGGTAAGAACGGTTCTTGCTAAGCCCGTAGCAGCCACGTAAAACTTGCAACAACAAAGTAGAGGACGTCTAACTTGTTTTTGCAGGGCATGTTGTGATGTGATATGGTCAAGACATGATGTGATATAATGTGTTGTATGAGATGATCATGTTTTGTAACCGAGTTATCGGCAACTGGCAGGAGCCATATGGTTGTCGCTTTATTGTATGAGATGCAATCGCCATGTAATAGTTTTACTTTATCACTAAGCGGTAGCGATAGTCGTAAAAGCAACAAGTTGGCGAGACGACAACGATACTACGATGGAGATCAAGGTGTCGCGCCGGTGACGATGGTGATCATGGCGGTGCTTCGGAGATGGAGATCATGAGCACGGTGCTTCGGAGATGGAGATCACAAGCACAAGATGATGATGGCCATATCATATCACTTATATTGATTGCATGTGATGTTAATCCTTTATGCATCTTATCTTGCTTTGATTGACGGTAGCATTATAAGATGATCTCTCACTAAAATTTCAAGATAAAAGTGTTCTCCCTGAGTATGCACCGTTGCAAAAGTTCTTCGTGCTGAGACACCACGTGATGATCGGGTGTGATAGGCTCTGCGTTCAAATACAACGGGTGCAAAACAGTTGCACACGCGGAATACTTAGGTTAAACTTGACGAGCCTAGCATATGTACAGATATGGCCTCGGAACACAGAGACCGAAAGGTCGAGCGTGAATCATATAGTAGATATGATCAACATAGTGATGTTCACCATTGAAACTACTCCATCTCACGTGATGATCGGACATGGTTTAGTTGATATGGATCACGTGATCACTTAGAGGATTAGAGGGATGTCTATCTAAGTGGGAGTTCTTAAGTAATATGATTAATTGAACTTAAATTTATCATGAACTTAGTCCTGACAGTATTTTGCAAATTATGTTGTAGATCAATATCTCGCGTTGTTGCTTCCCTGTGTTTATTTTTGATATGTTCCCAGAGAAAATTATGTTGAAAGATGTTAGTAGCAAAGATGCGGATTGGATCCGTGATCTGAGGATTATCCTCATTGTTGTACAGAAAAATTATGTCCTTGATGCAATGCTAGGTGACAGACTTATTGCAGGAGCAGATGCAGACGTTATGAACGTTTGGCTAGCTCAATATGATGACTACTTGATAGTTTAGTGCACCATGCTTAACGGCTTAGAATCGGGACTTCAAAGACGTTTTGAACGTCATGGACCATATGAGATGTTCCAGGAGTTGAAGTTAATATTTCAAGCAAATACCCGAGTTGAGAGATATGAAGTCTCCAACAAGTTCTATAGCTAAAAGATGGAGGAGAATCGCTCAACTAGTGAGCATGTGCTCAGATTGTCTGGGTACTACAATCGCTTGAATCAAGTGGGAGTTAATCTTCCAGATAAAATAGTGATTGACAGAATTCTCTAGTCACCATCACCAAGTTAGTACAACTTCGTGATGAACTATAGTATGCAAGGGATGACGAAAGTAATTCCCGAGCTCTTCGTGATGCTGAAATCGACGAAGGTAGAAATCAAGAAAAACATCAAGTGTTGATGGTTAACAAGACCACTAGTTTCAAGAAAAGGGCAAAAGGATAGAAAGGGGAACTTCAAGAAGAACGGCAAGCAAGTTGCTGCTCAAATGAAGAAGCCTAAGTCTAGTCCTAAGCCCGAGACTAAGTGCTTCTACTGCAAGGGGACTGGTCACTGGAAGCGGAACTACCCCAACTATTTGGTGGATAAGAAGGATGGCAAAGTGAACAAAGGTATAT
Source organism: Aegilops tauschii subsp. strangulata (assembly GCF_002575655.3). NCBI lineage: Eukaryota > Viridiplantae > Streptophyta > Magnoliopsida > Poales > Poaceae > Aegilops > Aegilops tauschii. Next base: position 399,842,792 of record NC_053037.3, read on the forward strand.
TGGATATACATGTTATTGATGTGTACTTTACTAGTGTTTATAGCAACCCCTCGGTATTTGATACTGGTTCAGTTGCTAAGAGTAGTAACTCGAAACGGGAGTTGCCGAATAAACAGAGACTAGTAAAAGGAGAGGTGACGATGTGTGTTGGAAGTAGTTCCAAGATTGATATGATCATCATCGCACACTCCCTATACTTTCGGGATTAGTGTTGAAACTAAATAAGTGTTATTTGGTGTTTGCGTTGAGCATGAATATGATTTGATCATGTTTATTGCAATACGGTTATTCATTTAAGTTAGAGAACAATTGTTGTTCTGTCTACATGAATAAAAACCTTCCATGGTCATACACACCAACGAAAATGGTTTGTTGGATCTCGATCGTAGTGATACACATATTTATAATAATGAAGCCAAAAGATGCAAAGTTAATAATGATAGTGCAACTTATTTGTGGCTGCCGTTTAGGTCATATTGGTGTAAAGCGCATGAAGAAACTCCATACTGATGGGATTTTGGAATCAGTTGATTATGAATCACTTGATGCTTGCGAACCATGCCTCATGGGCAAGATGACTAAAACGTCGTTCTCCGGAACTATGGAGAGAGCAACAGATTTGATTGGAAATCATACATATACAGATGTATGTGGTCCAATGAATATTGAGGCTCGTGGCGGATATCGTTATTTTCTCACCTTCACAGATGATTTGAGCAGATATGGGTATATCTACTTGATGAAACACAAGTCTGAAACATTTAAAAAGTTCAAAGAATTTTAGAGTGAAGTGGAGAATCATCGTAACAAGAAAATAAAAGTTTCTACGATATGATCGCAGAGGTAAAATATTTGAGTTACGAGTTTGGCCTTCAGTTAAAACAATGTGAAATAGTTTCACTACTCACGCCACCTGGAACACCACGGTGTAATGGTGTGTCCGAACGTCGTAATCGTACTTTATTAGATATGGTGCGATATATGATGTATCTTACCGATGTACCACTATCGTTTTGGGGTTATGCATTAGAGACAGCTGCATTCACGTTAAATAGGGCACCATCAAAATCCGTTGAGACGGCACCTTATGAACTGAGGTTTAGCAAGAAACCAAAGTTGTCGTTTCTTAAAAGTTTGGGGTTGCGATGCTTATGTGAAAAGGTTTCATCCTGATAAGCTCAAACCCAAATCGGAGAAATGTGTCTTCATAGGATACCCAAAGGAGACAGTTGGGTACACCTTCTATCACAGATCCGAAGGCAAGACATTCGTTGCTTAGTATGGATCCTTTCTAGAGAAGGAGTTTCTCTCGAAAGAAGTGAGTGGGAGGAAAGTAGAACTTGATGAGGTAACTGTACCTGCTCCCTTATTGGAAAGTAGTTCATCACAGAAATCTGTTCCTGTGACTTCTACACCAATTAGTGAGGAAGTTAATGATGATGATCATGTAACTTCAGATCAAGTTACTACCAAACCTCGTAGGTAAACCAGAGTAAGATCCGCACCAGAGTGGTACGGTAATCCTGTTCTGGAGGTTATGTTACTAGACCGTGACGAACCTACGAACTATGAAGAAGCGATGGTGAGCCCAGATTCCGCAAAATGGCTTGACACCATGAAATCTGAGATGAGATCCATGTATGAGAACAAAGTGTGGACTTTGGTTGACTTGCCCGATGATCGGCAAGCAATTGAGAATAAATGGATCGTCAAGAGGAAGACGGACGCTGATAGTAGTGTTACTATCTACAAAGCTAGAATTGTCGCAAAAAGGTTTTTCGACAAGTTCAAGGTGTTGACTACGATGAGAGTTTCTCACTCGTATCTATGCTTAAGTCTGTCTGAATCATGTTAGCAATTGCCGCATTTTATGAAATATGGCAAATGGATAAACAAAACTACATTCCTTAATGGATTTATTAAAAAAGAGTTGTATATGATGCAACCAGAAGGTTTTGTCAATCCTAAAGGTGATAACAAAATATGCAGGCTCCAGCGATCCATCTATGGACTGGTGCAAGTATCTCGGAGTTGGAATATACGCTTTGATAAGTTGATCAAAGGATATAGTTTTATACAGACTTGCGGTGAAGCCTGTATTTACAAGAAAGTGAGTGGGAGCACTACAACATTTCTGATAAGTATATGTGAATGACATATTGTTGATCGGAAATAATGTAGAATCATTCTGCAAAGCATAAAGGAGTGTTTGAAAGGAGTTTTTCAAAGAAAGACCTCGGTGAAGCTGCTTACATATTGAGCATCAAGATCTATAGAGATAGATCAAGACGCTTGATAAGTTTTTTCAATGATTACATACCTTAACAAGATTTTGAAGTAGTTCAAAATGGAACAGTCAAAGAAAGAGTTCTTGCCTGTGTTACAAGGTGTGAAATTGAGTAAGACTCAAAGCACGACCATGGCAGAAGATAGAAAGAGAATGAAAGTCATTCCCTATGCCTTGGCCATAGGTTCTATAAAGTATGCCATGCTGTGTACCAGATCTATTGTATACCCTACACTGATTTTGGCAACGGAGTACAATAGTGATCTAGGAGTAGATCACTGGACAGCGGTCAAAATTATCCTTAGTGGAATAAGGATATGTTTCTCGATTATGGAAGTGACAAAAGGTTCGTCGTAAAGGGTTACGTTGATGCAAGTTTTGACACTAATCTAGATGACTCTAAGTCTCGGTCTAGATACATATAGAAAGTGGGAGCAATTAGCTAGAGTAGCTCCATAACGAGCATTGTAGACATAGAAATTTGCAAAATACTTACGGATCTAAATGTGAAAGACCCGTTGAACTAAAATTATCTCACAATCAAAACATGATCACACCTTAGTACTCTTTGGGTGTTGATCACATAGCGATGTGAACTAGATTATTGACTCTAGTAAACCCTTTGAGTGTTGGTCACATAGAGATGTGAACTATGGGTGTTAATCACATGGTGATGTGAATTATTGATGTTAAATCACATGGCGATGTGAACTAGATTATTGACTCTAGTGCAAGTGGGAGACTGAAGGAACTATGCCCTAGAGGCAATAATAAAGTATTATATATTTCCTTATATCATGATAAATGTTTATTATTCATGCTAGAATTGTATTAACCGGAAACATAATACATGTGTGAATACATAGACAAACAGAGTGTCACTAGTATGCCTCTACTTGACTAGCTCGTTAATCAAAGATGGTTATGTTTCCTAGCCATAGACATGAGTTGTCATTTGATTAACGGGATCACCTCATTAGGAGAATGACGTGATTGACATGACCCAATCCGTTAGCTTAGCACCCAATCGTTTAGTATGTTGCTATTGCTTTCTTCATGACTTATACATGTTCCTATGACTATGAGATTATGCAACCCCCGTTTACCGGAGGAACACTTTGTGTGCTACCAAACGTCACAACGTAACCGGGTGATTATAAAGGTGCTCTACAGGTGTCTCCAAAGGTACTTGTCGGGTTGGCGTATTTCGAGATTAGGATTTGTCACTCTGATTGTCAGAGAGGTATCTCTGGGCCCACTCGGTAATGCACATCACTATAAGCCTTGCAAGCATTGTGACTAATGAGTTAGTTGCGGGATGATGTATTACGGAACGAGTAAAGAGACTTGCCGGTAATGAGATTGAACTAGGTATCGAGATACCGACGATCGAATCTCAGGCAAGTAACATACCGATGACAAAGGGAACAACGTATGTTGTTATGCGGTCTGACCGATAAAGATCTTCGTAGAATATGTGGGAGCCAATATGGGCATCCAGGTCCCGCTATTGGTTATTGACCGGAGAGGTGTCTCGGTCATGTCTAATAGTTCTCGAACCCAAAGGGTCCGCACGCTTAAAGTTACGATGACAGTTTTATTATGAGTTTATGTATGTTGATGTACCGAAGGAGTCCGGAGTCCCGGATGAGATCGGGGACATGACAAGGAATCTCGAAATGGTCGAGACGTAAAGATCGATATATTGGACGACTATATTCGGACTTAGGAAAGGTTCCGAGTGATTCGGATATTTTTCGGAGTACCGGAGAGTTACGGGAATACGTATTGGGCCTTATTGGGCCATACGGGAAAGAAGGAAAAGGGCCTCAAGGGTGGCCACACCCCTCCCCTTGGTCTGGTCCGAATTGGACTAGGGAAGGGGGGCGCCCCCTTCCTTCCTTCTCTTTTTCCCTTCCTCTTTTCCTCTTCCATATGGGAGGTGGAATCCTACTAGGACTAGGGAGTCCTAGTAGGACTCCACACTTGGTGCGCCCCCTCCTAGGGTCGGCCTCCTCCTCCCTTGCTCCTTTATATACGGGGGCAGGGGCACCCCATGGACACACTTGATATACGATATTTTAGCTGTGTGCGGTGCCCCCCTCCACCAGATTACACCTCGATAATACCGTCGCGGAGCTTAGGCGAAGCCCTGCGTCGGTGGAACATCATCATCGTCACCACGCCGTCGTGCTGACGAAGCTCTCCCTTAACACTCGGCTGCATCGGAGTTCAAGGGACGTCATCGAGCTGAACGTGTGTAGAACTTGGAGGTGCCGTACGTTCGGTACTTGATCGGTCGGATCGTGAAGACGTACGACTACATCAACCGCGTTGTGATAACGCTTCCGCTGTCGGTCTACGAGGGTACGTGGACAACACTCTCCCCTCTCGTTGCTATGCATCACCATGATCTTGCGTGTGCGTAGGAAATTTTTTAAAATTACTACGTTCCCCAACAACTACTATTCATGCATTTGGTTAGGAGTGGAGCAAAGCAAAACTGGAGGATTTTTTTCCTTTGGTGTCTCTTTCAAAGAAAAATGGTAGGAATTTTAATATCCATTTGGACGTCCTTTTCAAATTAATATGCATGAAGAACAGGACTAATTGCATTACTGGAATAATAAGATTCTTATTTTTTTCATTTTCACGTGGTTTGACTTTAATTTCACCAGGTTTCTCCATTCCTGTGTTCTTCCAATTCATGTGAACCAAACACCGAGGTTCACAGAAATCCTATGTTTCCAAATGCTCTGTTTTGCACGTGCATTCCTATCATATTCCTGTGTTTTTCCTGTCCCTGCGTTTATAGAATCCTCCAATTCTAAGGAGCCCTTACAAATTTACTTCATTTTTAGATAGGCGTCAAAGAAAACTCTGTGTGTTATGTCCTGCTCCTGCTGTGCCGTCATTGTAGCGACCAGACCTCAAACAGTCTGATCTCTGTGCATAAGTGTCATCCCTGGATCGGTAATGCTGACACACATAGTACTTGAAGGATTTATAACAGAGTAGCAATCACACACTTATTACATCGAATGTCTCAATAGAGAACTTATTACAATAAATATGGCTTAAGGCCATCTAAAACGATAACAGTGGAAGGCTTGGAAGATAAAGTGAGTCCATCAACTCCAACGGCATCACTGAGTGAAAGACCACGACCTAAGGCTCCTTACTCGTCGTCTGAAAAGTCTGCAACATGTTACGTTGCAGCCCAAAAACGGGTCAGCACATGGAATATGCTGGCAATGTATCACAAAAGGATAATGAACAGAATAATGCTATCACTACATGCATATATGCCTGGTGGAGGCTGTAGGGTTAATATGTTTTGCGAAAAGCCAATTTTTCCCTACTGCAAAGGAATAAGTTTTATTTAACTACAAAGTTTGTTGAAAAATATTGAGAAGGTAAACCCCCTCTCAATCCCAATTAAAAGTAATCATTAACAACCCATCAAATTAATTAAGTAGTGATGAGATCAACATGATAATCCAAGAACCAGATACTCAAGATGTCCATAACCGAGGACACGGCTAACCATGATTAGTTTGTACACTCTGCAGATGTTTGCACACTTTTCCCCACAAGACTCGATCTCCTCCGTTTGATTTCTCGCACTACATGATGTTTGAGAAACGGATGACCGAGACACAGTCTTTCAGAAGCGTTAGCACCTTACGATGGGTAGACCGTACCACCTACATCCCCTACATATGCTAGTCTACCACTGTAAGAGTTCACACGACTTAATCAACTATGCTAGAGCCCATAATAGCTTGTGGCTGCACATGGAAGTTTCTAGTATGAATAATCTCATGATCCCTGTGAGCCTGGGTGGCGGTCCATAGGAGAATCACACGGTACCCCGGGATTTCCAGAAAATACAGGCAATCACTGGAATTCCCCAGGTGCCTCAATCCACCAAGATGTGTATTTAAGTTGCCACCTTAAGTTTAACCATTAATTAAGAATACTCACATATGTCATGAATACACTCAAACCCAATCCATGTCTACGAGCATAGCATAGCAATATAATCATAACGTAGAGGTAACTCCCAGGGTTTGATAATAAACAGGTGAATAGGTACTACCTCAGCTACTTCCCAACCCACAATTTAATTCAGATCCTAACCATGCAATTGTTTGGGGATTGACCTAATGCAGTAAAACTGGGTAGTAAAGAGGTATGATCAAAGTGTTACTTGACTTGCTGATGATCCGCTAAACCTAGAGACTCGTAGTAACACGCTTCGCACTCCGGGTACTCTATCGCAAACAAATAAACATACAATAAGCAAACAAGCAAGGGCACGGGTAAAACTCAAATAAGAGATCTAACCAGAAAGTTCAACTTAAGAACTCCGGTTTGCAAAAAGAATCAAATCAAACGAAGCAACAAAACTCAAACGGCAAAAGAAACAAGCTTCATTACTAATCTGGACTAAAGTCAAATTTTATAGTAGCAAAAACTTGTTTAAGTTGGCTAAACGGAAAGAGGCTTTCGAGACGAAACTCTAGGCGCTTGAATCGTCTGATTCCGATAAACGAGCGAAACGTTATACTAGAACGAAAATCGGATCAGAAATCGCGATCGAAAATAATCGCGGAAAATCCAAGAAAAAGATAAACTGACGAACAGGCTAACGAACGAACGTTCGCTGTCTGCGGCTAAACGGTGAAAACCGTTCGTTAAAACGAACGTACGGACGAACGTCCGCTAAATAACTAAACCGATAAAAATAAACCGAACCGATCTAAAAAAATGAAAACTAGGGTTTACAAAATAAAACCGATCGGTTTTTTTAAATAAACCGGCGGCTACCTCGAACTCTGGCGGGCGGCGGCATGGCGGCTCCGGCGGCGGCGGTCGGCGGCGGCGTGCGGTGGCGGCGCGAGGTGGCGGCTGCTTCTTAATTTCCTCCAAATCCTTTGCGGGCATTCTGTACGGTCTCTTAGATATTGGCCCTGTGCCTCGCAAAAGCTCAATCAAAAACTCAATGTCTCTATGTGGTGGCATGCTTTGCAACTCTTATGGAAATACATCCGGAAAATCCTTCAGCACTGGTACTTCATCCTGTACAACTCCTGATAAGGAATTTACTTGAGTTCTATTAGGCACATGCCGGGATACATACTTGATCCTTCTTCCTTCTGGGGTGGTAAGCAAAATTGACTTACTGGCGCAGTCAATGTTCCCTCCATACTTCGATAACCAATCCATGCCTAATATCACATCCAATCCTTGTGACTCCAATACTATTAGGTCTGAGGGGAACGAGTAGTTACCAATCCTTAATGGTAACCGATCACACCATAGGCTAGCCATATACTCTGCTCCTGGCGAGGTTACTAACATGGGTGACCTAAGGGCTTGGGTTGGCAGTTTAAACTTATCCACGAATCCCCTTGATATGTATGAATGTGATGCACCAGTATAAAAAAGTACGACTGCAGTAAATGACTTAACCAAAAACTTACCTATTACTGCATCTGCTGGGCTTCAACCTCCTCCACTTTAACGTGGTTCACTTGTCCCCTGGTGAAAGGATTGGGCTTCTTCCCAGAGCTTCCATTGCCATTTCCATTCTTGGCTTCAGGACATTCATTGGCGTAATGTCCGGTCTTCTAGCATTTGTAGCATGTCACGTGGCTTAGATCCTTCTTGGGGGGTGTTGCCGGGTTGGAACGGTTCTGTCCGCTACTTCCTCCATTACCATTACCATTCTTGGGGCCACCATGATTGTGCGAACTTCCTTCATTATGAGTGTGGCCTCCATGGTTATGAACAAGTCCTCCCAAGTTCGGGGTGTAACGGGGTCTCTGCTGGGCTCCAGAATTATACTTCCCTTGTCCATACTTCCTCTTGCGGCTGTCAATCTGCTACTGCTTCCCTTCGAGCATGAGAGCTCTATCCACCAACTCCTGATAGTTATTGAAATTTTCCGCCATCAACTGCATGCTCAGCTCATCATTCAGTCCTTCGAAAAACTTCTCCTTCTTAGCTGCATCTGTAGCGACGTCATCTGGGGCATAACGTGCTAACTTACTAAACACATCCACATATTGGCCAACAGTGCGCCCTCCTTGGCGTAAGTTGTAAAACTCACGCTTCTTCATGGCCATAGCTCCTGCTGAAACATGGGCAGTGCGAAAAGCCAGCTGGAATACTACTACTGATTTGGTGGTCTAGACATATCACTCAATCAATCAAACAAAGGCATACAATCGGTCTAGACCTATCATTACAAAAGTGTTTGGACTATACTATATACATGGTGGAATACTACTACTGATTTGGTGGTCTACTAGAAAAATAGATCGGTCGAAGACTCCATGATATCTGCTCCAGCTTCATCAACATAGTCATCATCGCTATCTTCAGGGTCCGAGTCGGTGTCGTCGATGATGATGTAGTTCTCTGGGCAAGTGGAACTGTCATCTTCTCCTCCTGGCGCAGGGTCTCCCATGAAAACTCCTAGCTTCTTTGTCAGGTCGCCATTCTTCTCCACTAGTGCGGCGATTTCCTCCATATAATCCTCGCGTGTAGCCTTGAGTTCTTCCTCCAGTTCCGTGATCCTTATCATTGCCTTCTTCAAATCTGTCATGCCTGCGCACATCTGGTTCTCATGGCGTCGAATGTGCTAGTTTAACTCCTGGATGAAAGAGGCAATCGATCTATCCTTCCTGGTGCTGATCATCGCCCATTGCTCATCTCGGCGCCCACAAATCTGATAGATTGTATCCTTGAGATCATTGTGGTAAACTTCTCCAATCCGTCCCATGGTGATGTGAGCTGCCATACTCTTTCCTAGACTCCAGGTTGGTGCATCGAAAGAAAACTCTATGGGTTCAGTGACTGGCATGAACGTCCTTCCTGGAACTTGAACTTGAATCATCCAGCGCTCCTCTTCTGGTAAAGTGGCGTTGTAGGTCCCGGTGAAGCTTGGTATTCCAATGTTCAGGTACCTAGTAACTTCCTTCAAGTGGCGTCCAAAAGGGGTGTCTTCATTCGGTTGCATGAACTTGATCCTTGCATCCGCCATCCAAAAGAGTAGAAAATGGAGAGGAGTTAGAAATGAGAAGAGAGTAGTGATCTAGGGCTTTAGCTTAGTGGTCGTGCCCTACAGTTAGTGTGTGCTCTGATACCATCTTTGTAGCGACCAGACCTCAAAAATTCTGATCTCTGTGCATAAGTGTCATCCCTGGATCGATAATGCTGACACACACAGTACTTGAAGGATTTATAATAGACTAGCAATCACACACTTATTACATTGAATGTCTCAAGAGAGAACTTATTACAATAAATATGGCTTAAGGCCATCTAAAATGATAACAGCGGAAGGCTTGGAAGATAAAGTGAGTCCATCAACTCCAACGGCATCACTAAGTGAAATACCACAACCTAAGGCACCTTACTCGTTGTCTGAAAAGTCTGCAACATGATACGTTGCAGCCCGAAAATGGGTCAGCACATGGAACATGCTCGCAATGTAACACAAAAGGATAATGAACAAAATAATGCTGTAGAGTTAATATGTTTTGCGAAAAGCCAATTTTTCCCTACTGCAAAGCAATAAGTTTTATTTAACTACAAAGTTTGTTGAAAAATATTGAGAAGGTAAACCCCCTCTCAATCCCATCATTAACAACCCATCAAATTAAATAAGTAGTGATGAGATCAACATGATAATCCAAGAACAAGATACTCAAGATGTCCATAACCGGGGACACGGCTAACCATGATTAGTTTGTACACTCTGCAGATGTTTGCGCACTTTTCCCCACAATACTCGATCTCCTCCGTTTGATTTCTCGCACTACATGATGTTTGAGAAACGGATGACCGAGACACAGTCTTTCAGAAGCGTTAGCACCTTACGATGGGTACCACCTACATCCCCTACATCTGCTAGTCTACCACTGTAAGAGTTCACACGACTTAATCAACTATGATAGAGCCCATAATAGCCTGTGGTTGCACACGGAAGTTTCTAGTATGAATAATCTCATGATCCCTTTGAGCCTGGGTGGCGGTCCATAGGAGAATCACACGGTACCCCGGGATTTCCAAAAAATACAGGCAATCACTGGAATTCCCCAGGTGCCTCAATCCACCAAGATGTGTATTTAAGTTGCCACCTTAAGTTTAACCATTAATTAAGAATACGCACATCTGTCATGAATACACTCAAACCCAATCCACGTCTACGAGCATAGCATAGCAATATAATCATAACGTAGAGGTAACTCCCAGGGTTTGATAATAAACAAGTGAATTGGTACTACCTCATCTACTTCCCAACCCACAATTTAATTCAGATCCTAACCATGCAATTGTTTGGGGATTGATCTAATGCAGTAAAACTGGGTAGTAAAGAGCTATGATCAAAGTGTTACTTGCCTTGCTCATGATCCGTGAAACCTAGAGACTCGTAGTAGCACACTTCGCACTCTGGGTACTCTATCGCAAACAAACAAACATACAATAAGCAAACAAGCAAGGGCACGGGTAAAACTCAAATAAGAGATCTAACCAGAAAGTTCAACTTAAGAACTCCGGTTTGCAAAAAGAATCAAATCAAACGAAGCAACAAAACTCAAACGGCGAAAGAAACAAGCTTCGTTTACTAATCTGGACTAAAGTCAAATTTTACAGTAGCAAAAACTTGTTTAAGTTGGCTAAACGGAAAGAGGGTTTTGAGACGAAACTCTAGGCGCTTGAATCGCCTGATTCCGATAAACGAGCGAAAATTTATACTAGAACGAAAATCGGATCAGAAATCACGATCAAAAATAATCGCGGAAAATCCGAGAAAAAGAAAAACTGACGAACAGGCTAACGAACGAACGTTCGCTGTCTGCGGCTAAACGGTGAAAACCGTTCGTTAAAACGAACGTCTGGACGAACGTCCGCTAAATAACTAAACCGATAAAAATAAACGGAACCGATCTAAAAAATGAAAACTACGGTTTACGAAATAAAACCGATTCAATTTTTTTAAACCGGCGGCTAGCTCGAACTCTGGCGGGCGGCGGCGGTCGGCGGCGACGGCGGCGGGGCGGCGCGGGGTGGCGGTGCGGGCGGCGGCGTGCGGCGCGGGCGGCGTGGGGCGGCGGCGTGCGGCGGTGGCGCGGGATGGCTGCGCGTCTTAGGGTTAGGGTTTGGGTGGCGGGGCTGGTGGGCTGCAGGGGTGCGGCTTATAAAGGGGCCGGCCCGAAGAGTCCTGGCCGGGTACGGCCCGAAGTCGGTTTGACTTTTTTTTAATAATTCCGACGTGCAGAAAAAGAAAGAAAAGAAATACTAAACGGACTCCAAAAATCCCTGAATAAATTTCACCATCCTCTAAAAATAGGTCGGACAAGGTGAACATTTATTTGGGCGTAAAATGCAATTTTGAAAAAAGCATATTTTTCCTAATTCAAATAAAATAGCGACAAAACTCCGAATAAAAATATTATTTTATTTTAATATTAAATCTCTGATATTTCTTTATTTTGAGGAAGTCATTTTATCCTCTCTCTTTTATTTTTAATAAAAGAAATATTTCAGAGAAAAATAATTAAAATCAAACGATCCTCTTTTCAAAATTCGAGAAAAACTCGAATATGAAAATAACGAAATCCCCAACTCTCTCCGTGGGTCCTTGAGTTGCGTAGAATTTCTAGGATCAACCAAAATGCAAATAAAAATATGATATGCAATGATGATCTAATGCATAACATCCCAAATTTTCAAAATCTACCATCTGAGGTGCACCATCTACAGAAGCGTTCACTACAGCAGAGATTCCCCCTGCAAACTTTCTTTCGCCGCCTCAAATCATCTTCCCCGTTGTCGGCAGCCACGCCAACTGCATTACCATCATCGACTGAGCAGATGAACCTGAGGACTACACAGTTCCGGAAGAGAGGTCGCAGTCTTTCATGTTTGCTTATGTTATACATAGGTTATTATTACCTGCTACTTTATCGTTCAAACTTGAGTTTTAAAATGCCCGTGGGTCTCATATCGAGGCAGCGACGAATAGTATCTGTCTACTATCTTGTTCATCTGGGGTTTCTATGTGGTTCATGTTGGGTGGGCAACAAACAATAGATGATCCATTGTCTATCTTTTTAAACTGAAGCTATAATCTACCTGCTATCATTAGTTTTGGATCTATCCACTCATTTGCTACCATCAGTCTTGATTTCTGCATGCACCCCTTAGGCCTTACAAAATCTAACTAGTTTTTTATTATGCATGTCAGTTATTGTACACAATCGTACTGAACATGTAGAGAAAAAGAAAAGACCGTTGCATGGGAATACAATGTCATGCACACGCCGCTCCATGGTGGGAGAAGTGCCCCCCCTCCCGCCATTCCAGATTGTGTTCCAGAGGAAGATAACTGTTCTGATGGGGATTCAAAGGGAGCCGACCACTCCTATTTACCACCTAAGGTGGTTGCTCTAACCTGGCATGCTGATGTTGGTCATATCATGCATATGGCGCCTCGCATTGCTTACATTATTCATCTTATATGTCATCAGCTTAGTTTAGATTTGCTTTGTGTGAATGCCACTTGTTTGGTTTCTATATCATACTCCCACCGTTCCTAAATATTTGTCTTTTTAGAGATTTCAGCAAGTGACTACATACGGAGCAAAATGAGTGAATCTACACTCTAAAATATGTCTATATACATCCGTATGTAGTAGTCCATTTGAAATCTCTAAAAAGACAAATATTTAGGAACGGAGGGAGTATATGGGAATTATGCAATGCCATGTTTTTCTGCTAGTTATCATATATATGAATTATGCACCGCCATGTAGCTAGGCATCATATATGTGAATTATCTCGTGCCATCTTTTTTTTCATTACATATTCCATTTGTCGACAATCTGTGTATATTGAACTACTCTTCATGTGTATCAGCCATTTGAGCCGGTTATGGAAAAATCAGAAGTGAAAACAAGGTCTTCAGATCAGGCAATGGTACCCGTTGAAGCATATATCTCGATGGTTACAAGGAGCTCCTCACAGGAGGATTCAGAGACAGATGACCAGTCTTATCCCCCCCCCCCCGAGGTGCATGCTCTAACTTGGCAAGGTTATATTGCTCATGTCATGCATATGGTGTCTTGCATTGCCATGCCATCTACTTAGATTAGACATGCTTTGTGTGAATGGCTCATGTTTGCTTTCTATATCAGATATGTGAATTATGCAATGCCATGTTTTTTAGCCAGTTATCATATATGTGAATTATACACCACCATGTAGCTAGGCATCATATATGTGAATTATCTCATGCCATCTTTTTTTCATTACTTATTCCATTTGTCGACAATCTGTGTATATTGAACTACTCTTCATGTGTATCAGCCATTTGAGCCAGTTATGGAAAAATCAGGAGTGAAAACAAGGTCTTCAGAGCAGGCAATGGTACCTGTTGAAGCATATATCTCGATGGTTACAGGGAGCTCCTCAGAGGAGGATTCAGAGACAAATGACCAGTCATATATCCCACCTGAGGTGTATGCTCTAAGTTGCAATGTTTATATTTCTCATATCATGCATATGGTGTCTTGCATTGCTTAGTTTAGACATCATATGCACAATATTGAATTCCGGCTGCTTAGTTTAGAGATCATACATTCGAGTGCCAGCTGCTTAGTATATGAATCAATTATGTCAATTATATCATGCCATCCTGTATACTTAGACAACATTTATGTGAATTATTTCATCCCAACCTATTTTAGAAAGACATCATATAGTTTTGTCATGTCATCCTGTTTAGATACTCATCATATGTTGAATTATGACATTATATCATGTTAAGTTATCCATCATATATCTGAAACTGTGTCATGCTATCCTTTTTAGTTAGGCATCATATATGTGAAATCGTGTCATGTTGTCTTGTTTGCTTAGACAACATATATGTGAATTACCACATCTGTCTATCATACAATGTCTGTACGTTCAATTTCTTTTCTTGTTTATCAGCCATTTGAATTGGAGGGGGTGATGGCAGTATCTAAGGGAGCAAAAACCCGTTCTTCACAAGAGACAGTGCTACCCGTCGATGCAGATAGAACCATGGTTGTACTGGCCCACAAACTTGCCCCACCACAAATAATCGAGACTCTTCCAGATTGCACACTTACACCGTTGGGCAGAGAACCAGCTACAACCCATCTAACCCCAAACCCAGTGGATAGTAACCCACTTTTAGTTGACAAAGCACCATGTCCACCATAGAGTACCCCCACACGAGCACTTTGTAAAGCAACTGCAGTGCCCAAAGCACGAAGACCACCACAGCGAACCCAAACTCCACGTTTAAAGCAGAAGAGCAACTGTTCTCAGGTCAGATTCCATAGCTATGGTCCATACTCCTTTGCTGTTGCATCACTGTATTTACTCATACCAACTACTTCCGAATATGAAGGATCCAATTGAATCTCCAGTGGCGCAACATGTATGTTTTAAACCTATTTCTTTAACTGGATTGCTGTTCTAACTTCTTGCTCTATGTTGATTTCAGTTTCAGTTGTATAAACAGTTATGTTCTCATGTGATGCACATTACAAGTGTTGCCAATGCTGTGTAGTTTCTCACACTTATATTCTGTCTATGCTGTTGTGTCTTCAAAATATATGAGTTGAACTGTGTCTCTATCTTCATTTCGCAACATAAACTAGAATGATATGGACAATACAGTGACCATAGTACATAGATATATGTTTGTTTCATGCTGTTATCCTGTCCACCTTACTACTGAACCGGTTTACCAAAATGAGTTGGGTATACTACATGCTAAACCTGTGATGTGTCTGCTTGTTTCTCTTGTAGTATGCGAACAGAATATTGGAGAAGAGCACCGCACTATGCAATGGTAGAGAAAGTAATGCAGATATGGTTCAAGATAGTGAGACAACCCTGTTGGTCTCCAAGAAAGGTGATAAAAACGATCTTGTAGACAGTGAGAAAACCCCACAGTCCCGCGTTGATGTAGTGTTCGAGTTACTGGCCAGTACCGCTGGCACAAGCTCTTCGACCTCGCTGCCTGAATCACTTCGGCTTCTTTAGTCTCAGCTACAAGCTGAAAGGCATCAATCAGCTGTGCTGCGGCAAGAAGCCGAAGGACTGAGGAAGTCCCTGTAGAATTCAGATGCATACTTTCTTGTGCAACAGCAAGCGCTGGAGGATTTAAGCGCCAAACAAGAGAAAGTTAATAAGCTTGCTAAGCATCTTGCCAGCATTATGGGTACCCAGGATATTGTTTCTTGAGCTCTTCTGAAGTGGTTTCAGTTCTGGAACTTATTTTGCTGCGGCGTTTATTTGCACTGGTCGCCAACTTTGACGACCAGTGTATGTGATATGCTGCTTTGTTCCTTATATTTGCACTGTAGCGAACTTTGATGCCCAGTGGATGTAATATGTGTAATAGCCGACCTAGCCTAGCGTAAGTTGCTTGCTTATTTAGTTCCTTGTTGTCTTGTTTATTTGTTTGCTTGTAGTCGGTGCAGTTCTTTTTCCGCGGTTTGCTAGTGGCCGCAATAACCAATTTTTTAAAACTAGGCCACAATAACCATGGGCTACATATTTACTGTAGTTACCATGGGCCTCCTCCGTGTCATAGAAACAATGGGACTTCTAAGGGCCATAGAAACAATGGGCCTTCTACGGGCCGTATCATCAATGGGCCTTCTACGTGTCGTATGATCGATAGGCCAAACATGGGCCAATAACAGACCGCATTATGGGCCGTAAAAGGCTAGATTTGGAATCGTCCGTTCATGGGCCGACAATAATGGGCCGTCGTTAATTGTCCATATTTGACGACGCTATGAAAATGGCCTAACGGATTAACGGGCCGCAAACGGGCCGATTGTAACCGCGGGCTGAATTTGGCCCACAAGCAGAAAAGGCCAATAACGGGCCGTAAGTAACCGAATGCTGGAAATGAGCCCAAGAATAAATGGACCCTGAGAAGGCCGAAAGATAACACGGGTTGGAAACATCCCAATGGAATAATGGGTCGTTAATGGGTATAAAGGGGTACACTGTTCATTGCAGGCCAGATTCACCACGGGCCGTTAATGGGCCAAGAGTTACAAATGGCCCAGTATGGGCCGAAAGACATCATGGGCCATACATGGGCCGGCAGTTACAATGGACTGGAGTCATATTGGACGGCCCAGATGAAGCTACTGGGCTTAATTCTGATAGGCCGTAACGGGCCATGAGTTAGCGGGCCGTAAATGGGCTATATAGGAACATGCTTTTCGTGGGCCGGCCCGTTACCTTTTGACCAAGTCAAATGGGCCGGCCTTTTCACTGGAATGGGCCTCTGTTGGGCCGTGCCACATGTCGACGTATCATAGGCGCCGCCTGCCCAATGAATGGATGACATCTGTCCCAACGGTGAGCCAACACGTGTTTCCTCCGGCCAATGAGAATTTTACACGTGGAAAATCCTCACTGGTCCGGGCTGTTAGTGGGTTATCGGATCCAAAATCGGACCCGATAGCTTAACGGCGACCCGTTACGGTGGATGCCACATGTCGGTCACCCTTGACGAAAGCACTTCCATGACGCGCAATTTATCCTCATGGAAGTGGACACTTCCGTGATGATAATTTTGGTAATGTCATGGAACACTTCTACGATAGCACAGGTATGACTATCTTGATTCTGTCATAAAATCGTCATGGATGTACATCCATGACAGAAAACGTGACCTACTGTGACAAACACGTATCATCACGAAAGTGTCTTTTTTTTGTAGTGTCGCCCGGCTCCGATTGCCAGACTGTCATGGATGCTAGCGGGCTGTGCCTCCGGCACCACCCGTGGCCAAGCCGTCGCCCGCCCGCGCTGGTGCGGATGGGCCGACTCCGGACGACCCGATCGCTGCGATCCCCTTCTTCTTGGGGGCCATGGCGATGATGAAGTTGGTGCGTTGGCTTCAAAAACCGGATTTTTCACAGCTTGCGACCCCTACCTGGCGTGCCAAAGATGTTGGGGAAACAACACCTATGGGATCACAGGGAATCCCTACTACGGTTGGCGGGGCACGGGGCTGTGCAAAGAGCGGGTTTAGAAGATCAACGCGGGGAAATTTTTACCCGGGTTCGGGCCGCAAACGATGTGTAATACCCTAGTCCTGCTTTTGTGCAATTTGGTGTTCTTGAGCTCTTGAACTAGCTGTGGTGCATGCCCAGTCCAAAAAGTCTGAATCCTCCCTCAGTACGCCTCGGGCCTCCTTTTATATGTCAAGGGGTTGCCACAGTGGCACACAGGAGGTGGAAAGTATCTACAGCGTACAAGTTTATCTCCTAACATCGTAGGACAAAACACATTTAATGCGCTGCCGATGTGTCCTCTTGCTTTATCGGGGACGGCAAGGAAGCTTGTCCCGTCCGTCGCCGCCTCGCCTTGCCTTGACGCGCGTCCGAGCCGACGAGGCATGCAACGCCACGCTGGCTGGCTGGCTGCTGAGCTGGTGCGGTGGCAGAGTCTTCACGAAGATCTGCATGCCACCACGCAGGTGCTTGGCCAGTTGGCCTAGAAGCTGCATGCTGCCAAGCAGGCGCTCGCCTAGTTCGCAGGCTGGCCGCTCCACCGGAGTGGGTGCGGGGCAGATAACTCTTGGCAGGTGCGGGCCTGGCCATGGCCCCGCAGATGTCCCCGGCAGGGATCTTGTCGGGGGTCTTCGCCCTTGCCGGGGCCTTCGTCTTGTCCCCAGTAGGGATCTTGCCGGGGGTCTTTGTCTTCTGGTTCTCATCTAGTCTTGCAGGCCTTTGGTCTTCACAAAGATCTGCAAGCCACCATGCAGGCGCCTCCCGAGCCTTGGTTCCAATGTTTGTCGATGGTGTCGGAACTCGTAGGCTCAAGGGTGGCGGCCTTGCTAGTGTTGGGTAAGTTGCCCCTGGCAAGGCTCTTGCCGGGGGGGAGCCCATCTTGTCCCTTTGCTCTTCGTGCTTCTGGCTTGAGTGCTGCTCTGGTTGTCTTGTATCTTCGCTTCCTCTTCCCGCCAAGCGTGGCCGCAGGTGTGGCTACAACTGTCCGTGCACAAGTAAAGGGGTACAGAAGGGCCCCTACTTTTGTACACCGACAACGCTGGCGTGGACGAAGGTCCTCCGCGCCCTTGTTCACTGCCGTCGTGTGGGCAGATCCCGCTCGCCCGCCTATGCGACATCTCGCCCACCTGAGGTATAACTTCTTTTGGATTTCATGCTTCATTGTACTGGTCCAGCTCCCCAGGTCGCTGCATGCGTGTTTTCTTCTATGCCACTACTCCCCAGCTCCTCATGTACAGTAGCTAGGGTTCGTTGGCTGGTCCAACATCACCTATTTTTTACTATTATAGAGGAAAGACCACTCGAAAAGTTGTCCTGGATTATGCCTCGGTGGAGGTATACATGTTTTTCGACAAAAAGTACATGGTGGTTGTGCGGTCATTGTCCATATGCTCCTATTGCTGCTGATAATCTAATACTATCACTGGTTAAATGAAGCAATGCCCATGGTCAAGTGACATCCCTTTTAAGTAACGCGGATGTCAATCCAGAGGCGTCGATAAATGCTTATGTCCTGCTTTTTTCTCGGGTATCCTGGTTTAGTTCCCATCAAGATAATCATGATGCTTCTGTTTGTTGGTGGACTTTTCATTAATTCTTATTGACAATTGAGATGTCGCTGTTAATCTTGTACCACTGCCAAAACAAAGTAACAACACTGTATCCCTTTTTATATTTTTGCAAATAGCGATGTGTATCTCCATACCCGGGCATGTCTTCCTCAATTTTAGTGGAACTGCACAAAATTGGATGGCCATTGTTGTTCCGCCTCACTGTCCTCTACCATGTGGTTCTTCCTTCCTCGAGCTTGATTACCAAGAAGAAACAGACCACAGTGAGGATTTGTCGAACTTCATTGGTGCCTCACCCAAACTTGATGCCAAATGGATGATGCATCACCACGATGACCTATCGATGCTCATGGTTGCGCCTCATGGTTGCATCGGCTGGTGAAGCTGATCGATTTTGAACGAAAAACAAGTTGTCTTCCATCAGTGCTCTTTGCTTGTTACCCACAAAGATGATATCCGTCATCAGTTCACCTTGGTTGCGTTGGAGGCGCAGTCGTCTTTCACGTTGGTGCAATTTTATCACACAATTGGCTATGAACCAAATGTTTCCTCGAAGAAGGATTGACGTTGGTACTAAGAGCATAAGTTTTGTATTGATTTCTAAGCCTTCTCGCAACTTTGTCTTCAGCTCCCCTTTGATTTTATTTGTCCAGCTATTAACTAAATGTGTGGTCAGACTTTGATTAAAAAATGGTGTGGACTAAAAACCCGGATGGACGTAGTAGCCCTCCATTTTTATTTACTCTGCATATTAGATTTGACTGAAGTCAAACTTTGTAAAGTTTGACCAAGTTTAGGCTGAACACAACAAACCATAATTATTGAGAGAGGGCAAACTGTACATACTCTCAAACCTTTCCGATAACTGAAATTAAAATTCTTTATTATTACACACTCTCACATGTTTCTGATAATTTGGCGCATGTGTGGTTGTTCACTTAACGGAGGGTAGTGTACTGCACGTGAAGGACAGGAAGTGCAACCAGGATGCGTGAATCATTAGTTGATCGTAAGTACTCCCTCCGTCCCCTAATGTAAGACGCTTTTTGACATTACTGTAGTGTCAAAAAACATCTTACATTATGGGACGGAGGGAGTAGTTTTCTTCACTGGTACGTTAAATAAAGAGTTTTGTTTCATACTTACACAATTTAAAACGATTGTTATGGAGAGAAAAAGAAAACCACTCCACTATATAAGCTAGAGCCTCAGCGCTTGTTTGCTAGGGTTTGCACTCTCCACACTCTCGCCGCACTAGTGCACTACATATATATATACACGCTGGAGGCTGAACGTTCCTTTACTAGGGTTTTGCTATATTCACAGTCTCTCACCCTCTTCACCAGATCAAAACAAGACTGCGTTGGCCTCTGTATCTCTCTCCCCCTCATAGCTGGTGAAGGAGCCGTCTGGATCCCATCGCACCGGGAAGGGGAGGAGGTGCAGCGTTCACTCTATCACCTTCGGCGAGGGAGGCAATCCACTTCCGGATGCGCTGTTCTCTTTCACCCAGCGCCTATGCGGGAGGGCCACCGACCCCTTCTTCCTCATTGTTGTACGTAGTGTGGGCAGATCCGGCCTCCCGTCATACGCCTAGCAACATCCCGACGACCCTAAGGTATAACTTTCTTTGAAACCGTCATTGCTCTAGCTGCATGCAGATCTTTTTCGATTCTGTAGTCGAATCTAGGTCTTGGTTCAAAGAGTAAAGAAGGGTGGGGTGGGGTGGATCATGAATCTAGGACGTGGTTCAATGAGGAAAGGAGGGAGGGAAAGTAGTATAGACTGGCTATCCAGCTGCTTTGTTGGTCAAAAGGGAAAAAGGGGGTAACCCAGTACACACATATGTAAGTAACCTATCTCTTTGTTGAAAAAGGAAAGAAACTGGGGGGGTCGGGTAGTTTTTGCAGGACTAGATTTGCTGCCTCACATAGGAAAAAGGTTCAAAGAGAACAAATATGGGACCAACGCAAATATGCTGCTTGGCAACATACTCTGCATCACCCATTTATACGTGTGAACGCACATGGTGCTGGCATGTCCCATGTCCCATGCCCCATACAACTATTTTGCTGTTGTTAATCTAAGAATGCCGCTGGAAAATTGAAGCAATGCCACTGTTAAAAGTAAATTACATTTTTAACAAATGTTGTTTTAAGAGAATGTCTCTGTTAATATGAATCAATGCAACTGTTTTATGTCCTACTTTGTTTTCCATCAAGATAAGTTAGATGCTTCTTTTTGTCGCCGTATGTTTCATCCTCCTTTATTGGCCAGTAGTTGTTTCCTTTTTTGCCTCTATTAAACTAGGGATATCTATTCAACTTGTTGCTATAGCAAACTTAAATTCCACACCAGCGACTTTGCTTGATTTAGTTGAACTACACAAAACGAGATTGGATTTCCTATTCGTGTTGGCAGATTCGTGCGTGATCTTGTCTGCGTCATGAAAGGTCAGTACCGACCTTTCACCCACATGATCGTGCAGTGTGCTTTGAGAAGCTGTGCTACTTGTATTGGTACTGTTTTAAATGAATGTTGAATTGAAGCTATTGAATTGCTGTCTTTTCCCATTAAGTAGTGAACAAAAATGGGACCAACCCAGACATGATGCTTGTTGCTTTGTTACAACAAACTCTGTATCACCCCCTTTATAAGTAGATGGAAGCACATGGTGTTGTTGCGCCCACTCTCCCCTGGAACAGTTTATGCTTTTTGTTAATCTAGTGCCGCTGGTAAAATTAAGCAATGCCACTCTCAGAATTAACTACGGAATCTTAGTTCAAAACTGCAACACTTGTTAGGGATTGGCGGGAGTACCATTTCTATTAGGGATCGACCGGAGTACATGTTTAAGAAATGTATTGTTCAGATAATGTCTCTGTTATTATATATTAGTTGCAGTGTTTTACAAATGGTACTATCCTGCTTTGTAGTTCATTCTACATATTTAACCAAGGTATTGTTAAGATAATGTCTCTGTTAATATGAATCAGTCGCATTGTTTTAGGAATGGTACTTTTCTGTCGTTCTTTATACATGTTGAAACAAGGCATTACTAAGATAATGTCTCAGTTAATATGAATGAATCACACTGAGTGAGAATTGCTACTCTCCTGCTTTGTTTCCCTTTAAGATAAGGTAGATCAGTACATGTTTTTCTTCTGGGAGTACAAGTCATCAACCGTTATTTCTCAGTAATTGTTTCCCTTATACCTATTGTTGCATACAAGGATATCAAAACTTCTGCTCGGTTTTATTTCGACTTTGATTTTAGTTGAACTGCACAAAAGGAGCCAATGTGTTTAAGGCAAGTTGTTGCATTAGTGGGTCCAGTTGGTCTTACCACTTTGCAGAAAGAAGCAGTCACTATTTGCGCTACATTACAGAAGGAATGATCGAGAAGCTTTACAGAGTATTATTAGACGCTGGTAACATGACTAGTCTACAGAGAGCATAGGCAACTCAACAACACGTGGAGTGCAAAATTCACTACACAAGGAAAGGTATGACCAAGTCAGTTGCCGACGCATCTGTAACAAACGAGGTCAGTATCGGCCTTCATCCACATGATTGTGCTTTGTTATGTTGTGCTACTTATATTGTTGTATTGTTTTGAATAAATGTTTAATTCAAGCTATTGTATTGCTATCTTTCCCTGTTAAGATAATGAAGATGATTATAGTTGTAAGCATATGTTTAATCAACTAGTACCACTATTACATTCATCATGCTTTTTCTGTATTTATGCAGACAGGGATGCTCAGCTTGATTTTAGTGAACTGCACAAAATGTTCAGATGGTTCGTGTCCTTCATGATACTTCATCATGCACAATACATCGAATGGTTCTCTAATCATTCGTCGTCACCTTGAGCCACCGGACTATCAGATGACAAACTGATGACAAACCCTGTCCGTTCCACAATCATAGGCATTACATATTTTGAATGGGAAAAGCTTGTCAAAGTTTAATCATTGATGTTAGCAATAAGACATTAATTTAATATATTGGAATTGGAAAACCTTGTCAAATTTTGCTCATTGATGTTAGCCAGAAGACATGCATTTGATATTTTTTAGTGGGACGCCCTTTGCTGTGAGCAACGTCGATCGTTTTTTCCTATTCTTGTCTTCAGTTCAAAAGTAAATATTTACTCTACTAAGATGCATAGTCACATGAATGTTGACTTATGTAAGGTATTTTAAGAGTTTGTTCTAAATGTTGTCTATGTAATGCCAGGCCTTGTGATTTTGATTGCAAAGTTGAGCTTGGAATGCTGCGGCATGCGGCATCACGAGCTGTTCACTGTGCCTCCTGAGAATAATGCTTCATATTGTTTTGCATGTCGATCTAATGCATGTGATTTGCATGTTAAGAAGATCATCCTCTTCTATTGTTTATGTGCTTAAGAAGTTCATTGTCTTATGTCTCATCCATAGCCTATACGACAACTCAGGTAGGTTAGAGGTGAAACCATATGATCTTTCGATCAACTCATCATCTTAGGCCATGATTGGATCGTCGTTTTCCAACCAAAACCGCTTGTAAAACTGACACTTGACACTTGTAAATAAAAGCAGATGGTCTTGGGCAAAGCGCTTGGTTGGTCGATTTTGACTAGTAAAATATAGACTGGTCTCTCAAATTGCACGTGTAACTCGCCGATTTTCGTTATAGACCTCGGGCCCGCGGTTTCATTACACCTGTATTTTATGCGTTGTTTCCGATGACTAGTAAATTACACTTATATCTTAATATAGGTGTGAAACAATCCAGAGCTCCCAAGCGCGGCCTTACCGTTTCATGCCGTCTCAGTCTCTTGAAGGTGCTCATAGGTGTCCGATGATCCTAGCTTTCTGAATGAGCAGCGGGCGTTGTATCAGACCATCCGTAGGGCCCGCGAGGCCCTCTCCGTAATCCTCCGAGTTGTTGCGCTCGCCGTGGTGCCGACCATTGTCAACACGGTCAATGAACATGAGGAATCAGGAGATGACTTTATTTGGAGAGGATGACATTAGGGACCCACTAGGGCCATAGCCCTACGTACGCAAGTTCCTCCTTATTATATACAACTATAATTTTTTTGCTTCCTCCTGGTTTCCTGACATCATGGTCCCCACCATCGTCAACATATATAGTCAATAAACGAGAGAATTACACAAGGAGCGGCCGATAGTTGGGACCTAGCAGCTCGAGCAGTATTTGTTTTTCAGGTGTAAGCGAAGTTTTTCTTGAGCGATGTTTTTGTCGTTGTTCACAGAAGCAGGGTATCAACTGGGTGGGCTGTGGCCCATCTAGCCCAGGCTATTATTTTATGTCGACCAAATATCCAGCCCAGATATTAATTTTTCAAGGCGAAAATGGCTAGCCCAGCTATACTTTTTTGCGGAATACCCAACCCAGGTCAACTTGTTATTCTCCGCCCCACTGGGCTGTAAATCTTTCCTATGAGGGATGCGTTAGGCCTAACAAGAAAATGGGCTTTAAAAAAATAATAAATGGTATGTAATTATAAAAAATGGGCTGTAAATATACAAAAACGCACCAAACAGGTAATTAGTTTCGAAAATATTATTGTTTGAATTTGGAAATTTTAATTTCATTACTTATTGCGCGCAATATTTCTTTAGATTTTTACCTAATAGAAATTCATTCTGAAATTATATTTAATCTGACTCGAAATTTCGGGATAAAAATATTTTGGATCCCATCAAAATGTGGGATTTTTGGTTGAATTCTGTTTTGAGAGGTTGGTTGAAATTATTAATCATTGTCCTGGCTAGAAAATGGGATGTAAATTTAACAGATTGTAAATGGGTTGTAGTAAATTCCATCATAATTCAAAAATGGGTTGTACGTTATTACAAATCACAAATGGGCTATATGTTCTCTGCCACAGATGTGATGCTCACTAGTGGGCCTACTATTTTTTTGAGAATTATAGTCAGTGACGCGTACGGAAGGCTTGTGGGCCTACTAAGGCGTACGAAAGGCTTTGTAAACTTATAGTCAAGACACGATTATAGCAGCAGTGGTCGTTGGATGTCCATCCAACGGCTATAGTGCTTCTTCAATCTCGGATATTCTTGCTTTAGCCGCCCAAACCACCGCCGGTGGTACCACCTGCTACCGCCTCCCGTGGCTGGCTGTGCTGCCACGCAGGCTTCACAGGCCCACTCTACACCAAAACGCCATCCAGGCCATTCCTCTACTCACCAACACCTCTTGTTCTTCTCTGGCGATGACAGCCTCACACCGTAGCCAAACCAGTGAACCCTCGTACTCCCCTTCGCGTGGGCATCCACTGCTGTGTTTCGCCGGCTCCGGGTCATTCCCTTCGTAATACTTGCCATCGTTCACTGCGTTGGTTCTCTCGGCGCGGTGTGGTCAACTTTGTCAACAAACGATAGCCATCGGATGAGGCATGTACGTGGATTGGCTAACAATAGGGACCCACATGGCCCATGGCCGCACGCAGCAAGTGCCCCCGTATTATGCGAAAACAAATAATTTCTCCCCATGATAGGTTTGACCCATCAGCTACATCTTCACACGCAAGGAAGTGCTTCCTGTATTATGCAGAAATAAAAAGTTTCCTCTCCCTGACAGCTGGGACCCACTAGCTTTATTATGATCCTTTTCGTGAAAATATAGATTGTACCAAAAATGTTAAATTGTTTTCTTTTTATTCTAACTCGAAAAAGAAGAAATAAAAAACCAGAAAACATCTTCGCACGCAAGGAAGTGCCACCTTATTACGCGAAAAAAATTGATTCCCCCTCCTAGCTGGGACCCACCAGATTTTGAGGCTGACTTGTGGGCCTACTAAGTTAACGCGTACGTAGGGCTTTGTCAACTTAGTCAATAAACGATTCTAGCTGCACTGACCATTGGATGTTAATCCAACGGCCAAGCTGCGTCTTCAACCTCTGGTCTTGTTGCTCCAGCCGCCCAAACCTGCACCCGCTGTACCGCCTGCTCTAGCCTCTCGTGGCCGACTGTGCTGCCGCGCAGGCCTCACCGCCCGACCATACTAATACTGGCCAGGCCTTCCCTCTACTCACCCACACCCCCTGCTATTCTCCGGAGACGGCAGCCTCAAACCGCAGCCAAAGAAGTCAACCCTCGTACTCCCCTCCGCGTG
Organism: Aegilops tauschii subsp. strangulata; assembly: GCF_002575655.3. Classification (NCBI taxonomy): domain Eukaryota; kingdom Viridiplantae; phylum Streptophyta; class Magnoliopsida; order Poales; family Poaceae; genus Aegilops; species Aegilops tauschii. The sequence goes on from NC_053037.3 coordinate 399,868,892, forward strand.
GGCATCCACTGTTGCGTATTCCCCAGCTCTGGGTCGTTTCCTTCCTAGGTCACGCTGTCATCCACCACCTTGGTGCTCTCGGGCGGTACGGCGTCGTCAACGCGGTCAACGAACGATAGCCATCAGAAGAGGACTATAAGGAGAAGCTGACAGCTGGGTCCATGGCCGCACGCAAGGAAGTGCCTCCTTATTACGCGCAAAATAATGATTCCTCCACCTGACACCTCGGACCTACCCGAAGGGCCTCTGTATTTCACGAAAAAACGTTCCCCTCGACAGCTGGGACCCACCGGCTTTATCTTCACATGGAAGGAACTGCGATGTTACCCCCTGACAGCTGGGACCCACCAGGTTGAAGAAAGTAGCGTTATCTGTCCGGCCGCGAACGTGTACGTACATAGCGGTCGATCGATGACTCTGCAGCGATGTACCGTGGCCGACTAAGGAGTGGCACGTGTTGGAGTAGAGGCGTCGACGTAGCATGTCACCTAGTCCCGTCTATATCGTGTACACGTACGTACGACCACGCTGCAAGATGGTAAATACGGCTACTTACGTACATACGGGCGCGGTCTCTAACACGTACATCGACTAATCCTGTTCTGGGAAGCCAACCGGTGGGTCGGAACAGAGAAACTGCGTCGTGTTCATGGGGAGGCAACGGAATGTGTCGTTTTCATCGGGAGGCAACAGAATACGTCGTGTTCATCGGGAGCCAACCGGCTTGGACGGAACAGCCGAAACGAGGTCCGACGTACCGCAGAACAGAGGAAACGGGCCTTTTGTTCGACTGCGTACGGTCGAAACGGGGTCCTATTCATCGGGAAGGGTCTTGCGTACCGCAAAACGGAGGAAACAAACTTGTGTTAGACCGCGTACGGTCGAAATGGGTTCCTGTAGATCGGGAGGGGTGTGGCGTACCGCAAAACGGAGGAAACAAACTTCTCTTCGACCGCCTACAGTCAAAATGGGGTCCTGTTCATCGGGAGGGGTGTGGCGTACCGCAAAATGGAGGAAACGGACTTCTCTTCAAACGCCTACAGTCAAAACGGGGTCCTGTTCATCGGGAGGGGTGTGGCGTACCGCAAAACGGGACTCCACGGTCTACTGTTCATCCACCGTCGACTTCCTCTAGCCTCCACCAGCTACTGTTCATCCACGGGGTCCTGTCCATCCTGCCTCCACCGGCTATTGTTCATCCAGCCCTCCACGGGGTCTTGTTCATCCAGCCTCCACCAGCTACTGTTCAACCAGCCCTCCACATATGGGTTCCCTCCACCGGTTACTGTTCATCCACCCCCACGCCTCCTCGATCGGGGTCATGTTCATCCAGCGGCAACGGCCTCTAATATCACAGGATCCTGTTCATCCAATCCCCACCAGGAACTGTTCATCAAGAGGCAGCTTCGATCGGCTTCAGTTAGCAGCAACAGCGAAGGAATCACTCGGGTTCACTTAACAGCAAGGGATCGATTGGGGTTCAGTAACGTAGCTAGTGCAATCGCTTAGGTTCAGTTAGAGCCCAACGCCTCGCTCGGGTTCAGTTAGAGCGCAACGCCTCGCACACACGTGCGTACGTGTACGAGAGAAACGCGCAAACCTCCGTGCATCACTCGGCCCCGACCACCCACCGTAACCGGGAACTCCCCGATATTTTCCACGCCCTCGCTTCTACCATGATTTTTTCCATCATGGACGGCCCAAAGAATTCCATGCAGGTGCATCTCCGGCCCGCCCAGGACGAAAAGCCCATTTTCTATCATGATTTTTTGTCATAGAAGTTGGAGCCCACCACATCTATGATAATACCGGGTTTTGTCACGTCACAGAAGTGTCATACGCGTGACAGGAAAAAATTCATTCGGCCCAAAATGTCACAGATGTGTCTTTTCTTTGTAGTGAACATGAGTAGCAAATGATTCACAAAAGGAGGCTACTATCTCATAGTCAAGTCCATATTTAGTGCTAAACTTTTGAAAAGCATCGGTATTCATAAAAGATTTAACACAATCAAACTTGAGCTTAATACCTGACTCTTTAACTTCGTCGAGTTCCCAATCTTCAGAGTTCCGTTTAATTCTTTCCAAAAGATCCCACCGGAATTCAATAGTCTTCTTCATAAAAGAACCAACACAAGAAGTATCAAGCATGGATCGATCATTATGAGAAAGTCAAGCATAAAAATTCTAGATAATAATTTCTCTTGAGAGCTTATGATTGGGGGAATATAAAATTGACTTAAGCCTCCCCCAAGCTAGAGTGATACTTTCTCCTTCACGAGGCCAAAAATTATATATATAATTCCGATCACGATGAACTAGATGCATAGGAGAAAATCTTTGGTGAAACTCCAATTTCAATCGATTCCAGTTCCAAGATCCAATATCATCGCATAGCCTATACCATGACAATGCTTTTCCCTTCAAAGATAAAGGGAAAACCTTCTTCTTAACTTCAACTCTAGGTAAACCTGCAAGCTTAAACAATCCACAAATTTCTTCCACGTATATCAAGTGCATATCAGGATGTTCAGTTCCATCTCCTGCATAAGGATTAGCTAGTAGTTGTTCTATCATACCAAAAGGAATTTCATATTCAATATTTTCAGTAGGTGCAGTAGGTTGAGGGGTAACTAATTGTGGTTCCGATCAAGGTGAAAATACCCCGAACAAACCCCTCAAAGGATTGTTCTCCATAGTAACAAGTGACAATAAATTTCAGCACGTAGTAATAATTTTTCCTTACCAATTTCCACTTACCAAGAGCGCTTCACTCCCCGGCAACGGCGCCACAAAAGATCCTTGATGACCCACAAGTATATGAGATCAATTTTAGCCTTTTCGATAAGTAAGAGTGTCGAACCCAACGAGGAGCAGAAGAAATGACAAGTGGTTTTCAGCAAGGTAATGTCTGCAAGCGCTGAAATTGCAAGTAATAGAGTAGTTTGATAGAAAGATAATTTGTAACGAGCAAGTAATGATAGTAGTAACGAAAGTGCAGCAAGGTAGCCCAATCCTTATGAGGCAAAGGACATGCCAAAACGGTCTCTTATAATAAGCAAAGCGTTCTTGAGGGTACACGGGAATTTCATCTAGCCACTTCCATCATGTTGATTCGATTCGTGTTTGCTACTTTGATAATTTGATATGTGGGTGGACCGGTGCTTAGGTGCTGTTATTACTTGAACAAACCTCATACTTATGATTAACCCCCTCGCAAGCATCCACAACTACGAGAAAAGTATTAAGAATAAATTCTAACCATAGCATTAAACTTTTGGATCCAAATCAGTCCCTTACGGAATAGCGCATAAACTAGGGTTTAAGCTTCTATCACTCTCGCAACCCATCATCTAATAACTACTCCACAATGCATTCCCTTAGGCCCAAATATGGTGAAGTGTCATGTAGTCGACGTTCACATGACACCACTAAGGGAATCACAACATACACATTATCAAAATATCGAACACGTATCAAGTTCACATGATTACTTGCAACATGATTTCTCCCGTGACCTCAAGAACAAAAGTAACTACTCACAAATGATAATCTTGCTCAAGATCAGAGGGGTATTAAATAGCATATTCGATCTGAACATATAATCTTCCACCAAATAAACCATATAGTAATCAACTACAAGATGTAATCAACACTACTAGTCACCCACAAGCACCAATCTATAGTTCCGGTACATAGATTGAACACAAGAGATGAACTAGGGTTTGAGAGCAGATGGTGTTGTTGAAGATGTTGATGGAGATTTCCCTCCCAAAGATGGGAGAGTTGTTAGTGATGATGATGACGATGATTTCCCCCTTCGGGAGGGAAGTTCCCCCGGCGGAATCGCTCCGGCGGAGGGCAAAAGTGCTCCTGCCCAAGTTCCGCCTCGAGATGGCGGTGCTCCTTCCCGAAATTCCTCTCCTTATTTTTTTCTAGGTCAAAATGACTTATATACCAGAAGATGGGCACCGGAGGTGGGCTGGGCTGAGCACAACCCACCAGGGCGCGCCTGGGGGGCCATGCACGCCCTGGTTTCTTGTGCTCACTAGGTGGCCCCCCTCCGGTGGTTGTTTGCTCCAATATTTATTATTTATTCCATAAAAAATCCTCGTGAAGTTTCAGCTCATTTGAAGTTGTGCAGAATAGGTAACCCGACGTAGCTTTTTCAGGTCCAGATTTCCAGGTGCTGGAATTCTCCCTCTTTGTGTGTACCTTGGATATTATAAGATAAAATGCATTAGAATTACTCCAAAAAGCATTATTATGCATAAAAACATTATAAATAACAGTGGGTAAACATGATGAAAAATGGACGTATCACATGCTTGGAGTCCCTTGATGCGGCTTGAAGCTACGTCGGTATTTCCCCAAAGAGGAAGGGATGATGCAGCACAGGAGCGGTAGGTATTTCCCTCAGTGATGAAACCAAGGTTATCGAACCAGTAGGAGAACCAGGCAACACAACGTAAACATCATCTGCAAACAAATAACAAATACTCGCAACCCAACGTGTAAAAGGGGTTGTCAATTCTTTTCGGATGACGGCTCCAGAAATTGGCAAACGGACGTAAGAGAGTTGTAAATATTGATAGATCGAACGCCAAATAAAAGAAATTGCAGCAAGGTATTTTTGTATTTTTGGTTTAATAGATCAGAAAATAAAAGCAAAGGAAAAATTAGATCGCAAAGGTAAATATAATAAAGAAGAGACCCGGGGGCCGTAGGTTTCACTAGTGGCTTCTCTCGAGAAAAATAGCAAACGGTGGGTAGACAAATTGCTGTTGGGCAATTGATAGAACTTCAAATAATCATGACGATACCGAGGCAATGATCATTATATAGGCATCACGTCCAAGATTAGTAGACTAACTCCTGCCTGCATCTACTACTATTACTCCACACATCGACCGCTATCCAGCATGCATCTAGTGTATTAAGTTCATGGAGAAACGGATTAATGCAATAAGAATGATGACAAGCTGTAGACAAGATCTATATATGTAGAAATAGACCCCATTGTTTTATCCTTAGTAGCAACGATGCATACGTGTCGATTCCCTTCTGTTACTGGGATCAAGCACCGTAAGATCGAACCCACTACAAAGCACCTCTTCCCATTGCAAGATAAATAGATCAAGTTGGCCAAACAAAACCCAAATATCAAAGAAGAAATACGAGGCTATAAGCAATCATGCATATAAGAGATCAAAGAAGACTCAAATAACTTTCATGGATAAAAAGATAGATCTGATCATAAACTCAAAGTTCATCCGATCCCAACAAACACACCGCAAAAAGAGTTACATCATATGGATCTCCAAGATACCATTGTATTGATAATCAAAAGAGAGAGAGGAAGCCATCTAGCTACTAACTACGGACCCGTAGGTCTATAAAGAACTACTCACGCATCATCGGAGAGGCACCAATGGAAGTGGTGAACCCCTCTGTGATGGTGTCTAGATTGGATCTGGTGGTTCTGGACTCTGCGACGGCTGGAATTGATTTTTGTCGACTCCCCTAGGGTTTCTGGAATATTGGGGTATTTATAGAGCAAAGAGGCAGTTCGGGGGGCACCCGAGGTGGGCACAACCCACCTGGATGCGCCTGGGCCCCCAGGCGCGCCCTGGAGGGGTGTACTCCCCTCGGAGCACCCCCCCCCCAGGTGCTTCTCCGGCCGACTGGATGTCTTCTAGTCCAAAAAAATCTCTAAAAAGTTTCGCTGCGTTTGGACTCTGTTTGGTATTGATTTCTTGCGATGTAAAAAACATACAGAAAACATCAACTGGCACTTGGCACTATGTCAATAGGTTAGTACCAAAAATGATATAAAATGATTATAAAACATCCAAAATGATAATATAACAACATAGAACAATCAAAAATTATAGATAGGTTGGAGACATATCAGCATCCCCAAGCTTAATTCATGCTCGTCCTCGAGTAGGTAAATGATAAAAACAGAATTTTTGATGTGGAATGCTGCCTTACATGTCATCTCATATTCTTTTCTTTATGGCATGGACATTTGGACTTTTATATGGTTCAAAGCAATAGTCTAGTTTTGACATGATGACTTAAATACTGAAGCATATCAACAAGCAACCATGTCTTTCAAAATATCAACGCTAAAATAAGTTATCCCTAGCCCATCATGCTCAATGATTGATCCATTCATGAAACACACTCGCATATTAACTACACCCAATACTCAAGTACGATCATAGTGCCTCCTAGTTGGTGCTTTTATAAGAGAAGATGGAGACTCAAATTCATTAAATAAAAATTTGCATAAAGAAAAGAAAGGCCCTTCGCAGAGGGAAGTAGGGATTTGCAGAGGTGCCAGAGCTCAAAGTGAAAAACTTAGATATAAAAACATTTTGGGAGGTGTGCCTTTCCCACCAACGAAAATGACTTAGAGTTCCCAACACTTTCCATGCTAGATATATCATAGGCGGTTCCCAAACAGAAAATAAAGTTTATTCCTTTTTCCACCATACTTTCACTTTCCATGGCTAACCGTATCCACGGGTGCCCTCCATACTAACACTTTCCAAGGAATTTATTATTTGACAACATAAAGTAAATGCATTTTTCATTTCGGGACTGGGCATCCCTAATACCTTTGCCTTACTCTCGTGCAATGACAAGTGAATAGACACTCATCGTGAGAATAACACATCTAGCATGGAAAATATTAGCCACCCCTCACCGCCTCGCGAGCGGTACGAACACACAAAAGAGAAGTTTATTTTGAAAATTAGAGATGGCACATACAAATTTGCTTAGAGAGGCAAAAGAATACCGCATATAGGTAGATATAGTGGACTCATGTGGCAAAACTGGTTCAAAGGTTTTTGGATGCACAAGTAGTGATCATACTTAGTGCAAAATGAAGGCTAGCAAAAGATTGAGAAGCGACCAACAAAGAAATGAATAATCTCATAAGCGAGTATTAAGCATAATTAACACCGAATAATGCACCACAAGTAGGATGTAATTTCATTGCATGACTATTGACTTCCGTGCTTGCATAGGGAGTCACAAACCTTAACACCAATATTCTTACTAAAGCACAATTACTCATCAACAGGACTCATATATCACATCATCATATCTCAAAACTATTACAAGGAATCAAGTTTATTTTGTCCAAGATCCTCATGAAAGTTTTTATTATATCCTTCTTGGATATCTATCACTTTGGGACTAATTTTCATGTGTTTCTTTTGATAAGCTCAAACAAATATAAGTGAAGATCATGAGCATAATATTTCTTTCTCTCAAATTAATTTAAATGAAGCAAGAGAGAATTTCTTTAAAAAAATTCTAACTCTCGAACAAATCTAAGTGAACCAAGAGAGCATTTCTTCAAAAATAACTAAGCACACCATGCTCAAAAAGATATAAGTGAAGCACTAGAGTAAATCCATAGCTCATAAAAATTTAAGTGAACCATAGAGAGCAATTCTAACAAGTCATGGAATATATTTAGCTCTCTCAAATAGGTGTGTTCAGCAAGGATTCGAGACTTAAAAATCAAAACCAAAGAACCAAAGACCCATATCATACAAGACGCTCCAAGCAAAACTCATACTATTTGACGAACAAAAATAAGCTTCGAGTAAACTACCGATGGTCGTTAGAAGAAAGAGGGGATGCCACTCGGAGCATCCCCAACTTAGTTGATCGCTTCTCTTTGGATAATAGCTTGGGATTCCATGGGCATCCCCAAGCTTAGGCTCTTCTTACTCCTTATTCCTTCATCCATCGTAAGATAACCCAAAACTTGAAAACTTCAATCACACAAAACTCCAACAAAACCTTCATGAGATCCATTAGTATAAGAAAGCAAATCACTACTATAAGTACTGTAGCAAACCAATTCATATTTTATTCTTCCATTATATCTACTGTATTCCAACTTTTCTATGGCAAAAACTCATCAAAGAAAACCATAGAATCATCAAAACAAGCACACAATGCAAAGAAAACAGAATCTGTCAAAAATAGAACAGTCTATAGTAATCTGGATATTTTGAATACTTATGTAACTCCAAAAATTCTGCAAAAATTAGGAGCACGTGAGCAATTTGTATATTAATCTTCTGCAAAAAGAATGGATATTTTATCACGCTCCTGTGATTTTTAACAATTGTTTTTATGAGCGCAAAAGTTTCTGTTTTTTTTTCAGCAAGATCCAAAAACTATCACCCAAGAAGATCCTAAAGGCTTTGCTTGGCACAAACACTAATTAAAACACAAAAAATACAATCATAACAGTGGCATAATTGTGCAAACACTCAAGAACATAAAGCAAAAAGTAAAAATAAATTTTATTCATTGGGTTTCCTCCCAACAAGCGTTATCGTTTTACGCCCCTAGCTAGGTATAAGATTTCAACGATGCTCACATGAAAGATAAAAATTGAAACACAAAGAGAGCATCATGAAACATGTGAAAATCACTTTTAAGTCTAACATAATTCCTATGCATAGGAATTTTATAGGCAAACAAGTTATCAAAACAAGCAAAGTCTAGCATATGTAAGGAAGAAGAATAAAACATAGACAATCTCAACATAACAAGAGGAAATTTAATAATATGAAAATTTCTATAACCATATTTTCCTCTCTCATCATAATTACATGTAGGATCATAATCAAATTCAACAATATAGCTATCACATAACATATTCTTGAAATGATCCACATTCATGCAAAGTTGACACTCTTCCAATATAGTGGGATTATCATCAACTAAAGTCATGACCTCTCCAAATCCACTTTCATCAAAAATTTCATAAGATTGAACACTCTCCAAATATGTGGGATTATTTTTACTTCAAGTTGACGCTCTTCCAAACCCACTTTCAATATTATCACAAACATATTCATCACATGGCTTAAATAAATTTTCAAGATCATAAGAATCATTATCACCCCAATCATGATCATTGCAACAATTAGTGGACATAGCAAAATTAGCATCCCCAAGCTTGGGGTTTTGCATATCATTAGCACAATTGACAATAATAGAATTTATAGTAACACTATTGCAATCATGCTTTTCATTCAAGGAGCTATCGTGAATCACTTCATAAATTTCTTCTTTTAGCACTTCATCACAATTTTCAGATTCATGAATTTCAAGCAAAGCTTTGTAGAGATAATCTAGTGCACTCAAATCACTAGCAATTGGTTCATCATAATTGATGCAGCACAGCAGCGGTAGGTATTTCCCTCAGTGATGAAACCAAGGTCATCGAACCAGTGGGAGAACCAAGCAACACAATGTAAACAGCACCTGCACACAAATAACAAATACTCGCAACCCGACGTGTAAAAGGGGTTGTCAATCCCTTTCGGGTAACGGCGCCAGAAATTGGCAAGCGGACGTGAAAGAGTTGTAAATATTGATAGATCGAACGCCAAATAAAATAAATTGCAGCAAGGTATTTTTGTATTTTTGGTTTAATAGATCTAAAAATAAAAGCAAAGGAAAAGTAGATCGCAAAGGCAAATATAATAAAGAAGAGACCCGAGGGCCGTAGGTTTCACTAGTGGCTTCTCTCGAGAAAAATAGCGAACGGTGGGTAGACAAATTACTATTGGGAAATTGATAGAACTTCAAATAATCATGACGATATCCAGGCAATGATCATTATATAGGCATCACGTCCAAGATTAGTAGACCGACTCCTGCATGCATCTACTACTATTACTCCACACATCGACCGCTATCCAGCATGCATCTAGTGTATTAAGTTCATGGAGAAACGGAGTAATGCAATAAGAACGATGACATGATGTAGACAAGATCTATTTATGTAGAAATAGACCCCATCGTTTTATCCTTAGTAGCAACGATACATACGTGTCGGTTCCCCTTCTGTCACTGGGATCAAGCACCGTAAGATTGAACCCACTACAAAGCACCTCTTCCCATTGCAAGATAAATAGATCAAGTTGGCCAAACAAAACCCAAATATCAGAGAAGAAATACGAGGCTATAAGCAATCATGCATATAAGAGATCAAAGAAGACTCAAATAACTTTCATGGATAAAAAGATAGATCTGATCATAAACTCAAAGTTCATCAGATCCTAACAAACACACCGCAAAAAGAGTTACATCATATGGATCTCCAAGAGACCATTGTATTGATAATCAAAAGAGAGAGAGGAAGCCATCTAGCTACTAACTACGGACTCGTAGGTCAACAAAGAACTACTCACGCATCATCGGAGAGGCACCAATGGAAGTGGTGAACCCCTCTGTGATGGTGTCTAGATTGGATGTGGTGGTTCTGGACTCTGCGGTGGCTGGAATTGATTTTCCTCGACTCCCCTAGGGTTTTTGGAATATTGGGGTATTTATAGAGCAAAGAGCCGGTTTGGGGGCACTCGAGGTGAGCACAACCCACCAGGGCGCGCCGCCCTGGTGGGTTGTGCTCCCCTCGGAGCACCCCCTAGGTGCTTCTCCGGCCCATTGGATGTCTTCTGGTCCAAAAAAATCTCCAAAAAGTTTCGTTGCGTTTGGACTCCATTTGGTATTGATTTCCTGCGATGTAAAAACATGCAGAAAACGGTAACTGACACTTGGCACTATGTCAATTGGTTAGTACCAAAAAATGATATAAAATGATTATAAAACATCCAAGAATGATAATATAACAGCAAGGAACAATCAAAAATTATAGATACGTTGGAGACGTATCATCCCTCGAACCTTAGATGAACAATCCCACGAACCGCCCACTAACAATCCCTCGAATGAAAGACGGAAGGCACAACCTCTCTACGAGTTGCAAGCGTATGATCTTCACGATCCGGCAGCGCTTCGCCCTCGAGAGCTAATCGTCGGAGAATTAGAGGGAGGAGATTAGAACAACACTGGGCTTCTAATTATGAGGATTAGAGGATCTAGGTCTAGCTCTAATTGATCAACTAGGGCCAACTAGAACTAGAACTAGAGAACTAGAGGAGGCTCCAAAATTTGTGTGTTCAAAAGGTGCAAAAGCCTCTAGTATATATAGGTGCTGGGGAGATAGGTGGGGCGCCACAAGGGGAAGGACTCCCCACCCTTTGCGCCGGCCCTAGGGGGAGGAGGAGTCCCCCCCTTGTCCAATTCAGCCTCCCCTATTGGGCCCTTGTGGCCCAATTCTTTTTCCACCTCTTGACCTTTTAAGGCCCATTTATATTAAATTAAATATAAAAGCCTCCTAAAAATTATTAGAGCCTTCTATTATTAATTTAGCATCACCGGAAACATTTAGCACCTATATATTATATATCGGAAATACTAGGTATTGCCCGATAAACTCTGAATTCCTTCTGGTGACCGTGAAACGCTTTCGGTTCCTCTCAAAACTATTCCGAATATTAATGAAACTATTTTACAAATAAATCCTCGATACTCCTTGATACTTCTCCAATGTATCTATAATTTTTTATTATTCCATGCTATTATATTATCTATTTTGGATGTTTTATATGCATTGATATGCTATTTTATATTATTTTTGAGACTAACCTATTAACCTAGAGCCCAGTGCCAGTTTCTGTTTTTTCCTTTTTGACTTTTTGAGAAAGGAATATCAAACGGAGTCCAAACGGAATAAAACTTTCATGATGATTTTTCTTGGACCAGAAGACGCATATGTAACTTGGAGAGAGGGACAGAAGAGTCCCGAGGAGGCCACAAGCACTGGTGCGCGTCGGTCCTAAACAAACGGTTTAAAACCCCTTTCCGCGACAGCATTTGGAGCCATCGCCAAGTGAGTGTGGGCGATAGGGGGGTCCTTCCCACACGACCCAGAAACCGTCGGGGATAGGGCCCCTACAGTACTCCTACTCGTTTCTGCTCGCATTGCCATCGCAGTCAGTATTCTGTGGTGCTACGTTTATGATGCGCGTCCCATCACAAATGGTTCACTATTATAGAACGTGTATGATGCGGGGCCCATCACAAACGGTTCACCATTAAGAAGATTAGCTAATCGTCGTACAAGTGTCGGACAGTATTATGAAACGTCGGACCGTCGTAACATCGTCGCACACGACAACTATCGCACACGCTATTCTGTGGTGCAACGTTTACGATGCATACTTCATCAGAAACATTTCATGGTTGTGAATCGTGTACGATAAGGCAACTAACACAAACGTTTAGTTTGCCCGCACCGTTTGTGATATTGTCTGACATCGCACACGCTTTGCAAACAGCAACTGTGTGCATGCTTGCACACGTTTCCTCTCTGTGAACCGTCTCGGATTATGGTGCATATCACAAACGTATGTGTTTTACCAATCGTGTGTGCCATAACAACCTGGAGAGCGTAATTTCACCGTAATTTAATTGCTGCTTTTCCAAATTGTACCGGATTTGGATTTGAATTTGAATGTATGCTACAGCTTTGTTCATATCCATCAGGTTCAAACAACCAATGCATTATTTGATTCATAGGTACATATGTTCAAGAATTACATAAGAACCAAATAAAGAATGATGAACCACGGTTGTATACTTGTACTATTAAAGACGGTAAAGAAAGAGGCGAAATATATTCTGGTTGCTGAACAAGGTGAAGCGGAATGCCCATATTGTGCCCTCCTCCATGCAGAAGGCACGCACGACTCTAGTCCAACCCCTTGTGATGGCCGACCGCCCATCCTTCACGGTCTTCATGAAAACATATAGATAATCATCGTGTTCTGGTAGAAATACTTTAACCTTTGCATGCCCACCAATCATGTAGTTTGAGAGGTAATCTTGAGTAAACTGCTTTGGCAACCACTACAAAGGAATAAGATTTCAGACATTGTCATCTAACGCAACTCATTATGGGCAGTAAAAAGAAGGCTGCAGAGTTCTTACTTACCATCCTGCAGTTTGCTATTGTCTTGGATAAAGTGTAAACAAATAGTTTAATTGCCATCTTTGGACCCATTTTACTAACAATCTTTATCAGCTTCCTCACTTGATGCTGGTTCATCGATATCTCATTGCCCCATACGCAGAAAGGGTCGAAACGCGGATCTTTACCAATGACATATGTACCTAAAAGCACCAAGTTAATATTAGAAGCTAAACAACAATTGCACAATGATGTAGTACAACACTTTTTTATAATGTGTCTATATACATCCGTATGTGGTAGTCCATTTGAAATCTCTAAAAAGACAAATATTTAGGAATGGAGGGAGTATCTTATAACATCCAATATACTCACATATTAGATGAATTAACATCTTATATTATGGGCCAGAAGGAGTTCAGTTCATTCTTAAAAATTGTCTGCTGCTGTATCCACGGGTTATAGTTAGTTTGACCTAGTTCGGGCTCAAATAGCCCTAAAGTATATCTAAACATGAGGGCTAGTTTGAGCTAGTTGCATCTATAACCCACCCAAAAAAACTAGTATCCAACCCAAGAGGTGCTAATTGGAGATAGTTCTCCTAGTGCATTTATTGTCAATCTAACCCTTCCATCCAAACAACTCTTTGGATGGAGTTAGTTCAGGGTTAGTAATGAGCTAGAAACTAACTCTAACCTCTAGCTAAGTTGAGTATCCAAACAGGGTGTTGTTGTTGTTGTTGCTGCTGCTGCTCTTCTACGTATATCTAGACATCATTAGAACATTAATGTAACACTCTTCCTTGTTGCTATGTAGCCTAGGATTGCGTATTTTCAGACATTAAGTACAGTGCATGTTGCTATGTAGCCTCAGATATATTACATATGGCCCTAGTTAACCTATGGAAAAATGGGTGCAGATATATTCAGTTAAAAGTCTGATTCACTGATTAGTCCCTTATCAGCCGCCGGCCTATATGGTACCAGCTACAGATATCTTGAACAGTGAGCAGATATAAGCCATGGGATGAAACTAACCTCGATGGAAAACAGCAGTCGTTCCCAAAATTGTCCTGTGTAGGTACATCAAGAAGCATGTTAAGCACAATAGGCTAAACATAGACAAAAATTACACATGGCAGACAAAATAATCTCTAAAAGATAGCTTCAGTGTGCAGGTTTAAGCACGCTAGTAAAGCAAAACAAGTGGAAAGGCGTGCTAACTGCAACAGGCCTAACATTTAACAACAAGCAAACATGGTCATTCAAACTGGTATTGTGCCAGTCTAAGTACACTAGTTATGGTTAAATAAAAATTGAAAGGCGTGTTAACTACAAGATGCAGCAACCAAATGTAGTCATTCATAGTGGTATTGTTGAAACTGGTACTGATGAAATTGAACTGCACAGTTCATACTTGCACATATAGAACATCACGTTGTGAATAACTGGAATAAACAAGGCATACTACGAACAAGCAAAGATAGCATTTGAAACTGAACATATGCTAACTACAAACAACCGAACAATCAAAAAACTTTAAAAGAGGCATATGCTAGCTATAACAGGCTTAACAACAAGCAAATATATGCATTCCTATCGGTATGTTTAAAACTGGATTGATGAAATGTACTGCATAGTAAATAATTGCACATATAGAGCATCACATTGTGAACAACTGAAATAAACAAATAATGGGTTTCCTCACTTGTCACAGATGGGCTCGTTCCCATGGGAAGAGCACGGACCCTGGATGCGCTCCATGTTGTCGCAGATGGGCTCCTTCCCCTTGGAAGAGCACGGCTTTAGGGTGCCCTGCCTGACGTCGCAGATGGGCGCTTTCCCCTTGGAAGAGCAGATGGGCTCTTTCCCCTTGGAAGAGCCGGCGAGGGTGCCCTCATCGTGGTCGCCATCGTCCGTCGATGAGGTCTGACTTGGAAGCTGTGGATCCCAAGCCAGCGTCGCAGAACATGTCCTTCAGAAATGACAAATGGGGCTCGATGGCGATGTAGAATGGCAAATTGTTGACAGCGAGCCAGAGGAGATCAGCGACGGGGCCATGGATGAGATCGACGGCGGTTGAACCCGAGGGGTTGGGGTGGGCCACTTGACCTGTGACACAGCCCGCCTCAGGGCGTCGCTGTCGATGACCTCGATGTCATAGCCGGCGGACGAGACATGCCCGCATACTCTAGCCCGCTGCTTGAGTGTCTGCCGCCAGTAATGGTCGTCAGCTTCCTCGGCGATGTCGGGCGAAGAGACCGCTATACACCTCTTTTGGGCCAGTCGCTCCTCGAGCTCCACGGGAAGCATAGCCGGGCTTAGGCACGACGCTCTGGAGTGGGGGATGGGGATGGGGATGGGGATCTGTGGGAAAGGGGGCGTTTGGCAGGCGTCATCTAAGAAACTCAGGGCGGCCTGGGTATGGAGATCGGTGGGTAAGCTGCACAGGCAAACCGGCAGATGTTGACAATGGAGGCCTTGCGGCGGCGGCGGGGGCGGGGACTTTGCTAGGGTTTCGAGCAAGGGTGTGTGTGTGTGTGTGCGCGCGCGCGCACGCCCGAGGAGGTTTTGGTGTGTGTGTGTGGAGGGGGCGCGGGGTGTTTGACGAAATGACGCGGGTACTAAAAATTTTACTACACGGGAGTCAAACACGGGAGTGAAATGCCGGGCTACTGAAAATTTGATGATAGTGCATCGCACACGGTCTGGAGATAACAACCGTGTGTTATGAAAAAGAAAAACCCTCGAGGCGGGCAGATATTTTCGATGCAGGCGGAATTGGGAACAAGAAACATCGCACACGGTCCGGAGATAACAACCGTGTGTTATGAAACAGAAAAACCCTTGAAGTGGGTAGATATTTTTGAGAGGGGGAGCCTCGTGGAGCCCAATGTACTGTGCGGATGTATGCGTGACAGGTGCACCGGCGTGGCACACGGTTAGTTTGAGTGAACCGTGTCTGTTCCGTCATCCGACTTGTCTAATGTTCATAAATTTGGCGAAAAATGACGCGGGAGAGGGTCAGAACACGAACACACTTGCATGTGGACCAAATTTATGTATCAACAGGGTGGTTTGATTTTCAAATACCAAATGCAACTTCGATGTGGCACCTCTCTCGCAAAGCGCACAGTATTGCTTGCTCCCACCCTCTCGTGTCGGCACGAAGGGAATCCTAAGCTATGAATGCATGCCACCCAACCGAGGTTCACCTAGCAAAGTGTGAAGTAGAGCCAGCCCCCCCTCCCTCGTGTCGGCACGAAGGGATTCCTAAGCTATGAATGCATGCCCCCCCCCAACCGAGGTTCACCTAGCAAAGTGCGAAGTAGCTAGCAGCCCCCTCCCTCGTGTCGGCACGAAGGGAATCCTAGCTAAGCTATGAATGCATGCCCTCCCCCCCAACCGAGGTTCACCCAAGCAAAGTGTGAAGTAGATAGCAGCCACCCCTCCCTCGTGTCGGCATGAAGGGAATCCTAAGCTATGAATGCACATGCCCCCCCCCAACCGAGGTTCACCTAGCAAAGTGCGAAGTAGCTAGCAGCCCCCCCCTCGTGTCGGCACGAAGGGAATCCTAAGCTATGAGCATGCCCCCTCCCCCCCCCCCCCAACCGAGGTTCACCTAGCAAAGTGCGAAGTAGCTAGCAGCCCCCCACCCCCTCGTGTTTCCACGAAGGAAATCCTAATTGAGCTATGAATGCATGCCCCACCCAACCGAGGTTCACCTAGCAAAGTGCGATGTAGCAACCCCCCCCCCCCCCCCACACACACACACTTTCAGTCGGCGGGCCAGAGAGGCATATATCTCACCAAGATGGATCATAAAATGGACCAAGAATAATCCACCTTGGTCGTACAACCTCTCTCTTGTTGTTGGTCAAAGTGATGGCCGTCCATGCGACCCCGGAGATGGGCTAGCTCGCCAATAATCACGCAAGTAGCTAGTCCCCGAAGACAACCACTGAATGCGTGTGGCCCAAACATATGTATGGAGAGGTGTGTTTTTGAGTAACAATGAACAACTTTGATGTGGCACCATGATTTTGAACTAGAAATCCCCACACTGAGTGAGGGTTAGGTTGACGATGCATATGTATGTTACACCACACTTCAAGCCAACGACGGGGATTCATATATGCATGCATGCGTGCATAGTATATGCGCTCAAACTTAATTAGGTCTGAATCTCACCATGACCTATACTACGATAACACGAACCAAATGAAGAATCCGCCATGGTAACCTATCTTGTTGTTGGTCAAGGTGATCATGGATGTCCACGCGGGCCCACGGATATATAGGCTTGTCGCCGATAACCACGCAAGGGAGTGTATCGTTCGAAGGCAACCACTACATGCATATGTATGGAGGTGATGCGTGCATGCATGTTTGAATACACAACATTGATCTGGCGCACACACAATCCTCTCTCCCCGCTTGCATCCTCGACGCCGCTCTCAGTCCTCAAATCCGTCAGTGTATGAGGATGCCGCCCAAGCGCCCCATCGGAGGGAGTGGCGATGCCGGGTCTGCTAAAGCACCAGAGCAAGCGGGGAGATGGAGACAGAGGTTGTCGTCACCGCCAGCGAGTTATCGCCGCACCATGAAGTCGTCGACGGCGTCGAGCTTCCACAGCTGGAGGCGGAGTTCCACACCGACTCCGACGACCACTCAGGCGACGACTCCGACGACCACTCAGGCGACGACCCCGACAATGACGGACAGCTGGTTAGTCATCTATACCCATTTATGTGTCAAATAGATCATAGGGTTTCTCTGGTTACTCCTGCCTCCCCCTTTTTGGAATAGAAATCATGTGGTTATGTTCCCAATCCATGAAATTTGAGTAAGTTTCTTTAGATCCGTGTAGTGTATTGATTGTTTGAATAGTACAGGTGATAAGTGATTAGTTGTTTCATCTGTGCAAATGATTTCTGCTAGTAATCCGACTAGGGTTAGTGTTCATGCTAATAATTCCTAGCCAGGACTTGACAATTGATTTTGAATGACCTACATATGTTTGTGCCATTATTTTCTTCAAGATTGGTCTGTACATAGACGATTGTGCTTAAAAATCGAACCATAACTCTGGATATGTATAAATAAATAGCCATAAATTCCTAATCCTACTTCACGGCATGTAATCAGTGATTTGATGCCAAATTTGTTTTACTATTTGTATAGGTGTTGTCTGACGATGTGGACAGCGAGGATGAAGATGCCCAGAAGAGGTACAAGAGGCGAATCCTGAGGGAGATTTATGCTGGAATGCATAACAGGCGTATTAGGACCTGGAACGACGGCATGGATGCCCATTTTGCAACCACAAGATTCATGACGCGTATCTAAGTGTTCTGGCGCATGCAAGAGGACGGGCCGTTGGCTCCTTCAAGCAGAAGTATTCAGGGTGGCGCACGGCGCGTACGCCGAGTACCTAAAGAAGCTTCAGGATCGTGCCGGCCGTGTCGGAGTGCTGGGCCACGGGTAGGCTAACCCGAGACCCAGAACCTTTCAAGACATCGGGGCAGGTTGTGCCCCTCAAGGCGCCAAGACGAAGTGCCGCCTTCTGGTGGCCGGCTGCCCGGAGACGGCCGAGTCCCAGAATCCGGCATCAAGGCAAGCCGACTCCTAGTGGACGGCTTCCAGAGAAGCCGGCCCCTAGCAGTCGGCCCGTGGCACCAACGAAGCCTGCGCCCTCATCAAGAAAGACAAGACAGGGAGTGGCTATAGTATAGCCCATCCCTCCCAAATCCAGGGATGGGCGTGGCCACTGTGCACCGTACCGGCAGGGATCTCCGCCCGGCGCGGCACTGTTGCCACTCCACCCCTGACATCACCACAAGCAGGCAGAGCCCTGCTCCCACGATGGCTTGTCGGTACGGCCCAAGGACGACGGGCCCACCGATCAGCGAGAGCCCGGAAGACGGCTAGAGCCCCACCAGTCGGACCCGAGGGAGGCCGGCCCCCAGCAGTCGGCCCGCCCCTTCCTCAGGGCCCACCCGCCATTAACCAGACGAGACACGGTGTGGCTATAGTAATCGCCCGCCATGCGGCGGGGCTGTAGCCATGCTCCCCTGACCGAGCCGACGTCATTAGCCTGACGGCTATGGTGATCAGCAGCCGACAAGACCCGCGAGCGGCGGAGGCGGCCTGTTGGCTCAGCACCAGACCAGTCGGCGGGGCCCACCAGGCGGCAGGCCCCACCAGCCGGCGGAGAAGCCGGCCACCAGAGAGACTGACAGTCGGGTCCTACACCCGGCCGGATTACTATTGTACCCCTGGGGGGTAGGCCTATATAAACCCCCCAGGGCACCCATGCAAAGGGTTCCCAACCTGTTAGAACTAGACCAACCCATAGAGAAAGGAGAGAGCTAGCCTTGCCTTCTCCTACCTCTAGCAAACAGCTCGAGGAGCGCCATTGTACCACTTGTGCCTTAGTGATCATGCGGAGACCCCACAGAGCAGGACTAGGGGTGTTATCTCCTAGGAGAGCGCCGAACCTGGGTAAAGTGCGCCAGCATTCGTGTGTGAAGCCCCGCAGCATCAACAGCTGGGTTGACTTCACCGAAGCCTTCATCCGCAACTTCACCAGCACGTATAAGCGGCCGCCCAAGCCCCGCCAGCTCTCCTTGTGCGTACAAGGCCCCAACGAGTCGACTCGCGACTACCTCACGCACTGGACCGAGCTCCGCAACTCTTGCGAGGGCGTGCACGAGGTGCAGGCCATCGAATACTTCACCGCTGGGTGTCGAGAGGGCACCCTCCTCAAGCACCGACTCCTCTGCGCCGAGCCGGCGACCCTCGACGAGCTGCTAATCATAGCAGACAAATACGCCACGGCCGACTCCTCCATGAAGGCAGAGATCCAAGTTGATGCGTCTGGCAAAGTGGCCCCTCAAGCTCCTCGAACGCCGGCTGGCGACACCAGTCGGCGCCAGCAACCAAGCAACAACAAGCGCAAGGCCATGCAGCCGGCTTCCACAAGCCGGCAGGTGGCGACAGTCGAAGACCAGCAGCCGGAAGGGCAGCCTCCATCCAAGCGCCAGAAGGGCGGCAAGCCCAATTGGCTACCGGCTTTCTCGTATGAGCAGACTCTTGACGCGCCCTGCAAATTTCACAGCGGCGTGAAGCCGTCCAACCACACCACTCGGAAGTGCCATTGGCTCACCAGGATCGCCAAGGGTGACGGCCTTCTGCCTCCTCCGCCTGCTAGGCAGCCGCCTCCTCCTCCGCCCCAGCAGCCGGCAGTTCGACCAGTCGGAGCCATACAAGACGAGTACCCTGAAGAGCACGGAGCTTATGTCGTGTTCACCAGCATGGCCGACGATAAGCACAGCAGACGGCAACGACAGCAAGAAGTAAATGCAGTAGCATCAGAGACCCCCGAATTCATGCATTGGTCCGGGAAGCCCATCAGCTGGAGCAGAGCCGACCACCCGGAAGTGATGCCCAATCCCGGCTCCTACGCCCTGGTTCTGGATGCCACCTTTGCCACTGATAGGCGAGCTACTCGGTTTTCCCGAGTTCTGATAGATGGCGGCAGCAGCATCAACATCCTGTACAAAGATACCATGGAGAAGTTAGGAATCAAACAAAGGCAGCTTCAGTCCAGCCGGACTGTATTCCATGGCATAGTTCCTGGCCTTTCCTGCTCACCAATCGGCAAGATCCAGATAGACGTCCTCTTTGGAGACAAGGATCACTTCTGCCGAGAGCCAGTCTAGTTTGAGGTAGTGGACCTCGAGAGCCCATACCATGCACTACTTGGCCGGCCTGCTCTGGCGAAGTTCATGGCGGTTCCCCACTATGCTTACATCAAGATGAAGATGCCGAGTTCCAAGGGAATTCTGACCATAGCAGGAGATTACAAGAAGTCGTCCGCCTGCGCAGTAGATAGCAGCCGACTGGACGAGTCCCTTGTAATCGCGGCCGAGAAGCGGCTCCTTGACCGAGTTGTGGTGATGGCGGGCAAGTAGCCGGAAATGTCACCCAACCCCAAGGAGTCGGAAGCCGAAGGCTCGTTCAAGCCGGCCAAAGAGACAAAGAAGATACCCTTGGACCCGGAGCACCCGGAGAAGTACGTTGTCATAGGCGCAAACCTTGACAGCAAATAGGAAGGCGAGCTCGTCGATTTCCTCCGTGAGAATCGGGGCATCTTTGCATGGTCACCCAAAGACATGCCGGGTGTTCCGACGGATTTCACCGAGCACAAGTTACATGTCCGGTCTGATGCCAAGCCAGTCAGGCAGCCCTTGTGCCACCTGTCGGAAGAAAAGAGAAGAGTCGTTGGAGAAGAGATAGCCGGCTGCTGGCAGCCGGCTTCATCATGGAAGTGTTCTTTCCAGAGTGGCTGGCCAATCCAGTCCTTGTGCTGAAGAAAAACAAGCAGTGGCGCATGTGTATTGATTACACCAGCCTGAACAAAGCCTGCCCCAAAGACCCATTTGCTTTGCCGAGAATTGACCAAGTGATAGACTCCACAGCCGGATGCGAGCTGCTGAGTTTTTTGGATGCATACTCAGGGTATCACCAGACAAGCTAAACCTGGCCGACAGGCTGAAGACCGCCTTCATCACACCATTTGGAGCCTTCTGCTACTTGACCATGACGTTCGGCTTGAGGAATACCGGCGCCACGTTTCAACGTTGCATGCAGAAGTGCCTCCTCAAACAACTCGGCAGAAACGCCCACGTTTATGTGGACGATGTTGTGGTGAAGACAGAGAAGCGTGGAATGCTGCTAGAAGACCTCAAAGAGACCTTTGAGAACTTGCGCCGATTTCAAATCAAGCTCGGTTGGTCAGTCTCTGCTTGGTCGCCTCCAGTGGTAGCCGGCTCGGTTGGGCATGGCTCGTTGCTGGAGGCGCGGTCGAGCTGAGGCTGGCCATCCGCTCCGACCTCTGGCGCCTCCTCTTCGCCTTCCTCCTCCGCCTCGCGTTCTTCCTCGCCGCTGGAGTCGATCACCTCTGCCGAGTCCTCGCCGTCTTCCGGGTTCAGCCCGAACCATTCTGGTGGAGCCTCGGTGCCGTTCTCAACCCGCTCCGAGACGAAGATGCTGGTGTCGGTGTACTCGGCGATTGACGCTGCACGCTTGACGAGGTCATCTTCCACGACCGCCAACTCCTCCTGAGCTTCCAGCCGGAACGTGGCTAGCTGGGCTAGACTCAGCCCATGGTACCATGCCTTGACGAATTCCAAGCCCGGCGCGCTCCAGCCCGGGCCGAGGAGCCCTTCCAGGCCTCAAGACGGCCGGCCGCCACCTCCAGCCAGTCGGCAGTCCAACTGGGAGTGCGCGGTGCCAGCATGTTCGGCCACAGGGCGGCGATCTCCTGGGCGCCGGCACGCGGAAGCCGGCGCAGCATCCGGTGAGCCGGCCGAAGACGGGCCTCGATGCTCAGGATCTGCTCGCTAAGGGTTCGGGGGGCGTCGGTGGCGATATGTGCGTCGTCCGCCCTCCGTCCTTCGCGGTCAGCTTCAATGGCCTGATTGGCGGTGTCCGAGTGACCAGGTAAGAAGTCTGCCAAGACAGAAAGCAAAGAGCCAAAGTTAGAGACGAGAAGCCGACTCAACCAACAGCCGGCAGCTCAAAGAAGGAAAAAGAGGGAAGCTCACCATCGACTATGTCCTCAATCTCGTGAAAGCCGGAAGTCAGCATCGCCTCCCTGTCGGTCCAGGCGGAGCGTTCGGTCGTGAACACAGCAAGGAGGCCGGTCTCCTTGTCCTCCGCCTCCTTTTGGGCCTTCTTGAGAAGCCCCGCCTGTTCCGCCAGTTGCGCGACAAGCCGGTCGTGCTCTTCAGCCAGCTTGCTGCGCTCCACCTCCTTAGCGCGCAGCGTAGTGTTGGCTTCGCCCAGCTGCTGCTGCAGGGTGGCGTTGGCTTCTGCGGAGAAAGAAGAAGGAAAAGGTGTCAGTTGCCTACAAAGAAGAAGTAGAGTCGCCGGGGAGATCCGGCCCAACTGCTCAGCAGTCGGCCCGAATCTCGGGGACTACAGCCCGCGGGTGCGCCAGCCCGCCCCCGCGGAGAAAGGAGTCGTCAACAGAAAGAAGAACAGTCGCCGGGGAGATCCGGCCCGACTGCTCAGCAGTCGGCCCAAATCTCGGGGACTACAGCCCGCGGGTGCGCCAGCGCACCCCCGCAGGAAAAGAAAGAAGACTTACTCCGGCTCTCCGACAAGTCGACAGCACGTTGATCCAACTCTTGGACCTTGGAGTTGAAGGCGGCAGCACGAAGGTTATGATAATCCTGCAGCAAGTATATCAGCTCTCAGAGCCTGCTAGTTAAAGTTCCGCGCTGCCTGCTCAGCGGCCGGCCCGGAACTCGGGGACTACACCCAAAGGGTGCGCTGACGCGCCCCCACGAAGCAATACAAGAGTTAAAAACGAAGAAGCAAGAAGTATACCCGGATGGCCTCTCGCGATGCCAGATACGCCTTATTGCAATTCTTGATGGCATCGGCTTCGGCGCGGAGTTTGGTTTGAACATTCAGCATCGCCTTGTTCAGACGGCCCGTCCTGCCAACCCGCACCGACCCAGTGGGCGCGGCGCTGGTCACCTTGGTGTCCGGGATCGAGGAGCTCGTGGCACCAGTCTCCAGCGGGCGTGGCGCTGAGGCCGCCTTTGCGAGTCGGCGGCGCGTTGGTGTGCCGGCCTCAGGAATCGGGCCCGTCACCAACTCATTTCCAGTCGGCGGCACTGGCGGGTCCACCGGCTGCTCACCTTGCGCGCTCCCGGACGGCGGCGGTGGAGGCACAATCACGTCCGGCATGGCGACGTCGCCGCCGTCCCTCTCCATGATCGGGTGCTCGTCGCCGACTTCCCCAGTCTGTGCCACAAACTCCGGAGGTGGCGGCGCAGAATTCAGGGGAGTGATGAATACCGCTGACTGGCGGTACGCGGCCTCCTCGGCCTGCTTCTTCGCCGCGTCAGCTGCCTAGGCCTCCGCCAGTTTCTTCAGGGCGGCGGCCTCCTCCTTCTCTGCTTCCGCCTTCTCCAGGCGGGCGGCTTCCTGTTCCTCGCGCGTTCCGCTCCCTCGCCTCCCGGAGGTCGGCGGCCGGGTCAATCCGCCGAGTGGTGGTGGAGGTCTCCGCCGACCCCACGATGGAGGCAGCGGACGATTTCTCAAGAGACTGCGGAGCCCTAGATCAAGGGAAACAAAGTAAAGACACTCAGACAGAACCAACAAGGAAAAAATGAAGGCACAACAGGAAGGTAGTACTTATGCGGAAACCAGCTGCAGCTTCTTCACCTCCTTGCAGAAGCGGATGGCCTTCACGGCCGCTTCATCCCGCTTGGTCGCCGTGGTCGAGCCCTTGGGTTTCTTCGGCCGACTGCCGAACAAGCTCGGCGCGGCCCGACGTTTCTTCGCGCCACCTTGGGCATCCGGCGCGGCAGACGAGCTCGCGCCCGGCTGGCCGACTCCGGGCAGGTGGCGCGGGGTGACTTCCCCCGCGTCGTCGTCAGGCCAGTCCTCGAGGCTGGCCCCGGGCTTCGAGCCGCCTGCCTCGCCGCCTCCCCCCTCGGCGTCGTCCTCCAAGGCCGCCGCCCCCAAGTCGGGGTCGTCTACGTTGCTCTCTGCTCGGTCGGGGAGAAATTGGTGCTCTGGCCCCGCGGCGTCGGCTGCCGGCTGGAGGAGGGGGATCTGTTCATAGGCTGATTGGTTGGGTCAGACAAGCCAGACTCGGCAACAAAGAGACTGAGAAAAAAGACACATGACTCACCATAGGCGAGGGGTTGGCGCGTGAATACGGCTCCTTGCCAAACCGCCACTCCTCCGTGAGCTCGCAGTTCGCGAGATAGTTCACCATGTGAGCTACCTCTGCGTGAGGCATCTCCTTGGTGCACAGCCGGCTCGGGTCCCGATGTCCGCTCATCTGGCAGATCATGTGAGTTCGGCTCTGGAGCGGGAGCACTCGGCGCGCCACGAAGGCGGACAGCAAGTCAGGCCCGGTCAGGCCCTCCGTCTGTGTCAACACTCGGAGCCGCGCGATGGCGGCGGCTCCAGAAGGCGACAACATCCTGGCCCGGTACGACCAGTTGGGCCGCCTCTCAGCTAGCGGGCCAGCTTCGTAAGCCGGCAAGTTGACTCAGTCGCCCTCCGGGAAGACGCTCTTCACGTAGAAGTACGACCGCTGCCACATCTTCACCGACTTGATCAGCGTGATGGGAGGAAACGGATTGTCGGCCGCCGACCTCCGCACCGCGATGAACGCGCCGCATTGGGCCGGCACGCCCGCGACGAGGGTGCCGAGCTTGATGTAGAAGTACTCCCCCCCAAAGCTCGATGGTGGGGAGGACGTCGAGGAAGCCTTCGCACAAGGTGACGAAGGCGGACAGCAGCACCACCGTGTTCGGGGTGAGGTGGTGCGGCTGGAGACCGTAGAACTCGAGGAAGGACCGAAAGAAGCTGCTCGCCGGCAAGCCAAGGCTGCGCAGGCAGTGCGAGCGGAAGACGACCCGCTCGCCCTCCTCCGGCGCCGGCGAGATCTCCCCACTCGGCGCGAGGCGGACCTTCACGTAATCCTTGCCGGGCAGCCGCCGCGTCTGGCGGAGGAAATCAATGTGGTCGTCATGAACTTCGGAGCCGTCCCATGCTCTGGAGCGCGCCGTGGGGGCGTGGGTTGGAAGATGAGCTCATCGGAAACGAACCACCGCAGCGCTCAGCGTGGCTTGGAGGCGCAACGGCGAGAGGAAGAAGAAGGAGGAAAGAATGGGGAGGAGGGACGCGCGTGCTCCGCCGCTCCCCCCTCCTCCCCCTACTTATAGGCTACAGGCTGCGAAGCCGAGGGGGCGGTCGTGGGATTTACTGCGCCCACGATCCCACGCCCCCCACGTTTATCTCGCGACTTACTGCGCGCAGTATCTCCGCGGGAACCTCAACCGCCCACCTCGGCCGCAGCAGATCCGCTCGCGTGCCGAGGCATGGTAGTGGCGGGCCCTGCCAGCAGGCGCGTCCCATCGCGAGCGTGGGCTGGCAGACTGGCCCGGCCCCTCGACGCCACATGACATGCCCACAACGGGCGGCAGTCTGGAGGCTTAGCAAGCACGCCACTTGGTTCCCGCCGCCGCGTTCAAAGTTTGGATAAATCAGATTGGGCGAGGCCGACTCCTGCCAGTCGGCCCGGCAGATGTCGGACGAAGCTTCCCCTCAAGCACTCGGAGAAAGAAACTGCTGAGGCTCCTCAGCTGCTTAGCCGTGGCACCTCACCAGCTTCGGGGACTACTGTCGGAGTGCTGGGCCATGGGTAGGCTAACCCGAGACCCAGAACCTTTCAAGACATCGGGGCAGGCTGCGCCCCTCAAGGCGCCAAGACGAAGTGCTGCCTTCTGGTGGCCGGCTGGAGGAATAGTCGGCTGCCCGGAGACGGCCGAGTCCCAGAAGCCGGCATCAAGGCAAGCCGACTCCTAGTGGATGGCTTCCAGAGAAGCCGGCCCCTAGCAGTCGGCCCGTGGCGCCAACGAAGCCTGCGCCCTCATCAAGAAAGACAAGACAGGGAGTGGCTACAGTATAGCCCATCCCTCCCAAATCCAAGGATGGGCGTGGCCACTGTGCACCGTACCGGCGGGGATCTCCGCCCGGCGCGGCACTGTTGCCACTCCATCCCTGACATCACCACAAGTAGGCAGAGCCCTGCTCCCACGATGGCTTGTCGGTACGGCCCAAGGACGGCGGGCCCACCGATCAGCGAGAGCCCGGAAGACGGCTAGAGCCCCACCAGTCGGACCCGAGGGAGGTCGGCCCCCAGCAGTCGGCCCGCCCCTTCCTCTAGGCCAACCCGCCATTAACCAGACGAGACACGGTGTGGCTATAGTAATCGCCCGCCAGGCGGCGGAGCTGTAGCCACGCTCCCCTGACCGAGTCGGCGTCATTAGCCTCATGACTACAGTGATCAGCAGCCGACAAGACCCGCGAGCGGCGGAGGCGGCCTGTCGGCTCAGCACCAGACCAGTCGGCGGGGCCCACCAGGCGGCGGGCCCCAGCAGCCGATGGAGAAGCCGGCCACCAGAGAGACTGACAGCCGGGTCCTACACCCGGCCGGATTACTATTGTACCCCTGGGGGGTAGGCCGATATAAACCCCCCAGGGCACCCATGCAAAGGGTTCCCAACCTGTTAGAACTAGACCAACCCATAGAGAAAGGAGAGAGCTAGCCTTGCCTTCTCCTACCTCTAGCAAACAGCTCGAGGAGCGCCATTGTACCACTTGTGCCTTAGTGATCATGCGGAGACCCCGCAGAGCAGGACTAGGGGTGTTATCTCCTAGGACAGCCCCGAACCTGGGTAAAGTTCGTCGGCGTTTGTGTCTACGCCTTATCCTGCTTCCAGGCACCGGCGACGTTCTACTCGCTCCCACCATGATAAGCCATCCATTGGCATATGTCGCACCCAACCCCCGACAGGCCGCATGTGAGATGAGATGTGGGATGGATCGAACTATGTACGCTTGAGTATGCTTAATGATGGTTGAACTATGTACTTATGGTTGAACTATGCTTATGTACGTGTACGCTTATTATCTATGTCTGAGTATGTTAAATATTTCGCCAAATTTTGGTAAAAATTACAACGGGGGACCAATAAACCAGGACGGAGGTAGTACGTCAATCACACACGGTACCCAAAATTGGAACCGTGTGCAATGACTATCATTTTGCCTGTTGCGTCAATCGCACACGGTTCGCTACAGCAAACCGTCGCCCCAAAAATTCTTTGTGGGACAGAAAACCCTCACCACCCAATTCAAAAAAGAAAAAAGAAAACCCTCACCATCCCCACGTCACAAAAACTCTCACCCCGCCCGCCACCCCCTCGGCCCCTCCGGTACGTTCCCCATTCACACCTGCACAAGCTCCTCCACGTCTATGCCATGGCACCGCCTATCGCGGTGGTAAACACTTAGCTCGATGCCTGCCTCCGCCGCCAGGCTACCGGCAAAGCCCACAGCATTTCGCCACTTCCGCTTGCCGCCGCCTATCGCCATCGACTTTCTCGACGCTGCTCGCAGTCGACCCAGCTCCGCTCGGTTGGGGAATCTACCGTACTTAGGGTTCTTTCTCATGGACGACAAGGTAACTAATTTAACGAGATATTATCTCATCTCTTATCCCAGGTCATCTGCCTCCTTTAATCACCCGGCGGAAATCGCCGTGAATTCATTTTTATTCAAGCTGATTTGAGGGTTTTCTTTCATTCATAGAATGTACAGTGTGCCGATACTTCAGGACTTGGCGACCGCCGCCAGAGATTCCATCTCATCGTACCAGATAACTTGAGGACGCGTGCGGTATGTTCAATCTCACCCTAAATCGGTTGGCATGGCCTACTTTCCTGAACATATTCTAAATATTGCTACATTTGGATAAAAGGTGCCACATGCACCATATACGTCAAAGGGGATTTTCCCCCTCTTCTTTCTATATTAGGCAAATTAATGATGTATCATTCTTTCGATTACTCTCATATTTCCATGACATCATGTTTACCCTATCTGTTTAATTATAGACTTTTGTCCTTCGATTTCAACTGCTGTACAGTTCTTTCAAGTTGGGCCCATATTTGCATCTTGCCATATTTTCTTTAACAATCCTACCATTTTCTGCAGGACATCCCTCGCTATGCAACAGATTATGTAGTGCACAATTTTTCCCTTTACATACATCAAGGCTCCACGAATATCATACTGCGCACAAACCATGGATTTACAATCGTTTCTACTGTAAGACTTGATGAACGTGGTGACTCCTATTTTGGCACTAGCTTTTGGAATGAAATTGCAAAGTTTTATGTACTGAAAGCTGGCACTAAAATTGCACTGCACATAGAAGGGCCTCGTCATGAGATATATGCTAACTTCCCCGACAAAATCATCCGTGCAGACTTTGTTCGAAGTAAGTTTTCTTTTGAACTATCAGCATATGTTGACTTACCCAACAATGTCAAATGAATTGTGTAGTATTTAAGCAACCAATTGTTATTCCCTTATCTTACTATATTCCTACCAAATAACTTCTAGTTACCAATACACTTTTCTATTGCCCTATTTTAACTAAATATTCCTTGTACTCCCATTTCTATCAGAAAGCGCCGCTGACAAGGAGACTCTAGAGGTGGAGAACGGGGTTGCCAACAAGCGGAGGCGAGGCGAGCTAGAACCGCAAGCGACTCCAGCAGGCCTAGACTTAATCAGCAGCCGCCCCAATGATATGTTGAGAGTCATCATCTCCCTCCTCCCAATCAAATATGGGGCACGAACAACCCTCCTTTCCCGGCGGTGGCGCCCCCTATGGAACTCCAGCCCTCTCGACCCCATCGACACCCACGAGCTCTGCCATGGCTATCGCAAAATCTTGGATGCGTTCTCCAAGATCCTCGGCAGTCACCTTGGCCCAACCAAAGGCCTTAGAATGGGCAAGTTCCGTTCCAACGGCAAGGACCGAGCCAAGCTTGACGACTGGTTCCGATCCCCCGCCCTAGATCAGCTCGAGGAGCTCACTTTTGATGATGGCATATGCGGTCACTGCCAACGTCCGCACTCCGCCTCGCGCCCACGTTGCGCGTCACCAAGTTCAGGAACTGCCATTTCCCGCCCCTTAATGACGCGCCCGCTCTTATTCTACCACGAATGAAGCACCTCGAGCTCGTCGCCGTCTGCCTCTCAAAGGGTGACATGGAGCGCCTGCTCCGTGGCTGTACTGCACTCGAGTACCTTCGTCTTCAAGCGATCAATGGGTTGAGTACCTTCCACATCACCTCCATGACTCTCCGGACTATTTATGTGTGTTGTTGGTGCGGCAAGAAGACATCACAAAAGGTGGACCACGGTATGGTAATCCAGGACACACCTGCACTTGACAGATTACTTGTAGTTGATCAAGAAGGTCCAACAAGAATCAATGTCATTTCTGCGCTGAAATTGACAGTGGTGGGCTACTTGTCTGACAAATACTCCGAACTTGTTATTGGATCCACACCCGTTCAGGTACACCAGCTGCCTTCTACCTCTCCTTCTACAAATTAACATTATTTCTAACTTTGAAGATGTTTGTTCGTCTGTCATTCAGAAAATGATTCCGACAAGCTTGACCCCGAAACTGCACATAGTGAAGGTCTTGGCACTAGAATCTATCGGGCCCGACCTGGAGCAAGTTGTCAGTTTCCTGAGATGCTTTCCGTGCCTGGAGAAGCTATATATCGAGGTGATGTTTCTTTCCTGTTAAATGTTAACCATAAGGGAGTTCAATTTGTGACACCTTTTTCCAAGTTTACAATGACAATGTACTGCGATTTCTGAAGGTTCTTTAGGAGGATTTCAGTACATACATGCCCCCCCCCATATTGGTTGCTTGATCCATATTGTTACAATCAATAAGCATTTCTCCTTTGGATTCATCTGTACTAGTTTTCTTAGGGAACTTTTCATCCACTCCAACCTCTTGTGAAGAAGGCTACATTTTTCTAGAATGTAATCAAATGCACATGTTAATCATGTCAGATCGAAGATGGCATGTTAGTGCATTTTACAAATCCTGCAAACCAAATAGCTAGTCCTGTAGTAATGTTCAAAACTGCATGTAGGCACTAACACGTTTTCTTCTTTTGCAGACAAGATTAGGCCGAGTGGTGGATAATGTGATACAATACAACAATCACGTCGAATGCCTAGATCTGCATCTCTCAGAAATTACTTTGAACTCCTACCGAGGGACCTTACCGGAGATTATATTCGCCAGGTTCTTTGTTCTCAGAGCAAGGGTGCTGAAGGAAATGAGGTTTGCCCTACATTTATTTCACAAAAATGAATGGTCTGTTGGTCAGCGCCGGCGCCTGCGGTAGAATGGAGTAGGCTCCAAAAATGCTGAATTTCATTTTGGAACTTCAGATGACAGAGTAATCGGAAGTCATCGGGTCAACCCCATACATGACTTCTCAGTGGCTGACCCCTTTGCAAAAATTGTGAGGTTTCGAAGCCAGACTTAGAAGCGGTGATATTAGTTTGAACCTCTCTGATATCCATGTTCAGTGCATCAGCGCGAGCGTTTGCAGCTGATGAGCTAAATTTCATTTCTAATATCAGTTTGAACCTTGTAAACTTCGAATTTGAGCCATATAACTATGGAATTTGAACCTTGTAACATTTCGAGCTTTTGTGGTACAATCGTTGAAATGGCATCGTATGAGACTCGTATATTGCTAGCACTATTTTGACCTTAATATGCAATGGTCTTAGATTTTATTAACCATTCTCGAATCAGTTTACCTTGTCGATCTCACAACACACGATCTGTATAGCTAACTCGACTGCGATCTTCGACATTATTGCACACAGTTGGTTTCTTCCACCGTGTGCACTGTAGAGCGCAGAATTAATTATCGCACTTGAGTGTCCATGCCTGGGGTGCGGTGTTGTCAAGCGTGCACTGGATTCTGGAATCCTCTGCTATGAATGCCGTGACAAGACGTGACGATTACAGGCCGGCCGGCCCCCATTTATTACAGCGGCCATTTAACATACCCTTGTGTCTCTTCAACCTTTCGATCACGCCCTACCATTGCAAAAAGCACACCCACCACGAGAAATTCTTAGAGGGTATCCTGCGTGGCTCCAATGGTGCTCCGAGCGGCTGCCGACGACAAGCAGCAGTTCACCATGCGTGCCGTGGTGGACACCCACAGAAGGTTCATGGACCTCTCGGTGGTGTACACCAACGACCCGGTCTGGGTGGAGCACTCCATCCACATCATGGAGTTGTTGCTTGCCGAGGAGAAGTACAAGGTGGTCGGGTTCGACATCGAGTACACCCGCGCTCGTGCCGGGTCTCGTCCCAAGGTCGCCGTCGCCCAGATGTGCATGCGCCACCACGTCCTCGTCTACCACTACTGCCTGGCCACAAGGCCTTGCGAGCGTTTTGCCAGGTTTGTCAACAGCCCCCAATACATGTTTGCTACGGTGGACATCACCAACGATGTAAAGGCGCTCGAGAGTTTGGGCATCACCTGCCAGAATCTTGTCGACATCCAGGGCCAATACAAGATCTGGGGCAGCAAGGATCATGAGAAGGACTCACTGGTTCACCTCGCCGAGGCCATCATCGACCCCTACTACAGAGACATGAAGGATCGTGCAACAAGGACAAGCGTGCCTAGCACTCGGCCTGGATGGAGAAAATCGACAAAGCTCACGTCGTGTACGTGGCCAAGGAGGCGTACATGAGCTACGACATGTATCGGCAGATCGTTGACATGAGGAAGTCCCTCCTTCTCCAAAACGGCCAGGGATCCAGCCGGAAGCAGAGCAATGGCAAGCGTCGTCGCAACAATAAGTAGATGATTAGATCCTTGTTTCTCCTACTTTAGTATGCATGTAATTGCTTACTTTGGTGTGTGCAAATGTTATGTGTGTAGTCACTTGTGTAATTGTATGCTTAATTTGGTTGTGCAATGTTGTCTTTTTAAGTATATATGTTGATGCTCTGTAGACACAGCGTAGATGGTGTGCGGACAAAGAAAATCACATCGCACACGGACTAAACAATGGAACCCGTCGGTGATTTTTTCATCAGTCACTCACAATTGTATACCAGCAATCGTTTGCTCACAACACACACGGCTTGTTAGCAGTAATCGTCTGTGTTCTTATCGGTCTTCGCACACATTTCTGATTACAGACCTGTTTGCCTCGTATCACACACATCTTGTTCATTTGAACCATTTTGTTCTCATGTCTCAACACAAACAGTTCATCCGAGTGAACCGCATGCCGTATATCGCACACACCTTGAATCTTGCTGACCGTTTCTTTTGTGTTGCCTAATCACAAATAGTTCATCCGAGTGAACCGTATGTTGTACATCGCACACACCTTCATCTGGCTGCCCGTTTCTTTTGTTCCTCATCATCGCAAATGGTTATTTGAGCTGAACCGTATGCCATGCATCGCACACGCAACTAAAATCTGAATCGTGTTTGATGCATCCTCCATCGCAAACGTTTTGCATCATTTCTGACAGTTTTCATAAAACACCGTTTGGGATTATTGCATCGCACACAGTTTCTCGAAGGGTCTCTGATCGTAGTGTCGCATTAGCTGCATCCTGCAGTAGTGAAGCCACCAGGGTGCCGCAGCCCCCCTGGCTTGTGGGCCCCTCGGAGGTCTTCTAAACCTAGCTCAGCCTCTATAAATCCTCAAATATTTCCCCAACATCAGAAGAATCCACAGAAATACTCTTCCGCCGCCGCAACCTTCTGTCCCCATGAGATCCCATCTTGGGGCCTTTTCCGGCGATCTGCCGGAGGGGGATTCGATCACAGAGGGCCTCTACATCAACCTTGCTGCCCTTCTGATGATGCGTTTGTACCTTACCACAGACCTTCTGGTCCATAGCTAGTCGCTAGATGACCTCTTCTCTCTCTTTGATCTTCAATACAATGTTCTCCTTGATGTTCTTGGAGATCTATTCGATGTAATCTTCTTTTGATGTTCTTGGAGATCTATTCGATGTAATCTTCTTTTGTGGTGCGTTTGTTGAGATCCGATGAATTGTGGGTTTATGATCAGATTGTCTATGATTATTATTTGAACCTTCTCCGAACTCTTTTATGCATGATTAAGATATCTTTGTATTTCTCTTCGAACTATTAGTTTGGTTTGGCCGACTAGATTGGTTTTCCTTGCAATGAGAGAGGTGCTTAGTTTTGGGTTCAATCTTGTGGTGTCCTCACCCAGTGACAAGAGCGGTAGCGAGACACGTATTTTATTGTTGCCATCAAGGACAAAAAGATGGGGTTTATATCATATTGCTTGATTTTATCCCTCTACATCATTTTATCTTACTTAACGCGTTGCTCTGTTCTTATGAACTTAATACTCTAGATGCAGGCAGGAGTCGGTTGATGTGTGGAGTAATAGTAGTAGGTGCAGAATTGTTTCGGTCTACTTGTCACGGACGTGATTCCTATATGCATGATCATTGCCTTAGATATTGTCATAAGTATGCGCTTTTCTATCAATTGCTCAACAGTAATTTGTTTACCCACCGTATGCTATCTTCAAGAGAGAAACCTCTAGTGAAACCTATGGCCCACGGGTCTATTTTCCATCATATATTTTCAGATCTATAAACCAAAAAACCCAAAAATATCTTGCTAGAATTTATTTATATTTAATTTAGTTTGCTCCTTTATTTATCTTTTATACCTATCTCTATTAGATCTCACTCTTGTCCGTGACCGTGAAGGGATTGACAACCCCTTTTTCGCGTTGTCTGCAAGTGTTTGTCAGTTTGTGCATGTGCATATATTGGAGACTTGCTTGTGCCTCCTACTGGATTGATACCTTGGTTCTTAACTGAGGGGAATACTTATCTCTACTTTGCTGCATCACCCTTTCCTCTTCAAGGGAAAAATCTACGCAAGCTCAAGAAGTAGCAGGAAGAATTTCTGGTGCCATTGCCGGGAAGGTTCTACACTACCAAGTACACATCACAAACTCTCATCTCTTTCACTTACATTATTTGCCATTTTCCTCTCATTTTCTTCTCCCCCACTTCTAAAACGATTTTAGAAAAACACAAAAATATTTACCTTTTTATTTGCCCTTCTCCCATTCGTCTTTTCGTTTGCTTTTTGTTTTCTTGTGTGCTAGATTGCTTGCTTTGTCATGATGTCTCAAGAAAATACCAAGTTGTGTGACTTTTCCAACACTAATAATAATGATTTTATTATTACTCCGGTTGCTCCCGCCACTAGTGCGGAATCTTATGAAATTAATGCCGCTTTGTTGAATATTGTTATGAAAGAACAGTTTTCCGGTAGTCCTAATGAAGATGCCACATCCCATCTAAACACTTTCGTTAAATTGTGTGATATGCAAAATAAAAAAGATGTGGATAATGATATTGTTAAATTGAAGTTGTTTCCGTTCTCACTATGAGATCGTGCTAAAACTTGGTTTCATCTTTGCCTAAAAATAGTATTGATCCATGGAATAAGTGTAAAGATGCTTTTATTTCCAAGTATTTTCCTCCCGCTAAGATCATCTCCCTTAGGAACGATATAATGAATTTTAAGCAACTTGATCATGAACATGTTGCACAATCTTGGGAGAGGATGAAATTGATAATAAAAAATTGCCCTACTCATGGTTTAAGTTTATGGATGATTATACAAATTTTTTATGCCGTACTGAATTTTGCATCTAGAAATCTTTTAGATTCCGCCGCCGGAGGTACTTTATGGAAATTACATTAGGAGAAGCTACGAAACTCCTAGATAATATTATGGCAAATTACTCTCAATGGCATACCGAAAGATCTTCCACTAGTAAAAAAGTGCATGCGATTGAAGAAATTAATACTATGAGTAGAAAGATGGATGAACTTATGAAATTGTTTGCTAGTAAGAGTGCTCCAATTGATCCCAATGATATGCCTTTGTCTTCTTTGATTGAGAATAATAATGAATCTATGGATGTGAATTTTGTTGGTAGGAACAATTTTGGTAATAACGTGTATGAGGTAATTTCAACCCTAGGTCGTTTCCTAGTAATTCCTCTAATAATTATGGTAATTCCTACAACAATTCTTATGGAAATTATAATAAAATACCCTCTAATCATGAGAATAATATTAAAGATTTAATAAATTCTTTAAATAATTTCAATGCTATGGTAGAAGAAAAATTGCTTAAGATTGATTATAGAGGTAATTTTACAAACTTCTTGGTTCAACTCCACAACATGTCGGAGGCTCCCAAGCGACATGTATGATTAGAACGTAAAGCATTTTGGGCATTTAGAGAACTCAACTATGATTTCAAACTTGCTGGTGAAAAGAAGTTATTTGATATTAGCTTATTAGATGAATGGAGAACCCCAAGCATATGAAAATGCAAAGTTATTCAAAGAAAAAGTTAAAAGATGGCATGACAAAAGAATCCAAAAGCGTGAGTTTAAAGTCAGAGAATATGTTCATTTGTACAACTCGTTTTAGATTTTTTGCAGGGAAGCTCCTCTCAAAATCGGAAGGCCCAGATGTCATCGAGGAGGTTTACCGGTCTGGTGCCATGAAAATAAATAATTCCAAAGGTTGTCAATGGACAACGAATAAAGCATTATATCTCAGGTACGCCTATTAATGTTGAAAGTAATATTATCCAAACTTTGACAC
The DNA here is from genome assembly GCF_002575655.3 of Aegilops tauschii subsp. strangulata. Taxonomy (NCBI): domain Eukaryota; kingdom Viridiplantae; phylum Streptophyta; class Magnoliopsida; order Poales; family Poaceae; genus Aegilops; species Aegilops tauschii. The sequence goes on from NC_053037.3 coordinate 399,904,910, forward strand.
CGGAAGAACACATAAAAGAGTCCTTCCGGAACACTCCAGAATCGTGAAAATAAGGAGGTACGTGATACGGTAAGTAAATGGACTTTGAAAAATCCACAAAAATATTTTTTATCAATTTTGGAATATTTTATAATTTTGGAAATAAAGAAACTTCCAGGAAGCGTCCCCTGGTGGGCACAAGACACCAGCCTGGCGCGCCCAGGTGGGTTGTGCCCACCTAGGACACCTTCTGTACTCCATTTTTCTCCTGTATGCTTGTCCTCCAAGATAAAAAATCTATATATAATTCCCGAACCTGTTAACCACCGTATCGCGGAGAAAATCCTCTTTTCTCTCTTCTTGCTACTTTTTGCGTAGATCTAAAAATGTGTCATCTCAAGATTTCGAAGGAGAAAGCTATGTTGCTGATCTCATCGCAAACCCCAAGTCCTATGGGGATGAGAAGCACTATGGCTGGACCTCCGAAGAGGATGAAGATGAACCGATTCCTCCCCGATTCAAAAATGAAAGCATGGAGGCGTTATGCAAGAGGGTAATAAAACTCGAGATAGATAATTGCAAGTTGATGATGGAGAATTTTACTCTCAGTCAGAAGCTGAAGGAAGCAAAGGGCAAATCCCCTATCTTCTCACCACCACCATTACCTTATTCATCACCACCGCCATCTTCTTCACCACCAAAGGAGAACTGAGTATCGGGTATGGGCACTCCCCTTGGCTTCCACCAAGCTTGGGGGAGGTGCCCCAGTATCGTATCATCCCACTATCTTTTTGCTTTTACTTATCTTAGTTCGATGTTTTTGCTTTAGATGAAATAAAGTTTAGTTCGATCCTTTCTTCTTTGAGAGTTTGCATAGTGATCTATCACTGTAATCGTGTGCAAGTTATATAATAAAGTTTAGTTTGAGTTTTTGCTTTCTTTACTTTCATGTTGCAAATAAAGAAAATAAATAAAGAAAGAAAAAGAGAAAGGAAATAAATAAAAGAAATGAAATGAATCAATTAGATCATATACTTACCCTATGGTAGGTGATAGCACCACATAAGGAAAAGTATAAGTAAGGAAATTTTATTAGAGATTGACAAACATAGCATTAGTCAATGATGCAACTCATGAAACAATTAATAAGGGAAGAGAAGATCCACATATAAATATACTATCCTAGAAATCTTTTGTGATTGTGAGCCCTCATCAAAATATTATATGCCAAAATTGTCGACATTGGACAAGGAAGACAACTTAATGGTTTATGTTTGTTTATATTCACATGGAAGTCATATATTGTCATAGATACTTCAACATGTGATGCTTGCCCCTATCTTTGCTAGCCAAAAATTCCGCACTAAGTAGAGATACTACTTGTGCATCCAAAAACCCTTAAACCCAAATCTTTTTCAAGTGTCCACCATACCTACCGATGGATTGAGCAAGATCCCTCAAGTAAGTTGTCATCGGTGCAAAAAGGCAATAAAATTGCTTCTAAATATGTGACATCATTTAGTGTAAGAGAAAATTGATTGTTGTACGAACTTGGATGACAAAGAATAAAACCGACAGACTGCATAATAAAGGTTGTCATCTTAAGGGGCAATACAATGTGGCGTTCTCTTGCACTAAGGGATTGAGCATGCAAACAAATAAGCGCATGGCAACCTCTGCTTCCCTCTGCGAAGGGCCTATCTTTTACTTTTATGTATTTACTCTTATGCAAAGAGTCAAAGTTTTCCTTCTATTCCTTTTTATTTTCTCTTTTGGCAAGCATCATGTGGTGAGGAAAGATCTAGGCACATATGTCCAGTTGAATATGGATAGCATGAGTTATTATTGTTGACATCACCCTTGAGGTGAGTATGTTGGGAGGCGAAACTATAAGCCCCTATCTTTCTATGTGTCCGGTTGAAACGTTTTGCTCATGGGTACAAGGTGAGTGTTAGCAAGACTATATGATGGTTGAGTATGTGGACTTGCCTAAAGGCTCCGACACGTGACCCTCCCTGAAAAGATGATGAATTGTAGTTGCAAAGTTGACTAAGAACATAGTTTGTTGGTTTCTAATAGAGTTTTTGCTTTATACTTCGATTATGTGATGAACTGTTACTTATTCATGGGAAGTGTATGATGCAAGTTCTATGATAAAAGTCCTATGTTTAATTTTGTTGCTGTTATAATAATCAACATGATGCTTCTATGTCCGTATTTTGTTTTTATCGACACCTCTCTCTCGAAGCATGTGGGCATGTTTTTCGATTTCGATTTTCGCTTGAGGACAAGCGAGGTCTAAGCTTGGGGGAGTTGATACGTCCATTTTGCATCATGTTTTCTTACTGTTATTTATAACGTTTTTATCCATAATAATGCTTTTTGGAGTAATTCTAATGTCTTTTCTCTCATAATTTACAAGGTACACACAAAGAGGGAGAATTCTGGCAGCTGGAAATCTGGACCTGAAAAAGTTATGTCAGGCTACCTATTCTGCACAACTCCAAATGAGCTGAAACTTGACGGGGATTTTTTATGGAATATTTAAGAAATATTGGAGCCAATAACTACCAGAGGGGGGCCACCAGGTGGGCACAACCCACCTGGGCGCGCCAGGCCCCCTGGCGCGCCCTGGTGGGTTGTGGCCTCCTTGGCCCACCTCCGGTGCCCATCTTCTGGTACATAAGTCATTTTGACCTAAAAATAAGGAGAAGGCTTTCGGGACGGAGCGCCGCCGTCTCGAGGCGGAACTTGGGCAGGAGCACTTTTGCCCTCAGGCGGAGCGATTCCGCGGGGGAACTTCCCTCCTGGAGGGGGAAATCATCGTGATCATCATCACCAACAAGTCTCCCATCTTGGGGAGGTCAATCTCCATCAACATCTTCAACAACACCATCTCATCTCAAACCCTAGTTCATCTCTTGTATTCAATCTTGTTACCAGAACTATAGATTGGTGCTTGTGGGTGACTAGTAGTGTTGATTACATCTTGTAGTTGATTACTATATGGTTTATTTGGTGGAAGATTATATGTTCAGATCCATTATGCTATTTAATACTCCTCTGATCATGAACATTTTTATCATTTGTGAGTAGTTACTTTTGTACTTGAGGTCACAGGAGAAATCATGTTGCAAGTAATCATGTGAACTTGATATGTGTTCGATATTTTGATAGTATGTATGTTGTGATTCCCTTATTGGTGTCATGTGAACGTCGACTACATGACACTTCACCATATTTGGGCCTAAGGGAATGCATTGTGGAGTAGCAATTAGATGATGGGTTGCGAGAGTGACAGAAGCTTAAACCCCAGTTTATGCGCTATTCCGTAAGGGACCGATTGGATCCAAAAGTTTAATGCTATGGTTAGAATTTATTCTTAATACATTTCTCGTAGTTGTGGATGCTTGCGGGAGGGTTAATCATAAGTAGGAGGTTTGTTCAAGTAAGAACAGCACCTAAGCACCGGTCCACCCACATATCAAATTATCAAAGTAGCGAACACAAATCAAACCAACATGATGAAAGTGACTAGATGAAATTCCCATGTACCCTCAAGAACGTTTTGCTTATCATAAGAGACCGTTTTGGCCTGTCATTTGCCTCAAAAGTATTGGGATACCTTGCTGCATACTTGTTACTATTATCGTTACTTGCTCGCTACAAATTATCTTGCTATCAAACTACTCTGCTACTTACAATTTTAGCACTTGCAGACATTACCTTGCTGAAAACTACTTGTCATTTCCTTCTGCTCCTCGTTGGGTTCGACACTCTTACTTATCGAAAAGAGCCACAATTGATCCCCTATACTTGTGGGTCATCAAGGCTATTTTCTGACGCCGTTGCCGGGGACTGAAGCGCCTTTGGTAAGTGGAATTCAGTAGGAAACATTTATATAGTGTGCTGAAATTTATTGTCACTTGTTACTATGGAAAACAATCCTTTGAGGGGTTTGTTCGGGGTATCTTCACCTCGTCCGGAACCACAATTAGTTACCCCTCAACCTACTGCACCTACTGAAAATATTGAATATGAAATTCCTTCGGGTATGATAGAACAACTGCTATCTAATCCTTATGCAGGAAATGGAACAGAACATCCCGATATGCACTTGATATATGTAGAACAAATTTGTGGATTGTTTAAGTTTGTAGGTTTACCCGGAGATGAGGTGATGAAAAAGGTTTTCCCTTTATCTTTGAAGTGAAAAGTATTGGCATGGTATAGGCTATGCGATGATATTGGATCATGGAATTGGAATCGTTTGAAATTGGAGTTCCACCAAAAAATTTATCCTATGCATCTAGTTCATCGTGATCGAAATTATATATATAATTTTTGGACTCGTGAAGGAGAAAGTATCGCTCTAGCTTGGGGGAGGCTTAAGTCAATGTTATATTCATGCCCCAATCATGAGCTCTCAAGGGAAATTATTATCCAGAATTTTTATGCTCGGCTTTCTCGTAATGATCAAACCATGTTTCATACTTCTTGTGTTGGTTCTTTTATGATGAAGACTATTGAATTCCGGTGGGATCTTTTGGAAAGAATTAAACGCAACTCTGAAGATTGGGAACTCGACGAAGGTAAAGAGTTAGGTATTAAACTTAAATATGATTGTGTTAAATCTTTTATGGATACCGATGCTTTTCAAAAGTTTAGCACTAAATATGGGCTTGACTCAGAGATAGTAGCCTGCTTTTGTGAACCATTTGCTACTCATGTTGAACTCCCTAAAGAGAAGTGTTTTAAATATAACCCACCTATTAAAGAAAAAAATTAAAGAAACGGTACTAGTTAAAGAAGAGACTATACTTTATAATGGTGATCCAGTTATTCCTTCTGCTTATATTGAGAAACCACCTTTCCCTGTTAGGATAAAGGAACATGCTAAAGCTTCAACTATGGTTAACAAAAGCTATATTAGAACACCTAAACCCGATGAACAAATTAAAGTAGAACCTAGCATTGCTATGGTTAAAGATCTCTTGGAAGAAGATATTGATGGCCATGTTATTTACTTCTGTGAAGAAGCTGCTAGAATTGCTAAACCTGATAGAAAAGATAAACATAGACCTATTGTTGGCATGCCTGTTATTTCAGTTAAAATAGGAGATCACTGTTATCATGGTTTATGTGACATGGGTGCTAGTGTGAGCGCTATTCCTTACACTTTTTATCAAGAAAATATGAAAGACATAGCACCTGCAGAGTTAGAAGAAATAGATGTTACTATTAAACTTGCTAATAAAGACACCATATCACCATTTGGGATTGTTAGATATGTTGAAGTCTTGTGTGGGAAAATAAAATACCCTACTGACTTTCTTGTTCTTGGCTCCCCACAAGATGACTTATGTCCCATTATCTTTGGTAGACCTTTCTTGAACACAGTTAATGCTAAGATAGATTGTAAGAAACAAACTGTGGGTGTTAGCTTTGGTGATGAGTCTCATGAGTTTAATTTTTCCAAGTTACACAGATCAGAGCCGACCCTCACGGTTACACGGATGTTTGCGGATAGGTGCACGGTCATGTTGTTCATGACGTTTGTGACCCGTCATGGCACACGACATGGCACATGTACCGGACTAGATGCACAGACGTATGTGCCAAGAGGGAACGTTCATGTGGCCCGACAAGGACGTCGGTTCCTCTGAGTGGGGGTGTATGTGATAGCCTGGCTTATTAGGGATGATAGACTACTCATATCAATAAGGAATTCCTTCTTTTCCGGGAGCCCATTCGGACAGAACTCCAAAGTTAAGCGTGCTCAGCTTGGAGTAGTTTTAGGATGGGTGACCGACTGGGAAGTTGCTCCCGGGTGCGCACGAGTGAGGACAAAGTGCGCAGAAAAGACTAGTATTGATTTGTGGGGCCAATCTAGATCCCGCCAGGAGTAACGACCACCGACGGGTGTGTCCGGCGCGCTACACCGAACTGTTAGGGTTTCTGGCAGTGGCTATGTCAAGTGAACTCGGTGGGTCCAGATAGAAAGAATCGGTGGGATGAGTTGGAATTTGGGTTTTGGACATATTTGGATGGAGAAAGTGGCTAAGCGTTTTGGAGCAACGTCACTAAGCATTTGAGCAAGTAGACCATTAAGTAACACCTCATCCCCTTTTAATAGTATTGGCTTTCCCATGGACTCAATGTGATCTTGGATCGCTAAAATAGAAATAAAGAGTCTTGAGCTTTTGCCAAACTGTGTCCTTAGCATTTTGAAGGGGTCCACATCCTCTTGTCCATGCCATGCCAATCACTGAACATCCTGAAATATTTATCTTGAATGGATATTAGTTCAATGAGCTATATGTTGTTATGAATTACCAAAACCACCCGAGGATTAGTTGCACTTTCACTTGTGTTCTAAACCCTCTCTAGACTCTAAATATTTGGAAGAGATGCTGGATGATTCCAATGTTGCCAGAGAGTACTTCCATGAAGAGCCAGACCTTTCCGGAGGAGTCGAAGGAGTCGACTACATCATCATCTATGGAGACAACAATGGAGGAGAAGACCCTAAGAAGCAGGAGCAGAGAAGGGGTAGTAGTAGCAGCCAGACTGATCATGTGGGACACGATCTAAACTCAACAAGTGATCGCAGGATCGATAGTGGCACCCCGCATTTTGATACCGGTAGTTTGAACCGTTCAACATTTGAATCTTTGTTTGAATAAAGTTTTGTAATATAATGATGGTTTGGACCCGCTATGTTTTTTTTACACTCCGAGGGATACAAAGTTCATGAGACGGTGTCTTATGGGCTTACATCAATGATTGGCACACTACATCATGCAGTGGTACGTTGGGTCACCGCAGTTGTCGTGGAGCTAAGGTGTCCTAGGGCATGTCGTGGTGTTGTATTCTGGCCGTCCTTTATTTTCTTTAGGCATCATAATCGCATGCTTTCGTGGTGTCAGATTATCCCAAAATTTGTTCTATAAGAGGGCTACCCCACTATATATTGTTCGACCATATAACTTGATTGTGATGATTTTTATATATAAAAAGCGAGAGGAAAACATGTTTCAAGCGAGCGAGCACGTGGTCGGACGATTAGAATCGTTTGCCAAATCAGTTGCCAAAAAATATGGAAATGTTTCCCTATGACCGACCGGCCGAAGCTTCGGCCGGTCGTGTCGCTCGCTCACACACGCCTCGCTACACCCACCAACGCCAAGGCGCCACCTGTCCACTGGGCCACGTACATCCCTTGTCCCTTTCTTATCCTCTTTTTCTCCTCTCATAGAGTCCTCTCTGTCGGTGTCAAAACCGGCGGATCTCGGGTAGGGGGTCCTGAACTATGCGTCTAAGGTCGGTGGTAACAGGAGACTGGGGACACGATGTTTACCCAGGTTCGGGCCCTCTCTATGGAGGTAATACCCTACTTCCTGCTTGAGTGATCTTGATGAATATGAGTATTACAAGAGTTGATCTACCACGAGATCGTAATGGCTAAAACCCTAGAAGTCTAGCCTGTATGATTATGATTATCCCTATGGACTAAACCCTCCGGTTTATATAGACACCGGAGGGGACTAGGGTTGTACAAAGTCGGTTACAGAGAAAGGAATCTTCATATCCGGACGCCAAGCTTGTCCTCCACGCCAAGGGGAGTCCCATCCGGACACGGGTGAGAGTCTTCGGTCTTGTATCTTCATAGCCCATCAGTCCGGCCCACGTCCAACAGGCCGGACGCCCGAGGACCCCTTAGTCCAGGACTCCCTCACTCTCCCCCTGATGCCTCTGCCATGGTCGTGCCACTCCTCCTCTTTTTTTGATGCTCGCCGCCATGGCCGCACGCTCTTCCTCCGCACCCTCTCTACTCTCTCTCTCTCTCTCTCTCTCTCTCTCTCTCTGATGATCCACGTGCCACGCCTCTGCCATACACCCTCGTCTCCGTAGCACGATGCTCCCCAACCCACCTCCACCATGGCTCACGTGCGAGCTGCCGCAAGGTCGACTGGCCACACGCAATGCAGGCATGGTGGCAAGCTGCATCCAGCACGGGTGAGAGCTGGGATGGGTATCCAACGCACCTCCATCTCGCGTGGCGGCGAGCTAGGCAACTATGCTTGCATTTGCTGCAACCGTTGATGCAGAAAGCTTCAAAGGTATATGGGAAAAGTTTCAACTAGCAATCGAGAAAGCTTCAACCGGGCACTGCACAATGAAAAAAACCTACAACCGTTGACAAAAAAGCTTCAACTCTATATGAGAAAAGTTTCAACCGGCGATAGACAAAGCTTTAACCTGGGCACCGCGCAACAGAAAGAGCTACAACTGTTGACAAGAAAAGATTTCAACTTGTATGATAAAAGTTTCAACCGGCATTCTAAGAAAGCTTCAGTCGGGCAGAGCGAAACGAAAAAGCTTCAACCATTGCTTGAAAAGCTTCAACTATATACCGTATACAGTATACGTGAAAATTTTCGACCGGTGTTTGAGAAAGCTTCATCCGGGCACAGCAAAACGGAAAAAGCTTCAACCATTTGCGTGAAAAGCTTCAACTGTATACGTGAAAAGTTTCAATAGGAAATGAACGATTATAAAGCTACAGGGTGAGTTGACGACGCACACGTCTGCGAGCGCGTGCGGTGTTGGGAGGCCGAGGGTGAGTTGAAGGTGGCTGAGGGAGTCCTGGATTACGGGGTGCTCGGGCGTCCGGGCTATGCGACATGGGCTGGACTCATGGGCCGTGAAGATACAAGATGGAAGGCTTTCCCCCGTGTCCGGATGGGACTCTCCTTGGCATGGAAGGCAAGCTTGGCGTGCGGATATGAAGATTCCTTTCTCTGTAAACCGACTCTGTACAACCCTAGCCCCCTCCGGTGTCTATATAAAACGGAGGGTTTAGTCCGTAGAGGCAATCATAATCATACAGGCTGGACTTCTAGGGTTTAGCCATTACGATCTCGAGGTAGATCAACTCTTGTAACCTTTATACTCATCAAAGTCAATCAAGCAGGAAGTAGGGTATTACCTCCATCAAGAGGGCCCGAACCTGGGTAAACATTTGTGTCCCCTGCCTCCTGTTACCTTCGATCCTTAGACGCACAGTTTGGGACCCCCTACCCGAGATCTGTCAGTTTTGACACCGACATTGGTGCTTTCATTGAGAGTTCCGCTGTGCCGTCGTCGAAAGGCTCGATGGCTCCATCGATCATCTACAACAATGCTGCCGGGAGCGAGATTTTTCTTCCTCGACAGATCTTCGTATTCGGCGGCTTTGCACTGCGTGCCAACTCCGTTGGACACCTGGAGCAGATCGACGGCTATGCCCCTGGTCATCAGATTAGTTTCGAAAATCTGAATTATGTCGCTGATATCCGTGGAGAATTGATCTTCCAAGGTTCGCGGCTCCAACCACCGCTCCGGCCTTAGATCCGGAGCGCGTCATCAGGTCCGAAGACGGGTGACTAGAGCCCGCCGGACTCTCTGCGGCTGCCGAGCTCAACATGGGAGAACCAGAGGGAATAGTGTCACCAACACTCATCATAAAGCCGGACTCTTTTCCGAACACTGGCCCTGGACCCTCGCAGCCCGCGTCATACGGGCTCAGCCAGGGAACTCCGGTCCCCGCACAAACCTCACTCTTAAATGAGGCTCTGGACTTAATGCGGTCCCTCGCCATCACAGATGAGCCGCTTCCTAATTGCGCCCAGCCCGGACTAGGGGCTAGAAATAGGGAACTTTACTTCCCACCCACCACCCACTTTATAGCCACTGTCGAGGATCTAACCGACATGCTTGATTACGCCTCCGAAGACATCGACGGTATGGACGACGATGCCGGAGAGGAGGAGGCCCAAAACCCGATGTTCACCAGACGCTGGATGGCCACTTCCTCGTACGACGTATACATGGTGGACACACCTAAAGAAGGCGACGGCGATAAGGAGGAGGACCCAGTCGAGGACGAACCTCCTGAGATACCACCGAAGTGTCGACATCAGCGGCACCGCTCTAAATTGCATGCAGAAAAGACAGTAATACCGGCACCGGAGATAATAATACTCCGGAGAACGCCGAAGAAAAAGAAGACCCCATCGAACCAACATCCGAACAGGATGATCGGGAGGACGGGCAAGTTGACCCTGACGAACAAGCAGGGAACGAAGACTCGGAGGATAGCAACTATCTACCACTCTCCGAGGATGAGGTGAGCCTCGGCGATGAAGATTTCATCGTGCTAGAGGAACCCCTCGAACAAGAGCCTTTAAGCGCCGGCTAATAGCCACGACAAGAAGCCTAAAAAAGAAGCAGCTGCTGCTTCAAGCTGATCAAGATCTGCTCAACGACAGATGGACTAATGTCCTGTCAGCCGAAGAGTACGGCCTCGAACGCCCAACAAAGAGTTACCCGAAGCGTAAGCTGCTACCCCAATTCGACGACGAGGCGCTGGAGCCCATACCACCCGCGCGTAACGCGGCTGATGGACCTGACCGACCACCACGTGGCCGGGACCGAACGACCACTCAAGCCGAACACCAGCCCACGCCACCTCGCCGTAAAAGCAGAGAACAACAGCTCGGGGATACACATACGACCTACTACAGGACCTAGAAAATAGAGCAGGTCAGACAAGATCGATCTATGGATCACGGGGGCGTGCCCCAGCACGTGAGGACGGTTATCAAGCCTGGCGCGACAAGCACAACCACGCGCATGTCGAAAACCGCAGACAGACTCCATCTGAACTGCGTCGTGATATGGCCCGATATAGAGGCACCGCACACCCCCTATGCTTCACCGATGAGGTAATGGAGCTCGAATTCCTAGAAGGGTTTAAACCCGTGAATATTGAATCATACGATGGAACAACATATCCCGCGGTATGGATTGAGGACTTCCTTCTCCATATTCACATGGCCCGCGGTGACGATCTTCATGCCATCAAATACCTCCCATTAAAATTAAAGGGACCAGCTCGGCACTGGCTAAATAGCCTGCCAGAAAACTCCATTGGCGGCTGGGAGGACTTGGAAGACGCTTTTCGTGATAACTTCCAAGGTACATACGTCCGACCTCCGGACGCCGATGACTTGAGTCATGTAGTCCAGCAGCCCAGAGAGTCGGCCAGGAAATTCTGTACTAGGTTCCTAATTAAAAAGAACCAGATTGTCGACTGTCCGGATGCCGAAGCCCTAGCGGCCTTTAAACATAGCATCCGCGACAAATGGCTCGCCCGACACCTCGGCCAAGAGAAGCCGAAGTCCATGGCAGCCCTTACAGCACTCATGACCCGCCTTTGTGCGGGGGAAGACAGCTGGCTAGCCCGCAGCAGCAACAGTGCAAGCGAACCTTGCACTTCAGAAGCTAGGAATAGCAACGGCAGGCCCAGACGCAACAAACACAAGCGTCGCAACAATAACGACAATACCGAAGACACGGCGGTCAACGCCGGATTTGGCGGCTCTAAGTCCGGTCAGCGGAAGAAGCCATTCAAAAGAAATAGAGAGGGCTCATCCAGCCTGGACCGAATACTCAATCGACCTTGCCAGATTCACGGCACCCCCGACAAGCCGGCCAATCATACCAACTGAAGTTGTTGGGTCTTCAAACAGGCTGGTAAGTTAAATACCGAGCATAAGGAGACAGGGTTGCCCAGCGAGGACAAAGACGAGGAGCCTCGTCCACCGAAAACATGGGGTCAAAAGAAATTTCCCCCCAAAGTCAAAACGGTGAATATGATATATGTCACCCATATCCCCAAGCGGGAGCGCAAACGCGCGCTAAGGGACGTCTACGCAATAGAGCCAGTCACCCCTAAATTCAACCCATGGTCAGCCTGTCCGATCACTTTTGATCGTAGAGACCATCCGACCAGTATCCGTCACGGAGGTTCGGCCGCATTAGTCCTCGACCCAATCATCGATGGATTCCACCTTACGCGAGTCCTCATGGATGGCGGCAGCAACCTTAACCTGCTCTATCAGGACACAGCCCGCAAGATGGGTATTGATCCGTCAAGGATCAAACCCACCAAAACCACCTTCAAAGGAGTAATACCTGGTGTAGAGGCCCGCTGCACGGGCTCGATCACATTGGAAGTCGTCTTTGGTTCACCGGACAACTTCCAAAGCGAAGACTTAATCTTCGACATCGTCCCCTTCCGCACTGGCTATCATGCACTGCTCGGACGAACCGTGGTCACTCGCTTCAATGCGGTCCCGAACTATGCTTATCTCAAACTCGAGATGCCCGGACCACGCGGCGTTATAACAGTCAATGGAAACATGGAACGCTCCCTCCGTACTGAGGTGTTGGGGAACGTAGTAATTTCAAAAAAATTCCTACGCACACGCAAGATCATGGTGATGCATAGCAACGAGAGGGGAGAGTGTTGTCCACGTACCCTCGTAGACCGAAAGCGGAAGCGTTAACACAACGCGGTTGATGTAGTCGTACGTCTTCACGATCTGACCGATCAAGTACCGAGCGCACGGCACCTCCGAGTTCAGCACACGTTCAGCTCGATGACGTCCCTCGAACTTCGATCCAGCCGAGTGTTGAGGGAGAGTTTCGTCAGCACAACGGCGTGGTGACGATGATGATGTTCTACCGACGCAGGGCTTCGCCTAAGCTCCGCAACGATATTATCGAGGTGTAATATGGTGGAGGGGGGCACTGCACACGGCTAAAATATCGTATATCAATTGTTGTGTCTAGAGGTGCCCCCCTGCCCCCGTATATAAAGGAGCAAGGGGGGAGGCCGGCTGCCCTTGGGGCGCGCCAAGGAGAGGGGGGGAGTCCTCATCCTAGTAGGAGTAGGACTCCCCTTTCCTAGTCCAACTAGGAAGAGAGAGGGGGAAGGAAAGAGAGGGAGAGGGGGAGGGAAAGATGGGCCGCACCCCCCTCCCCTAGTCCAATTCGGACTCCTCATGGGAGGGGGCGCGCCACCTCCTGGCTGCTGCCCTCTCTCTCCCCTCAGGCCCACTAAGGCCCAATACTTCCCCGGGGGGTTCCGGTAACCCCTCCGGCACTCCGGTTTTATCCGAAACTTCTCCGGAACACTTCCGGTGTCCGAATATAGTCGTCCAATATATCAATCTTTATGTCTCGACCATTTCAAGACTCCTCGTCATCTCCGTGATCACATCCGGGACTCCGAACAACCTTCGGTACATCAAAACATATAAACTCATAATATAACTGTCATCGTAACGTTAAGCGTGCGGACCCTACGGGTTTGAGAACTATGTAGACATGACCGAGACACCTCTCTGGTCAATAACCAATAGCGGAACCTGGATGCTCATATTGGTTCCTACATATTCTACGAAGATCTTTATCGGTCAGACCGCATAACAACATACGTTGTTCCTTTTGTCATCGGTATGTTACTTGCCCGAGATTCGATCGTCGGTATCTCGATACCTAGTTCAATCTCGTTACCGGCAAGTCTCTTTACTCGTTCCGTAATACATCATCCCGCAACTAACTCATTAGTCACAATGCTTGCAAGGCTTATAGTGATGTGCATTACCGAGTGGGCCCAGAGATACCTCTCCGACAATCGGAGTGACAAATCCTAATCTCGAAATATGCCAACCCAACAAGTACCTTTGGAGACACCTGTAGAGCACCTTTATAATCACCCATTTACGTTGTGACGTTTGGTAGCACACAAAGTGTTCCTCCGGTAAACGGGAGTTGCATAATCTCATAGTCATAGGAACATGTATAAGTCATGAAGAAAGCAATAGCAATATACTAAACGATCGGGTGCTAAGCTAACGGAATGGGTCAAGTCAATCACGTCATTCTCCTAATGAGGTGATCCCGTTAATCAAATGACAACTCATGTTTATGGCTAGGAAACATAACCATCTTTGATTAACGAGCTAGTCAAGTAGAGGCATACTAGTGACACACTGTTTGTCTATGTATTCACACATGTATTATGTTTCCGGTTAATACAATTCTAGCATGAATAATAAACATTTATCATGATATAAGGAAATAAATAATAACTTTATTATTGCCTCTAGGGCATATTTCCTTCATGAGGAGCACACCGCGGCCTTGGCAGCGGTAGTGCAGGGCGGCCTTGTCAGGCCAAACATTACATCAGCGGCTAAGCCCCCGGACACAATTAAACGAGTCCGGACTACACCGCAGGGCGCCACCTCAGCTCATCAAGAGCTTGATTAGCAATCCGGCCTCCATCTCGGCTCCAACCGAATTGTGGACCATGTGCCACGCATACATAACTATGCACTAAAGATACCATGGGCGAAGATGGAGGCATCACAAAGACAAAGTCCACAATACGGCCAGACCTTGGTCGGACACTTATATTCTCTTTCATTTCTCTTTTTCTTTATCTTTTCAGGTCCCTTACAACTCACGTCACCTTTTCAACGATGCCTAGGCCTCCTTTTGAGGCCTGTCATGACAACACCGAGTGTCGATCCTCTTGAAGGATAATACACCAAGGAGAAAGGCAGTGTATAAGCACTTTTAAAGATCACCTCGTCCGTTTGCAGGACCTGCACGCAGCTTTCCCTTGTACTCAGCATGTAAAATAGCCTTGTTGCTTATTGCATTAGTTGTACTAATACGTTTTGACGTATCAATCAGACTATAATGGAAACAGTTCTAGCCCAGCCTATGTGGTACTAACTTACCTCTTTACCTGTATTTCCCTGCTTTCGTCTGATTGTCATGTGCACCTCAGTACGACTTAAATCGCCAAGGGCTCTATTGAGCCACGCACTTTTCTCAAATACTAAAAAAAGTCTGAACACTTTTCTAGTGCAATTTGGCGTCCCAAATTTAGCATTATATGCATTGGCTCCGAATCATGTCTTTGGTCAATAGTTGGGTTGCCCGGCTCCTGTGGTTGCTACCTAACGTTCCGCTCGTTCGGCTAAGGTAGTAAAGGGAGAACTACTGCGATCGTGGTTCTGGTTCATCCGGACAAACACCTCAGTAGAGAAAGCCAAAAACTGACTATCATGATGCGGCGAGAGCTGGTCAGCTATTCGGCGACTACGTATAAATCTCTTGCGATTTTTTCCGCATTATGCGATAGGCCGGCCTTAGACCGGCCGGCCACTCACAGCACCCACGTTCGGATAATCGAACAGTACTAGGGGCTGCGCCTACTATAAAACTCCTATGGCTAAAGTGAGAGCGATAAAGCCACATAGTCCGATTGCCTGGTTCGCCGCACTAACACCTCCTTCACGGACTAAATTGCTGGGTCAAGTGTGTTTAGTTGCTATCCCGAACACCCCCTTACTACCTACGTGGGGGCCGAAGCCAACGACTGGCCAACTCTCAGATATCATAAACGACCACACAGGAGGAGATATCTCAAAGTAGAACAGGCAATATATGATACATAAACTTTGTTTCATAATACAAGATCGGACAACATAGATACATTTACTCAAATATGATGTCCTTTGAGCATTGACCTTCTACTATACGGGATCCTTCCAGGACGTCATCGAAATACCGCTCTGGTGTACGATGCTCCTTTCCTGCAGGTGGTCGCTCGGTCGCGAGCTTGACGGCGTTCATCTTCGCCCACTGCACCTTGACGCGGGCGAAGGCCATCCGCGCACCTTCGATGCAGGCCGATCGCTTCATGGCGTCAAGTCGGGGGCAGGCCTTGATCAGCCATTTCACGAGCCTGAAATAGCTGCTAGGTACGGATTCGACAAGCCATAGACGGATTATAAAATCCTTCATAGCCAGTTCGGCCTTCCTATGCAGTTCGATCAACTGTTTCAGCTGATCGCTGAGGGGCACTGGATGCTCTGGCGCAAGGTACTGCGACCAGAACAATTTCTCCGTTGAGCTCCCCTCTTCGGCTCGGAATAACTCCGCAACATCAGCAACACTCTGGGGCAGATCCGCAAACGCTCCTAGAGAACTCCAAAGTCGGGTCAGTAAGATGTATTTCTCCCTCACAAATCTGCTCTGCATATTAAAGGCCTTACCAGCCGCAATTTTCTTCGCCTCCTGGATCTCCCGGCAAGCGTTTTGGGCTTCCATCCGGGCCTCCTGAGCATTCTGGAGGGCCTTAGCAAGTTTGGATTTTTGATCCGAGACCTGGTGCTCTAAGGCCTCACATTTGCTTATAGCATCCTTCAGTTCTTGCTAGACTTCGGACACCCTTGACTCATGTTTTAGGAGGGCGGCTCGTTCCTCCTCTGCCTCTTTCTTGGCCTCGGCCAGTGAGCTCTTGAGGGTCTCAACCTCAGGCATGAAAGTTGTGAGCAAAGTTCTAACACTCAGTAAGCTGGCAAATTATTCCTGGTATTATTTTTGGAAGCATTTTTGGTATCACATACCTTGCTTTTCTGCTAACTTCCGCCTCAGCTCAGACGCTTCGGCGGCATGGGTAGCCGATGCTTGCATCGCAACCTGTTCGGTTCAGATAGATATGTATGTTAATACCTTGTATGAGTCATTCGATCCTCTGTTCGGCCTTTCTTTGTGAACACCGAACAAAGTCTCAGGGGCTGCTATCTATACTCAGATATTTTTCTTATATAGCTAAAAGGCATTATACTACATACCTCAAAACCTCTTAGAAGGCTAGTCTAGGCCTTGTTCAATCCACTTTTGGTGGACCGAACCCTCTCAACCACCGTACCCATAAGGGTACGATTTTCTTCTACAATGAAGGCGCTCTGAAGTGCTTCCATCAGAGTATCCTGCGCCTCTGGATTGACATAGGCCACTGGTGGAATTTGCGCACCTCCTTCTTTCGAAAGAGGTCGTTCTCCTGATCCCAGAGCCGTGTGGGTCTCCGGAATAATATTCGGTTGGGGGCCGAATTGGGTATGGCCCCCATCATCAGTTTCCATGGGGGTCGATTCCCCCATGTTATCGGCAGCAGGGATGTCGCCCTCTGACGTCACCTTGATGGCTCCCCGCACTTCTCCCTGGCCCAGAAGGGCCTTTCGGGACACCACCTCGGCGAAGCTTTGGGGAGGAGGCCGGTGGAGGTGACCCGCTGTCCATCCCGTTCGGATCCAACGAATTCCTCGAAGATGAGGATTGCTGGGAAGGGACGTGAGGCGGACTGCAACACGAAATCCAGTATATTAAAATCACAAGTGAGAAGGCCGGATAGATATATAAGTATAAGCGCCTTTGGGGGTACTTACGATCCAACCAGGGGCTTCGGCCAGGGGCGCCACTCGTCGGCATCCGATTCGGAGTCATCCGTGAGGGAGATTCTCCCTTTCTTGGACGCCTCCGCCTCCAGATCTGCGGAAGCCCCCCTCCTTTTCCTTCCCCCTTTATGGGGAGAGTTGCTCCCCCCTCCTCCTCTTCGTCTTCGTCAGGGGGGGAGTAAGTCCCAGTGTCTTCGGACACTATATTCGAAGCACCTCTACGGCGGAGGCCGCTTTTGGCCTCCTTGCCCTTCTTCTTGGCCTTCTTTTCCGGCGCCTGATAGGGCGCCGGAACCAGCATCCTCGTTAATAGAAGGATGGCTGGGTCTTCGGGCAGCAGAGCCGGACAGTGAATCCGCTCCGCCTTCTTCGTCCAGCCCTGTAAGAAGAATGGAAAGCTTAAACATACCACTTGAGTTTGCAAGTAATGAAGTTATCATAAAAACTTATGGGAGACGCCGCGTGAGTCCGGTCGAGGCCGAGGTCATCAGTCGTTTTCGGCCACGTCTTTTGGGCCTTGAACAGCAGCTTCCACATGTCTTCATGCTTCGTGCCGTAGAACCGCTGCAGGGTCCGGGGACCGGCCGGGTCGAACTCCCACATATACTGAGTCCGGCTTTGGCACGGGAGAATCCGGCGAAAGAGCATTACCTGGATCACGCTGGCCAGGCTGGTATTCTTGGTTACCATACTCTTGATGCGATTCTGCAGCGTCGTCACCTCGTCGGATGATGCCCAGTCCAGGCCCTTGTTGAGCCAGGATGTCAGCCGCAGTGGAGGCCCGGACTTAAACTCGGGAGCGGCAACCCATGTGGTGTCATGAGGTTCCGTGACATAGAACCACTCTTGCTGCCATCCCTTCACCGTCTCCACGAAGGTGCCTTTGGGCCAGGTGACGTTGGGGAGTTTGCTCACCATGGCGCCGTCGCACTCTGTGTGTTGCCCATCCACCACTTTTGGCTTCACATTGAAGACTTTGAGCCATAGGCCGAAGTGGGGAGGGATGCGGAGGAATGCCTCACATACGACGACGAACGCCGAAATATTGAGGAAGGAATTCGGGGCTAGATCATGGAAATCTAGCCCGTAGTAAAACATGAGGTCGCAGACGAAAGGATGGAGGGGAAACCCTAGTCAGGGGAGGAAATGAGGGATGAACACTACCCTCTCGTTGGGCTCCGGGGTAGGGACGATATGCTTCTTGGCCGGAAGTCGGTGGGCGATTTCCTTGGCTAAATACCCCGCTTCCCGGAGCTCCTTGATGTTCTCCTCCGTAACGGAGGAAGCCATCCACTTGCCCTGCGCTCCAGATCCAGACATGGCTAGAGTATTTTTTGGGGACGGAAAAAGATTGAAGCTTGGGCGCTGGAGCTCGAGGACGGATGGGCTGAGGAGGAAGAAGGCGTGGGGTGAAGAGGTGGACTCTTATCCCCTTATAAAGACTGAATGTAGAGCGTCCCCCCCCCACGAGCATTAAAACTCGCCTATTCCCAAAGGGTCGTGCGAACAACACAGTTGGATTACCCAAATCTGTATTAAGAATCCCGCAATGAGGGGACACGATCTCTGCCTTGACAAGACGTGTCAGTGGAAATTGCGTATTGAAACGCGAAGCGGGAGGCCCAAAAAAGGGTTCGAGATGATAACAGAGCTGAACGTGGCGTTCCGCCGGAAAGGGCCGTTAATGGATATATTCTAAGTATTATGCTTTTATGGCTGTAATGTTAACCTATTAAACAGAGCCGGCTATAGATCTCTTGTTCGGAGAGCTGCTTTGAAGTGGTCGGAGGAGGAACCCGCCTTGCAATGCCGAAGACAATCACGCCGGATACATCGTCATTGAAGCCAGGTTTAGGGGCTACTGAGGGAGTCCTGGAGTACGGGGTCCTCGGGCGTCCGGGCTATGCGACATGGGCCGTGAAGATACAAGATGGAAGGCTTCCCCCCGTGTCCGGATGAGACTCTCCTTGGTGTGGAAGGCAAGCTTGGCGTGCGGATATGAAGATTCCTTTCTCTGTAAACCGACTTTGTACAATCCTAGCCCCCTCCGGTGTTTATATAAACCGGAGGGTTTAGTCCGTAGAGGCAATCATAATCATACAGGCTAAACATATAGGGTTTAGCCATACGATCTCGAGGTAGATCAACTCTTGTAACCCTTATACTCATTAAAGTCAATCAAGCAGGAAGTAGGGTATTACCTCCATCAAGAGGGCCCGAACCTGGGTAAACATTGTGTCCCCTGCCTCCTGTTACCTTCGATCCTTAGACGCACGGTTAGGGACACCCTACCCGAAATCTGTCGGTTTTGACACCGACAGTGGCCAACCGGCGATGGCGAGGGAGAGGAGGTGGGGATCGCCGGAAGAGAACGGAGGAAATGGCCGAATTTTTGGCAGCGGTTCTGCAACTGGAGATGATGAGCACAGACGGCTCAGGATGACCAGCAAGTGCGTGTGAGCGCAGGGCTGCCAAGACCGAGAGCGAGGCTGCCGACGAGCGCAGGGGAGCTCCTCCAATTTTTTTGCACGTGTGGGGAGGAGGAAGACGACCGCCTAATCTGCACACTGCGGGTCAATCAGAACCACTGATGCTAGCGAGATCTAACGACGGCCGAAATTTGGGCCGGCCAGCCGGCACCTATCACTGGCCAATCAAAAAGAGGCCTAATTTGAAAGTTTTTCCAAACCCGGTTGTGAGGTAGGCTCGGCTTGACATTTTCGGGGCAAGCTTCGCAAACGGCAAAGCCCCGCCTGGCCCTGGCCCCTGGGTACGTTCTGGCCGCTGACCAGCCAGGCACGTGTGGTGCTTGTTCCCGATTCCTGTCGTTCGGGCCCCTCCCTCCTTCTCGACGTTGTCTGCTGATTCCGGCGATCCTGCAGTCCGGCCTCGCCCCCGAATCATTTGCCACCGACGTTTCACCCGATGATGCACCTGGCTCCACTGCCGAGCGTGATTACTGTCCTGTCCACGTCAGAGCTTCGCAGCTTGAGCCCTCGGGCCATCCGGCGGTCCACCAAGGCTGGTACAGCACAAGTTTTTGAATTAATAAAGCATGCACGGCTCTACGTACAATTTTGCTTGTGCGATGGCTGCTCTGTGTTCACTCGAAACGCACGACACGTCACGTGCTTTCAGTACGATTTTTTGGTTTTGTTTTTTATGTAGCTCACCATTCACGCCAAATGGTAGAGCGCGAGAGCAACGGTACCTGTACCGTCTTATCATCAGCCTGTGTTAAGCGCGGCCGTGGAAGCGAACGGAGGCGACCCATACCGCTTCGGCCAACGGTGCCTCGGTACTGGCGTAGTGCAGTCCCACGGAGACGCAACCGCCGCCGATGCATGCCCACGCCCCAAGGCGCCGAGGCCGAGCCGAGCCGAGAAAGGCCAATCCATTGCCCCCGTTCCGCCCCGTGCCGTGGGAGATCCATATGCCCCGGCGACGCGGGCGCGATCCCCGAGAACACCGCCAGTTCCCACACACGGCACGAGACGAGGCCACTCGCCAGCCCACACCGCCACCCACCCCCTCCCCCGCCCTCTCCTTCCCGTGAAACCCCGCAGCCTCCAACCGAAAAGGCGAAATCTCCGAGCCATACACTAGCTACCGCCACAATCACTCGCAGTCGCGGCACACACACCCACGCCCCGACGCCCAGATGGCCTAGCGCAGCGCACACAGGGGAGTCAGCGCTTCTCTCGCGCCTCGATCCCAGCGCTCGTGCCGTACGTGCGTGACGCAATGCCGGCGCCGGACCGCGCCGCGGGCGGCCACGCGCACCTCACCAACTGCGTACACCTGCGCCACCACGGGGGAGGCGGCGGCGGCGGGCCCGCGTCCTCCTCGCGCCGGAGGCGGAGCCCCGCGTCGGCGGCGCTGATGCGCGACCTCCTCGCGCTCCAGCGCTCGCGGGCGCGGACGCTCCGGGACCCGTCCACCCGCCGCTCCGTCGAGTCCTCCTCCAAGGTGGCGGCAGACCCCGACCCCTACACCACCGACGACCGCGACGGCGGCGTCGATCTCCCCGCCAGGTCCCGACGCGGCGCCAAGGCCAACGGGTCGCTCAAGACGCTCCTCGACCAGCTCGCCGACAACCCCCACCCCAAGCCGGCCAGGCGCCCCCGCCGCCGCTTCAAACGCGGGGCCGGAGCCGGGGTCACCCGCCGCGCCGGCGGCGCCAGCAAGGCCCCAGATCGCGCCGCCGCCGCGCTCTCCCTCAACTCCAGCTCCCAGGAGGCCGTCTGCGGCAACAAGTACCTCTTCCGCGACGGCGACGAGCTGCGGCAGCATGTGCCGCAGGACTCGCGCAACGTCTGCGGCATCCCGTGGAACTGGTCGCGCCTCCACCACCGCGGCAAGTCTATCCTCGACCTGGCCGGCCGCAGTCTATCGTGCGGGCTCTCCGACCCCAAGTCGGCGCCGGGGCGCGAGCCCGAAGCAACGGCCTCCGCCTCCGCCTCGCGCGCGCACCTCAGCGGTTCACACTCTCTTTTCCCGGTCAAGTCCGAGAGGCTGGCTTCCTCCACCAGCTCCGACTCTGACGCTTTGCCTCTGCTCGTCGAGGCGGCCACCTCCGGTGCACGCAATGGCATTGGCGGCATGACTGGGAGCTACTCCGGGGAGCTCGGGCTATTCTCTAACCGGAGCAGCGGGATGGATTCTGACCTCTTGTCCCAGGCGCGGTCTGGGACACGGGGCTCTCTGCGAAGCCGCAGCCGGCACCGGAGTCTCACACAGAAGTTCGCACCGAGGACGTTCAAGGACGTCGTCGGGCAGAGCTTGGTGGTGCAGGCGCTATCCAACGCCGTCCTAAGGAGGAAGGTCGGGTTGGTGTATGTCTTCTATGGGCCACACGGCACAGGGAAGACATCATGCGCGCGCGTCTTCGCCAAGGCGCTCAACTGCCACTCTGCCGAGCACCCACGGCCCTGTGACTCGTGCATTTCGTGCATCGCGCACAATGTTGGCAAAAGCAGGAACGTGATGGAGATTGGGCCCGTAGGCAACATCGACATGGATGGAATTGCGGATGTTCTTGACAATGTCATGCTTTCACCGGCACCATCACACTATAGGGTGTTCATATTTGATGACTGTGACACATTGCCAGCAGACACTTGGAGCATCATCTCCAAAGTCATTGACCGGGCACCCCGTCGTGTGGTGTTTATCCTTGTTGGTCCCAACCTCGACCTTCCTCATATCATCCTGTCGAGATGTCAGAAGTTTTTTTTCCCCAAGTTGAAGGAGTGTGACATCGTCAACACATTGCAGTGGATTTCCACCAGTGAAACTCTAGATGCAGATAGGGATGCATTGAGGTTAATTGCATCCCGTTCAGATGGATCATTGAGAGATGCTGAGATGACTCTTGATCAGCTGAGTTTGTTGGGGCAAAGGATTTCTCTGTCTCTTGTCCAAGAACTCGTAAGATATTTTGCAAGCATCATTATTACCATCAACCCTTCTATCTTGAAAAGATATTTCGCAAGCATGATCATACCAGCAACATTTATGTTTTGAAAAACAAACTATATCATGTAGATTCAATACCTGGTTTCCTTCTGGTTTGAATGAAGGTGTCATCAACTAATAATTTAGTTGGGGTTTTGTTTGAACCTGTAATTTGTCAAGAAGTGAATGAGACATAGTATAGCAACTTCAGATGACACATATGATCGAAATATCACATAGTTGGAATACAGCTAAGGAACTCAGTGACCTAAGCCCCTGTCAGAATTTTAATGCTCCTTGGTTGCAATTCTTGTTTTGACAACAATATAACTTAGCTGCTTGTTTATGTCACAGGTTGGTTTGGTATCTGATGATAAGCTGGTTGATTTGCTTGATTTGGCACTATCTGCTGACACTGTGAACACGGTGAAGACATTACGAGACATTACAGAAACTGGAGTTGAGCCTTTGGCACTGATGTCTCAACTTGCCACGATAATTACTGACATCCTGGCTGGTTCCTACATATTTGCAAGAGATAGACCACGAAGAAAGTTCTTCAAACGTCCAACCTGTAAGCATCAACTTTTTTTTTTCTAACCATGGATAATTCAGAACAATCTGACACTATTTTCCTATCCTGGCTATCTCTGCTAAGACTATGAAGTCAATCGTCTGGTTGTCTGGTTGACATGTTTTTCTTCCGTGTTGCCTTACGGTTAATATTTTGCAACCACTTAATGTAGTGTTCTGGTATTACTAATTTCAGTGTCAAAAAATGATATGGAGAAACTACGCCAGGCTTTGAAAACACTATCGGAAGCTGAAAAGCAGTTGAGAGTCTCCAATGACAAGGCAACATGGCTTGCGGCTGCTCTGCTTCAGCTTGCTCCTGATAAGCAGTATATGGTGCCAAGTTCATCAACAAGTACGAGTTTCAACCATGGTGTATTGGACGGTTCCCTTCCTGGTAAGGATGTAGCAAGGCACTCCGCTATTGAGAATAATGGTAACATGGCAAGCACTTCTTACGGGGAAAGGAGAACCATTAAACATACATCAAATCACCATGGTTCGTCCACTGTTACCAAAGTGAACGAGCAATCCAAACATAGCAAAACTGAAAATGAAATGATCTGGCAAGCAGTGGTTGAGAGTATTCAGTCAGATACACTACGAAAAATGATGGCCAAAGAAGGAAAGCTAAGATCTGTCAGCCTAGGCACTGGTAAGCTTCAAAGTCTAACATCCATTTCAATTTTCAAATGACTAGTTTTTTCCTTTTGGCCTAGAAGATGAAATATATAGCTTCAGTACTCACAAAAACAGAGATGGCAAACTCCTGTAGTTAATGATTCAGTTTGCAGTCACTGGTTGTCCTCTTTGTATACAGATGAATTAATCAAATGAACTATGATTGGTCAATGGTTCAGCGCTGCCATGCCTCCAACTTGTACTCATGCTATGTTGAATTACTATCTCCTTGGAAATATGTTACTTCCTCCGATCCAAAATAAGTGTCGCAGCTTTGAACTAAGGTTAATTCAACTTTAGTTCAAAGCTGTGACACTTATTATGGATCGGAGGGTGTAATTGTTAGCTTGTTGTTCTACCAAATTGTTTTCTAACATCAGCTTCTTTTTTTCCTACAGGGCCGACAGTGCAAGTGATATTTAGCTCACGTGTAAATAAGTCCAACGCTGAAAACTTTAGGGGACAAATTATGCAGGCGTTTGAGTCTGTTCTTCATTCTGCTATAATACTTGAAATCCGATATGAATCAAAACATGATGCGGGAGCAGGTCATGATGAGAATGACACTGACATGATATCAAGGAGATCCTTCAGTAAACATAGTAGCCCGGTTTCTTCTGGAGGTGAAACCCTCGTCAGGAGGCTTAAAAAAGACAGGGTTGTCAAGGGAGCTAGTTCTACTAAGACCAAGTGGATGCAATCTGATCCCCACATATTAACAGAAGG
Source organism: Aegilops tauschii subsp. strangulata (assembly GCF_002575655.3). Classification (NCBI taxonomy): domain Eukaryota; kingdom Viridiplantae; phylum Streptophyta; class Magnoliopsida; order Poales; family Poaceae; genus Aegilops; species Aegilops tauschii. Next base: position 399,929,476 of record NC_053037.3, read on the forward strand.
CGAGATCATTGAAGTTGGACCTTCTCACATGCACAGGTATCCTGAAACAGATAATGGTGTTCGTAATATAAATGAAAGAAGAAATGATAATGCATGGGAAGAGGCTTTGTCATCACCAAACCAAGAGGGCGTGATGAAACAAGGAGGAAAAAATGGGAATAAACAGCGTCGACAGAACAGCATAGTAAAACGAAAGCTCTCACTTGCTCATGTTCTCAGTAAGGCGGAGGTTTGTTCCCAACGAGGAGGCTGGTCTAGACGAAAAGCTATGTCAATTGCAGAAAAACTGGAACAAGAGAATTTGTAAGTAACATCATATTACATCCTGTTCAAACAGCCTAAAACATAGGAGTAATACTTCAGCATCTGCATCTAAGAAATTAATACATGTCACTAAACCTTTACTCTGTGTATTGTAAAAATACAATAAAACAAAACAAATGATAAATCTTTTTTTTTTAAGATGCTTGAAGCTTTTGCATCTTCCCTAAAGATATATTCTACAAATTATAAATGGTGATATCACACACCAATAGTTAGTATTAATCGTCCGTCATGCATGGTGAGCAATCAATACTCTATACCAGCATGTATCATGAGAGCATTAAGAAATCATTTTTGTAACAACATAAATCGCCGCTTAAATATTCTATGTTTGAATTGATTTTGCCAATTATAGCTTTGTGATTTGTACTGCTCAGAGAACGATGTTTGATCGTGATATTTTTTATGCACAGGAGATTAGAGCCTAGATCGAGAAATATACTTTGTTGGAGAACGTCAAAGACTCGCCGGAAGGTAATATTCATGTCTGAGTTATGTTGAAACTGTGTGCCACTAAAATAAGTGCCACTGGGTCCTTTTTTTGCACCACTGAATACAATTGGAATGCGAACTTATATCAGTTTCCAAATTTAACTTATCATATGTGTATTGGTGAGGAGTTGCTTGCGTTTGTGGAACTACACAAACAAGCCATGATTGTATAGCTTGAAACATTTAGGCTGGGGCGCTGGGCCCCTTTTGAGCCAACACTGCCTAGCTGGATCTGATGCTCTCCTTTGGTCATACTCCCTCCGTCCCACAATATAAGATGTTATGGGACGGAGGGAGTACCTTTTATTACTTCCGCCCCGAATTAGTTGTCTTAGATTTGTCTAGATATGGATGTATCTAACACGTGTTAGATACATTTGTATCTTGACAGATCTAAGACAACTAATTTGGGACGGAGGGAGTAGAATAGAGGCCTTTTTCTCAAGATGAATATAACAATTTCTATGAGGAAACCAAACAAATTTGAAAAAGGAAATGGTAACATCAACGCAGTGCCAAAAAGAGGAACAACCTTGTTAGGTTGATTTTTAATGATACATTCTTGAGGAATTTTGAATATGTTTGGAACGGCTGTAGATTTTTAAGTGAATTAGCAACTGTGTAGTGATAAGGTATTTGAACACAGCACAGCTATGGTGTTTGCGCACTGGTAATGTGCATGAAAAATTAGCGTCAGAGTTTTTGAACCCTGCTTAAATTACAGTTTTTGTTCTTATGTTTATCATATATATGTTTCTGTCAATGCTAATCCAATCATTTTTCCACAGCTCTCGTCGTTTAGGGTCAGGACTGGAAGTGGAAGGTCACGAGCTATATCGCGGCTTATCCTGTGTGGAAGATGCATTTCCACAAAATCCCCAAGATAAAAGAACACTAGAAGTGGTAGTTTTACAAGCGTTTAATTTAGCATCCATAATTCATTCACTTTGTACCTTGTAGACTGTAGCTGTGTCAATTTTTAGGCTTTCTCTAATCTGTAAATTGTTTGTCATGTAAAAGAAAAATAGAAATGGCGTAGCGAATTCTTTTCTGTCAAATATGCTTTGTAATTCTTTTTGAAAGCCAACAGAGTCTGTACCAGAGGCTTCACTAATAAATGGTTTTCTAGTCGGCATAGCTCAGTATTATACTGTGAAAGAAGTGTCTTTGCTTAACAGTTTGTGATTAGTGAACCATGTCAGGAAAATATAATATTGACCACGAGAAGGGAAAACAATGCTATTAAAGATGCTGGAACCTGCTTCGATCTTCATTTTATTCTTTCTCGATCTTCATTTTCGAAAACGGAATTCAGATTCCTGGAGAATGGCACTTACAAAACTGTATTCAGAGGCCTGCACTAATGTCTTTGTTCAAGGTTACTGAACAAATGATACAGATTACAACACTTTCACCGTCAAACTAGAGCAACATGCTCATAGATGTTTAGAAAAAACTGTAATTTCTCCATCGACCGTATCCACATACTTATGGATCATCTGCAATCATGTCTGTCGACTCAAGAGACCACCACCAGAATTGCCCAAGGCACCACCGCCATACTACGTATAATAGGAAAGAAGCCCCTTCAGATCCTCCTCTGCTGCAGTTGAATGGATCTGAACAATAAGACGAGCCGATCTTTTGTTAAAATGCACCCCGCACTTACAGTAATCATCGGAGATTTTGAGTTGCAGCAAGAACTAACCTGAAGTTGAGAACTAGAAGTTCATTTGTTCATTGTGGTCGACAAATAGAAGTTCCAGAAGATGGAACAAGAGGACATGAAGGCAACACGAGCAGGCAAAGGAATCAACCTGGTATGCACAACATAAAGCATAATAAACGGCTGTTTAGATGAAGTGAAATACTGACTAAACTAGAAACTTTATACTACCCTAGGCTGGGATTAGAAAAATGCTGAGCTAAATTTTTAAAAGTAGATCCAGAAGTTAAGGGACTGTACCCAAAGTTAACAATCGATACTGGAATCCAAAATTTGAACCCTGCAATACCAGAATAGTGAGACATAACGTAACATGAGTTGTTTTCGTTCAAGCACAATGTTAAGAATACGCTTAGGCAGAAACAGTACCATCGAGAAGAGTGGGAAGGGCGTCATTCTGATACTTAGATGGCAATTCTGACAATTTTCCTAACCACAAGTTATTCCAGGCAAAAATTACAGAGATAACACATGGACCAAGAACAATCTGGTTCAGTAGGACCTGGAACGACAACAGACATAAAATATAGAATGTATCATGATCGAAATCCCCGAATCATCCGGTTACATGGGAGGGTGCATACCATACCTTAGCGGACAGAGTCGCGAGTGTTTGCTTGGGCATGCTTTTGTCGAGAAACTGATACCATGCATATGAGCCAGGACCATAGAGAAGAAATCCGTAAGATGCTATACGAAGCCCACGAAGCCAATCGTGGTTGAGCAATAGATCCGGCACAAGAGCCTGAAAGAAGGACACCGGCGCGTGCGAGAACTTAGTACAATCGTAAAGTGTCAGGTCATCACAGTGCATTGTGAGATTAGCTAACTTGTGGCATGGTGATGCACGGCTATGATTTAGTATACGCACACTACTGATTTGGATTTCACAGTTTGATCTACAATGACTGAAGTTGAAGGTGTTTCAGTTGCCGGAATGTTTACACAACTGAATCATAACCCAGTTTTATCCTATTAGGGCCTCCATTTTGATTACGGTTTCCAAAGGGAAATGAGATGCAGGAAAAAGGACCTTGCTGTCGGGTTCGGGGCCGCGTTTCCGGCGGTCGACGATGCGGCGGTGGACCTGCGCCATTGTGTCGCCGGTGAGGGTGAGGCAGGCGGCAGTCACCGCCTGCTGGAACGGGAATTCGAGGGGCCAGCCACGGCTTTGGCCGACGGAGTCCGACGACGACGACGAGAGCGGCTCCCGCGGGGGCCCGCGGCGGCGGCCGCGAGCGTCTTGGTTGCGGCGGCCGCGGCGGCGCGACTCGTTCTTGCGGCGGAGAGACGGGAGGTTCCACCACCACTCGCCGCCGCTTCCGATGGCTTTCATCTTTCCGCGGCGGCGGGTGTGCGGGGTGTTCCGAGGCGTGCGGCGGTGTGGGACAGCTTTGGTGAGATACGGAGCATGAGGAGGGTATTCACTCCCACCAATAGGTTTTGTGGCTCCGAGTCCTCTGGCCTGGTGTCGCTGCAAATGGGACCGGAGCAGCGTAAACACAGAGAGATGTTTTTGGGGCAAAGGAAGATGAGCTGTCTGAAGCTGCTCGACTAGACCTGTGGAAGCTCGACCAACTATTTTTTTTACAGCCGGGCTCGTCCGGTGATTGACCGTCAAAAAAACCCAATCTAGACAACTTCACGTACCGGCCTCGTATGCCTGGATTGACTCGCACCTCTCATATCCAGCCTAAATTTAGGATGAATATAGAAAGACCTGGGCGCGTCCGTCACGCCGGACCCGGCCTACGCTAGCCTATCTCGACCCCACATATATTCCTTCACATTTGTATCCCGGCCCAAACCCTAGCCACTTTACTCACTCCACTCCGCCTCAAGCTCTCTTCCGACGATCTCCGGCTTGGCAGGCAGCGGATCCGACTCCGATCAGTCCTGATCCGTCGACTCGGGCGTATGCGCCCGACCGAGTTCGGATTCGGTCTCACGGGAATTTATTGCCTCGGTGCAATGGGCGGTCGGATCCGCCGGAGCTGGAAGCTCGAGGTCCGTCTACCGACCATCTCCGGTGCGAAGGAGTATTAGTGCTACAAGGACGTGTGTGACCGTGGTAAGAAGTAGAGGGCGCGGGAGGTCGAGGCGCGCCTCGCTACCGACATGGCGGACGCGAAGGGAGTGGATGCGGTGGCGCACACTGCCCTGGAGGAGGAAGTCGTTCGTGCCCGCATCATACACGTGCCCTCGCCCGGAAGCAAAATGAAGGGGTTCGTGCCATGGTCGGACTGCTCCCCAAAGAGGAGGAGGATAGTAACGGGTCGAACAACTCCGGTGGTGAGCAGATTTGGCTTGATCCATTTTGCGTCTTCGAGCGCTACTTCCACGACAAAGGCGCATGCAAGGGCAAGGGCAGCCGTGGAGGATCTTTGTCCATAGCTGGTACTTCCTCCATCCAGAATTACTTGTCGTTCAAATGGATGTATCTAGCACCGAAATACTGTTGGAAAACGTAACATGCAATTTCAAAAAAATTCCTACGCTCAAGCAAGATCTATCTAGGAGATGCATATCAACGAGAGGGGGAGAGAGTGTCCACGTACCCTCGTAGACCGAAAGCGGAAGCGTTTAATAACATGGTTGATGTAGTCGAACTTCTTCTAGCTCCGACCGATCAAGTACCGAACGTACGGCACCTCCGAGTTCTGCACACGTTCAGCATGATGACGTCCCTCGCCTTCTTGATCCAGCAAGATGTCGAGGAAGTAGATGAGTTCCGTCAGCATGACGGCGTGGTGACGGTGATGGTGAAGTGATTCTCGCAGGGCTTCGCCTAAGCACCGCAAAACTATGACCGGGTGTGTAAACTGTGGAGGGGGGCGCCGCACATGGCTAACGATTGTTGTTTTTGTGTTCTAGGCGCCCCCTCCTCACATATGTATAGGTGGGAGGGGGAGGAGAGGCAGCCAGGGGCGTCCTAGGATTGGCCTCCGCCCCCTAGGGGCCCTACCTTGCCTTGCGCCCCCTTTCCATGTATGCATGAAGGGGAAGGAAAGGGGGGGGGGGGGGGTGAGGGAAGGAAGTGGGAATCCTAATCCACACTTTCCTTTCCCTTCCCCCCTTTCCTTCTCCTCCTCCTATAGCCTTATAGGGCGCACCAGCCCCTTGTGGGCTGGTGTGTTCCTTCACAAGGCCCATATGGTCCATAGGATTGCCGGGGGTACCCGAAACACCTTCCGGCGACCCGATAAGTACCCGATACCCTCCAGAACACTTCCGGTGTTCGAATACCATCATCCTATATATCAATCTTTACCTCTCGACCATTTCGAGACTCCACGTCATGTCCATGATCTCATCCGGGACTTCGAACAACATTCGGTCACCAAATCACAAAACTCATATAATACTATATCGTCATCGAATGTTAAGCGTGCGGACCCTACGGGTTCAAATGACAACACATGTCTATGGTTAGGAAACTTAACCATCTTTGATTAACGAGCTAGTCTAGTAGAGGCTTACTAGGGACACGGTGTTTTGTCTATGTATCCACACATGTATCAAGTTTCCGGTTAATACAATTCTAGCATGAATGATAAACATTTATCATGATATAAGAAAATATAAAATAACAACTTTATTATTGCCTCTAGGGCATATTTCCTTCAGTCTCCCACTTGCACTAGAGTCAATAATCTAGTTCACATCGCCATGTGATTTAACACCAATAGTTCACATCTTTATGTGATTAACACCCATAGTTCACATCGCCATGTGACCAGCGCCCAAAGGGTTTACTAGAGTCAATAATCTAGTTCACATTGCTATGTGATTAACACCCAAAGAGTACTAAGGTGTGATCATGTTTTGCTTGTAAGAGAGGTTTAGTCAACAGGTTTGCCACATTCAGATCCATATGTATTTCGCAAATTTCTATGTCTACGATGCTATGCATGGAGCTACTCTAGCTAATTGCTCCCACTTTCAATACGTATCCAAATTGAGACTTAGAGTCATCTAGATCGGTGTCAAAGCTTGCATCGACGTAACTCTTTACGATGAACTCTTTATCACCTTCATAACCAAGAAACATTTCCTTAGTCCTCTTTAAGGTAACTAAGGATAATTTTGACCGCTGTCCAGTGATCTAGTCTTGGACTACTATTGTACCCCCTTGCCAAACTCATGGCAAGGTACACAACAGGTTTGGTACACAACACGACATACTTTATAGAACCTATGACTGAGAGATAGGGAATGACTTTCATTCTCTGTATCTTCTGCCGTGGTCGGGTTTTGAGTCTTTACTCAACTTCACACCTTACAATATAGACAAGAACTCCTTCTTTGACTGGTCCATTTTGAACTCCTTCAAAATCTTGTCAAGGTATATACTCATTGAAAGTCTTATCAAGCGTCTTGATCTATCTCTATAGATATTGATGCCCAATGTGTAAGTAGCTTCACCGAGGTCTTTCATTGAAAAATTCTTATTCAAATATCCTTTTATGCTATCCAGAAATTCTACATCATTTCTAATCTAATATGTCATCCACATATAATATTAGAAATGCTACAGAGCTCCCACTCACTTTCTTGTAAATACAGGCTTCTTCGAAGTCTGTATAAAACCATATGCTTTGATCACCTTATCAAAGCGTATATTTCAACTCCGAGATGCTTGCACCAGTCCATAGATGGATTGCTGGAGTTTGCACACCTTTTTAGCATCTTTAGGATCGACAAAACCTTTTGGTTGCATCATATACACAACTCTTCTTTAAGGAATCCATTAATGAATGCAGTTTTGACATCCATTTGCCAGATTTCATAAAATGCGGCAATTGCTAACATGATTCGGACAGACTTAAGCATCGCTACGAGTGGGAAAATCTCATCGTAGTCAACACCTTGAACTTGTCGAAAACCTTTTGCGAGAAGTCGAGCTTTGTAGATAGTAACACTACCATCAGTGTTCGTCTTCCTCTTGAAGATCCATTTGTTCTCAATGGCTTGCCGGTCATTGGGCAAGTCCACCAAAGTCCACACTTTGTTCTCATACATGGATCCTATCTCAGATTTCATGGCCTGAAGCCATTTATCGGAATCTGGGCTCATCATAGCTTCTTCATAGTTCATAGGTTCGCCATAGTCTAATAACATGACTTCCAGGACAGGATTACCGTAACACTCTGGTTTGGAACACACTCTGTTCGACCTATGAGGTCTAGTAGTAACTTGATCCTAAGTTTCATGACCGTCATAATTAGCTTCCTCTCTAGTTGGTGCAGGCATCACGGGAACGAATTTCACTGATGTGCTACTTTCCAATTCGAGAGAAGGTACAATTACCTCATCAAGTTCTACTTTCCTCCCACTCACTTCTTTCGAGAGAAACTCCTTCTCTAGAAATGTTCCATTCTCGGCAACAAAAATCTTGCCTTCGGATCTGTGGTAGAAGGTCTACCCAATCATTTCCTTAGGGTATCCTATGAAGATGCACTTCTCCGATTTGGGTTCGAGCTTATCAGGCTGAAGCCTTTTGACATAAGTGTCGCAACCTCAAACTTTAAGAAATGACAGCTTATGTTTCTTGCCAAACCACAATTCATACGATGTCGTCTCAACGGATTTAGATGGTGCCCTATTTAACGTGAATGCAGCTGTCTCTAATGCATAACCCCAAAATGATAGTGGTAAATCGGTAAGAGACATCATAGATCGCACCATATCTAATAAAGTACAGTTACGACGTTCGGACACACCATTATGCTGTGGTGTTCCAGGTGGCGTGAGTTGTGAAACTATTCCACATTGTTTTAAATGAAGGCCAAATTCGTAACTCAAATATTCGCCTCCGCGGTTAGATCGTAGAAACTTTATTTTCTTGTTACAATGATTCTTCACTTCACTCTGAAATTCTTTGAACTTTTCAAATGTTTCAGACTTGTGTTTCATCAAGTAGATATACCCATATCTGCTCAAATCATTTGTGAAGGTCAGAAAATAACGATACCTGTTGCGAGCTTCAACACTCATCAGACCGCATACATCGGTATGTATTATTTCCAATAAGTCATTGGCTCGCTCCATTGTTCCGGAGAACGGAGTTTTAGTCATCTTGTCCATGAGGCATGGTTCGCAAGTATCGAATGATTCATAATCAATTGATTCCAAAAGCCCATCTGCATGGAGTTTCTTCACGCGCTTTACACCAATATGACCTAAACGGCAGTGCCACAAATATGTTGCACTATCATTATCAACTTTGTATCTTTTGGCATCAATATTATGAATATGTGTATCACTACGATCGAGATTCAATAAACCATTCACCTTGGGTGTATGACCACAGAAGGTTTTATTCATGTAAACAGAACAACAATTATTCTCTGACTTAAATGAATAACCGTATTGCAATAAACATGATCTAATCATATTCATGCTCAACGCAAACACCAAATAACATTTATTTTAGGTTCAACACCAATCGCGAAGGTAGAGGGAGTGTGCCATGGTGATCTTATCAACCTTGGAATCACTTCCAACACACATCGTCACTTCGCTCTTAACTAGTCTTTGTTCATTCTGCAACTCCAGTTTCGAGTTACTAATATTAGCAACTGAACCGGTATCAAATACCCAGGGGTTGCTACGAACACTAGTAAAGTACACATCAATAATCTGTATAGCAAAATATACCTTTGTTCACTTTTGCCATCCTTCTTATCCGCCAAATATTTGGGGCAGTTCCGTTTCCAGTGACCATTTCCTTTGTAGTAGAAGCATTTAGTTTCAGGCTTGGGTCTAGCTTTGGGCATCTTAATGGGAGTGGCTGATACGTCTCCAATGTATCTATAATTTATGAAGTATTCATGCTATTTTATTATCATTCTTGGATGTTTTAGAATCATTTTATAGCAACTTTATATCATTTTTTGGGACTAACCTATTGACCCAGTGCCCAGTGCCAGTTGCTGTTTTTTGCTTGTTTTTTACATCGCAGGAAATCAATATCAAACGGAGTCCAAACACCGCGAAACTTTTTGTGGATTTTTTATGGGCCAGAAGACTCCCGATGGACCAGAGCAGCACCTGGGGGGTGCCCCGAGGAGGGCACAACCCACCAGGGCGCGCCTGGGGGCCCAGGCGCGCCCAGGTGGGTTGTGTCCACCTCGGTGGCCTCCCGTACCTACTCTTTGCGCTATAAATTCCCAAATATTCCGAAACCCTTCGGGGTTAACCTAGATCAGAAGTTCCGCCGCCGCAGGCCTCTGTAGCCACTGAAAACCAATCTAGACCCATTTCGGCACCCTGCCGGAGGGGGAATCATCTCCGGTGGCCATCTTCATCATCCCGGCGGCCACCACGATGAGGAGGGAGTAGTCCACCCTCGGGGCTGAGGGTTTGTACCAGTAGCTGTGTTTAATCTCTCTCTCTCTCTCGTGATCTATATCATGGGCTTTGTTAATATAGATGGATCATATGATGTTTCCCCCCTCTATACTCTTGTTGTGATGAATTGAATCTTTACCCTTTGAAGTTTTGTCTTGTCGGATTAAATATTCAGATATGAGAACACATGATGTATCTCTTGCGGTATGAATACTTGAGGTGACAATGGGGTATCATATTTATTCACTTGATGTATGTTATGGCACTCTACTTGCGGATTTTCGAGGTGACATTGGGGTAATCTATGCATAGGGGTTGATGCACGTTTTTATTATCTTTTCTCCGATAGAAACTTTGGGGTCTCTTTGTAGTTCTTTGTGTGGATTGAGTATTATGAATATGAATTTGCTTTGGTGTTATTTTAGTACGAACTCTTGATTAGATCGATCGGAAAGAATAGCTTGCGTTATTTTAGTACGAACTCTAGGATAGTTTGATCAGAAAGAATAGCTTTGAGTTGGTTTCTGAAGGAAATATGCCCTCGAGGCAATAATAAAGTTGTTATTTATATTTCCTTATATCATGATAAATGTTTATTATTCATGCTAGAATTGTATTAACCGGAAACTTAGTACATGTGTGAATACATAGACAAACAGAGTGTCACTAGTATGCCTCTACTTGACTAGGTCGTTGATCAAAGATGGTTAAGTTTCCTAGCCATTGACATGAGTTGTCATTTGATTAAAGGGATCACATCATTAGAGAATGATGTGATTGAATTGACCCATCCGTTAGCTTAGCACTATGATCGTTTAGTTTATTGCTATTGCTTTCTTCATGACTTATACATGTTCCTATGACTATGAGATTATGCAACTCCCGAATACCGGAGGAACACTTAGTGCGCTATCAAACGTCACAACGTAATTGGGTGATTATAAAGATGCTCTACAGGTGTCTCCGATGGTGTTTGTTGGATTGGCATAGATCGAGATTAGGATTTGTCACTCCGTGTTTTGGAGAGGTATCTCTGGGCCCTCTCGGTAATGCACATCACTATAAGCCTTGCAAGCAATGTGACTAATGAGTTAGTTGCGGGATGATGCATTACGGAACGAGTAAAGAGACTTGCCGGTAACGAGATTGAACTAGGTATTGAGATACCGACGATCGAATCTCGGGCAAGTAACATACCGATGACAAAGGGAACAACGTATGTTGTTATGCGGTTTGATCGATAAAGATCTTCGTAGAATATGTAGCAACCAATATGAGCATTCAGGTTCCGCTATTGGTTATTGACCGGAAGTGAGTCTCGGTCATGTCTACATAGTTCTCGAACCCGTAGGGTCCGCACGCTTAACGTTCGGTGACGATCGGTATTATGAGTTTATGTGTTTTGATGTACCGAAGGTTGTTCGGAGTCCCAGATGAACACGAACATGACGAGGAGTCTCGAAATGGTCGAGACATAAAGATTGATATATTGGACGACTATATTCGGACACTGGAAATGTTCCGGAGAAGTTTCGGATAAAACCGGAGTGCCAGAGGGTTACCGGAACCCCCCGGGGGAACTAATGGGCCACATGGGCTTTAGTGGAGAGAGAGAGGGGCGGCTAGGGCAGGCCGCGCGCCCCCTCCCCCTTGGGTCCGAATTGGACTAGGGAAGGGGGGCGGCGCCCCCTTTCCTTCTCCCTCTCTCCCTCTCCTTCCTTCACCCTCTCTTCCCTTGTTGGAAACCTACTAGGAATAGGATTCCTAGTAGGAATCCTACTTGGGGCACGCCCCAGGAGGGTCGGCCGGCCTCCCCGTTGCTCCTTTAAATACGGGGGCAGGGGGCACCCTAGGACACACAAGTTGACATTTGTCTTAGCCGTGTGCGGTGCCCCTCCACAGATTTCCACCTCGGTCATATCGTTGTAGTGCTTAGGCGAAGCCCTGCGTTTGTAACTTCATCAACACTGTCATCACGCTGTCGTGCTGACGAAACTCTCCCTCGACCTCAGCTGGATCTAGAGTTCGTGGGACGTCACCGAGCTGAACGTGTGCAGATCGCGGAGGTGCCGTACGTTCGGTGCTAGGATCGGTCGGATCGTGAAGACATACGACTACATCAACCGCGTTGTCATAACGCTTCCGCTTCTGGTCTACGAGGGTACATGGACACACTCTCCCGCTCGTTGCTATGCATCACCTAGATGGATCTTGCGTGTGCGTAGGAATTTTTTTGAAATTACCGCGTTCCGTAACAGTGGTATCAGAGCCAGGTCTATGCGTAGATGTTATATCACGAGTAGAACACAAAGAGTTGTGGGCGATAATAGTCATACTGCTTACCAGCATGTCATACTTTGGTTCGGCGGTATTGTTGGATGAAGCGGCCTTGACCGACATTGCGCGTATGCTTACGCGAGACTGGTTCTACCGACGTGCTTTACACACAAGTGGCTGGCAGGTGTGAGTTTCTCCAACTTTAGTTGAATCGAGTGTGACTACGCCCGGTCCTTGTTGAAGGTTAAAACATCACACTTGACGAAAAATCATTGTGGTTTTTGATGCGTAGGTAAGAATGGTTCTTGCTAAACCCGCAGCAGCCACGTAAAATTTGCAACAACAAGTAGAGGACATCTAACTTGAGGGTATGCTGTGATGTGATATGGTCAAGACGTGATGATATATAAATTGTTGTATGAGATGATCATGTTTTGTAACAGTTATCGGCAACTGGCAGGAGCCTTATGGTTGTCGCTTTATTGTATGAAATGCAATCGCCATGTAATTGCTTTACTTTATCACTAAGCGGTAGCGATAGTCGTGATAACAATAGTTGGCGAGATGATAACGATGCTTCGATGGAGATCAAGGTGTCAAGCTGGCGACGATGGTGATCATGACGGTGCTTTGGAGATGGAGATCAAAGGCACAAGATGATGATGACCATATCATATCACTTATATTGATTGCATGTGATGTTTATCCTTTATGCATCTTATTTTGCTTAGTTCGGTGGTAGCATTATAAGATGATCTCTCACTAAATTTCAAGGTACAAGTGTTCTCCCTAAGTATGAACCGTTGCGAAAGTTCGTCGTGCTGAGACACCACGTGATGATCGGGTGTGATAAGCTCTACGTTCACATACAACGGGTGCAAACCAGTTTTGCACACGCAGAATACTCGGGTTAAACTTGACAAGCCTAGCATATGCAGATATGGCCTCTGAACACTGAGACCGAAAGGTCGAGCGTGAATCATATAGTACATATGATCAACATAGTGATGTTCACCATTGAAAACTACTCCATCTCACGTGATGATCGGACATGGTTTAGTTGATTTGGATCACGTGATCACTTATATGATTAGAGGGATGTCTATCTAAGTGGGAGTTCTTAAGTAATATGATTAATTGAACTTTAATTTATCATGAACTTAGTCCTGGTAGTATTTGCATAACTATGTTGTAGATCAATAGCTCGCGATGTAGCTCCCCGTTTATTTTTGATATGTTCCTAGAGAAAAACTATGTTGAAAGATGATAGTAGCAATGATGCGGACTAGGTCCGTGATCTGAGGATTATCCTCATTGCTGCACAAAAGGATTATGTCCTTGATGCACCACTAGGTGACAGACCTATTGCAGGAGCAGATGCAGACGTTATGAACGTTTGGCAAGATCGGTATGATAACTACTTGATAGTTTAGTGCGCCATGCTTTACGGCTTAGAACCGGGACTTCAAAAACGTTGTGAACGCCATGGAGCATATAAGATGTTCCAAGAGCTGAAATTGGTATTTCAGACTCATGCCCGAGTCGAGAGGTATGAGACCTCTGACAAGTACTTTGCCTACAAGATGGAGGAGAATAGCTCAACTAGTGAGCATGTGCTCAGATTGTTTGAGTACTACAATCGCTTGAATCAAGTGGGAGTTAATCTTCCAAATAAAATAGTGATTGACAGAGTTCTCTAGTCACTATCACCAAGTTACTGGAATTTCGTGATGAACTATAATATGCAAGGGATGACGAAAACGATTCCCCAGCTCTTTGTGATGTTGAAATCGACGAAGGTAGAAATCAAGAAAAGCATCAAACGTTGATGGCTGACAAGACCACTAGTTTCAAGTAAAAGGGCAAGGGAAAGAAAGGGAACTTCAAGAAGAATGGCAAGCAAGTTGCCACTCCCATGAAGAAGCCCAAAGCTAGACCCAAGCCTGAAACTGAGTGCTTCTACTGCGAAGGAAATGGTCACTGGAAGCGGAACTGCCCCAAATACTTGGCGGATAAGAAGGATGGCAAAGGGAACAAAAGTATATATGATATACATGTTATTGATGTGTACTTTACTAGTGTTCATACTAGCCCCTGGGCATTTGATACTGGTTCAGTTGCTATGATTAGTAACTCGAAACAGGAAGTTACAAAATGAACAAAGACTAGTTGAGGGCAAGGTGACGATGTGTGTTGGAAGTGATTCCAAGGTTGATAAGATCACCATCGCACATTCCCTTTACCTTCGGGATTAGTGTTGAACCTAAAAGAAATGTTATTTGGTGTTTGCGTTGAGCATAATATGATTGGATCATGTTTATTGCAATACGGTTATTCATTTAATTCAACGAATAATTGTGATTCTGTTTACATGAATAAAACCTTCTGTGGTCATACACCCAAGGTGAATGGTTTATTGAATCTCGATCGTAGTAATACACATATTCATAATATTGATGCCAAAAGATGCAAAGTTGATAATGATAGTGCAACATATTTGTGGCACTGCCATTTAGGTCATATTGGTGTAAAGCGCATGAAGAAACTCCATGCTGATGGGCTTTTGGAATCACTTGATGCTTGCGAACCATGCCTCACGGGCAAGATGACTAAGACTCCGTTCTCCGAAACAGTGGAGCGAGCAACTGACTTCACTACTGCAGGATGGTCCAAACGCGACACTACGATCAGAGACCCTTCGATGAAACTGTGTGCGATGCCATAATCGCAAACAGTGGTGTAAAAAACCCGTCAAAAAAAGGTGCAGAACGTTTGCGATGACAGATGCATCAAACACGGTTCAGAATTTAGTTGTGTGTGCAATGCAGGGCATACAGTTCTGCTCAATTAACTGTTTGGGATGAGGAGGCACAAAAGAAACGTTCAGCCAGATGAAGGCGTGTGCGATATACAGCATATGGTTCACTGGGATGAACTGTGTGTGATTAGGCAACACAACAAAAACAGTTCAACCGAACAAGATGTGTGTGATACGCGGCAAACAGGTCCGTAATCTGAAATGTGTGCGATGACAAATAATAACACAAATGATTGCTGCTAATAAGCCGTGTGAATTGCTCTGTCTATAGTAGAATAACATGTACACATATATAACTGAAATAAACATCTAATTACATAAGTGACTATACAGATCATTCGCACACACCTCAATAAACAATTGCATGCATTCTAAAGTAGGAGAAACGATCGTCTAGTCATCTACTTCTTGTGACGCTCCCGCCACTGCTATGCTATGTGGCGCGATCCCTCGTCTTTGTCAGGAAGAAGACAGTTCCTCATGTCAACGATCTGCCTGTACATCTCGTAGCTTGTGTACGCGTCCATGGTCGCGTACTTGACATGTTGTTCATCCAGTCTCTTATGCCACACGCTATGCCAAGCGTTCTTGTCCTTATTGCACTCTTCCTTCATCTTCGCGTAGTAGGGGTCGATGATGGCCGAGGCGAGGTCAACCAGGGAGTTCAATTTGTTTTTGTCGCTGCCCCAGACCTTGTAGTGGTGCTGGATGTTGACAAGATTCGGGCATTTCAAGGCCGAAACCTTGAGCGCTTTTAGATTGTTGGTGGCGTCCATCATAGCGAAACTTTAGTCGGAGCTCTTGATAAACCTGGAGAAACGCTCGCAAGGCCTTGTGGCAAGGTGGAAGTGGTAGACGAGGACGTCATGTTGCACGCACAACTGGGCGACGACAACCTTCTGATCGTGCCCGACACGACCGATGGTGTACTCGAGGTTGAAGCCGACCACTCGGTACTTGTCCTCGGCAAGGAACTGCTCCATAGTTTGGAAGGAGCTCTCCACCGAGACCGGATCATTCATGTACACCACCGAGAGGGCCTTCCCCCCACGTGGGTGTCCACTACGTGATGCGTGGTGAACTGCCCGCCGTTGTTGTCGTCGGCCGCTGGGAGCGCCTTTGGAGCCACGGGGAGCGCCATTGGAACCGCTGGATGTCCTCTCTGTATGTGTCCTCGTGGGTGTGCTTATTGTGTCATGTGAGACGAGAGATGAAGGTAAATGGCCGCAGGAATAAAAGGGGGCCGGGCGGCGTGGATTGTCAGCGCGTCCGCATGGCAGTTTTTGCAGCGGGTAACTGCATCGTCGCGCCGCGCCCGGCGCAACCGCTTGCACACGAACGTGCGTGCTCGTGCGCCGGCCCCAAACACTGGCAGCGTGCATGGAGGGACGAGGGCAGAGCACCCGGAGGGACGCGAGAGCAGAGCGCGCGCAGCGGGACGCGAGCAGAGCGCGACGCGGCCGCCTGAACCGCAAGCAACCACACGCATAGAGCAGTTGAACACGCAGGAAATGGTCGCCTACAAGCCGGCCGACAGTCGCGCCGCTGCGTAGAGAGCGGCCGTGTGGTACCACCTCCGTCTAGTCTATACTCTCCTTTATATTCCATGCCATACTTTGCCCTCAAATTTAACCAACAAAATTTTAATGCATGTTGAAGAATTATATAATTGGAAACTATGTTCAAATACAAATCCAACTATATAATCTTTGGCGACATGCATTCGTATTTTATTACTTAAATAATACTTATAAACCAGGATGGTGGTATAGTAGGTAATTAAATCACAAACGTTTTTTTATTAACCGTATGTGTACATGGCCTTTCGTCCTCCTCTCGCACATCTTGTCACCCCGCTGCCACAGACGGCTTACAGCGCAAGCTTGCGCAGTGCACAAGGGCGTTCTTTTTGCCAAACGGTGGCGCCAATGAATTGTCGGTGATCCTGTTCCCGCGCTGAGGGAGTCCTGGACTAAGGGGTCCTCGGGCGTCCGGCCTGTTATCCATGGGCCGGACTGATGGGCTGTGAAGACCGAAGACCATACTCATGTCCGGATTGGACTCTACTTTGCGTGGAAGGCAAGCTTGGCGACCGAAGATTCCTTCTCATGTAACCGACTCCATGTAAACCCTAGATCCTCTCGGTGTTTATATAAACCGAAGGGGATAGTCCGGAAAGGACACCACATATACTCATTACCATATTCACATAGGCTAGACTTCTAGGGTTTAGCCATTACGATCTCGTGGTAGATCAACTCTTGTAATACTCATATTCATCAAGATCAATCAAGCAGGAAGTAGGGTATTACCTCCATAGAGAGGGCCCGAACCTGGGTAAACATCGTGTCCCCCGTCTCCTGTTACCATCGATCCTAGACGCACAGTTCGGGACCCCCTACCCGAGATCCGCCGGTTTTGACACCGACATTGGTGCTTTCATTGAGAGTTCCACTGTGCCGTCGACAAAAGGTTCGATGGCCCCTTCAATCGTCAATAATGACGCTGTCCAAGGAGGAACCTTCCTCCCCGGACAGATCTTCGTATTCGGCGGCTTCGTACTGCGGGCCAACTCACTTGGCCATCTGGAGCAGATTGACAGCTACGCCCCTGGCCATCAGGTCAGATTCGGAAGCTTGAACTACGTCGCAGATATCCGTGGAGACTTGATCTTCGAGGGATTTGAGCCCGCGGCGATCGCTCCCCCTCACCCCGATGAACGTGACTTAAATGTGTCATCGGATCACACCCAGGAGATGGTTCCTGCGGCAGCAACGGCCTTGGAGCCAAAGCAGATAGTGCCATCCGGGGCCGCAGAGTCTGCGGCGTTGGAAACACACATGGACTCAATGCCCTGCAATATTCGCTTTAACAGAACTTCGGGCTTGTCTCCGGCTATAAGTTCCGGACTATGTACGCCCGCGGACACCGAGCTAGATCGGTTATCGATCTTCGAGTTCAGCGCCGCTGACGTTTTCCAGCACTCGCCTTTGGGTGACGTGCTAAAATCTTTAAAGAATTTGTCCTTGGAGGACTCACAGCCGAACTATGTCCGGTTCGAGCTAGAGATGGATGATGAGGAATTTTGCTTCCCACCCGCCACCCACTTCATAGCCACCGTCGATGACTTAACCGACGTGCTTGACTATGGCTCCGAAGACATCGACGGTATGGACGACGATGCCGACAAGGAGCAAGGCCAAGACCCGCCATTCACTGGATGTTGGACGGCTACCTCTTCATACAACGTGTACATGGTTGATACACCTAAAGGATCTGGCAACGACAAAGAAGAGCCAGATGCAAATAAAACCTCCGAGACGCATTCCAAGCACCAGCGGCCCAAACGCCGTTCTAAGCCCCGTCGCTCAAGGGACGACAACACTGGCACCGGAGAGAATAGTACTACGGGCGACGCCGAAAACAATGAAGACCCTGTCGGGGCTACATCCGAACAGGAACATGACATCAGGCAAGACAACCCTGACGAACAAGGCATAGAAGACGACTCGGAGGACGATAGTTACCGTCCACCCTCCGAGGAGTTGACAAGCCTTGGCAATGAAGACTTCATCGTGCCTGAGGATCCTCTCGATCAGGAGCGCTTTAAGCTTTAGCTCATAGCCACTGCAAGGAGCCTGAAAAAGAAACAACATCAGCTTCAAGCTGAACAAGACCTGCTCGTCAACAGATGGATTGATGTCCTGACAGCCGAGGAATACGACCTCAAGCGCCCAGCCAAGAGCTACCCGAAACGCAGACTGCTACCTCAATTCGATGAGGCGGCGCCGGAGCACATATCTCCCTCGCGTAATGCGGAATGACCACCACGTGGTCGAGACAGGGCGGTCGAGCGGCCACCCCGCGGTCGGGATAAAACGGCAACCCAGGCCGAACAGCAGACTGCCCCACCACCCCGTCAAAATAGGGACGGAAGAGTCCAGAGTCATATGTACGACCTCCGACAGACCCTGGACAGTAGAGCAGGACACACAAGATCGATATACGGATCGCGAGGACGTGCCTCGAGGCACGACGACGTCTACCTATTTGGACGTGACAAACCTAACCATGCCCGGGCCGAATGCCACGGGCGGACTCCATCAGAGCTCCGCCATGATGCGGCCCGATATAGAGGCGCCGCACACCCGCTCTACTTCGCAGATGATGTACTGGATCATGAATTCCCCGAGGGATTCAAGCCCGTCAATATCGAATCATACGACGGCACAACCGAACCCGCAACATGGATTGAGGATTTCATTCTCCATATCCATATGGCTCGAGGAGATGATCTCCATGCCATCAAATACCTCCCATTAAAGCTCAAAGGACCAGCTCGGCATTGGTTAAACAGCCTGCCTGAGAATTCCATCGACAGTTGGGAGGACTTGGAAGAGGCTTTCCTTGATAACTTCCAAGGAACTTATGTCCGGCCACCAGATGCCGATGACCTAAGCCACATAGTTCAACAACCTGGGGAATCAGCCAGAAAATTCTGGACTAGGTTCCTCACCAAAAAGAACCAGATCGTTGACTATCCGGATGCCGAGGCCCTAGCAGCCTTCAAACACAACATCCGTGACGAATGGCTGGCACGCCACCTCGGCCAAGAAAAGCCGAAGTCTATGGCAGCCCTTACGGCACTCATGACCCGCTTTTGTGCGGGTGAGGACAACTGGCTGGCTCGTAGCAAAAACACAGCCAGTGAGGCAGGCCCCACTAAGGCCAAGAACAGCACCGGCAAGCTCCGGCGCAATAGACACAAACGCCGAAGCAATGGCGATAACACCGATGACACCACAGTCAACGCCAGATTCAGTGGCTCCAAGTCCGGCCAACGGAAGAAGCCCTACAAAAGAAACAACGAAGGACCTTCCAGCCTGGACCGCATACTCGACCGTCCGTGCCAAATTCACGGCACCCCGGATAAGCAAGCCAATCATACCAACAGGGATTGTTGGGTATTCAAGTAGGCTGGCAAGTTAAATGCCGAAAACAAAGAAAAGGGATCACAAAGTGAGGACGAGGATGAAGAGCCCCGGCAGCCGAACACCGGGGGGCAGAAGAAATCCCCCCAGTCAAAACGGTGAATATGATATACGCCACGCACATCCCCAGAAAGGAGCGCAAACGAGCACTCAGGGACTTCTACGCGGTAGAGCCAGTCGCCCCAAAGTTCAATCCGTGGTCGTCATTTCCGATCACCTTCGATCGTCGAGATCATCCGACTAGTATCCGCCATGGCGGTTCGGCCGCACTGGTCCTTGACCCAATCATCGACGGATTTCACCTGACACGAGTCCTGATGGATGGTGGAAGCAGCCTTAACCTGCTGTACCAGGATACAGTACGGAAGATGGGCATTAATCCCTCACGAATTAAGCCAACAAAGACTACCTTTAAAGGAGGCATACCAGGCGTAGAGGCCCGCTGTACGGGCTCAATCACGCTGGAGGTGGTCTTCGGTTCTCCAGACAACTTCCGAAGCGAAGAGTTAATCTTTGATATCGTCCCCTTCCGCAGCGGCTACCACACACTGCTCGGACGAACCACGTTTGCTAGTTTTAACGCAGTGCCACACTATGTGTATCTCAAGCTCAAGATGCCCGGTCCACACGGCATTATAACAGTCAATGGCAATACGGAACGCTCCCTCCGAACAGAGGAGCAAACCGCCGCCCTAGAAGCAGAAGTACAAAGCGGCCTTCTCAAGCAGCATTATAATCCAACTGCCGAGCCCCTGGACACCATCAAGAAGGTCCTGACTACACTACAACAGGACAACGCGGCTCGTCAAGAGCTCGACTAGCAATTCGGCCTCCGTCCCAGCCCCAATGAGGTAGTGGCATTCGTACCACGCGTGCACAATTACGCACTCAAAATTCCATGGACATCGACGGAGGCACGAGATAACCCGGGGACTACAGTTCGGCCAGACCAATCCCGGACACACATACCTTTACTTCTTTTTCTTGTTTCAGGCACCTTTTTCCGCGGCCCTGATCGCAAGTTGATGACCCACAAGTATAGGGGATCTGTCGTAGTCCTTTCGATAAGTAAGAGTGTCGAACCTAACGAGGAGCAGAAGGAAATGATAAGCGGTTTTCAGCAAGGTATTCTCTGCAAGCACTGAAAGTATAGGTAACAGATAGTTTTGTGATAAGATAATTGGTAACGAGCAACAAGTAACAAAAGTAAATAAAGTGCAGCAAGGTGGCCCAATTCTTTTTATAGCAAAGGACAAGCCTGGATGAACTCTTATATAAAGGAAAACGCTCCCGAGGACACATGGGAATTATCATCAAGCTAGTTTTCATCACGTTCATATATTCGCGTTCGGTACTTTGATAATTTGATATGTGGGTGGACCGGTGCTTGGGTGCTGCCCTTACTCTCCCACTTATGATTAACCCCTATTGCAAGCATCCGCAACTACAAAATAAGTATTAAGGTAAACCTAACCATAGCATGAAACATGTGGATCCAAATCAGCCCCTTACGAAGCAACGCATAAACTAGGGTTTAAGCTTCTGTCACTCTAGCAACCCATCATCTACTTATTACTTCCCAATGCCTTCCTCTAGGCCCAAATAATGGTGAAGTGTCACGTAGTCGACGTTCACATAACACCACTAGAGGATAGACAGCATACATCTCATCAAAATATCGAACGAATACCAAATTCACATGACTACTAATAGCAAGACTTCTCCCATGTCCTCAGGAACAAACGTAGCTACTCACAAAGCATATTCATGTTCATAATAAGAGGGGTATTAATATGCATAAAGGATCCGAACTTATGATCTTCCACCAAATAAACCAACTAGCATCAACTACAAGGAGTAATCAACACTACTAGCAACCTACAGGTACCAATCCCAGACTTAGAGGCAAGAATTGGATACAAGAGATGAACTAGGGTTTGAGAGGAGATGGTGCTGGTGAAGATGTTGATGGAGATTGCCCTCTCCCGATGAGAGGAGCGTTGGTGATGACGATGGCGATGATTTCCCCCTCCCGGAGGGAAGTGTCCCCGGCAGAACAGCTCTGCTGGAGCCCTAGATTGGTTCCGCCAAGGTTCCGCCTCGTGGCGGCGAAGTCTCGTCCCGAAAGCTTGCTTATGATTTTTCTTCGGACGAAAGACTTCATATACCAGAAGATGGGCACCAGAGAGCCAACAGGGGGCCCATGAGGCAGGGGGGCGCGCCCAGGGGGTAGGGCGCGCCCCCACCCTTGTGGCCAGGGTGAGGGCCCCCACTTGTATTTCTTCCGCTCAATATTTTTTATTATTTCCAAAAATGACTTTCGTGGAGTTTCAGGACTTTTGGAGTTGTGCAGAATAGGTCTCTAATATTTGCTCCTTTTCCAGCCCAGAATTCCAGCTGCCGGCATTCTCCCTCCTTATGTAAACCTTGTAAAATAAGAGAGAATAGGCATAAGTATTGTGACATAATGTGTAATAACAGCCCATAATGCAAGAAATATCGATACATAAGCATGATGCAAAATGGACGTATACTCCCCCAAGCTTAGACCTCGCTTGTCCTCAAGCGGAAACCGATAACGATAAATATGTCCACATGTTTAGAGGTAGAGGTGTCGATAAAATAAAATACGGACATGAGGGCATCATGATTATTCTCATAACAGCAACATATATGGATATTGTCATATGATTTCTTATGCTCAAGTAATAATCTATTCACAATGCAAAGTATGAATCAGAAACTTTATTGAGAACTAACAAACTATAATCTCAGTCATTGAAGCAATTGCAATTTATCATAACATCAGAAAGAGTCTATGTCAGAGCTTTCTAGCAAGTCCACATACTCAACTATCATTTAGTCTTTCATAATTGCTAACACTCACGCAATACTTGTGGTTACGGAGTTTTAATCGGACACAGAGAAAGATAAGGGCTTATAGTTTCGCCTCCCAACCTTTTACCTCAAGGGTAATGTCAACAATAATAGTTCATGCCAACTTACATCCAATTAGATATATATATATATATATATATATATATATATATATATATATATATATATATATATATATATATATATATATATATCAGGATCTTTCCAACACACTGTGCTTGCCAAAGGATAAAATGTAAAAAGGGAAAGGTGAAGATCACCATGACTCTTACATAAGGTAGAAGGTAATAATAAAAGATAGGCCCTTCGCAGAGGGAAGCAGAGGTTGCCATGCGCTTTTATGGTTGGATGCACAAAATCTTAATGCGAAAGAACGTCACTTTATATTGCCACTTGTGATATAGACCTTTATTATGCAGTCTGTCGCTTTTATTTCTTCCACATCACAAGATCGTATAAAGCTTATTTCCTCAACACCAATCAATCATACATATTTAGAGAGCAATTTTTATTGCTTGCACCGATGAGAACTTACTTGAAGGATCTTACTCAATCCATAGGTAGATATGGTGGACTCTCATGGCAAAACTGGTTTAAGGGTTTTTGGAAGCACAAGTAGTATCTCTACTTGGTGCAAAGAATTTGGCTAGCATGAGGGGGAAAGGCAAGCTCAACATGTTGGATGATCCATGACAATATACTTTATCTCAGATATAAGAAAACATAACCCATTACGTTGTCCTCCTTGTCCAACATCAACTCTTTAGCATGTCATATTTTAATGAGTGACCCCAATCATAAATCCAAGATAGTATATTTATATGTGAAACCTCTCTTTCTTTATTACTTCATATTAATTGCAACGATGACCAAAGCTATGTTTGTCAACTCTCAACAACTTTTAATCATCATACTCTTTCTATGTGAAGTCATTACTCTCCATAAGGTCAATATGATCTCTTTGCTTCTTTTTATTATTTTCTCTTTTCTTTTATTCACCCAAGACCATGGCAAAATAATCAAGCCCTTGACTCAACACTAATCTTTATTATATATAACTCACGGACTCGATTACATAAAGGGGTCATAAAGCAAAACTCAAAACTAAATCATACTAGAACTTTATTCTACTAGATCAAGATACTACTAAAAGGATCGAACTAAGAAAAACGGTAAAGATAGAGATGTGGTGGTGATACGATACCGGGGCACCTCCCCCAAGCTTGGCAGTTGCCAAGGGGAGTGCCCATACCCATATGATTATATCTCCTTTGCTGGTGAAGAGGATGGTGGTGATGATGGGTAGTCGCACATCAAGCGTAAGAGATCCTCCAGGTTGCGGATAATGCCCTTGAGTGCAACAATATGCTCCTTCAACAAAATATTTTCACGTGTGAGATACTTGTTTTGTATACGAGCTAGCTCAATCATCTTGAAAGATTTGATCTCAGTTGAGGTAGGAAGATTGTGATCAAGTTGAAGGATGTCTTCTGTTGCCGGAACTTGGTCCTCCGTGTCCTTCTTGATCCCTTCATCCTTGTTGATCTCCATGGGTTCTTCCCTCTTCAGCTCTATCTTCATTAGCCAAGCATCGTTGTCACCATTGTTGGAGGAGGGGGACGACATGATGCCTGGCCTTGACAACCCTGACAGAAAATAGCTCGAAATATGAACAGAGGATAATTGTGTGATACGGTGGTCAAAACCTTTGGGAGATTATATAATGAATTTTTACCGACCAAAATATGTATCGTGTAAGAAAACGGAGTCCGGAGAGCGCACGAGGTGCCCACAAGGCAGGGGGCGCGCCCAGGGGGGTAGGGCGCGCCCCCACCCTCGTGGAGGCCTCGTGTCCTTCCCGGACTGCTTCTTATTTTTCTATTTTTCTAAATATTCCAAAACGGAGAAAAATTGCCTTTAGAACTGTTTTGGAGTCGGTTTACTTACCGTACCACATACCTATTCCTTTTCGGAGTCTGAAGCGTCCCGGAAGGTGTCCCTTATGTATTCCTCCGGGGTTACGGTTTCAATAACATTGGTTTCAACATTTATGGGATTACCTGAGATATAATGTTTAATTCTTTGACCGTTCACCACCTTCGGATTTGTGCCTTCGAAGTTGTTGATTTTTATGGCACCGGAACGATAGACCTCCTCGATAATGTAAGGGCC
The DNA here is from genome assembly GCF_002575655.3 of Aegilops tauschii subsp. strangulata. NCBI lineage: Eukaryota > Viridiplantae > Streptophyta > Magnoliopsida > Poales > Poaceae > Aegilops > Aegilops tauschii. The sequence goes on from NC_053037.3 coordinate 399,954,527, forward strand.
TTCCCATTTAGAGAGAAGTTTCCCTGCAAAGAATCTTGAACGAGAGTTGTATAGCAATACATAATCACCTACATTAAACTCGCACTTTTGTATCCTTTTGTCATGCCATCTTTTAACTTTTTCTTTAAACAATTTGGCATTCTCATAGGCTTGGGTTCTCCATTCATCAAGTGAGCTAATGTCAAATAACCTCTTCTCACCGGCAAGTTTGAAATCATAATTGAGCTCTTTAATAGCCCAATAAGCCTTATGTTCTAGTTCAAGAGGTAGGTGACATGCTTTTCCAGAAACCATTTTATATGGAGACATACCCATAGGATTTTTAGATGCAGTTCTATAGGCCCATAATGCATCATCGAGTTTCTTGGACCAATTCTTCCTGGATCTATTAACAGTCTGTTGCAAAATTAATTTTAGCTCTCTGTTGCTCAATTCTACTTGACCACTAGACTGCGCGTGATAAGGAGATGCAATCCTATGATTAACATCATACTTAGCAAGCATTTTACGAAAAGAACCATGAATAAAATGTGAACCACCATCATTCATTAAATATCTAGGGACTCCAAACCTCGGAAAAATAACTTCTTTAAGCATTTTAATAGAAGTGTTACGATCAGCACTACTAGTTGGGATAGCTTCTACCCACTTAGTAACGTAATCAACAGCAACTAAAATATGTGTGTAGCCATTGGAGGCAGGAAAAGGTCCCATATAATCAAAGCCCCAAACATCAAATGGTTCAATAACAAGTGAATAATTCATTGGCATTTCTTGACGTCTACTAATATTACCAATTCTTTGACATTCATCACAAGATAAAACAAACTTACGGGCATCCTTGAAGAGAGTAGGCCAATAAAAACCGGATTGCAATACCTTATGTGTAGTTCTGTCTCCAGCGTGGTGTCCTCCATAAACTTCGGAGTGACACTTGCGTAGGATCTGTTCCTGTTCATGCTCAGGTACACAACGTCTAATAACACCATCTACTCCTTCTTTATAAAGGTGTGGGTCATCCCAGAAGTAATGTCTTAAATCATAGAAAAACTTTTTCTTTTGTTGGTATGTGAAACTAGGTGGTATAAATTTAGCAACAATGTAATTGGCATAATCAGCATACCATGGAGCAGTACGAGAAGCATTTATGACATACCAAGAACATTTTCTAACCTAGACAAGTTGTCTGCAACGGGGTTCTCAGCTCCCTTTCTATCAATAATATGCAAATAAAATTCTTGTAACAAGAGAACCCATCTAATAAGTCTAGGTTTAGCATCTTTCTTTTCCATAAGATATTTAATAGCAGCATGATCAGTGTAAATAGTTACTTTAGAATCAACAATATAAGGTCTGAACTTATCACAAGAAAATACAACTGCTAAGAATTCTTTTTCAGTAGTAGCATAATTTCTCTGAGCATTGTCTAGAGTTTTACTAGCATATTGAATAACATTTAATTTCTTATCAACTCTTTGCCCTAGAACAGCACCTACAGCATAATCACTGGCATCACACATGATTTTAAAGGGTAAATACCAATCAGGTGGCTGAACAATAGGTGCAGAGATCAATGTTTTCTTAAGTATTTCAAATGCTTCTACACAATCATCATCAAAGACAAATGGTATATCTTTTTGTAATAAATTAGTCAGAGGCCGAGAAATTTTTGAGAAGTCCTTAATGAACCTCCTATAAAAACCGGCATGACCAAGGAAACTTCTTATACCTTTGATGTCCTTGGGACATGGTATTTTCTCAATAGCATCAACTTTAGCTTTATCAACTTCAATACCTCTTTCAGAAATTTTATGCCCCAAAACAATGCCTTCATTAACCATAAAGTGGCACTTCTCCCAATTCAAGACAAGGTTAGTTTCTTCACATCTCTGCAAAACTCGATCAAGGTTGCTCAAGCAATCATCAAAAGAGGATCCATAAATGGAGAAATCATCCATGAAAACCTCACATATCTTTTCACAAAAGTCAGAGAATATAGCCATCATGCATCTTTGAAAGCTAGCAGGTGCATTACATAAACCAAAAGGCATACGTCTATAAGCAAAAGTACCGAAAGGGCAAGTAAAAGTGGTCTTTGATTGATCATCGGCTGACACAGGTATTTGAGAGAAACCAGAATAACCATCTAGAAAGCAAAAATGTGTATGTTTGGATAATCTTTCTAGCATTTGATCGATAAAAGGTAAGGGGTAATGATCCTTTTTAGTAGCTTTATTTAATTTGCGGAAATCAATTACCATCCTATAACCTGTAATAATTCTTTGCGGAATCAATTCATCTTTATCATTAGGAACGACAGTAATACCTCCCTTCTTAGGGACACAATGGACAAGACTTACCCACTGACTATCAGCAACGGGATAAATAATACCTGCCTCAAGAAGCTTTAGTATTTCCTTTCTTACCATTTCTTTCATTTTAGGATTCAGCCGTCGTTGGTGATCACGAACTGGTTTGGCATCTTTCTCCAATTTTATTTTATGTTGACATAGAGTGGGACTAATGCCCTTAAGATCATCAAGAGTATATCCAATAGCAGCACGGTGCTTCTTTAGAGTTTTCAATAATCTCTCTTCTTCATGCTCTGAAAGGTTAGCACTAATAATAACAGGATATATCTTCTTCTCATCAAGATAAGCATATTTAAGAGTATCAGGTAACGGTTTGAGCTCAAACACGGGATCACCCTTGGGTGGAGGAGGATCCCCTAGGATTTCAACAGGAAAATTGTGTTTCAGGATGGGTTCCTGTTTAAAGAATACTTCATCTATTTCCCTTCTTTCATTCATAAACATATCATTTTCATGGTCTAGCAAATATTGTTCTAAAGGATCACTAGGAGGTACGGCAATAGAAGCAAGACCAATAATTTCATCCTTACTAGGCAATTCCTCTTCACGGTGTTGTCTACGAAATTTAGAAAAGTTAAACTCATGAGACATATCACCTAGACCAATAGTGACAACATCTTTTTCGCAGTCTATCTTAGCATTAACAGTGTTCAGGAAGGGTCTGCCAAATATAATGGGACAAAAGCTATCTTGTGGGGAACCAAGAACAAGAAAATCAGCAGGATATTTAGTTTTCCCACACAAGACTTCAACATCTCTAACAATTCCAATGGGTGACATGGTATCTCTATTGGCAAGCTTAATGGTAACATCAATATCTTCTATCTCAGCAGGTGCAATATCATGCATAATTTCTTTGTATAAGTCATGAGGTATAGCACTAGCACTAGCACCCATATCTCATAAGCCATGATAACAATGATCTCCTATTTTAACAGAAATAACAGGCATGCCTACCACCGGTCTATGTTTATTTTTAGCACAAGGTTTAGCAATTCTAGCAGTTTCATCATAGAAATAAATAACATGCCCATCAATATTATCAGCCAAGAGATCTTTAACAATAGCAATATTAGGTTCAACTTTAACTTGCTCAGGAGGTGTATAGGTTCTAATATTGCTTTTACGAACCACAGTTGAAGCTTTAGCATGATCTTTTATCCTAACAGGAAAAGGTGGTTTCTCAACATAAGTGGTAGGAACAATAGGATCATTATAAGTGATAGTCTTTTCTTCAACTTTAATAGGTGCAGCTACTTTTACTTCTATGGGAGGATGATATTTAAACCACTTCTCCTTAGGGAGATCAACATAAGCAACAAAAGATTCACAGAAAGAAGCTACTATCTCAGAGTCATGTCCATATTTAGTGCTAAATTTACGGAAAACATCGGTATCCATAAAAGATTTAACACAATCAAACTTAGGTGTCATACCTGACTCCTTACCTTCGTCGAGGTCCCAATCTTCAAAGTTGTGTTTAATTCTTTCCAATAAATCCCATTTGAATTCAATAGTCTTCATCATAAAAGAGCCAGCACAAGAAGTATCGAGCATGGTGCGATTGTTATCAGAAAGCCGAGCATAAATTTTTTGAATAATTATTTCTCTTGGGAGCTCATGATTGGGGCATGAATATAACATTGATTTAAGCCTCCCCCAAGCTTGAGTGATGCTTTTTCCTTCGCGAGGCCAAAAATTATATATATATAATTGCGATCACGATGAACAAGATGCATAGGATAAAACTTCTGATGAAATTCCAATTTCAATCGTTTGTAGTTCCATGATCCCATATCATCACATAGCCTATACCATGTCAATGCATCTCCCTTCAAAGATAAAGGGAAGACCTTCTTCTTAATAACATCATCGTGTATAGCTGCAAGCTTAAATAATCCACAAACTTCATCCACATATATTAGGTGCTCATCAGGATGCATTGTTCCATCTCCTGCAACAGGATTAGCTAGCAGTTTTTCCAACATACCCGAAGGAATTTCAAAGTAGACATTTTCATTTTCAGTAAATTCAGTAGGTTGAGGAGTAACTCTATGCTCTACTCGTCGGGGTGAAGATACCCCGAACAAGCCCCTCAGAGGATTACTTTCCATAGTAACAAGTGACAGTAAATTTCAGCACACTATATAAATTTTTTTCTTACCAAAGGCGCTTCACTCCCCAGCAACGGCGCCAGAAAAGAGTCTTGATTACCCACAAGTATAGGGGATCTATCGTAGTCCTTTCGATAAGTAAGAGTGTCGAACCCAACGAGGAGCAGAAGGAAATGATAAGTGGTTTTTAGCAAGGTATTCTCTGCAAGCACTGAAATTATAGGTAACAGATAGTTTTGTGATAAGATAATTGGTAACGAGCAACAAGTAACAAAAATAAATAAAGTGCAGCAAGGTGGCCCAATCCTTTTTATAGCAAAGGACAAGCCTGGACGAACTCTTATATAAAGGAAAACACTCCCGAGGACACATGGGAATTATCATCAAGCTAGTTTTCATCACGTTCATATGATTCGCGTTCGGTACTTTGATAATTTGATATGTGGGTGGACCGGTGCTTGGGTGATGCCCTTACTTGGACAAGCCTCCCACTTATGATTAACCCCTATTGCAAGCCTCCACAACTACAAAAGAAGTATTAAGGTAAACCTAACCATAGCATGAAACATGTGGATCCAAATCAGCCCCTTACGAAGCAACACATAAACTAGGGTTTAAGCTTCTGTCACTCTAGCAACCCATCATCTACTTATTACTTCCCAATGCCTTCCTCTAGGCCCAAATAATGGTGAATTGTCATGTAGTTGACGTTCACATAACACCACTAGAGGATAGACAACATACATCTCATCAAAATATCGAACGAATACCAAATTCACATGACTACTAATAGCAAGACTTCTCCCATGTCCTCAGGAACAAACGTAGCTACTCACAAAGCATATTCATGTTCATAATAAGAGGGGTATTGATATGCATAAAGGATCCGAACATATGATCTTCCACCAAATAAACCAACTAGCATCAACTACAAGGAGTAATCAACACTACTAGCAACCTACAGGTACCAATCCCAGACTTAGAGGCAAGAATTGGATACAAGAGATGAACTAGGGTTTGAGAGGAGATGGTGCTGGTGAAGATGTTGATGGAGATTGCCCTCTCCCGATGAGAGGAGCGTTGGTGATGACGATGGCGATGATTTCCCCCTCCCGGAGGGAAGTGTCCCCGGCAGAATAGCTCATCCAGAGCCCTAGATTGGTTCCGCCAAGGTTCCCCCTCGTGGCGGCGGAGTCTCGTCCCGAAAGCTTGCTTATGATTTTTCTTCGGACGAAAGACTTCATATACCAGAAGATGGGCATGGGAGAGCCAACAGGGGGCCCACAAGGCAGGGGGCGCGCCCGGGGGGTAGGGCACGCCCCCACCCTCGTGGCCAGGGTGAGGGCCCCCACTTGTATTTCTTCCACTCAGTATTTTTTATTATTTCCAAAAATGACTTTCGTGGAGTTTGAGGACTTTTGGAGTTGTGCAGAATAGGTCTCTAATATTTGCTCCTTTTCCAGCCCAGAATTCCTGCTGCCGGCATTCTCCCTCCTTATGTAAACGTTGTAAAATAAGAGAGAATAGGCATAAGTATTGTGACATAATGTGTAATAACAGCCCATAATGCAATAAATATCGATATAAAAGCATGATGCAAAATGGACGTATCACAAGTCCTTTAGAAGGACTGGAATACAACGGAGGCAAGCAACACATGTGTGTAGGGTAACCTTTATACATTCTTCTTGACAGTATTCATACTTATTTCTTAGGACCCACACGCTGCGCCCTATTGATTCCGGCATGTTAAATAGCCGGATACTTTTCGCACCATCTGTACAAGATACGCCATGACGTATCCATCCAGTTATAATAAAAATGGTTCGAGGCCCAGTTTCTGTGTTTTTCGCTTCTTACTTCGTTTTGTTTCGATCTACTTATTCGCTGCATCGACACTCTTTTACGTTTCATATTCGCCAGGGGCTACCTGTCGCCCCACAATACGGCAGCACAGTCTGAACACTTCTTATATATAAGTTCGGCACCCCGAATTTAGCATTATATGCATTGGCTCCAAATCATGTATTTGGTCAATAGTTGGGTTGCCCGGCTCCTGTGCTTGCTACCCTACGTTCCGCTCTATCGGCTAGGGAAGTAAAGGGAGAACTACTGCGATTGTGCCCTGGCTTTGACCGGATGAGCACCTCAGTAGAGAAAGCCGAAAACTGACTGTCATGATATGGCGAGAGCCGGTCAGCTACTCGAGGGTTTCAAATCGTTGGAGATTTTTTCCGCGTTATGCGAGAGATCGGCACTTCCCGATCAGATGCTGACAGTACTCTAGTTTAAACCAGGGGCTGCGCCCATGCTTTATTATAAAACTTCTATGGCTAAGTGAGGGCGTTCAAGCCGTACAGTGTGATTGCCTTGTTCGTTGCGCTAAACAACTCCTTCAAGGACCATGTAATTGGATCGAGATTGTTTAGATTCCATCCCGAACACCTCCGTGCTATCTACGTGAGGGCAGAAGCCAACGACTGGCCAACCCTCAGATTACATGCGACACGGCCGCACAGGAGGAAACAATTCAAAGCATAACAAAATTACTTTACAAAAACCGGCTTTGTTCCCATAATACAAGGCAAAGGCAACATGAATACATTTATTCAAATACAATGTCCTGCGAACATTGCGCCGCTACAAGTCGAGACCCCTCTACGACATCCGCGAAATATCGCTCGGGGGTGCCGTGCTCCTTGCCTTCCGGCGGCCCGCTGGCAACTTCAACAGCGTTCATCTTCGCCCACCACATCTTGCAGCGAGCGAAGGCCATACGGGCACCTTCAATACAGACGGAGCGTTTGATAACGTCCAGCCGAGGCAGGCATTCACCATCCGCCTCACGAGTCCGAAGTAGCTGCCAGGCATAGCCTCGGCTGGCCATAGCCGGATTGTCAAATCCTTCATGGCTTATTCGGCCACCTTGTGCAGCTCCACCAGCTGTTTCAGCTGATCGGTGAGGGACACGGGATGCTCTGACATTGCATATTGCGACCAGAAGAGCTTCTCCGTGGAACCCCCTCCTTTGGCTCGATAGAACTCCACGGCGTCCGATACACTCCGTGGTAGATCAGCAAAAGCCCTTGGGAACTCCGAACCCGGGTTAGTAAAAGGTACTGCTTCTCCGCATACTTGCTTTGCATCTTAAAAGCCTTACCTGCTGTGATCTTCTTGGCCTCCTGAATCTCGTGGAGGGTGGCCTGGGCCTCATTCCGAGCGGTCTCCGTGCTCTGACGAGCCTTGGTGAGCTCGGCACCTTGAGCCGATGCATCATTCTCCAAGGTCTCACATTTGTTAACCGCATCCTGGAGCTCCTGCTAGACTTCTTTGACCCGGGCCTCTAGCTTCTTTCGGGCGGCTTGCTGCTAGACAGCCTGCTCCTCGGCCTCGCCCAGGGCCGTCCTCAGGGCCTCGACCTCGGTCACGGCTTCTGCACGTATCACAATACCGCTGTCAATATACAACGCGTATCCTTTCCCGAACGTATATCAGGTTGTTCCTCACCTTGTTTCTCCTGGAGCCGAGCCTTAACCTCGCCGAGCTCGTTCTCGGTCTGCTCCAGCTTCCGCTTCAGTTCGGAGACCTCGGCAGCATGCGAGGTCGCGGCCAATAGGGACGCCCGCTTATCGATACATATTCAGTCAGCCTCTTATAATTAAGGATTGATCCCCTGTCCGGTTCTTCTCGCCAAACACCGGACAGCGTCTCAGGGGCTATGGACTATACGGGTTTTTTTCTCTCTTTTTTACCTCGAAACCTATTAACAGGCTGCTGCAGGCTTCATTCAGTCCGCTCTTGGCGGACTGAACCTTCTCAATCACTGCACCCATAAGGACACGGTGCTCGTCCACGACGGAGGCGCTTCGTAGCACCCCCATCAAGTCATCTGGCGCTCCTGGATGGACGGGAGCCACCGATGGAGGCGGCGCACCCCCCTCCTTCAAAGTGGGCTGCTCGCCCGACTCCGGAGCCATATGGGTCTCCGGAATCGTATTCGGCTGAGGGCCGAACTGGATACAACCCTCTTCGCCAGTCTCCATGGGGATTGGTTCCCCCTTTTTGGGCGCTTTCGCCTCCGGATGTGCCGAGGATGCCCTCCTCTTCTTCTCCTCGGGAGGAGGGTTGTTTTCCTCCTCCTCCTCCTCTTCCTCGTCATTGTCCTCAGGGACAGAGGAATGGGCCTCGTCGTCTTCGGACGTCGCGTCCGAAATGCCCTTACGACGGGGGCTGCTCTTGGCCCCCTTGGCCTTCTTCTTGGCCTTCTTCTCCGGCGCCGTATATGGCGCCGGCACCAGCATCTTCGCCAGGCGCGGGATGACTGGTTCTTCGGGCAGCGGAGCCGGACACTGGATCCGCTTCGCCCTCTCCACCCAGTCCTGAAAGAGCAATAATAAAAAGCTTAGATATCATCCTCGAAACATTTAAGTCGATACGTCAGAAAAACATACCTCGCTGGCGGGGTGTTTACAATCGTGGCCACGTTCTGAGTCCGTGGCCGGTGGCTTCTCGTTGCCCTTGAAGAGCAACTTCCAGGCCCCTTCGCGAGAAGTCTCGAAGAGTGTTTTCAAGGTCCGGTGCTTCTTCGAATTGAACTCCCACAAAGGGCGGCTTCGGCGCTGGCACGGAAGAATCCGGCGGACTAGCATCATCTGGATGATGTCAACGAGCTTGACGTTCTTGGTCACCATGCTTTGAACGCGCGTTTGCAGCGCTATCAGCTCGTCAAGTGAACACCAGTCCGGACTCTTCTCGACCCAGGAGGTGAGTCGCATAGGAGCACCGGAGCGGAATTTGGCAGCTGCGGCCCAGGTGGCGCCGCGAGGTTCTGTGATATAGAACCACTGCTTCTGCCATTCCTTTACTGTCTCCACAAAAGTGCCTTTGGGCCAGGAGACATTGGATAGCTTGCTCACCATGGCTCCTCCGCACTCTGCGTGCTGGCCGTCCACCACCTTCGGCTTCACGTTGAAGACTTTGAGCCACAGCCCGAAGTGGGGATGGATGCGGAGGAAGGCCTCGCACACGACGATAAACGCCGAGATGTTGAGGAAGGAATTCGGGGACAGATCATGGAAATCTATCCCGTAATAATACATCAGCCCGCGGACAAAAGGGTGGGGTGGAAACCCTAGCCCACGGAAGAAATGGGGGATGAATACTACCCTCTCAGAGGGCTCCGGCGTGGGGACGACTTGTCCCTCGGCCGGCAGACGATGGGCGATCTCCTTCGCCAAATATCCGGCCGCCCGGAGCTCAGTAATGTCCTCCTCCTTGACGGAGGAGACCATCCACTTGCCCTGACCACCGGATCCAGACATGGTTGCTTGAGTGGAAAGGAGATGAGAACTTGGGCGCTGGAGCTTGAGATCGGAAAGGCGGAGACGGAGAGAGAGCGTGAGAAGAGGAAGGGTGAATCCTTATCCCCTTATAAAGGCAGCAAATATTAAACGCCTCCTCACTCGCCTTAGGATTCGCCTGTTCCCAAGGGCTGTATAAATGGCACGGTTGAGTTACCCATGCCCGCATTGATGAGAATCCCGCAATAAGGGGACAAGATCTCTGTTTCGACAAGACGTGCCAATAGCAACCGCGTCTCGAAACATGGGATGGCAGAAGAAAAACGGTTCGAAATTATGACCAGACAAACGCGATGTCGTGTTGAAAAGAAGCTGTCAATAGATTAGATTCGTGCAAATATAATATTCTCTCTATGGTTGTGTATGGTGTGCGTAACAGGTCCGGATACTATCATTGCATCCGAAGACTATTTTGGAGTTCAGAGAAAGGGGGAACCCGCCTTGCAATGCTGAAGACAAATCTGTGCGCTGGACTCCTCGTCATTGAAGCCAGGTTCAGGGGCTACTGAGGGAGTCCTGGACTAAGGGGTCCTCGGGCATCCGACCTGTTATCCATGGGCCGGACTGATGGGCTGTGAAGACCGAAGACCATACTCGTGTTCGGATTGGACTCTACTTGGCGTGGAAGGCAAGCTTGGCGACCGAAGATTCCTTCTTATGTAACCGACTCCATGTAAACCCTAGTTCCTCTCGGTGTTTATATAAACTAAAGGGGATAGTCCGGAAAGGACACCACATATACTCATTACCATATTCACGTAGGCTAGACTTCTAGGGTTTAGCCATCACGATCTCGTGGTAGATCAACTCTTGTAATACTCATATTCATCAAGATCAATCAAGCAGGAAGTAGGGTATTACCTCCATAGAGAGGGCCTGAACCTGGGTAAACATCGTGTCCCCCGCCTCCTGTTACCATCGATCCTAGACGCACAGTTCGGGACCCCCTACCCGAGATCCGCCGGTTTTGACACCGACACGCGCAACCTCACAGGTTCCCGCGCAAGCTTCCCGCCCGACTCGGTGAAATCCCCCAAAATCCCAATGCTTACCGGCCTGCTATAAAAACTCTCACGGCCGGTGAGTGTCGGTGTCAAAACCGGCAGATCTCGGGGTAGGGGGTCCCAAGCTATGGATCGATGGGTAACAGGAGACAGGGGACACGATGTTTACCCAGGTTCGGGCCCTCTTAATGGAGGTAATACCCTACTTCCTGCTTGATTGATCTTGATGAATATAAAGATTACAAGAGTTGATCTACCTCGAGATCATATGTTGTGGTCTAAACCCTAGAGGTATGATGAGTAATGTCATAATGATCTAGCATATATCTATCAACTAGCCTAGCCTCGGTTTATATAATGCACCAGAGGCCTAGGATAACAAGAGTCCTAGTCGAATACGCCGGTGGGGAGGAGTCCTTGTCTTGATCACCAGGTCTTCTGGAATCTTCCTCGTGTATACATCGGTTGTCCGAACTGGCCCATGAGTATACGCCCATGGGGGTCCTTGGCCCAATCTAACTGATCGGGAGACAACGTGGTGAGTACCCCCTAGTCCAGGACACCGTCAGTAGCCCCCTGAACCGGTCTTCAAGTTGGGGACGCTCCTCGATTCTTCCGAACTGTTCTTCATCTTCGGTCGTCGGTCTTGAAAACTGGTTCAACAAATCATCTCATCTTCGATCTTGAGGATCGCCGAAAGTGAATCCGGAGAGTTTACACGTTGGGTATCCGAGGAGCCCCTTTAAGTTATCGGCCTTTATCAATGCCTTGTTATTTTTTACGCCACACCTCGAGTTTGAAGTTGTTCCCGTGCGGCGGTGTCCTCTTGCATCCGAGCTCCAACGCCGGACTGCATTCGAGATATCTTTTGTAGCCGAGCACCAATGCCGGACTATATCCGAGCTCCAACGCCGGACTGTATCCGAGCTCCAACGCCGGACTATATCCGAGGTGTCATAGATCACCTTGGCTTGAAGAAGTTTGAAGGAGATTATTCAAGTTTAACGCTGAAAAGTTCTCTATGGAACGAGCCATTCGAATCCGAGCTTTATGCCAGACCACTTCCGAGCTCCAACGATGGTCAGCGTCCGAGGTGTCATAAACCACCTCGGTCTTCTAGAAGATTGAACGAATTCAGCCGAGCTTAATGCCGGAAATGCCCTCTATGGAGCCAGCCACTGGCGCCCGAGCTTTATGCCGGACTGCTTCCGAGGTGGTGCCCCACCCCGACCGTGGGCTGATTTTTTGTGAATATTTTTTATTGGTGCAATTTATTCTTTGCCAAGATATATAGCTAGTATATGTATATCCAGTAGCCCTCAAGGTGTGTATCGGTCTAAAACCCGAGAGGCACCTGAAGGAAAACATAAAACTGCTGATCCTAGTAGCCCCTGAGACTCAGGTCGATTTGCAAAATTGTCTTGAGGATCAACTCCTAGCTCGGCAGCATACGTATGAATAGAAACGCAGTGTAATATATTAGAAATAGTGATCGACGGACAGGCCCCTAAGAAAGGGTTGTGAGAAGTCGCCGTGATATATTAGCTTGATGCCAGATAAGTCCTAGATGGTACTTATTGTTGTCCAAAGACGCACTTGCCCATAGTTTGGTCATGTCGAACATTGAGCACTTTGAATTCTCTGCATTGAATAAGCAATGCAGTAGCCCCCGAGACACTGGTCGGGTGGCAACACCAGATCAGGGGATCGATGTGCCCCTTTAATATTTATAAATAATGAGCGCGAAGCCCAGTAGTCCCCCGAGCCTTGATGTGGGCACGGGTGGCCAAATTAAGGATCGATGTCCGTTTGACAGAAAATTTTGTTGTGTTTAAAGATGGTCGAAATCTCTTAAAAGATCTTAGAGCTAGCCGAAATCCGAGCTCGCCAAGGTAGGCCCCAAGGGGTTTTAAAAGATGGATTGCAGTAAATGGATTTTACTCGCAATTTTTATGTGTAATGATTCTATGTACCCAAGTACTTTACATCATTAATGCTCAGATCCGCATTGTACAAAACTTTGTCGACCGACCATCGGCTTCAACCTCCTCGGCCAGTGGCCGGGGAGTGTTTGTGCTACTTTATAAATCCTTTAGAAGGGCCAAGGTTTACGACAAACAAGGCAATCCGGCCATATGGTTTTATAAACAAAGGTATGCAGAGAGAATGTTATATTACTATTTGATGTAAGAAACATCTCCCAAAGAAAATAATCCCGCTATCAGTTCCTGTCTTTGGGTTGTCATGCCGACCATGATCATGAAACCTCAACTCCGATCGATGCGGGAGAAAAATATTGAGGATTTAGTCGGGGTAAGTTCCCGATCTCTGTGGTTTTTAATGGACCAAAATTTTCACTTCCGTCGTTGCCGACCAATTATATTCTTTAAGATGGCTAGCTTTCGGCTTCTCCCAGTCTGAGGTACTAACACGGATGACCCGGAAGTAACAATCACAGAGGTGCTCCCTTTACCTCCTAGCCGAACAATCGGGAACGTAGGGGTAATCACAGGAGCCAGGCAACCTAGCTTGGCCGAAATCTTAAGTCAAATTGATGCATATTTATGGCTTTATAACGATAATTACGGAAGGCAGTGCTTGTATACTGAATACAAATGCTGATGATATGTTTATTTTGTCTCCATTGTGACCGTTTATCAGTTGAAAGTGGCCCATCGTTGGCTTCCACCCCCTTTGTAGATACTACGCAGGGTGTTTCCGCCATAACAAGACAACCCTTAGCCGACGTCTCGGTGCCTAAAGGCGGTTGTGTTAGCGGAAAGGAGGCAATCAGATATGCGGGCTTTATAACTTTCACTTAGTCATAGGAGTTTAAAGTTGGGAGGCCAGTTACTAGCCCCCGGTTAGTGTTCGGCGACAGCCTAGGTCAAGCTGTAAACACTTCGGCCAATGTTATGAACGGCCCGTCATTTAACACAATCATCGGATCGCTGACCAGTTTACGCTTATTATGACAGACAGTTTTTGGCTTTCTCCACTGAGGTGCTTAACCATGCGAGCTGGAAGCACAATCGCAGTGGTTCTCCCTTTGAACACCTAGCCGAACAAAGCGGAATGTAGGAGGCAAGCACAGGAGCCGGGCAACCCAACTATTGACCGAAGACACAATTCGAAACCAATGCGTATATAGCAATATCCGAGAATGTTTTTGCCGAATCTCTAAAGGTGTCCGGCGTTGCATTGCGAGACTTATGCTGGAAACACACAAATAGTTTAAAAGTGCCATAAGCTTGGAGAATCAAAAAACTGCAGTAAAAACTTGACGTCCGAACTAGATCAAGTGTTCGGTGCCAATCCGAAAATTGGTCTTAGAAAAAAATAATGTGCTTCTATCGTGCTTTAACATGACACATCCTATCTCGAGACTTCAAGCGGGCCAGCCTACGGCTTCAACCTCCTATCCCGAAGGTGGAGTACTTCTCGTCAGGCCAGTTTAGCAAACTAAACTCTAGCGGCTTTGAGAGAGAAATTAGGCTCCCCGGCTATTGACCACACACTCGTGCCGAAAAAAGGAGTGATAGAAAAAGACTTTGCAACGACTAAGAAGAAGAACACTTATTATAAAATAGCTCATACTATTTTAAGAGCCCCCAAGTGACTTGGGTAAAAGAATGTTATGTATAATGATTGTATGTACCGAAATACTAATATCATATCTGTGTTCACCCGAACTTTAAACGCGTCTTAACCGACCGTCGGCTTCTCCCTCTTCGGTCAAGGGCCGAAAAGTGTTATGTACTCCACCTGTCGAGAATATCGACGGTGTTTCTTATAACCAGGCAATCAGGCCATAAGGCTGTAACAGACAAAGCGCGCTCAGGGAACTTATGCTATATTACTGACGAAGTGTAAGAAGCATCTTCGAAGAAAATAGTACCCCCACCGATACCTTTCTTTGGTTGCTCATTGTTACTATGAGACTTGTGCAATAGCTTTTTTGTACTCATGAGTTCCGTTGTGTGCCGACCATGATTGAAAACAATAAGAGTGCTAGCTTTCAGCTTCACCTAGTCTGAGGTCCGAGCTCGGATGACCCGATCATGACAATCCCAGAGGTGCTCCCTTTACTCCCTAGCCGAACAATCGGGAACGTAGGGGTAAACACAGGAGCAAGGCAACCCAGCTTGAGGAACACTTAAGTCAACATGGTGCATATTGTGGCGTAATACACGAACAAGGAACGAATCCATACAAGTATAATCATATGTAAGAGGAAAGGCTTCATAAAGGAAGCCCCCAAGTAAACGGGGTATTTGAATTTGTGTGTCACAAACAAAGTTTTGACAGGGAAGTTTTTCACATACAACTTTTTGCCAAAAAAGTATAATGCTTGGTCGAACCGAACAGAATTTAAAACTGAAAGTTTTTGAGCATAAAAGCTACTTAGCTGGTTAATGTGTTCGGCATTGATGACGCGGTCCGAGCTTGATGTGGGACAAGGTTCCATTCCCCAAGCCGGTCCTGAGGTGGCGGAGCGAAGAGCTCGGCACTCCGAAGTGGTGACATAGCACGGCCAATGCAGGCCGGCAGAGTGACGCCGAAGTCCCTGGCGTGGGTTAATGAAGTGTTGACGAAGCTCCCCGTCCAGCCGAGGTGACAACACTGCCCGACCCGGATCATTTACACTCGTTGAGGTAGAGCTCTCTCGGCGATGCCGAAGTCCCCGAGGCAACCGAACACGTCGGTATGGCAACACGACCAACAAGGTGATCACGCGAGCTGATTTAAGCCGATTGGGACGACGACGTCGGCTTGCTGAAGAGACCACGTGATGCAGTCGAAGTCCATTACCTGCACATGTAAAATAGTGCAGGCCAACAATAATAATATAAATATATAAAAATCCTCGCGTAATTAATTTACGCAAAATAATTTATTTAAAGATATGTCTGGCGCCGAAGTCAAATGTCGATGCAAGGCGTTAGCGTGATGCGGTAAATGCGTGGCAAAGCCTGACTTCACAGGCCGGTCCGAGTTTGGATGCGGCGTTCGCTGGACTATGTAGGGAAACTGACCGAACCACCATGTGACTGTCGTTAATGCGGCCACCATTTGATAGACCTGTGTACAGATGATGGAACAAACCAGAGTAATAATTCCTTGGGAAAAATAAACCCAAACAAGCAAAAATTACTAGGATAATAGCACCCTATTCATTTGTTGTAGCAATCCGAAGAAAGGTGACTCCCAAAATTGGGACCCGATCCGCACACCCATTGCCTGATGGGCGATAAAGCGACGGCATGGCGATGCTGGCAAAGGTTGGCTTGCCGAGACAAAGCCCTCGGTCCAGCTAACATGACGAAAATGGTCAGCTGGTGACGCCGAAGTCACCGGAGTATGTTGATGAAGAAATAGCCAAGTCCCCGGTCCAGCCGAGGTGACAGAGCAGGTCGGTGAGGAGACGTTGCAGCTGCCATGTCAGCCGAGGTGTTGAAGCAGTTCGGCGTTATGGACATCGGCTTGAAGAAACAACAGTGCAGCCATGCCGACGTAGGTCGTGACTTGTGACGTGGTCAATGCCGGCTTGATGAAGTGACCATGCGGCGATGCCGGTGTGCCCGCTCCGTGTAATCCGTGGGGCAGCGATGTTGGTGATGATTTATCCTTCGCGATGCCAAACTCTTGTTTGGCCTGCCGAGATGATGATCAAAAGAAGTTGAGCTCGGCTCAACAAAGCGGCGACGTGTCTAGCGCAGGTCGGCAGCCATGGAGCAATATTGCCGGACTAGTTTGACACCAGCGTGATGGTGAAGATTACCTCGGAGGAGGCTTAAAATTTTATGGGTACGTGTTTAAAAACAATGCACAATACCCTAGAAAAAATCCTTCAAAAGGGTTGTCCAATATCCCGTTCATGAAGAAACATGAACTCGGGCCGGATTCGTATTCGCGCAGAAAACATATCCGAAAATTGGTCCACTCATCGGAAGGTTCCCGGAGTTTGAACCGTCGGATCGAGCTGAAATTTGGAGGGGTGGTAGATATGGGAATTCCGTAGCAGATGAACGGTTGGATCTTCTAAAGGACCTCCGAGCTGGGCTCTGGATACCACGCCCTAAACTCGTCCAGATTCCCGTCTAGATTTGACAGGGCTCCAGTATATCGTAGATTGCCAGAGATTCCTCCACCGGAACTCGACGAAATTTTGCATGGTTGTTGTAGACTTAATTCCGCACAATTCCACCGAAGGAATCGTCAAAGCGATGCTCGAGAAGGTGGTGGTAGCGGATAAAAGTTTGCTGTTCGGAAAAACAGCACGGTCGCCCGGGGGCAATGTTGACGTTGAGTCCCCGAGCTCCATGGATGATTCCTCCATGATATTGATAGAGATCGGAGTTGATGTTGATGAAGGCCCTCGTCGGAACATGATGATTAGAGGTAGGGCACAGTCCTCGGTCAAGCCAAGGTGATCAGTCGAGGCGGCGACGAAGACGTCGACGTGGCAGTTGATTTGCGGGCGAGCCATTGATCCTTTTGCCGATCACACAGTGGAACTCTCAATGAAAGCACCATTGTCGGTGTCAAAACCGACAGATCCCGGGGTAGGGGGTCCCAAGCTGTGGATCATGGATTGATGGCTAACAGGAGACAGGGGACACGATGTTTACCCAGGTTCGGGCCCTCTTAATGGAGGTAATACCCTACTTCCTGCTTGATTGATCTTGATGAATATAAAGATTACAAGAGTTGATCTACCTCGAGATCATATGTTGTGGTCTAAACCCTAGAGGTATGATGAGTAATGTCATAATGATCTAGCATATATCTATCAACTAGCCTAGCCTCGGTTTATATAATGCACCAGAGGCCTAGGATAACAAGAGTCCTAGTCGAATACGCCGGTGGGGAGGAGTCCTTGTCTTGATCACAAAGTCTTGTGGAATCTTCCTCGTGTATACATCGGTTGTCCGAACTGGCCCATGAGTATACGTCCAATCTAACTGATCGGGAGACGATGTGGTGAGTACCCCCTAGTCCAGGACACCGTCAGTGAGTCCTGCATCGCATTTTCCCCTCCATCCCTGTAGCTTATCTCGTCTGCTTCTCCCGCAATCGCCAATGGCACCGGTCCGTCGTCGTCGCTTAGCCACTCCGCCGTCATCAGAGGACAGCTCCAGCTGGGAGGCTACACCGCGGCGGCGGCGCAGTCCCCGGCGTAGTGTAGTGCGCGTGGCGTCCCTGTTGGGTGTGCGCGGAACACCCACCACACGCTCCGCCGCCGGTGCCTGTAGGCAGCTGTTGCCGGCCGCCGTTGCCGCCAGACCACCGTCAAAAGCCAGGGCCATCTCCCGCTCCGTCGCCGCGGCCCGAAGGTGGGAAGTGGCCGTCGTGGCCGCCACCCCACTGCCGGCCACTGTGGCCATCACCCGCTCCGCCACCGCGGCCCGAAGGCGGGAGGTGGTGGTGGTGGCCGCCACCCCGTCGTCGGCCGCCGTGGCTGCCAGCCCATCGTCGACCGCTGGGGTCATCACCCGCTTCGCCACCGCCGCCCGAAGGCGGGAGGCAGAGGTGGATGCTCGCACGTGCGTCAGCGACCTTGCACGCTACATCGAGTTCCTGCGGGAGGAGGAGGAGCGCCTCGTCGATCATGCAAAGAGCCTTACCGCTGCCGTGGCCGTGGCACATGCCGCCTCAGAGGCGACGAATTAGGAGATCTACGAGGAGAACCACCGCTTCGAGAGGGGACGTCTGGAGCAGTAGAGGGCGTTCGAGGTGAGCGTCGCTGAAGCTGCATTAGCGGCAGGCACCGCATTGCGGTTGCCCAGCTCGTCGGTAGGCTCCTCCTCCTCCGCCTCTTACTGAGCGCGCTCGGCAGAGGAGAGGTAGCCGGAAGATGTACAAAGCCCCTCCGCAGTCATAGTAGTAGTATTTAGGGGCTATTTTGTTTAGTTCATCTGACTATAGATGTGGTGGAACTATACAATGTACTTAAAATTAGCTAGTATATATAGTTGAACTGGCTATTTCAGTACGTGTTTGGCAACAATTGGGGAAAATTTTGGTCGGTTCAGCTGTCGAGTTGAACTGTTTGTATACATTAAGAACGACTGCTTAATCTATGAATGAAATCTATGCTTAACCTATGAATGAAATCTATGAATGAAATCTATGTTACAAGGATTGACAAACCTTACCAAATTGTTTGTACGTGGTTGCACATGGGTCATCCAAAACAACCATTTGTGTTGAAGGGATGCACAAATCCTGCGCTACTCTCCCTTTGCATACGGGTGTTCTATCTAAAACGTTTGCGATCAAGAGCTGCAGAAATCCTGCTCGGCTCTCGCACGCCTCCCATTCAGTCAAGTTCAAGCAGCTGTCCGCACGGCACCTCCTACAGCCATTAAAACCAAGACACATGGCGTCACGTGAATGGTTAACAGAATTTTGGATTTACTAGAATTTAAAAACCAGGCATCTCAATGTTTTGCCGGCAATCAACGGTGCCCTGGTGTTTGAAATTCATTCCCATTTCTTGCATGGGACCTAAGCATGCACCTAAGGACACAAATTTGATTTTTCAACCAATTTATATGCACTGGAGCATGTGCATGTAGTTCAAATTTGAATTATGCACATAAATGCATTGAAAACTCAGTTAATGCATAAAAGTGTCCGAACGAACCCCAAAAAATCACACAATACTCCTGTTGTTCTACGTTGACACGAGATTTTTTTTTGAAAGCAATAAGAGGCAATGGATATTGTTTCGTCCCCAAAGGTGGGACGTTCCCTACCGAAAACCATCATGCTTGTTGTGAGAAGCTCAGGTTTGTGAGAAGCATATACCCAGACCTGCCCCAAATGGTACAAAATTTGTACCACGGCATGTTGATGCCGCTCCATGATAGCATGCCAAGTTTCATGAATTTCACACAAGTTTTGGATTTGCTAGAATTTAAAAACCAGGCATCTCAATGTTTTGCCGGCAATCAACGGTGCCCTGGTGTTTGAAATTCATTCCCATTTCTTGCATGGAACCTAAGCATGCACCCAAGGACACATATTTGATTTTTCGACCAATTTATATGCAATGGAGCATGTGCATGTAGTTCAAAATTGAATTATGCACATAAATGCATTGAAAACTCAGTTAATGCATAAAATGTCCAAACGAACCCCGAAAAAACACAAAAATTCACACAACACTCCTGTTGTTCTATGTTGACACGAGAAAAAAAATTGAAAGCAATAAGAGGCAATGGATATTGTTTCGTCCCCACAGGTGGGACGTTCCCTACCGAAAACCATCATGCTTGTCGTGAGAAGCTCTGGTTTGTGAGAAGCATATACCCAAACCTGCCGCAAATGGGACAAATTTTTTACCACGGCATGTTGATGCCGCTCCATGATAGCATGCCAAGTTTCATGAATTTCAGATGAGTTTTTGATTTACTAGAATTTAAAAACTAGGCATCTCAATGTTTTGCCGGCAATCAACGGTGCCCTGGTGTTTGAAATTCATTCCCATTTCTTCCATGGGACCTAAGCATGCACCCAAGGACACAGATTTGATTTTTCAACTAATTTATATGCACTGGAGCATGTGCACGTAGTTCAAATTTGAATAATGCACATAAATGCATTGAAAACTCAGTTAATGCATAAAAATGTCCAAACGAACCCGAAAACACAAAAATTCGCACAACACTCCTGTTGTTCTATGTTGACACGAGAGAAAAAATTGAAAGCAATAAGAGGCAATGGATATTGTTTCGTCCCCAAAGGTGGGACGTTCCCTACCGAAAACCATCATGCTTGTTGTGAGAAGCTCCGGTTTGTGAGAAGCATATACCCAAACCTGCCCCAAATGGGACAAAATTTGTACCACGACATGTTGATGCCGCTCCATGATAGCATGCCAAGTTTCATGAATTTTAGACGAGTTTTGGATTTACTGAATTTAAAAACCAGGCATCTCAATGTTTTGTCGGCAATCAACGGTGCCCTGGTGTTTGAAATTCATTCCCATTTCTTGCATGGGACCTAAGCATGCACCCAAGGACACATATTTGATTTTTCGACCAATTTATATGCACTGGAGCATGTGCATGTAGTTCAAATTTGAATTATGCACATGAATGCATTGAAACTCAGTTAATGCATAAAAATGTCCAAACGAACCCCAAAAATTCACAAAAATTCACATAACACTCCTGTTGTTCTATGTTGACATGAGAAAAAAATTTGAAAGCAATAAGAGGCAATGGATATCGTTTCGTCCCCAAAGGTGGGACGTTCCCTACCAAAAACCATCATGCTTGTTGTGAGAAGCTCCGGTTTGTGAGAAGCATATACCCAAACCTGCCCCAAATGGGACAAAATTTGTACCACGGCATTTTGAAGCCGCTCCATGATAGAATGCCAAGTTTCATGAATTTCAGACGAGTTTTGGATTTACTAGAATTTAAAAACCAGGCATCTCAATGTTTTGCCGGCAATCAACGGTGCCCTGGAGTTTGAAATTCATTCCCATTTCTTGCATGGGACCTAAGCATGCACCCAAGGACACATATTTGATTTTTCGACCAATTTATATGCACTAGAGCATGTGCATGTAGTTCAAATTTGAATTATGCACATAAATGCATTGAAAACTCAGTTAATGCATAAAAATGTCCAAACGAACCCTGAAAAATCATAAAAATTCACACAACACTCCTGTTGTTCTATGTTGACACGAGAAAAAATTTGAAAGCAATAAGAGGCAATGGATATCATTTCGTTCCCAAAGGTGGGACGTTCCCTACCGAAAACCATCATGCTTGTTGTGAGAAGCTCCGGTTTGTGAGAAGCATATACTTAAACCTGCCCCAAATGGGACAAATTTTTTACCACGGCATGTTGATGCCGCTCCAGGATAGCATGCCATGTTTCATAAATTTTAGACGAGTTTTTGATTTACTAGAATTTAAAAACCAGGCATCTCAATGTTTTGTCGGCAATCAACGGTGCTCTGGTGTTTGAAATTCATTCCCATTTCTTGCATGGGACCTAAGCATGCACCCAAGGACACAGATTTGATTTTTCGACCAATTTATATGCACTGGAGCATGTGCATGTAGTTCAAATTTGAATTGTTCACCTGAAATGGATAGAAATCCAATTTAATATATTAAATGTTCAAACGAACCCTGAATAATTCCAGTTCTTTTACGACACACATATAGTTGCATGTTCACTCCAGATAAAAGGTCTAGCAATTCAAACACTGTCCATTGCCGCTGTGACCCCATTATGTAATTCAAATCAAGATGAAAAATCAAGTAGATCGCACACAGTTTATTATCAGCAACCGTGTGAGATGCAGCACAAAATATCCTGGAGCATCGTCGGTGTATAGTACGCCTATGGCTTACGCGAGAAGTTGCGTCGGCTACAGTCCACAGCCGGCGTCTCAAGCACACTAGCTCGCTCCCCAACTATCATTTCACTGTTCAATCATCGCCGGTGAAAGATGGGCACGTGGACCCGCGTCATGAGGGAAACTTCGGTGGCCCACTCCGGCGAGAGCGCGACCGCAGCCGCCATGCGCGTGCTAACAAGGTGCATGAGCGCGGCCGCAATCTGCGACCGGGCAGCAAAGGCAGCCCAAACGGCCGCTGTTGCTTCTCAGGTGGCGGCAGCAACATCTGCCTCGGGGATAGCAACTAGCGAGAGTGGCACAGCAGCTGTCCGTTCCGCAGCGGTGGCCTTAGCCCTGATGGAGGCCGCCCACGACCATGTCGAGGCTGCCCACGCCCAGCTCCTGGCGGTCACCGCACAAATCGAATGAAGCTTCTCCGACAACGGTCGGCAACCCACGGTCGAAGAGCTGGCAATCATCGAGAGCGTTCGAGCAGCCGTCCGTTCCTCCGCCGCATACCTTGCGATGATGGAGCCCGTCCAAACCCAGATCGCGTCCGCCCACGCCCAGCTCGTGGCGGCCTTTTCCAAAGAGATGGCGGACGTAGATGGCGAGATGCTTGCCGAGTATGGTGTGATGGATGCCATGGAGCCCCTTCCCCAGGAGACCGTCAGGTGCGAGCTGGACATGGAGGCGGCGGCGGAGATCAACGAGCACCAGCCGTAGTAGTACTCTTTGTTTTGTTTAATTAAGAGCGTCGGTCTTTAATTTGTTACAGTAATGTTTAGGTCAGCTAGCTCTGTTTAATTGCTGAACTTGCTCGATTAAGAAGTGTGGGTGTGCTGTAGTCTCCTTTGTGTACCCAAATTATGCAATGACGTGGATGACCACTGTAACCATGGAAATTCGCATCAAAACTTTTGACGTTCAAACTCATCACACACGGGTTAAGCTATCTGAATTGTTTGTGATGTCCACATATTGTACACAGTTCTGAATAAGGGACCGTGTCTGATGACACTTTGCGCGCCAGTTTTTCGCTGAAGCGGTTCCAAATTTTCGGCTTTCGCGGAAATAACTAAATCCCCCCTCCCCCTACCAAAAGCCACATTCCCCCTCTTTCCGCCTTCCTTTCCAAGTTGAAACCTTCACTCCTTGCTTGCAGCGCCGCCTCCTCGTCGGCGGCCCTCCTTCACGCTGCTCGGTCTCCTCTATCCAGGCAGGTAATCCACACCCGACCCCCATCCTCCTCCTCCTTCCACATCGCACATGCCCCGACCGCCGGCGCGAGCGCGACACCTTCCACCCAAATCACTGACCCCTCCACCAAATAAGCGCCGGCCTAAGCCATGGTGCATGCAGTATAGCCAGGACCTCAAGGAGCATTTGGCAGCGGAGAAGCAAATCGCGGACACACGCGCGGATGGGGTCGCGATGGCTGCCATTCGTGCCGAGCCCCAGATCTTGAAGGAGCACCTTGCCATTTGCTAGCTACGCCGGTTAGGCATGCTCGGTTTACCCATTGCGTGTGCTGCTCCTGCCTTTCCTTCACAAATTCTAGTGAATTCTGCTATCTAATTTTACCATGCAATCTGTTGCTCTAGTGTATATGTTCTATATGTCGTGAGTGTGATGCTCACTTATTAACTGTTTTGTTAATTAGTTGTTGTCTTCAGTTAACTGTTTGGTTCAATTCTGCAAATGTGATGTTCAATTCTTCAGGCTGCAATTTTGTATTGTCTTCCGTGTGAGAAATAAATCGAATTTATCTTTACAAAATTGTGGGTGCATTCTGTTATTGTATACCATGTGAGGAATAAATTGAATTTAGCTATAGTAAATACATGAGAAACAAATACAATTGCTACAATTGGCTGTAGTTAACTGTTGGGTTAACTGTCTGATCTTCTATTAGGAGTATGTTATATTGTGCAATGTGGTGCTCAATTAATGTTTGGTTCATTTGTTGCAGTATTTAGTTAACTGCTTGGTTTAATTCTGCAATGCAATGTCCAATTGTCGTGGGTAGAATTTTGTATTGTTGTGCATGTGAGGAATAAATCGAATTTGGCTGCACTTAATACATAAGAAACATATACAAGTGCTATATTTCCTAGTTCTTAATCATGCTTGGTTTGGGTAAATGGGTTTTCCGTGTGGCTTGAATTAATCTGATGAATCTGCAATGTGCTTATTTTTCATCAACATATTTTACTGATAGCATGCGAACCCTTACTTAACCTGATGACTAACTACCTTATATGTGTTGCAGGGAAACAATGGGAAGCACTGTTTACAATCGAGGTTAGCACGTGCATGGTCCGTTCTCTACTAGCACATTATTGTGCAATTGCAGGAACCATTCTAATATTTTGGTTTTTAACAATTTAGTCTTGCACATGTAGGTCCTGGTGTCAGAGGTTTTGACCCAATGTTCGACCCTTTTTGCATATGGGGAAATGAGTTGTCCATGAATATCAATCAAATCAAGAAACTCAGAAAGATTGTTAGGATAAAGAAATTAGCGACAAAAAACAACAAGATCTTTCTCTGCACAATGAAGAAGACATCAGTTCACTACAAGATGGTACTAACTATTATACCTTGCCTTTTTTATTCCTTTGCCCCATTTCCAATATAGAGAAGATATTTATGCACATCCTTGTTTTCAGGCCTTTCCAAAGCAGTTCACTGATGATTACCTCTCAAACCACCTCTATGGTCAGGAGGCGAGGAAGGTTTTCATACAACACCCACGGTTCAATATTGAAGTGTTCCTGAAGAGGACGAAGGACAGACGGTCAATCATCCACAGGCACTGGCCTAAAGTTGCAAAGACCTTCAACATGAATGAAGGCTCAATATTCGCCTTTCGCTTCAGAAGTTTTCCAGATGAGATGCATCTGTCTATATACCGTCTATGATGCTAATTTCGAAAGGTTCTACATGTTGCATGTGGAACTTGCTGCTGGTGCAGTTGTGTAATGGGGTAGCTGAGTGCTGAAGCTATATCATGTTGTACTCTGATGTATTTCAATTATGAAATTCTGCTTCCTTAATATGGAAATGAAATATATTGTGTGCTTAATATGAAATGTAAATTAGATTAATAAATGGATTATGAATAATCGGATAATTAGCCTGCTAATGGCGAATTTGCCTGCTAATTGGGTTTTCTATTGCAAACGGTTGTTGAAATAATACCGTGGGCGATGACCTCAGACAACGCACACAGTTTCTAGGAATAAACCGTGTTGGATCAATGAACAATCACACACGACTTTCTCTTGAAAACTGTTTGCGTTAGGCCGCCTTGCGCAAACGTTTACCATGTAAAAACTGTGTGTGATGTACAGCCTTTGCCACACAGTTTCTTCTACGGACCGTGTGTGATACATTCAATAACGCAAACGATTTAACGGGAAAAATTGTGTGTGATGTACCTGTGAACGGAAACGTTTTCCTTGGAGCGACTGTGTGGGATGTGCATACGAACGGAAACGTTTAGCAGGGATTGACTGTGTGGGATGTACTTGCGATCGGAAACAATTTTGCCGTATAATTGTATTTTTTTAACTCTACTATACGTATTTCCGTATTTGAGCGCTCACCGGTCGCACACGACCTTATTTTGCCAAACGTGTGTGCCAGGAGGGCATATCCCTGACGGTTTCTGGGTCGTGTGGGAAGGACCCCCCTATCGCCCACACTCACTTGGAGACGGTTCCAAATGCCGTCGCGGAAAGGGGTTAAAAACCGTTTGTTTAGGACCGACGCGCACCAGTGCTTATTGGAAATAAAACATACTGATGTATGCGATCCGATGAGTGTTGAGGCTCGCGGCGGGTATCGTTATTTTCTGACCTTCATAGATGATTTGAGCAGATATGGGTATATCTACTTGATGAAACATAAGTCTGAAACATTTGAAAAGTTCAAAGAATTTCAGAGTGAAGTGGAAAATCATCGTAACAAGAAAATAAATTTCTACGATCAGATCGCGGAGACAAATATTTGAGTTATGAGTTTGGTCTTCATTTGAAACAATGTGGAATAGTTTTGCAACTCACGCCACCTGGAACACCACAGCGTAATGGTGTGTCCGAACATCATAACCATACTTTATTAGATATGGTGCAATCTATGATGTCTCTTACCGATTTATCACTATCATTTTGGGGTTATGCATTAGAGACAGCTGCATTCACGTTAAATAGGGCATCATCTAAATCCGTTGAGACGACACCATATGAACTGTGGTTTGGCAAGAAACCCAAGTTGTCATTTCTTAGAATTTGGGGCTGCGATGCTTATGTGAAAAATCTTCAACCTGATAAGCTCGAACCCAAATCGGAGAAATGTGTCTTCATAGGATACCCAAAAGAAACTGTTGGGTACACCTTCTATCATAGATGCGAAGGCAAGATCTTTGTTGCTAAGACTGGATCCTTTCTAGAGAAGGAGTCTCTCTTGAAAGAAGTGAGTGCGAGGAAAGTAGAACTTGATGAGGTAGTTGTACCTTCTCCCTTATTGGAAAGTAGTTCATCACAGAAATCAGTTCCAGTGATTCCTACACCAATTAGCAAGGAAGCTAATGATGATGATCATGAAACTTCTGATCAAGTTACTACTGAACCTCGTAGGTCAACCAGAGTAAGATCCACACCAGAGTGGTATGGTAATCCTGTTCTGGAGGTCATGTTACTTGACCATGACAAACCTATGAACTATGAGGAAGCGATGATGAGCCCAGATTCCGTGAAATGGCTTGAGGCCATGAAATCTGAGATGGGATCCATGTATGAGAACAAAGTATGGACTTTGATTGACTTTCCCGATGATCGGCTAGCCATTGAGAATAAATGGATCTTCAAAAGGAAGACGGACGCTGATAGTAGTGTTACTATCTACAAAGCTCGAATTGTCGCAAAAAGTTTTTGACAAGTTCAAGGTGTTGACTACGATAAGATTTTTCACTCGTAGCGATGCTTAAGTCTGTCCGAAACATGTTAGCAATTGCCACATTTTACGAAATCTGGCAAATGGATGTCAAAACTACATTCCTTAATGGATTTCTTAAAGAAGTGTTGTATATGATACAAACAGAAGGTTTTGTCAATCCTAAAGGTGCTAACAAAATGTGCAAGCTCCAGCGATCCATCTATGGACTGGTGCAAGCATCTCGGAGTTGGAATATACGCTTTGATATGTTGATCAAAGCATATAGTTTTATACGGACTTGCGGTGAAGCCTGTATTTACAAGAAAGTGAGTGGGAGCACACAGCCTTTCTGATAAGTATATGTGAATGACATATTGTTGATCGGAAATGATGTAGACTTTTCTGGAAAGCATAAAGGAGTGTTTGAAAGGAGTTTTTCAAAGAAAAACCTCGGTGAAGCTGCTTACATATCGGGCATCAAGATCTATAAAGATAGATCAAGACGCTTGATAAGATTTTTCAATGAGTACATACGTTGACAAGATTTTTGAAGTAGTTCAAAATGGAACAGTCAAAGAAGGAGTTCTTGCCTGTATTGCAAGGTGTAAAATTGAAAAAGACTCAAAACACGACCACGACAGAAAATAGAAAGAGAATGAAAGTCATTCCCTATGCCTCAGCCATAGGTTCTATAAAGTATGTTATGCTGTGTACCAAACCTTTTGTGTACCTTGCCATGAGTTTGGCAAAGGGGTACAATACTGATCCAGGAGTGGATCACTTGACAACGGTCAAAATTATCCTTAGAAGACTAAGGAGATATTTCTCGGTTATGAAGGTGATAAAGAGTTCATCATAAAGAGTTATGCCAATGCAAGCTTTTACACTGATCCGGATGACTCTGAGTCTCAATCTGGATACATATTGAAAGTGGGAGCAATTAGCCAGAGTAGCTCCATGTAGAGCATTGTAGACATAGAAAATTTGCAAAATACATACGGCTCTGAATATGACAGACCTATTGACTAAGCTTCTCTCACAAGCAAAACATGATCACGCCTTAGTACTCTTTGGGTGTTAATCACACATCAATGTGAACTAGATTATTGACTCTAGTAAAACCCTTTGGGTATTAGTCACATGACGATGTGAACTAATCATGGTGATGTCAACTATTGGTGTTAAATCACATGGCGATGTGAACTAGATTATTGACTCTAGTGCAAGTGGGAGACTGAAGGAAATATGCCCTGGAGGCAATAATAAAGTTGTTATATATATTTCCTTATATCATGATAAATGTTTATTATTCATGGTAGAATTGTATTAACCGGAAACTTAGTACATGTGTGAATACATAGACAAACAGAGTGTCACTAGTATGCCTCTACTTGACTAGCTCGTTGATCAAAGATGGTTAAGTTTCCTAGCCATTGACATGAGTTGTCATTTGATTAACGGGATCACATCATTAGAGAATGATGTGATTGACTTGACCCATCCGTTAGCTTAGCACTATGATCGTTTAGTTTATTGCTATTGCTTTGTTCATGACTTATACATGTTCCTATGACTTTGAGATTATGCAACTCCTGAATACCGGAGGAACACTTAGTGTGCTATCAAACGTCACAACGTAACTGGGTGATTATAAAGATGCTCTACAGGTGTCTCCGATGGTGTTTGTTGGGTTGGCATAGATCGAGATTAGGATTTGTCACTCCGTGTTTCGGAGAGGTATCTCTGGGCCCTCTCGGTAATGCACATCGCTATAAGCCCTGCAAGCAATGTGACTAATGAGTTAGTTGCGGGATGATGCATTACGGAACGAGTAAAGAGACTTGCCGGTAACGAGATTGAACTAGGTATTGAGATACCGACGATCGAATCTCGGGCAAGTAACATACCGATGAAAAAGGGAACAACGTATGTTGTTATGCGGTTTGACCGATAAAGATCTTCGTAGAATATGTAGGAACCAATATGAGCATCCAGGTTCCGCTATTGGTTATTGACCGGAAGTGAGTCTCGGTCATGTCTACATAGTTCTCGAACCCGCAGGGTCCGCACGCTTAACGTTCGGTGACGATCGGTATTATGAGTTTATGTGTTTTGATGTACCGAAGGTTGTTCGGAGTCTCGGATGTGATCACGGACATGACGAGGAATCTCGAAATGGTCGAGAGATAAAGATTGATATATTGGATGACTATATTCGGACATCGGAAATGTTCTGGAGAAGTTTCGGATAAAACTAGAGTGCCGGAGGGTTAGCGGAATCCCCCGGGGGAACTAATGGGCCACAGGGGCTTTAGTGGAGAGAGAGAGGGGAGGCTAGGGCAGACCGCGCGCCCCCTCCCCCTTGGGTCCGAATTGGACTAGGGAAGGGGGCCCAGCGCCCCCTTTCCTTCTCGCTCTCTCTCTCCTTCCTTCCTCCTCTCGTCCCTTGTTGGAAACCTATTAGGAATAGGATTCCTAGTAGGAATCCTACTTGGGGCGCGCCCCAGGAGGGCCGGCCGGCCTCCCCCTTGCTCCTTTATATACGGGGGCAGGGGCACCCTAGGACACACAAGTTGACAGTTGTCTTAGCCGTGTGCGGTGCCCCCCTCCACAGATTTCCACCTCGGTCATATCGTTGTAGTGCTTAGGCGAAGCCCTGCATTGGTAACTTCATCAACACCATCATCACGCCGTCGTGCTGACGAAACTCTCCCTCGACCTTAGCTGGAACTAGAGTTCGTGGGACGTCACCGAGCTGAACGTGTGCAGATCGCGGAGGTGCCGTATGTTCGGTGCTAGGATCGGTCGGATCGTGAAGACGTACGAGTACATCAACCGCGTTTTCATAACGCTTCCGCTTTAGGTCTACGAGGGTACGTGAACACACTCTCCCGCTCGTTGCTATGCATCACCTAGATGGATCTTGCGTGTGCGTAGGATTTTTTTAAAATTACTGCGTTCCCTAACAGTTTCGTACCCTACAAACAATTTGTATCTTTTGTTCTCCGCTAATAGGAACTCGGGAGTGACTCTTTATTGCACTTTGGGGGATAATCATATGATCCAACTATGTTAGCACTGTTGAGAGATTGCACTAGCGAAAGTACGGACCCTAGGCCTTGTTTTCAAGCATTTCAATACCGTTTTTGTGCCCGTTTACTATTTGCTACCTTGCTATTTTTATTTATTCAAATTATAAAAATATATTTCTACCATCCATATTGCACTTTTATCGCCATCTCTTCGCCGAAATAGTGCACCTATACAATTTGTCATTGTATTGGGTGTGTCGGGGACACAAGAGATTTCTTGTATTTGGTTGCCGGGTCGTTTGAGAGAGACCATCTTCATCCTACACCTCTCACGGATTGATAAACCTTAGGTCATCCACTTGAGGGAAAATTGCTACTCTCCTACAAAACTATGCGCTTGGAGGCCCAACACGTGTCTACAAGAATAAAGTTCATAGTAGACATCAAGCTCTTTTCTGGCGCCGTTGCCGGGGAGGTGAGTGCTTGAAGGTATATCTTTAGATCTTGCAATGGAATCTTTTAGTTTCTTGTTTTATCACTAGTTTGGTTTATAAAAGAAAACTACATAAAAATGGAATCAAGGTTGCATCATATTATTGATCATCTTTATAATATCTTTCTTGAAAATGATGGATCGGAAAGTTGTGCTCAATTGTTAGAAGAAGAACTCAATAAAATGCTTGGCACAAAATATTTGAATGATGAGCATGATTGCAATGTTGTTAGTATGAATTCTTTGAATATCCAAAATGCTAATGATGATTGCACAAGTCATGACAAAAATGTTTCTTATAAGCATGTCACTTTTTGCGGAGTGAATTGGGAGTGCCTTTGCACACCAGAAAGGGAAGATAGATTTTGTAAGAAGCATAAATATTTAGAAACAAAAAAGTTGCAAGAGAAGCTAGATGATTGTGCTGAAAGATGTAATTTTTTGCCATCCTTGTGAACTATGCAATGAACTTGGTCATTTAAATCTCCAATGCAAATTATTTCATGATCAAATCGTGTCAAAAAATTGTGATAACTTGATTACCCTTGAGCATCATAAAGAGCTTAGTCTTCTTTTGGGATATGAAGAAATGAAGCGTTTAACTAAGGGTTTTCCAAATCCCGAGAGATTTCTTGATTTTGATCTAGAAGAAATTTATATGTTTTGTGCGGTAAATTGCATTGAGAATCCTTATATTGCCAACTACTTAAAGACAAGAAACAAATGGAGTATGAAGAGAGTACTAACGAAAGGGAAAATGTTTCCCAATACACTCCTAGTGTTTATTATGATGAATCAGGTAGCGAGAAGGAGCTTCCTATCCAATCAATCTCTTCAACAAGAAGCTTGAAAAAATTAATTAAACCCACACATGATGTGGTGAAGAAGAAGAAAAGAAGAAAGAATAAAGGTAAAAAGGTATCTCTCCCAAATAATGTTGCTCCTATCACCATTGTGCCTTATGAAAGTGAATCAAATATGTTGATGGAGGATGATGATATTGAGTATGATTTTTTTGATACCTACTACTTTTTGTAATGATTATGATTGGGAAGACAACAATATCCCTTATGATCTTGTAAATCTTTTTAGCACTTGCTTGGAAGAATATGATAATAATGTTAGCTATACTATTGGTGCCATTCATACTATTGATAAGAATGATTGTGATGATATGCAAAACCACAAGCTTGGGGATGCTATGTTTAATGAGTATGATATGTTTGAAGATTTATTTGCTGGAAATAATGCTTGTCCTAAGCTTGGGATGCTTTGCTTAATGAATATGGTCCTTTGATTCCTTCTACTTTCGATAAGAAAATTTATTATGATGATAGCATGCCTCCTATTTATGATGATTAAATTGATAAAAGTGGGTTTGGAAGAGTGTCAACTCTAAGTAGTAGTGATCCCACTATTTTGGAGGGTGTTGAATCTTATTACAATATTGATGAAAGTGGATTTGGAGAGGTCATGACTTTATTTAGTGATACATCCACTATTTTGGAAGAGGTTTCAATTGATTATGACAATGAAGTTGCTATCTATGATGATTATTATGATGACATCTATGCCATAAAGGGTAATAAATCTTCTATGCTTGTGCATCATTAAAAGAGTGTTGTATGTGATAGTTATATTGTGGAATCCATTCATGATGTTTCTGAAAATTATTATGAGGAAGGAACTTATGCTCTTACATATCTCAATAATATCAAGTTTCTTCTCTATGTGTTGATTGTTTTGAAGTTGCACTTGTTTTGCCTTCCTATGCTAGTTGATTCTTGTTCCCATAAGTTGTTTGCTCACAAAATCCCTATGCATAGGAAGTGGGTTAGACCTAAATGTGCTAGTCATATGCTTCATGATGCTATCTTTATGTTTCAATTCTTATCTTTTATGCGAGCATCATTGAACTCATCATGCCTAGCTAAAAGGCATTAAAGAAAAGCGCTTGTTGGGAGACAACCCAACACTTTTACTTACTGTTTTTGTGTTTTCACATGATTACTCTACTGTATTGATCATGTTTTATTGCTTTTGTTTCAATAAAGTGTCAAGTAAAGCCTTTGGGATCATGTTGGGTGATAGTTGATTTGATCTTGCTGAAAAACAGAAACTTTTGCGCTCACGAAAATAAGTCTCATTTTTAACAGAAGAGTGCTTTTGAGTTGATTATTTTTGCAGAAGTTTAATATACAAATTTCTCACGTGCTCCTAATTTTTTCATAATTTTTGGAGTAGCATAAGTATGGTAGTTATCCAGATCATTACAGACTGTTCTGTTTTTGACAGATTCTGTTTTCAATGCATATAGTTTGCTTGCTTTCTAGTTTCTATGGTTTATATTGCTCATTATAAATTGTGGAAATGATATGCTACAGTAGGCATTGTGTGGAAACAATTATGAATCTTGTCTTTCAAAGTACCAAAGTGAAATGATTTGCTCTTTATCATACTAACCTATCTCACGAAGTTCTGTTAAGTTTTGTGTGATTGAAGTTTTCAACTTTTGGGTGAGACATCGATATGAGGAGAATAAGGAGTGAAAAGAACCTAAGCTTGGGGATTCCCAAGGCACCCCAAGTTAATATCCAAAGAATATCCAAGCAGCTAAGCTTGGGGATGCCCCGGAAGGCATCCCCTCTTTCGTCTCCAACACTATCGGTAACCTCACTTGGAGTTATGTTTTCATTCGTCACATGATATGTGTTTTGCTTGGAGCGTCAATTTATTTTGTTAGGATTTGTTTGCTGTTATTTAGAATAATGTCTTGCATCTTTTATTTCAATAAAAGTGTCATGGATAGCCTTTACCATGCTTATTTTGCAAGTATACATGTTGCTATTTCAAAACAGAAAGTTTACCGCTGTTGCAAAAATTCCCTAGAAAAGTCAGAATGTGATAAAATGTTGAAACTTTTTCCATAATAAGCTCTGATAAATTTTCTACAGTGTGGTATAATTTCATAATGTTTGGAGTTAGGGAAGTATTGATACTCTTGCATTCTTTACAGACTGTACTGTTTTGGCAGATTGCTGTTATGTTTGCATTGTTTGCATATGTTTGCTTGTTTAATGATTCTATTTGAGGATAGGAGTATTAAATATGCAGAGACATTTAGTATGCAATGTTGAATAATATTTTTTGTGATTTTCTATAGTCGAGAATGATAAGGTTTTTGCATTGGTTTATACTAACTTATCTCACGAGTTCTTGTTGAGTTTGGTGTGGATGAAGCTTTCGAGATTTAGGAAACCGTGATATGAGAGGAATTAAGGAGACACAAAAGCTCAAGCTTGGGGATGCCCAAGGCATCCCACGATAATATTTCAAGAAGTCTCAAGCATCTAAGCTTGGGGATGCCCCGGTAGGCATCCCACCTTTCTTCTTCAACAATTATCGGTTAGTATCAGTTGAGCCTAAGTTTTTGCTTCTTCACATGATGAGTGCTATCCTTGAAATGTCGTTTTATCTTGTTTTGCTTGCTGTTTGAATAATATCCCAATATCTGAAATTCTTAAATGATAGAGAGTCTTCACATAGCTACATAATTATTTAACTATTCATTGATCTTCACTTATATCTTTTTGGAGTAGTTTGTCATTTACTCATGTGCTTCACTTATATCCTATGAGTAAATGGTTGAATGATTTGAATTTCATAAATCTGAAATTATATATGTTTCATGTGCTTATCCCATGGGGAGTAATGACTTCACATATAAGAAGTAGAGGTGGTAAATTTATTGAAGGTTAGCAAACATTGTATTGGTCACTTGAACAATTCATGAAAGAATATTGAAGGAAGAGAGATTTCACATATAAATATACTATCTTGGACATCTTCTATGATTGTGAGCCCCATTAATTATTTTCAAACCTGAGCAAATTAGTTGAAGTTGGACAAAGAAGACAACATAATGAGTTATGCTTGGGTATATTTGTATACAAGTTATATTGTTATGGATCCTCTAACATGTGGTGCTTGCTATTTAGAATCCTTTGCTAGCCAAAATATAAGTACTAAGCGGGGATACTGCTTGTGCATCCATATTCCTTGAACCAAGTTTTTTCCATGAGTGTCCACCATATCTACCTATAAGCGGTATTTACCTGCCATTCCAAGTAAATTTGCATGTGCCAAACTCTAAACCTTCAAATAATAATCTGTTTTGTATGCCCGAATCGCTCATGTAGAGACTAGGGGCTGTCAGTATCTTCCATGCTAGGTGGGTTATTCTCATGATGAGTGGACTCCGCTCATCATTCACGAGAAAATGGCTGGTAACTAGGATGCCCAGTCCTATGATCAAAAGATCAAAAACAAATTCGCAAAGAATTTAAACAAACTCCCCCCAGGAGTGTTGAAAGTTGGACGGCACCCGTTGTTTCGGACAAGCCGTGGAGTGTGATTGTTGGTGGAGGGGGAGTAAAATCTTTACCTTTCTGTTTGGGAACCGCCTATAATGTATCCAATATGGAAGATATTGGGAACTCTTGGTCGTTATGTTGACAATGAAAGCATACCTCTCAAAATTATTTTCATCTCTGTTTTAGCTTCGAGCTCTGGCACCTCTGCAAATCCCTGCTTCCCTCTGCGAAGGGCCTATCTTTTACTTTTATGCAAGAGTGAGTAGTATTCCTTCTCATTCCAACCTACTTTTTAGTTGTCAAGCATCATGTGGTGGAGAAAGATCTAAGCATATATGGCCATTCAAATATATTTGATCATGAATTATTATTGTTGACAATTATCTATATGATAAATAAGTTGGGAGGCGAAACATTAAGCCCCTATCTTTCTCTGTGTTCGATGGATGCTATTTGTTCTAAAAATATGCTTTGAGTGGTAGCAATCATGGAAGACTATATGATAGTTGAGTATGTGGGATTTGCTAAATCAAAGCTCTTACATAGACCCTTCCTGAAAATAAGATGAATTGCAATTGTTTGATGACTGAGAACATAGTTTGTTAGTTTTCAAGAAAGTTTATGGTCTATGCTTTAACATGTGAATAGCTTGTTACTTGATCATGAAAAGTTTTATGAGTTGAGCTACTGTTATGCCATATAATGATGCTAGAAAAGGTGATTGAAATTATCATTGATCAAACTTGTGCACCTGCTAGCATTCACACTTCATAAATTATTTCTTTTATCATTTACCTACTCGAGGACGAGCAGGAATTACGCTTGGGGATGCTGATACGTCTCCAACGTATCTATAATTTATGAAGTATTCATGCTATTATATTATGTGTTTTGGATGTTTATGGGCTTTACTAAACACTTTTATATTATTTTTGGGTCTAACCTATTAACCGGAGGCCCAGCCCAAATTGTTGTTTTCTTGCCTATTTCAGTGTTTCGAAGAAAAGGAATATCAAACGGAGTCCAAACAGAATGAAACCTTCGGGAGAGTTATTTTTGGAACGGAAGCAATCCAGGAGACTTGGAGTAGACGTCAGGGAAGCTTCGAGGAAGCCACGAGGCAGGGAGGCGCGCCCTACCCCCCTGGGCGCGCCCCCCACCCTCATGGGCCCCTCGTGGCTCCCCTGACCGACTTCTTTCGCCTATATATGTCCATATACCCTAAAAACATCGGGGAACACAATAGATTGGGAGTTCCGCCGCCGCAAACCTCTGTAGCCACCAAAAACCAATCGGGACCCTGTTCCGGCACCCTGCCGGAGGGGGATCCCTCACCGGTGGCCATCTTCATCATCCCGGCGCTCTCCATGACGAGGAGGGAGTAGTTCACCCTCGGGGCTGAGGGTATGTACCAGTAGCTATGTGTTTGATCTCTCCCTCTCTCTTGTTTTCTTGATTCGGCATGATCTTGATGTTTCGCGAGCTTTGCTATTATAGTTGGATCTTATGATGTTTCTCCCCCTCTACTCTCTTGTAATGGATTGAGTTTTCCCTTTGAAGTTATCTTATCGGATTGAGTCTTTAAGGATTTGAGAACACTTGATGTATGACTTGCATGTGCTTATCTGTGGTGACAATGGGATATTCACGTGATCTACTTGATGTATGTTTTGATGATCAACTTGTGGGTTCCGTAACATTGTGAACATATGCATAGGGGTTGGCACACGTTTTCGTCTTGACTCTCCGGTAGAAACTTTGGGGCACTCTTTGAATTTCTTTGTGTTGGTTGAATAGATGAATCTGAGATTGTGTGATGCATATCGTATAATCATACCCACGGATACTTGAGGTGACATTGGAGTATCTAGGTGACATTAGGGTTTTGGTTGATTTGTGTCTTAAGGAGTTATTCTAGTATGAACTCTATGATAGATCGAACGGAAAGAATAGCTTCGTGTTATTTTACTACGGACTCTTGAATAGATCGATCAGAAAGGATAACTTTGAGGTGGTTTCGTACCCTACAATAATCTCTTCGTTTGTTCTCCGCTATTAGTGACTTTGGAGTGACTCTTTGTTGCATGTTGTGGGATAGTTATATGATCCAATTATGTTATTATTGTTGAGAGATCTTGCACTAGTGAAAGTATGAACCCCAGGCCTTGTTTCAACGCATTGCAATACCGTTTGTGCTCACTTTTATCATTAGTTACCTTGCTGTTTTTATATTTTCAGATTACAAAAACCTATATCTACCATCCATATTTCACTTGTATCACCATCTCTTCGCCGAACTAGTGCACCTATACAATTTACAGTTGTATCGGGTGTGTTGGGGACACAAGAGAATATTTGTTATTTGGTTGCAGGGTTGCTTGAGAGAGACCATCTTCAACCTACGCCTCCCACGGATTGATAAACCTTAGGTCATCCACTTGAGGGAAATTTGCTACTGTCCTACAAACCTCCGCACTTGGAGGCCCAACAACGTCTACAAGAAGAAGGTTGCGTAGTAGACATCAAGCTCTTTTCTGGCGCCGTTGCTGGGGAGGTGAGTGCTTGAAGGTATATCTTTAGATCTTGAAATGAATCTTTTTGTTTCTTGTTTTATCACTAGTTTAGTCTATAAGAGAAAATTACAAAAGAATGGAATTGAGGGTGCCTCATATGCTTCATCTTTTTAATATCTTTCGTGAAAATGATGGGAAGGAAAATTATGCTCAAGTACTAGAAGAAGAATTACATAAAATGCTTGGCATAAAATATGTGAATGATGAGCATGATTGCAATGTTGTTAGTATGAATTCTTTGAATACCCATGATGCTAATGATATGCAAAGCCACAAGCTTGGGGATGCTATGTTTGATGAAGATGATATGTTTAGTCCCCCAAGTTTTGATGAGCAAATTTATTATGATGAAAGCATGCCTCCTATTTATGATGATTATTGTGATGACATGTATGCTATAAAGAATAATTATAACCATGAAACTTGTCATCATGATTTTAATTTTCAATTGGATTATGCCTCACATGATAGGTATTTTGTTGAGTTTGCTCCCACTACTATTGATGAGAATAGATTTGCTTATGTGGAGAGTAGTAAAATTTCTATGCATGTAGATCATGAAAAGAATGCTTTATGTGCTGGTTATATGGTTGAATTCATTCATTATGCTACTGAAAATTATTATGAGAGAGGATCATATGCTTCTACATATTGCAATAATATCATGTTTCCTCTCTATGTGTTGAAAATCTTGAAGCTATGCTTGGTTTTCCTTCCTATGCTAGATGATTCTTGCTCCAATAAGTTGTTTGCTCACAAAATCCCTATGTATAGGAAGTGGGTTAGACTTAAATGTGCTAGTCGTATTGTTCATGATGCTCTCTTTATGTTTCAATTCTTATCTTTTATGTGAGCATCATTGAAATCATAATGCCTAGCTAGGGGCGTTAAACGTTAGCGCTTGTTGGGAGGCAACCCAATTTTTATTTTTGTCCGTTCCTTTTTGCTCCTGTTTAGTAATAAATAAATCATCCAGCCTTCGGTTAGATGTGGTTTTGTGTTTTAATTAGTGTTTGTGCCAAGTAAGACCTATAGGATCTTCTTGGACGATAATTATTTGATCTTGCTGAAAAAGACAGAAACTTTCTATTCACGAAAACAATTGTTAAAAATCACCAGAAAGTGATAAAATACTGATTCCAATTTCAGTAGATCAATAGTGAAATTATCTAGGTCGTCCTATTTTGGTAGATTTTTCTGAGTTCCAGAAGTTTACGTTTGATACAGATTTCTACAGATTGTTCTGTTTTTGACAGATTCTGTTTTCTATGTGTTGTTTGCTTATTTTTGATGAATCTATGAGTAGTATCGGTGGTTATGAACCATAAAGAAGTTGGAATACAGTAGATATTACACCAATATGAATTTAGAATGAGTTCAGAACAATAACTAAGTGGTGATTTATTTTCTTATACTAACGGAGCTTACGAGTTTTCTGTTAAGTTTTGTGTTGTGAAGTTTTCCAGTTTTGGGTAAAGATTCGATGGACTATAGAATAAGGAGTGGCAAGAGCCTAAGCTTGGGGATGCCCAAGGCACCCCAAGGTAATATTCAAGGACAACCAAGAGCCTAAGCTTGGGGATGCCCCGGATGGCATCCCCTCTTTCGTCTTCGTTCATCGGTAACTTTACTTGGAGCTATATTTTTATTCACCACATGATATGTGTTTTGCTTGGAGCGTCATTTTATTTTGTTAGTATTTGCTTGCTGTTATTTAGAATAATGTTTTGCATCTCTATTTTCAATAAAAATGTCATGGATAGCCTTTACCATGCTTATTTTGCAAGTATACATGTTGCTGTTTCAAAACAGAAAGTTTACCGCTGTTGCAAAAATTCCCTAGAAAAGTCAGAATGTGATAAAATGTTGAAACTTTTTGCATAATAAGCTCCGATAAACTTTCTATAGTGTTGCAGAATTTCATAATGTTTGGAGTTAGGGAAGTATTGATACTCTTGCATTCTTTACAGACTCTACTGTTTTGGCAGATTGCTGTTATGTTTGCATTGTTTGCATATGTTTGCTTGTTTAATGATTCTATTTGAGGATAGGAGTATTAAATATGCAGAGACATTTAGTATGCAATGTTGAATAATAAATTTTGTGATTTTCTACAGTAGAGAATGATAAGGTTTTTTCATTGGTTTATACTAACTTAGCTCACGAGTTCTTGTTGAGTTTGGTGTGGATGAAGCTTTTGAGATTTAGGAAACCGTGATATGAGAGGAATTAAGGAGACACAAAAGCTCAAGCTTGGGGATGCCCAAGGCATCCCACGATAATATTTCAAGAAGTCTCAAGCATCTAAGCTTGGGGATGCCCCGGTAGGCATCCCACCTTTCTTCTTCAACAATTATCGGTTAGTATCGGTTGAGCCTAAGTTTTTGCTTCTTCACATGATGAGTGCTATCCTTGAAATGTCGTTTTATCTTGTTTTGCTTGTTCTTTGAATAATATCCCAAGATCTGAAATTCTTAAATGAGAGAGAGTCTTCACATAGCTACATAATTATTTAACTATTCATTGATCTTCACTTATATCTTTTTGGAGTAGTTTGTCATTTAATCGTGTGCTTCACTTATATCCTATGAGTAAATGGTTGAATGATTTGAATGTCATAAATCTGAAATTATATATGTTTCATGTGCTTATCCCATGGGGAGTAATGACTTCACATATAAGAAGTAGAGGTGGTAAATTTATTGAAGGTTAGCAAACATTGTATTGGTCACTTGAACAATTCATGAAAGAATATTGAAGGAAGAGAGATTTCACATATAAATATACTATCTTGGACATCTTCTATGATTGTGAGCCCCATTAATTATTTTCAAACCTGAGCAAATTAGTTGAAGTTGGACCAGGAAGACAACATAATGACATATGCTTGGGTATATTTGTATACAAGTTATATTGTTATGGATCCTCTAACATGTGGTGCTTGCTATTTAGAATCCTTTGCTAGCCAAAATATCTGTACTAAGCGGGGATACTGCTTGTGCATCCAAATTCCTTGAACCAAGTTTTTTCCATGAGTGTCCACCATATCTACCTATATGTGGTATTTACCTGCCGGTCCAAGTAAAGTTGCATGTGCCAAACTCTAAACCTTCAAATAATAATCTGTTTTGTATGCCCAAATCGCTCATGTAGAGACTAGGGGTTGTCAGTATCTTCCATGCTAGGTGGGTTATTCTCATGATGAGTGGACTCCGCTCATCATTCACGAGAAAATGGCTGGTAACTAGGATGCCCAGTCCTATGATCAAAAGATCAAAAACAAATTCGCAAAGAATTTAAACAAACTCCCCCCAGGAGTGTTGAAAGTTGGACGACACCCGTTGTTTCGGACAAGCCGTGGAGTGTGATTGTTGGTGGAGGGGGAGTAAAATCTTTACCTTTCTGTTTGGGAACCGCCTATAATGTATCTATTATGGAAGATATTGTGAACTCTTGGTCGTTATGTTGATAATGAAAGCATACCACTCAAAATTATTTTCATCTCTGTTTTAGCTTCGAGCTCTGGCACCTCTGCAAATCCCTGCTTCCCTCTGCGAAGGGCCTATCTTTCACTTTTATGCAAGAGTGAGTAGTATTCCTTCTCATTCCAACCTACTTTTTAGTTGGCAAGCATCATGTGGTGGAGAAAGATCTAAGCATATATGGCCATTCAAATATATTTGATCATGAATTATTAATGTTGACAATTATCTATATGATAAATAAGTTTGGAGGCGAAACATTAAGCCCCTATCTTTCTCTGTGTTCGATGGATGCTATTTGTTCTAAAAATATGCTTTGAGTGGTAGCAATCACGGAAGACTATATGATAGTTGAGTATGTGTGATTTGCTAAATCAAAGCTCTTACATAGACCCTTCCTGAAAATAAGATGAATTGCAATTGTTTGATGACTGAGAACATAGTTTGTTAGTTTTCAAGAAAGTTTATGGTCTATGCTTTAACATGTGAATAGCTTGTTACTTGATCATGAAAAGTTTTATGAGTTGAGCTACTGTTATGACATATAATGATGCTAGAAAAGGTGATTGAAATTATCATTGATCAAACTTGTGCACCTGCTAGCATTCACACTTCATAAATTATTTCTTTTATCATTTACCTACTCGAGGACGAGCAGGAATTAAGCTTGGGGATCCTGATACGTCTCCAACGTATCTCTAATTTATGAAGTATTCATGCTATTATATTATGTGTTTTGGATGTTTATGGGCTTTACTAAACACTTTTGTATTATTTTTGGGACTAACCTATTAACCGGAGGCCCAACCCAAATTTTTCTTTTCTTGCCTATTTCATTGTTTCGAAGAAAAGGAATATCAAATGGAGTCCAAACAGAATGAAACCTCCGGGAGAGTTATTTTTGGAACGGAAGCAATCCAGGAGACTTGGAGTAGACGTCAGGGAAGCTTCGAGGAAGCCACGAGGCAGGGAGGCGCGCCCTACCCCCCTGGGCGTGCCCCCACCCTCATGGGCCCCTCGTGGCTCCCCTGACCGACTTCTTTCGCCTATATATGTCCATATACCCTAAAAACATCGGGGAACACAATAGATCGGGAGTTCCGCCGCCGCAAGCCTCTGTAGCCACCAAAAACCAATCGGGACCCTGTTCTGGCACCCTGCCGGAGGGGGATCCCTCACCGGTGGCCATCTTCATCATCCCGGCGCTCTCCTTGGCGAGGAGGGAGTAGTTCACCCTCGGGGCTGAGGGTATGTACCAGTAGCTATGTGTTTGATCTCTCTCTCTCTCTCTCTTGTGTTCTTGATTCGGCACGATCTTG
The DNA here is from genome assembly GCF_002575655.3 of Aegilops tauschii subsp. strangulata. Taxonomy (NCBI): domain Eukaryota; kingdom Viridiplantae; phylum Streptophyta; class Magnoliopsida; order Poales; family Poaceae; genus Aegilops; species Aegilops tauschii. The sequence goes on from NC_053037.3 coordinate 399,996,961, forward strand.
ATGTATCGCAAGCTTTGCTATTATAGTTGGATCTTATGATGTTTCTCCCCCTCTACTCTCTTCTAATGGATTGAGTTTTCCCTTTGAAGTTATCTTATCGGATTGAGTCTTTAAGGATTTGAGAACACTTGATGTATGTCTTGCATGTGCTTATCTGTGGTGACAATGAGATATTCACGTGATCTACTTGATGTATGTTTTGATGATCAACTTGCGGGTTTCGTAACATTGTGAACCTATGCATAGGGGTTGGCACACGTTTTCATCTTGACTCTCCGGTATAAACTTTGGGGCACTCTTTGAAGTTCTTTGTGTTGGTTGAATAGATGAATCTGAGATTGTGTGATGCATATCGTATAATCATACCCACGGATACTTGAGGTGACATTGGAGTATCTAGGTGACATAGGGTTTTGGTTGATTTGTGTCTTAAGGTGGTATTCTAGTATGAACTCTATGATAGATCGAGCGGAAAGAATAGCTTCGTGTTATTTTACTACGGACTCTTGAATATATCGATCAGAAAGGATAACTTTGAGGTGGTTTCGTACCCTACAATAATCTCTTCGTTTGTTCTCCGCTATTAGTGACTTTGGAGTGACTCTTTGTTGCATGTTGAGGGATAGTTATATGATCCAATTATGTTATTATTGTTGAGAGAACTTGCACTAGTGAAAGTATGAACCCTAGGCCTTGTTTCAACGCATTGCAATACCGTTTGTGCTCACTTTTATCATTAGTTACCTTGCTGTTTTTATATTTTCAGATTACAAAAACCTATATCTACCATCCATATTGCACTTGTATCACCATCTCTTCGCCGAACTAGTGCACCTATACAATTTACCATTGTATTGGGTGTGTTGGGGACACAAGAGACTCTTTGTTATTTGGTTGCAGGGTTGCTTGAGAGAGACCATCTTCAACCTACGCCTCCCACGGATTGATAAACCTTAGGTCATCCACTTGAGGGAAATTTGCTATTGTCCTACAAACCTGTGCACTTGGAGGCCCAGCAACATCTACAATAAGAAGGTTGCGTAGTAGACATCACTCGACACCTTGATCTCCATCGTAGCGTCGTGGTCGTCTCGCCAACTTTTGCTTCTACAACTATCGCTAACGCATAGTGATAAAGTAAAGCAATTACATGGCGTTTGCATTTCATACAGTAAAGAGACAACCATAAGGTTCCTGCCGGTTGCCGATAAGTTTTACAAAACATGATCATCTCATACAATAACGTATATCACATCATGTCTTGACCATATCACATCACAATATGACCTGCAAAAACAAGTTAGACGTCCTCTACTTTGTTGTTGCAAGTTTTACGTGGCCGCTACAGGCTTCTAGCAAGAACCGTTCTTACCTACGCATCAAAACCACAACGGTGATTTATCAAGTTTGCTGTTTTTAACCTTCAACAAGGACCGGCTGCAGTCAAATTCGATTAAACTAAACTATGAGAAACAGACACCCACCAGCCATCTTTATGCAAAACTAGTTGCACGTCTGTCAGTGGAACCGGTCTCATGTGCGTGGACATGTAAGGTTGGTCCGGGCCGCTTCATCTCACAATACCGCCGAATCATAATAAGATGTTGGTGATAAGCAGTATGACGATCACCGCCCACAACTCTTTGTTTTCTACTCATGCATATCATCTACACATAGACTTGGCTCATGATGCCACTGTTGGGAAACGTAGCATGCAATTTCGAAAAATTTCCTACGCTCACGCAAGATCTATCTAGGAGATGCATAGCAACAAGAGGGGGAGAGTGTGTCCACGTACCCTTGTAGACTGAAAGCGGAAGGTTTTGACAACGCGGTTGATGTAGTCGAACTTCTTCTAGCTCCGACCGATCAAGTACCAAACGTACGACACCTCCGAGTTCTGCACATGTTTAGCGTGATGATGTCCCTCGCCTTCTTGATCCAGCAAGATGTCGAGGAAGTAGATGAGTTCCTTCAGCATGACGGCGTGGTGACGGTGATGGTGAAATGACTCGCGCAGGGCTTCGCCTAAGCACCGTAAAACTATGACCGGGGGTGTAAACTGTGGAGGGGGGCGCCACACAGGGCTAACGATTGTTGTTTTTGTGTTCTAGGCGCCCCCTGCTCACATATATATAGGTGGGAGGGGGAGGGGAGGCAGTCAGGGGCGTCCTAGGGTTGGCCATCGCCCCCTAGGGACCCTGCCTTGCCCTGCACCCCCCTTTCCATGTATGCATGAAGGGGAAGAAAAGAGGGGGGGGTGAGGGAAGGAAGTGGGAATCCTAATCCACACTTTCCTTTTACTTCCCCCATTTCCTTCTCCTCCTCCTATAGCCTTATAGGGCGCACCAGCCCCTTGTGGGCTGGTGTGTTCCTTAACAAGGCTCATATGGGCCATAGGATTGCCGGGGGTACCCGAAACACCTTCCGGTGACCCCATAAGTACCCGATACCCTCTAGAACACTTCCGGTGTCCGAATACCATTTTCTTATATATCAATCTTTACCTCTCGACCATTTCGAGACTCCTCGTCATGTCCGTGATCTCATCCGGGACTCCAAACAACATTCGGTCACCAAATCACAAAACTCATATAATACTATATCGTCATCGAACGTTAAGCGTGCGGACCCTACGGGTTCGAGAACTATGTAGACATGACCGAGACACTTCTTCGGTCAATAATCAATAGTGGAACCTGGATGCTCATATTGCTCCTACATATTCTATGAAGATCTTTATAGGTCGAACCGTTATGACAACATACGTTATTCCCTTTGTCCATCTGTTGAGGATATAACCCTTAGAGTCACCCGCCAGGAGGGGCCGGGTTACTCATAATGGTCATCACGCGAAGCCCAGTACCGAGCTTGAAGACGGCGGGTCAATGATGGGCCTAAGACCCGGAGATGGCTTAAGGCCCGTAGTTATAACCGCCGTTATGGTGGAACTTGTAGTGTAAGGCAAGAATAGTTGAGAGTCCGAGCCGGACACTCTTATGAGCCGGCCGGGACTCTGAGAGTCGCCGGGCGTCAACCTCTCTATATAAAGGGACGACCCGGCGGCGGTTTAGGACAAGTAAGATCTCGTCGAGAGCCAGGCATAGCAATTAAGCTCCCTGGTCATCGAAATCATAAGCAATACCACCTCAACTGGACATATGCTTTTACCTTCACTGTAAGGGGCCGAACCAGGATAACCCCCGTGTTCCTTGTCCCGTATAACCCCTTTAAGCTTCCTAGCTGCGATGGCTCCACGACTAAGTCCTAGCTCGAGGACATCTGCCATGCCAAATCCACGACAGTTGGCGCCCACCGTGGGGCTCGCGCACGGTGGATTTGAGTTCTTGAAGGGCAGCTTCGAAGGGCTCAAGGGATACGCTGTGGGCCGGATGACCAAGAGTCGTCGCGGCAAGCTCTACATCGACGATGCAAACTGGGGCCCCGACGCCGGCGCAATTGAGTACGGGTACCGGGTCCCCTTTGGCGGAATTCATGTCTTCATTGGCAAGATTGGTGAGCCGGGCCCTGAGCTGGATCTCTGCGCCGATCTCATCGAGACGGCTCAGCGCGCACGACCCGCCCGGGCTCTACCTGCCTTGAAGCATGCTTTTGTGGGATGTGTTCATGGAGGACTCTCTGAAGGATCTGGATCTGGTGATGAGACCGCCGGCGGCTCTGACGGCGAGTCATGTACGGATGAGTCAAACTCGTTGTATCAACTTCAAGATGGCAGGCTCAGGGGTTGTTCCGATGGCGATAGCATTTCGGACCCCTTTGAACCGCCAAGCCGGGTTGGAATCTTCATGGCCGGCGCGCAACCTGTTCAAAACCCCGCCACCGGGTCAGGAAGCCCGGTGCCTTCGCCGGCTCAGGTGCTGATGGATCTCACAGACAAGATGACGGTCCTGTTGACCGCTACGGTGGCTCCGACGGATCAAGTTCAACATGACGCGGAGGTGGCACAGTTAAAGCTGGATCTAGCAAAGGCCAAGGAGGATCTGGCGGCGGAGGGGATCAGGATGGCTGCGGAGAGGGCGGCTCTCGACGCCCAGACTCAATTGATTCAGGCGCAGTCCTTCCGGCTCACGATGGATCAAAACGCATTCAACGAGGTCATGAGAAGGAGGCATCAAAAGGCCCAATCTCGACTCCCTCCGGTTTACGATCCCCGAAACCTCTTCAACATGCCGGGTGCAGGATCTAGTAACCCGCCGGAGATCATAGTGTCCGGGGCTGGGACACCAATTCAGCCCCAAGTGATGGGACCTCCCCGGGTGAACCCTGCGCCGCCTCAGTACGTGCCAATACCACCGGGTCATTATGCCAACCCGCTGGAAAACATGGTTGCCGCGGCGGCACGGCTGGCGGCTCTCCCAATTGATGGCGACTCTCCAACGGCGGTTGAAACCCGCCGGGTCAGAGAGCTCCTTCAGACAGCTCTGGCGCAGCAAGAGGCGTACTCTTATAGCCGGGACAGGATCCATTCAACCCCTCGTCCAGGCCGGAGCCCGAGTTATAGCAGACACATGGTCTCAGCGACCGGCTCAAGTAATGTCCGACGCCGTGACTTGCCACCCGGCCACGGCCCGGCTCATAACGGGGCCTTTCACACAGCAGACCAAGACAGAGCACGGCAAGAGGCGGAGCAGGTGCCTCAGTTGACGGCTTACCAGACACCCCCGGCTTATCCGACGGCTTTCGTCAACGTGGGTATCCCTACGAGGACTGGAGGTGTCCCTTGTTTAGTGCCGGCTCTCCGCAATGAACGTCTACCCAAGGACTTCAAAGGGCCTAGGAAGGTGCCTAATTACACGGCTGATTTACAACCCGGAGCCTGGATCGAGAGTTACGAGATGGCCATGGAATTGCTGGAGGTCAGCGAAGCGGCGATGGCCAAGTACTTCACCAGGATGTTAGATGGGACTGCCCGCACTTGGTTGAAAGGGCTGCCACCGAATTCTATCGGGTCTTGGGCTGAGCTGAAAGCCCGGTTCATCCAAAACTTCAAAGATACCTGTAGGCAGTCTATGTCAATTGTGGATTTGACTAACTGTAAATAGCAGGAGGGTGAGTCTACGACACATTGGGTTCGCCGGGTCAAAGAGATAATACATTCATCTGATAAGATGGATGTCGGCTCTGCAGTCTTAATGTTGGAGCAGAATTGTCGTTTCCTGCCCCTGAAGATGGAACTCGGGCGGCTCAAGCGCGACTGCAATGATATGGGTACGCTGATGGCGGCTCTCGTCAAGTACGCCGACTCTGATAGTACCAAGGACCCCTCGTCAGATGATGAAAGGACAGGGAAGGGAAAGAAGAACGGCAATGGCAAGGGTCCTCAGCATAACCCGGCAAATCAAGGAGGTAACAAGCGTAAGGCCGATGGCAGCATGGAGTTTGTGGCCAATGCCAGCTCATAGGGTAACAACCAGCGACGTAAAGGGAGGCCACCTCCCCGAGCCGGCGGTTCAGGCCCAACGCTTGAGCAGTTGTTGAATGAGCCTTGTCCAAGGCATGGCTCTAGGGAGAAGCCAGCTACTCATCTATGGAAAGATTGCGCAATCATGAAGGCCTTTAAGAATTCCAATGCCTTTAATGGCAATAATGGCTCGGGCGGCGGCTCAGGCGCCGGCGGCTTTCATGGCCCGGGCGGCGGCTCAAATTCCAATCCTCAGAATGTTCAAGGGGGCTTTAATCAGCAGTCCGGCCAGGGTCATCAACAGCAACAGGGGGGATACCAGACCAATCCAAAGCAGCTCAATGGTGGACAGTACCATGTGTTTACCACCAGTCTGTGTAAGCGAGATCAGAAGCTTCACAAGAGGGCTGTGAATGCTGTTGAGCCGGCGGTTCCACGCTATTTAAGATGGTCTGAGCAGCCTATTGTGTGGAGTAGGGAGGATCACCCTCCCGGGGTTGATAATCTGGGTCACTTGGCCCTGGTGGTGGCTCCTCAGGTGGAAGGATATAAGTTCACTAAGGTGCTCATGGACGGAGGCAGCAGCATCAACATCCTCTATTATGAGACCTTCCGTCGTATGGGGTTGATTGATAAGAACCTCAGCCAGTCCAATACTGTTTTCCATGGTGTGGTGCCTGGTAAGTCGGCTTATCCAGTTGGTAAGATCGAATTGGAAGTGGCCTTTGGAGATGAGTACAACTACAGGGTGGAAAAATTGACCTTTGAGGTGGTCAAAATAAGAAGTTCGTATCATGCCATATTTGGACGGCCGGCTTACGCCAAGTTCATGGCACGGCTGTGTTACGTATACTTACAGCTCAAGATGCCGGGTCACAATGGGACCATTACGGTTCATGGTAGCCGAAAGATAGCCTTGGAGTGTGAGGAAGGTGACGCGGCTTATGCAGAATCTGTTTGTGCAACAGAGGAGCTGAAGTTTTACAAGGATAATGTTGACCCAACAGATATGACATCTCCGAAAAAGCCGACCACGGAGCATGAGCCGGCAATGAAATTTAAGTCAGCTGATGAGACTAAACTTGTTGATTTCGTTCCAGGTGACTCATCTCAGCAGTTTAGCATCAGTGCCAATTTGGATCCGAAATAGGAAAGCGCGCTCATCGAGTTCATCCGTGAGAACAGGGACATCTTTGCATGGAAACCTTCTGACATGCCAGGTGTACCTAGAGAACTCGCTGAGCACACTCTCAATATTGATCCGAAATTTAAGCCGGTCAGGCAATTCCTTCGGCGGTTTAATGAAGAGAGGCGGAAGGCCATTGGTGAGGAGGTGGCCCGGCTCTTGGCGGCAGGGTTTATTGTTGAAGTCTTTCACCCAGAGTGGTTAGCTAACCCAGTGCTCGTGCTCAAGAAGAATGGCACCTGGCGGATGTGTGTGGACTACACGGACTTAAACAAGGCATGTCCGGCTGATCCTTTTGCCCTCCCCCGTATTGATCAAATCATTGATGCTACGGCGGGTTGCGAGCGCTTAAGTTTCTTGGATGCTTATTCTGGATACCATCAGATTAAAATGGCAGTTAAAGACCAGGAGAAAACGGCGTTCATCACTCCCTTTGGAGCCTTCTGTTATGTGTCTATGCCTTTTGGACTCAAGAGTGCACAGGCGACTTATCAGCGTTGTGTGCAGAACTGTCTTCATAACCAGATTGGGCGCAATGTCCATGCCTATGTGGATGATATTGTGGTTAAGTCCAGGGAGAAGGATACCTTGATAGATGATCTGAGGGAAACCTTTGATAATCTCCGGGTCTACAAGATGATGCTTAACCCGGCCAAGTGTGTTTTTGGTGTTCCTGCAGGCAAGCTCTTGGGTTTTCTGGTTTCTCATAGAGGCATTGAAGCTAACCCGGAGAAGATCAAGGCAATCACCTCTCTGGCTAAGCCGGCGTGTATAAACGACGTCCAGCGCCTGGTGGGTCGTATCGCTGCTTTAAGACGGTTTATAAGCCGTTTGGGTGAGAAGGCCATGCCACTGTACCAGTTGATGAAGAAAACTGATGACTTTATCTGGAATGATGCTGCTAATGCTGCTTTTGAGGATTTGAAGAGACAGCTGGCTGAGCCCCCAGTCCTTGCTGCTCCGGTTGACAAGGAGCCCTTATTACTGTATGTAGCTGCCAACACACGAGCCATCAGTGTGGCTGTGGTGGTGGAGCGCAAGGAAGAGGGTAAGGAATATCCGGTTCAGCGGCCGGTTTATTACGTCAATGAAGTGCTCATCGAGTCCAAACAGCGGTATCCACATTGGCAGAAGCTTGTTTATGGTGTGTTCATGGCAAGCCGGAAGCTTAAGCACTATTTTCAGGGTCACCCCATTACAGTGGTTAGTTCTGCTCCCCTTGGAGATATCATCCAAAACAGAGAAGCCACAGGGAGAGTGGCTAAGTGGGCTATAGAACTTGGGCCTCATGGTCTGAAATACGTACCACACACTGCTGTTAAATCTCAAGCTTTGGTGGATTTCATCAACGATTGGACAGAGCTACAGGTGCCTGAAGAAAAGCCGGATAATACATATTGGACTATTCACTTTGATGGGTCTAGGCAATTGGAAGGCTCGGGGGCTGGAGTTGTATTGGCTTCCCCTAAAGACGACAAGTTTCATTATGTGCTACGGTTGATGTTTCCTTGTACTAACAATGCGGCTGAGTACGAGGCCTTGCTCCATGGTCTTCGGATGGCTAAGGAGATGAGCTTGAGCCGAGTAAGGTGCTTCGGCGACTCAGATCTAGTGGCTCAACAAGTATCAGGCAAGTGGGATTCCAAGGACCCTCTCATGGTGGCTTATCGCCGTGAAGTTGATACCATTGCTGGACACTTTCAGGGTTACCAAGTAGAGCACATCGATCGCAGGAAAAACGAGGCGGCTGATGCATTAAGCCGGCTGGGCTCTCAGCGAAAACCGGTGCCGCCTAATACTTTCTTGGACATCTTGCATAACCCTTCTGTTAAGGTATCTACAGAGGAAGACTTGGCTGTCCCTGACCCGGAGGCACAGTTGGTGGCAGCTCTCCACATCACCCCAGACTGGACGGTGCCATACTTGGCTTACATGACCCGGGGAGATTTGCCTGAGGATGAAACTTTGGCCAGACAAATAACCCGGCGGTCTAAGTCAATGGTTGTTATCAATGGTGAGCTACATCGCCGCAGTGTTACGGGAGCGTTCCAGCGTTGTGTCTCCCCTGAGGAGGGTCAAGAAATCTTGCGTGAGATTCACGAAGGGGATTGTGGCCATCATGCCGGCTCAAAATCCCTTGTGGCGAAGGCTTTTCGTCATGGTTTTTATTGGCTGACGGCTCATGCTGATGCGGAGGACTTGGTCAGTAAATGTGATGGTTGCCAGAGGTTCTCGCGACGGGCTCATGTGCCAGCTCAGGAGCTGAGGATGATTCCAATTACTTGGTCATTTGCGGTCTGGGGGCTTGATATGGTTGGGCCTTTTAAAAGGTCCAAGGATAAGAAGACCCACCTCTTGGTGGCAGTTGACAAATTCACAAAGTGGGTTGAAGCAGAGCCAGTTAGCAAGTGTGACGTAGCCACGGCGGTTCAGTTCATGAAAAGGGTGATATTTCGCTTTGGCTTTCCACACAGCATTATAACTGACAATGGTACCAATCTGTCTAAAGGTGCCATGGAGGAGTTTTGTCAACGAGAGCATATTCGACTTGATGTTTCATCAGTGGCTCATCCTCAATCCAATGGTCAAGCTGAGAGAGCTAATCAGGAGATCTTGAAGGGCATTAAGCCCCGGCTTTTAGTCCCTTTGCAACGGACGCCGGGTTGTTGGGTGGAGGAGCTACCCTCCGTGTTATGGAGCATCAATACTACTCCTAACAGGTCTACGGGTTACACGCCCTTCTTCATGGTTTATGGAGCGGAAGTAGTCCTCCCCAGTGACATCCGTCATGACTCGCCTCGAGTGGCGGCTTATGTTGAGGCGGATAATGAACAGGCGCGCCAAGATGCTCTTGACTTGTTGGACGAACAGCGTGATGTGGCAGCAGCTCGCTCAGCGATTTACCAACAAGACCTGTGCCGTTATCACAGTCGCTGGGTTAAGTCCCGGGTCTTCCAGGAAGGTGACCTGGTGCTCCGGCTCATCCAAGATCAAACAGATGCACACAAGCTATCCCCGCCTTGGGAAGGGCCCTTTGTGGTTAGCAAGAACTTGCACAACGGGTCATACTACCTTATTGACGTTCGGGAGCATAAAGATTCACGCAAGTCGGAGGAGGAGACCCGTCGGCCGTGGAACATAGCTCAGCTTCGGCCTTATTACACTTGAGCCATCGGCTCTCATAATTTACATATCTCTATAGCCATGTATATATTATGTTAAATAATAAAGCAGGACCTCTGTCCTTTCCTCCTCCAAAGGTAAACGTGTTCTTTCTATTACAACATCACATGGTCACTTGGAGGTGGATCCGGCTTATGATCGTATTCGAATCTAGCTGTAAACAATATAATCACCTGGGGGCTTCCTGTTCAAACATAGGTCGTATTCGAACCAAAGAGAACATAGCTGACGATACCCATTTGATTGGCAAAGTGCCGAGCTCATTGGGGAGTTTTCTTTGATCATATTTGAATCATAGATCAACCCCCTTGGGAACCGACGTGGATCGTATTCGAATCAGCGTCGTTAAACAACTCGTAAGGTCAATTGGGGGCTTCCTGTTCAAACATGGGTCGTATTCGAACCAAAGAGAGCATAGCTGTCGGTACCCTCTTGATTGGCATCGCCAAAGCCACTGGGGGCTATATGATCGCATTCGAATCTTAGCTTAACCCCTTTGGGACGGCTCTCTGGTCGTATTCGAACCGGAAGCCCCTAAGCTTATGATCTTCTGACTTACAACAAGTTCTGTTGGTCACATCAACAGTGTGCAAGGGCGGCTTTTCCTTTGCCGACTTACTTTTGATTCACTATGTTGATAACATACGGTAAGTATTCTTGACGCTGGTAAACCGGAGTTGAGATCTTCACCTCATTATTCGGGTTACATAAGCCGGAACTATGCTTGAAGGCTCGATGATCAATTATGACCCGGAGGAATATAAGGAAGCAACTTCAATGGAGATAAGCATTCAACATGTGCACGATGGCACGACAAGGTTAACATGTTTGTCCTACTCTATTACAAGACTCCCCGAGTCCAAAAGGTGAAGCATTGTTTTAAAGGCGTAACCATGGGCCGCCTAAGAGTCAAGATGCTTGCTGGGTCGAAGCTTCCGGCTCATCCCTCTCCGCTCCTCCGGTTGTTCCCATGACCTGGAAGGTTGACGATTTCCAGTCAATGCCGCTCAAAGCTTCAAATTGAGCCTCCTCGTCAATTAACCCGGCCGGGTCAACTTCTGGGGCGAAGGTATGCTTACGAGTCGGAGGGATCAAGCTGATTGCTTCGTAGCGTGGAGTGGGGATCCTCTGATTCTCCGAGTCATAGCCCGACTGATACTTGGTGAGGTCGGTGTCATTCCCAATCGAGGTAGCCACCGGGCGCACACTCTTCACGCAGGCAGCAAAGTCTTTTTGATCAAAGGGAGTGCCGTCTTCCTTCAGACTGGGGTATCCAAGCGCGATCTCCGCCGGGTCTAGCTCCGGGAGGAAAGCCTTGGCCCAGCTCAGAGCAGCAATGGCTCCGGCTCTTGCGGAGGCCCGTCGTAGCTCTTGGAAGCGCTGAGGAAGAACGGCAAGCCGCCGAAGTACGTCCGCCAGGTGAGTCGGAACCTCATTGGACAGGGCCACAACGGCCAAGGCGCGCTGTGACCCGGTGTAGAGTTGCTCCACCAAGGTGTACACGGCCTTCAGCTTGGTCAGCACGTTCTGATTGAGGTTGGCGCTTCTGGGACCTGTTTAACAAAGTAAGATAAGCCGCTAGCAATGATGGGAATTATGAGACATAAAGACTGTAAACTTGTTGAAAGCCTGCAGAATGACTTACCGAAGATTGCGGCGACCATCTGTGACACATGGCGTTTTAAGCCGGAGAGTTCGGCGGTCCTCTCCGTCAGAGCCGCCTCCGCCTGTTCGGCCTGGCTGACCAGAGCAGCCTTCTCTTTGGCCCAAGTCTTCCTTTCGGTTTCAAACTTCTTCTCCAGTTTCTCTTGTGCAGCAACACTGGACTCAACTTTAGCGTTGGCCTTCCGGGTCTCAGTTTCCTGAGTCTTCAGGCGGTTTTTCAGCTCAGAGATATCAGCTTCAAATTTCTTGCAAGCAGCCTGTACAATTTCCGGGTTATAGTATGAATAATTATTATACAACTTTAAAGTCCCAAGCACTTTCCAAGCAAAGACACTTGGCACTTGGGGGCTAATGCATGCTGAAAGGTTCTATTTACAAATTGTCGGTTCATGAAAGTAAGCCGGAAGTTAAGTCTACAACATATTCTATCATTAGTGGTAGACTTGGGGGCTAGCATGGGGAGAATGACTATGGAGTAAGCAAGAGAGTGGTACCTCAGATTTTTGCTGTATTTGCTTTACCATGTCAACCTCTAAGTCTCGGCTGTTGTGCACCTGACCAATGTAACTTGAGACGATGTCTCCAATGCTCAAATTTGCATAGTCAGTGATCTCTAGCCTGGCCCTGCGGCGCTCCAACAGTTCTTCTTTGGCGGAGCATTTGGCCAGCGCAGTGGGTCTCCCCGGCTCGACGAACTCTGTCCGGGTGATTACGACGTCCGGGTCATCGGCCGGCTGAGCTGGGCTGGGGATCTCCGGGTTAGCGGAAGTCTCTATGACTGGCTCGTCGGTTGGAGCGGTGGCTTCAGGAGCGGAGGCAGATGGCGGATCTTGAGCTGAAGTCTCCGGTTCAGTTAGGACCGGCTATTCAACCGGTTTATTCTTCTTCGCCCTCTTGCTGAGCTTTGCCTGGGCACTGAAAGGACAAAAGGTTAGTACAAAAGCATGAGTAAAGATAAGCACAACACAAGATGATCATCGTTACCCGGGTGCGGTCTTGAAAGCCGGCGGGTTAGATTGCATAGAATCGCCAGAGGAAGGTGAAGTTTCCTGGTAATTTGAATCAGAAGAATTGAGCGGTTGACGAGTAACGCCCGCCAAAGGATGAAAAGGATATAAGTTGGAGATAACCTCGGTCCGGCGTTTCCTTGATGCTTCAGGTAAGCCGGAGGAGAGGTCTGCATCCTTGTTGGTCCGGGTGTGCCGCCGGCTCTCATGAATCTGTTGCTTCAAAAGAAATTGAGGATCTTGATAAGCTAAAGGATGTGAAAATCTTACTTTCCGGGTTACTCTTCGGACTTTCAGCCTTGGCAAGGGCTCCGAGTCGGAGGAAAGTGTCGTTACCTCTTCAGTCACCGGGTTACTTGCTCCGGTGTCATCCTGCTGATGATCAGTATCGATAAGGTGGATAGGAATAAACAAGAAACAAAACAAGAGCCTACAGATTCAGGGGTTACCTCTGACTCGGAGCTGTCACTTAGCTGAAGCAGCTCTGAGGCAGTAGGCCTGCTTTCCTTCTTGCGGGGAGCGGCTCTCCTGGCGGCTTTCTTAGCCTTCCTGGCTTTTTTGGCCGCTTCATGGTCATATTTGACCTTCCAGAACTTGTCATTAGCCTGAAACATACAGCAAAGATTTCTTAAGGTTCAGATGGAAACTATTAAAAAGAAAACCAAGGTGTTCAGGTCAGTGGCTTACCGCCGGAGCCGGGTTAGCTTGGCAGCAGGGGTTCAGGCCGGTTCTCCCATAGTCGGCTAAGCTCTCATTCAGGAGAGACTTGGTCATGTCGTCCACAATGTCCTCAGGAAGATCGTTGGGGCTGTGCCGCAGAGGGTCATCCTTCCGGCCCGTGTAAGCACACATTAAGCCGGGGCGGCGGCTCAAGGGGATCACCCGCCAAGAGATCCAAACCCGGACCAGATCAATGCCGTTGAGGCCGTTTCCCAGGAGAGCCTTGATCTTATTGATGGTGGGGATCAGAGGTTGACGCTCAACTTGAGAGAGTTTGTCTGGCAAAGGGTGATTTGGCTCCAGACGCAGGGCACGAAAGCCGGGCAGAGGGCTCTCGTCAGCCGGAGAAGTGTCCTGGCAATAAAACCACGTCTGGTTCCAGTCCTTTGGATGGCTTGGCGGCTCAGTATAAGGAAAGAGGCCATCTCTCCGGCGTTGAATGGAGATTCCACCAAGTTCCAGGCTCGGCCCGTTGGCGCACTCATTCTGGCGGTTCAGATAAAATAGTTCTCTAAAGAGCAGCAGGCTGGGCTCTTCTCCAAGATAGACTTCGCATAATTCTTGGAAGTTGCATATATTTGACACGGAATTGGGTCCTATGTCTTGCGGCCGCAGATCGAAGAAGTTCAGAACATCCCTAAAGAATTTTGAGCCGGGCGGTGCGAATCCCCGGCTCATGTGATCAGCAAATATCACCACCTCACCATCTCTGGGTTGAGGTCTTTCCTCCGATGGGTCAGGGGCACGATAAGACATGATTTCCTTCCTGGGCAAGTAACCCGTCTTTACGAAATCAGCTAAAGTGTGTCGGTGACATTGGATCTCATCCAGTTGCACGTGATGGGTGCCTTGGGAGCTTTGGGAGGCATTGTGAAAGATGAAGCCTATGACAAAAGGAAAATGTCCGGTTCAATTATAAGCCGGCAGACGTCTACAGTTCAATACTCAAATGGCGGCTTATGAAGGGGCCTAATGACATATGTTTAAGTGCATTGGGTTATCTAAGCCGCTGAAGGTATCGTGAGTAATTCAAATTGTCTACAGCTTTATCATAAATGAGCCGGAAATTTTACAGCGCGTGGCTTCTTTTAAGCCGGAAATGTGAGCCGCCATAGCTCAGCAGATGCAATTTTTGACTAAGTGTGGTGAGAACAAGTTTCACAGATCGCAGTAATTATTTTGGATCAAACGGTTGGCTAAAAGGAAAAATGTCTAGACCTAGAACAGACACAAAAGAAGTTCAAGGGTTTGAACAGAGCCTTTATGCAATGAAAAGGGATCTATGTACATTGGGAGCGGGTGTGAAACAGCTACCACAGCAGTTCTGTACAGTCTAAAGATCAAGAAAAGGTGGTAATAATGGAATCTATCAAGAGCTCGCGATGAACGGCGACGAACACGGGAAGAACAACAAAGAACCCTAATGCGGATATACTCTATGGAGTGGCAAGGGCTTACGGGTGCTGGAGAGTTGCGGAGGTCGCCGCCGTTTCTCTGGTCACGTCAGGTTGATGCAGCGGCCTGAGTCGGTGAAGACGAGGAGACCCGCGGCGGCGGCGGCGGTGGAGCTCGAGCGGCAGTACAGTGGCGAGAGGAGGAAGACGATGGAGGCGACAAGTAACTGGAGACTCATGGGCCGGGCTATTTATAAGGTGAGGCTCATAAGTGGGCGCGAGAAACGAGGAGGCCACGGCGTGATTATCTCACCACAAAAACGCCTTGATTTTCGGGATGGCCTTTAAAGATAAGATCCGTTGAGGATATGGTGGGATAAAAAAATGGACTTAATGGAAGATGACGTCATGGCGGGTTACCAGGAATCCAGAAGATGATGTCACGGCGGGTTATAACCTTCGCACGACCATAAGCCGGAAGATCTTTTCTCTCAAAAGAATTGAAGATTGACATGAACCGGTTCAAATCAATCTGGGGCCTAATGTTGAGGATATAACCCTTAGAGTCACCCGCCAGGAGGGGCCGGGTTACTCATAATGGTCATCACGCGAAGCCCAGTACCGAGCTTGAAGACGGCGGGTCAATGATGGGCCTAAGACCCGGAGATGGCTTAAGGCCCGTAGTTATAACCGCCGTTATGGTGGAACTTGTAGTGTAAGGCAAGAATAGTTGAGAGTCCGAGCCGGACACTCTTATGAGCCGGCCGGGACTCTGAGAGTCACCGGGCGTCAACCTCTCTATATAAAGGGACGACCCGGCGGCGGTTTAGGGACAAGTAAGATCTCGTCGAGAGCCAGGCATAGCAATTAAGCTCCCTGGTCATCGAAATCATAAGCAATACCACCTCAACTGGACGTAGGCTTTTACCTTAACCATAAGGGGCCGAACCAGGATAACCCCCGTGTTCCTTCTCCCGTATAACCCCTTTAAGCTTCCTAGCTGCGATGGCTCCACGACACCATCGGTATGTTACTTGCCCGAGATTCGATTGTCAGTATCCACATACCTAGTTCAATCTCGTTACCGGCAAGTCTCTTTACGTTCCGTAATACATCATCTTGTAACTAACTCATTAGTCACTTTGCTTGCAAGGCTTCTTATGATGTGCATTACCGAGAGGGCCCAGAGATACCTCTTCAATACTCGGAGTGACAAATCCTAATCTCGATCTATGCCAACCCAACAAGCACCTTCGGAGATACCTGTAAAGCATCTTTATAATCACCCAGTTACGTTGTGACGTTTGATAGCACACAAGGTGTTAAGGCATATCTCTCTAGATGTAGTTTTGGTGATTGATGACAACATGTTTGCAGACTAATCGTGTGCTTTGAGCATTTAAGAGATTCATCATTTGGCACGAGACGATTTCTTTCCCCTCGGAGTGTCATTCAAGACGGTGTAGCTCTTTTGCTTCTTTTGGTGGATTAGTTTCGTAGGAGTGTAACACCCCAGATGTAACTTTCCATATTTGTAACTCCAACTCTTGCCATTTTCGGCTAGGTGTTATGATATTCCCTCCGTGGTCGGGTTTTGTCTTTCGTTTTGCATTTTGTCCATGTCATGCATCTCATATCATGTCATCATGTGCATTTCATTTGCATACGTGTTTGTCTCATGCATCCGAGCATTTTCCCCGTTGTCCGTTTTGCAATCCAGCGCTCCCATCTCCTCCGGCGCATCCCTCTTGTTTTCTTTCATGAGCGGGTGCCAAACATTCTCGGAATGGACCGAGGCTTGTCAAGTGGCCTTGGTATACCACCGGTAGACCACCGGTCAAGTTTCGTTCCATTTGGAGGTCGTTTGGTACTCCAACGGTTAACCGGGCATCCGCAAAGTCCATTTGTGTGTTCCAGCAAAAAAAACCTAAAAACCAGGCCAAAACCCCCCAAAGTCACTTCCATGCTGTAGGTCGTTCGATCACGATCGTGTGGGCGAAAACCGCACCTCATTTGGACTCTCCTAACTCCCTCTACCTATATATTTGCATCCCCTCCCGAAAACG
Organism: Aegilops tauschii subsp. strangulata; assembly: GCF_002575655.3. NCBI lineage: Eukaryota > Viridiplantae > Streptophyta > Magnoliopsida > Poales > Poaceae > Aegilops > Aegilops tauschii. Next base: position 400,013,604 of record NC_053037.3, read on the forward strand.
TTCGCAGATGAAACCCTAGCAATTTTCCCCGCCGCCGCCGGACAAGTCCGTACCCCGTCGGACAGACGCGCCGCCGCCCGCAGCCAGTCCGCGCCGCCACGTGGCGCCCGCCGCCGCCCGTACCGCGCCGGCCCGCGGAGCCCATCGCGAGCCTGCCGGGCCCGGCCTCCGTCTGACGCCCGCCGCTCCTTCCTCCTCCTCCAGCGCCGCCCCGTCGCCTCGGCGCCGCCGCGCCGTCTCGCCGGCCGCCGTCGCGCGCCTCGGCCGCCGCCGCCCGGCGCCTCTCGCAGGTCGCCGCCCGCGCGCCCCGGCCCCGCCCTGCTGGATCCGGCCGCGCCCGGCCCCTCCGACCCCTCGCCACCGTCGTCCCTTCCTCTCCCGTCGCCGGCGAGCCCGAGCTCCCTCGAGATCCCGATCCATTACGAAGGTTGACTTTCCCCGAGACCTCCGAAAATATTCTGTCATTTTATTTTCACAGCATGTGCCCTTGTTCATAGCATCATAACTCTCTGCATATAGCTCCGTTTCACGCGTGCAATATATCAGTTTGTTCGCCTCGTGATGCTCTACATTTTGTTCAATTGCACCATGTTCATTAGAGTCCATCTTGATGCCCAAATCTCTGGTGCAAGAGTGCTAGTTGCTGTTATCTGCTGGTTCTTAGCAGAACTTGGAGATTTGTTATTTTTGTATCTTTTAATCTGTGCATCTTATGGGCATGAGCTCTACATGTGTTTTGTTGTATGCCATTCCATCTGTCAATTAGTGTATGCCTTGTATTTTTGTGATCTCTGTGGTGACTAGCACAAGCATGCAAACTAGGCTCCATAATGTTTCTGATTTCAGGGACTTAGTAATTTCTCTAAGTCTGTCTGCCGTTATTTTGTTGCCATGTAAACTTGATGCTACAGAGAGATCCATGCATATTTTGGAGATATTCAGTAAGGATGTTTTGTAGATATTGTCGTAGTTGATCCATTCCTGTCCTTGTTTGAAATTATGGAGTGCCATAGCATGACTCAATCTTGCTCTACTTTTGGTATAAAATATTTCTGGCAGATTGTTTACATGATATTCATTTTTGCCAAGCTTGTTGTAGTTGATCCATACATGCTATGCTTTTATTATTGCCATGGATAGCTTCATAATCATGCCATCTTGCTGTAGGTATGCTTGTTTTGTTATGCATTACTTTTTGGTGAGTGCATCAAGCTCACCAAGATGCCTTCATATTATTGTTTCTGCCATGCTCTGTTTTCTGGCAAGTCTGAAACCTGTTAATGAAACTTGCTATGTTTACATGGTTCCCATCATATCTTCTGGTCCTTTTTGGCTTATGGTCAGTAAGGGACTTTTGTCATATGCTTTTAGTAGAACACTGCCATGCCTTGGTTTGCCATGTTAAGTTCCTGTAGCATGTTTATTTCATGCTCTGAACATTGCTACCTGATGCTGTTTCAGGCATGTCCAGTAATTTCACCAAGTCTGTGAACCTGTTATCTTTTGCACTTTTTCCATGCTTGTTCGAGCTTGTTATGTTGTGATCTAGCCGTAGCTCAGTATTCATCTTTTGTCAAGCATCTCCTGTAGACTACTGCCATATACTTTGTTGCTATGTTTGAGTGCTGTAGCATTGTTACTTGTTGCATTTTAAGTGCTATCATGTTGTTAATCGCAGATTCGTGTCATTCTTGTTTTGCTTGCCATTTGCAAACCGTGCATCCGTTTCCGGTGATCTTTATATCGATTTCGACCGAAATCATCTCATCTTTCCAGTGGAATGCTTGGTTTGCAAAGTTACTGCCTTGTTCATCATTTCTCTTCCGGAGCACGCATATGCATCGCATATCATATCTCGCATATCATACATGTCTTGCATCATGTTGCTTGTGCATTCCTCGTGATTGATTGTGGTTCCGTTGCTTGTGTTCTTGTATTGGGTAGAGCCGGGAGACGAGTTCGTGAACGAGGAACCTGTTGAGTACGCTTACGAGGATCAAGCTTTCGACAACTCTGGGAACCTTGCAGGCAACATGACCACCCCTCGAAATCACTTCTATCTTTGCTTTGCTAGTTGTTCGCTCTATTGCCATGCTGCGCTACCTATCACTTGCTTTATCATGCCTCCCATATTGCCATGTCAGCCTCTAACCATCCTTTCCTCGCAAACCGTTGTTTGGCTAAGTTACCGCTTTTGCTCAGCCCTTCTTATAGCGTTGCTAGTTGCAAGTGAAGTTGAAGTTTGTTCCATGTCGGAACATGGATATGTTGGGATATCACAATATATCTTATTTAATTAATGCATCTATATATTTGGTAAAGGGTGGAAGGCTCGGCCTTATGCCTGGTGTTTTGTTCCACTCTTGCCGCCCTAGTTTCTGTCATACCGGTATTATGTTCCTTGAGTTTGCGTTCCTTACGCGGTTGGGTGATTTATGGGACCCCCTTGACAGTTCGCCTAGAATAAAACTCCTCCAGCAAGGCCCAACCTTGGTTTTACCATTTGCGACCTAAGCCTTTCCCCCGGGTTTTCGCGAGCCCGAGGGTCATCTTTTTTTAACCCCCCCGGGCCAGTGCTCCTTCGAGTGTTGGTCCGAACTGAGTAGACTGCGGGGCCCCCTCGTGGAAACTCGAGGTCTGGTTTTACTCGTAGGATGTCTCATCCGGTGTGCCCTGAGAACGAGATATGTGCAGCTCCTATCGGGATTTGTCGGCGCATCGGGCGGCTTTGCTGGTCTTGTTTTACCATTGTCGAAATGTCTTGTAAACCGGGATTCCGAGACTGATCGGGTCTTTCCGGGAGAAGGTTTATCCTTCGTTGACCGTGAGAGCTTATGATGGGCTAAGTTGGGACACCCCTGCAGGGTATTATCTTTCGAAAGCCGTGCCCGCGATTATGAGGCAGATGGGAATTTGTTAATGTCCGGTTGTAGAGAACCTGTCACTTGACCCAGTTAAAATACATCAACCGTGTGTGTAGCCGTGATGGTCTCTTCTCGGCGGAGTCCGGGAAGTGAACACGGTTTGAGTTATGAATGACGTAAGTAGGAGTTCAGGATCACTTCTTGGTCATTACTAGATGACGACCGTTCCGTTGCTTCTCTCCTCGCTCTCATTTGCGTTTGTTAGCCACCATATATGCTTAGTGCCTGCTGCAGCTCCACCTCATTACACCATCCTTTCCTATAAGCTTAAATAGTCTTGATCTCGCGGGTGTGAGATTGCTGAGTCCTCGTGACTCACAGATTCTACCAATACAGTTGCAGGTGCCGACGATGCCAGTGCAGATGATGGGATCGACCTCAAGTGGGAGTTCGATGAGGAACGTGGTCGTTACTATGTGTCTTTTCCTGATGATCAGTGGTGGAGCCCAGTTGGGACGATCGGGGATCTAGCATTTGGGGTTATCTTATTTTCATTTGGATCTTGACCGTAGTCGGTCTATGTGTGTATTTTGGATGATGTATGAATTATATTATGTATTGTGTGAAGTGGCGATTGTAAGCCAACTCTTTATCCCATTCTTATTCATTACATGGGATTGTGTGAAGATGACCCTTCTTGCGACAAAACCACTATGCGGTTATGCCTCTAAGTCGTGCCTCGACACGTGGGAGATATAGCCGCATCGTGGGCGTTACAAGGAGTCACCGTACTATCAAGATGGGGTCCGCTTTGGTAAGGCTAGGGTGGAATCAACACGTACACATCCTCGTTGCACCCTCTGAGCCTTTCTGCTTCATGGGAGATATCTTTCCTCTCTCTTTGGGCTGAGTCTGGTCCCAACGGTAGTACCGCGGTACCCAGCGGTAGTACCGCTTAGGGGTCACAGGCGGCAGTACCGCTCCGCAGCGGTAGTACCGCCGGTGGGTCCTCAGCAGTAGTACCGCTACGGTACCAGGCCCCTACCGCGTCGACTCGAGGGGTCATTTTTCGTGTCGGATAGTGCGGTAGTTTGCAGCGGCAGTAGGGCGGCAGTACCGCTCATGAGCGGTAGTACCGCCCTACTGCCGCGGCAGTACCGCTCGGGTCTGTCACTCTCCTGCCCTCCAGACTCCACGGTAGTACCGCCCGGTGGAGCGGTAGTACCGTTGTGATCAGCGGTAGTACCGCCCTCTGCGGGGCTGTTGTGGGGGGTAACGGTTGGATTGTTCCCCCCACTATATAAGGAGGTCTTCTTCCCCAAAGTTGACCTACCTCTTCCCCCAAAAGCTCCATTGTTGCTCCAAGCTCCATTTTCGCCCGATCTCTCTCCCTAGCCAATCAAACTTGTTGATTTGCTCGGGATTGGTTGAGAAGGCCCGGATCTACAGTTCCACCAAGAGAAATTTGATTCCCCCCACTTATCCCTAGCGGATCTTATTACTCTTGGGTGTTTGAGCACCCTAGACGGTTGAGGTCACCGCGGAGCCATAGTCCATTGTGGTGAAGCTTTGTGGTGTCGTTGGGAGCATCCAATTAAGCTGTGGAGATTGCCCCAACCTTGTTTGTAAAGGTCCGGTCGCCCCCTTCAAGGGCACCAATAGTGGAATCACGGCATCTCGCATTGTGTGAGGGCGTGAGGAGAATACGGTGGCCCTAGTGGCTTCTTGGGGAGCATTGTGCCTCCACACCGCTCCAATGGAGACGTACTTCCCCTCAAAAGGAAGGAACTTCGGTAACACATCCTCGTCTTCACCGGCTCCACTCTTGGTTATCTCGTCGCTTTACTTTTGCAAGCTTACTTGTGTTAAATCCCTTGCTTGCTTATGTGCTTGTTGTCATTGCATCATATAGGTTGCTCACTTAGTTGCATATCTAGACAACCTACTTTGATGCAAAGTTTAAATTGGTAAAGAAAAGCTAAAATTGTTAGTTGCCTATTCACCCCCCCCCTAGTCAACTATATCGATCCTTTCAATTGGTATCAGAGCCTCGTCTCTTTATTAAGGACTTTACCGTCCGAAGAGTATGGTTGACGTCGTAGACGGTGTGGAGGAGCACTCCGGCATGAATCCGGTCTCGTCTATGGGAGATGGGGGTACCTCGGTCTCTCGTGAGGAATTCAATGTGGCGTTGGACACATTGAAAACCTCCATGACTACCGAGGTCGAAAACATGTTTAATAAATTCTTAGAAGGGCTTAAACTTTCCACCGCACCGTTGAAAGTGGGTGATCCCGCCAACAAGGTGACGGATGCTACCTCCGACAAGGGGGAAGCTACTAGCGAGAAAGCTCCTTCTTCTAGTGGTAAAAATGGCACCGGCATCTTTGCCCACGTGGAACCTCCACTTGTCTATGGTGGACTGCTCCCTTCCACTCATTTGAATCATGCCGGACCGGCCCCTAAGATTGAGAAGAATGTAGATTTTGATTCTTGGGTCTATCGTTTTAAGCGTCATTTAAATCATGTGAACACTAACCTTTGGAGAATCATTGAAGAAGGTTTCTATCCGCATGACCGAAGTAACTTCACTCCTAGAGAAGTTGTGGATCATCAATTCAATGAGAATGCTCTCTTCATCATCCAAGAAGCAATCCCACCCGAAGATCTTCCTCATCTCCGGCCCTACACCGTGGCCAAAGATGCTTAGCTCCAAGTTGTTTCCCTCTATCGGGGAAGCGCAAGCATTCAACGCTCCAACTATGAAGTGGTGCAAGATGAAGCCGATGAGTTTGCAATGAAAGAAGATGAAGAACCTCATGAGCTTTTTCGACCAAACTCGCGGTCTCTCTCCGAGATCATGGAAGTAAGGACACGGATGACAATTGGATCAAGCGCAAATTCCTCAAGGCAATGATGCCCTACCACAAAGCCATGTCCTCCGTCATTCGTCAAAGGTCGGACTTCCACACCTTGTCCTCAAGTGAAGTGTTGGATGAGTTCGTTGCTATGAGCATCTTGGACAAGACCGCCGACAATGCGGTTCTTCGCTCTCAAAGAGTAAAGAAGCCCAACCTTGCTCTAAAGGCCAAGGTTAGTATGGAGTAAGAGGATGAAGAGGAAGAAGAGGAGGGCAACCTCAAAGATACGAAGTATGCCTATCATGAACACATGGCTCTTGCTTCAAGGCAATTTTGGAGCAAGAAGAACACAAGGCCAAACTTTAACAAGAACAATTCAAGTGGCGCAAAGGGCAAGCAACAAGTGAGGACTTGCTTCAATTGTGGCAATGTGAGCCACTTTGTTGCGGAGTGCCCTTACGAGAAGAGGGAAGAAAATGGTGGCAAGCTCATTCGAAAGGACAAGGCCAAGTCGTTCCCCAACAAGAGCAACTTCACCAAGAAGACTCCTCCCAAGGCATTAGTCGTACAAGAAGAGTACAACGAGGATGATGACGATGATGAAGATGGTGAGTCGGTTGCCATGGCCTCCGTTGCCATTGCGATGACTCCACGGATGTCTCTCTTCGACTCACCCAATGAGAACATCACTGCCAAGTGCCTCATGGCTAAAGCCACCAACAAGGTAACCCCCAACATCAAAACTACCATCATTAATCATCCTTCTTCGACGGATAGCATTGATGAACATGAGGGGACAAATGTGGAGGAAAATGAGTTTGAGACCTTTATGGGTAAACTCAAGGGTAAATCCAAGAAGCACTTCGTTGCTCTCTTGGAACAACTCGGTGAAGCCAATGACATGATCGAGGCTCACGAAGACACCATCTCTAAGATGGAGGGGCATAGTCGTGACTATGCCGATGAGATCTCGGATCTTTCCAATGCTCTTGACGAAGAGCGTGGTCTTCGTTTGGCTCTTGAGGAGTCATACAACGATGATCATGCTAAGTTAAAGAAAGATCTTGATCATGCTCTTGTTGTGTCTCGTGTGATAAACGCCGAGAAGGCAAAGCTTGGGGTTGATCTTGCTAGACTCAAAGAGGAGTTTGACATTCTCGACAAGGCTCACAAAGTCTTGAAGGGTGTTCATGCTAGCCTCAAGGAGTCTCATGATCAACTCCAAGTGAAGCTAACTAAGGAGAAAGCCACCTTTCCTTATATGGTGTTAATTGATAATGCAAATGCTATTAACCCTTGTTGTGAGCATGTGCATCTTGTTGAGGAGAATGCTAAGTTGAAGGAGCAACTTGAGAAAGGCCTTGTGTCATGCATACAAGGTGAGAAGAACCTCAACGACCTTTTGAGCAATCAAAAGGAAGTTCTGACCAAGGAGGGGATTGGGTTCGCCCCCAAGCCCAAGAAAAAGAAGAAGAATGACAAGACCAAACGACCTCCTCCTATCAAGCAAACTTTTGTGAAGGAGGGAGAGGATGCTTCCAAGGAGAAGAAGAACAATGCGAAGGGTGGCGGTGTCAAGAAGGGCAATGCCACCCCTTCCAACAAAACCGCCGATTTTAATCCTTCTTATGTGCTATGCCGTGCTAGTGATGGGCATGTTTATGCCAAATTTGTTGGTTCTCCTCATGAGTATATTGAATGGTCTATTTGGGTTCCTAAGACCCTTGTTACTAACATCAAAGGACCCATTACAAAATGGGTACCTAAAACCAAGCATTGATCTCATGTAGGTGTTTGCTTTCGGGCGGGGATCATGGTTGCTCGATAGTGGAGCTACAAATCATATGACCGGAAGCAAGGACTTGGTGGTGGACGTGCACAAGATTCCATCTATGCCCACCAATGTCGAGTGGGGTGATGCCTCGTCCTCTAAGGTATTGGGACTCGGCAAAGTAGTCATTTCTCATGATCTCGCGATCGAGAAAGTCATGCTTGTTGAGTCCCTTGCATACAATTTACTTTCCGTTCGTCAACTTGCAATCATGGGCTTTGCCACCTTCTTTGATATTGATACCGTGGCCCTCTTGTGGAGCAAGACTCTTAAAGTAGCCTTTGTTGGGCATGTCGAGAACGGTCTCTATGTGATTAACTTTTCGGAGCGACCCACTGAGACCGCGACATGCCTAATGGCTAAAGTTGACGTGGGATGGCTCTGGCATCGCCGTTTAGCCCATGTCAATATGAGATCTTTGCAAAGTCTTCTCAAGGGGGACCATGTCCGTGGACTAACGAACGTTAGTTTTGCTAAAGATCGTGCTTGCAGTGCTTGTATCGAAGGAAAGCTTCATGAGAAGGCTCACCCTCCCACGACTCTCATTTACTCGAAGAGGCCTTTGGAGCTCCTTCATTTGGATCTCTTTGGGCCTCCATCCTTTGATAGTCTTGGGGGTAGAAAGTATTGCTTGGTGATTGTGGATGACTATTCTAGATACACTTGGGTGTATTTCTTCAAGAGGAAGAGTGAGACCCAACAAACCGTCATTGACTTTGCAAATGAAGCCCAACGTCAACACAATGCAAAGATCTTGACAATAAGAAGTGACAACGGCACCGAGTTCAAGAACTACAACTTGGATGAGTTTCTTAGTGATGAGGGGATCAAGCATCAATATTCCGCACCTTACACCCCTCAACAAAACGGTGTTGCGGAGAGGAAGAACCGAACGTTGATGGATGCCGCAAGGACCATGATGGCGGAGTTCAAGTCTCCATACAACTTTTGGGCCGAAGCCATCAACACCGCGTGTCATGCATCCAATCGGCTCTACCTCCGCAAGGGCTTGAACAAGACTCCATATGAGATACTCACCGGTAACAAGCCCAACCTCAAGTACTTTCGGGTGTTCGGGTGTAAGTTTTTCATTCTCAAGAAAGGTGTTCGGTTGTCTAAATTTGAGGCTAGAGCTTATGAGGGCATTTTTGTTGGTTATGCTACAAACTCTCATGCTTACCGTGTCCTCAATAAATCCACGGGACTTATTGAGGAGACGTGTAATGTGGAGTTTGATGAGAATAACGGCTCCCAAGTGGAGCAAAGTGGCACTTGTGATGTAGGTGATGAAATTCCTCCTCAAGCCATAAGAAGAATGGGTGTTGGTTTTATCCTACCCATTGAGGAACCCCTTGTGGCCGAAGGATAAGGACAATGCTCCACTCAAGTGGAGCCATCACCAACCCAAGGCCCACACACTTCCGAAGAACAAAGTGAAGGCCCTCAACCTCATGAACAAGACCAAGGGCAAGATCATGCTCAAGACGGTGGTGACACACCAAGTGATGCCCAAGGTCAAGTTCTCTCCTCCGAGCAAGTTCAAGATCAAGAACAAGCTCAAGACGGCGCTCAAGATGATCAAGTGGCCGCTCCTCAACTCACCACCGAGGAGGAATTGGAGCATCGTGCCGCCAAGATTGCTTCCAAGCTCTCCACCAAGGGTCATCTCATGAAGAATGTGCTTGGAAGCATTCAAAAGGGGGTAAGCACTCGTAGACAATTGGAAAACTATTGTGAACATCACGCGTTTGTCTCTTGTGTGGAACCCCAAAAGGTACATGAAGCTCTCGAAGATCCGGATTGGCTCAATGCCATGCATGAAGAACTCAACAACTTCGAGTACAACAAGGTGTGGAGATTAGTGCCAAGGCCAACGGGGAACCACAATGTCATTGGAACCAAGTGGATATTCAAGAAAAAGCAAGATGCTCATGGGACCATCATCCGCAACAAGGCACGATTGGTGGCACAAGGCTACTCCCAAGTCGAGGGTATCGACTACGGTGAAACCTTTGCTCCCGTTGCTCGCCTTGAATCTATTCGTTTGTTGATTGCTTATGCTTCTCATCACAACTTTAAGTTGCAACAAATGAATGTGAAAAGTGCTTTTCTTAATGGTCCTATTAATGAGTTGGTTTATGTCAAGCAACCCCCCGGGTTCGAGGATCCCTACTTTCCCGATCATGTGTATCAACTCGATAAGGCACTCTATAGCCTTAAACAAGCCCCCCGTGCGTGGTATGACCACCTTACCGAGTTGTTACAAGATCGTGGGTTTGAAGTTGGGCTAATCGACCCCACTCTTTTTACTAAGAAGGTGAAAGGGGAGTTGTTTGTGTGCCAACTATATGTTGATGACATTATCTTTGGTTCCCCTAACAAAGCTTTCAATGAGGAATTTGCCGCACTCATGACCTCAAAGTTCAAGATGTCCTCCATGGGAGAGTTGAAGTTCTTTCTCGGTTTCGAAGTAAAGCAAAGAAGAGAAGGAATCTTCATCAACCAAGCCAAATACACTCAAGACATGCTCAAGAGATTCAAACTAAGTGATGTCAAGCCGGCGTCCACTCCAATGCCCACCAAGTGCCAACTTGACATTGATCCCAATGGTAAAGCGGTGGATCAAAAGGTATATCGCTCCATGATTGGTTCATTACTTTGTTGGGAATCGTAGCATAATTTAAAATTTTTCTACGCTCACCAAGATGCATCTATGGAGTCTACTAGCAACGAGGGGAAAGGAGTGCATCTACATACCCTTGTAGATCGCGAGCGGAAGCGTTCCAATGAACGTGGATGACGGAGTCGTACTCGCCGTGATCCAAATCACCGATGACCGAGTGCCGAACGGACGGCACCTCCGCGTTCAACACACGTACGGTGCAGCGACGTCTCCTCCTTCTTGATCCAGCAAGGGGGAAGGAGAGGTTGATGGAGATCCAACAGCACGACGGCGTGGTGGTGGATGTAGCGGTTCTCCGGCAGGGCTTCGCCGAGCTTCTGCGAGAGAGAGAGGTGTTGCAGGGGAGGAGGGAGGCGCCCAAGGCTGTAGGTTGCTGCCCTCCCTCCCCCCTTTATATAGGCCCCTGGGGGGGTGCGCCAGCCCTGGGAGATGGGATCTCCAAGGGGGGGCGGCGGCCAAGGGGGGAAGGGGTTGCCTTGCCCCCCAAGGCAAGGGGGAAGCTCCCCCCCCCCCTAGGGTTCCCAACCCTAGGCGCATGGGGGGAGGCCCAAGGGGGGCGCCCCAGCCCACTAAGGGCTGGTTCCCTTCCACTTTCAGCCCACGGGGCCCTCCGGGATAGGTGGCCCCACCCGATGGACCCCCCGGACCCTTCCGGTGGTCCCGGTACAATACCGGTAACCCCCGAAACTTGACTTCCTATATATAATTCTTCACCTCCGGACCATTCCGGAACCTCTCGTGATGTCCGGGATCTCATCCGGGACTCCGAACAACTTTCGGGTTTCTGCATACATATATCTCTACAACCCTAGCGTCACCGAACCTTAAGTGTGTAGACCCTACGGGTTCGGGAGACATGCAGACATGACCGAGACGCCTCTCCGGTCAATAACCAACAGCGGGATCTGGATACCCATGTTGGCTCCCACATGTTCCACGATGATCTCATCGGATGAACCACGGTATCGAGGATTCAATCAATCCCGTATGCAATTCCCTTTGTCAATCGGTATGTTACTTGCCCGAGATTCGATCGTCGGTATCCCAATACCTTGTTCAATCTCGTTACCGGCAAGTCTCTTTACTCGTACCGCAATGCATGATCCCGTGACTAACGCCTTAGTCACATTGAGCTCATTATGATGATGCATTACCGAGTGGGCCCAGAGATACCTCTCCGTCACACGGAGTGACAAATCCCAGTCTCGATCCGTGCCAACCCAACAGACACTTTCGGAGATACCCGTAATGCACCTTTATAGTCACCCAGTTACGTTGTGACATTTGGCACACCCAAAGCACTCCTACGGTATCCGGGAGTTGCACGATCTCATGGTCTAAGGAAAAGATACTTGACATTGGAAAAGCTCTAGCAAACGAAACTACACGATCTTTTATGCTATGCTTAGGATTGGGTCTTGTCCATCACATCATTCTCCTAATGATGTGATCCCGTTATCAATGACATCCAATGTCCATAGTCAGGAAATCATGACTATCTGTTGATCAACGAGCTAGTCAACTAGAGGCTTACTAGGGACACGTTGTGGTCTATGTATTCACACATGTATTACGATTTCCGGACAATACAATTATAGCATGAACAATAGACAATTACCATGAACAAAGAAATATAATAATAACCATTTATTATTGCCTCTAGGGCATATTTCCAACAGTCTCCCACTTGCACTAGAGTCAATAATCTAGTTACATTGTGATGAATCGAACACCCATTGCGTCCTGGTGTTGATCATGTTTTGCCCTAGGGAGAGGTTTAGTCAACGGATCTGCTACATTCAGGTCCGTATGTACTTTACAAATATCTATGTCTCCATTTTGAACACTTTCACGAATGGAGTTGAAGCGACGCTTGATATGCCTGGTCTTCCAGTGAAACCTGGGCTCCTTCGCAAGGGCAATAGCTCCAGTGTTGTCACAGAAGAGAGTCATCGGGCCCGACGCATTGGGAATCACCCCTAGGTCGGTAATGAACTCCTTCATCCAGACTGCTTCCTGTGCTGCCTCCGAGGCTGCCATGTACTCCGCTTCACATGTAGATCCCGCCACGACGCTTTGCTTGCAACTGCACCAGCTTACTGCTCCTCTATTCAAAATATACACGTATCCGGTCTGTGACTTCGAGTCATCCAGATCTGTGTCGAAGCTAGCGTCGACGTAACCCTTTACGACGAGCTCTTCGTCACCTCCATAAATGAGAAACATATCCTTAGTCCTCTTCAGGTACTTCAGGATATTCTTGACCGCTGTCCAGTGTTCCTTGCCGGGATTACTTTGGTACCTTCCTACCAAACTTACGGCAGGGTTTACATCCGGTCTGGTACACAGCATGGCATACATAATAGACCCTATGGCCGAGGCATAGGGGATGACACTCATCTCTTCTATATCTTCTGCCGTGGTCGGGCATTGAGCCGTGCTCAATTGCACACCTTGCAATACAGGCAAGAACCCCTTCTTGGACTGATCCATACTGAACTTCTTCAATATCTTGTCAAGGTATGTACTCTGTGAAAGACCAATGAGGCGTCTTGATCTATCTCTATAGATCTTGATGCCTAATATATAAGCAGCTTCTCCAAGGTCCTTCATTGAAAAACACTTATTCAAATAGGCCTTAATACTTTCCAAGAATTCTATATCATTTCCCATCAATAGTATGTCATCCACATATAATATGAGAAATGCTACAGAGCTCCCACTCACTTTCTTGTAAACACAGGCTTCTCCATAAGTCTGTGTAAACCCAAACGCTTTGATCATCTCATCAAAGCGAATGTTCCAACTCCGAGATGCTTGCACCAGCCCATAGATTGAGCGCTGGAGCTTGCATACTTTGTTAGCATTCTTAGGATCGACAAAACCTTCCGGCTGCATCATATACAACTCTTCCTTTAGGAAGCCATTAAGGAATGCCGTTTTGACGGCCATCTGCCATATCTCATAATCATAGTATGCGGCAATTGCTAACATGATTCGGACGGACTTCAGCTTCGCTACGGGTGAGAAAGTCTCATCGTAGTCAACCCCTTGAACTTGTCGATAACCCTTAGCGACAAGTCGAGCTTTGTAGATGGTCACATTACCATCCGCGTCCGTCTTCTTCTTAAAGATCCATTTGTTTTCTATGGCTCGCCGCTCATCGGGCAAGTCAGTCAAAGTCCATACTTTGTTTCATACATGGATTCTATCTCGGATTTCATGGCTTCTAGCCATTTGTCGGAATCCGGGCCCGCCATCGCTTCTTCATAGTTCGAAGGTCCACCGTTGTCTAACAACATGATTTCCAGGACAGGGTTGCCGTACCACTCTGGTGCGGAACGTGTCCTTGTGGACCTACGAAGTTCAGTAACTTGATCCGAAGCTTCACGATCATCATCATTAACTTCCTCCCTAGTCGGTGTAGGCACCACAGGAACACTTTCCCGCACTGCGCTACTTTCCGGTTCGGAAGGGGTGACTATCACCTCATCAAGTTCCACTTTCCTCCCACTCAATTCTTTCGAGAGAAACTCCTTCTCCAGAAAGGACCCGTTCTTGGCAACGAAGATCGTGCCTTCGGATCTGAGGTAGAAGGTATACCCAATAGTTTCCTTAGGGTATCCTATGAAGACGCATTTTTCCGATTTGGGTTCGAGCTTTTCAGGTTGAAGTTTCTTGACATAAGCATCGCATCCCCAAACTTTTAGAAACAACAGCTTAGGTTTCTTCCCAAACCATAATTCATACGGTGTCGTCTCAATGGATTTCGACGGAGCCCTATTTAAAGTGAATGCGGCAGTCTCTAAAGCATAGCCCCAAAATGAGAGCGGTAAATCGGTAAGAGACATCATAGATCGCACCATATCCAATAGAGTGCGATTACGACGTTCGGACACACCGTTTCTCTGAGGTGTTCCAGGCGGCGTGAGTTGTGAAACTATTCCACATTTCCTTAAGTGTGTGCCAAATTCGTGACTTAAATATTCTCCACCACGATCTGATCGTAAGAATTTTATTTTCCTGTCACGTTGATTCTCGACTTCACTCTGAAATTCCTTGAACTTTTCAAAGGTTTCAGACTTGTGTTTCATTAGGTAGACATACCCATATCTACTTAAATCATCAGTGAGAGTGAGAACATAACGATATCCTCCGCGAGCCTCAACACTCATTGGACCGCACACATCGGTATGTATGATTTCCAATAAGTTGGTTGCTCGCTCCATTGTTCCGGAGAACGGAGTCTTGGTCATCTTACCCATGAGGCATGGTTCGCACGTGTCAAATGATTCGTAATCAAGAGACTCCAAAAGTCCATCTGCATGGAGCTTCTTCATGCGTTGACACCAATGTGACCAAGGCGGCAGTGCCACAAGTATGTGGGACTATCGTTATCAACTTTACATCTTTTGGTATTCACACTATGAACATGTGTAACATCACATTCGAGATTCATCAAAAATAAACCATTGACCAGCGGGGCATGACCATAAAACATATCTCTCAAATAAATAGAACAACCATTATTCTCGGATTTAAATGAGTAGCCATCTCGAATTAAACGAGATCCAGATACAATGTTCATGCTCAAAGCTGGCACTAAATAACAATTATTGAGGTTTAAAACTAATCCCGTGGGTAGATGCAGAGGTAGCGTGCCGACGGCGATCACATCGACCTTGGAACCATTCCCGACGCGCATCGTCACCTCGTCCTTTGCCAGTCTCCGTTTATTCCGTAGTTCCTGTTTTGAGTTACAAATATGAGCAACCGCACCGGTATCAAATACCCAGGAGCTACTACGAGTACTGGTAAGGTACACATCAATTACTTGTATATCACATATACCTTGGGTGTTGCCGTCCTTCTTCTTGTCCGCTAAGTATTTGGGGCAGTTCCACTTCCAGTGACCACTTCCCTTGCAATAAAAGCACTCAGTCTCGGGCTTGGGTCCATTCTTTGACTTCTTCCCAGTAACTGGTTTACCGGGCGCGGCAACTCCCTTGCCGTCCTTCTTGAAGTTCTTCTTACCCTTGCCCTTCTTGAACTTAGTGGTTTTATTCACCATCAACACTTGATGTTCTTTTCTGATCTCCCCTTCCGCTGATTTTAGCATTGAATATACCTCGGGAATGGTCTTTTCCATCCCCTGCATATTGTAGTTCATCACAAAGCTCTTGTAGCTTGGTGGAAGCGACTGGAGGATACTGTCAATGACCGCGTCATCCGGGAGATTAACTCCCAGCTGAGACAAGCAGTTGTGCAACCCAGACATTCTGAGTATGTGCTCACTAACAGAACTGTTCTCCTCCATTTTATAGCTGAAGAACTTGTCGGAGACTTCATATCTCTCGACCCGGGCATGAGCTTGAAAAACCAGTTTCAGCTCCTCGAACATCTCATATGCTCCATGTTTCTCAAAACGCTTTTGGAGACCCAGTTCTAAGCTGTAAAGCATGCCGCACTGAACGAGGGAGTAATCATCAGCACGCTGCTGCCAAGCGTTCATAACGTCTTGGTTCTTTGGGATTGGTGCTTCACCTAGCGGTGCTTCTAAGACATAATCTTTCTTGGCTACTATGAGGATGAGCCTCAGGTTCCGGACCCAGTCCGTATAGTTGCTGCCATCATCTTTCAGCTTGGTTTTCTCTAGGAACGCGTTGAAATTGAGGACAACGTTGGCCATTTGGTCTACAATACATAGTGTAAAGATTTTAGACTAAGTTCATGATAATTAAGTTCATTTAATCAAATTATTTAATGAACTCCCACTCAGATAGACATCCCTCTAGTCATCTAAGTGAAACATGATCCGAATTCGACTAGGCCGTGTCCGATCATCACGTGAGACGGACTAGTCAAGATCGGTGAACATCTCCATGTTGATCGTATCTTCTATACGACTCATGCTCGACCTTTCGGTCCTCCGTGTTCCGAGGCCATGTCTGTACATGCTAGGCTCGTCAAGTCAACCTAAGTGTATTGCGTGTGTTCCGAGGCCATGTCTATACATGCTAGGCTCGTCAACACCCGTTGTATTCGAATGTTAGAATCTATCACACCTGATCATCACGTGGTGCTTCGAAACAACGAACCTTCGCAATGGTGCACAGTTAGGGTGAACACTTTCTTGAAATTATTATAAGGGATCATCTTACTTACTACCGTCGTTCTAAGCAAATAAGATGCAAAAACATGATAAACATCACATGCAATCAAATAGTGACATGATATGGCCAATATCATCATGCTCCTTTGATCTCCATCTTCGGGGCACCATGATCATCTTCGTCACCGGCATGACACCATGATCTCCATCATCATGATCTCCATCATTGTGTCTTCATGAAGTCGTCACGCCAACGATTACTTCTACTTGTATGGCTAACGCGTTTAGCAACAAAGTAAAGTAAATTACATGGCGTTATTCAATGACACGCAGGTCATGCAAAATAATAAAGACAACTCCTATGGCTCCTGCCGTTTGTCATACTCATCGACATGCAAGTCGTGATTCCTATTACAAGAATATGATCAATCTCATACATCACATATATCATTCATCACATCTTCTGGCCATATCACATCACATAGCACTTGCTGCAAAAACAAGTTAGACGTCCTCTAATTGTTGTTGCAAGTTTTTACGTGGTTTGTAGGTTTCTAGCAAGAACGTTTTCTTACCTACGTATGACCACAACGTGATTTGCCAATTTCTATTTACCCTTCATAAGGACCCTTTTCATCGAATCCGTTCCGACTAAAGTAGGAGAGACAGACACCCGCTAGCCACCTTATGCAACTAGTGCATGTCAGTCGGTGGAACCTGTCTCACGTAAGCGTACGTGTAAGGTCGGTCCGGGCCGCTTCATCCTACAATGCCGCCGAAACAAGAAACGACTAGTAGAGGCAAGAAGAATTGGCAAACTCAACGCCCACAACTGCTTTGTGTTCTACTCGTGCATAGTAACTACGCATAAGCCTGGCTCATGATGCCACTGTTGGGAATCGTAGCATAATTTAAAATTTTTCTACGCTCACCAAGATGCATCTATGGAGTCTACTAGCAACGAGGGGAAAGGAGTGCATCTACATACCCTTGTAGATCGCGAGCGGAAGCGTTCCAATGAACGTGGATGACGGAGTCGTACTCGCCGTGATCCAAATCACCGATGACCGAGTGCCGAACGGACGGCACCTCCGCGTTCAACACACGTACGGTGCAGCGACGTCTCCTCCTTCTTGATCCAGCAAGGGGGAAGGAGAGGTTGATGGAGATCCAATAGCACGACGGTGTGGTGGTGGATGTAGCGGTTCTCCGGCAGGGCTTCGCCGAGCTTCTGCGAGAGAGAGATAGGTGTTGCAGGGGAGGAGGGAGGCGCCCAAGGCTGTAGGTTGCTGCCCTCCCTCCCCCCCTTTATATAGGCCCCTGGGGGGTGCGCCAGCCCTGGGAGATGGGATCTCCAAGGGGGGGGGCGGCCAAGGGGGGAAGGGGTTGCCTTGCCCCCCAAGGCAAGGGGGAAGCTCCCCCCCTAGGGTTCCCAACCCTAGGCGCATGGGGGGAGGCCCAAGGGGGGCACCCCAGCCCACTAAGGGCTGGTTCCCTTCCACTTTCAGCCCACGGGGCCCTCCGGGATAGGTGGCCCCACCCGGTGGACCCCCGGGACCCTTCCGGTGGTCCCGGTACAATACCGGTAACCCCCGAAACTTTCCCGGTGGCCGAAACTTGACTTCCTATATATAATTCTTCACCTCCGGACCATTCCGGAACCTCTCGTGACGTCCGGGATCTCATCCGGGACTCCGGACAACTTTCGGGTTTCTGCATACATATATCTCTACAACCCTAGCGTCACCGAACCTGAAGTGTGTAGACCCTACGGGTTCGGGAGACATGCAGACATGACCGAGACGCCTCTCCGGTCAATAACCAACAGCGGGATCTGGATACCCATGTTGGCTCCCACATGTTCCACGATGATCTCATCGGATGAACCACGGTGTCGAGGATTCAATCAATCCCGTATGCAATTCCCTTTGTCAATCGGTATGTTACTTGCCCGAGATTCGATCGTCGGTATCCCAATACCTTGTTCAATCTCGTTACCGGCAAGTCTCTTTACTCGTACCGCAATGCATGATCCCATGACTAACGCCTTAGTCACATTGAGCTCATTATGATGATGCATTACCGAGTGGGCCCAGAGATACCTCTCCGTCACACGGAGTGACAAATCCCAGTCTCGATCCGTGCCAACCCAACAGACACTTTCGGAGATACCCGTAATGCACCTTTATAGTCACCCAGTTACGTTGTGACATTTGGCACACCCAAAGCACTCCTACGGTATCCGGGAGTTGCACGATCTCATGGTCTAAGGAAAAGATACTTGACATTGGAAAAGCTCTAGCAAACGAAACTACACGATCTTTTATGCTATGCTTAGGATTGGGTCTTGTCCATCACATCATTCTCCTAATGATGTGATCCCGTTATCAATGACATCCAATGTCCATAGTCAGGAAATCATGACTATCTGTTGATCAACGAGCTAGTCAACTAGAGGCTTACTAGGGACACGTTGTGGTCTATGTATTCACACATGTATTACGATTTCCGGACAATACAATTATAGCATGAACAATAGACAATTACCATGAACAAAGAAATATAATAATAACCATTTATTATTGCCTCTAGGGCATATTTCCAACATACTTTACCTTTGTGCATCTAGACCGGATATCATGTTGAGTGTGGGAATTTGTGCATGTTTTCAAGCCGCACCTAAGGAAAGCCACTTTGTGGCGGTCAAGCGAATCTTTCGATATTTGGCTCATACCCCAAACTTTGGCTTATGGTACCCAAGAGGAGCAAACTTCAAGCTTGTAGGGTTTTTGGACTCCGATTGGGCAGGAGACAAAGTGGATAGGAAATCCACTTCCGGAGGGTGCCAATTCCTTGGTTGCTCTTTGGTAAGTTGGTCTTCTAAAAAGAAAAGTTGTGTGTCTCTCTCGTCCACCGAAGCGAAGTATGTGGCGGCCGGGAGTTGTTGTGCACAACTCTTATGGATGAGGCAAACTTTAAAGGGTTACGGTGTCATCTGTGACAAAGTGCCTCTTTGGTGTGACAATGAAAGTGCCATCAAGATTTCTCTCAACCCGGTGCAACACTTCAAGACGAAGCATATTGAGATTCGGTATCACTTCATCCGGGATCATATTAGGCGAGGGGAGATCGAGCTCAACTATGTCAACACTCATGATAACCTTGCAGATATTTTCATGAAGCCGTTCGATGAAGCAAGATTTCGTGAGTTAAGGCATGAGCTAAATATCATTGATTCGAGCAATGTTGCTTGAACACTTGCACTCCCCACCATACTCAACTTGTGATCTTGTTTAGGTGTAGGCATGGACATAGGGGGAGTGTTGTTCTCTTAATGAACTCTCCCTCCCCTTATTATGCATAAACTGATCAACTCTTTCGCATTAGCCATTTTCGATGGTACTTGTGCTTCAAAGAGAGTTTTGGTCATGGGCCCAAGGATAATTCTTCGCGGTGCCATACCAATTGACTCAAACATAGGTGGCTCCGGCCACCGCCCTCCCCTTTGGAGAGGCTGTGTCTTGTGGTTGGTCCTCGTTGTCTCTTGCTTCTCTTTCTCTCTGCCTTGTCTTAGTCTCCTTTTCTTGCCTTTTTGTTTTTCCTTTCTCTTTGAGCTAAGCCTTTGTGTCTAGTCTTTGGGGTATTGGCTGGGCGGTACTACCGCTGGTGGTGTGCGGTACTACCGCTTATGTTGACAAGCGGTACTACCGCCCACCCGAGCGGTATTACCGCTGGGGGCGGGATCAGGGGGTTATGTCGGGACAGGGGGAGGTTTCTCCTCCCCCATACCCATTCGCACTGCCCCCTCGTCCCTCTTCCTCTCTCCAGCGACTCCTCGCCGCGGGAGGGCTCCGGCGGGCCGCCGTCTGCGGGCCATCCCTCTCCATTCCCTTCGGTGGAGTCGATCCCCACCTCGTCCTCTTGCCATGGATGCCGGTATTGCCCTCGTTCCTTCTCTCTTTTTGTCTAGTTCTCAGATCTAGCGTTTTGGGGCAATAGTGGTTGCATCTCTAGATTTTTGGCTAAATCTCGGCTTGAGTAGTTTGGAGAAGGCGTCTAGACTGTGTGGATTAAGTTTTGGTAGGATTATTTTTGAATTTGGCAGTCCGGTAGTGCCGGATCTGACCACGGCAGTAGGAACCACCGGTTCCTAGTCTTGCGCGGTACTACCGCTCCCGCTGGAGCGGTACTACCGCTTGCGTGGTACTGCCGCCTATGGCCAACGGTACTACCGCTGCCTGCCAGATTCCATCATTCCTCTACCACTGTTTGATCCATGTTGTTTTGTTTGGAGGCTTACGCTTTTTCTTTCGTGTTGGTTTTTCTGTTCGTGTGTTTGGTTCCAGGTGGTGAACGTCCTGAGGAGCAAGTCCGCCGTGTCTGTTGGGGAACGTAGCAGAAATTTAAAATTTTCTACGTATCACCAAGATCAATCTATGGAGTCATCTAGCAACGAGAGAGAGGGTAGTGCATCTACATACCCTTGTAGATCGCACGCGGAAGCGTTCAAGAGAACGGGGTTGATGGAGTCGTACTCGTCGTGATCCAAATCACCGATGATCCTAGCGCCGAACGGACGGCACCTCCGCGTTCAACACACGTACGGAGCGGGGACGTCTCCTCCTTCTTGATCCAGCAAGGGGGAGGAGAAGTTGATGGAGATCTAGCAGCACGACGGCGTGGTGGTGGAAGTAGCGGGATCCCGGCAGGGCTTCGCCAAGTGCAAGCGGGGAGGAAGAGGTGTCACGGGAGGGACGGAGGCGCCAGGGCTTGGGGTGCTGCTCCCATGCGTCTCCCCACTATATATAGGGGTGGAGGGGGCTGGTTTCTTGCCCTCCAAGTCCATTGGGGCGTTGGCAAAGGTGGGGGGAAAGAAATCCCATCATTTCCCTTCCCCACCGATTGTTATCCCCCTTTTTTAGGGATCTTGATCTTATCCCTTCGGGATAAGATCTTATTCCTTCTAAGGTGGGATCTTGGTGCGCCTTGACCAGGGGTGTGGGGCCTTGCCCCCACTACCCACGTTCATGTGGGTGCCCCCATGCAGGTGGGCCCCACTTCGGAACCTTCTAGAACCTTCCCGGTACAATATTGAAAAATCCCGAACATTTTCCGGTGGCCAAAATAGGACTTCCCATATATAAATCTTTACCTCCGGACCATTCCGGAACTCCTCGTGACGTCCGGGATCTCATCCGGGACTCCGGACAACTTTCGGGTTTCTGCATACATATATCTCTACAACCCTAGCGTCACCGAACCTTAAGTGTGTAGACCCTACGGGTTCGGGAGACATGCAGACATGACCGAGACGACTCTCCGGTCAATAACCAACAGCGGGATCTGGATACCCATGTTGGCTCCCACATGTTCCACGATGATCTCATCGGATGAACCACGATGTCGAGGATTCAATCAATCCCGTATACGATTCCCTTTGTCAATCGGTACGTTACTTGCCCGAGATTCGATCGTCGGTATCCCAATACCTTGTTCAATCTCGTTACCGGCAAGTCACTTTACTCGTACCGTAACGCATGATCCCGTGGCTAACTCCTTAGTCACATTGAGCTCATTATGATGATGCATTACTGAGTGGGCCCAGAGATACCTCTCCGTCATACGGAGTGACAAATCCCAGTCTCGATTCGTGCCAACCCAACAGACACTTTCGGAGATACCTGTAGTGCACCTTTATAGCCACCCAGTTACGTTGTGACGTTTGGTACACTCAAAGCATTCCTACGGTATCCGGGAGTTGCACAATCTCATGGTCTAAGGAAATGATACTTGACATTAGAAAAGCTCTAGCAAACGAACTACACGATCTTGTGCTATGCTTAGGATTGGGTCTTGTCCATCACATCATTCTCCTAATGATGTGATCCCGTTATCAATGACATCCAATGTCCATGGTCAGGAAACCATAACCATCTATTGATCAACGAGCTAGTCAACTATGGGCTTACTAGGGACATGTTGTGGTCTATGTATTCACACATGTATTACGGTTTCCAGTTAATACAATTATAGCATGAACAACAGACAATTATCATGAACAAGGAAATACAATAATAACCATTTTATTATTGCCTCTAGGGCATATTTCCAACAGTCTCCCACTTGCACTAGAGTCAATAATCTAGTTCACATCACCATGTGATTAACACTCAAAGTTCACATCGCCATGTGACTAATACCCAAGAGTTTACCAGAGTCAATAATCTAGTTCACATCACCATGTGATTAACACTCAATGAGTTCTAGGGTTTGATCATGTTATGCTTACGAGAGAGGTTTTAGTCAACGGGTCTGCAACATTCAGATCTGTGTGTGCTTTACAAATCTCTATGTCATCTTGTAGATGCAGCTACCACGCGCTACTTGGAGCTATTCCAAATAACTACTCTACTATACGAATCCGGTTCACTACTCAGAGTCATCCGGATTAGTGTCAAAGTTTGCATCGATGTAACCCTTTACGACGAACCCCCTTTCCACCTCCATAATCGAGAAAATTCCTTAGTCCACTAGATACTAAGGATAAGTTCGACCGCTGTCATGTGATCCCTTCCTGGATCACTATTGTACCCCTTGACTAACTCATGGCAAGGCACACTTCAGGTGCGGTACACAGCATAGCATATTGTAGAGCCTACGTCTAAAGCATAGGGGACGACCTTCGTCCTTTCTCTTTCTTCTGCCATGGTCAGGTCTTGAGTCTTACTCAATACTCACACCTTGTAACACAGCCAAGAACTCCTTCTTTGCTGATCTATTTTGAACTCCTTCAAAATCTTGTCACGGTATGTATTCATTTGAAAGTACTATTAAGCGTTTTTGATCTATCCTTATAGATCTTGATGCTCAAATGTTCAAGTAGCTTAATCCAGGTTTTCCATTAAAAACACTTTTCAAATAACCCTGGATGCTTTCCAGAAATTCTACATCATTTCTGATCAACAATATGTTAACAACATATACTCATCAAAAATTCTATAGTGCTCCCACTCACTTCTTTGGAAATACAAGTTTCTCATGAACTTTGTATAAACCCAAAATCTTTGATCATCTCATCAAAGCGTTCATTCCAACTCCGAGATGCTTACTCCAATCCTTAAAAGGATTGCTGGAGCTTTGCACACTTGTTAGCATCTTTCAGGATTGACAAAACCTTCTGGTTGTATCACATACAACCTTTCCTCAAGAAAATCGTCGATGAAACAATGTTTTGACATCCTATCTGCAAGATTTCATAAATAATGCAGTAACTGCTAATATAATTCTAACAGACTCTTAGCATCGCTACGAGTGAGAAAGTCTCATCGCAGTCAACTCCTTGAACTTGCCGGAAAACATCTTAACGACAAGTCAAGCTTTCTTAATGGTGACACTTACCATCATTGTCTGTCTTCCCTTTAAAATCCATCTGTACCCAACAGCCTTACGACCATCAAGTATTTCTTTCAAAGTCTATACTTTGTTTTCATACATGGATCCTCTCGGATTTTATGGCCTTGAGCCATTCGTCGGAATCCGGGCCCACCATCGCTTCTCCATAGCTCGTAGGTTCATTGTTGTCTAGCGACATGACTTCCAAGACAGGATTACGTACCACTCTGAAGTAGTACGCATCCTTGTCGTCCTATGAGGTTTGGTAGTGACTTGATCTGAAGTTTCATGATCACTATCATAAGCTTCCACTTCAATTGGTGTAGGTGCCACAGGAACAACTTCCTGTGCCCTGCTACACATTAGTTGAAGTGACGGTTCAATGACCTCATCAAGTCTCCACCATCCTCCCACTCAATTCTTTCGAGAGAAACTTTTCCTCGAGAAAGGACCTGTTTCTAGAAACAATCACTTTTGCTTCCAGATCTGAAATAGGAGGTATACCCAACTGTTTTTGGTATTCTATGAAGATGCATTTATCCGCTTTGGGTTCGAGCTTATCAGCCTGAACTTTTTCACATAAGTGTCGCAGCCCTAAACTTTTAAGAAACGACAGCTTAGGTTTCTCTAAACCATAGTTCATACGGTGTCGTCTCAACGGAATTGCGTGGTGCCCTATTTAAAGTGAATGCGGTTGTCTCTAATGCCTAACCCATAAACGATAGTTGTAATTTGATAAGAGACATCATGGTATGCACCATGTCCAATAGGGTGCAGTTATGATGTTCAGACACACCATCACACTATGGTGTTCCAGGCGGTATTAGTCGTGAAACAATTTCCACAATTTCTTAATTGTGTGCCAAACTCGTAACTCAGATATTCATCTCTATGATCATATCACAGACATTTTATCCTCTTGTCACGACAATCTTCAACTTCACTCTGGAATTACTTGAACCTTTTAATAATTCAGACTTGTGTTTCATCAAGTAAATATTCTCAGCATCTACTCAAATCATCTGTGAAGTAAGAACATAACGATATCCACTGCGTGCCTCAGCACTCATTGGACTGCACACATCAAATGTATTACTTCCAACAAGTTGCTCTCTTGTTCCATCTTACTGAAAATGAGGCCTTTCAGTCATCTTGCCCATGTGGTATGATTTGCATGTCTAAAGTGATTCAAAATCAAGTGAGTCCAAATGATCCATCTGTATGGACTTTCTTCATGCATATATACTAATAGACAAGGTTCACATGTCTCAATCTTTTCAAAAACGAGTGAGTCCAAAGATCCATCAACATGGAGCTTCTTCATGCGTTTTATACCAATATGACTCAAGTGGCAGTGCCACAAGTATGTGGTACTATCATTACTATCTTATATCTTTTGGCATGAACATGTGTATCACTACGATCGAGATTCGATAAACCATTCATTTTAGGTGCAAGACCATTGAAGGTATTATTCAAATAGATAGAGTAACCATTATTCTCCTTTAATGAATAACTGTATTGCGATAAACATAATCCAATCATGTCTATGCTCAACGCAAACACCAAATAATAATTATTCAGGTTTAACCCCAATCTCGATGGTAGAGGGAGCATGCGATGCTTGATCACATCAACCTTGGAAACACTTCCAACACATATCGTCATCTCACCTTTAGCTAGTCTCCGTTTATTCCGCAGCTTTTATTTCGAGTTACTAACACTTAGCAACCGAACCAGTATCTAATACCCTGGTGCTACTAGGAGTACTAGTAAAGTACACATTAATATAATGTATATCCAATATACTTTTGTCGACCTTGCCAGCCTTCTCATCTACGAAGTATCTAGGGTAGTTCTGCTTCAGTGACCGTTCCCCTCATTTCAGAAGCACTTAGTCTCGGGTTTGGGTTGTTGGGGAACGTAGTAATTTCAAAACTTTTCCTATGCACACGCAAGATCATGGTGATGCATAGCAACAAGAGGGGAGAGTGTTGTCCACGTACCCTCGTAGACCGAAAGCGGAAGCGTTATCACAACGCGGTTGATGTGGTCGTACGTCTTCACGATCCGACCGATCAAGTACCGAACGCACGGCACCTCCGAGTTCAGCACACGTTCAGCTCGATGACGTCCCTCGAACTCCGATCCAGCCGAGTATTGAGGGAGAGTTTCGTCAGCACGACGGCGTGGTGACGATGATGATGTTCTACCGACGCAGGGCTTCGCCTAAGCTCCGCAACGATATTATCGAGGTGTAATATGGTGGAGGGGGGCACCGCACACGGCTAAAATATCGTATATCAATTGTGTGCATAGAGGTGCCCCCTGCCCCCGTATATAAAGGAGGAAGGGGGGAGGCCGACTGCTCTTGGGCGCGCCAAGGAGAGGGGGGAGTACTCCTCCTAGTAGGAGTAGGACTCCCCTTTCCTAGTCCAACTAGGAAGAGAGAGGGGGAAGGAAAGAGAGGGAGAGGGAGAGGGAAAGAGGGGCCGTGCCCCCATCCCCTAATCCAATTCGGACTCCTCATGGGAGGGGGCGCGCCACCTACTGGCTGCTGCCCTCTCTCTCCCCTCAGGCCCACTAAGGCCCAATACTTCCCCGGGGGGTTCCGGTAACCCCTCCGGCACTCCGGTTTTATCCGAAACTTCTCCGGAACACTTCCGGTGTCCGAATATAGTCGTCCAATATATCAATGTTTATGTCTCGACCATTTCGAGACTCCTTGTCATGTCCGTGATCACATCCGGGACTCCGAACAACCTTCGTTACATCAAAACATATAAACTCATAATATAACTGTCATCGTAACTTTAAGCGTGCGGACCCTACGGGTTCGAGAACTATGTAGACATGACCGAGACACCTCTCCGGTCAATAACCAATAGCGGAACCTGGATGCTCATATTGGTTCCTACATATTTTACGAAGATCTTTATCGGTCAGACCGCATAACAACATACGTTGTTCCCTTTGTCATCGGTATGTTACTTGCCCGAGATTCGATCGTCGGTATCTCGATACCTAGTTCAATCTCGTTACCGGCAAGTCTCTTTACTCGTTCCGTAATACATCATCCCGCAACTAACTCATTAGTCACAATGCTTGCAAGGCTTATAGTGATGTGCATTACCGAGTGGGCCCAGAGATACCTCTCCGACAATCGGAGTGACAAATCCTAATCTCGAAATACGCCAACCCAACAAGTACCTTTGGAGACACCTGTAGAGCACCTTTATAATCACCCATTTACGTTGTGACGTTTGGTAGCACACAAAGTGTTCCTCCGGTAAACGGGAGTTGCATAATCTCATAGTCATAGGAACATGTATAAGTCATGCAGAAAGCAATAGCAACATACTAAACGATCGGGTGCTAAGCTAACGGAACGGGTCAAGTCAATCACGTCATTCTTCTAATGAGGTGATCCCGTTAATCAAATGACAACTCATGTCTATGGCTAGGAAACATAACCATCTTTGATTAACGAGCTAGTCAAGTAGAGGCATACTAGTGACACTTTGTTTGTCTATGTATTCACACATGTATTATGTTTCCGGTTAATACAATTCTAGCATGAATAATAAACATTTACCATGATATAAGGAAATAAATAATACTTTATTATTGCCTCTAGGGCATATTTCCTTCAGTCTCCCACTTGCACTAGAGTCAATAATCTAGATTACACAGTAATGATTCTTACACCCATGGAGTCTTGGTGCTGATCATGTTTTGCTCGTGGAAGAGGCTTAGTCAACGGGTCTGCAACATTCAGATCCGTATGTATCTTGCAAATTTCTATGTCTCCCACCTGGACTAAATCCCGGATGGAATTGAAGCGTCTTTTGATGTGCTTGGTTCTCTTGTGAAATCTGGATTCCTTTGCTAAGGCAATTGCACCAGTATTGTCACAAAAGATTTTCATTGGTCCCGATGTACTAGGTATGACACCTAGATCGGATATGAACTCCTTCATCCATACTCCTTCATTTGCTACTTCCGAAGCATCTATGTACTCCGCTTCACACGTAGATCCCTCCACGACACTTTGCTTAGAACTGCACCAACTGACAGCTCCACCGTTCAATGTAAATACGTATCCGATTTGCGATTTAGAATCGTCCGGATCAGTGTCAAAGGTTGCATCAACGTAACCACTTACGATGAGCTCTTTGTCACCTCCATAAACGAGAAACATATCCTTAGTCCTTTTCAGGTATTTCAGGATGTTCTTGACCGCTGTCCAGTGATCCATTCCTGGATTACTTTGGTACCTCCCTGCTAAACTTATAGCAAGGCACACATCAGGTCTGGTACACAGCATTGCATACATGATAGAGCCTATGGCTGAAGCATAGGGAACATCTTTCATCTTCTCTCTATCTTCTGCAGTGGTCGGGCATTGAGTCTTACTCAATCTCACACCTTGTAGTACAGGCAAGAACCCTTTCTTTGCTTGATCCATTTTGAACTTCTTCAAAACTTTGTCAAGGTATGTGCTTTGTGAAAGTCCAATTAAGCGTCTTGATCTATCTCTATAGATCTTAATGCCTAATATATATGCAGCTTCACCGAGGTCTTTCATTGAAAAACTCTTATTCAAGTATCCCTTTATGCTATCCAGAAATTCTTTATCATTTCCAATCAGCAATATGTCATCCACATATAATATCAGAAATGCTACTGAGCTCCCACTCACTTTCTTGTAAATACATGCTTCTCCAAAAGTCTGTATAAAACCAAATGCTTTGATCACACTATCAAAGCGTTTATTCCAACTCCGAGAAGCTTGCACCAGTCCATAAATGGATCGCTGGAGCTTGCACACTTTGTTAGCTCCCTTTGGATCGACAAAACCTTCCGGTTGCATCATATACAACTCTTCTTCCAGAAAACCATTCAGGAATGTAGTTTTTACATCCATTTGCCAAATTTCATAATCATAAAATGCGGCAATTGCTAACATGATTCGAACAGACTTAAGCATCGCTACGGGTGAGAAGGTCTCATCGTAGTCAATCCCTTGAACTTGTCGAAAACCTTTCGCAACAAGTCGAGCTTTATAGACAGTAACATTACCATCAGCGTCAGTCTTCTTCTTGAAGATCCATTTATTTTCAATGGCTTGCCGACCATCGGGCAAGTCAACCAAAGTCCATACTTTGTTCTCATACATGGATCCCATCTCGGATTTCATGGCTTCAAGCCATTTTGCGGAATCTGGGCTCACCATCGCTTCTTCATAGTTCGTAGGTTCGTCATGGTCTAGTAACATAACCTCCAGAACAGGATTACCGTACCACTCTGGTGCGGATCTTGATCTAGTTGACCTACGAGGTTCAGTAATAACTTGATCTGAAGTTTCATGATCATTATCATTAACTTCCTCACTAATTGGTGTAGGTGTCGCAGAAATTGATTTCTGTGATGATCTACTTTCCAATAAGGGAGCAGGTACAGTTACCTCGTCAAGTTCTACTTTCCTCCCACTCACTTCTTTCGAGAGAAACTCCTTCTCTAGAAAGGATCCATTCTTAGCAACGAATATCTTGCCTTCGGATCTGTGATAGAAGGTGTACCCAACAGTCTCCTTTGGGTATCCTATGAAGACACATTTCTCCGATTTTGGTTCGAGCTTATCAGGTTGAAGTTTCTTCACATAAGCATCGCAACCCCAAACTTTAAGATACGACAACTTTGGTTTCTTGCCAAACCATAGTTCATAAGGCGTCGTCTCAACGGATTTCGATGGTGTCCTATTTAGAATGAATGCAACCGTCTCCAAAGCATAACCCCAAAACAATAGCGGTAAATCAGTAAGAGACATCATAGATCGCACCATATCTAATAAAGTACGATTACGACGTTCGGACACACCATTACGCTGTGGTGTTCCGGGTGGCGTGAGTTGAAAAACTATTCCGCATTGTTTCAAATGTAGGCCAAACTCGTAACTCAAATATTCTCCTCCACGATCTGATCGTAGAAACTTTATTTTCTTGTTACGATGATTTTCAACTTCACTCTGAAATTCTTTGAACTTTTCAAATGTTTCAGACTTATGTTTCATTAAGTAGATATACCCATATCTGCTCAAATCATCTGTGAAGGTGAGAAAATAACGATATCCGCCACGAGCCTCAATATTCATCGGACCACATACATCTGTATGTATGATTTCCAATAAATCTGTTGCTCTCTCCATAGTTCTGGAGAACGGTGTTTTAGTCATCTTGCCCATGAGGCACGGTTCGCAAGTACCAAGTGATTCATAATCAAGTGATTCCAAAAGTCCATCAGTATGGAGTTTCTTCATGCGCTTTACACCGATATGACCTAAACGGCAGTGCCACAAATAAGTTGCACTGTCATTATCAACTCTGCATCTTTTGGCTTCAACATTATGAATATGTGTGTCACTACTATCGAGATTCATTAAAAATAGACCACTCTTCAAGGGTGCATGACCATAAAAGATATTATTCATATAAATAGAACAACCATTATTCTCTGATTTAAATGAATAACCGTCTCGCATCAAACAAGATCCAGATATAATGTTCATGCTCAACGCTGTCACCAAATAACAATTATTTAGGTCTAATACTAATCCCGAAGGTAGATGTAGAGGTAGCGTGCCGACGGCGATCACATCGACTTTGGAACCATTTCCCACGCGCATCGTCACCTCGTCCTTAGCCAATCTTCGCTCAATCCGTAGCCCCTGTTTCGAGTTGCAAATATTAGCAACAGAACCAGTATCAAATACCCAGGTGCTACTGCGAGCATTAGTAAGGTACACATCAATAACATGTATATCACATATACCTTTGTTAACCTTGCCATCCTTCTTATCCGCCAAATACTTGGGGCAGTTCCGCTTCCAGTGACCAGTCTGCTTGCAGTAGAAGCACTCAGTTTCAGGCTTAGGTCCAGACTTGGATTTCTTCTCCTGAACAGCAACTTGCTTGCTGTTCTTCTTGAAGTTCCCCTTCTTCTTCCCTTTGCCCTTTTTCTTGAAACTAGTGGTTTTACTGACCATCAACACTTGATGCTCCTTTTTGATTTCTACCTCCACTGCCTTTAGCATTGCGAAGAGCTCGGGAATTGTCTTATCCATCCCTTGCATGTTATAGTTCATCACAAAGCTCTTGTAGCTTGGTGGCAGTGATTGAAGAATTCTGTCAATGACGCTATCATCCGGAAGATTAACTCCCAGTTGAATCAAGTGATTATTATACCCAGACATTTTGAGTATATGCTCACTGATAGAACTATTCTCTTCCATCTTGCAGCTGTAGAACTTATTGGAGACTTCATATCTCTCAATCCGGGCATTTGCTTGAAATATTAACTTCAACTCCTGGAACATCTCATATGCTCCATGACGTTCAAAACGTCGTTGAAGACCCGGTTCTAAGCCGTAAAGCATGGCCCACTGAACTATTGAGTAGTCATCAGCTTTGCTCTGCCAGACGTTCATAACTTCTAGTGTTGCTCTTGCAGGAGGCCTGGCACCTAGCGGTGCTTCCAGGACGTAATTCTTCTGTGCAGCAATGAGGAAAATCCTCAAGTTACGGAAACAGCCGTGTAATTGCTACCATCATCTTTCAACTTTGCTTTCTCAAGGAACGCATTAAAATTCAACGGAACAACAGCACGGGCCATTTATCTACAATTAACATAGACAAGCAAGATACTATCAGGTACTAAGTTCATGATAATTTCAAGTTCAATTAATCATATTACTTAAGAACTCCCGCTTAGATAGACATCCCTCTCATCATCTAAGTGATTACGTGATCCAAATCAACTAAACCATGTCCGATCATCACGTGAGATGGAGTAGTTTCAATGGTGAACATCACTACGTTGATCATATCTACTATATGATTCACGCTCGACCTTTCGGTCTCCGTGTCCCGAGGCCATATCTGCATATGCTAGGCTCGTCAAGTTTAACCTGAGTATTCCGCGTGTGCAACTGTTTTGCACCCGTTGTATTTGAACGTAGAGCCTATCACACCCGATCATCACGTGGTGTCTCAGCACGAAGAACTTTTGCAACGGTGCATACTCAGGGAGAACACTTTTATCTTGAAATTTTAGTGAGAGATCATCTTATAATGCTACCGTCAATCAAAGCAAGATAAGATGCATAAAAGATTAACATCACATGCAATCAATATAAGTGATATGATATGGCCATCATCATCTTGTGCTTGTGATCTCCATCTCCGAAGCACCGTCATGATCACCATCGTCACCGGTGCGACACCTTGATCTCCATCGTAGTATCGTTGTCGTCTCGCCAACTTATTGCTTTTACGACTATCGCTACCGCTTAGTGATAAAGTAAAACAATTACATGGCGATTGCATTGCATACAATAAAGCGACAACCATATGGCTCCTGCCAGTTGCCGATAACTCGGTTACAAAACATGATCATCTCATACAATAAAATATAGCATCATGTCTTGACCATATCACATCACAACATGCCCTGCAAAAACAAGTTAGACGTCTTCTACTTTGTTGTTGCAAGTTTTACGTGGCTGCTACGGGCTTAGCAAGAACCGTTCTTACCTACGCATCAAAACCACAACGATAGTTTGTCAAGTTGGTGTTGTTTTAACCTTCGCAAGGACCGGGCGTAGCCACACTCGATTCAACTAAAGTGAGAGAGACAGACACCCGCCAGTCACCTTTAAGCAACGAGTGCTCTCAACGGTGAAACCAGTCTCGCGTAAGCGTACGCGTAATGTCGGTCCGGGCCGCTTCATCTCACAATACCGCCGAACCAAAGTATGACATGCTGGTAAGCAGTATGACTTATATCGCCCACAACTCACTTGTTTTCTACTCGTGCATAGCATCAACGCATAAAACCAGGCTCGGATGCCACTGTTGGGGAACGTAGTAATTTCAAAAAAATTCCTACGCACACGCAAGATCATGGTGATGCATAGCAACGAGAGGGGAGAGTGTTGTCCACGTACCCTCGTAGACCGAAAGCGGAAGCGTTATCACAACGCGGTTGATGTAGTCGTACGTCTTCACGATCCGACCGATCAAGTACCGAACGCACGGCACCTCCGAGTTCAGCACACGTTCAGCTCGATGACGTCCCTCGAACTCCGATCCAGCCGAGTGTTGAGGGAGAGTTTTGTCAGCACGATGGCGTGGTGACGATGATGATGTTCTACCGACGCAGGGCTTCGCCTAAGCTCCGCAACGATATTATCGAGGTGTAATATGGTGGAGGGGGGCACCGCACATGGCTAAAATATCGTATATCAATTGTGTGCATAGAGGTGCCCCCTACCCCCGTATATAAAGGAGCAAGTGGGGAGGCCGGCTGCTCTTGGGCGCGCCAAGGAGAGGGGGGGAGTCCTCCTCCTAGTAGGAGTAGGACTCCCCTTTCCTAGTCCAACTAGGAAGAGAGAGGGGGAAGGAAAGAGAGGGAGAGGGAGAGGGAAAGAGGGGCCGCGCCCCCCTCCCCTAGTCCAATTCGGACTCCTCATGGGAGGGGGCGCGCCACCTCCTGGCTGCTGCCCTCTCTCTCCCCTCAGGCCCACTAAGGCCCAATACTTCCCCGGGGGGTTCCGGTAACCCCTCCGGCACTCCGGTTTTATCCGAAACTTCTCCGGAACACTTCCGGTGTCCGAATATAGTCGTCCAATATATCAATCTTTATGTCTCGACCATTTCGAGACTCCTCGTCATGTCCGTGATCACATCCGGGACTCCGAACAACCTTCGGTACATCAAAACATATAAACTCATAATATAACTGTCATCGTAACTTTAAGCGTGCGGACCCTACGGGTTCGAGAACTATGTAGACATGACCGAGACACCTCTCCGGTCAATAACCAATAGCGGAACCTGGATGCTCATATTGGTTCCTACATATTCTACGAAGATCTTTATCGGTCAGACCGCATAACAACATACGTTGTTCCCTTTGTCATCGGTATGTTACTTGCCCGAGATTCGATCGTCGGTATCTCGATACCTAGTTCAATCCGTTACCGGCAAGTCTCTTTACTCGTTCCGTAATACATCATCCCGCAACTAACTGATTAGTCACAATGCTTGCAAGGCTTATAGTGATGTGCATTACCGAGTGGGCCCAGAGATACCTCTCCGACAATCGGAGTGACAAATCCTAATCTCGAAATACGCCAACCCAACAAGTACCTTTGGAGACACCTGTAGAGCACCTTTATAATCACCCATTTACGTTGTGACGTTTGGTAGCACACAAAGTGTTCCTCCGGTAAACGGGAGTTGCATAATCTCATAGTCATAGGAACATGTATAAGTCATGAAGAAAGCAATAGCAACATACTAAACGATCGGGTGCTAAGCTAACGGAATGGGTCAAGTCAATCACGTCATTCTTCTAATGAGGTGATCCCGTTAATCAAATGACAACTCATGTCTATGGCTAGGAAACATAACCATCTTTGATTAACGAGCTAGTCAAGTAGAGGCATACTAGTGACACTCTGTTTGTCTATGTATTCACACATGTATTATGTTTCCGGTTAATACAATTCTAGCATGAATAATAAACATTTATCATGATATAAGGAAATAAATAATACTTTATTATTGCCTCTAGGGCATATTTCCTTCATGGGTTCAACCTTGGGTTTCTTCACTAGAGCAGCAACTGATTTGCCGTTTCATGAAGTATCCCTTCTTTCCCTTGCCCTTCTAGAAACTAGTGGTTTTACTAACCATCAACAATTGATGCTCCTTCTTGATTTCTACTTTCGCGGTGTCAAACATCGCGAGTTGCTCAAGGATCGTCATGTCTATCCCTGATATGTTATAGTTCATCACGAAGCTCTAATAGCTTGGTGGCAGTGACTATGGAGAACCATCACTATCTCATCTGGAAGATTAACTCCCACTCGATTCAAGTGATTGTAGTACTCAGACAATCTGAGCACATGCTCAACGCTTGAGCTTTTCTCCCTTAGTTTGCAGGCTTAAGAAACTTGTCAGAGGTCTCATACCTCTTGACGTGGGCATTAGTCTGAAATCCCAATTTCAGTCTTTGGAACATCTCAAATGTTCTGCGACGATTCAAAACCGTCTTTGGTGCCACAATTTTAAACCGTTAGCATCACACACTGAACTATCATGTAGTCATCAAAATGTGTATGTCAGATGTTTCGTAACATCTACAGATGACGCTCGAGGTTCAGCACACCGAGCGGTGCATTAAGGACATAAGCCTTCTGTGCAGCAATGAGGACAATCCTCAGTTTACGGACCCAGTCCGCATAATTGCTACTATGAACTTTCAACTAAATTTTCTCTAGGAACATATCTTAGTAGAACTAAAGCGTAAGCTACGACATTATTTGCAAAGACCTTTTGACTATGTTCACGATAATTAAGTTCATCTGATTATTTAATGAACTCCCACTTAGATAGACATCCCTCTAGTCATCTAAGTGATACATGATCCGAATCGACTAGGCCGTGTCCGATCATCACGTGAGACGGACTAGTCATCATCGGTGAACATCTCCATGTTGATCGTATCTACTATACGACTCATGTTCGACCTTTCGGTCTCTTGTGTTCCGAGGCCATGTCTGTACACGCTAGGCTCGTCAAGTCAACCTAAGTGTTTTGCTTGTGTTCCGAGGCCATGTCTGTACATGCTAGGCTCGTCAACACCCGTTGTATGCGAACGTTAGAATCTATCACACCCGATCATCACGTGGTGCTTCGAAACAACGAACCTTCGCTACGGTGCACAGTTAGGGGGAACACATCTCTTGAAATTTTAGTGAGGGATCATCTTATTTATGCTACCGTCGTTCTAAGCAAATAAGATGTAAACATGACAAACATCACATGCAAATCATAAAGTGACATGATATGGCCAATATCATCTTGCACCTTTTGATCTCCATCTTCGAGGCGCGGCATGATCACCTTCGTCACCGGCATG
Source organism: Aegilops tauschii subsp. strangulata (assembly GCF_002575655.3). NCBI lineage: Eukaryota > Viridiplantae > Streptophyta > Magnoliopsida > Poales > Poaceae > Aegilops > Aegilops tauschii. The sequence goes on from NC_053037.3 coordinate 400,049,332, forward strand.
ACACCATGATCTCCATCATCGTGTCTTCATGAAGTTGTCTCGCCAACTATTACTTCTACTACTATGGATAATGGTTAGCAAAAAAGTAAAGTAATTACATGGCGTTTTTCATTGACACGCGGGTCATACAATAAATTAAGACAACTCCTATGGCTCCTGCCGGTTGTCATACTCATCGACATGCAAGTCGTGATTCCTATTACAAGAACATGATCAATCTCATACATCACATATATCATTCATCACATCCTTTTGGCCATATCACATCACATAGCATACCCTGTAAAAACAAGTTAGACGTCCTCTAATTGTTGTTGCATGTTTTACGTGGCTGCTATGGGTTTCTAGCAAGAACGTTTCTTACCTATGCAAAAGCCACAACGGTGATATGCCAATTGCTATTTACCCTTCATAAGGACCCTTTTCATCAAATCCGATCCGACTAAAGTGGGAGAGACAAACACCCGCTAGCCACCTTATGCATCAAGTGCATGTCAGTCGGTGGAACCTGTCTCACGTAAGAGTACGTGTAAGGTCGGTCCGGGCCGCTTCATCCCACAATGCCGCCGAATCAAGATAAGACTAGTAACGGTAAGCAAATTGAACAAATCGTCGCCCACAACTACTTTGTGTTCTACTCGTGCATAGAATCTACGCATAAACCTGGCTCATGATGCCACTGTTGGGGAACGTATCAGAAATTTAAAATTTTCTACGTATCACCAAGATCAATCTATGGAGTCATCTAGCAACGAGAGAGAGGGGAGTGCATCTACATACCCTTGTAGATCGCGCGCGGAAGCGTTCGAGAGAACGGGGTTGATGGAGTCGTACTCGTCGTGATCCAAATCACTGATGATCCTAGCGCCGAACGGACGGCACCTCCGCGTTCAACACACGTGCGGAGCGGGGACGTCTCCTCCTTCTTGATCCAGCAAGGGGGGGAGAAGTTGATGGAGATCCAGCAGCACGACGGTGTGGTGGTGGAAGTAGCGGGATCCCGGCAGGGCTTCGCCAAGCGCAAGCGGGGAGGAAGAGGTGTCACGGGAGGGAGGGAGGCGTCAGGGCTTGGGGTGCTGCTCCCATGCGCCTCCCCACTATATATAGGGGTGGAGGGGGCTGGTTTCTCGCCCTCCAAGTCCATTGGGGCGTTGGCAAAAGTGGGGGGAAAGAAATCCCATCATTTCCCTTCCCCACCGATTGTTATCCCCCTTTTTTAGGGATCTTGATCTTATCCCTTCGGGATATGATCTTATTCCTTCTAAGGTGGGATCTTGGTGCGCCTTGACCAGGGGTGTGGGGCCTTGACCCCACTACCCACGTTCATGTGGGTCCCCCCATGCAGGTGGGCCACACTTCGGAACCTTCTAGAACCTTCCCGGTACAATACCGAAAAATCCCGAACATTTTTCGGTGGCCAAAATAGGACTTCCCATATATAAATCTTTACCTCCGGACCATTCTGGAACTCCTCGTGACGTCTGGGATCTCATCCGGTACTCCAAACAACTTTCGGTTAACCGCATACTAATATCTCTACAACTCTAGCGTCACCGAACCTTAAGTGTGTAGACCCAACGGGTTCGGGAGACATGCAGACATGCCCGAGATGACTCTCCAGTCAATAACCAATAGCGGGATCTGGATACCCATGTTGGCTCCCACATGTTCCACGATGATCTAATCAGATGAACCATGATGTCGAGGATTCAATCAATCCCGTATACAATTCCCTTTGTCAATCGATACGTTACTTGCCTGAGATTCGATCGTCGGTATCCCAATACCTTGTTCAATCTCGTTACCGGCAAGTCACTTTACTCGTACCGTAACGCATGATCCCGTGGCTAACTCCTTAGTCACATTGAGCTCATTATGATGATGCATTACCGAGTGGGCCCAGAGATACCTCTCCGTCATACGGAGTGACAAATCCCAGTCTCGATTCGTGCCAACCCAACAGACACTTTCGGAGATACCTGTAGTGCACCTTTATAGCCACCCAGTTACGTTGTGACGTTTGGTACACCCAAAGCATTCCTACAGTATCCGGGAGTTGCACAATCTCATGGTCTAAGGAAATGATACTTGACATTAGAAAAGCTCTAGCAAACGAACTACACGATCTTGTGCTATGCTTAGGATTGGGTCTTGTCCATCACATCATTCTCCTAATGATGTGATCCCGTTATCAATGACATCCAATGTCCATGGTCAGGAAACCATAACCATCTATTGATCAACGAGCTAGTCAACTAGAGGCTTACTAGGGACATGTTGTGGTCTATGTATTCACAAATGTATTACGGTTTCCAGTTAATACAATTATAGCATGAACAACAGACAATTATCATGAACAAGGAAATACAATAATAACCATTTTATTATTGCCTCTAGGGCATATTTCCAACAGTGTCAACCCCGGTCGTGCAACATCAAAGCGCTACCGCACCTCTGAGTCAGTAGGTGCTTCCTCAAGTGCGGCTCCTCCGCCTCAACATCAGAAGAAACTTGCCAACATGCCGAAGCCAAGGGGCAAGACTGTGACTGAGTTGTCTGCTAAGGAGTTCTGGGAAAGGCGTCGCCGCAACCCCTATGCGGAAGACCAAGAATCCAATTTTGCCAACCGCCCGTTCTGGAACCGCTTTCAGTTTGCCATCTACTTTGATGTGATCAAGGCCAAGAAGAATCTCTATGTTGATGTTCGCTCCATCGACACAGATGCCATGGAAAAGGATCCTGGATACTTTGGTGAAGCTCTTCAGATGTGTGCTCAGCTCAACATTCTCAGAATCATGCAGTTCAACAAGGACTTTGATGCAGATTTGGTGGCTCAATTCTATGCTACTGTCCATCTTGGCACTGATGAAGAAAGGACTCTGACCTAGATGACAAATGGCAAGTTACTGTCTGTCAAGTGGAAGGCCTTCATGGAGTTACTTCAGGTGGAAGATCGCGGTCTTGAGACTCCTGTCGGCTTTCGCCCTCACCGCAACGTCAACTCCACTCACAAGCAAGCCCTCTGGCCCTACTGCACTGTGAAGGTTCACCCTGTGACTAAGAAGGAAACCTATGAGTTGTCTACCTACCTGGACATCCTTCATCGTGTCTTTCGAGAGACCCTCTTTCCTCGCATCGGGAATCTGGATATGGTCCACTCCTATCTCGTGGATATGCTTCTCTTCTGCCAGCATGAGAAGGAAGCAAACACTGGCGAGTCCCTGGACATTTCTCATGTTATGTGGTCTGAACTTCTCACTGCCATTTCTGAGCGCAAGTGCCCGATCTATGGTCCGTTCATCATGCTGCTCATTGAGAAGGCCTGGGCACGTGTCCATCCCCAGGTGATGCTGGAAACTGGAGAATTGGTCTCTCATGAGATCAAGCGTCTGAGGAAGAAGGACAGTTGGGGCATCCCAGCCCCTAAATCCGGGGGTCCATCTACTGCTGCTGACATGGAGACCGAGGACGGGGCTGAGGCCGATGATGACGATGAGGATTATGAGCCTTCTGGGACAGAGCCCTCTTGGGCAAAGAAGATCAAGCGCAAGATGAAGAAGCTCTTCTGCATGGAGTCTCGTGGTCAGTACATGACTCATGTGGCTGAGAAGAAGGCCAGGGGGCGTCACAAGGAGCTCATGCGTCAGCTGGGTGCGACTGTTGTCAGTGGGTCTGAGGGCCAGATCACTGAGGAAGAGGAGTGGATTCAGCAGCACTGTCCGTGGACCGATTCCGACACCGAGCAGTTTCCGACTGAGGATGCCAGTGCAGATGACCCTGCCGGGATGTGATGAGAGAGCTCCTCAGTTTGCCTTCACCTGGAGCCGTAGCGTCGCTCTTTGCCCTTTTGGTGTCTCGATGCCAAAGGGGGAGAGAGCTTAGGGATTTGCTTTATGGTGTGCTTTATGGTGTCGTCGTTTTCTTTGTTGTGTCATTGTGTTTTCTCGCGATTTGCCTTGTTTGGTTGTGTGCCAGTGAGACTTAAGTTCCAGACATATGGTTGTTTGGTTGTGTGCCAGTGAGACCTAAGTTCCAGACATATGGTGTAAGACATATGCTACCTTATCTTTATCTATGTCTTTCTAGTACTTTGGTATCTTATGAGTTGCATGTCTATCCTGTTATATTACCTGCTCTCATGTATCATATGCTTAGGTTGTTGGACTATAAAATATAGGGGGAGTGTTGATCCTAATGTGTGTGTCCTACATTCCAAAGGCACTACTAACTAGGTGCACACATTCAGGGGGAGCCCGTCTATATTTTGTAGTTCTAAGTATCTTTACTTTCATGATATATCCTTGTGCAAATACCTGGTTGTCATCAATCCACCCAAAAAGGGGGAGATTGTTAAGGCATATCTCTCTAGATGTAGTTTTGGTGATTGATGACAACATGTTTGCGGACTAATCGTGTGCTTTGAGCATTTCAGAGATTCATCATTTGGCACGAGACGATTTCTTTCCCCTCGGAGTGTCATTCAAGACGGTGTAGCTCTTTCGCTTCTTTTGGTGGATTAGTTTCGTAGGAGTCACCGTACTATCAAGAGGGGGTCCGCTTTGGTAAGGCTAGGGTGGAATCAACATGTACACATCCTCGTTGCACCCTCTGAGCCTTTCCGCTTCATTGGAGATATCTTTCCTCTCTCTTTGGGCTGAGTCTGGTCCCAGCGGTAGTACCGCGGTACCCAGCGGTACTACCGCTTAGGGGTCACAGGCGGCAGTACCGCTCCGCAGCGGTAGTACCGCCGATGGGTCCTCTACAGTAGTACCGCTACGGTACCAGGCCCCTACCGCGTTGACTCGAGGGGTCATTTTTCGTGTCGGATAGTGCGGTACTTTGCAGCGGCAGTACCGCTCATGAGCGGTAGTACCGCCCTACCACCGCGGCAGTATCGCTCGGGTCTGTCACTCTCCTGCCCTCCAGACTCCACGGTAGTACCGCCCGGTGGAGCGGTAGTACCGCTGTGATCAGCGGTAGTACCGCTGCCTCCTGCGTTAGTACCGCCCTCTGCGGGGCTGTTGTGGGGGGTAACGGTTGGATTGTTCCCCCCACTATATAAGGAGGTCTTCTTCCCCAAAGTTGACCTACCTCTTCCCCCAAAAGCTCCATTGTTGCTCCAAGCTCCATTTTCGCCTGATCTCTCTCCCTAGCCAATCAAACTTGTTGATTTGCTCGGGATTGGTTGAGAAGGCCCGGATCTACAGTTCCACCAAGAGAAATTTGATCCCCCCCCCCACTTATCCCTAGCGGATCTTGTTACTCTTGGGTGTTTGAGCACCCTAGACGGTTGAGGTCACCGCGGAGCCATAGTCCATTGTGGTGAAGCTTTGTGGTGTCGTTGGGAGCCTCCAATTAAGTTGTGGAGATTGCCCCAACCTTGTTTGTAAAGGTCCGGTCGCCGCCTTCAAGGGCACCAATAGTGGAATCACGACATCTCGCATTGTGTGAGGGCGTGAGGAGAATACGGTGGCCCTAGTGGCTCCTTGGGGAGCATTGTGCCTCCACACCGTTCCAACGGAGACGTACTTCCCCTCAAAAGGAAGGAACTTCGGTAACACATCCTCGTCTTCACCGGCTCCACTCTTGGTTATCTCGTCCCTTTACTTTCGCAAGCTTACTTGTGTTAAATCCCTTGCTTGCTTGTGTGCTTGTTGTCATTGCATCATATAGGTTGCTCACTTAGTTGCATATCTAGACAACCTACTTTGATGCAAAGTTTAAATTGGTAAAGAAAAGCTAAAAATTGTTAGTTGCCTATTCACCCCCCCTCTAGTCAACTATATCGATCCTTTCACAAGGTATTCCTCCGGTATTCGGGAGTTGCATAATCTCATAGTCGAAGGAATATGTATTTGAGATGAAGAAAGCAATAGCAATAAAACTGAACGATCAATATGCTAAGCTAACAGATGGGTCTTGTCCATCAGATCATTCTCCTAATGATGTGATCCCGTTCATAAAATGACAACACATATCATGGTTAGGAAACTTAACCATCTTTGATTAACGAGCTAGTCTAGTAGAGGCTTACTAGGGACACGGTGTTTTGTCTATGTATCCACACATGTATCAAGTTTCCGGTTAATACAATTCTAGCATGAATAATAAACATTTATCATGAAATAAGGAAATATAAAATAACAACTTTACTATTGCCCCTAGGGCATATTTCCCTCAAATACATCTAGGTACATCCATTTCAGCGACAACTAATTTTAGACAGAGGTAGTATGTAGGTAGAAAATGCCAATTGTGGTAGTCCGATGGCAATGTATTGATGTAGTAGTCGGACAATTTGTGTTGCATCGTAGAGTAGTTTATGATGTGTTTGTATGGATTTGAGGTTTGCTAAATGAGGTACCCGGTTGTGAAAAGGAAAATTGGATGACCGATCACTGTCCACCGACATTTGAAGAACCGGATTAGCTGTATGCGGTTGTAGATGCTCTGATAGAACCAGGATATTGTTGGATTTCTAGCCGAATTTGTGACACGTAGTCCTACTAGAGAGTGACACGCGCTTTGACACACCATTTTTAGTTGTAAGTTAAGTCTTTCTTCAAGCTGACTATGAAGGTTAAATGTGAGCATTTTGACATCGAAACTGAAGAACTGAACTGAATTGATCGATAGTCTTGGTTTATTCGGTTTATGGTGGTCACTTTGGTGTTTTCATCGTTTGTTGTTTGGTGTTTAGGTATATCGTCGATTTTCAGCCTACATAAACCAAATTAACCATCGGACCATATTCATCGAAATTGACCTCCCTTTTCTCTATGTTTCCTAGTTTCCTAGCATGTGTAAGGAATGACCCAAGCCCATGTAGGATGCATCACACCCAACCCAATTCACTCGTATCTTAGCCTCTCCGAATTACTCTCTCTACATTGGTTTTTGTCTCCAAAAGGACTCCAATCTCTCGAACCGGCCATCTCCCACATTTGGGTTAGATCTATTGCCACAAGGCCTGGCTACAACGACTCTCCGGCAGGTGTTCATGTTGAATTGTATCTCCAACGCTTGATTTTTTTGGTTTGGCTTCCCCCATCGCTAGCGCGACGCCGGTCATCCCTCCTATTATCATCACTAGAGGAGGCCCGACAGGGAAGACAGAGAAAGCGGCGACCCGATTGCTTGGTGTAGAACCAGCAAGCTGGCAGCACCCCCTCACAAACGCACAAAGCAGAAAAGCAGTTAGCCCTTCCTAGGAAGTTAAATAACACACACGCGCTGGAGGACCTATTCAGCCCACAACATGACGAGGAAATGCACACACCCTAGGACGCTTACTTTGGCTCGCTTGGCAGTCGGTCTAGTTGGGCCTCATCCCGTCCGGAGTAGCGAAGGAAAACAAACATAGTTCCCTAAAAAGGGAAAACAAACAGAGAGAAAGGAAAAAAATAGAGAATCTATAAAATGTTCTTAGATTCACAATTTTAGAAAACATTGTGGAAATTTTTAAAAAATCATGAATAATGTCTACGCATTTTTGAAAAAATACCTGAGTTTGAAAAACCTTAGCAAATTTAAAATATATTTGAGGTTTAAAAACATTCCATAAATTTCAAAAAAAACTCCATGTATTTAAAATATTCATGAATTTAAAATACATCCTCAAATTAAAAAAAAAGAAATTTAAAAATGTTCTCCATATTTACAGAACATTCAGGAATTCAGAACCTTACATGAATTTTAAAAATCAAGAACCAAGAAGAAGAATATAAAATGAAAAAACAATAAAAATGTTAGAAAAAAAGCTCAGGTGCATATAGGATTTGTCCATGGATCAACCCTAAGTTCTCGTGCGAATTGGTCCAATTGCAGCTCACAAATGATCCACTCTCTGATATGTGGGTCCACGAACGTAAAACTACCTCGATGCACCAGGAGCCTCCATTCTCATGGAGCTTAGAATATGTACGGATTTGGTTTACAAGATTTTTTTGTCTTATAAACTAGGGCCTTTTGTCAAAAAGTATGGAAATTTGAGCCATACCCTAGTGACATGGCGAAATAAATTTCTGGCACAAAACGGTATGGTTAGCTCTCCACCAATCTTGCTATAGGGTATGTTATAGTAATCCGTAGTTGTTGTGTCATTTGAACATACTTTTATCACGATAGCAGTATTAAATCTGTCGTGTCTATCACCACCTCAATTGCACACATACACTAGCTATTGCGGCTTTCCAGTAGATTACACAAGCTATTGACACTAAAAGCAAGATCAATTCCAATTGTGTGATTCCTGAGAACTAATTTATTTTTTCTTGTAAACTATCATATTTTGCTCCACTTCGTGAAATGCATGGTTTTCATCTATCTTATGACTTAGAATCGATAAAAAATCATACAAGTAAAATTTAGGCCATGCGACACGGGAATCATGTCATCATATTCATATTTAAAATTATTCTTCATGATATCAATTTTATGTTGCGCTACTCATAGCTTGTTGATCTAGTTGTTACTCAAAACTAAACCTCAAAAATCGTGGGTGTCTTATATTTTTGCAACAAAATATTTACTTTGTTGCAAGAATGTGGTTGCACAAAGCTGTAGTACTTTGAAAAGCACATCTTGTAGGAGGTAGTAATTATGCTCTACATATCAATGACAAAGAAGTGATATTGGAGCATGTTCAACTAAATTTGTGATAGAAAAGAAGAGTAATTCTGTCAAACTATTACAATGGAAGTGTTCTTGATAGTTTGACAAAAAGTACAAATTTAAGAAAGAAAACATTATCAGAATTTTCTAAATACATGCGAGAAATGTTCACTATAAATTGCTCTTAACATGCGCCATAAAACTAGGGGTCACTGCAACCCTTCTAGAGGGAAAATCATGTACAACGCTTATTGTGCCGAATTGTCAGGATACGCACAAGGGACTCACGTACTAGGCCTGCCCATCACTGGTTCTCCTGGGGTTTTCCTATTTTATTTTAGGCCAGTGTTCCTTCATTTCTCCTTTCTCTTTAACTCTTTTCATTTTTTGTTCAACGTTTTTACATTTATTACTTCTTTGGGTCAAATACTTTTTTTTGAAGGAAAAACTTTGGGTAAAATACTTGACAATTATCAAATCATACCACACATATTTATAGTTCATGAAAATTTCCTTTGAAATACATGAATTTTGTTGTTTTAAACATATGCTCTTTTTCTAATTACAATAATTTATTGCATATAAAAATAATTCTAAAACATGAGATGAAGTTTTGTTTTGTATATATATTCATTTTTATATTTTGCTACCTCAACATGTTTCCAGTTTTTTTTTTGCAATATACAGTTTTTCAATATCTAACCTTGTTTTAACAATATTGTTTTACACATATTTTCGAGCTGGCCATATAGAAGGCGGTTTTATGGGCGTTTTCCCGCCTGTTTGTTGCACCCAGTGTCGAATAAGACCTTTTCACGGAAAACCGTATTTGACGCATTTTGCGGCAGATTGCCGTCCATTCGCACGGGTACTACACTCATGGGAAGGCCCAAACATGCTACAGGTTTTCCTTGTTTTGGGAACCTTCCAGAAGGTTGTATGGTTTTATGATTTTTATTTTTCCATTTGATTTTTTACCGGTTTTCTTTTTCTTTTTCAAGTTTACTTGTTACATAAAAAATCAGGAATTTGAAATTTTGTTTAAAATTTCAAAATATATTCCCGTTTGAGTTTTTTTAACTAATTCAGAAAATGTTCCTGTTTAAAAACTTGTTCACAAATTAAAAAGTAGAGAATTTTTTTAAAATGGCATATTTTAGAAAGAGTTTCTATTTATCAAAACATGTCCAGAAATTCAAAAATGATCAGTATGTTCAAAATATATTCCCGTTCTCAAATTTCTTCGGGAACTTTTCAAAATCCCTCATTTTCCAAGAAAATGTTTGAAGTTTTCAATATTGTTTGAGTTTTCCAAAATTTGAGAAAACGTTCAAGTTTCATATTTTTGGTGATTTAAATTTTTTCAATAATGTGAAAAAGTTTTCTAGAAATGTTCGCTTTAAAAAAATCAAGTTTAAAAATATATATTCATAATTTTAGAAAATTCTCATTTTCAAAAACTATTTAAGAATTTTAGTATTTTTTATTAAAAAAAACTGACCAAAAAGGCGATACAGTATTTCCCCGGTTCGCTTTAGTTTTCTTCCGGCTGCTACAGTATTCAGTGCTACAGTGCTTCGATGCGTACTAAAAGAAAACAGGCAACACAGATGCCTTAACGGGCAGGCCCGGTTTGCTCGCTTTTAGTGCGAATCCATGGCAGTTTGATGCTTTCGTTTTTGGGAGCAGTTTGACGCTTAATGCGTCCAATGTTCCCTCAAAAGAAAAAAAAACTTAATGCGTCCAGTAGGAACTCCCGTGCTCACGATTTCTTCAATATGGCAGCTGCACCTGAAGAGTTTGGGCCTTACCGGGCGTAATAGACTTTTCTCAGCTGCTGCCAGTTCTGCTGAACTGCTGCTGTGTCCGACCCATCTGCAAGTGATAGTATAGATGCAGAGCACTAAATCCAGACATGCAAGACCACTGTCCGTACCAGCATCGTCGTCTACCTCGAACCCGCTGAGGAACACTACACACAGAGCCAAACCACCACACTTTGCGCGCGGTGTGAACTACCGAAATCGCCTTGACAAAATGTCAGAATCTTCCATCCGCAGTCTCCTTTTCTATTGCAGCAACAGCCGTTTCCGCGTGGCAACGTATGAACTATAGCACAGCGATTTCAGGGATAACCTAGTTGTTAAGCTTTTGTCAAACCTTGTGGTAGTTTTATATTGCATGCATCAAGCTAGCGCCGCGCGATGCGGTGATGCCATGCGCCTCATAATTGAGACCGGAGTGGGAACGAGTCGAGATCGATGAGAAGTTGAGGACATGCATCCGATCGAGGATTAAACAAAGAAACAAAGCAGCAGAAAATTGGGATGGTGATGCGATGGCTGAACGGGTTTGAATAATCCATTAAAATTTGCATCATGGCATGCACGGTCGATCGATCGATCGAGCGCACAATCTGGCCGTAACGCGGTGATTGGTTTGCACGCGGTTTACAACTGTGTCAAGCATGACAGTACAGACTAGTCTAGAGTTCTAGACAGTATAATTATGATTATCTGAAATCGCAGACATCATTGTTTCTCCTCCAAGCAAAAGGAGAACACACCAGGTCTGTACCAGAATTACCATGCCCTTTACTGGCCATGCATGTAGCTGAAAATTCTACCATGAGACATCGTCAAGAAAGCTCTCCAAGTCTAAAAAACTCCCGCGATTATCCTTTCAACCACCCCTGCGCGTACGTATATTCTAGAAAACTGCTACTCCTCGTCTACTCGCCGGTCGATGGGTGCGTGATTGAGATCGAAGGGACAGCTGACTGATAGATGAGATGATGATGACACCGATGGACGCAGAGGTTAGTGCATGAGAAGAGATAGTTGGGGAGGCGTCGCCGTCACACGCTCTCGATCGTATTCTCAAGCCAAGCCTGTCCCTTTTGTTTAAAAATCCCCCGTCCGTCGCAGCGTGCGCGCCCACAACCCCACGTCCCCGTCCCCGGCCACGGCCAGCCCCCACCCTATCGCACGAATTCGAACAGCGCCGCAGCGTCACGACGGCACATGATACAGGCACCCACACACAGCCTCGTGTTTGTTTAGTTCACTCGCACAGCCCACCTCCCCGTTTCTTTATATCCGGCGGATCGCCGGCTTGTCTCTTGTAGCCGGTGGCATCGATCCAAGGACTACTACCCCCTCCGGCCCCCGCTCGCTGCTTCCTCCTCCATTTCCGATCGGTCGATTGCGGTTGACAGCTCCACCGTCTGCTAGCTAGTGCTTCTCCGATCGTGTTGCATGGACGGCGAGTGGAGCGACGGGGCGGTGTCCGGCGGCGAGCAGAAGGCCAGCGGGGACGGCGTCTCGGCGGACTGCAACAGCCCGGGGTCGCCTTCGCCACCGGCGGTGCCGTCGACCAGCGGGAGGAGGCGGTCGTTGCAGAAGCGAGTGGTGACCGTGCCTCTCGCTGACTTGAACGTCCCGCGGCCCAAGGGCGTCGGCGAGGGCAACACGCCGACCGACTCGTGGGCGTGGCGGAAGTACGGGCAGAAGCCCATCAAGGGCTCACCCTTCCCAAGGTACGCTCATGTACTCTACGACCTAATTTAAGTCGCCATAACTCTGCAATTAACTCGGAGTTTGGCCTGGATTGAGACGGCATGCAAGGGTTTCATTTGCTTCCCGACATGATCTTGTGCTCTTCGATTGAGTTCATGCATGGCGAGGTTTGCTGACCTGGGCTTGGTGTTCAATTACGAGCAGGGCTTACTACAGGTGCAGTAGCTCGAAGGGGTGCCCGGCGAGGAAGCAGGTGGAGAGGAGCCAGGCCGACCCGGACACGGTGCTCATCACCTACTCCTACGAGCACAACCACTCCAGCACGGTGGCGAGGGCGCAGAACCGGCAGACCCAGAGCCCCCGGAAGCCCAACAAGGAGCGGCCGCTCCCGTCGCCTGAGCCAGCGAAATCCGACGGCACGCACCATGGCACCGCCAACGTCGCCGGCGGCCTAGTCACCGCGAGCCCGGCGCCGGCCATCGAGGTGCACGACGATTTCCGGTGGCTCTACGACGTCGTGTCCGTCACCTCGTCGACGTCGCCCTCCGAAGTCGAGGCGGCCGACGACATGCTACTGTACGGGCCCATGTTCTTCGGCAAAGCGGTGGTCGAGGTCGACACGGCCGCGCTCCTTCCCGACGAGTTCGGCGGCGAGGCCATCGGCGGGGGAGGAGGCGAAGAAGAAGACGCGATGTTCGCGGGGCTAGGCGAGCTGCCGGAGTGCGCCATAGTGTTCCGGCGGCATGCCCGCGACGGCCTGGCGGCAATGGCGGGAGGGGTCAAGGTCGAGCAGCCGGCGGAGGGCACTGCCATGACGTGAGCATGTCTTGTCTGACGTGTGGGACAGTTCTTCAATAAGATCGGCGGATAAAATTAGTTTCATGTTCTGGCGCTTTTGTTGGTTAGCTTTCTCCCCCTTCTTTTGGTACCTTCTTTTACTCATACTCCATTACTATACATTAGCACACAGAAGAATCTGAGACATTACCATTGCACATATTGATTGGACGAGCACCTTTTGTCAATGGTTTGGTTGAATCACTTGTCTTGTAGTGGTATTCTATACTCCGGTCGCCGGTAGATATACATACATACAAATAAAAAGTGGTGAGCATTAGAAGATCTTCAACTTTTGCACTGCTACATTGTACATTGCCTAGGTCAAGGTCATTGTCATGACGCATGAAGAGGATAAGCTTGATTCTTCATGGCGGTGGAAATCTCAGCGATTACTTGGCATGCATTCTCAATCCTACTTCATCGGTTTCAAAATATTTAAAGTTTCAGGTTTGTCCTAATTAAGCCAAACTTCCTTAGGTTTAATCAAGTTTGTAGAAAACTTTATTAATATCCACAACATCTAATGTATAGAGCATGCAAATGTACTTTATGATCAATCTAATGAAACTAATTTAATGTCTTATATATTGGTATATTTCTATAGACTTTTGAACCTAAAAAAGTTTGGCTTAAAATAAGGGCCTCTTTGATTCACATGATTCGAAAAACGCTGGAGTAGAAAAAAACATAGGATTGGAATATCATGGTCATCTCAATCCTACATGATTTGTAGTTGTTTGATTGCATCATAGAAAAAACAAAAGATTGTTTCAAAGAAGTTTGACTAATTAGATGCTAGAAATCATATATATGGAAAGTAGGACAAAGAAATCCTTAGGAAAAATTCCTATAGGATTTATCATATGAATCAAACAAGCAACATAGAAAACAAATGGTAAGGATTATAATCCTCCAAAGTTCCTATGAAAATCCTTAGAGTCATAGGAGGCCTAAACCTAAACTTTAAATATTTTGGAAGCGAGGGATATCTAGCTAGCTTGGAGGTAAAGCTTTCGCTCACAACCTCACAAAACAGGAAGAAATGAAATATCCATGGGTAAATTTCACGTCTGGCACCCGCATGGCATGGTATGAACTGACGCCTCAACTTTTCTCTGCGGTTTGGCATCGCGACGAACATTTGGCACCAACTTGCACTCCTATACATATTGGTTGACTCCCGGCCGGCCCTTCCCGATGTGCGATGCGCACACGTCGGCGACCGTAGCGTGCCCAGCTAGCTAGCTATTCGATGATTAGATATGGATTGACCAGGTAAGCAGCCGGCCAGGGTTACCTGGTGAGGTGTTACTATGCGCTACAGTAGTATGCCTGGACTGGATATTTGCTTCATGGGAAAGAAACGTCGGCGAGAGAGTGGCATCGCAGCACGCAACGCGGGCGCGCACGAGGGGCTTATAACAAACAATCCCAAGTAAACGCGGCACGGCCAAGCGGCTGTTTTTAAAAGGCCAGATCTGATCTCGACGTCTACCTCGACTAGCTAGGCTGCGAGAACGACACGGAAAAGGTTGACGACGGACCAGCATCGCCGTCCACACGCTTGGAATGAAGGCGGCCCTCGATCTGCATGCTTAATGCATCCGCGCGGCTGCAACTGGAACTGCAAGTCTGCATATAGGAGTATAGCACAAACAAAGTACAACTGCTGAGACTAGTGAAATCCTGCGCCGGCCAGCGAGCAAAGTAGCAGAGGAAGCAAACGAAACGAAGAACAGGCACATGCAGAGGAGATGTAGATGTAGAAGAAAGCAGCAGCGCAAGGAACGATTCGATCTGCGCACGCAAAATCGCAGGGCAATTCTCCTTTGGCACAAGCTAGGGCCTAGGGCCTGGGGCCTGGGTGCATGGCTAACCAGCATGGTCACCGGAAAGAGCACGCATGCATGCAGCCTTGCGTTACCGGTGCCAAAGGAGAATTGCCCTGTAATTCACGGTCCGCCGCATTGCTGGTTGCCGCTGCTGCTGCTTGTGCTGATCGGAGGCGAGTGCATATAGTATACTACTAGCGCGTGAACGGCCTCGAGAAATGGATCCTGCGCGGCATATTCTCGAGGCGGGGGACTATTCGGAAGGAGCTTCCTTCTTCATTGATGGCGATCGATCGGGACATCTATTCTCTGGCGGAATAATCTGCCTCCCGAATGGAATGCATGCTCCCTTTGGCCTCTATTCCCTCCCTCCAAAAGCAAAAGCAAGATGGCTTTCGTTTCTCCTCGGCGTGTTGGCCGGAATAAGCCGCGGCGACGGGTCAGGCACGTCGGGCGCGTGTATGGGCGCGCGCCGGGCGTGTCGGGCACGTCGGGTCCGCGGCGGGGTCGCGTGTGTGCGTGACCAAGTGTGTGTGTGTCTGTGCGTGCGTGCGTGCGGGTTGTAGTTAGTTGGCGAGAAGAGTGGAGAGATGACTGCGTCAGGCACGGGACTCGGGATCACGTCGACTGCGTTCGTGCGCGGCGGGCGCGTGATCCAGGGAGCACGGGACGTGGGGGAGTGCGTGAGCAGGGTGAGCGGGAGTGCTGCGCGGCATGTTTGCCCGTATAAAAGCTCGCTCCTATCTCCACTTTGTAGCCGGGTGCTGAGTTCGTGCTCAGGAAACAAAGCCGTTCGTGCGGCAGTGGCGTACATGCACCAGGAAAATCTACCCGTGCCCTGTGTCTCCTTCTTCCTTCTTCTTGTTTCGTTCGAGCGAACCAGAGAGAGTTGCAGAGAGAGAGCAAGGGCAAGGCAAGGCCACGGCAACAACAATTGGTATTCAGAGCCACAAGGTTCGAGGGGCGGCCGTGGCGCGCGGCGGCGTCCGCGGCGACATGAAGGCATCGGCTGCGGTGTGTAGCGCGTCGAGCAGCGGCGGTCGCGAAGGCGAGGAGGTGGCGGAGGACCTGCGTCGTGGCGCAGAGGCCGCAGCGGCTCGGCGCGACGGCCGTGGAGGCGTAGTGGCGCGTGGCACGGAGACGCGGCACGGCGGCGCACGAAGTTGCGGGCTTCGGCAGCGGCAGCGAGCGGCGGCGGCTCGTGCAGGAGGCGCAACATAGGCTGCCATGGTGCCGAGAGGACGATGACGAGGCAGGGCGGCATAGTGGCAGGCGCGGCAGCGACGTCAGGGCGGCGATGGCTACAACGACGACGACGGAGCGGCGGAGCGCGCTCTGCTGGCGGACGGCGGCGTGAAGGACGTCGGCCTCCTCCGAGCCGCGGCTTAGGAGGTGAGTGTTGGCCGGAAAAAGCCGCGGCGACGGGTCGGGCACGTCGGGCGCGTGTATGGGCGCGCGCCGGGCGTGTCGGGCACGTCGGGTCCGCGGCGGGGTCGCGCGTGTGTGTCTATGCGTGCGTGCGGGCGGGCTGTAGTTAGCTGGCGAGAAGAGTGGAGAGATGACTGCGTCAGGCGCGGGACTCGGGATCACGTCGACTGCGTTCGTGCGCGGCGGGCGCGTGATCCAGGGAGCGCGGGACGTGGGGGAGTGCGTGAGCAGGGTGAGCGGGAGTGCTGCGCGGCGTGTTTGCCCGTATAAAGCTCACTGCTATCTCCACTTTGTAGCCGGGTGCTGAGTTCGTGCTCAAGAAACAAAGCCGTTCGTGCGGCAGTGGCGTACATGCACCAGGAAAATCTACCCGTGCCCTGTGTCTCCTTCTTCCTTCTTCTTGTTTCGTTCGAGCGAACCAGAGAGAGTTGCAGAGAGAGAGCAAGGGCAAGGCAAGGCCACGACAACAACAATTGGTATTCAGAGCCACAAGGTTCGAGGGGCGGCCGTGGCGCGCGGCGGCGTCCGCGGCGGACATGAAGGCATCGGCTGCGGTGCGTAGCGCGTCGAGCAGCGGCGGTCGCGGAGGCGAGGAGGTGGCGGAGGACCTGCGTCGTGGCGCAGAGGCCGCAGCGGCTCGGCGGGACGGCCGTGGAGGCGTAGTGGCGCGTGGCACGGAGACGCGGCACGGCGGCGCACGAAGTTGCGGGCTTCGGCAGCGGCAGCGAGCGGCGGCGGCTCGTGCAGGAGGCGCAGCATAGGCTGCCATGGCGCCGAGAGGACGACGACGAGGTAGGGCGGCATAGTGGCAGGCGCGGCAGCGACGTCAGGGCGGCGATGGCTACAACGACGACGAAGGAGCGGCGGAGCGCGCTCTGCTGGCGGACGGGCGCGCGCCGGGCGTGTCGGGCACGTCGGGTCCGCGGCGGGGTCGCGTGTGTGTGTCTATGCGTGCGTTCGGGCGGGCTGTAGTTAGTTGGCGAGAAGAGTGGAGAGATGACTGCGTCAGGCGCGGGACTCGGGATCACGTCGACTGCGTTCGTGCGCGGCGGGCGCGTGATCCAGGGAGCGCGGGACGTGGGGGAGTGCGTGAGCAGGGTGAGCGGGAGTGCTGCGCGGCGTGTTTGCCCGTATAAAGCTCACTGCTATTTCCACTTTGTAGCCGGGTGCTGAGTTCGTGCTCAAGAAACAAAGCCGTTCGTGCGGCAGTGGCGTACATGCACCAGGAAAATCTACCCGTGCCCTGTGTCTCCTTCTTCCTTCTTCTTGTTTCGTTCGAGCGAACCAGAGAGAGTTGCAGAGAGAGAGCAAGGGCAAGGCAAGGCCACGGCAACAACAATTGGTATTCAGAGCCACAAGGTTCGAGGGGCGGCCGTGGCGCGCGGCGGCGTCCGCGGCGGACATGAAGGCATCGGCTGCGGTGCGTAGCGCGTCGAGCAGCGGCGGTCGCGGAGGCGAGGAGGTGGCGGAGGACCCGCGTCGTGGCGCAGAGGCCGCAGCGGCTCGGCGCGACGGCCGTGGAGGCGTAGTGGTGCGTGGCACGGAGACGCGGCACGGCGGCGCACGAAGTTGCGGGCTTCGGCAGCGGCAGCGAGCGGCGGCGGCTCGTGCAGGAGGCGCAGCATAGGCTGCCATGGCGCCGAGAGGACGACGACGAGGCAGGGCGGCATAGTGGCAGGCGCGGCAGCGACGTCAGGGCGGCGATGGCTACAACGACGACGACGGAGCGGCGGAGCGCACTCTGCTGGCGAACGGCGGCGTGAAGGACGTCGGCCTCCTCCGAGCCGCGGCTTAGGAGGTGAGTGTTGGCCAGAATAAGCCGCGGCGACGGGTCGGGCAAGTCGGGCGCGTGTATGGGCGAGCGCCGGGCGTGTCGGGCACGTCGGGTCCGCGGCGGGGTCGCGTGTGTGTGTCTGTGCGTGCATGTGTGCGTGCTGTAGTTAGTTGGCGAGAAGAGTGGAGAGATGACTGCGTCAGGCGCGGGACTCGGGATCACGTCGACTGCGTTCGTGCGCGGCGGGCGCGTGATCCAGGGAGCGCGGGACGCGGGGGAGTGCGTGAGCAGGGTGAGCGGGAGTGATGCGCGGCGTGTTTGCCCATATAAAGCTCACTGCTATCTCCACTTTGTACCGGGTGCTGAGTTCGTGCTCAAGAAACAAAGCCGTTCGTGCGGCAGTGGCGTACGTGCGCCAGGAAAATCTACCCGTGCCCTCTGTCTCCTTCTTCCTTCTTTTTGTTTCGTTCGAGCGAACCAGAGAGAGTTGCAGAGAGAGAGCAAGGGCAAGGCAAGGCCACGGCAACAACACAGCGTACGCGGCTTTCTCTGCTGCTGTGCTTCCTTCAGATACGATCCATCACAGCTCGACTCTCAAGATGGTTTTCACTTTCAGCGAGATTTCGATGAATTTCAGTAGACACTGAAATATTTAGTTTCGGTCAAAATATTTCAGTAATTTCAGTTGTGCAAAGGAATTAAAATACTGTTTCATTTAAAAAAAATATTTTTTTGAATTTCAAGTAAAAATTTCGTTTCTTTGGCCGAAATGAAAACCAAAATCACTGAAATTCGGTAATTCCGGTAGATGCTGAAATATTTCTGAAACTGAAATTTAAAACCATACTCTTAACCTAACTACAAGCTTAGCTAAGGCAGGGCCGCAGGGCACATTCCGGAGGATCTTCCCCGCTTGCTACTGCTCATCCTTCGCCTTTCGGCCCTGACTGCAACAGAGCACGTGCACCCTTGCATATGCGAGTTGCCAAGAAGTGGATATGCGTCCACTTTTGAGACGAAGCGAGGACTTGTTGCGAGCAAAATCACAAGTTGTTCGGGTCGACATGTTCAGATTTCATGCATGCTTCTGAAGCTCTTTTCACCAGTAGCATATATCCGTGGCATATGCCACAGGCCGCATGTCAGGAATATTCAGAGAGATTTGGTAAGATCGTAGGAACAATTGATCAGTTGCTGCCGGCTTAACCACAGCAGACACGTCAACCCGATCATACAGAACGACCAACCAGTCAAGGGCATGTTTGGGAGGGAGAAGGAGCTACTGGATATTACGGCCGGATCGAAAAATGCCAATTCCATATGTCATCGTCCGAGACAGCCAGACAGGGGCTTCCAAACCCTTATACTTGTTGAGGCTGGACAGCAACAATGCGCTGCACAAATTCACCGACACGACCAATATGCACACTACACAGCCCCCTCCACTTGTGATGAACTTTGAGGACAGCTTCAACCAACAAGTAAGCAGAGGAATAACACAAACAACATGCACATGTGACACAAGATTTAACGTGGAAAAACCTTCTCAACTTGAGGAGTAAAAACGACGGCTGTGAACCGACCGGTCCACGCAACTTCACTATAAGAATGATGAGTACAAAGTCTGCTCTAGAACCTCTAAAGAGATTTACAACACACTCTTCAAGTTGCCAACCGGCAACAGCAACAACAGCCACGAGAGGCAAGATTTCAGCAAAGCAGAGTTTACACAGCTTCTATACCCTTTAGTGTTTTGCAAACTGCTCTTAAACCGCTGAACAAAACAGCACCAAATTTGGCAGACAAGTAGACACATGAGTTCTTGACATCCTCTCCAAATTTCAGCTCAATCGGACATCATTTGCCTACCCAAATTGTTCGTCTCCCAAAACTACTTTGTTCTGAAACTGCAGCAGTCAGAGCCGACAAAACCACTCTCAAATATGATGCTCCACTGACCCAATCCTCAAACCAGCTAACTAGATCGAAGTACTCAAAGTAAGGAACGAGCTCATCAAGTGAAAATTCGAGGATGTCGCCTAGAGGGGGGTTGAATAGGCGCTTTAAAAAAATTACGGTTTAGGCTTGAACAAATGCGGAATAAACCTAGCGGTTAATTTGTCATGCACAAAACCTACAACAACTAGGCTCACCTATGTGCACCAACAACTTATGCTAAGCAAGATAAACAACTAAGTGATAGCAAGATATATGACAAGAAACAATATGGCTATCACAAAGTAAAGTGCATAAGTAAAGAGCTCGGGTAAGAGATAGCCGAGGCATGTGGAGACGACGACGTATCCCGAAGTTCACACCCTTGCGGATGCTAATCTCCATTTGGAGCGGTGTGGAGGCACAATGCTCCCCAAGAAGCCACTAGGGCCACCGTAATCTCCTCACGCCCTCGCATAATGCGAGATGCCATGATTCCACTAAGGGACCCTTGAGGGCGGTCACCGAACCCGTACAAATGGCAACCCTTGGGGGCGGTCACCGAACCCGTACACTTTGGCAACCCTTGGGGGCGGTCACCGGTACACGTCAAATTGCTCGGGGCGATCTCCACAACCTAATTGGAGACCCAGACGCTTGCCCGGAGCTTTACACCACAATGATTGAGCTCCGAACACCACCAACCGTCTAGGGCGCACAAGCACCCAAGAGGAACAGGCTCAAGGGCACCAAGCACCCAAGAGTAATAAGCTTCTCAACTTGTAACTTCCACATATCACCGTGGAGAACTCAAACCGATACACCAAATGCAATGGCAAGGGCACACGGAGTGCCCAAGTCCTTCTCTCTCAAATCCCACCGAAGCAACTAATGCTAGGGAGGAAAATGAGAGGAAGAACAAGAAGGAGAACACCAAGAACTCCAAGATCTAGATCTACAGGGTTCCCCTCACATAGAGGAGAAAGTGATTGGTGGAAATGTGGATCTAGATCTCCTCTCTCTTTTCCCTCAAAAACTAGCAAGAATCCATGGAGGGATTGAGAGTTAGCAAGCTCGAAGAAGGTCAACAATGGGGGAAGAACACGAGCTCAAAGGATAAGGTTCATTGGGAAGAAGACCCCCTTTTATAGGTGGGGAAAAATCCAACCGTTATGCTCACAGCCCGCACAGAGCGGTACTACCGCTCTTCCTCACGGTACTACCACTAGGGGTAGCGATACTACCGCTAAGGGTAGTGGTACTACTACTTGCGAGCGGTACTAAAAAAATACTTCCATGCCTACCTCCGCTGCACTTGTGACGAGTTTTTGGTCCGGAGCGGAAGTAGCCACGGAAGTAGCCATGGTAGTACCGCTCCAAGCGGTAGTACCGCTCCCAAGAGCGGTAGTAAAAAATTACATCCCCTCCAAGCAGTAGTACCGCTCCCACGAGCGGTAGTACCGCTGCAGCTTTTATAAGAACACCAAAATGGACACAACTTCTGCAAACTGACTCCTAATTCAACGAAACCAAGTTTGTTGGAAAGCTAGCGACAAGGGTTAACACAATCTTGATAGAAATAACAATAAGAAGCAAATTAGAAAATGCCCATAAGAAAATGGTGAGAACCCTTCCTCGAATAAGACCGGTAAAACCTCCAACACCGAAAACGCAATAGAAGAAGCATGTGAACTCCGTTTTCAATGAACTCGAGCTTGTCATCAAGATAACCATAAGCTCTAAGACTCACAAAGAGAACTAAACAAGAACAAAGAAAGATGATGCAAGGATGCAATGGTTTGAGCTCTCTACGAACAAGCTACCAACTTGAGAGCCCCCCTTGATAGTACCGCAAACGATCCTATAACCCGGTCTCCCAACTACCACCATGAGACCGGTAAAATAGAAAACCTATCAAGGGAAAAACTTTGCTTTGCACATGATCCACTTGAGCTAGATGATGACGATCTTGTCCTCCTCAAGATGGACCACCTTTCTTGATTGCGTTGGGTCGATGGAGACTAGATGATTGCTCCCCCATACTCCACTATGGGTGAGCCACTCTTCGGCACATCTTCACAAGTCCATTGACACCACAATGGATGGCAAGCTTCAAGCACTTGATCTCTTTGTGATGCTACACTTGAACTTGCACACGGCAATCTTGATGACGATCACCACTTGATGTCATCCTTTCCATGGGTTGTATGATATCTTCCTCTTGACGCAAGCCCATGGACACGTACCTAACCCCACATAGAACTCTCACATAGACCATGGGTTAGTACACAAAGTGCAATGGACAATGCTTACCATACCATGGGATCACTTGATCCCTCTCGGTACATCTTCTACGCTTTGTGAGCTGATCAACTTGATTCACTCTTGACTTAGTCTTGATCAACCTTGAATCTTTCCAACTCTCTTCATTTGGATCATGTCTTGAAGGTAAACATGAATGATCACACAATCTTCTTCTTCAAGACATGCTTGCAATAAGCTCAACACTCACATGACCAATCTTTGGATAATTCCTTAATAGCACCTTGGTCAACTCATAAAATCCTTGAAACCAACACATGGACTTCAAGAAATGCCTATGGACAAATCCTTCAAACATAAATCAATGCAACCATTAGTCCATACAGAATGTCACTAGTAGAAAAAGGGTCATCTGTCCCGGTTGGGAAGGGCCTTTTGTCCCGGTTGTTGAACCGGGACTAAAGGGTCGTTACTAATGCCCTAGCCCTTTAGTCCCGGTTCTTACACGAACCGGGACAGATGGGCCTCCACCTGGCCGCTGCGGCCAGCCCAGGCAGGAGGGCCTTTGGTCCCGGTTGGTGACACCAACCGGGACCAAAAGGCATCCACGCGTCAGCATTTCAGTGGCTGGGGTTTTTGTTTTTTTTGAAAGGGGGAGGGTTTAGGGGTAATTTAGGGTGTGTAAGCTAGCTAACAGAGAGAACTGTCCTCTCTTATTTCCGTTCTTGATTTACCAACGCTACTGCTATGCCTAAACATGGCTTAGATTAAAGTGAAGGCAACATGTGGTGCATGTCGAAAGTAATATTAATCCTAACTTGATCAAGTTTGGATTAGTACTACTTTCGACATGCACCACATGCTTGTTGCCTTCACTTCATTCCAATCCATGTTCATTTCACCCACTGATATATAATAACTCTTCATGCCCGCATCATGCATCATCATAATAACAAGTCCTACTAATCATCATCATACAACTTCTACTCGTTATTAATAACAAGTCATACGATCATCATCCTCATAGTCATCGAACCAACCCTACTTAATTGTTCTTAGCACATGATCATCAGTATTAGGTAGGACCTAAATACCCTCTTTAAGGTAAAATAGCATAAAACAATATAGACCCCGACTCTCCATTATGGAGAATGGAGATCATCCTGTCTCCAATTTTTGCGCTTCGCTTCCTTTTGCTTCCAAGAACCTCCTTGCGACTGTCCATACATTTTTTTCATTCTTTGATTTTCATGTCTCCACTTCTTTTAGAAATCCGGTATGGGCAGTTGAGATTCGTAGGATGACCTGGTTGTATGTTCAAAACATCAAGCCTACCATTCTGATACATCAAATGAGGCACACAATCCTCTGGGATTATCTGTTGAAAAACATAGTAATAACTTCATAGTTAGCAATGATGTACTAGTTTTAGAAGTATGCAAAAGATGCACGGATGTCGTAATAGTAAGAAATCTTACCAGGGTATCTCCATAGTAGTTACCGTAGTTCAACACGTGCACTAGTGGCACGTATTGACCATAATGTGGAGGAGTTTTACAATAGATATTGTAATTCTCAAGATCAGTACAAAATCCGACCAGATGAGTTTTCTCCTTATAAGTTAACTCAGAGCCATCGGTGTAGTAGGTTCTGTCTACCATGTTCCGCACATTGTTTGAACAATCAAAATAAGCTGTCAATGAAAATAAGCTGTCAACTATTTTGAAATGAACAATATAAATTAGCTAATAACTATGTTTGAGAAACTCACATAGCGGTAGAATTGGAGGCGTATCAACAAGGACCCAAATGTCCATATTGTCTTGCTCGATGTCAGGATCACCAAGATCCATGGTGACAAGCATACCCTCATCAAAACCATACATCTTGCAACATGCTTCCCAATCTTTGCAACCAAAATGGGTTACGCTCTCAGAATTATACAGATTTACTTCAAAATCTATATCATGATGGGTCCTTAGGTGAATTTTCTTTGTTTCCATACTTTCATGGTCTTCAAAACCCATCCTCTCCAAGACGTAGCGTCTTGCATGGCATGGGATAAGCTAGTCGAATTGTAAAAGATGAAAAATACACGTTGAAATAGTTGAAGTCGTGCTTAATTACGAAAAAATAACACTTGTCGTCGTTGCGTACCGTTTCAACATCGAAGGTCTCCTCCAGCTTAATAAGCGCCGATCTTCGTCCAGGTGAGGCCTGTCGCACAGACCTCGGTCGTCGTGGCACCAGTCGCACTCCCCCGGGAGACTTTCGTCGTCCGAGTACGACATTTCCTATGTTCATAATTCAAATATTAAACGTCTATAATTAAATATATGTACTAAAAAACCTAAGTTAGATCATTATTATTCATCACGGGTTGACTATTGGTTTGTCGAGTCTTTTCTTGAAAACTCTCAGCTCACGTGGTGTATACATTCGACCGTTGGTGATGGTCGCTCCTCCTTTCATCCCCGAGTGCATTACACCAAAATGTCTAGCACACGGGAATGAAGGAGAAGCGACCCCACGACAACAGTCGGGATTCTTCGTCCTCTCATATATATATATATATATATATATGGTGGAACTCTCCCTCACTGATTCCTCTCAGACATTTGCGACCGTCGGTGATGGTAGCTCCTTCCTTTCGTTCCCGAGTGCATTACACCAAATTGTCTAGCACACAGGAATGAAGGAGAAGCTACCCCCGCGACAACAGTCGGGATTCTTCGTCCTCTCATATATGGTGGAGACTCAATAGACTTAAAGTCAACCCGAAATATTGTTTAATTATCTTTCTAAAACCGGTTCGTGGCTGGTCTCACCTCGAGGTCAGAGGGGGTCGGTGACGGGGACGATGGCGGGGATGATGGAGGGGGGCTCCTAGATTTCTGCGAAAACAAAAACCCTATAAGCTATCAACTAATCATATGCATATGCCTTGCATAGTGCTCTCCAATTTTAGCATTCAAAGTAGTAGTTTTTTTTCCAATTTGAGCATTCAATAAGCAAAATCAAATCACAAAATAAAGTAGTATTCAAATTAGGATGCATTCAATTATAAGCAAAACTACATCATCTCCATGCGTCCGTACATCGTCGAATATTATCACTAATACACCTCGAATACTATCATACATATCGCCAGTACAGCTAGAACCGTAGCGCCCGACGGGTATCGGCGCGGGCGGTGGACACCCAAAGGGAAGGAACCATCACAGGATCATAGCTCCAGTGAGATCCCTGAAGAACCTGCCAGGTATTGTCGAACCTGCCCTCCAACACAACCATGTAGCGACGGACGTGCTGGTCCTCCTCGCTGACACGGTGACGTACCACCTCCGCGGTGTCCGGAAGCCTCGGCACCGTCACTGGCCCACGTGACCGCCACCAAACAAGGATCGGGTCAACGACGGGCTGGCACCTCACCAACCTACGCCCCCCCGGAAGGTAGCACCTTCCAAAACCAGCCCGGCGGAGCCCAGTCCCGGACATGGCCCCTCTGATCAAGCCGGCCTCCTCCGCCGAGTCGACGACGAGGATGCGGGATTGGCATCGTCGACGTCGATGCGGGAATAATTGCTTTAACTAAAAAAATAAACTAGTTTTATTAATTTTCTTGCTAAAAATAAACTACTTCTATATATAGTAAAATAAAGTAGTTTTATTAAATCAACTGGTTCAACTAGCTTAAGCACTTACTATAAATAAAATAAAGTAGTACTTACTAAAAATAAACTACTTCAACATATAGTAAAATAAAGTAGTTTTATTAAATAAACTAGTTCAACTACTAAGCACTTACTATAAATAAAATAAAGTAGTACTTACTAAAAATAAACTACTTCTATATATAGTAAAATAAAGTAGTTTTATTAAAGCAACTAGTTCAACTACTAAGCGCTAACCTAAAATCAAGTAGTACTTACTAATTTTACTTTTTCCTCTACACTAACCTAAAATGCACTAACCTAAAATCGATATCTACTAACAACCTAAATAAAAAATTAATACATATATAAACAAAAAAATTCTATGAACATTATATTCATACATACATAGCCACATCCATTCATCATATAGCTACCACATACATATATACATTATATATATATATATGAAAAAAATGCAATGAACAAAAAAATAATACACATTATGGAAAAAAAAAGCACTGAATAGAGCCGTGGCGGCGGCGGCTCACATCGAGGTGGCCGGCGAGGGCGACGGCAGGGGCGGCGAGGGCGACGGCGGGGGCGGCGAGGGCGTCGGCGACGGCCACGGTGGGGGGCGCGGGCCAGGGCAGGGGCGTGGCCGGCCATGACGGCGACGGTGGGGCGGGTCATGGCGCAGGGGCGCGGCCGGGCGTGCTCGGGGGCGGCAGAGGGCGACAGCGTGGGTGGCGGACGGCGTCGGCGTGGGCTCGGGGACGGCGGACGGCTTCGGCGTGGGCTCGGGGGCAAGGGCGACGGCGACGGCGGCGGGGCAGCCTTGCGACGTCGAGGAGGTCGGCGTCGTCGGGGGCAACTGGCGATGAAATTCTGAATTTTCGCCAAGTGTTTCTTATATAGGAAAGGCTTTGGTCCCGGTTCGTGGCACCAACCGGGACTAAAGGTGGCGTTGGTCCCGGTTGGTGCCACCAACCGGGACCAACGGCCTCTTCAGCAGCCCAAAGGGCGGGAAGCGGCGGCCTTTGGTCCCGGTTGGTGGCACCAACCGGGACTAAAGGGGTGGCATTGGTACCGGTTGGTGCCACGAACTGGTACCAATGCACCTCTTTAGTCTCGGTTGGTGCCACCAACCGGGACCAAAGGCCTTGTGCTGCTGCGCCCGCGTCAAAAGTTTAGTCCCACCTCGCTAGTTGAGAGGGGCGCGCAGTGGTTTATAAGCCCCACTGCCGCACCCCTCTCGAGCTCCTCTCCATTGTAGGCTTACGGGCCTAATTGTCACTGCTATGCCTGATGGGCTTACTGGGCCTTCTGCGGGCCTGAATCCTGGCCCATCGATGGGTTTCTAGTCGTATTCAGGCCGTGGTGGCCCAGTAGGTGGCATATTTTTTATGTTTTGCCTGTTTCTTGTTTTCTTTTTTGCTTTATTTATTTTGTTTTGTTTCTACTTACAACAAAAAACTTATTTATTTTATTTTATTTTGTTTCTAATTACTTATTTATTTTACTTCGATAATTTTAGTTGCATCAATTTTATATGATTTTAGTTTCAATAATACTAGAGGTTTCTTATAATGTTTTGAACAGAAAATACTTTGTTAATTTTAGTTTCCTAAATTTTATTAAAGTTTATTTTATTTTGTTTCTACTTATATTTTTTAATAAAGTTTATTTTATTTGTTATTTTTCATGTGTTATTTTTCATGCATTTACTAATTATTTTGAGCTATAAGACCCTAAAATTGAAAAGCATTTCAAATGAACTCTGAAAAGGTTGAAAGTTGGCATGGTATCATCATTTCATCCACATAGCATGTGCAAGAAAGTTGAGAGGGTTACGGCAAAAACTGGATGCACTTCGTGTACAAAACGGACAATCTCTTTCAAAGTATCAGGATTTCATACGGAAACTCGTCTGTTACAAAGGGATTTCATTTTTTAAACTTATTTGAACTCCTGACTTTTTGTGTGTTCAAAATGCACCATTCAAAGCCACATCATCATTTTTCAATCCTTTCTGACTTCATTTGTTATGTTTCATGCATTTACTAATTATTTTGAGCTATAAGACCCTAAAATTGAAAAAGCATTTCAAATGAACTTGAAATTGAAAACCCCTACAAATGAACTCTGAAAAGGTTGAAAGTTGGCATGGTATCATCATTTCACCCACATAGCATGTGCTAAAAAGTTGAGAGGGTCCCGGCAAAAGGTGGATGCACTTCGTGAACAAAATGGACAATCTCTTTCGAAGTATCAGGGTTTCGGACGAAAACTCATCTGTTACAAAGGGATTTCATTTTCTTGAACTTATTTGAACTCCAGACTTTTTGTGTGTTCAAAATGAACCATTCAAAGCAGAGACTGATTTTTAATGGTGCATATTCAACACACAAAAAGTCTGTAAAGATCGCCAACCCCAACATAAAAAAATGAGCATAGATGCGCCTATAGAGAGAATTCAACCTAAATTCATAATAAATTTCTATGAATTTCAAAGAAATTCACTCTGAATTTAGGTCAAATTCCTTGTATAAGGGCATCTATTTTCATTTTGAGAGGAGCTCAACAAGGCAAAGAGGGACGGGCTTATAAACCGGTGTGAGCTCCCTTCGGTTGGCGAGGTGGGACTAAACTCTGACCGCAACGAGGACTAACCCTTTAGTCCCGGTTTGTGGCACAAACCGGGACTGATGGTCATGGGCCAGGGGCGAGGCGCATTGGTCCCGGTTCGTGCGTGGAACCGGGACCAAAAGGTCCAGACGAACCGGGACCAGTGGCCCACGTGGCCCGGCCGGCCCCCTGGGCTCACGAACCGGGACAGTTGCCTCCTTTGGTCCCGGTTCGTGAGCGAACCGGGATTAATGGTATTACGAGGGCCGAACCAATGCCCTGTTTTCTACTAGTGTGTCATCAATTACCAAAACCACACATGGGGGCACCGCATGTCCTTTCAATCTCCCCCATTTTGGTAATTGATGACAATCACTTTCAAGAGAGTTTATATAAGGAATTATGCATCACCATGCAATGCAACAACCAATAATGCATGCGAATGAGATGCAAATGCTAAGGAAACATAAACCAAAGCTTCTCCACAAAACTCTCTGAAACTTCTCCCCCGTTGGCATCGATTGCCAAAATGGGCAAAAAGCTTAGAAGGTCAATATAAATTGTGGTCCTCCATAAATTGTGTATTTCTCAACAAGAGAGTGGAATGCCATACACATATCCAATGATAAATACTTGGAGGAGGACAAACTATATTGAGGCCCAAAGATTGCAAAAGAATCATATGCCGCAAAGACATAACAAAGAGAGAGACAAGCAAATCAAAAGATACCAATTGAAGCAAGCTATCAAAAGATACCAATTGAACCAACTAGGCCAATGATCCTATGAGCCACATGAATAAAGGATATTATGATAAGAGAAAATGAGTGATCTAAAGAAACTAGAGGATCTCCCCATGAATTTTGCACACATAAGAATTTTTTGTATTAGGATACCAAGTGCACAAAATAGGATCATAGCTCCCCCAAAATCAATAGAAACTCACAACAAGTGTAAGTGAGCATATAGGAAACAAAGCCTAGCACTTGCAACAAACACATGGTTGAGCAACATGTAAAAGAGGCAACTTAAGAATAGGCTCAACCAACATGATGTGTGTGAGTCATGGCAAATCACTTGAGAAGACTAAAATAAGGATGAGCATTAAGCATCAACATAGTCTTGGATAAATGAGATACACGGTGCATGACATTCCTTCCCACACACACCCACTAGAAAATGGGTTCACAAGCTCACTAAAAAGATAACAACAAAGCTTGCGACAACCCATGGTGAAGATAGAAGATGAAAGCCTCATCAAGACGAGGGATACCAATTAAGATGGCAAAAGCCTCGTAGAGATAAGCATGAGGAAAATAATCTTCACCACACAAGAGTGCATCAAGATGCAACGAGATAAGACACGCACTCAAGGCAAAAGCTTTCACGGAGCCACCAAAGAAATAGCATAAGAAAGACAAGGTGGACGTGAAAGAAAGGATATCATCTAGAGATGTAATTTCTCTCAAGTGTATAAGGTTCTAGGTAGACGAAATCATGATGATATATATCTACAAAGAAGGATGTACACCCGAAATAGTTATAACACGAAGGAACAAGATATCCAAAAGGAAGTCATAGATATACCAATAAGATATTTGCTTGGAAGCATAGCACATGGCTAGATATGGTCTTATTGTATATAAATGAATTCCTACCACACAACCATCAAAGACATCACAACTAGCAACATGAGATCATCGTTGAGATGCTTTGAGAAAGGAAACAAGTATCACAAGATAGAATGAATATCATGCCAAGATGCAACCTACACAAGGTTGAATGCAAGAAAAGAATGCATGAATAGATACTTGTTACCGAGATATCATTGGAAGGATGTAGAAGAAACCAATTGAAGGTAATAGATAGTAGTTCATTGAGCATCCTAGCTTGACTCCAATAAGCACATGGTGACACCACCTTCCTTGTGAGTGAGCCGAGCATCCAATGCATCTTCAATTGTTCCTAGAACAACAACACAAACAAAATGGTGCCCAAACTCATTGGGACCAAAGAGTTAGAAACACCAACAATACATAGGACAAACTCCACATAAATATGTGCATATAGATATGGAAATGAAATTCATACACATCTCATCTAATTTGAGACTTGGTGGAGTTTCCCCTATATATTGGGTCAAAGAAAGAAAGCATGCCAAGGAAACTACATGAAGTTAATATGCATGCTCAAGACTTTCAAGAACCGATGTCAATTGACAAAGAAAAACCAAGTGAAGAAAAGATAACAAAAGAATAAATCATCACTTGGAGGATATCAACTGAAAGATACATCAAGGAACGAGATATCCAATGATACACGCAAAAAGAAAGATGTCAAACTACCAAAAGAGAGAATGGTTCCAAACAAACCAAGCTCTCTACAAAGTTTCATGATGGCACAAAGTACCAAAAAGAAACGGTTTGCGTTCCACCAACACAAACTTGATAAGGACCACAAGATGAGTGTTTTATAGAAAATAGGATAGCTCCCCCGAGACTAGTGCATTATAGAGAATTTGCATTTGAATACAAAATGCACAAGGTGGGATCACCACTTTCACTATATCTAGAAAACACTAGACAAGGTCAAGAAATTAAGAAGATCCACAAGTGGTATGGAAGACAAAGGGAGTTGAAACATTCCTTGGCAAGAGAAAAAGGAAATAAGAAGCAAACACCAACGTGGAGATGATCAATAATTTCTATCACACATAAGTGAGTACCAATTGTCAAAAGACAAGAAGTGTTTGGAAATAATTCCTGGTGGTAGATAGCAAGGATATCTGACATCATCTTCACACCAAACAAAAAGCAAATTGCAACTTGTAGTGCTAACATGCCACCTAGGAACAAGATAATTTACAATATCAATTCTAGGTGACAATATCTCAAATGTACACATTTTCTAGGCTTGTAATACGCACATAGCATATTACTCCCCCATAATGTGATACCAATAAAAACTTAACAAGAGGCAATAAGAGGATCCAACAAGAGATAATTAATGGACTATTTAGAATTTGAATTTCTCATGAGAATACATACCACATAGCGACTATATAATCTTGTCATATCAATACTAGATGGTATTACTCATGTACACACATTTATAGGATTGTGAGGTGCACAAAGCACGTCACTCCCCCACAATGGGTATTCCATTAATCTCTCACAAGAGCCAACTAAGATACAAACAAGATGCACAAAGGCTCAACGTATGACACACATGTACATGAAGTGCAAACCAACATACACATACTTGATTACTCAAGATAAGCAATTTGGAGACACAACATATACAAACACATGCAAGGAACAAAACCAAAACATGCAAAGGGGCAAGTAACTTTCAATGTAAACAATTTAAGTACAAGTTACCGGAAGGAGGTACATTGGATATAGTATAGAAACTTGATAACCCAATTGACTTGGCTTGAGACAATAAGAATGATGAAGTCCCCTTAATTCTTCATAATGTATCCAAGTCTCCAATGCCCTCCAACAACACCTATTGATCAAGTTTGAGCTTGTTGTTCCCCAACCAAGTTGGGTCCTAAGAGGTTAGTCACAATAGGCTTGGCAACCCAAATGGTTCTTTGCTTGAAACCACTTTGAGTACCAAGAAACTTGGCAAACACATTGCCAACCTTATCCTTCCTAAGAGAATAGATATCATCAATAATAATTGGGTTGGATAAGTTACCACTAGTGCATGAGGAAGCAAGGTGACCTTTCTCACGACATAGGTAGCAACATCTACTCTTCACTTTCTTCTCACTTGATTTCTCAACTTGAGAAGCATTAGCTTGAGTTTTCTTGGGAAGAGGTCTTTATTCAACTTGAGGTTGAGCATGAGAATGAACTTCTGGCCGCTTCCCTTGTTGCTTGTCACTAATGGCCTTCTTCTTCAATGGGCAAGATCTAACATGATGCCCTTCTACTTTGCACTTGAAGCAAATAATCTTGGCCGAATTCTTGAGTTGTTCTTGGCCCTTCTTCTTGTTTCTCTTGGACTTATTCTTCTTATTGGAGTTGAATCCAAGTCCACCTTTGTCATTGGGGGATTTTTGCACACTCAAGATATTGTTGAGTGTGAATTTCCCTTCATGACACTTTTCCAAGTCTTTCTTCAAAGAAGTGACTTGGGCCTTGAGCTCTTTGATTTCCTCTACATGGTTAGTCTCAACACAAGCACTAGAGGAAGTATAA
Source organism: Aegilops tauschii subsp. strangulata (assembly GCF_002575655.3). Lineage (NCBI taxonomy): Eukaryota > Viridiplantae > Streptophyta > Magnoliopsida > Poales > Poaceae > Aegilops > Aegilops tauschii. The sequence continues at coordinate 400,082,026 of NC_053037.3, forward strand.
GCTTCATCGTTAGAGCAACACGGCAAGGAAAGCAATTCATCACAAGATGTACCAATGTTATGCATGGATGAATCACAAGGACTAGCACAAGGCAATATAGCATTTTGACTAAAAGTACTGCTAGTATCCACATGAGGCTCACTAGATGTTACCTTAGCAATCATGGCCTCGTGAGCTATCTTTAGCACATTATGGGATACTAGAATATCATCATGAGAGCTTGAGAGCTTTTCATGACTTTCTTCCAATTTCCCATAATTGCTAGATAGCAACTCAAGTTGAGCCCGTAGCTCAACATTCTCCTTCAAAATGGATGCTTCACAAGTAATAGAGTTAGTAGCACAAGCACCATCAATAATAGCTAGAGGAGAAGGAAACTTGGCAAGCTCTTTTGAATATGAAGCTTTAAGTTGTGCATGAGACTCGGTGAGTTTGATGAGCTCACTCTTAATGACCCTTGAGCCATTTTTGAGGTGCCCAAAGTCCTCAAGGAGTTTAGCATGCGCAACTTCAAGCTTCTCATTTTTAGTTTCAAAACATTGGCCACCTCAAGAGCTCTATCATGAGATTCCTTCACTCTAGATAATTCTAGAGCAAAAGTCTCCTCAAGAGATTCCTTGGTGGTTTGTTCAAGTTCGAGAGCTTGGGAGAGGTCCGCAATCTCATTAGCGTAATCACGCTCATGACCTTCCATTTTATCAATGGTGACCTCATGCTCCTCAAGACGAGATTCCAACTCATCAATATATTTCTTGCCCTCAATAGCAATAGACATGATTTCCATGAAGTTGGAACGAGCAATTTTATTCTTAAGAAGAGCTTTAAAAATCATTTCCCCCTTAATTTTTAGGGAGGCAACATTATCATTCTCTTCATCATAATCAACATCATCATCATTCTTGCCCTCATCAATATCATCACAAGATATATTGGGATTCAAAGTGGGAGATACCTTTGAAGCCCTGACCATAAGGCAAATTGCAATAGATGATGATGTAGGATCCCTTGAAGCACCATTCAAGACCACATCTTGTTCCATGGGGTGTTGGGTTTCCTCTACATTGTTAGCACAACAATTCGAGGAAATATATGCATTTTTATCATGGCAACAAGACATAGTAAGCATATCATCATGAGATTTAGTCAAGCAATTTCTACATGATATGCAAGGACTATCAACACAAGCATGTGAAACATTTGGAGTGCTCGAAGTGATAAAGTCCAAAGATGAAGCATTGCAATAAGAAAGTGATGAAGGATTATCAACAATAAGCTTACTATCATCATTGCAATGTACACCACTACTCACCATGTCATTACCTTGTGGCAAACCACACGTAGGTGAAGTAGAAGAAGTTGAGAACACAACACGGCCGGAGGTGGAGGGAGAACAATCATCCCCACAAAACTTGGACATGCCATATTTATCTTGAAGCTTTGTCCACAACTCATGAGCATCCCGGAACGGTATGAGTTGAAATATAACTACATTGCTCAAAGCATCGAAAAGCACATTAGAAGCTTGAGCATTGAGATAAGAGTTTTTCTCATCCTCTAAAGATAATCTTTGGGGATCATTTGGAGGAGAAAACCCCATATCTACAATTCGCTCTAAATTTGGGTCCATGGCCCTAAAGAGATTAAGCATGCGAATTACCCAAACATCAAAATTTGTGCCATCGAAACTCAGAGTGTCAGAGAATCCTAATCCCCTAGTCGACATCTTTACTCTCTAGGCGGTTAAGCCTGACAAAGAGAGACGATACTCTGATACCAATTGAAAGATCGAGGATGTCGCCTAGAGGGGGGGGTGAATAGGCGCTTTAAAAAATTACGGTTTAGGCTTGAACAAATGCGGAATAAACCTAGCGGTTAATTTGTCAAGCACAAAACCTACAACAATTAGGCTCACCTATGTGCACCAACAACTTATGCTAAGCAAGATAAACAACTAAGTGATAGCAAGATATATGACAAGAAACAATATGGCTATCACAAAGTAAAGTGCATAAGTAAAGAGCTCGGGTAAGAGATATCCGAGGCATGCAGAGACGACGATGTATCCCAAAGTTCACACCCTTGCGGATGCTAATCTCCGTTTGGAGCGGTGTGGAGGCACAATGCTTCCCAAGAAGCCACTAGGGCCACCATAATCTCCTCACGCCCTCGCACAATGAGAGATGTCGTGATTCCACTAAGGGACCCTTGAGGGCGGTCACCGAACCCGTACAAATGGCAACCCTTGGGGCGGTCATCGAACCCGTACACTTTGGCAACCCTTGGGGACGGTCACCGGTACCCGTCAAATTGCTCGGGGCGATCTCCACAACCTAATTGGAGACCCCGACGCTTGCCCGGAGCTTTACACCACAATGATTGAGCTCCGAACACCACCAACCGGCTAGGGTGCCCAAGCACCCAAGAGGAACAAGCTCAAGGGTACCAAGCACCCAAGAGTAATAAGCTTCTCAACTTGTAACTTCCACGTATCACCGTGGAGAACTCAAACCGATGCACCAAATGCAATGGTAAGGACACACGGAGTGCCCAAGTCCTTCTCTCTCAAATCCCACCGAATCAACTAATGCTAGGGAGGAACATGAGAGGAAGAACAAGAAAGAGAACACCAAGAACTCAAAGATCTAGATCCACGGGGTTCCCCTCACATAGAGGAGAAAGTGATTGGTGGAAATGTGGATCTAGATCTCCTCTCTCTTTTCCCTCAAAAACTAGCAAGAATCCATGGAGGGATTGAGAGTTAGCAAGCTCGAAGAACGTCAACAATGGGGGAAGAACACAAGCTCAAAGGATAAGGTTCATTGGGGAAGAAGACCCCCTTTTATAGGTGAGGAAAAATACAACTGTTATTCTCACAGCCCGCACAGAGCGGTACTACCGCTCGTCCTCACGGTACTACCGCTGGGGGTAGCGGTACTACCGCTAAGGGTAGCGGTACTACTGCTTGCGAGCGGTACTAAAAAATACATCTGTGCCTACCACCACTCGACTTGTGACGAGTTTTTGGTCCGGAGCGGAAGTAGCCACGGAAGTAGCTGCGGTAGTACCGCTCCCAAGAGTGGTAGTAAAAATTACATCCCCTCCAAGCGGTAGTACCGCTCCCACGAGCGGTAGTACTGCTGCAGCTTTTATAAGGACACCAAAACGGACACAACTTGTGCAAACAGACTCCGAATTCAACGAAACCAAGTTTGTTAGAAAGCTAGAGACAAGGGCTAATACAATCTTGATAGAAATAACAATAAGAAGAAAAATAGAAAAGGCGCATAAGAAAATGGTGAGAACCCTTCCTCGAATAAGACCGGTAAAACCTCCAACACCGAAAACGCAATAGAAGAAGCATGTGAACTCCGTTTTCAATGAACTCGAGCTTGTCATCAAGATGACCATAAGCTCTAAGACTCACAAAGAGAACCAAACAAGAACCAAGAAAGATGATGCAAGGATGCAATGGTTTGAGCTCTCTACGAACGATACGATCAAGCTACCAACTTGAGAGCCCCCCTTGATAGTACGGCAAACGATCCTATAACCCGGTCTCCCAACTACCACCATGAGACCGGTAAAATAAAAAACCTATCAAGGGCAAACCTTTGCCTTGCACATGATCCACTTGAGCTAGATGATGACGATCTTGTCCTCCTTAAGATGGACCACCTTTCTTGATTGCGTTGGGTCGATGGAGACTAGATGATTGCTCCCACATACTCCACTATGGGTGAGCCACTCTTTGGCACATCTTCACAAGTCCATTGACACCACAATGGATGGCAAGCTTCAAGCACTTGATGTCTTCGTGATGCTACACTTGAACTTGCACTCGACAATCTTGATGACGATCACCACTTGATGTCATCTTTCCATGGGTTGTATGATATCTTCCTCTTGACGCAAGCCCATGGACACGTACCTAACTCCACATAGAACTCTCACATAGACCATGGGTTAGTACACAAAGTGCAATGGACAATTCTTACCATACCATGGGATCACTTGATCCCTCTCGGTACATCTTCTACGCTTTGTGAGCTGATCAACTTGATTCACTCTTGACTTAGTCTTGATCAACCTTGAATCTTTCTAACTCTCTTCATTTGGATCATGTCTTGAAGGTAAACATGAATGATCACACAATCTTCTTCTTCAAGTCATGCTTGCAATAAGCTCAACACTCACATGACCAATCTTTGGATAATTCCTTAATAGCACCTTGGTCAACTCATAAAATCCTTGAAACCAACACATGGACTTCAAGAAATGCCTATGGACAAATCCTTCAAACATAACTCAATGCAACCATTAGTCCATAAAAAATTCCATCAATTACCAAAACCACACATGGGGGCACCGCATGTCCTTTCACCAAGTTTGGGGTCGATCCAAGCACGTTTGAGCCTCCAACCACCAGCTTGAACACTTTCTAGTCAGATGCACCAAATCTAGACAGAACCTCTACTTCTTCTTCTTCCTCTCTCTCAGGTTGTGTTTTGTCTTGTGTGCTCTCTCTCTCACACACTCTCATGTATGGCAGCCACCACCAGCAAGAGGTGGGGTGGCTAGGGTTTTCTCCTTGCTCCCTTCACCAGGAAACACTCTCAGCCATTGGATGTAGCGAAGATCAACGGCTAACATGTGTTGGACTTATGGGCTGATGTTGGGCTGCCAACACACCTCCATGTGGAGGGACTTAGCCCAACAATACTTTAGTAAAGAAAATATACATCTTACGGACTGTCGTGTGTCCAAGACCGTGTGGGCATCTATAAGTAGGGAAGGCGAAAACCTGAAGGTTCAGAGACCAATTCATCGAGAAACAAGCGCAGAAGCCTGTGCTAAATAAGGCGTAGCAGAAGTCAGGAGTGTGGGCACGTGATGACGATGGAGAGTAGGGCTCATGCATTACCGGGCTAGTCTTCCTTGGCAGTGTTCGTACCCGCGCAACGTGGCGATGCACCGGCCACTGCCAAAGGAGATTTGCCCAGCAATGCACCACAGCGCCCTTACATTAAGGGAGTTACCATGGATCCTCTCTTGTGGTCTATCATTTATGCATTGCAAGCTGATCACTGCATATGCATCAATCATCTGGATGCCTTTTGCTATCTGTGAGTCCAAAGTTGGCATATCTAAAGTTTTGGCTCTAGGGAGCATATACTCGTTGGTGAATAGTAAATTAAAAACATATAGAAAATAAATTCCAAAAATTCTAATTCTTTTTGTAGCTGTTCATGTTAGTGTAACAAGCGTGTTTCAAAAAAAAGTGTTAGTGTAACAAGATTGCTTGTCAATTTTCACGCGCAACGGGGTAGCATTGCTTCGTCGGTGAAAAAAAATATTAAATGCACCATTTGATGGTAACATTTGTCGGTCGACTTTTTCTTTTTGCACAGGCCAACATTCTTAAACTTTTCGCCTAAAGATTTCCAGGTACTATTTGGGTGTGACAATGAACACATATATATATTTTTTAATTTTTTTGACCTTGGCAAAATACATTTTTGGCGCGCAGGTGCATATACTCCCTAGAGCCAAAAGCAACATATGATTATGTACTCTCTCCATTCCATAATGTAGTGCATATAGATTTTTTTAAAGTCAAACCTTACAAACTTTGACCAAATTTCTGGAGAGAAACATCTACATATAAAATGTCAAAATATATCATTAGATTCATCATAAGATGTAGTTTCAGAACTTTTAAATTTGATATTATATCTAGTTTTCTCTATAAATTTGATCAAAGTCTGCAAAGTTTGACTCTTTAAAAAAAATATACGCACTCCATTATAGAATTTGGGGGGGGGGTATGTCCTGTACACATGCGATTTTTTATTACTGTAAAGAAAGACAATGGACAACCAACAAAACGGGGAACATGTGCATGACAACCGACAACGCCCCTCTCCTCCGTCTCTTCCTCCCTTTTCTCTCTGGAGTTCCTCCACCGGGCTGGTAAATTCTACTCCCATGTGCCTCCTTTCCCAACAAAGGCCAGATCAGTGGGGCAGACTCGTGTTCGGGTTTGGGGTAGCTAGATCTGGCTTTGAATGGGATACAGGGAACTCGATGGACAAAGGCCGGTATCACCATTGTTGGTGTTGAGTGGTCAGTGAAATCAAGAACTTTGTATGTTACTTAGGGTGTTTTTGCAAGCTGCAGCCGGGTCTGGTGTTTGTTGTGTACATACGACATATTGCAACGATCCAGTCTCCCGTGAATGGTTGAATTTAGCCTCGCCGCATGAGACAGCAATCCATGCTTCTGACAACCATGTCGTGGTCGCCTCACCGCATGTAACCAGGGCGCACATTGGTTCCAGATCGGAGCGCTGCCTCACGACCAGGATGGTTGATAGGGATGCAAGCGGGCATCCCGCTTAGTCCCGCAAAATCAATCAACTAGTACAAAATAAACTAACTCTATCAAACAAAATCTACAACTAATTTTACTCATTTTGTATACGAAGTGGGACGGATCCGGGCGCCGCTTTCCATCCCTAGTTGAACATGTGGCGTCACCATGGTGACCATAGAGGATGAGGCAAGCCGTGCAAGAGGTGGTGCCACCGCATGCTTGGCCTCGGCCTCCTCTTCTCCATTACCTGGGAGTACAAGATCCGAAGTGGCGGGCGTGGGAACCCAGTCCAGGCGAGTGGAGCACGAGGAGAAGCTCGAGAGCGCGTCCGACATCTCCATCTCTACATGGGTATCGGTTGATTCCATTCCATCTGTTGATGTATAATGTGTTGTCTAGTCTCTTCCATCAGATCGGTCTTTTGGTTGCATTGGCTAGAGCATGCACTTCTACATGGTAGCAGAGCCAAGAGGTCTTGAGTTCAAGACCCGGCTGGCGCAATTAAATTGCAACCCACTTTCGGTCCATGTTTAGGCCTGAGGGAGCCACACGTGAGGGGGAGTGTTGACGTATAATGTGCTACCTAGTCTCTTCCATCAGATCGGTCTTTTGGTTGCATTGGCTAGAGCATGCACTTCTACACCATCTGGTGCACATGAGCAACCGGACGAGGTTGCATCGAGGCTAGGCAGGTTTGCTGACCAACTGACCGACGTCAAGCAGACCGTCGAGTAATGGTGTTGCGGTGCAGCGGGTGCACCATCTACACGGGCAGCAGTAGAGGCATCCTTGGTTGGGTGGGGTCACGATACTCATGTACAACCTACGGAATGTGTCGGTGGTGGGCGTGGTGCAGCTTGCACGTCCGCGTGCGTGCGCATGCCATCTTGTGCCGTTGCTGCAGTGAGCGCTCCGTCGGTGAGGACCGCAACAACCAAGACGATGCTAAGTTGCGTTGCTCCCCTAGCGAGCTGTGTGCGACATGTGCCACACCGGAGAGCGACTAAGCGCTGAGACTTGATGTACAAGGGCACGACCTCCTACTTGTTGCTGATTTTTGAAGGAAATATGCCCTAGAGGCAATAATAAAATTATTATTTATTTCCTCAAATCGTGATAAATGTTTATTATTCATGGTAGAATTGTATTAACCGGAAACATAATACATGTGTGAATACATAGACAAACATAGTGTCACTAGTATGCCTCTACTTGACTAGCTCGTTAATCAAAGATGGTTAAGTTTCCTAGCCATGGACATGAGTTGTCATTTGATTAACGGGATCACATCATTAGGAGAATGATGTGATTGACTTGACCCATTCCGTTAGCTTAGCACTTGATCGTTTAGTATGTTGCTATTGCTTTCTTCATGACTTATACATGTTCCTATGACTATGGGATTATGCAACTCCCGTTTACCGGAGGAACACTTTGTGTGCTACCAAACGTCACAACGTAACTGGGTGATTATAAAGGTGCTCTACAGGTGTCTCCGAAGGTACTTGTTGAGTTGGCGTATTTCGAGATTAGGATTTGTCACTCCGATTGTCGGAGAGGTATCTCTGGGCCCTCTCGGTAATGCACATCACTATAAGCCTTGCAAGCAATGTGACTAATGAGTTAGTTGCGGGATGATGCATTACGGAACGAGTAAAGAGACTTGCCGGTAACGAGATTGAACTAGGTATTGAGATACCGACGATCGAATCTCGGGCAAGTAACATACCGATGACAAAGGGAACAACGTATGTTGTTATGCGGTTTGACCGATAAAGATCTTCCTAGAATATGTGGGAGCCAATATGAGCATCCAGGTTCCGCTATTGGTTATTGACCGGAAATGTGTCTCGGTCATGTCTACATAGTTCTCGAACCCGTAGGGTCCGCACGCTTAAAGTTTGGTGATGATCGGTATTATGAGTTTTTGTGTTTTGATGTACCGAAGGTAGTTCGGAGTCCCGGATATGATCACGGACATGACGAGGAGTCTCGAAATGGTCGAGACATAAAGATCGATATATTGGACGACTATATTCGGACACCGGAAGTGTTCCGAGTGGTTTCGAAGAAAAACCGGAGTACCGGGGGGTTACCGGAACCCCCCCGGGAAGCTATTGGGCCTTATGGGCCTTAGTGGAGAAGAGAGAGGGCAGCCAGGAGGTGGCGCGCGGCCCCCCTTGCCCCAATCCGAATTGGACAAGGGGAAGGGGCGGCGGCCCCCCTCTCCTTCCTTCTCTCCACCTCCTCCTCCCCCCTTCTCCTTCTTGGAATAGGAAAGGTGGGGGCCAAACCTACTTGGAGTAGGATTGCCCCCCCTTGGGCGCGCCTCTCCCCTGGCCGGCCCTCTCCTCCTCCCCTCCTTTATATACGGGGGCAGGGAGGCACCCCAAACACACAAGTTGATCTGTTGATCTATTCCAGCCGTGTGCGGTGCCCCCCTCCACCATATTCCACCTCGGTCATATCGTAGCGGTGCTTAGGCGAAGCCCTGCGTCGGTAACAACATCATCACCGTCATCACGCTGTCGTGCTGACGGAACTCTCCCGTGAAGCTCTGCTGGATCGGAGTTCGCGGGACGTCATCGAACTGAACGTGTGCTGAACTCGGAGGTGCCATACGTTCGGTACTTGGATCGGTCAGATCGTGAAGACGTACGACTACATCAACTGCGTTGTGCTAACGCTTCCGCTTTCGTTCTATGAGGGTACGTGGACAACACTCTCCCCTCTCGTTGCTATGCATCACCATGATCCTGTGTGTGCGTGGAATTTTTTTGAAATTACTACATTCCCCTACAATTTTCTGATGGGTTGTTGCCATGGTACGGTGGCTGCCGGCAAGGCTGAGAGGCGGTTGCATTGACTGGAAAAGAGTGAGAGGTTTTTTCTCTTTTATTTACTTGGTGGGTCCCATATGTACGGAGCTGATGTGGCGGTGCTGACTCAACAGTCAACTTGGTAAAAACCGCTCCAGTGAGTCAAAATCGAGCGAAGGGTTGATTAATGAACCAGATGGTTTGAGATGACCGGTTATGAACTTGAGGGTTGAATCATAAACCGAGTGGCAAGTCGGAATTGTAAAGTGGGATTTTCTTCAACAAAAAAGGGCAATGTTTGTGTCCGGCCGACCGGCTGAAACTTCAGCCGGTTGCGCATGAGCCACACGATCAAAACTAATTGAACAACCTACATGCAGAGCGCACCCAGCCTATCCATATGGCTGGGTCCCACGCATCGCTCAGGTCATCCCTATCTCTTCACGCATTGCTCTCCTTCACTTATCTCTGGACGCAATCCATTTCCTCCTCTGCTCGCCTTTTTCGTCTCCCCAGGCAAGTCTTTGCCATCTGATTTCATGGGCACACCGATGCCGCGACACCACCATGAGCCGCCCTAGCAAACCGCGCACCACCTTGGTGCTACTACCCACCACCGGTGCTGGATTCAGCCACTGTTGGCGCTAGAACCGACCAACCATTTGTGCTACAAGATGTTGACCGTCGGCGCTGGAACCGGGCGGGTTGGGAGCTAGAACCGACCAACTACATTGCTACAATCGACACCAGCCGACGTTGTAACCGATAGTCTTTTTTGCTACAACCGGCAGGAGCAGCTGTCGGCGGCAATCTTGTTTGCTGGAACCAGCGACTGGGATTGCTACATCCACGGTGGTGAAGTAGTTGCTAAGGTGCTGGAACGGGCGAACTATTCTGCTGCAATGGGCGAGAAGGTTTGCTGGAACAGACTGTCTCTTTTGCGATAACCGGTGGCAACATTTTTTGCTTTAGCTGGAACCGACACGTGGATTTGCTGAACCAGGGACCGGGATTGCTGCATCCAAGATGGTGAGCAGTCGCCCAGGTGCTGGAACCGGTGACTTTTTTGTTTCAATCAGCGAAAGGGATTGCGAGAACCGGCCAAAATGCTTGATGTTGGGTTGGGGAACGACGGCCGGCTGAGAAAAAAAGCTGCAACCGGCGTTTGGGTTGGTTGCCGCGAACCACGAGCGCGGCGACGAGAACGACGACCATGTACCATGGAGCAGCGGGTGGCGCAGTGCTCCGACCGGGGGCGACGGGAGGCGCGGTCGGCGCGAGATGCGGGAGCTGTGCGAGGAAGAAGAAACTCGGACCGAACCGTTTTACCAGATCAAACGACCCACACGGGCTCGCATCCGACGGACTGCGCGCGACCGGCGGCCGGCGCGTTAGCATTGGCCTACTAAAAATAGTAGGAGTGTCATTCGCCAAAAAGACAAAAAAGCAGGTGTGGTCGGCAGCTGAAAGGGGTCCAGTAGCCAGTGGCTCGTCGGAGCCCATCATTCCCAGCGGAAAGCAAGCTGACCTGTGCAAAAGGTAGACTTTTCGGTCATTCAGTGACCAGAAGCACCGAGCCGTTAGACCCGGCCGGACGAAGTAAAAGCTCTCCCCCACTCCAAACTTCAGACATGGCCGAACACCAAGCCCCAAAATCCCGTCGTCGCCAAATTCCACTTCGCCCCGGCCGCCTGTAGCAATAGCAACAAGAAGCTACTCCTAGAAGAAATGGAGGGCGACGAGATCTTTGCAAGCCTAGACTCGCTCTGGTTCCACTCCAGCGTCCTCCACCGGCGGCCGCGCTTCAAGCAGCACTCGGAAGAGCTGAAGCCGCCCAGGAATCAAGATCAACATCCCAAATGCGTCGACGACGAGGTGACGCTGGGAGCGAGAAGAGCGGATCCGGGAAGCAGGGCCCTCCAAGAGCGCATCGAGACATGGCAGGAGGAGCAGTGGCGGCAGCAGACGCTCGTCGTTGCGGCACCGCCACGGTGCTCGCCCGTCAGCGATGGTGTCGCCATGAAGGCTCATCTCAGGTCGTGGGCTCATGCCGTTGCTTGCTCGGTCAGATGAAGGCCCTCCACCAGTTCAAAATCTTGCAATTTGGTACGATTTTCCCATTGCCTGCTCCACACATATATCTGAATAAAGACATCTCGCCTGTGGCTTCTAAGTTTCACATGATATCTCCTCTGAGCTGCACATTTCGATCTGCAAATAGAGAATATGCACAATTCCACTTGCAGTTTCTCTACTTTTACACACACCGTCGAGGTTGTGGGAGTAGCCAGGGGCCACTGTCTATTGTACACTTGTTTTACATCTGGAATTTGTATCCTATGGGTGATTTACAGATCGGCATCAACCAATTTTACAACATGATTTACAGATACTGCTAACACGTCGAATCCAGGGCGGGAGAGCAAATGCTATGCAGCTCTCCTCAAATAATTAGACTATACATGGAGGGTTAACTAACGCTTCATAAAACCACACATTCGATGTGTAACGACCGTGTTCTCTTCTCACTCCTGGTTGGACGCTGCCTCTGGAAGTTTGAATGTAGGAGGCCTGTCTGCACCTTTCCTCGAGTATTCTCGCCACCTCCTTGCCGCCGCAGCCGCTCGCTTCACTCTCTCCTTTGTGTCCTCTTCTGTTGCACATGTCAGCAGGAGTATTAGAACAACAGATAGGCAAAGGACGTGAGCTTAAATGATCCGAGGAATTGACAATTGGCAAAATATTCTAGTTTTACCGTTCTTTTGGTATCTTGTTGGTGACCCCCATATATCACTCCATGAACTGCCCTTGTTAGCATCATCTTGGCTCATCCGCATCCTCACCTTATTCTGCAAGACATTACGGAGCGGCTCACGACAAGACACACGCGGTTGATATGTGGAAAATCAGAAGTTTATGATCCTAATTTTCCCAAACTGGATTTTCATATGTACATATAAAAAAAGCCATGTATCGAACAGAGAATTATACCAAGACTTGTGCTTGTCTTTTCTCCCAGCGCGTACTTGCCTGACAGCAGGAAATATAACAGAACATGTTAAGACCTACATAAATTTCATTGCTAACAAAAGACCTACTACATGAACAGAGGTTTAAAGTGCATAGGGTCTGTGATAACAACTTCAGAAGGTGGACGTATTTAGAAATATGCACATTAATTTTTATAATGAATTGCATTGCATAGAGCCCATCCATCATCACGCGAGAAAGGGCTTTTTTTCGGAAGGGAGGATACCCCCGGCCTCCACACAGAGAAAGTTAGGGGAGATAAATGTAATTTACATGGGTAAAGATATTACCATCCGGAACACATCAAATGAACTCCCCATCCCAGAAAGCATCAATGCAACCTGCTCAAATGGGAAGCAAATCATATGATATTACAAGGTAGGGTAATCTGAATCTAGTATGATACAGTAGAAAACAGCAGAGTGATTGCATATTAACTAACTGCAGAAATTCCTTACATTCACTCTCTCGACTCTGCGCATTTCATCCTCGAGGAGTGTAACTTGTGCTGCTGAAGTCCAGTGGATGCAGTCAACCGGACTGGATACACAGAGTTTAGAGGTTTATGAGCATTACTATTACTAGTCACAAACTCCCCATTGGAAAAACCACTCATACTGTTTGGCACAAATGGCAGCATACGCATTCCGTAGGTTTGTTACGGTAGTGGACAGATACAGATGAAATAATGCAGACATGGGGCTCACCAACTGTCAATGGCTTCTTGAATTAGCTCTTCATTGCCTGATTGATTGTAAACTCTTGCACGCCCATAATCCTCCTCAATCTCGAAAACCTTGGAACAGACATTAGCACAGTTTTTACAACCTGCACACAGATGGGAGCAGAACTTAAATCAGAACCCAGTTTAGATAATCTCACAGTAGCTCCTGACCAGGTTATAGCCATCAGTAGTAGTAGTAGTAGTACCTATGCAGCTAAACTCATCGACAAACACATGATCCCTGGGTGCATCATCCAAGAAGGGGTTGGTTGCTGTTGCAGTAAAGCCATTGATCTCGTCATACACGGCTCGCTGGATGGGGTCGGTAAGTACCTGTTCATCCCTTGCTCATGTTAACTTCATGGATTAGATTGCAACGCAAATTGCTCGTGCCCCCTGAAGAAAAGAGCGTACGGTTTTCATTTCTCAGGAATTTTACCGTGTAAACCTCGTTGATGAACATGCAGAAGTTGGTCACATCGGGGTCGTTCCCACTGAGATCTGGATGGCACGCCTTCATGCAATTGTAGTAGGCTTTCTTGATCTGTTGCGGTGTTGCGTCCGGCATCTGAAAACATGGAGGAATTGTTATCAGCTCCGTAGCAGGGGAAAGACGATTGTTTTTACACAAGAGTGCGAACGAGTGGTCAGAAGCTGAAGAACTTACAACGCCAAGAACGGCGTAGTAATCTTCGGCGGCGCTCCCCTCCGGGCTGCGGGGCTCCGTCGCCACCGCGGACACCCTGAAGCCCCTCCTCCCCCACGTCCTCCGTCTCCGGTGGCGGTCTCTCCTCCCGGCGCCGGCCAGCCCTGCGACTGCCCATCGCCGGACACTGCCGGAACAGCGGACGGCGGTGGAGGAGGAATGGGACTTGGCCACCAGGTCGGCGAGCAGCGGTGGCGACAGGAGAGGAGCCATCGGGTAGATGATGTTCGATCGCGTTTCGGTGCGAGGGAGGAGGGGAGGAGCGAGGAGAAGGCCGGCTGGATCCGGTGGCCGTGGGGTTTGCTTGCTCTGTTTTGCTGCGTTTTCCTGGCAGCCTGCGTTATTACGGTTTTTCTCAACCACACTTCTCCCGCGATTTTTCTCCACCGTTCTTCTTCACGAAGCTGACCTTGCTGATGTTTGTATTTGCGTGGATACCCTCAGCTACGTCGGCATTTCTCAATGTCCGTGGTGCAGCAGTAAACTCCCACTCTCTTTTTTTTGGGTAAAAACATTATTTCTTGAGGTGAGCCTGGTTGATCGAAAATAAAAATGATACTCAAATGCAAGCCATCATCAAATTTTCTCTCTCGATTTCTTCATTATTGTGGCTGCCTGTAGCTTACAATGTTTTTTTTTCGGTGAGCTTACAAGGCTTTTCTGACAGCAAAGTCGGCGCCATAACTTTTCAAGGCTTCAAGTTACACGATGCAAATAAGTCTTTTAGAGGGGATAATGGTGCACATGAATAAGCTAGTAGAGCGGGACTACCCGTTGCTCCGTTGCTCCAAGCCACGGAGATCGGGGGAGTATGTACAAGTGGTATTCTTCTGATGATGGCGCTCGAATTTGACAGCCATAGCATATCAAATTGTGGAAGCATACAAGCTTCATGGTGAATAATCAGAACTTGGGTCTACAGTATTCACACCAAACGGACATGATCTTTATAGACTTAGTCCAATGGCAAGATATGATGATCTTGTATAATTGTTCTCTAATTATGTAGTAGTAACTTTGTAATCGAATGATGGATGGTGTCTTTCCTAACTACAAGATGTGAGGTGCAAAGTACTCCCTCCGTCCGAAAATACTTGTCATCAAAATGAATAAAAAGAGATGTATTTATAACTAATATACGTCTAGATACATCCCCTTTTGTTCATTTTGGTGATAAATATTTCCGGACGGAGGGAGTACAAAATGCCACCTTTCAAGAGTATTGTATTTTTTCAGGTAAAAAAAAGAGTATTGTATTTTTCCATCTCCTTGAGAAGGTTGGATAATGAAGGGGCTATATATTGAATTATTCATGCTTCAGACTTCAGCAAAAAAGGTGTGGGCCCTAGGCTCCTGGTTGAGAACCTAGAACGAACTGCTGGTGGTGGTACAGGGGTATCAGCCGTGATAGGGATCGGATTTGTCAAAATAAAAAATTGATGTGGAGATTGAAAACACTGTTTATGTCTGTCTAGGCTGACTTGGCAACTTCACTGCCTCCACTTTTGAGTTATCGCGAGGAATCGTCCACAAAATCTATTCGAACAACCAGAAAAATGTAATCGAGCTAAACAAACGTTTTGGAATAATAATTCAAAAAAAAAAAAAGAATCATCCATCTCATTTGTCATATAGTGCCTTCAAGACACACAAGTCCATTTTAGAGACATACGCTCTGCATGCCATTAGAATTAATAAAACCATAACAATTTAACTTCGGTCAAAACCATAAAACACATGATCAAATTGTTTAACCAATGTAGGGATGTAGGCTAATTACCAAACAACCAATCTTTTCTTTCTCAATCAATATTTCCTTCCGGGAGGCACCGGTAGATCCGATTATTGATAAATAGCAGGAATTTTAGTATTTTACCATCCAAAATATTTTTTTGAAAAATAAATTCGTATAATTACTGCCTAAAACTATAATCATAATACCCTAAGAGCATCTTCAATAGGAAATACAAATTTAAAGATGTAAAATAAGAGTTGAAAAAATTTACATCTCCAAAAGGTGTTTTTGCATCTTCAAAAAAGTGTCAACTTCAACGGACGACGTAAAACGGAGATGTAAAAGAGCATCTCCAATAGAAGATGCAAACTAAAGATGTAAAACCGGCCGCCGGCCCCGCGACTGCTGTTCGGCTGCTGTTCAGTCACAGTACAGCCGCATTTGCACATTGATTTTTCATATTTCTACCAACAAAAGTGTATCATCAACCATAGTTTTAAATCCTACAAGCAAAAGTCAATTGTCTCAAACCAAGTTCTTGGTCCAACAAATGAAAATGCACATAGACATCACTCAATTTGTGTCCTATCCGTTGTCACTAGTGCCATTGTGGACAGTGGTATGATCATCATCAATGGCTTCTTTGTCGACATTTTCTTGCGTTGAAGTCTCATTGCCGCGAACTCCAACAGAAGCACCTTCATTGCCACCTCCCATGCCGCTCATGTTGCCACCAAAGCCACCTCCCACGCCGCTCATGTTGCCACCGAAGCCACCTCCCATGCCATAAAACATGTTGCCGCCGAAGCCACCTCCCATGCCACTCATCATGTTGCCGCCGAAGCCACCTCCCATGCCGCTCATGTTGCCGCCAAAGCCACCTCCAATGCCATTGAAGCCACCATCCATGTTGCCACCAAAACCACCTCCCATATTTCCACCAAATGCACCATTCATGGACCTCCCATCATGTTCATGTACCCGCCCATTCCACTTCCTATTCCTCCGCCCATGGCACCTCCCATCATGCTTCTCATGAGCATTTGCTTCTTCATGAGCATTTCATCGTGACAAAGTTCGACATACCCCTTTGCCTTGGCATCAAGAGTAGATAAGTCCATGAACATAAACTTGAGTGCTTTCTCCTCCACCATGTTCATCTCCTCAGTCGCCGCCTTCCTCTCCTCAAGCTCAACCTTTCTCTCTTCGGCCGCCGCCCTCCGTCACTCGGCTTCACTCCACTCCTCCATTTCTTTGAGCTTTAACAATCTTTTTTCTTCCGCATACTCCTTCCTCGTCATGACGATGTCATCAAATCCTTCCTTGAGGCCATTGTCTCCGGACTTGGTTCCCTTCACTTTCTTAGTTCCATCAGGCCTATATGATTTAGTCGCCGAGTGAGGGGTGGGGCTCCTTATCTCATCACCGGGGACATCTTCTTCATCCTCCTCCACCAGACTTTTCTTCTTCGAAGCATCGAAAACTTCTCTAGTTTTCCACTTCTCATCATTGAGCTCTTTGTAGCAATGATGAAAAGTGAAAGCTCTTCATTTCTTCTTCCTTTTCTCTCCTTTGTTGTTCCTATCTCGAAATAATCCTTGCGCAATCATTTTCTACAAAAAAAACAACCAACATGTCATCATCAAACTATTAAACAATTCAACAATTGCGGATAGATAAAGCACACAAGAGCAAATGATTATTACCAAGTCACTATCACCACAACCACTCGGGTTCATGCGATCAATATTGGCCAAGCAACCCGCCCACTTTTGACTTTCGGCGTTGATGGTGCCCCAACGTTGACGAAGGGAGTCACTTGAGCGATAGTGGCCGTTAGTGTTGCGCGCATCGAAGTACTCCTTGATGTGTTGCCAATAAGTGTCAGCAGATTGGTCGGTCCCAACGGTTGCATCTTGAGCGACTTTCTTCCATGCGATGCAAATCAACACAACTTCGGTGTTGGTATAATTTGTGGTTCTTCCCTTCATAACGAAGCCCTCATCATCCGTGTCGAGATTGTCATAGCCATATTGTTGAGTTTCGTATTCTTGTGATGCATACTCATGTGAATAATCATCATTTGTCACATTTGTCGCGCGCACGAAAGCTTCATCATCAAGACTACAAATGGGCGTATACGTAATCAACTTCACATTCTATTGGAATCGACAACTGAAACAAAAAACATTTTTTTACCTTTGCGACATATCGCCGAACACATTGGATGCGGTTGCCGTCCGCGTGGCCACATCTTCCGCCATGGCCGGCAACAGCGATGGAGGACGTGGATGAGGAGCTCCGTGGCCGGAGGAGGACGCCAAGGTCGGCGACAGCTGCAAATCACCCGCCGTAGTCGCGTCCGGCTTCGAGATTTTGGCCGGCCGAGGTTGGTTCCCCGCCGGGTTGCGGCCCCGCACCGCCGGCCGCTTCACGCTTCCACCATGTGGCACCGTGAGGTTCTAATTTTCACGCAACTGCAGCATATGGAAGGCTGCTCAATGTATTTTCTTTCTTTCAAAGAGGTCACTAGCTCGACTCTCTTTCTGGTACAACTAAGGTTTGTGCTTTTGCTGTTGTTTTTTTCAGCCGCAAAAAACACTTAGGTTTGTTTTTAACTAGGAACCTAGTTCTTCCGCAAAAAAAACTATGAACCTAGTTGAGATAAGTTCTTTTTTGAGAAAAGCATAAGATCTATTACTCCTATAAAACCTCACCGGAAGTACAAAGCATCTCAAACATAATAAAAGTTACATCGAGATTCTGAAACCAACGAAGGACCACTAGTGCCACCAGAGTGAGCTACTGACACGCCGTTGTTGTTGTCCCTCTAGCGGAGCCGGCTTGACCTTGTTAATAACTGCCAGGAAATCTCCGTGCGCGTGCCCTTAAGGACCAGTACCCTGGGGCCGTAATCGTCACCATTGAACCCATGTATAGATCTGAAGCACCTGTCATCAAATCTCGTCACATGACGAGAAACCCTAACCTCACGACCCCGAGGAGAAAAGCTTGTTTTTAACTATAAACCTGCTAGCTAAGACGATAGGTGACGAAAAAATTATACCGGCAGAGCGAATTCGCCCCCTGACCTCACACCTCCTCAAGAATGTTTTTCCGCCATACCAAGGGCTATGTTATGGTACTACACACATATGCATCTTATTTGTTCCTTTTTCCATAAGTACTAGCCAAGTGTCCATGAGTTGCAACAGATCAAAAATAAATTAATGCATGCATGTTCTCAAAACAGGCACTCACTCTGCTTTATATATAAGCAATCAACATGTCCATGCAACCAAGTCAAGTGCTGCATCGAAAACAAAATAGTCTGTTGGGGTAACAACACAAACACGCCCCAGAGAAATTATAAAAAGAGGTGGAAGAAAAGACCAACAAGTGGCTAGAAGCTCAAAAGATCTACGACGAAGCCATTCGACGTGCGACTGTACTCACCGCATCCACCATATGACTAAGACGGTCATGATCTTGCTGTTGATACGTCTCCAACGTATTTATAATTTTTTATTGTTTCATGCTGTTATATTATCATTCTTGGATGTTTTACAAGCATTTTACAATCATTTTATATTATTTTTTGGGACTAACCTATTGACATAGTGCCAAGTGCCAGTTGTTGTTTTCTACTTCTTTTTTACATCGCAGAAAATCAATATCAAACGGAGTCCAAATGCAGCAAAACTTTTTGAAGAATTTTTATGGATGATATGTCTCCAACGTATCTATAATTTTTTATTGTTCCATGCTATTATATTATCTGTTTTGAATGTTTAATGGGCTTTAATATGCTCTTTTATATTATTTTTGGGACTAACCTATTAACCAAAGGCCCAGTGCCAGTTTCTGTTTTTTGCCTATTTCAGTGTTTTGCAGAAAAGGAATACCAAACGGAATCCAAACAGAATGAAACCTTCGCAATGATCTTTCTTGGAACGAAAGCAATCCAGAAGACTTGGAGTTGAAGTCTGCAACTCCACGAGGCGGCCACGAGGCAGGAGGGCGCGCCCAGGGGGGTAGGCGCGCCCCCATCCTCATGGGCCCCACGGAGCTCCACCGACGTACTTCTTTCGCCTATATATACTCTTATACCCTAAAAACATCAAGGGAGCCACGAAACCACTTTTTCACCACCGCAACCTTCTGTACCCGTGAGATCCCATCTTGGGGCCTTTTCTGGCGATCTGCCTGGAGGGGGAATCGATCACGGAGGGCTTCTACATCAACACCATAGCCTCTCCAATGATGTGTGAGTAGTTTACCACATACCTTCGGGTCCATAATTATTAGCTAGATGGCTTATTCTCTCTCTTTGGTTCTCAATACAAAGTTCTCCTCGATGTTCTTGGAGATCTATTCGATGTAATACTTTTTGCGGTGTGTTTGCCGAGATTCGATGAATTGTGGATTTATGATCAAGTTTATCTATGAATAATATTTGGTTCTTCTCTGAATTCTTATATGCATGATTTGATATCTTTGCAAGTCTCTTCGAATTATCGGTTTAGTTTGGCCTACTAGATTGATCTTTCTTGCAATGGGAGAAGTGCTTAGCTTTGGGTTCAATCTTGCGGTGCACTTTCCCAGTGACAGTAGGGGCAGCAAGGCATGTATTTTATTGTTGCCATCGAGGATAAAAATATGGGGTTTATATCATATTGCTTGAGTTTATCCTCTACATCATGTCATCTTGCTTAATGCATTACTCTATTCTATGAACTTAATACTCTAGATGCATGCTGGATAGCGGTCGATGTGTGGAGTAATAGTAGTAGATGCTGTAGCGACCAGACCTCAAATGGTCTGTGCTGCTGTGCACCAGTGTCATCCCTGGATCAGTAATGCTGACACGCACAGTACAAATGGAGGATTTATAACAGAGTAGCAATCACACACTTATTACATCGAATATCTCCAAGGAGATTAAGTATGATAAACATGGCTTAAGGCCATCTAAAAACGATAACAGCGGAAGACTTGGAAGATAAGTGAGTCCATCAACTCCAGCGGCATCACTGAGTATAAGACCACGACCTAAGGCACCTTACTCGTCGTCTGAAAAGTCTGCAACATGAAACGTTGCAGCCCAAAAACGGGTCAGCACATAGAATATGCTGGCAATGTAACACATAGAGAATAATGAACAATAATAATGCTATACTACATGCATATATGGCTGGTGGAAAGCTCTATGGTTACAATTTCGCGAAAAGCCAATTTTATCCTACTTCAAAGGAATAAATTTTATTTAACTATCATGGTGGTTGTTAAACATTGAGATGGTTGACAGCATCTCAATCCCAATTAAATGTCATCAATAACCCAACAAAATTAATTAGAAGTAACATAGTGATGAGATTCACATGATAATCCAAGTACTAGATACTCAAATTGTCCATAACCGGGGACACGGCTAACCATGATTAGTTTGTACACTCTGCAAAGGTTTGTGCACTTTTCCCCACAAGACTCGATCGCCTCCGCTTGATTCTCGCACTACATGATGTTTGAGAAACGGATGACCGAGACACAGTCTTTCAGAAGTGTTTGCACCTTACGTATGGGTAGACAGTTACACCTACTTTCCCCTACATCTGCTAGTCTACCACTGTAAGAGTTCACACAACTTAGTCAACTATGCTAGAGCCCATAATAGCTTGCGGCTGCACACGGAAGTTTCTAGCATGAATAATCTCATGATCCCTTTGAACCTGGGTGGCGGTCCAAAAGAAAAACAGGCAATCCTGGAATACCCAGGTACCTCAATCCACCCAGATGTGAGTTTAAGTTGCCACCTTAAGTAAACCATTATTAACAATCTCACATCTGTCATGAATTTCACTCAAACCCAATCCACGTCTACGAGCATAGCATGGCAATATAATAGCAACGTAGAAGTAACTCCCAAGGGTTTGATAAATAAAACAGGTAATAGGTTCTACCTCAACTACTTCCCAATACCCACAATTTAATTAGATCCTAATCATGCAAGTGTTTGAGGAAAACAGATCTAATGCAATAAAAACTGGGTATGGAAGGTATGATCAAAGTGTTACTTGCCTTGCTGATGATCCGCAAAAGCTAGCGATTCGAAGTAACAAGCGGCACACTCCGAGTACTCTATCGCAAACAAACAAGCATACAATCAGTACTCATCTAATGCACAGGTAAAACTCGAATGAAAGATCCAACCAGAAAGTTCAACTTAAGAACTCCGGTTTGCAAAAAAAATCAACTCAAAAGAAACAACGAAAGTCAAACTGCGAAAGAAAGAAGCTTCGTTTACTAATCTGAATCTAGGTCAAATTTTACTGTAGCAAAAACTTGTTTGAGTAGGTTAAACGGAAAGAGAATTTCGAGACGAAACTCTAGGCACTTGAATCGCCTGATTCCGATAAACGAGCGAGAAGTTAAACATAAACGAAGATTCGATCAGAAATCGAATCTGAGATAATCGCAAAAAATCCGACAAAAAGAAAAACGGACGAACGGTTAAAGAACGGTCGTTCGTTAACAGAGAAAAACCGACGAACGCGTTCGTTGAAACGAACGGTTCGGTGAACGCTCGCAAAATAATAAAACCGAAAAAAAACCGATCTAGGTTATTTTTTTTAAAACGAAGGATTTTTTTTAACAAAAACCGGCAACGACGAACGGGGCAGCGAAGCAGCACCTCGTCGGGGCAGTGCTCCGGCGGGGCTCCGGGCGAGGGGCGGCGAGGTGCGGGCTCGGGAGGGCGCGAGGGGCGGCGAGGTGGCGGCTCAGGCGACGAACGGCGGCGGCTCGGGCTTCCGGCGGCGGCGGCGGCGAGGGCAAGTGCGGCGGCGGCGGCGAGCGAGATGAGAGGCGAGAGAGAGGGGGTATATAAAGGGGGGCGGAGGTGGCTTGGGGAAGGGGCAAGTGCGGCGGCGGGGCTTCCCGTGTCCATGGCGGACACGGCGCGGCGGCGGCCGTGCGGGGAGAGGAGAGGGGCGCGGGATGGGCCAGCGGCCTGGCGGCTGGGCTTGGCCCGGCGGGCGCGCGCGGTTTTTTTTTTAAACGTTCCGCGGAAAATAATTCATAGAAAAATAAATAAAAGTCAAAAAAATATAAAATAAATTTTCCCCGTCTTGTTAGAAAATCTAGAATAGGGTGAACATTTTTTTAAATCAAAACAGATATTTTGAAAACATGCAATATTTTTAATGCAATAAAAATTGCAAATAAAATCCAAATAAATTCCAATAAATGATTTTAACATTTTTCCTCCAGTATTTCAATTGTTTTGGAGAAGTCATATTTTCTCCTCTCGTTTATTTTTAAAATGAAATATTTTTCCGGAGAGAAAATAGTTAAAACCAAAATCCTCGTTTTATAATTTGATGAAAATCAAATATGAAAATTCGAGAAAATCCCCAACTCTCTCCGAGGGTCCTTGAGTTGCTTAGGATTTATCGAGGATTTGTCAAAATGCAATAAAACATGATATGCAATGATGATCTATGTATAACATACCAAATTGAAAATTTGGGATGTTACAAACCTACCCCCCTTAAGATGAATCTCGCCCTCGAGATTCGGGTTGGCTAGAAAACAGGTGGGAGTGGTCCTTCCGTAGATCTTCCTCTCGCTCCCAGGTGGCTTCATCTTCCGTGTGGTGACTCCACTGGACTTTGCAAAACTTGATAACCTTGCTGCGGGTAACTCGGCTGGCATACTCAAGAATCTTAACTGGTTTCTCCTCATAGGTCAAATCACTTTCCAGCTGAATCGCTTCCAGTGGCACAGTATCTCTCAGTGGTATCTCAGCCATCTCTGCGTGGCACTTCTTCAACTGAGAAACATGAAATACATCATGTACTCCAGACAATCCTTCGGGCAATTCCAGCTTGTAAGCAACCTCTCCCATACGTTCCACAACTCTGTATGGTCCGATAAAACAGGGCGCTAACTTTCCCTTAACTCCAAAGCGCTTCACTCCTCGAAGTGGTGATACTCGAAGATACACTCGGTCTCCGACTTCGTGAACTGTATCCTTTCGTTTAGAATCAGCATAGCTCTTCTGCCTGGACTGGGCTACCTTGAGCCTGTCGCGAATCAACCTTACTTTCTGTTCAGACTCCTTAATCAAATCGGGTCCAAACAACTGACGGTCTCCAACTTCGTCCCATAACAACGGTGTTCTACACCTCCTTCCGTACAAGGCTTCGAAAGGGGCCATCTTCAAACTGGTCTGATAACTGTTGTTATAAGAAAACTCCGCATATGGCAAATTGTCGTCCCAACTAGATCCATAATCTAGTGCACAAGCTCTCAACATGTCCTCCAAAATCTGGTTGACTCTCTCGGTCTGTCCATCTGTCTGTGGGTGAAAGGCTGTACTAAATTCCAGTCTGGTTCCCAATGTTTCATGTAACTGCTTCCAAAACTTCGAGGTAAATTGGGTTCCTCTGTCTGATACAATGGTCCTCGGAACTCCATGCAAACATACGATCCTGGTCATGTATATCTTTGCCAACTTAGCACTGGTGTAAGTGGTCTTCACTGGAATGAAATGAGCCACTTTCGTCAAACGGTCGACTACAACCCATATTGAGTCATAGGCTGAACGAGTCCTGGGTAATCCTGTGATAAAATCCATGCCTATTTTATCCCACTTCCATTCGGGTATCGGCAATGGTTGTAGCAATCCCGCTGGCTTCTGATGCTCTGCCTTCACTCTCTGACACACATCACAAACTGCTACATATTCTGCAATATCCTTCTTCATTCCGGTCCACCAGAAAGTATTCTTCAGATCCAAATACATCTTGGTATTCCCTGGGTGAATCGAGTACGGTGAATCATGGGCTTCTTGCAAAATCAACTTCCTGATCTCCGGATCATTTGGCACATATATGCGGTCTTCAAACCATAAGGTATCGTGCTCATCCTCACGAAATCCCTTGGCTTTTCCTTTGCTCATCTTCTCCTTTATCTCTTCAATCTCCTTGTCTGTCTTCTGAGCTTCTCTGATCCTTTCCATCAAGGTAGACTGAATCTCCAATGTCGTTAAATAGCCTCTTGGGACTATCTCCAAACATAGCTCGCGAAGGTCCTCGGCTAACTCCTGAGGTAACTCTCCTGTCATGAGGGTGTTGACATGACTCTTGCGGCTCAACGCGTCTGCTACTACGTTAGCCTTTCCTGGGTGATAATGCAATCTCATATCATAATCTTTAATGAGCTCCAACCATCTCCTCTGTCTGAGATTTAACTCCTTCTGCGTGAAAATATACTTCAAACTCTTGTGATCCGTGTACACCTCACAATGGTTTCCGATGAGAAAATGTCTCCATGTCTTCAATGCATGCACCACGGCTGCTAACTCCAAATCATGCGTGGCATAATTCTTCTCATGGGGTTTAAGTTGTCGTGAAGCATATGACACAACTCTTCCTTCCTGCATAAGCACTGCTCCAAGTCCTCGACGAGAAGCGTCGCAATAAACTTCATAATCCTTGCGTTGATCTGGCAGAATCAACACTGGTGATGTAACCAATCGTTCCTTCAACTCTTGGAAACTAGCTTCACATTCCTCAGTCCAATTGAATTTGGTGTCCTTCTTCAATAGCTCAGTCATGGGCTTAGCAATCTTCGAGAAATTTTCGATGAACCTCCGGTAGTATCCTGCAAGTCCAAGAAAACTCCGGATTTCTCCAACTGTCATGGGTGATTCCCAACTTGTCACTGTGTCCACCTTGGCAGGGTCTACTGCTATTCCTTCTCTAGAAATAACATGTCCAAGGAATCCAACTTCCTTCAGCCAAAATTCGCACTTGCTGAACTTGGCATATAACTGATGTTCTCTGAGCTTCTCAAGTACCAATCGCAAATGCTCCTCATGCTCTTCCTCGTCCTTGGAAAAGATTAAAATATCATCAATGAACACCACGACGAACTTATCCAAAAAATTCCATAAACACTTTGTTCATCAGGTTCATGAAATAGGCAGGTGCGTTAGTCAGACCAAATGACATAACGGTATACTCATACAATCCATATCTGGTGGTAAATGCCGTCTTGGGTATATCCTGCTCTCGAATCTTTAACTGATGGTATCCCGATCGTAGATCGATCTTGGAAAATACTTTAGCTCCTTGTAGGCGGTCAAACAAATCATTGATCATCGGCAGTGGGTACTTGTTTTTGATGGTTACTTCATTCAATCCACGGTAATCAACAACCATCCTCGGCGATCCATCTTTCTTCTCCACTAGAAGTACTGGTGATCCCCAAGGTGACGAACTTGGGCGAATATAGCCTTTATCCAGTAACTCCTTGATCTGCTTCTTAATTTCTTCCAAATCTTTTGCGGGCATCCTGTACGGTCTCTTAGATATTGCCCCTGTGCCTGGCAAAAGTTCAATCAAGAACTCAATGTCTCTATCTGGTGGCATGCCTGGCAACTCTTCTGGAAATACATCCGGATAATCCTTCACCACTGGTACTTCCTCCTGTACAACTCCCGATAAGGAATTTACTTGAGTCCTCTTCGGCATATGCCGGGATACATACTTGATCCTTTTCCCTTCCGGGGTGGTAAGCAAAATCGTCTTGCTGGCACAATCGATGTTTCCTCCATACAACGATAGCCAATCCATTCCCAAAATCACATCCAAACCTTGCGATTCCAAAACTATGAGGTCTGAGGGGAAAACATGCCTACCAATGGCCAATGGTATCTGAAAACATCCTTGGGTGGCCATATACTCTGCTCCTGGCGAGGTTACTAACATAGGGGTTCTGAGAACTTTGGTGGACATCTTAAACTTATTCACAAATCCCCTTGATATGTATGAATGCGATGCACCAGTATCGAAAAGAACGGTTGCAGTAAATGACTTAACCAAAAACTTACCTATTACTGCATCAGGCTGAGCTTCAACCTCCTCCACGCTCACGTGGTTCACGTGTCCTTTGTTGAACGGGTTTGGCTTCTTCCCAGAGCTTCCATTACCATTTCCATTTTGGGCTTCAGGACATTCATTGGCAAAATGTCCATTCTTCTGGCACTTAAAACAAGTGACTTGGCTCAGGTCCCTCTTGGCTGGGGTAGATGGGTTGGTGCGGTTCTGTCCGTTGCTTCCTCCATTCCCATTACCATTCTTGATGCCATTATGGTTGTGCGAACTACCTCCTCCATGGGTATGCTGAAACTGTCCTCCCGGCTTCGGGGCAAAACGGGGCTTCTGCTGGGCTCCAGAATTGTACTTTCCTTGTCCATACTTCCTCTTACGGTTTTCAATCTGCTGTTGCTTCCCTTCAATCATGAGAGCTCTATCTACCAGCTCCTGGTAGTTGTTGAAGGTTGCTACCATCAACTGCATACTCAGTTCATCATTCAGCCCTTCCAAAATTTCTCCTGCTTGGCAGCATTGTAGCAACGTCATCTGGTGCATAACGTGCTAACTTACTGAAATCCTCCACATACTGGCCTACGGTGCGTCCTCCTTGGCGTAGGTTGCGAAACTCACGCTTCTTCATAGCCATAGCTCCTGCTGAAACATGTGCTGTACGGAAGGCTTGCTGAAACTGGTCCCATGTGACAGTGTCAATAGGGTGCGTGGCTGTATAATTCTCCCACCATGATGTTGCGGGTCCATCAAGCTGATGTGCGGCAAAACGCACTCTTTCCGCATCTGTGCATCCTGCAGTGGTCAACTCCCTTCCAACTTTGCGGAGCCAATCATCTGCTACAATCGGCTCGGTGCTACTGGAAAACACCGGCGGGTTTAGCCTTAAGAAACGGGCTAAGTGATCAACAGGTGGTGGCGGCGGTGGGTTGTTGTTGTTGTTGTTGTTGCCTTGGTTCTGCACTAACACTTGCATCAGGGCATTCTGTTGCTGAATCAACTGGGTGATCTCTGGCGGAAAAACAAATCCGGTGTCGCGTCTCGGAGGCATCTGATAGGTTTAGAAAAGATGAGAGTTAAGAATAGAATGAGGTCTAGAGAGAAACACTACCCATATGCTCATGAGACAAATACAATCAATATCACTCAATCAATTCAAACAAGGCAAAACAATCGATCTAACTAGCGTTACAAAGTGCTTGAACTATACTATTAAATGGGGGAAAACTACTACTGATATGGTGGTCTACTAGAAATTCTGATCCGTTGAAGACTCCATGATGTCTGCTCTAGCTTCGTCAACCCAGTCATCTTCACTTGGTTCCGAGTCGGTGTCGTCGATGATGATGTAGTTATCCGGACAAGTGCATTCGTCGGCTTCTACTTTTGGCACTGGATTTCCCATGAATACTCCAGTCTTCTTCTCCAGGTCGTCATTCTTCCCTACTAGTGCGTTGATTTCCTCCAAATAATCCTTGCGTGTAGCCTTGAGTTCTTCTTGGAGCTCCTTGATCTTGGTTAATGCCTTCTTCAGTTCTTCCTTGTCCGTGCACATCTGGTTCTCCTGGCGACGAATATGTTGGTTCTGCTCCTGGATGAAAGCTGCAATTGATCCATCCTTCTTGGTTTTGATCATCTCCCATTGCGCGTCTCGGCGTCCACAAATTTGGTAAATAGTATCCTTAAGCTCCTGGTGGTAGACTTCTCCAATGCTTCCCATGGCGATGTGTGCGGCCATGCTCTTCCCTAAACTCCAGGTTGGTGCTTCGAAAACCAATCTTATGGGTTCAGTAACTGGCACAAACGTCCTTCCTGGGATGTGAACTTGAATCTTCCAGCTCTCCTCTTCGGGTAATGTGGCGTTGTAGGTTCCGGTGATGCTTGGTATTCCTATGTTCAAGTACTTGGTGACTTCCTTCAAGTGTCGACCAAAAGGCGTGTCTTCATCTGGTTGCATGAACTTGCTCCTTGCATCCGCCATTCCTAAAAGAGTAGAAAAAGGAGAGGGGTCAGAAATGAGAAGAGAGAAGCTTTCTAGGGCTTAAGCTTAGTGGTCGTGTCCTACAGTCAGCGTGTGCTCTGATACCAACTTTGTAACGACCAGACCTCAAATGGTCTGTGCTGCTGTGCACCAGTGTCATCCCTGGATCAGTAATGCTGACACGCATAGTACAAATGGAGGATTTATAACAGAGTAGCAATCACACACTTATTACATCGAATATCTCCAAGGAGATTAAGTATGATAAACATGGCTTAAGGCCATCTAAAAACGATAACAGCGGAAGACTTGGAAGATAAGTGAGTCCATCAACTCCAGCGGCATCACTGAGTATAAGACCACGACCTAAGGCACCTTACTCGTCGTCTGAAAAGTCTGCAACATGAAACGTTGCAGCCCAAAAACGGGTCAGCACATAGAATATGCTGGCAATGTAACACATAGAGAATAATGAACAATAATAATGCTATACTACATGCATATATGGCTGGTGGGAAGCTCTATGGTTACAATTTCGCGAAAAGCCAATTTTATCCTACTTCAAAGGAATAAATTTTATTTAACTATCATGGTGGTTGTTAAACATTGAGATGGTTGACAGCATCTCAATCCCAATTAAATGTCATCAATAACCCAACAAAATTAATTAGAAGTAACATAGTGATGAGATTCACATGATAATCCAAGTACTAGATACTCAAATTGTCCATAACCGGGGACACGGCTAACCATGATTAGTTTGTACACTCTGCAAAGGTTTGTGCACTTTTCCCCACAAGACTCGATCGCCTCCGCTTGATTCTCGCACTACATGATGTTTGAGAAACGGATGACCGAGACACAGTCTTTCAGAAGTGTTTGCACCTTACGTATGGGTAGACAGTTACACCTACTTTCCCCTACATCTGCTAGTCTACCACTGTAAGAGTTCACACAACTTAGTCAACTATGCTAGAGCCCATAATAGCTTGCGGCTGCACACGGAAGTTTCTAGCATGAATAATCTCATGATCCCTTTGAACCTGGGTGGCGGTCCAAAAGAAAAACAGGCAATCCTGGAATACCCAGGTACCTCAATCCACCCAGATGTGAGTTTAAGTTGCCACCTTAAGTAAACCATTATTAACAATCTCACATCTGTCATGAATTTCACTCAAACCCAATCCACGTCTACGAGCATAGCATGGCAATATAATAGCAACGTAGAAGTAACTCCCAAGGGTTTGATAAATAAAACAGGTAATAGGTTCTACCTCAACTACTTCCCAATACCCACAATTTAATTAGATCCTAATCATGCAAGTGTTTGAGGAAAACAGATCTAATGCAATAAAAACTGGGTATGGAAGGTATGATCAAAGTGTTACTTGCCTTGTTCATGATCCGCAAAACCTAGCGATTCGAAGTAACAAGCGGCACACTCCGGGTACTCTATCGCAAACAAACAAGCATACAATCAGTACTCACCTAATGCACAGGTAAAACTCGAATGAAAGATCCAACCAGAAAGTTCAACTTAAGAACTCCGGTTTGCAAAAAAAAATCAACTCGAAAGAAACAACGAAAGTCAAACTGCGAAAAAGAAGCTTCGTTTACTAATCTGGATCTAGGTCAAATTTTACTGTAGCAAAAACTTGTTTGAGTAGGTTAAACGGAAAGACAATTTCGAGACGAAACTCTAGGCACTTGAATCGCCTGATTCCGATAAACGAGCGAGAAGTTAAACAGAAACGAAGATTCGATCAGAAATCGAATCTGAGATAATCACAGAAAAATCCGACGAAAAAGAAAAACGGACGAACGGTTAAAGAACGGTCGTTCGTTAACAGAGAAAAACCGACGAACGCGTTCGTTGAAACGAACGGTTCGGGGAACGCTCGCAAAATAATAAAACCGAAAAAAAACCGATCTAGGGTTTTTTTTAAACGAAGGGTTTTTTTTAACAAAAACCGGCAACGACGAACGGGGCAGCGGGGCAGTACCTCGTCGGGGCAGTGCTCCGGCGGGGCTCCGGCGGGGCTCCGGGCGAGGGGCGGCGAGGTGTGGGCTCGGGGGGGCGCGAGGGGCGGCGAGGGGGCGGCTCCGGCGACGAACGGCGGCGGCGGCGGCGGCGGCGAGGGCAAGTGCGGCGGCGGCGGCGAGCGAGATGAGAGGCGAGAGAGAGGGGGGTATATAAAGGGGGGGGCGGAGGTGGCTTGGGGAAGGGGCAAGTGCGGCGGCGGGGCTTCCCGTGTCCATGGCGGACAAGGCGCGGCGGCGGCCGTGCGGGGAGAGGACAGGGGCGCGGGATGGGCCGGCGGCTGGGCTTGGCCCGGCGGGCGCGCGCGTTTTTTTTAAACGTTCCGCGGAAAATAATTCATAGAAAATAAATAAAAGTCAGAAAAATATAAAATAAATTTTCCCCATCTTGTTAGAAAATCTAGAATAGGGTGAACATTTTTTAAAATCAAAACAGATACTTTGAAAACATGCAATATTTTTAATGCAATAAAAATTGCAAATAAAATCCAAATAAATTCCAATAAATGATTTTAACATTTTCCTCCAATATTTCAATTGTTTTGGAGAAGTCATATTTTCTCCTCTCGTTTATTTTTAAAATGAAATATTTTTCCGGAGAGAAAATAGTTAAAACCAAAATCCTCGTTTTATAATTTGATGAAAATCAAATATGAAAATTCGAGAAAATCCCCAACTCTCTCCGAGGGTCCTTGAGTTGCTTAGGATTTATCGAGGATTTGTCAAAATGCAATAAAACATGATATGCAATGATGATCTACGTATAACATACCAAATTAAAAATTTGGGATGTTACAGATGCAGAATCATTTTGGTCTACTTGACACGGACGTGATGCCTATATTCATGATCATTGCCTAGATATTCTCATAACTATGCGCTCTTCTATCATTTGCTCGACAGTAATTTGTTCACCCACCGTAATATATGCTATCTTGAAAGAGGCCACTAGTGAAACCTATAGCCCCCGGGTCTATTTTCCATCATATAATCTTCTATTTTACATCATATAAGTTTCCGATCTACAATTCTAGTTTCCTATTTATTTTATTTTGCAATCTTTACTTTCCAATCTATACAACAAAAATACCAAAAATATTTATCTTATTATCTTTATTAGATCTCACTTTTGCGAGTGACCGTGAAGGGATTGACAACCCCTTTATCGCGTTGGTTGCAAGGTTCTTGATTGTTTGTGCAGGTACTAGGTGACTTGCGTGTTATCTCCTACTGGATTGATACCTTGGTTCTCAAAAACTGAGAGAAATACTTATGCTACTTTGTTGCATCACCCTTTCCTCTTCGAGGGAAAACCAACGCATGCTCAAGAGGTAGCAAGAAGGATTTCTGGCGCCGTTGCCGGGGAGATCTACGCCAAGTCAAGACATACCAAGTACCCATCATAAACTCTTCTCCCTCGCATTACATTATTTGCCATTCGCCTCTCATTTTCCTCTCCCTCACTTCACAAAGATTTTCCCTTTTCTTCGCCCTTCTTCCGTCTGATCTTATGTTTGCTTGTGTTGCCATGTGCCTGCTATTTGCTTGCATCTTCGCTTGCTAAAAATCTATTGTTATGGATCTCATCCCCTTGCTAATCTTTTTAAAAGATCCAATTATGAAGAACCAATTGCTAGTGAGTTGAGTGCACTAGATTATCTTTATGAGATTTTGCTTGAAATTCATGAATCTGAAAATTGTGATGAAGTGTTGAAAGAAGAAATTTATGAAGTGATTCACGATAGCTCCTTGAATGAAAAGCATGATTGCAATGATATTATTATAAATTCTGTTAATGTCAATTGTGCTAATAATATGCAAAACCCTAAGCTTGGGGATGCTAGTTTTGCTATGTCCACTACTTGTGGCAATGATCATGATTGGGGTGATTCTTCTTACAATCTTGAAAATTTATTTAAGCCCCATGATGAATATGAGATCGATAATAATGTTTGCAATAATACTGAAAGTGGTTTTGGAAGAGTGTCAACTTTAGATCCCACATATTTGGATAATGTTCAATCTTATAAAGTTTTTGACAAAAGTGGATTCGGAGAGGTCATGACTTTATTTTATGATAATCCCACTATTTTTGAAGAGTATCAACTTTGCATGCATGTGGGTCATGAAGAGAAAATTTTATGTGATAGCTATATTGTTGAATTTGATTATGATCCTACATGTAATTATTATGAGAGAGGAAAATATGGTTGTAGAAATTTTCATGTTACTAAATTTCCTCTCGTTATGTTGAGATTGCTATTGTTTCTTTCTTCTTCCTTGCATATGCTAGATCTTGCTTGTCTTGCTATTTTGTTTTCCTACAAAATGCCTATGCATAGGAAGTATGTTAGACTTAGATGTGATTTTCACATGTTTTATGATGCTCTCTTTGTATTTCAATTACTATCTTTCATGTGAGCATCATTAAAATTATCAATGCCTAGCTAGGTGCGTTAAACGATAGCGCTTGTTGGGAGGCAACCCAATTTTATTTTTGTTCCTGTTTAGTAATAAATGATTCATCCAGCCTCTGTTTAGATGTGGTTTTATGTTTTAATTAGTGTTTGTGCCAAGTAGAACCTTTGGGAAGACTTGGGTGAAGTCTTTGCGATCTTGCTGTAAAGAACAGAAACTTTTGTGCTCACGAGATTAGCTGCCATTTTTACTGGAGAGTGCTTTTAGGTTGATTCTTTTTGCAGATGATCAATAGACAAATTCATCATGGCCACCAATTTATTTTAGAATTTTTGAAGTTACAGAAGTATGCGTACGAATCAGATTGCTACAGACTGTTCTGTTTTGACAGATTTTGTTTTTCGTGTATTGTTTGCTTATTTTAACTAGTACAATGCCCGTGCGTTGCCACGGGCCTTTTGTTGTATAAATCTTAATGAATTTTTTGGGCCCTTCCAATGACATCGCCTCAACACCCTTGTCGATGGATTCTTTTTGAACGTTGACATAATCCATCTCCATCTCTTTCATACTCTGTAAAAATAAATATGTATAGAAACATACCTTTTGTATTATCATGCACAACAAATATATAAAGAACAATTATTTGTATGCATCTCTTCTGATTGTTTAAAACCCGATGATTTTTCAGTCTGGTTCACCATAAAGCTTTGTCAATAAAAAGCCATCAGTTTTGATCTTTGATCTACAAAAGTAGACATATAAATAATATTAAAATAAAAAATAGAAAACTCATATACAATATATATTCATTGGCCAGATGCTAAATGCGAGTAGAAGATCGTTTTTAGTCGGAGTGAGTGACATCGTCCTTTTTAGTAGAGTGAGCCGCATTCCAATTTGAATAAACTGTAAGTTCACCTGTATATCACTTGTTGGTAATTATGTTTCAAAAGAAATAGCAAACTCTGTGATGTTGCTTATGTTTCATTCTTATATCAAGATTGCAAGCTTGTTTCCAGTTTTTAGAAATATTGTTGTAAATTTTGGATGCTTGCATTTCCATCATGAAGATAACTAATATCTTATTTAGAAGAATTCTTGCATTTCCAGCTTCAAGATAGGTAGTATCTTATTTAGAAGGATGCTTACATTTCCTGCTCACTGATGGACACAGCAACGAATTTGTTATTTGGATGTTGAGTTTATTTCATATTCAAAATGCAACGTTTATGTGTCCTTATGTTCACTTCCTAGCATCATATGCAAACTTGCTGACAAGTGACAAATATGTAAATAGCTTGAAAAAAGTGGATGAACAACCTGTAAATTTGAATAGTTGAATGACCATGCATTGCCATGGAATAAAAAAACATAGCGATCGAATAATTGACTCAACGTAGAAATATGTTGGACAAGCTGGCATGTGGTTTCCATCCATACAGTAATAAAACTGATTCTCTCTCCATTTCTTGTCATTTCTTCGTAACCATCCTCTCCTTGCAAGAAAATGAAACGATATCTAATCTTCTCCCACCCTTCCTCCTGTTCCACCTTCATGTACTTCTACAAATTATATAAATTTTATCAATTCAAAAGAATATTTTGATTATATTTCTTATTTAAAAGTAATTAAAGATGTACATGGTGGTTAATCCAGCCTTAATTTTTTACTGCAACAAGGATAAAACTTGAAACTAACTCTAGTACAAATTGAAGCTCACCACATGTACCACAGGTGCATCTGGATCACAATCTCATTCCATCCCCTCCCGAACCACACTTTGAATTTCTCCGTGTTAATTGAATCTCTCTAGCCCGCATAAGACATCTAGCAAAGCATTATGTTTATCTTATGGCAATACTACAAATAAAAACATAAAACGTGTAATCAATGGATCGTGATCGGAACACGAATACAAACCAGACAAACAATGCAAAGGAATAAAGATTATTACATTGTCCGTGCATTGCAACAAGGGCATACATATATATATTCTAATGTCTAAATATACCTTGCAATGTACCTTTCTTAGAATTAGATAAAACCATCAGTTTAGGTGTATATTAATACAAGGAATCAATGATGTTGTGACTGGAGGGGAAAATTAAAATTCATAAGAAAGTATTCATCACTGTTTATGCATTTGTACACATCGGTGATTAAGCACATGAAGCAACTCCTCTTGGTCTCTTCCATAAAATTTCACCTTGCCACTGCACAAAAAAAAAGCTTTCACTATCTTGCAACCTTGAAGTTTCTTCGGAAGCAAGGTTATCACTCTAAAATAGCATGGTCATATTAGTGACTGTGCAAGCTTCAAGATTAATAACTGATAAGCAGCCCCTTCAAATAATTGTGAATGGAACAGAAAATGTGTGAAAGTTTATTGCCTTTATCATGTCACTACAACTTGACCATGCTGATTTACGACCTGCTTCCTTGATGGATGGAGAGCGTGTATTTTGTGCAGCACAAACGAAGTAACTACCCAAGGGAGCTCTACAGAGTGAACATGAAAGATGTATATAACAAATGAACCAACTATAAAAAATTCTTTCATGCCCATTTTCTTCTTAATCTCTGATGCCCATATTCTAGCGATGTAAACTACTCTCATTTAAAGCATAGTCAGAGAACTGCTGGCATACAATAAAAGTTTACGAAGTCAACGCAAAACTATCATATCAGCAAAAGGCATGCTTATAAGGAACAGTACCGTCGAAGCGTGTGATCATGGTTGCGTCAGTTCCATGAGCTTCCGTTTGCTTTCCCTAGAATATTGGAAATTAAAAGGTAAGGCTAATTGGATTAAATGTAAGATGTTGGCATAGATATTATTCAGTATAAAAAGAATCTCATGTTTAACCTTGTCAAGTTGCAGACTACACGGACAGAAGGCTCGGTAGGTTCTTTTTTTTCTCGAATATGCACGAGTGTGCATATCATATATTAAAGAAGAAAGGCAAAGAGTGCCTCCACCATTGGTTACAGGGTTTATATTACATGCTAATCCTCACCACTCACCCACCTCTCTACCCTAGTAAAGAAGGAAGTTACATTCCTTTTTAGAAGTCCCGCAGACGACCAGACCACACCCTCATCTCTCACTCTTTGTAACAGCTGATCTATAGACGGCCGTGCTCCATCAAATACAATAGCATTCCTGTGCTTCCACAACTCTCACCAAACAAGCGCGAATATGGTGCGTAGATCCTTCGTGCTCAAGTTGTTCACTCCCTTCTTGTCAATGGCCCACTCGGCCAGCACATCATGAGGGGAGGGGGTCCATTCTGGTTTATCCAGCGAGCCATAGATGGCCGCCCAAGCAGTCCGAGCAAAGACACACGATAGCAGTATATGATTGATCGTTTCGTCCTCTTGATCACAGAACGGCATGCATCCTAATGAGGTAGACCCCTTTGCGCAAGGCGATCCGAAGTCTAGCATCGCTCCTTCATTGCCAGCCATGTAAAGAATTTGCACTGCAAAGGGGCACGCGACTTCCATTTTAGATCCGCCGTAGGTATGACCTCCCTTCCGCAAAAGCCAGCCGCGTATGCAGATCTGACCGAGAAGTGCCCCTTCGCCTCCCACGACCAGGCTATTTATCCGGCAAATCCTCATTAACCACGACCAGGCTCGGTAGGTTCTGTTCGGGCTCTTCTAACGCCTCTTGTGGCTAAACACTCAAACATCAAGGAAAAAAGACTTGTACCACTGATCTGATTGGTAATAACAACGATACATGTCTATAATCCTGACACTGTTTTTATGTCAATACAGTTAAAGATATAAGATAGAATAAGGAGGAATAATGGATATGACTTCCATCGATAAAGGTGCAGCTCGATCTTGAAGCCTGAATAAGGGCCGCCTCGGGCTGACTGCCCTTGCCTATTTCAACTGAAACACCATCACCATGTTTTACAACAACGACGACATAGTCGTCCAAGAGGTCCATATCATCAACCTGTCCTTCTTCGAGATTGATGATCTCATCACAAGCAACCTTGACCCATCCATGGTGCTAGTTGGTTGTAGTGCCGTCCTGCGGCTGATGCTGAGATGGCAGAGGAGGCTCCACTCCATTTGCATCCAGTGAGTCCGAGAGTCCGAGTGCTGGACCAAGCTCTGCTATATGAAAATTTGTTGAGAAGAACTATATTGAGAAATGTTAAAAGAAAGTAAGAAACACATAAAATATACATGAGCTGAAGATGACGGAAGAATAATAAACCTCTTTATTTATATATTATATTTCAGACAGGAATAAAATGAAAACAGAAAAAGGGTTTCTAAAAGGAAAAATCACACTTGCATTTGCATACATTACAATATTTTTTTCATCTGCAATAACAGCAAGTTTGCATTGTCGCCAAAGTTCATTCAGGCTGGTAGGTGCAGGTGATGCTATAAGGGATAACCACTTAGGCAGAACAAGTTATTGTTAGTAGGACGATGAGCAAAGAAAAATTATGCATTGCTTACTGATAATGATGGGGATAAAATATAGTGTCTGGTCACATAACCTGAATTGCGTATAGTTCATGGCACATATTAGTGATACCACCTCGAGGCTAGAGAAGTGTGCCTCCTTTGTTTAGCATTGAACCCATGCATATCAAAGTTAGTTGATTACGATGGAACAGAAAAATGTTGGGTTAACTCTAAAAAGAGTGTCACGTTAAGGAAAATGTATCAGACTAAATTTGAGGCAAAAAAATCCCAATTTGTGGTAGACTAAGCAAGTTTTTGAGTTTTTATTTGTAATTGAATAGTTGACAGCACTTAGGATAACATGGTAGCTAGTATTCACTCAAGAATCTAGAATCACCCATCAGCAATCACCTCCTACTTGTCAGTACAATATCATATAATATTAAGCGATTCCGAAAATAAAGACATGTTCATCTACCACACCCTACTACGGTACTACCACGTCTTCATCACTGGTGAGCGATCTAATCCTGTCTCTTCCTACCTGTGAAAACACAAATATTAAATTATATTGTTAAAGATATATTCATAAGATGTGAATAAGATGGAAAAGCAATATGGCAATCAATGTCTCATCGACCCTGCAAGTTGCCAGCATACTATGTGATGATCAATTTTAGACATAATTTTCAACTACAAAAATGGCTATACTACAATTCATCATTTCTTTGTTCTGGACATTTTTTATCAATAAGAGATAATACAAGGACAAACTAAAGCGGTGTAGTACCATCAGACATGGATAATTATGCAAGGACAAACTCATGTTCAGGGCATTATGTTTGTCCGCTCCCAGCTTACTCCCTGGCTCTTTGTTGCAAATGCTCACCCAGTGGTCCAATAAAAATGTCAATCGCAGATCTATACTGCATTTCGGGGTGAACAAAAAAACCAAAATAGATTAAGAACATGCCTCTATATTCCTATTCATAGAGAATTTATAAATTTGACAAAAAATGGAACTACAATAAAAAGAACAGGTGCATAATGCATTTAAATTTTGACCAGAAAATATATCATCAAAGAAGATGAAAGCAGAGACTATGTTTATATAATATTACTGATGGTACAGAACCATCAACCATAAAACATTTGCATGCCACAACTCCCAGGTCAATCAAATTCATGTTAGAACTGTCAGTAACCACCAAAGTCTTGTATTCTACGACCCTAACCCCCTCTCCATGATAACAAATCTACCGATCGGTCTTTTCGTTGCAGGATTACGCGAATACACATGGGTTGGAGTATATTTGCCCCCATTTTAGTATAGCAAATTACAAGAAGCCTCCACGACCCCAGAAAGTAGCCAACGGGCTTGCGAATACAGTGTTGCCTGTATCCAGGAATGTTTAATTGTCTTCTTTTCTTGTTTTTTCTTTTTTTGCCTCTCTACCCCAAGAGGTTTCAGGGAGATGAGTAGGTGGTAGGGTATAGAGGCCTGACTGAGAGGGGGGGAGGCTTTTGTAGTGTTAATCTGTATTATCACCCCATTAATTTGGTTCAGTGCAGGAGCTGAAGTCTTTTATAGCATGTAATAACCGACAACACAAGGAGGCTACTTACTACAGTATTTGGCCAGATTTAGTGTAAGCACCCGTTGATATAAGTTAATCTGTATCACTACTATCTGAGCTCTGCTTACTGTACTTTCTGAATTCTTTGAACATTCGATGGAATATTCTCTCTGAATTTGAATCCTCAAATATTCGATGGACTGACTCCATCAGTGTTGTAAACTGAGCTCTCAGTTTTCTTGCACAATGATTATCAGGATAATATGTACTAATTACAATAAATTATAGTAGTAGACACAAGAAAGGCATGATGAACGAACCTTCGGTGGATCCATCGCAAGTCACCATTTATGTTGGGGCAAAGAGTCACAGAAGCCACCTTGCGAATCTCACCCATCACATCATCTCCAAAACTCTGTTATTCCTAAACGAGTCGTGAAGGGAATTTTACATATCAACATGTAGCTTCCCCTTCTGCCACATACTCCAGAGTACCCTGCCAAGTTCAGATGATGAAAAAATTACCATGGATCTCTAATCTAAGGCTTATTTTCCAGAGGCTATGAACTGTGTTTCTAATGAAGAAAGATTTACCCCCCAATGAAATGACACTATGGATATACCATTCTCATCATACCCAAGTGATCTGGCAACTTTCCTGAAAGAATTGAACTTCATGTCCTCCATATAGAGCTTGTCTTGGTATACCTGTAAACGCATTTATACAAATGTAGGATGTCTACACACGCGTCCGCGTCACAAAACTACCGCAGTTCACCAAGTGCAAACTTCATCGGCAAGCATAACCAAACCTTCTTTTCGACAAAATTCTACTATCTCCTCCTGGTTGGTCACAGAAAGTACCTACAGCAAAGCTTGCGGATATTGAGTTTCAGCACAATTTTAGCGAACCTTTTAGATTTTTTGATGTTATTGCAAATATCTGTTTGCATACCTGTTCCGTCGGTTATCCGGGGTTTATGATCACCATAGCCCAAACAGTCAAACCTGCGACGCGTGCCTCCTCCAAGCACCTCTTTACTTCGAAAATATCAATCCCCCAATCACTGTCCTCGCTAACATTGTATGGTACCTACAAATCAAATTCAGTAACTTGGTCATTTCTTGAATGCAATAAAATGGGAAGTCCTTTTACACGCACTCCCATTTTACATTCTTTAAGAAAAAAATATCAGGCATCTAATCTAGAAGTTTGAAATGCAATGAACAAGTTAAGTATGAAGAATTGCGAACGCTGAGCGTTTATTTCATAAAGCTAGCACCATACCATTAGTCCCACCAGTAGCACCTTCCCCAACCAGCGCTACTGCTAAGTATGTATGCCAGTAGCGCTTGTGGGTACACGCTACTGGTACACGTTAGCTGTACTGATAGCCCTATTACCCGCGTTACTGTTAGGCTTTTCCCTAGTAGTGGTGTGGCGAATGCGTCCATGGGGCAGGAGCCGAGCGCCGAAGCGGCGGATGGCGATGGCGACCTGCGCTCCAAGAGAGGCCGGCGAGTAGCAGATGTCAATGCCAACTGCATTGCCTCATTTGTGTACATAAAGAAAAGGAAAAAATGCATTCTTCGCAAGTTGGTAAAAAAAATTAACACATAAAGGTCAGTGCTACTTAGTACCGATGAAAATGATTTAATGAAGATACTCGAAATGGGACAAGAACAATGCAGTATGGAGTAGTGCTGATTTGATCCGCTGCCTTCAGCACATGAAATTGTTTTTCATGGCAACATAGGATTATTCTACTGTGGGACGAAAAGACCAGGAAAAGT
Organism: Aegilops tauschii subsp. strangulata; assembly: GCF_002575655.3. Classification (NCBI taxonomy): domain Eukaryota; kingdom Viridiplantae; phylum Streptophyta; class Magnoliopsida; order Poales; family Poaceae; genus Aegilops; species Aegilops tauschii. The sequence continues at coordinate 400,122,555 of NC_053037.3, forward strand.
GTGGGCAGTATCAATTGCTAAAAAAGTGTTGGAAGTATTGTCAAGATGTCTAAATTGATGTTTGACAAACATGAGAATAGCACAAAAATACTTCAGAAAAATCATCAACAAATCTCACCAAAGAATGGCAAGTAACTGGATACTTGATAGAATTTAATTGAATTATGTACAAGGAACAGAATCACAAAACCATTCCATGGTGAATGTAACAAGAAATTACCCGTCATTGTGAGGGTGTTCAACATGGCGGACATACCCCAGTTCCTTCAATACGCGTTTATCTAGCTTTAACAGGCATGTTAGCCATTCTTCCTGTAGGACAAACAAGGTGTTTCACTTTCGGAATTCTTTATGCAGAACTCAGGGTCTCAGATTGCTCAAATTCTAATTTCTACCTACTGACAAAGTCATCCAAATGATGCCAGGTTATAATGCCTCCTCAATTCGATCCTATGGAACTCGCGGATGATGCTCTCCAATGCATCGGGCTCTCCTCCAATTTTGATGATAGCCAAACTGAAGTCGTGGAACCTCTCTGCAAGCATAAAGAAATCAGAAAATCAAAGAGTTTTTCACTTGTTTACATTAGAAAACTATGCAACCAAATCACACACTACTACAACACTATCAGCAACATGTCTATTTTACTGCACATATACTATATTGATCACTGTTTTGCAGATCGAATTAACAGTAAAAATCCCGGCCACCACTTCTGCTGGACTTTATCATGCCCTCTGTTTGATCTACGACCGGCGGAATCGGATGGCCGATGCGCCATCTCCGACCCCGACCTAGCCGCTGTTGTTGGATCCGCGAGGGGGGGGGTACCGGTGCTGGTCCTGAGTGTCAGCGGCGAGGACGCCGCCGTCGTAGCAGACGCCCATGATGGTGATGCCCATCCGGTGCTCCCCGTCGGTGCGCGCGTCGGCGGAGGAGGAGCCCATGAGCGAGGCGGCGTCCATGGCGGAAATCTAATACAATTACAACAAAACCAATAGTGAAATGATGCAAAAGGATTTACCTGAGTACAGGGACTACCACAGGTAAAGAGAAACCATTCTCTGACAAAAACACAAAACTGATGGGAAATAAAAATCAAATCAAGCAGAACTGGGGACAATACTAACTGCAAATGGAATACATTCGGTGCTTCAACATATTTCCTGGTAAAGAATTTAAAGAAAGAAATTTATTACAAATACCATCGATATGTCAATCAAATGCTGAAAAAATAGTATTATGTAATACAAAAGTATTAGAAGTGATGGAAGATGGATTCAAAACACCAATGACATGCACTCGTATTTTTAAGTCTTCATACTATAGAGTTATCTACCTGCAAGTTATATGCGCATAAATAATCACAACAGTTAGTAGCACCTACACATGAGATTAGATATTTAATTCACATAATCAGTTCTTCTGCTTCCATAAATTCAGAATTGCATAAAAAAGTATGTGTCTATCGAGTATAGATAATGATTTGAATTGTTGACGCATGGCCAATGGAGCCGTCCACTTGCCAAGTGCTTTTCTAGCATGGACGACGTGCACATGGTGCAAAGCTGGCTGAACGAGTTGATAGATCAGATCCCGGCAAGACTCGCACATGCTTAATGTTGGTTGCTTGCCCTTGCCTTGATTGATTCACACACTGGCAAGGTTGCACACATAGAGGAAGACTCGATGGATTCTTGCCGGCTAGAAACAAACACAAGCAAGCACGCAGGTGATGCCGATTTCTTTGCAACGAATGCGTGTCGCTTGAAGCAGCGGTGGGAAAACAATATGTATATAGTGATTTTACCTCATAAATTGTTTGGTGGCTCCACTCCATAAGTATGAAATTCGTGATGTTGGCAACCTGAAACTAAAAGAGAAATAATGATCTCCTTCATAAATATCAACAAAAGGAGAATGGGTTATTTGGGCGACCAATCAAAATCCCTGAAAGTTCAATACATCAGTTTGCAGCAAGTGCGTACCTGCAAAGCAATTCTTTCTCTGAGTCGTATGTGAAGCAGCTAGCACACACACACATCTTCCCATCCCATCCGCAGCATCATCCCTACCTGCACCCTCAAATCACGGAATGAGTTCCCAACTTGCATCCATAGCCAAAAGCCAGTGCAGCAATCACTCTGCCATGTAAACACAGGAAACAAACATCATAGATAGACCGAGTAGCACCGGCCTCCATCGCCTGTAGTGAGAAGCTCCGACGGCGAGCTGCTGGACGACGATCTGGCACCCACCTTCTGTCGGGCTGCTGCTACTCCGCCGCCATAGAGGCTCTACGGCGACTACCCCGGACAGATCTGGCCACAGCGACCACCGGAGTGGCAAGGCCTGGCCCTCTCTCCACCAGATCGGGTCGGGGAGGGGGAGCTCCTGGCCTTGGACGAAGGGAGGAGGGAGGCCGAGACCTACATAGGCCAGGCGCGTGGGCGCCGCCCTGCTGTACATGGCTGCTTGGGGAGGGGGTGGTGGCGGCCGCCTGGGGAGGGAGGTCGTGGTGGCCAGCTCCTCTCGAACCTCGGCGGCGGCGGCTCCTCTCCGATCTCGGCGGCGGCGTAGGGCTCCACTATGGCGGCTGGGGCATGGTTCTCGTCCTCGTAGCAAGACGATCGAGGGCAGCCTGGATCGTCAGATATTTTTTTTCGCGAGGAGGCCTCGCTCCCGGTTCGTGCGAGGGGGCCTCGATCTTTTTTCGTTGGTTTCTTTTCGCGGGTCGAGGGAGGACGAAAATAAACCAGTGGAGGTTGGGCGTCTGCGGGACTCGATCGCGGGGTTTTCATTGGTTTTTTGCGGTTGAGCGGGAGGTGGGAGCAAGTACCAAAGAAGTACCAAAAAAGACCGTATTAGGTGGGACGAAAATAAAACCCGGAACGCGGACTACCAACTGAGACATTAGGAGTAGAGATGAATCTTCTACTCTTAATGGAGCAGTTGGTAGTCTCGCCGGTTAATTTTCGTCCCACCTCTCCTGGTTTATTTTTGTCCTCCCTCCCACCTCCCACTTCTCATGGTTTTTTTGGTACCTCCTTACACCTCACACTGAGTCGTCACGAACCAAAAAAACCTTGTACCGATCCCCCACGCAGTCCAGTTGCTATCCTCCCGTCGCACCCAAAAAAAGCGAACGAAAAAAATCTAAAAAAAAACCTACGAAAATTAACCAGCGAAAAAAAACCCCAAACCAATCGCACGCACGTACTAGCGAGGCCTCCCCCCTCGAGCGAGAACCACTTGCAGACGATAACATGATTAGTGAAAACTTGGTCATGACGCAAGACATGAAGACCAGGCCACTGATTTAGCTGCAGGTATTGGACGTGATTGCTGTTTTTGTATTATTATGGTTCTATTATACCAGATTTATGTTCATTGTTGATTTATACATATTAATCAAAGTTAGCCTTATTTAGTATTTCATCTTTCAGACAATAACATGATTATAGACCAAATTGATCATGGCCGCCGACAGGACGACCAGGCCAGTCAAAGTTAACCTTATTTGGTATCCATCTTTCAGACGATAACATGATTAGAGAAGAACTTGGTCATGGCGCAGGGCATGAAGACCAAGCCACTGATTTAGCTGCAGGTATTGGACACGATTCCTGTTTTTATATTCTTATGATTCTATTATACCAACTTTAATGTTGTTAAACAATTTTTAGATGACTACGAGGATAACCCGGATGAGGATTTTGGTGACAATGAGATGAATGCCACAAAATCAAGGAAATATGTTAGCGCGAGGGAGTACTATGCCTTCAAGCTGCAGGTCCGGAAAAAGCTTTTTAACATCATCTTGTTTGGGGGGCGCCTTTTCCAACAGTGGGCGGTTGACATGTACATCAAGATTGAGACAATGAGGCTTGATTGGTACTCAAAGCCAGCAAATCAAAGGTCATATGCGCTGACCTCTACCAGGTAACGTGCTTGTGTTTATACTATTAAATTGTATTACAGATGCCACTCTTTGCTTCAACATGGTATACTAATTGGCGTCAAATATTGATTTATTATAGGGCCTTGTTGACACCGTCATCGCTGGCGAGTCACGCGGTGATCGTATTGGCAAGAGAATCGTGCTTCCACGTACCTTTCCTGGTGGTGACCGTGACATGCAACGCAGGTTCCTGGATGCAATGGCAATAGTTCAACGATGGGGTAAACCGGATTATTTTGTCACGATGACATGCAATCCCTACTGGGAGGAGATAACTATTGAATTGTTGCCTGGACAGCTACCACAAGACCGTCCAGACCTTGTGGCAAGAGTATACAGAGCTAAACAACGATCCATGATGGACTTACTGATTAAGGGTAAGCATTTTGGAGAAGTTGCGGCTTATGTACATGTCACTGAGTTTCAGAAACGAGGCCTCCCTCATGAGCATATACTTCTGATCATGAAAGCTAAAAGTAAGTTAAGGACCCCGGATGACTATGATCGGGTGATATCGGCAGAAATACCCGACAAAAATAAATATCCTGTTCTCCATGATCTGGTGGTCAAACACATGTTGCATGGTCCATGTGGCGCGCTCAAGAAAAGTTGCTCTTGCATGATAGATGGACAATGTCGGTTTCATTACCCGCGAGATTTCTGTGATGCTACATTACAAGGGAAAGACTCATATCCCATCTATAGAAGGAGGGATGATGGGGTGAGAGTTAGGATCAGAGGAGCAGATTTGGACAATAGATGGGTGGTCCCTTACAACCCATTTCTGCTGATGACATACAACTGTCACATTAATGTCGAAGCATGCTCGAGCATCAAGGCAGTGAAGTACTTATTCAAATACATCTACAAAGGGCATGATAAGGCATCATTTGCGTTCGAGCAGGATATTATCAATGACGGGGGAATCATTGATGAAATTCGACAATATAGGGATGCACGCTATATATCTCCTCCCGAAGCTATCTACAGGATTTTTGGCTTTAAAATGTTTGGTGTCAGCCCAGCTGTGTTGCAGCTCCAGCTTCATTTGCCAAACATGCATACAATCGCATTTCAGGCTTATGAAAATCTGGAAGATGTTGTCGCTCGACCATCTTCTTCCAAATCCATGCTTACCGAGTACTTTGGGATGAACCAAAAGTATCCAGAGGCACGAAAATTGTTGTACAGAGAGTTCCCAGAACATTATAGGTGGATAGCCAGTAATAAGAAGTGGCAACCGAGAAAAAAATAAGAGATCACAGATTGGAAGATTGGTGCATGCACACCCCTGCTGAAGGAGAGAGGTACTACTTGCGGGTGCTCCTAAACCATGTCCGAGGTGCCACTTCATTTGATGATTTAAAAACAGTAAATGGCAAGGCATGCGGGTCCTTCAGAGAGGCGTGTGAGCAATTAGGCCTCATTGAGCACGACAGGACACTTGATGATTGCATGATGGAGGCTGGGACATTTCAAATGCCTACTGCTCTTAGACGGTTGTTTGCGACTATATTGGCATTCTGTGAGGCAACACAAATCCGTCAGTTATGGGACAAACATCTAGCATCCATGTCTGAAGATTATCGCCGTACTCAATCGAATGAGGCAGCACTTGAGCAAATGGTCCTTAGGGATATCAGGGATCTGCTGCAATCCATGGGAAAGGATATTAAACTCTATGGACTTCCGGATCTGGTTGACGCAGATGGTTCTTCTAACTTTGACAATACAGAGGTAACAGAGGAGAGACAGGTCAAAGTGGACCAAGAACATCTAGATCTATTCAGCTGTTTGAACAATGAGCAACTAGCTGGTTTCAATGACATAATGGATCATGTGACAAACCAAAAAAGCCAGATATTCTTTGTTGACGGTCTAGGAGGCACTGGGAAGACGTACCTGTACAAGGCGTTGCTTGCAAAGGTCCGTTCGGGTCTAATAGCGATCGCAACTGCTACATCAGGTATCGCAGCGTCGATAATGCCTGGAGGCCGGACTGCACACTCCAGGTTCAAAATTCCAATCAAGCTCATTGACAACAACATGTGTAGCTTCACAAAGCAGAGTGGTACGGCAAAGTTGCTTAAACATGCGTCCTTGATAATTTGGGATGAAGTTGCTATGACAAAGCGTCAAGCAGTTGAGACACTTGATAGATCGCTGCAGGATATAATGGAATGTTCTTTACCATTTGGTGGAAAGGTTGTCGTCTTTGGTGGCGATTTCAGGCAGGTCCTCCCCGTTGTGACCCGAGGGACAAGAGCACAGATCACTGATGCTACACTGTTGAGATCCTATCTGTGGCAGAAGATCCGCAAGATACGCCTCACACGCAATATGCGGGCACAGACAGACCCTTGGTTCTCGGAATACCTCCTACGGATCGGCAATGGGACGGAAGAAACAATTGGCGACGACTATGTGCATCTCCCTGAAGACATTGTGATTGCTTATACCGACGATGATGAACCTATTAACAAGCTTATCGAAGATGTCTTCCCATCCCTGCACACCAATGCTAGGTCGAGAGAGTACATGAGCACACGTGCAATTCTCTCGACCAAAAATGAGCATGTAGATGACCTGAATGACAAGATGCTCTCCAGGTTTCCGGGCGAAGAAAAGGTGTACCATAGCTTTGACTATATCGAGGATGACTTCCACAATAATTACACAATTGACTTCCTAAACTCGATCACACCAAATGGGTTGCCCCCGCATGTCTTGAGAGTAAAAATCAACTGCCCGGTCATTTTGCTACGGAACCTCGACCCTCATAATGGGCTATGTAATGGAACACGGCTTATGATCAGGGCCTTCCAGGATAATGCAATCGATGCAGAGATTGTTGGTGGCCAGCATGCTGGAAAGAGGGTGTTCATACCTAGGATCCCTATGTCGCCCTTGGAGGACACCTCACTTCCCTTCAAGCTTAAGAGAAAACAGTTCCCCATCCGCCTGAGTTTTGCGATGATCATTAACAAGGCACAGGGTCAAACCATCCCAAATGTCGGTATTTACCTTCCAGAACCTGTTTTCTCACATGGCCAACTATATGTTGCATTGTCAAGGGGTGTCTCAAGAAAGACGACACGGATTTTAGCCAAGCCTAACAAGGAGGTTGATAAATCTGGGAGAAGCACCAAAAACATTGTCTACAGAGATGTTTTAGAGGGGTGAGGTACGTGCAATAGTTCGTGTTTTCTTTGCACCTTCGATTTTGTACCTATATAACTAACTCTGAATATAACACTTTTCTCTTGTTTTATTTGCAGGTTCCATAACAGCGCACTACATAATAGGCATGAAACACAAATGATGTCGATGTGACCTCCGACTCTTTATGTTAGAGTCGTTTATTAGTGTGATTTATTTGTAAAAATCGTTGACATATTAACTGTCCCGAAATGAAAAAGTATAGACTTTAAATGTGTCACACTTGTTATTCCGTTCATGTTCTGATTACTTATAGCATTCATTTGGGAACGTAGAAATTTCAATTTATTCTGTAAATTCCAGAACATAAGATTGCTATACCAGCAAAATGTAAGCTGCTGGGATCATTGACAGAAATAATGAAATATTGCAATCTTATGATGGCTGTTTTTCTCTGAAGTGCATATGTGATTGTTCGACCTCAGTCTCAAATATAACTGGTTGAATTGCCAAGCGCACGTGAACTAACTAAATTGAAACGATCCATCTAACATATAAATGGAAGAAAGAAGTGTCAACTTCAGTCTTGACTGGACGTGGTCATCATGGAGTACTAAGTATTCTCAGTCCCTAACACTAACAACCGTCGATAATAATGTGTAAACACAACACTGAAGACAGCATAAGCAACAATGAACAAAAAGAGATAAAGGGCCAAGAAAGCAATCAATTTTTCTGAACACACGTGAGCAGCAATAATAATAAAACATAAGTACGGAACTCACCTTGATGGTTTCTTCATAACATGGAAACCTATGATGTCACCAGTCCCAATAGCTTTGGGCTGTAGTACAATATTTGCAAGGTTGCATGGTTTGATCTCAGGAATAGTGGATTATGCCGTTTTATCAAGCTCAGTCTTGAAACAATCGAAAGCACTTCCTTGGCCCCTCCTGTCAAACACGGCCATTGAGGGCACATAATTAACTAACTGCCAAGACAAAGGATACAAGAATTATATTTCTGTAGAGAATGATGAACTTTATGTACATAATAAAAAGGTATAAGAGAAAGCACACAAAAAATAGATAAACGTTCTGATGAGCCGAGCAATATTTCTGCATAAACATGTATTACGAAAATAACTCAATTAATTCTATGTGCGTAGGGTATAAAAAAAGCAAAAAAAAAACATGCGTCCTGAGATAAATCAAAGGAGTTGCCAAAAAAAGATAGATCAAAGGAAAGCGTGGGGCCTGAGATAACAATCACGATTCCCTTGCCTCCTCACGCTATGAAAGTCCTTCCCCTGATTTCCGCCTTACATATTGCCTACAGCGAACGATCTTTCAATCAGGAGCCCACAGAAGCAACGGGTTTTGCACCGTAGGGTTTCCTTCATCCTCTCTCGCGAAGGATTGCCGCAGCCTCACACCCCTCCGCCGCGCCGGCCTCCTCCACCGCAAGTCTGTCCAGCTTGCCGTACACATGTGTCCGTGGTGAACTACCATCGTCCCCCCCATGTCTGCGTCACAATCCCCGGTGGCCTCTACGGATCAATCTGATATCATCGTGGTAATAATGATATCTCTCGATAATTACATCCTATTCACGATTTCACATCTACAAGGCAACATAGTCGCTAGAGGTGATCCAACGAAGTGAATCAACATGCCTTGTGTTATCCCGCAAAGTTACAGAGATTTCATTATGTGACTTAGGAAATTCTTTGGGCAAGATCCACCTGATTACTAGAGAGAATAGTCACGCAAGTTAGTCTCGAAAAGTTTACTGAACAATTAAAAAAAGAAATAGATACTGAAATTTAGTTGGAAAGGATGTCCTGATACCACTATGTTAAGTAAACATGAGCAGATATGTGCATACAATTTTGATGTACTCCCTGCGACCCAACATATAAGATCGATTTTCAAGCTAACAAAACATAGGGGCTGAATGTGTATGACGTGATAATAATATATGCTTTGATTTTCAGGAAAACATCGACAAAGGAGCGAAGGACGAGCATACACAAAATATGCAGATTGAATGCATGATAACCAAAGATGAAGATATGAACACCGAGTCAACAAATGCAATAGAAGAACAAGGCATCATGGAAGATACAGAAAATATGCAGATTGATGAGGTGATATCCTAACACAAGCATACAAAACCGAAGCCGACAAAGGCGGTTTTTAATTTCACATGCCATTATTATTCTTCTTATTCAGGGGGGACAAAACAATATGTAATCTATAGTATCATAATATCATACCTACGATTCTTTATTCATCTTCATAATATTTGCTCTTCTATACGTACTGAAGAATATTATATTATTATGTGTTTCAGTTACTAAGCGATGAAGAACCAGTAAGTACCGGGTAATATTATATTATGTGTGTTTCAGGTACGAAGCGAGGAAGAATCAAATGGAATAGACGACGACGATGAAGTACAGAAAAAAAAGCACACATGCCACGGATTGCAAAGTGGCAAAGGCATGCTTCCGTTTCAACTATCCCAAATAATTCTAATTCTCATTATATTATAATACTACATAGGGATTATTCTTTGTAATGTTGCTCTCAGGGATTAACCGTCAAGGAAACAAGTGAAGAAATGCAGCCAGCTCAAGACAATGAATTAGCACAAACATTCGACACCGAAGGGGCAGAAACTGTAGGGGACAAACTTGCAGAATTAAATGGAATAGCCAACAAAGATGAAGTGGAGAAAAAGAAGAGCACGCGGTCCACAGATTCCGAGGTGACAGAGGCATATTTTCTTTTCCAAGTATATGTCCCAAATAGTTCTAATTCTAATTATATTAAACCATGCATACTGATTGTTCTTTGTAATCTTGCTCTCAGGAATTAACCTTGAACGAAACAAGTGAACAAATGCAGTCAGCTCGGGATGAGGAATTAGCACAAACATTTGGCACCGAAGGGGCAGACACTATAGGGGACACAATGAGAGAATCAAATGGAACAGCCGACAAAGAAGTGGAGAAAAAGCAGAGCACGCAGTCGAGTGATTCCGAAGACTCTGAAGTGACAGAGGTATCTTCTCTTTTCCAACTATGTCCCAAATAGGTCTAATTGTAAGTATATTATATCCTGCATACCCATTATTCTTTGCAATGTTGCCTCCAGGAATTAACCTTCAATGAAACAAGTGAACAAATGGATGCAACTGAGGACAGAGAATTAGAACTAACGTCTCGCATGGAAGGGGCACATACAGGGAAGCCTATCCGACTGCATAACAAACCTAAGAAGGCACAAGACTACGTGGTGGCTCCAGAAGGCACGGACAAATCCTTCTATGCCCTGCTTTTGCTACATTTATTTTCTTTGTCATTAATAAATGTTGTTACTTACATCATGATAGATTACGCCTGCACTGGCGATGATTGGTTTGTGATTGAAAATATCATGTCTGAACCAAACGATAAAAGAAATTTAGTGAGCATCGACGACTCACATCTCCAAAGAAAACAGTTAGAACGTCTATTACTCCCCGAAGAATTCCTTGGCGACGAAGTAAGTATATGTGTCTTTCAGACAAGACTGCTGTTTTAACATGAGTTTCTATTCACTCCTCTGACTAAGGTGTGCACTTCATATTGCAGATCATAGACGCATACATACATTGCATAAGTGCTAAAGAGCATCTACAGATGAGGTCAGGTGGAAGTGTGTTCTTAGAGAGTGCATGCATCTCTAAGATGATAAAGGAATTTAGCTCTATACGGGATGACACACCAAGATGGGTATTAAACAGAGCTACAACTTATTTGGAACATGATATGGTGAGTCTCAGTTCCATATAAATGTTTGTATAGATGGGACCTAAACTAACAAAAACCCTATTTTCAGATATTCATTCCAGTTAACATTGAACACTTCCATTGGTACCTAGCAGTTATAAATGCCGGGCAGCGATGCATCCAGGTGCTCGACTCGCTAGGCCCAAGAATGAGCCGCAAAGACCTCACCGCTATGGTTAGTCATTAGTCCCACCGCACCATCTTTTGATAAGACGATTTCTGTTATTGTTCGGTTGTGATGCTAATACTTTGTCATTTATTCATTCAACAGCTCAAAGGACTAGAAAATGTATTCGAATATGCATCGCTTCAAGTGGAACTAAAAACTGATAAGTGGAAAGACTTAAACATCTCATCATGGCCAAGGGAAGAGTGTATTAAGAGCAAACTGCAAAGAGACTGGTATACCTTCTATATCTGAATTAAACTTTAGTCTCAATATCTGAATTTCTATCTCTGGACCATGTGGCGGCAAGCAAGCAAATTAAATTGGTAAACAGTACAGTGACCAACTGATTCAGCACTAGAGGCCGACAGTGATAGCACCAAGCGAAATTCAGTAATTATGACCAGCAAATCATTAAACTTAGTCTGAATATCTCAATTCAATCTCTGGACCATGTGGCTGTAGGCAAGCAAATTAATTGGTAAACAGTGCAATGCCTATCTCATTGAACAGTAGGGCCTGAGAGCAACTAGATTCAGTCAAGCATGCAAGTGAATCTAGAGCAGCAGAAAAATCAGGGAACCAGACCTATGAAATCAAAACGAGAGAGAGGTAGAGGGAGGCTTTACCTTGGGTTGCTGCTGCCCCATGGCTGGGCGTCATCCCGTGAGAGAAGCCTCACTCCTCCTCTCCCTGCATCAAGTTGGTGCAGGTGCGTGGTGAGTTGGAGGCTGGCTGCATCCATTGGCGTGTTGAGGTCTCCTGCAGCCCAGCACGAACACCATCTCAGGGAAGGGAAGAAGAAGAAATCCAAGAGGAGAGGAGAAGGGGGCGGACCTGTATGTCGTCGGGGTAGCCTTCCTGTCCCGGAGCCACAGGGTAAGGTCGCCGGAGCCACGACGGAGCAGATCAAGCGCCGGCGAACGCAAATCAAGTGCCTCCTCGCCCAGCAGCACCTCCTCGCCCAGAAGCCTCACTCCTCCTCTCCCTACGGGGTGTGAGAGAACTAGGGTTGGGGGCTGCCAGAGTGGGCGTAGGTGATGGGGAGCAAGGCGGCCATGGGGAGGAAGAGGAGAGCGCACGCGGTGGATGGCCCCGGCGTCGCCAGGAGGAGTGAGGGGCGGCGCAGAGCAGATCGCCGGGCCGCCGCCTTTGGATGGGGATGTCGTGGCCACGAATGAGGGAAGAATGGGGAGGAAAGGAGAAATGAGGGGGCGGTGGGAGTTTGACTGAGCTTCGAGTGAGTGTGGCGTTGTCCGAAACAAAAATACACCGTACTGTGTTAGATCATCTAAATACACATTATATTTCATAGGGCATGTCCGGTTCACTAAGTTTGTGAAAATTTTGTTTTCATCACGGCTTGTTTCAGTCATGATCATTTGATGATTCTAAAAGTTGTTTTATACAAATATCTATAAATTTGATTAAAAATGATTGAGTTTATTTAAGTTTTATTTGTAATCATGCAGGTCATCTTGTGGTCTGTGGATGGTAAATTTGATGGAGTACTTCACTGGAGATATGTTGTCTGACATTCCTACACAGGTATTTTTTACTGTGTATCATTATATTTATTCTATGTTGTATCACTATTTAACTCTTATTACTGTTTTAATAGGAACATATGACAGATTTTAGAACAAAACTAGCTGTCATTTTAGTGGACTCAGAATTGAATGATGATAATATAAGAAATCGAGACATGGAAGAGGACGATAACAACACAGATCCCACAGAATGTATGATTCTGGATAGACCCCCTGAGAATTTCAAAATATCAAATACATCAACAGAAGTTGAGCTCATCTCGCGGTCATTTATTCTTTCACCGTCTGTCAACCCAACAAACGATGATTTAATAGATGAACTTTGCTTGTTCATCAGTATGGTTGATGATGTCGCTCTACTAGAGTAAGCCATATTTTTTATTTCATTTTCTATTCCAACAAATTACTCTGATGTCATTATAATTTACAGAATTTTGATTTTACAGGAGAGAATGGGTGAAAAGCTCTGATCCGTACCCTATTAGCTTAAATTTGAGACAAATTAAAAACATATTAAGCAATGATGAATACATGGATATTCATTGCTTTAATATGGCTGTGCGAATACTAGCGCGCCACGAAGTCCAGCTTCTCAGAGACATTCCATCTCACTATATGGATCTGAACTTTTGTGTAAGTTACTATAATCACGTACTACATTTTTTTCTCATTGCACTAATATTTTCTCATTCGTACTTTAGTCCATGTTCCATTATGCACGAGACTCAAGTCATCGTGAACATATGGAAATTGCTACATTGAAACGGTTGTTCCATAGCTGGCCTGACAGTAATGACTATCATATCTCTCAATGTGATATGGTAAGATTTTTTTTCATTTGTAACAGTGCTTTACTTGGTCTTAATTAATATTCTATGTATTTCTAAACTATTTCATCATTGCAGATTTTATTGCCTTAGTATATGTTTGGGTTATTTCTATTATTTGTCTTGGATCAAAATAGAAAAGTTGTCTCAATTTTCGATCCGATACCAATACCTACTTTCGGAAAGAATGTACTTAAAACCGTGGCCGACAATCTAAACCTTGCGCTTGAAGTTGCAAACCCTACATTCAAGGATGATATCTCTAAATGGGAATGCATAGTTCATGATGCTCCAACAAACTCACACTGGTATGATTCTTTTAAACTCATTACAATATTAGTTGATTCATTCAACGCACATTATGTGTTTATTTCATATATGCAGTGCCTTGTCTGGTTATTTGGTTTTTAATTACATGCACTCATTGTGCGATGGAAAGCTATATTTTCCCATACCCCAGGTGACTATTTACACCATGCTTATTTGTATACACATTGCACATACAACTTGTTATAACAATGTTGTATAATGCCAATGTAGGATGGTTTTCAACTGAGGAAGCAATTTTTGGTGCATATTTTAAAGTAGGAAGAGAATGAAGCTCAAAACAATATCCCATACATTGAACGAAGCATCATTGATCGCATCTATAGATGGACCTTCATTGCTTCAAAAGATGGACCTTCAAAACATGCTTAGTTGCGGTTTTTAGAATATGTTCTTGTAGCAATTATAATATAATTATTATGTGACAGTGAATTTTATGTGAAGACATGTTTATGATATGTGTGTTGGATCACAAATATGTCGCACTTTTTGAAAAAACAATTTGAGTGACATGATAACATTTAGTAGCGATCTGAATTTTCTGTAAAAATCATTTTAGTATTATATCATGTAAACATATTTTGTTTGAGACGTGCGTTGCACGTGCATGCTTACTAGTCTACTCCTAATGGAGCAGTTGGTAGTCTCGCCGGTTAATTTTCGTCCCACCTCTCCTGGTTTATTTTTGTCCTCCCTCCCACCTCCCACTTCTCATGGTTTTTTTGGTACCTCCTTGCACCTCACACTGAGTCGTCACGAACCGAAAAAACCTTGTACCGATCCCCCACGCAGTCCAGTTGCTATCCTCCCGTCGCACCCAAAAAAAGCGAACGAAAAAAATCTAAAAAAAAACCTACGAAAATTAACCAGCGAAAAAAACCCCAAACCAATCGCACGCACGTACTAGCGAGGCCTCCCCCCTCGAGCGAGAACCACTCTCACGCACGACTCTGTGCCCTCATCCGCCGCCACCGCCGCTCCATCCCTTCGCCGCCGCCCTCGTTCGCCGCCGCCGCCGCTCCATCCCTTCGCCGCCGCCCTTGTTCGCCGCCGCCGCCGCTCCATCCCTTCGCCGCCGCCCTCATTCGCCGCCACCGCCGCTCCATCCCTTCGCCGCCGCCTCTCGATCTTCTGCCTAGGGTTCCCCACCGCCGCTACCCCTACCTCGAGCGTGGGCGGCCACCGGCGAAGGATGCCCGCTCCCCCTCCTCTCCGGCCACACCGGTCTCCTCCCTAACCACAAAGTGGGCGCACGCGGTGCGGGCTCCGGCGAACGCGGTTGCGCGCGATCCAGAGGCCCGCCGGCGCCCACATCCCTCGCCTCTCTGGTCGCACGTCGCCTCCCTAACCACGAAGTGGGCGCACGCGGGGTGGGATCCGGCGAACGCGGCCGCGCACGATCCAGCGGCCCGGCGGCGCCCGCATCCCTCGCCTCTCCGATTGCATGTCTCCTCCCTTCCTACAAAGTGGGTGCACGCAGGGCGGCCACTCCGCCAACCGACTCCAGGAGCTCTGCTTTCGCAACGGCAACATCTACATCAAGCTCGGCCAGCACATCGCACAACTGGTACGGAAAGGAATTCCTAACTCTGTGAGGATACGCCTGAATTCACTTTGGATTCATCTGTGGTAAGATTGCATAATTTTGTGGCTGAGGAACAGCTGCTTGTTTGCTTGTACTACCACAGGTGTATGTGCAGACGATGAGGGCGCCGATGCTCAAGAGGTCGTCCGCGGAGTCATCAAGAAAGATAATGGAGAATTGCCACAAACTGTTAGTTCCTTCATTGCATCACGGCATTGTCTTACACCCTGCTGAAGTAACTCGGTTGTTGTATTGATTAGCAAAACCAAACAATCAGACTGAGTGTGCTTAGTTCAGTTGTTGGCCAACAGAGTATTCACCTTGAATCAGAACCTGGATTTATGCTCAGCTTGTTTTTAGCTTAGAAGAAACTCTGACATAAAATTTGGCTTTCCCCTATTCCCGGTGGTGTAGGTTTTTGCATAATTCTTCCTTGTCCCGCTTGCAAGTGCTTTTCTTGTGCAAGTCCATGTGTCCACAACACATGATGGGGAAAAAGTTGCTGTCAAGATTGTTGTTATTATATAAGAAAAGACTGCAGTTCATTCGTTCACTTATGTTAAGTTTGAACTCTTCAATTATGACAGAAGAGTTCACCAGCATGTTGTCTGTCTTTCACTTTTTTGACCCCTGTTTTGGCTTACTGGTTCAACACGATCACTTGGTGGATACTTCTGTAATAGATATCGCCACCGTGGATTTAGTAGTGAATGCTCTTCATTATATTTTCCCTAAATTTGACTACAGGTAAAACCAGTCAATGGGTGCAACTGTTCTTTGTCTATTACCTTGTTCTCTCTCTCCCTCTTTTTTAACATACCACCTCGAAAGCTTTTAGACTTATGCTAATTTTTAGAATTAGTTATGATGGAGAGAAGGACTCCGATCTGGATGCTTTGACTGATGGCGTCTTACCGAAAAATGGCAGGTGGTAGTGTGATATTGTCGTGAATTTTGCTCTCTTCTTTTAATTAGCTTTAATATGAAATATCGCCATGCTTCTATGTAGGCAAGTATGTTAACTGGGTTGATGTGGAGCTAGAGAAACCTGAGAGGACATAGGAGGTGTTATTGTGAAGTGTGCTAAATTGTGTTTTTTAGGAAGACAATCATCT
Source organism: Aegilops tauschii subsp. strangulata (assembly GCF_002575655.3). NCBI lineage: Eukaryota > Viridiplantae > Streptophyta > Magnoliopsida > Poales > Poaceae > Aegilops > Aegilops tauschii. The sequence goes on from NC_053037.3 coordinate 400,139,083, forward strand.
TATACTAAAACGGAAAGACTAAGCTCAATTCCATGTTTCAAGCCTTGTATACAGAACGCTCTAATTCATACTGGACTGCTATTCCTGACATGGCAATGGTTTCAGGGTATTATTTGAGCTGATATGGAGGGACTACTTCAGATTTCATCCAGCAAAATATGGGAACTCCATTTTCTTACTAGGTAAATAAAATATAAAATTGTATCATTCTGAACTTTTGCCTTTCATGTATATTACCGAAAGGATGCACACATGTTTTTCTTCTTCTGTGATCTCCTGTGATCATTAATTCTGAAAGAAATCTGCTGTGATCATTAATTCTGAAAGAAATCTGAATAATTGCCAGAGTGAGGAGGAAAAAGATTGATTTATATTTTCCGCTACTTGTCAATATGATGGCCCGTTGTAAATAAATGAGTCCTGGCCATCACTTATACTTGGGAACTACTTTTCAGTGATAGCTGTATTGACTAAGGTACTATTTTTTCTTTCTTAAATATAGATTTCTTCAGTGGTGTGTGTTTTACTTTACAGTTTTGATAAGATTCCATTGCCAACACACTTGTTTTCTTGACAGGGAACTACAGCGGGCTTATGCCTACTGAACTATATTCGAAACTATCAGAGTGTATAGCAGATTAGAGCAGATTACAGCAGCCTTAAAGGTAAAATGATGTGCACATTTTTTTCCACAATACATAGGTAGTACATAGTAGTGGTTGGTGTTGGTTTAATCAATTATCAAATGTTTTGCCAATAACAAAAAATTACCTTCCTCGTAAATTTATTGTCCTTCTGTTTCATGGTCCAGCTGATTCGTTGTTTGTCAAAGCTCTTGTGGATAATCAGACATGGGGTGCATGGCAAAATTAGGACAGACTGAAGGCAGCGGATTCCGCGTTGGCCGTGCACTTTGAGGAGAAGACATTGTCTTTGTATAAGTGCCCCTACAATCATCTCTTTACAGCAGAGATAAGGCCTTCAGGTAATTTGTGATTAATTGATGACATTTCTGAAGGGAGATGATCCTCAACATTTCATAGTTATTTTTTGTACTGTTGTAATCTCAAATTTCACATTCGAACTTAACTTGTTATCAAATAATTTTGGAACAAAATTTTACTTTTACCTGCCCTCCACAGAACCAAAGGTTCACGAGGACTTTTGTTGCTCTAATGCTTCTTCGATGACCATCTCGCCGTTCTCCCTTGCAGATAGATATGGCCGCATAAATCGCACCGATGGATCCAGTCCTTCGCTAGGTCCAACCTACCCCGCACCAGCCTCAAGCACGTGAGACACTGTTACCTTGTGTTTTACTCCCTCCGTTCCAAAACCACGACGAGTAATTTGGAACGGAGGGAGTAACTGGTTACCACAATCGAATCCATTTTTGCCCAGTTAAATTAGTTAGCTCATTTTGTTGATAACTGAGTTGCATTGGTAATATATACTGAACTGTCTTTGGCATTCTGTTTTGCAATATATTCTACTCCCTCCGTCCCATAATATAAGAGTGTTTTTTACACTACACTAGTGTAAAAAACGCTCTTATATTATGGGACAGAGGGAGTAATTGTCAGGATTTTTGCTACATTTTTGGTGTGTAGATTTTAGGGACATTAATGTAGTGCTAATGCCTTCCGTGCAGGTTATTCAGTCAACGCATATTCTGTCTTTTGGCATGTGTGTGCTTGCTCTTGTGCTCATGTTGTAATCGTGACCTGTAATCAGTCCATGATCCTTGTGTGACCAGAAGTTGGGCATAACTGCATTATTACTGAGAAGATGTGAATATTAACTTAGGGATCGGAGCTGAAGCTCTAGCCGATAGCAAAGATATAAAGTCTGTGCTCTGTCTTATGTTTGCAAGTATATTGATGTAACTTCACATCTTGCCCCCGTATTGGGCAGATGCTTCAGAATGGAGTCACTCCTATGTGTATTGCCGCTGTAATCACACAACATGAATTTTACCTTTTTGTGATCAGAAATTCTGCCAAGAAACTTGTTGGATTAACTACGATTTTGTCCTATTTACTACTAGCATTTATTCTTATCTCTCAACATATTCTTGCCCCTATCTAGGATAGTCGGAAGAAGAGAGCTTCGACTGGGAAACAGCGTGTTGAAGACCACCCAAAACCTGTAAGGCCCGGATTACTCAGAAATCAAGGACTCGCTGAATTCTCTCCAGATTGATGCAATTATATGGGGAAAAGTGGATACAAGGGAGGATTGCGAGAGAAGATACCCCGTCTTCCGTACGATAGCTAGGGTTCTACCTACTTCTATGAGATAGCGAATATTCCATACATGCCCGACCAAGCCTCGGAGCCGGACTTATAACCTGATCAGTTCAACCGCGGTGACAAACTGTAGTAACGGTTAGTTTACAGTAATTGCATTAAACAGATGAAACGGCGAAGACCACATCTGAGTCGTTGATCTGCTCTGAACCGGTATCCTCGCATCTTGACCGTTCGTTATTTGAATCTTCTGTTGTTCCTTCTTCTCTTCTTCAGTAGTTGCGCAGTGCAGGTCCTGACAATGCCGCTGCCATGACAATCACCTTGTCCTCGAGGCGAAAAAGCTTGTGGCCAGGGAATGTCTTGTTGAGGAACGCTGCGTCTTCCCACGTTGCATCATCTGGAGCCAAACTCTCCCATTGGACCAAGCATTGGCCGACTGGTGTCTTGTTCCTTTGTATCACTCTGCGGTCTAACACTGCAACAGGAATTGTCTTAACATACCCTTCTGGTGTGACTAGTGGCACATGGGGCAGTGGTACAACCCGGTGACCAATGTGTTTTTTCAGTTGGCTAATGTGAAACACATGATGTATATTTGTTCCCTCTGGTAACTGTAGCTTGTAAGAAACTTCCCCAATTCGTTCCAGGATTTTGTAAGGGCCATAAAATTTTGAACTTAGCTTCAGAGATCCTCTCAAACCAAAAGCATTTTGTCTGTAGGGTTGTATTTTGAGAAATACCAAATCACCTACTTCCAACTGTCTCTCTGTTCTCTTTTGGTCAGCAAAGTGCTTGATTCTGCTTTGTGCATGCTCCAGGTTTGCTTTCAATCTTTGCATCATGTGCTCTCTTTCAGATACTGTTAGAGCTGCCTCTGGAGACAGTGGCTGTGTGACAGCAAATTCTCCAATCTGAGGTGGTTTGTATCCATAAAGTGCCAGGAATGGTGTGCATTTCAGTGAAGAATGGTAACTGGTGTTATACCATAGCTCTGCCAATGGTAGCCACTTCATCCACTTCTTGGGCTCATGAAAAACCATTCCTCTTAGATAAGCTTCTAAGCATTGATTTACCCTTTCGGTCTGTCCATCTGTTTGTGGGTGAGAAGTAGTGCTAAATCTGATCTGAACTCCAAAAGCTTGAAACAACTCCTGATATAAAGCACTGGTGAAGATTGAGTCTCTGTCAGACACAATACAGATAGGCAGGCCATGCAACTTAATCACATTATCCATGAGGGCTTCAAATACTGTCATCACTGTGTAGGGATGAGCCAATGGAATGAAATGTGAATATTTGGTTAATCTGTCCACCACCACTAGAATAACTTCCTTGCCCTGAGAATTTGGTAGAGCTGTAATGAAGTCCATTGTGATGTGTGACCAAGCCATGTCAGGAACATGTAGTGGTTGCAGTAGTCCAGGAGGGTAAATGTGTTCCACCTTGTTGAGTTGACACACAGGACATTGACTGACAAACACTTCAATATCTTTCTTCATGTTTGGCCAGTAAAAGACTTTCTTGATTCTATAATAAGTGGCTTTAATTCCTGAGTGGCCCCCTATTGCTGATGAGTGAAAAGTGTGCAACAGCTCCTGTCTGAAGTTAGTGGTTGCTCCCACATAGATTCTGTTTTTGTATTTTAACAGTCCATTGTGAGTAGTAAACTTTGGATTTTCCTCCACATCTGCAGCCACTTTCTTTAAAAGTTTGTCAGTGTCCTGATCTGCTTGGTAACTTTTCTTCACATCTTCAGTCCAAGCAGGAATCACTACAGTGATATTGTTGCACTGCATGTTTTGTACACTGTCCCTTCTGGAAAGTGCATCTGCCACTTTATTTTCTTTCCCTTTTTTATACTCAATGGTATAGTCATACTCCAGAAGTTTAAGTAGCAGTTTGTGTTGGACTCCTTTAGTTAATCTCTGAGTAGTCATGTACTTTAAAGACTGCTGGTCTGTTTTTATGATCAAAGGATGTCCCCACACATAGTGTCTCCACTTTTTCAGTGCTTCCAAAATGGACATTGCCTCCTTCTCATAGATTGACGGGGCACCAGACCTTGGTCCTAAGCTTTTACTCAAGAAAGCAAGTGGTTTGCCTTGTTGCATTAAAACTGCTCCAATACCTGTTGCACAAGCATCAGCCTCTATTGTGAAAGGCAGAGTGAAATCTGGTAGGGCCAAAACAGGGCAACTGGTCATAGTGGTTTTCAATGCTTGAAATGCTTTGCTTTGCCCAGGTCCCCACTGAAATGCATCTTTTCTCAACATATCATGTAGTGGCCTACACATTTGTCCATAATTTTTCACAAATCTTCTGTAGTACCTAGTCAGACCAAGAAATCCTCTGAGCTGTTTAATATTCTTAGGTTCTGGCCATTCCACTAATGACTGGATCTTCCCTGGGTCAATGGCTACTCCCTTGTCTGAAATTATGTGACCCAAGTAAGACACTTGATTTGTTGCAAATGTACACTTGGACAGCTTGACATAAAGTTCATGCTTTCTTATAAGTTCAAAAGTTCTCTCCAAGTGCAAATAGTGTTGTTCTAGTGATTTGCTGAACACCAGCATGTCATCAAAAAACACTAGAATGAATTTCTCCTTTTCAGGTTTATTGACTTCCTCACAGACAGTGTTCATGAGGCCCTGAAATGTTCCTGGTCCACAAGATAGTCCAAAAGGAACTACTTTAGACTCATAGTGACCCATATGAGTTCTGAATGCAGTTTTCGGAATATCCTCAACAGCCATTCTGATCTGGTGATATCCAGACCTAAGATCCAACTTAGAAAACACTTTTGCTCCATGTAATTCATCCAAGAGATCTTCAATAATTGGCATAGGGAATTTATTTTTGATGGTGATTGCATTAAGCTCCCTGTAATCCACACACAGTCTCCATCCCCCATCTTTCTTTCTGACCATGATTGCAGGTGAAGAAAAAGGGCTAAAACTTTCCTGAATTTCTCCCTTTTTAATCAACTGTTTAATAATCTCTTCCATGGCTGCTTTCTGATAATGAGGCACTCTGTAAGGTCTTAAATTTGGTGGTTTTGCTCCTTCTTGTAAGACAATCCTGTGATCACAAGCTCTTTGTGGAGGTAGTTTGTCTGACTCTGCAAAAATGTCAGCAAATTTCTGTAGCAAAGGTTGGAGGGCTGGTGGTGGTGGTATCTGTTGCTTGTTGTTGTCAGTTGCCACTTCCTGAATTTGCAAAATATATCCCATTACCCCTTTTGTGAGTAGTTTTTCCATTCTAGCTGCTGATATGATGCATTTCTTCTTAGGAATGGTGTGATCAAATAATGTGATAGGTTGTCCTTGTTTGGTCACAATCAGAATTCTCTCTACCAGGTCCAAACAAATGGGACTGTATTGATATATCCAGTCAGCACCCAATATGATATCATAAGATTGGAGATCCAGCACTTTGAAACTGCTACAGAAGGTTTGGCCTTGGATTTGAAAGTCCATCTGAGGAACTTTAGATAGGGATATGAGTTTGCCTCCTCCAGCTATTGTTACTTTCCTGGGCTGTATAGGCACTTGGTGGCAGTTACTTTTAATAGCAAATTCAGTGCTAATAAATGTATCTGAAGATCCACTGTCAAACAAGGCTGTGGCCTTTCTTCCTGCAATTTCTATGATCAAGGAGAAAGTATTAGGGCCTGGGGTTCCTTCTACTGCATTAGCAGATATGTGCATTGCTTGTGCAGGTTTCTCTACAGTAGGATCACTGCTTTTTTCCTTATCTGGAGTGTTGGGAGCTGTATGATACACTTGATCCATACCAGCACTGTCTTCTGCATTGTCACTGTCCTCATCATCATCTATCTCTTGCAAAATGTGCAATGTTTTGCCAATTTTGCATTTGTGTTGTCTTGGCCATTGTAACGCCCACGATGCGGCTATATCTCCCACGTGTCGAGGCACGACTTAGAGGCATAACCACATTGTGGTTTTGTCGCAAGAAGGGTCATCTTCACACAATCCCATGTAATGAACAAGAATGGGATAACGAGAGTTGGCTTACAATCGCCACTTCACACAATACACAATATAATTCATATATCATCCAAAATACACACATAGACCGACTACGGTCAAAATCCAAATGAAAATAAGATAACCCCAAATGATAGATCCCCGATCGTCACAACTGGGCTCCACTACTGATCATCAGGAAAAGACACATAATAACGACCACGTTCCTCATCGAACTCCCACTTGAGATCGATCCCATCATCTGCACTGGCATCGTCGGCACCTGCAACTGTTTTGGTAGAATCTGTGAGTCACGAGGCCTCAGCAATCTCACACCCGCGAGATCAAGACTATTTAAGCTTACAGGAAAGGATGGTGTAATGAGATGGAACTGCAGCATGCACTAAGCATATATGGTGGCTAACATACGCAAAAGAGAGCGGGAAGAGAAGCAACGGAACGGTCGTCAACTAGTAATGACCAAGAAGTGATCCTGAACTCCTACTTACGTCATTCATAACTCAAACCGTGTTCACTTCCCGGACTCCGCCGAGAAGAGACCATCACGGCTACACACACAGTTGATGTATTTTAATTGGGTCAAGTGACAAGTTCTCTACAACCGGACATTAACAAATTCCCATCTGCCTCATAACCGCGGGCATGGCTTTTGAAAGATATTACCCTGCAGGGGTGTCCCAACTTAGCCCATCATAAGCTCTCACGGTCAACGAAGGATAAACCTTCTCCCAGGAAGACCCGATCAGTCTCAGAATCCCGGTTTACAAGACATTTCGACAATGGTAAAACAAGATCAGCAAAGCCACCCGAATGTGCCGACAAATCCCGATAGGAGCTGCACATATCTCGTTCTCAGGGCACACCGGATTGTCCAAGCTTTCGATAGGCGAGCCCAGAGTTGCCCCTGGTGGCCACCGGCGACTGACAGGTTGGACCAATACTCAGAGGAGCACTGGCCCGGGGGTTTAAATAAAGATGACCCTCGGGCTCGCGAAAACCCGGGGGAAAAGGTTTAGGTGGCAAATGGTAAAACCAAAGTTGGGCCTTGCTGGAGGAGTTTTATTCGAGGCGAACTGTCAAGGGGGTCCCATAAATCACCCAACCGCGTAAGGAACGCAAACTCAAGGAACATCATACCGGTATGACAGAAACTAGGGGCGGCAAGAGTGGAACAAAACACCAGGCATAAGGCCGAGCCTTCCACCCTTTACCAAATATATAGATGCATTAATATAATAAGAGATATTGTGATATCCCAACATATTCATGTTCCAACATGGAACAAACTTCAACTTCACCTGCAACTAGCAACGCTATAAGAAGGGCTGAGCAAAAGCGGTAACTTAGCCAAACAACGGTTTGCTAGGAAAGGATGGTTAGAGGCTGACATGGCAATATGGGAGGCATGATATGGCAAGTTATAGGTAGCGCAGCATGGCAATAGAGCGAACAACTAGCAAAACAAAAATAGAAGTGATTTCGAGGGTATGGTCATCTTGCCTGCAAGGTTCTCAGAGTTGTCGAGAGCTTGATCCTCGTAAGCGTACTCAACAGGTTCCTCGTTCACGAACTCGTCTCCCGGCTCTACCCAAGACAAGAACACAAGCAATGGAACCACAATCAATCACGAGAAATGCACAAGCAACATGATGCAAAACATGTATGATATGCGAGATATGATATGCGATGCATATGTGGGCTCCGAAAGGAAAATGATGAACAATGCAGTAACTTGGAAAACCAATCATGCCACTGGAAAGAAGAGATGATTTCGGTTGAAATCGATATAAAGATCACCAAAAACGGATGCACGGTTTGCAAATGGCAAGCAAAACAAAAATGACACGAATCTGCGATTAACAGCCTGATAGCACTTAAAATGCAACAAGTAACAATGCTACAGCACTCCAACATAGCAACAATGCATATGGCAGTAATCTACAGGAGATGGTTGACAAAAGATGAACACTGAGCTACGGCTAGATCACAACATAACAAACTCAAACAAGCATGGCAAAAGTGCAAAAGATAACAGGTTCACAGACTTGGAGAAATCACTGGGCATGGCAGAAACAGCATCAGGTAGCAATGTTCAGAGCACGAAATCAACATGCTACAGAAACTTAACATGGCAAAACAAGGCATGGCAGTGTTCTACTAAATACATATGGCAAAAGTCCCTTACTGACCATAAGCCAAAAAAGGCCAGAAGATATGATGGCAACCATGTAAACATAGCAAGTTTCGTTAACAGATCTCAGACTTAGCAGAAAACAGAGCATGGTAGAAACAATAATATGAAGGCATCTTGGTGAGCTTCATGCACTCATCACAAAGCAATGCATGACAAAACAAGCATACCTACAGCAAGATGGCATGTTTATTAAGCTATCCATGGCAAGATAAAGTACATAGAATGTATGGAACAACTACAACAAGCTTCGCAAAATTGAATAACACGTAAACAATCTGCCAGAAATATTTTATAGCAAAAGTAGAGCAAGATTGAGTCATGCTATGGCACTCCATAATTTCAAGAAAAGGAAGAAATGGATCAATTACAACAATATCTACAAAACATCCTTACTGAACATCTCCAAAATATGCATGGATCTCTCTGTAGCATCAAGTTTACATGGCAACAAATAACAGCACACAGACTTAGAGAAATTACCGTCCCTGAAATCAGAAACATTACGGAGCCTAGTTTCCATTCTTGTGCTAGTCACCACAGAGATCACAAAAATACATGGCATACACCACTGGAAAGATGGCATGACATACAACAAAACACATGTAGAGCTCATGCCCATAAGATGCACAGAATAAATGCAACAAAAATAACAAATCACCAAGTTCTGCTAAGCAACAACAGATAACAGCAACTAGCACTCTTGCACCAGCGATTTGGGCATCAAGATGGACTCGAATGAACATGGTGCAATGGAACAAAATGAAGAGCATCACGAGACGAACATTTCGATATATTACACACGCGGAACGGAGCTATATGCAGAGAGTTATGATGCAGAGAACATGAGCATGTACTGTAGAATTCTCAGGACTTGGAGATTTTCGGGGAGAGATGAAAAGTCAACCTTCGGTGCTGTCGATCCAGATCTGGCCGGGGCGCGAGCTCGAGCTCGCCGGCGGTGGATGGCGACGCAGGAGGAGAGGAGGGAGAGGCCGGAGGGAGGCGGCGCTCGGGTCCGCGGGCGGCGCAGGAGGGAGGCGCCGGCGACGGGCGAGGCGGCGGGGACGGCGGCGAGCGGCGGCGGAGTGCAGCGGCGAGGCGGGCGAGGTGCGGCGGCGGTGCGGCGACGGCGACGGCGGCGGAGGCGCGGGAGGGAGACGGCGGCGGGGCGCGCGGGCTCGGGCGACGGGCGTTGCGGGCCGGCTCCGGGCTCGCGGGCTTCGGTAGCGCCGGCGGCGGGCGCCGGTGTACGGGCGACACGTGTCAAGCGCCGGTTGGCTGCGGCTGGTGCGTCCGGCGCCGGGCGGACACGTCCGGCGGCGCGGAGGGAGCGGGGCTAGGGGTAGGGTGGTTTTTGCCCGAGATTTCGTAGGGAGAGGTGTATTTATAGGTAGAGGGAGCTAGGAGAGTCCACATGAGGTGCGGTTTTCGCCCACACGATCGTGATCGAACGACCTAGAACATGGAAGTGACTTAGAGGGGTTTTGGGCTGTTTAGAGAGGGGTTTTGCTGCAACACACAAATGGACTTTGTGGATGCCCGGTTAACCGTTGGAGTACCAAACGACCTCCAAATGGACCGAAACTTGACCGGTGATCTACCGGTGGTATACCAAGGCCACTTGACAAGCCTCAGTCCATTCCGAGAATGTTCAACACCCGCTCACGAAAAGAAAACAAGAGGGGGCGCGCCGGAGGAGGTGGGATCGCCGGATTGCAAAACGGACAACGGGGAAAATGCTCGGATGCATGAGACGAACACGTATGCAAATGCAATGCACATGATGACATGATATGAAATGCATGACATGAACAAAATGCAAAACGAAAGACAAAACCCGACCACGGAGGGAATATCATAACACATAGCCGAAAATGGCAAGAGTTGGAGTTACAAATATGGCAAGTTACATCCGGGGTGTTACAGCCATGGTTCCCTATAGTACCAACAGGCTCTAGCATCTTTGGGAAAAGGAACAGTGTACTTTTCCTGATTTGGAACTTGCACTTGTAAGGAATTTGCTGGTTGCTTGTAAGGAGCTGAATAGTTCCTGTTTCTGTACATTGGGGGATTTTGAATTTTTCTGGCAGCTGCTGCTTTTTCATAGACTTTTGCATACCAATATGCTTCAATTATTCCAGTAGGCTTTTGTCCACATACTTCATGTTTGATATCACTTCTCAAACCTCCAATGAAACAGCTTAATAAGAAATTCTCCTAGAGACAAGGATGATCTCTTTTGACTAAAGCCACACACTGTTCAAAGTTGTCAATGTACTGAGCCACAGTGTTTGTTTGTTGTATATTTTTCAACAATTCTACAGCTTCATGAACACTAGCCTCTGAAAATCTGTCAGCTATCATTTGACAAAACTGTTGCCATGTGACCATTTGCCAGGGGACACATATGTTCTTTAGCCAGTTTGATGCTCTACGCTGCAAATGCCCTGTAGCTAGATTCACCCACTGCTCATAGGGTGTTCCAGACATGTCAAAGAATTTTTCACAAGCTATTAACCACCCAATAGGATCCTCTCCACTAAAACACATGTAGAGCTCATGCCCATAAGATGCACAGAATAAATGCAACAAAAATAACAAATCACCAAGTTCTGCTAAGCAACAACAGATAACAGCAACTAGCACTCTTGCACCAGCGATTTGGGCATCAAGATGGACTCGAATGAACATGGTGCAATGGAACAAAATGAAGAGCATCACGAGACGAACATTTCGATATATTACACACGCGGAACGGAGCTATATGCAGAGAGTTATGATGCAGAGAACATGAGCATGTACTGTAGAATTCTCAGGACTTGGAGATTTTCGGGGAGAGATGAAAAGTCAACCTTCGGTGCTGTCGATCCAGATCTGGCCGGGGCGCGAGCTCGAGCTCGCCGGCGGTGGATGGCGACGCAGGAGGAGAGGAGGGAGAGGCCGGAGGGAGGCGGCGCTCGGGTCTGCGGGCGGCGCAGGAGGGAGGCGCCGGCGACGGGCGAGGCGGCGGGGACGGCGGCGAGCGGCGGCGGAGTGCAGCGGCGAGGCGGGCGAGGTGCGGCGGCGGTGCGGCGACGGCGACGGCGGCGGAGGCGCGGGAGGGAGATGGCGGCGGAGGCGCGGGAGGGAGACGGCGGCGGGGCGCGCGGGCTCGGGCGATGGGCGTTGCGGGCCGGCTCCGGGCTCGCGGGCTTCGGTAGCGCCGGCGGCGGGCGCCGGTGTACGGGCGACACGTGTCAAGCGCCGGTTGGCTGCGGCTGGTGCGTCCGGCGCCGGGCGGACACGTCCGGCGGCGGGGAGGGAGCGGGGCTAGGGTTAGGGTGGTTTTTGCCCGAGATTTCGTAGGGAGAGGTGTATTTATAGGTAGAGGGAGCTAGGAGAGTCCACATGAGGTGCGGTTTTCGCCCACACGATCGTGATCGAACGACCTAGAGCATGGAAGTGACCTAGAGGGGTTTTGGGCTGTTTAGAGAGGGGTTTTGCTGCAACACACAAATGGACTTTGCAGATGCCCGGTTAACCGTTGGAGTACCAAACGACCTCCAAATGGAGCGAAAATTGACCGGTGATCTACCGGTGGTATACCAAGGCCAGTTGACAAGCCTCAGTCCATTCCGAGAATGTTCAACACCCGCTCACGAAAACAAAACAAGAGGGGGTGCGCCGGAGGAGGTGGGAGCGCCGGATTGCAAAACGGACAACGGGGAAAATGCTCGGATGCATGAGACGAACACGTATGCAAATGCAATGCACATGATGACATGATATGAAATGCATGACATGAACAAAATGCAAAACGAAAGACAAAACCCGACCATGGAGGGAATATCATAACACATAGCCGAAAATGGCAAGAGTTGGAGTTACAAATATGGCAAGTTACATCCGTGGTGTTACAACACTCCACCACTACGAGAGGATCTCGTCCCGAGATCTAGGACTGAAAGAACTCCGGATATTCGGAACGGAGATGGTCCTCGCGTTCCCAGGTGGCTTCTTGGTCGGAATGGTGCGACCACTTCACTTTCAGGAATTTGATTGACTTGTTGCGAGTCTTGCGCTCAGTTTCTTCAAGAATAGCAACGGGGTGCTCATGATAAGACAGATCTTCTTGGAGGTCAATCTCTTCGAAGTTGATGGTGCGCTCAGGAGCCTTGAAGCACTTGCGGAGCTGTGACACGTGGAACACATCGTGCACGTTCGCGAAGTTGGAAGGAAGCTCAAGCTGATAGGCGAGGTCGCCTCTTTTGCCAATGATCTTCAAAGGACCCACGTATCTAGGGGCAAGCTTCCCTTTGATACCGAAGCGACGAGTGCCTTTCATTGGAGAGACGCGGAGGTAGACATGGTCTCCGATATTGAAAGCCACATCACGGTGCTTACTATCATAGTAACTCTTCTGGTGCGATTGCGCGGCTTTGAGATTTTCACGAATGACTTTACACATTTCTTCAGCTTCTGTGATTAAGTCATTGCCAAGAAGTTGGCGTTCACCTGTCTCTGACCAATTGAGAGGAGTACGGCACTTTCTGCCATAGAGGATCTCGAATGGGGCCTTGCCCGAACTTGCTTGGAAGCTGTTGTTGTAGGAGAATTCAGCATATGGAAGACAATCTTCCCATTTCATGCCAAAGTAAATGACACAAGCCCTGAGCATATCTTCAAGAATTTGATTGACTCGCTCGACTTGGCCACTAGTTTGAGGATGGAAAGCTGTGCTAAAGCGAATGTTTGTGCCCATGGTCTTCTGGAAGGAGTCCCAGAACTTAGAGGTGAAGATGCTTCCACGATCTGAAGAAATCAATTGTGGAATGCCGTGCAAGGAGACAATTCTAGAGGTGTATAGCTCTGCCAACTGAGCTGCTGTGATGGATTCTTTGATTGGAAGGAAATGAGCCACTTTAGAAAGCTTGTCGATGACAACGAAGATAGCATCATTTCCGCGCTTGGACTTTGGAAAACCAGTCACGAAGTCCATTTCGATATGATCAAACTTCCATTCTGGGATAGCGAGAGGTTGGAGGAGACCAGCTGGTCGTTGGTGTTCTGCTTTCACTCTTCGACAGACATCACATTCATTCACGAATTGGGTGATTTCTCGCTTCATTCGAGTCCACCAATACGACAGCTTGAGGTCATGGTACATCTTCGTACTTCCAGGATGAATGGAAAGAAGAGAATTGTGCGCCTCGTTCATAATGACTTTCCTTAGATCACCTTTAGGAACCACAATCCGGTCCTCGAAGAATAAAGTGTCTCTGTCATCAATGCGATAGCACTTGTATTTGGAAAGACCCTTGTCGATACCACGTTTCACCTTCTTCACCATGGCATCAAGAAGTTGTGCCTCACGAATTTGATCGTCCAAAGTAGGAGAGACTATGAGGTTGGCAAGAAAGCCTTGAGGAACAACTTGGAGATTCAACTTGCGGAAAGCTTCACAAAGATCCGGTTGGAATGGCTTGAGAATTAAGCTGTTGCAATAAGCCTTCCTGCTTAAAGCATCCGCAATGACATTGGCCTTGCCTGGAGTATATTCAATACTCGGATTGTACTCTTGAATCATTTCGACCCATCGAGTCTGCCTGAGGTTGAGGTTGGGCTGAGTGAAGATGTACTTGAGACTCTTGTGATCGGTGAAAATGTCCACTTGTCTTCCCAACAAGAGATGTCTCCACGTTATTAATGCATGGACAACTGCCGCCAACTCAAGATCGTGAGTGGGGTAGTTCTTTTCATTGGGCTTCAACTGACGAGAGGTATAGGCCACCACTTTCTTCTCTTGCATTAACACAGCACCGAGACCTTGGAGAGAAGCATCACAGAAAACTTCAAATGGCTTGGATTCGTCAGGAGGAGTTAAGACAGGAGCTGTGACGAGTTTCTCTTTGAGAGTGTTGAAAGCAACGTCACACTCAGGAGACCAGACATACTTCACATGCTTCTGGAGGAGGTTAGAAAGAGGCTTTGCAATCTTAGAGAAATTCTCAACGAATCTTCGGCAATAGCTTGCAAGACCAAGAAAACTGCGGAGCTGCTTGACATTCTGAGGAGGTTCCCAATTCACAATTGCGGACACCTTCTCGGGGTTAACAGCGATGCCCTTGGCAGAGATGATGTGACCAAGGTAAAGAACTTCATCAAGCCAAAACTCACATTTGGAGAACTTCGCATAGAATTGATACTCTCTGAGCTTGTCGAGCACCAATCGCAAATGTTTGGCATGATCCTTCTTATTCTTGGAGAAGACCAATATATCATCGAGATACACCAGGACGAATTCATTGGTATAGGGGTTGAAGATGAAATTCATCATCCGAGAGAATGTTGGAGGAGCATTGACAAGACCGAAAGACATGACAGTATATTCGTAAGAACCAAAGCTTGTTCTGAATGCTGTCTTGGGAATATCTTCTTCACGAATGCGAATCTGATGATAACCCATACGAAGGTCAAGCTTGGAGAATACTTTAGCACCTTTGAGTTGCTCGAATAGCTCATTGATGTTGGGAAGTGGATACTTGTTCTTTATTGTCTTCTTGTTCAATGGACGGTAGTCGACACAAAGTCGGTCCGTGCCATCCTTCTTCTGGACAAAAAGAACACCACAACCCCATGGAGAAGAACTCGGTCTGATCAAACCCAGACGCTCTTGTTCATCGAGCTGTTTCTTCAATTCCTTCAGCTCCTTGGGTCCAAGCTTGTATGGACGCTTGCAAACGGGTTCAGTGCCCGGCTCAAGATCGATAACGAACTCAACTGGCCGGTGAGGAGGCATACCCGGAAGCTCTTCTGGAAAGACATCTTGATACTCACAAACGACTGGAATTTGAGAGATGGCATTCAATTCGCCCTTCTCATTGAGAGAAAATAACCGAATGGTTTCATCACGAGCGGCATAAATGATAACATCCTCAGAAGAGTGTGTCAATTGAATTTCCCTGGCAGCACAATCAAGTTGAGCCTTGTGCTTAGAAAGCCAGTCCATCCCGAGAATAAGATCAATATCCGAGTCACCAAGAACAACTGGAGAAGACAGAAATTTATAGTTCCCCATCTTGATGGAAACATCCGGAACCATGTAGCTTGCGTTCATGCATTTGCCCGGAGAGACAACTGCTAACGGTCTAGGCAAACCTTGAAAAACCAACTCATGCTTGGATGCAAATGGTCTT
Source organism: Aegilops tauschii subsp. strangulata (assembly GCF_002575655.3). Lineage (NCBI taxonomy): Eukaryota > Viridiplantae > Streptophyta > Magnoliopsida > Poales > Poaceae > Aegilops > Aegilops tauschii. The sequence goes on from NC_053037.3 coordinate 400,154,714, forward strand.
GATATGAAAGAAAACGATGCACCAGTATCAAAAAGAACTTTTGCAGGAATATCATTAACTGGAAGATTACCCATTATCACATCAGTAGATTCCTCCGCTTGAGGTGCATTCATCATGTTCACCTTTGCAAACTTGGAATTATGCTTGACCACTGCATTGCTGGAAGATCTGACAGGAGGAGGAGGCGGAAGACGCCTTTGGTTGAAGCACTTGTTAGCATAGTGACCTTTCTGCTGACACCTGTTGCAAGTCACCTCTGAGAGTGGACGGTGATAAGGAGCATTGGACTTTGGAGCTTGATTCTGAGACTTGTTTTGATAGCCAGAGTTGGAAGAGTGGGAAGAACCATGGCCACCTTTGTTCTTCTGCTGGTAAGGCTGACGAAACGGAGGAGGAGGAGGCAACCAGAACTTCTGTTGCTTAGCTGCCACAAGTGAGGAAGAAGAAGACTGAACTGCGTCCCTGACTCTCTTCTTAGAAGCCTCACACTTGATCTGAGCAGCCTCTTGCTTCAGTGCCATGTTATAGAATTGATCAAACTGAGTAGGCTCAACAAGAACGAGAGCTAACTGCAGATCCTCTCTAAGGCCACCTATGAAGTGATAGATCATGCTCTTTTCATCAGGAACGTCTTGTTTAGCAAAGCGAGCAACTTTCTGAAACTGGATGTTGAATTGATACACAGACATGCTGCCTTGCTTGAGATTTCGGAACTCCTCACGCTTGCTCTCAACAACACTGTGTGGAATGTGGTGCGCTTTGAAGTCCCGACAGAAGTCAGTCCAAGTAATCACACGACCTCCTCTGGAATCTTTGTATTGTTGATACCAATCAGCAGCTTGGTCCTTAAGCTAAAAAGAAGCAAACTTGACATAGTCCTCAGGCCTGACATTGCTACATTCAAAATGCTTGTTGATGTCCACGAGCCAATCATCGGCATCCGTGGCCTCGGCACAGTAGCTGAAAGACTTGGGCTGATTTGCGAGAAACTGTTTGAGGGTAGCGAAGTGAGACTGATTGTTGCCTTGACCTTGATTTCCTTGATTGCCTTGCCCTTGGGTGCATTCTTGCAAGAGTTGCAGAATCATCTGAGCATTGGCGTTGGTGGCTGCCATGATAGCTTGCCATGCCTCCGGAGGCGGAGGTGGTGGCGGAGGGTTTGCCTGACTCCCTTCATTGCGATCCGGATTCTGACGCGTTAGCGGAGCCATCCTGAAGAGGGTGACATCCGTTAGCATCTTGATAGACAAATAGACAAGTAGAATCAACGGATAGAAATTGCAACATATAGTCTTCACAATAAACATTCGAACGAGGATGAACGAATGAATTCCATAGTAAATCATCACACTTCCATTTAGTTGAGAAGCCACTTAGAAAAAAGGTATGGAATCAACATTTGACTTCGAAGCAACTCGAATACCATAATTCAAAACAAAACAAAGTATTGGCTTGCAGAATAAGCCGGAACAAACATATGATAGAGATTTCGTCCGAAGTTTTCGTGGTGGGGCCCACACGGGCTCGATCGTACAGCACCATCATGTACAAGGTTGTGCACATGACATACGAAGCGTCCCCGAGTCGGCATAGCCAAAGACTCTTTAAGACACTACGAGACCACTGTAAAACCAACCGTGGAAAGGCGGACCACTAGACATCGAACCCCAATCTCATATCATGCGTCTGTCGGAAAGATATCCTAAGAGCTAGTAGAATTCGCACTTATAAACTCCCGAAACTTTCTGGTTATGCAATCTGGTGTTGGGGATACAGGGGACACAAAATATATCACCCAAACTAGCAATCCCTAGATCCAGCTGTATCCATCCGTCAACACATAACCAAGAAACCTTCGGAAATCGTTTACCTCAACCTTCGAAAAACATCCGTTATACGAGTTATGGCAATACTCCCGAACTCCCGCCCCAGTACTGGGTGGCGTCGAGGTGATCTCACCAACAACTGCATAAAAGAGATTTCGATGTCGGCGAAACTCAGGTATTCCAGAACTGCAACGATAAAATTGTGACGACAACACCTCGGAGCTCAACTCCCTGGGACACTTCCACAACCCCTAAATGTCAGGAGGCACCAAGAACAATGTTCTCGTCACAAAACCATCGGAACGATTCTAAGATACCCGCGTGATCCTAAATTTTTTTAGTGAAATTTGAGGAGAGAAGAGTCAAAACTTCTACGTCAGGAGACCTCACCAGAGCGGCGAAGGGACTGAGGAGTAAAAAGAATCCTACTCTCCAATATATATAATCCTAAGACTCAAAACATTTTTGCTCTAGACTCAACAACGCCAGCGATTCGATCAAGCAGGGGGCTCCTAAGTCGGGGATGGCTCTGGTACCAACTTGTAACGCCCACGATGCGGCTATATCTCCCACGTGTCGAGGCACGACTTAGAGGCATAACCGCATTGTGGTTTTGTCGCAAGAAGGGTCATCTTCACACAATCCCATGTAATGAACAAGAATGGAACGAGAGTTGGCTTACAATCGCCACTTCACACAATACATAATATAATTCATACATCATCCAAAATACACACATAGACCGACTACGGGCAAAATCCAAATGAAAATAAGATAACCCCAAATGCTAGATCCCCGATCGTCCCAACTGGGCTCCACTACTGACCATCAGGAAAAAACACATAGTAACGACCACGTTCCTCATCGAACTCCCACTTGAGGTCGATCCCATCATCTGCACTGGCATCGTCGGCACCTGCAACTGTTTTGGTAGAATATGTGAGTCACGAGGACTCAGCAATCTCACACCCGCGAGATCAAGACTATTTAAGCTTACAGGAAAGGATGGTGTAATGAGATGGAACTGCAGCATGCACTAAGCATATATGGTGGCTAACATACGCAAAAGAGAGCGGGAAGAGAAGAACCGGAACGGTCGTCAACTAGTAATGACCAAGAAGTGATCCTGAACTCCTACTTACGTCATTCATAACTCAAACCGTGTTCACTTCCCGGACTCCGCCGAGAAGAGACCATCACGGCTACACACACAGTTGATGTATTTTAATTGGGTCAAGTGACAAGTTCTCTACAACCGGACATTAACAAATTCCCATCTGCCTCATAACCGCGGGCATGGCTTTTGAAAGATATTACCCTGCAGGGGTGTCCCAACTTAGCCCATCATAAGCTCTCACGGTCAACGAAGGATAAACCTTCTCCCAGGAAGACCCGATCAGTCTCGGAATCCCGGTTTACAAGACATTTCGACAATGGTAAAACAAGACCAGCAAAGCCACCCGAATGTGCCGACAAATCCCGATAGGAGCTGCACATATCTCGTTCTCAGGGCACACCGGATTGTCCAAGCTTTCGATAGGCGAGCCCAGAGTTGCCCCTGGTGGCCACCGGCGACTGACAGGTTGGACCAATACTCAGAGGAGCACTGGCCCGGGGGTTTAAATAAAGATGACCCTCGGGCTCGCGAAAACCCGGGGGAAAAGGTTTAGGTGGCAAATGGTAAAACCAAAGTTGGGCCTTGCTGGAGGAGTTTTATTCGAGGCGAACTGTCAAGGGGGTCCCATAAATCACCCAACCGCGTAAGGAACGCAAACTCAAGGAACATCATACCGGTATGACAGAAACTAGGGGCGGCAAGAGTGGAACAAAACACCAGGCATAAGGCCGAGCCTTCCACCCTTTACCAAATATATAGATGCATTAATATAATAAGAGATATTGTGATATCCCAACATATTCATGTTCCAACATGGAACAAACTTCAACTTCACCTGCAACTAGCAACACTATAAGAAGGGCTGAGCAAAAGCGGTAACTTAGCCAAACAACGGTTTGCTAGGAAAGGATGGTTAGAGGCTGACATGGCAATATGGGAGGCATGATATGGCAAGTTATAGGTAGCGCAGCATGGCAATAGAGCGAACAACTAGCAAAGCAAAAATAGAAGTGATTTCGAGGGTATGGTCATCTTGCCTGCAAGGTTCTCAGAGTTGTCGAGAGCTTGATCCTCGTAAGCGTACTCAACAGGTTCCTCGTTCACGAACTCGTCTCCCGGCTCTACCCAAGACAAGAACACAAGCAATGGAACCACAATCAATCACGAGAAATGCACAAGCAACATGATGCAAAACATGTATGATATGCGAGATATGATATGCGATGCATATGTGGGCTCCGAAAGGAAAATGATGAACAATGCAGTAACTTGGAAAACCAATCATGCCACTGGAAAGAAGAGATGATTTTGGTTGAAATCGATATAAAGATCACCAAAACCGGATGCACGGTTTGCAAATGGCAAGCAAAACAAAAATGACACGAATCTGCGATTAACAGCCTGATAGCACTTAAAATGCAACAAGTAACGATGCTACAGCACTCCAACATAGCAACAATGCATATGGAAGTAATCTACAGGAGATGGTTGACAAAAGATGAACACTGAGCTACGGCTAGATCACAACATAACAAACTCAAACAAGCATGGCAAAAGTGCAAAAGATAACAGGTTCACAGACTTGGAGAAATCACTGGGCATGGCAGAAACAGCATCAGGTAGCAATGTTCAGAGCACGAAATCAACATGCTACAGAAACTTAACATGGCAAAACAAGGCATGGCAGTGTTCTACTAAATACATATGGCAAAAGTCCCTTACTGACCATAAGCCAAAAAGGGCCAGAAGATATGATGGCAACCATGTAAACATAGCAAGTTTCGTTAACAGATCTCAGACTTAGCAGAAAACAGAGCATGGTAGAAACAATAATATGAAGGCATCTTGGTGAGCTTCATGCACTCATCACAAAGCAATGCATGACAAAACAAGCATACCTACAGCAAGATGGCATGTTTATTAAGCTATCCATGGCAAGATAAAGTACATAGAATGTATGGAACAACTACAACAAGCTTCGCAAAATTGAATAACACGTAAACAATCTGCCAGAAATATTTTATAGCAAAAGTAGAGCAAGATTGAGTCATGCTATGGCACTCCATAATTTCAAGCAAAGGAAGAAATGGATCAATTACAACAATATCTACAAAACATCCTTACTGAACATCTCCAAAATATGCATGGATCTCTCTGTAGCATCAAGTTTACATGGCAACAAATAACAGCACACAGACTTAGAGAAATTACCGTCCCTGAAATCAGAAACATTACGGAGCCTAGTTTCCATTCTTGTGCTAGTCACCACAGAGATCACAAAAATACATGGCATACACCACTGGAAAGATGGCATGGCATACAACAAAACACATGTAGAGCTCATGCCCATAAGATGCACAGAATAAATGCAACAAAAATAACAAATCACCAAGTTCTGCTAAGCAACAACAGATAACAGCAACTAGCACTCTTGCACCAGCGATTTGGGCATCAAGATGGACTCGAATGAACATGGTGCAATGGAACAAAATGAAGAGCATCACGAGACGAACATTTCGATATATTACACACGCGGAACGGAGCTATATGCAGAGAGTTATGATGCAGAGAACATGAGCATGTACTGTAGAATTCTCAGGACTTGGAGATTTTCGGGGAGAGATGAAAAGTCAACCTTCGGTGCTGTCGATCCAGATCTGGCCGGGGCGCGAGCTCGAGCTCGCCGGCGGTGGATGGCGACGCAGGAGGAGAGGAGGGAGAGGCCGGAGGGAGGCGGCGCTCGGGTCCGCGGGCGGCGCAGGAGGGAGGCGCCGGCGACGGGCGAGGCGGCGGGGACGGCGGCGAGCGGCGGCGGAGTGCAGCGGCGAGGCGGGCGAGGTGCGGCGGCGGTGCGGCGACGGCGACGGCGGCGGAGGCGCGGGAGGGAGACGGCGGCGGGGCGCGCGGGCTCGGGCGACGGGCGTTGCGGGCCGGCTCCGGGCTCGCGGGCTTCGGTAGCGCCGGCGGCGGGCGCCGGTGTACGGGCGACACGTGTCAAGCGCCGGTTGGCTGCGGCTGGTGCGTCCGGCGCCGGGCGGACACGTCCGGCGGCGCGGAGGGAGCGGGGCTAGGGGTAGGGTGGTTTTTGCCCGAGATTTCGTAGGGAGAGGTGTATTTATAGGTAGAGGGAGCTAGGAGAGTCCACATGAGGTGCGGTTTTCGCCCACACGATCGTGATCGAACGACCTAGAACATGGAAGTGACTTAGAGGGGTTTTGGGCTGTTTAGAGAGGGGTTTTGCTGCAACACACAAATGGACTTTGTGGATGCCCGGTTAACCGTTGGAGTACCAAACGACCTCCAAATGGACCGAAACTTGACCGGTGATCTACCGGTGGTATACCAAGGCCACTTGACAAGCCTCAGTCCATTCCGAGAATGTTCAACACCCGCTCACGAAAAGAAAACAAGAGGGGGCGCGCCGGAGGAGGTGGGATCGCCGGATTGCAAAACGGACAACGGGGAAAATGCTCGGATGCATGAGACGAACACGTATGCAAATGCAATGCACATGATGACATGATATGAAATGCATGACATGAACAAAATGCAAAACGAAAGACAAAACCCGACCACGGAGGGAATATCATAACACATAGCCGAAAATGGCAAGAGTTGGAGTTACAAATATGGCAAGTTACATCCGGGGTGTTACAGCCATGGTTCCCTATAGTACCAACAGGCTCTAGCATCTTTGGGAAAAGGAACAGTGTACTTTTCCTGATTTGGAACTTGCACTTGTAAGGAATTTGCTGGTTGCTTGTAAGGAGCTGAATAGTTCCTGTTTCTGTACATTGGGGGATTTTGAATTTTTCTGGCAGCTGCTGCTTTTTCATAGACTTTTGCATACCAATATGCTTCAATTATTCCAGTAGGCTTTTGTCCACATACTTCATGTTTGATATCACTTCTCAAACCTCCAATGAAACAGCTTAATAAGAAATTCTCCTAGAGACAAGGATGATCTCTTTTGACTAAAGCCACACACTGTTCAAAGTTGTCAATGTACTGAGCCACAGTGTTTGTTTGTTGTATATTTTTCAACAATTCTACAGCTTCATGAACACTAGCCTCTGAAAATCTGTCAGCTATCATTTGACAAAACTGTTGCCATGTGACCATTTGCCAGGGGACACATATGTTCTTTAGCCAGTTTGATGCTCTACGCTGCAAATGCCCTGTAGCTAGATTCACCCACTGCTCATAGGGTGTTCCAGACATGTCAAAGAATTTTTCACAAGCTATTAACCACCCAATAGGATCCTCTCCACTAAAACACATGTAGAGCTCATGCCCATAAGATGCACAGAATAAATGCAACAAAAATAACAAATCACCAAGTTCTGCTAAGCAACAACAGATAACAGCAACTAGCACTCTTGCACCAGCGATTTGGGCATCAAGATGGACTCGAATGAACATGGTGCAATGGAACAAAATGAAGAGCATCACGAGACGAACATTTCGATATATTACACACGCGGAACGGAGCTATATGCAGAGAGTTATGATGCAGAGAACATGAGCATGTACTGTAGAATTCTCAGGACTTGGAGATTTTCGGGGAGAGATGAAAAGTCAACCTTCGGTGCTGTCGATCCAGATCTGGCCGGGGCGCGAGCTCGAGCTCGCCGGCGGTGGATGGCGACGCAGGAGGAGAGGAGGGAGAGGCCGGAGGGAGGCGGCGCTCGGGTCTGCGGGCGGCGCAGGAGGGAGGCGCCGGCGACGGGCGAGGCGGCGGGGACGGCGGCGAGCGGCGGCGGAGTGCAGCGGCGAGGCGGGCGAGGTGCGGCGGCGGTGCGGCGACGGCGACGGCGGCGGAGGCGCGGGAGGGAGATGGCGGCGGAGGCGCGGGAGGGAGACGGCGGCGGGGCGCGCGGGCTCGGGCGATGGGCGTTGCGGGCCGGCTCCGGGCTCGCGGGCTTCGGTAGCGCCGGCGGCGGGCGCCGGTGTACGGGCGACACGTGTCAAGCGCCGGTTGGCTGCGGCTGGTGCGTCCGGCGCCGGGCGGACACGTCCGGCGGCGGGGAGGGAGCGGGGCTAGGGTTAGGGTGGTTTTTGCCCGAGATTTCGTAGGGAGAGGTGTATTTATAGGTAGAGGGAGCTAGGAGAGTCCACATGAGGTGCGGTTTTCGCCCACACGATCGTGATCGAACGACCTAGAGCATGGAAGTGACCTAGAGGGGTTTTGGGCTGTTTAGAGAGGGGTTTTGCTGCAACACACAAATGGACTTTGCAGATGCCCGGTTAACCGTTGGAGTACCAAACGACCTCCAAATGGAGCGAAAATTGACCGGTGATCTACCGGTGGTATACCAAGGCCAGTTGACAAGCCTCAGTCCATTCCGAGAATGTTCAACACCCGCTCACGAAAACAAAACAAGAGGGGGTGCGCCGGAGGAGGTGGGAGCGCCGGATTGCAAAACGGACAACGGGGAAAATGCTCGGATGCATGAGACGAACACGTATGCAAATGCAATGCACATGATGACATGATATGAAATGCATGACATGAACAAAATGCAAAACGAAAGACAAAACCCGACCATGGAGGGAATATCATAACACATAGCCGAAAATGGCAAGAGTTGGAGTTACAAATATGGCAAGTTACATCCGTGGTGTTACAACACTCCACCACTACGAGAGGATCTCGTCCCGAGATCTAGGACTGAAAGAACTCCGGATATTCGGAACGGAGATGGTCCTCGCGTTCCCAGGTGGCTTCTTGGTCGGAATGGTGCGACCACTTCACTTTCAGGAATTTGATTGACTTGTTGCGAGTCTTGCGCTCAGTTTCTTCAAGAATAGCAACGGGGTGCTCATGATAAGACAGATCTTCTTGGAGGTCAATCTCTTCGAAGTTGATGGTGCGCTCAGGAGCCTTGAAGCACTTGCGGAGCTGTGACACGTGGAACACATCGTGCACGTTCGCGAAGTTGGAAGGAAGCTCAAGCTGATAGGCGAGGTCGCCTCTTTTGCCAATGATCTTCAAAGGACCCACGTATCTAGGGGCAAGCTTCCCTTTGATACCGAAGCGACGAGTGCCTTTCATTGGAGAGACGCGGAGGTAGACATGGTCTCCGATATTGAAAGCCACATCACGGTGCTTACTATCATAGTAACTCTTCTGGTGCGATTGCGCGGCTTTGAGATTTTCACGAATGACTTTACACATTTCTTCAGCTTCTGTGATTAAGTCATTGCCAAGAAGTTGGCGTTCACCTGTCTCTGACCAATTGAGAGGAGTACGGCACTTTCTGCCATAGAGGATCTCGAATGGGGCCTTGCCCGAACTTGCTTGGAAGCTGTTGTTGTAGGAGAATTCAGCATATGGAAGACAATCTTCCCATTTCATGCCAAAGTAAATGACACAAGCCCTGAGCATATCTTCAAGAGTTGCGCGACCAAAACCAAAGAAGCCTCCTAGATTGCGAGAGGCATGTTGTGTTTAGTAAGAGACTTGGCGTAAAATATCCAAAATATCAGGAACACTATGTATTGGGCAGACCTGAAATACTAATATAAGTGTATCCAATTTTTCCTACGATTCCCTTCGTCGCCCATGGACGTGGACCACATCTCTGGCTTTGCAAGTCCAAGGATCCAAGCTAGGCGTTATTTTTCATAAAGTTTCTAATGATTCCTAATCAAAATATTTCTATTAGCATAACCCTACCTGGCGGCCTCCATCAGCCGGAGGCATTCCTGGAGTCAAGGCAAGCATGTTGACCAATTGACGTAAATGTGCAATGTAAATTTACCTCGGTGCTTTGTTTTTGAATGTGATGGGCGTTGTCTGATACGTCTCCTCCGCACCATAAATTTATGTAGGATTGGATTAATATTAAAAGGCTCGTAGCAACGCACGGGCATTCTACTAGTCTATGGGTAGTATCGGGGGGTATGAACCATAGAGAAGTTGGAATACAGTAGGTTTAACACCAATATAAATAAAGAATGAGTTAATTACAGTACCTTAAAGTGGTGGTTTGTTTTCTTATACTAACGGAGCTCATGAGATTTTCTGTTAAGTTTTGTGTTGTGAAGTTTTCAAGTTTTTGGGTAAAGGTTTGATGGATTTTGGAATAAGGAGTGGCAAGAGCCTAACCTTGGGGATGCCCAAGACACCCCAAGGTAAAATTCAAGGAAAACCAAAAGCCTAAGCTTGGGGATGCCCCGGAAGGCATCCCCTCTTTCGTCTTCATCTATCGGTAACTTTACTTGAGGCTATATTTTTATTCACTACATGATATGTGTTTTGCTTGGAGCGTCTTGTATGATTTGAGTCTTTGCTTTTTAGTTTACCACAATCATCCTTGCTGTACACATCTTTTGGGAGAGACACACATGAATCGGAATTTATTAGAATACTCTATGTGCTTCACTTATATCTTTTGAGCTAGATAATTTTGCTCTAGTGCTTCACTTATATCTTTTTAGAGCACGTTGGTGGTTTTATTTTATAGAAATTATTGATCTCTCATGCTTCACTTATATTATTTTGAGAGTCTTTTAGAACAGCATGGTAATTTGCTTTGGTTATAAAATTAGTCCTATTATGACGGGCATTCAAGATGGGTATAATAAAAACTTTCATATAGAGTGCATTGAATACTATGAGAAGTTTGATACTTGACGATTGTTTTGAGATATGAAGATGGTGATATTAGAGTCATGCTAGTTGAGTAATTGTGAAATCGAGTTCTAATTCTTGAGTTGTAAGTAAATAAAAGTGTAATGATCTTCATTATTAGAGCATTGTCCCATGTGAGGAAAGGATGATGGAGACTATGATTCCCCCACAAGTCGGGATGAGACTCCTGACGAAAAATAAAAAAAAGAGAAAAAAAGAGGCCATAAAAAAGGAGAAAGGAGAAGGCCCAAACAAAAGAAAAAAATGATGAGAGGAAAAGAGAGAAGGGACAATGTTACTATCCTTTTTCCACACTTGTGCTTCAAAGTAGCACCATGATCTTCATGATAGAGAGTCTCTTATGTTGTCACTTTCATATACTAGTGGGAATTTTTCATTATAGAACTTGGCTTGTATATTCCAATGATGGTCTTCCTCAAATTGCCCTAGGTCTTTGTGAGCAAGCAAGTTGGATGCACACCCACTTAGTTTCTTTTGTTGAGCTTTCATACACTTATAGATCTGGTGCATCCATTGCATGGCAATCCCTACTCACTCACATTGATATCTATTGATGGGCATCTCCATAGCCCATTGATACGCCTAGTTGATGTGAGACTATCTTCCTCTTTTTGTCTTCCCCACAACCACCATTCTATTCCACCTATAGTGCTATGTCCATGGCTCGCGCTCATATATTGCGTGAAAGTTGAAAAAGTTTGAGAATACTAAAGTATGAAACAATTGCTTGGCTTGTCATCGGGGTTGTGCATGATTGGAGCATTTTGTGTGATGAAAATGAAGCATGGCCAGACTATATGATTTTGTAGGGATGAGCTTTCTTTGGCTATGTTATTTTGAGAAGACATAATTGCTTGGTTAGTATGGTTGCAATATTATTATTTTTATGTCAATACTAAACTTTTGTCTTGAATCTTTCGGATCTGAACATTCATGCCACAATAAATAATATTAAATTGAAAAATATGTTAAGTAGCATTCCACATCAAAAAATATGTTTTTATCATTTACCAACTTGAGGACGAACATGAATTAAGCTTGGGGATGCTTGATACGTCTCCAATGTATCTATAAATTTTTATTGTTCCATGCTATTATATTATCTATTTTGGATGTTTAATGGGCTTTAATATGCTCTTTTATATTATTTTTGGGACTAACCTATTAACCGAAGGCCCAGTGCCAGTTTCTGTTTTTTTTGCCTATTTCAGTGTTTTGCAGAAAAGGAATACCAAACGGAATCAAACCTTCGCGATGTTCTTTCTTGAACGAAAGCAATCCAGAAGACTTGGAGTTGAAGTCTGGAACTCCGCGAGGCGGCCACGAGGCAGGAGGGCGCGCCCAGGGGGTAGGCGCGCGCCCACCCTCGTGGGCTCCACGGAGCTCCATCGACGTACTTCTTTCGCCTATATATACTCGTATACCCTAAAAACATCAGGGGGAGCCACGAAACCACTTTTCCACCGTCGCAACCTTCTATACCCGTGAGATCCCATCTTGGGGCCTTTTCCACTAATCTGCCGGAGGGGGAATCGATCACGGAGGGCTTCTACATCAACACCATAGCCTCTCCAATGATGTGTGAGTAGTTTACCACAGACCTTCGGGTCCATAGTTGTAGCGATCCGACCTCAAACGGTCAAATCTCTGTGCATAAGTGTCATCCCTGGATCGGTAATGCTGACACACGCAGTACTTGAAGGATTTATAACACAGTGCAATCACACATTTATTGCATTGAATGTCTCAAAAGAGAGCTTATTACAATAATATGGCTTAAGGCCATCTAAATAAGATAACGGCGGAAGCATCGAAGGTAAATGAGTCCATCAACTCCAACGGCATAGCTGAGTGCACGACAACGACCTAGCGCACCTTACTCTTCTTCTGAAAAGTCTGCAACATAATACGTTGCAGCCCGAAACGGGTCAGCACATGGAATATGCTGGCAAAATAACACTGTAGAGCAATGAACAGGTAATAGCTATAACTATATGCATATATGGTTGGTGGAGGCTCTACGGTTATCATGTTTTTGCAAAAAACCAATTTTCCCTACAACAAAGGAATACGTTTTGTGTAACTATCATGGTGGTTGATAAACATTGAGAAGGTTCCTCCAAGTCAATCCCAATTAAACAGTATTAATAACCCAACAAATTAATTAAGAGTGATGAGATCAAATCAATAATTCAAGAACCAGATACTCAGGATGTCCATAACCAGGGACACGACTAACCATGATTAGTTTGTATTCTCTGCAGAGGTTTGCCCACTTTTCCCCACAAGACTCGATCTCCTCCGTTGAATTTCTCACACTACATGGTGTTCGGGAAACGGATGATCGAGACACAGTCTTTCAGAAGCATTAACTCTTTACTCTGGGTAGACAGTACCACCTACATCCCTTACATCTGCTAGTCTACCACTAAAAGAGGTCACACAACATACTCAACTATGCCAGAGCCCATAATGGCTTGTGGCTGCACACGGAAGTTTCTAGCATGAATGATCTTATGATCCCTTTGAGCCTGGGTGGCAAACCGTAGGATGATCACACGGGTACTCCGGGATATCTTAGGACAACACTGGATTCTCCAGGTGCCCGCAACCAATCCACCCAGATATGTATTAAAGTAGCCACCTTAAGTTAACCATTAATTAACAACTCTCACATCTGTCATGAATACACTCAACCAATCCACGTCTACGACCATAGCATAGTAGTGTAAGCATAACGTAGAAGTAATTCCCATGGTTTGATATAAAGGGCAATAGATTCTACCTCATCATCTACTTCCCAATACCCACATGTTATCAATCCTACTCATGCAATGTTTGAGGGTTGAAACTAATGCATAAAAACTGGGTAATAAAGGGGTATGATCAAAGTGTTACTTGCCTTGCTGACAATCCAAAAACCCTAGTGACTCGTAGTAGCACGCTTCGCACTCCAGAAATTCTATCGCAAATAAACAATAGCATACATAAGCAATCAAGCATAGATGCAAGGTTAACTCAGATAAAAAGATCCAAACTAAAAGTTCAACTGAAGTGCTTCGATTTGCAAAAAGAATCACTCAAATCGGAGCTACAAAACTCAAACTACGATCAAAAGAAGTTCGAATTCAAATCTTCTTGCAACCAAACTTTAAATGGTCAAAATCATGTTCAAGTTGATTAGCTGGAAAGAGGGGTTCGAGACAAAGATTTTGGCGTTGGTTTCACTGGATTTGGATGAACCGTTGAAAAGCTGTGAGGGTTTGAAGATTAGGGGCTAATCTGCGATAAAAATAATCATGGATAGGTCCCTGGCCAAAAATAGAAATAAAAGAAAAAACTACGGTGCGAACGTTCGCTAACAGAGACAAACGAACGAATTCGTTTGTTATAAGAACTAAACGAACAAACATTCGCAGAATAGATCTAAACCGAAGAAAACCCGAGGAAACCGTTAAAAAAACCTAATTAGATCTAGGGTTTACCGAAATAAACCGAAGAAAACTGGACAAAAACCGGTCGGCGGTGGCGGATCCGAACAGCGGCGGGGCGGCGTGGCCAACAGCGAGGCGGCGGGGCTACGCGGGCGGCGGCGCGGCAGCGGGGAGCAGCAACGGCGGCGGCGCGGCGCGGCTTGGGAGGCGGCGGAGGCTGCGGTGGCGGGGTGGGGAAGTGGTGGCGTGGCGGGGCGGCTTATAATGGCCGAGGGGAGGGGCGGTGGCTTGCGCGAGGGGGCGCGGACGTCGAGGCCGACCCGGACTCCGGCGGGAGTCCGGCGCTCGCACGGCTAGAGGGAGGCGGCGGCGCTGGCGGGCTTCGGCCCGACTCAGCTGGGCCTTTGACCCAGTCGGGCGAAACTTTTTTTAAAATAAATTCCGCCGAAAATAAATCCTAATAAAATAAAAAATTCTAAAAATGCCAAAAGAAATTCACCGTCTAAATAAAATATTTAGAACAAAGTGAACATTTTTCTGGTCTAAAAATGCAATTTTGAAAAATGCATATTTTTCTAATTCAAATAAAATCTCGAATAAAACCCAAATAAAAATATTTATTTGATTTTGAAAGCTTTCCTCCAATATTCCTCTCTTTTTGAAGAAGTCATATTATCTTCTCTCTTTTATTTTAATATCGGAAATATTTCGGAGAGAAAAATTATTAAAACCAAAATGATCCTCTTTTAAAATTTGAGAAAAATTCAAATATGAAAATAAATGAAATCCCCAACTCTCTCCGTGGGTCCTTGAGTTGCTTAGGATTTCTAGGATCACAAACAAAATACAAATAAAATATGATATGCATATGATGACCTATGTATAACATCCAAATTGAAAATTGGGATGTTACAAACCTACCCCCCCTTAAGATGAATCTCACCCTCGAGGTTCGGGTTGGCTAGAAAATAGGTGTGGGTGGTCTTTCCGTAGGTCTTCCTCTCGTTCCTAGGTGGCTTCATCCTTGGTATGGTGGCTCCACTGAACTTTGCAAAATTTGATAACCTTGCTGCGTGTAACTCGGCTGGCAAACTCGAGAATCTTGACGGGTTTCTCCTCGTAGGTCAGATCACTGTCCAACTGAATTGCTTCCAGGGGCACTGTATCTCTCAAAGGAATATCGGCCATCTCAGCATGGCATTTCTTCAACTGGGAAACGTGAAACACATCATGAACTCCTGACAGTCCTTTGGGTAACTCCAACTTGTAGGCCACTTCTCCCATTCGCTCCAAAACTCGGTATGGTCTTACAAATCTCAGGGCTAACTTTCCCTTAACTCCAAATCTCTTAACTCCTCACAAAGGTGACACACGAAGATATGCTCTGTCTCCGATTTCATAGACTACCTCCTTGCGCTTTGTATCGGCATAACTCTTCTGCCTGGACTGAGCTACCTTTAGTCTGTCGTGAATCAACTTAACCTTCTCTTCAGACTCTTTGATCAAATCTGGTCGAAACAACTGGTGGTCTCCAACTTCATCCCACATTAACGGTGTCCTACACTTTCTCCCATACAAAGCTTCGAAAGGTGTCATCTTCAAACTAGCTTGATAACTGTTGTTGTATGAGAACTCTGCGTAAGGCAAATTATCATCCCAACTGGATCCATAATCTAATGCACAGGCTCTCAACATGTCCTCCAGAACCTGATTGACTCTCTCGGTCTGTCCATCTGTCTGCGGATGAAAGGCTGTACTGAACTCTAGCCTGGTACCCAAAGTCTGGTGCAGCTGATTCCAAAACTTCGAGGTAAATTGTGTCCCTCTATCTGATACGATGGTCCTCGGAACTCCATGCAGACATACGATCCTGGTCATATATATCTTGGCCAACTTCGCACTCGTATAGGTGGTTTTCACTGGGATAAAGTGAGCCACTTTGGTCAAACGATCCACTACTACCCAGATAGAATCATATCCCGATCGGGTCCTGGGTAATCCGGTGATAAAATCCATGCCAAGCTTGTCCCACTTTCATTCGGGTATCGACATAGGCGGCAGTAATCCTACTGGCTTCTGATGTTCTGCCTCCACTCTCTGACATACATCACATACTACTACATACTCTGCAATATCCTTCTTCATACCAGTCCACTAGAAACGCTCCTTCAAATCCAAATACATCTTGGTGTTTCCGGGGTGTATCGAGTATGGCGAGTCATAAGCTTCATGAAGTATTAACTTCCTGATCTCTGCATTATTGGGTACATATATACGGTCCTCAAACCACAAGGTTTCGTGCTCATCCTCGCGAAAACCCTTGGCTTTTCCTTTACTCATCTTCTCCTTTATCTCAACAATTTCCTTGTCATCCTTCTGAGCTTCTCGAATCTTTCCCAATAATGTTGACTGAACCTCCATTGCTGCAACAAAACCTCTTGGAACTATCTCCAAACAAAGTTCCTTGAGATCGTCAACTAACTCCTGCGATAATCCTCCGCTTACGAGGGTATTGACATAACTCTTCTGGCTCAAAGCGTCTGCTATGACATTGGCCTTTCCTGGGTGATAATGCAGCTTCATATCATAATCCTTTATAAGCTCCAACCATCTCCTCTGCCTGAGATTCAGCTCCTTCTACGTAAAAATGTACTTCAAACTCTTGTGATCCGTGTACACATCACAACGGTTTCCAATAAGAAAATGTCTCCAGGTCTTAAGCGCATGCACTATGGCTGCTAACTCCAAATCATGCGTGGCATAATTCAATTCATGCGGTCGAAGCTGACGTGAGGCATATGAAACAACTCTTCCGTCCTGCATAAGTACACCTCCAAGTCCTAAGCGAGAAGCATCGCAATACACTTGGAAATCCTTGCGTATATCCGGAAGAATTAGCACTGGGGCTGTAACCAAACGTTTCTTCAACTCCTAAAAACTAGCCTCACATTCATCCATCCATTTGAACTTGATGTCCTTCTTCAACAACTCCGTCATGGGCTTCGCAATCTTGGAAAAATTCTCATTGAATCTCCGATAATATCCCGCAAGTCCAAGAAAACTGCGGATCTCTCCTACTGAGGTGGGTGACAACCAATCAGTGACTGACTGAACCTTGGTAGGGTCTACTGCTATACCCTCTCCTGATATAACATGTCCAAGGAATACAACTTCCTTCAACCAAAACTCACATTTGCTGAATTTGGCATACAACTGATGTTCCCCGAGCTTCTCGGGAACTAAACGCAAATGCTCCTTGTGCTCCTCTTTATTCTTCGAGTATACCAAAATATCATCATTGAACACCACAACAAACTTATCCAAGAACTCCATGAACACCTTATTCATCATACTCATGAAATAGGCGGGGGCATTAGTCAAACCAAAAGACATGACTGTGTACTCATATAGCCCGTACCTTGTGGTGAAAGCTGTCTTAGGTATATCCTGTTCTCGGATCTTCAGCTGGTGGTATCCTGATCGCAGATCGATCTTGGAAACTACTTTAGCTCCTTGCAGCTGGTCAAACAAATCGTTGATCATCGGTAGTGGGTACTTGTTCTTGATCGTCACTTCATTCAATGCACGATAATCAACAACCATTCTCAAAGATCCATCCTTCTTCTCAACCAAGAGCACTGGGGCTCCCCATGGTGATGAACTTTGTCGAATGTAACCTTTCTCCAATAATGATATGTCTCCGTCGTATCTACTTTTCCAAACACTTTTGCCCTTGTTTTGGACTCTAACTTGCATGATTTGAATGGAACTAACCCGAACTGACGCTGTTTTCAGCAGAATTGCCATGGTGTTATTTATGTGCAGAAACAAAAGTTCTCGGAATGACCTGTAACTCCACGGAGATTATTTTTGGAAATAATAAAAAATACTAGCAAAAGAATCAAGGCCAGGGGGCCCACACCCTTGCCACGAGGGTGGGGGCGCGCCCCCTGCCTCATGGGCCCCCTGGAGCTCCACCGACCTCAACTCCAACTCCATATATTCGTGTTCGGGGAGAAAAAAATCAGAGAGAAGGATTCATTGCGTTCTACGATACGGAGCCGCCGCCAAGCCCTAAACTCTCTCGGGAGGGCTGACCTGGAGTCCGTTCGGGGCTCCGGAGAGGGGAACCGTCGCCGTCATCATCATCAACCATCCTCCATCACCAATTTCATGATGCTCACCACCGTGCGTGAGTAATTCCATCGTAGGCTTGCTGGACGGTGATGGGTTGGATGATATTTATCATGTAATCGAGTTAGTTTTGTTAGGGTTTGATCCCTAGTATCCACTATGTTCTGAGATTGATGTTGCTATGACTTTGCTAAGCTTAATGCTTATCACTAGGGCCCGAGTGCCATGATTTCAGATCTGAACCTATTATGTTTTCATGAATATATGTGAGTTCTTGATCCTATCTTGCAAGTCTATAGTCACCTACTATGTGTCATGATCCGGCAACCCCGAAGTGACAATAATCGGGACCACTCCCGGTGATGACCGTAGTTTGAGGAGTTCATGTATTCACTATGTGTTAATGCTTTGGTCTGGTACTCTACTAAAAGGAGGCCTTAATATCCCTTAGTTTCCATTAGGACCCCGCTGCCACGGGAGGGTAGGACAAAAGATGTCATGCAAGTTCTTTTCCATAAGCACGTATGACTATATTCGGAATACATGATTACATTACATTGATGAATTGGAGCTAGTTCTGTGTCACCCTATGTTATGACTGTTACATGATGAACCACATCCGGCATAATTCTCCATCACCGATCCAATGCCTACGAGCTTCTCACATATTGTTCTTCGCTTATTTACTTTTCCGTTGCTACTGTTACAATCACTACAAAACCCAAAAATATTACTTTTGCTACCCTTACCGTTACTATCATACTACTTTGCTACTAAATACTTTGCTGTAGATACTAAGTTATCCAGGTGTGGTTGAATTGACAACTCAACTGCTAATACTTGAGAATATTCTTTGGCTACCCTTGTGTCGAATCAATACATTTGGGTTGAATACTCTACCCTCGAAAACTGTTGCGATCCCCTATACTTGTGGGTTATCAAGACTATTTTCTGGCGCCGTTGCCGGGGAGCATAGCTCTATTCTTTGAGTTACTTGGGATTTATATCTGCTGGTCACTATGAAGAACTTGAAAGACGCGAAAACAAAAATTTATCCCTCAACTACGAGGGGAGGTAAGGAACTGCCATCTAGCTCTGCACTTGATTCACCTTTTGTTTTGAGTAAGCTTGCGACACCTAAACCTGCTTTTGCTATTAATTCTGATATGTCGCATGTTATTGATGATGCCACTTCTGCTATGCATGATACTTATGATGAAACTACTTCTATGCTTGATACTACTGTGCCACTTGGTGAATTTCTTGATGAACAACTTGCTAGGGCTAGAGAGAATGAAATTATTGAAACTCATAATATTGATGAAAGTGATGATGAAGACTCTCCCAATAAATATGAAGTGCATGTTGTGCCTGAGGGCTATGTTATGGATGAAGAAACTGGTAGAGACTTTCTTGCTTGCAATGATAGAAGTGATCTTAAGAAATTATTAGCTAAGCTTAAACAAAAAACTTTGAATGCTAGAATGAAATATGATCGTGCTTATGCTACTTCACCTATCTTTGTTACTGATAAGGATTATGAATTCTCTATTGATTCTGATATAATTACTTTGGTTGAATCTGATCCTTTCTATGGTTATGAATGAAACTGTTGTGGCACATCTTACTAAATTAAATGATATAGCCACCCTGTTCACTAATGATGAGAGAACTCGCTACTTTTATATCCTTAAAATATTTTCGTTCTCATTAAAGGGTGATGCTAAGGTATGGTTTAATTCTCTTGATCCTGGTTGTGTGCGTAGTCACCAGGATATGATTTATTACTTCTCTGCTAAATATTTCCCTGCTCATAAGAAACAAGCTACTTTAAGGGAAATATATAATTTTGTGCAAATTGAAGAAGAGAGTCTCCCACAAGCTTGGGGGAGGCTTCTCCAATTACTTAATGCTTTGCCTGATCATCCTCTCAAGAAAAATGAAATACTTGATATCTTTTATAATGGACTAACCGATGCTTCCAGAGACTACCTGGATAGTTGTGCTGGTTCTGTTTTTAGGGAAAGAACACCAGATGAAGCTAAAATTCTATTGAATAATACGTTGACCAATGAAAATAATTGGACACTTCCTGAGCCAACTCCTGAGCCTATTCCTAAACCAACTCCGAAGAAGAGGGGTGTTCTATTTCTCAGTCCTGAAGATATGCAAGAGGCAAAGAAATCTATGAAAGAAAAGGGTATAAAAGCTGAAGATGTTAAGAATTTACCTCCTATTGAAGAAATACATGGTCTTAATTTGCCGCCTGTTGAAGAAATACATGATTTTAATCCATCACCTATTGAAGAAACACATGGTCTTGATAACCCGACACAGGTAGTAAAGGTAAATTCTCTCTATAGGTTTGATGAAGGTGATATTCCTCATTATAAGTCTGCTAGACAATGCTTAGATGAGTTTGACAATTTTATTGTTAAACAAGAAAATTTTAATGCTTATGTTGGTAGACAATTGAAACACAATTCCGATATGCTTGAACACTTGAGTGATTATATGTCTAGAGTTAAAGGTGAACTTAAACTCATTAGTAAACATGCTTCTATGGTTACCACTCAAGTAGAACAAGTACTTAAAGCTCAGAATGATTTGCTCAATGAATTAAATAGTAAGAATAATGATTTTGCTGTTGGAGTGGCTACTAGAACTGGTAAAATGACTCAGGAACCTTTGTATCCTGAAGGCGATCCTAAGAGAATTGAGCAGGATTCTCAGAGAAATAATTTAGATACACCTAGTCCTTCTAAAAAGAAGAAAAAGAAAAATGATAGGACTTTGCATGCTCTAGTGAACCTGTTGTAGACACACCTGAGAATCCTAATGATATTTCTATTTCTGATGCTAAAACACAATCTGGTAATGAACATGAACCTAGTGATTATGTTAATGATGATGTTCATGATGATGCTCAACCTAGTAATAACAATGATGTAGAAATTGAACATGTTGTTGATCTTGATAACCCACAATCAAAGAATCAACATTATGATAAGAGAGACTTTGTTGCTAGGAAGCACGGTAAAGAAAGAGAACCATGGGTTCAGAAACCCATGCCTTTTCCTCCTAAGCCATCCAAGAAAAAGGATGATGAGGATTTTGAGCACTTTGCTGAAATGATTAGACCTATCTTTTTGAATATGCGATTAACTGATATGATCAAAATGGATCCTTATGCTAAGTATATGAAAGAAATTGTTACAAATAAAAGAAAGATACCGGAAGCTGAAATTTCCACCATGCTTGCTAATTGCACTTTCAAGGGTGGAATACCTAAGAAGTTAGGAGATCCAGGAGTACCCACTATACCATGCTCCATTAAAAGAAACTATGTTAAAACTGCTTTATGTTATCTTGGAGCCGGTGTTAGTGTTATGCCTCTCTCTTTATATCGTAGACTTGATTTAAATAAGTTGACACCTACTGAAATATCTTTGCAAATGGCTGATAAATCAACTGCTATACCTGTCGGCATTTGTGAGGATGTGCCTGTTGTGGTTGCAAATGTTATTTTAACGGACTTTGTTATTCTTGATATTCCCGAGGATGATAGTATGTCTATTATTCTCGAAAGACCCTTTTTTACTACTTCAGGGGCTGTTATTGATTGCAACAAAGGCAATGTCACTTTTCATGCTAATGGCAATGAGCATACGGTACACTTTCCGAGGAAACAACCTCAAGTCCACAGTATCAATTCTATTGGAAAAATACCATCGATTATTTTTGGAGGTTTTGAATTTCCTCTTCCTACTGTCAAGAAGAAATATGATATTCTTATTATTGGGGACGTGCATATCCCCGTTGAGGTAACATAGTGTTATTCGAAATTTCTCCGGTTTCATGCGATTCGGAATGAGTTTGTTAACAAGACCTGATCCACCTTGTTAATGGATTCCTTTTGAGGAGCATGAGATGGATGAAGTTAGAAGGCACAACCTTCTGTACCCTCTTTTTACTTTCGGTTATTTAGTTGAAATAAAGCAAAAATAGTATTTTTCTGTCTGTTTTCTGAATTATCCGTGCAATAAAAAATACCTCGAAAATAAAAGTTCTCCAAATGCCCTGCCAATTTAATATGATTTTTCTGGAATATTTGAGAGTATCTGGCACTGAGAACACAGCAGGGGAGCAAGCACCTGGCCACGAGGGTCCAGGGCGCGCCCACCCCCGTGGGCGCGCCCCCTGCCTCATGGGCCCATGGTGGCTCCCCTCCACTTATTCCTGCACCCACACACTTCTTCTTCCTCCCAAAAAAATCACCAACCAGCTCAAGCACGAGTTCTAGCTCATTTTGCTGCGATTTTCGATCTCCTTGCTCAAAGCGCCTCCCACAAAACTGCTTTGGGGAATTGTTCCTTGGTATGTGACCTCCATTGGTCCAATTAGTTTTTGTTCTAGTGCTTTATTCATTGCAAATTTGTGCTGCCTAGGTGACCATGTTCTTGAGCTTGCATGTCAAATTTATATGGTTCCAAGTAGTTCTAATGCATGATATAGTCTCCAGGCACTTGTAGGAGTAGTTGCTATCAATTTTGTTGAGCTTGGTTCATTTTTATTTGAAGTTACTAAAATTTTCAGAAATTTTTCAGAGGAAGAAATATGTTTAGGAAAATGTACCAAGGTGGTTCTTCAAGGAAGCAAGGACCCAGGCTTGCAATGCGTGATGCCGATGATGAACCACCAAGGGACGCTCCAGTGCGGGCTTGTGAATGGCCTTCAGAGGACTTCATGGATCAAGCGGGAATCAAGGAAGAATTTAACGCATATTTGCGTAACGCTGATCTTGTGAGCTTCAAGGCAGATAAGTGCCGCCAGTACCACTATCTCACAAGTTCCTTTGTGAGGAGGTTTGAATTTTCATCTTCACGCAATTCTCAAACTGTCCTGTTTGATCTTTATGAAAATTCTTATACTATGGACTTAGAGGATTTTACCACTGCTTGCAAACTTCCACAATGGGTTAGTACTAGTGAGCCTCGCAAATCTGAGTTTAGAGATTTTCTTGCTAGTATAACTGTGGGTGAATCTAAAGACATAGCACAAGCTACCATAGGGAGCATTCATTTTCCTGCTATACATTATTTTGCTCTCTTCATAGGTAGGTGGATAAATGGTAAGGATGAAGCATGTCACATATGTGTCCCTGATCTCAGTGTCCTCAGGAGTGCTGTATTAGGAGATAAACATTATAATTTGGGAGCCATTGTTGCACGTAGGTTGCATAATAATAGATTTAATGGAGATTTCTTTGGTGGAATTTATGCAACCCGTTTAGCTGATTTTCTTTGTGTAACCATACATGAGGATGATATTGAGTTGCCTCCTGCTTATTTGGATTATGAGGCTATGGTTCGTCATCATTTTGTTGAGAGGAACGATCAGTTCCTCCAGTACCGACTAATCTTTGACAGACGACGCACCTATCACGCCGCTCTTCCTGCTTCTACTTTCTTTGACTTTCAGGCAAAAGGGAGATATTTTATAACCAGAGAGGAGGCGGAAGAGTATAAGAGGAGGGCTGGGATAGCTCGCCTCCAAGCTGCAGCCCACAATGCAATAACTGCTGCATCTCAGTACGACCCCAACTACAACTTTGGATATCCGCCAGGCCAGCCGTGGCAATAGACCAACTTAGGCCAAAAGCCTAAGCTTGGGGGAGTACGTATTTCTCACCGACATTACATTCATGTTCACACACTCATTGCTAGATGTCGGTGCTCATACTATTTCATTTGTAATATCCATGCTAGTTTATTTTCTTTTTCTCGCTTTCTTCTTGTGTGTTTGATAAATCTTAAGAAAAACCAAAAAAATTAGTTGTAGCGTCTAGCTAGTTTACTTTCCATGCCTGTAGTAATAATTAAAAGAAAACCCAAAAAGATTTCTCGTTCTTCTTTTTCTTGTTGGGAGCTTTCCCGTGTAAATAGTTTTATTTTCCTTGGGGGTCGATAGGAGAAGACCATGATGAAATTGTTGAAGTGGCTCGTCTTGTCTTTTCCTGTTTATTGAATACTCGCAGATTCCAGCTTAGTCCAATGAACGTGCACTATTATTTTTATTCACATCGTTCAGTCATGCAAGTGAAAGGCAATTATGACGATATATGATGGACTGATTGAGATAAGAGAAGCTAGTTTGAACTCGACCTCTCTTGTTTTTGTAAATATGATTAGTTCATCGTTCCTGATTCAACCTATTATGAATAAACATGTTTGCAATGATAACTAGAGATCATAGTTGCTTATGCCATGCTTAATTAGCTAGGAGTTTATAATGGTTTACCTTGCGTGCCAACATGCTACTAAAATGGTTGTGATGTGGTATAGTAGGGTGGTATCCTCCTTTGAATGATTCAAGTGACTTGACTTGGCACGTGTTCACACATGCAGTTGAAACAAATCAACATAGCCTTCACGATATTTATGTTCATGGTGGATTATATCCTACTCATGCTTGCACTCAATGTTCATTAATTTTAATGCATGTTCATGACTGTTGTCGCTCTCTAGTTGGTCGCTTCCCAGTCTTTTGCTAGCCTTCACTTGTACTAAGTGGGAATACTGCTTGTGCATCCGATTCCTTAAACCCCAAAGTTATGCCATATGAGTCCACTATACCTTCCTATATGCGGTATCTACCTGCCGTTCCAAGTAAATTTGTATGTGCCAAACTCTAAACCTTCAAATGAAATTCTGTTTTGTATGCTCGAATAGCTCATGTATCAACTAGGGCTGTCTGTATCTTCCATGTTAGGCGGGGTTATTCTCAAGAGGAGTGGACTCCGCTCCTCACTCACGAGAACATGGCTGGTCACCGGGATGCCCAGTCCCATGCTTTATGCAAATCAAATCAAAATAATTGCAAACAAAACTCCCCCGGGACTGTTGTTAGTTGGAGGCACTCGTTGTTTCGAGCAAGCCATGGATTGATGCTTGTTGGTGGAGGGGGAGTATAAACTTTACCATTCTGTTTGGGAACCGCCTATAATGTGTGTAGCATGGAAGATATCGCCATCTCTTGGTTGTTATGTTGACAATGAAAGTATGCCGCTCAAAATATTATTTATCTATGCTTTAAAATCGAGCTCTGGCACCTCTACAAATCCCTGCTTCCCTCTGCGAAGGGCCTATCTATTTATTTTTATGTTGAGTCATCACCCTCTTATTAAAAATCACCAGCTGGTGAGCACCGCTGTCATTTGCATTCATTACTATTAATTTATATTGGGTATGACTATGACTGGATCTCTTTTACCATGAATTACAATGTTTAGTCAGTCCTTGATCTTTAAAGGTGCTCTGCATTTATGTTTTGTGGTCTCAGAAAGGGCTAGCGAGATACCATCTTGTTATATCATATCATGATTGTTTTGAGAAAGTGAGGTCATCCGAGATTTATTATTATTGCTCGCTAGTAGATTATGCCATTGACATGACTAAACATGAGGCTTAAGTGTTATTGTGAATATGGTTAGTTCATAATCTTTGCTGAAAACTTGAATGCTGGCTTTACATATTTACAACAACAAGAGCAAACAGAGTTTTTAGAAGTTTTTCTTTATCACTTTCAGTTTGTCAACTGAACTGCTTGAGGACAAGCAAAGGTTTAAGCTTGGGGGAGTTGATACATCTCCGTCGTATCTACTTCTCCAAACACTTTTGCCCTTATTTTGGACTTTAACTTGCATGATTTGAATGGAACTAACCCGGACTGACGCTGTTTTCAGCAGAATTGCCATGGTGTTATTTATGTGCAGAAACAAAAGTTCTCGGAATGACCTGAAACTCCACGGAGATTATTTTTGGAAATAATAAAAAATACTGGCGAAAGAATCAAGGCCAGGGGGCCCACACCCTTGCCACGAGGGTGGGGGCGCGCCCCCTGCCTCGTGGGCCCCCTGGAGCTCCACCGACCTCAACTCCAACTCCATATATTCGTGTTCGGGGAGAAAAAATCAGAGAGAAGGATTCATCGCGTTTTACGATACGGAGCCGCCGCCAAGCCCTAAACTCTCTCGGGAGGCTGATCTGGAGTCCGTTCGGGGCTACAAAGAGGGGATCCGTCGCCGTCATCATCATCAACCATCCTCCATCACCAATTTCATGATGCTCACCGTCGTGCATGAGTAATTCCATCGTAGGCTTGCTGGACGGTGATGGGTTGGATGAGATTTATCATGTAATCGAGTTAGTTTTGTTAGGGTTTGATCCCTAGTATCCACTATGTTCTGAGATTGATGTTGCTATGAATTTGCTATGCTTAATGCTTGTCAGTAGGGCCTGAGTGCCATGATTTCAGATCTGAACCTATTATGTTTTCATGAATATATGTGAGTTCTTGATCCTATCTTGCAAGTCTATAGTCACCTACTATGTGTTATGATCCGGCAACCCCGAAGTGACAATAATCGGGACCACTCCCGGTGATGACCGTAGTTTGAGGAGTTCATGTATTCACTATGTGTTAATGCTTTGGTCCGGTACTCTATTAAAAGGAGGCCTTAATATCCCTTAGTTTCCATTAGGACCCCGCTGCCACGGGAGGGTAGCACAAAAGATGTCATGCAAGTTCTTTTCCATAAGCACGTATGACTATATTCAGAATACATGCCTACGTTACATTGATGAATTGGAGCTAGTTCTGTGTCACCCTATGTTATGACTGTTACATGATGAACCACATCCGGCATAATTCTCCATCACCGATCCAGTGCCTACGAGCTTTTCACATATTGTTCTTCGCTTATTTACTTTTCCGTTGCTACTGTTACAATCACTACAAAACCCAAAAATATTACTTTTGCTACCGTTACCGTTACTATCATACTACTTTGCTGCAGATACTAAGTTATCCAGGTGTGGTTGAATTGACAACTCAACTACTAATACTTGAGAATATTCTTTGGCTCCCCTTCTGTCGAATCAATAAATTTGGGTTGAATACTCTACCCTCGAAAACTGTTGCGATCCCCTATACTTGTGGGTTATCAAATAACTCCTTAATAC
This sequence comes from Aegilops tauschii subsp. strangulata, assembly GCF_002575655.3. Classification (NCBI taxonomy): domain Eukaryota; kingdom Viridiplantae; phylum Streptophyta; class Magnoliopsida; order Poales; family Poaceae; genus Aegilops; species Aegilops tauschii. The sequence goes on from NC_053037.3 coordinate 400,181,905, forward strand.
GCTTCTTAATTTCCTTCAGATCATTTGCGGGCATCCGGTATGCTCTCTTTGATATTGGTCCGGTGCCTGGCAACAACTCTATCAAAAACTCAATGTCTCGATCCGGTGGCATGCCTAGTAGTTCCTCTGGAAATACATCCGGGTAATCCTTTACTACAGGCACTTCCTCCTGAACAACTCCTGAGACGGAATTTACTTGGGTCCTGCTTGGCGCATGCCTGGATACATACTTGATCTTTTTTCCCTCCGGGGTGGTGAGCAGAATCGACTTACTAGCACAATCAATGTTTCCTCCATACTTCGATAGCCAATCCATGCCTAGTATTATATCCAATCCTTGTGACTCCAAAATTACTAAGTCGGAGGGGAAAACATGGCTACCAATGGTTAAGGGTAACCGATCACACCATCAGCTGGCCATGTACTCTGCTCCTGGCGAGCTTACTAACATGGGTGACCTAAGGGCTAAGGTTGGCAATTTAAACTTTTCCACAAATCCCCTTGATATGTATGAATGTGATGCATCAGTATCAAAAAGAACGAGAGTGGTAAATGACTTAACCATAAACTTACCAATCACTGCGTCAGGCTGATCTTCAACTTCCTCCATGTTGATGTGGTTCACCTGACCTCTGGTGAAGGGATTGGGCTTCTTCCCTGAACTTCCATTGCCATTTCCATTCTTGGCTTCATAACACTCAGTGGCGTAGTGCCCAGTTTTCCCGCACTTGAAACAAGTAATGTGACTTAGATCCTTCTTGGCGGGAGTAGTGGGGTTGGAACGGTTCTGGCTGCTGCTTCGTCCATTCCCATTCCCATTCTTGGGGCCACTATGATTATGGAACTTCCTCCATTTTGAGTGTGGCCTCCATGGTTGTGGTGGGTGTGTCCTCGCGAGTTCGGGGTAAAACGAGGTCTCTGCTGAGCTCTTGAATTGTACTTCCCTTGTCCATACTTCCTTTTGCAGCTCTCTATCTGCTGCTGCTTCCCTTCAATCATAAGAGCCTTGTCTACCAGCTCCTGGTAGTTGGCAAATGTTGCCACCATCAACTGCATGCTCAGCTCATCATTCAGCCCTTCCATAAACTTCTCCTGCACCGCGGCATCTGTGGCCACATCATCCGGGGCATAGCGAGCTAACTTACTGAACTCATCCACGTACTGCCCCACAGTACGATTTCCCTGGCGTAAGTTGCGAAACTCACGCTTCTTCATGCTCATAGCTCAAGTTGAGACATGGGCTGTGCGGAACACTTGCTGAAATTGATCCCAAGTGACATTGGCTATAGGGAAAGTGGCTGTGTAATTCTCCCACCATGAGGCTGCGGGTCCATCCAGTTGGTGTGCGGCAAAATGCACCTTCTCAGCATCTATGCAACCTGTGGTGGTCAACTCCCTTCCAATCCTGTGTAGCCAGTCATCAGCAACAATCGGCTCGGTGCTACTGGAAAACACCGGCGGATTCAACCTCAGAAAACGGGCTAAGTTGTCAACTGGAGGTGGTGGCGGTGGGTTGTTGTTGTTGTTGTTGTTGTTGCCTTGGTTCTGAACTAGCAACTGCATCAAGGCATTCTGCTGTTGGGTCAACTGAGTGAGCTCCGGTGGGAAGACAAATCCGGGGTCACGTCTCGGAGGCATCTGATGGGTTTAGAGGGGAGAGATTAGAATAGAATGAGGTCTAAAGAGAAAGCACTACCCATATGCACATGAGACAAACACATTCATATCACACCACTCAATTCAAACAAGGGCATACAAACGATCTAACTACCGTTACAAAGTACTCGGACTACTACTATATACATGGGGGAATACTACTGATAATATGGTGGCCAACTAGAAATTTAGATCGGTGGAAGACTCCATGATATCCGCTCCAGCTTCATCTTCGTAATCATCATCACTACTGTCGGGGTCGGAATCAGTGTCGTCGATGATGATGTAGGCCTTGGGATGGTCGTCATCTCCTCCTAGCGCGGGGTCTCCCATGAACACTCCTAGCTTCCTCGTCAGGTCTTCATTCTTTTCTACTAGTACTGCGATTTCCTCGTATCCGTCGCGTGTAGACTTGAGTTCCTCTTCAAGCTCCATGTTCCTAGTCATCACCTTCTTCAGATCTATCATGCTTGCGCACATTTGGTTCTCCTAGCGACGAATGTGCTGGTTTAACTCCTGGATGAAAGCTGCAATGGACTTGTCCCTCCTGGTGCTAATCATCTCCCATTGCCCATCTCGGTGCCCACATATCTGATAGATGGTGTCCTTAAGATCCTTGTGATAAACTTCGCAGATGCGTCCCATGGCGATGTGAGCTGCCATGCTCTTTCCTAGACTCCAGGTTAGTGCATCAAAGGAAAACTCTATGGGCTCAGTAACTGGCGCGAATGTCCTTCCTGGAACATGAACTCGAATCATCCAACGCTCCTCTTCTGGTAAAGTGGCTGTGTAGGTCCCGGTGAAACTTGGTATTCCGATGTTCAGGTACCTAGTGACTTCCTTCAAGTGTCGTCCAAAAGGGGTGTCTTCATTCGGTTGAGCAAACTTGTTCCTTGGGTCCGCCATCTATAGAGTGGAAAATGGAGAGGAGTCGGAAATGAGTAGAGAAGAATGACCTATGGCTTATCTTAGTGGTCGCGTCCTACAATCAGCGTGTGCTCTGATACCATCTTGTAGCGATCCGACCTCAAACGGTCAAATCTCTGTGCATAAGTGTCATCCCTGGATCGGTAATGCTGACACACACAATACTTGAAGGATTTATAACGGAGTGCAATCACACACTTATTACATCAAATGTCTCAAAAGAAAGCTTATTACAATAATATGGCTTAAGGCCATGTAAATAAGATAACGGCGGAAGCATCGAAGGTAAATGAGTCCATCAACTCCAACGGCATAGCTGAGTGCACGACAACGACCTAGCGCACCTTACTCTTCGTCTGAAAAGTCTGCAACATAATATGTTGCAGCCCAAAACGGGTCTCCACATGGAATATGCTGGCGAAATAACATTGTAGAGCAATGAACAGGTAATAGCTATAACTATATGCATATATGGCTCGTGGAGGCTCTACGGTTATCATGTTTTTGGCGAAAAGCCAATTTTTTCCTACAACAAAGGAATATGTTTTGTTTAACTATCATGGTGGTTGATAAACATTGAGAAGGTTCCTCCAACTCAATCCCAATTAAACAGTATTAATAACCCAACAAATTAATTAAGAGTGATGATATCAAATCAATAATTCAAGAACCAGATACTCAGGATGTCCATAACCAGGGACACGGCTAACCATGATTAGTTTGTACACTCTGCAGAGGTTTGCGCACTTTTCCCCACAAGACTCGATCTCCTCCGTTGAATTTCTCGCACTACATGGTGTTTGAGAAACGGATGACCGAGACACAGTCTTTCAGAAGCATTAACTCTTTACTCTGGGTAGAAAGTACCACCTATATCCCCTACACCTGCTAGTCTACCACTGATAGAGGTCACACAACATACTCAACTATGCCAAAGCCCATAATGGCTTGTGGCTGCACACGGAAGTTTCTAGCATGAATAATCTTATGATCCCTTTGAGCCTGGGTGGCGAACCGTAGGATGATCACATGGGTACTCCGGGATATCCTAGGACAGCACTGGATTCTCCAGGTGCCCGCAACCAATCCACCCAGATGTGTATTAAAGTAGCCACCTCAAGTTAACCATTAATTAACAACTCTCACATCTGTCATGAATACACTCAACCAATCCACGTCTACGAGCATAGCATAGCAGTGTAAGCATAACATAGAAGTAACTCCCATGGTTTGACATAAAGGGCAATAGGTTCTACCACATCATCTACTTCCCAATACCCACATGTTACCAATCCTACTCATGCAATGTTTGAGGGTTGAAACTAATGCATAAAAACTGGGTAATAAAGGGGTATGATCAAAGTGTTACTTGCCTTGCTGACGATCTGAAAACCCTAGTGACTCGTAGTAGCACGCTTCGCACTCCGGAAATTCTATCGCAAACAAACAATAGCATAGATAAGCAATCAAGCATAGATGCAAGGGTAACTCAGATAAAAAGATCCAAACTATAAGTTCAACTGAAGTGCTTCGATTTGCAAAAATAATCACTTAAATCGGAGCTACGAAACTCAAACTACTATCAAAAGAAGTTCGAATTCAAATCTGCTTGCAACCAAATTTTAAATCGTCAAAATCATGTTCAAGTTGATTAGCTGGAAAGAGGGGTTCGAGACAAAGATTTTGGCGTTGGTTTCACTGGATTCGGACGAACGGTTGAAAAACTGCGAGGGTTTGAAGATCAGGGGCTAATCTACGATAAAAATAATCGCAGATAGGTCCCTGGCCGAAACTAGAAATAAAAAGAAAAAACTACGGTGTGAACGTCTGCTAACAGAGACAGACGAACGGATTCGTTCGTTATAAGAACTAAACGAAAAAACGTTCGCAGAATTGATCTAAACCGAAGAAAAACCGAGAAAACCGATCTAAAAAACCTAATTAGATCTAGGGTTTACCGAAATAAGCCGAAGAAAACCGGACAAAAACCGGTCGGCGGCGGCGGATCCGAACGGCGGCGGGGCGGCGTGGCCAACGGCGAGGAGGCAGGGCAGCGAGGAGCAGCGGCGGCAGCTAACGGCAGCGGCGCGGCGCGGCTTGGGAGGCGGCGGTGGCGGGTGGGGAAGTGGCGGTGGGGCGGGGCGGCTTATAAAGGCCGGTGGGAGGTGCGGCGGCTTGCGCGATGGGGCACGGATGTCGAGGCCGACCCGGACTCGGGCGGGAGTCCGGCGCTCGCACGGCTGGAGGGAGGTGCCGGCGCTGGCGGGCTTCGGCCCAGTCGGGCGAAACTTTTTTTAAATAAATTCCGCCGTAAAGAAATCCTAATAAAATATAAAAAAAATCTAAAATGCCAAAAACAATTTTCACCGGCTAAATAAAATATTTAGAACAAAGTGAACATTTTTCTGGCCTAAAAATGCAATTTTGAAAAATGCATATTTTTCTAATTCAAATAAAATCTCGAAGAAAATCCAAATAAAAATATTTATTTGATTTTAAAATCTTTCCTCCAATATTCCTCTCTTTTTGAAGAAGTCATATTATCTTCTCTCTCTTATTTTAATATCGGAAATATTTCGGAGAGAAAAATTATGAAAACCAAAATTATCCTCTTTTCAAATTTGAGAAAAATTCAAATATGAAAATAAATGAAATCCCCAACTCTCTCCATGAGTCCTTGAGTTGCTTAGGATTTCTAGGATCACAAACAAAATGCAAATAAAATATGATATGCATATGATGACCTATGTATAAAATCCAAATTGAAAATTGGGATGTTATAATAGTTATTAGCTATATGGCTTCTTCTCTCTCTTTGGTTCTCAATACAAAGTTCTCCTCGATGTTCTTGGAGATCTATTCGATGTAATACTTTTTGCGGTGTGTTTGCCCAGATCCGATGAATTGTGGATTTATGACCAAGTTTATCTATGAATAATATTTGGTTTTTCTCTGAATTCTTATATGCATGATTTGATATCTTTTCAAGTCTCTTCGAATTATCGGTTTAGTTTGGCCTACTAGATTGATCTTTCTTGCAATGGGAGAAGTGCTTAGCTTTGGGTTCAATCTTGCGGTGTCCTTTCCCAATGACAGTAGGGGCAGCAAGGCACGTATTGTATTGTTGCCATCGAGGATAAAAAGATGGGGTTTATATCATATTGCTTGAGTTTATCCCTCTACATCATGTCATCTTGCTTAATGCATTACTCTGTTATATGAACTTAATACTCTAGATGCATGCTGGATAGCGGTCGATGTATGGAGTAATAGTAGTAGATGCAGAATCTTTTCGGTCTACTTGACACGGGCGCGATGCCTATATTCATGATCATTGCCTAGATATTCTCATAACTATGCGCTCTTCTCTCAATTGCTTGGCAGTAATTTGTTCACCCACTGTAATATATGCTATCTTGAGAGAAGCCACTAGTGAAACCTATGGCCCCCGAGTCTATTTTCCATCATATAATCTTCTATTTTACATCATATAAGTTTCTGATCTACAATTCTAGTTTCCTATTTATTTTATTTTGCAATCTTTACTTTCCAATCTATACAACAAAAATACCAAAAATATTTATCTTATTATCTTTATTAGATCTCACTTTTGCGAGTGACTGTGAAGGGATTGACAACCCCTTTATCGCGTTGGTTGCAAGGTTCTTGATTGTTTGTGCAGGTACTAGGTGACTTGTGTGTTATCTCCTACTGGAATGATACCTTGGTTCTCGAAAACTGAGGGAAATACTTACACTACTTTGTTGCATCACCCTTTCCTCTTCAAGGGAAAACCAACGCATGCTTAAGAGGTAGCAATGGACCAGAACACTCAGGATGGGCCAGAGCAGCACCTGGGGGGGTGCCCCGAGGGGGGCACAACCCACCAGGGCGCGCTTGGGGGCCCAGGCGTGCCCAGGTGGGTTGTGCCCACCTCGGTTGCCTTCCGCACCCCCTCTTTGCCCTATAAAATCCCAAATATTCCAAAACCCTTCGGGGTGAACCTAGATCAGAAGTTCCGCCGCCGCAAGGCTCTGTAGCCACGAGAAACCAATCTAGACCCTTTGCGGCACCCAGCCGGAGGGGGAGATCACCACCAGTGGCCATCTTCATCATCTCGGCGGCCACCACGATGAGGAGGGAGTAGTCCACCTCGGGGTTGAGGGTTTGTACCAGTAGCTTTATGTTTTCTCTCTCTCTCTCTCTCTCTCTCTCTCTCTCTCGTGTTCTTGAGATGGCACGATCTTGATGTATCGCGGGCTTTGTTAATATAGTCGGATCATATGGTGTTTTCCCCTCTCTATCTTGTTTTGATGAATTGAGTTTTTCCCTTTGAGATTTCGTTGTTATCAGATTGAATACTTGTATGGATTTGAGAACACTTGATATATGTCTTGCAATTGAATACTCGTGGTGAAAATGGGGTATTGTATTGATTCACTTGATATATGTTTTGGCACTCAACTCGCGGATTCCCGAGGTGACATTAGGGTAATCTATGCATAGGGGTTGATGCACGTTCTTGTCTTTATTTCTCCGGTAGAAATCTTGGGGCACTCTTTGAAGTTCTTTGTGTTGGATTCAGTATCATGAATATGAATTTGCTTTGGTGTTATTTTAGTACGAACTCTATCATAGATCAAACGGAAAGAATTGCTTTGTGTTATTTTAGTACGAACTCTTGAATAGATCGAACGAAAAGAATAGCTTTGAGGTGGTTTCGTAGGGCTGGACATAAAGCTCGAAGCTCGGGGAGCTTGAGCGCTCTGTAACTCAATTTGTTTGAGCTCGACTCGTTTTCTTAATGAACCGAGCTGAGCAGCAATTTTAGCTCGTTAACACAAATGAGTTAAACAATCAAACTAATGAGTTTCACGAGCTACTCGTTAAGCTCATTAGCAACGTGCCAGTAGGCTATAAATCGTGGCAGTAGGCTACAAATCTGCATCTTTTAAGTATTTTTGCACACGGTAGGTCTTTGACAAATGCATGTCAGCATATTTTTGTAAGTATATCTATGTCCAAAATTTGTTGCTCCTAATACTTCCATGATAGCATGCTTCATTAGTTGAATACCCTGATACATCTTCTTAATGAGTTTTAACGAGCTGCTCGCGAGCACTCGCGAACATATAACAAACCGAGCCAATCCTTAAATTTAGCTCGTTATCCTTAACAAGATTAACGATTCGAGCCTTAATGATCATGAGTCATAACGAGTCGAGCCTTAACGATCCGAGCAGCTCGTTAGTCCAGCCCTATGGTTTCGTACCCTACAAACAATTTATTCTTATATTCTCCGCTAGATAGCAACTTTGGAGTGATTCTTTATCGCACTTTGAGGGGTGGTTATATGATCCAATTAAGTTAGCATTGTTGAGAGATTGCACTAGCGAAAGTACGGACCCTAGGCCTCATTTTCAAGCATTGCAATACCGTTTTTGTGCCCGTTTACTATTTGCTACCTTGCTGTTTTTATTCATATTATAAAAATATATTTCTACCATCAATATTACACTTTTATCACCGTCTCTTCACCGAACTAGTGCACCTATACAATTTGCCATTGTATTGGGTGTGTTGGGGACACAAGAAATTTCTTGTATTTGGTTGCAGGGTCGTTTGAGATAGACTATCTTCATCCTACGCCTCCCACGGATTGATAAACCTTAGGTCATCCACTTGAGGGAAAATTGCTATTGTCCAACAAAACTCCGCGCTTGGAGGCCCAACACGAGTCTACAAGAATAAAGTTGCGTAGTAGACATCGAGCTCTTTTCTGGCGCCGTTGCCGGGGAGGTGAGTGCTTGAAGGTATATCTTTAGATCTTGCAATTGAATCTTTTAGTTTTTTTATCACTAGTTTGGTTTATAAAAAGAAAACTACATAAAAATGGAATTGAGGTTGCATCATATTATTGATCATCTTTATAATATCTTTCTTGAAAATGATGAATCGGAAAATTTTGCTCAATTGTTTGAAGAAGAAGTCAATAAAATATTTGGCACAAAATATTTAAATGATGAGCATGATTGCAATGTTGTTAGTATGAATTCTTTGAATATCCATAATGCTAATGATATGCAAAGCCATAAGCTTGGGGATGCTATATTTGATGAAGATGATATTTTTAGTCCCCCAAGTTTTGATGAGAAAAATTATTATGATGATAGCATGCCTCCTATTTATGATGATTATAATGATGAAAGTGGATTTGGAGAGGTCATGACTTTATTTAGTGATGAATCCACCATTTTGGATGATGCTTCAATTGATTATGACAACAAAGTTGCTATCTATGATGATTATGGTGATGACATGTATGCTATAAATAATAATGATAACCATGAAACTTGTCATCATGATTTTAATTTTCAATCACATGATAAGCTATTTTGTTGAGTTTGCTCCCACTACTATTGATGAGAAGAAATTTGCTTATGTGGAGAGTAATAAATTTTTTATGCATGTGGGTCATGAAAAGAATGCTTTATGTGATAGTTATGTTGTTGAGTTCATTCATGATGCTACTGAAAATTATTATGAGGGAGGAACATATGCTTGTAGGTATTGCGATAATATCAAGTTTCCTCTCTATGTGTTGAAAGTTTTCAAGTTATGCTTGTTTTGCCTTCCTATGCTAGTTGATTCTTGTTACCATAAGTTGTTTGCTCACAAAATCCCTATGCATAGGAAGTGGGTTATACTTAAATATGCTTGTCATCTGATTCATGATGCTCTTGTTATGTTTCAATTCTTATCCTTTATGCGAGCATCATTGAACTCATCATGCCTAGCTAAAAGGCATTAAAGAAAAGCGCTTGTTGGGAGACAACCCAACACTTTTACCTACTGTTTTTGTGTGTTCACATGATTATGCTACTGTATTAATCATGTTTTATTGCTTTTGTTTCAATAAAGTGCCAAGTAAAGCCTTTGGGATCATGTTGAGTGATAGTTAATTTGATCTTGCTGAAAAACAGAAACTTTTGCGCTCACGAAAATAATTCTCGTTTTTAACAGAAGAGTGCTTTTGAGTTTATTCTTTTTGAAGAAGATTAATATACAAATTTCTCATGTGTTACTAATTTTTTCATAATTTTTGGAGTAGCAGAAGTATGGTTTGAGTACAGATTACTACAGACTGTTCTGTTTTTGACAGATTCTGTTTTCAATGCATAGTTTGCTTGTTTTCTAGTTTCTATGGCTTATATTGCTCAATATAAATTGTGGAAATGATATGCTACAGTAGGCATTGTGTGAGAACAATTATGAATCTTGTCTTTGACAGTACCAAAAGTGAAATGGTTTGCTCTTTATCATACTAATCTATCTCACAAAGTTCCGTTAAGTTTTGTGTGATTGAAGTTCTCAAGTTTTGGGTGAAATGTCGATATGAGGAGAATAAAGAGTGACAAGACCCTAAGCTTGGGGATGCCCAAGGCACCCCCAAGGTAATATTCAAGGAAGATCCAAGCAACTAAGCTTGGGGATGCCTCGGAAGGCATCCCCTCTTTCGTCTCCAACATTATCGGTAACCTCACTCGGAGCTATGTTTTCATTCGTCACATGATATGTGTTTTGCTTGGAGCGTCAATTATTTTGTTAGGATTTTCTTGCTGTTATTTAGAATAATGTTTTGCATCTTTTATTTCAATAAAAGTGGCATTGATAGCCTTTACTATGCTTATGTTGCAAGTATATGAGTTGCTATTTCGAAACAGAAAGTTTATCGATGTTGCAAAAATTCCCTAGAAAAGTCAGAATGTGATAAAATGTTGAAACTTCTTGCAAAATAAGCTCTGATAAATTTTCCACAGTGTGGTATATTTTCATAATCTTTGAAGTTTAAGAAGTATTGATGCTCTTGCATTCTTTACAGACTGTACTGTTTTGGCAGATTGCTATTATGTTTGCATTGTTTGCTTGTTTAATAGTTCTATTTTAGGATAGGAGTATTAAATATGCAGAGGCATTTAGTATGCAATGTTGAATAATAATTTTAGTCATTTTCTACAGTAGAGAATGATAATTTTTTTGCATTGGTTTATACTAACTTATCTCACGAGTTCTTGTTGAGTTTTGTGTGGATGAAGCTTTTGAGATTTAGGAAAACCGTGATATGAGAGGAATTAAGGAGACACAAAAGCTAAAGCTTGGGGATGCCCAAGGCACCCCAAGATGATATTTCAAGAGGTCTTAAGCATCTAAGCTTGGGGATGCCCCGGTGGCATCCCATCTTTCTTCTTCAACAATTATCGGTTAGTATCGGTTGAGCCTAAGTTTTTGCTTCTTCACATGATGTGTGCTATTCTTAGAATGTCATTTTGTTTTGTTTTGCTTTCTGTTTTAATAAATTACTTAGATCTGAAAGTTTTTAAATAAAATAGAGTCCTCAAATAGTTGCCATGGAGGCTAGGTAAGCAGCATTCACATCCCGCCAACGAAGCTCTTTTTCTATGGAATTTCTCTAGTGCTTCAGTTATATCTTTTTTAGCACGGTGTGATTTAGTATTTTTGAAGAAATTCTCTCTTTCTTCACTTAAATTAATTTGAGAGAAAGAAATATTATGATCAAGATCTTCACTTATATTTGTTTGAGCTTATCAAAAGCAACACATGAAAATTGGTCCCAAAGTGATAGATATCCAAGAAGGATATAATAAAAACTTTCATGAAGATCATTGGACAAAATAAACTTGATTCCTTGTAATTGTTTTGAGATATGATGATGTGATATGTGAGTCATGTTGATGAGTAATTATGCTTTAGTAAGAATATTGGTGTTGAGGTTTGTGATTCCCTTTGCAAGCACGAAAGTCAATAGTTGTGCAATGAAATTACATCCTGCTTGTCGTGCATTATTTGGTGTTAATTATGCTCAATGCTCGCTTATGAGATTATTCGTTTCTTGGTTGGTCGCTTCTCAATCTTTTTCTAGCCTTCATTTTGCACTAAGTATGATCACTATTTTTGCATCCAAAATCATTTAAACCAGTTTCGCCACATGAGTCCACCATACCTACCCATATGCGGTATGCTTTTGCCGTTCTAAGAAAATTCATATGTGCCATCTCTAATTTTCAAAATAAATTTCTCTTTTGTGTGCTCGTACCGCTCGCGAGGCGGTGAGGGGTGGCCAATATTTTCCATGCTAGATGCGTTATTCTCACGATGAGTGTTTATTCACTTGTCATTGCACGAGAGTAAGGCAAAGGTATTAGGGATGCCCAGTCCCGAAATGAAAAATGAATTTACTTTATGTTGTCAAATAATAAATTCCTTGAAAAGTGTTGGTATGGAGGGCACCCGTGGATACGGTTAGCCATGGAAAGTGAAAGTATGGTGGAAAAAGGAATAAACTTTATTTTCTGTTTGGGAACCGCCTATGATATATCTAGCATGGAAAGTGTTGGGAGCTCTAAGTCATTTTCACTGGTGGGAAAGTATGCCTCTCAAAATGTTTTTATCTCTCAATTTTTGCTTTAAGCTCTGGTACCTCTACAATTTTCGCTTTGAGCTCTGGTATCTCTCAATCGCTTGTTGATATGCTTGAGTATTTAAGTCTCATGTCAAAACTAGACTATTGCTTTGAACCATATAAAAGTCCAAATGTCCATGCTATAAAGAAATATGATATGATATGACATGTTAGGCAGCATTCCACATAAAAAATTCTGTTTTTATCATTTACCTACTCGAGGACGAGCAGGAATTAAGCTTGGGGATGTTGATGCGTCTCCAACGTATCTACAATTTTTGATTGTTCCATGCCGTTATATTATCATTCTTGGATGTTTTACAAGCATTTTAAAATCATTTTATATCAATTTTTGGGACTAACCAATTGACATAGTGCCAAGTGCCAGTTGCTGTTTTCTACTTGTTTTTTTTACATCGCAGAAAATCAATATCAAACGGAGTCCAAATGCAGCGAAACTTTTTGGAGAATTTTTATGGTCCAGAACACCCAGGATGGGCCAGAGCAGCACCTGGGGGCCGCCCCGAGGGGGCACAACCCACCAGGGCGCGCCTGGGGGCCCAGGCGCGCCCAGGTGGGTTGTGCCCACCTTGGTTGCCTCCCGAACCCCCTCTTTGCCCTATAAAATCCCAAATATTCCAAAACCCTTCGGGGTGAACCTAGATTAGAAGTTCCGCCGCCGCAAGGCTCTGTAGCCACAAGAAACCAATCTAGACCCTTTCCGGCACCCTGCCGGAGGGGGAGATCATCACCGGTGGCCATCTTCATCATCTCGGCGGCCAGCACGATGAGGAGGGAGTAGTCCACCCTCGGGGTTGAGGGTTTGTACCAGTAGCTATGTGTTTAATCTCTCTCTCTCTCTCTCTCTCTCTCTCTTTCATGTTCTTGAGATGGCACGATCTTGATGTATCGCGGCCTTTGTTAATATAGTCGGATCATATGGTGTTTCCCCCTCTCTATCTTGTTTTGATGAATTGAGTTTTTCCCTTTGAGATTTCGTTGTTATCGGATTGAATACTTTTATGGATTTGAGAACACTTAATGTATGTCTTACAATTGAATACTCGTGGTGACAATGGGGTATCGTATTGATTCACTTGATATATGTTTTGGCACTCAACTCGCGGATTCCCGATGTGACATTGGGGTAATCTATGCATAGGGGTTGATGCACGTTCTTGTCTTTGTTTCTCCGGTAGAAATCTTGGGGCACTCTTTGAAGTTCTTTGTGTTGGATTGAGTATTATGAATCCAAATTTGCTTTGGTGTTATTTTAGTACGAACTCTTGGTTAGATCGATTGGAAAGAATAGCTTCGTGTTATTTTAGTACAAACTCTAGGATAGATTGATCGGAAAGAATAGCTTTGAGGTGGTTTCGTACCCTACAAACAATTCCGTCTTATGTTCTCCGTTAGATAGGAACTTTGGAGTGATTCTTCGTTGCACGTTGAGGGACGGTTATATGATCCAATTATATTAGCATTGTTGAGAGATTGCACTAGTGAAAGTACGGACCCTAGGCCTTGTTTTTAAGCATTGCAATACCATTTTTGTGCCCGTTTACTATTTGCTACCTTGCTGTTTTTATTTATTCAGATTATAAAAATATATTTCTACCATCAATATTACACTTTTATCACCATCTCTTCGCCGAACTAGTGCACCTATAGAATTTGCCATTGTATTGGGTGTGTTGGGGACACAAGAGATTTCTTGTATTTGGTTGCAGGGTCGTTTGAGAGAGACTATCTTCATCCTACGCCTCCCACGGATTGATAAACCTTAGGTCACCCACTTGAGGGAAAATTGCTACTGTCCTACAAAATTCTGCACTTGGAGGCCCAACACGAGTCTACATGAATAAAGTTGCATAATAGACATCAGCTGTCTAGAGAGCATGTTCGGAAAATGAAAGAAAATCACACCGTTTTTGGTGCATATCTATCCTACTTAAAAAGAAAGTGAGGTTCTATCGTCCATCTCGTCCTTCATCTAACAGTCCCTCTTCTCACTCGTCTTTTGTTGACTTACCAAATAAAATTCTCTTTTCTTTGGCAAGACAATAAGTTCTTACCAAATAAGTGATTATCAAATAACAACAACAAGAAAGCATTAAGTCCCAAACAAGTTAGGGTAGGCTAGATCTGAAACCAATAAGATATTGCAACCAACTCATGGTTCTGGCACATGGATAACTAGCTTTCACGCATCCTTGTCCATGGCTAGTTCATTGATGATACTCCTGTCCTTCGAATCTCTCTTTGCGGACTCCTCCAATGGCAAGTTTTAGTCTACCCCGACCTATCTTACATTATCAGTATGCTTTAGCCATCCGTTATGCACTGGAGTTTCCGGAGGCCTACGTTGTATATGCCCAAACCATCTTAGAGGATGTTGAACAAGCTTCTCTTCAATCGGTGCTACCCCAACTTTACCTCGTATATCATCATTCCAGACTCAATCCTTCTTTGTGCGGGGACACATCCATCTCAATATGCACATCTCTGTTACACCTAATTTTTTTGAACACAGTACAAACACAAGCACTTATATATACATGCATACACCCACCTCTATGTGAAGGAAATATGCTATAGAGGCAATAATAAAGTTATTATTTATTTCCTTATTTCATGATAAATGTTTATTATTCATGCTAGAATTGTATTAACCGAAACTTGATACATGTGTGAATACATAGATAAACAGAGTGTCACTAGTATGCCTCTACTTGACTAGCTCATTGAATCAAAGATGGTTAAGTTTCCCAGCCATAGACATGAGTTGTCATTTGATTAACGGGATCACAACATTAGAGAATGATGTGATTGACTTGACCCATTCTGTTAGCTTAGCATTTGATCGTTTAGTATGTTGCTATTGCTTTCTTCATGACTTATACATGTTCCTATGACTATGAGATTATGCAACTCCCGAATACCGGAGTAACACCTTGTGTGCTATCAAACGTCACAACCTAACTGGGTGATTATAAAGATGCTCTACAGGTGTCTCCGAAGGTGTTTGTTGGGCTGGCATAGATCGAGATTAGGATTTGTCACTCCGAGTATCGGAGAGGTATCTCTGGGCCCATCTCGGTAATGCACATCACCATAAGCCTTGCAAGCAATGTGACTAATGAGTTAGTTGCAGGATGATGCATTACGGAACGAGTAAAGAGACTTGCCGGTAGCGAGATTGAACTAGGTATTGATATACCGACGATCGAATCCCGGGCAAGTAACATACCGATGACAAAGGGAACAACGTATGTTGTTATTTGACCGATAAAGATCTTCGTAGAATATGTGGGAGCCAATATGAGCATCCAGGTTCTGCTATTGGTTATTGACCGGAGACGAGTCTCGGTCATGTCTACATAGTTCTCGAACCCGTAGGGTCCGCACGCTTAACGTTCGGTGACGATCGGTATTATGAGTTTATGTGTTTTGATGTACCGAAGGAAGTTCGGAGTCCCGGATGAGATCGGGGACATCACGAGAAGTCTAAAAATGGTCGAGACATAAAGATCGATATATTGGACGACTATATTCGGACATCGGAAAGGTTCCGAGTGATTCGGGTATTTATCGGAGTACCGGAGAGTTATGGGAATTCGCCGGGGAGTATATGGGCCTTATTGGGCTTTAGGAGAAAGAGGGAGGGGAGGCTGCGCGCCCCCCCAGGCCTAGTCCGAATTGGACTAGGGGGAGGGGCGGCGCCCCCTCCTTCCTTCTCTTCTCTTTTCCCTTTCCTTCTCTCCTACTCCTACTACATGGAAGGAGGGGAATCCTACTCGCGGTGGGAGTAGGACTCCCCAGGGCGCGCCATAGTAGAGGGCTGGCCCTCCCCCTCCTCCACTCCTTTATATACGGGGGAGGGGCACCCCATGGACACACAAGTTGATCAGTTGATCTTTTAGCCGTGTGCGGTGCCCCCCTCCACCATAATCCACCTCGGTCATATCATAGCGGTGCTTAGGCAAAGCCCTGCGTCGGTAGCATCATCATCACCGTCATCACGCCATCGTGCTGACGAAACTCTCCTTTGAAGCTCTGCTGGATCGGAGTTCGTGGGACGTCACCGAGCTGAACGTGTGCTGAACTCGGAGGTGTCGTGCGTTCGGTACTTGGATCGGTCGGATCGTGAAGACGTACGACTACATCAACCGCGTTCTCATAACGCTTCCACTTACGGTCTACGAGGGTATGTGGACGACACTCTCCCCTCTTGTTGCTATGCATCACCATGATCTTGCGTGTGCGTTGGAATTTTTTTGAAATTACTACGGTCCCCAACAGTGGCATCCGAGCCAGGTTTATCCGTAGATGTTGTATGCACGAGTAGAACACAAGTGAGTTGTGGGCGATACAAGTCATACTGCTTACCAGCATGTCATACTTTGATTCGGAGGTATTGTTGGATGAAGCGGCCCGGACCGACATTATGCGTACGCTTAGGCGAGACTGGTTCTACCGACGTGCTTCGCACACAGGTGGCTGGCGGGTGTCAGTTTCTCCAACTTTAGTTGAATCGAGTGTGGCTACGCCCGGTCCTTGTGAAGGTTAAAACAGCACATACTTGACGAAATATCGTTGTGGTTTTGATGCGTAGGTAAGAACGGTTCTTGCTCAGCCCGTAGCAGCCACGTAAAACTTGCAACAACAAACTAGAGGACGTCTAACTTGTTTTTGCAGGGCATGCTGTGATGTGATATGGTCAAGACATGATGCTAAATTTTATTGTATGAGATGATCATGTTTTGTAATAGAGTTATCTGCAACTGGCAGGAGCCATATGGTTGTCGCTTTATTGTATGAAATGCAATTGCCATGTAATTGCTTTACTTTATCACTAAGCGGTAGCGATAGTCGTAGAAGCAATAGTTGGGGAGACGACAACGATACTACGATGGGGATCAAGGTGTCGCGCTGGTGACGATGGTGATCATGACGGTGCTTTGGAGATGGAGATCAAAGGCACAAGATGATGATGGCCATATCATATCACTTATATTGATTGCATGTGATGTTTATCTTTTATGCATCTTATTTTGCTTAGTTCAACGGTAGCATTATAAGATGATCTCTCACTAAATTTCAAGGTATAAGTGTTCTCCCTGAGTATGCACCGTTGCGAAAGTTCGTCGTGCCGAGACACCACGTGATGATCGGGTGTGATAAGCTCTACGTTCACATACAACGGGTGCAAGCCAGTTTTGCACACGCAGAATGCTCGGGTTAAACTTGACGAGCCTAGCATATGCAGATATGGCCTCGGAACACTGGAGACCGAAAGGTCGAGCGTGAATCATATAGAAGATATGATCAACATAGTGATGTTCACCATTGAAAACTACTCCATCTCACGTGATGATCGGACATGGTTTAGTTGATATGGATCACGTGATCACTTAGATGATTAGAGGGATGTCTATCTAAGTGGGAGTTCTTAAGTAATATGATTAATTGAACTTTAATTTATCATGAACTTAGTCCTGGTAGTATTAGCATATCTATGTTGTAGATCAATAGCTCGCGATGTTGCTCCCCGTTTATTTTGATATGTTCCTAGAGAAAAACTATGTTGAAAGATGTTAGTAGCAATGATGCGGACTTGGTCCGTGATCTGAGGATTATCCTCATTGCTGCACAGAAGAATTATGTCCTCGATGCACCGCTAGGTGACGGACCTATTGCAGGAGCATATGCAGACGTTATGAACGTTTGGCAAAGCTCGGTATGATGACTACTTGATAGTTTAGTGTACCATGATTTACGGCTAAGAATTGGGGCTTCAAAGATGTTTTGAACGCCACAGAGCATATGAGATGTTCCAAGAGTTGAAATTAGTATTTCAGACTCATGCCGAAAGGTATGAGACCTTTGACAAGTACTTTGCCTACAAGATGGAGGAGAATAGCTCAGCTAGTGAGCATGTGCTCAGAATGTCTGAGTACTACAATCACTTGAATCAAGTGGGAGTTAATCTTCCAGATAAGATAGTGATTGACAGAGTTCTCTAGTCACTATCACCAAGTTACTAGAACTTCGTGATGAACTATAATATGCAAGGGATAACGGAAACGATTCCCAAGCTCTTCGTGATGCTGAAATCGATGAAGGTAGGAATCAAGAAAAGCATCAAGTGTTGATGGTTGACAAGACCACTGGTTTCAAGAAAAGGGCAAAGGGAAGAAGGGGACTTCAAAAAGAATGGCAAGCAAGTTGCTGCTCCCGTGAAGAAGCCAAAAGCTAGACCCAAGCCTGAAACTGAGTGCTTCTACTACAAAGGAAATGGTCACTGAAAGTGGAACTGCCCTAGATACTTGGCGAATAAGAAGGATGGCAAAGTAAACAAAGGTATATTGGATATACATGTTATTGATGTGTACTTTACTAGTGTTTATAGCAACTCCTCGGCATTTGATACTAGTTCAGTTGCTAAGAGTAGTAACTCGAAACGGGAGTTGCAGAATGAACAGAAACTAGTTAAGGGTGAGGTGACGATGTGTGTTGGAAGTAGTTCCAAAATTGATATGATCATCATCGCACACTCCCTATACTTTCGGGATTAGTGTTGAACCT
Source organism: Aegilops tauschii subsp. strangulata (assembly GCF_002575655.3). Lineage (NCBI taxonomy): Eukaryota > Viridiplantae > Streptophyta > Magnoliopsida > Poales > Poaceae > Aegilops > Aegilops tauschii. The sequence continues at coordinate 400,200,557 of NC_053037.3, forward strand.
AAATAAGAGTTATTTGGTGTTTGCGTTGAGCATGAATATGATTTGATCATGTTTATTGCAATACAGTTATTCATTTAAGTTGGAGAATAATTATTGTTCTGTTTACATGAATAAAACCTTCTATGGTCATACCCCAATGAAAATGGTTTGTTGGATCTTGATCTTAGTGATACACATATTCATAATACTGAAGCCAAAAGATGCAAAGTTAATAAAGATAGTGCAACTTATTTGTGGCACTGCCGTTTAGGTCATATTGGTGTAAAGCGCATGAAGAAACTCCATGATGATGGGATTTTGGAATCACTTGATTATGAATCACTTGATGCTTGTGAACCATGCCTTATGGGCAAGATGACTAAGACTCCGTTCTCCGGAACAATGGAGCGAGCAACTGACTTATTGGAAATAATACATACTGATGTATGCAATCCGATGAGTGTTGAGGCTCGCGGCAGGTATCGTTATTTTCTGACCTTCACAGATGATTTGAGCAGATATGGGTATATCTACTTAATGAAACATAAGTCTGAAACATTTGAAAAGTTCATATAATTTCAGAGTGAAGTGGAAAATCATCGTAACAAGAAAATAAAGTTTCTACGATCTGGTCGTGGAGGAGAATATTTGAGTTACGAGTTTGGTCTTCATTTGAAACAATGCAGAATAGTGTCGCAACTCACGCCACCTGGAACACCACAGCGTAATGGTGTGTCCGAACATCGTGACCGTGCTTTATTACATATGGTGCAATCTATGATGTCTCGTACTGATTTACCACTATCGTTTTGGGGTTATGCATTAGAGACAGCTGCATTCACGTTAAATAGGGCACCATCTAAATCCATTGAGACGACACCATATGAACTGTGGTTTGGCAAGAAACCAAAGTTGCCGTTTCTTAAAGTATGGGGTTGCGATGCTTATGTGAAAAAGTTTCATCCTGATAAGCTCAAACCGAAATCGGAGAAATGTGTCTTCATAGGATACCCAAAGGAGACAGTTGGGTACACCTTCTATCACAAATCCGAAGGCAAGACATTCGTTGCTAAGAATGGATCCTTTCTAGAGGAGTTCCCCTCGAAAGAAGTGAGTGGGAGGAAAGTATAACTTGATGAGGTAACTATACCTGCTCCCTTATCGGAAAGTAGTTCATCACAGAAATCTGTTCCTGTGACTCCTACACCAATTAGTGAGGAAGCTAATGATGATGATCATGTAACTTCAGATCAATTTACTACTGAACCTTGTAGGTCAACCAGAGTAAGATCCGCACCAGAGTGGTACGGCAATCCTGTTCTGGAGGTCATGTTACTAGACCATGACGAACCTACGAACTATGAGGAAGCGATGATGAGCCCAGATTCCGCAAAATGGCTTGAGGCCATGAAATCTGAGATGGGATCCATGTATGAGAACAAAGTGTGGACTTTGGTTGACTTTCCCGATGATCGGCAAGCCATAGAAAATAAATGGATCTTCAAGAGGAAGACGGACGCTGATAGTAGTGTTACTATCTACAAAGCTAGACTTGTCGAAAAAGGTTTTTGACAAAGTTCAAGGTGTTGACTACTGTAGCGACCCGACCCGAATGGATCAAGTCTCTGTGCTTAAGTGTCATCCCTGGATCGGTAATGCTGACACACACAGTACTCGAGGATTTATAACAGAGGTAAATCACATGCATAAAGTAACGTAAATACTATTACCTCAATCCAAATAGCGAAAGTAACAAGGTTGTGGATTCCCATCAACACCAATGGCAAAGTTGAGTGTAGAAATCGTAACCCTAACGTATCACTTACTCGTCGTAAGATATCCTGCAACATGAAACGTTGCAGCCCGAAAACGGGTTAGCACATGGAATATGCTGGCAAATTCACACCATAGAGAAATAATGAACAAAGGCTATCACTACATGCATATATGGCTGGTGGAAAAGCTCTATGGTTATAATGTTTTTGCGAAAAGCCAATTTTTCCCTACTGCAAAGGAATAAATTTTATTTAACTATCATGGTGGTTGTGAAACATTGAGATGGTTGACAGCATCTCAATCCCAATTAAGTATCATCATTAACCCAACAATATTAATTAAAGTAACATGATGAGATCAACGGGATAATCCAAGAACTAGATACTCAAGATGTCCATAACCGGGGACACGGCTAACCATGATTAGTTTGTACACTCTACAGAGGTTTGCGCACTTTTCCCCACAAGACTCGATCTCCTCCGTTGGATTACTCGCACTACATGGTGTTTGAGTAACGGATGACCGAGACACAGTCTTTCAGAAGTGTTTGCACCTTACCTATGGGTAGACAGTTACACCTACTTTCCCCTACATCTGCTAGTCTACCACTGTAAGAGTTCACACAACTTAGTCAACAACGCTAGAGCCCATAATAGCTTGCGGCTGCACACGGAAGTTTCTAGCATGAATAATCTCATGATCCCTTTGAGCCTGGGTGGCGGTCCAAAAGAAAAACAGGCAATCCTGGAATACCCAGGTACCTCAATCCACCCAGATGTGAATTTTAGTTGCCACCTTAAGTAAACCATTATTAACAATCTCACATCTGTCATGAATATCACTCAAACCCAATCCACGTCTACGAGCATAGCATGGCAATATAATAGCAAACGTAGAAGTAACTCCCAAGGGTTTGATAATAAAGTAGGTAATAGGTACTACCTCAACTACTTCCCAATACCCACAATTTAATTAGATCCTAATCATGCAAGTGTTTGGGGAAAACAGATCTAATGCAATAAAAACTGGGTATGGAAGGTATATGATCAAAGTGTTACTTGCCTGCAATGTTGATGAAGATGATTCGCACTCAAAACTCTTGATAGATCAACTCGTCACACTCCGGTCAATCTATCGTAAGCAAGCAATGGTAACCACACATAAGCAATCACTCAATAGATCAGAAAGAACGAGGAAAACAATTCGGAAAACTTCAAAACCAAGCAAATAACTCTTGCAACATAAAAAAATTTCTAACAGTACCAAAATTATGTGAATTTGGCCTTATCATAAAGTTTAGGTCAAGAGCTTCGATTTGCAAAAAGAATCAAGTAAATCGGAGTTACCGAACTTAAGTTATGAACAAAAGAAGTTTGAATACAAATCTGTTTGAATTCAAATTTTAAAACTTTCAAAAACATGTTTAAGTTGTTTTACTGGATAGAGGAGATCATAACGAAGAAGTGGGCGTTGGTTTTGTTGGATTTGGACAAACGAGTGAAAAGTTATGAGTGTTTGAAAATTAGGGACTAATTTGTAAATAAAATAACTACAACTAAGTCCCTGGCGTAAATAAACAGAAAACGAAAAGACTAACTAACGAACGCTCGTTTATAAGACCTAAACAGTGGACGTTCGCAGTTTAGTAAAACCTAAAAAAACAGATCTAGGTTTTCTTAATAAAACCAAACGAATAAAAAAAACCGGGGCGGTTCACGGTTTATACCGGTTCGCAAATAAAAATAAAACCGACTAGATCTAATCCTAGCCGTCCATCCTAGATCGAACGGACGAGGGCGGCCGGTGGCTTACCGCGGCGGTGGGCGTTGACGTCGCCGGAGAAGACGACGGCGGCGGCTCGGCGATGAACGGGGCGACGGCTCCGGGCGTCGGCGGCGACTGCGGAGTAGCGGGGAAGGGGCGGCGTGGCGCGGCGGTGACGGCGGTGGTGATGGCAGTGGCCGAGGGCGACGGAGGAGCGCGGGGCGAGGCAGCGGATCTCGCCGGCGGCGGCGGGCGCGGCTGTTGCGGCGAGATGCGGCGGCGGGGCAGAGAGAGAGAGGAGAGAGGGGGCCGAGGCGGCGCCTTTTAAGAGGGGGGGGCGAGGAGGTGGCGTGGAGGAGGGGTAGGAAGAGGCCGGGGGCGACACGGCGTCCATGGCGGCGGCGGTCGGCGTGCGGGAGCCGGTCTCCTGCGGGAGATCGGGGACGGGGCGACGGGCGAGCTGGGCTGGGCCGCGGCCTGGCCTGGGAGCTGGGCCGGCCCAGTTCGGCGGAGGTTTTTTTTTTATAAACAGAGAAAGAAATAATAAAAACAAAAGAAAATGAAAATATTATATAGGCATATAATATATCAAAATTTTCAGAAAAAGATTTCCTACAACGCGAACATTTTTGTGAAGTCAAATAAAATCCTCACAAATTTAAATAAAGCAAAAAGTGCTACTGCCTTAAGAAAATCCAATAAAAATCATTTTTAAAAAACCAAAATGATTTCAAATTTATTTCTCTCCAATTTTCTGATGTAGGGAATCATGTTACCCTATTTTCTGTATATTTTTATTTTGGAGAAAAATAATTTGAATAAAACTCAAATAAGTCCAATATTGGAAAAATAATTTCAATGGGACTTTGAATTTAATCCTTTGAAACTCCCAACTCCTATTTCATATGTTTTGAAGAAGTCATTTTATCTTCGCTCGTGAAAATCATTGAGTTGCATAAAGTTTCGGAATGGGAAATATTTTCAAATGATATTCAAATATTTTCAACACCCCTTGTCATTTAAATAATTGGAAGAAGTCATGTCATCTTCTCTCCAGGGTTTTTTGGTGAAAAGAATTTGAATTCACGGAGATCATAACAGCAAAATGAAAGTTTGGGAAAGTCCTTTTATTCCCTCTCATTTAACTTTCAAAAGATTTCGAATTTCACTCACTTTCAGTCAATCAATCAAACAATCAATCCAATCTATCTGTTTATTATAACATTCCAAAATTTAGAATTTTGGGATGTTACAAACCTACCACCCTTAAAATGAATCTCGTCCTCGAGATTCGGAGAGGCTAGAAAGAAATAGGTTAGGGTTTGGGGTCTCCTCAAAATCCATCGATCATCTCAGGGGTCTGGGGTGCTACCACCCTTAGAAACATTGTTACGGTTCCACCAAAACTCGTATACTCCATCCATAATTCTTGACAGTGTCGGTCTTCTCAGATCTTCAGTATAATTCCTTCTCTAGGCTCTTCCGGTGGTGGCATAACCTTTTCCTCAATTCTTGTGTCCATTCCATCTTGGTAAGGTTATTCCATGACTGGGTCTTCTTAGCTGACGGGTCAGGCGCCAATACTAAACAACTATCGACATCTCATGGTGGTCAACAATTTACGGTTTCTCCTGCAGGAAATGGGTCTGGTTGATCCTCACCGTATAACCTACGATTGGCAAGAGCTGCCGTGTACAAGGGAAACATTCTTATACCATTCTAAGCTTCAAGCAAGGTTTGATCGTCGTCTCTCTACTATAGGTAAGTCACTCAGATTTACCATCCCGTATAGCAAAGCGAATAATAAGAGTAAGTCGGTATGGTGATCAATCCATCCCGCACCCAAATCATTACCTTGTATATGGTTTAGCGAATCTCGCATTCTAACACTCGGTCAACCTCGCAAGCATTGCAGAATTTCTCTTGTCGACGAACCAAGTTCGGAAAAATCCAATGATTCTGCAAGCCAAACAAACATCTATCGTTCCTTCACAACTCTCAGGTTTTGCGTTACTCCTATAAAATCGTCTGTCGATAAAATCGTAACTTCTTCCAGGGTCTTCCCTTCAACAAGAGTGTGCTTGCTTCTTGGCAGGTCCTGGGGCCTGCGGGTTATGGCCCATCTCATCACTTGTAGTTCCTTGAACTTATCATCGGGTAACTGATCCTTAATCCAACATCCAACTTCCTGGTATCCTTAAATCCATCCAACTGTACTGTCTTCCTTCCTTCTATTGGCACCACTAGGACATGATTACTCAGACTCATCATGGAATTTCCATTGGTACATATTTCCAACATCATACCTCCTTTATATCCAATAGTACTCTTCATCCTCGTGGGATATCCCACATACCGAGATAAAAAACACTTATACTTATGAAGTCCATACTCCACTTCGTGGAACATCATTATCCTTTCTAGGATCAAGCGTCCTTACAGGGGAATATTAGCCATCTCTGCATGGCACTTCTTCAACTGGGAAAGGTGAAACACATCATGAACTCATGACAGTCCTTCGGGTGACTCCAGCTTGTTGGCCACTTCTCCCATACGCTCCAAAACTCGGTATGGTCCTACAAATCTCGGGGCTAACTTTCCCTTAACTCCAAATAGTTTAACTCCTCGCAGAGGGGACACACGAAGACATGCTCTGTCTCCAATTTCATAGACTACCTCCTTTACATTCAATAATACTCCATACCCTCATATTCTTGGGGTATCCAACATATCGAGATAAAACTCATACTTATTTTGTTCGAAATCCACTTCGTGGAATATCATTACCTTTTCCAAGGGTCAAGTTTCCTCACAGGGTACTACCACCCTTAAAATGCACAATCTTCCATAGACCATATTTCTCATACCCTCGAAATGGTCAAAATCTTTCTTCATAGAGTAACAACTCATAAAATCCAAATCAATACCAATGATGCTAACTTTATTGATTCTCAAATTATTACAATCTCCTGCATTCCATTACATGCCTCAATCCGACACTTCACTAATAAAAGAAATGTCCACACTACTACTACATTTCTCGTTGCACTCAACTATTTGTCACAAGTCTCCGTCTCCTTGGGGCATTCTCTGGCAAAGTGCCCTGCTTCATCACAATGGAAACATATTACTTTTGACATATCTCGGGGTTTCCTTGTGGTTATATAGCCTCCTGGGGTCCTCATCTTCCCTTTTGGGCAATCATTGTGGTAGTGTCCTAAATTTTTGCACCTGAAACATGTGATATGACTCAGGTCTCTCATTGTAGAAATTGGGTTGTTCCTGGGATCCAATCTACTTCTCTTCCTGGACTTTTCCGTTCCAATCAGGGCTTCTATTTCCTGTGGGTCATACTCTACTTCCTCTGTCGGGAATTCTACTAAATCCCCATTCAGACAATTTTGGGAGATGTGTCCTTCTTCTCCACATGAATAGCATGACTTGGTGCAGGGTTTAATTGGTTCTGCTTTGGGTGTGTCCTCCACCTCTTCCTTCATCACAGATTCCTCTAAAATTTCCATGAGGGCTCTTTTCATTGGTTCTTTCTTCTGCTGGATGGTCCTTTGTACCATGGGGTAGATGTGACACTAAGCAGGGTAGTGGGTAGTCCCTTCACACAAGAAACAAGTGATCTGCCGAGTTGGGCATTCTTCAGCTGGGTGACTTCCTTCACAATTAGGGCATTCATCCTTGTGTTCCTTATGGTTGTGGCCTATTTCTCCACAAGGCTTGTATGCACAAGGTTTCTTCATATCCTTTCCATAAGGCTTCAATTTCTGGGACACAAGACGAGATCTTTGTAGAGTCCACTTAAATTCTTTCCAAGTGGTTACTTCTTGCCATCCATTGATGGTTTGGTACATCCTCCACCAAGTAGCAGCACCTCTTTCAAAACATTGAAGAGCATGCCGGGTCATATCCTTTCCGACTATAGGGTTATTCTTCATGTGATCCTCCATGTTCTGAATCCATCGGTCCGTCTCCAATTGACTCATCGGTCCAGAAAATACAAGCTCATCTCCATTCATCCTCTATTGGGTCCAAGGGTTTGGGGTGAGATAAGAGAGATAGAGAGGGATACACACAATACAAACAATAGTTTTGAAAAGACAGATTTTTATTGTGGCTGTCGGAAAAACAACAAACAAATGACAGCTCACAAACGTCGCATCTAACATAGGTATAACAGGGGTTTGGTCTTCTAAAGGTCAATAAGTCTTCAACGTTGCCAAACTCTTCAAGTCTTGTTCATGTCTCCGATGGGCTTCTTCCAATCATGCTTGCCCTTCTCAAGTTCTTTTGCCAGATCATCTCTGTTGACGCGAAGTCTCTCGTTACGTCATTTATATTTCTGGAGTTGCGTTCCAAACTTCCGGGTTTCAACATCCTTGACATGAACCATGATCCTACTGTCCTTCAGTTACTGACGTATCTTTGATGTCTCAAGGTTTTGCTCCTCTAGCTTGGCTACTTTCAACTTCTGGGTCCTGAGTTCTTCACGAAACGCTTCCTTATCAAATACTGTTTCCTGCAGGTCCATCTTAACTTCTTGATGTAATACTCCAAATCCTGGTGATACACCGGCTAAGGTTAAAACTTCATCTTGCTGATAGGCGCTCCATCAGCCTTCTACCATCCAATCCTTCCATGCATATGCATGCTTAACTCGGCACGGTGACAATAGCATAAGCGGACGATAACATCATGGATAGCCGTGTTTATGCCCATGTTACTGCCATGAGCTTTCATTCCATAACTGATATCTCCTGTCTTTGGGTTTTCTTAACAAAAACTTTGAGTTTCTAACTCTCCATGTTTCGGATCTTTCTCCGATACACCTTGCTCTCAGGCATTGACGGCTTCCATAGTCTACCAAGTTCCATAAGGGTAACCTTCCTAGGTCATACACATCTGGCAATTCTTCAGAGCCTTCAAATTCTCCCAGTCTTCGGAGTCTTCAACCGTTGTAGTTTCCATCATAATGCACGGTAAAATCCTCTTCATTCCGAATGGTCTTAGTTGTCCGATATCTTGTCCTTCTTGGAGTGGTCTCATCAGTCGAATCTTCGAGTGGTCCAAAGGAAAAAGGGTATGGTCTCACTTAAAGGGAATATTTGAATTAACTCGGTACAAGATCTTTTTGAAAAGGAAAGTTTTTGAGAAAATCCTTCCTATGGGCTTGCCAGTTTCTACGGTCACGTCCTACAGTCAACATGTGCTCTGATACCATCTTGTAGCGACCCGACCCGAATGGATCAAGTCTCTGTGCTTAAGTGTCATCCCTGGATCGGTAATGCTGACACACACAGTACTCGAGGATTTATAACAGAGGTAAATCACATGCATAAAGTAACGTAAATACTATTACCTCAATCCAAATAGCGGAAGTAACAAGGTTGTGGATTCCCATCAACACCAACGGCAAAGTTGAGTGTAGAAATCGTAACCCTAACGTATCACTTACTCGTCGTAAGATATCCTGCAACTTGAAACGTTGCAGCCCGAAAACGGGTCAGCACATGGAATATGCTGGCAAATTCACACCATAGAGAAATAATGAACAAAGTCTATCACTACATGCATATATGGCTGGTGGAAAAGCTCTATGGTTATAATGTTTTTGCGAAAAGCCAATTTTTCCCTACTGCAAAGGAATAAATTTTATTTAACTATCATGGTGGTTGTGAAACATTGAGATGGTTGACAGCATCTCAATCCCAATTAAGTATCATCATTAACCCAACAATATTAATTAAAGTAACATGATGAGATCAACGGGATAATCCAAGAACTAGATACTCAAGATGTCCATAACCGGGGACACGGCTAACCATGATTAGTTTGTACACTCTGCAGAGGTTTGCGCACTTTTCCCCACAAGACTCGATCTCCTCCGTTGGATTACTCGCACTACATGGTGTTTGAGTAACGGATGACCGAGACACAGTCTTTCAGAAGTGTTTGCACCTTACGTATGGGTAGACAGTTACACCTACTTTCCCCTACATCTGCTAGTCTACCACTGTAAGAGTTCACACAACTTAGTCAACTATGCTAGAGCCCATAATAGCTTGCGGCTGCACACGGAAGTTTCTAGCATGAATAATCTCATGATCCCTTTGAGCCTGGGTGGCGGTCCAAAAGAAAAACAGGCAATCCTGGAATACCCAGGTACCTCAATCCACCCAGATGTGAATTTTAGTTGCCACCTTAAGTAAACCATTATTAACAATCTCACATCTGTCATGAATATCACTCAAACCCAATCCACGTCTACGAGCATAGCATGGCAATATAATAGCAAACGTAGAAGTAACTCCCAAGGGTTTGATAATAAAGCAGGTAATAGGTACTACCTCAACTACTTCCCAATACCCACAATTTAATTAGATCCTAATCATGCAAGTGTTTGGGGAAAACAGATCTAATGCAATAAAAACTGGGTATGGAAGGTATATGATCAAAGTGTTACTTGCCTGCAATGTTGATGAAGATGATTCGCACTCAAAACTCTTGATAGATCTACTCGTCACACTCCGGTCAATCTATCGTAAGCAAGCAATGGTAACCACACATAAGCAATCACTCAATAGATCAGAAAGAACGAGGAAAACAATTCGGAAAACTTCAAAACCAAGCAAATAACTCTTGCAACATAAAACAATTTCTAACAGTACCAAAATTATGTGAATTTGGCCTTATCAGAAAGTTTAGGTCAAGAGCTTCGATTTGCAAAAAGAATCAAGTAAATCGGAGTTACCGAACTTAAGTTATGAACAAAAGAAGTTTGAATACAAATCTGTTTGAATTCAAATTTTAAAACTTTCAAAAACATGTTTAAGTTGTTTTACTGGATAGAGGAGATCATAACAAAGAAGTGGGCGTTGGTTTTGTTGGATTTGGACAAACGAGTGAAAAGTTATGAGTGTTTGAAAATCAGGGACTAATCTGTAAATAAAATAACTACAACTAAGTCCCTGGCGTAAATAAACAGAAAACGAAAAGACTAACTAACGAACGCTCGTTTATAAGACCTAAACAGTGGACGTTCGCAGTTTAGTAAAACCTAAAAAAAACAGATCTAGGTTTTCTTAATAAAACCAAAGGAATAAAAAAACCGGGGCGGTTCACGGTTTATACCGGTTCGCAAATAAAAATAAAACCGACTAGATCTAATCCTAGCCGTCCATCCTAGATCGAACGGACGAGGGCGGCCGGTGGCTTACCGCGGCGGTGGGCGTTGACGTCGCCGGAGAAGACGACGGCGGCGGCTCGGCGATGAACGGGGCGACGGCTCCGGGCGTCGGCGGCGACTGCGGAGTAGCGGGGAAGGGGCGGCGTGGCGCGGCGGTGACGGCGGTGGTGATGGCAGTGGCCGAGGGCGACGGAGGAGCGCGGGGCGAGGCGGCGGATCTCGCCGGCGGCGGCGGGCGCGGCTGTTGCGGCGAGATGCGGCGGCGGGGCAGAGAGAGAGAGGAGAGAGGGGGCCGAGGCGGCGCCTTTTAAGAGGGGGGGCGAGGAGGTGGCGTGGAGGAGGGGTAGGAAGAGGCCGGGGGCGACACGGCATCCATGGCGGCGGCGGTCGGCGTGCGGGAGCCGGTCTCCTGCGGGAGATCGGGGACGGGGCGACGGGCGAGCTGGGCTGGGCCGCGGCCTGGCCTGGGAGCTGGGCCGGCCCAGTTCGGCGGAGGTTTTTTTTTATAAACAGAGAAAGAAATAATAAAAACAAAAGAAAATGAAAATATTATATAGGCATATAATATATCAAAATTTTCAGAAAAAGATTTCCTACAACGCGAACATTTTTGTGAAGTCAAATAAAATCCTCACAAATTTAAATAAAGCAAAAAGTGCTACTGCCTTAATAAAATCCAATAAAAATCATTTTAAAAAAACCAAAATGATTTCAAATTTATTTCTCTCCAATTTTCTGATGTAGGGAATCATGTTACCCTATTTTCTGTATATTTTTATTTTGGAGAAAAATAATTTGAATAAAACTCAAATAAGTCCAATATTGGAAAAAATAATTTCAATGGGACTTTGAATTTAATCCTTTGAAACTCCCAACTCCTATTTCATATGTTTTGAAGAAGTCATTTTATCTTCGCTCGTGAAAATCATTGAGTTGCATAAAGTTTCGGAATGGGAAATATTTTCAAATGATATTCAAATATTTTCAACACCCCTTGTCATTTAAATAATTGGAAGAAGTCATGTCATCTTCTCTCCAGGGTTTTGTGGTGAAAAGAATTTGAATTCACGGAGATCATAACAGCAAAATGAAAGTTTGGGAAAGTCCTTTTATTCCCTCTCATTTAACTTTCAAAAGATTTCGAATTTCACTCACTTTCAGTCAATCAATCAAACAATCAATCCAATCTATCTGTTTATTATAACATTCCAAAATTTAGAATTTTGGGATGTTACAACTACGATGAGATTTTCTCACTCGTAGCGATGCTTAAGTCTGTCCGAATCATGTTAGCAAATTGCCACATTTTATGAAATCTGGCAAATGGATGTCAAAACTACATTCTTAATGGATTTCTTAAAGAAGAGTTGTATATGATGCAACCAGAAGGTTTTGTCGATCCTAAAGGTGCTAACAAATTGTGCAAGCTCCAACAATCCATCTATGGACTGGTGCAAGCATCTCAGAGTTGGAATATATGCTTTGATAAGTTGATCAAAACATATAGTTTTATACAGACTCGCGGGTGAAGCCTATATTTATAAGAAAGTGAGTGGGAGCACTACAACATTTCTGACAAGTATATGTGAATGACATATTGTTGATCGGAAATAATGTAGAATTTTCTGGAAAGCATAAAGGAGTATTTCAAAGAAGTTTTTCAAAGAAATACCTCGGTGAAGCTGCTTACATATTGAGCATCAAGATCTATAGAGATAGATCAAGACGCTCGATAAGTTTTTTCAATGAGTACATACCTTGAAATTTTTTTGAAGTAGTTCAAAATGGAACAGTCAAAGAAGGAGTTCTTGTCTGTGTTGCAAGGTGTGAAGTTGAGTAAGACTCAAAGCCCGACCACGACAGAAGATAGAGAGAGAATGAAAGTCATTCCCTATGCCTCAGCCATAGGTTCTATAAAGTATGCCATGCTGTGTACCAGACCTATTTTATACCCTATACTGAGTTTGGCAAGGGAGTACAATAGTGATCTAGGAGTAGATCACTGGACAGCAGTCAAAATTATCCTTAGTGGAATAAGGATATGTTTCTCGATTATGGAGGTGACAAAAGGTTCATCGTAAAGGGTTACGTCCATGCAAGTTTTGACACTGATCCAGATGACTCTAAGTCTCAATCTGGATGCATATTGAAAGTGGGAGCAATTAGCTAGAGTAGCTCCGTGCAGAGCATTGTTGACATAGAAATTTGCAAAATACATACGGATCTGAATGTGGCAGACCCATTGACTAAACTTCTCTCACAAGCAAAACATGATCACACTTTAGTACTCTTTGGGTGTTAATCACATAGCGATGTGAACTAGATTATTGACTCTAGTAAACCCTTTGGGTGTTGGTCACATGACGATGTGAACTATGGGTGTTAATCACATGGTGATGTGAACTATTGGTGTTAAATCACATGGCGATGTGAACTAGATTATTGACTCTAGTGCAAGTGGGAGATTGAAGGAAATATGCCCTAGAGGCAATAATAAAGTTATTATTTATTTCCTTATTTCATGATAAATGTTTAGTATTCATGCTAGAATTTTATTAACCGGAAACTTGATACATGTGTGAATACATAGACAAACAGAGTGTCACTAGTATGCCTCTACTTGACTAGCTCATTGAATCAAAGATGGTTAAGTTTCCTAGCGATAGACATGAGTTGTCATTTGATTAACGGGATCACATCATTAGAGAATGATGTGATTGACTTGACCCATTCTGTTAGCTTAGCATTTGATCGTTTAGTATGTTGCTATTGCTTTCTTCATGACTTATACATGTTCCTATGACTATGAGATTATGCAACTCCCGAATACCGGAGGAACACCTTGTGCACTATCAAACATCACAACGTAACTGGGTGATTATAAAGATGCTCTACAGGTGTCTCCGAAGGTGTTTGTTGGGTTGGCATAGATCGAGATTAGGATTTGTCACTCCGAGTATCGGAGAGGTATCTCTGGGCCCATCTCGGTAATGCACATCACTATAAGCCTTGCAAGCAATGTGACTATGAGTTAGTTGCAGGATGATGCATTACGGAACGAGTAAAGAGACTTGCCGGTAGCGAGATTGAACTAGGTATTGAGATACCGACGATCGAATCTCGGGCAAGTAACATACCGATGACAAAGGGAACAACGTATGTTGTTATGCGGTTTGACCGATAAAGATCTTCGTAGAATATGTGGGAGCCAATATGAGCATCCAGGTTCCGCTATTGGTTATTGACCGGAGACGAGTCTCGATCATGTCTACATAGTTCTCGAACCCGTAGGGTCCGCACGCTTAACGTTCGGTATTATGAGTTTATGTGTTTTGATGTACCGAAGGTAGTTTGGAGTCCCGGATGAGACCAGGGACATGACGAGGAGTCTCGAAATGGTCGAGACATAAAGATCGACATATTGGACGACTATATTCGGACATCGGAAAGGTTCCGAGTGATTCGGGTATTTATCGGAGTACCGGAGAGTTACGGGAATTCGCCGGGGAGTATATGGGCCTTATTGGGCTTTAGGGGAAAGAGAGAGGGGAGGCTACGCGCCCCCCAAGGCCTAGTCCGAATTGGACTAGGGGGAGGGGCGGCGCCCCCTCCTTCCTTCTCTTCTCTTTTCCCTTTCCTTCTCTCCTACTCCTACTACATGGAAGGGGGGAATCCTACTCCCGGTGGGAGTAGGACTCCCCAGGGCGCGCCATAGTAGAGGGTCGGCCCTCCCCCTCATCCACTCCTTTATATACGGGGGAGGGGGGCACCCCATGGACACACAAGTTGATCAGTTGGTCTTTTAGCCGTGTGCGGTGCCCCCTCCACCATAATCCACCTTGGTCATATCGTACCGGTGCTTAGGCGAAGCCCTGCGTTGGTAGCATCATCATCACCGTCATCACGCCGTTGTGCTGACGGAACTCTCCTTCGAAGCTCTGCTGGATCGGAGTTCGTGGGACGTCACCGAGCTGAACGTGTGCTGAACTCGGAGGTGCCGTGCGTTCGGTACTTGGATTGGTCGGATCGTGAAGACGTACGACTACATCAACCGCGTTCTCATAACGCTTACGCTTACAGTCTACGAGGGTACGTGAACGACACTCTCCCCTCTCGTTGCTATGCATCACCATGATCTTGCGTGTGCGTAGGAATTTTTTTGAAATTACTACGTTCCCCAACACTATGAACGTACCACGCACACCCTACCCCTATGAGCACCTCCAAGAGACTGAGCCGGCATATTATCTTGAGATTTGACGAAGTCACTGTAGGCGCCTCGTAGTGGATGGTAATGTCAACTCCCATTAAACGGGCATCACAGGAAATTCAGAAATAAACCCAGGATAAATGCGAGCACCAGGACTTGAACCCTGGTGGGTTGGGGATACCACTGTCCTCCTAACAATCCAATCATAGGTTGGTTTGCTCCGTTACACCTAACTGTTGAACATGTCGCCTTTTAGTCAGCCAACACTCGGTGCCATATAACATTGTGGGTCGAATCGTCGTCCAATAAAACCTACCTTCTAGCTTTTGTGGCACTCTTTTGTCACAGAAAACGCCAAAAGCTTTGGCGCCACTTCATCCATCCGGCTTTGATTCGATAGTTCACATCTTCATCTATATCCCCATCCTTCTGTAACATTGACACAAACTATCGAAAGGTGTCCTTCTAAGGTACCACCTGCCCATCAAGGCTAACCCCCTCCTCGTGCCTAGTAGCACTAAAACTGCACCTCATGTACCCGGTTTTGGTTCTACTAAGCCTAACACCTTTCGATTTCAAGGTTTGTCTCCATGGCTTTAACTTTCTATGAACCCCATCCAACTATCATTGACTAGCACCACATCATCCACAAAGAGCATGCACCATGGGATATCTCCTTTTTATATCCCTTGTGACCTCATCCATCACCAATGCAAAAAGATACGGGCTCAAAGCTAACCCCTGGTGCTGCCCTATTTTAATCGAGAAGTCATAAGTGTCGCTATCACTTGTTCGAACACTTGTCACAACATAACCGCACATTTCCTTGACGAGGGTAATGTACTTTCTAGGGATTTTGTGTTTCTCCAAGACCCATCACATGACATTCCGCGGTATCTTATCGTAGGCCTTCTTCAAGTTAATGAACACGATATGCAGGTCCTTTTTTTTGCTCTCTGTGTTTCTCCATAAGTTGTCGTACTAAGAAAATAACTTTTATGTCGACCTCCCATGCATGAAATCAAACTACTTTTTGGTCACGCTTCTCATTCTTCTTAAGCGGTGCTCAATGGCTCTCTCTCTCTCTCTCATAACTTCATTGTATGGCTTATTAGCTTAATTCTACGGTAATTAGTACAACTATGAAGATCCCCATGTTCCTGAAGATTGGTACTAATATACTATGTCTCCATTCTTCTAGCATCTTGTTTGCGCAAAAAATAAGGTCGACAAGCGTAATTATCCATACTATCGCTATGTCTCTGAGGCCTCTTCACACCTCAATGAGGATACAGTCAGGGGACATCGTCTTGCCTCCTTTCATCCTTTTAAAAGCCACCTTGACCTCATACTCCTGCATTTGCTGCACAAAATGCCTCCTGGTATCATCAAAGGAGTCGTCCAGTTCAATGGTAGAGCTCTCATTCCCTCCATTGAACAGCTTGATGAACAATTATTTATAAAATAAATGATTATCAAATAAAATTCTAAAAATTATTTAGGTATGTAAATCATGGGTTTGACGAACAATTATTTATACAATCACATTAATATGGACAGGCAATCATGGGCGAACATATTAGAATATTTACACCCCATTGCAACACATGGGCAATTATCAAGTATCACTAAAATTATGTTAATTTTTGGCCAAAATTTATTTCCGTTATTTTTTTGGTGAGGCAAGGATGGGATCGTATCAGGGACTAGTGGGTTTTTTTTGCAAATGTGGATCATAGTAGTCATATCCTTTGTAAAAATATCACAACTTGCCTCACATCGTTAGATGTTGGACATGTGGTTAGAAATGTAAATTCAAATACAAAAGTAACTAGGACGAGTGCAAGGGACGTTGTAACACAACGATTGATCACTTTTTCATATATAGTATACTGATTCTTAATAGATCATATATATTCTTGAAATCAAAATGCTTATGATAGCCTAGATTATCACTTTTTTATAGTCCGTTCATTTTTTACAAATAAGACACATTTGACTTTAACAGTCTTCAATACATCAGTTTTGCACTTATACTAACTAACTAATTGCCCATGCATTGCAACGGGGGCATACATATTCTAATGGTTCAACAACAATCGTGTCTGACATATATATTACACCCACCATATTCCAAATTTCGCTAAGATTTGAGTATGTGTACAGGAAGGCAAGGTGATATTTGGTTAGATTTGGACAGGGGAAGGCAAGGAAAGTTTTGATTTAGTTGAGGTTTAATAATATTTGATTTGAATTGAATAGGGGAAGACCAGGAAAGTTTTGATTTAGTTGAGGTTTGCTAACATTTGATTTGAGTAAATTGAGTTAATGCAAGACATGATTTTGGCAAGATTTAATAGAGTTAATGAAGGAAATGGTTTCCAGTAGGACAAACAAAAAGTACTCCCTCCCCAATTTCTAAGGCACCTAAACTTTTTGGCACGAAAATTAGCGTACAACTGGTTGTTGGCGAGTCGTCGTATGATTAGATGATTCATTCACGATCTCACCTAACAAAGGTGGTTGACCGATTCTGAAAAACAACAAATGGTAAGAAAAAATGGAGGGAGAGAAGGCCCAACTGCACAAAGTGTTGTTGTTTCTACGAGAACTCACAAAGTGTTGTTGTCTAACCGCATGGACTAGCCTTAGTTAGAATAAATTAACTGAGAGAGTTGTGCAGGCTGAGAGGTTTAGGCGCCTAAGATTTTGGAACTTTTTTCGAAAAAAGCGCCTAAGATTTTGAGAAGGAGGGAGTACCGATTTGATTTACGTTATTTCAAACGAAGGAGGTGTGTGAAGAGGAAAAAAGTAACAAGAAGGTGGGTGAGAAAAACCCACCAACTCCCTTTTAATAGTTGATTGAGATATGCATGAAAATAGTCAAAACGGTTTTTTTTTCTTTGCTATGAGTCAAAACGATATATAACAAAGTTTTCTGTAAGAAAAATACTACTCCCTCTGTAAACTAATATAAAAGCGTTTAGATCACTATTTTAGTATTCTAAATGCTTTTATATTAGTTTACGGAGGGAGTACTTTTGAATATAATAAACCTATGCCGGAAGGTGGTTCGGCTGCAACTGCGGCTACCTCCACTTCATGGACGGCGTGGGTAGGTGGAGGCCACAGCTGTGCGACTACAAGATCCAACCGTTGGTTTCAGATGGACGGCGCGGATTGGACCTGACAGCAGGATCTGCCAGACAGAAACCGTTACCTATGCAACGAGGATCCGGATCCGGCGAGGGGACAACAAATTCCTTACGGACGAAGTTCTTCCAGAACTCTCCATCCGATGGAGTAGGCATGTGCTGCGTCTACTCCCCCGCCACCGTCTCCACGACCTCGTCGCAGCGAGGTCAGATCGTGTCGTCGGATCGCCCGCCCTCCTACGACGCCGACGCCCCGCTGCGCTCCGATGAGGGATTCGACGGCAGGGCGGCCAACCCCTCTCCCTCTCGCGCGAGGCGCGGGCGCGGCGGCGGAGATGGCGAGCCCCCGCCGCTTTCCCCGACCCCGAGTGTGAACGCCGGCAGGAAATTCGATGGCAGGGCGGCCAAACGCCGTCGCGCGGAGTCCGGCGGCGGTGTCGGCGTCGGCGTCGGCGACGCGGCGGCCCAGGACCGCATCGGCGAACTCCCGGACGCGATCCTGCTGTGCATCCTCTCCTACCTCCCGCTCCGCGACGCCGCCCGTTCGACGGCGCTCTCTTCGCGGTGGCGCCGCCTGTTCGACCAGTACCTCCTCGACTTCAACGCGTGCCAGCCGTTCCCGCCGGAGGCGGGCCGCGGCTGCGACTGGTTCATCCGCGCCGTCGACTCCATCCTCGCCTCGCGCCGTCACATCCGCATCCGCAGCTTCCGCTTCGTGATGTATGGGCAGGGGTTCAACAATCGCATGGGCGTCGTCAGCGGCTGGTTCCCCGTCCTCGCGAGCTGCGGTGTCCGAGAAGTCGACGTCGACATGTTGTACACGGTCTGGAGGCCGACCCTCCCCGCGTCGCTCCTCCAGCTCGCCTCCCTCGAAACCCTAAGAGTGTGCTTCTGCGACCTTCCCAAGGAAGCGGAGATGGACGCGCTGCGGCTCCCCGCCCTCAAGACGCTCCGCCTGTCCAATGTCCGAACGTCCCAGGACGCCCTGCAGGCGATGCTTGCTCATTGCCCATCCCTGGAGTGCGCAAAGCTCAAGAACATCACCGGGGTCAAGCAAATCCGCCTCAGGTCCAGGAGCCTGGTACGGCTGTACGGCGACTTGGGCGACTTGAGTGAGCTCGTTGTCGAGGACGCCCCGAGCCTTGAAGAACTGGTGGGCATCCATTTGCCGAGTGGCAGAGCGACGGTGAAAATTGTTTCGGCCCCCAAGCTGCAGGTGCTGGGGTACTTGGGGAAGAACGTCGGGCCTCTCGTGCTGCGTGATACCGTTTTCGATGTAAATGCTTTGCCTTTTCTTCTGTTTGTTGCAGCTAAAACTCGGCTGATGCTGCTTTGAAAGTAAGTATCTTTGCTTCCTATGTCATGTTTTGCATATTGCAGGGAGGCATCTTGCAGTCCACTACCCTGATGTGCAGCGTGAAGACCTTGGCCATCCAAGTGCCCTTCTCAGAGAAGGGACATACCACCTTCGTTGCTCAGTTGCTCAAATGCTTCCCATGTCTTGAGACGCTCCATGTCGAGGTAATCATTGCAGCTCAGCTCTCCTTAACCACCAATCTACATAGCTCTACCATGCATTGCTTGTTAATCACGGTCGGCGTTTGCAGGCAGACAGTCGGTCAATTTCGCAGCGGGTTGCTCCAGAATCATGGGACATGACAACTTCTATCCGGTGCATCGAGCATTCGCTCAACAAATTGGTGTTCGAGGATTTTGGAGGAGAAATGTGCCAGTGGGGCTTTCTGACTTTTATGCTCGAGATGGCTAAAACTCTTAAGGTCGTCGAGCTCTACTGTTTGAAAGGCGAAGATTGTGCCAGTAGACTGATAAATATTCTAAGCAGCATAAATAGAGTCTGCCAGGACATGGAGTTCCTGTTCTTCACAAGTTGTGAGCCAGTCAATGGTCTCTACTTGTGCCATTGCTGTCCCCGGCGGTGCCAGAATGAAAACAGAGTTTCGCTGATGGATACTCTGAAGCACCAGAAAAAATAGAAGGTGATTGCAACCTGAAAATCCCTGTTGTCGTCGGATGCGCTTAAGTTGTGATCTTGTGTCAGAATCCGAGAATTGTTCATTTTAGTTTACTGGAATAGAAAAGAATCTGCAGGCTGGATTGGCTGTACCGTAGCAGGCTGGTTGGCTGGAATTATTTTTCCTAGAACACAATTAGTTGGACTTCTTGTTGGATGTGTATCGCTGGTACTGTTTATAATATAATCATAACATAATGGTTTAGCATTTTGATATCTTTGCACCGTAGTTCAAGTTCATCTCCGACATTTGAAAATTTTCGAGGCCATGGCGTTCGAAATTAGAATTGCACGGAAAGTGCACCATGTAGAAAACGAGTGAATGCTATGCCTTTTGTCCCTCAACTTGTCGTGTTGCACAAATTTGGTCCCGGACTTTGATTATGTGACTTATATGTCATCACTCTAGACCACGAATAAAAGTATATACTCCCTCTGTCCCATAATGTAAAACGTTTTTTGACACTACACTAAGTTAAAAAACGTCTTACATTATGGAACGGAGGGAGTAGATGATTACCCGCGCTCCACCGCGCGAAGTACATGTACGTTTGATACCCGCTAGTCCATGCCTAGTTTTTCGATCGAATTGGGGCGTATAATACGGAGTTTAATTTCAGGTTGGTTATTCGCGTGTGATATGTGGTTACAGTTATTCTATCTATGTTGTGCCAGTGGTGTTATTGCCTGAACATGCGCTCCTATACATGTCAGCAGGATAATTTCTTCTTTGCTAGCGTATTGGGCCAGCGTGTGGTAACTACGAATGGATTGCTTGCCTTGGTGCTCATCATCGATCCCTGGGGAGATTCTAGCTTTCATGGATTACGGCTGTTGTGTTGTAATGTTACCATTCTCCACTTTCACCTGTAGCTGTTGATCACACGCTCAGAAATATGTTTCCGTCTTATCTCATTTGACATATTTACTTAATGAGCCAATTGAATAATCTCTCTTTCGGGAACAAGCTGATGCTCTCGCTCGCGACCGCGACTCCTCCCCACCTACTCCCCCTCGCCGCCGATTTCCCCGCGACGGCGAGCCCCCCCCCCCCCCAACCCACTCCCCGCCCCCCATGTCGAGAGTCGACAGATCTACCTGCTCGCCGCCCCGCCCGGGCTAGACGATCCCGTACCTGCCTCCCCCTTTGTGTACCAGACCTTTCCGGAGATGCTGCGCCCGATTGGGTCGGTGTCGCCGGAGACGCCGCGGGCGAGGAGGATGCGGAGGTGGACGGAGCGAGCCATGCAGATCCGCGACGACGTGTCCTCCTACCTCCTTCGTGTGCGGGAGTGGAGGGCGCTGCAGCAGAAAGCGAAGGCAGAGCCAGATCCAGAGATGAAGGTCTGGGTGTCATGGGGAATCGAGACCTACGGCGACATCGCAGATCAGGAACTCCTCAATCTGGCGAGGAGGATCTATTTCGAGGGGAATCAAGACGAGAAGAGGAGGATGCCACACCCGACGACCTCCCCGAAGGATTTCGTCAATTGGGCGCGGGCGGAGGCAAGGAGCGCAGATCCACAGAGGTGGGCGAGATGGGAGTGCATCGAGGGGAAATTGCCATCGGCGCCGCCTTCGGACTCCGAGGAGGTCGACCCCTGGCCATACCTCTCCCCTGCACCAGCCATGGACTGAGCCCAGGGGCATCCTGCAACAGTGGCACACATGGCCCCGAGTGTCACGAGTGGGTAGTACAATTTTGGCTAGATCCGGGGCTTGCAGGATTTCAGGATGTGGTTTGCAGTCCGAGGCCCGCTGTGGGAATGGGAGGAGAGACCCGAGCTTGCTTCGCCTACCACGCCGGCCATGAGTGTGCGAGAGGCAACGCCAGATCTGGAGGAAGAAGAACTGCGGGTAATGGAGATGGTCGAGAAGCTGTGAAGAGTGTTGAGGCTGCCCAGGAGGGGTGCAGAATCAACCCAGAAGCTGGTGACGCGTATTCTGGTGCACGCAGAGGAGGAAGAGATACCTCTGATTGCGCCAAATCAAGCCACCCCGCCATCGGAAGTGATTGCGTGGGCGCTGGCGGGAAGAACTTCGAGACTCAAATCCAGAAGAGTGCGGTGGGAAGCCTTCTATCGTGCTCAATCACAGGAGATCATGGATCTAATGGAGAGGCTGCTAAGCTCCAGCCAAGAAAGGATTTGATTGTCTCTGACGAAACTGAAGCCATGGTGGTTATGGAGCTCACAGGCGGGTTCAGAGTGATTCAGAGAAGCATGTGCGCCAAAGGGGCGTACAAAATTCGAGGGGAAAAGGCCTCCAGATCACCAAGCTGCTTTCCAGTCTGCCATGGTGACGAAGCGGAGCTCAGATACAGTCAGCTGTGGAGTGGTATAAAAGACGGTGAAGGGGGGGGAGGAGATTAGGGTTCCCACTTTCCCCTCCTCCTCTCCCAACGCCGCCGCCACCCCATCCCCACCAGACCTAGCTACCCTTGCCGCAGATCTCCCCATGGAGGGGGGCCGTGGCCGGGGCCGTGGAAGAAACAAAGGTGGAAGGGGAGAGAACTCCAACAACGGGCAGCATGAGAAGATGAATTCGGGCGTGGGTGCCGGTGGGGGGCAGCCGTCGTTCTTCGGTTTTGGTTACCAAGGGCCACCACCATCGTGGGCTTTCCCCAGCCAATTCCCTGGCCAGTTCCCGCGGCAATCGTGGGGGGGGGGGGGGCGTGCAGCAGCAATGGTACGGCCCTCCACCGCAACAGATGCAAGGGCAAACAGGGGGGCAGTCCTCGGACCCCAACAACAGTCAGGGAGGAAATCTGCAGCAGAGCACGAACCAGGGGAAGATTCAACAAAAGAAAAAGCAAGATGTGTCTCAGAAGCAGCAGGTTAGTCCAGGACTGATGTCCTACACAAGTGTCACTTGCTATAACTGTGGAGATTCTGGGCACCACAAGGACAAGTGCACCAAGCCAAAGGGGTGTATCATTTGCAAAATGATAAGCCACAAAGTTGAAGACTATCCTACCAGGAGAAGACCTCACTCAGCTGCCAAATATGTAGGTGGTGCTGCACAGGGCTTAGGTTTCTACCACTTGGACATACCAGATGTCAATGCCCAGCATCAGGGCTGCCTCAAGAATGTTGGGATTGTCTTTGTGGAGCAGGGGGAGGTCACTAAGCAAGAATTAGCCAAGGAATTTGCCAGTATTTATAAAACAAACTGGCCATGGGCCATCAACAAGCTGGATGATTGGACCTTTCTGGTCAAGTTCCCCCCAGAGATTGATGTGGAGCAAGTAGCTGGCTACCCATGTTTTGGCCTATCAAAAGAGAACACTATGGTCAAGGTGGAAGCCTGGTTGGGAGATATCACTGCAGAGGATGAGCTCCAGAAAGTCTGGCTGAAACTTAGGAAACTAAACCCTAAGTGGTGTGAGTGGTCTGTCCTATCAGATCACTTCAACATTTGGGGTCCTGCTGGATGTTGATTGGCAGCACAACTTCCAAAGTTTCTATGAAATTGTTAGAGTCAAAATATCATGCAAGGACCATAGGAGAATTCCACAGGAGAGAATTTTTGGGATCCAGGGGAAGCTGTACAACATCCAAATTGAGGTGGAGCCACCCCAGGTTGATGCACATGTAGTGATTTAGGACCCCCCCTAAGGCCAACAGCTCTGTCTCTATGGACACTGATAAGGGGAATGATGGGACTACTGGGGGCACAGAGATGCAGAAGAGCTCTAAATCGGGAACTGGCAGTAACTCTAATGCTGGGAGTGGGAAGAGTGACAAAGGCTCTACCCACAACCAACTGTGAGTGTCCACTGAGCCACCCACACCCATCTCCCTCTTAAAGGCACAAGCTCCAAAGAATCTGCACACAGCCAAAGGAAATGCTCTGAACTGTTTCTTAGATAGCAATGATGACAATCTGAATGGTTTTAGGTTGCTAAGGGAAATGGAAGGATGGAACAATGATGACATTGACACAGAAGAGGAATGGGATGAGCTGCAGGAGGAGATGCAGAACAAGGAGCCCCTGGGACAGGAGGAAGAAATGATAGCCAATCAGTATGAGGTGGATTACCCACCCCTCCAGACCCATGAGATTAGGAGGGCAGAGAAGTTGGGCCCCATTCAGGCTCCCAGGGCCAGTGCAAGGAATGCTGGAGACTCCAGGACCATTCTACAGAAGGCTCAACAACTCAAAGAGGCTCTGGATGCAGCAACCAGAAAAGAGCAAGGTAAAAAAATCCACACCTTTCTCCGTCTTCAATAACCCTCATTTTATTTCAGTAGCCTCAAAAATAGGGATTGATGTAGAACATGAGGAAGGGAATATCGCTAGCTTACCTTTTCCTAGCACCCTGAATCCTGACAGGAATGTTGATCCTGATTCAGGCTTCACCACCCCCTCAAATGCAACATGGTTGGTGCGGGTGGGCATAGCAGTAGTTTTAACTCTACTAAGGTGTGGAACCTAGTATGTAAACACAAATAGGGCAAGCACCCCAGGACAAGGGTTTCTCCATGAATGCTATTTTTTGGAATGTTAGGGGCATTTCTGCTCCAGGGAGGAAACCCTTATAGTTGATACAATTAGGAAGTTACAAGCTTCTGTCCTTGGTTTCCAGGAAACCAAAAAATAAGGTTTTTCTAACTCTTATCTTAAATCTTTAGTAGGGAGTAGGAGTTTCTCTTGGCATCACCTCCCATCAAAAGGCTCTGCTGGAGGCATCCTGATGGGGGTGGATACTGACCTTTTTGAGATTATCTCCCGGTCTCATCTTGATTACTCTGTTAGCTGTGTTCTTAAGATGAAGAGCAAGGATGTAACTTTTAGAATCATTACTGTTTATGGATCTCCCTATGAGGAAGGAAAAGAGGCATTTATCTCTGAGCTTCACTCTTTGTTCATAGAGAATCCTTACGCCACTCTGATTGGGGGAGACTTTAACCTAGTTAGATATGCTAGAGAAAAAAGCAATGGAGTTGTCAACCATAGATGGTGTGACAACTTTAATGCTTGGATAGAAATTTGGAGTCTACTGGAAATCAAACTATCTAGCAGAAAATTCACCTGGGCTAATAACCAAGTAGACCTGATCATGTCTACAATAGATAGGTTATTTTGTAACACTGAGCTTGACAAATTTTTTCCTTTAGCCTCCTACATTGCTCTACCCAGATGTGGCAGTGACCATACACCCATTATTTGGGAATCAGGAGTAGAGCAAGTGCCTAAAAGTGGTAGCTATAGGATGGAAAAATGGTGGCTTCTTAGGGAGGACTTCTCCCAACTCATTGCCAACATTTGGAATGAACCTACCTTTAAGACCAACCCTTTGGATAATTGGCAAGAGAAGATGAGGAAACTTAGAAGAGTAACCAAAGGTTGGAGCTCAAATGAAGAGGCTCAGCTTAGGAGATATAAGAAAATCCTCGTAGAGGAATATGACAAGCTTGATATTAAATCTGAAACAATAGTGCTCTGTGACTTTGAAGCCTCTAGACTCAAATTTATACATAGTGAGCTCCAAAAAATTTGGCTCCAAGAGGAAATCAAAGGAAAGCAGAGATCTAGAGATAGAGATATTAAAGAAGGATACAGGAATACTGAGTACTTCCATGCAGTGGCAAACCAAAGGAGGAGGAAAACAGCTATCCACTTGTTGGATGGCCCACTTAGGCCAGTCACTGATACTAAGGAAATGCTTGGAATTGCTTGTAACTTCTATAAAGACCTCTTCAAGAAAGAGGAGCGAAGTGGGATCCAGTTGGACCTACCCTTTTTCTCAGATGGAGAGAAAGTGAATAATGCTGAAAATGAGGCCCTTGAGGCCCCCTTCTTGGAAGAGGAGATTAAAAGAGCTGTTTTTGAATCATACTCTGACGGTGCCCCTGGCCCTGACGGTATTCCCTTCTTTTTTTACCAGCACTTCTGGGAGTTGGTTAAAAAAGACCTAATAGCCATGTTTGAAGTTTTCCATCAAGGGGAGCTAGCTATTCATAGACTTAACTTTGCTATGCTGACTTTGATCCCAAAGGAGGTTGATGCCTCGAGCATGAAAAAATTTAGACCCATTAGTTTGCTGAATTGTAGCTTCAAGATCTTCACTAAGGTCCTCCAAATAGACTAGCTTGGATCCTGCAGAGACTCATAGCAAGTAACCAATCAGCCTTCCTTAAAGGCAGATACATCTTAGAAAGTGTGGTTACAGCTCATGATATTCTGCACTCTATTCACTCCACCAAAAGACAGGGCCTAGTACTCAAGCTAGACTATGAGAAGGCCTTTGACAAGGTGAACTTGGAATTTCTAGAAGAGTTACTTAGGAAAAGAGGCTTTGGGGACAAATGGGTTCATTGGATTCTGCATGTCACCAGAGGGCGATCAGTGGGTGTGAAAATAAACAACACTGAAAGTGATTTTTTCTTCATAGGGAAAGGGTTGAGGCAGGGGGACCCCATTTCCCTACTGCTATTCAACCTGGTAGTAGATGTTCTAACTAGAATGTTGATGAAAGCTACAAATCATCAGTTGATACAAGGGCTGTGTACTGAAATTTTCCCTAGAGGGATTATATGCCTCCAGTATGCTGATGACACTATTTTGTTTCTAGATAACAACCTAGAACACACTAGAAACCTCAAAATGGTTCTATCTGGTTTTGAGATGATCTCTGGCATGAGAATCAACTATAGTAAAAGTGAACTCATACCAGTTAACATAGATGCTCCTGAGGCAGGTGAGTTCCTGGGGATTCTGGAGTGTACTGCAGGTACCTTCCCCATCAAGTACCTTGGGATACCTTTACACTATGATAAACTTAGAAGAGAAGATATCCAGCCACTTATTGATAAGATTATGAAGAGAATTGCTGGATGGAGAGGGAAGCTTCTCTCTTACAAAGGAAGAATTGTCCTCATCCAGGCTTGCTTAGCTAGTATCCCTGTGTATTTACTTTCTTTCTTTAAATTCCCTAAGTGGGCAATAGAGCTTATCAATACCCAAATGGCAAACTGCCTATGGAGGGCACAGGAAATTGCACTTGGCTAACTGGAAGTTGGTATGTATGAAAAAAGAGTATGGGGGCTGGGCATCCCAAATCGCCAAGAGGTCAACCTTTGCCTCCTGGGATCTTGGGTTAAAAGATACTATGAAGGTGAAGGGAAACCCTAGAAGTTGATGATAGACCAGAAGTATATGATAGGCAAACCTAATGTTTTTGCCCCTAGTACTTCCACCAATACCTCTAAATTTTGGAAAGTAGTAAAATCCATCATCCAAACCTTGAAATTTGGTTATAGATGGAAAGTAGGGACATGAGATAAGATTAGGTTCTGGGAAGATACCTGGTTTGGCACCTCCCCCCTAGCAGTACAATTTTGGCACATCTATATGGTTTGCAGTGAGCAAAACAAATGTGTCAAAGATATCTGGGATGGTGAAACACTAAAGTTAACCTTTAGGAGGAACTTTGACAGTAGGATGATGGAATAGTGGTACTAGCTAGTTGAGATTGCTAAAGATATCACCTTCACTGGTGACTCTGATGCACTGATCTGGCAACTTGAGAACAAGGGTGTTTACTCATCTAGTTCTTTATACCATGTAATTAACTTTAGAGGGGTTCAACCCCTGTTCTTGCCAGCTGTTTGGAAGCTGGCAGTGCCTCCAAAGATACATGTCTTTCTTTGGCTGTTTTCCCAAAACAAGCTGATGACTAGAGACAATCTAAGGAAAAGACATATAATCAAACCGCTTGACTGTGTTTTCTGTGCTGAGCAGGAAACAAACCGCCATTTATTTTTTGACTGTGTAGTAGCCAGGAATATTTGGTCATTTGTCAATATCTTTTTCCAAAAGAATCTGGGTACAAACTTTGAAACTGTGGCCCAATTTTGGATCTCTAATAAGAAAAATTTAGCTTTAAATGTAGTTAGCTCTGCTGTCCTATGGTGTTTATGGAAATATAGGAACTCTATGATTTTTAACAACACCATCTGGACGTCTATTAATCAGGTGTGGAGACTGATCCACGGGATGCTCAAGTTCTGGATGGCTCTGACCCCAGAAGCAAGCAAAAGTCAAGTGGAGGGGGTTTTGACTGCGCTGGCAAAACATCTCCAGCAACCCTTGATGATCTCATGTGGCTGAAGGCCAGGAGCTCTGGATTGGCTGTTGGTGCAAGCTGGGACAACCTCAAAATCTCTGAAGACGGTGGATTCATTTCTCCTGCCAAGAAGCGTGACACTAACGGCAAGACCATGGTGAACAACCCCGTGTCTACTCTCGCAATCTGTTGGTCGCCTCAGGCGGCCTTGGCGCCACCACTCAAGTTCAAGTGGGGAGCGAGCGAGGCGGCGAACACACCCCCTGATCTGGCGAGCGTTTACCCTTAGTTTTCAGTTGTACTTCCCTTTGTTCTTTGGCTCTGTGGTGAGCAGGACTGTAATAGCTGGTTAAGTCCTAGAGCACTGAACTTTAGTTTCTTGTAGTTGCAAAACAGACTATATTTGGTTTCATTCTGATTAATGGAACCGGTGAGAGGCCTCCCTGTTCTTCTAAAAAAATACCAAGAAGGCAATGGGATAATCAAACACGAAATACTTATTAAAAAATGAATAAATATATTACTGACCATAAGGTTTTCATCAGCCTATGGAAGAAAATGAAATGAAATGGACTTGTTTTCGGGCAGGGCTATGTAAACTTAGCAAGCACACATAATTATATATGACCTGACCGTAGAGTCTCCATTTGACCATGTGACTTGTATGTCATCACTCTTGACCACGAATAAAAGTATTTGCGGACAAAGATTGTTGAAAATCATTACATTTTACCTGGAGTGGCAATAGATAACCATGAGCTCGATGGCTACCAAGGTTACATAAATCAAAATAATAATACACGGAGGCAATTTATTGTCAAAATCCCTTTGAGTAAAAGAATTGCTACTTCTATGGTATATTATTGATCATAAAAATGCGGAGGCATTTAATCTGTTATGCTCCTATACATGAGGGTATTGGAGAAAAGTCAGTACTCACTCTTGAAACTAATATATTCAGGTTCGATCTTCTCACGGGATTAGGACTCCAGGGAGACACATCCATGTAGTAATTTGGTAAAGATAATCACAGTACTGATCCAGAGAGTTCACCTGCACCGAGCTGCCTTCACGTATATTAGGCGGGGTCTGTTCCTCATAGGACTGACAGTTTTGAGGCAAATCATGTAGTGACGGTTCACCAGCCACAAAGAGAACCCAGACTCTGTTTTAGGACATTCCCCAGACTCCCCTGCAGATAATCTCCATGCATAATTAGGCAACTGCTATTGCCATTGTTCATGCTTTCAGTTGCCTCACCAATGTTCAGGTCATTGTAAGAAATATCAGGTATAGCTACATTATGGGCATAAGAGAACATGTTCGTTGGTATGAATTGATTACCATACTGGCTAGTAACCATATTATCAAATAATGCTCTTGTATATCCTCGCTTTTAACTTCACTCAAATCAGATCGGTTTGGGAACTGATTACACAGTGAATCTGCAGTAGAGATCAAATGAACAATGGCTTCTTTATACTTATATGATGTAAGTAATATATAATGCCAAAGAGAAATTTGACGTACAATTATTTTTTGGTTGCCCCATCCCTCTAAGTGGCTCTCTGCTTTGGCATGTTTTTGGCCAAAGTACATTTGCTCACCAACGTATGAACACTTTCATCTAAAAAATGTATGAACCCTTCGACAGAACTTCGCATGGAGATTCATTTGTTTACTCAACAACATTTATGTGGAGTATGGTTCAATGGGTCCCTTGGTAAAGGTTGGTTATCATGATTTTTGTTCCTAGTGTTGCCAAATAAATTTGCAAAGAAATAATAACAGAGGATAAATATTAAGTGTCATTTTAAAGCAATCTTCGAGATTCTTATCATTGCCAAGAAAACTATGTACTATTGTGAGGGTCTATATGTGAGTAGTTTAACCATAACCCTTCCTCCAAATTTTGTGTCCACTGATAGAGCAACTGCTTAACAATGATTATGTCTAGAAGTAGTTCTTGTAAAAATATATGCTGAAATGAGAAGCTCAGTCTACCTACATGGCTTTCAAATAAATTTTCAAAACGTATAGCATCCACCTGCAGCTCTAATGCAACCTTAATTGGCCGACATTTGACACCCATGATCCACCTCTTTGTGTGTAAAATCACATTGTTTACAAAGGAAACATCCATGAATCAGCAACCACCTGGAGCCTTCCACTGGATCTGTCAAAATTAATAGGCCAAATTTAGTAAAGAAGACAAATAACAACACTATATGAACCACCAAATCACCTCTGACCAACACCAACATTAGCACATATCACCATTCCCAAACCCTATGCTAGGCAGCGGCAACAAGGCCGTCCCAACAGAGTGGCATCACCATCGATGGTCATTGCCTCCCTTCCAGCCAGCAGTCGCGTCTCTCCACGTTGTCATCCTCCGTAGTATCCCTTCCAGACGCGACCCCTGGGTCTCCACCACATGAGTCGGGCCACCGCAGGATCTCTTCCCCCATCGCGCGAGCTGCTGCCTCCAATCTCACCAGCCGCCGCCGCTCAGAAAGAGGAAGGAAGAGGGGATTGTGATGCATCAAGGAGGGGCGGCGGCGAAGAATTGGATGGGCACATGCATGTGATAACCTGACTTAATAGGGATGATAGACTACTCATATCAATAAGGAATTCCTTCTTTTCCGGAAGCCCATTTGGATAGAACTCCAAAGTTAAGCGTGCTCAGCTTGGGGTAGTTTTAGGATGGGTGACCGGCCGGGAAGTTGCTCCCGGGTGTGCACGAGTGAGGACAAAGTGCATAGAAAAGACTAGTATTGATCTGTGGGGCCAGTCTAGATCCCACCGGGAGTAACGACCACCGGCGGGTGTGTTCGGGGCGTTACAAGTCAGTATCAGAGCCGGCCCTCGCGGTTACACGGATGTTTGCGGACAGGTGCGCGGTCATGTTGTTCATGACGTTTGTGACCCGTCGTGGCACACGGCATGGCACATGTACCAGACTGGATGCACAGACGTATGTGCCAAGAGGGAATGTTCCTGTGGCCCAACGAGGACGTCGGTTCCTCTGAGTGGGGATGTATGTGATAGCCTGGCTTAATAGGGATGATAGACTACTAATATCAATAAGGAATTCTTCTTTTCCGGAAGCCCATTCGGACAGAACTCCAAAGTTAAGCATGCTCAGCTTGGGGTAGTTTCAGGATGGGTGACCGACCGGGAACTTGCTACCGGGTGTGCACGAGTGAGGACAAAGTGCACAGAAAAGACTAGTATTGATCTATGGGGCCAGTCTAGATCCCGCCAGGAGTAAGGACCACCGGCGGGTGTGTCCGGGGCATTACAATGCGTGAGGTGGGGGTGAAGAGAGGAACGACGAGGAGGAGGGGCGGCCGCCACGGCAAGATCAGTTGGGGCGAGACTGGACACAAACCGACCCATCGAGCATGGCCCACATGGCGTCAGCACAACGGGCGCACAGGCTTTCAGTCAGATCGCTGCGTGTTAAAGAAAAAGTCGGTTACTAGAGCCTTGTTTCCCTGACAAACGGGCCCACATTCGGAAAAAAATGTTGAAGCTCTCCTTGGGCCCTATTTCCTGGGAGCTTAGAGCTTTTAGGGATTGAACAGGAGACGCATCAACTGTCGAAGTGGACAATGTGGCATGGTTTTCTTCCTGGTTTGATGGCTCTCTTTCTCAACACTTTTCTGTAAAAAATTCCTATGGGTTCCAATCTACTCCATGGAGTACAAATCAAGATCCATGGAAAACAGAATCCTAATTAATATAATTCTCTACAAATTATATGCAATTTCTTTGAATCAAAAAGAGTTCCTTCGTTTGTTTCTTCAGTTCTGCCTTTGGCATCTCTGTATAACAAAGAGGCCCTCTAACGTCAATGAGCTTCGCCATCTAGTATCTGACTTTTGCTTCAACAAAGCCACGTTATGGTAAATATATCTGATGAGATTGACACTAGGACATTTTGAACAAAACATTTGTTTAGGGAGGCCTCTGCGAAATGCCCGCTCTCACGACGGCGCTCGCACCACAACACTCCCTACCGCTCCACCACCTAGATCCCAGCAACCGCATCCACTCTAGTGAGGCTCTTAGTTCTTCATCCTCTCACGGAGATAGTCCCTTGCCTCTCCTGGTTCGCTGCCTGCAATCAGGACCGGGCTCGACCTAGCGATAGGAATATAACCAGCGAGATCTAGCAGTTTGGTGATGGAACCCACATCACCTCTGAGATCCATTGATGGATTCTCAAGGAGGAGTTGGAATAGCTTCATATGAGGAGATCATGTGTTTGATGGTGGGTCTAGATTTGGAGAGGGCAGCAGCAAGGGCGGCGAGGGTAGTGCGACACAGTATGGCACTCCAAGTAATGTCAAGGATCAACGCAGAAGAGAGGGAGAGTCTTGATGTCTACTACACAACTTCTCCTTGTAGACTCGTGTTGGGCCTCTAAGCGCAGAGTTTTGTAGGACAGTAGCAATTTTCCCTCAAGTGGATGACCTAAGGATTATCAATCTGTGGGAGGCGTGGGATGAAGATGGTCTCTCTCAAACAACCCTGCAACCAAATAACAAAGAGTCTCTTGTGTCCCCAACACACTGAATACAATGGTAAATTGTATAGGTGCACTAGTTCGGCGAAGAGATGGTAATACAAGTGTAATATGGATAGTAGATATAGGTTTTTGCAATCTGAAAATATAAACAGCAAGGTAACTAGTAACGAAAGTGAGCAAAAACGGTATTGCAATGCTTGAAAACAAGGCCTAGGATTCATACTGTCACTAGTGCAAATTCTCTCAACAATGATAACATAATTGGATCATATAACAAGCCTTCAACGTGCAACAAAGAATCACTACAAAGTTTCTATCGGAGAACGTAGGATGAAAACGTGCATCAACCCCTATGCATAGATTACCCCAATGTCACCTTGGGAATCCGCGAGTTGGGTGCCAAAACATACATCAAGTGAATCAATAGAACATCCCATTGTCACCACAGATATCCCATCGCAAGACATACATCAAGTGTTCTCAAATCCAATACTCAATCCAACATAACGAAACCTCAAAGAGCAAGACTCAATTCATCACAAGAAGGTAGAGGGGGGACCATAAGCTCCAAATATATTAACAAAGCTCGTGGTACATCAAGATCGTGCCAAATCAAGAACACGAGAGAGAGATCAAACACAAAGCTACTAGTACATACCCTCACCCTGAGGGTGAACTACTCCCTCCTCATCATAGTGGCCGCCGGGATGATGAAGATGGCCTCCGGTGATAGTTTCCCCCTCCGACAGGGTGCCAAAACAGGCTCTCGATTGTTTTTTCATGGCTATAGAGGCTTGCGGCGGCGAACTGCCGATCTAGGGTTGTTTTCGGAGGTTTCCCTATTTATAAGAATTTTGGCGTTGGAAACAAGTCAAGCGGTGCCCGAGGGGCCCACAAGCCCTCAGGGCGTGCCCTGGTGGGTAGGGCGTGCCCCCTAGCTTGTGGACTCCTTAGGACTCTTCCGGTCCAGCGCCGGTGCTTCGGGGGTCTCCTTTGGTCCATAAAAAATCACCATAAATTTTCAGCCCAGTCCGAGAACTTTTATTTCTGCACAAAAAATGACACCACAGTAGTTCTGTTGAAAACAACATGAGTCCAGGTTAGTTCTAATAAAATCATACCAAACCATATAAAATTGTTGTAAACATGGCATGAATACTTCATAAATTATAGATATGTTGGAGACGTATCAAGTCTGTTTGCGCTAGTCCAACCTCTTGCGGCGTATCTAATACTAGCTTAACTTGTAGAGGAAGCAGCATCGCCATTGCAGAGACAGGGAACGAGATGAGGATTGTTCAGAGTGGTTCCACAATGAGTGATTCCATCCACACTCATCCTCTGCCTAGGTCTATTATGAGGATTGCGCATGACGTGGTCATGGTTGGTGGTTGTGCAGATCGATCGGCTCTGGATCATCGCCATTGGTGATTCTGGAGGATTCTTGAGGATTTCATTTCAAACTTGAGCGGGGAAGGAAAGCGTGTATGAGTCTTGAATGGGCCAGCAGAGCTCTCTGTGTGGCGCGGGGCTGGGTCCACATAGACAGTTACTCAAAGGAGATTGGCGTGGAGTATCCATGGTGACCTAATTTCCAAGAGATCTTGAGGAAGTGTGTAAGGGCATATTTATCCCTCAGTAGTTTTTGTGATTGATGACAATGCTTTTGCGGACTAATCGTGTGCAGTGAGCATTTCAGATATACCATGTCTAAGCATAAGACGGTTTCGTGCCTCTCGGAGCTTATTGAAGACGGTGTTTCTCTACATTTCTTTTTGGTGGATTTGAGTCGTAGGAAAGCCGTACTATTAAGAGGGGGTCCGCGTTGGAAAGGTTTGGGTGGAATCAACACGTACACGTCTGTTCCTTTTTGCAACACCTTTCCTTTTGGCTCTTTGGAGCATCCTTTGTCTCTCCGTGTCTGTGCAAAATGAAGGACTCCTAGTGTTGCTGATCTGGGGCATGCGGTAGTACTGCTCTTCGGAGTGGTAGTACCATAGGTGCTCACGGTAGTACCGCTCCTTGGGAGCGGTAGTACCGTGGCCTCAGGCCAGGCACAACTACTCGAGCGGTAGTAGGGCGGATGTAATTTTTTACGTCCGTGCCCTACGCGGTAGTACCGTTCTGTTGGCGCGGTAGTACCGTGGGCTCTGGCCAGGCGCAGCAGCATGAGCGGAAGTAGGGGCGGATGTAATTTTTTACATCCGTGCCCTACGCGGTAGTACCGCTCCAGGCTTGCGGTAGTACCATGTCGGATTTTTGCATAGATCAGAACTCAGGGGAAGTAGTCACGGATGTATTTTTATATGTCCGTGCCTTCCCAGCCTAGACTAGTCCTGCCTTGCGGTAGTACCGCAAGGGGGCGCGGTAGTACCGCGCCAGTGGTTCTACCGCTCCCTGCCTTAGCGCATCTGGGCTGGTTCTAGCCCCTGCCGTGCCAGCGGTAGTATCGCAGTTATTCGCGGTAGTACCGTGGGCCCGTGCGGTAGTACCGCTTGTATGGTGCAGTAGTACCACTTGTCGCAGGCTGAGTTGGTGTATAACGGTTGGATTTGTTCTTTCACTATATAAGGGGAGTCTTCTTCTCTGAGTTCACCACCTCTTCCATCCCCAAGCTCCACTATTGCTCTATGCTCCATTTTCGCCCGATCTCTCTCCCTAGCCAATCAAACTTGTTGATTTTCTAGGGATTGGTTGAGAAGGCCTCGATCTACACTTCCACCAAGAGAAATTTGATTCCCCCCACTAATCCCTTGCAGATCTTGTTACTCTTGGGTGTTTGAGCACCCTAGATGGTTGAGGTCACCGCGGAGCCATATTCCATTGTGCTGAAGCTTCGTGGTGTTGTTGGGAGCCTCCAATTAAGTTGTGGAGATTGCCCCAACCTTGTTTGTAAAGGTTCAGTCGCCGCCTCCAAAGGCACCAATAGTGGAATTACGGCATCTCGCATTGTGTGAGGGCGTGAGGAGAATACGGTGGCCCTAGTGGCTTCTTGGGGAGCATTGTGCCTCCACACCGCTCCAACGGAGATGTACTTCCTCTCAAAGGGAAGGAACTTCGGTAACACATCCTCGTCTTCACCGGCTCCACTCTTGGTTATCTCGTACCTTTACTTGTGCAAGCTTATATTGTGTTGTTCCCTTGCTTGCTTGTGTGTTTGTTCACTACAAAAAAAGACACATCCGTGACATTTCGGGCCGAACGAAATTTTTTTCTGTCATACATATGACACTTCTATGACGATAATTGTGACAAAACCCGGTATCATCATAGATGTGGTGGGCTCCTACTTCTATGACAAAAAATCATGACAGAAAATGGGCTTTTCGTCCTGGGCGGGCCGGAGACGCAGCTGCATGACTATCTTTGGGCCATCCATGACGGAAAAACCGTGGTAGAAGCGAGGGCGAGGAAAATTTCGGGGAGTTCCCGGTTACGGTGGGAGGTCGGGGGCCGACCGATGCGCGTTTCTCTCATACACGTACGCGCGTGTGTGCGAGGCGTTGGCTCTAACTGAACCCGAGCGAGGCATTGGGCTCTAACTGAACCCGAGCGATTGCACTGCAGGCTACGCGTTACTGAACCCGAGCGGTCGATCGATGGCTGTTAACTGAACCCGATCGAGCGATTCCTTCGCTACTGCTGCTAACTGAACCCGATCGATGCTGCCTCTGGGATGAACAGTGAGCGTTGCCGGGGGGGGGGGGGGGTTTGGATGAACAGTGAGGGGTGGCGTTGCCTCTGGATGAACATGACCCCGTGGTGTGGTGGAGGGCTGGATGAACAGTAGACGGTGGAGGGGTGCCCGTGGAGGGGTGGTTGAACAGGACCCCGTGGTGTGGAGGGCTGGATGAACAGTAGACGGTGGAGGGGTGCCCGTGGAGGGGTGGTTGAACAGTAGCCGGTGGAGTAGCGCGCGGTGGAGGCTGGATGAACAGGAGCCCGTGGAGGCTGGAGGAGGTCGATGGTAGCCCGTGGAGGCTGGAGGAGGTCGACGGTGGAGATGAACAGTATCCCGTGGAGTCTCGTTTTGCGGTACGCCACACCCCTCCCGATGAACATGACCCCCGTTTTGACCGTAGGAGGTCCGTTTCGTCCGTTTTGCGGTACGCCACACCCCTCCCGATCAACAGGACCCCCGTTTCGACCGTTTTGCGGTACGCCACACCCCTCCCGATCAACAGGACCCCCATTTCGACCGTAGAAGGTCCGTTTCCTCCGTTTTGCGGTACGCCACACCCCTCCCGATCAATAGGACCCCGTTCCGAACGTAGGAGGTCCATTTCCTCCGTTGTGCGGTACGCCAGGCCTCGTTTCCATCGCCTGTTCCGTCCAAGCCCTCCCGATGAACACGACCACGCATTCCGTTCCGACCCAGCCGGTTGGCTCCCAAGCGTTCCGTTGCCTCCCGATGAACACGACGCATTCCGTTGCCTCCCCATGAACACGAGCATTCCGTTGCCTCCCCATGAACATGACGACGACACTGTTTCTTCGTTCCGACCCAGCCATGTACACGAGCCCTGGCCATACATATGCGCGAGTAGGCGTTCGAGACCCTGCCCGTATGTACACATACGTGGCCGTATTTTCTTTCTTGCACCCTGGCCGCTGTACGTACGTGTACATGCTACGTGCGCGCCTCTACTACGACACGTACGCGCCTCTACTACGACACGTGCGTGCCTCTACATCCACCAGTATATATGTACGTACACGTTCGCGACCAGAATGACAACGCTACGTACGCTTCGACCAGGTGGGTCCCGACTATCAGGCACTTCCTTGCCTGTGAAGATGTAGCTGGTGGGTCCCAGCAGTCAGGGGGCGAATCGTTTTTTTTGCCCGGACGCACTTCCTTGCGTGCGAAGATGTAGCTGGTGGGTCCCAGCAGTCAGGGGCAAACATTTTTTCATGAAATATGGTAGCCCGTCCGGTGGGTCCCGCTGTCAGATGGAGGAATAATTATTTTGCACGTAATAAGGAGGCACTTCCTTGCTGCGGTCGTGGACCCAGCTGTCAGCCTCTCCACGTACAGTCCACGTCCGATGGAAGCCGTTCCTTGACCACGTTGACCACGCCGCGCCGAGAGCACCAGGGCGGTGGACAACGGCGAAGCCTAGGAAGGGGACGACGCGGAGCCGGGGAAGACGCGGCAGTGGATGCCCACGCGTAGAGGAGTATGAGGGTTCACTGGTTCGCTGCGGTGTGAGGCTGCCGTCGCCGCAGAATAACAGGGGGTGTGGGTGAGTAGAGGGATGGCCTGGCCAGCTGTGGGAGTAGTAGGGGGAGGTGAGGCCTCCGCCGCATCGCAGCCGGCCACGGGAGGCAGGAGCACGAGGCACGACCGGCGCTGGTTTGGGCGTCTGGAGCAAGAAGACCAGAGGTTGAAGAAGCACTACGGCCGTTGGATGGACATCGTACGGTCACTGGAGCTAGAATGGTGCATATTGACTAAGTTGACAAAGCCCTCCGTCCCCGTCAACTTAGTAGGCCCACAAGTTAGCCTGCCACTATACTGGGTCCCAGCTAACAGGGGGAGTATTCATTTTTTTGCGTAATAAGGAGGCACTTCCTTGCGTGCGAAGATATAGCTGGTGGGTCCGAGCTGTCAGCGGTGGTAACATTTTTTTCGTGAAATACAGAGGCCCTTTCGGTGGGTCCCTGATGTCAGGTGGAGGAATCATTATTTTGCGCGTAATAAGGAGGCATTTCCTTGCGTGCGGCCATGGACCCAGCTGTCGGCCTCTCCACGTACAGTCCACTTCAGATGCATGTCGGTCGTTGACCAGGCCGCGCCGAGAGCTCCAGGGCGGTGGATGACGGCGAGGCCTAGGAAGGGAAGGACACAGAGGCAGGGAAGACTCGGCAGTTGTTTCCCATGCGGAGGGGAGTACGACTGTACGAGGATTTACTGGTTCGTCTGCCGTCGCCGGAGAATAACAGCAGGTGTGGGTGAGTAGAGGGATGGCTAGGCCAGCGATGGGAGTACGGTGGGGCGGTGAGGCCTGCGCGGCAGCAGAGCCGGCCGCGGGGAGGAGGGAGCAGGCAGTCCCGCCAGCGCTTGTTTGAGCGGCTGGAGCAGGAAGAGCAGAGATTGAGGAAGCACGACGGCTGTTGGATGGCCATCCAACAGTCACTGCTTGTGCGTCAACCTTTTTTTAGGAAAGCCTCAAATCTGTGGAAAACAGCGTACAACCCATCTGCCATTATTTCTAATAATTTACAGCCCATTTGCTAATTATTAAGGTTTTTTGGAGCCCATATTCTTTTTGTTAGCATTACAGCCCATATTGTGGCCACAGTTAAAAAATTATACGAAATTTTGCATATTTCGGTGCGGTCCGAACTGTTTTTAATCCCAAAATTTCGACTCACATTCAAAATGATTTTAAAAATAAATGTATATCAATATAAAATCCAACAAATTCTCCACGCATAAAAATTAATGTAATTTAAAATCTCGCAATGAAAAAAAAGATATTTGAAACTAATTGCCGGTTTGATGTGTTTTAAAAATGTACAGCCCATTTCTCATTACTGATGGGCCATTTTCTTGGCCAGCCGAATGAAAGCTCTCCTTGTCTTGAAAGATTTGCAGCCCAACAGGCCTGACAAAGCGACTTACTTGGCAAATCACAAAAAAACTGGGCTGTGGCCGTGGACCCAGCTGTCAGCCTCTCCACGTACAGTACTCTTCCGATGGAAGTCGTTCCTTGACCACGTTGACCACACCGCGCGGAGAGCACCACGGCGGTGGATGACGGCGACGCCTAGGAAGGGGGCGACGCGGAGCCGGGGAAGACACGGCAGTGGAAGCCCGCGCGGAGAGGAGTACGAGGGTTCACTGGTTCGGCTGCGGTGTGAGGCTGCCGTCGCCGCAGGGCCTGGCCAGCGGTGGGAATAGTAGGGGGCGGTGAGGCCTCCGCGGCAGCACAGCCGGCCACGGGAGGCAGGAGCATGCGGCACGACCGGCGCTACTTTGGGCGGCTGGAGCAAGAAGACCAGAGGTTGAAGAAGCACTACGGCCGTTGGATGGACATAGTACGGTCACTGGAGCTAGAATCGTTCATATTGACTAAGTTGACAAAGCCCTTCGTCCCCGTCAACTTAGTAGGCCCACAAGTCAGCCTCCCACCAAGGTGGGTCCCAGCTAGCCGGGGGAGTATTCATTTTTTTGTGCGTAATAAGGAGGCACTTCCGGTGGGTCCGAGCTGACAACGGGGGGAACGTCTTTTTCGCGAAATATGGTGGCCCGTCAGGTGGGTCCCAGCAGTCAGGGGCAAATGTTTTTTTCACAAAATACGGTGGCCCGTCCAGTGGGTCCCTGCTGTCAGTTGGAGGAATCATTATTTTCCACGTAATAAGGAGGCACTTACTTGCTGCGGCCATGGACCCAGCTGAGACTCTCCACGTACAGTATACTTCCGATGGAAGTCGTTCCTTGACCACGTTGACCTTGCCGCGTTCCGTTGCATGCATGCGTCCATGGGCGTGGTGCGTCCCCACTGTCAGCCTCTCACGTACAGTCATCTTCCGATGACTCTCGGTTGTTGACCACATTGACCACACCGTGCCGAGTGCACCCAGACTGGAACGACCCGGAGATGGGGAAGACGGGGCAGTGGAGTCGCAGATGGAGAGGAGTGGGAAACTTCACTGGTTCGGGTGCGCGGCAGCATAGCCGCGGTACCGCCCACGGGAGACAGGAGCAAGAACAGAGGTTGAAGAAGGAGCACGGCTGTTGGATTAACATCCAATGGTCCAGCTGCTAGAATCATTTGTTGATTAAGTTGACAAAGCCGTGCGTACACGTCCACTTAGTAGGCCCACAAGTCAGTCACCAAATCTGACGGGTCCCAGCTGTCAACGGGATGAATAATTTTTGTCGCAAAACAAGAAGGCACTTCCTTCCGTGCGAAGATACAACCAGTGGGTCCCAGCTGTCAGGTGGAGGAAACATTTTTTTCAGCTTAATAAGGAGGAACTTTCCTTGCGTGCGACCATGGACCTCATGGGTCCCAGCCGTCAGGCTCTCCACGTACAGTCCTCTTCCGATGACTCTCGTTTGTTGACCACGCCGCACCGAACGCAGCGAGGCGG
The DNA here is from genome assembly GCF_002575655.3 of Aegilops tauschii subsp. strangulata. Taxonomy (NCBI): domain Eukaryota; kingdom Viridiplantae; phylum Streptophyta; class Magnoliopsida; order Poales; family Poaceae; genus Aegilops; species Aegilops tauschii. The sequence continues at coordinate 400,241,382 of NC_053037.3, forward strand.
TGGACAACGGCGAGGCCCCGGACGGGAACGACTCAGAGATGGGAAAACGCGGCAGTGGAGTCGCAGATTGAGAGGATGAGAAGGGTTATAACTGGTTCTGTTGCGGCGTGGGGCTGTAGTCTATGGAGAATAACAGGGGGTGTCGAGGGGTGGAGGGATAGCCTGGCCGGCGGTGGGGTAGCGCTTCGCAGCGATGCGTGCTAAGAAGAGCCGCTAGCCGCCGGAGGCCGGACCAGGTGGTCCCGGCGATGCTGGAGGAAGAAGACGAGAGATTGAAGGTGCATGCCGGCCGTTGGATATAAATCCAATGGCTGTGGATGACACAATCATTTGTTGACCAAGTTGACAACGCCCTGCGTAGGCTTTGACCTATTGGCCCACATGTCAGCCTGCAAAAATGTGGCATATATTTAACCCATGTTTTCTAGAATGTACAGTCCATTTGCTGGGCTGGGTGAACAAATAATTTCGCGTCAATCAGGCCCATTTATATTTTCTAAGAAATCCCAGCCCATTTGCACTTCCTTGAAATACACGTATTAGGTGGGCTCGTTATATATGTAATGTTATGTTAGAAGGAGCAATTAATATCAAAGAATAAACCGGAGAGGCACATTATATATATATATATAATTAAGAAATTAGAGAGTTATTGCTCAAAATAAAAATGAGCGCGTTATTATTAAATTGGTCCTTAAAATCTTCGCAAGCTTTTGTACGCAATCACCAGGATTTCCTTGCCTGTGAGTCAAAAACAACCAGAATTTTCCTTGCCAACTTCCGTTAAACATTTACTTTTATAAGTTAATAACACGTGGGATGTTTTTATAATGTATATATAAGTCTCTATAAAATATACGATAATAGTAATAATATAAATATATATAATGTGGTTAGAAGGGAAAACATAAATTGGACACAACATTACTTTTATAAGAGACCTGCGTTTTATACCCCACAGTAGGCATACTAACAAGTTCACACACAAATACAACAGAAAAGGTAAACATTCATATCAAACTCAGGTTCACAGGACACATTCATATTCATAGCCAACATTCACTATCAACAACTCAAAAGATTCATATATATACACAAGCTCAGCATATCTATGCATCCAAATGATTGATAGATCACACAACAATATTCATACATAATTCACAAAAAGATTCAGATATACACATGTTCAGTATGTTTATGCATCCAAATGATTGAGATCACAACCAATATGAATCCATGGACGAACTTTAATTACCTAGGGTACATACTGGTAAATGGTGTTCAATCGGAGGTACTTCTTGCTAAAATTAGTTCTCGTACGAGTAAACTTTCGAGTACATAAGAGCAGCACAGACAATCTGAACTTTGCTTGTAGGTTTATCCTCAAATAGTGGCCTCGTGCCGAGGGAGGTTTGAGCAACTTGGCCACTACTTTCATCCAACTAGTTTACTGGCTCATCTTGGTCCTGTATCTCACCAAAATTCTACATCGCAGACGAGAAAGGAGGCGGTTGAGAAAATGAACCACTCAAATTTTTTGTGCAGTTCAACTGAAATGGAGCATCCTTGGCGTGCAGATTGATTAAGTGCCAGATGAATATACGCGTCAACCAACTTGTCTGGAATCTTTAGACTCCATGCCATATAGTTCGCTACCATATGTGCCGATAACCAAAAGGCACAAGTTGGGACCAAAGACTGGACTGCGTTTTTCTCGGCTATGCACCAAGCAATATTTTTGGCGTTCACTCTCCTAATACTTGGAGTTTGACAATTGGTTGACGCTGGTTGATACTCAAATGAATATAGGCACTTCTTGTCAACATCGATGCTTGTCTGAGTGAACTTTGCAGTACATAGCATCAGCATAAGTACCTGTCCATCTGATCATTTTGTGCAGTTCTACTGAAATCACCCGATGTAATGATTTGCCTGCGAGTTCAGGCTCCAAATTACTCCTTTATGAAATCGGCAAACAGTAGCACAATACCAAATTACCAATACATATGACAGGCACAATAATCAGGATAAAGACCAGTACCAACCTGTGTGAGGTAGCATATCAATTACTATTTCCTTTGACTGGAAGCCGAGATAAGCCAAGCGACTGACATCAAAGGAAGAAAGCAAGCAGAGATTAGCGACTGACAGGAAAGGACGGAACCTGTCGAGGCAATGAAGCAGCCAAAGTTTTTGTGCAGTTCCACCAAAATCGAGCATCCCTGTTGGCACATATATTGAGAGAGTGAGATTACTGTAATAGTGGGACTAGTTGATGAAACATACACTAACAAATAGAAGCACCCTCATTATCTTAATGGGTAAAGTCAGCAACATAGTAGTCTTGCTTAAAGAGAGGTATTAGTTTATTTAATCAGTGCCAATTAGCTCAACTCAACACCCAAAGCATTGCCATTTATCATAGGTTGCAAAACTTTAACGTGCAAAGATAAAGGAGTTTCTCATGACAGTAGCACGATACAAATAGAGATGAAAGCAAACTAATATGGATGAAGGCCTTAGGCCCGTACCAACCTGAGAAAAAAAGCTTATTCATGTAGTCCCATAAGAGATGATAAAGCACTCACTGGAATCACACAATAGTATATATTTTTGTGCACTTCAAATGTATGGTTGAAATCACTCTTGTTTACCAGTGCTGAGATTATATCGAAAGATTATCAATAACTTCTAGCAGAGTTAAAGCACTGGCTGGGATACAGTTCATTGTATTGTCTTGTGTAGTTCCACTAAAATGTATGATTGGCACAACATGATCCCTGTTTGCACAAGTAGGAACAAGGTGAAACCTTCATTAGCTTAGTGAGAAAGGATAGGAAGACATTAGCATATTACTCAAACAGTAGCATCAAATTCATGATGGACAATACGCAAAACATTGCCTCATTGAACCAATGGCAATAAATTGACATGCAAAACAATAGCACTATTATGTCATGACACTAATAATATTCCCTCCCTGCTCCACCACATGATTCACCTCCATAGACAAACATACACACGTACATGATTCAGCATAGGGTCCTACTAAAGATTTGTTTAACTCCAACAGGAAAATTAGGCAGTAATAAATTAGTGATACTTAAGTACTCCTAATTAATTAAGTGAGATAGCAGAAGTGGAAGGGCTCCCTGGAGGATCGTCTCACATGTAAGGTAGTCGTTGCCGGAGCCCTTGAATGGCCTCGACTGAGGCCTCTGGCTTCAGCAAGATCGCCTTGGCACTGTTTATTCTTCTTCTTCTTCCTCCTCTTCATGCTCTGTTTCTCTTTCTCCTCACCAGTTGGTGAAACCAAGTACATGATTGGCCTTCTAATTCAGAATTGGTTTTGTCAGTGAGGGAGTACAAGTGTACTAGTAAAAAACAACATTATTTTCTCATGGCAGTCGCAAAATAGAGATGAACACATGCATTAAATATCATTCTTACCTAAAGGAAGGTTATGGCGCCAATATGGATGATGAGGATTGGAACACAGATCTCCCTTTGTGCAGTTCCACCAAAATGAACCAACTGTTCCATTCTGACATTCCAGTTAAACAGCACAAAAGTCACTTCTTTTAAGAAGAGTTTTGTGTAGTGCACCAAAAGGTCACAACAGCAACCAGGTTAATTGGATATCCCTGTTTGCACAAAAAGGCGCAGAGGAAACAGTCAAAGTCTCAAATAATTACAGGCAAAAACATTTGGCTAAACTTGTCATGGCTTATAACAGTGGCATGGCTTCATTTTTACCAGGGACATTAGATTAAGAACAGCTAAGGCTGCGTTCGATTCACAGGTTTGGTGCAGGATTTTTGTAGGAACACAATTCCTACGGTATTCTTTCCCTTCCAACCGTTCGGAACACGGGAAAGGTGAATAGTGTTTCATAGGAAAGCTGGTCTGGTAGTACTGATTCCATAGGATTAGAAACATCCACGCGGTGCTCATTTTTTGGGCGGAAGCCCGAGGCAGGCGCTCGCTGCCATGCGTTAGACAGGTTGCTGTGCTGTGTTGCCGGAATAAAAAAAATCAAACTATGTGTGGTATGTGAGGTGAGGACAAGAGTAGTCACTGTGCAGCTGAATAAACAAATAGCATCTCATACTGCCAAGCATGCTACTCTAAAAAAACAAATCTGTACATTTCGTAGTCCATCCGAACACATTCTCTTGAGAGTTTCCTCCGGTTCGCTGTTCCATAGTTTTATACCTACATTCCTTTCCTATTCCTCTATTTTCATCAAGACCTATGTTTTCTGCCCCTTTATTCCGAACGGAGCCTAAATATTTGGTATAAGGGCATGGGACAGTGGGTGCACCAGCAGTCCAGCACCATGTACGTAAACAGGGGCATAAAGTGGTGATTCATAGTTTGTTGCCCCGAGAAACAAACATCCAAGAAACATATCTGGGTTGGTCCCATTTTTGTTCACTCTAGCCACCTACTCCTATGTGTGGATAGCAAATCTAGTCCTGGTCATACCACGGTGTACAACGTTACCCCTATATTTCCCTTTTCGACCAAGAGACTGGTTGGATGACCAGTCTGTACTACTTTCACCCCCTTTCCTTCCTGTTTGTACCAAGTCCGATGTACATACTAAATTCCCCCACCCCCACTTTATTTCTTGTTTGAACCAAGTACTCCCTCCGTCCGGAATTACTTGTCATCAAAATGGATGTGTCTAGAACTAAAATACATCTAGATACATCCATTTCAATGACAAGTATTTTTGGACGGAGGGAGTACAAGATTCGAATCCATGAAGTAGCTTTACCTCTAACAATAGAAGAAAAAAATGTGACGTTGGACCATCCGATCGAGAGGGGCTGAGAGGTAGAAAATGATGCACATGCAGCGATGTAGCGAGCTGGGGAAGTAGAGCTAAGGCGGTTTCGAACGAAGATATACCTGAAGGTCGTCGGGATGTGGATAGGTGGGCGGCGGGAGGCCAGATCCGCCCACAGGCAACGACGAAGGGATCAGAGGACCTCCCGCGCCGGCGCTCGGCCAGAGATAACGGTGCGGCCAGCAGTGGGTCTCCTCCCTCGCTGTCGACGACGGCCTAAACGCTGCCCCTCCTCCCCTTCACCGGCGGAGGAGGATACGTCCGGATCTGTAACCAGCGGTGAGGATAGAAAGCCAGTGTTTTTTGAAGGGAGAAAGACAGTATTACTACCCCTATCTTGTTTGGATCTGGAGAGGATGAGAGTGTGTGAATAGAGCAACCCTAGCAAGCAAGCGCGGAGGCTCCGGCCTATATATACGTAGTGGGGTAGTTTTCCTTTTTCACTCCATCAAAACAATCGTTTAAAATTGTGTACTACTACATGCCAGGTCGCGGTTTTTTTTAGTTGTTGATTGTTTTTTGAGATAGCTACCCGCTTGTTCCAAGTGGTGTTATGGTGTGCCAGGTCGCACTTTGTATCGTTCAAGTCTGGTACTACAAGTCCCTCCATTAAATGAACAACCATCCCCTCGTAAAAATTGTGAACAAGCCCACGACTAAAATTAGCGGAAACGTGGGTTGCCCCAACATGCATTATTATTTATATTTTCTACTCCCTCCGTTCCTAAATATAAGTCTTTTTTATAAGCCACACCTAAGACAAGAATTTTTTTATTAGCTGTGAACCCCACATGTCATAGACACAAAAATTGTGGCAAGATTCCTTTAGGCAAGCCAAAGTGTGTCTAACAATTTGAGCAACTCAGGTTAGGCAAGTGTGGCAAGTGTGGGAAAAATAATGTGGCAACATAAGACAAACATAGTCACAATCCAAACAACCCCATAATTTTTTGTGACATGCATGAAAATTTGGTTAGTTAAATTTATAGTCAAAATTTGGCAAGGTGCATCAAATCAATACATGCAAGTATCAAAAGGAAAGTCACGGCATGCATGCATGCGTTGTACTCCCTCCGTTTCCAAATATAAGTCTTTTTAGAGATTGCAACAAGTGACTACATACGAAGCAGAATATGTCTACTCCTACATACGAAGTAGCCCATTTGAAATGTGTAAAAAGACTTATATCGAGTGCAGTGCTTTGATGTGTCGCGTCAACTCGTACAAGACCGAGAAATTTGATTACTACAACGCCCTCTCCCTCGCGGACTGAGCTCCGGTGCCTTAACTGCACCTGCCTTTGGCTGCATGACAGGAGGGCCAACCACCTGTTGGGCCCACCTGTCATAGACGCAAAGGCAGGAGCAGTAAGTAGAAGCTTTCGCTACACGCTATCCCTCCCGCACGAGGTGGACGGACATGCAGCAGTGGATTCGATACTGTAGAAGTAGGAGTAACATCATTGTTCGTCTTCTCGAAGAGGGGAAGAGCCAAGCGCAACCCGAACGTGGCAGTTGCGAACGCTCGCATGGTGCGGTTCCTTGGAGTACTAGCCAGGCTCTTGCATGAGACAAAATTGCTATTGTTTAACAATTAAACTCCATTATCCATTGGTTGATACTCATTCTGCATAGGTCCACGCGCTTAGCACCGTTTCCTCCTGGGGTCACCAATGTTTATTTGCTAATTAATAGCATTGCATGCAATGAACTAGCCATTGCAAGTCATTAAAAGCATGCACACCTCTCATCTCTTATTGGTTGATATGTCAAGAAACAAGAAACAAGGTAGAAGTTAATGCACCGTGCCTAAGTGTTTTGGGACTATTTGGTTTTCGTAAGATGACTTACACACCTAGACGGAGGGAGTAGTATAGCCCTGTAAACCGGAAAGGAGTATTTGCCTTTCTAGAGATTTCAACAAGTGACTAGACTACACCGTGTGCAGTACTCCCTCCCTTCTGGTTTATAGGGCTCAAATCTCATGAACCAAGGCATTTTGCGATTGGAGGAATGTATCTCATACTTTACAAAACTACCCTAATTAAACTCATGCATTAATTACGTAGTTCTCTCGTTTTCCTCTCCGCCTTGGTCGCGGTGCACAATATTGAGCACTCCTATATGACTAGCCGCTCTATCTACATGCGGGACATTTCAAAGCATGCGGGCCCGCGTGCCATCCACCAAATCACAACGAGGTGCTACAGTCGAGACTCACCTGTCACCCTGGTGTGGTCGTCATGACCCGTCATATCAAAAAACCCACACCTTTACCAGCAGTGGTAAGGTGGCCTCCAAGTTGGACTGGACGAAGCAACCATCATTTCACTGAAACGCTCGTTCAAGCCCTTTCTTCCCTTTCTTGAAGAAAACCTCACTCCAGGCTACTCACTTCTGCCATTTTTCTTCTGTACCGACGAAGGAAAGGTGGGCGAATCAGTTATGTTGCTATATTTTCATTCCAAGAATCTTCTTTTTGCGAAGCACCGACCGATTCTCACATCCTATTCTTTTCCCGTTTTCATTGTGATTGTGGTTTCCTTTCGATTGCTTTTTGTTTGTCAGTTCATTGATGGATCCTGGAGCACTAGGCAAAGAGTTACCGGCGGACAACCCACTGGAGACAGCGATCTCCAGGAAGCGAGCACCGACCAATGAGTTGACCATGTTGGCGGGCCAACCCATGGAGACGAAGAACTCCAAGAAACAAGCACTGGCCAAAGAGTTGAGGACGTTGGCGGACGAACTCCTCAAAGAAAGCTGGAAGAACAGCAAGGGCCCCACCGTGCCTACCCCAGGAACTCTGATTGCCACCTATGTGAGGCTCAAGACCGAGTTTGAGGAGATAGTCGCCGTTGAGAAGCAGTATCCCCTGCCAAGGTGATGGCCCCCATCGAGGGTGAGGAGATTGTCCCCGGAGAGATGAGATCCCCCGGTGAGCTGCACAAGGTAAAAAATAATGGCTTATTACCATAGTTGTGGTTTTTGATTATTTGCAATGTGCTTGCTAATATGTTAGGGTTGTGCAGGTGCCGGTGGACGTCCTTGATGATTCCGATGTCGTGGCTCGTCCTGTTGGCATCGCCTCGGAGATCGATTCCGATGCTGCTATCCATCCTGTGGACATTGCCCCAGAGATCGATTCCGATGTCGTGGTCAGTCCTGTGGACATCGCCCCAGAAATCGATTCCCATGCCGTTGTCCGTGCTGTGATCATTTCCCGAGAGATCGATGACAAGAAATAGTTGGTCGCGCTAATCCTTCAGGGTAGTTTGCATTGCCCTGTGTTTAATTACCAGAACGATGCGTGTTATCAAACCATCTTAGGGCTAGTGAACTGTCTTGTGTGGGCAGATCTTGCTACTTTTGTTTGATAGTGAATCATGCGATGAATCATGCGAACCCTCTCCGAGTTATGGAAACAGATGTATCTTCACCAGCTTTTGATGTAATATATGGCATGCTTAGATGTAAGTTTGAACTGTTTACCATATCAGCAGGGCTTGTTTGATGGTTCTTGGTGTTAGTAGGCTAGCTACTGTGCGAGTTATAGTACTTGCAAAACACTCACCCAAGAGAAACGTTGGGGCTGATGAGCTCGTGGTACGCTTATACTTATCCCTCGTCGATCGACCAATAGCCCTAGCTCCTAAAATTGTAGGCTTAGCGATCGATCAGACAATAGTCGACATACATTCAGGCCTCATTTGGTTCATAGGGTAGGAAAATCGTAGCAAAAGTACAGAGAACGTGCAACACAAAATCATAGCAGTGCAGAGACGTACTCCCTCCGTTCCAAAATAGATGACCTAGGCAGGCTAGTTTGGCCCAGTGGGTTTCAGTGATATGACGTGGTACAGTGCCGTCCAGTCTTCACGTGTGGTAGCAGTATTGCGGGTACAGTAAGTTTTCTTGAAGAAGCGGAATTCAACGAAGTCATGATGGTTCCTTCGTCCGAACAACTTACAGTGGGAATGGTTGGGCCTGCGATACGACCGGGGTAGACCAGGATAATTTTGTGCATGGCAGGTGGACCAGGATGGTCGACGTCCCACATGTCAGCGAATGAAACTATTCTTTCCGATATAGAGGACGAGCAACGAGTATTCATTGTTTATTTTTGATGAAAGCTATTGTCTCCACTGTTACGACGGAGGAGTGTGAAACACGGCAGCCCAGTGAACTTGGCATGTGCACCACTCCCTCCTTCCTCATGTAATGCCCAGGTTACAGCTTTTTCTCACTTTCTCTCTATCTATTTCCTCTCAAATGTTTTTTACCTTTCTTTTTTCAGACACAATTGTTTTTATGCCTCTTTTTAGAATTATTATTTTTATACCTAGGAGCACGTGTAGAGACGGGCTCTTGCAGAGCCCACTCCTTGACTTTTTCAATGCCTCTTTCTCCTCCACATAAGGAGTACTACTTGCTATGCATGCATGCGGCGGGCAGCTGGCGTCTTGAGGGGCCAGGGCGGTGAGAGCGGCTCCGGAAGCGGTCCGGACTCCAGCATGGCCCACCTCACATTATCACCATATATTTCTTGGAGTCCGTGCGCGGCGGGCGGGCGATCTCTTCTCCCTCCCCCGTTTCTCTCTTCTCAGCCGACGCCCGCCGAGCGATTAGATTTCGGCTATCGACGGTTTATTCAATTACGGTCCACATGTCAGTGAATTTGCAAGACAACGCGTGTCCCCTCTGGTGAGCGGCGTGCGAGCCAGACTGTCGGGGTTGCGACGCGTACGAGTCGTAAGTGTGCCGCCTTTTCCTTTAGGACTTGCGAAGCGTAACATTTTCGCGTGATCGATCGATAGAAATCCAGAACAAAATGACGAGGGCGGTGCTTTCCCGCTCGTTAGGCGGGCTAGTTCGAGTGATATGACGTGCTACAATGCCGTCCACTTGCTCCATTTTTATGTAAGCAAGAGTTTACACTCTTACGCGCGAGGAGTGCGAAACACCGCGGATCTGATTTTGATCGAGGGATAACTGTTCCCTGCCAAATAATGGAGGATTGTTAGCGATTATAGGATGATAGTTAGGGCATCTCCAGCGCTGGCCCACAAATTTACACTGGCATCTGTCCGAGGACACTGATGGATGCCATCCGATGCTGCCCGCATACCTTTCGACAACTATATGAACTAACCGGACGAAATTCGTGAAAACAAAGAAAATTTCAAATTAACCGGATGAAATTCATTACATTTCGAAAACTTTTCCTACAAACTGGACGAAATTCATTACATATTTCGCACAAAACCGTACTAAAACCTACTGTAAACCTAATCTAAACGATCGCCGGCGCCCGACCACCATGTCCGGCCATGAACCCGAGAAAGCCGGCCATTGCCTTTGCCTCCTCCTCATCCGCCTCGATAACCTCCTCCACCGGAGCACAAGGTTCTGAAGATTTCCGCCTCCACGTCGCCGTCAAGCGGCTAATCGGCCGCCGATGTTTACCCCACCAAGCTTGGTGTCGACTGAGTGGAGTAGCGGTGGCCTTCCCGGGACCAGAGCGGCGGCGACCTATCGTGTACTACTCTTCCTCGCAGCCGGCTGCGCCCGCGCACGCGCGCCGGCTTCGTGGTCGTGGCGGTGGAGGGCGGCCGGGGGGGTGCCGGTGATGTCCTTCGTTTGCTCCTACGACAGTACGTCGAAGAGAGCTTTGGAGCACGCCCGGAGCGGAGCCGCCGATGTCCCTCGTCTGCTCCTGCGACAGTACGTCCAAGAGAGCTTCGGAGCGCCAGGAGGCCATGGTTGAAGTGGTGCCGACAGAAGGAAGGGACCGGAGGAGAATAAGTGTGGGTCTTTGGCTATGGCTGGGAGCTGGGGCTCAAGTTAATATAGCGGGCGAATGGCAATGAGCCGCGGCAGACGGATGGACAACTGGCGCCGGAGTAGGTTCGTCGGGCGTGAATGCGGACGCTGCTTCAGTGACTTAACTGCAGATGCGTTTGAGTTACTAACATGTGGGCCCAACGGGCATCTGGCCCGCATGTCAGTGACACACCAATTGCACCTGCAGTTAAGTCCGGTTAATGCGGCATTGACATTCTGGAGAGACGGTGACCGTTTCAGGCAGGAAGCGCGCTAGCGATGGAAGGGGTTTCGGTGTGCAATGGCATTAAGATCGGTCGCTCACGATAGTACATACTCCGTACCATACTACCATAGTACCCTCTCTAGCTTAGGTTGTTTTATAGATTGTCATTGTGATGGACGATATACATGAGCAAGGCGGTCCGAGTATGACCATTGGTGTTGAGCCAGGTGAATACATGCTCGGCGTTCGCGTAGGCCTCCATCAAACGTCTAAACAATAATGTCAGGCACCGCCGGGGCGCGCAGGTGATGGGCTTGCCGTTTGCGTTGCGCCATGAGCAGGACTTTGATTTAGAGGGCGACGTGCATGCATTAGCATGCTTTGACAGCGTGAGCGTTAGTGTCTGACGCGAAGTATTTCATTTTCATTTGGCTGACGAGGGTGCGTTGCAGCGACGAGTCCATGGTTTGATTCCCCACATACGCATAATTTTGGTTTTTACAGTATTTCTTTCTCCATTGACAGGTAGGCCCGCATAGATAGATAAAGAACACGAGCTGATGAGGCGCGTGCGGACTGTTTGACTGGTCAACCAGACAAATACGGAGCTATACGCTGAGCCAGTGACCGTATAATCACCATATCTCGTATACAATGATCAAAGTGAGCTATCAAGACAAGTTTGATGACCGCCAATGCATTTTACTCGGTAATAAATGACCAGGATTGAAGGGGAATCCAAATTTACTTTGTCTTCTGTCCTTGAGCTCTTGACAAACCAATGCACTATACGGTTGTCCGGCCACTCCACCCCAGAGCTCTCACCAAGCGTCGTTCATGCCACTGTGCCGCACACTAACCGGTAAGGCAGCGATGGCATCCCGCCGCGCCGAGTTCCTCGCCGCCCACGATCGCACACAAAATGGTAGGGAAGCGATGGCATCCCGCCGTGCCGAGTTCATCGCCGCTCGTGACCTCACAACTATGTCGGAGGAATTTGAAGATGCCAAAGCCGAATGTGCGGTAGAGCAAGAGGCGGCCAAAGCCGCACAGAGGGAGCGGAAAAGTCAGAAAGCACTCAAGAAAAGAGAGGCCCGCCGCCGCAAGAAAGAAAAGGACGCACACGCTGCTGCGGAGAGGTCGGCGGAGATCCAAGCATGGTGGGGTGTCGCCGACAATGCCGGGAAGGAGAACGACGACGTCTGGCCAGCATGTGAGAAGTAGTAGTACTAGTAGTTAGTGTGTGTGTCTGTGTCTGAGTACGAGCATGTACCAATACTACTAGTTACTACTGTAGTTTTTTGTAACACCCCGAGAATCATTTTACAGTAACTCTCTGTGATTAAGCTAATCATGTTGCTAAACAGGGCTTGATCACATTGGAATCACATTTCTTTTCAAACTCCTAATTCAAACTTCAATTAAAATTAAAGTGGAAAATAAAAGTTTTCAAAAATTTAAACAAAAATGTTTGGTGGGTGCCAAGTAATACACTGGTAATTATTGTGGAGAAAACTCCTTTTTAGAAAATGCCTAAGTATTTTAAAATGGATTAAAAGATGAAAGAAAATAAATAAAAGAAAATGCAAAACAAAACAGAAAACAAAGAAAAACAAAAGCCCCCCCCCACTGGACCTGGCCCAACTGGGCCAACCCCAGGCCAAGCCAGCCAGCACCATCCCCCCCCCGGCCGAAAGGCCCAGCTCCACCCCGGCCCACCTCTCTCCCCTTATCCACTCCCCAGTCCCCCCCACCGACAGCCACCTCCCACTCCCCCCGAAATATCTCCTCTGCCTCCCCCGATCGGGATCGAGGAGGAGGCGCTCGACCCCGTCGCCGACCGCCCCCGCCGGCCTCGCCCTCGCCTCGCCGGAGCGCTGCCTCGCCGGCCTGCCTCCTCATCCTCGCCGGACTGCGCCTCGTCACCGCATCGCCGTCGTCCCCATCTCCCCCTCGACCCCCACCGCCGTGCCCCTGCATACCCACGGTGAGGCCACCGGCCTCCGTCGCCCGCCCCCTCTCCCCTCGGTCACCGCCGCCCCGCTCGCGCTCCGGCGCGCCCGCGTCGACCTCGCGCCGCGCGCCCCCCCTTTCCCCCGTGCGCCCCGCGCCCGAGCTCCGGACGGGCTCGCGTCTGCCGCGTTCCTCTTCGTGCCGCCCTGTCCGCGGGCTGTGCCGCCGCCGTCCCGCTCCGGCCACTCCGGCCCCGACGCCCTTCCCTCCTTCGGCGACCCCGCCCGCACTCCCGCAGCCTCGCCTCCGCCGTTCGCCGCTGCTCTGCCCGCGCTGCTCCGCCGCCGCTCCGGTGGCTCGTCGGAGCCCCGCCTCCCTGGCCCTCGCCGCCGGCGCCGGCGTGCGCCGTGCGCGCCCAGCGCCCCGCCCCGTTGCCCGTTTGGGACGTGCCCGATAACCCGCACCCGCATCGCCCCCCCCTCTGGGCCACTGCCAGGTGGGCCTCGCCCCACCTGAGCCACTGGCCACTGGGCCCGACCCCCTGGCCCAATGACAAACGGGCCCCAGCGCCCCAGAACGGTTTTTATAAAAAAAAAATATAAATAAAATAAATTAATAATAATAATAATAATAAGAATAAATTAATTAATAGAAATAATAAATAAAATAAAAATAAAAATAAAATAATAAATAAAATAAATTAATAATAATAATAATAATAATAAAGATAATAATAATAAATTAATTAATAAAATTTAATAAATAAATAAATAAAGAAGATAAAAATAAAAATAATTTTAATTAATTAATTAATTAATTAACTAATTTAATTAAGTTAATTAATCCTGTTTAAATTAATTAAACAGTAATTATTTAGCTAAACACTAATTAACCTAAACAGAGAATGACAGGTGGGTCCTACTGGACCCACATGTCAGTTTGACTTAGTCAACCCCTGTCGACTGCTGATGTCAGCATGACATCATGCTGATGTCATAAATCCAAATTTCGAATTAAATTAAATAATTAATTAAATTCCAGAAATTAATAAAATCTTTAGAAAATCATATCTTTTAATCCGTAACTCGGATTAAAATATTTTCAACATGAAAGTTGCTTAGAACGACGAGACGAATACGTATACGCAGTCCGTTCGTCCACCACACCTCCCTAACCTATCGAACTCGCAACTTTCCCCCTCCGGTCCATCTGTCCGAAAACGCGAAACATCGGGAATACCTCCCGGATGTTCCCCCCCTTCGCCGGTACCACCTACTGTCGCGTTAGGACACACCTAGCACCGCTCATTGTCATGTCACGCATCGTCATGCTTATGTTTGCATTGTATTTACTGTTTCTTCCCCCTCTTCTCTCCGGTAGACTACGAGACGGACACTGCTGCTGCCCAGTTCGACTACAGAGTCGACGACCCCTCCTACTTGCCAGAGCAACCAGGCAAGCCCCCCCCTTGATCACCAGATATCGCCTATTCTTCTCTATACTGCTTGCATTAGAGTAGTGTAGCATGTTACTGCTTTTCGATATCCTATCCTGATGCATAGCCTATCCTTGCTACTACTGTTGATACCTTTACCTGCCATCCTACTTGCTTAGTATAGGATGCTAGATTTCCATCAGTGGCCCTACATTCTTGTCCGTCTGCTGTGCTATACTATCGGGCCGTGATCACCTGGGCGGTGATCATGGGTATATACTTATATACTACATACATGACACATGTGATGACTAAAGTCGGGTCGGCTCGTAGGAGTACCCGCAAGTGGATCTTTATGGCGGAGCGACAGGGCAGGTTGAGACCGCCTAGGTGAGAGGTGGGCCTGGCCCTGGTCGGCGTTCGCGGATACTTAACACGCTTAACGAGATCTTGGTATTTGATCTGAGTCTGGCCATTTGGTCTATACGCACTAACCATCTACGCGGGAGTAGTTATGGGTATCCCGGCGTCGTGGTATCAGCCGAAGCCTTCGTGACGTCAGCGACTGAGTGGCGCGTGCCGGATTGGACTGGAACGCCACTAGGCTAGGTCTGCTTCCGGCCGCGTACGCAACGTGCAGGTGTGCATAGGGCGATGGGCCCAGACCCCTGCGCGCATAGGGTTAGACCGGCGTGCTGACCTCTCTATTGTGCTTAGGTGGGGCTGCGACGCGTTGATCTTACGAGGCCGGGCATGACCCAGAAAAGTGTGTCCGGCCAAATGGGATCGAGCGTGTTGGGTTATGTGGTGCACCCCTGCAGGGAAGTTTTTCTATTCGAATAGCCGTGTCCCTCGGTAAAAGGATGACCCGGAGTTGTACCTTGACCTTATGACAACTAGAACTGGATACTGAATAAAATACACCCTTCCAAGTGCCAGATACAACCCGGTGATCGCTCTCTAACAGGGCGACGAGGAGGGGATCGCCGGGTAGGATTATGCTATGCGATGCTACTTGGAGGACTTCAATCTACTCTCTTCTACATGCTGCCAGATGGAGATGTCCAGAAGCGTAGTCTTCGACAGGACTAGCTATCCCCCTTTTATTCTGGCATTCTGCAGTTCAGTCCACTGATATGCCCCTTTACACATATACCCATGCATATGTAGTCTAGCTCCTTGCTTGCGAGTACTTTGGATGAGTACTCACGGTTGCTTCTCTCCCTCTTTCCCCCTTTACTTTCTATCTGGTTGTCGCAACCAGATGCTGGAGTCCAGGAGCCAGACGCCACCGTTGACGACGACACCTACGACACTGGAGGTGCCTACTACTACGTGCAGCCCGCTGACGACGGTCAGGAGTAGTTAGGAGGATCCCAGGCAGGAGGCCTGCGCCTCGTTCGATCTGTATCCCAGTTTGTGCTAGCCTTCTTAAGGCAAACTTGTTTAACTTATGTCTGTACTCAGATTTTGTTGCTTCCGCTGACTCGTCTATGATCGAGCACTTGTATTCGAGCCCTCGAGGCCCCTGGCTTGTATTATGATGCTTGTATGACTTATTTATGTTGTAGAGTTGTGTTGTGATATCTTCCCGTGAGTCCCTGATCTTGATCGTACACATTCACGTGCATGATTAGTGTACGGTCAAATCGGGGGCGTCACAAGTTGGTATCAGAGCCGACTGCCTGTAGGAATCCCCCTTTCCACACTCCTTGGCCGAAGTCGAGTCTAGACATTACAAAACTTTTACTAACATGGCTGTGTGTCTTACGGGCCCACGTCGCCATTGGGTGGTACTAGGATCTTTTACTCCTCGACCTTACTCTGGGACTCTGAACTCTCTTCTACTCGGGTTAAACGAATTTACTAACTCTAACACTAGGATCCCGTGACCGCATTCACCCCAAAGTTGGATAAGCCATAGTTGTTTCTTAGAATAGTATTTTGAACAATTCACACACTGTCATTTGACTCCTTTGAAACGTCTTTGCTTTCAGATGGAACCCACGAGGCAGGTCGTTCGCCACACGACGGCCATTGGTGCCTCGGGATCACCTGCGGTGCTAGCTGAGATGATGACCTATCTGGGTTATCGCTGGCACCCTGAGTACACCGTCTACGAGGAGTACCAGGACTTTAACCAGGAGCAGTACCGTGCCATCGTCCACCTCTACTCTCGGGAGTATGACTCCACTACTGTGATGCACACCGCACATGGTGTTGGTGTGACCATCGATATGGCTGTCCACGATGCTGCCTATGCTGCTCTGACACGTCTTCGTGGAGAGTATCGGGAGTTGGACACCTCCGCTTTCAGGCACATTGCTATCGCATCCGATGTTGGTGCGGAGGGATACTATACTGCTGCCTACTCCACTGTCACCCGAGAGCCCTTCTACCATCAGAACCTGGTTCTGCATGCGGATGGGCTGGATCGAGCTAACCGAGCTCTTCGCCACGAGATGTACACCACCCGTCAGCACCTTTACCGTGCCCTGACGCTGCTGCACCCCTTTGTCCGATCTGGACAGGTACCGCGTACTGCGATCTACCCAGCCAGGACCGTGATGCCCCACGGTGTCGGTTGGCCAGAGGTGGGAGGCTACTCTCCCGCACTTGGTCCTCTTCTGCCACCTGAGCGTCGGGCTCTACACCTGAGTATCCGCGGCCCCCAGTCTGCTGACGTGGAGGGCTATCCGTTGCCTCACTACCAGCTGTCGGGCTACGATTACCTCCACAGTACCTCTTGGGACTGATGTAGTCTTGCTTAGTTAGTATTAGTTGCAGTCGCCGCGAGCCTGTGTGCCGCCTATGATGTTTTAGTCTATGTACTGAACTCTATGCATGACCCCTTTTGTAAGTTATGCCGACTACTATGTAGTAGCTATCGTGCTCCTTTCGTTATGCATGTTTCATCATGAATGATTCTTGTCTTTGCAAATATTTCTCAATGCTGAACTACCCCTGTTATATATTAGTAGGATGGTTAGACCAGGTGGTCGTGGTCGTGGTGGCGATGCCCCACCACCACCTGAGTACATGGCTGGTATGATCCAACAGTTTGAACTGAACCGCCAATTCATGGAAAATATGATGGCTCAGTTTCCTCGCCCCAATATGAACCAGCAGCCAGCCCAAGTGACTCTTCAAGATTTCATACGCCTCAACCCAACCATCTACCGCAGCTCAACTCAGCCTCTGGATGCTGATGACTGGCTCCGTGACATCACCTATGAGATGGAGTCTGCTGATGTAGCCCCTGCCAGCTATGTCACCTTTGCTTCCTTCTTCTTGAAGGGACCCGCAGCTCAATGGTGGGACAGCCACAGGCGTACTCTGCCAGCTGGAACAATCATCACATGGCCAGACTTCCAAGCTGCTTTCCGTGCCCGCTTCATTCCTCAGGGAGTCATGGACCGGAAGAAGCGTGAGTTCCGCAACCTCACCCAAGGCAACAAAACCGTTGAAGCTTATCAACGGGAGTTTCTGGACTTGTCCCGCTATGCTGAAGAAGACATTGCAACTGATGCACGCAGACAGGAGAAGTTCCGTGATGGCCTTCAAGCTGACATCAAGCTCGCACTTCTAGTGCATGACTTTGCTGATTTCGCCACCTTGGTGAACAAGGCCATCAATGTCGAAACTGGTCTGCAGGAATACCAGAGCTCTCACAGGCGCAACCGTGACACGGGCTCATCTTCGGGCCCGCCCTCACAGAAGCGTAAGATATGGATCCCGAACAGCATGTACCGTCCAAATGCATCTGCCCCAAGGCAGACCTATGCTGCACCTCGTCTGCCTCCACCACCATCTAGGCAGTCAAGACTTCCAGCTCCACCGTCACAAGCTCCTGTTCCCACTCCAAATAATGGCTTGTGCTTCAGGTGTGGTCAACCAGGACACCGTGCTAGAGAATGCAACCAGAACCAGAATCAACTGGCCCTTCCAGCAACTGGCCGTGGTAACAATCAGCCCCGCAACAACAATGCTAAGTCTTATGGTCGTGCTCATGCCAACCACGTTGATCTCAACGAAGCTCAAGACCAGCCTGCTACTGTGATGGGTACACTCCTCGTAAATTCAGTACCAGCATCCGTTTTATTTGATACAGGTGCATCGCATTCATTCATGTCAGAAGATTTTGCATACAAGCACGACGTTAAATGTGAGGAGATGAACACCTCTGTATTGGTCAAAACCCCCGTGGGACAGTGTCAAACCTCCTTGGTTGGCATCGATGTCCCCGTGGAAATCGAAGGGCTGGAATTCTATGCCTCTCCCATTATCCTGAAGTCGTCTAACATCGACCTCATTTTGGGTATGGATTGGCTGAAAGCGCATACTGCTTCTATAGTTTGCGCCACTAAAACCGTCCATCTGCTACACCCTTCAGATGAAATAGTTGCTTACCAAGCTAATCTGGTGCAAAATGCCGAGGCAAGGCTCTATGCATTGAATGCATTGAATGCTGCACCACTCGAGGGCATTGAAAACATTCCCGTCGTGCGTGAATTCCTCGACGTCTTCCCTGAAGAACTTCCAGGGATTCCCCCTGCTAGAGCTGTCGAATTCATCATCGACTTGAAACCAGGCACCACTCCTATAGCCAAGCGACCCTACAAAATGCCGCCGCATGAACTCCTTGAGCTTAAGGAGGAAATCGACAAATCTCTTCGCAAAGGATTCATTCGCCCTAGTTGCTCTCCTTGGGGAGCACCTTCTCTCTTTGTCAAGAAGAAGGATGGGACTAACCGATTGGTTCAAGACTACCGTCCTATAAACCAAGCTACCATTCAGAATAAATACCCTCTTCCTCGGATCAATGATCTGTATGATCAACTGGCGGGTTCGTCAGTGTTCTCTAAGCTCGACTTGAGGTTGGGCTACCACCAGATCCGTGTTCGCGAAGAGGATATCCCAAAGACCGCCTTCGTGACTCGCTATGGTTCATACGAGTACACCGTCATGTCTTTCGGTTTAACCAATGCTCCAGCCACCTTCTCTCGTCTGATGAACTATATATTCATGGATTACCTCGACAAGTTCGTTGTGGTTTATCTGGATGATATCCTGGTATTTTCCAAGAACGAAGAAGAACATGCTGAACATCTTCGACTTGTGCTGGAAAAAGCTACGAGAGCATCAACTATATGCCAAGTTCTCCAAATGTGAATTCTGGCTACCGGAAGTAACCTATCTTGGGCATGTCATCTCTAAGGATGGTATTGCCGTCAACCCCGAGCGAGTTCAGGCTATTCTTGATTGGACTCCTCCCAAGAACGTTAAGCAAGTCAGAAGTTTTCTCGGTCTCGCCAGCTATTGCCGTCGATTCGTCGAGAACTTCTCCAAGATCGCCAGGCCTCTGACTAACCTGTTACATAAGGGCGTCAAGTTCCAATGGACAGACAAATGTCAGGAAAGTTTCCAGGCACTCAAAGACAAGTTGACTTCTGCTCCAGTTCTAGCTCCACCTGATACTAAGAAGGACTTTGTCATTTACTGCGACGCTTCCCGTCAAGGATTAGGCTGTGTCCTAATGCAAGACCGCAAAGTGATTGCTTATGCCTCTCGGCAATTGCGCCCTCACGAAGAGAACTACCCAGTTCACGACCTCGAACTTGCTGCTGTCATTCATGCGCTGAAGCAGTGGCGACATTACCTTCTCGGTAATCGTTGCGAGATCTTCACTGACCACCAAAGTCTGAAGTATCTGTTTACTCAGCCAGACCTGAACCTCCGTCAACAGAGATGGATGGAGCTTGTTGCAGACTTCGACTTGGGTATTTCCTATACGCCAGGCAAGGCTAATGTAATGGCTGATGCCTTGAGCCGCAAGTCTTACTGCAACCACCTCCAGGTTCATAAAGTTCAGCCCTCGCTTGTTGAAGAATTCAGGAAGCTGAACCTCCATATTGTTCCTCCGGGTGCACTCGCTCCCCCTCCTAGGGAGTTTGGCAAGGTGAACCTCCACGTTGTTACCCAGGGTTCCCTCAATACCCTAGTTGCTAAACCAGATCTCGAGGACAGCATCAAAAGGCTACAGAAGTATGACTCTGAAGCCCACAAGATTAAGCGCTACCTCGCAGAAGGAAAGCCCTCATTCTTCACCATTGCTGAAGATGGCACCCTATACTTCAAGGGCCGCCTAGTGGTGCCATGTGCAGAGAAAGACCTGGATATGACACAGGAAGTTATGAAAGAAGCTCATGATACGCCTCTATGTATCCATCCTGGTAGTACAAAGATGTACCAAGACATCCGTTAGAGATTCTGGTGGTCTAATATGAAGCAAGACATTGCTCGTTATGTTGCTGAATGTGACGTTTGCCGTCGTATCAAAGCAGAACACCAAAGGCCTGCTGGAACTCTGCAACCTATCTCTATTCCTGAATGGAAATGGGACCACGTTGAGATGGACTTCGTCACTGGATTTCCCAAATCACAGAAAGGTAATGATGCTATTCTTGTCGTCATTGACCGGCTTTCCAAAGTTGCACATTTTCTGGCAGTCAAAGAAACGATCACTGCTAGCCAGTTGGCAACGCTCTATATGTCCAGGATTGTTTCACTCCACGGTATTCCATTGGTTATCAGCTCAGACCGTGGCAGCTTATTCACTTCAAGATTCTGGGCAAGTTTCCAAGAAGCTATGGGAACTCATCTGTCATTCAGTACTGCGTTTCATCCTCAATCGCAAGGACAAGTTGAACGCGTCAACCAAGTTCTCAAAGACATGCTTCGAGCTTGCGTTATTTCCTTCGGCAAGAAATGGGAGGAATCTCTCCCGTATGCTGAGTTCTCTTATAATAATAGCTATCAAGCTAGTCTGAAGATGGCCCCCTTCGAAGTGTTATATGGACGAAAGTGCCGAACCCCTCTGAACTGGTCAGAAACTGGGGAACGTCCACTCTTCGGTCCGGATATTATCCAAGATGCCAAGAACAAGTCCGCATTATCCGTGGGAATCTCAAGACTGCTCAGTCACGTCAGAAGAGTCAGTATGACCGTCATCATAAAGACATGGTCTATCAACCTGGCGAAAAGGCTTATCTTCGAGTCACACCTATGAAGGGTGCTCACCGCTTCGGAATCAAGGGCAAACTAGCTCCTCGATATATTGGCCCATTCCTTATTCTCGAAAGGTGTGGAAAAGTGGCATACCAACCGGAGCTACCGCCGAACCTTTCTCAGGTTCACGATGTGTTCCATGTGTCACAGCTCCGCCGTTGCTTCAAGGACCCAATCCGAGCTGTGGATCATGAAGTGCTCGAATTGCAGCAAGACCTCTCCTATAAGGAGCATCCGGTCCGCATTCTCGACCAAGCTGAACGCCGCACACGTCAGAAGGCGATCAAGTTTCTCAAAGTCCAGTGGTCGCACCATTCTGAAGATGAGGCCACTTGGGAACGAGAGGACCGTCTGCGCGAAGAATACCCCGCACTGTTTCCTTCTACCTCCTAAACCTCGGGACGAGATTTCTTGTAGTGGAGGAGATTTGTAACACCCCGAGAATCATGCTATAGTAACTCTCTGTGATTAAGCTAATCATGTTGCTAAACAGGGCTTGATCACATTGGAATCACATCTCTTTTCAAACTCCTAATTCAAACTTCAATTAAAATTAAAGTGGAAAATAAAAGTTTTCAAAAATTTAAACAAAAATGTTCGGTGGGTGCCAAATAATACACTGGTAATTATTGTGGAGAAAACTCCTTTTTAGAAAATGCCTAAGTATTTTAAAATGGATTAAAAGGTGAAAGAAAATAAATAAAAGAAAATGCAAAACAAAACAGAAAACAAAAAAAACAAAAGCCCCCCCCCACTGGACCTGGCCCAACTGAGCCAACCCCAGGCCCAGCCGGCCAGCACCATCCCCCCCCCCCGGCCGAAAGGCCCAGCTCCACCCCGGCCCACCTCTCTCCCCTTATCCACTCCCCAGTCCCCCCCCACCGACAGCCACCTCCCACTCCCCCCGAAATATCTCCTCTGCCTCCCCCGATCGGGATCGAGGAGGAGGCGCTCGACCCCGTCGCCGACCACCCCCGCCGGCCTCGCCCTTGCCTCGCCGGAGCGCTGCCTCGCCGGCCTGCCTCCTCCTCCTCCTCGCCGGACTGCGCCTCGTCACCGCATCGCCGTCGTCCCCGTCTCCCCCTCGACCCCCACCGCCGTGACCCTGCATACCCACGGTGAGGCCACCGGCCTCCGTCGCCCGCCCCCTCTCCCCTCGGTCACCGCCGCCCCGCTCGCGCTCCGGCGCGCCCAGACGCGCTCGCCCGCGCGCCCGCGTCGACCTCGCGCCGCGCGCCCCCCTTTCCCCCGTGCGCCCCGCGCCCGAGCTCCGGACGGGCTCGCGTCCGCCGCGTTCCTCTCTGTGCCGCCCTGCCCGCGGGCTGTGCCGCCGCCGTCCCGCTCCGGCCACTCCGGCCCCGGCGCCCTTCCCTCCTTCGGCGACCCCGCCCGCACGCCCGCAGCCTCGCCTCCGCCGTTCGCCTCTGCTCTGCCCGCGCTGCTCCGCCGCCGCTCCGGTGGCTCGTCGGAGCCCCGCCTCCCTGGCCCTGGCCGCCGGCGCCGGCGTGCGCCGTGCGCGCCCAGCGCCCCGCCCCGTTGCCCGTTCGGGACGTGCCCGATAACCCGCACCCGCATCGCCCCCCCTCTGGGCCACTGCCAGGTGGGCCTCGCCCCACCTGAGCCACTGGCCACTGGGCCCGACCCCCTGGCCCAATGACAAACGGGCCCCAGCGCCCCAGAACGGTTTTTATAAAAAATATATATAAATAAAATAAATTAATAATAATAATAAGAATAAATTAATTAATAGAAATAATAAATAAAATAAAAATAAAAATAAAATAATAAATAAAATAAATTAATAATAATAATAATAATAATAAAGATAATAATAATAAATTAATTAATAAAATTTAATAAATAAATAAATAAAGAAGATAAAAATAAAAATAATTTTAATTAATTAATTAACTAATTTAATTAAGTTAATTAATCATGTTTAAATTAATTAAACAGTAATTATTTAGCTAAACACTAATTAACCTAAACAGAGAATGACAGGTGGGTCCCACTGGACCCACATGTCAGTTTGACTTAGTCAACCCTTGTCGACTGCTGATGTCAGCATGACATCATGCTGATGTCATAAATCCAAATTTCGAATTAAATTAAATAATTAATTAAATTCCAGAAATTAATAAAATCTTTAGAAAATCATATCTTTTAATCCGTAACTCGGATTAAAATATTTTCAACATGAAAGTTGCTTAGAACGACGAGACGAATCCGGATACGCAGTCCGTTCGTCCACCACACCTCCCTAACCTATCGAACTCGCAACTTTCCCCCTCCGGTCCATCTGTCCGAAAACGCGAAACATCGGGAATACCTCCCGGATGTTCCCCCCCTTCGCCGGTACCACCTACTGTCGCGTTAGGACACACCTAGCACCGCTCATTGTCATGTCACGCATCGTCATGCTTATGTTTGCATTGTATTTACTGTTTCTTCCCCCTCTTCTCTCCGGTAGACTACGAGACGGACACTGCTGCTGCCCAGTTCGACTACAGAGTCGACGACCCCTCCTACTTGCCAGAGCAACCAGGCAAGCCCCCCCCCCCCTTGATCACCAGATATCGCCTATTCTTCTCTATACTGCTTGCATTAGAGTAGTGTAGCATGTTACTGCTTTTCGATATCCTATCCTGATGCATAGCCTATCCTTGCTACTACTGTTGATACCTTTACCCGCCATCCTACTTGCTTAGTATAGGATGCTAGATTTCCATCAGTGGCCCTACATTCTTGTCCGTCTGCTGTGCTATACTATCGGGCCGTGATCACCTGGGCGGTGATCACGGGTATATACTTATATACTACATACATGACACATGTGATGACTAAAGTCGGGTCGGCTCGTAGGAGTACCCGCAAGTGGATCTTTGTGGCGGAGCGACAGGGCAGGTTGAGACCGCCTAGGTGAGAGGTGGGCCTGGCCCTGGTCGGCGTTCGCGGATACTTAACACGCTTAAATGATCTTGGTATTTGATCTGAGTCTGGCCATTTGGTCTATACGCACTAACCATCTACGCGGGAGTAGTTATGGGTATCCCGGCGTCGTGGTATCAGCCGAAGCCTTCGTGACGTCAGCGACTGAGTGGCGCGCGCCGGATTGGACTGGAACGCCACTAGGCTAGGTCTGCTTCCGGCCGCGTACGCAACGTGCAGGTGTGCATAGGGCGATGGGCCCAGACCCCTGCGCGCATAGGGTTAGACCGGCGTGCTGACCTCTCTGTTGTGCTTAGGTGGGGCTGCGACGCGTTGATCTTACGAGGCCGGGCATGACCCAGAAAAGTGTGTCCGGCCAAATGGGATCGAGCGTGTTGGGTTATGTGGTGCACCCCTGCAGGGAAGTTTATCTATTCGAATAGCCGTGTCCCTCGGTAAAAGGACGACCCGGAGTTGTACCTTGACCTTATGACAACTAGAACTGGATACTGAATAAAATACACCCTTCCAAGTGCCAGATACAACCCGGTGATCGCTCTCTAACAGGGCGACGAGGAGGGGATCGCCGGGTAGGATTATGCTATGCGATGCTACTTGGAGGACTTCAATCTACTCTCTTCTACATGCTGCCAGATGGAGATGTCCAGAAGCGTAGTCTTCGACAGGACTAGCTATCCCCCTTTTATTCTGGCATTCTGCAGTTCATTCCACTGATATGCCCCTTTACACATATACCCATGCATATGTAGTCTAGCTCCTTGCTTGCGAGTACTTTGGGTGAGTACTCACGGTTGCTTCTCTCCCTCTTTCCCCCTTTACTTTCTATCTGGTTGTCGCAACCAGATGCTGGAGTCCAGGAGCCAGACGCCACCGTTGACGACGACACCTACGACACTGGAGGTGCCTACTACTACGTGCAGCCCGCTGACGACGATCAGGAGTAGTTAGGAGGATCCCAGGCAGGAGGCCTGCGCCTCGTTCGATCTGTATCCCAGTTTGTGCTAGCCTTCTTAAGGCAAACTTGTTTAACTTATGTCTGTACTCAGATTTTGTTGCTTCCGCTGACTCGTCTATGATCGAGCACTTGTATTCGAGCCCTCGAGGCCCCTGGCTTGCATTATGATGCTTGTATGACTTATTTATGTTGTAGAGTTGTGTTGTGATATCTTCCCGTGAGTCCCTGATCTTGATCGTACACATTCGCGTGCATGATTAGTGTACGGTCAAATCGGGGTTTCAGTGATATGACGTGGTACAGTGCCGTCCAGTCTTCGCGTGTGGTAGCAGTATTGCGGGTACAGTAAGTTTTCTCGAAGAAGCGGAATTCAACGAAGTCATGATGGTTCCTTCGTCCGAACAACTTACAGTGGGAAAGGTTGGGCCTGCGATACGACCGGGGTAGACCAGGATAATTTTGTGCATGGCAGGTGGACCAGGATGGTCGACGTCCCACATGTCAGCGAATGAAAGTATTCTTTCCGATATAGAGGACGAGCAACGAGTATTCATTGTTTATTTTTGATGAAAGCTATTGTCTTCACTGTTACGACGGAGGAGTGTGAAACACGGCAGCCCAGTGAACTTGGCATGTGCACCACTCCCTCCTTCCTCATGTAATGCCCAGGTTACAGCTTTTTCTCACTTTCTCTCTATCTATTTCCTCTCAAATGTTTTTTACCTTTCTTTTTTCAGACACAATTGTTTTTATGCCTCTTTTTAGAATTATTATTTTTATACCTAGGAGCACGTGTAGAGACGGGCTCTTGCAGAGCCCACTCCTTGACTTTGTCAATGCCTCTCTCTCCTCCACATAAGGAGTACTACTTGCTATGCATGCATGCGGCGGGCAGCTGGCGTCTTGAGGGGCCAGGGCGGTGAGAGCGGCTCCGGAAGCGGTCCGGACTCCAGCATGGCCCACCTCACATTATCACCATATATTTCTTGGAGTCCGTGCGCGGCGGGCGGGCGATCTCTTCTCCCTCCCCCGTTTCTCTCTTCTCAGCCGACGCCCGCCGAGCGATTAGATTTCGGCTATCGACGGTTTATTCAATTACGGTCCACATGTCAGTGAATTTGCAAGACAACGCGTGTCCCCTCTGGTGAGCGGCGTGCGAGCCGGACTGTCGGGGTTGCGACGCGTACGAGTCGTAAGTGTGCCGCCTTTTCCTTTAGAATTTGCGAAGTGTAACATTTTTTGCGCGATCGATCGATAGAAATCCAGAACAAAATGACGAGGGCGGTGCTTTCCCGCTCGTTAGGCGGGCTAGTTCGAGTGATATGACGTGCTAGAATGCCGTCCACTTGCTCCATTTTTATGTAAGCAAGAGTTTACACTCTTACGCGCGAGGAGTGCGAAACACCGCGGATCTGATTTTGATCGAGGGATAACTGTTCCCTGCCAAATAATGGAGGATTGTTAGCGATTATAGGATGATAGTTAGGGCATCTCCAGCGCTGGCCCACAAATTTACACTGGCATCTGTCCGAGGACACTGATGGATGCCATCCGATGCTGCCCGCATACCTTTCGACAACTATATGAACTAACCGGACGAAATTCGTGAAAACAAAGAAAATTTCAAATTAACCGGATGAAATTCATTACATTTCGAAAACTTTTCCTACAAACTGGACGAAATTCATTACACATTTCGCACAAAACCGTACTAAAACCTACTGTAAACCTAGTCTAAACGATCGCCGGCGCCCGACCACCATGTCCGGCCATGAACCCGAGAAAGCCGGCCATTGCCTTTGCCTCCTCCTTATCCGCCTCGATAACCTCCTCCACCGGAGCACAAGGTTCTGAAGATTTCCGCCTCCACGTCGCCGTCAAGCGGCTAATCGGCCGCCGATGTTTACCCCACCAAGCTTGGTGTCGACTGAGTGGAGTAGCGGTGGCCTTCCCGGGACCAAAGCGGCGGCGACCTATCGTGTACTACTCTTCCTCGTTGCCGGCTGCGCCCGCGCACGCGCGCCGGCTTCGTGGTCGTGGCGGTGGAGGGCGGCCGGGGGGGTGCCGGTGATGTCCTTCGTTTGCTCCTACGACAGTACGTCGAAGAGAGCTTTGGAGCGCGCCCGGAGCGGAGCCGCCGATGTCCCTCGTCTGCTCCTGCGATAGTACGTCCAAGAGAGCTTCGGAGCGCCAGGAGGCCATGGTTGAAGTGGTGCCGACAGAAGGAAGGGACCGGAGGAGAATAAGTGTGGGTCTTTGGCTATGGCTGGGAGCTGGGGCTCAAGTTAATATAGCGGGCGAATGGCAATGAGCCGCGGCAGACGGATGGACAACTGGCGCCGGAGTAGGTTCGTCGGGCGTGAATGCGGACGCTACTTCAGTGACTTAACTGCAGATGCGTTTGGGTTACTAACATGTGGGCCCAACGGGCATCTGGCCCGCATGTCAGTGACACACCAATTGCACCTGCAGTTAAGTCCGGTGAATGCGGCATTGACATTCTGGAGAGACGGTGACCGTTTCAGGCAGGAAGCGCGCGCTAGCGATGGAAGGGGTTTCGGTGTGCAGTGGCACTAAGATCGGTCGCTCACGATAGTACATACTCCGTACCATACTACCATATTACCCTCTCTAGCTTAGGTTGTTTTATAGATTGTCATTGTGATGGACGATATACATGAGCAAGGCGGTCCGAGTATGACCGTTGGTGTTGAGCCAGGTGAATACATGCTCGACGTTCGCGTAGGCCTCCATCAAACGTCTAAACAATAATGTCAGGCACCGCCGGGGCACGCAGGTGATGGGCTTGCCGTTTGCGTTGCGCCATGAGCAGGACTTTGATTTATAGGGCGACGTGCATGCATTAGCATGCTTTGACAGCGTGAGCGTTAGTGTCTGACGCGAAGTATTTCATTTCATTTGGCTGACGAGGGTGCGTTGCAGCGACGAGTCCATGGTTTGATTCCCCACATACGCATAATTTTGGTTTTTACTGTATTTCTTTCTCCATTGACAGGTAGGCCCGCGTAGATAGATAAAGAACACGAGCCGATGAGGCGCGTGCGGACTGTTTGACTGGTCAACCAGACAAATACGGAGCTATACGCTGAGCCAGTGACCGTATAATCACCATATCTCGTATACAATGATCAAAGTGAGCTATCAAGACAAGTTCGGTGACCGCCAATGCATTTTACTCGGTAATAAATGACCAGGATTGAAGGGGAATCCAAATTTACTTTGTCTTCTGTCCTTGAGCTCTTGACAAACCAATGCACTATACAGTTGTCCGGCCACTCCACCCCAGAGCTCTCACCAAGCGTCGTTCATGCCACTGCGCCGCACACTAACCGGTAAGGCAGCGATGGCATCCCGCCGCGCCGAGTTCCTCGCCGCCCACGATCGCACACAAAATGGTAGGGAAGCGATGGCATCCCGCCGTGCCGAGTTCATCGCCGCTCGTGACCTCACAACTATGTCGGAGGAATTTGAAGATGCCAAAGCCGAATGTGTGGTAGAGCAAGAGGCGGCCAAAGCCGCACAGAGGGAGCGGAAAAGTCAGAAAGCACTCAAGAAAAGAGAGGCCCGCCACCGCAAGAAAGAAAAGGACGCACACGCTGCTGCGGAGAGGTCGGCGGAGATCCAAGCATGGTGGGGTGTCGCCGACAATGCCGGGAAGGAGAACGACGACGTCTGGCCAGCATGTGAGAAGTAGTAGTACTAGTAGTTAGTGTGTGTGTCTGTGTCTGAGTACGAGCATGTACCAATACTACTAGTTAC
Organism: Aegilops tauschii subsp. strangulata; assembly: GCF_002575655.3. Lineage (NCBI taxonomy): Eukaryota > Viridiplantae > Streptophyta > Magnoliopsida > Poales > Poaceae > Aegilops > Aegilops tauschii. The sequence goes on from NC_053037.3 coordinate 400,270,425, forward strand.
TACTATAGTTTTTAGAGCAAATTACCAGTACATTAGCCTAGACTAAATGGAAAAATTCCTATACTAAGCATCAAATGGCATCTCTTTCTCTATAGGAATTGAGATGCATGTCATCTCACTTCCTATGATTGTCATATTCCTATCCTATGAACGAAATGAGGCCTCTGTTGGAGTAACTACTGTAGCTAGCAGTACTGCTGGTACAGTAGTTTTCTTCAAGAAGCGGAATTCAACGAAGTCATGATGGTTCCTTCGTCCGAGCAACTTCAAAGTGGGAAGTGGGCCTGTGATTTGACGGCTCATTAGTCATTGTTACTGCGGCGCGACGACCTGGGTGACTCGCCCTTGGAGTTCTGCGTGCATGGCAAGTGGACCAGGATGGTCGACGTCCCACATGTTGGCGAACGGAAGTAGTCTTTCCGATATCGAGGAGCAAGGAAACCGCGTGGTATAGTATCACTGCTGATTGGTTCGCAAAAAAATAGTATCACTGCCGATTTATAATTATTTTTTATTTCTGATGAATGCTAGCGCTTCAACTCTTACGACGAAGGGTGCCAAACACGGCATGTGCTGGATGTCCCACACGTCAGCGAAAGGAGTGGGACATGAACAACGTGGTAGAGCCCAGCGTAAAAAAACAGCGTGGTAGAGCGTCTCCACTTCTTCCACTTCTGGGTAGGAGACCACACGTAGTAGTACTTAGTGGTATGAACGATACAAAGTGCGACCTGGAGAGAAAGACACGTCTAGTTGGAAGGTCTCGGGGCATACACGTAAACAAATATAAAAGTTAATATGTGCCTCCAACTAATATAGTAGTAGTAGAGTACTTAGGCACGTACTCCATAACATCACCGTGCATTGCACGTACAACATTTAGTGGTAGTACGTAGTAAGAGACAAATGCCACCCAAGAGTTCCCTTCTCGACCTACTTTTGGGTGTTTGGTAGAGTGTATGGAGGGTGCATGAGTCCACACTAGTTTAGCACAAATACACTAGAAGCATGCATGAAGAGAGCATGCATGAAGATGGGTGTTGAGTTGAGCATGCAAGAAGAGGGAACAACTATGCTGAGACGAGAACGCAACCAAACACACCCTATATGCCACGCATGTTCATACCATTTGTGCCTTTCTACTTCACTTACTTCGCTACATTACTCAGGTTCGTACGTCCACTCCTGGGTACATGTCCGTCTCGTAGTTCCAGTCCCACGTGTTCTTCATATAGATGGAACGATCCTTGCATAACACGTGCACCTTGATGCTAGATGTCTCGCGTGTTGGCAAAAGGATGAACAAAGCTCACGTAAAAAAATAGAGTGGAAGAACATAGATTCCGGACGACCGAGAAGGAGCAAGGAACCTCGTGGTGGAGCGTCTGCACTCATAATATTTAATATTATTCAGCGATATAAAATTAACCAATCATCTCCACAGTGGACTGGAAGAGTACGAAACACGGCAGCCCAGTGTAGTTACATCATACTAGTACATGGCTAACCCACGCTATCACCATATTTCTTGGCTTCCGTGCGACACCTATCTCTAGTAATCCAGCAGCCTGTATCGCTTCTCCCTCCTCGTCTCTATCAAAGTGCGGCGGGCTGGCGGTTCTGCCGTCTATTGAGGTCGGTTAACTATCACATGTTAGCGACATGCCAAGAGCATTCTAAAAAAAATTCCTTTCACGTTCCGTTTTCAAAAAGAAAAAAATCCTTTCACGTACGAATTTGCATGTATGCTTTGAGCAACTTGCATGTCCTATACTGCTCCTGTTTGATACTCTAACTTAGCTAGAGGTTAGACTAACTCATGACTAACCCTGAACTAACTGTAGCCAAAGAGGTGTTTGGGTGACAGGGTTAGATTGACAATAAATGCACTTCATGGAGAGAGAAAAGTGATTTTTCAGTGGTCCCAATGAGAACTATCTCCAGTTAGCACCTCTTGGGTGGGGTAGTTTTTTTTGGTGGGTTCGGTGCAACTTGCTCCAATTTAAACCCTCATGCTTGGATACTTTAGGGCTATTTGAGCCCCAAGTAGCTCAAACTAACTCTAACCCATGGATCCAAATAGGGCCTATGGCCAGTATCGACGCGGAGCAGTCGCGTGCACCGGGAAGCGACGCTCTCTCGGCCGTCGCGCCACTTCAAAGCCGGCACCAGTGAGAGGTCGCCTCCGCTCTGGCCGGGCATTAATGCCGCACTGATGCTCCAGGGCGACGCTGACCATTTCACGCGGGAAGCGCGCGCTAGCAAGGGAGTATAGGTTTTGAACCATTTCAGGTGTAGTACTGGTAGTTTGCAAAACTACTCAATTATTGCACTCATTTTCCTAAGAAATTGTGGTAAAAAAAGTTACTCCACAGCCCGCTTCCCTTCTCCTTCCTCTTCCACCGCCCGCGCACGTTCGCGGGAAGCGACCGGTCAACCCTTATATAGGAGTGCTAGCACAAAAAGATGCATGCATGACCACTAAAATTTCCATATTAAAGCGCCGCTCCGGCGGGAGTATGGCGTATGTTGTTACCTTCGGCCGGCCCATAGCTACCGGGCGACGGCGACCAGAGAAGAGGCGGCGGGAGGGGAATGAATGCAGCTACTGTTTGGGTTCGCCTTCCGGCTTAAATAAATGCGCAGCATCACGTGTACCCGCGGGTGCACAAATTGTAACATACATGTCTGCTTAAGTGGGCGTCACGTAACTGGTGTGTGTGTGAGAGAGATTCTGAGAGACAGAGTGCGTGTGTGCGACTCTACTCTTCGGACATGTACTCAACGTTTTGCATCGGGATATAAGTATAATGGTATTTACTTTAGCTAGTGATTTACGTGGCCATGTTAACGTGGTTGTGTCAAAAAATGTCACTTCCTGCTCGTGATTTGCGTTATATAATTACAAGCAAGATTCTCGTGCATTGCACGGAACATCAATATGCATTTTTTTACAGAACACCTGTTGTGATTGACCCATGCAGGAGTAATCCCATGTGTACAAACTAACGATATCTCGAGAATTTTATCGGAAAACTGGTATCTCGAGAATGTCATCGAAAAAATGAAAGATGAGAGATAAGGCGAGGAGGAGTGGAGCGTGGTGGTGACTGGTGGTCGGAATGGGCGGAGGCATGGGGATGGATGGCGCCGGCAGGCGGCAGCGGCCACTATGCATGCTAGATTGTTCCAGAGACTTATTCCTTTTTTAATTGCTGAGCAATGAGGTTGCGGGAGATAATGATGTGGAGAGAGGTCCGGGTATCTTTTGTAAAATTATCATAGTTTGCTTTCTATCCTCAGATATAGATCATATGGTCTGTATTACAAGATGGCAGGCACACCATCACCGCCAACTCGTTTTTTTATAAGGGTACAGATCATAAGTTTGCTGACTACTAAAGTAAAGTGGAATTTGTCCATGTTATGCAAGTAAATAAAGGTGATTGTTTGTCATACGGGTAAGGTTGGATGAAGGGTGGTAGGAACAAATGCTCCGCCTAGAGCATGTGTGTGTGAGATGGAGTCTTATTGTGTGTGTGGGGTGTGTGTGTGTGAGGGAGAGAGAGAGGAGAGAGAGAGATGGAGTCTTAGTTTGTGTGTGTGTGAGAGAGAGAGATGGAGTCTTAGTGTGTGTGGGGGGGGGTGTGCATGCGTGCATGTGTGTGTGTGAGAGAGAAATATGGAGTCTTAGTGTGCGTGTGTGGGGGGGTGTGCGTGCGTGTGTGTGTGGGCGTGTGTGTGTGTGCGTGTGTGTGTGTGTCGCGGGGTCCTGTGTGGAGGATGTAATTTAAGTGTGCATGGCTTCATCATAGAGAGGTGATGTGTATGGCAGAGGCCACCAACGATGGGGTGCGAGAGAGAAAATGCCCGTAGAGAGGGAAGAGAAGGTGTGTGCGCGTGAGAGGAGTCGACATCTAGAGAACGTGTTTGTTCGAGAGACACCGAGGAAGACTACTATATATCGATGGTGCATGTAGGCGGGAATTAAACAAAGGGATGGTCTTATTGGTTTCGGGGATATAGGGGAAGAGCGAGAGGCGGCGGCGGGTGGGGGGGTAGCTAGAAGGAGATTGTTAAGTGTGAGTGTGTGTTTTACCCATCCAGGCGGAAGTTATGTGCACAAAAGAGGAGAACGATTCGATGTGGCGTTAGGATTGAGGGTAATTAAACGTATGGAGACATAGAGACCTTGAACGTGCCTGTGTGAGAGGTATAAATTTATACGTGGGATGTGTGTGTGTGTTCGCGTGCGCATGATCGAGATAAAAGAAAGAAGACATGTCATAATATCAACGACATGGGAGAGACGGATCGGTATGACAATATGCATGCATGTGAGAATGCAGGGAAGAAGGCCCCACAATTGAGCATGTGTTTTTGTCTTGAAGAGATAGTGGCGTGGGCTGGAGCATGCATCTATGGCGAGCAGAGGGAGTGAGGCGCAACGATTGTGCAAAAGAGACCAACCTATAAATGCATATGTATGGAGAGACATATATAGTGTGGGTGATAGGAAGAAAGACTCCGTGCGAGAAAGAAATGTTGACGGAGAAACTACAGATAGATACATAGATGGAGATGCTAGCTAGAGGGACATCCGCTAGTTTGGGTGTTGGAGATGACCGTCGGGTGGTTCAAAGGGTGAAGTTATATATGTGTGTGAGAGGGCACTTGACTGCATGTAGAGAGAAACATATGTAGTGTGCGTGATAGGAATCAAGAGTGAGGGCGAGAAAGAAGGTTGATGGAGAAACAGATAAATAGAAAGATAAAGATGCTAGCTAGTGTGCGTTAGAGATAGGAGTCGAGTGGATCAGAAGGCTGGGTTATGTGTGTGGGTGTGAGAGAGATAGAGAGAGGGTGCATGTGAGTCACATACAAACAGATATCAGAGAGAAATGAGATCCAGAGAGACGGAGTTTTGTGTCCGCGAGAGAGAAAGATATTTCACAACGAGAGTGATAGCTAGAGAGACATACGAGGGAACGCAAGATATCTCTAGGGAGAGAGGGTGTGTGTGAGCGACATACAAGAGAACAATGGAGAAATATGAGACCCTGGGAGACAGAGTTTGTGTTTGTGTGTGAGAAAGAGATATTGAAGAGGAAGAGTCGTAGGTTCTCATATCTAAGGAGCGAAAGACATCTCTGTATGAGGGGTGTGCGAGTGGCACACATGGGAATAGTAGAGAGAAATGAGACCCCGGGAGACAAAGTTTTGTGTTTGTGTGAGAGAAAGAGATTCCACATGGGGAATCATAGTTAGAGACACATAGCAGGGAGCGAGATATACTTAGAGAGAGATAGAGTGATGAAGGTCGAGGGAGAGAGTACCGTCAGTGTGTTACGAAGATAAAAGATCATTGTCGACATACATGTAGCATGAGAGATACCTGAGAGACAATGAACGCGTATAGGTCCAGAGAGATAGTCCTATATAAGCATGAGTGATAGCTATATGAGACGAATATCTGGATTAAAGGGGATTCAAATATTTAAACTGGAGATCACGACATCGATAATATCATAACGCAAATTGGTGTATCAAACATGCATATTCATTTGAATTTGGGCACACGTGTAATGTTATATAGTTTATCAATATTGGTGATCCATAGATTCTTCAATTACAAACAATGCATGGTTTATATGCAATTAATGTCTAAACGGGATTACACTATATGTTGCGTGTGTGAAACACATTATACATGTTTGAGAAGTAAAAAAAACCGCATGAAACGCACATTAATTGGAGACAGTTAGCGAGGAATGCATACATTGGATTTCAACATAAAGTGGTTTCAAATATTTGAAAATCCAAATTGATGGATACAACCTTATGAATCTGAGATCATGCCATTTGTAAACCATATTTATGTATAAATGGTGTTGTGCTTTTGAAAGTATATATAAAAAATGATGTATATAGAATGTAATTCCAATTGAAAATGGATCCCGCCCGAAAAAAATAGAATACAAACGGGATTTGAATTGAGTTGGCACGGTAAACGTGCACTCTGCAAAATTTGTACGAAGCGGGGAAAGTCGCAGTAACCGCCTGAAACCAAAATCTGCGAGATGGAAATCACTACTGCCTATCCCTGCCACGCAAAGCCTATCTGCTGGATTTCTATAGGTTTTGATAGGGGTAGGTTTGTAATTTCACCCAAACGTGACGTAACCGCCTCTCACCCGGATTCATACACGGTGGGCGCCAAAACACAGTGTGTCCTCGGCCGAAATCGACTCCCTCCTCGATTCATATTCATACACGGTGGGCGCCAAAAACAAACTCTCGTCGGCAAATATTCGGTGTATGCGAGATTACTGTCCTATCCCCAACCGACTAATGTTGTTGTGATGTAGTAGAAATTTGAAACTGGGGCTAAGTTTGTAAATTTCCTCGCATTTGAGACAAGCGCGCCCTGAATACATGGTTCCCCCCTTCCTCTCTACCTCCCTTTTCCCCATTCCTACTCCGTGGGCGCCAAAACACCCTCTCCACCCCACCCTCCTCCGTCCGCCGCCGTCCGCCACCCCATCCACCGCCATCCTCCTCCACCATGCCAGAGCTGATACCCCGACGCCGCCGTCCATTACAAGAGATCGGCCTCTCTCATCCATGGCTTTGGACTGGGATCCTTGCATCCCGTCCTCTCGCTTCATCCCCGCCGTCGTCTACCTTGCCGGCGCCGCTCCTACGACCGTCTTGTCCACCGCGCCCCGCCGCCACCGTCTACCCTCCTAGATCTGCTTCCACGCCGCCGACAGCCATCACTACCGCAGCACCGTCAAATTCTCAGCAGATGCGTACACGGCGCCGCACCAGAGGCGGTACTCTTTCGTATCTGCTCAACTTATTTATCGCAGCAAGAAAATAGATCGCCACTGCTTTACTCTGATTTCTTGTCTTGGTTGCGAAGTTGCCTTTGTCTGGTTTGCACCTTCAGATCTGCCATGGCACGCTCAACACTATACTCCCAATGCTTATGGTTTTCCCCTTTTATATTCCACACTAGTTAAATCACAGTAGACTAAATTTCAAAATTGGGTCAGTCGATTTTTCAGAGCTCGCCGGAGTTCGCCGGTGCGATCGAAGGGGCTCGGGTGGTTGTGGGGCCTCGCCGAACGAAGAAAACTCGACACGGGTGGGGGTTGGGGCGGGGGTGGGGTGGGGGTGGCGGAGGAACATAGGCGATGGGGGCCGATGGTCCGGCCGGCGGCCCGTGCGGTGTTCTGTATGGGAAGAATCAGAGACGAGGAAGAAGAAGGGTTAGGAGACGTAGGATCTTCATCCAACCGCCTGAAATGGTCGAGAGACAGCTGGGAGTTGCATTCTTAACGTGCTCTGGTTCATCATCTGTGGGCACTGCGCAACCAACATTTTATTATCCAAAATCTGCTTGCTCTTCTTTACCATGTTCCTCTTCCGTTCTTCTTTAATATGTACTCTCTCCGTTCCTAAATACAAGTCTTTGTATAGATTCCACCATGGACTACATATGGAGAAAAATGAGTGAATCTACACTCTAAAATGTATCTGGATACATCTGTATGTGATCCATAGTGGAAATCTCTACCAAGACTTATATTTTGGAACGAAGGGAGTATGATAGTAGTACAGTATGTTCCTTGTACTGAAGATGAGCAGGGACATTTGCAGTGTAGAGGTCTATATGGTCGGTTGTGATGGACACTTTGAGCCTCTTTGATTCGTAGGATCTTGTAAACATAGGAATAGGATTTGTAGTGGCCTGCCCACTTGAATCCTATAAGAATAGCAAGGAAATGCGGGGAGCTGTGTTGCCTTTGAGAGTTACACAGATATTAATAGTACCGCACCTTCACTTGAAGAGAGCTGGTATCCGAAGCCTTTCTAGCCGTACCGGCAATACTAGCACATATATTCCAGCAAGTTCCACTTTGCTGATTTTACTCTGATGCTTAAGGTTTTCCCGTTATATCTACACTATGATCTATGTAGCTGCTTTGTGTCGCACTAGCAGCAGTCCACTCTTGAAGCTAAACACTGCAATGACTTACAAAATTGGCACCAAGGCATTGAGTGCCATTCTGGATGCAATGAAACTCATACGCTCCCCACCGGTTGATTCTTGTTCAGAATATGATCCTAATGACTATTCTAACCTCGAGGAGTCAAAGGCAGATGGCCTGTCCTGTTCATCCATCAAGGTGCCTGTTCTAATTTGGCAATGTTTTATTGATTGCGGGTATCTTGCATATGTTGTCTTGCATTTCTTCTACTTTGTTGCACCGCCATCTGCTTAATTTACTCATCATATATGTCGAGATGCCATGCCCATCCATTATCAATACATATTCCATCTGTCATCATACCATGTTTTTCCACTCAAATGATGTTCTTGTGCATCAGACATCAAAAAGGAAGAGGTGATTGCCGAACCTGAAGGAGCACCAGCAAAGTCCTTGAAAAACGTGGTGGTGCCGGAGAAATCAGACAGCACCCCACTTATATTGGCTGTACAACCAGTGACACAAAACGTAGGAACGACTCCAGCAGACTGTACCCATACTTCACTGGCCACACCACACAGGACCTGCACTCCAGCAAAAGGTATACCGATTTCATTTGCCATAGCACCAGCTGTACCACAGAAAAATCCCACTCCAGCAAAAAGTACAGCAAGTCCACCGGCCGAAGACCTATCCCAACTGTAGAGACGGCCAATTCCTGCAGACTGGAACCCCATTCCATTTATTCCCAGTTTAAAAGACAATGCTTTCAATGTTGTTAGGGACTACGTGCATATATTCCCATCATGGGAAGATTATTGTGAAGACAAACACCATTTTCACATCTTCCTGTCCAACTTACGTGTAAGTGCTATTATTCATGGTTATTATTTTCCTATTTTCTGCTGATTGAACACATCAATGATTTACATTACATTGTTGTAACTAGGCGAGGGTCAATCTGGATAGTCATGACGAGCAAAGCTTGCTTGTGCTTTTCAAGGAAGCATTGCAGCAGTATCGGTGTTACCTGAGGAAATCACACTTTGATGGCAAGTCTATAAACGAATTTCCGGTGAAGTCTCCTGTGCTAAATTTAGAAGACATTGAATGGAAAAACCTTGTTATGCACTGGTCTCGTTCCCAGGATGAGGTACTGTCTATGAAATCACATGACAATTTGAACTTCTACTTTTCCGCATGTGCCTTATGGATCTTTTTTGCAGGAAATCTGCTCGAAGAAGAATTCCGGTTTGACAAGAATGACAGGATATCGCAAATATGTTGCCGGCTGCTTTGCTCTTGTTAGTACCTGTTGTCCTGTATCACTGTACTTGCATACATACCTGGTTCATTATGTGACAGCAGTATGCATGATAGCTTGCTTATCAATTGTTCGCTCCAAATTATCTGATCTGTATGAATGGTTACATTAGTGTAGAATATATCCAATGCCAATGTTTTTTTAGCTCTGCATTGTTCTTGTAAGTACATGTTGCCTTTATCAGTGTACTTATAATGACAGGTAGTTGTTCATGTACCATCACTCTGCAGCTTATTTTCCTTTGCCCTCCATTTTCTACACATCAGATCTATATTTACTCTTACCATAAGGTTGGTACTGAAGAAGTTTAGCTGTGCATTGCTCTTGGCTGTACCTTTTGCTAGTATCGCTGCACTTACATTTATAGCTACTTGGTTATGTAGCATCACTCTTCATCTTATCTTAAATATTCTCCATTTTTTCGTATATTATCACATCTATATTTACTCTTAACAAAATGTAGAATAAAGGCAATGCTTTTGAAGAAGATTATGTGGTAAACTTCTTGAATTGCCCCCCATCCGCATGGACAAGGCCTTTATAGAGCCTGTCTTCACCAATAATGTAAGTTTGTCCATCTCAAGCCTTCAAACTTTGTTGTATATATTTGGTTAGGCATGACTGCAACAGCTGTTTATTTTTGGTGTTTGCATCAAATTGCTTGTTTAAAGTTTATTATGTAGTTCATAAACAAAAGTTTGTCCTTTCTCAATTTAAGTTTTCAGTTGTACAACCAAGTTCCTTCTTCATACCATGTAAATTAAACTATACAGAGCAAGTGATCTTCTTTTGCACTGCATGTATGCTTCTGTTCTTCATCCATAATCCAGTGGTGTGGTGAACCTACCCACTACAGCACAATGTCATATTCTGCAATGTCTTAACTATGAACAATGTCATATCATTCTACTATTATTTAAACCGTCTCTTTATTTGCCAATTTGAAATGGTATAAATTGACAGCACACTGACCATTGATACTTATGAGTTCTTGATCTGTAATCCAGTGGTGTCGTGAAGCTACCAACTCCTTCACAATGTCATTTCCTGCCATGTCTTGACCTGAACAATACCATATTGTGTTAATGCAATTTTAAACTGTGTCACTTTATTCGTCAGTAAGAAGTGTGATGAATTGTCAGCACTGATACTTTTATGTGCAAAACCTTTCATCTGTCTGCTTGTTTATCTTTCAGAGTGAGGAAGATATAAGTGTTGAACAAGCGCAGTCTCATCATCTTGCTCAACTGCTTGCGCTGCAGCTCCCCAGCAGGGCTAACCTTTCTTGAACTCTATTGAAGTGCTGTCGGTTTTGTATATTATTTTGTCGGCGTGTTTATTTGCACTGGTGGCGATCTTTGATGCCCAGTGTATGTAATCTGCTGTCTGCTTGTGCTTTATTATCATAGTGGCGAACTTTGATGCCCAGTGGATGTAATATACCATAATTTCTTTATTATATAGTCTAGGTTTTTTCTTATTCACGATGCTGCAGTTATTTTACTGTATATATATCCTGTCTTCGCAGTAAACCGGCCAAACCATAAAATTACGGTACATAATCGGGCCGTCATGCAATCACGATGTAGGTTGGGCCTGAAACGTGCCGAACAGCTCACGGGCCGGCAGCAGCCCGAAATGAACCCCGACCAATGATTGTGCGAATCAAATCATGGGCTTTTAACAGGCCAAAATTGTCTCGGTCCTTGTTTGGCCCAATCAGATATCGGCTGCGAGCAGGCCGGATGCAAACCAGGCCGTAGTTAGGCCCAACTATATGACGGGCTTTTAACAGGCCGAAATTAATATAGGGCCGAAATGTTAAACGGGCCTTTAACAGGCCAAAACTAATATCAGGCCGAATTACTAAGTGGGCCTTTAGCAAGTGGGCCCAAAACCATAGTGTCCAGTTGACGGGCCGAATCTGATATGGGCCATAATTGAGCCCAAAGCCTCTTAAAGGGCCGGACCTGATCTGGGCCGTAATTTGGCCCGGAACGTGGTAGGCTTTTAACGGGCCGGATCTCATATGGGCCACTATTAGGCCCGGAGCGTGGCAGGCCATTAATGGACCGGATCAAATATGGTCCGGCATTTGGCCCAAAACATGGCAGCCAGTTAATGGGCCGGCCTACTAGGGTCCTCAAAATCTTGTGGGCCTATAGCTGGGCCGGCCCATTAATGTCAGCGAAATCTCATGGGCCTTTAGCTGGGCTGCCCCATTATGATCCACAAGAATCATGCGGGCCTTTACCTGGGCCGGCCCATTATGGCACACAAAAATCTTGTGGGCCTTTACCTGGGCCGGACCATTATGGCCCGCAAAATCTTGTGGGCCTTTAGCTGGGCCAGCCCATTATGGTCCGCAAAATCTCGTGGGCCTTTAGCTGGGCCGGCCATTATGGTCCGCAAAATCTTGTGGGCCTTCAGTTGGGCCGGCCCATTTAAACTTGATGGGCCGGTCCACGTGTCAACATATCATAGGCGCGTCTCGCCCATTGGATGAGTGACACCTGTGCCGACGCGGACCTGACACGTGTGTCCTCCAGCCAATGATGATTTTACACGTGGAAAATCCCCATTGGTCGGGGCTGTTAACGGGTTATCGGATCCAAAACCCGACCCGATAGTTTAACGGCGTTCCGTTACGGTGGATGCCACGTGTCGGTCACCCTTGACGAAAGCACTTCTGTGACGCGCGATTTATCATCATGGAAGTGGACACTTCCGTGATGATAATTTTGGTAATGTCATGGAACACTTCTACGACAGCACAGGTATGACTATCTTGATTCTGTCATAAATTTATCATGGATGTACATGCATGACAAAAAACGCGACCTACTGTGACAAACACGTATCATCACAGAAGTGTATTTTTTGTAGTGGTTGTTGTTGCATCATATAGGTTGTTCACCTAGTTGCATATCTAGACAACCTACTTTGATGCAAAGTTTAAATTGGCAAAGAGAAGTTAAAATTTGTTAGTTGCCTATTCACCCCCCCTAGTCAACTATATTGATCCTTTCAATTGGCATCAGAGCCTCGTCTCTTTATTAAGGACTTTGTCGTCTGAAGAGTATGGTTGACACTGTAGATGGTGAGGAGGAGCACCCCGGTGTGATTCCGTCCTCGTCTACGACCGATGGGGGAACCTCGGTCTCACGTGAGGAGTTCAATGTGGCTTTGGACACATTGAAAACATCCATGACGGCCGAGGTCAAAGGCATGCTCAAGAACTTTCTTGATGGTCTCAAATTATCCACTGCACCGTTGGAAGTGGTCGATCCCACTAACAAGGTGACGGATGCTAACTCCGACAAGGGGGAAGCTACTAGTGAGAAAGTTCCTTTGTCTAGTGGTAGAAATGGTAGTGGCATATTTGCCCATGTGGAACCTCCTCTTATGGAGGACCCATTCCCTCCACTCATTTAAATCATGTCGGCTCTCCTCCTAAGATTGTGGATTATGAGGATTTTGACGCTTGGGTTTATCACTTTAAACGTCATTTAAATCATGTTAATACTAATCTTTGGAGAATCATTAAGCAAGGTTTTTATCCGCATGACCCAAGCAACTTCACCCCTAGAGAAGCCGCGGACCATCAATTCAACGATAGTGCTCTCTTCATCATCCAAGATGCAATTCCATCCGAAGATCTTGCACATCTACGACCTTTCACCATGGCCAAGGAAGCATGGCACCATGTTGCCTCCCTTTACAAGGGAAGCGCAAGTATTCAACGCTCCAACTATGAAGTGGTGCAAGATGAAGCCGATGAGTTTGCAATGAATGAAGATGAAGAACCTCGTGAGCTTTACGAGAGGTTGACCACTCTCGCGGTCTCACTCCGAGATCATGGGAGCAAGGATACGGATGACAATTGGATCAAGCACAGGTTCCTCAAGGCCATGATGCCTTACCACAAGGCCATGTCCTCCGTCATCCGTCAAAGGCCGGACTTCCACACCTTGTCCTCAAGTGAAGTGTTGGATGAGTTTGTGGCAATGAGGATCTTGGACAAGACGCCGACAATGTGGTGTTGCATTCTCAAAGAGCTAAGAAGCCCAACTTCGCTTTGAAGGCCAAGGTTAGTGTGGAAGAAGAGGATGAAGAGGAAGAAGAGGAGAGCAATCCCGAAGATACAAAATATGCTTATCATGAGCACATGGCTCTCGCTTCAAGGCAATTTTGGAGCAAGAAGAACATGAGGCCGCACTTCAACAAGAACAACTCAAGTGGCGTGAAGGGCAAGCAACAAATGAGGACTTGCTATAATTGTGGCAATGTGAGCCACTTTGTTGCGGAGTGCCCATATGAGAAGAGGGAAGACAATGGTGGCAAGCTCATTCGAAAAGACAAGGCCAAGTCCTTCCCCAACAACAGCAACTTCACCAAGAAAACTCCTCCCAAGGGGTTGGTGGCACAAGAAGAGTACAATGAGGATGATGATGATGAGGAAGACGGTGAGTCGGTTGCCATGGCCTCCGTTGCCATTGCGACAACTCCAAGGGTGTCTCTCTTCGACTCACCCAATGAGAACATCACCGCCAAGTGCCTCATGGCCAAAGCCACCAACAAGGTAACCCCCAACATCAAAACTACCATCATTACTAATCCTTCTTTGACGGATTGCATTGATGAAAATGAGGGGTCTAATGAGGAGGAAAATGAATTTGAGTCTTTTATGATTAAGCTCAAGGGTAAATCCAAGAAGTACTTTGTTGCTCTCTTGGAACAACTTGGTGAAGCCAATGACATGATTGAGGCTCACGAAGAAACCATCTCTAAGATGGAGGGGCATAGTCGTGACTATGCCGATGAGATATCGGATCTCTCTAATGCGCTTGAGGAAGAGTGCGGTCACCGTTTGGCTCTTGAGGAGTCACACAACGATGACCATGCTAAATTAAAGAAAGATCTTGACCATGCTCTTGTTGTATCTCATGTGCTAAATTCTGAGAAGGCCAAACTTGGGGTTGATCTTGCTACACTCAAGGAGGAGTTTGATATACTTGACAAGGCTCACAAGGCCTTGAAGGGTACTCATGCTAGTCTTAAAGAGTCTCATGATCAACTCCAAGTGAAGCTAACCAAGGAGAAAGCCACTTTTCCTCATATGGTTTTAATTGATAATGCAAATGCTACTAACCCTTGTTGTGAGCATGTGCATCTTGTTGAGGAGAATGCAAAGTGGAAGGAACAACTTGAGAAAGGTCTTGTGTCGTGCATACAAGGTGAGAAGAACCTCAACGACTTTTGAGCAATCAAAAGGAAGTTGTGGCCAAGGAAGAGATTGGGTTTGCACCCATGTCCAAGAACAAGAAGAAGAATGACAAGACCAAACGGCCTCCTCCTCTCAAGCACAGTTTTGTGAAGGAGGGAGAGGGTGCTTCCAAGGAGAAGAAGAACAATGTGAAGGGTGGTGGTGTCAAGAAGGGCAATGCCACCCCTTCCAACAAAGCCGACGACTTTAACCCTTCTTATGTGTTGTGCCGTGCTAGTGATGGGCATGTTTATGCCAAATTTGTTGGTTCTCCTTATGAGTACATTGAATGGTCTATTTGGGTTCCTAAGACCCTTTTTACTAACATCAAAGGACCCATTACAAAATGGGTACCTAAAACCAAGAATTAATCTCTTGTAGGTGTTTGCTTCCGGTGGGGGATCATGGTTGCTTGATAGTGGAGCTACTAATCATATGACCGGAAGCAAGGACTTGGTGGTGGACGTGCACAAGATTCCATCTATGCCCACCAATGTCGAGTGGGGTGATGCCTCGTCTTCTAAGGTATTGGGTCTTGGCAAGGTTGTCATTTCTCATGATCTCACAATCGAGAAAGTCATGCTTGTTGAGTCCCTTGCATACAATTTACTTTCCATTCGTCAACTTGCACTTATGGGATTTGCTACTTTCTTTGATATTGATGCCGTGGCCCTCTTGTGGAGCAAGACTCTTAAAGTAGCCTTTGTTGGGCGTGTCGAGAATGGTCTCTATGTGATTAACTTCTCGGAGCGACCCACTAAGACCGCGACATGCCTAATGGCTAAAGTTGACGTGGGATGGCTTTGGCATCGCCATTTATCCCATGTCAATATGAGATCTTTGCAAAGTCTTCTCAAGGGGGACCATGTCCGTGGACTAACAAATGTTAGTTTTGCCAAAGATCGTGCTTGCAGTGCGTGTATCGAAGGAAAGCTACATGAGAAGGCTCACCCACCCACGACTATTATTTGCTCGAAGAGGCCTTTGGAGCTCCTTCACTTGGATCTTTTTGGGCCTCCATCCTTTGATAGTCTTGGGGGTAGAAAGTATTGCTTGGTGATTGTGGATGATTATTCAAGATACACTTGGGTATATTTCTTCAAGAGGAAGAGTGAGACCCAACAAACCGTCATTGATTTTGCAAATGAAGCTCAACGCCAACACAATGCAAATATCTTGACGATTAGAAGTGACAACGGCACCGAGTTCAAGAACTACACCTTGGATGAGTTCCTTAGTGATGAGGGGATCAAGCATCAATATTCCGCACCTTACACCCCTCAACAAAATGGTGTAGTGGAGAGGAAGAACTGGACGTTGATGGATGCGACAAGGACCATGATGGCGGAGTTCAAGTCTCCATACAACTTTTGGGCCGAAGCCATCAACATCGTGTGTCATGCATCCAATCGGCTCTATCTCCGCAAAGGCTTGAACAAAACTCCATATGAGATTCTCACCGGCAACAAGCCCAACCTCAAGTACTTTCGGGTGTTCGGGTGTAAGTGTTTCATTCTCAAGAAAGGTGTTCGTTTGTCTAAATTTGAGGCTAGAGCTCATGAGGGCATATTTGTTGGTTATGCTACAAACTCTCATGCTTACCGTGTCCTCAATAAGTCCACGGGACTTATTGAGGAGACGTGTAACATAGAGTTTGATGAGAATAACGGCTCCCAAGTGAAGCAAAGTGGTACTTGTGATGTAGGTGATGAAACTCCTCCCCAAGCCATAAGAAGAATGGGTGTTGGTCATATCCTATCCATTGAGGAACCCCTTGTGGCCGAAGGAGAAGGACAATGTTCCACTCAAGTGTAACCATCACCAACCCAAGACCCACACGCTTCTGAAGAACAAAGTGAAGGCCCTCAACCAAATGAACAAGAGCAAGGGCAAGATCAACCTCAAGATGGTGGTGAACCACCAAGTGATGCCCAAGGTCAAGCTCGCTCCTCCAAGCAAGTTCAAGATCAAGAACAAGCTCAAGACGACGCTCAAGATGATTAAGTTTCCGCTCCTCAACTCACCCCTGAGGAGGAATTGAAGCGTCGTGCCGCCAAGATTGCATCCAAGCTCTCTACCAAGGGTCATCTCATGAAGAATGTGCTTGGAAGCATCCAAAAGGGGGTAAGCACTCGTAGACAATTGGCAAACTATTGTGAACATCACGCGTTTGTCTCTTGTGTTGAACCCCAATAGGTCTATGAGGCGCTCAAAGATCCGGACTGGCTTAATGCCATGCATGAAAAACTCAACAACTTCGAGTACAACAAGGTGTGGAGGTTGGTGCCAAGGCCAACGGGGAACCACAATGCCATTGGAACCAAGTGGATTTTCAAGAACAAGCAAGATGCTCATGGGATTATCATTCGCAACAAGGCGAGATTGGTAGCACAAGGCTACTCCCAAGTCGAGGGTATCGACTACGGTGAAACCTTTGCTCCCGTTGCTCGCCTTGAATCCATTCGTTTGTTGATTGCTTATGCTTCTCATCATAACTTTAAGTTGCAACAAATGGATGTGAAGAGTGCTTTTCTTAATGGTCCTATTAATGAGTTGGTATATGTCAAACAACCCCCTGGGTTCGAGGATCCCTACTTCCCCGATCATGTGTATCAACTCAATAAGGCACTCTATGGCCTTAAACAAGCCCCACGTGCATGGTATGACCACCTTACCGAGTTATTGCAAGATCGTGGATTTGAAGGTTGGAAAATGGACCCCACTCTTTTTACTAAGAAGGTCAAAGGGGAGTTGTTTGTGTGCCAACTATATGTTGATGATATTATCTTTGGTTCCCCTAACAAAGCTTTCAATGAGGAATTTGCCGCTCTCATGACCTCAGAGTTCAAGATGTCTTCGATGGGAGAGTTGAAGTTCTTTCTCGGGTTCGAAGTCAAGCAAAGAAGAGAAGGAACCTTCATCAACCAAGCCAAATACACTCAAGACATGCTCAAGAGATTCAAGCTAAGTGATGTCAAGCCGGCTTCCACTCCAATGCCCGTTAAATGCCAACTTGACATAGATCCCAATGGTAAAGCAGTGGATCAAAAGGTATATCGCTCCATGATTGCCTCCCTGCTTTACCTTTGTGCATCTAGACCAGATATCGTATTGAGTGTGGGAATTTGTGCACGGTTTCAAGCCGGACCTAAGGAAAGCCACTTTGTGGCTGTCAAGCGAATCTTTCGATATTTGGCTCATACCCCAAACTTTGGCTTATGGTACCCAAGAGGAGCAAGCTTCAACCTTGTAGGCTATTCGGACTCCGATTGGACGGGAGACAAAGTGGATAGGAAGTCAACTTCCAGAGGGTGCCAATTTCTTGGTTGCTCTTTGGTGAGTTGGTCTTCTAAGAAGCAAAGTTGTGTATCCCTCTCGTCCAAAGCGGAGTATGTGGAGGCCGGTAGTTGTTGTGCACACCTTCTATGGATAAGGCAAACTTTAAAGGATTACGGTGTCATTTGTGACAAAGTGCCTCTTTGGTGTGACAATGAAAGTGACATCAAGATTTCTCTCAACCCGGTGCAACACTTCAAGACAAAGCATATTGAGATTCAGTATCACTTCATCCGGGATCATATTAGGCGAGGGGAGATCGAGCTCAACTATGTCAACACTCATGATAACCTTGCAGATATCTTCACGAAGCCCTTGGATGAAGCAAGATTTCGCGAGTTAAGGCATGAGCTAAATATCATTGATTCGAGCAATGTGGCTTGAACCCTTGCACACCCCACCATACTCATCTTGATGTCTTGTTTAGGTGTAGGCATGGATATAGGGGCAGTGTTGTTCTCTCAATGAGCTCTCCCTCCGCCCATTATGCATAAATTGATTAACTCTTTCACATTAGCCATTTTTTATGGTACTTGTGCTTCAAAGACGAGTTTTGGTCATGGGCCCAAGGATAATTCTTCATGGTTCCATACCAATTGACTCAAACATAGGTGGCTCCGGCCACCGCCTCTCTTTGAAGAGGTGCTACCTCTTGAACACTGCGTTGGTTTTCCCTTGAAGAGGAAAGGGTGATGCAGCAAAGTAGCGTAAGTATTTCCCTCAGTTTTTGAGAACCAAGGTATCAATCCAGTAGGAGGCCACGCACAAGTCCCTCGCACCTACACAAACAAATAAATCCTCGCAACCAACGCAATAAAGGGGTTGTCAATCCCTTCACGGTCACTTACGAGAGTGAGATCTGATAGATATGATAAGATAATATTTTTGGTATTTTTATGATAAAGATGCAAAGTAAAGAAAAAAATAAAAACGGCGCCAGAAATAGCTTGTTGTCGGGAGATTAAATATGATGGAAAACAGACCCGGGGGCCATAGGTTTCACTAGAGGCTTCTCTCGAGAGCATAAGTATTACGGTGGGTGAACAAATTACTGTTGAGCAATTGACAGAATTGAGCATAGTTATGAGAATATATAGGTATGATCATGTATATAGGCATCACGTCCGGGACAAGTAGACCGACTCCTGCCTGCATCTACTACTATTACTCCACACATCGACCGCTATCCAGCATGCATCTAGAGTATTAAGTTCATAAGAACAGAGTAACGCTTTAAGCAAGATGACATGATGTAGAGGGATAAACTCATGCAATATGATATAAACCCATCTTGTTATCCTCGATGGCAACAATACAATACGTGCCTTGCTGCCCCTACTGTCACTGGGAAAGGACACCGCAAGATTGAACCCAAAGCTAAGCACTTCTCCCATTGCAAGAAAGATCAATCTAGTAGGCCAAACCAAACTGATAATTCGAAGCGACTTGCAAAGATAACCAATCATACATAAAAGAATTCAGAGAAGATTCAAATATTGTTCATAGATAAACTTGATCATAAACCCACAATTCATCGGTCTCAACAAACACACCGCAAAAGAAGATTACATCGAATAGATCTCCACAAGAGAGGGGGAGAACATTGTATTGAGATCCAAAAAGAGAGAAGAAGCCATCTAGCTAATAACTATGGACCCGAAGGTCTGAGGTAAACTACTCACACATCATCGGAGAGGCTATGGTGTTGATGTAGAAGCCCTCCGTGATCGATGCCCCCTCCGGCGGTGCTCCGGAAAAGGCCCCAAGATGGGATCTCACGGGTCAGAAGGTTGCGGCAGTGGAATTAGGTTTTTGGCTCCGTGTCTGGTAGTTTGGGGGTACGTAGGTATATATAGGAGGAAGAAGTACGTCGGTGGAGCAACATGGGGCCCACAAGGGTGGAGGGCGCGCCTGGGGGGTAGGCGTGCCCCCTACCTTGTGCCCTCCTGGTAGCTTTCTTTACGTAGGGTCCAAGTCCTCTGGATCACGTTCGTTCCGAAAATCATGTTCCCGAAGGTTTCATTCCGTTTGGACTCCGTTTGATATTCTTTTTCTGCGAAACTCTGAAATAGGCAAAAAACAACAATTCTAGGCTGGGCCTCCGGTTAATAGGTTAGTCCCAAAAATAATATAAAAGTGTATAATAAAGCCCAATAATGTCCAAAACAGAATATAATATAGCATGGAACAATAAAAATATATAGATACATTGGAGACATATCAAGCATCCCCAAGCTTAATCCCTGTCCGTCCTCGAGTAGGTAAATGATAAAAACAGAATTTTTGATGTGGAATGCTACTTGGCATAATTTCAATGTAATTCTTCTTAATTGTGGTATGAATATTCAGATCCGAAAGATTGAAGATAAAAGTTCAATATTTACATAGAAATAATAATACTTCAAGCATACTAACTAAGCAATTATGTCCTCTCAAAATAACATGGCCAAAGAAAGTTCATCCCTACAAAATCATATAGTTTAGTCATGCTCCATTTTCGTCACACAAGAATGCTCTCATCATCCACAACCCCGATGACAAGCCAAGCAATTGTTTCATACTTTAGTAATCTCAAACTTTTTCAACCTTCACGCAATACATGAGCGTGAGCCATGGATATAGCACTATGGGTGGAATAGAATATAATGATGGGGGTTATGTGGAGAACACAAAAAGGGAGAAAGTCTCACATCAATGCGGCTAATCAATGAGCTATGGAGATGCCCATCGATTGATGTTAATGCAAGGAGTAGGGATTGCCATGCAACAGATGCAGTAGAGCTATAAATATATGAAAGCTCAACAAAAGAAACTAAGTGGGTGTGCATACAACTTGCTTGGTCACGAAGACCTAGGGCATTTGAGGAAGCCCATTGTTGGAATATACAAGCCAAGTTCTATAATGAAAAGTTCCCACTAGTATATGGAAGTGACAAAACAAGAGACTCTCTATCATGAAGATTATGGTGCTACTTTGAAGCACAGGTGTGATAAAAAAGATAGTAACATTGTCCCTTCTCTCTTTTTCTCTCATTTTTTTGGGCCTTCTTCTTTTTTTATGGCCTTTCTCTTTTTTTTCCTCACTTGGGACAATGCTCTAGAAAATGATGATCATCACACTTCTATTTATTTACAACTCAATGATTACAACTCGATACTAGAACAAAGTATGACTCTATATGAATGCCTCCGGCGGTGTACCGGGATATGCAATGAAACAAGAGTGACACGTATGAAAGAATTATGAATGGTGGCTTTGCCACAAATACTATGTCAACTACATGATCATGCAAAGCAATATGACAATGATGAACGTGTCATGATAAACTGAACGGTGGAAAGTTGCATGGCAATATATCTCGGAATGGCTATGGAAATGCCATAATAGGTAGGTATGGTGGCTGTTTTGAGGAAGATATAAGGAGGTTTATGTGTGAAAGAGCGTATCATATCACGGGGTTTGGATGCACCGGCGAAGTTTGCACCAACTCTCAATGTGAGAAAGGGCAATGCACGGTACCGAAGAGGCTAGCAATGATGGAAAGGTGAGAATGCGTATAATCCATGGACTCAACATTAGTCATAAAGAACTCACATACTTATTGCAAAAATCTACAAGTCATCAAAAACCAAGCACTACACGCATGCTCCTAGGGGGATAGATTGGTAGGAAAAGACCATCGCTCGTCCCCGACCGCCACTCATAAGGAGGACAATCAAACAACACCTCATGTTTCAAATTTGTTACATAACGTTTACCATACGTGCATGCTACAGGACTTGCAAACTTCAACACAAGAATTTCTTGAATTCACAAGTACTCAACTAGCACAACTTTAATATCACTACCTCCATATCTCAAAACAATCATAAAGCATCAAACTTCTCTTAATATTCAACACACTCATAAGAAAGTTTTTACTAGTCTTGAATACCTAGCATATTAGGATTATTTAAGCAAATTACCATGCTGTTTAAGACTCTCAAAATAATATATGTGAAGCATGAGAGAACAATAGTTTCTAAAAAACAAAACCACCACCGTGCTCTAAAAGATATAAGTGAAGTACTAGAGCAAAAACTATATAACTCAAAAGATATAAGTGAAGCACATAGAGTATTCTAATAATTTCCGAATCATGTGTGTCTCTCTCAAAAGGTGTGTACAGCAAAGATGAGTGTGGTAAAATAACAAATAAAGACTCAAATAATACAAGACGCTCCAAGCAAAACACATATCATGTGGTGAATAAAAATATAGCTCCAAGTGAAGTTACCGATGGAAGTAGACAAAAGAGGGGATGCCTTCCGGGGCATCCCCAAGCTTTGGCTTTTTGGTGTCCTTAGATTATCTTAGGGTGCCATGGGCATCCCCAATCTTAGGCTTTTGCCACTCCTTGTTCCATAATCCATCAAATCTTTTACCCAAAACTTGAAAACTTCACAACACAAAACTTAACAGAAAATCTCGTGAGCTCCGTTAGCGAAAGAAAACAAAACACCACTTTAAGGTACTGTAATTAACTCATTCTTTATTTATATTGGTGTTAAACCTACTGTATTCCAACTTCTCTATGGTTTATAAACTATTTTATTAGCCATAGATTCATCAAAATAAGCAAACAACACACGAAAAACAGAATCTGTCAAAAACAGAACAGTCTGTAGTAATCTGTAACTAACGCAAACTTCTGTAACTCCAAAAATTCAGACAAAATAGGAAGACCTAGAATTTTTTTTTATTGATCAGCAGAAATTGGAATCAATATTTTATCACGTTCTGGTGATTTTTAAAAATTATTTTCGTGAACAGAAAGTTTCTGGAATTTACAGCAAGATCAAATAACTATCATCCAAGAAGATCCTATAGGTTTAACTTGGCACAAACACTAATTAAAACATAAAAACAAATCTAACCAGAGGCTAGATCAAATATTTATTTCTAAACAGAAGCAAAAAGCAAAAAACTAAAATAAAATTGGGCTGCCTCCCAACAAGCGCTATCGTTTAACGCCCCTAACTAGGCATTGATAATTTCGATGATGCTCACATGAAAGACAAGATTTGAAGCACAAAGAGAGCATCTTAAAACACGTGACAAACACATCTATGTCTAACATACTTCCTATGCATAGGCATCTTATATGCAAACAAATTATCAAGGCAAGCAAAAACTAGCATATGCAAGGAAGCGGAAAAAAATAGCAATCTCAACATAACGAGAGGTAATTTAGTAACATGAAATTTTCTACAACCATATTTTCCTCTCTCATAATAATTACATGTAGGATCGTAAGCAAATTCAACAATATAGCTATCACAAAACATATTCTTAACACGATCCAGATGTATGCAAAGTTGACACTCTTCCAAAATAGTGGGATTAACATTAACTAAAGTCATGACCTCTCCAAACCCACTTTCAATAATATTGCAAACATTATTATCAATCTCATATTCATCATGGGGCTTAAATAAATTTTCAAGATCATAAGAGAAATCACCCCAATCATGATCATTGCAACAAGTAGTGGACCTAGCAAAACTAGCATCCCCAAGCTTAGGGTTTTGCATATTATTAGCACAATTGACATCAAGAGAATTTATAGTAAAATCATTGCAATCATGCTTTTTATTCAAGATGCTATCGTGAATCTCTTCATAAATTTCTTCATCACAATTTTCAGATTCACGAATTTCAAGCAAAACCTCATAAAGATAATCTAGTGCACTCAACTCACTAGCAATAGGTTCATCATAATTGGATCTCTTAAAGAGATTAGCAAGTGGATGAGGATCCATAAAATTTTAGCAAGCGAAGATGCAAGCAAAAAGAAGGTACATGGTAACACAAGCAAACAATAGATCTGGCGAGAAAAAGGCAAATGAAAAAGAGGGCGAATAAAACGGCAAAGGTGAAGTGGGGGAGAGGAAAACGAGAGGCAAATGGAAAATAGTGTAATGCGAGGGATAAGAGTTTGTGATGGGTACTTGGTATGTCTTGACTTGTGCGTAGACTCCCCGGCAACGGCGCCAGAAATCCTTCTTGCTACCTCTTGAGCACTGCGTTGGTTTTCCCTTGAAGAGGAAAGGGTGATGCAGCAAAGTAGCATAAGTATTTCCCTCAGTTTTTGAGAACCAAAGTATCAATCCAGTAGGAGGCCACGCACAAGTCCCTCGCACCTACACAAACAAATAAATCCTCACAACCAACGCAATAAAGGGGTTGTCAATCCCTTCACGGTCACTTACGAGAGTGAGATCTGATAGATATGATAAGATAATCTTTTTGGTATTGTTATGATAAAGATGCAAAGTAAAGAAAACAAAATAAAAATGGCGCCAGAAATAGCTTGTTGTCGGGAGATTAAATATGATGGAAAATAGACCCAGGGGCCATAGGTTTTGTCGGATGTGGGGTTCCGGCAAACCCTTAAGGTTCGAACACTGGGGTGCGCGTGAAGCCTTTCCCTCCTACCAATCTACGTCCTAGCTCGCTAAGATCTTGCGGACGAACTCGACGAACTCACAACACAGAGAGACACAAATTTTATACTGGTTTGGGCCACCGTTGTGGTGTAATACCCTACTCCAGTGTGGTGGTGGTGGATTGCCTCTAGGGCTGATGATGAACAGTACCAGGGAGGAACAGCCTCCTGAGGTCGAGGTGTTCTTGTGCTTGGTGTCTTAGCGGGTGAGAGCTGGGTGAATTGCTCTATCAGTTCAACCTGCCCCTACTGTGGTGGCTAGCTCTACTTATATAGGCCCTGGTCCTCTTCCCAAATATCGAGCGGGAAGGGAGCCAACAACGGCGGGCAAATTTAAAGGGGGACAGCTAGTACAAGCTATCCTGCCAAAAGTGGTCTTCGCCTGCGGAAAGCTCTGGCGGTGACGCCGTCTTGGGCTCCACGATGACCTCCCCCTTGCCGTCCTCCTGGTCTTGGTCTCGTTGCACCAATATAGCAACCTTTGTCTGATGCCTCAGTACTCCTCGCCTGCGCTGGCCTCCTTAGCACCAAAGAGGAAACAAGGACGCTGCGCGCGCTGGCGCCCGCCTGGTGTCGTTCGTCATGGCTCACGTCATGAGAGCCTCGTGAGGTTTTGCCCTGCCTTGCTATCTCCGCTCCTCGTGAGCCTGCCTGGCTAGGCCACTCCTGAGGAGGTCTTGCGTCGCCCGCCTCGCAAGGCTTGGCCCTCGCGATGGTCTTGGATGCATTGTTGATGAAGATGGGCCGTACGGCCTGCTGGCTTAGCCACGCCGTGGGCCTCTGGCAGGCAAGTCTGGGGACCCCCGTTCCCAGGACGCCGACAGTAGCCCCCGGGCCCAAGGTGCGCTCGGGCTTGGCTTCGCGGCGAAGCCAAGGGTCAAGTACGGAGCACCGCGGGCCCCAAAAGCCTGCAGCCTCGATTGATGTGTGGCGATTGATTGGACGTGGGCGTCTCCGCTTCCCCACGCTGCCTTTGAATTCGCCTGGCTATGCGGCCCCCGCGGCCTACGCAGTTATTCTTCCTTCGCCCACGCCTGGCTCTTCCAATCTCCCTGCTTCCTCGAGGCCCTGCTCTGCCCTGCCAATCCGGCTTACACTCTGCCTGCTTCATCGCCATGGCGCCGAAACAAGCTGAAAAGGGGAAGAAACCCCTGTCATTGCCAACTGCGCCTCCGTCTTTTGAGCCGGCGCTCGGCCGTCCTCGGGTGCTCCGTGACGACGCCATGGACAAGGTGCGCCCCATGCTTGCCTCCAGCATCAACGAGTGGGGAGAGACGGTGGCTTGGCCCGCGTCCCGCACTCGCATGGATCGGGCAGCCACTGAGGTCCCGATCTTCATTGACGCCCTCTGGGTTGGCTTGATTCCTCCCTTCTCCTCCTTCTTCAACGCGGTGCTCGAGCATTACCAGATCCACATGCTTCATCTCGACCCTCAATCTGTGACCCTTCTTGTTGTCTTCGCCTTCTTGTGCGAGGCCATGGTGGGCATCGCTCCTTCCGTGGCCCTGCTTTGCCATTTCTTCTCATTGCATCTGACCGATCCCCGACAGAGCTCGGGGTGTGTGGGCTTCCAGGCCGTGGCCGCGACTGCGGGCGCGGGGATTGACTTCGAGCTCCCTTCATCCACGAGCGAGTTTCGTACGCGATGGGTGTTTGTTGATGCCGGCGTGCTCAGCCCTCTGCTCCAAGTTCCGGCAGGGCCTGCTGTTCCAAACTCCGGCTGGGGCCATCAGAAGCTCACGAGCCCCCGCCTTGCTCTCGTCTGGGCCAGGCTGAGGCTGCTGAAGGACCGCGGCGTGACCGCGCCTATGGTGGTGAAGGAGTTCGTCAAACGCCGGGTTGCTCCGCTTCAGCGCCACTCTCGCCCAATGTGGACCTTGCTCAACAGTCAGGACCACATGAGGTTCCAGGAGTCTGGGCTCCCTCTCGGGACGCGGCAGACAGTGCTCAAGGTCTTGACGGGTGTCCCTCTGCCGGCCAAAATGCCTGGGAAGAATTGCCTGTTGTATTGCTGCAAGAACAAGGATGAGTTTGCAGCGAGCATGCCTTCTTTCGACAAATGGGGGTTGCGGCCGATCGGACTGGTGGGGCCCCGCGAGAACCCCGTCGTCGTGGTTCCCTTCTTCGCCGCCGGCGCCGAGCTCGCCCCAGGTGAGGGTGCGGGAGGGTGAGCTCCGACGGGGGCTGGTGGCTCGAGTACTGAGGAGCACATGCCGAGTGGTGATCCTGGGGCGTCGTCCTCGGGGGCCTGCGACCCCCCTCCTGAGGCGCCGATTATTGAGGAGGCGCAGCATGCGGCTCCCGAGGCCAAGGCTCCAGGAGCCTCGAGAGGTTGCGGTGAGACGGTGCCCGGCTGTTTGCCGCAACCGGGCACCCCTGAAGACATCCTTCCAGGCTCCTCTTCGGCCCCGCCGCGCACCGGCCGTCACGTCCAGCGTTTCGGTCGTCTTTGTGTGGACTTCGAGGAGCTCCGCAAGAGGAAAGGATCCCCTAGCGGCAGCAATATCTTCAGGCCATTGAAGCGGCGAAAGTACATCGCCATTGAC
Source organism: Aegilops tauschii subsp. strangulata (assembly GCF_002575655.3). Lineage (NCBI taxonomy): Eukaryota > Viridiplantae > Streptophyta > Magnoliopsida > Poales > Poaceae > Aegilops > Aegilops tauschii. The sequence continues at coordinate 400,297,382 of NC_053037.3, forward strand.
GCGTAAGTATCTTGTTGTCACGGCTTCCTACGTGTAGTCTCCTTATCCTGACGTCAGTTCTCCAGGGCTCCTTCCATTGAAGCTGTTGCGTCTCCCGAGAAGCGGCCTCCTCCTTCATCAACTCCCCCATCTGCCTTGAGCGTTCCTGGTCTTCTTACTGCCCTTGGAGCTGGGTCGGTTGGGGGAGCATCTCTGCCTTCGTGGCGCGCTGAGCCCGCAGCTTGGCCACCCCTCCCCCACGGTCTGGCGTGGATCTTGGCGGGCGTGCCCAAGACTCCTCCTTTGCCCATGGGCAGCAGCTGGTTGGCTTCGATCTTTGGTTCCTCTTCAAGCAGCGAGCCCCAACCGGCTCGGGCTTCTCGCGAGGACGGGCTCGCGTCAGGTGCGGCGTCGGCCCCCAGCCCCCTGCCGGGAGGTGGCGCGCCACTTGGCGCCCCGCCCGCAGCCCCCGAGGTGGAGGACGAGGTGGGTCGAGCGTTCGAGCTCGAGCGCGGGTGGAGCGTAGTTCGTCACGAGCCCTTCCAGGAGGCGATGGGTGCGATGGGCCGACTTGGTGAAGAGCTCGCGGGTGTCGACTCGCGCCTTGAGGCTGAAGGTCTCCGGCTGGTGGAGGAGCGGCACAAGTTGAGGGTGGCTATCAACCTCGGTCGCTATCAGCGCGACCTTGAGAATGCGTAGGCCGAGGCATCCCTCAAGATCGCCCATGAAGCCCACTCGCGAGCCTTGGAAGAGGCTCGCGAGGCTGACCGCCGTCGCGAGGCTGCGGAGGAACACGCGTGGGAGCTCCAGGCCTAGAGCGCGTCCCTCGAGCAGCAGGTGGAGGCGCGCAGGGCCGCTCTTGCATCGCTGAGGGTGACGCCCGCGGAGGATGAGGAGGTCCGGAAGCGCGGTGAGGCACTGGCCCTGGAGGCCGTGGAGCATGTCGGATGTGGGGTTCTGGCAAACCATTAAGGTTCGAACACAGGGGTGCGCGCGAAGTCTTTCCCTCCTACCGATCTACGCCCTAGCTCGCTAAGATCTCGCGGACGAACTCGACGAACTCGCAACACAGAAATACACGAGGTTTATACTGGTTCGGGCCACCATTGTGGTGTAATACCCTACTCCAGTGTGGTGGTGGTGGATTGCCTCCAGGGCTGATGATGAACAGTACAAGGGAAGAACAGCCTCCTGAGGTTGAGGTGTTCTTGTGGGTAGGCTCTCGATCGGGTTGGATCAAGCTAAGATGAGATGCCTCTACTATGGTGGCTAGCTCTACTTATATAGGCCCTGGTCCTCTTCCCAATTGTTGAGCGGGAAGGGAGCCAACAACGGCGGGCAAATTTGAAGGGGGACAGCTAGTACAAGCTATCCTGACAAAAGTGGTCTTCGCCTGCGAAACGCTCTGGTGGTGACGCCGTCTTGGGCTCCACGATGACCTTCGTCTTGCCGTCCTCCTGGTCTTGGTCTCGTTGCACCAATATAGCAACCTTTGCCTGATGCCTCGGTACTCTTCGCCTGCACTGGCCTCCTTAGCACCAAAGAGGAAATAAGGACGATGCGTGCGCTGGCGCCCGCCTGGTGTCGTTCGTCATGGCTCACGTCACGAGAGCCTCGTGAGGTTTTCCCCGCCTTGATATCTCTGCTCCTCGTGAGCCTGCCTGGCTAGGCCACTCTAGAGGAGGTCTTGCATCGTCCGCCTCGCGAGGCTTGGACCCTCGCGAGGGTCTTGGTTGCCTTGTTGATGAAGATGAGCCGTACGGCCTGCTGGCTTAGCCACGCGGTGGGCCGCAGGCAGGCAAGTCTGGGGACCCCCGTTCCCAGAACGCCGACAGTAGCCCCCGGGCCCAAGGTGCGCTCGGAGTTGGCTTCGCGGCGAAGCCAAGGGTCAAGTTCGGAGCACCGCGGGCTCCAAAAGCCTGCGGCCTCGGTTGACGCGTGGCGGTTGATTGGACGTGGGCGTCTCCGCTTCCCCACGCTGCTTCGGCAACTACTTGACCTGACAAAAGGCTGGCGCGAGCAGTTCTTGCCTTCATTGCTTTTTCATCGCCTCACCCCAGATCCCCTTTCTTGCTCTTCACCGCCGCTACCTCCAGATCTGCTCCATCCTTGCTCTACATTTGCCACCCATGGCGCCGCGCAAGGTCAAGATTTCCTCGGCACCGTCTTGGTACGAGCCCGCTCTTGAAGCGCCCACCGTCACGGAGAAGAGCCTCGCCTCCGTGCGTCTACTGACGGCGGGGGAGAGCAACGAGTGGGGGAAGACGGAGCTTTGGCTCGCCTCCGACGAGCCGGAGCCTGAGGGGAGCACCTTCTTCCCTTTCTTCTCGAGCAGCGTTGCCGTCAGTTTGGTCCCTCCTTTCTCCGATTTCTTTTATGAAGTCCTCGACCACTACGGTCTGCAGGTGTTGCATCTCCATCCCAACTCTGTCCTCCTCCTGTCTATCTTCGGCTAGTACTCTGAGGCATACCTGGGCGTGATGCCGTCTGTGGCGCTCCTGCGCCATTTCTTCTTCCTCCGTGTCAGCGAGACGCACATCTCCGGATGCGCTAATTTCATCGCTTGCGGCAAGGCCAACTCGATCTCGAGCACCGAGAAGAGGGCTGACAACATTCGATCCAAATGGGTCATGATGGACGCCAAGCACGCCGACCCGCGTCTGGCGTTACCAACGGTGGCGCCCCCTTCCAACGGGGGGTGGCCCAAGGCGGAGCTTGTCGATGAGCTGGCATCGTTAGTGTTGGGGCAGATGATGACCGACTTGAAGCTGGGAAACGCGAGGGCGGCCAAGGTAACGGGGGCGATGCTCCTGAGGGACTTCTTGACGCTGCGGGTTGCCCCACTCCAGGCGCGCGCGCCCCTTGTGGGAGCTTGAAGAAGAGGGAAACAAGACCCGCCTGAGGCCGAGGGACCTGCCAGGCGATGAATTGGACGCCGTCCTGCGCCTCATAGTCGGGGACAACCAGGAGTACCCGCCTAGTGCCTTCGTTCCCTTGTTCCAACGCAGGGACCGGGAGGAATTCGTCGCCTCCAGGCCAACTTTTGATGCGCGTGGGCTGGTGCTGTCGGCGCTTCCGGGAGCTCCTACGTCACAGAAACCGGTGGAGGTATCTTCTGGCGAGTCCCGCGGAGAGGGGGAAGAGGAGGTGGACTCGGAGAAGACTCTGGAAGAGGTGGGGGAGACTTCCCCTCTGAGCAAGGCCGAGAGTCTCCGCGCCCTTCCTGATGATGCCGAGGCCGACACCCACTAAGGGGAGAGGGAGCAACCTCTCGTCCCGATGAGGGGTAGATCATCGCTGGTGGCCCGTGGTGCCGCCTCCGCCCCGACACCTCCTGGGGCTGGATCCGGTTCTGCCTCCGCACCGCCTGGCGCTGCCGGTCCCGAACGCCTGCTCCTCAGGTCCCGAAGTTGTCAGGCTTCAAGCTCCCCAAGCGGAAGTATGTTGCGGTGGATCAGTAAGTGTCTTAAGCTTTGCCTTGTCTTTGTTTGTACTCGTCATTTCCTGATGCTCGCCCTTGGTTGATCAGGCCGACATCTTCGACGAAGAAGAGGAAGGAAGACGCAGCGGCCGTGCCTCCCGCGGAGAAAGGAGCACTACAAAAAAAACACACATCCATGACATTTTGGGCTGAACGAATTTTTTTTCTGTCATACATATGACACTTCTATGACGATAATTGTGACAAAACCCGGTATCATCATAGATGTGGTGGGCTCCTACTTCTATGACAAAAAATCATGATAGAAAATGGGCTTCTTGTCATGGGCGGGCCGGAGACGCAGCTGCATGACATTCTTTGGGCTGTCCATGACGGAAAAAACCGTGGTAGAAGCGAGGGGGAGGAAAATTTCGGGGAGTTCCCGGTTACGGTGGGAGGTCGGGGGCCGAGCGATGCGCGTTTCTCTCGTACACGTACGCGCGTGTGTGCGATGCGTTGGCTCTAACTGAACCCGAGCGAGGCGTTGGGCTCTAACTGAACCCGAGCGATTGCACTGCATGCTACGCGTTACTGAACCCGAGCGATCGATCGATGGCTGTTAACTGAACACGACAGAGCGATTCCTTCGCTACTGCTGCTAACTGAAGCCGATCGATTGGATGAACAGTGAGCGTTGCGGGGGGGGGGGTGGGTGGATGAACAGTGAGCGGTGGCGTTGCCTCTGGATGAACAGGACCCCGTGGTGTGGTGGAGGGCTGGATGAAGAGTAGACGGTGGAGTGGTGCCCGTGGAGGGGTGGTTGAATAGGACCCCGTGGTGTGGAGGGCTGGATGAACAGTAGACGGTGGAGGGGTGCCCGTGGAGGGGTGGTTGAATAGTAGCCGGTGGAGTAGCGCGCGGTGGAGGCTGGATGAACTGGAGCCCGTGAAGGCTGGAGGAGGTCGACGGTAGCCCGTGGAGGCTGGAGGAGGTCGACGGTGGAGATGAACAGTATCCCGTGGAGTCCCGTTTTGCGGTACGCCACACCCCTCCCGATGAACAGGACCCCCGTTTCGACCGTAGGAGGTCCGTTACGTCCGTTTTGCGGTATGCCACACCCCTCCCGATCAACAGGACCCCCGTTTCGACCGTAGGTGGTCCGTTTCGTCCGTTTTGCGGTACGCCACACCCCTCCCGATCAACAGGACCCCCGTTCCGACTGTAGGAGGTCCGTTTCCTCTGTTTTGCGGTACGCCACACCCCTCCCGGTCAACAGGACCCCCGTTTCGACCGTAGGAGGTCTGTTTCCTCTGTTTTGCGGTACGCCACACCCCTCCCGATCAACAGGACCCCGTTTCGAACGTAGGAGGTCCGTTTCCTCCATTTTGCGGTACGCCAGGCCTCGTTTCTATCGCATGTTCCGTCCAAGCCCTCCCGATGAACACGACCACGCATTCCGTTCCGACCCAGCCGGTTGGCTCCCACGCGTTCCGTTGCCTCCCGATGAACACGATGCATTCCGTTGCCTCCCGATGAACACGACGCATTCCGTTGCCTCCCCATGAACACGACGCATTCCGTTGCCTCCCCATGAACACGACGACGCTGTTTCTCCGTTCCGACCCAGCCATGTACACGAGCCATGGCCGTACGTATGCGCGAGTAGGCGGTCAAGACCCTGCCCGTATGTACACATACGTGGCCGTATTTTCTTTCTTGCACCCTGGCCGCTGTACGTACGTGTACATGCTACGTGCACGCCTCTACTACGACACGTGCGCGCCTCTACTACGACACATGCGCACCTCTACATCGACCGGTATGTACGTACATGTTCGCGACCAGAATGACAATGCTACGTACGCTTTGACCAGGTGGGTCCCGACTGTCAGGCACTTCCTTGCCTGCGAAGATGTAGCTGGTGGGTCCCAGCAGTCAGGGGGGCGAATCGTTTTGTTTTTTTTGCCCGGACGCACTTCCTTGCGTGCGAAGGTGTAGCTGCTGGGTCCCAGCAGTCAGGGGGCGAATCGTTCTTTTTTTGCCCGGGCGCACTTCCTTGCGTGCGAAGATGTAGCTGGTGGGTCCCAGCAGTCAGGGGGCGAATCATTTTTTTTGGAGGCACTTCCTTGCGTGCGAAGATGTAGCTCGTCGGTCCCAGCAGTCAGGGGGCGAATCGTTTTTTTTGCGAAATACGGTGGCCCGTCCGGTGGGTCCCCGCTGTCAGGTGGAGGAATAATTATTTTGCGCGTAATAAGGAGGCACTTCCTTGCGGCTGCCGTGGACCCAGCTGTCAGCCTCTCCACGTACTGTCCACGTCCGATGGAAGTCGTTCCTTGACCACGCCGCGCCGAGAGCACCAGGGCGGTGGACGACGGCGAGGCCTAGGAAGGGGACGACGCGGAGCCGGGGAAGACACGGCAGTGGATGCACACACGGAGAGGAGTACGAGAGTTCACTGGTTCGGCTGCGCTGCCATCGCCGCAGAATAACAGGGGGTGTGGGTGAGTGGAGGGATGGCCTGGCCAGCGGTGGGAGTAGTAGGGGGCGGTGAGGCCTCCGCGGCAGCACAGCCGGCCACGGGAGGCAGGAGCAGGCGGCACGACCGGCGCTGCTTTGGGCGTCTGGAGCAAGAAGACCAGAGGTTGAAGAAGCACGACGGCCGTTGGATGGACATCGTACGGTCACTGCAGCTAGAATCGTTTATATTGACTAAGTTGACAAAGCCCTTGGTACGTCAACTTAGTAGGCCCACAGGTCAGCTTCCGAAACGGTGCGCCCCAGATGTTAGGGGGAGGAATCATTTTTTGGATGGGTGAAGCTAGAATATCCAAGATTGAAGAAGAAGCATGGCATCCGTTGGATGGACATCCAACGGCCACTGCTGCTAGAACCGTGTGTTGATTATAAGTTGACAAAGCCTTGCATACGCGTCAACTCTGTTTTTTTAGGGGACGCGTCAACTTAGTAAGGCCAGAAGTGTGTGGCAGAGAACTTATAGCCCATTTGAGATTTGTAAGAATGTGTAGCCCATTTTTGAATTCTAATGGAATTTACTACAACCCATTTACAGTTTGTTAAAAGTACAGCCCATTTCAACCAACCGTTCAAAACAGAATTCAATAAAATTTCCCACATTTTGATGGGATCCGAAATATTTTTATCCCGAAATTTCTAGTCAGATTAAATAGAATTTAAATATAAATTTATATTACGTAAAAATCCAACGAAACATTGCGCTCGCAACAATTAATGAAATTAAAATTTTCAATATCCAAAAATAATATTTTATAAAGTAATCACGTGTTTGGTGCATTTTTTATAGTTACTACCAAGTTTTTATAATTACATCCCATTTATTATTTCTCAAAGCCCATTTTCTTGTTAAGCCTAATGCATCCCTCCTAGGAAAGATTTGCAGCCCAGCGGGGCGGAGAATAACAACTTGACCTTGCCTGGGTATTCCTAAAAAAAGTATAGCTGGGCTAGCCATTTTCAGCTTGAAAAAAATTAATATCTGGGCTGGATATCTGGCCTGGGCTAGACGGGCCACAGCCCGCCTTGTTAATACCTGCAGCGATGTTTTCGTTGTTGTTCAGAGGAGAAAAATTAATATCTGGGCTAAACATAAAAAACTCTGCAGTGCTCACACCTCAAAAACACAAATACTGCTCGAGCTGCTTGGTCCCAGCTGTCGGCCGCTTCTTGTGCAATTCTCTCATTTATTGACTACTACATAGGTTGACAATGGTGTGGGACCGTGATGTCAGGAAACCAGGAGGAAGCAAAATAAATTATAGTTGTATATATAATAAGGAGGCACTTGCGTACGTGAGGCTATGGACCTGGTGGGTCCCCATTGTCATCCTCTCCAAGTAAAGTCATCTCCTCGCCCGCGCGCGCTTTCCGCCCGAAACAGTCAGCGCCGCCCGCCCCGCTTCCCGGTGCAGGTGATTGCTCCGCCTTCAAACGACACAAGTGCCGTCCGTCCATCCATCTGCCGCCCACATTAATGATACGCAGTTGCCGAGGCGGCTACTCCGGCGCCACACGTCCGTCCCTCCGCCCGCCCACCATTGCTATATAAACTGCTACGCCGGCCATAGCCGTAGTCATCCGCATCTGTTCCCTTTCTCCTGTCCACACCACTACTGCCCACCATGGCTTCCTCGCGCTCCAGCGCTCTTCGGGACGGGCGGACGACGGACCACAAGGAGATGGCAGCCATTGTTGCCGACCGGTTGGCCGGCAGGCAGCCGGAGGACGACGACGTCCCAATGGAGGACATGGTAGTCGACGATCCGGCGCCAACCCCCTCCTCCGCGCCATCCTCGCCGGTGCATTGCACCATGACCATCGGCGAGGCCCGTGCCCAATATATGGACAGGGTGAGGCAGATGCGTGAGGAGCAGTTCCGGTAGGCGCAGGCCGACGCCGCCTACAACCACCATCTCCTTCAGGAGCACCTGCAGGCGGAGGAGTAGATCGCCACGGAGCGGGCGGAGCAGGAGGCGCTGCTCGACTCGTACCGCTCCGCCCGCAAGGGCCGCCTTGAGCGCTGGCGGTACCGCATGCGGGTGGGGGAGGCTGCGGCCGCCTAAAAAGAGGCTAGCAAAGAGGGCGATGGAGCGGGCGAGGCGCTGTTTGGCGAGACCGAGGACGAGGCAGAGGACAATGCCGGCTCCGACGAGTCCCCGCTCCGCTGGCGTCGACGAGGCCCTGCTCCGCCGAGGCCCCGCGGCGCCAACAATGAGGCAGAAGACACCGCCGGCTCCGCCGAGGCCCCGCCCCGCCAACAACGAGGCAGAGGACATCACCGGCTCAGCCGAGGCCCCACCCTGCCGGCAACGTGGGGGAGGATTTCCACCGCTCCGCTGAGGCGCCGCCTGCCGGCAACGAGACAGAGGACATCGCCGGTTACGCCGAGGCCCCGCCCCGCTGCCAACGAGGCCGCGCCACACAGAAAACGAGGAAGAGTAGAACACGGTAGGTCGCCGCCGCTCGGGTCCAAGTAAGGCCACCGCTGCTACCCTCCGGTTGAAGCCAAGCTAGGCGGGTTGACCATTGACGGCCGGTTAGCTTCTTGGCGGCGACGTGGAGTCGGTGAGCTGCGCTGGAGAAGAACGCTGCTTCTACTTAACTGCTGGTGCAGTTGGCTGACTGACACGTGGGCCCAATAGGCCACATTTCAGTTACGCAACTGCACCTGCAGTTAAATCACTGAAGCTTCTGTTCGGCTCAGCGGGACACAGGTGGGTAGCTTCGGTTAATTAATTATACCTCCAGCGCATCCCTTTTTAGTTGAAGAATGTATGAAATGTAATGAAATCCGGCATGTTTATATGAAATCCGACCGTGTATGAATGAATTTATTTCGATTAGTTCGAATTCATGTATCACTGGCATTGGATGAACATGCAAAACAATACGTACTAGCATTATTCCCAGGGTGATCACCTCGTTTGCGGCAGTTTCACATGTACTCCTTCCGGTCCTTTCTAGTCGTGCATACAAGTTTTGTATGCAGTCAAAGTATCTCTACTTTGACCAATCTTATACAAAAAAGTATGCACTTTCACAATGTGCAAAGTAAAAAGGAACAGAAGGAGTACAAAGAGTTTGAGCAGCTTTTTAGCGTTTCTGTACATTGCAATCAAACACACAGGCCTGGCAATTCATAGAGAACATTCAAAACAATCGATGATTATGCATCTCAGTGACTCACATGTCAGAGGCAATATTTACTTCACAACTAAAGAATAAAGAAAAAATTGATCGAAGCTGCTGACAGCAAAGGGCGTCCCATTCGAAAATATCAAACGCATGTCTTGCTAAAATCAATGAGCAAAATTTGACAAGGTTGTCCCATTCCAAAATATCAAATGCCTATGATTGTGGAATGGGCAGGGTTTGCCATCAGTTCGGACATTGACATGGCACCTCGTGCTAAATAAACCAGCTGTTCTTTTTGTGCAGTTCCACCAAAATCAACCAAATTCGCGCGTAGCTTGTATGATTTCGCCCTTATATGTTGCAACGCCTTGAACTTATCGGCACCTCCTTTCTTGTGGTGGAAATGAATGATTCGATGTATTCATGAACATTTTGTGCAGTTCCCATTGAAATCAAGCTGAGCACCCCTGTTTGCACAAATACAAAAAAGTGATTAGTATAAAGCAAACTGTACTATGAATTGACAGTTTCAACAGGCACATACATGGTCCATGTAGAGCACACTTTTAGAAAAATGGAACTCACCAGAAAGAATCCTAGAACAACATTGTACTCGCGCATCACAGCAAAAAAATGGACATTTGTCAGTCCTTCTGAGCTGAAGTTAGTTTGGTCTTGTGGGGAGTAATGTAACCATCCTTCAACTGCTCCTTCTGAAGAGAAGATAGACATGGCTTCTTAATCCTGGCATAATCGGAACTAGTCACTTCACATACTCCATATTCTTCTTCAGAGGAAGATGATCCTGTTGTGCAAAGACAAGAGGACTACTAAATGCTAGCATCCCTGTTTGCTCGAAAAAAAGGAAAGGAAATATTTAAAACAACACAGATGAAGCACTTCTCAAGGACAATACCACTTTTTCATGATAGTATCTAAACAGTAGCACAAAACCAATAGAGATGACAAAGCTCAATCATATGGATGAAACCAGTGGGTGAGTACCAACCTTTGTCAGGAGGCTTATTGTGTAGAGCATACAGATGAAGCACTTCTCCGGAACCATCTGTTGCTATCTACGGTGGTGGCCATGCTTACTATATACTCCTCAATTAGTTTAATGTTTCCAACATCTTCTTGTGCAGTTCCACTAAAATATATGGTATCTTCAAAGAAGATCCCTGTTTGCACAAGTAGAGATAATTACATATTACATTAAGAGTGGCATCAAATCAGTGGCAAAACAATTGCTCGTTCCAGCCATAGCAATAAATTAAGATGCAAAACTATATCATTCCTTGTGTCATCACAGTTCCAGTGCTTCATTACAGCACCGGGAGTTGATTTTTGTTTTTCTTCTGCTTGTTCTTCCCCTTCATCACTTGGTTCAATAACAGACAAGCATCCCCTTCAATGTAAGATTTGGCATGTCAATTAGGGAGCACAAGTATAGTACTAAACTTAATTTTCTAATGAAAGTGGCAAAATACAGGCGAGCAGTTGTGAAATATCCTTATCTTACCTCAATGGGATATTACGGTGCACATACAGATTGGAAGTCTTGTCTCCATTTGTGCAGTTCACTAAAATCAAGCAACATTATCGTACAAGTAGCACAACATATGAAAGCACACTGCAGAATCATGTGAAAGAAGGCTAGTACTGACCTCTCATGATGCGGAATTCAAACAACTCACAAGAAGAAGATCTAAACCAAATTCACCTTAACGGATAGGAAGTAAGATCTCCTCTTGTGCAGTTCCACTAAGATCAAGCAATCAAGCAACATTGTCGGTGTGACATTTTGGTTGAACTGCACAAAACACTCTTAAAACAAAAGTGTTTTGTGCAGTGCAACAAAAGGTCACAATGGCAACGAGGTGAAGTAGATAACCCTATTTACACAGAGGTGCAAAGGAAACAATTAGTGGTCAATAACGGTGGATGACACAGAAGCCAACAAAAAGAAGCATCTAACTTATCTAAATGGGAAAGAAAGCAAGACAATAGCATTTCTCAAACGGTGGCATTGATTAATATTAACATAGAGATTATATTAACAATAAAATTTGTTAAACATGTAATTTGCTTTTAGCTGTGGCATTGCATCAATTTTCCAGCGTCATTATTAGAGGGTGTTTGTTTACAGGGACATTTTGGTGTAGGGACTAAAAAACTCCGTGTCAGTCCCATCTAAACCAAATAAGAGGGACTTTTAGGGACTAAAAGTGGGCATTTGGGACTAAAGAAAGAAGACCCCGAGGGAGTCTTTTTGGGACTTTTTCCAACAGTTGCCCCTGCCACGCATCACACCTTGTCTCTATTAATTCATTACTAGGGGTAACATTTTCTTTTAGCATGTCATTTAATAACCTCTAGTCCATGTTTAGTCCCTGGAACCAAGCAGGTAGGGACTAGGGAGTTTTTAACCAAACAGGGCCTTAGATTAACAATAGCTAATGAGTTGCACGGGACAGTGGACGCACCAGCACCATGTGCATCTACCGATGTACTATGGTCATGCACAGTCTGTTGCAACAAAGAACAAACAACCAAGGAGAATATTTGTGTTGGTCCCAGTTTTGTTATCTTTAGACACCTTTCCCTATGTGAGCGCAGCAAATCTAGTCCCGCTCAAACTCTACAGCCTTGTCCCTTCCTTTCCTTTTTGAACTAGTACTTTCGCCCCTTCCTTTCCTCTTTGAACCACGTCCTAGATTTATGCGATACAACTTTCCCCCATTCCTTTCCTCTTTGAACCACGTCCTAGATTCATGCTATACAACTTTCCCCCTTCATCTCCTCTTTGAACCACGTCCTAGATTCATGCTATATACAACTTTTCCCACTACTTTCCCCCACTCCTTTCCTCTTTGAACCACGTCCTAGATTCATGGTATACATGCAGCTAGAGCAATGCATGTGGAGTATGTAAATTATACCTTAAGGTTCTTGGGGCGTGGTTCGGTGGGCGACGGGACGACGGCGAAGAAGAAGGGGTCGGAGGCCCTCCTGCGCCGCCGCTGGGTGGAAAGTGAACAGCTGCGCCGGTAGTCCCTCGCCGACGGCGACAACATTAAGCCTCCTTCCCTTCCCGGCGGACGGATCCTACCGGCTCTTTGAGCAGCAGTGAGGGGAGAGAGAGGCCAACGAAGTCTTGTTTAGATCTGGAGAGGGCGAGAGATGTGAAGAGAGCAACTACAAGCGTTGAGGCTCCAGCGGGAGAGGGCGAGAGAGTGTGAAGAGAGCAACTACAAGCGCTGAGGCTCCAGCGTGTATATATATACTGGAGAGAGTGTGTGAAGTGTGCAAACCCTAGAAAACATTTTGACCAGTCAAAGAATCCTCCTGGCACAAATTATGCTCAAGTGTAGTTATCGAACCCGAGACCTCAAGTTTGATGAGCGAACAGGCTAACCAGCTGCACAACCCTCCCGTTATGTTCAACGAGAGGGAAATAACCTTTTATACATTCCTGCATTCGTGTGACAAGCATGCCGTGTTTTTTTGTGTGTGTGGGAGTCATTGGGATTTCAATCATAATCGTGTCATGTGGCTTTGGTGGTAAGACTATCCACAGTGGTGCGGAAATAATGCAGCCTTAGTCACCTTATCTCTCTCCACGTAGTACGTTGGGTCCCACCAGTCAGAGGGTGAAACAAACAAATTAATAAGAAAAATTAAAAGCGCCAGCGGTGTATCTTACCTCACACATCTTGCTACTGCTCGAGAACACTGTCCAATTGATCCCTCTGTTCGCTCACGTACTATTTTAAGTGAATCCTTATTATAACATGCACACAAATTTTGGGCACTTGTATTCGACTTAAGTTAGTGTGCCACTGTATCTCGTATACTTACTACTCCCTCCGTCTAGGTGTAATAAGTCACGTTAGAAGGTGCAACGGGACCAAGGTGCGTGCGTGTGCGTGTGTGTGTGTTTAACAGCATGTGTGTGTTAGAGAGAGCAACAGATCGACCTACTCCTATAGAGAGATGTTGTCTAGTGTACGATTTTAGCCGGGAGAGTTGGTGCATCCTCTCGTTTCCGGGCGTGTCCGGTAGGGACATGCGGACAGCTGCCACGCCCGCTCCTGACCAGCCTGGCCCACCCAAAGCTCCTCCATCGCCCGCGCGCGCTTCCCGCCTGAAACGGTCAGCGCCGCTCCAAAGAATCGGTGCCGCATTCATGCCCGGGCAGAGCGGACGCGACCTCTCACTGGCGCAAGAGTGATGGTTGCTTCGTCCGTCCAACTTACTGCTGGGTCTATGTGATTTGACGGCTCATTGGTCTTTATTACTGAGGTGGTAGGACTGCTGGATGTCCCACGCTTTCGGCGAAAGGAGGTACTACTACTAGATTACAATTTTCTCCATTCTTACAGCGGAGGCGTGCAAGAGCAGTGAAAACACGCAGGCTCAGTGATTACATGGCCGACCTCACACTATCACCGTGCGACACCTAACTCTTTACATAGTGCTCCCTCTGTTCCTACTAGATGAGTCCCCGCGCGTTGCCGCGGAACAGCGGTATATCTCTCTGCGCAAAATTATCGATTTCATAGAACTAAAAAAACTCTATAACCGCATGACAAATGTGGTAGCCAAACTGAATAAACTCCCATCATCATTTAGATCATCCCACGTAAGGAAAAAAGATCAGCCAACTCCTACTGCATAATGGGATTATATTTTTCTTTTTGACATGTTAATGGGACTTAAAAGCTCACTTACATGCATGCTACCGGTGCATGCTTGCATGCAGACATGTTGATGTGATTTAAAACCCACTCACATGCATGTGCCACGGTATTTCTGCATGCTTGCATGTGGCTTAGTGCGGAGCCTCTCAACATCTAGATCAGACGGCTATTATGGACTGATTTACTTCATCTAACGGCTACATCAATTTTGATGATGTGGCTCAAGGAGAGGATAGAGAATTCCTAGTAGTGGGGGCTAGCTATTACTAGTAGATAAGTCTTTGTAGAGATTCCACTACATACGGAACAAAATGAATGAATCTACACTTAAAATGCATCTATATACATCCGCATGTGGTTCATGGTGAAATCTCTACAAAGACTTATATTTAGGAACGGAGGAAGTACTAGTATAGTACGTACTGTAATTTATCAGCGAGATAAATTTGTACAATGCTATGAAGCTTCCAGCTTCTGTTACATGTATCTTGCGTCCAAGGTTGCCCGTTGCAACATTTCATCAAATACAAAGGAGACTAACATGCATGCTATTGCATCTCAATTATTGACAGATCATAGCAAATATGTACTCCCTCCGTTCTAAAATAAGTGTCTCAACTTTGTGCAAACTTTAGTACAAAGTTGTACTACTACTAAAGTTGACACTTATTTTGGAACAGAGGCAGCTAAAGAAAAAATGATCCATGCAGTCCCTAGCCCTTGAACCGTGAACCCTGACCAGGCTTCAATTTGCTGGCAACGTTCGAGCTTCCTAATAAATGAAGTTTGCAACCTTTTGACCATCGGATCATTTTGTGCAGTTTCACCAAAATCGAGATGAGCATCCCTGTGGCAAAGAAATTGAAGAAGCGTGATTAGAATAAGATTACTGGGACTAGTTGATGAGACATAAACTCATCACAAATACAGTACGTAGAAGCCAGTAGAGGTATGTGCGGGGCAAAGAAGTAGAGAAATATCCACAGGGAGTGATGTGGGCAGCTGGAGCAGTGGTGCAAGCCGGCTGTAAAGGGAGTTGTACCTGAGGGACGTAGCTCAACCTTGAGGAGGGCGGCGGGAGGCGGCAACTGCCCACGTCGCGGCAGTGAGCAAGGGACGAAGGCAACCTCACCGGCTTTGTGAGAGAGAACGGCGGGGACCCCTGATCGGGACGTGCCGACAGTGGGTTTTCGCCGTCGGCGACGGCCACCGCATCTACACTAAGCATCCACCCCTTCCCCAAGCGGACGTGATCCGCCGGGATGTTAGAGATGTGGCCATAGTCGTTTTGTGCGAGAGAGTGTGAAGAGAGCAACCCCAGCAAGCAACCGTGTAGGCTGGCCCGTCCTAACTATGTATATAGTGGAGCGGTTTCCTTTCTCTCCATATGAACCTATCATATTGCGTACGTGCCACTGAAGAAAAAAAACTTTATTTATAAATGACGCGGCACCTACTACTCGTTCTCCTATAACCTTGCGCTTGGCATCTCCAAAATATTAACCTTGCGATTGGCTCTTCGCCTCTTCGGGAAGTCGAGCAATAATGGTAGTGCGGTATATATCATTCTGGCTTATGAGACCGAATGAATTGTTGCACGTCCACCACGTGGGCGAGGGTCGAGGGGCGAGGGAGAGTGCTACATACGGAGCAAAATGAGTGAATCTACACTCTAAAATACGTCTATATACATCAGTGTTTGGAGTATGTACTAGTAGTTCATATTGAAATCTACTAAAGGACATATATATATTCCAAACAATATGATATAATCTCTATAACCAAGGTAGTAGGGACGAGGAGTAAACGGAGGGAGTAGTAAATTTTTCTCCTCGTCCTGCGACCCACCGCGCGCATGGGTGAGTGAGCGGGCGTAAGGCGGAGCAAGCTTCACCTCATCCTGCGAGCCACCGCGCCCGTGGGAGGGGGAGACGGCGTACTAAGCAAGCTTCTCCTAGTTCTGCGAGTTGACGGGACACATCAAAAGTACTCCAGTGTATAGAGCCTTGCCTCTAAGGTAGGCCCCACATGGTTTGCCTCTTTTTTTAACATAACACGTCAAGTCGCAAATTGTTTGTTCACCCGTGGTAGACGATCCTCCCCCCACCAAGTGGACAACCAGTACACGTGCCAAATTACCACGTGGGCTGCCTTTTTCGTACAGAAATGAGCTCCACTGTGTACCCGCGCGGGTGTGGTTGGGAAAGAGATGGGAGTACGTGCGCCATGCATGCACCTCTTCTCTTCGTGCATGTCCCCCACCTACGTGGGTGTGTGTGAGAGATACAAACCGCATTCGTGAGTGTTTTTTGTTTTGGGGTGGGGGGTTGATTTCGTGAATTATTTGTAGGAATATGTGTCGATGACATCTCAAACAAAATTTTGCATGCAATGTGTGTGAAATGGAGGCCTATCCATATCATACATAGAGGGTCGGGAAATCCATGAGAAGAGAGGGAGCGGTCATAGCTATCGATAGAGTCGAAGAGAGGGTCAAGTGGGTGGGTGCGAGATCGATGAAGAGAGCCATCGAAATTGTGTGTGTGTGCAAGTCAAAGATATAGGGCGACTGGCTTACCGGAACGTTAGAGGGCACATGTCAAGTTTGTGTGTGGCAGGGAGACATGACTAGAGCGCTCGATGTATTGGTGTGTGTGGGGGGGAGGGGGTGGGGGAAGGGGTAGGCAGAGGCCTAACTATAGAGGTAGAACGACTCGTATATGTGTTGAGAAGGAGAGACCCAGCTATGTCTTGAGGGAGATCGGTCGACATCCATACAGAACTGAAGGACGGGAAATATGATGGGACAGAGAGAGAGAGAGAGGGGAAGGGAGAGGGAGGGAGAGGGGTAGAGTGCTGGATGGGTGATGGAGTTGCTTCCCGAAGATGGTGGGAGAGGCCTACTAGACAAACTGAGGGTGGAACTGCAATGTTATCAATAAGAGTGGGGATGTGTTTCTGTGTGTGCCTGTGCGTCATAGATCTATCGGGACGCATCCATGGATGATGAAGGGGAACCATGTGTTTGGTAAGCAAACCTAACTAGATCGGTAAATCAATTGTTGTTTGTCGGAGGAAGGGAGAGACACAACTAATGAGGTAGATCGATTGACGTGTGGGTAAAAACGAGTTATAAGGACCTAGCTAGCTATATGTATAGCGAGAGATCGGTCGGTGTACGTCCATTTGTTAGAGGCAAATAAGGCCCAGCGAGACGGATAGACAGAGAGAGTGGAGCTAGGAGGTGGTGCGAGAGGCCCAACTACTAGCTAGATAGGGGGAGGAGTGTGCGGTTGTGAGATCGATGAAAAGAGGGGCGAGAGTTTACACGTGTGTCTGATCGTATGAGAGACACGAGGCAAGGACACATAAAGGAGGAGATTGAAGGTGTGTGTGTGTATGTTGTAGGCAGGCATCGCTGGAGAGGTTTATCGATCGATGTGTGTCGGAAAGGAGTTGTGGAGACTCTGGGAGAACGACCTAAAGAAAAAAATGAATGTGCCCGGTGGATAGAATGCCGAGGGAGGGGGAGGGCGAGGAGGGCGTGTGCATGCACGAGAGAAAGTTAGTGGTAGCTACAAAGGTTAGAGGATTGTGTGGGTGTAAGAGACTAACAAAGATCATAATTTGATATGAAAGCGGATTCATATATTTGAATAGGAGATCATAGTGTTTTAAACATTGCATGCATGAATATAGCGGTGATACACGTGTTGTGCACATGTTATACCATAATGTGATAATGCATGGCGTTCGCAACTCACAGCTAAATGCCGAACAATCTAAACCATACTATACATCAAACAATCTCACATTTTATTTGAATTTGTGATAATGCGTGGCGTTTGCAGCTTACAACTAAATATCGAACAATCTAAACAATACTATATATCGAACATTCTCACATTTTATTTAAATTTGTGGTAATGTGTGGTGTTTGCAACTCACATCTAAATACTTGTAGGCGTAGGGGGCGGGGCACCATACATAATGTGATAAACACATTATACATATGAGACATGGTTTAGATTATGAAGATCTTGCTAGAGCTAGAAATGTAATGTGATTTGAAATCAAAATAAAGTGGATTCAAAAAATCTAGTTCGAGTTCATATAGTACACATAGTTCATATGTAACTCGAGACTAATCATGTGGTGTGCTATGAAGATAATACACAAACGATGGTTTAACTTGACAATAATGATGATTGTAGATCTTATTAAAACAGAGAAACGAATTCAAATGCTTTGACTTCACAACAATCATTACTGTAGATCTTATTCAAATAGAGAAACAAATTCAAATTTAGTTCATATTGAAGCGGTAGTATATACGTTTGGAATGCACTAAAACGTTCATTTGAGTAGTAGGTTGCATGCATTATACACGTAGCGAAATATTTTAATTGAACATAACATGAATTCAAAGTTTTGAATGACATTTGTAGTGCGCATTGATTTGGTACAGTACACGTTAGGCTTGTCCGGAAATTTCAACCCCCGCCTTGTTAGCCCGAAATATTTAAGATATATCTTTGTCTCGTTGTGCTCCGACAACTCCCTCCATCTCAACCCGCGCCTTGCTATTCCGAAATTACAACGCGCACGAAAACTCCCACCTCCTGTGAAATCCCGACACGCGAAATGCCCGTGGTACCCCTGAACCGAAAGAACCGCCTCAAATCGGTGGGGGTACTTTCGTAACTTACCCCACATTTCGGACAAGCGCGGCTCTAAGCCATGGTTCCCCACTGCCATCCCATCCGCCCACCCATTCGTACACCGAGGCCGCAAAAACCCGCGACGAAACCCCACACCCTGCTCCGTCCGCCACCCATCCGGAGCCTCTTCCCCGACGACGTCGTCCACAGCAACACCTCGACGTCCCGCATCCACTGTACCGGATGAGGATCCGTCGTCGATCTCATCGTCCCGCCGGTTCAGCCACCCCGTCCTCCACCTCCAAGGAGCTGCCTCGACGTTCCCCTCGTCTTTCACGCCACCTCCATTCCCACACCGCCGTCTTCACCTGCACCACCGGAAGAGCATCATCATCACCGTTTCCTCGGATGAAGCTGCGGCCTAATCGGCGCCACCAAAGAGGTTGTACACTAGTCGCCGCATTTTCTGCTTGATTCGATCTCATGGTGCTGCCGGCGCTCGGTCCCGAGCCGACACGACACGGCTCCATCCACGGCGGCGTCGCCGGCCACTTCCTCCACGGCGTCGCTCCCTCGGCGGCGACGTCCACATCAGTAGGAGCTGCTGCTGCTTTAGCTCTCGCTCGCGCTGCTGCTCTGCTCTTGCTCTCGGTCCCCTGCCTGGTCTGCTCTTGCTATTGCTCTTGCTCTTGGTCCCCTGCCTGGTCTGCTCTTGCTATTGCTCTTGCTCGTGTTGCTGCTCTCGCTCTTGCTTGCGATGCTGCTCCGATTTAGCTACACTTCAGTCGACTGAATCGACTTTTGGGTCAGTCGATTTTCAGGGGGCGGGGGGGGGGGGGCTCGCCGGGGTGAAGGAAGAACCAGCCGCAGCGGGGAGGGGGGCTCGCCGGAGAGGTACCCCACTATCTATCTTAGGGTTCAGGATGGGGGCGGTGGTCACCGGCGGTGGCGGGGCATTGGCGGGGCGGTGGCGTGGGGATCGCCGGAGAAAAAGCTCGGCACGGGGGGGCCTAGAGGGATGGCCAGGGCGGCGGCGGACCGGCGGTGGGGAGTGTTTTCGGGGCGGGCGGGGCGGCGCACCGCCGGTCGCGGGCGGCGGGGGGCTGCTGTTTGGCCGGTGGCGGCTAGTGGCTTAGGGGGGTGGAGGTTGAAGATGAACCACAGGCCCTTGATTTCGTATCCAACGGCTACAAAATCGACTGACCAGAGATGAAAAAGTCAGTCGACCGACGTGTAGCCTCACCTTGCTAGTGCGTTCAGTTTCGACAGCAAAATTCAGTTTCGACAGCAAAATTCAGTTTCGACAGTTAAGTTCAGTTTCGACAGTTAAGACAGTTAAGTTCAGAGATGAGCGGCTGATGTATTTTACATCTAGCACTTTGTGGTTATGTATTTTACGTCATGTATTGGAGATGCTATTAGAATTCCACTCAGGTTAATGTTGTTCGTTGTCTCTCTTGTCCTGCTTCAGCCTCGGCGTCATACAACTCACCGGAGCTGCTCCAACGACGAAACCCTCCATCACGGCGGAGCAGTACCTCGGGCTCCATCTCCAGACGCCTAAGATCTTCTTCCCCTCCTCCGATAGCAAAGTCAGCCGGAGCATCCTCACCGGCCAACCCAATCACGCTGAGATCGACATGGCTTCGCCAAAGAGGTTGTACACTTGTTGCATCTCTTTTTTACTCTACATGTTATATATATTGTCCACTGAGCACACGGATTTGTTCCTTTAGTGTCTCCTTGAAAGAAAAAACGTAGGAATTTTAATTTTCACTTGTCCTCCTTTTCAAATTCCTATTCATGAAGCACAAGACTAAGAGATAGTAGCATAATAGCATTATAACCGTACGTTTTCTTGTGGTTTGACTTAATCTCACCATGCTTCTTTGCATCCTGTGATCTTTCAATTGTTGTGAATCAAACACCCAGATTGGCAGAAATCCTGTGTTTTTAAATTCTCTGTTTTGCACGTGCATTCCTATCCTATTCCTGTCTATTTCCTATCCCTGCATTGTTGGAATCCTCCAATTCAAACGAGCCCTTATAGAATTACTTCTCTTACAGATAGTTGTCAAAGAAAACCTTGCGTGGTTTGTCCCGCTCCTGCTGCGTCGTCGTCCACCCCAGCTCAGCTGCTCCAACGACAGAAGGGTCCAGCACAGCGGGGATCCGGCCTCCAGTCTGTCTTTCGCCGCCTCAGCTCTTCTTCCCCGCCGCTGGCAGCCATGAAAACTGCATTACCATCATCAACCGAGCAGATGACCTCGAGGACTACATGGGTCCGCAAGAGAGGCCGCACTCTTTCGTGTCTGCTTACGTTATGCATCGCTTAATGTTACATGCTACTTTATCGTCCTGTTCACCGATTAGACTCTGAGTCAGCTCCAAACTAATGGTCAAACTTGAGTTTTTAAATGGTTGTGGGGTACATATCGGGGCCGCTATCAATAGTATCTATCTACTATCTGGTTAATTTCCGGTGTCTACTATGAGTTTCATGTTGGGTGGGAAACAAACAGTAAAGAAGCCATTATCTGTATTTTTTAACTGAACCCATTATCTGCCTGCTATTATTTGTTTTGGGTCTATCCACAGGTTGCTACCATCACTCTGGATTTCTGCATGCACTCCTTACATAATCTCATTATGTTTTATTCCTATGCATGACAGTTATTGTAAACAATGGAACTGAACATGTAGAGCAAAAGAGACGAGCCTTGCGTGGCAATAAAATTTCATGCAGACGTCTCTCCATGGTAGGCACAAAGGCAGCCCCCCTCCACGCATTTCGGATTGTAATCGAGAGGAAGATATCTGTTCTGAGGGGGATTCAGAAGGAGAAGACAACTCCTATTTACCCCTGAGGTCTTCGCTCTAACTTGGCATGCTGATGTTGGTTATATCATGCATATGGTGTCTTGCATTGCTTACTTTATACATCAAATATGTCATCTGCTTAGTTTAGACATCCTTTGTGCGAATGACATCTATTTAGTTTATTCATCGTTTATGTGAATTATGCAACGCCATCTTGTTTAGCCAGGCATCATATATGTGAATTTTGCAATGCCATCCTGCTTAGCCAGTCATCTTATATGTAAATTATATCAGGCCATCCTTTTTTTCGTTACATATTACATTTGTCAACAATGTTAGTACATTCAACTGCTCTTCGTGTGCATCAGCCATTTGACACGGTGATGGCAAATTCTAGAGTGAAAACAAGGTCTTTAGAGCAGACTATGCTATCTGACGAAGCGCATATCTCGCTGGTTACGGATAGCTCCTCAGAGGAGGATTCAGAGACAGATGACCAGTCATATTCCCCCCCCCCCCCGAGGTGTATGCTCTAACTTGGCAGGGTTATGTTGCTCATATCGTGCGTATGGTGTCTCGCATTGCTATGTCATTTGATTAGTTTAGACATGCTCATACCTCAACCGCCATTGGGCCGACCGGAGACCAGGACGGACCAAGGAGTGAGGGGCTACGTGACCAGTTAGGCTCCTGAGTTGCGATGCTCAGGAGTCCCCCTTGACGCGCAAACAGCTTATAGGGAGTGTTCGCGAGGGTAGACTAATGTTCTATGTCGGCAGAGCCCGGCCACGCGCATACCTCAACCGCCATTGGGCCGACCGGAGACCAGGACGGACCAAGGAGTGAGGGGCTACGTGACCAGTTAGGCTCCTGAGTCGCGATGCTCAGGAGTCCCCCTTGACGTGCAAACAATTTTCATACCTGCCCTCGCCGAGGCCTCGGGAGGGGCGCGTGACGCCCAGGTCCGGGAGACCTGGTTGGGTGGCGTGCGCTTAGGCGTGACCCGAGCGCAGCCCCCGTACCCAGCCCCCTCGCGTGGCTCTCCCGAGGGGAGGCGTTGCGGTGAGGCTGGACGCTGAGCTCTGGGCTCCCTGAGGTTGGCACGACCGTGGGATCGCCCTCAGTTGTTTATCACCAGCACGAAGCATAGTGCTTCCGCTTGTGCACGGGCATAGCCACTCCTCGGCAGTGTCGACAGCCAGCGCGGAGCATGGTGCTTCCACTTGTGCGTGGGATGGGGGCCCCCTCTGAGAGGAGCCCCCAGGGCGTGTACAACCCCGCCCTGACACGTGGCTTGCACGGCAGGGCTGCGAGGTGTATCTGGGCACTCGTGAGCCAGCGCGGGACACACGAGGCCCTACCTCAAGGCGGGTTGCGCCTGGTCTTGAGTCTTGGTGATTGTGTGTTCCTGCAAGGCGGTTAGATGCAAGCACTCTACGTCCTCAGGTCCCAGCCCTCGAGCGAGCTCAGCCGCCGCTGGTATGCCAGGTCGCGATGCCGTGGTCAAGGCCAGGGGGTGAGGGCTGGAGAGCCAGTAAGAGCTCCTGAGTCGCGATGCTCAGGATCCCCCTTTTAACGCGCAAGAGAATTGCATAGGATGAACAGACCCGTGGTGGGCAGCGACCGAGCAGGCGATAGCCGTGGGCAGGCTAAGCATGGAGAGCAATTCAACTTGGGTAAATGCAGGAAGATACATGCCACCGGGTCCGGCCCGAGCGGCTTGGGGATGATGCAGCCCGAGGGGCGCCCCCAGCAAGGTAAGCTACAGACGTAAGCAAAAGGGATACATGCCACAGGGACGGACCCATGCGGCCTGGGAATAATGCAGCCCGAGGGGCGCTCCCAGCTAAACGAGCTTGGAAGATGTCACCTGGTTCTGTAGACGAAGTAGAGTTGGTGCAGCTGAAGGCGTGCGTTGAAGAAATGACCCCTCATGAGCCACCGGAGCCCAGAGCCTCGGGAGGCTCTGGGGGCTCGGGAGGTTCCCTGAAGACCGTCTCCATCTCCTCCAGAACGGCGTGGTACCTGGCCTCCTGAGCCGCCAGGACACGCCGCATGTTGCGCTGATAGGCCGTTGCCACGCTCGGCAAGCCAAAGGGCATGCGAACGTAGCTGTGTGGCGGGCCCTCACAGCGGCCCACATGTGAAGGCCAGAAACGCTCCTGAGATGCGGCCCTGTTGAGCCCTGGGACGTCGACGCAGACACGCAGCCCGGCATCCTCGCTTGGATGGGGAGCCGCGCCCTGTGAGCGGCGGTCGCCGCGCATGGCTCTTGCATCTTGCAGTTCCTATGTGGTCTTGGTGATGAACTCCTGGGTGGTGGGCACTCCTTGCCCCATGCTCTCCTGAGGGACACGTGCCGCGAAGCACGCCTCCAAGTGGTGCCCAAGCACCTCCCTCGTGAGGGTGGCAAGGTCTGAGGCCCTCTAGAAGAGAGCCCCCGAGCCCTGCCCGAGGAGGGCGCCGGGTGCGCTTTCCTATGCGATGGAGGGAGGTGCCCCTAGGACGGGCGCTGATCCTGATGAGGCTCCTGCCTCGTCGCCATCCTCCTGAGGTCCTGCGCGGCGCAGCTTCTTCTTCTTGGGGATGGCCTCCAGAGGGCCCTCGCTTCTGCTGTCGGGGTCGTCGATTGCTGCGGCCTGAAAGGCTCGCTCGAGGGAGCACACCGCATCCCTCTCTTCACATGGGATCGTCATGATCCCTCCGCTTCCTGGCATCTTGAGAAAGTTATAGCCGTGATGGGTGACTGCCATGAACTTGGCCAGGGCTGGATACCCTAGGATGGCATTGTACGGCAGGCGGATGTGCGCGACGTCGAAGTCGATGAGCTCGGTGCGGTAGTTCTTGCGTTCCCCGAAGGTGACAGGCAGGCGGACCTGCCCTATCGGTGTGGTGGAACCGTCAGTCACTCCTGAGAAAGGCTTGGTGGGCTGGAGCTATTCATATGGCACTTGGAGGTTGTCGAACGTGTCGACGGACAGGACGCTGAGCCCTGTGCCGCCGTCGATGAGGGTCTTGGTAACCTGCACATTGCTGATGACTGGGGAACACAGCATAGGGAGGGTGCCAGCTGTAGCCGCGCACTTGAGCTGGTCTGCCGAGTTGATAGTGATGGCGCATTGGGACCACTTGAGCGGGCGCGTGGCCTCGAGCTTGGGGAGCACCGCATTCACCTCGCGAGCAAACTGTTTGAAGATGTGCTGAGAGGCTGGGGCCTGGGCGCCGCCCAAGATGCAGCCGATCGCACGCGGCTCCTGGAAGCCCCCAGCCCCCTCGTCCTGGTGGTGGTCGTCATTCCTTCTTGGTGGCGGCAGCAGAGGAAGACCGGTGTTGCCTTGGGGGCGATCCTCACGAGGTGGGTCCCTCCAGGCGCCCTCGCGAGGTTGGTCCTGCCAGCGGTCCTCCCGAGGCCGGTCGCGCCACTCCTAGCGCAGGCCACGGTCGTCCCAGCGTCCGCCTCCACGTCCTCCTCCGCGGCCGTAGCCCCGGTCGCTGCGCTCACGGCGTCGACCAAAGCATCCTTCTCGTATGGCTCCGAGCTCTTTACAGTCGCCGGTGTTGTCGGTGTTCAGGTTGTGGAAGGCGCAGAGCGGTCAGCTATTCTTGGAAGACTCGGGCTGATCTCTGCCCCGCTTGGTGTCGAGCTCCGCTGCGAGCACAGCTACCTCCGTGTGCTTCACGTCCTTGGCCTTGGTTTTCTTCTCCTCCGCGCCCACGGCTGGCAGCTCAAGGAGAGAGAGGCACCCCTCCTCAGCTCTTGCGCACTTGGTCGCCAGGTTGAACAACTCCTGAGAGGTGCAGAGCTCCTCGTGGATGGCGAGCTCTTCCTTCATCTTGACATCAGGGACGCCGTCTGAGAACGCGGAGATGACGGCTTCGTCTGTGACCTTGGGGATCTTGAGGCGGGTGTTGTTGAAGCGATGGATGTACTTCTGGAGGGTCTCCCCTGGTTGTTTCTTGATGCGGCGTAGATCACCCGCAGCCGGCGGGCGGTCGCGAGTGCCCTGGAAGTTGGCGATGAAGCGGTCGCGCATCTCGTCCCAAGAGGAGATCGAGCCGTGCTGCAGGTTCAGGAGCCAGGAGCGGGCTCCATCCTTGAGAGCCATGGGAAACCAGTTCGCCATGACTTTTTCATCGCCGTTGGCCGCTTTGATGCTCAGCTCATAGAGCTGCAGGAACTCCGCGGGGTCGGCGGTACCGTCGTAGCGAGGAGGCAGATCCGGCTTGAACTTGCCTGGCCAGGCGACGCTACGCAGCTCGGGGGTGAAGGCGCGGCAGCCAGCCGTGGTTGCCGGGGCCCGCTTCGGAGGTGGAGCTAGGTCTTGACGAAGTCCGCGCTGCGCCACTGCGGGCGGTGCGCGGTCTTGCCGAGGCGGTGCGGGGAGTGCAGGTGCAGCTTCTCGCGGCCGCGGAATTTCTTGGCAGCTTCTTTCTTCGCGCGCGGGCACCGGGCATGGTGGATCACGCCGCGGAGGCGCGCGCCTTGGTGCCAAGACACCGTCTTGGGGCAGAGGCAGTGGAGGCATGCCATGAGCCTCGTCGCCCGTGGCTGGTTGAGGGGGAGGTAGAGAGAGGGACGGCACCGGGGAGCCCCCTGCGGCACGGACGAGCTCGGCGACGCGGCCGAGCCACTCCTCATAGAGGTCGTCGACGGGGCGGTAGCGCAGGAGTTCGTTCGCCACGAGGAGAGCGGCCCCCGCCTCCATAGGAGCGCGGCGCGCGTGTGACGAAGAACCGGCACGGGTCAGCGATGGAGTGGCGGTGCGGCCGTCCTGCCGCACCGAAGGATGCAACAAGGACGACTGCTGCTCGTTCCCCGCCGGGCCGGTGGCAGCGTTGGCGGCGGGTGACGGAGAACAACGAGGTGGCCCGCCAACAGGAGCCGTCTGAGCGACACGGGCGGTGAGGGCAGCCCGACGCTCAGCCCGAGCACGGCGAGCGTCCGCCATGGAGACGACGGAGCGACAGGGCGACAACTGATGGAAGGGAAGCTACAACGCACCCCTACCTGGCACGCCAAATGTCGGATGTGGGGTTCCGGCAAACCCTTAAGGTTCGAACACAGGGGTGCGCGCGAAGTCTTTCCCTCCTACCGATCTACGCCCTAGCTCGCTAAGATCTCGCAGACGAACTCAACGAACTCGCAACACAGAAAGACACGAGGTTTATACTGGTTCGGGCCACCGTTGTGGTGTAATACCCTACTCCAGTGTGGTGGTGGTGGATTGCCTCCAGGGCTGATGATGAACAGTACAAGGGAAGAACAGCCTCCTAAGGTTGAGGTGTTCTTGTGGGTAGGCTCTCGATCGGGTTGGATCAAGCTAAGATGAGATGCCTCTACTATGGTGGCCAGCTCTACTTATATAGGCCCTGGTCCTCTTCCCAAATGTTGAGCGGGAAGGGAGCCAACAACGGCGGGGAATTTGAAGGGGGACAGCTAGTACAAGCTATCCTGACAAAAGTGGTCTTCGCCTGCGAAAAGCTCTGGTGGTGACGCCGTCTTGGGCTCCACGATGACCTTCGTCTTGTCGTCCTCCTGGTCTTGATCTCGTTGCACCAATATAGAAACCTTTGTCTGATGCCTTGGTACTCTTCGCCTGCGCGGGCCTCCTTAGCACCAAAGAGGAAATAAGGACGCTGCGCGTGCTGGCGCCCTCCTGGTGTCGTTTGTCATGGCTCACGTCACGAGAGCCTCGTGAGGTTTGCCCCGCCTTGATATCTCCGCTCCTCGTGAGCCTGCCTGGCTAGGCCACTCCAGAGGAGGTCTTGCGCCGTCCGCCTCGCGAGGCTTGGACCCTCGCGAGGGTCTTGGTTGCCTTGTTGATGAAGATGGGCCGTACGGCTTGCTGGCTTAGCCACGCGGTGGGCCGCAGGCAGGCATGTCTGGGGACCTCCTTTGAGCCGACCGGTCACTGGGACGACACAAAGGAGGGAAAGAGGACGCCACGGTGCCCTCGGCGACCACAGGTCCTCTGCCGGGGGAAGGGTCGTCGAGGCCTCCCGGCAGAGGGCCTACCTCAGGGTGTCGCCAGGCGTCGCACGACGCGGGGAAGGTCCTTGCTCCTGGCTCCCTCCTGGCGGCCCCTAGCGTGTTTCCCTTGTTGGAAGGGGTGCCGCCGTGCCTGGGTCGTCGATCGACGCTGCAACCTGATTCATCTATAGCCCATGGTTAGCGTAAGTCTGTTCCTGAGAGATTAGCGGTACCCTGTAGTTGCCATTGCCGACGCGATCGTCGTGGTTCTCCATTGGTTCTTGGAAAGCTTCGGCTCCTAGCGCCCCCTCTCCCCAATCTTCTCCAACGAATGAGTCCAGGTCGTCCTCCGGTGCGTACTCTTGGTCCATCATGCGGGGCACGTAGGCCTCCGGGGCCGTCACCCCGAACACCTCGCCGTAGTGCCCCACGCTCCATGTTGCTCGGCCCAGCGTGGCGTCCAGAGGATGGTAGCGTGGCATCTGGCTAGGACCATGGGGGCGACGCTTGCACCCGTGCTTGTCGCGGGCGGCATGGGGGCGGCGGAGCCCCCTACGCCGCTGGCCGTGCTGATGTTGATGAAGCCCCCGGGCGTAGTTGATAGCGCGCGGCTATGGTGAGGTTCGCCGCATGGCCCTGCAATGGCCTGAGGAGGAAGTCGATAGCAGAAAGGTGGTGCTCCCAACGCTGGTGCATCCAGCAGCTCAGCAACACGCTCCAGCAGTGTATCCCGGTCGCTTTCCATCAGCCTACATCGCAGCAGCTCCCTTGCCACGGTGAGCGCTGCCCGCATGTTTGCTTGCTCCCGCCGTGAGTGCGGCGCCGTTGCTGCGGCATGGCTCGCTGCTCTTGCAGCGGCCCGTACTTGCCGTGGGGTGAGGGTGGACGACGCCTGGCCGCACTGCCCGCGCCCGGCGGAGTTTGGCGGCACTCGCGCCGCTTGGAGCGCGGGGTCGAGGTCTTCATGGGCAGGCGGCGCTGCCCGGGCTGGCCAGGCTGCCCAGCGGTCGGAGCCGGCCCTTGAGTCACCGGACATCGTGGCTGTGGAGCGTCGGTGAGCTGGTCGGCGGAGAAGAAGCTCCGGCGCACCCCTACCTGGCGCGCCAAATGCCGGATGTGGGGTTCCGGCAAACCCTTAAGGTTCGAACACTGGGGTGCGCGCGAAGCCTTTCCCTCCTACCGATCTACGCCCTAGCTCGCTAAGATCTCGCGGACAAACTCGACGAACTCACAACACAGAGAGACACGAGGTTTATACTGGTTCGGGCCACCGTTGTGGTGTAATACCCTACTCCAGTGTGGTGGTGGTGGATTGCCTCTAGGGCTGATGATGAACAGTACCAGGGAGGAACAGCCTCCTGAGGTCGAGGTGTTCTTGTGCTTGGTGTCTTAGCGGGTGAGAGCTGGGTGAATTGCTCTATCAGTTCAACCTGCCCCTACTGTGGTGGCTAGCTCTACTTATATAGGCCCTGGTCCTCTTCCCAAATATCGAGCGGGAAGGGAGCCAACAATGGCGGGCAAATTTAAAGAGGGACATCTAGTACAAGCTATCCTACCAAAAGTGGTCTTCGCCTGCGGAAAGCTCTGGCGGTGACGCCGTCTTGGGCTCCACGATGACCTCCGCCTTGCCGTCCTCCTGGTCTTGGTCTCGTTGCACCAATATAGCAACCTTTGTCTGATGCCTCGGTACTCCTCGCCTGCGCTGGCCTCCTTAGCACCAAAGAGGAAACAAGGATGCTGCGCGCGCTGGCGCCCGCCTGGTGTCGTTCGTCATGGCTCACGTCACGAGAGCCTCGTGAGGTTTAGCCCTGCCTTGATATCTCCGCTCCTCGTGAGCCTGCCTGGCTAGGCCACTCCTGAGGAGGTCTTGCGTCACCCGCCTCGCGAGCCTTTACCCCTCGCGAGGGTCTTGGATGCCTTGTTGATGAAGATGGGCCATACGGCCTGCTGGCTTAGCCACGCCGTGGGCCACAGGCAGGCAAGTCTGGGGACCCCCGTTCCCAGGACGCCGACAGGTTTCACTAGAGGCTTCTCTCGAGAGCATAAGTATTACGGTGGGTGAACAAATTACTGTTGAGCAATTGACAGAATTGAGCATAGTTATGAGAATATCTAGGTATGCTCATGTATATAGGCATCACGTCCGAGACAAGTAGACCGACTCCTGCCTGCATCTACTACTATTACTCCACACATCGACCGCTATCCAGCATGCATCTAGAGTATTAAGTTCATAAGAATAGAGTAACGCTTTAAGCAAGATGACATGATGTAGAGGGATAAACTCATGCAATATGATATAAACCCATCTTGTTATCCTCGATGGCAACAATACAATACGTGCCTTGCTGCCCCTACTGTCACTGGGAAAGGACACCGCAAGATTGAACCCAAAGCTAAGCACTTCTCCCATTGCAAGAAAGATCAATCTAGTAGGCCAAACCAAACTGATAATTCGAAGAGACTTGCAAAGATAACCAATCATACATAAAAGAATTAAGAGAAGATTCAAATATTGTTCATAGATAAACTTGATCATAAACCCACAATTCATCGGTCTCAACAAACACACCGCAAAAGAAGATTACATCGAATAGATCTCCACAAGAGAGGGGGAGAACATTGTATTGAGATCCAAAAAGAGAGAAGAAGCCATCTAGCTAATAACTATGGACCCGAAGGTCTGAGGTAAACTACTCACACATCATTGGAGAGGCTATGGTGTTGATGTGGAAGCCCTCCATGATCGATGCCCCCTCCGGCGGAGCTCCGGAAAAGGCCCCAAGATGGGATCTCATGGGTACAGAAGGTTGCGGCGGTGGAATTAGCTTTTTGGCTCCGTGTCTGGTAGTTTGGGGGTACGTAGTTATATATAGGAGGAAGAAGTACGTCGGTGGAGCAACATGGGGCCCATGAGGGTGGAGGGTGCGCCTGGGGGGTAGGCGCGCCCTCCTACCTCGTGCCCTCCTGGTAGCTTTCTTGACGTAGGGTCCAAGTCCTCTGGATCACGTTCGTTCCAAAAATCACGTTCCCGAAGGTTTCATTCCGTTTGGACTCCGTTTGATATTATTTTTCTGCGAAACTCTGAAATAGGCAAAAACAGCAATTCTGAGCTGGGCCTCCGGTTAATAGGTTAGTCCCAAAAATAATATAAAAGTGTATAATAAAGCCCAATAATGTCCAAAACAGAATATAATATAGCATGGAACAATAAAAAATTATAGATACGTTGGATACGTATCAAGAGGTTGTGTCGCGTGTTTGGTCCTTGTTGTCTCTTGTTTTCCTTTCTTCGTGTCGCGCTTGTGTTCGAGCTACCTCCTGTGCTAGCTTTTTGGTGTGTCTGTTTGCGTCAAGGTGCTTTGCAAAGGCTGTTTTCCTCTCTTGTTTGCGAAACTTGCATTTTCTTGGGTCTATGGTACTACCGTGGCTTGCCACGGTACTACCGCAGGAGCTGTGCACGGTACTACCGCAGCCAGCACGGCAGTAATTTTTAACTGCCGCTGGACGAGCGGCACTACCACCCAGCATGTGGTACTTTCGCCCGGGCAGTACTACCGTGATGACCCGCGGTACTACTGCGTAGTCGTGAGCGCGTGGGGGTTAAGAGCGGGCAGGGGTGAGGGAGTCCTGGACTAAGGGGTCCTCGGGCGTCCGGCCTGTTTGACGTGGGCCGGACTGATGGGTTGTGAAGATACAAGACCAAAGACTCTCACCCGTGCCCGGATGGGACTCTCCTTGGCGTGGAAGGCAAGCTTGGCGTTCTGTTATGAAGATTCCTTTCTCTGTAACCGACTTTGTAGAACCCTAGTCCTCTCCGGTGTCTATATAAACCGGAGAGGGTTTAGTCCATAGGGACAATCATAATCATACAGGCTAGACTTCTAGGGTTTTAGGCATTACGTTCTCGTGGTAGATCAACTCTTGTAATACTCATATTCATCAAGATCAATCAAGCAGGAAGTAGGGTATTACCTCCATAGAGAGGGCCCGAACCTGGGTAAACATCGTGTCCCCTGTCTCCTGTTACCATCGACCTTAGATGCACAGTTCGGGACCCCCTGAGGGAGTCCTGGACTAAGGGGTCCTCGGGCGTCCGGCCTGTTGGCCATGGGCCGGACTGATGGGCTGTGAAGACATGAAGACCGAAGACTGCACCCGTGTCCGGATGGGACTCTCCTTGGCATGGAAGGCAAGCTTGGCGACCGGATATGTAGATTCCTTTCTTTATAACCGACCTGATGTAACCCTAGATCCTCCCGGTGTCTATATAAACTGGAGCACTTAGTCCGGAAAGGAGAGATACTTATTACCGTAGTCATACAGGCTAGACTTCTAGGGTTTAGCTATTACGATCTCGTGGTCGATCAACTCTTGTAATACTCATATTCATCAAGATCAATCAAGCAGGAAGTAGGGTATTACCTCCATAAAGAGGGCCCGAACCTGGGTAAACATCGTGCCCCTTGTCTCCTGTTACCATCGACCTTAGATGCATATTTCGGGACCCCCTACCCGAGATCCGCCGGTTTTGACACCGACATTGGTGCTTTCATTGAGAGTTCCACTGGGCCATCCCCAAAAGGTTTGACGGCCCCTTCAATCGTCAACAACAATGTTGTCTAAGGGGAAACCTTCCTCCCCGGACAGATCTTCGTGTTCGGTGGCTTCACACTGCGGGCCAACTCGTTTAGCCACCTGGAGCAGATCGCTAGCTACGCCCCTGGCCATCAGGTCAGATTTGGGAGTTTGAACTACGTTGCGGACGTCCGTGGAGATTTGATCTTCGCGGGATTTGAGACCGCGGCGGCCGCTCCCGGTCACCTTGACGAACATGACCTAAATCTGTCGTCACACCACATCCAGGAGACAGCTCCTGTGACCACTCCGGCCTTAGATCCAGAGCACACTACGGCATCCAAGGATTGGAGGTTCAACCCCACCATGGAGGCCGCAGATTCTCCGGCGTTGGAGCCTCACGCAATACTCGTGTCACCGGAACTCCAGACTCTTCTCCGGGTATAAGTTCCGAACCATGTGAGTCCGCGGATACCGAACTTGACCGCTTATCGATCTTCGAGTTCAGCGTTGCAGACATTTTCCAGCACTCGCCCTTGGGCGATGTGCTGAACTCATTAAAGAACTTGTCCTTGGCAGGGGACTCACAGCCGAACTATGTACGGTTCGAACTAGGGGCTGATGATGGGGAATTTTGCTTCCCACCCGCCACCCACGTCATAGCCACTGTCGAGGACTTAACCGACATGCTTGACTACGGCTCCGAACACATCGTCAGTACGGACGATGATACCGACAAGGAGCAAGGCCAAAACCCGCCATTTACTGGACGACGGATGGCCACTCCTTCCTACGACGTATACATGGTGGACACGCCTGAAAAAACTAACGACGATGACAAAGAGGATCCAGCTGAGGATAAACCTCCTGAGAAACAGCAAAAACGTCGGCGTCCTCGGCGCCGCTCTAAGTCACGTCGCCCCAAAAATAGCAATACTGGCACCGGAGAAAATAATACTCCGAACGATGCCGAAGACAATGAAGACCCTGCTGAGGTCACATCCGAGCAGGAGGATTAAGAACACGGGCAAAACAGCCCCAACAAACAGGCCAGGACCGACGAGTCGGAGGACGGTAGTTATCGTCCGCTCTCTGAGGATGAGGAAAGCCTCGACAACGAAGATTTTATCGTGCTTGAGGAACCCCTCGAGCAGGAGCGCTTCAAGCGCCAGCTAATAGCCACCGCAAGGAGCCTGAAAAAGAAACAACAGCAGCTTCAAGCTGACCAAGATCTGCTCATCAACAGATGGACCGATGTCCTGGCAGCCGAAGAATATGGCCTCAGACGCCCAGCCAAGAGTTACCCGAAGCGAAGGTTGCTACCTCAATTCGATGAAGAGGCGCCAGAGCCCATACCTCCCTCGCGTAACGCGGCCGACCGAACACTACGCGGTCAGGACAGTGCGGCGGATCGACCACCTCATGGTCGGGATAGAGTGGCAATTCAAGCCGAACAGCCCGCCCCGCCGCCACGGAAAAATAGAGACAAAATAGTTCGGGGTCATACATACGACCTCCGGCAAACCCTGGGCAGTAGAGCAGGACATACAAGATCGATCTACGCATCACGAGGACATGCCTCGACGCGCGACGACGGCTACCTATTCGAACGTGAAAAACCTAGTCACGCTCGAGCCGATAACCATAGACGGACTCCATCGGAGCTACGTCGCGACGCGGCCCGATATAGAGGCGCCGCACACCCTCTTTGCTTCACTGATGAAGTAATGGACCATGAATTCCCCGAAGGGTTCAAACCCGTCAATATTGAATCATGCGACGGAACAACCGATCCCGCGGTATGGATCGAGGATTTTATTCTCCACGTTCACATGGCCCACGGAGATGACCTCCATGCTATCAAATACCTCCCACTAAAACTCAAAGAGCCAGCTCGGCACTGGTTAAGCAGCCCGCCTGAAAATTCCATCGGTAGCTGGGAGGACTTGGAAGAAGCCTTTCTTGACAACTTCCAAGGTATTTACGTCCGGCCACCAGACGCCGATGACTTAAGTCACATAGTTCAACAGCCCGGGGAGTCAACCAGGAAATTCTGGACTAGGTTCCTAACCAAAAAGAACCAGATCGTCGATTGTCCAGATGCAGAAGCCCTAGCGGCCTATAAACATAGCATCCGTGACGAATGGCTCGCCCGCCACCTCGGCCAAGAAAAGCCGAAATCTATGGCCGCCCTCACGGCCCTCATGACCCACTTTTGTGCGGGTGAGGACAGCTGGCTGGCTCGTAGTAAAAATACGGCCAGCGAGGCAGGCCCCCCCGAGGCCAAAAACAGCAACAGCAAGCTCCGACGCAGCAGACACAAACGTCGAAGCAATAGCGATAGCACCAATGAAACTGCTATAAGCGTCGGATTCAGCGGCTCCAAGTCCGGTCAGCAGAAAAAGCCGTATCAAAGAAACAATCAGGGACCATCTAGCATGGACCACATACTAGACCGCACATGCCAAATTCATGGCACCCCGCACAAACCAGCCAATCATACCAACAGAGTTTGCTGGGTTTTTAAGCAAGCCGGCAAGTTAAACGCCGAGAATAAGGAAAAGGGATCGCAGAGCGAGGACGATGACGAGGAGCCCCTGCAGCCAACCACAGAGGAACAGAAGAAGTTCCCCCCTCAAGTCAAAATGGTAAACATGATATACGCTACACACATCCCCAAAAGGGAGCGCAAGCGCGCACTAAGGGACGTTTATGCGATAGAGCCAGCCGCCCCAAAATTCAACCCATGGTCATCATGCTCAATCACTTTTGATCGTCCGGATCATCCGACCAGTATCCAGCATGGCAGATCAGCCGCACTAGTCCTAGACCCAATCATCGACGGATTCCACCTAACGCGAGTCCTCATGGACGGTGGCAGCAGCCTCCATCTGCTCTACCAGGACACAGTACGCAAAATGGGCATTAACCCATCACGGATCAAACCCACAAGGACTACCTTTAAGGGAGTCATACCAGGCGTAGAGGCCCGCTGTACGGACTCAATCACACTAGAAGTCGTCTTCGGATCTCCGGATAACTTCCGAAGCGAGGAGTTAATCTTCGATATCGTCCCCTTTCGCAGCGGCTATCACGCACTGCTCGCACGAACCGCATTCGCTCGATTCAATGCGGTACCTCACTACGCTTATCTCAAGCTCAAGAAGCCCGGATCACATGGCGTCATAACAATCAATGGAAATACGGAATGCTCCCTCCGTACCGAGGAGCACACAACGGCCTTAGCAGTAGAAATACAGCGCGGCCTTTTCCAGTAGAACCTTAGTTCAGCGGCCAAACCCCCGGACACTATTAAAAGAGTCCAGACTATTCTGCAGCAAGACAGCCCGGCTCGTCAAGAGCTCAATTAGCAATTCGGCCTCCGTCCCCGTTCCGATCAAACAGCGGCATTCGTACCGCGCGTACATAACTACGCACTCAAAATCCCATGGGTATCGACGGGGCATAGCTAGCTCGTGATCCACAGTGCGGCTCGACCGACCCTCGGATTCGCACACCTTCACCTTTCCATTTCATTTCTGGTTTTTCTCTTTTCGAGGTTTCTTCTGACAACCCGTTTGTCGGACACACTAAGGAGGCAAGGAGCTTTGGCGTACAAGGGAATCCCCAGGTGGTCTCTGCTAACGATTGCTATACCTGTTTTACATACCCGCACGCAGCTCGCTCTCGGTCATGGCATGTTAAATAGCCTTACTTGCTTATCGCATTTCTTGTACAAGTACGCCTCTACGTATTAATCACATTATAATGGTAAATAAATGGTAGCATTAGCTTATTACTTGATTTTCTCCTTGCCTTTGTATTTATTACTCATCGAACCCGTACACTCTGGTACGTATCACTTCGCCAGGGGCTTCATCATGCCCCGCAGTACGGCAATAAAGTCCGAACACTTTTTATAGTACGGTTCGGCACCCCGAACTTATAGCATTATATGCATCGGCTCCGAATCATGTCTTTGGTCAATAGTTGGGTTGCCCGGCTCCTGTGCTTACTACCTTACGTTCCGCTATATCGGCTAGGGTAGTAAAGGAAGAACTACTGCGATTGTGTCCCGGTTCTTCCGGACGAGCACCTCAGTAGAGAAAGCTGAAAACTGACTGTCATGATGCAGCGAGAGCTGGTCAGCTGTTCGAGAGGTTTCAAATCCTTAGAGATTTTTTCCGCATTATGCGAGGAATCGGTTTTTATCCGATCAGGCGTGTATAGCGCCCCTAGCTCAGTCTTCCGAATACCAGGGGCTTTGCCAAGATTCTTATTGTCAAACCCCTATGGCTACGTGAGGGCGATAAAACCCGTATAGTCCGATTGCCTTATTCATTGCACTAAACACCTCCTTTAAAGACCAGAATGTGGAGTAAAGAGTGTTTAGATTTATCCCGAACACCCCCGTAGTATCTACGTGGGGGCAGAAGCTGATACGTCCATTTTGCATCATGCTTTTATATCGATATTTATTGCATTATGGGCTGTTATTACACATTATGTCACAATACTTATGCCTATTCTCTCTTATTTTACAAGGTTTACATAAGGAGGGAGAATGGCCGCAGCTGGAATTCTGGGCTGGAAAAGGAGCAAATATTAGAGACCTATTCTGCACAACTTCAAAAGTCCTGAAACTCCACGAAAGTAATTTTTGGAAATAATAAAAAATATTGAGCGGAAGAAATACATCAGGGGGGCCACCACCTGTCCACGAGGGTGGGGGCGCACCCTACCCCCCTGGGCGCGCCCCTGCCTCGTGGGCCCCCTGTTGGTTCTCCGGTGGCCATCTCCTGCTATATGAAGTCTTTTGTCTAGGAAAAAATCATAAGCAACCTTTCGGGATGAGAATCCTCCGCCACGAGGCGGAACCTTGGCGGAACCAATCTAGGGCTCCGGCAGAGCTGTTCTGCTGGGGACACTTCCCTCCGGGAGGGGGAAATCATCTCCGTCGTCATCACCAACGCTCCTCTCATCGGGAGAGGGCAATCTCCATCAACATCTTCACCAGCACCATCTCCTCTCAAACCCTAGTTCATCTCTTGTATCCAATTCTTGTCTCCAAGTCTGGGATTGGCACCTGTAGGTTGCTAGTAGTGTTGATTACTCATTGTAGTTGATGCTAGTTGGTTTATTTGGTGGAAGATCATATGTTCAGATCCTTTATGCATATTAATACCCCTCTGATTATGAACATGAATATGCTTTGTGAGTAGTTACGTTTGTTCCCGAGGACATGGGAGAAGTCTTGCTATTAGTGGTCATGTGAATTTGGTATTCGTTCGATATTTTGATGAGATGCATGTTGTCTATCCTCTAGTGGTGTTATGTGAACGTCGACCACATGACACTTCACCATTATTTGGGCCTAGAGGAAGGCATTGGGAAGTAATAAGTAGATGATGGGTTGCTAGAGTGACAGAAGCTTAAACCCTAGTTTATGTGTTGCTTCGCAAGGGGCTGATTTGGATCCATATGTTTCATGCTATGGTTAAGTTTACCTTAATACTTTTCTTGTAGTTGCGGATGCTTGCAATAGAGGTTAATCATAAGTGGGATGCTTGTTCAAGTAAGAACAGCACCCAAGCACCAGTCCACCCACATATCAAATTATCAATGTACCGAACGCGAATCATATGAACATGATGAAAACTAGCTTGACGATAATTCCCATGTGTCCTCGGGAGCGCTTTTCTCTATATAAGAGTTTGTCCAGGCTTGTCCTTTGCTACAAAAAGGAATGGGCCACCTTGCTGCACTTTATTTACTTTTTTTACTTGTTGCTCATTACAAATTATCTTATCACAAAACTATCTGTTACCTATTATTTCAGTGCTTGCAGAGAATACCTTGCTGAAAACCGCTTATCATTTCCTTCTGCTCCTCGTTGGGTTCGACACTCTTACTTATTGAAAGGACTACGATAGATCCCCTATACTTGTGGGTCATCAAGACTCTTTTCTGGCGCCGTTCCCGGGGAGTGGAGCGCCTTTGGTAGGTGGAATTTGGTAAGGAAAAATTTATATATTGTGCTGAAATTTACTGTCACTTGTTACTATGGAAAGTAATCCTCTGAGGGGCTTGTTCGGGGTATCTTCACCCCGACCAGTAGAGCAAATAATTGCTCCTCAACCTACTGAACCTACTGAAAATGAAAATGTCCACTTTGAAATTCCTTCGGGTATGTTGGAAAAACTGCTAGTTAATCCTTTTGCAGGAGATGGAACAAAGCATCCTGATGAGCACCTAATATATGTGGATGAAGTTTGTGGATTATTTAAGCTTGCAGGTATACCCGGTGATTTTATTAAGAAGAAGGTCTTCCCTTTATCTTTGAAGGGAGATGCATCGACATGGTATAGGCTATGTGATGATACAGGATCATGGAATTACAAACGATTGAAATTGGAATTTCATCAGAAGTTTTATCCTATGCATCTTGTTCATCGTGATCGCAATTATATATATAATTTCTGGCCTCGCGAAGGAGAAAGCATCGCTCAAGCTTGGGGGAGGCTTAAATCAATGTTATATTCATGCCCCAATCATGAGCTCTCAAGAGAAATAATTATTTAGAATTTTTATGCTCAGCTTTCTGATAACAATCGCACCATGCTTGATACTTCTTGTGCTGGCTCTTTTATGATGAAGACTATTGAATTCAAATGGGATTTATTGGATAGAATTAAACGCAACTCTGAAGATTGGGATCTCGACGAAGGTAAGGAGTCAGGTATGACACCTAAGTTTGATTGTGTTAAATCTTTTATGGATACCGATGTTTTCCATAAGTTTAGCACTAAATATGGACTTGACTCTGAGATAGTAGCTTCATTATGTGAATTTTTTGCTACTTATGTTGATCTCCCCAAGGAGAAGTGGTTTAAATATCATCCTCCCATAGAAGTAAAAGTAGCTGCACCTACTAAAGTTGAAGAAAAGACTATCACTTATAATGATCCTATTGTTCCTACTTCTTATGTTGAGAAACCACATTTCCCTGTTAGAATAAAGGATCATGCTAAAGCTT
Organism: Aegilops tauschii subsp. strangulata; assembly: GCF_002575655.3. NCBI lineage: Eukaryota > Viridiplantae > Streptophyta > Magnoliopsida > Poales > Poaceae > Aegilops > Aegilops tauschii. The sequence goes on from NC_053037.3 coordinate 400,336,221, forward strand.
CAACTGTGGTTCGTAAAAGCAATATTAGAACTTATACACCTCCTGGGCAAATTAAAGTTGAACCTAATATTGCTATTGTTAAAGATCTCTTGTCTGATAATAATGATGGGCATGTTATTTATTTCTGTGAGGAAACTGCTAGAATTGCCAAACCTTGTGCTAAAGATAAACATAGACCTGTGGTAGGCATGCCTGTTATTTCTGTTAAAATAGGAGATCATTGCTATCATGGCTTATGTGATATGGGTGCTAGTGCTAGTGCAATACCTTTTGACTTATACAAAGAAATTATGCATGATATTGCACCTGCTGAGTTAGAAGATATTGATGTCACAATTAAACTTGCCAATAGAGATACTATTTCACCAATGGGAATTGTTAGAGATGTTGAAGTCTTGTGTGGGAAAACTAAATATCCTGCTGATTTTCTTGTTCTTGGTTCCCCACAAGATAGCTTTTGTCCCATTATATTTGGTAGACCCTTCTTGAACACCGTTAATGCTAAGATAGATTGCGAAAAGGATGTTGTTACTATTGGTCTAGGTGATATGTCTCATGAGTTTAATTTCTCTAAATTTTGTAGACAGCACCGTGAAGAGGAATTACCTAGTAAGGATGAAATTATTGGTCTTGCTTCTATTGCCGTACCTCCTAGTGATCCTTTAGAACAATATTTGCTAGACCATGAAAATGATATGTTTATGAATGAAAGAAGGGAAATAGATGAAGTATTCTTTAAACAAGAACCCATTCTGAAATGCCTGTTGAAATCCTAGGGGATCCTCCTCCACCCAAGGGTGATCCCGTGTTTGAGCTTAGACTGTTACCTGATACTCTTAAATATGCTTATCTTGATGAAAAGAAGATATATCCTGTTATTATTAGTGCTAACCTTTCAGAGCATGAAGAAGAGAGATTATTGAAAACTCTGAAGAAACAACGTGCTGCTATTGGATATACTCTTGATGATCTTAAGGGCATTAGTCCCACTTTATGTCAACATAAAATAAATTTGGAGGAAGATGCCAAACCAGTTCGTGATCATCAACGACGGCTGAATCCTAAGATGAAGGAAGTGGTAAGAAAGGAAATACTAAAGCTTCTTGAGGCAGGTATTATTTATCCCATTGCTGATAGTCAGTGGGTAAGTCCTGTCCATTGTGTCCCTAAGAAGGGAGGTATTACTGTCGTTCCTAATGATAAAGATGAGTTGATCCCGCAAAGAATTATTACAGGTTATAGGATGGTAATTGATTTTCGCAAATTAAATAAAGCTACTAAAAAGGATCATTACCCCTTACCTTTTATCGATCAAATGCTAGAAAGATTATCCAAACATACACATTTTTGCTTTCTAGATGGTTATTCTGGTTTCTCTCAAATACGTGTGTCAGCCAATGATCAATCAAAGACTACTTTTACTTGCCCTTTTGGTACCTTTGCTTATAGACGTATGCCTTTTGGTTTATGTAATGCACCTGCTACCTTTCAAAGATGCATGATGGCTATATTCTCTGACTTTTGTGAAAAGATTTGTGAGGTTTTCATGGACGATTTCTGCGTTTATGGATCCTCTTTTGATGATTGCTTGAGCAACCTTGATCGAGTTTTGCAGAGATGTGAAGAAACTAATCTTGTCTTGAATTGGGAAAAGTGCCACTTTATGGTTAATGAAGGTATTGTCTTGGGGCATAAAGTTTCTGAAAGAGGTATTGAGGTTGATAAAGCCAAGGTTGATGCTATTGAAAAGATGCCATGTCCCAAGGACATCAAAGGTATAAGAAGTTTTCTTGGTCATGCCGGTTTTTATAGGAGGTTCATTAAGGACTTCTCAAAAATTTCTCGGCCTCTGACTAATCTATTACAAAAAGATATACCATTTGTCTTTGATGATGAGTGTGTAGAAGCATTTGAAATACTTAAGAAAGCATTGATCTCTGCACCTATTGTTCAGCCACCTGATTGGAATTTACCCTTTGAAATTATGTGTGATGCTAGTGATTATGTTGTAGGTGTTGTTCTAGGGCAAAGAGTTGATAAGAAATTAAATGTTATTCAATATCCTAGTAAAACTCTAGATAATGCTCAAAGAAATTATGCTACTACTGAAAAAGAATTCTTAGCAGTCGTATTTGCTTGTGATAAGTTCAGACCTTATATTGTCGATTCTAAAGTAACTATTCACACGGATCATGCTGCTATTAAATATCTTATGGAAAAGAAAGATGCTAAACCTAGACTTATTAGATGGGTTCTCCTGCTACAAGAATTTGATTTGCATATTATTGATAGAAAAGGAGCTGAGAACCCCGTTGCAGACAACTTGTCTAGGTTAGAGAATGTTCTTGATGACCCACTACCTATTGATGATAGCTTTCCGGATGAGCAACTAAATGTCATAAATGCTTCTCATACTACTCCATGGTATGTTGATTATGCTAATTACATTGTTGCTAAATTTATACCACCTAGTTTCACATACCAGCAAAAGAAAAAGTTTTTCTATGATTTGAGACATTACTTTTGGGATGACCCACATCTTTATAAATAAGGAGTAGATGGTGTTATTAGACGTTGTGTACCTGAGCATGAACAGGAACAGATCCTACACAAGTGTCACTCCGAAGCTTATGGAGGACACCACGCTGGAGATAGAACTGCACATAAGGTATTTCAATCCGGTTTTTATTGGCCTACTCTCTTCAAGGATGCCCGTAAGTTTGTCTTATCTTGTGATGAATGTCAAAGAATCGGTAATATTAGTAGACGTCAAGAAATGCCTGTGAATTATTCACTTGTTATTGAACCATTTGATGTTTGGGACTTTGATTATATGGGATCTTTTCCTGCCTCTAATGGATATACACATATTTTAGCTGTTGTTAATTACGTTACTAAGTGGATAGAAGCTATTCCAACTAGTAGTGCTGATCATAACACTTCTATTAAAATGCTTAAAGAAGTTATTTTTCCGAGGTTTGGAGTCCCTAGATATTTAATGATTGATGGTGGTTCACATATTATTCATGGTGCTTTTCGTAAAATGCTTGCTAAATATGATGTTAATCATATAATTGCATCTCCTTATCACCCGCAGTCTAGTGGTCAAGTAGAATTGAGCAACAGAGAGCTCAAATTAATTTTGCAAAAGACTGTCAATAGATCTAGAAAGAACTGGTCCAAGAAACTTGATGATGCATTATGGGCCTATAGAACTGCATATAAAAATTCTATGGGTATGTCTCCGTATAAAATGGTTTATGGAAAAGCATGCCACTTACCTCTCGAACTAGAACATAAGGCATATTGGGCTATTAAAGAGCTCAATTATGATTTCAAACTTGCCGGTGAGAAGAGGTTATTTGATATTAGCTCACTTGATGAATGGAGAACCCAAGCTTATGAAAATGCCAAGTTGTTTAAAGAAAAAGTTAAAAGATGGCATGACAAAAGAATACAAAAGCATGAGTTTAATGTAGGTGATTATGTACTGCTATACAACTCTCGTTTAAGATTTTTTGCAGGAACACTTCTTTCTAAATGGGAAGGCCCTTACGTTATCGAGGAGGTTTATCGTTCCGGTGCCATAAAAATCAACAACTTCGAAGGCACAAATCCTAAGGTGGTGAACGGTCAAAGAATCAAACATTATATCTCAGGTAATCCCATAAATGTTGAAACCAATGTTATTGAAACCGTAACCCCGGAGGAATACATAAGGGACACTTTCCGGAATGTTTCAGACTCCGAAAAGGAATAGGTATGTGGTACGGTAAGTAAACCGACTCCAAAATAGTTTTTATGGCAATATTTCTCCGTTTTGGAATATTTAGAAAAATAGAAAAATAAGAAGCAGTCCGGGAAGGACACGAGGGCTCCACGAGGGTGGAGGGCGCGCCCTACCCCCTGGGCGCGCCCCCCTACCTCGTGGGCACCTCGTGTGCTCTCCGGACTCCGTTTTCTTGCACGATACGTATTTTGGTCGGTAAAAATTCATTATATAATCTCCCAAAGGTTTTGACCTTCATATCACGCAAATATCCTCTGTTCTTGTTTCGAGCTGTTTTCTATCAGGGTTGTCAAGGCCAAGCATCATGTCGTCCCCCTCCTCCAACAATGGTGATAACGATGCATGGCTAATGAAGATAGAGCTGAAGAGGTAAGAACCCATGGAGATCAACAAGGATGAAGGGATCAAGAAGGCCACGGAGGACCAAGCTCCGGCAGCATAAGACATCCTTCAACTTGATCACATTCTTCTTACCCCAACTGAGATCGAAGCTTTCAAGATGATTGAGTTAGCTCGTATACAGAATAAGTATCTCACACATGAAAATATTTTGTTGAAGGAGCATATCATTGCACTCAAGGGCATTATCCGCAAGCTGGAGGACCTCTTACACTCGATGTGCGACTATCCATCATCACCGTCACCTTCTTCACCAGCAAAGGAGACATAATCACATGGGTATGGGCACTCCCCTTGGCAACTGCCAAGCTTGGGGGATATGCCCCGGTATCGTATCACCTTCACACTCCTATCTTTACCGTTTTTCTTAGTTCGATCCTATTAGTAGTATCTTGATCTAGTAGAATAAAGTTTTGGCATCATCTAGTTTTGAGTTTTGCTTTATGATCTCTCTATGTAATCAAGTCCTTGAGCTATATAATAAAGATTAGTGTTGAGTCAAGGGCTTGATTATTTTACCATGATCTTGAGTGAATAAAAGAAAAGTGAAAAGAATATAAAAAAATTAAGAGATCATATTGATCTTATGGAGAGTAATGACTTCACATACAAAGAGTATGATGATTAAAAATTGTTGGGAGTTGACAAACATAGCTTTGGTCATCATTGCAATTAATAGGAAGTAATAAGGAAAGAGAGGTTTCACATATAAATATACTATCTTGGACATCTTTTATGATTGGGAGCACTCATTAAAATATGACATGCTAAAGAGTTGATGTTGGACAAGGAAGACAACGTAATGGGTTATGTTTTCTTATATCTGAGATAAAGTGTATTGTCATGGATCATCCAACATGTTGAGCTTGCCTTTCCCCCTCATGCTAGCCAAATTCTTTGCACCAAGTAGAGATACTACTTGTGCTTCCAAAAACCCTTAAACCAGTTTTGCCATGAGAGTCCACCATATCTACCTATGGATTGAGTAAGATCCTTCAAGTAAGTTGTCATCGGTGCAAGCAATAAAAATTGCTCTCTAAATATGTATGATTGATTGGTGTGGAGGAAATAAGCTTTATACGATCTTGTGATGTGGAAGAAATAAAAGCGACGGACTGCATAATAAAGGTTCATATCACAAGTGGCAATATAAAGTGACGTTCTTTCGCATTAAGATTTTGTGCATCCAACCCGGAAAGTGCATGGCAACCTCTGCTTCCCTCTGCGAAGCGCCTATCTATTACTATTATCTTCTACCTTGTGCAAGAGTCATGGTGATCTTCACCTCTCCTTTTTACATTTTATCCTTTGGCAAGCACAGGATGTTGGAAAGATCCTGATATATATATATATATCTAATTGGATGTAAGTTAGCATGAGCTATTATTGTTGACATTACCCTTGAGGTAAAAGGTTGGGAGGCGAAACTATGAGCCCCTATCTTTCTCTGTGTCCGATTAAAACTCCGTAACCACAAGTATTGCGTGAGTGTTAGCAATTATGAAAGACTAAATGATAGTTGAGTATGTGGACTTGCTAGAAAGCTCTGACATAGACTCTTTCTGATGTTATGATAAATTGCAATTGCTTCAATGACTAAGATTATAGTTTGTTGGTTCTCAATGAAGTTTCTGATTCATACTTGACATTGTGAAAAGATTATTACTTGAGCATAAGAAATCATATGACAATATCCATATATGTTGCTGTTATGAGAATAATCATGATGCCCTCATGTCCGTATTTTATTTTATCGACACCTCTACCTCTAAACATGTGGACATATTTATCGTTATCGGCTTCCGCTTGAGGACAAGCGAGGTCTAAGCTTGGGGGAGTTGATACGTCCATTTTGCATCATGCTTTTATATCGATATTTATTGCATTATGGGCTGTTATTACACATTATGTCACAATACTTATGCCTATTCTCTCTTATTTTACAAGGTTTACATAAGGAGGGAGAATGGCGGCAGCTGGAATTCTGGGCTGGAAAAGGAGCAAATATTAGAGACCTATTCTGCACAACTCCAAAAGTCCTGAAACTCCACGAAAGTTATTTTTGGAAATAATAAAAAATATTGAGCGGAAGAAATACATCAGGGGGGCCACCACCTGTCCACGAGGGTGGGGGGCGCGCCCTACCCCCCTGGGCGCGCCCCCTGCCTTGTGGGCCCCCTGTTGGTTCTCCGGTGGCCATCTTCTGCTATATGAAGTCTTTCGTCCAGGAAAAAATCATAAGCAACCTTTCGGGACGAGACTCCGCCGCCACGAGGCGGAACCTTGGCGGAACCAATCTAGGGCTCCGACAGAGCTGTTCTGCCGGGGACACTTCCCTCCGGGAGGGGGAAATCATCGCCATCATCATCACCAACGCTCCGCTCATCGGGAGAGGGCAATCTCCATCAACATCTTCACCAGCACCATCTCCTCTCAAACCCTAGTTCATCTCTTGTATCCAATTCTTGTCTCCAAGTCTGGGATTGGTACCTGTAGGTTGCTAGTAGTGTTGATTACTCCTTGTAGTTGATGCTAGTTGGTTTATTTGGTGGAAGATCATATGTTCAGATCCTTTATGCATATTAATACCCCTCTGATTATGAACATGAATATGCTTTGTGAGTAGTTACGTTTGTTCCTGAGGACATGGGAGAAGTCTTGCTATTAGTAGTCATGTGAATTTGGTATTCGTTCGATATTTTGATGAGATGTATGTTGTCTATCCTCTAGTGGTGTTATGTGAACGTCGACTACATGAAACTTCACCATTATTTGGGCCTAGAGGAAGGCATTGGGAAGTAATAAGTAGATGATGGGTTGCTAGAGTGACAGAAGCTTAAACCCTAGTTTATGCGTTGCTTCGCAAGGGGCTGATTTGGATCCATATGTTTCATGCTATGGTTTGGTTTACCTTAATACTTTTGTTGTAGTTGCGGATGCTTGCAATAGAGGTTAATCATAAGTGGGATGCTTGTTCAAGTAAGAACAGCACCCAAGCACCGGTCCACCCACATATCAAATTATCAAAGTACCGAACGCGAATCATATGAACATGATGAAAACTAGATTGACGATAATTCCCATGTGTCCTCGGGAGCGCTTTTCTCTATATAAGAGTTTGTCCAGGCTTGTCCTTTGCTACAAAAAGGATTGGGCCACCTTGCTGCACTTTATTTACTTTTCTTACTTGTTGCTCGTTACAAATTATCTTATCACAAAACTATCTGTTACCTATTATTTCAGTGCTTGCAAAGAATACCTTGCTGAAAACCGCTTATCATTTCCTTCTGCTCCTCGTTGGGTTCGACACTCTTACTTATCGAAAGGACTACGATAGATACCCTATACTTGTGGGTCATCAGAAGCCGACGACTGGTTAACCCTCAGATTACATAAACAGCCGCACAGGAGGTAAAATTTTAAGAGTCACAAGCATTATATTACATAACGACCTTGTTTCATGTTACAAGACAGGATAACATGAACGTTTTCATGGGAATGTAACATCCTTCGCACATTGCTCCGCCACAAGGCGGGATCCCTCCAGGACACTGATAATCCCCAAGCGTACGGAATCATCATAGAAATTTCCAAAGGTGGAAGTGATAAGTATGGAGTGTCGAACCCACAAGGAGCTAAAGGTAAGATCAATATTCTCTCAAGCCATATCTGCCACTGATACGACTCTACGTACACCGAACGTTTGCTTCCAACTAGAAACGAGAAATAAAACTACGTTGTGGGTATGAAGAGGATAACTTTGCATGATATCGGAGAGCTAAAATATGAAAGTAGGTGTTGTTATCATAAAGTTAGAATATATTACTAAATATTATAAATAGCGAGTGTGGAATAATGGTGGATCGGTGTGCGGAATTTTCCTAGGCAATTATTGACAAGACCGGTAGTCGTCATTGAAATTTCATATGAGGGAGAGGCATAAGCTAACATACTTTCTCTACTTGGATCATATGCACTTATGATTGGAACTCTAGCAAGCATCCGCAACTACTAAAGATCATTAAGGTAAAACCCAACCATAGCATTAAAGCATCAAGTCCTCTTTATTCCCATACGCAACAATCCCTCTTACTCGGGTTTGTGTTTCAGTCACTCACCAACCCACTATAAGAGAATCATGAACGTATTGCAACACCCTATAGCGGGAATCCCTCACGCTTGCGCGACACAGAGGGCACCATAGGACAGCACCAAAATAAAACATACAACTCGTACCAATCTATATCATCAATCAACCCAAGGACAAAAGATATCTACTCAGAACATCATAGGATGGCAACACATCATTGGATCATAATATGTAGCATAAAGCACCATGTTCAAGTAGGGATTACAGCGGGGTGCAAGAGAGTGGACCGCATAAAAGAGATGATGATGGTGATGTTGATGAAGACGATCACCGTGGCGATGATTCCCCTCCCGATGGCACTCCGGCGCCACCGGAAGAGATGAGGAGAGGTTCTCCCCCTTGTGCTTCCTCCTCCATGGCCTCCCCCTTAGATGGGGAAAGGTTCTCCCTCTGGTCCTTGGCCTTCATGGCGATGATGGCCTCTCCGGGATACTCCTCCATGGCCACCGGTGATGATGGCCCCCTCCGGCAGGGTGCCGAAGAGCGCCTAGATTGATTTCTCGTGGCTACAGAGGCTTGCGGCGGCGGAACTTCCGATCTAGGTTTCTTTCTGGAAGTTTGGGTATATATGAGAGGTGTTGGCGTTGATTTCACGTCAGGGGGATTTCCGGGCTGTCCACGAGGCAGGGGGCGCGCCCCCACCCTCATGGTCAGCCCGGGACTCTTCTGGCCTACTTCCGGTACTCCGTGGGCTTCTTCTGGTCCAAAAATGATCTCCGTCAAGTTGCATGTCAATTGGACTCCGTTTGGTTTTCCTTTTCTGCGATACTCTAAAACAAGGAGAAAACAGAAACTGTCACTGGGCTCTAGGTTAATAGGTTAGTCCCAAAAATCATATAAAAGTGTATAATAAAGCCCATTAAACATCCAAGATAGATAATATAACAGCATGAATACTTCATAAATTATAGATACGTTGGAGACGTATCAGACACCATCAAAATATAGCTCGGGTCGGCGGTGCTCCTTGCCCTCCGGCGGCCCTTCGGTCATCAGCTTCTTGGCATCCATCTTCACCCAGTGCATCTTGACGCGGGCGAAGGCCATCCGTGCACCTTCAATGCAGACCGACCGCATTATGACTTCAAGCCGCGGGCAGGCACTAACAAGCCGCTTCACAAGTCTGAAGTAGCTGGTGGGCATAGGCTCGGCAGGCCATAGCCGGACTATTAGGTCCTTCATGGCTAGCTCGGCCGCCTTGTGCAGCTCGACCAGCTATTTCAGCTGGTTGCTGAAGGGCACCGGATGTTCTGGTCCGAGGTATTGAGACCAGAACAGTTTCTCCGAAGAACTCCCTTCTTCGGCTCGGTAGAACTCGGCAGCATTTGATATGCTGCGCGGCAAATCCGTAAATGCCCCTGGAGAGCTCCAAATTCGGGTAAGTAAAAGGAACGTTTCCTTCACAGACTTGCTTTGCATAATGAAAGCCTTACCCGCCGCGATCTTCTTGGCCGCCTGGATTTCCTGGAGGGCGCTCTAGGCTTCGGCTCGGGCATTTCGTGCGCTCTGGTGGGCCTTCGCAAGTTCGGACGCTTGTGTCTTAGAATCACGCTCCAATGACTCGTACTTCTTGACGGCGTCCTGGAGCTCTTGCTTGACCTTGCCGACCCGGGCCTCATGCTTCTCGCGTGCGGCGCGCTCCTTGGCCACTTTGTCCTCGGCCTCGGCTAACGCCTTCTTGAGGGCCGCCACCTCGGTCGTGGCCCCTAACAAAGTTCATGAAACTTTAGTCCGCACGAAACATTCATTCTTCCTAAAATATACGCGCAGGTTACTGCATACCTGGGCTGTCCTCAAGCTGCTTCTTTACGAGGCCGAGCTCTTCGTTGGCCCGCTCCAGGCTCTGCTTCAGGCCGGAGACCTCCACAGTATGAGCGGCAGCAGCCAGCAGCGATGCCTGCTTATTTACATAGACATATTATGTTAGACTCCTGCAAAAATTGTTTTGATCCTCTATTCGGCTTTTTCTTTCCGAACACCGAACAGAGCATCAGGGGCTACTGTCTACACTATGATATTCTTTCTACGATTATTACCTCAAAGCTTGTTAAAAGGCTAGCGCAGGCCTCGGTCAGTGCACTTTTGGCGGACTGAACCTTTTCGATCACCGTACTCATAAGGGCACGGTGTTCATCCACAATGGAGGCACCTCGCAGCGCTTCCAGCAGATTATCCGGTGCCTCTGGTTAGACAGAGGTCACCGGCGGAACAGGCACACCTCCTCCTTTCAGGAAAGGCCATTCGCTGAACTCTGGAGCCGTGTAGGTCTCCGGAATGGTATCCGGCTGAGCGCCGAATGGAACTTGGCCCCCATCACTAGTCCCCATGGGGGCTTTTTCCCCCATGTGTCCAGCGGCCGAGGAGTCATCCTGGGGCGCCACCCTGACGATCTCCGGAACCTCCCCTCGGTTTGGGAAGGTCCTTTGGGACACCACCTCATCACCCTTGGGCGAGACAGAGTGGGCGGGCGGAGGTGACATGCTAGCCATTTCTTTTGAGTCTAGCGAACCCTCTGTTGAGGATCGCGGGAGCTATCACGGGCCGGACTGCGATGACACAATTTAAACATATTAATATTACAAAGCGGAAAGGCCAGGCATCTGATGTGCATAAGATTTGGGGTACTTATGAGGCGGCCCGAGGCTTGGTCCGGGGCATTCGCTCCGGACTGCTATCGACATCCCACGCGGAGTTATCCGCAAGGGAGTCCTTCCTCCTCTTGGGCGCCTTCGCCTCTAGATTTGTGGCGGCCCCCCTTTTCTTCCTTCCCCCCTCAGGGGGGAGCCGCTTTCTTCCACCTCCTCGCCGTCGTCTTCGGCGGCCGAAGAGTCAGTCTCGTCTTCGGACGACATGTCCGAAGCACCCTTTCGGCGAAGGCCACTCCTGGTCCCTTTGGCCGTCTTCTTGGCCTTCTTCTCCGGCACATCATAAGGCGCCGGAAACAGCATCTTCGTCGGGAGTGGGGTCTCTTCATCTTCGGGTAGCGGAGCTGGACAATTAATCCGCCCCACTATGTCGGTCCATGCCTAAAAGAAATTGATAGGAAGGCTTAGACTCCTTCCTCAAAATATGCCAGTAAAGGCTATACCTTGAAAAAATGAAAGAGCTTACCGAATTGGCCTGGCGCTTTAAGCTAAGCCCACGATCCTCGGTCGTAGGCGGTGGTGTCTCGTCGGCCTTGAAGAGCACTTTCCAGATGTCTTCGTGTGTCATGCCGAAGAGCTCTAGCAGCGTCTGGTGCTTGGCCGGATCGAAATCCCACAAATAGCAGGTCCGGCATTGGCACGGTAGGATCCGGCGAATGAGCATAACCTGGATCACATTGACAAGTTTGATCTTCTTAGTTATCATGTTCTGGACGCACGTCTGGAGCCCAGTCAGCTCGTTCGAAGAACCCCAGGTTAGGCCCTTCTCTTGCCAGGAGGTGAGCCGCATCGGAACTCCGGATCGAAATTCGGGGGCCGCCGCCCAGTTGGTATCGCGCGGCTCGGTGATGTAGAACCACCTCGACTTCCACCCCTTCACCGTCTCCACAAAGGAGCCTTCGAGCCAGGTGACATTGGGCATCTTGCCCACCATGGCACCTCCGCACTCTACTTGTTGACCGCTCACCACCTTCGGCTTCACATTGAAGGTCTTCAGCCACAGGCCGAAGTGAGGTGGAATGCGGAGAAAGGCCTCACACACAACTATAAATGCCGAGATGTTGAGGATAAAGTTCGGGGCTAGATCATGGAAGTCTAGCCCGTAGTAAAACATCAGTCCGCGGACAAACGGGTGGAGAGGGAATCCCAGCCCGCGGACGAAATGCACGAGGAACACCACCCTCTCATGAGGCTCGGGGGTCGGGATGATCTACCCTTTGGCCGGGAGTCGGTGAATGATCTCCTTGGCCAGGTATCCGGCCTCTCGGAGTTCCTTGATATCTCTCTTCTTAACGGAGGAGGCCATCCACTTGCCTCCAGCTCCAGATCCGGACATGGTTGGAGCGCTTTCTCGGGCGGGGAAAGCTAGAGCTTGGGCGCTAGAGCTCAAGAATGGATGGGCAGAGGAAGGAGAAGGCGTAGGTGAATGAGGACGAATCCTTATCCCCTTATAAAGGCCGCGAATGTCAAACGCCTCCCCACTTGCCCTAAAACTCGCCTATTCCCAAGGGCTATGTAAACAGCACGGTTGGGTTACCCACGCCCGTATTGATGAGAATCCCGCAATAAGGGGACACGATCTCTGCTTTGACAAGACGTGCCAATGACAACCGCGTCTCGGAACATGGAGCGGCAGACGAAAAACAGTTCCAAATTACGACCGGACAGATATGATGTCATGTTATAAAAAGTTGTCAGCGGATTGGACTCGTGTAAAATTATATTCTCTCTGTGCTTGTGTGTGGTGTGCGTGTTACAGGTCCGGACACATCGATACGTCCGAAGACTATTTTGGAGTTAGGAAGGAAGGGAACCCGCCTTGCAATGCCGAAGACAAATCTACGCGCCGGACTCCTCGTCATTGAAGCCAGGTTCAGGGGCTACTGAGGGAGTCTTGGACTAAGGGGTCCTCGGGCGTCCGGCCTGTTGGCCATGGGCCGGACTGATGGACTGTGAAGACATGAAGACCGAAGACTGCACCCGTGTCTGGACGGGACTCTCCTTGGCGTGGAAGGCAAGCTTGGCGACCGAATATGTAGATTCCTTTCTTTGTAACCGACCTGATGTAACCCTAGATCCTCCCAGTGTCTATATAAACTTGAGGACTTAGTCCGGAAAGGACAGATACTCATTACCGTAGTCATACAGGCTAGACTTCTAGGGTTTAGCTATTATGATCTCGTGGTAGATCAACTCTTGTAATATTCATATTCATCAAGATCAATCAAGCAGGAAGTAGGGTATTACCTCCATAGAGAGGGCCCGAACCTGGGTAAACATCGTGCCCCTTGTCTCCTGTTACCATCGACCTTAGACACACAGTTCGGGACCCCCTACCCGAGATCCACCGGTTTTGACACCGACACCCCCTACCCGAGATCCGCCGGTTTTGACACTGACATTGGTGCTTTCATTGAGAGTTCCGTTGCGTCGTCTTCAAGAGGTTCGATGGTCCGTCAATCATCTACAACAATGTTGTCCAGGGGGGAGTTTTTCTCCCCGGACAGATCTTCGTATTCGGCGGCTTCGCACTGCGGGCCAACTCGCTTGGCCATCTAGAGTAGATCGATAGCTACGCCCCTGGCCATCAAGTCAGGTTTGGAAGCTTGAACTACATTGCCGACACCCGCAGAGACTTGATCTTCGACGGATTCGAGCCCGCGGCAGCCGCTCCCTGCCACCGTGATGACCATGACCTAAATCTGTCATCGGACCATACCCAGGGGATAGCACCTGTAAGTGCTCCAGCCCTAGATCCGGAGCAGATTGCACCATCCGAGGACTGGAAGCTCAACCCCGCCACGGGAACCGCACACTCCGCGGCGCTGGAGCCGCACACAGACCCAACCTCAAGCATGACCTATGTCATCGGATCCTCGGATTCGTCGCCGGCCACAGGTTCCGAACCATGCGCGTCCGCGTCCGTCGAGCCCGATCAGGCGCCGGTCGTTGAATTGAGCGCTGCGGACATCTTCCGGCACTCACCTTTAAGCGATGTGCTGAACTCATTAAAAACCCTCTCCTTAGCAAGGGACTCATAGCCGAATTATATCCAGTTCGAACTAGGGGTTGATGACGGGGAATTTCGCTTCCCACCCACCTCCCACTTCATAGCCGCTATCGAGGACTTAACCGACATGCTCGATTACGGCTCCAAAGACATCGACAGTATGGACGACGATGCCGGAGAAGAGGAGGCCCAAAACCCGCCGTTTACCGGATGCTGGACGGCCACCTCCTCGTATGACGTGTACATGGTGGATACACCCAAAGAGAATAGCGGCGACGACAAGAAAGACCCAGTCGAGGATAAACCTCCTGAGATACAACCAAAGCGCCGACATCAGCGGCGGCGCTCCAAGTCACGCCATGGAAAAGGCAGCAATACCGGCACAGGAGAAAACAATACTCCGGACGATGCCGAAGACAATGAAGACCCCGTAGAGCCAACTTCTGAATAGAACGAACGGTAAGACGGGCAAGTTAGCCCTGATGAACAGGCCATAAACGAAGACTCGGAGGACAGTAATTATCTTCCGCTCTCCGAGGATGAGGTAAGCCTCGGCAATGATGATTTTATCGTGCCTGAGGAACCTCTCGAGCAGGAGTGCTTCAAGCGCCGGCTAATAGGCACTGCAAGGAGCCTGAAAAAGAAGCAGCAGTAGCTTCAAGCTGACCAAGATCTGCTCAACGATAGATGGACTAATGTCCTGGCAGCCGAAGAACACAGCCTCGAGCGCCCAGCCAAAAGTTATCCGAAGCGCAAATTGCTACCTCAGTTCGATGATGAGGCACTAGAGCCCGTACCATCATGGCGCAATGCGGCTGACCGACCACCACGTGGCCGGGACAAAGTAGCAATTCAAGCCGAACACCAGCCCGTACAACCTCACCGTAAAGGCAAATATAAAACAGCTCGGGGACATTCATATGACCTGCGGCAGGATTTGGACAGTAGAGCAGGTCAGAACAGATCGATCTATGGATCGCGGGGGCGTGCCCTGACACGCGACAGCGGCTACCTTGCCAGACGCAACAATCATAATCACGCCCTGGCCAAGAACCGCAGACGGACTCCATCCGAGCTACGTCGCGACGTGGCCCGATATAGAGGCGCCGCGCACCCCCTTTGCTTCACTAACGAGGTAATGGAGCACGAATTGCCAGAAGGGTTCAAACTCGTAAACAGCGATCATATGATGGGACAACAGACCCCGCGGTATGGATCGAAGACTTTCTTCTCCATATTCATATGGCCCGCGGTGATGATCTCCATGCCATCAAGTACCTCCCACTAAAACTCAAAGGACCAGCTTGGCACTGGTTGAACAGTCTGCCCGAAAACTACATTGGCAGCTGGGAGGACTTAGAAGAAGCCTTCCTTGACAACTTCCAAGGTACATATGTTCGACCTCTGGATGCCGACGACTTAAGTCACATAATTCAATAGCCCGGAGAGTCAGTCAGGAAATTCTGGACTAGGTTCTTAACCAAAAAGAACCAGATCGTCGACTGTCCGGATGCCGAAGCCCTAGCGGCCTTTAAACATAGCATCCAGGACGAGTGGCTCGCCCAACACCTCAACCAAGAAAAGCTGAAGTCCATGGCAGCCCTCACGGCGCTTATGACCCGCTTTTGCACGGGCGAAGATAGTTGGCTAGCCCGTAGCAATAACAATGCAAGCGAACCTGGCACTTTGGAAGCCAGAAATAGCAACGGCAAGCCCCGACGCAATAGACACAAGCGTCGAAGCAACGGTGATAATACCGATGACACAGCGGTCTACGCCGGATTCAGTGGCTCCAAGTCCGGCCAGCGGAAGAAGCCATTCAAAAGGAACAATTCGGGCTCCTCCAGCTTGGACCGCATACTTGATCGTCCATGCCAAATACACGGCACCCCCGATAAGCCAGCCAATCACACCAACAGGAGTTGCTGGGTTTTTAAGCAGGCCGGCAAGATAAATGCCGAGAACAAGGAGAAAGGGTCACAAAGCGAGGATGATGACGAGGAGCCCCGTCCACCGAACACAGGGGGACAGAAGAAGTTTCCCCCTCAGGTCAAAACGGTGAACATGATATACGCTACCCATATCCCCAAGAGGGAGCGCAAGCGCGCGCTCAGGGACGTCTATGCGATAGAGCCAGTCGCCCCAAAATTTAATCCATGGTCTTCATGCCCGATCACCTTCGATCGCAGGGATCA
This sequence comes from Aegilops tauschii subsp. strangulata, assembly GCF_002575655.3. Lineage (NCBI taxonomy): Eukaryota > Viridiplantae > Streptophyta > Magnoliopsida > Poales > Poaceae > Aegilops > Aegilops tauschii. The sequence continues at coordinate 400,352,410 of NC_053037.3, forward strand.
TCTGACCAGTATCCGTCATGGCGGTTCAGCCGCACTAGTCCTTGACCCAATAATTGATGGATTTCACCTGACGCGAGTCCTCATGGACGGTGGCAGCAGTCTCAACCTGCTCTATAAGGATACAGTGCGCAAAATGGGCATCGATTCATCAAGGATCAAGCCCACCAAAACTACCTTTAAAGGAGTCATACCAGGTGTAGAGGCCCGTTGTACGGGCTCAATCACACTGGAAGTTGTCTTCGGGTCCCCGGACAACTTCAGAAGCGAAGAGTTGATCTTCGACATCATCCCATTCCGCAGTGGCTACCACGCACTGCTCGGACAAACCGCATTCGCTCGATTTAATGCGGTGCCACACTATGCTTATCTCAAGCTCAAGATGCCCGGACCACGCGGGATCATAACAGCCAATGGAAACACAGAGCGCTCCCTCCGTACTGAAGAACACACCGCGGCCCTGGTAGCGGAAGTACAGAGCGGCCTTTTAAGGCAGAATTTTAATTCAGCGGCCAAGCTCCCGGACACTATCAAATGAGTCTGGACTACTCCGCAGCTTGACAGTGTGGCTCGTCAGGAGCTAGACTAGCAATTCGGCCTCCATCTCAGTCCGGACCAAATGACGGCATACGTGCTGCACGTACATAACTACGCACTCAAAATACCATGGGCAGAGACAGAGGCATAACCAGACTGTGGTCCACAATACGGCTTTGACCTTCCCCGGACACACATACTTTCACTTTTCTTTTTTATCCTTTTCAGGTTTCTTTTCCACAGGCCCCTCAGACGGCCTGCTCAGCGGTCCTTTCGAAGGACGGATACACCAAGGCGGCAAGTAGCACAAACGCATGGGGGGATTTCTGGATGTCGCCCTCGACGGTCATTCTACCTGTTGTCAGGACCCACACGCAAGCTCCCCCCTTGATCTTGCCATGTCAAATAGCCCGGGTGCTTCTCGCACTATTTGTACAAATATGCTCTGACGTACTAATCTAATTATAATGAGAACTATTTGCGGCCCAACTTATGTGGCACTAGCTTACAACTTCATTTTATTTCATTATTTTTATTGATCGCACACGTACACTCTGGTACACTTTAATTTGCCAGGGCCTTCACTACACTCCACACTATGGCAACAAAGTCCGAACACTTTTACAGTACAGTTTGGCGCCCTGAATTTTAGCACTATATGCATTGGCTCCGAATCATGTCTTTGGTCAATAGTTGGGTTTCTCGGCTCCTGTGCTTACTACCTTACGTTCTGCTCTATCGGTTAGGGTAGTAAAGGGAGAACTACTGTGATTGTGTCCTGGTTTATCCAGATGAGCACCTCGGTAGAGAAAGCCGAAAACTGACTGTCATGATGCGCCGTGAGCTGGTCAGCTGTTCGGAGGCTACAAATCTTTTGTGATTTCTTCCGCATTATGCGATGGATCGGCCTCAGTCCGATCAGGTGTTTATAGCACCCTAGTCTGGATTAAATGCTAACTAGGGGCTGTGCCTACATTTTTATTCTCAAACTCCTATGGCTAAGTGAGGGCGATAAAGCCACATAGTCCGATTGCCTGGTTCGTTGCGCTAAACACCTCCTTCAAGGACCAAATTTTTGGATCAGGAGTGTTTAGATTCCATCCCGAACACCCCCGTACTACCTACGTCGGGGCTGAAGCCGACGACTGGCCAACTCTCAGATTTAATAAAAATGGCCGCACAGGAGATAAAGCTTTAATAATAATGAGCATTATATTACATGACAGCTTTGTTCCACCATACAGGACAGGATAACATGAAAGTATTTCATTCAAAAATAATGTCCTTAGCACATTGCTCCGCTACAATGCAGGACCCCTCCAAGACATCTTCAAAATACCGCTCGGGCGTGCGGTGCTCCTTGCCAGCGGGCGGTCCCTCGGTCGCAAGCTTGACGGCATTCATCTTCGCCCACTGCACCTTGACGCGGGCGAAGGCCATCCGCGCACCTTCGATGCAGAACGACCGCTTGATGGTGTCAAGCCGGGGGCAGGCATTGACCAGCCGCTTCACGAGCCCGAAGTAGCTACTGGGTAAAGCTTCGGCAGACCACAGTCGGATTGTTAAATCCTTCATGGCTAGTTCGGCCACACTATGCAGTTCGACCAGCTGTTTTAGCTGGTCGCTAAAGGGCACCGGATGTTCTGGCGCAAGGTATTGCAACCAGAACAGCTTCTTCGTCAAGCTCCCCTCTTCGGCTCGGAAGAACTCTACAGCGTCGGCTACACTGCACGGCAAATCTGCAAACGCTCCTGGAGAACTCCAAATCCAGGTTAGTAAGAGATACCTCTTCTTCGCATATTTGCTCTGCATAATGAAGGCCTTACCCGCCGCAATCTTCTGGGCCTCTTGAATCTCCTGGAGAGCGCCCTGGGCTTCAACCCGGGCATCTTGTGCGCTTTGGTGAGCCTTGGCAAGTTTGGTCTCTTGATCCACAATATTACGCTCCAAGGACTCGCATTTCTTCACGGCATCCTGGAGCTCTTGCTGGACCTCACCGACCCTGGCCTCGTGCTTTCCGCGGGCGGCTTGTTCCTTGGCAGCTCTCTCCTCGGCCTCGACCAGCGCCTTCTTGAGGGTCTCTACCTCGGTCGCCGCTCCTACAAATACCATGGCACTATAGTCAACATAAATCATCAATCCTTCCTGATATACAGTAGGTCATTACATACCTTGCTTATCCTCCAGCTGTTTCCTTGCTTGGCCGAGCTCCTCCTCGGCCCGCTCCAGCCTCCGCTTCAGACCGGAGACTTCGGCAGCATGAGAAGTCGCGGCTAGCAGCGACACCTGCTTATTCACATAGACACATATGGTTAGTCTCCTGCGAAAAACTATTTGATCCTCTATTCGGCTCTTCTTTCCGAACACCGGACAGAGTCTCAGGGGCTACTGTCTATACTGTGACTTTCTATATAATTGCTTCGCTTACCTCAAAGCCTGTCAGAAGGCTGATGCAGGCTTCAGTCAGTCCATTCTTCGCGGACTGAATCTTCTCAATCACCATACCCATGAGGGTACGGTGTTCCTCAACAATGGAAGCGCCTCGCAGCACTTCCAGTAGAGTATTCGGTGCCTCTGGTTGGACAGAGGTCACCGGCAGAATGGGCACACCTCCTTCTTTCAAAGGAGGCTGCTTGTCGGATTCCGGAGCCGTATAGGTCTCCGGGACCATATTCGGCTGGGGGCCGAATTGGATATGGCCCCCATCGCCAGTCTCCATGGGGATTTGCTCCCCCATGTGTCCGGCAGCCGAGGTTTCACCCTCTGGCGCCGCACTGATGGCCTCCTGCGTCTCTCCCTGGCCTGGGATCCTTTGGGACAACACCTTGATGTCATCCATGGCCCTGGGAGAGGAGGCCGCCGGAAGGGACACTACAAAAAAAAGACACATCCGTGAAATTTTGGGCCGAACAAAAAAAAATTCTGTCATACATATGACACTTCTATGACGATAGTTGTGACAAAACCCGGTATCATCATAGATGTGGTGGGCTCCTACTTCTATGACAAAAAATCATGACAGAAAATGGGCTTTTCATCCTGGGCGGGCCGGAGACGCAGCTGCATGACATTCTTTGGGCCGTCCATGACGGAAAAAACCATGGTAGAAGCGAGGGCGAGGAAAATTTCGGGGAGTTCCCGGTTACGGTGGGAGATCAGGGGCCGAGCGATGCGCGTTTCTCTCGTACACGTATGCGCGTGTGTGCGAGGCGTTGGCTCTAACTGAACCCGAGCGAGGTGTTGGGCTCTAACTGAACCCGAGCGATTGCACTACAGGCTACGCGTTACTGAACCCGAGCGATCGATCGATGGCTGTTAACTGAACCCGATCGAGCGATTCCTTCGCTACTGCTGCTAACTGAAGCCGATCGATGCTGCCTCTGGGATGAACAGTGAGCGTTGCGGGGGGGCGGGGGGTTGGATGAACAATGAGCGGTGGCGTTGCCTCTGGATGAACAGGACCCCATGGTGTGGAGGGCTGGATGAATAGTAGATGGTGGAGGGGTGCCCGTGGAGGGGTGGTTGAACAGGACCCCGTGGTGTGGAGGGCTGGATGAACAGTAGACGATGGAGGGGTGCCCGTGGAGGGGTGGTTGAACAGTAGCCGGTGGAGTAGCGCGCGGTGGAGGCTGGATGAACAGGAGCCCGTGGAGGCTGGAGGAGGTCGACGGTGGAGATGAACAGTATCCCGTGGAGTCCCGTTTTGCGGTACGCCACACCCCTCCCGATGAACACGACCCCCGTTTCGACCATAGGAGGTCCGTTTCGTCCGTTTTGCGGTACGCCACACCCCTCCCGATCAACAGGACCCCCATTTCGACCGTAGGAGGTCCGTTTCGTCCGTTTTGCGGTACGCCACACCCCTCCCGATCAACAGGACCCCCGTTTCGACCGTAGGAGGTCTGTTTCCTCCGTTTTGCGGTACGCCACACCCCTCCCGATCAACAGGACCCCGTTTCGAACGTAGGAGGTCCGTTTCCTCATTTTTGCGGTACGCCAGGCCTCGTTTCCATCGCCTGTTCCGTCCAAGCCCTCCCGATGAACACGACCATGCATTCCGTTCCGACCCAGCCGGTTGGCTCCCACGCGTTCCGTTGCCTCCCGATGAACACGACGCATTCCGTTGCCTCCCCATGAACACGACGCATTCCGTTGCCTCCCCATGAACACGACGACGACGCTTGTGACAGCCTGATTTTTGGCCCTTTCTTTTTATTTTGTTTTTCTGAGGTTTTTGCTTGAGTTTTCTTTTTCCGTGGCCTTGTGGTCTGGAAACTGAAGAAGATGACCTCTTCTTTGCTTCCAAAGTGGCTTGTCATTCCCAAATCCTTCCCTAGACCCTGTAATTTTCATCCTAGCCCAAATCCTAATATTCTTTTTATTGGGGATATTCCTTTTCTATTAAAGGAATAACTCAAATTGCCCTAGGTTGTGAAGCAACCTTTATTTCCATCACTCCTAAAATTCCCAAATAATTCTCATAAATTCTTTGGGTCATATATTTCTCAAATATAGAAAAATATTTCATTTGTCATGTTTATCATCATGCTCAAATAATTCATTTCCTATTCTGCCCTAAATGGCACATTGTGAAGCAAGTGCTATTTTACTTTTCCCAATTAACCTCAAACCCCTTGGACACCTTTTCCTGTATATATCATTGCCACATGCCAAAGTGCAACCTCATTTGCCTAGTAAATATTCCTGAGCAATTTTTCAAAGTTCCTGTCTGAGGGAACTGGTTGTGAAGGAAGTACAAGCTAGGCATATCCAAATGAGTTGCCATTTTTCATGATCCCTCATATCATCATATCATAGCTCTCCACCAAAGTAGAGCTCATGTCATGCCTCCATGTGAGCTCATCTTCAATTCTTTGATTCTGTCCAAAATTTCAGTTTGTGAAGCAAGTATATGTTATCTTGCTCCATTATGGCTGCCAATTTTTCTAGGCCTTCTGTTATTCATATAACTTACCTCCACCCATTTTGGGCATGTTTCATCAAGCCATTATTCCTCTAGAATTTTTGCAAGTTTCTGGTCAGTGGAAATGTTTGTGAAGGAAGTACCATTTTGGTTTATCCAATTGGTATGAAACCTTTTGAGCATCTTCATAAGACCAAATAACTCTGCCTTGCCCAATTTCAGCTCAAGTGGCTTCTCCATTTGAGAGCATCATCATGATCTTCATTCTGGACCAGATTACTTAGTCATAAAGCAACTATATTAACTAGTGGTCCAATTCTTCTCAAAATTACCAGGATGTAAGTCCTTCTTACCCTAAACATACCAGACAACTCCTTTGACCTCAATCAAGTCTCTGTGGATCAGCAGTGCTCGATCAAGTTTACTGCAGTAAACTTCAGAGTTTGATTACTTTTTAACCATGTCACTTTTAACCCATCTACCACCTTAGATGCAACCTCCCCTGGATGAACTACTCACTAGACAACATTTCCAAGTACCTCTCCCCCACTACATGCCAGTGCACATGGTGACCACGACAATGGCATGCCTGTGCACGCGCTCTGTGTGCAGTGCACGCGTCCAGTGGCTGTTTGTGCTGGACCCCTTCTCCCTTTCGGCGTCTTCGAGCTCGTGAGCATGTCCCACAGCTGCACCGCGTCGTCGCCCTCCTCCTGGAGCCCTCTCCCCCTCCGTCAGCCCCTCTATCAGCGCTCGTCGCTGCGCGCCCACGGGCGAGCTGTAACCGACCGAGGCTTTAATGGCGTTCGGCTCTTCTCCTCTTGTCCACGAGCTCACCCTCGTCTCCGTGAGCCCTGACCCTCGTCCGTTCCCTCTCTCGTCACCTTCCCGAGCCCTCCCGTGCTCGCTGAGCGTCGCCAGAACCTTGGCCGAGAGCGAGCGGCGGCACCCGAGCCCGTGACCCTCGCCCCGGCTATAAGTAGCCACCCCCAGCCCCGTTCGAGCACACTAGCAGCCTCTCCTCCCTCCTCTAGTCCTGCCTAGCCACTTCCCCGAGCTCGAGGAGCTCCCATTGCCCTCCCATGGCCGAATCCTTGCCTCGGGTCTCCACCTAAATTCGCAGCATGCCGAGCCCCTCCCCTCCTCGTTCCACCACCAGGAGACCCACCGGAGTCCACCTCACCTCCCCACTCCCTCAGTTTGTCGCCGGAGGCCCTGTGGCCGCCCCTCCATTGAATGGCCACCGCCGGCCGCGCTCTCTGTTGCCTCCAGCCGCGGCAGCCCCGCTCCTCCCGGCGCCCGTTTGCCCTCTGAACGGACGCACCGTCCTTCCCCGAACCTCGCCGGCGTGTTCCACTTGGCCGGAGGTGGCCGGAATCGCCAGCGCCCGTCGCCGGCAGCGCCTCTGCTCCGCCTCTGCCTCCTCCCGTTGCCTTCTCTCCACTCCTCCCCGACGCCTCTTTCCCCTCTGGACGGGTGCGCCGTCGCATACCGCGGCCGCCGGTGCCCTCACCTCGGTCGGAGACGGCCGGAGTTGGTCGGGCCGGCGCCGGCCTCTTCCCTTCCCTCGCTCCTATGTCACTGATCGGGGAGGCAGCGAGGAGGAAGAAGACAGGCGCGAGGAGAGGGAGATGGATAAGGCGGGCCCCCTCTGTCAGCTGCTCAAGCCGGGCCCCGCCACCGCCACGTCACTTAAGTGGAAGCGTCAACTCGAGCGTACGTTTTCCTTAGGTGAACGCGTATTTCAATACTGCTTCAGGTCAGAATATGTTTTCTTTTACTGAAAGTGTATTCCAATCCTTCTTAAGCCCTGAATGCGTTTTCTAGTTCTGAAAGCGTATTGTCTGTAATACGTTTTCTGTTTTTCAGCTCAGGGGCCTGTTTGTGGAGAAATCTTTACAAATTAGTCCCTGAACTTCAACCCCTCATATCTTTTTAACCACAACGCCAAATGAGTTGAATCCAAAGCCCACTTCTTTGTTTCGTCGAGCCCGTTCTATTGGTTTCATTTTCACTATGGTTTGACACTGTGAAAATGACCTTTTTGCCCTTGCACGTAAACAGCCCCTCCGAGAGAGAACTGTTTCCGGCAAGTCTTTCCGCGGCTTCACCGCACTTCTCCCCGGTGCCTTCTTCATCCCCAGGCAAGCCACAATACCCACTTGCATGATAATCATGCAGTAGCCATGGTTTTCAACTTGAATATTGAATAAATGTTTGCTTGTTTAAAAGATGGTTATCGTTGTTTCGGTAATGCTTTTGGGTTAGTGCTTACTTTCTTGCTATGTTGTCATGCACCTAGTTGTCATGCCCTGCTAGTTGCTAGTGTTCCTTCATATGCTTATGCTTGCTAGTAGTACATGTTGATGTTGGTGATGGTCTTCGGTGCATGACAGCTATCTGTCCCGAGTACTGTTCTTATACATGTTCTATTGCATCCAGTTGGTTAAATGCTTGCATGATAGCACTGTTGATATGTTCTTGAATGGTATTTATTGTTGATGCTAGTGGTCATGTTATGTTATGAGTAGTATTGCACTTGTAATATTTATGCTCGTCATTATGCCATGTTCAGTTGGATATGATTAATTGTTGATATGGTGGATAGTTATGTTGTACCCTCATGATTATGTTGCTATCATGCTCATGCATTGTAAATGCATCATGTTACTTTATCATGGCTCAGCATATTGCATTCAAGTTAACCGGATTTAATTGAACTTGAACAACTGTTGGCTGAGTCATGGTGCCGCCAGATCGAAACTGACCAGTGCAACCACGCTTACCGTATAGGTAAGGTCCTAACTGGGTCTATTGTCGTGCATCTCTCCGGTGCCTCCCACGAGGGAAGGTTATGGGCGTGCTTACCCTGATCAGGTAGGCAGACATAACCTTGTGTGCTCGTTGTTTTTAGTTTTATGGATCCGGTCCCCGAGTGGGAGTGTTTTGACCATGACGGTGGTCGGGGTGACTTTGGTAGACACGGGGCCACCCAGGACTAGCCCGTTGGGGATTTGGTCGGAGTGGCCAGGAGAATGTCACGGCAGTAGATCGGTTTTGTCGGAACGCCGTTGGTCCACCCGAATGGGAGTGCGAGGCCATGGGTTCTGTGGTGTGGGTACAGTGTGCTAACCTCTGCAGAGTGTATATTAAATCTATCGATAGCCGCGCCCGCGGATAAGGGCCCAGTTCGTGTCGGTCCCACCATGAGTCAACAGTATTAATAATAACTTGATTAATAACAACCCCGGTTTGATGATGAGATAAGTTGGTTGTGATCGCCGTAAGGATCACGGGCCAAATATTGGTCGTGGTTGTGATCGCCGTAAGGATCACAGTTTGAGACCAAGTGTTGGTCGTAGTTGTGATCGCCGGAAGGATCACGGTGGTATCGAGGATACCGAGTTATTGTATATTCGCGATGTTGTGCGAGAATCATGGGTAAATATCAAGCTCCTTGTGGTCATTTAATGATTACTAAGGTATTGTTTATACCAAGCTTGATTTGATCCTGAGATAATCGTGTGATGTCCGAGGTTGGTAAGTGAGGCATGTGATGGTTACGTAGTAACCCGAGCAAAATAAATAATGCATATAGTGTCATCATGTTGCATGCTAGTATCGTCAGACTCATATGCTCATGCTATGCTCATGTTGTTCTAGCTGTATCGTGTTCATGTTGCCTTTGGATTTTTAGTGGCTATTATGATTATTTTCATGATGGTACCTGGTATTATTTTGGGAGTATTACTTTGGGTGTCATGTTGTTCAGGTCATGTTGTTATGAGGATCTCATGTTAATTCCTGCTTAACCTGTAATTGCCATGCTATTGTTTGTCTTGAATGCTTCTAGTTAATTGTGAGCTTGCAAGTACATTCAATGTACTGACCTGGCGTGTCATGCCAGCTTGCAGGTCGTGCCTGGATTGCATGCTTGTTTGCCATGGATTCTTTGTTTGCAAGCTAGGATAAGCGTTCCAGCCAGAGTCCCTGCGGATTGGAGTTCACCACCGTCGTCGTTGTTCCGCTGCTAGAGTTATTCTGCTGCTTCGAGTTGTTCTGCTTCTTGCATAGAGCAACTGAGGATGGCGTAGTGTCGTCGTGCCGATGTTATTCATTGTAATATCGGAGATCTTGTATTCATATTCGTAATATAATAGAAAGCTGGTTTGTTCTATGCTAAGGAGTGTCGTATTCCAGAAGACTTCTCCTCGATCTCTGGGCTGGAATACGGGGCGTTCCGGTTTTCTTTGAGCCGGGGTGCCACAGCTCTTGGTATCAGAGCATGTCTAGGTGTAGGATGCCTTAGGTTGCGCGAACGTTAGAAAGTGGTAGTATAGACCCCAGTTGGTTTGTTGCACTTGATTGTTGCATTTGTTTGTCGCACAGCATGCATATAGATTATTATTTTGTCACTAACGGTTAATCTTGTCAGTGTAGGTGGCATCGGTTTCGATCCACTACCTGTACCCTCTTTCATAGCATGCCTGCTCTTCGGTGTGATGCAACCACATCATCATCCAGGCTCTCCATCTCGTCCCCTTGGCAACCCTTGCTGATCTTTGTTATCAGAAAAGGGCAATGCTATTAAACCCAGTCTTCCACTGTTATCTTGCCCTGTCATATCATTCTTTAGACAGGTATGATTCCCTTCGTACGCTTGATGATGAGGAAGTCGTGACTTTTGTGTCTCGCTACTTGATCGTCAAGTCCGTTCTCACCTGTGTATCCATCCAGATCCGGCCACTGTTCAGCCAGTGCTTGGTGTAGCTTCGGTTACGCCAACTCCTTCCACACATGGATATAATTTTCGTGCACACCACCACAGCATATTAGACCGTAATACCGGAGTTTCCGCGCGATTTGTGTGCTTAGGTGTGCATGCATATTATGGTGTGAGTAGCAGTAATATGTGATGATTGCTTGATTAATTATATTAGTAGTATGTTTGTGTGCTTTTGCTTTAGTCGTTTCTTTTGTTTCTTTCTTTGTGCCTTCGGTGTTACAAATTTTTCCCCTATTAAAGTTGCTCGTCAGCCGACACCGGACCTGAAGAGTCAGCAAGAAATGCATATATTTGGAAACTCAGCTAAACAGAATGGAATTGTCAGCAGACTGTAGTGAAATTGGAAATAGCTCGTCTGAATACAAAAGAAAATCCTGGGTGAAATGTCAGTATAATGTTTGCATTAATGTGCACTCCTCACAACAGCATGGAATTCTCAGCCGACTGCATTCAGATTGGGGGATATCTGATCATGTTACTGAAAGTCAAGTCTCTCTCAGCGTGCACTCCTCATAGCAGAAATGATCAAATCAGCAAGAAGATAAATTGTGTGCAAGGTTGAAAAAATATTATCAAAGGTATGGCTCAGATACAAGTTTAATTTTTTGTGGAGGATGATTTTGGAACCCGATGTACCTGGAAGCAAGCAAAAATATGGCATGTACTCAGAAAGGAGGATAGTCCTGCAAAACCCCGTTTCATACAAGAAATCAATAACAAAAATATTAAGATGGTTATATATCTGGAAATCGGTCCGCATATCACAATAAGAAGCTTCTGGTGTAAACAACCCAATCTTCACTCGCAAGATACCCGAAAAGCTTCCAAGGCAAGATTCATCTATCTTCTTCAGTACGATACATGGATGATTTCCCGTACAAGGTACTCTGCCTTCTTCAGTAAGCAACCGCAAAAGATTCCAGCATAAGGTACCGAGTTTTTCCCCAGCAACGTCTTTAAGGGGGTAAGCTTCTGAAGCACGATACCCAGTCTTCTTCAGCAAGCTGTCCGATGAAAGTTTCAAGCACAAGCCAGCCAATCTTCTTTAGTAAGACATTGGTACAAGGTAGTACGCTGTGAATTGACAGCATATGGCAGCGAATCCCAAGAATCAGATCCGCAACATTTTGGTCAGAAGCAAGAATCAGTCAGAACTTGAGGGAAGTTGAAACTGCCATTTAATGGGGTACCCTGTCAGAAAAATGAGGATAAGCTGCGATTGCCGGAAAAAAAATTGCACCGACAGTACCTATGGTGATACAAAAAAAAGGCAATATGACCCAGCTCTTTTAGTCAAGGATCCAGACCAAGAAAACGATAATGAAGGAGCAAGACCAGTGATGTGGGTATGAAAATTGTTGCAAGACCCGCGTGGTGCAGAACCACCGTTAGTCAAGTCTGCAGATATTATCCTACAGGTCAAACTCTTATGCTAGCCACGACAGGCGACAATCAAATATTTGGTACGGATCCGATACTCAAGACAGTGGAACCAGTTAAGATGAATCAGAAACTTCCGAGATAAGCCAGAATCTGTCAGGAAAGCGGTTATGACCCAACTCACTGATTGGAACCCCAAGCACCTGCATTTAGTGGAGAAACCCAATGCAAGGAGTTAGAGCTTGGGGGTCCACTAGAAAAATCTGATCACCACTTCATGAAAGATTGTCAGTGCCGGATGACACACCCAACGGAAATCACTCTTGGATTTGTGAGGCCGACATATATTTCAGTCGTGAGGATCAATCACAGTCAGTTAAGTAGCAGATCTAAAAAGAAATTGGAGCCTGTATAAGCATGAACAAGCAAGGTGAGATCTGTCAGAATATGGATATATTAAAGCAAACCACCCCAGGGCCAGTCAGATAAAAATTTAGTTGGAACAAAAATAAGAAAAAAGATACCCGAGTTGGAAACGGTTTCCTTAAGTCAGTATCTTCATACTTGTTCCCTGAGAAACCAAATCTCGAGGACGAGATTTCTTTAAGGGGGTAAGGTTTGTGGCAGCCTGATTTTTGGCCCTTTCTTTTTGTTTTGTTTTTCTGAGGTTTTTGCTTGAGTTTTCTTTTTCCGTGGCCTTGTGGTCTGGAAACTGAAGAAGATGAACTCTTCTTTGCTTCCAAAGTGGCTTGTCTTTCCCAAATCCTTCCCTAGACCCTGCCATTTTCATCCTAGCCCAAATCCCAATATTCTTTTTATTGGGGATATTCCATTTCTATTACAAGAATAACTCCAATTACCCTAGGTTGTGAAGCAACCTTTATTTCCATCACTCCTAAAATTCCCAAATAATTCTCATAAATTTTTTGGGTCATATATTTATCAAATATAGCAAAATATTTCATTTGTCATGTTTATCATCATGCTCAAATAATTCATTTCCTATTCTGCCCCTAAATGGCACATTGTGAAGCAAGTGCTATTTTACTTTTCCCAATTAACCTCAAACTCCTTGGACACCGTTTCCTGTCCATATCATTGCCACATGCCAAAGTGCAACCTCATTTGCCTAGTAAATATTCCTGAGCAATTTTTCAAAGTTCCTGTCTGAGGGAACTAGTTGTGAAGGAAGTACAAGCTAGGCATATCCAAATGAGTTGCCATTTTTCATGATCCCTCATATCATCATATAATATCTCTCCACCAAAGTAGAGCTCATGTCATGCCTCCATGTGAGCTCATCTTCAATTCTTTGATTCTGTCCAAAATTTTAGTTTGTGAAGCAAGTATATGTTATCTTGCTCCATTATGGCTGCCAATTTTTCTAGGCCTTCTTTTATCCATATAACTTACCTCCACCCATTTTGGGCATGTTTCATCAATCCATTATTCCTCTAGAAGTTTTGCAAGTTTCTGGTCAGTGGAAATGTTTGTGAAGGAAGTACCATTTTGGTTTATCCAATTGGTATGAAACATTTTGAGCATCTTCATAAGACCAAATAACTCTGCCTTGCCCAATTTCAGCTCAAGTGGCTTCTCCATTTGAGAGCATCATCATGATCTTCATTCTGGACCAGATTACTTAGTCATAAAGCAACTATGTTAATTAGTGGTCCAATTCTTCTCAAAATTACCAGGATGTAAGTCCTTCTTACCCTAAACATACCAGACAACTCCTTTGACCTCAATCAAGTCTCTGTGGATCAGCAGTGCTCGATCAAGTTTACTGCAGTAAACTTCAGAGCTTGATTACTTTTTAACCATGTCACTTTTAACCCATCTACCACCTCAGATGCAACCTCCCCTGGATGAACTACTCACTAGACAACATTTCCAAGTACCTCTCCCCCACTACATGCCAGTGCACATGGTGACCACGACAATGGCATGCATGTGCACGCGCTCTGTGTGCAGTGCGCGCGTCCAGTGGCTGTTTGTGCTGGACCCCTTCTCCCTTTCGGCGTCTTCGAGCTCGTGAGCATGTCCCACAGCTGCACCGCGTCGTCTCCCTCCTCCTGGAGCCCTCTCCCCCTCCTTCAGCCCCTCCGTCAGCGCTCGTCGCCGTGCGCCCATGGGCGAGCTGTAACCGACTGAGGCTTTAATGGCATTCGGCTCTTCTCCTCTTGTCCACGAGCTCACCCTCGTCTCCGTGAGCCCTGACCCTCGTCCGTTCCCTCTCTCGTCACCTTCCCGAGCCCTCCCGTGCTCGCTGAGCGTCGCCAGAACCTTGGCCAAGAGCGAGTGGCGGCACCCGAGCCCGTGACCCTCGCCCCGGCTATAAGTAGCCACCCCCAGCCCCGTTCGAGCACACTAGCAGCCTCTCCTCCCTCCTCTAGTCCTGCCTAGCCACTTCCTCGAGCTCGAGGAACTCCCATTGCCCTCCCAAGGCCGAAGCCTCGCCTCGGGTCTCCGCCTAAATTCGCGGCATGCCGAGCCCCTCCCCTCCTCGTTCCACCACCAGGAGACCCACCGGAGTCCACCTCACCTCCCCACTCCCTCAGTTTGTCGCCGGAGGCCCTGTGGCCGCCCCTCCATTGAACGGCCGCCGCCGGCCGCGCTCTCTGTTGCCTCCAGCCGCGGCAGCCCCGCTCCTCCCCGACGCCCGTTTGCCCTCTGAACGGACGCGCCGTCCTTCCCCGACCTCGCCGGCGTGTTCCACTTGGCCGAAGGTGGCCGGAATCGCCAGCGCCCGTCGCCGGCAGCGCCTCTGCTCCGCCTCTGCCTCCTCCCGTTGCCTTCTCTCCACTCCTCCCCGACGCCTCTTTCCCCTCTGGACGGGTGCGCCGTCGCATACCGCGGTCGCCGGTGCCCTCACCTCGGTCGGAGACGGCCGGAGTTGGCCGGGCCGGCGCCGGCCTCTTCCCTTCCCTCGCTCCTCTGTCACTGATCGGGGAGGCAGCGAGGAGGAAGAAGACAGGCGCGAGGAGAGGGAGATGGATAAGGCGGGCCCCCTCTGTCAGCTGCTCAAGCCGGGCCACGCCACCACCACGTCACTTAAGTGGAAGTGTCAACTAGGCCGTACGTTTTCCTTAGGTGAAAGCGTATTCCGGTATTGCTTCAGGTCAGAGTATGTTTTCTTTTCAGCTCAGGGGCCTGAATGCGTTTTCCGGTTCTGAAAGTGTATTGTCTGTAATACGTTTCTGTTTTTCAGCTCAGGGGCCTGTTTGTGGAGAAATCTTTATAGATTAGTCCCTGAACTTCAACCCCTCATATCTTTTTAACCACAACTCCAAATGAGGTGAATCCAAAGCCCACTTCTTCGTTTCGTCGAGCCCGTTCTGTTGGTTTCATTTTCACTATGGTTTGACACTGTGAAAATGACCTTTTTTCCCTTGCACGTAAACAGCCCTCCGAGAGAGAACTGTTTCCGGCAAGTCTTCCGCGGCTTCACCGCGCTTCCCCCCGTTGCCTTCTTCATCCCCAGGCAAGCCACAATACCCACTTGCATGATAATCATGCAGTAGCCATGGTTTTCAACTTGAATATTGAATAAATGTTTGCTTGTTTAAAAGATGGTTATCGTTGTTTCGGTAATGCTTTTGGGTTAGTGCTTACTTTCTTGCTATGTTGTCATGCACCTAGTTGTCATGCCCTGCTAGTTGCTAGTGTTCCTTCATATGCTTATGCTTGCTAGTAGTACATGTTGATGTTGGTGATTGTCTTCGGTGCATGACAGCTATCTGTCCCGAGTACTGTTCTTATACATGTTCTATTGCATCCAGTTGGTTAAATGCTTGCATGATAGCACTGTAGATATATTCTTGCATGGTATTTATTGTTGATGCTAGTGGTCATGTTATGTTATGAGTAGTGTTGCACTTGTAATATTTATGCTCGTCATTATGCCATGTTCAGTTGGATATGATTAATTGTTGATATGGTGGATAGTTATGTTGTACCCTCATGATTATGTTGGTATCATGCTCATGCATTGTAAATACATCATGTTACTTTATCATGGCTCAGCATATTGCATTCAAGTTAACCGGATTTAATTGAACTTGAACAACTGTTGGCTGAGTCATGGTGCCGCCAGATCGAAACTGACCAGTGCAACCACGCTTACCGTATGGGTAAGGTCCTAACTTGGTCTATTGTCGTGCATCTCGCCTGTGCCTCCCACGAGGGAAGGTTATGGGCGTGCTTACCCTGATCAGGTAGGCAGACATAACCTTGTGTGCTCGTTGTTTTTAGTTTTATGGATCCGGTCCCCGAGTGGGAGTCCCCGAGTGGGAGTGTTTTTGTAACATCCCAAATTTCCAATTTGGAATGTTATACATAGATCATCATTTCATATCATGTTTTATTGCATTTTGACACACCCTCGATAAATCCTAAGAAACTCAAGGACCCTCGGAGAGAGTTGGGGATTTTCTCGAATTTTCGCATTTGATTTTCATCAAATAATAAGACGAGGATTTTGGTTTTAAATATTTTCTCTCCGGAAAAATATTTCATTTTAAAAATAACGAGAGGAGAAAATATGACTTCTCCAAAACAATTGAAATACTGGAGGAAAAATGTTAAAATCTTTTATTGGATTTATTTGAATTTTATTTGCAATTTTTATTGCATTAAAAATATTGCATGTTTTCAAAATATTTATTCTGATTTAAAAAAATGTTCACCCTATTCTAGATTTTCTAACTAGACGGGGAAACATTATTTTATATTTTTCTGATTTTTATTTATTTTTCTACGAATTATTTTCCGTGGAACTTATTTAAAAAAACGCGCGACGCCCGCTGGGCCGCAGCCCAGCCGAGCGCCGGCCCGCCCGCGCCTCTCTCCTTCTCCCGCACGGCGCCCGCCGCCGCCGGAGTCCGCCATGGCCACGAGCCCGCCTCCCGCTCGGCCGCCCCCTCCCCCAAGCCACCCCGGACCCCCCCTCTTTAAATACCCCCCCTCTCTCTCCTCTCAAGTCGCCGCCGCCGCCCGCACTCGCCTCGCCGCCGCCGCCGGAAGCCGAGCAGCCGCCGCCGCGTTCGTCGCCGGAGCCGCCGCCCTCGCCGCCCCCTCGCGCCCCCCCCCCCCCCCCGAGCCCGCACCTCGCCGCCCACGCCGCCGAGCCCGGAGCCCCGCCAGAGCCCCGACGAGGTACTGCCTCGCTGCCCCGTTCGTCGTTGCCGGTTTTTGTTAAAAAACCCCTTCATTTTAAAAAAAAAACCTAGATCGGTTTTTTTTGGTTTTATTATTTTGCGAGCGTTCACCGAACCGTTCGTTTTAACGAACGCGTTCGTCGGTTTTTCTCTGTTAACGAACGTCCGTTCTTTAACCGTTCGTCCGTTTTTTCTTTTTCGTCGGATTTTTCTGTGATTATCTCAGATTTGATTTCTGATCTTCGATTCTGTTTAACTTCTCGCTCGTTTATCGGAATCAGGCGATTCAAGCGCCTAGAGTTTCGTCTCGAAATTCTCTTTCCGTTTAACCTACTCAAACAAGTTTTTGCTACAGTCAAATTTGACCTAGATCCAGATTAGTAAATGAAGTTTCTTTCTTTCGCCGTTTGACTTTCGTTGCTTCTTTCGAGTTGATTCTTTTTGCAAACCGGAGTTCTTAAGTTGAACTTTCTGGTTGGATCTTTCATTCGAGTTTTACCTATGCATTAGATGAGTACTGATTGTATGCTTGTTTGTTTGCGATAGAGTACCCGGAGTGTGCCGCTTGTTACTTCGAATCGCTAGGTTTCGCGGATCATCAGCAAGGCAAGTAACACTTTGATCATATACCTTCCATACCCAGTTTTATTGCATTAGATCTGTTTTCCTCAAACACTTGCATGATTAGGATCCAATTAAATTGTGGGTATTGGGAAGTAGTTGAGGTAGAACCTATTACCTGTTTTCTTATCAAACCCTTGGGAGTTACCTCTACGTTTGCTATTATTATTACCATGCTATGCTCGTAGGCGTGGATTGGGTTTGAGAGATTTCCATGACAGATGTGAGATTGTTAATTAATGGTTTACTTAAGGTGGCAACTAGAACTCACATCTGGGTGGATTGAGGTACCTGGGTATTCCAGGATTGCCTGTTTTTCTTTTGGACCGCCACCCAGGTTCAAAGGGATCATGAGATTATTCATGCTAGAAACTTCCGTGTGCAGCCGCAAGCTATTATGGGCTCTAGCATAGTTGACTAAGTTGTGTGAACTCTTACAGTGGTAGACTAGCCGATGTAGGGGAAAGTAGGTGTAACTGTCTACCCATACGTAAGGTGCAAACACTTCTGAAAGACTGTGTCTCGGTCATCCGTTTCTCAAACATCATGTAGTGCGAGAATCAAGCGGAGGAGATCGAGTCTTGTGGGGAAAAGTGCACAAACCTCTGCAGAGTGTACAAACTAATCATGGTTAGCCGTGTCCCCGGTTATGGACAACTTGAGTATCTAGTACTTGGATTATCATGTGAATCTCATCACTACGTTACTTCTAATTAATTTTGTTGGGTTATTGATGACATTTAATTGGGATTGAGATGCTGTCAACCATCTCAATGTTTCACAACCACCATGATAGTTAAATAAAATTTATTCCTTTGGAGTAGGATAAAATTGGCTTTTCGCAAAACTGTAACCATAGAGCTTTCCACCAGCCATATATGCATGTAGTATAGCATTGTTATTGTTCATTATTCTCTATGTGTTACATTGCCAGCATATTCTATGTGCTGACCCGTTTTCGGGCTGCAACGTTTCATGTTGCAGACTTTTCAGACGACGAGTAAGGTGCCTTAGGTCGTGGTCTTATACTCAGTGATGCCGCTGGAGTTGATGGACTCACTTATCTTCCAAGTCTTCCGCTGTTATCGTTGTTAGTTGGCCTTAAGCCATGATTATCATACTTATTCTCTTTGGAGATATTCGATGTAATAAGTGTGTGATTGCTACTCTGTTATAAATCCTCCATTTGTACTGTGCGTGTCAGCATTACTGATCCAGGGATGACACTGGTGCACAGCAGCACAGACCATTTGAGGTCTGGTCGCTACAAAGTTGGTATCAGAGCACACGCTGACTGTAGGACACGACCACTAAGCTTAAGCCCTAGAAAGCTTCTCTCTTCTCATTTCTGACCCCTCTCCACTTTCTACTCTTTTAGGAATGGCGAATGCAAGGAGCAAGTTCATGCAACCAGATGAAGACACGCCGTTTGGTCGACACTTGAAGGAAGTCACCAGGTACTTGAACATAGGAATACCAAGCATCACCGGAACCTACAACGCCACATTACCTGAAGAGGAGAGCTGGAAGATTCAAGTTATCATTCCAGGAAGGACGTTTGTGCCAGTTACTGAACCCATAAGATTGGTTTTCTAAGCACCAACCTTAGGTTTAGGGAAGAGCATGGCCGCACACATCGCCATGGGACGCATTGGAGAAGTCTATCACCAGGAGCTTAAGGATACAATTTACCAAATTTGTGGACGCCGAGACGCGCAATGGGAGATGGTCAGAACCAAGAAGGATGGATCAATTGCAGCTTACATCCAGGAGCAAAACCAACATATTCGTCGCCAGGAGAATCAGATGTGCACGGACAAGGAAGAACTGAAGAAGGCATTAACGAAGATCAAGGAGCTCCAAGAAGAACTCAAGGCTACACGCGAAGATTATTTGGAGGAAATCAACGCACTAGTAGGGAAGAATGACGACCTGGAGAAGAAGATTGGAGTATTCGTGGGAAATCCAGTGCCAAAAGCAGAAGTCGACAAATGCACTTGTCCGGATAACTACATCATCATCGACGACACCGACTCAGAACCAAGTGAAGACGACTGGGTTGATGAAGCTGGAGCAGACATCATGGAGTCTTCAACGGATCAGAATTTCTAGTAGACCACCATATCAGTAGTAGTTTTCCCCCATTTAATAGTATAGTTCAAGCACTTTGTAACGCTAGTTAGATCGATTGTTTTGCCTTGTTTGAATTGATTGAGTGATATTGATTGAATTTGTCTCATGAGCATATGGGTAGTGTTTTCTCTCTAGACCTCATTCTATTCTTAACTCTCATCTTTTCTAAACCTATCAGATGCCTCCGAGACGCGACACCGGATTTGTTTTCCCGCCAGAGATCACCCAGTTGATTCAGCAACAGAATGCCCTGATGCAAGTGTTAGTGCAGAACCAAGGCAACAACAACAACAACAACCCACCGCCACCACCACCTGTTGATCACCTAGCCCGTTTCCTGAGGCTAAACCCGCCGGTGTTTTCCAGTAGCACCAAGCCGATTGTTGCAGATGATTGGCTCCGCAAAGTTGGAAGGGAGTTGACCACTGCAGGATGCACAGATGCGGAAAGAGTGCGTTTTGCCGCACATCAGCTTGATGGACCCGCAGCATCATGGTGGGAGAATTATACAGCCACGCACCCTATTGACACTGTCACATGGGACCAGTTTCAGCAAGCTTTCCGTACAACACATGTTTCAGCAGGAGCTATGGCTATGAAGAAGCGTGAGTTTCGCAACCTACGCCAAGGAGGACGCACCGTAGGCCAGTATGTGGAGGAATTCAGTAAGTTAGCACGTTATGCACCAGATGACGTTGCTACAGATGCAGCCAAGCAGGAGAAGTTTTTGGAAGGACTGAATGATGAGCTGAGTATGCAGTTGATGGTAGCAACTTTCAACAACTACCAGGAGCTGGTAGATAGAGCTCTCATGATTGAAGGGAAGCAACAGCAGATTGAAAACCGTAAGAGGAAGTATGGACAAGGGAAGTATAACTCAGGAGCTCAGCAGAAGCCTCGATTTACCCCAAAGCCGGGAGGACAGTTTCAGCATACCCATGGAGGAGGTAGTTCGCACAACCATAATGGCTCCAAGAATGGTAATGGGAATGGAGGAAGCAACGGACAGAACTGCACCAACCCATCTACCCCAGCCAAGAGGGACCTGAGCCAAGTCACTTGCTTTAAGTGCCAGAAGAATGGACATTATGCCAATGAATGTCCTGAAGCCCAAAATGGAAATGGCAATGGAAGCTCTGGGAAGAAGCCGAACCCGTTCAACAAAGGACACGTGAACCACGTGAGCGTGGAGGAGGTTGAAGCTCAGCCTGATGCAGTAATAGGTAAGTTTTTGGTTAAGTCATTTACTGCAATCGTTCTTTTTCGATACTGGTGCATCGCATTCATACATATCAAGGGGATTCGTGAATAAGTTTAAGCTGTCCACCAAAGTTCTCAGAAACCCTATGTTAGTAACCTCGCCAGGAGCAGAGTATATGGCCACCCAAGGATGTTTTCAGATACCATTGGCCATTGGTAGGCATGTTTTCCCCTCAGACCTCATTGTTTTGGAATCGCAAGGTTTGGATGTGATTTTGGGAATGGATTGGCTATCGTTGTATGGAGGAAACATCGATTGTGCCAGCAAGACGATTTTGCTTACCACCCCAGAAGGAAAAAGGATCAAGTATGTATCCCGGCATATGCCGAAGAGGACCCAAGTAAATTCCTTATCAGGAGTTGTACAGGATGAAGTACCAGTGGTGAAGGATTATCCGGATGTATTTCCAGAAGAGTTGCAAGGCATGCCACCGGATAGAGACATTGAGTTCTTGATTGAACTTTTGCCAGGCACAGGGCCAATATCTAAGAGACCGTACAGGATGCCCGCAAAGGATTTGGAGGAAATTAAGAAGCAGATCAAGGAGTTACTGGATAAAGGCTATATTCGCCCAAGTTCGTCACCTTGGGGATCACCAGTACTTCTAGTGGAGAAGAAAGATGGATCGCTGAGGATGGTTGTTGATTACCGAGGATTGAATGAAGTGACCATCAAAAACAAGTACCCACTGCCGATGATCAACGATTTGTTTGACCGCCTACAAGGAGCTAAAGTATTTTCCAAGATCGATCTACGATCAGGATACCATCAGTTAAAGATTCGAGAGCAGGATATACCCAAGACGGCTTTTACCACCAGATATGGATTGTATGAGTATACCGTTATGTCATTTGGACTGACTAACGCACCTGCCTATTTCATGAATCTGATGAACAAAGTGTTTATGGAGTTTTTGGATAAGTTCGTCGTAGTGTTCATTGACGATATTTTAATCTTTTCCAAGGATGAGGAAGAGCATGAGGAGCATTTACGATTGGTACTTGAGAAGCTCAGAGAACATCAATTAAACGCCAAGTTCAGCAAATGTGAGTTTTGGCTGAAGGAAGTTGGATTCCTTGGACATGTTATTTCTGGAGAAGGAATAGCAGTAGACCCTGCCAAGGTTGACACAGTGACAAGTTGGGAATCACCCACGACAGTTGGAGAAATCCGGAGTTTTCTTGGACTTGCAGGATACTACCGGAGATTCATCGAGAATTTCTCAAGGATTGCTAAGCCCATGACTGAGCTATTGAAGAAGGACACCAAATTCAATTGGACTGAGGAATGTGAAGCTAGTTTCCAAGAGTTGAAGAAACGATTGGTTACCTCACCAGTGTTGATTCTGCCAGATCAACGCAAGGATTATGAAGTTTATTACGACGCTTCTCGTCGAGGACTTGGAGCAGTGCTTATGCAGGAAGGAAGAGTTGTGTCATATGCTTCACGACAACTTAAACCCCATGAGAAGAATTATGCTACGCATGATTTGGAGTTAGCAGCCGTGGTGCATGCATTGAAGACATGGAGACATTTTCTCATCGGAAACCATTGTGAGGTGTACACGGATCACAAGAGTTTGAAGTACATTTTCACGCAGAAGGAGTTAAATCTCAGACAGAGGAGATGGCTAGAGCTCATTAAAGATTATGATATGAGATTGCATTATCACCCTGGAAAGGCTAACGTAGTAGCAGACGCGTTGAGCCGCAAGAGTCATGTCAACACCCTCATGACAGGAGAGTTACCTCAGGAGTTAGCCGAGGACCTTCGCGAGCTTTGTTTGGAGATAGTCCCAAGAGGCTATTTAGCGACATTGGAGATTCAGTCTACCTTGATGGAAAGGATAAGAGAAGCTCAGAAGACAGACAAGGAGATTGAAGAGATAAAGGAGAAGATGAGCAAAGGAAAAGCCAAGGGATTTCGTGAGGATGAGCACGATACTTTATGGTTTGAGGACCGCGTATATGTGCCAAATGATCCGGAGATCAGGAAGTTGATTTTGCAAGAAGCCCATGATTCACCGTACTCGATTCACCCAGGGAATACCGAGATGTATTTGGATTTGAAGAATACTTTCTGGTGGACCGGAATGAAGAAGGATATTGCAGAGTATGTAGCAGTTTGTGATGTATGTCAGAGAGTGAAGGCAGAGCATCAGAAGCCAGCAGGATTGCTACAGCCATTGCCGATACCCGAATGGAAGTGGGATAAAATAGGCATGGATTTTATCACCGGATTACCCAGGACTCGTTCAGGCTATGACTCAATATGGGTTGTAGTCGACCGTTTGACGAAAGTGGCTCATTTCATTCCAGTAAAGACCACTTACACCAGTGCTAAGTTGGCAAAGATATACATGACCAGGATCGTATGTTTGCATGGAGTTCCGAGGACCATTGTATCAGACAGAGGAACCCAGTTTACTTCGAAGTTTTGGAAGCAGTTACATGAAACATTGGGAACCAGGCTGGAATTTAGTACAGCATTTCACCCGCAGACAGATGGACAGACCGAGAGAGTCAACCAGATTTTGGAGGACATGTTGAGAGCATGCGCACTAGATTATGGATCCAGTTGGGACGACAATTTGCCATATGCAGAGTTTTCTTATAACAACAGTTATCAAACCAGTTTGAAGATGGTCCCTTTCGAAGCCTTGTACGGAAGGAGGTGTAGAACACCGTTGTTATGGGACGAAGTTGGAGACCGTCAGTTGTTTGGACCAGATTTGATTAAGGAGTCTGAACAGAAAGTGAGGTTGATTCGCGATAGGCTCAAGGTAGCCCAGTCCAGGCAGAAGAGTTATGCTGATTCTAAACGAAAGGAGACAGTTCACGAAGTCGGAGACAGAGTGTATCTTCGAGTATCACCACTTCGTGGAGTAAAGCGCTTTGGAGTTAAGGGAAAGTTAGCGCCCCGTTTTATCGGACCATACAGAGTGTTGGAACGTATGGGAGAAGTTGCTTACAAGCTGGAATTGCCCGAAGGATTGTCTGGAGTTCATGATGTATTCCACGTTTCCCAGTTGAAGAAGTGCCACGCAGAGATGGCTGAGATACCACTGAGAGATACTGTGCCACTGGAAGCGATTCAGCCGGAAAGTGGTTTGACTTATGAGGAGAAGCCAGTTAAGATTCTTGAGTATGCCAGCCGAGTTACCTGCAGCAAGGTTATCAAGTTTTGCAAAGTCCAATGGAGTCACCACACGGAGGATGAAGCCACCTGGGAGCGAGAGGAAGATCTACGGAAAGACCACTCCCACCTGTTTTCTAGCCAACCCGAATCTCGAGGGCGAGATTCATCTTAAGGGGGGTAGGTTTGTAACATCCCAAATTTTCAATTTGGAATGTTATACATAGATCATCATTTCATATCATGTTTTATTGCATTTTGACAAATCCTCGATAAATCCTAAGCAACTCAAGGACCCTCGGAGAGAGTTGGGGATTTTCTCGAATTTTCGCATTTCATTTTCATCAAATAATAAGACGAGGATTTTGGTTTTAATTATTTTCTCTCCGGAAAAATATTTCATTTTAAAAATAACGAGAGGAGAAAATATGACTTCTCCAAAACAATTGAAATACTGGAGGAAAAATGTTAAAATCTTTTATTGGATTTATTTGAATTTTATTTGCAATTTTTATTGCATTAAAAATATTGCATGTTTTCAAAATATTTATTCTGATTTAAAAAAATGTTCACCCTATTCTAGATTTTCTAACTAGACGGGGAAAATTTATTTTATATTTTTCTGATTTGTATTTAGTTTTCTACGAATTATTTTCCACGGAACTTATTTAAAAAAACACGCGACGCCCGCTGGGCCGCAGCCCAGCCGAGCGGCGGCCCGCCCGCGCCTCTCTCCTTCTCCCGCACGGCGCTTGCCGCCGCCGGAGTCCGCCATGGCCACGAGCCCGCCTCCCGCTCGGCCGCCCCCTCCCCCAAGCCACCCCGGACCCCCCCTCTTTAAATACCCCCCCTCTCTCTCTCCTCTCAAGTCACCGCCGCCGCCCGCACTTGCCTCGCCGCCGCCGCCGGAAGCCGAGCCGCCGCCGCCGCGTTCGTCGCCGGAGCCGCCGCCCTCGCCGCCCCCTCGCGCCCCCCCGAGCCCGCACCTCGCCGCCCTCGCCGCCGAGCCCGGAGCCCCGCCGGAGCCCCGACGAGGTACTGCCTCGCTGCCCCGTTCGTCGTTGCCGGTTTTTGTTAAAAAAAACCCTTCGTTTTAAAAAAAAACCTAGATCGGTTTTTTTCAGTTTTATTAATTTGCGAGCGTTCACCGAACCGTTCATTTTAACGAACGCATTCGTCGGTTTTTCTCTGTTAACGAACGTCCGTTCTTTAACCGTTCGTCCGTTTTTTCTTTTTCGTCGGATTTTTCTGCGATTATCTCAGATTCGATTTCTGATCAAATCTTCGATTCTGTTTAACTTCTCGCTCGTTTATCGGAATCAGGCGATTCAAGCGCCTAGAGTTTCGTCTCGAAATTCTCTTTCCGTTTAACCTACTCAAACAAGTTTTTGCTACAGTAAAATTTGACCTAGATCCAGATTAGTAAACGAAGTTTCTTTCTTTCGCCGTTTGACTTTCGTTGCTTCTTTCGAGTTGATTCTTTTTGCAAACCGGAGTTCTTAAGTTGAACTTTCTGGTTGGATCTTTCATTCGAGTTTTACCTATGCATTAGATGAGTACTGATTGTATGCTTGTTTGTTTGCGATAGAGTACCCGGAGTGTGCCGCTTGTTACTTCGAATCGCTAGGTTTCGCGGATCATCAGCAAGGCAAGTAACACTTTGATCATATACCTTCCATACCCAGTTTTATTGCATTAGATCTGTTTTCCTCAAACACTTGCATGATTAGGATCCAATTAAATTGTGGGTATTGGGAAGTAGTTGAGGTAGAACCTATTACCTGTTTTCTTATCAAACCCTTGGGAGTTACCTCTACGTTTGCTATTATTATTACCATGCTATGCTCGTAGGCGTGGATTGGGTTTGAGAGATTTCCATGACAGATGTGAGATTCTTAATTAATGGTTTACTTAAGGTGGCAACTAGAACTCACATCTGGGTGGATTGAGGTACCTGGGTATTCCAGGATTGCCTGTTTTTCTTTTGGACCGCCACCCAGGTTCAAAGGGATCATGAGATTATTCATGCTAGAAACTTCCGTGTGCAGCCGCAAGCTATTATGGGCTCTAGCATAGTTGACTAAGTTGTGTGAACTCTTACAGTGGTAGACTAGCCGATGTAGGGGAAAGTAGGTGTAACTGTCTACCCATACGTAAGGTGCAAACACTTCTGAAAGACTGTGTCTCGGTCATCCGTTTCTCAAACATCATGTAGTGCGAGAATCAAGCGGAGGAGATCGAGTCTTGTGGGGAAAAGTGCACAAACCTCTGCAGAGTGTACAAACTAATCATGGTTAGCCGTGTCCCCGGTTATGGACAACTTGAGTATCTAGTACTTGGATTATCATGTGAATCTCATCACTACGTTACTTCTAATTAATTTTGTTGGGTTATTGATGACATTTAATTGGGATTGAGATGCTGTCAACCATCTCAATGTTTCACAACCACCATGATAGTTAAATAAAATTTATTCCTTTGGAGTAGGATAAAATTGGCTTTTCGCAAAACTGTAACCATAGAGCTTTCCACCAGCCATATATGCATGTAGTATAGCATTGTTATTGTTCATTATTCTCTATGTGTTACATTGCCAGCATATTCTATGTGCTGACCCATTTTCGGGCTGCAACGTTTCATGTTGCAGACTTTTCAGACGACGAGTAAGGTGCCTTAGGTCGTGGTCTTATACTCAGTGATGCCGCTGGAGTTGATGGACTCACTTATCTTCCAAGTCTTCCGCTGTTATCGTTGTTAGTTGGCCTTAAGCCATGATTATCATACTTATTCTCTTTGGAGATATTCGATGTAATAAGTGTGTGATTGCTACTCTGTTATAAATCCTCCATTTGTACTGTGCGTGTCAGCATTACTGATCCAGGGATGACACTGGTGCACAGCAGCACAGACCATTTGAGGTCTGGTCGCTACAAAGTTGGTATCAGAGCACACGCTGACTGTAGGACACGACCACTAAGCTTAAGCCCTAGAAAGCTTCTCTCTTCTCATTTCTGACCCCTCTCCACTTTCTACTCTTTTAGGAATGGCGAATGCAAGGAGCAAGTTCATGCAACCAGATGAAGACACGCCGTTTGGTCGACACTTGAAGGAAGTCACCAGGTACTTGAACATAGGAATACCAAGCATCACCGGAACCTACAACGCCACATTACCTGAAGAGGAGAGCTGGAAGATTCAAGTTATCATTCCAGGAAGGACGTTTGTGCCAGTTACTGAACCCATAAGATTGGTTTTCTAAGCACCAACCTTAGGTTTAGGGAAGAGCATGGCCGCACACATCGCCATGGGACGCATTGGAGAAGTCTATCACCAGGAGCTTAAGGATACAATTTACCAAATTTGTGGACGCCGAGACGCGCAATGGGAGATGGTCAGAACCAAGAAGGATGGATCAATTGCAGCTTACATCCAGGAGCAAAACCAACATATTCGTCGCCAGGAGAATCAGATGTGCACGGACAAGGAAGAACTGAAGAAGGCATTAACGAAGATCAAGGAGCTCCAAGAAGAACTCAAGGCTACACGCGAAGATTATTTGGAGGAAATCAACGCACTAGTAGGGAAGAATGACGACCTGGAGAAGAAGATTGGAGTATTCGTGGGAAATCCAGTGCCAAAAGCAGAAGTCGACAAATGCACTTGTCCGGATAACTACATCATCATCGACGACACCGACTCAGAACCAAGTGAAGACGACTGGGTTGATGAAGCTGGAGCAGACATCATGGAGTCTTCAACGGATCAGAATTTCTAGTAGACCACCATATCAGTAGTAGTTTTCCCCCATTTAATAGTATAGTTCAAGCACTTTGTAACGCTAGTTAGATCGATTGTTTTGCCTTGTTTGAATTGATTGAGTGATATTGATTGAATTTGTCTCATGAGCATATGGGTAGTGTTTTCTCTCTAGACCTCATTCTATTCTTAACTCTCATCTTTTCTAAACCTATCAGATGCCTCCGAGACGCGACACCGGATTTGTTTTCCCGCCAGAGATCACCCAGTTGATTCAGCAACAGAATGCCCTGATGCAAGTGTTAGTGCAGAACCAAGGCAACAACAACAACAACAACCCACCGCCACCACCACCTGTTGATCACCTAGCCCGTTTCCTGAGGCTAAACCCGCCGGTGTTTTCCAGTAGCACCAAGCCGATTGTTGCAGATGATTGGCTCCGCAAAGTTGGAAGGGAGTTGACCACTGCAGGATGCACAGATGCGGAAAGAGTGCGTTTTGCCGCACATCAGCTTGATGGACCCGCAGCATCATGGTGGGAGAATTATACAGCCACGCACCCTATTGACACTGTCACATGGGACCAGTTTCAGCAAGCTTTCCGTACAACACATGTTTCAGCAGGAGCTATGGCTATGAAGAAGCGTGAGTTTCGCAACCTACGCCAAGGAGGACGCACCGTAGGCCAGTATGTGGAGGAATTCAGTAAGTTAGCACGTTATGCACCAGATGACGTTGCTACAGATGCAGCCAAGCAGGAGAAGTTTTTGGAAGGACTGAATGATGAGCTGAGTATGCAGTTGATGGTAGCAACTTTCAACAACTACCAGGAGCTGGTAGATAGAGCTCTCATGATTGAAGGGAAGCAACAGCAGATTGAAAACCGTAAGAGGAAGTATGGACAAGGGAAGTATAACTCAGGAGCTCAGCAGAAGCCTCGATTTACCCCAAAGC
Source organism: Aegilops tauschii subsp. strangulata (assembly GCF_002575655.3). NCBI lineage: Eukaryota > Viridiplantae > Streptophyta > Magnoliopsida > Poales > Poaceae > Aegilops > Aegilops tauschii. The sequence goes on from NC_053037.3 coordinate 400,381,053, forward strand.
CGGGAGGACAGTTTCAGCATACCCATGGAGGAGGTAGTTCGCACAACCATAATGGCTCCAAGAATGGTAATGGGAATGGAGGAAGCAACGGACAGAACCGCACCAACCCATCTACCCCAGCCAAGAGGGACCTGAGCCAAGTCACTTGCTTTAAGTGCCAGAAGAATGGACATTATGCCAATGAATGTCCTGAAGCCCAAAATGGAAATGGCAATGGAAGCTCTGGGAAGAAGCCGAACCCGTTCAACAAAGGACACGTGAACCACGTGAGCGTGGAGGAGGTTGAAGCTCAGCCTGATGCAGTAATAGGTAAGTTTTTGGTTAAGTCATTTACTGCAATCGTTCTTTTTCGATACTGGTGCATCGCATTCATACATATCAAGGGGATTCGTGAATAAGTTTAAGCTGTCCACCAAAGTTCTCAGAAACCCTATGTTAGTAACCTCGCCAGGAGCAGAGTATATGGCCACCCAAGGATGTTTTCAGATACCATTGGCCATTGGTAGGCATGTTTTCCCCTCAGACCTCATTGTTTTGGAATCGCAAGGTTTGGATGTGATTTTGGGAATGGATTGGCTATCGTTGTATGGAGGAAACATCGATTGTGCCAGCAAGACGATTTTGCTTACCACCCCAGAAGGAAAAAGGATCAAGTATGTATCCCGGCATATGCCGAAGAGGACCCAAGTAAATTCCTTATCAGGAGTTGTACAGGATGAAGTACCAGTGGTGAAGGATTATCCGGATGTATTTCCAGAAGAGTTGCAAGGCATGCCACCGGATAGAGACATTGAGTTCTTGATTGAACTTTTGCCAGGCACAGGGCCAATATCTAAGAGACCGTACAGGATGCCCGCAAAGGATTTGGAGGAAATTAAGAAGCAGATCAAGGAGTTACTGGATAAAGGCTATATTCGCCCAAGTTCGTCACCTTGGGGATCACCAGTACTTCTAGTGGAGAAGAAAGATGGATCGCTGAGGATGGTTGTTGATTACCGAGGATTGAATGAAGTGACCATCAAAAACAAGTACCCACTGCCGATGATCAACGATTTGTTTGACCGCCTACAAGGAGCTAAAGTATTTTCCAAGATCGATCTACGATCAGGATACCATCAGTTAAAGATTCGAGAGCAGGATATACCCAAGACGGCTTTTACCACCAGATATGGATTGTATGAGTATACCGTTATGTCATTTGGACTGACTAACGCACCTGCCTATTTCATGAATCTGATGAACAAAGTGTTTATGGAGTTTTTGGATAAGTTCGTCGTAGTGTTCATTGACGATATTTTAATCTTTTCCAAGGATGAGGAAGAGCATGAGGAGCATTTACGATTGGTACTTGAGAAGCTCAGAGAACATCAATTAAACGCCAAGTTCAGCAAATGTGAGTTTTGGCTGAAGGAAGTTGGATTCCTTGGACATGTTATTTCTGGAGAAGGAATAGCAGTAGACCCTGCCAAGGTTGACACAGTGACAAGTTGGGAATCACCCACGACAGTTGGAGAAATCCGGAGTTTTCTTGGACTTGCAGGATACTACCGGAGATTCATCGAGAATTTCTCAAGGATTGCTAAGCCCATGACTGAGCTATTGAAGAAGGACACCAAATTCAATTGGACTGAGGAATGTGAAGCTAGTTTCCAAGAGTTGAAGAAACGATTGGTTACCTCACCAGTGTTGATTCTGCCAGATCAACGCAAGGATTATGAAGTTTATTACGACGCTTCTCGTCGAGGACTTGGAGCAGTGCTTATGCAGGAAGGAAGAGTTGTGTCATATGCTTCACGACAACTTAAACCCCATGAGAAGAATTATGCTACGCATGATTTGGAGTTAGCAGCCGTGGTGCATGCATTGAAGACATGGAGACATTTTCTCATCGGAAACCATTGTGAGGTGTACACGGATCACAAGAGTTTGAAGTACATTTTCACGCAGAAGGAGTTAAATCTCAGACAGAGGAGATGGCTGGAGCTCATTAAAGATTATGATATGAGATTGCATTATCACCCTGGAAAGGCTAACGTAGTAGCAGACGCGTTGAGCCGCAAGAGTCATGTCAACACCCTCATGACAGGAGAGTTACCTCAGGAGTTAGCCGAGGACCTTCGCGAGCTTTGTTTGGAGATAGTCCCAAGAGGCTATTTAGCGACATTGGAGATTCAGTCTACCTTGATGGAAAGGATAAGAGAAGCTCAGAAGACAGACAAGGAGATTGAAGAGATAAAGGAGAAGATGAGCAAAGGAAAAGCCAAGGGATTTCGTGAGGATGAGCACGATACTTTATGGTTTGAGGACCGCGTATATGTGCCAAATGATCCGGAGATCAGGAAGTTGATTTTGCAAGAAGCCCATGATTCACCGTACTCGATTCACCCAGGGAATACCGAGATGTATTTGGATTTGAAGAATACTTTCTGGTGGACCGGAATGAAGAAGGATATTGCAGAGTATGTAGCAGTTTGTGATGTATGTCAGAGAGTGAAGGCAGAGCATCAGAAGCCAGCAGGATTGCTACAGCCATTGCCGATACCCGAATGGAAGTGGGATAAAATAGGCATGGATTTTATCACCGGATTACCCAGGACTCGTTCAGGCTATGACTCAATATGGGTTGTAGTCGACCGTTTGACGAAAGTGGCTCATTTCATTCCAGTAAAGACCACTTACACCAGTGCTAAGTTGGCAAAGATATACATGACCAGGATCGTATGTTTGCATGGAGTTCCGAGGACCATTGTATCAGACAGAGGAACCCAGTTTACTTCGAAGTTTTGGAAGCAGTTACATGAAACATTGGGAACCAGGCTGGAATTTAGTACAGCATTTCACCCGCAGACAGATGGACAGACCGAGAGAGTCAACCAGATTTTGGAGGACATGTTGAGAGCATGCGCACTAGATTATGGATCCAGTTGGGACGACAATTTGCCATATGCAGAGTTTTCTTATAACAACAGTTATCAAACCAGTTTGAAGATGGTCCCTTTCGAAGCCTTGTACGGAAGGAGGTGTAGAACACCGTTGTTATGGGACGAAGTTGGAGACCGTCAGTTGTTTGGACCAGATTTGATTAAGGAGTCTGAACAGAAAGTGAGGTTGATTCGCGATAGGCTCAAGGTAGCCCAGTCCAGGCAGAAGAGTTATGCTGATTCTAAACGAAAGGAGACAGTTCACGAAGTCGGAGACAGAGTGTATCTTCGAGTATCACCACTTCGTGGAGTAAAGCGCTTTGGAGTTAAGGGAAAGTTAGCGCCCCGTTTTATCGGACCATACAGAGTGTTGGAACGTATGGGAGAAGTTGCTTACAAGCTGGAATTGCCCGAAGGATTGTCTGGAGTTCATAATGTATTCCACGTTTCCCAGTTGAAGAAGTGCCACGCAGAGATGGCTGAGATACCACTGAGAGATACTGTGCCACTGGAAGCGATTCAGCCGGAAAGTGGTTTGACTTATGAGGAGAAGCCAGTTAAGATTCTTGAGTATGCCAGCCGAGTTACCCGCAGCAAGGTTATCAAGTTTTGCAAAGTCCAGTGGAGTCACCACACGGAGGATGAAGCCACCTGGGAGCGAGAGGAAGATCTACGGAAAGACCACTCCCACCTGTTTTCTAGCCAACCCGAATCTCGAGGGCGAGATTCATCTTAAGGGGGGGTAGGTTTGTAACATCCCAAATTTTCAATTTGGAATGTTATACATAGATCATCATTTCATATCATGTTTTATTGCATTTTGACAAATCCTCGATAAATCCTAAGCAACTCAAGGACCCTCGGAGAGAGTTGGGGATTTTCTCGAATTTTCGCATTTGATTTTCATCAAATAATAAGACGAGGATTTTGGTTTGAATTATTTTCTCTCCGGAAAAATATTTCATTTTAAAAATAACGAGAGGAGAAAATATGACTTCTCCAAAACAATTGAAATACTGGAGGAAAAATGTTAAAATCTTTTATTGGATTTATTTGAATTTTATTTGCAATTTTTATTGCATTAAAAATATTGCATGTTTTCAAATTATTTATTCTGATTTAAAACAATGTTCACCCTATTGTAGATTTTCTAGCTAGACGGGGAAAATTTATTTTATATTTTTCTGATTTGTATTTATTTTTCTACGAATTATTTTCCGCGGAACTTATTTAAAAAAAACGCGCGACGCCCGCTGGGCCGCAGCCCAGCCGAGCGCCGGCCCGCCCGCGCCTCTCTCCTTCTCCCGCACGGCGCCCGCCGCCGCCGGAGTCCGCCATGGCCACGAGCCCGCCTCCCGCTCGGCCGCCCCCTCCCCCAAGCCACCCCGGACCCCCCCCTCTTTAAATACCCCCCCTCTCTCTCCTCTCAAGTCGCCGCCGCCGCCCGCACTCGCCTCGCCGCCGCCGCCGGAAGCCGAGCCGCCGCCGCCGCGTTCGTCGCCGGAGCCGCCGCCCTCGCCGCCCCCGAGCCCGCACCTCGCCGCCCTCGCCACCGAGCCCGGAGCCCCGACGAGGTACTGCCTCGCTGCCCCGTTCGTCGTTGCCGGTTTTTGTTTAAAAAAACCCTTCGTTTTAAAAAAAACCTAGATCGGTTTTTTTTCGGTTTTATTATTTTGCGAGCGTTCACCGAACCGTTCGTTTTAACGAACGCGTTCGTCGGTTTTTCTCTGTTAACGAACGTCCGTTCTTTAACCGTTCGTCCGTTTTTTCTTTTTCATCGGATTTTTCTGCGATTATCTCAGATTCGATTTCTGATCAAATCTTCGATTCTGTTTAATTTCTCGCTCGTTTATTGGAATCAGGCGATTCAAGCGCCTAGAGTTTCGTCTCGAAATTCTCTTTCCGTTTAACCTACTCAAACAAGTTTTTGCTACAGTAAAATTTGACCTAGATCCAGATTAGTAAACGAAGTTTCTTTCTTTCGCCGTTTGACTTTCGTTGCTTCTTTCGAGTTGATTCTTTTTGCAAACCGGAGTTCTTAAGTTGAACTTTCTAGTTGGATCTTTCATTCGAGTTTTACCTGTGCATTAGATGAGTACTGATTGTATGCTTGTTTGTTTGCGATAGAGTACCCGGAGTGTGCCGCTTGTTACTTCGAATCGCTAGGTTTCGCGGATCATCAGCAAGGCAAGTAACACTTTGATCATATACCTTCCATACCCAGTTTTATTGCATTAGATCTGTTTTCCTCAAACACTTGCATGATTAGGATCCAATTAAATTGTGGGTATTGGGAAGTAGTTGAGGTAGAACCTATTACCTGTTTTCTTATCAAACCCTTGGGAGTTACCTCTACGTTTGCTATTATTATTACCATGCTATGCTCGTAGACGTGGATTGGGTTTGAGAGATTTCCATGACAGATGTGAGATTGTTAATTAATGGTTTACTTAAGGTGGCAACTAGAACTCACATCTGGGTGGATTGAGGTACCTGGGTATTCCAGGATTGCCTGTTTTTCTTTTGGACCGCCACCCAGGTTCAAAGGGATCATGAGATTATTCATGCTAGAAACTTCCGTGTGCAGCCGCAAGCTATTATGGGCTCTAGCATAGTTGACTAAGTTGTGTGAACTCTTACAGTGGTAGACTAGCCAATGTAGGGGAAAGTAGGTGTAACTGTCTACCCATACGTAAGGTGCAAACACTTCTGAAAGACTGTGTCTCGGTCATCCGTTTCTCAAACATCATGTAGTGCGAGAATCAAGCGGAGGAGATCGAGTCTTGTGGGGAAAAGTGCACAAACCTCTGCAGAGTGTACAAACTAATCATGGTTAGCCGTGTCCCCGGTTATGGACAACTTGAGTATCTAGTACTTGGATTATCATGTGAATCTCATCACTACGTTACTTCTAATTAATTTTGTTGGGTTATTGATGACATTTAATTGGGATTGAGATGCTGTCAACCATCTCAATGTTTCACAACCACCATGATAGTTAAATAAAATTTATTCCTTTGGAGTAGGATAAAATTGGCTTTTCGCAAAACTGTAACCATAGAGCTTTCCACCAGCCATATATGCATGTAGTATAGCATTGTTATTGTTCATTATTCTCTATGTGTTACATTGCCAGCATATTCTATGTGCTGACCCGTTTTCGGGCTGCAACGTTTCATGTTGCAGACTTTTCAGACGACGAGTAAGGTGCCTTAGGTCGTGGTCTTATACTCAGTGATGCCGCTGGAGTTGATGGACTCACTTATCTTCCAAGTCTTCCGCTGTTATCGTTGTTAGTTGGCCTTAAGCCATGATTATCATACTTATTCTCTTTGGAGATATTCGATGTAATAATTATGTGATTGCTACTCTATTATAAATCCTCCATTTGTACTGTGCGTGTCAGCATTACTGATCCAGGGATGACACTGGTGCACAGCAGCACAGACCATTTGAGGTCTGGTCGCTACAGTTTTGACCATGACGGTGGTCGGGGTGTCTTTGGTAGACACGGGGCCACCCAGGACTAGCCCGTTGGGGATTTGGTCGGAGTGGCCGGGAGAATGTCACGGTAGTAGATCGGTTTTGTCGGAACGCCGTTGGTCCACCCGAATGGGAGTGCGAGGCCATGGGTTCCATGGTGTGGGTACAGTGTGCTAACCTCTGCAGAGTGTATATTAAATCTATCGATAGCCGCGCCCGTGGATAAGGGCCCAATTCGTGTCGGTCCCACCGTGAGTCAACAGTATTAATAATAACTTGATTAATAACAACCCCGGTTTGATGATGAGATAAGTTGGTTGTGATCGCCATAAGGATCACGGGCCAAATATTGGTTGTGGTTGTGATCGCCGTAAGGATCACGGTTTGAGACCAAGTGTTGGTCGTGGTTGTGATCGCCGGAAGGATCACGGTGGTATCGAGGATACCGAGTTATTGTATATTCGCGATGTTGTGTGAGAATCATGGGTAAATATCAAGCTCCTTGTGGTCATTTAATGATTACTACGGTATTGTTTATACCAAGCTTGATTTGATCCTGAGATAATCGTGTGATGTCCGAGGTTGGTAAGTGAGGCATGTGATGGTTACGTAGTAACCCGAGCAAAATAAATAATGCATATAGTGTCATCATGTTGCATGCTAGTATCGTCAGACTCATATGCTCATGCTATGCTCATGTTGTTCTAGCTGTATCGTGTTCATGTTGCCTTTGGATTTTTAGTGGCTATTATGATTATTTTCATGATGGTACCTGGTATTATTTTGGGAGTATTACTTTGGGTGTCATGTTGTTCAGGTCATGTTGTTATGAGGATCTCATGTTAATTCCTGCTTAACCTGTAACTGCCATGATGTTGTTTGTCTTGAATGCTTCTGGTTAATTGTGAGCTTGCAAGTACATTCAATGTACTGACCTGGCGTGTCATGCCAGCTTGCAGGTCGTGCCTAGATTGCATGCTTGTTTGCCATGGATTCTTTGTTTGCGAGCTAGGATAAGCATTCCAGCCAGAGTCCCTGCGGATTGGAGTTCACCACCGTCGTCGTTGTTCCGCTGCTAGAGTTATTCCGCTGCTTCGAGTTGTTCTGCTGCTTGCATAGAGCAACTGAGGATGGCGTAGTGTCGCCGTGCCGATGTTATTCATTGTAATATCGGAGACCTTGTATTCATATTCGTGATATAATAGAAAGTTGGTTTGTTCTATGCTAAGCAGTGCCGTATTCCAGAAGACTTCTCCTCGATCTCTGGGCTGGAATACGGGGCGTTCCGGTTTTCTTTGAGCCGGGGTGCCACAGCGTTGTTTCTCCGTTCTGACCCAGCCATGTCAACGAGCCCTCACCGTACATATGCGCGAGTAGGCATTCAAGACCCCTCCCGTATGTACACATACGTGGCCGTATTTTCTTTCTTGCACCCTGGCCGCTGTACGTACGTGTACATGCTACGTGCGCGCCTCTACTACGACACGTGCGCGCCTCTACATCCACCAGTATATATGTGCGTACACATTCGCGACCAGAATGACAACGCTACGTACGCTTCGACCAGGTGGGTCCCGACTGTCAGGCACTTCCTTGCGTGCGAAGATGTAGCTGGTGGGTCCCAGCAGTCAGGGGGCGAATCGTTTTTTTTTCGGACGCACTTCCTTGCGTGCGAAGGTGTAGCTGGTGGGTCCTAGCAGTCAGGGGGAAACGTTTTTTTCACGAAATACGATGCCTGTCCGGTGGGTCCCCGCTGTCAAGTGGAGGAATAATTATTTTGCGCGTAATAAGGAGGCACTTCCTTGCTGCGGCCGTGGACCCAGCCGTCAGCGTCTCCACGCACAGTACTCTTCCGATGGAAGTCGGTCGTTGACCACATTGACCACGCCGCGCCGAGAGCACCACGGCGGTGGACGACGGCGAGGCCTAGGAAGGGGACGACACGGAGGCAGGGAAGACTCGGCAGTTGTTTCCCACGCGGAGGGGAGTACGACTGTACGAGGGTTTACTAGTTCGTCTGCCGTCGCCGGAGAATAACAGCAGGTGTGGGTGAGTAGAGGGATGGCTAGGCCAGCGATGGGAGTACGGTGGGGCGGTGAGGCCTGCCGGCAGCACAGCCAGCCGCGGGGAGGAGGGAGCGGGCAGTCCCGCCGACGCTTGTTTGAGCGGCTGGAGCTGGAAGAGCAGAGATTGAAGAAGCACGACGGCCGTTGGATGGACATCCAACAGTCAGTGCTTGTGCGTCAACCTTTTTTTTAGGAAAGCCTCAAATCTGTGGAAAACAGCATACAGCCCATCTGCCATTATTTCAAATAATTTACAGCCCATTTGCTAATTCTTAAGGTTTTTTTGGAGCCCATATTCTTTTTGTTAGCATTACAGCCCATATTGTGGCCACGGTTAAAAAATTATACGAAATTTTGCATATTTCGGTGCGGTCCAAACTGTTTTTAATCCCGAAATTTCGACTCACATTAAAACTGATTTTAAAAATAAATGTATATCAATATAAAATCCAACAAATTCTCCACGCATAAAAATTAATGTAATTTAAAATCTTGAAATGAAAAAAAAGATATTTGAAACTAATTGCCGGTTTGATGTGTTTAAAAAATGTACGGCCCATTTCTCATTACTGATGGGCCATTTTCTCGGCCAGCCGAATGAAAGCTCTCCTCGTCTTGAAAGATTTGCAGCCCAACAGGCCTGACAAAGCGACTTACTTGGCAAATCACAAAAAAACTGGGCTGTGGCCGTGGACCCAGCTGTCAGCCTCTCCACGTACAGTACTCTTCCGATGGAAGTCGTTCCTTGACCACGTTGACCACGCCGCGCGGAGAGCACCACAGCGGTGGACGACGGCGAGGCCTAGGAAGGGGACGACGCGGAGCCGGGGAAGACGCGGCAGTGGAAGCCCGCGCGGAGAGGAGTACGAGGGTTCACTGGTTCGGCTGCGGTGTGAGGCTGCCGTCGCCGCAGGGCCTGGCCAGCGGTGGGAATAGTAGGGGGCGGTGAGGCCTCTGCGGCAGCACAGCCGGCCACGGGAGGCAGGAGCATGCGGGACGACCGGCGCTGCTTTGGGCGGCTGGAGCAAGAAGACTAGAGGTTGAAGAAGCACTACGGCCGTTGGATGGACATCGTATGGTCACTGGAGCTAGAATCGTTCGTATTGACTAAGTTGACAAAGCCCTTCGTCCCCGTCAACTTAGTAGGCCCACAAGTCAGCCTCCCACCAAGGTGGGTCCCAGCTAGCCGGGGGAGTATTCATTTTTTTGTGCGTAATAAGGAGGCACTTCCGGTGGGTCCGAGCTGATAGCGGGGGGAACATTTTTTCGCGAAATACGGTGGCCCGTCCGGTGGGTCCCAGCAGTAAGGGGGAAACGATTTTTTCGCAAAATACTGGTGGCCCGTCCGATGGGTCCCCGCTGTCAGGTGGAGGAATAATTATTTTCCACGTAATAAGGAGGCACTTCCTTGCGGCTGCCGTGGACCCAGCTGTCAGCCTCTCCACGTACAGTACTCTTCCGATGGAAGTCGGTCGTTGACCACATTGACCACACCGCGCCGAGAGCACCACGGCGGTGGACGACGGTGAGGCCTAGGAAGGAGATGATGCGGAGCCGAGCAAGACGCGGCAATGGATGCCCACGCGGAGAGGACTACGAGCGTTCACTGGTTCGGCTGCGGTGTGAGGCTGCCGTCGCCGCAGAATAACAGAGGGTGTGGGTGAGTGGAGGGATGGCCTAGCCAGTGGTGGGAGTAGTATGGGGGCGGTGAGGCCTCCGCGGTAGCACAGCCGGCCACGGGAGGCAGGAGCAGGCGGCACGACCGGCGCTGCTTTGGGCGGCTGGAGCAAGAAGACCAGAGGTTGAAGAAGCACTATGGTCGTTGGATGGACATCATACGGTCCCTGGAGTATTGACTAAGTTGACAAAGCCCTCCGTCCCCGTCAACTTAGTAGGCCCACAAGTTAGCCCAACAATATGGTGGGTCCCAGCTAGCAGGGGGTATTCATTTTTTTGGGCGTAATAAGGAGGCACTTCCTTGCGTGCGAAGATATAGCTGGTGGGTCCGACCTGTCAGCGGGGGGAACATTTTTTTCGCGAAATACAGAGGCCTTTCCTGTGGGTCCTAGCTGTCAGGTGGAGGAATCATTATTTTGCGCGTAATAAGGAGGCATTTCCTTGCATGTGGCCGTGGACCCAGCTGTCAGCCTCTCCACGTACAGTCCACTTCCGATGGATGTCGTTCATTGACCACGTTGACCAGGCCGCGCCGAGAGCACCAGGGCGGTGGACGACGGTGAGGCCTAGGAAGGGAACGACACGGAGCCAGGGAATACTCGGCAGTTGTTTCCCACGCGGAGGAGTACGAGGGTTTACTGGTTCGTCTGCCGTCGCCGGAGAATAACAACATGTGTGGGTGAGTAGAGGGATGGCTAGGCCAGCGATGGGAGTACGGTGGGGCCATGAGGCCTGCGTGGCAGCATAGCCGGCCGCGGGAGGAGGGAGCAGGCAGTTCCGCCAGTGCTTGTTTGAGCGGCTGGAGCATGAAGAGCAGAGATTGAAGAAGCACGACAGCCGTTGGATGGACATCCAACAGTCACTGCTCTCGTGTGTTGACTAAGTTGACAGGGCGCTGCGTGTGCGTCAACCTTTTTTTATGAAAGCATACGCGTCAACCTGTAGTAGGCGCACAAGTCAGCCTCAAATCTGTGGAAAACAGCATACAGCCCATCTGCCATTATTTCTAATAATGTGCAGCCCATTTGCTAATTCTTAAGAACTTTTTTGGAGCCCATCTTCTTTTCGTTAGCATTACACCCCATATTGTGGCCATGGTTAAAATGTATACGAAATTTTGCATATTTCAGTGTGGTCAACTGTTTTTAATCCAGAAATATCGATTCACATTCAAACTATTTTGAAAAATAATTTATATAAATATAAAATCCAAATAATTGTCCACGCATAAAAATCAATGGAATTTAAGATCTTGTAATGAAAAAAAATTGAAACTAATTCCCGGTTTGATGTGTTTTAGAAATGTACAGCCCATTTCTGGGCAAACCGAATGAAACTCTCCTCGTCTTGAAAGATTTGCAGCCCAGCAGGGTCGATAAAGCAAGTAGGCCTTGTTTGGGTATTTCTTTAAAAAAATAGAACTGGGCTAGCCATTTTTAGCAAGAAAAAAAACACAACTGGGCTCATGATGTGGTAAACATAAATAAAACCCTGGCTAGAAAGGCCACAGCCCCCGCACAGCCCCGTTGTTACCCTGATCCGTCGCTAAAACTAGTATAAATAACAACTGCTTGTTCCTAAAAAAAACTGCGCGACTTGCTGGGTCCCTGGTGTCAGCCGCTCGTAGTGTAATTCTCTCGTTTATTGACTACGTTGACAATGGCGTGAGCCCCAGATGTCCAACCATTAGGAGGAACCATATTTTTGGGCTTGTACTATAGAGGCACTTGCTTGCGTACTGCCATGACGCTGGTGGGTCCCTACTGTCATCCTCTCCATGTATAGTCATCTCCTTGTTCCTCTCGGTTGTTGACGACGTTGACAATGCAAGAGGCGGCGCACCGCGCACGGCGAGCGAACCAAGGCCGCAAGGCGGAGGACGACGGCGAGGCCTCGGACGGAATGAACAGGAGCCATTGAAGATGCGTCGGTCCAGTCGCAGGTGGAGGGGAGTACGAGGGTTGACTGGTTCGGGCGCGGGTGCGTGTTGGGGCTGACGTCGCCGGAGAATAACAGGACATGTGGGGGAATAGAGGGAGGGACTGGCCAACGTTGGAGGGTACGTACGGTAGGGCGGCGGAGGCGCAGCCAGCCATGGGAGGCGGGAGCAGGCGGAGCCGACGGGGTGGTTTGGTTTGGGCGGCTGGAGGACGAAGAAGACAAGAGATAGAAGATACATGACAGATGTTGGATGTCAATCCAACGGCTGGTAGGCAGAATCGTTTGTTGACTGGCTAGTAAGTCGACACCACCTTGGATAGGCTATTTCCTCGCGGGTCCCAAATGTCAGAATCCAAATCTATCATGGTCATGCAGCCTTTCTATGAAAATTTACAGCCCATTTGATGTGCTAGTTCGAAATAAGTTTGTGGGTGTTGGGGGGGGCTCATCACTTGGCTTCTGTGATGCACAGTGAGCTCAAGCAGCCGACGAGAGTGATGTTATTTCCCTTGGTTGGGATTTGTTACAATATTTCACTCTAAATTAAACGAATGGCAAGCCATTTGCCTTGTTTCAAAGAAAATATGACAGTCACAGCCGAGTTGAAATGGGCAGGAACATCTAACTCCAGCTTACAAACTGTACAAAAGCACGAGGGTTAATTGTTCATCAGGTTTACAAAAAAACCAGATTGAAAAGGGCAACAACATCCAACTCCAGCACTGTTTTCGGCAGTCACATTCAAATGGATCGGTCAGCTCCATAGAATGAACATCCTGGGTCGTAAAATTTACTGGATTATGACCACAATATGTTGTAAATAGAAGCCCGGCACGTTCAGAAGCTCTTTTGCCCACCTGAAACTCCTTTTTTTGCTCTTCTACATACCCATCCGTCAAACCATGCTGCTGATAAACTTAAGGCTGATGGACAATAGTAACCTCGCATTCAGCAGGAAGAATGTGACAAATCTTGTGTTTGCACGGTTGGCTACATATCGTTCTAGCGTTATTGTCTTCAATCGAATCTCATGAGAAGTGAGAAAATCCCGATGCTTACGAATCCACCGATTGGTTATAACTTTCTTACCCCGTCCTGTTGCCTAAATAGACATGAAGATTGAAAACAGTTAAGGTCTAAAAGAAGAGTGTCGAAAGAGCAACAGCTGAACGGTTAATTCTAGTACACTATATGCGGGCGTCCAATGTGCGTGAAATTATCACCTTTATATACAACTTCTCCAAACATGGAAAGCATTGCAGCAAGCCAATAATCTTGTTCAGATCAAAACTATTCATTTGGATATATAAGATCTTGACAGAATCCAGCACCATTGATAGGCCATCCATGGAGAAACTCTTCATTGAGCATAGAACATAATATTAGTACAAAATGTGTACTCCAAGATGATATATAAATTATGCGCGGAAATTTAAAATGCAGCTTATGGTTACAAGTGTAGATGGTAATATAAAGTACCTGAAGAACTGTGGAGCCAAACACCATATTGAAATGAGCACAGAGATCATGTATTACACCCAAGGTCTCCAGTTTAGGCGCAGAGAGGACGGTTATTTGCAACGGTGAATAACTAGAATCAAGGATCAACCTTCGAAGTGAAGGGGCATCTTGGATGATGAGCTGCCTTCCGTCAAAAGAAATTCCAATTCTTACAAGGTTAGGCGACTTTATTTGGAGACAACCGATTCTAACTGTGAAAACAAGCACCAAGCACTCCAGCGCAGGGCAACTAGAGTGGATGATGCTGTGCAATGAGGCCTCCGATATACGAACCCGCACAAGTGAAAGTTTCTTGAGAAATGGGAGTCGAAGGTTTAGTACCAGATTGTCTGGTAGGTAGCACAGCGCAAAGGTGGCGGTGTGGAGAGTGGACGAAAACCGCGAGATGGACATCGGTGCTGAGGGCACAAGTTCATGGCGTTCGGTATGTGGTATGTGATTTCCAGGGGAATAGTAGAACTCAAGCAGTTGTAGTTCTATGAATTCAGGGGATTTTAGCCAGGAGTCCACCATGCAGGGCATGGTATGCTTGCTCAGGTAGCATGACAGGATGCAGAGGCTTTGACCGGAGCCCTGGTGGGAGGAGATGATGGCTCTGGGGATTTCAAAATCATTGAAGAAAGATAGCTGACGACAGTCGAGATTAAGGGGCACGGCGCGCCATAGAGGGCGCCACCGAATTGAGAGGACTTGGGTGCGGCAGCAATCCTTGGTGGGGAGAAGCGAGATGATCTCCCCAAGGACGGTGTTCGGGAGATCGCTGATGCGGTCCACCCAAGATTCTACAGGTTCCTGGGATCCGGTGGGGGCGGGGTCGCCTCTTCTCCCCGCGCTACCGGGTGCGGGATCTACAACAGGCGTCACCGCTGGCGGGAGCCTCATTTTCTTGGCGCTGGGGTCAGCCGACTCCATTTTCCTCGAGGGCGTCGCGTCGCGCTCACGGATTTGAGCAGAGTAACGAATGACGAGCCTAGTTGTAGTGCGAGCGAAGAAGAAGGGGAGCTGGGGGTTTTCTGTAGGAGTGAGGAAGAAGGGGAGCTGGGGTTTTCTGTAGGAGTGAGGTGAGGAATTTGGGGGTACGAGTGGAGCGAGCTAACGTGAGGTGGGTGGGAGCGAGGAGGAAGAAGAGCACCTAGGTTTTTTTGGGGGGGCGGTGTGCTGGGTGTGGGTAGCGCCTCTCATTCAGTAAATATATGGGCTTTTGAATTGATTTTACTATTTACTAGTGTGGATGGGCTGTTTTGTCTTGGGCCCAGAGAAACAATTACTACTAGTACAGTGGAGACACTCTACAGCTACCTAGAAAAACAATTACTACTAGTACAGTGGAGACACTCTACCGCTTCTGGCTCCTCCTAGGTCATTGAAACGTCTCCCTCTACTGAATGCCGTTATACTTTTGTTCACCGACATGCGGGCCATGCAGCGCGCGGGCCCAAATGCCATCCACCAAATTAGAAGGCAGTATGCAGGCGGAGAGTCACCCCGGTCGTAGCGCGGCAGTAACGAGCCGTCATATCACAAAACCCCACCTCCCCGCAGTCTAAGTTTGACGGACGAAGCAACCATCATTTCACTCTTTGCTAAATCCCCTTCTCCCTCACCATCTTCAAGAAAGGCAACACTCGCATCTGCCACTGTTCTTCTCTCCGAACGAAGGGAAGGTAAGCGGATCCGTGATGTTGGTATATTTTCGTTCAGAGAAAAAAAAAGAACTTTTGCAAAGCAGTAACCGATACTCACTCTCTTTTTTGTTTCATTGTCATTGCGATTGTGTTTTCCTTTCAGTGGTCTCCTAGTATTCGTCAGTTTCATGATGGACCAAGGAGAACTAGGAAAAGATCTGCCAATATTGGAGCAGACGCGGGAGGCTGATCCCCACGAGACAGAGAGCTCCAAGAAGATGGAGGCAACCACCGAGACGACCCCAGATACGCTCACGGCCACTACTGAGATGGTCAACGCCCCGTTTGAGGTTACAGCCCCCGTGGCACTGCAGGTGCAGTTTCCCCCCTTCGAGGATGTGTCCCCCCCCCCCCCCCGCTGAGCTGCCCAAGGTGATTTCCTTCTTTGCCGATCTCGATTGTGGTTTTTCATCTAAGTATGTGGTGATTTTTTTTAGAAAAGGAAGTACGTGGTGATTAATAATGCAAAATTTTATTAGCTTCGATGCCATGCTATACATAGTGGTTTAAATAACTTGTGTTTCTTATACTGAAAAGTAATTTAGAATTTGTTTCTGCTTCAATTAGAGCCCTGATGCAGACAAGGATTGTGTGGTTGTACATGTCACTCGCTATGAGGCGGACGACCTGAATATACGCACTGGGAAAACAAAGTTCTTAGGCTGTTGGATCCTGGAAGCCATTTGCGGTTATACCAATGAAGAGTTGTATTCCAGCCTCACTGTTGTCAGGCGTGTTGTCCAGGATGTACTGAAGCACAAGAAGTTCAAAGCTACTCCTTCGTTTGTGAGGCATACTGTTCTTGTCAAGCTTACGCAGGAAGATGACGTGGCATGCCTCCACAAACAAGTTTATCAGTGGCAAGGCCACAAGGTTGTCTTCATGAAGGTTCACAGGATTGAGCTGCTGCGGGACGTCCTCGATGATGTTCATGGCAAGGTCCATCTTGTGTCCAGCCCAAATTAGATCGAGGCATGAAATAGTTGCCCCAGCTAGTGTTTAATAGTAGTTTGGATTGTGTCTAATAATCCGAACCTTGCCTATTATCGACCCCTCTGGGGCTAGTACTCTGTTTGAATCCGTCTATGGGAACTGCTGCTACTTTTGTGTGCCCGTGAATCATGTGAGAACCATCGTAATTGTTGCCGAAACGGATGCGTCCTCACTAGTTTTTTCATGAATATGGCATGGTAAGACATAAGTTGTCACGGTTTATCATACGAGCAGTGTGTGTTTTGATGAAATAGAGCACTCGTTCGAGAACCGTGCGCTGACGTATACATAAGTACTTGTAAACACTGTTGGTGCTACCCCACTTGTAAGCAGTTGTGCAAAACACGGCACATTGGCTCAGCTCGCTTCAACACTAGGCTATCGACCAGCTAACAATCAACAATCTGCTGTCTGACATATAAGCAACTATGTATCTTGTTACAGTGGTTCATGCAGTTAATTCAGGCCACAATGTAATAAATTCCAAACGTTCACACGCTAGTCCAGCGCTCATGTGGAACACTCACATTAAACTCGTCTTCATAAAAAACTTGAAAAGCATAAGTTAAGCAATTTTATACATCTCAATGATTCATAGAACATAACAAACATATACTAGTTCACAGCAAAAGACAAAGTTGTGAGAAGGTTTACAAATCAGGAAAAAACAAGCAAGGCTTCTCTGAGCAAAGGGCCTCCCGGCAGGCTTAAATTTCCTGGAGTTCACTCTGGTTTTTTCTTGTTGCCACCATCCAGGGTTAGGTTCTCTCATTCCAGAATAACCAATTATAATTGTGGTCTCAGCTGGAATGCTGAACTGAACCATCCAGTGTACTGACCAGCTGAAATGCTTGTGCATTCCACTAAATTTAAGCACCGCTATTTGCAGAAATAAGCAGACCACAATGCCTCTTGTCTGCGCACCTGTCCAAAAAACCGCCGTGCAACCGTGCCAGCTAGTCCTCGGTCCATGGATGAACTGGTAGAAAGTGCATTCCGGACTAGGATGCAGTTTTTTTCGCTCGTCCCTGCACTGCAATCAGGAAGTAAAACGTACGAATCAGCTTCTTTTAGATTGCGTTGGTCATTCTACCTTAGTTACTACCAATGTAGGGATACCTTGAAGACAGGAGGTTAGACGACGGCAACGAGGGATAGCCATCTCATTTTGCGCAGTTGTACTAAAACTGAGGTGTGTGCTTTTGATTGCGCGGATAGAAACGATACGGAGACAGACATCCCAAAACGATATGGAGACAGACATCCCTGTTTGCGCAAATACGAAATACGGTTATTTAAACAGTGACAGATATTACTACTTTCCCCCGTTTCCTCTTAGAACCAAGTCCTAGATTCATGCTACAGCTTTCCCACATTCTTCCCTGTTTGAACCAACGCTTTGAGTCAACTGTATGAACTAGATTTACTTCTAATAATAGTAGAAGTCTAGGTGGCTTTGGAACAGCGGACAGAAGTAGAAAAGGATCCACACGAAGGGAGCTGGGGCAGTAGAGCAAGGCAGGTTTCGAAGGGATATATACCTGAGGGTCGTCGGCATGTGGCAAAGACGGCGTCGGGAGGCAGCATCTTGGCCACAATACCGCAGGGAGGAAGAAGGGGTCGGAGGCCCTCCCGAGCCGGCCCTCTCTCGGAGAGAAGGGCACGACCGCCGATCGGGACGCGCGGGCAGTCGTTGGTCTCCTCCCTCGCCGCCGACGACAGCGTGAACGATGCACCTACACCCCTGCCCCGGTCGAGGTTGTCCGGCCGGATTTGTGACCAGCCGTGAGCTGAGAGAGAGTGTGGCCACCTATGTGTTTCTTAGATCTGGAGAGCATGAGAGAGTGAACGAGAGGAACCCTAGTAAAGAAAGCGCTAAGGCTCCTGCTTTTATATATAGTGGAGTGATTTTGTTGTACCAGCTTCAAAAAAATGCGCTCCTACGTGTACCCGTGAGTGGGTGTGCGAGAACTAGTGCGTGCGTGCACCGCTTCTCTTCGTGAGAGTACAATATACTATGCCCAAAGAACGTTCGCCGCAAGAGTAATAGTATAAGTGTGTGACGTGTGAGCTAAAATAAAATGTGCGCGCCGTCTTTTGTTTTTTAGAAGTTCTGAGGGTAGGGTGTGAAGAGCACATATGTGCGTGACGTCTACCTGCAGATAGACGGTGGGTGCGACGTGCGAGTCTACGAGAGGACTCGGAAGAGTCGTGACTCGTGAGGGTGCGTGTGCGTGAGAGAGGGGGGGCACGTATCAATGCAATGCATGTGTCCGTAAATCATTATCCGACAAACGTTCGCCACAAGCCTTTTCCAACGAACGCCGTAAGAACCGTTAGATCGGCATCCGACAGTGTCAGTTTTGCCATGTCATTTAACAGAACAGCCACTCCTCCAACACACAAATCTTCCACGTGAGTGTTAGCAACTACCGTATGCTCCCTCCGTTCCGAAATGCAGTGCATATAGCTTTATTGAAAATTCGAACCTCGCAAACTTTTACCGAGTTTTCGTGTACCAAATTGCACATGTAGAATACCATGTATATATCATTTCATTCATCTTCGAGAGGTAACTATAAAGATAGGTGAGGAGTCTACAAAGAAAGACCATCGTATCACCCGCAGCAATTTCAAGCGTCCTTTAGTGTCGAGGAATATCATAGGAACTCTATATGATATGATTTTTATAGGATTTTTTCCTTTAGAGCCAATTGGTTCATAGGAATAGATTCATATACTCCACATTTCAAAGGAAATAAACATGATATCATTTCTATAGCTTTAGAGCCACTTGGTTCATATGAATGGATTCCTATACTCCCTTAATTTCAAAGGAAAATAAACATTAGCGTATATTCAATAGAAAAGTTCCTATGATATGAACCAAATTACATCTCTTTTCTAATCCCTCCTCATAGGAATTGAGATACATGTCATCTCTAGATTCAATAGAAAAGTTCCTATGATGTGAACCAAATGACATCTCTTTTCCAATCCCTACTCATAGGAATTGAGATGTATACATCTTCTATTCCTAAATAGATAGTACAACCCACTAGTAGCTTTTTTCCAAAACATGCAACTATGGCACAAGAACTATATAGTGTGCCAATAACTTTGAAAGATGGTCGCTGGATGAAGCTAACCCGATAGTGCAGAGATAGGCAAATCCGAGCACTACTAGCCGTTGGATATCATCAACATTCCACCAGATCTGCCACATGTACAATTTAGAAGACTCCATCGTTGAACTTAAGCATAATGCACAAACCTCAAAACACAATCACTTCTCCTTTGTTCTAGAATCTTCTGTATCATAATTGTTTTTTTTCTAAATGAATTGCCGTTAATTGTTTTTTACTTTATGATTTACAATGCACAACCCCGTGAATCTTAACATTTTTATAAAACTAATTGATTTTGAATGAGATGAACTATAAGAACAAAACGAACATCTACATCATGCATATATGACTCAAAGCTTTACATGCTATAGTGTGTATTTATTCATAATTTGGTTTCGAAATCTCATGCGTTCAATACATGTGTACCTTACTAGTTTTGAGTAGAGTAGCAAATTTCACGCGGCCCCGGGTATATTAAAATGCAGGGCCCATGCATCATTGCCTTTCGGTCGAACCTACGTCCACAATATTTTGTACGTACTATATCTTCCACTGGTCCCCGAACCCAAAATGTTGCCTCGTTCCCATAAAACCAAGCGGCCCACACATATTTAAGGTGTCGACTCGAACCCGTTTACTACGACGTGGCCCCGCACGCTGTAGTACTCCTACAAACCCTACCGCCGCACTCATCATCGGTTTTCTTCAAGAGGACGAGGGAGAAGCCGATTTGTAGTGGAGGCGCTTTCAAAAAAAAAGGATCTGTAGTGGAGACCCCTACCCTAGGGTGCCCTAGGTAGCTGCCGCACGCATCATTGTTTTCTCCTTTCTTTATGCTCTTGCGCCCTAGAGTGAAATGATGGTTGCTTCGTCCGTCCAGCTTAATGCGGGAAAGGTGGGGCTTTGTGATTTGACCCCTCATCGCTCATTTTCTACTACTGCGGCGCTACGACCGGGGTGCCTCCAATTCCAACCGCTGCTCCGAACTGTAATTTGGTGCATCGCACGTGGAACAAGACGGTGGATGAGCCACATGTCGGCCAAAGGGGTCCTGTTAAGCGTGTCGCCATTTCGTGTGCGGACTGGTCCTGCTTGAGTTGCTACGCCAACACGACAGGAGCAGCGTACCACTTGGTTTTGCTCCTTGGTGAATCCCGACTATATTGATCTAAAAAGATACGTGCTGAACTACCCTCTCCGTCTTGGTTTTTTTATTTTTAGGCATCTCAGTTTATAGGGCCTGCACGTAGATCTAGGTCATCCATTTGACTAACTAAATATGAGTTACTATGTCACAAAAAGTATATCATTGGATTATTAAGCCGATGTAGTTGTATTTAAAAGTCGAGGGCGGGGCTTTTCCTATGCGGTACGCGGGGAAGTTCCGCCTAGTCGGTTCGACAGAGACGCGAGAAGACGAGGGAGTAGGCTGCTGCAAACATGGGGCTGTGTGATTTGACAGCGAGTTACTGCTGGACAGGTGGGGGCCCGTGATTTGACTTGCCATTATCATTTTAACTGCGGCGCTACGACCGGCGTGAGTCTCCCGATTCCTGACCACCTCCATACAGGTGCCTCTCCCAATGCTCCACCATGTAGTAGAGGTTGGCTCTTGCATGAGAGCCCACTTCTCCACTTTTTCCTTGCCTCTCTTTCCTCCACATATGCAAAAATGCCATGTAAAGCGCACTATTGTACTTACTTTTACTTGCTCCTACAGGTGCTTAAGCTTGCCACATAGGCATAAAGTCTGATGTGGCAAGTTAATCAAGAAGAGAGAGACTAGTTTGGTGACCCAAGGAAGAAACGGTGCTAAGCGCGTGTACCTAGGTGAAAAGACAATTTTGAGTCTATAGCTAATTAAATGAAGCAAACTTAGCAACACCATTTCATTGGAAGAGATCACTCCTTGGCAAATGCAATAAATACTAGTACTCCCTGTGTCCCATAATATAAGAACGTTTTTGGCACTACACTAGTGTCAAAAACGTTCTTATATTATGGGACGGAGGGACTACGAAGAAAGAGATAGAGAGGAGTAAAAAAATACACTTATAGCCAACCTTGTTGTAGTATGAGTGACTAAGTGATGACTATGTATGACATGCCAACATCAGATAGCCTAACGGACCGTGTTAAATCTCCAAGGGCGCGACTGCGCGAGCGACGCGACGGTCGTGGTAGGCGCGACCATGATACGGGCTGCTGGCAGCCCTTGGATCTGAGATCAAACGGTCGCATGCTAAGTTGCTGAAAATTTGCAGAATAACCCTCCAGGATAGGATATTCACCCATAGGTCTAGAATCACGCCATGCAACCGTTCGATCTCAGATCCAAGGGCTCTCGGAAGCCCGTATCATGGGAGAATGGAAAGCCACTACCCTGCCGTTCGCACGCTGGCAGTTCGCTCCTACTCGTCCCCGCACGTCCTTCAATAGTACAGCGGTTCGCTCCTAGTCGTCCCGTCCATTCACATTACGGCAGTTCCACTAATCCTAACCCTCCTCCCAAATCCATGGCGTCCCAAATCTCCACGATCGGCGGTCAGTACAAGGTTAGAACCATCACCGGCGATGAGTTCGATGTCATCTACACCCGTTCTTCCGCGACGGTGAAAGGATGCCTTTCTCGCTTCAGATGCATGTTCGAAAACTCAGATGATGACTGGGTCGCTGGGCTAGATGTTGAGTACACCACAGTCCTGGGACGAGAGAAGGATCTAAAGGATGAAGAAAGGAAGAAGCCCGCCGTGATCCAGGTTTGCGTACATAACGTTTGCTTGGTATACCACATATGCCATGCCGACGTTGAGTGCCAGGATTTTAAGAACTTCCTCAAGAACAAAACAGTGAAATTCGTTACTGTAGACTTTAAGAACGACAAAGAAGTCCTGGGTCGGATAGGCCTCATTGTAGGCAACCCCTTCGACCTCCAGAAGAATCGGTTGGTGCCCTCTCGTCAGCCTTCAATGCTGACCCTGGCAGGAGCCATGGTTCATCCTTCGTACCGTAAACTGGAGAAACCTCATTACACGTTTCATCGTCATGCATGGCAGTGGAATGTACTAGATATAGACCACATCCACTACGCTGCAATGGATGGCTACCTTTGTTTCAATATCTAGAAGGGTTGGATGAAGAGCAACAACCAAGTGTGCGGTTCAAGCAAAGAAGTATCGGCCAAGAGGAAGAGGGACAAGGACGAAGTCGAGGACGTGGACGAGGACTCCGAGTAAGGTGGCAATGTCGTTGCTCATGGTGGTTCTAAACTTCTAATGCAGTGTCTACCAGATTAGTTGCGTAGTTTAATTTCAGGTGTGCTTAGTTTAATTTGAGGGGTGTGTTGTGCTGAGCCCCCAGCAGAACTATGTTATGTTTATTCTCGTTACTTTAACTCTTCAGTATGTACATACTACTACTATTTCTTTAATAGAATTTAGCACCCCAATTAAGCACGTACTAGCTTTTTTAATAGTACTATATGCATAATTTGGCGACGAGCGCTCTCTATATGTACCACCCTTTTTTTAATTTCAATTTTTGCTCCATGGCGCAATCCATCGATAGTACTACTGTACAAAAGTATACATTTTTTAAAAGGCTAGAGTACTGTTCATCACATATATAGCCAGTTAAATTCTCAACCTAGAACGACATGCATGCCATGTAGTAAACCGATACGGAGGAAGTATAGTAAAAATGAGGTGATTTTACCGAGCGATCGGCGGGGGAGCATGGCCTGTCATGCGGTCCCACGTGTCATGATGTACCAAGGCGATGCACGTGTCCCTCTTGAGGCAGAAGCAATACTACATGGTTTGAGATGATGGCGAACCGAAGTGTGAAATAATGGTTGCTTCGTCCGTCTGGGAAGGTGCGGCATTGTGATTTGACGTCTCATTGCTCATTACTACTACTGGGCCGGTACGAGTGGGGTGTGTCCCCCCTGCTGTTCTGCACTGTTATTTGGTGCTTGACACGTCGACCCGGTTGCTATATGTCCCACATGTCGGCGACAGGAAGTACAGAATTCATGAAAGAGAGCGTCGACGGAGGAGTATACTACAGAATTCATGAAAGGGAGCGACTTAGTTTTGCAAAAAATCTGTTTTTACGGAGTACGTACCCACTAGGGTTTATAGGGCTCATCTAAAAAACATTCGTTTTTCCGTTTGATAAGTCTCAATTCTACTATACTAGTAGTAGTACCATTACATGTTGGATTTCGAGGTGCGTTAGAGCACCCGACGCAAGCAGTGTCAAGAGGAAACTAACCAATGCATGTACAAGTTCATGGAAATTTAGTGGTCATTCATGCATTCGTTCTAATTAATGCCTCGGTAAACATAACTTCTTGAGAAAAACGAGCGTACTAATTACTTGTGCAAACTACGAAACTAATTCGACCACTCACCGTCTACCTTGGTTGGAGAGATTTTGAAATTGAGCCATAAACTGGAAAGGAGGGAGTAGTAACTTTTGTCTCAATTACTATTTGTGGCCTTGTATACATGCAAGATGTATTTTTTTATAGTGGCCTTGTATAAGTAAATGGAGGGAGTACTAAAATTTTCTCCTCGTGCTGCGAGCCACCACGCGCGTGGGCGAGGGAGCGGGCGTAAAGGCGTACAGTACTACTACTACTACTACTACTACTACTACTACTACTACTACTCGTAAGCAAGCTTCACCTCATCCTGCGAGCCACCGCGCTCGTGGGCGGGGGAGACGGCGTACTAAGCAAGCTTCTCCTCGTTCTGCGAGTTGACGGGACACATCAAAGGTACTCCAGTGTATAGAGCCTTGCCTCTAAGGTAGGCCCCACATGGTTTGCCTCTTCTTTTAATTTAACATAATGTGTCAAGTCGCAATTTGTTTGTTCACCCGTGGTAGACGATCCTCCCTCCACCAAGTGGACAACCAGTACACGTGCCAAATTACCACGTGGGCTGCCTTTTTCGTACAGAAATGAGCTCCACCGTGTACCCGCGCGGGTGTGGTTGGGAAAGAGACGGGAGTACGTGCGCCGTGCGTGCACCTCTTCTCTTCGTGCACGTCCCCCACCTACGTGGGTGTGTGAGAGAGAGATACAAACCTAGACATAATGCGTCGTCCATCCCCATGCCTCCGCCCAGTCCGACCACCAGTCACCACCACGCCCCACTCCTCCTCACCTTATCTCTCATCTTTCTCCCTCCATTTTTATATACAAGGGGCCACTATCAAAATTACAATTTGCAGATATACAAGGCCACTAACACTAATCGATGCAATATTAATGGTGTTTGCCTCGTGGTACTAGCAAAGGAGGACATTAATTATCCCTTGCATGCATGCGGGAGTTTGTAAAAAAAATGCATCTTGATGTTCCGTGCAATGCACGGGCATCTTGCTAGTCCATGAAAACAACACATGGCAAAATTCCACGGCGAACGAGGGATTTGAATCTGTTGGGAGGAGCTGTTTGGATCTTGCCCGGGGTAGCCAAAATATTGGCGACCCTTTTGTCCACCGGTGCCTTTGCCACCGATGAACGAGGAATGGCTCGGGTGCTCATGATGTCATGCATCCTCCAGCGCGCACGTTGGAGACGAGCTCGCACGAGCTGTGTTTTTTTGTCCCACAACGCCGCCCGAGCCGCCCGCAGACCGACCGGCGACCCGCAAATTACGCCATCCAACCGTAGCCGCACACATTATGACAGCAACTCAACCAACCGGACGAAATTCACGCAAACACGTAGACAAACTGATATTTCATATAAACAATGACGGAAATCATATAAAATACCGGATTTTCATACAAACATGACGGATTTCATTACATTCAAATGAACTACGCGGTGCTAGTTCTGGACAGCACAGGTATATAATACCTGGCCTAAATGGTCGCCCGCCAATCAATTTGTGTTCCTCATGTCCGGCAGCACGATCACCGGACTGCCGGGAGCCCCGGAGGTATATGCTTCAGCGCAAACGACGGCTCGCTTCCCCACTGCCCAACTAATATCATTGGCTGGTGCCGAAGATGATGGTGACCGGCACCGGTTCGAGTTCATCACCGGCCACTACTTCGCCATGGCCGGCACCGGCTCGAGTTCATCATAACATTCCCCTCTTCCGTGGAGCCCATGCGGGGTCGACGAAGGTCCTCGCAACAAAAGGATCCGGCAAGACACCTGTTGTGTACGCCAGCGTCGCCTCCGCGGTGGCCTTCATGGGACCCAAGCGGCGGCGGCCTCCCGCGTTCTACTTCTCCTCGATGATGGCGGCGGACGCGGAGGCGCTGGCCACCGACTCGTCGCTCTCCGCGCACCCGGCTTCTGTCGCTGCTTGCATGGCGCGGCCGCCGGCATGGGAGTCTTGGCCACAGAAACGGGAGACGCGGTACGAGGCGGCGGCGTGGACGGCAGCAACGACGCCCGTGCGCCGCTCCTCGTCGAGCTGGCCTGGAGCGGCGAGTTGCTGAACCGCGCGCCGGCTTGGGGCGGCAACTGGCTCCGTCGGGCGAGGGAAGGGAGGTGGATCAGCGAGCTGCATAGCTCGTATCCGGCGGGCTACCCAGCCGGCTTGGATGCGGAATAACTACTCTTCGTAAGCCATTGTAAGAGTGGACAAAATGGTGGAGGAGATAGGGGAGCGGCGGAGGTGTGCGATTCTTGGCCGGCGTTTGGCCTCGTTTAAATAGGAGATTAAATAGACAGCGGACGGGAGGAGCTCGGCCAACGTTGCGTTTAATGCCGGCCCGGTCATGAACGGACGTGTGTCCAGAGTGGGTTTCTCGGCTTCCACATGGGCGGGTTTCATGGAGGCGTTTGAATGCGGCACGGAGGCGTGTTCAGCCAGGCGTGCTGCGAGTGGCGTCCTCGACTCTGACCTAGGACACCACGCCGTTCTTCCACTGACTTGTGGGCTCTTTGGGTGCATGGCCTGCATGTCAGTGACCCAACGCAGGCAGCGCACAGCAGAGGAACCTTTGGTGGGCCAGGGCGATCAGAAGCGGGCATTTCATAAACCGATGATTGTTCATTGAGTGTGACGTCATCTTTTTCATGTAGATAAGCCTACTATGTTGATAGCCCGTTCGATACGTTGTGATTCATAAAGACCGCTGCAAACATCAAAGTTCTGCTTATCACAGATAAGATTGATTAATACCCGTAACAATCCATGTCCTTAACAAAGGGTGCATGCACGTATAGGTTGAGCGTGTGTCTTGCGTCGTGTGTTGTGTGCATGCAGGCGTGCGAGTGTTGCGTGCGTGCAAGGGTACGTTTCAGTGTTGCATGCATGGGTGCGTACGTGCGTGTGTTCGTGAGTGCATGTGTACGTGTCAGTGTTGCATGCCAGCATGCGTGCGTGTGTACGTGTCAGTGTTGCACGCCTACATGCGTGTGGATACGAAATCAAGGGCCTCCAGTTTATCATCAAACTTCACCCCCCCTGAGCCGCCAGTCACCACCGGCCGAACCGCCAGCCCCCGCCGCCCGCGGCCGGCCCGCCCTCCCCGAAACCACTCCCCACCGCCGGTCCGCCGCCGCACCGGCCATCCCTCTAGCCCCCCCCCCCCGCCGAGCTTTTTCTCCGGGGATCCCCACCCCACCGCCGAATGAACGCCCCCCAACCGCCTGTGACTGCCAACCAGAGGTCTCACGACTTCGAATACCCACCGACCACTAATTTATTACCATTTCTGTCCTTCATATACGCGCTGACGGGTGGGCCCTATGGTAATGTGCGCTGCTGAATGTGGACCATTTGACTGGTCAATTGATCGTGTTATCAACAAATTACAATGACCGTAAGTGTCGTCAACAAAATGTATGTGGTGACCGTGATGAGCTTATTCTGAAGTCCAGTGACCATATCGTGCTTTCGCTTCAAATACAATGACCGTAAGTGTCGTCAACAAAATACGGAGCACGCATCAAATGCAAAGTCCGTCAGTGTCATCAACAAAATATCGAGACGTATCGTGAGCTAGATACCGTGGTACTATTGTATATGCTTATTTTCTTAGTGGACGATTGCGTGTGTGGTGTGGTGGGCACATCATTTCTAGTTGTGGTGGGTCAACATGAAGACTCATGGGTCGGTTCCATCCTACGCCACATATAGGTTGGACCGAGACGTGTTATACGAAGAACCATGTGGAGGACTCGTCGTACAACACGAAGCTACCAGAGTCGCGGAGGACTCTATCCCCACTGGTGATAAGCCGACTATATATGATTTGTAACCCTAGGCTCTTAGTATGTTATACAAGCTTGGGGGCTAGTTCGTCGATAGTATACACACACGCACAATGCCTGGTATTCACGTGTACTTTGTACACACCCCTATCACTAATATACAGTACCAGGAGTAGGCCCTTTCTTCAACTGCAAGGGTCCGATCCGAACTAGGGTAAAACTTTGCCTCGTATTACCATCCAGCCTAACAGACAGGGATATCCTACCGAATAATATGATGAAATCATATCTGCCAACTACTAAGAGAGAGGTGTGTTGGGGGGGGCAATGTGTGCGAGAGAGGCCTAAAGATAATGTGCGTGCGGGAGACACGGAGGCACATATATGTGCGTATAGAGGGCTAGTAGAGACCGTGCATGTGTATATATGCATGTGAGAGAAATAGTGTTTTCCAACTGAGATTAGTGAAAAGAGTGGTACATAGTAGTCAGAAAGAGAGAGAGAGAGAAACTGAGAGAGCATGTGCGTGAGACACCCCGACACCCTGAGAGAGATTGTGAGCATGTGTGAAAGAGAAATGCCGATGCATATAAAGTGTGTGCACTTATGCGTTAGATAGAGAGATATATAACGCGTTTGTGAGAACGGGGCGAGGCATAGTGCATCTACGTGTAAAAGGCGGTTCTACGCATTAAATTAAAATATAGATGGCATTATTATTTTTGGATGAGATCATGAATTTTGCAAATTGCGTATGGACGAAAATCGGTCTATCAGACACCCATACTCTATTGAATTCTAGCATGTGCATGTGTTTATTTCATATTATCGATCCATAGAGTGAGAGCGGTTTGAAATACAGGCAATGGATGCTTTTGCAATTCATATATAAACATTAATTAGTGCACTCCATGTTGTTAGTGTGAAGCACTTTATACATTTGTCACTTGCATGGATACATTCCAAATTGCTAGCTACGAAATAGAATACATGTCGAATTCAACATAAAGGGGGTTTCGAAGATTCGAATTCATAGGAAGTGCATTCATCTATTTGAACCCGAGATAATGGCATTTGTAAATCAGATGTAAAAGGGGGCATCAATCTTTGTTGTGAGTTTGAACATGCTATATATATTCATACGCATATCTAACTTTTTTTTTGCAACAAAGCAGATTATATCTGGAACCATGCATGAACTGAGGTAAGTTGCATATTTTTTAATATATACTCGTGTACGATGTATATTCAAATGTACCCCCTCCATTCCAAAATAATCATAGCTTTAGGATTTTCAAGAGTAAAGATTTGTGAAGTTTGACAAATCCTGAAAGTTCAATTCAAGAGAACCGAAAACGTTAATGCTTCTGCTCCCAAATATTGAACGAAGCGCCAAATAGGCCTCTGGTCACCCGAAACCGCGCGAGACTAATGTTTTGGTGGTAGGAAATTACTGTCCTGACTCTGGCCCGTGTAGCCTATCGGCCCAATGTCCAAAGGTCTAAACCGAGGTAGGTTTGTAACTTCACCAAGACGCCAGTCTCAACCGCCTCCGAGAAGCATTCATACGCCGTGGGCGCCTACCCATGCGCTCGGCCGAAATCTATCCCGCCCACATTTGGGACACCTGACATGACTGTCCTACACCCAACCCGCAATATGTCCGAAATTTTAGATGGGGGCAAAGTTTGTAACTTTCCCCAAATTTCAAACAAGCGCGTCTCAAACCGAAACATTGTTCCCCCTTAGTTCCCCGCCTCCCTCCGTTTCCCCATTCATACTCCATGGGCGCGAAAACGCCCTCTCCACCAGCCGCGAAACCCCAGCCTCCTCCGTCCTCCACCCCATAGTGGCCAATCCACCGCCGCCCTCCTCCATCACGCCAGAGCCGGTACCCCGACGTCGTCGTCCAAGGCAACCGCAACGCCCTCAAGGACTTAGCAGCTGAAGCCGAGGCAGAGCTGCCTCCACGACGCCGACGCCGACGTGCGCCGTACCAGAACCACTCCGACCACGCCGTCCTGCGCCTCACTGCTGCGGCTCCACTGTCGCAACCATCCACCGCCCCGGAGTTGTTCCCGCTACGCCGTCGTTCGCCGCCTCGGATCTGCTTCCCCGCCGCCGACAGACGGCCACCGCACCACACTCAACAACTTGGCCATGGGTTCGTCCAAGGCTGCACCGTCCTCCACAACTTCCGGTTTCCGGCGAACAACAAGAAGATCGTCGGAAAAACAGAAGGAGGACACAGCACTGCCAGCAGAAAGAGGTACTCCTCTTCCCTTATTCGTGCAAATCTTACGTCTCCGCTCACACCGTATTCATCCCACGAAAGGAACTAGTTGAGTGCTTCTTACTGCATCTTCTTCGTGATACTAAATGCACAAGGTTTCCTCCCTTTTACTATTTCACCTTTGCTAGAGGTCAGCAGCCCGCCTGGATTTCAATTCAGGGTCAGTCGAACCGCAATTAAAAGAAGCAGCACCCGCTTAGGCGTGCGGAGCACCTAGTCCGCCTGTTCCCCGGGGAAGCGGTGCATTAGTGTCTATCATAGGGGTGTGGGGCGCAGGAGCTACTTGCGCCCGATCTGGAGGTCGGCGGGGCTTGAATGGATGGCTGGGGGGGCGGTGCCAAGCATGGCGGTGCGGTGAGGTCGAGGGGAGGGCGCAGGCAGGGGAGGAATACTGGGCCGGTGGTCGCTGGCGTTTCGAGGAAGATCGTCAACACTGACTGGCTGGAGGTAGATGAAGGCGATCTGTCCGTTCTTTGTACATCGGACGGTGCAGAAAAAATGGACTGACCTATTTGCTTTCAGTCGACTGTTATTTTCATAGAATCCTGTAGTAATTTAGTGTGCCATGCATGTTGTAGAGCTATCATATGTCTCCCGTCATTTATTTCTCACCGACCTGCTATCTGCTACCTTTACACTGTACTAATTGTGCACACACTTCACCCATACTCACACTATTGTTTTTTTATGCATGGGTATTTCAGACTCTGACGCAGTGTTGATGAATGCAGAAAAGAAAAGACAGAAGTCGCTCCAGTGTAATTCGAAGATAAGCACTAAGCGTTTCAGCGCTCTAATGGGTGCAGCGTCAGCAGTTGGAGACAGTAAACGTAGCTCTGCAGTTGATGATCTCAATTTCCACACACAACCATCCCAGGTGCTTGCTTTAACTTCGCGCTGTCAAATGTGGTTGCATGTTGCATATGGTGTCTAGCTTGTATTGCTTCCAATTTGGTTAAATTGCATCTGCTTACTTTACACATTATACCTTTGATAATGACATGCCTTCCTGTTTTTGATACATACTACATATGTCTATTAACCATGTTCGTACATCAAACTAATGCTCTTTTGTATCCCTCGTCAATCACTTATGATGAGACAGTCACCCGAGTGGGTTACTGTGAGACGCCCTACTCGTTTAAAGAGTGTAGTGTCATCCTCCCCACATGATTCTCAAGAAACAGCAAAGCTAAATGAAAATAGTCAACGTAGCTCTCTAGTTGATCACCGCAATTCCCCCACACCACCATCGCAGGTGCTTGCTCTTACTTGGCAGTGTGATATGTGGTTGCATGTTGCATATGGTGTCTACCTTGTAATGCTTCTAATTAGGGTATATTGCATCTGCTTAGTTAACACATTATACCTGTGAATATGACATGCCTTCCTGTTTTTGGTACATACTACGTCTTTCTATTAACCATGTTCTTACATCAAACTACTTTTCTTGTGTATCCCTCATCAATGCTCCTAATTTGTTAAATTGCATCTCCTTAGCTTACACATTATACATGTGAATATGACACGCCTTCCTGTTTTTGGTACATACTACATCTGCCTATCACACCATGTTCTTACATCAAACTACTGTTCTTGTGTATCCTGCGTCTATCGCTTATGATGAGACAGTCACGCGCGTGGGTTAATATGAGACGCAATACTCTTATAAAGAATGCAATTTCATCCTCTCCACATGATTCTCAAGAAACAGCAAGCCTAAATGAAGATATTGAACATAGCTCTGTACCTGAAGACCGCACTTCCCCTACACCACCATCACAGGTGCTTGCTCTAACTTCGCAGTGTGATATGTGGTTGCATGTTGCATACGGTGTCTAGCTTGTAATGCTTCTAATTAGGGTAAATTGCATCTGCTTAGTTTACACACTATACCTGTGAATATGACATGCCTTCCTATTTTTGGTACACACTACATCTATGTGTTAACCTTGTTCTTACATGAAACTACCTCTCTTCTGTATCCTGCATCAATCACTTACGATGAGTCACCTTTATTCATTGCATATTGCATATTATTTCTAGCCTGTTTCCATGTATTGCTTCTAATTTGGTCAAATACATTTGTTAGGGCACCCTTTTAATTTGGCAGAGTGATATTGGTTTCATCTTTCATATGGTTTCTAGCTTGCATCGATTCTAACAAGTTCAAGCACCTTGTGCTTAGTTTACACTTTGTACATCATACATGTCAATATGTCACGCCGTCCTATTTTTCATACATATTCCATCCTCCTATCATGCGGCTGCCTTACATGAAAGTAGTG
The DNA here is from genome assembly GCF_002575655.3 of Aegilops tauschii subsp. strangulata. Lineage (NCBI taxonomy): Eukaryota > Viridiplantae > Streptophyta > Magnoliopsida > Poales > Poaceae > Aegilops > Aegilops tauschii. The sequence goes on from NC_053037.3 coordinate 400,413,240, forward strand.
TTCGTCAGTATCATGCATCAATGAGTTCTGAAGAGCAAATTTTATTCCTTTTTCTTGTGGGTTTGACTTGACAAGGCAAAATCAAGAAAGAGGAAGGAAAAGAGTAAGGAAGGCGATGATGGTGGTCCTCTGGAGCAACGTAAACGGAGCATCTGTACCGATTCTCCTTGTACTGATAGTGCATTACAAGGTCCAAGTCTCCGCTCCCCTACTCCACCATCCAAGGTGCTTGCTCTAACTTGGCAGTGTGATATCTGGTTGCATGTTGCATATGGTGTCTAGCTCGTATTGCTCCTAATTAGTGTAAACTGCATCTGCTTAGCTTACACATGATACATGTGAATATGACACGCTTTCCTGTTTTTGGTACATACTATATCTGTCTATCACACCATGTTCTTACATGAAACTACTCTTCTTGTGTATCCTGCATCAGTCACTTATGATGGGACACCTTTAAGTTCGCAGTGTGATATTGGTTTGCGTCTTGAATATGATTTCTAGCATGTATTGCTTCTAGTTTGATGAACGCCACCTATGACGAGACAGTTTGAACTTGGCAGAGTGATATTGGTTGCATCTTTCATATGGTGTCTAGCTTGCGGTGCTTCTAATTTGTTGAAATGCCTTCTGCTTGGTTACCACATCATAGGTGTGAATATGTCACACCATCCTGTTTTTCATACATATTCCATCCTCGCATCATGTGTTTGCCTTTCATCCGAGTAGTGTTCGTCAGTATCATGCATGAATGAGTTCTGAAGAGCGAATTTTATTCCTTTTTCTTGTCGGTATGACCTCACAATGCAAAATCAATAAAGCTGAAGGAAATTGGCAAGGCATTGGATGATGGTGGTCCTTCCGAGCAACTGAAACGGAGGTTCTCTACAGATTCTACTCCGCCATCCTCCCAACAAGATTCGCAAGACAACACAAGGCTGGACAGTCAACGTAGTTGTGTAGATGATGAGCACATCTCCCCTACTCCACCATCACAGGTGCTTGCTCTAACTTGGCACTATTATATGTGGTTGCATGTTGCGTATGATGTCTAGCTTGTATTGCTTCTAACTTTGTTGAATTGCATCTGCTTACTTTACACATAATGCCTGTGAATATGACATGTGTTCCTGTTTCTACATCAGACTACTATTCTTGCATATCCCGCATCAGTCACTTATGATAAGGCACCTTTAAGTCGCCACTGTGATATTGGTTGTGTCTTGCATATGATTTCTAGCATGTACTGCTTCTAATTTGTTGAAACGCCATACAGTTTGAACTTGGCAGAGTGATATTGGTTGCATCTTTCATATGGTGTCTAGCTTGCGGTGCTTCTAATTTGTTGAAATGCCTTCTGCTTGGTTACCACATCATAGGTGTGAATATGTCACACCATCCTGTTTTTCATACATATTCCATCCTCGCATCATGTGTTTGCCTTTCATCCGAGTAGTGTTCGTCAGTATCATGCATGAATGAGTTCTGAAGAGCGAATTTTATTCCTTTTTCTTGTCGGTATGACCTCACAATGCAAAATCAATAAAGCTGAAGGAAATTGGCAAGGCATTGGATGATGGTGGTCCTTCCGAGCAACTGAAACGGAGGTTCTCTACAGATTCTACTCCGCCGTCCTCCCAACAAGATTCGCAAGACAACACAAGGCTGGACAGTCAACGTAGTTGTGTAGATGATGAGCACATCTCCCCTACTCCACCATCACAGGTGCTTGCTCTAACTTGACACTATTATATGTGGTTGCATGTTGCGTATGATGTCTAGCTTGTATTGCTTCTAACTTGAATTGCATCTGCTTACTTTACACATAATGCCTGTGAATAAGACACGTGTTCCTGTTTCTAGAACATACGTGTACATGATGAGCACATCTCCCCTACTCCACCATCACAGGTGCTTGCTCTTACTTGGAACTGTTATACGTGGTTGCGTTTTCCGTATGATGTCTAGTTTGTATTGCTTCTGATTATGTTGAATTGCATCTGCGTAGCTTATAACTTATACCTGCAACGATCACTTACCCATAAGACACATTTAACTTGGGACTGTGATGTAGGTTGCATCTTGCATTGTCTTCTAGCTTGTACTGCTTCTAATTTCTTGAAATGGCACTTACGACGAGACACTTTTTACCTGATAGAGTGATACTGGTTGCATGTTCATATGGTGCCTAGCTTTCATTTCTTCTAATTTTGTTGAAATGCCTTCCGCTTACTGTTTTTTCATACATATTCCATCCTCCTATCGTACGTGTGAATATGAAATGCTGTCTTTTTTTGTATATATTCCATCCTCCTATCCTGCGCTTGCCTTACATCAAAGTAGTGTTCGTCTATATCATGCATCAACCAGTTATGCAGAGCTAATTTTATTCATCTTCTTGTGGTTTTGACTTCATAAGGCAATATCAGAAAATAGGAAGGAAAAGAGTAAGTTAGGGGATGTTGGTGGTCCTCCGTACCGACGCAAACAGAGACTCTCTAGATTTGCCACTGCTACTGCTAATGAAGTTGAAGTCCCAAGTCTACATGATGAGTTCATCTCCCGTACTCCACCATCGCAGGTGCTTGCTCTAAGTTGACAGTGTGATAATTGGTTTCATGTTGCATATGTTGTCTAGCCTGTATTTCTTCTATTTTGATTAAATTGCACCTGCTGAGTTTATACGTTATACATGTGCATATGACATGGCTTTCTGTGTAGAATACACTGCATCTATCTATCATACCATGTTCTTACATCAAAGTACTGCTGTTGTGTATCCCGCATCAGTCACTCATGATTGGACGCTTTTAACATGGCAGTTTGATAGTGGTTGCATCTTGCATTGATTTCTACGTTGTACTGCTTCTAATTTTTCGAATTGCCACTTATGACAAGACACTTTTAACTTGGCAGAGTAATATTGGTTGCATCTTTCATATGGTGTCTAGCTTGCATTACTTCTATTTTCTTGAAAATCCTTCTGCTTAGTTTGCACATCGTAGCTGTGAATATGTCATGCCGTCCTGTTTTTCTTACATATTCCATCCTCATACGGTTGTCTTACATCAAAGTATTGCTTGTCTGTATCATGCATCAATGAGTTCTGAAGTGTGATTTTATTCTTTTGTGTTGTGGGTACAGCTTGACATGGCAAAGTCAAAAAAGAGCAAGGAAAATAATATAGTAGGGAGTGCTGTTACTCGTCGGGTGAAACGGAAAAGGTTCTGCCGTCGAGATTCTGCTGGTACTTATAGTGCAGTAGAAGGTCCAAGTCCACCGGCTAAATCTACAAACACAGTATCACCTGCTCCACCAGCTGCAGCATCCGCTTCAACTGTACCAGCATCTCAACTAGTTACTCGTTCGTTTGCTCCGGAACTGGCCAGTTCCCAAGCTGCCTTCACACCTAACACTACTTCCGAAGCACTGCTGACACAACAGGACTTGGCAAGATCAGATGAACCTCATGAGCATCAACACCAAGACGGTACCTGACCGAGTCAAGTTGCAGTTGCATGCTCCTTTATATGTACTCTCACAGTTTGATGTACACTAACACTTTCCATATTCGTTGTTGAACTAGCACCACGGCGCAAGCGGAAACAGACATCAGGGATAATGCTTGACGGATTAACAAAATCTAAAGGAGGAAGAATAGAGATCCATTTTGAGGCAGGTCTAAAAAGGCCACGTGATGCTATAGAGTCAGCCAAGTTAGTATCAGAGGTAGCCGTTGTTGTTAGGTGTCATGCACGTATCCTCCCAACGTGGATCCAGTACAGGAATGAGAAAGACAATACCCAGTTTAACACCTTCCTTGAACATTTATCCGTAAGTAATGTTATTCATCGCAATTAGTAATATTTTCTTGCTCTGTCCCATACGTTCTAGCTTCCTCCTAATAAGACTCACATTCTTTTTTCAATAGATGAGGTTCAAGTTGGATCCGAAAGATGATGCAACTAAACAAGCATGCACTCATGTTTTTCAGTCTGCTCTGCGACAGTATCAGTACCACCTTAGAAAATCTCACTTTGAAGGCAAGGCTAACAATGAAATCGCCCAAACATCTCCAGTGGAATATATTACAGATGAAGACTGGACAACCCTTGTTAAACACTGGTCTGATCCAAAGTATCAGGTAGGCTATATGTATTTGATCAGACCACATATTGAACTTGTATTTATGTATGTGCCTTACAAGTGTATCTTCTTCTAGGCTAACTGTTTGAAGAACAAAACCAACCGTTCTAAAGTGAAATTCCAACAGACAACAGGATCTCGTAGCTATATTGCACACTGCGAGGCTCTTGTAAATAGCTGCTACTTCCTTCTTTTTTTTGTGCCATATTATCGTATCTATATTGACTTGTTCCAAATACAGAGGAAAGCCCATGCAGACCAAAAAGAACCTGAACCGAATGCAGTGCAAATCTTCAAGGATTGCCACACCAGCAAGATGAAGGGCATGAGCACACCAGTTCAAGCCGCTGTTGTAAGTCGTTACTCCTCCTGCCTTGAACTGATTGGTACTGTGATGTGTTCATTTAACTACTTGGTTTGCAGCCAATGTCAGTTACTCTGTTCACTTTTATTCACAGTTGTCTTAACATATCATTTCACCTTACATGGTTTAAAAGAGATGAATGATATTCTTTTGGTCTTGATCTGTAATCTAGTTGTTATGTTCACGTGCGCACACAATGATAAAATAGCCTGTTTGTTTTATATCTGTTTGCCCATGATATGAATGATGTCATACTATGTTCATCCTACTTTAAACCATGTCTCTTTATCCTTAGATGTCAACGAATGTGAGGAAATAGACAATACAGTAGGCATGCTACATGGACATATGTTCCGAAAGTGATTTTATTATGTAGTTGGCACTACACTACATGCTAATGTATTACAGTAGTTCACCAAAATAAGTTATGTATAAACGTTTAACCTACTTTGTTTGTTTTTGTCTCATTAGTAACTTATCTGGTACACTAATCTACAAGTTCAAACTTTCAGGAAGCTATGGAACAAATGATTGAACAGCCACAACCACCTGAAGGTGACGAGGCTACTACAGGCACAATGTCACCTCTTGCTGCAGTGCGTCAGTATCTCTCCACTAACAGTGCAAAAAGCACCTTCCTGCGTAATTCTGGGTTGGTTGTCAAGGTAACCTCGTCCAAATGGCCTACTGAACAAAATCTTCCTGCTAGACAGAGTGATATATCTGTGCTCCAGACACAAGTCCAATCCCTAATGGACGTTGTTTCAGAAACAAGAATAGTGGTTGAGAAATGTCGTCAAGATATGAATGGTTTTGAAACAAGACTATCAGACATTCGCTTCGTTGTTCAAGAGCAATGGCGGAAAAAAGGTGGAGATCGTGCTGCTCCATCAGATTCTACAGCCTGAAACATTAGCACTCAGGTCAAATGATCTATGCTTCTATACATCTGATGGTGCTTTTATCTGGAAGGACTGTAAACTTTATGCCAACAGGCCTTTTGTTGTATGGTTGGAATTTATTTTGTTGTGATACAACATTTATGATGCTGCCTCAGGCTACAGTAATTACGACGCTATTTTTGTATAGTGTATGTTTATCTTAGTAATGTATTCGGCCGAAAGCTTCGTAGGGCCCAACATGCCAACATTCGTCGGGCCCATTCCAATTGGGCTAAAAACGATTACGGGCCGAAATTGGCATGTAGCCCACTAAAAATATCTGGGCCTAAATCAGCATAAGCTTTCATATTTTTCTGGTAGGCCTGTGCCCATAGTGGGCCTTTAACAGGCCTAAACATAATTTGGGCCCTCAGTAAAAATAGGCCGTTTACAGGTGTAAATATCTCGAGCCCATAAAAAACATGGGCCTTTAATAGACCGAAAGTGAGATTGGGCCCTGATTGTGCGAAATAACCCACTGGACTTAGCAGGCCGAAATGGTGGCCCATTTACGATGCGGATCTTTGACAGGCCGAAATTCAGACGGGCCGTAAATGCGCCGACCTAATACACGGGCCTTTAACAGGCCGGAACTTCGGTCGGGCTAGATTATCGTCATTTTTATATGGGCCGTTAATGGGCCCGATATGACGTTGGGCCACATATGGCCCATGGTTTACGTCCGGCGTTAACAGGCCAAAAGTGGCCCAAAGCTATAGTGGGCCTCTAACAGGCCGAATGTCAGACATGGCCGAATATGACCCAAATCCTTCACGATCGTTTATGGGCCGAAAGTTTTGATGGCCTGTAAATGGGCCCAAATGAAGCCGGACCTTTAACAGGCCGGAAATACACCAGGCCGTAATTCGGCCCAATTACTTAGCGGACTGTTAACGGGCCAGAAGTGACCATGGGCCGCGTTGATGACAAGTTTAGGACAGGCCGTTGACGGGCCGATTTGACAGAGAATGTTGGGCCTTTAGCTGGGCCGGCCCATTATGGTCTGCAGAATCTTGTGGGCCTTTAGCTGGGCCGGCCCATTGTGGTCCACAAAATCTTGTGGGCCTTTAGCTGGGCCGGCCCATTATGGTCTGCAAAATCGTGTGGGCCTTTAGCTGGGCCGGCCCATTATGGTCCGCTAAATTTTGTGGGCCTTTAGCTGGGCTGGCCCATTATGGTCCGCTAAATCTTATGGGCCTTCGGTTGGGCCGGCCCATTTAAACTTTGTGGGCCACTTTTGGGTCGGTCCACGTGTCAACATATCATAGGCCCATCTCGACCGTTGGATAAGTGACACCTGTGCCAACGCGGAGCTGACGCGTGGATCCGTCAGCCAATGAGAATTTTACACGTGGAAAATCGGCATTGGTCGTGGTTATTAACGGGTTATCGGATCCAAAATCCGACCCGATAGCTTAACGGCGTTCCGTTACGGTGGATGCCACGTGTCGGTCACCCTTGACGAAAGCACTTCTGTGACGCCCGATTTATCGTCATGGAAGTGGACACTTCCGTGATGATAATTTTGGCAATGTCATGGAACACTTCTACGACAGCACAGGTATGACTATCTTGATTCTCTCATAAATTTGTCATGGATGTACATGCATGACAGAAAACGCGACCTACTGTGACAAACACGTATCATCACGGAAGTGTATTTTTTTGTAGTGGGACCCGCTGTCCATCACCTTCGGGTCCAGCGAATTCCCCGAAGATGAGGATCGCTCGAGGTCGGAACGAGCCGGACTGCAAGTACATGGTTCAACGCGTTAAAACTACAAAGTAAAGATGCTAAATATATAAATGCGTCAGGGTCTTTGAGTACTCACGATCCGGCCAGGGGCTTATCTCGGGGGCGCCGCTCTAGGCTACTGTCGATGTCCCACACGGAGTTATCCACGAGGGAGACCTTCCCCTTCTTGGACGCTTTTGCCTCCAGATTTGTGGAGGCCGCCCTCTTCTTTCTCCCCGCCTCAGGGGGAGAGTTGCTCTCCTCCTCCTCATCATCCTCGGCAGCGGAGGAGTGAGTCTCGGTGTCTTCGCACGCCACGTCCGAAGCGCCCTTGCGGCGGAGACTGCTTCTGGTCTCCTTGGCCTTTTTCTTGGCCTTCTTCTCCGGCGCCTGGTAGGGCGCCGGAACCAACATCTTCGTCAAACGCGGGATAGCTGGGTCTTCGGGCAGCGGGGCCGGACACCGGATCCCCTCCGCCTTCTTTGTCCAGCCCTGAAAAGTTAAATGGGAAGCTTAGACATCTTCTCAGATATACAGGCGGAGGATATACCGTGTAATATGGAGAAATCACTGGACTGGCTGGATGGGTCAGGTCATGACCGCGATCCTCGGTCGTTTCTGGCCAAGTATGGTTTCCCTTGAATAGCACCTTCCAGATATCTTCGTGCGTGGTGCCAAAGAATTGTTGCAAGGTCTGGTGCTTGGCCGGATCAAACTCCCACAAATGGCAAGTTCGGCGTTGGTAGGGAAGGATCCGACAAACAAGCATAACCTGGATCACGTTGACAAGCTTAATGTTCTTGTCCACCATGCTCCTGATACGTGTCTGCAGCGGCGTCAACTCATCTGATGAGGCCCAGTCCAGACCCTTCTCTAGCCAGGAGGTGAGCCGCATTGGGGGCCCGGACTTAAATTCGGGAGCCGCAGCCCAGGTGGTGTCGCGAGGCTCTCTGACATAGAACCACAGCTGTTGCCACCCTTTTACGGTCTCTACAAAGGTACCTTTGGGCCATGTAACGTTGGGCATCTTGCTCACCATGGCGCCTCCGCACTCTGCGTGTTGACCATCCACCACTTTCATCTTCACGTTGAAAATCTTGAGCCACAGTCCGAAGTGGGGTGGGATGCGGAGGAAGGCCTCACACACGACAATGAATGCTGAGATGTTGAGGAAGGAGTTGGGGGCCAGATCGTGGAAATCCACCCCATAGTAGAACATGAGTCCGCGGACGAACGGGTGGAGTGGAAATCCCAGCCCGCGGACGAAGTGAGGGATGAACACTACCCTTTCATGGGGCTTTGGGGTGGGGATGATTTGCCCCTTGGCCGGAAGCCGATGGGCGATTTCCTTGGCCAAGTACCCGGCCTCCCGGAGTTTCGTGATGTCCTTCTCCTTGACGGAGGAGAACATCCACTTGCCCTGCGCTCCGGATCCGGACATGATCGGAGTGCTTTCTTGAGGCGGAAGAGATGAGGACTTGGGCGCTGGAGCTCGAGAATGGGTGGGCTGAGAGAGAGAGAAGGCGCGGGTGAAAGGGGGTGAATCCTTATCCCTTTATAAAGGCAGCGAATATCAAGTGCCTCCCCACTCGCCTGAAAACTCGCCTGTTTCCCAAGGGCCGCGATGACGGCACGATTGGATTACCCACGCTCGTATTGATGAGAATCCCGCAATAAGGGGACAAGATCTCTGCTTTGATAAGACGTGCCAGTAAAACCGCATCTCGAGATATGAAGCGGCAGGCCAAAAAACGGTTTGAAATAATGACCGGGTGGTGATGTGGTGTCACACTACAAAAAGTTGTCAGTAGATTGGACTCGTGAAATATTATACTCTTTGTGGTTGTGTGTGGTACTTGTTTTGCAGAGCCGGACACTTCTTTGTGTTCGAAGGCTGTTTGGGAGTATTCGGAGGAGGAACCTGCCTTGCAATGCCGAAGACAATCTGCGCGCTGGACACCTCGTCATTGAAGCCTGGTTCACGGGCTACTGAGGGAGTCCTGGACTAAGGGGTCCTCGGGCGTCCGGCCTGTTTGACGTGGGCCGGACTAATGGGCTGTGAAGATACAAGACCGAAGACTCTCACCCATGTCCAGATGGGACTCTCCTTGGCGTGGAAGGCAAGCTTGGCGTCCGGATATGAAGATTCCTTTCTCTGTAACCGACTTTGTACAACCCTAGTCCTCTCCAGTGTCTATATAAACCGGAGAGGGTTTAGTCCATAGGGACAATAATACTCATACAGGCTAGACTTCTAGGGTTTTAGCCATTACGATCTCGAGGTATATCAACTCTTGTAATACTCATATTCATCAAGATCAATCAAGCAGGAAGTAGGGTATTACCTCCATAGAGAGGGCCCGAACCTGGGTAAACATCGTGTCCCCTGTCTCATGTTACCATCGACCTTAGACGCACAGTTCGGGACCCCCTACCCGAGATCCGCCGGTTTTGTCACCAACAAGGGGGAGTTCTAACTCCCCCATACCCATTCAACTCCTTTTCCCATGTCGTCTCTCTCTCTCTCCTGCCCAACAACGGTGCCGGAGGACCTCGCCGGATCTCCGTCTCCGGCCGCTCTCCTTGCATTCCGACCGGTGGGATCGTTCCCCACCTCGCCCTCTTGCCATGGAACAAGGTTTCTCCCCGAATCGCTCGCTCTTTGCTTCGTTGTTTTGTCTTTAGGTTTTGGGGGAGATGCATGTTGTTCTAGAGATTTTAGGCCAAATCTTTGCAAGAGTAGGATGGAGGGAGTAGTAGTGCTGTAGAGATGCTATTTGGTATGTTGCCACACGGAATTTTTGATCAACCGTAGTACCGCTCCGCTGTTGCGGTTGTGCCTAGATCTGATTCATCTCAGATCTGACCCCAAGCGGTACTACCGCACCTCCCGTGCGGTACTACCGCTCTGGCCGTTGTCGCCTCCTACGGTACTACCGCTCCTCAGGAGCGGTACTACCGCGCGAGGCGCGGAAGTAAAAATTTACTTCCGCTCCAGGCGCGATACTACCGTGCCATCCTAGCGCGGTACTACCGCGGCTGGAGCAGCAGTAAAATTTTAGTTCCGTACCATGGTGCGGTACTACCGTTGAAGTCGAACCTTCCCTATGGCAACTACCCAATGTTGTTTCTACATGTTTCATTTGCTTTGCTGTGGTCTTTGCATTGATCCTTCTCGCTTCTCTTGCGTGTTCTCGTGTTTTGTGTCATAGGTGGTGGCTCAGGTTCCAATGTCCATCGGTCGAATCTTGTCCGCGACACGGGCTCGAAGCGTCTGCGCAACCAAGATGAAGCTCCAGAGGGCTCCAATGCCCCCAACGTAGAACCAAGACAACCGCCACCAAGAACAAGGAACCATCAATGGGCATGGATGAGATACCACTGGCTGAGTTTGTCACTCAGAGGAAGATCAACCCCTATGTGAATCCCCATGCAAACTTCAGAGGGAATGACTTGTTCTGGACCAAGCAGCAGAATCTTATCTATCTAGATGTGATCAAGGCCAAGCAGAACATCTATGTGGACGTGCACTGGATTGACATGAATCATATGAGGCAGGATAAGCACCGTGTCTATTTTGGTGAGGCTTTGGACTTGGTGGAGCAGTTTGGCGTTGAGGACGTGATCTCTTTCCACCTGGACTTTGACCCTGAGATTGTGGCTCAGTTCTTTGCTTTGGTCCACTTCCATCCTGTTGAGGAACGGACCATGACCTAGATGACCAATGGACAGCGGATGACTGCTACGTGGAAGGACTTCATGGATTTGCTACAGGTTCCTGATGAGGGGCTCAACACGCTAGTGGGTGTTCGTCCTCATGCCAACCCCGAGTCCGCCAGCAAGAACAAGCTTCAGCCCTACTATGTTGAGAAGACGCTTCCTAGTGGCAAGAAGGCGTGGGTGCTGAACTCATTCCTTGACACCATGCATCGGATCTTCCGCAACTCCCTCTTTCCGCGCATTGGTGACAAGGATAAGGTGCATGCCTATCTCGTGGATATGATGCTCATTTGTGAGGAGGCGTGTCGTGCTCAGACGCAACCACTTGATGTCTCACATATCATGTGGTGTGAGCTATGGTTTGCAGTGTTCAACCGTAAGGTTCCCATCTATGGACCATACATGTTTCTCTTGATCACGAAGACTTGGGAGAAGCTCTATCCCGATGATGAGTTTGTTGCCCCTAACTGGATTCGTCATGAGCCCATCAAGCTCTGCATCAAGAGCCAATGGGCTAACACCACTACCCGTGTTGAGGCAGCGGCTGCTACAATGGACGTCGATGAGGATGAGTTTGAGGAGGAGGAAGCGGATGACGACAGCTCTGGTGGATACTCGCCTTCATCTTCTGAGCCGTCTTGGGGCAGTACAGGACCCATGTTGCTTCCAAGGAGAGTCGCCGGCGAGACAAGAGGATCTTGAGGACTTTTGGCGAGCAGGTATCCAGCGGATCTGAGACGCACATCACCCCTGAGGCTGAGTGGATGGCGAAGCAAGGTTACCAGTGGACTGAATCTGAGGAAGAGAAGAAGGAGACCATCCCCGCTGTCGAGTCCGATGAGGAGCGCGACGAGTGACCGCGTCAGCCTGAGCTACCACATGTGTCGTAGGTGTCCTCTCTGCCTTTTTGGTGTCTCGATGCCAAAGGGGGAGAGAGTGTAGGATTTGCATCTTATGTCGTGTTGTTTTGCTTTGTCGCTTTGCTTTCATTCTGTTGGACCTCGTTCGCTTTGGTTTGGTTTGTGCTTGTAAGACCAAGTTCCCTATCATATGGTGTAAGACATATGCACTCTAGCGTATCTTATTGTCTTTCATGCTTAGTAACCCGTGAGCGTATGCTATCTTGTGCCAGTTACTTTATGCTCATAGTTATTATCTTGCCTGCTTGCTTAGTGTTAGTTTTTTTTGCAAGATATGCCTTGTCTATAAAATATAGGGGGGGTGTTGATCCTAGTATGTGTGTCGTGCAGTCCAAAGCACTTCTCTAGAGTGCACACATCTAGGGGGAGCCCGTCTATATTTTATAGATGGTGGGTTTGTCGTTGTTTCATTTTATATCCCTTTGTGCAAATCCCGTATTGTCATCAATCCACCAAAAGGGGGGAGATTGTAAGGGCATATTTATCCCTCAGTAGTTTTGGTGATTGATGACAATGCTTTTGCGGACTAATCGTGTGCAGTGAGCATTTCAGATATACCATGTCTAAGCACAAGACGATTTGGTGCCTCTCGGAGCTTATTGAAGGCGACGTTTCTCTACGTTTCTTTTCGGTGGATTTGAGTCGTAGGAAAGCCATACTATTAAGAGGGGGTCCGCGTTGGAAAGGTTTGGGTGGAATCAACACGTACACGTCTGTTCCTTTTTGCACCACCTTTCCTTTTGGCTCTTTGGAGCATCCTCCGTCTCTCCGTGTCTGTGCAAAATGAAGGACTCCTAGTGTTGCTGATCTGGGGCATGCGGTAGTACTGCTCTTCGGAGCGGTAGTACTGCAGGCTCTTGCGGTAGTACCGCTCCTTGGGAGCGGTAGTACCGTGGCCTCAGGCCAGGCGCAGCTGCTCGAGCGGTAGTAGGGCGGATGTAATTTTTTACATCCACGCCCTACGCGGTAGTACCGTGGGCTCTGGCCAGGCGCAGCACCATGAGCGGAAGTAGGGGCGGATGTAATTTTTTACATCCGCGCCCTACGCGGTAGTACCGCTCCAGGCTTGCGGTAGTACCTTGTCGGATTTTTGCATAGATCAAAACTCAGCGGAAGTAGTCACGGATGTATTTTTATATGTCCGTGCCTTCCCAACCTAGACTAGTCCTGCCTTGCGGTAGTACCGCAAGGGGGCGCGGTAGTACCGCGCCAGCGGTTCTACCGCTCCCTGCCTTAGCGCATCTGGGCTGGTTCTAGCCCCTATCATGCCAGCGGTAGTACCGCAGTTATTCGCGGTAGTACCGTGGGCCCGTGCGGTAGTACCGCTTGTATGGTGCGGTAGTACCACGTGTCGCAGGCTGAGTTGGTGGATAACGGTTGGATTTGTTCTTTCACTATATAAGGGGAGTCTTCTTCTCCGAGTTCACCACCTCTTCCATCCCCAAGCTCCATTGTTGCTCTAAGCTCCATTTTCGCCCGATCTCTCTCCCTAGCCAATCAAACTTGTTGATTTTCTAGGGATTGGTTGAGAAGGCCTCGATCTACACTTCCACCAAGAGAAATTTGATTCCCCCACTAATCCCTTGCGGATCTTGTTACTCTTGGGTGTTTGAGCACCCTAGACGGTTGAGGTCACCGCGGAGCCATATTCCATTGTGGTGAAGTTTCGTGGTGTTGTTGGGAGCCTCCAATTAAGTTGTGGAGATTGCCACAACCTTGTTTGTAAAGGTTCGGTCGCCGCCTCTAAGGGCACCAATAGTGGAATCAGGGCATCTCGCATTGTGTGAGGGCGTGAGGAGAATACGGTGGCCCTAGTGGCTTCTTGGGGAGCATTGTGCCTCCACACCGCTCCAACGGAGACGTACTTCCTCTTAAAGGGAAGGAACTTCGGCAACACATCCTCGTCTTCACCGGCTACACTCTTGGTTATCTCGTACCTTTACTTGTGCAAGCTTATATTGTGTTGTTCCCTTGCTTGCTTGTGTGTTTGTTGTTGTTGCATCATATAGGTTGTTCACCTAGTTGCATATCTAGACAACCTACTTTGATGCAAAGTTTAAATTGGCAAAGAAAAGTTAAATTTTGTTAGTTGCCTATTCACCCCCCTCTAGTCAACTATATCGATCCTTTCAAAGTTATGATGGGAGGTCATGGTGCTAGGGGAGAGGGTGATGCAGGGGTGCACGATGACCAGTCGAGCAGCCTCCGCCGGGGGCGATCGAGGTTCCTCATGGTATGCCTCCTTATGGATAACACTACTCAACCCATGGTGCTGCCATATGGCTTCCTAGGGGCGCTGTTGTGGGGCTTCCTGGGGTCTTACCCTGCATACCCACTTCCTCCTGGTTTCCACCGCAACAACTAGTGGATTGCTTTGAATCAAGATCAGATGTTGCAACATCAGAACCAGGGGCAAGGTTTCTAGCAAAATCCCAATGTGCAGACAAGGAGAAGAACAAGAAACCTGCAGCCAAGATTGGTGGTTCTTCAAGCAATTCTGGATCCGATCATACAATTTTAGGGACTAAATATACAGATTATGCTCAGGTAGCGTTCTTCAATTGTTGAGAACCTGGTCATCCCCCAATCACCATCGAAAAGAGTGTTAACTCCTATGGGAAATAATCTTCTCTCTTAGGTATGTGACCTTATCGACCCATCTTCAAGAGAGTGGGACATATAATTGGTGAATCAAATGTTATGGCAAGTGGATGGTCAAAGGATACTAGCTATTACTCCCCCATGCATGAAATGACAGATTTTGTTGCTTGGAGTCCTACCAAGACGAGTATTTTCTAAGTTCATTCAACCTACCAATTGGAATGGGATGGCCAGTTTGAACATAAGTTTCAAGCCTCCATGGGCTCGTCAACTCCTGATGAGACAAGGAATTTAGTTTGGAGTCTACAATGCCCAGCAAAAATCAGAATATTTATTTGGAGGGCCCTTCACAATATGATCCCTTCTAGGGCAATCCTGGCAGCAAAACATATGATGGTTAAAGTGCACTATCCCGCGTGTAATCTAGGCCCAGATAATATCTAGCATTTCATTTTCAAGTGCTCAAAATCAGTGGACGTCTGGAGGGAGATGGGTTTACATGATGTCATTAAAGAGGATGCTCAAAGTATCTATCATGCTAGGAGGTACTACAATACTTGTTATGCATGGAGGACTACGAAATTCAGATTCTAGGACTGCCAAAACGAAGGGAAAATAGGTGGCTACTACAATGTGGTACATATGGGTCGAATAAAGGAAAAATTACCATGGACAGGATAGTTAAAACCCCTCACAGATCAATCTCGCGGTACGTGGCCTCTCGGCGAATTTCATCATTGCTTGTATGCCGAAGGCCAAAGCCCGTATGTTTGCATGGAAGAAACCTAGGTCTGGTTATATGAAACTAAATGTGGATGTGGGATCTGACTATGATTCACATGAAGGGTCTGTGAGGGTTGTTATCCAAGACCAAAATGGAAATTTTGTTGTTGCAACAAACCAAAAAAATAGAGATTTGTTATGACTCTTTCACAGCTGAGACCTTGGCGGTGAGATTGGGTCTGAACCTCGCACAAACTGTGGGTTGCAGTAAGCTTGAGATCAGTTCGAATAACTCAAACGATGGGAATTCATCCACAGTAGCTAATGCGACATTTGACAATTGTTATTTCATGTCACTTGATTTCAATCATGTGATATATGATCATTGTAATAGAGAAACATAATCAAGTAGCCCACGAACTAGTTAGGATGACTAAATTTTCTCCTTCTTTTGTCTAGATGGATTCCGTATTCCGCACCGGATGCGGTGCTATCCCATCTTGTAAATGATGCAACAATTCTTGTGAGTGAATAAAGGAGAAGTTTGTCAAAAAAATTGTATTTTTAGAGAATGTCATCATGGCTTGCTTTATTGATTTGGTAAAATAGTTACATCGTTTACCAAGGCATCAACCAGGAAACCTGGGGGTTCATCTACCGAATTACAAACCTAATTATGATCAAAAGAAAATTTAGCAATCTTATGAGCTACCTCGTTTGCTTCTCTATTACAATGCAAAAAATGAACAAATCCTATCATACCAGACAAAGTGGAGCATTCTACATAAATTGCCGATGCTCCGTTCCAAATTATGTCTTGTCCTGAGCAAGCATTAATCACCTACATCGAATCAGATTCTATTTGGATGAAATGAAACCCCATATCATTAGCTAACATCAACCCATTTCTCATAGCTAGAGACTCAGCCATATGTGCATCAACTACATGGGGCATTGGAGAGTAGGAGGCCGCCAAGAAGACCCCGTATTTGTCTCTGATGCCTGCACCCTTGGATCCTCTCAACTCATCAGCCAAAAACGATGCATCCATATCAAAAAAAAGTGTGTTGATATAGCTCGTGGTTTCGTTTTCTGTTTTTTTAGCAAATCGTTTTCTGTTGATGGAATCTCGAAAAACCGGCCTTTTTTACGAGATTATTAAAACGGGCCGATTTTTTGTTTTGAGGAGATTGAAACCGGGCCATCCTTGGACCTGGAGTCCTACACGGATCAGCCTTTACCTAGGATCTGAAGTCGGTCCACCGCCGCCCCGGCGCAGCAATACCTAGGATCGCACAAACCCCTAAAAAAAAACCTAGGATCGCACAAATTCACCGGAGATGGCGGCCGCCGTCGGGGACGACCTCTTCCTCGACCGCCTCAGCGATCTCCCGGACATCATCCTGGTGACCATCCTCTCCCGCCTCGACATGGACGAAGCGGCGAGGTGTTCAATCCTCAGCTCTCGCTGGCGCCGCCTCTTCCCATCCACCCTCCTCGATTTCAAGGCCGGCGGTATTCGCCGCGACAGGGCCGTCGAGGCCGTCACCTCCATCCTCGCCGCCCACCCCACCGAGCCCGTGCGCTCATTCAGCACGTACAGGCTCTCCTTCCGCCGCCAGGACGAGGACGCCGTTGACGGCTGGCTCCGGGATCTGGCCAACCGCGGCATCGAAAAACTCGTCCTCTACTTCAACGAGAAGCGCCAGCAGAAGGTCCCGGAATCCCTCTTCGCCTGCGCGTCCCTGAAGCGCCTCAAGGTGATTAACGGCACCTTCCCTGACGCCACCGAGGCCGCCGCATCCCTCGCCGTCCTCGCCAAGATCGACCTGTCCGACGTCAAGATCTCCGAGGACTCGCTGAACTCCCTGCTCTCGAACTGCAGGGCGCTGGAGCGCCTGAAGATCACTTCCATCAGCAAGTGCGACCGCCTCCATGTCCGGTCTAGGAGCCTCAAGGTCCTGAACACCAGTGGCGACTTCAAGGAGCTCTTCATTGACGACGCTCCCAACCTGGAGCAGGTGCTCGGCTGCTACCTGAACAGCAGGTCGGTCAAAATCATGATCGCGCACGCTCCAAAGCTGGAGTTCTTTGGCTACACCGGCATGAACAACGAGATTGAGTTTGGAAACACCAAGTTCACCAAGTTCAGGGTAAGCTTATATAATTACTAATGAAGCAACCAAAAATTGACCTTCCAATCGCTTCCTGTAAATACTTAATTGACCATTCTAATTGATGCAAATCCAGGAAAAGAATATTCATGCTGAGACCATTATGCCAAGCCTCAAGACACTAGCGGTCGACCTGATGCACACGCCGGACGGACACATCAACGAACATTACATCAACTGGTTTATGCAGCTGATCAAGGTGTTCCCTTGCTTGGAGACGATCTACATCAAGGTAAATTGTTCTGACTGGTCACTGAATTGTTTATATCAGATATCTACTCCATGTTGTCCCTTGCAATGATAGACCACGCATGTTTGCCCAAATTCGCATTGGTGGATCCTATTCCTGATTGAAATTTTTGTAACAGTCGGACTCTTGGTCCGAGGCTCGTGACAGCTCCCCGGGGTCGTGGGACGTCCTAGCATCCGTTCCTTGCATGGACAACCACCTCGAGAAGGTGGTGTTCGAAGTTTACCGAGGACAGGAGTGGCAGAGGGACATGGCCAAGTTCCTTCACGGGAGGAGCAGGTTCCTCAAGACCATGGAGTTCCACTGCATGGACGATACTTCAAGAGAGGATTATGGCAGGGCTCCTACTGAAGAATGGGTGAGGAAGCAGCAGGAGCTCTTGTGCCTCGACAGCCGGGCCTCGAGAGATGCTCGTTTCCTCTTTTTCAAGAGTCAGCTGGTGGTCAACCATCATGAGTTCAGCCATAACGAGTCGTACCAGAGGGGTTATTATCGTGACATGTATAACCTTTAATAAGGAGTCTGTTATCTGCATAGAGTTGGCACACTTGAGTTACATTCTTCATTGTGGTTTTCTTATAGCGACTTTATTGTGAAAATTGAGAATTCAAGATAGACGGTGTTTCTTGTTGTCAAATGTGGCTGAAGCATAGGGAGTTGGCCTTCTTATTAAAATTTAGGATTGCCTATAGCGCAGTTGCCTGGTATATTTTCTAAGGGTGCGGTCAATTTGGCTCGTCGCTTTCTTCAACCTCAACCCACCATAGCTCCGCGTCTGCCATGGCCGCCTCTCACTAGCTCTAGGCTCGAGTGAGCATGAATCATGAGGAAATTGCTGGAAAATTGACTGTGATTCAAGCAAATCTGGGCTACAGAAAATCTGCATAAAATTGTATACAGGGCCCTCAGATATCATCAGCTTGGACATGGAGTAGAACTTTCTGAATCATTTGTCACACCCGGTTGTCAAACCCGGTGGTGCTTTATTCATTATTTTCCAAGTACTGATTTGCTATGAACTTGCAACTTGCAAGCGTGTACAAACTTAACAGTCGGTGCAACAAATCGCCCCGGATTTCACAGTGACATGTTTCAGGTCGTAGCAAGGTTTTGGTTACCAGTCGAAATTTCAAGATTTCCCATGGTTACCGTGTATTTCCGTGCCCCTCGGTAAATCCACATACCGAGCAAAAAATACCATTATTTTTGAAAATTTTGAATTTTAACGCTCGATTTGTAGTAAAGTGCCTAGGATCTAATTAATGCAAGGAGAGTTGATTCTGACGTGTTCATAGCAACCTAGTTCCTGTTTTGACAGGTCTTTGGTTTGAATGTTCGTTCATTCATTTATTTGAATTCAAAATTCAACTATAAAATTCGTTCGAAATATTCTCGGTATTTCTCGGTATTTCCCGGTAACCGTGGTAACCACATTTATCAGTCACCCTCGGTAAAATTGCCTCATTCGGTAACCAAAACCTTGGGTCGTAGTGATAGCAGTTGGGTAAACATTTGATCTTCAGACACTCTCTTCAAAGAATCGAGGCAAGCGGCCGTCTTCGTCCACATAGTACGTCTTGTCCTTGAAGGTTGCAATGCCCTCCTTCCCTGCACAAGTCAAGCAAAAAAGCTGAGCCATAAAAAAGAAAAAGAAAACCATGCAACCACACGCAAAACCAACACCAGCTTTCGGAATGCATCGAACGGGAGAAACTTGGTGGGTAATCAGCCGCGCTCACTTGCTAACTGGTCTGCTTGATCACATGTGAGCCTTGCCGCGAACCCGAGTCCGCTATAGTGGTAGATCATGGCCTTCTTTGCCTCCTCCGTGCTGTAGAAACAACAAAAATGTCATCGATCACCTAAGAGAAGGACAGATGCTGTGCACTGTGGAGGCGGAAATGTTGCTTGCCACACAAGTCACAACCAACCTTCCGACGACGGAGGCGAGCAGCCGGACGTCGTAGTCCACGGAGTCGACGTAACCAGCGCGGCTCACAAAGACTATGTACACGCCGTAGTCGGAGGCGTGCACGTCGGGGCCTGGTGCCAAGGCCGAGGGCGCGGGCGCGGCAGCGGGTGAGGCAAGGAGGACGTCGGGGGTGAGCACGTCCACGACTGGCCGGGCCATGGCGGCGGGTGAGGAGAGGAGGAAGAGGACGAGAAGAAGGGACACCAAAGTGGAGGGAGCGGTCTCCATCGCTGCGTCCGACGCTGAAGAGAAGGGCTCTGCCTTGCACTTGCACCTCTTGCGATCTGGTTGAGGTGATGTGTGAAGCTTCCGTTGCTTATATATGGCCAAGGGTGATAGCCAGTTACAAATCTCGGTTTTACTTCGAGCGTTTAGAACTACTCGTTAATGCAAGAACTGAAACTTAGCTTATTACTTCAGGGAGTTACGGGACGCACTTCTAACTCAGGTTAATAACGTCGCAGAGGTGTCTTTTGGGTGCGTAAAGCATCTCCTTTCAGAGTTATTATCATCGCAAGAGGTTTGGCCTCATATAACACGCACGTCTTCTCTTTCAAGGATCTTCGGCAATGTTGCAAAATGCTGAAAATTGTGATAGGCTAAAAGAAACCAAAATCTGCAATGCAGCCCCGAGTGTAAGCCATCTTCTCTTTGCCGATGACTCGCTCCTGCTGCTAGGAGCAAACTCAAAAACTACTGCCAAACTTTAGCTAGAGATTCTCATCAAAGGTTGGAAGAAGGATTAACATAAAGGCGGCAGCATAAGCCATCCCTTTATATGCCATGCGCCATGGCCTGCTTTGATATTACCAAATCACTTTGTGATGCTATCAGTTCAATGATCGGAACATACTGGTGGAGTTAATCAAATTGATAAAGAGAACTAGGTCCATTGGATTGGATGGGAGAAACCAACCAAACCAAAGAAAGATGGAGGACTGGGCTTTAGAGACTTGTACTCTTCAAAATTTCCGATCTAGCCATGTTGGCAAGCGAGGCACGAAAAAGTACACATAATCCTTATTCTCTATGCACTCAAGTCCTTTCAGCGCAATACTTCCCAAACAAATAACGGAAGCTTATTTGTGCCAAGGGACGTCACGAGAAGAGCCACCTCCCGAAAGGGCAACAACCTTGTCACTTTAAGTGGTCTAATTGATAGATCGTTTTCTGAAATGTAAATCTGAAAGAGCCATATGGAGGGCAACACTACTGGTAGATTGTCGGCTGAAATTAGTTGAGTGCCCGATTTTATAAACAGGAAGATAATGGTATGACTACGAAATACGAATTGTTTCCTCCATGATGAAAGAAATCATGCAGCTGCAAGAGGATTTGATGGCATGAAGGAAATAAGGCCAAACTGGGAGATAAAATCAGATCACCCGATGAGGTTGTGTGTTCAGTTTAGCATTTTCTGAAGATTCTAAAAAAAACTGCATTTTCTGAAGATTCTAAAAAAAACTGCATTTTCTGAATACATGGAGCGCTATCTAAAAAAGAACCAGAAAAAAGCAGGTTCGGACTCCTCCCCAAGTGATTTTTGAAGATTCAATACTTATGGAGCTTTCGGGCAGGCAGATGGGGCTTTACCATTAAAAATGACCTAGGTATTGTGCAGGAGCTGGGAATTTGCTTTACCATTAAATGACCAACGGCTTGTGCCGATAGCAGGAGCTATGAGTTTGGTTAACATAGTCGATCCTCTCCATGCTAAGGCGCAACGAAAGGGGGTGTCAAAGAATGATCTTAGGGGCACAGATGCAGCGGTTCCGAAGCAAGCTGTCACTAAGGATGCATGTGACTGCCACCTGGGTGTGATTTTTTTTTAAATAAAAATTGTAATGCTCTTATCCTTTTTTTTTTGTGAATGGATGCTCTTATCCTTGTAATCTCCGTTACCAAATATAAGATAGTTTTGGATATTTTAATACAAACTACATACAAACTGAAAAGAATAAACAAACAAACTAAACCATATACATCCAATTTAGAAAAAGTTAGAACATCTTATATTTGTATTAACAGAGGGAGTAGTAACCTGTAAAACGGGCTAGTAATATTTTATCACATTGCATATGGTGCAAAGTATGCAGCGGGAAAGCTACAAGTCATGTAGAACACCTTGTAGCTGGCACCACATCCAGCTTGTTAAGTTAACGGAATACATTGTCCAACTACCAGAGCTTATAGCTGTTACGAGTTGGTACCTTTGGTGGCAGAGAAGATGTGTCACTCACCAAGAGGTTCAACCCCGGGATCATACAGGCAGGCAATACAAGCCTTGCCTCTGACTTATGTACTAGAGGTTCAACCCCCAGATCATACAAGCCAGGCAATACAAGCCTTGCCTCTGAATTATGTACTTGCAGCCTGTAAACCGGCGGTGAGCCCTCGTGTGGATCGATGGAAGAAACCACTCCAGAACCAAGTGCATGCTGCTTTTTCAGAAGAGGGTCATACGGGGGCTTGTGGAGGTGGAGCGATCCTGCGTGATTATAGAGGCTTATTCATTGGAGCTGCGACGACAAAACTTAATTATGTAACCGATGTGCTTTCGGCTGAGGCTGCAATTCTACGGGAGGGTCTCAAACTCGCAAACACGGCTGGTTGTAACTTGTAATCTTGTTCGAGTTCAAACAGACAGTCTAATTCTTGTGGAGGCACTACAGCAAAACTTGGGGCACTCAATGATCGCAGCGCCAATCCTAGAAGATTGCAGATTACTACTAGTTGATTTCAGGAAGGTCGTTTTGGAGCATTGTAATCGAGACTCTAATAAGGTTGATTTCGGGAAGGTGGTCTTAGAGCATTGTAATCGAGACTCTAATAAGGTAGCTCATGTGTTAGCTGCACGCTTTTATTTCTGAACTATCAGAAAATTATGTAAGCGTTATTTGATTTTAATAAAGCTAGCCATGATGGCCTTTTCCTAAAATAAAAAGGAATACGTTGTGCTCCACCCACTAATTGTAGTACACTTATAAGAGACTTGACTTCTCAAAGTTCTATATGTGCGATAGTCAGACGTCATACAACTACACTTATAAGAGACTTAGACTTCTCAAAGTTCTATATGTGCGATAGTCAGACGGCATACAACTAGGCAAGGCAAAATAGATTTGTCAGTTTCGCCAGACAAAAGTATATGCCAAGTCTTTAGTAAGGGTTACATGTAGAGGAATACAAGAGTGCAGGAAAAAAATAAGCACGCCAATTCATCCACCCAAGTTCACCTTTGTCACAAAATAAGCACCAATCAACAGCGGTGGAGACAAAAATCCAGCGTAGGTCACAAAATTGGCAGACAATCCAGCACCAACAACTATCCAATTTGCCAATCTTCTTTGCATGACACATAAGCAGTCCACAAGCATTTCCTTTGCCACCTTACAAACAGCGAACTAGGCTTGAGCTTATTTTATCTCTACTTCCCTTAGGAAGTGCTTGAACTCGTGATTGCTTCACCAGTCTCTTTGGGAAATATGGTCGTCACTGCCTACATATGTAATAGACCGGTTGATTTGCTAAGTCAAGACCTATGGCCACAAGAACAAGCTGCATCTCACTTCCGCATACATGTAACGGGCCGATGCGCTACCCCAGCAGGGGTGGAACATCAAGATTAGTGGTGGTGTTATGTACAATGGGTATGTACAACTCCTGCGCAGGACTTCAAATCTCGAAACCGCCATTTAATTGCACAGATAAAGATGGCCTTCCAATGTTATTTAGAGGTGTTTCCAACGTGACTACTACTCCAGAACTGCCCACTTGACCATTCCACTTTGACCGCCCAATCTGCCATATATAGGTGGACAGGTTAGAGCGAATGTATAATTGAAGCTACAACCAAACTGTGGTATTAGAAAAGAATCGAGCAGATGCCTTGTTTCAATGAGGAAAACTTACAGAAAGAGCAGTAAAAGCTGACGGATTTCTTGAGCAGGATAAACCACACATAACATTTAGTTCCTCCTTTAATGAATGGATGACCTCTGCACGTACCCCAGGATCACTTCCTCCAAATGTAGGGCATACACTGTAGAGTAGAATGCCATGAAGAGTGTTAAAACAAAAACAAAAATACAAGGATGAACAAAACTAAACTAACCCCCCAGCACAGGGGACTTTTTTTAGTCTAATAACACAAGAGGATGTAAGTTGATCAATGGCATCTGCTTAGCAGTCTCTTGGTCACTGGAGGGTAAACGTTAAGAAAAACAGCACTGTCCACCCAGAGGCCCATAGTTTTAGTACTCCCTCCCTCCGGAAATACTTGTCGGAGAAATAAATGTATCTAGATGTATTTAAATTCTAGATACATCCATTTTCATCCATTTATGCAACAAGTAATTCCGGACGGAGAGAGTACTAAAATGAGCCAGCGATGCAAAAGCAAACATTTAACAAAATCCCTTAAAGCCAATACCATCCAGCATCGAAAGAATTTCTCATGTTCCACAAGATTAATGCATACAAAAAAGAAGCAGCACATACTTATTCTATGTAGTGAGAAAAATAACAATAGAAGATTCTGGTCAGAAGTTCAAAACTTTGATCATTAGCAATGGGAGATTCTGATCTATCCTAGCAATTCATTTATCAAAAAGGAATGCAATGCTGCATCAAAAAAAAAAGCTGCAACAAAGCGTGCTTTTAGCATCATATCAACACATCTAAGATAGTAGCAAACATCGCAAAACAATTGTCATTCACATTCTAACTCATTTGACCATATAATATAGGGCAAGATGTAACAACAGAAGGCCCCACAATTATCCAAATGCTTTCAGTGAATTACCTGACTTGTATGCTGGGCCTCACCATAAGACCAGATCTCTTATATGCCAAGGCTTGAGTAACTCCAAGTGAAAGAGATTTGTCAGGCCATTGAAACATAGGAGTGAACCTTGTTCCTCGCTTGTTCTTGAATAAGGAAGAAAAATATAAGAGTAAGGTTGAAGGTTACCAAAGGTCAAACTTGTGCTAACTAATATTGAAAAAATGTAATGCAAGAGAATTAAGAGAGAAGTCACTTTGGTTCTTAAGAACATGAGAAGATCACTGTAACAGAATAGATCATAAATATTTGTTCTTGTGTCACAAGAAATGAAAGATAGGACGAATATGGTAATGTGCAAATTTATGTGCAGCTCGCTGTATGATAAAATGTCACCAGACCACATCTGACATGGATAGTGTTTTTGCAAACAAATCACTGTATTATCAATTAATTATTACAGCAGAATTCCAATCAGACACTGGTCAAATGCTTAGAACTTATAACTTTGCTCTACATATGACTAGCAGAAATTTATTTTCAGAAATGGCAGCAGAAATGCAATCTTCTAGGAGAAGCTCACACCCCATGGGCATTGACTTACAGAAAACAGTACATTTTGATGATACAAATGACCTTAAGGGAACTAAGGAAACACTAACCTTGCAAGAGAAGCTCATTCTTGTTTCTCCTGGGAATTTCCCGTGAGCTTGAAGCAACCCACCAAACAACGGAACAAAACCACTCGCTGTTATCCCTTCTCCAGCAACGTACGTTACTTGCCCATTAGGGAACTGTAGATCCATAAAGGACTGTAACAAAAAGATGTCATTCTATTAGATAAAAACCAACTTATAACAATAAATATCCCAACTAAGTTACGCCTGTTAATAATTTTAAAAGCATGGTTAGCATTGTGAATGGCGTAGATATTTTATAGAATGCAAGACTCCTAACCAATTCTACTGGCCAGTGAAAAATGCTGGCACACTAGTTGTGCAGAACAGAACTATTACTCACTGGTTATCAGATGGAATAAAGATACAAAGAATTCAACTGGACAGGCTTTTCTAGCAAATAACAAGATGTGCAATACCCACTAACCAAAGAACCATGGCAGCATATATGATTCATCCCGCTACTATAATGCAAAGAAAGCACATCGGAAAGCCCAAACAGTGCCGATTTCCAACTCAAACACATCACAGCATATGAGAATAACTGTAGTACACAGAAACTTTAATAAAAAAAAACATGCTCATACTTACGCAAGCTACTGGGTTAAGACACATCATCGACATCATCAGCCATCTTCTCTGTTTCGACCAAATAGCTGGGCAGAGGGAATGCACTCCATTCTGCATATGAAACAACCACTTTTCAGTAAAAGATCCAGGATATATAATACGGCGTAGCATATAAGAAAACGAAGAGAACATGAATTTCCATAAAACAAAAGCATGTACCGAATAATGAATGAATGGGTTTAACATATTGGGAGAAGGCGACATAAAGGATATGTACCTTGCGATCATAGCCATACCACAGCAGATGTTGCTTTGACAGATGAACAGGCAATAGGAGTGTTGAGTCACGAACAAATAGCAAAGGCCCCAACTGAACAAGGTAAAGGGGCGAAGTATCGTTTCCAGAAGTTGAACCGCTGCGTGATGCCTCTAGCCTCCACAGGTCTCCACGAGCAACAACAGAACTCTCAATATCATTGTTTCTGGTGCTGTATGTCGCTGACATATTTACGGTACCCTGAATTCATCAAGAGAAGAGCAAAGTATTATGTTGTGTCATGCCTGTAAAGACGGCTTGGCTCTAAACAAGCAGAGGGATAATAATAAGATTCACATAATCCCAACAATTCGAGTCCATCAAAATTCCTAAGGTTTAGCTTACATATTCTAGACACTTCAGGAATAATAAGATTGTGATTCTAAGATTTTAGTACTTACAATGGGAGTAAAGGCTGAATTAAGGCTGTGAGATGCAAACATACTCAAACCCACAATAGAACTAGGGAGTAGGAAGTAGTTGAATCGTACCTTGGACTTCTTAAAGTTTCCGAGGGTTCCGATTTCGCAGCCATATCCGTCATCGTCTTCATCAAGGTCGTCCCCGCCTCTAACACCACTGACAGTCGACGCGGCAGCGCTTCCAGTCGCCGCGGCCGCAGCGGCGGCAGCCGCCTCGAGAGGGCATCTATCGACGGCCCTCTCGGAGGAGAGGCCGACGGCCCCCTCCGCAGAAGGGGGCCGCGGCTGCAGCTTGCGGCGGCGGATCTGGGCGCCCCGGAAGGGCACGGGCAGCTGGCGCACGGCGTGCTGCACGGCCCCGCCGACGGACGTGCCGATCTCGACGCCGGCCTGGCCGAGCCTGCCGCCGATGTCGATGACGGAGGCGACGGCGGCGGTGGGGAAGAAGTCCTTCCCGCCGGCGGCGGCGGCCCCCCGCGCGGCGCCGAAGGGCACGACGGGGAGGTCGATCTCGAAGGGCATGAGCTTGTGCGAGACGGGCGGCCACGGGAACTGCGGCGGCGCCTGCAGCAGGCCCGTGAAGCCCTGCGCGAGGCGGTCGGCGATGTCCTGGCCGTGCCGCTGCACCCCCTCCCACGCCTCGAAGGAGATCTCCATGCCTCGGGGGGGATCCCCTCGGAGCGCAGATTCAGGGCGCGGTCGAAGGGGGTGATGGAATCGGAGAGGCGAGGGCGGGGGCGGGTGGAGGGGGGAATCGAATGGGGAAAGGAGGAGGAGGAGGGAGAGACGGGCGGGCGACGCCGACGCGTTGATAATAATAGTCGGGCTAGTGGTGAGGGTGGGGGGGAGGGGGGGAGGGGATAATGGGGCTTGACCTGGTCGACGTGGATCCACGGGCGCGAGGGGTCACTGGCAGCGATTCGGCCGCGTGGCCCCGACGCCGCTTCGGCTCACCGCGCCGGAGTGGATAAGAACGGGAACGGCCGGCGCCCCGCGACAAGCAAACCAACGCCGGGGGTGCGCACGCCGACCTGCTCCTGCTTATTCGCCGCTCGGTTCCACTTTCACCTCTCTTGTCGTGAGTGGGGAAAAAAACCGTGAATAACAGCAATCTGCTGGGGGAATTTGGGTCGGTTTTTTGTTTGGTTTGGCTGGGTTGCGGCTGGGCTGGCGTGTTGGGTTCGGAATAGAATGCCGCCGGACTGGGCTTGGGCAGAAATGTTGGTGCTGTCCCCCCGCGTACCGTGCGGTGCAAGCATGCACGCGCGTTGTCTCTCCTGAGTTAGGCGGGCGCGCTCTCGTTGTCTCCCCCGATTTGTACCGGTGACGCCGTGCCGTGTACTGCGGCCACGTACCCGGAGTGGCAGTTCCTCGTGGCGACGCATGACGGGTTCTCGTTTATGCGTCTTCTTAACTGAAGCACGGGATCTTGAGAGGACGAGCCATCAAAGCGTGCACGACGACGGAGTACCGGCTACGAAGTTTGGTCATTATCACAGGCACGACCCGTGCTCTTGGCGCAGCGTTGCTTTTGTTTGCGCGGAAATGCAAACTATGATTGAACTAAATACAAAATCTGTATCTAAATACAAAATCTGATTGAACTACAAAAACGTATATTTAGATAACAGGGGGAGTACTTATGATTTTAAAACAGTAGGTGCTCTGCGTTGAAGCACCGATGATTTTTGCTTTTGCTATATGATTCTTTTTTTTATCTATAAACATGCTCTAAGGCGACGCGATGCGGCTAGCAATATCATATTCTTGTTTATGCGCTGCAGCTGGCCAAGACTGAAGTCTCAGAAGAACGTAATGTGGACGGAAGATAATTGATGTCATTGTTAATCTTGCAATGGACTTTGACGGGTTCGATGGCTCGTTGTTTTTGGTAGAGCCAAATGAGCTTACGGAACGCGGCACCTAACGCATAAACAAAGGTCGATGCCTGATGGCAACGACTAGTTGTGATAACACTATACAATTTGCTAATGCGATGGTGATCACACAACTAAGACAAGGATGGAACGCGACCGAATGTTAAAGCTTGGCCGCTTTCTCTCCCATTTGGGCAATGCAACACCTTGTTATTATTACAAGAAAGTAATACACGTCCAAGTGTCCATGTAAGAAGTGAAACGTTCAGTAGTTACAGTATTCGGTAGGCACTACCATGCACGCTCTGGTCTGGTAAGCTCGAATTCAGGCACGAGTTGGCCTTTGCTGCGGGAAGCTCAAATTCCGAAACAAGTCCGGATGGAAATGTCGCGGTTGTTCCAGAACGAGCGATGGTGGGATTGGGACCCGTGAGGACGTGAACCTCTCACGCGTTCCGTTGATGGCAGCGGCAGCGAGTTGCCGACTGCGAATCTGTGATGCGTGATGCTCACCTTGCGGGCCCTTCCTCTGTCAGGAACTGAAGCCGCAGAACGTATCGGGGATATTTTCACGGTCTATGACGAAGGGCAATAGATGGGATATTTAAGCGTGGATGACAAAGCATGATGCAGTAGATAAGACCATCGTATTCGTATATGCCTCAGTGTTGTGGAGCGTGGACAATAGCGAACTGCCGAGTCATGGAGAAGAGCGAACTGCGATTCTGTAGCTAGAACAACTATGGTAGAGTCGTCATATGGCCCGAATCATCAATACGACGATTTTACTCGAATACTCAACTTTAGCAGAACCGCCACATAGCTTCCGATCGACATAATTTACAGAGTTCGCTCCATAAATGAGCAAGTGGCCTCCATATTTGAAGGTTAGAATGGTCAATATGATGCTCGCTCCAAACCCAACCATTGGCGCGAGACCGAAGTGTCAGCTTCTTCCTCCTTGCATCGCGCGTGGGATTTGTAGCAGACCTGTCTCCCATGCACCAATGTTGAAGGGCACTCGGCCATTAATGCAACTTTATCGAATTTCCGTGGCCGGCCCATTTGTTGATAGCCACTTGATATCATCTCCTGACTTGTGTGTGAGTGGGCCGGGAGGAGCCGTGTGACTAGTCGTGACAGTTTGAGCAATCTGGATATG
Organism: Aegilops tauschii subsp. strangulata; assembly: GCF_002575655.3. Lineage (NCBI taxonomy): Eukaryota > Viridiplantae > Streptophyta > Magnoliopsida > Poales > Poaceae > Aegilops > Aegilops tauschii. The sequence continues at coordinate 400,442,593 of NC_053037.3, forward strand.
CCGGACAGGACGCGCCTGAGTTTCTCACCAACAACCAGGAGGTGTGTGAGCCGCCCTTTGATCGCCCGCCGTCGGTGGGAGCTCTTTCTTCATTGTCAAATTCATCCCTCGCCAAATCATGTTATGGTCACTTGATTGAAAATATAAAGTTGGCATGTTGGAGCGGGAGTTTTATTCCGGTTGAGATAGCTCGTTCATAAAATAGGGTTTCTCATTGTATTGCTAATTACGCTCGTATGGCTCGCAGCCCCGCTTGTTGGTTACAACGATGTCCCCTTTTCATTCTAGATCTTGTATAAGGAGACTATAACCTCTATTACTTTGGAACAACACTCTTTTATCCCCGTAACAAAATATTGCATTCATGTTGTTGTTGTTGTTGTTGTTGTTGTTGTTGTTCATAAACCAAACTAGTGAACGAAAAACTACAATATAAAATTGCAAGATCTAAAGGAGATACCCTCTAGTACTCACCTCTCCGACAACATCACTAGAAAAGAACTAGATGTCTACTACACAATTTATATTGTTGTAGACTATTTTTAGCCTCCAAGTGGAGAATTATGTAGGACAACAAATTTTCCTTAAGTGGATGATAAAAGTGCACCTCATCAATATGCGGGAGGTGTGGGATGATTGCATTCTCCTCTCAAACAATCCTGCAAATAAGGTACACATAGTATCTTGTGTTCCAATACACCTCATACAATTGTCGGTTGTATAGTTACATTAGTTCGGCGAACAGAATGACAAGTTTGATGATAAATGACTAATATGGATGTTAAATATTTTTGTATTTTCTGAACAACTTAAAACAATGAGATAATAAGATAAAAATGTGACTGGAACGAGGTTTGCAATGAATGGTAACACAAGCCTAAGGTACGTAGCTTCAGTAGTTTCAACTCCCAATATGACATTTCACTAAAATGCATGATACAACTCACAACTTTACTTTCGATTGGATCAAATTGAAAGAGATCTCGTAGGTTTATAAATAGCAAACCACTTCATAGTTTTTTCTTCTAATCTTAATGTATTGATCTAGCTCAGAGATTATAGTAAGAAAATACCATATCAGTTCATCTCCTTCGACATAGGCGTAGTGTTGGTCCTATGTGATTTTACTATTGTCGGCATCACTACACAAAAAATACACTTCCGTGATGATACGTGTTCGTCACAGTAGGTCACGTTTTCTGTCATGCATGTACATCCATGACAATTTTATGACAAAATTAAGATAGTCATACATGTGTTATCGTAGAAGTGTTCCATAACATTACCAAAATTATCATCACGGAAGTGTCCACTTCCATGACGATAAATCACGCGTCATAGAAGTGCTTTTGTCAAGGGTAACCGACACGTGGGATCCACATAACGGGTCATCGTTAATTTATCGGGTCTGGTTTTGGATCCGATAACCCGCTAACAACCACGACCAATGGCGATTTTCCACGGGTAAAATTCTCATTGACCGATGGAACCACGTGTCAGCTCTGCGTTTTCACAGATGTGACTCATCCAATAGGCGAGATGCGCCTATGATATACTGACACGTGGACCGGCCCAGAAATGGCCCATAATGATTAAATGGGCCGCCCAGCTAAAGGCCCACAAGATTTTGAAGACACTAGTGGGCCGGCGCGTTAACAGGCTGCCATGTTTGGGCCAAATGCCGGCCCATATTTGATCGGGTCCATTAACAACCTGCCATGTTCTGGGCCTAATAAGGGCCCATACAAGATCCAGCCCGTTAATAGCCTACCACGTTCTGGGCCATATTACGGCCCATATAAGATCCGACCCTTTAAGAGCTTTTCATTCTTTGGGCTAAATTATGGCCCATACCAGATTTGGCCCGTCAACTGGACGCTGTGCTTTTGGGCCCACTTGAGGCCCGGTTAGGATTTCTGTTTGCTAAAGGCCCATTTGCTAATGGCTTGATATTAGTTTCGGCCTGTTAAAGGCCCGTTTAACATTTCGGCCCTATATTTATTTTGGCATGTTAAAAGCCGTCATATAGTTGGGCATAATTATGGTCCGCTTTGCATCCGGCCTGCTCACAGTCGATAATCTGATTGGGTCAAACAAGGACCGAGACAATTTTGGCCTGTTAACGGCCCGTGATGTGATTGGCACAATCATGGGCCAGGGTCTATTTTGGCCTATTGTCGGCCTGTGAGCTGTTCGGCACGTTTCAGGCCCAACCTACTTTTCAGCCTACTAAAAGCCCATTGAATTTTCTTGCCAAAATAGGCCCGACGGTTTACTCGGCCTATTAAAAGCCCGAAACTACTAGTGGGCCAGTTTACATTTAGGCCTGTTAACAGACCAAGATGATTGGGCCCATGATGCGGCCCATATATAGTGATTTGCATGATGGCCCGATTATGTACCGCAATTTTACGGTTTTGCGTGTTTACTTTTCATGAGCGAAGACAGGATATATATACAGTAAAATAACTGCAGCATCATGAATAAGAAAAAACCTAGACTATACAATAAAGAAATTACGGTACATTACATCCACTGGGCATCAAAGTTTGCCACTTTGATAATAAAGCACAAGCAGACAGCAGATTACATACACTGGGCATCAAAGATTGCCACCAGTGCAAATAAACACGCCGACAAAATAATATACAAAACCGATAGCACTTCAATAGAGTTCACGAAAGGTTAGCCCTGCTCGGGAGCTGCAGCGCAAGCATCTGAGCAAGCTGATGAGACTGCGCTTGTTTGACGCTTATATCATCCTCAATCTGAAAGAGAAATAAGCAGACAGATGACAGGTTTTGCACATATAAGTATCCGTGCTGACAATTCATCACATTTCTTATTGGCGAATAAAGAGACACGGTTTAAAATAGCATTAACACAATATGGTATTGTTTAGGTTAAGACATGGCAGGAAATGACATTGTGAAGGAGTTGGCAGCTTCAGAACACCACTGGATTACAGATCAAGAACTCATAAGTATCAATGGTTAGTGTGATGTCAATTTATCCCATTTCAGATTGGCAAATAAAGAGACAGTTTAAATAATAGTAGAATGATATGACATTGTTCATAGTTAAGACATTGCAGAATATGATATTGTGTTGTAGTGGGTAGTTTCACCACACCACTGGATTACAGATCAAGAACAGAAGCATACATGCAGTGCAAAAGAAGATCACTTGCTCTGTATAGTTTAATTTACATGGTATGAAGAAGGAACTTGGTTGTACAACTGAAAACTTAAATTGAGAAGGACAAACTTTTGTTTATGAATTTCATAATAAACTTTAAACATGCAATTTGAGGCAAACACCAAAAATAAATAGCTGTTGCAGTCATGCCTAACCAAATATACGCAACAAAGTTTGAAGGTTTGAGAAGGACAAACTTACATTAGTGGTGAAGACCGGCTCTATAAAGCCCTTGTCCATGCTGATGGAGGGGGCAATTCAAGAAGTTTACCACAGAATCTTCTTCATAAGCATTGCCTTTATTCTACATTTTGTTAAGATTAAATATAGATGTGATAATATAAGAAGAAATGGAGAATATTTAAGATAAGATGAAGAGTGATGCTACATAACCAAGTAGCTATAAATGTAAGTAAAACGATACAGGCAAAAGGAACAGCCAAGAGCAATGTAGAGATAAACTTCTTCAATACCATTGGTGTTATACACCTTATGATAAGAGTAAATATAGATCTGATGTGTAGAAAATGGAGGGCAAAGGAAAATAAGCTGCAGAGTCACTGGTATGCGTCGGTGCTATACAAACGGTTTTTAACCCTTTTCCGCGACGGCATTTGGAACCATCGCCAAGTGAGTGTGGTCGATAGGGGGTCCTTCCCACACGACCCAGAAACCGTCGGGGATAGGGAGCCAAGATGCATATACAATATTCCTACTCGTTTGTGCTCGCATTGCCATCGCAGTCGGTATTCTGTGGTGCTACGTTTATGATGCGCGACCCATCACAAACGGTTCACTATTGTAGAACGTGTATGATAAGCATACAATCACACACATTCACTTTTCCCAAACCGTATGCGATAACTAATTAAGAAGATTAGCTAATCGTCGTACGAATGTCAGAAAGGATTGCGAAACGTCGGACCGTCGTAACATCGTCGTACACACAACTATCACACACGCTATTCTGTGGTGCAACGTTTACGATGCATACTTCATCAGAAATAGTTCATGGTTGCGAATCTTGTACGATAAGGCAACTAACACAAACGTTTAGTTTGCCCGCACCGTTTGTGATATTGTTTGACATTGCACATGCTTTGCAAATGGCAACTATGTGCATGCTTGCACACGTTTCCTCTCTGTGAACCGTGTCGGATTATGGTGTATATCGCAAACGTTTGTGTTTTACCAACCGTGTGTGCCGTAATGACCTGGAGGACGTAATTTCATCGTAATTTAATTGCGGCTATTTCAAATTGTACCGGATTTGGATTTGAATTTGAATTTGAATGCATGTTGTAGCTTTGTTCATATCTATCAGGTTCAAACAACAATGCATTATTCGATTCATAGGTACATATGTTCAAGAATTACATAAGAACCAAATAAAGAATGATGAACCACAGTTGCATACTTGTACTATTAAAGACGGTAAAGAAAGAGGCGAAATACATTCTGGTTGCTGAACAAGGTGAAGCGGAATGCCCATATTGTGCCCTCCTCCATGCAGAAGGCACACACGACTCTAGTCCAACCCCTTCTGGTGGCCGACCGCCCATCCTTCACGGTCTTCATGAAGACATCTAGATAATCATCATGTTCTGGTAGAAATACTTTAACCTTTGCATGCCCACCAATCATGTAGTTTGAGAGGTAATCTTGAGTAAACTGCTTTGGCAACCACTACTAAGGAAAAATATTCAGACATTGTCATCTAACACAACTCATTATGGGCAGTAAAAAGAAGGCTGCAGAGTTCTTACTTACCATCCTACAGTTCGCTGTTGTCTTGGATAAGGTGTAAAGAAATAGTTTAATTACCATATTTTGACTCATTTTACTAATACTCTTTATCAGCTTCCTCACTTGATGCTGGTTCATCGATATCTCATTACCCCATACGCAGAAAGGGTCAAAGTGCGGATCTTTACCAATGACATATGTACCTAAAAGCACCAAGTTAATATTAGAAGCTAAACAGCAATTGCACAATGATGTAGTACAACACTCTTTTATAATATCTTATAACATCCAATATACTCACATATTAGATGAATTGACATCTTATTATGGGCTGGAAGGAGTTTATTGCATTCTTACAAATTATCGGCTGATTAACTGCTGCTGTATCCATGGGTTAGAGTTAGTTTGAGCTAGTTCGGGCTCAAATAGCCCTAAAGTATATCCAAACATGAGGGCTAGTTTGAGCTAGTTGCATCTAACCCACCCCAAAAAAATATCCAACCCAACAGGTGCCAATTGGAGCTAGTTCTCCTAGTGCATTTATTGTCAATCTAACCCTGTCATCCAAACACCTCTTTGGATGGAGTTAGTTCAGGGTTAGTCATGAGCCAGAAACTAACTCTAACCTCTAGCTAAGTTGAGTATCCAAACAGGGTTGTGTTGTTGTTATTGTTGTTGCTGTTGCTGCTGCTCTTCTGCGTATATCTAGACCTCATCAAAACATTAAGGTAACACTCTTCCTTGTTGCTATGTAGCCTAGGATTGCATATTTAGACATTAAGTACAGTGCATGTTGCTATGTAGCCTCATATATATTACATGTAGCCCTAGTTAACCTAACGGTAAATGGGTTACAGATATATTCAGTTAAAAGTCTGATTCACCCATTAGTCCCTTATCAGCCCCCGCCCTATATGGTACCAGCTACCGATATCCTGAGTAGTGAGTACATATAAGCCATGGGATGAAACTAACCTCGATGAAAAACAACAGTCATTCCCAAAATTGTCATGTGTAGGTACATCGAGAGGCATGTTAAGCACAACAGGCTAAACATCAACCAAAATTATCCATGGCAGACAAAATAATCTCCAAGAGATAGCTTCAGTGTGCAGGTTTAAGCACGCTAGTAAAGCAAAACAAGTGGAAAGGTGTGTTAACTGCAACAGGTCTAACATTTAACAACAAGCAAACATAGTCATTTAAATTGGTATTGTGCCGGTCTAAGTACACTGGTTATTGTTAAATAAAAATGGAAAGGCATGTTAACTACAAGATGCAGCAACTAAATCTAGTCATTCATAGTGGTATTGTTGAAACTGGTACTGATGAAATTGAACTGCACAGTTCATACATGCACATATAGAACATCACGTTGTGAATAACTGGAATAAACAAGGCATACTACAAACAACCAAATATAGCATTTGAAACTGGACATATGCTAACTACAAACAACCGAACAATCAAAAAACTTTAAAAGAGGCATATGCTAGCTATAACAGGCTTAACAACAAGCAAATATATGCATTCCTATCGGTATGTTTAAAACTGGATTGATGAAATGTACTAGACAGTAAATAATTGCACATATAGAGCATCACATTGTGAACAACTGAAATAAACAAGGCATACTGCAAACAACCAAATATAGCAATTAAAACTGGACAAATTCTCACTACACTACAAAAGGGACTCGACAAAACAAATCATGGGTTCCCCCCTGTGAAGAGGCACGACAAAACAAATCATGGGTTTCCTCACTTGTCACAGATGGGCTCGTTCCCGTGGGAAGAGCACGGACCCTGGATGCGCCCCATGTTGTCGCAGATGGGCTCCTTCCCCTTGGAAAAGCACGGCTGTACGATAGAGAATTTGATAAGTCAATGATTTTTTTCCGTCATTGCAGGCTATCATCAACAAAAATAAGATGGTTCGGGGCAGTGGGTGCCCTCCCTGATGTCGCAGACGGGCTCTTTCCCCTTGGAAGAGCCGGAGAGGGTGCCCTCCTCGTGGTCGCCGTCGATGAGGTCTGACTTGGAAGGTATGGATCCCAAGCCAGCGTCGCAGAACGTGTCCTTCAGAAATGACAAAAGGGGCTCGATGGCGATGTATGATGGCAAATTGTTGACAGCGAGCCAGAGGAGATCAGCGGCGGGGCCATGGATGAGATCGACGGTGGTTGAACCCGAGGGGTTGGGGTGGGCCACTTAACCTGTGACATAGCCTGCCTCAGGTCGCCGCTGTCGATGACCTCGATGTCGTAGCTGGCATCCGAGACATACCCGCATACTCTATCCCGCTGCTTGAGTGCCTGCGGCCAGTAATGGTCGTTAGCTTCCTTGGTGACGTCGGGCGAAGAGACCACGATACACCTCTTTTGGGCCAGTCGCTCCTCGAGCTCCACGGGAAGCGTAGCCGGGCTTAGGCTGCGACGCTCTAGAGTGGGGGATGGGAATGGGGATCTGTGGGAAAGGGGGCATTTGGCAGGCGTCATCTAAGAAACTCAGGGCGGCCTGGGTATGGAGATCGGTGGGTAAGCTGCACGGGCAAACCGGCAGATGTTGATAATGGAGGCCTTGCGGCGGCGCGGCAGCGGCGGGGACCTTGCTAGGGTTTCGAGCGAGGGAGGGGGTGTGTGTGTGCGCGCGCTCGAGGAGGTTTTGGTGTGTGTGTGTGAAGGGGGGCGGGGGTGGGGTGTGTTTGAGGAAATGACGCGGGTACTGAAAATTTTACTACGCGGGAGTCAAACGCAGGAGTGAAATGCCGGGGCTATTGAAAATTTTGATGATGGTGCATCGCACACGGTCCGGAGATAACAACCGTGTGTTATGAAACAGAAAAACCCTCGAGGCGGGCAGATATTTTCGAGGGATGTGGGCGGGATTGGGAACAAGAAACATCACACACGGTCGAAACACAATAACTGTGTGTTATCAAACAGAAAAAAGCTGCAGGCGGGTAGTTATTTTTGAGAGGGGAAGCCTCGTGCCCTCATGGAGTCCAATGTACTATGCGGATGTGTGCGTGACAGGGGCACTGGCGTGGCACATGGTTAGTTTGAGTGAACCATGTCTGTTGCGTCATCCGACTTGTCTAATGTTCACAAATTTGGCAAAAAATGACGCGGGAGAGGGTCAGAACACGAATACGCTTGCATGTGGACCAAATTTATGTATGAAAAGGGTGGTTTGATGTTCAAATACCAAATGCAACTTCGATGTGGCACCTATCTCGCAGAGCGCACGATATTGCTTGCCCCCCTCGTGTCGGCACGAAGGGAATCCTAAGCTATGAATGCATGCCCCCCCACCGAGGTTCACCTAGCAAAGTGCAAAGTAGCTAGCAGCCCCCCTTGTGTCGGTACGAAGGGAATCCTAAGCTATGAATGCATGCCCCCCTCGTGTCGGCACAAAGGGAATCCTAAGCTATGAATGCATGCCCCCCCTCGTGTCGGCACGAAGGGAATCCTAAGCTATGAATGCATGCCCCCGCAACCGAGGTTCACCTAGCAAAGTGCAAAGTAGCTAGAAGCCCCCCTCATGTCGGCGCGAAGGGAATCCTAAGCTATGAATGCATGCCCCCCAACCAAGGTTCACGTAGCAAAGTGCGAAGTAGCAGCCCCCCCCACACACTTTCAGTCGACGGGCCAGAGAGGCATCTCACCAAGATGGATCGTAAAACGGACCAAGAATAATCCACCTTGGTCGTACAACCTCTCTCTTGTTGTTGGTCAAAGTGATGGCCATCCATGCGACCCCGGAGATGGGCTAGCTCGCTAGTAATCACGCAAGTAGCTAGTCCCCGAAGACAACCACTGCATGCATGTGGCCCAAACATATATATATATATATATATATATATATATATATATATATGTATGGAGAGGTGTGTTTTTAATACACAATGGAACAACTTTGATGTGGCACCGTGATTTCGAACTAGAAATCCCCACACTGGCTGAGGGTTATTAGGTTGACGATGCATATGTATGTTACACCACACTTCAAGCCGACGACGGGGATTCATGCATGCATGCGTGCATAGTATATGCGCTCAAACTTAATTAGGTCTGAATCTCACCATGACCTACACTACGATAACACGAACCAAAGGAAGAATTTGCCATGGTAACCAATCTTGTTGTAGGTCAAGGTGATCATGGATGTCCACGCAGGCCCACGAATATATAGGCTTGTCGCCGATAACCACACGAGGGAGTGTATCATTCGAAGACAACCACTACATGCATATGTATGGAGGTGATGCGTGCATGCATGTTTGAATACCCCATTTCACAACATTGATGTGGCGTGTGCGTCGAAAATCATACAGTCCCCACACAGAGCGAGATCGGTTCATGACGTGTCATCGTACTAGCCACTTCGACTCGATGGGAGGGATTCATGCATACACATGCATGTGTGTGTGCTCAAACTGTATCATGTCATCCCAGAGCATGACCTATATATATACCCTATTACACGCAAAAAAATAATCCCTCCTAAGTCCAATTGACCTCTCTCATTGTCATGCAAAAAATAGGGATGGACCAAGCGGGCCCATAGATGGAAAGCATCGATATCGTTGATAATCGCTTAAGTGGGTGCGAGAGGAACCACCATCGCTTTGCATGTGGGCCAAACATATGTTGAATACCCAAAATGCACAAGTTTGATGTGCCACATGCCTAAAAAACCATAAACCCCCCACACAGAGCGAGGTTCATGAAGCGTACTACATATGATGGTCCCCTTCCCCCTCTTCGAGGCATACTATATGCTCCTACGGTAATACAACCCAAAAAGAATCCTCCTCGATGGTGAAATTAATTAACCTCTCCCGATGTAGGTCAAAGTGATGCATGCATCGACGATGGCCTCGTGGGCCCACAGATGGAAGCGTCACACGTGAGTGTCCTAGCTAGGATAACCACCGCTTGCATGCATGTGGGCCAAAGAGGTGTTGTGTGATGTTTGAATAGCCAATTTCACAACTTTGATGTGGCACATGCCTCGGAAACCGAAAAGTCCCGACACTGAGTGAGGTGTACTTGTTCACGGACGCGTACGTATAGTATATATGCTAGTCCCCTCCCACCTCTTTGACGCGTACTATATACCACCATAACACAAACAAAAAAGATTCTACCTTGCTAGTCAAATTAACCTCAGTACCGGCTGTTCGTCAAAGTGATGGACGACGACCTCGCGGGCCCACAGAAAGTGTCACACGCGAGTATTGAGTGTCGTGTAGGACAACCATCGACTGCATGTGGCCTAAACATGTATGTATGAAAGGGTTGTGTAATGTTTTAAATAACGAATTCACGACTCTGATGTGGCACCTGCCTAACAAAACGGCCAACCCACACGGTGGCTCACAACTCGTAGTGTACTGCGAGCCACCCGCCACCCCCCAGATGCACACACCCACACACACACCGCGAATCCACCGCAAATATGATGCATGTTAAATTATCCCGCGGTGAACATATGTTACCAAAGGAGGGACGTTTTAATTTCGAAAAAAAAACAGAGATCATTAAGACATTTTAGTACATTAATTGATCGATTTTCTATGGGTATAATGTGCAAAAATCAAATTTGAGCTACATGCACACGTGAAAGTGCACCTAAATGGATTGCAAAAACACATGTGTCTCACTGGGTGCATGTTTTACTCCCCGTGCAAGAAATTTCAAACATTGAGAATCTTGATTTTTAAATTCTAGTACATCCAAAACTTATTTGAAGTTCATGAAACTTATCGTGTTGTCATATGGACACCAATACAAAGTGGCATTGTACTTTATTTTTGTCAAATTTGAGACCAGTTTTGATGTAATCTTTACAAACGAGAGATTATTAATAATTGAGAACCAATATCCCAAACGGATTATTTATTCGACTGTGAGGGTTAGACCAACAATGGATACGTGTCATGCTTCGGTTAAGCAATAAAGCGGCAACATTAATCATCCAAATAGAAAAAACAATATATGTGCCACCACGCGTCCCGTGTGTCGTGCGAGCAGGCGTGAGTTGACGGGACGCATGCGAGTAGTCCACCACACAGGCAGACCGGGAGGCGTGCGTGCAGGTGTTTGAATTGACGGAGGCGTGCTCGCTGCGTAGTGTCATCGGGAGGCGTGCGAGCAGCTGTGTGAAACGACGGTAGGCATGCCAGCAGTCTGGTGCGCAGGCTCACCGGGAGGCGAGCCAGCGGTTTGACCGCCGCCCACCTCTCTCCCACCAGTCCATATTAATGGTGCGCCTGAGCGGCCGCCCCCATCCTCGCCGCACACACAATCCTCTCTCTCCGCTTGCATCCTTGACGCCGCTCTCAATCCTCAAAGTCGTCAGTGTATGAGGATGCCGCCGAAGCACCCCATCGAAGGGAGTGGTGAGGCCGGGGCTGCTGAAGCACCGGAGCACGGCGTGGAGATGCAGACAGAGGTTGCCGTCACCGGCGGCGGGTTATCGCTGCACCATGACATCGTCGACGATGTCGAGCTTCCACAGCCGGAGGCGGAGTTCCACACCGACTCTTGTGACGACTTGGGTGACGACCCAGTCGACGAGTCCGACGACCACTCCGGCGACGACTCTGACAACGACGGACAACTGGTTAGTAATCTATACCCATTTATGTGTCAAATAGATCCTAGGGTTTCTTTGGTTACTCCTGCCTCCCCCTTTTTGGAATAGAAATCCTATGGTTATGTTCTCCCAATCCATGAAATCTGAGTAGGTTTCGTTAGATCCATGTAGTGTATTGATTGTTTGAATGGTACAAGTGATAAGTGATTAGTTGTTTCATCTGTGCAAATGATTTCTGCTAGTAATCCGACTAGGGTTAGTGTTCGTGCTAATAATTCCTAGCCAGGACTTGACAATTGATATTGAATGACCTACATATGTTTGTGCCATTATTTTCTTCAACATTGATATGTGCATAGACGACCGTGCTTAAAAATCGAACCATAATCTCTGGATATGTATAAATAAATAGCCATAAATTCCTAAAACTACTTCACAACATGCAAACATTGATTTGATGCCAAATTTGTTTTACTATTTGTATAGATGTTGTCTGACGATGTGGACAGCAAGGATGAAGATGGCTAGAGGAGGTACAAGAGGCAAATCCCGAGGGAGCTTTATGTGGGAAAGCATAACAGGCGTATTATGACCTGGAACAACGGCTATCGATGCCCATTTTGCAACCACAAGCTTCATGATGCGTATGTAAGTGCTCTAGCGCATGCAAGAGGACGGGCTGTATGCTCCTTCAAGCAGAAGTATTCTCGCAGGGTGGCGCATGGCGCGTACGTCGAGTACCTGGAGAAGCTTCAGGATCGTGCCGGCATGTGAGATGAGATGTGGGATCTAACTATGTACGCTTGAGTATGCTTAATGACAATTGAAATATGTACTTATGGTTGAAATATGCTTGTGTACGTGTACGCTTATTATCTATGTCTGGGTATGTTTAATCTATGTTTACTTATGTCTAACCGTGGGATATGGATGCAATCAGTTTGGTTGATGGAATCTACCTCCGTCTTGGTTTATTGGTCCCCTTTGTAATTTGTGTTAAATTTTGACCAAAGGTTTAACTGACAAAATGTTAGTGCAGGTCAGCAAAAATTACATCGTTGGATGGGTATTTCAGCATAGTGTTCAATGATATAATTTTTGGTGACATGCATAAACATTTCTTAGTTAAATATTTGGTCAAAATTTGGTAAAATTACAAAGGGGACCAATAAGCCAGGACGGAGGTAGTACGCCAATCACACACGTTTCCCATAATTGGAACTGTGTGCAATGACTTTCATTTTGCCTGTTGTGTCAATCACACATGGCTGGCTCTAGCAAACCAATGCCTCCAAAATTCTTTGTGGGATAGAAAACCCTCACCACCCAATTCAAAAAAGAAAAAAGAAAACCCTCACCATCCCCACATCCCAAAACCCTCACCCTACCCACCACCCACTCCGGTCCCCATTCACACCTGCACAAGCTCCTCCGCATCTATGCATGGCACCACCTATCACGACGATAACCACTTAGCTCGACACCTGCCGCCGCCACCAGGCTGCTGGGAAAGCCCACCGCATTTCGCCACTTCCGCTTGCCGCCGCCTATCGCCATCGAGTTTCTCAACGCTGCTCGCGGTCGACCAAGCTCCGCTCGGTTGGGGAATTTGCCGTACTGAGGGTTCTTTCTCATGGACAACAAGGTAACTAATTTAATGAGATATTATCTCATCTCTTATCCCAGTTCATCTGCCTCCTTTAATCACCCGGCCGAAATTGCCGTGAATTCATTTTTATTCGAGCTAATTTGAGGGTTTTCTTCCATTTATAGAGTGTATAGTGCGCGGACACATCAGGACTTGCGGCCTCCGCCAGACATTCCATCTCACCGTACCAGATGACTTGAGGATGCGTGCGGTATGTTCAATCTCACCCTAAATTGGTTGGCATGGCCTACTTTCCTGAACATATTCTAAATATTGCTACATTTGAATAAAAGGTGCCACATGCACCATATACGTCAAAGGGGATTTTTCCCTATTCTTTCTATATTAGGCAAATTAATGATGTATTGTTCTTTCGATTACTCTCATATTTCCATGACATCATGTTTACCCTGTCTGTTTAATTATAGATTTTTGTCCTTCGATTTCAACTGCTGTACAGTTCTTTCAATTTGGGCCCATATTTGCATCTTACCATATTTTCTTTAACAATCCTACCATTTTCTGCAGCGCATCCCTTGCTATGCAACAGAATCTGCAGTGCACAGTCTTTCCCTTTACATAAATCAAGACTGCAGGGATGTCATACTGAACACAAACCATGGATTTACAATCGTTGCTACTATAAGACTTGATGAACGTGGTGACTCCTATTTTGGCACTAGCCTTTGGAAAGAAATTTCTAAGTTTTATGTACTGAAAGAAGGCACTATAATTGCACTGCACATAAAAGGGCTTGGTCATGAGATATATGCTAACTTCCCCGACGATATCATCCGTACAGACTTTGTTCGCAGTAAGTTTTCTTTTCAAGTATCTGCATGTTGACTTACACAGCAATATCAAATGAATTGTGTAGTATTTAAGCAACCAATTGTTATTCCATTTTCTTACTATATTCCTACCTAATAACTTCTAGTTACCAATACACTTTTCTATTGCCCTATTTTAACTAAATATTCCATGTACTCCCACTTGTATCAGAAAGCGCTGCTGAAAAGGAGACTCCAGAGGTGGAGAACGGGGTTGCAAACAAGCGGAGGCGGGGCGAGCAAGAACCGCAAGCGACTCCAGCAGGCCTAGACTTCATCAGCAACCTCCCCGATGATATGTTGACAGTCATCATCTCCCTCCTCCCAATCAAATATGGGGAGCGGACAACCATCCTTTCCTGGCGGTGGCGCCCCCTATGGAACTCCACCCCTCTCGACCTCATTGACACCCACGAGCTCTGCCATGGCTATCGCAAAAGCTTGGATGCATTCTCCAAGATCCTCGATAGTCACCTTGGCCCAACCATAGGCCTTAGAATGGGCAAGTTCCGTTCCAATGGCAAGGACCGAGCCAAGCTTGACGAATGATTCCGATCCCCCGCCCTAGATTAGCTCGAGGAGCTCACTTTTGATGACCGGCATATGTGCTCACTGCCAACGTCCGCGCTCCGCCTCGCGCCCACGCTGCGCGTCACCAAGTTCAGGAACTATCATCCCCCCTTAATGACGCGACCGCTCTTATTCTACCACGACTGAAGCACCTCGAGCTCGTCGTCGTCTGCCTCCCAAACGGTGACATGGAGCGTCTGCTCCATGGCTGTACTACACTCGAGTATCTTCATCTTCAGGCGATCAATGGGTTGAGTAACTTCCACATCACCTCCATGACTCTCCGGACTATTTATGTGTGTTGATGGTGCGCCAGGAAGACATTAGAAGATGTGTACCACGGTATTGTCATTGAGGACACACCTGCACTTGAGAGATTACTTGTAGTTGATCAAGAAGGTCCAACAAGAATCAATGTCATTTCTGCACCGAAATTGACAGTGGTGGGCTACTCGTCTGACAAATACTCCAAACTTGTTATTGGATCCACACCCGTTCAGGTACAACAGCCGCCTTCTACCTCTCCTTCTACAAATTAACATTATTTCTAATTTTGAAGATGTTTGTTCGTCTGTCATCCAGAAAATGATTCTGACAAGCTTGACCTCGAAACTGTGCACAGTGAAGGTATTGGCACTAGAATCTATCGGCCCCAACCTGGAGCAAGTTGTCAGTTTCCTGAGATGCTTTCCATGCCTGGAGAAGCTATATATCAAGGTGATGTTCCTTTCATGTTAAATGTTAACCATAAGGGAGTTCAATTTGTGACACCTTTTTCCAAGTTTACAATGACAATGTACTACGATTTCTGAAGGATTCTTTTGGAGGGTTTTAGTACATACATGTCCCCTCCCATATTGGTTGCTTGATCCATATGGTTACAATCGATAAGCATTTCTCCTTTGGATTCATCTGTACTAGTTTTCTTAGGGAACTTTTCATCCACTCCAACCTCTTGTGAAGAAGGCTACATTTTTCTAGAATGTAATCAAATGCCCATGTTAATCATGTCACATCGAAGATGGCATGTTAGTGCATTTTACAAATCCTGCAAACCAAATAGGCCTGTAGTAGTGTTCAAAACTGCATGTAGGCACTAACGCGTTTTCTTCTTTTGCAGATAAGATTAGGCCCAGTGGTGGATAATGTGATATAATATAACAATCACGTCGAATGCCTAGATCTTCATCTCTCAGAAATTACTTAGAACTCCTATCGAGGGACCTTACCGGAGATTATATTCGCCAGGTTCTTTGTTTTGAGAGCAAAGGTGCTAAAGGTAATGAGGTTTGCCCTACATTTATTTTGCAAAATTGAATGGTTTGTTGATCAGCGCCGGTGCCTGCGGCAGAATGGAATAGGCTCCAAAAATGCTGAATTTCATTTTGGAACTCTAGATGACAGAGTAATCGGAAGTCATCATGTCAACCCCATACATGACTTCTCAATGGCTAACCCCTTTGCAAAAATTATGAGGTTTCGAAACCAGACTTAGAAGTGGTAATATTAGTTTGAACCTCTCTGATATCCATGTTCAGCGAATCAGCGCGAGCGTTTGCAACTTATGAGCTGGATTTCATTTCTAATATCAGTTTGAACCTTGTAATCTTTAAATTTTAGCCATATAACTCTGGAATTTGAACCTTGTAATATTTTGAGCTGTTGTGGTACAATCGTTGAAATGGCATCGTATGAGACTCGTATATTGGCAGCACTATTTTGACCTTAATATGCAATGGTCTTAGATTTTATTAACCATTCTCGAATCCGTTTACCTTGTCGGTCTCACAGCACACGATGTGTATAGCTAACTTCACTGTGATCTTTGACATTATTGCACGCAGTTGGTTTCTTCAACCGTGTGCCCTGTAGAGCGCAGAATTAATTATCGCACTCGAGTGTCCATCATCACCTTTCTGTGTAACTTTGACCTCATCACCCACGGGTAAAATTATGACCGAAGTCATTCCACACACTTTGTTTTTACAAAGCTTTTTGCAAATAAACGCCCATGATTTGTCCCTCTTCTAGCCGAGGCGTGGCTAAACTAGTCTGGCGGGAAGCTAGCGTGGTAAACTGTGCGGTAGCGCGGGAACAGGATCACCGATGATACATTTGGCGCCTCTTCGAGCCCACGCGTGGTCAAACGAAACACATGCGGTGCGGTGTTGTCAAGCGTTCACTGGAATCCTCCGCTATGAACGCCGTGACAAGACGTGATGATTACAGGCCGACTAGCCCCCATTTATTACAACGGCCATTTAATCCTTGTGTCTCTTCAACCTTTCGATCGCGCCCCACCATTGCAAGAAGCACACCCACCACGAGAAATTCTTAGAGGGTATCCTGCGCGGCTCCAATGGCGCTCTGAGCGGCTGCCGACGACGAGTAGTAGTTCACCATGCATGCCGTGGTGGACACCCACAGAAGGTTCACGGACCTCTCGGTGGTGTACACCAACGACCCGATCTGGGTGGAGCACTCCATCCACATCATGGAGTTGTTGCTTGCTGAGGAGAAGTACAAGGTGGTCGGGTTCGACCTCGAGTACACCCGCGCTCGTGCCGGGTCTTGTCCCAAGGTCGTCGTCGCCCAGATGTGCATGCGCCACCACATCCTCGTCTACCACTACTGCGTGGCCACAAGGCCTTGCGAGCGTTTCGCCAGGTTTGTCAACAGCTCCCACTACATGTTTGCTACGGTGGACATCACCAATGATGTAAAGGCGCTCGAGAATTCGGGCATCGCCTACCAGAATCTTGTCGACATCCAGGGCCAATACAAGATCTAGGGGAGCACGGAGCATGAGAAGGACTCACTGGTTCACCTCACCTAGGCCATCATCGACCCCTACTACAGAGACATGAAGGATTCCTGCAACAAGGACAAGCGTGCCTGGCACTCAGCCTGGATGGAGATACTCGACAAAGCTCATGTCGTGTACGCGGCCAAGGAGGCGTACACGAGCTACGAAATGTATAGGCGGATCGTTGACATGAGGAAGTGCCTCCTGCCCCAAAACGGCCAGGGATCCAGCCAGAAGCAGAGCAATGGCAAGCATCATCGCAACAATAAGTATATGATTAGATCCTCGTTTCTCCTAGTTTAGTATGCATGTAATTGCTTACTTTGGTGTGTTGAAATGTTATGTGTGTAGTCACTTCTGTAATTGTGTGCTTAATTTGGTTATGCAATGCTGTCTTTTTAAGTATATATGTTGATGCTCTGTAGACAACGTAGATGTTGTGCGGACAAAGAAAATCACATCGCACACAGACTAAACAATGGAACCCATCGGTGATGTTTTCATTAATCACTCACAATTGTATACCAGCAATCGTTTGCTCACAACACACATGGCTTGTTAACAGGAATCATCTGTGTTATTATAGGTCTTCCCACACGTTTCTGATTACAGACCTGTTTGCCGCGTATCACAAACATCTTGTTATATTGAACCATTTCTGTTCTCTTGGCTCAAAGCAAACAGTTCATCCGAGTGAACTGCATGCCGTATATCGCACACACCTTGATCTGGCTGACTGTTTCTTTTGTGTTGCCTAATCACAAACAGTTCATCCGAGTGAACCGTATGTTGTATATCACACACACCTTCATCTGGCTGCCTGTTTCTTTTGTTCCTCCTCATCGCAAACAGTTAATTGAACTGAACCGTATGCCCTGCATCGCACATACAACTGAAATATGAATCGTGTTTGATGCATCCGCCATCACAAACGTTTTGCACCTTTTTGACGGTTTTTTTACACCACCGTTTGCGATTATTGCATCACACACAGTTTCGTCGAAGAGTCTCTGATCGTAGTGTCGCGTTAGCAGCATCCTGCGGTAATGAGTGATGGTACATGAACAACTAGCTGTCAATATAAGTACACTGATAAAGGACAACAGGTACTTACAAGAACAATGCAGAGCTAAACTTTTTCATTCGCATTGGGTATATTCTACATTAATGTAACCATTAATACAGATCTGATAATTTGGAGCGAACAATTGATAAGCAAGCTATCATGCATACTGTTGTCACATAATGAACCAGGTATGAATGCAAGTACAGTGATACAGGACAATAGGTACTAACGAGAGCAAAGCTGCGGGCAGCATATTTGCGATATCCTGTCATCCTTTTCAAATCTTCTTCGAGCAGATTTCCTGCAAAAGAGATCCGCAAGGCACATGCGGAAAAGTAGAAGTTCAAATTGTCATGTGATATCATAGATAGTACCTTATCCTGGAAGCGAGACCAGTGCATAACAAGGTTTTTCCATTCAATGTCTTCTAAATTTAGCACAGGAGACTTCACCGGAAATTCATTTATAGACTTGCCATCAAAGTGTGATTTCCTCTGATAACACCGATACTGCTGCAATGTTTCCTTGAAAAGCGCAAGCAAGCTTCGCTTGTCATGACTATCCAGATTGACCCTCGCCTACTTACAACAATGTAATGTAAATCATTGATGTGTTCAATCAGTAGAAAACAGGAAAATAATCATCATGAATAATAGCACTTACACGTAAGTGGGACATGAAGATGTGAAAATGGTGTTTGTCTTCACTATAATCTTCCCATGATGGGAATATATGCACGTAGTCCCTAACAACATTGAAAGCATTATCTTTTAAAGTGGGAATAACTAAAATGGGGTTCCAATCTGCAGGAATTGGCTGTCTCTGCAGTGGGATAGGACTTCGGCCGGTGGACTTGCTCTACTTTTTGCTGGAGTGGGATTTTTCTATGGTACGGCTGGTGCTATGGCAACTGAAATCGACATACCTTTGCTGGAGGCAGGTCCTGTGTGGTGGGGTTAGTGGTGTGGCCAGTGAAGTATGGGTACATGTAGGATCAAAAGTATGTCTAGAGGAGGGGGTGATTAGACTACTTGACCAAATAAAAATGTAGCCTTTTCCCAATTTTAAGTCTTGGCAGATTTTAGCAACTTAGAACAAATCAAGCAATCAACCTACACATGCAAGTCTAAGAGTATAGCAGCGGAATGTAAAACATTGCATATGAAGGTAAAGGGAGGAGTTTGGAGAGGGCAAACACAATAAAGACGCGGATATTTTTTCTATGGTTCCTGTCAGTGTCAAAACCGGCGGATCTCGGGTAGGGGGTCCCGAACTGTGTGTCTAGGATCGATGGTAACAGGAGACAGGGGACACGATGTTTACTCAGGTTTGGGCCCTCTCTATGGAGGTAATACCCTACTTCCTGCTTGATTGATCTTGATGAATATGAGTATTACAAGAGTTGATCTACCACGAGATCGTAATGGCTAAACCCTAGAAGTCTAGCCTGTATGACTATGGTAATGAATATCCGCTATCTGGACTACACCCTCCGGTTTATATAGACACCGGGGGGGATCTAGGGTTACATAGAGTCGATTACATAGGAAGGAATCTTCATAGCTGATCGCCAAGCTTGCCTTCCACGCCAAGGAGAGTCCAATCCGGACACGGGTAGAGTCTTCGGCCTTCATGTCTTCACAGCCCACTAGTCCGGCCCATAGATAATAGGCCGGACGCCCGAGGACCCCTTAGTCCAGGACTCCCTCAGTAGCCCCCGAACCAGTCTTCAATAACGAAGTGTTCGGCACACAAATTGTCTTCGGCATTGCAAGGCGGGTTCCTCCTCCGATGACCTTCAAGTACTGTATTCGGCCGTTGATCAATGTCGCTCCCCTCGGCTTCTGCGCGTCAAATAACTTCGTCTTCCACGTGTCGAGCGAATGTGAAAGGTCAGGGTATTTTTGCAAATAGCACCCCATCCACGCAAGGAAGAGCGCCCATTTAAAGAGATTGGATCTTAGACCCATTTGGCACCACGCAGAGAAAAATCCCCGGAGACTGCTATGAGAAACCATTCCAACATGGTTAGCGTTCCCAGCTCCTCCTCCCGTTCCGGCCCAGAGAAAGGTGAGTGGGAGAGGTGTTCTGTGTCCCACAATCAATTAGCGAAGCTGCAAACGCAGGGATTTCTTCCCCCTACAGATCTGGTCCCTGTCCGAGCGGGGATGACCTCCTTTAATGGTGAGACTCAAGCAGAGAACTTCCCCAATCCATTCGGGGGGAGCGAGTGTGTTTTGTCCCCTATCTGCTAAGAGGCATCGGATTTCCAATCCATCCGTTCCTCCGAGGGTTGCTGGAATACTATGGCCTCCAGCTGCACAACTTCACCCCTGCCTCCGTTCTGCACATTGCGGGTTATGTTGCTTTATGCGAATTATTCCTGGGCATTGAGGCCCATTTTGAGCTGTGGAGGAAGTTGTTCTGCCTTGTCCCGCGCAACCATGAGGGGTCAATATTTGAAGTGGGCGGAGCCGAAGTATGGCGCATCGCCGATACCGGATATCTGTCCGACACACCAAGGAAGGCATCTGAAGAATGGCCTTCCGAATGGTTCTATATTGAGCCCTTCGTCTAAGAGGTACGGATTTAAAGGTATGCTTTAGCAGTCGTACCCAACCGTGATTGTTATGTTGGTCCTGTATCAGGAAAAGGTTCACCGGACTATGTCCGGGGATTTAGCCGATCGCACTCCCAACAACCGGGATTTAGATCCCACCGGAGAGGTGGGGCTGCTATGGGGGCAACGCCGGACTGTCCTTCGGCCGAGGGTTCGGAAGACATGTCCGTTACCAACTCGGAAGTAGAGAGCGCCATGAATCATCGGCGCTGCAGGGCTGTCCTACGAGACCCCAAGTTCTCAGAAGAGGCATTCAATGCCTTCAGCTCGGCTGACGCATACATCCGAGCTGCTCGAGATGGGCTTAGAAAAGCCACAAAGCAACATTTGACAGATGTGCAGGTAAGTTTTTTCTTCGTCCGAAAAGGATAACCATATGCCCGTAGCCCCCGAGACTGAAAGCAGTTGGTACAACTGATTTAAGGATCGTTGTATAACCAGGTCCTTACCGAGAAGAATGCCCTGCTAGCCCAAGAGCTGGAGCAGTGTCGGGCGCAGCTGAATGTTGCTACCACCGAACTGGAAAACTTCATGGAGGCGTCTTCTGGTAACATTCGCCTCCATCGAGGAATGATAATTGTATACCAACTGTACTAATATTGTTGCTGATTGCATAATAGGATCGCCCGATCAACTTGAAGAGAAGTTGAAGATCGCCCAAGAAGGGGAAAAAGAGGCAAAAAGGCTACACGCCACAGGCGAGCGTGTGTTGACCCGAGTCAGGGACGAGAAAAACAAGCTACAGGATTCCAACACCGCATTGGGCGAAGAATTGAAATATGTGCAAGCCCAGCTAGCCGACTCCGTGAAGGAGAACAGGATATTGCGGGGCGGTATATTCAATATGTGTCTGAACTATTTTGAAAGTAGTTCGGAAATAAATGGAACTGATATAATTATGATTGCAGGTATATTGACGGGCCGTCCCGACGAGGAGGTGTCCGGATCATCAAGTGATCTGCTGCAAAGGCTGTCGCAAGTGCACGAGCAGGCTCGGCTGGCAATGCGAAGTGTTGCCAAGGCCCTGTGGCCATCGGCCTCCCCTCCAGGAAGTATGGAGGAGCTTGTAGAGCTGTTTAAGGGAGCACGGCGGCATATCCGACTATGGAAGATATCGGCCTGCCGAGAAGGTGCACGAGAGGCCTGGGCCATGGTGAAAACGCGATATACCAAGCTGGATCCTAATCACATGGCCTGGGTCGGACCGCTAGGGTCGAATGGGGAAGAAATCCCCGTTAGTTTAGTATATGACCAAGTAGAGGTGGCCGCCAAGTATCCCCAACAGGATTGTAAGTTAGACTGCCTATTGGACGGTATAGAGGAGGAAGTGTTTGAGTCCAAGTGACTGTGTACTTTCCTTACCATGTGTAATTCTAGCTGAATTGTATAGCATTTGTCATGGCAGACCTTTTCGCTTCAACCTCCGGACCCGAGGGTGCGGAGTTTTTCCGAATACCCTCACGGCCGAATAGACCGGGGTATGCCTGGAAAACTAGGCGTTGTTGGGGAACGTAGCAGAAATTCAAAATTTTCTACGCATCACCAAGATCAATCTATGGAGTAATCTAGCAACGAGGGAAGGGGAGTGCATCTACATACCATTGTAGATCGCGATGCAGAAGCGTTGCACGAACGCGGATGAAGGAGTCGTACTCGTAGCGATTCAGATCGCGGTTGATTCCGATCTGAGCACCTAAGAACGGTGCCTCCGCGTTCAACACACGTGCAGCCCGGTGACGTCTCCCACGCCTTGATCCAGCAAGGAGAGAGGGAGAGGTTGGGGAAGACTCCGTCCAGCAGCAGCACGACGGCGTGGTGGTGGTGGAGGAGCGTGGCAATCCTGCAGGGCTTCGCCAAGCACCGCGGGAGAGGAGGAGGAAGAGGGGTAGGGCTGCGCCATGAGGGAGATCTTCTCTCGTGTGTATGGCAGCCCTAAACCCCCACTATATATAGGGGAGGGGGAGGGGCTGCGCCCCCATCTAGGGTTCCCCCCCAAGGGGTGCGGCCAGCCCTAGATGGGGCTTGGGGGGCGGCCAAGGGGGGAAGAGAGGGGGGCGCCCCACTAGATGGGCCTTAGGCCCATCTGAGCCTAGGGTTTCCCCCTTCCGCCCCTTCCTGCGCCCTGGGCCTCTTGTGGGGGGGCGCACCAGCCCACTTGGGGCTGGTCCCCTCCCACACTTGGCCCACGCAGCCCTCTGGGGCCGGTGGCCCCACCTGGTGGACCCCCGGGACCCTCCCGGTGGTCCCGGTACATTACCGATAGCACCCGAAACCTTTCCGGTGACCAAAACAGGACTTCCCATATATAAATCTTTACCTCCGGACCATTCCGGAACTCCTCGTGACATCCGGGATCTCATCCGAGACTCCGAACAACATTCGGTAACCACGTACATACTTTCCCTATAACCCTAGCGTCATCGAACCTTAAGTGTGTAGACCCTACGGGTTCGGGAACCATGCAGACATGACCGAGACGTTCTCCGGCCAATAACCAACAGCGGGATCTGGATACCCATGTTGGCTCCCACATGTTCCACGATGATCTCATCGGATGAACCACGATGTCGGGGATTCAATCAATCCCGTATACAATTCCCTTTGTCTACCGGTATGTTACTTGCCCGAGATTCGATCGTCGGTATCCCGATACCTTGTTCAATCTCGTTACCGGCAAGTCTCTTTACTCGTTCCGTAACTCACATCATCCCGTGATCAACTCCTTGGTCACATTGTGCACATTATGATGATGTCCTACCGAGTGGGCCCAGAGATACCTCTCCGTTTACACGGAGTGACAAATCCCAGTCTCGATTCGTGCCAACCCAACAGACACTTTCGGAGATACCTGTAGTGCACCTTTATAGCCACCCAGTTACGTTGTGACGTTTGGTACACCCAAAGCATTCCTACGGTATCCGGGAGTTGCACAATCTCATGGTCTAAGGAAATGATACTTGACATTAGAAAAGCTCTGAGCAAACGAACTACACGATCTTGTGCTAGGCTTAGGATTGGGTCTTGTCCATCACATCATTCTCCTAATGATGTGATCCCGTTATCAACGACATCCAATGTCCATGGTCAGGAAACCATAACCATCTATTGATCAACGATCTAGTCAACTAGAGGCTTACTAGGGACATGGTGTTGTCTATGTATCCACACATGTATCTGAGTTTCCTATCCATACAATTCTAGCATGGATAATAAACGATTATCATGAACAAGGAAATATAATAATAACCAATTTATTATTGCCTCTAGGGCATATTTCCAACAGTCTCCCACTTGCACCAGAGTCAATAATCTAGTTCACATCACCATGTGATTAACACTCACATGTCACATCACCATGTGACCAACATCCAAAGAGTTTACTAGAGTCAACAATCTAGTTCACATCACTATGTGATTAACACTCAATGAGTTCTGTTTTGATCATGTTATGCTTGTGAGAGAGGTTATTAGTCAACGGGTCTGAACCTTTCAGATCCGTGTGTGCTTTACGAATATCTATGTCATCTTGTGGATGCTACCACGCGCTACTTGGAGCCATTTCAAATAACTGCTCTACTATACGAATCCGGTTTACTACTCAGAGTCATCCGGATTAGTGTCAAAGTTCGCATCGACGTAACTCTTTACGACGAACTCCTTTTCACCTCCATTATCGAGAAAATCCTTAGTCCACTAGATACTAAGGATAAGTTCGACCGCTGTCATGTGATCCATTCCCGGATCACTATTGTACCCCTTGACCAACTCATGGCAAGGCACACTTCATGTGCAGTACACAGCATAGCATACTGTAGAGCCTACGTCTGAAGCATAGGGGACGACCTTTGTCCTTTCTCTCTCTTCTGCTGTGGTCAGGTCTTGAGTCTTACTCAATACTCAAACCTTGTAACACAGCCAAGAACTCCTTCTTTGCTGATCTATTTTGAACTCTTTCAAAAACATGTCAAGGTGTGCGTTCTTTGAAAGTATCATCGGGCGTCTTGATCTATCTCTATAGATCTTGATGCCCAATATGTAAGCAGCTTTTATCCAGGTCTTTCTTTGAAAAACTCCTTTCAAACAACCCTTTATGCTTTCCAGAAATTTTACATCATTTCGGATCAACAATATGTCATTCACATATACTTATCAGAAATGTTGTAGCGCTCCCACTCACTTTATTGTAAATACAAGTTTCTAACAAACTTTGTATAAACCCAAAAACTTTAATCACTCCATCAAAGCGTATATTCTGACTCCGAGATGCTTGCTCTAGTCCATGGAAGGATCGCTGGAGCTAGCATACCTTTTAGCATCCTTAGGATCGACAAAACCTTTATGATTGTATCACATACAACCTTTCCTTACGAAAACTGGTAAGGAAACTTGTTTTGACATCCATCTGCCAGATTTCATAAATGCAGCTAATGCTAACATGATTCCGATGGACTTAAGCATCGCTACGGATGAGAAAAATCTCATCGTAGTCAACTCCTTGAACTTGTGAAAATTCTCTTTGCCACAAGTCGAGCTTCATAGACGGTAACATTACCGTCCATGTCCGTCTTCTTCTTGAAGATCCATTTATCTTAATGGCTTGCCGATCATCGGGCAAGTTCACCAAAGTCCATGCTTTGTACTAATACATGGATCCTATCTCGGATTTCATGGTTTCTAACCATTTGTCGGAATATGGGCCCACCATCGCTTCTCCATAGCTCGTAGGTTCAGTATTGTCCAACAACATGATATCTCAGACAGGATCACGTACCACTCTGAAGTAGCACGCATCCTCGTCGTCCTACGAGGTTTGGTAGTGACTTGATCCGAAGTTTCATGATCACTATCATAAGCTTCCACTTCAATTGGTGTAGGTGCCACAGGAACAACTTCCTGTGCCCTGCTACACACTAGTTGAAGTGACGGTTCAATAACCTTATCAAGTCTCCACCATCCTCCCACTCAATTCTTTCGAGAGAAACTTTTCCTCGAGAAAGGACTTGTTTCTAGAAGCAATTACTTTTGCTTCCAGATGTGAAATAGGAGGTATACCCAACTGTTTTGGGTTTTCTATGAAGATGTATTTATCCGCTTTGGGTTCGAGCTTATCAGCCTGAAACTTTTTCACATAAGCATCGCAGCCCCAAACTTTTAAGAAACGACAACTTAGGTTTCTCTAAACGGTGTCATCTCAACGGAATTGCGTGGTGCCCATTTTAAAGTGAATGCGGTTATCTCTAATGCCTAACCCATAAACGATAGTGGTAATTCGATAAGAGACATCATGGCATGCACTATATCCAATAGGGTGCAGTTATGATGTTCGGAGACACCATCACACTGTGGTGTTCCAGGCGGTATTAATTGTGAAACACTTTCCACAATGTCTTAATTGTGTGTCAAACTCGTAACTTAGATACTCATCTATATGATCATATCATAGACGTTTTATCCTCTTGTCACGACGATCTTCAACTTCACTCTGAAATTACTTGAACCTTTCAATAATTCAGACTTGTGTTTCATCAAGTAAATACACTCAGCATCTACTCAAATCATCTGTGAAGTAAGAACATAACGATATCCACTGCATGCCTCAGCACTCATTGGACTGCATACATCAAAATGTATTACTTCCAATAAGTTGCTCTCTTGTTCCATCTTACTGAAAACGAGGCCTTTCAGTCATCTTGCCCATGTGGTATGATTTGCATGTCTCAAGTGATTCAAAATCAAGTGAGTCCAAACGATCCATCTGCATGGAGTTTCTTCATGCATATATACCAATAGACATGGTTCGCATGTCTCAATCTTTTCAAAAACGACTGAGTCCAAAGATCCATCTACATGGGGCTTCTTCATGCGTTCTATACCAATATGACTCAAATGGCAGTGCCACAAGTATGTGGTACTATCATTACTATTTTATATCTTTTGGCACGAACATGTGTATCACTGCGATCGAGATTCATTTTAGGTGCAAGACCATTGAAGGTATTATTCAAATAAACAGAGTAACCATTATTCCCCTTAAATGAATAACCGTATTGCGATAAACATAATCCAATCATGCTCAACGCAAACACCAAATCTCGATGGTAGAGGGAGCATGCGATGCTTGATCACATCAACCTTGGAAACACTTCCAACACACATCGTCATCTCACCTTTAGCTAGTCTCCATTTATTCCACAGCTTTTATTTCGAGTTACTAACACTTAGCAACCGAACCGGTATCTAATACCCTGGTGCTGCTAGGAGTACTAGTAAAGTACACATTCATATAATGTATATCCAATATACTTCTGTCGACCTTGCCTGCCTTCTCATCTACCAAGTATCTAGGGTAGTTCCGCTTCAGTGACCGTTCCCCTCATTACAGAAGCACTTAGTCTCGGGTTTGGGTTCAACCTTGGGATTCTTCACTAGAGCAGCAAATGATTTGCTGTTTCATGAAGTATCCCTTTTGCCCTTGCCCTTCTAGAAACTAGTGGTTTTACTAACCATCAACAATTGATGCTCCTTCTTGATTTCTACTTTCGCGGTGTCAAACATCACGAGTTGCTCAAAGATCATCATATCTATCCCTGATATGTTATAGTTCATCACGAAGCTCTAATAGCTTGGTGGCAGTGACTATGGAGAACCATCACTATCTCATCTGGAAGATTAACTCCCACTCGATTCAAGCGATTGTAGCACCCAGACAATCTGAGCACATGCTCAACGATTGAGCTTTTCTCCCTTAGTCTGTAGGCTTAAGAAACTTGTCAGGGGTCTCATACCTCTTGACGTGGGCACTAGTCTGAAATCCCAATTTTAGTCTTCGGAACATCTCACATGTTCTGCGACGTTTCAAAACGTCTTTGGTGCCACAATTCTAAACCGTTAGCATTACGCTCTGAACTATCAAGTAGTCATCAAAACGTGTATGTCAGATGTTCCTCAACATCTACAGACGACGCTGAGGTTCAGCACACCGAGCGGTGCATTAAGGACATAAGCCTTCTGTGCAGCAATGAGGACAATCCTCAGTTCACGGACCCAGTCCGCATAATTGCTACTATCAACTTTCAACTAAATTTTCTCTAGGAACATATCTTAAACAGTAGAACTAAAGCGTAAGCTATGACATAATTTGCAAAGACCTTTTGACTATGTTCATGATAATTAAGTTCATCTGATTAATGAACTCCCACTCAGATAGACATCCCTCTAGTCATCTAAGTGATACATGATCCGAGTCAAACTAGGCCGTGTCCGATCATCACGTGAGACGGACTAGTCATCATCGGTGAACATCTCCATGTTGATCGTATCTGCTATACGACTCATGTTTGACCTTTCGGTCTCTTGTGTTCCGAGGCCATGTCTGTACATGCTAGGCTCGTCAAGTCAACCTAAGTGTTTCGCATGTGTTCCGAGGCCATGTCTGTACATGCTAGGCTCGTCAACACCCGTTGTATTCGAACGTTAGAATCTATCACACCCGATCATCACGTGGTGCTTCGAAACAACGAACCTTCGCAACGGTGCACAGTTAGGGGGAACACGTCTCTTGAAATTTTAGTGAGGGATCATCTTACTTACTACCGTCGTTCTAAGCAAATAAGATGCATAACATGGTAAACATCACATGCAATCAAATAGTGACATGATATGGCCAATATCATTTTGCTCCTTTGATCTCCATCTTCGGGGCACCATGATCATCTTTGTCACCGGCATGACACCATGATCTCCATCATCATGATCTCCATCATTGTGTCTTCATGAAGTTGTCACGCCAACGATTACTTCTACTTCTATGGCTAACGCGCTTAGCAATAAAGTAAAGTAATTTACATGGCGTTATTCAATGACACGCAGGTCATACAAAAATAAAGACAACTCCTATGGCTCCTGCCGGTTGTCATACTCATCGACATGCAAGTCGTGATTCCTATTACAAGAATATGATCAATCTCATACATCACATATATCATTCATCACATCTTCTGGCCATATCACATCACATAGCACATGCTGCAAAAACAAGTTAGACGTCCTCTAATTGTTGTTGCAAGTTTTTTACGTGGCTTGTATAGGTTTCTAGCAAGAACGTTTCTTACCTATGTAAAACCACAACGTGATATGCCAATTTCTATTTACCCTTCATAAGGACCCTTTTCATCGAATCCGTTCCGACTAAAGTGGGAGAGACAGACGCCCGCTAGCCACCTTATGCAACTAGTGCATGTCAGTCGGTGGAACCTGTCTCACGTAAGCGTACGTGTAAGGTCGGTCCGGGCCGCTTCATCCCACAATGCCGCCGAAACAAGATAAGACTAGTAGCGGCAAGAAGAATTGGCAACATCTATGCCCACAACTACTTTGTGTTCTACTCGTGCATAGAAACTACGCATAGACCTAGCTCATGATGCCACTGTTGGGGAACGTAGCAGAAATTCAAAATTTTCTACGCATCACCAAGATCAATCTATGGAGTAATCTAGCAACGAGGGAAGGGGAGTGCATCTACATACCATTGTAGATCGCGATGCAGAAGCGTTGCACGAACGCGGATGAAGGAGTCGTACTCGTAGCGATTCAGATCGCGGTTGATTCCGATCTGAGCACCTAAGAACGGTGCCTCCGCGTTCAACACACGTGCAGCCCGGTGACGTCTCCCACGCCTTGATCCAGCAAGGAGAGAGGGAGAGGTTGGGGAAGACTCCGTCCAGCAGCAGCACGACGGCGTGGTGGTGGTGGAGGAGCGTGGCAATCCTGCAGGGCTTCGCCAAGCACCGCGGGAGAGGAGGAGGAAGAGGGGTAGGGCTGCGCCATGAGGGAGATCTTCTCTCGTGTGTATGGCAGCCCTAAACCCCCACTATATATAGGGGAGGGGGAGGGGCTGCGCCCCCATCTAGGGTTCCCCCCCAAGGGGTGCGGCCAGCCCTAGATGGGGCTTGGGGGGCGGCCAAGGGGGGAAGAGAGGGGGGCGCCCCACTAGATGGGCCTTAGGCCCATCTGAGCCTAGGGTTTCCCCCTTCCGCCCCTTCCTGTGCCCTGGGCCTCTTGTGGGGGGGCGCACCAGCCCACCTGGGGCTGGTCCCCTCCCACACTTGGCCCACGCAGCCCTCTGGGGCCGGTGGCCCCACCTGGTGGACCCCCGGGACCCTCCCGGTGGTCCCGGTACATTACCGATAGCACCCGAAACCTTTCCGGTGACCAAAACAGGACTTCCCATATATAAATCTTTACATCCGGACCATTCCGGAACTCCTCGTGACGTCCGGGATCTCATCCTGGACTCCGAACAACATTCGGTAACCACGTACATACTTTCCCTATAACCCTAGCGTCATCGAACCTTAAGTGTGTAGACCCTACGGGTTCGGGAACCATGCAGACATGACCGAGACGTTCTCCGGCCAATAACCAACAGCGGGATCTGGATACCCATGTTGGCTCCCACATGTTCCACGATGATCTCATCGGATGAACCACGATGTCGGGGATTCAATCAATCCCGTATACAATTCCCTTTGTCTACCGGTATGTTACTTGCCCGAGATTCGATTGTCGGTATCCCGATACCTTGTTCAATCTCGTTACCGGCAAGTCTCTTTACTCGTTCCGTAACTCACATCATCCCGTGATCAACTCCTTGGTCACATTGTGCACATTATGATGATGTCCTACCGAGTGGGCCCAGAGATACCTCTCCGTTTACACGGAGTGACAAATCCCAGTCTCGATTCCCGCCAACCCAACAGACACTTTCGGAGATACATGTAGTGCACCTTTATAGCCACCCAGTTACGTTGTGACGTTTGGTACACCCAAAGCATTCCTACGGTATCCGGGAGTTGCACAATCTCATGGTCTAAGGAAATGATACTTGACATTAGAAAAGCTCTGAGCAAACGAACTACACGATCTTGTGCTAGGCTTAGGATTGGGTCTTGTCCATCACATCATTCTCCTAATGATGTGATCCCGTTATCAACGACATCCAATGTCCATGGTCAGGAAACCGTAACCATCTATTGATCAACGAGCTAGTCAACTAGAGGCTTACTAGGGACATGGTGTTGTCTATGTATCCACACATGTATCTGAGTTTCCTATCAATACAATTCTAGCATGGATAATAAACGATTATCATGAACAAGGAAATATAATGATAACCAATTTATTATTGCCTCTAGGGCATATTTCCAACAGGCGTAGGGGTCATAGTTGTTTGAACAGACAAGTTGTATCCTGCTAGTTATGTTATATTACATTGAAATCGTAAGGAACATCTTCCAGAGAGAATAGTTCCGTTAAGGGTTCCTTTCCCTGGGTGTGCATGTATTAATGTACATGTCTGAATTGTGATGGAAATATCACAGTGTATGTAACTTCTGGGGGTTCGCAATGGAGTAAATGCAAATACGTCTTTAATTCACCGACCGAATATTCCCTTAAGAACGCTAGCTTTCGGCTTCACCCAGTCTAAGGTACACATCCGGATGACCCGACAGTAACAATCGCAGAGGTGCTCCCTTTATGCCCTAGCCGAACTAACGGGAACGTAGGGCATAAGCACATGAGCCAGGCAACCCAGCTTGGCCAAAACTTAAGTCATATCGATGCATATAATGGCGAAGAAAAGGTACATATGGAAGAACTCATATGTGAAGAGCTTGATGCTCGAGGAATAATAATAAAAAGCTTCTGTCCAAGAAGCCCCCAGGTATAATGGACATACATATTTTAAAGACGTATGTGTCAGGGGTGTGCGGTCTAGCCGTACCAAAGCTTTAAAGCGAGAAAGGAAAAAGTAATCGGGAAAGAGAGAAAAAATAATGGAAACTACAGAGGAGAAGGAGACGAACAAGGAGTTCGGCGCTAGGCATAGAATCTTCGGAGTCTGGCCGCGTTCCAGGGGTTCAGCTCGAGGCGATTGTCTGATGCATCACGAAGACGGTACGCTCCACCGGTGAGAACTTCGTCAATTATGAAGGGACCCTCCCATTTGGGCTTGAGTTTGTCCTTTTTCTTCTCCTGCAGGCGTAGAATGAGTTCGCCAACGTTGTAAGTCTTGGCCCGTACTTCTCTGCTTTGATATCTTCGAGCCTGCTATTGGTAAAATGCTGAACGGGCTTTTGCGACATCGCGCTCCTCCTCCAGGGCATCTTGGCTGTCCTGCCGATCAAGCTCGGCTTCTCTCTCTTCGTACATACGCACTCGAGGTGAGTCGTGAATAATATCGCAGGGCAACACGGCCTCTGGGCCATACACCATGAAGAAAGGTGTGTATCCGATAGTACGGTTGGGCGTGGTCTGCAGCCCCCAGAGTACGGAGTCGAGCTCCTCAACCCAGTGCTTGTCTGATTCTTTCAAAGACCGCACTAGTCTGGGCTTGATGCCGCTCATAATAAGACCATTGGCTCATTCAACTTGACCGTTGGTTTGCGGGTGGTAGACGGAGGCGTAATCGAGTTCAATGCCCAGATTAGTACACCAGGTTTTTACCTTGTCGGATGTGAAGTTAGAGCCGTTGTCGGTGATGATGCTGTGTGGGACACCATAACGGTGCACAACACCGGATATGACGTCTATCACTGGGCCGGACTCAGCCATTTTGACCGGTTTAGCCTCTATCCACTTAGTGAATTTGTCCACCATAACCAGCAGA
Source organism: Aegilops tauschii subsp. strangulata (assembly GCF_002575655.3). Lineage (NCBI taxonomy): Eukaryota > Viridiplantae > Streptophyta > Magnoliopsida > Poales > Poaceae > Aegilops > Aegilops tauschii. The sequence continues at coordinate 400,475,347 of NC_053037.3, forward strand.
TATTTTTTCTTATGGCTTCCCCCTTTAAGGGGTCCAACCATATCCAGTCCCCAGACCGCGAAAGGCCAAGTGATGGGGATAGTCTATAAGGCAGTCGGGGTCATGTGGCTTTGGTTGGCGAAGAGCTGGCACCCGACGCAGCGTTGGACAAGGTCCTGCACATCTGCTTGGTCCGTTGGCCAATAAAACCCTATACGGAAGGCCTTGCTAACAAGGGCCCGGGCTGCGGCGTGGTGTCTGCCTAGACCAGCGTGAATTTCTGCCAAAAGCTGCCGCCCCTCCTCCTCGGAGATACATCTTTGAAGTACTCCAGTAGTACTTTTCTTGTAGAGCTCTCCGTCGTGAACCTTGTAGGCCTTCGAGCGCCGGACAATGCGGCGGGCCTCATTCTGGTCTTCGAGCAGCTCCTTCCTATTAATGTAGGCCAAGAAGGGTTCGGTCCATGGGGCATGACTGCCATAACGAGATGGGCCGACGGTGTAATTTTGGTGGCTGAGCCCCCGATGAAAGCACCCATGTCGGTGTCAAAACCGGCGGATCTCAGGTAGGGGGTCCCGAATTGTGCGTCTAGGATCGATGGTAATAGGAGACGGGGGACACGATGTTTACCCAGGTTCAGGCCCTCTCTATGGAGGTAATACCCTACTTCCTGCTTGATTGATCTTGATGAATATGAGTATTACAAGAGTTGATCTACCACGAGATTGTAATGGCCAAACCCTAGAAGTCTAGCCTGTATGACTATGGTAATGAATATCCGCTATCCGGACTACACCCCCCGGTTTATATAGACACCGGGGGGGGGGGGGGATCTAGGGTTACATAGAGTCGGTTACATAGGAAGGAATCTTCATAGTTGATCGCCAAGCTTGCCTTCCACGCCAAGGAGAGTCCAATCCGGACATGGGTAGAGTCTTCGGCCTTCATGTCTTCATAGCCCACCAGTCCGGCCCATAGATAATAGGCCGGACGCCCGAGGACCCCTTAGTCCAGGACTCCCTCAGTTCCGATAGGTGGTGCTATCGTACATCCACGTTGATGGAGACTTCAACCCACGAACGGTAATGGCTGCGCGAGTCCACGGAGGGCTCCACCCACGAAGGGTCTATGAAGAAGCAACCTTGTCTATCCCACCATGGCCATCGCCCATGAAGGACTTGCCTCACTAGGGTAGATCTTCATGAAGTAGGCGATCTCCTTGCCCGTACAAACTCTTTGGTTCAACTCCACAATCTTAACGGAGGCTCCCAAGTGACACCTAACCAATCTAGGAGACACCACTCTCCAAAAGGTAATAGATGGTGTGTTGATGATGAACTCCTTGCTCCTGTGCTTCAAATGATAGTCTCCCCAACACTCAACTCTCTATCACAGATTTGGATTTGGTGGAAAGATGATTTGAGTGGAAAGCAACTTGTGGAAGGCTAGAGATGAAGATTCTTGTGGTTGGAATGGAATATCTTGGTCTCAACACATGAGTAGGTGGTTCTCTCTCAGAAAATGTATGCTGGAAGTGTAGGCACGTTCTGATGGCTCTCTTCACGAATGAAGAGTGGATGGAGGGGTATATATAGCCTCCACACAAAATCTAACCGTTACACACAATTTACCAAACTCGGTGGGACCGAATCATGAAACTCGGTCAGACCGGTTTAGTTCAAAATGTGAACGTTAGGATTTTCGGTGGGACCGACATGTCAACTCGGTGGGACCGATTTCATTAGGGTTAGGGAGTAACGTAATCTCGGTGAGACCGATCACATAAACTCGGTAGGACCGATTTCTGTAATAGGCAAACAAAGAGTTGGTCAGGCAAACTCGGTGGGACAGATTCGCTCATTTCGGTGAGACCGAAACATTACGAAAAGGAAACAGAGAGTTTGCATTGCGAACTCGGTGGGACCGATCGCTCATCTCGGTTGGACCGAAACGCTATGAAGGGAAACAGAGAGTTTGCAATCCCATCTCGGTGAGACCGAGATCCCTATCGGTGAGACCGAAGTGACTAGGGTTTCTGGCAGTGGCTATGTCAAATAAACTCGATGGCCCCGGATAGATCAAATCGGTAGGGCCGAGTTTGACTTTTGGTTTGGGACATATGTGGATATGAGAAAGTGGTTGAGGGCTTTTGGAGCATATCACTAAGCATTTTGAGCAAGCAAGCCATTAAGTAACACCTCGTCCCCTTTTAATAGTATTGGCTTTTCCTATGGACTCAATGCGATCTTGGATCACTAAAATGAAAATGTAGAGTCTTGAGCTTGAGCCAATAAGAGTCCTTAGCATTTTGAGGGGTCCACATTCCTTATCCATGCCATGCCAATCATTGAACTTTCTGAAATGATCATCTTGAAATAGCATTAGTTCAATGAGCTATATGTTGTTAATAATTACCAAAACCACCCAGGGATAGTTGCACTTTCAGTACAGTCTGCTGGAGTCGGTCCTATGTTTTGTGTCACTGGTTATAGAGCCAATATAAGTGGGGTGCTATCTGATTTATCTGGCACCACCACGTTTTCAAGGACTTGGCTGGTGCTCCTTTAGGTTCGACAATCACCCTCTTTTTTTTTGATGTCTGATGCACAAGAACAACATTTGAGTGAAAAAACATGGTATGATGACATATGGAATATGTATTGATAATGGATGGCCATGGCATCTTGACATATATGATGAGTAAACTAAGCAGACGGCGGTGCAACAAAGTAGAAGAAATGCAAGACACCTTATGCAAGATACGCGCAATCAATAAAACCTTGCCAAATTAGAACAGGAACCTTGATGGGTGAACAGGACAGGCCATCTGCCTTCAACTTCTCGAGGTCACAATGTTCATTAGGATCGTATTCTGAACAAGAATCTGCAGGTGGGGAGCGTATGAGTTTCATTGCATCCAGAATGGAAATCAATGCCTTGGTGCCAATTTTGTTTGTCATTGCAGTGTTCCACAATATTCTTCTGATGCGCGCATTCTCATATTCATTGTGATTACGTAAAATATCTAAGAAGCATGAAAACATAAATAGTAGTGAGATTATCTTTGTAATGCAGAGGATATTCTAATATAGGGGCTCCCTGTAAATCCTTGTGTGCTATCACTGGATTTTGATGAGAGAGCCCATGTGTGCTATAATATGGTGCGTGCATTAATATAATCTGGCACAGGTACACAAAAAAATAGGCTCCAGAAGTAAGCATAGTTGGTAGATGATAGGTTCATAATATACTGTATAGAGAGTTTATTGCCAAACCATGATAACAAGAGCACACAGCAACTAGGCAGATCGCAGTGTACATAAAAGGGGTCCGCCATAACCAACATATATAAATTGGGAAAGTGGATCTAGCTGGAAAATACAGTGTTGTATTGCCGCTACTAATTGAAAGCCTATCGATCACGTACAAGCCAGCTCTATCAGCTGTAGACTGCAGCTATATGTTGTTAATAATTACCAAAACCACCCAGGGATAGTTGCACTTTCAGTACAGTCTGCTGGAGTCGGTCCTATGTTTTGTGTCACTGGTTATAGAGCCAATATAAGTGGGGTGCTATCTGATTTATCTGGCACCACCACGTTTTCAAGGACTTGGCTGGTGCTCCTTTAGGTTCGACAATCACCCTCTTTTTTTTTGATGTCTGATGCACAAGAACAACATTTGAGTGAAAAAACATGGTATGATGACATATGGAATATGTATTGATAATGGATGGCCATGGCATCTTGACATATATGATGAGTAAACTAAGCAGACGGCGGTGCAACAAAGTAGAAGAAATGCAAGACACCTTATGCAAGATACGCGCAATCAATAAAACCTTGCCAAATTAGAACAGGAACCTTGATGGGTGAACAGGACAGGCCATCTGCCTTCAACTTCTCGAGGTCACAATGTTCATTAGGATCGTATTCTGAACAAGAATCTGCAGGTGGGGAGCGTATGAGTTTCATTGCATCCAGAATGGAAATCAATGCCTTGGTGCCAATTTTGTTTGTCATTGCAGTGTTCCACAATATTCTTCTGATGCGCGCATTCTCATATTCATTGTGATTACGTAAAATATCTAAGAAGCATGAAAACATAAATAGTAGTGAGATTATCTTTGTAATGCAGAGGATATTCTAATATAGGGGCTCCCTGTAAATCCTTGTGTGCTATCACTGGATTTTGATGAGAGAGCCCATGTGTGCTATAATATGGTGCGTGCATTAATATAATCTGGCACAGGTACACAAAAAAATAGGCTCCAGAAGTAAGCATAGTTGGTAGATGATAGGTTCATAATATACTGTATAGAGAGTTTATTGCCAAACCATGATAACAAGAGCACACAGCAACTAGGCAGATCGCAGTGTACATAAAAGGGGTCCGCCATAACCAACATATATAAATTGGGAAAGTGGATCTAGCTGGAAAATACAGTGTTGTATTGCCGCTACTAATTGAAAGCCTATCGATCACGTACAAGCCAGCTCTATCAGCTGTAGACTGCAGATGTCCCTGCTCCCCTTCCTGACAAGGAACATACTGTATGTACTAAATACAGAATAACAAAAGAGGAACAAGTTAAAGAACAGAAGAGGAAGCATATTCTTGAGATTCCGCTTCTTTTCATACAATGTTGGTTGCCCACTCATGATGAATCACAGCGCCCAAAGAAATGCAATTCCATGTTGTCTCTCTATATGTGGCCACATGCATTTGGAAAATCAAGTGGGAGCATTAGCTGACCAATTAAATGTGTGTTTGTTAACTAATATCAGTATCATATCACAATTCGTATTTGAAGAAGTAAGCTTTGGACTTATGATTGGTGTGTTGTTTAGCTTCAAGAGTGGACTGCTGCTAGTGCGACACAAAGCAGCTACACAGATCATAGTGTAGATATAATGGGAAAACTGTTGGGGATATAACTACTGGGTATGAACCGCCCAGGAGGGGCCGGGTTATACCACTGGCGACTTATCAATGAAGATGGCGGGTCATAGCAAACCTATTGACGACCCAAGACCTAGAGGCGACTTGAGGCCCAAGTGGATGAACCACCACATGTATAACTTGTATTGTAAGGCAAGTTTAGTTAGTCACCGAGCCGGACACGTTGTGTATGAGCCGGACGGGACTCTGTAAACCGCCGGGCATCAACCTGTATATAAAGGGGTGAACTGGCTGCGGGTTAACTGAAGAAAACAAGAGATCAAGAACTAGGTCAAGCATATTCGCCCCCTGGTAATCGAAACCCAAGCAATACAATCCCAAACTGGAGTAGGCCTTTACCTCCACCGCGAGGGGCTGAACCAGTATAAACTCTCCGTGTCCTTTGTCCTGATTAACCCCTTTAAGCTAACCTAGTTGCGATGGCTCCACGACTAAGTCCTTCCGCTAGGACATCTGCCGTGTCAAGTCCACGACAGTTGGCGCCCACCATGGGGCCAGCGCATGGTGGTTTCGAGTTCTTGAAGGGCAGCTTCGCAGGGATCAAGGGATACGCTGTGGGCCGGATGACCAAGAGTCGTTGCGGCAAACTCTACATCGACGACACAGTCTAGGGCCCCGAGGCCGGCTCAATTGAGTACGGGTACCGGGTTCCCTTTGGCGGAATCCACGTCTTCGTCGGCAAGATTGACGAATCGGGCCCTGAGCCAGACACGTGCACCGACATCATCGAGACGGCTCAGCGTGCGCGACCCGCCCAGGTTCAAACTGCCGTGAATCATGCCTTTGTTGGTTTCATCCATGGGGCGGAATTTGAGGAAGGACCTGTGTCTGGTGGTGAGGCGGCCATCTACTCTGAGAGTGAATCGTCAACCGGTGAGACTAACTCAATGTATCAACTGCAAGACGGCCGGCTTGGGGCTGTTCCAATGGCGATAGTATTTCGGACCCCTATGAGCCGCCGAACAGGGTTGCGATCTTCATGGCCAGTACACAGCCGGCGCTCGGCTCAACGACCGCCACGGCTATGACCTCTAGCTCAACGGCTGTGGTGGCGGCTGTGCTAGCGGCTTTGCGCGCGTGCCGGCTCAAGTTCTGATAGAGTTGTTGGAGGCTTTGGTGACTTTGATGGGGTGGAGGTAACCCCAGACAACCAGGAACATCATAAGGTGTATGTGGCAAAGCTACGAGATGAGATAGCTCAAGCCAAGGAAGAACTGGCGGCTGAGAACACTAGGATGGCCACGGAGCGAGCTGTTTTGGATGCTCAGGCACAACGGATTCAGGCAGAGTCGTTCTGGCTTACCTTGGATCAAAATGCTTCAAATGCCATCATGAGAAGGAGGCACTAGAGTCGTTTACCTCCGGTTTACGATGCAAGAAATCTCTTCAACACGCCTGGGGCAGGGACCAGTGACCCGCCTGTGGTGAACCGAGCGGTTGAGGCGCCCGTGACTAGAGCGCCGGTTCAACCGCGTACTATGGATCCCCCTCGTTTGGATATGACTCCGCCTCAGCATGTTCCGACACCGCCGGGTCATTATTCCAACCCTCTAGATAATATGATTATTGCGGCAACATGATTGGCGGCTCTCCCAGTTGACGGCGAGTCTCCGGCTGCGATAGAGACGCGGAGGGCTAGAGAGCTTCTTCAGACAGCGCTAGATCAATAGGCGGCTTATTCGTACAACCATGAAATAATTCACCCAACCCCTCATCCAAGCCGGAGTTATAGTAGACATATTGACTCGCCAGTAGTTTCAAGCAGCGAGCAACACCAGAACCAACCTTGCAGGCATGGCCCGGCACGCGGTGGTGTCGATGCTCAGACTTTGGTGGATCAGGGCAGGGCACGTCGGGAGGCGGAGCTGGCTGCTCAGCTAGCATAAGTGGAGGCAGGGGTGACCTCTAGAACCCTGGGCGTGCCATGTTTAGTGTCGGCTCTACACAATGAGCGTTTGCCTAAGGATTTCAAAGGCCCTCGTAAGGTACCTAATTACACAGCAGATCAACCCCCAGAGGCTTGGATTGAGAGCTACGAGATGGCTATGCGTGTGCCAAGTATTTCACTATGATGCTGGATGGGCCAGCTCGTACTTGGTTGAAAGGGTTGCCTGCTAATTCCATCAGGTCATGGGCGGAGTTGAAAACACGTTTTATCCAGAATTTTAAAGACACATGCAAGCAGCCTATGTCAATTTTGGATTTAGACTCTTGTGTCCAGGGTGAGGGCGAGTCGACGACCAATTGGGTGCGCCGGATCTCAGTTGTTATACACTCATCGGACAGCATCATTGCCGGTTCAGCAGTCCTGATGTTGGAGAAGAATTGCCGTTTCCTCCTCCTTAAGCAAAAACTGGGACGGCTTAAGCGTCACTGCAATGACATGGGGGAGCTCATGGCGGCTCTCGTCAAGTATGCTGACTCTGATAGTACGAAAGACCCCGACTCTGATGAGGAAAAGGCGGGTAAGGGGAAGAAGAGCGGCAATACAAAGGGGCAGCAACATAATACGACAGGTCAAAGCGGCAATGGTAAGCGCAAGGCTGATGACAATTTAGATTTCGTGGATAACACCAATACACAGAATAATAATCAGCGTTGCAAGGGAATGCCGCCCCGGCTTGGACGGCCAAAATTTAACCTTGAGGCGATGATGAATCAGCCTTGCCCAAAGCATGGTACACACGAGAAGCCGGCCAATCATCTGTGGAAGGACTGCTTCATCATGAGGGAGTATAGGAATTCCAACTTTTTCTAGAACAATCATGGCCCGAATGGCGGTTTAGGATCCGGTTCTCACGGGCCTGGCTTTGGTGGTGGCGGTTCAAATTCTGGTTTTCAGGGTCAAGGCAATCAAGGTGGTTTCAATCAGCAGTCTGGTCAAGGGAATCAGCAGCAGCAATCTGGTTATCAGAGTAATCCGAAGCAGTTTAATAGTGGATAGTATCATGTATTCACCATGAGTTTATGCAAACGAGACCAGAAGATTCATAGAAGGGCGGTGAACACAGTTGAGCCGATGATTCCCCATTACTTACGATGGTGTGAACATCCTATTCTTTGGAGCCATGAGGATCACCCGCCCCGGGTTGACAATCCGGGTCACTTGGCTTTAGTGGTTGCGCCTCAAGTTGGAGGTCACAAATTCACTAAGGAGCTCATGGATGGAGGCAGCAGTATCAATATCCTTTACTACGAAACTTTTTGTCGTATGAGTTTGACTGACAAGGATCTTAAGCCGTCTAACACTATTTTTCATGGTGTGGTGCCTGATAAGTCGGCATATCCAGTGGGCAAGATAGCTTTGGAAGTGGCTTTTGGTGATGATCATGATTCCAGAGTTGAGACATTGACCTTTGAGGTGGTTAAGATTAAGAGCCCTTATCATGCTTTGTTTGGGCGGCCGGCTTATGCTAAGTTCATGGCAAGGCCTTGTTATGTTTATCTGCAGCTTAAGATGCTGGGTCATAAGGGTACTATCACTATACATGGGAACAAAAAGATAGCCTTGGAGTGTGAAGAAGGCGATGCTGCTTATGCTGAGTCTGTTTGTGCAACAAAGGAGTTGAAGTTTTACAAAGATAATGTTGACCCAGCAGATATGACACCTTTGAAAAAGCCAACCACAAAGCATGACCCTCTGTTGAAGTTTAAGTCGGCAGATGACACTAAATTGGTTGATTTTGTTCCTGGCAATTCATCCAAGCAGTTCAGTATCAGTGCTAATCTGGATCCGAAATAGGAAAGTGCGCTCGTCGAGTTCATCCGTGAGAACCGGGACATCTTTGCATGGAAGCCTTCAGACATGCCAGGGGTACCGATGGAACTCGCTGAGCACACTCTCAATATTGATCCAAAGTTTAAACCGGTCAAGCAATTCCTTCGTCGCTTTAATGAAGAGAGACGTAAGGCCATTGGTGAAGAAGTGGCCCGGCTCTTGGCAGCTGGGTTCATTGTTGAAGTTTTTCATCCTGAATGGTTGGCTAACCCGGTGCTGGTACTTAAGAAAAATGGTACTTGGCACATGTGTGTGGATTATACAAACCTTAATAAAGCCTGCCTGGCCAATCCTTTTGCTCTTCCTCGTATTGATCAGATTATTGATGCTATGGCGGGTTGTGAGCGTTTGAGTTTTTTGGATGCTTATTCTGGGTATCATCAGATCAAGATGGTAGTTAAGGACCAGGAGAAGACAACCTTCATCACTCCCTTTGGAGCCTTCTGCTATGTGTCTATGCCTTTTGGGCTCAAGAGTGCCCAGGCGACTTACCAGCGATGTGTTCAAAATTGCCTTCATGGTGAGATTGGATGCAATATTCATGCTTATGTGGACGATATTGTTGTGAAATCCAGGAAGAAGGAAACCTTGATAGATGATTTGAAAGAGACCTTTGACAATCTCCGGGTCTACAAGATGATGCTTAACCCGGCCAATTGTGTTTTTCGTGTGCCAGCAGGCAAGCTCTTGGGTTTTTTGGTTTCTGAACGAGGTATTGAAGCTAACCCGGAGAAAATCAAGGCTATTACTTCCTTGGCTAAACTGGCGTGTATTAATGATGTTCAGCGTCTGGCGGGTCGTATTGCGGCCTTAAGCCGGTTGGGAGAAAAAGCTATCCCTCTGTACCAGATGATGAAGAAAACAGATCATTTTGTCTGGAATGATGCTGCTGATCAGGCGTTTGAGGCCTTGAAGAAACAGTTAGTTGAGCCGCTGATCCTTGCTGCTCCTATTGATAAAGAGTCCTCGCTGTTATATGTGGCTACCAATAGCCGAGCTGTCAGCGTGGCAATTGTTGTGGAAAGAAAGGAATCAAGCAAGGAATATCCGGTTCAGCGGCCGGTTTATTATATCAGTGAGGTCCTCATTGAATCCAAGCAGAGGTATCCACATTGGCAGAAACTGGTATATGGAGTGTTCATGGCTAGTCGTAAGCTAAAGCAGTATTTCTTTGGTCATCCCATCACTGTGGTCAGTTCTGCCCCCTTGGGGGATATCATTCAAAACAGAGAAGCCACAGATTGGGTAGCCAAATGGGCCATTGAGCTTGGACCCCATGGTTTGAAGTATATGCCTCAGACAGCTATCAAGGCTAAAGCACTTGTGGATTTTATCAATGACTGGAATGAGCTGCCGATGCCTGAGGAGAAGCCGGATAGCACATATTGGACTATTCACTTCTATGGATCCAGGCAGTTGGAAGGCTCGGGGGCTGGAGTTATTTTGACTTCCCCATGAGGTGATAAATTTTGTTATGTTTTAAGGTTGATGTTCCCTTGTACTAACAATGCAGCTGAGTATGAGGCCTTGCTCCATGGTCTTCAGATGGCTAAAGAGATGAATTTAAGCCGGGTGAGGTGTTTTGGTGACTCAGATTTGGTGGCTCAGCAAGTTTCAGGCACTTGGGATTGTAAGGACCCACTCATGGCGGCTTACCGCTGCGAGGTTGATGCTATTGCTGGTCATTTCAAAGGTTATCAAGTGGAACATGTTGATCGCAGGAAAAATGAGGCGGCTGATGCCTTGAGCCGGTTAGGATCCCAGCGTAAGCCGGTACCACCTAATGTTTTCCTTGATATTCTGCGTAACCCTTAAGTCAAATTGCCTATGGAGGAAGATCTTGCTATTCCTGACCCGGAGGCGCAATTGGTGGCGGCTCTTCATGTTATTCCTAATTGGACAGTTCCATATTTGGCTTATATGACCCGGGGCGAGTTACCTGAAGATGAAACTTTGGCCAGGCAGATAACCCGGCGGTCTAAGTCAATGACTATTGTCAGTGGAGAGTTGCACCGCTGCAGTGTCATAGGGGTGTTTCAACATTGTGTTTCTCCCGAGGAAGGCTGTGAGATTCTACAAGAGATTCATGAAGGAGATTGTGGACATCATGCCGGCTCTAAGTCTCTTGTAGCCAAAGCTTTTCGTCATGGATTTTATTGGCTGACGGCTCATGCTGATGCAGAGGATTTGGTCAGTAAAATGTGATGGTTGTTAGAAATTCTCAAGACGAGCTCATGTACCGGCTCAAGAATTGAGGATGATTCCAATTACTTGGCCGTTTGCAGTCTGGGGGCTGGATATGGTTGGACCTTTCAAAAGATCCAAAGATAAAAAGACCCACCTTTTGGTGGCGGTTGACAAATTCACAAAGTGGGTCGAAGCAGAGCCAGTCAGTAAGTGTGACGCGGCAACAACGGTGCAATTCATCAAAAAGGTGATTTTCCGGTTTGGCTATCCCCACAGCATTATAACTGATAATGGCACTAATCTGTCAGAAGGTGCTATGAAAGAATTCTGTCAACGGGAGCAGATTCATCTTGATGTATCATCAATAGCTCACCCCCAGTCCAATGGCCAAGCTGAAAGAGCCAATCAAGAAATTTAGAGAGGCATCAAGCCTCGGCTTATGGTCCCTTTGCAGAAGACGCCGGGTTGTTGGGTGGAGGAATTGCCCTCAGTGTTATGGAGCATCAATACTACCCCCAACAGATCTACGGGTTACACGCCTTTCTTCATGGTTTACGGAGCAGAGGCGGTTCTCCCTAGTGACATCCGTCATGACTCGCCCCGTGTGGCGGCTTTTGTTGAAGCTGATAATGAAAAAGCGCGTCAGGATGCTCTTGACCTGTTGGATGAGGAGCGTGACCATGCGGCGGCTCGTTCGGCGATTTACCAGCAAGATCTACATAGTTATCATAGCCGCCGGGTTAAAACCAGGACCTTTCAAGAAGAAGATTTGGTGCTCCGGCTCATCCAGGATCAAACCGACATGCACAAGCTATCCCCACCTTGGGAAGGGCCCTTTGTGGTCAGCAAAAATATGAAGAACGGGTCACACTACCTTGTCGATGTTCGAGACCACAAGGACCCAAGCATGTCGGAGGAGGAGACCCGCCGGCCATGGAATATTGCTCATCTTCGGCCTTATTACACTTGAGCCACCGGCTCTTGTGATGTACATACTTCTATCAATGTATATATTATGATGAATATAATAAAGCCGGCACCCCTGATAATTCAGGGCCTCTGTCGTTTCATTTCTGAGAATATGAGTCTTTATTGTCACTTCATATGATCACTTGGGGGCTTCCTGCTTATTGAGCATAGCTATGACTACCCTCTTGATCCGGCTTCTATGCCATGATTACAAAATACTTGGGGGCTTCCTGCTCATTGAGCATAGCTATGACTACCCTACTATTCCGGCTTATACGCCTGGAATAAAATATTACTTGGGGGCTCCTTGTTAATGAACAAGAAGCTTTGTTGTCCCTTGTAATAGGCTTGGACGCCAGGTGTATTCACCAAAAAACCGGGTTATCCTGCCTTTGTTTGCCTGCTACTCCGACCAAGTAATCCTGGAATGATTCACCGTACTCTTGACAATCAATCTTATACAGATCCTGGATTTGTCAAAGTTAAAACGGTGATTGGTCATGTGAGGTCCGGCTTACGGGTTTGAATTAAGGTTTAACTCAGCGGCTGTGCAACCCTTTAATAGCACTTGACATTGAGGCTTGGCAACCTATGAATGCCTTTTTTTCTTTTTTTAAATTTACTTTGAATATTTTCTGAGATTCATCTTTTGTTGCCATGTTGATATATGGTTGAAAACTGATTAGGGCCACGAAGCCTTACGGTTCGTATATGAATCTATCCGGAGTTTTATTAACCCGGCTTGGTTTTGGACTTTAAGTCGCCAGTGTATGATGATTATGTGCTTAGAGTGCTGTGCTCTAAGCTTTGGGATGTTACCCCTTGCTGCATATGGCTTGATAAGTCGGCGGTATGAATAAACTGAAGAGGGCATTGTGCTCTCAGTTTTTGGGCTGTTACCCTTACTGCACGACGTATGATAAGCCGGCAGTATAAAAAAATATCACAGGTATGATATTTATTTTGTTATGATTATACGAGGTTTTGATAAACCGGCCCTGATTATGGACCATTTAGTCATCAGTGGTTTTTATATGGTGTATCGTGACCCGCCCTGGGGTAAACCGCCAGGGCACTTGTTACCTGCTTATGTGCAGGGAAAAATGATAAGCATGGTCTACATAATTGATTATATTATAAGCATAAGTGGCAGATCTTCAAATGATAGATCGGCAGTGTCATGCAAATAAACGCACACGATGGCATGACAGAGCAGGATTGTTTAACTAGCCTGTTACAAGGCATCTGACGGCCCAAAAAGGATACGTATTTTTGAGACATAACATCCAAATGCTATGGCCGGTAAACCGGCTCGTGAATTAAGACTACTGATTTTGGCGGGTCGAAGCCTCCGGGTCATCCCGCGCTTCTTCTTCATCTCCTTGATTATGCATTGGCTGGAAGTCGGGCGTAGCCCAGTTGATATCATTCAAAGCTTTAAACACAGCCTCGTCATCTATAAGACTTGATGGATCAATATCAGATGCGAAGGTATGCTTACGATTCAGCGGGATGAGATCCACCTCCTGATGAACCAGCGCTTTCACCTTCTTGTTCTCAGCATCATAAGCCGCCCGATATTGGGTTAGATATGTTTCTTCGGCCAACTTGCTTGCTACTGGACGCATTTACCTTGCTATCTTGGGAAAATCGTCAGCGCTGAAGGGAGACCCGTCTTCTTCAACACTGGGGCAGCCATTGGCTAAATCTTCGGAATCAAGATCTGCTTGCCATGCCTGTGCCCGGCTTAAAGCAGTCATAGCGGCGGCTGATCGCTTTAATTCTTCAATTCTTTGGGGCAGTACCGATAGCTTTTCCAGTGTTTCCTTGATGAGGGAGGCGGCTATTTCTTATGAATAGCAGCAGCAATTGTTCGTTGAGCGCCAGTGTATTGCTGTTCTACCAGAGTATAAACAGCTTTAAGTTTGATACGCATATCTGTAACACCCCGGATGTAACTTTCCATATTTGTAACTCCAACTCTTGCCATTTTCGGCTATGTGTTATGATATTCCCTCCGTGGTTGGGTTTCGTCTTCGTTTTGCATTTTGTTCATGCCATGCATCTCATATCATGTCATCATGTGCATCTCATTTGCATACGTGTTCGTCTCATGCATCCGAGCATTTTCCCCGTTGTCCGTTTTGCAATCCGGCACTCCCACATGCACCGGCGCGCCCCTCTTGTCTCTTTCCGTGAGCGGGTGTTAAACGTTCTCGGAATGGACCGAGGTTTGCCAAGTGGCCTTGCTACACCACCGGTAGACTACCTGTCAAGTTTCGTTCCATTTGGAGGTCGTTTGATGCTCCAACGGTTAACCGGGTAACCGCACAGACCTTTAGTGTGTTGCAGCCAAACACCCCTCCAAACAGCCCAATAACCCAACTAGGCCCCCTCCATGCTCTCGGTCGTTCGACCACGATCGTGTGGGCGAAAACCACACTCCATTTGGAGTCTCCTAGCTCCCTCTAGCTATAAATATGTGCACCCTCCTCCAAATCCGGGTCCCGAAACCCTAGCCCGCTCCCTCTCCGCCGCCGGACGCGTCCGGTCCGCGCCGGACGAACCCGCCGCCGCGCCCGCACCAGTCAGGCAAGGCCATGTGGCGCGCGGCCGCCTCCCCGGCCGAAGCCCGCCGGGCCCGAGGTCGGCCCCCGCGGCCCGCGTCTCCGCCGCGCGCGCCCCGTCTCCCGCGTCTCCGCCGCGCGCGCCCCGTCTCCCGCGCCCGTGCCTCCTCCCGCGCGACGCCCGAGCGCCGCCAACCGCCGCCGCCGCGCCCTTCGTGCCGGCGCCCGTCCCCGCCGCCCGACGTCCCGCCACCGACCTCGCCGCCCAGCGCCTCCACGCCGCCGGTGCCGCCTCCTCCGCCGACCCCGGCGATCTCCGACCTCGCCGGCCCCGTCCCTCCGCCGTCCCCGGCAATCTCCGGCGAGCCGCCGCCTGTCTCGGCTCGCGTGCCCACAAACCCTAGATTGAGGTTGACTTTTCCCACCTCGTTTTTCTGCTAAGTCCCGAATATATCTCTTTATGTTGCTCTGTTCATCATGGCATATCTCTTTGTATACTACTCCGTTTTGCGTGCATGATATATCGAAATGTTCATCACGAGATGCTCTTCATTGTGTTCCAGTGTGCCATGCTCGTTTGAGAACACTTTGAGGCCCAAATCTCTGATGCAAGAGTGCTATATGTTGTTTACTGCTGTTACTTATCAGAACTTGATGTTTTGTTATTTTTGTTGTATTTGATGTGTGCATCTTATGAGCATGAGCCCTACATGTGTTTTGATCTATGCCATGCCATCTTTACAGGGGTGTATGCCATGTAGTTTTGTGATCTATGTGGTGACTAGCACAAGCATGCAAACTAGGCTTCGTGATGTTTCTGTTTTCAGGGACTTAGGATTTTGCCAAGTCCTTTTCCTGCTGTTATTTTGTTGCCATGTATCCATGTGGCTACAGTGAGATCCATGCTTATTTTGAGTATGTTCAGTAAGGATGTTTTGGACATATGGTTATGCTCTATCCATACATGCCCCTGTTTGAAATTAAGGAGTGCCCTAGCATGTCTCAATCTTGCTCTACTTTTGCTATAAAATGTTCCTGGCAGAATGTTAACATGATATTCAATTTTGCCAAGGTTGCTGTAGTTGATGCATACATGGTATGAACTTGCTCTTGCCATGGTTAGCTTCATGAACATGCCATCTTGCTGTAGGTATGCTTGTTTTGTCATGCATTGCTTTGTGATGAGTGAATCAAGCTCACAAAGATGCCTTTATAATTCTGTTAATGCCATGCTCTGTTTTCTGCTAAATCTGAAACCTGTTAACGAAACTTGCTATGTTTACATGGGTGCCATCTTATCTTCTGCTCCTTTTTGGCTCATGGTCAGTAAGGGATTTTTGTTCTATGCATTTAGTAGATTCATGTCATGCCTTGTTTTGCTATGATAAGTTCCTGTAGCATATGTTTTTCTTGCTCTGAACATTGCTACCTGAAGCTGTTTCAGCCATGTTCAGTATTTTCACTAAAGTCTGTGAAGCTGATATCTTTTGCACTTTTGCCATGCTTGTTTGAACCTGTTATTGTGTGATCTAGCCGTAGCTCAGTGTTCATCGTTTGTCAAGCATCTCTGGTAGATCACTGCCATATGCTTTGTTGCTATGTTGGGGTGCTGTAGCATAGTTACTTGATGTATTCTAAGTGGCATTATGATGTTAATCGCAGAATTGTGTCATTCTTGTTTTGCTTGCCTTTTGCAAACCGTGCATCCGTTTCCGGTGATCTTTATACCGATTTCGACTGAAATCATCTCATCTTTCCAGTGGTTTACTTGGTTTGCCAAGTTGAGGCCTTGTTCATCTTTTCCCGTCCGGAGCACGCATATGCATCGCATATCACATCTCGCATATCATGCATGTATTGCATCATGTTGCTTGTGCATTTCCCGTGATTGATTGTTGGTCCTTTTGCTTGTGTTCTTGCTGTGGCTAGAGCCGGGAGACGAGTACGCTTACGAGGAACCTGTTGAGAGCGCTTACGAGGATCAAGCTTTCGACAACTCTGAGAACCTTGTAGGCAAGATGACCATACCCTCGAAATCACTTCTATCTTTGCTTTGCTAGTTGTTCGCTCTATCGCTATGCTGCGCTACCTACCATTTTCTATATCATGCCTCCCATATTGCCATGTCAAGCCTCTAACCGTCCTTTTCTAGCAAACCGTTGTTTGGCTAAGTTACCTCTTTTGCTCAGCCCTTCTTATAGCGTTGCTAGTTGCAGGTGAAGTTGAAGTTGGTTCCATGTTGGAACATGGATATTTTGGCATATCACAATATCTCTTATTTATTTAATGCATCTATATATTTGGTAAAGGGTGGAAGGCTCGGCCTTATGCCTGGTGTTTTGTTCCACTCTTGCCGCCCTAGTTTTCCGTCATACCGGTGTTATGTTCCTTGATTTTGCGTTCCTTACGCGGTTGGGTGATTTATGGGACCCCCTTGACAGTTCGCCTTGAATAAAACTCCTCCAGCAAGGCCCAACCTTGGATTTACATTTGCCTACCTAAGCCTTTTTCCCTTGGGTTTTTGCGAGCCCGAGGGTCATCTTTATTTAAACCCCCGGACCAGTGCTCCTTCGAGTGCTGGCCCAAACCGGGCGATGTCCGGCGCCCCTGGGCAACCAGGGTCTATGCCAACCCGACATCTTGCCCATCCGGTGTGCCCTGAGATCGAGATATGTGCAGCTCCTATCGGGATTTGTCGGCACATTCGGGCGGCTTTGCTTGTCTTGTTTTACCATTGTCGAAATGTCTTGTAAACCGGGATTCCGAAACTGACCGGGTCTTCCCGGGAGAAGGTTTATCCTTCGTTGACCATGAGAGCTTACAATGGGCTAAGTTGGGACACCCCTGCAGGGTATTATCTTTCGAAAGCCGTGCCCGCGGTTATGTGGCAGATGGGAATTTGTTAATGTCCGGTTGTAGAGAACTTGACACTTGACTTAATTAAAATACATCAACCGTGTGTGTAGCCGTGATGGTCTCTTTTCGGCGGAGTCCGGGAAGTGAACACGGTCTGGGTTATGTATGAACGTAAGTAGTTTCAGGATCACTTGGTCATTTCTAGCTTCGCGACCGTTGCGTTGCTCCTCTTCTCGCTCTTGTTTGCGTATGTTAGCCACCATATATGCTTAGTGCTTGCTGCAGCTCCACCTCATTACCCCATCCTTCCTACAAGCTTAAATAGTCTTGATCTCGCGGGTGTGAGATTGCTGAGTCCTCCTGACTCATAGATTCTACCAAAACAGTTGCAGGTGCCGACGATACCAGTGCAGGTGACGCAACCGAGCTCAAGTGGGAGTTCGACGAGGAACGTGGTCGTTACTATGTTTCGTTTCCTGATGATCAGTAGTGGAGCCCAGTTGGGACGATCGGGGATCTAGCATTTGGGGTTATCTTATTTTCTTTTGGATTTGACCGTAGTCGGTCTACGTGTGGATTTTGGATGATGTATGATTTAATTTATGTATTGTGTGAAGTGGCGATTGTAAGCCAACTCTCGTTATCCCATTCTTGTTCATTACATGGGATTGTGTGAAGATGACCCTTCTTGCGACAATACCTACTATGCGGTTATGCCTCTAAGTCGTGCCTCGACACGTGGGAGATATAGCCGCATCGTGGGTGTTACAAGTTGGTAATCAGAGCCATCCCCGACTTAGGAACCCCCTGCTTGATCGAATCGCTGGCGTTGTTGAGTCTAGGAAAAAAATGTTTTGAGTCTTAGGATTATATATATCGGAGAGTAGGATTCTTTTTACTCCCCAGTCCCTTCGTCGCTCTGGTGAGGCCTCCTGACGTAGAAGTTTTGACTCTTCTCTCCTCAAATTTCACTAATTTTTTTTTTAGGATCACGCGGGTATCTTGGAATCGTTCTGATGGTTTTGTGACGAGAACATTGTTCTTGGCGCCTCCTGACATTTAGGGGTTGTGGCAGTGTCCCGGGGAGTTGAGCTCCGATGTGTTGTCGTCACAATTTTGTCGTTGTAGTTCTGGAATACCTGAGTTTCACCGACATCGAAAATCTCTTTTATGCAGTTGTTGGTGAGATCACCTCGACGCCACCCAGTACTGGGGCGGGAGTTCGGGAGTATTGCCATAACTCGTATAATGGATGCTTTTCGAAGGTTGAGGTACATGATTTCCGAAGGTTTCTTGGTTATGTGTTGACGGATGGATACAGCTGGATCTAGGGATTGCTAGTTTGGGTGATATATTTTGTGTCCCCTGTATCCGCAACACCAGATTGCATAACCAGAAAGTTTCGGGAGTTTATAGGTGGGATTCAAGTAGCTCTTAGCATTTCTTCCCGCAGATATTCAGTTTGTGATTGGGTAATCCTTACCACTTATTTGTTCCACTGGTACCTTGTTATTTTATTCATCAACCCTTTATCAAGTGGCTTCTCACCTTAATGGAAGTGTGATGATTTACTATGGAATTCATTCGTTCATCCTCGTTCGAATGTTTATTGTGAAGACTATATGTTGCAATTCCTATCCGTGGATTCAATTTGCCTATCTGTCTATCAAGATGCTAACGGATGTCACCCTCTTCAGGATGGCTCCGCCAACGCGTCAGAATCCGGAACGCAATGATGGGAGTCAGGCGAACCCTCCGCCACCACCTCCGCCTCTGGAGGCATGGCAAGCTATCATGGCAGCCACCAACGCCAATGCTCAGATGATTTTGCAACTCTTGCAAGAGCGCACCCAAGGGCAAGGCAACCAAGGAAATCAAGGCCAAGGCAACAATCAGCCTCACTTCGCTACCCTCAACCAGTTCCTCGCAAATCAGCCGAAGTCTTTCAGCTACTGAGACGCCGATGATTGGCTCGTGGACATCAACAAGCATTTTGAATGTAGCAATGTCAGGCCTGAGGACTTTGTCAAGTTCACTTCTTTTCAACTCAAGGATCAAGCTGCCGAGTGGTATCAACAATACAAAGATTCCAGAGGAGGTCGTGTGATTACCTGGGATGATTTCCGCCGAGACTTCAAAGCTCACCACATTCCACAAAGTGTTGTTGAGAGCAAGCGTGAGGAGTTCCACAATCTCAAGCAAGGCAGCCTGTCCGTGTATCAATACAATACCCAGTTTCAGAAACTCGCTCGCTTCGCTAAGCAAGACGTTCCTGATGAAAAGAGTATGATCTATCAATTCAGAGGTGGCCTTAGAGAAGATCTGCAATTACCTCTCGTGCTTTTTGAGCCGACCAAGTATGATGATTTCTACAACATGGCATTGAAACAAGAGGCTGCTCAGCTCAAGTGTGAGGCTTCTAAGAAGAGAGTCAGGGACGCAGTTCAGTCTTCTTCTTCCTCACTAGTGGCTGCTAAGCAACAGAAGTTCTGGTTGCCTCCTCCTCCGTTTCGTCAGCCTTTCCAGCAGAAGAACAAAGGCGGCCATGGATCTTCCCACCCACCCAACCCTGGCTATCAGAACAAGTCTCAGAATCAAGCTCCAAAGTCGAATGCTCCTTATCATCGTCCACTCTCAGAGGTGACTTGCAACAAGTGTCAGCAGAAAGGTCACTATGCTAACAAGTGTTTCAACCAAAGGCGCCTTCCGCCTCCTCCTCCTGTGAGATCTTCCAGCAATGCAGTGGTCAAACATAATCCCAAGTCTGCAAAGGTGAACATGATGAATGCAGCTCAAGCGGAGGAATCTACTAATGTGATAATGGGTAATCTCTCAGTTAATGATATTCCTGCAAAAGTTTTATTTGATACTGGTGCATCTATTTCTTTCATATCAAGACCTTTTGCATCCATGAACAATTTGCATACTGTCGATCTGCCTAAGCCGATAGCGGTTTCCTCTCCGGGCTTGTTCATGAATACCAAAATGATGGCTCCGGATGTTTCTATAAAGATGGGCAACTATAAATTTTTATCTTCTCCAATGGTTCTTGGCGACTCTGATATTGGTCTAATTCTCGGGATGGAATGGCTTTCTAAGCACAAGGCTCAACTTGATTGTGCTGCCAGGGAAATTTAATTGACACACTCTTCTGAGGATGTGATCATCTATGCCGCTCGTGATGAGACCATTTGGTTATTTTCTCTCAATGAGAAGGGCGAGCTAGACGCAATCTCTCAGATTCCAGTCGTTTGTGAGTACCAAGATGTCTTTCCAGAAGAGCTTCTGGGTATGCCTCCTCACCGTCCAGTCGAGTTCGTTATCGATCTTGAGCCTGGCACTGAACCTGTTTGCAAGCGTCCTTACAAGCTTGGACCCAAGGAGCTAAAAGAATTGAAGAAACAGCTCGATGAACAAGAGCGTCTGGGTCTGATCAGACCGAGTTCATCTCCATGGGGTTGTGGTGTTCTTTTTGTCCAGAAGAAGGATGGCACGGACCGACTTTGTGTCGACTACCGTCCATTGAACAAGAAGACAATCAAGAACAAGTATCCACTTCCCAACATCAATGAGCTATTCGAACAACTCAAGGGTGCTAAAGTATTCTCCAAGCTTGACCTTCGAATGGGTTATCATCAGATTCGCATTCGTGAAGATATCCCCAAGACAACATTCAGAACAAGCTTTGGTTCTTATGAATATACTGTCATGTCTTTCGGCCTTGTCAATGCTCCTCCAACTTTTTCTCGAATGATGAACTTCATCTTCAACCCCTATACCAATGAATTCGTCCTGGTGTATCTCGATGATATCTTGGTCTTCTCCAAGAATAAGAAGGATCATGCCAAACATTTGCGATTGGTGCTCGACAAGCTCAGAGGGTATCAATTCTATGCGAAGTTTTCCAAATGTGAGTTTTGGCTTGATGAAGTTCTTTACCTTGGTCATATCATCTCCGCCAAGGGCATCGCTGTTAATCCCGAGAAGGTGTCTGCAATTGTGAATTGGGAACCTCCTCGGAATGTCAAGCAGCTCCGCAGTTTCCTTGGTCTTGCAAGCTATTGCCGAAGATTCGTTGATAATTTCTCTAAGATTGCAAAGCCTCTTTCCAACCTCCTCCAGAAGCATGTCAAGTATGTCTGGACTCCTGAGTGTGACGTTGCTTTCAACACTCTCAAAGAGAAACTCGTCACAGCTCCTGTCTTAACTCCTCCTGACGAATCCAAGCCATTCGAAGTTTTCTGTGATGCTTCTCTTCAAGGTCTCGGTGATGTGTTAGTGCAAGAGAAGAAAGTTGTGGCCTATACCTCTCGTCAGTTGAAGCCCAACGAAAAGAACTACCCCACTCACGATCTTGAGTTGGCGGCAGTTGTCCATGCATTAATAACATGGAGACATCTCTTGTTGGGAAGAAAATTGGACATATTCACCGATCACAAGAGTCTCAAGTACATCTTCACTCAGCCCAACCTCAACCTCAGGCAAACTCGATGGGTCGAGATGATTCAAGAGTACAATCTGATTATTGAATATACTCCAGGCAAGGCCAATGTCATTGCAGATGCTTTGAGCAGGAAGGCTTATTGCAACAGCTTAATTCTCAAGCCATTTCAACCGGATCTTTGCGAAGCTTTCCGCAAACTGAATCTCCAAGTTGTTCCTCAAGGCTTTCTTGCCAACCTCCTAGTCTCTCCTACTTTGGAAGATCAAATTCGTGAGGCACAACTCCTGGATACCATGGTGAAGAAGGTGAAATGTGGTATTGACAAGGGCATTTCCAAATAAGTGCTATCGCATTGATGACCGAGACACTTTATTCTTCGAGGACCGGATTGTGGTTCTTAAAGGTGATCTAAGGAAAGTCATTATGAACGAGTCACACAATTCTCTTCTTTCCATTCATCCTGGAAGTACGAAGATGTACCATGACCTCAAGCAGTCGTATTGGTGGACTCGAATGAAGCGAGAAATCGCTCAATTCGTGAACGAATGTGATGTCTGTCGAAGGGTGAAAGCAGAACACCAACGACCAGCTGGTCTCCTCCAACCTCTTGCTATTCCAGAATGGAAGTTTGATCATATCGAAATGGACTTCGTGACTGGATTTCCCAAGTCCAAGCGCGGAAATGATGCTATCTTCGTTGTCATCGACAAGCTTACTAAAGTGGCCCATTTCCTTCCAATCAAAGAATCTATCACAGCAGCTCAGTTGGCAGAGCTATACACCTCCAGGATTGTCTCCTTGCACGGCATTCCACAATTGATATCTTCAGATCGTGGAAGCATCTTCACTTCTAAGTTCCGGGACTCCTTCCAGAAGGCCATGGGCACCAACATTCGCTTCAGCACAGCTTTCCATCCTCAAACTAGTGGCCAAGTTGAGCGAGTCAATCAAATCCTTGAAGATATGCTCAGGGCGTGTGTTATCTCTTTCGGTATGAAGTGGGAAGATTGTCTTCCATATGCCGAGTTCTCCTACAACAACAACTTCCAAGCGAGTTCGGACAAGGCCCCATTCGAGATTCTCTATGGCAGAAAGTGCCGTACTTCTCTCAATTGGTCAGAGATTGGTGAACGCCAACTTCTTGGCAATGACTTAATCACAGAGGCTGAAGAAATGTGTAAAGTCATCCGTGAAAATCTCAAAGCCGCGCAATCGTGCCAGAAGAGTTACTATGATAGCAAGCACCGTGACTGGCTTTCGAGATCGGAGACCATGTCTACCTCCGCGTCTCTCCAATGAAAGGCACTCGTCGCTTCGGTATCAAAGGGAAGCTTGCCCCTAGATACGTGGGTCCTTTCAAGATCATTGGCAAAAGAGGCGACCTCGCCTATCAACTTGAGCTTCCCTCCAACTTCGTGAACGTGCACGATGTGTTCCACGTGTCACAGCTTCGCAAGTGCTTCAAGACTCCTGAGCGCACCATCAACTTCGAAGAGATTGACCTCCAAGAAGATCTGTCTTATCATGAGCACCCCGTTGCTATTCTTGAAGAAACTGAGCGCAAGACTCGCAACAAGTCAATCAAATTCCTGAAAGTGAAGTGGTCGCACCATTCCGACCGAGAAGCCACCTGGGAACGCGAGGACCACCTCTGTTCCGAATATCCGGAGTTCTTTCAGTCCTAGATCTCGGGACGAGATCCTCTCGTAGTGGTGGAGTGTTGTAACACCCCGGATGTAACTTTCCATATTTGTAACTCCAACTCTCGCCATTTTCGGCTATGTGTTATGATATTCCCTCCGTGGTTGGGTTTCGTCTTCATTTTGCATTTTGTTCATGCCATGCATCTCATACCATGTCATCATGTGCATCTCATTTGCATACGTGTTCGTCTCATGCATCCGAGCATTTTCCCCGTTGTCCGTTTTGCAATCCGGCACTCCCACATGCACCGGCGCGCCCCTCTTGTCTGTTTTCGTGAGCGGGTGTTAAACATTCTCGGAATGGACCGAGGTTTTCCAAGTGGCCTTGGTACACCACCGGTAGACTACCTGTCAAGTTTCGTTCCATTTGGAGGTCGTTTGATGCTCCAACGGTTAACCGGGTAACCGCAAAGGCCTTTAGTGTGTTGCAGCCAAAAACCCCTCCAAACAGCCCAATAACCCATCTAAGCCCCCTCCATGCTCTCGGTCGTTCGATCACGATCGTGTGGGCGAAAACCGCACTTCATTTGGAGTCTCCTAGCTCCCTCTAGCTATAAATATGTGCACCCTCCTCCAAATCCGGGTCCCGAAACCCTAGCCCGCTCCCTCTCCGCCGCCGGACGAACCCGCCGCCACGCCCGCACCAGTCAGGCAGCGCCACGTGGCGCGCGGTCGCCTCCCCCGCCGAAGCCCGTCGGGCCCGAGGCCGGCCCCCGCGGCCCGCGCCCCGTCTCCCGCGCCCGCGCCTCCTCCCGCGCGACGCCCGCGCGCCGCCGACCGCCGCCGCCGCGCCCTTCGCGCCGGCGCCCGTCCCCGCCGCCCGACGTCCCGCCGCCGACCTCGTCGCCCAGCGCCTCCACGGCGCCGGTGCCGCCTCCTCCGCCGACCCCGGCGATCTCCGACCTCGCCGGCCCCGTCCCTCCGCCGTCCCCGGCGATCTCCGGCGAGCCGCCGCCTGTCTCGGCTCGCGTGCCCACAAACCCTAGATCGAGGTTGACTTTTCCCCCCTCGTTTTTCTGCAGTCCCGAATATATCTCTTTATGTTGCTCCGTTCATCATGGCATATCTCTTTGCATACTGCTCTGTTTTGCGTGCATCATATATCGAAATGTTCATCACGAGATGTTCTTCATTTTGTTTCATTGTGCCATGCTCGTTTGAGTCCACCTTGAGGCCCAAATCTCTCATGCAAGAGTGCTATATGTTGTTTACTGCTGTTACTTATCAGAACTTGATGTTTTGTTATTTTTGTTGCATTTGATGTGTGCATCTTATGAGCATGAGCCCTACATGTGTTTTGATATATGCCATTCCATCTTTACAGGGGTGTATGCCATGTAGTTTTGTGATCTATGTGGTGACTAGCACAAGCATGCAAACTAGGCTTCATGATGTTTCTGTTTTCAGGGACTTAGGATTTTGCCAAGTCCTTTACCTGCTGTTATTTTGTTGCCATGTATCCATGTGGCTACAGTGAGATCCATGCTTATTTTGAGTATGTTCAGTAAGGATGTTTTGGACATATGGTTATGCTCTATCCATCCATGCCCCTGTTTGCAATTATGGAGTGCCCTAGCATGTCTCAATCTTGCTCTACTTTTACTATAAAATGTTCCTGGCAGAATGTTAACATGATATTCAATTTTGCCAAGGTTGTTGTAGTTGATGCATACATGGTATGAACTTGCTCTTGCCATGGTTAGCTTCATGAACATGCCATCTTACTGTAGGTATGCTTGTTTTGTCATGCATTGCTTTGTTATGAGTGAATCGAGCTCACAAAGATGCCTTTATAATTCTGTTAATGCCATGCTCTGTTTTCTGCAAAGTCTGAAACCTGTTAACGAAACTTGCTATATTTACAAGGGTGCCATCTTATCTTCTGCTCCTTTTGGGCTCATGGTCAGTAAGGGATTTTTGTTCTATTAATTTAGTAGGTTCATGTCATGCCTTGTTTTGCTATGATAAGTTCCTGTATAATGTGTTTTTCTTGCTCTGAACATTGCTACCTGATGCTGTTTCAGCCATGTTCAGTATTTTCACCAAGTCTGTGAAGCTGATATCTTTTGCACTTTTGCCATGCTTGTTTGAACCTGTTATTTTGTGATCTAGCCGTAGCTCAGTGTTCATCTTTTCTCAAGAATCTCTGGTAGATCACTGCCATATGCTTTGTTGCTATGTTGGGGTGCTGTAGCATAGTTACTTGATGTATTCTAAGTGGCATTGTGCTGTTAATCGCAGAATTGTGTCATTCTTGTTTTGCTTGCCTTTTGCAAACCGTGCATCCGTTTCCGGTGATCTTTATATCGATTTCGACCGAAATAATCTCGTATTTCCAGTGGTTTACTTGGTTTGCCAAGTTGAGGCCTTGTTCATCTTTTCTCGTCTGGAGCACGCATATGCATCGCATATCACATCTCGCATATCATGCATGTATTGCATCATGTTGCTTGTGCATTTCCCGTGATTGATTGTTGGTCGTTTTGCTTGTGTTCTTTCTTTGGATAGAGCCGGGAGACGAGTACGCTTACGAGGAACCTGTTGAGAGCGCTTACGAGGATCAAGCTTTCGACAACTCTGAGAACCTTGCAGGCAAGATGACCATACCCTCGAAATCACTTCTATCTTTGCTTTTCTAGTTGTTCGCTCTATCACTATGCTGCGCTACCTACCATTTGCTATATCATGCCTCCCATATTGCCATGTCAAGCCTCTGACCATCCTTTCCTAGCAAACCGTTGTTTGGCTAAGTTACCGCTTTTGCTCAGCCCTTCTTATAGCGTTGCTAGTTGCAGGTGAAGTTGAAGTTGGTTCCATGTTGGAACATGGATATTTTGGCATATCACAATATCTCTTATTTATTTAATGCATCTATATATTTGGTAAAGGGTGGAAGGCTCGGCCTTATGCCTGGTGTTTTGTTCCACTCTTGCCGCCCTAGTTTTCCGTCATACCGGTGTTATGTTCCTTGATTTTGCGTTCCTTACGCGGTTGGGTGATTTATGGGACCCCCTTGATAGTTCACCTTGAATAAAACTCCTCCAGCAAGGCCCAACCTTGGATTTACATTTGCCTACCTAAGCCTTTTTCCCTTGGGTTTTCGCGAGCCCGAGGGTCATCTTTATTTAAACCCCCGGACCAGTGCTCCTTCGAGTGCTGGCCCAAACCGGGCGATGTCCGGCGCCCCCTGGGCATCCAGGGTCTATGCCAACCCGACATCTTGCCCATCCGGTGTGCCCTGAGATCGAGATTTGTGCAGCTCCTATCGGGATTTGTCGGCACATTCGGGCGGCTTTGCTGGTCTTGTTTTACCATTGTCGAAATGTCTTGTATACCCGGATTCCGAGATTGACTGGGTCTTCCTGGGAGAAGGTTTATCCTTCGTTGACCGTGAGAGCTTATAATGGGCTAAGTTGGGACACCCCTGCAGGGTATTATCTTTCGAAAGCCGTGCCCGCGGTTATGTGGCAGATGGGAATTTGTTAATGTCCGGTTGTAGAGAACTTGACACTTGACTTAATTAAAATACATCAACCATGTGTGTAGCCGTGATGGTCTCTTTTCGGCGGAGTCCGGGAAGTGAACACGGTCTGGGTTATGTATGAACGTAAGTAGTTTCAAGATCACTTCTTGGTCATTTCTAGCTTCGCGACCGTTGCGTTGCTCCTCTTCTCGCTCTTGTTTGCGTATGTTAGCCACCATATATGCTTAGTGCTTGCTGCAGCTCCACCTCATTACCCCATCCTTCCTACAAGCTTAAATAGTCTTGATCTCGCGGGTGTGAGATTGCTGAGTCCTCGTGACTTACAGATTCTACCAAAACAGTTGCAGGTGCCGACGATACCAGTGCAGGTGACGCAACCGAGCTCAAGTGGGAGTTCGACGAGGAACGTGGTCGTTACTATGTTTCGTTTCCTGATGATCAGTAGTGGAGCCCAGTTGGGACGATCGGGGATCTAGCATTTGGGGTTATCTTATTTTCTTTTAGATTTGACCGTAGTCGGTCTACGTGTGGATTTTGGATGATGTATGAATTAATTTATGTATTGTGTGAAGTGGCGATTGTAAGCCAACTCTCGTTATCCCATTCTTGTTCATTACATGGGATTGTGTGAAGATGACCCTTTTTGCGACAATACCTACAATGCGGTTATGCCTCTAAGTCGTGCCTCGACACGTGGGAGATATAGCCGCATCGTGGGCGTTACAATATCTGAGCCCAACTTGGCGCTTCGGGAGCCTACATCAGTAAAATTATTGGTAAACCGGCAGATGATTATGATATACTGTTGGTGCAAAGGAAAGTATTTTGTTTACTTACCGAAGATGGCCGATGTCATGCTATTGATTTGATGCTTTATACCGGACAACTCGTCAGTTATCGGTTTAAGGGCTGCTTCGGCATCCTCCACTCTTTTTGATAAAGCTGCCTTCTCGGTCTCCCAGCCAGTTCTATCAGTACTGAAGTTCTGTTTCAACTGCTCAATGTTTTCCAATGCAGTCTTTAGTTCCGATTTGGCTTTTTAAGTCTCAGATTGCTAAGTTTGAATATTGGCCCTCAGATCTTTGACTTGGGATTCCTTCTCATTTAGTTCAGCCTACGACATGAACAACATGGAAGGTATTATGATCATGATTATCTTTGAAGTCCCAAGCAAAATACAAGTATTTTCCTTGGCACTTGGGGGCTAATGCCTATCGCTCTTTTCAAGACAAGTTTATATGATGACCCGGGCAAAATGATATGATCCGGTTTATAAATGCTACATACTTGAATTTTTCCAGCTATGGTGATAAGTCCCGGCTTATTCATGCTGATTAAATTGGCCCATGGGGGCTACAGGTGCAAAGTTGATCACTACCAATTGAAGTCCCAGCTTAACTTGATAGTTTTAAGCCGGCCCTTGGGGGCTACTAGTTTGATCTTCACATATTTATGACTATCCAAAAGTCTACAGTACATTCAATGCTATCATATTCTATAGACTTGGCGGCTGATAGAGATGTATTTATGAGGAGGATTGTGATGGATTACCTCAAAGCGCTCCTTCATCAAGTTGACCAAGCCGGCTTCAAAATCACGGCTGGTGTGAAGGCGGTTCAAATAACCAGAGTGAATTTCTTGAGCAATAAATTGAGAATAGCTTTCCAAGTCAACTTTCCATTTGCCCTTGTCAATAGCAGAGAACTCCTCCTTGGCGCTGTGTTTGGATAGAGCAATGGGGTTGCCTGGGGCCTGATAAGCCATCCTAGTAATCATTATATCATCATATTCCTGAGCCGGCTGAACAGGACTGGGCAGTTTATCATTTTTTGGATCCACGTCCATGGTGTCTTCAGTGACGGGGTGATCCTCTGGAGGGGGGTCATCCATAACAGCTTCTGACACTTGATGCAAAGTCTCAGTTGTGGCATGTTGTTCTGGGTCAACATTCTTGGGTTCTTCAGCCAATTTGTCAATTTTTTGTTTCTTGCTGGGCTTCGCCATAGCGCTGAAAAGGAAGTACAAGACAGAGTTAATATGACAAGTAAATGCATGATGGATAGTTTTAACATTCTTACCCAGGCACAGTCTTGAAGTTTGGGATTTGAGTTCCCGTTGAGTCACTGGAGGAGGAATGAGATGTTCCCTGATAGTTTGAATCATACGGGTTAAGAGGTTGACAAAAAAGACCTACCTTGGGATAAGCTAAGTTAGAAATATTTGAAACCTCCGGACGATGCTTGCGAGGTGCTGGTGTGTTTGGTAAGCTGGAGGAAAGAATTCCGCCGCCACTATTCTGGGTCGTGCGGCGAGCTTCATGTTGTTGTTTCTTCAAAATAAATTTGGGATCCAAGTAAGCTAAAGGGTGAGAAAATCTTACTTTCCGGCTTGCTTGTCGAGTTTTCTGTGTTGGTAGAGGATCTGAGCCGAAGGAAAGAGTAATTACCTCTCCATCATCTGCACGGCTAGCCTCCGCATCAGCCTCATAATGGTCATTGTCAATAAGATGTACAAAAAATGAGCCAAGGGAATCAAGTTCTACGTCCGACTCATCATCATCATTATCATCCAAGTTGAATAAATTGGCGGGATTGGTCTTCTTGGCAGGCTTTTTGATAGCTTTGCTCTTTGTCTGGGTCTTCTTGACCGGTTTATCTAATTTCTTCTTACAGAAAGAAGAATTGGCCAGAAATAGCTTAAAAGCTTACAACTGGTGGTTGGTTGAGAGCGCAGAAACGATTCAGTCCAACTTTGCTGCAATCTTCCAGACTCTCGTTCAAGAGGGTTTTTGTCATATTATTGATGTCCTCTTTAGTTATCTCTGTCTGGCAGTGGCGAAGTGGATCTTTCAAGTCGCCAGTGTATTCACACATTAAGCCGGGTCGGCGTCTTAGGGGTAGTATCCTCCATGAAACGCACCACCAGACAAGGTCGATGCAGGTTAAACCATTAGCCATGAAGGCTCTGATTTTTGAAAAAATGGGCACATACTTGGCCCGTTCCTTTGTACTGATGCGGTCTGGCAGAGGATGTCTGTTGGTAAGCCGGCTGGCGTGATAACCCGGCAGAGGATTTTGCCCTTCTGGAGAAGTATCTTTGCAATAAAACCAGGTCTGGTTCCAATCTTTGGGATGACTGGGCAGAGCGGTAGCTGGAAAAGTGGCTTCTTTCCGCCGCTGTATAGAGATGCCGCCTAGCTCTAGGCTGGGCCCGTTTGTGAACTCGTTCTGCCGGTTTAAATAGTAAAATTCCCTGAATAGCTCTACGGTGGGCTCCTGTTGAAGGTACACCTCGCAGAATACTTGAAAGTTGCATATGTTTGAAACGGAGTTTGGGCCGATATCTTGTGGATGGAGCTTAAAAAAATGCAGCACTTCTCAGAAGAATTTTGAGCCGGGAGGGCTGAAGCCCCGAAGCATATGATGAGTGAAGACAACTACTTCACCTTCCTTGGGCTCAGGAGGAGTTTCAGTGCCTGGGACCCTCCAATGGATGACATCTTTTTTGGCCAGGACACCTGTCTGAACGTATTCGTTCAAGTCTTCCTCAGTGACCCGGGAAACCTCCCAGTTGTAGGCAGTGATAGTTTTGCCCATTTTCGGGATTAAAAGCCTAAAATAAAGAAATATTACCAGTTTATGATTAAAGTGGCTAAGCTGGACGGTTGATTCAAAAGTAAGGTGGTATAAGCGACGGATGTGTTAAGCCGGCAGATGAACATTGAAGTACGTGGATATTCATATTGGTGGCTTAAAAGGGGACTAAGGGTACCCGCCGGGTTAAGGATTATGCTGTTAATCCGGCTAGAGGTTAAAGGCCAAGTACATGGTGCATAACCAAATTATGAGGATGAATAAGCAAGCATGGTTAAGCCAAAGAACATGGCCGGATTATACAAATTATGAAGCATATGATGGCGTCTTAAACGGGACCTAATGTTGCATGGCGGGTCACGGTTTATGATATAAGCTGCCATAGCAGTTATGGTACTTCAGATGAGATCTTCTATGAGGGAAGGTATTCTCATGATAAGGATGAATGCTAAACTACTACCGCACAAGTTTCATACCCTGTTCAGATCAAACTACTTGAGCTAAAGGATAAAATGAAGAACGGCGAAGAACACTGAGGAACAAAGAAAACCCTAATGCAGACCTGAGGCTTGGGGAGATAAGACTTACGGATGCTGATGGGCACCGGTCGCGCGCCGGCGTTCTCTCGTCCAGTCAGGGTGATGCAGCAACCTGAGTTGACGCAGCGGACAAAGGTCGACGGCGGCGGAGCTCGAGCGTGTGCGCGGTGTTGCGAAGGAGGAAGATGAAGACAAGTAGGCGAGGGGGAGAATGAAAAAGACCCCCGTCCCTATTTATAAGAGGATGGATACAAGACATGCGTGGGAATCGAGGAGGCCAAAATCATCATATGCCTATATGGATGCCTCGATTTTTTAGATGATTATTAAGATAAGGATCAGTTAAAGATATTCTGGACCTCATGCGAAATTAATGCGAATGACGTCATGGCGGGTTAAAGAGGTTCTGCGAGCTGACGTCATGGCGGTTTACAGCAAATTTGTTAAAAGGACGATGCAAGATTTTGACGAGTCAGGTACTGAAGATTGATATAAACAAGTTCAAATCAACTTGGGGCCTAATGTTGGGGATATAACTACTAGGTATGAACCGCCCAGGAGGGGCCAGGTTATACCACTGGCCACTTATCAATAAAGATGGTGGGTCATAGCAAACCTATTGACGGCCCAAGAGCCAGAGGCGACTTGAGGCCCAAGTGGATGAACCGCCACATGTATAACTTGTATTGTAAGGCAAGCTTAGTTAGTCACCGAGCCGGATACGTTGTGTATGAGCCGGCCAGGACTCTATAAACCGCCGGGCATCAACCTGTATATAAAGGGGTGACCCGGCGGCGGGTTAACTGAAGAAAACAAGAGATCGAGAACTAGGTCAAGCATATTCGCTCCCTAGTAATCGAAACCCAAGCAATACAATCCCAAACTCGAGTAGGCCTTTACCTCCACCACGAGGGGCTAAACCAGTATAAACTCTCTATGTCCTTTGTCCTGATTAACCCTTTTAAGATAACATAGTTGTGATGGCTCCACGACTAAGTCCTTTCGCTAGGACATCTGCCGTGTCAAGTCCACGACAAAAACCGTAAGCATCACAAGTAAAATCAGGAAAGTGGAACTTGCTAGAAAATATGGGCTACTATTGCCAGTACGGCTAGAAAGGCTTCGAATACCAACTCTCTTCAACTGAAGGTGCGGTACTGTTAATATCAGTGTAACTCTCAAAGGCGACACAGCTCCCCGCATTTCCTTGCTAATCATATAGGATTCAAGTGGGCATGCCACTACAATTCCTATTCCTATGTTTACAAAATCCTATGAATCAAAGAGGCCCGAAGAGTTGAAAGTGTCCATCACAACCGACCGAATAGACATCTACACTGCAAATGTCCCTGCTCCTCTCCACTACAAGGAACATACTGTACGACTATTATACTCCCTCCATTCCAAAATATAAGTCTTTGTAGAGATTTCCACTGTGGATCATATACATATGCATTTAGAGTGTAGATTCACTCATTTTGCTCCATATGTAGTCCATGATGGAATCTATACAAAGACTTGTGTTTAGGAACGGAGAGAGTACTTATTAAAGAAGAACAGAAGAGGAACATGCTAAAGAAGAGCAAGCAGATTTTGGATAATAAAATGTTCGTTACGCAGTGCCCGCACATGATGAACCAGAGCGCATTAAGAATGCAACTCCCTGTTGTCTCTTTATATGTGGTGCACGTGCTTTTTGAAAGTAAAGTAGGAACATTGCTGATCAATTAAACCTTATTTGTTTTTGTAATATCAGCATCATATCATATTCGTATTTGAGCAACAAGTTCGGAATCATGAGTGGCACGTTGTTTAGCTTGATGGATTGAGGAGCAGTGCTAAGCAACTACAATGATGGTACTGAATATAAAGGAATGTCTGCATGCAAGTCGCGTGACTTTCATCATTTAGGTCAGTCGACCATTTCAGGCGGTTGGATGAAGATCCTATGTCTCCTAACCCTTCTTCTTCCTCGTCTCTGATTATTCCCCTACAAAACACCGCACGGGCCGTCGGCCGAACCACCGGCCCCGACCCCCCCCCCCCGCCCTCCCCTGAACCACCCCCACCGCATGTGTTCCTCCGCCACCCCCACCCCCACCCCCGCCCCCACCCGCGTCGAGTTTTTTTGTTCAGCGAGGCCCCACCGCTAGGCCACCGCCCCCCACAACCACCGTCCCCATGGGCAAGCTCTCTGAAATCGACTGACCCAATTTTGAAATTTAGTCTACTGTCATTTAACTAGTGTGGAATATAAAAGGGGAAAACCACAAGCATTATGAGTATAGTGTTGAGCGTGCCATGGCGGATCTGAAGGTGCAAACCGAACAAAGGCAAATTCGCAACCAATGTTTGGTTTCAACTAACAAGTAAGATCCTAAGTGATGGATAAGAAATCATAGTAAAGCACTGGCGATCTATCTTCTTGATGCGACAAATAAGTGAGCAGATACAAAAGAGTACCGCCTCTGGTGCAGTGCCGTGTATGCATCTGCTGAGAATTTGACGTTGTTGCGGTAGCGATGGCTGTCGGCGACATGGAAGCAGATCTATGAGGGTAGACGGTTGCGGCGAGGGAAATATCCCGGCGCGGTGGATGAGACGGTCGTAGGAGCGGCGCCGACAAGGTGGACTACGACGGGGATGCAAGGATCCTGGTCCGAAGCTGTGGATGAGAGAGGTCGATCTCTTGTAATGGACGACGACGTTGGGGTATCAGCTCCAACATGGTGGAGGAGGACAGCGGTGGATGGGGTGGCAAACGGAGGAGGCTGGGGTGGAGAGGGTGTTTTGGCGCCCACGGAGTACGAATGGGGAAATGGAGCGAGAGAGGTAGGGGGAGCCATGTCCTTGGGACGCGCTTGTCTCAAATGCGGGTAAGGTTACCAACTTATCCCCCGTTTAAAATTTCAGACATCACAGGAATATTGGGCTGCTAGGGATAGGACGATAATCTCGCATACACTGAATATTTGCCGATGGAGATTTTGGCCGAGGAGAGTTTGTTTTGGCGCCCACCATGTATGAATTCGGGTGAGAGGCGATTTTGGCTGAGGAGACACTGTGTTTTGGTGCCCACCATGTATGAATCCAGGTGAGAGGCGGTTATGTCATGTTTGAGTGAAATTACAAACCTGCCTGTATCAAGACCTATTGAAATCGAGCCGACATGTGTTGCATGTCAGGGATAGGCAGTAATTTCCATCTCCCATATTTCGGTTTCGGGCAGTTACTGTGAGTTTGGCCGCTTCGTTCAAATTTTTGAGAAAAAGCTTGCACGTTTACCATGCCAACTCAATTCCAATCCATTTTGTATTCTTTTTTTTGGGCATGATCCATTTTCTATTCGATTAAAATTCTATATACATCATTTTTTATATATACTTTCAAAAGCACAACAAAGAATTCTGCTCCTTTATATATATAATATGATTTACAAATACAATGATCTCAAAAGCATAAGGTTGAATTCAAAAAATTTAAACCAAATTATGTTCTACTCAAATGTATGGATCGGTAATATCTAGATATTAAATAACATAGATGCGCGCGAATTCATATGAGTATGCATGTTTGATAGATCAATTTTGGTTCGAGTATGAATTACATGTATCATCGTCTCGAATTCAAATATTTGAATCCCTTTTATGTTGACATTTTCTATACACACAACTAAATATTTGAATCTCCTTTCACGCCATCTCTCTCGCATGCTCCTTCATGTAGCTATCACTCTCTTTTCTCCAGCTCACCCGCATGCTCACTTCATGTTTCTCCTATTTTCACAAACATGGTCTCTCACTGTCTCCCTTGAGAAGTGTCACACTCTCCCTATCATTATACATTACACGGTTTTCATTATCTCTCACGTTTCTATCGTTCTCTGGTATCACTAGGTACCTAAGCTTTCTTTTTCACCGCCACACACACACTCTCACTCGTCTTTCACTTCACACACCCTATATCTTTCTAGATATGACTCCTACCACTAAATTTACTCTCTCCCACACACAACATTTGTTGGGGTCTCCTTTCCGTCTTCGTCTCAGTTATAAAACTGACATTATTAATTTGTTTGCCGATCAGACAAACTCTCCCCCTTTCTCTCTCTCTCTCTCTCACACACACAACTCCTGCTTCCACTCCCCCCGACTACCGTCTCTCTCTCTCTCACACAAAACACTCGCTTTCGCACCCCGACTCGTGTTTCTCTCACAAACATTGATCGACCAGTCTCCAGATAGGTTTATACATCCGCACACTCTTGCTTCCACTATCTCGTACATGTCTCTCTCGCGCTCCCTGTATCTATGTAGATTTTTGTCCCTTCTTGAGACACGCCCTCTCGATCATGTGCACACACACACTTTACCTCATTTTATGGTGATACCTCTCGCACATAGACTCTTTGTGTCTTTGTCACACACGCACTCCGTCCTCCTCCTCTCCCCCTCTCTCTCTCACACACACCACAGACACATATGGGCGTTTTGCAACAATATACCACTTCTTGAATCTTGAAACCAACCACATTCCTCCCTTATCTCATCAAAACTGCCAAAGGAATATATTTTGAGTGAAACATAACATATTTTTAGTGATATACATATTTCAAAACTAGACTCTTTTCTATCAAATCGGTGAATATGTATTAATCTACTTTGAACGTGTGGAAACGCATTGGCACATTGCTAGTTATTACTGTATAATTTTTTGGACACCTGACAAACGGTGGAGTACATATACGAAGAGAAGAGGTGCACACACGCAGTCGGTCTCTCGCTGTCTCGCACACATGAGAGTTACGTAAAGGCACCATAAACAAATAAACCCTAGGTGCACGATTGCTGCATGCACGGGTACCAGATACGTGGTGGAGCGCTCCTTTGTAGGAATAGTCAGCTCGCGTGATAATTTGATCCATAGGAGTTGATGGTCGGGACCACAGGTGAACGACCTGGAGGCGGTGGCTCGCCAGTCGCCACTGATCGAGTATCCACGTTTAAATATCATTTTTGTAGCGGGGTGAGAGTTCCGATTTTCAATGGCGCATTATACTAGTTTTTGGAACGATTGGTATGGAGCAAAAATGGAATTCATAACTACTACCTCCGTCCTAGTTTACTTGTCCCCATTGTATTTTGGGACAAAGTTTGTCCACGAATTTTACTTGTAAAATGTGAATGGAAAATGAGATTTTGTTATACCCAAACAAAAAAGGATCGAAGGGAGTGATTGCTCTGACACGGACGCGACCTCTCATAGTTAAGGCATTGAACCGGCGCGCCGGCCAAGAAGGCCCCACTCGCTGCAGGCCAGGCTGAAGACGCCTCCTCGCCGCATGCAACCGGCTTCAGACTGCCCCGCCTGTCTCCATTGAATCCGCGTGTGTGCCGGCAACACGTCCTTTCGCGAGCCGGCCGGCATTTTAGAACACAACACCGATTGTCTCCTCTCGTCCGCCCACTATTTAAACGAGGCCAGATGTTTGGCAAGAACCGCACCACACCGCCGCTCCCCATATCCTCCTTGCACCATTTTCTCCACACTCTCCATAGCATCCGGTGAGCAGGAAGACGAGTTATCCGATATAAAAGTTGGCTGGGTGCCTCGACGAGCCAGGCAACTCGCTGCCGCACCTCCCTCCCCGCCCAGGCGGTCAGTACCATGGGTGTCGCTACAGGCGGGCAAGCGTAGGAGCAAGTCGCCGCTCCAAGCTGGCCCTTGGTGCATCAACTCGATGCTCCAAGCCTGCTTGCAGAGGAATGGCCAGTTGCTGCACGCCGGCACATGAGGCACCGCGGCGTGCAGTGCATCGTGGTTGGCCGTGCCATCCGACGCAAGGAACCGCGACATGGTAGCAGAGGTGGCCAACACGTCCGCGGCCACCGCCGACACCGAGGAATAGTAGATCAATAGTAAGAGCTACCTGCATCCTGACATGAAGTTACTTCTTTTTTAGATCAATAGTCAGAGCTACCCAGATCCATTAAGTAGAAGCCAGATAAACAAGACTCGGAGAAGTGAATTCAAAAGGAGAAATATAAAAACAGACTCCAAGGTGAGAACACCCACTTCCTACATCAAGCTAAAAATGAAAGCATCAGGACGATTAAGACTCTTCTTATTACACATAGAAGAACATGAGGCTAAGAGAAATAGAAACTACAACATATACACATCAAAGAACACGAGGTTAAACAAAAGTAATTGAAAGGGTGTTACATACCAAAGCTCGTTTTACAGGTTCGGTGCAGCTCCTCTTTAACTTGCCACGTTCCTTGAAGATGTCCTCAATATCCCGTGTTTGGTCTTCATTGCTCCTCTGCATGTTCGTATTCATAGTTTTAAAATCTCAACATGGCAAGAAAAATATAGTAATACTCACGCATCTTGTGGGCAACATTAAAGCACTCATCTACCATGTTAGAGCATCTCCAATAGAAGCGCAACATGCGGCGCGTTAAAAAAGCATTTACAACGCTGGAATAGCCAGTTTTTGCAGGCCAAGGAGTGGTGGTTCCAGCAGCCGCTGCAAAAAATTGCGTGCGCGAGCCACTCCAGTAGACGCGCTATATTTTTTTCTCCTTTCTACTCTGACTCGATACAGATTCGACTCCGAGTCGATACTGGCATAGATTGATACATAGATAGTTCTCAGCATAGATATAGCATAGATAGATGAAAAAATAGATAGTTCAACTACTCCTCATCGTCCGACTCCGCATCGGTGATGTCCTCCTCCGACGTCTCAATGTAGGCGTCAAGATACGAATCGTCGTCGGAGTCCGAGGGCGATGCTGCTCCAAGCTTGATGTTGAATCGAGCGGCCGCCTTCCGGGTACGCCTGTCCTCGTGATAGGTGGCTCGCTCCGCCCTCCTCTTCTCCCTCTCCGCCCTCCTTTGCGCGTAGAAATCGCGCTCATTGATGATGTCCTGCGGGAAGCGTTGGCGCCACAGCACCATGGCTTCCTCTTCCATCCCGGCGATGCCAAGACGGTGCTCCTGCCTCCAGTTGTCGCGACGATCCTCGTCGGTGATAAGCCGCGGGGGAGGCGCGAGCTCCTGCGCCCGCTCCCGCGTCAGTATGTTCAGGAAGTTCATGTCCCTACGAGGCCGCCCGGAGGCGCCACGCCAACGCGTCGTACGCGCGGGCGGCCTCGTGGGTTGTGTCAAAGTGCCGAGTCCGAGGCGCATCTCGCCGAACCAGATCTCGATGGAGAAGCCGCCGGAGGGGTGCGCGCGGACAACACGGTAGCCCCATGTTTCCCGGTGGCGCGGTGGCGGTGAGGCGAGAAAGAGCGGGGAGAGAGCGGTGGCGAGGCATAGAGCGATGGGAGGGCGCGGGAGGGCGTTGGATTTTATAAAGCGCGCCGGACGCCGCGCGCCAAAAGTAGTGCGTGCCCGGCCGCTTTTTCCCACGCGCGCGCGATCCTCTCCCGACGTCCCTGCTATCTCTACTGTCTTCTCTACCCTTATATGTTATATATATATTATATTTATGATATATTTATATTTATCTCTACTCTTATAAAAACAGAGTTGGTGATGATGGTGTGCCTGCCATCCTGGAAAAATATAGGTCGTCCGATTTATATCTGACGGATAGGAAGGAAACTATGGCAGTTTTGCAAAAAGATACCCACACCCCTCTTCACATTTGCAAATAAGGCCTTCCCTCGTTCGTCTTTTTCTCCCAAAATATAAAGTACTCATACAAATGCATCTTGATGTTCCGTGCAACACATGGGCAGCTTGCTAGTTCTAGAAAACTTTCCATCATTTGCCACACTACTGGTTGCAGATGAAGAACCTACCCAAGCACAGCGCAATACAAGAGCGACGCACAGTTACAAGGTGATATTCTGTTGGACAATGCAAGCTATAACCAATTACTTTTACCGGAAGAATAGCAACCAGGAAATTTGAAGGGTAGGTATGAACAAAATTGGAACTGCACATGTACTACTAAGAGATTCAACATACACATTACCAATCAAGGAGGAGTACGATGGTCGCGGCGGCGTCTGTGCATCATGGTCGGCAAAGGGAGTTAGTTCATTGTCCACGACGGTGGTGCTTCTATGCTTGGCATCGGCTTCCGGGAAGCAGATCTGAGACCGTGGAAGACGGTGCCAGGGAAGAGGCTCCGTGTATGACGACGATGGTGGACTAGCTCCAGTGCGGCGTACAATGTCGTCAATGAGGTAGATGCGCTGTGGTGGACGAGTGCGTCGATGTATAAGGGGAGGAGCATGAAGGCTGTGGTGCCATGGAGAAGTCTATTTTGCGGTGGGGATAGAAAATGGGGAGTATTTAGGTGTACTACTCTGGGTGCCGGGGAGGGGTTGGCTGGGTAGGGTGAACCCGAAGTTATCAAAACAGCCCCCTACCTACCAGAATCCGTAGGCCTGTTCTGAAGGGTATGATGGTAACTTCGCACTGCTCGAATCAGGGTCGCTGAAGATTTTCCCGTGGACCTCAAAATGTTGTAACACTGAACTCCCCATCTGGCGTGTTAGGTGATTGGGCTAAGCAACTAGCGAGTAGTACTAGTAACTACTAGTACTCCCTCCGTTTTTATTAACTATGCATATTAGGTTTGACCAAAGTCAAACTTCCTAAAGTTTGATCAAGTTTATAGAAAAATATAAACATTTACCATAACAAATATGTATCATGTGAAAGTACATTCAATAATGAATCTAATGGTATTTATTTGTTATTGTATATGTTAATATTTTTTGTTATAAACTTTGTGAGAGTTTACAAAACTTGACTTTGACCAATGCTAATACGCGGACTTTAAATAAAAATGGAGGGAGTACACGTTGGTTTTCTTAGTTTGTAGTGGAATTAATCATTTGTTGTAATCGTGAAATAAATATATTAAGCTACTGACTTCGAATGTAATGGTTTATACAATTCAATAGTTAGAATCATTGTTGAATTCCAAAATGTATACCAGGTCTATAGTACTTCACAATATGCTCAAACTCACATAATCCCAATCAAATGAAAATCTAAATGCATTTCATAGTTATTACTTTGTATAGGATTTAACAAAACCAACCATAACTCTACATGATCCATTATAAAGCAACATTTTGAACACGGCCCAATGTGTGAATGAAACATGTAGAGAGAGCTTGTGAAGATGTAGCAAATAGGGCGGGAAAGATTGTATGTATGTGGGCGAGAGAGTAGGAGACAAACCTCATGAGAGAGAGAGGAGGAAGTTAGGTCTATGAGAAAGATGGAGACAAAGCTCATGAGAGAGAGAGAGAGGAGGAAGTTAGGTCTATGAGAAAGATGGAGACATGTAATATACGTGAGATCCACGTGCATCTGGATTTTGTACATGTGGAAGGAGAAGAGACAACAGGTTTGATGAGAGAGCTGGAAAAACGTGGACGAGAGTGGAAGGATCTCGTGGGTTGAGGGATTGATAATTTTGTTGTGGGAGAGAGAGAGGGGGAGGAGTCAGTCAGCCGTCGTCACATCATCCTGCTTCCAAATGGCCTCGCATTCTCTAGTGCAGTGTGGTCGCCGTCTTTGATCTCCTCGATGCCCTCTTTGAAGATTGAGGTGGTGTGCATGCTGGGGTGCAGAGAAGCACAAGCGAGAGTGGTCGCCATATAACCTTGGATGGGGATGAATTGTGTGCTCGGGGGAGGGGGGAGTTTGTGTGCAGTGTGTGTGTGTGTGTGTGTGTGAGATATTGAAAGAAATCAAACCTATGGAGAGAATATGTGTGTATGTGTACATGCTAAATAGGGTTTTCACGAAGAGATTGTGCGTGCGAGATAGAGAGCGATGTGCAGGCCTTGAGGCGGGCAGGGGCCGGGTGAGCGTGTCAAAATGTGTGCGTTGATGCATGTGTTACATGCGATCGTGCGAGCTACAGACGAATCGAGAGAGATGGTTGTTGTGTTACGGATGCTCCTCTCTCTCTCTCTCTCGCACACACACAAGTACAAATATAAGATTGTTCTCTCATGTATACACAACATATCGGCATCTCTCCATGTCTCACTCATGCATGATCATTTGCACATTCACACCTCTCGATGTCTATATCAAACGCACACCGTCTCCACATTGCCCTTCCGCCACACCACACATATGGACACATACATGCGTTCTCTATCAGTCACACACACAGAATCAGTATTAAAAAAATGTCTAGGGCGCATCTAAAACGTCCAAATACAAATAAGCATGAACTGAAGCTAAATTCAAATATATGAAAATATTGTAGCGTGAAGAACTTTTCCAGGGAAAAAAAGTAGAGTAATATTCGAGGATTGTGTTCACACACACAAAAAGGTTCGGTGGATGTCCTTCGAGTGCGACATGATGACACACTGTTTGATCGACCGCGCGGCCGCGGTGCTCGCGCTTGCATGGGATTTTGTATCGATGTTGTGCTAACTAATGTGGTAGTATAAGTGATGCCGCAGTCTAATGTTGACGTGTACTACTACGGTATTCTTTTAAGTTTGACCAACCCTATATAAAACTAAACTAAGCTCCCATACACGCACTCATCAATATGCCGCCGCCGCCGTTACGCATGCCGGAGCCCGCTTGCTCCGTCCGACCATTTCTCGCCCATCACCGCCGTGTCTGTTGGGGATCATAGCAGAATTTTAA
The DNA here is from genome assembly GCF_002575655.3 of Aegilops tauschii subsp. strangulata. Taxonomy (NCBI): domain Eukaryota; kingdom Viridiplantae; phylum Streptophyta; class Magnoliopsida; order Poales; family Poaceae; genus Aegilops; species Aegilops tauschii. Next base: position 400,517,064 of record NC_053037.3, read on the forward strand.
AATTTTCCTACGCTCACCAAGATCCATCTATGGAGTGTACTAGCAACGAGGGGAAAGGAGTGCATCTACATACCCTTGTAGATCGCGAGCGGAAGCGTTCCAATGAACGAGGTTGATGGAGTCGTACTCGCCGTGATCCAAATCACCGATGACCGAGTGCCGAACGGACGGCACCTCCGCGTTCAACACACGTACGAAGCAGCGACGTCTCCTCCTTCTTGATCCAGCAAGAGGGAAGGAGAGGTTGATGGAGATCCAGCAGCACGACGGCGTGGTGGTGGATGTAGCGGGATCTCGGCAAGGCTTCGTCGAGCTTCTGCGAGAGGGAGAGGTGTTGCAGGGGAGGAGGGAGGCGCCCAAGGCTGTAGTACTACTGCCCTCCCTCCCACCCTTTATATAGGCCCCCTGGGAGGGGGGGGCGCCGTCCAGGAACCCATCTGGATGGGGGGGGCGGCGGCCAGGGGGGAGACTTGCCCCCCAAGGCAAGTGGGGCGCCTCCCCACCCTAGGGTTTCCAACCCTAGACGTAGGGGGGAGGCCCATGGGGGGTGCCCCAGCCCACTAAGGGCTGGTTCCCTTCCCACTTCAGCCCATGGGGCCCTCCGGGATAGGTGGCCCCACCCGGTGGACCCCCGGGACCCTTCCGGTGGTCCCGGTACAATACCGGTGACCCCCGAAACTTTCCCGGTGGCCGAAACTTGACTTCCTATATATAATTCTTCACCTCCGGACCATTCCGGAACTCCTCGTGACGTCCGGGATCTCATTCGGGACTCCGAACAACTTTTGGGTTTCCGCATACTCATATCTCTACAACCCTAGCGTCACCGAACCTTAAGTGTGTAGACCCTACGGGTTCGGGAGACATGCAGACATGACCGAGACGCCTCTCCGGTCAATAACCAACAGCGGGATCTGGATACCCATGTTGGCTCCCACATGTTCCACGATGATCTCATCGGATGAACCATGATGTCGAGGATTCAATCAATCCCGTATACAATTCCCTTTGTCAATCGGTATATTACTTGCCCGAGATTCGATCGTCGGTATCCCAATACCTTGTTCAATCTCGTTACCGGGAAGTCTCTTTACTCGTACCGCAATGCATGATCCCGTGACTAACGCCTTAGTCACATTGAGCTCATTATGATGATGCATTACCGAGTGGGCCCAGAGATACCTCTCCGTCATACGGAGTGACAAATCCCAGTCTCGATCCGTGCGAACCCAACAGACACTTTCGGAGATACCCGTAGTGTACCTTTATAGTCACCCAGTTACGTTGTGACGTTTGGCACACCCAAAGTACTCCTACGGTATCCGGGAGTTGCACGATCTCATGGTCTAAGGAGAAGATACTTGACATTGGAAAAGCTCTAGCAAACGAACTACACGATTTTTGAGCTATGCTTAGGATTGGGTCTTTTCCATCACATCATTCTCCTAATGATGTGATCCCGTTATCAATGACATCCAATGTCCATAGTCAGGAAACCATGACTATCTGTTGATCAATGAGCTAGTCAACTAGAGGCTTACTAGGGACACGTTGTGGTCTATGTATTCACATATGCATTAAGATTTCCGGATAACACAATTATAGCATGAACAATAGACAATTACCATGAACAAAGAAATATAATAATAACCATTTATTATTGCCTCTAGGGCATATTTCCAACAGTCTCCCACTTGCACTAGAGTTAATAATCTAGTTAGATTGTGATGAATCGAACACCCATTGCGTCCTGGTGTTGATCATGTTTTGCTCTAGGGAGAGGTTTAGTCAACGGATCTGCTACATTCAGGTCCGTATGTACTTTACAAATATCTATGTCTCCATTTTGAACACTTTCACGAATGGATTTGAAGCGACGCTTGATATGCCTGGTCTTCCTGTGAAACCTGGGCTCCTTGGCAAGGGCAATAGCTCCAGTGTTGTCACAGAAGAGAGTCATCGGGCCCGACGCATTGGGAATCACCCCTAGGTCGGTAATGAACTCCTTCATCCAGACTGCTTCCTGCGCTGCCTCCGAGGCTGCCATGTACTCCGCTTCACATGTAGATCCCGCCACAACGCTTTGCTTGCAACTGCACCAGCTTACTGCTCCTCCATTCAAAATATACACGTATCCAGTTTGTGACTTCGAGTCATCCAGATCTGTGTCGAAGCTAGCGTCGACGTAACCCTTTACGACGAGCTCTTCGTCACCTCCATAAACGAGAAATATATCCTTAGTCCTCTTCAGGTACTTCAGGATATTCTTGACCGCTATCCAGTGTTCCATGCCGGGATTACTTTGGTACCTTCCTACCAAACTTACGGCAAGGTTTACATCAGGTCTGGTACACAGCATGGCATACATAATAGACCCTATGGCCGAGGCATAGGGGATGACACTCATCCTTTCTCTATCTTCTGCTGTGGTCGGGCATTGAGCCGTGCTCAATTGCACACCTTGCAATACAGGCAAGAACCCCTTCTTGGACTGATCCATATTGAACTTCTTCAATATCTTGTCAAGGTATGTACTCTGTGAAAGACCAATGAGGCGTCTTGATCTATCTCTATAAATCTTGATGCCTAATATATAAGCAGCTTCTCCAAGGTCCTTCATTGAAAAACACTTATTCAAATAGGCCTTTGTACTTTCCAAGAATTCTATATCATTTCCCATCAATAGTATGTCATCCACATATAATATGAGAAATGCTACAGAGCTCCCACTCACTTTCTTGTAAACACAGGCTTCTCCATAAGTCTGTGTAAACCCAAACGCTTTGATCATCTCATCAAAGCGAATGTTCCAACTCCGAGATGCTTGCACCAGCCCATAGATTGAGCGCTGGAGCTTGCATACTTTGTCAGCATTCTTAGGATCGACAAAACCTTCCGACTGCATCATGTAAAATTCTTCCTTAAGGAAGCCATTAAGGAATGCCGTTTTGACGTCCATTTGCCATATCTCATAATCATAGTATGCGGCAATTGCTAACATGATTCGGATGGACTTCAGCTTCGCTATGGGTGAGAAAGTCTCATCGTAGTCAACCCCTTGAACTTGTCGATAACCCTTAGCGACAAGTCGAGCCTTATAGATGGTCACATTACCATCCGCGTCTGTCTTCTTCTTAAAGATCCATTTGTTTTCTATGGCACGCCGATCATCGGGCAAGTCAGTCAAAGTCCATACTTCGTTTTCATACATGGATCCTATCTCGGATTTCATGGCTTCTAGCCATTTGTCGGAATCCGGGCCCGCCATCGCTTCTTCATAGTTCGAAGGTTCACCGTTGTCTAACAACATGATTTCCAGGACAGGGTTGCCGTACCACTCTGGTGCGGAACGTGTCCTTGTGGACCTACGAAGTTCAGTAGTAACTTGATCCGAAGCTTCACGATCATCATCATTAACTTCCTCCCCAGTGGGTGTAGGCACCACAGGAACATCTTCCCGCGCTGCGCTACTTTCCGGTACGGAAGGGGTGACTATCACCTCATCAAGTTCCACTTTCCTCCCACTTACTTCCTTCGAGAGAAACTCTTTCTCCAGAAAGGACCCGTTCTTGGCAACGAAGATCTTGCCTTCGGATCTGAGGTAGAAGGTATACCCAATAGTTTCCTTAGGGTATCCTATGAAGACGCATTTCTCCGACTTGGGTTCGAGCTTTTCAGGTTGAAGTTTCTTGCCATAAGCATCGCATCCCCAAACTTTTAGAAACGACAGCTTAGGTTTCTTCCCAAACCATAATTCATACGGTGTCGTCTCAACAGATTTCGACGGAGCCCTATTTAAAGTGAATGCGGCAGTCTCTAAAGCATAGCCCCAAAATGAGAGCGGTAAATCGGTAAGAGACATCATAGATCGCACCATATCCAATAGAGTGCGATTACGACGTTCGGACACACCGTTTCGCTGAGGTGTTCCAGGCGGCGTGAGTTGTGAAACGATTCCACATTTCCTTAAGTGCGCACCAAATTCGTGACTTAAATATTCTCCACCATGATCTGATCGTAAGAATTTTATTTCCCTGTCACGTTGATTCTCAACCTCACTCTGAAATTCCTTGAACTTTTCAAAGGTTTCAGACTTGTGTTTCATTAGGTAGACATACCCATATCTACTTAAGTCATCAGTGAGAGTGAGAACATAACGATATCCTCCGCGAGCCTCAACACTCATTGGACCGCACACATCGGTATGTATGATTTCCAATAAGTTGGCTGCTCGCTCCATTGTTCCGGAGAACGGAGTCTTGGTCATCTTACCCATGAGGCATGGTTCGCACGTGTCAAATGATTCGTAATCAAGAGACTCCAAAAGTCCATCTGCATGGAGCTTCTTCATGCGCTTGACACCAATGTGACCAAGGCGGCAGTGCCACAAGTATGTGGGACTATCGTTATCAACTTTACATATTTTGGTATTCACACTATGAATATGTGTAACATCACGTTCGAGATTCATCAAGAATAAACCATTGACCAGCGGGGCATGACCATAAAACATATCTCTCAAATAAATAGAACAACCATTATTCTCGGATTTAAATGAGTAGCCATCTCGAATTAAACGATATCCAGATACAATGTTCATGCTCAAAGCTGGCACTAAATAACAATTATTGAGGTTTAAAACTAATCCCGTAGGTAGATGCAGAGGTAGCGTGCCGACGGCGATCACATCGACCTTGGAACCATTCCCGACGCGCATCGTCACCTCGTCCTTTGCCAGTCTCCGTTTATTCCGCAGTTCCTATTTTGAGTTACAAATATGAGCAACCGCACCGGTATCAAATACCCAGGAGCTACTACGAGTACTGGTAAGGTACACATCAATTACATGTATATCACATATACCTTTTGTGTTGCCGGCCTTCTTGTCCGCTAAGTATTTGGGGCAGTTCCGCTTCCAGTGACCACTTCCCTTGCAATAAAAACACTCAGTCTCAGGCTTGGGTCCATTCTTTGACTTCTTCCCGGCAACTGGCTTACCGGGCGCGGCAACTCCCTTGCCGTCCTTCTTGAAGTTCTTCTTACCCTTGCCCTTCTTGAACTTAGTGGTTTTATTCACCATCAACACTTGATGTTCTTTTCTGATCTCCACCTCCGCTGATTTCAGCATTGAATATACCTCGGGAATGGTCTTTTCCATCCCTTGCATATTGAAGTTCATCACAAAGCTCTTGTAGCTTGGTGGAAGCGACTGAAGGATTCTGTCAATGACCGCGTCATCCGGGAGATTAACTCCCAGCTGGGATAAGCGGTTGTGTAACCCAGACATTCTGAGTATGTGCTCACTAACAGAACTGTTCTCCTCCATTTTACAGCTGAAGAACTTGTCGGAGACTTCATATCTCTCGACCCGGGCATGAGCTTGGAAAACCATTTTCAGCTCTTCGAACATCTCATATGCTCCATGCTTCTCAAAACGCTTTTGGAGCCCCGGTTCTAAGCTGTAAAGCATGCCGCACTGAACGAGGGAGTAATCATCAGCACGTGATTGCCAAGCGTTCATAACGTCTTGGTTCTCTGGGATTGGTGCTTCACCTAGCGGTGCTTCTAGGACATAATCTTTCTTGGCTGCTATGAGGATGATCCTCAGGTTCCGGACCCAGTCCGTATAGTTGCTGCCATCATCTTTCAGCTTGGTTTTCTCTAGGAACGCGTTGAAGTTGAGGACAACGTGGGCCATTTGATCTACAAGACATATTGTAAAGATTTTAGACTAAGTTCATGATAATTAAGTTCATATAATCAAATTATTCAATGAACTCCCACTCAGATAGACATCCCTCTAGTCATCTAAGTGAAACATGATCCGAGTTAACTAGGCCGTGTCCGATCATCACGTGAGACGGACTAGTCAAGATCGGTGAACATCTCCATGTTGATCGTATCTTCTATACGACTCATGCTCGACCTTTCGGTCCTCCGTGTTCCGAGGCCATGTCTGTACATGCTAGGCTCATCAAGTCAACCTAAGTGTATTGCGTGTGTTCCGAGGCCATGTCTGTACATGCTAGGCACGTCAACACCCGTTGTATGCGAACGTTAGAATCTATCACACCCGATCATCACGTGGTGCTTCGAAACAACGAACCTTCGCAACGGTGCACAGTTAGGGTGAACACTTTCTTGAAATTATTATAAGGGATCATCTTACTTACTACCATCGTTCTAAGCAAATAAGATGCAAAACATGATAAACATCACATGCAATCAAATAGTGACATGATATGGCCAATATCATTTTGCTCCTTTGATCTCCATCTTCGGGGCACCATGATCATCTTCGTCACCGGCATGACACCATGATCTCCATCATCATGATCTCCATCATTGTGTCTTCATGAAGTTGTCACGCCAACGATTACTTCTACTTCTATGGCTAACGCGTTTAGCAACAAAGTAAAGTAATTTACATGGCGTTATTCAATAACACGCAGGTCATACAAAAAATAAAGATAACTCCTATGGCTCCTGCCGGTTGTCATAACATCGACATGCAAGTCGTGATTCCTATTACAAGAATATGATCAATCTCATACATCACATATATCATTCATCACATCTTCTGGCCATATCACATCACATAGCACATGCTGCAAAAACAAGTTAGACGTCCTCTAATTGTTATTGCAAGTTTTTACGTGGCTTGTATAGGTTTCTAGGAAGAACGTTTCTTACCTACGTAAAACCACAACGTGATATGCCAATTTCTATTTACCCTTCATAAGGACCCTTTTCATCGAATCCGTTCCGACTAAAGTGGGAGAGACAGACACCCGCTAGCCACCTTATGCAACTAGTGCATGTCAGTCGGTGGAACCTGTCTCACGTAAGCGTACGTGTAAGGTCGGTCCGGGCCGGTTCATCCCACAATGCCGCCGAAACAAGATAAGACTAGTAGTGGCAACAAGAATTGGCAACATCTACGCCCACAACTGCTTTGTGTTCTACTCGTGCATACTAACTACGCATAGGCCTGGCTCATGATGCCACTGTTGGGGATCGTAGCAGAATTTTAAAATTTTCCTACGCTCACCAAGATCCATCTATGGAGTATACTAGCAACAAGGGGAAAGGAGTGCATCTACATACCCTTGTAGATCGCGAGCGGAAGCGTTCCAATGAACGAGGTTGATGGAGTCGTACTCGCCGTGATCCAAATCACCGATGACCGAGTGCCGAACGGACGGCACCTCCGCGTTCAACACACGTACGGAGCAGCGACGTCTCCTCCTTCTTGATCCAGCAAGGGGGAAGGAGAGGTTGATGGAGATCCAGCAGCACGACGGCGTGGTGGTGGATGTAGCGGGATCTCGGCAGGGCTTCGTCGAGCTTCTGCGAGAGGGAGAGGTGTTGCAGGGGAGGAGGGAGGCGCCCAAGGCTGTAGTACTACTGCCCTCCCTCCCCCCTTTATATAGGCCCCCTGGGAGGGGGGGAGCCGGCCAGGAACCCATCTGGATGGGGGGCGGCGGCCAGGGGGGAGACTTGCCCCCCAAGGCAAGTGGGGCGCCCCCACACTAGGGTTTCCAACCCTAGGCGCAAGGGGGAGGCCCATGGGGGGTGCCCCAGCCCACTAAGGGCTGGTTCCCTTCCCACTTCAGCCCATGGGGCCCTCCGGGATAAGTGGCCCCACCCGGTAGACCCCCGGGACCCTTCCGGTGGTCCCGGTACAATACCGGTGACCCCCGAAACTTTTCCGGTGGCCGAAACTTGACTTCCTATATATAATTCTTCACCTCCGGACCATTCCGGAACTCTTCGTGACGTCCGGGATCTCATCCGGGACTCTGAACAACTTTCGGGTTTCCGCATACTCATATCTCTACAACCCTAGCGTCACCGAACCTTAAGTGTGTAGACCCTACGGGTTCGGGAGACATGCAGACATGACCGAGACGCCTCTCCGGTCAATAACCAACAGCGGGATCTGGATACCCATGTTGGCTCCCACATGTTCCACGATGATCTCATCGGATGAACCACGATGTCGAGGATTCAATCAATCCCGTATACAATTCCCTTTGTCAATCGGTATGTTACTTGCCCGAGATTCGATCGTCGGTATCCCAATACCTTGTTCAATCTCGTTACCGGCAAGTCTCTTTACTCGTACCGCAATGCATGATCCCGTGACTAACGCCTTAGTCACATTGAGCTCATTATGATGATGCATTACCGAGTGGGCCCAGAGATACCTCTCCGTCATACGGAGTGACAAATCCCAGTCTCGATCCGTGCGAACCCAACAGACACTTTCGGAGATACCCGTAGTGTACCTTTATAGTCACCCAGTTACGTTGTGACGTTTGGCACACCCAAAGTACTCCTACGGTATCCAGGAGTTGCACGATCTCATGGTCTAAGGAGAAGATACTTGACATTGGAAAAGCTCTAGCAAACGAACTACACGATTTTTGAGCTATGCTTAGGATTGGGTCTTGTCCATCACATCATTCTCCTAATGATGTGATCCCGTTATCAATGACATCCAATGTCCATAGTCAGGAAACCATGACTATCTATTGATCAACGAGCTAGTCAACTAGAGGCTTACTAGGGACACGTTGTGGTCTATGTATTCACACATGCATTACGATTTCCGGATAACACAATTATAGCATGAACAATAGACAATTACCATGAACAAAGAAATATAATAATAACCATTTATTATTGCCTCTCGGGCATATTTCCAACAGTGTCCCCGCCATCCCTGTGCCATGAAGCCCAAGGCTCGCCTGCTCACGTCGTCTGCAGTCCCTCCTTGCGATGCCGCCACACTGCCAAGCACGCAAGCAGATGGAGCTGCATCTATGCCCGCAACGTACGAAGAGGAGGACGAGCTCGTGCTCCAGCACGCCGGCGAGAAGAAGCTAGCGTGTCATTGTCACCTCCGCCCGCGTGGAGGAGGCACGCATGGTGGCTGTCGTGGCGGAAGCCGGTCACGCCCGCGCCAAGCCCACAAACTGGGTGCGGACATGGAATCACTACAAAAAAAGACACATCCATCACATTTTGGGCCGAATGAATTTTTTTCTGTGATGCTTATGACACTTCTATGACGATAATTGTGACAAAACCAGGTATCATCATAGATATGGTGGGCTCCTACTTCTATGACCATGACAGAAAATGGGCTTTTCGTCCTGGGCGGGCCGGAGACGCACCTGCATGACATTCTTTGGGCCGTCAATGACGGGAAAAATCGTGGTAGAAGTGAGGGCGAATAAAATTTCGGGGAGTTCCCGGTTACGGTGGGTGGTCGGGGCCGAGCGATGCACGTGAGAGGTTTGCACGTTTCTGTTGTACACGTACGCGTGTGTGTCACGAGGCGTTGCGCTCTAACTGAACCTGAGCGAGGCGTTGGGCTCTAACTGAACCTGTGCGAGGCGTTGGGCTGTAACAGAACCCGAGCGATTGCACTAGCTACGTTACTGAACCCCGATCGATCCCTTGCTGTTAACTGAACCCGAGTGATTCCTTCGCTGCTGCTAATAACTGAAGCCGATCGAAGCAGCCTCTTGATGAACAGTTCCCGGTGGGGGTTGGATGAACAGTTCCTGGTGGGGGTTGGATGAATAGGATCCCATGGTAGTAGAGGCCGTTGCCGCTGGATGAACAAGACCCCTATCGAGGAGGTGGGGATGAATGAACAGTAGCCAGTGGAGGGACCCCGTGGAGGGCTGGTTGAACAGAACCCCATGGAGGGCTGGTTGAACAGTAGCTGGTGGAGGCTGGATGAACAGGACCCCGCGGAGGGCTGGATGAACAGTAGCCGGTGGAGGCTGGATGGACAGGACCCTGTGGATGAACAATAGCTGGTGGAGGCTGGAGGAAGTCCACGGTCGAAGAACAGTAGCAGGTGGAGGCTGGAGGAAGTCGATGGTGGATGAACAGTAGCCCCGTGGAGTCCCATTTTGCGATATGCCACACCCCTCCCGATGAACAGGACCCCGTTTCGACCATAGGCGCTCCAACACAAGTCCGTTTCCTCCGTTTTGCGGTACGCCACACCCCTCCCGATCAACAACACCCTGTTTTGACCGTCGGCACTCGAACAGAAGTTCGTTTCCTCCGTTTTACGGTAGGCCGGACCCTTCTCGATGAACAGGACCCCTTATCGACCGTACACGGTCGAACATAAGGCCGTTTCCTCCGTTCTGCGGTATGCCAGACCTCGTTTCGGCTGTTCTGTCCAAGCCGGTTGGCTCCTGACGAACACGCGACGCTGTTTACTCCGTTCCGACCCAGCCGGTTGGCTGCTGATGAACAGGACGACATCGCTATACACGTTACAGACCCCGCCCGTATGTACGTACGTAGCCGTATTTACTATCTTGCAGTGTGGCCGTACGTACGTGTACACGATATAGATGGGACTGCGTGACATGGTACGTCAGCGCCTCTACTTCAACACGTGCCACTCCTTACTCGGCCATGTTACGTCGCTGCAGAGAGACCGATCGACCGCTATGTACGTACACGTTCATGGCCGGACAGATAACGCTACCTTCACTTCAACCTGGTGGGTCCCAGCTGTCAGGGGGTAAGAAGGCAGTTCCTTCCGTGCGAAGATAAAGCTGTGGGTCCCAGCTGTTAGGGGGGAATGTTTTTTTTATGAAATACAGAGGCCCTTCCGGTAGGTCTGAGGTGTCTGGTGGAGGAATCATTATTTTGCGCGTAATAAGCAGGCACTTCCTTATGTGCGGCCATGGACCTAGCTGTCGGCCTCTCCACTTACAGTCATCTTATGATGGTTGTCATTCGTTGACCGCGTTGACAACACCGTACCGCATGATAGCACCGAGGTGGTGGACGACGGCACGACCTAGGAAGGGAACGACCTAGAGCCGGGGAATACACAGCAGTGGATGCCCACGCGGAGGGGCGTACGAGGGTTGACTGCTTCTGCTGCGGTTTGAGGCTGCCGTCTTCGGAGAATAACAGGGGGTGTGGGTGAGTAGAGGGAAGGCTTTGCCAATGGTGGGAGTAGGGTGGGGCGGTGAGGCCTGCATGGCAGCACTGTCGGCCACAGGAGGCAGGAGCAGCCGGCACGGCCGGCGCTGGTTTGAGCGGCAGGAGCAAGAAGACCCGAGGTTGAAGAAGCACGACGACCGTTGGATGGACATCGTACGGTCACCGTAGCTAGAATCGTTTATATTGACTAAGTTGACAAAGCCCCGCGTCCGCGTCAACTTAGTAGGCCCACAAGACAGCCTCCAAATATGGTGGGACCGACCTAGCTAGCAGCGGGGGTATTCATTATTTTTGTGCGTTAGCTGGTGGATCCGGGCTGTCAACGGGCGGAATGTTTTTATTTTCGCGAAATACAGAGGCCCTTCCGGCTGGTCCCAGCTATCAGGAGGAGGAATCGTTATTTTGTGCGTAATAAGGAGGCACTTCCTACATGCAAAAAAGGAGGCACTTCCTTGAGTGCGGCCATGGACCCAGCTGTCAGCCTCTCCACGTATAGTCCTCTTCAGATGGATGTCGTTTGTTGACCATGCCGTGCCGAGAGCACCAAGGCGGTGGACGACGGCGAGGCCAAGTAAGGGAATGACCTGGAGCCGAGGAAGACTCGACAGTTGTTTCCCACGCGGAGTTGGTATGAGGGTTTACTTGTTCGGCCGCAGTGTGAGGCTGCCATTGCCGGAGAATAACAGGAGGTGTGGGTGAGTAGAGGGATAGCCAGGCCAGGGATGCGAGTATGGTGGGGCCGTGAGGCCTGCCCGGCAGTACAGCCGGCCACGGGAGGCGGGAGGAGGCGGTTCCGCCGGCGCTGGTTTGGGCGGCTGGAGCAGGAAGATCAGAGACTAAAGAAGCACGATTGCCGTTAGATGTCGATTGTTGACTAAGTTTCTTTTTTTGAGAAACCTTGTGTACGCATGAACTTAGTAGGCCCACAAGTCAGCCTCCAAATCTGTGACAGACAACATAGAGCCCATTTGCTAAAAAAAATTATAATTTGCAGCCCATTTGCTAATTCTTAAGGAATTTATTACAACCCATTTTCTGCCCAAGACCACGGTTACAAAGTTCAACCTTATTTTGCATATTCGGTGGAGTCCGAATTGTTTTAATCTAGAAATGATAAACATTTATTTTTTAAGAACTTATTGATTTGCCCAATAAAATATCATTTTGTTTTTGTAAGATAATAAGACGTGGGACAATTGAGTTGGTTTTTGGGAAAACCAGTGGTAAAAAAATCAACGTTGGGAGGGAAAACAACAACAACAAAAAGTATGTAAAGATGAAAAGGGAACTTTATGTATTTTCAATATAATAATACATGTATATGAACTAGTAAAACTATAGGTAGAGATTAGAAAACGGAAGTAGGACATGGTGTTTCAAGAGGAAAATAGAACTGGGCTGTGTGTTTGATTCAGTAAAAAAGCTGCCTGTGGATGTTCTAAGACAAAATATAACTAAGGCTGGCAGGCCAGAGGCCAGTTGATACCTTCTGGATCTTTGTGCCCCATAGTCGTCATCGGCTGGGCCTGTTAAAAACAAAATGAAGCCTGGGCAATCTGCAGCCTAGTTGAAACTTGCTCGACCTGAAAAAACAATATACCTGCTGGATCCCAGTTATTAGTCTATACTTGCAGAATTCTCTCGTTTATTGACTATGTTGAAAACTTCATGGGTTTCACCGTCTCAGACGTCAGCATTATTTTTCCATCATGATAATAAGTGCATGCACTTGCTTGCATACGGCCATGGACTTGTTGGTTCCGCACGGTTAGGCTGTGTATGGATGACTGTCTTGTGGTTCCACGGACGAATTTCATGCAAATCGGCTGGTTTTCAGTGAAAGCGGACTAAATTCATTGCATTTTACATATTTATTTTCATTATGGAATATTTTACATATTTCAACTAATAATAATGGACTAGGCCTTTTTTAGTCCATGGGAGGCGCTTCACGATCGAGGTCGCGACACTTAACTGTTCTGGAAGGGCCAAATCCACCACTCCTCTCTTTTAACAATTTGTAGCTGGGCTTGGCATGCCACAGCCCAGTTTTGCGTCCAACTATTAGCCTGTGAAACCGGATGGATCCCCTACGTACTTCGAAGATGTAAAAAATTTGTAGAACTGGGAATTTGAACGGCAGGTGCTGATGCTTCCCATCAAATAAAAATCAAGTGCCTGAAAATTCGTTTCGAAACAAATGATTCAACTTTATATCCACGTCGACCCTCGACATGATGGTTGGAAGCAAATGCCAAGTTCATACCGAAAGATCCTTAGCAACAATACCAACTTGCAGACGACCAGGTAGTACAAGTACCAATACCAAACTAATTTATAATCTTTTTAGTCCTGGCCCTAGTGTTCGTCTGGTAGAAAATCTTGCAGAGGGCCAGCTCCCACTCCTTCTCTTGCTCCAGGTCCCCGAGGTGGTACTGGTGCATCACCCAGTTGGTCCTCTGCTGGTCGAAGTTCTTGTTGGTGTGCAGCACCAGAACCTTTTTGTTGCCCGTCTGCCGGCCGTGGACCATCACTGGCAAGGTATTGCCGGTCTTGTGCCACATCTCGTGCATGCCGCACTCTGACTGTATCTTGCGACGCGTCCACGTGCCCCTTTTGTACGCCCTGGAGTGCGCTGGAAGAATGCTTGCTTAGGCCACTTAGTGTGATACCTGTAGTATTGTCGAATACAGGTTTTAGTGTACGTAGTTGGCATTTTCATAACATCTTTGGCATGTTGCAGTCACTTGTTTCACTTTTTATTAACTGTCAAATTGTAATTGCTTCACTAGGTCTGCGTGTAAAAAGAAAAATAGAGCTATAAACAAAGGAATATGTTTATGCAAGTAGACGGTCGATCGATGTCTCACCTAGAAGTTTCTCAGGATGGGTGTAGCATATGCCGTGCTCGCTGTCGATGATTGGTATGAACAAATCGATGAGAGGGTGAGATCTCGCGCTGTCAGCACTCACTTTGGCCTCAAGGTGCTCGATCAGCTCCCGATCCGTGGGATCGAACTTGCCGCAAGCCGGCAGCATCGGCCAATCCTTCTTGGACTTGCATCGGTTAATTCCAGTTAAATGGTACTCAATGTATGATCAATTGACTATTTTAAGTAAATGATGAAAGATTTCGACAGATAAGTGGTACTCCAAATCTGAAGTCCACAATACCCGAACAAACTGGGGTCTCGGCTTCATTACTACATGTAGACTCTAAAGACTTGACAACCCCCATAAAGATCGAACTCATAATACAAGGCGACGGGACGAATACTCAAGAGCGGCCTCGCTGGTTCATTCCTTCATCAGGCTAGCTTGAAGAGCATCCTTGTTGAGATTGATTTTTTCAGTGTCTTCCTTTTGACTACTTGCAATGAAGTATAGCAACTCCAGTAGCTCATCGCTCATCGTACCAAATGGATTGGAACAAGGCGGCGGCTGGGAGGCGGGGAGACCGGGAGAGAATGGGAGTGTGATTTTGTAGAGAATGCGAGAGTGCTGTTGTAGTATGAGAGGAGTGAGCCGAACACGCCGCCAGGACTCTTGTGTCACCTCACGTGCAGTGTGTTGTCACGTCAATTCAATGTGAAGACATGATGAATAATTTGACCGACGTATACTAGTACTACTACTGTACTACTTACTAGTCGTATTCAGTGTCATATTTTAACCATAGGTTTAACTAACAAAATGTCAATGCATGTCACCAAAAAGTATACCATTGGAAACTATGTTCAAATACGAATCAAACGATATAATTTTTTGTGACATGCATTAACATTTAGTTAGTTAAATTTATGGTCAAAATTTGACACAAATTACGAAGGGGACCAATAAACCAGGAGGGAGGTAGTAGTACGAGTAGCGCAATATACTGTATAGAGGACTAGTACAAATTTAGAAATGGAGTAAGAAGTTACAAGGCTGTGCGACAGACTTTGTAGGCTACATGAGTAATACAAAATATAATTCCCATTGGACAACACTTTCACCAACAAGTACGCACTTGAAGCCTAATTGTTATATATATCCATCATCATTATCAGTACATCCTACACAGGTGAGTTAGGATGCACTTGATCCCAGAAAGGTATCTATCCTTCAAACTAACTACAGTTCATAATATCCAACAAAAGAGGGTCATGCTACAACAGCAGGATAGATGGCTCATTCTAGATATCAGTACGAATCAAGTTGTGCATATTTTCTGTTGGCATGAACCACATCGCCGCATGTCGGGTTTGCAAAAGCCATTCATCGCATGGAAGCTTGATGCCTTTCACACACTGAAGATTATCTGGCAACAAGCTGTGTTGACGAATCTCTGGATATGGATTCATGAAACCCATGGTACGATGTGTAAACACAGTCCCCCTGGCAAATGGAAGTTGCATAGCACGATAATCATCGCCAGTGATATGATCGATGATTGGTTGGGTGATCAGATAATTGAGCCCGAGGAACATGGAGTGCTTGCCGAGGTTGTAAACCCGCCTCCAGTTGAATACGCCTGGCCCAACGGAGCTGGGATCTTTCTCGAACACGAAGCAGCCATAGCCATCACAGTCACGAACGCCCCAGGCATTGTACTGCATGTGGTTTGATGAAATGGTTTGGTCAATTTGATACGTGCGAATGAGCATCAAATGACCGCCGTCAGTTGAACGAGCGATAAACCACCACCCATTGACACCGGTATTTTCCAGGTCCTGGTATCATGAAGGCCAACGCATTTGCGTCTGCTGCAACAAATCGAATCGGAGTCCAAAAGAACAAAAATATGCAATCATGTTCGGAGTATGTGTGAATTAAGATTATTATAACAGCAACACATATCATAGACAGAGAATTACAATGCCGTGGTCATAATCATACCCCAAGTTAAAAAAATAAGCCAATGGCTTTCATATTCTAGCAATATGTCATGGTTCAAACATCATGTAACAATGAGAGGAAAACAGCTATGATAGGGCCTACTCATATTCTACCATAGCAGTTACTACTGTTCTCATATCAACTCTAAACAATAACATGCGTGGTTATAAAAATCCTGGAAATGAGAGTAACATATAGCAATCATGAGGTTATATTCATAATATCTATTCTAACAATCATTAGATGCCAATTGTTCTCATATCAACTCTAACAATAACATGTGTGGTCATAAAAATCTAGGAAATGAGAGGAACATATAGCAATGATGTGGTTATAGACATACTATATATTCTAAATTTGTAACAATGAACAGGCAGTCGCATTCTTAAGGTAAAGATGAGATGAGATAGAACAATTACACGATGATAGATTCCACCAGTATAGGTAGCCAATCTGTGCGTCGACCGCATAAACGATGCCATCGTGCACTATAGCATCAGACAGAAGTGTTGGGTAAAGAGGATCGACGATGAGCCATAACCATGTATGGCGACCGGATTCCAGATAGACTAATCCCATGTCAAACAAGGCAATGAGCTTGTAAGCCATGTAGTCTTTTAATGGTGTGGGCACTTCGCAGATTACAATCTTCCGCAAACGGAGGTCGCACCAAAAGCTCGACGCGTCTCGTGCGTAGTAGGCAGGAGTGTCCGGCGGGCCGCGAGGCTCGATGGCGGTGGTATCCAACGATGGAAGGGTGATCTCTCGCTGGGTGTAGATATCCACAAGATGCCACGGACTACCGGATTGGTGGATGAGGACGATCCAGTTGGCCTTCATGCCTGCCCAGTAGTGGCCGTGCATGAAGGACAGGTGGATGGGTAGTGATAGCATGTTGAGGGGCACCACAGTAGCCTCCATATGATCATTAAGTCGGTGTCTGGCCACCTGCGAGGATTGGGCATCAGCAAGCAGGGTGTTTTGAAAAGGGTCGGCCGGTTGCAGATGAGTAGACGGTACAAAGACACCGAGCATGTGGCCAGACGCACGGTGCTGAGCAGGTCCATACGATTACAGATCTGCTCCCCAACAGAACATCTGGGAGGGAATTCCAGTCACGGCTCCGTGTGTCAGTCGGTTCTGCCATAGGGTTTTTTAGGGCGC
This sequence comes from Aegilops tauschii subsp. strangulata, assembly GCF_002575655.3. NCBI lineage: Eukaryota > Viridiplantae > Streptophyta > Magnoliopsida > Poales > Poaceae > Aegilops > Aegilops tauschii. The sequence continues at coordinate 400,534,098 of NC_053037.3, forward strand.
TGAGTGATTGGGGTTTTCGGTGGATGCGAGCGAGCGGGGAAGTGGATTCAGGCGGGTGAGTGAAGAAGTTGGCGTGTGTGGCCGAGCAATGAGCGGGGGGATATGGTACATGCGAGCTACCAAGGAAGATGGCGCGGGCGGGCAAGCAGTGAGCGGGGGGAATGGTGTGTGGCCGATGATGGGGAAGAGAGGAGGAAGAAGAAGAGGGAAAGACGGGGAAGAAAGTGCATTAAATCTCAATTCTACTAGTACTACTACCAGGATATACCATCCTTCAGAGTGTAAATAGTTAAGCCGATGACATGTGGGTCTACCTCAAGAGGGCCCATATGTCAGCTAATGGAAGAGAGAGGTGCGTAGGCGTATTAGCGGAAGCGTGCTCCACTGGCAAACATGATGGAAGTACTGGGTAAGTCTGATTTAGTAACACCAACACACTGGTTTAGCTTATTAATCAAGTTTCCCATGTGCTGCAGCGTGTATAGTTATTGGATTCAGGGCTCCGCAGAACCAAGAAAGGTTCGAACTCTGGGGCATGTGCAAAGAACTAAACCTGTCCAGCCAACCAATCATCGCCCTCACGGCCTAGCTCGATGAACAGGGAAGGAAAGAGACATGACAGTTTACCCAGGTTTGGGCCACCTTGCGGTGTAAGACCCTACTCCTACTTTGGGGTGGATTAGCCTCGCAAGGGGTTGATGATGAACTAGTACAGAGGAAGAACAACCTTAGGAGGTCTGTTCTTGTGTCGGTGTGAGCTAGAGAAGTCTCTCTCTTTCTACGGTGGTGGCTAAGCTATATTTATAGTGGCCTTGGTCCTCTTCCTCCAAACGAAGGCGGGAAGGGATCCCACAATGACCAATTTTGAAGGGGGACGAGAAGTACATCCTATCCTGACGAAAGGTGGTCTTCGCCTGCAAAGCTTCTGGTCGTGATGCCGTGGTGGGCTCGGCGATGACATCCGTCCTGCCGTCCTGGCGGACTTGGTCTCATTGCATGAGAATGGAAACCTTTGGGTGATTCCTCGGGACCCCGCGCCCGCGCTTGCCTCTTTAGCACCAAAGAGGAAACCTGTTGTCCTGCGCCCACTGGCGCTCGCCTGGCCTTGGTCGTCATGTCTTGCGTCACCCAAACCTCATGAGGTGGGTGCTTGCATAGGAATCTCCGCTCCTCAGGAGCCAGCCTAGGGAGGCCGCTCCCTCCGAAGGTCTTGATGTCGTCCGCCTCGTGAGGCTTGGCCCCTCGCAAGGGTCTTGTCTTGTCGGTGCTGAAGATGGGCCTTACTAGGCCATCGATGGAGCCACGCCGTGGGCCGCAGGCAGGTAGGTCTGGGTACCCTGGTTCCCAGGACACCGACAGTAGCCCCCGAGCCCAAGGCATGCTCGGACTTGGCTTCGAGGCGAAGCCAAGAGGCAAGGGTGAAGCGTTGCGGGCCCCAATCGTCTATGGGTCGAGCCAAAGCGTGGTGCTTGATGGGACGTGGGTGTCTCCACTTCCCCATGCCGCCTCGGTAACCGCCCGGGCTGACAAACGGCTGGCTCCTGCCGCTGAGCCTTCACTGCCTTCTCTTCGTCCTGCTCCAGATCCCCTTTTCTCCCTGCCGAGAGCGTCTCCAGATCTGCCGAATCTTTACCCCAAGATCTTCGCTTATGGCGACCAAGAAGGTGAAGCCCGCCACTCCGGCCGCGCACTCTACCTCCTCGCCCGTGCCGGCCCTCAGCACATCCTCCATTACCAAGGTGGGGCACCTTGCCGTCGTGCTCCCGCTGACGGCGAGCAACGACAACGAGGGGACGGAGACGGCGCTCCGGGTCGGCTCCATCGAGCGGGGGACCTTGGCGGGGACATTCTATCCCTTCTTCCTCCATAGCGTCTTCGCGGGGCTCGTACCACCTTTCTCCAAGTTCTTCCTCGCCATCCTCGACCATTACCAGGTTCATGCTCTGCACCTCCAGCCCAACTCCATCCTTCTCTTGTCGATCTTCGCCTTCTACTGCAAGGCTTTTGTGGGCGTGGCGCCCTCCATTGCACTGCTCCGCCACTTCTTCTACCTCCAGATACATGACCAGGCCCATCGCTCCAGGTGCGTCTCCTTCATCGCGGTCCACGGCGGAAACACACTCATGAGGGTCAGGAAGAAGGTGGAGGACTTCCGGCGTAAATGGATTTACATGGACGCCAAGGGCCTCCACGCACGGCTGGAGCTGCCGACCGAGATGCCGGAGAAGCTGGACCAGTTGGCCCATGAGAAGCTCACCGACCCCCGGGCGTCGTCGGTCCTGAGGCTGATGCAGGCGCACTTGGAGTGCGGGGCACTGACGGGGGCCATGCTTGTGAGGGAGTTCTTGGTGCAGCGCCTGGCCCTGCTCCAAGCACACTTGTGCCCCATGTGGGATTTGAAGGGCGCGAAGGACGACCTCTGGCTGCGCCCAAGGAGCTTGACTGGCGAGGAGCTGAGCAAGGCCGTGCGTACCTTTCTAGAGAAGGACCTGGGCAGCCTCTCGGCGGCCTACCTCCCGTTGTACCGCCGCGGCGACGGGGCGGCGCTGGCCGCCGCCATGCCCATCTTCAAGGAGCTGGGGCTCGTTCCGCCGAAGCTCCCCAACTGCCCGGTGCCGGAGTCCTCTGGCAAGGGCTCCGTAGAGGAGGAGGGGGAGGAGGACTCGGAGGAAACCATGGACGATGCAGAGGAGACTTCTCCTCCATCGCAGAGCGAGCTTATCCGCGAGCTTTCTGATGACGACGCCGCCGCCCAGCGCCTGGTCGAGGGAACCCCGCGTTCCACCGGGGTCGTTACGAGGTCCGGGGGCACCCCTTTGCGGAGGCTGAGCTGAGCGACTCTGAAGAAGGGCGAGGTAGCATCACTTCCTCGTGGCGACACCCCCGCCTCGTCGCCCGTCGCAGCTGCCCCGGAGCCAGCTGCCGTGTGCCCGGTTGATCCTTAGGGCGCGACGAAGCCCGCGCTCAGGAGGATCGGGGGCACTGCGGTCCTGGCGAAGAAAAGGGCGTACGTCGCCGCAGATGAGTAAGTATCTTACCTTGCTTTCGTTTCCATCCTTGATGTCGTGCCCATAACATTCCCCTCCTGGTGACCTGGCTGAAGCCCGTCATGAAGAGGAGGAAGGAGGAGGTCGGGGCTTCCGAGGCCACACCATCTTCCATGGCCGTGGCGGCCTCAACGTGGGCGGAGGAGGCCGCCTCGCGTTCCCTGGTGAAGCAGCGGGCCTCTCCGAGCTCGGTGGTGGAGCCTCAGGAGGAGACCGCTTCCGTGGCCCCGCAGCCTCCGAGGCCGCCCGTCGCCGTTGTACCCGCGGGGGGTTTGGGGGCTCTGGAGCCCCCTGCTGCTCTTGCTGCTGTAGCAGCGCCGGTCCAGGCGCCGGTTGTCGGTGTCAAAACCGGAGGATCTCGGGTAGGGGGTCCCGAATTGTGCGTCTAGGATCGATGGTAACAGGAGACGGGGGACACGATGTTCACCCAGGTTCGGGCCCTCTCTACGGAGGTAATACCCTAGTTCCTGCTTGATTGATCTTGATGAATATGAGTGTTACAAGAGTTGATCTACCACGAGATCGTAATGGCTAAACCCTAGAAGTCTAGCCTATGAGTCTATGGTAATGAATCTGTCCTATCCAGACTATGCTCTCCGGTTTATATAGACACCGGAGAGATCTAGGGTTACATGAGGTCGGTTACATAGGAGGAAATCTTCATAACAGGTCACCTAGCTTGCCTTCCACGCCAAGTAGAGTCCAATCCGGACACGGGTATTGTCTTCGGCCTTCCTATCTTCACAGCCCATCATTCCGGCCCATGGATAACAGGTTGGACGCCCGAGGGCCCCTTAGTCCAGGACTCCCTCAGTAGCCCCTGAACCTGGCTTCAATGACGAGGAGTCCGGCGCGTAGATTGTATTCGGCATTGCAAGGTGGGTTCCCCTCCTTCCGAACTCCAAGATAGTCTTCGGACACGATGATTGTATCCAGACCTGTTATACACCATGCACAACCGCAGAGAGAATATATATATTTTACACGAGTTCCATCTGCTGACAGCTTTCCACAATGTGACATTACGTCCGTTCGGTCATAATTTCGAACCGTTTGTCCTACGTTTCAAGACGCGGTTGCTATTGGCACGTCTTGTCGAGGCAGAGATCGTGTCCCCTTATCGCGGGATTCTCATCAATGCGGGCATGGGTAACTCAACCGTGTCGTTTACACAGCCCTTGGGAATAGGCGAATCTCAAGGCGAGTGAGGAGGCGTTTAATATTTGCTGCCTTTATAAGGAGATAAGGATTCCCCCTTCCTCTTCTCACGCTTTCTCTCTGTCTCTGCCTTCCCAACCTCGAGCTCAAGCGCCCAAGTTCCAATCTCCTTTCCACCCCAGCAACCATGTCCGGATCCGGTGGTCAGGGCAAGTGGATGGTCTCCTCCATCACGGAGGAGGACATTACTGAGCTCCGGGCGGCCGGATATTTGGCGAAGGAGATTGTCCACCGCCTATCGGCCGAGAGATAGATCGTCCCCACGCCGGAGCCAAAAGAGAGGGTGGTATTCCTCCCCCATTTCTTCCACGGGCTAGGGTTTCCACTCCACCCCTTCGTCCGCGGGTTAATGTATTATTACGGGGTAGATTTCCATGATCTGTCCCCGAATTCCTTCCTCAACATCTCGGCGTTTATCGTCGTGTGCGAGGCCTTCCTCCGCATCCAACCCCACTTTGGGCTGTGGCTCAAAGTCTTCAACGTGAAGCCGAAGGTGGTGGATGGCCAGCACGCGGAGTGCGGAGGGGCAATGGTGAGCAAATTGTCCAACGTCTCCTGGCCCAAAGGCACCTTCGTGGATACGGTAAAGGAGTGGCAGAAGCAGTGGTTCTACATAACAGAACCACGCGACACCACCTGGGCCGCAGCTGCCGAATTCCGCTCCGGCGCTCCTATGCGACTCACCTCCTGGGTCGAGAAGAGTCCGGACTGGTGTTCTCCTGACGAGTTGATAGCGCTGCAGACGCGCGTTCAGAGCATGGTAACCAAGAGCGTCAAGCTTGTTGATGTGATCCAGGTGATGTTAGTTCGCCGGATCCTTCCATGCCAGCGCCGAAGCCGCCCGCTGTGGGAGTTCAATCCAAAGAAGCACCGGACCCTGGCGAGGCTGTTCGAGACTACGCACGAAGGCACATGGAAATTGCTCTTCATGGGTAATGAAAAACCAGCGGCCACGGATTCAGACCGTAGTCACGATTGTACACACCCCGCCAACAAGGTATGTTATTTCGGATAAGTCCTCAACCTAATTGTTTCGAGGATGATGTCTGAGCTTTTATCACTTCTCTTTCAGGACTGGACGGAGAGGGCGAAGCGGATCCAGTGTCCGGCTCCGCTACCCGAAGAACCAGTCATCCCGCGCTTGACAGAGATGCTAGTACCGGCGCCATATAAGGCGCCGGAGAAGAAGGCCAAGAAGAAGGCAAAGGGGGCCAAGAGTGGCCTCCGTCGTAAGGGTACTTCGGACGCGGTGTCCGAAGACGACGGAACTCATTCCTCTGTCCCTAAGGACAATGACGGGGAAGAGGAGGAGGAGGAACAAAACAATCCTCCCCCTAAGGAGAGGAAGAAGAAGAGGGCAGCTCGGGCGCATCTGGAGGCGGAGGCGCCCAAAAAGGGGAAGGGCGTTCCGGCGGCGAACACCGCGTGGGACGTTGACAGTAGTCCGGAACGACTCCCCCGCACTAAGCCCCAGGCCGCGTCGTAAGTGACATGGCTTATTTATGCACACATCCAGCCCTTTCTCTCCATTATCTTGATGTAGTTAACCGTACCATTGCAGTCTGGCCCGCGACCTAATCCGGCGATCCTCGTCTGGAAGTTCGTTGGCTCCGTCGGAGATGGCGAGCCAGTCGCCATCACCTGCTTATTCCCCCGGGGCCGGGGATGACACCGAAGTGCTGTCCCAGAGGGCCGATCCGAACCGGGGAGGAACCCAGGACGCTGTCCGGGAGGCACCACTTGGCGAAGCCTCACTGCCGGACATATGGAGGGGACGATCCTGATGGAGACTGGCGAAGAGGGCCGCATCCAGCTTGGCCCTCAGCCGAGTATGATTCTGGAGACTCATATGGCTCCGGAGTCGGGCGGGCAACCCCCTTTGAAGGAGGGGGGGTGCACCGCTTCCGCTGGTGGTCCTTGTCCATCCAGGGGCGCCGGATAACCTGATTGAGGCGCAACGAGGCGCCTCCGTTATTGACGAGCACCGTGTTCTTATGAGCGCGGTGATCGAGAAGGTTCAGTCCACCAAGAGTGGACTGAATGAAGCCTGCAACAACCTGTTGACATGTTTCGAGGTAAATAACAGAGAAAAAACCCATATAGTCAGTAGCCCCTGAGACACTGTCCGGTGCTCGGTAAGAGGAACCGGACAGAGGATCAATCCTCTAGTGTAGGAGACTAACGTGATATGTGTGCATGAGCAGGCGTCGCTGTTGGCCGCAACCTCACATGCTGCCGAAGTCTCTGAACTGAAGCAGAGGCTGGAGCAAACCGAGGACGAGCTCGGCGAGGTTAGAGTGCAGCTGCAGGAGAAGCAAGGTAAGTAACGTCTTGCTGTGTGTTCGGAAAGCGGAGACGCTGAGTATTGACTGTAATGTCGAAATGTATGCAGGAGCCGCGACCGAGGTCGAGGCCCTGAGGAAGGCCCTGGGCGAGGCCGATGAGAAGGCTGTCCAGCAGCAAGCCGCCCGTAAGAAGCTCGAGGGCCGTGTCAAGGAAATCCAGCAGGAGCTCCAAGATGCAGTGAAAAAATGTGAGACCTTGGAGAATGATGCATCGGCTCAGGAGGCCGAACTCACCAAGGCTCGTCAGGGCGCGGAGACCGCGCGGAATGAGGCCCAGGCCGTCATCCAGGTGATCCAGGAGGCCAGGAAGATCACGGCGGGTAAGGCTTTTAAGATGCAAAGCAAGTGTGCGGAGAGGCAGTACCTTTTATAACCAGGGTTCGGAGTTCCCCGGGAGCTTTTGCGTATCTACCACGCAACGTATCAGACGCTGCCCCGTTCTACCGAGCTGAAGGAGGAGGTTCTACGGAGAAGCTATTCTGGTCGCAGTATGCGACGCCAGAGCATCCCGTGTCCTTCACCGATCAACTGAAGCAGCTGGTGGAGCTGCACAGGGTGGCTGAACTAGCCATGAAGGATCTGACAATCCGGCTATGGCCAGCCGAAGCTATACCCGGCAGCTACTTCGGACTCGTGAGGCGGCTACTGGAAGCCTGTCCGTGGCTGGACGTCGTCAAATGTTCTGCATGTATTGAAGGCGCCCGTATGGCCTTCGCTCGCTGCAAGATGTGGTGGGCGAAGATGACCGCTGTTGAAGTGGCCAGCGGGCCGCCGGAGGGCAAGGAGCACCGCACACCCGAGAAATATTTTGCGGATGTCATAGAAGGGTCTCGACTTGTGGCAGCTCAATGTTCGCAGGACGTTATTTTTGAATGAATACATTCGTATTGGGCCTTTGCCTTGTATTATAAAGACAGAGCTTGTTTTGTAATGTAATTTCGTTATGCTTTAAATTGTTTCCTCCTGTGCGGCCGTGTTATATGCAATATGAGGGTTGGCCAGTCGTCGGCTTCTGCCCTCACGTAATTAGTACGGAGGTGTTCGGGATGGGATCTAAACAATCTTGATCCAATTGTATGGTCCTTGAAGGAGTTGTTTAGCGCAACGAACAAGGCAATCAGACTATACGGCTTAAACGCCCTCACTTAGCCATAGGAGTTTTATAATTAAGCAAGTGCGCAGCCCCTGGTCCAAGCTAGGGTGCTGTCAGCATCTGATCGGGAAGTATCGATCCTTCGCGTGAGGCGGAAAAAATCTCCAACGATTTTGTAACCCACGAACAGCTGACCGGCTCTCGCCGTATCATGACAGTTTTCGGATTTCTCTACTGAGGTGCTCATCCGGTCAAGGCCAGGGCACAACCGCAGTAGTTCTTCCTTTACTACCCTAGCCGATAGAGCGGAACATAGGGTAGCAAGCACAGGAGCCGGGTAGCCCAACTATTGACCAAAGACATGATTCCGAGCCAATGCATATAATTCTAAATTCAGGGTGCCGAACTTTTATACAAAAAGTGTTCGGACGTTGTTGCCTCATTGTGGGGCGATATGCAGCCCCTGGCAAATATGAAACGTACAAAAGAGTACCAATGTGGCTAATAAGCAGATCGAAATGAAATGAAGTAAGGGGCGAAAACCACAAAAAGTGGGCCGCAAATCATTATCATTATAACTGAATGGATACGTTAAGGCGTATCTTGTACAAATAGCGTGATAAGCACCCGGGCTATGTAATATGTTAGAATCAAGAGGGGGTAGCGTACGGGTCCTAAGAAAGAAGGAAAAATACCGTCAAGAAGAACGTATGGAGGTTACCCTACACACCTATGCTGCATGTCCCCTTTGTATGCCAATCCTTCGAAGGGGCTTGTGATCTGGCTCACGGGAAAGGGAACCTGAAATAGAAAGAAAGAGGTGTATCCGGGGTCGGTCTAGCCGAACTGTAGATCCCTGTTGAGCTTGTGCCTCCGTCGATGTCCATGGAATCTTGAGTGCATAATTATGTACGCGTGGTACGAATGCCACTACTTCATCCGGACTGGGACGGAAGCCAAATTGCTAGTCGAGCTCTTGATGAGCCTTGCTGTCCTGCAACAGTGTAGTTTGGGACCTCTTGATGGTGTCCAGGGGCTCGGCAGCCGCACTATGCTGCTGCTTGAGAAGGCCGCTCTGTACCTCTGCTGCTAGGGCGGCGGTGTGCTCCTCTGTTCGGAGAGAGCGTTCCATGTTGCCGTTGACTGTTATGACGCCGCGTGGACCGGGCATCTTGAGTTTCAGGTAAGCGTAGTGTGGCACTGCGTTGAATCTAGCAAACGTTGTTCGTCTGAGTAATGTGTGGTAGCCGCTGCAGAAGGGGACGGCGTCGAAGATTAACTCCTTGCTTCGGAAATTGTCCGGAGAGCCAAAGACCACTTCCAGCGTGATTGAGCCCGTACAGCGGGCCTCGACGCCTGGTATGAATCCTTTGAAGGTAGTCTTTGTTGGTTTGATTCGTGAGGGGTCGATGCCCATCTTCCGAACTATGTCTTGATAGAGCAGGTTGAGGCTGCTACCACCGTCCATTAGGACTCGTGTTAGGTGAAATCCGTCGATGATTAGGTCAAGGACCAATGCGGCCGAACCGCCATGACGGATACTGGTTGGGTGGTCTCGATGATCAAAGGTGATCGGAAATGACGACCATGGATTGAACTTGGGGGCGACTGGCTCTACCGCATAGACGTCCCTGAGTGCACGCTTGCGCTCCCTTTTGGGGATGTGTGTAGCGTATATCATGTTCACAGTTTTGACTTGAGGGGGAAATTTCTTCTGCCCCCCAGTGTTCGGCTGCCGGGGCTCTTCGTCCTCGTCCTCACTTTGTGATCCCTTTTCTTTGTTTTCGACATTTAACTTGCCGGCCTGCTTGAAAACCCAACAATACCTATTGGTATGATTGGCTTGCTTGTCCGGGGTGCCGTGTGTGGCACGGACGATCGAGTATGCGGTCCAGGCTGGAAGGTCCTTCATTATTTCTTTTATAGGGCTTCTTCCGCTGGCCGGACTTGGAGCCAGTGAATCCGGCGTTGACTGTGGCGTCATCGGTGTTTTTGTCATTGCTTCGGCATTTGTGTCTGTTGCGTCGAAGCTTGCCAGTGCTATTCTTGGCCTCCGAGGGGCCTGTCTCGCTGGCTGTGTTGTTATACGGGCTAGCCAACTGTCCTCTCCCGCGTAAAAGCGGGTCATGAGTGCCGTAAGGGCTGGCATGGACTTCGACTTTTCTTGGCCGAGGTGGCGTGCTAGCCATTCGTCCCGGATGCTGTGTTTGAAGGCTGCCAAGGCCTCGGCATCCGGACAGTCAACGATCTGGTTCTTTTTAGTTAGGAACCTAGTCCAGAATTTTCTGGCTGATTCTCCAGGTTGTTGAACTATGTGGCTTAGATCATCGACGTCTGGTGGCCGGACATATGTTCCTTGGAAGTTGTCTAGGAAAGCTTCTTCCAAGTCCTCCCAGCTGCCGATAGAATTTTCAGGCAGGCTGTTAAGCCAGTGCCGAGCTGGCCCTTTGAGCTTGAGTGGGAGGTATTTAATGGCGTGGAGATCGTCTCCTCGAGCCATGTGGATGTGGAGGATGAAATCCTCGATCCACACTGCGGGATCGGTTGTGCCGTCGTATGATTCGATATTGATGGGCTTGAATCGCTCGGGGAATTCGTGATCCAGTACCTCGTCTGTGAAGCAGAGAGGGTGTGCGGCACCTCTGTACCGGGCCGTGTCGCGGCGTAGCTCTGATGGAGTCCGTTTGCGGCATTCGGACCAGGCGTTGTTAGGTTTGTCACGTCCGAATAGGTAGCCATCTTCGTGCCTCGAGGCACGTCCTCGCGATCCGTAGATCGATCTTGTATGTCCTGCTCTATTGTCCAGGGTCTGCCGGAGGTCATACGTGTGTCCCCGAACTCTTCCGTCTTTATTTTTGCGGGGCGGTTTGGCAGGCTGCTGTTCGGCCTGAGTTGCCGCTTTATCCCGACCACGTGGTGGCCGGTCGGCCGCCCTGTCGCGACCACGTGGTGGTCGTACTGCATTATGCGAGGGAGATGTGTGCTCCGGTGCCTCCTCATCGAATTGAGGTAGCAGTCTTCATTTCGGGTAGCTCTTGGCTGGGCGCTTGAGGCCGTATTCTTCTGCTGTCAGGACGTCAGTCCATCTGTCGACGAGCAGATCTTGTTCAGCTTGAAGTTGCTGCTGTTTCTTTTTCAGGCTCCTTGCAGTGGCTATGAGTTGAAACTTAAAGCGCTCCTGCTCTAGAGGGTCCTCAGGCACGATGAAATCTTCGTTGCCGAGGCTTGTCTTCTCTTCGGAAGGTGGACGGTAACTATCATCCCCCGAGTCATCTTCTATGGCCTGCTCATCAGGGTTGTCTTGCCTGTCGTCATGTTCCTCCTGTTCGGATGCAACACCGACAGGGTCTTCATTGTTTTCGGCGTCGCCCGGAGTGCTATTTTCTCCGGTACCAGTGTTGCTATCTTTTGAACGGCGAGGCTTAGAACGGCGTTTGGGGCGCCGGCGCTTGGACTGCGTCTCAGAAGGTTTATTCTTATCTGGCTCTTCTTTGTCGTCGCCAGATCCTTTGGGTGTATCAACCATGTATACGTCGTACGAAGAGGTGGCCGTCCAACGTCCAGTGAATGGCGGGTCTTGGCCTTGCTCATTGTCAGCATCGTCGTCCATACGGTGATGTCTTCGGAGCCATAGTCAAGCACGTTGGTTAAGTCGTCGACGATGGCTATGAAGTGGGTGGCGGGTGGGAAGCAAAATTCCTCGTCGTCCGCCTCTAGTTCGAACCGAACATAGTTCGGCTGTGAGTCTTCCTCCAAGGACAAGTTCTTCAAAGAATTTAGTACGTCACCCAAAGGCGAATGCTGGAAGATGTCTGCGGCGCTAAATTCGAAAATCGATAACCGATCCAGCTCGGTGTCCGCAGGCGCACTTGATTCGGAACACGTAGCCGGAGACGAGTCCGGGGTTCCGTTGGCGCAAGCATTGCAGGATGTCGAGTCTGTGTGCGGCTTCAACGCCGCGGACTTCATGGCCTTGGAGGGGATGATCTGCTTCTGTACTGAGGCCGTTGCAGCAACATGATCCATCTCCTGGGTGTGCTCCGATGACAGATTTAAGTCATGTCCATCGGAGAAGGGGGGAGCGATCGCCGCAGTTTCAAATCCCTCGAAGATCAAGTCTCCACGGATATCCGCGACGTAGTTCAAGCTTCCGAACCTGACCTGGTGGCCAGGGGCACAACTATTGATCTGCTCCAGATGGCCAAGTGAGTTGGCCCGCAGTGCGAAGCCGCCGAACACAAAAATCTGTCCGGGGAGGAAGGTCCCTCCCTGGACAGCGTCATTATTGACAATTGAAGGGGTCATGAAACCTTTCGTCGACGGCACAGTGGAACTCTCAATGAAAGCACCAATGTGGGTGTCAAAACCGACGGATCTCGCGTAGGGGGTCCCAAACTATGCGTCTAGGATCGATGGTAACAGGAGACGGGGGACACGATGTTTACCCAGGTTCGGGCCCTCTCTATGGAGGTAATACCCTACTTCCTGCTTGATTGATCTTGATGAATATGAGTGTTACAAGAGTTGATCTACCACGAGATCGTAATGGCTAAACCCTAGAAGTCTAGCCTATGAGTGTATGGTAATGAACCTGTCCTATCCGGACTATGCTCTCCGGTTTATATAGACACCGAAGAGATCTAGGGTTACATGAGGTCGGTTACATAGGAGGAAATCTTCATAACAGGTTGCCTAGCTTGCCTTCCACGCCAAGTAGAGTCCAATCCGGACACGTGTATTGTCTTCGGCCTTCGTATCTTCACAGCCCATCAGTCCGGCCTATGGATAACAGGCCGGACGCCCGAGGACCCCTTAGTCCAGGACTCCCTCACCGGTGCCGCCTCGTCCCCAAGCCCTTGTGCCGTCAGACTATGGCCCCTCTGCCAAGCCCGGCGCTTTGGAGGAGCCCTAAGCCGCGCTGGAACAGCTCCGGACCGATCTTCAGGGCGCTGTCAAGTGCGTGGTGACGGAGCCTCTGGGGCTTATCTCGGGGTGGCTCCAGCCCGACGCGTCCATCAGGACGGCCTGGGGCCAGGACGAGGCAGCCGTCGTGGAGGGAAGGAAGGAGGCCGGCGAGGCCACGACGGACCATGACGCGGCGCTGGTCGACACAGTGTCCGCCAAGGAGCGCTACACCATGGTGGAAGCCGAGCTGAAGGCCCTCCGCGAAGAGTAGGCCACCCACACCCGTCGACTCCAAGAGCGGGAGGAGGAGCTCAAGGCCCGGGAGACCGCGCTCACCGATCGCGACGCCGATATGGAGCAGGCAGCCCAGGAACAGGCTGCAGAGCGGAGCCGCCTGGGGAAGTTGAAGGAGGAGGTGGACAGGGCTCAGGCGTCCCATACCAAGCTTGTCTCCGAGGAGACAGCTCGGCTGGAGGCCAGGGAGAAGACCCTCGCTGTGGCGGAGAAGGCGGCCGCCACGGGGCGCGACGCCTTCGTCTCCCTCGAGCTGAGATCCCGCACGGCGTTGCAGTCCCTTTATGGAGAAGGGTACAAGAAGCCGCTGGCGACTCCGAAGGATGGCCTTGCCAGTGTTCTTGCCAAGCTCGCGAGGAACTCGAGGGCATCGTCGCCGGAGTGGGCACCATGGTGGAAGGGGAGTGCGACGCGCTTTTCACCTCGGCCGCGACGCGCGTCTTCAACCACCTCCACCTCCGGAACCCAAGCTTCGACCTTGGTGCCTTGATCGAGCTAGTGGCTCCTGAGTCCCACGACGCTGCCGCTGAGGCTGTGGAGAAGCAGGTAAGAGATCTGCTGGAGAAGTTCCTCTACATCGACCCCGCGGCCGCGACAACTGGAGCCGGCAGCGAAGATGGCGGTGGCGTTGTCGATGACGAGCTTCCCGCGGCGGGCGACGTCGGCAATCGAGGCAATAGCGGCGCTTCTTCCTAGTTTGTCCCTACGACATTTACCATGCCTCGTGGAGGCGTGAGGACTTCTGCTTGAACTTGAGAGACATTATGTTTTGTAATAATTTGCTAGGACTCCGCGATTTCCTTTATGTTTGCTTTAGCGTTCTGCGTCGGCAGGGCCCGGCCCCGCGCATGCCTCAACCGCCGTTGGGGCGTCCGGATCGCCAGGACGAGACCAAGGGGTGAGGGGCTACATTACCAGTGAGTCCCCTGAGTCGCGATGCTCAGGGGTCCCCCTTGACGTAGGAAGAACCCTCATGAAGGAAATGTAAGCAGTGTCTGGGCTAATCCGGAGCCCTCACACCTTTCCTCGCCAGCTTTTGCCTGGGAGGGTCGCGCGAAGACCAGGTGCGAGAGACTTGGTGAGGAGGCATGCGCCAGGCGTGGCCTAGGCATAGCCCCCGTACCCAGCCCCCTCGCGCGACCCTCCCATGGGGAAAGCGGCACGGTGAGGCCGGACGGCGGGCTCAAGAGACCTCCTAAGGTTACTGCAGCTGCTAGGGTGCCCTCGGTTGTTGATTCACCAACGCGGAGCATGGTGCTTCCACTCTTGCATGGGCATAGCCGCTCCTCGACCCTGTCATCCGCCAGCACGGAGCATGGGGCTTCCACTGGTGCGTGGGTCGGAGCCCCCTCTGAGGGGAGACTCCGGGGCGTGTACAGCCCTGTCCTGACACATGGCTTGCACGGTAGGACTGGAGGAGGTGTATATGGGCACCCGTGAGCCAGCGCGGGACTCACGAGGCCCTTCCTCAAGGCGGGTTGCGCCTGAATTTTTGGTTCGAAACATTTGCAAGGGTCCTGCGAGATGGTTAGGTGGCCTGCGCCGAGTGAATCTCTGGAGGATATCGCATGAGAAGGCCAAACACCAATGACCCCAGGAGGTGACGTGAACGGGGCCGGCCCGCCAGACAGAGTTCAGCCGTTAGGTTTATCGACGCTGCATGGACGGACCCGAGCACAGACGTCGTGCTCAGTTTTCTCATGCAATGATCCTAAAGAAAGACAGCTGGCACGCGGCTCCCGCGTCGGTGAGGCGTCGGAAAAGGCCCCAAGATGGGATCTCACGGGTATAGAAGGTTGCGGCGGTGGAATTAGGTTTTCGTGGTCGCTTGTGATGGTTTGGGGGTACGTAGGTATATATAGGAGGAAGAAGTAGGTAGGTGGAGCCACGAGGGGCCCACGAGGGTGGAGGCCACGCCCAGGGGGTAGGTGCGCCCCCTACCTCGTGGCTTCCTCGTCTATTTCTGGACGTCCACTCCAAGTCCTCTAGATCACGTTTGTTCAAAAAATCACGTTCCCGAAGGTTTCATTCCGTTTGGACTCCGTTTGATACTCCTTTCCTTCGAAACACTGAAATAGGCAAAAAAACAGCAATTTGGGCTAGGCCTCCGGTTAATAAGTTAGTCCCAAAAATAATATAAAAGTGTATAATAAAGCCCATTAAACATCCAAAATAGAATATATAATAGCATGGAACAATCAAAAATTATAGATACGTTGGAGACGTATCAAGCATCCCCAAGTTTAATTCCTGCTCGTCCTCGAGTAGGTAAATGATAAAAACGGAATTTTTGATGTGGAATGCTACCTAGCATATTCCTTAATGTAATTCTCTTATTTTTGGTATGAATATTCAGACCCGAAAGATTCAAGATAAAAGTTTAGTATTGACATAAAAATAATAATACTTCAAGCATACTAACTAAGCAATCATGTCTTCTCAAAATAACATAGCCAAAGAAAGTTATCCCTACAAAATCATATAGTCTGGCTATGCTCTACCTTCATCACACAAAGTATTTAATCATGCACAACCCCGATGACAAGCCAAGCAATTGTTTCATACTTTTGATGTTCTCAAACTTTTTCAATCTTCACGCAATACATGAGAGTGAGCCATGGATATAGCACTATAAGTGGAATAGAATGGTGGTTGTGGAGAAGACAAAAAAGGAGAAGATAGTCTCACATCAACTAGGCGTATCAACGGGCTATGGAGATGCCCATCAATAGATATCAATGTGAGTGAGTAGGGATTGCCATGCAACAGATGCACTAGAGCTATAAGTGTATGAAAGCTCAACAAAAGAAACTAAGTGGGTGTGCATCCAACTCGCTTGCTCACGAAGACCTAGGGCATTTTGAGGAAGCCCATCATTGGAATATACAAGCCAAGTTCTATAATGTAAAATTTCCACTAGTATATGAAAGTGACAACATAGGAGACTCTCTATCATGAAGATCATGGTGCTACTTTTGAAGCACAAGTGTGGTAAAAGGATAGTAACATTGTCCCTTCTCTCTTTTTCTCTCATTTTTTATTGGGCCTTCTCTTTTTTTGTGGCCTCTTTTTTTCGTCTGGAGTCTCATCCCGACTTGTGGGGGAATCATAGTCTCCATCATCCTTTCCTCACTTGGGAGAATGCTCTACTAATGATAATCATCACACTTTTATTTACTTACAACTCAAGAATTACAACTCAATACTTAGAATAAAAATATGACTCTATGTGAATGCCTCCGGCGGAGTACCGGGATATGAAATGAATTAAGAGTGACATGTATAAAAATATGAATAGTGGCTTTGCCATAAATACAATGTCAACTACATGATCATGCAAGGCAATATGACAATGATGAAGCATGTCATAGCAAACGGAACGGTGGTAAGTTGCATGGAAATATATCTCGGGATGGCTATGGAAATGCCATGATAGGTAGGTATGGTGGCTGTTTTTAGGAAGGTATATGGCGGGTGTATGATACCGGCGAAAAGTGCGCGGTATTAGAGAGGCTAGCAATGGTGGAAGGGTGAGAGTGCGTATAATCCATGGACTCAACATTAGTCATAAAGAACTCATATACTTGTTGCGAAAATCTATTAGTTATCAAAACAAAGTATTACGCACATGCTCCTAGGGTTATAGATTGGTAGGAAAAGACCATCGATCGTCCCCGACCGCCACTCATGAGGAAGACAATCAATAAATAAGTCATGCTCCGACTTCATCACATAACGGTTCACCATACGTGCATGCTACGGGAATCACAAACTTTTAACACAAGTATTTCTCAAATTCACAACTACTCAACTAGCATGACTCTAATATCACCATCTTCATATCTCAAAACAATTATCAAGCATCAAACTTCTCTTAATATTCAACGCACTTTATAAGATATTTTTTACTTATCTTGGATGCCTATCATATTAGGACTACCTTCTCAATTTAAGCAAATTACCATGCTGTTTTGTAGGACTCTCAAAATAATATAAGTGAAGCATGAGAGAACAATAGTTTCTATAAAAGAAAACCACTGCCGTGCTCTAAAAGATATAAGTGAAGCACTAGAGCAAAAACTATATAGCTCAAAAGATATAAGTGAAGCACATAGAGTATTCTAATAAATTCCGAATCATGTGTGTCTCTCTCAAAGGGTGTGTAAAGCAAGGATGATAGTGGTAAACTAAAAGCAAAGACTCAAATCATACAAGACGCTCCAAGCAAAACACTTATCATGTGGTGAATAAAAATATAGCTCCAAGTAAAGTTACCGATGGACGAAGACGAAAGAGGGGATGCCTTCCGGAGCATCCCCAAGCTTTGGCTTTTTGGTGTCCTTGTATTTACCTTGGGGTGCCTTGGGAATCCCCAAGCTTAGGCTCTTGCCACTACTTGTTCCATAATCCATCAAATCTTAACCCAAAGCTTGAAAACTTCACAACACAAAACTTAACAGAAAATCTCATGAGCTCCGTTAGCGAAATAAAACAAAACACCACTTCAAGGTACTGTAATGAACTCATTATTTATTTATATTGGTGTTAAACCTACTGTATTACAACTTCTCTATGGTTTATAAACTATTTTACTAGCCATAGATTCATCAAAATAAGCAAACAACACACGAAAAACAGAATCTGTCAAAAACAGAAGAGTCTGTAGTAATCTGTAACTAACGCAAACTTCTAGAACACAGAAAAATCCACCAAAATAGGACGACCTAGATAATTTGTTTATTGATCTACTGCAATTGGAATCAGTATTTTATCATGTTCTGATGATTTTAAACAATTGTTTTCGTGAACAGAAAGTTTCTGGAATTTTCAGCAAGATCAAATAACTATCATCCAAGAGGATCCTATAGGTTTCACTTGGCACAAACACTAATTAAAACATAAAAACACATCTAACCAGAATCTAGATGGATTATTTATTGAATAACAGCAAGGAAAAATATTGGGTTGTCTCCCAACAAGCGCTTCTCTTTAAAGCCTTTTAGCTAGGCATTGATAATTTTAATGATGCTCACATGAAAGAGAAGAACTGAAGCACAAAGAGAGCATCATAAAACATGCGGCAAACACACTTAAGTCTAACATACTTCCTATGCATAGGTATTTTATAAGCAAACAAATTATCAAGGCGAACAAAAACTAGCATATGCAAGGAAGAAGAAAGGAACAATAGCAATCTCAACATAACGAGAGGTAATTTTGTAACATGAAAATTTCTACAACCATATTTTCCTTTCTCATAATAATTGCATGTAAGATCATAATCAAATTCAACAATATAGCTATCACATACAATATTCTCAACATGATCCACATGCATGTAAAGTTGACACTCTTCCAAAATAGTGGGATTAACATTAACTAAAGTCATGACCTCTCCAAACCCACTTTTATCAAAAATTTCATAAGTTGAATGTTCTCCAAATATGTGGGATCTAAAGTTGACACTCTTCCAAACCCACTTTCAATAATATTGCAAACACTATTATCAATCTCATATTCATCATGGAGCTTAAATAAATTTTCAAGATCATAAGAAGAATCACCCCAATCATGATCCTTGCAACAAGTAGTAGACATAGCAAAACTAGCATCCCCAAGCTTAGGGTTTTGCATATTATTAGCACAATTGACATCAAGAGAATTTATAGTAAAATCATTGCAATCATGCTTTTTATTCAAGGAGCTATCGTGAATCTCTTCATAAATTTCATCACAATTTTCAGATTCACGAATTTCAAGCAAAACCTCATAAAGATAATCTAGTGCACAAAACTCAGTAGCAATTGGTTCATCATAATTGGATCTCTTAAAAAGATTAGCAAGCGGATGAGGATCCATAGATCTTAGGTTCTCTGTTTAGCAATAAATACACAACTATTCCAACCAAACGAGCAAACGAGCCAAGTAAGACATCAAGGCAAACGAAAAGACGAACAGAAGAAGGGCGAAGAAAAGGCAAAGGTGAAGTGGGGGAGAGGAAAACGAGAGGCAAATGGCAAATAATGTAATGCGAGGAATAAGAGTTTTGTGATGGGTACTTGGTATGTCTTGACTTGTGTGTAGACTCCCCGGCAACAGCGCCAGAAATCCTTCTTGCTACCTCTTGAGCATTGCGTTGGTTTTCCCTTGAAGAGGAAAGGGTGATCCAGCAAAGTAGCATAAGTATCTCCCTCAGTTTTTGAGAACCAAGGTATCAATCCAGTAGGAGGCCACACGCAAGTCCCTCGTACCTACACAAACAAATAAGAACCTTGCAACCAACGCGATAAAGGGGTTGTCAATCCCTTCACGGCCACTTGCAAAAGTGAGATCTGATATAGATGATAAGATAATATTTTTGGTATTTTTATGATAAAGCCTAAAAGTAAAGAAAGCAAAATAAACGGTAATGGAAATAACGGGAGATTAATATGATGGAAAATAGACCCGGGGGCCATAGGTTTCACTAGTGGCTTCTCTCAAGATAGCATAAGTATTACAGTGGGTAAACGAATTACTGTCGAGCAATTGATAGAAAAGTGCATAATTATGAGAATATCTAGGTATGATCATGTATATAGGCATCACGTCCGTGACAAGTAGACCGAAACGATTCTGCATCTACTACTATTACTCCACACATCGACCGCTCTCCAGCATGCATCTAGAGTATAAAGTTCATAAGAACAGAGTAACACTTTAAGCAAGATGACATGATGTAGAGGGATAAACTCATGCAATATGATATAAACCCCATCGTTTTATCTTCGATGGCAACAATACAATACGTGCCTTGCTGCCCCTGCTGTCACTGGGAAAGGACACCGCAAGATTGAACCCAAAGCTAAGCACTTCTCCCATTGCAAGAAAGATCAATCTAGTAGGCCAAAGCAAACTGATAATTCGAAGAGACTTGCAAAGATAACCAAGCATACATAAAAGAATTCAGAGAAGATTCAAATATTGTTCATAGATAATCTTGATCATAAACCCACAATTCATCGGATCTCGACAAACACAGCGCAAAAGAAGAGTTACATCAAATAGATCTCCAAGAGAATCGAAGAGAACTTTGTATTGAGATCCAAAGAGAGAGAAGAAGCCATCTAGCTAATAACTATGGACCCGAAGGCCTGAGGTAAACTACTCACACATCATCGGAGAGGCTATGGTGTTGATGTAGAAGCCCTCCGTGATCAATGCCCCCTCCGGCAGGACGCCGGAAAATGCCCCAAGATGGGATCTCACGGGTACAGAAGGTTGCAGCGGTGGAATTAGGTTTTCGTGGTCGCTTCTGATGGTTTGGGGGTACGTAGGTATATATAGGAGGAAGAAGTAGGTCGGTGGAGCCATGAGGGGCCCACGAGGGTGGAGGGCGCGCCCAGGGGGGGTAGGCGCGCCCCCCTACCTCGTGACTTCCTCGTCTGTTGCTTGACGTCCACTCCAAGTCCTCTGGATCACGTTTGTTCCAAAAATCATGTTCCCAAAGATTTCATTCCGTTTGGACTCCGTTTGATATTCCTTTCCTTCGAAACACTAAAATAGGCAAAAAATAGCAATTTGGGCTGGGCCTCCGGTTAATAAGTTAGTCCCAAAAATAATATAAAAGTGTATAATAAAGGCCATTAAACATCCAAAACAGAATATATAATAGCATAGAACAATCAAAAATTATAGATACGTTGGAGACGTATCACCCAACCTGAGAGGGGTGCCGGGCGCGCCTTCCTATGCGAGAGGGGAAGGCGCCCCAGGGGAAGGCGCCCCAGCGGTAGGCGCGGGGCTTGAGGCACGATCATCGGACGCCCCAGCCTCCCGAGGGCCTCTGAGAAGGAGCTTCTTCTTCTTCTTCTTCTTGGGGACGGCCTCGGGAGGATGGATGACGCCCTCGTCATCTGAGTTCTCGACTCCCGCGGCCTGGTAGGCGCGCTCTAGGGAGCACACCATATCCTTTTCGCCGCAGGCGACCGTGATGATGCCACCGCTTCCTGGCATCTTGAGGACATTGTACCCGTGGTGAGTCACTGCCATGAACTTGGCGAGGGCCGGATACCCGAGGATGGCATTGTGAGGGAGGCGAATGTGGGCGACGTTGAAGTCGATGGGCTCGGTGCGGTAGTTGTCGCGCTTACCGAAGATGACAGGGAGGCGAATCTGCCCCAGGGGGACGACGGAGCCGTCGGTCACCCCTGAGAATGGCCTGGTCAGGAGGAGCTGGTCATAGGTCACCTGAAGCCTTTCAAACATCTCAGCAGAGAGGACATTCAGTCCCGCACCACCGTCGATGAGTGTCTTGGTAACGAGGACATTGCTGGTGGTCGGCGAGCAGAGCATTGGGAGCGCGCCCGCGGTGGCTGCACACTTGAGCTGATCCGTAGAGTCGAAGGTGATGGCGTACTTGGACCACCTGAGGGGACGCGATGCCTCGAGCTTGGGGAGGGCTGAGTTCACCTCGCGAGAAAACTTCTTGAAGACGCGATGGGAGGCGGGGGTCTGAGCGCCACCCAGGATGCAGGCAATAGCACGAGGCTCTTGGAAGCCCCCGGCCCCATCATCGTGGTGGTGGTCGTCATTCAGCCTTTGTGGCGGTGGCGGCGGAGGAAGGCCAGCGTTGCCCTGAGGACTATCCTCACGAGGCTGGTCCCACCAGGGACCATCGCGAGGCTGGCCCTGCCAGCGGTCCTCACGAGGCTGATCACGCCAGTCCCGGCGGGGGTCGCGGTTGTCCCAGCGGCCTCCACCACGGCCTCCTTCGTGGCCATAGCCGTGGTCGTTGCACTCAGGGCGGCGGCCAAGGCGCCCGTCTTGGATGGCCCTGAGCTCTTGGCAGTCATTGGTTTTGTGGTTGTGGACGTTGTGGAAGACGCAGAAAGGGCGGCTACCCTTGGAGGACTTGGGTGGCCGCATCCGCGCTTCATCTTGGGCTCGGCCACGAGCACAGCCGGGCCGTTGCGCTTCACGTCCTTGGCCTTGGCCTTCTTGTCTTCAGGATCGGCCTCCGGTAGCTCAAGGAGGAAGAGGCGACCTTCCTCTGCTCTCGCGCACCTGGTTGCCATGTTGAACATCTCCAGAGCTGAGCATAGGTCCTCATGTATGGCGAGTTCTTCCTTCATCTTGACATCCCGGACACCATCAGTGAATGCTGAAATGACGGCCTCGTCCGACACCTTAGGGATCTTGAGGCGAACGTTGGTGAAGCGTTGGATGTATTTCTGCAAGGTCTCCCCTGGTTGCTGCTTGATGCGCTGCAGGTTGCCTGCAGCAGGGGCGCGGTCGCGAGTGCCCTGGAAGTTGGCGATGAAGCGCTCACGCACATCATCCCAGGAAGAGATCGATCCCGCTGGGAGGTTCAGGAGTCACGAGCGCGCTCCGTCCTTGAGAGCCATGGGAAACTAGTTTTCCATGACCTTCTCGTCGCCATTCGCCGCCTCGATGCTCAGCTCGTAGAGCTGAAGGAACTCAGTAGGGTCTGGGGTGCCGTCATAGCGCGGGGGCAGATCAGGCTTGAACTTGTCGGGCCAGACGATGCGGCGCAGCTCCGGAGTGAACGCTCGGCAGCCTGCCGCGCTCACGGGAGCCCGCCGCGGATGGGGAACCTGGTCTTGGCGCCCGCGTGCCGCCACCTCGGGTGGCGCATGATCTTGACATGGCGGTGCTGGGAGCGCACGCGCCTCTCCTTGAGGCCGCTGCACCACCTGGCAGCTTTCCTCGTCGTGCGTCAGCGCCCTACGCGGCGGGTCGCGCTGGGGGGCTCATGCCTTGGCTCGGGGACGACATTGTGCCGGAGAGGAGGAGGAGGCGCACTGTGGGCCACGTCACCCGCCTGAGGTGGCGGGGGAGGCAGCGAGCGAGATGGCGCAGGAGCCTCTTCAGCGGTACTAACGAGCTTGGCGATGCGGTCAAGCCAGTCCTCGTAGAGGTCATCGGCTGGGCGATAGCGCAGAAGCTCGCGGGCCATGAGCAATGCAGCCTATGCGTTTGCCGGCCCGCGACGAGTATGGGAAGACGAAGCGGCGGCTGGAGTCAGCGACGGAGTGGCGGTGCGACCATTGCGCCGCACGGAAGGCGACAGCGACGAGTCCTGCTGCTCATGGACCACGAGGCCGGTGGCAACGTTATCCGCAGGTGACGGGGAGCGGCGAGGGATGCCGTCGCCCGCAGGCGCTGTCTAAGCAACATGGGCGGCGAGGGCTACCCGGCGCTCAGCACGAACTCGATGAGCGTCGGCCATGAGAACGGTGGAACGGCGGCGGAATGACCGACGGAAGAGAGGCTTCGACACGCCCCTACCTGGTGTGCCAAATGTTGGATTCAGGGCTCCGCGGACCCAAGAAAGGTTCAAACTCCGGGGGCGTGTGCAAAGAACTCAACCTCTCCAGCCAACCAATCGTCGCCCTCATGGCCTAGCTCAAAGAACAGGGAAGGAAAGAGACACGACAGTTTACCCAGGTTCGGGACACCTTGCGGTGTAAGACCCTACTCCTGCTTTGGGGTGGATTAGCCTCGCGAGGGGCTGAGGATGAATTAGTACATAGGAAGAACAACCTCAGGATGTCTGTTCTTGTGTCGGTGTGAGCCAGAGAAGTCTCTCTCTTTCTACGGTGGTGGCTAAGCTATATTTTTAGTGGCCTTGATCCTCTTCCTCCAAACGAAGGCGGGAAGGGATCCCATAATGGCCAATTTTGAAGGGGGACAAGAAGTACATCCTATCCTGGCGAAAGGTGGTCTTCGCCTGCAAAGCTTCTGGTCGTGACGCCGTGGTGGGCTCGACGATGACATCCGTCCGGCCGTCCTAGCGGTCTTGGTCTCGTTGCACGGGAATCGAAACCTTTGGGTGATTCCTCGGGACCCCGCGCCTGCGCTTGCCTCTTTAGCACAAAACAGGAAACCTGCTATCCTGCGCCCACTGGCACCCGCCTAGCCTTAGTCGTCATGGCTTGCATCACCCAAACCTCATGTGGTGGGTGCTTGCATAGGAATTTCCGCTCCTCAGGAGCCAGCCTAGGGAGGCCGATCCCTCCGGAGGTCTTGATGTCGTCCGCCTCGCAAGGCTTGGCCCCTCGCGAGGGTCTTGTCTTGCCAGTGCTGAAGATGGGCCATACCAGGCCGTCGATGGAGCCATGCCGTGGGCCGCAGGCAGGCATGTCTGGGTACCCTAGTTCGCAAGACGCCGACAATTGTCACTTCACTGTGAAGACTAGTTGAATAGTTCTCTCTGACCGAGATGGGGAATAATGGATCGCCAAGACTTCCTATCTACAGTATCCCTATGCCTCTACTCTCATCCTATCCAACAAGATGAAACATTGGCTAAGGCACCCGACGCCAATAATGTAGGAGTACTAGTTGTATTTTGTGTCAAACTTTGACCATCTATTTAACTAATAAAATGTTAATGCATGTCACCAAAAATCATATCACTGGATTCGTATTCGAACATAGTTTTTTATGACATGCATTGACACTTTGTTAGTTAAATTTACGGTCAAAATTTTACACTAAGTATGAAGGGGGCCATTAAACTAGGACGGATGTTTATATACACGTCAATAAAAAAATCATCAACCAAGGTAGTAGTAAATGATGAGTGCCCGAAGAATTTTTTTTCCGAAAGTACTCAATAATGGGATCGTTTTCCTCAAGAAAATTGTGTTTATGAACGTATTAATTGGAATGCACGCGTGAGGAACAAATGACCAGAACTTTTACACGCATTGGTGAGTTTTCTCTTAATTCTTGCATGTAATGTTTTAATGAAGCTTGAAATACGAACATGTCAATGAGAGGGAGTAAAAGCCTCATGCATGCATGCATGCATGCAACATGCAACACTCACACGTACACATGCACGCACGCAACACTCACGTATCCAGGCGGCACATAGCACACGACCCAACACACACACACACTCACGCTCAAGTGCTCACCTACTCCCTCCGTCCGTGAAAGATTGTACATATAGAGATTTACACATTGACCAAGAGGAACTGGAACTTCAAGGCATAATTAATGCTCAAAAGTAGCAGACTTATGTGTGCATGCGACCATTGAGAGAAGAAGATTAAATGAAGGTTGTTGCATGCTGTAATTAAGGATAGACATGTAGCTTATAGGTAGAGCATAAGCTGGTGCATTAGTCAGCCAATATTTATTAGATTAAAGGCTAAGTGCATTGGAAGTATAGATGTACACTCTTTGTTGGAAAATTTTCTAATGCTAGGTGTACAGTTTTTGACGGACCGAGGGAGTACACGTGCATGCACTCACATACACAACCAGGGTGGTTCGCACGCAAGGGTTGGACTCCTGTCGCGCCTGCATAAAGTTTTGTTTAATTGATTTCTTTGCTCTGCCAACTGACAGGTGGGACCCAGAAACCAGGTGTCAATTTAACCAGTCAACAAAGTGCCACATCGACTATGTGGCCGGTCAGTAGGGTGCAATACGGTGCTCTATGATGGGCTAGTGACCATGTAATCACCGCAAAACTATATAGTGACCGTAATGAGCATATTGTTACATAAATTGACCGCCATTGTATTTTTCTCATTTCAAATTAAGCCATATTAACCAGAAAGGACGCAGTATGGACTAGTACTGCTTTGATGTGTCCCGTTAACTCACCGAATGAGGAGAAGCTTTCTTACTACGCCCCCTCCCTCGCCCCGCGCGGTGGCTCACAGGACCTACGCCCTCTCCCTCGCCCACGCGCGCAAGGAGAGGGTTTTGACTACAACACCCTCTCCCTCTCCCTCACCCTCACCCTCACCCTCGCCCTCGCGGTGGACATGCAACAGTTCATTCGGTGTCAGATTGCCAGAAGCATATTGTTCTGTAGTATCATCATTGTTGGACCTTCCGAAGAGGCGAAGAGCCAAGTGCAAGGTTCACACGAGTACGGACTGTTGAACCTCCCGAAGAGGCAAAGAGCCAAGCGTAAGTTTTTATAGGAGTTGTCATCCTAGTAGGAGTACTACAACTATAGTGAATGATGCTACTGTATGATGCCGCCACGTCACCTATATCCAAAGCTGTGCCACCTTTTTTTCTCATAGAGCATGTTGGAGCCCGTACAATAACCACACAAGTTGCAAGTACACATAACACATTTACTAGTAATAAACTCTAAAGGACAAATGCCAGTATGTCACACAAGTTCATCTCCACTTCATGTGATAAATTTGTGCACGACTAGTCTACATATATTCACAGCGCTATCATTCACAATTTACCATACTCCACTTACACGTTATAGATGGGCTTCGTGTCCTCTTGCAGGTTCCAGTCCCAGGTGTTCTTCATGGATGGCACGATCCATAGCAGTGGGCAACAGGAATCATTGTCGCACCTTTCTAGTCCGGTTCCACACAATGGAGACTCATCCAAGCTGAAGCGGCATAAATCAGGGATAGCGTGTCCCAGCATGCCGTTCATCCGGCAATGCGCACTGAAGACACAACCATGCTTCATGAACGTCAGGCCTTCGGTGTCGTGCACGGAAGGTGGCATCCTCTTCACAATGGGATAACTGTCCCCAATGAAAAGCGAGTACTCTCCAATAATGTTCCTCGGCACCCACATAGCACCATGGGGGTCGAACTCGACGCCGTCATCTGGTACACGCGGCATCTCAGATCTGGACACATGGTGACGTACATGGTCAAGGTCCATGCATAATAATGTTGTGCTCAAATATGGCGGTCAATAATATTGTGCAGCAAATAGTACTACTCCGGTATAGAGGAAGTAAAATAACCGGCTTATTATATATAGCCACTCTTGGCTACATGGATGAGATAGTAAGACATGGAAAAACAAAATTGGTGGGAGCTAGTGGGTTCAAGTCTTCAAGGGCCTAGCTAGCTATACGCATCCTCCAAGGTAAAACGTACTAGTACTAGTAAGTAGTACTGCAATGAAAGAGAAGGTGAGAGGGTTAAAAAATATAATACTAAATTGTACTACTAGTACAGTAAACATGTCCCAGTCAAGAAAAGAAAATAACTAACAATTACTACTACTCTAACACACAACAATTAGAAAATGGAATACCTGGGTAGATGGTGACGGTACGATCGTGGTAGATTGTGTGACCATGTTGCACATTAGTGGTACCATGGGTAACGACTGCTAAGATAGTTGATCCCAATATGCCAAAGTCAGCTCCAAAGTTCCAGGTTAGACCGAATCGCGGATGCAAATGCACATCCTGGATCGGCGATCTTATTTTGATCGGGGGATGACTGGTCCCTGCAAAATAATGGACCACCTTTAGGGATGCAAATGATGGTTTGCGCATTCCGTTTGTAATCACCCGTACCGTAGGATGGCAACCAGATGAAACAAGTCCCTGGCACACGGCATCTTCGAACGTGTAGGGGTACAAATCTTCCGCGGCCAACATGTGCCAGCCTCTGCCGTTACTGCCTCTTGTATTGATGGCAATCCTTATGTTGAACACCGCGATGAGATAGTAATCGTCGTAGCCACGTCCCTTTGTCGGCGGGTCCGCAATTTCTATCTTCTTCAATGTCATGTAGGCATCATCATATGTATTCAAGCCCAGCCAGTCCGGAAGGCCGATCCCAATGGTGGAGAAGGGGTCTACGGGAACGGCAGCATTGCTGTGGATGTTGTGCAAAATGATGGTGGTATCCGGCCGGAGGTATGCAAGCCAATCTTCGTTGGCACCAACCCAGACCTATATATAAGACAGTGGGCAGCGGAGAAATTATGGGATGGAATAACTAAGTACTATATTTAGAATATACACTACATGATCAAACTCCATGACTGACCTGCTCATCGGACAAAATCTGACTACCTCTCAACATCGGCAACTCTAGCGGAGTCAACGTGCAACCATGGCCAGGGAGCGGTAGACTGTTCGATGAATTGTCCCATAGAATAACCTTCCCCTCGAGGACGCATGGAAGACCAACAAGCTTGGCCTTTTCCCAAGCCTGTTTAAGCACCGTCTTAAAATAGTTGGTGCAGGAAGCACCGAGTCTTGCAGCGGCGAGGACGTCGGAGCGACGTGCGATTTCTCCCAGAGGAAAATCGTCCAAGGTCTTCCAGCCCCGACGAGGAGGAGAACCGCTTGGGAATCCATGGGAGCAGCAAAGAACTGCCTTCGTCTCTTCGGGGGGAGGGGAACTGGCGAGGAGGAGATAAGAGCGTAACGACAAGGCCTCATCCCTTCGCTAAGGAAATTATGCGGGCACGCATAGTGGTAGTGCCTCGTGCCCCGCGATGGTGAGGCTATTATTTACTACGTACTCGTACTATAGCAATAGTAGTACTACTTTCTCAACTAGTAGTGTGATGTACTGTACTTCTATAGTGCACCAGTTTTGAACTCTTGAGTCTCAAGGCCAAGGAGTTACAGTTGCAAGTGGAGGGTACTACTGTTCTCTAGAACCATCGCAGTACTATCAATGCAGGGAAAGTACACCTGCGTAGTGCGTACTCTCCATGCTCTATTCAAGCGCGTAGCTGGCCTAATCAGCCGCTCCTCTCACGCACACACTAGCAGCCTGTTTATCAGCAACGGTTACTGCGGGAGCAGAACATTTGAGTTCTTTGATATAGCGAGACTAGGATTTTCGCTTCCATTTGTGGAGGTGTAATGGATCTCGTCAAACTTTGTTAGTTCCTTGTTTATGAATGAGATGAGGCAAAGCTTTTGCCTCTGTTTCAAAACAAAAAGAATCACGTCAACAGGAATTTCTTTTATAGAGCCGATAATGGAGCGAAGTCCATGCATGCAACGCCACAAGCTACACAGTAGTAGAGTAGCACTTTATGTACAGAGCCATATTGCACATTTCCCAATGCCACGCTAGGCTTTTTGGCTCCTCGGGCTTAATTGGGAGGCGCTAGTTTAAATATGGTAGCTGGTGAGGAAGCGCAAGCGAGGTGCGGCTAGGGCGAGCACGCAGGCGAGAAACTTTGCATGGTGTGAATTGATATAGGAGTACTACTCTAGTACGCGAGCCATGAGATGATGGGAGGGAAAACCCGTTCACGTGGCTGGGCTATCCAGTGCACCCAGATTGTGGTGCGACAAGTCTGTTTGACTTCAAAAGTCAAACTACCAGTGTACAATATTGGCTCGCAGCAAGGTTACTATTTTAAAAAAAAGGCCGTTGTGCGTTTGGCCAGGATCAAACCCGCAAAACAAGCTAAACACTCCCACGACCACTAGTAGTACTCGTTGGAGTACAACGCAACCTAGAATCGCCCTCTCTCGCTAGTACACTGTTCCTTACAAGAAAACAGTAATGCCAAGAAACTACTACCACTTACCAACCAGCCCTACCAAGAAATGACTACTCTACAAAGTGCCGTTATAGGCACATTTCAACCCATGTCGCCCTTTAAGTCAACGCCTTCTATTCGACTGGCAAGTATGACTTGTGGGACCTGCATGTCAGTCTGGACAAAAATCCCCGAGTGACCTCCTACCTCCGACCCGTCCACCTAGTCATCCTCGGCCATGGGACGCAGCTACCACCGCCGGCAGAAGGCGAGGTCAAAACCGCATGCCGCGCGGATCCCATCTTGCGGCAGCCCGGATGCCAGCACCGTCCGGCGCTCGCGGCTGCTAGCTAGCCAAGATAGCACACACCCTGCTGGATGCATCCAGCTGCTTGTTTGTAAGATTTGCTAGCTAGGTTGGCACGACGGCTAGCTCGTGTGCGCCACGCTAAGGCCAGCTGTAGGATCGAAAGTAGGTCTAGAGGGCGGGTGATTAGACTACTTGACCAAATAAAAATCTAGCCTTTTCCCAATGTTAAGTCTTGGCAGATTTTAACAACTTAGCACAAGTCAAGCAATCAACCTACACATGTAATTCTAAGAGTATATCAGCGGAATGTAAATAATTGCATATGAAGGTAAAGGGAGGGGTTTGGAGTGGCAAACGCAATGTAGACACGGAGATTTTTGGCGTGGTTCCGATAGGTGGTGCTATCGTACATCCACATTGGTAGAGACTTCAACCCACGAAGGGTAACGGTTGCGCGAGTCCCTAGAGGGCTCCACCCATGAAGGGTCCACGAAGAAGCAACCTTGTCTATCCCACCATGGCCATCGCCCATGAAGGACTTGCCTCACTTGGGTAGATCTTCACGAAGTAGGCGATCTCCTTGCCCTTACAAACTCCTTGGTTCAACTCCACAATCTTGATAGAGGCTCCCAAGTGAGACCTAACCAATCTAGGAGACACCACTCTCCAAAAGGTAATAGATGGTGTGTTGATGATGAAATCCTTGCTCTTGTGCTTCAAATGAT
Organism: Aegilops tauschii subsp. strangulata; assembly: GCF_002575655.3. Taxonomy (NCBI): domain Eukaryota; kingdom Viridiplantae; phylum Streptophyta; class Magnoliopsida; order Poales; family Poaceae; genus Aegilops; species Aegilops tauschii. The sequence goes on from NC_053037.3 coordinate 400,564,295, forward strand.
AGTCTCCCCAACACTCAACTCTCTCACACAGATTTGGCTATGGTGGAAAGATGATTTGAGTGGAAAGCAACTTGGGGAAGGCTAGAGATCAAGATTCTTGTGGTTGGATTGGAATGTCTTGGTCTCAACACATGAGTAGGTGGTTCTCTCTCAAAAAATGAATGCTGGAAGTGTAGGCACGTTCTGATGGCTCTCTCACAAATGGAGAGGAGGGTAGAGGGGTATATATAGCATCCACACAAAATCTAACCGTTACAGACAAAAGAGCCAACTCGGTCAGACCGAATGTACGAACTCGGTGAGACCGATTCAGTCCAAAATGTGAACGTTAGGATTTTTGGTGGGACAGACATGATCAACTCGGGGGGACCGATGCGCTAGGGTTAAGGCAAAACTTGATCTCGGTTTGACCGATCACTTCAACTCTGTGAGACTGATTTCAGTAATGGGTTAACAGAGAGTTGGTCAGGCAAACTCGGTGGGACCGATTGCTCCTTTCGGTGAGACCGAAACGTTACGAAAGAGAAAAAGAGAGTTTGCATTCTGAACTCGGTGGGACCGATTGCTCATTTCAGTGAGACCGAAACGTTACGAAGGGAAACAGAGAGTTTGCAATCCCATCTCGGTGAGACCAAGATCCCTATCGGTAAGACCGAACTGATTAGGGTTTCTGGCTATGGCTATGTCAAGTGAACTCAGTGGCGCTGGATGCATCAAATCAGTGGGGCCGAGTTTGACTTTAGGTTTAGGACATATTTGGATATGAGAAAGTGGTTGAGGGTTTTGGAGCATATCACTAAGCATTTTGAGCAAGTTGACCTTTAAGCAACACCTCATCCCCTTTTAATAGTATTGGCATTCCTATGGACTCTGTGATCTTGGATCACTAAAATAGAAATGAAGAGACTTGAGCTTTTGCCAACATTTGTCCTTAGCATTTTGAGGGGTCCACATCTCTTACTCCATGCCATGCCAATCATTGAACTTTCTAAAATGATTATCTTGAAAGAACATTAGTTTAATGAGCTATATGTTGTTAAGAATTACCAAAACCACCCAGGGATTAGTTGCACTTTCAATCTCCCCCTTTTTGGTAATTGATGACAACATATAGATCAAAGCTTCGACACATGATAATAAGAATGGAATATATGGTCGCTTTGAGAAGTATGTGATAAGCAAGAGCTCGCCCTAAATTTGTGCATTATTCATAATTTTCTTTTGAATGCAAATGCACAATCGATTAGGATCCTGGGTTACTCTTCCATGTAACATACATCTTGGTGGAGCGCTCAAATTGATAGAACATATATAACATGCACTCATCACCAAGACAAAAACGATAGATCATACACAAGATATAGGATAATAAAGCATAGTATGATCCACCACATGATCATAGAAGTATCTCACACACAAACACAAATATTGTAGCAAACACAAGCAAAGCAAGCAAAAAGTAGCAAGAGAGACCAATAAATAGCAAAACACACACACACACACACACTCTCTCTCTCGAAGCCTATGATCTATACACTTTCTCCCCCTTTGGCAACAAGTTACCAAAAATCTCGAAAATGCATAGTGCTATACGACGCTAAGCATGATCTCCCAGAGCTCCGGAGTGCGAAGATGGCGTGGAGAGAACAGCATCTGCGAAGACTTCTGCTGACATCTGAGGAACTGGAGGAGTTGCCATTGGAGGGGCAACAAAGGCTGTGGCTGCAGGAGCTGAGGTTGTAGCCCTAGTGTCAATCACTGGCACTGCTGCTGACCTTTGTGCTCTAGGCACCCTCTGATAAGCATATGTGGTTGTCCTGTCATTCCTGTCCTCAAGGTCTTCTTGTATCTTCTCAACTGAAGTCTGAATCTCAGTGACTTTGACATCCAGGTCATGTAGCTTTGTCTCAAAGATCCTCTCAAGGCTCTCTTGATTCCGAGTCAGGGTAGCTAGTCCTTTCTCTATTCTCACAGTGGCCTCAAGCAGATAGCTGAGCTAGTCCTTCTTGGTCTTGAGATTGACTGCAGAAGGGTCTGGGATCTTTGAAGCTTTTTCATCCTGTGCCTTCTCTCTCTTCTCTTGAGCCTTAATAGAAGTTGGATGTGAAGCATCCATCACAACAGTGTTATCCTCGAAATTAGGCCTCAAGGGAAGGTGCTCTCTGTCCAACAAATATGTGCTTGTGCCCATCTTGGAATTTATGAGCATCTGAATATGTGGAGCATAGCCACATGATCTCTTCTGGTCAGCCACAGTTCTCTTAACAGTCTCAACAATCAAACTCATGACTTTGAATTTCTCTGGCGCATCAAACATGTGTAGCAAGTTGATGGAGTGCCCTCTGATCATCCTGTGATCTCCAGACTTGGGCAACAGAGTGTGCCTGAGGATGGTGTTGTTTGTAGGCGGCCCTGACAGAAGGTAATACACAGAGCCAAACTTATGTGTTTCCAACGCATTATCTGGAATTTCCTTGTACATGTATGCCATAGAGTTGTGATGTTTTCTGGGCTTGGCATACACATCAGTATCATCATCTGCCCCTTCTGGATCATTTGTCAGCTTTGCCCACTCAGCAATGGAAGATTGGTACCTAGTACCCTCAGTCATCCAGACAATCTTGCCATCTGGGTAGAAGTGAGCTATGGAGTAGAACTGCATGATCAACTCATCATTCCATTTGGTCAATTTCTGACCCACAAAAGCATCAACTCCATTCATTCTGAAGGTCTCATGAACTCTAGGAAAATGATCTTCATTGTTGTCAATGAACTTCCAATCGACCCATCTCATGTCACAAATGATAGGCTTATTGTCCAGGAGGACATTCTCATAGAAATCCTGGTGTTCCTTAGTATGAAACCTGTAGTCGACAGCAGTCCTTCTTCTTGTAGCATAGGGGTCTGACTGTCTCCATAATCTAAGACCTGCATCTTTCCTTATCTTCATGTTTTAAGCTACTAGATGAGTGTCATCATGATCTGGAATTTTGGGCTTGAGCTTTCTAAGCACTTGGGCCTCTTCATCTTCTTCAATTTCAGGCTCCAGGGCCTTATTCTTTTCAACAGCAGGGATGTTCCTGGTAGATCTCTTTGGTGCAGACTGCTTTGGAGCTTGTGCAGAGGGCTTGGGAGTAGTCTTGGGCTTGGATGTTGCAGCCCCTGACTTGATTGCATCTCCCATGAGCTTCTGAGCTTTGGGAGCTGGTGCAGCATCCTCTTCTTCATCCTCTTCCTCATCCTCAGCTGGGTCTCACATCATTGAGAATGTGCCAATGACCTTGCAATGGTCGTTCTGACCCTTTCCTTCCTCTTCTTGCCTCCAGCAGCTTCTTCTTCTCTTGGCTCAAAAGAGAATTCCATTGTTTCCTGAGTTGAAGCTATGGCTTTTGACACGGGCTTCCTCTGAGAAGGAGCCTTCACTTTCATGCCTGGCTTGATGCCAGCAGCAACTGCAGCAGCTTGCTCTTTCTTGATCAGCTTCTTCTTTCTAGTGACCTCTTCATCAACTACAAAATCTTCATCCTCAGAATCTGAATTTCTCTTTCTCCTTGTCCTTGTTGCAGCTTGGGCAGGTTGCTTGGGGTGCTTCTGCTGCCCTCATCATAGCTGCTTGAGGGACTAGTGCCCTCACTGAGGTTTTGGTGCTCTTCAGACTTGTTCTGGCTGTCACTCTGGTCTGACATCTTTGACACTGAAAGTTGACCCTGTGAATACATAGGTTGAGATGGAATAGATGAGTATCACAAAGCACAACCATTTTGTAAAACAAATGATTCAAAAACTTAGTTTTAGTTTTCTACAGAAAGCATTTCGGAGCTACCGATATTACAAACTCGGTGACACCGAAGCAGCTTTAGAATCTAAACTGGTGAAATTGGTCAGACCGAGACACAGTTCGGTGACTCCGAGATGCTAGGTTTCACTTAGAAAGTAAACTCGGTCACATCGATTCATACACTTCAGTCAAACCGAGTAGTACATGTGCAATGGCCGGGGCCAAATCGGTGAGACCGAAGGGCCCACGAAGAAGCAACCTTGTCTATCCTACCATGGCCATCGCCCACGAAGGACTTGCCTCACTTGGGTAGATCTTCAAGAAGTAGGCGATCTCCTTGCCCTTACAAACTCCTTGGTTCAACTCCACAATCTTGACAGAGGCTCCCAAGTGACACCTAACCAATCTAGGAGACACCACTCTCCAAAGGTAATAGATGGTGTGTTGATGATGAACTCCTTGCTCTTGTGCTTCAAATGATAGTCTCCCCAACACTCAACTCTCTCACAGATTTGGCTATGGTGCAAAGATGATTTGAGTGGGAAGCAACTTGGGGAAGGCTAGAGAACATGATTCTTGTGGTTGGATTGGAATGTCTTGGTCTCAACACATGTGTAGGTGGTTCTCTCTCAGAAAATGGATGCTGGAAGTATAGGCACGTTCCGATGGCTCTCCCACAAAGGGAGAGGAGGGTAGAGGGGTATATATAGCCTCCACACAAAATCTAACAGTTACACACAAAAGAGCCAACTCGGTCAGACCGAATGTATGAACTCGGTGAGACCGATTCAGTCCAAAATGTGAAGGTTAGGATTTCGGTGGGACAGATATGATCAACTCAGTGGGACCGATGTGCTAGGGTTAGGGCAAAACTCGATCTCGGTTTGACCGATCACTTCGACTCGGTGAGACTGATTTCAGTAGTGGGTTAACAGAGATTTGGTCAAGCAAACTCGGTGGGACCGATCGCTCCTTTCGGTGAGACCAAAATGTTACGAAAGAGAAACAGAGAGTTTTCATTGCGAACTCGGTGAGACCGATCGCTCATTTCGGTGAGACCGAAACGTTACAAAGGGAAACAGAGAGTTTGCAATCCAGTGTCGGTGAGACCGAGATCCCTATCGGTAAGACCGAACTGATTAGGGTTTCTGGCAATGGTTATGTCAAGTGAACTCGGTGGCGCTGGATGCATCAAATCGGCGGGGCCGAGTTTGACTTTAGGTTTAGGACATATTTGGATATGAGAAAGTGGTTGAGGGTTTTGGAGCATATCACTAAGCATTTTGAGCAAGTAGACCATTAAGCAATACCTCATCCCCTTTTAATAGTATTGACTTTCCTATGGACTCAATGTGATATTGGATCACTAAAATAGAAATGAAGAGTCTTGAGCTTTTGCCAATATTTGTCCTTAGCATTTTGAGGGGTCCACATCTCTTAGTCCATGCCATGCCAATCATTAAACTTTCTAAAATGATTATCTTGAAAGAACATTAGTTCAATGAGCTGTATGTTGTTAAGAATTACCGAAACCACCAAGGGATTAGTTGCATTTTGACCAGCCAGCTGGCTGGAGCGAAGGCCAGTGCGGCGGATTGTTCGCGCGTAAGCCATGCTCGGGCCAGCCAGCCAACCCGTGCGGAGGCCAGCGCGGCATCCGGCTCGTCCAGCAGAGCGGCGGCCAGCTCGCTTATCACCGGTGCCACCGACGAACACGCATAAGAATTGTTTGAAGTAATGTTCAAGAAAAATAATGATTGGAGGAGGAAGAACATGATTGAAGGTCAGATGTGGGTCCCTCCTGTCAACGGTCAAACATAATGTGTTGGTTTAAGCTGCCTCGTTAGCACTGATGTGTGGGCCAACCCTGTCATAAATGGGTTTAAACGAGCCTAATCGGCACTAGGTAGTAGTTTTTTGGCGCGGATTAAGAAATTTTGGGTATGTTTTTGCTATTTTTGTACAATAGTTTCTTCCTAGGGCTGGCTGAAAGTGGTAGTTTTCTGTTAAATACTCTACATACTGTAAGTAGGAGTGAAAGTTAAGCTTTGGAAGCCAATACGCACGGCTAGTTACATAGTGCCTATGTGTACGTAATTCAAACTAAATATCAACCACGAGTGACTAATATCTTGATGGAAAACTCGAAACTATGGAAATACTAGCATTTTTTGCATTGTTGGAAATACTAGCAATGTTCACGTGCGTTGCAATGGATCATAATTAGAATAATACTTATTCACAAACTTGATAGAAAACACTCTAATTTTGATATACATATATCACTAGAGATATATTATGCTTCAATCGGAATATATTCCTTGGGATGTTTTGGTGAGGTGAGTGAGGGATGTGGTTGGTTTTAAGATACTAATTAAGGGTTTTTATGCAAATTGGTAGAGAAGTGGGGTGTTGTTGAGAAAAGGCAACAACTTACCTCAGAGTCGTTAGATGTAGATCCAATTGTCAGAAATGACGGATGGCAGACACACCAGCATCACCAACTAAGTCTTTTGTAGGAGTACTAGCAAGATGCCCATGCATTGCGCGGAACATCAAGATGCATTTTTTTTTATAAAACACCTGTTGTGATTGACCCATGCGGGAGTAATCCCATGTGTAAAAACTAATGATATCTTGAGAAAGAGGAGAGATAAGGTGAGGAGGAGTGGGGCATGGTGGTGATTGGTGGTCAGACTGAGTGGAGGCATGGGGATGGACGACGCCGGCAGCGACCACCATGCCAGTTTGTTCCAGAGGCTTCCTTTTTTAATTGCTCAACAATGAGGTTGTGGGAGATAAGGATGAACGAGGGAAGGTGCGGGTATCTTTTAGTTTAATTTCTATCCGTTAGATATAGATCGGACGGTCTATATTGCAAGATGGCAGGCATACCACCATCACCAACTCGGTTTTTTATAAGAGAAGAGATATAAGTATGGAGATACAAACGTATTATCGATACTTCTTTCCATAAACTTGGATCTACATTCTATTCAACGACTGAGCATGTGGGGCCTTAGGACGATGACTTCTCGACTGTGTAAAACAAAGGTTTTCCCGTCGCCGATAAGGAGGGGTTGACGGCGGCGCGCTTTCGGCTTGCTCTAGTCCTAGTAGTCATACTAGGTGGTCTACGCACGTGTAAATTTATTCTTTTTCACGTCTCGCGTTCACCGTACTGCCACGACTATTGATGAATAGGCGGTAAGTTATTCACGGCAAAACCTTTGGTGAGCGTGTGTGCGAGAGAGAGAGAGACAACGTGCGTGTGTGATATGTGTAGAGACTGAGGCAATGATAAGAGATTCTTTGTGTCTCTGTGTGTGGGGGATAGAGAGAGACATGTGCATGGGGCTTTGAGTTGTGTAACATGGAGACACATAGACATAATCAGAGAGTGAGTGTGTGAGATACACATGTGGACATGGGGAGAGATGTGTGAGTTAGAGAGATGGAGAATTTTGGTGTGTATCTGAGCTAGGGAGAGGGGGATATATACATACCTAGAGCTAGAGAGAATATGCAAGGGTGTGTGTCTTAAAAGAAGGATCCAAATAGATGGGTGTTTGTGTGCGTGTGTGTGTGTGTGTGTGTGTGTTTGTGCGCATGTGTGTGTGAGAGGGAATGTGTGTATGTGGAGAAGAGAGACCACTAATGATGTAAACCTAGTATAGGGAAGGGGGATGGTGTGACATGTGTGTCAAAGAGAGAGAAAGGCATGCATAGTAGCGGGATGGCATGGGTGCGGGCGGGGAGCAGACTATTTGGAAGAGACATCGAGTGTGTGTGGGAGAGGGGTGTGAGAGCGAGAGAGAGAGCTAGCGAGGGAGAGAGAGAGGAAGAGAGGGGGAGAGAGAGGGGTCGTTTGTGTGCGGAAGTGGCGTATAGATAGGGAGACAAGCTTGATGTTGTTCGAAAGTGGCCTATGTATGGAGACGCAAGGGAAGCGAGTCATCATGTGTGTGATAGAGACTTCACGAGAGATCTAGAATAGATGGTGTAGAGAACAACGTGCGAGATTGAGAACGATGATACGTTAGGGAGCTATGGAAAGAGTCACGACATATATGTATATAGGGGCTGGGGAGGGTCCTCATGTGGGAGAGATAGAAAGAGGAGAGTGGTGCACAAGGAGACAAAGTGTGCTTGTTTGCAGTGGGGGTGGTGAGTGAGGTGAGTGTGCGAGAACCACATAAATAGGGAGATAGATGTTTGGGGGCGACGTATTGTGTGTATGGGAAACATACACTCTATATAGTGCGTGTGCTTGGGAAAGAGAGATGCCGGGAGACCTAGAGAGTGGGGGAAGAGATGTGTGCATGCCTGAGAGACAAAGTGATAGAGACCTATATTGGGGTCCGGACTTTAGAAGAGAGGGGGGGTGTTAATGTGCTCCTGCGTTCGTGTCCGGGGGAGAGAACGACTTGTGTGTTGGGGGGACGGGGTGGGTGGCTTCAGATAAAGAGTGAGGTGTCTATATTTGAGAGACTTTAGTGTAATTGAGATATATATGGTCAATAGTGTGTGCACTCATGGTTGATCAATTTGTTTCACAGTTTGGACTATGAGATAACGATACTTTTGAACATGTGTGATATACTTTGACGTACCAAACCTAAAATTGGAATTTTGGAATTTGACTCCATCATTATATTTTGTAATTCATTTAAACGGCGGTACATTTTTTAAGCCAGGATTTCATGATTTCAAATTCATATATCAAACCTAGAGATATACACATACGGGCATGTTCAAACTTTATAATCATCCACTTTATTTATACACATACACATTTTTGTTTTTGTCATCATATTTAGGATAAACACATTCGGAATTTCATTTAATTGGACCATATGATGGTATTTGCTTGCACTAGCTCAATGATCCATATTTGAATTGAATGGACAATCTATGCTTCGAGTTGGAGACATTGATTTTCGAAACTTGCACTTTTTTGCATGGAAAACAAATAAATTCTCGGCCATGATATCATAGTCGGCCGTACAAGAGCAGAACACTTAATTTCAGGCGCCAAAAGCTTTCAAACATCCCGCTCACATCGCAATATCTCGTGCCCGAAAGTTTAGCCCTGCGATATTCCTGTTTTACCCCTGCCACATGAACAGAAAAGGGCTGCTATGGTAACTCCATTGTTTCCCCTCTTTACCCCCAACATTCTTCCCTAGAGCCCCTCCCCTTCCCCTCCCCGACCCCCCAACCACGCCAAGCCGCCGAATCTAGTCCTCCGCCGCAGCGGTGAACCTCACACCCCGCCGGATCTACCTTCCGAACCTTGGAACACCCAACTTCCAACTCACCACTTCACCCGAGCCGCTTCAGCTACTGGCTTGTCCACCGCTTCAGATCTCCTTTACCGCCATCATGGTCCACCGCACCGGATTTTCTTCACCTGCGCCCTCGTCCACCACAGTGTAGGCCCTTCACTGACTCCCTCGTCCGCCCCATTGCTGGCCCTTCATACAAGCCCTCGTCCGCCGCAACAGATACGCCTCACCGAAAGCACTATACATCGCGCCAGATGCGCTTCGCCGACGCCTTCGTCCAATGCACCGGACCCGCTCCACGGACGCCATATTCAACCCCACCGGCCCAGCTCTACTGACGCCGCAGCCTCATCAGGTTATTTCGATTTGTACTCCTTCGGTTTTTCTCTTCTTTATCCTGGAATTGTTCACTTACCACAGATGAGCTTTCTTGTATGTCGACAGGCGCCGCAACTGAAGCACCAGAGCCGCTTCAGCAAAGGCGACTGTCGGTGTCAAAACCGGCGGATCTCGGGTAGGGGGTCCCGAACTATGCGTCTAAGGTCGATGGTAACAGGAGACAGGGGACACGATGTTTACCCAGGTTCGGGCCCTATCTATGGAGGTAATACCCTACTTCCTGCTTGATTGATCTTGATGGATATGAGTATTACAAGAGTTGATCTACCACGAGATCGTAATGGCTAAACCCTAGAAGTCTAGCCTGTATGACTATGGTAATGAATATATATGTTTCCTGACTAAGTCCTCCGGTTTATATAGACACCGGGAGGATCTAGGGTTACATCAGGTCGGTTACAAAGAAAGGAATCTACATATCCGGTCGCCAAGCTTGCCTTCCACGCCAAGGAGAGTCCCATCCGGACACGGGGGCAGTCTTCGGTCTTCGTATATTCACAGCCCATCAGTTCGGCCCATGGCTAACAGGTCGGACGCCCGAGGACCCCTTAGTCCAGGACTCCCTCAGTAGCCCCTGAACCTGGCTTCAATGGCGAGGAGTCCGGCGCGCAGATTTGTCTTCGGCATTGCAAGGCGGGTTCCCTTTTCCGAACTCCAAGATAGTCTTCGGACGGATGATTGTATCCGGACCTATAACACACATCACACACAACCGCGGAGAGAATATAATATTACACGAATCCAATCCGCGGACAACTTTTTATAACATGACGTCATATCTGTCCGGTCGTAATTTCGAACCGTTTTTTGTCTGCCGCTCCACGTTCCGAGACGCGGTTGTCATTGGCACGTCTTGTCAAAGCAGATATCGTGTCCCCTTATTGCGGGATTCTCATCAATACGGGTATGGGTAACCCAACCGTGTTGTTTATACAGCCCTTGGGAATAGGCGAGTTTTAAGGCGAGTGAGGAGGCGCTTGATATTTGCGGCCCTTTATAAGGGGATAATAATTCGTCCTTATCTACTCACGCCTTCTCTGCCCTTCCATCCTTGAGCTCCAGCACCCAAGCCCCCATCTTTTTCCATCTCCGAAAAGCATTCGACCATGTCCGGATCCGGAGGCCAAGGCAAATGGATGGTCTCCTCCGTCAAGGAGAAAGACATTGCCGAGCTTCGGGCGGCCGGGTATTTGGCGAAGGAAATCGCCCACCGTCTTCCAGCCCAGGGGCAAGTCGTCCCCACGCCGAAGCCCAACGAGAGGGTGGTATTCATCCCTCATTTCCTCCGCGGGCTAGGGTTTCCACTCCACACTTTCGTCCGCAGGCTGATGTATTATTACGGGATAGACTTCCATGATCTATCCCCGAACTCTTTCCTCAACATCTCGGCGTTCATCGTCATGTGTGAGGCCTTCCTCCGCATCCAACCCCACTTCGGGCTGTGGCTCAAAGTTTTCAACGTGAAGCCGAAGGTAGTGGACGGCCAGCACGCGGAGTGCGGAGGATCCATGGTGAGTAAGCTGGCCAATGTCTCCTGGCCAAAAGGCACTTTCGTGGAGACTGTATAGGAATGGCAAAAACAATGGTTCTACATCACAGAACCCCGCAGCACAAACTGGGTCGCGGCTGCCGAATTTAACTCCGGCGCTCCCATGCGACTCACCTCATGGGTCGAGAAGAGCCCGAACTGGTGTTCGCCAGACGAGCTGATAGCACTGCAGACACGCGTTCAAAGCATGGTGGACAAGAATGTCAAACTTGTCCATGTGATCCAGGTGATGCTAGTTCGCCGGATTCTCCCGTGCCAAAGCCGAAGCCTCCCGCTATGGAAGTTCAATCCGAAGAAGCACCATACCCTGAAGAGGCTCTTCGAGACCACTCATGAAGATGCCTGGAAATTGCTCTTCAAGGGCAACAAGATACCGCCAGCCACGGATTCGGACCGTGGACACGACATTAACCACCCCGCCAGCGAGACACGTCCTCTACTTGTCTGCTCTAAGGAAGATATCCGAACTTTCACCGTCATTACTTTTTCAGGAATGGATGAAGAGGGCGAAGCGGATCTAGTGTCCGGCTCCGCTGCCTGAAGAACCAGTCATCCCGCGTTAGCGAAGATGCTGGTGTCGGCGCCCTATAAGGCGCCGGAGAAGAAGGCCAAGAAGAAGGCCAAGGGGGTCCGGAGTGGCCCCCGTCGCAAGTGCGCTTCGGACGCGATGTCCGAAGACGAGACCCGCTCCTCCGCCGCCGAGGATGACGATGAGGAGGAGGAGGAGGAGGAGAACAACCCTCCCCCTAACGAGGGAAGGAAGAAGAGGGCAGCCTCCACGAACCTGGAGGCGGGGACGCCCAAAAAGGGGAAGGGCTCTTTTGCGGACAAATCCGCGTGGGACGTCGACAATAGTCCAGAGCGACACCCCCGCACCAAGCCTCAAGTTGCTTCGTAAGTGCTATGACTCCCGCGTACCCATATGTCCAGCCTCTCCATTTCAATGTATTGACATGGTAAATTATGCTATCACAGTCCGGCCCACAACAGCTCCCAGCGATCCTCATCAAGAGGTTTCTTGGACTCAAAGGAGATGGCCAGCGAGACACCGCCAGCCGCCTACTCTCCCAAGGCCAAAGGGGACGACGAGGTGCTCTCCCAACGGACCTTCCCCGGCCGAGGAGAGGATCAAGAGGCGCCCGAAGGCGAAGCCCCTGTCACCGAACACCAGGGGGGACCAATCCCCCGGGAGACTGAGGATGAGGGTCGTACTCAGTTCGGCCCTCAACCAGACTTGATTCCCGAGACCGATACGGCTCCGGAATCTGACACGCAAGCTCCTTCGAAAGAAGGGGTATTCCTATTCCACCGGTGACCCCTGTCCAACCAGGGGCATCAGATGATCTGCTGGAAGCGCTGCGAGGCGCTTCCCTTGCGCATGAGCACCGTGTTCTTATGAGCACAGTGATTGAAAGGGTTCAGTCCGTTAAGAGCGGACTAACCGAAGCCTGCAGCAGCCTGCTGACAGGTTTTGAGGTAAGCGACGCAAAAGGAGAAAATCCCAATATAGACAGTAGCCCCTGAGACATTGTCCGGTGTTCGGAAAGAAAAGCCAGACAGAGGACCAATCCTTTTATTACAGGAAACTAACTAAATTTGTCTGGAATAAATATGCAGGCGTCGCTGCTGGCCGTGGCCTCACATGCTGCCAAAGTCTCCGATCTGAAGCGGAGGCTGGAGCAGGCTGAGGAGGAGCTCGGCCAGGTGAGGAGGCAGCTCCAGGAGAATCAAGGTATGTGAGAACCCGGGAAATATTTGAAAAGAGTAAAATATATATTGACCAAAGTGTCATGATATGTATAGGAGCGACGACCGAGGTCGAGGCCCTAAAAAAGGCTCTGGGCGAAGCCGAGGGAAAGGCTGTCAAGGAGCAGGCTGCCCATAAGAAGCTCAAGGCCCGGGTCAACGAGGTCCAACAAGAGCTCCACGACGCGGTGAAGAAGTGTGAGACCTTGGAGCGCGACGCGTCAGCTAAAGAGGCCGAACTCTCCAAGGCTCGGCAAAGCGCGGAGACGGCCTGGAACGAGGCCCAGGGCACCCTCCAAGAGATCCAGGTAGCGAGGAAGATTGCGGCGGGTAAGGCATTCAATATGCAAAGCAAATATGTGAAAAGGAATTATCTTTTGCTAACCCAGATTCGGAGTTCTCCAGGGGCTTTTGCTGATCTGCCGCGAAGTGTGTCCGACGTCGCAGAGTCCTTTCGAGCCAAGGAAGGGAGTTCCACGGAGAAGCTATTCTGGTCACAGTATCTTGTGCCAGAGCATCCCGTGCCTTTCACCGATCAGCTGAAACAGCTGGTTGAGCTGCATAGGGTGGCCGAACTAGCCATGAAGGATTTGATAATCCGGCTATGGACAGCCGAAGTTACGCCCGGCAGCTACTTCGGACTAGTGAGGCGGATGGTGAGCGCCTGTCCTCGGCTGGATATCGTCAAGCGATCGGCCTGTATTGAAGGTGCTCGTATGGCCTTCGCTCGTTGCAAAATGTGGTGGGCGAAGATGAACGCCGTCGAGCTGGCCAGGGGGCCGCCAGAGGGCAAGGAGCACCGCACACCCGAGCGCTATTTTGCGGATGTCCTAGAAGGGTCTCGCATTGTGGCAACGCAGTGTGGGCAGGACATTATTTTCGAATGAATACATTCGTGTTGTCTTTGCCTTGTATGATGAAACAAAGTCAGTTTGTAATATAATTTTTGTTATGTTTTAATTTTTCCTCCTATGCGGCCGTGTTGTATGGAATATGAGGGTTGGCCAGTCGTCGGCTTCTGCCCCCACGTAGGTAGTACGGGCGTGCTCGGGATGGAATCTAAACAATCTTGATCCAATTGTATGGTCCTTGAAGGAGTTGTTTAGCGCAACGAACTAGGCAATCAGACTATGCGGCTTGAACGCCCTCACTTAGCCATAGGAGTTTTACAATAAAACATAGGCGCAGCCCCTAGTTTTCGAACCAGAGTGCTAGGAGCGTCTGATCGGGGAGTACTGATCCTTCGCGTAATGCGGGAGAGATCTCCAATGATTTGTAACCTCCGAACAGCTGACCGGCTCTCTCGCTGCATCATGACAGTCAGTTTTCGACTTTCTCTACTGAGGTGCTCCTTTGATAAACCAGGGCACAATCGCAGTAGTTCTCCCTTTACTACCTTAGCCGATGTAGCGGAACGTAAGGTAGCAAGCACAGGAGCCGGGCAACCCAACTATTGACCAAAGACATATTCAGAGCCAATGCATATAATGCTAAATTCGGGGTGTCGAACTATAATATAAAGAGTGTTCGGACTTTGTTGCCATATTGTGGGGCGCCGGGGAGCCCCTGGCAGATATGAAACGTACCGAAGTGTACGGGTGCTAGAAGATAAGTTATGAAAGGAAAACAGAAAGAAAAGCAGAGGTGATATCTGGGGCCCTCAAACTGGAGCCGCGAACTGCTTCCATTATAATTGGGTTAATGCGTCAAAGCGCATTAATACAAATAGTGCGATAAGCAACCGGCTATTTAACATGCCATGACCAAAGGCGAGCTGCGTATGGGTCCTGACAACAGGTAGAGTAGCCGTTAATTGGACCTCTAGAACTTCCCCTGTACGTCTGTGCTTCTTGCCATCCTGGTGTTTTTATCCTTTGACAGGACCAGTAGTCGGGTCGTCAAAGAAGGCCTACGCAAAAGAAACCTGAAAAAGGGGAAAGGAAATAGTGACAATATATGTATGTCCGGGATCGGTCGAGCCGAACTATGGATCACAAACTAGCCGTGCCTCCGTCGATGCCCATGGGATTTCTAGTGCGTAATTATGCACGTGTGGTACGAATGCCACTACCTGATTGGGGCTGGAACGGAGGCCAAATTGCTAGTCAAGCCCTTGATGAGCCGCGCTGTCTTGGTGCAGCGTAGTCCGGACCCTCTTTACGATGTCTAGGGGCTCGGCAGCCGGATTACGGTTCTGCTTGAGAAGGCTGATCTGTACTTCTGCTACTAGGGCGGCGGTGTGCTCCTCTGTACGGAGGGAGCGTTTCGTGTTTCCGTTGACCGTTATGACGCCATGTGGACCGGGCATCTTAAGCTTAAGATAAGCATAGTGCGGCACCACATTGAACCGAGCGAATGCCATCCGTCCGAGTAGTGCGTGATAACCACTGCGGAATGGGACGATGTTGAAGATTAACTCCTCGCTTTGGAAGTTTTCAGGGGATCCAAAGACAACCACTAGTGTGATTGAGCCCGTACAGCGGGCCTCTACGCGTGGTATGACTCCTTTGAAGGTAGTCTTCGTTGGCTTGATCCTTGATGGATTAATGCCATTTTGCGCACTGTGTCTTGATAGAGCAGATTGAGGCTGCTACCACCGTCCATGAGGACTCGCGTTAGGTGGAATCCGTCAATGATTGGGTCCAGGACTAGTGCGGCTGATCCACCATGCCGGATACTGGTCGGATGATCCCGACGATCAAAGGTGATCGGGCATGATGACCATGGGTTGAATTTTGGGGCGACTAGCTCTATCGCATAAACGTCCCTTAGTGCGCACTTGCGCTCCCTTTTGGGGATGCGTGTAGTATATATCATGTTCACCGTTTTGACTTGAGGGGGAAACTTCTTCTGCCCCCCTGAGTTCGGCTGCTGGGGCTATTCGTCATCGTCCTCACTTTGTGATCCCTTCTCCTTGTTCTCGGCGTTTAACTTGCCGGCCTGTTTGAAGACCCAACAATCCCTGTTGGTATGATTGGCTGGTTTGTGTGGGGTGCCATGTATCTGGCACGGACGATCGAGTATGCGGTCCAGGCTGGATGGTCCCTGACCGTTCCTTTTATATGGCTTTTTCCGCTGACCGGACTTAGAGCCGCTGAATCTAGCATTAACTGTAGTGTCATCGGTATTATCACCATTGCTTCGGCGTTTGTGTCTGTTACGTTGGAGCTTGCCGTTGTTGTTCTTAACCTCGGAGGGGCCTGCCTCGCTGGCTGTGTTTTTGCTGTGAGCCAACCAACTATCCTCACCCGCGCAAAAGCGGGTCATGAGTGCCGTGAGGGCTGCCATAGATTTTGGCTTTTCTTGGCCGAGGTGGCGGGCGAGCCATTCATCGCGGATGCTATGTTTAAAGGCCGCTAAGGCTTCGGCATCCGGACAGTCGACGATCTGGTTCTTTTTAGTTAGGAACCTAGTCCATAACTTCCTGGCTGACTCCCCGGGCTGTTGAACTATGTGACTTAAGTCATTGGCGTCTGGCGGCCGAACATATGTACCTTGGAAGTTGTCGAGAAAAGCTTCTTCCAGGTCCTCCCAGCTGCCAATAGAATTCTCGGGCATACTGTTTAGCCAGTGCCAGGCTGGCCCTTTAAGTTTTAGTGGGAGGTATTTGATGGCGTGAAGATCATCCCCGCAGGCCATGTGCATGTGGAGAATAAAATCCTCAATCCATACCGCGGGATCGGTTGTTCCATCGTATGATTCGATGTTTACGGGTTTAAACTCTTCTGGGAATTCGTGGTCCATTACTTCGTCAGTGAAGCAAAGAGGATGTGCGGCGCCTCTATATCAGGCCGCATCGCGACGTAGCTCTGATGGAGTCTGTCTGCTGTTTCCGGCTCGGGCGTGACTAGGTTTGTCACACCCGAATAGATAGCTGTCCCCATGCGTTAAGGCACGTCCCCGCGATCTGTAGATCGATCTTGTATGTCCTGCTCTACTGTCCAGGGTCTGCTAGAGGTCGTATGTACGACCCCGAGCTGTTTCATCTCTATTTTTACGAGGTGGTGGGGCAGGCTGCTGTTCGGCCTGAGCTGCCGCTCTATCCCGACCATGTGGTGGTCGGTCCGCTGCACTGTCCTGACCGCGTGGTGGTCGATCAGCCGCATTATGCGAGGGAGGTATGAGCTCCGGCGCCTCTTTGTCGAACTAGGGTAGCAGCCTTCACTGTGGGTAACTCTTGGCTGGGCGTCTGAGGCCGTATTCTTCGGCTGCCAGGACATCAGTCCATCTGTTGACGAGCAGATCATGGTCATCTTGAAGCTGCTGCTGTTTCTTTTTCAGGCTCCTTGCAGTGGCTATTAGCTGGTGCTTAAAGCGCTCCTGCTCCAGAGGCTCCTCAGGCACGATGAAGTCGTCGTTGCCGAGGCTTGCCTCCTCCTCGGAGGGCGGATGGTAACTACCATCCTCCGAGTCTTCTTCCATTACCTGTTCGTCAGGGCTGACTTGCCCATCTTCCCAATGGTCTTGTTCGGCAGTTTGTTCATCGGGTTCTTCTGTGTCTTCAGCACCATCCGGAGTGTTATCGTATTCTATGCCGGTGTTGTTGTTGTCCCGGCTGCGACGGGATTTAGAGCGGCGCCGCTGACGCCGGCGTTTGGTTGTGTTTTAGGAGGGTCCTCCTTTGTGGGGTTTTCCTTGTCATCGCCATTATTATTTTTCGTCGTATCTACCATGTAGAGGTCGTATGAGGAAGTGGCCGTCCATCGTCCGGTGAACGGTGGGTTTTGGGCCTCCTCTTCTCCGGCATCGTCGTCCATACCGTTGATCTCTTCGGAGTCATAGTCAAGCGCGTCGGTTAAATCTTGGATAGTGGCTACGAAGTGGGTGGTGGGTGGGAAGCGAAATTCTCCTTCATCATCAGCCTCCAGTTCGAATCGGACATAATTCGGCTGTGAGTCCCCCGCAAGGATAGATTTCTCAATGAGTTTAGCACATCGCCCAAGGGCGAGTGTTGGAAGATGTCTGCGGTGCTGAATTCGAAGATTGACAAACGATCAAGTTCGGCATCCGCAGGCTCACCTGGTTCGAAACTTATAACCAGAGATGAGTCCGGAATTCTGGTGACACAGATATTGTGTGAGGTTAAGTCCATGTGCGGCTCCAACGCCGGGGAGTCTGTGGCCTCCGTGATGGGGTCGAGCCTCCGATCCATGGATGCCACTATCTCCTGGATGCGGTCTGACGACAGATTTAGGTCATGTCCGTCAAGGTGACCAAGAGTGGCCGCCGTGGTCTCGAATCCGGCGAAGATCAAATCTCCACGGATGTTCGTAACGTAATTCAAGCTCGCAAATCTGACTTGATGGCCAGGGGCGTAGCTATCGATCTGCTCCAGGTGGCCAAACGAGTTGGCCTGCAGTGCGAAGCCGCCGAACACGAAGATCTCTCCGGGGAGGAAGGTTTCTCCTTGGATAGCGTCACTATCAACGATTGAAGGGGCCATCGAACCTTTCGTCAACAACATAGTGGAACTCTCAATGAAAGCACCAATGTCGGTGTCAAAACCGGTGGATCTCGAGTAGGGGGTCCCGAACTGTGCGTCTAAGGTCGATGGTAACAGGAGACAGGGGACACGATGTTTACCCAGGTTCGGGCCCTCTCTATGGAGGTAATACCCTACTTACTGCTTGATTGATCTTGATGGATATGAGTATTACAAGAATTGATCTACCACGAGATCGTAATGGCTAAACCCTAGAAGTCTAGCCTGTATGACTATGGTGATGAATATATATGTTTCCGGACTAAGTCCTCCAGTTTATATAGACACCGGGAGGATCTAGGGTTACATCAGGTCGGTTACAAAGAAAGGAATCTACATATCCGGACGCCAAGCTTGCCTTCCACGCCAAGGAGAGTCCCATCCGGACACGGGTGCAGTCTTCGGTCTTCGTATCTTCACAGCCCATCAGTCCGGCCCATGGTTAACAGGCCGGACGCCCAAGGACCCCTTAGTCCAGGACTCTCTCAGCGACAGCCGGCCCAAACTCAATTGCAACACGAGCACCATCGACGATCCTTAGCTATCAAGTATGACATCGGTACCCATACGCCGCCGAGAATCAGGTACTAGTATCCAACGGTCGGCGCCTACGTTCACTTTCTTAGCATAAGCACCACACCTTTGAATTTCTTCAGGGCATCATTCATTCTTTCATGAGATGTGTTATTCTGCTTGCACCTGTAGGGTCATACTTCTGGCAGTGAACATGTTACATGTGCTAAATTACAAACCAGTGCACATATAGTTACAGTGCTTTTGTTTTGTCCTAAGTATTACTGTACTTCCTAGATATCACTGGCTACTATTTTACTTCTTGCATGCTATATTTATGATAATGGTGTTGTTCTGATGCCGCCTATTGGTTCCATCAGACTGGTTCATGTTCTCTATGCTTAATATCACATCAGCAAACTAGCATGTGGTTCCGCTGCTTTTTGTTTGTTTTACCCTACATTTTCTGATGCTAGCTATTACATCACTGCTCCGAGCCTCTGTTCATTACAGGGCCGTTTAGTTCCCAGCCACAGTTTGCCAAGCCAAAGTTTGGCAGCCACAGTTTAGTTGGCATGTGTTTGGTTTTTGCCACACTTTATTGCCCCTATGGCCCACTTGTCATAGAGACATTTTTTTTGCCAACTTTTGCCAAAGTTTGGCGTCCAATTTCTCAGCCACACTTGTGTGGCTTGCCATACTTGTGTGGCTGGCCACACTTTGGCTTGGCCACGCTAGTCTCCAACCAAACAGACCCTACTTTTTTGTGCGTTCTTGATCTTCCCAAGTTGCATGACTAATTTGATGCTTCTATTAATTATGGAGCTGCCAACCCCATCAAGCAAAATTTTTGTTATTTTGGGGCCGGCACCTTGAACAAGCATAAAAATAGAGTGAAGCACATATATTGTCTTAGAAGCACACACCCTTCTTTCATTAGTTTAGATGAACCATTGATGATCAATTCGAACCAGTGCATGCGATTAAAATTAATTTTACCTAAATAGAGGGTGCATAATAAACTACAACAACTAGATTTGCAACCACGGATGCTGACGATATCTTGAAAGAACATTGCAACAACAGTGAGGCTTCACAGCAACATATGGTAAGCCAGTGTGTTTTAGTACATGTGAAATGTAATGTGTGTGGGTTGCTTTCTTGGCCTGTGCCCTCAACCTGTAATCCTACAGAATTACAAATAGTTCAGTTGTCTGCTTTGTTGTATTGCTTGATTCGAATGCTTGTTTGTTACTTGTTAGGTTATACCTGAGTCGGCAAATATGTCATCAGTGCCTGTTGTACTATCGTAAAGAAATGCATGCCTAGTTCATTTGACTCCTTAAGTTTTCCTATGAACTTCATCACAAGACTGTCTTCATAGTTTATATGAGGCCACACTGTTAAGTGCTTTCTCAGATTATTTCAACTGCTTAGATGCCTTGGCAACTTAAATATAGCGGCGGTACACTCCCTTTCAACTAGGGATGTCAACTGGGTCCCGTTTAATCCTGATTGAAGTCCACTAGTGGTATGATAGTTCAAAAGAGTTTTTGTTTTTTTTGAGGAAAATGAACTAGGGAGCTAGCAAAAACTAACTAGATGGGACTAGCGGATGCCGTTTATTTGCCACTTACATCCCTAGTTTCATCTTACCATTTTAATTTATTTTCGGCTGATGCTGCTTCGAACCATTTAAATATAGTTTGCCATGCTCGGCAATAATTCCTATGTTGTTTACGATGTAAGCTCACTGCCTGGATCATGCGATAACTATCTCTTACTTATGTCCAGCAGAAACCTTTCAGGATGCCGTTCACACTAGGGCACAATGTACAACCCCAGAATCTATTTGTGGAAGCAGTGCGCCATCCATGTTACCAGATGGTAGCAGTTCAGAGGTAACACCGCCGGAGAGCAGTCTGAGCATAGATATTATAGTTCTTGAGGCTCTACTAGAGGCAGAAAGAGATGTTGTGGCTGCCATGAATGAGGTAATCTTGATCTTGAGGCTGGAAATTATGCAATTAGCTACACACATTATGCAAGCAACCCAAGAATTGGAGGAAGTAAGAATGTTGCATTTGAAGACGGAGGAGGTCCTACTTCTTCTGCTATCTGAAGCCCAGGGTAATCCTAGTTCTTCTTTAGATACCAATTGAAATATTCATTAGATTAGTATACTTGCATGTTGTGTCATGTCTCTGAAAGGATTATGTTGTAAGACCCCCTATGTTGTCCATGTGTTGTAATGACATGATTTTTTTAGGCGAGGCAATCCTCAGTACTTGTATGATTGACATAAGGTGAACTATTTTGCGTGTGAGCATATTGCATTGGATGAAATAACTGTTTGACTCAAAGTTCCATTTCTAAATCATATTCATATATAAAGGTGGAATAAATCTTTGTCGTGGTTTTGAACAAATAAATAACAAAACGTAGAATGATGTATGGACATTCGTAATCGAATACAAATTCGATTTGAATTTAGTTGCCAGGGCCCAGGGTAAACGTGAATGCTAATTCTTCCAAATTTTGAACGAAGCGGCAAAACACCCACTATCATTTGTCGGCTGCCCGAAGCAAGTGCTTGCGAGATGGAAATTACTGTCTACCCCTGACACTTCACATCCTAATCGACCCGATTTCCACTGTTGTTGATAGGGGTAGACTAGAAACTTCAATCAGACGTGACACGACCGCCTCTGAGCCCATTCAGACATGGTGGGCACCAAACGTGGGCGGCAAAACACATTTGATTCAAGCTCGTCCAAAAGACCTATGTCTCTGCCTCCATTTCCCCATTCATACACGATGGGCGGCAAAACAAACTCTCCTCGTCCGAAATCGATGCAGGCAAATATTTTAAATAGGGGCAGATGTGTAACTTCCCTCAGACATGACACAACCGCCCTACCTGCCAACCCCATTCATACACCGTGGGCAGCAAAACACCCTCTCCTCGCCTGAAATCCCTACCGGCAAATATTGGGGAGATGTGAGATTACCGTCCTATCCCCAACCGACGAGATGTCCGAATTTTTAAACGGGGGATAAGTTCGTAACTTTCCCACATTTCAGACAAGCGCATCCCAAAGTTTGGGATCCCCCCTCCCCCTCCATTTCCCCATTCATACACCATCGGCGCCACAACAACCTCCCCACTGCGGCCAGCCTCCTCCGTCCGCCACCCCATCCTCCACCTTGCCGGAGCCGCTACCCCTACCCCGTTGTCCACTTCATGAGATGGACGTCTCTCATCCATGGCGCCAGACCAGGATACTTTCATCGCGTCCTCTCGCTTCATCGGCACCGTCATCCACCTTGCCGTTGCTGCTCCTACGGCCGCCTCATCCACGGCAACAGGACTTATCCCCCGACCCGGCTGTCTGCCGTCTAAAGTCTTCTTCGCGCCACCGATAGCCATCGCACCTTAAACACCCTCAACGTATCAGCAGGGGCCTACACGGCGTCGCAAGAGAGGTGGTACTCTTTCATATCTGCTTAAGTTATTGATCTCACCCGGGAAATAGATCGTAACTTGTTTACTGTACTTTTCTTGTCCGTACCAAATCGTAGTGGCTAGTTGAAAGCAAACATTGGTTGCGAAGTAGCCTTTGTCCGATTTGCACCTTCAAATCCGCCATGGCACGGTGACTATACTCGTAAAGCTTATGGTATTCCCCCTTTATATTCACTAGCATCATCGTAGGTGCTTCGTGTCGTGTTAGCACTGCTCCTCAAGACCTCAACCCATCAAGCGAAACAATGTGCCACTCATAATTCTAAAGCTTAGTTGTTGAAATACGAATCTGATATGATGCTCATATTACTAAAATAGAGAACATTTAATTGGTCAGCTAATGTTCCTATATTCGTTTTGAAAAGCATGTGCGCCACACACTGGCGGAGCTACAGTTAAAATATTGGGCGGGCCGGATGGCTTAGGCTATAGGGGATCCCAAATTTTGGTACAAATTTACCTTCACTCCTTTGTATATTGGACTAGGGCTGGGCGGACCATGGCATTGTTTTGTTCTTATGTAGCTCCGCCACTGGCGCCACATATAGAGAGACAGCAAGGATTTGCATTTCTCTGTGCGCTCTGGTTCATCATGGGTGGGGAACACACGTTGTATTATCTACCTAGCAAGATGCCCGTGCGTTACACGGAACTTCAAGATGCATTTGTATGAGTAGTTTATCTTGTGGGAGAAAAGGATGAACGAGGGAAAGCCTTATCTACAAATGTGGAGAGGAGTGTGCGTAAATTGTCATAGTTTCCTTCCTATCTGTTAGATATAGATCGGATGGTCTATATTGCAGGATGGCAGGCACACCATCATCACCAACTCTACTTTTTATAAGAGTAGAGATAGAGAGATAGAGATAAGAGTATAAGAGTAGAGAAAAAAGTAGATAAATCTGCTTGCTCTTTGTTATCATGTTCCTCTTCTGTTCTTCTTAATAAGTATATTACTTCCTCCATTCCTAAACTGCCTTGGGTGTGTGCGTGTGTTGTGGTGGCGTGCGTTTGTACTGGTTGTTGTTCATCGTTGCTTTATTTATAAAGTGGGGTGAAAGCCTTTTTCGGTAAATGTAAGTCTTTTTAGATATTCCAATAAGAACTACATACAGATGTATATAGACATATTTTAGAGTGTACATTCACTCATTTTGCTCCATATGTAGTCCGCATTCGAATCTCTAAGAGATTTATATTTAAGAACAGAGGGAGTAGTACAGTATGTTCCTTTTCGGAAAGTGGAGTAGGGACATTTGCAGTCGACAGGTCTATTGGGTAGCTTAAGATGGATGCTTTCAACGATTCTAGATGGTCTGCCATAATATCTGGGAAATGCTGGGAGCTATGTCGTCTTTGATAGTCTAGACTGATAGTAACAATATTGTGCCTTCAGTTGAATAGAGCTGCCCCTTTTGGGGCCGAAGCCTTTCCGAACCCTTTCTTGCCGTACCGGCAATACAAGCCCATATGGTCCAGCTAGTTCCACTTTCCTGATTTTACTCTTGATGCTTAGGGTTTTCCCCTTTTATCTACTCTACTATGATCTGCGTAGGTGATTTCTGTCATACTAGCAGTACTCCACCCTTCAAGCTAAACAACACAACACTCATAATTCGAAAGCTTAGTTGTTCAAATATGATTGTGATATGATACTGATATTAGTTAACAGACACATTTAGTTGGTTAGCTAAAGGTCCCACTTGAGTTTCCAAATGCATGTCGCGACATATAGAGAGACAGTAGAATTGCACTTCTTTGTCACTTGTTGACTGTACTTTCTTTTCCATGCCAAATCTTAGTTGTTATTTCAAAGCAAACATCGGTTGCTAACTACTCTTTGCACGGTTTGCAGCTTCAGATCTGCCATCCCACTGCCACAGTCAACAATATACTCATCATGCTTACGGTTTCCCCATTTGATGATGACCACGATCAGCCTACGTGGTTCGTGTTGTAATAGCACTGCTCCACCCATCGAGCTAAACAAGCTTAGTTGTAAAAATTTGAATATGATATTATGTTGATATTAGTAAAACCGAGACATGTTTAATTGGTCAGCTAAATGTTCCTACTTTAGTTTCGAAATGCATGTGAGCCACATATGGAGAGACCGGAAGGAATAGTATTTCTCTGTGCGCTCTGGTTCATCATGGGTGGGAAACCGACATTGTATAGAAAGACTTGTAATATCTTCAATCTGCTTGCTCTTCTACTCTTCTTTAACATGATCCTCTTCTCTTCTTTAATAAGTATGTTCCTTGTTGGGAAGAGTAGCAGAGACATTTGCGATCGACTGGTCAGGTCGAGTTGTTCTCCCTTAGTATATTTTCAATATGTCAGGTCAGGTCGACTTGTTCTTCTTTACTATATGTTGAAGCTGTCATCTGCGAAGTATCATCACTTCTGGAGCTCTCATATTTTGAGTATTAGGCCACATTATATTAATGCACACACCAAGTTACAGCATGCATGGCATCTCTCAGAAGAATTGCAGAGATAACACAAGGGGGTTTACAGGGTGGCAGTATTGGATTAGAATCACTTCTGCATTACAAAGATAATCTCACTTGTTTTTATGTTTTCATGCATGTCAGGTATTGAACATGATCAAAATGAATATGAGAATGGGCGCACGAGAGGAATATTGCAGAACAATCCACTGGCTAACAAACTTGGCATGGTGGAGGATGGCCTATCTTATTCACCCATCAAGGTGCTTGCTCTAACTTGGCAATGTTGTATTGGTCGCACATATTTTGCATATGACCTCTTGCATTACTTCTACTTTGTTACACCACCATCTGCTTAGTTTAAGCATCATATATGAGTATATGCCATGCCTATCCATTTTCTGTACCTATTCCATGTGTCATCATACTATGTTTTTCTAGTCAAATGTTATTCTTTTGTAATAGATGTCCAAAAGGAAGAGGGTGAGTGCAGATCCTCAAGGAGTACAAACTAGGTATTTGGAAAAGGTAGTGATACCTGTTAAATCAGATAGATCAGCAGCCACAGAAAACATAGGCCCAACTGTACCACACTTTACCCCTACTCCATTGGCCAAACCCCTATTAGAACTACAGAGAGCCCAACGTCAGGTACTGTCTATGATATCAATTCAAAATTTGAACTCCTAAATTTCTGCATGTGCCTTACCTTCTCTCTTGTATGAAAACTAATTTCAAATGAATCTCCTTGCTCAAAGGATCATAGGATCTCACAACAATACTGGGCACTGCATTGTTGTTATCAGTACCTCTTGCCCATTGTCAGCATACTTACACTCATTGTTGTTTGATTATGTAGCATCACTGTAAATGTTTGCTTATTTATCCTCCCTTTGCTCGAAATTATAAGATCTGTATTTACTATTAGATAAATGTAGAATTAACACAATGGTTATGAAGTTTTGGCTTGCTCATGTAAGTACCCGTTGTCATGTACTCCCTCTCTATCGAATTAATTGTTGCTCAATTATATGTATTTAGAACTTAATAGTGCTAGATACATCCATTTGAGAGATAAGTAATAATGGACGGTGGTGGTATTACTGTACTTGCATTGTGATATTGTTGATTATCTAGCATTACTCTGCATCTTATCTGCCCTGCCCTCCACTTTCTCCAAATTATCAGATCTACATTTACTCTTACCAAAATGTTGAATAAAGCCAATGCCACTTCACACGTTGATGTCTGCATTCCTCTTCTCACTACCTTTTGCCTTGTAACAATGTACTTAATTAATTGCTATTTGATTATGTATCATCACTATGCACCTGAGCTTCATTATCCTCTATTTCTTCCAATATTATTTGATCTATATTTACTCTTTGCAAAATGTAGAATAATGGCAATGCTTATAAAGAAGTTTATTTGGGGAATTTATTGAATTATCCTTCCATCGACATGGAGAAGGGCTTTGTCCAGCCCGTGTTAACATGTAATGTAAGTTCATCCTTCTCAAGCCTTCAAACTTTGTTCTAGTATAGATTTGGATAGGCATCATTTCCTCCAGTGCTGTTTACTTTGGTGTTTACATCTGATTGGATGTTTGCAACAACTACCAGTTTTAAATTGTAGTTGTAAAAACATGTTCCTTATGCAGAACAGATCCATTTATTTGCTTATATAATTGTGAAACCTATTACGTGTCTCCTTGTTTCTCTTTCAGAGTCGTATCTCTTATGCTAGGCAGAACTTTAGGGAAGATAGTGAGCCAAACCATCTTGAAGAGAGTGATATGATCCCAAGGTCCTGTCATGATGAAGACAGTGAGTTGAAGCTACTCACCAACAGTTGTGAGACTACCTCTATGCAGTCGCTGCCTCAATCAGTTCGACTTCTTCAGTCTCAACTTAAAGCGGAAAGGCTTGCTTCACCTCAGCTGACTTGATGTCAATGATGCAATGAAGATCTCAGAGGACTGCCTTGCGGGCTTTGGTGCTATACAGCTAGGGATAGAGCATCTACCGTTGACACAATTGAGATATCATCAGCTTGTTCGCCTGCTTGCGGTGCATGTCCCAGCCAGGCCTCATGCCTTCTGAAGTGCTCTCAGTTTTGTGTATTCTTTTGTCGGCGCGTTTATATGCACTGGTGGCGACCTTTGATGCCCAGTGTATGTAATCTGCGGTCATGTTGCGCTTTATTATCACCGGTGGCAAACGTTGATGCCCATTGGATGTAATATGTCATAATTTCTTTAATGTATAGTCTAGGTTTATTCTCGGTCGGTATGATGTAATTTAGGCCGGAAGGTTCAATGGATCTCAATGTTGTCGGTCTTTATGCCGGCAAAATGTGGGCCTATAATCATCTTGGGCCATTAGCAGGTCTAAACATATAGTAGTTTTTCGCCTTTAACAGGTCGAGTAAAGTTCAGGCTAGCTGGGCCAGAGAATACCATGGGCTTTTAACAGGTTAAAAACTGGATTGGGCTAGCGTTGAGCCGAAAAATTCATGGGGCAATACATGCCGAAACTGCCTAAGGCCCATGTTTGTTCCAAATAGGATGAGCCGTTAACAGGCCAAAATATATCTCGGGCCCTGTTTGGCCCAATAAAATAATGGGCTTTAAGCAGGACGGTATCAACGCGGGCCATAGGCCCAACAGTGTCACGGGCCATTAACAGATGGGCTATAAGCAGGCCGGATTCAACGCGGGCTGTAATTAGGCCCAACTGTTACAAGGGCCATTAACAAGCCGATAGGCCAGTTGGGCTGAAATTTATCCACGAAGACTACGGGCCATTAAGAGGCCTAAACTTACTTCGGACAAGAAATAGCCTAGTTTCTGCATGGGCTATTAAATGGCCTAAAGTTAAATTGGGCGACAATGTCCCAGATGCACCACGGGCCGCTAACAGGCTGAAAGAACTATCGGACCGAACTGGTAAACGGGCATTTAACAAGCTGAAATACAAACCCGGCTTAGAATGGGCCCAAAAGAACAGTGGCATGTTAATGGGCCTGATCCGATATGGGTCGTAACTTGGACCAAAACACGACAGGCTGTGAATGGGCCTGATCTGATATGGGCCTCAATTTGACCCAAAACATGGTCGACTGTTAACGGGCCATCCCACTAGTGTCTGAAAAAATATGGTGGCCTTTAGCTGGGCCGGCCTTTTTACTTAAATGGGCCACTGTTGGGCTATGCCACATGTCGACATATCATAGTCGTGTTCCGTCCATTGTAGGGATGACATCTGTCCCAACGATGAGCTGGCACGTGCATTATCCGGTGAATGAGAATTTTACACGTGGAAAATCCCCATTGGTCGAGCTGTTAACGGGTTATCAGATCCAAACTGGAACCCGATAGCTTAACGGCGACCCGTTACGGTGGATGCCACGTGTCGGTCACCCTTGACGAAAGAACTTCTATGACGCGTGATTTATCGTCATGGAAGTGAACACTTCCGTGATGATAAGTTTGGTAATGTCATGGAATACTTCTACGACAGCACAGGTATGACTATCTTGATTCTGTCATAAAATCGTCATGGATGTACATGCATGACAGAAAACGTGACCTACTGTGACAAACACGTATCATCACGGAAGTGTTTTTTATAGTGAATCTACCTTCGAGACCTCGAATGCCACGTGGATCCTGCAATCTGAAGGACAATTTGGGTCAGTCAACTCTTGTGAGCCGTTGGATGCAACATGGACGGCCAGAAGGGCTTCTTCAACCTCCGAAAATGATGCATTGTTCATATTCCCTCTCAGGCATTGAGCCACCAGCCCGCCACAGGCCTAACCGCCTGCCGCTGCCGCCCTCCCCTGAACCGCCTGCCACCATCATGCTCCCCCCACTCCCGCCATCCGTTTAACCCCGGGCATGATCCATTTTTTCTAGCGAACTGCATTCCACACCCAACACTCATAAGATAGATCATGGGCACCCTGCCACCCTAATATAGATACTGGGGTAGCTTCTCTGCCGTGTTCTTCCTTCGCTTCGTCGAACTTCTTTCACAAATCGACTGACCCAAATTATACTACTAGTACGTATTAAGTATAGTAGGAACGCGAAGATACGAGTAGTAGTACCAACTACAAGAAGAACCGTAGTAAGACATACTAGTACTACTGTACATACTAAAGAGTTCAAATAAGGAGAAAGAACATAACATAGTTCTGCTGGGGACTCAGCACAACACACCCCTGAAATAAAACTAAGAAACTAGTCCGCTTGACACTGCAGTAGAACCAGCATGAGCAACGACACTGCCACCTTACTCGGAGTCCGAGTCCACGTCCTCGACTTCATCCTCGCCCCTCTTCCTCTTTCTCTTCGCCGACACTTCTTTGCTTGAACCGGACACTGGGCTCTGCTTCTTCATCCAACCCTTATAGATATTTAAACAAAGGTAGGCATCCATTGCTGCGTACACGATGTGATCTTCATCTATTGTCTCGACTCCCATGCATGATGAAACTCCGGGTGAGGTTTCTTCAGCTGAGCGTACGAAGGATCAATCATGGCTGCTGCTAGGGTCAGCATTGAAGGCTGAGAGGAGGACACCAGGCTTTCCTTCTAGAGATTGAAGGGCTGGCCTACAACAAGGCCTATCCGATCCAGGACTCTCCCGTCGTTCCTAGAGTCTACAGTAATGAATTTCACTCTTTTGTCCTTGAGGAAGAACTCAAAATCCTGGCACCTAATGTCGGCATGGCATACGTGGTAGACCAAGCACACGTTATGTATGCAATCCTGGATCACGGCGGGCTTCTTCATCTCTGCCACCTTTAGAAGCTTCTCCATTTCTAGGACTGTGGTGTACTCAACATCTAGCCCAGCGACCCACTCATCCTTTGAACTTTTGAACATGTGTAGGAACTGACCAAGGCATGCTTCCACCGTCGCGGATCTACAGGTGTAGATGACGATGATCTCATTGCCGGTGATGGTTCTAACCTTGTACTCACCGCCAATCATGGAGATTTGGGAGGCCATGGATTTTGGTGGTGGGTTAGGAGAAGTGAAGCTGGTGTAATGTGAAAGGACGGGATGACTGGGAGCGAATTGTTGTAAGGTAGAAGACAGGGATGAGTAGGGCGTGCGAACGGCGTGGAGTGGTGGCTTGCCCGATGGATAAATGGCTGCATGCCCCCAAAGAGTTCTCGAGTACTACGTGGGACCCACTAGATGTCATGTCTACTGGACCCACATCGTAGGCCTGACGGTATAGCTTCTTCCTATTCACACGCCATGTCGGCGTGTGCATGTAACTTCACCCAAAAGAGTCGCGCCTCCCACGATCTTCGCCTCCCTTGTGCGGTCGCACCCTTTGAGACTTCGGACGGCTATAAATGAGCAATTTTTTTACCTACTCCGCATGCATGATACTCCCTCTAGTCCTTTTTACTCCGCGTAAGATTTGTGTCAAGTCAAAGTTGCAAATTTTGACCAAATTTATACTAAAAATATCAATATCTACAATACCACATATATATTTTATGAAACTACATTTCATAATGAGTATAAAAATATTGATTTGACATTGTGAATGTTGATACATTTTTCTATAAGTTTGGTCAAAGTAGAGGTACATTGACTTCAGACAAAACTTATATGCACAATGCAGACTAGTTCCTCCGTCCAGGTGTGCGCCATGTGCTATCTAGTCATCACAGCAAGGTTAGCTATTAGAGTACTGCTACCTCCCTTCTAGTTTAAAGGGCTCGATTCAAAATTTTCACCTACTCTTACCAAGATAGAGGCAGTGGAATAGTTTTTGTAGTCTGCAAAAGTACTCAATTAATGCTCTCGTCTTCACAAAAAAATGTGTTTACCAATGCATTACCACATGGCATGCATGCATGAATACTAGTAAATGACAAAGATTTTTACATGCATTAGTCAATATTCTCTTTAGGCTACTCATAGTGGAAAGTATCATATACTAGTATCATGTGCATGATACTAGTGTATGATACGGGACTACCTTTATAGTGCCACGCATGACACAAAGTAGCATAGTATTTAACATGATAGGCTATCTACCTATGTTACTCTAACCCCCTCTCTTCTTTAATTCCTTGCCACATCAGCATGTTTGCTATTCCCGTGTGCATGATACCAGCTAAGATACCACCACTATGGCCAGCCTTAATCATTGCATGCAATAATTTAGTGCACCTGGAAATCTGAACATGTGTGGGGCGTGTATGTTTTTAAAGACTTGAGACTATACCTAGCCCGGCAAGCAATGGTCAGTTCATTGCATGTAAGATGACTTATTATGCACCGTTCCCCATACCTGCAGGAATCCCGTTCGTCTCCAAATCTTTTCCTCTCCATGTGTGAAAGCAATCTGCCTGCTTGACTCTCCTCCCTCCGGCAGTCCCACCACTCCACTCCGAGTGAAAAAAATCTGCATGCATGACTCTCCTCCCCCCGCGCTCGTCTAATCCGTTGTGACCAGCAATATTTCCACCCCTTCCCTCCCCGGTAATTTACTCCAATAAATATGCCCACCTAGCTGTTACGTTAGTCACGTAACATATCTTACGTAGGTGTGCCATTGCTCGCTATAAATACAGCGCCTCCCATGGCGTTCGGAAGAACGCCCACGTTCATCGCTATCTCCTCCCCCTCCCTCTCATGTCGACCACCATGGAATCGCCCCTCCCAAGCCCTAGGCCCCCCTCGTTGCCCGCGCGAAGGGTCACGCGTAGCCGTTCTGTTCCTCGCCGCCACTAGTCGAGGAGGACACGTCGGTGTTCTGCTCCTCGCCACAATGCATCAAGGTGGACGTGTCGGCGTTCCGCTCCTCGCCGCGACGCGTCGAGGTGGACCCGTCGGTGTTCCACTCCTCGCCGCGACGCGTCAAGGTGGACGCATCGGCATTCCCAGTCTCGCCAACACGTGTCGGCTCCCCGCTACGAGGAGAACGTCGCAACGCCTGCTGGGTCCCCCCCCCCCAGCCTTGAGGAGCTTTGGAAAGAAATGGAGGTCGCCTTGTGGGAGGATTTGCCTCCGGTAGAACGCACCAAAATAGAGGCAGAGAAAAAGGCGAGGAAGAGAAGCGCGCCGCTCACGTCTGAGAGAGTCAGGCAATTGGCTCTTTGGCAGAAGGCTCGTGCGAGGGAGGGTGGCGGAGGACGCCTGTGCCAAAGCCCTGAGTGCAGTCGGGTCCAAGCGCCTCATCTACGCTTGGCGGTACGTGGACCGGGTGCACGCTTCCAGCGAGGAGGAGTACCTGTTGGCACCGGATCACCAGAGCGGTGAGATCGCGCTCGCCCGCTGGCAAGCCGCAAATCAGCACCTCGCGAGTTGCGAGGCTGAGGAAGAGGCGTTGTGTTGTCGCGCTGGGAAACGGCCGTGCACCAGGGCACTCATGATGCGCCGCAGGCGCTCCTGCGAGCGCCATGGCGTTTATTAGGAATAGTTTAGTTCCATAAGGCGATCTCATCATTTTTGGGACGAAAATGATAAATCCCGAACGTTCGGGAATTATTAGAGTCCTTAATTAAGTATGTAAAACGAAAAGTTTGGAAACCTAGTGTATCCGTACACATTTTGTATGTATGTGCATATAGAACAAAGTTAACTATATATCGCACTACACGTCTCTCTCTATATATGCTTGCAGACTGTGCTACTACTATTACTTATGTACGTGCAAATGCACGTTTTAACATTACAATGCGGTTTTCGTAAAGTAGAAAAACAGCACTAGTCAAGCTTGTGAAACAATTCAATGCAAAAGAAATGCAAAAATGCTCGTCTGATTGTTTACTTTTAGCTTCCTCTCTGTGGTTATTTCTCTATCGTACTTTGTACGGAGTATCTCACTGGTCGGGAAGACATGCAAATTCCCAAACCACTTCGTACACCCTGTATCGAATTTTTTGCCTAACAAGTTGTGCCATGCAATTGGAATTCCAACTTGAGTACTATGATACGTCTCCAACATATCTATAATTTTTTATTGTTCCATGCTGTTATATTATGATTCTTGGATGTTTTACAATCATTTTATAGCAACTTTATATCATTTTTTGGGACTAACAACCTATTGACATAGTGCCAAGTGCCAGTTGCTGTTTTTTGCTTATTTTTTACTTCGCAGAAAATCAATATCAAATGGAGTCCAAATGCAATGAAACTTTTTGGAGATTTTTTTGGACCAGAAGACATCCAGTGGGCCAAAGAAGTACCATAGGGGTGCCCCAAGGGGGGCACAACCCACCTGGGCACGCCTGGGGGCCCAGGCGCACCCTGGTGGGTGTGCCCACCTCGGTGGCCTCCCGCACCGCCTCTTTGCCCTATAAATTCCCAAATATTCCAAAACCCCCGGGGGTAACCCTAGATCGGAAGTTCTGCCGCCGCAAGCCTCTATAGACACGAAAAACCAATCTAGACCCCGTTCTGGCACCCTGCCAGAGGGGGAAATCATCACCGGTGGCCATGTTCATCATCCCTATGGCCACCATGATGAGGAGGGAGTAGTCCACCCTCGGGGCTGAGGGTTTGTACCAATAGCTATGTGTTTAATCTCTCTCTCTCTCGTGTTCTTGAGATGTCGCGGTCTTGATGTATTGCGGGTTTTGTTAATATAGTTGGATCATATGGTGTTCCCCTCTCTATCTTGTTGTGAATTGAGTTTTCCCTTTGAGATTTCATTTTATCGGATTGAATACTTTTAAGGATTTGAGAACACTTGATGTATGTCTTGCTATGAATACCCGTGGTGACAATGGGGTATCATATTGATTCACTTGATATGTGTTTTGGCACTCAACTCGCGGATTCCCGAGGTGACATTGGGGTAATCTATGCATAGGGGTTGATGCACGTTTTCGTCCTACTTTCTCCGGTAGAAATCTTGGGGCACTCTTTGAGGTTCTTATGTTGGATTGAGTATTATGAATCTGAATTTGCTTTGGTGTTATTTTAGTACGAACTCTTGATAGATCGATCGAAAAGAATAACTTGGTGTTATTTTAGTAAGAACTCTTGATAGATCGTTTGGAAAGAATAACTTGGTGTTATTTTAGTACGGACTCTTGGATAGATTGATCGGAAAGAATAGCTACAAACAATTTCTTCTTATGTTCTCCGCTAGATAGGAACTTTGGAGTGATTCTTCATCGCACGTTGAGGGATGGTTATATGATCCAATTAGATTAGCATTGTTGAGAGATTGCACTAGCGAAAGTACGGACCCTAGGCCTCATTTTTAAAGCATTGCAATACCGTTTGTGCTCCGTTTTATCAATTGCTACCTTGCTGTTTTTTATTGTTCTTATAACAAAAATCAATATCTACTATCCATATTACACTTGTATCACCATCTCTTCGCCAAACTAGTGCACCTATACAAATTACCATTGTATTTGGTGTGTTGGGGACACAAGAGACTCTTTGTTATTTGGTTGCAAGGTTGTTTGAGAGAGACCATATTCATCCCACGCCTCCCACGGATTGATAAACCTTAGGTCATCCACTTGAGGGAAAATTGCTACTGTCCTACAAAACTCTGCGCTTGGAGGCCCAACACGACTCTACAAGAATAAAGTAGACATCCAACTACTACTAGGAGTACCACGCTTCTAGATTAGTAATCCCATAACCACTACCTCCGTCCTGGTTTATTGGTCCTCATTGTAATCTGTGTCAAATTTTGACCATAAATTTAACTAATGAAATGTTTCTGCATGTCACCAAAAATTATATCATTGTAAACTATATTCAAATACGAACCCAACAATATAACTTTTGTTGACATGCACTAACATTTTATCAGTTAAATCTTTGGTCAAAATTTAGCACAAATTACAATGGTGACTAATAAACCAGGACAGAGGTAGTAGTTTAGAAGCCCAAATGAATGAGTGAGGCGCCTTATGGAAAAAGCTGGGGAAGAGACGGCTTATTTTTTAAGCCGCCAAAAGAACTGGCCCTAGGAGTAGTAGCTAGGGATACTAGGAGTAGTAGCTAGGGATCAAGTGTGCGAGATGAACCGTACAAAGTAAATGCACAGAGATGAAATGCAAAAAACACAGAGGGGTGTGATGGTTGCTTGTCCGTTTATTGATGTGGAATGATGCCCATCATGTTTATCACATATTCTTTTCTTTGTAGCATGGACATTTGGACTTTTATATGACTCAAAGCAATAGTCTAGTTTTGACATGAAGATTTCAATACTCAAGCATATCAACAAGCAACCATGTCTTTCAAATATCAACACTAAAGCAAGTTATCCCTAGTTCATTATGCTCAATCATTGATCCATTCATGAAACACACTCGCATATTAGCTACACGCAATGCTCAAGTACGATCATAGTGCCCCTTAGTTGGTGCTTTAT
This sequence comes from Aegilops tauschii subsp. strangulata, assembly GCF_002575655.3. Classification (NCBI taxonomy): domain Eukaryota; kingdom Viridiplantae; phylum Streptophyta; class Magnoliopsida; order Poales; family Poaceae; genus Aegilops; species Aegilops tauschii. Next base: position 400,599,414 of record NC_053037.3, read on the forward strand.
AAGAGAAGATGGAGACTCAAATAAAAATAAAAATTGCATAACGTAAATAGAAAGGCCCTTCGTAGAGGGAAGTAGGGATTTGTAAAGGTGCCAGAGCTCAAAGCGAAAAAGATAGAGATAAAACATTTTGGGTGGCATGCCTTTCCTATCAATGAAAACGATCGAGTAGCTCCCAATACTTTCCATGCTAGATATATCATAGGCGGTTCCCAAACAAAAAATAAAGTTTATTCCTTTTTCCACCATACTTTCACATTCCATGGCTAACCGAATCCACGGGTGCCGTCCATACCAACACTTTCCAAGGAATTTATTATTTGACAACATAAAGTAAATTCATTTTTCATTTCGGGACTAGGCATCCCTAATACCTTCGTACTCTCGTGCAATGACAAGTGAATAAACACTCATCTTGAGAATAACACATCTAGCATGGAAAATATCAGCCACCCCCTACCATTTCATGAGCGGTACGAGCACACAAAAAGGAAATTTATTTTGAAAATTAGAGATGGCACATACAAATTTGCTTAGAACGGCAAAAGAATACCGCATATAGGTAGGTATAGTAGACTCATATGGCAAAACTGGTTTAAGGATTTTGGATGCACAAGTAGTAATCATACTTAGTACGAGTGAAGGCTAGCAAATGATTGAGAAGCATCCAACCAAGAAACAAAAAATTACATAAGCGAGCATTAAGCATAACTAACACCGAATAATGCACCACAAGAAGGATGTAATTTCGTTGCAGAACTATTGCTTTCGTGCTTTCATAATGAATCACAAACCTTAACACCAATATTCTTACTAAACCATAATTACTCATCAACATGACTCACATATTATATCATCATACCGCAAAACTATTACAAAGAATCAAGTTTATTTTGTCCAATGATCTTCATGAAAGTTTTTATTATATCCCTCTTGGATATCTATCACTTTGGGACTAATTTCATATGTTTCTTTTGATAGCTCAAACAAATCTAAGTGAAGAACATGAGCATAAAAATTTCCTTCTCCCAAAATGATATAAGTGAAGCATGAGAGAATTTCTTAAAAACTTTTACTAACTCTCAAATAAATCTCAGTGAAGCATGAGAGCATTTCTTCAAAAATAATAAAGCACACCGTGCTAAAAAAGATATAAGTGAAGCACTAGAGTAATTCCATAGCTCAAAAAGATTTAAGTGAAGCACATAGAGAAATTCTAACAAATCATAGCTGTCGGAGTAATGGGCCACGGGTAGCCTAACCCGAGTCCCTGAACCTTTCAAGACGTCGGGGCCGGCTGCGCCCCTCAGGACATCAAGATGAAGCGCCGCCTTCTGATGGCCGGCTGGCCCAAGCGGTCGGCTGCCAGAAGGCAGCTAAGCTCCAGAAGGCGGCACCAAGACGGGCCGACTCCTTGCAGACGGCCTCCAGAGAGACCGACTCCTAGCAGGCGGCCCCCGGCGCCCTCAGAGTCTGCGCCCCCATTAAGAAGACAAGACAGGGTGAGGCTACAGTGTAGCCCATCACCCCTGTATCCTGGGCCGGGCGTGGCCATAGTGCTCCGTACAGGCGGAGATCTCCGCCCGGCGCGGCACTGTTGCCACTCTACCCCCGACGTCATTGCTGGCAGGCGGAGCCCTGTTCCCACGATGGCCTGTCGGTACGGCCTGCAGGCGGCGGGCCCTACCAGGCAGCAAGAGCCCGGAAGACGGCGGAAGCCTGACCAGTCGGACCTGAGGCAGCCGGCTTCCAGCCGGCGGCCCGTTCCTTCCTCGGGGCCCGTGCACCATTAACCAGATGAGACACGGTGTGGCTACAGTGATCTCCCACCAGGCGGCGGGACTGTAGCCACGCTCCCGTGACCAAGCATGCATCATTAGCATCGCGGCTACAGTAATCAGCAGCCGGCAAAACCCGCGAGCGGCGGGAACGGCCTGTCGGCTCTGTACCAGACCAGGCGGCGGGCCCCAGCTGCCAGCGGAGAAGCCGGCGACCAGAGACACTGACAGCCGGGTCCTACACCCGGCCGGATTACCATTGTACCCCTGGGGGGTAGGCCTATATAAACCCCCCAGGGCACCCATGCAAAGGGTTCCCAACCTGTTAGAACTAGACTCATACATAGAGAGAGGAGAGGACAAGCCCTGCCTTCTTCCACCTCTAGCATACATCTCGAGGAGCACCATTGTACTCACTAGTGCCTTAGTGATCATGCGGAGACCCCGCAGAGCAGGACTAGGGGTGTTATCTCCTAGGAGAGCCCCGAACCTGGGTAAAGTGCGCCGGCGTTCGTGTCTACGCCTCATCCCGCTTCCAGGCACCGGCGATGTTCTACTCGCTCCCACCATGATAAGCCATCCTTTGGCATATGTCGCACCCAACCCCCGACATTTGGCGCCGACCGTGGGGCGAGGTGCACCGTCGTCCAGAGACCTGTTCTGGACGGGAACCTTGTTGCTTCCTGGTGAGCGCAGCCAGCCCGGCACGCCAGACGGCGTATGCGCCGACGCGCTGCACGGCGCGGAGGTCGCCTGCGCGGCGGGCTGCCTCGCCGATCTTGTTGGCGAGATTCGCCTCTCCAACAAGCCCGCGTCTGATGCGGGCACCGATGGCCCCGAGAGCCACTTCGTCAGCCTCCTCGATCAGCTCCACGTCACCAGCGAACCTGCTGTGGACTTGGAGTCAGTTGGCTCCACCGACCCGATGCTTGTCGACTCCGACACAGCGTCGCTTGACGCGTTTCCCACCAATGTGGTGGTCTACGATGAACCGCTTCCTCGCGCGGACAGCGGTGGCAGCACCGTCACGGAGGTGCTCGTCATCAGCCACGGCGAGCACTCTGGCGGAGGTGGCCAGGATCCGTTGCAGGCGGCGCTGCAAGACCTGACTGCGCCCATCCCGGAAGACGCCGACGCTGAGATGCTGGAGGCACGCCGTGTCCAGCTCGTCGAAGGCGCCAACCGGCTGGCCAGCATGAGACGCCTTTCGGAGGCCCACCAGCGTGAGATGGACCGTGCCGTCGGCGGCACGCCGGCTCCTGGTGGGCCTAGCCGCATTGGCCTGATTCGGCAGCATGTTCGGGACAAATCGTCCCGTCTATGCCATGCCCGCAGAGAACATACGAGCTGCCCAGGCGGCAGCAGACGAGCTAGACAAGCTCGAGGGCGACGAGCGTCGCCACATGACGGAGCGCGTCCAGCAGCTCCTTGACGCGGCTGCCGAGCAGCAAGAAGCCGGCTGCCGCATTGAAACACCCAACCGGCAAAACGACGATCCGCCTCCCCGCCGAGAGCAAGGTGCGACATCTCGGACGCCGACTGGCGGCGTCTGCGATAGAAGAGACAAGGAGCCGACTGCCAGCCGCAGCCGGACTCGCATCACCATCGAGCGCGACCAAGACGGCCGCCCAAGAGCAGTGCAGCGACGAGACGACTGTCCGCCTCCCCCTCCCCGCAGGGAGAGGCGCATTTCACCGCCGCATGTTGACCACCCGACGCTCGGCGACCGCCTTGGTCGCTGAGAAGGAGTCGGAGAGAACGACGCCCGCCACCGGATCGACCGCCTCAACCGATCCCTGGCACTAGAAGAAGAAGACGAGTTGGGTCCACCTTGTTTTGGCCCTTCCCCAAAGGGTTCACGCTCCCGAGAGATACGCCCAAGTACACCGGCTCCGTGAAGCCGGAGGACTGGCTGGTCGACTACTCAACAGCCGTCAGCATCGCCAACGGCAACAAGCGCATTGCCGTGAAGTACGTTCTGCTCATGCTCCAAGGCACAGCCCGGACATGACTGAACAGCCTGAAGCCCCGCAGCATCAACAGCTGGGTTGATTTCACTAAAGCCTTCATTCGCAACTTCACCAGCACGTACAAGCGGCCGCCCAAGCCTCGCCAGCTCTCCCTATGCGTCCAAGGCCCCCACGAGTCGACTCGCGACTACCTCACGCGCTGGGCCGAGCTGCGCAACTCCTGCGAGGGCGTGCACGAGGTGCAGGCCATCGAGTACTTCATTGCCAGGTGCCGAGAAGGCACCCTCCTCAACCACAAGCTTCTCTGCGACAAGCCGGCGACCCTCGATGAACTGCTGATCATAGCAGACAAGTACGCCACGGCCGACTCCTCCATGAAGGCGGAAATCCAAGTTGACGCATCTGGCAAAGTGGCTCCTCAAGCTCCTCGGACCCCGGCTGCTGACACCAGTCGGCGACAGCAACAGAATGACCATAAGCGCAAAGCCACGCAGCCGGCTTCCACAAACCGGCAGGTGGCGACAGTTGAAGACCAGCAGCCGGAAGGGCAGCCTCCTCCCAAACGCCAGAAGGGCAGCAAGCCCAACTGGTTGCCCGCCTTCTCGTATGAGCAGACTCTTGATGCACCCTGCAAGTTTCATAGCGGCGCGAAGCCGTCCAACCACACCACTCGGAAGTGCCACTGGCTCACCAGGATCGCCAAGGGTGACGGACTCCAGCCTCCTCCACCTGCCGGCCTGCCGCCTCCTCCTCCCCAGCAGCCAGCGGTTTGGCCAGTCGGCGCAATACAAGATGAATACCCTGAAGAGCATGGAGCTTATGTCGTGTTCACCAGCGTGGCCGACGATAGGCACAGTAGACGGCAGCAACAACAAGAAGTAAATGCAGTAGCATCAGAGACCCCCGAGTTCATGCATTGGTCTGAGAAGCCCATTAGCTGGAGCAGAGCTGACCACCCGGAGGTGATGCCCAATCCCGGTTCTTATGCCCTGGTTTTGGATGCCACTTTCGCCATAGAGAGGCGGGCTGCTCGCTTCTCCCGAGTCCTGATAGATGGCGGCAGCAGCATCAACATCCTGTACCGAGACACTATGGAGAAGTTAGGAATCAAGCAGAGGCAGCTTCAGCCCAGTCGAACCGTATTCCATGGCATAGTTCCTGGCCTTTCCTGCTCACCAATCGGCAAGACTCAAATTGACGTCCTCTTCGGAGACAAAGAACACTTTTGCCGAGAGCCAGTCTGGTTTGAGGTAGTGGACCTTGAGAGCCCTTATCATGCACTGCTTGGCCGGCCTGCTCTGGCCAAGTTCATGGCGGTCCCCCACTATGCCTACCTCAAGATGAAGATGCCAAGCACCAAGGGAATCCTAACCATAACTGGGGACTACAAGAAGTCGTCCGCCTGTGCAGCAGACAGCAGCCGGCTAGCCGAGTCCCTCGTGATCGCGGCAGAGAAGCGGCTCCTTGACCGGGTTGTGGCGATGGTAGGCAAGCAGCCGGAAATGTCACCCAACCCCAAGGAGTCAGAAGCCGAGGGCTCGTTCAAGCCGGCGAAAGAAACAAAGAAGATACCCTTGGACTCGGAGCACCCGAAGAGGCACGCTGTCATTGGTACGAACCTTGACAGCAAATAGGAAAGCGAGCTCGTCAATTTCCTCCGTGAGAATCGGGACATCTTTGCATGGTCTCCCAAGGACATGTCGGGTGTTCCGACGGATTTCGCCGAGCACAAGCTACATGTCCGACCTGATGCCAAGCCGGTCAGGCAGCCCTTGCGCCGCCTGTCAGAAGAGAAGAGAAGAGTTGTTGGAGAAGAGATAGCCCGGCTTCTAGCAGCCGGCTTCATCATGGAAGTGTTCTTTCCAGAATGGTTAGCCAACCCAGTCCTTGTACTGAAGAAGAATAAGCAATGGCGCATGTGTATCGCTTATACCAGCCTCAACAAAGCTTGCCCCGAAGATCCCTTTGCCCTGCCAAGAATTGACCAGGTGATAGACTCCACAGCCGGGTGCGAGCTGTTGAGCTTTTTGGATGCATACTCAGGGTATCATCAGATCAAGCTGAACCCGGCCGACAGGCTGAAGACCGCCTTCATCACGCCATTCGTAGCCTTCTGCTACCTGACCATGATGTTCGGCTTGAGAAATGCCGGCGCCACGTTTCAGCGTTGCATGCAGAAGTGTATCTTCAAGCAACTCGGCAGAAACGCCCACATCTATGTGGACGATGTTGTGGTGAAGACGGAGAAGCGCGGAACGCTGCTAAAAGACCTCAAGGAGACCTTTGAAAACTTGCGCTGATTTCAAATCAAGCTCAACCCGGAGAAATGCGCCTTTGGAGTGCCAGCCGGCCAGCTTCTTGGCTTCCTGGTCTCAGAGCGCGGCATAGAGTGCAACCCTGTGAAGATCAAGTCCATCGAGAGGATGGAGGTGCCCACCCGACTGCTGTACATGCAAAAATTCACTGGCTGCTTGGCATCCATCAGCCGTTTCATCAGTCGGCTGGGCGAGAAGGCTCTTCCCCTGTACCAGCTCATGAAGAAGACCACCTTTTTCGAGTGGAATGACAAGGCGGATGAAGCTTTTCTCCAGATCAAAAAGATGTTGACCACTCCGCCTGTCCTGGCGGCTCCGACTGCTAAGGAGCCCATGCTTTTCTACATCGCCGCCACCAGCCGGGTGGTCAGCACAGTCATAGTCGTGGAACGCAAGGAAGAAGGCAAAGCACTGTCAGTCCAGAGGCCGGTGTATTACCTGAGTGAAGTATTGTCCGCCTCCAAGCAGAACTACCCCCACTATCAGAAGATGTGCTACGGCATACACTTCGCCGCCAAGAAGCTACAGCCATACTTTCAAGAGCACCCAATCACTGTTGTCTGCATTGCTCCTCTTGCTCAGATCATTGAAGCCGAGATGCTTCAGGCCGAGTGGCCAAATGGGCCATAGATTTGGCCCCCTACACCATCTACTACCAGTCTCGCACCGCCATCAAGTCACAAGCACTGGCCGACTTCCTCGTCGATTGGGCCGAGACCCAGTACCTGCCGCCAGCGTCGGACTCCGCCCATTGGCGAATGCAATTTGATGGTTCTAAGATGCGCCCCGGTTTGGGAGCCGGCATCGTCCTCACCTCTCCCAAAGGCGACAAGCTCAGATATGTGTTGCAAATTAACTTTGCCACCTCCAACAACGTTGCTGAATACGAAGCACTCATTCACGGGCTCCGGCTTGCCAAGGAACTCGGCATTCGCCGGATCCTATGCTATGGAGACTCCGACTTAGTGGTCCAGCAGTCGTCTGGCGACTGGGACGCCAAGGATGCAAATATGGCCAGCTACCGCTTCCTCGTCCAGCAACTCAGTGGATACTTTGAAGGGTGCGAGTTCCTCCATGTGCCAAGAAATGACAATGAGCAAGCAGATGCCTTGGCACGAATCGGCTCCACCCGGCAAGCAATACCAGCCGGCGTCGCCCTGCAACGCCTCCTCAAACCGTCTGTCAAGCCATCGCCAGAGTCAGATTCCATCTTCGTGCCGGCTCCTCCTGAAGCAGTCGGATCCGACTTGAGGACTCCAGCAGCCGGCGCAGGAACTTCGGCAGGCGGCTCGGGGACTGCAACAGTCGCATCCGGCCCGGGGACTTCAGAACCCGGCCCGGGGACTACAGCAGTCGGCCCGGGGACTTCGTCGACCCAGCAAGCGGCAGCCGACTCCAACCCGCCGCCTCCCGGCCCAACCGCCCTCGTACAAATTGCAGTTCCGGCAGTCGAAGAAATAGCAGCACCTTCATGGGCTCAGCCCATCCTCAACTTTCTGGTGAATAAAGAGCTGCCGACTGATGAGATCTCAGCCCGACAAGTGCAACGTCGGGCGGCAGCATACACCATTGTCAACAGAGAACTTGTGAGGCGCAGTGTCACTGGTGTGTACCAGCGCTGCATGGAGCCAGAGCAAGGCCAAGCAATCCTCAAAGATATCCACCAAGGCGAGTGTGGCCACCACGCGGCTTCACGAGCACTTGTGGCCAAAGCTTTCCGCCATGGGTTTTTTTGGCCGACTGCTCTAGAAGACGCCAAAGACTTGGTCCAAAAATGCAAAGGGTGCCAGAAGTTCCGCTCCAAGCCGCATCAGCCGGCTTCTGCACTCAAGACCATCCCCATCGCCTGGCCCTTTGCTGTCTGGGAGCTGGACATGGTGGGACCATTCAAGACAGCACGCGCGGCATGACTCATCTGCTTGTCGTGGTGGACAAATTCACCAAGTGGATAGAAGCAAAGCCAATTAAGAAGTTAAATGGTCCGACTACTGTGACTTTCATCTCCGACATCACCATCCGGTATGGCTTACCACACAACATCATCACCGACAATGGCACAAACTTTGCCAAAGGCGCCTTGGCCCATTTCTGCGCGACGCAGGGCATCCGACTGGACCTAGCGTCCGTTGCCCATCCGCAGTCAAGCGGCCAGGTGGAGCGAGCAAACGGCCTCATTTTGTCCGGCATCAAGCCCCGACTGCTCGTGCCTCTGGAGCATTCGGCCGGCTGTTGGCTCGACGAGCTGCCAGCCGTCCTCTGGAGCCTGCGCACAACTCCGAACAATTCAACCGGCTTCACACCTTTCTTCCTCGTCTACGGTGCTGAAGCCGTCATCCCGACGGACATAGAATTTGACTCCCCTCGAGTCACCATGTACACCGAAGAGGAGGCAAGAGAGGCACGAGAAGACGGCGTTGATCTGCTGGAAGAGGGCCGGCTGTTAGCACTCAGTCGGTCCACCATCTACCAGCAGAGCCTACGCCGATACTACAATCGGAAGGTCAAGCCAAGATCCTTCCAAGACGGAGACCTTGTGCTCCGGCTGATCCAGCGAACAGCCGGCCAGCACAAGCTCTCGGCACCTTGGGAAGGCCCCTTCGTCATCAGCAAGGTGTTGGGCAATGACTCCTACTACCTGATCGATGCTCAGAAGCCTCGAGCACGCAAAAGAGACGACTCCGGCAAAGAGACAGAGCGGCCATGGAATGCAAATCTCCTTCGAAGGTTTTACAGTTGATGCAGTATGTGAAGGAAATATGCCCTAGAGGCCATAATAAAGTTATTATTTATTTCCTTATATCATGATAAATGTTTATTATTCATGCTAGAATTGTATTAACCGGAAACATAATACTTGTGTGAATACATAGACAAACAGAGTGTCACTAGTATGCCTCTACTTGACTAGCTCGTTGATCAAAGATGGTTAAGTTTCCTAGCCATTGACATGGGTTGTCATTTGATTAACGAGATCACATCATTAGGAGAATGATGTGATTGACTTGACCCATTCCGTTAGCTTAGCACTCGATCGTTTAGTATGTTGCTATTGCTTTCTTCATGACTTATACATGTTCCTATGACTATGAGATTATGCAACTCCCGTTTACCGGAGGAACACTTTGTGTGCTACCAAACGTCACAACGTAACTGGGTGATTATAAAGGTGCTCTACAGGTGTCTCCAAAGGTACTTGTTGGGTTGGCGTATTTCGAGATTAGGATTTGTCACTCCGATTGTCGGAGAGGTATCTCTGGGCCCACTCAGTAATACACATCACTATAAGCCTTGCAAGCATTGTAACTAATGAGTTAGTTGTGGGATGATGTATTACGGAACGAGTAAAGAGACTTGCCGGTAACGAGATTGAACTAGGTATCGAGATACCGACGATCGAATCTCGGGCAAGTAACATACCGATGACAAAGGGAACAACGTATGTTGTTATGCGGTCTGGCCGATAAAGATATTCGTAGAATATGTGGGAGCCAATACGAGCATCCAGGTCCCGCTATTGGTTATTGACTGGAGAGGTGTCTCAGTCATGTCTACATAGTTCTCGAACCTGTAGGGTCCGCACGCTTAACGTTACGGTGACAGTTATATTATGAGTTTATATGTTTTGATGTACCGAAGGTTGTTCGGAGTCCCGGATGTGATCACGGACATGACGAGGAGTCTCGAAATGGTCGAGACATAAAGATTGATATATTGGAAGCCTATGTTTGGATATCGGAAGTGTTCCGGGTGAAATCGGGATTTTTCCGGAGTACCGGGAGGTTACCGGAACCCCCCCGGTAACTTAATGGGCCTTAGTGGGCCTAGGTGGAAGAGAGGAGAGGAGGCCAGGGCAGGGCCGCACGACCCTCCCCCCCAGTCCGAATAGGACAAGGAGAGGGGGGCGGCGCCCCCCCTTTCCTTCCTCCCCTCCACCTCTTCCCCCTCTCTCTCCTAGTCCAACATGGAAAAGGGGGGAGTCCTACTCCCGGTAGGAGTAGGACTCCTCCTGGCGCGCCTCTCCCCTTTGGCCGGCCGAACCCCCCCCCCCCCTTGCTCCTTTATATACGGGGGCAGGGGGCACCTCTAAACACACAATTGATCATTGATCTCTTAGCCGTGTGCGGTGCCCCCCTCCACCATATTACACCTCGATAATATCGTAGTGGTGCTTAGGCGAAGCCCTGCGTCGGTAGAACATCATCATTGTCACCACGCCGTCGTGCTGAGGAAACTCTCCCTCAACACTTGGCTGGATCGGAGTTCGAGGGACGTCATCGAGCTGAACGTGTGCTGAACTCGGAGGTGTCGTGCGTTTGGTACTTGATCGGTCGGATCGTGAAGACGTACGACTACATCAACCGCGTTGTGTTAACGCTTCCGCTTTCGGTCTACGAGGGTACGTGGACAACACTCTCCCCTCTCTTTGCTATGCATCACCATGATCTTGCGTGTGCGTAGGAATTTTTTTGAAATTACTACGTTCCCCAACAGTGGTATCAGAGCCTGGTTTTATGCGTTGATGTTATATGCACGAGTAGAACACAAGTGAGTTGTGGGCGATATAAGTCATACTGCTTACCAGCATGTCATATTTTGGTTCGGCGGTATTGTGAGATGAAGTGGCCCGGACCAACATTACGCATACGCTTACGCGAGACTGGTTTCACCGTTGCGAGCACTCATTGCTTAAAGGTGACTGGCGGGTGTCTGTCTCTCTCACTTTAGTTGAACCGAGTGTGGCTACGCCCGGTCCTTGCGAAGGTCAAAACAGCACCAACTTGACAAACTATCGTTGTGGTTTTGATGCGTAGGTAAGAACGGTTCTTGCTAAGCCCGTAGCAGCCACGTAAAACTTGCAACAACAAAGTAGAGGACGTCTAACTTGTTTTTGCAGGGCATGTTGTGATGTGATATGGTCAAGACATGATGCTGAATTTTATTGTATGAGATGATCATGTTTTGTAACCGAGTTATCGGCAACTGGCAGGAGCCATATGGTTGTCGCTTTATTGTATGCAATGCAATCGCCATGTAATTGTTTTACTTTATCACTAAGCGGTAGCGATAGTCGTAGAAGCAATAGTTGGCGAGACGACAACGATGCTACGATGGAGATCAAGGTGTCGCGCCGGTGACGATGGTGATCATGACGGTGCTTCGGAGATGGAGATCACAAGCACAAGATGATGATGGCCATATCATATCACTTATATTGATTGCATGTGATGTTTATCTTTTATGCATCTTATCTTGCTTTGATTGATGGTAGCATTATAAGATGATCTCTCACTAAATTTCAAGATAAAAGTGTTCTCCCTGAGTATGCACCGTTGCCAAAGTTCGTCGTGCCCAGACACCACGTGATGATCGGGTGTGATAAGCTCTACGTCCATCTACAACGGGTGCAAGCCAGTTTTGCACACGCAGAATACTCAGGTTAAACTTGACGAGCCTAGCATATGCAGATATGGCCTCGGAACACTGAGACCGAAAGGTCGAGCGTGAATCATATAGTAGATATGATCAACATAGTGATGTTCACCATTGAAAACTACGCCATTTCACGTGATGATCGGTTATGGTTTAGTTGATTTGGATCACGTAATCACTTAGATGATTAGAGGGATGTCTATCTAAGTGGGAGTTCTTAAGTAATATGATTAATAGAACTTAAATTTATCATGAACTTAGTACCTGATAGTATCTTGCGTGTCTATGTTAATTGTAGATAGATGGCCCGTGTTGTTGTTCCGTTGAATTTTAATGCGTTCCTTGAGAAAGCAAAGTTGAAAGATGATGGTAGCAATTACACGGACTGAGTCCGTAACTTGAGGATTATCCTCATTGCTGCACAGAAGAATTACGTCCTGGAAGCACCGCTGGGTGCCAGGCCTGCTGCAAGAGCAACACCAGAGGTTATGAACGTCTGGCAGAGCAAAGCTGATGACTACTCAATAGTTCAGTGTGCCATGCTTTACGGCTTAGAACCGGGTCTTCAACGACGTTTTGAACGTCATTGAGCATATGAGATGTTCCAGGAGTTGAAGTTAATATTTCAAGCAAATGCCCGGATTGAGAGATATGAAGTCTCCAATAAGTTCTACAGTTGCAAGGTGGAAGAGAATAGTTCTGTCAGTGAGCATATACTCAAAATGTCTGGGTATAACAATCACTTGATTCAACTGGGAGTTAATCTTCCGGATGATAGCGTCATTGACAGAATTCTTCAATCACTTCCACCAAGCTACAAGAGCTTCGTGATGAACTATAACATGCAAGGGATGAATAAGACAATTCCCGAGCTCTTCGCAATGCTAAAGGCAGCGGAGGTAGAAATCAAAAAGGAGCATCAAGTGTTGATGGTCAATAAGACCACTAGTTTCAAGAAAAAGGGAAAAGGGAAGAAGAAGGGGAACTTCAAGAAGAACAGCAAGCAAGTTGCTGTTCAGGAGAAGAAACCCAAATCTGGACCTAAGCCTAAGACTAAGTGCTTCTACTGCAAGCAGACTGGTCACTGGAAGCGGAACTGCCCCAAGTATTTGGCGGATAAGAAGGATGGCAAGGTGAACAAAGGTATATGTGATATACATGTTATTGATGTGTACCTTACCAGAGCTCGCAGTAGCACCTGGGTATTTGATACTGGTTCTGGTGCTAATATTTGCAACTCGAAACAGGGACTACGGATTAAGCGAACACTGGCCAAGGACGGGGTGACGATGTGCGTGGGAAACGGTTCCAAAGTCGATGTGATCGCTGTCGGCACGCTACCTCTACATCTACCTTCGGGATTAATATTAGACCTAAATAATTGTTATTTGGTGCCACCGTTGAGCATGAACATTATATCTGGATCTTGTTTGATGCAAGACGGTTATTCATTTAAATCAGAGAATAATGGTTGTTCTATTTATATGAGTAATATCTTTTATGGTCATGCACCCTTGAAGAGTGGTCTATTTTTAATGAATCTCGGTAGTAGTGATACACATATTCATAATGTCGAAGCCAAAAGATGCAGAGTTGATAATGATAGTGCAACTTATTTGTGGCACTGCCATTTAGGTCATATCGGTGTAAAGCGCATGAAGAAACTCCATAATGATGGAATTTTGGAATCACTTGATTATGAATCACTTGGTACTTGCGAACCGTGCCTCATGGGCAAGATGACTAAAACGCCATTCTCCGGAACTATGGAGAGAGCAACAGATTTGTTGGAAATCATACATACAGATGTATGTGGTCCGATGAATATTGAGGCTCGTAGCAGGTATCATTATTTTCTGACCTTCACAGATGATTTGAGCAGATATGGGTATATCTACTTAATGAAACAGAAGTCTGAAACATTTGAAAAGTTCATATAATTTCAGAGTGAAGCGGAAAATCATCGTAACAAGAAAATAAAGTTTCTACAATCTGATCGTGGAGAAGAGTATTTGAGTTACGAGTTTGGCCTTCAGTTAAAACAATGTGAAATAGTTTCACTACTCACGCCACCTGGAACACCATGGTGTAATGGTGTGTCCGAACATCGTAACCGTACTTTATTAGATATGGTGCGATATATGATGTCTCTTACCGATCTACCACTATCGTTTTGGGGTTACGCTTTAGAGACGGATGCATTCACTCTAAATAGGGCACCATCGAAATCTGTTGAGACGACGCCTTATGAACTATGGTTTGGCAAGAAACCAAAGTTGTCGTTTCTTAAAGTTTGGGGTTGCGATGCTTATGTGAAGAAACTTCAACCTGATAAGCTCGAACCTAAATCGGAGAAATGTGTCTTCATAGGATACCCAAAGGAGATGGTTGGGTACACCTTCTATCACAGATCCGAAGGCAAGACATTCGTTGCTAAGAATGGATCCTTTCTAGAGAAGGAGTTTCTCTCGAAAGAAGTGAGAGGGAGGAAAGTAGAACTTGATGAGGTAACTGTACCTGCTCCCTTATTGGAAAGTAGATCATCACAGAAACCAGTTTCTGCGACACCTACACCAATTAGTGAGGAAGTTAATGATAATGATCATGAAACTTCAGATCAAGTTATTACTGAACCTCGTAGGTCAACCAGATTAATATCCGCACCAGAGTGGTACGGTAATCCTGTTCTGGAGGTTATGTTACTAGACCATGACGAACCTACGAACTATGAAGAAGCGATGGTGAGCCCAGATTCCGCAAAATGGCTTGAGGCCATGAAATCCGAGATGGGATCCATGTATGAGAACAAAGTATGGACTTTGGTTGACTTGCCCGATGATCGGCAAGCCATTGCAAATAAATGGATTTTCAAGAAGAAGACTGACGCTGACGGTAATGTTACTGTCTATAAAGCTCGACTTGTTGCGAAAGGTTTTCGACAAGTTCAAGGCTTGACTACGATGAGACCTTCTCACCCGTAGCGATGCTCAAGTCTGTCCGAATCATGTTAGCAATTGCCGCATTTTATGATTATGAAATTTGGGAAATGGATGTCAAAACTGCATTCCTGAATGGATTTCTGGAAGAAGAGTTGTATATGATGCAACTGGAAGGTTTTGTCGATCCAAAGGGAGCTAACAAAGTGTGCAAGCTCCAGCGATCCATTTATGGACTGGTGCAAGCCTCTCGGAGTTGGAATAAATGATTTGATAGTGTGATCAAAGCATTTGGTTTTATACAGACTTTTGGAGAAGCCTGTATTTACAAGAAAGTGAGTGGGAGCTCAGTAGCATTTCTGATATTATATGTGGATGACATATTACTAATTGGAAATGATATAGAATTTCTGGATAGCATAAAGGGATACTTGAATAAGAGTTTTTCAATGAAAGACCTCGGTGAAGCTGCATATATATTGGTCATCAAGATCTATAGAGATAGATCAAGACGCTTAATTGGACTTTCACAAAGCACATACCTTGACAAAGTTTTGAAGAAGTTCAAAATGGATCAAGCAAAGAAAGGGTTATTGCCTGTATTACAAGGTGTGAGATTGAGTAAGACTCAATGCCCGACCACTGCAGAAGATAGAGAGAAGATGAAAGATGTTACCTATGCTTCAGCCATAGGCTCTATCATATATGCAATGCTGTGTGCCAGACCTGATGTGTGCCTTGCTATAAGTTTAGCAGGGAGGTACCAAAGTAATCCAGGAGTGGATCACTGGACAGCGGTCAAGAACATCCTGAAATACCTGAAAAGGACTAAGGATATGTTTCTCGTTTATGGAGGTGACAAAGAGCTCATCGTAAATGGTATGTTGATGCAAGCTTTGACACTGATCCGGACGATTCTAAATTGCAAACCGGATACGTGTTTACATTGAACGGTGGAGCTGTCAGTTGGTGCAGTTCTAAGCAAAGTGTCGTGGCGGGATCTACGTGTGAAGCGGAGTACATAGCTTCTTCGGAAGCAGCAAATGAAGGAGTCTGGATGAAGGAGTTCATATCCGATCTAGGTGTCATACCTAGTGCATCGGGTCCAATGAAAATCTTTTGTGACAATACTGGTGCAATTGCCTTAGCAAAGGAATCCAGATTTCACAAGAGAACCAAGCACATCAAAATACGCTTCAATTCCATCCGGGATTTAGTCCAGGTGGGAGACATAGAAATTTGCAAGATACATACGGATCTGAATGTTGCAGACCCGTTGACTAAGCCTCTTCCACGAGCAAAACATGATCAGCACCAAGACTCCATGGGTGTAAGAATCATTACTGTGTAATCTAGATTATTGACTCTAGTGCAAGTGGGAGACTGAAGGAAATATGCCCTAGAGGCAATAATAAAGTTATTATTTATTTCCTTATATCATGATAAATGTTTATTATTCATGCTAGAATTGTATTAACCGAAAACATAATACTTGTGTGAATACATAGACAAACAGAGTGTCACTAGTATGCCTCTACTTGACTAGCTCGTTGATCAAAGATGGTTAAGTTTCCTAGCCATTGACATGGGTTGTCATTTTATTAACGAGATCACATCATTAGGAGAATGATGTGATTGACTTGACCCATTCCGTTAGCTTAGCACTCGATCGTTTAGTATGTTGCTATTGCTTTCTTCATGACTTATACATGTTCCTATGACTATGAGATTATGCAACTCCCGTTTACCGGAGGAACACTTTGTGTGCTACCAAACGTCACAACGTAACTGGGTGATTATAAAGGTGCTCTACAGGTGTCTCCAAAGGTACTTGTTGGGTTGGCGTATTTCGAGATTAGGATTTGTCACTCCGATTGTCGGAGAGGTATCTCTGGGCCCACTCAGTAATACACATCACTATAAGCCTTGCAAGCATTGTAACTAATGATTTAGTTGCGGGATGATGTATTACGGAACGAGTAAAGAGACTTTGCCGGTAACGAGATTGAACTAGGTATCGAGATACCGACGATCGAATCTCGGGCAAGTAACATACCGATGACAAAGGGAACAACGTATGTTGTTATGCGGTCTGACCGATAAAGATCTTCGTAGAATATGTGGGAGCCAATATGAGCATATAGGTTCCGCTATTGGTTATTGACTGGAGAGGTGTCTCAGTCATGTCTACATAGTTCTCAAACCCGTAGGGTCCGCACGCTTAATGTTACGATGACAGTTATATTATGAGTTTATATGTTTTGATGTACCGAAGGTTGTTCAGAGTCCCGGGTGTGATCACGGACATGACGAGGAGTCTCGAAATGGTCGAGACATAAAGATTGATATATTGGAAGCCTATGTTTGGATATCGGAAGTGTTCCGGGTGAAATCGGGATTTTTCCAGAGTACCGGGAGGTTACCGGAACCCCCCGGTAACTTAATGGGCCTTAGTGGGCCTAGGTGGAAGAGAGGAGAGGAGGCCAGGGCAGGGCCGCACGCCCCTCTCCCCCCCAGTCCGAATAGGACAAGGAGAGGGGGCGGCGCCCCCCTTTCCTTCCTCCCCTCCACCTCTTCCCCCTCTCTCTCCTAGTCCAACATGGAAAAGGGGGGAGTCCTACTCCCGGTAGGAGTAGGACTCCTCCTGGCGCGCCTCTCCCCTTTGGCTGGCCGAACCCCCCCCCCCCCCCCTTGCTCCTTTATATACGGGGGCGGGGGCACCTCTAAACACACAATTGATCATTTATCTCTTAGCCGTGTGCGGTGCCCCCTCCACCATATTACACCTCGATAATATCGTAGCGGTGCTTAGGCAAAGCCCTGCGTCGGTAGAACATCACCATTGTCACCACGCCGTCGTGCTGACGAAACTCTCCCTCAACACTCGGCTAGATCGGAGTTCGAGGGACGTCATCGAGATGAACGTGTGCTTAACTCGGAGGTGTCGTGCGTTTGGTACTTGATCGGTCGGATCGTGAAGACGTACGACTACATCAACCGCGTTGTGTTAACGCTTCCGCTTTCGGTCTACGAGGGTACATGGACAACACTCTCCCCTCTCGTTGCTATGCATCACCATGATCTTGCGTGTGCGTAGGAAATTTTTTGAAATTACTATGTTCCCCAACAGTATGTACCACACCAACTTTTGTATTAAGTACGAAGACTCCGGGTCCCCCGAGAAGAGCTCGGGGACTGCCCTCTTTTATCTATATGATAAGTATTATGCCTATGAATGTGTTATTTCATTAGTCCGCCTAGCACCGGGTTCGACCAGTCGACCCGGGGACTCGCCGCCTTGCACTATGTAATGCTTCCTCCAGCCGGACAAGTAATGTGTTGGCACTTAAGCTTTCTCCTGCCAAAGCCGTAGCTCGCAGAGCGGCTGTCCGGTAGGCAGGAGTCAAAGGGAGAAAAGGGTGCCCACATGAAAAATGGCTAAGGACCCCAAAAGCATGTACATAGTTCAAGCCGGCTTCCCGCCTCACCGACCGGCTGCTGAGCAGCTGGCCGGCCGGCTTCTACTTAAATTGCTAAACGCTCTAATTGGCTAAGTACTTACCCTCCCAAAGCAGCCAAGTACTGGACCCAGCCGCAGTCCGCAGGGCGGCTGTTTGGCTGGCCAGACAGTAGCTCAGGGAGGGCGGCAAAGGAAAAAAGCCAAGGAGCAGAAAGCAAGGAAAGATGGAACTCGGCAAACGTATTTACACATCAAAAGGCCCTTGGCCAACATTCAACGGAAGTTTGAAATACACCCCGCGGGTGGAATTGTGCGAAGTTAAGAAAGTTTATCGAGACTGATAAGCAGGAAAAAAACAGAAGATAAATTGGCAGCCTAGGGAGCAGCAGACGGGTTCGGCGGAACGATGGAGTCGGTGGTGCCGGTTGGTGGAGCGGCCGGCTGGTCAGTCTCCGCTTGGTCGCCTTCAGCAACAGTCGGCTCGCTCGGGCATGGCTCGTTGCTGGAGGCGCGGTCGAGCCGAGGCTGGCCGTCCGCTTCAACCTCAGGCGCTTCCTCTTCACTTCCCTCGTCCTCCTCGTCTTCTCCCTCATCGCTGGAGTCGATCACTTCGGCCGAGTCCTCGCCATCCTCCGGGTTCATCCCGAACCACTCTGGTGGCGCCTCGGCGCCATTCTCAGCCAGCTCCGGGATGAAGATGTTGGTGTTGGTGTACTCGGCGATCGCCGCCGCCCACTTGATAAGATCACGCTCCACCGCCACCAGCTCCTCCTGGGCCTCCTGTCGAAACGTGGTCAACTGGGCTAGATTTAGCCCAGGGTACCACGCCTTGACGAACTCCAAGGCCCGGCGCGCTCCAGCCCGGGCCGAGGAACCCTTCAAAGCCTCAAGTCGGCCGGCCGCCACCTCCAGCCAGTCGGCAGTCCGACTGGGAGTGCGCGGAGCCGGCATGTATGGCCACAGGGCAGAGATCGCCTGGGCGCCGACACGCTGAAGATAGCGCAGCATCCGATGAGCCGGCCGAAGGCGGGCCTGGATGCTGAGAAGCTGTTCGCTAAGGGTCCGGGGGCGTCGACAGCAATCTACGCACCTTCCGCCCTCCGCTCTTCGCGATCAGCCTCGATGGCCTGATTGGCAGCGCCAGAGTGACCAGGGAAGAAGTCTGCTCAAACAGAAAGCAAAAGAGCCAAAGTTAGAGACAAGAAGCCGGTTCGATCAGCAGCCCGCAGCTCGAAGAAAGAAAGAAAAGAGGGAAGCTTACTGTCAACCATGTCTTCAATTTTGCCGAAGCCGGCAGTCAGCAAAGCCTCCTTATCGGTCCAGGCAGAGCGTTCGGTCTCGAACTCAGCAAGGAGACCGGCCTCCTTTTCCTCCACCTCCTTCTGGGGTTTCTTGAGAAGCTCTGCCTGCTCCGCCAGTTGCGTGGTCAGCCAGTCACGCTCCTGGCCAGCTTGCTGCAGTCTGCCTCCTTGGCACGCAGCACGGTGTTGGCTTCACCCAGCTACTGCTGCAGGGCAGTGTTGGCCTCTGCAAGAAGGGAGAAAGAAAAAGGTGTCAGCAGCCAACGGAGAAGAAGTATAGTCGCCGGGGAGATCTGGCCCGACTACTCAGCAGTCGGCCCGAATCTCGGGGACTACAGCCCGCGGGTGCGCCAGCGCGCCCCCGCAGATAAAGAAGTTATCAATATCAACAAAGAAGAAGAATAGTTGCCGGGGAGATCCGGCCCGACTGCTCAGCAGTTGGCCCGAATCTCGGGGACTACAGCCCGCAGGTGCGCTAGCGCGCCCCCACAGAGAAAGAAAACAAGGACTTACTCCGGCTCTCCGACAGGTCGGCGGTCCGTTTGTCCAGATCTCGGACATTAGAGTTGAAGGCGACCGCGTGGAGGTTATGATAGTCCTATAATGAAGATATCAAACAATATTAGTACTCGGAGCTTGCCAGTTAAAGTTCCGAGACGCCTGCTCAGCAGCCGGCCCAAAACTCGGGGACTACACCCAGTGGGTGCGCTGGCGCGCCCCCACAGAGAAGTACAAGAAATACAAGAATCAAAGATGAAGAAGTAAGAAGCATACCCGGATGGCTGCACGCGATTCCAAGAAGGCCATATTGCACCGCTTCAGAGCGTCGGCCTCGGCTCAGAGTTTGCCTTGGACGTCCAGGATCGCCTGATTTAAAGGGCCCGTCCCGCCTCCCCACACCCAGTCAGCGGGCGCGGCGCTGGTCGCCTCGGCATCGGGGATTGATGAGCTCGCGGCACTGGCTTCCAGTGGCCGTGGCGCTGAGGCCGCCTTCGCAAAGTGACGACGCGTTGGTGTGAGGTCCCCAGGAGTCGGGCCCGTCACCATCTCGTCTCCGGCTGGTGGCACCGGCAGGTTAGCTGGCTGCTTGTCCCGCGCTCCTTCGGATGGCGGTGGCAGAGGCATGACTACGTCTGGCATAGCGACGTCGTCGCCTTCCCTCTCCATGATCGGGTGCTCGTCGCCGGCTCCTCTACTCGGCGCCGTGAACTCTGGTGGAGGCGGTGCGGAATTCAAAGGAACGATGAATAGCGGCTCCTGGCGGCGTGCGGCTTCTTCAAGCCGCTTCTTCGCGGCGGCATCGGCCTCGGCCTCCGCCAGGTTCTTCAGCGCGGCGGCCTCCGCCTTCTCCAGGCGGGCGGCCTCCTCCTCCTCGCGCGCCTCACGCGCATTCGTTCCTGCGCCTCCCGGAGGTCGGCCGCAGGATCGATTCGCCGACTAGTGGTGGAGGCCTCCGCCGACCCGATAACGGAGGCGGCGGCCGACTTCTCAAGTGAGAGCGGAACCCTAAGTCAAGAAGACGAGGAGAGGAAGCTCAGATAGAATCAACAAGAAAGGAAGGCACGAGAAAAACATACTTATGCCGACACCATGGGAGGCGCCTTCGGGAGCTTCTGAAATTTGGCTGCCTTCGCGGCGGCCTTCTTCCGTCTGGTCGCAGCGGTCGCGTTCTTGGCCTTCTTCGGCGCGTTGCCGAACAAGGCGGTGCCCTGTTTGCGCTTTCATGTGCCGCCTCGAGCAGTCGGCTCGGCGGAGGGGCCCGCGTCCGCCTTGCCGGCGCCCCAGGAAGGACGCGGCTCGTCCTCCTTGTAACGCCCACGATGCGGCTATATCTCCCACGTGTCGAGGCACGACTTAGAGGCATAACCGCATAGTGGTTTTGTCGCAAGAAGGGTCATCTTCACACAATCCCATGTAATGAAAAAGAATGGGATAAAGAGTTGGCTTACAATCGCCACTTCACACAAAACATAAATATAATTCATACATCATCCAGAATACAAACATATAGACCGACTACGGTCAAAATCCAGATGAAAATAAGACAACCCCAAATGCTAGATCCCCGATCGTGCCAACTGGGCTCCACTACTGATCATCAGGATAAGACACATAGTAACGACCACGTTCCTCGTCGAACTCCCACTTGAGATCGACCCCATCATCTGCACTGGCATCGTCGGCACCTGCAACTGTTTTGGTAGAATCTGTGAGTCACGAGGACTCAGCAATCTCACACCCGTGAGATCAAGACTATTTAAGCTTATAGGAAAGGAAGGTGTAATAAGGTGGAGCTGCAGCGGCAATAAGCATATATGGTGGCTACCATACGCAAGAGAGAGCGAGAAGAGAAGCAACGGAACGGTCGTCATCTAGCAATGACCAAGAAGTGATCCTGAACTCCTACTTACGTCATACATAACTCAGACCGTGTTCACTTCCCGGACTCCGCCGAGAAGAGACCATCACGGCTACACACACGGTTGATGTATTTTAATTGGGGTCAAGTGACAAGTTCTCTACAACCGGACATTAACAAATTCCCATCTGCCTCATAACCGCGGGCACGGCTTTCGAAAGATAATACCCTGCAGGGGTGTCCCAACTTAGCCCATCATAAGCTCTCACGGTCAACGAAGGATAAACCTTCTCCCGGAAAGACCCGATCAGCCTCTGAATCCCGGTTTACAAGACATTTCGACAATGGTAAAACAAGACCAGCAAAGCCACCCGAATGTGCCGACAAATCCCGATAGGAGCTGCACATATCTCGTTCTCAGGGCACACCGGATTGTCCAAGCTTCCGATAGGCCAGACCAGAGTTGCCCCTGGTGGCCACCGGCGACTGACAGGTTGGACCAATACTCCGAGGAGCACTGGCCCGGGGGTTTAAAATAAAGATGACCCTCGGGCTCGCGAAAACCCGGGGGAAAAGGCTTAGGTAGCAAATGGTAAAACCAAGGTTGGGCCTTGCTGGAGGAGTTTTATTCAAGGAGAACTCTCAAGGGGGTCCCATAAATCACCCGACCGCGTAAGGAACGCAAACTCAAGGAACATAATCCCGGTATAACAGAAACTAGGGCGGCAAGAGTGGAACAAAACACCAGGCGTAAGGCCGAGCCTTCCACCCTTTACCAAGTATATATAGATGCATTAATTAAATAAGAGATATTGTGATATCCCAACATATCCATGTTCCGACATGGAACAAACTTCAACTTCACCTGCAACTGGCAACGCTATAAGAAGGGCTGAGCAAAAGCGGTAACTTAGCCAAACAACGGTTTGATAGGAAAGGATGGTTAGAGGCTGACATGGCAATATGGGAGACATGATATAGCAAGTGATAGGTAGCGCAGCATGGCAATAGAGCGAACAACTAGCAAAGCAAAGATAGAAGTGATTTCGAGGGGTGGTCATCTTGCCTGCAAGGTTCTCAGAGTTGTCGAAAGATTGATCCTCGTAAGCATACTCAACAGGTTCCTCGTTCACGAACTCGTCTCCCGGATCTACCCAAAGCAAGAACACAAGCAAACGGAACCACAATCAACCACGAGAAATGCACAAGCAACATGATGCAACACATGTATGATATGCGAGATATGATATGCGATGCATATGCGTGCTCCGGAAGGAAAATGATGAACATGGCAGTAACTTGGCAAACCAAGCATGTCACTGGAAAGATGAGATGATTTCGGTCGAAATCGATATAAATATCACTGGAAACGGATGCACGGTTTGCAAATGGCAAGCAAAACAAGAATGACACGAATCTGCGATTAACAGCATGATAGCACTTAAAATGCAACAAGCAACAATGCTGCAGCATGCCAACATAGCAACATAGCATATGACAGTAATCTACAAGAGATGCTTGACAAAAGATGAACACTGAGCTACGGCTAGTTCACAACATATTAAGCTCAAACAAGCATGGCAAAAGTGCAAAAGATAACAGGTTCACAGACTTGGTGAAAAACTGGACATGGCAGAAAACAGCATCAGGTAGCAATGTTCAGAGCACAAAATCAACATGCTACAGGAATTTAACATAGCAAAACAAGGCATGGCAGTGTTCTACTAAATTCATATGACAAAAGTCCCTTACAGATCATAAGCCAAAAAGGATCAGAAGATATGATGGCAAGCATGTGAACATAGCAAGTTTCGTTATCAGGTTTCAGACTTGGCAGAAAAGAGAGCATGGCAGAAATAATAATATGTAGGCCTCTTCGTGAGCTTGATGCACTCACCACAAAGCAATTCATGACAAAACAAGCATACCTACAGCAATATGGCATGTTTATGAAGCTATCCATGGCAATAACAAAAGCATAGTATGAATGGATCAACTACAATAAGCTTGGCAAAATTGCATATCATGTTAAGAATCTGTCAGAAATATTTTATAGCAAAAGTAGAGCAAGATTGAGTCATGCTATGGTACTCCATAATTGCAAACAAGGGCAGTAATGGATCAATTAAAACTATAGCTACAAAACATCCTTACTGAACATCACAAAAGATGAACACTGAGCTACGGCTAGATCACAACATATCAAGCTCAAACAAGCATGGCAAAACTGCAAAAGATAACAGGTTCACAGACTTAGTGAAAAACTGGACATGGCAGAAAACAGCATCAGGTAGCAATGTTCAGAGCACGAAATCAACATGCTACAGGAACTTAACATGGTAAAACTTGGCATGGAAGTATTCTACTAAATGCATATGACAAAAGTCCCTTACTGACCATAAGCCAAAAAGGACCAGAAGATATGATGGCAAGCATGTAAACATAGCAAGTTTCGTTATCAGGTTTCAGACTTGGCAGAAAACAGAGCATGGCAGAAACTATAATATGAAGGCATGTTTGTGAGCTTGATACACTCACTACAGATCAATGCATGACAAAACAAGCATACCTACAGCAATATGGAATGTTTATGAAGCTATCCATGGCAAGAGCAAATACATAGCATGTATGGATCAACTACAATAAGCTTGGCAAAATTGCATATCATGTTAAGAATCTGCCAGAAATATTTTATCGCAAAAGTAGAGCAAGATTGAGTCATGCTATCGCACTCCATAATTGCAAAATTTTGCAGGAATGTATCAACTACAACTATATCCACAAAACATCTTTACTGAACATCTCCAAAATATGCATGGATCTCTCTCTAGCATCAAGTTTACATGGCAACAAAATAACAGCAGACAAGGACTTAGAGAAATCACTAAGTCCCTGAAATCAAAAACATTACGGAGCCTACTTTGCATGCTTGTGCTATTCACCACAGAGATCACAAAAATACATGGCATACACCCTTGGAAAGATGGCATGGCATACAACAAAACACATGTAGAGCTCATGCCGATAAGATGCACAGATTAAATGATATAAAAATGACAAATCTCCAAGTTCTGATAAGAACCAGCAGATAACAGCAACTAGCCCTCTTGCAACAGATATTTGGGCATCAAGATGACCTCTAATGAACATGGTGCAATTGAACAAAATGTAGAGCATCACGAGACGAACAATTTGACATATTAGACGCACGAATCGGAGCTACATGCAAGGAGTTATCCACTGTTGAACATGGGTAATTGCTGTAAAAATGTCAAAGACTTGGCAAAAACAGGGGGGTCTCGGGTCAACCCGTGCGTTGACCCAGATCGGATCTGGCCGGAGAGCTCGGGCCGGCCGGAGTTGGAGCTCACCGTGGCTGGAGGAGGAGGAGGCGAGGCCGGAGGGAGAGGAAGGAGCCGGAGGGAGGGGAGGACGAGGTGGCGCCGGCGGCGGAGGGGACCGGAGGGGCGCGGCGGCGTGGCGCCGACGGCGCATGCGGGAGGGCGCGGCGACGGGCCGGGAGGGCCGCGGGCGGGCCCCGACGGGCCGGCGCGGTACGGGCGGCGGCGGGACACGTGTCGGCCCCGGATTGGCTGCGGGCGCGGTGGCGATTTTGTCCGGCCGGCGGCGGACGCGTCCGGCGCGGCACGAGGGAAATGGCTAGGGTTCGTCTGCGAATGTATACGGGAGGGGATGGAGTTTTATAGGTAGAGGGAGCTAGGAGAGTCCAAATGAGGGGCGGTTTTCGCCCACACGATCGTGATCGAACGACCTAGAGCATGGAAGAGAGTTTGGTGGGTTTTGGGCTGGTTTTTGAGGGGGTTTTTGCTGGACACTCAAATGGACTTTGCGGATGCCCGGTTAACCGATGGAGTACCAAACGACCTCCAAATGGAACGAAACTTGACCGGTGGTTTCCGGGTGGTATATTAAGGCCACTTGACAA
The DNA here is from genome assembly GCF_002575655.3 of Aegilops tauschii subsp. strangulata. Lineage (NCBI taxonomy): Eukaryota > Viridiplantae > Streptophyta > Magnoliopsida > Poales > Poaceae > Aegilops > Aegilops tauschii. The sequence continues at coordinate 400,624,906 of NC_053037.3, forward strand.
GCCTCGGTCCATTCCGAGAAAGTTTGACACCCGCTCACGAAAGAAAACAAGAGGGGTGCAGCGGAGGAGATAGGAGCGCCGGATTGCAAAACGGACAACGGGGAAAATGCTCGGATGCATGAGACGAACACGTATGCAAATGCAATGCACATGATGACATGATATGAAAATGCATGACATGAACAAAAGCAAAACGAAAGACAAAACCCGACCGCGGAGGGAATATCATAACACATAGCCGGAAATGGCAAGAGTCGGAGTTACAAAAATGGCAAGTTACATGCGGGGTGTTACACTCCTCCTCCTCGAAATCGTCCGGCCACGTCTCGACGCTAACCCCTTCCTCGGAGTCGCCGGCTCCATAGACGCCGCATGTGGCGTCGTCCTCCAAGGCGGCCGCCCCTAGGTCGGGGTCGTCCACGTCGCTCACCTCCCGGTCTGGCTGGTAGTTTCCACCCGCCCCCACGATGGCGGCCGTCGCCGCAGACATGTAGATCTGTTTCAAAAAGTAAGAGGCCGACTGGTCGATACCACAAGACGGAATCAAGATGAAGTATTGAAGAGGGAAAAGCTTGAAGAGCTTACGGCAGGCGGCGGGTCCGCGCGGGAGTACGGCTGCTTGCCGAACCGCCAGGACACCTCCAGCTTGAGGTCGGAGATCTCGTTCACCAAGTTTGCCACCTCGGCAGCCGGCATCTCCTTGGTACTCAACCGGCACGGGTCGCGGTGCCCGCTCATCCGGCTGATCAAGTGAGGCCGGCCTTGGAGCGGGAGAACCCGGCGCGCGACGAAGACGACCAGCAAGTCGAACGCCTTGAGGCCTTCGGCTTCGGTCAGCACCCGGAGTCGGTTGATGGCGGCGGCGCCGTCTGCTGACAAATGCTTCGGCTTGTAGCCCCAGTTGGCCCGAGGCTCAGCCGGTGGGCCGGCTTCGTAGCCCGGCAGGTTGAGGAAGTCGGCTGCCAGTTCGACATTCTCCACGTAGAAGTAAGATTGCTGCCACATCTTGACCGACTGTGGTAGCTTGATGGCGGGGAAGACATTCTTCGGCGACGGCCGGCGCACCGCGACGAAGGCACCGCACTGGGCCGCCTTCTCCCTGGCGGAGGTGCCTAGCTTGGTGTAAAAGAATGCTCCCCACAACTCGATGGTGGGGAGCATGCCGAGGTAGCCTTCGCACATCGTGACGAAGGCGGACAGCAACATCACGGTGTTGGGCGTGATGTGATGAGGTTGGAGATGGTAGAACTCGAGGAACGAGCGGAGAAAGCCACTCGCCGGCAGGCCGAAGCTGCGGATGAAATGCGAGCGGAAGACGACCCGCTCGCCCTCCCCTGGCGCCGGCGAAATCTCCCCCGCAGGAGGCACGCGCGCCTTCACGTAGCCCGCGTCGAGAAGGCGTCGCGTGTCGCGGAGGAAGGCGATGTGGTCTTCGTTCACGTTCGACCCGTCCCAATCTCCTCCCCGCTCGCGCGCCATGAAGAGCTCGACGAGGCAAATGGCGCGGCGGGGGAGCTGAGAACTGGTGCGGGGCCAAGAGGGCTCGGGGTGGAAGAGCTCGATGGAGACGAGCAGTGGTGGCACTCCGGCTTGGCTCGGAGGCGCTGCGGCGTGAGGAGGAAGAAGGAGACGAGAAGGGGACAGGAGGGCGCGCGTGCTCTGCCGCTCCCCCTCCTCCCCCTACTTATAGCCGATGGTCTATGAAGCCGAGGGGGCGGGCGTGGGATCGTGGGATTAATTGTGCCCATGACCCCACGTCCCCACGGTTATTGCGCGAGTTACTGCGCGCAGTAACTCCGCGAAGAAGCTCAACCGGCTGCCACGGCCGCAGCGGATCCGCTCACGTGCCGAGGCCCAGTAATGACGGGCCCACCCTGCTGTCGCGTCCCATCGCGCGCGTGGGCTGGCAAGCTGGCCCGGCTGGCTGACGCCACGTGGCGTGCCCACAACGGGCGATGGGCCTGGAGGCTTCGCTAGTACGCTACCTAGTTCCCGCCATTGCGTTCGAAGTTTCAGACAAATCCGACTGGTCGTGGCCGACTCCCACCAGGCGGCTTGCCAGGAGTCGGATGAAGCTTCCGTCCAGAGCACCCGGAGAAGCAAACTGTTGAGGCTCCTCGGCTCCTCAGCTGCGGCGCCTCACCAGCTTCGGGGACTACTGCCGGAGTAATGGGCCACGGGTAGCCTAACCCGAGTCCCTGAACCTTTCAAGACGTCGGGGCTGGCTGCGCCCCTCGGGACATCAAGATGAAGCGCCGCCTTCTAATGCCCGGCTGGCCCAAGCGGCCGGCTGCCAGAAGGCGGCTAAGCTCCAAAAGGCGGCACCAAGATGGGCCGACTCCTTGCAGGCGGCCTCCAGAGAGGCCGGCTCCTAGCAGGCGGCCCCCAGCGCCCTCGGAGTCTGCGCCCCCATTAAGAAGACAAGACAGGGTGAGGCTACAGTGTAGCCCATCACCCCCGTATCCAGGGCCGGGTGTGGCCACAATGCTCCGTACAGGCGGAGATCTCCGCCCGGCGCGGCACTGTTGCCACTCTACCCCCGACGTCACTGCTGGCAGGCGAAGCCATGTTCCCATGACGGCCTGTCGGTACGGCCTGCAGGCGGCGGGCCCTACCAGGAAGCGAGAGCCCGGAAGACGGCGGAAGCCTGACCAGTCGGACCTGAGGGAGGCCGGCTTCCAGCAGGCGGCCCGTTCCTTCCTCGGGGCTCGTGCACCATTAACCAGATGAGACACGGTGTGGCTACGGTGATCTCCCACCAGGCGGCGGGACTGTGGCCACGCTCCCCTGACCAAGCATGCGTCATTAGCATCGCGGCTACAGTAATGAGCAGCCGGCAAGACCCGCGAGCGGCGGGAGCGGCCTGTCGGCTCCGTACCAGACCAGACGGCGGGCCCCAGCTGCCGGCGGAGAAGCCGGCGACCAGAGACACTGACAGCCGGGTCCTACACCTGGCCGGATTACCATTGTACCCCTGGGGGGTAGGCCTATATAAACCCCCTAGGGCACCCATGCAAAGGGTTCCCAACCTGTTAGAACTAGACTCATACATAGAGAGAGGAGAGGGCGAGCCCTGCCTTCTTCCACTTCTAGCATACAGCTCGAGGAGCACCATTGTACTCACTAGTGCCTTAGTGATCATGTGGAGACCCCCCAGAGCAGGACTAGGGGTGTTATCTCCTAGGAGAGCCCTGGACCTGGGTAAAGTGCGCCGGCGTTCGTGTCTACGCCTCATCCCGCTTCCAGGCACCGGCGACGTTCTACTCGCTCCCACCATGATAAGCCATCCTTTGGCATATGTCGCACCCAACCCCCGACAATAGCATAATTTTGGCTCTCTCAAATAGGTGTGTCTAGCAAGGATACTTGACTTAAACTAAAAAGCAAAATAAGCAAGGACTCATATAATACAAGACGCTCCAAGCAAAACTCATGATATGTGACGAATAAAAATATAGTTCCAAGTAAAATACCGATGGTCGTTAGAAGAAAGAGGGGATGCCACTCGGGGGCATCCCCAAGCTTAGTTGCTTGCTTCTCTTTTAGATAATAGCTTGGGATGCCATGGGGCATCCCCAAGCTTAGGCTCTTCTTACTCCTTATTCCTTCATCCATCGTGATCTCACCCGAAACGTGAAAACTTCAATCACACAAAACTCAACAAAACCTTCATGAGATCTGTTAGTATAACAAAGCAAATCACTACTCTAAGTACTGTTGCAAACCAATTCAAATTTTATTTTTGCATTATAACAAAGCAAATCACTACTCTAAGTACTTTACCATGGCTTATACCCTCCAATACAAACCATAGATTCATCAAAATAAGCACACAATGCAAACAAAACAAAATCTGTCAAAAACATAACAGTCTCTAGCAATCTGAAAACTTAGTATGCTTCTGTAACTCCAAAAATTCTGAAAAATTAGGACAACGTGGGAAATTTGTATATCAATCTTGTGTACAAAAATCAGGATTTCTCACCTTTCTGTGAATTTTCAAAATTGTTTTACTTGACGCAAAAGTTTCTATTTTTCAACAATATCAAATCAAATATCACCCAACATGTTCCCAAAGGCTTTGCTTGGCACAAACACTAATTAAAACATAAAAAACAATCATAACAGTAGCATAATTGTGCAAACACTCAAGAACAGAAATAAAAAGATAAAAATAAATTTTATTCATTGGGTTGCCTCCCATCAAGCGCTATTGTTTTATGCCCCTAGCTAGGCATAATGCATAGATTTAAGTGTTGTCATCTTTGGTTTTTGCAAATTTTGTAAGGGTCTTGTCAAACCCGGGAGGCTCTTTACGCTTCCCATGATTTTCAGGAAAAGACCATTTTGAGATCCAAAATATTCAAACACTTATTGCAAAGAGTAATCAAGGTATTCATTCGATTGAGGTTCCCACTGATATGTTTCAGAGGTTCATCGTATTTTTGTAACTCAACCAAATGTTTATGCAAATCACTCAACTTATCCAGAATTTTAGCTCCTTCCTGAGTAAAAGAAATCCCCTTTTGGTAGGCGGAATTCCCAAAATCCCTTCTAGGATCTCATCAGCGGTATTAGCATCAAGCTCAATAAAATTTCCTTTAGCAGCAAAATCCAAAAGTTGTCTATGATGCAAGGCAAAACCTATATAAAAATTCTGAAGCAAAATTTTTGCATCCCCTTTTAGATTGCAAATGCGATAGGATTCCATCAGCCTATACCAAGCATCTTTCAAATTTTCTCCTTGTCTCTATTTGAAGTATAAAACTTCAAGATCCGGTGACAAAGGAGGAGGAGTCATACTGGCCATAGCGACAAGATCACAAGCAGAAAGACAGATCTGATGAGAAAACGGCGAACGAAAAAGAGGGCAAATAAAACGGCAAATTTTGTGAAGTGGGGGAGATGAAAATGAGAGGCAAATGGCAAATAATGTAAATTGCAAGGAGATGAGATTTGTGATTAGGATGATGTCTCCCCGACAACGGCACCAGAAACTCCTTTTGATGCGGCTTGAACTATGTCGGTATTTCCCCAAAGAGGAAGGGATGATGCAGCACAGCTACGGTAGGTATTTCCCTAAGTGATGAGACCAAGGTTATCGAACCAGTAGGAGAACCACGCAACACTATGTAAACGGTACCTGCGCACAAAGAACAAATACTTGCAACCCGACGTGTAAGAGGGGTTGTCAATCCCTCCCGGGTAAAAAGATAGGTAAATCTGTAGTAGATTGGATAAATAGATCTTGCGGAAACGCGAAATAAAATAAATAATAAAAAAGTGCAGCAAGGTATCTTTCGGTTTTTGGATTAATAGATCTGAAAATAGAAGCGAATAAAAATAGATCTCAAAGGCAAATATGATAAAGTAGAGAGGTGGGGGCCGTAGATGTCACTAGTGGCTTCTCTCGAGAAAAATGGCATACGGTGGGTAAGCAAATTACTGTTGGGAAATTGATAGAACTTCAAATAATTATGACGATATCCAGGCAATGATCATTACATAGGCATCACGTCCAAGATTAGTAGACCGACTCCTACCTGCATCTACTACTATTACTCCATACATCGACCGCTATCCAGCATGCATGTAGTGTATTAAGTTCATGGAGAAATAGAGTAATGCAATAAGAACGATGACATGATGTAGACAAGATCTATTCATGTAGGAATAGACCCCATCTTGTTATCCTTAATAGCAACGATACATACATGTCATTTCCCCTTCTGTCACTGGGATTGACCACCGTAAGATCGAACCCATCACAAAGCACCTCTTCCCATGGCAAGAAAAATTGATCTAGTCGGCCTAACTAAACCAAAGATTCAAACAAGAAATATGAGGCTATAAGTAATCATGCATATAAGAGATCAAAACTCAAATAAGTTTCATGGATAAAATAGATCTAGTCATAAACTCAAAGTTCATCAGATCCCAACAAACACACTGCAAAAAGAGTTACAGCAAATAGATCTCCAAGAGACTATTATATTGAGAATCAAAAGAGAGAGAGGAAGCCATCTAGCTACTAACTACGGACCCGTAGGTCTACAATGAACTACTCACGCATCATCGGAGAGGCACCAATGAGGATGATGAACCCCTCCGTGATGGCATCTAGATTAGATCTGTGGTTTCTGGAACTTGCGGCAGCTGGAATTGTGTTTCGTCGACTCCCCTAGGGTTTTTGAAATATTGGGGTATTTATAGAGCAAAGAGGCGGTGCGGGAGGCCACCGAGGTGGGCACAACCCACCAGGGCGCGCCTGGGGCCCCAGGCGCGCCCAGGTGGGTTGTGCCCCCCTCGGGGAACCCCTATGGTGTTTCTTTGGCCCATCATGTGTCTTCTGGCCCAGAAAAATTCTCCAAAAAGTTTCGATGCGTTTGGACTCCGTTTGGTATTTATTTTCTCTGAAGTAAAATACAAGCAAAAAACAGCAACTGGCACTGGACACTATGTCAATAGGTTAGTCCCAAAAAATGATATAAAGTTCTTATAAAATGATTGTAAAACATCAAAGAATGATAATATAACAGCATGGAACAATCAAAAAATTATAGATACGTTGGAGACGTATCAGGTGACATTACCATCAGCGTCTGTCTTCTTCTTGAAGATCCATTTATTCTCAATGGTTTGCCGATCATCGGGCAAGTCCACCAAAGTCCACACTTTGTTCTCATACATGGATCCTATCTCAGATTTCATGGCCTCAAGCCATCTGTCGGAATCTGGGCTCATCATAGCTTCTTCATAGTTCGTAGGTGCGCCTTGGTCTAATAACATGATTTCCAGAACAGGATTACCGTACCACTCTGGTGCGGATCGTGCTCTGGTTGACGTACGAGGTTCAGTAGCAACTTGATCTAAAGTTTCATGATAATTATCATTTGCTTCCTCTCTAGTTGGTGTAGGCATCGCGGGAACGGATTTCTCTGATGTGCAATTTTCCAGTTCGAGAGAAGGTACGATTACCTCATCAAGTTCTACTTTCCTCCCACTCACTTCTTTCGAGAGAAACTCCTTCTCTAGAAAGGTTCCATTCCTGGCAACAAAGATCTTGCCTTCGGATCTGTGGTAGAAGGTGTACCCAATTGTTTCCTTAGGGTATCCTATGAAGACGCACTTCTCCGATTTGGGTTCGAGCTTATCAGGCTGAAGCCTTTTGACCTAAGTGTCGTGATGTGGAGCGAACCTCGATGCGAGGGTCGATCCATTGTTGGCCCAATCTTTCACGGCACAAAACTCCACCACAGCAAGAACAAGTCACGGGTTTATGAAGATGTTCGCAAATCCCACGGAAACAACACGCCAACCCCTCAATCCGAAGGAATAACATGGACGAACCGTATAGGCTCAGCTTGTAATCCCCTACGCATCGCGTCGCAAGAACTCACAGCCAGTAGAGATTTTTGACAACAATTCTCTAAACTCGATAATGGCTGATGGCCGAAACACATGCAGTGTCTAATTCATCATAACATAATCTGCCTTTACATTGGCCATGGCCAGCCATATATATAGGCGACGCACAAATCAACAAACCAACGTAACAATTCTTGATTCTAACAAACTCTATCTCCTATTTAAACTAATCTATCATTTAACTAATGAAATATCCGACCACATTGATCACCTATGATTACAAAACGAACTAGTACTACTATCTATCTCTTGTGGCCTTGCAAATCGGTGGACCCCAACCAGACTCCATCAAACACACGAAATCCCATGCGTAGCAAGTCCTTGCCCAACTGACGTGGCTTTTCTCCTTAATTGGTAGAAACAAAAAGAGAAATTGTTTCTTATCTCCAATCTGCACGCAACAACTGGCGGCAAGTAACTTATCAACTTTGATCTCCACAAAGTACTGGTTGTCTTCCTCAGGTCGTGGCTCACCAAAATATTTGTACATACATATCTTTTGTCCAAACAGGCACGTGTTGGACTTGGCCTCCTCATGTTCTTCTTTAGACTGAACCAAACAATCAATTACAATCTCCTTGTCTTTGTAGCTCAGTCTGATGTAGCGTGGCGCATAAACATCAATGATCTTTAACCCGTCAACCCGCAGCAATAATTCGTAAAGATTAGTAATACCAACGTTAGCCATGGGCGTATCATGTCGCAACCCAAAACTTTAAGAAACAACAGCTTAGGTTTCTTGCCAAACCACAGTTCATACGGTGTCGTCTCAATGGATTTAGACGATGCCCTATTTAACATGAATGCGGCTGTCTCTAATGCATAACCCCAAAACGGTAGTGGTAAATCGGTAAGAGACATCATAAAACGGACCTTATCCAATAAAGTACAGTTACGATGTTCGGACACACCATTACGATGTGGTGTTCCAGGTGGCGTGAGTTGGGAAACAATTCCATATTGTTTTAAATGAAGGCCAAACTTGTAACTTTATTTTCTTATTACAATGATTCTCCACTTCACTCTGAAATTATTTGAACTTTTCAAATGTCTCATACTTGTGTTTCATCAAGTAGACATACCCATATCTACTCGAATCATCTGCGAAGGTCAGAAAATAACGATACCCACCGCGTGCTTCAATACTCATTGGCCCGCATACATCGGTATCTATTATTTCCACTCCATTGTTCCGGAGAACGGAGTTGTAGTCATCTTGCCCATGAGGCATGGTTTGCAAGTATCAAATGAATCATAATCAAGTGGTTCCAAAAGTCCACCTGCATGGAGTTTCTTCATGCGCTTTACACCAATATGACCTAAACGGCAGTGCCACAAGTATTTTGCACTATCATTATCAACTTTGCATCTTCTGGCATCAATATTATGAATATGTGTATCACTATGATAGAGATTCAAAAAGAATAGACTATTCATCAAGGGTGCATGACCATAAAATATATTACTCATATAAATAGAACAACCATTATTCTCTGATTTAAATGAATAACCATCTCGCAATAAACAAGATCCAGATATAATGTTCATGCTCAACGCTGGCACCAAATAACAATTATTGAGGTCTAAAACTTATCCCGAAGGTAGATGTAGAGGTAGCGTGCCGACAGCGATCACATCGACCTTGAAACCATTTTCGACGCGCATCATCAAATTGTCCTTAGCCAATCTTCATTTATTCCGCAGCTCTTGTTTCGAGTTACAAATATGAGCAACCGAACCAGTATGAAATACCCAGGTGAAGGAAATATGCCCTAGAGGCAATAATAAAGTTGTTATTTATATTTCCTTATATCATGATAAATGTTTATTATTCATGCTAGAATTGTATTAACCGGAAACTTAGTACATGTGTGAATACATAGACAAACAGAGTGTCACTAGTATGCCTCTACTTGACTAGCTCGTTGAATCAAAGATGGTTAAGTTTCCTAACCATAGACATGAGTTGTCATTTGATTAACGGGATCACATCATTAGAGAATGATGTGATTGACTTGACCCATTCCATTAGCTTAGCACTTGATCGTTTAGTTTGTTGCTATCGCTTTCTTCATGACTTATACATGTTCCTATGACTATGAGATTATGCAACTCCCGAATACCGGAGGAACACTTTGTGTGCTATCAAACGTCACAATGTAACTGGGTGATTATAAAGATGCTCTACAGGTGTCTCTGATGGTGTTTGTTGAGTTGGCATAGATCGAGATTAGGATTTGTCACTCCGATTGTCAGAGAGGTATCTCTGGGCCCTCTCGATAATGCACATCACGATAAGCCTTGCAAGCAATGTGACTAATGAGTTAGTTGCGGGATGATGCATTACAGAACGAGTAAAGAGACTTGCCAGTAATGAGATTGAACTAGGTATTGAGATACCGACGATCGAATCTCGGGCAAGTAACATACCGATGACAAAGGGAACAACGTATGTTGTTATGCGGTTTGACCGATAAAAGATCTTCATAGAATATGTAGGAACCAATATGAGCATCCAGGTTCTGCTATTGGTTATTGACCAGAGACGAGTCTTGGTCATGTCTACATAGTTCTCGAACCCATAGGGTCCGCACGCTTAACGTTCGGTGACGATCGGTATTATGAGTTTACATGTTTTGATGTACCGAAGGTTGTTTGGAGTCTGGGATGAGATCACGTACATGACGAGCAGTCTCGAAATGGTTGAGACATAAAGGTCGATATATTAGAATGCTATGTTTGGACATCGGAAGGGTTCTGGGTGAGTTCGGGAATTTACCGGAGTACCGGGGGGTTGCCGGAACCCCCCGGGGAGTACATGGGCCTTAATGGGCCTTAGTGGGAGAGAGGAGGAGGCAGCCAAGGTGAGGGCGCCCCCCCCCCCCAAGCCCAATCTGAATTGGGAAGGGGACCGCCCCCCCTTTCCTTCTCCCTCTCTCCTCCTTCCTTTCCTCTCCTACTCCAACTAGGGAAAGGGGGGAATCATACTCCCGGTGGGAGTAGGACTCCCCCTAGGGCGCGCCATAGAGAGGGCTGGCCCTCCCCTCCTCCACTCCTTTATATACGGGGGAGGGGGCCACCCCATAGACACAAGTTGGCAGTTGTCTTAGCCGTGTGTGGTGCCCCCCTCCATAGATTTCCACCTCGGTCATATCGTTGCAGTGCTTAGGCGAAGCCCTGCGCCGGTAGCTTCATCATCACCGTCATCATGCCGTCGTGCTGACGAAGCTCTCCCCCGACACTCAGCTGGATCTAGAGTTCATGGGACGTCACCGAGCTGAACGTGTGCAGATCGCGGAGGTGCCATACTTTCGGTACTAGGATCGGTCGGATCGTGAAGACGTATGACTACATCAACCGCGTTGTCATAACGCTTCCGCTTTCGGTCTATGAGGGTATGTGAACAACACTCTCCCCTCTCGTTGCTATGCATCACCTAGATGGATCTTGCGTGTGCGTAGGAAATTTTTTGAAATTACTGCGTTCCCCAACAGTGGCATCCGAGCCAGGTCTATGGGTAGATGTTATATGCACGAGTAGAACACAAAGAGTTGTGGGCGATAATAGTCATACTGCTTACCAGCATGTCATACTGCTTACCAGCATGTCATACTTTGATTCGGCGGTATTGTTGGATGAAGCGGCCTGGACCGACATTACGCGTATGCTTACGCGAGACTGGTTCTACCGACGTGCTTTGCACACAGGTGGCTGGCGGGTGTCAGTTTCTCCAACTTTAGTTGAATCGAGTGTGGCTACGCCCGATCCTTGTTGAAGGTTAAAACAGCACACTTGACGAAAAATCGTTGTGGTTTTGATGCGTAGGTAAGAACGGTTCTTGCTCAGCCCGTAGCAGCCACGTAAAACTTGCAACAACAATGTAGAGGACGTCAAACTTGTTTTTGCAGGGCCTGTTGTGATGTGATATGGTCAAGACATGATGCTAAATTTTATTGTATGCGATAGTCGTAGAAGCAATAGTTGGCGAGACGACAACGATGCTATGATGGAGAACAAGGTGTCGTGCCGGTGACGATGGTGATCATGATGGTGCTTTGGAGATGGAGATCAAAGGCACAAGATGATGATAGCCATATCATATCACTTATATTGATTGCATGTGATGTTTATCCTTTATGCATCTTATTTTGCTTAGTTCGGCGGTAGCATTATAAGATGATCTCTCACTAAATTTCAAGGTACAAGTGTTCTCCCTGAGTATGCACCGTTGGGAAAGTTCGTCGTGCCGAGACACCACGTGATGATCGGGTGTGATAAGCTCTACGTTCACATACAACGGGTGCAAGCCAGTTTTGCACACACAGAATACTCGGGTTAAACATGACGAGCCTAGCATATGCAGATATGGCCTCGGAACACTGAGACCGAAAGGTTGAGCGTGAATCATATAGTAGATATGATCAACATAGTGATGTTCACCATTGAAAACTACTCCATCTCACGTGATGATCGGGCATGGTTTAGTTGATTTGGATCACGTGATCACTTAGATGATTAGAGGGATGTCTATCTAAGTGGGAGTTCTTAAGTAATATGATTAATTGAACTTTAATTTATCATGAACTTAGTACCTGATAATATTTTGCATGTCTATGTTGTTGTAGATCAATGGCCCGTGCTACTGTTCCTTTGAATTTTGATGCGTTCCTAGAGAAAGCTAAGTTGAAAGACGATGGTAGCAACTACACGGACTGGATCCGTAACTTGAGGATTATCCTCATTGCTGCACAGAAGAATTACGTCCTGGAAGCACCGCTAGGTGCAAGACCCGCTGCAGGACCAACGCCGGACGTTGTGAACGCCTGGCAGAGCAAAGCTGATGACTACTCGATAGTTCAGTGTGCCATGCTTTACGGCTTAGAACCGGGACTTCAACAACGTTTTGAACGTCATGAAGCATATGAGATGCTCCAGGAGTTGAAGTTAATATTTCAAGCAAATGCCCGGATTGAGAGATATGAAGTCTCCAATAAGTTCTATATCTGCAAAATGGAGGAGAATAGTTCTGTTAGTGAGCATATACTCAAAATGTCTGGGTACATAATCTTCCGGTTGATAGTGTCATTGACAGAGTTCTTCAATCACTGCCACCAAGCTACAAAAGCTTCATGGTGAACAATAACATGCAAGGGATGGATAAGACGATTTCCGAGCTCTTCACAATGCTAAAGGCTGCGGAGGTAGAAATCAAGAAGGAGCATCAAGTGTTGATGGTCAACAAGACCACCAGTTTCAAGAAAAAGGGTAAAGGGAAGAAGAGGAACTTCAAGAAGAACGGCAAGCAAGTTGCTGCTCAAGTGAAGAAGCGTAAGTCTGGACCTAAGCCTGAGACTGAGTGCTTCTACTGTAAAGGGACTGGTCACTGGAAGCGGAACTGCCCCAAGTATTTGGCGGATAAGAAGGATGGCAAGGTGAACAAAGGTATATGTGATATACATGTTATTGATGTGTACCTTACTAATGCTCACAGTAGTGCCTGGGTATTTCATACTGGTTTTGTTGCTAATATTTTCAACTCGAAACAGGGACTACGGATTAAGCGAAGATTGGCTAAGGACGAGGTGACGATGCACGCGGGAAATGGTTCCAAAGTCGATGTGATCGCCTTCGGCACGCTACCTCTACATCTACCTTTGGGATTAGTTTTAGACCTGGATAATTGTTATTTGGTGCCAGCGTTAAGCATGAACATTATATCTAGATCTTGTTTGATGCGAGACGGTTATTCATTTAAATTCGAGAATAATGGTTGTTCTATTTATATGAGTAATATCTTTTATGGTCATAATATCTTTTATGGTCATGCACCCTTGAAGAGTGGTCTATTTTTGTTCAATCTCAATAGTAGTGACACACATATTCATAATATTGAAACCAAAAGATGCAGAGTTGATAATGATAGTGCAACTTATTTGTGGCACTGCCGTTTGGGTCATATTGGTGTAAAGCGCATGAAGAAACTCCATACTGATGGACTTTTGGAATCACTTGATTATGAATCACTTGGTACTTGCGAACCATGCCTTATGGGCAAGATGACTAAAACTCCGTTCTCTAGAACAATGGACCGAGCAACAGATTTGTTGGAAATCATACATACTGATGTATGTGGTCCGATGAATATTGAGGCTCGCAGCGGGTATCGTTATTTTCTGACCTTCATAGATGATTTGAGCAGATATGAGTATATCTACTTGATGAAACATAAGTCTGGAACATTTAAGAAGTTCAAAGAATTTCAGAGTGAAGTGGAAAATCATCGTAACAAGAAAATAAAGTTTCTGCGATCTGATCGTGGAGGAGAATATTTGAGTTACGAGTTTGGTCTTCATTTGAAACAAAGCGGAACAGTTTCACAACTCATGCCACCCAGAGCACCATAGCATAATGGTGTGTCCAAACGTCGTAATCATACTTTATTAGATATGGTGCGATCTATGATGTCTCTTACTGATTTACCGCTATCATTTTGGGGTTATGCTTTAGAGACAGCTGCATTCACGTTAAATAGGGCACCATCCAAATCCATTGAGACGACACCTTATGAACTGTGGTATGGCAAGAAACCCAAGTTGTCGTTTCTTAAAGTTTGGGGCTGCGATGCTTATGTGAAAAAACTTCAACCTGATAAGCTCGAACCCAAATCGGAGAAATCTGTCTTCATAGGATACCCAAAGGAGACTGTTGGGTACACCTTCTATCACAGATCCGAAGGCAAGACATTCGTTGTTAAGAATGGATCCTTTCTAGAGAAGGAGTTTCTCTCGAAAGAAGTGAGTGGGAGGAAAGTAGAACTTGATGAGGTAACTATACCTACTCCCTTATTGGAAAGTAGTTCATCACTGAAATCAGTTCCTGTGACTACTACACCAATTAGTGAGGAAGCTAATGATGATGATCATGTAACTTCAGATCAAGTTGCTACTGAACCTCGTAGGTCAACCAGAGTAAGATCCGCACCAGAGTGGTACGGTAATCCGGTTCTGGAGGTCATGTTACTTGACCATGACGAACCTACGGACTATGAGGAAGCGATGATGAGCCCAGATTCCGCGAAATGGCTTAAGGCCATGAAATCTGAGATGGGATCCATGTATGAGAACAAAGTGTGGACTTTGGTTGACTTGCCCGTTGATTGGCAAGCCATCGAGAATAAATGGATCTTCAAGAAGAAGACTGATGCTGACGGTAATGTTACTGTCTACAAAGCTCGACTTGTTGCGAAAGGTTTTCGACAAGTTCAAGGAGTTGACTAAGATGAGACCTTCTCACCCGTAGCGATGCTTAAGTCCGTCCGAATCATGTTAGCAATTGCTGCAGTTTATGATTATGAAATTTGGCAAATGGATGTAAAGACTGCATTCCTGAATGGATTTCTGGAAGAAGAGTTGTATATGATGCAACCGGAAGGTTTTATGAATACAAAGGATGCTAACAAAGTGTGCAAGCTCCAGCGATCCATCTATGGACTGGTGCAAGCATCTAGGAGTTGGAATAAACATTTTGATAGTGTGATCAAAGCATATGGTTTTGTACACACTTTTGGAGAAGCCTGTATTTACAAGAAAGTGAGTGGGAGCTCTGTAGCATTTCTAATATTATATGTGGATGACATATTGTTGATTGGAAATGATATAGAATTTCTAGATAGCATAAAAGGATACTTGAATAAGAGTTTTTCAATGAAAGACCTCGGTGAAGCTGCTTATATATTGGGCATCAAGATCTATAGAGATAGATCAAGACGCTTAATTGGACTTTCACAAAGCACATACCTTGACAAAGTTTTGAAGAAGTTCAAAATGGATCAATCAAAGAAAGGGTTTTTTCCTGTGTTACAAGGTGTGAAGTTGAGTCAGACTCAATGCCCGACCACTGCAGAAGGTAGAGAGAAAATGAAAGTCATTCCCTATGCTTCAGCCATAGGTTCTATCATGTATGCAATGCTGTGTACCAGACCTGATGTGTGCCTTGCTATTAGTTTAGCAGGGAGGTAACAAAGTAATCCAGGAGTGGATCACTGGACAGCGGTCAAGAACATCCTGAAATGCCTGAAAAGGACTAAGGATATGTTTCTCGTTTATGGAGGTGACAAAGAGCTCGTCGTGAATGGTTACGTCGATGCAAGCTTTGACACTGATCCGGATGACTCTAAGTCACAAACCGGATACGTATTTATATTGAACGATGGAGTTGTAAGTTGGTGCAGTTCTAAGCAAAGCGTCGTGGCGGGATCTACATGTGAAGCGGAGTACATAGCTGCTTCGGAAGCAGCAAATGAAGGAGTCTGGATTTCATATCCGATCTAGGTGTCATACCTAGTGCATCGGGTCCAATGAAAATCTATTGTGACAATACTGGTGCAATTGCCTTGGCAAAGGAATCCATATTTCACAAGAGAACCAAGCACATCAAGAGACGCTTCAATTTCATCCGCGATCAAGTCAAGGAGGGAGACATAGAGATTTGCAAGATACATACGGATCTGAATGTTGCAGACCCGTTGACTAAGCCTCTCTCACGAGCAAAACATGATCAGCACCAAGACTCCATGGGTGTTAGAATCATTACTGTGTAATCTAGATTATTGATTCTAGTGCAAGTGGGAGACTGAAGGAAATATGCCCTAGAGGCAATAATAAAGTTGTTATTTATATTTCCTTATATCATGATAAATGTTTATTATTCATGCTAGAATTGTATTAACCGGAAACTTAGTACATGTGTGAATACATAGACAAACAGAGTGTCACTAGTATGCCTCTACTTGACTAGCTCGTTGCATCAAAGATGGTTAAGTTTCATAACCATAGTCATGAGTTGTCATTTGATTAATGGGATCACACCATTAGAGAATGATTTTATTGACTTGACCCATTCTGTTAGCTTAGCACTTGATTGTTTAGTTTGTTGCTATTGCTTTCTTCATGACTTATACATGTTCCTATGACTATGAGATTATGCAACTCCCGAATACCGGAGGAACACTTTGTAACATAATTGGGTGATTATAAATATGCTCTATAGGTGTCTCCGATGGTGTTTGTTGAGTGTGCATAGATCGAGATTAGGATTTGCCACTCCAATTGTCGAAGAGGTATCTCTGGGCCCTCTCGGTAATGCACATCACTATAAGCCTTGCAAGCAATGTGACTAATGAGTTAGTTGTGGGATGATGCATTACGAAACGAGTAAAGAGACTTGCCGGTAACGAGATTGAACTAGGTATTGAGATACCGACGATCGAATCTTGGGCAAGTAACATACCGATGACAAAGGGAACAACGTATGTTATTATGCGGTTTGACCGATAAAAGATCTTTGTAGAATCTGTAGGAACCAATATGAGCATCCAGGTTCCGCTATTGGTTATTGACCAGAGATGAGTCTCGGTCATGTCTACATAGTTCTCGAACCCGTAGGGTCCGCACGCTTAACGTTCGGTGACGATCGGTATTATGAGTTTATATGTTTTGATGTACCGAAGGTTCTTCGGAGTCCCGGATGAGATCACGGACATGACAAGGAGTCTCGAAATGGTCGAGACATAAAGATCGATATATTGGAATGCTATGTTTGGACATCGGAAGTGTTCCGGGTGAGTTCTGGCATTGACCGGAGTACCGGGGGGTTGCCGGAACCCCTCGAGGAGTAGATGGGCCTTAATGGGCCTTAGTGGGAGAGAGGAGGAGGCGGCCAAGGTGGGGGCGCCCCCCCAAGCCCAATCCGAATTGGGAAGGGGGCCGGGGCCCCCTTTCCTTCTCCCTCTCTCCTCCTTCCTCCCTCTCCTACTCCAACTAGGGAAAGGGGGAATCCTACTCCCGGTGGGAGTAGGACTCCCCCTAGGGCGCGCCATAGAGAGGGCCGGCCCTCCCCTCCTCCACTCCTTTATATACGGGGGAGGGGGCACCCCATAGACACAAGTTTACAGTTGTCTTAGCCGTGTGCGGTGCCCCCTCACAGATTTCCACCTCGGTCACCGTCATCACGCCGTCGTGCTGACGAAGCTCTCCCTCGACACTCAGCTGGATCTAGAGTTCGTGGGCGTCACCGAGCTGAACGTGTGCAGATCGTGGAGGTGCCATACTTTCGGTACTAGGATCGGTCGGATCGTGAAGACGTACGACTACATCAACCGCGTTGTCATAACGCTTCCGCTTTCGGTCTACGAGGGTACGTGGACAACACTCTCCCCTCTTATTGCTATGCATCACCTAGATGGATCTTGCGTGTGCCTAGGATTTTTTTTTTTAAATTACTGCGTTCCCCAACACCAGGCGCTACTACGAGCATTAGTAAGGTACACATCAATAACATGTATATCAAATATACATGTGTTCACTTTGCCATCCTTCTTATTCGACAAGTATTTGGGGCAATTCCGCTTCCAGTGAGCAGTCCCTTTGCAGTAGAAGCACTCAGTTTCAGGCCTGGGTCCAGCTTTGGGATTCTTCCCGGGAGTGAAAACTTGCTTGCCATTCTTCTTCAAGTTCCCTTTCTTTCCCTTGCCCTTCTTCTTGAAACTAGTGGTCTTATTAACCATCAACACTTGATGCTCCTTCTTGATTTCTACCTCCGCGGCCTTAAGCATTGTGAAGAGCTCAGGAATCGTTTTATTCATCCCTTGCATATTATAGTTCATCACGAAGCCTTTGGAGCTTGGTGGCAGTGATTGAAGAACTCTATCAATAACACTATCAACTGGAAGTTCCACTCCTAGCTGAGTCAAGTGGTTATGATACCCAGACATTTTGAGTATGTGTTCACTGACAGAATTGTTCTCCTCCATCTTGCAGCTATAGAACTTGTTGGAGACTTCATATCTCTCAACCCGGGAATTTGCTTGAAATATTAACTTCAACTCTTGGAACATCTCATATGCTACATGACATTCAAAACGTCTTTGAAGTCCCGGTTCTAAGCCGAAAAGCATGGCACACTAAACTATAGAGTAGTCATCAGACCGCGTTTGCTAGACGTTCACAGCGTCTAGATTAGTGGGAGGGGGCTTGTCACCTACCGGTGCATCAAGGACATAATTCTTCTGTGCAGCAGTGAGGATAATCCTCAAGTTACGGACCCAGTCCGTGTACTTGCTACCATCATCTTTCAACTTAGCTTTCTCTAGGAACGCATTAAAATTCAGGGGAACGGTAGCTCGGGCCATTCATCTACAACATAGATATGCAAAACTATAAGACTAAGTTCATGATAAATTAAGTTCAATTAATCAAATTACTTATGAACTCCCACTTAAATAAACATCCCTCAAGTTATCTAAGTGATACGTGATCCAAATCAACTAACCCATGTCCGATCATCACGTGAGATGGGGTAGTCATCAATGGTGAACATCCCTATGTTGATCATATCTACTATATATGATTCACATTCGGCCTTTCGGTCTCCAGTGTTCCGAGACCATGTGTATACAAGCTAGGCTCGTCAAGTTTAACCCAAGTATTATGCATGTGCAAAACTGTCTTACACCCGTTGTATGTGAACGTAGAATCTATCACACCCGATCATCACGTGGTGCTTCAAAATGACGAACTTTGGCAACGGTGCATACTCGGGGAGAACACTATTATCTTGAAATTTAGTGAAGGGATCATCTTATAATGCTACCGCCGTTCTAAGAAAAATAAGATGCATAATAGATAAATATCGCATGCAATCAAAATATGTGACATGATATGGCCATCATCATCTCGTGCTTTTGATCTCCATCTTCTAAAGCATCGTCATGATCTCCATCGTCACCGGCTCGACACCTTGATCTCCATCGCTGTGTCGGGGTCGTCTCGCCAACTATTGCTTCTACAACTATTGCTAACGCATAGTGATAAAGTAAAGCAATTGCATGGCGCTTGCACTTCATACAATAAAGAGACAACCCTAAGGCTCCTGCCGGTTGTCGACATTACAAAACATGATCATCTCATACAATAACGTATATCACATCACTTCTTTGTTGGGTATCGTAGCATAATTTAAAATTTTCCTACGCTCACCAAGATGCATCTATGGAGTCTACTAGCAACGAGGGGAAAGGAGTGCATCTACATACCCTTGTAGATCGCGAGCGGAAGCGTTCCAATGAACGTGGATGACGGAGTCGTACTCGCCGTGATCCAAATCACCGATGACCGAGTGCCGAACGGACGGCACCTCCACGTTCAACACACGTACGGTGCAGCGACGTCTCCTCCTTCTTGATCCAGCAAGGGGGAAGGAGAGGTTGATGGAGATCCAGCAGCACGACGGCGTGGCGGTGGATGTAGCGGGTCTCGGCAGGGCTTTGCCAAGCTTCTGCGAGAGAGAGAGAGGTGTTACAGGGGAGGAGGGAGGCGCCCAAGGCTGTGTGTTGCTGCCCTCCCTCCCCCCCCCCTTCATATAGGCCCCCTGGGGGGGCGGCCCAGGGAGATGGGATCTCCAAGGGGGGCGGCGGCCAAAGGGGGGAAGGGGTGCCTTGCCCCCCAAGGCAAGGGGAAGCTCCCCCCCTAGGGTTCCCCAACCCTAGGCGCATGGGGGGAGGCCCAAGGGGGGCGCCCCAGCCCACTAAGGGCTGGTTCCCTTCCACTTTCAGCCCACGGGGCACTCCGGGATAGGTGGCCCCACCCGGTGGACCTCCGGGACCCTTCCGGTGGTCCCGGTACAATACCGGTAACCCCCGAAACTTTCCCGGTGGCCGAAACTTGACATCCTATATATAATTCTTCACCTCCGGACCATTCCGGAACCTCTCGTGACGTCCGGGATCTCATCCGGGACTCTGAACAACTTTCGGGTTTCCGCATACATATATCTCTACAACCCTAGCGTCACCGAACCTTAAGTGTGTAGACCCTACGGGTTCGGGAGACATGCAGACATGAACGAGACGCCTCTCCGGTCAATAACCAACAGCGGGATCTGGATACCCATATTGGCTCCCACATGTTCCACGATGATCTCATCGGATGAACCACGGTGTCGAGGATTCAATCAATCCGTATGCAATTCCCTTTGTCAATCGGTATGTTACTTGCCCGAGATTCGATCGTCGGTATCCCAATACCTTGTTCAATATCGTTACCGGCAAGTCTCTTTACTCGTACCGCAATGCATGATCCCGTGACTAACGCCTTAGTCACATTGAGCTCATTATGATGATGCATTACCGAGTGGGCCCAGAGATACCTCTCCGTCACACGGAGTGACAAATCCCAGTCTCGATCCGTGCCAACCCAACAGACACTTTCGGAGATACCCGTAGTGCACCTTTATAGTCACCCAGTTACGTTGTGACGTTTGGCACACCCAAAGAACTCCTACGGTATCCGGGAGTTGCACGATCTCATGGTCTAAGGAAAAGATACTTGACATTGGAAAAGCTCTAGCAAACGAAACTACACGATCTTTTATGCTATGCTTAGGATTGGGTCTTGTCCATCACATCATTCTCCTAATGATGTGATCCCGTTATCAATGACATCCAATGTCCATAGTCAGGAAACCATGACTATCTGTTGATCAACGAGCTAGTCAACTAGAGGCTTACTAGGGACACGTTGTGGTCTATGTATTCACACATGTATTACGATTTCCGGACAATACAATTATAGCATGAATAATAGACAATTACCATGAACAAAGAAATATAATAATAACTATTTATTATTGCCTCTAGGGCATATTTCCAACAGTCTCCCACTTGCACTAGAGTCAATAATCTAGTTACATTGTGATGAATCGAACACCCATTGCGTCCTGGTGTTGATCATGTTTTGCCCTAGGGAGAGGTTTAGTCAACGGATCTGCTACATTCAGGTCCGTATGTACTTTACAAATATCTATGTCTCCATTTTGAACACTTTCACGAATGGAGTTGAAGCGACGCTTGATATGCCTGGTCTTCCTGTGAAACCTGGGCTCCTTCGCAAGGGCAATAGCTCCAGTGTTGTCACAGAAGAGAGTCATCGGGCCCGACGCATTGGGAATCACCCCTAGGTCGGTAATGAACTCCTTCATCCAGACTGCTTCCTGTGCTGCCTCCGAGGCTGCCATGTACTCCGCTTCACATGTAGATCCCGCCATGACGCTTTGCTTGCAACTGCACCAGCTTACTGCTCCTCCATTCAAAATATACACGTATCCGGTTTGTGACTTCGAGTCATCCAGATCTGTGTCGAAGCTAGCGTCGACGTAACCCTTTACGACGAGCTCTTCGTCACCTCCATAAACGAGAAACATATCCTTAGTCCTCTTCAGGTACTTCAGGATATTCTTGACCGCTGTCCAGTGTTCCATGCCGGGATTACTTTGGTACCTTCCTACCAAACTTACGACAAGGTTTACATCAGGTCTGGTACACAGCATGGCATACATAATAGACCCTATGGCCGAGGCATAGGGGATGACACTCATCTTTTCTATATCTTCTGCCGTGGTCGGGCATTGAGCCTTGCTCAATTGCACACCTTGCAATACAGGCAAGAACCCCTTCTTGGACTGATCCATACTGAACTTCTTCAATATCTTGTCAAGGTATGTACTCTGTGAAAGACCAATGAGGCGTCTTGATCTATCTCTATAGATCTTGATGCCTAATATATAAGCAGCTTCTCCAAGGTCCTTTATTGAAAAACACTTATTCAAATAGCCCTTTATGCTTTCCAAGAATTCTATATCATTTCCCATCAATAGTATGTCATCCACATATAATATGAGAAACGCTACAGAGCTCCCACTCACTTTCTTGTAAACACAGGCTTCTCCATAAGTCTGTGTAAACCCAAACGCTTTGATCATCTCATCAAAGCGAATGTTCCAACTCCGAGATGCTTGCACCAGCCCATAAATTGAGCGATGGAGCTTGCATACTTTGTTAGCATTCTTAGGATCGACAAAACCTTCTGGCTGCATCATATACAACTCTTCCTTAAGGAAGCCGTTAAGGAATGCCGTTTTGACGTCCATCTGCCATATCTCATAATCATAGTATGCGGCAATTGCTAACATGATTCGGACGGACTTCAGCTTCGCTACGGGTGAGAAAGTCTCATCGTAGTCAACCCCTTGAACTTGTCGATAACCCTTAGCGACAAGTCGAGCTTTGTAGATGGTCACATTACCATCTGCGTCCGTCTTCTTCTTAAAGATCCATTTGTTTTCTATGGCTCGCCGCTCATTGGGCAAGTCAGTCAAAGTCCATACTTTGTTTTCATACATGGATCCTATCTCGGATTTCATGGCTTCTAGCCATTTGTCGGAATCCGGGCCCGCCATCGCTTCTTCATAGTTCGAAGGTTCACCGTTGTCTAACAACATGATTTCCAGGACAGGGTTACCGTACCACTCTGGTGCGGAACGTGTCCTTGTGGACCTACGAAGTTCAGTAGTAACTTGATCCGAAGCTTCATGATCATCATCATTAACTTCCTCCCCAGTCGGTGTAGGCACCACAGGAACATTTTCCCGCGCTGCGCTACTTTCCGGTTCGGAAGGGGTGACTATCACCTCATCAAGTTCCACTTTCCTCCCACTCAATTCTTTCGAGAGAAACTCCTTCTCTAGAAAGGACCCGTTCTTGGCAACGAAGATCTTTCCCTCGGATCTGAGGTAGAAGGTATACCCAATAGTTTCCTTAGGGTATCCTATGAAGACGCATTTTTCCGACTTGGGTTCGAGCTTTTCAGGTTGAAGTTTCTTGACATAAGCATCGCATCCCCAAACTTTTAGGAACGACAGCTTAGGTTTCTTCCCAAACCATAATTCATACGGTGTCGTCTCAACTGATTTCGACGGAGCCCTATTTAAAGTGAATGCGGCAGTCTCTAAAGCATAGCCCCAAAATGAGAGCGGTAAATCGGTAAGAGACATCATAGATCGCACCATATCCAATAGAGTGCGATTACGACGTTCGGACACACCGTTTCTCTGAGGTGTTCCAGGCGGCGTGAGTTGTGAAACTATTCCACATTTCCTTAAGTGTGCACCAAACTCGTGACTTAAATGTGCACGAAACTCGCATACATATATCTCTACAACCCTAGCGTCACCGAACCTTAAGTTTGTAGACCCTACGGGTTCGGGAGACATGCAGACATGACCGAGACGCCTCTCCGGTCAATAACCAACAGCGGGATCTGGATACCCATATTGGCTCCCACATGTTCCACGATGATCTCATCGTATGAACCACGGTGTCGAGGATTCAATCAATCCGTATGCAATTCCCTTTGTCAATCAGTATGTTACTTGCCCGAGATTCGATCGTCGGTATCCCAATACCTTGTTCAATCTCGTTACCGGCAAGTCTCTTTACTCGTACCGCAATGCATGATCCCGTGACTAACGCCTTTGTCACATTGAGCTCATTATGATGATGCATTACCGAGTGGGCCCAGAGATACCTCTCCGTCACACGGAGTGACAAATCCCAGTCTCGATCCGTGCCAACCCAACAGACACTTTCGGAGATACCCGTAGTGCACCTTTATAGTCACCCAGTTACGTTGTGATGTTTGGCACACCCAAAGCACTCCTACGGTATCCGGGAGTTGCACGATCTCATGGTCTAAGGAAAAGATACTTGACATTGGAAAAGCTCTAGCAAACGAAACTACACGATCTTTTATGCTATGCTTAGGATTGGGTCTTGTCCATCACATCATTCTCCTAATGATGTGATCCCGTTATCAATGACATCCAATGTCCATAGTTAGGAAACCATGACTATCTGTTGATCAACGAGCTAGTCAACTAGAGGCTTACTAGGGACACGTTGTGGTCTATGTATTCACACATGTATTACGATTTCCGGACAATACAATTATAGCATGAATAATAGACAATTACCATGAACAAAGAAATATAATAATAACTATTTATTATTGCCTCTAGGGCATATTTCCAACGGTCTTGACCATATCACATTACAACATGCCCTGCAAAAACAAGTTAGACGTCCTCTACTTTGTTGTTGCAAGTTTTACGTGGCTGCTATGGGCTTCTAGCAAGAACCGTTCTTAACTACACAAAAACCACAACGGTGATTCATCAAGTTTGTTGTTTTAACCTTCTTCAAGGACCGGCCGTAGTCAAATTTGATTCAACTAAAGTAGGAGGAACAGACACCCGCCAGCCACCTTTATGCAAAACTAGTTGCATGTCAGTCGGTGGGACCGGTCTCATGTGCGTGGACATGTAAGGTTGGTCCGGGCCGCTTCATCCCACAATATCGCCGAATCAAAATAAGATGTTGGTGGTAAGCAGTATGACTATCACCACCAACAACTCTTTGTGTTCTACTCGTGCATATCATCTATGCATAGACCTAGCTCGGATGCCACTGTTGGGAAACGTTGCATGCAAAACAAAAAAATTCTACGCATACGCAAGATCTATCCATGGAGATGCATAGCAACGAGAGGGGAGAGTGTGTCTATGTACCCTCATAGACTGTAAGCGGAAGCCTTTGTTAACGTGGTTGATGTAGTCGAACTTCTTCGCGCTCAACTGATCAAGTACCAAACGCACGGCACCTCCGCGTTCTGCACACGTTCAACTCGGTGACGTCCTCAGCCTTCTTGATCCAGCAAGACTGTGACGCCCCCGATTTGACCGTACACTAATCATGCACGCAAATGTGTACGACCAAGATCAGGGACTCACGGGAAGATATCACAACACAACTCTAAAACATAAATAAGTCATACAAGCATCATAATACAAGCCAGGGGCCTCGAGGGCTCGAATACAAGTGCTCGATCACAGACGAGTCAGCAGAAGCAACAATATCTGAGTACAGACAAAAGTTAAACAAGTTTGCCTTAAGAAGGCTAGCACAAACTGGGATACAGATCGAACGAGGCGCAGGCCTCCTGCCTGGGATCCTCCTAACTACTCCTGGTCGTCGTCAGCGGCCTGCACGTAGTAGTAGGCACCTCCAGCATCGTAGGTGTCGTCGTCGACGGTGGCGTCTGGCTCCTGGACTCCAGCATCTAGTTGCGACAACCAGGTAGAAAGGAAGGGGGGAAAGAGGGAGAGAAGCAACCGTGAGTACTCATCCAAAGTACTCGCAAGCAAGGAGCTATACTACATATGCATGGGTATATGTGTAAAGGGGCATATCAGTGGACTGAACTGCAGAATGCCAGAATAAAAGGGGCATAGCTAGTCCTGTCGAAGACTACGCTTCTGGTCATCTCCATCTTACAGCATGTAGAAGAGAGTAGATTGAAGTCCTCCAAGTAGCATCGCATAGCATAATCCTACCCGGCGATCCCCTCCTCGTCGCCCTGTTAGAGAGCGATCACCGGGTTGTATCTGGCACTTGGGGTGTATTTTATTCAGTATCCAGTTCTAGTTGTCATAAGGTCAAGGTACAACTCCGGGTCGTCCTTTTACCGAGGGACACGGCTATTCGAATAGATAAACTTCCCTGCAGGGGTGCACCACATAACCCAACACGCTCGATCCCATTTGGCCAGACACACTTTTCTGGGTCATGCCCGGCCTCGTAAGATCAACGCGTCGCAGCCCCACCTAAGCACAACAGAGCGGTCAGCACGCCGGTCTAATCCTAAGCGCGCAGGGGTCTGGGCCCATCGCCCTATGCACACCTGCACGTTGCGAACGCGGCCGCGAGCAGACCTAGCAACCCACACGATCACGGCGGTTACGTCAAAGCGGTCCAACACGGCGCGCGCCACTCAGTCGCTGACGTCACGAAGGCTTCGGCTGATACCACGACGCCGGGATACCCATAACTACTCCCGCGTAGATGGTTAGTGCGTATAGACCAAATGGCCAGACTCAGATCAAATACCAAGATCTCGTTAAGCGTGTTAAGTAACCGCGAACGCCGACCAGGGCCAGGCCCACCTCTCACCTAGGCGGTCTCAACCTGCCCTGTCGCTCCGCCACAAAGATCCACTTGCGGGTACTCCTACGAGCCGACCCGACTTTAGTCATCACATGTGTCATGTATATAGTATATAAGTATATACCCGTGATCACCGCCCAGGTGATCACGGCCCGATAGTATAGCACAGCAGACGGACAAGAATGTAGGGCCACTGATGGTAACTAGCATCCTATACTAAGCATGTAGGATTGCAGGTAAAGGTAACAACAGTAGTAGCAAGGATAGGCTATGCATCAGGATAGGATATCGGAAAGCAGTAACATACTACACTACTCTAATCCAAGCAGTATAGAGAAGAATAGGCGATATCTGGTGATCAAGGGGGGGCTTGCCTGGTTGCTCTGGCAAGTAGGAGGGGTCGTCGACTCCGTAGGCGAACTGGGCAGCAGCAGTGTCGGTCTCGTAGTCTACCGGAGAGAAGAGGGGGGAAGAAACAGTAAATACAATGCAAACATAAGCATGACGATGCGTGACATGACAATGAGCGGTGCGAGGTGTGTCCTAACGCGACAGTAGGTGGTACCGGCGAAGGGGGGGAACACCCGGGAAAGTATTCCCGATGTTTCGCGTTTTTGGACAGACGGACCGGAGGGGGAAAGTTGCTAGTTCGATAGGTTGGGGAGGTGTGGTGGACGAACGGACTGCGTATTCGGATTCGTCTCGTCGTTCTGAGCAACTTTCATGTAGAAAACATTTTCATCCGAGTTACGGTTTAAAAGATATGAATTTTCAAAGATTATTTGAATTTCTGGAATTATTTAATTAACAGAAAAGGGATATGACGTCAGCATGACGTATGAGTGACGTCAGCAGTCAACAGTCCGGTTGACTGGTCAAAACTGACACGGGGGACCCACCTGTCATAGACAGTGGGTTAAACAGAGTTCAAACTAATCTAAATTTAGTTAGTAAAACTACTGGGCCCACCTGTCAGTGACTGATCAGGTTAATTAATTAGTTTTATTTATAAAAACATTTTTTTTGTTAATTATGCGGCGGGGCCCGCATGTCAGTGGCTGGGCCTGCCCAGTCAGCAGTTGACTGGGGTCAACCCAGTCAACAGGGCCCAAGGGCCCACACGTCAGCCTCACAGGGGAGGCCACGCGGCGCCACGTCGGCCACTGGCCGGAGACGCGCTGGAGTTGACTCCAACGAGCCAAACGCGGCGGCGCGGCTCGGGAGGGGCGCGGGTTTCGCGCACAGGGGGTCTGCGGGGTTGTGGCTGGGCGCGTTCGACGCGGCTCGGCGCCGCGCGTCCAACGGTGGTGGCCGGAGTGGCTGGAACGGACGGGGGCAAGTGCTTCGAGCTCGCCGGCGGCGAGGTGCTTCGGGCGAGCAACGGGATCGGTGGTACGGCGCGAGATCGGGCAATCCAGAGGGCGGGGCGAGGCCTACGTGCACGCGCGAGCAAGATGGGCGCTAGCTAAAGACCAAAAGGTCACCGGAACGACGCCGGCGACGTGCTAGGCGGCGGCGAGCTCGGGCAAGTCGAGGACGGCGGCTAAAGGGAGTAAACGGCGACGGGAGAGGGCTAGGAGGGATAAGAGGCTCACATTGAGCCTGCAGGTGTGCGAGAGTGAGCTCGGGGGAGGCTCGAGGCGGCGAAACGGGGCGGCGATCGACGGCGGCCGTGCGGGGAAGACGAGCTCGGGGAGGTCGTTGCAGTGGCTCCATGCTTCAACGGAGAGGCGGAGGTGATGTAGTCGAGGGCGGCGACGGCGTACGACACGGCGAAGTGGCGATTGGGGCACGGTGGCCGCGGGAACGACGGAGAACGGCGGCGACCGCGTCGGGCGTGGGGAAGGAAGGAGTGGCGTGGATCTGGGGAGGGAGAGAGAGGCGCAGAGGCCGAGAGGTGAGCGGGGGCGAGTGGGAGAGGGGCCCGAGGAGGCGGGGGGCGCTGGCGTCCTTATCCTCCCCCGTCGCCGGCGAGGGGGTGCGGCGGGGACCGGCCCCTGTTCCGACCCCGGTCGGGGGAACAGGGAAGGGGAGGGCGAGTGGGAGAGGTGGGCTAGGCCGGCTGGCCCGGGGGTCGGCCCAGTTGGGCCAGGGGTCCAGTGGGGGGGCCTTCTCCTTCTTCTTTTTTTGTTTGTTTGTTCTGTGCTCTTTTGTATTTTCTTTTTATTTGTTTATTTTCTTTTCTGTTTTATTTCATTTAAAAGTATTTAGGCATTTTATAAAAGTGTGTTTTCTCCACAATAATTACTAGTGTATTATTTGGCACCCACCGAACATTTTTGTTTAAATTTTTGAAAACTTTTATTTTCCACTTTAATTTTAATTGAAATTTGAATTAGGAGTTTGAAAAGAAATGTGATTCCAATGTGATCAAGCCCTGTTTAGCAACATGATTAGCTTAATCACAGAGAGTTACTGTAGCATGATTCTAGGGGTGTTACAAAACTCCTCCACTACAAGAAATCTCGTCCCGAGATTTAGGAGGTAGAAGGAAACAGTGCGGGGTATTCTTCGCGCAGACGATCCTCTCGTTCCCAAGTGGCCTCCTCTTCAGAATGGTGCGACCATTGGACTTTGAGAAACTTGATCGCCTTCTGACGTGTGCGGCGTTCAACTTGGTCGAGAATGCGGACCGGATGCTCCTTATAGGAGAGGTCTTGCTGCAATTCGAGCACTTCATGATCCACAGCTCGGATTGGGTCCTTGAAGCAACGGCGGAGCTGTGACACATGGAACACATCGTGAACCTGAGAAAGGTTCGGCGATAGCTCCAGTTGGTATGCCACTTTTCCACGCCTTTCGAGAATAAGGAATGGGCCAATATATCGAGG
Source organism: Aegilops tauschii subsp. strangulata (assembly GCF_002575655.3). Taxonomy (NCBI): domain Eukaryota; kingdom Viridiplantae; phylum Streptophyta; class Magnoliopsida; order Poales; family Poaceae; genus Aegilops; species Aegilops tauschii. The sequence goes on from NC_053037.3 coordinate 400,654,057, forward strand.
AGCTAGTTTGCCCTTGATTCCGAAGCGGTGAGCACCCTTCATAGGTGTGACTCGAAGATAAGCCTTTTCGCCAGGTTGATAGACCATGTCTTTATGATGACGGTCATACTGACTCTTCTGACGTGACTGAGCAGTCTTGAGATTCTCACGGATAATGCGGACTTGTTCTTCGGCATCTTGGATAATATCCGGACCGAAGAGTGGACGTTCCCCAGTTTCTGACCAGTTCAGAGGGGTTCGGCACTTTCGTCCATATAACACTTCGAAGGGGGCCATCTTCAGACTAGCTTGATAGCTATTATTATAAGAGAACTCAGCATACGGGAGAGATTCCTCCCATTTCTTGCCGAAGGAAATAACGCAAGCTCGAAGCATGTCTTCGAGAACTTGGTTGACGCGTTCAACTTGTCCTTGCGATTGAGGATGAAATGCAGTACTGAATGACAGATGAGTTCCCATAGCTTCTTGGAAACTTGCCCAGAATCTTGAAGTGAATAAGCTGCCACGGTCTGAGCTGATAACCAATGGAATACCGTGGAGTGAAACAATCCTGGACATATAGAGCGTTGCTAGTTGACTAGCAGTGATCGTTTCCTTGACCGCCAGAAAATGTGCAACTTTGGAAAGCCGGTCAATGACGACAAGAATAGCATCATTACCTTTCTGTGATTTGGGAAATCCAGTGACGAAGTCCATCTCAACATGGTCCCATTTCCATTCAGGAATAGAGATAGGTTGCAGAGTTCCAGCAGGCCTTTGATGTTCTGCTTTGATACGACGGCAAACGTCACATTCAGCAACATAACGAGCAATGTCTTGCTTCATATTAGACCACCAGAATCTCTGACGGATGTCTTGGTACATCTTTGTACTACCAGGATGGATACATAGAGGCGTATCATGAGCTTCTTTCATAACTTCCTGTGTCATATCCAGGTTTTTCTCTGCACATGGCACCACTAGGCGGCCCTTGAAGTATAGGGTGCCATCTTCAGCAATGGTGAAGAATGAGGGCTTTCCTTCTGCGAGGTAGCGCTTAATCTTGTGGGCTTCAGGGTCATACTTCTGTAGCCTTTTGATGCTATCCACGAGATCTGGTTTAGCAACTAGGGTATTGAGGGAACCCTGGGTAACAACGTGGAGGTTCAGCTTGCCAAACTCCTTAGGAGGGGGAGCGAGTGCACCCGGAGGAACAATATGGAGGTTCAGCTTCCTGAATTCTTCAACAAGTGAGGGCTGAACCTTGTGAACCTGGAGGTGGTTGCAGTAAGACTTGCGGCTCAAGGCATCAGCCATTACATTAGCCTTGCCTGGCGTATAGGAAATACCCAAGTCAAAGTCTGCAACAAGCTCCATCCATCTCTGTTGACGGAGGTTCAGATCTGGCTGAGTAAACAGATACTTCAGACTTTGGTGGTCGGTGAAGATCTCGCAACGATTACCGAGAAGGTAATGTCGCCACTGCTTCAGCGCATGAATGACAGCAGCAAGTTCGAGGTCGTGAACTGGGTAGTTCTCTTCGTGAGGGCGCAATTGCCGAGAGGCATAAGCAATCACTTTGCGGTCTTGCATTAGGACACAGCCTAATCCTTGACGGGAAGCGTCGCAGTAAATGACGAAGTCCTTCTTAGTATCAGGTGGAGCTAGAACTGGGGCAGAAGTCAACTTGTCTTTGAGTGCCTGAAAACTTTCCTGACATTTGTCCGTCCATTGGAACTTGACGCCCTTATGCAACAGGTTAGTCAGAGGCCTGGCGATCTTGGAGAAGTTCTCGACGAATCGACGGCAATAGCTGGCGAGACCGAGAAAACTTCTGACTTGCTTAACGTTCTTGGGAGGAGTCCAATCAAGAATAGCCTGAACTCGTTCAGGGTTGACGGCAATACCATCCTTAGAGATGACATGCCCGAGATAGGTTACTTCGGGTAGCCAGAATTCACATTTGGAGAACTTGGCATATAGTTGATGCTCTCGTAGCTTTTCCAGCACAAGTCGAAGATGTTCAGCATGTTCTTCTTCATTCTTGGAAAATACTAGGATATCATCCAGATAAACCACGACGAACTTGTCGAGGTAATCCATGAATATATAGTTCATCAGACGAGAGAAGGTGGCTGGAGCATTGGTTAAACCGAAAGACATGACGGTGTACTCGTATGAACCATAGCGAGTCACGAAGGCGGTCTTTGGGATATCCTCTTCGCGAACACGGATCTGGTGGTAGCCCAACCTCAAGTCGAGCTTAGAGAACACTGACGAACCCGCCAATTGATCATACAGATCATTGATCCGAGGAAGAGGGTATTTATTCTGAATGGTAGCTTGGTTTATAGGACGGTAGTCTTGAACTAACCGGTTTGTCCCATCCTTCTTCTTGACAAAGAGAGAAGGTGCTCCCCAAGGAGAGCAACTTGGGCGAATGAATCCTTTGCGAAGAGATTTGTCGATTTCCTCCTTAAGCTCAAGGAGTTCATGCGGCGGCATTTTGTAGGGTCGCTTGGCTATAGGAGTGGTGCCTGGTTTCAAGTCGATGATGAATTCGACAGCTCTAGCAGGGGGAATCCCTGGAAGCTCTTCAGGGAAGACGTCGAGGAATTCACGCACGACGGGAATGTTTTCAATGCCCTCGAGTGGTGCAGCGTTCAATGCATTCAATGCATAGAGCCTTGCCTCGGCATTTTGCACCAGATGGGCTTGGTAAGTAACTATCTCATCTGAAGGGTGTAGCAGATGGACGGTCTTAGTGGTGCAAACGATTGAAGCAGTATGCGCTTTTAACCAATTCATTCCCAGAATGAGATCAATGCTACAGGACTTCAGTACGATGGGAGAGACAAGAAATTCCAGTCCTTCAATTTCAACAGTAACGTCGTGACTAACCATAGAGGTTTGACATTGGCCCGCAGGGGTGTGTACCACTAGCGGAGTGTTTATCTCTTCGTAATTAATGCCATGCAGGAATGCAAATTCTGCTGATATGAATGAATAGGATGCTCCTGTATCAAATAAAACAGATGCTGGTACTGAATTTACGAGGAGTGTACCCATCACAGTAGCAGGCTGGTCTTGAGCTTCGCTGAGATCAACGTGGTTGGCATGAGCACGACCATAAGACTTAGCATTGTTGTTGCGGGGCTGGTTGTTACCACGGCCAGCTGCTGGAAGGGCCAGTTGATTCTGGTTCTGATAGCAGTTCCTGGCAAAGTGACCCGGTTGACCACACTTGAAGCACAGACCATTATCGGGAGTGGGAACAGGAGCCCCAGGTGGGGGAGCTGGTAGCTTTGACTGCTTAGATGGTGGAGGAGGCAGACGCGGTGCAGCATAAGATTTCCTTGGAGCAGGTGCATTCGGACGATACATGCTGTTCGGGATCCATATCTTACGCTTCTGTGAGGGCGAGCCCGAAGATGAGCCCGTGTCACGGTTGCGCCTCTGAGAGCTCTGGTATTCCTGCAGACCAGTCTCGACATTGATGGCCTTATTCACCAAGGTGGCGAAATCGGCGAAGTCATGCACTAGAAGTGCGAGCTTGATGTCAGCTTGTAGTCCATCACGGAACTTCTCCTGTCTGCGTGCATCAGTTGCAATGTCTTCTTCAGCATAGCGGGACATGTCCAGAAACTCCCGTTGATAAGCTTCAACGGTTTTGTTGCCTTGGGTGAGGTTGCGGAACTCACGCTTCTTCCGGTCCATGACTCCTTGAGGAATGAAGCGGGCACGGAAAGCAGCTTGGAAGTCTGGCCAGGTGATGATTGTTCCAGCTGGCAGAGTACGCCTGTGGCTATCCCACCATTGAGCTGCGGGTCCCTTCAGAAAGAAGGAAGCAAAGTTGACATAGCTGGCAGGGGCTACATCGGCAGACTCCATCTCATAGGTGATGTCACGGAGCCAGTCATCAGCATCCAGAGGCTGAGTTGAGCTGCGGTAGATGGTTGGGTTGAGGCGTATGAAATCTTGAAGAGTCACTTGGGCTGGCTGCTGGTTCATATTGGGGCGAGGAAACTGAGCCATCATATTTTCCATGAACTGGCGGTTCAGTTCAAACTGTTGGATCATACCAGCCATGTACTCAGGTGGTGGTGGGGCATCGCCACCACGACCACGACCACCTGGTCTAACCATCCTGCTAATATATAACAGGGGTAGTTTAGCATTGAGAAATTTGCAAAGACAAGAATCATTCCTGATGAAACATGCATAATGAAAGGAGCACGATAGCTACTACATAGTAGTCGGCATAACTTACAAAAGGGGTCATGCATAGAGTTCAGTACATAGAGTTCAGTACATAGACTAAAACATCATAGGCGGCACACAGGCTCGCGGCGACTGCAACTAATACTAACTAAGCAAGACTACATCAGTCCCAAGAGGTACTGTGGAGGTAATCGTAGCCCGACAGTTGGTAGTGAGGCAACGGATAGCCCTCCACGTCAGCAGACTGGGGGCCGCGGATACTCAGGTGTAGAGCCCGACGCTCAGGTGGCAGAAGAGGACCAAGTGCAGGGGAGTAGCCTCCCACCTCTGGCCAACCGACACCGTGGGGCATCACGGTCCTGGCTGGGTAGATCGCAGTACGCGGTACCTGTCTAGATCGGACAAAGGGGTGCAGCCGCGTCAGAGCACGGTAAAGGTGCTGACGGGTGGTGTACATCTCGTGGCGAAGAGCTCGGTTAGCTCGATCCAGCCCATCAGCATGCAGAACCAGGTTCTGATGGTAGAAGGGCTCTCGGGTGACAGTGGAGTAGGCAGCAGTATAGTATCCCTCCGCACCAACATCGGATGCGATAGCAATGTGCCTGAAAGGGGAGGTGTCCAACTCCCGATACTCTCCATGAAGACGTGTCAGAGCAGCATAGGCAGCATCGTGGACAGCCATATCGATGGTCACACCAACACCATGTGCGGTGTGCAGCACAGTAGTGGAGTCATACTCCCGAGAGTAGAGGTGGACGATGGCACGGTACTGCTCCTGGTTAAAGTTCTGGTACTCCTCGTAGACAGTGTACTCAGGGTGCCAGCGATAACCCAGATAGGTCATCATCTCAGCTAGCACCGCAGGTGATCCCGAGGCACCAATGGCCGTCGTGTGGCGCACGACCTGCCTCATGGGTTCCATCTGAAAGCAAAGACGTTTCAAAGGAGTCAAATGACAGTGTGCGAATTGTTCAAAATACTATTCTAGGAAACAACTATGGCTTATCCAACTTTGGGGTGAATGCGGTCATGGGATCCTAGTGTTAGAGTTAGTAAATTCGTTTAACCCGAGTAGAAGAGAGTTCAGAATCCCAGAGTAAAGGTTGAGGAGTAAAAGATCCTAGTACCACCCAATGGCGACGTGGGCCCGTAAGACACACAGCCATGTTAGTAAAAGTTTTGTAATGTCTAGACTCGACTTCGGCCAAGGAGTGTGGAAAGGGGGATTCTTACAGGCAGTCGGCTCTGATACCAACTTGTGACGCCCCCGATTTGACCGTACACTAATCATGCACGCAAATGTGTACGACCAAGATCAGGGACTCACGGGAAGATATCACAACACAACTCTAAAACATAAATAAGTCATACAAGCATCATAATACAAGCCAGGGGCCTCGAGGGCTCGAATACAAGTGCTCGATCACAGACGAGTCAGCGGAAGCAACAATATCTGAGTACAGACAAAAGTTAAACAAGTTTGCCTTAAGAAGGCTAGCACAAACTGGGATACAGATCGAACGAGGCGCAAGCCTCCTGCCTGGGATCCTCCTAACTACTCCTGGTCATCGTCAGCGGCCTGCACGTAGTAGTAGGCACCTCCAGCGTCGTAGGTGTCATCGTCGACGGTGGCGTCTGGCTCCTGGACTGCAGCATCTGGTTGTGACAACCAGGTAGAAAGGAAGGGGGAAAAGAGGGAGAGAAGCAACCGTGAGTACTCATCCAAAGTACTCGCAAGCAAGGAGCTATACTACATATGCATGGGTATATGTGTAAAGGGGCATATCAGTGGACTGAACTGCAGGATGCCAGAATAAAAGGGGGATAGCTAGTCCTGTCGAAGACTACGCTTCTGGTCATCTCCATCTTACAGCATGTAGAAGAGAGTAGATTGAAGTCCTCCAAGTAGCATCGCATAGCATAATCCTACCCGGCGATCCCCTCCTCATCGCCCTGTTAGAGAGCGATCACCGGGTTGTATCTGGCACTTGGAAGGGTGTATTTTATTCAGTATCCAGTTCTAGTTGTCATAAGGTCAAGGTACAACTCCGGGTCGTCCTTTTACCGAGGGACACGGCTATTCGAATAGATAAACTTCCCTGCAGGGGTGCACCACATAACCCAACACGCTCGATCCCATTTGGCCGGACACACTTTTCTGGGTCATGCCCGGCCTCGTAAGATCAACGCGTCGCAGCCCCACCTAAGCACAACAGAGCGGTCAGCACGCCGGTCTAATCCTAAGCGCGCAGGGGTCTGGGCCCATCGCCATATGCACACCTGCACGTTGCGAACGCGGTCGCGAGCAGACCTAGCAACCCACACGATCACGGCGGTTACGTCAAAGCGGTCCAACACGGCGCGCGCCACTCAGTCGCTGACGTCACGAAGGCTTCGGCTGATACCACGACGCCGGGATACCCATAACTACTCCCGCGTAGATGGTTAGTGCGTATAGACCAAATGGCCAGACTCAGATCAAATACCAAGATCTCGTTAAGCGTGTTAAGTAACCGCGAACGCCGACCAGGGCCAGGCCCACCTCTCACCTAGGCGGTCTCAACCTGCCCTGTCGCTCCGCCACAAAGATCCACTTGCGGGTACTCCTACGAGCCGACCCGACTTTAGTCATCACATGTGTCATGTATATAGTATATAAGTATATACCCGTGATCACCGCCCAGGTGATCACGGCCCGATTGTATAGCACAGCAGACGGACAAGAATGTAGGGCCACTGATGGTAACTAGCATCCTATACTAAGCATGTAGGATTGCAGGTAAAGGTAACAACAGTAGTAGCAAGGATAGGCTATGCATCAGGATAGGATATCGGAAAGCAGTAACATACTACACTACTCTAATCCAAGCAGTATAGAGAAGAATAGGCGATATCTGGTGATCAAGGGGGGGCTTGCCTGGTTGCTCTGGCAAGTAGGAGGGGTCGTCGACTCCGTAGGCGAACTGGGCAGCAGCAGTGTCGGTCTCGTAGTCTACCGGAGAGAAGAGGGGGGAAGAAACAGTAAATACAATGCAAACATAAGCATGACGATGCGTGACATGACAATGAGCGGTGCGAGGTGTGTCCTAACGCGACAGTAGGTGGTACCGGCGAAGGGGGGGAACACCCGGGAAAGTATTCCCGATGTTTCGCGTTTTTGGACAGACGGACCGGAGGGGGAAAGTTGCTAGTTCGATAGGTTGGGGAGGTGTGGTGGACGAACGGACTGCGTATTCGGATTCGTCTCGTCGTTCTGAGCAACTTTCATGTAGAAAACATTTTCATCCGAGTTACGGTTTAAAAGATATGAATTTTCAAAGATTATTTGAATTTCTGGAATTATTTAATTAACAGAAAAGGGATATGACGTCAGCATGACGTATGAGTGACGTCAGCGGTCAACAGTCCGGTTGACTGGTCAAAACTGACACGGGGGACCCACCTGTCATAGACAGTGGGTTAAACAGAGTTCAAACTAATCTAAATTTAGTTAGTAAAACTACTGGGCCCACCTGTCAGTGACTGATCAGGTTAATTAATTAGTTTTATTTATAAAAACATTTTTTTGTTAATTATGCGGCGGGGCCCGCATGTCAGTGGCTGGGCCTGCCCAGTCAGCAGTTGACTGGGGTCAACCCAGTCAACAGGGCCCAAGGGCCCACACGTCAGCCTCACAGGGGAGGCCACGCGGCGCCACGTCGGCCACTGGCCGGAGACGCGCTGGAGTTGACTCCGACGAGCCAAACGCGGCGGCGCGGCTCGGGAGGGGCGCGGGTTTCGCGCACAGGGGGTCTGCGGGGTTGTGGCTGGGCGCGTTCGACGCGGCTCGGCGCCGCGCGTCCAACGGTGGTGGCCGGAGTGGCTGGAACGGACGGGGGCGAGTGCTTCGAGCTCGCCGGCGGCGAGGTGCTTCGGGCGAGCAACGGGATCGGAGGTACGGCGCGAGATCGGGCAATCCAGAGGGCGGGGCGAGGCCTACGTGCACGCGCGAGCAAGATGGGCGCTAGCTAAAGACCAAAAGGTCGCCGGAACGACGCCGGCGACGTGCTAGGCGGCGGCGAGCTCGGGCAAGTCGAGGACGGCGGCTAAAGGGAGTAAACGGCGACGGGAGAGGGCTAGGAGGGATAAGAGGCTCACATTGAGCCTGCAGGTGTGCGAGAGTGAGCTCGGGGGAGGCTCGAGGCGGCGAAACGGGGCGGCGATCGACGGCGGCCGTGCGGGGAAGACGAGCTCGGGGAGGTCGTTGCAGTGGCTCCAAGCTTCAACGGAGAGGCGGAGATGTAGTCGAGGGCGGCGACGGCGTACGACACGGCGAAGTGGCGATTGGGGCACGGTGGCCGCGGGAACGACGGAGAACGGCGGCGACCGCATCGGGCGTGGGGAAGGAAGGAGCGGCGTGGATCTGGGGAGGGAAGAGAGAGGCGCAGAGGCCGAGAGGTGAGCGGGGGCGAGTGGGAGAGGGGCCCGAGGAGGCGGGGGGCGCTGGCGTCCTTATCCTCCCCCGTCGCCGGCGAGGGGGTGCGGCGGGGACCGGCCCCTGTTCCGACCCCGGTCGGGGGAACAGGGAAGGGGAGGGCGAGTGGGAGAGGTGGGCTAGGCCGGCTGGCCCGGGGGTCGGCCCAGTTGGGCCAGGGGTCCAGGGGGGGCCTTCTCCTTCTTCTTCTTTTTTGTTTGTTTGTTCTGTGCTCTTTTGTATTTTCTTTTTATTTGTTTATTTTCTTTTCTGTTTTATTTCATTTAAAAGTATTTAGGCATTTTATAAAAATGTGTTTTCTCCACAATAATTACCAGTGTATTATTTGGCACCCACCGAACATTTTTGTTTAAATTTTTGAAAACTTTTATTTTCCACTTTAATTTTAATTGAAATTTGAATTAGGAGTTTGAAAAGAAATGTGATTCCAATGTGATCAAGCCCTGTTTAGCAACATGATTAGCTTAATGACAGAGAGTTACTGTAGCATGATTCTCGGGGTGTTACAAAGACGGCGAGGTAGTAGATGAGTTCCGGCAGCATGACGGCATGGTGACGGTGATGGTGAAGCTATCTCCGCGGGGCTTCACCTAAGCACTACGAAAATATGACCGGGGGTGTAAATGGTGGAGGGAGGCGTCGCACACGGCCAGGATGATGTTCTCGTGTGCTAGGCGCCTCCCCTCCCACATATATATTGGTGGGGGAGAGGAGGAAACAGCCAGGAGGGCACCCCAAGTAGGCTGAATCCTACTTGGGGTCTCCTCCCAAGTGGAGCCCCCTGCCATGCATAGGTGCGGGGAAAAGGCAGAGTAGGGAGGCGCCCCCCCCCTTTCCTTTCTCCCATGAGAAGGGAAAGGCAGGAGGGGCTAGCCCTCCCCCTTTTCCTTCCCTAGTGCTGGCCGCCTAGGGAGAGGAGCGCACCAGCTCCTTGTGGGCTGGTATGTCCCCTCCTTGGCCCATTAAGCCCATACACCTACCGGGGGGTGTCCGGAACCCCTTCCGGTGACCCGATGACTACCCGGTGCATCCCGAAATTCTTCCGGTGTCCGAATACCATCACCCTATATATCAATCTTTACCTCTCGACCATTTTGAGACTCCTCGTCGTGTTCGTGATCTCATCCAAGATTCCAAACAACATTCGGTCAACAAATCATATAACTCATATAATACTATATCGTCAACGAACGTTAAGCGTGCGGACCCTACGGGTTTGAGAACTATGTAGACATGACCGAGACACCTCTCCGGTCAATAACCAATAGTAGAACATAGATGCCCAGATTGGCTCCTACATATTCTACGAAGATCTTTATCAGTCGAACCGTTATGACAACATACGTAATTCCCTTTGTCCATCGGTATGTTACTTGCCCGAGATTCGATCGTCGGTATCTCTATACCTAGTTCAATCTCGTTACCGGCAAGTCTTTTTACTCATTCCGTATACATCATCTCGTAACTAACTCACTAGTCATTTTCTTGCAAGGCTTCTTATGATGTGTATTACCGAGAGGGTCGAGAGATACCTCTCCGATACTTGGAGTGACAAATCCCAATCTCGATCTATGCCAACTCAACAAACACCTTCGGAGATACCTGTAGAGCATATTTATGATCACCCAGTTACGTTGTGACGTTTGATAGCACACAAGGTATTCCTCCGGTATCCTCGAGTTGCATAATCTCATAGTCGAAGGAATATGTATTTGACATGAAGAAAGCAACAGCAATAAACTGAACGGTAAAATATGCTAAGCTAATGGATGGGTCTTGGCCATCACATCATTCTCCTAATGATGTGATCCCATTATCAAATGACAACACATGTCTATGGTTAGAAAACCTTAACCACCTTTGATCAACGAGCTAGTCTAGTAGAGGCTTACTAGGGACACGGTATTTGTTTATGTATTCACACATGTATTTAAGTTTCCGATCAATACAATTCTAGCATGAATAATCAACCTTTATCATGAATAAGGAAATATGAAATAACAACTTTATTATTGCCTCTAGGGCATATTTCCTTCAGTCACATGGGGCCCACTACCCACCAGAGCGCGCCAGGGGTAGCTGGCGCGCCCTGGTGTCTTGTGGGCACCACGGGCACTCCCTCGTGATGTTATTTGTGCCATAAATTCTTAAATATTCAGAAAAAATCGTGTTAAAATTTCACATCATTCTGAGCACTTTTATTTTTGACCACTTTTTTATTGCATAGAAAATTCAAAAAACCAGATAAACATGGTATTTTATTTTATTTAACTAAGGAAAACAGAAAACTAAAAGTAGGGATAGAAGGTTGTGCTTACTAAATTCATCGACCACATGCCTCTCGAAAATAATCCATTAATAAGGTTGATCAAGTCTTATTAACAACCACTTTCGATTAGCATGAACCCGAAGAACTTTCGTAAAACTTCGAGTCATTAAGCATAGCAAAGTCATAGTAACGTCAATCTCAGAACATAATGGATACTAGGGATCAAGCCCTAACAAAACTAACGTGATTACATGATGAATCTCATCCAATTCCTCACCGACCAGTGAGCCTACGAAGGAATTACTCACTCTCGGTGGGGAGCATCATGGAATTGGTGATAAAGGAGGGTTGGTGATGACGAAGACCGAAGATTCCCTTCTCTGGAGCCCCGAACGGGCTCCAGATCTGGCCTCCCGATGAAGAACAGGAGGTGGCGGTGGCTTTGTATCGTAAAACGCAATGAAACTTCCTCTCTTATTTTTTCTCCAAAAATAGGTTTTATAGAGTTGGAAGTGCGCCAGAGGGGGGGCGCGCCCTGGTGTCTTGTGGGCAGCCTGGGGCCCCCTCTAGTGGGTCTTGGTTTCAAAAATTATTATATATTCCAAAATAATTCTCCAAAAAGTTTTGTCCAATTCCGATAACTTTTATTTCTGCACAAAACAACATCATGGTAGTTCTGCTGAAAACAGTGTCAGTCCGGGTTAGTTTCAATCAAATCATGCAAATTAGAGTCCAAAACAAGAGCAAAAGTGTTCAGAAAAGTAGATACGATGGAGACGTATCAAGTCATCTTATGGATTTCATGCTCAGGATGCACAAACACTGCTTGCGTTCAGCCAAGGGACCACCCTGCTGAAGCCACCTTGGCCATCATTTTCCTGCAATTGCCAAACAGTGCAGGTGCAGTTAGAATTACCCAATAGTGAGCTTCCCGACGACAGTTATTCTTGTGTTGTCAATTTTTCTTCATCTGAGCATCCGTTTCTAGTTGACCCTGGGCATTTCAGTGTGTTGGTGGATAGTATTAGGCTTGAGGAATTATGGCGTACTAGTGATCTTGTTTATATAGCCCAGATTATGAGCATGACAGTGCACTGGCAATTTTTAAGTCACGAGGGATGTAAGCAATTCCTTGGTTTTGCATTGGGATGGGCTGCTTTAACTAGCTCCCACATTTTCCATTCTGAGAACATTACAGAAATTGTCTGCTTCAACCAGGTTATAGTTCCAACTATGGTCTTGCTAAGTTATGCCTAGCTTGTAGTTTGGTTGGGAGGGTGCTTAAGCGAGATGAACTACTCACTGCTAATGGGGCGGCAGGCTTTCAATCTGACTTTTCTATCTATTTGAGTGATTTCCTGTCCAACTCTCCTGATATCAATCAAGTTGGATATTTTCGCTCAAATGCAGCTGTTACTAACCAGACAGTGCCGTTTATTCTCTTTCTTGAAGAGTCACTACATTCTGACCTATTATCAACCAGGCTTTATGGTTGTCTCCCTGAAAGTTTCTACAACAGAACAACTCTATATGCTTATCAAACACTGTTATGGTTTGGCTATTTGTTCATTTCCCGAGTTGCATCAGTATATCGGCTACTTGCAATCGTAGTAGCACTCGGTGCAATAAACCACTTGCTCATGTCTATGTCTCCAGTGCTCTGCATTGCCCATGGGATCCAGGTGATGAGCAATGGAATTCAAGATGCGTTTCTACACAGTATGATCATGCCTAGATGTGCAGTGCTAAACAACATGATATCATCTCTATCAGTGACACGTCCCAGGTGGCTTTCAGTACAACAGGTGCACCTGTGCACTCTTGCGTAGGAGCTAAACAAGATCATTGTCATTTGGGTTGTGTTGGAGCTATTTGTGCACAAGATCATTGTTATTTGGATGCCCAGGATTTTTATGAGCTATCAAGCACCAATGGTTGTCTGAGTAGTGAACATCCAGTATGGAATGTGTCATATGAGCTTCCACTATTCCTGGCTTATCCGCTAGACATTCCCAACACGTAGCTTGATGCCTACAACATGTGCTTCCTGTTTTGGCTCTATTCAGCTTCTCCGCTCACTTGTGAGATTTGCATGTTGGAATCTGACTTGCGTCTGTACCAGCGGGGTTGTTCATAGGATCCTGGAGAGCTGGCATTACAATTCGGGAGAAACTTGAGAACTAATTCTGAATTTCGGCACATCACTGGTGTTCTTTCGGAATTGACTCAGTTTTGGGTTACTACTCAGGATATCAGTACTTCTAGATTTGGGACCCATCTGGCGGGAACTTTGTTGATTATGATTAAGCTAGAGCAGTGCACTGAGGCGATTTCGTATATTACACACTGGGGCTGGATCTTTTATGCGTGAGCAAAACTAGCAGGGTATTGTTGGTGCTACAACTTGAATGGCCATTATTTCCATGCACATATTTTCTTGTTGGAAACCTTGCAGCATATCCAAATTCATGTGCAGTCAACGCCCCTGGGGATTACAGACATCAACACCCCTTTCTTGAGTCAAATGTATAGACACCCATCAGGTGTTCGATAGAGTGCCTCATCCACATTGATGGCTGGGTGCAGCATATACCCGCATTGAGCAATTTTCTCAGCTTATTGACAAAGTTCACAAGTGGAAAGGGCAATATAAAGTAGAGGAGAGCAATGGATTCAATTATAGCTGTTGCATATGCTTTGGCATCCCATTGGCAGAGGGAGTAAAGCTCAAATCTGAAGGAGTACAAAGCAATGAACAGTGTACGGTGAAGTTAATTCTACCCGCACTTTCTTCTTGTGAGCAATGGGATCCAGGAGGATTGAACTTCACACATGTTGCGAGCTTACTAGTACCATGTTCTAGCACTCGGCTCGTTGATTGCGCTTTGCATATGCTCAGATTGGTATTCACAATGGATAGCTCCTATGAGCCGGCTGAGAGTTGGCGCTGGCTTAGGGGCAAGCCGGTTGTTAAGGGGGAGGGGATGCCAGCATGCTCCCTATCTTGGTTCGTTAGCTACGGGCTAGGCCCAGTCGACTCGCTACCACATGGGCTACAGCGAGATCAACTACAAGTATCAGGACGACGGCATCGAGGGAGGTATCCACTGGATCACGAACCTGGCATGATGGCGGCTGCTACCTTCCTTCTCATACCTTCCTCCTTCCCCTTTCTGCAAGATAGAACTCCATGAATCCTTGTACTAGTTGTAATAGCCATTGCTACCGAGTAATCTTGATCGAGAGCTACTCCTTCCATCGCTACTCTTATAGGTCGCTACAGATGTCATGGGCGGAGAGGTACGATTTGAGCAGCGCCTCCTGCTCCACCATGTCCATGTCCGGTGCGATGGTCGTGTCGGCGGCAAGTTGCTCCTCCGCGCGTCGGTGCTCGTCAAGGAGGCTGAGGTTGCAGCCCTGGTCGGCCTGCGCATGTCGGAACTTGGCCTCCCGCTCCTCCCGCACCATGTCCGTGTAAGGGGTACGGGCCTCATCAATGGTGATGCAGGCATGCACCGGTGAGGAGGGTGGCGTCGGCTCGTCCTCCATTGGGGCGTCGTTGGCCTCCGTATGCCAGCCGACAACAATGGCGGCCATCTCCTTCTTATGCTCCGACAAGAGGGTGCCTTATAGGGCTCTGGAGTGCGAGGAGGCCATGGCGGACGTGGTGCAGAGAGGAGAAGGGACCGGATGAGGATGGTTGTGGCTATGGCCGGGACTGGAGTTTATATAGCGAGCGGATGACAAGGGCCGCGATGGTGTGATTAATGGTGGGCGGCTGACGGACGGACGAGGGGTGCGTGAGTAGCTTCCTCGACAACCGCATATCATTAATGTAGGCCGACGGACCGATGGGGTGTCGTTTGAACGCTGAGCAGTGGTCTACACCGGGAAGCGACGCGAGCGGCAATGTCGGCCAGGGCGCCGCTTCAATGCCGACAACAGTGAGAGGTCGCGTCCGTTCTGACGGGCATTAATGCGGCACTGACGCTCTGGAGCGGTGCTGACTGTTTCGGGCCGGATGAAGTGCATGCGACGGACTGGGTTAATGGTGGACCAGGGCAGTCGAAGGGGACGTGGCAGCGGTCCAGGCGCCCACTAAACCCCCTAGTTTGTCTTCAATTTGCGAAAAAATACGTCCAGAACGGCGAGTGGACCCATACAAACCGCCTTGGATGACAAAACATGTCCGGACCATGTGGTCCAAACGGTTGCGGGTGGGTTTTTTTTTAAATACGGTTGCGGGTGGGTTGAAAGTCTGCCTTGTGATGTCCTAATAAAACAGGAAAACACAATCTTTTCAGGCCAGCTATGCATGGGCGGGACGACTTGGTTTGTTTTGATTGGTTGAGTGATGCAACCCGCGTCGCGGCGTCCGGCCGACGCCTCCCACTGAGCCGAAATGAGAATCAGAGGCGATCCAGCCCACGGACTGGGTATTACCTTCATCAGTGTTTCCTTCGCAGCCGCGACAAACACCGTCGGTGCCTGCCCTGGTATTTGATTTCTTGTGATCGGAGGGCACTCAACCCATGCTTCATGTTCCCATCTAACACGGCTGGGCACCTTGCTTACAGAATACAGATGCCCGAGTCGAGTCCAACACAGCAAATGTCCACTAACAATTCTACAGGAAGGGGCACACAGATCATTTGCTGTATACAGCGTACACGGATCATCTCCTGTCAAATGGAACCAGCCTCAGTAGTCTGGCTCTATATATACAGCGTAACTGTATGGTCAGAATCCATTCACGGATCATCTTCGACCTTCATTTTGTTCGACATCGTCTATCATGCCTCTTCTTGTCGCGCTGCCCGTGCCCATTTCTGTTGGTGCTGCTGCTAGCACTGTCTGTAGTGCCACCAGTACCACATCCCCTACAGGCAATGCTGATGGCCTCCTGTTCGATGATCTTGTGCTCGGTGACGGCGACGGAAGCAAGAATGAGACGGGCGACGACCCCGCGGTGAAGTTGGAGTGGCTCAGGTCACAGATCATCGGCGCCGAAGCAGAGTTCTCGTCGCCGTTCGGGACTCGCCGCATCACGTACGCCGACCACACGGCGTCCGGCCGCTGCCTGCTCTTCGTCGAGGAGTTCGTGCAGCGGAACGTTCTCCCGTATTACGGTGCGCGCCATTAACTGTTTTTCCGCTTACTCTTTTTTATAGTAACTTGTTTTTTTAACTGATTGTAGTACTAGTACAAGTTACGCTTTGCCCGAACTAATGAAAATTTTGGAATTATCAGTGATGTGTAAGTCTGTGTCCATGACGGTGTAGGCAACACGCACACGGTGGACAGCTACGTGGGCATGCACACGAGCAGGCTGGCCGGGGAGGCGGCGCGGTACGTGAAGCGCAGCCTGGGAGGCGGCCCACAGGACGTGCTGCTCTTCTGCGGCACGGGCTGCACCGCCGCCATCAAGCGCCTCCAGGAGGTGACCGGCATGGCCGTCCCTCCCACGCTGCGCTCCAGGGTGCTGGAGGTCCTGCCGCCGTCCGACCGGTGGGTGGTGTTCGTCGGGCCGTACGAGCACCACTCCAACCTGCTCTCGTGGCGGGAGAGCCTCGCGGAGGTGGTGGAGATCAGGCTGCGGCAGGACGACGGCCTCGTCGACATGGCGGCCCTGGAGGCGGCGCTGGCGGCGCCCGGGCGCGCGGGGCGGCCCATGCTGGGCTCTTTCTCGGCGTGCAGCAACGTCACCGGGCTGCGCACCGACACGCGGGCCGTGGCGCGCCTGCTGCATCGGCACGGCGCCTTCGCCTGCTTCGACTTTGCATGCAGCGCGCCCTGCGTCGACATCGACATGAGGTCCGGGGAGCCGGACGGCTACGACGCCGTCTTCCTGAGCTCGCACAAGTTCCTTGGCGGGCCCGGCAGCCCGGGCGTCCTCGCGATGGCGTCGCGGCTCTACCGCCTCCGCCGCACCGCGCCGTCCACCAGCGGCGGGGGCACCGTGCTCTACGTCAGCGGCTTCGACCACGGAGACACGGTGTACTGCGAGGACACGGAGGAGCGCGAGGACGCGGGAACGCCGGCCATCATACAGAAGGTCCGAGCGGCGCTGGCGTTCAAGGTGAAGGAGTGGGTCGGGGCGGAATGCATCGAGGAGGGGGAGCAGCGCATGCTCGCCCTCGCCCTCCGCCGGATCCGGACGGCTGCCAACCCCAACCTGCGCCTGCTGCTCGGCGGCGACCCCGGCAGCACCGCAGACCGGCTCCCGGTGCTCTCTTTCGTCGTGTATCCTCCGGTCGCCGACGAGAACAAGGAGGTGGGGGCGGCGAGGCCGCAGTTGCACTGCCGGTTCGTGACGAAGCTACTGAACGACCTGTTCGGCGTGCAGGCTCGCGGGGGCTGCGCCTGCGCAGGGCCGTACGGCCACCGGCTGCTCGGCATCACCCCGGCGCGAGCCAAAGCCATCAAATCCGCCGTCGAGATGGTAACCGAAACTAAACAGTTTCCAACTTCATCATCCTCTGCACTCACTATTTGTGTATGATGGATTCTGACCGATCGATCCATGCAGGGCTATCACGGTGTGCGGCCAGGGTGGACGCGTGTCAGCCTGGCGTACTACACGTCGGCGCGCGAGGCGGAGTTCGTGCTGGAGGCCATAGAATTCGTCGCCAGTTTCGGCCACCGGTTTCTGCCGCTCTACACCTTCGACTGGAAATCCGGGGACTGGCTGTACAACCGCAGCTGCGGCTGCGTCCGTTCAGACAACGGGCCGGTCGCGAATACTACCACAACTGGTGCTGTTGCTCTTGAGTCGCATGCTGGAGAAGTCAAAGCAAAGCACGATTACCAGAGCTACATGGCGTTTGCACGGAAGCTGGCTGAGTCCCTGCTCGACGCTGGCCTGGATGACACTCCGGCTAGGGGCATTCCTAAGGCCATTGACCCACAGTTGGTTTACTTTATGACGTGACTCGAGTCGCTGAAGAGTTCGCCCCTTGCTCTTTTGGGTTTTTTTTCCTGTAAAAGAAGATGCAGAAGTAGAATATATATTTGTTCCGAGTAAAGTCAAAAAATTTGTTTGGCGAGCACACATGGAGTGATTCCAGGAAAGTGTATATTGAATAATCGACATATTAGGGTGTGTTTGGTAGGGTGCATGAGGGCAAAAGTTCCCAATCCGACCCATTTTTACTTGTTTCGTAGGGTGCATGGCTCACCTGAGCTATGCCCATCTGATGCATAAAAGGGCCCTCAGCCATGTCCAGGGTACATGGAGGCAGTCATGCTGGCCCTGACCCTCGTCCCCACCCACCAGACCACGTCTAGATATGTTTAAATTTTCAAAAAATGTTCATAATTTTAAATTTATTTAAATTTTTTAAAAATATTCAGAATATAAAAAAATCAAATTTTCAAAAAAATCAAATTTCAAAAAATGTACAGGATTTCAAATTTTGTTTTAATTTTTATAATATATTCAAAATTTTCATAAAATTTAGAATTTCAAATATGTTCAATTTTTAAAAAAATGTTTAGAATTTCATTTTTTTCAAAAAAAATTATCAGCATGTCTAAACACATGCAGGCTACCAAACAAAGTCTCAGCTCAGTATGTCTCAGCGCATACATCACTGCCAAACAAGGGTAACTGCATGGACTCAACATGTCTACACTTAGCATGGATGAGAGAAGAACAACTAGGCTAGGTCCATACATGCTACCAAACACACCCTTAAGGTCAGTCCCGAGTGTCCTTTGTGTCCAGAGGGGCCTGAAGATATCAGGCATTTAGTATTCACTTGCGCAAGAGCTCGCAAAGTCTGAGAGTCATTGGGTCTGAATGAAGCAGTGGATACAACCCTAAAAAGTGATCGGTCGGGATCTGTGGTAATGGAGGAGACCTTGCGACTCCCGCAAAGAAAATCACTGGTACTTGGACAGTTGGGTTTACAGGAAACGGTTGCGGTAGCTGCGTGGTATATTTGATGGGAACGTCAGGAAGCCGTGAAAGGTGAGTCGATTAAGCAGACCGCTAGTTCAGCTTTTCCTATTCAAGCGATCACAGTTAACCATGCTCCGAAGCAGAATGTTTTGGTCTCGGAAAAGACATGGCAAAAACCACAGCCGGGGTCATACAAGTTGAATACTGGTGCGTGTTTCTTCAAGGATGGTACGGGTGCAGTAGCGGCGATCTTACTTAACTGCCGTGGGAAAGCGGTTGCGGGAGTTTCTGAAACGTTTGATCGTGCATACAATGCACATGCCGTTGTAACACTAGGCTCCAAATGATCTCCGATATGGGATGTTCAAAAGTTAAAGTGGAATCCGATTGTTTGGAACTGATGGATGCATGCAATGGAAAGATGGATATTTCGAGGACCTAACTCAGCGTTACTTGCTGATTGCTTTCACTTGGCTCATGGTATTACATCAATCTCTTTCAATCACTGTCCCAAGGAAGCAAACAGGCTGGCACACTTTCTGGCTAGGACTTGTTTTGATTCTAGGACTAGCTATGTTTGGGTGGATGTTACTCCTGATTTCTTATTATCTCTTGTACTTCTTGATGTAACATTGCCACGTTATAAATAAAAGTGCCAGCAGGCTTTCCTTCAAAAAAAGAATGATGATGAACCTTTTTTAGATAAGAAGGTTAATAGTATATTAGAAAGATGTTTTTTTATATTAGAACAAAGATGAACTATATCCAGAAACATAAGGCTTGTTATGAGAACTTTCCTCCTCCTCAAATCGTAGAGAGACGAATTTTTGGGCTCGCCGTGCAGCCACTACTCCACTAGTAGGTCATCGACCTCCTCCTCCACTGTCTTCGCCGGTGTGGGAGTGCAGGATGTAGTTCTAGTTTCCCACTGCTTTGGGGCTTTTAGTAGGGCTACATGGGAGGGCAGGAGGCTCCGATCTATTAGATGGAATTCTAGTCTCCCCTACTTTGGAGCTTTTAGTAGGGCTGCGTGGGAGGACGGGAGGCTCCGATCTATTGGATGGAATTCTAGTATCCCTTACTTTGGAGCTTTTAGTAGGGCTACGTGTTCGTGCCAATCTAATAAATAAAGTTTCATCGAGCCTCCCATCTCGATGACGTAGGCTGGGGTGACTTCGATGGCTCGTTGGCGTAGATTGCGACCGATCTCTCTGGGTGACGTTAGGATTCGTCGGTGTGGCGGCGGCTTCCCTCTGTGGGTCCTTCGGCCTCCTCTCCGTCAATTCGGTGCATCCTTCGATGTCAACGTGATGCCTATGAGATCTAGAGGTTCGGATGGTGGATCTGTTGGTATTCTGACGACGGCTTCAACGGTTTTTTCTCTAGGATGATGGTTCGTTAGTGGCTTTGGTGACTTCCATCCGTGATCAACAACAACTGGCCGACTCGAACAATTGGACAGGAAGCAGCAGCAACAGGTCGTTGGTCCGTTCGAAACTAAGAAGACGATCATCCTCAGAGACCTCAATGTTTTTTTTTCTGAGTTGGACCTCAATATATTTTCCTTATTTTGAAGAGAGTTTGTACGGATGATTTGCTCGATGGATCATCCAAGTCACCAGAAACAAAAAAGTACTCCCTTCATCCCATAATATAAGAGCAGTTTTTACATTAGTGTAGTGTTAAAAACGCTCTTATATTATGGAACGGAGGTAGTAACTTGTTTATTTTTTGGAGAATTCACAGTTTTATTTTCCTTTTATTTTCTTGAAAGGAGAATTCACAGCTAAATCAAGTTGTAGCCAGCCAATCGTTGGGCATGCCGGCCCAACGTCTGAAGGCTGGAAGAGAAAAGGCGCCAACTTCATTTTCCCGTCAAAGAGAAAGGAGATCTGTTTCTCACCTCATGGCCAGATCTGCGGCGCTGCTGCTGCTGCTTCTCGCTCTTCTCCTGGCGTGCTCGGGGGCCGCGTCGGCAGCCGCCGCGGCGGGCAGAATCAAGAGCAAGGCTGCTGCTCGGTCAGCGAGGGCGGAGGCGGAGGCGGGGTGCCGGGATCTGGCGACGCGCGGCAAGTGTGTGGCGAGCGGCGGCGGGGGCAGGTGCCGGTGGTGCCGCAGCGACGCGCTCGACGACATGTGCTTCGGCGCAGCGGAGGCGTGGCGGCTCCCGAAGCAGGTCTTCTCCTGCGACCAGCCCGCCGGCGCCGCGCACGCCAGGAGATAGCGCCGGCGCCGCTGCTCTGCTTTCGACGCCTTCCCCTGGTTGGGAGGGGTCGTTGTATTCTACTCGCTGGATGTGGGATTTACCGAGTGTTCGGTGTTCGTGCGTTGTACTGTCGTGTTACTCATGTATACGTACTTGATTTTATCGAAACGGGGCTGATCGCGGCCGAATTTATTAGCTTCCATTTGTTATCAGGATCACTTGCCTTCTATCTTCACTCGTTTCGATCGAATGTTTTTTAGATCATCCATTTTCTTGCGTCGAGGTTTCTTTTCCGAATCAGCACAGCACCTTCGCAAATTGACATTCTCAGCCAACGCAAAGGACCCAGATATAAATCTTACGTCACCCGCATGGCAATTTCTCTGGTAATTTCTTTTACTACATGGCAATTTTTCACTTTTTTTTTGCGGGGGCAATTTTTCACTTTAAAACATACATATCCTTGTACACAAGCATGGACATTTCATCTATTTTCGCATCACAAGTCTGGTCACTTGATTTTTAGTGTTCAAAATCTAGGGGCGGATTTGTAACATTTCCTGAAAACAACAGTAACGGCGCAACGCAATGCCGGGGATATTTAAAAAAAGGAAAAAAAGACAGTTCAATTATTTTTTTAGAATAAGTTCCGATTTATTCATCAACTATCAAGGTAGTGTAAAGAACACCAGAAGTAAAAAATACATCTAGGTTTATAGACCACCTACCAACGACTAATAGCACTAGAGCAAGCCGAAGGCGCACCGTTGTCTTCGTCCCTTCTCATCAGAGCCGAGCAAATCTTATTGTAGTAGACAGTCAGAAAATCGTCGTACAAGGCCACATAGGACCCAGCGCACGAGAACAACAACTGTCATCAATGAAGAGAAGCGTAGATCGGAAGGATCCAACTTGTAGACACACGAACACAAACGAACGATAACAAGATCCACCATGGATCCACCGAAGACAAAGGCCGACCGAATCCCGCGAGATTCGCTGGAGACAAACCTCCGCACACCCTCCGACGATATTAGAAACACCACCGAGACAGGGGTAAGGCGGGGAGAACCTTATCTTCAGAGAACCGCACCGTCTTATCTCTCTAAGCTGGACACAAACCATAACAAAACTCAAAAGAACATGAAAAAACGGAGCCCTCCGGTCCATTCACCACGCCTCCATGACCCTAAAACCATGAGACGAGGTAGACCGGCGACAGCACCGGCGAAAGGCACAAGAAACTCTAGCCAAAGGATCCTCTTTCTTCCCATGAAGGAAAGAAACGAATGCACACCGTTCAAATTAACAAGCCTTTAATAGCTTGCTTGATGATGACCGGTGCGTGGATTTGAAGCAAGAACAGGCGAATGGATAGTATCTGCATGGGGCGTTTTCTCCTGCTACTAACATAGTGCCGTCGCGGTTGCGTAGAAGAAGTGCCCTCCTAGGTGGTGTCCAAAGCTGAGCATGCTTCCATTTGCAGGAACAAATTGAATGTTTTTAAATTGCTGAGGTTGGTCATAGTGGAGAGTAACTTATACTAGTGTTATTCATACGACACTAGTCTAAATTACTATTTCCATAGCGCAAAGTAACATAATACTAGTGTCATAGATGACTTCATTTATTAGCTTATAGACTTATTTTATCACAAATTACTAGTAGTAACTTAACACATGACAAGACAATTTTGCTTATGGTAAGTATTTAACGAGGAAAGATGTGCTGGCGGAAATGTACGGCCAGCTATCGCTAGGCAGCGACAGTCCATGCCTCCTTCCATGGTAGTTGCCGCATCGTTCTCAGCCAATGGCACAGCTGTACTGATTGACCACGCTAAACCGAACGATTATTATGGAAGATTCTCAACGGACGTGCCATGCTGCTTTGCAATCAATCAATGGACGCATCAGAAGAGATCAGACACCTCGAATTAGTATATATAAACAACAAAATTGATACACGATTGTCTGTGGCCCGTCAGCAGCTCAGCTTTCATTAACCGTTGCAATTTGAAGAAATTATTCGTGTACGTGGTCTGGTCTGGAGACCCAGACAGTAAAAATAACATGCAAGTAAAACAGCAGCAGAGTAGTATGTCCCAAGGGGCCAAAATAGGATTAATCAATAATACTTCTATATCCTAGTGCCTTTGGCGGCAGCTGGAAATAACCTGATGGCACTGGTTTCTTGCTTGCTTCACTTGCCCGTCCCCGCCCCTTCCAGGTCTAAATTCAGCATATAGGCGCCGAAATAAGCACACAACAGCTCCGCATGTCTACATACTCCGCAACTTTGATCCGCTGGAGAAAGCTTGCTATTTACATCTCTTTAGAGTGATACAACATACATTCC
This sequence comes from Aegilops tauschii subsp. strangulata, assembly GCF_002575655.3. Taxonomy (NCBI): domain Eukaryota; kingdom Viridiplantae; phylum Streptophyta; class Magnoliopsida; order Poales; family Poaceae; genus Aegilops; species Aegilops tauschii. Next base: position 400,677,467 of record NC_053037.3, read on the forward strand.
TCGGGCACATCTGGTATCAAAGGACTCTCAGCTGAGCTAGAAAGGCAGCACATAGATCAAGAAAGAGGAGGTGCGGCCCGCTCGCCCTTTGCAAATCCAGAAGGTATTTCTCATCTCTTGTTTTGTAAAGCTGCAATATCAAAAATACAGAGACAACTAAGAAGAATGCAACACAGATAATGAGAACATATGGTTTCAAGTGCGTAAATGAGGAGCAAATATTATTCCAATCGTATAGGTTTATGAATTATGTAAAGTTGTTGCCGAGTGGAGGCACATCGGGATCACCATCAAGTGCACAACTGAAGTAAAAAAGGTGACGCGAATAATGGGAGTTGAATTTCAGTTTTCACATGATAGTGACTGCAATAGACATCAAGTCGAGGCATGCAAGCATTAGGTGTATGGCAACAGGGGTGTGTGTATACAATGGAAATAAGATTCCAATTTTAAGAGGTTCCTCAACCTATTACGCGGATTTCAAAGTAAAAGACATGCAGGGATATGTGAAGAGTTATCAGCTTGTGTATAAACTTCCTCGTAAAAATATCATGTATAGACGAGCGTGCATGGAAATGCAAGGGACTGCTAGTGAACAATTTGGAGTGCCATACTTATCGAGTGACTAAAAGGTCAAGGTCTGCTACACTGTTTAACCATCAGGTGAAAGACACGCATAAGTACTCATGCATCACACTGCTGTATTTGCATCAGGACTTCTCATTGGATGCATACAGATGGTTTGCAATTTACCTGAAGTTCGAACTTAATTAAATTTAACTTGTCACCCAGGTCATCGGTTTCAATAGGCTCTGCACTGAAGTTATAATTGGTATGACTCATATTCTCCTGACCGGGAAAGCCAGGAGGACTCCATCTACATTTCATGTTATAGTGTCCAATTTTTTTCCAGTATACATTCAGTTCTTGCAGAGCCTTCAGCACTTCAGTCATAACTTCTCTTGGATGTGCTCGAGACTGTCAAAATGAATCCAAAGATGTTAATTGAAATATATAAGAGCTTAAGAAAAGCACCAGAACAAAGCTAAACATAGGTTACCTGAAGCCCAAGAGCCCATTTCCTATCAGCTGGAAAATGTGGTCTCAAGCCAACTGGAGATTCCATGTATGGTTGTTGCCGATTTCCATGAGCTGGACTTTGTGTTTCACTTGGAGTAATGGGTGAGAATGAAGATTCCTTGATGCCAAAGTTATTAGAAATCAATAATCTAACAGCACATGCAGCGGTCAGAAGATTAAAACAGAATCGGGGGAGGCAAACAAGTGAACACAGTAACTCACCATAGCTTCTTGATACCCAGCTCCAAGATAGCCAGTTGTTGTGCGACTCTTATTATCCAAAAATAAATAATATGCAACTGTTGCCTGCAGTGCGCAGATAAATTAGTCATGCTCGTTAATCTGCACATAACAGGCATATGCAGACAACAGAACGTAAAAAAAAAGTTACCTCATTTTGCAATCTATTATGAATTGATTCAACCAGCAGGTTTTTGTCAAATCCCAGACTGATAACTTTAACAAGAGATTCTTCATCAATCTACAAAATCATGAGAGAAACCAACACATTATTCAAGGACTTAAATGAAGAAATACTCTGTCAGCTCCCATCTGGACAGTCACACAGAAAACTGCAAGATTGACTCCAATACACATAAAAATTTAAGAAACCAGTGAGCACTCCCATGCATAGCTTCACGAAATGGCACAAGGCAGAAGGGTAATGTACAGACCCCAGAAAAAAACTTTAAAATATATCATTATAAATCATGAAGAGAAATGATGGGCACATTTTTAACCACATATAAACTTAACCACCAAGTTTATATGCCTTATTAGGAGATATCAACAATATAAAAATATCTTTATGGGCGGAATATTTGGCATAACTAACACACAGAGAAACACCATTATATCGTAGTTCAACTGATTTTCATAAAGGAAGCGGTGCAGAGGGCTATTATACCTTTTTAACTTGTTGCGCAGTATCTGGTGGAGGCACGGCTAAATATCGTGGGAGTTGAGCTTCAAACCATGGATGCTCGCGTATTTCACGAATGGTTATCCTTTTCATAGGATCAACAACTAGCATCCTTGGAATCAAATCCCTTGCTGGGCCTGATAAATGGCTCGGAAGGGTATATATTCCACCCTGAAATGAAAAATGGAATACATTATTTATATCACTAGAAGCAGGTACAGATGCACCATTCAAATGCAGACAACACATATATTTGCTAACCTTTATTTTCTTAAAAAGGTTGGGTATGTTCTCATCATCAAATGGAAGAGTACCACATAGAAGTGCATAAAGAATAACACCGCAGCTCCATACATCAACTTCAGGCCCAGCGTACAGTTTTCCAGATATAACCTAGATAACAGAAAGTATATTATACAGTGAAACCAAAGAGTCTGGGAACAAAGCTACAATGATGCCATATCCTTTCTGTCTGAAATTAGTTCAAGGATAATTACCTCCGGAGCTGCATAATTTGGGCTACCACAACTTGTCTTAAGAAAGTGGCCGTCACGCATAACATTACTTAAGCCAAAATCCGCAATCTTAACATCACAATTATTGTCCAAAAGAAGGTTCTCCGGCTTTAGATCGCGGTGCACCACCATGTTCCTGTGGCAATATTGAACACCAGATATGATCTGTACAAAGACAGAAAACAAAGTAACCCGTCACATTAAGGGTCTGAGTGGAATGATAAACATCATTACTGTGTCTGAACTCTGCAATTTCCGAGCAAACTATATTTCACATGCCATTGCTGATACATCATCAAAATAAGTGGCAAACAAGAACAGAAAAAAAAAGCTTAATCCAAACTTTAGAGTTTAGAAACTAGGACGCTGAGTAGAATCTTCAGAATAAAGGGTTGAAGACAATAAAGGAGAGATTACCTGTTGAAAGAAACGGCGGGCCTCTTCCTCCTGTAGCCTACCTTTCTCAACAATGTAGTCAAATAATTCACCAGACTTAACATACTCCATGACCACATAAATATCAGCTGGTGCCTCTATCACTTCATAAAGGCGGATGATATGCGGGTGCATGAATAATCTTAATATCTTGATCTCTCTTTTCACTGCAAGAGAACAATGCAAAAAAAATTAAAAATAACTGGAGTGCTTCATTTTAGACCAAACAACTATATAAGATACTCCCTCTGTCTCAAAATGTAAGACCAGAGCATTTGTTGTGCTTGGCACTTGAGCAGTGAATACTTTCTTAAACAGTTCCTATACAACATTAGTAATCAAGAGTGGTGCTGCATTCACATGGCTGATGTGCTTGCTCATGTCAATCACAATTTCCTACATCATGCAAAGATAGAAAAACAGGAGCACTCCATTTATGAGAATGGTAATTACTACAACGGCTGAATCACAGAGAGTATATGTTAGACTACCCACGGTGGGAGTAACATAGGTAGTAACATCACACATATCTAGATAAAATAGATGATGTGGCAAGCAATAAATGAAGAAAGAGAGGCATGTAGTAACATAGCTAGTTACTACTAATATGAGTAACATCACACATGTCAAGGCAAGATGAGTCTATAGCATAATAAATGAAGTATTGCATGTTACCACACATATGTTACTCCCCACTATAGAGGTGGTAACATAGAGTAGTAACATGAGCATGTTACTACTCTATGTTACTGCCCATTGTGGCTAGTCTTATTAATAGAAGAATAGTAGCATGTCAACTTTCCATTTATGAGCGGTAATTACTACAACAGCAGAATACTAGTTTAGCACATTACCCAATAAACGAACATCCCACAAAGAAACTAATTAGTATGTGTTATATGTTGGTATATGTACATAATAGGAAACTCTACTCACTGAATGAGCTCAATAGAGCAAGCCAAATTACCAACCTTTCTCTTCCATCTCCATGTTTTTGATTTTCCGGCGGTTAAGGATCTTGACGGCCACCTTGTGGCCAGTTTTTATATGCTCAGCAATCTTGACCTTCCCGAAGGAACCAATCCCCAGGGTCTTCCCAATACGGTAATTCTTCAAAGGGTTGCCATCTTTGCCGCCCGCCTCCATCTTCCACCTTAATCGCAATCACACCAAACCACACTTCAGGAAACGAAGACTGGGAAATCACTACTAGTACGAAATTTCACACGGAAACGACGGGCGGGCATGAATAAAGCACGCTGGCTGTTCCAATTAAGCAGGACAGATCCAGCTGGTCCGTGTGTTTAATTGCAACTCCAAGCCTACGACGGCTGGGGATAGAAGGCAGGCAGAAATGCTTAATTCCGAGATGAGAAGGGCCATTTCACCCAGAACAGAGCTCCAGCTCTTCCTAACCCAATTCAACCTGAGACCCACAGCATCGGCGGAAAACTAGCAGGCCATGCTAAGCTCGGGAGCTCACGGATCTGCAGGCTAGGTAGCGAGCGAATCCCGCTCACTCGTGGAGCGATGAAACAAAAACTCACGGTCCACCTCAAAACCAAAGCACCTCGCGGAATTCTCGAGCGGGGAGGGGCGCGGGAGGCGGCGAGAGGGAAAGGCGGCGAGGCAGGATCCCCTACCTGGCCGCCGGCGAGGCTCCCCGGGGAGAGGCGTAGCGGCGGCGGCGCGGAGATGCGGAGGGCAGACGGAGAGAGAGAGGAGGGGGTGGAGAGACTGGGAGCGATGCGTCGCTCACGGGACCGGGGGAAAGGGGGAGGGAGGGGGAGGAGAGATTCGATTCCCGCAACACCGAGGGGCCCACGGCGACGGCGACTGCGGGTGGGACCGCGCGCGCCCGTGGCGCGCGCGGGTTCGTGCGGCTCGCTGGTGTGGTGGGGGGCCAATCAGACAACGGGCAGAGGGCGTGGGACGGGGAGGATTCCATCGCGATCTGTCGTTTTCCGCCGGGTGGATGCGACGGGAACGCGACGCGACGGTTCGTTCCCGGTGCGTTGGTGCTTGGTGAGCGCCACGGGTTCAACAGTGTCGGTACTCGCTTCACCTGCGATTAACGTCCGGGTTTTTTTTAGCGCGAGAGAATATCTGACACAGTAGAGACCAAATTATTACTCTATTTTTTAACACAGTACAGATGCAAGCGCTCATACATACGCGCATACACTCACGCCTATGAACGCTCACACGCACACCCTATCCCTATGAGCACCTTCGAAAGAAGGAGCCAACATATCATCTTGAGATTTACGAAGTCACCGTAGACGTCTCGTCGTCGACGGAAACGTCTACTCCCACTGAAAGCGCATCCCCGAAAATCCTGAAATAAATTAAGAAATAATGGGAGCACTAGGACTTGAACTTTGGTGGGTTGGGGATACCAAAGTCCCTCTAACCATCCAACCACAGGTTGGTTCGCGAGACCAAATTACTAGTACAATGAAAATTTGTGGTTGGATGGTCAGAGCATCTTCAACGGCAATCCGTAAATTTCCTCCCGCATCCGTCCGCAGACACGGATGTTGGAGACCGCCATCCAACTGTAGTCTGTGTATGTCCGCCGGCAAATTCAAATCCAAATCTACACTGATCCACACAATGCGTCGGATCACACCCGCGCTGGATCGCATCCCAGATCACAACCAAAAGGAGGCAAATATGCTTAGTTTTTACATGCCTGAATCCGAAAGAACATCAGTCCGCCAATCCGTGCATTTCTGTCCTGCCGGACCGGCCATCACAGCAATTTGTTCCCCGATCAAGGAGGTGTCGTTGCCGTGGCGTAGGCAGCCTCCGCCTCTGCCGCTTCCTCATCTTCCGTCGTCGCCAACTCATCTTTCTGTCGCTCCAACATTTGGTAGCGGACGGATTGCACGATAATACTAGCGTCGGCGTCCAAAGAGTCGATATTCCACGTCAACATCTTTGTGTCCTCCGCATTGGTGGCGATCTTCGCCCTCTTCTCCTCGAGTGTGACCTTCTTCTCCTCGAGCGTCACCTTCCTCTTTTCGATCATGGTCCTCCTCTCTTCGAGCTTGATCTTCTTCTCCGTCGCCGACCGCCTCGTCCGCCACGCCCATCGCCACCACCAATCCCACCCGCGGCCAGACGCTCTTCAACTTCTCCTCCTTTGCGACCTTCACTTTGACGCGGCGATTTTTCCGCGTCTCCGAGCTGATCCTCCGGGCGAGCGTGATGCTCGGATTCTCCGGCACCGCCGCCGGCTCCATCTCCGACAGGTTCTTCGACGGTTCCATGCGTCGACGGCAGAGGGAAGGAGAGGGTGGGAGAAAAGAGCGGGAATTGGGCAGAGAGCGACGGGGAGTGAAAGAAGAGAGTGGTGGATTTTGGCGCGAAAACGGTGCGTGATGCTTCAAAAGCGCGGGCTCGGCCTTCCTTTTGGGTGGGCCAGGGGGCGGAGAGCGATGTTTCGCGTGCCCGGACTCCCGCAAACCTCCCCCATGTTTGTCTTTGTTTTGCGGGAGAAATCACGTCCGGACGTGCTGGATGGTTTCTACGGTCCGGACAACGCGGTCCGGACAGTTGCGAGAGGTTTCCGGGTCGGCGTTGAAGATGCCCTTAGGAATATAGTTGTATCCCAGCTCAACAGAGTTTAAGTCTTAGACTTGACTTTGCTGCTCGTATTTTCTTGGATTTCTTTTCGACGATGTGCGTTCAGTAGGAGGAGACATTTCCATCGACTATGAAGGCATCTGTGTGGCGACTTCATCAATCTCAAGATGATGTATCGACTCAGTCTCTCAAAGGTATACGTAGGGGTAGGGTGTGCATGCGTGTGTTCATAGGAGTGAGTGAGTGTGTGTGTGTGTGTGTGTATGTATGACCGCCTGCGTCTGTACTATGTTAAAAAATAGAATGAAAACTTTGTGGAACCATGTTCAAAAGTTTTCGAAAATCCTTTGAAAAATACATTATATTAAGAGGGTGGTGTTCTTACCTCGCAAAAAAAGTGGGTGGCGTTCTTTTTTAGGGGAAAAACACCGCCCTCTTAAACAAACATACTCACATTTTTCTTTCCCCTAGGCGAATAGGGAAAGCCTTCTTCCCTTCGATCTCCATCGGCGAGCCCGTGGATTCGTCTCCCCTCCACCTGCCGCTCCGGCTGCCGGTGGTGGGGAGGGTATTCCTAGTGCCTCGGCTTAGATAGATAGGGTTTTGGTTTTCGCAAGGGCAACGCTTGGATGGATGGCGGCGGTTCTTCTTCGAGTCAGTCTTCCGGACTCCGATCCTCCTCAAGTTCATTCGTCGAGATGGATTAGACGGGCTCGGGCGTAGATTCCTGCCAGCTCCTCGGAGTGGCGAGGATAAGGTTTCTCGTCGTGCGTACGCAACGGCGATATTTGGTGTCAGGTTCTTCAAATCGATTCAAGGATTCAATGGCGACAACTGCATCTCTCAAACGCTAGTCCTTTGGGGCATGTGCATGAATACTTCCCGACTATCATCGATAAGGTTAGGCCGGCTCCAGTATGTGAGCAGCAACAGTGGCGCATCAGTGGCTCGTTCTAGCGGCGGCAATGGTCGTTCGATTGTTGATGGACCTCGATGTAAATTTTATTATGTTTGGGGTGTTTTGTACTTCCGGTGAATCTTTATAATAGATCTGATACTTTTGCAAAAAAAACAGCCCTCTTAAATGGTGATGTTCTATTATAGCATCTACAGCCGAACCCCCAAATCCGCCTCAAACGCCCGGGCGAACGGCCCGGGTACTGACCGATGACGGAAATTCGACCCAGACGGGCGCCTCAAAAGAGGCCTCAAACGTCTGATAACCCACAAGTATAAGGGATCAATTGTAGCCTTTCTCGAGAAGTTAGAGTGTCGAACCCAACGAGGAGCTAAAGGTAGAACAAATATTCCCTCAAGTTCTATCGACCACCGATACAACTCTACACACGCTTTACGTTTGCTTTACCTAGAGCAAGTATGAAACTAGAAGTATTTTGTAGGTGTAAAGGTATAGGTTTGCAAGATAATAAAGAACACGTAAATAAAATATAGGTGGTGTTTAGATAAAGAAACAATTAAGTTAGTTTTAGTAGAGAGCTTTTGTCACACAAGAAAGTTATTTGTCCCTAGGCAATCGATAACTAGACCGGTAATCACTATTGCAATTTTATATGAGGGAGATGCATAAGCTAAGATACTTTCTCTACTTGGATTATATGCACTTATGATTGAAACTCTAGCAAGCATCTGCAACTACTAAAGATCATTATGGTAAAACCCAACCATAGCATTAAATTTTCAAGTCCTCTTTACTCCCATACGCAAACAACCTACTTACTCGGGTATGTGCTTCTGTCACTCACGCCACCCACCATAAGCGAATCATGAACATATTGCAAACCCTACAGTGGGGATCCCTCACGCTTGCGCGACACGAAGAGCACCATAGGACAACACCAATAATAAAACATACAACTCAAACCAATCACGATCATCAATCAACCCATGGGACAAAATAGATCTACTCAAACATCATAGGATAGCCATACATCATTGGGAAATAATATATAGTGTTGAGCACCATGTTTAAGTAGAGATTACAGCGGGTAAAATAGAGGTTACACCGCAGCATAGAGGGGGAGAGAGTTGGTGATGACGGCGGCGAAGTTGTTGGTGTAGATCGTCGTCACGATGGTTGCCCCGGTGGCGTTCCGGCGCCACCAAGAGAGGGGGGGAGAGAGCCCCCCTCCTTCTTCTTCCTTGACCTCCCCCCTAGATGGGAGGAGGTTTTTCCCTCTGGTCCATGGCCTCCATGGCGGTGGGGGGGGGGCGAGAGCCCCTCCGAGATTGGATATCTCTCTTTGTTTCCTTCTGTTTCTGCGCTCCTGTTTTCGAAGATCCGTAACTCCGATTGGGCTGAAATTTTAACACGATTTTTATCCGAATATTAGCTTTCTTGCGGCCGAAGAAGGGCACCAACCGCCTTACAGGGCGACCACAAGCCTCTGAGGCGCGCCCTGGGTAGCGGCCGTGCCTCTACGGCTTGTGGGCCCCTCGGCCATCGTCTCGCATTGATTCTTTTTCCCAAAAATCACAGATATTCCAAAATAAATCTCCGTAAGTTTTTATCGCATTTGGACTTTTGTTTGTATGGATATTATGCGAAACAAAAAACATGCAACAAACAGGAACTGGCACTGGGCACTAGATCAATATGTTAGTCCCAAAAATAATATAAAAAGTTGCCAAAAGTATATGAAAGTTGTAAAATATTGGCATGAAACAATAAATAATTATAGATACAACGAAGACGTATCAGCATCCCCAAGCTCAATTCATGCTCGTCCTCGAGTAGGTAAATGATAAAAAAGATAATATTTGATGTGGAATGCTACCTAGCCTAATCTTGATCACATAATCTAATCATGGCATGAATATTAAGACACGAGTGATTCAGATCAATAGTCTATAATTTGACATAAAGACAATAATACTTCAAGCATACTAATAAAGCAATTATGTATTCTCAAAATATCATGGCTAAAGAAAGTTATCCCTACAAAATCATATAGTCTTGCCATGCTCTATCTTCATCACACAAAATATTTTATCATGCACAACCTCGGTGACAAGCCAAGCAATTGTTTCATACTTTTAATGTTCTCAAGCCTTTTCAACTTTCACATAATACATGAGCGTGAGCCATGGATATAGCACTATAGGTGAAATAGAAGGTGGTTGTGAGGAGAAGATAGAAAGGGAAAAGTCTCTCATCAACTAGGCAAATTAATGGGCTATCACTACAAGAAAAAGACACATCCGTGACATTTTGGGCCGAACGAATTTTTTTTCCTGTCATGCTTATGACACTCTATGACGATAATTGTTACAAAACCCGGTATCATCATAGATGTGGTGGGCTCCTACTTCCACTACTGTAGGATGCTGCTAACGCGATACTACGATCAGAGACCCTTCGAGAAACTGTGTGCGATGCAATAATCGCAAACGGTGGTGTATGAAAACCGTCAGAAATGTATAAAACGTTTGTGATGACGGATGCATCAAACACGGTTCAGGTTTTAGTTGCGTGTGCGATGAAGGGCATACGGTTCAGTTCAATTAACTGTTTGCGATGAGGAGGAACAAAAGAAACGGGCAGCCAGATGAAGGCATGTGCGATACACATCAGACGGTTCACTCGGATGAACTGTTTGTGATTAGGCAACACAAAAGAAACGGGCAGCCAGATGAAGGTGTGTGCGATATACAGCATACGGTTCACTCGGATGAACTACTTGTGATTAGGCAACACAAAAGAAACGGTTAGCCAGATCAAGGTGTGTGCAATATACGCATGCGGTTCACTCGGCCCTTGTCGTGAGTGTGTGGCCTCTATGGCAACCGTTCGCTCCCTAGGCGCCTCTTCGTGTACCGTGGCAACCGTCCACCGCCTCTTCGCCTTTCCCTCTCAATTTGGAACTGCTGTCACACTCTCTTCCTCCCTCCATTTTCCTTCACCCTTCCTTCTGCCATTGTTCGATCATCTTCTCCATGGAGGGAACAGGCCAGAAACGACCCCGTTATTCTTGCCCCGATCTGAAAGATGACGTGGTGGAGGAACTCATTGATCAGTGCGACGTCATCACCTCGGCTAGCATGGCAGGTTCGTTCAAGACCATTCTTGACTCAACTAATAACATCATTACAAGGAACCCAAGGGTCCAGGAGCGGTTTGATCTCCCCTATCTTCTTCGTTGTCACCCTGCTGACTGGCGCGGGGACGAGAGAAGCCTCGCCTTGTGCAAGTTGATGCCACTTGATAATGATACGTATGATGTTAAGATGCCATCGCTTGAGGGCAAGGCTTGGGCAGGCGTGATACGTCTCCAATGTATCTATAATTTTTTATTGCTCCATGCTATATTATCTTCTGTTTTGGACATTATTGGGCTTTATTATTCACTTTTATATTATTTTTGGGACTAACCTATTAACCGGAGGCCCAACCCAGAATTGCTGTTTTTTGCCTATTTCAGAGTTTCGCAGAAAAATAATATCAAACGGAGTCCAAGCAGAATGAAACCTTCGGGAACGTGATTTTCGGAACGAACATGATCTAGAGGACTTGGACCCTACGTCAAGAAATCAAGCAGGAAGCCATGAGGTAGGGGGGCGCGCCTACCCCCCAGGCACGCCCTCCACCCTCGTGGACCCCATGTTGCTCCACCGACGTACTCCTTCCTCCTATATATACCTACGTACCACCAAACGATCAGATACGGAGCCAAAGACCTAATTCCACCGCCGCAACCTTCTGTACCCACGAGATCCCATCTTGGGGCCTGTTCCGGAGCTCCACCGGAGGGGGCATCAATCACGGAGGGCTTCTACATCAACACCATAGCCTCTCCGATGAAGTGTGAGTAGTTTACCTCAGACCTTCGGGTCCATAGTTATTAGCTAGATGGCTTCTTCTCTCTTTTTGGATCTCAATACAATGTTCTCCCCCTCTCTCATGGAGATCTATTCGATGTAATCTTCTTTTGCGGTGTGTTTGTTGAGACCGATGAATTGTGGGTTTATGATCAAGTTTATCTATGAACAATATTTGATTCTTCTCTGAATTCTTTTATGTATGATTGGTTATCTTTGCAAGTCTCTTTGAATTATCAGTTTGGTTTGGCCTACTAGATTGATATTTCTTGCAATGGGAGAAGTGCTTAGCTTTGGGTTCAATCTTGCGGTGTCCTTTCCCAGTGACAGTAGGGGCAGCAAGGCATGTATAGTATTGTTGCCATCGAGGATAACAAGATGGGGTTTTTATCATATTGCATGAATTTATCCCTCTACATCATGTCATCTTGCTTAAAGCGTTACTCTATTCTTATGAACTTAATACTCTAGATGCATGTTGGATAGCGGTCGATGTGTGGAGTAATAGTAGTAGATGCATGCAGGAGTCGGTCTACTTGTCTCGGACGTGATGCCTATATACATGATCATACCTAGATATTCTCATAACTATGCTCAATTCTGTCAATTTCTCAACAGTAATTTGTTCACCCACCGTAAAATACTTATGCTCATGAGAGAAGCCACTAGTGAAACCTATGGCCCCCGGGTCTATTTTCCATCATATTAATCTTCCATCAACAAGCTATTTCCGTTGCCTTTTATTTTGCTTTTATTTTACTTTGCATCTTTATCACAAAAATACCAAAAATATTATCCTATCATATCTATCAGATCTCACTCTCGTAAGTGACCGTGTAGGGATTGACAACCCCTTATCGCGTTGGTTGTGAGGATTTATTTGTTTGTGTAGGTACGAGGGACTTGCGTGTAGCCTCTTACTGGATTGATACCTTGGTTCTCAAAAACTGAGGGAAATACTTACGCTACTTTGCTGCATCACCCTTTCCTCTTCAAGGGAAAACTAACGTAGTGCTCAAGAGGTAGCAAGAAGGATTTCTGGCGCTGTTGCCGGGGAGGTCTACGCAAAAGTCAACATACCAAGTACCCATCACAAACCTTATGTCCCGCATTACATTATTTGCCATTTGCCTCTCGTTTTCCTCTCCCCCACTTCACCCTTGCCGTTTTATTCGCCCTCTCTTTTTCGTTCGCCTCTTTTTCACTTGCTTCTTGTTTGCTCGTGTGTTGGATTGCTTGTTTGTCACGATGGATCAAGATAATACCAAATTATGTGACTTTACCAATACCAACAATAATGATTTCCTTAGCACTCCGATTGCTCCTCTTACCGATACTGAATCTTGTGAAATCAATGCTGCTTTGTTGAATCTTGTCATGAAAGATCAATTCGCCGGCCTTCCTAGTGAAGATGCCGCTACTCATCTAAATAGCTTTGTTGATTTGTGTGATATGCAAAAGAAGAAATATGTTGACAATGATATTGTTAAATTGAAGCTATTTCCTTTTTCACTTAGAGATCGTGCTAAAGCTTGGTTTTCGTCTTTGCCTAAAAATAGTATTGATTCTTGGAACAAGTGCAAGGATGCTTTTATCTCTAAGTATTTTCCTCCCGCTAAGATTATCTCTCTTAGAAACGATATTATGAATTTTAAGCAACTTGATCATGAACATGTTGCACAAGCTTGGGAGAGGATGAAATTAATGATACGTAGTTGCCCCACTCATGGTTTGAATTTGTGGATGATTATACAAAAAATTTATGCCGGATTGAATTTTGCTTCTAGAAATCTTTTAGATTCGGCCGCGGGAGGCACTTTTATGGAAATCACTTTACGAGAAGCTACTAAACTCCTAGATAATATTATGGTTAATTATTCTCAATGGCACAGTGAAAGATCTAATAAAAAAGTGCATGCGATAGAAGAAATTAATGTTTTGAGTGGAAAGATGGATGAACTTATGAAATTATTTGCTACTAAGAGTGTTTCTTCTGATCCTAATGATATGCCTTTGTCTACTTTGATTGAGAATAATAATGAATCTATGGATGTGAATTTTGTTGGTAGGAATAATTTTGGTAACAACGCGTATAGAGGAAACTTTAATCCGAGACCTTATCCTAGTAATTCCTCTAATAATTATGGTAATTCCTACAACAACTCTTATGGAAATTTTAATAAGATGCCCTCTGAATTTGAGACTAGTGTTAAAGAATTTATGAATTCGCAAAAGAATTTCAATGCTTTGCTAGAAGAGAAATTGCCTAAAGTTGATGAATTGGCTAGGAACGTTGATAGAATTTCTCTTGATGTTGATTCTTTGAAACTGAGATCTATTCCTCCTAAGCATGATATCAATGAGTCTCTCAAAGCCATGAGAATTTCCATTGATGAGTGCAAAGAAAGAACCACTAGGATGCATGCTAAGAAAGATTGCTTTATAAATGCGTGTTCTTCTAATTTTTATGAAAACAAAGATGAAGATCTAAAAGTTATTGATGTATCCCCTATTAAATCTTTGTTTTGCAATATGAATCTTGATAACGATGGGACTGAATATGATCCACCTTTACCTAGAAGGCGTTCCAAAAATTCGGAGTTTTTAGATCTTGATGCTAAAATTGATAAAAGTGGGATTGAAGAAATCAAAACATTAGATGTTAATAAACCCACTATTTTGGATTTCAAGGAATTTAATTATGATAATTGCTCTTTGATAGATTGTATTTCCTTGTTGCAATCCGTGCTAAATTCTCCTCATGCTTATAGTCAAAATAAGGCTTTTACCAAACATATCGTTGATGCTTTGATGCAATCTTATGAAGAAAAACTTGAGTTGGAAGTTTCTATCCCTAGAAAACTTTATGATGAGTGGGAACCCACTATTAAAATTAAAATTAAAGATCATGAATGCTATGCTTTGTGTGATTTGGGTGCTAGTGTTTCCATGATTCCAAAAACTTTGTGTGATTTGCTAGGTTTCCGAGATTTTGATGATTGCTCTTTAAATTTGCACCTTGCGGATTCCACTATTAAGAAACCTATGGGAAGAATTAATGATGTTCTTATTGTTGAAAATAGGAACTATGTGCCCGTATATTTTATCGTTCTTGAGATAGATTGCAATCCTTCATGTCCTATTATTCTTGGTAGACCTTTCCTTAGAACGATTGGTGCAATTATTGATATGAAGGAAGGGAATATTAGATTTCAATTTCCATTAAAGAAAGGCATCGAACACTTCCCTAGGAAGAAAATAAAATTACCATATGAATCTATCATGAGACCCACTTATGGATTGCCCACCAAAGATGGCACTACCTAGATCTATCCTTGCTATTATGCCTAGCTAGGGGCGTTAAAGGATAGCGCTTGTTGGGAGGCAACCCAATTTTATTTTTAGTTTTTTTGCCTTTTTCTTCTGTTTAGGAATAAATATTTGTTCTATCCTCTGGTTAGATGTGTTTTTATGTTTTAATTAGTGTTTGTGCCAAGTTAAACCTATAGGATCTTCTTGGATGATAGTTATTTGATCTTGCTGTAATTTCCAGAAACTTTCTGTTCACGAAAATAATTGTCAAAAATCACCAGAACGTGATAAAATATTGATTCCAATTGCTGCTGATCAATAAACAAATTTTCTAGGTCGTCCTAGTTTTACTGATTTTGTGGAGTTCTAGAAGTTTGCGTTAGTTACAGATTACCACAGACTGTTCTGTTTTTGACAGATTCTGTTTTCCATGTGTTCTTTGCTTATTTTGATGAATCTATGGCTAGTAAAAGAGTTTATAAACCATAGAGAAGTTGGAATACAGTAGGTTTAACACCAATATAAATAAAGAATGAGTTCATACAGTACCTTGAAGTGGTCTTTTGTTTTCTTTCGCTAACGGAGCTCACGAGATTTTCTGCTGAGTTTTGTGTTGTGAAGTTTTCAAGTTTTGGGTAAAAGATTTGATGGATTATGGAACAAGGAGTGGCAAGAGCCTAAGATTGTGGATGCCCATGGCACCCCCAAGATAATCTAGGGACACCTAAAAGCCAAAGCTTGGGGATGCCCCGGAAGGCATCCCCTCTTTCGTCTACTTCCATCGGTAACTTTACTTGGAGCTATATTTTTATTCACCACATGATATGTGTTTTGCTTGGAGCATCTTGTATGATTTGAGTCTTTGCTTTTTAGTTCACCACAATCATCTTTGCTGTACACACCTTTTGAGAGAGACACACATGATTCGGAAATTATTAGATTACTCTATGTGCTTCACTTATATCTTTTGAGTTTTATAGTTTTTGCTCCAGTACTTCACTTATATCTTTTAGAGCACGGTGGTGGATTTGTTTTATAGAAACTATTGATCTCTCATGATTCACTTAGATTATTTTGAGAGTCCTACAAAACAGCATGGTAGTTTGCTTTAACAATAATAGGCATACAAGATTAGTAAAAGAAAAATTCTTATGAGTGTGTTGAATACTATGAGAAGTTTGATGCTTGATAATTGTTTTGAGATATGGAGATGGTGATATTAGAGTCATGCTAGTTGAGTAGTTGTGAATTTGAGAAATACCTGTGTTAAAGTTTGTGATTCCCGTAGCATGCACGTATGGTGAACCGTTATGTGATGAAGTCGGAGCATGATTTATTTATTGATTGTATTCCTTATGAGTGGCGGCCGGGGACGAGCGATGGTCTTTTCCTACCAATCTATCCCCCTAGGAGCATGCGCGTAATACTTTGCTTGATAACTTGTAGATTTTTGCAATAAGTATATGAGTTCTTTATGACTAATGTTGAGTCCATGGATTATACGCACTTTTCCTCCTTCCACCATTGCTAGCCTCTCTAATACCGCGCACTTTTCGCCGGTATCATATACCCACCATATACCTTCCTCAAAACAGCCACCATACCTACCTATCATGGCATTTCCATAGCCATTCCGAGATATATTGCCATGCAACTTACCCCCCGTTTACTATGACACGCGTCATCATTGTCATATTGCTTTGCATGATCATGTAGTTGACATTGTATTTGTGGCAAAGCCACCGTTCATAATTCTTTCATACATGTCAGTCTTGATTCATTGCATATCCCGGTACACCACCGGAGGCATTCATATAGAGTTATATTATGTTCTAAGTATTGAGTTGTAATTGTTGAGTTGTAAGAAAATTAAAGTGTGATGATCATCATTTTTAGAGCATTGTCCCAAGTGAGGAAAGGATGATGGAGACTATGATTCCCCCACAAGTCGGGATGAGACTCCGGACGAAAAAAATAAAAGAAAAAAGAAAAGAAAAGAGGCCATAAAAAAGAGAGAAAAAAGTCCCAAATAAAAAAAATAAAAAAATGAGAGAAAAAGAGAGAAGGGACAATGTTACTATCCTTTTACCACACTTGTGCTTCAAAGTAGCACCATGATCTTCATGATAGAGAGTCTCCTATGATATCACTTTCATATACTAGTGGGAATTTTTCATTATAGAACTTGACTTGTATATTCCAATGACGGGCTTCCTCAAAATGCCCTAGGTCTTCGTGAGCAAGCGAGTTGGATGCACACCCACTTAGTTCTCTTTTGTTGAGCTTTCATATACTTATAGCTCTAGTGCATCCGTTGCATGGAAATCCCTACTCACTCACATTGATATCTATTGATGGACATCTCCATAGCCCGTTGATACGCCTAGTTGATGTGAGACTATCTTCTCCTTTTTGTCTTCTCCACAACCACCATTCTATTCCACATATAGTGCTATGTCCATGGCTCACGCTCATGTATTGCATGAAGATTGAAAAAGTTTGAGAATGTCAAGAGTATGAAACAATTGCTTGGCTTGTCATCGGGTTGTGCATGATTTAAATATTTTGTGTGGTGAAGATAGAGCATAGCCAGACTATATGATTTTGTAGGGATAACTTTCTTTGGCCATGTTATTTTGAGAAGACATAATTGCTTAGTTAGTATGCTTGAAGTATTATTATTTTTATGTCAATATGAACTTTTATCTTGAATCTTTTGGATCTGAATATTCATACCACAATTAAGAAGAATTACATTGAAATTATGCCAAGTAGCATTCCGCATCAAAAATTCTGTTTTTATCATTTACCTACTCGTGGACGAGCAGGAATTAAGCTTGGGGATGCTCGATACGTCTCCAACGTATCTATAATTTTTGATTGCTCCATGCTATATTATCTTCTGTTTTGGACATCATTGGGCTTTATTATTCACTTTTATATTATTTTTGGGACTAACCTATTAACTGGAGGCCCAACCCAGAATTGCTGTTTTTTTGCCTATTTCAGAGTTTCGCAGAAAAAGAATATCAAATGGAGTCCAAACGGAATGAAACCTTCGGGAACGTGATTTTCGGAACGAACATGATCCAGAGGATGTGGACCCTACGTCAAGAAATCAACCAGGAAGCCACGAGGTAGGGGGCGCGCCTACCCCCCCAGGCGCGCCCTCCACCCTCGTGGGCCCCACGTTGCTCCACCGACGTACTCCTTCCTCCTATATATACCTACGTACCCCCAAACGATCAGATACGGAGCCAAAAACCTAATTCCACTGTCGTAACCTTCTGTACCCACGAGATCCCATCTTGGGGCCTGTTCCGGAGCTCCGCCGGAGGGGGCATCAATCACGGAGGGCTTCTACATCAACACCATAGCCTCTCCAATGAAGTGTGAGTAGTTTACCTCGGACCTTCGGGTCCATAGTTATTAGCTAGATGGCTTCTTCTCTCTTTTTGGATCTCAATACAATGTTCTCCCCCTCTCTCGTGGAGATCTATTCGATGTAATCTTCTTTTGCAGTGTGTTTGTTGAGAACGATGAATTGTGGGTCTATGATCAAGTTTATCTATGAACAATATTTGATTCTTCTCTGAATTCTTTTATGTATGATTGGTTATCTTTGCAAGTCTCTTCGAATTATCAGTTTGGTTTGGCCTACAAAATTGATCTCTCTTGCAATGGGAGAAGTGCTTAGCTTTGGGTTCAATCTTGCGGTGTCCTTTCCCAGTGATAGTAGGGGCAGCAAGGCACGTATAGTATTGTTGCCATCGAGGATAACAAGATGGTTTTTTTATCATATTGCATGAATTTATCCCTCTACATCATGTCATCTTGCTTAAAGCGTTACTCTGTTCTTATGAACTTAATACTCTAGATGCATGCTGGATAGCGGTCGATGTGTGGAGTAATAGTAGTAGATGCAGGCAGGAGTCGGTCTACTTGTCTCGGACGTGATGCCTATATACATGATCATACCTAGATATTCTCATAACTATGCTCAATTCTATCAATTTCTCAACAGTAATTTGTTCACCCACCGTAAAATACTTGTGCTCATGAGAGAAGCCACTAGTGAAACCTATGGCCCCGGGGTCTATTTTCCATCATATTAATCTTCCATCAACAAGCTATTTCTGTTGCCTTTTATTTTGCTTTTATTTTACTTTGCATCTTTATCACAAAAATACCAAAAATATTATCCTATCATATCTATCAGATCTCACTCTCGTAAGTGACCGTGTAGGGATTGACAACCCCTTATCGCGTTGGTTGCGAGGATTTATTTGTTTGTGTAGGTACGAGGGACTTGCGTGTAGCCTCCTACTGGATTGATACCTTGGTTCTCAAAAACTGAGGGAAATACTTACGCTACTTTGCTGCATCACCCTTTCCTCTTCAAGGGAAAACCAACGCAGTGCTCTAGAGGTAGCAAGGCGCAAATGGAGATTCGGTTGTTTATAGTGGGTACAACTGCGAGTGGGAACTTGTGAATGTGTACACTTGTCACCGGGTTCCACTTCCAAAAATCTCAGACGACTGCCCAGAGGTTGAGTACACCGCTATTCTACTTGAGTTCAAATACGATCATGGTGACTGTCGTCTACGGAAGATAGCAATTTGTCGTGTTCCCAACCGCTCTTGGGATTACACGAACTATGAAGTTGTTGCTATCTTCGACAAGCTTGTTGCCTTCCTTACTTCCATGCCTCGATAGATATTGCTCAAAAATCAATTTCTGTACACGGATGAGTACTGTGATGCAATTCAATACGAGGGTCTTGTGTTTGCTGCCACCACTCGTGGCACTGTTTTTGCATGGAATCATCATGCTTTCGGTACGTTTATCTTCCACTGTAATTATAATTGTTTCACCACATGCATGCGGGTTAGCTAGTTTCCCTTTACTAATTAATTAACCTTCTTGTATTTCCAAGGTCCTGTGAACATTCCACCACCTATACTTGAAATTTTATAACCAAGGGGGAGATGGCGATGCTGATGATCATGAGCATGAGGACGAGCAGGACCCATATACTCAGTGGCGCCTGGCAACTTATTCCGATGGATCACCTCTTCTTGTCTGTATACAGGGCACTGCTGATGTTACTAACGAAGCAGGTGTTGTCTCGCATGGTTGCACTCTCCGAACCTATTCCAACATCCGCTGCAGGGTATTCGGGATGGATACTAGTGTACTAGCGCCAACACCTTCTCCCTGGTTCGGTATTGAAAGTCTTGGAGGAAACTCGCTCTTCCTTGGACAAAACTATCCAATGGTGGTGGAAGGCGATCCAGCTGCTGTTGACACAACGTTACTACCATTTATGAGAAGCAACTGTATCTATACCTCGGACATTGCTATGCTTCCCTACCGTCCCAATATGGGTCCTGACATAGGCCGCTTCAGCCTGGATGATCAGTCCTGCGTTGGTCTTGAGATTGACAGTAGCTGGCCCTTCCCAAAGAATCACTTCTGGTTCAAAGCAAGCGTTTCCAACGCCGATGAGTGGTTGAGCTGAAGTTCATTTCATCGCTTTGTTATTTGTTGTGTGAGAAAAACTTTACTAGAATGTTTTGTTGGAAATGATCTATAATCCAACGTGTATCCTAGTTGTCGTTGTGGGCTGATGACTTGTTGTATGTAATCAATGGTACATTTGCATATGTGTCCATCAACTCATGCCTGCTTGTGGTGTCCATATGAACAGTGCTAGTGATTTTAGTTGCAAAAATTAGCTAGTGCTAGTGATTTTTAGCTGTATATTTTGACAAATCGCAGTGTTACAAGGTTGACAAATGGCAATGTTGCTAGATAAACAAATGTCAATCTTTCCGGTTTGACAAATGGCAACATACCCAAAATGACAGATATGCAAATCTTACCCAATTGTTTGTACGTGGTTGCACACGGGTCATGCAAAACAACCGTTTGCGTTGAAGGGATGCAGAAATCCTGCTCGGCACATTTTCCCTTGGCTTCTTGGGGAGGCTGTCGGTTTGCATCCGGGTGTTCTAACTAAAACGTTTGCGATGAGTGTTTTATATTTAAAAACCATTGACGTTTTTTTTCAAAAGAAAATCATTTGATAAGTCTGTACATTAAGAGAGAAAAACGCAAGTTCGTTCAAACCATATCTTTCATTCAGTCACACTGCGAATTTATATTCACATGATCGAGAATTCGAGATACAGTATTAAACCCCAAAAAACTATTTTCGGCGGCGGCTCAGCCTGTGCATTCGGTTTTTTTGGTTTGATTCGGTTCGGTTTATACGGTTTTTATACTTCGGTTTATACGGTTTTATACATAGATGTGGTTCGGTTTCGGTAATAACCATTTAATTTCGGTTCGGTTTCGGTAATAACCAAAATAACCAAAGTTGACGCGAATTTTTGAACAACGCGTAATTTTTTTCCACATGATTCAATCTGTGTATGTAGGTTTGTTTTTTTTCTTTTGAGAACTATGTACGTAGATTAAATCATTAGATGGTAGACCTGATTTGGTGGCATATATGTATGTATGGCATGCACTAGATTGAGGCATATAATGACCAATGAGGCGTTGACAGAGAGATATGTACGTACTAGGAAAATTTGAGGACAAAATAGGGAAAGAGTACCGCTTGCGCTAGCCTTCAGGTTTTTTTACGTAGAAAAAATATGCCACGAAACACCACAGGCACAGCGCTAGCCTGCAGGCTCCTTTTTTTAGGTTCGCGACAGGCTGCCTGAACTTGCAGAAAGTGATCGCTAGATAGAAGTGGGCTGGATAATTTGAGGCCCAAGCAAGCCCAATGTGCGCCAGGTGCCCCAGGTCATCGGTCGAAGCCGCAACTTTTAGTACCACCTCGTGGACGGAGCAGCAGCGCGGTGGGGAGAAGTCTATAAAAGGAGGGGTGGTTCCTGGTTCAGCTAATATCTTCATACAGTGGAGATCTTTCAGTTATTTCGGTTTAACTAAAAACCGGCCGGTTTTCAACCGAAAAACCGAAGGCTATGTGGTTTTTGAAATTGGAAACTGAAACTGAAACCAAAACCTGAAAAAATCGAAATTTGGTTTCAGTTTGGTTTTTTGGTTCGGTTTTTGGTTTTTGGTTCGGTTTTGCACAGGCTGAGCGGCGGCGGAGGCGGCGTGCCGCACCGTCATTGTCGTTGTCGTCCTCCGGGACGCCGTTGTTGAAGTCTTCAAGGCAGCACAAAATGTTCTTCACTTGTAAATGAAACATCATGTCGTTGCGCGATTGACGGGCGGGGCGCGAGAGGACAACAACTGGCGCTGCTGAGAGGTAGCGGTCGACGGCAGCGTCCCATGCCACTGAGGGGGGCGCGCGCACGAGCACGGGCACAGGCGCGGCGGGTGCAGCCAAACGCACGGGGGGCGACGCCATGGTGGGTGGAGGGGCGCGCACGGGCACGCGCGCTGGCGTTGGCATGTACACGAGCTCGCGCAGGTCCGCTGAGACCTCGCTGACGCCCGCGGCTTCCAGCTCTGCGATAGTGCTCGGCGACCAGCCCGTCAATGCTACGTGGATGGTCGCTAGCGCGGGCGCGGGGATGGGAGCTGGGACGGGAGCGGGGGCAGCAACCGCCGCGGCTAGCTCATTCTGGGCCATGTCCATGAGGCCCCATTCCTCCTTATTTTCTATCTCCTCTGGCTCGGAGTCGACTTCACCAAACTTGAAGACTAGTGGCAGATGATCGTCCTGCGCCATGGCGTTGGTGGAGGTCTGCGGGAGGGAGGGGAATGTGAGGCGAACAGTAAGGCCGCCCGTATTAAACAGTGGCTCGGGTGCCATTAATGGAGAGGAAGGCGGGCGGCCATGGAAGTCAAAGGGCTCGCTTCCCAGTGAGCCTGCGCAGCGTACAGCTCGCATGCTTCCCGGTGAGCCTGCGCATTGGAGGACAGTCTGCACGACTCTCGGTCAGCCTGTGCACCGGACTGCACTCGCACGCCTCCCGTTTAGTCAAGGTCAAGCAGCTGTCCGCACGACACCTCCTACTGCCATTAAAACCAAGACACGTGGCGTCACGTGAATGGTTAACAGAACGCACACGGTTTGAATTCTACAAACGTTTGAGATATTAAAGTGGCATCTATTTTTTCAAAATGCCTTTTTTGGCTGTCATTATTTGAGTGCGCCTTCTCTCAAAATGGACATGAAAAATGCCACAGCATGTCGGGTGCCATTCCATGGCATGCCAAGTTTCATGAATTTCAGACGAGTTTTGGATTTACTAGAATTTAAAAACCAGGCATCTCAATGTTTTCCCGGCAATCAACGGTGCCCTGGTGTTTGAAATTCATTCCCATTTCTTGCATGGGACCTAAGCATGCACCCAAGGACACATATTTGATTTTTCAACCAATTTATATGCACTAGAGCATGTGCATGCAGTTCAAATTTGAATTATGCACATAAATGCATTAAAAACTCAGTTAATGCATAAAAATGTCCAAACGGACCCTGAAAAATCCCAAAAATTGACACAACACTCTTGTTGTTCTATGTTGACACGAGAAATTTTTTTAAAGCAATAAGAGGCAATGGATATCGTTTCGTCCCCAAAGGTGGGACGTTCCCTACCGAAACCATCATGCTTGTTGTGAGAAGCTCTGGTTTGTGAGAAGCATATACCCGAACCTACCCCGAATGGGACAATTTTTTTACCACGGCATGTTGGTGCCGCTCCATGATAGCATGCCAAGTTTCATGAATTTCAGACGAGTTTTGGATTTACTAGAATTTAAAAACCACGCATCTCAACATTTTGCCGGCAATCAACAGTGCCCTGATGTTTGAATTTCATTCTCATCTCTTGCATGGGACCTAGAAATTCACCCAAGGACACAGATTAGATTTTTGAACCAACTTTAGTGCATTGGAGCATGTGCTTGTAGTTGAAATTTGAATTATGCACATAAAATGCCTAGAAAACCCAGTTAATGCATAAAATGTCCAAACGAACCCCGAAAATCACAAAAATTGACACAACAGTCCTGTTGTTCTATGTTGACACTAGAAAGTTTTTGAAAGCAATAAGAGACAATGGATATCGTTTCGTCCCCAAAGGTGGGATGTTTCCTATCGAAACCATCATGCTTGTTGTGAGAAGCTCTGGTTTGTGAGAAGCTTATACCCGAACCTGCCCCAAATGGGACAAATTTTTTACCACGGCATGTTGATGCCGCTCCATGATAGCATGCCAAGTTTCATGAATTTCAGATGAGTTTTGGATTTACTAGAATTTAAAAACCAGGCATCTCAACGTTTTGCTGGCAATCAACAGTGCCCTAGTGATTGAATTTCATTCCCATGTCTTGCATGGGACCTAGAAATTCACCCAAGGACACACATGTGATTTTTCAACTAACTTTTCTGCATTGGAGCATGTGCTTGTAGTTCAAATTTGAATTATGCACATAAAATGCCTAGAAAACCCAGTTAATGTATAAAAAAGGCCAAACGAACCCCGGAAAATTCCAAGATTAAACACAACACTCGTGTTGTTCTATGTTGACACTAGAAATTTTTTGAAAGCAATAAGAGGCAACAGATATCGTCCCATCCCCAAAGGTGGTACGTTCCCTATCAAAACCATCATGCTTGTTGTGAGAAGCTCTGGTTTGTGAGAAGCTTATACCCAAACATGTCCCAAATGGGACAAAATTTTCACCATGGCATGTTGATGCCGCTCCATGATAGCATGCCAAGTTTCATGAATTTCAGACGAGTTTTGGATCTACCGGAATTTAAAAACCAGGTATCTCAACGTTTTGCCGGCAATCAACAGTGCCCTGGTGTTTGAATTTCATTCTCATCTCTTGCATGGGACCTAGAAATTCACCAAAGGACACACATGTGATCTTTCAACCAATTTATATGCACTGGAGCATGTGCATGTAGTTCAAATTTGAATTATGCACATAAAATGCCTAGAAAACTAAGTTAATGCATAAAAATGTCCAAACGAACCTCGAAAAATCCCAAAAATTGACACAACACTCTTGTTGTTCTATGTTGACACGAGAAAGTTTTTGAAAGCAATAAGAGGCAATGGATATCATTTCATCCCCAAAGGTGGGACGTACGTTCCCTACCGAAACCATCAGACTTGTTGTGAGAAGCTCTGGTTTGTGAGAAGCATATACCCAAACCTGCCCCAAATGGGACAAAGTTTTTACCACAACATGTTTATGCCACTCCATGATAGCATGCCAAGTTTCATGAATTTCAGACGAGTTTTGGATTTACTAGAATTTAAAAACCAGGCATCTCAATGTTTTGCCAGCAATCAACGGTGCCCTGGTGTTTGAAATTCATTCCCATTTCTTGCATGGGACCTAAGCATGCACCCAAGGATACAGATTTGATTTTTCAACCAATTTATATGCACTAGAGCATGTGCATGTAGTTCAAATTTGAATTATGCACATAGATGCATTGAAAACTCAGTTAATGCATAAAAATGTCCAAACGAACCCCGAAAAATCCCAAAAATTGACACAACACTCCTGTTGTTTTATCTTGACACGAGAATTTTTTTTGAAAGGAATATGAGGCAATGGATATCGTTTCGTCCCCAAAGGTGGGACGTTCCCTATCGAAACCATCATGCTTGTTGTGAGAAGCTTATACCCAAACCTGCCCCAAATGGGACAATTTTTTTACCACGACATGTTGATGCCACTCCATGATAGCATGCCAAGTTTCATGAATTTCAGGCGAGTTTTGTATTTACTAGAATTTAAAAACCAGGCATCTCAAAGTTTTGTCGGCAATCAACAGTGCCCTGGTGTTTGAATTTCATTCCCATCTCTTGCATGGGACCTAGAAATTCACCCAAGGACACACATGTGATTTTTCAACCAACTTTAGTGCATTGGAGCATGTGCTTGTAGTTCAAATTTGAATTATGCACATAAAATGCCTAGAAAACCCAGTTAATGTATAAAAAAGGCCAAACAAACCTCGAAAAATTCCAAGATTAAACACAACACTCATGTTGTTCTATGTTGACACTAGAAATTTTTTGAAAGCAATAAGAGGCAACGGATATCGTCCCGTCCCCAAAGGTGGTACGTTCCCTATCAAAATCATCATGGTTGTTGTGAGAAGCTCTGATTTATGAGAAGCTTATACCCAAACCTGCCCCAAATGGGACAAAATTTTCACCACGACATGTTGATGCCGCTCCATGATAGCATGCCAAGTTTCATGAATTTCAGACGAGTTTTGGATTTACTAGAATTTAAAAACCAGGTATCTCAACGTTTTGCCGGCAATCAACAGGGCCCTGGTGTTTCAAATTCATTCCATCTCTTGCATGGGACCTAGACATTCACCCAAGGACACACATGTGATTTTTCAACCAACTTTGGTGCATTGGAGCATGTGCTTGTAGTTCAAATTTGAATTATGCACATAAAATGCCTAGAAAACCCAGTTAATGTATAAAAAGGCCAAACAAACCACGAAAAATTCATTCCCATTTCTTGCATGGGACCTAAGCATCCACTGAAGGACACATAATTGATTTTTCAACCAATTTGTATGCACCGGAGCATGTGCATGTAGTTTAATTTTGAATTGTGCACGTGAAATGGCTAGAAAACTAGTTTAATGTATAAAATGTCCAAATGAACCCTAAATAATTCCAATTCTTTTACGACACACATATAGTTGCATGCTCACTACAGATAAAAGGTCTAGCAATTCAAATAGCGTCCGTTGCCGCTGTGACCCCATTTTGTAATTCAAATCAAGTAGATCCCACACAGTTTATTATCACCAACCGTGTGAGATGTAGTACAAAATATCTTGGAGCACCGTCGGTGTATAGTACGCCTATGGCTTACGCGAGAAGGTGCGTCGGCTACAGTCCACAGCCGGCGTGTCAAGCACACTAGCTCACTCCCCAAAAACTCCCGCCTCTGCATCCCTCGCAATCTCGAAAATATCTACCGCCTGGAAGGTTTTAATGTTTGATAGCACACGATTAGTATGTGCGGACCGTGTGCGATGTCTGTTACTCCCACTCTGCTTCAGTCCCTTGATTCAAATTTTTAGTAGCCCCAGCATTTTACTCCCGCCTCTGCATCCCTCGCAATCTCAAAAATATCTACTCGCCCTTGATCCAAATTTTCAGTAGCCCCACCTTGTTACTTCCGCCTAGTAAAATTTTCAGTTGCCGCAGTATTTCCTCAAACACAACCTTGCCCCCCCCGTCCACACACACCCCAAAACCTCCGCTCACACAGACACACACAACCCTCGAACCTCTGCCTGTGTGCCGGGGAGCTCGAGGAGCCAATGGCCAAAAAGAGGTTTATCGCGGCCTTTTCGCCCGACGCCGGCGAGGTGGCCGCCGAGGTGTCCCCGTCGTCCTCCGCGGGCCCGATCCGCCGTCGCCGGTCCCCCGATCCGCCCGCTGCCGCACCCCTACGCCGGTTCAAGGACTTCCTCATCCTCCCTCGGACCCGGCAGCCGATGAAGTCCTACCTCGGGGTCCGGCAGCAGCGGTGGGGGACGTGGGTCGCCGAGATTACAGATCGAGAGACCCACACCCGTCGGTGGCTCGGTAGCTTCCACACGGCTGAGCTCGCGGACATGGAGTACGACTGCTGGCAGGTCCGCTACCACGGCGCGGCGGCTAGGCTCAATTTCCCCTTTGGCACACGTCCGGTCCACCTCGTTCTGCCGGAGCCAGGGGTGGTGAGCTCGGCTATGGCGCGGGAGGACCACGCGGCATGGGAGCGCTTCGAGGCCGAGGCTACCGATGAGGCCTACATGCAAGAGCTCCGCCGGCAGCACCCGGAGCTCGTGGAGGTGGAGCGGGCGATCTTTTCTGACACGGAGGGCGGCGAGGTTATCGCGCTCTCCTCCGATGACGAGGTCGAAGGCGGCGAGGACGGCGGTGCCGAGGGCGGCGAGGTTATCATGCTCTCCTCTGATGACGAGGTCAAAGGCGGCGGCGACGGCGACGCGGAGGGCGTCGAGGTGGGCCCCGAGGACGAGGAGATCGACGTCGACGAGTGGAGGGGTGCCTTCCCCAATGACCCCGATGACGGTACTGGCCCGGACCCGGCTCGTGGCACATCGTACATGACGAGGAAGGATTGGCTCGACCTCTACTTTGACCACAAGTAGTTTAGCTTAGTTTAAATTTATGTTTTATGTTCGGTTATGCAAAACTATCTATGTTTATGTTTGAATGCATGCTACTTTCGGTTGAACCTGCTTTGAACTTGATCAAATTGAAGTTTACAACCTTAAGTTTAGGGGATCGACTAGAAAAGGCCAAAAATTGCTGGAGTATATATATATATATTCACTAAGGGTTTTAGTCCTTTAACTTTTTAAGGATCGCCTAGAGATGTCCTTATGACTTGTTTATTTCAGTTCTTCACAATGTGATGCTCTATATGTGCAACTATTTACCGTGTAGTTCAATTTCATCAATAACAGTTTCAACAATACCACTATGAATTACGATATTTGGTTGCTGTTAAGGATATTGCAGTTAACATGCCTTTTCGTTTTTCAATTGTTGTTTAGCAACATGCATTGTACTGAATGACTAAATATGCAATCCTAGGCTACATAGCAACAAGGAAGAGTGTTACCGCAATGTTCTGAAGATTTCTAGATATACATGTAATAAAATCTTATATAATGGGATGGATGGAGTGTTGTACTACATCATTTTTCAATTGTTGTTTAGCTTCTAATATTAACTTGGTGCTTTTAGGTACATATATCATTGCCAAAGATCCACACTTCCCTTTCTGCGTATGGGGCAATGAGATATTCATGAACCAGCATCAAGTGAGGAAACTGATAAAGATTGTTATTAAAATGGGTCAAAAGATGTCAATCGAACTATTTGTTTACACTTTATGCAAGACAACAGTGAACTGCAGGATGGTAAGTAAGAACCATGTAGCCTTCTTTTTACTGCCAGTAATGAGTTGTGTTAGATGACAATATCTGAATCTTTTTTCTTTTGCAGTGGATCATGAAGCAGTTTACTCAAGATTACCTCTCAAACTACATGATTGGCGACCGGCCATCACAAGGGGTTGGACTAGAGTCCTGCATGCCTTCTGCATCTAGGAGAGCACAATAGGGCCATTCCGCTTCACCTTGTTCGGCAACTGGAATGTATGTCGCCTCTTTCTTTACCATCTGTAATAGTACAAGTATAGAACCCTGGTACATCATTCTTTATTTGGTGCTTATGTAATTCTTAAACATATGTACCTGTGGATCGAATAATGCATTGGTTGTTTGAACCTGATGGATATGAATAAAGCTATAGCCTACTTTCAAGTTTAAATTAGGTACAATTTTAAATAGCAGCAATTAAATTAGGGTGAAATTACATTGTGCAGGTCATTACGGCACACACGGTTGGTAAAACACAAACGTTTGCGATATACACCATAATCCGAGACGGTTCACAGAGAGGAAACATGTGCAAGCATGCACACAGTTGCTGTTTGCAAAGCGTGTGTGATGTCAGACACTATCACATACAGTGCGGGAAAACTAAATGTGTGTGATTGTCTACCCATCGTACACGGTTTATAATCATGAACTGTTTGTGATGTGCCAAGCATCGTAAAACTCCCGTGCCTAGAATCTGCCTGGAAAACTCCCGTACCTAGAATCTGCCTGGTTTTAGGCAGAACCACAAGACTCCGACTGCAAGGATGAAGCGTTTGGGATATTCGAGATATCAAAAATGGTTATATAGGGACAAATGTATGCATCAAGGCTCCCTATCCCCGGCGGTTTCTGGGTCGTGTGGGAAGGACCCCCCTATCGCCCACACTCACTTGGCGACGGTTCCAAATGCGTCGCGGAAAGGGGTTAAAAACCGTTTGTTTAGGACCGACGCGTACCAGTGTTCTATGACAAAAAATCATGACAGAAAATGGGCTTTTCGTCCTGGGCGGGCCGGAGACGCAGCTGCATGACATTCTTTGGGCCGTCCATGACGAAAAAACTGTGGTAGAAGCGAGGGAGAGGAAAATATCGGGGAGTTCCTAGTTACGGTGGGTGGTCAGGCCGGGCGATGTGCGTTTCTCTCGTACACGTACGCGCGTGGGTGCGAAGCGTTAGGCTCTAACTGAACACGAGCGAGGCGTTCGCCTACTAAACCCGAGCGATTGCACTGCAGGCTACGCGTTACTGAACCCGAGCGATCGATCGATCTGGCTGTTAACTGAACCCGATCGAGCGGTTCCTTTGGTACTGCTGCTAACTGAAGTCGATCGAACCTGCTGCCTCTTGATGAACAGTGAGCGTTGTGTGTGTGTGTGTGGGGGGGGGTGTGGATGAACAGTTCCGGTGGGGGTTGGTGTTGGGGAACGTAGTATTTCAAAAAAATTCCTACGATCACACAAGATCTATCTAGGAGAAGCATAGCAACGAGCGGGGAGAGTGTGTCCACGTACCCTCGTAGACCGAAAGTGTAACATCCCAAATTTCCAATTTGGAATGTTATACATAGATCATCATTGCATATCATGTTTTGTTGCATTTTGACAAATCCTCGATAAATCCTAAGCAACTCAAGGACCCTCGGAGAGAGTTGGGGATTTTCTCGAATTCTTAAATTTGATTTTTCAAACGAGGATTGGGGTTTTAATTATTTTTCTCTCCGGAAAAATATTTCCTGTTAAAATAAACGAGAGGAGAAAATATGACTTCTCCAAAACATTTGAAATACTGGAGGAAAAATGTTAAAATCATTTATTGGCATTTATTTGGATTTTATTGGCAATTTTATTGCATTAAAAAAATATGCATGTTTTCAAAATATTTATTTTGATTTATAAAATTTTTCACCCTATTCTAGATTTTCTAACTAGACGGGGAAAATTTATTTCATGTTTTTCTGATTTTTATTTATTTTTCTACGCAATATTTTTTCGCGGAACTTATTAAAAAAAAAAACTGCGCGACGCCCGACCGGGCCGAAGCCCAGCCGAGCGCCTGCTCGCCCGCGCTCTCCTCTTCCCGCACGACGCCGAGCCGCCGCCGGAGTCCGCCGCCCGCACGCCGCCCCGGCCGCCCCCTTCCCCAAGCACCGGAACCCCCCTTTATATAGCCCCCCCTCTCCTTTTTCCTCACCGCCGCCGCCGGAAGAGCCCCGCCGCCGCCCGCATCCAGCCCGCCGCCGCCGCCGGTTGCCTTGCCGCCGCCGCCGGCGGGAGCCCCGGAGCCGCCGCCCCTCGTCGCCGCACCCCCTCCCCGAGCCCCGAGCCCCGCGCCCGCCGGAGCCCCTCGCCGGAGCCGCCCGTCGAGGTACTGCCGCCGGCCGTTTTCCGTCGTTGCCGGTTTTCTGTAAAAAAAAACCTTTTGTTTAAAAAAAAACCTTAGATCGGTTTTTTTTCGGTTTATTATTTTGCGAGCGTTCACCGAACCGTTCGTTTTAACGAACGCGTTCGTCGGTTTTTCTCTGTTAACGAACGTCTGTTCTTTAACCGTTCATCCGTTTTTCTTTTTCGTCGGATTTTCTCGTTATTTCCTCAGATTCGATTTCTGATCGAATCTTCAAATCTGTTTAACTTCTCGCTCGTTTATCGGAATCAGGTGATTCAAGCGCCTAGAGTTTCGTCTCGAAATTCTCTTTCCGATTAATCTACTCAAACAAGTTTTTGCTACACTAAAATTTGACCTAGATCCAGATTAGCAAACGAAGTTTCTTTCTTTCGCCGTTTGACTTTCGTTGCTTCTTTCGAGTTGATTCTTTTTGCAAACCGGAGTTCTTAAGTTGAACTTTCTGGTTGGATCTTTCATTCGAGTTTTACCTGTGCATTAGATGAGTACTGATTGTATGCTTGTTTGTTTGCGATAGAGTACCCGGAGTGTGCCGCTTGTTACTTCGAATCGCTAGGTTTTGCGGATCATCAGCAAGGCAAGTAACACTTTGATCATACCCCGTTCATACCCAGTTTTATTGCATTAGATCTGTTTTCCTCAAACACTTGCATGATTAGGATCTAATTAAATTGTGGGAACTGGGAAGTAGTTGAGGTAGTACCTATTACCTGTTTTACTTTATCAAACCCTTGGGAGTTACTTCTACGTTGCTTTTATTATTGCCATGCTATGCTCGTAGACGTGGATTGGGTTTGAGAGATATTCATGACGGATGTGAGATTGTTAATAATGGTTTACTTAAGGTGGCAACTAAAACTCACATCTGGGTGGATTGAGGCACCTGGAGAACCCAGTGTTGTCTGTATGTATAAGGTCCGCCACCCAGGCTCAAAGGGATCATAAGATTATTCATGCTAGAAACTTCCGTGTGCAGCCACAAGCTATTATGGGCTCTAGCATAGCTGAGTAGGTTACATGATCTCTTGAAGAGGTGGACTAGCAGATGTAGGGGAAAGTAGGTGTACCGGTCCATCCAGAGTAGAGAGTGATTGTTTCTGAAAGACTGTGTCTCGGTCATCCGTTTCTCAAACATCATGCAGTGCGAGAATCAAGCGGAGGCGATCGAGTCTTGTGGGGAAAAGTGCACAAACCTCTGCAGAGTGTACAAACTGATCATGATTAGCCGTGTCCCCGGTTATGGACAACTTGAGTATCTAGTACCTGGACTATCATTTGAATCTCATCACCGTGATACTTATAATTAATTTTGTTGGGTTAATGATGATACTTAATTGGGATTGAGTTGGAGGTACCTTCTCAATGTTTCAACCACCATGATAGTTAAACAAAATTTATTCCTTTGCAGTAGGATAAAATTGGCTTTTCGCAAAACTGTAACCATAGAGCCTTCCACCAGCCATATTTGCATATAGTATAGCATATTATTTGTTCATTGCTCTCTATGTGTTACATTGCCAGCATATTCTATGTGCTGACCCGTTTTCGGGCTGCAATGTTTCATGTTGCAGACTTTTTAGACGACGAGTAAGGTGCATTAGGTCGTGGTCTTATACTCAGTGATGCCGCTGGAGTTGATGGACTCACTTATCTTCCAAGTCTTCCGCTGTTATCGTTATTAGATGGCCTTAAGCCATGCTTATCATACTTAATCTCTTTGGAGATATTCGATGTAATAAGTGTGTGATTGCTACTCTGTTATAAATCCTCCATTTGTACTGTGCGTGTCAGCATTACTGATCCAGGGATGACACTGGTGCACAGCAGCACAGGCCATTTGAGGTCTGGTCGCTACAAAGTTGGTATCAGAGCACACACTGACTGTAGGACACGACCCCTAAGCTTAAGCCCTAGAAAGCTTCTCTTTTCTCATTTCTGACCCCTCTCCACTTTCTACTCTTTTAGGAATGGCGAATGCAAGGAGCAAGTTCATGCAACCAGATGAAGACACGCCGTTTGGTCGACACTTGAAGGAAGTCACCAAGTACTTGAACATAGGAATACCAAGCGTCACCGGAACCTACAACGCCACCTTACCTGAAGAGGAGAGCTGGAAGATTCAAGTTATCATTCCAGGAAGGACGTTTGCGCCAATTACGGAACCCATGAGATTGGTTTTCGAAGCACCAACTTGGAGTTTAGGGAAGAGCATGGCCGCACACATCGCCATGGGACGCATTGGAGAAGTCTATCACCAGGAGCTTAAGGATACAATCTACCAAATTTGTGGACGTCAAGACGCGCAATGGGAGATGATCAAGACCAAGAAGGATGGATCAATTGCAGCTTTCAACCAGGAGCAGAACCAACATATTCGACGCCAGGAGAATCAGATGTGCACGGACAAGGAAGAACTGAAGAAGGCATTCACGAAGATCAAGGAACTCCAAGAAGAACTCAAGGCTACACGCGAAGATTACTTGGAGGAAATCAACGCACTAGTAGGGAAGATTGACGACCTGGAGAATAAGATTGGATCATTCGTGGGAAATCCAGTGCTAACAGCAGAAGTCGACGAATGCACTTGTCCGGATAACTACATCATCATCGACGACACCGACTCGGAACCAAGTGAAGACGAATGGATTGATGAAGTTGGAGCAGACATCATGGAGTCTTCAACGGATCAGAATTTCTAGTAGACCACCATATCAGTAGTAGTTTTTCCCCCATTTAGTAGTATAGTTCAAGCACTTTGTAACGCTAGCTAGTCGATTGTTTTGCCTTGTTTGGATTGATTGAGTGATATTGATTGAAATTGTCTCATGAGCATATGGGTAGTGTTTTCTCTCTAGACCCCATTCTACTCTTAACTCTCATCTTTTCTAAACCTATCAGATGCCTCCGAGACGCGACACCGGATTTGTTTTCCCGCCAGAGATCACCCAGTTGATTCAGCAGCAGAATGCCCTAATGCAAGTGTTAGTTCAGAACCAAGGCAACAACAACAACAACCCACCGCCACCACCACCTGTTGATCACTTAGCCCGATTCTTAAGGCTAAACCCGCCGGTGTTTTCCAGTAGCACCGAGCCGATAGTAGCAGATGATTGGCTCCGCAAAGTTGGAAGGGAGTTGACCACTGCAGGATGCACAGATGTGGAAAGAGTGCGTTTTGCCGCACATCAGCTTGATGGACCCGCAGCATCATGGTGGGAGAATTATACAGCCACGCACCCTATTGACACTGTCACATGGGACCAGTTTCAGCAAGCTTTCTGTATAGCTCATGTTTCAGCAGGAGCTATGGCTATGAAGAAGCGAGAATTTCGCAACCTACGCCAAGGAGGACGCACCGTAGGCCAGTATGTGGAGGATTTCAGTAAGTTAGCACGTTATGCACCAGATGACGTTGCTACAGATGCAGCCAAGCAGGAGAAGTTTCTGGAAGGATTGAATGATGAGCTGAGTATGCAGTTGATGGTAGCAACTTTCAACAACTACCAGGAGCTGGTAGATAGAGCTCTCATGATTGAAGGGAAGCAACAGCAGATTGAAAACCGCAAGAGGAAGTATGGACAAGGGAAGTACAATTCTGGAGCCCAGCAGAAGCCTCGTTTTACCCCGAAGCTGGGAGGACAGTTTCAGCATACCCATGGAGGAGGTAGTTCGCACAACCATAATGGCTCCAAGAATGGTAATGGGAATGGAGGAGGAAACGGACAGAACCGCACCAACCCATCTACCCCAACCAAGAGAGATCTAAGTCACATTACTTGTTTCAAGTGCCAGAAGACGGGACATTATGCTACTGATTGTCCCGAAGCCCAAAATGGAAATGGCAATGGAAGCTCTGGGAAGAAGCCGAACCCGTTCAACAAAGGACATGTGAACCA
This sequence comes from Aegilops tauschii subsp. strangulata, assembly GCF_002575655.3. Taxonomy (NCBI): domain Eukaryota; kingdom Viridiplantae; phylum Streptophyta; class Magnoliopsida; order Poales; family Poaceae; genus Aegilops; species Aegilops tauschii. Next base: position 400,712,409 of record NC_053037.3, read on the forward strand.
CGTGAGCGTGGAGGAGGTTGAAGCTCAGCCTGATGCAGTAATAGGTAAGTTTTTGGTTAAGTCATTTACTGCAACCGTTCTTTTCGATACTGGTGCATCGCATTCATACATATCAAGGGAATTCGTGAACAAGTTTAAGATGTCCACCCAAGTTCTCAAAAGCCCTATGTTAGTAACCTCGCCAGGAGCAGAGTATATGGCCACCCAAGGATGTTTTCAGATACCATTGGCCATTGGTAGGCATGTTTTCCCCTCAGACCTCATTGTTTTGGAATCACAAGGTTTGGATGTGATTTTGGGAATGGATTGGCTATCGTTGTATGGAGGAAACATCGATTGTGCCAGCAAGACTATTTTGCTTACCACCCCGGAAGGAAAAAGGATCAAGTATGTATCCCGGCATATGCATAAGAGGACTCAAGTAAATTCCTTATCAGGAGTTGTACAGGAGGAAGTACCAGTGGTGAAGGATTATCCGGATGTATTTCCAGAAGAATTGCCAGGCATGCCACCAGATAGAGACATTGAGTTCTTGATTGAACTTTTGCCAGGCACAGGGCCAATATCTAAGAGACCGTACAGGATGCCCGCAAAGGATTTGGAGGAAATTAAGAAGCAGATCAAGGAGTTACTGGATAAAGGCTATATTTGCCCAAGTTCCTCACCTTGGGGATCACCAGTACTTCTAGTGGAGAAGAAAGATGGATCACTAAGGATGGTTGTTGATTACCGAGGATTGAATGAAGTGACCATCAAAAACAAGTACCCACTGCCGATGATCAATGATTTGTTTGACCGCTTGCAAGGAGCTAAAGTATTTTCCAAGATCGATCTACGATCAGGATACCATCAGTTAAAGATTCGAGAGCAGGATATACCCAAGACGGCATTTACCACCAGATATGGATTGTATGAGTATACCGTTATGTCATTTGGACTGACTAACGCACCGGCCTATTTCATGAACCTGATGAACAAAGTATTTATGGAGTTTTTGGATAAGTTCGTCGTGGTGTCCATTGATGATATTTTAATCTTTTCCAAGGATGAAGAAGAGCATGAGGAGCATTTGCGATTGGTACTTGAGAAGCTCAGAGAACATCAGTTGTATGCCAAGTTCAGTAAGTGTGAGTTTTGGTTGAAGGAAGTTGGATTCCTTGGACATGTTATTTCTGGAGAAGGAATAGCAGTAGACCCTGCCAAGGTTGACACAGTGACAAGTTGGGAATCACCCACGACAGTTGGAGAAATCTGGAGTTTTCTTGGACTTGCAGGATACTACCGGAGATTCATCGAGAATTTCTCAAGGATTGCTAAGCCCATGACTGAGCTATTGAAGAAGGACACCAAATTCAATTGGACTGGGGAATGTGAAGCTAGTTTCCAAGAGTTGAAGAAACGATTGGTTACATCACCAGTGTTGATTCTGCCAGATCAACGCAAGGACTATGAAGTTTATTGCGACGCTTCTCGTCGAGGACTTGGAGCAGTGCTTATGCAGGAAGGAGAGTTGTGTCGTATGCTTCACGACAACTTAAACCCCATGAGAAGAATTATGCTACGCATGATTTGGAATTAGCAGCCGTGGTGCATGCACTGAAGACATGGAGACATTTCCTCATCGGAAACCATTGTGAAGTGTACACGGATCACAAGAGTTTGAAGTACATTTTCACGTAGAAGGAGTTAAATCTCAGACAGAGGAGATGGTTGGAGCTCATCAAGGATTATGATATGAGATTGCATTATCACCCTGGAAAGGCTAACGTAGTAGCAGACGCGTTGAGCCGCAAGAGTCATGTCAACACCCTCATGACAGGAGAGTTACCTCAGGAGTTAGCCGAGGACCTTCGTGAGCTTTGTTTGGAGATAGTCCCAAGAGGCTATTTAGCGACATTGGAGATTCAGTCTACCTTGATGGAAAGGATCAGAGAAGCTCAGAAAACAGACAAGGAGATTGAAGAGATAAAGGAGAAGATGAGCAAAGGAAAAGCCAAGGGATTTCGTGAGGATGAGCACGATACCTTATGGTTCGAGGACCGCGTATATGTACCAAATGATCCGGAGATCAGGAAGTTGATTTTGCAAGAAGCCCATGATTCACCATACTCGATTCACCCAGGGAATACCAAGATGTATTTGGATTTGAAGAATACTTTCTGGTGGACCGGAATGAAGAAGGATATTGCGGAGTATGTAGCAGTTTGTGATGTATGTCAGAGAGTGAAGGCAGAGCATCAGAAGCCAGCAGGATTGCTGCAACCATTGCCGATACCCGAATGGAAGTGGGATAAAATAGGCATGGATTTTATCACAGGATTACCCAGGACTCGTTCAGGCTATGACTCGATATGAGTTGTAGTCGACCGTTTGATGAAAGTGGCTCATTTCATTCCAGTGAAGACCACTTACACCGGTGCTAAGTTGGCAAAGATATACATGACCAGGATAGTATGTTTGCATGGAGTTCCGAGGACCATTGTATCAGACAGAGGAACCCAATTTACCTCGAAGTTTTGGAAGCAGTTACATGGAACATTGGGAACCAGGCTGGAATTCAGTACAGCATTTCACCCACAGACAGATGGACAGACCGAGAGAGTCAACCAGATTTTGGAGGACATGTTGAGAGCATGTGCACTAGATTATGGATCTAGTTGGGACGACAATTTGCCATATGCGGAGTTTTCTTATAACAACAGTTATCAAACCAGTTTGAAGATGGCCCCTTTTGAAGCTTTGTACGGAAGGAGGTGTAGAACACCGTTGTTATGGGACGAAGTTGGAGATCGTCAGCTGTTTGGATCAGATTTGATTAAGGAATCTGAACAGAAAGTGAGGTTGATTCGCGATAGGCTCAAGGTAGCCCAGTCCAGGCAGAAGAGTTATGCTGATTCTAAACATAAGGAGACAGTTCATGAAGTCGGAGACAGAGTGTATCTTCGAGTATCACCCCTTCGAGGAGTGAAGCGCTTTGGAGTTAAAGGAAAGTTAGCGCCCCGTTTTATTGGACCATACAGAGTGTTGGAACGTATGGGAGAAGTTGCCTACAAGTTGGAATTGCCCGAAGGATTGTCTGGAGTACATGATGTATTTCATGTTTCCCAGTTGAAGAAGTGCCACGCAGAAATGGCTGAGATACCGTTGAGAGATACTGTGCCACTGGAAGCGATTCAGTTGGAAAGTGATTTGACTTATGAGGAGAAACCAGTTAAGATTCTCGAGTATGCCAGCCGAGTTACCCGCAGCAAGGTTATCAAGTTCTGCAAGGTTCAGTGGAGTCACCACACAGAGGATGAAGCCACCTGGGAGCGAGAGGAAGATCTACGGAAAAACCACTCCCACCTGTTTTCTAGCCAACCCGAATCTCGAGGGCGAGATTCATCTTAAGGGGGGTAGGTTTGTAACATCCCAAATTTCCAATTTGGAATGTTATACATAGATCATCATTGCATATCATGTTTTGTTGCATTTTGACAAATCCTCGATAAATCCTAAGCAACTCAAGGACCCTCGGAGAGAGTTGGGGATTTTCTCGAATTCTTAAATTTGATTTTTCAAACGAGGATTGGGGTTTTAATTATTTTTCTCTCCGGAAAAATATTTCCTGTTAAAATAAACGAGAGGAGAAAATATGACTTCTCCAAAACATTTGAAATACTGGGGGAAAAATGTTAAAATCATTTATTGGCATTTATTTGGATTTTATTGGCAATTTTATTGCATTAAAAAAATATGCATGTTTTCAAAATATTTATTTTTATTTATAAAAATGTTCACCCTATTCTAGATTTTCTAACTAGACGGGGAAAATTTATTTCATGTTTTTCTGATTTTTATTTATTTTTGTACGCAATATTTTTTCGCGGAACTTATTAAAAAAAAAAACTGCGCGACGCCCGACCGGGCCGAAGCCCAGCCGAGCGCCTGCTCGCCCGCGCTCTCCTCTTCCCGCACGACGCCGAGCCGCCGCCGGAGTCCGCCGCTCGCACGCCGCCCCGGCCGTCCCCTTCCCCAAGCACCGGAACCCCCCCTTTATATAGCCCCCTCTCCTTTTTCCTCACCGCCGCCGCCGGAGGAGCCCCGCCGCCGCCCTCATCCAGCCCGCCGCCGCCGCCGGTTGCCTTGCCGCCGCCGCCGCCAGGAGCCCCGGAGCCGCCGCCCCTCGTCGCCGCACCCCCTCCCCGAGCCCCGAGCCCCGCCGCCGAGCCCCGCGCCCGCCGGAGCCCCTCGCCGGAGCCGCCCGTCGAGGTACTGCCGCCGGCCGTTTTCTGTCGTTGCCGGTTTTCTGTAAAAAAAACCCTTTTGTTTTAAAAAAAACCTTAGATTGTTTTTTTCGGTTTTATTATTTTGCGAGCGTTCACCGAACCGTTCGTTTTAACGAACGCGTTCGTCGGTTTTTCTCTGTTAACGAACGTCCGTTCTTTAACCGTTCGTCCGTTTTTCTTTTTCGTCGGATTTTCTCGTTATTTTCTCAGATTCGATTTCTGATCGAATCTGTTTAACTTCTCGCTCATTTATCGGAATCAGGTGATTCAAGCGCCTAGAGTTTCGTCTCGAAATTCTCTTTCCGATTAATCTACTCAAACAAGTTTTTGCTACAGTAAAATTTGACCTAGATCCAGATTAGCAAACGAAGTTTCTTTCTTTCGCCGTTTGACTTTCGTTGCTTCTTTCGAGTTGATTCTTTTTGCAAACCGGAGTTCTTAAGTTGAACTTTTTGGTTGGATCTTTCATTCGAGTTTTACCTGTGCATTAGATGAGTACTGATTGTATGCTTGTTTGTTTGCGATAGAGTACCCGGAGTGTGCCGCTTGTTACTTCGAATCGCTAGGTTTTGCGGATCATCAGCAAGGCAAGTAACACTTTGATCATACCCCGTTCATACCCAGTTTTATTGCATTAGATCTGTTTTCCTCAAACACTTGCATGATTAGGATCTAATTGAATTGTGGGAACTGGGAAGTAGTTGAGGTAGTACCTATTACCTGTTTTACTTTATCAAACCCTTGGGAGTTACTTCTACGTTGCTTTTATTATTGCCATGCTATGCTCGTAGACGTGGATTGGGTTTAAGAGATATTCATGACGGATGTGAGATTGTTAATAATGGTTTACTTAAGGTGGCAACTAAAACTCACATCTGGGTGGATTGAGGCACCTGGAGAACCCAGTGTTGTCTGTATGTATAAGGTCCGCCACCCAGGCTCAAAGGGATCATAAGATTATTCATGCTAGAAACTTCCGTGTGCAGCCACAAGCTATTATGGGCTCTAGCATAGCTGAGTAGGTTACAGGATCTCTTGAAGAGGTGGACTAGCAGATGTAGGGGAAAGTAGGTGTACCGGTCCATCCAGAGTAGAGAGTGATTGTTTCTGAAAGACTGTGTCTCGGTCATCCGTTTCTCAAACATCATGCAGTGCGAGAATCAAGCGGAGGCGATCGAGTCTTGTGGGGAAAAGTGCACAAACCTCTGCAGAGTGTACAAACTGATCATGATTAGCCGTGTCCCCGGTTATGGACAATTTGAGTATCTAGTACCTGGATTATCATTTGAATCTCATCACCGTGATACTTATAATTAATTTTGTTGGGTTAATGATGATACTTAATTGGGATTGAGTTGGAGGTACCTTCTCAATGTTTCAACCACCATGATAGTTAAACAAAATTTATTCCTTTGCAGTAGGATAAAATTGGCTTTCCGCTGTAACCATAGAGCCTTCCACCAGCCATATTTGCATATAGTATAGCATATTATTTGTTCATTGCTCTCTATGTGTTACATTGCCAGCATATTCTATGTGCTGACCCGTTTTCGGGCTGCAACGTTTCATGTTGCAGACTTTTCAGACGACGAGTAAGGTGCATTAGGTCGTGGTCTTATACTCAGTGATGCCGCTGGAGTTGATGGACTCACTTATCTTCCAAGTCTTCCGCTGTTATCGTTATTAGATGGCCTTAAGCCATGCTTATCATACTTAATCTCTTTGGAGATATTCGATGTAATAAGTGTGTGATTGCTACTCTGTTATAAATCCTCCATTTGTACTGTGCGTGTCAGCATTACTGATCCAGGGATGACACTGGTGCACAACAGCACAGGCCATTTGAGGTCTGGTCGCTACAGAAAGCGGAAGCGTTTAGTAAGGCGGTTGATGTAGTCGAACGTCTTCGTGATCCAACCGATCCAAGTACCGAATGCATGGCACCTCCGCGATCTGCACACGTTCAGCTCGGTGACATCCCTCGAACTCTTGATCCAGTTGAGGCCGAGGGAGAGTTTTGTCAGCACGACGGCGTGGTGACGGTGATGATGAAGTTGCCGGCGCAGGGCTTCGCCTAAGCACTACGACGATATGACCGAGGTGTGTTTCTGTGGAGGGGGCACCGCACACGGCGAAAAGATCAACTTGTGTGTTCTAGGGTGCCCCCTCCCCACGTATATAAAGGAGGGAGGGAGGAGGAGGCCGGCCAAGGGTGTCGCGCCCAAGGGGGGGTCCTACTCCAAGTAGGATTTGCCCCCCTCCTATTCCCACAAGGAGAAGGGGGAAGGAGGAGGAGGAGAGAAGGAAGGAGGGGGGCGCCGCCCCCTCCCCTTGTCCAATTCGGATTGAGGCAAGGGGAGCGCGCGCCACCTCCTGGCCGGCCCTCTCTCTTCTCCACTAAGGCCCATGAGGCCCAATAGCTTCCCGGGGAGGGGGGGTCTGGTAACCCCCGGTACTCCGAAACTTATCCGAAACGACCCGAACCATTCCGGTGTCCGAATGTAGCCTTCCAATATATGAATCTTTATGTCTCGACCATTTCGAGACTCCTCGTCATGTCCGTGATCTCATCCGGGACTCTGAAAAAACTTCGGTACATCAAATCACATAACTCATAATACAAATCGTCATCAAACGTTAAGCGTGCGGACCCTACGGGTTCGAGAACTATGTAGCCATGACCGAGACATATATGCAGTCAATAACCAATAGCGTAACCTGGATGCTCATATTGGTTCCTACATATTGTACGAAGATCTTTATCGTTCAAACCGTATAACAACATACGTTGTTCCCTTTTCATCGGAATGTTACTTGCCCGAGATTCGATCGTCAGTATCATCATACCTAGTTCAATCTCGTTACCGGCAAGTCTCTTTACACGTTCCATAATGCATAATCCCACAACTAACTCATTAGTTATATTGTTTGCAAGGCTTATAGTGATGTGCATTATCGAGAGGGCCTAGAGATACCTCTCCGATATACGGAGTGACAAATCCTAATATTGATCTATGCCAACTCAACAAACACCATCGGAGACACCTGTAGAGCATCTTTATAGTCACCCAGTTACGTTGTGACGTTTGATAGCACACTAAGTGTTCCTCTGGTATTCGGGAGTTGCATAATCTCATAGTCATAGGAACATGTATAAGTCATGATGAAAGCAATAGCAATAAACTAAACGATAATAGTGCTAAGCTAACGGATGGGTCTTGTCCATCACATCATTCTCTAATGATGTGATCTCGTTCATCAAATGACAACACATGTCTATGGCTAGGAAACATAACCATATTTGATAAACAAGCTAGTCAAGTAGAGGCATACTAGGGACACTCTGTTTGTCTATGTATTCACACATGTACTTAGTTTCTGGTTAATACAATTCTAGCATGAATAATAAACATTTATCATGATATAAGGAAGTATAAATAACAACTTTATTATTGCCTCTAGGGCATATTTCCTTCAGTCTCCCACTTGCACTAGAGTCAATAATCTAGATTACATAGTAATGATTCTAACACCCATGGAGTCTTGGTGCTGATCATGTTTTGCTCGTGAGAGAGGCTTAGTCAACGGGTCTGCAACATTCAGATCCGTATGTATCTTGCAAATCTCTATGTCCCCTTCCGACACTTGATGACGGATGGAATTGAAGCGTCTCTTGATGTGCTTGGTTTTCTTGTGAAATCTGGATTCCTTTGCCAAGGCAATTGCACCAGTATTGTCACAAAAGATTTTCATTGGACCCGATGCACTAGGTATGACACCTAGATCGGATATGAACTCCTTCATCCAGAGTCCTTCATTTGCTGCTTTCGAAGCAGCTATGTATTCCGCTTCACACGTAGATCCCGCCAGACGCTCTGTTTGGAACTGCACCAACTGACAGCTCCACTATTCAATATGAATACGTATCTGGTTTGTGATTTAGAGTCATCCGGATCAGTGTCAAAGCTTGCATCGACGTAACCATTTACGACGAGCTCTTTGTCACCACCATAAATGAGAAACATATCCTTAGTCCTTTTCAGGTATTTCAGGATGTTCTTGACCGCTGTCCAGTGATCCACTCCTGGATTACTTTGGTACCTCCCTACTATACTTATAGCAAGGCACACATCATGTTGACGGCTTATCAGACCCCCCCGGCTTATCCAACGGCGTCCGTTGATGTGGGTATTTCTACCAGGACCGGGGGTGTCCCTTGTTTGGTGCCGGCCATCCGTAATGAACGTTTACCTAAGGATTTCAAGGGCCCTAGGAAGGTGCCTAACTATACAGCTGACTTACAGCCTGCGGCCTGGATTGAGAGTTATGAGATGGCCATGGAACTGCTAGAGGTCAGCGAGGCGGCCATGGCCAAATATTTCACCATGATGTTAGATGGAACTGCCCGCACGTGGTTAAAAGGGCTGCCACCGAACTCCATTGGGTCTTGGACCGAGCTGAAGGCCCGGTTCATTCAAAACTTCAAGGATACCTGTAGGCAGTCTATGTCAATTGTGGATTTGACTAACTGTAAGCAGCAGGAGGGCGAGTCCACGACCCATTGGGTTCGCCGGGTCAAGGAGATCATACATTCATCAGATAAGATGGACGCCGGCTCTGCAGTCTTGATGTTAGAACAGAATTGTCGTTTTGTGCCCCTAAAGATGAAGCTTGGGCAGCTTAAACGTGACTGCACGGATATGGGTACACTAATGGCGGCTCTTGTCAAATACGCTGATTCCGATGGTACCAAGGATCCCCCTTCAGATGATGAAAGGACAGGGAAGGGAAAGAAGAACGGCAATGGAAAGAGCCCTCAGTTTAACCCGGGGAATCAAGGAGGAGGCAAGCGCAAGGCCGATGGCAGCCTGGAGTTCGTAGCCAACACCCAAGGCAACAACCAGCGACGCAAGGGGAGGCCCCCTCCCCGAGGCGGCGGGTCAGGACCTTCTCTGGAGCAGCTGTTGAATGAACCTTGTCCGAGACACGGCTCTAGAGAGAAGCCAGCGACTCATCTGTGGAAGGATTGTGCTATCATGAAGGCCTTTAAAAACTACAATGGCCCGGGCGGCGGCCCAGGCGCAGGCGGCTCCGGTGCTGGCGGCTCTCATGGCCCGGGTGGCGGGTCAAATTCCGGTCCTCAGAACGGTCAAGGGGGCTTCAATCAACAGTCTGGTCAGGGTCATCAACAGCAACAGGGGGGTTATCAGACCAACCCGAAGCAACTTAGCGGTGGACAGTATCACGTGTTCACCACTAGTTTGTGCAAACGAGACGAGAAGCTTCACAAGAGGGCTGTTAATTCTGTTGAGCCGGCGGTTCCACGCTACTTACGGTGGTCGGAGCAGCCCATAGTGTGGAGTAGGGAGGATCACCCTCCCCGGGTGGATAACCCGGGCCACCTGGCCTTAGTAGTGGCTCCTCAGGTGGGAGGCTATAAATTCACAAAGGTACTCATGGATGGAGGCAGCAGTATCAACATCCTCTATTATGAGACTTTCCGTCGTATGGGGCTAGTTGATAAGAACCTCAGCCAGTCAAATACTATCTTCCATGGTGTGGTACCCGGTAAGTCGGCTTATCCAGTCGGCAAGATCGAATTGGAAGTGGCTTTTGGTGATGAGAACAACTACAGGGTGGAGAAGTTGACCTTTGAGGTGGTCAAGATAAGAAGTCCATACCATGCTATATTCGGACGGCCGGCTTACGCCAAGTTCATGGCACGGCCGTGTTATGTGTACTTACAGCTCAAGATGCCGGGTCACAATGGGACCATTACAGTTCACGGCAGCCGGAAGGTGGCTCTGGAGTGTGAGGAAGGTGACGCGGCTTATGCAGAGTCTGTTTGTGCCACAGAAGAGTTGAAATTTTATAAAGACAATGTTGACCCAACAGATATGACCTCTCTGAAAAAGCCAACCACGGAGAATGAACCAGCAATGAAGTTTAAATCGGCCGATGAGACTAAACTTGTTGATTTTGTTCCAGGTGACTCGTCTCAGCAGTTCAGCATCAGTGCAAATCTGGACCCGAAATAGGAAGGCGCGCTCATCGAAGTTCATCCGTGAGAATAGGGACATCTTTGCATGGAAACCTTCTGACATGCCAGGTGTACCTAGAGAACTCGCTGAGCACACTCTCAATGTGGATCCAAAATTTAAGCCGGTCAGACAGTTCCTTCGACGGTTTAACGAAGAGAGGCGGAAGGCTATTGGTGAAGAAGTGGCCCGGCTTTTGGCGGCCGGGTTCATTGTTGAGGTTTTTCACCCAGAGTGGTTGGCTAACCCGGTGCTCGTACTTAAAAAGAACGGCACCTGGCGGATGTGTGTGGACTACACGGACTTGAACAAGGCGTGTCCGGCTGATCCTTTTGCTCTCCCCCGTATCGATCAAATCATTGACGCCACGGCAGGTTGTGCACGCTTAAGTTTCTTGGATGCTTATTCCGGGTATCATCAGATTAAGATGGCAGTTAAGGACCAGGAAAAGACGGCGTTCATCACTCCCTTTGGAGCCTTCTGCTATGTGTCTATGCCCTTTGGACTCAAGTGTGCACAGGCGACTTACCAGCGTTGTGTGCAGAATTGCCTTCATAAGCAGATCGGGCGCAATGTTCACGCTTACGTGGACGACATTGTGGTTAAATCCATCAAGGAGGAAACCCTGATAGATGACTTAAGGGAAACCTTCGACAATCTCCGGGTCTATAAGATGATGCTTAACCCGGCCAAATGTGTTTTTGGTGTTCCTGCAGGCAAACTATTGGGCTTCTTGGTTTCTGACAGGGGCATTGAGGCTAACCCAGAGAAGATCAAAGCTATCACTTCTCTAGCTCAGCCGGCATGTATAAATGACGTTCAGCGTTTGGCGGGTCGCATCGCTGCGTTAAGCCGGTTTATAAGCCGTTTGGGTGAGAAGGCTATGCCCTTATATCAATTGATGAAGAAAACTGATAACTTTGTCTGGAATGATGCAGCTAATACCGCCTTCGAGGATTTGAAAAAGCAACTGGCAGAGCCCCCCGTCCTTGCTGCTCCGGTTGATAAGGAGCCCTTGCTACTGTATGTAGCGGCAAACGCACGAGCTGTCAGCGTGGCTATTGTGGTGGAGCGCAAGGAGGCAGGTAAGGAACATCCGGTTCAGCGGCCGGTTTATTATGTCAGTGAGGTGCTCATTGAGTCCAAGCAGCGGTATCCGCATTGGCAGAAGCTCGTATATGGGGTATTTATGGCGAGCCGGAAGCTTAAGCATTACTTTCAAGGTCATCCCATCACTGTGGTCAGTTCCGCCCCTCTCGGTGATATTATCCAGAACAGAGAGGCTACAGGGAGAATTGCTAAGTGGGCTATAGAACTTGGACCTCATGACCTCAAATATGTGCCACGCACTGCTGTTAAGTCTCAGGCCTTGATAGATTTCATCAATGATTGGACAGAGTCACAAGTACCCGAGCAAAAGCCGGATAACACTTATTGGACTATTCACTTTGATGGGTCCAGGCAGCTGGAGGGCTCGGGGGCTGGTGTGGTCTTGGCTTCCCCTAAAGGTGACAAGTTCCATTATGTGCTACGGTTGATGTTTCCTTGCACTAATAATGCGGCTGAGTACGAGGCTTTGCTCCACGGTCTTCGGGTGGCTAAGGAGATGAGCTTAAGCCGGCTGAGGTGTTTTGGTGACTCAGACTTGGTGGCTCAACAAGTATCAGGCACCTGGGATTCTAAGGATCCTCTAATGGCGGCTTATCGCCGCAAGGTTGATGCCATTGCTGGGCACTTTCAGGGATATCAAGTGGAGCACATTGACCGCAGGAAGAATGAGGCGGCTGATGAGCTTAAGCCGGCTGAGGTGTTTTGGTGACTCAGACTTGGTGGCTCAACAAGTATCAGGCACCTGGGATTCTAAGGATCCTCTAATGGCGGCTTATCGCCGCAAGGTTGATGCCATTGCTGGGCACTTTCAGGGATATCAAGTGGAGCACATTGACCGCAGGAAGAATGAGGCGGCTGATGCTTTAAGCCGGCTCGGCTCTCAGCGAAAGCCGGTGCCGCCTAACACTTTCCTGGATGTCCTATATAACCCTTCGGTTAAGTTGCCTACAGAGGAGGACTTGGCTATCCCTGACCCGGAGGCACGACTGGTGGCGGCTCTTCATATCACACCAGATTGGACAATGCCATATCTGGCTTATATAACCCGGGGAGAGGTGCCTGAGGATGAAATTCTGGCCAGGCAAATAACCCGGCGGGCTAAGTCAATGATTGTTATCGATGGCGAGTTGCATCATCGCAGTGTTTCAGGGGCATTCCAGCGTTGTATCTCCCCTGAGGAAGGTCAAGAGATCTTGCGCGAGATCCATGAAGGGGATTGTGGCCATCATGCCGGTTCAAAATCTCTTGTGGCCAAGGCTTTCCGTCATGGTTTTTATTGGCTGACGGCTCACGCTGATGCAGAGGACTTGGTCAGTAAATGTGATGGCTGCCAAAGGTTCTCCCGACGGGCTCATGTGCCGGCTCAGGAATTGAGGATGATCCCGATCACTTGGCCCTTTGCGGTCTGGGGGCTTGATATGGTCGGGCCTTTTAAACGGTCCAAGGATAAGAAGACCCACCTCTTGGTGGCAGTGGACAAATTCACGAAGTGGGTGGAAGCCGAGCCAGTTAGCAAGTGCGATGCAGCCACGGCGGTTCAATTTATGAAAAAGGTGATCTTCCGCTTCGGCTTTCCACACAGCATCATAACAGACAACGGCACTAATCTGTCCAAAGGCGCTATGGAGGAGTTTTGTCAAAGAGAGCATATCCGGCTTGATGTCTCTTCAGTGGCACACCCCCAATCCAATGGTCAAGCTGAGAGAGCTAACCAGGAGATTCTGAAGGGCATTAAACCCCGGCTCTTGGTCCCTTTGCAACGGACGCCAGGTTGTTGGGTGGAGGAGTTGCCCTCCGTTTTATGGAGCATCAACACTACTCCTAACAGGTCTACAGGCTTCACGCCTTTCTTCATGGTTTATGGAGCAGAAGCAGTTCTCCCCAGCGACATCCGTCATGATTCACCTCGTGTGGCGGCTTATGTTGAGACGGATAATGAACAGGCGCGCCGAGATGCTCTGGACTTGCTGGACGAACAGCGTGATGTGGCAGCCGCCCGTTCAGCGATTTACCAACAAGACCTGCGCCGTTATCATAGCCGCCGGGTCAAATCCCGGGTCTTCCAGGAGGGCGACCTGGTGCTCCGGCTCATCCAGGATCAAACAGATGCACACAAGTTATCCCCACCTTGGGAAGGGCCTTTTGTGGTCAGTAAGAACTTGCACAACGGGTCATATTACCTCATTGATATCCGGGAGCATAAGGACTCACGTAAATCTGAGGAGGAGACCCGTCGGCCGTGGAACATAGCTCAGCTTCGGCCTTACTACACTTGAGCTTCCGACTCTTGTGATGTACATATTTATCTCAGCCATGTATATATTATGATAAAGCAATAAAGCAGGACCTCTGTCCTTTGCTCTCTTCCAAAAATGTGTGTTGTTACATGCTGACTTACAGAAGATCCGGCTTATGATCATCTTCGAATCTAGCTGTAAGCAGTAAAGTCGCTTGGGGGCTTCCTGTTCACACATGGGTCGTATTCGAACCAAAGAGAACATAGCTGTCGATACCCATTTGATTGGCAAAGTGCCGAGTTCATTGGGAAGTTGCCTCTGGTCATATTTGAATCATAGTGTAACCCCTCTGAGAACCGACGTGGATCGTATTCGAATCAGCGTCGTTAAACAAATTTTCAGAATCACTTGGGGGCTTCCTGTTCAAACATGGGTCGTATTCGAACCAAAGAGAACATAGCTGTCGATACCCTCTTGATTGGCATCGCCAAACCCACTGGGGGCTATATGATCGTATCCGAATCTTAGCTTAACCCCTTTGGACCGAGTTTCTGGTCGTATTCGAACCGGAAGCCCTTAAGTTTTTATATTTTACCACAAACTTGCTTTGATCATGTCAAAGTATGTACTGCCGGGTTTCACTTGCCGGCTTAATTTTGGTTTATCTTGTTAGTTGAGCATCATGGATGTCATCAAGACAAATAAATTCGAGTTAAGGTACCAACCGTGCTACCCGGGCTATTTAACCCGGAAGTATGCTTACAGGCTGTTAAGTGTGTCATCACAGCTATGTTCGAGTATAGTTAAGGACCGATCTTTTTTGGTTCGTATCCCGGGTTATCCATCTCAAACACCTGATTCTCAGGGCGGTAAGCCGCTTTGCGACTTGTAATTTGCCTTTCTATGCAGATATTTAAAGGCACTCTTTAAGGTTGAGAAGGACAAAGGGATAATTCCGACCCGGAGGAGCATCAAAAGAATGACTTCAAAGGATTTCAGCATTCATTACGTGCACGATGGCACGGCAGAGATAAATTGTTGCACCTACTCTATTACAAAAATCTTTCAAAGTTTCAAGGATGGGCGTTGTTTGGTGAGCCGCTAGCCGGTTTATGACGCCTGCTGAGTTGAAGTCCCCGGCTCATCTTCTGCTTCGGCTGATCCCAAGGCTTCGAAGGTCGACGACTTCCAGTTGATGCCGCTGAGAGCTTCGAACTGAGCTTCTTCGTCAATTAACCCGTCCGGGTTAATCTCCGGGGCAAAGGTGTGCTGGCGAGCCGGAGGAATCAGATTGATGGCTTCATAGCGAGGGGTTGGAATCCTCTGATTCTCCGCGTTGTATCCCGGCTGATACTTGGTTAAATCGGTGTCGTTCCCGATGATGGTGGCCACCGGGCGCACAGCTTTCACACAAGCCGCGAAGTCCTTCTGGTAGAACGCTGAGCCGTCTTCTTTCAGGCTGGGATAACCCAGGGCGATGTCTGCCGGGTCTAGCTCCGGCAAGAAGGCTTTGGCCCGGCTCAGTGCGGCGATTGCTCCGGATCTCGCGGATGCTCGTCGTAGCTCCTGGATCCGCTGCGGCAGAACTGCGAGCCGGCGCAGGACTTCGGCCAGATGAGTCGGCACTTCATTCGACAGGGCCACCACAGCTAAAGCCCGCTGTGACCCGGTGTAGAGCTGTTCCACCAGGGTGTACACGGCCTTTAACTTGGTGACCACGCTCTGGTTCAAGTTGGCGCTTCTGGAACCTGTTTAACAACATCAGATGACCCGGTGGTAAGGATGAGTTAAGAGATGTAAACATTCCAATGTGAATGAAAGCCGGTGAGGCGACTTACCGAAGATGGCAGCTACCATTTGGGACACTTGGCGCTTTAGACCGGAGAGCTCAGCGGTCTTCTCAGTAAGGGCCTTCTCCGCCTGTTCTGCCCGGGTCACCAGTGCAGTTTTCTCCTCAGCCCAGGCCTTCCGCTCAGCGTCGAATTCAGTCTTCAACTTTTCCTGAGCGGCGATGCTGGAGACAAACTTGGCATTTGCCTTCCGGGTCTCCATCTCTTGTGCCTTCAGCCGGCTCTTGAGATCCGCCAGGTCTGACTCTAATTTCTTGCCAACAGCCTGCATATATTTCCGGGTTATTAACAGTCATCCTATAAAGTCCCAAGCGCTTTCCAAGCAAAGACACTTGGCACTTGGGGGCTAATGCATATTGAACGTATCTATCTATGTACGGCCGGCTCAGTTCAGTAAGCCAGAATCTAAAGTCTACAACATATTCAAGTATAAGTCCTAGACTTGGGGGCTAGAATGGCAAGGATCACTATGCGGAAAGTAAGAGAACAGCAGAAGGTTACCTCAGATTTGTGTTGGATCTGGTTGACCATGGCGATCTCGGCGTCCCGGCTCTTGTGAACCTGGCTGATATAGCCTGAGACGAGTTCTCCAATACTTAAGTCGGTGTAGCTGGAGAGATCCAGATTCACCCGGTGGGGTTGTAGCAACTCCCCCCTTGCGGAGCATTTGGCCAGCGCGGTCGGCCTTCCCGGCTCAACAAACTCCGTCCGGGTAATTACCACGTCCGGGTCATTAGCTGGTGGGGCTTCAGGCGCCGTATCGATGGCAATGGTGGCTTCAGGGGTGGAGGCGACTGGCGGCTCTTGAGCCGTCGTCTCCGGCTCAGGCAAGTCGGGCACTCCGGCTGACCTGGTCTTCTTTACTCTTTTGGTGAGCTTTGCCTGGGCACTGAAAAGGCAGAAGTGTTAGGCATACAAAGGGTAAGTACAGACAGATAATGTAAGGAGATTGTTATTACCCGGGGGCAGTCTTGAAGGCCGGCAGACTTGACTGCATGGAGTCACCCGAGGAGGGGGAGGTCTCCTGGTAATTGGAGTCAGAAGAGTTGAGTGGCTGACGGATGACACCCGCCAACGGATGAAAAGGGTATAGGTGAGAAAAAACCTCGGTGCGGCGTTTCCTCGTTGCGTCGGGTAACCCAGTGGAGAGGTCGGTGTCCTTGCGGGCCCGGGTGTGACGCCGGCTCTCGTGAACCTGCTGCTTCAAAAGAAATTGAGGGTCTCGGTGAGCTAATCGATGGGAAAAGCTTACTTTCCGGGTTACCCTTCGGACTTTCAGCTGTGGTAAAGGCTCCGAGCCGGAGGAAAGTGATGTTACCTCTTCGACCACCGGGTTACTGGCGCCGGTGTCATCCTGTCAATAAGCAAGTGTTGATAAGGCGGACAGCATCAGACAACATATACTGCAAGAATTTAAAAGATTTAAGGGTTACCTCTGATTCGGAGCTATCGCTTAATTGCAGCAGCTCCGAAGCAGTGGGTCTGTTTCCCTTTTTGCGAGGGGCGGCTCTCTTGGCGGCTTTCTTCGCCTTCCTGGCCTTCTTGGCCGCCTCGTGGTCATACTTGACCCGCCAGAATTTATCATCAGCCTGAGAAATACAGTAATGAGCTCTTAGTAAGATGACAGGTAAAACAAAATGGAAAGGTTAAAGTCAGCGGCTTACCGCTGGGGCTGGATTGGTCTTGCAGAACGGGGCTAGCCCGATTCTTCCACAGTCTGCCAGGCTCTCGTTTAAAAGAGCCTTGGTCTCTTCTTCAGCAACGTCTTCTGGAACATCATTGCGACTGTGCCTCTGCGGGTCATCCTTTCGCCCGGTGTACTCACACATTAAGCCGGGGCGGCGGCTCAATGGGATCACCCGCCATGAGATCCAGACCCGGACCAGGTCAATTCCGTTCAGACCATTGCCTAGCAGGGCTTTGATCTTGTTGATCGTTGGAAGCAGAGGCTGGCGTTCTGCGGCAGTCAGTTTGTCGGATAATGGATGAGTTAGCTCCAGGCGCGTTGGGCGAAAGCCGGGCAGCGGGCTCTCATCAGCCGGGGACGTGTCTTGGCAGTAGAACCAAGTCATGTTCCAGTCCTTGGGGTGACTTGGCGGTTCTGCATAAGGGAACAGACAATCCCTGCGCCGTTGGATGGAGATGCCGCCTAACTCTAGACTTGGACCGTTTGCGCACTCGGTTTGGCGGTTCAAATAGAACAGCTCTCTGAAGAGCAGCAGACTCGGCTCTTCTCCAAGATATACTTCACAAAAAACTTGGAAGTTGCAGATGTTGGATATGGAATTGGGTCCTATATCCTGAGGCCGAAGATCAAAGAAGTTGAGCACGTCCCGGAAGAATTTTGAGCCGGGCGGTGCGAAGCCCCGGCTCATATGGTCGGCAAAGATCACTACCTCCCCGTCTCTCGGCTGTGGCCTTTCTTCGGACGGGTCAGGGGCACGGTAGGACATCACTTCCTTCTTAGGCAGATATCCGGATTTAACGAAGTTGGCCAGGGTCTCTTCGGTGACGCTGGATTTCATCCAGTTGCAAGTGATGGGAGCCTTGGGAGGCATGGTGACGGTTGGTGGTCTACGAGGAAGAGAAAAGTGTCCGGGTTAATTATAAGCCGGAGTATATCATTCAAGTTACAATGACGGCTTATGAAGGGGATTAATGGTATGTCTTGATACGGTGGGTTATCTAAGCCGTCGGGGTTTTCAAGATAAGTTGGTCGTCTACGGCTTACTGCGGTTAAGTCGGAAGATACTACAGAGCATGATTCTCTTTAAACCGGAAAGTTCTACGGCGCGTGTTTTCTCTAAGTCGGAAATATAAGCCGCCAAGATTCAAGGACTGCAGTTTTTACTAAGTGTGGTAAACAGATTTCACATATTACAGTAACTTTTTTGGATCAAAGTAGTCGGAACAGAGAAAGTTTTCTAGACCTAAAAAACAGAAGCAGGGGAGGTTCTTGAGATGGAACCCAGTCCTTATGCAGTAAAAAGAGGTGTTCTTGCAGAAGAAATGAACCTCAGATATCTACCGCGGTGGTTCTACACAAGCCTAAGGATCAACGGGGGCAGTGGCTACAGGGGTTACCGAAACTTGCGGTAACAGTGATGAACATGAAGAACACAGATGAACTCTGTCCTAGATCTATGCTAGTAAGGCAGAGGGGACTCACCGGAGCTGGAGAAGAGCGGAGGCCGCCGACGTTATCTGGTCCGAGTCAGGTTGATGCAGCGGCCGGGTTGAGGAAGACCAGTGGTGCGACGGCGGCGGCGGCAGAAGCTCGGGCAGAGGAACGGCAGTGCGAGGAAGAAGAAGGAGAATGTGAAGAAGAGAGTGCCGGGCCGGCCTATTTATAAGGCCGAGTCATAAGCGGGCGCGGGATTTGAGGAGGCCACGGCGTGGTTATCTCCCCCCTCACGGCGCCTCGATTCTCGGAAGGTCAGTAAAAGCAAAGATCCGTTGCGGATCTGGCGGAGTAAAAAACGGATTTAGTGGAGGATGACGTCACGGCGGATTACCCGGAGTCCAGAGGATGACGTCACTCCGGGTTATGACCTTCACATGAATGATAAGCCGGAGATTTTTTCTGACTGCGGAGCTGAAGATTGACACGAGCCGGCTCAAGTCAATCTGGGGCCTAATGTTGAGGATATAGACCTGGGGGTCACCCGCCAGGAGGGCCGGGTTACTCCAAGGATCATTACCAGAAGCCCGGAGCTAAGTTTCAGGATGATGGGCCAGAGATGGGCTGAGACCCGGATATGGCTTAAGGCTCGTAGTTACAATCATTGTTATAGTAGACTTGTAGTGTAAGGCAAGTATTGTTTTAGAGCCCGAGCCGGACACTCTTATGAGCCGGCTCGGGACTCTAAGGGCTGCTGGGCGTCAGCCTCCCTATATAAAGGGACGACCCGGCAGCGGTTTGGGGACGACAACAATCTCTCCGAGAGCCGGGATAAGTGTTTAGTTCCCTGGCGATCGTAACCCTAATCAATAACACCTCGAACTGGACGTAGGCTTTTACCTTCACCGTAAGGGGCCGAACCAGTATAAACCCTCGTGTTCCTTGTCCCGCATAACCCCTTCAAGCTTCCTAGTTGCGATGGCTCCACGATTAAGTCCTAGCCCAAGGACATCTGCCGTGACAATTCCACGACAGGTCTGGTACACAACATTGCATACATGATAGAACCTATGGCTGAGGCATAGGGAATGACTTTCATTTTCTCTCTATCTTCTGCAGTGGTCGGGCATTGAGTCTCACTCAACTTCACACCTTGTAACATAGGCAAGAACCCTTTCTTTGACTGATCCATTTTGAACTTCTTCAAAATCTTATCAAGGAATGTGCGTAGTGAAAGTCCAATTAAGCGTCTTGATCTATCTCTATAGATCTTGATGCCCAATATGTAAGCATCTTCACCGAGGTCTTTCATAGAAAAACTCTTATTCAAGTATCCTTTTATGCTATCTAGAAATTCTATATCATTTCCAATCAACAATATGTCATCCACATATAATATTAGAAATTCTACAGAGCTCCCACTCACTTTCTTGTAAATACAGGCTTCTCCAAAAGTCTGTATAAAACCATTTGCTTTGATGAGACTATCAAAATGTTTATTCCAACTCCGAGAGGCTTGCACCAGTCCATAAATGGATCGCTGGAGCTTGCACACTTTGTTAGCACCCTTTGGATCGACAAAACCTTCTGGTTGCATCATATACAACTCTTTTTCTAGAAATCCATTCAGGAATGCAGTTTTGGCGTCCATTTGCCAAATTTCATAATCATAAAATGCGGCAATTGCTAACATGATTCAGACAGACTTAAGCATCGCTACGGGTGAGAAAGTCTCATCATAGTCAACTCCTTGAACTTGTCAAAAACCTTTTGCAACAAATCGAGCTTTGTAGATAGTAACATTACCGTCAGCACCGGTCTTCTTCTTGAAGATCCATTTATTTTCTATGGCTTGCCGATCATTGGGCAAGCCAACCAAAGTCCACACTTTGTTCTCATACATGGATCCCATCTCAGATTTCATGGCCTCAAGCCATTTCACAGAATCTGGGCTCATCATCGCTTCCTCATAGTTCATAGGTTTGACATGGTCAAGTAACATGACGTCCAGAACAGGATTACCGTACCACTCTGGTGCGGATCTTACTCTGGTTGACCTACAAGGTTCGGTAGTAACTTGATCAGAAGCTTCATGATCATCATCATTAGCTTCCTCACTAATTGGTGTAGGAATCACTCGAACTGATTTCTATGATGAACTACTTTCCAATATGGGAGCGGGTACAATTACCTCATCAAGTTCTTCTTTCCTCCCACTCACTTCTTTCGAGAGAAACTCCTTCTCTAGAAAGGATCCATTCTTAGTAATGAATATTTTGCCTTCGGATCTGTGATAGAAGGTGTACCCAACAGTCTCCTTTGGGTATCCTATGAAGACACATTTCTTAGATTTGGGTTCGAGCTTATCAGGTTGAAGCTTTTTCACATAAGCATCGCAGCCCCAAACTTTAAGAAACAACAACTTCGGTTTCTTGCCAAACCACAGCTCATATGGTGTCGTCTCAACGGATTTTGATGGTGCCCTATTTAACGTGAATGCACCCGTCTCTAAAGCATAACCCCAAAACGATAGCGGTAAATCAGTAAGAGACATCATAGATCGCACCATATCTAATAAAGTGCGGTTACGACGTTTGAACACACCATTACACTGTGGTGTTCCGGGTGGCGTGAGTTGCAAAACTATTCCGCATTGTTTCAAATGAAGACCAAACTCATAACTCAAATATTCACCTCCACGATCAGATCGTAGAAACTTTATTTTCTTGTTACAATGATTTTCCACTTCACTCTGAAATTCTTTGAACTTTTCAAATGTTTCAGACTTATGTTTTATCAAGTAGATATACCCATATCTGCTCAAATCATCTGTGAAGGTCAGAAAGTAATGATACCCGCCGCGAGCCTCAACACTCATCGGACTGCATACATTAGTATGTATTATTTCCAACAAGTCTGTTGCTCGCTCCATTGTTTCGAAGAACGGAGACTTAGTCATCTTGCCCATGAGGCATGGTTCGCAAGCATCAAGTGATTCATAATCAAGTGATTCCAAAAGCCCATCAGCATGGAGTTTCTTCATGCGTTTTACACCAATATGACCTAAACGGCAGTGCCACAAATAAGTTGCACTATCATTATTAAACTTATATCTTTTGGCTTCAATACTATGAATATGTGTATCACTACTATCGAGATTTAGTAAAAATAGACCACTCATCAAGGGTGCATGACCATAAAAGATATTACTCATATAAATAGAACAACCATTATTCTCTGATTTAAATGAATAACCGTCTCGCATCAAACAAGATCCAGATATAATGTTCATGCTTAACACTGGCACCAAATAACAATTATTCAGGTCTAAAACTAATCCCGAAGGTAGATGTAGAGGTAGCGTGCCGACGACGATCACATCGACTTTGGAAGCATTTCCCACGCACATCATCACCTCGTCCTTAGCCAATCTTCGCTTAATCTGTAGCCCCTGTTTCGAGTTGCAAATATGAGCAACAGAACTAGTATCAAATACCCAGGCGCTACTACGAGCATTAGTAAGGTACACATCAGTAACATGTATATCAAATATACCTTTCACTTTGCCATCCTTCTTATCCGCCAAATACTTGGGGCAGTTCCGCTTCCAGTGACCATTCCCTTTGCAGTAGAAGCACTCAGTCTCAGGCTTAGGTCCAGACTTGGGCTTCTTCACATGAGCAGCAACTTGCTTGTCGTTCTTCTTGAGGTTCGCCTTCTTCCCTTTGCCCTTTTTCCTGAAACTAGTGGTCTTGTTAACCATCAACACTTGATGCTCCTTCTTGATTTCTACCTCCGCAGCCTTTAGCATCGCGAAGAGCTCGGGAATTGTCTTATCCATCCCTGGCATATTATAGTTCATCACGAAGCTTTTATAGCTTGGTGGCAGTGATTGAAGAACTCTGTCAATGACACTATCAACCGAAAGATCAACTCCCAGTTGAGTCAAGTGATTGTGGTACCCAGACATTTTGAGTATATGTTCACTGACAGAACTATTCTCCTCCATTTTGCAGCTATAGAACTTATTGGAGACTTCATATCTCTCAATCCGGGCATTTGCTTGAAATATTAACTTCAACTCCTGGAACATCTCATATGCTCCATGACGTTCAAAACATCGTTGAAGTCCCGGTTCTAAGCCGTAAAGCATGGCACACTGAACTATCAAGTAGTCATCAGCTTTGCTCTGCCAGGCGTTCATAATGTCCGGCGTTGCTCCTACAGCGGGTGCACCTAGCGGTGCTTCCAGGACGTAATTCTTCTGTGCAGCAATGAGGATAATCCTCAAGTTACGGACCCAGTCCGTGTAGTTGCTACCATCATCTTTCAACTTAGCTTTCTCTAGGAACGCATTAAAGTTCAACGGAACAGTAGCACGGGCCATTTATCTACAACAACATAGACATGCAAAATACTATCAAGTACTAAGTTCACGATAAATTAAAGTACAATTAATCATATTACTTAAGAACTCCCACTTAGATAGACATCCCTCTAATCATCTAAGTGATCATGTGATCCATATCAACTAAACCATGTTCGATCATCACGTGAGATGGAGTAGTTTTCAATGGTGAACATCACTATGTTGATCATATCTACTATATGATTCACGCTCGACCTTTCGGTCTTAGTGTTCCGAGGCCATATCTGCATATGCTAGGCTCGTCAAGTTTAACCAGAGTATTCTGCGTGTGCAAAACTGGCTTGCACCCGTTGTATGTGAACGTAGAGCTTATCACACCCGATCATCACGTGCTGTCTCGGCACGACGAACTGTAGCAATGGTGCATACTCAGGGAGAACACTTGTGCTACCTCTTGAGCACTGCGTTGGTTTTCCCTTGAAGAGGAAAGGGTGATGCAGCAAAGTAGCGTAAGTATTTCCCTCAATTTTTGAGAACCAAGGTATCAATCCAGTAGGAGGCCACGCACGAGTCCCTCGCACCTACACAAACAAATAAATCCTCGCAACCAACGCGATAAGGGGTTGTCAATCCCTACATGGTCACTTACGAGAGTGAGATCTGATAGATATGATAAGATAATATTTTTCGTATTTTTATGATAAAGATGCAAAGTAAAGAAAACAAAATAAAAACGGCAAAAGAAATAGCTAAGTGTTGGAAGATTAATATGATGGAAAATAGACCCAGGGGCCATAGGTTTCACTAGTGGCTTCTCTCGAGAGCATAAGTATTTACGGTGGGTGAACAAATTACTGTTGAGCAATTGACAGAATTGAGCATAGTTATGAGAATATCTAGGTATGATCATGTATATAGGCATCACGTCCGAGACAAGTAGACCGACTCCTGCCTGCATCTACTACTATTACTCCACACATCGACCGCTATCCAGCATGCATCTAGAGTATTAAGTTCATAAGAACAGAGTAACACCTTAAGCAAGATGACATGATGTAGAGGGATAAACTCATGCAATATGATAAAAAACCCCACCTTGTTATCCTCGATGGCAACAATACTATACGTGCCTTGTTGCCCCTACTGTCACTGGGAAAGGACACCGCAAGATTGAACCCAAAGCTAAGCACTTCTCCCATTGCAAGAAAGATCAACCTAGTAGGCCAAACCAAACTGATAATTCGAAGATACTTGCAAAGATAACCAATCATACATAAAAGAATTCAGAAGATTCAAATATTGTTCATAGATAAACTTGATCATAAACCCACAATTCATCAGTCTCAACAAACACACCACAAAAGAAGATTACATCGAATAGATCTCCACGAGAGAGGGGGAGAACATTGTATTGAGATCCAAAAAGAGAGAGGAAGCCATCTAGCTAATAACTATGGACCCGAAGGTCTGAGGTAAACTACTCACACATCATCGGAGAGGCTATGGTGTTGATGTAGAAGCCCTCCATGATCGATACCCCCTCCGGCGGAGGTCCCGAACAGGCCCCAAGATGGGATCTCACGGGTACAGAAGGTTGCGGTGGTGGAATTAGGTTTTTGGCTCCGTTTCTGGTAGTTTGGGGGTACGTAGGTATATATAGGAGGAAGGAGTACGTCGGTGGAGCAACATGGGGCCCACGAGGGTGGAGGGCGCGCCTAGGGGGGTAGGCGCGCCCCCCTACCTCGTGGCTTCCTCGTAGCTTTCTTGACGTAGGGTCCAAGTCCTCTGGATCACGTTCGTTCCGAAAATCACGTTCCCAAAGGTTTCATTCCGTTTGGACTCCGTTTGATATTCTTTTTCTGTGAAACTCTGAAATAGGCAAAAAAACAGCAATTCTGGGCTGGGCCTCCGGTTAATAGGCTAGTCCCAAAAATAATATAAAAGTGTATAATAAAGCCCAATAATGTCCAAAACAGAAGATAATATAGCATGGAGCAATCAAAAATTATAGATACGTTGGAGACGTATCAAGCATCCCCAGGCTTAATTCCTGCTCGTCCTCGAGTAGGTAAATGATAAAAACAGAATTTTTGATGTGGAATGCTACTTGGCATAATTTCAATGTAATTCTTCTTAATTGTGGTATGAATATTCAGATCCGAAAGATTCAAGATAAAAGTTCAATATTGACATAAAAATAATAATACTTCAAGCATACTAACTAAGCAATTATGTCCTCTCAAAATATCATGGCCAAAGAAAGTTCATCCCTACAAAATCATATAGTTTAGTCATGCTCCATTTTCGTCACACAAGAATGCTCTCATCATGCACAACCCCGATGACAAGCCAAGCAATTGTTTCATACTTTAGTAATCTCAAACTTTTTCAACCTTCACGCAATATATGAGCGTGAGCCATGGATATAGCACTATGGGTGGAATAGAATATGATGATGGGGGTTATGTGGAGAAGACAAAAAAGGAGAAAGTCTCACATCAACGAGGCTAATCAATGAGCTATGGAGATGCCCATCGATTGATGTTAATGCAAGGAGTAGGGATTGCCATGCAACGGATGCACTAGAGCTATAAATATATGAAAGTTCAACAAAAGAAACTAAGTGGGTGTGCATCCAACTTGCTTGCTCACGAAGACCTAGGGCACTTGAGGAGGCCCATTGTTGGAATATACAAGCCAAGTTCTATAATGAAAAATTCCCACTAGTATATGAAAGTGACAAAACAAGAGACTCTCTATCATGAAGATTATGGTGCTACTTTGAAGCACAAGTGTGGTAAAAGGATAGTAACATTGTCCCTTCTCTCTTTTTCTCTCATTTTTTTGGGCCTTCCTTTTTTTATGGACTTTCTCTTTTTTTTAATATTGCTCACTTGGGACAATGCTCTAGAAAATGATGATCATCACACTTCTATTTATTTACAACTCAATGATTACAACTCGATACTCTAACAAAGTATGACTCTATATGAATGCCTCCGGCGGTGTACCGGGATATGCAATGAACCAAGAGTGACATGTATGAAAGAATTATGAACGGTGGCTTTGCGACAAATACTATGTAAACTACATGATCATGCAAAGCAATATGACAATGATGAACGTGTCATGATAAACGGAATGGTGGAAAGTTGCATGGCAATATATCCCGGAATGGCTATGGAAATGCCATAATAGGTAGGTATGGTGGCTGTTTTGAGGAAGATATAAGGAGGTTTATGTGTGAAAGAGCGTATCATATCACGGGGTTTGGATGCACCGGCGAAGTTTGCACCAACTCTCAATGTGAGAAAGGGCAATGCACGGTACCGAAGAGGCTAGCAATGGTGGAAAGGTGAGAGTGCGTATAATCCATGGACTCAACATTAGTCATAAAGAACTCACATACTTATTGCAAAAATCTACAAGTCATCAAAAACCAAGCACTACGCGCATGCTCCTAGGGGGATAGATTGGTAGGAAAAGACCATCGCTCGTCCCCAACCGCCACTCATAAGGAGGACAATCAAAGAACACCTCATGTTTCAAATTTGTTACATAACGTTTACCATACGTGCATGCTACGGGACTTGAAAACTTCAACACAAGTATTTCTCAAATTCACAACTACTCAACTAGCACAACTTTAATATCACTACCTCCATGTCTCAAAACAATCATCAAGCATCAAACTTCTCTTAGTATTCAACACACTCATAAGAAACTTTTTCCTAATCTTGAATACCTAGCATATTAGGATTATTTAAGCAAATTACCATGCTATTTAAGACCCTCAAAATAATCTAAGTGAAGCATGAGAGATCAATAGTTTCTATAAAACAAATCCACCACCGTGCTCTAAAAGATATAAGTGAAGTACTAGAGCAAAAACTATAAAACTCAAAAGATATAAGTGAAGCACATAGAGTAATCTAATAATTTCCAAATCATGTGTGTCTCTCTCAAAAGGTGTGTACAGCAAAGATGATTGTGGTGAACTAAAAAGCAAAGACTCAAATACTAACGGCAACCGCTGCCTCTGATACTAACTTGGCTGACTCTGTAGCATCACGTGGCCTTTTTAAACCTGCCTCAAAACGGATCTCCATTCTTCCTCCTCTAGATTTAGTTAACCTATCGAGCATTATCCCTGATGTTTGTTTCCTCTTGCGCCTAGGTGCTAGTCCAGCAACGAACATAGGAAGTGTTAGTGTACATCAAACTGTGAGACTACATATAAAGAAGCATGCAACTGTAACTTGACTCCAGCAACTACCTTCTTGCTGTTGAAGCTCACAAGGTTCATCTGATATTGCCAACTCGTCTTGTGTCAAGAGTGCTTGGGAAGTAGTGTCAGGTGGCAAGGGAGCTTGGGAACGTGCTGCTAGCTCAGTTGACGCACGAGTAAGTCGTGCAGCTGGTAGTACTGTGGTAGGTGTTGCAAGAACTAGGGTTGTCTCTGCTTGTTTGGTGGCAGCTATTTGTTTCTGTTTGGCTTTTTTTGCAACTCGTGTAGCATGGGATGCCGTGTTTGTAGAATTTTCCGCTGGACTTTGACCTTCTATTGCACCATCAGTACCAGCAGAATCTACAGGATTCATCCGCTTCTCATTCCCTGCCATTCTGTGTTTCTTCCTCTTTCTTTGTGCCATGTTAAGTCAAGCCGACAAGAAAAACGAATAACAATTTAGTTCTTCAGAACAAATTGATGCGTGATGCAGACGAACTGAACTTTGATGTTAGACAACCACATGATAGGAGGATGTAATATGTATGAAAAACAGGATGGAAGACATAACCAGAACTATGATGTGTAAACTAAGAAGAAGACATTTCACCAAATTAGAAGCAATGCAATGGAAGGTAGACACCATATGAAAGATGCTACAAATATCGCTCTGCCAAGTTAACAATGTCTCATCATAAATGGCATTTAAACAAATGTGAAGAAGCAGTACAAGAACTAAATCATATGCAAGATGCAAACAACATCACACTACCATGTTAGAGGTCTCTCGTCATTAGTGCCATTGCATATTCACAGCATTGCATATTCACAACTTATGATGTATAAACTAAGGAGAAGGCATTTCAACAAATTAGAAGCAATGAAAGCTAGACACCATATGAAAGATGCAACGAATATCACTCTACCAAGTTAAAACTGTCTCGTCATAAGTGCCATTTCAACAAATTAGTAGTACAAGCTAGAAAAGAATGTGAGATAACCTATATCACACTCCGAAGTCAAACGTGTCTTATGATAAGTGATTGTTGCAGGTTACACAACAGTAGTAATTTGATGTAAGAACATGGTGTGATAGACAGATATTGTATGTTCTATAAACAGGAACACGTGTCTTATTCAAGTATAATGTGTAAAGTAAGCAGATGGAATTCAACAAAATTAGAAGCAATACAAGCTAGACATCACACATAACATGCAACCACATATAACAGTGCCAAGTTAGAGGGAGCACCGATGATGCTGCACTAGGGGAGACGTGCTCATCATAAACACAACTTTGTTGAGTGTCTATGCATGTGTTGTCTTGGAAATCATCTTGGGGGTGTGGGGGAGTAGAAACTATAGAGGCCCTCCGTTCGGAAGGAGCACCTTTATCCGCTGCCTTGCTAATTTCCTTCCGCTTTATTGATTTTGAATTGTCAAGTAAAACCGACAAGAAAAAGCAATAAAATTCTCTCTTCAGAACTCATTCATGCATGATACTGACAATCACTACTTTGATGTAAGGCAAACACATGATACCAGGATGGAATATGTACGAAAAACAGGACGGTATGGCATGCTCACAACTGTTTGTGTAAACTAAGCAGAAACCATTCCAGCAAATAAGAAGCAATGCAAGCTAGACACCACATGAAAGATGCAACCAATATGACTCTGCTAAGTTAAAAGCGTCCCATCATAAATGGAATTTCAACAAATTAGAAGCAGCGCATGCTATAAATCATATGAAAGATGCAACTAATATCGCACTGCATATACTAAAGGTGTCTCGTCATGTTGATTGATGCGGGATACAAAGAAACAATAGTTTTATGTAAGGACATGCTTAATAGACAGATGTACTATGTACTAAATACAGGAAGGCATGTCACATTAACAGGTATAATGTATAAGCTAAGCAGACTAGCACATGCAGTTTAACCAGATTGGAAGAATTACAATCTAGACACCATATGCAACATGCAACCACATATCATGCTGCCAAGTTAGAGCAAGCACATGCGATGCTAGTGTAGGGGAAATGCTGCAATCAACTACAGAGCTACGTTCACTATCTTCATCTAGCATTTTTGTTTCTTGAGAATCATGTCGGGAGGCTGACGCTGCATTCTTTAAATGAGGAGTAGTCCCCTTGCCTGCCTGCCTCGTCATAAGTGATTGATGAGGGATACACAAGAACATTAGTTTGATGTAAGAACATGGTTAATACACAGATGTACTAGTATGTACCAAAAACAGAAAGGCATGTCATATTCAAAGGTATAATGTGTAAGCTAAGCAGATGCAATTTAACCAAACTGGAAGCAATACAAGCTAGACATCCGGCTGGAGTGGTGAGCATGATCATCTAGGACCTGAGAGCCTGGTGGGAGGCGGGCTGCTTCGCCACCATCGCAGCTTTTTAGTTGGCTTCCAGGTGATGCCTATCTTTGTTGGGCTTGTCACTGGCTCGGCCAGTGCCCTGACTAGCTATTTGTCTTCTGGTGCTCACGGGATGGTGGTTCATGTAAAAAAATATCTTTCCTTATCTTACCGACTTCGGCCTTTCGAATACAAGCTAGACACCATATGGAACATGCAACCACATATGACACCGCGAAGTTAAAGCAAGCACCTGGGATGGTGGTTCATTGCGAGCGAGGTCATCAACTCCAGAGCTACGTTTACCGTCTCCATCTGCTGACACTGCACCCTTTATAGCGCTGTAACGTGTCTTGCCTACCCGCATACGAAGCTGGAGCGACTTCTCTCTTTTCTTTTTGGCTTCTCTCATGGCAGCAGAGTCTGAAATACCCTTGCATAAAAACACGATAGTGAGAGTAAGGGTGAAGTGTGTGCAGAACTAGTGCACTGTAAAAGTAGCAGATAGCAGGTGGCTGAAAAATAAATGACAGGAGACATATGATAGCTCTACAACATTACATGGCAAACAAAATTAGATTCTATTCCGTATGATTTTGTAATATATGAGCACAGGAAATGCAGGTACTCCTCCAGCACACCACCACATGTGGTCATACCTAAGATAACAGTCGACTGAAAATAAATAGGTCAGTCGATTTTTTTAATGAACCGTCCGATCTATAAGGAATGGGCAGATGGCCTTCGTCTACCTCCCGCCAGTCACTGTTGACGATCTTTCTCGAACCGCCAGCGACCACCGGCCCAGACCCCTGCCTCCGCCGCCCCGCCCTCCCATCGACCTCACACCACCGCCGTGCTTGGCAGCGCCCCCAGGCCATCCCTTTAATCTCGGCCGACCTCCAGATTGGGCGCCAGTAGCTCTAGGCCGCACACGCCCCTAAGATAAACACCAAGGCGCTGCTTCCCTGGCGTAATAGGCGTACTAGCGC
Organism: Aegilops tauschii subsp. strangulata; assembly: GCF_002575655.3. NCBI lineage: Eukaryota > Viridiplantae > Streptophyta > Magnoliopsida > Poales > Poaceae > Aegilops > Aegilops tauschii. The sequence continues at coordinate 400,743,007 of NC_053037.3, forward strand.
CTGTTACGGCGGGGAATGCTTCCGTTAATTGGGAATCAACTGGCCAGAAATTGAAATTCAGGGGGGCGACGGACCTCTAGCTAAGGTGAAATAGTATATGAGGAGAAACCTTGTGCATTGCGAGTTACTAGGAACATCTAGTATCAAGAAGAAGCGGTCAACTAGTGTCTTCTGTGGGATGAATACCGTGCAAGTAGAGACATAAGATTTGCACGAATAAGGGAAGAGGAGTACCTTTTTCGGTTGCCAGTGTGGTCACCTCCACATGTCGCGCCGATCTTCTTCTTTTACCGGGGAAACCGATGTTCTGGAGGGTGCAGGCTTGGACGAACCCATGGCCAAATTGTTGACTGTGTTGCCGTGGCCGTATGTCGGCGGAGGGGAAGCAGATCCGAGGCGGCGAAGGACGGCGTAGCAGGAACAACTCCGGTGCAGTGGAGGGTGGCGAAGTTGGAGCGGCAGCGGTGAGGCGCAGGACGGCATGGTTGAACTGGCTCGGGTACGGACGGCTCGGCCTCGGCTTCAACTACTAGCCGTGGAGGGCATTGCGGTTGAGGTTGCGGTGGACGACGACGTCGGGGTATCGGCTCCGGCGTGATGGAGGAGGGCGGCGGTTGATGGGTGGGATGGGGTGGCGGACGGTGGACGCCGGGGTTTCGCGGCGGTGCAGAGGTAGTTTTGGCGCCCACGGAGTACGAATGGGGAATCGGACGGGTGGGGGGGGGAACCATGTTTCGGTCTGGGACGCGCTTGTTTTTGGCTTTTTCGAACAGAAGATGGGATGCGCTTGTTTGAAATTTGGGGAAAGTACAAACTTTGCCCCCCTCTTAAATTTCGGACCTACTGCGGGTCGGGGGTAGGATGGTAATCCCAGGTGTCCCAAATAGTGGGCGGGAGCGATTTCGGCCAAGCGCATGTGTGCTTAGGCGGCCAATGTGTATGAATGTTTCTCGGATGCGGTTGCGTGGAGTCTAGATGAAGCTACAAACCTACCCCGGTTTAGACCTTTGGACGTCGGGCCAGTAGGTTTCACGGGTCAGAGTTATTAGAAATGTAATTTCCTTGTACTACCAAACATTGGTCTCACGCAGTTTCGGGCGAGTAGAGGCTCTTTTGGCGCTTCGTTCGAAATTTTGAAACACAAGCATTCACGTTTAGAGTAGTCTTGAACTATGAGGATTGACCTAAATAGACAACATTATATTTGACCTTGTATGTTTGAAAACCTCATTAAATTATCCGCTTCTTTTTGAAATTTTGACACTTGAAAATCCTATAACTACGATTATTTTGGAATGGAGGAGCTAAATTTGAATATATTTTGTACACGACTACATATGCTATTATGTACAAAATCAGAGCAAAGATTGGTGCCCCCATAATTTAGGTATGGTTTACAAATGCCATGATATCAAATTCAAATAATTGAATGGACTTCATGTTGAATTCGATTTTTTTAAACCACCTTAAGTTGAATTCAAATGTATGCTAGTTCATAGGTAGCTATTTATAATGTCCATTGTGTAACTTTCGTATGTATAATGTGCTTTACACACACAACATGAACTATACTCACGTTTATATTTGATTGCTAAAGCGATGCATTGTTTGGAGTTCAAAATACTAACTATGTGGATCAATTGTGTCGAATAATAACATAGACATGCTCAAATTCGATAGAATCTAGATGTCTGATGGATCAATGACCGCTCCTTACGCGAATTACAAATATCATGATCCCATCCTAATATTTGGATACAATTTATATCTTTAATCAATGTGTAGAGCAGTCTTTTACGTGTAGTTTCACTCTCCATCGGTGGTCTCTCACGCATGCTCACACACTCTCTCCCGAGGTATCTTTCTCGCACACATGCCCTAGATATAACCCTCCCTCCCTCTCGTAACCATTTACATCTGTTTTCACTAACCTTTATCACAAGCACTCTTTCTCTCACAAACATACACACGCACAATCCTCATCGACCCTTTCTATATACATGGACCTGCCTACGTGTCTCATGTACGCACATTATCTTTACGCCTGTCTCTCACGCATTGTCTCACACCTGTCTTCCTAATCGACGAGTATGATTCTAGTAGAGCATTTTGTAGGATGCCTCTTAAAGTTAGGTTGGATGAATAGTAATATCAGAGATAAAGGGGTTACCTTAGTCCGAGAACCTAGGGTTACAAATCCTAGCCGGCTTTGTCAGTGGACACAGAGTCCTTCATAATTCTGCTATCTTTGTCTTGTAGGACTAGTCATCCATGGTTCTTCCTAAATGGGTCACGGGCCGACCAATGTGGCGCAGGACGGAACCGAACGAAGGGCCTCACCTCGACCCACCGGACCTCACGCGGTAACACACCCTCTACCCCCACGTCTCATTATCTTCTCACACCCACACATACCAACACAAACACCACACACACAGAAAATTTCTCCTGGTGCCTCTATTCCCCCCCTTGCATATACACACTCAAGGGAATGGAATCTCTTGTCGTGACGTCATATTCGTCTCTCTCTCTCTAGACCACTCTCATTTCTCGTGCTATCTCTCCCACGCCCCCCTGTCGGCCCCTCTATCCATGCCTCTCTCGAATACGTAATACACACACATACCTCTCTAGGCCCCGCCAAATACATCAACTACACATTCACACATGTTACATCACGTACCCCATTGATCTAAAAAGCCCTCTCTTCACGTTTATTTCGCATACAACATTCCTTTTGAATAAAGTGTGGCCAAAAAATTATTTTAGAGTTTCTACATATATACAACATTACAAAGTTATATGGAGGAGTACGAGCGCTAATTTTCATTGCATGGTGCCCACAATGATATTTATTCCGCACTGTGAATTTGTATATTTTTATACTATATACAAAGTTAGTCATAATAAAGAGAAACGAAGAGCATCTCTCTCTCTCTCTCCATCGCATACCCCCCTGTACGCCCCTTTCACGTATGCACACAAAACTATCTCCAGGTCCTCTAAAAGTAAGCCCCCAGAAAATTCACACATGTTTCATCTTTCTCTCGTGATATATGCAATGACGATCATTGTATTTGAAGCGAAAGCACGATACGTACATTGGACTTCAGAATCCACTCATTATGGTCACCATTTACGTTTAGTGGTTATTATACAGTCACGGGCTCACCGTACAACTCTGTATTTGCTCATGACATGACTAGTTGACCAGTTAAACGCTCCACGTGGCACCTCTAGTGTTGCATCACATTATGTCACTACCATCGTGCCCACCTGTCGACTTGTATCTACTCTACATCTACACTCTTATAAAATACATAAAATACACTCTTATAAAAAACAGAGTTGGTGATGATGGTGTGCCTGCCATCCTGCAATATAGGCCGTCCGATTTATATCTGACGGATAGGAAAGAAACTATGGCAATTTTGCAAAAAGGTACCCACACACCTCTCCACATTTGCAAATAAGGCCTTCCCTCGTTCATCCTTTTCTCTCACAAGATAAACAAGTCATACAAATGCATCTTGATGTTACGTGCAACGCACGGGCATCTTGCTAGTAAGAATGAAAACAAACGACAAAAAAATATTTGGACGGTGGTTCGAAGTCATGACCGCGGGCACAGCGGACAAAGGTGGCCTTGTATTGGTATGCTGAGCCGTCTGTTTTAACACACAGGAGCTGGTGTGGTGATTATACACACACGCACGCATGCACACGAACTGCATCCACGCAACACTCACACAAACACATGCACCCACACACACACGCAACACTCACACGTACACACGCAACCATGCAGCCACGCACGCACGCAACACTCACACGCACGCACGCAACACTCACACGCACACACGCACGCATGCATGCACACACCAGTACACCAAACAACCAACACACAATCTCACGCTCAAGTGCTCAACCTACACGTGCATGCGCACACATCAGGCCCTGACAGACACATACACAACCAGGTGATTCCCGCGCACGGGTTGGAGCCTTGTCGTGCCTGCGTAAATTTGTGTTTATCTGACCTTTTGCCTATGCGAACTGACAGGTGGGACCCACAAGGAACGTGGTCAATTTAACTAGTCAACATGGCGCCACGCAGACTATTTGGCCGGTCAACAGAGTGCAATCCGATGCTGAACTGTGAGCAAGTGACCGTATAATCACCGCAAAACGTATATAGTGACCGTAATCAGCTCATTCTGAAGTTCGGTGACCGTATTACGATTTTCTCCTTGTAGGCCCTCCAAAACTACATCTCTACACGTTCTCGCATGTTACATCTAACAACTATGCAATACAACACTACTACTACACTCTAACACAATAAATCATATGTGATTTTAGTTTTACTAGATATCATATTGTTACTTATAATTATTCAGTTTGCATACATTAAAATTGCCTTTGAAATGTATGGCCAGTATCATCTACCGCGCGGGAAAAATTCCGCCCTTTCCTGTTTAATCGGGTTTGTATCGATGGATCGTGCGAAACAACAAAACTATAGTACTATACAATACAAGTGACAGTTCACTGGGCCGTCGTGTCATCTACTCCTCTGTCGTAAGAGTGGAGCGCTCGCTTTGATAAATCTTCTAGTCCCTTTCGCCGACATGTGGGACATCAAGCTACCGGGTCCACGTGCCATACCGGAATACAGTGCAGAGCAGCCGGGGTGAAGCACCCCAGTCATGGCGCCGGTGTAGTAATGAGCAATGAGGCGTCAAATCACAAAGCTGCACCTTTCCTGCAGTTAAGTTGGAGGGACGAAGGAACCATCATTTCACTCGTTGCTGAATCCGCTTCTCCCTCATCTTCTTCAACTTAACCACGTGTTGCTTCTGCCGTTGTTCTGCCTCATGTGGGACGCGGATCGGCTTGGTAAAGCACTGACACGTGGGACTGCATGTTAGCAAACCGCCAGGACAATGTCCTCCGAAAATAAGAAGCCTAATCCTAGACTTACAAAGGGCTACGTAGCTGCTACGTATACTTTCCATCTAATCTTTATATGCCCCCCTGATTTTCAGGTGGGGTGGGCCTAATCCTCTCATTTAATCCAATCAAATAGTCCCACATCACATCAGTTTGTAACTTTACGTAAACCATTACGTGGATGTAGCATTGCTCAAATAAGAAACCTCCCCCGCCATCCGCGCGGCAAAATCACCTCCTTTTTACTAATCTTGATTCTATAATTTTTTAGATCAATATAATTGAGATTTGTATAGATAGCACATAGGAGCAAAACCAAGTGGTACGGTTAAGGGCATCCACAATGTGTAGCCAAATGTGAAAATAGCTTTTGGCATCGTGGGAACCATTGTGGACGGTGTTGCCAAAGCCAAAAATATGGAACCGAAGCTCCCTGATTGATTGATTGAAGGAATAGAAAAATGCAACATCTCTCCTCTTTCTCCCATGCTTGGATGCATGTAGTACAGTATAGAGCACAGAGTCTACTCCCCTGTCCCTTCTATCACAAAACACAAAGCAGTGAGGCATCAAATCACAAAAGCACGGACGAAGCAACCATCATTTCACTCTTCGCCGACTCCGCTTCTCCATCGTCTTCTTCGAGAAACCATCTCACCGCACTAGTACTCCTAGTAGTACTAGTAAAGGACTTCCTGGATGCAAATAAGGCGGTTGTCTCGGCTTGCAGGCGGCACTTGCGAACGAATTACCGTGGTCTCCCTCAATGGTGTTCTCCGTCAAACGCACTTCGCCAAACCACCAAAAAAAAGATATCGTCGACGTCACCGCAATGGGAAGGAAGTCAAATATAGTTACTACCTCCATTTTTTTTGTACACAAGGCCAGTATATCAAAATTACAATTTGCAAAGGGCCACTAACACTAATCGAGGCAAAATTGATGGGGTTAGCAACCAAGGACATTAATATCCCCTGCATGCATGCGGAAGTGAGAAGGTTGGTTTGCATGGCGCTGCATTAATCAAGCGATGAGGAGTGAGATGGTTAGCTCTTTGGTCTTTGGAGAAAAAAATACGCATTAATTGACACGTGAAACGAGGATATCGATTAAATCCCGCGAACTTCGCCACACATTTTTGCCAAGCTAGTACGTACGTACTCCTAGTACGTACGTACTTATCCTGTTTGGGTCTAGGCCTTGCATTGCCAAACTTCGCCACACATTTTTGCCAAGCTTGCCTAAAGTTTTCAAAATGAGAAGGAGGTACACTTGCGCACGGCTGTCGCGGTCGCACCGCACCCTCACACGGTCGCTCCTGCACACCGCGGTCGCACTGCACCCTCACACAGTCGCTCCTGCACGCCGCAAACCCAACCAAGGGAACGCACCCTCACTGACACGTGCTGTCGCATGTGAACAAACCAAACTCAGCCATCCTATCGCTGACACATAATTTTCGTTCATAGAGTATGTTTATCCAACCGCATGTTGGGGAGTATCCGTACGGCCCGTGCGGTGGTCTGTTGGGGAAGAAGAAGAGGTGAGGAAGAAGGAAAGAAGGGTTAGGAGATGTAGGATATTCATCCAACCGCCTAAAATGGTAGACTGACCCAAGTCAGGCGACTTGCATAACAAATATATGTTTTTACACAGCAAAAGATCCATAAAAACAACAACATAAAGAAAAACTATCACTGCTCGCGGAAAGAGACGACCTCGTTGTCTTTGGCTGCCGGCGCGAACCAGCCGTCGCTGCCGACGTGTGTCTCCGCACCGTGGTTGTCCTCGGCCTCCAGCTACTCGTTCAAGCGGAGCGTGCAGGCGCTCTGCACGGACGAGAGCACAACCCGGTTCAAGTCGAGGACGTCCAGTTCCGCCTGCAGGAGGGCCTCGATGGCAGCGGCATCCGCGCGCTCCACGTCGAGTCGAGCCTCCGCCGCCCGGTTCAAGTCCAGGACGTCCGGTTCCGCCTGCAGGACGGCGTCGATGTGAGCGGCATCCGCGCGCTCTGCGTTGAGTAGAGCCTCTGCCGCCCGGTTCAAGTCCAGGACGTCCGGTTCCGCCTGCAGGAGGGCCCCGATGGCAGCGGCATCCGCGCGCTCCGCCTCAACTTGAGCCTCCGCCGCCCGGTTCACATCCACGACATCCGGTTCCGCCTGCAGGAGAGCCTCGATGGCAGCGGCATGCGCGCGCTCCGCGTCGAGTTGAGCCTCTGCCTCCCGGTCCTCCTTTAGTATCGCCATGTTGAACCGCTGGTCCGCCTGCACCATCGGGGACTCGGACGCCGGCACGAAGTCGACGTCCATTGTCTCATACCCATTGGGGGCCTTCTGCGCCGCGACCTCCGCCATGAACATTGGATCGGCTTCCTCCTCCTCGTAGCTTGGCTCCAAAGAACTCGGGGATTGGCCCGCCGCAAAACGAGCTTGGGAACGGAGGTCTGTGGCGCCGACCGCCGCCGCGATTTCTGCGCGGCGCTCCGGCGTCAGCATCTTGTAGTAAGTGATCTTGCGGCGCACCATGGCTTTCCGACGAACTAGGGGACGCTTGATGCGGGCTAGGGGATCGAAAGGTGGGGGAATGGGCTGGAGATTTGGTGTGGTTTTAGGGCAGTGGCTGGCGTAGGCCGAGCAGCGAAGGTTCTGGTGTGAATAGTGGTTCCGGTGACGACCGGTCAATCGGTTTTGACTGTACATCGCTCTTGTCGCGTTCGCGTTGCAGTTTCGGCACGCTGGACCCTCCACGTCGCTCACCGAATGGAACGCGCTTCGTCTTGCGTTTTCGCTCGCTTGTGGGACCGCAGTTGAGAGCAAACCGACGTCCCTCCCCCTCCCCTGCCCACGTCATTTATTATACCACCACTCCCTCTGTTTTATGCGGAGTAAATAAAAACAGAGGGAGTATACTACGGATGAGGATCCCCTGACGTGGCCGAACCCATTGAGTAACTGACATGCGGGGCCTAGCAAGCATGGGGTCCGCCAGTAAGTGACCGAAAGGGAGGGTAAGGCAGGGATACCTACGTCAGAGGATCCACTTCCACTATACTACTTTGACCAAATGTTAGAGTAATAATATATGACATGCAACTTACACAAATGTTAGAGTAATAATATATGACATGCAACTTACACAAAGCATGCAGGGTCTAATGCGTTTTTTGAGGCTAACTTTGACCAAATGTTAGAGTAATAATATATGACATGCAACTTACACAAAGCATACGGTCAAATTCGTATGTGAAAGGAGTTTCCAATGATATAATTTTCACATTATACATCTCATGTACTATTAATCTTGTCAATAGTCAAATTGGAAACCATCTCGAGTACAAATCTAAGAGTACGTACGAATCTAACAATATTGATTGGGCGTTGTTGAATGTTGATACCTTTTTGATCAAAGTAGAGATACTTTGACTACACATAAAACTTATATGTAAACTAGAAAGGATAGGGGGAGTATATTGTATGTTCAAAAATGAAACAAACATTGAATACCCTTTATATATGATTTGCGGATGCTATGATCACCGGTTCAAAATTTTGAATCCGCCTTAGGTATCACGTGCCCCCACTCGTTCCCTCTCGATTTCATCTCGGGGTCCGGAGATCTATTGAAAGAGGACTAGGGTGGGTACATGCGAATGATACTCGGCGGAATGTTCAAATGAGGCATGCGGGAGGATGGACTCGACTGGAGGGCGACATGATCGATGGAGAAGAGGGTTGGAGAGGAATGAGAAATAAGCAAACGCCACATGATTATACTTGAACGGCTCAAATAAACAATAAGTTGTCTCGCTTGGCCTACATAGTGAAAGGCCTAATGCGCAACGCGGAGCACTGACGCTCAAATATGGCCGGGAAAACAGGGAAACCGACATGTGGGGCACACCCGTCGGGACGACGTAGCGCAGACTAGTCCAATGGAGGAGCTGGCCCACGAGCTCCTCGCCACCGACAACCGTTCATGTGGGTCGTTGGGGCCAACAACGGGGCGCAACTCCAGCACCGCCTCTGGACACGGCGACCGCGGTGAGCGACACGCTCATATCGTTGCTAGACACGGTCGGTTTCAGTGTGCCGAGGGTGGCTTTAGTGCTGTGGCACGACCAACGGTATGTTTGGTTTGTGCCCAAGGTTGCCCCATCAAAGCATTGGGTAGCCAAAATTTTGGTTGAGGTATTGGTTGCCCATGATTTGGCTGACATTAGCAAGAAAAATCAACTAGAGTTGGCTAGAGTTCATTGGCATGCCAAAGAAATGGCAACCATCCAAACAAAGACCAATCTTTGGGTCATGACCAAAATTTTGGTTGAGGTATTGGTTGCCCATGATTTGGCCGACATTGGCAAGAAAAATGAACTAGAGTTGGCTAGAGTTCATTGGCATGCCAAAAAATGGCAACCATCCAAACAAAGACCAATCTTTGGGTCATGACCAAAATTTTGGTAAGGTGCACTTTGGCCACAATCCAAACACACCCCAACACCCGGCTCATCGAGGATGCACAGGGCGCCGTGACACGTTCGCGGAGTGGTGTAGCGCGGCCAACTGCATCCTATGGACCTGAGACCATGCCGGGTCATCTTACTTTTTCAATGACATGCGCGGATCGCATGTGAGCAAAGGGCATCTCCAACGTTGCCACGACCGCAGCTGACTACCCTGGCACACCAAAACCCTCATCCCTCGCGCCGTCGCGCGGTGCGTTCCCAGCCGGCGCCAGCTGCCCGCATTCATGCCGTCCGTTCGTATGTCGTCGTTAAGAGGCTCGGTGCCCGAGGAACCAACTCCGGTGACTTAATGATGCACCCGGACGCTTGGCCTCACCGGAATGCGCTACTCAAAGCGGCAACGCCCAGCTAACCTCCACACCATAGCGCATCGTCCTCCTACCTGGCACCACATTCGCCATGACCGCAAGTGCGAACGCTCTACGGGAGAGCTTGTCTTCGGGGATGAAGCTCGAGGTCGCCGCCCTTGCTCAAGTCGCCTCTCGCGACGCAATAGCGGCGTAGCCGGACGCGGACGCGACCGCACAAGCGGTGGCCACGCTGGCGGCCGACGACGGGAGCACCGCCAGCCACGCGTCCTACTTGTCGCCGTCCAACATCCGGCACCGCCGAGGTCGGGGACTCCTCCGAGGATGAGTAGGGCATGGGAGGCGGCAGGGCATGGTGTGCCAACTGGCCGGTCCGTATCCCGTGTTCTACTCTTCCTTGCCGGAGACCGCACCTTCACTTCACGGGGCTTGAACCCCGCCCCCGTACATAGAGATCGCAGATGGAGGATGTCCGCCGCCGCCGTAGAATAGATTTAGGGTCGGGTTTCTTTTATTTTTCTGTCCTATAAAAGTTCAAAATGTAATGAAAATCTGCCGTGTTTGCATTAATCTCGGCCGGTGTATATGAACTTTCACAATAATATACATATTGTATAAGTACTAGCAAGATGCCCGTGCGTTGCACGGAAGATCAAGATCTTGTGGGAGAAAAGGATGAACGAGGGAAAGCCTTATCTGCAAATGTGGAGAGGAGTGCGGGTAAATTGTCATAGTTTCCTTCCTATCCGTTAGATATAGATCGAACGACCTATATTGCAGGATGACAGGCACACCATCATCACCAACTCTGCTTTTTATTGAACCGAGACAAATCTAACATGCGAAGTAAAATAAACACATAGGGTCTATACATACACAAATTATCTTAGGCACTCCAATAGTACGTCCACTACACATTCACGCATTTCACATCTTTCTACATCTACGGGAACCTACGAAAGGGTTAACGTAAATTGCCTCTCTCTCTCCTCCCCTGATTTTCATGGTGGTGGGCCCCTACCTCCCCGCAATCTACAATCAACAGCTCACACGTTTCACATTACGTTAATTACGTAACTGGGATTACGTAGGTGTAGCATTACTCGTCCTAAAAAACCCAACTAAGCCAACCTCCCAGCATATCGCGCGGGAAAAGACCCGGCCGCGCCGTTTTAGTCGGGATTACCGGATTACTAGTAGTAGTATCGATGGATCGCGTGAAGCAACAATTTTTTTTTGAGGGGGCGAAGCACCTAGTTTAAAAGGAAAAAAGGCGGTACACTCACAACACTCCTGTCGCGGTCGCATTGCACCCCACACACGTTCGGTCCTGCACACGGCTCACGCAAACGGAACGCGCTTCGGCTTGCCTCTTCACTGACACGTGGGACTGCACTTGGAGAAACCGACCATGCGCCAAACTCCCCCCGCCCACCGCGCGAAAATTCTCCCCCCCACACCCAAAAATTCCCCCCAAATCCGATTCAACCTCCCTTCGGCCAACTAGCCAATAATATTCCCCAAACCCCCTCCCCCTGTCCCCCTCCACTCCATTCGCTCCGCCAAAGCCGCCCTCCCCGCCGCGCCGATACGTCGGCGCCGCGGTTCGGCGATCCTCTCGCTCCCACAGTACGCTCTCGTAGACTGCCGTCCTCTAGCCGCACCGCCACCTCTGGCTACGTTCTTGTGGAGGTGCACGGCGGTCAGCGCCGCCACCGCTGGCGACGTTCGTGTGGAGACGCAGGGCGGTCAGCTTCTCCCACGGTACGCGCATTCTAGACTGAGGCCCCGTTCATGTCGGTGTAGCGCTGAATGTTAGCTGATAGACGCTGTTAATCTCACTGTTTGCCGAAGTAGTTTACTGTCAATATGCTCTGCTTAAGAAGCTTCCTTGCCCTGTTCTGCACTCAATCTGCTTAGCTGAGATGGCATGCCAAGGCCGATTAGTTGCTATAGTATCCTGCCATATATTTATTGTGACGTAGATTGCCATGGTCTAGTAGCCAATCTGTTAGGTGAAACAGCTCTACCCCGTTTTATACTCGATCTTTGTTGCTGAGATGGCCTTCGATAGTTCGATGGCTGTGTGCTCGGCCTCATTGACTGCTGAAACAGCCTTCCATAATTTGGCACTCAAATCTGTTTGCTGAATTAGCTTTACATATATTTCGTTACTTAGATCTGCTCATTCAAATATCTTGCCATAGCTTTAGACATCGACCTAGGTATTTTTTTTCTGGACTTCATAAAAAAGCATATATGTTTTTCCTGTAATATCTAGTAGAAGAACTAATTTGTATGTCTAACAGATGGACATGACTTGGATAACTTCTGCTCGAAGATTCTCCGCTGCATATGTCGAGGGGGTTGAAAACTTCATGAACTTTATCAGAGCTGAGTACAGTGGTCCGAAATCAGATGTGCTCTGCCCGTGTAGCAGTTGTATGAATTCAGTTACAAGACCCCAGTCAATTGTGCAAAATCATCTACACTTGTATGGGATGTCGGTCACATATACTAGGTGGGTTCATCATGGTGAAGCTGTGAACGTCAATGTTATTGACTACGTGGAAGCAGCAGATCACCATCTTGATCTGCCTGATGCTCAGGTGGAAGAGGAGGAGGAGGTGGTGGTGGCGGAGCTACTGAGTTTGACCAACATTGAAACAATGCTACGAAATGCTCGTGCATTCCGTGAACTTTCACCTGCAGAAGAAAAACGGTGGGCCCGCATGTTGGAACAATGCAACATTGCTGTCACCCCAGGAAATAAGCTGTCAGTATTCTCAGCTATGGTGACCTTTCCTCAGGTGAAGACATCTGAGCGGATGCCCAACAAATCATTCGATGCGATGTTGGCTGCTTTCCGCAAATCTTTCCCAGATGCGTCTGAGCTGCCACACACCTACAGTAAAATGAAGAATTTCCTTCGTGCAGTTGGAATTGGATATGATATGATCCATGTTTGTAAGAATAATTGTGTTCTGTTCCGGAAGGAGTATGCCAACTTAAGTGAATGCCCGAAATGCAAATCATCAAGATGGAAAGATGGCGATGCTGTGAAGAGGATTCCTCATAATGTTCTGAGACATTTTCCAATTACACCAAGATTGCAGAGGTTGTTTCATGATGCTGAAACAAGAGAGGATGTACTGTGGCATTCTAGGAACCAGGAGTACAGAGATCAGAATGTAATGAGCCATCCATCTCATGGTAGTGAGTGGAAAAGCTTCAATGATAAACACAAAGAGTTTGCTGCTGACCCGAGAAACATTAGACTTGGCTTAGCTTCAGATGGATTTAACCCATTTGGCCACCAGAGCGCCACATATAGCATGTGGCCAGTGCTTGTTATCCCTTACAACATGCCTCCAAATGTCTGCACCAAAGAATCAAACTACATGATGGCTTTGCTCATCCCAGGTCCAAAAAGTCCTGGAAAGGATTTTGATTTGTTCATGGAGCCTCTTGTGGAGGAACTTCAACAACTATGGAAGGGTGTTCTCACTCGAGACCTATATAGCAGCCCACCAGCTGATTTCTTTGTGCGTGCTGTTATAATTTGGTGCATGCATGATTATCCAGCTTTGGGCACTATGTCAGGGCGAACGACACATGGTTACAATGCATGTGTTCGCTGTGAGAGGAATCCGCTGTCATACGCAATACTTAGCAAGTTCTGTTACATTGGACACCGCCGTTTCCTTGCCAAGGACAAGCCGCATCCTAGAAAATACCGAAGACATGTGTTCAATGCAAAGCATGAAAACCGTGATGCGCCAAAGAAGCTCACCGCCGATGAGTTGCAAGTGGAATTAGAGAAGGTCAGGCATATTACACCAGGAAACCATCCTGGTAATGGTAGCGGGAAAAGGAAGCGTGGCAGGGTAGAAGAGAGATTATTGTTTACCCGCAGGTCCACTTTGTGGGACTTGGAGTATTGGAAAGATTTGGATCTGCGGCATAATCTTGATGTGATGCACACCGAGAAAAATATATGTGACCACATTATCGGCGCACTTCTTAATATTGAAGGCAAGACGAAAGATACCTTAAAATCTAGGATTGATTTGACACACCTGGGTATCAGAAAGGATTTGCAGGTGCAAGATGAAGGTAAACCACGGGATATGGCACCAGCTGTGTACGTCTTGGACAAGGTAAAAAGAAAAGAATTCTGCGAGGTCCTGCCACGTGTGAGATTCCCACATGGATTTGCTTCCAATCCTGAAAGGAGAGTTAGTGCAGATGGAACCAAGATACAAGGGTTGAAAACTCATGACTGCCACGTCCTACTTCAAAGGGTTTTACCTGTTATCCTTAGAGGATTGGGCCGCCCTGACTTATACAGAGCAGTTGTAGAGTTGGGACAGTTCTTTAGGGAACTCTGCAGTAGGAATATCAGGATAGATGCTTTGGAGCGTCTTAGAGACAAGATACCAACTATCCTATGCGACCTTGAGAAGATATATCTGTTGTGGAACGTAGTAATTTCAAAAAATTTCCTACGCACACGCAAGATCATGGTGATGCATAGCAACGACAGGGGAGAGTGTTGTCCACGTACCCTCGTAGACCGATAGCGGAAGCGTTAACACAACGCGGTTGATGTAGTCGTACGTCTTCACGATCCGACCGATCAAGTACCGAACGCACGGCACCTCCGAGTTCAGCACACGTTCAGCTCGATGACGTCCCTCGAACTCCGATCCAGCCGAGTATTGAGGGAGAGTTTCGTCAGCACGACGGCGTGGTGACGATGATGATGTTCTACCGACGCAGGGCTTCGCCTAAGCTCCGCTACGATATTATCGAGGTGTAATATGGTGGAGGGGGGCACCACACACGGCTAAAAGATCGTTGATCAATTGTGTGTCAAGAGGTGCCCCCTTTCCCCCGTATATAAAGGTGCAAGGGGGAGGCCGCCGGCCAAGGAGGTGTGGCGCGCCAGGAGGAGTCCTACTCCTACCGGGAGTAGGACTCCCCCCTTTCCATGTTGGACTAGGAGTGGAAGGAGGGAAGAGGTGGAGGGGAGGAAGGAAGGGGGGCGCCGCCCCCCCTCTCCTTGCCCTATTCAGACTGGGGGGGAAGGGGGGCGCGGCCCTGCCCTAGCCTCCTCTCCTCTCTTCCACCTAGGCCCAATAAGGCCCATTAAGTTACCGGGGGGTTCCGGTAACCTCCCGGTACTCCGGAAAAATCCCGATTTCACCCGGAACACTTCCGATGTCCAAACATTGGCTTCCAATATATCAATCTTTATGTCTCGACCATTTCGAGACTCCTCGTCATGTCCGTGATCACATCCGGGACTCCGAACAACCTTCGGTACATCAAAACATATAAACTCATAATATAACTGTCATCGTAACGTTAAGCGTGCGGACCCTACGGGTTCGAGAACTATGTAGACATGACAGAGACACCTCTCCGGTCAATAACCAATAGCAGCACCTGGATGCTCATATTGGTTCCTACATATTCTACGAAGATCTTTATCGGTCAGACCGCATAACAACATACGTTGTTCCCTTTGTCAACGCTATGTTACTTGCCCGAGATTCGATCGTCGGTATCTCGATACCTAGTTCAATCTCGTTACCGGCAAGTCTCTTTAGTCGTTCCGTAATACATCATCCCGGAACTAACTCATTAGTTACAATGCTTGCAAGGCTTATAGTGATGTGCATTACCGAGTGGGCCCAGAGATACCTCTCCGACAATCGGAGTGACAAATCCTAATCTCGAAATACGCCAACCCAACAAGTACCTTTGGAGACACCTATAGAGCACCTTTATAATCACCCAGTTACGTTGTGACGTTTGGTAGCACACAAAGTGTTCCTCTGGTAAACGGGAGTTGCATAATCTCATAGTCATAGGAACATGTATAAGTCATGAAGAAAGCAATAGCAACATACTAAACGATCGAGTGCTAAGCTAACAGAATGGGTCAAGTCAATCACGTCATTCTCCTAATGAGGTGATCCCGTTAATCAAATGACAACTCATGTCTATGGCTAGGAAACATAACCATCTTTGATTAACGAGCTAGTCAAGTAGAGGCATACTAGTGACACTCTGTTTGTCTATGTATTCACACATGTATTATGTTTCCGGTTAATACAATTCTAGCATGAATAATAAACATTTATCATGATATAAGGAAATAAATAATACTTTATTATTGCCTCTAGGGCATATTTCCTTCAGTCTCCCACTTGCACTAGAGTCAATAATCTAGTTCACATCGCCATGTGATTTAACATCAATAGTTCACATCACCATGTGATTAATACCCATAGTTCACATCGTCATGTGACCAACACCCAAAGGGTTTACTAGGGTCAATAATCTAGTTCACATCGCTATGTGATTAACACCCAAAGAGTACTAAGGTGTGATTATGTTTTTCTTGTGAGATAATTTTAGTCAACGGGTCTGTCACATTCAGATCCGTAAGTATTTTGCAAATTTCTATGTCTACAATGCTCTGCACGGAGCTACTCTAGCTAATTGCTCCCACTTTCAATATGTATCTAGACCGAGACTTAGAGTCATCTAGATTAGTGTCAAAACTAGCATCGACGTAACCCTTTACGACAAACCTTTTGTCACTTCCATAATCGAGAAACATATCCTTATTCCACTAAGGAGAATTTTTGACCGCTGTCCAGTGATCTACTCCTAGATCACTATTGTACTCCCTTGCCAAAATCAGTGTAAGGTATACAATAGATCTGGTACACAGCATGGCATACTTTATAGAACCTATGGCCGAGGCATAGGGAATGACTTTCATTCTTTTTCTATCTTCTGTCGTGGTCGGGCTTTGAGTCTTACTCAATTTCACACCTTGTAACACAGGCAAGAAACTCTTTCTTTGACTGTTCCATTTTGAACTACTTCAAAATCTTGTTAAGGTATGTACTCATTGAAAAAACTTATCAAGCGTCTTGATCTATCTCTATAGATCTTGATGCTCAATATGTAAGCAGCTTCACCGAGGTCTTTCTTTGAAAAACTCCTTTCAAACACTCCTTTATGCTTTGCAATTCTACATTATTTCCGTTCAACAATATGTCATTCACATATACTTATCAGAAATGTTGTAGTGCTCCCACTCACTTTCTTGTAAATACAGGCTTCACCGCAAGTCTGTATAAAACTATATGCTTTGATCAACTTATCAAAGCGTATATTCCAACTCCGAGATGCTTGCACCAGTCCATAGATGGATCGCTGGAGTTTGCGTATTTTGTTAGCACCTTTAGGATTGACAAAACCTTCTGGTTGCATCATATACAACTCTTCTTTAATAAATCCATTAAGGAATGCAGTTTTGTTTATCCATTTGCCAGATTTCATAAAATGCGACAATTGCTAACATGATTCGGACAGACTTAAGCATAGATACGAGTGAGAAACTCTCATTGTAATCAACACCTTAAACTTGTCGAAAACCTTTTGCGACAATTCTAGCTTTGTAGATAGTAACACTACTATCAGCGTCCGTCTTCCTCTTGAAGATCCATTTAATCTCAATGGCTCACCGATCATTGGGCAAGTCAATCAAAGTCCATACTTTGTTCTCATACATGGATCTCATCTCAGATTTCATGGCCTCAAGCCATTTTGCGGAATCTGGGCTCACCATTGCTTCTTCATAGTTCGTAGGTTCGTCATGGTCTAGTAACATAACCTCCAGAACAGGATTACCGTACCACTCTGGTGCGGATCTTGATCTGGTTGATCTACGAGGTTCAGTAATAACTTGATCTGAAGTTTCATGATCATTGTCATTAACTTCCCCACTAATTGCCGTAGGTGTCGCAGAAACTGGTTTCTGTGATGATCTACTTTCCAATAAGGGAGCAGGTACAGTTACCTCATCAAGTTCTACTTTCCTCCCACTCACTTCTTTCGAGAGAAACTCCTTCTCTAGAAAGGATCCATTCTTAGCAACAAATGTCTTGCCTTCGGATTTGTGATAGAAGGTGTACCCAACAGTCTCCTTTGGGTATCCTATGAAGACACATTTCTCCGATTTGGATTTGAGCTTATCAGGATGAAACTTTTTCACATAAGCATCGCAACACCAAACTTTAAGAAACGACAACTTTGGTTTCTTGCCAAACCACAGTTCATACGGTGTCGTCTCAAACGGATTTAGATGGTGCCCTTTTTTTCGTGAATGCAGCTGTCTCTAATGTATAACCCCAAAACTATAGTGGTAAATCGGTAAGAAACATCATAGATTGCACTATATCCTATAAAGTACGGTTATGACGTTCGGACACACCATTATGCTGTGGTGTTCCAGGTGGCACGAATTTGTGAAACTATTCCACATTGTTTTAATTGAAGACCAAACTCGTAACTCAAATATTTGTCTCCGCGATCAGATAGTAGAAATCTTATTTTCTTGTCACGATGATTTTCCACTTCACTCTGAAATTATATGAACTTTTCAAATGTTTCAGACTTATGTTTCATTAAGTAGATATACCCATATCTGCTCAAATCATCTGTGAAGGTCAGAAAATAATGATACCTGCTACGAGCCTCAATATTCATCGGACCACATACATCTGTATGTATGATTTCCAACAAATTTGTTGCTCTCTCCATAGTTCCGGAGAACGACGTTTTAGTCATCTTGCCCATGAGGCACGGTTCGCAAGCATCAAGTGATTCATAATCAAGTGATTCCAAAATCCCATCAGTATGGAGTTTCTTCATGCGCTTTACACCAATATGGCCTAAACGGCAGTGTCACAAATAAGTTGGACTATCATTATTAACTTTGCATCCTTTGGCTTCATTATTATGAATATGTGTACCACTACGATCGAGATCCAACAAACCATTTTTTTGGGTGTATGACCATAGAAGGTTTTATTCATGTAAACAGAACAACAATTATTCTCTAATTTAAGTGAATAACCGTATTGCAACAAACATGATCAAATCATATTCATGCTCAACGCAAACACCAAATAACACTTATTTAGTTTCAACACTAATCCCGAAAGTATAGGGAATGTGCGATGATGATCATATCAATCTTGGAACTACTTCCAACACACATCGTCACCTCACCTTTTACTAGTCTCTGTTTATTCTACAACTCCCGTTTCGAGTTACTACTCTTAGCAACTGAACCAGTATCAAATACCGAGGGGTTGCTATAAACACTAGTAAAGTACACATCAATAACATGTATATCCAATATACCTTTGTTCACTTTGCCATCCTTCTTATCCACCAAATAGTTGGGGTAGTTCCGCTTCCAGTGACCAGTCCCTTTGCAGTAGAAGCACTTAGTCTCCGGCTTAGGACCAGACTTAGGCTTCTTCACTTGAGCAGCAACTTGCTTGCCGTTCTTTTTGAAGTTCCCCTTCTATCCCTTTGCCCTTTTCTTGAAACTAGTGGTCTTGTTAACCATCAACACTTGATGCTCTTTCTTGATTTCTACCTTCGTCGATTTCAGCATCGCGAAGAGCTCAAGAATTACTTTCGTCATCCCTTACATACTATAGTTCATCACGAAGTTCTACTAACTTTGGTGATGGTGACTAGAGAATTCTGTCAATCACTATTTTATCTGAAAGATTAACTCCCACTTGATTCAAGCGATTGTAGTACCCAGACAATCTGAGCACATGCTCACTGCTTGAGCTATTCTCCTCCATCTTTTAGCTATAGAACTTGTTGGAGACTTCATATCTCTCAACTCGGGTATTTGCTTGAAATATTAACTTCAACTCCTGGAACATCTCATATGGTCCATGACGTTCAAAACGTCTCTGAAGTCTCGATTCTAAGCCGTTAAGCATGGTGCACTAAACTATCAAGTAGTCATCATATTGAGCTAGCCAAACATTCATAACGTCTGCATCTACTCCTGCAATAGGTCTGTCACCTAGCGGTGCATCAAGGACATAATTCTTCTGTGCAGCAATGAGGATAATCCTCAGATCACGGGTCCAATCCGAATCTTTGCTACTAACATCTTTCAACATAATTTTTCTCTAGGAACATATCAAAAATAAACACAGGGAAGCAACAACGCGAGCTATTGATCTACAACATAATTTGCAAAATACTATCAGGACTAAGTTCATGATAAATTTAAGTTCAATTAATCATATTACTTAAGAACTCCCACTTAGATAGACATCCCTCTAATCCTCTAAGTGATCACGTGATCCATATCAACTAAACCATGTCCGATCATCACGTGAGATGGAGTAGTTTCAATGGTGAACATCACTATGTTGATCATATCTACTATACGATTCACGCTCGACCTTTCGGTCTCAGCGTTCCGAGGCCATATCTGCATATGCTAGGCTCGTCAAGTTTAACCTGAATATTCCGCGTGTGCAACTGTTTTGCACCTGTTGTATTTGAATGTGGAGCCTATTTTGGGACAGCTGGCGCATAGCACGGCAACGGTCGGAAATTTGAGGTTCAAATTCCTCAGGGCTATCATGTTCCTCACTGTGTAGGAAATTTGCACTGGCGAATTCCTAACTCCTCAGTCAGAACAAATTCCTCATAGACCAGAAGAACTTCGTCTCTGTCACTGAAGAATATGACTGAACTGTATGAGATTTCCAATGGCTTCACTCAAAGGGATTGGTAGGTATAGGATTTTGAGTTGAGCATCACATGGAAATTTTTCCTTAGTATTTCCTTGACCCCCTTTAACAGTACGGTGTTTCGTATGACTCAATAAAGAGAAAATGAAACTATGAAAACAAAAGTCTTCACGCTTCATATTCCTCAAATGAATACCAAGTCTTCAAGGTCACACCAATTTCTTCACTTTCAAAGTCTTTAGAAAGTCTTCAGAAATCCAAAGTCTTCAGTCGAAGAACTTCATTTTTAGGGGTCGACTTTCTCTGTAAATATCAAACTCCTCATAGACTTATAGATCTGTGTACACTCACAAACGCATTAGTCCCTTAACCTATAAGTCTTCAATACACTAAAATCACTAAGGGGCACTAGATGCACTTACAATCTCCCCCTTTTTGGTGATTGATGACAATATAGGTTAAGTTTTCAACGGGGATAAACATATGAAGTGTAAATACTGATATTGAGGAATTTGATTGCAAGATATAGAAGAACTCCCCCTGAAGATGTGCATAGTGAGGAATTTTCTTTTGAAGCAATGCACACTTGAAGAGTTCAATCATGGAGATCTCCCCCTATATCTTGTAATTCATACACCCATTTGACATAATATATGAAGAATTTGAAATGCATGATGAAATATGGTGACTGATGTAATTCAGCATGCGTGCTATAACATTAACGCGGAATAAGCATGCAGAAGAAACAGCAAAAGTATCAGGTCACCATAGAGTTTAAGTTTACAACTCGATCCAGCAAAGTCTTCAAAAGAACGAGAGTTGCAACTTAGAAAAAAACGCCCATATAAGATAGACCCGCTTGAAGACTAACTCAAATTTCTCCCCCTTTGTCATCAAATGACCAAAAAGGTCGAAAATGAGGACTAACGCCCCTGGAGAATATCAAGGTGATGAAGGTAGTAGTGGTTTTTCTTCACTGCATTGTGGGTAGCAGTCATGTTGTGAAGAATTGAACCAAACTGACGCTTGACCCATTTATGATTGCGATCAACCTTCTGTTGAAGACCGAGGAGAAGCTCACGGTCAGTCATCACCCTGGGTGCTGTGCCTTGAGGATTTTGCTTGGGTGCGTTGGCGACAGAGTCATGGGTGGCAGAGTCATCATTGGTGGAGTAGGATGCAGCCTTGCGAAATTGTCCATCCAATGGACGAATGCCTTCATCAATTACAGCAGTAGCCTTGCCCTTTTCATCAGCTGAGGAAAATGTCTGTTTGAGGACTTCAATTGGGGGCAAGTAGCTGCAATGGTTCAGTGTATCAGCTTTATAGTTGAGTGAAGACCTTGTCCTGATGAATCTCATAATCCAAGGTGCATAAGGCTTCAGCTCAAATGGTGACATGGCGACATTGGCCAGAGTCCTCATGAAGAAATCATGGAAGTTGATGGGAATGCCATGAATGATATTGAAAAGCAGATTCTTCATGATGCCAACGACTTCCTCTTCATTCGAGTCGTGGCCCTTGATAGGACTCAATGTCTTCGTCAGAATGCGATAGACAGTCCGAGGCACATATAACAATTCCTTCACAAGGAATTTAGTTCTTGGGGCCTGACCTGGCTTCAATGGCTTCATCAGCACTTGCATATAGTGATCTGTAAGCTCAGGTTCACTATAGACGCAACGAGCAGCTTCAAGGGGAGGACTGAGAGGAAAAGCACGAAGCAATTCAGTAGCTGGTGCCTTGTAGTGAGTATTTTCAGACATCCAGTCCAGCACCCATGAATTCACATCTTCAGAGTCTCCGGTGATGTGCAGAGTTGCATAAAACTGAAGAATGAGCTCTTCATTCCAATCACATATATCAGTGCAGAAATTCAACAGTCCAGCGTCGTAAAGAACACTGAGGACTGGCACGAAGCACGGCAGAGATTCCATATCCACGTGAGGAATGTGCTCAAGATCGCAGACTTTGTGTTTGTTGAACAGCACTAAGGACAGACCCAGTGCATAGAAGCTCCCACACAAGGTGGGGTCTGGGGAGGGATTATAGGAACCTAGTCTTACCCCTGCAAAGTGCAATGCAGAGAGGCTGGTTCGAACCCAGGACCTCTTGGCACAAGTGGGGAGGACTTCACCACTGCGCCAGGCCTGCAGTGAGGAATAAAAATTTGCCTGGCTGGCAGTCCAGAAACGCCTCTTCCTTATGCGAGCAGAGTCATAAGGGTTGTAATCAGTGAAGAATACATGCTCGCCAAAGAAGGCATCAGTCTTGAATTTCTGCTTCCCGGAGAATGGATCCTTTGGTTTGGGCAGAGGAGTGTCAGTGAGTTGCATCACAACCTCAGGAATCGCAATCTCAGGTTCTTCAGGCTGAGGAATTTCTGGTTCCTCTTCAGTGGCAGCCTCGTTCTTGAATTCTTCATTTTCAGTTTCTTCAGCACTAGCGGCTGGAATGTCTTCATGAGCTTCATCAGATCCCATTTGAACTGTAGTGACCGGGAACTGAGGAATTTGCTGCAGTGGAGTGAAGAGTGGAGAATTGGGGTGCTGACTTTCCCAAAAGTCATCATTCATCACAGGTGTGGTACAACCAATGTCCACATCTTCATCTTCAATTTCTTCAACGCCGGCCTCTTCAGCAGTAAACTGAGGCACAGGCGAGGAAGCAACTGGGGTTGAAGGGATTTCATCCACTTCAATTTCTTTGGATCAGCTAGGGATCACATATTCTTCATCAAAAGGAACAAGGTCCTTTGATGGCATGGTTGAGATTGGAACAACATCAATCGGGTTTGCAAAAGAGCTGGTCATAGGCTTCATTTTCTTTGGATCAGAAGAATCTGAAGAAGCTGATGCTTTCCTTTTCTTCACTGCTGCATGCTCTGCAGCCTTGGTCTTCTTCACATCTGATGCAGATGGAAGGATTGGAGTTGGAGTAGGCGCAGGTGGAGCAGAGGAATTTGGTGCAGTTTCTTCAGGCACAACTGATGCAGTTGCCCTGACCTCTTCATTTTCTTCAGGCGCACCACAAGTGGGTGCCCTGGGAATTTCATCAGCGGCTAGAATGCAGTCATCAGCCCTGGAACTCACATTGTCTTCAGCAGCCTGATTGTCATCAGCGGTGCTGGCATGTTCTTCAGTTGGCTGAGCAGATGCTTCAGCAGGAGTGACTTCAATATGCACAGGGGCAGCGGCACTTGAAGTGAGTGTCTTCGTCAGATTGACGAACCTGACCTTGGCTCCTTTCCAATCAGCATAGTAAGCGTTGAAATCATCGCTGAGGACTTTGATTTCAGACTGGAGCTTTACAAGTTCATCAGTTGTCATAGAGATAACGTTGTTCTTCAGGAACTTTTCCTTCCTGTACTGTGCTTTCTTGAGTTGCCCGGCCTTCTCATATTTCCTTTTTCTTCACTGATGAAATGGGTCAGCATGTGACTTTGGCCAGGTGTCAACTTGAAATCAGGCATAGGAGTGTTTGGGTCCTTGTGCCAGAGATCAATATAGTCGAGGATCAGCTTTGGATCCAAAAGCAGTGGCACTTCTGTGCCCTTGGCTCTAGCGGCCCAGACTTGCCTGTCTTTGATGATCTTAGCAAGTTCTTCATCATCAGCTTCGTCATCTTCAGACGGTACTTGGAAGGCGACCTGCTTCTTCTGAGGACTTGGGCGAGAGCCTCGTCCTGCAGTGGTATTAGTCTTCAGCAGAGAGGGTCCTGTTGAAGAATTTGGTGCAGCTGAGGAACTAGCTGAAGCTCCTGAGGCAATGGAGATGCCTGTAGTCCTTTGGCACGTGGCAAGATGCACAGGTTCTGAGGATTTTGTCGGAGCAGTTGAGGACTTTGGAGGAGCAGGAGCGGCTTGAGGAATTGGCCGTGAGGGCTTGGCTGAGGAAATTGGCCGTGAGGGCATTGAAGATGAGGCACTTGGCTTGTGCGCAGGCTTCTTTGCCATGGATTTCTTCGGCCTTACAAAGGCCTCATCAACAGCAGCAGTGGAATCTTCGTTGAATTTGCTCACTGCATCTTTAGCCTGTTTGGCCAACTTGGCCTGGCGCTTGGCCCATTCTTCAGGAAATTCCTCACCGCGCTTGATGCTAGTGGGATCTGCCTCTTGGCCAGGTGCCAATGGAGGTCTTGAGCATGGAGGAGTAACAACGAATTTCTTCATGTATTTTGGAGTCACATACCTGTACTCCCTCCACTCTTTTGCCCATCTCCTTTCTATCCTCTGAATGCGCACCTTGCGCTGATTTTTATCTTCCTCAGGGGGTGTGCAGTACCCAGCATAAATGTCCTCAGGGATTTCAAAGGCAGTATTAACCTCAGGCCTCTTTCCTCCTTTCTGTGGCCTCTTTTCATTAGCCATTTTCTTCAGTTGAGGAATTTGAACAATTGAACTCTCTGAAGAAGTATGCAACTTTTCTTCAAGGAACGGTGCAAATGAGTTAAGTTGATGAGAACCTAGTGATTTAGCAGCGGACATGAGTACCTGTGAACAGAGTATAGTTGCGAGGAATTTGGAGAGGTCATATGCATTCTCAGAAGGTTTTTCAAAAAGAACAAGTTTGAGGAATTTGACCAGATGAGTCTTGAAGAATTTCACTAAGCATTCTTTGTCTTAGGTTCCAGAGTTGTATAGATCGAAGATCCACACAATTGAGGAATCTTGAAGAAAAATGATGCTTAGAGAAACGAATCAAGAACAGATGACATGTGAGGTGTTTAGTGTGTGAGGATTTGAAGAAAAACACCTTTGAAGATTTTATAGTAAACATTTGAATCAAAGCGGGTAGTAAAAGTAACTTTTAATTACCCTGAACGAAGAACACGACGAACTGGGATGTGGAGAGGTGAAGCTCGTCTGTGCAGATCTTCCACGCCCTAACTTGGCGGAGGAAGACGGCTACGGCGGCGGCGGAGTGAAGATTTCCGCGGCCGGTGTGAGTATGGCGGCGACGAGGTCGAGGCAGTGAAGCTCTTCCTCATCGGCGACGATGATGTAGCGGCGACGCTAGGGTTTGAGAAGCTCGATCTTGGAGAGAGGTCGAGCGGAGTAAAAGAAGTGAGGAAGGGGAGAGGGGGTATTTATAGCCACGGTGAAAAACGGTTCGCCCGAAGAAATTGGACGAACGTGCCCCTGACCCTTCTCATCCGCATGACATGTGTCACCCACGTACTGAGAAGTGGAGATCGTGTTAGATCGTGGGTGAATAGGTAAGTATATCGTGGGAAGCGGAACGGTTTGAGCGGCAAAGCCGAAAATTTGGATAAGATAAGTTAAAAGTTCCATTCGCAAATTCTTCAGCTGACAAGGACACAGTGAAGATTTTGAACGAGTTTCAAATAGAATGCACATGAAGAATTTGTGAATAGATTGGGTTGAGTATAGCATAGAGGGGGGAAGGGTCCGATCACATTCACTTAGCAGAAAAACCAACTTGAAGAATTAGCCATAAGTGAATGCTGTAGAGGACATAAACTCATATATATATATATATATAGCCAATGAGGAAAAACGGCGGAGAAGGTGAAGATTTTGCAAAGTTGAAGAATATGAACAACTAAGGAATTTCAAAACTGAGGAAAAACTCAAATTGAAGATTTTCAACTTTTGTGGTGGCGTGACCCACCGTATAAGAATAATGATTTCAGACACCGCGTACAATTGTCGTAGGGTTATGAGAATCAAATTCTTCATTAATTTCTTCACACTTAGAGTGTTATTCTTCATTGATTGAAGAAAAACGTTCCTTCATGTGTTGCACATCTAAGTCATCAATTTTGCATAAGTGTTAGGATGAGTGTCCTTTTCAAAGAACATTCAAAGATTCTAAGATATTTAGCTCACACCGCAACTTGCTAAATCTCTTCTCATCCAAGGGCTTTGTGAAGATATCGGCTAGCTGTTCTTCAGTCTTCACATGCTCAATAGAAATGTCGCCCTTCAACACATGATCGCGAAGAAAATGATGACGAATCTGAATGTGCTTTGTCTTCGAGTGCTGAACTGGGTTGTGAGCAATCTTGATGGCACTCTCATTGTCACAGAAGAGAGGCACATTCTTCATGTTGACGCCGTAGTCCTTGAGAGTTTGCTTCATCCACAGCAATTGAGCACAACAAGAACCATCAGCAATGTACTCAGCTTCAGCAGTAGACAGTGATACGCAGTTCTGTTTCTTCGAGGACCAACAGACCAAAGATCGTCCGAGGAAATGACATGTACTAGATGTTGACTTGCGATCCACACAATCACCAGCATAGTCTGAGTCAGAATATCCAACGAGATCATAAGCCGAGCCCTTGGGGTACCATAATCCTAGTGTTGGTGTGTGAGCTAGATATCGAAGAATATGCTTCACAGCCTTATGGTGTGATTCCTTCGGTGTAGCTTGAAATCGGGCACACATGCAAACACTAAGCATAATATCTGGCCTAGATGCACATAAGTACAATAAAGAACCAATCATGGAGCGGTATACCTTTTGATCGAAGTCAATACCATTTTCATCAGTGCACAGATGACCATTTGTGGGCATAGGAATTTTGACGCCTTTGCACTCTTGCATGCCGAATTTGCTCAGTACATCCTTGAGGTATTTCTCCTGAGATATGAATATGCCATTGCGCTGTTGACGAATTTGAAGACCTAAGAAGAATTTCAACTCTCCCATCATAGACATTTGATATTCTTCACTCATCATATAGGCAAATTCATCACTATAACGTTGGCCAGTACAGCCAAAGATGATATCATCAACATATATTTGGCATACAAACAATTCATCATCATATGATTTAGTGAAAAGAGTAGGGTCGAGTGAACCGGTATGAAGCCTTTCTTCATGAGGAATTCCTTCAAAGTATCATACCACGCCCGAGGGACCTGCTTGAGGCCATAGAGGGCCTTATTTAGTCTGAAGACTTTGTCAGGATGCTTAGGATCTTCAAAACCTGGGGGTTGAGCAACATATACTTCTTCCTCAAGCTTACCATTGAGGAATGCACTTTTCACATCCATTTGATATAAAGTGATATCATGATGGTTAGCATAAGCAAGTAATATGCGAATAGCTTCAAGTCTAGCAACAGGTGCAAAAGTTTCATCGAAATCAATTCCTTCAACCTGTGTGTAGCCTTGAGCTACTAGCCGTGCCTTATTCCTCACCACAAGGCCATTTTCATCTTGCTTGTTGCGGTAGATCCACTTTGTGCCAATGATATTGTGTTTGCGAGGATCTGGACGATTGACCAGTTCCCAAACATTGTTGAACTCGAACTGATGTAATTCTTCTTGCATGGCCTGAATCCACTCAGGCTCCAGAAATGCTTCATCTACCTTAGTGGGCTCTGAGATAGAGACAAAAGCATAGTGCCCACAAAAGTTAGATAAATGTGAAGCTTTTGAGCGTGTGAGAGGACCTGGTGCTTCAATGTCATCGATGATCTTTTCAACTTGCACTTCTTTTGCAACGCGAGGATGAGTAGGTTGTCGTCGAGGAATTTGATCAGCATTTTCTTCAGCACCATTTTCTTCAGCAATTTCTTCAGGTGCATTAGCTCGACGTTCTTCATGTTCTGGAATGAATTCTTCAGCAGATTCTTCGGTAGGAATGACATCCTCAGTAGCCTTGAACTTGATAGTTTCCTCAGGTGCTGGTTCATCTATCACAGAGGGTAGGTGCTCTCTTTGCGAGCCATTAGTTTCATCGAACTGCATATCTACAGTTTCAACAACCTTGTGAAGAACGGTGTTGAAGACTCTGTAGGTGTGCGAGTCCTTTCCGTAACCAAGCATAAAACCTTCATGTGCTTTCGGTGCAAATTTAGCATTGTGATGAGGATCTCTAATCCAATATTTAGCACCGAAGACTTTGAAATAACTCACATTGGGTTTCTTGTCAGTGAGGAGTTCATAGGCAGTCTTCTTGAAGAATTTGTGAAGATATACCCTGTTGATGATGTGGCACGCAGTATAAATTGCCTCAATCCAGAAGTGACGAGGCGTCTTGTACTCATCAAGCATAGTGCGAGCCATCTCAGAAAGAGTTCTGTTCTTGCGCTCCACGACGCCATTTTGCTGAGGAGTGTAAGGAGCAGATAACTCATGAGTAATACCAAGTTCATCAAGATAGTCATCAAGACCAGAATTCTTGAACTCAGTTCCATTGTCACTTCTGATGTGCTTGATCTTCCCACCAAAGTTGGTTGAAGCCCTCGAGGAAAATCGTTTGAAGACTTCCTGCACTTCATGTTTGTAAGTAACAATGTGTACCCATGTGTAACGAGAGTAATCATCAACAATAACAAGCCCATAGAGAGATGCGTCATTTGTGACAGCTGAGTAATGGTTAGGACCAAAGAGGTCCATGTGAAGCAATTCGAATGGTCGAGTAGTGGTCATGATAGTCTTCGCTGGATGCTTAGCCTTGGTCATCTTTCCAGCTTCACAAGCTCCACACAAGTGATCCTTGAGGAATTTGACATTCTCAATGCCAATGACATGCTTCTTCTTCGCAAGCGTGTGCAAATTCCTCATGCCTGCATGACCAAGTCGTCGATGCCATAGCCATCCTTCTGAAGCTTTTGCAAGTAGGCACACGGCTGGTTGCGGTCCTGTAGAGAAATCAACAATATACAAGTCTCCTCTCCTAAAGCCTTTGAAGACTTTGGAATTGTCAGCTTCCATAACCACAACACAACGATACTTCCCAAAGACAACTACCATATCAAGATCACAAAGCATTGAGACAGACATGAGGTTGTATCCCAAGGACTCGACAAGCACGACTTTGTCCGTGTGTCGCTCCTTTGTGATCGCAACCTTACCTAGACCCAATACCTGACTTTTGCCTTTGTCAGCAAAGATGATATGCTTCAGATGCGATGGTGATAAGGGAGCATCAATCAATAGATTCTTGTCACCAGTCATGTGATTTGTACATCCACTATCGAGGACCCACTCAGTGGCTTTGGGTTGATCATCCTGCAGATGAATTAGTCCAACTTACGAACTTCATATACTTCATCAGTGAAGAATATGACATCAATTCATCAGATCAATTTCATCAAGCAATAGAACATATAAAGAAGTATGAGGACGTGACAAATGAAAGTTCATTTCTTCATGATTAGCCTGCGTCCTTTCAGGCACTCTTCAGGTCTCCAGCAAATTCTTCAGACGTTTGAGCACGTCTGGAGACCTGACCCTGCATAAAAGATTAGTTCTTTTTCTTCACCACCCACATCTGAAGGGGTGGCAAAGAGTTCATCACTCTGCGAGCTCCATATGAGAAAGGTGGCATAGAGGCCAATCCATTTCGTTTCACATAAGAGAAGTTAGGGTAAGCATATGAATAGGCAGAGAAATTCTTCGAGGACTTATGAACATAATGATTAGAAGAATAATGCTCATATTCATAGCCCTTGGCGCTTCCCTGCGAAACAGAGTTGTTAGCACGATGATGTTCATATGAGGACTTTGATCCTCTTGAGGAATTTGATCCATGTGAGGAATTTGGTCCGTATGAGGACTTGGATCCATATGAAGAGTTTGGTCCATATGAAGAATTTGATCTGGGGTTCCTATTCCTCACAGGTGGTGTCATGAGGACATTCACCTGAAGACTTTCAAGGCATCTTTTGGGAACCCAGATTTTCTTCATAGGAGAACCGTTCCTGCAGTTAGTGCCAACATATCTAGCAAATACTTCACCATTCTGATTTTTGAACAGTTTATAGTTGGAGGCAAATGACTCATCAGAAGAATGAGGAGATTCACATGTAAAGCCAGATAAGTTAGATGGATCAACTGGAGGTCCCTTTGCAACAACCCATGAGGTTTTGGGGTACTGCTCAGGCTTCCAATATGTACCATCAGCATTGAGTTTTCTCTCAAAGGCAATACCTGCTTTTTAAGCACATCACAAAGAGTCTGATGCCCTTTGAGGCTTTTGTACATGCCTGTCATGTACAATTCCTTCAGCCCTGCATCGTTAGTGATACTAGCAATGTCCTCAGATGAGGAATTAATGATAGCAAAGACAGTTGAGGAATTTGTAGCATTAGAAGCATTTGAACATTCAGGTGAAGAATTAGCAGATTCACGTTCAATGCATTTCAAACATGGAGGAACAAATTCTTCCTGAGCAGCGCTGATTTGCTGAGCAAGCAATGAATCGCGCTCCTTCTGAAGATCTTCATAACTCACTTTTAGCTTCTCTAGATCTTGCTTTCTTTGAAGAAATTCATAAGAAAGCTTCTCATGATCAGACAAAAGAGTGTTATGATGACCTTGAAGGTTGTCATACCTAGTCTGAAGTCTCTGAAGATTTCCAGTCAAGGTTTTAGTGCGATCCATTTCTTCACCCAACATATCATCACTTTTTTCTAGCCTGTTTTGAACCTTTTCAAGGGCCCTTTGTTGTTTCACAGCAATCTTAGCAAGTTTAGAATAGCTGGGCCTAAGGTTTTCATCAGATTCATTTTCACTTGATTCAGATGAGGCATATTTGAGTACCTTGGCACCCTTTGCCATGAAGCAATAGGTGGGAGCGTAGTCATCATTGCCTTCATCAGCCTTGTTGGTGAGGTCATTTTCTTCAGTGTTGAAGATAGACTTGCTGACGAATGCGGTAGCGAGGGCTAGGCTCGCCACACCGGATTCGGAATCCTCAGATGCCTCCTCTTCCTCATTTTCTTCAGATTCAGCCTCAGAGTCCATTTCCTTGCCAACGAATGCCCGAGCCTTCTTGGAGCTGCTCTTCTTGTGAGACGAAGACTTTGAGGACTTTGATGGTGAAGATTTTCAGGATTTCTTCTTTTTCTTCGTATCATCAGAACTGTAATCCTTGTATTTCTTCTTCTTTGATTCCTTTTCCCACCGAGGACAATATTGAATGTAGTGTCCTGGTTTCTTGCATTTGTGACAAAGCCTCTTCTTGTAGTCACTGGATGAGGAATCATTGCTCCTTGATGGTCTTCCAAAGCGACCACGTCTTGAGAGCTTCTGGAATTTCTTCACAGGCAGTGCTAGATCATGGCTCAGTTCTTCAGGATCACCAAGACTGCTTTCAGAGTCTTCATCTTCAGACTCAGAAACTGCCTTGGCCTTCAGTGCACGTGATCTGCCATAGCTCGAACCATAGAGATCTCTCTTTTTAGCAAGCTGGAACTCATGAGTGTTTAGCCTCTCGAGGATATCAGCGGGATCAAGTGACTTGTAATCAGCACGCTCTTGTATCGTCAATGCCAGAGTAGCAAATGAGGAATCAAGCGATCTCAGCAGTTTCTTCACCACCTCGTGGTCGGTGATGTCAGTGGCACCAAGTGCTTGAAGCTCATTTGAGATGTCAGTGAGGCGATCGAAGGTTTGTTGAACATTCTCCTTGTCGAGTCTTTTGAAGCGGTTGAAGAGATTGCGAAGAACATCAACTCGAGAGTCACGCTGTGTTGAGACTCCTTCATTTACTTTGGACAACCTATCCCAGATATGCTTAGCAGTTTCCAAAGCACTCACTCTTCCATACTGTCCTTTGCTTAGATGGCCACATATGATATTCTTCGCTTGAGAATCGAGTTGCTTGAATCTCTTCACATCGGCAGCGTTCAGTGAGGGTGAGACAGAGGGAACAACTTTTTCCACAACATACCAGAGATCGTTATCAATTGCCTCAAGATGCATCCGCATCTTATTCTTCCAGTAGGGGTAGTCCGTCCCATCGAAGGTAGGACACCCATCAGAGACCTTGATCATACCTGTGGTCGACATAACTAAAACTCCAGGTGGTTTAACCAAAATCACACAGAACAAGGGAGTACCTTGCTCTGATACCAATTGAAAGTGCGTTATATCGACTAGAGGGGGGGGTGAATAGGCGATTTTTATGAATTTTTCACTGAGGAATTTGTGGGTGAGGAAATTCCTTAGCGAAGAACTACTTGCAGCGGAATAAGTACTCAAAAGTATGCATAGCAGAACACAAGCATAGTCATCATGATGAAATGAAAACAAGTACAGAGTACAGAAAGCGTAAACACAGGATAACACAGGATGAAGACAAACAGACTGAAGAAATTGAACTGAGGAAATTGAGAAAGTCTTCAGTCAAAGTCTTCAAACACATATATGAACACGCATACAGTAATGAAGAAATGAAAGAGTTGAGGAAATAGAACCAGTTGGCTTGGTGAAGACAATGATTTGGTAGACCAGTTCCAACTGCTGTCTCAGTTGTACGTCTGGTTAGGGCGGCTAGGTATTTAAACCCGAGGACACACAGTCCCGGACACCCAATCCTGAAGACGCAGTCCAGGACACTTAGTCCTCACCGTATTCCCCTTGAGCTAAGGTCACACAGACCTCGCCTAATCACTCGTGGTAAGTCTTCAGGTGACTTCCGAACCTTCACAAACTCGGTCACTCGGCGATCCACAATTTCCTTTTGGATGCTCTAGACCATGACGCCTAACCGTTTGGAAGAAGCACAGTCTTCAAAGGTAACAAGCGCCGGATCCATGCAGGATCAATCTCTTCAGTGATGCTCAATCACTTTGGGTTTGTAGGTGTTTGGGTTTGGGGTTTTTCCTCACTTGATGATTTTCGCTCAAAGTCCTCAGAGGATGGGATGCTCTCAATTGACAAGTGTCAGTTTCTCTCGGAGCAGCCAACCAGCTAGTGGTTGTAGGGGGCGGCTATTTATAGCCTAGGGAGCAGCCCGCATGATAAGACATAAATGCCCTTCAATGATATGACCGTTAGGTGGGTAGATATTTTGGGACAGCTGGCGCATAGCACATCAACGGTCGGAAATTTGAGGTTTAAATTCCTCAGGGCTATCATGTTCCTCACTGTGTAGGCAATCCACACTGGCGAATTCCTAACTCCTTAGTCAGAACAAATTCCTCAGAGACCAGAGGAACTTCGTCTCTGTCACTGAAGAATATGACTGAACTGTATGAGATTTCCAATGGCTTCACTCGAAGGGATTGGTAGGTGTAGGATTTTGAGTTGAGCATCACATGGAAATTTTTCCTTACTATTTCCTCGACCCCCTTTAACAGTACGGTGTTTCCTATGACTCAAGAAAGAGAAAATGAAACTATGAAAACAAAAGTCTTCACGCTTCATATTCCTCAAATGAATACCAAGTCTTCAAGGTCACACCAATTTCTTCACTTTCAAAGTCTTCAGAAAGTCTTCAGAAATCCAAAGTCTTCAGTCGAAGAACTTCATTTTTAGGGGTCGACTTTCTCTGTAAATATCAAACTCCTCATAGACTTATAGATCTATGTACACTCACAAACGCATTAGTCCCTTAACCTATAAGTCTTCAATACACCAAAATCACTAAGGGGCACTAGATGCACTTACAGATGGGTACTTGGTATGTTGACTTTTGCGTAGACCTCCCTGGCAACGGCGCCAGAAATCCTTCTTGCTACCTCTTGAGCATTGCGTTGGTTTTCCCTTGAAGAGGAAAGGGTGATGCGGCAAAGTAGCGTAAGTATTTCCCCTAGTTTTGAGAACCAAGGTATCAATCCAGTAGGAGGCCACGCACGAGTCCCTAGCACCTACACAAACAAATAAATCCTCGCAACCAACGCGATAAGGGGTTGTCAATCCCTACACTGTCACTTACGAGAGTGAGATCTGATAGATATGATAAGATAATATTTTTGGTATTCTTATGATAAAGATGCAAAGTAAAGAAAACAAAATAAAAACGGCAAAAGAAATAGCTAAGTGTTGGAAGATTAATATGATGGAAAACAGACCCCGGGGCCATAGGTTTCACTAGTGGCTTCTCTCGAGAGCCTAAGTATTTACGGTGGGTGAACAAATTACTGTTGAGCAATTGACAGAATTAAGCATAGTTATGAGAATATCTAGGTATGATCATGTATATAGGCATCACGTCCGAGACAAGTAGACCGACTCCTGCCTGCATCTACTACTATTACTCCACACATCGACCGCTATCCAGCATGCATCTAGAGTATTAAGTTCATAAGAACAGAGTAATGCCTTAAGCAAGATGACATGATGTAGAGGGATAAACTCATGCAATATGATAAAAACCCCACCTTGTTATCCTCGATGGCAACAATACTATACGTGCCTTGCTGCCCCTACTGTCACTGGGAAAGGACACCGCAAGATTGAACCCAAAGCTAAGCACTTCTCCCGTTGCAAGAAAGATCAATCTAGTAGGCCAAACCAAACTGATAATTCGAAGAGACTTGCAAAGATAACCAATCATACATAAAAGAATTCAGAAGATTCAAATATTGTTCATAGATAAACTTGATCATAAACCCACAATTCATCGGTCTCAACAAACACACCACAAAAGAAGATTACATCGAATAGATCTCCACAAGAGAGGGGGAGAACATTGTATTGAGATCCAAAAAGAGAGAGGAAGCCATCTAGCTAATAACTATGGACCCGAAGGTCTGAGGTAAACTACTCAAACATCATCGGAGAGGCTATGGTGTTGATGTAGAATCCCTCCATGATCGATGCCCCCTCCCGCGGAGCTCCGGAACAGGCCCCAAGATGGGATCTCACGGGTACAGAAGGTTGCGGCGGTGGAATTAGGTTTTTGGCTCCGTCTCTGGTAGTTTGGGGGTACGTAGGTGTATATAGGAGGAAGGAGTATGTCGGTGGAGCAACATGGGGCCCACGAGGGTGGAGGGCGCGCCCAGGGGGTAGGCGCGCCCCCTACCTCGTGGCTTCCTAGTAGCTTTCTTGATGTAGGGTCCAAGTCCTCTGGATCACGTTCGTTCCGAAAATCACGTTCCCGAAGGTTTCATTCCGTTTGGACTCCGTTTGATATTCTTTTTCTGCGAAATTCTGAAATAGGCAAAAAACAGCAATTCTGGGCTGGGCCTCCGGTTAATAGGTTAGTCCCAAAAATAATATAAAAGTGTATAATAAAGCCCAATAATGTCCAAAACAGAAGATAATATAGCATGGAGCAATCAAAAATTGTAGATACATTGGAGACGTATCAACTTGTACCTTGAAATTTAGTGAGAGATCATCTTGTAATGCTACTGCCGTACTAAGCAAAATAAGATGCATAAAGGATAAACATCACATGCAATCAATATAAGTGATATGATATGGCCATCATCATCTTGTGCCTTAAATCTCCATCTCCAAAGCACCGTCATGATCACCATCGTCACCGGCTTGACACCTTGATCTCCATCAAAGCATCGTTGTCGTCTCGCCAACTATTGCTTCTATGACTATCGCTACCGCTTAGTGATAAAGTAAAGCAATTACATGGCGATTGCATTTCATATAATAAAGCAACAACCATAAGGCTCCTGCCAGTTGTCGATAACTTTTACAAAACATGATCATCTCATACAACAATTTATATATCATCACGTCTTGACCGTATCACGTCACAGCAAGCCCTGCAAAAACAAGTTAGACGTCCTCTACTTTGTTGTTGCAAGTTTTACGTGGCTGCTACGGGCTTATCAAGAACCGTTCTTACCTACGCATCAAAACCACAACGTTTTTCGTCATGTGTGCTGTTTTAACCTTCAACAAGGACCAGGCGTAGTCACACTCGATTCAACTAAAGTTGGAGAAACAGACACCCACTAGCCACCTGTGTGCGAAGCACGGCGGTAGAACCAGTCTAATGAACGCGGTCATGTAATGTCGGTCTGGGCCGCTTCATCCAACTCTTTGTGTTCTACTCGTGCTAAATCGCAGGTCCAAAAGATCTTCAAGAACTTCGCCAGGAAGGCCCAAAATCAATTTGAAGTGAAGATCAAGAAGGTTCGCAGCGACAATGGAACGGAGTTCAAGAACGCAAATATGGACACCTTTCGTGATGAAGAAGGGATTTCACACGAGTTCTCGGCTACGTACACGCCTCAACAAAATGGAGTTGTTGAGAGGAAGAACTGGACTCTTATTGAGATGGCGAGAACGATGCTTGATGAGTACAAGACTCCAAAACACGTTTGGGCGGAAGCGGTTGAGACAGCTTGTCATGCACCAAATCGCTTGTATCTTCACAAGCTACTCGGAAAGACGGCATACGAGCTTCTCACCGGTAACAAACCCCAAGTTGGATACTTTCGAGTATTTGACTCAAGTTCTATATTCTTGATAAGCATCGTCGTTCTAAATTTGCTCCTAAATCTCATGAGGTTTTCCTACTTGGTTATGGCTCAAACTCTCACATTTACCGTGTCTACAACAGTTTCACCCGAAAGGTTGAAGAGACGGTAGATGTGAAGTTTGATGAATCTAACGGCTCGCAAGTAGAGCAATTGCCAATTGATGTAGGAGACAAAGACCCTTCAGAAGCAATCCAAGACTTGTCTATTGGCAAGATTCGTCCAACGGAGGTGAAGGAGAGTACCTCGTCCGTCCAAGTGGAAGTACATCACGACAAGGTGAACCAGGAGTTGACACGGAAGCATCCACAAGTGGGACACACCAAGATGAAGAAAACGAGGAAGTACACCAAGATGAACCTCATCAACCTCCCTCTGCACCTCGACAAGAGAACGACAACGTCAACAATGAAGAAGGCCAAGAAGAAGGAAAATATGATGAAGAAGATGTTCCACCCCGACCCAAGCAAAAGCTCTCACGAGTATGAGCAAGAGTCTCAAGAGATCATCCCATCAAACAAATCTTCAATGATATTCAAACCAGGAGAATCACTCGCTCAATAACTCGTTTGGCAAATTTTTGTGAACATTATTCATTCATCTCTAGCATTGAACCTATGAAGGTTGAAGAAGCATTGGAAGATCCGGATTGGATAAATGCCATGCATGAAGAGCTACACAACTTTGAGAGGAACCAAGTGTGGACATTGGTCAAGAAGCCCGACAACAACCACAACATCATCGGTACCAAATGGGTGTTTCGTAACAAGCAAGACGAAGATGAACAAGTCATTCGCAACAAAGCACGCCTCGTCGCCCAAGGCTACACTCAAGTCAAAGGTATGGACTATGGTGAGACATACGCCCCCGTTGCTAGACTTGAGTCCATCCGCATCTTACTTGCCTATGCTAATCACCATGATATTAGCTTGTACCAAGTGGACATTAAAAGTGCTTTTCTAAATGGTGAAATTGAGGAGGAACTTTATGTTAAACAACCTCCTGGCTTTGTCAATCCTAGGAAACCCGACCATGTTTACAAACTTCACAAAGCTCTTTATTGTCTTAAACAAGCTCCTAGAGCGTGGTATAAATGCTTGACCAAGTTCCTTATTGAAAAAGGCTTTGAGATTGGAAAGATAGATTCTACTCTTTTACTAAAAGGGTTAATGGTGAATTATTTGTGTGCTGAATTTATGTTGATGATATCATATTTGGTTCAACTAACCCTCATTTTAGTGAAAAGTTTGGGAAGCTAATGTTGAAGAAGTTGAGATGTCTATGATGTGTGAACTCAAGTTCTTTCTTGGTTTGCAAATCAAGCAAACTAAGGAAGGCACCTTTGTTTCTCAAACTAAGTACACCAAGGACTTATTCAAGAAGTTCAACATGCAAGAAAGAAAGGTATGAAAACACCCATGCCTACTAGTGGACATCTTGACCTGACTAAGGATGGAAAATCGGTTGATCAAATGGTTTACCGCTCTATGATTGGTTCATTGTTATATCTATGTGCTTCCCGTCCCGATATTATGCTAAGTTTGTGCATGTGTGCACGATATCAAGCGGCCCCCAAAGAATGTCATCTTAAGGCTGTGAAAAAGGATAGTGAGATACTTAATTCATATGCCAAATTTTGGCATTTGGTATCCTAAGAGGTCTTCTTTTGATCTTGTTGGCTACTCCGATTTGGACTATGCCGGTGACAAGGTTGATAGAAAGTCCACTTCGGGTACTTGTCAATTTCTTGGTAGATCTCTTGTGTCTTGGTCCTCCAAGAAACAAAACTTGGTATCCTTATCCACCGCCGAAGCGGAATACATTGTCGGCGCACGTTGTGCTCAATTGCTTTGGATGACCCAAACTCTTAAAGATTATGGGATCTATGTGAAACATGTTCCATTGCTTTGTGACAATGAAAGTGCTATTAAGATTGCTCATAATCCCGTGTAACATTCTCGAACTAAGCATATTGAAGTTTGTCATCATTTCATTCGAGATCATGTTGCCAAGGGGGACATTGATCTTAAGCATGTTCGTACCGATAAGCAATTGGCGGATGTATTCACCAAACCACTTGATGAGAAAGTATTTTGCCGTTTGAGAGGTGAATTGAACATCATTGATGCTTCAAACTTGGAGTAGATACTCCATTTGGATACATGCAAGGCATGAGCCTGTGACTAATCCTTGATATTTTTCTTATGATGATGATCATATGTCTTGGATATATATATATATATTTGCACCCTTGCATGATATCTAACCCTTGTAGGTACTTGGATGAATTAGAATCTATGAGATTGCAACTCACTCACATCTTGAGCAATCTCTATATCACCAAGTCTCTACAATATGGTAGTTGAAGACAAGGAACCTTTCAACATATCCTTTGCCAATTTCTTTCTATCAAATTTCATGATGGTCATTTTGGATACACAAGTGCTCTTCCTTGCAAGACTAACCCATGTAGGTAGATGAACTCAAACAACAAGTGATGCTCCCAAACCATTGATGAGCCACATCAACCTTGAGCATCCCACACAAGTTCAACTACATGATCAAGTTCAACACCACCACCCAAGGTATGATATTCTATCTTAGAGAAGCTTTACCCCAAGTCATGGGTCAAAGCAGCTCGACAAGATGCGAATACATCAAAATGCTTAAACGAAAAATGGTAACCCCATTTTGAGCTTAAACGATGAGTATGACCTACGATCAAGTGTTCTCACTTGACTCCTCAGTCAATATACTCTAACATAGGTGACTTTGTCGCCGACCAAATCTAGATAAAGTTCTCTAGTGTTTATATGTGTTCTTGCACTTGTTTCTTGCATATTTGTTCCCCTTCTTTAATTAAAAAAACTTCATCTAGTTCTCTTTATCTTCTCTGTTATGTTCTGCATTCCCTGCATCCAATTCATTGCAAATCTTTTAGATAATTCCTTGCAAATCTTTGTGAGATCTTATTTGCCTAGTGAGCTAAGATGACAATTATTCTCTCTCTGTATTGAACTCGGACACACCGGCTTGTCTCTTTCGGTCAAACCGAACCATTTCTGTACGACCGAACAAAACAACTCGGTGTTACCGATTTCAATGCTGAGAAGACACTTTGCCATTTGCATCCTGCTTATTTGCTCCAGCTCCACTCGATGATTCTTGTCCTCTACCTGCATCACATTCCATATGCCGCTTTGTTATGTGACTCAAGGACCAAACCTATACGACTCACACTCCAGAAGATCCCTTCTTGGAAATTGTTGTCAAAGGGGGAGAGAGAGATCACATCAAAGCTTAATCACATCAAAGGGAGAGAGATCCCAGATGCCTGGTATTCAAGAGGAGAGAAGTCACATGTCTTTAAGAGGGGAAAAGACATGTATATGTTATGATTGTTTTGTTCTGTTTTCTCATGTTTTGCTCTGATTTTATTTTCCCTACCTTTTTCCCAGTATCCCATATAAGATTCAGGGGGAGAAAGACATCTATGGGAAGGAAATCTTTGAATTCATTTTATATCTTTTACCTTTTGGGGACATGTCTATATCTAATAGAGTACCTAGTACTCACTCTCTACATGTCATCCCAATCTTGGTACTCTTGTGGTTTCTTAAATTTGCTTTGTCCTGTAGATGTTTCTGTGTTATCTAACCTTGTTTACTCAGGTTCATCTCTTCCAAAGCCAGCTCAAGACCACAAGGTAAGTATATGCATCACACTCATGTGCATGATGATCTCTTGCTGGTGTACATATTGTTTGCAAGAAGGACTCATGAACATGAAGGTACACTTCCTATATTCACACCATTTGCTCTGATGCATATAGCCAAGATACATGTAACTCATTGCTTGCTCTGTCATGCTTATGCATTCACATGCTCTTATATTCCATATTTACATGATTGCATACATGTAGGGGAGCCGATGCATGTTACGTGTCCTTCCAAAGCTTTACTTGCTTTTCTCTATATCCTTATCTAAAGCTTTGATGTATGTTGTCATGAATTACCAAAAAGGGGGAGATTGAAAGCACAAGTGCTCCCTGGGTGATTTTGGTAATTAATGTCAACATATCTCTTGTTGGGCTAATACTTTTATCTAGTATATTTCAGATGAGTTCAACAGTGGAGTGGCGTGGACAAGAGGATGTGGAACCCCTTCAAGATGCTAAGGACAGAAGATTGGCAAAAGCTCAGGAGCTCAAGACTCTTCATTTTCATTTTAGTGATCCAAGATCACATTGAGTCCATAGGAAAGCTAATACTATTAAAAGGGGATGAGGTGTTGCTTAATGGCTTGCTTGCTCAAAGTGCTTAGTGATATGCTCCAAAGCCCTCAACCACTTTCTCATTTCCACATATGTCCCAAACCAAAAGTCAACTCGGCCCCACCGATTTGATCTATCCGGCGCCACCGAGTTCATTTGACATAGCCACTGCCAGAAACCCTAATAAGTTCGGTCTCACCAATGGGATCTCGGTCTCGCCGAGATGGGCTTGCAAACTCTCTGTTGCCTCTTGCAATTATTTCGGCCTCACCGAGATATGCAATCGGTCCCACCGAGTTTGCTTGACCAACTCTCTGTTTTTCTTATTACCAAAATCGGTCTCACCGAGTTTGTGTAATCGGTCAAACCGAGTTGAGGTTTTACCCTAACCCTAGCACATTGGTCCCACCGCGGTCTGACCAAGTTTCATGATTCGGTCTCACCGAGTTTGGTGAATTGTGTGTAATGGTTAGATTTTGTGTGGAGGCTATATATACCCCTCCACCCACTCTTCATTCGTGGAGAAAGCCATCAGAACGTGCCTACACTTCCAGCATTCATTTTCTGAGAGAGAACCACCTACTCATGTGTTGAGACCAAGATATTCCAATCCAACCACAATAATCTTGATCTCTAGCCTTCCCCAAGTTGCTTTCCACTCAAATCTTATTTCCACCAAATCCAAATCTGTGAGAGAGAGTTGAGTGTTGGGGAGACTATCATTTGAAGCACAAGAGCAAGGAGTTCATCCTCAACACACCATCTATTACCTTTTGGAGAGTGGTGTCTCCTAGATTGGTTAGGTGTCACTTGGGAGCCTCCGTCAAGATTGTGGAGTTGAACCAAGGATTTTGTAGGAAAGGAGATCGCCTACTTCGTGAAGATCTACCCTAGTGAGGCAAGTCCTTCGTGGGCGATGGCCATGGTGGGATAGACAAGGTTGCTTCTTCATGGACCCTTCGTGGGTGGAGCCCTCCATGGACTCGCGCAACCGTTAACCTTCGTGGGTTGAAGTCTCCATCAACATGGATGTACGACAACACCACCTACCGGAACCACGGGAAAAAATCTTCGTGTCTCCAATTGCGTTTGCATACTCCAATCCCATCCCTTTACATTCTTACAAATTGCATGCTTTACTTTCCGCTGCTCGTATACTCTTGCCATGCTTGCTTGAAATGTATTGTGAATGTTTAAACTTGTGCTAAAACTCCACCTCAACTTGAAGTAATTAAAAATTGCTACTTCTCTTTTTTTGAGGGTCTAATCACCCCCCCTCTAGACACCTCTTCTCGATCCTTTCAGAAGGGAACGACGCGGAGCCGGGGAAGACGCGACAGTGGATGCCCACGCGGAGGAGAGTACGTGGGTTGACTGCTTCGGTTGTTGTGTGAGGCTGCCGTTGCCGGAGAATAACAGGAGGTGTGGGTGAGTATAGAGGGATGGCATGGCCAGCGGTGGCAGCACAGCCGGACACGGGAGGTAGGAGCAGGCGGTACGGCAACGCTGGTTTGGGCGGATGGAGCAAGAAGACCAGAGGTTGAAAAAATGGATGGACATCGTACGGTCACTATAGCTAGAATCGTTTATATGACTAAGTTGACAAAGCCTTGGTACACGTCAACTTAGTAGGCCCACGGTCAGCCTCCAAGACGGTGCGCCCCAGATGTCAGGGGGAGGAATCATTTTTTTGGGCGGCTGAAGCAAGAATATCCGAGATTGAAGAAGAAGCATGCATCCGTTGGACGGACATCCAACGACCACTGCTGCTAGAACCGTGTGTTGACTATAAGTTGACAAAGCCTTGCATACGCGTCAACTTAATTTATTTTAGGGGACGCGTCAACTTAGTAGGCCCACAAGTGTGTGGCAGAGAACATATAGCCCATTTGCGATTTGTAAGAATGTATAGCCCATGTTTGAATTCTAATGGAATTTAGTACAGCCTATTTACAGTTTGTTAAAAGTACAACCCATTTTTAGCTAGGACAATGATTAATAATTTCAACCAACCGCTCAAAACAGAATTCAATAAAATTTCCCACATTTTGATGGGATCCGAAATATTTTTATCCCAAAATTTCTAGTCAGATTAAACATAATTTCAAAATAAATTTATATTACGTAAAAATCCAACGAAATATTGCGCGCGCAACAATAAATGAAATTAAAATTTTCAAAATCCAATAATAATATTTTTTTAAAACTAATTACGTGTTTGGTGCATTTTTTATAGTTACTGCCCATTTTTTATAATTACATCCCATTTATTGTTTTTTAAAGCCCATTTTCTTGTTAAGCCTAATGCATCCCTCCTAGGAAAGATTTGCAGCCCAGCGGGGCGGAGAATAACAAGTTGACCCGGATATTGTGTACAACTGTCGGCCCAATTGCATTGCTGATGTTCAAAAAAAGGCCTGTGTAGTATTGTACAACTTTACATGGCTACTCAGCCCACATTCAGCGACGCCGGAAAGGCCCAAACAAGGCTTTTATACAACTTTTTGAAGTCACTGAGCTCAATTAATAACTTAAGAAAGAAGTTAGAGTATAGTGGAACGTAATTAAAAGCTGTCACGAGCGAAGAAATAATTCAACGGGTCCCACTTGTGCGTGTATGTGCGCGCGTGTGTGTGTGTGTGTGAGAGAGAGAGACCCATTGGTCGATGCTCGTAAATACATCTTTCAGCCATATGCATTGTTGATGCTCAGTAAAAACTTATATAGTTGACACAATCATATAGAACATCATAGCACACTGAACTTGCATAAAAAAATTTCACGCAGGCGGCACAATCAGGGTGGAAGCAATGGATTGCTATGGGTGTGGCTATGTTGAAACGAACGAACTCGTACATAATGGTTCATCGTCTTTATCAATGACGGGGAAATATCTTGAATGTTGTGCAAAGAAAACAGACAGACAACACAATAAGTTCTGCTAGCACATTAAGTTGACGTACAACCCTTTCTAAAAAAAGTTCAGGTACAAAAATAGAACATGTCACAATGAAATGTACTGGCACATCAGTGCTTCACACCCATAGCTCGGATTTAATTAGTATCTGGCAAGATTCAGTTGTTACCTCAAATTAGAGCACATCTAGGCAGCCAGCCCTGCCTCTTCTCCCAAAGAAGCAGTGGCCTCCGCCGCGCGATGGAGTAGGCCATGTGCCATCCATCGTTCTGAGCAACACAGGGAAAGTCTGACGTTGACTCCTGTAATGGACGTCGTCGACGGACCCTGGCACCAGCGGCGGCGGCAGGACTTCACTTGATAGATTGACCACTTCTTCGACATGCACGAACACTCGATACAGGTACACCCCTAACATGGTCCGCGACGGCCTTGGTGGCGACAAATAGTACAACCCCGGTTCCTGCACCGGTATCTCAACACCAATCACCTTCGGTATGGTGGACATCTTCTTCATCCATGCCATAACCGTCAGAGCCCAGCTGTCTGGAGGAACAAACATACTTACGAGCTCACCTCCAAGGTCGTTGATAAGTTCATTCATGGACTCGCTGTTCCAAGCACGTCGAGGCATGCCGTGGAAGGTATGCTTTGTTAAAAACTCAAGCTCAGAGGGCACCGAGCCCCATCCTGGGTGCCACCGATCAAAGTTCACCAGCGTGCCATTGCAGAACAAACACCGGAAAGATTCGAACACACGACTGCAGTCGAAAGTTGTGCGGAACCTGACGAAGAAATCAGCCGGTGGCGAACAGACCTCGACGAGCAAGTCACTTATTTGGATGCCGTGCGCAATGCCAAGAGCTTTGACAAGGTCGTCCGATGAGACGGGAGGCCAGTCGCTGTTGATGGTTACCATCAGCACTTTGCCGGCAATCTGGTCGTCAAGCGCCACCATGCCACTGTTGAGCGACAACATGCAGCGCCCGAAGGCAGGACAGACCTCAGGATCTCCGGCTCGGAGATCCGCGTTGACCGGCGACATGATAATGCGCTTGAGTACAAGGAGTACAGGAGGGGGATTTGGGGGAACTGGAGTAGGAATCGAGATTCCAGAGGTGGGGGAGGGGCGGGAGATTGGGGATGAAAAGGTAGCATGAATTTCGAACACGCGCCAATATGCTCTCGGTGCGCAAGCACACGAAAACACCGG
Source organism: Aegilops tauschii subsp. strangulata (assembly GCF_002575655.3). Lineage (NCBI taxonomy): Eukaryota > Viridiplantae > Streptophyta > Magnoliopsida > Poales > Poaceae > Aegilops > Aegilops tauschii. The sequence continues at coordinate 400,787,952 of NC_053037.3, forward strand.
TGGCGCCCACATGTCGGCCTAAGAGTCCTTATTCTTTCTTTTTTTGAGAGCCCGACCTTTTTTTGAGGATCTTTTGAGAGCCCGGCCTGAGAGTCATAATTGACCTGTTTCGCATTGTGTTACTACTCTGCCCATATTCAACAACATCTCACTGGCCCAAACAAGTGTACATCATCGAAAAGACAGTGAGCTCAAATTATAACTTGAAAAAAGGAGATATACTCTGAACACTGGAGAATGGTGAGGCCCTCATTTAGCCCACCAGCAGTTCGAGACAATAAACAGTTCGAAACAATGACATATACAACATTCAAACACTGACTAGTGACTACTACTGACATAAACAGCAAGACATGATAGTTGATAAGAAGTCTTGCTACACCACCAAAACGCACCCATCTGCAGCGCTCAGACTCTCGTGATCCAGACAAGAATGACGTTCTAAATAGAGGCAACTATTACATAGTAAGAGTGACATAGACGAGGATGACGAAATGACAAGGAATATGCATAACAAAAGAGAGAACTACCCATCCAGAACAAGCAGCAAAGACAACAAGTCATTCGAAGAGAGATGATCCAACACCATCATAATTTGTAGCCCCGCTTCAGCGACCAGTGATCCGGAGACACCAATACTCCACCCTTTCGAGCAATAGCCCAATTACCTATCAACCTGAAGGCTTGAACCACATCAATGCCTGTCGGACTTGAGACATCCAAGGATCAAAGTTAATCCAGCCTTTGTCATTCTCACCTTCTTTTGGCTGCAGGCTGTATCGTTGACAATCAGGGGAGTTTGCTCCCGAAGTCCTAGGGCTTGCCATGTAGACACAATTTTCCATAGCAAACAGAGCCTCTCTGCCATCAAGGTCCTTGCCAATGGTGATCTCCTGGTTAATCGGATAATTGAGTCCGAGAAACATAGAGTGTGAACCAAGGCTGTTTACCCGCCTCCAACTCAAAAATCCTGAAGGACCCAACAAGTTGGTATCCTGCTCATAGACGTAGCAGCCACTGTCCGGATACTCATGTATTTCACGGTGCTTGTACACAGTGGGGTTTTTGCAATATAACTTTTCCAGCTCACGTGTCCGAATGATCATCAGTCTTTTGCCGTCGTCTGATTGAGCGAGGAAACAATTGTGCTTCCCTGTTTTTGGCAAAGGTGGTGTGATTACAAAGGGCAGTAACTGTAGGGACACTCACTGGTGCGCGTCGGTCCTAAACAAATGGTTTTTAACCCCTTTCTGTGACGACATTTGGAACCATCGCCAAGTGAGTGTGTGCGATAGGGTGTCCTTCCCACACGACCCAGAAACCATTGGGGATATGGAGCAGTGATCCAGAGGCCTTCCAAAATGTAATCGTGTGCGATGCAGCACACACTAAATTCTTTAGCACGTGTGGTATCGGTGATTAAGCATTTCTAATGATGCAGTGAAACCATACGGTCGATCGTAACGAACCGTTTGGGAAACAGTATGTAAGGCACACAGGACAACATATGAACTGTGTGCGATTTGTGCCCTATCACACACGAGTTTTCTACGTAACCCGTCTGCCATGCTAGACTCCATCGCACACGTTTTCCAACAATTACCGTCTGCGATAATGTTCTATCACAAATGGTTCACGAGCCCCTTCGCACACATACAAGTGCAGCAGACCGTTTGTGATTTGTTAGGTATCACCGACGGTTGCCGCAAGAGTGACGTGTGCTTTTCGTTTGGGATCCCGCACGTTTCCTGAAAAAATACGAGTAGGATTGTATTTTGCATTGGGCACGGTTTACTCCCAGTTCTCGTGTGCGATAACGCGATATCACAAACGGTTCCGGAGAACCTACGCACACGTAGTAGCGCTGCAAATCGTTTGCGATCTGCTGTGTATCACCGACGGTTCCACTACGATTGACGTATGCTTTCTGATGTGGATCGCACACACTCATTTAGTTGAACCATGTGCAGAGCAATTGCCAGGTTAAAACAAAAATATCCCATTTTGAATCGGCATGCAAAAAGCAAATTCGCCACAATATTCAATTGAACAAATAAACAAAAATATCCCATTTTGAATCGGCACGCAAAAATAAAATTCGCCACAATATTCAATTGAACAAATAAACAAAAATATCCCATTTTGAATCGGCACGCGAAAAGCAAATTCACCACAATATTCAATTGAACAAATAGTGTCCACATGAAGAACATTCATCAGATTCCGCAACAATTGCAATTGAACATATGGTAGCTAAATTCCAATGATTTGTCCACACAAAGATGCATTACATAATTAATCGTAGTGTACGAAATACGAAGACTTCATCAGATGGAAAACAATGGATATATGCGTTATATGTTTAGCGGCTAACTCTTACTCAATGTTTCAGGAGAACGCATGCTGAAATCTTCATTATCACCAGTGGGATTGATGTAGTGATCCAGGAAGAAGTCCCTGATAAATCCCTGAACCATCAGCAATTCACCAGCCGGGAGGGGTTCAGGGGTCCTCGGTTTTAAGATGAGCTGCAGTATTTTTAAGATCAGAATGTGCCATATGAGTGGAGTAGAAGATATTAATTAAGATAGACTTACTGGTACTAATTCGCGAGGATCGTCACAACTATCAGCAGATTTACAGATGGAGATCATGTGTCTGCAAACATAGTATCCACAAAGGTTGGTCCCTGCTTCTTGCTGAGGACACTGAAATTTTTTGTACAAAATTAGTCATATATTTGTCCTGTTAGGAACAACCTAACCGGTGTTAGATGTATTATTTTTTCTTTGGACAAAATAGAAAGAGGTTTATTTAGAAGCTTGAACATTTGACTAGCGTAAGGAAAGGTATTTGCAGACTGTTGGATAAATTTTCCAAAAATAATGGATTTCGGTGTGTTACCGTAGAAACGATCTCGTGCTGCAGAGGTAGTTTCCTCTTGAACAGGTTCCCTGGTTTAGTTTGCCACAATGCGAGCACACTGCAAATGATGATTAATTTTGACAACATCAATTATTGAACCAGATATGAATGCAAATTAATTTCAACATCATAGAATTCAATACATATCCAAGAATTGCTGAAGGTGTGTCAGATCCTGAGCATTTGTTGACTCTCTGAGAGAATCGATGTAGTAAACTATGTTCTTGTTTGGAACAATGAATACCAATATCCAGTGATTGCTACATATTAAGAAAGACATGAACTTACGAATGACGTCGAAATCTGAAAGACAATCAGTGTATGCGTGGTTGTTTACTTGACTTACCGTTCATGATATGGCCAGAGAAATGATTCTGCATGGGACGTGTTTTCGAAGATACGGACGACCGTGTTAACGGCCCAGTCCCGTCGGTCCTTTTTGACGTAATGTTGTGCCATTTGCTAATGCAGGATCTATGAAATACACACTCTCACTTTGTCTTCTCTGCGCGTTCAATCCCCTGAGAGGAATAAAATGCTGTTAGCTATTTATCATTTACAGCCTTGTATGGAGAAGTTGATCAGAGTTTGTGAAGTACTTATAAAATAACGCATCTAACAAGAGTGGCATCGAGCATGTTGAAGTTGAAGAAGAGATGTAAGTCCTAAAAACTCACAATGATGGAACCAGCATCGTGTCCGAAATGATCCCTGTTGTAGTGGACTAGCAAATGGTGATGACCTTCTGACATTTGATCCATGCAATATTCATGTAACTCACGCAACTAGAGCTCCACTTATAAAAGTATTCGCCAACAGGAAATGGCTGTCCATGGACGTAATTGCGTGCTTCAAGTACGCCTGCTTTATTTTTAGCAAGCAACAAAAGTACTTCTTCATCACCCATGGCGTCAGAAATAATATTACTCCCTGATTTGAACAAGCTGCTGTTAATTTGGTTCTGGGCGATGAGTGCTTTAAGTAAGAGGCAATCGTTCTCTTTCCTCTTCACTCTCCTGCTGCGCTTCCTCGTGGTCGTGGGTGTAGCCTTTTTGGCCACTTCCTTCTTGGTACTTGAAGCATTTCTGGCAGAACGTCTGGTTGCCTGCACGGTAGACTGCCGAGTAGACGGTGAAGCTTGGACGGACTACTTAGCAGACGGTTTATCTATCCCGGACCGCTGAGCTGGCGGTGCTGTTATGACGGACTGCTGGGCTATAGGAGCAGAGGCATCGGACTGCTGACCATGCGTTGAAGCTATGTCGGGTTTCTGTGCAGGCGGTGCCAACTTGTCGGTGTGCTGAGGAGGCCGTGCCAACGCGTTGGTTTGCTGAGCAGGAAGTGCTGACGCATTGGTATGCTGATCACGTGCCTGCAGACTGACGGACTAAGAGCAGTCGGTTCTGGACCTACAGACTGCTCAGCAGGCGGTTCCGAAGCATCAGACTGCTTAGCAGTTTGTTCCACCAGGTTGGTCTGCTGAGCATGTGCTGCAGCTGGGTCTCCCCCCGCTGCTTCAGCGGCCGGCATCTGAACCGGTGGTGCGTCATCAGCAGTTTTAGGCCTTGCCACTGGATGCTTTGGGCCGGAGGATGACATGGCATGTACGCCACAAAGTTGGTCCGGCTGATCACAGGTTGATGCATCAGCCCGCGAGAGATGCTGTGGCAAGAAGAGCGTCACCGGTTGAGGGGCGATAGTGGTTGCTCTTGGCGGGGCTTCAGGAATCTCATCGATGAACTCTATTTCCTTTCGTGTCCACTGGATGTGATGTAACAGTGTTTCTCCCAAGGTCCTTTGCTCATCGAAGTCTCCTAGGACATTCTTCAGGGCAAATTCATTGAATCTAGGCTTTACTTCAGTCACGTAGCACTTCACACAGCTCGGCTTCAATGGCACATTGTCCAAGAAGAGGCCAACTTCCAAGAAGGGTGGGCAAACCCAGGCTGTTGCACATTTTAATGTACCTTCATAATGTGTAAGCACGCCCTTCAGTTTGTCTTTCATTCCAGATAGATCAGATAAAATATGATCACGAGCAGCTGCAGTCTCAGTGTCGCTGGGGTCAGCTAATGCACAACTACTCTTGTGCAGTGTTGTCGCGCAATAAGCAGCATCATCCATGCCCGCCTCCCCTCCCATCTGCTGGCTATCTGTCAGTGTTAGAGTGTTCTGCATCATCATTGACTCCTCAACATCCTTTCAAACAGCCGGATAAATCTCCTTCTTCAACTTTTCAAACAATGCATTCTGCTTCATTTCACTCCTCGCTTTTTTCATGCTGAGCCTCTCTTCTTTGCTGAGTGTGAAAGCCCTCTTGTGCGGGACATTAACACCTATACCCCTTGCACGGCCAGGCGGCTCTTTTGTGTCTAGAGCAATGGATAGAATGTCACATGGCCCTAAGTTCCTATAGAACCTTCCAGGGATCTTGGAAGCCTCTACCATCACTTCATACAGTTTGGCGTTGAGGGAGTCCTGGATTAGGGGGTCCTCGGACAGCCGGACTATATCCTTTGGCTGGACTGTTGGACTATGAAGATACAAGATTGAAGACTCTGTCCCGTGTCCGGATGGGTCTCTCCTTGGCGTGGAAGGCAAGCTTGGCAATGCGGATATGTAGATCTCCTCCCTTGTAACCGACTCTGTGTAACCCTAGCCCCCTCCGGTGTCTATATAAACCGGAGGTTTAGTCCGTAGGACAATAACAATCATACCATAGGCTAGCTTCTAGGGTTTAGCCTCTACAATCTCGTGGTAGATCAACTTTTGTAATACTCATATCATCAAGATCAATCAAGCAGGAAGTAGGGTATTACCTCCATCGAGAGGGCCTGAACCTGGGTAAACATCGTGTCCCCCGCCTTCTGTTACCATCCGCCTTAGACGCACAGTTCGGGACCCCCTACCCGAGATCCGCCGGTTTTGACACCGACAGGCGTCACGTGCATTTTCAAAGTAATAAGTTCCGTCATCACGCCTCTTTGCACGTGCTCGCAAGTAGTCTCTGGTGCGTTCGCCCTTGATTTCATTAAAGGCCGGATTCCCACCCGCCGCTACTGCTTCTTTGTCCTCCTGTTCCCATATCAGTTTCATGCCGTAGTATCCTGCCACACCCATACGGTGGGGGTGTACGTTCTTCTTCTGAAGTTCCGATTGCTTGAAACTCTTCTCAGCAAACTCTGGAGTTGCCCTGACCCTTTTGAATTCTGCCCAGTCTGCCTTTGTAATTTGGGGGTATGTGGGGATTGGGTCCTTGCCTTCACTCAAGTACTTCTTGTACATCACGTGCTTCCAGTTTCTCCAAGCATCCCTAGCCTTCTTAAGTGCAGCGTGTTCCACCTACATTCTCCACTGCTCTAGAACATTGAAGCGATCCATGATCTCCCGGACTATCCTTCGCCGTGTTTCTGTGTTAGCCTTTCGAAACCCCGGCAGATTAATGTTGAGCCTTGCCCTGCCAACAAATCCACACACACTCCTGAACCTCATGCGTGCTTTATCTGGTTTAGTTGGATCCTAGGACATTAAATCAATCTCGGTTACTTCATATACACCTTTAGGCTGGTGTGTGGGCTTCCTTGGAGCATTCCTCCGTGTCCTGACCGGAAGGGTAATTGCTGCAGCTCTATCCCGTTCAAGACTACTTGATCCCTCACAATCTGCAGAAGACCTAGGGTTGTCCGAATCAGATGAAGATACATGGCCTGAATGAGTGCTGTCGCTGCTACTCGGCATCTACAGAGAACACATGCGAAACTCAGGAAATGAGGATAAGCATAAAACTAACAACTTGGTATCAAGTTTTCTTAACATGCCATGCAATAATTTAGAAAATGTACGGCTAATTTGTTAAGTTTGTGTGACTCGGGCGCCCGTGATCTGTAAATAGGCAGTAACTTATTGGAACAAATACAACTTATATGTAGTAAGGAAGGTAGATAATGAACATATATACGCTCCCCCGTTATTTTATAGCCAATTTGGGAACATACGGAACGAAATTGGAAGAGGGATTGCGAGGAAATATGCCTCACCGCGATGGAGAGCAGTAACTAACAGGCTTCTTAATGCAAACCCGGCCAGACCACAGGAGAGGTGAGGGTTACTGCATCGATATGCTCAAGGGTGGCTGGCAAGCAAACAAAGACGGCGAGGCGCAGGCTGCCGCGTGTTGGGAACGACAGTGGAGGTAGCCTTGGCGCCGAAGAGCGGGCACACGGCCGGGGTGAGCACGGCGGTGCCGGAGAGGGTTTTGCTGTGGATCTGGGGAAGGGGGAGCTGGCGAAGGAGATTTGGTGGACTAGTTGAGTGAAACGCGGGCGGACGGTGGGGGGGGGGTGTTGGCGGCCTAGGTGAAAAATATCCCCGGTCGCCGCGCGCGCGGAAAGGCATATGCAAACGGTTGCCTCTAAGCGCTCGTGTGCACAAACAGAATAATTTCATTTGAAATGAAGACGTACTAATTTTGAAATGAAGACATGAGTTCATCGTTTTGCCTCTAAATTTTTCGCACGTAAACCAATCACAATTTTACCACGGGTTTGATTTGCTGGCGCATTTCAAGTCTCGTGTGCTATATGTAAGACATTTTTTGGCATTTACCGTGCATGTTGACATATAAATCAATTCCTAGCCGGACTGCATTTCCTGTCGAAAGGGATGAGGATTGCCGTTCGATCTAGGAGCATCCAACGGTGCAGACGTACGATCTGTGGGGTTTGGGTTCTGGCCAATTAGAACGCACGACTCAGATCGTGCGCGCAGCGGGGGGGGGGGGCATCGACCATGGTTTGGTAGGCACACGGCTTTCGTGTGTGAACCGTGTGCTATTTGAAAACTTTTTTTGGGAAGGGCTATTTGAAAAGATGTACATGTGTTGTCGAAAGGGATGAGGATTGCCGTTCGATCAAGGAGAATCCAACGGTGCAGACATACGATCCGTGGGGTTTGGGTTCAGGCTAATCAGAACGCACGACTCAGATCGCGCGCGTGGCAGAGGGTTGGGGGTGGTGCATCGGCCACGGTTTAGTGGACACACGGCTTTCGTGAGTGAACCGTGTGCTCTTTGAAAACATTTACATTACCTAACATCATATTTTTGTTCGAATGAAAACATGAGTTCATCGTTTCGCCTCCAATTTTTTTCCACGGTAAGAAATCATGAGTATAGTGGAGAGTGTCATATACTAGTATCATGAATATACAGTACATATGATACTAGTGTATGATACTACCTTTAATTAATTATAGCGCATAGTATAATACATAGAGTATAGTATCATATATAGATCATATTTATTGCCATGCATGACACAAATTAGCATCGCATTTAATATGATACAATATCTATCTACTATACGTTATTCTAACCCTCTTTATATATATTTAGTTCTTTGCCACATCAGCATACTTGCTATTTCCGAGTGCATGACATCGTCGGCTACGTAGTATCATACACTAGTATCATATGCATGATACTATATATATAGTGTATGATACTCCCCACTATGGCCAGCCTTATATAGTGGGGAGTATCATACACTATATATATAGTATCATGCATATGATACTAGTGTATGATACTACGTACGTACCTTCATAGTGCATATATAGTATCATAGAGTAGTACTAGCTCCCTCTGTAAACTAATATAAGAGCGTTTAGATTACTAAATAGTGACCTAAACGCTCTTATATTAGTTTACAGAGGGAGTATATATTATAGACGGCCGTATTTATGGCCATGCATGACACAAAGTAGTATAGCATTTATTATATATATATATATATGTTACGGTATCTACCTATGTTACTGCTTCTTTGCCACATCATCATATTTTCTATTCCCGAGTGCATGATACCGGCTATGATACCCCCACTATGGCCACCCTAATAAGGCTGGTCGTAATATGGGAGTATCAACCGGTATGATGCATGCCAACTAGACTTTCTGGATGATGTGGCACACAGTTAAATGATGAAAGAGAGGGTGTGTGGTATCATATCATGATAACGTATCATATTAAATGCTATACTACTTTGTGTCATGCATGGTAATTAATAAGGAACCTAAGATACTAACTTATGATACTATGCATGCGCGCATTACGGAGGTATTGCCGATCATATACTAGTATCATGCATATATACTCCCTCCTTTCCCGTTTATAGGCTTATCTCAAAATTTTAGTTTTTCCATTTTATAAGGCTCAATTTGGTTGTTCCCCATCACATGTCCAGATTCCAAGGTGCATTAAATCATTGCATGCAAGTATTAAGAGAAAGTTGACCAATGCATGTACTTTATATATGCATGCATGTATTGCAATTAATACATTGGAAAACATAAATTTTTGAGGAAAACAAAAGCATTAATTGGGTGCTTTTGCAAACTACAAAAAGTATTCCACCACTCACCATCTACCTTGGTTGGTGAGATTTTTGAATTGAGCCCTATAAGGCTGGTTGTAATGGGGAGTATTATATATATACTAGTAGTATCATGCATATATATGATAGTGTAGCTAGGATACTACTTCTGTAGTGCATAGTATCATAAGTTAACATCTTAGGTTGCCTTACTAATTGTCATGCATCACACAAAGTAGTAGTACAACATTTAATATGACACAGTATCATGATATGATACCACATCCTCTTTTGTGTGCCACATCATCTAGAAAGTCTAGTTGGCATGCATGATACCGCTTATGATAATACCATTACAACCAGCCTAAACCGGAAAGGAGGGAGTATGAGACTAGCCACATTGGAGAGTAGTACACTAGTAACATACACATATCCCTAGACTATATATGTTACTACCTTCATAGTGGGTAGTAACATAAGTGTAGTGTCATGCAAAGCTTCATTTCTTAGGTTACAGACTCATATTGCATTGGGACATGTGATGCTACAGTAACTAGCTAAGTTACTGAAACTATCTCTCCCCTCATTAACTTATTGCCACATAAGCAATTTGCTGAGTTGGAGTCGGTGTTAGTGCTGAAGTTACTCCCACTGTGGCTAGTCTGATACTAGCTAGTCGTCTATGATATACTAGCTACCTCACTAAGAGCATGGTTAATAATACAGCCAAGGGTCGGCTATAAGAAGTTGCCATGTCATATACATCCAACCTCTTAGCGGGCATGTACAATAATAAGTTTTATATACGTACTAGTTTATCAATAGTTGGCCCAACTTACATCCTCACAAAGTGTCTTGGGTCTCGTGTTGCAGCTGTCTCTACTAACCAAGAGCCCGCTTCTCTTCTCTTTCCTCCAACTAATAAGCACATATATATTATTCTATCCTTATAGCCAGACTACCCACAGTGGGAGTAACATAGGTAGTAACATCACACATATCTAGATAAAATAGACATGTGGCAAGCAATAAATGAAGAAATGGAGGAACGTGGATATGTGTGATGTTACTACCTATGTTACTCCCACTGTGGGTATAGTCTTACTATAGTATGAGACTACCCACAATGGGAGTAACATAGGTAGTAACATCACACATATCTAGATAAATTAAGTAGATGATGTGGCAAGCAATAAATGAAGAAAGAGAGGAAAGTAGTAACATAGCTAGTTACTAGTAGTATGAGTAACATCACATGTACATATCAAGGCAAGATGTGTCTATAGCCTAATAAATGAAGTGTTGCATGTTACCACACATATATGTTACTCCCCACTATAGAGGTAGTAACATAGACTAGTAACACATGGGCATGTAACTAGTCTATATTACTACCCATTGTGGCTAGTCTGAGTAAAATCACACATCTCAAGGCAAGACGAGTCTATAGCCTAATAAATGAAGTGTTGCATGTTACTACACATATGTTACTCCCCACTATAGAGGTAGTAACATAGACTAGTAACATTCTATGTTACTACCCATTGTCGCTAGTCTTATGTCACTCTATTGTGTACTTACTTGCTCTAATGCATAGTATCATAGAGTAGCTAGTATCATATGCAGTACTTTATTTATATTGTCATGCATGACACATAGTAGCATAACATTTATTATGATACGGTTTCATGATATGATACTTAACGCTCTCTTTCTTCATTTAGTTAATTCTATGACAGCTCATCAAAATTGCCTAGTTGACATGCATGATACTAGCTATGATACCCCCTTACTATTAGCCTAGCAAAGGTGTGCATATCATTTGTGCGTCGCTTGTGAGTTTTCATCCGTTTGTTCGAGAAGCGGGGAGAAGTTTCAAACATTTCGGCCGCGAGGTGCGGCCACTGGCGTAGGCCTAGTTGGTATTTTAATTATAGAAAATTCAGATGGAGTTCGGACATCATCAAAATCGATGTGTGCCTGTGGCGTGCTCTCACGACCCTGTGGAAAAAAATTAGTAAAGTTTGGCACAAGTTTTGATGACCGCTCCTTCCAAACCGGAGCATCTCACATGAAGGATCATGGTTTTCCAAAAGGAGACATGTCAATTCAAACTCCTGTGGCTGGTGACTTCATCGTTTGGCCTCATAAAAATTTCCACGGTACGCAATCACCATTATACCATGGGTTTGATTTTCTGGTGCATTTCAGGTATCGTTACCTATATTTAAGACATTTTTTGAGATTAACGTGCATTTTGTGCATAAAAATAAAATTACTATCGAAACTGCATGTGCTGTCAAAAGGGATGAGGATCGTCGTTCGATCTGGGAGCATCCAATGGTGGAGACGTACGATCCGTGGGGTTTGGGTTCTGGCCAATCAGAAAGCACGACTCAGATCGTGGGCAGGGTGGCGGGTTTGGTCGGCACACGGCTTTCATCAATGAACCGTGTGCTATTCGCAAACCAGATTGCATATTTTTGTTCACACATACTGTAGTGAGATCGATTGAGTGTGCTACCTCTATGATATAATAATAATAACAAAAAACAGTTCATATTCATTGCCTGAGCTGACAACATATCAAGGTCAGCATATTAACGGTTCTTACATCAACAGAAAACCGGGCATAACTCACAAATTCAGTACACGCGACAATTCTAAATTGACGAATTAAGTTGTAGGGTAGGCATAAAGACTAGTCTTACGGCTTAATTCCCATGTACATGGGGGAACTGGGATCATTAAGTTGACACCGAATGAACTTGGGTTTTTTTGATGATTTTACGCTTCTCTGTTGCACTGGTGCGTGATCCCTTGGCTGGCAACTCATCAAATTCATCTTACTCGTCCTGATTGGCTACATCGCCAACACCCAGTACCCTTCTCTTCCCATGCATCGCTAAATGGCCGTTCTTATGCAAGGGGTCTTCCACAAAGAAAATCTGGGTTGCATCGCTGGCAAGAATGAATGGGCCCGCATGATATGCCATCGTTGTCTTGTTAACACAGGTCTTCCTGTACTCATCAATCCTTACCTGACCAAGAGGTATCCATGCGCACCTGAATAATGCCACCTTAACTTTCACATAGTCAAGCTCCCAAATCTCTTTGATGGTTCCATAGTATACCCTTTTATCAGCTTCATTTACAGTCATGCATTCTATTCGAACAGAGCTGTTCTGATACGAGGTCTTCTTATCACGTTCCTCAGTGTAGAACGTGTATCCATTTATGTCATATGCTTGGTACGTCAACACCGTAGGTGATGGCTTTTGTGCCAACCACGTAGTAATGTCATCGATGGATCCTTGTGCCAAACGATTCTTCAGCCATTCGGCGTACTTCTTAGTGTGCTCCTTCATCTCCACTTCTGATGAAGGCACCATTGGTAAGAAGCTTTGGCGTATCTCCGCCAAGTGTTCTTCGGCATAAGCGATGAGAACTGGGCTGTTAAGCAGTACCATCAAATGGGCTTCCTCTGCCAATTCTCCGGGTGCAGCCATTTGCGTGCCAGCAAGGACCGGCTTACCTTTCAGCCTTCCCTCATGGCGAGAGAGGGGCAAACCTATAGGTCTTTGTTTCATGTATTCGGTGCAAAACTCAACCACCCCCTCAGCGGTATAACCTTGTAGGATGCTTGCCTCTGGATGGTTTCAGTTCCGACAAAAGCACTTCAGTATTCCCATGAACCGCTCGAAGGGATACATGTTGCGAAGAAACACCGGACCACAATACTTTATCTTGTCGACAAGGTGCACAGTGAGATGGACCATGACAACAAAGAATGATGGTGGGAAAAACATCTCTAGGTTGGAAAATATTCTTGCAATATCATCTTGCATATTATCCAACTCTTCAGGATCTACAACTTTCTGCCATAGTTTGTTGAAGAAATCACAGAGGTTAATGAGTGTGTTTCTTATATCTTTGTCCATCAGATTCCTGATGGCCACCGAGAGGATTTGTGTCAACATTACATGGCAATCATGTGACTTCATGTGTCCCAACTTCATTTTACCTGAGCTCACATCCACGAGACTTCTGATGTTTGCGCAGTAGGAAGAGGGTGTCTTAACTGACAACAAATAGGTGAAGAACTGTGTTGCTTCTTTTGTACTAAAATTGTAACTCTGGCGAGCTTTGAGAATTTGTTATCATCTTCTGCTTCACTCTTGCATTGTGATTGATCAGCAAGCATATCGAGCCGTGAACCGTCACCATACTTTCTTTTACCTTTAATGTTGAGCAGAGTACTAAGGATGCTTTCACATACGTTCTTCTCTACGTGCATGACATCGATGCAGTGACGTACACGTAGAATCTCCCAGTAAGGTAATTTCCAGAACACCGATTTCTTCTTAAACACTTGATCCTTGGGTGTTAGTTTCACTGTCAAAGGGTGGTTCTTGCCAAGCACAACATTAATTTTTTTAGCCATGTTGTGGACCACCTCCCCTTCATAGGGTCTTGGGCCCTCAGCTGCCTCCGCCGTACCATCAAATTCAGTTTTCATCTTTTGGTATGGGTGATTTTTCCGTAAGAACCTACGATGACGTAAATACACTGATTTGCACGAGTTGGGAAGTCTTCTGCTAGCTGTCCTATCCATGCATGTGACACACCCTACATCTCCCCTTGTTTTCTGCCCCGGCGTGTTGCCTAAAGCCGGCATATCTTGAATGGTGTGCACCAGCATCGCATGTTGATCAAAAATCTCCTTTCTGTAAACATCATAACATTTTACAGCAAGCGCATCTATCCACACCGTCAGCAGTTCTTGTACCAGTAGCTGAAAGTAAATGTCGATGTCATTTCCAGGTTGCTTCGGGCCTTGGATAATCATTGACATCATAATGTATTTTTTCTTCATACACAACCAAGTAGCTACGTTATATATGCACAGAAGCACCGGCCATGTGCTGTGATTGGTGCTCATATTGCCAAAAGGATTCATCCCGTCAGTACACTCCCTGAGCCTTATACTTCTAGGATCCTTGGCAAAATTTTCAAACTTGTTGTCGATTAATTCTCACTGAGCCCCATCTTTCGGTTGCCTCATAAACCTATCCGCAATTCACTCATCATGATGCCACCGCAACCTCTTTGCCTCTCTAGGGTTTGCAAACAAACGCCTCAACCTTGGAATTGAAGGCAAGTACCAAACAACCTTGAACGGGATTCCTGTCTTGATCTCGTCGTCCAATTTGTACTTGTCCTTTGCTCTCCTGCGCTTGTATCGTGCATGCTTGCAAGTGGGACATGCACGAAAATCTTTGTACCCACCACGGTACAATATACAATCATTCACACAAGCGTGTATCTTCCGTACTTCAAGTTCCAATGGGCAAACAATTTTCTTTGCTTCATTCGTGCTTCTGGGGAGCACATTATCTTCCAGAAGAATATCTTTGAAAATACCTAAGATCTCTGTGAAGCCCTTGTTTGATAGATCGTTTGCTGCTTTAAATCTGAGAAGCGCCAGGGTGGCACTCAACCTGGAATATTTCTTTTTGCAACCTGGATACAATTCTTTCTTGGAGTCCGCATCAATGGTTGGCAGATCCTTGTACCCAATCATATCCTTTTTGGGCCCTCAAAATCTGCAATCATAGCAGCAAAATCTGGCATATCAAGATCGTCGTCATCTGCGTGGACGTCTTGGTTTTCCAGTGCGCCTTTCGGCTTCCTGGTGTTCCATTGGTAGCTTGACGCCTCTGCCCCGATGTTAGATTCAACATCCATGTGACACTGATCAGGGTTTGGCATCTCGCTGCCCTGGATATCTTCATCCATGACCTCCTCTTCACCGTGTCTGGTCCAACGTGTATATCCATCCATGAATCCCCTAGAGACTAAGTGCATCTGGACATCTGCAACTTCATGTGACTCTGTATTGGCACAATCAGTACATGGACACAGGATGTAATCCGCATCACCAATTCTCCTCTTTGTACTTTCAGCCAAATTCATGAACTCTGTCACGCCACTGATAAAATCTGTGGTTTTCCGATTCTTCATCCATCGAGATCGTTCCATCTGCAGCAGACGAATGGTAATTAAAAACAAGACAACAACATTAATACACGGATTAACTGCTGCCCAGAGATGCGTGCATAAATCACAAGGTTTTATTTTAATAATTATTGAGGGTGCTCCATGTTGTTATCCAGACGTGCAATGACAAAAATTAATGGCCAGTCAATTTACACGCAGAGTACTAGTACAACACTACACTTAGGTATTGAATACCTTAATTAATCCACTCACGAAAAGAATACCTTAATTAATTAGCCGCGCGGCGACCTCCACCTAGCGGATAGACAAGCGCGATGCGGAGGCACGCCGAGACAGCAAGGTCGAGGAGCAAAGGTTAGTGCGGCTGCCGCCTGAAGTTCGACCTCCACTATCCCGCCATCGACCGCGATGGATGTGATCGAATCACGCCACCGCTGACCTTGATGGTTGAGCTCCTCCTATCTCCCGCCGCAGACCGAGGATTGACCTCCTATGACGCCGCCACCGCCCACCGCCCGAGGATTGACCTCTTCTCCAGTAGCCGCTGCCTAGGCCGCCTCTGCCATCTCTATATGCAGAGCGGATGTTTTTTTACGGATATTCGTGGAGCGGCTGTTTACACGGTATCTCACCGTAACTCAATTATATGGACAGGGTAGTACATCGCATACGGTTATGTAACGGCAACCGTGTCTAACCTATGTTGTCTTCTCACCGGTTTGGTGCGGAAATCGTGTGTGACGTTGTAATACCCAACACAAATGACATGTACAAACAGTGTGCCGTATACAACATATATATATAGTGCCATTAGTAGTTCCCGACCGTTAGCTTATCTCCACAGTTTCCCCATTTCCCCCAAATCCCTACATAGCCTCCAAATTCCCTCGCGTGGCGCTGACATTGGGGGAATGCAGACGAGTGGTGCTGACGGTTTCGGTGCGGCTGCTCCTGCTCGTATCGCCGCCACGACGGCGGTCGCCGCCCAGCACTTGCCTAAGGTCATCAAAAGGCAGGTGTACTACGGATCCGAATTGTCCTGTCAGGTTCCAATCTATCCCGATCTTTTTTAGCATGTCCAAAGTATAGCTCCTTGCTGAATCTGTCCTGAATGACCCCCCCCCAAGAAAGCGATCTGCCGCCGGATCCGGAGCTTGACTCCAGACTCCCACAACACGAGTTCGACTCTGAGTTTTGCGCCACCGAGAAGTACCAAAAGCTGAGTTGTGTGCACGGGCACACTCCCGCTCGACGTGTATGCATGGAGGGATTCGACATTGGTAGGCGGTTTCTCAGTTGCCCCTTAGAGGCTAGTGCTAATTAAGTTCATCATTTTACTTCAATTAATGCCACCGCTCATCCAGAATACTATTTAACATTGGCAGGGATATGAGGCTTGTGCCTTTGTTAACTGGCTGGATGAAGAATGGCATGGCAGGGCTCAGAGTATTATCACCAAGCTCGTAGAAGATAACGTAAAGCTGAAGAAGAAACTGGCGGATCTGGAATGTACAATCAGTACGATGAACCAAGAAAGAATCAATCACAGGCAACAGATGAAAGCAAGAGACAAGAAGGAACTAGCATGTGTAGTTGTGGTTGTCGCATTAGCCATGTTCTATGCGCTATTTGCAATGATGATTAGGGGTTTTTTTTGACAATATTGCTAAAGCACATCTAGATGTGCTCTAAGTAATGCACATCTAGATCCTATGCCATTGATGTTACGCGAAGATTCGTGCAGATATTTTTCTTTGTCTTTTTTCTTTTCCTTTCGAGTTTGATTATTACTGGCTTTATCAATAAGAAGAGCTCAATGTATTGCTTGCCAACTGTCCTACTCCATTTGTACCGGTACCGATGCATAATCCCAAAAGTCGTTCCTTGTTTTTGTCCTGAAAAAGGAAACCAGCCAAATAGCCAATAGGAGTCCTGCGCAACCCCGGGAATTTGGTGCGACTGGGTACAAATAATTGCGGTTGATTATATCAGCGGTTAGATAATACGTCAACCCCCGCTTCAATTGGCAGTTCCTCTTCTCTGCATACCCCGCTTAAGTGTCCACCATCTTCATCGTCCCCGGCAGGCCGTGCTACACACTGGCACACACTCTGCAGCCATGTCGAGCGATAGCGAGGACGACAGTTCGGCCAGCAGTCTAGCGCCCGATAATAGGTCAACATCGAAATCATCCCGCTCGTCTTCCATGAGTCCGGCGTCGAGCCCAGACCTCGATTATATCCGGTTCATGGAAGGGACGCCGCCTCCAAAGTCATCAGACGACAACCAGATGGACGAGGAGCTGTCGGAGGACGAAGAAGAGGAAGACGATGATGATGAGGAGGAATCATCGAACGAGGAGGAGGACGACGACAGCAACGACGATGACGATGGCGGCGGTGATGAAAAGCCAACGGTCAGCGGCAAGAATCGTCCTCGCCAAGACGATGTCGCGGGGCCATCCAACAAGAACAATAAGAAGAAGAAGGACTAAATTAAGCAGACTGTATATATCTCTGTTTATCCTGTCAATCTCATCGTAGACGGTTAGTAATATGTATTCGATAGAGATCTTCTACATTATCACCAACAGGTTGGTTTGTTGAACTGTGTGCCCTAACGAGCACACAATTCACAAAAAAGATCGTGTGGGCTGTCTATAATGATCGCACACAATTCTGCTTGCCGGATATCACACACATCTTGCCGGATATCACAAACATCTTGTTACGCCGAATTGTTTGTGTTCACGTCACTCATCGCAAACGGTTCATCGGAGTGAACTGTATGCTGTATATCGCACACACCTTGATTTGGCTGCCCGTTTCTATTGTTCTGTCTCATCGCAAACAGTTCGTACAGATCAACCGTATGCCCCTCATCGCACACGCAACTATAATCTGAACCGTGTTTGATGTATCATTCATCGCAAACGTTTTGCATCATTTCTGACGGTTTTCATATAGCACCATTTGCGATTATTGCATCGCACACAGTTTCTCGAAGGATCTCTGATCGTAGTGTCACGTTAGCAGCATCCTGCAGTAGTGACTGCATCATATAAAAAGGACATGCATTGTGAATGTAAGATCAACATTGTTCAGAGTATGAGTAGGATAATGCAAGAAACATCATTGATATGTCCCTGTTGGAACTGGGAGGAAAATACAGGGAAATGTATACTGGGTTCGAAAATATAGAAGTGCCATGCATGGTTATACTCATGTTATCTCGCAATCGATTCTTCACAGGAAACTACCATGTCATGGATGTTATGTAATCATGTTCTGTCCTCACAAACAAATTCTTCAAGGAAACTAGCATACCATGCATTGTTATATACTCATGTTCTGGGGGCAAATTTTTTGGGAGGATATTATTCTAGCCATTGATTGCTAAAGGGTAAATATAGGTATGTACACATGGTAAGCATTACACGATTTCACTACTTCCAAATATAGAGTTCTCCACATGCACATTTACATCCCTAATGTATGGTTAGATGAAACCAACAGTGTGATGCATGTTTCTACATCATGAAAATGAGGAAACTAACATGGCCATTGATACACTCATATTTAGTAGTATATAGATTACTATAAAATAAGGAGAATATCCATATCTTCCTAACCGTTTGATTATTCAGGGGTACAAATTGGTTGTAATGACATGATCAGAATCGCATGAATTAACTCATTCCAAATATAGCTGATTTACGGCGTCTCTAATACATTGCCACAGTTCTACTCAAATTCTGCTCAAACAGGGCATGCCAATCATCACAAAAAGTTCAAACACTGTCATGGCGCCATCATTAACATCAGACGAAAACAACTTACACGCGCCGTCCCAGCAATACGTGGTGCCATCTACTTTGTCATCACATAGATGATGCCACTGTGCTCAATAGCATCACAAAAGTGTGTATCAGCTTTGATGATCCACTGCGAGGTGAGCTGTCTCCAACTAAAGAAGGCACCAGTGGAAATATAGGCGAGTCCGCGGTTGAACAAGGCAATTAGCTTGAAGTCTGCATAATTCGCATCTCATGTGGGCACTTGGTAGATTACAATCTTTTGCAAAACAAGATGCGTCCAACTGACTTCGTAATCTAGATGACTTGGACCGCGACGGTAAAACCCTATATGATCCAACGTAGGAAGGATAATCTCATGAGAGGTGTGGAAGTTCACGAGCACCAACTTTTTCCGGTCTTGTGTGACGGCAGCCATCCAGTGGGAGCTCATGCCAATCGAGTACATTCCTGCCAAGAAGTTTTGGGTGATGGTGATTGGATCGAAGTCGAGGGAAATGATGTATGGCGACCCACTACATACCTGCAAAGAAGTTTCGGCTAATGGAGGTCAGATTGAAGTCGAGGGGCATCATTTACGCCTCCGTATCATGGTGAGCAAATCTCGCAAGACCAGATAGCAGCAAGCAGGGTGTCTTGTAAAGCTTAGGACTCACTTCGATGATGGCCGTGTGCATGTCCCTAAAACATGCAGCCAACCGTAGGGCGCTCAACACATCCATACACATCGAGGATGTCACTGGGGAGATTTCTCCAATCGCGGCTCATATGGATGCTGCGCGGTTCGCGTTAGGCCATGGTAGAGTTTGGAAGGTGGGGTTTTGGGGGGCTTGATTTAAGGGGAGAAGGCTCTCGGTGCTGGAGCGGCTAGCGATGGAATAGTGGTACTAGGGCAGGCGAGCGAGGCGAGGGTACGCGGGGGCACAATGAGATGATGAAGAGTGACCTCAGGATCTCCGGCGAGACAGAGATGGAGATGGAGTGGTGCTAGGGGAGAGGAAGACGAGGTGAGCCATGCTATACAGCGGCAGTGACAGTGACTGCACAGTGCACAAGGTGAGGCTGACTTTGGTAACCCGAACATGCCGCCTGGACTGGTGTCACCTCAGGTGCAGGGTCTTGTCACTTAACTGTGAGGACCGGATGAATAATATTTTGACCATCAAGTGTACCACAGTTGTACTACTACTAGTAGGAACATGAGTAGTACTGTATAGTGGAAATAGGTCTCCCGTGCTAGCATGCCTCTGGGTTCACTTCATCCTCCAGGTATCATCCATATTGCGAGCAGAACCAAATTCTCGTGCATGCAGAAGCGCGAAGAAGGCTTTTTCTTTTTTGAGGATAACCACATATTCCTTAACTAGAGAATGTTGTGTCTCCCACGCACGCGCCAATATCCATCCGAACTAGCTACGTCACATTTTTTATATCCGTTTGCATAGGTCCCACCTGTCAGGAGGGGTGCAGAAATAAAAAGGAATCATAAAATGTCTCGCCACGGTGATTCAAAAGAGTGACCTCAACTAGCCAGTGTCACATGTAGCACTAGAAGGATGGGCACGTACATAGATAGGTACCACTCCTCAGTCTACCCGCATAGCCTTTTCGTTTAGTCTACCTAGCCATCTAATCAACTTCCTGCAGGCCACTTCTCCCATTTACTTCTCCATCAGGAACCGATTTTCCTCGGCTTCTTCACCTCTCCTTCATCTTCATTTGCATCCAAACCACACTGCATTCACATTGTTTTAACCTCTTCACATACTCCTGGAGTAATTTCGAAGCCCCTTTAAATAATCATCTTCTTCAGTTAGACTAGCCATCTAATCCTAATTCTCCAAACCATAGCCCTTCGGTCCAGCGGTTCCAAATGGCGAAAGAGATCGAGATCAGGTTTTTAGCGTCCAACATGTCCTTGTCGAAGGCTCGTTGAGCATAGTTGCCACCGTCACCGTCGGAAGTGGATCAACAATGTATCCAACTCCCTCCAAAATGTGGAGATGAAGGTCATCGATCTCGATGCAGAGTACATGGACTGTGCCACTGGGAAGACCCAGCGCGCTGCCGTCCTTCAGCTGTGCCTCAAAGATGATGTTTTGGTGTACCACATCATACACGCGCCCTCCATACCAGGTGAGCTCCACGATTTCTTGTCTCGGGAGGACATATACTTCCGTGGGGCAGCCATCGCAGGGGACAAATAGAAGTTGGAGCCGTACAACCTTGATTTGACAAGCATCGCTAACGTACAAACCAAAATAAAAATTCCTTTAGAAGATTGTGATAAACCGACACCATCCCTATTCGACGTAGCAAAATTTGGGCTCGGAACAAATCTTCAGAAGGGTGACGAGACACTGGCATTAAGGTCATCTGGATGGGAGAATTATCCCTTGACGTACGAGCGGATAAAATATGCTGCCCTCGATGCCCGTGTGAGTTTCGAGATTGCTGCAAGGTCCAGAGAGCTTGTTGCGAAGCCGTCTGAGAACAAGAAGAAGAGGAAGAAGAAGAAGATGCAGCAGCATTAGGCCATTATGGATGGATGAACTATTTCCTCTCTTAAAAAAAATATTTCCTCTCTGTGTATATTGATATAGATGGACTATTTTGATGGTGTGCATGTCATTGGAACAAGTAGTAGCGTGGGTTTGCTTGACTATAAGGAACTATTTATCCGCCTAGCTTTCTCTACTGCTCCTTCCAGTGATCGGTATGCAATGCATGTGTCCGTAGACATGACATCTTGTCCATGGAAGTTCAACTACGGCGACCATCACGTTACATCCACTGCCACTCGCGATTCCCATGACGCTGCTCCAACCCACGACACCACGTCCCCCGACGTGCGCCTCACCCCTCTCGGCCGCACCGCCCCTCTGCCTTTGTGTGCATGACATGTGGGCCACCTGAAATGCGGCGAGCATCATGTTTCTACCACAGCCACATGCGATTCCCATGACGCCGCTCGAACCCACGACACCACACGTCCTCTGACCTGCGGCTCACCCCTCTCGGCCCCACTGCCCCTCTGCCTTCGGGAGCATTACATGTGGACCAGCCACCTATCGGGTCCACATGTTATTGACTCAAAGGCAGGTGTAGTAAGGCGCTGAAGCTCAGTCTGAGGGCCCCAAGAGGGAAATGTAACTCCTGCGCCAGGCCTTGTGGTGCTACCGCTGCATGAACTCGTGCCAAACTCGAGATTTGTTTCTTACTAGTACATGCACGCAACAATTTAATGGACATTGTAATCTCAACATGTGTTGGGGAGCTCTAAATTTGAATTTGAAACTTATAAAACGAAGAAAATTCGAAACAAATAAACTGGAAGAGAGGGAGTATACCGTAGGATGTGTCCCATACAAAACAAGTCCCCTAGTTTGTCACCGCGAAGATGCGGTTAGAAAGGAGCATAGCGTCTTCGTACTCGTACGGCAACAAATCGGCCGCAGACAGCATGGTCCACCTTTGACCGCCATGTGCAAGGTTCATGAAAGCAATCGCGATGTCGAACACCGTGATGAGAGTGTAATTTTGGTTGGCGGACGTCCATATCAGGGCTTCCATGATTGCTATCTTCTTCAATCTCACCGTGGTTCCATCATACCAATTCAGGCGGTGGCCCGTTGCATGGCTGATCCCAATGTTTGACAAAGGTTCTACGGGAACGGTGTCACCGTTGTAAATGTTGTGCAAATTGATGTTGGTACCCTGCCGTACATATGCAAGCCAATCTCCACTAGCACCGAGCCTAACCTGTGAAACAGTGGGCAGCGGGAGGAAATGGACATGGAAGTAGTCTTTAGAATGCATTTACTATGTGATCAAACTCATCACTTACCTGCTCATCAGACAAAATCCGAGTGCCCCTCAACATCAGCATCTCAAGGGGCGTCAACTTGCAACTACGGCCACCCCGCGCTGGAGAGACCCCCAAGGAAACATCCTCGTGCATTGCACATAACATCAAGATGCATTGTTTATGAGTAGTTTATCTTGTGAGAGAAAAGGATGAACGAGGGAAGGCCTTATTTGCAAATGTGGAGAGGGGTGTGGGTATCTTTTTACAAAATTGCCATAGTTTCCTTCCTATCCGTCAGATATAAATAGGACGGCCTATATTGCAGGATGGCAGGTACACCATCATCAACAACTCTGTTTTTTATAAGAGTAGAGATAGAGACTACTACTACCAATGTGCCGGCCCGTGCGTTGCAATGGATCCAAAGTAGTAGAATAATACTTGTTCACGGGTTTGAAATATAAACACTCTAGTTTTGATATACATATATCAGTAAAAATAAATCATGCTTCACTCAAAATATATTCCTCGGGCTGTTTTGATGAGGTGAGGGACAGGTGTGGCTGGTTTGAAGATAACAGGTTTTAAAAAAAATTGAGCTGTTTTTTTACATTTTGTAGCGTGGCACGGCATCCCGTGCACCTAAGCGTCTGAAAAAAATTGAGTTTGGGTCGGTGGCACACCCTGCGGCAAGATGCCCGTGTGGGCTTCTTCTATAACTAGCAAGATGCCCGTGCATTGCAGGGAACATCAAGATGCATTTTTTTTACAAAACACCTGTTGTGATTGACCCTTGCAGGAGTAATCCCATGTGTAAAAGATAATGATATCTCTAGAATTTTATCATAAAAATGGTAGCTTTGGAACAAGTTTTCTCTACTACTGTTCCTTGCAGTGAGCGGTATGCAATGCATGTGTCAGCAGACATGACAGCTTGTCCATTGAAGTTGAATCACGACGACTATCACGTTTTTACCACTGCCACATGCGATTCCCACGATGCCACTCCATCCCATGGCACGACGTCCCCCGACGTGCACCTCATCCCTCTTGGCCCCACCGCTCCTCTGCCTTTGTGTGCATGACATGCGGGCCAGCTGAACTGCGGCGACCATCAAGTTTCTACCACAGGCACACCCGATTGGACGCGGTTTGCCTGCTCCACTCCTGTGCTCTGATCCATACTCCCGCACCATCGAATTTTCACCCAGCGGCTGTGACACATTTCGTCCCGAGCATCAATCCTCAGCTGGAGTACTTCTGTACTACAGGTAGTACCCACCGATGTGGCCATCTACACCTCGTAACGCCCCGACGCCCAGCTATGGCACCCTCGCCACGGCCACGCCACCACCGGCCGGTTCAACTCGAACGAGTGAGTCGCGAACCACGCCACCACCATGAGAATGACATGTGGGCCAGTCGCATTTAAGGTCCACATGTCATTGACTCATAGGCTGGTGCACCAAGCAATTGAAGCTCGGTCCCGTGGGCCCCGAGAGGGAAGTGTAACTCCTGCGGCAGGCCTTGTGGTGCTCCCGCAGTACGAACTCGTGCCAAACCCGGAATTTGTTACTTACTAGTACCAATGTGCCGGCCCGTGCGTTGCAATGGATCCAAAGTATATCTATTTAGTGGAGTGCACTCTAAACATATTATCTATTTATTTTTCTCTAGCCTTTCCAAGCCATGCAACCAAGCCACATAAGCTTCATGGGTGCCCCCCACATCATATTATTCATACTACGTTGACCGAAAAAGGTAAATCACCCAAAACAAGATCTTCCTGTTTTTTGTTCCTACGATGCTGTGCCGTGCACATACCTAGTTGTATAGTGGTAGTACTAGTTGTAGTACAAACTTCGTAATAGTAGGAGTAGTAGTACAGAATGCTCCTACTCTATCAACGAGCCCCATCTGACACCAAATTTCTTGGCTTCCGTGCTACAACTAGATCTTCCCCTCCTCGTTTCTGTTTTCCAACGCGGCGGTCGGGGTGCGGTTTGCCAATAGTCGGTTTGCTCAACTGCGGTCCTACATGAAAGTGAAAACGGTAGGCAACACGCCTTCCCTAGCTATGTGGCGTGCCGGACGGGCCGTGGAGTACTCCCGATTCCCAGGCGTGTGGGAGTGCGATGCGAACGCGGCAGGACTTTTCCTTTTACTAGCAATGTGCCCGTGCGTTGCGTTGCGACGGATCCAAAGTAGCAGAATAGTAGTACTTGTTCACAAACTTGAAAGAAAACACTCTTGTTTTGATATACGTATATACCACTAAAAATATATTACTTTTCACCCAAAATATATTTCTCAGGCTGTTTTGACGAGGTGAGGGAGGGATGTGGTTGCTTTCAAGATAATAAGGGGTTTTCTGCAAATTGGAGCAGAGAGGTGGGCTATTGTTGCAAAATACCACAACTTACCTCACAGTCGTTAGATGCAGATCTAATGGTCAGAAACGACGGATGGCAGACACACCACCATCACCAACTGAGTCTTTTATAGGAGTAGGAGTAGAGAAACATTTATAAATTGTAACATTTGGTTCTGCTCCTTGGCACGATCGATAGATAGAAATAACAATTGGAAATGCTAGGGTGGGGCTTTTTCTGCCAGATAAGCAGGGTAGTAGCTAGGTTGGCGCATCATCGGCTTGGTCACATGCGGTCCGACATGTTCTAGTGTTTCTAGCAAGATGCCCGTGCAAGATGCCCGTGCATTGCACGAAGTTGATGGAAAAGGTAAGCACAACTTATAAATTGACGGATGGAGTACTAGTTATAGTGATGCATATAATTAAGCAAAGGGATCGCACATGTCTGTATTGACTGGAATGAGAATGCAATAGCACAATAAGAATTAAGGCCACGATGATGCGATCGTAGTGGTGGTTACAGGAGGCAAGAAGAAAGATGCATCCATCAACGTACGACCTCCTCCTCCTCCTCCTCAACTCAGTGTGCCGGGCCACCGACCGGTGGCTAAGGAGCAGCGGCTTTTGTGGCGAGGTCAAGGTGCTTCTTAGCTAAGGCATCCAAGGCTTCCTGCCGGTTGAGGAAGGCCAATGTCGTAGCACCCTCACTGGCCTCGTAGATACCTATGTACACGATTTGCTCGTACATGTGGATGTGTAGGTCGATGAATTCTTGCAGGGCGAGGCGCCTCGCGGCGAGCGCAATGATACATCCATTTTGCATCATGTTTTCTTACTGTTATTTATGATGTTTTTATGAATAATAATTCTTTTTGGAGTAATTCTAGTGCCTTTTATCTCATAATTTGCAAGGTACACACCAAGAGGGAGAATTCCGGTAGCTGGAAATCTGGACCTGAAAAAGCTACGTCAGGCTACCTATTCTGCACAACTCCAAATGAGCTGAAACTTCACGGAGAATTTTTATGGAATATTTGAAGAATATTGGAGCAAATAACTACCAGAGGGGGCCCACCAGGTGGGCACAACCCACCTGGGCGTGCCAGGTAGCCCAGGCGCGCCCTGGTGGGTTGTGCTCACCCAGGCCCACCTCCGGTGCCCATCTTCTGGTATATAAGTCATTTTGACCTAGAAAAAATAAGTAGAAGACTTTCGGGACGGAGTGCCGCCGTCTCGAGGCGGAACTTGGGCAGGAGCACTTTTGCCCTCCGGCGGAGTGATTCCGCCAGGGGAACTTCCCTCCCGGAGGGGGAAATCATCGTCATCATCATCACCAACAACTCTCCCATCTTGGGGAGGGCAATCTTCATCAACATCTTCAACAACACCATCTCATCTCAAACCCTAGTTCATCTCTTGTGTTCAATCTTGTTACCGGAACTATGGATTGGTGCTTGTGGGTGACTAGTAGTGTTGATCACATCTTGTAGTTGATTACTATATGGTTTATTTGGTGGAATATTATATGTTCAGATCCAATGTGCTATTTAATACCCCTTTGATCTTGACAATGATTATCATTTGTGAGTAGTTACGTTTGTTCTTGAGGTCACGGAAGAAATCATGTTGCAAGTAATCATGTTAATTTGATATGTGTTCGATACTTTGATAGTATGTATGTTGTGATTCCCTTAGTGGTGTCATGTGAACGTCGACTACATGACACTTCACCATATTTGGGCCTAAGGGAATGCATTGTGGAGTAGCAATTAGATGATGGGTTGCGAGAGTGACAGAAGGTTAAACCCCAGTTTATGCGCTATTCCGTAAGGGACCGATTGGATCCAAAAGTTTAATGCTATGGTTAGAATTTATTCTTAATACTTTTCTCGTAGTTGCGGATGCTTGCGAGAGGGTTAATCATAAGTAGGATGTTTGTTCAAGTAAGAACAACACCTAAGCACTGGTCCACCCACATATCAAATTATCAAAGTAGCGAACACAAATAAAACCAACATGATGAAAGTGACTAGATGAAACTCCCGTGTACCCTCAAGAACGCTTTGCTTATCATAAGGGACCGTTTTGGACTTTCCTTTGCCTCAAAAGGATTGGGCTACCCTACTGCACTTTTGTTACTACTATCGTTACTTGCTCGTTACAAATTATCTTGCTGTCAAACTACTACGCTACTTACAATTTCAACACTTGCAGACATTACCTTGTTGAAAACCACTTGTCATTTCCTTCTGCTCCTCGTTGGGTTCGACACTCTTACTTATCGAAAAGAGCTACAATTGATCCCCTATACTTGTGGGTCATAAAGGCTATTTTCTGGCGCCGTTGCTGGGGAGTGAAGAGCCTTTGGTAAGGAAACATTTATATAGTGTGCTAAAATTTACTATCACTTGTTACAATGGAAAACAATCCTTTGAGGGGTTTGTTCGGGGTATCTTCACCTCGACCGGAACCACAATTAGCTACCCCTCAACCTACTGCACCTACTGAAAATATTGAATATGAAATTCCTTCGGGTATGATAGAACAACTGCTAGCTAATCCTTATGCAGGAGATGGAACTGAACATCCTGATATGCACTTGATATATGTAGAACAAATTTGTGGGTTGTTTAAGCTTGCAGGTTTACCCAGGGATGAAGTTATGAAAAAGGTTTTCCCTTTATCTTTGAAGGGAAAAGCATTGGCATGGTATAGGCTATGCGATGATATTGAATCTTGGAATTGGAATCGATTGAAATTGTAGTTCCACCAAAGATTTTATCCCATGCATCTAGTTCATCGTGATCGGAATTATATATATAATTTTTGGCCTCGTGAATGAGAAAGTATCGCTCTAGCTTGGGGGAGACTGAAGTCAATGCTATATTCATGCACCAATCATGAGCTCTCAAGAGAAATTATTATCCAAAACTTCTATGCTCGGCTTTCTCGTAATGATCAAACCATGCTTGATACTTCTTGTGCTGGTTCTTCTTTATTGAGAGAATGTACGCTGCTTTGGAAGAAAATCATTATGATTCCGTTGATTTGATTGAGTTATCCCCTCTTGATGAACATGATGCTTGCTATTCTTGTGGCCATGATGCCAATATTAATGATGCTTATGGAGATGAACTTGCTACAATTCCTTATGTTAAACATGAAATTATTGCTACTGCACCCACACTTGATAGCTCCTTGAATAAAAAGCATGATTGCAATGATGTTATTACAAATTTTATTAATGTCAATTGTGCTAATAATATG
Organism: Aegilops tauschii subsp. strangulata; assembly: GCF_002575655.3. Taxonomy (NCBI): domain Eukaryota; kingdom Viridiplantae; phylum Streptophyta; class Magnoliopsida; order Poales; family Poaceae; genus Aegilops; species Aegilops tauschii. The sequence continues at coordinate 400,816,532 of NC_053037.3, forward strand.
CAAAACCCTAAGCTTGGGGATGCTAATTTTGCTATGTCCACTACTTATTGCAATGATCATGATTGGGGTGATTCCTTTTATGATCTTGAAAATTTATTTAAGCCTCATGATGAATATGATATTGATAATAGTGTTTGCAATAATATTGAAAGTGGGTTCGGAAGAGTGTAAACTCTAGGTAAAAATAATCCCACATATTTGGAGAGTGTTCAATCTTGTGAAATTTTTGATAAAAGTGGGTTTGGAGAGGTCATGACTTTAGTTGATGAAAATCCCACTATCTTGGAAGATTATAAAACTTTTATGCATGTGGATCATGAAGAGGAAAAATTATATGATAGCTATATTGTTGAATTTGATTATGATCGTACATATAATTATTATGAGAGAGGAAAATATGGTTGTAGAAATTTTCATGTTACTAAATTACCTCTCGTTATGCTGAGATTGCTATTGTTTCTTTCTTCTTCCCTGCATATGCTAGTTTTTGCTTGCCTTGATTATTTGTTTGCTTATAAAATTCCTATGCATAGAAAGTACGCTAGACTTAATTGTGTTTTTCACATGCTACATGATGCTCTCTTTGTATTTCAATTATTATCTTTCATGCGAGCATCGTTAAAATTACCAATGCCTAGCTAAAGGCGTAAAACGTTAGCGCTTGTTGAGAGGCAACCCAATGAATAAAATTTATTTTTGCCTTTTTCTTTCTGTTCTTGAGTGTTTGCACAATTATGCCTCTATTATGATTGTGTTTTTTATGTTTCAATTAGTGTTTGGGCCAAGCAAAGCCTTTGGGATCATGTTGGGTGATAGTTTATTTGATCTTGTTGGAAAACATAAACTTTTGCGTCCAGTAAAATAATTTTCGTAAATCACAGAAGCGACGAAAAATTCTGAATGTTTGACACAAGATTGATATAAAAATTTGTTAGGAATAAGCCACGGTGGGCATAGTCCAGCTAGTATCCGACATGTGTAGGGCCTAGGCATGGTCTGGGGATAGTCCGACCATTGTATGGGTTGTGTACGTGGTGGTCTGTGTGTGCGCATTGGGCGCGCCTGGCACGGACCGTGTTGGGTTCATGACAAGTGTGCGTCAGTGTCTGCGTGTGTGTGATTAGCTAGTCTGTTGGCGAGCGAGGGGGAGCGATGAGCGGGGTTCGTTGCGGGCTCGCCGCGACCCGGACGTGTCCGTGCATGTCGTGGGCGCGGATAGAGCGGGCATGACCAAGTGCTATGCGTAGGGGAGATTGTGGGTGCGTGCCGTGGAGTGTCTCGGGTATAAAACCCCCCTGTGTACGTTGTAACAGTGTGGCCGGAGTTGAGTTCGTGCTTAAGAAAAGTGCCGTTCATGCGGCGGCGTACATGCGCCAGAAAACATCTGAGTCCACTGCGTGCTCCCTCCTTCCTTCTTCCTCCTTTCATTCTGTATCAGAGAGAGGGGTGCAGTGAGAGAGATAGAGGTGTGGTGAGGTAAGGTAGGAGCTGCGGCAACAACAAAATTTCCTACATCTTCCTAATTTTTCAGAATTTTTGGATTTACAGAAGTATATGAAGTTTCAGATTGCTACAGACTGTTCTGTTTTTGACAGATTCTGTTTTCTTTGCGTTGTGTGCTTATTTTGATGAATCTATGGGTTGTATCGGGTGGTATGAGCCATGGTAAAGTTGGAATATAGTAGATATAGTGCAAACATAAAATATGAATGGGTTTGCAACAGTACTTAGAGTAGTGATTTGCTTTCTTATACTAACGGATCTCACGAAGGTTTTGTTGAGTTTTGTGTGATTGAAGTTTTCAAGTTTTGGGTGAGATCACGGTGGATGAAGGAATAAGGATTAAGAAGAGCCTAATCTTGGGGATGCCCCATGGCATCCCAAGCTATCATCTAAAAGAGAAGTAAGCAACTAAGCTTGGGGATGCCCTCGAGTGGCATCCCCTCTTTCTTCTAACGACCATCGGTATTTTACTTGGAGCTATATTTTTATTCGTCATATATCATAGTTTTAATTGGAGCATCTTGTAGTATATGAGTCTTTGCTTGTTTTGCTTTTTAGTTTGTGTCATCTTTCCTTGCTGGACACACCTATTTGGGAAAGCCAAAATTATGCTGTGATTTGTTAGAATTGCTCTTTATGCTTCACTTATTTTTTTTCTGAGCTATGGAATTGCTCTAGTGCTTCACTTATATCTTTTTGAGCACGGTGTGCTTTAGTATTTTCGAAGAAATGCTCTCATCCTTCACTTATATTTATTTGAGAGTTAGTAAATTTTTGAAGAAATTCTCTCATGCTTCACTTATATTATTTTGAGACAAGATTTTTTTATGCTCATGTTCTTCACTTAAATTTGGTTGATCTATGAAAAGCAACATATGAAACTAGTCCCATAGTGATAGATATTCAAGAGGGATATAATAAAATCTTTCATGAAGATCATTGGACAAAATAAACTTGATTCTTTGTAATAGTTTTGCGATATGATGATAGTGATATGTGAGTCATGTTGGTGAGTAATTATGCTTTAGTAAGAATATTGGTGTTAAGGTTTGTGATTCCCTATGCAAGCACAAACGTCAATATTTATGCAATGAAATTACATCCTACTTGTGGTGCATTACTCGGTGTTAGTGATGCTTAATGCTTGCTTATGTGATTTTTCTTTTCTTGGTTGGATGCTTCTCAATCTTTTTGATAGCCTTCCCTTGCTCTAAGTGGGATTACTACTTGTGCATCCAAAATCCTTAAACCCAGCCTTGCCATATGAGTCCACCATAACTACCTATATGCGGTATACTCTTGTCGTTCTAAGCAAATTTGTATGTGCTATCGCTAATTTTCAAAATAATTTCCTTTTTGTGTGCTCGTACCAATCATGAAACGATAGGGGGTGGCTGATATTTTTCCATGATTGGTGTGTTATTCTCAAAATGAGTGTTTACTCACTTGTCATTGCACGAGAGTACGGCAAAGGTATTAGGAATGCCCAGTCCCGAAATGAAAAATGAATTTACCTTATGTTGTCAAATAATAAATTCCTTGGAAAGTGTTGGTATGGACGGCACCCGTGGATACGGTTAGCCGTGGAACGTAAAAGTATAGTGGAAAAAGGAATAAACTTTAATTTCTGTTTGGGAACCGCCTATGATATATCTAGCATGGAAAGTATTGGGAACTACTCGATTGTTTTCGTTGACAGGAAAAGCATGCCACCCAAAATGTTTTATCTCTATCTTTTTCGCTTTGAGCTCTAGCACCTCTACAAATCCCTACTTCCCTCTACGAAGGTCCTTTCTATTTACTTTATGCAATTTTTATTTTTACCCGAGTCTCCATCTTCTCTTATAAAGCACCAACTAAGGGGCACTATGATCGTACTTGAGCATTGGGTGTAGCTAATATGCAAGTGTGTTTCATGAACGGATCAATGATTGAGCATAATGGGCTAGGGATAACTTGCTTTAGTGTTGATATGTTGAAAGACATGGTTACTTGTTGATATGCTTGAGTATTGAAATCTTCATGTCAAAACTAGACTATTGCTTTGAATCGTATAAAAGTCCAAATGTCCATGGTACAAAAGAAAAGAATATGTGATGAACATGTTAGGCAGCATTCCACATCAAAAATTCTATTTTATCATTTACCTACGCGAGGACGAGTAGGAATTAAGCTTGGGTTTGCTGATACGTCTCCAACGTATCTATAACTTTTGCCTGTTCCATGCTATTATATTATCATTCTTGGATGTTTTATAATCATTTTATAGCAACTTTATATCATTTTTTGGGACTAACCTATTGACATAGTGCCTAGTACCAGTTGTTGTTTTTGCTTGTTTTTTACTTCACAGAAAATCAATACCCTACGGAGTCCAAATGCAGCGAAACTTTTTGGAGATTTTTTCTGGACCAGAAGGAACAACTCGGGTCGAAGAAGTACCAGAGGGGTGCCCCGAGGGGGGCACAATCCACCTAGGAACGCCTGGGGGCCCAGGCGCGCCCTGCTGGGTTGTGCCCACCCAGGCCGCCTTCCGCACCACCTCTTTGCTCTATAAATACCCCGAAAATCCAAAAACCCTAGGGGAGTCGACGAAACACAATTCCAGTCGCCGCAAGTTCCAGAACCACGAGATCCAATATAGACACCATCATGGAGGGGTTCATCATCCTCGTTGGTGCCTCTCCGATATTGCGTGAGTAGTTCATTGTAGGCCTATGGGTCCGTAGGCAGTAGCTAGATGGATTCCTCTTTCTCTTTTGATTCTCAATACAATGGTCTCTTGTAGATCTATTTTATGTAACTCTTTTTGCGGTGTGTTTGTTGGGATCCGATGAACTTTGAGTTTATGATCAGATCTTGTCGGTGTACAAAAGTAGGGGCCTTTTTGTACCCATTTACTTGTGCACGGGCAGTCGTAGCCACGCCAGCGGCCATGCTTGGCAGGGCAGATGAAGGAAAGGGACGAGGCTGCCAAGGCAACACCCAAGCCAAAGGCATCAAGAGCAAAGGGGCAAGAAGGATTCCCCCTGGCAACACCCTTGCCGGGGCGGCCTACATAGCCCTGGAAAGGGCCTTGCCGGGATGGCTTGCCCAACACCAGCCAGGCCGCCTCGCACGAGCCTGAGAGTTCTGACGCCATCGACAACCTCAGAACCAAGGCTCAGGGGCGCCTGCGTGATGGCATGCAGATCTTTGTGAGGACCAAAGGCCTGCAAGACTAGATAAGAACCAGAAGACGAAGACCCCCGGCAAGATCCTTGCCGGGGACGACCGAAGACCCCCGACAAGATCCTTGCCGGGGACAACCGAAGACCCCCGGCAAGATCCTTGCCGGGCACGCCCACGAGACCCCGGCAAGAACCTTGCCGGGGACATCTGCGGGGCCGAGGCCAGGCTCGCACCTGCCAAAGCTTCGCTGCCCCGCGCCCGTTCCGACACGGCGACCAGCCCGCCAACTAGGCAGCGCCTGCGTGGCAGCATGCAACTTCTAGGACAACTAATGAAGCACCTGCGTGGTGACATGCAGATCTTCGTGAGGACCCTGCCACCGCACCAGCACATCAGCTAGCTAGCCTGCATGGCACTGCATGCCTCATCATCTTGGACGCGCGTGGAAGCAAGGCGAGCCAGCGACGGACGGGATGAGCTTTGTTGCCATCCCCGATAAAGCAAGAGGACATGTAGGCGGTGCATTAAACGCGTTTGTCCTATGGTGTCAAGCGATAAACTTGTATATTGTAGATACTTTCCACCTCCTGTGTGCCACTGTGCCGACGATGCCAGTGCAGATGATGGGATCGACCTCAAGTGGGAGTTTGATGAGGAACGTGGCCGTTACTATGTGTATTTTCCTGATGATCAGTAGTGGAGCCCAGTTGGGACGATCGGGGATCTAGCATTTGGGGTTATCTTAACTTCATTTGGATTTGACCGTAGTCGGTCTATGTGTGCATTTTGGATGATGTATGAATTATATTTATGTATTGTATGAAGTGGCGATTGTAAGCCAACTCTCGTTACCCATTCTTGTTCATTACATGGGATTGTGTGAAGATGACCCTTCTTGCGACAAAACCACAATGCGGTTATGCCTCTAAGTCGTGCCTCGACACGTGGGAGATATAGCCGCATCGTGGGCGTTACAAGTTGGTAATCAGAGCCATCCCCGACTTAGGAGCCCCCTGCTTGATCGAATCGCTGGCGTTGTTGAGTCTAGAACAAAAATGTTTTGAGTCTTAGGATTATATATGTTGGGTAACGTAGCAGAAATTCAAAATTTTCTACGCATCACCAAGATCAATCTATGGACTAATCTAGCAACGAGGGGAAGGGGAGTGCATCTACATACCCTTGTAGATCGCGATGCGGAAGCATTGCAAGAACGCGGATGAGGGAGTCGTACTCGTAGCGATTCAGATCGCGGTTGATTCTGATCTAAGCGCCGAACCACGGCGCCTCCGCGTTCAACACACGTGCAGCCCGGTGACGTCTCCCACGCCTTGATCCAGCAAGGAGAGAGGGAGGGGTTGGGGAAGACTCCGTCCAGCAGCAGCACGACGGCATGGTGGTGATGGAGGAGCGTGGCAATCCTGTAGGGCTTCGCCAAGCACCGCGGGAGAGGAGGAGGAGGGAGAGGGGTAGGGCTGCGCCAAGAGAGATGAAGTCTCATGTCTATGGCAGCCCCAAAACCCCCACTATATATAGGGGAGGGGGAGGGGCTGCGCCTCCATCTAGGGTTTCCCCCCCAAGGGGTGCGGCCAGCCCTAGATCCATCTAGGGGGGCGGCCAAGGGGGGAGAGAGGGGGGCGCACCACTAGGTGGGCCTTAGGCCCATCTGAGCCTAGGGTTTCCCCCTTCCCCCCCTTCCTGCGCCTTGGGCCCCTTGTGGGAAGCGCACCAGCCCACCTAGGGGCTGGTCCCTTCCCACACTTGGCCCACGCAGCCCTCTGGGGCCGGTGGCCCCACCTGGTGGACCCCCGGGACCCTCACGGTGGTCCCGGTACGTTACCGATAGCACCCGAAACTTTTCCGGTGACCAAAACAGGATTTCCCATAAATAAATCTTTACCTCCGGACCATTCCGGAACTCCTCGTGACGTCCGGGATCTCATCCGGGACTCCGAACAACATTCGGTAACCACGTATATCTATTCCCTATAACCCTAGCGTCATCGAACCTTAAGTGTGTAGACCCTACGGGTTCGGGAACCGTGCAGACATGACCGAGACGTTCTCCGGCCAATAACCAACAGCGGGATCTGGATACCCATGTTGGCTCCCACATGTTCCACGATGATCTCATCGGATGAACCACGATGTCGGGGATTCAAACAATCCCGTATTCAATTCCCTTTGTCAATCGGTATGTTACTTGCCCGAGATTCGATCGTCGGTATCCCGATACCTTGTTCAATCTCGTTACCGGCAAGTCTCTTTACTCGTTCCGTAACACATCATCCCGTGATCAACTCCTTGGTCACATTGTGCAGATAATGATGATGTCCTACCGAGTGGGCCCAGAGATACCTCTCCGTTTACACGGAGTGACAAATCCCAGTCTCGATTCGTGCCAACCCAACAGACACTTTCGGAGATACCTGTAGTGCACCTTTATAGCCACCCAGTTACGTTGTGACGTTTGGTACACCCAAAGTATTCCTACGGTATCCGGGAGTTGCACAATCTCATGGTCTAAGGAAATGATACTTCACATTAGAAAAGCTCTTAGCAAACGAACTACACGATCTTGTGCTAGGCTTAGGATTGGGTCTTGTCCATCACATCATTCTCCTAATGATGTGATCCCGTTATCAACGACATCCAATGTCCATGGTCAGGAAACCGTAACCATCTATTGATCAACGAGCTAGTCAACTAGAGGCTTACTAGGGACATGGTGTTGTCAATGTATCCACACATGTATCTGAGTTTCCTATCAATACAATTCTAGCATGGATAATAAACGATTATCATGAACAAGGAAATATAATAATAACCAATTTATTATTGCCTCTAGGGCATATTTCCAACAGTCTCCCACTTGCACTAGAGTCAATAATGTAGTTCACATCACCATGTGATTAACACTCACAGGTCACATCACCATGTGACCAACATCCAAAGAGTTTACTAGAGTCAACAATCTAGTTCACATCACTATGTGATTACCACTCAATGAGTTCCGGTTTGATCATGTTATGCTTGTGAGAGAGGTTATTAGTCAACGGGTCTGAACCTTTCAGATCCGTGTGTGCTTTACGAATATCTATGTCATCTTGTGGATGCTACCACGCGCTACTTGGAGCCATTTCAAATAACTGCTCTACTATACGAATCCGGTTTACTACTCAGAGTCATCCGGATTAGTGTCAAAGTTCGCATCGACGTAACCCTTTACGACAAACTCCTTTTCACCTCCATAATCGAGAAAATTCCTTAGTCCACTAGATACTAAGGATAAGTTCGACCGCTGTCATGTGATCCATTCTCGGATCACTATTGTACCCCTTGACCAACTCATGGCAAGGCACACTTCATGTGCGGTACACAGCATAGCATACTGTAGAGCCTACGTCTGAAGCATAGGGGACGACCTTTGTCCTTTCTCTCTCTTCTGCTGTGGTCAGGTCTTGAGTCTTACTCAATACTCAAACCTTGTAACACAGCCAAGAACTCCTTCTTTGCTGATCTATTTTGAACTCTTTCAAAAACATGTCAAGGTGTGCGTTCTTTGAAAGTATCATCAGGCGTCTTGATCTATCTCTATAGATCTTGATGCCCAATACGTAAGCAGCTTTATCCAGGTCTTCGTTTGAAAAACTCCTTTCAAACAACCCTTTATGCTTTCCAGAAATTTTACATCATTTCGGATCAACAATATGTCATTCAAATATACTTATCAGAAATGTTGTAGCGCTCCCACTCACTTTATTGTAAATACAAGTTTCTAACAAACTTTGTATAAACCCAAAAACTTTGATCACTCCATCAAAGCGTATATTCTGACTCCGAGATGCTTGCTCTAGTCCATGGAAGGATCGCTGGAGCTAGCATACCTTTTAGCATCCTTAGGATCGACAAAACCTTTCTGATTGTATCACATACAACCTTTCCTTACGAAAACTGGTAAGGAAACTTGTTTTTGACATCCATCTGCCAGATTTCATAAATGCAGCTAATGCTAACATGATTCCGACGGACTTAAGCATCGCTACGGATGAGAAAATCTCATCGTAGTCGACTCCTTGAACTTGTGAAAATACTCTTTGCCACAAGTCGAGCTTCATAGACGGTAACATTACCGTCCATGTCCGTCTTCTTCTTAAAGATCCATTTATCTCAATGGCTTGCCGATCATCGGGCAAGTTCACAAAAGTCCATGCTTTGTTCTGATACATGGATCCTATCTCGGATTTCATGGCTTCTAACCATTTGTCGGAATATGGGCCCACCATCGCTTCTCCATAGCTCGTAGGTTTAGTATTGTCTAACAAAATGATATCTAAGACAGGATCACGTACCACTCTGAAGTAGCACGCATCCTCGTCGTCCTACGAGGTTTGGTAGTGACTTGATCCGAAGTTTCATGATCACTATCATAAGCTTCCACTTCAATTGGTGTAGGTGCCACAGGAACAACTTCCTGTGCCCTGCTACACACTAGTTAAAGTGACGGTTCAATAACCTTATCAAGTCTCCACCATCCTCCCACTCAATTCTTTCAAGAGAAACTTTTCCTCGAGAAAGGACTCGTTTCTAGAAGCAATTACTTTTGCTTCCAGATCTGAAATAGGAGGTATACCCAACTGTTTTGGGTATTCTATGAAGATGCATTTATCCGCTTTGGGTTCGAGCTTATCAGCCTGAAACTTTTTCACATAAGCATCGCAGCCCCAAACTTTTAAGAAACGACAACTTAGGTTTCCCTAAACGGTGTCGTCTCAACGGAATTGCGTGGTTCCCCTTTTAAAGTGAATGCGGTTATCTCTAATGCCTAACCCATAAACGATAGTGGTAATTCGATAAGGGACATCATGGTATGCACCATATCCAATAGGGTGCAGTTATGATGTTCGGACACACCATCACACTGTGGTGTTCCAGGCGGTATTAATTGTGAAACACTTTCCACAATGTCTTAATTGTGTGCCAAACTCGTAACTCAGATATCTCTATGATCATATCATAGACATTTTTATCCTCTTGTCACGACGATCTTCAACTTCACTCTGAAATTACTTGAACCTTTCAATGATTTAGACTTGTGTTTCATCAAGTAAATACACTCAGCATCTACTCAAATCATCTATGAAGTAAGAACATAACGATATCCACTGCATGCCTCAGCACTCATTGGACTGCACACATCAAATGTATTACTTCCAACAAGTTGCTCTCTTGTTCCATCTTACTGAAAACGAGGCCTTTCAGTCATCTTGCCCATGTGGTATGATTTGCATGTCTCAAGTGATTCAAAATCAAGTGAGTCCAAACGACCCATCTGCATGGAGTTTCTTCATGCATATATACCAATAGACATGGTTCGCATGTCTCAATCTTTTCAAAAACGAGTGAGTCCAAAGATCCATCTACATGGAGCATCTTCATGCGTTCTATACCAATATGACTCAAATGGCAGTGCCACAAGTATGTGGTACTATCATTACTATTTTATATCTTTTGGCACGAACATGTGTATCACTACGATCGAGATTCCTTTTAGGTGCAAGACCATTGAAGGTATTATTCAAATAAACAGAGTAACCATTATTTCTTAAATGAATAACTGTATTGCGATAAACATAATCCAATCATGCTCAACGCAAACACCAAATCTCGATGGTAGAGGGAGCATGCGATGCTTGATCACATCAACCTTGGAAACACTTCCAACACATATCGTCATCTCACCTTTAGCTAGTCTCCGTTTATTCCGCAGCTTTTTATTCCGAGTTACTAACACTTAGCAACCGAACCGGTATCTAATACCCTGGTGCTGCTAGGAGTACTAGTAAAGTACACATTCATATAATGTATATCCAATATACTTCTGTCGACCTTGCCTGCCTTCTCATCTACCAAGTATCTAGGGTAGTTCTGCTTCAGTGACCGTTCCCCTCATTACAGGAGCACTTAGTCTCGGGTTTGGGTTTAACCTTGGGATTCTTCACTAGAGCAGCAAATGATTTGCTGTTTCATGAAGTATCCCTTTTGCCCTTGCCCTTCTTGAAACTAGTGGTTTTACTAACCATCAACAATTGATGCTCCTATTTGATTTCTACTTTCGCGGTGTCAAACATCGCGAATAGCTCAAGGATCATCATATCTATCCCTGATATGTTATAGTTCATCACGAAGCTCTAATAGCTTGGTGGCAGTGACTATGGAGAACCATCACTATCTCATCTGGAAGATTAACTCCCACTCGATTCAAGCGATTGTAGTACTCAGACAATCTGAGCACATGCTCAACGATTGAGCTTTTCTCCCTTAGTTTGCAGGCTTAAGAAACTTGTCAGAGGTCTCATACCTCTTGACGTGGGCACTAGTCTGAAATCCCAATTTCAGTCTTCGGAACATCTCATATGTTCTGCGACGTTTCAAAAACGTCTTTGGTGCCACAATTCTAAACCGTTAGCATTACGCACTAAACTATCACGTAGTCATTAAAACGTGTATGTCAGATGTTTCGCAACATCTACAGACGACGCTGAGGTTCAGCACACCGAGCGGTGCATTAAGGACATAAGCCTTCTGTGCAGCAATGAGGACAATCCTCAGTTCACGGACCCAGTCCGCATAATTGCTACCATCAACTTTCAACTAAATTTTCTCTAGGAACATATCTTAAACAGTAGAACTAAAGTGTAAGCTATGACATAATTTGCAAAGACCTTTTGACTATGTTCATGAATTAAGTTCATCTGATTATTTAATGAACTCCCACTCAGATAGACATCCCTCTAGTCATCTAAGTGATACATGATCCGAGTCAAACTAGGCCGTGTCCGATCATCACGTGAGACGGACTAGTCATCATCGGTGAACATCTAAATGTTGATCGTATCTACTATACGACTCATGTTCGACCTTTCGGTCTCTTATGTTCCGAGGCCATGTCTGTACATGCTAGGCTCGTCAAGTCAACCTAAGTGTTTCGCATGTGTTCCGAGGCCATGTCTGTACATGCTAGGCTCGTCAACACCCGTTGTATTCGAACGTTAGAATCTATCACACCCGATCGTCACGTGGTGCTTCGAAACAACGAACCTTCGCAACGGTGCACAGTTAGGGGGAACACGTCTCTTGAAATTTTAGTGAGGGATCATCTTATTTATGCTACCGTTGTTCTAAGCAAATAAGATGTAAACATGACAAACATCACATGCAAATCATAAAGTGACATGATATGGCCAATATCATCTTGCGCCTTTTGATCTCCATCTTCGAGGTGCGGCATGATCACCTTTGTCACCGGTATGACACCATGATCTCCATCATCATGATCTCCATCATCGTGTCTTCATGAAGTTGTCTTGCCAACTATTACTTCTACTACTATGGCTAACGGTTAGCAATAAAGTAAAGTAATTACATGGCGTTTTCATTGACACACAGGTCATACAATAAATTAAGACAACTCCTATGGCTCCTGCCGGTTGTCATACTCATCGACATGCAAGTCATGATTCCTATTACAAGAACATGATCAATCTCATACATCACATATATTATTCATCACATCCTTTTGGCCATATCACATCACATAGCATACCCTGCAAAAACAAGTTAGACGTCCTCTAATTGTTGTTGCATGTTTTACGTGGCTGCTATGGGATTCTAGCAAGAACGTCTCTTACCTACGCAAAAGCCACAACGTGATATGCCAATTTCTATTTACCCTTCATAAGGACCCTTTTCATCGAATCCGATCCGACTAAAGTGGGAGAGACAGACACCCGCTAGCCACCTTATGCAACTAGTGCATGTCAGTCAGTGGAACCTGTCTCACGTAAGTGTACGTGTAAGGTCGGTCCGGGCCGCTTCATCCCACGATGTTGCCGAATCAAGATAAGACTAGTAACGGCAAGTAAATTGACAAAATAGACACCCACAACTACTTTGTGTTCTACTCGTGCATAGAAACTACGCATAGACCTAGCTCATGATGCCACTGTTGGGTAACGTAGCAGAAATTCAAAATTTTCTACGCATCACCAAGATCAATCTATGGAGTAATCTAGCAACGAGGGGAAGGGGAGTGCATCTACATACCCTTGTAGATCGCGATGCGGAAGCATTGCAAGAACGCGGATGAGGGAGTCGTACTCGTAGCGATTCAGATCGCGGTTGATTCTGATCTAAGCGCCGAACCACGGCGCCTCCGCGTTCAACACACGTGCAGCCCGGTGACGTCTCCCACGCCTTGATCCAGCAAGGAGAGAGGGAGGGGTTGGGGAAGACTCCGTCCAGCAGCCGCACGATGGCATGGTGGTGATGGAGGAGCCTGGCAATCCTGCAGGGCTTTGCCAAGCACCGCGGGAGAGGAGGAGGAGGGAGATGGGTAGGGCTGCGCCAAGAGAGATGAAGTCTCATGTCTATGGCAGCCCCAAAACCCCCACTATATATAGGGGAGGGGGAGGGTTGTGCCCCCATCTAGGGTTTCCCCCCCAAGGGGTGCGGCGAGCCCTAGATCCATCTAGGGGGGCGGCCAATGGGGGAGAGAGGGGGGCGCACCACTAGGTGGGCCTTAGGCCCATCTGAGCCTAGGGTTTCCCCCTTCCCCCCCTTCCTGTGCCCTGGGCCCCTTGTGGGAGGTGCACCAGCCCACCTAGGGGCTGGTCCCTTCCCACACTTGGCCCACGCAGCCCTCTGGGGCCGGTGGCCCCACCTGGTGGACCCCCGGGACCCTCCCGGTGGTCCCGGTACGTTACCGATAGCACCCGAAACTTTTCCAGTGACCAAAACAGGATTTCCCATATATAAATCTTTACCTCCGGACCATTCCGGAACTCCTCGTGACGTCCGGGATCTCATCTGGGACTCCGAACAACATTCGGTAACCACGTATATCTATTCCCTATAATCCTAGCGTCATCGAACCTTAAGTGTGTAGACCCTACGGGTTCGGGAACCATGCAGACATGACCGAGACATTCTCCGGCCAATAACCAACAGCGGGATCTGGATACCCATGTTGTCTCCCACATGTTCCACGATGATCTCATCGGATGAACCACGATGTCAGGGATTCAAACAATCCCGTATTCAATTCCCTTTGTCAATCGGTATGTTACTTGCCCGAGATTCGATCGTCGGTATCCCGATACCTTGTTCAATCTTGTTACCGACAAGTCTCTTTACTTGTTCTGTAACACATCATCCCATGATCAACTCCTTGGTCACATTGTGCACATAATGATGATGTCCTACCGAGTGGGCCCAGAGATACCTCTCCGTTTACACGGAGTGACAAATCCCAGTCTCGATTCGTGCCAACCCAACAGACACTTTCAGAGATACCTGTAGTGCACCTTTATAGCCACCCAGTTACGTTGTGAGGTTTGGTACACCCAAAGCATTCCTATAGTATCCGGGAGTTGCACAATCTCATGGTCTAAGGAAATGATACTTGACATTAGAAAAGCTCTTAGCAAACGAACTACACGATCTTGTGCTAGGCTTAGGATTGGGTCTTATCCATCACATCATTCTCCTAATGATGTGATCCCGTTATCAACGACATCCAATGTCCATGGTCAGGAAACCGTAACCATCTATTTTTCAACGAGCTAGTCAACTAGAGGCTTACTAGGGACATGGTGTTGTCTATGTATCCACACATGTATCTGAGTTTCCTATCAATACAATTCTAGCATGGATAATAAACGATTATCATGAACAAGGAAATATAATAATAACCAATTTATTATTGCCTCTAGGGCATATTTCCAACAATATATATCGGAGAGTAGGATTCTTTTTACTCCTCAGTCCCTTCATCGCTCTGGTGAGGTCTCCTGACGTAGAAGTTTTGACTCTTCTCTCCTGAAATTTCACTAAATTTTTTTTAGGATCACGCGGGTATCTTGGAATCGTTCCGATTGTTTTGTGACGAGAACATTGTTCTTGGTGCCTCCTGACATTTAGGGGTTGTGGCAGTGTCCCGGGGAGTTGAGCTCCGAGGTGTTGTCGTCACAATTTTATCGTTGCAGTTCTGGAATACCTGAGTTTCGCCGACATCGAAATCTCTTTTATGCAGTTGTTGGTGAGATCACCTCGACGCCACCCAGTACTGGGGCGGGAGTTCGGGAGTATTGCCATAACTCGTATAACGGATGCTTTTGGAAGGTTGAGGTACACGATTTCTGAAGGTTTCTTGGTTATGTGTTGACGGATGGATACAGCTGGATCTAGGGATTGCTAGTTTGGGTGATATATTTTGTGTCCCCTGTATCCCCAACACCAGATTGCATAACCAGAAAGTTTCAGGAGTTTATAGGTGGGAATTCAAGTAGCTCTTAGGATATCTTTCCGACAGACGCATGATATGAGATTGGGGTTTGACGTCTAGTGGTCCGCCTTTCCACGGTTGGTTTTATAGTGGTCTCGTAGTGTCTTAAAGAGTCCTTGGCTATGCCGCCTCGGGGACGCTTCGTATGTCATGTGCACAGCCTTGTACATGATGGTGCTGTACGATCGAGCCCGTGTGGGCCCCACCACGAAAACTTCGGACGAAATCTCTATCATATGTTTGTTCCGGCTTATTCTGCAAGCCAATACTTTGTTTTGTTTTGAATTGTGGCATTCGAGTTGCTTCGAAGTTAAATGTTGATTCCATATCTTTTTCAAGTGGCTTCTCAATTTAGGGAAGTGTGATGATTTACTATGGAATTAATTCGTTCATCTTCGTTCGAATGTTTATTGTGAAGACTATATGTTGCAATTTCTATCCTTTGATTCTACTTGTCTATTTGTCTATCAAGATGCTAACGGATGTCACCCTCTTCAGGATGGATCCGCCAACGCGTCAGAATCCGGAACGCAATGATGGGAGTCAGGCGAATCCTCCGCCACCACCTTCGCCTCCGGAGGCATGGCAAGCTATCATGGCAGCCACCAACGCCAATGCTCAGATGATTCTGCAACTCTTGCAAGAACGCACCCAAGGGCAAGGCAATCAAGGAAATCAAGGTCAAGGCAACAATCAGCCTCACTTCGCTACCCTCAACCAGTTTCTCGCAAATCAGCCCAAGTCTTTCAGCTACTGTGCCGAGGCCACGGATGCCGATGATTGGCTCGTGGACATCAACAAGCATTTTGAATGTAGCAATGTCAGGCCTGAGGATTTTGTCAAGTTCGCTTCTTTTCAGCTCAAGGACCAAGCTGCTGATTGGTATCAACAATACAAAAATTCCAGAGGAGGTCGTGTGATCACTTGGACTGACTTCTGTCGGGACTTCAAAGCGCACCACATTCCACAAAGTGTTGTTGAGAGCAAGCGTGAGGAGTTCCGCAATCTCAAGCAAGGCAGCATGTCTGTGTATCAATTCAACATCCAGTTTCAGAAACTTGCTCGCTTCGCTAAACAAGACGTTCCTGATGAAAAGAGCATGATCTATCACTTCAAAGGTGGCCTTAGAGAGGATCTGCAGTTAGCTCTTGTTCTTGTTGAGCCTACTCAGTTTGATCAATTCTATAACATGGCACTGAAGCAAGAGGCTGCTCAGCTCAAGTGTGAGGCTTCTAAGAAGAGAGTCAGAGACGTAGTTCAGTCTTCTTCTTCCTCATTTGTGGCTGCTAAGCAACAGAAGTTCTGGTTGCCTCGTCCTCCTCCGTTTCGTCAGCCTTACCAGCAGAAGAACAAAGGTGGCCATGGTTCTTCCCACTCTTCCAACTCTGGATATCAGAACAAGTCTCAGAATCAAGCTCCAAAGTCCAATGCTCCTTATCACCGTCCACTCTCAGAGGTGACTTGCAACAAGTGTCAGCAGAAAGGTCACTATGCTAACAAGTGCTTGAACCAAAGGCGTCTTCCGCCTCCTCCTCCTGTCAGATCTTCCAGCAATGCAGTGGTCAAGCATAATCCAAAGTCTGCAAAGGTGAACATGATGAATGCAGCTCAAGCGGAGGAATCTACTGATGTGATAATGGGTAATCTTCCAGTTAATGATATTCCTGCAAAAGTTTTATTGATACTGGTGCATCGCATTCTTTCATGTCATACCCATTTGCATCGAAGCACAATTTTGACACGGAGGAATTATCTAGAGCAATGCAAGTTATTTCTCCGGCTAAGCGTTTGAGCTCCAGCATGATGGTTCCGGATGTTTCCATCAAGATGGGAAACTATAAATTTCTGTCTTCTCCTATTGTTCTTGGTGACTCGGATATTGATCTAATTCTCGGGATGGACTGGCTTTCTAAGCACAAGGCTCAACTTGATTGTGCTGCCAGGGAAATTCAATTGACACACTCTTCTGAGGATGTGATTATTTATGCCGCTCGTGATGAAACCATTCGGTTATTTTCTCTCAATGTGAAGGGCGAATTGAATGCCATCTCTCAAATTCCAGTCGTTTGTGAGTACCAAGATGTCTTTCCAGAAGAGCTTCCGGGTATGCCTCCTCACCGGCCAGTTGAGTTCGTTATCGATCTTGAGCCAGGCACTGAACCCGTTTGCAAGCGTCCATACAAGCTTGGACCCAAGGAGCTGAAGGAATTGAAGAAACAGCTCGATGAACAAGAGCATCTGGGTTTGATCAGACCGAGTTCTTCTCCTTGGGGTTGTGGTGTTCTTTTTGTCCAGAAGAAGGATGGCACGGACCGACTTTGTGTCGACTACCGTCCATTGAACAAGAAGACAATCAAGAACAAGTATCCACTTCCCAACATCAATGAGCTATTTGAGCAACTAAAATGTGCCAAAGTATTCTCCAAGCTTGACCTTCGTATGGGTTATCATCAGATTCGCATTCGTGAAGAAGATATTCCCAAGACAGCATTCAGAACAAGCTTTGGTTCTTACGAATATACTGTCATGTCTTTCGGTCTTGTCAATGCTCCTCCAACATTCTCTCGGATGATGAATTTCATCTTCAACCCCTATACCAATGAATTCGTCGTGGTGTATCTCAATGATATATTGGTCTTCTCCAAGAATAAGAAGGATCATGCCAAACATTTGCGATTGGTGCTCGACAAGCTCAGAGAGTATCAATTCTATGCGAAGTTCTCCAAATGTGAGTTTTGGCTTGATGAAGTTCTTTACCTTGGTCACATCATCTCTGCCAAGGGCATCACTGTTAATCCCGAGAAGGTGTCCGCAATTGTGAATTGGGAACCTCCTCAGAATGTCAAGCAGCTCCGCAGTTTTCTTGGTCTTGCAAGCTATTGCCGAAGATTCGTTGAGAATTTCTCTAAGATTGCAAAGCCTCTTTCCAACCTCCTCCAGAAGCATGTGAAGTATGTCTGGTCTCCTGAGTGTGACGTTGCTTTCAACACTCTCAAAGAGAAACTAGTCACAGCTCCTGTCTTGACTCCTCCTGATGAATCCAAGCCATTTGAAGTTTTCTGTGATGCTTCTCTCCAAGGTCTCGGTGCTGTGTTAATGCAAGAGAAGAAAGTTGTGGCCTATACCTCTCGTCAGTTGAGGCCCAACGAAAAGAACTACCCCACTCACGATCTTGAGTTGGCGGCAGTAGTCCATGCATTGATAACATGGAGACATCTCTTGTTGGGAAGACAAGTGGACATTTTCACCGATCACAAGAGTCTCAAGTACATCTTCACTCAGCCCAACCTCAACCTCAGGCAGACTCGATGGGTCGAAATGATTCAAGAGTACAATCCAAGTATTGAGTATACTCCAGGCAAGGCAAATGTCATTGCAGATGCTTTGAGCAGGAAGGCTTATTGCAACAGCCTAATTCTCAAGCCTTTCCAACCGGATCTTTGTGACGCTTTCCGCAAGCTGAATCTCCAAGTTGTTCCTCAAGGCTTTCTTGCCAACCTCATAGTCTCTCCTACTTTGGAAGATCAAATTCGTGAGGCACAACTCCTGGATACCATGGGGAAGAAGGTGAAACATGGTATCGACAAGGGTCTTTTCCAAATACAAGTGCTATCGCATTGATGACAGAGACGCTTTATTCTTCGAGGACCGGATTGTGGTTCCTAAAGGTGATCTAAGGAAAGTCATTATGAACGAGGCACACAATTCTCTCCTTTCCATTCATCCTGGAAGTACGAAGATGTACCATGACCTCAAGCAGTCCTACTGGTGGACTCGAATGAAGTGAGAAATCGCGCAATTCGTGAATGAATGTGATGTCTGTCGAAGAGTGAAAGCAGAACACCAACGACCAGCTGGTCTCCTCCAACCTCTTGCTATCCCAGAGTGGAAGTTTGATCATATCGAAATGGACTTCGTGACTGGATTTCCAAAGTCCAAGCGCGGAAATGATGCTATCTTCGTTGTCATCGACAAGCTTTCTAAAGTGGCTCATTTCCTTCCAATCAAAGAGTCTATCACAGCAGCTCAGTTGGCAGAGCTATACACCTCCAGGATTGTCTCCTTGCACGGCATTCCACAATTGATTTCTTCAGATCGTGGAAGCATCTTCACCTCTAAGTTCTGGGACTCCTTCCAGAAGGCCATGGGCACAAACATTCGCTTCAGCACAGCTTTCCATCCTCAAACTAGTGGCCAAGTCGAGCGAGTCAATCAAATTCTTGAAGATATGCTCAGGGCTTGTGTCATTTCCTTTGGCATGAAATGGGTAGATTGTCTTCCATATGCCGAATTCTCCTAAAACAACAGCTTCCAAGCGAGTTCGAGCAAGGCCCCATTCGAGATTCTCTATGGCAGAAAGTGCCGTACTCCTCTCAATTGGTCAGAGACTGGTGAACGCCAACTTCTTGGCAATGACTTAATCAATGAAGCTGAGGAAATGTGTAAAGTCATCCGTGAAAATCTCAAAGCCGCGCAATCGCGCCAGAAGAGTTACTATGATAGTAAGCACCATGATGTGGCTTTCGAGATCGGAGACCATGTCTACCTCCGCGTCTCTCCAATGAAAGGCACTCGTCGCTTCGGTATCAAAGGGAAGCTTGCCCCTAGATACGTGGGTCCTTCCAACTTCGTGAACGTGCACGATCATTGGCAAAAGAGGCGACCTCGCCTATCAACTTGAGCTTCCTTCCAACTTCGTGAACGTGCACGATGTGTTCCACGTGTCACAGCTTCGCAAGTGCTTCAAGACGCCTGAGTGCACCATCAACTTCGAAGAGATTGACCTCCAAGAAGATCTGTCTTATCATGAGCACCCCGTTGCTATTCTTGAAGAAACTGAGCGCAAGACTCGCAACAAGTCAATCAAATTACTGAAAGTGAAGTGGTTGCACCATTCCGACCGAGAAGCCACCTGGGAACGCGAGGACCATCTCCGTTCCGAATATCCGGAGTTCTTTCAGTCCTAGATCTCGGGACGAGATCCTCTCGTAGTGGTGGAGTGTTGTAACACCCCGGATGTAACTTTCCATATTTGTAACTCCAACTCTTGCCATTTTCGGCTATGTGTTATGATATTCCCTCTGTGGTCGGGTTTTTGTTTTCCGTTTGCATTTTGTTCATGTCATGCATCTCATATCATGTCATCATGTGCATTGCATTTGCATACGTGTTCGTCTCATGCATCCGAGCATTTTCCCCGTTGTCCGTTTTGCAATCCGGCGCTCCCACCTCCTCCGGCGCATCCCTCTTGTTTTCTTTTCGTGAGCGGGTGTTGAACGTTCTCGGAATGGACCGAGGCTTGTCAAGTGGCCTTGGTATACCACCGGTAGACCACCGGTCAATTTTCGTTCCATTTGGAGATCGTTTGGTACTCCAACGGTTAACCGGGCAACCGCAAAGTCCATTTGTGTGTTGCAGCAAAACCCCCCTCAAAACCAGCCCAAAACTTCTCTAAGTCACTTCCATGCTCTAGGTCGTTCGATCACGATCGTGTGGGCGAAAACCGAACCTCATTTGGAGCATCCTAGCTCCCTCTACCTATATATACACCTCCCCTCCCGAGACATTCGCAGTCCAAACCCTAGAAAATCGCCTCCGGCGCCGCCGGACGTGTCCGTACCGCGCCGGACAGTCGCCGCCGCCGCCCGGCCTACCGCGCAGCGCCACGTGGCGTTCCCCGCCGGCTCCCGCGCCGCGGCCCGCCAGGCCCGTGGCCGGCCACCGTACGCCGCCCGCGGCCCGCGCGTGCCTCCCCGCCGCGCGCCTCGCCTCCACCCTCCTGCGCCGGCGCTGCCGTGCCCCGCCGCCGCCGCCTCACCGCCGTGCCCCGCCGCCGCCGCCTTACCGCCGTGCTCCGCCAGCCCCGTCGCTTGCCGCCGCCACCGCGCCGCTTCTTCCCCGCGCCGCGCCTCCTCCTCTACCGTCCGCCGCCGCCGCCTCTTCCCCCGACGCCGGCCGCCGTCTCCTTCTCCTCTCCCGTCGCCGGCGACGAGCCCGAGCCGAGATCTCGATCCAGTCAACTGCCACGGTTGACCTCTCTCCCTCTCATTTTTTCTCTAAGTACCCGAGATTTTTACAGTACATGCCCATGTTCATCGTATCGTATCTCTCTGCATATAGCTCCGTTTCACGCGTGTAATATATCGAATTGTTCGTCTCATGATGCTCCTCATTTTGTTCAATTGCACCATGTTCATTAGAGTCCATCTTGATGCCCAAATCTCTGGTTCAAGAGTGCTACTTGCTGTTATCTGCTGTTACTTAGCAGAACTTGGTGATTTGTTATTTTTGTTGCATTTATTCTGTGCATCTTATGGGCATGAGCTCTACATGTGTTTTGTTGTATGCCATGCCATCTTTCCAGTAGTTTATGCCATGTATTTGTGTGATCTCTGTGGTGACTAGCACAAGCATGCAAACTAGGCCCCGTAATGTTTCTGATTTCAGGGACTTGGTATTTTCTGTCTTTGTCTGCTGTTATTTTGTTGCCATGTAAACTTGATTCTACAGAGAGATCCATGCATATTTTGGAGATGTTCAGTAAGGATGTTTTGTAGATATTGTTGTAATTCCATTCCTGCCCTTGTTTGAAATTATGGAGTGCCATAGCATAACTCAATCTTGCTCTACTTTTGCTATAAAATATTTCTGGCAGATTGTTTACGTGTTGTTCAATTTTGCCAAGCTTGTTATAGTTGTTTCATACATGCTATGTACTTGCTCTTGCCATGGATAGCTTCATAAACATGCCATATTGCTGTAGTTATGCTTGTTTTGTCATGCATTTCCTTGTGGTGAGTGCATCAAGCTCACCAAGATGCCTTCATATTATTGTTTCTGCCATGCTCTGTTTTCTGCTAAGTCTGAAACCTGTTTAACGAAACTTGCTATGTTTACATGGTTGCCATCATATCTTCTGATCCTTTTTGGCTTATGGTCAGTAAGGGACTTTTGTCATATGCATTTAGTAGAATAATTCCATGCCTTGTTTTGCCATGTTAAGTTAATGTAGCATGTTGTTTTCGTGCTCTGAACATTGCTACCTGATGCTGTTTCTGCCATGTCCAGTAATTTCTCAAAGTCTGTGAACCTGTTATCTTTTGCACTTTTGCCATGCCTGTTTGAACCTGCTGTGGTGCGAACTAGCCGTAGATCAGTGTTCATCTTTTGTCAAGCATCTCCTGTAGATTACTGTCATATGCTTAGTTGCTATGTGGGAGTGCTGTAGCATTGTTACTTGTTGCATTCTAAGTGCTATCATGCTGTTAATCGCAGATTCGTGTCATTCTTGTTTTGCTTGCCATTTGCAAACCGTGCATCCGTTTCCGGGGATCTTTATATCGATTTCGACCGAAATCATCTCATCTTTCCAGTGGCATGCTTGGTTTGACAAGTTACTGCCTTGTTCATCATTTTTCTTTCGGAGCACGCATATGCATCGCATATCATATCTTGCATATCATTCCTATTTTGCATCATGTTGCTTTTGCATTTCCCGTGATTGATTGTGGTTCCATTGCTTGTGTTCTTGTCTTGGGTAGAGCCGGGAGACGAGTTCGTGAACGAGGAACCTGTTGAGTACGCTTACGAGGATCAAGCTTTCGACAACTCTGAGTACCTTGCAGGCAAGATGACCATACCCTCGAAATCACTTCTATCTTTGCTTCGCTAGTTGTTCGTTTTATTGCCATGTTGCGCTACCTACCACTTGCTATATCATGCCTCCCATATTGCCATGTCAAGCCTCTAACCATCCTTTCCTAGCAAACCGTTGTTTGCTAAGTTACCGCTTTTGCTCAGCCCTTCTTATAGTGTTCCTAGTTGCAGGTGAAGTTGAAGTTGGTTCCATGTTGGAACATGGATATGTTGGGATATCACAATATCTCTTATTTAATTAATGCATCTATATATTTGGTAAAGGGTGGAAGGCTCGGCCTTATGCCTGGTGTTTTGTTCCACTCTTGCCGCCCTAGTTTCTATTATACCGGTATTATGTTCCTTGAGTTTGCGTTCCTTACGCGGTCGGGTGATTTATGGGACCCCCTGGACAGTTCGCTTTGAATAAAACTCCTCCAGCAAGGCCCAACCTTGTTTTTACCATTTGACCACCTACCACCTACACTTCCCTTGGGTTTTCGCGAGCCCGAGGGTCATCTTTATTTTAGACCCCCACGGGCCAGTGCTCCTTCGAGTGTTGGTTCGAACCGAGCTGCCTGTGGGGCCACCTTGGGGAAACTTGAGGACTGGTTTTACTCGTAACTAGTCTCATCCGGTGTTGCCCTGAGAACGAGATATGTGCAGCTCCTATCGGGATTTGTCGGCACAGCGGGCGGCTTTGCTGGTCTTGTTTTACCATTGTCGAAATGTCTTGTAAACCGGGATTCTGAGACTGATCGGGTCTTTCCGGGAGAAGGTTTATCCTTCGTTGACCGTGAGAGCTTATGATGGGCTAAGTTGGGACACCCCTGCAGGGTATTATCTTTCGAAAGCCGTGCCCGCGGTTATGAGGCAGATGGGAATTTGTTAATGTCCGGTTGTAGAGTACTTGTCACTTGACTTAATTAAAATACATCAACCGCGTGTGTAGCCGTGATGGTCTCTTCTCGGCGGAGTCCGGGAAGTGAACATGGTTTGAGTTATGAATGACGTAAGTAGGAGTTCAGGATCACTTCATGTTCATTACTAGATGACGACCGTTCCGTTGCTTCTCTTCTCACTCTCTTTCGCGTATGTTAGCCACCATATATGCTTAGTGCCTGCTGCAGCTCCACCTCATTACACCATCCTTTCCTATAAGCTTAAATAGTCTTGATCTCGCGGGTGTAAGATTGCTGAGTCCTCGTCACTCAAAAATTCTACCAAAACAGTTACAGGTGCCGACGATGCCAGTGCAGATGATGGGATCGACCTCAAGTGGGAGTTCGATGAGGAACGTGGCCGTTACTATGTGTCTTTTCCTGATGATCAGTAGTGGAGCCCAGTTGGGACGATCGGGGATCTAGCATTTGGGGTTATCTTATCTTCATTTGGATTTGACCGTAGTAGGTCTATGTGTGCATTTTGGATGATGTATGAATTATATTTCTGTATTGTATGAAGTGGCGATTGTAAGCCAACTCTCGTTATCCCATTCTTGTTCATTACATGGGATTGTGTGAAGATGACCCTTTTTGCGACAAAACCACAATGCGGTTATGCCTCTAAGTCGTGCCTCGACACGTGGGAGATATAGCCGCATCGTGGGCGTTACAGTTTGTGATTCCCTATGCAAGCACAAACGTCAATATTTATGCAATCAAATTACATCCTACTTGTGGTGCATTATTCGGTGTTAGTTATGCTTAATGCTTGCTTATGTGATTTTTCTTTTCTTGGTTGGATGCTTCTCAATCTTTTTGCTAGCCTTCCCTTGCTCTAAGTGGGATTACTACTTGTGCATCCAAAATCCTTAAACCCAGCCTTGCCATATGAGTCCACCATACCTACCTATATGCGGTATACTCTTGTCGTTCTAAGCAAATTTGTATGTGCCATCTCCAATTTGCAAAATAATTTCCTTTTTGTGTGCTCGTACCACTCATGAAACGATAGGGGGTGGCTGATATTTTTCCATGATTGGTGTGTTATTCTCAAAATGAGTGTTTACTCACTTGTCATTGCACGAGAGTACGACAAAGTTATTAGGAATGCCCAGTCCCGAAATGAAAAATGAATTTACCTTATGTTGTCAAATAATAAATTCCTTGGAAAGTGTTGGTATGGACGGCACCCGTGGATACGGTTAGCCGTGGAACGTAAAAGTATAGTGGAAAAAGGAATAAACTTTAATTTCTGTTTGGGAACCGCCTATGATATATCTAGCATGGAAAGTATTGGGAACTACTCGATTGTTTTCGTTGACAGCAAAAGCATGCCACCCAAAATGTTTTATCTCTATCTTTTTCGCTTTGAGCTCTAGCACCTCTACAAATCCCTACTTCCCTCTGCGAAGGGCCTTTCTATTTACTTTATGCAATTTTTATTTTTACTCGAGTCTCCATCTTCTCTTATAAAGCACCAACTAAGGGGCACTATGATCGTACTTGAGCATTGGGTGTAGCTAATATGCAAGTGTGTTTCATGAACTGATCAATTGAGCATAATGGGCTAGGGATAACTTGCTTTAGTGTTGATATGTTGAAAGACATGGTTACTTGTTGATATGCTTGAGTATTGAAATCTTCATGTCAAAACTAGACTATTGCTTTGAATCGTATAAAAGTCCAAATGTCCATGGTACAAAAGAAAAAAAATATGTGATGAGCATGTTAGGCAGCATTCCACATCAAAAATTCTATTTTATCATTTACCTACTCGAGGACGAGTAGGGATTAAGCTTGGGTTTGCTGATACGTCTCCAACGTATCTATAACTTTTGCCTGTTCCATGCTATTATATTATCATTCTTGGATGTTTTATAATCATTTTATAGCAACTTTATATCATTTTTTGGGACTAACCTATTGACATAGTGCCTAGTACCAGTTGTTGTTTTTGCTTGTTTTTTACTTCACAGAAAATCAATACCCTACGGAGTCCAAATGCAGCGAAACTTTTTGGAGATTTTTTCTGGACCAGAAGGAACAACTCGGGTCGAAGAAGTACCAGAGGAGTGCCCCGAGGGGGCACAACCCACCTAGGAACGCCTGGGGGCCCAGGCGCGCCCTGCTGGGTTGTGCCCAACCAGGCCGCCTTCCGCACCGCCTCTTTGCTCCATAAATACCCTGAAATCCCAAAAACCCTAGGGGAGTCGACGAAACACAATTCCAGACGCCGCAAGTTCCAGAACCACGAGATCCAATATAGACACCATCATGGAGGGGTTCATCATCCTCGTTGGTGCCTCTCCGATATTGCGTGAGTAGTTCATTGTAGGCCTATGGGTCCGTAGGCAGTAGCTAGATGGATTCCTCTTTCTCTTTTGATTCTCAATACAATGGTCTCTTGTAGATCTATTTTATGTAACTCTTTTTGCGGTGTGTTTGTTGGGATCCGATGAACTTTGAGTTTATGATCAGATCATGTTGGTGTACAAAAGTAGGGGCCTTTTTGTACCCATTTACTTGTGCACGGGCAGTCGTAGCCATGGCTGCGGCCATGCTTGGCAGGGCAGAGGAAGGAAAGGGACGAGGCTGCGATTGCAACACCCAAGCCAAAGGCATGAAGAGCAAAGGGGCAAGAAGGATTCCCCCTGGCAACACCCTTGCCGGGGCGGCCTAGATACCCCTGGAAAGAGCCTTGCCGGGACGGCTTGCCCAACACCAGCCAGGCCGCCTCGCTCGAGCCTGAGAGTTCTGACGCCATCGACAACCTCAGAACCAAGGCTCAGGGGCGCCTGCGTGATGGCATGCAGATCTTTGTGAGGACCAAAGGCCTGCAAGACTAGATAAGAACCAGAAGACGAAGACCCCCGGCAAGATCCTTGCCGGGGACGACCGAAGACCCCCGGCAAGATCCTTGCCGGGGACCACCGAAGACCCCCGGTAAGATCCTTGCCGGGCACGCCCACGAGACCCCGGCAAGACCCTTGCCGGGGACATCTGCGGGGCCGAGTCCAGGCTCGCACCTGCCAAAGCTTCGCTGCCCCGCGCCCGTTCCGACACAGCGACCAGCCCGCCAACTAGGCAGCGCCTGCGTGGCAGCATGCAACTTCTAGGACAACTAATGAAGCACCTGCATGGTGACATGCAGATCTTCGTGAGGACCCTGCCACCGCACCAGCACATCAGCTAGCCAGCCTGCATGGCACTGCATGCCTCGTCAGCTTGGATGCGCGTGGAAGCAAGGCGAGCCGGCGACGGACGGGATGAGCTTTGTTGCCATCCCCGATAAAGCAAGAGGACACGTAGGCGGTGCATTAAACGCGTTTGTCCTATGGTGTCAAGCGATAAACTTGTACATTGTAGATACTTTCCACTTCCTGTGTGCCACTGTGGCGACCCCTTTGACATATAAAAGGAGGCCCGAGGTGTACTGTGGGAGGATTCGGACTTTTTGGACTGGGCATGCACGGCAGCTAGCTCAAGAGCTCAAGAACACCAAATAAACATAGACAAGCAGGACTAGGGTATTACGCATCGCTTGCGGCCCGAGCCTGGGTAAAAATCCCCTCGCGTTGATCGCTTGGCCTGCTCTTTGTGCAGCTCCACGCCCCGCCAACCGTAGAAGGGACTCCCCGGAATCCCATAGGTGTCATTTCCCCTGATTCTTTGGCGTGCCAGGTAGGGGGCGCTGAGGCTGTGCAACTCTGGTCTAGATGTTAGCGCATCGATTTCATCATCGCCATGGCCCCCAAGAAGAAGGGGATCATAGCGAGTCGTCCGGAGCCGGCCCGTCTGCACCAGCGTGGGCGGGCGACGGTGCAGTCGTGGATGGTGGTGGAGGCGTGCCCGTGAGCATCCACGACACTCTGGCAATCGGAGCCAGGCGAGCGGCATCGTTCGTGTCCAAGATGACGAGCCACACGCCGCTGGGTCCGGGGGCGGGGCCGTGCTGCACACGGGCTGCGCAGCAACCTCCAGGATGCCCCAGCCGGCGCCCGTGCCGCGGCCTTCCCAGGCCGCGCACGATGAGCAACAACGCGATGTCCGTGCCCCCGTGCGCCGCCGCGAGAAGAGCCCTTTGCGTCACTCTCAGAACGCACCAGGCCGGCGTGCCCACCCGGATGCTGGCGGAAACGACGCGTGACGGCGAGACCGTGATAGAGCTCCTTCTAACGTAGTTAGAAGTCGGAGCGCGTCACGGTCCACGCAACTTTCGCCGCCACCCACTCCAGCAGAAGCGTTGGCGTGCATGCAACTACTCCTCGACTTTCCTCCTGCCGCAGAAAAGCTTGACGAGTGGAGAGCCACCATTCAGAGCCTCATCAGCTTTTCCAATAAAGATGAACCGCGACCAGCAGGACCCTCGTGCCGGCGCTCCTTCGAGCCAGCGCATGCCAGTGGTGAAAGGACCGGGGCTGCTGCGACCACGGTGCACTCTCCTCCCCCATGTCAGCAACAACAGCCGCCGGCCCGTCGGGCCGACGCCTGTGATAACGTTTCCACAACGTCGTCCGACCTGCAGGCCCACTGCGACCAACGCCAAGTTCTTCGAGAGCAAGCTCAGGAGGACGCTCGGACCACCATCGAGCGACGGCGGGAAATGCGCCATAAGTCAGACCGGCATGCGGGGCCCGCTATGGACTGCCCAGCGCCGGGGGGCTCCGGCGACCTACCTTACGAGGTGGGTTGTCCAGCCTTTACCCGTGAACTGCGGAAGTTCCAGTGGCCCACCCACTGCACGTTCAAGCCTGAGGTCGGAGAAAAGTGCAACGGCAAGACTCACCCGTCGGATTTCCTTAGCATCTACAGTATCGTGATGCAAGCTGCCGGGGCTCGCGACGACAAGGTGCTTGCCAACTACTTTTCATTGGCACTTAAGCCCAACGTCATGTCATGGTTGATGCACCTGCCAATGGATTCCATCTCTTCTTGGTCGGATCTGTGCCACGATTTTGTTGGCGCCTTTACCGGAGGCCACCAAGCTCCTGGCCAGGCAAGTGATTTGCATGTCATCCCCCAGATGGACGGCGAGACCCTGTGCAAGTACATACAAAGGTTCAGCCGTGTGCAGTACAACATCCTAGATGTTCATCCCGCCGCCGTCATCAGTGCATTCCATCAGAATATGCGTAAACCGCAAGATGCGTGAAGAGCTGGCGATGAACAAGGTTAAGGATGTAGCCGAGCTTTATGTTCTGGCCGATAGATGTGCTTGGGCTGAAGAAGGGAGGAAGTACCCCGGCGAAGACGCTGGCGCAGAAACCGACTCCACAGACAAAGACGCCGTCGCCCCAGCAAAGAAGGGCCGACGCCGCAGTAGGAAGCGAAAGGGTAAGACCGTGCTTGCCGTTGAGGGATCCGGCGACCCAGGCGCCGCCAAGAAGGCCAAGGCTGATGACCCCGACAGGGAAGTTGTCGGGTGCGCCGCCTGCCGAGCCTTGGTGGCTGCCGACAAGCCAGGAGGCTCCGACAAGCAGTACTGCAAGATCCATCGCACCAAGGGCCATGACCTCCAGAACTGCCGGCAGGTTGAGCTGCTTGCAGAGAAGCAGAAAGCTGAATATGAGAGGCGGGACAAGGAGAAGGGTCAGGATGGTGCTAAGGGGTCCGGCAAGAAGCGCGGCGGCCGAGAGGATCGCCGCGGCAAAGATAACCACCCAGAGAGGCCCGCTCAGTGCCGCGACAAGAAGTAGGGAGATGATGACCATGCTGAGGACGACGAGTCCACCGAGCACGAGTTCCAGAAGGCCACATAGGCCATGTGCGTCGATGGTGGCGCCTCGCTGCACACCTCTCACCGCCAGCTGAAGCAGTGGGCGCGTGAACTCACTGCGGCGGAGCCATCGTTGGATGCCCAGAGGCCACTAAAGTGGTCTAGCACGCCTATCATTTTTGATACCGAGGATCATCCCGATCGCACAACTGCGGTCAGGTGTTTGCCGTTGTTGGTTTCACAAATAATACGCAACCTCAAGGTGACAAAGGTGCTGGTTGGTGGTGGGGCCGGTCTGAACTTGATCTCGCCTGCCGTGATCGAGAGACTGAAAATCCCCGATGGAGATCTCGAGGAGACGGGCACGTTTCAAGGGGTCAACCCGGGGAGGAGTCAGCTGAAGGGTAAGGTCATGTTGCCCGTTACATTTGGGGGCGAGATGAACTATAGGACAGAGAAGATCGTTTTTTATGTCGCCAAGATCCCCTTGCCCTATAATGGGATCCTTGGCCGCCCAGCGCTGGCCAAGTTCATGGCGGCGTCACATTACGCCTACAACACGTTGAAGATGTCCGGGCCAATGAGCATCATCACCGTCCCCTCCGACAAGAAAGACATGCTCATCTGTGCCGACCAACTTTACCAGGAGGCAGTTGCAGCAACTGCCGCTGAAGCCCCGGGAGGGAAAAAATGGGCAAGACCTCTGCCTCTGGCGGCAAGACCTTCTGCACCCACTCCGGCAAGCGCGCCTCTTCGGAGTGCTGCGCTCCTATCGAGGGCGTGCCAGAGAGCTCCACCGGCAAGAGCAAGAAATCCAAGGCAGCACCACCTGAGACCAAGAAGGTGCCCGTCAAAGAGGACGGCACAGGCGGGACTTTTACTATAAGCTCCACCCTCGATAGCAAATAGGAAAGTGCGCTCGTCGCCTTCTTGCGGGCGAATGTCGAGGTGTTTGCGTGGCAAGCATCGGACATCCCCGGCGTTCCCAGGGAGGTGATTGAGCACCATCTTGCTGTCTGTCCTCATGCACGGCCCGTCAAGCAGAAGGTCAGGAAGCAACCTTTGGAACGACAAGAGTTCATCATCGAGGAGATCAGGAAGTTGGAGGCGGCAGGCTTGGTCAGAGGAGTGCTCCACCCCACGTGGTTGGCCAATCCAGTGGTGGTGCGTAAGGCAAATGGGAAATGGAGACTGTGCATTGACTATACAGATATCAATAAAGACTGCCCAAAGGATCCTTTCCCTCTGCCATGCATTGACCAGATAGTGGACTCCACTGTCGGGTGTGACCTGCTGCCATTCCTAGACGCCTACTCAGGATACCACCAGATCTTCATGATGAAGGAAGACGAAGAAAAGACTGCGTTCATCACCCCATGTGGTACGTACTGTTTTGTACGGATGCCTTTCGGGTTGAAAAGCGCTGGTTCAACATTTGCCCGAGCAGTCCAAATTGGTTTTGAGCCGCAGCTGCATAGAAATATGGAAGCTCATATGGATGATATATTGGTCAAAACCAAAGACAAGGCCACGCTCGTGCAGGATCTGAAGGAAACATTTGCAAACCTGCGCAAGATCAACCTCAAGCTCAACCCAGAGAAGTGCGTGTTCGGCATCCCGTCTGTCAAGCTTCTTGGTTTCTTTGTGTCTCAACGCGGAATCGATGCAAATCCCGACAAGATCAAAGCGATTGAGCAGATTGAGGCGCCAAGACGGGTCAAAGATGTCCGTAGGCTCGCCGGCTGCGTTGCTTCTCTAAGTAGGTTCATCTTCAAATCTGCTGAGCGCGCCCTCCCCTTTTTCAACTTTGAAAAAGGCGGGTCCAATGAAATGGACTCCGGAGGCAGAGGCAGCGCTGCAAGATCTGAAGAGGTACCTCTACTCCATGCCAATACTAGTCGTTCCTAACCCGCAAGAGCCGTTGCTGCTGTATCTAGCGGCAACGAATCAAGTGGTCCGTGCTGCGCTAGTGGCGCAGAGGGAACTTGAGGAAGAAACAGCGGCAGCGGTAGAGCCGTCGGATGATGGGTCGGGGCATTCCTCGGCAGGGCCTAATGCCGGCAAGGCGGAACCCCCGGCAAGGCCCGATCCCGGCAAGACAGAGTCTTCGCAAGTAGGAGAAGTTGAACACAAGAAGAAGGTGGTGCAGCACATGGTTTATTTTGTCAGTTCCCTCTTGCACGGGGCTAGATCAAGATATTCTGGTATGCAGAAGCTACTTTTCGGCGTCCTTATGGCCTCGAGAAAGCCGCGTCACTATTTCCAAGCGCATGGGATCACCGTCGTCACCCGCCTCCCTTTGAAACGAATCTTGCACAACCCGGATGCAACCAGGAGGATTGTGGAGTGGGCGTTGGAACTATCAAGCTTTGGCCTCAAGTTTGAAAGTACTTCAACAATCAAGAGTCGAGCCTTGGTGGAGTTCATAGGAGAATGGACCTCAACGCCCGATGAAGAGATTCAAGAGACCACCCTTCCCGGCAAGGAGATGAGCCGTGATTGGATTATGTACTTTGATGGGGCTTTCTCGCTGCAAGGTGCTGGTGCCGGCGTGCTACTTGTCGCACCCACCGGAGAGTGCCTCAAGTACGTAGTCCAGATGCACTTTCCCTGGGAGAAATCAACGAACAACAATGCAGAGTACGAGGGACTACTTGCCGGTCTCAGGATCGCGGCAGACCTCGGAATCAGGAAGCTCATCATCAGGGGTGATTCACAGCTTGTCGTCAAGCAAGTTAACAAGGATTACCAGAGCCCGTTGATGGAGGCCTATGTGGATGAAGTGAGGAAGTTAGAGGAGCGTTTTGACGGCCTACATGCAAAGCATATTCCCCGAGCAGAGAACAACATTGCCGACGACTTGTCAAAACGCGCTGCCCTCAAGTTGCCTGTGGAACCAGGTACCTTTGTGCTTCAGCT
The DNA here is from genome assembly GCF_002575655.3 of Aegilops tauschii subsp. strangulata. NCBI lineage: Eukaryota > Viridiplantae > Streptophyta > Magnoliopsida > Poales > Poaceae > Aegilops > Aegilops tauschii. The sequence continues at coordinate 400,848,765 of NC_053037.3, forward strand.
AACCCAGCCATCCGTTGAGCCATCAGCAGGACATAACAAGCGAAGGAAGGCAGGCCCCGACAAGTACTTTCCCACTGAGCTCCCAGGAGCCGCCGACAAGGAAGTTGCCGGGTACCCCAAGCTTGCCGGGGAGCAGCAACCTCCAGCAGGGCCCCAGGCCCTGGCTGTAGAGGCAGCTGCCCCTACGGCTGAAGATGAGCCTTTAGTCCTTGCCGTCGAGCCCTAGGCTCCGGCATGGGAGCAGCGCACCGTCCGTTTCCTCCAAACAGGGGAACTCCCTGAGGAACATGAAGAAGCAGAGAAAGTATCCCGTCGGTCCAGCATGTACCAGTTTGTGGATGATACCCTATACAGAAGGAGACCAAACAGTGTGAAATTGAAGTGCATTTCTCAGGAGGACGGACTGGGGCTGTTGGCAGAGATACATGGAGGCATGTGTGGCTCCCGTGTAGGGTCAAGAGCCCTTGCCGGCAAGGAGTTCCGGCAAGGTTTCTTCTGGCCCACCGCTCTCCAGGATGCAACTGCACTAGTAACCAAGTGTGAAGCATGCCAGTTCCATTCAAAGAAGCTTCATCAGCCAGCCCAAGCCCTTCAAACAATCCCTCTTTCCTGGCCCTTTTCGGTTTGGGGGCTCGACATACTGGGCCCCTTTCCCCATGTTGTCGGGGGCTTTGAGTACTTGTACGTCGCGATCGAAAAGTTCACAAAGTGGCCGGAAGTGGAACTGGTGAGGAAGGTGACAGCACAATCAGCCATCAAGTTCTTCAAGGGACTAGTCTGCCGTTTCCGTGTGCCGAATAGAGTCACAACCGACAACGGCACGCAGTTCATGAGCCGCACCTTTATGCAGTATATCCAAGACCTCGGCGGCAAGGTTTGTTTTGCTTCTGTTGCTCATCCCAGAAGTAAAGGCCAGCTGAGAGGGCGAACGCAGAGGTGTTGCGGGGCCTCAAGACCAAAACTTTTGATAGGCTACACAAGTGCGGAAGGCGCTGGATTGATGAGTTGCCAACGGTTCTTTGGTCGATCAGAACGATGCCAAATCGAGCCACTGGCCACACACCCTTTGCCCTGGTATACAGGGCAAAAGCAGTTCTCCCCATGGAACTCATATACGGGTCACCTCGAGTGCTCGCTTATGATGAGCTTGAGCAAGAGCAATTGCGCCAAGATGATGCGACGCTCCTTGAGGAAGATCGTCTTCGGGCTGCCGTGCGAGCCGCTCGCTACCAGCAAGCCTTGCGCCGCTACCATAGCCGCAATGTTCATGCCCGAAGCCTTGAGGAAGGCGGCCTTGTTCTTCGGCGAATCCAATTTGCCAAGAATTCCAACAAGTTGACGCCGAAGTGGGAAGGTCCTTACCGGGTAATGCGAGTCACTAGGCCCGGCGCAGTCCGCCTGGAGACCGAAGATGGTATCCCAGTGAGTAACTCCTGGAAGATCGAACATCTTCGCAAGTTTTGTACAAGCCTTGCCGGCGAGGCATGTAACCCTTTGTACAACGCCAGGCGCAGACCCTGAGCAATAGATGAATAAACGAAGCGCTGGCGCCCTAAGATCTAGCATGCATGTTAGGTTAAGTCTCCCTCTGGTAGGGTTGATAGTGCATAGCGGCAACTAACCCCTAGTATAGAGGTCGAGTATGTGTCTTTGCATCCCTTCCAGTCCTTCTTGGTTCGCAGGCTGCACGGGCGCTTCAGCGGAACTTTTTGGGGAAAGGAGACGAGTTGGCACCCCGACCCCGGCAAGCCATTCTTGCCGGGGGGTAGATTCAGATAAGTCTTTTTCCCAGTCACATACTTCCGTATGAAACTTGAACGTATGAAACCTCGCTTAATCCCATGCCACCGTGCTCCCTCCTTCCTATATCTGAATCCCTTTCGGACTGGAATTTGGTTGTAGTTGCGGTGGAAGGGAGACACACGAAGGGCCCAATCCTACTTTTCCCCTACGCCCGCCAAGGGCTTGAGTGTAGTCGTGGTATAAGGTGGGAGGACGGCAAGGCCTATTGCTGGGCGATGTTGTCTACTTAAAGAAAAACGAGGGCTTGTTCCTTGGTGTGAGCCTTGCTCACGCACAAAAAAACCCGGCAAACACCCTTTTCATTGATAGGTTGATTAAAAGTACAATCCATACGGAATGTAAACATGAGCAAGGGATTACAAAGTCTAAATTCGACAAGTGCCCGCAGGCTTAAGACATAAAAAAGACAAGATGCCCGTAATCCCTTTCTTGTCCCTCTCCTCAGGAAGCGGATCAGGATAGCAGGAGGGCAAACGGAGTGCCTAGGCGAGGTACGAGCAACAAAAGACACCAAGAGAACGTCCCGGCAGCCGCCCAGAAGAGGGTGGTGATGACGATGCCGGGGGAGGAGCCGAAAGATGAGGCAGCGGGCCGGCAATACGATACGAAGGCGTCGATGCCATCGTACTCCGACTTGACGGCCCGCCACCCGCCTTCTTCATCTTCTCCGGCCTTCCAGCGCCAGCCGCCAGAAGCGACGGCCCCGAGAAGTGCAAGGAGCTGGCTCAATGAGCCGCCACCAAGAACTACCCCCCGGCAAATCGCTCTGCCGAGGAGAAGGCCAGGTGCAGATGGTGCTGCTGCCGGCATCGCCTAGGGTTGGGGCGTCCGACGTCTAGTCGGACCCGTCCCCGTCATCCTCCCCACTGACCTCCTCCTCGTCGCTGTTGCTCGAGGAGGAGCTTTCATCAACGGTCGAGCTCTCCGCGCAGCACCCTAGCCGGATTCCCAAGCGCCCAAAAACCTTGATGGAGAGAAGATCGGCCTCCACCAATTTAAAACGGAGGACGTGCCCCTTCATCAGGCAGTGGGCGCGTGCGAAGGTTTTCCAACCACGATGAGGAAGCATAACATGAGGGACGGGGAACTCTACGTTCGCCCACATGTCGCCATTGCAACACCCCTTCATGCGAAGTCTCAACCTTGATGGCTGGTCGACCTCCAACACCCTCGCGAACGCCTCGGGAAGACGGAGGCGGCTGTGCGGCGGTTCGTGCAGCTGCGCGATGAACTCCAACGCCGTGTCCCTGACATGGCCGCTCGACGAAGCATGAGGAGATGGTGGCGGAGACGGTGGCGTCGCAGGTGTCCCCCTTCCGCGCCCACCTCTGCCTCGACCGCCTCGCCGACCGCGACCCCGTCCAGCGCCTCCACCTTGAGTGTCTGGCTCTTCCTTAACCGCCGCGGCTCTCTAGCGGGAGGAAGATCTAGTCACCTCCGTAGTAGGACGGCCGCGGCCGCGCCCTCTCAGCATGGTGGTGGATGGAGAATGGAGAAGAAGGGAAGACACGAGAGGTTGCATCTCCTCCTCCCGATCCCCTTTTTATAGCCAAGCAAAGAAGGCTGAAGACTGGCTCCACACCTCTGAAGAGCCCTTTCAAGTCCGGCTCATTAAAGCCATTGGTAATGAGGAAGGTCGTTGACCGCCCTCCCCGCGCCAATCAAAGGTGCATGGGTATCGGCCATGGCGCGCCTTCCCATACCCTGCACGTACGCCACCTACCCCGCGCCATGCATGCAGCGCACGTGGCAAAAAAGGCGGGCGTGGTAGGAAACGTGGAACGGCGGTTCCAAGATTGGAAAAGGCGCGGAGGGTAAACGAGCAGCGCCCATGCGACTTCCTCTTTTTATGGGGATGACACGGGCCGCCTCTTTACTATTCACCACGACGTGACGCAAGCGTGCTGCAACCATCCCACCCACGACCCCCACGTCACGCACTCAATGCGGATCATGGGGAAGCGCAACTGGCGAAGGGATTAATACGGTTAAAACTCTGCCACGCGTGCCCGCGCACCGTTCTGGACCTAGCCCAACAACGCTTCGCGCTTATGTGTGGCCCAGGCCCGGGGGCTCCTGCCGGTGTACAAAAGTAGGGGCCTTTCTGTACCCCTTTACTTGTGCACAGGCAGTCGTAGCCACGCCTGCGGCCATGCTTGGCGGGGCAGAGGAAGAGAAGAGACGAGGCTGCCAAGGCAGCACCCAAGCCAAAGGCATGAAGAGAAAAGGGGCAAGATGGATTCCCCCCCGGGAACACCCTTGCCGGGGCGGCTTGCCCAGCACCAGCCAGTCTACCTCCCTCGAGCTTGAGAGTTCTGACGCAATCGACAACCTCAGAACCAAGGCTCAGGGGCGCCTGCGTGATGGCTTGCAGATCTTTGTGAGGACCAAAGGCCTGCAAGACTAGATAAGAACCAGATGACGAAGACCCCCGGCAAGATCCTTGTCGGGGATGATCGAAGACCCCCGGCAAGGTCCTTGCCAGGGACGACCGAAGACCCCCGGCAAGATCCTTGCCGGGGATGCCCACGAGACCCCGGCAAGACCCTTGCCGGGGACATCTGCGGGGCCGAGGCCAGACCCGCACCTGCCAAAGCTTCGCTGCCCCGCGCCCGTTCCGACGCGGCGACCAGTCCGCCAACTAGGCGAGCACCTACGTGGCAGCATGCATCTTCTAGGCCAACTAATCAAGCACCTGCGTGGTGGCATGCAGATCTTCGTAAAGACCCTGCCACCGCACCAGCACAACAGCTAGCCAGCATGCATGGCACTGCATGACTCGTCAGCTTGGACGCACGTCGAAGCAAGGCGAGGCAGCGACGGACGGGATGAGCTTTGTTGCCATCCCCGATAAAGCAAGACGACACATAGGAGGCTAATGTCTACAACACAACCTTCTTCTTGTAGACGTTGTTGGGCCTCCAAGTGCAGAGGTTTGTAGGACAGTAGCAAATTTCCCTCAAGTGGATTACCTAAGGTTTATCAATCCGTGGGAGGCGTAGGATGAAGATGGTCTCTCTCAAGCAACCCTGCAACCAAATAACAAAGAGTCTCTTGTGTCCCCAACACACCCAATACAATGGTAAATTGTATAGGTGCACTAGTTCGGCGAAGAGATGGTGATACAAGTGCAATATGGATGGTAGATATAGGTTTTTGTAATCTGAAAATTTAAAAACAGCAAGATAACTAATGATAAAAGTGAGCACAAACGGTATTACAATGCTTCGACACAAGGCCTAGGGTTCATACTTTCACTAGGGCAAGTTCTCTCAACAATAATAACATAACTGGATCATATAACTATCCCTCAACATGCAACAACGAGTCACTCCAAAGTCACTAATAGAGGAGAACAAACAAAGAGATTATTGTAGGGCACAAAACCACCTCAAAGTTATTCTTTCCGATCAATCCGTTGGGCTATTCCTATAAGTGTCACAAACAGCCCTAGAGTTCGTAGTAAAATAACACCTTAAGACACAAATCAACCAAAACCCTAATGTCACCTAGATACTCCAATGTCACCTCAAGTACCGTGGGCATGATTATACGATATGCATCACACAATGTCAGATTCATCTATTCAAACCAACACAAAGTACTTCAAAGAGTGCCCTAAAGTTTCTACCGGAGAGTCAAGACGAAAACGTGTGCCAACCCCTATGCATAAGTTCACAAGGTCACTGAACCCGCAAGTTCATGACCGAAACATACATCAAGTAGATCACGTGAATATCCCATTGTCACCACAGATAAGCACATGCAAGACATACATCAAGTGTTCTCAAATCCTTAAAAACTCAATGCGATAAGATAACTTCAAAGGGAAAACTCAATCCATTACAAGAGAGTAGAGGGGGAGAAACATCATAAGATCCAACTATAATAGCAAAGCTCACGATACATCAAGATCGTGCCAAATCAAGAACACGAGAGAGAGAGAGATCAAACACATAGCTACTGGTACATACCCTCAACCCCGAGGGTGAACTACTCCCTCCTCATCACGGAGAGCGCCAGGATGATGAAGATGGCCACCGGTGATGATCCCCCCTCCGGCAGGGCGCCGGAACAGGGTCTCGATTAGTTTTTGGTGGCTACAGTGGCTTGCAGCGGCGGAACTCCCGATCTAGGTTTCTTTCCGGGGGTTTCTGTATTTATAGGAATTTTTGGCGTCGGGAACAAATCAGGGGGGTCTCCGAGTCATCCACGAGGCAGGGGGCGCGACCAGGGGGTAGGGCGCGCCCTCCACCCTCGTGGATGGCTCGGGACTCTTCTGGCCCAACTCTTTTACTTCGGGGGCTTCTTTTGGTCCATAAAAAATCCACAAAAATTGGCAGGTCAATTGGACTCCGTTTGGTATTCCTTTTCTATAAAACTCAAAAACAAGGAAAAAACAGAAACTCGCACTGGGCTCTAGGTTAATAGGTTAGTCCCAAAAATATATGAAATAGCATATAAATGCATATAAAACATCCAAGATGGATAATATAATAGCATGGAACAATAAAAAATTATAGATACATTGGAGACGCATCAAGCATCCCCAAGCTTAATTCCTGCTCGTCCTCGAGTAGGCAAATTATAAAAACAGAATTTTAGATGTGGAATGCTACCTAACATATTTATAAGTGTAATTCTCTTTATTGTGGCAAGAATATTCAGATCCATAAGATTCAAAACAACAGTTTGATATTGACATAAAAATAATAATACTTCAAGCATACTAACAAAGCAATCATGTCTTCTCAAGATAACATGGCCAAAGAAAGCTATCCCTACAAAATCATATAGTCTAGCGATGCTCTATCTTCATCACACAAAATATTTAAATCATGCACAACCCCAGTTTCAGCCAAGCAATTGTTTCATACTTTAGTATTTTGAAACTTTTTCAATCTTCACGCGATACATGAGCGTGAGCCATGGACATAGCACTATAGGTGGAATAGAATATTGTGGTTTTGGAGAAGACAAAAAGAAGGAGATAGTCTCAGATCAACTAGGCATATCAACGGGCTATGGAGATGCCCATCAATAGATATCAATGTGAGTGAGTAGGGATTGTCATGCAACGGATGCACTAGAGATATAAGTGTATGAAAGCTCAAAAAGAAACTAAGTGGGTGTGCATCCAACTCGCCTGCTCATGAAGACCTAGGGCATTTTGAGGAAGCCCATCATTGGAATATACAAGCCAAGTTATATAATGAAAAATTCCCACTAGTATATGAAAGTGACAACATATGAGACTATCTATCATGAAGATCATGGTGCTACTTTGAAGCACAAGTGTGGTAAAAGGATATTAGCATTGCCCCTTCTCTCTTTTTCTCTCATTTTTTGTTTTTTTTTTGTTTTTTGTTTTTGGGCCTTCTCATTTTTTGGCCTCTTTTTATTTTTTTATTTTTCGTCCGGAGTCTCACCCCGACTTGTGGGGGAATCATAGTCTCCATCATCCTTTCCTCACTGGGACAACGCTATAATAATGAAGATCATCACACTTTTATTTACTTACAACTCAAGAATTACAACTCGATACTTAGAACAAAATATGACTCTATATGAATGCCTCTAGCGGTGTACCGGGATGTGCAATGAATCAAGAGTGACATGTATGAAAGAATTATGAAAGGTGGCTTTGCCACAAATACGATGTCAACTACATGATCATGCAAAGCAATATGACAATGATGAAGCGTGTCATAATAAACGGAATTGTCGTGGTTTTGTCACGGCAGATCTCCTAGTGAAAGGACTTAGTCATGGAGCCATCGCAACGGGTTAGCTTAAAGGGGTTAAAGCGGACAAGGGACGCAAGAGAGTTTTATACTAGTTCGGCCCCTTACGATGAAGGTAAAAGCCTACGTCTAGTTGTGATGGAATTGATGGGGTTTCGATGACCAGGGAGCGAATACACTTTGCCTGGGTCTCGAGTTGTTGTCCGTTCTCCTTGAACCGCCGCCGGGTCGTCCCCTTATATACATGGGTTGACGCCCGTCGGTTTACAGAATCCTGAGGCCGGCTCATAATCGTGTCCGGCTCGGTCTCTGGTACTTCTACCTTACAATACAAGTTTACATATCAATGCCGGTTTATGTCTATGGCCTTAAACTGGCTTTGGGCCCTGGGCCTCCATAAAGCGTCACCGTCTGTCTTCATGGGCTTCGGACACAGATGAACTAATTATGGGGTTAACCCGGCCTCTCCTGGCTGGTTTACGCCCAGTGGTAATATCCCCAACATTAGGCCCCATATTGATTTGAACTGGTTCATGTCAATCCACAATACTTATGAAAATTTCTTCTTCAACATCTTCGCATAATCTTGTAAACCGCCGTGACATCATCTTCTAGGATCATGGTTGTAACGCCCACGATGCAGCTATATCTCCCACGTGTCGAGGCACGACTTAGAGGCATAACCGCATTGTGGTTTTGTCGCAAGAAGGGTCATCTTCACACAATCCCATGTAATGAACAAGAATGGGATAAAGAGTTGGCTTACAATCGCCACTTCACACAATACATAAATAAATCATACATCAATCAGAGTACACACATAGACCGACTACGGTCAAATCCAAATGAAAAGAAGATAACCCCAAATGCTAGATCCCCGATCGTCCCAACTGGGCTCCACTACTGATCATCAGGAAACAAAATATAGTAACGACCAAGTTCCTCGTCGAACTCCCACTTGAGCTCGGTTGCATCACCTGCACTGGTATCGTCGGCACCTGCAACTGTTTTGGTAGAATCTGTGAGTCACGAGGACTCAGCAATCTCACACCCGCGAGATCAAGACTATTTAAGCTTATGGGTAGGATAGGGTAATGAGGTGGAGCTGCAGCAAGCACTAGCATGTATGGTGGCTAACATACGCAAATAAGAGCGAGAAGAGGAGCAACGCACGGTCGAGAAGCTAGAAATGATCAAGAAGTGATCCTGAAACTACTTACGTTCATACATAACCCAATCCGTGTTCACTTCCCGGGACTCCGCCGAAAAGAGACCATCACGGCTACACACGCGGTTGATGTATTTTAATTAAGTCGAGTGTCAAATTCTCTACAACCGGATATTAACAAATTCCCATCTTCCACATAACCGCTGGCACGGCTCTCGAAAGTTTATACCCTGCAGGGGTCTCCCAACTTAGCCCATTATAAGCTCTCACGGTCAACGAAGGATATTCCTTCTCCCGGGAAGACCCGATTAGTCTCGGAATCCCGGTTTACAAGACTTTTCGACAATGGTAAAACAAGACCAGCAAAGCCGCCCGATGTGCCGACAAATCCCGATAGGAGCTGCACATATCTCGTTCTCAGGGCAACACCGGATGAGACATCCTACGAGTAAAACCAGCGCTCAAGTTTCCCCAAGGTGGCCCCACAGTCTGCTCGGTTAGGACCAACACTCGAAGGAGCACTGGCCCGGGGGGGTCTAAAATAAAGATGACCCTTGAGTCTGCAGAACCCAAGGGAAAAGGGGATAGGTGGTAGCAAATGGTAAAACCAAGGTTGGGCCTTGCTGGAGTAGTTTTATTCAAAGCGAACTGTCAAGGGGGTCCCATAAATCACCCAACCGCGTAAGGAACGCAAAATCAAGGAACATAACACCGGTATGATGGAAACTAGGGCGGCAAGAGTGGAACAAAACACCAGGCATAAGGCCGAGCCTTCCACCCTTTACCAAGTATATAGATGCATTAATTAAATAAGAGATATTGTGATATCCCAACATAAACATAATCCAACATGGAGCAATCTTCATCTTCACCTGCAACTAGCAACGCTATAAGAGGGGCTGACCAAAAGCGGTAACATAGCCAAACAATGGTTTGCTAGGAAGGGTGACAAAGGTTAGAGGTGGTTTCATGGCAATTTGGGAGGCATGATATAGCAAGTGGTAGGTAGCGCAGCATAGCAATAGAGCGAACAACTAGCAAGCAAAGATAGAAGTGATTTCGAGGGTATGGTCATCTTGCCTGAGATCCCGCAAGGAAGAAGAACGAGTCCATGAAGAAGACAAACGGACGTAGTCGAACGAATCCTCACAACTCCGGAACGGAACCGAAGCTAATGAGAGAAGCAAACCGGAAAGAAGCAAACAACATAGTAAACAACCATCACATAAACATGGCATGATGCACAATCAAGTATGATGCATTTCCGGTTTAATGAGCATGGCATGGCAAAGTGCAACAAACAACACTACAAATTAAGTGGAGCTCAATATGCAACGAGTTGCATATTGACGAAACACCACATTCAAGTTATTTAGTTCGCTCTTGTTTATGTACCCAACAAAGTTAAATGTTGTTAAACATGGCAAGAGGGTGAAGCATAAATAAACTAACTATTTAGGCAAGTTTAAATGAGGCCGAAACAACAAATAACAATTCCGGAAAATCCCCATGTGCATATTTTAGATTTGGTACTGTTCTGCCATAAACACAATGTTAATGTTGTTAAACAGCAAAATAAAGTGCACCATGTTAAACTAGGCATTTAGTTAAACAGAAAAATAAAGTGCACCAATTTACATATAAAGTTTATTTAAAATGGAGCTACGGTTATTTAGTTATGAAATAAATCATTTTAGCATGGCATTTGAGCAAAATTAAACAAACAACATTTTAAACATTTTAAACATGGATGCAAGCAGCATATTATGAAACTAGATAAAGTTCTAAGCATTTTACATATATAATTCATTTTAATCCGATGCACGGTTGTGGAGTTATTAAATGCATGATCATGAGGGTTTTTTCTGCAAAACGGTAATTCTCTGGATAATTGGAAAAATTCATAGGACCAGGAAAAAACATATCGGGCCGAATTAGAGCTACAGGCCAGAACAGGACATGGGCGCTGGGGGTTTCTCACCATGGGCCATGGCCTAGTTGGAAGCAGAGGGAGGCCGGCGGATCTGGCGAAGAGGAGCTGGGCCTTGGCGCGACCCACGAGCAGCCGGATCGGTCAACGGGCGAGGGGCGGGCGAGATGCTCTACTCGTTACTGAAGAACGAGCAACAGAAGCAGCGGCAGGTTCACGGCGATGCAGAAGACGGCGCCGGGGAGGTTCTTGCGACGGGGTCGGTGGGAACCAGCGAGGGCGGAGGAGATCCGGGGCGGCAAGATCTTGGCGTCCGGGTTCTCCCGATCGCGATGAGGTGAGGCAGAGGTCGCGGGCAACCTAGTCGGCACGCTGCAGCTTCGAGGCGTCGGAGCTCCCTGTACGAGCAGACGCAGAGAGAGAGAGATGTGAGGGAGAGTGAGTTGAATGGAAGGAGGGAGAAGAGAAGAGATGGGCGCAAGGCTCATCTGGTGGTCAACGACGATGGCACGGGTCAGCGTCGGGCACGGGGTCGGGGTCCAGCAGTGGCGCAGGTTCATGGCGCGGGGTGGGGCATGGAGGAGCTCCTCTCCTCCGGATGGAACTGGAACAAGAAGGCAGCGGGGCGCTTGTCTCTGACGAGGCCGGTCGAAGACGTCGGGTTCAGGCAGGGGAGCTCGGGCTCCTGGATCGAGAGGGGCGCGGGAAATCGGGCGCCGTGGTGCTTTGCTCCCGGGCGAGCTCAAGCGAGGCAAGGGGATCCAAGGGCACGAGGAGAAGCAGAGGAGGCCGAGGCAGGGAACGACGAGGTGGTGGCTGCTCCTGAGATCGAGTGAGGACGAGGGAAGCAGGGGAGATCCAGGAGAGGAGTGGCGGCTGCGGGTTGGCTCGGGATGGATCCTGAGGGAACCAGAGACTGGCGGCGGGGAGGAGGATCCATAGAAATTAGGGATTTGTCTGATGATTGCACTGCTATTTATAGTAGGTGGGTGTGGGTAGGGTTATCTCGTCCCTTCGTTTGTAATCGGACGGACCAAAATAAATAGGTTAGGAAGTCCAATAAATAAAACGAAGATATCTTAGGGATACTTGGAGATGATCCGGACCCAACGGTGACAACTGTCCGGGTTGAGTTCGGGGAAGTTTCGGACACGCACGCAAAGGGGGGGGTAAGGCGGTCACGGACAAGAGGGAAGCGAAAACCCGATGGGACTCGGAACGGTCAACGAAAGAAAGGGGGAAACGTGGCAACTACGAGCGGATGCAAGTTTTAAAAACATGACGGCAACGGAGTGCCGATGCAATGCGAAAGATGCGATAATGAGTGCAACAAACAAACAAAAAACATGACAACAACGAAAAACATGGAAGCCGTCTGGAGCATCGGTCTCGGGGCGTTACAACACTCCACCACTACAAGAGGATCTCGTCCCGAGATCTAGGATTGCACCAGAGAGAAAACGAAAAGGGAAGAGGTAAAACAAAGTTGCTTCTTCGACAAACGAGTGAAACCACGAACCTTGATAGGTTGGAAAACTTGAAAGAAAGAATACAACGGAGACAAACAAGATTGCAAACACTCTGTTGGCAAAGAGGAACAAGGAACATCACGAGAACCTGGTAGGTTGAAAGACATGAATGGAAAAATCAATGAACGAGAATTTCTTTGAAACCACTCCGGTTTAAACGAAATAGAGAAGGAATGAGAGCGAAAAGAATTCAGACAGCACTCCGGTTGGAAACGGAAGGCATATAATATGAACTTGGCAAAAAGAAAGCACTTGGATGAGACTCCGGTTAGAAGAGGAATGGTAGACACAACACTCCGGTTAAATGGATAAGCATGAAAAGAGCACGATCCTCACAAAACGAGGTGATGGGTGAAGGGAGCAACCTCACAATGCCTCCGGAAACAATGCATGATAGTTAGATAGTTGGAATGAATAGAATGAAGAATCAAACCAACATCTCCTACCATAAATGAATTTTTAAGAGCATCCTTACGAAGTAGGATTGAACGGAGTTGTTGGAAAACCAACAACGAAAAGAATAAGCTTGTAGTGGGCTTATGGAAACATCTCAACATTATGAGGTGACAAACGACCACTAAAGGAAGCCATTGGTTTGAGTGAGAGCACCAAGGCGATGAAAAACTTCTTTCACCAAGAGGATAGGAGAAAACTTGGATCATTGATAAGAACCATAATAGCAACATTCCTTAGGGAAGGTTTTAGGTGAAACATGACACAAGATAAATCCAACGAAGAGATTGGTGGATTTAAAATATCTCATTCTTGACAACATGTGAACCATGAAACGCGAACTCAAATTGTTAAGAATGACATAACACCACCTCAAATGATAAGGTAGAACGAATTGCACTTCAGAATGCAAGATGAAGAATGCTTGGACTCCACAAAACAAAACATGTGTTGAACACCATGTTTATTTTAGAGTATAGCTTGGCGGATCTTAACTCCGAGAGAAATCTTGAAGAACAATTGAAGAATGAAAGGAAACCTTGACGAACCACCATTTTGAGCCTTCGTGAGAACTCCGGTAATAAAAGGATGATAAAAATAAAGAGAAGTTGAGAACACTAGGTGAAGCCTTGCGATGATTTAGATGGAGCTTCGGGATGATATAATCGATAAAACTTGGAACTCCGGGAAGAAAAGATGAACAACTTGGAACCGAGAATTTGATATCATGAACGAACTCCGGAAGAAGGAATTAATCACTTGGAGGAAACAAGAGTAAGAATTACATTACGCGTATCCTTCACCAATTTAGATTGATGACAAACAACGGATTTGGCATACTACTTATTCTCGTAGAAGGATTAAGATAGATATAGCGCAAACTTGAGAAGGACTTCAACGAACCACCGGTAACAATGGAAGAGAATTTGGAAAAGAACGAATGAATTGATACGATAACAACGGAAGAGAACTCCTGAATGAACCACCATAAGAATTGAAAATGAAAGTAGCAAAGGCACAATTAACCGAGAAGAATTGGAAAACGAATGAAGATACTTGAGAGAATTTAGATACAAGTGAACGAAGAGATCCCGAGCTGATTAGAGAATACTTGAATGATGCACCGGTAAGATTTGGAGAATGAGAGTTGAATGTTGAGAACGAATAAATCTTCTGAAATGATGGCCTTCGGAGAATCAAACTGAAAAGACTCATGAATTGCTCCGGATGGGTGAAAAGAATTCTCACAATCGAAAAACAATTATGAGAGGATGGCATCAAGCTTGAACCATGAATCTTTGGAAGAATGGGTAAGGATTTGGAGGAAAAACTCTTCTTCGGTCTTCAAAATCCGAGAATGACGACGAGAGCCACCACCTTGAGTTGTTGAGATACTCCGGGATGAAAATTAGAAAGATTGAACCAACAATGAAAAGAGTTTGAAAGATCTTGGAGAAAGACATTTGACTGGTGACAATTCATTCTTACGTCAAACTTGGGGAAGAATTTGAGAGTAACTCCAGAGAAATTAGAAGAGTCAGGTAAGATCCTGGGAAAAGACCTGTGGGTTAGGGCCCACTCAAAAGATACACCGTTGAATGATTAAAAGAAAGATTGCACCGGTAGAATTAAATGGATTGAATGAGGTAACAACCTCGAAATAGTTAGAATTGATGCGGAGTCGAAACACGAATCTTCAGAGATATCATCAGCACTCCGGAACAATTGAATAGCAAGCGGGGAATGATTAAGAGATATACCGGCATGAGAAAGCATTTGAAAGGAGGAAAGGGCTATAATCAACACTGAAAGCTTCAATTGAATCCACCAGAAAAGAATACGAGAATGAATAATGATAACCTTGAAGCTTCCTGAGCATCTTCCTGAGAATCACCAGATAAGAACATTGATGGAAAAGAATGGAGAAACTTCACATCCATAAGATGGATACATGATTAAGAAATCTGAGTCCTTGAAGAAAGAGGGTGGGAGGGCGGGAAAACAAAGGCAACTTGGGGCAGATGGAATAAACACCGTTGAGAAAACTTATAATTGATCTTGCGGATGGGAGAATGATGGGATCATCTCGAAGAGAAACGCGCCGGTTGGAAATAGAATTTAGATGGCAATCTCGATGATCAAGAAGGATTAGCATCCACATAGAAATATGAGAACACCGCTTAGAATAAGGTATTGAATCAACACTTGACTTCAAAGCAACTCGAATACCACAAATAAAACAAAACAAAGGATTTGGCTTGCAGAATAAGCCGGAACAAACATATGATATAGATTTCGTCCGAAGTTTTCGTGGTGGGGCCCACACGGGCTCGATCGTACATCACCATCATGTACAAGGCAGTGCACATGACATACAAAGCGTCCCCGAGTCGGCATAGCCAAGGACTCTTTAAGACACTACGAGACCACCGTAAAACCAACCGTGGATAGGCGGACCACTAGACGTCGAACCCCAATCTCATATCATGCATCTGTCGGAAAGATATCCTAGGAGCTACTTGAATTCCCACTTATAAACTCCCAAAACTTTCTGGTTATGCAATCTGGTGTTGGGGATACAGGGGACACAAAATATCTCACCCAAACTAACAATCCCTAGATCCAGCTGTATCCATCCGTCAACACATAACCAAGAAACCTTCGGAAATCGTGTACCTTAACCTTCGAAAAGCATCCGTTATATGAGCTATGGCAATACTCCTGAACTCCCGCCCCAGTACTGGGTGGCGTCGAGGTGATCTCACCAACAACTGCATAAAAGAGATTTTCGATGTCAGCGAAAAAAAACTTAGGTATTCCAGAACTGCAACGATAAAATTGTGACGACAACACCTCGGAGCTCAACTCCCCGGGACACTGCCACAACCCCTAAATGTCAGGAGGCACCAATAACAATGTTCTCATCACAAAACCATCGGAACGATTCCAAGATACCCGCGTGATCCTAAATTTTTTTTAGTGAAATTTGAGGAGAGGAGAGTCAAAACTTCTACGCCAGAGGGCCTCACCAGAGCGACGAAGGGACTGAGGAGTAAAAAGAATCCTACTCTCCGATATATATAATCCTAAGACTCAAAAACAATTTTTGTTCTAGACTCAACAACGCCAACAATTTGATAAAGCAGGGGGCTCCTAAGTCGGGGATGGCTCTGATTACCAACTTGTAACGCCCACGATGCAACTATATCTCCCACGTGTCGAGGCACGACTTAGAGGCATAACCGCATTGTGGTTTTGTCGCAAGAAGGGTCATCTTCACACAATCCCATGTAATGAACAAGAATGGGATAAAGAGTTGGCTTACAATCGCCACTTCACACAATACATAAATAAATCATACATCAATCAGAGTACACACATAGACCGACTACGGTCAAATCCAAATGAAAAGAAGATAACCCCAAATGCTAGATCCCCGATCGTCCCAACTGGGCTCCACTACTGATCATCAGGAAACGAAATATAGTAACGACCAAGTTCCTCGTCGAACTCCCACTTGAGCTCGGTTACGTCACCTGCACTGGTATCGTCGGCACCTGCAACTGTTTTGGTAGAATCTGTGAGTCACGAGGACTCAGCAATCTCACACCCGCGAGATCAAGACTATTTAAGCTTATGGGTAGGATAGGGTAATGAGGTGGAGCTGCAGCAAGCACTAGCATGTATGGTGGCTAACATACGCAAATAAGAGCGAGAAGAGGAGCAACGCACGGTCGAGAAGCTAGAAATGATCAAGAAGTGATCCTGAAACTACTTACGTTCATACATAACCCAATCAGTGTTCACTTCCCGGGACTCCGCCGAAAAGAGACCATCACGGCTACACACGCGGTTGATGTATTTTAATTATGTCGAGTGTCAAGTTCTCTACAACCGGATATTAACAAATTCCCATGTTCCACATAACCGCTTGCATGGCTCTCGAAAGTTTATACCCTGCAGGGGTGTCCCAACTTAGCCCATTACAAGCTCTCATGGTCAACGAAGGATATTCCTTCTCCCGGGAAGACCCGATCAGTCTCGGAATCCCGATTTACAAGACTTTTCGACAATGGTAAAACAAGACCAGCAAAGCCGCCCGATGTGCCGACAAATCCCGATAGGAGCTGCACATATCTCGTTCTCAGGGCAACACCGGATGAGACATCCTACGAGTAAAACCAGCCCTCAAGTTTCCCCAAGGTGGCCCCACAGTCTGCTCGGTTCGGACCAACACTCGAAGGAGCACTGGCCGGGGGGGGGTCTAAAATAAAGATGACCCTTGAGTCTGCAGAACCCAAGGGAAAAGGGGATAGGTGGTAGCAAATGGTAAAACCAAGGTTGGGCCTTGCTGGAGGAGTTTTATTCAAAGCGAACTATCAAGGGGGTCCCATAAATCACCCAACCGCGTAGTGAACGCAAAATCAAGGAACATAACACCGGTATGACGGAAACTAGGGCGGCAAGAGTGGAACAAAACACCAGGCATAAGGCCGAGCCTTCCACCCTTTACCAAGTATATAGATGCATTAAGTAAATAAGAGATATTGTGATATCCCAACATAAACATAATCCAACATGGAGCAATCTTCATCTTCACCTGCAACTAGCAACGCTATAAGAGGGGCTGAGCAAAAGCGGTAACATAGCCAAACAATGGTTTGCTAGGAAGTGTGACAAAGGTTAGAGGTGGTTTCATGGCAATTTGGGAGGCATGATATAGCAAGTGGTAGGTAGCGCAGCATAGCAATAGAGCGAACAACTAGCAAGAAAAGATAGAAGTGATTTCGAGGGTATGGTCATCTTGCCTGAGATCCCGCAAGGAAGAAGAACGAGTCCATGAAAAAGACAAACGGACGTAGTCGAACGAATCCTCACAACTCTGGAACGGAACCGAAGCTAACGAGAGAAGCAAACCGGAAAGAAGCAAACAACATAGTAAACAACCATCAGATAAACATGGCATGATGCACAATCAAGTATGATGCATGTTCGGTTTAATGAGCATGGCATGGCAAAGTGCAACAAACAACACTACAAATTAAGTGGAGCTCAATATGCAACGAGTTGCATATTGACGAAACACCACATTCAAGTTATTTAGTTCGCTCTTGTTTATGTACCCAACAAAGTTAAATGTTGTTAAACATGGCAAGAGGGTGAATCGTAAATAAACTAACTATTTAGGCAAGTTTAAATGAGGCCGGAACAACAAATAACAATTCCGGAAAATCCCCATGTGCATATTTTAGTTTTGGTACTGTTCTGCCATAAACACAATTTTAATGTTGTTAAACAGCAAAATAAAGTGCACCATGTTAAACTAGGCATTTTTCTAAACAATTTACATATAAAGTTTATTTAAAATGGAGCTACGGTTATTTAGTTATGAAATAAATCATTTTAGCATGGCATTTGAGCAAAATTAAACAAACAGCATTTTAAACATGGATGCAAGCAACATATTATGAAACTAGATAAAGTTCTAAGCATTTTACATATATAATTCATTTTAATCCGATGCACGGTTGTGGAGTTATTAAATGCATGATCATGAGGGTTTTTCTGCAAAACGGTAATTCTCTGGATAATTGGCAAAATTTGCAGGACCAGGAAAAAACATATCGGGCCGAATTAGAGCTACAGGCCAGAACAGGACATGGGCGCTGGGGGTTTCTCACCATGGGCCATGGCCCAGTTGGAAGCAGAGGGAGGCCGGTGGATCTGGCGAAGAGGAGCTGGGCCTTGGCGCGACCCACGAGCAGCCGGATCGGTCAACGGGCGAGGGGCGGGCGAGATGCTCTGCTCGTTACTAAAGAACGAGCAACAGAAGCAGCGGCAGGTTCACGGCGATGCAGAAGACAACGCCGGGGAGGTTCTGGCGACGGGGTCGGTGGGAACCAGCGAGGGCGGAGGAGATCCGGGGCGGCAAGATCTTGGCGTCCGGGTTTCCCGATCAGGACTAGGTGAGGCAGAGGTCGCGGGCGACCTAGTCGGCGCGCTGCAGCTTCGAGGCGTCGGAGCTCCCTGTATGAGCAGACAGAGAGAGAGAGAGATGTGAGAGAGAGTGAGAAGAATGGAAGGAGGGAGAAGAGAAGAGATGGGCGCAAGGCTCATCTGGTGGTCAACGACGATGGCACGGGTCAGCGTCGGGCACAGGGTCGGGGTCCGGCAGTGGCGCATGTCCATGGCGCAGGGTGGGGCATGGAGGAGCTCCTCTCCTCCGGATGGAACTGGAAGAAGAAGGCAGCGGGGCACTTGTCTCTGACGAGGCCGGTCGAAGACGTCGGGTTCAGGCAGCGGAGCTCGGGCTCCTAGATCGAGAGGGGCGCGGGGAATCGGGCGCCGTGGTGCTTTGCTCCCTGGCGAGCTCAAGCGAGGCAAGGGGATCCACGGGCACGAGGAGAAGTAGAGGAGGCCGAGGCAGGGAACGACGAGGTGGTGGCTGCTCCTGAGATCGAGTGAGGACGAGGGAAGCAGGGGAGATCCAGGAGAGGAGTGGCGGCTGCGGGTTGGCTCGGGATGGATCCCGAGGGAACCAGAGACTGGCGGCGGGGAGGAGGATCCCTAGAAATTAGGGATTTGTCTGATGATTGCACTGCTATTTATAGTAGGTGGGTGTGGGTAGGGTTATCTCGTCCCTTCGTTTGTAATCGGACGGACCAAAATAAATAGGTTAGGAAGTCCAATAAATAAAACGAAGATATCTTAGGGATACTTGGAGATGATCCGGACCCAACGGTGACAACTGTCCGGGTTGAGTTCGGGGAAGTTTCGGACATGCACGCAAAGGGGGGGGGGGGTAAGGCGGTCACGGACAAGAGGGAAGCGAAAACCTGATGGGACTCGGAACGGTCAACGAAAGAAAGGGGGAAACGTGGCAACTACGAGCGGATGCAAGTTTTGAAAACATGACGGCAACGGAGTGCCGATGCAATGCGAAAGATGCGATAATGAATGCAACAAACAAACGAAAAACATGACAACAACGAAAAACATGGAAGCCGTCTGGAGCGTCGGTCTCGGGGCGTTACAATGGTAAACCGCTGTGACGTCACCTGCTATTTAAAACTGTGTATAACCGACCTTCATTAATGAGCCTCCGACAATCGAGGCGACAGCTCCGCCTCACATCCAAAAATTTGGCTCCTCGATTTTCGCGCCTGTCGTTTATCTCCCTTATAAATAGGGCCAGGGGGTCTTTCCATTTTCCTCTTCGTGCTTCTTCGCTTCATCGTCATCCTCGCGACGCCCGAGCCTTCGACCTCGGCCGCCACCGTCAACCTTCGACTGCTGCACCAACCTTGGCCGCTGCATCAACCTGAACGTACCAGAGCTCCTCCGCACGCCGCCGCTGCTCAACAGCCTCCGTAAGTCTTCCCTTTCCCTTACCATAGATCTGTACTTAGGGTTTCTGTCGTTCATCAGTGTTCGTCGCCGCCCTTCTTTTTCCTTATTTATATCCATGGATTAGATCCAAAAACCACATAGATCTCGCGCGGTAATAGTTTTAGCACCTGTTTGATATCCAACTCATCTCAACTTGGTGAACTTTTAGTACGCTGGAAATTAGGTCAGAATATATTTTGTTTTTCCAACACGCGGTAGATCTGAAATTACCATAGCAAGATGTGAAACCTGTTTTTCCCTTCACTTATACATCTTTAACACCAGATTTGGTGGTTTAACCTCATAACCAAAATGATGACCCAGTAGATACCATTAGTCCCCTGTTGAACCGCCAATGTATTACACAGTTTCCATCGTCAGACTCCGGTTTACGGATAACCCAATCCGGTTTATCAATATGCTTGTATCCTCATATCGTTGTATAGTTGCCCACTGTAAATCTTAAACCGGCAATAATCATGTTTCAGATTTCCCTTGTCATGGCCAAGCAAGTCTATGAATGCAATTGGGCTCCCTCTCGAGTAACCAAGGAGCAGTTAAACAACCTTGTTAAAATGGGCGCTTTGGCCAAGAAAGATGTTATCCACTGGAGGGTCCCTGGCCTGGAAAATCCTCCTACACCCAAGGATGGAGAGGTAGTCGTGTTCGCTGATCATCTCGGATGAGGTTTTAGCCCTCCCGGTTCAAAAAATTTCTGGGATGTACTGGCTAGTTTTCAACTGCGCCCTCAAGACATCGGTCCCAACTCTGTAACCAACATCTGCCACTTCCAAGTCTTTTGTGAGGTTTATCTGCAAGAGGAACCTTTAGTCGAACTGTTTAGGGATTTCTTTCACTTAAACCATCGCACAGAGTTCTCAGATGGACCCAACACGGAATTGGGCGGAATGGCGGTTCAGAAAAGGAAGGAAGTCACCTTCCCTCATCCCAAACTCCACAGTCACCCCAAAGAGTGGAACCAGACTTGGTTTTACTGCATGGATATATCTCCATCTGATGAAAACCCCCTGCCGGGTTACCGCCCTTAACGCCTTAGCAACACACATCCTTTTCCTCAAAGGTTGACGGCAAGAGAAAGGGCCAACTATGCTCCCCAATTATCAAAGCTTAGAGCCTTCATGGTGAATGGTTTGAAAGGAGTTGATCTTGCTCGTTGCTGGATAAGCTGGAGTGTTCTTCCCTTAAGCCGGCGCACTGGTTTGATGTGTGAGTATACGGGGAGTTTGAAGGACGTTCACCAGCACATTGACATTCAGCTTACAGATGCAGAAGTCACTGAGGCCGTAAAAAAGATACTGAACGAACCGGAGGCTATCTGTGCCCAAACCGGACTACTCCCTTTCTGCACCTTCAACAAACCACCAGCTGTAAGAATCACATAATATTTTTATCTGTAGTTGTGTCTGTCCAAATATTCTCTGAAAGTGTGACTATTTTCTGACAAGGTGATGATCCGTTCTGGAACAAGAAACCATCTCAAGACAAACCGGCGAAGCCGCAAGACAAACCGGTCAAGCCAGTTCGTCCAAATACCAAGGTTGTTAAAAAACCTGCCAAGAAAAGGACCACTGCATCCTCCGATCTACCAGCTGATGACGATGTGGGTAATCCGGAACCAGAGGTAGAACTTGACTCTCTTGGGTTCATTTTTCGTACATCTAATTGACAATGATTATTATCAGGACGACGCTGAAGGCAGTCATGCTGAGGATGTAGAGGTAACCATTCTTTCCTCCGATTCAGATCCACTGCCAACATCGAAAATCCGTCAAGGAAACCGGAAAGTAAAATTTTCTCACCCTCTTGCTTACTTGGACCCAAACTTTCTTTTGAAGACGCAGCAGCACGAGGCTCGCCGTACAACCCGGCACAGCGGCCAGGTAGTTACCTCCGCCGGTTTACCGAACAGTCCGGTTCGGAAACGGCGATCAGAGGTCTCTTATCCTATTGATACTTCATACCCCAAAGCTGGTTGTTTCCGCCAACCTCTTAACCCGTCTGATTCAAATTATCAGGGTACTTCTCACTTATCTTCTGGCGAGTCATCGGCCACAAAGCTTCCACCCCTCAAAACAGTTCCTGGGTGAGCTACGCACTTATTGTTTATCCTTGATGTTGCTATTTTGATATACTGTACCGACCCTCATGTTTATTTTTCTCAGCACCAAGCCCAGACCCGACAAGAAAGCCCGGTTGAATAAACCGGCTGATGAAGATGTGGCTGCTAAACCGGAGAAAACTCCAGATCCTGAAGAAACCAACGTTGATGCCATGCTGAATGACCCACCGCTTCAAGATCATGACTTCGTTGCTGAGCAGGCAGAAGTTGACACCACCAGCCATGCTGACCAGCCAACCAGCCCTGTCCGAGCTGGCACTAAACCGACAAGTCCAGTCAGAAATACTGACAAACCGCCAACTCCAGAGAAGGCTGGTGATGACCAAGATGATGACATTATGATTACTGGCACTGGCCACACCACTCCTGGCAATCCTGTTGCTTTGTCAAAGCATACTGCCAAGGATGACCTCTCTGCTATCGGCAAAGGCAAATGGAATGCCGATTTATCAAGCTATGCCCATCTCAACGCTCAAGACATTCACTCTGGCTTCTTGAACCGTCTGTATACCAGCCGTGACTATGAAGCTAGTTTGGTAAACTTGATGAAGGAGCGATATGAGGTAACTTTCATAAGTGTTTCTCTCTTATATTTACTTGCAGCTCATCACACTACCAAAAAAGACACATCCGTGACATTTTGGGCCGAACGAATTTTTTTTCTGTCATACATATGACACTTCTATGACGATAATTGTGACAAAACCCGGTATCATCATAGATGTGGTGGGATCCTACTTCTATGACAAAAAATCACGACAGAAAATGGGCTTTTCGTCCTGGGCGGGCCGGAGACGCAGCTGCATGACATTCTTTGGGCCGTCCATGATGGAAAAAACCGTGGTAGAAGCGAGGGCGAGGAAAATTTTGGGGAGTTCCCGGTTACGGTGGGAGGTCGGGGCCCGAGTGATGTGTGTTTCTCTCGTACACGTACGCGCGTGTGTGCGAGGCGTTGGCTCTAACTGAACCCGAGCGAGGCGTTGGGCTCTAACTGAACCCGAGCGATTGCACTGCAGGCTACGCGTTACTGAACCCGAGCGATCGATCGATGGCTGTTAACTGAACCCGATCGAGCGATTCCTTCGCTACTGCTGCTAACTGAAGCCGATCGATGCTGCCTCTGGGATGAACAGTGAGCGTTGCGGTGGGGGGGGGTGGGGGTTGGATGAACAGTGAGCGGTGGCGTTGCCTCTGGATGAACAGGACCCCGTGGTGTGGAGGGCTGGATGCACAGTAGACGGTGGAGGGGTGCCCGTGGAAGGGTGGTTGAACAGGACCCCGTGGTGTGGAGGGCTGGATGAACAGTAGACGGTGGAGGGGTGCCCGTGGAGGGGTGGTTGAACAGTAGCCGGTGGAGTAGCGCGCGGTGGAGGCTGGATGTACAGGAGCCCGTGGAGGCTGGAGGAGGTCGACAGTAGCCCATGGAGGCTGGAGGACGTCGACGGTGGAGATGAACAGTATTCCGTGGAGTCCCGTTTTGCGGTACGCCACACCCCTCCCGATGAATAGGACCCCCGTTTCGAACGTAGGAGGTCCGTTTCATCCATTTTACGGTACGCCAGACCCCTCCCGATCAACAGGACCCCCCTTTCGACCGTACGAGGTCCGTTTCGTCCATTTTGCGGTACGCCGCACCCCTCCCGATCAAACAGGACCCCCGTTTCGACCATAGGAGGCCCGTTTCGTCCGTTTTGCGGTACGCCAGACCCCTCCCAATGAACAGGATCCCGTTTCGAACGTGGCCGGTCGAACACAAGGTCGTTTCCTCCGTTCTGTGGTACGCCAGGCCTCGTTTCCATCGCATGTTTCGTCCAAGACCTCCCGATGAACACTACCACGTATTCCGTTCCGACCCAGCCGGTTGGCTCCCACGCGTTCCGTTGCCTCCCGATGAACGCGACGCATTCCGTTGCCTCCCCATGAACACGACGCATTCCGTTGCCTCCCCATGGACACGACGACAACGCTGTTTCTCCGTTCTGACCCAGCCATGTCAACGAGCCCTCGCCGTACGTATGCGCGAGTAGGCGTTCGAGACCCCGCCCGTATGTACACATACGTGGCCGTATTTTGTTTCTTGCACCCTGGCCGCTGTACGTACGTGTACATGCTACGTGTGCGCCTCTACTACGACACGTGCGCGCCTCTACATCCACCAGTATATATGTACGTACACGTTCGCGACCAGAATGACAACACTACGTACGCTTCGACCAGGTGGGTCCCGACTGTCAGGCACTTCCTTGCGTGTGAAGATGTAGGTGGTGGGTCCCAGCAGTCAGGGGGGCGAATCGTTTTGTTTTTTTGCCCAAACGCACTTCCTTGCGTGCGAAGGTGTAGCTGGTGGGTCCCAGCAGTCAGGGGGAAACATTTTTTTTCGCAAAATACGATGGCCCGTCCGGTGGGTCCCCGCTGTCAGGTGGAGGAATAATTATTTTGCACGTAATAAGGAGGCACTTCCTTGCTGTGGCCGTGGACCCAGCTATCAGCGTCTCCACGCACAGTACTCTTCCGATGGAAGTCGGTCATTGACCACATTGACCACACCGCGCCGAGAGCACCATGGCGGTGGATGACGGCGAGGCCTAGGAAGGGGACGACACAGAGGCAGGGAAGACTCGGTAGTTGTTTCCCACGCGGAGGGGAGTATGACTGTACGAGGGTTTACTGGTTCGTCTGTCGTCGCCGGAGAATAACAGCAGGTGTGGGTGAGTAGAGGGATGGCTAGGCCAGCGATGGGAGTACGGTGGGGCGGTGAGGCCTGCGCGGCAGCACAGCCGACCGTGGGGAGGAGGGAGCAGGCAGTCCCGCCGGCGCTTGTTTGAGCGGCTGGAGCAGGAAGAGTAGGAAGACCAGTGCTTGTGCGTCAACCTTTTTCTAGGAAAGCCTCAAATCTGTGGAAAATAGCATACAGCCCATCTGCCATTATTTCTAATAATTTACAGCCCATTTGCTAATTCTTAAGGTTTTTTTGGAGCCCATATTCTTTTTGTTAGCATTACAGCCCATATTGTGGCCACAGTTAAATAATTATACGAATTTTTGCATATTTCGGTGCGGTCCGAACTGTTTTTAATCCCGAAATTTCGTCTCACATTCAAACTGATTTTAAAAATAAATGTGTATCAATATAAAATCCAACAAATTCTCCATGCATAAAAATTAATGTAATTGTTGAGGATATAGACCTTAGAGTCACCCGCCAGGAGGGGCCGGGTTACTCATAATGGTCATTGCCAGAAGCCCGGCGCCAAGCTTGAAGACGGTGGGCCAAAGATGGGCTTAAGACCCGGATATGTCTTAAGGCCCGTAGTTACAATCATTATTATGGTAGAACTTGTAGTGTAAGGCAAGAGTAGTTGAGAGTCCGAGCCGGACACTCTTATGAGCCGGCCGGGACTCTGAGAGTTGCTGGGCGTCAGCCTCCCTATAGAAAGGGACGACCCGACAGCGGTTTAGGAAGAAGCAAGATCTCGTCGAGAGCCAGGCATAGCAATTAAGCTCCCTGGTCATCGAAACCCTAATCAATACCATCTCAACTGGACGTAGGCTTTTACCTTCACCGTAAGGGGCCGAACCAGTATAACCCTCGTGTTCCTTGTCCCGTTAACCCCTTCAAGCTTCCTAGCGGCGATGGCTCCACGACTAAGTCCTAGCTTGAGGACATCTGCCGTGACAATTCCACGACAGTTGGCGCCCACCGTGGGGCCAGCGCACGGTGGATTTGAGTTCTTGAAGGGCAGCTTCGAAGGGCTCAAGGGATACGCTGTGGACCGGATGACCAAGAGTCGTCGCGGCAAGCTCTACATCAACAATGCAAACTGGGGCCCCGACGCCGGCTCAATTGAGTACGGGTACCGGGTCCCCTTCGGTGGAATTCATGTTTTCATTGGCAAGGTTGGTGAGCTGGGCCCTGAGCCGGATCTCTGCGCCGATCTCATCGAGACGGCTCAGCGCGCACGACCCGTCCGGGCCCGGCCTGCCTTAAAGGACGCTTTTGTGGGATGTATCCATGGAGGGCTCTCTGATCGATCTGGATCGGGTGATGAGACGGCCGCCGGCCCTGATGGCGAGTCGTCCACAGATGAGTCAAACTCGTTGTATCAACTTCAAGATGGCAGGCTCATGGGTTGTTCCGATGGTGATAGTATTCCGGACCCGTTTGAGCCGCCAAGTCAGGTGGGAGTCTTTATGGCCGGTGCACAGCCTGTTCAGAACCGTGCTGCTGGAGCGGGAAACCCGGTGCCCTCTCCGGCTCAGGTGCTGATGGATCTCACGGACAAGATGACGGCCCTCTTAACTGCCGCGGTTGACCCGGCGGATCAAGCTCAGCATGATGCGGAGGTGGCGCAATTAAAGTTAGATCTAGTGAAAGCTAAGGAGGACCTAGCAGCGGAGGGGATCAGGATGGCTGCGGAGAGGGCGACTCTCGACGCCCGAACACAATTGATCCAGGCGCAGTCTTTCCGGCTCACGATGGATCAGAACACGTCCAATGAGGTCATGAGAAGGAGGCATCAGAAGGCCCAATCTCGGCTCCCTCCGGTTTACGATCCACGAAGCCTCTTCAACACGCCAGGTGCAGGGTCTAGTAACCCGCCAGGGGTCATAGTGCCCGGGTCTGGGACCCCTATTCAGCCACAAGTGATGGGGCCTCCCCAGGTGCCCCCTGCCCCGCCTCAGTACGTGCCAATACCACCGGGTCATTATGCCAACCCGCTGGAGAACATGGTCGCCGCGGCAGCACGGCTGGCGGCTCTCCCAATTGACGGCGACTCTCCGACGGCTATTGAAACCCGCCGGGTCAGGGAACTCCTTCAGACAGCACTGGCGCAACAAGAGGCGTACTCCTACAGCCGGTACATGATCCACTCGACCCCTCGTCCAGGCCGGAGCCCGAGTTACAGCAGACACATGGTCTCAGCGACCGGCTCAAGTAACGTCCGACGCCATGACCCGCCCCCTGGCCATGCCCCGGCTCATAACGGAGCCTTTCATGCAGTAGACCAAGACAGAGTGCAGCAAGAGGCGGAGTAGGTGCCTCAGTTGACGGCTTACCAGATTCCCCCGGCTTACCCGACGACGTCTGTCGACGTGGGTATCCCCACCAGGACTGGGGGTGTCCCTTGTTTAGTACCAGCTATCCGCAATGAACGTCTACGCAAGGACTTCAAAGGCCCTAGGAAGGTGCCTAATTACACGGCTGACTTACAACCCACAGCCTGGATCGAGAGTTACGAGATGGCCATGGAACTGCTGGAGGTCAGTGAGGCGGCAATGGCCAAGTACTTCACCATGATGTTAGATGGGACTGCCCGCACTTGGTTGAAAGGGCTACCACCGAATTCCATTGGGTCTTGGGCTGAGCTGAAAGACCGGTTCATCCAAAACTTCAAGGATACCTATAGGCAGTCTATGTCAATTGTGGATTTGACTAACTGTAAGCAGCAGGAGGGTGAATCCACGACACATTGGGTTCGCTGGGTCAAGGAGATCATACATTCATCAGATAAGATGGATGCCGGCTCTGCAGTCTTAATGTTGGAGCAGAATTGTCGTTTCGTGCCCCTGAAGATGAAACTCGGGCGGCTTAAGCGCGATTGCAATGATATGGGTACACTGATGGCGGCTCTTGTCAAGTACGCCGATTCTGATGGTACCAAGGACCCCGCTTCAGATGATGAAAGGACAGGGAAGGGAAAGAAGAATGGCAATGGCAAGGGTCCTCAGCATAACCCGGGGAATCAAGGAGGTGGCAAGCGCAAGGCCGATGGCAGCCTAGAGTTTGTAGCCAACGCCAGCTCACAGGGTAATAACCAGCGACGCAAGGGGATGCCCCCTCCCCGAGCCAGCGGGTCAGGCCCGACGCTGGAGCAGCTGTTGAATGAGCCTTGTCCAAAGCATGGCTCTAGAGAGAAGCCAGCTACCCATCTATGGAAGGATTGTGCAATCATGAAGGCCTTTAAAAATTACAATGACCCGGGCGGCGGCTCAGGCGCCGGCGGTTTTCATGGCCCGGGCGGCGGCTCAAATTCTAATCCTCAGAACGGTCAAGGGGGCTTTAATCAGCAGTCTGGCCAGGGTCATCAACAGCAGCAGGGGGGTTATCAGACCAATCCAAAGCAGCTTAGCGGTGGACAGTATCATGTGTTTACCACCAGTCTGTGTAAGCGAGATCAGAAGCTTCATAAGAGGGCTGTGAATGCTGTTGAGCCGGCGGTTCCACGCTACTTGCGGTGGTCTGAGCAGCCTATAGTGTGGAGTAGGGAGGATTACCCTCCCCGGGTGGATAATCCGGGTCACTTGGCCTTGGTGGTGGCTCCTCAGGTGGGAGGATATAAGTTCACTAAGGTGCTCATGGATGGAGGCAGCAGCATCAACATCCTCTATTATGAGACGTTCCGTCGTATGGGGTTGATTGATAAGAACCTCAGCCAGTCAAACACTATTTTCCACGGTGTGGTACCTGGTAAGTCGGCTTATCCAGTCGGCAAGATCGACTTGGAAGTGGCCTGTGGAGATGAGCACAACTACAGGGTGGAAAAATTGACCTTTGAGGTGGTCAAGATAAGAAGTCCGTACCATGCCATATTTGGGCAGCCGGCTTACGCCAAGTTCATGGCACGGCCGTGTTACGTGTATTTACAGCTCAAGATGTCGGGTCATAATGGGACCATTACGGTTCATGGAAGCCGGAAGGTGGCCCTGGAGTGTGAGGAAGGCGATGCAGCTTATGCAGAATCTGTTTCTGCAACAGAGGAGTTAAAGTTTTACAAGGACAACGTTGACCCAACTGATATGACCTCTCTGAAAAAGCCGACTACGGAGCATGAGCCGGCAATGAAATTCAATTCGGCTGATGAGACTAAACTTGTTGATTTCGTTCCAGGAGATTCATCTCAGCAGTTTAGCATCAGTGCCAATCTGGATCCAAAATAGGAAAGCATGCTCATCGAGTTCATTCGTGAGAATAGGGACATCTTCGCATGGAAACCTTCTGACATGCCAGGTGTACCTAGAGAACTCGCTGAGCACACTCTCAATGTTGATCCAAAATTTAAGCCGGTCAGGCAGTTCCTTCGGCGGTTCAATGAGGAGAGGCGGAAAGCTATTGGTGAAGAGGTGGCCCGGCTCTTGGCGGTCGGGTTTATTGTTGAAGTCTTTCACCCAGAGTGGTTAGCTAACCCGGTGCTCGTACTCAAGAAGAACGACACTTGGCGGATGTGTGTGGACTACACGGACTTAAACAAGGCGTGTCTGGCTGATCCTTTTGCCCTTCCCCGTATTGACCAAATTATTGATGCTACGGCAGGTTGTGCGCGCTTAAGTTTCTTGGATGCTTATTCCGGTTATCATCAGATCAAAATGGCAGTTAAGGACCAGGAGAAGACGGCGTTCATCACTCCCTTTGGAGCCTTCTGCTATGTATCTATGCCCTTTGGACTCAAGTGTGCACAGGCGACTTATCAGCGTTGCGTGCAGAACTGTCTTCATAACCAGATTGGGCGCAATGTTCATGCTTATGTGGATGATATTGTGGTTAAATCTATAAAGGAGGAAACCCTGATAGATGATTTGAGGGAAACCTTTGATAATCTCCGGGTTTACAAGATGATGCTTAACCCGGCCAAGTGTGTTTTTGGTGTTCCTGCAGGCAAACTCTTGGGTTTCTTGGTTTCTGACAGAGGCATTGAAGCTAACCCGGAGAAGATCAAGGCCATCACCTCCCTGGCTAAGCCGGCGTGTATAAATGATGTGCAGCGCTTGGCGGGTCGCATCGCTGCTTTAAGCCGGTTTATAAGCCGTTTGGGTGAGAAGGCCATGCCATTATATCAGTTGATGAGGAAAACTGATAACTTTGTCTGGAATGATGCAGCTAATACTGCCTTTGAGGATTTGAAGAAGCAGCTGGCAGAGCCCCCAGTCCTTGCTGCTCCGGTTGATAAGGAGCCCTTATTACTGTATGTGGCGGCGAACACACGAGCTGTCAGTGTGGCTGTGGTGGTGGAGCGCAAGGAAGAGGGTAAGGAGCATCCGGTTCAGCGGCCGGTTTATTATGTCAGCGAAGTTCTCATCGAGTCCAAACAGCGGTATCCACATTGGCAGAAGCTTGTTTATGGTGTGTTCATGGCGAGCCGGAAGCTTAAGCATTATTTCCAGGGTCATCCCATCACTGTGGTTAGTTCGGCTCCTCTTGGTGATATCATTCAAAACAGAGAGGCCACATGAAGAGTAGCTAAGTGGGCCATAGAGCTCGGACCTCATGGTCTCAAATACGTGCCACGCACTGCTGTTAAATCTCAGGCCTTGGTGGATTTCATCAATGATTGGACAGAGTCACAAGTGCCCGAGCAAAAGCCGGATAACACATATTGGACTATTCACTTTGATTGGTCCAGGCAGTTGGAGGGCTCGGGGGCTGGAGTCGTATTGGCTTCCCCTAAGGGTGATAAGTTCCATTATGTGCTACAATTGATGTTTCCTTGTACCAACAACGCAGCTGAGTACGAGGCCTTGCTCCACGGTCTTCGGATGGCTAAGGAGATGAGCTTGAGCCGGGTAAGGTGTTTCGGTGACTCAGACTTGGTGGCTCAACAAGTATCAGGCAAGTGGGACTCTAAGGACCCTCTCATGGCGGCTTATCGCCGCGAAGTTGATGCCATTGCTGGGCACTTTCAGGGCTACCAAGTAGAGCACATTGATTGCAGGAAGAACGAGGCGGCTGATGCCCTAAGCCGGCTGGGCTCTCAGCGAAAGCCGGTGCCGCCTAATACTTTCCTGGATGTCCTGTATAACCCTTCTGTTACGTTGCCTACAGAGGAAGACTTGGCTGTCCCTGACCCGGAGGCACGACTGGTGGCGGCTCTCCACATCATACCGGACTGGACAATGCCCTATCTGGCTTACATGACCCGGGGGAGAGTTGCCTGAGGATGAAACTTTGGCCAGACAAATAACCCGGCGGGCTAAGTCAATGATTGTTATCAATGGCGAGTTGCATCACCGCAGTGTTACGGGAGCATTCCAGCGTTGTGTCTCCCCTGAGGAAGGTCAAGAGATCTTGCGTGAGATTCATGAAGGGGATTGTGGCCATCACGCCGGCTCAAAATCTCTTGTGGCCAAGGCTTTTCGTCATGGTTTTTATTGGCTGACGGCTCAAGCTGATGCGGAGGACTTGGTCAGTAAATGTGATGGTTGCCAAAGGTTCTCACGACGGGCTCATGTGCCGGCTCAGGAGCTGAGGATGATCCCAATTACTTGGCCCTTTGCGGTCTGGGGGCTTGATATGGTTGGGCCTTTTAAAAGGTCCAAGGATAAGAAGACCCACCTCTTGGTGGCAGTTGACAAATTTACCAAGTGGGTTGAAGCGGAGCCAGTTAGCAAGTGTGATGCAGCCACGGCGGTTCAATTTATGAAAAAGGTGATTTTTCGCTTTGGCTTTCCGCACAGCATTATAACTGACAATGGCACCAATCTATCCAAAGGCGCCATGGAAGAATTTTGTCAACGAGAGCATATCCGACTTGATGTTTCCTCGGTGGCTCATCCTCAATCCAATGGTCAAGCTGAGAGAGCTGATCAGGAGATTCTGAAGGGCATCAAGCCCCGGCTTTTGGTCCCTTTGCAACGGACGCCGGGTTGTTGGGTGGAGGAGTTGCCCTCCGTGTTATGGAGCATCAACACTACTCCTAACAGGTCTACAGGTTTTACGCCTTTCTTCATGGTTTATGGGGCAGAAGCAGTCCTCCCCAGTGACATCCGTCATGACTCGCCTCGAGTGGCGGCTTATGTTGAGGCGGATAATGAGCAGGCGCGCCAAGATGCTCTTGACTTGTTGGACGAACAACGTGATGTGGCAGCAGCCCGCTCAGCGATTTACCAACAAGACCTGCGCCGTTATCATAGTCGCCGGGTTAAATCCCGGGTCTTCCAGGAAGGCGATCTCGTGCGCCGGCTCATCCAAGATCAAACAGATGCGCACAAGCTATCCCCGCCTTGGGAATGGCCCTTTGTGGTCAGCAAGAATTTGCACAACGGGTCATATTACCTCATTGACATTCGGGAGCACAAAGATTCACATAAGTCGGAGGAAGAGACCCGTCGGCCGTGGAACATAGCTCAGCTTCGGCCTTACTACAGTTGAGCCACCGGCTCTCATAATGTACATATTTCTCTCGACCATGTATATATTATGATAAGCAATAAAGCAGGACCTCTGTCCTTTTTTCTCCTCCAAATGTGCACGTGTTGTTTTCATTGCAAGATTACATGATAACTTGAAGGAGGATCCGGCTTATGACTGTATTCGAATCTAGCCGTCGGTAATAAGGTCACTTGGGGGCTTCCTGTTCAAACATAGGTCGTATTCGAACCAAAGAGAACATAGCTGTCGATACCCATTTGATTGGCAAAGTGCCGAGCTCATTGGGGAGTTTTCTTTGATCATATTTGAATCTTAGTTTAACCCCTTTGGGAGCCGACGTGGATCGTATTCGAATCAGCGTCGTTAAACAAATCTTAAAATCACTTGGGGGCTTCCTGTTCAAACATGGGTCGTATTCGAACCAAAGAGAACATAGCTGTCGGTACCCTCTTGATTGGCATCGCCACACCCACTGGGGGCTATATGATCGCATTCGAATCTTAGCATAACCCCTTTGGGACGGGTCTCTGGTCGTATTCGAACTGGAAGCCCCTAAGTTTTTCTGACTTGTAGCAAGTTCTTCTGATTATGTCAAGTATGCACGGCCGGGTCGCACTTTGCCGGCTTAACTTTGATTTGCAGTACTAGTCGAACTCAATTGGCGTTATTAAGACTGGTAAACCGGAATTGGGGTACCAACCTCATAGCCCGGGTTATCTAAGCCGACAGTGTGCTTGCGGGCTGGTAAGTGTGTTGTTACGATTATATCAAGGACATCATTGAGGGCCAGTCTTTGGTGAATCATATTCCGGGTTATAGGCATAAGACTATGTTTCTCCATGCGGTAAGCCGCCTCGAGACTTGTGATTTGTCTTTTCATGCAGGGTAGTTAAAGACAACTATTTCAGCTTAAGGAATATGACTGATCAACTGTAACCCGGAGACATACAAGGAAGCAACTTTCATAAGGATTCAGCATTCAGCACGTGCACGATGGCACGGCACAGTTAAAGTGTTGACCC
Source organism: Aegilops tauschii subsp. strangulata (assembly GCF_002575655.3). Classification (NCBI taxonomy): domain Eukaryota; kingdom Viridiplantae; phylum Streptophyta; class Magnoliopsida; order Poales; family Poaceae; genus Aegilops; species Aegilops tauschii. The sequence continues at coordinate 400,882,087 of NC_053037.3, forward strand.
TATTCTATTACAAGACTCGTTGAGTCCAAAAGTGTGAAGCATTGTTTCACATAAATCGTCTACAGAGTTACGACGCTTGCTGGGTTGAAGTCTCCGGCTCATCCCTCTCTTCTCCTCCGGCTGTTCCCAAGGTCTGGAAAGTCGACGACTTCCAGTCGATGCTGCTCAGAGCTTTGAATTGAGCTTCCTCGTCAATTAACCCCGCCGGGTCAATCTCCGGGGCGAAGGTGTGCTTGCGAGTCGGCGGGATTAAGCTGAGGGCCTCATAGCGCGGAGTGGGGATCCTCTGATTCTCTGCATCGTAACCCGGCTGATACTTAGTCAGATCTGTATCATTGCCAATCAGAGTGGCCACCGGGCGTACGATCTTCACGCAAGCTGCGAAGTCCTTCTGGTCGAAGGCGGTGCCGTCTTCCTTCAAACTGGGGTAGCCCAGAGCGATGTCCGCCGGGTCTAGCTCTGGAAGGAACGCCTTAGCCCGGCTTAGAGCCGCTATGGCTCCGGCTCTTGCAGAGGCTCGTCGCAGCTCTTGGATGCGTTGAGGAAGAACGGCGAGCCGGCGAAGAACCTCAGCCAGGTGAGTCAGCACCTCGTTGGATAGGGCCACCACAGCCAGAGCACGCTGTGACCCGGTGTAGAGTTGCTCCACCAGGGTGTACACGGCTTTCAGCTTGGTTACCACGCTTTGGTTGAGGTTGGCGCTTCTGGGACCTGTTTAACAGAATAAGATAAGCCGCCGACAAGGATGAGTTATGAGATATACAGATTCTAAACATGATGAAAGCTGGTGAGATGACTTACCGAAGATTGCGGCAACCATCTGGGACACTTGGCGCTTTAAGCCGGAGAGTTCGGTGGTCTTCTCTGAGAGAGCCTTCTCCGCCTGTTCGGCCTGGCTCACCAGAGTGGCCTTCTCTTCGGCCCAGGCTCTCGTTCAGCATCAAAGTCTGTCTTCAGCTTTTCTTGCGCAGCAATGCTGGACACAAATTTGGCGTTTGCTTTCCGGGTCTCCGTCTCTTGCGTCTTCAGACGGGTCTTGAGATCAGTGATGTCAGCTTCAAACTTCTTGCTAGCAGCCTGCATAATTTCCGGGTTATAGCATGAACAGTTACTATGCAAATTTAAAAGTCCCAAGCGTTTTCCAAGCAAAGACACTTGGCACTTGGGGCTAATGCGCATCGAACGTTCCTATCTACAAATTTCCGGTTCATGGAAGTAAGCCAGAACTTAAGTCTACAACATATTCAATCATAAGTCGTCTACTTGGGGGCTAGCATGGTAAAGGTAACTATGCAGTAAGTAAGAATACAGAAGAGTGATACCTCAGACTTCTGCTGAATCTGGTTCACCATGGCGATCTCTAAGTCCCGGTTCTTGTGCACTTGGTTGATATAGCCGGAGATGACCTCTTCAATGCTCAGATTGGCATAATCGGTGAGGTCCAGATTGGCCCGGTGGCGCCCTAACAACTCCTCCTTAGCGGAGCACTTGGCCAGCGCAGTAGGTCTCCTCGGCTCAACATATTCCGTCCGGGTGATTACTACATCCGGGTCATCTGCTGGTTGAGCCGAGCTGGAGGCCTCCGGGTTAGCAGAAGCTTCTGCTATGGGCTTGTTGGTTGGAGCAGCGGCCTCAGGAGCACAGGCAGCTGGCGGTTCTTGAGCGGCTATCTCCGGCTCAGGCAAGTCCGGCTCATCGGCCGGCTTGTTCTTCTTCGCCCTTTTGCTGAGTTTTGCTTGGGCACTGAAAAGACAGAAAGGTTAAGCACAAAAGTGTAAGTAAAGACAAAATACAACATGAGGTGATCATCACTACCCGGGCACGGTCTTGAAAGCTGGCAGATTCGACTGCATAGAGTCGCCAGAAGAGGGGGAAGTTTCCTGATAATTTGAGTCAGAAGAGTTGAGCGGTTGACGTATAACACCTGCCAAAGGATGAAAAGGGTACAACTTTGAGATCACCTCGGTCCGGCGTTTCTTCGATGCGTCAGGTAACCCGGAGGAGAGGTCAGTGTCTTTGTTGGTCCGGGTGTGCCGACGGCTTTCATGAACCTGTCGCTTCAAAATAAATTGAGGATCTTGATAAGCTAAAGGATGTGAAAAGCTTACTTTCCGGGTTACCCTTCGGACTTTCAGCCTTGGCAAGGGCTCCGAGTCGGAGGAAAGTGACATTACCTCTTCAACCACCGGGTTACTTGCGCCGGTGTCATCCTGTTGGTGAACAATATTGGTAAGGTGGGCAAAAATAAATAGCAGATATAACAAGAGCTTACAGGTTCAGGGGTTACCTCTGACTCGGAGCTGTCACTTAATTGCATCAGCTCTGAAGCAGTAGGCCTACTTCCCTTCTTGTGGGGAGCGGCTTTCTTGGCGGCTTTCTTCGCCTTCCTGGCCTTCTTGGCCGCCTCGTGGTCATATTTGACCTTCCAAAATTTGTCATCAGCCTGAAAAATACAATGATGATTTCTTAAAGATTCAGATGAAGGTTATCTGTAGACGGAGATAAATGTTCAAATCAGCGGCTTACTGCTGGGGCTGGGTTGGTCTTGCAGAAGGGGGCTAACCCGGTCCTCCCGCAGTCTGCCAAGCTCTCGTTCAAGAGAGCCTTGGTCATGTCCTCAGCAACATCTTCAGGAAGATCGTTGCGACTGTGTCTCTGGGGGTCATCCTTTCGGCCCGTGTATTCGCACATTAAGCCGGGGCGGCGGCTCAATAGGATCACCCGCCACGAGATCCAGACCCGGACCAGATCGATTCCATTGAGACCATTGCCCAGGAGAGCCTTGATCTTGTTTATGGTGGGGAGCAGAGGTTGGCGCTCCGCCTGAGTCAACTTGTCAGACAGAGGGTGAGTTGGTTCCAGACGTGAAGGGCGAAAGCCGGGCAGCGGGCTCTCGTCAGCCGGCGACGTGTCTTGGCAATAGAACCACGTCTGGTTCCAGTCTTTTGGGTGACTCGGCGGCTCGGCGTAAGGGAAGAGGCAGTCTCTCCGTCGCTGAATGGAGATTCCGCCGAGTTCCAAACTTGGCCCGTTGGCGCACTCATTCTGGCGGTTCAGGTAGAAGTGCTCTCTGAAGAGCAGCAGGCTGGGCTCTTCTCCAAGATAAACCTCGCAGAACACTTGGAAATTGCATATGTTGGACACCGAGTTGGGTCCTATATCTTGTGGCCGCAGGTCAAAGAAGTTCAGCACGTCTCTAAAAAACTTTGAGCTGGGCGGTGCGAAGCCCTGGCTCATGTGATCCGCAAAAATGACCACCTCCCCGTCCCTTGGCTGTGGTCTCTCCTCTGATGGGTCGGGGGCACGGTAGGACATGGCGTCCTTCTTGGGCAGGTAACCTGACTTGACAAAATCCGCTAAAGTCTCGTTGGTGACATTGGACCTCATCCAATTGCAAGTGATGGAGGCTTTAGGAGCTTTGGGAGGCATGGTGAAAGTCGGCAGCCTATGATAAAAGGAAACGTCCGGTTTAATTATAAGCCGGAGGAAATTTACAGTTCAATGTTAAAGTGGCGGCTTATGAAGGGGACTAATGACATATATCTAAGTGCACCGGGTTATTTAAGCCGCCCGAAGTATTGAGAGTAATTCGATTGTCTACGGCCTTATCACAGATGAGCCGGAAAATTCTATGGCGCATGGTCTCCTTTGAGTCGGAAGGTTCTACGGCGCGTGGTTTCTTTAAACCGGAAATGTAAACTGCCATGACTAAATGAGTGCAGTTTTTTACTAAGTGTGGTGAAAACAAGTTTCACACATTGCAGTAAATAATTTGGATCAAAATGGTCGGTCAAAAGGAAAGTTTCTAGACCTAAAAAACAGACGCAGGGGAGTTCTTGAGCTCGAACGAGGCCTTTATGCAGTAAAAAGAGGTCTACTTGCATTTGAAATGAGTACTAAACGGCCGCCGCACTGGTTCTATACTATCCTAAGATCAAAAAGACGCAGTAAAAAGGAAAACTACCAAGAACTCGCGGGCGGCGGCGAAGAACACGGAAGAACATGATGAACCTACTACAGATCTGTTCTACGGGGCAGTCAGAACTTACAGGTGCTGGTGAGTCGCGGAGGTCGCCGCCGTTTTTCTCTGGACACAACAGGTTGATGCAGCGGCCGGAGTTGGTGAGGAGGAGGAGACCCGCGGCGGCGACGGCAACAGAGCTTGAGCGGAGGAACAGTGGCGCGAGGAGGAAGAACGGGTGGCTGAAGGACCGACGGACCGGGCTATTTATAAGGATGAGCTCATAAGTGGGCGCGAGAAACGAGGAGACCACGGCGTGGTTATCGCCCCCTGAAACGCCTCGATTTTTGAGATGGCAGTAAAGATAAGATCCGTTGCGGATCTGGAAGATGACGTCACGGCGGATTACCCGGAGTCCAGAGGATGACGTCACGCCGGGTTATGGCCTTCACACAATTGTAAGACGGGGATTTTTGTGTCGAAAGGATTGAAGATTGACATGAGCCGGCTCAAATCAATCTGGGGCCTAATGTTGAGGATATAGACCTTAGAGTCACCCGCCAGGAGGGGCCGGGTTACTCATAATGGTCATTGCCAGAAGCCTGGCGCCAAGCTTGAAGACGGTGGGCCAAAGATGGGCTTAAGACCCGGATATGGCTTAAGGCCCGTAGTTACAATCATTATTATGGTAGAACTTGTAGTGTAAGGAAAGAATAGTTGAGAGTCCGAGCCGGACACTCTTATGAGCCGGCCAGGACTCTGAGAGTTGCTGGGCGTCAGCCTCCCTATAGAAAGGGACGACCCGGCAGCGGTTTAGGGAGAAGCAAGATCTCGTCGAGAGCCAGGCATAGCAATTAAGCTCCCTGGTCATCGAAACCCTAATCAATACCACCTCAACTGGACGTAGGCTTTTACCTTCACCGTAAGGGGCCGAACCAGTATAACCCTCGTGTTCCTTGTCCCATTAACCCCTTCAAGCTTCCTAGCGGCGATGGCTCCACGACTAAGTCCTAGCTTGAGGACATCTGCCGTGACAATTCCACGACAGTAATTTAAAATCTTGAAATGAAAAAAAGATATTTGAAACTAATTGCCGATTTGATGTGTTTTAAAAATGTACAGCCCATTTCTCATTACTGATGGGCCATTTTCTCGGCCAGCCGAATAAAAGCTCTCCTCGTCTTGAAAGATTTGCAGCCCAACAGGCCTGACAAAGCGACTTACTTGGAAAATCACAAAAAACTGGGCTGTAGCCGTGGACCCAGCTGTCAGCCTCTCCACGTACAGTACTCTTCCGATGGAAGTCGTTCCTTAACCATGTTGACCACGCCACGCCGAGAGCACCACGGCGGTGGACCACGGAGAGGCCTAGGAAGGGGATGACACGGAGCTGGGGAAGACGCGGCAGTGGAAGCCCGCACGGAGAGGAGTACGAGGGTTCACCGGTTCGGCTGCGGTGTGAGGCCGTCGTCGCCGCAGAATAACAGGGGGTGTCGGTGAGTAGAGGGATGCCCTGGCCAGTGGTGGGAGTAGTAGGGGGCACTGAGGCCTGCGCCAGCACAGCCGGCCACGGGAGGCGGGAGTAGGCTGTCCCGCCGGCGCTGCTTTGGCGGCTGGAGCAAGAAGATCAGAGATTGAAGAAACACGACGGCCGTTGGATTGACATCCAACGGTTACGTCTACTAGAATCGTTTGTTGACGTATATAATAACTAAAAAAATCTTGCATACGCGTCAACTAAACAGGCCCACAAGTCAGACCACTCCCTCTTTTTTTAATAATTTATATATAGCTCATGGCAACTTCTTATGCAATTTATTGCAGTCATTTTTTTGTTTGGCCGGGGCCAATTTCGCATATTTCTGTAGGTTCCAAACTATTTTTAATACCGAAATGTCAAGCCAGATTTAAAGTACTTTGAAGATATATTTAAATTAGGTTAATGCCCAGTGAAATAGGAATCTGAAAATGTGAAAAAATTCAGAAATTATAAAGTAATTGCCAATTTGTCATCTGCTCTTATATTTACAACCCATTTCATACTACTTTCAAGATTTGCAGGCGTCTTGAAAGAGTTGCAGCCCATCAGGGCGTAGAAAAATAAGTAGGCCTGGATTGGGTATTCTTCAGAAAAAATAAACTGGGCTCATTTTCACAAAGAAAAAATAGCTGGGCTGGTCACATGGTGAACATAAAATATAAGCCTGGGCTAGACGGGCCACAGCCCAGTTCAAACCCTGCTCCATCTCAATAATACCAAACAAAAAAATACTGCTCGAGTAACAAAAAAAATACTGCCCAGGTGTCAGCCGATCTTGTGCTGTTCTCTTGTCTATTGACTATATACACTCACAATGCCGTGAGTCCCAGATGTCAGGAAAACACTAGGAGGAAGCATTTTATTTTTCCATATGCTGACGTGTGGGCCCCTACTGTCATCCTCTCCACGTACTTCTGCCGATTCCTATTGTTTGTTGACCATGTTGACAACGCGAGAGGGCGGCGCCGCGGCGAGCGCACCCGCGCGGAGGACGTCGGCGTTAATGATTTAGGAGACGGTGGGGCGGCGATGCGTGCGCTGAGGCGCAGCCAGCCATGGGAGGCGGAAGCAGGCGGCCCCGCCGGTGCTGGTTTGGTTTTGGCGGCTGGAGGAAGATAGGACTGAAGAAACACGATAGACTGTAAAAGCAGCAGGAGTACTTAACAACCTTAACTGAAACCAGGAGGGGCACTTAACAACCAAAGCTGAAAGCAGTATGAGTACTTATACAGGTTCAACCGTACAAAGCACGCCTCGAACAGTGCTACTTTGCCTACAGTTAACCAAGGGTGAGGCCGCCAAGCCCCAGGACAAGGCCCAGGCGCCACCCCGCGCATCCAGAACCTTCTGAAAGCGGCTTCATCTCGCAACATGGTCAATAAACAGGATATTCGCTTTAGAGCCATGGAAAAGCATGAACATAATCTTCTGTCCTATTTTCCAAGATGGACGGGCCTTCATTATTTGAGACCACCCATGAATAAGTATCTTTTCACCTCCAAGGGGAATTGAGTAGGTCGACATAAACATCATGTTGTGACCAAGCGCAAGTCTGACCCGACCATGGTCAGGCATCTGTATAGGAACAATAGAACTCGGCAGTTCCTGTTTCAAGAAGATCACAGCTGTAAAACTGTGTGTAAGCAATAGTTTATGAACAACATATATAACAGAAAACAGCTCGTACCATAAGTTTCTCGACACAGTTGGACCTGTTCAACAAGTGCAGCAGTGGCACACATATCCCACGTGGCCTTCCACCATTGAAACGCCCCTCAAGGACCTCAAGACGATCAATAAAGTGTAGGAACTTGTGGATGTCGATCCAGTCAACTTCAGTGCCATTAGTAACAGCCGAGTTCTTACAGAGTAACAAACGAGCAGACTACTTAACTCTGAAAAAACCTACACGTGCCACCAATTATAAGAAAATATTAGTTAGAAGTAGCATCTTCGTGAGAGATTCGTTGCTACTTCTAAAGTTAAATTGTGATTAGTTAGACAGAATAGGTGGATTAAGAAGTAATCGAGGCAACAAGCAAGAACCAGATACAAAACTAACATGGATGAACAATTGGAACGACGTCAGGGTGGAAGATCGCAGTGAAGATGAGACCAGGTTCTGCTATTTCCATCAACATTCGTGCGCCAACTTTCAGTCTGTAACACTTGAGGAAGTTTATCCAAGTTTGGCCATAAAAAAAGCAGCGATCTTCTTGGTTCATGAACCCAACTCGGAACTTATATCCACGGCTTGTCTTCACTGTGACCATTAAACTAGTGTATTCAGTTATGGCAAGGCCGAGCATCTTGAGTACATGTGTTCTTGAAGGAAATATGCCCTAGAGGCAATAATAAAGTATTATTTATTTCCTTATATCATGATAAATGTTTATTATTCATGCTAGAATTGTATTAACCGGAAACATAATACATGTGTGAATACATAGACAAACAGAGTGTCACTAGTATGCCTCTACTTGACTAGCTCGTTAATCAAAGATGGTTATGTTTCCTAGCCATAGACATGAGTTGTCATTTGATTAACGGGATCACCTCATTAGGAGAATGACGTGATTGACTTGACCCATTCCGTTAGCTTAGCACTCGACTGTTTAGTATGTTGCTATTGCTTTCTTCATGACTTATACATGTTCCTATGACTATGAGATTATGCAACTCCCGTTTACCGGAGGAACACTTTGTGTGCTACCAAATGTCACAACGTAACTGGGTGATTATAAAGGTGCTCTACAGGTGTCTCCAAAGGTACTTGTTGGGTTGACGTATTTCGAGTGTCGGAGAGGTATCTCTAGGCCTACTCAGTAATACACATCACTATAAGCCTTGCAAGCATTGTAACTAATGATTTAGTTGCGGGATGATGTATTACGGAACGAGTAAAGAGACTTGCCGATAACGAGATTGAACTAGGTATCAAGATACCGACGATCGAATCTCGGGCAAGTAACATACCGATGACAAAAGGAACAACGTATGTTGTTATGCTGTCTGACTGATAAAGATCTTTGTAGAATATGTGGGAACCAATATGAGCATCCAGGTTCCGCTATTGGTTATTGACCGGAGAGGTGTCTCGGTCATGTCTACATAGTTCTCGAACCCGTAGGGTCCCCACGCTTAACGTTACGATGATAGTTTTATTATGAGTTTATGTATGTTGATGTACCGAAGGAGTTCGGAGTCCCGGATGAGATCGGGGACATGACGAGGAGTCTCGAAATGGCTGAGATGTAAAGATCGATATATTGGACGACTATATTCGGACTTCGGAAAGGTTCCGAGTGATTCGGGTATTTTTCGGAGTACCGGAGAGTTACGGGAATTCGTATTGGGCCTTAATGGGCCATACGGGAAAGGAGAGAAAGGCCCCAAAGGGAGGCCGCACGCCTCCCCATGGACTAGTCCGAATTGGACTAGGGAGGGGGACGCCCCCTTCCTTCTTTCTCCTTCTCCCTTCCCTTTTCCTACTCCAACAAGGAAAGGAGGAGTCCTACTCCCGGTGGGAGTAGGACTCCCCCCTTGGCGCGCCTCTCCCCTTGGCCGGCCGCCTCCCCCTTGCTCCTTTATATACGGGGGCAGGGGGGCACCCCATGGACACAACAATTGATCAACGATCTTTTAGCCGTGTGCGGTGCCCCCCTCCACCATATTACACCTCGATAATATCGTTGCGGAGCTTAGGCGAAGCCCTGCGTCGGTAGAACATCAACATCGTCACCACACTGTCGTGCTGACGAAACTCTCCCTCAACACTCGGCTGGATCGGAGTTCGAGGGACGTCATCGAGCTGAACGTGTGCTGAACTCGGAGGTGCCGTGCGTTCGGTACTTGATTGGTCAGATCGTGAAGACGTACGACTACATCAACCGCGTTGTGTTAACGCTTCTGCTTTCGGTCTACGAGGGTACGTGGACAACACTCTCCCCTCTCGTTGCTATGCATCACCATGATCTTGCGTGTGCGTAGGAATTTTTTTGAAATTACTACGTTCCCCAACAGTGGCATCCGAGCCTGGTTTTATGCGTTGATGCTATGCACGAGTAGAACACAAGTGAGTTGTGGGCGATATAAGTCATACTGCTTACCAGCATGTCATACTTTGGTTCGGCGGTATTGTGAGATGAAGCAGCCCGGACCGACATTACGCGTACGCTTACGCGAGACTGGTTTCACCGTTGCGAGCACTCGTTGCTTAAAGGTGACTGGCGGGTGTCTGTCTCTCTCACTTTAGTTGAACCGAGTATGGCTATGCCCGGTCCTTTCGAAGGTTAAAACAGCACCAACTTGACAAACTATCATTGTGGTTTTGATGCGTAGGTAAGAACGGTTCTTGCTAAGCCCGTAGCAGCCATGTAAAACTTGCAACAACAAAGTAGAGGACATCTAACTTGTTTTTGCAGGGCATGTTGTGATGTGATATGGTCAAGACATGATGCTATATTTTATTGTATGAGATGATCATGTTTTGTAACCGAGTTATCGGCAACTGGCAGGAGCCATATGGTTGTCGCTTTATTGTATGCAATGCAATCGCCATGTAATTGTTTTACTTTATCACTAAGCGGTAGCGATAGTCGTAAAAGCAATAAGTTGGCGAGACGACAACGATACTACGATGGAGATCAAGGTGTCGCGCCGGTGACGATGGTGATCATGACGGTGCTTCGGAGATGGAGATCACAAGCACAAGATGATGATGGCCATATCATATCACTTATATTGATTGCATGTGATGTTAATCTTTTATGCATCTTATCTTGCTTTGATTGACGGGAGCATTATAAGATGATCTCTCACTAAAATTTCAAGATAAAAGTGTTCTCCCTGAGTATGCACCGTTGTGAAAGTTCTTCGTGCTGAGACACCACGTGATGATCGGGTGTGATAGGCTCTACGTTCAAATACAACGGGTGCAAAACAGTTGCACACGCGGAATACTCAGGTTAAACTTGACGAGCCTAGCATATGCAGATATGGCCTCGGAACACGGAGACCGAAAGGTCGAGCGTGAATCATATAGTAGATATGATCAACATAGTGATGTTCACCGTTGAAACTACTCCATCTCACGTGATGATCGGACATGGTTTAGTTGATATGGATCAGATGATCACTTAGAGGATTAGAGGGATGTCTATCTAAGTGGGAGTTCTTAAGTAATATGTTTACCTGAACTTAAATTTATCATGAACTTAGTCATGATAGTATTTTTGCAAATTATGTTGTAGATCAATAGCTCGCGTTGTTGCTTCCCTGTGTTTATTTTTGATATGTTCCTAGAGAAAATTATGTTGAAAGATGTTAGTAGCAAAGATGCGGATTGGATCCGTGATCTGAGGATTATCCTCATTGCTGCACAGAAGAATTATGTCCTTGATGCACCGCTAGGTGACAGACCTATTGCAAGAGCAGATGCAGACGTTATGAACGTTTGGCTAGCTCAATATGATGACTACTTGATAGTTTAGTGCACCATGCTTAACGGCTTAGAATCGGGACTTCAAAGACGTTTTGAACGTCATGGACCATATGAGATGTTCCAGGAGTTGAAGTTAATATTTCAAGCAAATACCCGAGTTGAGAGATATGAAGTCTCCAACAAGTTCTATAGCTAAAAGATGGAGGAGAATAGCTCAAGCAGTGAGCATGTGCTCAGATTGTCTGGGTACTACAATCGCTTGAATCAAGTGGGAGTTAATCTTCCAGATAAAATAGTGATTGACAGAATTCTCTAGTCACCATCACCAAGTTAGTAGAACTTCGTGATGAACTATAGTATGCAAGGGATGACGAAAGTAATTCCCGAGCTCTTCGTGATGCTGAAATCGACGAAGGTAGAAATCAAGAAAAACATCAAGTGTTGATGGTTGACGAGACCACTAGTTTCAAGAAAAGGGCAAAGGGAAGAAGGGGAACTTCAAGAAGAACGGCAAGCAAGGTGCTTCTCAAGTGAGGAAGCCTAAGTCTGGTCCTAAGCCTGATACTAAGTGCTTCTACTGCAAAGGGACTGGTCACTGGAAGCGGAACTACCCCAACTATTTGGTGGATAAGAAGGATGGCAAAGTGAACACAGGTATATTGGATATACATGGTATTGATGTGTAATTTACTAGTGTTTATAGCAACCCCTCGGTATTATGATACTGGTTCAGTTGCTAAAGTAGTAACTCGAAACGGGAGTTGCAGAATAAACAGAGACTAGTAAAAGGCGAGGTGACGATGTGTGTTGGAAGTAGTTCCAAGATTGATATGATCATCATCGCACACTCCCTATACTTTCGGGATTAGTGTTGAAACTAAATAAGTGTTATTTGGTGTTTGCGTTGAGCATGAATATGATTTGATCATGTTTGTTGCAATACCGTTATTCATTTAAATTTGATAATAATTGTTGTTCTGTTTACATGAATAAAACCTTCTATGGTCATACACCCAATAAAATGGTTTGTTGGATCTCGATCGTAGTGATACACATTCATAATAATGAAGCCAAAAGATGCAAAGTTAATAATGATAGTGCAACTTATTTGTGGCACTGCCGTTTAGGTCATATTGGTGTAAAGCGCATGAAGAAACTCCATATTAATGGGATTTTGGAATCACTTGATTATGAATCACTTGATGCTTGCGAACCGTGCCTCATGGGCAAGATGACTAAAACGCCGTTCTCCGGAACTATGGAGAGAGCAACAGATTTGTTGGAAATCATACATACAGATGTATGTGGTCCGATGAAAATTGAGGCTCGTAGCAGGTATCATTATTTTCTGACCTTCACAGATGATTTGAGCAGATATGGGTATATCTACTTAATGAAACAGAAGTTTGAAACATTTGAAAAGTTCATATAATTTCAGAGTGAAGCGGAAAATCATCGTAACAAGAAATAAAGTTTTTACGATCTGATCATGGAGAAGAGTATTTGAGTTACGAGTTTGGCCTTCAGTTAAAACAATGTGAAATAGTTTCACTACCCACGCCACCTGGAACACCACAGTGTAATGGTGTGTCCGAACATCGTAACCGTACTTTATTAGATATGGTGCGATATATGATGTCTCTTACCGATCTACCACTATCGTTTTGGGGTTATGCATTAGAGATAGCTGCATTCACGTAAAAAAAGGGCACCATCTAAATCCGTTTGAGACGACACCGTATGAACTGTGGTTTGGCAAGAAATCAAAGTTGTCGTTTCTTAAAGTTTGGGGTTGTGATGCTTATATGAAAAAGTTTCATCCTGATAAGCTCAAACCCAAATCGGAGAAATGTGTCTTCATAGGATACCCAAAGGAGACAGTTGGTACACCTTCTATCACAGATCCGAAGGCAAGACATTCGTTGATCCTTTCTAGAGAAGGAGTTTCTCTCGAAAGAAGTGAGTGGGAGGAAAGTAGAACTTGATGAGGTAACTGTACCTGCTCCTTTATTGGAAAGTAGATCATCACAGAAACCAGTTTCTGCGACACCTACACCAATTAATGAGGAAGTTAATGATAATGATCATGAAACTTCAGATCAAGTTATTACTGAACCTCGTAGGTCAACCAGATTAAGATCCGCACCAGAGTGGTACGGTAATCCTGTTCTGGAGGTTATGTTACTAGACCATGACGAACCTACGAACTATGAAGAAGCGATGGTGAGCCCAGATTCCGCAAAATGGCTTGAGGCCATGAAATCTGAGATGGGATCCATGTATGAGAACAAAGTATGGACTTTGATTGACTTTCCCAATGATCGGCGAGCCATAAAAATTAAATGGATATTCAAGAGGAAGACGGACGCTGATAGTAGTGTTACTATCTACAAAGCTAGACTTGTCGGAAAAAGGTTTTTGACAAAGTTCAAAGTGTTGAATACAATGAGATTTTCTCACTTGCAGCGATGCTTAAGTCTGTCCGAATCATGTTAGCAATTGCCGCATTTCATGAAATCTGGCAAATAGATAAATAAAACTGCATTCCTTAATGGATTCATTAAAGAAGAGTTGTATATGATGCAACCAGAAGTTTTTGTCAATCCTAAAGGTGCTAACAAAATATGCAAACTCCAGCGATCCATCTATGGACTGGTGCAAGCATCTCGGAGTTGGAATATACGCTTTGATAAGTTGATCAAAGCATATAGTTTTATACAGACTTGCGGTGAAGCCTGTATTTACAAGAAAGTGAGTGGGAGCACTACAACATTTCTGATAAGTATATGTGATTGACATATTGTTGATCGGAAATAATGTAGAATTATTCTGCAAAGCATAAAGGAGTGTTTGAAAGGAGTTTTTCAAAGAAAGACCTTGGTGAAGCTGCTTACATATTGAGCATCAAGATCTATAGAGATAGATCAAGACGCTTGATAAGTTTTTTCAATGAGTACATACCTTAACAAGATTTTGAAGTAGTTCAAAATAGAACAGTTAAAGAAAGAGTTCTTGCCTGTGTTACAAGGTGTGAAATTGAGTAAGACTCAAAGCCCGACCACGGCAGAAGATAGAAAGAGAATGAAAGTCATTCCCTATGTCTTGGCCATAGGTTCTATAAAGTATGCCATGCTGTCTACCAGATCTATTGTATACCCTACACTGATTTTGGCAAGGGAGTACAATAGTGATCTAGGAGTAGATCACTGGACAGCGGTCAAAATTATCCTTAGTGGAATAAGGATATGTTTCTCGATTATGGAAGTGACAAAAGGTTCGTCGTAAAGGGTTACATCGATGCAAGTTTTGACACTAATCTAGATGACTCTAAGTCTCGGTTAGATACATATTGAAAGTGGGAGCAATTAGCTAAGAGTAGCTCCGTGCAGAGCAGTGTAGACATAGAAATTTGCAAAATACTTACGGATCTGAATGTGACAGACCCGTTGACTAAAATTATCTCACAATCAAAACATGATCACACCTTAGTACTCTTTGGGTGTTAATCACATAGCAATGTGAACTAGATTATTGACTCTAGTAAACCCTTTGGGTGTTGGTCACATGACAATGTGAACTATGGGTGTTAATCACATGGTGATGTGAATTATTGATGTTAAATCACATGGCGATGTGAACTAGATTATTGACTCCAGTGCAAGTGGGAGACTGAAGGAAATATGCCCTAGAGGCAATAATAAAGTATTATTTATTTCCTTATATCATGATAAATGTTTATTATTCATGCTAGAATTGTATTAACCGGAAACATAATACATGTGTGAATACATAGACAAACAGAGTGTCACTAGTATGCCTCTACATGACTAGCTCGTTAATCAAAGATAGTTATGTTTCCTAGCCATAGACATGAGTTGTCATTTGATTAATGGGATCACCTCATTAGGAGAATGACGTGATTGACTTGACCCATTCCGTTAGCTTAGCACTCGATCGTTTAGTATGTTGCTATTGCTTTCTTCATCACTTATACATGTTCCTATGACTATGAGATTATGCAACTCCCGTTTACCGGAGGAACACTTTGTGTGCTACCAAACATCACAACGTAACTGGGTGATTATAAAGGTGCTCTACAGGTGTCTCCAAAGGTACTTGTTGGGTTGGCGTATTTCGAGATTAGGATTTGTCACTCCGAGTGACGGAGAGGTATCTCTGGCCCACTCAGTAATACACATCACTATAAGCCTTGCAAGCATTGTAACTAATGAGTTAGTTGCGGGATGATGTATTACGGAACGAGTAAAGAGACTTGCCGGTAACGAGATTGAACTAGGTATCGAGATACCGACGATCGAATCTCGGGCAAGTAACATACCGATGACAAAGAGAACAACGTATGTTGTTATGCGGTCTGACCGATAAAGATCTTCGTAGAATATGTAGGAACCAATATGAGCATCCAGGTTCCGCTATTAGTTATTGACCGGAGAGGTGTCTCGGTCATGTCTACATAGTTCTCGAACCCGTAGAGTCCGCACGCTTAACGTTACGATGACAATTTTATTATGAGTTTATGTATGTTGATGTACCGAAGGAGTTCGTAGTCCTGGATGAGATCGGGGACATGACGAGGAGTCTCGAAATGGCCGAGACGTAAAGATCGATATATTGGACGACTATATTTGGACTTCGGAAAGGTTCCGAGTGATTCGGGTATTTTTCGGAGTACCGGAGAGTTACGGGAATTCGTATTGGGCCTTAATGGGCCATACGGGAAAGGAGAGAAAGGCCCCAAAGGGAGGCCGCACCCCTCCCCATGGACTAGTCCGAATTGGACTAGGGAGGGGGGGCCCTTCCTTCTTTCTCCTTCTCCCTTCCCTTTTCCTACTCCAACAAGGAAAGGAGGAGTCCTACTCCCGGTGGGAGTAGGACTCCCCCCTTGGCGCGCCTCTCCCCTTGGCCGGCTGCCTCCCCCTTGCTCCTTTATATACGGGGGCAGGGGGGCACCCCATGGACACAACAATTGATCAACGATCTTTTAGCCGTGTGCGGTGCCCCATCCACCATATTACACCTCGATAATATCATTGTGGAGCTTAGGCGAAGGCCTGCGTCGGTAGAACATCATCATCGTCACCACGCCGTCGTGCTGACGAAACTCTCCCTCAACACTCGGCTGGATCGGAGTTCGAGGGACGTCATCGAGCTGAATGTGTGCTGAACTCGGAGGTGCCGTGTGTTCGGTACTTGATCGGTCGGATCGTGAAGACGTACGACTACATCAACCGCGTTGTGTTAACGCTTCCGCTTTCGGTCTACGAGGGTACGTGGACAACACTCTCGCCTCTCGTTGCTATGCATCACCATGATCTTGCGTGTGCGTAGGAATTTTTTTGAAATTACTACGTTCCCCAACAGTTTTGGCAGAGCAAATAATACACTGCAAGAAAAATAATATGAGAACACAACATGTTCAAAAGACCCCCACCCTCCCGGATAGAAAAGAGGATTCTAGGAACATACTGTGCGCGTTTCAAAATGCTGTGTTAGGATGAGAAGGAACAAGTGTGGCGTCTCGCCGAGGGCGCAGAACCTGTAGGGTACTCGCACTTTGGGCACTGCAAATGAAACACACTAGATTCAGTAGGAAGAAAAATGCATCAACGGCGGCGGCTGCCATCCTAGGATTACCTGCGACCAAGGGACTTGGATTTATCGGGGATGGATGAAGAATTCGTACCTGGTTCTCCATGAGAAAACCCTATGCAATCGCCGAGAGGGGGTTTTCTCTGAACAAGCAGACGAGGGAGAAGGGGATTCAGGCCCAGTGAAATATTGCCGCTTCGTCCATCCAGCTTACTGCTTAAGCTGGAAAGGGGGGTGGTGATTTGACGGCTCATTGGGCATTACTGCGGCGCTACGACCGGGGTGTGTCTACCGTGAAGTTATGCACTCTAATTTGTGCATATGGCACGTGGACCCCGTTGCCGGTTGCCCCACATATCAGCGAAAGGAAGTAGAAAGACAGGAGTAACTAGTTACACATAAATATATTTTTGGACAGAAAGATACTCCCTCTGTAAAGAGATATACAAATCTTTTATATCACAGGCTCACCTTGCCGAGAAATATACTCCCTCTGCAATGCACGGGCATGATGGGGGTTCAGCTTTTTTTATGGGGGTTCAGCTGAGAATATAATACTCACATAGGCTCACGGTTCTGGACTTTGGGCCGCAGGCCGACCCTGCATGTTTGGGGGCCCATGTGTTCTACCTCAGCGCTTTTCATATTGCAAGCGATTGGTACGGCGCTGGCTTTAGATGCTGTCGCAAGGCGAATACACAAAATTGAATAAAGCACGGCAGCTGTTGGAATGAAATCGAACGACAGTTCCTAACCAGCAATCAGAGTTGCAATTCTATCAACGATATACCATGTGATAAATAATACTGTCGTACTACTTATACACACAGGACACTTGTTTCACCATGCCAGATTATTACATCAAAATCTCTCGGAGGATAGATCAGTTCGGCAGTTGTGTGCTGCTACTGAAGAATTTCAAAGTTGATTTGGACCAGCTCTCCTTGCCGAGAAAGTTCGATTTTGACATCATCCCCTATCGTAAGATATGATTTAGATTTGAACCTTGACCATCCTTTAGCATCAATCATCATGCGACCATCCTTTGTACTTACGGTATATTGAGCAGGTTCATTCACACCAAGGCTGCGCATGGTAAGAGAAACTTGGCCGCGGTCGCCCGGATTGTTGAAAGACTCCCTCGTTGCTCTAGGAATTCTCTGTTTGCAAACAAGAAGACATACCCAAACAGTTAGATCAACACAGTGAATCATGTGAAACAACATGGAAAGAAAAAAGAACGAAGCACTTGGGCGGCCAATGCTTACCAAGAAGGTGGACATGTCGGTTTTTGTAAGGACTTTGGTATATGAAGTGCGAACTGCAGCTCAGTCTGTTGCCGGTGCAACTGCACGGGCCGGAGCAGATGCAAGTGCAAGTGTTGGTGCAGGTGCCAAAGCCGCTGTTGCTGCCGGAGATGGTGCTCCTTGTAGAGCTGGTGCCGGTGTCGGAGCAGGTGCCGGTGTCAATGCCCGATCCTCCGGTAGATCAGACTGATCCGATGACGCGGTCGGTGCCCAATCCTCAGCTGGATCAGACTGAGCTGCTGCCGCTGTCAGTGCTAGAGCAACTGCCGGTGCTCGAGCTGTGCGAGATAGCGGCGATCGTGTCTGGTCTGCTATGATCAGCTTTCTAACTTGACTAGGATCCATGACCGTGATCCAGTTTTTTTCTTCATTTCTTTTAAACGCGAGAAGGACTCATTGTGGCATTTTTGTTAAACCAAACTGCAGTTCATCATAGGGATTCAGCTTGTACTCAGACAACAGACTGATCCAATTTTTTCCAGTAATATAAGTGATGGACAGTGCCTTCGTTACTGACACGACATAAGAAGTGAAACCTGCAAAAATAGCCATCGTAGAGCAAACCAAACGGTTTATTCTGTGATGAATGTCACATGGCAAAACCTGCATCGTAAAATTGTAGGAAAAGAAAGAAAACATGACATTAAATCAATAAGATTTAGACAGTAAATTAATAAGATTTACTTGATGTGACACGAGTGAATCCTTACCAGGAAATCACTATGTTGAAGTACTAAACAGAAGATTGATCGTCCAACTACGCGTGGCATGCAGGGGCCCCTCCTACTCCCACAAGCAGGACAGTCCAAAGGTCGTGACAAATCATATGGACCGAACATCCATGGGACTGGAAATCCTGGTGGGTGCGATAAAGCCTGCAATGCATACAGATATTGGAGTGTAACCATAAATGATAAACCGTCCTCACAAAAAATATGATCTGGATACTTCAAAATATACAGACTGCATTGAGTGGACAGACATTAACATAGACATTAACATAGACCGTTCACACACCAAAAGCGGCAGTACTAATAAACAATACAGGGTTCACAAACACAAATCAAGTACTGAACAATAGTACTTACTACAGACAAGCAAAGTTGCACTAACTAAACTCTGCAGACTATTTCTTGCCACCGACCTATGGCATGAACCCCGCATAACTGACTAGGCCATGGACTTCGTGTGAGATGTCTACATGCACCATCACCATCTTGTCAACCTTGGAGAACCTAACAGAGTGGTCTTTCCACTCATAAACATGATGATGAAGACAGGCCACATCAGATTTGTTGGGAAGCTTTACAAGAACCACACCCTTCGTAATCGAAGGCACAGCCAGGAAATTGTTGTGGTCAAGTACAACCTCGAGAACACGCCTGACAACAATGCTAAAGGAAAACACTAGTTCAGGACACGTGGCGACAAGGACATAGTAGCTGGATAGTTCAGCAGTAGAACTCATCATCAGGTCTTCCAGTTCACACGGCATGACTTTGAGAACTTCATCTCTACCGCGGACCTGGTTCTAATTCAAACAGAAACCATATTTTATTACTACCTCCGTTCAGAAATATAAGATGATTTTCGATATTATACTCCATATATGACTACATATACGCACAGAAATGAGTGAACAAAGACACTAGAACATGTCTTCAAAGGCATGAGAGCAGAGGGATTACATGCAATATCCATAACACAAGTTACTGAGGCAAATATACCCTCTTAAAAGGTAGCATTGATGTTCATAAAGTACTCCCTCTGTCCCAAAATTCTTGTCTTAGATTTGTCTAGATACGGATGTATCAAGTCACATCTTAGTATTAGATACATCTGTATCTAGACAAATCTAAGACAAGAAATTTGGGACAGAGGGAGTAGTTGAAAGTAATCTATAAGAAATCAGTGTCAACCTCTCGCATGTTTTGGTCAAAAGAGGAATTTAGAACCGTCATTTGGCACACTAAAATCACATGCAAGATCACCCAGAAAGTTGTACTACCAGTACTAGTACTACGTGTTAGATGAAAAAACACGATCAAGATCGAGAAAAAGATCGTCAACAAGAGACATTACCTGGACTTGCTTAATGAGGGATCCCGGAGAGGGGGGCTTGGACAGGGCGATGGCTTTGAGCTTGTCTACGGTAGTCTCGGCGGGGTGCTTGCGCTTCTTCCTACCATGAGCCTCGACGGTTTTGGCCAGAGCCATAGACATCACGTCGGCTGGTGCTCCGGCGTCCATCCAAGAGAGGAAGCTGAGAGAGAAGAGTGAAAGGAGGAATGAGATGAGGGAGAAGCGAAGCGAGTGGGGGTTTTTCTTCAAGAGAGGAAGCTGAGAGAGAAGAGTGAAATGATGGTTGCTTCATCCGTCCAACTTACTGCTGGAAAGGAGGGTTTTTTTTATTTGACGGCTCATTGGGCATTACTGCGGCGGTTCGATCGGGGTAGTCTACCATCACTCTACTACGGAGTAATTTAGTGCGTGGCTGGTGGACCCAGGTGCTGGCTGTCCCACACGTCGGCGAAAGTGAGTAATTTAGTGCGTGGCTGGAGGAGGATCTGCATGGTAGAGCGTGTCCACTGTTTTCTGAAGAAAAAAATGATTATAGAAAGCGTTTCCACTCTTACGACAGAGGAGTGCGAAACACGGCAGCCACTTGAACATACACAGTGCTCCTACTACTAGGCATGTGTAGTGGTTCATACGTCAGTACTACACAATCATGTTGCAAGTGTAGTAAGATATGATGATAACAAATGATGTTGTGCGCATGTCAACTACTCCTATATGTAACATAGTACCGCTTTTTTCGACTGTCCGGTCGAGAATGAATGGTGAGATCAATGTTAACAGAACTAGGTCCACAGCGCATGGAGAGTACGGTGCTACAGTACTCCACGAAACATGAACCATATGAAGCACGAATAGTGTTAGGCAGGGTGTATGAAGGGTGCACGGGATGGGAGCAAAAGTTCCCTTCTCGACCCACTTTTGGGTGTTTGGAAGAGTGCATGAAGGTTGCATGAGTCCAGACTAGTAGGTTGACAAAAATACACGAAGAGGAAACAACTATATTGAGATGAGAATGCAACCAAACACACCCACACGCTTTGTGCTACAGTGACTGATCTGCACCGTCTGAGTTTGATCCAATGGTCATGTTGCGCCGAGACATGGACATGCCCATGCAGAGGGCGCCTAAACACCACCGAAGTCCCTCTGCTTCTCGAGGCGCACGACGTTGGTGATGCAGGGTGCAACCGCCCGCAGAGCCCGCTCCCGGTCGACGGGAGCCAGCTCGTCAAAGACGACGTCCAATGGCACGAATGGATTCCGGTGACGGAGCCCTGAAAAGATTCGCCCGCCAACGGCGATGGCAGCCCACAACCCCTCCTTGTCCAGCTCAGCCCCCACCATCGCGCGGAGACGGCTCAGCTCCTCGGAGATATAGGTGAAGAAGGAGACCAGGTCAGGAAGCCGCAGCTCGTTGAAGTCGACCGGGTGGTCGAACGGGTTTAGCCCGACGGCCGGCAACGTCGCGCTGGCACGACGGTAGGCATCGCGCAGCCGCAACACGTGCGTGGAAACTTGGTTCACCAAGTGGCTGAGGCGATCCTGGACCTCGTCACGATCAGCCCGCTCGCGCTCCAACCGGCTCCCCTGACGGTCTATCGTATCTCCCGCTTTCTGCAGCAACGCCGCCGACGCCTCGAGCATCTTTGTGGTGGACGCCTGCCGCTTTTGAAGCTCCGTGAACTCCCACACATAACGGAGGAGCATGGCACTCCTCTGCTCCTTGATCTCACGGAGCTCCACGTCCTTGGCCCTGAGCTCCGCATCCTTGGCCCTGAGCTCCGCATCCTTGGCATGGAGCTCCTGTGACAGGCGCCTCACCTCGGACTCCGTGATCTGCTGCGCCGCCATGGCACCAGATAGAAGCAATGGGGGGGAAACGGCTGAAAGGCAATCCAATCTACGGGAAGGCGGAGGGAGCGGGGAATCTTTTGGTTTTCACCACGGTAAAACACCAGTCGACGACTTCTCACATCAGGGAGCAGTGGGTTTTTACATGCGGAGTCATCGTGACTAATTGCTGCCGCGCCTGCTCCCGTCAATCAAAAAATTAAAAATCCTGCCGCGCCTGCTCCCGTCAATCAAAAAATTAAAAATCCTACCGCACCCAAACACCAGAGCAACGCCGCGGTGGATATTTAAATTTACCTGCCGGCAAGTAGATAAAAAAGGGGTGAAAAAACAAATGTGGCGGTGGCCTAGCTAATCGGTCGAACTAGCCCAACTAGCTAGCCACCGTGCTTCACTGATGTACTCAGCAGGAAAGGTGGTCTTTCGTGATTTGACGACTCATTTACTTGCTTCGGCGCTACGACCGAGGAGGACCCAGAAAACGCGCGGTAGGGCATCCCACGTCAGGAAGAATATATGCGTGCACCACCCGGGAGGACCCCGAAACCGCGCGGTAGGGTGTGCCACGTCTCGGCACGGAGGAAAAATGTGCGTGTAAAAATATACTGTATCAGACGTAGTACCTATGGTTCGACCTCGGGACCCAGCCAGTCGGTCGAAAACACCCCACTAGCCACACAGCTTCATCATGCAAACATGGCACGGAGGATAGATGTGGTTAGCTCCGTCTCGACCAGCCACAACGTCTCTTGTTCTAGGCGATTCTTCTATTTTCCAAGCTTTTTTAGTTGTAATAACACCACGGCAAGCTAGCGCCGCTCTTTGTGTGTGCCCGTGCAAAGGTTAGACGATGGAGAGAAGAGAGATTGAGATCGCAGACCTGGGACCACCAGTAAGTGAGACAACGGTCATGCACGTGTTGACGAGGCACTCCCTCTACTCTACTCAACGCAAGTACTGTATAAAATCAAGTTATGGGACAAAGCCAACAACCGTTCATTTTTTCAGGCTATCGACTTACGCTTTGTAGTCCAGGTTGCCAGTTCAAATCTCGTCTTTCAGATTTGTTAGTTTTAGGTCCAAATTTGATTAATGACAAGTGGGACCCCCGTGTGTTGTTCCGATATTTCAGTGTAGGATGGTTTTTTTGAACAAACACTTTGCGCGGTTAGACAAGTAACGGCACGAGTTACACGTATTTTGCAAGTTTACGAACAAAAATGACAGCGGCATAGAATATCACATCCACCCCGCAGCTTAGATACTATGGTGATACGAGTTTTTACACCATTGGAAGTGAGATCCAATGGCTTGGGAGTAGTCTTTGTAATTATGCGCAATTTCCAAACTCTCCAAAGTTTTTTTTGCAAACCAAACATTCAGGCCTCGTGTGTGCCGCTGCATCTTCGATCCAACGGCTCCCCGGTGCTCATATTAGGTGCTCCCCGTAGCTTAATTACCCGCTACGGTGATATGAGCATCTAGGTCGTATGATCAGTGATCAGATAGCACATGCGTAGTACTTGTACTTTCTGCGCATTTCCCAAACTCTATCAGCCGTATATTGCAAAAACATTCAAACCTCCTACTGTGGGCCGTTAGATCTCAGTGAACTCGTATCACCATAGAATCTACGGTGCGGGAGCACCTCATACTCTCCCGTGCGAGAAAACATAAGGTGCTATCGCAGCTTGGATGCTATGGTGATACGAGCTTGGAGGTCGTTTGATCTGAGATCCAATGGCATCTGAGCAGTCTTTGTGCTTGTAAGCAGTGGCCGAACTCTTTTGGGGCTTTTCTGCAAAAAACCATTCGAACCACCGAGGAGGTGTTGGGTCACAAATCCAACACCTCCGAAGAGCTTGTATCACCAAAGCATCTAAGGTGTGGTAGCACATGATATTCTTACATACAGGAGAATATGATGTCCTCCTTCATCTTAGATGCTAGGGTGATACGAGCTTCGAGGTCGTTGGATATGGGATCAAAGGGCATCTAAGTAGTTTTTGTACAAATTGTGTGCAATTCTCAAACTCATCAAGGTTTCCTGCAAAAATATTAAGACACATCATGTGAGCTGCTATATCTCAGATCTACAAGCTCCAAGCAACTCGTATCAGCATATAGCATCTAAGGTATGGGGGCACATGATATTCTCCCGGGGAGGAGGGGTGGGGGTGCACAACCAATCGGTGGTTGGGAGGGTGGGGACAAATATAATCTAAACAACCCTAAACAGAGCTCCACAATTTTATCTAAGGTCGAGGGGTTGACCCCGGACAATCATAGCTCCGCCTAAACACAACATTTGGTGTACTTTAGTACTAGACTTAATATTCATGTTTCAGTTCATGTTCATTTTAAATATTGAACCGAGGACCATGGATGGCTTACATTTTACTCCCTTTGTTCCTAAATATTAGTCTTTTTAGAGGCTTCAAATGGACTGGCACATACGGATGTTTATAGACATATTTTAGAGTCTAGATTCACTCATTTTGCTCCGTATGTAGTCACTTGTTGAACTCTCTAAAAGACTAATATTTAGGAATAGAAGGAGTATTTTTGAATTCGTGTCATACATGCATGGTTTGGAAAAATAGATGCACTGTACTTATTGGATTGTTGTTGTGTTCGTGCGTGTGTGTCTCTCTGTGTGTGTGTGTGGTCATATGCTTGATACATACAAAGTTTTCTCACCTCCATATTGTTCATCTTTTAAATTTGAATTTGCATTGGAAAACTTACTAGGGATACCATGAAATGTGAAATCCACGTTGAGATCACTATATCACAAACTCACTCTACTTCAACAACTCGTCATAAGTCAATTACCACGTTGAGATTAGTATTTGCAAGGAAAATACGGGTATTGTAATACACATAGATTCGTTCGGCAATTTAAAAGGTTCCTTTCGTATTCTCGAATGGTAGGACCCAACGGCGTATCAGTCAGACCTTGGCTCGTGTTGATCCTAAAATAAACTGGGTTCGTGTCCTTCGGTGGCGTGCGTGGTACGCACATTAGGCAACCCCAACCAGTCGAGCCTCAACGTTTCAAGTCGAAATATCTGGCGGCCAGAATTCCAGCCCTAGGAAATTCCCCTCATGTCCCCGGTCCATAATGACTACCGATGAACAACGGAGGGATGCTTTAGTAACTAGACAACATTACCTACCGTGTCGAGCACGGTTCAATTCCCTCGGTCGCCGCTCGTCAAGGTCACCCGTCAACTGCATTGCCTAGTACTACTACTACTACTACTACTACTACTACTACTACTACACCAGGATGAGCACAGAATTGAGCCCGTTTGTTCATGCCTAGTACTTGAGTTAATATATCAGGCAATGCACTAGTACGGAGGGATTATCCTTTTACTCTGCATATATAACTTGTCTGAAGTCTAACTAAGCAAAATGTTTGACCAAATCCTTTCTTAAGAAATACAACAGGACATATGTACGGCTTGAAAATTTATTGCATGATGTAGGTTATGATATTGTTTCGAATCCTGGATCTTAAATTTCAGAAAATCCAAAAGTGAGCATAAATTCTTGAAACTAAGCATGGTCACGTGATATGGCAAAAAAATTACTTCGTAAGATTTTTCTTCAATTTGAGACAAGCTGCTTATGACAAGTTGCACAAATGAAGAGCCAAGGTATTTTGGAACAAAGACCTGTCACGTTAAGGCGAACGCTTTCACCATTGAAACCGTGGGCGTTTACGTGCCGCCATGAGTCCCCGCTTCTCATCGGCAGGTGCCGTCCGAGCAAGCGTGTGAGTCGACGGGAGGCGTGCGAGCAGACCGCTGCACGGGCTGTCAGGGAGGCGTCCGAGCAGACCGCTGTGCAGGCTCACCGGGAGGCGAGCCCTTTGACCAGGCTCCGCCGCCCACCGTCGTCCCAACTGCTCCCACTTTTAATGTCGCCGGCGCCGCAGTTTAAAATCAACCCCGCACTACCCGGTATCGCTACAATCCTCTCTCTTCCTCTCCGATTCTCCTGTCGTCTACCTCCAACTAGCCTGA
Source organism: Aegilops tauschii subsp. strangulata (assembly GCF_002575655.3). Taxonomy (NCBI): domain Eukaryota; kingdom Viridiplantae; phylum Streptophyta; class Magnoliopsida; order Poales; family Poaceae; genus Aegilops; species Aegilops tauschii. Next base: position 400,907,915 of record NC_053037.3, read on the forward strand.
CCTAAACGTACGCCATGCCGCATCACGATGGTCTGCCCTTAGTGTTCCAGTTTCCCGAGGAAGACACCCAGCCGGAGTCTCAAGAACATAAGGCGCTTTGGGGCGAGCTTGAACTGGCCTTGCGGGAAGACGCCGCGCCTGTCCCCGCTCCTGTTCCGGCTCCCGTCGCCCCGACTGCGCCAGTGCCCATCCCCGTGGCATTGATGGGCTGGGAGTCGCACATTGTCGCCGAGCTTGATCCCAGGGGGTTCCACGAGGTCCCAGCCGACTTTCACACGCCCGTGCACCTGCCAGCGCATGCGCCTGCACATGCCCTGACGCGCACGCCCGTGCCGGTGCCCGTGCACCTGCCAGCGCATGCGCCTGCGCGTGCACTGACGTGCGCGCCCATGCTGGTGCCCGTGCACACGAATGTCTCCGTCGCGCCGTTGACAGCGCCTGTCCCCGCGCGGGTGTCAGTTCCCCCCTCAGCGGCATGGATGGCCGCCGTCGACCGCTTCCTTGCACCAACGCCAGTTGTCTCCTCCCGCCAGTTGACTCGCTCCGAAGTCCAGAACATTTAGGCCTTCCTTGAAGCTAGGCCAACGTCCAGGAGTACGCCAACAACGGCGCAAGACGCCGCCGTCGCCGTCGGTCAGTCGCCCGACGACACACAGAGCACGGCAGAGGAGCCGCTTCCCACCGCGAGACGCCCCCGCCTCGTAATCTAAATTTGCCATGAAAAACGTTCGGATTGCCATGCTTAAAATCCGAACGTTTATCATTTCCGTTTATTTTATATCGATCTTCGTATAATTTAAAGTCGGAGTCAGACTGAACGAAATGTATGGTTTGATCGATTGAATGTTCTGCTAGAGCCGTATCAAATTAAATATAAAACGTCATCAAGCCACATGTATTCCTTGTCATCCAACGACCTAGACTGCTTCAATGTCGAGCGCTCAACACGTTTAGCATGCAGTTAATTTCATGCCAAAAATAGTGCTAATCACATGACAACACGCAAATAATATCCTAGTAGTTAATATCCGCATGCACTTAATATAGTTCCAAATTAACGTGCATTGCACGTACACACTGACTAGTGCTGCTAGTACGTGAAACTGGTGCCGTGACTTGAGAACGCGTCCAGATATGGTCAACAGCAACATCGCCCACGAGTTCTTCCTGTTTGCCTGTTCGTCTAAACGCAGAAGGGGAGGAGAGAGAGAGCACACATGGAACCCACCAGTAAGTGAAGGCGAATAGTACTAAAAATAATATTACATGTTATCCATTAATTAGGCTATGGTAATATAAAAACATTATGTGAACAAAGGGGGTACAACAAACATTGCTATTCTACATATGTTGCCTATTGACGTGCGGCTTGAAGGCCCGGTCGCATGTTCGATCCTCGTCCTTTATTTTTTAATTTGTATATGGGTCCAAATTTGTTTCATGACATGTGGGCCCCTCGGTGTGTAGTTTGTATCACTTTAATTTGTGGGTCGAAATTTGTTCCATTCCAAGTGGAATATCGGTGTGTAGTTTTGTAGCTTATTTATAATAATTAAAGAGAACAACATAGTTTTTTCAAAAATACCATGGTGCGACGTTGAAGGCGAGAAAGGACGTGCGAGAGAGCGATGACCGAGCCAGAGGGAAATCAACTAGGGGAGTTGCGTGGGTTGCAACGGTGTTTGGAGTAGTTGTGGGCCGAATGCTGCGAAAATATAATCTTAACCGACCGGAATAAATGCCTACACAAATTAATCCAAGGTTGGAGTGCCCCTTGCAATGTAAATAGCTCCGGCTTTGCGAGGGATGGAGAGGTAGTAGCTTCAACGCGTGAAAGATACGGTGTGAGAAAGCGAGGTCAATCGAGAGACATATAGATAGACAAAGTGAGTGTGGTCCGACATTCATTGAACAAATATATATGCTCTGGAGAGATATTGTCCGATTGAGCTTTTTGGCAAGGGTGAGGGCTGTAAGATAGAGCTTGAGAGATGATCCAGTCACAGACGTGTAGATATATTTTGTGTGTGGGAGGAAGCAAGGTCAACCGATCACATAGGGTCGCCGTGCGATCAAAAGAGTGAGACGGGTTGGAGAGAGTGACCTAGATAGACAATGTGCGTGAGAGAGTATACAATGTGAATAGGTCGAATTGGGCTGAAACATGGTGATATATCGTTTTTGTCCGAGAAAGAGCGAGGTCAATCGAGACATACGGAGAGAGATAGAGAGAGAGAGAGAGATTGAGTGAGCGTGGCCCACCATGAGGTCGAAAGAGTGGCGGCGGCTTGGATGGACTGACCTAGATAGACAATCTGCGTGAGAGAGTATAGTGTGTCGATCGAGGCCCGAACAGGGAGATATATCATTTGTGTGTGAAAGAAAACGAGGTTAAACGAGACTCAGATAAAGAGAGCGAGATTGAGCGAGTGTGGCTCGCCGTGCGGAAGAAAGAGTGAGACAGTCTCGAGGGAGTGACCTAGATATACAACGTGCGTGCGTGCGCACGAGAGGTTGCGGGGGCTAGATAGGCAATGCATGTATTTTAGCGCGAGAGGGTGAGAGGGAGAGGGGGAGAGAGAGAGAGCTTGGCATGGGGTGCAATGGCGGGTGTGTGAGGTAAATACATTTGGTAACAGAGTGGAAAAAGGGGTTGTGTAGTTGAGAGACTTAGAGATCGAAACATGGAGAGAAAGAATGAACGTGTGTTGGAAACCGATAGCTTCCTAAGGTGGTTAGGAGAGGAAGATTGACCGATACATGAAGTATGTACCGTTTGTGCGGGGGGGGGGGGGCTAAAAACAACATTTGAATGTACATAGTACGAGACTTAATATCGATGTTTTAATTCGGTGTACATTGTAAGATTTGAACCGAGGACCAGGCATACGGGTAATTATTTCGAATTCATGCCATACTAAGTTTCGAAAAGTTGACATTGACTCAGTTTGTTGTGCTATTTTGTAGGTCATATGTTTGAATCCATCCAAAAGTTTTCTCACTACCATGGTGTTCATCATATACATATGAATTTGTATTAAAAAAGTAGCGTGGATACAGTGAAATGTGAAATCCACGTTAGAATTGGAGATCGCTACGTGACACACACTCTAATTCAAATAACTAACTACGTGACACACACTCTAATTCAAATAGCTAATTATGTAACACACACTCTAATCCACGTTAGCGTGGGTACCATTTCGATATTTTTTAAATAACTCCTCATTAATTAATTTATAGTACTCCCTCTGTTCACTTTTATAAGACCTTGAAGACATTTCAGACAATGTGCAAAACAGTTCATTTTAAGTTGTCTGAAACGACTTACAAAAGTGAACGGATGGAGTATCTCGTTTCGAATGACTAATTATTGCAAGGAAAATACAGGCATGGTAATACATACAGATTCGTTTGCAAATGAAAGAAGATTCGTTTGCATTCTCAAATGTAGGCGCACCAGGCAGATCAGGGTCGTGTCGGGGTGGACGCTGCTTCGGTGCCTTAAAGGCAACTGCCTTTGGGTCACTCACATGTGGGCCAGCCACCTGTTGGGCCCACATGTCATGGACACAAAGGCAGGTGCCTTAAGGCACCGAAGCATAGTCCTGTCGGGGTGGTCGCGTGTGTCGGACGGACGCGTAGCACCCAGCCACCCACCCCCCTCCCCCCCAAAAAAAGGACGACGACAATATAAGTTCGCGCTTCCACGTTTCGGATTGAAATATCTGGCGGCCCCAATTCCAGCCCTGCAAGATCTCTCTTCTCCACCGTCCCCTTCCGCGCCCAGATTGCTCAAATCCCTAATTCGCCGCCAACCCTCGAATCGCCCCTCGTCTCGTCTCTTTCCCCACCGTTCCCCACCTCTGTGCCGGACGACGACGACGAAGACGACGGTCGCGCTTCACCACCGCACCGGAGCTACCTCGTCTACGCCCTCGTCCACCGCACCGGGTGGTCCACCAACAACGTCGGTCGCCGCAACCGACGTGCCTCACAGACACCGAGTTCCACCGCATCAGGTGCGCTTCACCGACGCCGTCTCCCAGCTCACCGGGGCTACTTCACCGAGCACATCGTCGCACCTCCGCCCCTGAGGCCGTTGGGGCTTCACCAACGGTCTTGTCCACCGCATTGTAGCGCTCCGCTGCCACTCAAGATCTGCATCCGTGCGCGGCCAGCCAACGCCAGCGCATCACCCTCAATGGCTCTGAAGTGACCCGCACTCTAGCTAGGCGAGCATGCCCAAACGCCGGCTCGAACTAGGTATCCACACATCACTCCCTTGTGCACAGTTCCGACGATGTTTGGATATCCTTTCACTGCTCTCTTAGCTTACACGCCTATGCAACTCTGACTTTAACTCTTATTTCTTCTGGAGATATCATCTGAAACAAGAAAAACCATTTTTTAGCGAAGCATGACGGCACTACGGGATCTGGTACACATCCTTCACACTCGTATAACCTTGTAAGTATCTGTCCTCCAGTACAACATCAAGGTCGATTCCTCTTATTTGATCAACCATTCGTCGTGTCAAAAATGCAGAGGGGGATGCAAGGAGCACAAGGCCTGCACATCCAAGCAAGTGGTAACATGGACTTGTACATGGAACATCCCAAGCGCAAGCAGAGCTGCAGTGAGCCTGTACAACGAGCTAGCGTAAGTCCCTGCATTTCATTTAATTCGTACTGGCATTCGTGTATGATTTGTGTGCAGTGGCTGATCCACGAATTCAAGTTACCAGGGGCGAACATTTAACTTAAAATATACGAAGGCACTTGCACTCCGGAAATCAACATAACTTGAGAAATGTGAAGCTACATGCACTTTGAAAACCAGCTAATGTTCCAAAGTAGTTCAGATTATAAACACTAAATGATGCAAGCACCAAAAACACAAAATGCAACATGGTGTACAAGGATTACAAACATGGTCTGTACCTGCTCGAATTATTGGTTCTCTGGCTGAAAATATCGAAGTGTAATTGCATGTATAACAAGTGCGCAAACTGCATATCAATATATCTATCCTGCACAAGTATGCCAATAGTTTCAAACAACAGATTAGAAAAGTATTTATGCTATGTTGTCATGATACGGGGACTTTCTGGTAGATGGCCTCGACGTTTCCTCAAGCTATGAAAATGCACTATAATTTGCTTGTCATCAATGCTTGCAAATCTCTATCTCTCTCAACATAGTAGATCATCATTAGACACTAAATCCTTCAATGAGCTAGCAAAATGCTTGCATTAGATCCCTCATTAGACACTATATGTTCATCACCAGGAGCATGTAAAATGTTTGCATCAAATCCTTCATTAGCAGTCTGTTCATTAGACACTTCAGGCTCAAGAACAACATGAGCTTGTATGTTTGCACCGGAAACTTTATTAGATACATCAGATTCACTCAGTTCAGTATTGATTGGGGGAGTTATAAAATAAGTAGAAATTGGTTTCATTTTCTCATAGATTCCCTACATACAAGCAGTTTTACAACACCGTCGGGTTTAACTATTGGCCAAAAATTGAAGAGTTGAATTAGATATAATCAGGGATGTGATGTACCTGCTCGTTGCGCATGCTACTCTTGCAAGCTGCGACTGTCCATTTGCGCAAGCTCGATGCCATGCCCGTTCTGCCGCTGCTGCCTCCCACGCAGGCTACACCTAGGGTTGGATCTTCATCTTCTTGTCCTTCCGTTCGCTTGAAGCCCGGCGACCGCCCTCCAACGAGGGCGCGAGGAAGTGCTGTGTCGGTCTGTCCAGCGGCGGCTAGGTTAGGAGCGAACCAGACTTGAGGCTGGAGCGAATGAATTGGGATTTTTCCTGCTGTCGATCGATATGGGAGGCGCTCGTTTGGGCCGCGAGCCTGCTATAGGGCCTGCCTTGCACTTATGTTATTGGCCCATCCAAATTGAAACATTTTTCTTCATTTTTTACATTGCCTGCTCGTGCGTTGGGACAAACAAAACTAGCGTGGGCCAACCTGGACGACTCAAACTAGGTGCACACTTTCCAGCCACCTGAGGCGGCCGCCCATACCAGCCCCTATGGTGGCGTCGCCCCTTTTTGCGTGTATGATTGGATAGTGAAAAATATTCCAGTGGCGCTTTTGATTTACCCATAGAATGGTTGAATTGCTTTTTCTATGAACTGAGTTCGCCAATAATGTGAAGGATGCCAGTCTTTTCATCCTATTGTAGATTGCTTAGATCTCGATATGCCAAAAGTAATCGCATGAAATATACAGTAAAAGCCAATGTGATGTGTTTGGCTACAACTAGTCTGACTACACGTCCTCATTAACATATCAAGGACGCACCATCTTACTAGATTAACCATTCGACTTACCCATGCAGTGTGGGAAGAAAGAAGTATTGGGACTACGTATCCAAGCAATTGATGCCATGGACTCCTTCGTACAACCTTCGTATCCAAGCGAAAAAGAAGTTGCAATGTGCCTGTACAAAGAACTAGCATAAGTTCAGTTACCTGCTTCTCGGAATTCTAGTTAGCCACTTATTGCAAAATTGTTCAATTACGTTGCTTGGCTTAATTTAGTTTGCTACTGATTACATAATGGCACAACCTGTTAATCATATTGTAGACTGCGCCTATCTATGTGTTTGATACTTACTGTTAAGAATTACCTGTTTGCCTTAACTTAAATATCTACTTGTTTGTTTAACTACTTTGCTGCTGCAACAGCGGGTTACAATGATGTTAATAACTACTTTTCAGCATCCAATTGAAACTCTTTAATTCATTGTTTGTTTAACTGGTTTGCTGTTATAACTCCCAGTTGAGATGTTTTGCTAACTTCAACTTTTCTGAATCCAATCGGAACATTAATGGCAAAACAGGTTAGCCCAAGATCAAAGAGCGAGGTCCCCACGGACGTTGCATCATCCCACAGCAGTGGCACCGGCCCAATCGTGCATTATGAATTGCCAACTGCAGATGCTCTAGAGGCTAAACTAGTGGTAGAAAGAGATTCTGCTTCTGCACTTAGAGATGAAGTTGACATGTTGAGGAAGCAAACAACACAATCACAAGCAGTACTCAAGACAACCATTAAATATTTGGTGGATTTCAAAACGAAGCAAGCTGAGACTGACCAGATTGTTAAGGTCCTGAAGGAAAAAAGGAAATTAAATTCCTACTTGGTAAATCATAGGTGTGTTCTTTCCATAGTTGAATAACCTTTGTGTTGTCTGTTCATGTAATCAATCAAACCATTTGTTTTAGAGATCATGTAATAATTGTTTTTTTTGTTTTTTGGTTTGTAATTTTATTTGAGCACAAGTTTGTATTAATTGATAAGACTCGGAGACATTTCATTTGGATTGCTGAGCCAGACCTACAAATATGCCAATCGGGCTGAATGTGCATTCATCAATAGTAGTAGTAATAGATGGACCATAAGTGGCACGCATCGGAAAGGGCCAAGATGCTGGCTAAAAAAAGGATGCTGTTGTAGCCAAAAAAAAGTACAGCGGCCTGGCTTATGTATGTTAGTTGATATTATTGATCCATATACTCTATAAGTGTTTATATGTCTGTTAGTTCTATACATTCTTGGTTGATTGACTCGGTATTTGAATCTTGATACATCACTTGTGTACATATCTAAATGGGAGTACACATTATGCTGCGTGTGACATTTGAGTTGGACATGAAGTGTTCCAAATATTCGAATTCACCTTAAACTGGATTCTAGTTTCTGAATTTGAGTATCGGCATTTGTAAACCATATTCATATATGACAGTGGAATACATCTTCGTCGTCCTTTCGAAGATATATAAAAACACATAGAATGATTTATAAAGATTCATATAGGAATACAAAATGGATTCGAATTTAGTTGCCAGGGTAAACGTGGATGCTTATTGTCCCAAAATTCGAAAGAAGCAGCAAAATGTCCACTCCCACGTCGGCTGCCCGAAGCCAAGTGTTTGGGAGATGGAAATTACTGTCTACCCATTACACGGACAATCCATCGGCCCGATTTCCACTGCTCGAAATAGGGGTAGGTTAGTAACTTCAATTAGACGTGACAAGACCACCTCTGAGCCCATTCCGACACGGTGGGCGTCAAACATGGGCGGCAAAACTCATTTGATTCAAGCTCGTCCGAAAGACCTCTGTTTCTCCCTCCATTCCCCATTCATACACGGTGGGCGGCAAAACAAACTCGACTCGGCCGAAATCGATGTAGGCAAATATTTTCAATAGGGGCAGGTTTGTAACTTCACTCAGACGTGACACAACCGCCCTACCTGTCAGCCCCGTTCATACACCGTGGGCGCCAACCATGGGCGCGAACCACCCTCTCCTCGCCCAAAATCGCTCTGGGCAAATATTGGCGAGATGCAAGATTATCGTCCTATCCCCAACCGACGAGACGTCCAAATTTTAAACGGGGCTAAGTTCGTAACTTTCCCATATTTCAGACAGGCGCGTCCCAAAAACATGGTTCCCCGTACCTCTCCCTCCATTTTCCTATTCATACACCGTCCGCGCTAGAACACCCCATCCCCACACCAGCCTCCGTCCGCCACCCCATCCATCGCCGCTGTCCTCCACCACATCCATCGCCACCGTCCTCCACCATACTGGAGCGCCTACCAAGACCGCATCGTCCACTGCTAGAGATGGACGTTTCTCATCCATGGCGACGGACCAATAGCCTTGCATCACGTCCTCTCGCTTCATCGGCGCCGTCGTCCTCTTTGTCGGGGCCACTCACACGACCTTCTCTTCCACCGCAACAGGACTTATCCCCCGATGCACCCGTCTACCGTCGCAGATCTGCTTCAACGCCACCGAGAGCCATCGCACCCCCGATGCCTACACGGCGCTGCAAGAGAGGTGGTACTTCATATCTCCTCAACTTTTTGATCTCAACCAGAAAATAGATCTTAACTTGGTTACTCTACTTCCTTTTCAGCTCTTAGAATTTAGTTCTTAGTTCGAAGCAAACAATGGATGCTAAATATCATTTCTCCGGTTTGCAGCTTCAAATCTGCCATGGCACAGCCATAATACGGTTTAATTGATCATGCTTAGGGTTTAATTGATCATGTTGGTTCCGTGGTGGTTTCTTTAATAGAAATCGGAGGGGAAACCCTCTTTTGCTAAAAAAAATATGCTTAGAGTTTCCCCCTTTTATGATCACTATACGATCAGAATACGTGCTTCGTGTCATAATAACACTGCTCCACCCATCAAGCTAAACAAGCTTAGTTGTTCAAATATGAATCGGATATTATTAAAACAGAGTTGTTTAATTGGTCAGCTAAATGTTCCTAAATTAGTTTCGAAAATGCATGTTCGCCGTTCGGGTGTGTATCTCTACAGGGTGCCCACGGTGGGCTAGCCCACCCTGGGATTTTGGGTCGTCCCAGGCCCCGATTCCCCTCTGTTCTTGTCGTGGAATTGTCACGGCTAATGTCCTCGTGCAAGGACTTAGTCGTGGAGCCATCGCTGCTAGGAAGCTTAAAGGGGTTAAACGGGACAAAGGACACGGAGATTATACTGGTTCGGTCCCTTATGTTGAAGGTAAAAGCCTACGTCCAGTTGAGGTGGTATTACTTAGGGTTTCGATGACCAGGAGCTAAACCGCTCTGCTTGGCTAACGATCTGATCTTCCTTGTCCTGAACCGCCGCCGGATCGTCCCTTTATATAGAAAGGTTAACGCCCAGCAGCTCTCAGAATCCCAGCCGGCTCATAAACTGTGTCCGGCTCGGACTCTTAACTATTCTTGCCTTACACTACAAGTCACGCCACAACGGCGGTTTACTACTACGGGCCTTAAGCCGGCTCTAGGCCTTAGACCTATTACTAAACCGCCATCCTTAACTTGTCCTTGGGCTTCTGGAACGAAGAGCTGTCGCAACGTAACCCGGCCTCTCTACGGCGGGTTACACCAGTAGCTATATCCTCAACATTAGGCCCCAGATTGATTTGAACCGGTTCATGTCAATCTTCCATACCTTAAGAGAAAATCTTCCGGCTTTTGTTTACGCAAAAATTGTAACCCGCCATGACGTCATCTTCTGGATTCTTGGTAACCCGCCATGACGTCATCCGCCATTAATGCACGTTCCGTCCAGCGTATCTCAACGGATCCTTATCTTAATAACTGTCCCGAAAATCGAGGCGCCTCTGCAGCTGGATAATCATGTCTCCAGCCTCCTCGTTTCTCGCGCCCACTCATCAGCCGCCCCTTATAAATAAGCCCGACTGGGTCCTGTCTCATTCTCCCCCTTCCATCGTCTTCCTCCTCTCGACGTCTCAGAACTCGAGCTCCGCCGCCTCCGCCGTGCACCTCATCTGCATCGACCAAGCCCGCTGCATCAACCTGTCTTGACCAGAGAATCGCGGCGCACCTCCGCTGCCCATCAGCACCAGTAAGTTCTTGCCGTCCCGTACATTAGATCCGCATTAGGGTTCGCAGGTTCTCCGTGTTCTTCATAGTTCATCGCGATTCCTTCACAGTTCTTCCTACACGGTCCCTTTGGATCCAAAAATAATACAAAGCTCATGCGGTAGTTGTTTCGCACCCATTTTCAACATTAACACATCCCTTTTACTTGCAAAAAGACCTCCTTAGAACTCATGAACTCCTCTGTACCAGTTTTTAGGTCTAGAAATTTTTCCTTTCTGGACGATCGTTTGATCCAAAATAATTCCTGTAATCTGTGAAACCTGTTTGTGCAACACTTAGGCAAAAACTGCATGTGTTAACCATGGCGGGTCATATCGCCAGCTTAAAAGAAGCCACACCTTGTGAAATTTCTGGATCATTCATGATAGAGATAAACAACTTAATTGCTCATGATATCCACAGCGGCTTAAATAACCTGACACAATTAACCATATATCATTAGGCCCTTTCATAAGCCGCCATCTTGAATACTGAACTGAAATTTTCCTCCGGCTTAAATTTGAACCGGGAATTTTATTTTGTCATAGGCTTCCATCTTTCACAATGCCTCCTAAGGCTCCCAAAGCACCCATTAGCTGCAACTGGGTTAGATCCAACGTCACCGACAGCATCTTAGCTGACTTCGTGAAATCGGGTTATCTGCCAAAGAAAGAGGTCATGTCCTATCGGGCTCCTGACCCGTCAGAAGAAAGGCCTCAACCCAGGGACGGGGAAGTTGTTATTTTTACTGATCACATGAACCGGGGCTTTGCTCCTCCCGGCTCAAAATTCTTCAGAGATGTCCTGCACTTCTTTGACCTGCGACCTCAAGACATCGAACCCAATTCCGTGTCAAACATCTGCAACTTCCAAGTGTTCTGTGAGGTGTACCTCGGAGAAGAACCCAGCCTACTGCTCTTTAGGGAGCTGTTTTACCTGAACCGCCAGAATGAGTGTGCCAACGGGCCTAGCTTGGAACTTGGCGGAATTTCAATCCAACGATGGAGAGATTGTCTCTTTCCTTATGCTGAGCCGCCAAGCCACCCAAAAGATTGGAACCAGACATGGTTCTACTGCCAGGACACTTCTCCGGCTGACGAGAACCCTCTGCCCAGCTTTCGCGCCCTGCGTCTGGAATAAAATCACCCCTTGCCAGACAAATTATCTCAAGCTGAACGTCAACCACTTACACCCACCATCAACAAAATCAAAGCTCTTCTGGGGAACGGCTTAAATGGTATTGATCTGGTCCGGGTCTGGGTTGCCTGGCGGGTGATTCCTTTAAGCCGCCGCCCCGGCTTGATGTGTGAGTACACAGGCCGGAAAGATGATCCTCTACGACACAGTCTAGACGACTTACCTAAGGACATTGACGATACAACCAAGTTGCTTCTGAACGAGAGCCTGGGAGATTGCGGGAGAGTGGGCTTAAGCCCTTTCTGCAAGACTAACCCGGCTCCTGCGGTAAACCATTGACCTGAATGCTTCTCCTTTCATTTTAACGATTTTGTCTTAGCTTACTAATCTTTGTTGTATTTTATAGGCTAATGATAAATTCTGGAAGGTCAAGTATGACCATGAAGCTGCCAAAAAGGCCAGGGAAGTTAAAAAAACCGCCAGGAAAGCCGCTCCTGGTAAGAAGGGGAGCAAACCTAGCGCCTCGGACCTGCTTCGTCTGGAAGACACCTCCGAGTCAGAGGTAGTTCTTGACTCTTTAGGCTCCTTTTTTAACCATCTTATTTACACGGATTATCAGCAGGAGGATACTGGAACAAGTCACGAGGTGAATGAAGAGGTAACTATAATTTCATCTGACTCCTAGCCTTTGCCGAGACGGAAAGTTCGAAGAGTAACCCGGAAAGCAAGATTTTCACATCCTTTAGCTTATCAAGATCCTCAATTTCTTTTGAAGTGACAGATTCATGAGAGCCGGTGGCTGACCTGGACCAGCAAAGACGCAGACCTCTCCTCTGGCTTACCCGAAGCAACAAGGAAGCGCCGGACTGAGGTTATCTTCGACTTATATCCTTTTCATCCTTTGGCGGGCGTCACTCGTCAACCACTCAATTCTACTGATTCAAACTACCAGGGAACTTCACCTTCCTCCAGCGACTCAATGCAGTCTAGCTTGCCGGCCTTCAAGACCGCCCCCGGGTAATGATGATCAGCTTACTTTGTGCTTATCTTACTCATGGTTTTGCACTAACTCTTTGACTTTCAGTGTACAAGTAAAGCCCAGCAAGAGGGCGAAGAAAAATAAGCCGGCTCAAGATTCGGTCCTAACTGAACCGGAGGCTTCTGCTCATGAGCCGCCGTCTGCCTCAGCTCCTGAAACCACCACTGCTCCATCTGAAGAACAAGTCATGGAGGGTTCTGATAACCCGGAGATCCCCAGCCCGGCTCAACCGGCCGATGATCCAGACATTGTAATCACCCGGATAGAGTTTGTCGAGCCGGGGAGACCCACTGTGTTAGCTAGATGCTCTGCCAAGGAAGAACTGCTGGAACGCCGCAGGGCCAGGCTGGATATCACTGACTATGCTAATTTGAGCATTGGAGATATTGTCTCCGGCTATGTTAATCAAGTGCACAACAGCCGGGACCTGGAAATTGACATGGTGAAGCAAATCCAGCAAAAATCTGAGGTATGATTCTCTTGCTTACTCCATAGTTACCCTTACTATGCCAGCCCCCAAGTCTATGACTTATGATAAAATAGGTTGTAGACTTAATACCGGCTTAATAACTATTGCAAGAAAACCGGCTTACCTGATACCACTCAAGGGCCGGCTTAAACAGCATAGTTGACCCGGTTCTTTCCTTACTTTAATCAAGTAGTTGAACAGCTTTACACATTAGCCCCCAAGTGCCAAGTACCTTTGTATGGAAAGTGCTCGGGACTTATTTTCATGAACCGGCACTATAAATAGAGCTTCTCAGCATACATTATCCCCCAAGTGCCAAGTGTCTTTGCTTGCAAAGTGCTTGGGACTTTAATGTTGCATGATAATCACCTAAACTGTAACCCGGAAATTGTACAGGCCGCCTGTAAGAAATTTGAATCGGAAATCTCTGATCTGAAGAACTGCCTGAAGACTCAGGAAAGTGAGACCCAAAAAGCCAATGCCAAATTTCAATTTAGTGTTTCTGCACAAGAGAAACTGAAGAAAAAGTTTGAAGCAGAAAGAAAATCCTGGGTGGATGAAAAGACTGCCTTGCTCAGCCGGGCCGAACAAGCGGAGGCCGCTCTTACTGAAAGAACCGCCGAATTTTCTGGCTTAAAACGTCATGTATCTCAGATGGTCTACACAATCTTCGGTAAGTTACTCTGTAAGTTTCTAACTAGTTTACACCATTCATTTCCCATAAACCACACCATTGCCATCAGCTCACCTGACTTTGTCATGCAGGTCCCAGAAGTTCCAATCTCAATCAGAACATGCTGACCAAGCTGAAGGCGGTTTATACCTTGGTAGAGCAACTTTACACCGGGTCACAGCGTGCCTTAGCCGTTGTGGCTCTGTCAAACGAGGTTCCCACTCACCTGGCAGACGTACTTAGGCGGCTTGCCGTACTTCCTCAACGCTTCCAAGAGCTGAGACGGGCTTCTGCAAGAGCTGGAGCTATAGCTGCTCTGAGCCGGGCAAAGGCGTTTCTACCGGAGCTAGACCCGGCCGACATCGCTCTTGGATACCCCAGCTTGAAAGAAGACGGCACCCCCTTTGACCAGAAAGACTTCGCCGCCTGTGTGAAGAGCGTGCGCCCGGTGGCCACCTTGATTGGGAATGACACGGACCTTACCAAGTATCAACCGGGCTATGACGCGGAGAATCAGAGGATCCCGACTCCACGGTATGAAGCAGTCAACCTGATCCCTCTGACTCGTAAGCATACCTTCGCCCCTGAAGTTGACCCGGCCGGGTTAATTGATGATGAGGCTCAATTTGAAGCCTTGAGTGGCATTGACTGGAAATCATCAACCTTCCAGGTTATGGACACAGCCGGAGAAGCGGAGAGGGATGACCCGGAAACCTCAGGCCAACCACGCCCTTGATCTCGCAGGCGGCTCATACGATGTCTTTAAAAAATGATGCCCCACCTTTTGGACTCGGGGAGTCATGTAACAGAGTAGGATGAACACTTAATTTTGTCGTGCCATCACGCACATGTGTAGTGCTTAACTCCATGTAAACTGCTCCTTTATATGCTTCCGGGTTATGTTTGATCCTCTGCTTTCCTTAAGTTTGAAATAGCTGTCTTTAATTGTCCTGCATGGAAAACAAGTCACAAGTCTCTAGGCGGCCTACCGCACGGAGAGCCATATGACCCGGAACACGAATCAAAGTCATAATAAACCGGCTCTCAATTATATCTCCGAGATACCATAATAGCATACTTGCGAGCCTTCAAATATACCTCCGGTTTATATAACCCGAATAATAAGGTGGAGAACTCCGGCTCACCAGCACTTATAATGCTGATTATATGCCATTAACATTATTAATCAAGGTTAAGCCGGTGGAAGTAGAACCACCCTTGAATACTTCCGATATGATCAAAAGAACTTGTTTGCAATAAAAAGACGTCAAAAATTTGGAGGCTTCTGATTCGAATACGACCAGAGAACCGTCCCAAAGGGGTTAAGCTAAGATTCGAATACGATCATATACCCCCCAGTGGCTTTGGCGTTGCCGATCAAGAGGGTACCGACAGCTATGTTCTCTTTGGTTCGAATACGACCTATGTTTGAACAGGAAGCCCCCAAATGACCTTGAGAGTTGTTTAATGACGCTGATTCGAATACGATCCACGTCGGTTCCCAAAGGGGGTTGAGCTATGATTCAAATATGATCAAGAAAAACTCCCCAATGAGCTCGGCAATATGCCAATCAAGTGGGTATCGACAGCTATGTTCTCTTTGGTTCGAATACGACCTATGTTTGAACAGGAAGCCCCCAAGTGATCATATTATTAACGGCTAGATTCGAATACGATCATAAGCCGGATCAACCTCCAAGTGACCATGTAAAGTTGTAATGGAAATAACAATAATACATTTACCTTTTGGAGGAAAAAAGGACAGAGGTCCTGCTTTATTATTTATCACAATATATACATGGCTATAGAAATATGTACATTATGAGAGCCGGTAGCTCAAGTGTAATAAGGCCGAAGCTGAGCTATGTTCCACGGCCGACGGGTCTCTTCCTCCGACTTACGTGAATCATTGTGCTCCCGAACATCGATAAGGTAGTATGACCCGTTGTGCAAGTTCTTGCTGACCACAAAGGGCCCTTCCCAAGGCGGGGATAACTTGTGTGCGTCTGTTTGATCCTGGATGAGCTGGAGCACCAAATCACCTTCCTGAAAGACCCTGGACTTAACCCAGCGGCTGTGATAGCGGCGCGGGTCTTGTTGGTAAATCGCCGAGCGAGCTCCTGCTACATCACGCTGTTCGTCCAACAAGTCAAGAGCATCTTGACGCGCCTGCTCATTATCCGCCTCAACATAAGCCGCCACTCGAGGCGAGTCATGTCGCTAGGGAGGACCGCCTCCGCTCCATAAACCATGAAGAAAGGCGTGTAACCTGTAGACCTGTTAGGAGTAGTATTGATGCTCCATAACACGGAGGGTAACTCCTCCACCCAACAACCCGGCGTCCGTTGCAAAGGGACCAAAAGCCGGGGCTTGATGCCTTTCAAGATTTCCTGATGCCCCACGGTGGGCGCCAACTGTCGTGGAATTGTCACGGCAGATATCCTCGTGCAAGGACTTAGTCGTGGAGCCATCGCTGCTAGGAAGCTTAAAGGGGTTAAACGGGACAAAGGACACGGAGATTATACTGGTTCGGCCCCTTACGTTGAAGGTAAAAGCCTACGTCCAGTTGAGGTGGTATTACTTAGGGTTTCGATGACCAGGAGCTAAACCGCTCTGCTTGGCTAACGATCTGATCTTCCTTGTCCTGAACCGCCGCCGGATCGTCCCTTTATATAGAAAGGTTAACGCCCGGCGGCTCTCAGAATCCCAGCCGGCTCATAAACTGTGTCCGGCTCGGACTCTTAACTATTCTTGCCTTACACTACAAGTCATGCCACAACGGCGGTTTACTACTACGGACCTTAAGCCGGCTCTGGGCCTTAGACCTATTACTAAACTGCCATCCTTAACTTGTCCTTCGGCTTCTGGAACGAAGAGCTGTCGCAACGTAACCCGGCCTCTCTACGGCGGGTTACACCAGTAGCTATATCCTCAACAGTTCTGCTGCGCGCTTCCGATCTCTACTCGCCCCCAGCCGCCTGCCTCCCCGGTGGCTTGCCGTCCCCGGACGGCATGACTCTAGGAGGAGACGCCGGACTAACAGGAGGCCAGGAGCCGCTCGCCCAACAGCGTCACCGCTGCCCGGGCGCGCCGCCGTGCCTACCTTCCTAGTCCGTTCAGGGCTCAGGCGTGCAGCACCCACCAAGCCAACCCAATTTATCCTGAGATACGTCCTCAACACTCAGCAGCTACTCCTCATCACCCATTTTCTAATTGATTCATTACATATTAGGCAGGACTGTCATTAGGGTTTGTTGTGTGCTCAGTGCTACCTACACTTAATGGTTCAGATGTATTTCGGTAATCTTTAGTACCTCTAAAGTTCACAGGGTTTTCAAAATTCCGGACCTCGGAACAAAAACTACTCATTTTGGATTGTTGGTCGTAGTGACATTGACCCAGATTACTACTGCAAGCCAGGTTTGTTGTAACACCCCGGATGTAACTTTCCATATTTGTAACTCCAACTCTTGCCATTTTCGGCTATGTGTTATGATATTCCCTTCATGGTCGGGTTTTGTTTTTCGTTTTGCATTTTTTTCATGTCATGCATCCCATATCATGTCATCATGTGCATCTCATTTGCATATGTGTTCGTCTCATGCATCCGAGCATTTTCCCCGTTGTCCGTTTTGCAATCAGACACTCCCACATGCACCGACGCACCCGCTTTTTGTTTCTTTTCGTGAGCGGGTGTTAAACGTTCTCGAAATGGACCGAGGTTTGTCATGTGGCCTTGGTACACCACCGGTAGACCACCTGTCAAGTTTCATTCCATTTGGAGGTCGTTTGACGCTCCAACGGTTAACCGGGTAACCGAAAAGTCCTTTTGTGTGTTGCAGCAAAACCCCCCTCCAAACAGCTCAATAACCCATCTAAGTCACCTCCATGCTCTCGGTCGTTCGATCACGATCGTGTGGGCGAAAACCGCACTCCATTTGGAGTCTCCTAGCTCCCTCTACCTATAAATATGTGTTCCCCCTCCGAAATCCGGGTCCCGAAACCCTAGCCCCGCTCCCTCCGCGCGCCGGACACGTCCGGTCCGCGCCGGACGAATCCCGCCGCCGCCCCAGGCCAATCACGCGCCGCCACGTGGCACCCCGGCCTCCATCGCGCCGCCAGCCCGCCGAAGCCCATCGCCGGCCCCCGCGGCCCGTACGTCGCCCCGCCTCCCGCGGCCCGTACGTTGCCCCGCCTCCCGCGCCCTCCCGCGGCTTCCCCCGCCGCCCGGGGGCCGTGCGCCGCTGTCCTCCGCTCGCCGTCCCACGCCCGCGCCCGCGCCGGTCGCCGTGGTCCCCGCTGGCGCCGTATCCGGCGTCCCCGCGCCTCCCCCGAGCTCCTCCGGCCGCCGCCGTCTCCCTCTCCCTCTAGTTCCGGCGACGAACCCGGCGGTCCTCAGTTCGCATGCACGAGGTTGACATTCCCCTCCCCTGTTTTCTGCTAAGTCCCGAGATTATTGCATAATGTTGCTCACTTCATCATGCCATAACTCTCTGCATACTGCTCCGTTTCATGCTTGTAATATATCGAAATGTTCATCACGAGATGCTCTTCATTTTGTTCCATTGTGACATGCTCGTTTGAGTCCATCTTGATGCCCAAATGTCTGGTGCAAGAATTCTATATGATGTTTTCTGCTGTTACTTATCAGAACTTCGTGTTTTGTTATTTTTGTTGCATTTGATGTGTGCATATTATGGGCATGAGCTCTACAGGTGTTTTGATCTATGTCATGCTATCTTTACAGAGGTGTATTCCATGTAATTTTGTGATATATGTGGTGACTAGCACAAGCATGCAAACTAGGCTTCGTGATGTTTCTGATTTCAGGGACTTAGAATTTTGCCAAGTCTTTGACTGCTGTTATTTTGTTGCCATGTATCCATGTGTCTACAGAGAGATCCATGCTTCTTTTGGGCATGTTCAGTAAGGATGTTTTGTATATATAGTTGTGCTCTATCCATCCATTCCCCTGTTTGCAATTATGGAGTGTCATAGCATGTCTTAATCTTGCTCTACTTTTGCTATAAAATGTTTCTGGCAGATTGTTAACATGATATTCAATTTTGCCAAGGTTGTTGTAGTTGATCAATACAGGCTATGACTTTGCTCTTGCCATGGTTAGCTTCATAAACATGCCATGTTGCTGTAGGTATGCTTGTTTTGTCATGAATTGCTTCATAAACCTATTAACGAAACTTGCTATGTTCAGATGAGTGCCATCATATCTTATGATCCTTTTGGGCTCATGGTCAGTAAGGGACGTTTGTTCTATGCATTTAGTAGATTCATGCCATGCCTTGTTTTCCTATGTTAAGCTCCTGTAGCATGTTGATTGCTTGCTCTGAACATTGCTACCTGATGCTGTTTCAGCCATGTCCAGTATTTTCTCCAAGTCTGTTAAGCTGATATCTTTTGCACTTTTGCCATGCTTGTTTGAACCTGTTATGGTATGATCTAGTTGTAGCTCAGTGTTCAGCTTTTGTCAAGCATCTTCTGTAGATCACTGACATATGCTTTATTGCTATGTTGGAGTGCTGTAGCATAGTTACTTATTGCATTCTAAGTGCTATCATGCTGTTAATCGCAGAATCGTGTCATTCTTGTTTTGCTTGCCATTTGCAAACCGTGCATCCGTTTCCGGTGATCTTTATATTGATTTCGACCAAAATCATCTCATCTTTCCAGTGGCATACTTGGTTTGCCAAGTTACTGCCTTGCTCATTCTTTTTCTTCCGGAGCACGCATACGCATCGCATATCATATCTCGCATATCATGCATGTATTGCATCATGTTGTTTGTGCATTTCCCGTGATTGATTGTGGTTACATTGCTTGTGTTCTTGCTGTGGGTAGAGCCGGAAGACGAGTTCGTGAACGAGGAACCTGTTGAGTACGCTTACGAGGATCAAGCTTTCGACAACTCTGAGAACCTTGCAGGCAAGATGACCATACCCTCGAAATCACTTTTATCTTTGCTGTGCTAGTTGTTCGTTCTATTGCCATGCTGCGCTACCTACCACTTGCTATATCATGCCTCCCATATTGCCATGTCAAGCCTCTAACCATCCTTTTCCTAGCAAACCGTTGTTTGGCTAAGTTACCGCTTTTGCTCAGCCCTTCTTATAGTGTTCCTAGTTGCAGGTGAAGTTGAAGTTGGTTCCATGTTGGAACATGGATATTTTGGAATATCACAATATCTCTTATTTAATTAATGCATCTATATATTTTGGTAAAGGGTGGAAGGCTCGGCCTTATGCCTGGTGTTTTGTTCCACCCTTGCCGCCCTAGTTTCCGTCATACCGGTATTATGTTCCTTGAGTTTGCGCTCCTTACGCGGTTGGGTGATTTATGGGACCCCCTTGACAGTTCGCCTTGAATAAAACTCCTCCAGCAAGGCCCAACTTTGGTTTTACCATTTGCCACCTAAGCCTTTTTCCCTTGGGTTTTTGCGAGCCCGAGGGTCATCTTTATTTAAACCCCCGGACCAGTGCTCCTTCGAGTGCTGCCCAAACTGGGCAATGTCCGGCGCCCCCTGGGCAACCAGGGTCTATGCCAACCCGACATCTTGCCCATCCGGTGTGCCCTGAGAACGAGATATGTGCAGCTCCTATCGGGATTTGCCGGCACATTCGGGTGGCTTTGCTGGTCTTGTTTTACCATTGTCGAAATGTCTTGTAAACCGGGATTCCGAGACTGATCGGGTCTTCCTGGGAGAAGGTTTATCCTTCGTTGACCGTGAGAGCTTATAATGGGCTAAGTTGGGACACCCCTGTAGGGAATTATCTTTCGAAAGCTGTGCCCGCGGTTATGAGGCAGATGGGAATTTGTTAATGTCCGGTTGTAGAGAACTTGTCACTTGACTTAATTAAAATACATCAACCGTGTGTGTAGCCGTGATGGTCTCTTCTCGGCGGAGTCCGGGAAGTGAACACGATTTGAGTTATGCATGAACGTAAGTAGTTTCAGGATCACTTCTTGATCATTTCTAGCTTCGCGACCGTTGCGTTGCTTCTCTTCTCGCTCTCATTTGCGTATGTTAGCCACCATATATGCTTAGTGCTTGTTGCAGCTCCACCTCATTTCACCATCCTTTCCTACAAGCTTAAATAGTCTTGATCTCGCGTGTGTGAGATTGCTGAGTCCTCGTGACTCACAGATTCTACCAAAACAGTTGCAGGTGCCGACGATACCAGTACAGATGACTTAACCGAGCTCAAGTGGGAGTTCGACGAGGAACGTGGTCGTTACTATGTTTCGTTTCCTGATGATCAGTAGTGGAGCCCAGTTGGGACGATCGGGGATCTAGCATTTGGGGTTATCTTATTTTCATTTGGATTTGACCGTAGTCAGTCTATGTGTGGATTTTGGATGATGTATGAATTTATTTATGTATTGTGTGAAGTGGCGATTGTAAGGCAACTCTCGTTATCCCATTCTTGTTCATTACATGGGATTGTGTGAAGATGACCCTTCTTGCGACAAAACCACAATGCGGTTATGCGTCTAAGTCGTCCCTCGACACGTGGGAGATATAGCCGCATCGTGGGCGTTACAAGTTGGTAATCAGAGCCATCCCCGACTTAGGAGCCCCCTGCTTGATCGATTCGCTGGCGTTGTTGAGTCTAGAACAAAAATGTTTTGAGTCTTAGGATTATATATATCGGAGAGTAGGATTCTTTTTACTCCTCAGTCCCTTCGTCCCTCTGGTGAGGCCTCCTGACGTAGAAGTTTTGACTCTTCTCTCCTCAAATTTAACTAAAAAATTTTTAGGATCACGCGGGTATCTTGGAATCGTTCCGATGGTTTTGTGACGAGAACATTGTTCTTGGTGCCTCCTGACATTTAGGGGTTGTGGCAGTGTCCCGGGGAGTTGAGCTCCGAGGTGTTGTCGTCACAATTTTATCGTTGCAGT
The DNA here is from genome assembly GCF_002575655.3 of Aegilops tauschii subsp. strangulata. Taxonomy (NCBI): domain Eukaryota; kingdom Viridiplantae; phylum Streptophyta; class Magnoliopsida; order Poales; family Poaceae; genus Aegilops; species Aegilops tauschii. The sequence goes on from NC_053037.3 coordinate 400,929,585, forward strand.
TCTGGAATACCTGAGTTTCGCGGACATCGAAAATCTCTTTTATGCAGTTGTTGGTGAGATCACCTCGACGCCACCCAGTACTGGGGCGGGAGTTCGGGAGTATTGCCATAACTCGTATAACGGATGCTTTTCGAAGGTTGAGGTACACGATTTCCGAAGGTTTCTTGGTTATGTGTTGACGGATGGATACAGCTGGATCTAGGGATTGCTAGTTTGGGTGATATATCTTGTGTCCCCTGTATCCCCAACACCAGATTGCATAACTAGAAAGTTTCGGGAGTTTATAGGTGGGATTCAACTAGCTCTTAGCATTTCTTCCCGTAGATATTTGGTTTGTGATTGGGTAATCCTTACCACTTATTTGTTCTACTTGTACCTTTTTATTTTATTCATCGATCCTTTTATCTAGTGGCTTCTCACCTTAATGGAAGTGTGATGATTTACTATGGAATTCATTCGTTCACCGTCGTTCGAATGTTTATTGTGAAGACTATATGTTGCAATTTCTATCCGTTGATTCAACTTGTCTATTTGTCTATCAAGATGCTAACGGATGTCACCCTCTTCAGGATGGCTCCGCCAACGCGTCAAAATCCGGAACGCGGTGAGGGGAGTCAGGCGAACCCTCCGCCACCACCTCCGCCTCCGGAGGCATGGCAAGCTATCATGACAGCCACCAAAGCCAATGCTCAAATGATTTTGCAACTCTTGCAAGAACGCACCCAAGGGCAAGGCAATCAAGGAAATCAAGGCCAAGGCAACAATCAGCCTCATTTCTCTACCCTCAACTAGTTTCTCGCAAATCAGCCCAAGTCTTTCAGCTACTGTGCCGAGGCCACAGATGCCGATGATTGGCACGTGGACATCAACAAGCATTTTGAATGTAGCAATGTCAGGCCTGAGGACTTTGTCAAGTTTGCTTCTTTTCAACTCAAGGATCAAGCCGCCGAGTGGTATCAACAATACAAAGATTCCAGAGGAGGTCGTGTGATTACCTGAGATGATTTCCGCCGAGACTTCAAAGCTCACCACATTCCACAAAGTGTTGTTGAGAGCAAGCGTGAGGAGTTCCGCAATCTTAAGCAAGGCAGCATGTCCGTGTATCAATACAATACTCAGTTTCAGAAACTCGCTCGCTTCGCTAAGCAAGACGTTCCTGATGAAAAGAGCATGATCTATCAATTTAGAGGTGGCCTCAGAGAAGATCTGCAATTACCTCTCATGCTTTTTGTGCCGACCAAGTATGATGATTTCTACAATATGGCACTGAAGCAAGAGGCTGCTCAGCTCAAGTGTGAGGCTTCTAAGAAGAGAGTCAGGGACGCAGTTCAATCTTCTTCTTCCTCACTAGTGGCTGCTAAGCAACAGAAGTTCTGGTTGCCTCCTCCTCCGTTTCATCAGCCTTTCCAGCAGAAGAACTAAGGTGGCCATGGATCTTCCCACTCATCCAACCCTGGTTATCAAAACAAGTCTCAGAATCAAGCTCCAAAGTCGAATGCTCCTTATCATCGTCCACTCTCAGAGGTGACTTGCAACAAGTGTCAGTAGAAAGGTCACTATGCTAACAAGTGCTTCAACCAAAGGCGCCTTCTGCCTCCTCCTCCTGTGAGATCTTCCAGCAATGCAGTGGTCAAGCATAATCCCAAGTCTGCAAAGGTGAACATGATGAATGCAGCTCAAGCGGAGGAATCTACTAATGTGATAATGGGTAATCTCTCAGTTAATGATATTCCTACAAAAGAAGTTTTTGATACTGGTGCATCGCTTTCTTTCATCTCAAGACCTTTTGCATCCATGAACAATTTGCATACTGTCGATCTGTCTAAGCCGATAGCGGTTTCCTCTCCAGGCTTATTCATGAATACCAAAATGATGGCTCCGGATGTTTCTATCAACATGGGCAACTATAAATTTTTATCTTCTCCAATGGTTCTTGGTGACTCGGATATTGATCTAATTCTCGGCATGGACTGTCTTTCTAAGCACAAGGCTCAACTTGATTGTGCTGCCAGGGAAATTCAATTGACACACTCTTCTGAGGATGTTATCATCTATGCCGCTCGTGATGAAACCATTCGGTTATTTTCTCTCAATGAGAAGGGCGAGTTGAATGCAATCTCTCAAATTCCAGTCGTTTGTGAGTATCAAGATGTCTTCCCAGAAGAGCTTCCGGGTATGCCTCCTCACCGGCCAATTGAGTTCGTTATCGATCTTGAGCCTGGCACTGAACCCGTTTGCAAGCGTCCTTACAAGCTTGGACCCAAGGAGCTGAAGGAATTGAAGAAACAGCTCGATGAACAAGAGCTTCTGGGTCTGATCAGACCGAGTTCATCTCCGTGGGGTTGTGGTGTTCTTTTTGTCCAGAAGAAGGATGGCACGGACCGACTTTGTGTCGACTACCGTCCATTGAACAAGAAGACAATCAAGAACAAGTATTCACTTCCCAACATCAATGAGCTATTCGAGCAACTTAAAGGTGCTAAAGTATTCTCCAAGCTTGACCTTCGAATGGGTTATCATCAGATTCGCATTCGTGAAGAAGATATTCCCAAGACAGCATTCAGAACAAGCTTTGGTTCTTATGAATATACTGTCATGTCTTTCGGCCTTGTCAATGCTCCTCCAACATTCTCTCGAATGATGAATTTCATATTCAATCCCTATACCAATGAATTCGTGCTGGTGTATCTCGATGATATCTTGGTTTTCTCCAAGAATAAGAAGGACCATGCCAAACATTTGCGATTGGTGCTCGACAAGCTCAGAGAGTATCAATTCTATGCGAAGTTTTCCAAATGTGAGTTTTGGCTTGATGAAGTTCTTTACCTTGGTCATATCATCTCTGCCAAGGGCATCACTGTTAATCCCGAGAAGGTGTCTGCAATTGTGAATTGGGAACCTCCTCAGAATGTCAAGCAACTCCGCAGTTTTCTTGGTCTTGCAAGCTATTGCCGAAGATTCGTTGAGAATTTCTCTAAGATTACAAAGCCTATTTCCAACCTCCTCGAGAAGCATGTGAAGTATGTCTGGTCTCCTGAGTGTGACGTTGCTTTCAACACTCTCAAAGAGAAACTCGTCACAGCTCTTGTCTTGACTCCTCCTGACGAATCCAAGCCATTCGAAGTTTTCTGTGATGCTTCTCTTCAAGGTCTTGGTGTCGTGTTAATGCAAGAGAAGAAAGTTGTGGCCTATACCTCTCGACAGTTGAAGCCCAACGAAAAGAACTACCCCACTCACGATCTTGAGTTGGCGGCAGTTGTCCATGCATTAATAACATGGAGATATCTCTTGTTGGGAAGAAAAGTGGACATATTCACCGATCACAAGAGTCTCAAGTACATCTTCACTCAGCCAAACCTCAACCTCAGGCAAACTCGATGGGTCGAAATGATTCAAGAGTACAATCCGAGTATTGAATATACTCCAGGCAAGGACAATGTCATTGCAGATGCTTTGAGCAAGAAGGCTTATTGCAACAGCTTAATTCTCAAGCCATTCCAACCGGATCTTTGTGATGCTTTCCGCAAGATGAATCTCCAAGTTGTTCCTCAAGGCTTTCTTGCCAACCTCATAGTCTCTCCTACTTTGGAAGATCAAATTCGTGAGGCACAACTCCTGGATACCATGGTGAAGAAGGTGAAACGTGGTATCGACAAGGGTCTTTCCAAATACAAGTGCTATCGCATTGATGACAGAGACACTTTATTCTTCGAGGACCGGCTCGTGGTTCCTAAAGGTGATCTAAGGAAAGTCATTATGAACGAGGCGCACAATTCTCTTCTTTCCATTCATCTTGGAAGTACGAAGATGTACCATGACCTCAAGCAGTCGTATTGGTGGACTCGAATGAAGCGAGAAATCGCGCAATTCGTGAATGAATGTGATGTCTGTCGAAGGGTGAAAGCAGAACACCAACGACCAGCTGGTCTCCTCCAACCTCTTGCTATCCTAGAATGGAAGTTTGATCATATCGAAATGGACTTCATGACTAGATTTTCCAAGTCCAAGCGCGGAAATGATGCTATCTTCGTTGTCATCGACAAGCTTACAAAAGTGGCTCATTTCCTTCCAATCAAAGAATCTATCACAGCAGCTTAGTTGGCAGAGCTATACACCTCCAGGATTGTCTCCTTGCACGGCATTCCACAATTGATTTCTTCAGATCGTGGAAGCATCTTCACTTCGAAGTGCCGTACTCCTCTCAATTGGTCAGTGACTGGTGAACGCCAACTTCTTGGCAACAACTTAATCACAGAGGCTGAAGAAATGTGTAAAGTCATCCGTGAAAATCTCAAAGCCGCGCAATCGCGCCAGAAGAGTTACTATGATAGCAAGCACCATGAATTGGCTTTCGAGATTGGAGACCATGTCTACCTCTGCATCTCTCCAATGAAAGGCACTCGTCACTTCGGTATCAAAGGGAAGCTTGCCCCTAGATACGTGGGTCCTTTCCAGATCATTGGCAAAAGAGGCGACCTCGCCTATCAACTGGAGCTTCCCTCCAACTTCGCGAACATGCACGATGTGTTCAAGTGTCACAGCTTCGCAAGTGCTTCAAGACTCCTGAGCGCACCATGAACTTCGAAGAGATTGACCTCCAAGAAGATCTGTCTTATCATGAGCACCCCGTTGCTATTCTTGAAGAAACTGAGCGCAAGACTCGCAACAAGTCAATCAAATTCCTGAAAGTGAAGTGGTCGCACCATTCCGACCGAGAAGCCACATGGGAACGCGAGGACCACCTCCGTTCCGAATATCCGGAGTTCTTTCAGTCCTAGATCTCGGGACGAGATCCTCTCGTAGTGGTGGAGTGTTGTAACACCCCGGATGTAACTTTCCATATTTGTAACTCCAACTCTTGCCATTTTCGGCTATGTGTTATGATATTCCCTTCATGGTCGGGTTTTGTTTTTCGTTTTGCATTTTGTTCATGTCATGCATCCCATATCATGTCATCATGTACATCTCATTTGCATACGTGTTCGTCTCATGCATCCAAGCATTTTCCCTGTTGTCCGTTTTGCAATCCGACACTCCCACGTGCACCGGCGCACCCCCTTTTTGTTTCTTTTCGTGAGCGGGTGTTAAACATTCTCAAAATGGACCGAGGTTTGTCAAGTGGCCTTGGTACACCACCGGTAGACCACCTGTCAAGTTTCGTTCCATTTGGAGGTCGTTTGACGCTCCAACGGTTAACCGGGTAACCGCAAAGTCCTTTTGTGTGTTGCAGCAAAACCCCCCTCCAAACAGCCCAATAACCCATCTAAGTCACCTCCATGCTCTCGGTCGTTCGATCACGATCGTGTGGGCGAAAACCGCACTCCATTTGGAGTCTCCTAGCTCCCTCTACCTATAAATATGTGTTCCCCCTCCGAAAACCGGATCCCGAAACCCTAGCCCCGCTCCCTCCGCGCGCCGGACACGTCCGGTCCGCGCCGGACGAATCCCGCCGCCGCCCCGGGCCAATCACGCGCCGCCACGTGGCACCCCGGCCTCCACCGCGCCACCGGCCCGCCGAAGCCCATCGCCGGCCCCCGCGGCCCGTACGTCGCCCCGCCGCCCGCGCCCTCCCGCGGCTTCCCCCGCCGCCCGAGCTCCGCGCGCCGCCGTCCGCCGCCGCCCGCCGCTCCGGCCCGCGCCGCCGTCCTCCGCCCGCCATCCCACGCCCGCGCTCGCGCCGGTCGCTGTCGTCCCCGCCGGCGCCAGATCCGGCGAGGGGCCGGCCGGATGCGGCGTCCCCGCGCCTCCCCCGAGCTCCTCCAGCCGCCGCCGTCTCCCTCTCTGTTGAGGATATAACCATTGAATCACCCGCCCAGGAGGGGCCGGGTTACGTCATAATGTTCATCACGTGAAGCCCAGTACCGAACTTGGAGACGGCGGATCAAAGATGGGCTTAAGACCCGGAGATGGCTTAAGGCCCGTAGTGATAAACCGCCGTTATGGCAAAACTTGTAGTGTAAGGCAAGAATAGTTAAGACTCCGAGCCGGACACTGTTATGAGCCGGCCGGGACTCTGAGAACCGCTGGGTGTCAACCTCTCTATATAAAGGGACGACCCGGCGACGATTTAGGGACAAGCAAGACCAAAAACGATAACCAGGCAGGGCGGTTTAGCTCCTGGTCGTCAAAACCCTAATCAATACCACCTCAACTGGACGCAGGCTTTTACCTTCACCGCAAGGGGCCGAACCAGTATAACCCTCGTGTTCCTTGTCCCATTTAACCCCTTTAAGCTTCCTAGCTGCGATGGCTCCACGACTAAGTCCTTGTTCGAGGACATCTGACGTGACAATTCCACGACACTCTCCCTCCAGTTCCGGCGACGAACCCGGCGGTCCTCGGTTCGCGTGCACGAGGTTGACTTTCCCCTCCCCTGTTTTCTGCCAAGTCCCGAGATTATTGCATAATATTGCTCACTTCATCATGCCATAACTCTCTGCATACAGCTCCGTTTCGTGCGTGTAACATATCGAAATGTTCATCACAAGATGCTCTTCATTTGGTTCCATTGTGCCATGCTCGTTTGAGTCCATCGTGATGCCCAAATCTCTGGTGCAAGAATGCTATATGATGTTTTCTGCTGTTCCGTTTAACCCCTTTGAGCTTCCTAGCTGCGATGGCTCCACGACTAAGTCCTTGCTCGAGGACATCTGACGTGACAATTCCACGACAGTTGGCGCCCACTGTGGATTTGAGTCCTTGAAGGGCAGCTTCGAAGGGCTCAAGGGATACGCTGTGGGCCGGATGACCAAGAGTCGTCGGGGCAAGCTCTACATCGACGATGCAAACTGGGGCCCCGACGCCGGCTCAATCGAGTACGGGTACCGGGTCCCCTTCGGCAGAATTCATGTCTTCATTGGCAAGATTTGTGAGCGGGGCCCTGAGCCGGATCTCTGCGCCGATCTCATCGCTGCCTTGAAGCATGCTTTCGTGGGATGTGTCCATGGAGGACTCTCTGAAGGATCTGGATCTGGTGATGAGGCGGCCGCCGGCTCTGACGGCGAGTCGTCTACAGACGAGTCAAACTCGTTGTATCAACTTTAAGATGGCAGGCTCAGGGGTTGGTCCGATGGCGATAGCATTCCGGACCCCTTTGAGCCGCCGAGCCGGGTTGGAATCTTCATGGCCGGCGCACAACCTGTTCAAAACCCCACCGCCGGGTCAGGAAGCCCGGTGCCCTCGCCGGCTCAGGTGCTGATGGATCTCACAGACAAGATGACTGTCCTGTTGACCGCTACGGTTGCCCCGGCGGATCAAGTTCAGCATGATGCGGAGGTGGCACAATTAAAGTTGGATCTAGCAAAGGCCAAGGAGGACCTGGCGGCGGAAGGGATCAGGATGGCTGCAGAGAGGGCGGCTCTCGACGCCGAGACTCAGCTGATTCAGGCACAATCTTTCCGGCTCACGATGGATCAAAACGCGTCCAATGAGGTCATGAGAAGGACGCATCAAAAGGCCCAATCTCGACTCCCTCCGGTTTACGATCCTCGAAACCTCTTCAACACGCCTAATGCAGGGTCTAGTAACCCGCCAGAGATCATAGTGCCCGGGGCTGGAACGCCAATTCAGCCCCAAGTGATGGGGCCTCCCCGGGTGAACCCTGCCCCGCCTCAGTACATACCAATACCACCGGGTCATTATGCCAACCCGTTGGAAAAGATGGTTGCCGCGGCGGCGCGGCTGGCGGCTCTCCCAATCGATGGCGACTCTCCAACGGCGGTTGAAACCCGCCGGGTCAGAGAACTCCTTCAGACGGCTCTGGCGCAGCAAGAGGCATATTCTTATAGCCGGGACAGGATTCATTCAACCCCTCGACCGGGCCGGAGCCCGAGTTATAGCAGACACATGGTCTCAGCAACCGGCTCAAGTAATGTCCGACGCCATGACTTGCCTCCTGGCCACGGCCCGTCTCATAATGGAGCCTTTCACGCAGTAGACCAAGACAGAGCACGGCAAGAGGCAGAGCAGGTGCCTCAGTTGACGGCTTACCAGCCACGCCTGGCTTATCCGACGGCCTCCATCGACGTGGGTATACCTACAAGGACTGGAGGTGTTCCTTGTCTGGTGCCGGCTCTCCGGAACGAACGTCTGCCCAAGGATCTCAAAGGACCAAGGAAGGTGCCAAATTACACAGCTGATTTGCAACCCGGAGCATGGATCGAGAGTTACGAGATGGCTATGGAGTTTCTAGAGGTCAGTGAAGCGGCGATGGCCAAGTACTTCACCATGATGTTAGATGGGACAGCCTGCACTTGGTTGAAAGGGCTGCCACTAAATTCTATCGGGTCTTGGACTGAGCTGAAAGCCCGGTTCATCCAAAACTTCAAAGATACCTGTAGGCAGTCTATGTCCATTGTGGATTTGACTAACTGTAAGCAGGAGGAGGGTGAGTCTACAACCCATTGGGTTCGCCGGGTCAAAGAGATAATACATTCATCTGATAAGATGGATGCCGGCTCTGCAGTCTTAATGTTGGAGCAGAATTGTCATTTCATGCCCCTGAAGATAAAACTCGGGCGGCTCCAGCGCGATTGCAATGATATGGGTACGCTGATGGCGGCTCTCGTCAAGTACGCCGACTCTGATAGTACCAAGGACCCCGCGTCGGATGATGAAAGGACAGGGAAGGGAAAGAAGAACGGCAATGGCAAGGGTCCTCAGCATAACCCGGCGAGCCAAGGAGGTAGCAAGCGTAAGGCTGATGGCAGCATAGAGTTTGTGGCCAACACCAACGCACAGGGTAACAACCAGCGACGTAAGGGGAGGCCACCTCCCCGAGCCGGCGGGTCAGGCCCGACGCTTGAGCAGCTGTTGAACGAGCCTTGTCCAAGGCATGGCTCTAGGGACAAGCCAGCTACTCATCTATGGAAGGATTGCGCAATCATGAAGGCCTTTAAGAATTCCAATGCCTTTAATGGCAACAATGGCTCGGGCGGCGGCTCAGGCGCCGGCGGCTTTCATGGCCCGGGCGGCGGCTCAAATTCCCATCCCAAAATGTTCAAGGGGGCTTTAGTCAGCAGTCCAGCCAGGGTCACCAATAGCAGCAGGGGGATACCAGACCAATCCAAAGCAGCTCAATGGTGGACAGTATCATGTGTTTACCACCAGTCTGTGCAAGCGAGATCAGAAGCTTCATAAGAGGGCTGTGAATGCTGTTGAGCCGGCCGTTCCACGCTATTTAAGATGGTCTGAGCAGCCTATTGTGTGGAGTAGGGAAGATCACCCTCCCTAGGTTGATAATCCGGGTCACCTGGCCCTGGTGGTGGCTCCTCAGGTGGGGGGATATAAGTTCACTAAAGTGCTCATGGACGGAGGCAGCAGCATCAACATCCTCTATTATGAGACCTTCCGTCGTATGGGGTTGATTGATAAGAACCTCAGCCAGTCCAATACTGTTTTCCATGGTGTGGTGCCTGGTAAGTCAGCATATCCAGTTGGTAAGATCGAGCTGGAAGTGGCTTTTGGAGATGAGTACAACTACAGGGCGGAAAAATTAACCTTTGAGGTGGTTAAGATAAGAAGTCCGTATCATGCTATATTTGGGCGGCCGGCTTACGCCAAGTTCATGGCACGGCCGTGTTACGTGTATTTGCAGCTCAAGATGCCGGGTCACAATGGGACCATTACGGTTCATGGCAGCCGAAAGATAGCTTTGGAGTGTGAGGAAGGTGACGCGGCTTATGCAGAATCTGTTTGTGCAACAGAGGAGTTGAAGTTTTACAAGGACAATGTTGACCCGGCAGATATGACATCTTTGAAAAAGCCGACCACGGAGCATGAGCCGGCAACGAAATTTAAGTCGGCGGACGAGACTAAACTTGTTGACTTCGTTCCCGGTGACTCATCTCAGCAGTTTATCATCAGTGCCAATCTGGATCTGAAATAGGAAGGCGCGCTCATCGAGTTCATCCGTGGGAACAAGGACATCTTTGCATGGAAACCTTCGGACATGCTGGGTGTACCTAGAGAACTCGCTGAGCACACTCTTAATATTGATCCGAAGTTTAAGCCGGTCAGGCAATTCCTCCGGCGGTTCAATGAGGAGAGGCGGAAAGCCATTGGTGAGGAGGTAGCCTGGCTCTTGGCAGCCGGGTTTATCGTTGAAGTTTTTCATCCAGAATGGTTAGATAACCCGGTGCTCGTGCTTAAGAAGAACGGCACTTGGCGGATGTGTGTGGACTACACGGATTTAAACAAGGCATGTCCGGCTGATCCTTTTGCTCTCCCCCGTATTGATCAAATCATTGATGCTACGGCGGGCTGTGAGCGCTTAAGTTTTTTAGATGCTTATTCTGGATCCCATCAGATTAAAATGGCAGTTAAGGACCAAGAGAAGACAGCGTTCATCACTCCTTTTGGAGCCTTCTGTTATGTATCTATGCCTTTTGGGCTCAAGAGTGCACAGGCGACTTACAAGAGTTGCGTGCAGAATTGTCTTCATAACCAGATTGGGCGCAATGTTCATGCTTATGTGGATGATATCGTGGTTAAATCCAGGGAGAAGGAGACCTTGATAGATGATCTGAGAGAGACCTTTGATAATCTCCGGGTCTACAAGATGATGCTTAACCCGGCCAAGTGTGTTTTTGGTGTTCCTGCAGGCAAGCTCTTGGGTTTTCTGGTTTCTCACAGAGGCATTGAGGCTAACCCGGAAAAGATCAAGGCAATCACCTCTCTAGCTAAGCCGGCGCGTATAAACGACGTCCAGCGTCTGGCGGGTCGCATCGCTGCTCTAAGCCGGTTTATATGCCGTTTGGGTGAAAAGGCCATGCCACTGTACCAACTGATGAAGAAAACAGATAACTTTGTCTGGAACGATGCTGCTAATGCTGCCTTTGAGGATTTGAAGAGACAGCTGGCTGAGCCCCCAGTCCTTGCTGCTCCGGTTGACAAGGAGCCCTTATTGCTGTATGTCGCTGCTAACACACGAGCCATCAGTGTGGCTGTGGTGGTGGAGCGCAAGGAAGAGGGTAAGGAGTATCCGATTCAGCGGCCAGTTTACTATGTCAGTGAAGTGCTCATTGAGTCCAAACAACGGTATCCACATTGGCAGAAGCTTGTTTACGGGGTGTTCATGGCAAGCCGGAAGCTTAAGCATTATTTCCAGGGTCACCCTATCACTATGGTCAGTTCCGCTCCTCTAGGAGATATCATCCAAAACAGGGAAGCTACAGTGAGAGTGGCTAAGTGGGCTATAGAGCTTGGGCCTCATGGTCTGAAATATGTGCCACGCACGGCTATCAAATCTCAAACATTGGTGGACTTCATCAACGACTGGACAGAGCTGCAGGTGCCTGAGGAGAAACCGGATAATACATACTGGACTATACACTTCGACGGGTCTAGGCAATTGGAGGGCTCGGGGGCTGGAGTTGTATTACCTTCCCCCCGAGGTGACAAGTTCTGCTATGTGCTACGGTTGATGTTTCCCTGTACTAACAATGCAGCTGAGTATGAGGCCTTGCTCCATGCTCTTCGGATGGCTAAGGAGATGAGTTTGAGCCGGGTGAGGTGCTTTGGCGACTCAGATTTAGTGGCCCAACAAGTGTCAGGCAAGTGGGATTCCAAGGACCCTCTCATGGCGGCTTATCGCCGTGAAGTTGATGCCATTGCTGGACACTTTCAGGGTTACCAAGTAGAGCACATCGATCGCAGGAAGAACGAGGCGGCTGATGCATTAAGCCGGTTGGGCTCTCAGCGAAAGCCGGTGCCACCTAATACTTTCTTGGACATCTTGCATAACCCTTCTGTTAAGTTGCCTACAGAGGAGGACTTGGCTGTTCCTGACCCGGAGGCACAGTTGGTGGCGGCTCTCCACATCACCCCAGACTGGACAGTACCATACTTGGCTTACATGACCCGGGGAGATTTGCCTGAGGATGAAACTTTGGCCAGACAAATAACCCGTCGGTCTAAGTCAATTGTCATTATCAATGGCGAGCTGCATCGTCGCAGTGTTACTGGAACTTTCCAGCGTTGTGTTTCCCCTGAGGAGGGTCAAGAAATTTTACGAGAGATTCATGAAGGGGATTGTGGCCATCATGCCGGCTCAAAATCCCTTGTGGCCAAAGCCTTTCATCATGGTTTTTATTGGCTGACGGCTCATGCTGATGCGGAAGACTTGGTCAGTAAATGTGATGGTTGTCAGAGGTTCTCGCGACGGGCTCATGTGCCGGCTCAGGAGCTGAGGATGATCCCAATTACTTGGCCATTTGCGGTCTGGGGGCTTGATATGGTTGGGCCTTTTAAAAGGTCCAAGGATAAGAAGACCCACCTCTTGGTGGCAGTTGACAAGTTCACAAAGTGGGTTGAGGCGGAGCCAGTTAGCAAGTGTGACGCGGCCACAGCAGTTCAGTTCATGAAAAGGGTGATATTTCTCTTTGGTTTTCCACACAGCATTATAACTGACAATGGTACCAATCTGTCTAAGGGCGCCATGGAGGAGTTTTGTCAGCGAGAGCATATTTGACTTGATGTTTCATCAGTGGCTCACCCTCAATCCAATGGTCAAGCTGAGAGAGCTAATCAGGAGATTTTGAAGGGCATCAAGCCCCGGCTTTTGGTCCCTTTGCAACGGACGCCGGGTTGTTGGGTGGAGGAGTTACCCTCCGTGTTATGGAGCATCAATACTACTCCTAACAGATCTACGGGTTACACGCATTTCTTCATGGTTTATGGAGCGGAAGCAGTCCTCCCTAGCGACATCCGTCATGACTCGCCTCGAGTGGCGGTTTATGTTGAGGCGGATAATGAGCGGGCGCGCCAAGATGCTCTTGACTTGTTGGACGAACAGCGTGATGTGGCAGCAGCTCGCTCAGCGATTTACCAACAAGACCTGCGCCGTTATCACAGCCGCCGGGTTAAGTCCCGGGTCTTCCAGGAAGGTGATCTGGTCCTCCGGCTTATCCAAGATCAAACAGATTCACACAAGTTATCCCCGCCTTGGGAAGGGCCCTTTGTGGTCAGCAAGGACTTGCACAACGGGTCATACTACCTTATCGATGTTCGGGAGCACAAGGAGTCACGTAAGTCAGAAGAAGAGACCCGTCGGCCATGGAATATAGCTCAGCTTCGACCTTATTACACTTGAGCCATCGGCTCTCATAATGTACATATTTCTATAGCCATGTATATATTATGATAAATAATAAAGCAGGACCTCTGTCCTTTTCTCCTCCAAAGGTAAATGTGTTATTTCCATTACAACATCACATGGTCACTTGGAGGTGGATCCGGCTGATGATCGTATCCGAATCTAGCCGTTAACAACATGATCACTTGGGGGCTTCCTGTTCAAACATAGGTCGTATTCGAACCAAAGAGAACATAGCTGTCGATACCCACTTGATTGGCAAACTTCCGAGCTCATTGGGGAGTTTTTCTTGATCATATTTGAATCATAGCTCAACCCCCTTTGGGAACCGACGTGGATCGTATTCGAATCAGCGTCGTTAAACAACTCTTAAGATCATTTGGGGGCTTCCTGTTCAAACATAGGTTGTATTCGAACCGAAGAGAACATAGATGTCGGTACCCTCTTGACCGGCAACGCCAAACCCACTGGGGGCTATATGATCGCATTCGAATCTTAGCTTAACCCCTTTGGGACGGTTCTCTGGTCGTATTCGAACCGGAAGCCCCTAAGTTTTGATCTTTTTGTTTTTGCAATAAGTTCTTTTGATCATATCAACAGTGTGCAAGGGCGGTTCTTACTCTGCCGGCTTAAACTAGGTTAACAATGTTGATAACATACAATGAGCATTATCGATGCTGTTGAGCCGGGGCTTGAGTTCTCAACCTCGTTATTTGGGTTACATAAACCGGAAGTGTACTTGACGGCTTGCAGGTAGGCTATTGTGGTTATCCTAAAGATATGGTTGAGAGCCGGTCTTTTATGACCTTGGTTATGTTCCGGTTTAAGGGTAAGATATGTGACTCTCCATGCGGTAAGCCGCCTAGAGATTTGTGATTTATTTTTCTATGCAGAGCAATTAAAGACAGTTCTTCAAGCATAAGGAAAATAAATGATCAATGGTAACCCGGAGGAATATAAAGAAGCAACTTCAATGGAGTTAAGCATTCAACACGTGCACGGTGGCACGACAAAGTTAAGTGTTTGTCCTACTCTATTACAAGACTCCCAGAGTCCAAAAGATGAGGCATTGTTTTTAAGACATGTCTTTAAGCCGCCTAACAGATCAAGGAGCTTGTTGGGTCGAAGCTTCCGGCTCATCCCTCTCCGCTTCTCCGGCTGTTCCCATGACCTGGTCAGTCAATGCCGCTCAAAGCCTCAAATTGAGCCTCATCATCAATTAACCCGGCCGGGTCAACTTCTGGGGCAAAGGTGTGCTTACGAGTCGGCGGAATCAGGCTGATTGCTTCATAGCGTGGAGTTGGGATCCTCTGATTCTCCGTGTCATAACCCGGCTGATACTTGGTAAGATCTGTGTCGTTCCCGATCATGGTAGCCATTGGGCGCACGCTTTTCACACAGGTGGCGAAGTCCTTCTGGTCGAAGGGGGTGCCATCTTCCTTCAGACTGGGGTATCCAAGAGCGATGTCGGCCGGGTCTAGCTCCGGGAGAAAAGCCTTGGCCCGGCTCAGTGCAGCTATAGCTCCGGCTCTTGCAGAGGCCTGTCTTAGCTCTTGGAAGCGCTGAGGAAGAACGGCAAGCCGCCTGAGTACATCCGCCAGGTGAGTCGGAACCTCGTTGGACAGAGCCACAACGGCTAATGCACGCTGTGACCCGGTATAGAGTTGCTCCACCAAGGTGTACACGGCCTTCAGCTTGGTCAGAACATTCTGATTAAGGTTGGAGCTTCTGGGACCTGTTTAACAAAGTCAGGTAAGCCGATGGCAATAGTGGGACTTATGAGACATAAAGAATGAAAACTTATTAAAAGCTTGCAGAATGACTTACCGAAGATTGCGGAGACCATCTGGGACACATGGCGTTTTAAGCCGGAGAGTTCGGCGGTTCTCTCAGTTAGAGCAGCCTCTGCTTTTTTGGCCCGGCTCAGCAAGGCAGTTCTCTCCTCGGCCCAAATCTTTCTTTCTGTTTCAAATTTCTTCTTCAGCTTTTCCTGTGCAGCAACGCTGAACTCGAATTTGGCATTGGCCTTTCGGGTCTCAGTTTCCTGAGTCTTCAGGCGGTTCTTTAGCTCAGAGATTTCAGATTCAAATTTCTTGCAGGCAGCCTGTACAAATTCCGGGTTACAGTGTGAATAATTATCATGCAACATTGAAGTCCCAAGCACTTTGCAAAGCAAAGACACCTGGCACTTGGGGGCTAATGTATGCCGAAAGATTCTATTTATAATTGCCGGTTCATGAAGGTAAGCCGGAAGTTAAGTCTACAACCTATTCTATCATAAGTAATAGACTTGGGGGCTAGCATGGTAAGGATGACTATGGAGTAAGCAAGAGAGTCGTACCTCAGATTTTTGCTGTATCTGCTTCACCATGTCAATCTCCAGGTCCCGGCTATTGTGCACTTGACCAATGTAACCTGAAACAATGTCTCCAATGCTCAAATTCGCATAGTCAGTGATCTCCAGTCTGGCCCTGCGGCGCTCCAGCAGTTCTTCTTTGGCAGAGCATTTGGCCAGCACGGTGGGTCTCCCCGGCTCGACAAATTCTGTCCGGGTGATTACAACGTCCGGGTCATCGGTCGGCTGAGCTCGGCTGGGGATCTCCGGGTTAGTAGAAGCTTCTATGACTGGCTCGTCAGTTGGAGCGGTGGCTTCAGGAGCTGAGGTAGATGGCGGCTCTTGAGCAGAAGCCTCCGGTTCAGTCAGGACTGGTTCTTCGACCGGTTTATTCTCCTTCGCCCTCTTGCTGAGCTTTGCTTGAGCACTGAAAGGACAAAAGGTTAGTACAAAAGCATGAGTAAAGATAAGCACAACATAAGATGATCATCATTACCCGGGTGCGGTCTTGAAAGCCGGCAGGTTAGATTGCATAGAGTCACCAGAGGAAGGTGAAGTTTCCTGATAATTTGAATCAGACGAATTGAGCGGTTGACGAGTGACGCCCGCTAAAGGATGAAAAGGGTATAAGTTGGAGATAACCTCGGTTCGGCGTTTCCTTGATGCTTCAGGTAAGCCGGAGGAGAGGTCTGCATCCTTGTTGGCCCGGGTTTGTCTCCGGCTCTCATGAATCTGTTGCTTCAAAAGAAATTGAGGATCTTGATAAGCTAAAGGATGTGAAAATCTTACTTTCCGGGTTACTCTTCGGACTTTCGGCCTTGGCAAGGGCTCCAAGTCGGAGGAAAGTATAGTTACCTCTTCAGTCACCGGGTTACTCGCTCCGGTGTCATCCTGCTGATAATCAGTGTCGATAAGGCGGTTAAGAACAAACAAGAAACAAAGGAAGAGCCTAAAGAGTCAAGGGTTACCTCTGACTCGGAGCTATCATCTAGCTGAAGCAGCTCTGAGGCGCTAGGCTTACTCCCCTTTTTGCGGGGAGCGGCTCTCCTGGCGGCTTTCTTAGCCTTCCTGGCCTTTTTAGCCGCCTCATGGTCATACTTGACCATCTAGAACTTATCATTAGCCTGAAAAATACGACAAAGATTTCTTAAGGTTCAGATGAAAACTATTAAAAGGGAAAGCAAGGTGCTCAGGTCAGTGGCTTACCGCCGGAGCCGGGTTAGCTTGGCAGAAGGGGTTTAAGCCGGTCCTCCCGCAGTCTGCTAAGCTCTCGTTCAAGAGGGACTTGGTCATGTCGTCAACAACGTCCTCAGATAGGTCGCTGGGGCTGTGCCACAGAGGATCATCCTTTCGGCCCGTGTAATCACACATTAAGCCGGGGCGGCGGCTTAAGGGAATCACCCGCCAAGAAATCCAAACCCGGACAAGATCAATGTCGTTGAGGCCATTTCCCAGGAGAGCCTTAATCTTGTTGATGGTGGGGATCAGAGGTTGACGCTCAGCTTGAGATAGTTTGTCTGGCAGGGGCTGATTTGGCTCCAGACGCAGGGCACGAAAGCCGGGCAGAGGGTTCTCATCAGCCGGAGAAGTATCCTGGCAGTAGAACCATGTCTGGTTCCAGTCCTTTGGGTGGCTTGGCGGCTCAGCATAAGGAAAGAGGCAGTCTCTCCGTCGTTGAATGGAGATTCCGCCAAGTTCCAAGCTAGGCCCGTTGGCACACTCGTTCTGGCGGTTCAGATAAAACAGCTCCCTAAAGAGCAGTGGGATGGGCTCTTCTCCAAGATATACTTCGCAGAATACTTGAAAGTTACAAATATTTGACACAGAATTGGGTCCTATGTCTTGTGGCCGCAGATCGAAGAAGTTCAGAACGTCTCTGAAGAATTTTGAGCAGGGAGGAGCAAAGCCCCGGCTCATGTGATCAGCAAATATCACAACCTCTCCGTTTCTTGGTTGAGGCCTTTCTTCGGACGGGTCAGGGGCACGATAGGACATGACCTCCTTTTTTGGCAGATAACCCATTTTCACGAAATCAGCTAAGGTCTCATCAGTAACATTGGATCTCATCCAGTTGCACGTGATGGGTGCCTTGGGAGCCTTGGGCGGCATTGTGAAAGATGAAGCCTATGACAAAAGGAAATGTCCGGTTCAACTATAAGCCGGAAGAAGTTTACAGTTCAGCACTCAAGATGGCAGCTTATGAAGGGGCCTAATGACATATGGCTAATTGTGTCGGGTTATCTAAGCCGTTGTGGGCATCGTCAGTAATTCAAGTTGTTTAAAGCTCTATCATAAATGAGCCAGAAATTTCACAGCGCATGGCCTCTTTTAAGCCGGAGATGTGAGCCACCATAGCTAACAGATGCAATTTTTAACTAAGTGTGGCACAAACAAGTTTCGCAGATCGCAGTAATTATTTTGGATCAGACGACCGTACAGAAAGGGAAAATTTCTAGACCTAGAACTGACACAGTTGAAGTTCATAGGCTCGAACGGGGCCTCTGTGCAATGGAAAGGGATCTATGTGCATTCGGAAATAGGTGCAAAACGATTACCGCAGCAGTTTTATGTTGTCTAAGGATCAGGAAAAGGTGTTAAAGGTGGAATCTATCAAGTGTTCGTGACGAACGGCGACGAACACCGACGAACTCGAAGATCACTAATGCGGATCTAAGGAACAGGGAGGGAAAACTTACAGATGCAGAGTTACTGCAAAGATCTGTCGCGTTTTTCTGGTCAAGTCAGGTTGATGAAGCGGCCTGAGTTGGTGAAGACGAGGAGATCCGCGGCGGCGGCGGTGGAGCTCGAGCGGCAGTATAGTAGCGAGAGGAGGAAGATGACGAAGACATAAGGGTCGGGCCTATTTATAAGGCACGGTTGATGAGTGGGCGCGAGAAACGAGGAGGCCACGACGTGATTATCGTGCCACGAAAATGCCTCGATTTTCGGGATAACCATTAAAGATAAGATCCGTTGGGATATGACAGAATAAAAAATGAATTTAATGGAAGATGACGTCATGGCGGGTTACCAGGAATCCAGAAGATGACGTCACGGCGGGTTATAGCCTTCGCACAAATATAAGCCGGAAGGTTTTCTATCAAAGGGATTGAAGATTGACATGAACCGGGTCAAATCAATCTGGGGCCTAATGTTGAGGATATAACCATTGAATCACCCGCCCAGGAGGGGCCGGGTTACGTCATAATGGTCATCACGTGAAGCCCAGTACCGAACTTGGAGACGGCGGATCAAAGATGGGCTTAAGACCCGGAGATGGCTTAAGGCCCGTAGTGATAAACCGCCGTTATGGCAAAACTTGTAGTGTAAGGCAGGAATAGTTAAGAGTCCGAGCCGGACACTGTTATGAGCCGGCCGGGACTCTGAGAACCGCTGGGTGTCAACCTCTCTATATAAAGGGACGACCCGACGACGGTTTAGGGACAAGCAAGACCAAAAACGATAACCAGGCAGGGCGGTTTAGCTCCTGGTCGTCAAAACCCTAATCAATACCACCTCAACTGGACATAGGCTTTTACCTTCACCGCAAGGGGCCGAACCAGTATAACCCTCGTGTTCCTTGTCCCGTTTAACCCCTTTAAGCTTCCTAGCTGCGATGGCTCCACGACTAAGTCCTTGCTCGAGGACATCTGACGTGACAATTCCACGACACTCTCCCTCCAGTTCCGGCGACGAACCCGGCGGTCCTCGGTTCGCGTGCACGAGGTTGACTTTCCCCTCCCCTGTTTTCTGCCAAGTCCCGAGATTATTGCATAATATTGCTCACTTCATCATGCCATAACTCTCTGCATACAGCTCCGTTTCGTGCGTGTAACATATCGAAATGTTCATCACAAGATGCTCTTCATTTGGTTCCATTGTGCCATGCTTGTTTGAGTCCATCGTGATGCCCAAATCTCTGGTGCAAGAATGCTATATGATGTTTTCTGCTGTTACTTATCAGAACTTGGTGTTTTGTTATTTTTGTTGCATTTTATGTGTGCATCTTATGGGCATGAGCTCTATAGGTGTTTTGATCTATGCCATGCCATATTTACAGAGGTATATGCCATGTAATTTTGTGATCTATGTGGTGACTAGCACAAGCATGCAAACTAGGCTTCGTGATGTTTCTGTTTTTAGGGACTTAGAATTTTGCCAAGTCTGTGACTACTGTTATTTTGTTGCCATGTATCCATGTGTCTACAGAGAGATCCATACTTCTTTTGGGCATGTTCAATAAGGATGTTTTGTATATATAGTTGTGCCCTATCCATCCATTCCCCTGTTTGCAATTATGGAGTGCCATAGCATGTCTTAATCTTGCACTACTTTTGCTATAAAATGTTTCTGGTAGATTGTTAACATGATATTCAATTTTGCCAAGGTTGTTGTAGTTGATCAGTACATGCTATGACTTTGCTTTTGCCATGGTTAGCTTCATAAACATGTCATCTTGCTGTAGATATGCTTGTTTTGGCATGAGTTGCTTTGTGATGAGTGAATGAAGCTCACAAAGATGCCCTCATAATTTCTGTCAATGCCATGCTCTGTTTTCTGCTGTCTGAAACCTGTTAACGGAACTTGCTATGTTCACATGAGTGCCATCATATTTTCTGATCCTTTTTGGCTCATGGTCAGTAAGGGACGTTTGTTCTATGCATTTAGTGGATTCATGCCATGCCTTGTTTTGCTATGTTAAGTTCCTGTAGCATGCTGATTGCTTGCTCTGAACATTGCTACCTGATGCTGTTTCAGCCATGTCCAGTATTTTCTCCAAGTCTGTTAAGCTGATATCTTTTGCACTTTTGCCATGCTTGTTTGAACCTGTTATGTTATGATCTAGCTGTAGCTCAGTGTTCATCTTTTGTCATGCATGTTCTGTAGATCACTTACATATGCTTTATTGCTATGTTGGAGTGATGTAGCATAGTTACTTGTTGCATTCTAAGTGTTACCATGCTGTTAATCGCAGAATCGTGTCATTCTTGTTTTGCTTGCCATTTGCAAACCGTGCATCCGTTTCCGGTGATCTTTATATCGATTTCGACCGAAATCATCTCATCTTTCCAGTGGCATACTTGGTTTTTCCAAGTTACTGCCTTGTTCATCATTTTTCTTCCGGAGCACGCATACGCATCGCATATCATATCTCGCATATCATGCATGTATTGCATCATGTTGTTTGTGCATTTCCCGTGATTGATTGTGGTTCCATTGCTTGTGTTCTTGCTGTGGGTAGAGCCGGGAGACGAGTTCGTGAACGAGGAACCTGTTGAGTACGCTTACGAGGATCAAGCTTTCGACAACTCTGAGAACCTTGCAGGCAAGATGACCATACCCTCGAAATCACTTCTATCTTTGCTTTGCTAGTTGTTCGTTCTATTGCCATGCTGCGCTACCTACCACTTGCTATATCATGCCTCCCATATTGCCATGTCAAGCCTCTAACCATCCTTTTCCTTGCAAACCGTTGTTTGGCTAAGTTACCGCTTTTGCTCAGCCCTTCTTATAGCGTTGCTAGTTGCAGGTGAAGTTGTAGTTGGTTCCATGTTGGAACATGGATATTTTGGAATATCACAATATCTCTTTTTTAATTAATGCATCTATATATTTTGGTAAAGGGTGGAAGGCTCGGCCTTATGCCTGGTGTTTTGTTCCACCCTTGCCGTCCTAGTTTCCGTCATACCGGTATTATGTTCCTTGAGTTTGCGCTCCTTACGCGGTTGGGTGATTTATGGGACCCCCTTGACAGTTCGCCTTGAATAAAACTCCTCCAGCAAGGCCCAACCTTGGTTTTACCATTTGCCACCTAAGCCTTTTTCCCTTGGGTTTTCGCGAGCCCGAGGGTCATCTTTATTTAAACCCCCGGACCAGTGCTCCTTCGAGTGCTGCCCAAACTGGGCAATGTCTGGCGCCCCCTGGGCAACCAGGGTCTATGCCAACCCGACGTCTTGCCCATCCGGTGTGCCCTGAGAACGAGATATGTGCAGCTCCTATCGGGATTTGCCGGCACATTCGGGTGGCTTTGCTGGTCTTGTTTTACCATTGTCGAAATGTCTTGTAAACCGGGATTCCGAGACTGATCGGGTCTTCCTGGGAGAAGGTTTATCCTTCGTTGACCGTGAGAGCTTATAATGGGCTAAGTTGGGACACCCCTGTAGGGTATTATCTTTCGAAAGCCGTGCCCGTGGTTATGAGGCAGATGGGAATTTGTTAATGTCCGGTTGTAGAGAACTTGTCACTTGACTTAATTAAAATACATCAACCGTGTGTGTAGCCGTGATGGTCTCTTCTCGGCGGAGTCCGGGAAGTGAACACGGTTTGAGTTATGCATGAACGTAAGTAGTTTCAGGATCACTTCTTGATCATTTCTAGCTTCGCGACCGTTGCGTTGCTTCTCTTCTCGCTCTCATTTGCGTATGTTAGCCACCATATATGCTTAGTGCTTGCTGCAGCTCCACCTCATTTCGCCATCCTTTCCTACAAGCTTAAGTAGTCTTGATCTCGCAGTGTGAGGTTGCTGAGTCCTCGTGACTCACAGATTCTACCAAAACAGTTACAGGTGCCGACAATGCCAGTGCAGATGACGCAACCGAGCTCAAGTGGGAGTTCGACGAGGAACGTGGTCGTTACTATGTTTCGTTTCCTGATGATCAGTAGTGGAGCCTAGTTGGGACGATCGGGGATCTAGCATTTGGGGTTATCTTATTTTCATTTGGATTTGACCGTAATCGGTCTATGTGTGGATTTTGGATGATGTATGAATTTATTTATGTATTGTGTGAAGTGGCGATTGTAAGGCAACTCTCGTTATCCCATTCTTGTTCATTACATGGGATTGTGTGAAGATGACCCTTCTTGCGACAAAACCACAATGCGGTTATGCCTCTAAGTCGTGCCTCGACACGTGGGAGATATAGCCGCATCGTGGGCATTACATTTGTTGACAATTTTACTTGTCTTTCTTACTCATTCGATATAATATCCAATTATTCACGTCGATTAGTTGCAAATAATAAGTGCTAGACAAACTTCTTCATTCAGATTTTGGACGGTCTCTTACTACAGTTACAATTCTGCATACTTGTCCTAGTAAGCTCACAAGTAAATGATTGATTCACTACATCTATGCTTACCTTGTCATATTTGTTGTCAATATTCTTTTAGGGTGGACCACCCTGTTTCTAAATACTGGAACCGTAGACATGAGTGAATAGTATTTCTCTATGTGATCTCTTCCATCATGTGTGGGTAACGAACCCTGCATTGTATAGAAAGAAAGTGTCATTTCCAGCTTTTACATTGGTTTCGATCTTTTACATGGAATACAATCTGCCTACTTGCTTTGTGTCGCACTACCAACACTCCACCCTTGAAGCTAAACATTACGCCACTCATAATTGCTTAGTTTATTTGTTCAAATACGAATTTCATATGATTCTAATGTTCCTACTTCAGTTTTGAAATGTGTGCCTGCCTGTTATAGAGACATAAGGGGTTTGTATTTCTGTGTGTGGTCTGGTCAGCACGGTTGGGGAGGTGAACTTTGTATATGCAGGGGTTTATAGGGAGACACTCTCCGAGTTGAATCCGCAATGCATTCCATAGATAATCTGACTACTTTTTATGTTTTCATGAATCTCAGATTCTGAACAGCATCATAATGATTATGAGCTTGCGCGCATGAAAAGAATAAAGCAGAACAATGCCATGGCTGTCAAACTTGGCATTAAGGGACTGAAATCAAGTCTGGATGCAATGCAATGCAAACGCTCTCCACCTACAGATTCATGCTCAGAATATGATCCTAATAGTGATTCTGAGCTAGAGGGAGACCTAAGTTAATGTAGCTCCCTAGTGGGGAGTCAGAGGAAGATGCCCTATCTTATTCACCCATCAAGGTACTTGCTCTAACTTTCCAAGGTTACATTGCTCGCACATATCTTGCAACTGATGCTTTGCATTGCTTCTACATTGTTGAACTGCCATTATCTTAGTTTACACATCGTGTATGTGAATACGCCCTGCCTATCCATTTTCAGTACATATTCCATCTGTCATCATACCATATTTATCCATTCAAATGTTGTTCTTGTGTATCAGACGTTCAAAAGGAAGAGGGCGATTGCTGATCATGGAGGAGCACAAGCAAAGTATTTGGAAAAGGTAGTGGCACCTAATAAATCAAATAGCCCATTAGGTGTAGTTGCAATATCACCTGACCCACAAAATACCCCAACTCTAGCAGACTCTAGCCCTACTACACTAGTCATTTCTGATGCCCCAACTCAGCAGACCCCAACTGCAGCAAACAGTATGATTATGCCAGTTGACATAGCACCAGCTGTACGACGCAAAACCCCCATTCCAGCAAACAGTACACCAAATCCAGTTGCCAAATCCCTTTTCTAACCAGAGTGAGCCCCAATTGCAGCAAATAGGAACCCTGTTCCATTTCTTCCCAGTTTAGAAGACGAAGCTTATGTTGTTGTCAGGAACTTTGTGCGCATCTTTCCTTCATGGAAAGATTATACCGCAGACACAGAACAATTTCCAGTCTTCCTCCGCAACTTACGCGTAAGTAATGTACTAATGTTATTCATGGTCATTACTGCATATGTTTCTGCTGACAGAAGACACAAGATTTCGTTCTTTTAAATAGGCGAGGAGCAAACTGGATTGTGATGACGAGCAAGGGTTGGTTGCGCTTTTCAAGCACTCGTTGATGAAGTATCGTTCCTACCTGAGGCAAGCGCACTTCGATGGCAAGCCTCTGAACGAAATTTCTGTAAAGTCTTCGGTGCTACATTTATCCGACGGTGACTGGAATAATCTTGTTACACATTGGTCTCGGCTGCAGCGTAAGGTACTGTCTATGATATCACATCACAATTTGAACTACATTTCTGCATTTGCCTTAATGTCTCACTTGTATGAAAACTGTTAGCAGAAGAACATTCGTTCTCAAGGGACCACAGAATCTCGCAACTATACTGCACACTGCATTGCTCTTGTGAGTACCTCTTGCCCTGTATGACCATACTTACTTTCATAGCTGTTTGATTATGTAGCATCACTGCACATGTTAGCATCATAATCGTCTATTTGGTGGACATTATAAGATCCGTATGGACTCTTACATAAATTTAGAATCAACCCAATGCTTTTGAAGAGGTTTAGCTCTGCAGTCCTCTTGTAAGGACTGAACGTGGTCTATCACTGTACTTGCATTAACAGCTACTCCCTCCATCCCATAATATAAGAACGTTTTGTACAGTACACCAGTGTTCAAAACACTCTTGTATTATGGGAAGAGGGATTGGTTCATTTTGTAGCATTCTGCATCTTATCTCCCTCGCCCACCATTTACTAAAAAAGATCAGATCTATATTTAATCTTGCCAACAAGTAGAATACACAGACAATGCCAGTGCAGAAGTGTAGCCCATTGCTCTTGTCAGTACATTTTGTCCTGTAACGCTTGTACTTCCAGGGATTGGTAGTTGATTATGTAGCATCAATCTGCATCTTATCTTCATTATCCTCTATCCCTTCCAGTATTATCATATCTATAATTACTCTCTACAAAATGTAGAGTACAGGCAATGCTTATGAAGAAGATTCTGTGCTGAAATTCTTGAGCTATCCTTCCCTTGACATGGAGAAGGGCATTATAAAGCCGGTGTTAACTGTTAATGTAAGTCAGTCCTTCTAAAGCCTTTATGCTCAACTGCTGTTTAATTTGCTCATACTCCCTATCGTTTACTGCTATTTAGTTTGCTGTTTCTACCAAAATGCATGTTCGTAAGAACCGTAAGTTCTAAGTTTTACTTGTAAAACCAAATTCCTTATTCATACCATGCACATTACTTAATACTCCCTATATGTATGCTTGTTTTTGTGGATCTATAATCCAGTGTGTGGTGAAGCAGCCCACGTTTGAACCTTCTCATCTCCTGTTTTATCTTACTGATGTGGCTGATGATATGAACAACATGCCATGCACATTATCCAAAATAGATACACTCATTTTCTTTGCCCTTCATCTATGCTTGTTATGTTGACATGGTAATCCAGTAGTGTGGTGAAGCTCCCCGCATTATGAACAATGCCAAATTATGCTATTGATATTTTGAACTTACTCTTTATTTTCTAATTTGAAATTGGATAGAATTGACAGAACAATTATCATCTTTGTTTATACACGTGCAAAACCTGTCATCTCTCTGCTTTGTTTCAGGGTGATATGCCTGATGGCATGCACAAGTCTCCTGAAGGCTGTGAGACAAACCCAACATATATTGCAGCAAAGAAGGCAAAACATCTTGAAGATAGCGAGACAACCCCAAAGTCTTGTCTTGATGCAGTGTTCAAGTTACTTGAGACTAACAGTCCGACAAGCTCACAGAATTCGTTGTCTGAATCAGTTCGACTTCTTCAGTCCCAAGTTCTAGCAGAAAGGCATTCTGCAACTCAACTTCGACTTGAAGTCCTATCTCTAAGAAAGATTGCAGAGAACACCAATGAGAACCTCATCGCTAAACAGCTACACCTGGAAGCTATGACCGACATGCTAGGCCGGTCTCACAGCCTTGCTCAGCAGCTTGCGCAGCAGTACCCCCGCAAGGCTAACCTTTCTTGAACTGTCTTGGAAGTGGTCTCGGTTCAGTATTATTTTGTTACGCTGCAATGGTGCCCAGTTTTTGTAATCTGCTTCTTCGTTGCGCTTTATGATCACTGGTGGCGAACTTCGATGCCCAGTGGATGTAATATACCTTAAATCCTTTATTGTATAGTGTAGGTTTATTCTTAGTTACTATGCCGTAATTTCTTTATTGTATAGAGTAGGTTTGTTCTTAATTCCTACTAGTTACTGCCATCGTTCGCTATCTGAAAAAAAATCAGATGTAGTCGTCCGGACCGAAACATTCGACTCTAACGGGCTAGGTTTTTAGCGGGCCACAATTGGGCCGGCCTGCATCTTTCTTGGGCCCGGATGATTGGGGCCTTCACACATTGCGCCAGGCCCAAACTTACACCGGCCTATATTTTAGTTGGGCCTTTTGTCGACCCAGCGCTTAGTTTGGCCCAGGTAGCGTTGGGCCATTAACAGGCTGAATATTGTACTGGCCTGTTACGGCCGAGATGAAACCACGGGCCTTTAGCGTGGCCAAAAT
This sequence comes from Aegilops tauschii subsp. strangulata, assembly GCF_002575655.3. NCBI lineage: Eukaryota > Viridiplantae > Streptophyta > Magnoliopsida > Poales > Poaceae > Aegilops > Aegilops tauschii. Next base: position 400,956,192 of record NC_053037.3, read on the forward strand.
GCTTGTTGGGCCTCAATTTTCACTTGTCGTCGACGGGCCTTCAGCAGACCGAAATGTAGACCGGGCCGTTTTGGGCCCAGTTAGCTCACGGGCCGTTACCAGGCCGAAACATATCTCGGGCCTTAGTTGGCCCACTGATATCATGGGCCTTTAAGAGGCCGAAAGCTTAGCACATGCATCAATGGGCCGAATTACGCGACAGGCCTTTAATAGGCCCAAAGTCACGTTGGGCTTAACTATTGCCACCTTTAGCACGGGCCGTTAGTGGGCCCGATGTCCCGTCAGACCATATATGGCCCATGGGCAGCACGGGCCATTCCCAGGCTGAAAGTCACACCGGGATGAAATGGGCCCATGTCTACATCAGGCCTCTAACAGGCCGAAAGTCACTGCACTGTAGTTGGGCCCAAATATTCGGCGAACAATTAACGGGCCAGATCTGGCTTTGGGCCGCAAATGGGCCCAAATATTGGGCGAACAATTAATGGGCCAGATCTGGCTTCGGGCCGTAAATGGGCCTTTATTAAGCAGGCCGTTATTGGGCTGGCCCACTAGTACCTGATTAAGTTCTACGGGCCTTTGACTGGGCCGACCTTTTTACCTATATGGGCCTCTGTTGGGCCCAGCCACGTGTCGACGTATCATAGGCATGTCTCCTCCAATGGACGGGCGACATCTGGCCCACTGACGAGCTGACAGGTGTTCCCTTCGGCCAATCAGAATTTTACACGTGGAAATTTCCCATTGGTCAGGGCTGTTAACGGGTTATCGGATCCAAAATCCGACCCGATAGCTTAACGGCGTTCCGTTACGGTGGATGCCACGTGTCGGTCACCCTTGACGAAAGCACTTCTGTGACACACGATTTATCGTCATGGAAGTGGACACTTCCGTGATGATAATTTTGGCAATGTCATGGAACACTTCTACGACAGCACAGGTATGACTATCTTGATTCTGTCATAAATTTGTCATGGATGTACATGCATGACAGAAAACGCGACCTACTGTGACAAACACGTATCATCACGGAAGTGTATTTTTTTTGTAGTGTCAACTCCAGTAGCCCCCAAGTGACGGTTTAAGATACCAAGTTAAACCGGGACTTAGTAACAATTTCATGTTTGCAACAATGCATCTTAACTTCACTGATGTAGCCCCCAAGGGCCGGTTTAACTTTATAAAGATAAACCGGGACTTTGTAGAAGAATTCCCATATTAGCATTTTATGGCAAATACACATTAGCCCCCAAGTGCCAAGCTTAGTACTTGTATTGTGCTTGGGACTTGTAAAAATTTCTAAGTAAGAGCAAATATGCATTAGCCCCCAAGTACTAAGGGCATAATTTGTTATGTGCTTGGTACTTCAAATATGTACTGTCAACTCATTATGTATCTGTCTCTTTATAGGCTGAACTGAGCAAGAAGGAAAGACAAACCGCTGATCTGCAAGAGAACATCAAGTCCCAACTGGCCGAAACTTCCAAAGCAAAAGATGAGCTGACAAGCGCCTTAACCGCTATGGAAAAGCTAAAGGAGAGCTTCGCCAAGGAGCGGGCGGATTGGAACATAGAGAAATCCGCTTTACGGAAAAGAGCTGAAGACGCAGAAGCAGCTCTCAAACCGGTGGTAGACGAGTTGACTGTTGTAAAGCGGCAGATACATGCCATGACTGATGTTGTGTTCAGTAAGCATCCTTGCTTTATACTTTCAACATCTCTTCTCATATGTTGCCGGTTTACTGATGTTTGCAATGATGCAGGAACTCGCATTAGTCATCTGGGCTCTGATGTTCAGAAGAAGCTGAAGGCTGCCTACACGCTGATAGAGCAACTATATACCGGCGCACAACGAATTATCTGCACCGCTTCTCACAATAAGCCGCCCCTGACGTTAATCAAAGATGCCTTAGACAGGCTATCTATGCTGCCTGCCTGGGTAGAAGAGCTGAAGAGGTCTACTGCAAGGGCTGGCGCTCTGACCGCACTAACCCGGGCAAAAGCATGGGTGCCTGACTTTATCCGACGGACGTGGCTAAAGGCTACCCAAGCTTAAAAGAAGACGGATCAGAATTTTGCACTGAAGATCTCCGCGCCATAAACCGGGAAGTACGTCCACTGGCTTGTCAACTTGCTGAAGAGGCTGATCTTTCACATTACCAGGCGAGTTATGATGCCAATAACAAGCGGGTTGCCGCACCAGCTCCTGAGGCTCAAAACCTGATCCCTCCAATCCGTAAGCACACTTATGCCCCTGATATTGAACCGCCCACCCTTATAAGCGACGAAGTTGTGTTCCAAGCTTTAACTGGGATCGACTGGACAACATTTGACTTCCAGCCGCTGGGTAGGGACGAAGAAGATGAACCGGTGCAAGATGATCCGCAGCCGTCAGGTCAAGCTGATAAGCAATCATAATCCGGGGGTCGGTTTAGTTTTTCTTTTGCTGTAATGCTTATTGAGACAATTACTCGTTTGGGCACTGAAAAACGCCTTGTAATAGGCTAGTTAAAACACTTGGTCTGTTATGCCTTCGTGCATATTTATCTGCAACTGATGCGTGTTAATCCGCCATGCTTAAGATATGATGTTCATAATCCATAGCTATTTACTCAAGCTGTTCCTGCAGATAAGAAACTTAAAGCGCCCTGGCGGTTTACCACCGGGCGGGTCATGATACCCAAATATATATATGACCAAGGTTTATAACAAAGGTTGTAAAAGATAACCAAATATGGAAATATATGATACATGTGACCTTTAGGCATAGTGTTGGTTGACCAACCTTGTAATGAGGGTAATAACCCGAATCAGGAGTAAAAGTAACTCCTGTTATATGATGCCGGTTTACAATAAAACCGTTCCGGGTTGTGATAAACACCGGTTTATTCCATACTGGTGACTTTGAGTCAAAACCAGACCGGGCTGATAGTCTCCGGATTATAACTTGATTATGTACTGACAACTTGTAGTTGCCAGCCTAATCGGGTTGATAAACACCGGTTCGAAAACATCACAAATCTTAGCAAAAGAAAGAGAACTCAGGCAAATAAAAATGTTGTAGTCGAGGCTTTTCACGGGCTGCCAGGCCCCAAATTCGATCAAGAGGTGTAGCTATGGTTCGGGTTCGACCAAGCCCCCAAGTGATTCTGTGGCATTACGCCGATCAAGAGGTGTAGCTATGGTTCGGGGTCGACCAAGCCTCCAAGTGATGCTGTGGCATTACGCCGATCAAGAGGTGTTGCTATGGTTCGGGTTTGACCAAGCCCCCAAGTGATGCTGTGGCATTACGCCGATCAAGAGATGTAGCTATGGTTCGGATACGACCAAGCCCCCAAGTGATGTTGTGGCATTACGCCGATCAAGAGGTGTAGCTATGGTTCGGATACGACCAAGCCCCCAAGTGATGCTGTGGCATTACGCCGATCAAGAGGTGTAGCTATTGTTCGGATACAACCAAGCCCCCAAGTGATGCTGTGGCATTACGCCGATCAAGAGGTGTAGCTATGGTTCGGATACGACCAAGCCCCCAAGTGATCTAATATGAAGCTTTGAGAAGCCAAATCAAGGGGTAAACCGGACGCCGCTTTGTAAGCTCCATGTAACCACACATGATGTAAGAAAAACAACAGATACCCCACTTTAGCTGAGGTTCCTGTTTATTGTATTGATCATAATATATACATTGTCATAATATGTACATAAGCAGAGCCTATAGCTCAAGTATAGTAAGGCCGAAGATGAGCAATACTCCATGGTCGGTTGGTCTCCTCGTCTGATTTACGTGAGTCTTTGCGCTCTCGAACATCGATTAGGTAGTACGACCCATTGTGTAGATTCTTGTGACCACAAAGGGTCCTTCCCAAGGGGGGGGATAGCTTGTGCATATCCGTCTGATCCTGGATGAGCCGAAGCACCAAATCGCCTTCTTGAAAGGTTCTTGTTCTAACCCGGCGGCTGTGATAACGACGCAGATCTTGCTGATAAATCGCCGAATGGGCTGCTGCTATGTCACGTTCCTCATCTAACAGGTCAAGAGCTTCCTGCCGTGCCTTCTCGTTGTTAGCTTCAACATATGCCGCTACACGAGGCGAGTCATGACGGATGTCACTAGGAAGAACTGCTTCCGCTCCATAAACCATGAAGAATGGTGTGTATCCTGTCGATCTGTTGGGTGTGGTATTGATGCTCCACAACACAGAAGGTAACACCTCAACCCAACAACCCAGCGTCCGTTGCAAAGGAACCATAAGCCGGGGTTTGATGCCTCTCAAGATCTCTTGATTGGCCCTCTCCGCTTGACCATTGGACTGGGGGTGATCCACTGATGACACGTCAAGCCGGATGTGCTCACGTTGGCAGAACTCCTTCATGGCACCCTTTGACAGATTAGTACCATTGTCTATTATAATGCTGTGTGGAAAGCCAAAACGGAAGATCACCTTTTTGATGAATTGAACCGCCGTGGCCGCGTCACACTTACCAACTGGCTCTGCCTCCACCCACTTCGTGAACTTATCAACCGCCACCAAAAGGTGGGTCTTTTTGTCCTTGGACCTCTTGAAAGGCCCAACCATATCCAGCTCCCAAGTTGCAAACGGCCAGGTGATTGGAATCATCCTTAATTCTTGAGCCGGTGCATGAGTGCACCTTGAGAATTTCTGACAGCCGTCACATCTTTTGACCAAGTCCTCGGCATCAGCATGAGCTGTCAACCAATAGAAACCGTGACGAAACGCCTTGGCCACCAACGATTTTGAACCAGCGTGGTGACCACAATCTCCTTCGTGGATCTCACACAAAATTTCACGGCCTTCCTCAGGAGACACACAACGTTGAAACGCCCCTGTCACACTGCAATGATGTAACTCTCCATTGATAATAGTCATGGACTTGGACCGCCAGGTTATCTGCCTGTCCAAAGTTTCATCCTCTGGTAACTCGCCCCGGTTCATATACGCCAGATATGGAATTGTCCAATCCGGGATGACATGAAGAGCTGCCACCAACTGAGCTTCCGGATCAGGAACAACCAAATCCTCTTCACCAGGGAGCTTGACGGACGGATTATGCAGAACATCCAGGAAGACATTAGGTGGAACCGGTTTACGTTGGGAGCCTAGGCGGCTTAAAGCGTCCGCCGCTTCATTCTTCCGCCGGTCCACATGATCCACCTGATAACCTTTAAAGTGACCTGCAACAATATCCACCTCACGATGATATGCTGCCATGAGTGGGTCCTTGGAATCCCAAGTGTCGGACACTTGTTGAGCCACCAGATCCGAGTCACCGAAGCACTTAACTCGGCTTAGGTTCATCTCCTTAGCCATCCGAAGACCATGGAGTAAAGCCTCATATTCAGCTGCATTGTTAGTGCAAGGGAAAATTAAACGGAGAACATAAGAAAACTTATCACCTCGGGGGGAAGTTACGACTCCAGCCCCCGAGCCCTCCAATTGCCTGGACCCATCAAAATGAATAGTCCGATAAGTGTGATCCGACTTCTCCTCTGGCGCTTGTAGTTCTATCCAATCATTGATGAAATCCACAAGTGCCTGAGATTTGACCGCCGTTCAGGGTATGTATTTTGACCCGTGAGGCCCGAGCTCTATAGCCCACTTAGCAATCCGGCCAGTTGCTTCCCTGTTCTGGATTATATCTCCCAACGGAGCAGAGCTGACCACCGTGATGGGATGACCTTGGAAATATTGCTTGAGCTTCCGGCTTGCCAGAAAAACCCCATACACCAATTTTTGCCAATGTGGGTACCTCTGCTTGGACTCAATAAGTACCTCACTAATATAGTAAATCGGCCACTGAAACGGATATTCCTTTCCTGCCTCCTTGCGCTCCACCACAATAGCCACACTAAGAGCCCGGGCGTTAGCTGCCACATATAGCAACAATGGTTCTTTGTCAACTGGAGCAGCGAGAATCGGCGGACTAGCTAGCTGCCGCTTTAAGTCTTCAAATGCTTCATTAGCGGCGTCACTCCAGACGAAGTTATCCGTTTTTTTCAGCATCTGATACAAAGGGATGGCCTTCTCGCCAAGGCGACTGACAAACCGGCTCAATGTGGCAATCCGGCCTGCCAAGCGTTGAACATCATTGATACACTTCGGTTTAGCCAAGGAGGTGATGGCTTTGATCTTTTCCGGATTAGCTTCAATGCCCCTGTTAGACACCAAACAGCCCAAGAGCTTGCCTGCAGGTACACCAAAGACGCACTTGGCCGGATTAAGCATCATTTTATAAACCCGCAGGTTATCAAAGGTTTCCTTCAAGTCATCGATCAATGTCTCCTTCTTTCTTGATTTTACCACAATATCATCCACATAGGCGTGAACATTGCGGCCGATCTGTCTATGAAGACAATTCTGCACACACACCGTTGATAAGTCGCCTGGGCACTCTTGAGCCCAAAGGGCATGGACACATAGCAGAAGGCTCCAAAGGGAGTTATGAAGGCTGTCTTCTCCTGGTCCTTAACTGCCATTTTGATCTAATGATAACCAGAATATGCATCCAAAAAGCTTAAACGCTCGCAACCCGCTGTAGCATCAATAATTTGATCAATACGGGGACGGGCAAAAGGATCTGCTGGACAAGCTTTGTTAAGATCTGTGTAGTCTACACACATACGCCAAGTGCCATTCTTCTCGAGGACCAGCACCGGATTAGCCAACCACTCAGGATGGAATACTTCAACGATAAATCCAGCCGCCAAGAGCCTGGCTACTTCTTCTCCAATAGCTTTGCGTCTTTCTTCATTGAACCGGCGGAGAAACTGTTTGACCGGTTTACACTTAGGATCAACATTGAGAGTGTGCTCAACGAGTTCTCTCAGTACACCAGGCATGTCAGAAGGCTTCCATGCAAAGATGTCCCGATTCTCACAGATGAACTCGATGAGCGCGCTTTCCTATTTCGGACCCAAGTTAGCGCTGATGCTAAACTGCTTGGACGAATCGCCAGGCACGAAGTCAACAAGCTTAGTCTCATCAGCCGATTTAAACTTCAGGGCCGGATCATGGTCTGTAGTTGGTTTCTTCAACGAAGTCATATCTGCCGGATCAACATTGTCCTTGTAAAACTTCAACTCTTCTGTTGCACAAACCGACTCAGCATAAGCCGCATCACCTTCTTCACACTCCAGAGCAACCTTGCGGCTCCCATGCACGGTAATAGTTCCCTTGTGACCCGGCATCTTGAGCTGCAGATAAACATAACAAGGTCGTGCCATAAACTTAGCATAAGCTGGCCGTCCAAACTGGGCATGATACGGGCTGCTGATTTTCACCACTTCAAAGGTCAAGGGTTCTGATCTCGAGTCATGTTCATCTCCAAAGGCCACCTCCAGAGCTATCTTACCAACAGGATATGCCGACTTACCAGGCACCACACCATGAAACACCGTATTGGACGGTTTAAGATTTTTATCTGTTAACCCCATGCGACGGAAAGTTTCATAATAAAGGATATTGATACTACTCCCTCCATCCATGAGTACCTTAGTGAACTTATAACCTCCCACCTGAGGTGCCACCACCAGAGCCAGATGACCCGGATTGTCAACCCGGGGTGGATGATCTTCTCTACTCCATACAATCGGCTGCTCGGACCAGCGCAAGTAACGGGGAACCGCCGGTTCAACGGCATTCACCGCCCTTTTATGAAGCTTCTGATCGCGCTTGTCCAAGCTAGTGGTAAAGACATGATACTGTCCGCTATTCAACTGCTTCGGGTTGCTCTGGTAACCCGACTGTTGCTGCTACTGATTGCCCTGATGATTATAGCCACCTTGGTTACCCTGATTACTTTGATTGTTATGTCCACCTTGATTGTCGTGGAAGCCTGAACCGGAATTTCCTCCGCCATAACCCGGCCCATGAGACCCGGAGCCCGAACCGCCCCCCTGATCCATGATCATACCGGAAAGAATCAGAATTTTTGAACTCTTGCATGATGTAACAATCTTTCCAGAGGTGCGTAGATGGTTCCTCCTTCGTCCCATGCTTCGGATAGGGCTGGTTCAACAGATAAGACAAACGGTCCGGATTAGGACTTGGCCCTCCACCGCGCCGGGGCGGTTTACCCTTACGCCGCTGGCCCTTGTCATGTGTATTAGTATTAGCCACAAAGTCTAAACCATGGTCCGCTTTACGCTTGCCGCCGTTTCCATGACCCGCCGGGTTGTGGTGCTGCCCCTTGGCGTTGCCGCTCTTCTTTCCCTTCCCTGTCTTATCATGATCAGACTCGGGATCCTTGGTACTATCAGAGTCGGCATACTTTACCAGTGCAGCCATGAGCGTTCCCATATCATTACAATGACGTTTGAGCCGTCCCAACTTCAACTTCAGTGGTTCAAACCGGCAGTTGCCTTCCAATGTTAAAACTGCGGTGTCAGCGTTGTTGCGGTCTGATGAATGCAAAATCTCTGAAACCCGGCGCACCCAATGGGTTGTTGACTCTCTTTCCTCCTGGACACAGGCAGCTAAGTCCACAATTGACATGGGATGTTTGCATGTATCCTTGAAATTCTGAATAAACCGGGCTCTCAACTCGGCCCATGACCTGATAGAATTAGCTGGTAAGCTCTTTAGCCAAGTGCGGGCCGTCCCTTCTAACATCATGGTGAAGTATTTTGCACATGCAGCATCATCCACATCCAGCATCTCCATGGCCATCTCATAGCTTTCGACCCATGTTTTAGGGGATAAATCGGCGGTGTAATTCGGCACCTTGCGCGGGCCCTTGAAATCCTTGGGCAGGCGCACATTGCGCAACGCTGGGACAAGACATGGCACACCCAAAGAACTAGAGGTAACTCCGGGTTCCACTGATGTGGTTGGACGAACCGGAGTAAGCTGACATGTTCATGCTGCGCCGCTAACTCGGCCTCTCTGCGTGCCTGAGCCCGGTCCACCACCTCTTGGGCATCACCAGCACCACCCGCCGGGTTATTGCCACAGGGCGGATCACGGTTCCGCACATTGCTTGACACTGCCGGTTCATCCATACGCCTGCTGTAACTCCGGCTTGGACAGGGAGTGGAATGAATCCGATCGCAACTGTACGAATAAGCCTCCTGTTGAACCAAAGCTGTCTGAAGAAGCTCCTTAACCCGGCGCGTCTCGACCGCCGCCGGAGAATCGCCTTCGATCGGGATGGCCGGCAGCCGTGAAGCGGTAGCGACAATGTTGTCCATCGGGTTAGAGTAATGACCTGGCGGCGTGGGGACATGTGGTGTTACAACATTGTTCTGACGAGGCGGATCCGCCAAACGTGGCTGAACCGGCGCCTCTGCTCCAGGTGCCTCCGCCCGGTTTACCACCGGCGGATTACTGGTCCCTGCTCCTGGGGTGTTAAAGAGATTTCTAGCGTCATAAACCGGCGGCAGGCGAGATCGGTGCCTCCTCTTCAGGACTTCGTTCGACGCACTCTGATCCAGCATAATCCGGTAAGCTTGTGCATCCAAAGCGGCCCGCTCCGCGGCTATCCTGGTATCCTCAGCTGCTAAGTCGGCTTTGGTCTGGGTGATCTGATCTTTCACTTTCGCTATTTCCGTATTGTGCGCATCCTGATCCGCCGGGTTAACCTCCGCCATCAGGGTTGCCAATGCGTCAAACAAATCAGACAGAACTGAGCTGGCGGTGGCACAGGGCCTCCTGCCCCGGCCACTGCTGCCGCTGCTGATCCGGAAATCATTGCCGCTGTGGTCGAAGAGTGGAGCACCGGTTGCGTACCGGCCATGAAGATCGCAACCCGGTTTGGCAGATCAGAGGGGTCCGGAATACAGTCGCCATCGGAACAGCCCCCAATCCGGCCAAGTTGTAACTGATATAACGACTCGGTCTCTCCGGTCGATGACTCGTCGCCGGAATAAGCGACGGTCTCACCATGGATTCCCCTCCATGGATAACTCCCACGAAGGCACGCTTCATGATAGGCTTGACCCGGGAAGATCTCACACGCTGAGCCGTTTCGACGAGGTCGGTGCAGATGTACGGCTCAGGGCCCGGTTCGCCGATCTTGCCAATGAAAACGTGTATGCCACCAAAGGGGACCCGGTACCCGTACTCGATTGAGCCGGCCTCGGGGCCCCAGCCTGCATCGTCGATGTAGAGCTTGCCGCGACGACTCTTGGTCATCCGGCCCACAGCGTAACCCTTGAGTCCTTCGAAGTTACCCTCCAAGAACTTGAAACCATCGTGCGATAGCCCCATGGTGGGCGCCAACTGTCGTGGTTTTGTCACGGCAGATGTCCTAGTGAAAGGACTTAGTCGTGGAGCCATCGCAATGGGTTAACTTAAAGGGGTTAAAGCGGACAAGGGACGCAAGAGAGTTTTATACTAGTTCGGCCCCTTACGATGAAGGTAAAAGCCTATGTCTAGTTGTGATGGAATTGATGGGGTTTCGATGACCAGGGAGCGAATACGCTTTGCCTGGGTCTCGAGTTGTTGTCCGTTCTCCTTGAACCGCCGTCGGGTCGTCCCCTTATATACATGGGTTGACGCCCGTCGGTTTACAGAATCCCGAGGCCGGCTAATAATCGTGTCCGGCTCGGTCTTTGCTACTTCTACCTTACAATACAAGTTTACATATCAATGCCGGTTTATGTCTATGGCCTTAAACCGGCTTTGGGCCCTGGGCCTCCATAAAGCGTCACCGTCTGTCTTCATGGGCTTCAGACACAGATGAACTACTTATGGGGTTAACCCGGCCTCTCCTGGCCGGTTTACACCCAGTGGTAATATGCCCAACAGGAACGGTGGAAAGTTGCATGGCAATATATCTCGGAATGGCTATGAAAATGCCATAATAGGTAGGTATGGTGGCTGTATTGAGGAAGGTATATGGTGGGTGTATGGTACCAGCGAAAGTTGCGCGGCACAAGAGAAGCTAGCAATGGTGAAAGGGTGAGAGTGCGTATAATCCATAGACTCAACATTAGTCATAAAGAATTCATATACTTATTGCGAAAATCTATTATTTATCGAAACGAAGTACTACGCGCATGCTCCTAGGAGGATAGATTAGTAGGAAAAGACCATCACTCATCCCCTTCCGCCACTCATAAGGAAGACAATCAATAAATAAATCATACTCCAACTTCATCACATAACGGTTCACCATACGTGCATGCTACGGGAATCACAAACTTTAACGCAAGTATCTCTCAAATCTATCTATTATATACATAAGACCAAAGTCAAATAAGCCATCACGTTCGTCCACATATGCTAATATTTTTAACGTCGTTAGATTACAATAGCAACGACTAAGATTTCATGGATTTTACGTAACATCGTAAAATATATATTTTGATGCTATTGAACTTTCAAGGTGTCACGTTATAAGGTTATGTACAACTACGATAAAAGCCAACCATGACACGTACGAATATGTGAACATAAAACACACGGACAAACCAGGCCAAGCATCAGGTAAGACATGCGTATCCAGTCGGACGGCTTTGGTCACGTATGCATGCCTCATATACAAAAGAAATACACGGACAATTATTGATGCATTGCCTAATTTATTTGCATGTCGTGATTGATTTCTAGCAAAGACACAACTTTAATTGGACTAGAACACGTACAAGCATCCTATGTCCATATGAAACCGGCTGATACAAAGAGAGGACAGTAGACCACACCAAACCACATATGCACATCGGACCCATCGGCGACAAAACAACACGCCGTGATGGCCAGCCAGCGACGGCCAGCCCCCAAGCAGCATAAACACATGCTGCCATGGCTAGCGAGCCGCCAAACCTATAGCACTACAGCAGCAAGCATTCAATACGATGTCCGTCACACCGGCAGATTGAAGGTATGAAGCGTACAATATGCACCCATGATAGACTGAAGGTACTGAAGCATCCAATATGCACCCGCGACGCTCGAACGCCCAACAGAATAGCAGCACCATCAAATTGAGGTGATATCAGCACTCCATGTGTGTTTAGATATTTCCATCCTAAGAAGTCTTGACAGCTTCTTTAAGAACAACCTGGCTTTTCCCTAAAAAAAGAGAAAATTGTTTTCATGTACATTACCATAATTAAGTTATAGTATCACTTATTTGTATTTGACCTATAATAGCTATTTTCAAAATTGTTCTATCCTTCCAACAACAATTACCAAGTATATATCATTGTTCATAGGGCCAAACAATTCATGCTATCTTTCATATCAAAGAGCAATCTATTTATAGATTCACCAATTTCAAGGTTGTGGAATCCACAAAAACACCGCCAACGAGCAATGAAAGTGAAATATTTTTTCATACAAAGAAAACATAAAGGAGGTTAAAGGATCTCTGGAGATTTACCCAGATTATTACTTTGAGTTTCTATAAAGGACACACTACAAGAACATGCAGATAAAGATAAACAGTGCTCAGGTATGTTCATAGTTGGGAAAGAACTATTATACTATAGTTAATCTTCACTAACATGAAGATATGGTAGGTATTGTATTCGACTCCAAATTAGTGACTATAAAGCTACTACAAGCTGTACTTTATTTGACAAGGACACTGCAAGATTGCTTAATACATCTATCTCTAACTTGCTGAGCTCGTTCGATGGTAAATCTTAAGAAGCACCAGGCTCAATGGAAGTAATCTCACTTTTGGCACACAAAACTATGTAGTAAAAAGAACATTTGTGCTCGATGATAGACTTGATATGCCCTACTTGAATGATAAAGCTGAGGTAAAGGTGCATTTAAGTATCATGTCTAGAATTCCCTAACTAATTCACCTTCCATATATTGGATTGCAATAGATGGATGATGAGGTGGACATCATGTTAAAACATGAAACGAAGAAGCAGAACATGCACAGATAAAATGGTGGTTGGTTTTTCCACTGTGCACACTTATAGGTTTTTATAAATGTGTCTGATTTTAAATTTATATTTATTTTGTGGTCACGGAATAATATAGTTCCAACTACCAAATTGTGATGTGTCTGGTGCCTATGAAATAGGAACCACACGATAGTAATGGGACAAAAATAAACAAAGATGGGCGTCAAGACAAAATAAGATCATCATCACGTGAGTTCCATAGTGACAATAAAAGAAGATCGAGATATGTTGTAATACAGATGACTCATAGGGGAATGCACCAAGCAAGTTAGCCTGAAAGCAAGAGAAAAGTTGTCAGTCGAGACAAAAATCTGTTAAAGCAAAAGTAAAATAATATAAGGCTTGAAGATGAAGATGAAGTACGGAAACCAAAGCCTAGGAGAAAGAGGAAGTTATCCAGAAAATTAGTGGATGAGTAGCTTATCAGATAAATAATAAGGCAGCATATTTTACTTACCAAGATATATACAGTAAGTGTACTTGACATCTACTAGGATAAGAAGAATACTTATTATACTGTACGATTGTGAATGTTATAGCACTATGTCCTTAGTCCAAAATAGATTGAATACTTTCTTCATATCAACCAATATAAGAAGACATTAATACTATGAAAAGCATGCCATGTTGTAATTATTTGAAATACAGTTAGACATACACTTTTGGGAGTTTATGTTCTTGGTAACAGTTCTTCTATCATGTTGCATTTTCAGTTCAAGTGAACCATGAGAAACGTTCCAATATTATAGTACAACTGTACAAGTAATGTAGAAATCTTAGGAAGAAGCACAAAGATGATTGGCATTAGGAAGGACGCAGAGCAATAGCACTTACAGTGGTAAAAGTCCAGCAGCACAAACAATTAGGAAGGCATGAAGATGAAGAGTTGGATCTTGGGTGTGGTAAAATAATATGGGATAATTAGATTTATGCCCCTAGTTCTGTCCCACTTGTCTGTCTTACCCCTAATTCCCAAAAGTCACTGGTTCTGTCCAAGTCACTTTGCTCCTATTATGCTTTTGCCCTTTGACCGTTTGACCATCAGTTTGAAAACTTCGTAACTAATTCATACTAAATCAGAAAAATGCAAATAAGATACCAAAATGTTCACAAAAACATCCCCTATATGCCAGTGTCATTTGCATTCATGAAAAAAGTGTTGGAAAGTGCCCATCCGAGTTTTAGCTCTTATGCTACCACCATGAATAGTAAAATAAAAAAAGTTCAAAAAATTAAAAAAAAATTGGTGGCAAAGAATGACAAATGTTTTAAGTGCCTGCCAAGTTTCATTAGGGAATAACATTCGTGGGTGCCGCGGCAAAAAAAACAATCAACACTCCAAAATAGATTATTTTTTTGCCACGACGTCCATGAATGTCGTTCCCTAATAAAACTTGGCAAGCACTTAGAACATTTGTTGTTCTTCACCACCATATTTTTTTGAATTTTTTTAGAGTTCACTATTCATGGTGGTACCAAAAGAGCTAAAACTCGGATGTGCACTTTCCAACACTTTTTTCATGAATGCAAGTGACACTGACATATAGGTGATGTTTTTCTGAACATTTTGGTATCTTATTTGCATTTTTTCTGATTCAGTATGAATTAGTTATGAAGTTTTCAAACTGACGGTCAAACGGTCAAAGGGCAAAAGCATAAGAGGAGCAAAGTGACTTGGACAGAACCGGTGACTTTTGGGAATTAGGGGTAAAACAGACGAGTGGGACACAACTAGGGGCATAAATCTAATTATCCCAAATAATATCCATTGTTACTGCCACCATAAGGAAAAATACAAGTGGTCAGCTGGAAGATAAAGTAGGCGAAACAAAGATATTGTTCTGGGTACTAAAACCTCCATGACTCATACAACCTCTTTAGTTTAATAAAACCATGAATAGATCTTCCATATTATACATACTAGCTGCAAAACATGTAAAAATACAACCATTGTATCTCAACTAACACATGATTTTTTTTTAAATTAACAAGTTAAATCCTTCTTGCTAGGACAAGGTAACAACAAATAAAAAAACCACTGTGCTATGTAGGATCTATAAGCCATAATATGCATTAGAATGATGCTTATCATCAGCACTTACATTTGGTAGGAGTTCAGAAACACCGGCAATGAGGGCAACAGCACAGCGGCCGCCCGCACATGTTGCTCACATCTTCGTGCTATTTATTATTTCGCTATCTGCTCATACGAATTTGCCTCCATTACCCCCACACCTCTAATGGACCATAGCAGTAGTCCCCCTCTGTACTGTGCCTCAGGATCCAGCCATTCTCCATTAGCCTGCCTTGGTCAACAATTATTTTTTGTCCTATGCTGCCTTGGCATTGATGCCCTCGCACCAATAGCTTCACCAAGTAGAACAATTTTTTCCAGTAAATCCATAAACGGTACTCCATCCTCCGTGAGATCTCTCACTACCCATTGGACGGGAAATCTGGAGAAACCCAAAGATTATACACCAAATATGTCCATTTCAAGCTCAAGAATAATAATCTCAGCTCTGTCACACAAAACTATATAATAAGTTGTGCCTGATGATAGGCTTAAGATGTTGTCATTGAACAACAAAGCTGAGAAGGCAAAGGCACATCTAATCCTCTATAAGATCAAGTACCTTGTTCCTAATTTTCATCATTGATTCATCCTGCATGCTACGGAAGTGTTGCATAAACAATATTTTTAAGTTGGGTAGAATGTCCACAAAGAAAATAATAGAACTCGACAAAGAAAATAATGTAAGTTCCCAATTCTAACCCCTACAAAATTGAAAATGAGATCAATGACAAGTGAAATAATAACTCTATAATCTATATTCTCTAAATATAATCTATACATGAAAACAACAATTATGTGCGAGGATATTTCCTAAATTATAATTACAAGTACATAGTTAGTGCTTCATTGTAAAAGTTAGACACTTCAGAAATTGAAGTTTAAAATAATCACCTTACCTCTGAAACAAGTTCTACAAATGAATTAAATAAATCAAATTATAACGTACATATACACTGCCAAGCAAGAGGAGATATGATTTGAGTCACAGACAAAGAAGGATTAAAGGTGTTGACTGATGACATGAAGTGCCCAAGCAAAATAGTGCAAAGAATATAGTATACAAAGAGATATTTTAACTTCTTTTATTCCTCAAGTAAATGCATATGAGAATCAACTCATAATTTTTCCCATACAATGTTTGGTCGAAATAACTAACATTCAGTGAAAAATATGGCTAGGAAGCTTTTATACAAAAAGATTTTGTAGGTTGGATTTAAAATTATTTTGTAAACAAGAAATAAGGATTACATTTTATCTATCAAATGATTAGAAATTGGATTTCTAATTATATCAAATGATGTGTTACAATTATATATATATATATATATATATATATATATATATATATATATATGTTAACAAGTGCAGAAATACTATCAACTATAAAATATGAAATTGGTGTCACACGGTAATACATTGGATATAACGTTGGCTGTATAAAGCTCTATATATTGCTAAGGAAATGCTGAAGAGACAATAATTAAAGATCGGTATAATGTGAACATGAAAAAGATGCAAGTTCAATTCCCTATAAAATGAAAGGGAGATCAACGACAGATCAAATAATTATATAGTGTAGATCCTACATATAATCCATACATGATCAAGACAGTATGTACAAGGTTATCTCCGAACATGAAATTGCAAGCGCAAAATCAGCGCTAAAATGTAAACAAAAATACTTTAAAAATCCAAATGTCTAATCTATTATATTATTAAAACAAGAGTAAAACGAGCCATCACGTTACCCACATATGCTAATATTATTACCACCGTCAGACCAGAATAATGACGGTTGAGATTTTAAAGATTTTACTTAACATGTTAATATGTACGTCTCAATATGTTGAACTATCACGTCTATTCCTAAAAAAACTACCACGTCTATAAGTATATGCACAGGTGGGAAGCACCGAGCCGTGTTTATTCGGCTCAAAAGAAGAAACATCCGTATTGACTTAGGAAATAAAAGAACCATAATCTATCACATGTCTACGTGCAAATATTACTGTGTACTACAAAACAATACAACATGTCACGTCAAGTAGTACCACAAGTCTTCTACCTCATAATGTTTGATCCAAATAATAGCTTTCTTTCCCAATGATGGGTCAACAAATAAGGATACGTAAGTATAACTCACGTGCTGACAATCCAAAGCCGGACAGATGCATGCAATACAAATATAAGATCAGGACTCCACCTAAAACACACGCCCAAGAAATCATCCAAAAAAGAAATTGAAGGGAGCCACTGGGACGAAATCGATGCCTGAGTCTTGACACCACAAAGAAAAACGAAGCTGGTACGACGATGCAACGGGAGACTCACCGCTCAACTCGACACCAACAAATATCGAAGTCAGCAAGAACTGCCACTTCATAACTACCACATCCAACTGCTTCATGTGGCACAAAAACTCGACCTCGGACGTTGCCCAATGTCTTCTCACCTGAATCATCAAGTTTGGCAATTATTGTTTACTAAATTCACTTATTTTTTACATAGTCTACATAGGTACTTCATGAATTGAAAAATTATTTTTGTATTATTTTGTAGGCAAAACATTGTGCCACGCAAGAAATTGAGCGACTTGACAACAAGGGGACAAAACGGGAACATTCAAGTGAAAGTAATAAGGATACGAGGTAAATCCTACAATTGATGAGCTTACTAGCCTAGATATAATCTTAATGGATGAACATGTATATTCTTTATATTTTAAACTGGAAATTATTCTAGCATTTTAAAAAACAATTACTATTTCTCAGACACTTTCAGATTAAAGATAAATGAGCAATCTACTTATGCATTAGCAATATAACGGTTGTGGAATCCACAAAATATCGTCCTCTAAGCAATAAAATTAAAAATGCTTTTGCACATAATACAAAGGTAAAGGAGGTCAAAGATCTCCATAAATATTGCCTGTTATTACTTTGAGCTATCTAACAAGCACCTGACATAATACAAGAACGGGCAGGGGAAGATATACAATGCTCATGTATGTTTATAGTTGACTTTCAACAATACTCCAACGCTCGGATATGTTTGTAGTTGTATCTGAGACTTCAAACTAATTTTTTTTTTCTGACCATTATACATCTGTCTCAAACTTGCTAAGTCATTGGATGGGAAATCTGAAGCACCAAAGATAATACCATAATTATGTAAAAATAACATTTGTGCCTAATGATAGACTTGAGATGTTGTACTTATATACAATAAAGCTGAGGAGGTATATTCATTTTTCCAAAAATTAAAAATTAGGTACCATTATAAGTTCCAAACTGATTCGACACATATGTTACACATGATTTGATGGATGATGAAGGGGACGCCTTGCTAAAACATAAAACAAAGAAGATGAACATGCATTTAAATGGGTGATTATTATTTTTCACATACACACTTCCAGATTTTTAGAAGCATGTCTAATTTTTCAAATTTATATTTATTTTGCAGTCACGGAATAATAAAGTTTCACCTACCAAAATTTCATGTGAAGTGGTGCCTATGAAAGAGGAACCACATGATAGCAATGGGGCATAGTAAACAAAGATGGGAGCCGCGGCCAATTGTTATCATCATGAACTACAAAGTGACAAAAAGAGGAGACTGAGATCTATTGTACTATCAAATGACTCAAGAGGAAGAATGAAATGCGACAAGTACAATAGAAACAAAGGGAAAAGATGTTCACAAGAACAGGAAATCTGGTGGAGCAAAAGTAAAAAAAAAAAACACAAGGCTGGAAGACCAAGAGTACGAAGGTCAGATGTTGTTTTTTTGCGAAAAAGAAGGTTAGATGTTCACTGCGGAAAAAGAAAATCCACTGTTACTGACATCATAAGGAAGAAGAAAAGTGCTCGGCTGAATGATATACTAGGTGAAACAAAGCCTTGGAGAACACGGAAGTTATCCAGAAAATTAGTGGATTAGTAGCTTATCCAGAAAATACTAAGGTAGACTATATATGTATTTACAAAGATATGATAAGAGTACTTGACAACGACCAGGAAGGACACCTATTAGATTATAGTAGTGTGAATGTCCGCAATATTAGAAGCAGCTCATATTGTAATATCTTGAAAGAAATGCACTTTTGTCAGTTTATTGTTTTGGAAAATAAAACTTCAATAGCCCATACAGACTTTTCAGTTAAATAAAACTATGAGTAGATGTTCGATATCATAAGCACCACCTTTAACCATGAAAATTCAACCATTCTATGTGAATTAGTACATATGAACCAAATTACTGTTAACAAATTAATGCCTTCTTGCTAGGACATAGTAACACAACAAATACAAAATAAAACATTTTATAGTGTCTTGGAGGAACTATAAGATGTAATATGCATTAGAAAATATGAATATCAGTACTTACATTTGGTACAAGTCTGACAGCACGACAAATGAGGAGGGGAACAACTCAGTAGCACGATTTCGTTCGGCAAATCCACGGACCAGTGCCCCATCCTCCGTGAGATCCCTCACCGTCTCCTCCGCGCCACCAAACTTCAGCACCTCTGCCAGGGCCACTAGGGCCAGTTCTTTTGGATCTTCTTGCAGCTTATTGTCAAAATAAGCTAGAAGCTCAAAAGAACTCGTTCTGTAAAAGCTAGCTTAGCTTACTTTCATCTTTCTTTCCTTCACAATGGAAAAAGGCTGGGGGAGGGTAGCTTCCCGCAGCTTATCACTTAAAATCGAAAGGGTATAGCAATGTGTCCGTGTCGTTCGATCTTATTACATCAAAATTGCCACTGCATAGTCCCGCACGAGAAACATGCCCGATGAAAAAAAATGGACAGATGAGGCTGACACTCGATCCCCTCCCTCCCGCACTCGACCATAGGCCTCTCTATACCGCCTAGGGTTCCTCCAGCGCCGCCGCCGCCGGGCCTCTGCTCCTCGACGCTCCGTCTCCGGCGACATAGGCGGCGGGTAGGTCTGCATCTCCCGCCCCACCTGCCTCGGGCGCTTTCCCTCCCTCCCTCGGTGTCCAGCAGCAGCCCCTGGCCCGGTCCTGCTAGGGCTCCACTCCGGTGGACGGCACCCACTTCGGTCGACGTGCTACTCCGGTGAAGGACCCCTGCTCCCCCTCCCCTCCTCCTAGGCCGTGAGCCCGAGCATCATCTAGGAGCTCCTCTGATTTTGATTTTGCAAAATTTTCATGTAGATTTGCTATGAGTTGTTGGTGATGTATGTTGTTTTCATCTTGATTTGCTACGAGGTGTTGCTCATATATGGCAGAACTAATTTTGATATGGATGTGCTTGTTGTGCCAAGTATAAGGACAAGATTGTTGCGCTCTGGTTGATATCATTGTAGTTGCATAGAAAACAATATCTAGTTGTTGTTTGTAATACATATTAATTCTTCCAGTTCTTTTTATTGACATGATGAATAATAGATGAAAGCACTGGCAGATTGTAGTGTTTGGAAGTCGAATTTATGTTCATATGGGTATCAAAATGTTAAAAATATATAATATGATATCATTTAATCCGAACAACAATATAGTCCGAGGGCATTACAGACTTTTTCCTGAACATACAGCAGATAAGCTGACAAAACAGACATGGAAAAGAACTGGCTAGCTTATTATCTGGAGCTTATTTCCACATGAGCTTATCTGGAGCTTATTCTCACAGGAGCTTATTTCCACATCATAGATCAAAAGAACCGCCCCCTAGACGAGGTTGAGCAGCGCAGCCAGCGCTTTCTACCTGGCCCTCACCGTGGTCGTGTTGCTAGAGTCGACGAGGTAAGTGAGAATCCACACCATAGAGACTGCGTCAAACGTGTGCATGCACTCATTCAGCCACCTGAGCCACCACCCAAGGAAGAGAAATTCGAAGAAAATAAGTGGCAAATAGATCTGGGAGAGCATGGGGATCGATTACTTGATGCCAGCAGCGACATCTTTCAATCGCTCGCAGCAAATCAGAAGAAGTGGCACATGTGGATGAGAGGAGCCTGGTGGGGGATCTAACGAGATGAGAGGAGAGTTCCTAACTTCCTATGTATGGGCTGTTTTTCCTTTTTTTAAGGGAAACGGGTTGTTTTTCTTGGAAGAAAAAAAAGGTGCGTGGTGGTTATACTGCCGGGCCTACATCAAAACTATGAGCCTACATCCGAGTATACACCGCGCAGCGCTACGCACACTTGGTTTCAGTTTTATATATCTACAAAAAAACTTGGTTACCTAAAAAAACAAAAACAAAAGTATGGTTACAGTTTTATCCAAAAACAGACTTGGTCGCAGTTTTTTGGGGGTTATATAATTTATATAAGTTGCATGTAATTGCTTTGGATGTGTTCACAAAAACAATAAGTTCTATATATATCATGTAAATAAGTTCTATAAAAGAATTTGCAAAAATAAATTGTGTGGCATACTTCAATGTAAATAGGAAAGAGAGATACATACTCAAATTGGACACGTAGCTAACTGGATAAGACGAGCCATGGAAGATGGTCATGCGCAAGGCAGCTATGTGTGTCTACGGCACAGAACCACCAACCATACATTTTTTATATAAAAAACATTGTCTGGAAACCCAGTAGCAAATTTAAACATAAATGTTTATTATAATGTAGATGAATAATATATCTCTTTTATATAAATTTGCAACAAATAAGGAAAATAGTACATTTATTCTCCATAAAATTATAGCCGCGCAAATGCGCGGGTGCACCCGCTAGTTCATAACTACTCTATTAGCATGACTCTAATATCACCATCTTCATATCTCAAAACAATCATAAAGAATCAAACTTCTCATAGTATTCAATGCACTTTATATGAATGTTTTTATTATATCCCTCTTGGATGCCTATCATATTAGGACTAAATTCATAACCAAAGCAAATTACCATGCTGTTCTAAAGACTCTCAAAATAATATAAGTGAAGCATGAGAGTTCATGTATTTCTTCAAAATAAAACCACCGCCGTGCTCTAAAAAGATATAAGTGAAGCACTAGAGCAAATGACAAACTACTCCAAAAGATATAAGTGAAGATCAATGAGTAGTCAAATAATTGTGCAACTATGTGAAGACTCTCTAACATTTAAGAATTTAAGATCTTGGGATATTATTCAAACAACAATCAAAACAAAATAAAATAAATTGACGCTCCAAGCAAAACACATATCATTTGGTGAATAAAAATATAGCTCCAAGTAAAGTTACCGATAAACGAAGACGAAAGAGGGGATGCCACCCGGGGCATCCCCAAACATAGGCTCTTGGTTGTCCTTAAATATTACCTTGGGGTGCCTTGGGCATCCCCAAGCTTAGGCTCTTGCCACTCCTTATTCCATCGAATCTTTACCCAAAACTTGTAAACTTCACAACACAAAACTTAACAGAAAACTCGTAAACTCCGTTAGTATAAGAAAATAAATCACCACTTAGGTACTGTTGTGAACTCATTCTAAATTTATATTGGTGTAATTTCTAATGTATTCCAACTTCTCTATGGTTCATACCCTCCGATACTACTCATAGATTCATCAAAATAAGCAAACAACACATAAAAAACAGAATCTCTCAAAAACAGAACAGTCTGTAGTAATCTGTAACTCCAGGATACTTCTGCAACTCCAAAAATTCTGAAATAAATTAGTGGACCTGAGGAATTTGTATATTAATCTTCTTCAAAAAGAATCAACTTAAAATAACGCTTCTGTAAAAAATGACAGTTAATCTTGTGAGCGCAAAATTTCTGTCCTTTACAGCAAGATCACATTAACTTTCACCCAAGTCTTCCCAAAGGTTCTACTTGGCACTTTATTGAAACAAAAGCTATAAAACATGATTACTACAGTATATTAATCATGTGGAAACACAAAAACAGTAAGGTTAAATATTGGATTATCTCCCAACAAGCGCTTTTCTTTAATGCCTTTTTAGCTAGGCATAATGATTTCAATGATGCTCACATAAAAGATAAGAACTGAAACATAACGGGAGCATCATGAAGAATACGACTAGCACATTTAAGTCTAACTCACTTCCTATGCATAGAGATTTTGTGAGAAAACAACTTATGGCAAGAATCAACTAGCATAGGAAAGCAAAACAAGCATAGCTTCAAGATTTTCAACACATAGAGGGGAAACATTATATTATTGCAATTCCTACAAGCATATGTTCCTCCCTCATAATAATTTTCAGTAGCATCATGAATGAATTCAACAATATAACCATCACATAAAGCATTATGTTCATGATCCCCAAGCATATAAATTTTATTACTCTCCACATAACCAAATTTCTTCTCATGAATAGTAGTGGGAGCAAACTCAACAAAATAACTATCATGTGAGGCATAATCCAATTGAAAATTAAAATCATGATGACAAGTTTCATGGTTATCATTAATCTTTATAGCATACATGTAATCACAATAATCATCATAGATATCAACTTTGTTCTCATAATCAATTGGAACCTCTTCCGAAATAGTGGATTCATCACTAAATAAAGTCACGACCTCTCCAAATCCACTTTCGTAATTATCACAATAAGATTCAACACCCTCCAAAATAGTGGGATCATTACTTCCTAAAGTTGACACTCTGCCAAACCCACTTTCATCAATATAATCATCATAAATAGGAGAAATGCTATCATCATAATATATTTTCTCCTCAAAACTTGGGGGACTAAAAATATCATCTTCATCAAACATAGCATCCCCAAACTTGTGGCTTTGCATATCATTAGCATCATGGATATTCAAGGAATTCATACTAATAACATTGCAATCATGCTCATCATTCAAAGATTTAGTGCCAAACATTTTAATGCATTCTTCTTCTAGCACTTGGGCACAATTTTCCTTTCCATCATTTTCACGAAAGACATTAAAAAGATGAAGCATATGAGGCACCCTCAATTCCATTTTTTTGTAGTTTTATTTTATAAACTAACTAGTGATAAAACAAGAAACTAAAAGATTCGATTGCAAGATCTAAAGATATACCTTCAAGCAATAACCTCCCCAGCAATGGCGCCAGAAAAGAGCTTGATGTCTACTACACAACCTTCTTCTTGTAGACGTTTTTGGGCCTCCAAGTGCAGAGGTTTGTAGGACAGTAGCAAATTTCCCTCAAGTGGATGACCTAAGGTTTATCAATCCGTGGGAGGCGTAGGATGAAGATGGTCTCTCTCAAGCAACCCTGCAACCAAATAATAAAGAGTCTCTTATGTCCCCAACACACCCAATACAATGGTAAATTGTATAGGTGCACTTGTTCGGCGAAGAGATGGTGATACAAGTGCAATATGGATGGTAGATATAGGTTTTTGTAATCTGAAAATATAAAAACAGCAAGGTAACTAATGATAAAAGTGAGCACAAACGGTATTGCAATGCTTCGAAACAAGGCCTAGGGTTCATACTTTCACTAGTGCAAGTTCTCTCAACAATAATAACATAACTGGATCATATAACTATCCCTCAACATGCAACGAAGAGTCACTCCAAAGTCACCAATAGAGGAGAACAAACGAAGAGATTATTGTAGGGCACGAAACCACCTCAAAGTTATTCTTTCCGATCAATCTGCTGGGCTATTTCTATAAGTGTCACAAACGGCCCTGGAGTTCGTAGTAAAATAACACCTTACGACACAAATCAAAAAAAACCCTAATGTCACCTATATACTCCAATGTCACCTCAAGTATCCGTGGGTATGATTATACGATATGCATCACACAATCTCAGATTCATCTATTCAAACTAACAGAAAGTACTTCAAAGAGTGCCCTAAAATTTCTACCGGAGAGTCAAGACGAAAACGTGTGCTAACCCCTATGCATAAGTTCACAAGGTCACTGAACCCGCAAGTTGATCACCAAAACATACATCAAGTAGATCACATGAATATCCCATTGTCACCATAGATAAGCACATGCAAGACATACATCAAGTGTTCTCAAATCCTTAAAGACTCAATCCGATAAGATAACTTCAAAGGGAAAACTCAATCCATTACAAGAGAGTAGAGGGGGAGAAACATCATAAGATCCAACTATAATAGCAAAGCTCGCGATACATCAAGATCGTGCCAAATCGAGAACACGAGAGAGAGAGAGAGATCAAACACATAGCTACAGGTACATACCCTCAGCCCCGAGGGTGAACTACTCTCTCCTCGTCATGGAGAGCGCCGGGATGATGAAGATGGCCACCGGTGATGATTCCCCCCCTTCAGCAAGGTGCCGGAACAGGGTCCCGATTGGTTTTTGGTGGCTACAGAGGCTTGCGGCGGCAGAACTCCCGATCTAGGTTTCTTGTTGGGGGTTTAGAATTTTTGGCGTCGGGAACAAGTCAAGGGGTTCTCCGAGTCATCCACGAGGCAGGGGGGCGCGCCAAAGGGGGTAGGGCGCACCCTCCACCCTCGTGGATGGCTCGGGACTCTTCTGGCCCAACTCTTTTACTTTGGAGGCTTCTTTTGGTCCATAAAAAATCCACAAAAATTGGCAGGTCAATTGGACTCCGTTTGGTATTCCTTTTCTGTAAAACTCAAAAACAAGGAAGAAAACAGAAACTGGCACTGGGCTCTAGGTTAATAGGTTAGTCCCAAAAATCATATAAAATAGCATATAAATGCATATAAAACATCCAAGATGGATAATATAATAGCATGTAACAATCAAAAATTATAGATACGTTGGAGACGTATCAGCGGCGCATTAAATGCGTTTGTCCTATGGTGTCAAGCGATCAACTTGTACGCTGTAGATACTTTCCACCTCCTATGTGCCATTGTGGCGACCCCTTTGACATATAAAAGGAGGCCTGAGGCGTACTGTGGGAGGATTCAAACTTTTTGGACTGGGCATGCACGACAGCTAGTTCAAGAGCTCAAGAACACCAAATAAACACAGACAAGCAGGACTAGGGTATTACGCATCGCTTGCGGCCCGAACCTGGGTAAAAATCCCCTCGCGTTGATCGCTAGACCAGCTCTTTGCGCAGCTCCACGCCCCGCCAACCGTAGAAGGGACTCCCCGGAATCCCATATGTGTCGTTTCCCCTGACAGATCTATTTTATCCATGAAAGTTATTTGAGTTTTGATCTCTTATATGCATGATTTCTTATAGCCTCGTATTTCTTCTTCGATTCTTTGGTTTAGTTAGGCCAACTAGATTTATTTTTCTTGCCATGGGAAGAGGTGCTTTGTGATGGGTTCGATCTTACGGTGCTCAATCCCAGTGACAGAAGGGGACATGGCGCGTATGTATTGTTGCTATTAAGGATAACAAGATGGGATCTATTCCAACATTAATAGATCTTGTCTACATCATGTCATCATTCTTATTGCATTACTCCGTTTCTCCATGAACTTAATACACTAGATGCATGCTGGATAGCGGCCGATGTGTGGAGTAATAGTAGTAGATGCATGCAGGAGTCGGTCTACTAATCTTGGGTGCGATGCCTATATGATGATCATTGCCTGGATATCGTCATAATTATTTGAAGTTCTATCAATTGCCAAACAGTAATTTGTTTACCCGCCGTATGCTATGTTTCTCGAGAGAAGCCACTAGTGAAATCTACGGCCCCCGGGCCAATTCTTTATCACATTTGATTTCCGATCTATTATTTGCCTCTTTTATTTTCAGATCTATTATTCCAAAAAGCCAAAAATACCTTGCTGCAATTTTATTTTTTCTATTCTATTTCGCGTTTCCGTGAGATCTATTTATCCAATCTACTTCAAAAATTTATCTATCTTTTACTCAGGAGGGATTGACAATGCCTCTTACGCGTCGGGTTGCAAGTATTTGTTCTTTGTGTGCAGGTACTGTTTACATAGTGTTGCGTGGTTCTCCTATTGGTTCGATAACCTTGATCTCATCACTGAGAGAAATACCTACCGTAGTTGTGCTGCATCATCCATTCCTCTTCGGGGAAAATACTGATGCGGACACGAGCCATCAGTAGTTCCCTCTTGAACAGGTTCCCTGGTTTAGTTTTCCACAATGCGAGCACACTGCAAATGAAGATGAATTTTGACAACATCAATTATTGAACCAGATGTGAATGCAAATTAATTTCAACATCGTAGAATTCAATACCTATTCATGAATTGCTAAAGATGTGTCAGATCCTAAGCATTTGTTGACTCTGTGAGAGAATCCATGTAGTAAACTATGTTCTTGTTTGGAACAATGAATACCAAGATACAGTGATTGCTACATATTAAGAAAGCCATGAACTTACGAATTAGGTCAAAATTTGAAAGACAATCAGTGTATGCGTGGTTGTTTATTTAAGTTACCGTTCATGATATGGCCAAAGAAATGATTTTGCATAGAACGTATTTTCGAAGATACGGACGACCGTGCTAATGGCCACCCCCGTTCATCCTTACCATGTAATATTGTGACATTTGCTAATGCAGGATCTATGAAATACACACTCTCCCCTTTTCTTCTCTGCGCGTTCAATCCCCTGAGAGGAATAAAATGCTATTAGCTGTTTATCATTTACAACCTTGTATGGAGAAGTTGATCGGAGTTTGTTAAATACTTACAAAATCAGGCATCTAAAAAGAGTGGCATTGAGCTCGTTGAAGTGGAAGAAGAGATGTAACTCCTTGAAATTCACACTAATGGAACCAGGATCTTGTTGGAAATGATCTCTGTTATAGCAGACTAGCAGAACATGATGACCTGCTAACATTTGATCCATGCAATATTTATGTAACTCGCGACAACTGGAGCTGCACTCATCAAAGTATTCGCCAACAAGGAATGACTAGCCATGGACGTAATTGTTTGCTTCAAGTACGTCTGCTTTATTTTTAGCAAGCACCAAATCTATTTCTTCATCATTCATGTTTCAAAAATAATATTACTCTCCGATTCGAACAATTTGTTGTTAATTTGGTTTTGGGTTATCAGTGCTTTAAGTAAGGGGCAATCGTTCTCTTTCCTCTTTGCTCTCGGGGCGTGCTTCCTCACGGGTGCAGCCTTTTTGCCCGCTTCCTTCTTGGTACTTGAAGCACTTCTGGTACAAGGTCTCGATGGCTGAAAGGCAGACTGCCGAGTAGACGGTAAAGCTTCGATGGGCTTCTTAGTAGACGGTTTAGCTATGCCGGACTGCTGAGCTGGTGGTGCTGCTATGACGGACTGTCGGGCTGTAGGAGCAGAGGCATCGGACTGCTGACCATGCGTTGAAGCTATGTCGGGTTTCTGCGTAGGTGGTGCCAACTTGTCTGTGTGATGAGGAGGCCATGCTAATGTGTTGGTTTGCTGAGCAGGCAGGGCTGATGCATTGGTATGCTGATCACGCGGTTGAGGACCGACGGATAGATGAGCAGTCGGTTCTGGACCTACAGACTTCTTAGCACGCGGTTCCGAAGCATCAGACTACTTAGCGGTCCGTTCCACTAGGTTGGTGTGCTGACCATGTGGTGCACTGGGTCTCCCCCCACTGCTTCAGTAGTCGACATCTGAACTGGTGGTGCATCTTTAGCAGTTGTAGGACTTGCCACTGGCTGCTCTGGGGCGGACGATGACATGGCCTGTATGGCACAAAGTCAGGAGGGCTGATCGCAGGTTGATGCATCAGCCGTCCGATTACGAGTATTAGGTTCCTTGGGCGAAGCACGCGAGAGCTGCTGTGGAAAGGAGAGCCTCACTGGTTGAGGGGCGACATTAGTTGCTCTTGGCAGGGCTTCAGGTATCTCATCCATGAAGTCTATTTCCTTTCGCGGCCACTAGATGTGATGTAACAGTGATTCTCCCAAGGTCCTATGCTCATCAAAGTCCTGTAGGACATTCTTCAGGGCAAATTCGTTGAATCCAGGCTTTACTTCAGTCACGTAGCACTTCACACAGCCCGGCTTCAATGGCACATTGTCCAACAAGAGGCCCTCTTCCAAGAAGGGTGGGCAAACCCAGGCTGTTGCACATTTTAATGTACCTTCATAATGTGTAAGCACGCCCTTCAGTCTATCTTTCATTCCAGATAGATCAGATATAGCATCATCATGAGCAGCTGCAGTCTTAGTGTCGCTAGGGTGAGCTGATGCACATCTACTCTTGTGTGGTGTTGTCGCGCAATAACCACCATCCTCCATGCCCGCCTCCCCTCCCATCTGCTAGCTATGTGTCAGTGTTAGAGTCTTCTGCATCATCATTGACTCCTCAATTTCCTTTCGAACAATCGGACACATATCCTTCCTCAACCTTTCATACAATTCATTCTGCTTCATTTCACTCCTCGCTTTTTTCATGCTGAGTGTGAAAGCCCTCTTGTGCGGGACATTAACACATATACCCCTTGCACGACCAGGGGGCTCTCTTGTTTCCAGAGCATCGGACAGAATGTCACATGGCCCTGAGTTCATGTAGAACCTTCCAGGGATCTCGGAAGCCTTTAACATCGTGCGATAGATTTTTTCGTCATGTGAGTTTTCAAAGTAATAAGTTCCGTCATCACGCCTCCTTGCACGTGACCGCAAGTAGTCTCTAGCACGTTCGCCCCTGATTTCACTAAAGGCCGGTTTCCCACCCGCAGCTACTGTTTCTTTGTCCTCCTGGTCCCATATTGGTTTCATGCCATAGTATCCTGCCACACGCATACGGTGGGGGTGTGTGTTCCTCTCCTGAAGTTCCAATTGCTTGGCACTCTTCTCATCAAACTCCGTAGTTGCCCTGACCCTTTTGAATTCTGCCCAGTCTGCCTTTGTAATTTGGTGGTATGTGGGGATTGGGTCCTTGCCTTCACTCAAGTACTTCTTGTACATCACATGCTTCCAGTTTCTCCTAGCATCCCTAGCCTTCATCAGTGCAGCGTGTTCCACCTGCATTCTCCATTGCTCTGGAACATTGAAGTGATCCATGATCTCCCGGACTATCCTTCATCGTGTTTTTGTGTTAGCCTTCCGAAACCCCGGCAGATTAATGTTGAGCCTTGCCCTGCCAACAAATCCACACACACTCCTGAACCTCGTGCATGCTTTATCTGGTTTAGTTGGAGCCCAAGACTTTAAATCGATGTTGGTTACTTCATATACACCTTTAGGCTGGTGTGTGGGCTTCCTTGGAGCGATCCTCCGTGTCCTTACCGGAAGAGTAATTGCTGCAACTCTATCCCGTTCCACATTACTTGATCCCTCACCATCTGCTGAAGACCTAGGGTTGTCGGACTCAGATGAAGATACGTCACCTGAAGCATGAGTGTTGTAGCTGCTACTCGGTATCTACAAAGGACACATGCGAAAATCAGGAAAGGAGGATAAGCATAAAGCTAAAAACTTGGTATCAAGCTGTCTAAACATGTCATGCAATAATTTAGAAAATGTACGGCTAATTTGTTAAGTTTGTGTGACTTGAGCGCCCATGATCTGTAAACTGACAATAAATTATTGGAATAAATAGAACTTATATGTACTAGTTAGGAAGGTAGATAATGAACATATATACACTCTCCATTATTTTATTGCTAATTTGGGAACATACGAATGAAATAGGAAGAGGGATTGCGAGGAAATATGCCTCACCGTAGTGGAGAGCAGTAACTAACATGTTTCTTAATGCAAACTCGGTAGGACCACAGGAGGGGCAAGGGTTATAGGATCGATATGCTCGAGGGTGGCTGGCGAGCAAACAAAGACGACGAGGCGCGGGCAACCGCGTGTTGGGAACGGGGGTGGAGGTAGGGTTGACGCCGATGTGCGCGCACATGGGCGGGTTGAGCACACCGGTGCCAGAGAGGGTTCTGCTATGAATCTGGGGGAGGGGGGAGCTGGCGATGGAGATTGGGTGGACTATTGAGTGAAACGCGGGCGGACGGTGGGGGGTGTTGGCGGCTGTCGGTGTCAAAACCGGTGGATCTCGGGTAGGGGGTCCCGAACTGTGCGTCTAAGGTCGATGGTAACAGGAGACGGGGGACACAATGTTTACCCAGGTTCGGGCCCTCTCTATGGAGGTAATACCCTAGTTCATGCTTGATTGATCTTGATGAATATGAGTATTACAAGAGTTGATCTACCACGAGATCGTAATGGCTAAACCCTAGAAGTCTAGCCTGTATGACTATATATCTTTCCGAACTAAGTCCTCCGGTTTATTTAGACACCGGAGGGGACTAGGGTTATACAAAGTCGGTTACAGAAAAAGGAATCTTCATATTTGGTCGCCAAGCTTGCCTTCCACGCCACGGAGAGTCCCATCCGGACACGGGAGAGAGTCTTCGGTCTTGTATCTTCACAGCCCATTAGTCCGGCCCATGTCCAACAGGCCGGACGCCCGAGGACCCCTTAGTCCCGGACTCCCTCAGTAGCCCCTGAACCAGGCTTCAATGACGAGGTGTCCGGCGCGCAGATTGTCTTCGGCATTGCAAGGCGGGTTCCCCTTTCCGAATACTCCAAGATAGTCTTCAGACGCAACGAACGTGTCCGGATCTGCAACACAAGTACCACACACAACCACAGAGAGTGTAATATTTCACGAGTCCAATCTGCTGACAACTTTTTGTAACGTGACGTCATGCTTGTTCGGTCTTTATTTCGAACCTTTTTTGTCCTGCCGTTCCATGTTTCGAGGTGTGGCTTTTATTGGCACGTCTTGTCGAAACAGAGATCGCGTCCCCTTATTGCGGGATTCTCATCAATACAAGCGTGGGTAACCCAACCGTTCCACTGGGAAGATTCCTTAGGAATAGACAGGTTTTCAGGCTTAGGAGGAGGCGTCCGATACCCGTCGCCTTTATAAAGGAGCCAAGGGCTATCTCTTTTCACGCCAAACCTCTCCTCAGCCTTTCCAACCTCGAGTTCTAGCACCCAAGGTTCGACTTCGTTGCTTCAGGCTTCCCAATCATGTCCGGATCCAGCCCACAGGGCCGATGGGTGGCTTCCTCTGTTACAGAGGATGACATTGCGAAGCTTCGGGCGGCCAGATACCTGACCGCGGAGATCCCCCACAGGCTTCCGGCAAGAGGGCCGTATTCATCTCTCACTTCCTCCAAGGGCTAGGGTTCGCTCTTCACCCTTCGTCCGGGGGCTCATGTTTTATTACGGACTAGATTTTCACAATCTAGCCCAGATTCTTTCCTCCACGTCTCGGCGTTCATCATCACGTGTGAGGCCTTCCTCCGAATTCCCCCACACTTCAGCTTATGGCGCAAGACCTTTAGTGTGAGGCCGAAGGTGATTGACGAGAAACAGGCGGAGTGCGGTGGCGCTGTAGTGACCAAGTGGGCGGCTATACCTGCGTTCCATTCTGGCCCTCCGTTACAGCTTGCATCATGGACTAATAAGGGGCTGGACTGGGGATCAGTTAATGAAGTGCAGACTCTACAGAGCCGCAACTGAACCCTCCTTGAGAAGGACATCGATCTTGTCAACGTGATTCAAGTAATGCTAGTCCGCCGAGCCCTGCCATGCCAACGTAGGCCTCTTCGCATGTGGGAGTTTAATCCGGAAGGACCACGAACCCTCCAACACTTCTTCGGCACTATGCACAAAGGGATGTGGAAGTTGTTTTTCGGGAAACGAAAATAGTGGCCGGACACCACCGAGGACATCGGCCTCGACTGCAACCACCCGGATACCTCGGTAAGCTCTCAACTCCCGAACACTTTGTAGTTAAGTATGCCATAATACGTTACTGAGCAAACTGTCTTCTTCCAAGGCTGGATAAAGAAAGTGGAGCGAATTAGGTGTTCGCCCCCCTCCCCGAAGACTTAGCGGATCCCGTATTAACAAGGATGCTGGCCCCGGCACCATACCAGATGCCTATGGAGGAGGACAAGGCGGAAAGCGGGAGGACCAAAAGTAGCCTCCATCCCGAAGGTATATCAGACATTGCGTCCGGGGGAATCAAAATCCCATCGTCCAAAGACAAAAGTGAAGGAGAAGTCAAGGTCTCTTCCCCAGGGTAAGAAAAGGGATGCCTCCGAAGATTGGTATGAAAGGGCTTCTAAGCGAGGCAAGGTGCCCCAGTCGGGCGGCTCGGGCTTGGAGGATGGCATTCTCGCACAGTCCCACGATGATGACAAGCCTCTAGCCGAATCGTAAGTGAACAAGGATGTTTTTAAACATATCCCATTCCTTTCCTGTTACCAAGGTAACATCTAGAATATATGTTTTTGCAGCTCGGCAAATAGTCTTCTTCACCAATCCTCTTCCTTGGGAGATCTTCTTCCGGAGATGATGGAAAGCGAGACACCTCTGCCGGTATCCTCGCCCAATAAGGCGGACGACTTTGAGGTGTCTTCCCGGAGGGTCTCTCCTGATCAACGAGTGGCGCGAGGGGTGATGAATACACTACCCGAAGGTGATACTTCGGTAGCCCAGGATCCGGGGGGCAACAATAAAGGCCCCGGACTGTCCGGTTTACAACCGGAGACGACTCTGGGGGCAGATAAACGGATCCCTTCGAAGGGAGGCCGTACTCATACAGCAGCTTCCGGAGGTCCAGAAGCACCGGATATATTGACAAACATGCTGCGACAGGCATCCGTCTCGGAGGAACATCGTACCTTGATGGGTATGGTGGTTGAAAAGGTTCTGTCCGCAAAAAACGGATTGAATGAAGCCCGCGCGAGCCTGTTAAGAGGCTTCGAGGTTTGTACTGAAAAATCTTTGAGTGTGTTTTATTCACAAACTGCACCTGTGTATAGGTAGTAGCCCCTGAGACACTGATTGGCTTCCCAAGGGAGGCAATCAGAGGATCAAAAATATATGCCCAGGAAATAATCTGATTAATTGGAACACAGGCTGTTACCCCCCTGGCGACTGCCCAGACTATAGAGGTTGCAGATCTGTAGCGGAAGCTTGATGTAGCGGATGATGACATTACGCTTATCAACAGGCGGCTTGATGAGATGCAAGGTATGTCTCGGGGGTAGTCATTACATGCCCTGCTTGTAATTGATCATGATGCCAAGAATTGTATACTGAAATATGCATGACTATAGATGGTGCCGCCGCGGTCGAGATCCTTCGGGCTGAGTTGGCCAGGGCCAAGGAGCAAGCTCGGATTCATAATGCGGCTGCCGAGTTAAAGGCCGAACAGGCTACTCGGCGCCAATGCGAGGAGAGAATATCCACGATGGCGCGTGAGCTAAAGGATGCCGCTAGCCGCTGTGAATTCCTCGAGAAGGATAATAAAGACAAACCGGCTGATCTTGACAAGGCCTTACGAGAGGCGAAAGAAGCGCAGTTCGAATCTAGAGCGGCCCGGGAGGAGATCCGACAAGCTGGGGAGATCACGACTGGTAAGCCCTTTTTATTGCAAACTAAGTTCGGCGATCCGAATTATGCTTCGCTTAATCAAGTGTGGAGTTCTCCAGACGCGTTATTGGACCTGCCGAAGAGTGCTTCCGATGCGGCGCAGTTTACCAGGCGCAAGAAGGGTATGCAATGGAGAAGCTTTTCTGGTCACAATTCGATGTGTCAAAACGCCCATTGTTGCTGAACGAACAGATGACCCAATGGGCCGAGCTCCATAGACTATCCGGTTCTGCCATGAAGGACGCCGTGATCGGGCTGTGGCCGAACGAGCCAATTCCGGATAGTTATTTTGGTTTGGTGTGGCGACTTGCTAATGTGGTGCTGCGTATCGTCGTCGTTAAGCGGTCGGCGTGCATTGAAGGTGCACGGATGGCCTTTGCCCGTGTCAAGACATATTGGGCAAAGATGAAGGCCACTGATGTTGCAGCGAAGGGTCCACCCAAGGGCAAGGACCATCACGCACCAGAGCATTATTTCGAGGATGTCTTGGAGGGTGCCCGCTTGATAGAGGGTCAATGTTCGAAAAACATGATATTCGAGTGAGATGTATGGAAATTTGTAAAAAAAACAATATTATACTAAGGCTATTTTATGTAGTTTCGCCTGAAACTTTTGTCCCTCCTGTGCAACCGTTTGTGTATTGATCTGAAAGTTTTCCAGTCGTTGGCTTCAGCCCCCTCGTATAAAGTACGGGGGTGTTCAGAAAAGCATTTGACCACTCTTAACCCAACGTCTTGGTCCATTAAGGAGGTGCCAATGTGGTGAACTAGGCAATCGGACTATAGGGCATTAACACTTTCACTTAGCCGTAGGAGTTTTATGGGGGGGCTACGATATAGCCCCTGGTATGTACACGGCTTACTCCAATACGGTGCGTTACATATATGACCTGAAGAAAAAGGTCCTTCGTATAATACGAAGGGAATCACGAAAGATTCCGATAAGTCATCGAGTGGTTGACCAGCTCTCACCGCATCATGACAGTCAGTTTTCGGCTTTCTCTACTGAGGTGCTTGACCAAATGAACCGGAAGCACAATCGAAGTAGTTCTCCCTTTACTACCCTAGCCGATAGAGTGGAACGTAAGGTAGCAAGCACAGGAGCCGGGCAACCCAACTATTGACCCAAGACATGATTCGGAGCTGATGCATATAAGGCCAAACTCGTGACGCCGAAGTACACTATAAAGCTGTTCGGACTTGTCAGCAACTCATTTGTTCCCATACTGAGCCCCTGGCAAGTTATGCCGAGGTGTATGTGTGAAACAACCACAGGAGCCAAATCCGGTTCTTTTAGAAAAAGGCGAATGCTGGATGCGGATTATGTTTACTGGGACCTGAGTGATATGCCCATCGTTATTTTATAGATAACAAAGCCGCAACCCCGGCTATTTGACATGCCCTGGGTCGATGGCGGAGGAAAAAGGCACTTTACAGGCTCGAAATAAAGAGTGCGGTCTACAAAAAGTTGTTTTGGACCTCCTGTCGCACGTCTGCGCCGCCTGCCCTCGGTGAGGGGATTCATTGACGGAAATGGCCCTTAGGTGAGTGTACGAACCCGAACTCCGATAGAGTCCATGAGATGACCAGCCTTTGCGTCACCTGTGGCAAAGAATAATGAAAAAGAAAGAGTAGTTAGAAAAGAAACAGAAGTTATGGGAGTACTTGTAGGCTCGTCTGTATTGTGCTTCCGCCGATGCCCAGGGTATCGTAAGTGCATAGTTGTGTACGCGCGGTACAGATTTCGCAGGTATATGAGGTGGACGGCGAAAGCCAAACTGCTAGCCCCGCTCCGGAATTGGTCGATCCTATTGAATGGAGACCGATGGCTTAATGGCCGAAAAGGTACACGGTTTAATAAGCCCGCTTTGTACTTTGGCTAAGGTTGCTGTAGTATGATCCTCGGTCCGGAGGGAGTGCTTCTCCTGATCCCTTGTAGAGTTGTGTGTCACGTATACCATGTTCACTATTTTTACTTCGGGGGGAAATTGCTTCTGACCCCCGGTATTTGGTTGGTGAGTCTCTTCGTCGTCGCTATCACCGGGCGGCCTCCTCCCCTTGTATTCGGCGTTGAGCTTTCCGGCCTGCTTGAAGACCCAACATCTTCTGTTGGTATGATTAGCTGGTTTATCGGTGTGGCCATGAATCTGGCAGGGCCGATCTAATATCTTGTCTAAATTGGATGGTCCGTCCCTGTTTGCCTTGAATGGCTTTTTCCGTTGACCGGGTTTGGGACCGCTGAATCCGGCATTGACCGATGCGTCGTGCGTTCTTTCATTATTATTGTGACGTTTATGCTTGCTGCATCGTGGCTTGCCATTGCCGTCTCGGACTTCGAACATGCCCGGGTCGCTGGCGCTGTTGCTTCTACGAGCGAGCCAGCTGTCTTCTCCCACGCAAAAGCGGGTCATCAGACCGGTAAGGGTTGTCATGGATTTTGGTTTTTCTTGACGGAGGTGGCGGGCGAGCCACTCGTCCCGGACGCTGTGTTTGAAGGCCGCTAGTGCTTCCGCGTCCGGACAGTCGACGATTTGGTTCTTTTTAACTAAGAACCTAGTCCAGAGCTTCCTGGCTGACTCTCTGGGCTGCTGGACAATGTGACTTAAGTCATCGGCATCTGGTGGCCGGACATATGTACCTTGGAAGTTGTCGCGGAAGGCGTCTTCCAAGTCCTCCTAGCTGCCAATAGAGTTTTCCGGCAGAATGTTTAACCAGTACTGTTGAGGATATGGACCTTAGAGTCACCCGCCAGGAGGGGCCGGGTTACTCGTACGGTTGTTGCCAGAAGCCCGGAGCCAAGTTTCTGGACGATGGGCCGGAGACGGGCTGAGACCCGGATATGGCTTAAGGCCCGTAGTTATAATTATTATTATCGTAGAACTTGTAGCATAAGGCAAGTATAGTTTAGAGTCCGAGCTGGATACTCTTATAAGCCGGCCGGGACTCTAAGGGCTGCTGGGCGTCAGCCTATTTATATAAAGGGACGACCCGACAGCGGATTGAAGGGGACAACGATCTGATCGAGAGCCGGGGATAGTTGTTTAAGTCCTGGCGATCGTAACCCTAATCAATATCACCCCAAACTGGACGTAGGCTTTTACCTTCACTGTAAGGGGCCGAACCAGTATAAACCCTCGTGTTCCTTATCCCGCATAACCCCTTCAAGCTTCCTACTTGCGATGGCTCCACGACTAAGTCCTAGCTCAAGGACATCTGCCGTGACAATTCCACGACAGTTGGCGCCCACCGTGGGGCCTGCGCACGGTGGATTTGAGTTCTTGAAGGGCAGCTTCGAAGGGATCAAGGGATACGCTGTGGGCCGGATGACCAAGAGTCGTCGCGGCAAGCTCTACATCGACGATGCGGACTGGGGCCCCGACGCCGGCTCAGTTGAGTACGGATACCGGGTCCCCTTTGGCGGAATTCATGTCTTCATTGGCAAGATTGGTGAGCCGGGCCCCGAGCCGGATCTCTGCGCCGATCTCATCGAAATGGCTCAGCGGGCGCAACCCGCCCGAGCCCGGCCTGCCTTAAGGCGCGCTTTTGTGGGATGCATCCATGGAGGGCCCTCTGATCCATCTGGGTCTGGTGATGAGGCGGCCGCCGACTCTGACGGCGAGTCGGCCACCGATGAATCAAACTCATTGTACCAACTTCAAGATGGCAGGCTCATGGGTTGTTCCGATGGCGACAGTATTCTGGACCTTTTTGAGCCGCCAAGTCAGGTTGGAGTTTTTATGGCTGGTGCGCAGCCTCTTCAGAACCCCGCTGCTGGATCGGGAAACCCGGTGCCTTATCCGGCTCAGGTGCTGATGGATCTCACGGACAAGATGACGGCCCTGTTAACCGCCACGGTTGACCCGGCGAACCAAGCTCAGCATGATGCGGAGGTGGCACAGTTAAAATTGGATTTGATAAAAGCTAAAGAGGATCTTGCAGCGGAAGGGATCAGGCTGGCTGCGGAGCGGGCGGCCCTCGACGCCCGGACTCAGCTGATTCAGGCGCAGTCCTTCCAGCTCATGATGGATCAGAACGCGGCCAACGAGGTCATGAGAAGGAGGCACCAGAAGGTCCAGTCTCGACTCCCACCGGTTTACGACCCGCGCAATCTCTTCAACACGCCGGGTGCAGGGTCTAGTAACCCGTCAGGGGTCATTGCACCCGGGTCTGGACCCCTTATTCAGCCACGAGTGATGGGGCCTCCCCAGGTGCCCCCTGCCCCGCCTCAGTATGTGCCAATACCGCCGGGTCATTATGATAACCCGCTGGAGAACATGGTGGCTGCGGCAGCACGACTGGCGGCTCCCCCCGTTGACGGCGACTCTCCGGCGGCCATCGAAACCCGTCGGGTCAGGGAACTCCTGCAGACGGCATTAGCGCAGCAAGAGGCGTACTCCTACAGCCGCGACAGGATCCACTCGACCCCTCGTCCAGGCTAGAGCCCGAGTTACAGCCGGCACATGGTCTCAGCAACCGGCTCAAGTAATGTCCGACGCCATGACCCGCCCCCTGGCCATGGCCCGGCTCATAATGGAGCCTTCTACGCAGCAGACCAAGCGCGGCAAGAGGCGGAGCAGGTGCCTCAATTGACGGCTTACCAGACCCCCCCGGCTTATCCGACGACGTCCGTTGATGTGGGTATTTCTACCAGGACCGGGGGTGTCCCTTGTTTGGTACCAGCCATCCGTAATGAACGTCTACCTAAGGACTTCAAGGGCCCTAGGAAGGTGCCTAACTATACAGCGGACTTACAGCCTGCAGCCTGGATTGAGAGTTATGAGATGGCTATGGAATTGCTGGAGGTCAGTGAGGCGGCCATGGCCAAATATTTCACCATGATGTTAGACGGAACTGCCCGCACGTGGTTGAAAGGGCTACCACCGAACTCCATTGGGTCTTGGGCTGAGCTGAAAGCCCGGTTCATTCAAAACTTCAAAGATACCTGCAGGCAGTCTATGTCAATTGTGGATCTGACTAACTGTAAGCAGCAGGAGGGTGAATCCACGACCCATTGGGTTCGCCGGGTCAAGGAGATCATACATTCATCAGATAAGATGGATGCCGGCTCTGCAGTCTTAATGTTGGAACAGAACTGTCGCTTTGTGCCCCTTAAGATGAAACTCGGGCGGCTTAAACGCGACTACACCGATATGGGTACCCTAATGGCGGCTCTTGTCAAGTACGCCGATTCTGATGGTACCAAGGATCCCCCTTCAGACGATGAAAGGACAGGGAAGGGAAAGAAGAATGACAATGGCAAGGGTCCTCAGTTTAACCCGGGGAACCAAGGAGGAGGCCAGCGTAAGGCCGATGGCAGCCTAGAGTTTGTAGCCAACGCCAACTCCCAAGGTAGTAACCCGCGACGCAAGGGGAGGCCCCCTCCCCGAGGCGGCGGGTCAGCTCCAACGCTGGAGTAGCTGTTGAATGAACCTTGTCCAAGGCATGGCTCTAGAGAGAAGCCAGCGACTCATCTGTGGAAGGATTGCGCGATCATGAAGGCCTTTAAGAGCTACAATGGTCCGGGCGGCGGCTCAGGCGCCGGCGGTTTTCATGGCCCGGGCGGCGGCTCAAATTCCGGTCCTCAGAACGGTCAAGGGGGCTTTAATCAACAGTCTGGTCAGGGTCATCAACAGCAACAGGGGGGTTATCAGACCAACCCAAAGCAGCTTAGCGGTGGATAGTATCATGTGTTCACCACTAGTTTGTGCAAACGAGATCAAAAGCTTCACAAGAGGGCTGTGAATGCTGTTGAGCCGGCCGTTCCACGCTACTTGCGGTGGTCTGAGCAGCCTATAGTGTGGAGTAGGGAGGATCACCCTCCACGGGTGGATAACCCGGGCCACTTGGCCTTAGTGGTGGCTCCTCAGGTGGGAGGTTATAAGTTCACAAAGGTACTCATGGATGGAGGCAGCAGCATCAACATCCTCTATTATGAGACTTTTTGCCGTATGGGGTTGGTTGATAAGAACCTCAGCCAGTCAAACACTATCTTCCATGGTGTGGTACCTGGTAAGTCGGCTTATCCAGTCAGCAAGATCGAGTTAGAAGTGGCTTTTGGTGATGAGAACAACTACAGGGTGGAGAAGTTGACCTTTGAGGTGGTCAAGATAAGAAGTCCATACCATGCTATATTTGGACGGCCGGCTTACGCCAAGTTCATGGCACGGCTGTGTTATGTGTACTTACAGCTCAAGATGCCGGGTCACAATGGGACCATCACGGTTCACGGCAGCCGGAAAGTGGCTCTCGAGTGTGAGGAAGGTGATGCATCTTACGCAGAGTCTGTTTGTGCAACAGAGGAGTTGAAGTTTTACAAAGACAATGTTGACCCAACAGACATGACTTCTCTAAAGAAGCCGACTACGGAGGCTGAGCCGGCGATGAAATTTAAGTCGGCTAATGAAACTAAGCTTGTTGATTTTGTTCCAGGAGGTTCATCTCAGCAGTTTAGCATCAGTGCCAATCTGGATCCAAAATAGGAAAGCGCGCTCATCGAGTTCATCCATGAGAATAGGGACATCTTTGCGTGGAAGCCTTCTGACATGCCTGGTGTACCTAGAGAACTCGCTGAGCATACTCTCAATGTTGATCCGAAATTTAAGCCAGTCAGACAGTTCCTTCGACGGTTTAATGAGGAGAGGCGGAAAGCCATTGGTGAGGAAGTGGCCCGGCTCTTGGCAGCCAGGTTTATTGTTGAAGTTTTTCACCCAGAATGGTTGGCTAACCTGGTGCTCGTACTCAAGAAGAACGGCACCTGGCGGATGTGTGTGGACTACACGGACTTGAACAAGGCGTGTCCGGCTGATCCATTTGCTCTCCCCCGTATTGATCAAATCATTGATGCTACGGCAGTTGTGCACGCTTAAGTTTCTTGGATGCCTATTCCGGGTATCATCAGATTAAGATGGCAGTTAAGGACCAGGAGAAGACGGCGTTCATCACTCCCTTTGGAGCTTTCTGCTATGTGTCTATGCCCTTTGGACTCAAGTGTGCACAGGCGACTTACCAGCGTTGTGTATAGAATTGTCTTCATAAACAGATCGGGCGCAATGTTCACGCTTACGTGGATGATATTGTGGTGAAATCCATCAAGGAGGAAACCCTGATAGATGACTTAAGGGAAACCTTCGATAATCTCCGGGTCTATAAGATGATGCTTAACCCGGCCAAGTGTGTTTTTGGTGTTCCTGCAGGCAAACTATTGGGCTTCTTGGTTTCTGACAGAGGCATTGAGGCTAACCCGGAGAAGATCAAGGCCATCACCTCCCTAGCCAAACCGGCGTGTATAAATGACGTTCAGCGTTTGGCGGGTCGCATCGCTGCTTTAAGCCGGTTTATAAGCCGTTCGGGTGAGAAGGCTATGCCCTTATATTAGTTGATGAAGAAAACTGATAACTTTGTCTGGAATGATGCAGCTAATACCGCTTTTGAGGATTTGAAAAAGCAGCTGGCAGAGCCCCCAGTCCTTGCTGCTTCGGTTGATAAGGAACCCTTGCTACTGTATGTGGCGGAAAACGCGCGAGCTGTCAGCGTGGCTATTGTCGTGGAGCGCAAGGAGGCGGGTAAGGAGCATCCGGTTCAGCGGCCGGTTTATTATGTCAGCGAGGTGTTCATTGAGTCCAAACAGCGGTACCCGCATTGGCAGAAGCTCGTATATGGTGTGTTCATGGCGAGCCGGAAGCTTAAGCATTGTTTTCAGGGTCATCCCATCACTGTGGTCAGTTCTGCCCCTCTTGGCGATATTATTCAAAACAGAGAGGCCACAGGGAGAATTGCTAAGTGGGCTATAGAACTTGGACCTCATGGCCTCAGATATGTGCCACGCACTGCTGTTAAATCTCAGGCTTTGGTGGATTTCATCAACGATTGGACAGATTCACAAGTGCCTGAGCAAAAACCGGATAACACTTATTGGACTATCCACTTTGATGGGTCCAGATAGCTGGAGGGCTCGGGGGCTGGTGTTGTATTGGCTTCCCCTAAAGGTGACAAGTTCCATTACGTGATACGGTTGATGTTTCCTTGCACTAACAATGCGGCTGAATACGAGGCTTTGCTCCACGGTCTTCGGGTGGCTAAGGAGATGAGCTTAAGCCGGGTAAGGTGCTTTGGTGACTCAGACTTGGTGGCTCAACAAGTATCAGGCACCTGGGATTCTAAGGATCCTCTCATGGCGGCTTATCGCCGTGAGGTTGATGCCATTGCCGGGCACTTTCAGGGATACCAAGTGGAGCACATTGATCGCAGGAAGACGAGGCGGCTGATGCTTTAAGCCGGCTAGGCTCTCAGCGAAAACCGGTGCCGCCTAACACTTTCTTGGATGTCCTGTATAACCCTTCGGTTAGGTTGCCTACAGAGGAGGACTTGGCTATCCCTGACCCGGAGGCACGACTGGTGGCGGCTCTTCATGTCATACCAGACTGGACAATGCCATATCTAGCTTATATAACCCGGGGAGAGTTGCCTGAGGATGAAACTCTGGCCAGGCAAATAACCCGGCGGGCTAAATCAATGATTGTTATCGACGGCGAGTTGCACCATCGCAGTGTTTCAGGGGCATTTCAGCGTTGTATCTCCCCTGAGGAAGGTCAAGAGATCTTGCGTGAGATCCATGAAGGGGATTGTGGCCATCATGCCGGCTCAAAATCCCTTGTGGCCAAGGCTTTCCTTCATGGTTTTTATTGGTTGACGGCTCACGCTGATGCAGAGGACTTGGTCAGTAAATGTGATGGTTGCCAAAGGTTCTCACGACGGGCTCATATGCCGGCTCAGGAGTTGAGGATGATCCCAATCACTTGGCCCTTTGCGGTCTGGGGGCTTGATATGGTTGGGCCTTTTAAACGGTCCAAGGATAAGAAGACCCACCTCTTGGTGGCAGTTGACAAATTCACGAAGTAGGTGGAGGCTGAGCCAGTTGGCAAGTGCGATGCAGCCACGGCGGTTCAATTTATGAAAAAGGTGATTTTCCGCTTCGGCTTTCCGCATAGCATCATAACTGACAATGGCACCAATCTATCCAAAGGCGCTATGGAAGAGTTTTGTCAACGAGAGCATATCCGACTTGATGTTTCCTCAGTGGCTCATCCCCAATCCAATGGTCAAGCTGAGAGAGCTAACCAGGAGATTCTGAAGGGCATCAAGCCCCGGCTTTTGGTCCCTTTGCAACGGACGCCGGGTTGTTGGGTGGAGGAGTTGCCCTCCGTCTTATGGAGCATCAACACTACTCCTAACAGGTCTACAGGCTTCACGCCTTTCTTCATGGTTTATGGAGCAGAAGCAGTCCTCCCCAGCGACATCCGTCACGATTCACCTCGCGTGGCGGCTTATGTTGAGACGGATAATGAACAGGCGCGCCAAGATGCTCTGGACTTGTTGGACGAACAGCGTGATGTGGCAGCAGCCCGTTCAGCGATTTACCAACAAGACCTGCGCCGTTATCATAGCCGCCGGGTCAAATCCCGGGTCCTCCAGGAAGGCGACCTTGTGCTCCGGCTCATCCAGGATCAAACAGATGCACACAAGTTATCCCCACCTTGGGAAGGGCCCTTTGTGGTCAGCAAGAACTTGCACAACGGGTCAATTACCTCATTGATATTCGGGAGCATAAAGATTCGCGTAAATCTGAGGAGGAGACCCGTCGGCCGTGGAACATAGCTCAGCTTCGGCCTTACTACACTTGAGCTACCGGCTCTTGTGGTGTACATATTTATCTCAGACATGTATATATTATGATAAGCAATAAAGCAGGACCTCTGTCCTTTTTTCCTCCAAATAGGCGTGTGTTGTTTTTTACATGCTGACTTAAAGGAGGATCCGGCTTATGATCGTATTCGAGTCTAGCCGTAATCAGTAAGGTCACTTGGGGGCTTCCTGTTCAAACATGGGTCGTATTCGAACCAAAGAGAACATAGCTGTCGATACCCACTTGATTGGCAAAGTGCCGAGCTCATTGGGAAGTTTCCTTTGGTCATATTTGAATCACAGTTTAACCCCTCTGAGAACCGACATGGATCGTATTCGAATCCGCATCGTTAAACAATTTTAAGAATCATTTGGGGGCTTCCTGTTCAAACATGGGTCGTATTCGAACCAAAGAGAACATAGCTGTCGGTACCCTTTTGATTGGCATCGCCACACCCACTGGGGGCTATATGATCGTATCCGAATCTTAGCTTAACCCCTTGGGGCCGGGTCTTTGGTCGTATTCGAACCGGAAGCCCCTAAGTTCTTCTGCTTTTTCACAAGTTTATTCTGAGGTATGCATGGCCGGGTCTCACTTGCCGGTTTAACTTTGGTTTACAGTGTTAGTTGCACGTCATGGGTGTCATTAAAGCAAGTAAATCAGAGTTAAGGTGTCAACCTCACTGCCTGGGTTATTTGAACCGAAA
Organism: Aegilops tauschii subsp. strangulata; assembly: GCF_002575655.3. Taxonomy (NCBI): domain Eukaryota; kingdom Viridiplantae; phylum Streptophyta; class Magnoliopsida; order Poales; family Poaceae; genus Aegilops; species Aegilops tauschii. Next base: position 401,000,813 of record NC_053037.3, read on the forward strand.
GCTGTTTACAGGCTGTTAAGTGTGTTATTTGGGCTATGTTCAGAGTATAATTAAGGACCAGTCTTTTTTGATTCATATTCCGGGTTATTTATCTCAAACACCTGATTCTCAGGGCAGTAAGCCGCCTCGAGACTTGTGATTTTCCCTTTCTATGCAGATACTTAAAGGCATCTTTTGAGGTTGAGAAAAACAAAGGGATGATTATGACCCGGAGAAATATCAAAGAGACAAATTCAAAGGGCTTTTGCATTCAAAACGTGCACGATGACACGGCAGAGATAAATTGTTGCACTTACTCTATTACAATAATTTTTCAAGTCTAAAAGATGGAACAATGTTTGATAAGACGCCAGCTAACTTATGATGCCCGCTGAGTTGAAGTCCCCGGCTCATTCCTGTCTTCTCCTCCGGTTGATCCCAAGACCTCGAAGGTTGATGATTTCCAGTCGATGCTGCTGAGAGCTTCGAACTGGGCTTCTTCGTCAATTAACCCGGCCGGGTCAATCTCCGGGGCGAAGGTGTGCTGACGAGCCGGAGGGATCAGATTGAGGGCTTCATAGGGAGGGGTTGGAATCCTCTGATTCTCCGCATCATAACCCGGCTGGTACTTGGTCAAGTCGGTGTCGTTCCCGATGAGGGTGGCCACCGGGCGTACAACCTTCACACATGCCGCGAAGTCCTTCTGGTCGAAGGCTGAGCCGTTTTCCTTCAGGCTTGGGTAACCCAGGGCGATGTCTGCCGGGTCTAGCTCCGGCAGGAATGCTTTGGCCCGGCTCAGCGCGGCGATTGCTCCGGCTCTTGCGGAGGCCCGTCGTAACTCCTGGATCCGCTGCGGCAGAACAGCGAGCCGGCGCAGGACTTCGGCCAGATGAGCTGGCACCTCGTTGGATAGGGCCACCACAGCTAAGGTACGTTGTGACCCGGTGTAGAGCTATTCCACCAGGGTGTACACGGCCTTTAACTTGGTGACCACGCTCTGGTTGAGGTTGGCACTCCTGGGACCTGTTTAACAAGATCAGATAAGCCGATGACAAGGATGAATCATGACATATACAGACTTGATGAAAGCCGGTGAGGCGACTTACCGAAGATAGCAGCCACCATTGGGAAACCTGGCGCTTTAGGCCGGAGAGCTCAGCGGTCTTCTCAGTGAGGGCCTTCTCCGCCTGTTCCGCCCGGGTTACCAGTGCGGCCTTCTCTTCGACCCAAGCTTTCCTCTCAGCATCAAACTTGGTCTTCAACTTTTCTTGAGTGGCGATGCTGGATACAAACTTGGCGTTTGCCTCCGGGTCTCCATCTCCTGCATCTTTAGCCGGCTCTTGAGATCCGCAAGGTCCGCCTCTAGTTTCTTGCCAACAGCCTGCATGTATTTCCGGGTTAATTAACAGTTGTTATATAAGTCCCAAGCGCTTTCCAAGCAAAGGCACTTGGCACTTGGGGGCTAATGCATATTGAACGTCTCTATCTACGTACTGCCAGCTCAGTTGAGTAAGCCGGAACCTAAGTCTACAACATATTCAAGTATAAGTCATCGACTTGGGGGCTAGCATGGCAAAGGTAACTATGCAGTAAAGTAAGAAGACGGCAGAAGGGTACCTCGGATTTTTGTTGGATCTGGTTGACCATGGCAACCTCGGCGTCCCGGCTCTTGTGGACTTGGCTGATGTAGCCAAAGACGAGCTCTCCAATGCTCAAGTCGGTGTAGCCGGAGAGGTCCAGGTTCACCCGGTGGGGCTGCAGTAACTCCCCCTTCGCGGAGCATTTGGCCATCGCGGTCGGTCTCCCCGGCTCAACGAATTCCGTCCGGGTGATTACCACGCCCGGGTCGTCTGCTGGTGGGGCTGAGCCGGAGGCCTCCGGGTTAACCGACGCTTCGGTCGTTGTCTTGGTAGTCGGGGCAGGGGCCTCAGGCGCCGTGTCCATTGGAATGGTGGCTTCGGGGGCAGAGGTAGCTGGCGGCTCTTGAGCCGTCGCCTCCGGGTCAGGCAAGTCTGGCACTCCGGCTGACCTGGTTTTCTTTGCTCTTTTGGTGAGCTTTGCCTGGGCACTGAAAAGACAGAAGTGTTAGGCACACAAAGAGTAAGTATAGACTGATAATGTAAGGATATTGTTATTACCCGGGTGCAGTCTTGAAGGCCGGCAGACTTGACTGCATGGAGTCACCCGAAGAGGGGGAGGTCTCCTGATAATTGGAGTCAGAAGAGTTGAGTGGCTGACGGATAACACCCGCCAACGGATGAAAAGGGTACAGGTGAGAAAAAACCTCAGTGCGACGCTTCCTTGTTGCGTCGGGTAACCCGGCGGAGAGGTCGGTGTCCTTGCGGGCCCGGGTGTGACGCCGGCTTTCGTGAACCTGCTGCTTCAAAAGAAATTGAGGGTCTTGATGAGCTAATGGATGTGAAAAGCTTACTTTCCGGGTTACTCTTCGGACTTTCAGCTGTGGCAAAGGCTCCGAGTCGGAGGAAAGTGACATTACCTCTTCAACCACCGGGTTACTGGCGCCAGTGTCATCCTGTCAATAAGCAAAGTGTTGATAAGGCGGACAGCAACAAACAACAAATATAGCAAGAATTTAAAGGTTTAAGGATTACCTCTGACTCGGAGCTGTCGCTTAATTGCAGTAGCTCCGAAGCAGTGGGTCTGCTTCCCTTTTTGCGAGGGGCGGCTTTCTTGGCGGCTTTCTTTGCCTTCCTGGCCTTCTTGGCCGCCTCATGGTCATATTTGACCCGCCAGAATTTATCATCAGCCTGAGAGATACAATGATTGATTCTTAAAACGGTTCAGTTGAAGGTTATATGCAGACGAAGATAAAAGTTAAAGTCAGCGGCTTACCGCTGGGGCTGGATTGGTCTTGCAGAAGGGGGCTAGCCCGGTTCTTCCACAGTCTGCCAAGCTCTCGTTTAGAAGAGCCTTGGTCTCTTCCTCTGCAACGTCTTCTGGAAGATCATTGCGACTATGCCTCTGCGGGTCATCCTTTCGCCCGGTGTACTCACACATTAAGCCGGGGCGGCGGCTCAATGGGATCACCCGCCATGAGATCCAGACCCGAACCAGATCAATTCCGTTCAGACCGTTGCCTAGCAGGGCCTTGATCTTATTGATCGTTGGAAGCAGAGGCTGGCGTTCCACGGCAGTCAGTTTGTCGGATAGCGGATGAGTCGGCTCTAGGCGCGTTGGGCGAAAGCCGGGCAGCGGGTTCTCGTCAGCCGGGGACGTATCTTGGCAGTAGAACCAAGTCATATTCCAGTCCTTAGGGTGGCTCGGCGGCTCTGCGTAAGGGAACAAACAGTCCCTACGCCGCTGGATGGAGATGCCGCCTAACTCTAGACTTGGCCCGTTGGCACACTCATTTTGGCGGTTTAAGTAGAACAGTTCTCTGAAAAGCAGCAAACTGGGCTCTTCTCCAAGGTACACTTCGCAAAAGACTTGGAAGTTGCAGATGTTGGATACGGAGTTGGGTCCTATATCCTGAGGCCGTAGGTCAAAGAAGTTGAGCACGTCCCTGAAAAACTTTGAGCCGGGCGGTGCGAAGCCCCGGCTCATATGGTCTGCAAAGATCACTACCTCCCCGTCCCTTGGCTGTGGTCTCTCTTCCGACGGGTCAGGGGCACGGTAGGACATGTTTTCCTTCTTAGGCAAGTATCCGGACTTAACGAAATTGGCCAGGGTTTCGTCGGTGACGTTGGACCTCATCCAGTTGCAAGTGATAGGAGCCTTGGGAGGCATGGTGAAGGTTGGTGGTCTATGATAAAGAGAAAGGTGTCAGGGTTAATTGTAAGCCGGAATCTATCGTTCAAATTAAGGTGGCGGCTTATGAAGGGGACTAATGATATATATTCAGATACGGTGGGTTATTTAAGCCGCAGGGGGATTCAGAGTAAATTGGTTATTTACGGCTTTACTACAGTTAAGCCGGAGGATTCTGCAGAGCATGGTTCTCTTTAAGCCGGAAATGTAAGCCGCCAAGTTTCAATGGTTGCAGTTTTTACTAAGTGTGGTAAAACAGGTTTTCGCATACTACCGTAACTTTTTCGGATCAAAATGGTCGGAGCAAAGAAAATTTTCTAGACCTAAAATGCGGACGCAGGGAAGTTCTTGAGCTCGAATGAGGCATCTATGCAGTGGAAGGAGATCTACTGGTACTTGAAATGAGGCTTAAACAGCTACCGCACTAACTCTATGCAAGGTTAAAGATCGATTAAGTACAGTGACTATGAGAACTACTGAGGTTTGTGGCAATGGCGATGAACGCGAAGAACACCGACGAACCCTACGGTAGATCTATCTGACAGGGCAAAGGAGACTCACCGGAGTTGGAGAAGAGCGGAAGTCACCGCCGTTATCTGGTCCGAGTCAGGGTGATGCAGCGGCCGGGTTGATGAAGACCAGGGGCGCGACGGCGGCGGCAGTGGCAGAGCTCTGGCAGAGGAGCGACGGCGCGAGGAGGAAGAAGAGGGCGTGAGAAGGACCCGTTGGGCCGGCCTATTTATAAGGCGAGGTCATAAGTGGGCGCGAGATTCAAGGAGACCGTGGCGTGATTATCTCCCCCCCACGACGCCTCGATTTTCGGAATGACAGTAAAGCAAAGATCCGTTGCGGATCTGGCGGGGTAAAAAACGGACTTCATGGACGATGCCGTCATGGCGGATTATCCGGAGTCCAGAGGATGACGTCACTCCGGGTTATGGCCTTCACATGAATGGTAAGCCGGAGATTTTTTCTGTCAGAAGAGTTGAAGATTGACATGAGCCGGCTCAAATCAATTTGGGGCCTAATGTTGAGGATATGGACCTTAGAGTCACCCGCCAGGAGGGGCCGGGTTACTCGTACGGTTGTTGCCAGAAGCCCGGAGCCAAGTTTCAGGACGATGGGCCGGAGACGGGCTGAGACCCAGATATGGCTTAAGGCCCGTAGTTATAATTATTATTATCGTAGAACTTGTAGCGTAAGGCAAGTATAGTTTAGAGTCCGAGCCGGATACTCTTATAAGCCGGCCGGGACTCTAAGGGCTGCTGGGTGTCAGCCTCTTTATATAAAGGGACGACCCGGCAGCGGATTGAAGGCGACAACGATCTGATCGAGAGCCGGGGATAGTTGTTTCACTCCTGGCGATCGTTACCCTAATCAATATCACCCCAAACTGGACGTAGGCTTTTACCTTCACTGTAAGGGGCCGAACCAGTATAAACCCTCGTGTTCCTTATCCCGCATAACCCCTTCAAGCTTCCTACTTGCGATGGCTCCACGACTAAGTCCTAGCTCAAGGACATCTGCCGTGACAATTCCACGACAAGTACCGAGCTGGTCCTTTGAGGTTTAACGGTAGGTATTTGATGGCATGGAGGTCATCTCCGCGGGCCATATGGATATGGAGAATAAAATCCTCGATCCACACCGCGGGATCAGTTGTTCCATCATATGATTCGATATTCACAAGTTTAAACCCTTCTGGGAATTCATGCTCCATTACTTCATCAGTGAAGCAGAGTGGGTGTGCGGCGCCTCTATATTGGGCCACATCGCGACGTAGCTTAGATGGAGTCCGTCTGCGGTTTTTGGCCCGGGCATGACTAGGTTTGTCACGTCCGAATAGATAGCCGTCGTCGTGTGTCGAGGCACGTCCTCGCGATCCATAGATCGATCTTGTATGTCCTGCTCTACTGTCCAGGTCCTGCCGAAGGTCATATGTATAACCCCGAGCTGTTTTATCCCTGGCTTTACGGTGAGGTGGGGCAGTCTGGTGTCCGGCTTGAGTTGCCGCTTTATCCCGACCGCGTGGTGGTCGGTCAGCCGCATTGTGCGATGATGGTACGGGCTCCAGCGCCTCGTCATTCAACTAAGGTAGCAATTTGCGCTTCGGGTAACTTTTGGTTGGGCGCTTAAGGCTGTATTCTTCGGCTGCTAGGACATCAGTCCATCTGTCGTTGAGCAGGTCTTGGTCAGCTTGAAGCTGTTGCTGCTTCTTTTTCAGGCTCCTTGAAGTGGCTATTAGCTGGCGCTTGAAGCGCTCCTGCTCGAGAGGTTCCTCAGGAACGATAAAATCCTCATTGCCGAGGCTCACCTCCTCCTCGAAGAGCGGATGATAACTACCGTCTTCTGAGTCTTCATCTATGGCCTGTTCGTCGGGGCTAACTTGCCCATCTTCCCGATTGTCCTGTTCGACAGTTTGTTCGTCGGGGTCTTCTATGTCTTCGGAACCGCCCGGAGTGTTATCGTCTCCTGTGCCGGTGTTGCTGTCTTTGCTCTGGCGCGATTTAGAGTGGTGCCGCTGACGCCGGCGCTTTGGTTGTGTCTTAGGAGGGTCATCCTCCACTGGGTTTTCCTTCTCATCGCCGCTATTATCTTTTGGTGCATCCACCATGTATACGGCATATGAGGAAGTGGTCGTCCGTCGTCTGGTGACACAACCATCACCAGAGGTTAGGTCTGTGTGTGGCTCCAGAGCTGCGAAATCTACGGCCTCCGTGGCGGGGTTTAGCTTCCCGTCCTCGAATGGGGTGATCTGCTCCGGATCTAAGGCCAGAGCGGTTACAGGTGCAATTTCCTGGGCATGGCCCGATGACAGATTTAAGTCATGTTCATCATGGCGATGGAGAGCAACCGCCGTGGTCTCGAATCCGTCGAAGATCAAGTCTCCGCAGATATCCGCGACGTAGTTCAAGCTCCCAAATCCGACCTGATGGCCAGGGCATAGCTGTTGATCTGCTCTAGATGGCCAAGCGAGTTGGCCCGCAGTGCGAAGCCGCCGAACACGAAGATCTGTCGGGGAAGAAGGTTTCCCCTTGGACAGTATCATTGTTGACGATTGAAGGAGCCATCAAACCGTTTAGGGTCGACACAATGGAACTCTCAATTAAAGCACCAATGTCGGTGACAAAACCGGCGGATCTCGGGTAGGGGGTCCCGAACTATGTGTCTAATGTCGATGGTAACACGAGACGGGGGACACAATGTTTACCCAGGTTCGGGCCCTCTCTATGGAGGTAATACCCTACTTCCTGCTTGATTGATCTTGATGAATATGAGTATTACAAGAGTTGATCTACCATGAGATCATAATGGCTAAACCCTAGAAGTCTAGCCTGTATGACTATATATCTTTCCGAACTAAGCCCTCCGGTTTATATAGACACCGGAGGGGACTAGGGTTATACAAAGTCGGTTATAGAAAAAGGAATCTTCATATTTGTTCGCCAAGCTTGCCTTCCACGTCACGGAGAGTCCCATCCGGACACGGGAGAGAGTCTTTGGTCTTGTATCTTCACAGCCCATTAGTCCGACCCATGTCCAACAGGCCGGATGCCCGAGGACCCCTTAGTCCAGGACTCCCTCAGCGGCCAAGGTGAAAAGGGTGAAAAAATATCCCCCGGTCACCATGTGAAAAGGCCTATGCAAACGGTTGCCTCTAAGCGCTCGTGTGCACAAACAACATAATTTTGTTAGAAATGAAGACGTGATCATCGATTCGCCTCTATTTTTTTCCACGGTAAGCAATCACCAATATACCATAGGTTTGATTTGTTGGTGCATTTCAGGTCTTGTGTGCTATATTTAAGCCATATTTGGCATTTACCATGCATTTTGGCATATAAATCAAATCCTAGCCGGAACTGTATGTGATAATGGGATGAGGATTGTCGTTCGATCTGGGAGCATTCAACGGTGCAGACGTACATTCCGTGGGGTTTGGGTTCCAACCAATCAGAACGCACAACTCAGATCACGCGCGCAGCTGGGTGGCATCGGCCATGGTTTCGTAGGCACACAGCTTTCATGAGTGAACCGTGTGCTATTTGAAAACATTTACATGAACTAACAGCATATTTTCGTTTGAATGAAAACATTCACCGTTTCGGCTCGAATTTTTTTCCGCGGTAAGAAATCACCATTGTACCATAAGGTTCGATTTTCTGGTGCATTTGAGATCTCATTTGCTATATTTGAGTCATTTTTTGCATTTACCATGCATATATATAACCATGTCGCAACTACACGTGGGTGTTAGCAAGATCATTTGTGTGTCGCTTTGCGAGTTTTCTTTCATTGTTCGAGAAACGGGAAATAAATTCAAACAGTTCGGCCACAGGGTGTGGCCAGAGGCGTAGGCCTTGTTGGTATTTTAATTACAGGAATGCATATAGAGTCCGAAAATAACAAAAATGGTGTGTCGCCGTGGCGTGCTCTCACGATCCCATGGATTTTTTGGTAAAGTTTGGCACATGTTTTGATGCTCGCACGTTCCAAACTGGAGCATCTCACAAGAAGGATCATAGTTTCCAAAAGGAGACGCGACACTTCAGACTCCAATCGTCGGTGACTACATCGTTCCGCCTCAATATTTTTTCACGGTAATCAATCACGGATATACTCTAGGTTTGATTTTCTGGCCCATTTTATGTCTCGTCTGCTATATTTAAGTCCTTTTTTTGCATTACCTTGCATTTAGTGCATATAAAATCAAAACCCTACTACAACTACATGTGGGTGTTAGTTAGCAAAGAAGGTGTACAAATCATCTGTGTGTCGCTTTGTGAGTTTTCATCCATTGTCTGAGAAGAGGGGAGAAGTTTCAAACATTTTCGGCCGCGAGGTGCGGCCACTAGCATAGGCTAGTTGGTATTTTAATTATAGGAAATTCAGATGGAGTCCGGACGTCATCAAAATCAGTGTGTGCCTCTGGCGTGCTCTTAGGACCCCGTGGAAAAAATTTGGTAAACTTCGGCACAAGTTTTGATGATTGCTCCTTGGAAACCGGAGCATCTCACAAGAAGGATCATGGTTTCCAAAAGGAGAAGTGTCAATTCAAACTCCAGTGGCCTGTGACTTCATCGTTTGGCCTCATAAAAATTTCCACAATATGCAATCACCACTATACCATGGGTTTGTTTTCTGGCGCATTTCAGGTATCGTTTGCTATATTTTAGACTTTTTTTGAATTTAATGTGCATTTTGTGCATATAAATAAAATCACAACCGGAAATGCATGTGTTGTCGAAAGGGATGAGGATTGTCGTTCGAGTTGGGAGCATCCAACGGTGCAGATGTACGATCCATGGGGTTTGGGTTCTGGCCAATCAGAACGCACGACTCAGATTGCGCACGCAGCAGGGGGGCATCGGCCATGGTTTGGTAGGCACACGGCTTTTGTGAGTGAACCGTGTGCTATTTGAAAACATTTACATGAACTAACAGCCTATTTTCGTTTGAATGAAAACATGAGTGCATCGTTTCGCCTCGAATTTTTTTCCACGGTAAGAAATCACCATTGTACCTTAAGGTTCGATTTTCTGGTGCATTTGAGATCTCGTTTGCTATATTTGAGTCATTTTTTGCATTTACCACCATCCGAGAAAAGCAAACCTATGAAGCTTCTCTGGGGTGGATGCAATCAGACGCGCTCGTTAGTGTTGGGATCTGGTCCCTCCTCTTACCTCATTTGTGTGTGTGTGTATTTGCATATTTGCATACTCCATTTTGGTTGATCATGGGTGGTTCTCTATCTGAAGACCTGGATTTAACTTCAAAACGAGATCAAGATCATCAAAATCGGAGTGCGTATGAGAGAGTTGTGCATGTTTTACTATCGAGGCGCTTGCAGTTTTTGTGTTGGCCGGATGTCCGGGATCCTGGGACTCCCTGGATGCCCGAACCCATTCCGAAAATCCGACTTAGGGGTCCAGTAGTTGGGCGCTTTTGGCCAGATGTCTGGGCTTCAGCCAGATGTCCGGGCCATGTACATTGAACCTATTTTTCTGTGTTCGTGTGCACACTTCTCAGCCGCTAGATGTCCCGCCTTAGCCCTGATGTCCGGCCCGACATAGCTTTTACTCTCAAACGGCTAGTTTTGGGTCCACACTATATATACCCCTTCACCACTTCGTGGAGGGGTTGAGCAACACACTCATATGAACCCTAGAACACAAAAAGGCTCATTATCACTTCTCCTACACCAAACCTTAGACCCCGGAGAGATTCGTGAGAATTCTTGAGAGATTTCCAATTAAGTGATAGATCCACTCCATCTCCCTCTTGTGACCAAAGGAATTCATGATGTGAGCAAGTCTTGAGCATTTCCCCTTTGATGTTCTTACTCTTGGAGGTTGGAGACTCCTAGGCGGTAGGAGTGCTCTGGTGAGAAATCAACTTGTGATATGCCCTCGGAAAGTTTGTGAAGGTTTGGAGACCGCCTCAAGGTCTACCACTAGTGGTTGAGAAATGCCTTTGTGGTGTTGTCTCAAAGGTAGAATATGGTGATCATTCGTGGCATTGGTGTGCCTTTATGGTAACATCCACCTCTCTAACTGTGACTAGCTTCTCTCCAAGGAAGTGAACATCAAGATACATCCTCGTCTCTGTGTCTTCAGTTATCTCTAACCCTAGCCACTACTTGTGGTTTACTTTGATCTCTTGACCTTGCATTCAGTATATATTGTTGTCCTCATTATATTGTGTTGGCTAGTTCCCTCATAGAGATTATTTAGGCCCACACTTTATATTCCGCAATTCATACTTGCTCTATTGATATATCTTCTGATTAGTGTGAATTGCTAACGTGTGTGGTACACTTCCATAGCTTGTGATATTGCTCAAGTAAGTTTGTGTAACTTACTTTTGCTTGTTAGTATCCTTGTTATCTTCATCTTGTTTAGATTAAGTCGTCGATGCACTTAGTTGAGCCTAGTATATTTAGGATTTGTGCTTGAAAAGTATCCGCTTAGTTTATTTATGCATTACGATAAAGACGAATATGTAGAAGTTTTTAAAATGCGTATTCACCCCATCTAGGTGACATTGTGGTCCCTTCAACAACAATAAAATACGTGTCTCGTCCCTTTCTGCCATTGTGATATAGATCACCGCAAGATTAAAACCCACAACAATGCACCACTCCCTCGAAAGAAATACCCGTAAAACTTGGGAAAAGAAGATAGATAGATCGGAGAGCATACAAAGCTATTTAATTATACAAAAAAGAACTTCAAAAGATTCAATTGATTTTAATGAACAATCAGATCATAAAGTGACAATTCATCATATCCCAACAAACCATTACTGTCGGATGTGGGGTTCCGGCAAACCCTTAAGGTTCAAACACTTGGGTGCGCACGAAGTCTTTCCCTCCTACCGATCTACGCCCTAGCTCGCTAAGATCTCGCGGACGAACTCGCGGCAAAGAAGACACGGGATTTATAATGGTTCGGGCCACCGTTGTCGTGTAATTCCCTACTCCAGTGTGGTGGTGGTGGATTGCCTCTTGGGCTGATGATGAACAGTACAAGGGGAAGAACAGCCTCCTGAGGGTGAGGTGTTCTTGTGCTAGTGTTGGGTTTCGGTCTATTCGAGTTGTCCCTACTACTGTGGTGGCTAGACCTATTTATAGAGGCCCTGGTCCTCTTCCCAAATAATGAGCGGGAAGGGAGCCAACAACGGCGGGCAAGTTTGAAGGGGGACAGCTAGTACAAGCTATCCTGACAAAAGTGGTCTTCGCCTGCGAAAAGCTCTGGTGGTGACGCCGTCTTGGGCTCCACGATGACCTCCGTCTTGCCGTCCTCCTGGTCTTGGTCTCGTTGCACCAATATAGCAACCTTTGCCTGATGCCTCGGTACTCCTCGCCTGCGCTGGCTTCCTTAGCACCAAAGAGGAAACAAGGACGCTGCGCGCGCTGGCGCCCGCCTGGTGTCGACCGTCATGGCTCTCATCACGAGGGCCTCGTGAGGTTTGCCCTGCCTTGATATCTCCGCTCCTTGTGAGCCTTCGTGGCTCAGCCGCTCCCGAGGAGGTCTTGCGTCGTCCGCCTCGCGAGGCTTGGCCCCTCGCGAGGGTCTTGAATGCCTTGTCGATGAAGATGGGCCGTACGGCCTACTAGCTCAGCCACACCATGGGCCGCAGGCAGGCAAGTCTGGGGACCCCCGTTCCCAGAACGTCGACAGTAGCCCCCGGGCCCAAGGTGCGCTCGGGCTTGGCTTCGCGGCGAAGCCAAGGATCAAGTTCGGAGCACCGCGGGCCCCAAAAGCCTGCGGCCTCGGTTGACGCATGGCGGTTGATTGGACGTGGGCGTCTCCGCTTCTCCACGCTGCCTCGGCAACTGCACGACTTGACAAGTCCCCGCGACATGCAAGGAAAACCATCATTACTTGCGATCGTGGGAGGCATCGGTTGGCCTTCTCTTGCTATAAATGGGGAGGGGCGGAGCCCCCGTCGCCCATCTCTTCCTCGCTTGCTTGCTTATTCTTCCTTGATCCGTTGCTTGCAGTGCCACCAATGGCGCCACGAAGGAAGTTCTCCGCCGCCAAGAAGGGAAAGGCTCCTCGCGAGGGGCCCGGCTCCCCGGCGCCCAAGCGCGGGCTCAGCCGTCCGCGCAAGCACGCCGCGTCCCCCGCCGTGGCCCACTGTCGAGGCGGCGCCACGGCACGCGGAGGGGGTCGTCCTAGCCATGGCGATCCAGTTGAAAAGGGGAGGCGTGCTATGGCGGCGCGGCCTCCCCATCCGCGCTTCCATTCAGCGGAGGTGTCGCTGGAGTTCATCGTCTGGACGGAGAACCCGGCCGGCAACTGGCTCCAGCTTCCGCGCTTCTTCGTCGACGAACTGCCGGCCCCTGGTCCAGGCGGACTCTGGCTGCAGGCGGATGGCTGCTGCAGCAAGGCCTCTTGGGTCGCGGTCGAGACTTCCGCCGCGGGCAACATAGCCCTGGCCCGCGGCCGGCAGATGTTCGCCCGCGCGCGCGGCTGGGCAGGCGGTGCACCCTCCACTTCAAGTACGATGGTGGATCGACCCTCTACGTGAGGGTGTTTGGGGAAGATGGTCGCCGCGCCGGGTGCTGCCCTGAGACGAACGACGGTGAGGAGGTGCTCGGCCTTGGTGACGGTCACGGCGAGGACGAGGGTGAGCCTACCCTCGGCGGCGACCGTCTCTCCTCTAGCTACGGCGACTGTTCCTCCGGCGACAGCTCCAGTAGTGGTGGCTACGACCAGCCGCCGCGCCCGCTTCGAAGGCGGCAGCTGGTCATCTCGCCGTCGCACCTTCGTGAAGCGCGAGGAAGGATCTGGCTAGGCTCAGGGCGTCGCTAAGGGCCTGCCTCTGCGGATCGCCGCAACGCCGCTTTGCTTTGCTCTTTTTCCTGCATCAAAAAGTGAAACCAGTATGGGCCTAGAGGGGCGTGTATCGAACTGTGGTTCCTTGGTTATTGTATTATGCATGTTATTCCCATGCCGTGTTGTTATTTTGTGCAAAGGTAACTTAACCTGGTGCGTTCAGGACACCCTCTTCCTTACGAAGCGCTTATTTCCTCGTGAACATCTTGCCTAGGTGGCCTGCATTCGCTCAGGAACTGCACAAACTCGTTAGGAAGTGCGTTAAAAAGGACTTGCCGTCCACCCTGGCCCTGATCTGGCGCTTTGTATCGCGGTAACCATGGGGCACGGACTAGGAGAGGTGCGCCAGCTTTTGGGCTCGAACGAGGGTGGCTCGCGAGAAGGCAGAGAGGAGAAAAATGCTCGCGAGGGCACCTGCCTAGCCCCCTCGCGAGGTATGCGAGAGAGAGAACACGAGCAAACCAGAGCCGGAAAATGCGGTAAGAGGCGAGGGAATCAAATCAGCAGGGAACACCAAAAACAAACTTCGATTAAGAGAAAGCGAGCCAACTACGGAAAGCAAATGAAAAGCCGTGTCCGGCACCTAATCTAGTCTTCAAGTCTTCTCACCAGCGCGGAGCGAAGTGCTGCCACTAGGTGTGGGCGGGAGCCCCAGGGCCTGAGGCCGGCGCTCCTGAGACTCCGGGGCGTGTACAGCCCCAACTCATTATTACGTGAGAGTGTCACGGGCGGCGATTCTTCACAGGCACCGAGCCTTCTTCACAGGCTCTGGGCCTTTCTTCACAGGCTCTGGGCCTTGCTTCATGGGTAGAACTTCTGGAGGTGCTGGATGTTCCACGCATTTTGGATAGGTACCCCGTCTTGTGTCTCCAAGCGCACGACGCCAGGCCTGGAGATGTGGACGACTTTGAAACGGGCCCTCCCACATTGGTGAAAGCTTATGCAGCCCTTCCCTGGAGAGGACCCGCCTCAGGACGAGGTCGCCTACCTCGAGCGTCCTGGAGCGGACGTTGCGGCAGTGGTATCACCGCAGCGCTTGTTGGTACCTTGCCGCCCTTAACACAGCTTCGTGACGACGTTCCTCCCCTAGCACGAGGTCCATCCCTGCGTGGCGTCCTGCTGCGTTTCGTCGAACACCACCCATGCGGAGCGATGCTTGACCTCGTGAGGGAGGACTGCTTCAGCTCCGTAGACGAGGAAAAATGGAGTCTCGCCCGTTGGCTTGGTGGCGGTGGTGTGGATGGACCACATCGCGGACTGGAGCTCATCGTGCCAGCCCCTGCCACAGGCCTCCAGCTTCTTCTTGAAGGTCCCGGTCTTGAGGCCCCTCAGGACCTCCGCGTTGGCGCGTTCGGCCAGGCCATTGCTCCTGGGGTGCGCTACCGAAGCGTAGCAAATCCGCGTTCCAAGGTTAGAACAGTAGGTTTTGAAAAGGTTACTAGTAAATTGCGAGCCGTTATCTGTGATGATGCGGTTGGGGACCCCGAAGCGGCTCACGAGGCCCTTGATGAACTTGACAGCAGAGCCGGCTGGGATGGTACGCACGGCTTCCACTTCCGCCCACTTGGTGAACTTGTCGATGGCGACGTAGAGATAGCGGTAGCCCCCTGGTGCCCGAGGGAACGGGCCTAGGATGTCCGACCCCCAGACCGCGAACGGCCATGTGAGCGGGATGGTTTGGAGGCCCTGAGCAGGCTGATGGATTTGCTTGGCATGGACTTGGCAAGCTTCACAGGACTTCACCAGCTCGGCTGCGTCGTTGAGCGCTATAGGCTAGTAGAATCCACTGCGGAACACCTTGCCGACGAGGGTTCGTGACGACGAATGGTGTCCGCAGTCCCCGCCGTGTATGTCAGTCAGCAACTCCCTTCCTTGATCGCTGGAGATGTAGCACAGCGTGACGTCGTTCGGTCGTTTCCTGTATAACTCGCCGTCTTGGATACAATATGCCGTGGCTTGCCGGGCCACGCGCTCCGCGTCCTCTTCCTTCTCCGGCAGCGCCCCGTGCGTCAGGTACTCCTTGAATTCCTTGGTCCAGCATTCCTCCTGGGGCTCGAGCGCCAAGAGCAGCCGAGCTCCTGAAGTCGGGCCACAGGCTGGGGCTCCCGTGGCCAGAGGCTGTGGGAGCTCCTCCCGAGGCTAAGTCATGCTTGAAAGAGGTGGCGTAGCTGATGGCCTGAAGAGCCGCTCTTCAAAGACACCGGGCTCCTGCGGCCGCTTGGATGCTCTCCTGGTGATGTCGTCGGCTTCCTTGTTGGTGCCCCGGGGCACGTGCTGCAGCTCCAGGCCCGAGAATTGCTTCTCCATCTTGCGCACCTCCGCGAGGTAGGCCTCCATATGCTCGTCCTTTGGCTCGTACACCTTGTTGGAGAAGTTGACGAGGAGTTGCGAGTCGCCTCTCATGGTAAGGCGCTTCACCCCTGGAGCTGTCGCAACCTTCAGTCTAGCTATGAGGCCTTCGTATTCTGCGATGTTGTTGGACACCTTCTCGCCGTGCTGAAAGCAGAGCTGCACGGCGTAATAGAGCTTGTCCTGAGTGGGCGAGATGAACACATGACCCAGCCGTCTGGAGCCTCACTTCCTGGGGAGATGGACCGGTCTTCTCCTTCCTCAAGTGTCGGGGCATCCGTCCATTCTGCCACAAAGTCGGCGAGTGCTGCCCCCTTGATGACCCTGTTGGTGCTGAACTCCAACTGGAATGCTTGCAACTCGATGTTCCACTCGGCGACCCTTCTGGCTGAGTTAGGGCTCCTGAGTACCCTCTCCAATGGGTAGGCTGAGATGACCTTGATGGGGTGGCCCTCGAAGTAGTGTCGCAGCTTGCGTGCGGCCACCAGGAGCGCGAGTAGGAGTTTCTGGGCATGGGGTAGCGTGCCCTCGCGTCCCGCAGTACGGTGCTAACGAAGTACACCGGGTGCTCGACGAGGGCTGGCACACTGTCGAGGCTCGGGTCCTGCGGAGATCGGGGCATATCCTGAGGTGGAGGGGTTCCTGAGACCTGACTGTCCTCCAGAGCTTTTGCGATGTTGCCCTACTGAGCTTGGTCTTCCCCCGCTGACGCCCTTGCTACGCCTCCCTGACCCTGCGCCACTTTAGCTCCGGCTTGGCGTGGCGTGCCCTTGGCTTGGCGCTCCTCCAGAACCGCCACCAGCGCCGCGCTGGCGGTGTACGGGGTGGCGGCAAGGTAGAGTACCAGAGGCTCGAGAGGCCGTGGTGCCACCATCACTGGGGGACTGGTAAGGTACTTCTTCAGGTCTTGGAAGGCCTGGTCGGCCTCCGGGGTCCACTCGAACGGGCCCTTCTTCTTCATGAGCTTGAAGAAGGGCAGGGCGCGCTCTCCCAGTTTGGAGATGAAACGCCCCAACGCGGTCACCCGCCCCGCTAGCTTCTGCATCTCTTTGAGGGTCTGTAGTGGGCTCATGTCCTCGATGGCCTTGATCTTCTCTGGGTTCGCCTCGATCCCTCTGTGGGATACGAGGAAACCCGGTAGCTTGCCGGAGGGGACGCCGAACACGCACTTCTCCGGGTTAAGCCTCAAGTTCACTTGGCGCAGGCTCTCGAAGGTCTCCTCCAAGTCTTGAATCAATGTCCCCGCCTCGCGAGATTTTACCACTATGTCATCGACGTAGGCCTCTGTGTTTCTCCCGAGCTGCCGCCCCAGGGCGATGTGCATCAACCGCTGAAAGGTCGCGCCTGTGTTGCGCAGCCCGAAGGGCATCCAGGTGTAGCAGTACACCCCACATGGTGTCAGGAAGGCTATCTTCTCCACATCTTCCACCGCCATCTTGATCTGATGATACCCTGAGAACGCATCCAGGAAGCACAACAGGTCACACTCGGCGGTGGAGTCGACAATCTGGTCGATGCACGGGAGTGGGAATGGATCTTGGGGGCAGGCTTTGTTGAGGTTGGTGAAGTCGACGCACATCCGTTCCTTTCCGCCTTTCTTCAGCACCACAACGGGGTTCGCCGGCCATTCGGGATATCGAACTTCTCGGATAGCACCCGCCGCCTCCAGTTTGCGAGTCACTTGGATGATGAAGGCTTGCTTTTCAGTGGACTGCCGTCTTGCTCACTGCTTCACGGGGCGTATATTGGGGCACACCCTTAGATGATGCTGGATCACCACCCTCGGGGCCCCTACCAGCTGGTTAGGCTCCCACGCGAACATCTCCTTGTTCGCGCGCAAGAACCTCACCAAGGCTTCTTCTTGTTCCGGGTCGAGGCCGGCTCCTATGGTAAAGGTGGCTCCTGAAGACCCATCCTCGTTGACCGGCACCTGCTTGGATTCCGCCTTGTCTTGGGTGAACAGCTGCTTCTTCTTGGTAGGCGCGACCTCCTTGGCCTCGGGGGTACCGGCGCCTGCGGGTTGTGCTGCTGCCGCGGTCTTGAAGGCGAGCCCGAGTGCCGTCACGGCCTCCTTAGTGTCCCCCTTGATGGTGAGGACGCCCTTGCTTCCTGGCATCTTCATGAGGTTGTAGGCCGGGTGAGTCGCCGCCATGAACTGAGCGAGAGCCGGGTACCCGAGGATGGCGTTGTACGGGAGACCGATGCGGGCGATGTCGAAATCCACCAGCTCGGTGCGGTAGTTGTCGCATGCACCGAAGGTGACGGGGAGGCGGATCTGCCCCAGAGAGTGAGCGGCTCCACCACCCACTCCCGAGAAGGGCTTGCTGAGGCCGAGCCGCTCAGGTGGCACGTGAAGAAGGCTGAAGGCTTCTACGGAGAGCAAGTTGAGGCCAGCGCCGCCGTCGATGAGGGTCTTGGTAACGACCACGTTGCAGATGGTGGGTGTGCAGAGCATCGGCAGCATTCCGGAGCCGGCGGTGGAGTCGGGGTGGTCTTCTGACCCAAAGGTGAGGTCGGCCTCTGGCGCGGACCAACCTGGCGGAGCCCCCGGGCGCTTGGATGTGGCTCCTATCTGACGGAGGAACGGCTTGACGTGGCGGTCTGAAGGTGGTGCTTGAGAGCCACCCAGCAGGGCTGCGACTGCGTGGTGTGCCGGCACCGCGTAGCGAACGGTGAAGAGGTTGCGGAGTTCCCCCCAGGAGGCCACCGTGGATCCCGGGTGGTTGAGCAGCCAGGCGCGCGGCTCGCCGGCGAGGGCCATGGGGAACTAGTTGGCCATGATCTTTTCGTCACCTCCGGCCTCGAGGACAGCCTTCTCGTACGCCAGCAGGAACGGCGACGGGTCTGCCGCGCCGTCGTAATGCGGCGGCATCTCTGGCTTGAACTTGGTCGGCCACGACACTCGTCGTAGGGCGGGGGGCAGGGCTCCGTAGCTAGACGCCCCGCTGTTGGCGTCAGCCGCAGAGGCGGATGGCGGGGCACCTGCCGTGGGGGCGAAGTGCGGCGGCGCGAGGCACTGGTTGGTGGAGAGGAGCTCTGGTGCACCCCTACCTGGTGCGCCAAATGTCGGAGGTGGGGTTCCGGCAAACCCTTAAGGTTCGAACACTGGGGTGCGCGCGAAGTCTTTCCCTCCTACCGATCTACGCCCTAGCTCGCTAAGATCTCGCGGACGAACTTGACGAACTAGCAACACAGAAAGACACGGGATTTATACTGGTTCGGGCCACCGATGTGGTGTAATACCCTACTCTAGTGTGGTGGTGGTGGATTGCCTCTTGGGCTGATGATGAACAGTACAAGGGGAAGAACAGCCTCCTGAGGTTGAGGTGTTCTTGTGCTAGTGTTGGCTTTCGGTCTATTCGAGTTGTCCCTACTACTGTGGTGGCTAGACCTATTTATAGAGGCCCTGGTCCTCTTCCCAAATAATGAGCGGGAAGGGAGCCAACAACGGCGGGCAAGTTTGAAGGGGGACAGCTAGTACAAGCTATCCTGACAAAAGTGGTCTTCGCCTGCGAAAAGCTCTGGTCGTGACGCCGTCTTGGGCTCCACGATGACCTCCGTCTTGCCGTCCTCCTGGTCTTGGTCTCGTTGCACCAATATAGCAACCTTTGCCTGATGCCTCGGTACTCCTCGCCTGTGCTGGCTTCCTTAGCACCAAAGAGGAAACAAGGACGCTGCGCGCGCTGGCGCTCACCTGGTGTCGATCGTCATGGCTCACGTCACGAGGGCCTCGTGAGGTTTGCCCCGCCTTGATATCTCCGCTCCTCATGAGCTTGCCTGGCTCGGCCGCTCCTAAGGAGTTCTTGCATCGTCCGCCTCGCGAGGCTTGGCCCCTCGCGAGGGTCTTGAATGCCTTGTCGATGAAGATGGGTCGTACGGCCTGCTAGCTCAGCCACGCCGTGGGCCGCAGGCAGGCAAGTCTGGGGACCCGCGTTCCCAGAACGCCGACAACTACAAAAAAATACACTTCCATGATGATACGTGTTTGTCACAGTAGGTCGCATTTTTTGTCATGCATGTACATCCATGACAATTTTATGACAGAATCAAGATAGTCATACCTGTGTTGTCGTAGAAGTGTTCCATGACATTACCAAAATTATCATCACGGAAGTGTCCACTTCCATGACGATAAATCGCGCGTCACAGAAGTGCTTTGGTGACCGACACGTGGCATCCACCGTAGCGGAACGCCGTTAAGCTATCGGGTCCGGTTTTGGATCCGATAACCCGTTAACAGCCCCGACCAATGGGGATTTTCCACGTGTGAAATCATCATTGGCTGGAGGAAACACGTGTTAGCTCACCGTTGGGACAGATGTCATCCACTCATTGGACACAAAGCGCCTATGATACGTTGACACGTGGCACGGCCCAACAGAGGCCCATTCCTGTGAAAAGGCCGGCCCGTTTGACTTGGTCAAAAGGTGGCGGCCCGGCCCACGGCAAGCCTGTTAACGGCCTATTCACATATAGCCCATTTACAGCCCGGTAACCCAGGGCCCGTTTACGGCCTAACCGAATTAGGCCCAGTAGCATCATCTGGCCTGTCCAATATAATTCCAGCCCATTTTAACTTCCGGCCCATGTATGGCCCATGACGTCTTTCGGCCCATATGAGGCCCTTATTACTCTCGGCCCATTAACGGCCCGTGGTAAAACTGGCCTGTAATGAACGGTGTATCACTTTATACCCATTAATGGCTCGTGGTGAAACTGGCCCGTAATGAACACTGTATCACTTTATACCCATTAACGACCCATTATTCAGTTGGGCCGTTTCCAGCCCATGTTATCTTTCGGCCTTTGCGGGGCCCATTTATTCTTGGTCTCATTTCCACATTCGTTTACTTACGGCCCGTTACTGTCATTTTCTGCTTGTGGGCCAAATTCAGCCCGTGGTTACAGTCGGCACGTTTGTGGCCCATTAATACGTTGGGCCGTTTTGATAGCGTCATCAAAATACGGCCAATTAACGACGACCCATAATGGTCGGCCCATGAACGGACGATTCCAACTCTAGCCCATTTACGGCCATAATGTGGTCTGTTATTGGCCCATGTTTGGCCAACCGATCATAAGCCCGTAGAAGGCCCATTGATGATACGGCCCATAGAAGGCCCATTGTGTCTACCGCCCGTATAAGGCCTATTGTTTCTATGCCACGTAGAAGGCCCATTGTTTCTACGGCCCTTAGAAGGCCCATTGTTTCTACGGCCCGTACGAGGCCCATGTAAACTACAACCTGTGGGCATCAAAGTTCGCCACCAGTGCAAATATAGGGAACACCCTACACTATACAAAAATGGCTTGCTGTTTTCTTCAGCCGGTGGCTGCACGTTAAGAACAAATTTTGTATGGGACCAAAACAAATTACAACTATAAAACAAAAGGAAGGTTGGCATAAAAGTTAACAGTCTAGCAGATAAATGCACCACCAGAAGTTCAGAAGCTCAGTTCATTTGACCTGACTGTTACGTTTTCATGCTGTATTGTCCGATGGAGCACCATAACCTTGGCCTTCAGTTCTCCTAGGCTCCTGAACAACATAGAAAATGTCTGATAGTCTGGTTTCAAAACCATGCATATCTTGACAACATCGAACAATGTCTCTCCTTGTTTCACAAAGGGTCTCTGTTAGGGAATGGACTTGTGTCTGGAGCGCAGATACAACATTGTTTTGAGCTTGCATATCTTGATCATGAGGCAGTTTGGACGAGATTGCCTTAACAAGCAACCCAGTATTACGCAGGAATGTGCTTTTGGCACTATTAGTGGACAGGTACTGACCCACTGCAGCAAGAGCTGACATTGCGGTTATAGTTGCCTCGCCACCTTCAGAAGGTGGCAGTTCCACCATTTTTTATAGCTCGCTGAAAAGTTGTGGTTTTACATTAGTAGTACCAGAACAGAAGATATTAAGGAGGCAGCAAAACCAAACAAAATAGCTTTGGTCTATATACAAAACTTATTCTGGTGAACCCATGTAAAATAATAGTTGTATTTTATTGCAAACTACATAATAAAACCAGGTTTCAAACATATGACCATGTACCATCGCTAATGTATTGTCTATTTCTTCACATTGTATTGAGGGCTAAGGATAAAGAGACAAAGTTAATAATATGGTAAGCATAGTATGACATCATTCATATCACAAAACAACTGAGAACAGACAAACAGGAAATTGTAACGTTGTGTGGGCAAGTCCAGCACGGAACTAGATTACAGGTCAAGATCAAAGGAACATCACTCCTCTCTTTTAAATCCTTGTAAGGTGCAATGATACGCTAAGACAATTGTGTATAAAATTGAAAAGAGTAATAGACATTGCTGCAAACCATGCAGTTCAAGGCACAAGTCAGAGTAAATAGTAGTTAAAAGGCATGAGGATTAAGGACTTACAACAGCGGCTTTGACTGGTGTAGTCATGCCCTTCTTCTTGCTGGTGTGACAGTCCTTGAAGATTTCCACAGCATTTGGTTCAGGTACTTTTTGGTCCTTGCGGGCTTTCCTCTGCATTTGGAACAAGTCAATATAGATCTGATAATATGGTACGGTGAAAAGAGTGAAACAACAGCTAATTACAAGAGCCTCGCAGTGTGCAATATAGCTACGAGATCCTGCCGTCTGTTGGAATTTCACTTTCGTACGGTTGGCCTTGTTCTTTGAACAGTTCACCTACAAGAAGATAGATTTGTGTGGCACATGCGTAAATAGGACTTCAACATGTGATGTGATCACATATATATAATGCACCTGATACTTCGGATCGGACCAGTGTTTAACGAGGCCTCTCCAGTCTTCATCAGATATATTTTCCACTGGAGATATTTGGGCAAGTTCACTGTTAGCCTTGCCTTCAAAGTGAGTTTTCCTCAAGTTATACCGATACTGTCGCAGAGCAGACTTGAAAACATGGGTGCAAGCTTGTCTGGTTGCATCATCTTGGCTATCCAACTTGAACCTCATCTGTTGAAAATTATGGGAGTCTCATTATCAGCAACCTAGAAAGTATTGGACAGAGCAAGACGATATTACTAGTTTCCATACATAACCATACCTATAGATAAATGGTCGAGGAAGGTGTTGAACTGGGTTTCGTCTTTGTCATTCCTGTACTGAATCCATGTTGGGAGGATACGTACATGACACCTAACAGCAACCGCTGCCTCTGATACTAACTTGGCTGACTCTATAGCATCACGTGGCCTTTTTAAACCTGCCTCAAAACGGATCTCCATTCTTCCTCCTCTAGATTTAGTTAACCTATCGAGCATTATCCCTGATGTTTGTTTCCTCTTGCGCCTAGGTGCTAGTCCAACAACAAACATAGGAAGTGTTAGTGTACATCAAACAGTGAGACTACATATAAAGAAGCCTGCAACTTTAACTTGACTCCAGCAACTACCTTCTTGCTGTTGAAGCTCACAAAGTTCATCTGATCTTGCCAACTCATCTTGTGTCAAGAGTGCTTCGGAAGTAGTGTCAGGTGGCAAGGGAGCTTGGAAACGTGCTGCTAGCTGAGTTGACGAACGAGTAAATCGTGCAACTGGTGGTACTGTGGAAGGTGTTGCAACAACTAGGGTTGTCTCTGCTTGTTTGGTGGCAGCTATTTGTTTCTGTTTGGCTTGTTCTGCAGCTCATGTAGCATGGGATACCCTATCGGTACAATTTTCCGCTGGACTTTGACCTTCTATTGCACCATCAATACCAGCAGAATCTACAGGATTGTTCCGCTTCCCTTTCCCTGTCGTTCTGTCTTGCTTCCTCTTTCTCTGTGCCATGTTAAGTCAAGACGACAAGAAAAATGAATAAAAATTTAGTTCTTCAGAACAAATGTACTTTGATGTAAGAACATGGTGTGATAGACAGATATTGTATGTTCTAGAAACAGGAACACGTGTCTTAGTCACAAGTATAAATGTGTAAAGTAAGCAGATGCAATTCAACAAAATTAGAAGCAATACAAGCTAGACATCATACATAACATGCAACCACATATAACAGTGTCAAGTTAGAGGGAGCACCTGTGATGGTGCACTAGGGGAGACGTTCTCATCACCAACACAGCTACGTTGAGTGTCTATGCATGTGTTGTCTTGGAAATCATCTTGGGGGGATGGAGGAGTAGAATATGTAGAGGCCCTCCATTTGGAAGGAGCACCTTCATCCGCTGCCTTGCTAACTTCCTTCCGCTTTATTGATTTTGAATTGTCAAGTAAAACCGACAAGAAAAAGCAATAAAATTCACTCTTCAGAACTCATTCGTGCATGATACTGACAATCACTACTTTGATGTAAGGCAAACACATGATTCTAGGATGGAATAATACGAAAAACAGGATGGCATGGTATATTCACAACGGGTTGTGTAAACTAAGCAGAAACCATTTCACCAAATAAGAAGCAATGCAAGCTAGACACCACATGAATGATGCAACCAATATGACTCTCCCAAGTTAAAAGTGTCCCATCATAAATGGCATTTCAACAAATTAGAAGCGGCGCATGCTATAAATCATATCAAAGATGCAACTAATATCACACTGCATATACTGAAGGTGTCTCGTCATATTGATTTATGCGGGATACAAAAAAACAATAGTTTTATGTGAGCACATGCTTAATAGACAGATGTACTATGTACTAAATATAGGAAGGCATGTCACATTAACAGGTATAATGTATAAGCTAAGCAGAATAGCACATGCAGTTTAACCAGATTGGAAGAATTACAATCTAGACACCATATGCAACATGCAACCACATATCACGCTGCCAAGTTAGAGCAAGCACCTGCGATGCTAGTGTAGGGGAAATGCGGTAATCAACTACAGAGCTACGTTCACTATCTTCATCTAGCCTTGTTGTTTCTTGAGAATCATGTCGGGAGGCTGATGCTGCATTCTTTAAATGAGGAGTAGTCCGCTTGCCTGACTGCCTCATCATAAGTGATTGATGAGGGATACACAAGAACATTAGTTTGATGTAAGAACATGGTTAATACACATATGTAATAGTATGTACCAAAAACAGAAAGGCATGTCATATTCAAAGGTATAATGTGTAAGCTAAGCAGATGCAATTTAACCAAATTGGAAGCAATACAAGCTAGACATCCGGCTGGAGTGGTAAGCATGATCATCTAGGACCTGAGAGCCTGGTGGGAGGCGGGCTGCTTCGCCACCACCGCGGCTTTTTAGTTGGCTTCCAGGTGATGCCTCTCTTTGATGGGCTTGTCACTGGCTCGGCCAGTGCCCTGACTAGCTATTTGTTCTTTGGTGCTCACAGGATGGTGGTCCATGTAAAAATATCTTTCCTCATCTTAATAAAACCAAATTCGGCCTTTCGAATACAAGCTAGACACCATATGGAACATGCAACCACATATGACACCGCGAAGTTAAAGCAAGCACCTGGGATGGTGGTTCATTGCGAGCGAGGTCATCAACTCAAGAGCTACGTTTACCATCTCCATCTGCTGACACTGCACCTATTATAAGGCTGAAACGTGTCTGGCCTATCTGCGTACGACGCTGGAGCGACTTCTCTCTTTTCTTTTTTGCTTCTCTCATAGCAGCAGAGTCTGAAATACCCTTGCATAAAAACACAATAGTGAGAGTATGGGTGAAGTGTGTGCAGAACTAGTGCACTGTAAAAGTAGCAGATAGCAGGTGGCTGAAAAATAAATGACAGGAGACATATGATAGCTCTACAACATTGCATGGCAAACAAAATTAGATTCTACTTCGTATGATTTTCTAATATATGAGCACAGGAAATGCAGGTACTCCTCTAGCACACCACCACATGTGGTCATGTCAAGATTACAGTCGACTGAAAATAAATAGGTCAGTCGATTTTTTTAATGAACCGTCCGATCTATAAGGAACGGGCAGATGGCCTTCGTCTACCTCCCGCCAGTCACTGTGACGATCTTTCTCGAACCGCCAGAGACCACCGGCTCAGACCACTGCCTCCGCCGCCCCGCCCTCCCCTCGACCTCACACCACCGCCGTGTTTGGCAGCGCCCCCAGGACATCCCTTTAATCCCGGCCGACCTCAAGATCGGGCGCCGGTAGCTCTACGCCCCACACGCCCCTAAGATAATCACCGAGGCGCTGCTTCCCCGGCATAATAGGCGGACTAGCGCCTGTTACGCCGGGGAATGCTTCCGTTAATTGGGAATCAACTGACCAGGAATTGAAATTCTGGGGGGCGACGGACCTCTAGCTAAGGTGAAATAGTATATGAGGAGAAACCTTGTGCATCGCGAGTTTCTAGGAACATCTAGTATCAAGAAGAAGCGGTTAACTAGTGTCTTCTGTGGGATGAACCGTGCAAGCAGACACGTAAGATTTGCACGAATAAGGGAAGAGGAGTACCCTTATCGGTTGCCAGTGTGGTCTCCTCCATATGTCGCGGCGATCTTCTTTTTTCTCCCGGGGGAACCGATGTTTTGGAGAACCGTGGATTCTTGGACAAACCCATGGCTAAATTGTTGACTGTGTTGCCGTGGCCGTATGTCGGCGGAGGGGAAGCAGATCCGAGGCGGCGAAGGATGGCATAGCAGGAACAACTCCGGTGCGGTGGAGGGTGGCGAAGTTGGAGCGGCAACGGTGAGGCGCAGGACGGCGTGGTTGAACTGGCTCGGGTACGGACGGCTCGGCCTCGGCTTCAACTACTAGCCGTGGAGGGCGTTGCGGTTGAGGTTGCGGTGGATGACGACGTCGGGATATTTGCTCTGGCGTGATGGACTAGGGCGGCGGTTGATGGGTAGAATGGGGTGGCGGGCGGAGGACGCCGGGGTTACGCGGCTGGTGGAGAGGTAGTTTTTGCACCCACGGAGTACGAATGGGGAATCGGACGGGTGGGCACGGAGGGAGGGGAGAACCATGCTTCGGTCTGGGACGCGCTTGTTTTTGGGTTTTTTGAACAGAAGATGGGACACGCTTGTTTGAAATTAGGGGAAAGTACAAACTTTGCCCCCCTCTTAAATTTCGGACCTACTGCGGGTCGGGGGTAGGATGGTAATCCCAGGTGTCCCAAATAGTGGGCGGGAGCGATTTCGGCTGCGCGCATGTGTGCTTAGGCGGCCATTGTGTATGAATGTTTTTCGGAGGCGGTTGCGTGGCGTCTAGATGAAGCTACAAACCTACCCCGGTTTAGACCTTTCGATGTCGGGCCGGTAGGTTTCAAGGGTCGGAGTTATTAGAAAAGTAATTTCCTTGTACTACCAAACATTGGTATCACGCGGTTTCGGGCGAGTAGAGGCTCTTTTGGTGCTTCATTTGAAATTTTGAGACACAAGCATTCACGTTTAGAGTACTCTTGAACTTTGAGGATTGACCTAAATAGACAACGTTTGTCGGGTGGTTGGTGCGACATATGCCAAGGGATGGCTTATCATTGTGAGAGCCAATAAAGCATCGCCGGTGCCTGGAAACGGGATGAGGCGAAGACATGCACGCCGGCGGATCTTACCCAGGTTCGGGGCTCTCCGAGGAGATAACACCCCTAGTCCTGCTCTGCGGGGTCTCCACATGATCACTAGATCGATGAAAGGTAGCTACAATCGCTCCTAGAGCTGTTGAGATCAAGGGAGAAGAAGAACAAGGCTAGCTCTTGCTTCTCTCTATCTATGGTGTGTGTGTTATGCTAAGAAGGCAACTCTATGCTCAGAGGCCAACTATGCTTAGGTGCGAACCCTTTGCATGGGTTCTCCGGGGGGTTTATATAGGCCTACCCCCCGGGGGTACAATGGTAATCCGGCTGGGCTCTGGTCCCAGCCGTCAGTGTCTACGCTCGCCGGCTTCTCCACCGGCTACTGGGTCCCGCCGGCTGGTGGGTCCCGCCGGCTGCCGGCTACTCGGTCGACAGGCCGTCCCCACCGCATAGGGTCTTGTCGGCGGCTGCTTACTGTAGCCTCGCCTGTGATGACGAGGGCTTTGTCGAGGTAAGCGTGGCTACAGTGGGCCGCCTCGGGGGCTATCACTGTAGCCTTACCTCGTCTTGTCTCCTTAATGGGGCTCCTGCTTCGAGGAAGGTAGTAGCCGGCTTCTGGAGGCCGGCTATGCTCTTGGCCGACTGGGAAAGGCCGGGCCGCCTTCACGCCTCTCTCTGGCTGAAGGGGCCCGCCGCCCGCGGGCGGTACGGGAGTCGGTCGTGGGTGACGTCGAGGCCAACATGGCTACAGTGCCGAGCCGCACGGGAGACGTCCGTCCCATACGGCCTCCTGTAGCCACGCCCGCCTCGGGCTTCGGGGGTAGTGGGCCGCACTGTGGCCACACCCCGTCACGTCGCCGTTATGTGGGAGTGGTTTGGAGTGGTTGTGGTCTTGGCCGGCTCCTAGGAGTCGGCGTCCTTCTTGGCCGGCTTCTTGGAGTCGGCCACCCCGTAGTCGTCCTGGGGAGGAGTTGGTGAGGCTGGGTTGCCTTCCGGGAGTCGGCTTTAGTGGTAGCCGGCCAGGGAAGGCGGCCCAATGCTCGGAGTGCTTGGAGGCCCGAAGGCCTGATAATTTTTTCAGAAGAACCAGGGGCAGTCGGTTAGGCTACCCGTGGCCATTTACTCCGACAGTAGTCCCCGAAGCTGATTGGGCTTTGAGGTGGAGTGGGGTTTGAGAAGCTCGATCAGCTTCCTATCGTGACAAGCCGGCAGCTGGGAGCCGGCCTTGGTCAGGCGCGCCGCCTGAGTCGAAATCTTCTGGAGTCGGAGGGCGGGAACCCGCTGGCATGTGCACCGGGCCGCGGGCCGGCCACGGGCCGTCGGCGAGCCACGTGGCCGGAAAGCCTGCCGGCCCACGCGCGTGACGGGACGTCGCCGCAGGGAGGGGGCCCGCCACGTCTGCGCCCCGGCCCAGGCGCGGATCCTTTGTATCCCGAAACCGCCCGCACGTTCCGTGCGGCAGTTTCGGCTCGCATTTACGCGCAATAATCGCGAGACATGGGGGGAGTGGGCGCAGTTAAGCCCACGTCTCCCCCCACGTCCGGCCTCTTCGGCCTCGTGAGGCTATAAGTAGGGGGAGGTGGAGGGCGGCAGGCCCTCGCACGCTCGTTCGTTCGTTCGTTCGCTCGCTCGTTCTCGCGACAGCGCCTCGCCTCCGCGCTCTTCCACCGCCCGCTCCTCCGCCGCCGTGCAAGCTTTCGCCATGCCTCCCACCGTAGAGCAGCTTGGCGGGGATTGGGACGGCTCCAACGTCCATGACGACCACGTCGACTTCCTCTGCGACACACGGCGGCTGCCCACCGCGGACAAAGTGGAGGTCCGCCTCGCGCCGGCGAAGGAAATCAGGCCGGAGCCGCGGGAGGGCGAGCGGGTGGTCTTCCGCTCGCACTTCCTGCGCGGCTTCGGCCTGCCAGTGAGCGCCTTCTTCCGCTCTTGGCTGGAATTCTATCAGCTCCAGCCGCACCATCTCACCCCCAACGCAGTGGTGCTGCTGTCTGCCTTCGTCACCCTGTGCGAGGGCTATCTCGGCGTCCTCCCCACCCTTGAGCTCCGGGGGGAGCTCTTCCAGTCGAAGCTGGGCACGCGCAGCAAGGGCGTGCCGGCTCATACTGGCGCCTTCATCGCGTCGCGGAGATCGGGCGCCGACAACCCCTTCCCCGTCATCACGCTGATCCAATCGGTGAAGAAGTGGCAGAAGTCGTAATTCTACTTGCGGAACATCGCTCCACGGGGCGACTACATCAACCTGCCGGCTTACGTAGCCGGTCCACCGGCGGGGAGGCTGCCCCAGTGGTCCTTCTGGGCGGTGACGCTGTCGCAGGCTGGAAACGCCGCCATCGCCCGACTGCGGGTGATGGTCCAGTCGGAGGGCCTAACGGGGCCCGATCTTCTGGCTGCGTTCGTCACGCGCCGGGTTCTTCCGCTCCAGAGCCGGCCTCATCTGATCTGTCAGATGAGCGGCCAGCTCGATCCGAGCCGCATGTGCACCAAGGAGATGCCGCGCCATGAGGTCGCCTACATGGTGAATTACCTCGCAAATTGCCAACTCACTAAAGAGTGGCAGTTCGGCAAGGAGCTGTATAGCCGAGCCAATCCTCCGCCTACGGTACGCTCCCCTTGTCTCTTTTTTTCTCTCTCTCTCTCTCAGCCTTGTTGCCGAGCATCTCTTGGCCGACTTTGACTTAGTCGGCTTGTTCTTCGACAGAGCCCTCTGCTTCGGCCGGCCAGCGGGTCAGACGCGGAGCGCCGCTTCGTCCCCGACCGGATCGAACACGACCTGGAGGACCCCGACCTGGGGGCGGTCCATATGGACGACGCCGTCGAGCCGGGCGGTGGCCCAGCCGGCGGCGAAGCAGGCGGCTCCGGGTTCACTGCTACCTTTGACGACTGGCCGGACGAGGATGAAGCTGAAGCCGTCCCGCGCCGCCAGCCGGCATCTGGACGCGGCGCGGGCTCCTCCGCCGCGCAGCCTGCTCGGGGTGGAGGGCAGAAGCGTCGCGCCGCCCAGGGTCTATTCGGCAGCCGAACGAAGAAGCCCAGGGGCGGGGCGGCAGCCACCAGGCGGGAAGAGGCGGCCGCGAAGGCGGCTCATTTCCGCAAAGTGGTGAAGCAACCGCAGACCGTGTCGGCGTAAGTTCTCTTTCTCTGTGTACTCTCTTTCTTTCTTTTCTTTGGTGGTTCTTGAACCTTTGTCTTCTTCTTCAACGATCAGAGCTCCGTTGTCACTTGAGCGGGCGGCTGCCGGCTCCGTCGTCGAGTCGCCAAGGGGCTCTGGGAGCACCACCCGCCGCGTGGACCCCCGCGCCGACCTCCAGGAGGCGACGGAAAGGAACACGCGGGAGGCGCGGGAGGAGCAGGAGGCACGGGAGGCGGAGGCACGGAGGGCAGCCGCCGCCCAGGCGGCTCGGGAGGAGGAGGCGGCGAAGGCACTCGCCGAGGCCGCAGCCCGGGCCCAGGCAGAGGCTGAGGCCGTGGCGGCGGCAGGGGAGGTTTTGATGGTCACCCTCCTGCGCACCATGGCGCCTGGGGACACGGAGCCCTCGCCAGGGGGAGCCAGCGGCGACCAGCTAGGGCTAGGGGGAAGCGGCGATGATGTCATCATCTTGGGGAAGGCGCCGGAGCCGACCCCTCCGACTAGGGCGGCCCAAGGCGGCCAGCCTGAGCCTGCGCCCGCGCAGTCGGTGGAGGGCGAGCCGGCTGCGAGGGCTGAGGTGGCGGTCCGGATTCCGCCAAGCCGGCGTGCGGGGAAGGCCGTGTCGGAGCCGCAGAAGGCTGCGTCAGAGCCACAGCCGGCCGTGGGCTCCAGCTCGTCGGCCCAAGATGCGGAGGCGGCCAGCGCTACCTCGGGGTGGACACCAGGCGGAGGGACGGCCGTGGTGAACGTGGCTGCACAAGACGTCCGGACCCGGCTCCAAGGCCAGGCTGCGGCGCTGAGGCAGTTCACCGACGAGTTCCTCGCAACACGGGCGGCCATCCGGGTTAGTATTCCCATCTTGTTCTTTCTTGATCTTGATTTCTCTCGTGGGGGCGCGTCAGCGCACCCACTGGGTGTAGTCCCCGCGTTCTGAGTCGGCTGCTGAGCAGGCGGCTTGGAACTTCTTGGAGGTTTTGTCTTTGCTGTTTTTGTTCTCACTTCGGTCTTCTGTCCGTCTTGCAGGACTACCACAACCTCCGAGCGGCCGCCTTCAACTCCCAGGCTCGGGAGCTGACTCAGAAGACCGCCGACCTTACTGAGAGCCGAGGTATGTGACTTGATCTTTATCTCATGTGGGGGCGCGTCAGCGCACCCACTGGGTGTAGTCCCCGAGATTCGGGCCGACTGCTGAGCAGTCGGGTCGGATCTTCCTTGACGATTTCTTACTGTTCTTCTTCTTCTGCCATCTCTACAGCGGCCAACGCCAGTCTGAGGGCGCAGCTGGGGGAGTCCCAGACTGCTCTTCGTGCCAAGGATGCCGAGCTCGCCGCCTTGGTGCAGGAGCGCGACCGCCTGGTCAAGAAGCTGGCCGACCAGGAGGAAGGCCACAAGGCAGCGCTGAAGGCTGCGCAGGATCGCGAAGCCACTCTCCAGGCCGAGTTCGAGACGGAGGCGGCTAGCTGGGCTGAGGCCAGGCAGACTCTGGTCTCTGGCTACGGCCAGATCGAAGATCTGGTTGACGGTAAGCCGCCTACCTCTCCGTCCTTTCTTGCCGTCTGCCACTTTGGCTTGCTTTCTGATTTTGGTGTTCTTTTCTTCCTTTCTTCTTGCACAGAGAATTTCCCTGGCTATTCAACTGCCGCCAACCAGGCCATCGAGGCCCGTCGCCAAACGAAGAGGCAAGCCGGCTTTGAGATCTCGCCAACCGCCGGCTGCTCGCTGGAGGAACAGCTCCTGGCGATCCAGGCTCGCATCTAGCCGGCTCACCGGCTGCTCCGCCGGCTTCAGCGTGCCGGGGCACAGGTCTTGGCCGCCCTCTGGCCCGGCCAAGCAGTCCCTCGCACCCCCAGTCGGACCGCCGACTGGCTGGAGGTGGCAGTCGGCCGCTTCGAGGCTTGGAAGGCCTCGGCGGCTCGCTCCGGCGCCAGGCGGGCGCTGGAGTTCGTCAAGGCCTGGTATCCCGGTCTGAACCTGGAGCAGCTGGCTACCTGGCGGCAGCAAGCCGACATGGAGCTGGAGCTGGCGCGGCCGGCCATCATTCGGCGGGCTTCGGCGATCGCCGACTACACCGACACCAGCGTCTTCGCCCCCGAGGTGGACGACAATGGAGTCGCCCAGCCGGAAGAGTGGTTCGGGCTGGACCCGGCGTACGGCGAAGACTCGGCGGAGGAGATCGACTCCAGCGACGAGGGTGAAGAGGAGGAGGACGAAGGTGAAGACAAGGAGCCGGCTGGTGGAGCAGCCGGCCAGCCTCAGCCTGACCGCACCTCCAGCTGAAAAGCAGTATGTATCATGCTCCCCTTTTGTATTAAGTACAAACAACAGGCCCCCCGAACAGTACTCGGGGACTGCCTATTATTTATCTATGAATGACGAGTGTCATATCCATGAATGTATTATTACACTTTCAATTCTTGTTCGCTGGATCAGCCGAAGCACAAGGTCGCCCTCTTGGAAGGATCTTGGCTTGACCTTGCGGTTGTAGTAGCGGCGCAGCCCTTGCTGGTAGATGGCGGACCGGCTGAGGGCTAACAGCCGGCCTTCTTCCAGTAGGTCAACGCCGTCTTCTCTTGCTTCTTTGGCTTCCTCCTCCGTGTACATGGTGATCCGAGGCGAGTCGAACTCGATGTCTGTGGGGATGACAGCCTCGGCACCGTACACGAGGAAGAATGGAGTGAAGCCGGTTGACTTGTTGGGTGTAGTGCGCAGACTCCAGAGGACAGCCGGCAGCTCTTCGAGCCAGCAGCCGGCCGATCGCTCTAGTGGTACAACCAGTCGGGGCTTGATGCCGGAGAGGATGAGTCCATTTGCTCGCTCGACCTGGCCGTTTGACTGCGGGTGGGCAACGGACGCTAAGTCCAGTCGGATGCCCTGCGTCGCGCAGTAACGTGCCAGTGCTCCTTTGGCGAAGTTCATGCCGTTGTCAGTGATGATGCTGTGCGGCACGCCGTATCGAGTAGTGATGTCGGTAATGAATGTTACGGCAGTCGGCCCATTGAGCTTCTTTATTGGCTTTGCTTCAATCCACTTTGTGAACTTGTCCACAGCAACAAGTAGATGTGTCAGGCCACCGCGGCCTGTCTTCAAAGGGCCCACCAGGTCCAGTCCCCAGACGGCAAAAGGCCATGTGAGGGGAATGGTCTTGAGGGCAGAAGCCGGCAGGTGTTGCTTGGAACTAAAAACTTGACATCCTCTGCAGCCCTTGACTATTTCTTTAGCATCCTCCAAGGCAGTCGGCCAGAAGAAACCGTGGCGGAAGCCTTGGCCACGAGGGATCTTGAGGCTGCGTGATGGCCGCATTCGCCTTGGTGGATGTCTTTGAGGATTGCCACTCCTTTTTCTGGCTCGACACAACGCTGGAAGACTCCAGTGACGCTGCGCTTCACAAGCTCTCTGTTGATTATTGTGTATGCTGCGGCTCGTCGTTGCACTAGTCTTGCTGAGATCTCGTCAACCGGCAACTCTCTGCTGACTAGGAACTTGAGGATGGGCTGGGCCCATGAGGGAGCTGTGACTTCTTCTTCTGTTAATGTGGCCACCATGACTCGGGTGGGTGGGTTGGGTGTTGCATTGGAGTCGGCCACCGCTTCTTGTGTCGTTGCAGTCCCCGGGCCGACTGCTGCAGTCCCCGAGCCGGGTTCTGAAGTCCCCGGGCCGGGTGCGACTACGGCAGTCCCCGGGCCAGTCGTCGAAGTCCCCGTGCCGCCTGCGGGATTTCTCCAGTCGGATCCGGCTGTTTCTGGCGCAGGCGGTACGAAGATGGAATCCGACTCTGGAGATGGCTTCATGGACGGCTTGAGGAGGCGCTGGAGGGAGACGCCAGTCGGTATGGCTTGTCGGGTGGAGCCGATCCGTGCTAGGGCATCTGCTTGGTCGTTGTCGGCCCTTGGCACGTGGAGGAACTCGCACCCTTCGAAGTATCCGCTTATCTATTGGACGAGGAAACGGTAGCTTGCCATGTTCGCGTCCTTGGCGTCCCAGTCGCCAGATGATTGCTGGACCACCAAGTCTGAGTCGCCGTAGCACAGGATCCGGCGTATGCCGAGTTCTTTGGCTAGCCGGAGCCCGTGTACGAGCGCCTCGTACTCGGCGACGTTGTTGGAGGCGGCGAAGTGGATCTGCAGCGTGTACTTGAGCTTGTCGCCTTTGGGAGAGGTGAGGACGATGCCGGCTCCCAAGCTGGTGCGCATCTTGGACCCGTCAAAGTGCATCCGCCAATGGGTAGAGTCGGGAGCCGGCGGTAAGTACTGGGTCTCGGCCAGTCGACGAGGAAGTCGGCCAATGCTTGCGACTTGATGGCGGTGCGGGGTTGATAGAAGATCGTGTAGGGCGCAAAGGCAATGGCCCATTTGGCCACCCGGCCGGATGCGTCCCGGCTGCCTATGATCTCGGCGAGCGGGGCAGTGCACACGACCGTGATGGGGTGCTCTTGGAAGTAGGGCTTCAATTTCTTGGCAGCGAAGTACACTCCATAGCACATCTTTTGGTAGTGCGGGTAGTTTTGCTTTGAGCTGGATAGTACTTCGCTGAGATAGTAGACCGGCCTCTGGACCAGCTGGGCTCGGCCTTCCTCCGGGCGCTGGACCACAACAACAGTGCTGACGACTCGGCTAGTCGCGGCGATGTAGAGGAGCATGGGCTCCTTCTCAGTCGGCGCAGCCAGGACAGGCGGAGTGGTCAACATCTTCAACTCATGGAAGGCTTGGTCGGCTTGATCATTCCACTCAAAGTGAGTGGACTTCTTCATGAGTCGGTACAGGGGGAGAGCCTTTTCTCCTAGTCGGCTGATAAAACGATTCAGGGAGGCTAAGCAGCCAGTGAACTTCTGCACATCTCGCAGTTTGGTGGGAATCTCCATCCTCTCGATGGCCTTGATCTTGACGGGGTTGCACTCAATGCCGCGTTCGGAGACCAGGAAGCCTAGCAGCTGGCCGGCTGGCACTCTGAACACGCACTTCTCGGGATTGAGCTTGATTTGGAATCGGCGCAAGTTGGCAAATGTTTCTTTCAGGTCTTCCAGCAAGGTACCGCGCTTCTCTGTCTTCACCACAATGTGGTCTACATAGACGTGGGCATTTCTGCCGAGTTGTTTCAAGAGACATTTCTGCATGCAACGCTGAAAAGTGGCGCCGGCATTTCTCAAGCCGAATGTCATTGTCAGGTAGCAGAAAGCTCCAAAGGGTGTGATGAAGGCAGTCTTCAGGCGGTCAGTCGGGTCCAACTTGATCTGATGATACCCTGAGTATGCATCCAAAAAACTTAACAGCTCGCATCCGGCTGTGGAGTCTATCACTTGATCAATCCGTGGCAGAGCAAACGGATCCTTTGGGCAGGCCTTGTTCAAACTCGTGTAGTCTATACACATGCGCCACTTGTTATTCTTCTTCAGAACCAGAACTGGGTTGGCAAGCCATTCTGGAAAGAACACTTCCATGATAAAGCCGGCGGCAAGGAGCCGGGCTATCTCTTCTCCCACGATTCTTCGCTTCTCTTCTGATAGTCGGCGGAGGGGCTGCTTGACCGGCTTCGCATCATCTCGGACGTGTAGCTTGTGCTCGGCGAAATCCTTCGGGACACCCGGCATGTCCTTTGGGGACCATGCAAAGATGTCTCGATTCTCACGGAGGAAGTCGACGAGCTCGCCTTCCTATTTACTGTCCAAGTTCGCCCCAATCACAGCGAACCTCTCCGGGTTCTCCGGGTCCAGAGGTATCTTCTTCGTCTCTTTTGCAGGCTGGAAGGAGCCCTGCGCATCACAATCCTTGGGGTTGGGGGACAAGGCCGGCTGTTTGCCGGCCATGGCCACAACCCGTTCCAACATCTTCTTCTCTTCTGCCACCACGAGGGACTCGGCCAGCCGGCTACAGGCCATGGCACACTCGATGGACTTCTTGTAGTCGCCGGCTACCGTGATGATCCCCTTCGAGCTCGGCATCTTCATCTTCAGGTAGGCGTAGTGGGGCACAGCCATGAACTTGGCCAGAGCAGGTCGGCCAAGCAGTGCATGATAGGGGCTCTCCAAATCCACTACCTCGAACCAGATTGCTTCTCGGCGAAAATGATCTTTGTCTCCGAAGAGAACATCCATTTTGATCTTGCCGATTGGAGAGCAAGATAGGCCGGGTACGATACCATGGAAGACGGTGCGGCTCGGCATGAGCTGCTTCGCTTTGGTGTTCAGCTTCTCCATGGTGTCGCGGTACAATATGTTGATACTGCTTCCGCCGTCTATCAGGACGCGGGAAAATCTGGCAGCTCGCCTCTCCGTCGCGAGGGTGACATCCAAGACCATCGCGTAGGAGCCAGGCGAAGGCATCACCTCTGGGTGGTCGGCCTGGCTCCAGCTGATTGGCTTTTCTGACCAGTGCATGAACTCGGCGGTGCTAGAGGCGACTGCATTCACTTCTTGGTGCTGTCGGCATCGGCTGCGCTTGTCGTCGGCTTGACTAGTGAAGACGACGTAGGCGTCGTGCGCTTCGGGGAACTCATCTTGGATGGCGCCGACTGCCGGCCGAGCCGCCGGCTGCTGGGGGGCTGGAGGCGGCTGGCCGGGAGGCGGAGGCGGCAACATTCCCTCACCCTTGGTGATGCGGGTGAGCCAGTGGCATTTCCGGGTTGTGTGGTTGGACGGCTTCGCGCCGCTGTGGAACTTGCAGGGGGCACCGAGTGCTTGTTCATAGGAGAAAGACGGCTGCCAGGGCGGCCGGCCACCCTTCTTCTTGGGAGCGGGCCGCTCTTCGGGCTGCTCGTCTTCAACTGTGGCCACCTGCCGACTGGAGGAAGTCGGCATGGGGCCCTTGCGCTTGTGGTCGTTCTGGTAGGGGCGCCGATTAGGGTCGCCAGCCGGCGTCTTGGGAGCCGGAGCAATTACTTTCCCCGAGGCGTCCACTCGGAGCTCGGTCTTCATTGAGGAGTCGGCAGTGGCATACTTGTCGGCGGTGACCAGCAACTCGTCGAGGGTAGCCGGCTCGTCGCAGAGGAGTCGGTACTTGAGGAGGGTGCCCTCTCGGCACCCGGCGGTGAAGTACTCGATGGCCTGGACCTCATGCACTCCCTCGCAGGAGTTGCGGAGGTCGACCCATCGCGTGAGGTAGTCGCAGGTCGACTCGTTGGGCCCTTGGACGCAGAGGGAGAGCTGGCGAGGCTTGGGAGGCCGCTTGTAGGTGCTGGTGAAGTTGCGGACGAAGACTTCGGTGAAGTCCAGCCAACTGTTGATGCTGTAGGGCTTGAGGCTGTTGAGCCATGTGCGCGCAGTGCCTTGCAGCATGAGGGGGACGTACTTCACGGCAACGCGCCGATTGCCGTTGGCTATGCTGACGGCCGTGGAGTAGTCGATGAGCCAATCTTCCGGCTTCACCGAGCCGTTGTACTTGGGCGTGTCTCTGGGGAGCGAGAACCCTTTGGGGAAGGGCTCGTCGCGGATGCGGGGGCCAAAGCATGGCGGGCCGACATCGTCTTCTTCTTCTAACGCCAAGGATCGAGCAAGGCGGTCGATCCTGTGGCGGGCGTCGTTCTCGCCGACTCCTTCTCGGCGGCCGAGTCGGTCGCCAAGAGTCGGGTGCGTGATAGGCGGCGGAGTGAGGCGTCTTCCTCTTCGAGGCGGGGGAGGAGGCAGATTTCCTTGGTGCTCTACACCTCGAGGGCGGCCATCCGCGTCGCGCTCGATGGTGATGCGAGTTCGGCTGCGGCTGGCAGCCGGCT
The DNA here is from genome assembly GCF_002575655.3 of Aegilops tauschii subsp. strangulata. NCBI lineage: Eukaryota > Viridiplantae > Streptophyta > Magnoliopsida > Poales > Poaceae > Aegilops > Aegilops tauschii. The sequence goes on from NC_053037.3 coordinate 401,038,535, forward strand.
CCTTGTCTTTCTTTTGGCACGCGCCGCTCGCAGTCGGCGAGCGGGACGTCGCGGCGTGCTCCCTGCGCGGGGGATGACTATCAGCACGGGCGCCGGCTTCATGCCGTTCTGCAGCCGCGTCGAGCAGCTGTTGGATCCGTCTCGTCATGTAGGGGAGCTCATCGGCTCCCAGCCCATTGAGCTCTTCTGCAGCCGCCTGAGCGGCTCGCAGATTCTCGAGCGGGGTGGCGTAGACGGGGCGATCCGTGCCCATCATGCTGGCGACGGCTGCGCCGCGCTTCTGGACGAAGCCGGCTCGGCTCGGGCCGCTAGGCGGCGGCGTGCCGAAGGCGGCGCGGTCGACTTCGCGCTGGTGGGCCTCGGTGAGGCGTCTCATCGAGGCTATCTTTTGGCCCTCCGCGATGAGGGCAAGGCGGCGTGCCTCCAGGGTCTCGGCGTCGGCGTCGGCCGGGATGGGGACGGAGAGGTCGTGCATCGCCGCTTGCTGAGCGTCGCGGGCATTCTCGCCCGAGTTGGAGACGTGGCTGATGACCAGCACTTCGGTGACAGTGTTGCTGCCGCTGTCAGCTCGAGGGAGGGGGTCATCGAAGACCACCACGTCGGAGGGGTAGGCGTCAAGCGACGCGGTGTCGGAGTCGATGAGCATCGGGTCGGTGGAGCCGACAGACTCCATGTCCGCGGCAGGCTCGCTGGAGACGTGAAGTTGGTCGAGGAGGCTGACGAGGCGGCTCACGGGGTAGTCGGTGCCTGCGTCGGACGCAGGCTCGTCAGAGATGCGAGTCTCGCCGAGCAGATCGGCGAGGCGGCTCGTTGCGCAGGCGTCGTTGACGCCTTGCAGCGCGTTGAGGCAAACGCCATCGGGCGCAGCAGGCTGGCTGCGCTCGCGGGGGAGGAAGAGGGTTCCCCTCCAGAACAGGTCTCCGGACAACGGTGCACCTGGCCCCACGGTGGGCGCCAAATGTTGGGTGGTTGGTGCGACATATGCCAAGGGATGGCTTATCATTGTGGGAGCCAATAAAGCGTCGCCGGTGCCTGGAAACGGGATGAGGCGAAGACATGCACGCCGGCAGATCTTACCCAGGTTCGGGGCTCTCCGAGGAGATAACACCCCTAGTCCTGCTCTGCGGGGTCTCCGCATGATCACTAGATCGATGAAAGGTAGCTACAATCGCTCCTAGAGCTGTTGAGATCAAGGGAGAAGAAGAACAAGGCTAGCTCTTGCTTCTCTCTATCTATGGTGTGTGTGTTATGCTAAGAAGGCAACTCTATGCTCAGAGGCCAACTATGCTTAGGTGCGAACCCTTTGCATGGGTGCTCCGGGGGTTTTATATAGGCCTATCCCCCGGGGGTACAATGGTAATCCGGCTGGGCTCTGGTCCCAGCCGTCAGTGTCTACGCTCACCGGCTTCTCCGCCGGCTACTGGGTCCCGCCGGCTGGTGGGTCCCGCTGGCTGCCGGCTACTCGGTCGACAGGCCGGCCCCACCGCATAGGGTCTTGTCGGCGGCTGCTTACTGTAGCCTCGCCTGTGATGACGAGGGCTTTGTCGAGGTAAGCGTGGCTACAGTGGGCCGCCTCGGGGGCTATCACTGTAGCCTTACCTCGTCTTGTCTCCTTAATGGGGCTCCTGCTTCGAGGAAGGGAGTAGCCGGCTTCTGGAGGCCGGCTATGCTCTTGGCCGACTGGGAAAGGCCGGGCCGCCTTCACGCCTCTCTCTGGCTGAAGGGGCCCACCGCCCGCGGGCCGTACGGGAGTCGGTCGTGGGTGACGTCGAGGCCAACATGGCTATAGTGCCGAGCCGCACGGGAGACGTCCGTCCCGTACGGCCTCCTGTAGCCACGCCCGCCTCGGGCTTCGGGGGTAGTGGGCCGCACTGTGGCCACACCCCGTCACGTCGCCGTTATGTGGGAGTGGTTTGGAGTGGTTGTCGTCTTGGCCGGCTCCTAGGAGTCGGCGTCCTTCTTGGCCGGCTTCTTGGAGTCGGCCACCCCATAGTCGTCCTGGGGAGGAGTTGGTGAGGCTGGGTTGCCTTCCGGGAGTCGGCTTTAGTGGTAGCCGGCCAGGGAAGGCGGCCCAATGCTCGGAGTGCTTGGAGGCCCGAAGGCCTGATAATTTTTTCAGAAGAACCAGGGGCAGTCGGTTAGGCTACCCGTGGCCATTTACTCCGACAATGTTAAATTTGACCTTGTATGTTTGAAAACCTCATTAAATTATCCGCTTCTTTTTGAAATATTGACACTTGAAAATCCTATAACTACGATTATTTTGGAATGGAGGAGCTAAATTAGAATCTATTTTGTACACGACTACATATGCTATTATGTACAAAATCAGAGCAAAGACTAGTGCCCCCATAATTTAGGTATGATTTACAAACGCCATGATATCAAATTCAAATAATTGAATGGACTTCATGTTGAATTCGATATTTTAAAACCACCTTAAGTTGAATTCAAATGTATGCCAGTTCATAGGTAGCTATTTATAATGTTCATTGTGTAACTTTCGAATGTATAATGTGCTTTACACACACAACATGAACTATACTCACGTTTATATTCGATTGCTAAAGCGATGCATTGTCTGGAGTTCAAAATACTAACTATGTGGATCAATTGTGTCGAATAATAACATAGACATGCTCCAATTCGATAGAATCTAGATGTCTGATGGATCAATGACCGTTCCTTACGCGAATTGCAAATATCATGATCCCATCCTAATATTTGGATACAATTTATATCTTTAATCAATGTGTACATCAGTCTTGTACGTGTAGTTTCACTCTCCATCGGTGGTCTCTCACACATGCTCACACACTCTCTCCCGAGGTGTCTTTCTCACACACGTGCTCCCGATATAACCCTCCCTCCCTCTCGTAACCATTTACGACTGTTTTCACTAACCTTTATCACAAGCACTCTTCCTTCGCAAGCATACACACGCACAATCCCCATCGACCCTTTCTATATACATAGACCTGCCTACGTGTCTCCTGTACGCACATTATCTTTAGGCATGTCTCTCACGCATTGTCTCACACCTCTCTTCCTAATCGACGAGTATGATTCTAGCAGAGCATTCTGTAGGATGCCCCTTAAAGTTAGGTTGGATGAATAGTAATATCAGAGATAAAGGGGTTACCTTAGTCCGAGAACCCAGGGTTACAAATCCTAGCCGGCTTTGTCAGTGGACATAGAGTCCTTCACAACTATGCTATCTTTGTCATGTACGACTAGTCATCCATGGGTCTCCCTAAATGCGTCACGGGCCGACCAATGTGGCGCGGGATGGAACCGAACGAAGGGCCTCACCTCGACCCACTGGACCTCACGCGGTGACACACCCTCTGCCCCCATGTCTCGTTATCTTCTTACACCCACACATACCAACACAGACACCACACACACAAAAAATATTCTCCTGGTGCCTCTATCGACTCCCCCCTTGCATATACACACTCAAGGGAATCTCCCGCCATGACGTCATATTTGTCTCTCTCTCTAGACCACTCTCATTTCTCATGCTATCTCTCCCACACCCCCTGTCAGCCCCTCTATCCATGCCTCTCTCGAATACGTAATACACACACATACCTCTCTAGGCCCTGCCAAATGCATCAACTACACATTCACACATGTTACATCACGTACCCCATTGATCTAAAAGCCCTCTCTTCACGTTTATTTCGCATACAACATTCCTTTTGAATAAAGTGTGGCCAAAAAATATTTTAGAATTTCTACATATATACAACATTACAAAGTTATATGGAGGAGTATGAACGCTTGCATTGCATGGTGCCCACAATGATATTTATTCCGCACTGTGAATTTGTATATTTTTATACTATATATAAAGGTTGTCATAATAAAGAGAAACGAAGAGCATCTCTCTCTCCATCGCATACCCCCCCCCCCTCTACGCCCCTTTCAGGTACGCACACAAACTATCTCCAGGTCCTCTAAAAGTAAGCCCCCAGCCCATTCACGCATGTTTCATCTTTCTCTCGCGATATATACAGTGACGATCATTGTATTTGAAGCGAAAGCACGATACGTACATTGGACTTCAGAATCCACTCATTACGGTCACCATTTACGTTTTGTGGTTATTATACAGTCACGGGCTCACCGTACAACTCTGTATTTTCTCAAGACATGACTAGTTGACAAGTTAAACGCTCCACGTGGCACCTCTAGTGTTGCATCACATTATGTCACTACCATCGGGCCCACCTGTCGGCTTGTATCTACTCTACATCTACACTCTTATAAAATACTAGCAAGATGCCCATGTGTTGCACGGAACATCAAGATGCATTTGTGTGAGTAGTTTATCTTGTGGGAGAAAAGGATGAACAAGGCAAGGCCTTATTTGCAAGTGTGGAGAGGGGTGTGGGTATCTTTTTGCAAAATTGCCATAGTTTCCTTCCTATCCGTCAGATATAGATCGGATGGCCTATATTGCAGGATGGCAGGCACACGATCATCACCGACTATGCTTTTTATAAGAGTAGGGATAAAATACACTCTTATAAAAAACAGAGTTGGTGATGATGGTGTGCCTGCCATCCTGCAATATAGGCCGTCTGATTTATATCTGACGGACAGGAAAGAAACTATGACAATTTTGCCTAAGATGTACCCACACACCTCTCCACGTTTGCAAATAAGGCCTTCCCTCGTTCCTCCTTTTCTCTCACAAGATAAACTAGTCATACAAATGCATCTTGATGTTACGTGCAACACACGGGCATCTTGCTAGTAAGAATGAAAACAAACGACAAAAAAATATTGGACGGTGGTTCGAAGTCATGACCGCGGGCATAGCGGACAAGGTGGCCTTGTATTGGTATGCTGAGCCATCTGTTTTAACACACATGAGCTGGTGTGGTGATTATACACACACGCACGCATGCACACGAACTGCATGCACGCAACACTCACATGAACACATGCACCCACGCACGCACGCAACACTCACACGTACACACGCAGCCACGCACGCACGCAACACTCACACGCACACACCAGTACACCACACGACCAACACACACTCTTACGCTCAAGTGCTCAACCTACACGTGCATGCGCACACATCAGGCCCTGACAAACACATACACAACCAGGTGATTCCCGCGCACGGGGTGGAGTCTTGTCGCGCCTGCGTAAATTTGTGTTTATTTGACCTTTTCCCTATGCGAACTGACAGGTGGGACCCACAAGGAACGTGTCAATTTAACTAGTCAACATGGTGCCACGCAGACTATTTGGCCGCTCAACATAGTGCAATCCGATGTTGAACCGTGAGCAAGTGACCGTATAATCACCGCAAAACTTATATAGTGACCGTAATCAGCTTATTCTGAAGTTCGGTGGACGTATTACGCTTTTCTCTCTGTAGGCCCTCCAAAACTACATCTCTACACGTTCTCGCATGTTACATCTAACAAATATGCAATACAACACTACTACTACACTCTAACACAATAAATCATATGTGTTTTTAGTTTTACTAGATATCATATTGTTACTTAATTATTCAGTTTGCATACATTAAAATTGCCTTTGAAATGTATGGCCAGTATCATATACCGCGGGAAAAATCCCGCCCTTTCCTGTTTAATCGGGTTTGTATCGATGGATCATGCGAAACAGCAAAACTATAGTACTATATATAGTACAAGTGACAGTTCACTGGGCCGTCGTGTCGTGTACTCCTCCGTCGTAAGAGTGGAGCGCTCGCTTTCATAAATCTTCTAGTCCCTTTCGCCGACATGTGGGGCATCAAGCTACCGGGTCCACGTGCCATACAGGAATACAATGCAGAGCAGCCGGGGTGAAGCACCCAGTCATGGCGCCGGCGTAGTAATGAGCAATGAGGCGTCAAATCACAAAGCTGCACCTTTCCCGTAGTTAAGTTGGAGGGACGAAGTAATAATGCTAAAAAAAGAAGTTGGAGGGACGAAGCAACCATCATTTCACTCGTTGCTGAATCCGCTTCTCCCTCATCTTCTTCAAGTTAACCACGTGTTGCTTCTACCGTTGTTCTGCCTCATGTGGGAAGCGGATCGGCTTGGTAAAGCACTGACACGTGGGACCGCATGTTAGCAAACCGCCAGGACAACGTCCTCTAAAAATAAGAAACCTCCCCCGCCATCCGCGCGACAAAATCACCTCCTTTTTACTAATCTTGATTCTATAATTTTTAGATCAATATAATTGAGATTTGTATAGATAGCACACAGGAGCAAAACCAAGTGGTACGGTTAAGGGCATCCACAATGTGTAGCCAAATGTGAAAATAGCTTTTGGCATCGTGGGAACCATTGTGGACGGTGTTGCCAAAGCCAAAAGGATGGAACCGAAGCTCCCTAATTGATTGATTGAAGGAATAAAAAAAATGCAACGTCTCTCCTCTTTCTCCCGTGCTTGGACGCATGTACAGTATAGAGGACAGAGTCTACTCCCCTGTCCCTTCTATCACAAATCACAAAGTAGTGAGGCATCAAATCACAAAGCACGGACGAAGCAACCATCATTTCACTCTTTGCTGACTCCGCTTCTCCATCGTCTTCTTCGAGAAACCATCTCACTGCACTAAGCTGGACGGACGCCGCTATTGTGTACAAGTAGTACTAGTACATTTACGCATCCTTTGGTTCAACGGACTTCCTGGATGCAAATAAGGCGGTTGTCTCGGCTTGCAGGGGGCACTTGCGAACGACTTACCGTGGTCTCCCTCAGTGGTGTTCTCCGTCGAACACACTTCGCCAAACCACAACGTTCGAGATATCGTCGATGTCACCGCAATGGGGAAGGAAGTCAAATATAGTTACTACCTCCATTTTTTTTACACAAGGCCAGTATATCAAAATTACAATTTGCAAAAGGCCACTAACACTAATCGCGGCAAAATTGATGGGGTTTGCCTCGTACTAGCAACCAAGGACATTAATATCCCCTGGATGCATGCGGAAGTGAGAAGGTTGGTTTGCATGGCGTTGCATTAATCAAGCGATGAGGAGTGAGATGGTTAGCTCTTTTGGCTTTGGAGAAAAAATATGCATTAATTGACACGTGAAACGAGGATTTGTATCGATTAATTCCGTGAAGGAAAACCCCGCCTTTCTTTTTTAACACTAGTACTCCTAGTACGTAGTACTACGTACTTATCCTGTTTGGGCCTAGGCCTTGCATTGCCATACTTCGCCACACATTTTTGCCAAGCTTGCCTAAAGTTTTCAAAATGAAAAGGAGGTACACTTGCGCACGGCTGTCGCGGTCGCACCGCACCCTCACACGGTCGCTCCTGCACGCCGCGGTCGCACCGCACCCTCACATGCACAGTCGCTCCTACACGCCGTAAACCCAACCAAGGGAACGCACCCTCACTGACACGTGCTATCGCATGTGAACAAACCAAACTCAGCCATCCTACCGCTGACACATAATTTTCATTCATAGAGTATGTTTATCCAATCGCATGTTGGGGAGTATCCGTACGGCCCGTGCAGTGGTCTGTTGGGGAAGAAGAAGAGGTGAGGAAGAAGGGTTAGGAGACGTAGGATATTCATCCAACCGCCTGAAATGGTAGACTGACCCAAGTCAGGCGACTTGCATAACAATATATGTTTTTACACAACAAAAGATCCATAAAAACTACAACATAAAGAAAAACTATCACTGCTCGCGGAACGAGACGGCCTCGTCGTCTTTGGCTGCCGGCGCGAACCAGCCGTAGCTACCGACGTGTGTCTCCGCACCATGGTTGTCCTCGGCCTCTAGCTACTCGTTCATGCGGAGCGTGCAGGCGCTCTGCACGGACGAGAGCACCGCCCGGTTCAAGTCGAGGACATCCGGTTCCCCCTGCAGGAGGGCCTCGATGGCAGCGGCATCCGCGCGCTCCGTGTCGAGTCGAGCCTCCACCGCCCAATTCAAGTCCAGGACGTCCGGTTCCGCCTGCAGGAGGGCGTCGACGAGAGCGGCATCCACGCGCTTCACGTCGAGTTGAGCCTCTGCCGCCCAATTCAAGTGCAGAACGTCCGGTTCCACCTGCAGGAGGCCCTCGATGGCAGCGGCTTCCGCGCGCTCTGCCTCAAGTTGAGCCTCCGCTGCCCGGTTCACATCCACGACATCCGGTTCCGCCTGCAGGACAGCCTCGATGGCAGCGGCATGCGCGCGCTCCGTGTCGAGTTGAGCCTCTGCCTCCCGGTCCTCCTTTAGTATTGCCAGGTTGAACCGCTGGTCCGCCTGTACCAGGGCGGACTCGGACGCCGGCACGGAGTCGACGTCCATCGTCTCATACCCATCGGGGGCCTTCTGCGCCGCGACCTCCGCCATGAACATTGGATAGGCTTCCTCCTCGTAGCTTGGCTCCAGAGAACTCGGGGATTGGCCCGCCGCAAAGCGAGCTTGGGAACGGAGGTCTCTGGCGCCGACCGCCGCCGCAATTTCTGCGCGGCGCTCCGGCGTTAGCATCTTGTAGTACGTGATCTTGCGGCGCATCGTGGCTTTCCGGCGAACTAGGGGACGCTTGATGCGGGCTAGGGGATCGAAAAGGTGGGGGAAGGGGCTGGAGATTAGGTGTGGTTTTAGGGCAGTGGCTGGCATAGGCCGAGCAGCGAAGGTTCTGGTGTGAATAGTGGTTCCGGTGATGACCGGTCAATTGGTTTTGACCGTACATCGCTCTTGTCGCCTTCGCGTTGCAGCCCGGCACGCTGGACCCTCCACGTCGCTCACCGAATGGAACGCGCTTCGTCTTGCGTTTTCGCTCGCTTGTGGGACCGCAGTTGAGAGCAAACCAACGTCCTTCCCCCTCCCCCACCCGCGTCATTTTATGCGGAGTAAATAAAAATAGAGGGAGTATACTACGGATGAGGATCCCCTGACGTGGCCGAACCCATTGAGTAACTGACATGCGGGGCCTAGCAAGCATGGGGTCCGCCAGTAAGTGACCGAAAGGGAGGGAAGGCAGGGATACGTATGTGAAAGGAGCTTCCAATGATATAATTTTCACATTATACATCCCATGTACTATTAATCTTGGCAATAGTCAAATGCGGTTTTGAAAAACGCATTAGAGCATGGTTAATAATATAGCCAGTCGATGGCTATAAGGAACTGCCATGTCAATAGCCATCATCTATTATATGCACTCATACAGTAGTGTGGGCTATAAGGTTGGCTATTTCCCGCAAAAAAATTTATAAGGTTGGCTATTGTATTAGTACTTTTTTCCATCTCTTTCTTCATATTTATTGTACGTATTTAACTAGGAATGCGTATATAGCTAGGATCTTGCATGAGAGCTCACTCCCCTTACTTTTTCACATCTCTCTCCTCCACATAGGCCCTATATAAATGGAAGGAGGGGGTACAACTATGAGCACTGCATACTCTAGTACAGATGTTGTCAGTACTCCACTAGTACTATTGGACAGGGAGCTTAAAAAAAGTTACTATTGGACTGGCTATACGTGGCGAAAGCCTAGTAGGAAGAGCATGCGCGAGAACAAGCACATTCACGTGGTTGAAAACAAATTGGAAACCATCTCGAGTACAAATCTAGGAGTACGTACGAATCTAACAATATTGATTGGGCGTTGTTGAATGTTGATACTTTTTTTTATCAAAGTAGAGATACTTTGACTACACATAAAACTTATATCTAAACTAGAAAGGATAGGAGGGAGTATATTGTACGTTCAAAAACGAAATGAACATTGAATACCCTTTATATATGATTTGCGGATGCTATGATGACCGGTTCAAAATTTTGAATCCGCCTTAGGTATCACACATGCCCTCACTCGTTCTCTCTCGATTTCATCTCGGGGTCCGAAGATCGATTGAATGAGGACTAGGGTCGGTACAATACGTTCGTTTCGCTTATGAACGTACAATATACTCCCGCTGATCCACACAGACCCCCCCCCCCCCCCCCCCGCGGGTCATTTCTATCATAGAAACAGACCAAACCTTTATCTCCGTGCACGACACGCAATTGATCTCTAAACATCAATCGATCTCGTCAACATGTGTCGGGGCATGCATGAACCGAATGGGATGCCAAAACTAAGACGCGAAGCGACACGTAGTGGAGGCAAAGTGAAACTTCAAACGAACTATTTGTTTGTATGCATGTGGGACAAATTACAAATAAACATTGGAAATACAAGCATTGTCTAGGCCCACATGTGAATGATACTCAGCAGAATGTTCATATGAGGCATGCGGGAGGATGGACTCGACCGGAGGGCGACATGATCGATGGAGAAGAGGGAGGGAGATGAATGAGAAATAAGCAAATACCACATGATTATACTTGACCGGCTCAAATAAACAATAAGTTGTCTCGCTTGGCCTACATAGTGAAAGGCCTAATGCACAATGCGGAGCACTGACGCTCGAATATGGCCGGGAAAATAGGGAAACCGACATGTGGGGCACACCTGTCGGGACGACGTAGCGCAAACTAGTCCAATGGAGGAGCTGGCCCACGACCTCCTTGCCACCGGCAACCGTTCATCTGGGTCGTGGGGGCCAACAACGTGGCGTAGCTCCAGCACCGCCTCTGGACACGGCGACCGCGGTGAGCGACACGCTCATCGTCGCTAGACACGGTCGGTTTCAGTGTGCCAAGGGTGGCATTAGTGCTGTGGCACGACCAACAGCTAGTATGTTTGGTTTGTGCCCAAGGTTGCCCCATCAAAGCATTGGGTAGCCAAAATTTTGGTTGAGGTTTTGGTTGCCCATGATTTGGCCGGCATTGGCAAGAAAATTGAACTAGAGTTGGCTAGAGTTCATTGGCATGCCAAAAAAATGGCAACCATCCATTTTTGGGTCATGACAAAAACCTCAAAAAAAATGGCAACCATCCAAACAAAGACCAATCTTTGGGTCATGACCAAAATTTTCGTAAGGTGCACTTTGGCCACAATCCAAACACACCCCAACACCCGGCTCGTCGAGGATGCACGGGGCGTCGGGACGCGTCCACGGAGTGGTGTAGCGTGGCCAACTGCATCCTCAGGACCTGAGACCATGCCGGGTCGTCTTGCTTTTTCAATGACATGCGTCGATCGCATGTGAGCAAAAGGCATCTCCAACGTTGCCACGACCGCAGCTGACTACCCTGGCACACCAAAAAACCTCATCCCTCGAGCCGTCGCGCGGTGCGTTCCCAGCCGGCGCCAGCTGCCCGCATTCATGTCGTCTGTCCGTATGCCGTCGTTAGGAGGCTCGGTGCCCGAGGAACCAACTCCGGCGACTTAATGACGCACCAGGACGCTTGGCCTCACCAGAATGCGCTACTTAAAGCGGCAACGCCCAGCTAACCTCCACACCATAGCACATCGTCCTCCTACCTGGCACCACATCTGCTATGACCGCAAGCGCGAACGCTCTGCGGGAGAGCTTGTCTTCGGGGATGGAGCTCGAGGTCGCCGCCCTCGCTCAAGTCGCCGCACAAGCGGTGACCATGCTGTCGGCCGATGACGGGAGCACCATTAGCCACGCGTCCTAGTTGCCGCCATCCAACGTCCAGCAACGCCGAGGTCGGGGACTCCTCCGAGGATGAGTAGGGCATGGGAGGCAGCAGGGCATGGTGTGCCATTTGGCCGGTCCATCTCCCGTGTTCTACTTTTCCTCGCCGGAGACTGCACCTTCACTTCACGGGTCTTGAACCCCGCCCCCGTACATTGAGATCGTAGATGGAGGACGTGGGTTGCCGCCGTAGAATAGGTTTAGGGTCGGGTTTCTTTTATTTTTCTGTCCTATAAAAGTTCGAAATGTAATGAAAATCTGCCGTGTTTGCATTAATCTCGGCCGGTGTATATGAACTTTCACAATAATATAGTATATTGTCGGAGTACTAGCAAGATGCCCGTGCGTTGCACACAAGATCAAGATCTTGTGTTAGAAAAGGATGAACGAGGGAAGGTCTTATCTGCAAATGCACATTCACGCATTTCACATTTTTCTACATCTACGGGAACCTACGAAAGGGTTAACGTAAATTGCCTCTCTCTCTCCTCCCCTGATTTTCATGGTGGTGGGCCCCTCCCTCCCCAATCTACAATCAACAGCTCACACGTTTCACATTATGTTAATTACGTAACTGGGACTACGTAGGTGTAGCATTACTCGTCCTAAAAAACCCAACTAAGCCAACCTCATAGTATATCGTGCGGGAAAAGACCCGGCCGCGCCGTTTTAGTCGGGATTACCGGATTACTAGTAGTAGTATCGCGCATGAAGCAACAAGTTTTTTTTGGGGGGCGAAGCACCTAGTTTAAAAGGAAAAAAGGCGGTACACTCACAGCACCCTTGTCGCGGTCGCATTGCACCCCACACTCGTTCGGTCCTGCACACGGCTCACGCAAACGGAGCGCGCTTCGGCTTGCCTCTTCACTGACACGTGGGACTGCACTTGGAGAAACCGAACACGCGCCAAACTCCCGCGCCCACCGCGTGAAAATCCTCTCCCACCCAAAAATTCCCCCCAAATCCTAGATTCAACCGCCCTTCGGAGCCAACAATATTCCCCAAACCCCCCTCCCCCCATCCCCCTCCACTCCATTCGCTCCGCCAAAGCCGCCCTCCCCGCCACGCCGATACGTCGGCGTCGCGGTTCGTCGAGGGGATGCATGACGGTCCTCTCGCTCCCATAGTATGCTCTCATAGACCGCCGTCCTCTAGTCGCGCCGCCACCGCTGGTGACGTTCTTGTGGAGGCGCACGGCGGTCCGCGCCGCCACCGCTGGCGACGTTCGTGTGGAGAACGCACGGCGGTCAGCTTCTCCCACGGTACGCGTATTCTAGACTGAGGCCCCGTGCATGTCGGTGTAGCGCTGAATGTTAGCTGATAGAAACTATTAATCTCACTGTTTGCCGAAGTAGTTTACAGTCAATATGCTCTGCTTAAGAAGCTTCCTTGCCCTGTTCTGCTCTCAATCTGCTTAGCTGAGATGGCATGCCAAGGCCGATTAGTTGCTAAAATATCCTGCCATATATTTATTGTGACGTAGATTGCCAAGGTCTAGTAGCCAATCTGTTAGGTGAAATAGCTCTACACCATTTTATACTCGATCTTTGTTGCTACGATGGCCTTCGATAGTTTGATGGCTGTGTGCTCGGCCTCATTGACTGCTGAAACAGCCTGCCATAATTTAGCACTCAAATCTGTTTGCTGAATTAGCTTTACATATATCTCGTTACTTAGATCTGCTCGTCCAAATATCTTGCCATAGCTTTAGACATGACCTAGGTATTTTCTTCTGGACTTCATAAAAAAACATATATGTTTTTCCTGTAATATCTAGTAGAAGAACTAATTTGTATGTATAACAAATGGACAGGACGTGGATAACTTCTTCTCGAAGATTGTCCGCTGCATATGTCGAGGGGGTTGAAAACTACATGAACTTTATCAGAGCTGAGTACGGTGGTCCGAAATCAGATGTGCTCTGCCCGTGTAGCAGTTGTATGAATTCGGTTACAAGACCCCAGTCAACTGTGCAAAATCATCTACACTTGTATGGGATGTCGGTCACATATACTAGGTGGGTTCATCATGGTGAAGCTGTGAACGTCAATGTTATTGACTACGTGGAAGCAGCAGATCACCATCTTGATCTGCCTGATGCTCAGGTGGAAGAAGAGGAGGAGGAGGTGGTGGCGGCAGAGCCAGTGAGTTTGACCAACATTGAAACAATGCTGCGAAATGCTCGTGCATTCCGTGAACTTTCACCTGCAGAAGAAAAATGGTGGGCCCGCATGTTGGAACAATGCAACGTGGCTGTCACCCCAGGAAATAAGCTGTCAGTATTCTCAGCTATGGTCACCTTTCTTCAGGTTAAGACATCTGAGCGGATGACCAACAAATCATTCGATGCGATGTTGGCTGCTTTCCGCAAAGCTTTCCCAGATGCGTCTGAGCTGCCACACACCTACAGTAAAATGAAGAATTTCCTTCGTGCAGTTGGAATTGGATATGATATGATCCATGTTTGTAAGAATAATTGTGTTCTGTTCCGGAAGGATTATGCCAACTTAAGTGAATGCCCAAAATGCAAATCATCAAGCTGGAAAGATGGCGTTGCTGTGAAGAGGATTCCTCATAATGTTCTGAGACATTTTCCAATTACACCAAGATTGCAGAAGTTGTTTCATGATGCTGAAACAAGAGAGGATGTACTGTGGCATTCTAGGAACCAGGATTTCAGAGATCAAAATGTAATGAGCCATCCATCTCATGGTAGTGAGTGGAAAAGCTTCAATCAGAAGCACGAAACGTTTGCTGCCGACCCGAGAAACATTAGACTTGGCTTAGCTTCAGATGGATTTAACCCATTTGGCCACCAGAGAGCCACATATAGCATGTGGCCAGTGCTTGTTATCCCTTACAACATGCCTCCAAATGACTGGACCAAAGAATCAAACTACATGATGGCCTTGCTCATCCCAGGTCCAAAAAGTCCTGGAAAGGATTTTGATTTGTTCATGGAGCCTCTTGTGGAGGAACTTCAACAGCTATGGAGGGGTGTTCTCACTCGAGACCTATATAGCAGCCCACCAGCTGATTTCTTTCTGCGTGTTGTTATAATTTGGTGCATCCATGATTATCCGGCTTTGGGCACTATGTCAGGGAGAACGACACATGGTTACAATTGCATGTGTTCGCTGTGACAGGAATCCGCTGTCATACGCAATACTTAGCAAGATCTGTTACATTGGACACCGCCGTTTCCTTGCCAAGGACAAGCCACATCCTAGAAAATACCGAAGACATGTGTTCAATGCAAAGCATGAAAACCGTGATGCGCCAAAGAGGCTCACCGCCAATGAGTTACAAGTGGAATTAGAGAAGGTCAGGCATATTACACCAGGAAACCATCCTGATAATGGTAGCAGGAAAAGGAAGCGTGGCAGGGTAGAAGAGAGATTATTGTTTACCCGCAGGTCCACTTTGTGGGACTTGGAGTATTGGAAAGATTTGGATATGTGGCATAATCTTGATGTGATGCACGTCGAGAAAAATATATGTGACAGCATTATCGGCACACTTCTTAATATTGAAGGCAAGACAAAAGATACCTTAAAATCTAGGATTGATTTGACACACCTGGGTATCAGAAAGGATTTACAGGTGCAAGATGAAGGTAAACCACGGGATATGGCACCAGCTGTGTACGTCTTGGACAAGGTAAAAAGAAAAGAATTCTGCAAGGTCCTGTCACATGTGAGATTCCCACATGGATTTGCTTCCAACCCTGAAAGGAGAGTCAGTGCAGATGGAGACAAGGTACAAGGGTTGAAAACTCATGACTGCCACGTCCTACTTCAAAGGGTTTTAATTGTTATCCTTAGAGGATTGGGCCGCCCTGACTTATACAGAGCAGTTGCAGAGTTGGGACAATTCTTCAGGGAACTCTGCAGTAGAAATATCAGGATAGATGCTTTGGAGCATCTTAGAGACAAGATACCAACTATCCTATGTGACCTTGAGAAGATATATCCTCCAGCCTTCTTTGATGTGATGGTGCATTTGGTTGTTCATCTACCTGATGAGGCACTACTTAGAGGTCCAGTACAGTATGGCTGGATGTACCCTATTGAAATGCGGCTAGGCACTTCCAAGGGCTATGTTAGGAACAGAGCTAGACCCGAGGGTTCCATTGCAGAGGCCTACATTGCTACAGAAGCATTGACATTCTGCTCAAAATACATTGAAACAGCTGATCAGCTTAGCAAAGACGTGGATGAAGACAATCCCGGGCTCAATGTTTTCGATTATTCTGTTCAAGTTACAGGGAAGAGTCGACAAGAGGACAAACCTAAAGATTTGGACAAAATGGTTTGGTATGTGTTGAATAACTGTCCTGAGATACTACCTTATATCAAGTAAGTGCTAAGTACTGCAGCTTATACATCGTAATCTACTAAACTTGCAGCACATTCTTATATATTTAGATGTTTGACGTGATCACTATGTTGTGCAGCATCTACAAAAAGGAGTTACTCCCGCAAAATCCAAGAAACATTGACAAACTGGTTGTGGCAGGATTTGCGAAATGGTTCAAGAGCCATGTAAGCTTTTGAATTGCACTGTCAGTTTTTTTAATATACTGAGTACATAAGATGATCAGCTTGTCTATTTTCTAACCATAGGTTAAGAAGATGTGGGAGGATGGGCAGGCAGTTGATGATGCCCTTTACTCACTAGCAATGGGTCCTGATACTCGGGTAAGACATTATGAATCTTGCGTTGTTGGAGATGTGCGCTACAACACCCTTGCACGAGACGAAGGCAGGAAGACACAAAACAGTGCCATCATGAGCACGGATACGTATGACAAAGAGACAACTGAAATGTATGCTAACATAACAGACATTGTTCAGTTGCAGTATATCTCCAGTTTCGAGGATCATCGGTGTGTGGTTCTGTTGTGCTGTCCTTGGTATAACCTGTTTTCCAGGATCGCAAAACCCAGAGCTGATGATTATTTTAAATCCATCAATGTCAAGGCGGCGTACCAGACCAACGAGCCTTTTATTTTGGCAAATCAAGCAACACAGATATTTTTGTTGGAAGACACATTTGCATGTAGCGATGACTGGAGAGTAGTGCAAAGGTTTGAGCAGAGGAATTCGTTTAATGAAGTTGCACAACAAGATGATGCTTACACTGCTCCTGATGTACAAGATAACACAGATGTTCCTAATATCTTTGAGAACCATCCCGTCAATGACGCCGGCAAAAAGATTGCCTGTCGGGCTGTGGACATACAAGAGTTGATCAAGAAGAAGCCAACGTTCGAGGACGTTGAGGACGAAGAAGAAGATGACACAATGGGAATTACGATTTAGAATGTTAACGCTGCTGCTGCGGATGATGATTACATTGCTTTTGTCGTATTTGCTTGTCAAAAGACGTTTTTTATCTACTATGTGAAATCGTGTTTGCTATGACAACTGAAACCTGATGAACATGTTCTTTAGTATTTTCCTGTGAGAACATCACTTGTTATGTATGATGATTTGTGTTTGGTGATTGTATGACGAATAAAACTTGATGACATTGTTGTTTAGTTGTACTCATATTTGGGTGTGAAACTTGAATTTGATGACATAGTTTGCTGTTGGACTGCAATTTCCTCGACGTCTTCGAATGAGAACAAAGCTGGCCCGACAGGTCCTCTGCTAATTTATTTATTTATTACCAAAAGGGCCTCTGCTATTTATTTTTTTATGAGCAAAAGGGGATACCCCCTGATTTTCCGTTAATAGAAATCATTAGATGTTCTCAACACTACGCCCAGCCTGCTACACAGGTTTCATTCATTACTAGTTTTAGCAAAGTGCTCATGTCATAGCCACTGAATACATCACGAGTGCTATGTACACTGCAATTAAAGAGACAATCATCCTACAGAGCACATCGATTTTGCCCATTATCTTCACAAGCTCTTTCATCTCCTCATTGCTGTCAAGGCCGTTCAGCAGCTGTTGCTTGGCCATGATCAGAGGAACTGCATCTTTAACCTTCTGCTCTGCATCTTCCTCTTCTGCCATTCCTTTAGTTACTTGTCCAACACCCCAACCTGCTGGTATTGGGATTCCTCGGCTAACCAAATAATCAGCGTAGTTGCATTCCCCCACATCAGCAACTTCCCAGAAATACAAATCACACGAATCTTCCCTTTTCTGCATGAATCAAATTGGAAGATCATCAACCAAACTATTAAAAAATCAGCAACTGAAAGCAGCAGAACAACACTTACACATATTATTACCCCATGATTCGGGCATTTGTAGAAGACTCGGCCAGGGTTGAGGATTGTGGTTGAGACGCGACGGATGACTCTGCGTGATTTGCAGCAGTGGCACCACACCAACGGCAGTAGGTTGCGATGAGCAACCGGCTGCGGTGAGCGTGCCGGAGGGGGTGTGATGAGACCCACAGGCGATGGTACGGGTGGCGACTTGGCGCATATTTGATTGTTGCCTGCTGAAGAGCAGGTGGACGAGCAGCCAGCGGACATGGTTGCTGCGGCCAGAGCTTCTGATGCTAGGTAGAGTAAGTAGAGAAGAGGAGAAGCGAACGTTGGATATGTCAGTTTCATTACTTGCAGAGTAGCATAGCACCATATATAGTCATAGTCTAGGTTTGGATTCGAACCAGCTACAGGAGCACGTCTCTCTTTTTTCTAAAACTCAGCAACGTCTCTTTACTGGTACACTAGCTTGTTCTGTACGCCTTCTCAAGTCTTTGATTCCTCCACCTAACATATGGGACCCACCGGAAGGGTCTCTGTATTTCGCGAAAAAAATGTGCCCCCCGCTGACAGGTCGGACCCACCAGCTATCTTCGCACGCAAGGAAGTGCCTCCTTATTACGCACACAAAAATGAATACTCCCCCTGCCAGCTGGAACCCAGCATCGTGGGAGGCTGACTTGTGGGCCTACCAAGTTGACGGGGACGGAGGGCTTTGTCAACTTAGTAAATATGAACGATTCTAGCTCCACTTACCGTACGATGTTCATCCAACAGCAGTAGTGCTTCTTCAACCTCTGGTCTTCTTGCTCCAGCCGCCCAAACCAGCGTCGGTCGTGGCGCGTGCTCCTGCCTCCCGTGGCCAGCTGTGATGCCGCGGAGGCCTCACCGCTCCCTAATACTCCCACCGCTCGCCAGGCCATCCCTCTACTCACCCACAGCCCCTGTTATTCTGCGGCGATGGCAGACTCACACCACAGCCGAACTAGTGAACCCTCGTACTCCTCTCCGCCTGGGTATCCACTGCCGTGTCTTCCCCGGCTCCACGTCGTCCCCTTCCTAGGCCTCGCCGTCGTCCACCGCCTTGGTGCTCTCGGCGCGGCGTGGTCAATGTGGTCAACGATCGACTTCTATCGGAAGAGTACTGTACGTGGAGAGGCTGACAGCTGGGTCCACGGCCACAGCCCAGTCTTTTTGTGATTTGCCAAGTAAGTCGCTTTGTCAGGCCTGTTGGGCTGCAAATCATTCAAGACGAGGAGAGCTTCATTCGGCTGGCCGAGAAAATGGCCTATCAGTAATGAGAAATGGGTTGTACATTTTTAAAACACATCAAATCAGCAATTAGTTTCAAATTTCTTTTTTTTTTCATTTCAAGATTTTAAATTGCATTAATTTTTATGCGTGGACAATTTGTTGGATTTTATATTGATATACATTTATTTTTAAAATCAGTTTGAATGTGACTCGAAATTTCGGGATTAAAAACAGTTCGGACCGCACCGAAATATGCAAAATTTCGTATAATTTTTTAACCGTGGCCACAATATGGGCTGTAATGCTAACAAAAAGAATATGGGCTCCAAAAAAAACCTTAAGAATTAGCAAATGGGCTGTAAATTATTAGAAATAATGGCAGATGGGCTGTATGTTGTTTCCACAGATTTGAGGCTTTCCTAAAAAAAGGTTGATGCACAAGCAGTGACTGTTGGATGTCCATCCAACGGCCGTAGTGCTTCTTCAATCTCTGCTCTTCCTGCTCCAGCCGCACAAACAAGCGCCGGTGGGACTGCCTGCTCCCTCCTCCCTGCGGCCGGTTGTGCTGCCGCGTAGGCCTCACCGCCCCACTGTACTCCCATCACTGGCCTAGCCATCCCTCTACTCACCCACACCTGCTGTTATTCTCCGGCGACGGCAGACGAACCAGTAAACCCTCGTACAGTCGTACTCCCCTACGCGTGGGAAACAATTGCCGAGTCTTCCCTGCCTCCGTGTCGTTCCCTTCCTAGGCCTCACCGTCGTCCACCGCCCTGGTGCTCTCGGCGCGGCCTGGTCAACGTGGTCAACGACCGACATGCATCTGAAGTGGACTATACGTGGAGAGGCTGACAGCTGGGTCCACGGCCGCACGCAAGGAAATGCCTCCTTATTACACGCAAAATAATGATTCCTCCACCTCACATCTGGGACCCACCGAAAGGGCCTCTGTATTTCGCGAAAAAAAACATTACCGCCGCTGACAGCTCGGACCCACCAGCTATATCTTCGCACGCAAGGAAGTGTGTCCTTATTACGCACAAAAAAATTAATACTCCCCCTGCTAGCTGGGACCCAGTATAGTGGCAGGCTGACTTGTGGGCCTACTAAGTTGACGGGGACGGAGCGCTTTGTCAACTTAGTCAATATGCACGATTCTAGCTCAAGTGACTGTACGATGTCCATCCAACGGCCATAGTGCTTCTTGAACCTCTGGTCTTGTTGCTCCAGCCGCCCAAAGCGGCGCCGGTCGTGCCGCATGCTCCTGCCTCCCGTGGCCGGCTGTGCTGCCGCGGAGGCCTCACCGCCCCCTACTATTCCCACCGCTGGCCAGGCCCTGTGGCGACGGCAGCCTCACACCGCGGCCGAACCAGTGAACCCTCGTACGCCTCTCTGCGCGGGCTTCCACTACCGCGTCTTCCCCGGCTCCGCGTCGTCCCCTTCCTAGGCCTCACCGTCGTCCATCGCCCT
The DNA here is from genome assembly GCF_002575655.3 of Aegilops tauschii subsp. strangulata. Taxonomy (NCBI): domain Eukaryota; kingdom Viridiplantae; phylum Streptophyta; class Magnoliopsida; order Poales; family Poaceae; genus Aegilops; species Aegilops tauschii. Next base: position 401,059,038 of record NC_053037.3, read on the forward strand.
GGTGCTCTCGACGCGGCGTGGTCAACGTGGTCAAGGAACGGCTTCCATCGGACGTGGACTGTACGTGGAGAGGCTGACAGCTGGGTCCACGACCGCAGCAAGGAAGTGCCTCCTTATTACACGCAAAATAGTTATTCCTCCACCTGACAGCGGGGACCCACCGGACGGGCCACCATATTTTGCGAAAAAAACGTTTCCCCCTGGCTGCTGGGACCCACCAGCTACATCTTCGCACGCAAGGAAGTGCCTGATAGTCGGGACCCACCTGGTCGAAGCATATGTAGCGTTGTCATTCTGGTCGCGAACATGTACGTACATACTGGTCGATGTAGAGGCGCGCACGTGTCGTAGTAGAGGCGCGCACGTAGCATGTACACGTACGTACAGCGGCTAGGGTGCAAGAAAGTAAATACGGCCACGTAGGTACATACGGGCGGGGTCTCAAACGCCTACTCGCGCGTACGTATGGCCAGGGCTCGTGTAGATGGCTAGGTCAGAACGGAGAAACAACGTCGTCGTCGTCGTGTTCATGGGGAGGCAACGGAATGCATCGTATTCATCGGGAGGAAACGGAACGCGTGGGAGCCAACCGGCTTGGACGGAACAGCCGATGGAAATGAGGCCTGGCAAATCACAGAACGGAGGCAACGGCCTTGTGTTCGATCGGCCATGTTCGAAATGGGACCCTGTTCATCAGGAGGGGTCTGGCGTACCGCAAAACGGAGGAAACGGACCTCCTACGGTCGAAACGGGGGTCCTGTTGATCAGGAGGGGTGTGGCGTACCGCAAAACGGAGGAAACGGACTTGTGTTGGAGCGCTACGGTCGAAACGGGGGTCTTGTTCATCGGGCGGGGTGTGGCGTACCGCAAAACAGGACTCCACGGGATACTGTTCATCTCCATCGTCGACCCCCTCCAGCCTCCATGGGCTACTGTTCATCCACCGTCGACCTCCTCCAGCCTCCACCTGCGAGTGTTCATCCACGGGCTCCTGTTCATCCAGCCTCCACCGCGCGCTACTCCACCGACTACTGTTCAACCAGCCCTCACCACGGGCTCCTGTTCAACTACCCCTCCACGTGCTACTGTTCATCCTGCCCTTCACCATCTACTGTTCATCCTGCCCTCCACGGGGTGGTCCTGTTCATCCTGCCCTCCACGATGTCCTGTTCATCCAGCCCCAATCGGCTCGAACGATCGGGGTCCTATTCATCCACCCCCACCAGGAACTGTTCATCCAAACCCCACAGCAATGCTCACTGTTCATCCAGAGGCAACGCCACGGGGTCCTGTTCATCCACCCCCACCGGGAATTGTTCATCCAAACCCCCCAGAAACGCTCACTGTTCATCCAGAGGCAGCATCGATCGGCTTCAGTTAGCAGCAGTAGCGAAGGAATCGCTCGATTGGGTTCAGTTAACAGCCATCGATCGATCGCTCGGGTTCAGTAACGCATAGCCTGCAGTGCAATCGCTCGGGTTCAGTTAGAGCCCAACGCCTCGCTCGGGTTCAGTTAGAGCCCAACGCCTCTCACACATGCGCGTACGTGGAGAGAAACGTGCATCGCTCGGCCCCCGACCACCCATCGTAACCGGGGACTCCCCGATATTTTTCGCGCCCTCGCTTCTACCACGGTTTTTTCCGTCATGGATGGCCCAAAGAATTTCATGCAGCTGCGTCTCCGGCCTGCCCAGGACGACCCCACCACATCTATGATGATACCGGGTTTTGTCACAATTATCGTCATAGAAGTGTCATAAGTATGACAGAAAAGATTTTCGTTCGGCCCAAAATGTCACGGATGTGTCTTTTTTTTGTAGTGAACACACCACCAATTACATCAAACTGATCTTGATCATGTGAGGCAGCTCATGGGAACTTGGTATTTAAGAATGAGAGAGAGAGAGAGAGTCATATAGCTACTGCTATGGACCCAAAGGTCCTAAGGGAACTACTCACACATGGTCATGGAGGCAACAAGGTAATGTAGAAGCCTTCCGTGGTGGATTCCGCCTCCCGCAGAGTGTCATAATAGGCCTCCGATTTGATCTCCTAGGAATAGAAAATTGTGGTGGTGGAAAAACCAGAGAAAAATCTTATGAAGGGTTTCATGAAATATGGAATTTATAGGTGGAATAATGGGCAAAAGGCGGTGCACACGGGTGCGCGCAAGGCCCTGGCCACGCCTCATGCCTATGTGGAGGCCATGTGGGTCCTCTCGTCTACCTCCAGTGCTTTTTGGAACCTTCGTGCCCAAAAAACATATTAAATCCTTAGGCTTTTTTGACCTCTGTAGATATTGATTTTCTGTAAGTAAAAACATGTGGTAAACTACAACTGACACTGGGTACTAGATTAATAGGTTAGTCCAGAAAATTAATATAAAATGCTATAAAAACCATACAACATTGATATTATAATAGCATGTGATAATCAAAAAGTATAGATACATTTGAGACATATCACATGGTCTTTTTATGATCAATATCAAAACAAGGTAGACAAGTCTAACTGAAATATGTCGTTGACTCGATCCTGATTTGTGCATCATTTAAACTAAAAATATACATCTATATCTCCCACATTCCTTCTCTCTACAAAGATTCAAATCTAGCAAGAACTAGACTTCGAAGGAAAACACACCCATTATAGATTTCCATTTTAGGAATTATCCTCTACTTATTGGCGGCTTGGAGCCATTAATAAGTTTCTAAATCTACATGCCTTTCTTTGCTTCGTCGTAGTCTACATAATCAGTTGCCGAGGAGAGGAAGAGGGGAGTGTTTGAGAAAAAAGCCACGAGATCCCTCTCTAACTCCATTATCAAGGTTAGTTTATACTCTTTGCATACACATTATTTGTTCCTTATTTGCTTGGAAAGATACGATCTTGCTTGTTTACATGGTTATTAAGTAGTTTTATCTTTATATTTTTATGCCTGCTAACATCCATTCTGTTTAACGAGATACTTCAGATATAGTGATCTTGTTCAATTTAGCACATTTTTATAGATATAATAAAAACGTGCTCAATAGGTTTATCTCATAAAAACCATGCTCATCATAACAAGGTAGACATATTGACCTTTTTATGAGATATATAAAAACATGCTCAATTGGACGAGATCACTATATCTGAAGTGTCTCCTCAGTTAAAAAAACATATCTCAAGCATCTCGTTAAAAAAAGGATGTTGATGGGCATAAAAAATATAAAGATAAAAACTACTTCATAACCATGTAAACAAATAAGATCATTTCTCTCCAAGCAAGGAAGGAACAACTAACGTGTAAGCAGAGACTGTAAATTGGCCTTGTTAATGGAGGTAGAAACGGATCCCGTGGATTTTTTGTTCAAACACTCCGCTATTCCTCTATTCGGAAATGAAATATGTAGACTACAACGAAATAGAAAGGCATGTGGAATTAGAAAATTATTAATGGCTCCTAGCTGCCACTAGAAGAGGCTAATTTCTAAAAAGAAATTTATTATGGGTGCATTTTTTCTTCAAAGTTTGGTTCTTGGTAGATCTCAATCTTTCTGGAAACAAGGAATTTGGGAGACATAGAGGTATCTTTTTGTTTTAAATGTTGTGCAAACCAGTACCGAGTCAACAACATATTTGAATTAGACTTGTCTATCTTTTTTTGACTAGTACGCAACACACGCGTTAACCTTTGATCAAGTAGTTCATGGTTTGTAAAGTTTAAAATATTTCTTGGAAAAGAACAAATGAAATTAATATATAATAGCATGTCATTCAAATTGTATTTTCAGAAGTGAGACACCATTGTGATCCAGGAACTAAGTAAAGAATCAAGTGTCTAGCCACGATCCGCTTTTTGAACAAACTAATTTCGGAGATGAATTGACACATGATCAATAGAATTTACACATGATAAACAAATCAGTTCTGAGCACATGCAAGAGTCGATGATATATTTACGTAAATTTTCATTATTTATTAGGTCTTGAAATGACGTCTATAACAAATTGACACAAAGAATAAATTTTCGGGGACATAAATAAATACATAAGTGGTGCTAAGGGGCTTTATAATTTACATTCATGTGCCTACACGAATCTTCCCTTACCATGTTATCAGTTTGTGAGAAAATCAGACCCAAACAACAATGGAGACATTAATTTAGACAGGCAAAGGTTTTGATATCATCAGGGAATACCTATTTCACAATTGACTAAAACCTAATTAACAATCATTCAATTATTTCAGCCAGGAGAAGATTGAAAGCCATAAGTCATGAATGATCCAGTAGTAAACTGTGCCATCAAAAAGTGCTAACCTATCTAATGATATCCACAACCCCATGATTATGTCCTACAGTTTCCTCTCTTTCTATCTGAAACGTTGTGGTTCAGGAATAAGAAAGTAGCACATAAAGGACAAGTAAATTCAAAAAAGATACAGGTGTGAAGGTCTGCCCAAAAAATGACACTAGTCCATGTTGAGATTTCAACATGAAACACAACGCTAATTCAAACAAAACAATTATTATCTTAACATAAATACACCTTCTTTTTGAAGGTAATAGAAATACACCCTTCTATTCCCGTATGTCGCTCTCCATAATTGACCTGGTTGTAATCTGCAAATTTAATAACTATGTTATAAACAGACTGATCTCGATAGAGCCGAATCAACTAACCTTCACGCAGGGAAAAAGTGATATCCCGTACAAAATGAAAAGTGTAGGCAAAACTACAAATCCAATTCATTCAGGAAATGCAAAAGTGCCCTTAAATATTTAATGAAAAATTGGCACTAGGCGAATCGAAAATAATAAAACGAAGGGTAAGGTAATAGCATCAAGCGGATGGACACTGCATCGAGGGCGACCATACCAAAGGTAGGACTGGACAGCCGAGAGAGGGACGACGTCCACGAGGAGCGGGGCAGGGCACACCACGTCAAGGGGCAGTGGCAAAGGCACCGTGGAAACCGCGTTGACGAATATGCGGGACTAGTGTTTGGTGGGGGACGAAGGTGCGGGGCGTCTCTCTTTTTTGATCTTAGGTGTGTGGCTTGTGTGCTTGAGGGATATCGTGGTTACTCTCTCCAGATGGGAATATATAGGATCGGAAGGCCTGAAAAGTGAGCGTTAATGGTGTCAATTTTGATCCTTGGAATTATTCAACTTGAGTGTGTAATTCTCTCTCCCTGGCGTAAATACCATCATTATGACTCCCGCATGCACTCCCAAGTCCAACCATCAGATCATATCCTGATCCTGCATCGATGTAGGTAGTTAATGCCTTCTTGGTAGAATTGCTAATGCTGGTTGTAATGGGGAGTATCATATACTAGTATCATGCATAAGATACTACTATATAACGATACCTCCATAATGCATAGTATCATATATTAGTACCATGTAGTACTTTATTTGTTGCCATGCATGACATATAGTAGCATAGCATTTATTATGATACGGTATCATGATATGATACTCGACTCTCTTTCTTCATTCAATTCTATGACACCTCATCGGAATTGCCTAGTTGGCATGCATGATAATAGCTATGATCTCCCATTACGACCAGCCTAAAATTGAGGTTACCCGGAATATTTGGTGGGATAGCATGGTGGGGAGAGATCAATTAGGTTGAATGGCTTCCTATTTTAGGTTGATAATAATAATTATTACTGACAAATATATGTTAATAATTGCTGGAGGTTTGGTGGGAATATTTTCGTCTGCCATAGAGTCGCCCGCCTATGTAATTGCTAATTGTACCCGTGGTATCTCATTAGACTAATCTGATGTATTAGATTTCATGGATTTAGATAATCGGGCGGTGAGAATTAATCAGTGTAAACTTAATGGGGTGTCTGCAAGAGAGAACAAGTTTGCTCTTTTGTTACCCCCTCCATATATCGGGTGTAGTTACACCCATTTCTTATATACTACCATGTGGTAGTATATACTCTACTGTATTATTTTTAGTATGTTTATACACTATATATATCTAAGATACTCCAAAGTGAATTATATGAAAAAATTGCAAGTGAGCCCATAGTTTTATTGTATTTGTGAAATACGTACATATTTGTACGTGAAATGAAGTATGCACAAAATATGTACATACTACCAAAAAAGTAGTATGTATACTACCTAAACATTCTTATATACTACATACTACGTGTACATACTTTTCGATGTGATAGATACTACCTAGAACGTATGAAACAAAAATGGGAGTAACTACACCCGGTAGTAGGAAAAATTTGTCATATATACGAGATGTATATAGGGCCTAATGCATTTTCCGATATAGGGCCTAATGCATTTTCCGAGACTGCCTTTGACTATTGATAAGATTCATAGTATATGAGATGTATAATGTGAAAATTGAATATGGATAAAGGGAGTAGTAATAATATATAGAGCCTTGCTATACAGACGACAAATTTACGGCCGACGTCTGCATGATCGTACGTGGAGGGCCAATAGCCAACCTGCGCCTTCGTTTTCCTTTTTTAAGCTTATGTTACTGCTGTTGGGGACCAAGTATCTTTTGCAGATCGTGCCTGAAGTTGAAGCAATTTCTTAATATATATATATACAAGTAGAGATAGAGATATTGACCATAATAAAAGACCATGATATCCAAAAAGATCCTTTGACAAACTCAGATTTACACAAGCTTGATAAAATTGGAAAATATATAAAAAAAATGTTAGTTGCCTATTCAACGCCTCCCTCTAGTCAATCATACCGATCTCTTCACATAGCTACTCAAATAGTTTCGAATAGTTCTGGTGGCGTAGTATAGCACTTCCAGGAGGTGGCTGGCGTGATCACTCAGGGCTCGGTGCAGCTCCGCACGCTGGGTTGTCCATCTACGCAGGGGCGACCATGGCGGTCTTGTTCCATGAGCAGTTACCCACTATGGAGGTTGTGGCCATCTCCAACCGCCTCCTCTAGAACATGGCCGACCACGTGGCCCTCACTGTCGGTGTCAAAACCGACGGATCTCGGGTAGGGGGTCCCGAACTATGCATCTAAGGTCGATGGTTGCAGGAGACGGGGGACACGATGTTTACCCAGGTTCGGGCCCTCACTATGGAGGTAATACCCTACTTCCTTCTTGATTGATCTTGATGAATATGAGTATTACAAGAGTTGATCTACCACGAGATCGTAATGGCTAAACCCTAGAAGTCTAGCATGTATGACTATGGTAATGAGTATATCCTTTCCGGACTACACCCTCCGGTTTATATAGACACCGGGGGGGTCTAGGTTTACATAGAGTCGGTTACATAAGAAGGAATATTCATAGTTGGTCGCCAAGCTTGCCTTCCATGACAAGGAGAATCCTATCCGAACACAAGTGCAGTCTTTGGCCTTCATGTCTTCACAGCCCACCAGTCCGGCCCATGGATAATAGGTTGGACGCCTGAGGACCCCTTAGTCCAGGACTCCCTCAGTAGCCCCTGAACCTGGCTTCAATGACGAGGAGTTCAGCGCGCAGATTGTCTTCAGCATTGCAAGGCGGGTTCCCTTCTATCCGAACTCCAAGATAGTCTTCGGACATGATGAAAGTATCCGGACCTGTCACACACACACCATACACAACCACAGAGAGAATATAATTTTGCACGAGTCCAATGCGCCGACAAATTTCGGTAGCATGACATCATGTCCGACCGGTCATAATTCCGGACCGTTTTGTGTTAACTGTTCCATGTTTCGAGACGTGGTTGCCATTGGCACGTCTTGTCAAAGCAGAGATCATGTCCCTTTATTGCGGGATTCTCATCAAGACGGACCCAACCGTGCCGTTTACACAGCCCTTGGGAATAGGCGAGTGGGGAGGCGTTCAATATTCACTGCCTTTATAAGGGGATAAGGATTCCCTTATTCCCCCACGCCTTCTTTCTTTCTCCGCCCTTCCAATCTTGAGCTCCAACGCCCAAGTTCTCATCTCCTTTCCACTCGAGCTAGCACTCGACCATTTTCCGGATCCGGAGGTCAGGGCAAGTGGATGGTCTCCTCCATCAAGGAGGAGGACATTACGGAGCTTCGGGCGGCCGGATATTCGGCGAAGGAAATCGCCCACCATCTGCCGGCCGAGGGACAAGTCGTCCCCGCGCCGAAGCCCAACGAGAGGGTGGTATTCATCCCTCATTTCTTCCGCGGGCTAGGGTTTCCACTTCACCCCTTCGTCTGCGGGCTGATGTATTATTACGGGATAGATTTCCATGATCTGTCCCCAAACTCCTTCCTCAACATCTCGGCATTTATCGTCGTGTGTGAGGCCTTCCTCCGTATCCAACCCTACTTCGGACTGTGGCTCAAAGTTTTCAACGTGAAGCCGAAGGTGGTGGATGGCCAGCACACGGAGTGTGGAGGAGCCACGGTGAGTAAATAGTCCAATGTCTCTTGGCCGAAAGGCACCTTTGTGGATACAGTAAAGGAGTGGCAGAAACAGTGGTTATACATCACAAAACCCTGCGGCACCACCTGGGCCGCAGCTGCCGAATTCCGCTCTGGCGCTCCCATGCGACCCACCTCCTGGGTCGATAAGAGTCCGAACTGGTGTTCGTCCGACGAACTGATAGCGCTGCAGACGCGTGTTCAAAGCATGATAGCCAAGAACGTCAAACTTGTTGATGTAATCCAGGTGATGCTAGTTCGCCGGATTCTCCCGTGCCAGCGCTGAAGTCGCCCTCTATGGGAGTTTAACCCGAAGAAGCACCAAACCCTGGTGAGGCTCTTAGAAACCACTCACGATGGTGCCTGGAAGTTGCTCTTTAAGGGCAACGAGAAACCACCGGCCATGGATTCAGACCGTGGGCATGACATTAAACACCTCGCCAGCGAGGTATGGTATTTTTAACGTATCCCCTACTTGTTTGTTCCGGGGATGATGTCTGAGCCTTTATCATTGCTTTCTCGGGACTGGATGGAGAGGGCGAAGCGTATCCAGTGTCCGGCTCCGCAGCCTGAAGAACCGATCATCCCGCATCTAGCGAAGATGTTGGTGCCGGCACCCTATAAGGCTCTGGAGAAGAAGGCCAAGAAGAAGGCCAAGGGGGCCAAAAGTGGCCCCCGAAGCAAGGGTGCTTTGGACGTAACGTCCGAAGACGAAGAAGCCCATTCCTCCGTCCCTGAGGACGACGACGAGGAAGGGGAGGAGGAGGAGGAGAACAACCCTCCTCCTGAGGAGGGGAAGAAAAAGAGGGCGGCTTCCACGAATCTGGAGGCGGGAACACCCAAGAAGGCGAAGGGCGCCCTTGCGGTCAACACCGCGTGGGACGTCGACAGCAGTCCGGAGCGACGCCCCCGCACTAAACCCCAGGCCGCATCGTAAGTACTACGACTCACATCTACCCGTATATCCGGCCTCTCCTCTTTATCATCTTGATATGGTTACTTGTTCTATTGCAGTCCGGCCCGCGACAGCGTCCAGCGAACCTCATCTGGAGGTTCCTTGGATCCGGCGGAAATGGCCAGCGCGTCACCGCCAACCGCTCACTCCCCTGAGGCCCAGGATGACACCGAAGTGTTGTCCCGAAGGACCACTCCGAGCCGGGGAGGAGCCCAGGACGCTGTCCGGGAGGCGCCACAAGGCGAAACCTCCGCTGCCGGACACATGAGGGAGCAAATCCCCATGGAGACTGGCGAGGAGGGTCGTATGCAGTTCGGCCCTCAGCCGCATACGATTCCGGGAACCGATGCGGCCCCGGAATCCGGCACACGCCCTCCTTGAAGGAGGGAGGTGCGCCAATTCCACCGATGGCCCCTGTCCAACCAGGGGCACCGGATAACCTGATGGAGGCGCTACGAGGCGCCTCCATTGTGGATGAGCACCGTGTCCTTATGGGTACGGTGATCGAGAGAATTTAGTCCGCCAAGAGAGGACTAAACGAGGCCTGCAACAATCTGTTGACATGTTTTGAGGTAAGTCACGTAGAAAGAGAACACCCCGTGCTGACAGTAGCCCCTGAGACACTGTCCGGTGTTCGGAAAGAAAGGTCGGGCAGGGGATCAACCCTTTGTCGGAGACTAACTTGATATGTATGAATGAGCAGGCGTCGCTATTGGCCGCGACCTCGCATGCTGCCGAAGTCTCTCAACTAAAGCAGAGGTTGGAGTGGGCCGAGAACGAGCTCGGCGAGGTGAAGATTAAGCTCCGGGAGAAGCAAGGTGAGTGACGACTTGCTGTGTATTCGGAAAGAATAAGTGGTGAGTATTGACCGGAGTGTCATAATGTGTGTAGGGGCGACGACCGAGGTCGAGGCCCTGAAAAACGCCCTGACCGAAGCCGAGGAGAAGGCTGTCCAGCAGCAAGCCGCCCGTAAGAAGCTCAAGGCCCAGGTCGACGAGATCCAGCAGGAGCTCCGGGATGCGGTAAAAAAGTGTGAGGCTTTGGAGCGCGAAGCGTCAGTTCGAGAGACCGAACTTACCAAGGCTTGCCAGAGCGCGGAGGCCGCACAGAATGATGCCCAGGGCGCTCTCCAGGGGATCCAGGAGGCCAAGAAGATCGCAGCGGGTAAGGCTTTTAACATGCAAAGTAAGTATGCGGAGAAGAAGTACCTTTTACTAACCCGGATTCGGAGTTGCCCAGGGGCTTTTGCGGATCTGCCATGCAACATGTCCGATGCTGCGGAGTTCTTCCGAGCCGGAGAAGGGAACTCCACGGAGAAGCTGTTCTGGTCGCAGTATGCTGTGCCAGAACATCCGGTGCCCTTTGTCGATCAACTGAAACTGTTGGTCGACCTGCACAGGGTGGCCGAACTGGCCATGAAGGATTTAATAATCCGACTGTGGCCAGCCGAAGCTATACCTAGCAGTTATTTTGGCCTCGTGAAGCGGGTGATGGAGGCCTCTCCGCGGCTAGACATTGTCAAGCGATCAGTCTGCATCGAAGGTGCCCACATGGCCTTCGCTCGTTGCAAGATGTGGTGGGCGAAGATGGACGTCGTCGAGGTGGCCAGGGGGCCACTGGAGGGCAAGGAGCACCGCACACCCGAGCGATATTTCGCGGATGTCCGGGAGGGATCTCGACTTGCAGCAGCGTAGTGGGGGCATGACATTATTTTCGAATGAAGACATTCGTTTTTTGGTCTTTGCCTTTCTATGATGAAAACAAATCCGGTTTGTAATATAATGTTTGTTATGTGTTGATTGTTTCCTCCTATGCGACCGTGTTATATGGAATCTGAGGGTTGGCCAGTCGGCGGCTTCTGCCCTCACGTAGGTAGTACGGAGGTGTTCGGGATGGAATCTGAACAATCTTTATCCAATTATATGATCCTTGAAGGAGTTGTTTAGCGCAACGAACCAGGCAATCAGACTATGCGGCTTAAACACCCTCACTTACCCATAGGAGTTTTATAATAAACATAGGCGCATCCCCTGGTATACAAATCAGAGTGCCGTCAGCATTTGATCGGGAAGTGCCGATCCTTCGCGGAATGCGGAAAAAAACTCCAATGATTTGTGACCTCCGAACAGCTGACCGGCTCTCGCCGCATCATGACAGTCAGTTTTCGGCTTTCTCTACTGAGGTGCTCATCCAGTTTAGACCAGGGCACAATCGTAGTATTTCTCTCTTTACTACCTTAACCGATGTAGCGGAACGTAGGGTAGCAAGCACAGGAGCCGGGCAACCCAACTATTGACCAAAGACATGATTCGGAGCCAATGCATATAATGCTAAATTCGGGGTGCCGAACTTATCTATGATAAGTGTTCGGACTTTGTTGCCGTATTATGGGGCAATGGGGAGCCCCTGGCGAATATGAAACGTACCAAAGTGCACGGGTGCGAGAATATAAATAATTAATAGCAAAGGAAAACAGGAAAAGAGCAGAGGTAATATCTGGGGCCCCTTAACTTGGGCCATGAACTGTTTCCATTATAGTTGGGTTAATGCGTCAAAGCGCATTTATACGAATAGTGCGAGAAGAAACCGACTATTTAACATGCCATAACCAAAGGGGAGCTGCATTTGGGTACTGAAAAGCAGGTAGAGTGATCATTGGATCGTCCTCTAGGGCTTCCCATGTATGTCTGTGCTTTGTGCCCATCTGGTGTACTTGTCCTTGGACAAGACCAGCACTCAGGCCCTCAAAGGAGGCCTGTGTAAAACCTGAAAAGGGAAAAGGAAATAGTGAAGGTATATGTGAGTCCGGGATCGGTCTAGCCGAACTATGGATCACAAGCTAGCTGTGCCTCCGTCATGCCCATGGAATTTTGAGTGTGTACTTGTGTACACGTGGTACGAATGCCACTTCCTCATCGGGACTGGGACGCCTGACGAGCCGAGCTGTCCTGTTGCAGTGTGGTCTAGACTCTCTTAGTGATGTCGAGGGCCTCGGCAGCCGGATTACGGTGCTGCTTGAGAAGGCCACTCTGTACCTCTGCTACTAGGGCGGCTGTGTTGCCATTGACTGTTATGACGCCGTGTGGACCGGGTATCTTGAGCTTGAGATAAGCATAGTGTGGTACTGCGTTGAATCTAGCAAACGCGGTTCGTCCGAGCAGTGCGTGCTAGCCGCTGCGGAAGGGGACGATATCAAAGATTAACTCTTTGCTTTGGAAGTTGTCCGGAGAACCGAAGACCACCTCCAGCGTGATTGAGCCCGTACAACGTCCTCGACGCCTGGTATGACTCCTTCAAAGGTAGTCTTTGTGGGTTTGATTCGTGAGGGATTAATGCCCATCTTCCGCACTGTATCCTGGTAGAGCAGGTTGAGGCTGCTACCACCGTCCATTAGGACTCGTGTTAGGTGGAATCCGTCGATGATTGGGTCGAGGACCAGTGCGGCCGGACCACCATGGCGGATACTAGTTGGATGATCTCGACGACCGAAGGTGATCAGGAATGACGACCTCGGATTGAATTTTGGGGCGACTAGCTCTACCGCGTAGACGTCCCTAAGTGCGCGCTTGCGTTCCCTTTTGGGGATGTGCATAGCATATATCATGTTCACCGTTTTGACTTGAGGGGGAAATTTCTTCTGCCCCCTCCCCCCAGTGTTCGGCTACCGGGGGTCTTTGTCCTCGTCCTCACTTTGTGATCCCTTTTCCTTGTTCTCGGCATTTAACTTGCCAGCCTGTTTGAAAACCCAACAATCTCTGTTGGTATGATTGGCTTGTTTGTCTGGGGTGCCATGTATCTGGCACGGACGATCGAGTATGCGGTCCAAGCTGGATGGTCCCTCGCTGTTCCTTTTGTAGGGCTTTTTCTGCTGGCCGGACTTGGAACCACTAAATCCGGCGTAAACCGTAGTGTCATCGATGTTATCATCATTGCTTCGGCGTTTGTGTCTATTGCGCCGGAGCTTGCCGGTGCTGTTTTTGGCCTCGGAGGGGCCTGCCTTGCTGGCTGTAGTTTTGCTGCGAGCCAGCCAGCTATCCTCACCTGCGCAAAAGCGGGTCATGAGTGCCATGAGGGCTGCCATGGATTTCCGCTTTTCTTGGCCAAGGTGGCGGGCGAGCCATTCGTCACGGATATTATGCTTGAAGGCCGCTAGGGCTTCGGCATCCGGACAGTCAATGATCTGGTTCTTTTTGGTTAGGAACCTAGTCCAGAAGTTTCTGGCTGATTCTCCAGGTTGTTGAACTATATGACTTAAGTCATCGGCTAAGTGCCTTGGAAGTTGTCAAGAAAAGCTTCTTCCAAGTCCTTCCAGCTGCCGATGGAATTTTCAGGCAGGCTATTTAACCAGTGTCTAGCTGGCCCTTTGAGCTTTAGTGGGAGGTATTTGATGGCGTGGAGATCGTCTCCTCGGGCCATATGGATGTGTAGAATAAAATCCTCGATCCATACTGTGGGATCGGTTGTTCCGTTGTATGATTCAATATTGACGGGCTTGCACCCCTCGGGGAATTCATGATCCAGTACTTCATCTGTGAAGCAGAGAGGGTGTGCGGCGCCTCTATATCGGGCCGCATCGCGACACACCTTCAATGAAGTCCATCTGTGGTTATCGGCCCGGGCGTGACTAGGTTTGTCGCGTCTGAATAGGTAGCCGTCATCTCGAGTCGGGAAGCGTCCTCGTGATCCGTAGATTGATCTGGTGTGTCCTGCTCTACTGTCCAGGTCCTGCCGAAGGTCGTATGTATGGTCCCGAGCTGTTTTGTCTCTGTTTTTATGATGCGGTGGGGCGGGCTGTTGCTCGGCCTGAGTTGGCGTTTTATCCCGACCGCGGGGTGGTCGGTCCGCCGCACTATCCCGACCATGTGGTGGTCGTTCCGCATTGCGCGAGGGAGGTATGGGATCTGGTGCCTCCTCATCAAACTGAGGTAGCAGTCTGTGCTTCGGGTAACTCTTGGCTGGGCGCTTAAGGCCATATTCTTCGGCTACCAGGACATCGGTCCATCTGTCAATGAGTAGGTCTTGATCGGCTTGGAGCTATTGCTGCTTTTTCTTCAGGCTTCTTGCAGTAGCTATTAGCTGGCGCTTGAAGCGCTCCTGCTCGAGGGGTGCCTCAGGCAGGATGAAATCCTCGCTGCCGAGGCTCTCCTCATCCTCGGAGAGTGGACGATAACTATCATCATCCGGGTCATTGGGCATGGCCTGTTTACCAGGGTTAACTTGCCCGTTGTCTTGTTCCTCCTGTTCGGATGTTGCTCCAACAGGGTCTTCATTGTTTTCGGCGTCGTCTGGAGTACTATTTTCTCCGGTGCCAGTGTTGCCATCTTTTGAGCGACGTGGCTTAGAACGGCGTTTAGGGCGTCGGCGCTTGGACTGTGTCTCAGAAGGTTTATTCGCAACTGGATCTTCTTTGTCACCGTCGCTAGCTTCTTTAGGTGTGTCAACCATGTACACATCGCACAAAGAGGTGGCCGTCCAGCGTCCAGTGAATGGCAGGTCTTGGCCTTGCTCCTTGTCGGCATCGTCGTCCATACCGTCGATGTCTTCGGAGCCATAATCAAGCACGTCGGTTAAGTCATCGACAGTGGCTATGAAGTGGGTGGCGGGTGGGAAGCAAAATTCCCCATCATCAGCCTATAGATCGAACCGAACATAGTTCGGCTGTGAGTCCTCCTCCAAGGACAAATTCTTTAAAGAGTTTAGCACATCACCCAAAGGTGAGTGCTGGAAGATGTCTGCGGCGCTGACTTCGAAGATCGATAACCGATCCAGCTCGGTGTCCGCAGGCGTACATGGTCCGGAACTTATAGCCGGAGACGAGTCTGGAGTTCCGTTGACGCAAATATTGTAGGGTGTCGAGTCCGTGTGCTTCTCCAACGCCGCGGACTCTGTGGCCTCGGATGGCACGATCTGCTCCGGTCCTAAGGCCGTTGCAGCAACGGGAACCATCTCCTGGATGTGATCCGATGATAGATTTAAGTCATGTTCATCGGAGCGAGGGGGAGCGATCGTCGCGGTCTCGAATCCGTCGAAGATCAGGTCTCCGCGGACGTCCGCGACGTAGTTCAATCTTCCGAATCTGACCTGATGGCCAGGGCGTAGCTATCGATCTGCTCCAGATGGCCAAGCGAGTTGGCCCGTAGTACGAAGCCGCCGAACACGAAGATCTGTCCGGGGAGGAAGGTTCTCCTTGGACGGCGTCACTATCGACGATTGAAGGGGCCATCGAACCTTTTGTCGACGGCACAGTGGAACTCTCCATGAAAGCACCAATGTCGGTGTCAAAACCGGCGGATATCGGGTAGGGGGTCCCGAACTGTGCGTCTAAGGTCGATGGTTGCAGGAGACGGGGGACACGATGTTTACCCAGGTTCGGGACCTCACTATGGAGGTAATACCCTACTTCCTGCTTGATTGATCTTGATGAATATGAGTATTACAAGAGTTGATCTACCACGAGATCGTAATGGCTAAACCCTAGAAGTCTAGCCTGTATGACTATGGTAATGAGTATATCCTTTCCGGACTACACCCTCTGGTTTATATAGACACCGGGGGGATCTAGGGTTACATAGAGTCGGTTACATAAGAAGGAATCTTCATAGTTGGTCGCCAAGCTTGCCTTCCACAACAAGGAGAGTCCTATCCGGACACGGGTGCAGTCTTCGGCCTTCCTGTCTTCACAGCCCACCAGTCTGGCGCATGGATAACAGGCCGGACGCCCGAGGACCCCTTAGTCCAGGACTCCCTCAGTCACCATTGGCAACACCTAAAATAATGCCAAGGTAGTGTACTCACCATACTCGCGCATTCGGTCACTCAGTTGTATGTGTTTGTGTGCTAGCAACCTCTAGCGAGTAGTGTTGTGACTTTGTTCATTCATGGGCGATAATAGTTGCTGTAGCAGTTATAGCATACACGACTGATGCCTGCAATAGTAGTACATCCTAGTTCGTGCCTCTACTTCCTTCCGTGATCAGATGATATTCAGGCCATGAAGATGGTGGTTTTTGCTCTCTTTTTAGTGCCTTAGTTTTCTTGCATGTTTGTGAACCAGTTAGCTGAAAGAAAAGGGATTAGGGGTAGAATTCATATCATTTAAATCTCTTATGTTGCATCGAGTCCTCGTGTGTACCATAATGGAATGCGCAATCCATTCCAGTGTGTAGTGTTTTATCTGCCTGCCATTTCCTTTGGGTTGATTTGCATTGGGGTATGCATTCCAAATCAAAGATGAAATGATGGAAATTTGCACATTAATAACAACTTTCTGCAACTAAGTTTAACTGGGCATCACTTAAGTCACAATGGCAGGACGAGGGGGTAACTATTGAACCTTTTGCCATGTCACCAATACAAGTTTTGCCATGCCACCAATACACATTTCGGCCATTGAAAAATCTTAATACTATTTTCATGTCACCACCAGAAGCTTTTATTAATTTTCCATGAATTTTCTAGGAAATTAAGTTGCCATGATTTTCTGATGGCCATCGCACATTAATATTTGCATGCCGGTGGCTTTTTTCCTACTCTTGTCAATTTTTCTTCCATTTTCTTGATATATACGTCCATGCATATGAAAACTTAGGGGAGAAACAATTTCCATGCATATGAATACTTAAGTTGGATGTTACTATTTACAATATTTCCAAATTTTTCCATGGTTACTAGGAAACACATTTATTCTAAAATTGGCATGTGATCATTCAAAACATTTTTTAAATTTGACATGTTCTTGAGGAAAAGTTCTCTATTAACCACATACTTGCTACTGCAAAAGACCTATAGTTGACATCATGTTTATCAAAAAGTTTCAATCATAATTACTAAGAAATTCTTACAATGGCGTAGCATCAACTCATGATGATTTGTCATGGAAAATTGTGTGGTATTTTTTAAGTTTGGTAACTCATGCTTTCAAATCCTTTTTCCAGGCATTTTCAATGTTATTAGTTCTAGTGGGCAACTATTAGGTTTTCTCTATGGCAAATTCCACTATATAGTCATGGTATATCCAGATAACTTAGAATGCAACTTCTCAAAAATCTGATGCTACGTTTTTAGAATAAGAATATGTAAGACCAAAAAAATAGGTCTAGAGGGGGGGTGAATCGACATTAACCAACCAAAGGTGCAATTTTTAGTTTTCTTGAAACTTAGGCAGATTTTGGCACAAGTTAAGATAACACTGAAAGTGCAACTAATTGCTACTTCTTGAGCTTGTGTTGGTTTTTCCCTTGAAGAGGAAAGGGTGATGCATCAAAGTAGAGATAAGTATTTTCCTCAGTTTGAGAACCATGGTATCAATCCAGTAGGAGGTACACGCAAGTCTCCAATCTATGCACCTACACAAACAATCAAACACTTGCACCCAATGCGATAAAGGGATTATTTATCCCTCCACGGTCACTTGCAAGGATGAGATCTGATAGAGATAGATATAAAAGATTACTAAAACGTAAAATAAAGTAAAAGTAAATAAATTGCAGCAAGGTATTTTTGGGTTTTTTTGGTTTATAGATCTGAAAATATATGATGGAAAATAGCCCGGGGCCATTGGTTTCACTAGAGGCTTCTGTCTGGAAGGAAACTAGCACGGTGGGTGAACAAATTACTGTCGAGCAATTGACAGAAAAGCGTAAAGTTCTGACGATATCCAAGGCAATGATTATGAATATAGGCATCACGTCCGTGTCAACTAGACCGACTCCTGCCTGCATGTACTACTATTACTCCACACATCGACCGCTATCCAGGATGCATCTAGAGTATTAAGTTAATAAGAACGGAGTAACGCTCTAAGTAAGATGACATGATGTGAGGGATAAACTCAAGCAATATGATGAAAACCCCATCTTTTTATCCTCGATGGCAACAATACAATACTTGCCTCACTACCCCTACTTTGTCACTGGGTGAGGACACCGCAAGATTGAACCCAAAACTAAGCACCTCACCCATTGGAAGAAATACCAATCTAGTTGGCCAAACCAAACCGATAATTCGAAGAGAAATACAAATATATCAAATCATGCATATAAGAATTCAGTAAAGACTCAAATAATATTCATAGATAATCTGATCATAAATCCATAATTTATCGGATCTCGACAAACACATCGCAAAAGAATATTACATCGGATAGAATTCCAAGAACATCGAGGAGAACATTGTATTGAAGATAAAAGAGAGAAAAGAATCCATCTAGCTACTAGCTATGGACCCGTAGGTCTGTGGTAAACTACTCACGCTCCATCAGAAGGGCAATAGAGTCGATGTAGATGCCCTCTGTGATCCAATCCCCCTCCGGCAGGATGCTGGAAAAGGCCCCAAGATGGGATCTCATGGGAACAGAAGGTTACGGTGGCGGAAAAATATTTTGGTGGACCCTTCTGGTCGTTTGGAAATATTTGGGAATTCATAGAGCAAAAATTAGGGTTGGCGGAGTCCCGTGGGGCCCACAAGACAGGGGCGCCCCCTAGGGTGCACCCTGAGGGCTTGTGGAGTCCTCGGGACTCTTCTGGCCCCTCTCCAGGCTCCATGGATGTCTTCTGGTCCAAGAAAAATCATCGCAAAAGTTTTATTCCGTTTCAACTCCGTTTGGTATTCCTTTCTGTAAAACTCAAAAACAAGGAAAAACATAAACTGGCACTGGGCTCTAGGTTAATAAGTTAGTCCCAAAAATAATATAAAATAGCATATTAATGCATATAAAACATCCAAAACAGATAATATAATAGCATGGAAAAGTTAAAAAATATAGATACGTTGGAGACGTATCAATCATCCCCATGCTTAAATCCTACTCGCCCTCGAGTAGGTAAATGATAAAAAAGATTTTTTGATGTGGAATGCTACCTAACATATTTATCCATGTAATTTTCTTTATGATGGCATGAATATTCAGATCCATCAGATTCAAAACAAAATTTTAATATTGACATAAAACCAATAATACTTCAAGCATACTAATAAAGCAATCATGTCTTCTCCAAATAACATGGCCAAAGAAAGTTATCCCTACAAAATCATATAGTTTGGCTATGCTCCATCTTCATCACAAAAAGTATTTTATCATGCACAACCCCGATGACAAGCCAAGAAATTGTTTCATACTTTTGATGTTCTCAAACCTTTTCAACTTTCACGCAATACATGAGCGTGAGCCATGGATATAGCACTATCGGTGGAATAGAATATGGTGGTTGTGGAGAAGACAAAAAGAAGGAGATAGTCTCACATCAACTAGGCGTATTAATGGACTATGGATATTCCAGTCAATAGATATCAATGTGAGTGAGTAGGGATTGCCCTGCAATGGATGCACTAAAGCTATAAGTGTGTAAAGGCTCAAAAAGAAACTGAGTGGGTGTGCATCCAACTTGCTTGCTCACGAAGACCTAGGGAAAATTGAGGAAGCCCACCATTGGAATATACAAGCCAAGTTCTATAATGAAAAATTCCCACCGGTATATGAAAGTTACAAAATAGGAGACTCTCTATCATGAAGATCATGGTGCTACATTGAAGCATAAGTGTGGGAAAAGGATAGTAACATTGTCCCTTCTCTCTTTTCTCTCATTTTTCCCATTTTTGGGCTCTTTGGCCTCTTTTTTATATTTTGGGCTCTTTGGCCTCTTTTACTTTTTTGTAAGTTCGGAGACTCATCCCAACTTGTGAGGGAATCATAGCTTCCATCATCCTTTCCTCACATGGGACAATGCTCTAATAATGATGATCGTCACACTTTTATTTACTTACAACTCAAGAATTACAACTCGATACTAGAACAAAATATGACTCTATATGAACATCAAACATCACGCTAGCTATCTTACGATCATGAAAAGAAATATGACAATGATGGAACGTGTCATAATAAAGCGGAACGGTGGAATTTGCATGGCAATATATCTCGGAATGACTATGGAAATACCATAATAGGTAGGTATGGTGGCTGTTTTGAGGAAGGTATGTGGTGGGTTTAGTGCACCGGTGAGAATTGTGCGGTACTAGAGAGGCTAGCAAAGGTGGAAGGGTGAGAGTGCGTATAATCCATGGACTCAACATTAGTCATAAAGAACTCACATACTTATCGCAAAAATTTATTAGCTATCGAAACAAAGTACTACATGCATGCTCCTAGGGGGTGGATTGGTAGGAAAAGACCATCGCTCATCCCCGACCGCCACTCATAAGGAAACACTCAAAAAATAAATCATGCTCTGACTTCATCACATAACGGTTCACCATACGTGCATGCTATGGGAATCACAAACTTTAACAGAAGTATTTATACCAATCCACAATTACTCACTAGCATGACTCTAATATCACCATCTTTATATCTCAAAACAATCATAAGGAATCAAACTTCTCATATTATTTAACGCTCTTTATATGGAAGTTTTTATTATATCCCTCTTGGATGCCCATCATATTAGGACTAAACTCATAACGTAAGCAAATTATGATACTGTTTAGAGACTCTCAAAATAATATAAGTGAAGCATGAGAGTTCAACAATTTCTATAAAATAAATCCAACGCCGTGCTCTAAAAAGATATAAGTGAAGCACTAGAGCAAATTTCCTAGCTCAAAAAGTATAAGTGAAGCACTTAGAGTATTCTAATAAATTCACGATTCATTCGTGTCCCTCTCAAAAGGTGTGTACAGCAAGGATGATTGTGTCAAACTAAAAATCAAAGACTCATATCATACAAGAGGCTCCAAGAAAAACACATATCATGTGGTGAGTAAAAATATAGCCTCAACTAAATTTACCGATAGACGCAGACGAAAGAGGGGATGCCATCCGGGGCATTCCCAAGCTTAGATGCTTGGTTGTCCTTGAATATTACCTTGGGGTGCCTTGGGCATCCCCAAGCTTACGCTCTTACCACTCCTTATTTCTTTGTCCATCAAATCTTCACCCAAAACTTGAAAACTTCACAACAAAAAACTCAACAAAAAAACTCATGAGATCCGTTAGTATAAGAAAATAAAACACCAGTTTTTGGTAGTGTTGTGAACTCATTATTTATTTATAGTGGTGTAATATCTACTGTATTCCAACTTCTCCATGGTTCATACCCCCCGATACTACCCATAGATTCATTAAAATAAGCAAACAACACATAGAAAACAGAATCTGTCAAAAATAGAACAGTCTGTAGCAATCTGAAAACTTTGTATACTTATGTAACTCTGAAAATTTTGAAGAATTAGGAAAATCTGGGAAATTTGTATATCAATCTTTTGTAAAAAAAACATATCAAAAGCACGCTTCTGTGATTTTCGAAAATTGTTTTACTTGGGGCCAAAGTTTCTATTTTTCAGCAAGATCAAATCAACTATCACCGTAGACCATCCCAAAGGTCTTACTTGGCTCAAACACTAACTAAAACACAAAAACACAATTACTACAGAGGTAATAATATTTATTTATTGAAAAAACAGAACCAAAAACATAAAAATAAAATTGGGTTGCCTCCCAACAAGCGCTATTGTTTAACGCCCCTAGCTAGGCATAAAACATAGATCTAAGTATGATCATCTTTGGTATGCAATCCATAAGTAGCCCTCATAATATATTTGTATTGCAACTTAATTTTCTTTTTTGGAAAATGTTCCATGCCCTTCCTTAACGGAAATTGAAATCTATTGTTTCCTTCTTTCATATCAATAATTTAACCAATCGTTCTAAGGAAAGGTCTACCAAGAATAATAGGACATGTAGGATTGCAATCTATATCAACCACAATAAAATCTACGGGGACATAATTCCTATTTGCAACAATAAGAACATAATTAATTCTTCCCACAGGTTTCTTAATAGTGGAATCCGCTAGATGCAAGTTCAAAGAACAATCATCAAATTCACGGAAACCTAGCACATCACATAAAGTTTTTGGAATCGTGGAAACGCTAGCACCCAAATCACACAAAGCATGGCACTCATAATCTTTAATTTTAACCTTAATAGTAGGTTCCCACTCATCATAAAGCTTTCTAGGGATATAAACTCCCAACTCAAGTTTTCCTTCAAACGATTTCATCATAGCAATCAACGATATGTTTAGTAAAAGCTTCATTTTGATATATGCATGAGGAGAATTCAACAAGGATTCCAACAAGGAAATAAAATCTATCAATGAGCAATTATCATAATTAAAATCCTTGAAATCCAAAAGAGTGGGTTCATCGCTACTTAAAGTTTTGACCTCTCCAACCCCAGTTTTATTAGTTTTTGCATTAAGATCTATTAAGTCCGAATCATTGGGATGCCTTCTAGCTAAAGTTGACTCATCTCCAGTCCCATCTTTATCAAGATTTATATTAGAAAACAAAGATTCAATAGGAGTCACACCAATCACTTTAATATCCTCATCATTATTCTCACAAAAACTAGAAGAACACGCTTTTACAAACCAATCTCGCTTAGCATGAATCCTAGCGGTTCTTTCTTTACACTCATCAATAGAAATTTTAATAGCTTTCAGAGATTCATTAATATCATACTTGGGTGGCATAGATCTAATTTTCAAAGAATCAATCTCAGGAGAAATTCTATCAACATGCTACAGCCCCAGCTGGTTCATTTTGGTGGAGAGATATCCTCAAGCTTTCTGATGCATATACTGCTATTTCCTCAGTACACATCAATATGGGAGACTCTGCCCTTTTTTGGTCTGATGCTTGGCTAATTGGTGGCTCTTCCAGACCTCTGTGCTGGAGATTACCGAGGCTTTTCTCCTTTATTAATGACAAACTCTCTGTGCATGAATTCCTAATCTCTCAGGATTTCTATTCAATGTTCTTCTTCCCACTATCACATGAGGCTGCTTTGGAGTTGCAAGTTCTGGAAGCTTGGATCCTGGACTTACACAGGGACATCACACTGCTAGATATTTGGATATGGCCTGGGAAATCTAGTGGCTACTCTGCCAAGAGCTTTTACACTCTCATGCACTCTTATTTGCCAACTATCTTGCCATGCAAGTGGTTGTGGGATAGCAAGTGCACCATGAAGATCAAAGTCTTTGGTTGGTTGTTATTCTTTGATAGACTCAACACCAAGGACTTGTTAATTCGTAGGCATTGGAGATCACCTTTGGATGATAATCTATGTGTTATCTGCAATGAACTTGTCTATGAGGATAGGTTGCACTTGTTCTTCAACTGTAACTTCAGTCGCAGAGTGTGGAATTATATTTCCATTGATTGGACCAGGGGCTCGGAGATTTGGCAATGTATCCAGCATGCAAGATCAAGATTTAAGCATCCTTTCTTCTTTGAAGTTGTGCTCACTGCAGCTTGGAATATATGGATCCTCAGGAATGGAAGGACTTTCAGAGGAGAAAATGCAACCTTTGCTGCTTGGCGATGTAATTTTGTACATGACCTTACTCTTCTAGCTCATAGAATGAGAGTAGATAATAGGGCCAAGTTGTCTGCTTGGATTAACTCTCTCACTTAGCTACAGGTAGGTAGGTTCTGCTTTTTTTCCTTTTAACCCTTGTAATTTCCTCCAGCTTGTACAGTTGATACCTTGTTCTTTTATTAATAAAGGGCTGTGGAGCTTAGCTCCACAGTAAATATTCAAAAAAAACATTCCTAGCCAAATCATCAATCTTGAGCAATTTTTCTTCAACCATAGCATTGAAAACTTTTTGAGAATTAATAAAATCTTTAATATTGCTCTCAAGATCAGAGGGTATTTTATTATAATTTCCATAAGAATTGTTTTAGGAACTACCCCAATTATTAGAGGAATTACTAGGAAGCGGCCTAGGGTTGAAATTACCTCTATATGCGTTATTACCAAAATTGTTCCTACCAAAATTCACATCCATAGATTCATTATGATTCTCAATCAAAGTGTACAAAGGCATATAATTAGGATCAATAGAAGCACTCTTGCTAGCAAACAATTTCATAAGTGCGTCCATCTTTCCACTCAAAGTATTAATTTCTTCAATCGCATGCACTTTTTTACTAGTGCAAGATCTTTCAGTATGCCATTGAGAGTAATTAGCCATAATATTATATAGGAGTTTAGTAGCTTCTCCTAATGTATTTTCCATAAAAGTACCTCCCGCGGCGGAATCTAAAAGATTTCTAGATGCAAAATTCAGTCTGGCACAAAAATTTTTGTATGATCATCCATAAACTTAAATCATGAGTAGGGCAATTTCTTGTTATCAATTTCATCCTCTCCTAAGATTGTGCAACATGTTCATGATCAAGTTGCTTAAAATTCATTATATCGTTCCTAAGGGAGATAATCTTAGCGGGAGGAAAATACTTGGAAATAAAAGCATATTTACACTTATTCCATGAATCAATACTATTTTTAGCCAAAGATGAAAACCAAGTTTTAGCACGATCTCGTAGTGAGAACAGAAATAGCTTTAATTTAACAATATCATTATCCACATATTTTTTCTTTTGCATATCACACAACTCAACGAAATTATTTAGATGGGATGCGGCATCTTCACTCGGAAGGCCGGAAAATTGATCTTTCATAACAAGATTCAGCAAAGCGGCATTAATTTCATAAGATTCCGCACTAGTGGCGGGAGCAATCGGAGTACTAATAAAATCATTATTATTAGTATTGGAGAAGTCATACAACTTGTTATTTTCTTGAGACATCGTGACAAAGCAAGCAATCTAACACATGAGCAACCAAAAAGCAAACTAAAAGACGAACGAAAGAAGGGCGAATAAAAAGGCAAATCTTTTTGTGTTTTTTTGAAAATGTTTTAGAAGTGGGGGAGAGGAAAACGAGAGGCAAATGGCAAATAATGTTATGCAAGAGATGAGAGTTCATGGTGGGTGAGGGAGTCCTGGACTAAGGGGTCCTCGGGCATCCGGCCTGTTAGCCATGGGCCGGACTGATGGGCTGTGAAGATACGAAGACCGAAGACTGCACCCGAGTCTGGATGGGACTCTCCTTGGCGTGGAAGGCAAGCTCGGCGACTAGATATGTAGATTCCTTTCTTTGTAACCGAACCTATGTAACCCTAGATCCTCCCGGTGTCTATATAAACCGGAGGACTTAGTTCGGAGGGAGAGACACATTACCATAGTCATACAAGCTGGAGCTCTAGGGTTTAGCCATTACGATCTCATGGTAGATCAACTCTTTTAATACTCATATTCATCAAGATCAATCAAGCAGGAAGTAGGGTATTACCTCCATAGAGAGGGCCCGAACCTAGGTAAACATCGTCTCCCCTGTCTCCTGTTACCATCGACCTTAGACGCACAGTTCGGGACTGTCGGATTTCGGGTTCCGGCAAAACCCTTAAGGTTCGAACACTGGGGTGCGCGTGAAGATCTCTCCCTCACCGATCACGCCCTCACGCACTTTGCAATCTCTAGACTAGGCAAGACCAACTCTCAACACGCGAGACACGAGATTTATACTGGTTCGGGCCACCGTTGTGGTGTAATACCCTACTCCAGTGTGGTGGTGGTGGATTGCCTCTTGGGCTATGGATGAATAGTACAAGGGGAAGAACAGCCTCGTGAGGAGAGGTGTTCTTGTGCTTTGTGTGGGTGAGGATTGCTGAAGGTCAGCTCGAGCTGCTTCCTACTGTGGTGGCTAGTCCTATTTATAGAGGCCTTGGTCCTCTTCCCAAATATGGAGCGGGAAGGGATCCCACAACGGCCGAGTTTGAAGGAGGACAGCTAGTACAACTTATCCTGACAAAAGTAATCTTCGCCTGCCAAAAGCTCTGGTGGTGACACTGTCTTGGGCTCCACGGTGACCTCCGTCTTGCCGTCCTGCTGGTCTTGGTCTCATTGCACCGATATGGAAACCTTTGCCTGATGCCTTGGAACTCCTCGCCTGTGCTTGCCTCCTTAGCACCAAAGTGGAAACAAGGACACTATGCGCGCTGGCGCCCGCCTAGCGCCCGCCTGGCTTTGGTCGTGATGGCTCACGTCATGAGAACCTTGCGAGGTTTGCCATGACTTGATCTCTCTGCCCCTCGCGAGCCAGCTTGGTGAGGCCGCTCCCGAGGAGGTCTTGGGTCGTCCGCCTCGCGAGGCTTGGCCCCTCGCGAGGGTTGTCGGTGTCAAAACCGGCGGATCTCGGGTAGGGGGTCCCGAACCGTGCTTCTAAGGCGGATGGTAACAGGAGGCGGGGGACACGATGTTTACCCAGGTTCGGGCCCTCTCGATGGAGGTAATACCCTACTTCCTGCTTGATTGATCTTGATGATATGAGTATTACAAGAGTTGATCTACCATGAGATCATAGAGGCTAAACCCTAGAAGCTAGCCTGTGGTATGATTGTTGTTGTCCTACGGACTAAAACCCTCCGGTTTATATAGACACCGGAGGGGGCTAGGGTTACACAGAGTCGGTTACAAGGGAGGAGATCTTCATATCCGTACTGCCAAGCTTGCCTTCCACGCCAAGGAGAGTCCCATTCGGACACGGGACGAAGTCTTCAATCTTGTATCTTCATAGTCCAACAGTCCGGCCAAAGGATATAGTCCGGCTGTCCGAGGACCCCCTAATCCAGGACTCCCTCAGTAGCCCCTGAACCAGGCTTCAATGACGATGAGTCCGGCGCGCAGATTGTCTTCAGCATTGCAAGGCGGGTTCCTTCTCCGAATACTCCATAGAAGATTTTGAACACAAAGATAGTGTCCGGCTCTGCAAAACAAATTCCACATACCACCGTAGAGAGAATAATATTTCCACAAATCTAATCTGCTGACGCATTTTGCAGCATGACATCACACCACGGCCCGGTCATTATTCGAACCGTTTTTTCACAACCAGCCACTACACATATCGCGAGGCGGTTTCCTTGGCACGTCTTGTCAAAGCAGAGATCGTGTCCCCTTATCACGGGATTCTCATCAATACGGGTGTGGGTAACCCAACAGCGCCATCAATTACAGCGCTTGGGGAATAAGCGAGTTTACCAGGTAGGTGGGGGGGCGCATAGCTTCTTCCGCCCTTAAAAAGGGACAAGGATTCACCCTTTTCACCCACGTCTTCTTCCTCCTTGCTCTTCCATTCTTGCGCACTCGAGCTCCAGCGCCCAAGTTCGTGTTTTTTCTCCTCAAACCACTCCAAGCATGTCCAGAGCGGGAAGCAAGTGGATGGTCTCCTCCGTTACGGAGGAGAACATCACAAAGCTGCGGGTTGTCGGATATGTGGCTGCGGATATCGCGCACCGGCTGCCAGATGCGGGGCAGATCATCCCTACTCCAGAACCCCATGAGAGGGTGGTTTTCCTTACCCACTTCATCCGTGGACTGGGATTTCCCCTCCACCCATTTGTCCGCGGGCTCATGTTCTACTACAGGCTGGACTTTCACGATCTGGCCCCCAATTTCATCCTCAACATCTCGGCGTTCATCGTCGTGTGCGAGGCCTTCCTCCGCATCATGCCCCTCTTTGGCCTGTGGCTGAAGACCTTCAATGTTGAACCGAAGGTGGTGGTCGGCCAGCAAGCGGAGTGCAGAGGTGCCATGGTGGGCAAAATGCCCAACGTCACCTGGCTCGAAGGCTCCTATGTGGAGACCATAAAGGGGTGGCAATCGGGATGGTTCTACATCACCGAGCCGCGCGACACCAACTGGGTGGCGGCCCCTAAATTTTGATCCGGAATCCCCATGCGGCTCACCTCTTGGAAAGAGAAGGGCCTGTCCTGGGGTTCCCCAGTAGAGCTGATTGGACTCCAGACATGCATCAAGAACATGATGAGCAAGAAAATCAAGCTCGTCATCGTGGTCCAAGTCATGCTCTTCCGCCGGATCCTCACGTGTCAAAGGCGGGCGTTCAATTTGTGGGAGTTCGACCCGGCCAAGCACCAGACGCTGCGAGAGCTCTTCGACACGACGCACAAGGATGTCTGGAAGGTGCTGTTCAAGGGCGCCGAGGTAGCTCCTCCCCTTACCGAGGACCGCGGACTCAGCGCAAAGCGCCCTGCCAATCCGGTAAGTCATTGATATCTCATAAGATGTTCATTTTCCCCAGCTTAACCATGTGTGGGATATAAGCTTCCACACTATTTAACAGGACTGGGTAGAGACAGTGGAGCAGATCGGTTGTCCAGCCCCCCTGCCCGAAGATCCAGCAGACGCTCTCCTAACGGAGATGCTGGTTCCGGCGCCTTATGAGGGGCCGGCGAAGAAGGCCAAGAAGAAGGCCACGGGGACCAGGAAGGGTCTCCGGCGCAAGGTTATATCGGACTCATCGTCCGAAAACACCGAGACGCACACCTCCCACGAAAACGAGGAGGGGGGAGAGGAAAGTTCTCCCCCTGCCCGGGGAGACAAGAAAAGGAAGGCCGCCCCATCTGGGGAGGCCGAAGGGTCCAAGAAGGGAAGGACTCTCCTTTCGGACTGCTCCACGATGGCCGCCTATAGCGACGACGAGTGGTTGCCCAGGGACAAGCCCCTGGCGAAGTCATAAGTATCTGGATACCATAATAATTCTTGGTATGTTTTATCGAACTGCTTCTCATCACGCCGGACATGATTATGCAGTCCGTCCCGAGCCCATATCGACGTATCTTCATCGGATGGTTCTTTGGACCCGTCAGATCTGAACAGCGATTCACTTCCGACTGCCTCCTCCCCTCGCCCTACGGACAACGTCGAAGTGTTGTCTCAAAGGGCACCGAGCTGAGGGGAGGTAGTCCTCGAGGCGCCTCAAGGCGACATTTCGGATGCTGGGCGCAAGGGGAGCAAGACACCCATGGGCTCTGATGATGGGGGCAGCAAATTCGGCCCCCGGCCGAATACTGCGCCAGAACCTGCAGTAGTTCCGGACTCTGTCAGGCGACCCCTCGCTAAGAGGGGCAAGCCGCCTGTGCCGATGGCCTCTGTCCATCCAGAGGCATCGGACAACTTGCTGGAAGCGCTTCGCGGCGCTTCCATCGATGAAGAACACCGCACTATCATGAGTGCGGTGGTCAAGAAAGTCCAGTCCGCCAAGAGCGGACTGACTGAAGCCTGTGCCAGCCTCCTAACAGGCTTTGAGGTAAGTAACCAGATTATAAGAGAATGTTACCGCATAGACACTAGCCCCTGATGCTCTGTTTGGCGTTTGCGAAGAAAGGCCGAATAGAGGATCAAATAATAACCGCAGGAGTCTAATCGAAATATGTCTATGTGCATATGCAGGCTTCACTGCTAGCCACTGCCGCACGTACTGCGGAGGTCGCCGCACTGAAGCGGGACCTTGAGCGGTCCAAGGAAGAGCTCGGCCTTGCCAAGAGGCGGCTCGAAGAGAACAAAGGTAAGTTATACCCCGTCTGTATATTATAAAAAATTTGGTTTTAGAATAATAGGATCGTCATGACTTTTGCTAGGGGCCACGACCAAAGTGGCGACCCTGCAGAAGGCGCTATCCGAGGCCGAAGACAAAGCGGCCAAGGAGCGCATCGAGCGAGAAAAGCAAGAGGCCCGGGTGGGCGAGGTGCAGCAAGAGCTCCACGCTCTCGTCAAAAAACACGAGTCCTTGGAGCTTGACTCTAAGACGCGAGAGTCCGAGCTTGTGAAGGCCCTCGAAAGCGCATGCCAAGGCCGAAGCCCAAAAGGCCCTCCGGGAAATTGAGGTCGTTAAGAAGATAGCGGCGGGTAAGGCATTCATTATGCAAAGCAAGCATGTGAAGGAAACTTTCTTTTTACTTACCCGAGTTTGGAGCTCTCCAGGAGCGTTCGAAGATCTACCCCGCAGTATGTCAGATGCCGCGGAGTTCTACCGGGCCGAGGAGGGGAGCTCGACGGAGAAGTTGTTCTGGTCTCAGTATACTGGCCATGAAGGGTCTTATAGTCCGGATGTGGCCTGGCGATCCCCTGCCTGATAGCTACTTCGGCCTGGTGAGGCGGCTTGTGAATGCCTGCCCACGGCTTGAAGTCATAAAGCGGTTCGTCTGCATCGAGGGTGCGCGCAGGGCTTTTGCCCGGGCAAAGGTGCACTGGGCGAAGCTGGACGCCGAGAAGCTGGTGAAGGAGGGGCCGCCGGAAGGCAAGGAGCATCGCCACCCCGAAATGTATTATAACAGTGTCCTGAAGGGTTCTCGCCTTGTGGCGCGGGAATGCGCTAAGGATGTAATATTCAAATGAATGTACTCATGTGATCCTGTAATATGAAACGAGTTCATGTGCGCTATGCAATGCTTGTTAATTTAAAATATTACCTTCTGTGCGGCCGTTTATGAAATCTGAGGGTTGGCCAGTCGTCGGCTTCTGCCCCCATGTAACTAGTACTGGGGTGTTCGGGATAAACCTGAGCACTCTTTATCCCAATTTTGGGTCCTTCGAAGGAGGTGTTGAGCACAACGAACCAGGCAATCGGACTGTAAGGCTTTATCACTCTCACTTAGCCATAGAAGTCTACAATTTTAAATTTTGGCGAAGCCCCTAGTATTCGGAAGGCCGAATTTGGGGCGCTATATACGCCTAAGTCGGGCAAGGCCGACTCTTCGCCCGAAGCGGAAAAAGTCTTTAAGGACTTGAGACCTCTCGAACAGCGACTGACTCTCGCCTTATCATGACAGACAGTTTTCGGCTTTCTCTACTGAGGTGCTCGTCTGAAAGAACTGGGACACAATCGCAGTAGTTCTCCCAGCGCTACCTTAGCCGATATTGCGGAACGTAAGGTACCAAAACATGGGAGCCGGGCAAACCCAACTATTGACCCAAGACATGATTCGGAGCTGATGCATATAATGCTATAAGTTCGGGGTGCCGCACTGTCGAAAGTGTTCGGACTTCTCACACCATATTATGGGGTATACTAAAGCCCCTGGCGCGCTGGTCGTACCAGAGTGTACGGGTGCAATTTGTCGTAAATAAGCAAACAAAGAAAAAAAGGTAATGCGATAATAGACTAACTCTATGCATTGTTATTAAATAATGCGTCTAAGCGTACGGGTACAAGTAGTGCAATAAGCAAAGAATAGGACTATTTGACATGTCCTATCCAAGGGCAAGTTGCGTATGGGTATTTAAAACGGGTACTTAGATCGTTATTAGAGACCACCTGGGGATTCCCTTGTACGCCTTAGCTTCTTGCCTCCTTGGTTTTTCCCTCCTGTAATGTGTCCAGCAATCAGACTGCCGAAGAGGGGCTTCCAGAGAGTAAGGTCCTGAAAGAGAAAAAATGATAAAGATATACAGCCCCTGGGGCGGTTGAGCCGCATTGTGGGACGTGCCCTGGTCGTGCCCCCACCTATGCCCATGGTATTTTTAGTGCGTAATTATGTACGCGCGGCACAGATTTCGTCGCTTGACTGGGACTAGGACGGGGGCCGAATTGCTAGGCGAGCTATGAACGTGCCAGGCGATCATGTTGCAGGTTACTCCAGACTCGCTTGAAGGTATTCGGGGGCTTTATCGCCGAATTGGCAGTTTGCCTTAAAAGGCTGCTTTGTGCCTCAGCTGCGAGGGCCGCAATGTGCTCCTCCGTGCGGAGCGAGCGTTCTGTGTTTCCATTGACTGTTATAACCCCACGAGGTCCTGGCATTTTGAGCTTGAGGTATGCATAATGTGGTACCGCATTGAATCTGGCAAATGCGGTTCGCCCGAGCAGTGCATGATAGCCACTGCAGAACGGGACGATATCGAAGATTAACTCCTCGCTTCGGAAGTTGTCCGGAGATCCGAAGACCACTTCCAGTGTGATTGAGCCCATGCAATGGGCCTCTACACCTGGGATGACACCTTTAAAGGTGGGTTTAGTGGGTTTGATCCTCGAGGGGTCTATACCCATTTTGCGCACTGTATCCTGATAGAGCAGGTTCAGGCTGCTGCCGCCGTCCATAAGGACTCGAGTGAGGTGAAATCCGTCGATGATGGGGTCAAGGACCAATGCGGCAGATCCGCCATGATGGATACTAGTGGGGTGGTCCCTGCGATCGAAGGTGATCGGGCAAGAGGACCATGGGTTGAATTTTGGGGCGACTGGCTCCATAGCATAGACGTCCCTTAGTGCACGCTTCCGTTCCCTCTTGGGAATGTGGGTTGTGTATATCATGTTCACCGTTTTCACTTGTGGAGGGAACCTCTTCTGTCCTCCTATGTTCGGCGGCCGAGGCTCCTCCTCGTCGTCTCTATGTAGCCCCTTGTCCCTGTTTTCGGCATTCAACTTGCCGGCCTGCTTGAACACCCAGCATTCTCTGTTGGTGTGATTGGCTGGCTTATCGGGGGTGCCGTGAATTTGACACGAGCGGTCGAGTATGCGGTCCAAACTGGACGGGCCCGGATTGCTTCTTTTGAACGGCTTCTTACGCTGACCGGATTTAGAGCCGCTGAATCCGGCATTGACTGTCGTGTCTTCGGCGTTGTCACCGTTGTGGCGGCGCTTGTGTCTGTTACGACGTGGTCTGCCGTTAGTATCCTTTGTATCTGAAGTGCCATGACTTCTTGATGTGTTGTTGCTGCGAGCCAGCCAGCTGTCTTCGCCCGCGCAAAAGCGGGTCCTGAGCATCGTGAGGGCTGCCATAGACTTCGGCTTCTCCTGGTCGAGGTGCCGGGCGAGCCACTCGTCACGGATGTTATGCTTAAATGCCGCTAAGGCCTCTACATTCGGACAATCGACAATTTGGTTTTTCTTAGTTAGGAACTAGGTCCAGAATTGCCTGGCCGATTCCCCTGGCTGCTGAGTTATATGGCTCAAGTCATCACCATCCGGTGGTCGCACATAAGTGCCCTGGAAGTTGTCAAGGAATGCATCTTCCAATCCTCCCAACTGCCAATGGAGTCTGCTGGCAAGCTATTCAGCCAATGCCGAGCTGGTCCTTTGAGTTTTAGTGGGAGGTACTTGATGGCATGTAGATCATCACCGCGAGCCATGTGGATGTGGAGGAGGAAATCCTCGATCCATACCGCGGGATCTATTGTACCATCATATGATTCAATGTTTACGGGTTTAAAACCCTCTGGGAATTCGTGATCCATTACTTCATCAGTGAAGCATAGGGGGTGTGCGGCGCCTCTGTGCCGGGCTATATCACGACGCAGTTCATACGAGTCTTGTCTGCTGTATTCGGCCCGACCGGATTTGCTTTTAGTGTCTCCGGCGTGACGATCATCATC
Organism: Aegilops tauschii subsp. strangulata; assembly: GCF_002575655.3. Taxonomy (NCBI): domain Eukaryota; kingdom Viridiplantae; phylum Streptophyta; class Magnoliopsida; order Poales; family Poaceae; genus Aegilops; species Aegilops tauschii. The sequence goes on from NC_053037.3 coordinate 401,092,475, forward strand.
ACGCGTTGGGGCGCGACCCCGTGATCCGTAGATCAATCTTGCATGTTTTGCTTTGTTTTCCAATACGTCCCTCAGGTCCCGCGTGTTGCCCCGGGCCTTGGTATTTTTGTTTGAATGGCGGCGGGGTGCGGGCTGGACTTCGGGCTAATATGCCTCTCTGTCTCGGCCACGAGGTGGCCGATCAGCCGCATCATATGCTGGTGATGTAGGTTTCAATGCTTCCTCCTCGAGTTGGGCTAGCAACCTGCGCTTTGGGTAACTCTTGGTTGGTCGCTCGAGTTCGTATTCCTCGGCTGCCAGGACTTCAGTCCATCTATCCGCTAGCAGATTTTGATCAGCTCGAAGCTGTTGTTGCTTTTTCTTCTGGCTGTTTGCTATGGCTATAAGCCGGCGCTTGAAGCGCTCCTGCTCGACGGGATCCTCAGGCACGATAAATTCTTCGTCGCCGAGGCTCACCTCGTCTTCAGAGAGAGGCATGTAATTGTCATCCTCTGATTCTCCATTTGCTGCCTGTTCCGGAGGGTTAGCTTGTTCATCCTCCCGCTCGAAGTCTGGCTGGAGGGGATTATCGTCGTCTTCGGCACTATCCGAACTGTTATTGTCTCTTGTGCCGGTATCGCTGCTTTTGCTGTGGTGAGACTTAGAGCGGCGCCGCTGACGTCGATGCTTGGATTGCTTCTTGGAGGGATTATCCTCCGTTGTCTTATCGCCATCCCCCTCTTTGGGGGTGTCCACCATGTATATGTCATACGATGATGTGGCAGTCCAGCGCCCTGTGGGCGGTGGTTCCTGTTCGTCTCCTGCATCGTCGTCCATAGCGTCGATGTCTTCGGAGTCAAAATCGAGCATGTCGGTTAAATCGTCGACAGTGGCTACTAAGTGGGTGGTGGGTGGGGCGCAAATTTTTTCGTCGTCCGCATCCCATTCTAGCCGGACATAGTTTGGCCAAGGGTCTCCTGACAGGGAGAGAGACTTCAACGAGTTTAGTACGTCGCCAAAAGGCGAGTGCTGAAAGATATCCGTGGAGGTAAACTCCATGATCGGTGCCCAATCGGATTTGATGGGCACGGACGCAGGCGGCTCGGAGTCCGTGGCCGGGGACGAATCCAACGGTTCGGCAACACGGGTCTCGTAGGAGGTGAAGTCAGTATTCGGCTCTATTGCCACTGAGCGTGCGGCCTCCGTGGCGGGGTCCATCCACCCGTCCTCAGATGGCGCAATTTGTTCCGGATTGAGGGCCGGAGTGGTTGCGGGTGTGATCTCCCGAACACTGTCCGACGGCAGAGCTAAATCATGCTCGTCGTGATTGTGCGGCGCACCTGACATGGGCTCGAATCCGTCGAAGATCATGTCTCCGCAGATGTCGGCAGTATAGTTCAAGTTTCCAAACCTGACCTGATGGCCAGGGGCGTAGCTATCGATCTGCTCCAGATGGCCAAGCGAGTTGGCCCGCAGTACGAAGCCGCCGAATACGAAGATCTGTCCGGGGAGGAAAACCTCACCCTGGATCGCATCGTTGCCGACGATCGAAGGAGCCATCTAGCCTTACTGTGACGGCACAGCGGAACTCTCAATGAAAGCACCAATGTCAGTGTCAAAACTGGCGGATCTCGGGTAGGGGGTCCCGAACTGTGCGTCTAAGGCGGATGGTAACAGGAGGCGGGGAACACGATGTTTACCCAGGTTCGGGCCCTCTCGATGGAGGTAATACCCTACTTCCTGCTTGATTGATCTTGATGATATGAGTATTACAAGAGTTGATGTACCACGAGATGGTAGAGGCTAAACCCTAGAAGCTAGCCTGTGGTATGATTGTTGTTGTCCTACGGACTAAAACCCTCCGGTTTATATAGACACCGGAGGGGGCTAGGGTTACACAAAGTCGGTTACAAGGGAGGAGATCTTCATATCCGTACTTCCATGCTTGCCTTCCACGCCAAGGAGTGTCCCATCCGGACACGGGACGAAGTCTTCAATCTTGTATCTTCATAGTCCAACAGTCCGGCCAAAGGATATAGTCCGGCTGTCCGAGGACCCCCTAATCCAGGACTTCCTCAAGGGTCTTGAGTGCTTGTTGGTGAAGATGGCCATACGGGCCCGCCCGCGGAGCCACGCCGTGGGCCGCAGGCTGGCAAGTCTGGGGAACCCCGTTCCCAGAACGCCAACAGTAGCCCCCGGGCCCAAGGCGCGCTCGGACTTGGCTTCGAGGCGAAGCCAAAGGGCAAGTGCGGAGCACCGCGGGCCCCAACAGCCTGCGGCCCTGGTCGACGCGTGACGGTTGATTAGACGTGGGCGTCTCCGCTTCCCCACGCTGCCTCGGCAACTGTCCGACTTGACGAGTCTCTGCTGCATGCAAGGAGAAACCATCATTACATGTGACCATGGGGGCGCTGGTTGGCCTTCTCCTGCTATAAATGGGGAGGGGGCAGAGCCCCCGTCGCCCATCTCTTCCCATTCCGCTCGCTTCTCCCCCTCTGCTCCATTGCCAGTAGCGACTCCAATGGCGCCGTCGAAAAGGTTCTCTGCCGCGGAGAAGGGGAAGGCCCCTCGTGAGGGGCCCGGCTCTCCGGCGCCCAAGCGTGGACGCAGCTGTCCCCGCAAGCACACCGCGACCCCAGCCGTGGCCCCTCGCGGCCGCAGCGGTGCCGCTTCGCGTGGTGGGGGTCGCCCGGTCGCGGCAGCCCTGTCGATGAAGGGAGACGTGACGTGGCCACGCGGCCTCCCCGGCTGCGCTTCCACTCGGCGGAGGTGTTGATGGAGTTCGTCGTCTGGTCGGAGGACCCGGCCGGCAATTGGCTTCAGCTCCCGCGCTTCTTCGTTGACGAGCTGCCGGCCGCAGGTCCAGGCGGGCTCTGGCTGTAGGCGGAAAGCTGCTGCAGCAGGGCTTCCTGGGTCACGGTTGAGGTCTCCGTCGCGGGCAACATAGCCTTGGCCCGCGGCTGGCAGATGTTTGCCCGCGCACGCGGCCTGGGCAGGCGGTGCACCCTTCATTTCAAGTACGATGGAGATGCGACCCTCTACGTGAGGGTGCTTGGGGAAGATGGTCGCCGCGATGGATGCTGCCCCGAGGTCAACGATGGCGACGAGGTGCTCGGCCTTGGTGATGGTCGTGACGAGGATGAGGGCGAGCCCGCCTTGGCGTCGACCGTGCCTCGTCCAGCTACGACGGCTCTTCCCCTGGCGACAGCTCCAGCAGCAGTGGTTACGACCAGCCGCCGCGCCCGCTTCGAAGGTGGCAGCGGGTCGTCTCGTCGTCGCACCACTGTGAAGCGCGAGGAGGGTTCTGGCTGAGCTCGGGTCAGCGCCAAGAGCTCGCCTTCGCGGTCCACCACGGGGGCACGCGCCGCTTTTATCTTGTTCTTCCTTTCCTTCCTGTATTAAGAAAGAAACCAGTATGGGGCCCCGGAGGGGCGTGCAACGAACTATGATTTCCCAGATATTATGATATGTTCATCGTCCCTGTGATGTGTTGCAACATCGTTGTTTTATGTAAGGATAACTTAGCTTGACGTGCTTGGAGTAGTCTCCTCTCCACAACGTGCTCGCTTCCTGGTGCCTGTCGAGGCCCCCTTGGCCTGGTAGGCGCTTAGAAACTGCAAAAAACTCATTAGGAGGCTTTACGTTTTCCCGAGCCTTGGTCGCAAGCGTCGCTGGCCTTGACCCAATGCTTTGTATCGCGGTACCCGTGGGGCACGGATTGGAAGAGGTGCGCCAGCTTGTGGGCTCGAACGAGGGTGCCTCACGAAAAGCAGAAAAAAGGAGGAAAACGCTCATGAGGGCACAACAAAAACACTCACGAGGGCACCTGTCCAGTCCCCTCGCGAGGAATGCGAGAGAGTATACAGAAAACAGAAACCAAGGCAGAAGTCGACGGAACTATCAAGGGGCGAACCAGCAAAGAACTCCAGAAGCAAACTTCAATTAAAGAGGGGCGAGCCAACTATGGAAAGAAAATGAAAAGCCGCGTCCGGCACCTAGTCTAGTCTTCATGTCTTCTCACCAGCGCGGAGCTAAGTGCTGCCACTAGGACGTGGGAGGGAGCCCCCGAGGCCCGAGGGCGGCACCCCTGAGACTCCGGGGGGTGTACAGCCCCACTCATTATTACGTGATAGCACTACAAAAAAAGACACATCCGTGACATTTTGGGCCGAACGAAAAATTTTCTGTCATACATATGACACTTCTATGACGATAATTGTGACAAAACCCGGCATCATCATAGATGTGGTGGGCTCCTACTTCTATGACAAAAAATCATGACAGAAAATGGCCTTTTCGTCCTGGGCGGGCCGGAGACGCAGCTGCATGACATTCTTTGGGCCGTCCATGACAGGAAAAACTGTGGTAGAAACGAGGGCGAGGAAAATTTTGGGGAGTTCCCGGTTACGGGGGAGGTCGGGGGCCGAGCGATGCACGTTTCTCTTGTACATGTATGCGCATGTGTGCGAGGCATTGGCTCTAACTGAACCCGAGCGAGGCGTTGGGCTCTAACTGAACCCGAGCTATTGCACTGCAGGCTACGCGTTACTGAACCCGAGCGATCGATCGATGGCTGTTAACTGAACCCGATCGAGCGATTCCTTCACTACTGTTGCTAACTGAAGCCGATCGATTGGATGAACAGTGAGTGTTGCAGGGGGGGGGGGGACATTGAGCGGTGGCGTTGCCTCTGGATGAACAGGACCCCGTGGTGTGGAGGGCTGGATGAACAGTAGACGGTGGAGGGGTGCCCGTGGAGGGGTGGTTGAACAGGACCCCGTGGTGTGGAGGGCTGGATGAACAGTAGACGGTGGAGGGGTGCCCGTGGAGGGGTGGTTGAACAGTAGCCGGTGGAGTAGCGCGCGGTGGAGGCTGGATGAACAGGAGCCCGTGGAGGCTGGAGGAGGTCGACGGTGGAGATGAACAATATCCCGTGGAGTCCCGTTTTGCTGTACGCCACACCCCTCCCGATGAACAGGACCCCCGTTTCGACCGTAGGAGGTCCGTTTCGTCCGTTTTGCGGTACGCCACACCCCTCCCAATCAACAGGACCCCTGTTTCGACCGTAGGAGGTCCGTTTCATCCGTTTTGCGGTACGCCACACCCCTCTCGATCAACAGGACCCCTGTTTCGACCGTAGGAGGTCCGTTTCCTCCGTTTTGTGGTACGCCACACCCCTCTCGATCAACAGGACCCCCGTTTCGACCGTAGGAGGTCTGTTTCCTCCGTTTTGTGGTACGCCACACTCCTCCCGATCAACAGGACACCCGTTTCGACCGTAGGAGGTCCGTTTCCTCCGTTTTGCGGTACGCCACACCCCTCCCCATGAACACGACGCGTTCCGTTGGCTCCCCATGAACACGACGCATTCTGTTGCCTCCCCATGAACATGACGACGACGCTGTTTCTCTGTTCCGACCCAGCCATGTACACGAGCCCTCGCCGTACGTATGCGCGAGTAGGCGTTCGAGACCCTGCCCGTATGTACGTACGTGGCCGTATTTTCTTTCTTGCACCCTGGCCGCTGTACGTACGTGTACATGCTACGTGCGCGCCTCTACTACGACACGTACGCGCCTCTACTACGACACGTGTGCGCCTCTACATCGACCAGTATATATGTACGTACATGTTCGCGACCAAAATGACAACGCTACGTACGCTTCGACCAGGTGGGTCCCGACTGTCAGGCACTTCCTTGCCTGCGAAGATGTAGCTGGTGGGTCCCAGCAGTCAGAGGGGCGAATCGTTTTGGCTTTTTTTCCCGGACGCACTTCCTTGTGTGCGAAGATGTAGCTGGTGGGTCCCAGCAGTCAGGGGGTGAATCGTTTTTTTGCCCGAACGCACTTCCTTGCGTGTGAAGGTGTAGCTGGTGGGTCCCAGCAGTCAGGGGGGAAACGTTTTTTTTTTGCGAAATACGGTGACATGTCCGGTGGGTCCCTGCTGTCAGGTGGAGGAATCATTATTTTCCGCGTAATAAGGAGGCACTTCCTTGCTACCGCCGTGGACCCAGCTGTCACCCTCTCCACGTACAGTCCACGTCCGATGGAAGTCGTTCCTTGACCACGTTGACCACGCCGCGCCGAGAGCACCAGGGCGGTGGACGACGGCGAGGCCTAGGAAGGGGACGACGCGGAGCTGGTGAAGACGCGGTAGTGGTGATGCATAGCAACGAGAGAGGAGAGTGTTGTCCACGTACCCTCGTAGACCGAAAGCGGAAGCGTTAACACAACACGGTTGATGTAGTCGTACGTCTTCACGATCCGACCGATCAAGTACCGAACGCACGACACCTCCGAGTTCAGCACACGTTCAGCTCGATGACGTCCCTCGAACTCCGATCCAGCCGAGTGTTGAGGGAGAGTTTCGTCAGCACGACGGCGTGGTGACGATGATGATGTTCTACCGACGCAGGGCTTCGCCTAAGCACCGCTACGATATTATCGAGGTGTAATATGGTGGAGGGGGGCACCGCACACGGCTAAAAGATCGTAGATCAATTGTGTGTTCAGAGAGGTGCCCCCTGCCCCTGTATATAAAGGAGCAAGGGGAGGCCGCCGGCCAAGGAGGAGATGTGCGCCTAGGAGGAGTCCTACTCCTACCGGGAGTAGGACTCCCCCCCTTTTCCATGTTGGACTAGGAGAGAGGGGGAAGAGGTGGAGGGGAGGAAGGAAGGGGGGCACCGCCCCCTTCTCCTTGTCCTATTCGGACTGGGGGGGGGGGGGAAGGGGGGTGTGGCCCTGCCCTGGCCTCCTCTCCTCTCTTCCACCTAGGCCCAATAAGGCCCATTAAGTTACCGGGGGGTTCCGGTAACCTCCCGGTACTCCGGAAAAATCCCGATTTCACCCGGAACACTTCCGATGTCCAAACATAGGCTTCCAATATATCAATCTTTATGTCTCGACCATTTCGAGACTCCTCATCATGTCCGTGATCACATCCGGGTCTCCGAACAACCTTCGGTACATCAAAACATATAAACTCATAATATAACTGTCATCGTAACGTTAAGCGTGCGGACCCTACGGGTTCGAGAACTATGTAGACATGACCGAGACACCTCTCCAGTCAATAACCAATAGCGGAACCTGGATGCTCATATTAGTTCCCACATATTCTACGAAGATCTTTATCGGTCAGACCGCATAACAACATACGTAGTTCCCTTTGTCATCGGTATGTTACTTGCCCGAGATTCGATCATCGGTATCTCAATACCTAGTTCAATCTCGTTACCAGCAAGTCTCTTTACTCGTTCCGTAATACATCATCCCGCAACTAACTCATTAGTTACAATGCTTGCAAGGCTTATAGTGATGTGCATTACTGAGTGGGCCCAGAGATACCTCTCCGACAATCGGAGTGACAAATCCTAATCTCGAAATACGCCAACCCAACAAGTAACTTTGGAGACACCTGTAGAGCACCTTTATAATCACCCAGTTACGTTGTGACGTTTGGTAGCACACAAAGTGTTCCTCCGGCAAACGGGAGTTGCATAATCTCATAGTCATAGGAACATGTATAAGTCATGAAGAAAGCAATAGCAACATACTAAACAATCGAGTGCTAAGCTAACGGAATGGGTCAAGTCAATCAGATCATTCTCCTAATGATGTGATCCCGTTAATCAAATGACAACTCATGTCTATGGCTAGGAAACATAACCATCTTTGATCAACGAGCTAGTCAAGTAGAGGCATACTAGTGACACTCTGTTTGTCTATGTATTCACACATGTATTATGTTTCCGGTTAATACAATTCTAGCATGAATAATAAACATTTATCATGATATAAGGAAATAAATAATAACTTTATTATTGCCTCTAGGGCATATTTCCTTCAGTCTCCCACTTGCACTAGAGTCAATAATCTAGTTCACATCGCCATGTGATTTAACATCAATAGTTCACATCACCATGTGATTAACACCCATAGTTCACATCGTCATGTGACCAACACCCAAAGGGTTTACTAGGATCAATAATCTAGTTCACATCGCTATGTGATTAACACCCAAAGAGTACTAAGGTGTGATTATGTTTTGCTTGTAAGATAATTTTAGTCAACGGGTCTGTCACATTCAGATCCGTAAGTATTTTGCAAATTTCTATGTCTACAATGCTCTGCACGGAGCTACTCTAGGTAATTGCTCCCACTTTCAATATGTATCTAGATCGAGACTTAGAGTCATCTAGATTAGTGTCAAAACTTGCATCGACGTAACCCTTTACGACGAACCTTTTGTCACTTCCATAATCGAGAAATATATCCTTATTCCACTAAGGATAATTTTTTTTTGACCGCTGTCCAGTGATCTACTCCTAGATCACTATTGTACTCCCTTGCCAAAATCAGTGTAGGGTATACAATAGATCTGGTACACAGCATGGCATACTTTATAGAACCTATGGCTGAGGCATAGGGAATGACTTTCATTCTCTTTCTATCTTCTGCCGTGGTCGGCTTTTGAGTCTTACTCAATTTCACACCTTGTAACACATGCAAGAAACTCTTTCTTTGACTGTTCCATTTTGAACCACTTCAAAATCTTGTTAAGGTATGTACTCATTGAAAAAACTTATCAAGCGTCTTGATCTATCTCTATAGATCTTGATGCTTAATATGTAAGCAGCTTTACCGAGGTCTTTCTTTGAAAAACTCCTTTCAAACACTCCTTTATGCTTTGCAGAATAATTCTAAAATATTTCCGATCAACAATATGTCATTCACATATACTTATCAGAAATGTTGTAGTGCTCCCACTCACTTTCTTGTAAATACAGGCTTCACCGCAAGTCTGTATAAAACTATATCCTTTGATCAACTTATCAAAGCGTATATTCAAACTCCGAGATGCTTGCACCAGTCCATAAATGGATCGCTGGAGCTTGCATATTTTGTTAGCACCTTTAGGATTGACAAAACCTTCTGGTTGCATCATATACAACTCTTTTTTAATAAATCCATTAAGGGATGCAGTTTTGTTTATCCATTTGCCAGATTTCATAAAATGCGGCAATTACTAACATGATTCAGACAGACTTAAGCATAGATACGAGTGAGAAACTCTCATCAGAGTCAACACCTTAAACTTGTCGAAAACCTTTTGCGACAATTCTAGCTTTGTAGATAGTAACACTACTATCAGTGTCCGTCTGCCTCTTGAAGATCCATTTAATCTCAATGGCTCGCCGATCATTGGGCAAGTCAATCAAAGTCCATACTTTGTTCTCATACATGGATCTCATCTCAGATTTCATGGCCTCAAGCCATTTTGCGGAATCTGGGCTCACCATCGCTTCTTCATAGTTCGTAGGTTCGTCATGGTCTAGTAACATAACCTCCAGAACAGGATTACCGTACCACTCTGGTGCGGATCTTACTCTGGTTGACCTACGAGGTTCAGTAATAACTTGATCTGAAGTTCCATGATCATCATCATTAACTTCCTCACTAATTGGTATAGGCGTCATAGAAACTGGTTTCAGCGATGAACTATTTTCCAATAAGGGAGCAGGTACAATTACCTCATCAAGTTCTAATTTCCTCCTACTCACTTCTTTCGAGAGAAACTCCTTCTCTAGAAAGGATCAATTCTTAGCAACGAATGTCTTGCCTTCGGATCTGTGATAGAAGGTGTACCCAACTGTCTCCTTTGGGTTTCCTATGAAGACACATTTCTCCGATTTGGGTTTGAGCTTATCAAGATAAAAGTTTTTCACAAAAGCATCGCAACCCCAAACTTTAAGAAACGACAACTTTGGTTTCTTGCCAAACCACAGTTCATACGGTGTCGTCTCAAACGGATTTAGATGGTGCCCTTTTTTTCGTGAATGCAGCTGTCTTTAATGCATAACCCCAAAATTACAGTGGTAAATCGGTAAGAAACATCATAGATTGCACTATATCCAATAAAGTACGGTTATGACGTTCGGACACACCATTATGCTGTGGTGTTCCAGGTGGCATGAATTTGTGAAACTATTCCACATTGTTTTAATTGAAGACCAAACTCGTAACTCAAATATTTGTCTCCGCGATCAGATCGTAGAAATCTTATTTTCTTGTCATGATGATTTTCCACTTCACTCTGAAATTATATGAACTTTTCAAATGTTTCAGACTTCTGTTTCATTAAGTAGATATACCCATATCTGCTCAAATCATCTATGAAGGTCAGAAAATAATGATACCTGCTACGGGCCTCAATATTCATCGGACCACATACATCTGTATGTATGATTTCCAACAAATCTGTTGCTCTCTCCATAGTTCCGGAGAACGGCGTTTTAGTCATCTTGCCCATGAGGCACGGTTCGCAAGCATCAAGTGATTCCAAAATCCCACCAGTATGGAGTTTCTTCATGCGCTTTACACCAATATGACCTAAACGGCAGTGCCACAAATAAGTTGCACTATCATTATTAACTTTGCATCTTTTGGCTTCATTATTATGAATATGTGTATCACTACGATCGAGATCCAACAAACCACATTTTATTGGGTGTATGACCATAGAAGGTTTTATTCATGTAAACAGAACAACAATCATTCTCTAATTTAAATGAATAACCGTATTGCAACAAACATGATCAAATCATATTCATGCTCAACGCAAACACCAAATAACACTTATTTAGTTTCAACACTAATCCCAAAAGTATAGGGAGTGTGCGATGATGATCATATCAATCTTGGAACTACTTCCAACACACATTGTCACCTCGCCTTTTACTAGTCTCTGTTTATTCCACAACTCCCGTTTCGAGTCACTACTATTAGCAACTGAACCAGTATCAAATACCGAGGGGTTGCTATAAACACTAGTAAAGTACACATCAATAACATGTATATCCAATATACCTTCGTTCACTTTGCCATCCTTCTTATCCACCAAATAGTTGGGGTAGTTCCGCTTCCAGTGACCAGTCCCTTTGTAGTAGAAGCACTTAGTCTCAGGCTTAGGACCAGACTTAGGCTTCTTCACTTGAGCAGCAACTTGCTTGCCGTTCTTCTTGAAGTTTCCCTTCTTCCCTTTGCCCTTTTCTTGAAACTAGTGGTCTCGTCAACCATCAACACTTGATGTTTTTTCTTGATTTCTACCTTCGTCGATTTCAGCATCACGAAGAGCTCGGGAATTACTTTCGTCATCCCTTGCATACTATAGTTCATCACGAAGTTCTACTAACTTGGTGATGGTGACTAGAGAATTCTGTCAATCACTATTTTATCTGGAAGATTAACTCCCACTTGATTCAAGCGATTGTAGTACCCAGACAATCTGAGCACATGCTCACTGCTTGAGCTATTCTCCTCCATCTTTTAGCTATAGAACTTGTTGGAGACTTCATATCTCTCAACTCGGGTATTTGCTTGAAATATTAACTTCAACTCCTGGAACATCTCATATGGTCCATGATGTTCAAAACGTCTTTGAAGTCCCGATTCTAAGCCGTTAAGCATGGTGCACTAAACTATCAAGTAGTCATCATATTGAGCTAGCCAAACGTTCATAACGTCTGCATCTGCTCCTCCAATAGGTCTGTCACCTAGCGGTGCATCAAGGACATAATTCTTCTGTGCAGCAATGAGGATAATCCTCAGATCATGGATCCAATCCACATCATTGCTACTAACATCTTTCAACATAATTTTTCTCTAGGAACATATCAAAATAAACATAGGGAAGCAACAACGCGAGCTATTGATCTACAACATAATTTGCAAAATACTATCAGGACTAAGTTCATGATAAATTTAAGTTCAATTAATCAAATTACTTAAGAACTCCCACTTAGATAGACATCCCTCTAATCCTCTAAGTGATCACGTGATCCATATTAACTAAACCATGTCCGATCATCACGTGAGATGGAGTAGTTTCAACGGTGAACATCACTATGTTGATCATATCTACTATATGATTCACGCTCGACCTTTCGATCTCCGTGTTCCGAGGCCATATCTGCATATGCTAGGCTCGTCAAGTTTAACCTGAGTATTCCGCGTGTGCAACTATTTTGCACCCGTTGTATTTGAACGTAGAGCCTATTACACCCGATCATCACGTGGTGTCTCAGCACGAAGAACTTTCGCAACGGTGCATACTCAGGGAGAACACTTTTATCTTGAAATTTTAGTGAGAGATCATCTTATACTGCTACCGTCAATCAAAGCAAGATAAGATGCATAAAAGATTAACATCACATGCAATCAATATAAGTGATATGATATGGCCATCATCATCTTGTGCTTGTGATCTCCATCTCCGAAGCATCGTCATGATCACCATCGTCACCGGCGCGACACCTTGATCTCCATCGTAGTATCGTTGTCGTCTCGCCAACTATTGCTTTCACGACTATCGCTACCGTTTAGTGATAAAGTAAAACAATTACATGGCGATTGCATTGCATACAATAAAGCGACAACCATATGGCTCCTGCCAGTTTCCGCTAACTCGGTTACAAAACATGATCATCTCATACAATAAAATATAGCATCATGTCTTGACCATATCACATCACAACATGCCCTGCAAAACAAGTTAGACGTCCTCTACTTTGTTGTTGCAAGTTTTACGTGGCTGCTACGGGCTTTAGGAAGAACCGTTCTTACCTACGCATCAAAACCACAATGATAGTTTGTCAAGTTGGTGTTGTTTTAACCTTCGCAAGGACCGGGCGTAGCCACACTCGGTTCAACTAAAGTGAGAGAGACAGACACCCGCCAGTCACCTTTAAGCAACGAGTGCTCGCAACGGTGAAACCAGCCACGCGTAAGCGTACGCGTAATGTCGGTCCGGGCCGCTTCATCTCACAATACCGCCGAACCAAAGTATGACATGCTGGTAAGCAGTATGACTTATATTTCCCACAACTCACTTGTGTTCTACTCGTGCATAACATCAACGCATACAACCAGGCTCGGATGCCACTGTTGGGGAACGTAGTAATTTCAAAAAAATTCCTACGCACACGCAAGATCATGGTGATGCATAGCAACGAGAGGGGAGAGTGCTGTCCACGTACCCTCGTAGACCGAAAGCGGAAGCGTTAACACAACGCGGTTGATGTATTCGTACGTCTTCATGATCCGACCGATCAAGTACCGAATGCACGGCACCTCCGAGTTCAGCACACGTTCAGCTCGATGACGTCCCTCGAACTCCGATCCAGCCGAGTGTTGAGGGAGAGTTTCGTCAGCACGACGGCGTGGTGACGATGATGATGTTCTACCGACGCAGGGCTTCGCCTAAGAACCGCTACGATAATATCGAGGTGTAATATGGTGGAGGGGGCACCGCACACGGCTAAAAGATCGTAGATCAATTGTGTGTTCAGAGAGGTGCCCCCCTGCCCCCGTATATAAAGGAGCAAGGGGGAGGCCGCCGGCCAAGGAGCAGAGGCGCGCCTAGGAGGAGTCCTACTCCTACCGGGAGTAGGACTCCCCCCTTTCCATGTTGGACTAGGAGAGAGGGGGAAGAGGTGGAGGGGAGGAAGGAAGGGGGGCGCCGCCCCCTTCTCCTTGTCCTATTCGGACTGGGGGGAAGGGGGGTGCGGCCCTGCCCTGGCCTCCTCTCCTCTCTTCCACCTAGGCCCAATAAGGCCCATTAAGTTACCGGGGGGTTCCGGTAACCTCCCGGTACTCTGGAAAAATCCCGATTTCACCCGGAACACTTCCGATGTCCAAACATAGGCTTCCAATGTATCAATCTTTATGTCTCGACCATTTTGAGACTCCTCGTCATGTCCGTGATCACATCCGGGACTCCAAACAACCTTCGGTACATCAAAACATATAAACTCATAATATAACTGTCATCGTAACGTTAAGCGTGCGGACCCTACGGGTTCGAGAACTATGTAGACATGACCGAGACACCTCTCCGGTCAATAACCAATAGCGGAACCTGGATGCTCATATTGGTTCCCACATATTCTACGAAGATCTTTATCGGTCAGACCGCATAACAACATACGTAGTTCCCTTTGTCATCGGTATGTTACTTGCCCGAGATTCGATCGTCGGTATCTCAATACCTAGTTCAATCTCGTTACCGACAAGTCTCTTTACTTGTTCCGTAATACATCATCCCGCAACTAACTCATTAGTTACAATGCTTGCAAGGCTTATAGTGATGTGCATTACCGAGTGGGCCCAGAGATACCTCTCCGACAATCGGAGTGACAAATCCTAATCTCGAAATACGCCAACCCAACAAGTACCTTTGGAGACACCTGTAGAACACCTTTATAATCACCCAGTTACGTTGTGATGTTTGGTAGCACACAAAGTGTTCCTCCGGTAAACGGGAGTTGCATAATCTCATAGTCATAGGAACATGTATAAGTCATGAAGAAAGCAATAGAAACATACTAAACAATCGAGTGCTAAGCTAACGGAATGGGTCAAGTCAATCAGATCATTCTCCTAATGATGTGATCCCGTTAATCAAATGACAACTCATGTCTATGGCTAGGAAACATAACCATCTTTGATCAACGAGCTAGTCAAGTAGAGGCATACTAGTGACACTCTGTTTGTCTATGTATTCACACATGTATTATGTTTCCGGTTAATACAATTCTAGCATGAATAATAAACATTTATCATGATATAAGGAAATAAATAATAACTTTATTATTGCCTCTAGGGCATATTTCCTTCAGGTGAGGCCTCCGCGGCAGCACAGCCGGCCACGGGAGGCAGGAGCAGGCGGCACGACCGGCGCTGCTTTGGGCGGCTGGAGCAAGAAGACCAGATGTTGAAGAAGCACTACGACCGTTGGATGGACATCGTACGGTCACTGGAGCTAGAATCGTTCATATTGACTAAGTTGACAAAGCCCTCCGTCCCCGTCAACTTAGTAGGCCCACAAGTCAGCCTCCCACCAAGGTGGGTCCCAGCTAGCAGGGGGGTATTCATTTTTTTGTGCGTAATAAGGAGGCACTTCCGGTGGGTCCGAGTAGACAGCGGGGGGGACGTTTTTTCGCGAAATACGGTGGCCCGTCCGGTGGGTCCCAGCAGTCAGGGGGGAAACGGTTTTTTTCACGAAATAAGGTGGCCCGTCCGGTGGGTCCCCGCTGTCAGGTGGAGGAACAATTATTTTGCGCGTAATAAGGAGGCACTTCCTTGCGGCCGCCGTGGACCCAGCTGTCAGGCTCTCCACGTACAGTACTTTTCCGATGGAAGTCGGTCGTTGACCACGCCGCGCCGAGAGCACCAGGGCGGTGGACGACGGTGAGGCCTAGGAAGTGGACGACGCGGAGCCGGGGAAGACGGAGCAGTGGAAGCCCGTGCGGAGAGGATTACGAGGGTTCACTGGTTCGGCTGCGGTGTGAGGCTGCCGTCGCCGCAGAATAACATGGGGTGTGGGTGAGTGGAGGGATGGCCTGGCCAGCGGTGGGAGTAGTATGGGGGCGGTCAGGCCTCCGCGGCAGCACAGCCGGCCACGGGAGGCAGGAGCAGGCGGCACGACCGACGCTGCTTTCGGCGGCTGGACCAAGAAGACCAGAGGTTGAAGAAGCACTACGGCTGTTGGATGGACATCGTACGGTCACTGAAGCTAGAATCATTTATATTGACTAAGTTGACAAAGCCCTTGGTACGCTCCAACTTAGTAGGCCCATAGGTCAGCCTCCGAAACGGTGCGCCCCAGATGTCTGGGGGAGGAATCATTTTTTGGGCGGCCGAAGCTAAGAATATCCGAGATTGAAGAAGAAACACGACATCTGTTGGATAGACATCCAACGGCCACTGCTGCTTGAACCGTGTGTTGACTATAATAAGTTGACAAAGCCTTGCATACGCGTCAACTTATTTTTTTAGGGGACGCGTCACTTAGTAGGCCCACAAGTGTGTGGCAGAGAACTTATAGCCCATTTGCGTTTTGTAAGAATGTACAGCCCATTTTTGAATTCTAATGGAATTTACAACAGCCCATTTACAGTTTGTTAAAAGTACAGCCCATTTTCTAGCTAGGACAACGATTCATAATTTCAACCAACCGTTGAAGACAGAATTCAATAAAATTTCCCACATTTTGATGGGATCCGAAATATTTTTATCCCGAAATTTCTAGTCAGATTAAATATAAATTTGTATTACGTAAAAATCCAACGAAACATTGCGCGCGCAACATTGAAAATTTCAGATTTTCAAAATCCATAAATAATATTTTATAAACTAATTTCGTGTTTGGTGCATTTTTTATAGTTACTGCCCAGTTTTTATAATTACATCCCATTTATTATTTTTTAAAGCCCATTTTCCTGTTAAGCCTAATGCATCCCTCCTAGGAAAGATTTGCAGCCCAGCGGGGCGGAGAATAACAAGTTGACCTTGCCTGGGTATTCTTCAAAAAGACGTATTGATGGGCTAGCCATTTTCATCTTGAAAAAATTAGTATCTGGGCTGGATATGTGGCCTGGGCTAGACGGGCCACAGCCCGCCCAGTTAATACCCTGCTCTCCTCTGAACAACAACGAAATCATCGCCAAGAAAAACTCTGCAGTGCTCACGCCTCAAAAACACAAATACTGCTCGAGCTGCTTGGTCCCAGCTGTCGACCACACCTTGTGCAATTCTCTCGTTTATATTGACTACATAGGTTGACAATGGTGTGGGACCATGATGTCAGGAAACCAGGAGAAAGCAAAAAATAGAGTTGTACATAATAAGGAGGCACTTGCGTACGTAGGGCTATGGCCCTAGTGGGTCCCTAGTGTCATCCAGTCAAAATAAAGTCATCTCCTGAATCCTCATGTTCGTTGACGATGTTAACAATGCTCGGCACCACGGCGAGCGCAACAGCTCGAAGGACAACGGAGAGGGCCTCGCGGGCCCTACGGATGGTCTGATATAGCGCCCGCTGCTCATTCAGGAACCCAGGATCATCGGACACCTATGAGCACCTTCGAGAAACTGAGACGACATGAAACGGTAAGGCCGCGCTTGGGAGCTCTGGTTTATTTCAAACATGTATTAACATACAAGTGTAATTTACTTGTCATCGGAAACAACGCGTAAAATACAGGCGTAATGAAATCGAGGGTCCGAGGTCTGTAAGTAAAACCGGCGGGTTACGCGTGTAATTTGAGAGACCAGTATATATTTTACGAGCACTGCTATATGGACGACATTACCAGACGATACATGCACGACGTGCGTATCATGCCATCCATGGGCAAGGCTGAAACAGCAGCTAATGGCTGGATTAGCAATCGTCCGAGTGTCATTCAACGTTTTTATCGTGTGTGAAGTACTTCCGATATTTTACTAGTCGAAATCGACCAACCAAGCGCCTTCGCCTGAGACCATCTGCTTTAATTTACAAGCGTCAATTTTACAAGCGGTTTTGGTTGGAAAACGACGATCCAATCACGGCCTAACATCATGAGTTGGTCGGAAGATCATATGATTTCACGTCTAACCTACCCGACTTGTCGTATAGGCTATGAATGAAACATCAGACGATGAACTTCTTAAGCACGGAAACAACAGAAGAGGATAATCTTCTTAACAAGCAAATCACTGGCATTAGATCGACATGCAAAACAATACGAAGCATTATTCTCAGGAGGCATGGTGAACAGCTTGTGATGCCGCATGCCACAACATTCCAAGCTCAACTTTGCAATCAAACACAAGGCCTGGCATTACATAGACAATATTCAGAAAAAACTCTTAACACAGGAATATCTCAGTAGAGTAACTATTTACTTCTAAACTGAACACAGGAATAGGAAAAAACACTCGACGCTGCTCACAGCAAGGGCGTCCCACTAAAAAAATATCAAATGCATGTCTTCTGGCTAACATCAATGAGCAAATTTTGACAAGGTTTTCCAATTCCAATATATTAAACTAACGTCTTCTTGCTAACATCAATGATCAAACTTTGACAAGCTTTTCCCATTCAAAATATGTAATGCCTATGATCGTGGAGTCCTGTCGTAGCTTGTTGTACTTGTTTGGGCACTTTTTGCCCAGGGCACTCCACGTGTTGTTAAATTGCCAATGGTCTCTGCAGACTAGTCATGTCACCGGTGTCTAATAATACTCTGTAAAGCTTCTCGGTCATTCCTTCTGTAATGTAGCGCAAACAGTGACTGCTTCTTTCTGCAAAGTGGAACGACCAACTGGACCCAGTAATGCAGCAGTTTGCCTTGGACACATTGGCTCCTTTTGTGCAGTTCAACTAAAATCGAAGTCGGAATAAAACTGAGCTTTAATTTTGATATACATGTAAGCAACAATAGGTATAAGGGAAACAATTACTGAGAAATAACGGTTGATGACTTGTACTCCCAGAAGAAAAGCATCTACTGATCTACTTTATCTTAATGGGAAACAAAGCAGGAGAGTAGAAATTCTCCATCAGTGTGATTCATTCATATTGACTGAGACATTATCTTAACAATGCCTTGTTTCAACATGTATAAAGAACGACAAAGCAGAAAAGGAGGATGAAACATGCGGCCACAAAAATGGTAATCCCGCCAATCCCTAACAAGTGTTGAAGTTTTGAAATAAGATTCAGTAGTTAATTCTGAGAGTGGCATCAATTACTGGCTTATAAAGGGGGTGATGCTGAATTTGTTGTAACAAAGCAACAAGCATCATGTCTGGGTTGGTCCCATTTTTGTTCACTACTTAATGGGAAAAGGCAGCAATACAATAGCTTCAATTCAACATTTATTTAAAACAGTACCAAAACAAGTAGCACAACATCTCAAAGCACACTGCACATCATGTGGTTGAGACCAAGATTTGAAACAACTCGCCACGAAGACTGGAAAGAAATCTCGATCTCCTTTTGTGCAGTTCCACCAAAATTAAGCAAAGTCACCGGTGTGACATTCAAGTTGAACTGCACAAAACACTCTTAAAACATAAGTGTTTCGAGTAGCGAAGCAAAATGTCGCAATAGCAACAAGTTGAATCGATAGCCCTGTTTTAACAAAGGCAAAAAAGGAAACAATTACTTACCGATAAAGGAGGATGAAACAAACGGTGACAGAAAGAAGCATCTAACTTATCTTGGATGGAAAACAAAGTAGGACAGTAGCATTTCTAAAACGGTTGCATTGATTCATATTAACAGAGACATTCTCTTGAAACAACATTTATTAAAAAATGTAATTTACTTTTAACAGTGGCATTGCTTCAATTTTTCGGCGGCATTCTTAGATTAACAACAGCAAAATAGCTGTATGGGACATGCCAGCACCATGTGCGTCCACACGTATAAATGGGTGATGCAGAGTATGTAGCCAAGCAGCATATATGCGCTGGTCCCATATTTGTTCTCTTTGAACCTTCTTCCTATGTGAGGGCAGCAAATCTAGTCCTGCACAAACTACCCGACCCCCCAGTTTCTTTCCCTTTTCAACAAAGAGATCGGTTCCTTACAGATGTGTGTACTGGGTTACCCCCTTTTTCCCTTTTCGACCTACAAAGCGGCTGGATAGCCAGTCTATAGTACTTTCCGCCCCTCCTTTCCTCATTGAACCACGTCCTAGATTATTGCTCCAGCCCACCGCACCCTTCTTTCCTCTTTGAACCAAGACCTAGATTCTACTACAGATCAAAAAAGATCCACATGCAGCTAGAGCAACGACGGTTTCAAAGAAACTTATACCTTAAGGTCGTCGGGATGTGGCAAGGCGTGCGGCGGGAGGCCGGATCTGCCCACACTGTGTACGACAGCGAGGAAGAAGGGGTCGGTGGCCCCTGCACAGGCGCTGGGTGAAAGAGAACAGCGCAGCCGGCAGTGGATTGCCTCCCTCGCCAAAGGCGATAGAGTGAACGCTGCACCTCCTCCCCTTCCCGGTGCGATGGGATACGGACGCCTCCTTCACCAGCTATGAGGGGGGAGAGAGAGACAAGAGGCCAACGCGGTCTTGTTTAGATCTGGTGTAGAGAGGGTGAGAGACTGCGAATATAGCAAACCCTAGCAAATGAACGATGAGCCTCCAGCGTGTAACATATATGTAGTGCGGAGAGCGTGTGGAGAGTGCAAACCCTAGCGAACAAGCGCTGAGGCTCCCGCTTATATATATACTACTGTAGTACGGACTGAGCTCCGGTGCCTTCACTGCACCTGCTTTTGGCTGTATGACAGGTGAGCCAACCACATTTTGGGCCTACCTGTCATAAATCCAAAGGCAGGTGCACTAAGTCAATGAAGCTGCGTCCATATAGTACTCTCGTGTATACAACTAATATATAGTGGAGTGGTTTTCTTATTCTCTCCATAACAATCGTTTTAAATTGTGTAAGTATGAAACGAAACTCTTTATTTAATGTATAGTGAAGAAAACTAGTACTACTTCCGATGAACTAACTATCCACGCCCACGCGTCCTGGTCGCACTTCCTGTCCTTCACGTGTGGTACACTACCCTCCCTTAAGTGAACAACCACACATGCGCCAAATTATCGGAAACGTGTGAGAGTGTGTACAAATAAAGAATTTTAATTTCAATTATCGGAAAGGTTTGAGAGTATTACAAAGTTTGACTTCAGTCAAATCTAATATGCGGAGTAAATAAAAATGGAGGGCTACTACGTCCATCCGGGTTTTTTTAGTCCACACCATTTTTTAAATCAAAGTTAATAGTTGGACAAATAAAATTACTGGGGAGCTAGAGACAAAGTTGTGAGAAGGCTTAGAAATCAATACAAAACTTATGCTCTTAGTACCAACGTCGATCCTTCTTCGAGAAAACATTTGGTTCATAGACAATTGTGTGATAAAATTGCACCAACGTGAAAGACGACTGCGTCTCCAACGCAACCAAGGTGAACTGACGAAGGATATCATCTTTGTGCCTAACAAGCAAAGAGCACTGATGGACGACAGCTTGTTTTTCATTGAAAATCGATCAGCTTCACCAGCCGACGCAACCATGGGGCGCAACCATGAGCATCGATAGGTCATCGTGGTGATGCATCATCCATTTGCAATCAAGTTTGGGTGAGGCACCTATGAAGTTCGACAAATCCTCACTGTGGTCTGTTTCTTCTTAGTAAATAACATCTAGATGTGAATTAGACAAACTGATTTTCTAACATACCAAGAAAGAAAACTCGATCAAAAACACGCCCCCGCTTCCAGGTCGCGAGAGTTATCGCGCACACACACATAGACATAGACATGCATATCCGTGTTTACGTAAAATTCCAGTTCCATCTCCATCTCCAATCATATTTGTCCAACTGGCACATTATTTACGTTGTTAATTATATACGCAGCAATATTAACGTACATCATCTCTTGTTTGCGCACGTCCGGACCGCTGCCACGGTCGGTCCTGACCAACGCGAACCCTCTTCATCACCCGCGCGTGCTTCCCGCCCGAAACGGTCAGTGCCGCATTCATGCCCGGCCAGAGCGGACGCGACCTCTCAATGGCGCTGGCATTGAAGCGGCGTGCCGGCCGAGAGAGCGTCGCCCGCGCCGCTTCCGGGTGCACGCGGCTGCTCCGCGTTCAAAGGTCGCAATAGCCGGCTACAACATGCACGTAAAAAGTTCTTGGGAGTCCGTGCTACAGCTAGCTGTCCTCCCCCAACTCGTCAATCTCTTCCAGTAGTGCTAGTACTCCATGGCGCGATCCATCGACAAGCAAGCTGGAAAGTTATCGTATACTCGGTTTGCGGTGAGTGGCATGCCGAGCGACCGTGTGGGGTCGAGCCATGGAGGAGGGTGAGACACGAACACGACAGACGTGATTTAAACGTTGGTTTTGCTCGATGGCGCGATCCAACGAAACGAAACGTTGGTTTCTCTCCGTTTCCATTTTTTCTCCGGAAAAACGAAAACTTTCCACTCCATTTTCATTCCTATTCCAAGGTTGCCCCGTTACAACATTCCATCAAATAGAAAGGAAAACTAACACGCATGCTGATGCATCTCAATGATTCACAGATCATAGCCAATATTTACTTCACAACTAAAGAAAAAAGTTGTGAGAGCGTGTACGAAAGAAAAAGTACTGATGGGGTCACTACGACTTAAACCCTAAACCCTAAACATGATTAAATTTCCTGGCCAGGTAGAACCTGTCGAAGGAAAGACGGCTGGCACCCTCGAATCATACGATGCTTTTGTGTAGTTCCACTAAAATCGACCTGAGCATCCCTGATGGCAAAGATATTGAAGAAGTGTGATTAGAATAATAGTACTGGCACTAGTTCATGAGACATAAACTCATCACAAGTAGAAGCCGGTAGAAGTAGAGAAAGATCGACATGGAGATGGAGCTACGGCAGTGGAGCAAGCCGGCTCCAAAAGGAAGATGGACTACCTGGGATGTCGGGCTGTAGCTAGAAGGGCGGATGGGACGTGGCATCGGCCCATACTGCGGTGACCCCCGATTGGGACGCACCGACTATGGGTTTTCTCCCTCGTCGATGTTGACCGCGTCTACGCAGAACATTGTTCCCTTCCCCCAGCTGCGGGATCAGGCCCGTCGTTCTATGCTTGTGAAGAGAGCAACCTAAGCAAGCAGGCTTGTAGCTTAGGCTCCTGCTAGTGTATATATAGTGGTTTTCTTTTTCTCTCCATATCAACCATTTTATATTGCGTACGTGTCATTCAAGAGGGAAATGATGGTTGCTTCTTCCGACTAACTTACTATGCGACTTGACTGCTCCTTAGTGGCCCCTACACGTACTCCCCCTACGTGTATGCAACAGTCACACGTACACATGGATGCAAAAACGCGTGTGACGCCCTAATGCATGCATGTCCGAGCACACGACGGAACACACACGGTCACGCTCAAGTGCTCAACCTACACGTGCATGCACACACATACTCAATCAGGGTGAGCTAGTGACCGTATAAACACCGGAAAATATATATATTGAGCGCAATGAGCGTATTATGAAGTCCACTGACCGTATTTTTACAAATATACAGTGATAGACAGTGTATTTATCTCGTTTGAAATTAAGCCATATTAACCGGAGAGGAGGCAGTATGGACTAGCATTACTTTGTTGTGTCTCGTCAACTTGCCGAACGAGGAGAAGGTTGCAGGACGGGAGAAGCTTGCGCGCGGTGGCTCGCAGGACAAGGAGAAACTTTTGACTAATGCAAGCTCTCCCTCGCTCAGGCGGTGGACGTGCAACAGTTAATTCGGTGTCAGATTGCCAGAAGCATACACTATACTAGTAGTGCTATTATCGTTCGACTTCCCGAATAGGCGAACAGCCAAGCGCAAAGTTTACTAGTACTACTACTATAGTCTATAAAGGTACGTACTATACTAGTACTAGGAACCGGATGGAGGAGCGTCTGCACTCTTATTATAATTTTAAAATGTGATAAAGCAATCTTCAACACATTTGGTTCTCTTCGAGGGTTCTCGCATGTGATAATGGAAGTTGATTGCATGGAACACTTGCCACAATTCTCGCTTAATTCTGGCTCATATCCTGTTACAAATAGTAGCGCTCGGTAATATTTCCTTTTTTTGTTATTCAGCATGTAAACAGGTCAGCAAACCTTGCGGCGCATCTTCGTGCGAACCGTGCTTGCTGCACTTTGAATGTGGCCGAGAGCTGGCTTGATGAAACACCTCGCTTCCTACTTCTTTTTCTGCGGGGTACCTCGCTTCCTAGTGACCAGTGTCTTGGATGGTCGTCCTAAGAATGCTTATATATGAATAAAGCTCTCTCATTTACCCGCAAAAAAGATTAAGCCATATTAACAGGAAAGGAGGGAGTATGGACTAGCACTACTTTTTGGTGTGTCCCGTCAACTTGCGGAATGAGGAGAAGCTTGCAGGACAAGGTGAAGCTCGCTTACGCCTTTTGACTAATGCAACCTACCCTCGGTGGACATGCATCAGTCCATTCGGTGTCAGATTGTCAGAGGCATACACTGTAGTACCCAACATGCGGAGTACCATTATTGTTCGACTTCACGAAGAAGCGAAGAGCCAAGCACAATATTACGAGTAGTACTACTACTAGAACCGCATGGTGGAGCGTCTGTACTCTTATTTTTTTATCTCTGATAAAGTACACGTTTATTCCGGAGAAGGGCGGAAAACGGCAGCCCAACATGTAATGAATGATATCGATCAACCAACCATGCTTGAATATATCTTGGCCTCCGTGCGAGCCCGTCTGTGTGTTCTCGCTCCTCGTCTCTCTCAAGGAACGGCGGGTTGGCTCTTTGCCGTCAATTGAGATCGGTTTGCTCACACTCATGTCCCACATGTCAGTGATATGCCAAGAGGAGGTGCGTTGACCGACTGGCCATACGCATACTTCGTTTTGCACCTTCATACTACTCCTCCCTCCGTCACAGTTTACAGGGCGCGCTTCATTATGATGCATTTCTCTCAATGCATTTCCACCACCAGAGAGACTTTAGACGCGTTTGGTTTAATGCTCAATTAATTAGGGCGTGGTTACCGCAATCAAGTCCACAATTTTCTCTCCGTGTACTGTACTACTACGGAGTGGAGTAAGTGCATGCATGTGTGTACCCGGGGTGGAAGCACTGCATGCATGTGTGTACGCATTATTCCCTCCAGTAATAGACGCCGTGTTATAACTACCAATGCTATTTTTCAGGCCGATCGCTAGTCGCCTTGGTCCCACAGATTTTTTTTCTTTTTTCTGAAGCGCGCTGTATAAACAGTGACGGATGGAGTAGTATGAGCGGATTCAAAGAAGAGCGTATTGATGGTTGCTTCTTCAGAGCAACTTACAGTGGGAAAGGTGGGGCTTATGATTTGACTGCTCATTACTCACTATTAATGCGGCGCAACGACCGGGCTGAGTCTCCCATGCGGTTGTGCACTACCCCCTCGGTTCTGAAATATACTCCGGAGTATTTGTCTTTCTAGATATTTCAATGAGTGACTACTCAAATATTTGTCTTTTTAGAGATTTCAAATGGACTGGCACATACGGATGTATATAGACATATTTTAGAGTGTAGATTCACTCATTTTGCTCCGTATGTAGTCACTTGTTGAAATCTCTAGAAAGACGAATAGAATATTTAGGAACGGAGGGAGTACACATACGAAGCAAAATGAGTGAATCTACACTCTAAACTATGCCCGTTTGAAATTTGTAAAAAGACAAATATTTAGGAACGAAGGAGTATAATTTTGTGCATGGCACATGGACCCGGATGATGAAGAGGCTTCTGGCAATGCTATCAAGCTTCCATCATTTGTTTACATAATTGACGTATTATACAAATAATTTTCCAGCGACATGAAATTGTACAATGGTGTGAGCTTTCAGCTTTTGTTTCACGTGTCTTGCCATCGATGCTCTTTCGGAAACAATAAAAAACTAACTTCCTTGCTAATGCATGTCAATTATTAGCAAATCAGAGCTAATAATTACATCACAACTGAAGACAGAGTTGTGAGAAGGTGTTAAATTAAAATTGATCCATGCTTTCTGTTGAGGATATAGACCTGGGAGTCACCCGCCAGGAGGGCCGGGTTACTCTAAGGGTCATTGCCAGAAGCCCAGAGTTAAGTTTCAAGATAATGGGCCAGAGATGGGCTGAGACCCGGCGAGGGCTTATTACTCATAGTTATCATCATTGTTATAGTGGACTTGTAGTGTAAGGCAAGTATTGTTTAGAGTCCGAGCCGGACACTCTTATGAGCCGGCCGGGACTCTAAAGGCTGCTAGGCGTCAGCCTCCATATATAAAGGGATGACCCGGCAGCGGTTGAGGGGCGACAAAAATCTGATCGAGAGCCGGGCATCGCTGTTTATCTCCCTGGTTATCGAAACCCTGATTAATACCACCTCAACTGGACGTAAGCTTTTACCTTCACCGTAAGGGGCCGAACCAGTATAAACCCCCGTGTTCTTGTCCCGCATAACCCCTTCAAGCTTCCTAGTTGCGATGGCTCCACGACTAAGTCCTAGCTCAAGGACGTCTGCCGTGACAAGTCCACGACAGTTGGCGCCCACCGTGGGGCCAGCGCACGGTGGATTTGAGTTCTTGAAGGGCAGCTTCGAAGGGCTCAAGGGATATGCCGTAGGCCGGATGACCAAGAGTCGTCGCGGCAAGCTCTACATCGACGACGAGGACTGGGGCCCCGACGCCGGCTCAATTGAGTACGGGTACCGGGTCCCCTTTGGCGGAATCCATGTCTTCGTTGGCAAGGTTGGTGAGCCGGGCCCCGAGCCGGATCTCTGCGCCGATCTCATCAAAACGGCTCAGCGCGCACGACCCGCCCGGGCCCGGCCTGCCTCAAAGCGCGCTTTTGTGGGATGCATCCACGGAGGGCCCTCTGATCCATCCGGGTCTGGTGATGAGGCGGCCGCCGGCTCTGACGGCGAGTCGGCCGCTGATGAGTCAAACTCGTTGTACCAACTTCAAGATGGCAGGCTCATGAGTTTTTCCGATGGCAACAGTATTCCGGACCTTTTTGAGCCGCCAAGTCAGGTTGGAGTTTTCATGGCCGGCGCGCAACCTGTTCAGAACCCCGCTGCCGGATCAGGAAACCCGGTGCCTTCCCCGGCTCAGGTGCTGATGGATCTCACGGACAAGATGACGGCCCTGTTAACCGCCACGGTTGACTCGGCAGATCAAGCTCAGCATGATGCGGAGGTGGCACAGTTAAAATTAGATCTGATGAAAGCTAAAGAGGACCTTGCAGCGGAAGGGATCAGACTGGCGGCGGAGCGGGCGGCTCTCGATGCCCGGACTCAGCTGATTCAGGCGCAGTCCTTCCAACTCACGATGGATCAGAGCGCGGCCAATGAGGTCATGAGAAGGAGGCATCAAAAGGCTCAATCTCGACTCCCGCCGGTTTACGATCCGCGCAACCTCTTCAACACACCGGGTGCAGGGTCTAGTCACCCGCCGGGGGTCGTAGCACCCGGATCTGGACCCCTTATTCAACCACTAGTGATGGGGCCTCCCCAGGGGCCCCCCGCCCCGCCTCAGTATATGCCAATACCCCCGGGTCATTATAATAACCCGCTGGAGAACATGGTCGCCGCAGCGGCACGGCTGGTGGCTCTGCCCGTTGATGGCGACTCTCCAACGGCTATTGAGACCCGCCGGGTCAGAGAACTCCTCCAGACAGTGCTGGCGCAGCAAGAGGCGTACTCCTACAGCCGGGATAGAATCCATTCAACCCCTCGTCCAGGGCAGAGCCCGAGTTACAGCCGGCACATGGTCTCGGCGACCAGCTCAAGTAATGTCCGACGCCATGACCCGCCCCCTGGCCACGGCCCGGCTCATGTTGGAGCCTTCTACGCAGCAGACCAAGCACGGCAAGAGGCGGAACAGGTACCGCAATTGACGGCTTACCAGACCCCCCCGGCGTATCCGACGGCGTCCGTTGATGTGGGTATTTCTACCAGGACCGGGGGTGTCCCTTGTTTGGTGCCGGCCATCCGTAATGAACGTCTGCCTAAGGACTTCAAGGGCCCGAGGAAGGTGCCTAACTATACAGCTGACTTACAGCCTGCGGCCTGGATTGAGAGTTATGAGATGGCGATGGAATTGCTAGTGGTCAGTGAGGCGGCCATGGCCAAATATTTCACCATGATGTTAGATGGAACTGCCCGCACGTGGTTAAAAGGGATACCACCGAACTCCATTGGGTCTTGGGCTGAGCTGAAAGCCCGGTTCATTCAAAACTTCAAGGATACCTGTAGGCAGTCCATGTCTATTGTAGATTTGACTAACTGTAAGCAGCAGGAGGGTGAATCCACGACCCATTGGGTTCGCCGGGTCAAGGAGATCATACATTCATCAGATAAGATGGATGCCGGCTCTGCGGTCTTGATGTTGGAACAAAACTGTCGCTTTGTGCCCCTAAAGATGAAACTTGGGCGGCTTAAACGCGACTGCACGGATATGGGTACACTAATGGCGGCTCTTGTCAAGTACGCCGATTCTGATGGTACCAAGGATCCCCCTTCAGATGATGAAAGGACAGGGAAGGGAAAGAAGAACGGCAATGGCAAGGGTCCTCAGTTTAACCCGGGGAATCAAGGAGGAAGCAAGCGCAAAGCCGATGGCAGCCTGGAGTTCGTAGCCAACACCCAAGGTAACAACCAGCGACGCAAGGGGAGGCCCCCTCCCCGAGGCAGCGGGTCAGGACCTTCTCTGGAGCAGCTGTTGAATGAACCTTGTCCGAGACACGGTTCTAGAGAGAAGCCGGTGACTCATCTGTGGAAGGATTGTGCTATCATGAAAGCCTTTAAAAACTACAATGGTCCGGGTGGCGGCTCAGGCGCCGGCGGCTTTCATGGCCCGGGCGGCGGGTCAAATTCCGGTCCTCAGAACGGTCAAGGGGGCTTTAATCAACAGTCTGGTCAGGGTCATCAGCAGCAACAGGGGGGCTATCAGACCAACCCAAAGCAGCTTAGCGGTGGACAGTATCACGTGTTCACCACCAGTTTGTGCAAACGAGACGAGAAGCTTCACAAGAGGGCTGTTAATGCTGTTGAGCCGGCGGTTCCACGCTACTTACGGTGGTCGGAGCAGCCCATAGTGTGGAGTAGGGAGGATCACCCTCCCCGGGTGGATAACCCGGGCCACCTGGCCTTAGTGGTGGCTCCTCAAGTGGGAGGCTATAAGTTCACAAAGGTACTCATGGATGGAGGCAGCAGCATCAACATCCTCTATTATGAGACTTTCCATCGTATGGGGCTAGTTGATAAGAACCTCAGCCAGTCAAATACTATCTTCCATGGTGTGGTACCCGGCAAATCGGCTTATCCAGTCGGCAAGATCGAACTGGAAGTGGCCTTCGGTGATGAGAACAACTACAGGGTGGAGAAGTTGACCTTTGAGGTGGTCAAGATAAGAAGTCCTTACCACGCCATATTTGGACGGCCGGCTTACGCCAAGTTCATGGCACGGCCGTGTTATGTGTACTTACAACTCAAGATGCCGGGTCACAACGGGACCATTACGGTTCACGACAGCCGGAAAGTGGCTCTGGAGTGTGAGGAAGGTGACGCGGCTTATGCAGAGTCTGTTTGTGCCACAGAAGAGTTGAAATTTTATAAAGAAAATGTTGACCCAACAGATATGACCTCTCTAAAAAAGCCAACCACGGAGAATGAACCAGCAATGAAGTTTAAATCAGCTGATGAGACTAAACTTGTTGATTTTGTTCCAGGTGACTCGTCTCAGCAGTTCAGCATCAGTGCCAATCTGGACCCGAAATAGGAAGGCGCGCTCATCGAGTTCATCCGTGAGAATAGGGACATCTTCGCATGGAAACCCTCTGACATGCCAGGTGTACCTAGAGAACTCGCTGAGCACACTCTCAATGTTGATCCAAAATTTAAGCCGGTCAGACAGTTCCTTCGACAGTTTAACGAAGAGAGGCGGAAGGCTATTGGTGAAGAAGTGGCCCGGCTTTTGGCGGCCGGGTTCATTGTCGAAGTTTTTCACCCAGAATGGTTGGCTAACCCGGTGCTTGTACTTAAGAAGAACGGCACCTGGCGGATGTGTGTGGACTACACGGACTTGAACAAGGCGTGTCCGGCTGATCCTTTTGCTCTCCCCCGTATTGATCAGATCATTGATGCTACGGCAGGTTGTGCACGCTTAAGTTTCTTGGATGCCTATTCCGGGTATCATCAGATTAAAATGGCAGTTAAGGACCAGGAGAAGACGACATTCATCACTCCCTTTGGAGCCTTCTGCTATGTGTCTATGCCCTTTGGACTCAAGTGTGCACAGGCGACTTACCAGCGTTGTGTGCAGAATTGTCTTCATAAACAGATCGGGCGCAATGTTCACGCTTACGTGGACGACATTGTGGTTAAATCCATCAAGGAGGAAACCCTGATAGATGACTTAAGGGAAACCTTCGACAATCTCCGGGTCTATAAGATGATGCTCAACCCGGCCAAGTGTGTTTTTGGTGTTCCTGCAGGCAAACTATTGGGCTTCTTGGTTTCTGACAAAGGCATTGAGGCTAACCCGGAGAAGATCAAGGCCATCACTTCCTTGGCTAAGCCGGCGTGTGTAAATGACGTTCAGCGTTTGGCGGGTCGCATCGCTGCTTTAAGCCGGTTTATAAGTCGTTTGGGTGAGAAGGCTATGCCCTTATATCAGTTGATGAAGAAAACTGACAACTTTGTCTGGAATGATGCAGCTAATACCGCTTTTGAGGATTTGAAAAAGCAACTGGCAGAGCCCCCCGTCCTTGCTACTCCGGTTGATAAGGAGCCCTTGCTACTGTATGTGGCGGCAAACGCACGAGCCGTCAGCGTGGCTATTGTGGTGGAGCGCAAGGAGGCGGGTAAGGAGCATCCGGTTCAGCGGCCGGTTTATTATGTCAGTGAGGTGCTCATTGAGTCCAAGCAGCGGTATCTGCATTGGCAGAAGCTTGTATATGGGGTGTTTATGGCGAGCCGGAAGCTTAAGCATTATTTTCAGGGTCATCCCATCACGGTGGTCAGTTCCGCCCCTCTTGGTGATATTATCCAAAACAGAGAGGCTACAGGGAGAATTGCTAAGTGGGCTATAGAACTTGGACCTCATGACCTTAAATATGTGCCGCGCACTGCTGTTAAGTCTCAGGCCTTGGTGGATTTCATCAATGATTGGACAGAATCACAAGTACCCGAGCAAAAGCCGGATAACACTTATTGGACTATTCACTTTGATGGGTCCGGGCAGCTGGAGGGCTCGGGGGCTGGTGTTGTCTTGGCTTCCCCTAAAGGTGACAAATTCCATTATGTGCTACGGTTGATGTTTCCTTGCACTAACAATGCGGCGGAATACGAGGCTTTGCTCCACGGTCTTCGGGTGGCTAAGGAGATGAGCTTAAGCCGGGTGAGGTGCTTTGGTGACTCAGACTTGGTGGCTCAACAAGTATCAGGCACCTGGGATTCTAAGGATCCTCTAATGGCGGCTTACCGCCGCGAGGTTGATGCCATTGCCGGGCACTTCCAGGGATACCAAGTGGAGCATATTGATCGCAGGAGGAACGAGGCGGCTGATGCGTTAAGCCGGCTAGGCTCGCAGCGAAAGCCGGTGCCGCCTAACACTTTCCTGGATGTCCTGTACAACCCTTCGGTCAAGTTGCCTACAAAGGAGGACTTGGCTATCCCTGACCCGGAGGCGCGACTGGTGGTGGCTCTTCATGTCATACCAGACTGGACAATGCCATATCTGGCTTATATAACCCGGGGAGAGTTGCCTGAGGATGAAATTCTGGCCAGGCAAATAACCCGACGGGCTAAGTCAATGATTGTTATCGATGGCGAGTTGCATCATCGCAGTGTCTCAGGGGCATTTCAGCGTTGTATCT
This sequence comes from Aegilops tauschii subsp. strangulata, assembly GCF_002575655.3. Classification (NCBI taxonomy): domain Eukaryota; kingdom Viridiplantae; phylum Streptophyta; class Magnoliopsida; order Poales; family Poaceae; genus Aegilops; species Aegilops tauschii. Next base: position 401,123,751 of record NC_053037.3, read on the forward strand.
CCCCTGAGGAAGGTCAAGAGATCTTGCGCGAGATCCATGAAGGGGATTGTGGCCATCATGCCGGTTCAAAATCTCTTGTGGCCAAGTCTTTCCGTCATGGTTTTTATTGGCTGACGGCTCACGCTGATGCAGAGGACTTGGTCAGTAAATGTGATGGCTGCCAAAGGTTCTCACGACGGGCTCATGTGCCGGCTCAGGAGTTAAGGATGATCCCAATCACTTGGCCCTTTGCGGTCTGGGGGCTTGATATGGTTGGACCCTTTAAACGATCCAAGGATAAGAAGACCCACCTCTTGGTGGCAGTTGACAAATTCACGAAGTGGGTGGAGGCTGAGCCAGTTAGCAAGTGCGATGCAGCCACGGCGGTTCAATTTATAAAAAAGGTGATTTTCCGCTTCGGTTTTCCGCACAGCATCATAACTGACAATGGCACCAATCTATCCAAGGGTGCTATGGAAGAGTTTTGTCAACAAGAGCATATCCGACTTGATGTTTCCTCAGTGGCACACCCCCAATCCAATGGTCAAGCTGAGAGAGCTAACCAGGAGATTCTGAAGGGCATCAAACCCCTCTTGGTCCCTTTGCAACGGACGCCGGGTTGTTGGGTGGAGGAGTTGCCCTCCGTCTTATGGAGCATCAACACTACTCCTAACAGGTCTACAGGCTTCACGCCTTTCTTCATGGTTTATGGAGCAGAAGCAGTTCTCCCTAGCGACATCCGTCATGATTCACCTCGTGTGGCGGGTTATGTTGAGACGGATAATGAACAGGCGCGCCAAGATGCTCTGGACTTGTTGGACGAACAGCGTGATGTGGCAGCCGCCCGTTCAGCGATTTACCAACAAGACCTGCGCCGTTATCATAGCCGCCGGGTCAAGTCCCGGGTCTTCCAGGAAGGTGACCTGGTGCTCCGGCTCATCCAGGATCAAACAGATGCACACAAGTTATCCCCACCTTGGGAAGGGCCTTTTGTGGTCAGTAAGAACTTGCATAACGGGTCATATTACCTCATGGATATCCGGGAGCATAAAGACTCGCGTAAATCTGAGGAGGAGACCCGTCGGCCGTGGAACATAGCTCAGCTTCGGCCTTACTACACTTGAGCTACCGGCTCTTGTGGTGTACATATTTATCTCCGCCATGTATATATTATGATAAAGCAATAAAGCAGGACCTCTGTCCTTTGGTCTCTTCCAAACATGTGTGTTGTTTTTTACATGCTGACTTACAAAAGATCCGGCTTATGATCATCTTCGAATCTAGCTGTAAGCAGTAAAGTCACTTGGGGGCTTCCTGTTCACACATGGGTCGTATTCGAACCCAAGAGAACATAGCTGTCGATACCCATTTGATTGGCAAAGTGCCAAGCTCATTGGGAAGTTGCCTCTGGTCATATTTGAATCATAGTGTAACCCCTCTGAGAACCGACGTGGACCGTATTCGAATCAGCGTCGTTAAACAATTTTCAGAATCACTTGGGGGCTTCCTGTTCAAACATGGGTCGTATTCGAACCAAAGAGAGCATAGCTGTTGGTACCCTCTTGATTGGCATCGCCACACCCATTGGGGGCTATATGATCGTATCCGAATCTTAGCTTAACCCCTTTGGACCGGGTTTCTGGTCGTATTCGAACCGGAAGCCCTTAAGTTTTTATATTTTACCACAAGTTTACTCTGGTCATATCAAAGTATGTACTACCGGGTTTCGCTTGCCGGCTTAATTTTGGAGTTATCTTGTTAATTGAACATCCTGGATGTCATCAAGACAAGTCCATTAGAGTTAAGATACCAACCATGCTACCCGGGTCATTTAATCCGGAGGGTGATAAGCCGTTTTGAGACTTGTGATTTACCTTTCTATGCAGATGCTTGAAGGTACTTTTTTTAAAAAAAGGTTGAGAAGCACAAAGGATAATTATGACCCGGAGGAGCATCAAGAGAATGACTTCAAAGGATTTCAGCATTCATTACGTGCACGATGGCACGGCAGAAGTAAATTGTTGCACCTATTCTATTACAAAAATCTTTCAAAGTTTCAAGGGTGGAGCGTTGTTTGGTGAGCCGCTAGCCGGTTTATGACGCCTGATGAGTCGAAGTACCCGGCTCATCTTCTGCTCCGGCTGATCCCAAGGCTTCGAACGTCGACGACTTCCAGTCGATGCTGCGGAGAGCTTCGAACTGGGCTTCTTCGTCAATTAATCCGGCCGGGTCAATCTCGGGGGCGAAGGTGTGCTGACGAGCCGGAGGAATCAGACTAAGAGCTTCATAGCGAGGGGTTGGAATCCTCTGATTCTCCGTGTTGTACCCCGGCTGATACTTGGTTAAGTCGGTGTCGTTCCCGATGATGGTGGCCACCGGGCGTACCGCCTTAACACATGCCGCGAAGTCCTTCTGGTCGAAGGCGGAGCCGTCTTCCTTCAAGCTCGGGTAACCCAGTGCGATGTCTGCCGGGTCTAGCTCCGGCAGGAATGCTTTTGCCCGGCTCAGCGCGGCAATTGCTCCGGATCTTGCGGAGGCTCGGCGTAGCTCCTGGATCCGCTGCGGCAGAACTGCGAGCCGGCGCAGGACTTCGGCCAGATGAGTCGACACTTCATTCGATAGGGCCACCACAGCTAAGGCCCGCTGTGACCCGGTGTAGAGTTGTTCCACCAGGGTGTACACGGCCTTTAGCTTGGTGACCACGCTCTGGTTCAAGTTGGCGCTTCTGGAACCTGTTTAACAACATCAGATGACCCGGTGACAAGGATGAATTAGGAGATGTAAGCATTCTAACGTGAGTGAAAGCCGGTGAGGCGACTTACCGAAGATGCCAGCTACCATTTGGGACACTTGGCGCTTTAGGCCGGAGAGTTCGGCGGTTTTTTCAGAGAGTGCCTTCTCCGCCTGTTCTGCCCGGGTCATCAGTGCGGCTTTCTCCTCAGCCCAGGCCTTCCGCTCAGCATCGAATTCAGTCTTCAATTTCTCCTGAGCGGCGATGCTGTAGACAAACTTGGCATTCGCCTTCCGGGTCTCCATCTCTTGAGTTTTTAACCGGCTCTTGAGACCCGCCAGGTCCGACTCAAATTTCTTGCCAGTAGCCTGTTGTATTTCTGGGTTATTAAACAGTCATTCTATAAGTCCCAAGCACTTTCCAAGCAAAGACACTTGGCACTTGGGGGCTAATGCATATTGAACGTGTTTGTCTACGTACTGCTGGTTCAATTAAGTAAGCCGGATTCTAAGTCTACAACATATTCAAGTATAAGTCCTAGACTTGGGGGCTAGAATGACAAGGATTACTATGCAGAAAGCAAGAAAACAGCAGAAGGTTACCTCAGATTTTTGTTGGATCTGGTTGACCATGGCGATCTCGGCGTCCCGGCTCTTGTGAACTTGGCTGATGTAGCCTGAGACAAGCTCTCCAATGCTTAAATCGGTGTAGCTGGAGAGATCCAGATTCACCTGATGGGGTCGGAGCAGCTCCCCCTTCGCGGAGCATTGGGCTAGTGCGGTCGGTCTCCCCGGCTCAACATACTCCGTCCGGGTGATTACCACGTCCGGGTCGTTAGCCGGTGGGGTTGAGCCGGAGGCCTCCGGATTAGCTGACGCTTCGGTCGTTGTCTTGGTGGTCGGGGCAGGGGCTTCAGGCGCCGTATCCATGGGAATGGTGGCCTCGGAGGTGGCTGGCGGGTCTTGAGCCGTCGTCTCCGGCTCAGGCAAGTCCGGCACTCCGGCTGACCTGGTCTTCTTTGCTCTTTTGGTGAGCTTTGCCTGGGCACTGAAAAGACAGAAGTGTTAGGCATACAAAGAGTAAAAACAGACAGGTAATGTAAGGTGATTATTATTACCCGGGTGCAGTTTTGAAGGCCGGCAGACTTGACTGCATGGAGTCACCAGAGGAAGGGGAGGTCTCCTGGTAATTGGAGTCAGAAGAATTAAGCGGTTGACGGATAACACCCGCCAACGGATGAAAAGGGTACAGGTGAGAAAAAACCTTAGTGCGGCGTTTCCTCGTTGCGTCGGGTAACCCGGTGGAGAGGTCGGTGTCCTTGCGGGCCCGGGTGTGACGCCGGCTTTCGTGAACCTGCTGCTTCAAAAGAAATTGAGGGTCTTGATGAGCTAATGGATGAGAAAAGCTTACTTTCCGGGTTACCCTTTGGACTTTCAGCTGTGGCAAAGGCTCCGAGTCGGAGGGGAGTAATGTTACCTCTTCAATCACCGGGTTACTGGCGCCGGTGTCATCCTGTCAATAAGCAAGTGTTGATAAGGCGGACATCATCAGACAATATATACAACAAGAATTTAAAAGGTTTAAAGGTTACCTCTGACTCGGAGCTATCGCTTAACTGCATTAGCTCCGAAGCAGTGGGTCTGCTGCCCTTCTTGCGAGGGGCGGCTTTCTTGGCGGCCTTTTTCGCCTTCCTGGCCTTCTTGGCCACCTCATGGTCATACTTGACCCGCCAGAATTTATCATCAGCCTGAGAAATACAGTAATAAATTCCTAAAATGGTTCAGAGCAAGGTGACATACCAAAGAAGTTGAAAGGTTAAAGTCAGCGGCTTACCGCTGGGGCTGGATTGGTCTTGCAGAATGGGGCTAGCCCGGTTCTTCCACAGTCTGCCAGGCTCTCGTTTAACAGAGCCTTGGTCTCTTCTTCAGCAACGTCTTCTGGAAGATCATTGCGACTGTGCCTCTGCGGGTCATCCTTTCGCCCGGTGTACTCACACATTAAGCCGGGGCGGCGGCTCAACGGGATCACCCGCCATGAGATCCAGACCCGGACTAGATCAATTCCGTTCAGACCGTTGCCTAGCAGGGCCTTGATCTTGTTGATCGTTGGAAGCAGGGGCTGGCGTTCTGCGGCAGTCAGTTTGTCGGATAGTGGATGAGTCGGCTCCAGGCGTGTTGGGCGAAAGCCGGGCAGCGGGTTCTCGTCAGCCGGGGATGTATCTTGGCAGTAGAACCAAGTCATATTCCAGTCCTTAGGGTGGCTCGGCGGCTCTGCGTAAGGGAACAGACAGTCACTACGTCGCTGGATGGAGATGCCGCCTAACTCTAGACTTGGCCCGTTGGCACACTCATTTTGGCGGTTCAAATAAAACAGCTCTCTGAAGAGCAGCAGACTCGGCTCTTCTCCAAGATATACTTCACAAAAGACTTGGAAGTTGCAGATATTGGATATGGAATTGGGTCCTATATCCTGAGGCCGAAGGTCAAAGAAGTTAAGCACGTCCCGGAAGAATTTTGAGCCGGGCGGTGCGAAGCCCCGGCTCATATGGTCTGCAAAGATCACTACCTCCCCGTCCCTCGGCTGAGGTCTTTCTTCGGACGGGTCAGGGGCACGGTAGGACATCACTTCCTTCTTGGGCAGATATCCGGACTTAACAAAGTTGGCCAGGGTCTCTTCGGTGACGTTGGATTTCATCCAGTTGCAAGTGATGAGAGCCTTGGGAGGCATGGTGACGGTTGGTGGTCTATGAGGAAGAGAAAAGTATCCGGGTTAATTATAAGCCGGAGTTTATCATTCAAACTACAATAACGGCTTATGAAGGGGACTAATGGTATGTATTGATACGGTGGGTTATCTAAGCCGTCGGGTCTTTCAGGATAAGTTGATCATCTACGGTTTACTACAGTTAAGCCGGAAGAGTCTACAGAGCATGGTTCTCTTTAAACCGGAAAGTTTTTCGGCGCGTGTATTCTTTAAGTCGGAAGTATAAGCCGCCAAGGTTCAAGGGCTGCAGTTTTTACTAAGTGTGGTAAAACAGATTTCACATATTGCAGTAACCTTTTTGGATCAAAATGGTCGGGTGGAATGAAAATTTTCTAGACCTAAAAGCAGAGGCAGGAGAAGTTCTTGAGGTGGAACATAGTTCTTATGCAGTAAAAAGAGGGTTCTTTGCAGAAGAAACGGATCTCAAACATCTACCGCACTGATTCTATGTGAGGTTAACAATCAACTAAGTGTGGTGACTATAGGAAATACGGAGGTTTGCGGCAATGGTGAAGAACGCGAAGAACACAAGATGAACCCTACAAGTAGATCTATCTGGCAGAGCGAAGAAGACTTACCGGAGTTGGAAAGAGCGGAGGTCGCTGCCGTGAGTCTGGTCCGAATCAGGGTGATGCAGCGGCCGGGTCGATGAAGGCCAGGGGCGCGACGGCGGCGGCAGTGGCGGAGCTCAGGCAGAGAAGCGACAGCGCGAGGAGGAAGAAGGAGAGTGTGAGAGGAGAGTGTTGGGCCGGCCTATTTATAAGGTAAGTCATAAGTGGGCGCGAGATTCAAGGAGACCGCGGCGTGGTTATCTCCCCCTGACGGCGCCTCGATTTTCGCGAAGACAGTAAAAGCAGGTATCCGTTGCGGATCTGGCGGAGTAAAAAACGGACTTAATGGAGGATGACGTCCCGGCGGATTATCCGGAGTCCGGAGAATGACGTCACTCCGGGTTATGGCCTTCACACGAACGATGAGCCGGAGATTTTCCTATCGGCAGAGTTGAAGATTGACACGAGCCGGCTCAAGTCAATCTGGGGCCTAATGTTGAGGATATAGACCTGGGAGTCACCCGCCAGGAGGGCCGGGTTACTCTAAGGGTCATTGCCAGAAGCCCGGAGTTAAGTTTCAAGATAATGGGCCAGAGATGGGCTGAGACCCGGCGAGGGCTTATTACTCATAGTTATCATCATTGTTATAGTAGACTTGTAGTGTAAGGCAAGTATTGTTTAGAGTCCGAGCCGGACACTCTTATGAGCCGGCCGGGACTCTAAAGGCTGCTGGGCGTCAGCCTCCATATATAAAGGGACGACCCGGCAGCGGTTGAGGGGCGACAACAATCTGATCGAGAGCCGGGCATCGCTGTTTAGCTCCCTGGTTATCGAAACCCTGATTAATACCACCTCAACTGGACGTAAGCTTTTACCTTCACCGTAAGGGGCCGAACCAGTATAAACCCCCGTGTTCCTTGTCCCGCATAACCCCTTCAAGCTTCCTAGTTGCGATGGCTCCACGACTAAGTCCTAGCTCAAGGACGTCTGCCGTGACAAGTCCACGACACTTTCATTGGCAGCAACGTCCCCCCAGCTCTGCCTAAATCAACAAGGAATGTTGGGAAAAAAGTAGCTGTCTGGAGCATGCAACATTCCGATCATTTTGCGCAGTTCCACTAAAATAGAGCTGAGCGTCCCTGTTCCAAAGATATTAAGTGTGATTACGATAATAGAGGACTGCTGATGAAACAATAAACACACAAATAGAAGCCGGTCACCTTTGCAGTCTCTCTTAAGACTAACTAGTTGGAGAAGATTAGGCTCGGAGTTGGATGAGGAGGATAGAGCAAAACCAATCTCCCTTTGTGCAGTCTCGCTGAAATGTAGAGACGTTGCCCGTGTGACATTTTAGTACAACTGCACAAAACACTCTTAAGAAAAAAGTGATTTGTGCAGTTCACCAAAAGGTCGCAATAGCAACGAGTAGAAAGGAAACAATTACTGGCCAATAACAGTTGATGACACATGCGACGACAAAAAAGAAGCATATTCCTTGTCCTAAGGGAAGATAACAACACGGTTGTGTTTGTCTAAAACGGTGTGAGGACGAGAATGCAATATGGAAAGTACGCCGGACGAGCTACGTTTTGGGCAAAGAACTATGGAAGATCCACATGCAGCGACGTGGGAAGATGGGCAGTGGAGCAAGGCCGGAGGGGATACCTGGAGGTCGTCGGGATGTAACTAGGTGAGCGGCGGCGAGCGGAATCTGCGAGCAGGTGGCGTAGGCCCTGTCGCGCCGGAGCTTGGTCAGAGAGAACGGCGTGTACCGCAGATCGGGACGTGCTGCCTCGGCGCCGTCAAACGGAGAAACGATGCACTTCCTCCCTTTCCCCCGGCGGACGGGATGCGGCCCGTATCAGTGACCAACGGTGAGAGAGAGAGGCCACCGCACTCCCTTTCCCCCGACGGACGGGATGCAACCAGATCAGGGACCAACGGTGAGAGAGAGAGAGGCCACCGCAGCCTTGTGTGAGATACTCTGAAGAGCGACAAACCAGGCAGGCAGGCTCCATTGTATATAGTGAGCAGACTACCTTTTTCTCCATAAAAATCATTTTATATTCTATGTACGTGCCATTGAGCGCTATAACTTTATTTAAAATAACGCGGCAACGCGTCAAGTCGAACTTTGTTTCGTGCACGCGTGGTACACGACCTCCCTAGGTAAACAACCGCTACAGGCGTTCAAATTAGCACGTGGGCTGCCATTTCGTAAAGAAATGAGCTCCACTGTGTACCCGCGCGGGTGTGGCTGGGCACGAAGCATGAGTACGTGCACGGTGCACCTATTCTCTTCTTGTATACGTACACCACCTACGTGGGGTTGTGTGAGAGAGATACAAACCTAGAGAGATATAGTGTGTGGTTTCTTGAGAGTTTTTTTGGGTGGGGGGGGTCAATCAAAAAATGTAACATATGCAATGTGTGTGAAATAGAGTCCTGGATATAACTGAAGGAAATATGCCCTAGAGGCAATAATAAAGTTATTATCTATTTCCTTATATCATGATAAATGTTTATTATTCATGCTAGAATTGTATTAACCGGAAACATGATACATGTGTGAATACATAGACAAACAGAGTGTCACTAGTATGCCTCTACTTGACTAGCTCGTTGATCAAAGATGGTTATGTTTCCTAGCCATAGACATGAGTTGTCATTCGATTAACGGGATCACATCATCAGGAGAATGATGTGATTGACTTGACCCATTCCGTTAGCTTAGCACACGATCGTTTAGTATGTTGCTATTGCTTTCTTCATGACTTATACATGTTCCTATGACTATGAGATTATGCAACTCCCGTTTACCGGAGGAACACTTTGTGTGCTACCAAACGTCACAACGTAACTAGGTGATTATAAAGGTGCTCTACAGGTGTCTCCAAAGTTACTTGTTGGGTTGGCATATTTCGAGATTAGGATTTGTCACTCCGATTGTCGGAGAGGTATCTCTGGGCCCACTCAGTAATGCACATCACTATAAGCCTTGCAAGCATTGTAACTAATGAGTTAGTTGTGGGATGATGTATTACGGAATGAGTAAAGAGACTTGTCGGTAACGAGATTGAACTAGATATTGAGATACCGACGATCGAATCTCGGGCAAGTAACATACCGATGACATAGGGAACAACGTATGTTGTTATGCGGTTTGACCGATAAAGATCTTCGTAGAATATGTGGGAGCCAATATGAGCATCCAGGTTCCGTTATTGGTTATTGACCAGAGACGTGTCTCGGTCATGTCTACATAGTTCTCGAACCCATAGGGTCCGCACGCTTAAAGTTAGATGACGGTTATATTATGAGTTTATGTGTTTTGATGTACCGAAGGAGTTCGGAGTCCCGGATGAGATCAGGGACATGACGAGGAGTCTCAAAATGGTCGAGACGTAAAGATCGATATATTGGACGACTATATTCAGACATCGGAAAGGTTCCGAGTGATTCGGGTATTTTTCGGAGTACCGGAGAGTTACGGGAATTCGTATTGGGCCTTAATGGGCCATACGGGAAAGGGGAGAAAGGCCCCAAAGGGTGGCCGCACCCCTCCCCATGGACTAGTCCGAATTGGACTAGGGAGGGGGGCGCCCCCTTCCTTCCTTCTCCTTCTCCCTTCCCTTCTCCTACTCTAACAAGGAAAGGAGGAGTCCTACTCCCGGTGGGAGTAGGACTCCCCCCTTGGCGCACCATCCTCCTAGGCCGGCCGCCTCCCCCCTTGCTCCTTTATATACGGGGGCAGGGGGCACCCCAAAGAGACAACAATTGATCATTGATCTCTTAGCCATGTGCGGTGCCCCCCTCCACCATATTACACCTCGATAATATCGTAGCGGTGCTTAGGCGAAGCCCTGCGTCGGTAGAACATCATCATCGTCACCATGCCGTCGTGCTGACAAAACTCTCCCTCAACACTCGGCTGGATCGGAGTTCGCGGGACGTCATCGAGCTGAACGTGTGCTGAACTCGGAGGTGCCGTGCGTTCGGTACTTGATCGGTCGGATCGTGAAGACGTACGACTACATCAACCGCATTGTGTTAACGCTTCCGCTTTCGGTCTACGAGGGTACGTGGACAACACTCTCCCCTCTGGTTGCTACGCATCACCATGATCTTGCGTGTGCGTAGGAAATTTTTTTGAAATTACTACGTTCCCTAACAGTGGCATCCGAGCCTGGTTTTATGTGTAGATGTCATATGCACGAGTAGAACACAAGTGAGTTGTGGGAGATATAAGTCAGACTGCTTACCAGCATGTCATACTTTGGTTCGGCGGTATTGTTGGATGAAGCGGCCCGTACCGACATTACGCGTACGCTTACGCGAGACTGGTTCTTCCGACGTGCTTTGCACAGAGGTGGCTGGCGGGTGTCAGTTTCTCCAACTTTAGTTGAACCGAGTGTGGCTACGTCCGGTCCTTGCGAAGGTTAAAACAACACCAACTTGACAAACTATCGTTGTGGTTTTGATGCGTAGGTAAGAACGGTTCTTGCTAAGCCCAGTAGCAGCCACGTAAAACTTGCAACAACAAAGTAGAGGACGTCTAACTTGTTTTTGCAGGGCATGTTGTGATGTGATATGGTCAAGACATGATGCTAAATTTTATTGTATGAGATGATCATGTTTTGTAACCGAGTTATCGGCAACTGGCAGGAGCCATATGGTTGTCGCTTTATTGTATGCAATGCAATCGCCATGTAATTGCTTTACTTTATCACTAAGCGGTAGCGATAGTCATAGAAGTAATAGTTGGCGAGACGACAACGATGCTACGATGGAGATCAAGGTGTCGCGCCGGTGACGATGGGGATCATGACGGTGCTTCAGAGATGGAGATCACAAGCACAAGATGATGATGGACATATCATATCACTTATATTGATTGCATGTGATGTTTATCTTTTATGCATCTTATCTTGCTTTGATTGACGGTAGCATTATAAGATGATCTCTCACTAAATTTCAAGATAAAAGTGTTCTCCCTGAGTATGCACCGTTGCCAAAGTTCGTCGTGCCCAGACACCACGTGATGATCGGGTGTGATAAGCTCTACGTCCATCTACAATGGGTGCAAGCCAGTTTTGCACACGCAGAATACTCAGGTTAAACTTGACGAGCCTAGCATATGCAGATATGGCCTCAGAACACTGAGACCGAAAGGTCGAGCGTGAATCATATAGTAGATATGATCAACATAGTGATGTTCACCATTGAAAACTACTCCATCTCACGTGATGATCGGTTATGGTTTAGTTGATTTGGATCACGTGATCACTTAGATGATTAGAGGGATGTCTATCTAAGTGGGAGTTCTTAAGTAATATGATTAATTGAACTTAAATTTATCATGAACTTAGTCCTGGTAGTATTTTGCAAATTATGTTGTAGATCAATAGCTCGCGTTGTTGCTTCTCTATGTTTTTTTGATATGTTCCTAGAGAAAAATTATGTTGAAAGATGTTAGTAGCAATGATGTGGATTGGATCCGTGATCTGAGGATTATCCTCATTGCTGCACAGTAGAATTATGTCCTTGATGCACCGCTAGGTGACAGACCTATTGCAGGAGCAGATGCAGACGTTATGAACGTTTGGCTAGCTCAATATGATGACTACTTGATAGTTTAGTGCACCATGCTTAACGGCTTAGAACCGGGACTTCAGAGACGTTTTGAACATCATGTACCATATGAGATGTTCCAGGAGTTGAATTTAGTATTTCAAAAAATACCCGAGTTGAGAGATATGAAGTCTCCAACAAGTTCTATAGCTAAAACATGGAGGAGAATAGCTCAAGGAGTGAGCATGTGCTCAGATTGTCTGGGTACTACAATCGCTTGAATCAAGTGGGAGTTAATCTTCCAAATAATGTAGTGATTGACAGAATTCTCTAGTCACCATCACCAAGTTAGTAGAACTTCGTGATGAACTATAGTATGCAAGGGATGACGAAAGTAATTCCCGAGCTCTTCGCGATGCCGAAATCGACGAAGGTAGAAATCAAGAAAGAGCATCAAGTGTTGATGGTTAACCAGACCACTAGTTTCAAGAAAAGGGCAAAGGGATAGAAGGGGAACTTCAAGAAGAACGGCAAGAAAGTTGCTGCTCAAGTGAAGAAGCCCAAGTCTGGACCTAAGCCTGAGACTAAGTGCTTCTACTGCAAAGGAACTGGTCACTAGAAGTGGAACTGCCCCAAGTATTTGGTGGATAAGAAGGATGGCAAAGTGAACAAAGATATATTTGATATACAGATTATTGATGTGTATTTTACTAGTGTTCGTAGCAACCCCGCGGTATTTGATACTGGTTCAGTTGCTAAAGAGTAGTAACTCGAAACGGGAGTTGCATAATGAACAGAAACTAGTTAAGGATGTAGTGACGATGTGTATTGGAAGTGGTTCCAAGATTGATATGATCATCATCGCACAATCCCTATACTTTCGGGATTAGTGTTGAACCTAAATAAGTGTTATTTGGTGTTTGCGTTGAGCATGAATATGATTTGATCATGTTTATTGCAATACGGTTATTCATTTAAGTTAGAGAACAATTGTTGTTCTGTTTACATGAATAAAACCTTATGTGGTTACACACCCAATGAAAATGGTTCGTTGGATCTCGATCGTAGTGATACACATATTCATAATAATGAAGCCAAAAGATGCCAAGTTAATAATGATAGTGCAACCTATTTGTGGCACTGCCGTTTAGGTCATATTGGTGTAAAGCGCATGAAGAAACTCCATGCTGATGGGATTTTGGAATCACTTGATTATGTATCACTTGATGCTTGCGGACCATGCCTGTTGGGCAAGTTGACTAAAACGCTATTCTCCAGAACAATGGAGCAAGCAACAGATTTGTTGGAAATCATACATACTGATGTATGTGGTCCGATGAATATTAAGGCTTGCGGCGGGTATCATTATTTTCTGACCTTCACAGATGATTTGAGCAGATATGGGTATATCTACTTGATGAAACATAAGTCTGAAACATTTGAAAAGTTCAAAGAATTTCAGAGTGAAGTGGAAAATCATCGTGACAAGAAAATAAGGTTTCTACGATCTGATCGCGGAGACAAATATTTGAGTTACGAGTTTGGTCTTCAATTAAAACAATGTGGAATAGTTTCACAAATTCGTGCCACCTGGAACACCACAGCATAATGGTGTGTCCGAATGTCATAACCGTACTTTACTGGATATAGTGCAATCTATGATGTTTCTTACCGATTTACCACTGTAATTTTGGGGTTATGCATTAGAGACAGCTGCATTCACGTAAAAAAGGGGCACATCTAAATCCGTTTGAGACGACACCGTATGAACTGTGGTTTGACAAGAAACCAAAGTTGTCGTTTCTTAAAGTTTGGGGTTGCGATGCTTATAAGAAAAAGTTTCATCCTGATAAGCTCAAACCCAAATCAGAGAAATGTGTCTTCATAGGATACCCAAAGGAGACACTTGGGTACACCTTCTATCATAGATCCGAAGGCAAGATATTCATTGCTGAGAATGGATCCTTTCTAGAGAAGGAGTTTCTCTTGAAAGAAGTGAGTGGGAGGAAAGTAGAACTTGATCAGGTAACTATACCTGCTCCTTTATTGGAAAGTAGTTCATCACAGAAATTTGTTCCTGTGACTCCTACACCAATTAGTGAGGAAGCTAATGATGATCATGTAACTTCAGACCAAGTTACTAACGAACCTCGTAGGTAAACCAGAGTGAGATCCACACCAGAGTGGTACGGTAATCCTGTTCTGGAGGTCATGTTACTTGACCATGACGAACCTACAAACTATGAGGAAGCGATGATGAGCCCAGATTCCGCGAAATGGCTTGAGGCCATGAAATCTGAGGTGGGATCCATATATGAGAACAAAGTATGGACTTTGGTTGACTTGCCTGATGATCGGCAAGCCATAGAAAATAAATGGATCTTCAAGAGGAAGACAGACGATGGTAGTAGTGTTACTATCTACAAAGCCAGAATTGTCGCAAAAGGTTTTCGACAAGTTCAAGGTGTTGACTACGATGAGAGTTTCTCACTCGTATCTATGCTTAAGTCTGTCCGAATCATGTTAGCAATTGCCGCATTTTATGAAATCTGGCAAATGGATAAACAAAACTGCATTCCTTAATGGATTTATTAAAGAAGAGTTGTATATGATGCAACCAGAAGGTTTTGTCAATCCTAAAGGTACTAACAAAATATGCAAGCTCCAACGATCCATCTATGGACTGGTGCAAGCATCTCGGAGTTGGAATATACGCTTTGATAAGTTGATCAAAGCATATAGTTTTATACAGACTTGCGGTGAAGTCTGTATTTACAAGAAAGTGAGTGGGAGCACTACAGCATTTCTGATAAGTATATGTGAATGACATATTGTTGATCGGAAATAATGTAGAATTATTCTGCAAAGCATGAAGGAGTGTTTGAAAGGAGTTTTTCAAAGAAAGACCTCGGTGAAGCTGCTTACGTATTGAGCATCAAGATCTATAGAGATAGATCAAGACGCTTGATAAGTTTTTTTCAATGAGTACATACCTTGACAAGATTTTGAAGTAGTTCAAAATGGAACAGACAAAGAAAGAGTTCTTGCCTGTGTTACAAGGTGTGAAATTGAGTAAGACTCAAAACCCGACCACGGCAGAAGATAGAAAGAGAATGGAAGTCATTCCCTATGCCTCAGTCATAGGTTTTATCAAGTATGCTATGCTGAGTACCAGACCTATTGTGTACCTCACCATAAGTTTGGCAAGGGAGTACAATAGTGATCTAGGAGTAGATCACTGGACAGCGGTCAAAATTATCCTGTCACGACCACGATGCGGCTATATCTCCCACGTGTCGAGGCACGACTTAGAGGCATAACCGCATAGTGGTTTTGTCGCAAGAAGGGTCATCTTCACACAATCCCATGTAATGAACAAGAATGGGATAAAGAGTTGGCTTACAATCGTAACTTCACACAATACATAAATATCATCATACATCATCCAAAATACAATCATATAGACCGACTACGGTCAAAATCCAGATGAAAATAAGACAACCCCAAATGCTAGATCCCCGATCGTCCCAACTGGGCTCCACTACTGATCATCAGGAAAAGACACATAGTAACGACCACGTTCCTCGTCGAACTCCCACTTGAGATCGACGCCATCATCTGCACTGGCATCGTCGGCACCTGCAACTGTTTTGGTAGAATCTGTGAGTCACGGGGACTCAGCAATCTCACACCCGCGAGATCAAGACTATTTAAGCTTATAGGAAAGGATGGTGCAAAGAGGTGGAGCTACAGCGGCAAAAGCATATATGGTGGCTAACTTGCGCAAATGAGAGCGAGAAGAGAAGCAATGGAACGGACGTCATCTAGCAATGACCATGAAGAGGTCCTGAACACCTACTTACGTCATTCATAACACATACCATGTTCACTTCCCGGACTCCGCCGAGAAGAGACCATCACGGCTACACACGCAGTTGATGTGTTTTACTCTGTAACACCCCGTATGTAACTTGCCATATTTGTAACTCCGACTCTTGCCATTTCCGGCTATGTGATATGTTTTTCCCTCCGTTGTTGGGTTTTGTATTTTGTCATGTCATGCATTTTCATATCATGTCATCATGTGCATTGCATTCGCATACGTGTTCGTCTCATGCATCCGAGCATTTTCCCCGTTGTCCGTTTTCCAATCCGGCGCTCCTATCTCCTCCGGTGCACCCCTCTTGTTTTCTTTCGTGTGCGTGTGTCAAACTTTCTCGGAATGGACCGAGGCTTGTCAAGTGGCCTTAATATACCACCCGGAGACTACCGGTCAATTTTCGTTCCATTCGGAGGTCGTTTGGTACTCCAACGGTTAACCGGGCATCCGCAAAGTCCATTTGAGTATCCAACAAAAACCCCCTCTAAAACCAGCCCAAAACCCACCAAACTCTCTTCCATGCTCAAGGTCGTTCGATCATGATCGTGTGGGCGAAAACCGCACCTCATTTGGAGTCTCCTAGCTCCCTCTACCTATAAAACTCCATCTCCCCCGAAAACGGAATCGCACACGAAACCCTAACCCTCTCCCTCCGCGCCGCGCCGGACGCGTCCGCTCCGGCCGGACAACGTCCGCCGCGCCGCCCGGCCAATCGCAGGCTGCCACGTGGCAAGCCCGTCGCCGCCGCCGCCGGAGCCCGCGAGGCCCCCGCGGCCCGCCGCCGTCGCCTCCCGGCCCGTTCGCCTCCGCCCGCGGTTCCCCTGCGCCGCCGCCTGAGGGCCGCGCCTCCCGCCGCCGGCATGGCCCCGTGCGCCGCCGCCGTTGCCGACTTGGGCCGCCGCCGCCGCCGCGGCGCCCATCCTCGCCGCCGCGCCCGTCGCCGCCGGAGCCCTCTCCGTCCGGCGCCTCCTCTCCTTCCCACGGCCGCCGCCTCCTTCCTCTCCTCCCGCCGGCGAGCGAGCCCGAGCTCGAGGAGCCGGCCCGATCCGATCTGGTACGGCGTTGACTTTCCGGAACCCCCCCCCCCCGAAATTCTCCTAAGTCCTCAATTTTTTCTCAGCATATGCTCCTGTTCGTGATGCGATAACTCCATGCATGTAGCTTCGATTCGCTCGTGTAATATGTCAAATTGTTCGTCTCACGATGCTCTTCATGTTGTTCAATTGCACCATGTTCATTAGAGGTCATCTTGATGCCCAAATCTTCGTTGGAAGAGGGCTAGTTGCTGTTATTCTCTGGTTCTTATCAGAACTTGGAGATTTGTCATTTTTGTATCATTTAATCTGTGCATCTTATGAGCATGAGCTCTACATGTGTTTTGAAGTATGCCATGCCATCTTTCCAGTGGTGTAGTCCATGTATTTTTGTGATCTATGTGGTGACTAGCACAAGCATGCAAAGTAGGCCCCGTAATATTTCTGATTTCAGAGACAGTGATTTCTCTAAGTCCTTGTCTGCTGTAATTTTGTTGCCATGTAAATTTGATGCTACAGAGAGATCCATGCATATTTTGGAGATGTTCAGCAAGTATATTTTGTAGCTATAGTTGTAATTGATCCATTCCTGCAATAGTTGCACTAACTTTAGCTACAAATGGATCAATTACAACTATAGCTACAAAACATCCTTACTGAACATCTCCAAAATATGCATGGATCTCTCTGTAGCATCAAATTTACATGGCAACAAAATTACAGCAGACAAGGACTTAGAGAAATCACTGTCTCTGAAATCAGAAATATTACGGGGCCTACCTTGCATGCTTGTGCTAGTCACCACATAGATCACAAAAATACATGGACTACACCACTGGAAAGATGGCATGGCATACTTCAAAACACATGTAGAGCTCATGCTCATAAGATGCACAGATTAAATGATACAAAAATGACAAATCTCCAAGTTCTGATAAGAACCAGAGAATAACAGCAACTAGCCCTCTTCCAACGAAGATTTGGCATCAAGATGACCTCTAATGAACATGGTGCAATTGAACAAAATGAAGAGCATCGCGAGACGAACAATTTGACATATTATACGCGCGAATCGGAGCTACATGCACGGAGTTATCGCATCACGAACAGGAGCATATGCTGAGAAAAAATTGAGGACTTGGCAGAATTTCGGGGGGGGGGGGGGGGTTCCGGAAAGTCAACGCCGTACCAGATCGGATCGGGCCGGCTCCTCGAGCTCGGGCTCGCTCGCCGGCGGGAGGAGAGGAAGGAGGCGGCGGCCGTGGGAAGGAGAGGAGGCGCCGGACGGAGAGGGCTCCGGCGGCGACGGGCGCGGCGGCGAGGACGGGCGCCGCGGCGGCGGCGGCCCAGGTCGGCAACGGCGGCGGCGCACGGGGGCACGCCGGCGGCGGGAGGCGCGGCCCTCAGGCGGCGGCGCAGGGGAACCACGGGCGGAGGCGAACGGGCCGGGAGGCGACGGCGGCGGGCCGCGGGGGCCTCGCCCGGGCCTCGCGGGCTCCGGCGGCGGCGGCGACGGGCTTGCCACGTGGCAGCCTGCGATTGGCCGGGCGGCGCGGCGGACGTTGTCCGGCCGGAGCAGACGCGTCCGGCGCGGCGCGGAGGGAGAGGGTTAGGGTTTCGTCTGCGATTCCGTTTTCGGGGGAGATGGAGTTTTATAGGTAGAGGGAGCTAGGAGACTCCAAATGAGGTGCGGTTTTCGCCCACACGATCGTGATCAAACGAACTAGAGCATGGAAGAGAGTTTGGTGGGTTTTGGGCTGGTTTTAGAGGGGGTTTTTGTTGGATACTCAAATGGACTTTGCGGATGCCCGGTTAACCGTTGGAGTACCAAACGACCTCCGAATGGAACGAAAATTGACCGGTAGTCTCCGGGTGGTATATTAAGGCCACTTGACAAGCCTCGGTCCATTCCGAGAAAGTTTGACACACGCACACGAAAGAAAACAAGAGGGGTGCACCGGAGGAGATAGGAGCGCCGGATTGGAAAACGGACAACGGGGAAAATGCTCGGATGCATGAGACGAACACGTATGCGAATGCAATGCACATGATGACATGATATGAAAATGCATGGCATGACAAAATACAAAACCCGACAACGGAGGGAAAAACATATCACATAGCCGGAAATGGCAAGAGTCGGAGTTACAAATATGGCAAGTTACATACGGGGTGTTACATATCCTTAGCGGAATAAGGATATATTTCTCGGTTATGGAGGTAATAAGGAGTTCGTCGTAAAGAGTTAATTACGTCGATGCAAGCTTTGACACCGATCTGGATGACTCTAAGTCATAATCCAGATACATATTGAAAGTGGGAGCAATTAGCTAAAGTAGCTCCGTGCAGAGCATTGTAAACATAGAAATTTGCAAAATATTTACGGATCTGAATGTGACAGACCCGTTGACTAAAATTATCTCACAAGGAAAACATGATCACACCTTAGTACTCTTTGGGTGTTAATCACATAGCGATGTGAACTAGATTACTGACTCTAGTAAACCCTTTGGGTGTTGGTCACATGTCGATGTGAACTATGGGTGTTAACCACATAAAGATGTGAACCATTGATGTTAAATCACATAGCGATGTGAACTAGATTATTGACTCTAGTGCAAGTGGGAGACTGAAGGAAATATGCCCTAGAGGCAATAATAAAGTTATTATTTATTTCCTTATATCATGATAAATTTTTATTATTCATGCTAGAATTGTATTAACCGGAAACATGATACATGTGTGAATACATAGACAAACAGAGTGTCACTAGTATGCCTCTACTTGACTAGCTCGTTGATCAAAGATGGTTATGTTTCCTAGCCATAGACATGAGTTGTCATTTGATTAACGGGATCACATCATTAGGAGAATGATGTGATTGACTTGACCCATTCCGCTAGCTTAGCACTCGATCGTTTAGTATGTTGCTATTGCTTTCTTCATGACTTATACATGTTCCTATGACTATGAGATTATGCAACTCCCATTTACTGGAGGAACACTTTGTGTGCTACCAAACGTCACAACGTAACTGGGTGATTATAAAGGTGCTCTACAGGTGTCTCCAAAGGTACTTGTTGGGTTGGCGTATTTCGAGATTAGGATTTGTCACTCCGATTATCGGAGAGGTATCTCTGGGCCCACTCAGTAATGCACATCACTATAAGCCTTGCAAGCATTGTAACTAATGAGTTAGTTGCGGGATGATGTATTACGGAACGAGTAAAGAGACTTGCCGGTAACGAGATTGAACTAGGTATTGAGATACCGACGATCGAATCTCGGGCAAGTATCATACCAATGACAAAGGGAACAACATATGTTGTTATGCGGTTTGACCGATAAAGATCTTCGTAGAATATGTGGGAGCCAATATGAGCGTCCAGGTTCCGCTATTGGTTATTGAGCGGAGACGTGTCTTGGTCATGTCTACATAGTTCTCGAACCCATAGGGTCCGCACGCTTAAAGTTAGATGACGGTTATATTATGAGTTTATGTGTTTTGATGTACCGAAGGAGTTCGGAGTCCCGGATGAGACAGGGACAAGACGAGGAGTCTCGAAATGGTCGAGACGTAAAGATCGATATATTGGACGACTATATTCGGACATCGGAAAGGTTCCGAGTGATTCGGGTATTTTTCAGAGTACCGGAGAGTTACGGGAATTCGTATTGGGCCTTAATGGGCCATACGGGAAAGGAGAGAAAGGCCCCAAAGGGTGGCCGCACCCCTCCCCATGGACTAGTCCGAATTGGACTAGGGAGGGGGGCGCCCCCTTCCTTCCTTCTCCTTCTCCCTTCCCTTCTCCTACTCCAACAAGGAAAGGAGGAGTCCTACTCCCGGTGGGAGTAGGACTCCCCCCTTGGCACGCCCTCCTCCTAGGTCGGCCGCCTCCCCCTTGCTCCTTTATATACGGGGGCAGGGGGGCACCCCAAAGAGACAACAATTGATCATTGATCTCTTCGCCGTGTGCGGTGCCCCCCTCCACCATATTACACCTCGATAATATCGTAGCGGTGCTTAGGCGAAGCCCTACGTCGGTAGAACATCATCATCGTCACCATGCCATCCTGCTGACGAGACTCTCCCTCAATACTCTGCTGGATCGGAGTTCGAGGGACGTCATCGAGCTGAACTTGTGCTGAACTCGGAGGTGTCGTGCGTTCGGTACTTGATCGGTCGGATCGTGAAGACGTACGACTACATCAACCGCGTTATGTTAACGCTTCCGCTTTCGGTCTACGAGGGTACATGGACAACACTCTCCCCTCTCGTTGCTGTGCATCACCATGATCTTGCGTGTGCGTAGGAAATTTTTTGAAATTACTACGTTCCCTAACAATAACATATATAGAGGGGGCGATCCACGAGAAGAGAGTGGAGGTATCATCGGCTTGAGGTGTCCATAGAATCGAAGAGAGGGATGATGTGTGTGTGTGTGCGCGCGCGCGCGATCGATAAAGAGTGCCATCGAATTTGTGTGTGCCCACGTCAAAGATAAAGAGTGGCTGGCCTACTAGAACGTGAGATGGGACATGTGCAGTTTGTCTCTGTGGCATGGATACCTACCTGCAGCGCTCGACTATCGGTGTGTGGTGGGGGAAGAGGGAGGCCCAATTAACTATAGAGGTACAATGGCTGGTATATGTGTGGAGGAGGAGAGAGGCCTACCTCGTGTATTAAGGAGATCGATCTGCCTCATGTATTAAGGGAGATCAATCGGCATCCATGCATATGTGAAGGAGAGGAATAAGGTTGGGAGATAGACGGAGCTAGAGTGTTGGAGGGGGTGGTAGTGGTAGTGGAGTTGCTTCTAACAAATGGTGGGATAGGCTTGCTAGACAAACGGAGGGCACGCCCGCAATATCAATAAGAGAGGAGATTGCTGCTTGTTGTCTGTGCACGTGCATGTGAGAGACGGGTCAGGAGGCATGCACGAACGATGAGGGGGGACGATGTGGCTGTGGTAAGCAGACGTAACTACATAGGAAGATCAATCGCCCTTTGTTAGAGAAAGGAGAGACATAACTTGTGAGGTACGCCGATCGATGGGGGGTAAGTTAAAGTCGATCTAGGTATATGTTGGGAGATCGATCGGTACACATGCATGTGTGTGTTAGAAGCAAATGAGGCACGAGGAGAAGGATAGAGAGAGAGGGATGCATGTAGGAGGTGGTACGAGAGGCATACTATATCGAGGGGGGAGGAGTGTGCGAGTACGAGAGCGATGAAAAGAGTGGTGGGAGTGAGGCATGGACGGTGAAAAGAGAAGAGGGGAAGCTTGTGTTTGTGCTAGGCACACCTGGCTAGAGAGGCATATCGATCGATGTGTGCCGTAAAGAAGGAGCTGGGGGCCTACACACACCGTGGGTGAATGACCTAAAGCGAAAAGGCGAATTTGCGCGATGGAGCTAGAGAATGCTGAGGGAGGGTGAGAGGGATGCAGGCGTGTGCATGCACAAGAGAAAGTTAGCGCTAGTTACAAAGATAAGAGGGTTGTGTGGGTGTAAAAGACGAATAGAGATCATATATACTTCATTATAAAAAGTGAATTCGGATATTTGAAGAATTTATCATAGTGTTTCAAACCGATGCATGTGTGAATTATATAACGGTGATACACATGGTGTGGTAATGAACATGTTATACTACATTTAATATATTTTATCTCTACTCTTATAAAAAAACGGAGTTGTCGATGATGGTGTGCCTGCCATCCTGCATTATAGGCCGTCCGATTTATATCTAGCGGATAGCAAGGAAACTATGATGGTTGAAGTTGGCAACAATCATGATTGTAGATTCTTATTGAAATAGAGAAACGAATTCAAATTTAATTCGAATTGCAGCGGTAGTATAGACATTTGGAATGCACTAAAATGTTGGTATGAGTAGGTTACATGCATTATACAGGAAGCAGAAAAATTTAATCGGACATAACATGGATTCATACTCCCTCCTTCCATCTATATAGGGCGTAATGAGATTTTTTAAGACCGCCTTTGACTATTGACAAGATTAATAGTACATGACATGCACAATGTGAAAATTATATCATTGAAAGAACCTTTCACAGACGAATTTAACGGTGTGCTTTGTGTAAGTTGCATGTCATATATCATTGCTCTAATATTTGGTCAAAGTTAGCATCGAAAAATGCATTAGGCCCTATATAGATGGAAGGACGGAGTAGCTTTGAATAGCATTTGTATAGTAAAACGGGGCAAGACTCTCTCTTTGTGTGGTGTGAATAGTTTTATTTTTTTCGTTTTCTTTTTGGTTGAGGGAAGTGCGAATTGATTTGGTACGTACAAGTACAATATTACTACACGTTAGGCTTGTCCCTAAAATTCAACCCGCGTCTTGTTATATCCCGAAAATTCAGATATCGTGCTCCCAAAACTGGCACCTTCACAACCCACGCCTTGCTATCCCGAAATTACAACGCGCGTGAAAACTCCCTCCAGCTGCCAAATCCCGACACGCGAAATCCCCCTTCTAACCCTGAGCCGAAAGGGCCGCTGGTTCAAATCGGTGGGGGTACTTTTGTAACACACCCTACATTTTGGACAAGCGCGTCCCTAAGTCATGCTTCACCCCCTCCCATCGCCCCCTTTTCGCCATTCGAAATCCCAGGCCGCCATAACCTCTCCGCTCCAGTCGCGAAAACCCACCCTCCTCCGTTCGCCACGTCACCGCTGCCTAGCCGGAGCCTCTTCCCCGACGACGTCGTCCACCGCAATAGCTCGACGTCCCTCGTCCACCTCCCCGGATGAGGATCCGTCGTCCATCTCGCCGTCCCGCCGGTTCAGCCGCCCCGTCCTCCACCTCCAAGGAGCTGCTCCGACGATCGCCTCGTCTATCGTGGATGCTCCATCCCCACAGCGCCGTCTTAACCTGCTCCACCGGAACCGCAACATCCTCACCGACTCCTCGGACGAAGCCGAGGCCTACTCGGCGCCACCAAAGAGGTTGTACACTCATCGCATCACACCTTCTCCTTAACTCGACCTCCCGGCGCCGACGGTGCTCCATCCCGCACCCCCATGGAGCGGCTACCTTGAAGCCGGTGCCGCGGGCGACATCTCCACGGCGGCTCTCCCCCAGTGCGAGGCCCCTTCGGCGGCGGCATCCATACCAGCCGGATCTGCTGCTGCTGCTCCGGCTCTCGCTCGCTCGCTCGCGCTGCTGCTGGTGCTCCGGCTCTTGCTCGATTGCTCGCTCGCCCAGCTGCTACTGCTGCTCTCCCCCTCGCTCGTGATGCTGCTCTGCTACGATTATGCCACACTTCAGTCGACTGAATCGACTTTTGGGTCAGTCGATTTTCAGGGGTTGGGGGGCTCGCCGGAGTTAAAGAAGAACCACCCGCAGCGGGGATGGGGGCTCGCCGGAGAGGTACCCCACTATCTATCTTAGGGTTCAGGGTGGGGGGCGGGGGGCCTAGAGGGCTGGCCGGGGCGGCGGTGGCGAGTTGTTTCGGGGCGGCGAGGCGGCGCTGGGGCCGGCGGTTCGGACGGTGGTGGCTGGCGGCTCAGGGGGGGTGCAGGTTGAAGATGAACTGCAGGCCCTCCCTAAACTACATGTCAAGTGCCTCTCTGCTACCATTGCGTTTAGTTTCAACAGTAGCATTCAGATTCCACAGTAAATTTCAGTTTTGACAGTTAAGTTCAGAGTCAACAGTTTTTACCTCATCTGTTGTAGTCAGGTGGTTTTTGGTGATCTTAATTTTACATCCATTTTACATCATCTATTGGAGATGCTATTAGAATCCCACTTGAGATTGACGATGTCTGTCTTGTGCTGCTTCAGCCTTGACATCTTACGGCTCACCGGAGCTGCTCCAACGACAGAACGATCCATCACAACAGAGCAGTGCCCGGGACGCCGTCTACAGATTCCTCAGATCTTCCTCCACACCTCCGACAGCCACCTCTGCCTCAACTGCTTCAGCGACCAACCCAATGATGCCGAGGTCGACACGGCTATGGCAAAGAGGTTGTACACTTGTTGCATCACTTATTACTATACATTCATGTCGATCCATTAGGGCTATTTTGGTTCAACGGAAAAACGTCGATCCACTGGTTGTTACCATCACTCTAAATTTCTGCATGCTCTCCTTACATAATCTCACCATATTTTTTCCGTATGCATGTCAGGTATTGTACACAGTCATGCTGAACATGTAGAGAAAAAGAGAAGAGTTTTGCGCGGCAATACAATGTCATTTAGACATCGCTCCATGGTGGGTTCAATGGCAAACCCTCCCCACCCCTCTCCAGATTGTAATCCAGAGGAAGATATCTGTTCTGAGGCGGATTTAGACGCCGTTGACCACTCCTATTTACCCCCCAAGGTGTTTGCTCTACCTTGGCATGATGATGTTAGTCATATCATGCATATGTTGCCTTGCAGTGCCTACTTTTGACATCATATATGTCATCTGCTTAGTTTAGACATGTTCTGTAATGCCACCTGTTTAGTTTCTATATCATATATGGGAATTATGCAGTCACATGTCTTTTAGCCAGCCATAATATATGTGAAATGTGCAATGCCATCCTGTTTAACCAGGCATCATATATTTAAATGATATCTTGCCCATCCTTTTCTTCATTACATTTCCATTTGTCGACAATGTTTGTACATTAAACTACTCTTCCTGTGAATCAGCCATTTGGGTGGGAGATGGAAAAATCTGGAGCGAAAACAAGGCCTTCAGAGCAGACAGTGCTACCTGTCGAAGCAGATCTCTTGTTGGGTCCCGATAGCTCCTCAGAGATGGATTCAGAGACAGATGACCAGTCCTATTCCCCCACTGAGGTGTATGCTCTAACTTGGCACGGTTATACTGCTCATATCATGCATACGGTGTCTTGCATTGCATAGTTTAGACATCATATACACAATATTCAACACCATGTTCTTAGTTCAGACATCATATCGAATGCCCTCTGTTTAGCATATAAATCACATATGTGAATTAAATGATGCGATCCTGATTACTTAGATAGCATGTAGGTGAATTATGTCATGCGATCATGTTTAGTTATTCATCATATCTTTGAATTATGTTATGCTATGCTATCCAGTTTAGATAGACATCATATATGTGAAATTATGTCATGCTATCCGTTTTAGTTAAACAATATACATGTCAACTATTTCATGCCCTCTTTTTTCCACACTATCTATTGCATCTGTCTCTCATACAATGTCTGTACATTCAACTATGTTTCCTGTTTATCAGCCATTTGAATTGGAGCGGGTGATGCCAGTATCTAGCGGACTAAAAACACGGTCTTCAAATAAAACAGTGCTACCTCTTGGTGGAGATAGCACCCCGGTTGTACATGCACAAGAACCAGCCCTACCACACATAACCCAAACTCTCGCAGATTGTACCCCTACTGCAATGGACAAAGAACCAGCTTCACCCAATCTAACCCCAACCCCAGCCGATAGTAACCCAGTTCCCGTTGACACAGCACCATCTCCACCACAGAGCTCCCAAACAAGAGCAGTTAGTAAGGCAGCTCCAGTGCCCAAAGGGCCAGTACTATCACGGCGAACCCCAACTCCACCAGTTAGTACACCTATTCCTGTGGAGGAAGCACAACCAGCTAGTCGTAGTTTAGCATCTATCGCATTTGATGTTGTTAAATCGTATGTGCGTATCTTCCCATCTTGGAAATATTATACTGAAGATGAAGGAAAATGCCAGTTGCAGGTGTTTGTCCAGGAGTTATGTGTAAGTAATGTTATTCATGGCAATTACTTTGCTTCGTCCCATACATCCTACATCCATGATGGTTATAATACAGCAAATTTTCCCATTTTTCTCTATAGAGAAGGACCGATTTGGAAACTCAGGATGAGGTAACCTGTGCTAATACCTCTGCTATCTTCAAGAATGCTTGGTGGCAGTATCAGAATTACCTGAAGAAAACGTACTTCACCGGCAAAGAAACTCATCAAATTCCCTTACGTTCTCCTGAGACACATTTACTGGACGATGACTGGGAACGCCTTGTTCTGTACTGGCCCCGAACCAAGAATGTGGTAAGGTCTATGAGCTCATTTTATATTTTTAAGTATTATATTTTGCGTCTTACTGTACTCTGTTCATGTAGAACAAGTGCCTAAACCTGAAGAACAACTGTTCTAATTTAAGATTCCATTGCTATCATAGTTCAAAAAAGCGCTAGGCGTTAATTGTGCGTTTTGCCACCGCCTTGCGCTTGACTGACCAAAGTGCATGCTTATGCGCAGTTATGCATAGATTATGCATAGTTATGCGCAATGCGTTTTGCCAACGCCTAGAGCCTAGGCGCGCTTAAGCACTCGCTTAGGCGCGCCTTTTTTAACTATGATTGATTTGCTCTTGTATCACTGTATTTACTCATACAAACTTATTTTTAAATTGAAGGATCCAATCGAAACTCCAATGGCACAGCAGGTATGTTCACGCATGTTTCTTTAACAGGTTTGCTCTTATCAATATCTCTATTGATTTCAATTTCAATTGTGTATACAGTTGACTTTCATATCATGCACATTACTAGCATCACAACAGAGCCAATAGTGTTGTTGTACATGTAGACCCGTGGGACCCATCTGAAATCTTGTTGTGCCGTGTAGTTTCCCACGCTTTGTATTCTTTCACTGCTCCTTTGTCTTGAACTGATATGATTTGAACCATGTCTCTATTTTGATTTGGCAAGACAATGCAATGACCATAGGACATAGATATATGTTTGTTTGATGCTTTTATTATGTACTAGTACTTGGCAATAGAAGACTTGGTAGTTTAATCATGTCCACCTTACTAATGAACTGGTTCACCGAAATGAGTTTCATATACTAGTACATGCTAAACTTGTTATGTGTCTGCTTGTTTCTTCTTTTAGAATGCTGACAGAATATTGGGGAAGAGTGCCTTATTAAGCAATGTTAAAGGAAGTAATGCAGATAAGGTTCAGGATAGTGACACATCCTTGTTGGTCTCCACCAAAGCTGATAAAACAGCTAAGGAAGACTATCTTGAAGACAGCGAGACAACCCCAAAGTCCTGTCTTGGTTTAGTGTTCGAGTTACTGGCCACTACCGCTTGCACAAGCTATTCAAACTCACTGTCTGAATCAGTTCGGTTTCTTGAGTCTCAACTACAAGCTTAAAGACATCGATCAGCTGTGCTGCGACAAGAAGCGGAAGGACTGCGGAAGTCCCTGGAGCATTCAGATGCATACTTTCTGGTGCAATAGCAAGCGTTGGAGGATTTTAGCGCCAAACAGGACAAAGCTAATCAGCTTGCTAAGCTTATTGCCAGCATGGTGGATACCCAGGATAATGTTTCTTGAGCTCTTCTGAAGTTGTTTCAGTTATGCTCTTGTTTTGCTGCCGCGTTTATTTGCACTGGTGGCCAATTTTGACGGCTAGTGTATGTAATGTGCTGCTTTGTTCCCTATATTTGCACTGGTGGCGAACTTTGATGCCCAGTGGATGTAATATGTGTAATAGCGGTAATAGGCTAGCGTTAATTGCTTGCTTATATATTTCCTTATTGTCTTGTTTAGTTGTTTGCTTGTAGTCACTGCAGTTCTTTTTCTGTTTTTTTCTAGTGGCCACAATAGCCTATTTTTGGTAACTAGGACAAAATAATCGTGGCAACACACGGACTGTTGTAACCATGGGCCTCCTGCAGGCCGTATGATCCATGGGCCTTCGTCCGGCCGTAGGATCCATCGGCCTTCTATACGGGCCTTAGGGTCCATGGGCCTTCTACGGGCCGTAGGGTCCATGGGCCTTCTACGGGCCGTATGATCCATGGGCCTTCTACGGGTCGTACTATCCATGGGCCTCATATGGGCCATAGGATCCATGGGCCTTCTACGGGGTGTATCATCATTTCGCCAATCATGGGCCGTACTATTCGTGGACCATAACGGGCCGTTAATAGGCCGTATTTGATAACTCTATGAAAATAGCCCAACGGGTTTTTTTTACATGAAAACAGCCCAACGTATTAACGGTCCGCAAACTGGCCGACTGTAACGACGGGCTGAATTTGGCCCACAAGCAGAAAATGACAGTAACGGGCCGTATGTAACCGAATGCTACAAATGAGCCCAAGAATCAATGGGCCCTGAGAAGGCCGAAAGATAACTTGGGCTGGAAACGGCCCAATGGAATAACGGGCCGTTAATGGGTATAAAGTGATACACTGTTCATTACGGGCCAGTTTCACCACGGGCCGTTAATGGGCCAAGAGTTACAAAGGTCCTCATATGGGCCGAAAGATGTCATGGGCCACACATGGGCCGGAAGTTAAAACGGGCTGAATCATATTGGACGGCCCAGATGACGCTATTGGGCCTACTTCGGATAGGGCGTAACGGGCCCTGGGTTAGCGGGTTGTAAATGGGCTATATGCGAATAGGCCGTTAACAGGCTTTCCGTGGGCCGGTCCGCCACCTTTTGACCAAGTCAAACGGGCCAGCCTTTTCACAGGAATGGGCCTCTGTTGGGCCGTGCCACATGTCGCCGTATCATAGGCGCTTTCGGTCCAATGAGCGGATGACATCAGTCCCAACGGTGAGCCGACACGTGTTTCCTCCAGCCAATGATGATTTTACACGTGGAAAATCCCCATTGGTTGGGGCTGTTAACGGGTTATCGGATCCAAAACCCGACCCGATAGCTTAACGGCGTTCCGTTACGGTGGATGCCACGTGTCGGTCACCCTTGACGAAAGCACTTCTGTGACGCGCGATTTATCGTCATGGAAGTGGACACTTCCGTGATGATAATTTTGGCAATGTCACGGAACACTTCTACGACAACACAGGTATGACTATCTTGATTCTGTCATAAATTTGTCATGGATGTATATGCATGACAGAAAACGCGACCTACTGTGACAAACACGTATCATCACGGAAGTGTATTTTTTTGTAGTGGAGTGTCACGAGTGGAGACCTTCACAGGCACTAGGCCGTCTTCACATGCGCTGGACATTTCTTCATGGGTAGAACTTCCGGAGGTGCTGGATGTTCCAGGCGTTCTGGATGGGTATCCCGTCCTGTGTCTCCAAGCGCGCGGCGCCAGGCCTGGAGACATGGACGACCTTGAACGGGCCCTCCCACATGGGTGAGAGCAATGCAGCCCCTCCCTGGAGAGGACCCGCCTCAGGACGAGGTCACCCACCTCGAGCGTCCTGGAGCGGATGTTGCTGCAGTGGTACCGCCGCAGCGCCTGCTGATACCTTGCTGCCCGCAGTGGAGCTTCGCGGCGGTGTTCCTCCCCCAGCACGAGGTCCATCCCCCGCGTGGCGTCCTGCTGCGTTTCATCAAACGCCAGGACCCGTGCGGAGCGATGCTTGACTTCGTGAGGGAGGACCGCTTCTGCTCCGTAGACGAGGAAGAACGGGGTCTTGCCCGTTGGCTTGGTGGGGGTGGTGCGGATGGACAACAGCACGGACTGGAGCTCATCGTGCCAGCCCCTGCCGCAGGCCTCGAGCTTCTTCTTGAAGGTCCTAGTCTTGAGGCCCCTCAGGACCTCTGCGTTGGCGCATTCGGCCTGACCATTGCTCCTGGGGTGCGCCACTGAAGCGTAGCAGATCTCCGTTCCAAGGTTAGCACAATACGTCTTGAAGAGATTACTAGTGAACCTCGAGCCGTTATCAGTGATGATGCGGTTGGGGACCCCGAAACGGCTCACGAGACCCTTGATGAACTTGACCGAGGAGCCAGCTGGGATGGTGCGGACGGCTTCTACCTCCACCCACTTGGTGAACTTGTCGATGGCAACGTAGAGGTAGCGGTAGCCCCCAGGCTCTCGAGGGAACGGGCCCAAGATATCCAGCCCCCAGACCGCGAACGGCCATGTGAGTGGGATGGTCTGGAGGCCCTGAGCCGGCTGATGAATCTGCTTGGCGTGGATCTGGCAAGCCTCACAGGACCTCACCAACTCAGCTGGGTCGTTGAGCGCCGTAGGCCAGTAGAATCCGCTGCGGAACACCTTGCCGACGAGGGTTCGCGACGACGAGTGATGCCCGCAATCCCCGCCGTGTATGTCAGCTAGCAGCTCTCTTCCTTGCTCCCTGGAGATGCAACATAGACGTCAGTTGGCCGCTTCCTGTATAACTCACCGTCCCTGATGCAGTACGTCGTGGCTTGTCTGGCCACACGCTCCATGTCCTCCTCCTCTTCCGGCAGCGTCCCTTGCGTTAGGTATTCCTTGAATTCCTTGATCCAGCACCCCTCCTGAGGTTCGAGCGACAAGAGCAAGCGTGCTCCCAAGGTCGGGCCGCGGGCCGGGGCTCCTGAAGCAGGTGGTTGAGGGAGCTCCTCACGAGGGAGCGCTGTTCTTGAGAGTGGTGGCGTTGCTGATGGCTTGAAGAGCCGCTCCTCAAAGACACCAAGCTCTTGGGGTAGCCGCTTGGATGCTCTTCTGGCGATGTCGTCGGCTTCCTTGTTGGTGCCACGGGGCACATGCTATAATTCCAGACCCGAGAATTTTTTCTCCATCTTGCGCACCTCCGCGAGGTATGCCTCCATGTGTTCGTCCTTTGGCTCGTATACCTTGTTGGAGAAGTTGACGAGGAGCTGCGAGTTGCCCTTGATGGTGAGACGCCTCACCCCCAGGGCCGCCGCAGCCCTGAGGCCAGCTATGAGGCCCTCGTACTCTGCTATGTTATTGGAGACCTTCTCGCCCTGCTTGAAGCAGAGCTGCACTGCGTAGTAGAGCTTGTCCTGGGTGGGCGAGATGAGCACCGCCCCAGCCCCCGCGCCCTGGCGTGAAAATGCGCCGTCGAAGTACATGACCCAGCCGTCCGGCGCTTCGCTTCCTGGAGATAGGGATTGGTCCTCGCTTGCTTCGAGCTCTGGGGCGTCGGTCCATTCCGCCACAAAGTCTGCGAGCGCGGCCCCCTTGATGACCCTGGTCGTGCTGAACTACAAGTCAAACGCTTGCAGCTCGATGTTCCATTCTGCGGCTCGCCCGACAGCATTGGGGCTCCTGAGCACTCTTTCCAGTGGGTAAGCCGAGACGACCTTGATGGGATGACCCTGGAAGTAGTGGCGCAGCTTGCGCGAGGCCACCAGGAGCGCGAGCAAGATCTTCTGAGGCATTGGGTATCGTGCCCTCGCATCCCGCAGCACTGTGCTGACGAAATACACCGGGTGCTCGACGAGGGCGGAAGAGCTGACGGAGCCCTCGGCTTCCGGGGATTGAGATGTCTCTTCGGGGTCTTCGGCTTCAGGGACTTAGTGGTCTGCTGAAGCAGCCGCTGCTTCTGGAGCTTCGCCTTGGCGCCGCGCCGCTCCGTCCGGCGCGGTGGTTCCACTTGGCGGACCCTTGACCTGGCGCTCTTCTCTGAGGGCCACCAGCGCTGCGCTGGCGGAGTGGGGTGTGGCAGCCAGGTAGAGCACCAAGGGCTCGAGGGGTCGAGGCGCCACCATCACTGGCGGGCTGGTCAGGTATCTCTTGAGGTCTTGAAACACTTGGTCGGCCTCCAGAGTCCACTCGAATGGGCCCTTTTTCTTCATCAACTTGAAGAACGGTAGGGCACGCTCTCCCAGCTTGGAGATAAAGCGCCCCAACGCAGTCACACGACCGGCAAGCTTCTGCATCTCTTTGAGGGTCTGCGGTGGGCTCATGTCTTCGATTGCCTTAACCTTCTCTGGGTTCGCCTTGATCCCTCTGTGGGATACGAGGAAACCCAGCAGCTCGCCGGAAGGGACACCGAACACGCACTTCTCCGGATTGAGTGGCAAGTTCACCTGGCGTAGGCTCGCGAAAGTCTCCTGCAGATCTTGGATCAAGGTTCTCGCCTCCCGAGACTTCACCACGATGTCGTCGACGTAGGCCTCCGCGTTTCTCCCGAGCTACCGCCCTAAGGCGATGTGCATCAGCTGCTGGAAGGTCGCTCCCGCATTGCGCAGCCCAACAGGCATGCAAGTATAGCAGTACACCCCACACGGGGTCAGGAAGGCGGTCTTCTCCACATCTTCCACCGCCATCTTGATCTGGTGATAGCCTGAGAACACATCCAGGAAGCACAGCAAATCGCACTCGGCGGCGGAGTCGATGATCTGGTCGATGCGTGGAAGCGGGAACGGATCTTGGGGGCAGGCCTTGTTGAGGTTGGTGAAGTCGACACACATGCGCTCCTTCCCGCCTTTCTTCGGCACAATAACGGGGTTCGCCAGCCACTCGGGGTATCGAACCTCGTGAATGGCACCCACTGCCTCCAGTTTGCGGGTTTCTTGGACAATGAAGGCCTGCTTCTCCGTGGACTGTCATCTCACCCGCTGCTTCACAGGGCGTACATTGGGGCACACCTTTAAGTGATGCTGAATCACCTCTCTCGGGACTCCCACCAGCTGTTTGGGTTCCCATGCGAATATTTCCTTGTTCGCGCGCAAGAACTTCTCCAACGCTTCCTCTTGGTCAGGGTCGAGGTCGGCACCTATGGTAACGGTGGCTCCTCAGGACCCGTCTTCATCGACCGGCACCAGCTTGGTTTCTGCCTTGTCTTGGGTGAACAGCTGCTTCTTCTTGGTTGGTGCGGCTCCCTTGGCCTCGGAGGCGTCCGCGCCAGCGGGCTGCGCAGCCGCTGCGGTCTTGAAAGCAAGCTTGAGCGCCAGCAGAGCCTCCTTGGTGTCCCCCTCGACGGTGAGGACGCCCTTGCTCCCAGGCATCTTCATGAGGTTGTAAGCCGGATGGGTTGCTGCCATAAACTGGGCCAGAGCTGGGTACCCGAGAATGGCGTTGTACGGGAGGCCGATGCGGGCGATGTCGAAGTCGACCAGCTCGGTGCGGTAGTTGTCGCGTGTGCCGAAGGTGACAGGAAGGCGGATCTGTCCCAGGGAGTGGGCGGTGCCGCCGCCAACTCCTGAGAAAGACATGCTGAGGCGGAGCCGCTCGAGTGGTACGTGAAGAAGGCTGAAGGCCTCCACAGAGAGCACGCTGAGGCCGGCACCGCCGTCGATGAGGGTCTTGGTAATGGCCACATTGCAGATGGTGGTTGTGCAGAGCATTGGGAGCATACCCGACCCGGCGGTGGTGACGGGGTGGTCCTCTAAGTCGAAGGTGAGGTCGGCCTCAGGCGCCGCCCAGCCCGGGGGAGCCCCATGGCGCGCGGAGACGGCGCCGATCTGGCGAAGGAACGGCTTGAGATGACGATCCGAGGGCGGTCCTTGCCAGCCGCCGAGGAGGGCCACGACCGCGTGGGGTGCCGGTGCCGCAAAGCGTGCGATGACGAGATCGCGCAGCCCCTCCCAGGATGCCACGGATGATCCTGGGAGGGTGAGCAGCCAGGCACGCGGTGAACCCGCAAGGGCCATGGGAAGCCAGTTGGCCATGACCCTTGCTACCTCTTGAGCACTGCGTTGGTTTTCCCTTGAAGAGGAAAGGGTGATGCAGTAAAGTAGCGTAAGTATTTCCCTCAGTTTTTGAGAACCAAGGTATCAATCCAGTAGGAGACCACGCTCAAGTCCCACGCACCTACACAAACAAATAACAACCTTGCAACCAACGCGATAAAGGGGTTGTCAATCCCTTCACGGCCACTTGCAAAAGTGAGATCTGATAGAGATGATAAGATAATATTTTTGGTATTTTTATGATAAAGACTAAAAGTAAAGAAAGCAAAATAAACGGTAATAGAAATAACGGTAGACTAATATGATAGACAATAGACCCGGGGGCCATAGGTTTCACTAGTGGCTTCTCTCAAGAGCATAAGTATTACGGTGGGTAAACAAATTACTGTCGAGCAATTGATAGAATTGAGCATAGTTATGAGAATATCTAGGCATGATCATGTATATAGGCATCACTTCCGCGACAAGTAGACCGACTCCTGCCTGCATCTACTACTATTACTCCACACATCAACCGCTATCCAGCATGCATCTAGGGTATTAAGTTCATAAGAACAGAGTAACGCATTAGGTAAGATGACATGATGTAGAGGGATAAACTCAAGCAATATGATATAAACCTTTTATCCTCGATGGCAACAATACAATACGTGTCGTTTCCCCTACTATCACTGGGATCGAGCACCGCAAGATTGAACCCAAAGCTGAGCACTTCTCCCATTGCAAGAAAGATCAATCTAGTAGGCCAAACCAAACTGATAATTCAAAGAGACTTGCAAAGATAACCAATCATACAAAAAAGAATTCAGAGGAGATTCAAATATTGTTCATAGATAATCTTGATCATAAACCCACAATTCATCGGATCTCGACAAACACACCGCAAAAGAAGATTACATCGAATAGATCTCCAAGAGAATCAAGGAGAACTTTGTCTTGAGATCCAAAGAGAGAGAAGAAGCCATCTAGCTAATAACTATGGACCCGAAGGTCTGAGGTAAACTACTGACACATGATCAGAGAGGCTATGGTGTTGATGTAGAAGCCCTCCGTGATCGATGCCCCCTCCGGTGGAGCGCCGGAAAAGGCCCCAAGATGGGATCTCACGGGTACGGAAGGTTGTGGTGGTGGAAATAGGGTTTTGGCTCCTGTTCTGATGTTTCCAGGGTATATGAGTATATACAGGCGAAAGAGGTCGGTCAGCAGAGCTACAAGGGGCCCACGAGGGTGGGGGAGCGCCTAGGGGGCAGGCGCGCCTCCCTGCCTCGTGTCCTCCTCGTTGATTGCTTGACGTCCACTCCAAGTCCTCTGGATCACGTTTGTTCCGAAAATCACGTTCCCGAAGGTTTCATTCCGTTTGGACTCCGTTTGATATTCCTTTCCTTAACACTGAAATAGGCAAAAAAAACAGCAATTTGGGTTGGGCCTCCGGTTAATAGGTTAGTCCCAAAAATAACATAAAAGTGTATAATAAAGCCCATTAAACATCCAAAACAGATAATATAATAGCATGGAACAATCAAAAATTATAGATACGTTGGAGACATATCAAGCATCCCCATGCTTAATTCCTCCTCGTCCTCGAGTAGGTAAATGATAAAAACTGAATTTTTGATGTGGAATGCTACTTGGCATATTTTTCAATGTAATTCTTTTTATTGTGGCATGAATATTTAGATCCGAAAGATTCAAGATAAAATTTTAATGTTGACATAAAAAAATAATACTTCAAACATGCTAACCAAGCAATTATGTCTTATCAAAATAACATAGCCAAAGAAAGCTTATCCCTACAAAATCATATAGTTAGGCCATGCTTCAACTTCGTCACACAAAACGTTCTCATCATGCATAACCCCGATGACAAGCCGAGCAATTGGTTCATACGTTTTAACGCGCTTCAGCCTTTTCAACCCTTACGCAATACATGAGTGCAAGCCATGGATATAGCACTATGGGTGGAATAAAGTATAATGATGGGGGTTATGTGAGAAGACAAAAAGGTAGAAGGTCTCACATCGACGCGGCTAATCAATAGGCTATGGAGATGCCCATCTATTGATGTCAATGTGAGGAGTAGGGATTGCCATGCAACGGATGCACTAGAGCTATAAATATATGAAAGCTCAACAAAAGAAACTAAGTGGGTGTGCATCCAACTTGCTTGCTCACGAAGACCTAGGGCATTTTGAGGAAGCCCATCATTGGAATATACAAGCCAAGTTCTATAATGAAAAATTCCCACTTGGTATATGAAAGTGACAACACAGGAGACTCTCTATCATGAAGATCACGGTGCTACTTTGAAGCACAAGTGTGGAAAAAGGATAGTAACATTGTCCCTTCTCTCTTTTTCTCTCATTTTTTTCCTTTTTTTTGGGCCTTCTCTTTTTTTCCTTTGGCCTCTTTTTTTTCTTTTTTTTTATTTTGTCCGGAATCTCATCCCGACATGTGGGGGAATCATAGTCTCCATCATCCTTTCCTCACATGGGACAATGCTCTAATAATGATGATCATCAGACTTTTAATTACTTACAACTCAAGAATTACAACTCAATACTTAGAACAAAATATGACTGTATGTGGATGCCTCCGGCGGTGTACCAGGATATGCAATGAATCAAGAGTGACATGTATAAAAAATTACGAATGGTGGCTTTGCCACAAATACAATGTCGACTACATGATTATGCAAAGCAATATGACAATGATGGAGCGTGTCATAATAAACGAAACGGTGGAAAGTTGCATGGCAATATATCTCGCAATGGCTATGGAAATGCCATGATAGGTAGGTATGGTAGCTGTTTTGAGGAAGATATAAGGAGGTTTATGTGTGATAGAGAGTATCATATCACGGGGTTTGGATGCACCGGCGAAGTTTGCACCAACTCTCAAGGTGAGAAAGGGCAATGCACGGTACCGTAGAGGCTAGAAAGTTGTGAAAGGTTGAGAGTGCGTATAATCCATGGACTCACATTAGTCATAAAGAACTCATATACTTATTGCAAAAGTTTATTAGCCCTTGAAGCAAAGTACTACTACGCATGCCCCTAGAAGGATAGATTGGTAGGAAAAGACCATCGCTCGTCCCCGACCGCCACTCATAAGGAAAGCAATAAAAGAACACCTTATGCGTCAAATTGTAACATAACTTTTACCATACTTGCATGCTACGGGACTTGCCAACCTTAACACAAGTATTTCTCAATTTCACAATTACTCAACTAGCGCACTTTAATATTACCACCATTATATCTCAAAACACTTATCAAGTATCAAACTTCTCACGATATTCAATGAACTCAATATGGAAGTTTTTATACTCATCTTGGATGTCTATCATATTAGGACTAATTTCACAATTAAAGCAAATTACCATGCTGTTTAAGACTCTCAAAATAATATAAGTGAAGCATGAGAGATCAATAATTTCTATAAAATAAAACCACCACCGTGCTCTAAAAGATATAAGTGAAGCACTAGAGCAAAAACTATATAGCTCAAAAGATATAAGTGAAGCACATAGAGTATTCTAATAAATTTTGAATCATGTGTGTCTCTCTCAAAAGGTGTGTACAGCAAGGATGATTGTGGTAAACTAAAAAGCAAAGACTCAAATCATACAAGACGCTCCAAGCAAAACACATATCATGTGGTGAATAAAAATATAGCCCCAAGTAAAGTTACCGATAGACGAAGACGGAAGAGGGGATGCCTTCTGGGGCATCCCCAAGCTTAAGCTTTTGGTTGTCCTTGAATTTTACCTTGGGGTGCCTCGGGCATCCCCAAGCTTAGGCTCTTTCCACTCCTTGTTCCATAATCCATCAAATCTTTACCCAAAACTTGAAAACTTCACAACACAAAACTCAACAGAAAATCTCATGAGCTCCGTTAGCGAAATAAAAGAAACCACCACTTTAAGGTACTGTATTGAACTCATTCTTTATTTATATTGGTGTTAAACCTACTGTATTCCAACTTCTCTATGGTTTATAAACTCTTTTACTAGCCATAGATTCATCAACATAAGCAAACAACACACGAAAAACAGAATCTGTCAAAAATAGAACAGTTTGTAGTAATCTGTATCTGACGCAAACTTCTGGAACTCAGAAAAATCTACCAAAATAGGACGACCTAGATAATTTTTTATTGATCTACTGCAATTGGAATCAGTATTTTATCATGTTCTGGTGATTTTAAACAATTGTTTTCGTGAACAGAAAGTTTCTGGAATTTTCAGCAAGATCAAATAACTATCATCCCAGAAGATCCTATAGGTTTAACTTGGCACAAACACTAATTAAAACATAAAAAACATCTAACCAGAGGCTAGATCAAAGATTTATTACTAAAAAGAACCAAAAAGCAAGAAAATAAAATAAAATCGGGTTGCCTCCCAACAAGCGCTATCGTTTAACGCCCCTAACTAGGCATAAAAGCGAGGATAGATCTAGGTATTGCCATCTTTGGTAGGCAATCCATAAGTGGCTCTCATAATAGATTCATAACGCAATTTAATCTTCTTTCTAGGGAAGTGTTCCATGCCTTTCCTTAACGGAAATTGGAATCTAATATTCCCTTCCTTCATATCAATAATTGCACCGATCATTCTAAGGAAAGGTCTACCAAGAATAATAGGACATGAAGGATCACAATCTATATCAAGAACAATAAAATCTACGGGCACATAATTCCTATTTGCAACAATAAGAACATCATTAATTCTTCCCATAGGTTTCTTGATAGTGGAATCTGCAAGGTGCAAGTTTAAAGAGCAATCACCAAATTCACGGAAACCAACAGATCACACAAAGTTTTTGGAATCGTGGAAACACTAGCACCCAAATCACACAAAGCATAGCATTCATGATATTTAATTTTAATTTTAATTGTAGGTTCCCACTCATCATAAAGTTTTCTAGGGATAGAAACTTCCAACTCAAGTTTTTCTTCATAAGATTGCATCAAAGCATCAACGATATGTTTAGTAAAGGCTTTATTTTGACTATAAGCATGAGGAGAATTTAGCACGGATTGCAACAAGGAAATACAATCTATTAAAGAGAAATTATCATAGTTAAATTCCTTGAAATCCAAAATAGTGGGTTCATTGCTATCTAAAGTTTTAACCTCTTCAATCCCACTTTTACCAATTTTTTGCATCAAGATCTAAAAACTCCGATTTATTGGGACGCCTTTTAACTAAAGTTGACTCATCTCTAGTCCCATCATTATCAATATTCATATTGCAAAACAAAGATTTAATAGGAGACACATCAATAACTTTTAGATCTTCATCTTTATTCTCATAAAAACTAGAAGAACACGCCTTTACAAAGCAATCTTTCTTAGCGCGCATCCTAGCGGTTCTTTCTTTGCACTCATCCATGGAAATTCTCATGGATTTGAGAGACTCATTGATATCATGCTTAGGTGGAATAGATCTAAGCTTGAAAGAATCAACATCAAGAGAAATTCTATCCATGTTCCTAGCCAATTCGTCAACCTTAAGCAATTTTTCTTCAAGCAAAGCATTGAAATTCTTTTGCGAATTCATAAACTATTTAACACTAGTCTCAAAATCAGAGGGAAAAGTATTAAAATTTCCATAAGAATTGTTGTAGGAATTACCATAATTATTAGAGGAATTACTAGGGAACGGCCTAGGATTAAAGTTTCCTCTATACGCGTTGTTACCAAAATTATTCCTACCAACAAAATTCACATCCATAGATTCATTATTATTCTCAATCAAAGTAGACAAAGGCATATCATTAGGATCAGAAGAAACACTCTTATTAGCAAACAATTTCATAAGTTCATCCATCTTTGCACTCAAAACATTAATTTGTTCAATCGCATGAACCTTTTTACTAGTAGATCTTTCAGTGTGCCATTGAGAATAATTAACCATAATATTGT
Organism: Aegilops tauschii subsp. strangulata; assembly: GCF_002575655.3. Lineage (NCBI taxonomy): Eukaryota > Viridiplantae > Streptophyta > Magnoliopsida > Poales > Poaceae > Aegilops > Aegilops tauschii. The sequence goes on from NC_053037.3 coordinate 401,163,579, forward strand.
CTAGGAGTTTAGTAGCTTCTCCTAAAGTGATTTCCATAAAAGTGCCTCCCGCGGCCGAATCTAAAAGATTTCTAGAAGCAAAATTCAATCCGGCATAAAAATTTTGTATAATCATCCAAAAATTCAAACCATGAGTAGGGCAATTACGTATCATTAATTTCATCCTCTCCCAAGCTTGTGCAACATGTTCATGATCAAGTTGCTTAAAATTCATAATGTCGTTTCTAAGAGAGATGATCTTAGCGGGAGGAAAATACTTAGAGATAAAAGCATCTTTGCACTTATTCCAAGAATCAATACTATTTTTAGGCAAATACGAAAACCAAGTTTTAGCACGATCCCTAAGCGAAAAGGGAAATAGCTTCAATTTAACAATATCATTGTCCACATCTTTCTTATTTTGCATATCACACAAATCAACAAAGCTATTTAGATGGGTAGCGGCATCTCCACTAGGAAGGCCGGCGAATTGATCTTTCATGACAAGATTCAGCAAAGCAGCATTAATTTCACAAGATTCAGCTTCGGTAAGAGGAGCAATCGGAGTGCTAAGAAAATCATTGTTGTTGGTATTGGCAAAGTCACACAATTAGTATTATCTTGAGCCATCGTGACAAGCAAGCAATCCAACACACGAGCAAACAAGAAGCACGCGAAAAAGAGGCGAACGGAAAAGAGGGCGAATAAAATGGCAAGGGTGAAGTGGGGGAGAGGAAAACGAGAGGCAAATGGAAAATAATGTAATGCGAGGGATAAGAGTTTGTGATGGGTACTTGGTATGTCTTGACTTGTGCGTAGACTCCCCGGCAACGGCGCCAGAAATCCTTCTTGCTACCTCTTGAGCACTGCGTTGGTTTTCCATTGAAGAGGAAAGGGTGATGCAGTAAAGTAGCGTAAGTATTTCCCTCAGTTTTTGAGAACCAAGGTATCAATCCAGTAGGAGACCACGCTCTAGTCCCGCACACCTACACAAACAAATAACAACCTTGCAACCAACGCGATAAAGGGGTTGTCAATCCCTTCATGGCCACTTGCAAAAGTGAGATCTGATAGAGATGATAAGATAATATTTTTGGTATTTTTATGATAAATACTAAAAGTAAAGAAAGCAAAATAAACGGTAATAGAAATAACGGTAGATTAATATGATAGAGAATAGACCCGGGGGCCATAGGTTTCACTAGTGGCTTCTCTCAAGAGCATAAGTATTACGGTGGGTAAAAAAATTACTGTCGAGCAATTGATAGAACTGAGCATAGTTATGAGATATCTAGGCATGATCTTGTATATAGGCATCACGTCCGCAACAAGTAGACCGACTCCTGCCTGCATCTACTACTATTACTCCACACATCGACCGCTATCCAACATGCATCTAGAGTATTAAGTTCATAAGAACAGAGTAACACATTAGGTAAGATGACATGATGTAGAGGGATAAACTCAAGCAATATGATATAAACCTTTTATCCTCGATGGCAACAATACAATACGTGTCGTTTCCCCTACTGTCACTGGGATCGAGCACCGCAAGATTGAACCCAAAGCTAAGCACTTCTCCCATTGCAGGAAAGATCAATCTAGTAGGCCAAACCAAACTGATAATTCGAAGAGACTTGCAAAGATAACCAATCATACATAAAAGAATACAGAGGAGATTCAAATATTGTTCATAGATAATTTTGATCATAAACCCACAATTCATCGGATCTCGACAAACACACCGCAAAAGAAGATTACATCGAATAGATCTCAAAGAGAATCGAGGAGAACTTTGTATTGAGATCCAAAGAGAGAGAAGAAGCCATCTAGCTAATAACTATGGACCCGAAGGTCTGAGGTAAACTACTCACACATCATCGGAGAGGCTATGGTGTTGATGTAGAAGCCCTCAGTGATCGATGCCCCCTCCGACGGAGCGCCGGAAAATTCCCCAAGATGGGATCTCACGGGTACAGAAGGTTGCGGTGGTGGAAATAGGGTTTTGGCTCCTATTCTGATGTTTCCAGGGTATATGAGTATATATAGGCAAAAGAGGTCGGTCAGGAGAGCTACGAGGGGCCCACGAGGGTGCGGGCCCGCCCAGGGGGGCAGGCGTGCTTCCCTGCCTCGTGGCCTCCTCGTTGATTGCTTGAAGTCCACTCCAAGTCCTCTAGATCACGTTTGTTCCGAAAATCACGTTCCCGAAGGTTTCATTCCGTTTGGACTCCGTTTGATATTCCTTTCCTTCGAAACACTGAAATAGGCAAAAAACAGCAATGTGGGCTGGGCCTCCGGTTAATAGGTTAGTCCCAAAAATAATATAAAAGTGTATAATAAAGCCCATTGAACATCCAAAACAGATAATATAATAGCATGGAACAATCAAAAATTATAGATACGTTGGAGACGTATCAACCATGTCGTCGCCCCCAGCTTTGAGGATGGCCTCCTCGTACGCCAACAGGAAAACCACCGGATCCGCCGTGCCATCGTAGCGCTGTGGCATCTCCGGCTGGAACGTAGGCGGCCACTGCACCTGCCGTAAGGCGGGAGCCAAGGCTCGGAGCCCCCTGGCCCCACAGCTGGCATCGGTCATTGGAGCAGAAAGCACTGCGCTTGCCATGGGGGCGGAGCGCGGTGGCGGCGAAGCGCAGATCGACGGAAGGAAAACTCCGACGCACCCCTACCTGGCGCGCCAAATATCGGATTTCGGGTTCCGGCAAAACCCTTAAGGTTCGAAGACTTGGGTGCGCGCGAAGATCTCTCCCTCACCGATCACGCCCTCACGCACTTCGCGATCTCTAGACTAGGCAAGACCAACTCTCAACATGCGAGACACGAGATTTATACTGGTTCGGGCCACCGTTGTGGTGTAATACCCTACTCTAGTGTGGTGGTGGTGGATTGCCTCTTGGGCTATGGATGAACAGTACAAGGGGAAGAACAGCCTCCTGAGGAGAGGTGTTCTTGTGCTTTGTGTGGGTGAGGATTCCTCAAGGTCAGTTCGAGCTGCCTCCTACTGTGGTGGCTAGTCCTATTTATAGAGGCCTTGGTCCTCTTCCCAAATATTGAGCGGGAAGGGATCCCACAACGGCCGAGTTTGACGGGGGACAGCTGGTACAACTTATCCTGACAAAAGTAGTCTTCGCCTGCCAAAAGCTCTCGTGGTGACGCCGTCTTGGGCTCCATGGTGACCTCCGTCTTGACGTCCTGCTGGTCCTGGTCTCGTTGCACCAATATGGAAACCTTTGCCTGATGCCTCGGAACTCCTCGCCTGCGCTTGCCTCCTTAGCACCAAAGTGGAAACAAGGACATTGTGCGCGCTGGCGCCCACCTGGCTTTGGTCATCATGGCTCACGTCATGAGAACCTCGCGAGGTTTGCCTTGCCTTGATCTCTCCGCCCCTCGCAAGCCAGCCTGGTGAGGCCGCTCCCGAGGAGGTCCTGTGTCGTCCGCCTCGCGAGGCTTGGCCCCTCGCGAGGGTCTTGAGTGCTTGTTGGTGAATATTGGCCGTACGGGCCCGCCCGCGGAGCCACGCCGTGGGCCGCCGGCAGGCAAGTCTGGGGACCCCCATTCCCAGAATGCCGACAGGGACCCCCTACCCGAGATCCGCCGGTTTTGACACTGACATTGGTGCTTTCATTGAGAGTTCCACTGTGCCGTCCCCAAAAGGTTTGATGGCCCCTTCAATCGTCAACAACGACGTTGTCCAAGGAGAAACCTTCCTCCCCGGACAGATCTTCGTGTTCGGCGGCTTCGCACTACGGGCCAATTCGCTTGGCCATCTGGAGCAGATCGATAGCTACGCCCCTGGCCACCAGGTCAGATTCAGGAACTTGAACTACGTTGCAGACATACGTGGAGATTTGATCTTCGCCGGATTCGAGACCGCGGCAACCACTCCTGGTCACCCAGATGAACATGACCTAAATCTGTCATCGGACCGCATCCAGGAGACAGCTCCTGTAACCGCTCTGGCCTTGGATCTGGAGCAGACTGCACCATCCAAGGACGGGAAGCTCAACCCCGCCGCGAAGGCCACAGATCCCCCGGCGTTGGAGCCGCATACAGACTAAATCTCACACGATACCTGTGCCACCGGAACTCCGTACTCGTCTCCGTTCATAAATTCCGAACCTAGTGAACCCGCGGACGCCGAACTTGATCGTTTATCGATCTTCGAATTCAACGCCGCAGATATCTTCCGGCACTCACCTTTGGGCGATGTGCTAAACTCATTAAAGAACCTATCCTTGGTGGGGGACTCATAGCCGAGCAGTGTTTGGTTCGAACTAGGGGCTGATGATGGAGAATTTTGCTTCCCACCCGCCACCCACTCCATAGCTACTGTCGAGGACTTACCCGACATGCTTGATTACGGCTCCGAAGACATCAACGGTATGGACGACGATGCCGACGAGGAGCAGGGCCAAAGCCCGCCATTCACTGGACGACGGATGGCCACTTCTTCATATGATGTGTACATGGTGGACACACCCAAAGCAATCAACGACGATGACAAAAAGGATCCAATTGAGGACAAACCTCCTGAGACACAGCACAGACGCCGGCGTCAGCGGCGCCGCCCCAAGTCACGTCGTACAAAAGACAACAACACCGGCACCGGAGAAAACAATACTCCGGACGATGCCGAAGACAATGAAGACCCTATCGGGGCAATCTTCGAACAGGATGAACGGGAAGACGGGCAAGTTAGCCCTGATGAACAGTCCATACACGAAGACTCGGAGGACAGTAATTATCTTCCGCTCTCCGAGGAAGAGGAGAGCCTCAGCAATGAGGATTTCATCGTGCCTGAGGAACCTCTCGAGCAGGAGCGCTTTAAACGCCGACTAATAGCCACTGCAAGGAGCCTGAAAAAGAAGTAGCTGCAGCTAAAAGCTGACCAAGATCTGCTCAATGATAGATGGACCAAAGTCCTAGCCGCCGAAGAATACGGCCTTAGTGGCCCAGCAAAAAACTACCCGAAGCGCAAATTGCTACCTCAGTTCGATGACGAGGCGCTGGAGCCCGTACCATCATCGCGCAATGCGGCCAACCGACCGCCCCGCAGTCAGGATAAAGCGGCAACTCAAGCTGAACACCGGACCGCCCCACCTCACCGTAAAGGCAAGAATAAAACAGCTCGGGATTATACATACGACCTTCGGCAGGACTTGGGCAGTGGAACAGGACACACAAGATCGATCTACGGATCGCGAGGACGTGCCTCGACACGCGATGACGGCTACCAATTCGGACATGACAAACCTAGCCACGCCCGGGCCAAAAACCGCAAACAGACTCCATCGGAGGTACGTCGCAGTGTGGCCCAATATAGAGGCGCCTCACACCCTCTTTGCTTCACAGACGAACTAATGGAGCATGAATTCCCAGACGGGTTCAAACCCGTGAATATCGAATCATATGGCGGAACAACGGATCCCGGGGTATGGATCGAGGACTTTCTCCTCCATATCCACATGGCCCACGGAGATGACCTTCATGCCATCAAATACCTACCACTAAAACTCAAAGGACCAGCTCGATACTGGTTAAACAGTCTGCCGGAAAATTCTATTGGCAGCTGGGAAGATTTGGAAGACGCCTTCCGCGACAACTTCCAAGGAACATATGTATGGCCACCGGATGCCGATTACTTAAATCACATTATCCAGCAGCCCGGAGAGTCAGCTAGGAAGCTCTGGACTAGGTTCTTAGTTAAAAAGAACCAAGTCGTCGACTGTCCGGACACGGAAGCCCTCGCGGCCTTCAAACACAGTGTCCGGGATGAATGACTCGCTTGCCACCTCGGTCAAGAAAGACCTAAATCCATGATAGCCCTTACCGCCCTAATGACCCGCTTTTGCGCGGGGGAAGACAGCTGGTTCGCTCGTAGAAGCAACAGCGCCAGCGACCCGGGCACTTCCAAAATCCGAGACGGCAATGGCAAGCCACGACGCAGCGAGCACAAACGTCGCAATGATAACGAAAGATGCACGATACAGCTGTTAACGCCGGATTATGCGGTCCTTAACCCGGTCAACGGAAAAAACCATTCAAGGCGAACAGAGACAGACCATCCAATTTAGATAGGATATTGGATCGACCCTGCCAGATTCACGGCCACCCCGACAAGCCAGCTAATCATACCAACAGAAGTTGTTGGGTCTTCAAGCAGGCCGCCAAGCTCAACGCTGAACACAAAGGGAGAAGGCCGCCCGGTGATAGCGACGACGAAAAGACTCACCAACCACATACCGGGGGTCAGAAGAAATTTCCCCCCTAAGTAAAAAACAGTGAATATGGTATACACGATACACAACTCTACAAGGGAGAAGGAGAAGCACTCCCTTCGAAAAAGATCATACTGCGGCAACTTTCGTACAAAGCGGTCTTATTAAACTGCATACCTTGTCGGCCATTAAGCCACCGGTCTCCACTCAACAGGATCGACCAATTCGGCAGCAGAAATAGCAGTTCGGCTTCCGCCGCCCACCTCATATATCTGCAAAATCTGCACCGCGCATACATAACTATGCACTTAAGATACCCTGGGCATCGGCGGAAGCACAATACGGACGAGTCTGCAAGCACTCCCATAACTTTTTTTAAAATTACTTTTTCTTTCTCCATTATCCTTTACTGCAGGTGACGCAAAGGCTAAACATCCAACGGACTCTAACGGAGTTCGGATCCGTACACTCACCTAGGGGGCTATTTCCATCAAGGAATCCCCTCGCCGAGGACAGGCGGCGCAGATGTGCGACAGGAGGTCCAAAATAACTTTTTGTAGACCGCACTCTTTATTCCGAGCCTGTAATATGCCTTTTTTCCTCCACCTTCGACCCCGAGCATGTCAAATAGCCGGGGTTATGGTCTTTTTATCAATAAAGTAACCATTGGCATATCACTCAGGTCCTAGTAAACATAATCCGCATTTATCATTCCCTTCTTTTTCAAAAATGAATTTGGCTCCTATGGTTGTTTCACCACAACCTGCCAGGGGCTCGGTATGGGAACAAATGAGTTGCCGACAAAGTCCGAATAGCTTTATAGTGTACTTCAGCGCCGCGAGTTTGGCCTTATATGCATCAGCTCTGAATCATGTCTTGGGTCAATGGTTGGGTTGCCCGGCTCCTGTGCTTGCTACCTTATGTTCTGCTCTATCGGCTAGGGTAGTAAAGGGAGAACTACTGTGATTGTGCTTCCGGTTCATCTGGTCAAGCACCTCGGTAGAGAAAGCCGAAAACCGCCTGTCATAATGTTACAAGAGCTGGTCAACCACTTGATGACTTACCGGAATCTTTCGCGATTCCCTCCCTATTATACGAAGGACCTCTTTCTTCAGGTCATATATGTAATGCACCATATCGAAATAAGCCGTACACATACCAGGGGCTATATCGTAGTCCCCCCTATAAAACTCCTATGGCTAAGTGAAAGCGTTAATGCCCTATAGTCCGATTGCCTCGTTCACCGCATTGACACCTCCTTCACGGACCAAGATGTTGGGTCAAGAGTGCTCAGATGCTTTTCCGAACACCCCCGTACTTCCTACGAGGGGGCTGAAGCCGACGACTGGAAAACTTTCAGATCATATACAAACGGCCGCACCGGAGGAACAAAAGCCTTTTAGGCAAAACTAAAATATAGACTGATTATAAAAATTGTCTTTTACAATTTGGATACCCTTCACTCGAATATTATGTCTTTCGAACATTGACCCTCTATCAAGCGGGCAGCCTCTAAGACGTCCTCAAAATAATGCCCTGGTGCGTGATGGTCCTTGCCCTTGGGTGGACCCTTCGCCGCAACATCGATGGCCTTCATCTTCCCCCCGTATGTCTTGGCACGGGCAAAGGCCATCCGTGCACCTTCAATGCACGCCGACCGCTTAACAGCGTCGATACGTGGCACCGCATCAACAAGCCGCTGCACGAAGCCGAAATAGCTATTCGAAATAGGCTCAGTCGGCCACAGCTGGATTATGACGTTCTTCATGGCAGCGCCGGATATCCTATGAAGCTCGATCCATTGGGACATCTGTTCATTCAGCAGCAAAGGGCGTTTTGATGCGCCAAACTGTGACCAGAAAAGCTTCTCCGTTGCATATCCCTCTTGCGCTTGGTAAAATTGCGCCGCCTCGGAAGAACTCTTCGGCAAGTCCAAAAACACGCCTGGAGAACTCCACACTTGGTTAAGCTGTGCATAATTCAGATCGCCGAACTTAGTCTGTAATAAAAAGGGCTTACCAGCCGCAATCTCCCCAGCTTGCCGGATCTCCTCACGGGCTGCTCTAGATTCGGATCGCGCTTCTTTCGCCTCTCGCAAGGCCTTGTCAAGATCAGCCATCTTGGCTTTATTCTCCTTCTCAAGGAATTCACAGCGGCTAGCGGCATTCTTTAGCTCGAGCGCCATCATGGATATTTTCTCCTCATCCTGGCGCCGAGCAGCCTGTTCGGCCTTTAACTCGGCCGATGCCTTTTCGGCAGCCGCATTACTCAATCGGGCCTGCTCCTTGGCCCGGGCTAGCTCCGCCCAAAGAATCTCAACGGCGGCGGCACCATCTGCAACCATGCATATACCAGTATGCAATTTTCAGCATCATGCTTATATTATAAACACGTATGTCTAATGACTGCTCCGAATACATACCTTGCGACTCATCAAGACGCCTATTGATTAATGCAATATCATCCCCTACCACATCAAGCTTCCGCTGCAGCTCGGCAACTTCTGTAGTCCGGGCAGTCGTCAGGGGCGACATAGCCTGTGTTCCAATAAAACCAGATTATTCCTTGAGCATATCTTTTTGATCCTCTGATCGCCTCCCATGGGAAGCCAACCTGAGTCCCAGGGGCTACTACCTATACACAGGTGCATGTTGCAAATAAAATATAGTTCAAAAACCTCGAAGCCTCTTAGTAGGCTCATGAAGGCTTCATTCAATCCGCTCTTCGCGGACAGAATCCTCTCAACCACTGTACCCATCAAGGTACGTTGTTCCTCCGAGACAGATGCTTTTCACAGCATATCCCTCAACACATCCAGTGCCGCTGGGCCTCCGGAAGCCGCTATAGGAGCATGACCATCCTTTGAAGGAACATGTTCACTCGTCTCCAGCATCACCATCGGCTGAAAGTCGGATAGTCCGGGGCCTTCATTGTTGGCCCCCGAATCCCGGATGATCGGAGGCTCACCTTCGGGTACTGCCTCCTTCATCCCTCGCACCGCTTGTTGATCAAGAAAAACCCTCCGAGAGGACACTTCGGAGTCGTCCGCCTTATTGGGCGAGGAAGCTGGGGGAGGTGTCTCGCTTTCCATCATCTCTGGGAGAAGATCTCCCGAAGAAGAGGATTGCTCAGAAACACCCTGCGCCGAACTGTTAAGACACACGTGAATATTACGTGTCACTCCGATAACAGGAAAGGAACGAGATGTGATTAAAGCACCTCAGATTTACTTACGATTTGGTTGAAGGCCTGTCCTCATGACGGAGTTGTTCAACGACGTCGCCTTCCAATCCCGAGCCACCCGACGAGGGCATCTTGCCTCTCTTGGGAGTCAGTTCCTCCCAACCTTTGGAGGCGGCCCTTTTCTTCTTGTATGGAGAAGGGATGCTTGCTTCCCCTTCGCCTTTGTCTTCAGGCGAAGAAATGTCAATTTCCCCGGACTCAGTGTCTGATTTACCTCTGGAACAAAGGTCATCTCTGGTCTTCCCACTCTCCACCTTGCCTCCCTCCACCGGCGCCTGATACGGTGCCGGAGCCAGCATCCTCATTAGCACGGGGTCCGCTGAGTCTTCGGGAAGAGGGGCCGGACACCTAATCCGTTCCGCTTTCTTTATCCAGCCCTAGAAAGAGATGGTTTGCTTAGTGTCTTACCACAGGATACCTGATTATGAGGTGTTCGGCGGACGGGTACTTACTGTGGTGTCCAAATGGTTACAGTCAAGGCTGATGTCTTCGGTAGTATCCGGCCACTTCTTTTGTTTCCCGAAGAATAATTTCCACATCCCTTTGTGTGTAGTGCCGAAGATGTGTTGAAGTTTCCGCGGTCCTTCGGGATTGAACTCCCACATGCGGAGGGGTCACCTCTGGCACGACAAGGTCCGACGGACCAGCATTACTTGAATAACATTGATAAGATCAATGTCCCTCTCGAGGAGGCTCCTGATGCGGCTCTGAAGAGTCTGTACCTCATCAATTGATCCCCAGTCGAACCCCTTATTGATCCATGATGCGAGCTGAATCAGAGGGCAGGATCGAAACGCAGGCGTAGCCGCCCACTTGGAACCATGGGGCTCGGTGATATAGAACCACTCCCGCTGCCATAAGTCGGAAGATTCTGTGAAGGATCCTTTTAGCCAAAGAGCGTTATTAAGCTTGCTCACTGTGGCACCACCGCACTCTGCCTGCTTCCCCTCTATCACCTGCGGCTTCACATTGAAGGTCTTGAGCCACAAGCTGAAGTGTGGAGGGATCTGAAGGAAGGCCTCACATGTCACGATGAACGCCGAGATGAGAAGGACAGAGTTCAGGGGCAGATCGTGAAAATCTAGCCCGTAATAGAACATAAGCCCACAGACAAAGGGATTAAGGGCGAATCCTAACCCTCGGAGGAAGTGGGAGGCAAACACGACCCTCTCGCCGGATCAGGGGGTAGGGATAACCTGCCCCTCAGCAGGGAGCCAATGGAGGATTTCCGCGGTCAGATATCTTGCTGCCCTAAGCTTCGCAATATCCTCTTCTATAACAGAAGAAGCCAGCCACCGGCCTTGGAGACTGGATACGGACATGACTGAGGATTGTGGCGATCGAAACTTGGGTGTTAGAACTCGAGGTAGCAAAGGCTGAGGCAGAAGCAAGCGTGGAAGAGAGAGACGGGTCTGCACCCCTTTATAAAGGCTGTATCAAACGCCTCCTCCTGGGCCTTAAAACTTGCCTATTCCCAAGGAGTTGTACCCAAGAGACGGTTGGGTTACCCATGTCCGTGTTGATAAGAATCCCTTAATAAGGGGACATGATCTCAGCTTGGATAAGACATGCCAATAAAGCCGCGCCTCGAAACCCGGGGCTAACAACGGGTTTAAAATAATGTTCCGATGGTGACGAAGCGTCGAGCTATGAACAGTTGTCGGTGGATTGGATTTATAAATTATTGTGCCCTCTGTGGAAGTATACAAAACTTATGTTACAAGTCCGGACACATTAAGACTATCTTGGAGTTCGGAAGGAGGAACCCGCCTTGCAATGCCGAAGAAAGATCTACGCGCCGGATACCTTGTCATTGAAGCCAGGTTCAGGGGCTACTGAGGGAGTCCTGGACTAAGGGGTCCTCGGGCGTCCGGCCTGTTATCCATGGGCGGGACTGATGGGCTGTGAAGATACGAAGACCGAAGACTGCACCCGTGTCCGGATGGGACTCTCCTTGGCGTGGAAGGCAAGCTCGGCGATTAGATATGTAGATTCCTTTCTTTGTAACCGACCCTGTGTAACCCTAGATCCTCCCGGTGTCTATATAAACCGGAGGACTTAGTCCGGAGGGAGAGACACATTACCATAGTCATACAAGCTGGACCTCTAGGGTTTAGCCATTACGATCTCGTGGTAGATCAACTCTTGTAATACTCATATTCATCAAGCTCAATCAAGCAGGAAGTAGGGTATTACCTCCATAGAGAGGGCCCGAACCTGGGTAAACATCATGTCCCCTGTCTCCTGTTACCATCGACCTTAGACGCACAGTTCGGGACACCCTACCCGAGATCCGCCGGTTTTGACACCGACAGTGGGTACTTGGTAGGCTTGATGTAGAACCTCCCCGGCAACGGCGCCAGAAATTCTTCCTGCTAGTTCTTGAGCTTGCGTTGGTTTTTCCCTTGAAGAGGAAAGGGTTATGCAACAAAGTAGAGATAAGTATTTCCCTCAGTTTTGAGAACCAAGGTATCAATCCAGTAGGATGTACACGCAAGTCTCCAATCTATGCACCTGCACAAAAAATCAAACACTTGCACCAGACGTGATAAAGGGGTTGTCAATCCCTTCACGGTAACTTGCAAGGATGAGATCTGATAGAGATAGATATAAAAGATTACTAAAACATAAAACAAAGTAAAAGTAAATAAATTGCAGCAAGGTATTTTTGGGTTTTTTGTTTATAGATCTGAAAACATATGATGGAAAATAGACCCGGGGGCCATAGGTTTCACTAGAGGCTTCTCTCTTGAAGGAAAGCAATATTGTGGGTGAACAAATTACTGTTGAGCAATTGATAGAAAAGCGCAAAGTTATGATGATGTTCAAGGCAATGATTATGAATATAGGCATCACGTCTGTGTCAAGTAGACCGACTCCTGCCTGCATCTACTACTATTACTCCACACATCGACCGCTATCCAGCATGCATCTAGAGTATTAAGTTCATAAGAACGGAGTAACGCCTTAAGTAAGATGACATGATGTAGAGGGATAAACTCAAGCAATATGATGAAAACCCCATCTTTTTACCCTTGATGGCAACAATACAATATGTGCCTCGCTACCCCTACTTTTTCACTGGGTGAGGACACCGCAAGATTGAACCCAAAACTAAGCACCTCTCCCATTGCAATAAATACCAATCTAGTTGGCCAAACCAAACCGATAATTTGAAAATAAATACAAAGATATCAAATCATGCATATAAAAATTCAGGAAAGACTCAAATAATATTCATAGATAATCTGATGATAAATCCACAATTCATCGGATCTCGATAAACACACCGCAAAAGAATACGACATCGGATAGAACTCTATGAACATCGAGGAGAACATTGTATTGAAGATCAAAGAGAGAGAGAAGAAGCCATCTAGCTACTAGCTATGGACCCGTAGGTCTGTGGAAAACTACTCACCCTTCATCGAAAGGGCAATAGACTTCATGTAGATGCCCTCCGTGATCGAATCCCCCTCCGGTGGGATGCCGGAAAAGGCCCCAATATGGGATCTCGTGGAAACAGAGGCTTGCAGCAGCGGAAAAGTACTTTGGTGTACGCTTCTGGTCGTTTGAGAATTTTGGGAATTTATACCGAAAGAATTAGGGTTGGAGGAGTCCTGTGGGGCCCACAAGCCAGGCCCCCCTAGGGCGCGCCCTGAGGGCTTGTGGAGCCCTGGGGCCCTTCTGGCCCCCTCTCCAAGTTTGTTGGGTGTCTTCTGGTCCAAGAAAAATCGTCGCAAAAGTTTTATTCCGTTTGGACTCCGTTTGGTATTCCTTTTCTGCAAAACTCAAAAACAAGGAAAAAAACAGAAACTTGCACTCGGCTCTAGGTTAATAAGTTAGTCCCAAAAATAATATAAAATCACATATTAATGCATATAAAACATCCAAAATAGATAATATAATAGCATGGAACAATAAAATATTATAGATACGTTGGAGACTTATCATTCATCATCAACACACCGTCTATTGCCTTTTGGAGAGTGGTGTCTCCTAGATTGGTTAGGTGTCACTTGGGAGCCTCCGACATGATGTGGAGTTGAACCAAGAAGTTTGTAAGGGCAAGGAGATCGCCTACTTTGTGAAGATCAACCCGAGTGAGGCAAGTCCTTTGTGGACGATGGCCATAGCGGGATAGACAAGGTTGCTTCTTCGTGGACCCTTCGTAGGTGGAGCCCTCCGTGGACTCGCGCAGTCGTTACCCTTCGTGTGTTGAAGTCTCCATCAAAGTGGACGTACGAAAGCACCACCTATCAGAACCACGCCAAAAATCACCGTTTCCCCATTGCGTTTGCTTTCTCCAAACCCCTCCTTTACTTACATGTGCAATGTCTTACTTTCCGCTGCTATACTCTTAGAATCGCATGTGTAGGTTGTTGCTTGACCTGTCATAATTGCTAAAATCTGCCTATAACTAAAATTGGGGAAAGGTTAGGTTTTATTTGGTCAAGTAGTCTAATGACCCCCCCCCCCCTGAAGACATACTTTCGACCCTACAAACACCAAGACATTCTACACATGGATATCTAGAGACAGAGCAGCGGAAATAGTAAATCATGCAATTGCATGGAAAGTAAGGGGTAGAGTCAGAAGATCAAACGCAATGAAGACACGATGATTTTTGGCGTGGTTCCAATAGGTGGTGCTCTCGTACATCCACGTTGATGGATACTTCAACCCACGAAGGGTAACGGTTGTGCAAGTCCACGGAGGGCTCCACCCATGAAGGGTCCACGAAGAAGCAACCTTGTCTATTCCACCATTGCCAATGCCCATGAAGGACTTGCCTCACTCGGGTAGATCCTCATGAAGTAGGCGATCTCCTTGCCCTTACAAACTCCTTGGTTCAACTCCACATGATCTTAGAGGCTCCTAAGTGACACCTAACCAATCTAGGAGACACCACTCTCCAAAAGGTAATAGATGTTGTGTTGGTGATGAGCTCCATGCTCTTGTGCTTCAAATGATAGTCTCCTCCACACTCAATCTCTCTCTCTCACACACATTTGGCTTCGGTAGAAGAAGGATTGGCGTGGAAAGCAACTTGAAGAGGCTAGAAATCAAGGTTCAAATGGTAGGAATGGAATCTCTTGATCTCAACACATGAGTAGCTGGTTGTCGGATTCAGGGCTCCGCAGACCCAAGAAGGTTCGAACTCTGGGGCATGTGTGAAGACCTCAACCTCTCCAGTTTCGAGCTCGTCGCTCCATAGCCTAGCCTAGCCAGATTCACGTGAACTGGGAAGAAGATGAACATGGCAGTTTACCCAGGTTCGGGCCACCTTGAGGTGTAAAAGCCTACTCCTGCTTTGTGGTCGATTGGCCTCACGAGGGCATGAGGATGAACAAGTACAGTTGATGAACAACCTCGCGAGGGCTATGGTGGTGAGGGTGGAAAGGATTTGATCCCTTCTGCGGTGGTGGCCAACCTATATCTATAGTGGCATTGGTCCTCCTCCCTCAAAACTTAGGCGGGAAGGGATCCCACAATGGCCAATTTGAAAGGGGACAAGTAGTACATCTAATCCCGATGAAAGGTGGTCTTCGCCTGCAAAGCTTCTGGTCATGACGCAGCGGTGGGCTCGGTGATGACATCCGTCCTGCCGAGCCCGTGGTATTGGTCTTGTAGCACCAGAATGGAAACCTTTGGGGCATTCCTCGGGAACCCACGCCTATCCTTGTCTCCTTAGCACCAAAGAGGAAATTGCCACCTCTGCGCCCGCTGGCACCCGCCTAGCCTTGGTCGTCATGGCTCACGTCATTGCAGCCTCGTGAGGCTGGGTACCTGCATAGAAATCTCCACTCCTCAGGAGGCCGCTCCCTCGGGAGGTCTTGGTGTCGTCTATCTCACGAGGCCAGGGCCCTCGCGAGGGTCTTGTCTTGGCGGTCTTGCATATGGGCCGTACCAGTCCATCGAGGGAGCCACGCCTTGGGCCGCAGGCAGGCAAGTCTGGGTACCCCGGTTCCCAGAACGCCGACAGTAGCCCCTGGGCCCAAGGCGCGATCGGGCTGGCTTCGAGGCGAAGCCAAGGGGCAAGGGCGAAGTGCCGCGGGCCCCAATCGCCTGCGGGCCAGGTTGACGTGTGGCGCTCGATGGGAGGCGGGCGCCTCCGCTTCCCCATGTCGCCCCGGCAACCATTTCGAGTTGACAGCAGCCTGGTGCATACAGCAGCGCCATCATCACTCGGAACATGGAGGGACGCCGATTATCCTTCTTCCGCCTATAAATGGGCGAGGGGAACGGAGCCCCTAGCCCACCTTCGTCTTCCTGCATTCTCGCCCTCCTACCTCCGCCGCACCCCCATCTCGCTGAAGCGACCATGGCGCCAGGACGGAGGTTCTCGGCAGAAGAGAAGGGCAAGGCCTCTCAGGTGGGGCCCGAGGTGCCACCGCCCAAGAGATGGCGCGACCGTCCGCGCAAATCCGCGTCCGCTCTGGCGACGTCTTCATGGGGGCACAGGCGACTGCCTTCAACGGCCCACGATGGCTCCAACAGCCGGGCGAGGGGCCTCCCCCGCGGGGGCGGTCACGAGGGCCCTAGCAGCCACGGCCAAGGGGGAAAGCGCGTCGTGGCCTGCCGCGCCCGCATGTTCGCTCGAGTGACTCGGCGCGCGAGTTCATCGTATGGTTGGAGGGCCCTCCAAGCACCTGGCTTCTGCTTCCAGGCTCCTTCGCGGAGGAGCTGCCGGCGGTGGGACCCGTCGGGCTGCGGCTGCAGCCCGACGGCTGCTACAACGGGTCTTCATGGGTGGAGGACGAGGTCAACTCCATCGGTCATGTGTTCCTGACCCGCAGATGGCAGTCGTTCGCCCGCGCCCGTGGTGTGAAGGGGAGGCGCACCCTCCATGTAACATCCCAAATTTTCAATTTGGAACGTTATACATAGGTCATCATATGCATATCATATTTTATTTGCATTTTGGTTTTGTGATCCTAAAAATCCTAAGCAACTCAAGGACCCACTGAGAGAGTTGGGGATTTATTTTCTTTTCATATTTGAATTTTCTCGAATATTGAAAAGAGGATCATTTTGGTTTTAATTATTTTTCTCTCCAAATAATATTTCCAATATTAAAAATATATGAGAGGAGATAATATGACTTCTCCAAAATAAAAGAAATATTGGAGGAAAAAATATTTAAAATCAAATAAATAATTTTATTTGGATTTTATTGCTATTTTATTTGAATTAGAAAAAAAATATGCATGTTTGAAAATTGCATTTTTAGGCCAAGTAAATGTTCACTTAGTTCTAAATATTATATTTAGACGGTGAAAATTGTTTTTGGCATTTTTAGAAAAAAAATTTATTTCTTTAGGATTTTTCTTTCGGCGGAATTATTTTAAAAAAATTCCTGGACCGCACTGGGCCAAAGGACCAGCCGGCCCTGCGCGCCGTCGCCCTCCCGCACCGACTCGGGACCACAGTCCTGAGCCGCCGCGCCGCCGCCGCCGTGTCCGAGCGGGACACCCGCTCCGGTGCCCCCTCCCGCAAGCATCACCCCCCGACCTCCTATATAATGCCCCGCCCCGCCGCCTTCTCCCCTCGTCCCGCTCGCCGCCCGCACCTCGCCGCCTGCGCCGCCCGCCTCCGCAGCCGCCGCAACCCGCCGCCGCAAGCCCGCCGCCCCCGCGCGCTGCTGCCGCCGCCACCGCCCCGCGCCAACGCCACCGCCTCACCGAGCCACTCCGGAGCCGCCGCCGCCGCCGTCGCCATTGACCCCGAGCCGCCGCCGGTTTTTTCTGTCCGTTCCGTTTTTTAAGAAACCTTAGATTTGGTTTTTTAGATCGGTTCGGTTCGGTTCGTTTTATTCGGTTTTGTTATTTAGCGAGCGTTCGTTCATTTTTAACGACCGCGTTCGCCCGTTTGCCTCTGTTAGCGGATGTTCTCCGATAGATTTTTCTTTTTCTGTTTATTTTCGGCCAGGGTCCTATCCGCGATTATTTTTATCGCAAATTAGCCCCTGATCTTCAAACCCTCGTAACTTTTAAACCGTTTGTCCAAATCCAGTGAAACCAATGCCAAAATCTTCGTCTCGAGCACCTCTTGCTGTTTAATCAACTTGAACAAGGTTTTGACAATTTAAAATTTGGTTTCAAGCAGATTTGAATTTGAAGTTCTTTTAACCGTAGTTTCAGTTCCGTAGCTCCGATTCAATTGATTCTTTTTGCAAATCAAATCCCTTCAGTTGAACTTTCAGATTTGATCTTCTTATTTGAGTTTTACCCTTGCATCTTCGCTTGAGTGCTTATGTATGCTATTGTTTGTTTGCGATAGAATTTCCGGAGTGCAAAGCGTGCTACTACGAGTCTCTAGGATTTGCGGATCGTCCGCAAGGCAAGTAACACATTGATCATACTCTTTCCATACCCAGTTTTTATGCATTAGTTACAACCCTCAAACACTGCATGATTAGGATGTGATTAATTTGTGGGTATTGGGAAGTAGATGATGAGGTAGAACCTATTGCCCTTTTTATTATCAAACCCTTGGGAGTTACTTCTACGCTATGCTTATAATGACATGCTATGCTCGTAGACGTGGATTGGGTTTGAGTGTATTCCATGACACATGTGAGATTGTTAATTAATGGTTAACTTAAGGTGGCTACTTAAACACACAACTGGGTGGATTGGTTGCGGGCACTTGGGGATATACCAGTGCTGTCCATTTGGTTCGCCACCCAGGCTCAAAGGGATCATAAGATTATTCATGCTAGAAACTTCCGTGTGCAGCCACAAGCTATTATGGGCTCTAGCATAGTTGAGTATGTTGCATGACCTCTTTCAGTGGTGGGCTAGCAGATGTAGGGGAAAGTAGGTGTAACTGTCCACCCAGAGTAAAGAGTTAATGCTTCTGAAAAACTGTGTCTCGGTCATCCATTTCTCAAACACCATGTAGTGCGAGAAATCCAACGGAGGAGATCGAGTCTTGTGGGGAAAAGTGTGCAAACCTCTGCAGAGTGTACAAACTAATCATGGTTAGCCGTGTCCCCGGTTATGGACATCTTGAGTATCTGGTTCTTGGATTATCATGTTGATCTCATCACTCTAAATTAATTTGTTGGGTTGTTAATTACTTTTTAATTGGGATTGAGATGGGGATTTACCTTCTCAATGTTTCAACTACCATGATAGTTAAACAAAATATAGTCCTTTGTAGTAGGGAAAAATTGGCTTTTCGCAAAACCTTATAACCATAGAGCCTCCACCAGCCATATATGCATGTAGTGATAGCATTTATCTGTTCATTGCTCTACTGTGTTATATTGCCAGCATATTCCATGTGCTGACCCGTTTTCGGGCTGCAGCATATCATGTTGCAGACCTTTCAGACGAAGAGTAAGGTGCGCTAGGTCGTTGTCGTGCACTCAGCTATGCCGTTGGAGTTGATGGACTCACTTTATCTTCCAAGCCTTCCGCTGTTATCTTATTTAGATGGCCTTAAGCCATATTAAGTGTAATAAGTTCTCTTTTGAGACACTCGATGTAATAAGTGTGTGATTGAACTCTGTTATAAATCCTTCAAGTACTGTGTGTGTCAGCATTACCGATCCAGGGATGACACTTACACACAGAGATTTGACCGTCTGAGGTCGGATCGCTACAAGATGGTATCAGAGCACACGCTGATTGTAGGACACGACCACTAAGTTAAGCCATAGGTCACTCTTCTCTACTCATTTCTGACTCCTCTCCATTTTCCACACTTTAGGATGGCGGATTCAAGGAACAAGTTTGCGCAACCGGATGAAGACACACCCTTTGGACGACACTTGAAGGAAGTCACTAGGTATCTGAACATCGGAATACCAAGCTTCACCGGGACCTACACCGCCACTTTACCAGAAGAGGAGCGTTGGATGATTCACGTTCAAGTTCCAGGAAGGACATCCACGCCAGTCACTGAGCCCATAGAGTTTTCCTTTGATGCACCAACCTGGAGTCTAGGTAAGAGCATGGCAGCCCACATCGCCATGGGACGCATCGGCGAAGTTTATCACAAGGATCTTAAGGACACTATCTACCAAATATGTGGGCGCCGAGATGAGCAATGGGAGATGATCAGCACCAGGAGGGACAGGTCCATTGCAGCTTTCATGCAGGAGTTAAACCAGCACATTCGTCGCCAGGAGAACCAGATGTGCGCAAGCATGATAGAGCTAAAGAAGGTGATGACCACGAACATGGAGCTAGAAGAGGAACTCAAGTCTACACGCGACGGATACGAGGAGGAAATCACAATACTAGTGGAGAAGAATGACGACCTGACAAGGAAGCTAGGAGTATTCATGGGAGACCCCGCGCCACGAGGAGATGACGACCATCCCGAGGACTACATCATCATCGACGACACTGACTCCGACCCCGACAGTAGTGATGATGATTACGAAGACGAAGCTGGAGCAGATATCATGGAGTCTTCCACCGATCAAAATTTCTAGTAGAGCACCATATTATTAGTAGTATTCCCCCATGTATATAGTAGTAGTCCGAGCACTTTTGTACGATAGTTAGATCAATTGTATGCCCTTGCTTGAATTGATTTGGTATGATATGAATGTGTTTGTCTCATGTGCATATGGGTAGTGCTTTCTCATTAGACCTCATTCTATTCTAATCTCTCCCCTCTAAACCCATCAGATGCCTCCGAGACGTGACCCCGGATTTGTCTTCCCACCGAAGATCACCCAGTTGATCCAACAGCAGAATACCTTGATACAAGAACTAGTCCAGAACCAAGGCAACAACAACAACAACAACAACAACAACCCACCGCCACCACCTCCAGTTGACAACTTAGCCCGTTTTCTGAGGTTGCAGCCGCCGGTGTTTTCTAGTAGCACCGAGCCAATAGTTGCTGGTGACTGGCTAAGCAGGATTGGAAGAGAGTTGACCACCGCAGGTTGCATAGATGCTGAGAAGGTGCGTTTTGCCGCACATCAATTGGATGGACCCGCAGCCTCATGGTGGGAGAATTACACAACCACTTTCCCTATAGCCAATATCACTTGGGATCAGTTTCAGCAAGCATTCCGCACTGCACATGTCTCAACTAGAGCTATGAGCATGAAGAAGCGTCAGTTTCGCAACTTACGCCAGGGAAACCGTACTGTGGGGCAGTACGTGGATGAGTTTAGCAAGTTAGCTCGCTATGCCCCAGATGATGTGGCCACAGATGCCGCGAAGCAGGAGAAGTTTATGGAAGGGCTAAATGATGAGATGAGTATGCAGTTGATGGTCGCGACATTCGCTAACTACCAGGAGTTGGTAGACAAGGCTCTAATGATTAAAGGGAAGCAGCAGCAGATTGAGAGCCGCAAGAGGAAGTATGGACAAGGGAAGTACAATTCAGGAGCTCAGCAGAAGCCTCGTTTTAGCCCGAACTCGGGAGGATATTCCCATAACCATGGAGGCCATACCCACAATGGAGGAAGTTCGCATAACCATAGTGGCCCCAAGAATGGAAATGGGAACGAAGCAGGCAGTAGTTAGAACCACTCTAACCCAGCCACACCCGCCAAGAAGGACCAAAGTCACATTACTTGTTTCAAGTGCGGGAAGACTGGACACTACGCCAATGAGTGCCCTGAACCAAAGAATGGAAATGGAAATGGAAGCTCTGGGAAGAAGCCCAACCCTTTCAACAGGGGACAAGTGAACCACGTGAACATGGAGGAGGTTGAAGAGCAGCTAGATGCAGTTATCGGTAAGTTTTTGGTTAAGTCATTTACTGCAATCGTTCTTTTTGATACTGGTGCATCGCATTCATATATTTCAAGAGGATTTTAGGATAAGCATAAGTTGCCCACCAAAGTTCTTAGGACCCCTATGTTAGTAAGCTCACTAGGAGCGGAGTATATGGCCAGCCAAGGATGTTTTCAGATGCCATTAACCATAGGTAGGCATGTTTTCCCCTCAAACTTGATAATTTTGGAGTCACAAGGATTGGATGTGATACTAGGAATGGATTGGCTACCGATGTATGGGGGAAACATCGATTGCGCCAGTAAGTCAACTCTGCTCACCACACCGGAGGGAAAAAGGATCAAGTATGTATCCAGGCATGCGCCAAGGAGGACTCAAGTAAATTCTCTCTCAGGAGTTGTTCAGGAGGAAGTGCCTGTAGTGAAGGATTACCCAGATGTATTCCCAGAGGAGCCACCAGGCATGCCACCGGATCGAGACATTGAGTTTTTGATAGAGCTGTTGCTAGGCACCAGACCAATATCGAAGAGACCATACCGGATGCCCGCAAATGATCTGGAGGAGATTAAGAAGCACATCAAGGAGTTATTGGAGAAAGGCTACATATGACAAAGTTCGTCACCATGGGGAGCCCCAGTGCTCTTGGTTGAGAAGAAGGATGGATCATTGAGAATGGTTGTTGATTATCGTGCATTGAATGAAGTGACGATCAAGGACAAGTACCCACTGCCGATGATCAATGATTTGTTTGACCAGCTGCAAGGAGCTGAAGTATTCTCCAAGATCGATCTGCGATCAGGATACCACCAGCTGAAGATCCGAGAACAGGATATACCTAAGATAGCCTTCACCACAAGGTATGGGCTATATGAGTACACGGTTATGTCATTTGGATTGACTAACGCCCCTGCCTATTTCATGATTATGATGAATAAGGTGTTCATGGAGTTCTTGGATAAGTTTATCGTGGTGTTCATTGATGATATCTTGGTATACTCGAAGAATGAAGAGGAGCACAAGGAGCATTTGCGTTTAGTTCTCGAGAAGCTCAGGGAACATCAGTTGTATGCCAAGTTCAGCAAATGTGAGTTTTGGTTGAAGGAAGTTGGATTCCTTGGACATGTTATATCAAGAGAAGGTATAGCAGTAGACCCCACCAAGGTTCAGTCAGTCACCGAGTGGTTGGCACCCACCTCAGTTGGAGAAATCCGCAGGTTTCTTGGACTCGCAGGATACTATCAGAGGTTCATGGAGAATTTCTGCAAGATTAGAAAGCCTATGACGGAGTTGTTGAAGAAGGACACCAAGTTCAAATGGGCAGATGAATGTGAGGCAAGTTTTCAGGAGCTGAAGAAACGTTTGGTTATAGCCCCAGTGCTGATTCTGCCGGATATACGCAAGGATTTCCAAGTGTATTGCGACGCATCTCGCTTAGGACTTGGAGGTGTACTTATGCAGGACGGAAGAGTTGTTTCATATGCCTCATGTCAGCTTTGACCGCATGAGTTGAATTATGCCACGCATGATTTTGGAGTTAGCAGCTGTAGTGCATGCGCTCAAGACCTGGAGGCATTTTCTTATTGGAAACCGTTGTGATGTGTACACGGATCATAAGAGTTTGAAGTATATTTTCACACAGAAGGAACTGAATCTCAGGCAGAGGAGATGGTTGGAACTTATAAAGGATTATGATATGAAGTTGCATTATCACCCAGGAATGGCCAATGTCGTAGCAGACGCTTTGAGCCGGAAGAGTTATGCCAATACCCTCGTAAGCGGAGGATTGCCAAAGGAGTTAGCCGAAGATCTCAAGGAGCTTCATTTGGAGATAGTCCCTAGAGGTTTTGTCGCAGCAATGGAGGTTCAGTCGACATTATTGGGAAAGATTCATGAAGCTCAGAAGGGTGACAAAGAGATTGCCGAGATAAAGGAGAAAATGAGTAAAGGAAAGGCCAAAGGTTATCGTGAGGATGAGCACGACACCTTGTGGTTTGAGGACCGTGTTTATGTGCCCAATAATGCAGAGATCACGAAGTTGGTACTTCAGGAAGCTCATGACTCGCCATACTCGATACACCCCGGAAACACCAAGATGTATTTGGATTTGAAGGAGCGTTTCTGGTGGACTGGTATGAAGAAGGATATTGCCGAGTATGTAGCCGTATGTGATGTATGTCAGAGAGTGAAGGCAGAACATCAGAAGCCAGCAGGATTACTGCAGCCTATGCCGATACCCGAATGGAAGTGGGATAAACTTGGCATTGATTTCATCACCGGATTGCCCAGGACCCGATCGGGTTATGATTCTATTTGGGTAGTAGTGGATCGCTTGACCAAAGTAGCTCACTTTATCCTAGTGAAAACCACTTATACAAGTGCGAAGTTGGCCAAGATATATATGACCAGGATCTTATGTCTGCATGGAGTTTTGAGGACCATCGTATCAGATAGAGGAACACAGTTTACTTAAAAGTTTTGGCACCAGCTGCACCAGACCTTGGGTACCAGGCTAGAGTTCAGTACCGCCTTTCATCCGCAGACAGATGGACGGACCGAGAGAGTCAATCAGATTCTGGAGGACATGTTGAGAGCTTGTGCGCTAGATTATGGATCTAGTTGGGTTGAAAATTTGCCCTACGCAGAGTTCTCTTACAATAATAGCTACCAGGCTAGTTTGAAGATGGCACCTTTCGAAGCTTTGTATGCAAGGAGGTGCAGAACCCCGTTGATGTGGGATGAAGTTGGAGACCGTTAGTTGTTTGGACCAGATTTGATTAAAGATTCAGAAGATAAGTTTAAATTGATCCGGGATAGACTGAAGGTAGCTCAGTCCAGACAGAAGAGTTATGCGGACTCAAAACGCAAGGAGGTAGTCTATGCAATCGGAGACAGAGCGTATCTTCGTGTGTCACCTCTGCGAGGAGTTAAACGCTTTGGTGTCAAGGGAAAGTTAGCCCCGAGATTTGTAGGACCATACCGAGTTTTGGAACGTATGGGAGAAGTAGCCTACAAGTTGGACTTACCGGAAGGACTGTCAGGAGTTCATGATGTGTTTCACGTTTCCCAGTTGAAGAAGTGCCATGCTGATATGGCCGATATTCCTCTGAGAGATACAGTGCCCCTCGAGCCCCTCTTTCTATTTAATCAACTTGAACAAGGTTTTGACAATTTAAAATTTGGTTTCAAGCAGATTTGAATTCGAAGTTCTTTTGACCGCAGTTTCAGTTCCGTAGCTCCGATTCGATTGATTCTTTTTGCAAATCAAATCTCTTCAGTTGAACTTTCAGATTTGATCTTCTTATTTGAGTTTTACCCTTACATCTTCGCTTGAGTGCTTATGTATGCTATTGTTTGTTTGTGATAGAATTCCCAGAGTGCGAAGCGTGCTACTACAAGTGTCTAGGGTTTGCGGATCGTCAGCAAGGCAAGTAAAAAATTGATCATACTCTTTCCATACCCAGTTTTTATGCATTAGTTACAACCCTCAAACACTGCGTGATTAGGATGTGATTAATTTGTGGGTATTGGGAAGTAGATGATGAGGTAGAACCTACTGCCCTTTTTATTATCAAACCCTTGGAGTTACTTCTACGCTATGCTTATAATGTCATGCTATGCTCGTAGACGTGGATTGGTTTTGAGTGTATTCCATGACAGATGTGAGATTGTTAATTAATGGTTAACTTAGGGTGGCTACTTAAACACACATCTGGGTGGATTGGTTGTGTAACATCCCAAATTTTCAATTCGGAATGTTTTACAATTATTAGCTAAGCATCTATGCATTTTGATTGAAATTGAGTAGCATTTGAAAATTTCAGAGGCAGTTGAGTTTGTGTTGTGAATTTGAACTTGATTTGGCATTGAAATTTATTTCAAATATCCCTGACAAATACTTGATCAAAAGTATGAGAGGAGCTAACATGACACTCCAAAAATGTCAGAAGAAATGTATTGCCAAGAAGTTTGAATTTGAATCTGAATTTTATTTGGGATTTCCAGAAATTGTTTTTTTTTGCTATTTCTTTTAGTTGGTTCATTATTTTTAGTTGATTCTTTTTTTGTGAGTTTGAAAATTTGTTGTAGTTTCTGTAGAAAATATGTTCAGCCATGTTTAAATTATTAGAAATAGTTTTATATTAGATTTAGACAGATTAGTTTTTCTGCCACAAATTGAGCTAGGATTATTATTTTGTTTGTGATTCTTTTTGCTACTGCTTAGTTTTGACCATGCCTAGCAGTAGGAACTTGTTTGGGTATTTTAGATTTAATAAACAATTAGTTTTATGTCGAAATCAAGTTTTCTTGTTTATTTAGCTAACTGCTGTTTTCCTACTGTTCTAGTTAGCAAATTATTTTATTTTTATTATTTTATATTTTATTTTGGATTAGTTTCTGTAGCTGCAGAGGATGAACTTTTATTTACAGTAGAATAAAACTTTTATTTTATTTTCTTTGCTAGGATTGTTTTAGGCATAATAGGAGTTCTATAATAGCTTTTGATGTGATTCTTTTTGCTCCTAGTTTGTATGACGTTTTCCCTTCTGTTAGTTAGCAAAACCAATGCTTAGGTTCTGTTAAGAAAAGTTTTAGTTGTGTAAAACTATTTCTTAGTTGTTGCTTGATATGATGAAAACCTTGATTTGCTTTCTCCGAGTTTTCCTTTGGTTTTGGTTTGAGTGCTTGGGTGTTTTACTTCAATTTGCTGTTATGTTATATTGTGCTATACTTGTTTGTGCTATTGTTTGACTCGGTAGAATTCCCGGAGTGCGAAGCCTGCTATTACGAGTCGCTAGCTTTCGAAGACCGTCAGCCAGGCAAGTCATTTGATCATGTTTTTACAATACCTATGTTTTTATTTGCATTAGAGTTATACCTCCCCACCATGCATGCAGTAGGAGAATTTTGTTAAGTTATGTTCTTGAGTAGTATCATGAGGTAGGATGAACCCTTCTCCCTTGTTACCAATGCCTGGGACGATGTAGTTTATTTTGCTATGCTAGTAGACGGGGTTGGTTGAGTGATTCATAAGGGAGATGCGAGAGTCAAGATGATGAAAACCCCATGACATCAAGCTCAAGATGGACTTCAAAATTCACTACTGGGTGGAGGACGGTTGACAGGCACCCTGGAGAAACCAGCGGATGGCCGGGATGCATGGAGAAGCGCCATGACATCTTGCGGAAAGCTTCACCCAGCCACGAAGAGACGGATGGATACCCCATTGACCGGAAGCTTACCTGTGCAGCCGCAAGCCATTATGGGCTCTGGCTTGGTCGACCGTAGGCGTGACTCTGGCCGGACGGTGCTACGAGATGTAGAAGAACGGTAGGATTGGATGGGCACCGGCAGTGGCCCAGAGGAACTCTTCGGAAGACCCTGTTTCGTTCGTCCCATCTTCAAACACCAGGCAGTGCGAAGACTTAAAGGAGGGAACGATTCTTGCGGGTAAAGTGCACAAAGCTCTGCAGAGTACAACCTAATCGATTAGCCGTGTCCCCAGTTACGGACAAATGAGCCTCTGGAATTGGAGTATTTCGGATATCTCAACACTGAACTTAATAAATTAATTGAGGGGGTTATTTAATAATTGGGAACGAGACATTGGTTGGCGGAACCATCTCAATAACTACCAACAATTTTGTAGTAATTGCAAACAAGTCCTTGTTGTAGGGAAAAACCGGCTTTTTCGCAAAACAATGAAACTTAGAGCCCCACAGCCAAATTGCATATAGTATTAGAAATTTTATTGTTGTTCTCTCTTCATGACTTGCCGGCATATTCAAAATGCTAACCTACACGGCTGCAACGTCTTATGTTGCAGAGGAGTTTTCCGATCAGGAGTGAGGCTACGATCCACGCTTGGCGATTGCCCTATGGAGTCGGATGGACTCGCTACTCGTCTACGCTTCTGCAGCTTTATTTAGTTTATTTCTCATGAGTTGGCCTTCGGCCGAATTTATTATGATGTAATAAAGACTCGATATGAGAATCGTGTAATAAATTCAGGTGTGATTGAACTTTGAATCTTTGCATCAATGTACTGTGTGTGCCAGCATGATCTTGGGATGGTACAGCTACACAGAGACTTGACCGATTTCGGGTCGGGTCGTTACAGAGATGGTATCAGAGCCGGGTTGACCGTAGGACGTAACCCCTAGGATCGGAAAGCCATAGGAAGAGACTATTTTATTTTATGTCCTTATCATTCCGTAATTCTCCCCTATTCATTTCTGACTTCTCTCCGATTTTCAACATTCTAGATGGCCGACGAGTTCACCCCAGTTCTGCTACCGGAGTTTTGCCAGCCAGATGAGACGATGCTTCTCGGCAAGAAGCTGGTTCAGATCGTGAAAAAGCTGAAGATTGCCCTGCCCTCAATCACCGGGAAGCCTATCAATGCACTTCCGACGGATACCCGCTACAGGATTATGGTGCACATTCCAGGGAGGACCTTCGGAGGACATTCAGAGCCCATTGACTTTGAGTTTACCGATTTCACTTGGATCCTCGGAAGAGACATGGCAATTTATCGTGCACTTGGACATCTCCGAGAAGAGTACAGGGCCGAGCTCGACCCATCAGACCTCGCCATGATTTCTCGCAGAGCTAGGAATGGAGATATCATCCATACCGTAGAGGACGACTCCATTCTTTCATATGTCCAAGACTTGGAGAGTCTCATCAGGAACCGGGAAATCCAGACGCGCCGAAACTCGAAGGTACACAGGAGGTTGTTGTTCCGTGAACTGGAACTGGAGGAGAAAGCACGCGCGGACTTCCTTGAACATGAAGAAGAAGTCAAGGATTTTATGGAGAGAATCGAGGTCCGGGATAAATATATTGCCACACTGGAGGAGAAGATAGACCTGGGAGAAGACCTTTTTCCGAGTGGAGATGATGGACCTCTCGTGAGCAATGGCCAGGATTATGAAGAGAGCTCCACCGAAGGAAGCCGCAAGAGGAGACGCCGCACCAGAGGACGCCGCACCGGAGGACGCAAGAATAATTGATGAAGACATTTAGCCGACCGCCATGTTATTTTAGTTTTTTTTCGTCGATCAGTTAGGCCGTTATTTTTGATTAGTCATGAGATTTTTGTAATCCCAGATTGAACCTTGTTTGAGATGAATGAATAAATGATTGGTGTGATTATGATTGTGCATTCATATGGGTAGTGCTATTTTCTCATTAGACCCTTGTTCTATTATAATTTCTCATCCACTCCAAAACACCAGATGCCTCCGAGACGTGACCCCGGTTTCAACTTTCCGCCGGAGCTCACCCAGCTGATCCAGCAGCAGAATGCCCTGATGCAGATGCTCATCCAGAACCACAACAACAACAACAACAACAATTCACCGCCACCACCCCCTGTTGACAACTTGACCCGCTTCCTAAGGCTGAATCCGCCAGTGTTCTCTAGCAGCACTGAGCCGACTGTGGCCGATGATTGGCTCCGCAAGGTCGGAAGGGAGTTAGCCACTGCTGGATGCACGGATGCAGAGAAGGTGCGCTTTGCCGCACATCAGCTTGATGGACCTGCAGCTTCTTGGTGGGAGAACTACACCGCCACTTATCCGGCCACCACCGTGACATGGGCTGAGTTCCAGCAGGCCTTCCGCACCGCTCATGTCTCAGCTGGAGCCATGAGTCTGAAGAAGCGTGAGTTCCGCAACTTACGCCAGGGGAACCGTACTGTGGGGCAGTACGTGGATGAGTTCAGCAAATTATCTCGCTATGCCCCAGATGATGTGGCGACAGATGCCGCAAAGCAAGAGAAGTTTCTCGAGGGACTCAATGATGAGCTAGGAATGCAGCTAATGGTGGCTACCTTCAACAACTACCAGGAGCTGGTAGACAAGGCCGCCATACTTGAAGGCAAGCAGTAGCAGATTGATAGCCGCAAGCGGAAATATGGCCAGGGAAAGTACAACTCCGGAGCTCAGCAGAAGCCCCGCTATACCCCATACTCAGGAGGACATACCCATCACACCCATGGAGGACATAATCATGGAGGACATAACCATGGAGGGAATGGGAACAATCGCAACCACGACAACAACTCCAAGTCAGGCAATGGAGGCAATGGCAACCAGCACCGTCCTGCTCCGGCTCAGAAGGATCTGAGTCATATCACCTGTTTCAAGTGCCAGAAGACAGGACACTATGCCACCGATTGTCCGGAGGCCAAGCAGAGGAATGGAAACGGCAACGGCAATGGAAGCTCAGCAAAGAAGCCCAACCCTTTTTCTCGTGCTCAGGTGAATCACCTTGACGTGGAGGACGTCTATGATCAGCCAGACACTGTGGTTGGTAATTTTTTATTAAGTTCACATCCAGTATTGGTACTCTTTAATTCCGGTGCAACACATTCATTCATATCAAGGGTAGTTGTGGAAAAGTACGGGTTGCCCACTAGAACCCTTAGAACCCCGCTTTAGGTCACTTCCCCAGGAGGAGAGATGACGGCAGGCTTAGGCTATCATTCGACCCTCAGCATCGGAAACCATGATTTTCCCGCAGACCTCATAGTATTGGAATCCCAGAGTTTGGATGTAATTCTAGGCATGGATTGGTTGACCAAGTTTGAAGGAAACATCGACTGTGCTCGCAAGACGATTTTGCTCACCACCCCGGAGCAGAAAAGGATCAAGTATGTATCCAGACGCACACCGATGAAGAATCGGGTGAATTCCCTCACGGGTGTTGTTCAGGAGGAAGTGCCTGTAGTGCAAGATTTTCCCGATGTGTTTCCAGAGGAATTACCAGGAATGCCACCGGACAGAGACATTGAATTTTTGATTGAGTTATTTCCCGGCACAGCCCCAATATCCAAGAGACCCTATCGGATGCCCCCGAATGATTTGGAAGAGATCAAGAAGCAAATTAAGGAGCTATTGGAGAAAGGATATATTCACCCAAGCTCGTCACCTTGGGGAGCCCCAGTTCTTTTGGTAGAGAAGAAGGATGGAACCCTGAGAATGGTTGTGGATTATCGTTCATTGAACGATGTGACCATCAAGAACAAGTACCCTCTGCCGATGATTAATGATTTATTTGATCAACTAGTTGGAGCCAAGGTATTCTCCAAGATCGATCTTCGATCAGGGTATCATCAGTTGAAGATTCGTGAACAGGATATACCCAAAACAGCTTTCACACCAGGTATGGTTTATATGAGTATACCGTCATGTCATTCGGATTAACTAACGCCCCTGCGTATTTCATGAGCATGATGAACAAGGTATTTATGGAATATCTGGACAAGTTTGTCGTGGTGTTCATCGATGACATATTGGTTTTCTCCAAGAGCGAGGAAGAGCATAAGGAACATCTGCGTCTAGTTCTGGAGAAACTCCGGGAACATCAGTTATATGCCAAGTTCAGCAAATGTGAATTTTGGCTGAAGGAAGTCGGATTCCTCGGACATGTTATCTCAGGAGAAGGAATAGCAGTCAACCCCACCAAGGTCGAATCGGTCACCAACTGGCAGTCCCCCACCTCAGTCAAGGAGATCCGCAGTTTTCTCGGACTCGCAGGATATTATCGGAGGTTTATTGAGAATTTCTCCAAGATTGCCAAGCCCATGACTGAGCTGTTGAAGAAGGAAGCCAAGTACATTTGGACCGAGGATTGTGAAGCCAGTTTTCAGGAGCTGAAGAAATGTTTGGTTACCGCCCCGGTGCTAATTTTGCCGGACATACACAAGGATTACCAGGTATATTGTGACGCTTCTCGTCAAGGACTCGGAGGAGTGCTCATGCAGGAAGGAAAAGTTGTAGCTTATACCTCCAGACAGCTACGACCTCACGAGATGAATTATGACACACACGATTTGGAGTTAGCAGCCGTAGTGCACGCACTCAAGACCTGGAGACATTTCCTCGTCGGAAACAGTTGTGATGTTTACACGGATCATAAGAGCCTGAAGTATATTTTCACGCAGAAGGAATTGAACCTCAAGCAAAGGAGATGGCTTGAATTGATCAAGGACTATGACATGAGATTGCATTATCACCCAGGGAAGGCAAATGTTGTAGCAGATGCCTTGAGCCGTAAAAGTTATGTGAACACCCTCATAGCTGGAGGATTACCTCAGGAATTAGCCGACGATCTCAGAGAGCTCCGACTGGAGATAGTACCAAGAGGATTTGTCGCCACCTTGGATATACAGTCCACTCTGACCGAAAGAATCCGTGAAGCCCAGAAGACAGACAAGGAAATTGCAGAGATAAAGGAAAAGATGTGTAACGGAAAGGCGAAAGGTTTTCGTGAAGATGAGCACGGAACTTTATGGTTTGAGGATCGTATCTATGTGCCTAATGACCCAGAGGTCAGGAAGTTAATTCTTCAGGAGGCCCATGATTCACCATACTCGATTCACCCAGGCAACACCAAGATGTATCTGGATTTGAAGGAAAGTTTCTGGTGGACAGGTATGAAGAAGGATATTGCCGAGTACGTAGCAGTATGCGATGTTTGTCAGCGAGTAAAGGCAGAACATCAGAAGCCGCTAGGGTTACTTCAACCTTTGCCGATACCCGAGTGGAAATGGGAAAAACTTGGAATGGATTTTATCACAGGATTACCGAGGACCCGTTCAGGTTATGATTCTATCTGGGTAGTGGTTGATCGCTTGACCAAGGTAGCTCATTTCATTCCCGTGAAGACCACATATACCAGCGCTAAGTTAGCCAAGATATACATGACCAGGATCGTATGTCTGCATGGAGTTCCGAGGAGTATCGTGTCAGATAGAGGAACACAATTTACCTCAAAGTTTTGGAATCAGTTGCATGAAACTTTGGGTACGAGGCTGGAGTTCAGTACAGCTTTTCATCCGCAGACAGATGGACAGACCGAGAGAGTCAACCAGATTTTGGAGGACATGTTGAGAGCCTGTGCGCTAGACTATGGGTCTAGCTGGGATGACAACTTGCCATATGCAGAGTTCTCGTACAACAACAGCTATCAGACCAGTCTGAAGATGGCTCCTTTCGAAGCTCTATACGGAAGGAGGTGTAGAACACCATTGCTGTGGGATGGTGTTGGAGACCAAAAACTTTTTGGTCCCGATCTTATTAGAGACTCCGAAGAGAAGGTGAAGCTGATTCGAGATAGACTCAAGATAGCACAGTCGAGACAGAAGAGTTATGCCGACAGTAAACGCAAGGAGATAACGTATGAAGTTGGAGACCGAGCATATCTTCGTGTGTCCCCACTTCGAGGAATCAAGAGGTTCGGTGTTAAAGGAAAGTTAGCACCCCGGTTTATAGCCCCCTATAAAATCCTCGAACGTCGTGGAGAAGTCGCTTACAAGCTGGAATTGCCGGAAGGATTGTCCGGAGTTCACGATGTCTTCCATGTTTCTCAGCTGAAGAAATGCCATGCTGGGATGGCCGAAATTCCGTTGAGAGACACAGTCCCCCTAGAGGCCATACAGCTTGACAGTGATCTGACATATAAGGAGAAACCCGTCCGAATTCTCGAGACTGCAAACAGAGTCACCCGCAGCAAGATCATCAAGTTTTGCAAGGTTCTGTGGAGTCATCATTCCGAGGAGGAAGCCACCTGGGAGCGAGAAGAAGACCTCCGCCGAGACCACGCGCACCTATTTGCTAGCCAACCCGAATCTCGAGGGCGAGATTCATCTTAAGGTGGGTAGGTTTGTAACATCCCAAATTTTCAATTTGGAATGTTTTACAATTATTAGCTAAGCATCTATGCATTTTGATTGAAATTGAGTGGCATTTGAAAATTTTAGAGGCAGTTGAGTTTGTGTTGTGAATTTGAACTTGATTTGGCATTGAAATTTATTTCAAATATCCCTGACAAATACTTGATCAAAAGTATGAGAGGAGCTAACATGACACTCCAAAAATGTCAGAAGAAATGTATTGCCAAAAAGTTTGAATTCGAATCTGAATTTTATTTGGAATTTCCAGAAATTGTTTTTTTTAGTTTGAGTTTTACCTCTGGAAAAATGTCCACGTTGTAGGATTAATTCCCCTGAGAATTTTGATATATATATATATGTCCTATAAAATATATATATATATATTTTAATATTTTTCCTTCCCTCTATTTCAAAAAAAAGGGAAAGCCTCAGGCGCCAGCCAGGCCAACCGGCCCAGCCAGCGCCGAGCGCAGCCCACCGACGCCGAGCCGGCCTGCCCCAGCGCGCCCGCACGCCCGAACCCTCTCCCGATCAGTCGCCCGATCCCCTCTCCCTCTCTCTCTCTCACTGACGCGCTGGCCCCCACCTCTTTCTTTCCCCTCGTGCACGGCACGCCGCACCGGAGCATGCGCAGAGCGCGCCCGACACCGCGATCTTCTCGGGATCGCGATCCCGCGTCGCCCCCTCGTCCAAGTCCATGTCCTATAAGTTCCCCTCGCTCTCCTCTCTCGAACCCCCTAAAACCCTACGCTCCAAACCCACCACAGCGCACGCCATCGCCATTCGCATCTCGCCGCCGCCGCCTCGGTTCGCCGCCACGTTCGTCGCCGGTGAGCACCACCTCGAACCCTCTTTCCATCCAAGCACTCCCCTCGCCGTTTCCCACCTTTTTGACAAGGTTTGGTCGCCCAGGAACGACCGAAGCCTCCGCCCCGAGCATCACCGCCCGCCGCCGGAGTTGCAGAGCACCAGGAGCCCCGCCGAGCTCGTCCCACTCGCCTCTGTCATCTTCGACCATCACCGAGACCACCCTCGACCTCACCACGCTTCGCCGCACCTCTCCGACACCTTCGCCGACCTCCCCGACTACCGGAGCCGCCGCACCGCCAACGCCCGAGCCGCCGCCGTCGTCTCCGTTCGTCACCGCCGACGCTGTAAGCCCGAGCTCCCCTCCACCGTTGGATCTCGCATGTATGGCCTAGATTAGAAGCAACGAAGGGGTACGGTTTTATTTAATAGATCGGTTTTACTTACGGTTTTTTTGTTAGATCGAACCGATCGACTTTTCTATTTAGCCGCGGGCGCTTTTTATTTAGATTTTGCCTCAGCGGCATATAGGCCCAATAGCGCGGTTTTCTTTTTAGTTTTATTTCTCAGTTTCTGTTTTTAGCAGAATAGTTCTGTTTTTGTTTTTGCTATTTCTTTTAGTTGGTTCATTATTTTTAGTTGATTCTTTTTTTGTGAGTTTGAAAATTTGTTGTAGTTTCTGTAGAAAATATGTTCAGCCATGTTTAAATTATTAGAAATAGTTTTATATTAGATTTAGACAGATTAGTTTTTCTGCCACAAATTGAGCTAGGATTATTATTTTGTTTGTGATTCTTTTTGCTACTGCTTAGTTTTGACCATGCCTAGCAGTAGGAACTTGTTTGGGTATTTTAGATTTAATAAACAATTAGTTTTATGTCGAAATCAAGTTTTCTTGTTTATTTAGCTAACTGTTGTTTTCTACTGTTCTAGTTAGCAAATTATTTTATTTTTATTATTTTATATTTTATTTTGGATTAGTTTCTGTAGCTACAGAGGATGAACTTTTATTTACAGTAGAATAAAACTTTTATTTTATTTTCTTTGCTAGGATTGTTTTAGGCATAATAGGAGTTCTATAATAGCTTTTGATGTGATTCTTTTTGCTCCGAGTTTGTATGATGTTTTCCCTTCTGTTAGTTAGAAAAACCAATGCTTAGGTTCTGTTAAGAAAAGTTTTAGTTGTGTAAAACTATTTCTTAGTTGTTGCTTGATATGATGAAAACCTTGATTTGCTTTCTCCGAGTTTTTCTTTGGTTTTGGTTTGAGTGCTTGGGTGTTTTACTTCAATTTGCTGTTATGTTATATTGTGCTATACTTATTTGTGCTATTGTTTGACTCGGTAGAATTCCCGGAGTGCGAAGCCTGCTATTACGAGTCGCTAGCTTTCGAAGACCGTCAGCCAGGCAAGTCATTTGATCATGTTTTTACAATACCTATGTTTTTATTTGCATTAGAGTTATACCTCCCCACCATGCATGCAGTAGGAGAATTTTGTTAAGTTATGTTCTTGAGTAGTATCATGAGGTAGGATGAACCCTTCTCCCTTGTTACCAATGCCTGGGACGATGTAGTTTATTTTGCTATGCTAGTAGACGGGGTTGGTTGAGTGATTCATAAGGGAGATGCGAGAGTCAAGATGATGAAAACCCCATGACATCAAGCTCAAGATGGACTTCAAAATTCACTACTGGGTGGAGGACGGTTGACGGGCACCCTGGAGAAACCAGCGGATGGCCGGGATGCATGGAGAAGCGCCATGACATCTTGCGGAAAGCTTCACCTAGCCACGAAGAGACGGATGGATACCCCATTGACCGGAAGCTTACCTGTGCAGCCGCAAGCCATTATGGGCTCTGGCTTGGTCGACCGTAGGCGTGACTCTGGCCGGACGGTGCTACGAGATGTAGAAGAACGGTAGGATTGGATGGGCACCGGCAGTGGCCCAGAGGAACTCTTCGGAAGACCCTGTTTCGTTCGTCCCGTCTTCAAACACCAGGCAGTGCGAAGACTTAAAGGAGGGAACGATTCTTGCGGGTAAAGTGCACAAAGCTCTGCAGAGTACAACCTAATCGATTAGCCGTGTCCCCGGTTACGGACAAATGAGCCTCTGGAATTGGAGTATTTCGGATATCTCAACACTGAACTTAATAAATTAATTGAGGGGGTTATTTAATAATTGGGAACGAGACATTGGTTGGCGGAACCATCTCAATAACTACCAACAATTTTGTAGTAATTGCAAACAAGTCCTTGTTGTAGGGAAAAACTGGCTTTTTCGCAAAACAATGAAACTTAGAGCCCCACAGCCAAATTGCATATAGTATTAGAAATTTTATTGTTGTTCTCTCTTCATGACTTGCCGGCATATTCAAAATGCTGACCTACACGGCTGCAACGTCTTATGTTGCAGAGGAGTTTTCCGATCAGGAGTGAGGCTACGATCCACGCTTGGCGATTGCCCTATGGAGTCGGATGGACTCGCTACTCGTCTACGCTTCCGCAGCTTTATTTAGTTTATTTCTCATGAGTTGGCCTTCGGCCGAATTTATTATGATGTAAATAAAGACTCGATATGAGAATCGTGTAATAAATTCAGGTGTGATTGAACTTTGAATCTTTGCATCAATGTACTGTGTGTGCCAGCATGATCTTGGGATGGTACAGCTACACAGAGACTTGACCGATTTCGGGTCGGGTCGTTACAGGTTGCGGGCACCTGGGGATATACCAGTGATGTCCATTTGGTTCGCCACCCACGCTCAAAGGGATCATAAGATTATTCAAGCTAGAAACTTCCATGTGCAGCCACAAGCTATTATGGGCTCTAGCATAGTTGAGTATGTTGCAGGACCTCTTTCAGTGGTGGGCTAGCAGATGTAGGGGAAAGTAGGTGTAACTGTCCACTCAGAGTAAAGAGTTAATGCTTCTGAAAGACTGTGTCTCGTTCATCCGTTTCTCAAACACCATGTAGTGCGAGAAATCCAACGGAGGAGATCGAGTATTGTGGGGAAAAGAGTGCAAACCTCTACAGAGTGTACAAACTAATCATGGTTAGCCGTGTCCCCGGTTATGGACATCTTGAGTATCTGGTTCTTGGATTATCATGTTGATCTAATCAATCTAAATTAATTTGTTGGGTTGTTAATTACTTTTTAATTGGGATTGAGATGGGGATTTACCTTCTCAATGTTTCAACTACCATGATAGTTAAACAAAATATATTCCTTTGTAGTAGGGAAAATTGGCTTTTCGCAAAACATTATAACCATAGAGCCTCCACCAGCCATATATGCATGTAGTGATAGCATTTATCTGTTCATTGCTCTACTGTGTTATATTGCCAGCATATTCCATGTGCTGACCCGTTTTCGGGCTGCGACATTTCATGTTGCAGACTTTCAGACGAAGAGTAAGGTGCGCTAGGTCGTTGTCGTGCACTCAGCTATGCCGTTGGAGTTGATGGTCTCACTTTATCTTCCAAGCCTTTCGTTGTTATCTTATTTAGATGGCCTTAAGCCATATTAATTGTAATAAGGTCTCTTTTGAGACACTCGATGTAATAAGTGTGTGATTGAACTCTGTTATAAATCCTTCAAGTACTGTGTGTGTCAGCATTACCGGTCCAGGGATGACACTTATACACAGAGATTTGACCGTCTGAGGTCGGATCGCTACACTCCACTTCAAGTATGACGGGGCGGCGACGCTTTTTGTCAGGGTCTTTGGGGAGGACGGCAGCCACCTGGGGTACTACTCGGAGGGTGACGATGACAGCGGCCACTCTTCGGACGACGACAGCCGGCGCGTTGGCGGCGTCCTCGACGGTGAACTTGCCCTTGGCTGTCGCGCCTCCAGCAGCAGTGGCGACGTCTCCTCCGGGGGAAGCTCGAGTTATGACGACTACGATGAGCCGCCCCGTCGCCGCGCCCGGACCCAGGAGGGCGGCCATCCGCCACCCTGATGTCGCTTGAAGCTACGTCGATATTTGCCCGAGGAAGGGATGATGCAGCACAGCGGCGGTAGGTATTTCCCTCAGATATGAAACCAAGGTTATCGAACCAGTAGGAGAACCAAGCAACACAACGTAAACAGCCCCTGCACACAAATAACAACACCGAGCAACCTGACGTGTTAAAGGGGTTGTTAATCCCTTTCGGGTAACGGCGCCAGAAATTGCGTGTTAACGGGAGAAAGTTGTAATTGATTGAATAAATAGATCGCAAATAAAATAAAGTGCAGCAAAGTATTTTTGTATTTTTGGTTTAATAGATTTGAAAATAAATGCAAGGAAAAAGTAGATCACAAAGGCAAATATATGAGAAAGAAGACCCGGGGGCCGTAGGTTTCACTAGTGGCTTCTCTCGAGAAAAATAGCAAACGGTGCAATAAGAACAATGACATGATGTAGACAAGATCTATCTATGTAGAGATAGACCCCATCGTTTTATCCTTAGTAGCAATGATACATACGTGTCGTTTCCCTTTCTATCACTGGGATCAAGCACCGTAAGATCGAACCCACTACAAAGCACCTCTTCCCATTGCAAGATAAATAGATCAAGTTGGCCAAACAAAACCCAAATATCGGAGAATAAATACGAGGCTATAAGTAATCATGCATATAAGAGATCAAAGAAACTCAAATAACTTCCATGGATATAAAAAGATATAACTGATCACAGACTCGAAGTTCATCAGATCCCAACAAACACACCGCAAAAAGAGTTACATCATATGGATCTCCAAGAGACCATTGTATTGAGAATTCAGCGAGAGAGAGGAAGCCATCTAGCTACTAACTACGGACCCGAAGGTGTACAAAGAACTACTCACGCATCATCGGAGAGGCACCAATGGAGGTGGTGAACCCCATCCGAGATGGTGTCTAGATTGGATCTGGTGGTTCTGGACACTGCAGCGGCTGGATGAATATTTCGTCGACTCCCCTAGGGTTTCTGGAATATTGGGATATTTATAGAGCAAAGAGGCGGTCCGGGGGGCACCCGAGGTGGGCACAACCCACCAGGGCGCGCCTGGGCCTCCTGGTGTGCCCTGGTGGGTTGTCCCCTCCTCGGGACTCCCCCCAGGCGCAGCCAGGGCCCATTTTGTTCCTTCTAGCCCATAAAAAATCATCATGGAGTTTCATGGCATTTGGACTCTGTCTGATATTGATTTTCTGCGATGTGAAAAACATGGGAAAAAACAGCAACTGACACTTGGCACTATGTCAATAGGTTAGTACCAAAAATGATATAAAATGACTATAAAATGGTTATAAAACATCCAAGATTGATAATATACAGCATGGAACAAACAAAAATTATAGATACATTGGAGACGTATCAGCATCCCCAAGCTTAACTCCTACTCGTCCTCGAGTAGGTAAGTGATAAAAACAAAAAATTTGATGTGGAATGCTGCCTATCATGTAATATCATTTTTTTTTTCTTTATAGCATGGACAATTGGACTTTTATGTGATTCAAAGCAATAGTCTAGTTTTAACATAATAATTTGGATACTCAAGCGTATCAATAAGCAACCATGTCTTTCAAAATATCAACGCTAAAATAAGTTATCCCTAGCCCATCATGCTCAAACATTGATTCATTCATGAAACACACTCGAATATTAGCTACACCCAATAATTAAGTACGATCATATTGCCTCCTAGTTGGTGCTTTTGTAAGAAAAGATGGAGACTCAAATTCAAAAATAAAAATTGCATAAAGTAAAAGAAAGGCCCTTCGCAGAGGGAAGTAGGGATTTGTAGAGGTGCCAGAGCTCAAGGCAAAAAAAATTGAGATAAAAACATTTTGGGAGGTGTATCCATCCCACCAACGAAAATGACTTAGAGTTCCGAACACTTTCCATGCTAGATATGCCATAGGCGGTTCCCAAATAGAAAATAAATTTTATTCCTTTTTCCACCATACTTTCACTTTCCATGGCTAGCTGTATCCACGGTTTCCCTCCATACCAACACTTTCCAAGGAATTTATTATTTGACAACATAAAGTAAATTCATTTTTGCATTTCGGGACTGGGCATCCCTGAAACCTTTGCCTTACTCTCATGCAATGACAAGTGAATAAACACTCATCGTGAGAATAACACATCCAGCATAGAAAATTTTAGCCACCCGTTACCGCTCCGCGAGCGAAACAAACACACAAAAGAGAAGTTTACTTTGAAAATTAGAGATGGCACATGCAAATTTGCTTAGAACGGCAAAAGAATACCGCATATAGGTAGATATAGTGGACTCATGTGGCAAAACTGGTTTAAAGGATTTTGGATGCACAAGTAGAGATCATACTTGGTGCAAAATGAAGGCTAGCAAAAGATTGAGAAGCGACCAACCAAGAAACGGATAATCTCATAAGCAAGCATTAAGCATAAATAACACCGAATAATGCACCACAAGTAGGATATAATTTCATTGCATGACTATTGACTTTCGTACTTGCACAGGGAATCACAAACTTTAACACCAATATTCTTACTAAAGCTTAATTACTCATCAACATAACTCACATATCACATCATCATATCTCAAAACTAGAATCAAGTTTATTTTGTCCAATGATCTTCATGAAAGCTTTTATTATATCCTTTTTGGATATCTATTACTTTGGGACTAATTTTTATGTGTTGCTTTTCATAAGCTCAAACAAATATAAGTGAAGATCATGAGCATAATTTTCCCTCTTTCTCTCAAAATAATTTAAGTGAAGCAAGAGAGAATTTCTTGAAAAATTTTACTAACTCTCAAATAAATCTAAGTGAAGCAAGAGATCATTTATTCAAAAAAATACTAAGCACACCGTGCACAAAAAGATATAAGTGAAGCACTAGAGCAAGTCCATAGCTCATAAAAGATTTAAGTGAAGCATAGAGAGCAATTCTAACAAGTCATGACATAATTTTAGCTCTCTCAAATAAATGTGTCCAGCAAGGATTGATGACTTCAAACACAAAATAAAACAAGCAAAGACTCATATCATACAAGACGCTCCAAGCAAAACACATATCATGTGACGAATAAAATAATAGCTTCAAGTAAAATACCGATAGTCGTTGGAAGAAAGCGGGGATGCCACTCGGGGGCATCCCCAAGCTTAGTTGGGTGCTCATTTTTGGATAATAGCTTGGGATGCTGGGGCATCCCCAAGCTTAGGCTCTTCTATCCTTCCTTCATCCATCGTAAGATAACCCAAAACTTGAAAACTTTAATCACACAAAACTCAACAAAACCTTTGTGAGATCCGTTAGTGTAAGAAAAATAAATCACTACTGTAAGTGCTGTATCAAACCAATTCTTTTTTTTTGTATTATATCTAATGTATTCCAACTTTTCTATGGCAAAAACTTATCAAAGAAAACCATAGAGCCATCAAAATAAGCACACAACACAAAGAAAACAGAATCTGTCAAAACAGAATAGTCTGTAGCAATCAGATTTGTCCGAATACTTCTGGAACTCCAAAAATTCTGAAAAACTAGGAAGACCTGGGTAATTTGTATATTAATCTTCTGCAAAAATAATCAGGGCAAAATCTCTTTCTTATAAAAAATTAGAATTTTTTTCGTGAGCGCAAAGTTTTTGTTTTTTTCAGCAAGATCAAACAACTATCACGCAAGAAGATCCTATTGGTTCTACTTGGCACAAACACTAATTAAAACACAAAAAACACAATCATAAAAGTAGCATAATTTTGTTAACACTCAAGAACAGAAAGCAAAATGCAAAATAAAATTATTCATTGGGTTGCCTCCCAACAAGCGCTATATTTTTACGCCCTTAGCTAGGCATAAAGCAAGGATCTAAATTTTGTCATCTTTGGTTCGAGATCCATAAGATGCCCTCATGATTGATTCATAGGGTGTCTTAATTATTGTTATAGGAAAGTGTTCCATGCCCTTCCTCAAAGGAAATTGGAACTTAATATTGCCTTCTTTCATATCAATCACGGCACCAATAGTGCGTAAAAACGGTCTACCAAGAATAATTGGACAAGACGAATTGCAATCAATATCAAGAACAATAAAATCTCTGGGCACATAATTCCTATTTGCAAGAATAATAACATCATTAATTCTTCCCATAGGCTTTTTAATAGTAGAATCCGCCAAGTGCAAATTCAAAGAACATTCTTCATGATTAGTAAGACCAAGCACATCACATAAAGATTTCGGAATTGTAGAAACACTAGCACCCAAGTCACACAAAGCAAAACACTCATAATTTTTAATCTTGACTTTGATAGTAGGTTCCCATTCATCATGCAATTTTCTAGGAATTGATAATTCTAATTCCAGTTTTTCTTCAAAAGCTTTCATCATAGCATCAACAATATGTTTAGTAAAAGCTTTATTTTGTTCATAAGCATGGGGTGAATTGATCATGGATTGCAACAAAGGAATACAATCAATCAAAGAGCAACTGTCATAATTAAAGTCTTTGTAATCCAAAAGAGTGGGCACATCACTAGTTAAAGTTTCGACCTCTCCAAACCCACTTTCATCAATTTTCTCAACAAGATTTTCACCCTCCGAAATATTGGGACGCCTTCTACCTAAAGTTGACTCTTCTCCAGTCCCTTTTTCATCAATCTTAACTTTACTAAACAAGGAATCAATAGAAGAAACACCAATCATTTTAAGATCTTCATCATTCTTATCTTCTAACGAGATTGGTTTAGCAGCCATTTGGTTTACTAAGGTAGCTTGTGCATCGGATATTTTTCCCAGCAAACTTTCAGCAGAAGCATACTTAGATTGGAGATTGCAAACTTCTGTACTAATATCATCAAGTTGTTTTGTGATAGCATCTAGCACAACGGAGTGCTCCTTAAGTTCTTCAGTAAATACTTATTATGCTCAAATTGCGTAGTCATATATTCCTTAGTACTCTTCTCAATTTCAAGCAAAATATTTGGGTAAGGAACATCAAAATATTTTCTTTGAGGCATCATGACCACGCAAACATGAAAGCACACAAAAACAGATCCGGCAAGAAAACGGCAAATGTAAAAAGAGAGGCGGATAAAACGGCAAATTTTTGTGAAGTGGGGGAGAGGAAAACGAGAGGCAAATGGCAAATAATGTAAATTGCGAGGGGATGAGATTTATGATTAGGAACCTGGTATATGTTGAAGATCCTCCCCGGCAACGCCGCTAGAAATTCCTTTTGATGTGGCTTGAAGCTACGTCGATATTTCCCCAAAGAGGAAGGGATGATGCAGCACAGCGGCGATAGGTATTTCCCTCAGATATGAAACCAAGGTTATCGAACCAGTAGGAGAACCAAGCAACACAACGTAAACAGCCCCTGCACACAAATAACAACACCTCGCAACCCACGTGTTAAAGGGGTTGTCAATCCCTTTCGGGTAACGGCGCCAGAAATTGCGTGTTGATGGGAGAAAGTGTAATAGATTGAATAAATAGATCGCAAATAAAATAAAGTGCAGCAAAGTATTTTTGTATTTTTGGTTTAACAGATCTGAAAATAAATGCAAGGAAAAAGTAGATCACAAAGGCAAATATATGAGAAAGAAGACCCGGGGCCGTAGGTTTCACTAGTGGCTTCCCTCGAGAAAAATAGCAAATGGTGGGTAAACAAATTACTGTTGGGCAATTGATAGAACTTCAAATAATCATGATGATATCCAGGCAATGATCATTATATAGGCATCACGTCCAAGATTAGTAGACCGACTCCTGCCTGCATCTACTACTATTACTCCACACATCGACCGCTATCCAGCATGCATCTAGTGTATTAAGTTCATGGAGAAACGGAGTAATGCAATAAGAATGACATGATGTAGAAAAGATCTATCTATGTAGAGATAGACCCCATCGTTTTATCCTTAGTAGCAACGATACATACGTGTCATTTCCCTTCCTGCCACTGGGATCAAGCACCGTAAGATCGAACCCACTACAAAGCACCTCTTCCCAGTGCAAGATAAATAGATCAAGTTGGCCAAACAAAACCCAAATATCGGAGAAGAAATACGAGGTTATAAGTAATCATGCATATAAGAGATCAAAGAAACTCAAATAACTTTCATGGATATAAAAAGATATAACTGATCATAAACTCGAAGTTCATCAGATCCCAACAAACACACCGCAAAAAGAGTTACATCATATGGATCTCCAAGAGACCCTTGTATTGAGAATTCAGCGAGAGAGAGGAATCCATCTAGCTACCAACTACGGACCCGAAGGTCTACAAAGAACTACTCACGCATCATCGGAGAGGCACCAATGGAGGTGGTGAACCCCATCCGAGATGGTGTCTAGATTGGATCTAGTGGTTCTGGACTCTGCGGCGGCTGGATGAATATTTCATCGACTCCCCTATGGTTTCTGGAATATTGGTGTATTTATAGAGCAATGAGGCGGTCCGGGGGGCACCCGAGGTGGGCACAACCCACCAGGGCGCGCCTGGGCCTCCTGGCGCGCCCT
Organism: Aegilops tauschii subsp. strangulata; assembly: GCF_002575655.3. NCBI lineage: Eukaryota > Viridiplantae > Streptophyta > Magnoliopsida > Poales > Poaceae > Aegilops > Aegilops tauschii. The sequence goes on from NC_053037.3 coordinate 401,207,725, forward strand.
GGTGGGTTGTCCCCTGCTCGGGACTCCCCCCAGGCGCAGCCAGGGCCCGTTGTGTTCCTTCTAGCCCATAAAAATGATCATGGAGTTTCGTGGCATTTGGACTCCGTCTGATATTGATCTTCTGCGATGTAAAAAACATGGAAAAACAGCAACTGGCACTTGGCACTATGTCAATAGGTTAGTACCAAAAATGATATTAAATGACTATAAAATGATTATAAAACATCCAAGATTGACAATCTAACAGCATGGAACAATCAAAAAATATAGATACGTTGGAGACGTATCACACGCCGTCTTGCCCCTGCTCATGGGGATGCCGAGCCGCCTCACCATCACGCCCCTGTCAAGCCGAAGGAGGACTCCGGCTGAGCACGGGTGGTGACAGAGCCGGGCCTCAGGAGTAGTGGCCCTCAGGAATCCGCTACTTTTTCTCTCTCCCTTTTTTTGATTTCCTGCATCAAGAATTTGCAAACATCCCTGCAGGCGTGTAATGAACTATGGCGCTTGCGCCTTTATAGTAGTGTCTCTCGCTCGTACTCCAACGTTATATTACCGTTGATTGCAGAGCTCCTGCCTTGCGTGATTAGAATAACTTAGCTTGGTGCATTCATGGCCCTCGGTGGGTCCCCTTGTCGTGGGGGTGCGCTCCAGCTCCTCCGGATCTCCTCCTGGTGACGACACGGTTAGAGTGCCGGAGCGACCTAGAGAGGCCCTTCGAAGAGCTCCGGAGCCTTGAATGGTATGCTGCCCGCGGGGCCTTCGGAGAGCCCGCGAAGGTCCGGAGCCTTCGTGCAATTTGCGTAGGCCTCGCAGCCCCCAAGCGAGGGCTGACTGTCATTAGCGCGTCGGGGCACGATGCCTGGCGGAGTCAGGAGGCGGGCGCTCTCTGAGGTTCAGGGGCCGATGGCTCGCTCGAGAGCGTCGCGCGAGGATTCTGCCAAGGCCTTGGCAAGGTGCATGTATGAGTAGGTATGCTCCTGGCGCAGCCTAGGCCGATCCATATGTGTACACCGAGCCCAGCCCCCGCTCGCGGGACACGATAGAGGGAGCCACGGGCAGCTACTGTACTGCTCAAAGACGAAACTCAAGAGAGGAAACATGGCTGGAAGAATAAGGAAAAGGAAACTCCCCCCTTTTTGAAGAAAGACGCAAGAGCTGCAAGTTTCATTCCAAGAAACAGCAAATGGGTTACAAGAGCAAGGCAAAAGAACAGCCACGTCTGGCACCTATGCTAGTCTTCTAGTCTTCCCGCCAGTGCGGGGCATGGGGCTTCCACTAGGCGTGGGCATAGTCGCTGATTGACTGTGTCGTCCGCCAGCGTGGAGCATGGGGCTTCCACTTGGGCGTGGGTGGGAGCACCCATGAGGCCCAGGGGCGGCACTCAGGAGACTCCGGGGCGTGTACAACCCCACTCATTATTACGTGAGAGTGTCGCGGGTAGAACCTCTGGAGGTGCTGGATGTTCCAAGCATTCTGGATGGGGACCCTGTCCTGTGTCTCCAAGCGTATGGCGCTAGGCCTGGAGACGCGGGCGAACCTGAATGGGCCCTCCCACATGGGCGAGAGCTTGTGAAGGCCATCCCTAGAAAGGACCCGCCTCGGGATGAGGTCCCCCACCTCGAGGGTCCGGGAGCGGACACTGTGGCAGTGGTAACGCCGCAGCGCCTGTTGGTACCTCGCTGCGCATAGCGGGGTTTGGCAGCGGGCTTCCTTCCCAAGCACGAGGTCTATCCCCCGCGAGGCATCTTGACGCGCCTCGTCGAATGCCAGGACCCACGGGGAGCGATGCCTGACCTCATGAGGGAGGACCACCTTGGCCCCATAGACGAGGAAGAACGGGGTCTCGTCAGTGGGCTTAGTCGAAGTGGTGCAGATAAACCATGGGACAGGCCAAAGCTCATCGAGCCAGCCCCTGCCGCAGGCCACAAGCTTTTTCTTGAAGCTCCTTGCCTTGAGGCCCCTCAGGACCTCCGCGTTGGCACGCTCGGCCATGTCGTTGCTCCACGGGTGCACCACTGAAGTGTAGCAGATCTGCGTTCCAAGGTTAGTGCAATACGTCCTGAAGAAGTTGCTCGTGAATTGTGAGCCATTGTCAGTAATGATACGATTAGGAACACCGAAATGGCTCACGAGGCCCTTGATGAACTTGACGGATGAGCCAGTGAGGATGGTGTGTACGGGCTCCACCTCTGCCCACTTGATGAACTTATCGATGGCGGCGTAGAGGTAGCGGTATCCACCGGCCACTCGAGGAAACGGGCCCAGAATATCCAGCCCCCAGACCGCGAACGGCCATGAGAGCGGGATGGTCTGGAGTCCCTGCGCGGGCTGGTGAATCTACTTGGCTTGGAATTGGCAAGCCTCGCAGGATCGTACTAGCTCGGTGGCGTCGTTGAGCGTCGTCGGCCAGTAGAAACCACTGCGGCACATCTTGCCCACAAGGGTGCGCGGCGAGGAGTGGTGCCCGCAGTCCCTGCCGTGGATATCAACCAGCAACTCCCGCCCTTGTCCTTCGGATATGCACCGCAACGAGACGTTGTTGGGGCGCCGCCGGTACAACTGGTCGTCCTGCAAGCAATAAGCAGTGGCCTGGCGGACCACGCGCTCCGCGTCCTCCTCCTTCTCTGGCAAGGTGTCGCGGAGCAGGTAGGCCTTGAACACCTCGATCCAGCAGTCCGCCTGAGGTTCCATCGCCAAGAGTAGACGAGCTCCTGAGGTCGGACCATAAGCTGGGGCTCTTGAGGTCGGGGCCGGCGGTAGCTCCTCCCTGAGCAACGCCAAGCCCATGGCCGGGGGGCGCTGACGGATTGTGGAGCCTCTCCTCGAAGACGCCGGGCCTCTGGGGCTCGCGGCGGGATGCTTTCTTGGCAATATCGTCTGCCTCCTTGTTCGCGCCTTGCGGGACGTGTTATAAATCCAAGCCCAGGAAGCGTTATTTGATTTTACGTACCTCTTCCATGTAAGCCTCCATGTCCTCATCCTTCGGCTTGTACTCTTTGTTGGAGAAGTTGATGAGGAGTTGGGAGTCGCCCTTGATGGTGAGGCGATTGATTCCCAGGCCGGCCGCGGCCCTGAGGCCAGTAATCAGGCCCTCGTATCCATGATGTTGTTGGAGACCTTCGCGCCGCGCTGGAAGCAGAGCTGCACGGCATAGTATAGCTTGTCCTTGTTTGGCGAGACGAGCACGACTCCAGCCCCCCCCCCCCCGCCCTGCCATGCAAAGGCACCGTCGAAGTGTGTGACCCATCCGTTGGGCGCTTCGTCGCCGGGTGTGAGGGATTGGTCCTCATCCAGCCCCCGATCAGGAGCGTCAGTCCATTCCCTTGATGACCCTGGTCGTACTGAACTCCAGCTGGAAGGCCTGTAGCTCGATGTTCGGTTCCACGATCCTCCCCACGGCATTTGGGTTGTGCAATACCTTCTCAAGGGGATACGCTGATACGACCTTGATGGGGTGGCCTTAGAAATAGTGGCGCAGCTTCCTAGAGGCGACAAGGAGCGCGAGTAGGAGCTTCTGCTGCATGGGGTAGCATGCGCGCGCATCTCGCAGCACTGTGTTGACGAAGTACACCGGATGCTAGATGGGGGTGAGGAGCCGGGGACGTCTTGCTCCACTGGGGGCGCAAGGGGCTCGTGAGGCTCGGAGGTTGATGAAGCAATGGTATCCTCAGGAGCACCGCCCTGGGGCAGTGAAGATTGCACAGCTTCTGGCGTGTTTCCTTGATTCGAGCCCGCACCAGCGGGTCCCTCCCTGACTGCCACGAGCGCCGCACTGGCTGAGTGGGGAATGTCCGCCAAGTAAAGCACCAGGGGCTCACGTGGGTGGGGTGCCACCATGACAGGCGGGCTCGTGAGGTATCACTTGAGGTCTTCGAAGGCCGTCTCAGCTTCCGGGGTCCACTCGAAAGGGCCATTCTTCTTCATCAGCTTGAAGAAAGGGAGCGCATGCTCTCCAAGCTTGGAGATGAAACGCCCCAATGGGGTCACGCACCCTGCGAGCTTCTGCATCTCCTTGAGGGTCTGAGGCGGGCTCATCCGCTCTATTGCCTTGACCTTGTCGGGGTTGGCCTCGATCCCTCTGTGCGACACCAGGAAACCCAGTAGCTTGCCGCGGGACCGCGAACACACACTTCTCCGGATTGAGCTTCAGGTTTATGCTGTGCAGGTTGTCGAATGTCTCTTCCAGGTCTTTGATTAGGGTCCTGGCCTCCCGCGACTTGACCATGATGTCATCAACATATGCCTCTGCATTCCTCCCCAGCTGCGGCCCGAGCGCAATGTGCATTAGTCGCTGGAATGTTGCACCAGTGTTCCGCAGCCTGAAGGGCATGCAAGTGTAGCAATACATGGCGCATGGGGATATAAAAGTTGTCTTCTCGACATACTCTGTCGCCAGTGGAATCCACAATCTGGTCAATTCGCGGGAGCGGGAAAGGGTCTTGAGGGCAAGCCTTGTTGAGGCTTGTGAATTCAACGCACATGCGCTCCTTCCCTCTTTTCTTGGGGACGATCACCGGATTTGCCAACCAGTCCGGGTGCCGCACCTCCCGAATGATGCCGTCCTCCAGGAGCTTGCCGACCTCCTGGACAATGAACGCCTGCTTTTCTTGTGCTTGAAGCCGCGCTTTTTGTTTCACCGGGCGTGTGCCAGGACACACCATCAAGTGGTGCTCAATTACCTCTCTTGGGACACCAACCAAGTCCGACGCTTCCCACGCAAACACATCTTTGTTGGCCCTCAGGAAGCCAACCAGTGCCTCCTCTTGGTCTGGAGAGAGCCCCGCGCCGATGGTGAAGGTGGGGCCCGAGCCCCCTGCGTCGACAGGCACCTGCTTCGTCTTAGCCCGATCCTGAGAGTACAACTGCTTTTTCTTCGCGGGCGCGGCCTCCCGGGCCTCCGCGGCGCCCATGGTGACACGGCACGACGCGGTCGTGGCCCTATAGGCGAGCTTGAGAACCCGGACCGCGTCTTTCGTATCCCCGACCACCGTGATGATGCCGCTGCTGCCCGGCATCTTGAATACGTTGTAGCCCGGATGGGTCGCCGCCATGAACTTGGCAAGGGCCGGGTACCCCAGGATGGTGTTGTACGGGAGGCCGATGCGGGCGACGTCGAAGTCGATGAGCTCGGTGAGGTAGTTGTCGCGTGTACCGAAGGTGACTGGGAGGCGTATCAGCCCCAGGGGAGTGGCCGAACCCTCGACCACCCCCAAGAAAGGTCGGGTGGGGAGGAGCTAACCGTACGATACATGAAGCAAGTCGAAGGTTTCCACCAAGAGGATGTTCAGGCCGGCACCTCAGTCGATGAGGGTCTTGGTCACCGCGACATTGCTGATGGTGGGCGTGCACAGCATGGGGAGGGAACCCGCCGTAGTCGTGGCCTCGGGGTGGTCCCTGGAATCGAAGGTGATGGCCGTTTCCGACCCAGCATGGCACTGCACAGCCATGCATTGCGACCGGGCAGCGCCTTGCCGACGGAGGAGTTGCTTGATGTGGCGGCCAGACGCTGGCGCCTGTGATCCGCCGATGATGCACGCGGCCGCGTGCGGCGCCGGAGCCGCGAAGCATGTGATGAACCGGTCGCAGAGTTCCTCCCAAGAGGAGATCAAGGCACACAGGAGGCCGCGGAGCGAGGACCGAGGAGCCTCCATGAGGGCTAGGGGAACCAGTTCACCATGGCCTTGTCGTCGCCACCCACCGCCTGGATGGCCTGCTCGTATGACCGGAGGAACCCTTCAGGGTCCGCGACACCGTCGTACCGCGGGGGCAGCGCCGGCCTGAACTTCACGGGCCATTGCACCCATCACAGATCGGGGGTGAAAGCCGGGCAACCCGCAGCGCTCCCGTATGCCTTGGGCGGCCATGCCTGCAAGGCAGCACCCTCCATGGGGCAGCGTGGCGAGGACGAAGCGTGGTGGCCGGAGGAGCAGTCTTCAACACGTCCCTACCTGGCGCGCCAAATGTCGGATTCAGGGCTCCGCAGACCCAACAAGGTTCAAACTCTAGGGCGTGTGCGAAGACCTCAACCTCTCCAGCTTCGAGCTCATCGCTCCATAGCCTAGCATAACCGGATTCACGTGAACTGGGAAGAACATGAACACAATAGTTTACCCAGGTTCAGGCCACCTTGCGGTGTAAAACCCTACTCCTGCTTTGTGGTCGATTGGCCTCACGAGGGGCTGAGGATGAACAAGTATAGTGGATGAACAACCTCGCGAGGGCTATGGTGGTGAGGGTGGAAAGGATTCGATCCCTTCTGCGGTGGTGGCTAACCTATATCTATAGTGGCCTTGTCCTCCTCCCTCAAAACTTAGGCTGGAAGGGATCCCACAACGGCCAATTTGAAAGGGGACAAGTAGTACATATAATCCTGACGAAAGGTGGTCTTCGCCTGCAAAGCTTCTGGTCGTGACGTGGCGGTAGGCTCGGTGATGACATCCGTCCTGCCGAGCCCGCGGTCTTGGTCTTGTAGCACCGGAATGGAAACCTTCGGGGGATTCCTCGGGAACCCACGCCTGTCCTTGCCTCCTTCGAACCAAAGAGGAAACTGCCTCCTCTGCACCCGCTGGTGCCCGCCTGGCCTTGGTAGTCATGGCTCACATCATCGCAGCCTCGTGAGACTGGGTACATGCATAGAAATCTCCGCTCCTCGGGAGGCCACCTGGGGAGGCCGCTCCCTCGGGAGGTCTTGGTGTATCCTGCCTCGCGAGGCCAGGGCCCTCGCGAGGGTCTTGTCTTGGCGATCTTGCTGATGGGCCATACCAGGCCGTCGAGGGAGCCACACTGTGCGCCGCAGGCAGGCAAGTATGGGTACCCCGGTTCCCAAAACGCCGATAGTGGTTCTCTCTCAGAAAATGAATGGTGGAAGTTGTGTTTCATTCTGATGGCTCTCTTAGAGAGTAAGTGGGTGTGGAGGGGTATAAATTGCCTTCACCCAAAATCCAACCATTACACAATTTTGACCCAAATCGGTGAGACCGATATGAGTATGTCGGTGAGGCCGACTAGTGCAAAAGATATGAATGTTGGGATTTTTGGTGGGACCGATCAAACCAACTCGGTGAGACCAAAGTGCAATGGCTAGGGCAAGACCTCGTTTTGGTAATTCTGATTGGTTCATCTCAGTGATTCCGAAATGAAACAACTTCATCACAGAAACTTCGCAGGCCATCTTGGTGGGACCGAGAACCATTTTGGTCAAACCGAATTGCTAGGGTTTTGGCTGTGGCAATGGAATAGTCATCTCGGTGGGTCCGAAGTATATGACATTAGTGGGACAGAAATGAAGATTTAGGGTTTTGGACAAATCCGTTTTGAGAAAATGATTTAGGGTTTTTGGAGCAGTATCACTAAGCACTTGAGTAACAACCTCATCAGCAATACCTCACCCCCTTTTAATAGTATTGGCTTCCCTAAGGGACTCAATGTGATCTTGGATCACTAAACCAAAAATGTAGAGTCTTGGGGTAACCAACTCATGTCCTTGACATTTTGAAGGGGTCCACATCTTCATGTCCTTGACATGCCACCGTTGAACTTGTCTGAAATATTCTAGGTATAGTCGAACAATATTTATGTTGACATTAATTACCAAATCCACCAAGGGAGCGAATGTGCTTTCAAATCTCTCCCTTTTTGGTAATTGATGACAACATACATCAAAGCTTCAGGTAAGAATATGGTAAGTAGTACATTAAATCTTTGAAAGAACATGTAACATGCATAAGCTCCCCCTACAAGTGTGCAATCATGTTTATGATATAATCTAAAGAGATGTGTATGCACTATAGGAAGGAATGAGTAATGAGTTGCATGTATCTTGGGTATATGCATCAAAGAAGTATGATGAAAGATGTACCTTCATGTCCATGATTCCTTCTTGCAAACAATATGTGCGACAAGCAAGAGATCATCATGTACATGAGTGAGATGCATATACTTACCTTGGGCTTCTTGAAGAAATAGGTTTGAGAAAACAAGGTTAGATAACACAAGGAAATTTCAACAAGGAGTCACAAGATCCACAAGAGTACCAAGACTGAGATGACATGTATTAGATAAGTATCACAGGGTGAGTACTTCTTTAGATATAGACACGTCCCCAAAGGTTTTAATAGGATTTGCAATAAAATTTCAAGGATTTTTATCCCCTAAACTTGAGCTTCCTCTCCCCCTGAATCTATTATTGGATAATGGGAGTAGGTAGGGTGAGACAAAATCAGAGCAAAAACAAGCTGCAAAGGCAGAGACTCGACTTGAAATAACAACATGTCTCTCCCCTCTTAGAGACATGTAGGTTCTCTCCACTTTTAGAAATGCATCTCTCTTCCTTCGGAAGTGCCTTTTAATATGGAAGAGATTTGAAGATAAGCTTTGATGTGCATCTCTCTCCCCCTTTGACATCAATTTCCAACAAGGGTTGGCTTCAGGGTTATGAGTCAAGTGAGTGTGGTCCTGGAGAAGAACAGCTAGGCATTATGCTGTTATTGATGCAGAAAAAGGGAAAGAATCATTGAGTGGAGCTGGAGAAGGAATTTAAGAGAAAATTTTGATTGAATATTCTTTAGGTGGTGAAGTCGGTGACGCCGAGTTGTGCCAATCGGTGTGTCCGAGACTAGGACAACACAAAGAGACCACATCGATGAGTCCGAAGAAGTCCATTTCGGTTGAATCGATTAACTAGGTTGTAGTGTTACTACACTTCGGTGGCGCCGATGCGTTTCAAGTCAGTGGGACCGAGTTCAACACAGAGATAATTCTGAATCAACTCAGCTCACTAGGCAAAGAATTCTCACAAAGATATGCAAGGAATTTGATAAGATTTGCAACGAATACCAAAACCTAACAAAAAAAGAAAGAAATCTAGATGAAGTTTTTGTTGTTGTTAAAATAAAACACTCTAGCAAAAAAGAAAGGCAAAAGAAGGGAAAATGAATATAACACTAGAGAACTTCATCTAGAGGGGGGGATCGGTGACTAAGTCACCGATGTTAGAGTATATTGACTTAGGAGTCAAGTGAGATCACTTGATCATAGGTCATACTCATCGTTAAGCTCAAAATGGGGTTGCCATTTCTCATTTAAGCGTTCCAACGTATTAACATCTTGTTGAGTTGCTTTAACTCATGTCTTCGAGTAAAACTTCTCTAAGAAATGAGAACTTACATTGGGTTTGATGTGGATACCCTTCATGTAGTTGAACTTGAGGTGGATGCTCATGGAGTGGAAATTGGAGCAATCCTTTCGTTTGTAGCTCATCTTGTTACATGGGTTTGTTTTGCAAGGAACAACATATGTATCCATTTTGACAAGATTGAAGCATAGAGTCGTATAGTGTCAAAGGATATGTTTAAGTTGTCTTGTTCCTTGAGCACACCCAAGGTATCGATACTTCGTTCAATCGCCTTTGCTCTAGATATGAATGTTGAGAGCAAGCTTTATGAAGTAGTACATATCCAAGTAACTACAAGGATTAGATGCAATACAAGGGAGCAAAGTGTCCAAGATATAAAATGATCATCATAAGATAGATATCAAGGATTAGTCATAATAGCTCATGCCCTTGCATGCATCCAAGTGAGTGTCTAGTTCACATTGGAAGCATCAATGACATTCAACTCTCTTCTCAAGTGACAAAATATCTTTTCATGAAGATGCTTAGTGAAGATATACGCCAATTGTTTGTTGATACGAACATGCTTAAGGTCAATGTTACCTTTAGCAACATGATCTCGAATGAAATGGTGACGAGCCTCAATATGCTTGGTTCGAGAATGTTACACGGGATTGTGTGCAATATTAATAGCACTCTCATTGTCACATAGTAATGGCGCATATTTCACATGTATCCCATAATCTTTGAGGGTTTGTGTCATCCATAGTAATTGAGCACAACATGATCCCGCGGTGATGTATTCCGCTTTGGTGGTGGATAGGGATACTGAGTTTTGTTTCTTGGGGGACCAAGACATGAGAGATCTGCCAAGGAATTGACATGTACCCGAAGTGGATTTTCTATCAACCTTGTCTCCGGCATAGTCCGAATCAGAATAGCCAACAAGTTTGAAAGAAGATCCTTTGGGATACCAAATGCCAAAGTTTGTTGTATGTATAAGGTATCTCACAGTCCTCTTCATGTCCTTAAGATGACATTCTTTTGGTGCCGCTTGATATTGTGCACACATGCACACACTTAGCATAATGTTGGTACGGGTGAGGGAGTCCTGGACTAAGGGGTCCTCGGGCGTCCGGCCTGTTAGCCATGGGCCGGACTGATGGGCTGTGAAGATACGAAGATCGAAGTCTGCACCCGTGTCCGGATGGGACTCTCCTTGGGGTGGAAGGCAAGCTTGGTGACCGAATATGTAGATTCTTTTCCTTTGTAACCGACCTTGTGTAACCCTAAATCCTCCCGGTGTCTATATGAACCGGAGGACTTAGTCCAGAAGGGGAGATGCTCATTACCATAGTCATACAGGCTAGACTTCTAGGGTTTAGCCATTACAATCTCGTGGTAGATCAACTCTTGTAATACTCATATTCATCAAAATCAATCAAGCAGGAAGTAGGGTATTACCTCCATAGAGAGGGCCCAAACCTGGGTAAACATCGTGTCTCCTGTCTCCTGTTACCATCAACCTTAGATGCACAGTTCAGGACCCCCTACCCGAGATCCGCCGGTTTTGACACCGACATTGGTGCTTTCATTGAGAGTTCCACTGTGCCGTCGACGAAAGGTTCGATGGCCCCTTCAATCATCGATAGTGATGCTGTCCAAGGAGAAACCTTCCTCCCCGGACAGATCTTTGTGTTCGGCGGCTTCGCACTGCGGGCCAACTCGTTTGGCCACCTGGAGCAGATCGATAGCTACGCCCCTGGCCATCAGGTCAGATTTGGGAGTTTGAACTACGTTGCGGACGTCCGTGGAGATTTGATCTTTGCCGGATTCGAGACCGCGGCGAGCGCTCCCGGTCACCTTGACGAACATGACCTAAATCTGTCGTCAGACCGCATTCAGGAGATAGCTCATGTGACCACTCCGGCCTTAGATCCAGAGCACACTACGGCATCCAAGGGTTGGAGGTTCAACCCCACCACGGAGGCCACAGATTCCCCGGCGTTGGAGCCGCACATGGACTTAACCTCACGCACTATTCGTGTCACCGGAACTCCGGACTCTTCGGTTTTAAGTTCCGAACCATGTGAGTCCACGGATACCGAACTCGATCGCTTATCGATCTTCGAGTTCAGCACCGCAGACATCTTCCAGCACTCGCCCTTGGGCAATGTGCTGAACTCATTAGAGGACTTGTCCTTGCGGGGGACTCACAGCCGAACTATGTACGATTCGAACTAGGGGTTGATGATGGGGAATTTTGCTTCCCACCCGCCACCCACTCCATAGCCACTGTCGAGGATTTAACCGACATGCTTGATTACGGCCCCGAAGACATCGTCAGTACGGACGACGATGCTGACGAGGAGCAGGGCCAGAACCCGCCATTCATTGGGCGATGGACGGCCACTTCTTCCTACGACGTATACATGGTGGATACGCCTAAAGAAACTAATAACGATGACAAAGAGGATCCAGTTGAAGACAAACCTCCTGAGACAAAGCCCAGTCACTGGCGTCAGCGGCGCCGCTCTAAGTCACGTCGTACAAAACACAACAACACGGGCACCGGAGAAAACAATACCCCGGACGATGCCGAAGGCAATGAAGACCCTGTTGGAGCAACCTCCAAACAGGATGAACAGGCCATACACGAAGACTCGGAGGACAGCAACTATCTTCCGCTCTCCGAGGAAGAGGAGAGCCTCGGCAACGAGGAGTTCATTGTGCCTGAAGAACCTATCGAGCAGGAGCACTTCAAACGCCGGCTAATAGCCACTGCAAGAAGCCTGAAAAAGAAGCAGTTGCAGCTTCAAGCGGACCAAGATCTGCTCAATGATAGATGGACCGAAGTCCTGGCCGCCGAAGAATACGGCCTTAGTGGCCCAGCCAAAAGCTACCCGAAGCATAGATTGCTACCTCAGTTCGATGAAGAGGCGCTGGAGCCCGTACCATCATCGCACAATGCGGCAGGCCGATCACAACTTGGGCCGGATAAAGCGGCAAATCAAGCCGAACACCAGATCGCCCCGTCTCGCCGTAAAGGCAAGAATAAAACAGCTCGGGGTTGTACATACGACCTTCGACAGGACTTGGACAGTAGAGCAGGACACGCAAGATCGATCTACGGATCGCGAGGACGTGCCTCGACACGCGACGACAACTACCTATTCGGACATGACAAACCTAGACACGCCCGGGCCGAAAACTGCAAGTGGATTCCACCGGAGGTACGTCGCAGTGTGGCCCAACATAGAGGCGCCGCACACCCTCTTTGCTTCACAGAGAAGTAATGGAGCGTGAATTCCCAGACGGGTTCAAACTGATGAATATCGAATCATACGACGGAACAACGGATCCCGCAGTATGGATCGAGGACTTCCTCCTCCATATCGACATGGCCCGCGGAGATGACCTTCATGCCATCAAATACCTGCCACTAAAATTCAAAGGACCAGCTCGGTACTGGTTAAACAGTCTGTCGGAAAATTCTATTGGTAGATGGGAAGATTTGGAAGATGCCTTTCGCGACAACTTCCAAGGAACATATGTCTGGCCACCAGATGTCGATGACTTAAGTCACATTGTCCAGCAGCCCGGAGAGTCAGCCAGGAAGCTCTGGACTAGGTTCTTAGTTAAAAAGAACCAAATCGTCGACTGTCCGGACACGGAAGCCCTCACGGCCTTCAAACACAGCGTCCGGGATGAATGGCTGGCACACCACCTCGGCCAAGAAGGACCTAAATCCATGACAGCCCTTACCGCTCTAATGACCCGCTTTTGCCCGGGAGAAGACAGCTGGCTCGCTCGTGGAAGCAACAGCGCCGGCGACTCGGGCACTTCCGAAATCCGAGACGGCAATGGCAAGCCACAACGAAGCAAACACAACAGTCGCAATGATAATGAAAGATCACGCGACACAACGGTCAACGCCGGATTTAGCAATCCCAAACCCGGTCAACGGAAAAATCCATTGAAGGCGAACTGAGACGGATCATCCAACCTAGACAGGATATTGGACCGACCCTGCCAGATTCACGGCCACCCCGATAAACCAGCTAATCATACCAATAGAAGCTGTTGGGTCTTCAAGCAGGCCGGTAAGCTCAACGACGAACACAAGGGGAGGAGGTCGCCAGGTGATAGGGACGACGGAGAGGTTCACCAACCAAATACCGGGCATCAGAAGCAATTTTTTTCCCCCGAGGATCGACCAATCCCGGAGCGGAAATAGCAGTTCGGCTTCCGCTGCCCACCTCATACACCCGCAAAATTGGTACCGCGCATACATCACTACGCACTCAAGATACCATGGGCATTGGCGGAAGCACAATACGGACAAGCCTGCAAGCATTCCCGTAACATTTTTTATCTACTTTCTTTTTATTTCTTTTTTCCATTATCTCTTAAAAACAGGTGACGCAAAGGACAAATATCTAAAACTGACTCTATCGGAGTTCGGATCCGTACACTCACCTAAGGGGCTACTTCCGTTAAGGATTCCCCTCGCCGAGGACAGGCGGCGCAGACGTGCGACAGGAGGTCCAAAATAACTTTTTGTAGACCGCATATTTGGAGCCTGTAATATGCCTTTTTCCTCCGCCTTCGACCCCGGACATGTCAAATAGCCGGGGTTGTGGTCTCTATATACATAAAGTAATAATTGGCATATCGCTCAGGTCCCAGTAGACATTATCCGAATTAATCATTCGCGTCTTTTCGCCAATGAATATGGCTCCTATGGTTGTTTCACAGATATACCTCGGCATAACCTGCAAGGGGCTCGGTATGGGAACAAATGAGTTGCCAACAAAGTCCGAACAGCTTTACAACGTACTTCGGTGTCACGAGTTTGGCCTTATATGCATCAGCTCCGAATCATGTCTTGGGTCAATGGTTGGGTTGCCCGACTCCTGTGCTTGCTACCTTATGTTCCGCTCTATCGGCTAGGGTAGTAAAGGGAGAACTACTGCGATTGTGCTTCCGAATCATCTGGTCAAACACCTCAGTAGAGAAAGCCGAAAACCGACTGTCATGATCCTGCGAGAGCTGGTCAACCACTCGATGACTTATCGGAATCTGTCGCAATTCCCTCCGTATCAAACGAAGGACCCTTTTTTCAGGTCATATATCTAACGCACCATATTGGAATAAGCCGGACACATACCAGGGGCTATATCGTAGTCCCCCCCTATTAAACTCCTATGGCTAAGTGAAAGTGTTAATGCCCTATGGTCTGATTGCCTGGTTCGCCGCATTATCACTGTCGGCGTTCTGGGAACGGGGGTCCCCAGACTTGCCTGCCTGCGGCCCATGGCGTGGCTCTGCGAGCGGGCCCGTACGACCCATCTTCACCAACAAGCATTCAAGACCCTCGCGAGGGGCCAAGCCTCGTGAGGCGGATGACACAAGACTTCCTCGGGAGCGGCCTCACCAGGTTGGCTCGCGAGGGGCAGAGAGATCAAGGCAAGGCAAACCTCGCGAGGCTTTCATGACGTGAGCCATGACGATCGAGACCAGGCGGGCGCCAGTGCGCACAGTGTCCTTGTTTCCTCTTTGGTGCAAAGGAGGAAAGCATAGGCGTGGAGTACCGAGGCGTCAAGCAAAGGTTTCCATATCGGTGCAATGAGACCAAGACCAGTAGGATGGCAAGACGGAGGTCACCATGGAGCCCAAGGCGGCGTCACCACCAGAGCCTTTCGCAGGCGAAGACTACTTATGTCAGGATAAGTTGTACTAGCTGTCCCCTTTCAAATTGGTCGTTGTTGGCTCCCTTCCCGCTCAATATTTGGGGAGAGGACCAGGGCCTCTATAAATAGGACTAGCCACCACAGTAGGAGGAAACTGATGGGATCTTGAGCCAACCCTTAGCCACACACCGAGCACAAGAACACCTTAGCCTCAGGAGGCTGTTCTTCCCCTTGTAACTGTTCATCCTCAGCCCGAGAGGCAATCCACCACCACCACACTGGAGTAGGGTATTACACCATAATGGTGGCCTGAACCAGTATAAATCTTGTGTCCTTTGTGTTGCGAGTTCGTCGAGTTAGTCTGTGAGATCTTAGCGAAGCTAGGACATGGATCGGTAGGGGGAGATCTCCGCGCGCACCCCAGTGTATGAACCTTGAGGGTTTTGCCGGAACCCGTGAACTGACATTTGGCATGCTAGGTAGGGGTGCGTCGTAGCTTTCCTTCCGTCGATCTGCGCCCCGCCACCACCGCGCTCCACCCTCATGGCAGGTGTCCCGCTCCCGGCTCCGACGACTGGCGCCGACGACGGGGCCAGGGGGCTCCGAGCCCTGGCCCCGGCCTTGCGGCAGGTGCAGCAGCCTCCCAAGTTCAAGCCGGAGATGCCGCCTCGCTACGACGGCGTGGCAGACCCGTCAGCTTTCCTGCTGGCATATGAGGAGGCCGTCCTCGAGGCCGGGGTGACGACAAGGTCATGGCCAACTGGCTTCCCATGGCCCTCACTGGCGCGCCGCGCGCCTGGCTGCTCAACCTCCCCGGATCCACGGTGGCGTCTTGGGAGGAGCTGCACGGCCTCTTCACTGCGCGCTACGCGGCACCGGCGCACCACGCGGTCGCGGCCCTCCTAGGCGGCTCTCAAGCACCGCCTTCAGATCGCCATATCAAGTCGTTCCTTCGCCAGATCGGCGCCGCTTCCAAGCGCTCGGGGGCTGCGCCCGAGGCCGTCCTCACCTTCGACTCAGAAGACCACCCCGTCACCACCGCCGGCTCGGGTATGCTCCCGATGCTTTGCACGCCCACCATTTGCAACGTGGCTGTAACCAACACCCTCATCGACGGTGGCGCCGGCCTCAATGTGCTCTCCGTGGAGGCCTTCAGCCTTCTTCATGTACCGCTCGAGCGGCTCCGCCTCAGCAAGCCTTTCTAAGGAGTTGGTGGCGGCACCGCCCACCCCCTGGGGCAGATCCGCCTCCCTGTCACCTTCAGCACGTGCAACAACTACCGCATCGAGCTGGTCGACTTCGACATCGCCCGCATCAGCCTCTCGTACAACGCCATCCTTGGGTACCCAGCTCTGGCCCAGTTCATGGTAGCGACCCATCCGGCCTACAACCTCATGAAGATGCCTGGGAGCAAGGGCGTCCTCACCATCAAGGGGGACACCAAGGAGGCCCTGACAGTGCTCAAGCTTGCCCTCAAGACCGCCGCGGCGGCACAGCCCGCCGTCCCGGACACCTCCGAGGCCGAGGGAGCTGCACCAACCAAGAAGAAGCAGTGTCGGAGTAATGGGCCACGGGTAGCCTAACCCGAGTCCCTGAACCTTTCGAGACATCGGGGCCAGCAGCGCCCCTCAGAACTTCAAGATGAAGCGCTGCCTTCTGATGGCCAGCTGGCCCAAGCGGCCGGCTGCCAGAAGGCGACACCAAGGCGGGACAACTCCTTGCACGCGGCCTCCAGAGAGGCCGGCTTCTAGCAGGCGACCCACGGCGCCCTCAGAGTCTGTGCCCCCATTAAGAAGGCGAGACAGGGTGAGGCTACAGTGTAGCCCATCACCCCCGTATCCAGGGCTTGGCGTGGCCACAGTGTTCTGTACAGGCGGAGATCTCCGCCCGGCGCGGCATTGTTGCCACTCCACCCCTGACGTCACAGCTGGCAGGCAGAGCCGTGTTCCCACGATGGCCTGTCAGTACGGCCTGCAGGCGGCGGGCCCTACCAGGCAGCGAGGGCCTGAAAGTCGGCGGAAGCCTGACCAGTCGGACCCGAGGGGGGCTGGCTTCTAGCAAGTGGCCCATCCCTCCCTCGAGGCCCCCTCGCCATTAACCAGATGAGACCCGGAGTGGCTACAGTGATCTGCCACCAGGCGGCGGGACTGTAGCCACGCTCCCCTGACCAAGCCTGCGTCATTAGCGTCGCGGCTACAGTAATCAGCAGCCGGCAAGACCCGCGAGCGGTGGAAGCAGCCTGTCGGCTCCATACCAGACCAGTCGGCGAGGCCCACCAGGCGGCGGGCCCCAGCTGCCGGCGGAGAAGCCGGCGACCAGAGACACTGACAGTCGGGTCCTACACCCGGCCAGATTACCATTGTACCCCTGGAGGTAGGCCTATATAAACCCCCCAGGACACCCATGCAAAGGGTTCCCAACCTGTTAGAACTAGACTCATACCTAGAGGAAGGAGAGAACGTGCCTGCCTTCTTCTACCTCTAGCATACAGCTCGAGGAGCACCATTGTACTCACTAGTGCCTTAGTGATCATGCGGAGACCCTGCAGAGCAGGACTAGGGGTGTTATCTCCTAGGAGAGCCCCGAACCTGGGTAAAGTGCGTCGGCGTTCGTGTCTACGCCTCATCCTGCTTCCAGGCACCGGCGACGTTCTACTCCCTCCCACCATGATAAGCCATCCATTGGCATATGTCGCACCCAACCCCCGACATTTGGCGCCCACCGTGGGGCGAGGTGCACCGTCTCCTGGAGACCTGTTCTGGACGGGAACCTTGTTCCTCCCTGGCGAGCGCAGCCAGCCTGGCACGCCAGACGGCGTCTGCACCGACGCACTGCACGGCACGGAGGTCGCCTGCGCGGCGAGCTGCCTCGCCGATCTTGTTGGCGAGATTCGCCTCTCCGACGAGCCCGCGTCTAATGCGGGCACAGAAGGCCTCGAGAGCCGCCTCGTCAGCCTCCTCGATCAGCTCCATGTCGCCAGCGAGCCTGCTGTGGACTTGGAGTCGGTTGGCTCCACTGACCCGATGCTTGTCGACTCCGACACGGTGTCGCTTGACGCGTTCCCCACCAACGTGGTGGTCTATGACGAACCGCTTCCTCGTGCGGACAGCGGCGGCAGCACCGTCACGGAGGTGCTCGTCATCAGCCACGGCGAGCACTCTGGCGGAGGTGGCCAGGATCCGTTGCAGGCAGCGATGCAAGACCTGACTGCGCCCATCCCGGAAGATGCTGAGACGCTCGAGGCACACCGTGTCCAACTCGTCGAAAGTGCCAACCGGCTGGCCAGCATGCGACGCCTTTCGGAGGCCTACCAGCGCGAGATGGACCGAGCCGTAAGCGGCACGCCAGCTCCTGGTGGGCCAAGCCGCATTGGCCTGATCCGGCAGCGTGGCGCGACCATCGCCAGCATGTTTGGGACAAAACGTCCTGTCTACGCCACGTCCGCAGAGAACATACAAGCCGCCCAGGCGGCAGCAGACGAGCTAGATAAGCTCAAGGGCGACGAGCGTCGCCACATGACGGAGCGCGTCCAGTAGCTTCTTGACGCGGCTGCTGAGCAGCAAGAGGTCGGGTGCCGCGCTGAAGCGCCCAACCGGCGAAACGACGACCCGCCTCCTCGCCGAGACCAAGGCGCGACATCCCGGACGCCGACTGGTGGCGTCCGCGGTAGAAGAGACAAGGAGTCGGCTGCTAGCCGCAGCCGGACTCGCATCACCATCGAGCGCGGCCAAGACGGCCGCCCAAGAGCAGTGGAACGACGGGACGACTGTCCGCCTCCTCCTCCCCTCGCAGGGAGAGGCGTGTTTCCCCACCGCCTGTTGATCACCCGACACTCGGCGACTGCCTTGGCCGCCGAGGAGTCGGAGAGAACGATGCCCGCCACCAGATCGACCGCCTCAACCGATCCCTGGCGCTAGAAGAAGAAGACGAGTTGGGTCCGCCTTGTTTCGGCCCCCGCATACAAAACGAGCCCT
The DNA here is from genome assembly GCF_002575655.3 of Aegilops tauschii subsp. strangulata. NCBI lineage: Eukaryota > Viridiplantae > Streptophyta > Magnoliopsida > Poales > Poaceae > Aegilops > Aegilops tauschii. The sequence continues at coordinate 401,226,507 of NC_053037.3, forward strand.
TCCCCAAAGGGTTCACGCTCCCGAGAGATACGCCCAAGTACACCGGCTCCGTGAAGCCGGAAGACTGGCTGGTCGACTACTCCACAGCCGTCAGCATCGCGAATGGCAACAAGCGCATTGCCATAGAGTACGTTCCGCTCATGCTCCAGGGCATAGCCCGGACATGGCTGAACAGCCTGAAGCCCCGCGGCATCAACAGCTGGGTTGATTTCACCGAAGCCTTCATCCGCAACTTCACCAGCACGTACAAGCGGCCGCCCAAGCCTCGCCAGCTCTCCTTATGCGTCCAGGGCCCCAACGAGTCGACTCGCGACTACCTCACGCGCTGGGCCGAGCTACGCAACTCCTGCGAGGGCGTACACGAGGTGCAGGCCATCGAATACTTCACTGCCGGGTGCCGAGAAAGCACCCTCCTCAAGCACCGGCTTCTCTACGACGAGCCGGCGACCCACGATGAACTGCTGATCATAGCAGACAAGTACGCCACGGCCGACTCCTCCATGAAGGAGGAAATCCAAGTTGACGCATCTGGCAAAGTGGCTCCCCAAGCTCCACAGACTCCGGCTGGCGACACCGGTCGGCGTCATCATCCGAATGACAACAAGCGCAAGGCCACGCAGCCGGCTTCCACAAGCCGGCTGGTGGCGATAGTTGAAGACCAGCAGCCGGAAGCGCAATCTCCTCCCAAACGCCAGAAGGGCGGCAAGCCTAACTGGTTGCCCGCCTTCTCGTACGAACAGACTCTTGATGCACCCTGCAAGTTCCACGACGGCGCGAAGCCGTCCAACCACACCACTCGGAAGTGCCACTGGCTCACCAGGATCGCCAAGGGTGATGGACTCCTGCCTCCTCCGCCTGCCGGCCCGCCGCCTCCTCCTCCCCAGCAGCCGGCGGTTCGGCCAGTCGGCGCAATACAAGATGAATACCCTGAAGAGCATGGAGCTTATGTCATGTTCACCAGCGTGGCCAACGATAGGCACAGCAGACGGCAGCGACAACAAGAAGTGAATGCAGTAGCATCAGAGACCCCCGAGTTCATGCATTGGTCCGAGAAGCCCATCAGCTGGAGCAGAGCTGACCACCCGGAGGTGATGCCCAACCCCAGTTCTTATGCTTTGGTCTTAGATGCCACCTTCGCAATGGAGAGGTGAGCTGCTTGCTTCTCCCGAGTCCTGATAGATGGCGGCAGCAGCATCAACATCCTGTACCGAGATACAATGGAGAAGTTAGGAATCAAGGAGAGGCAGCTTCAACCCAGTCGGACTGTATTCCATGGCATAGTTCCTGGCCTTTCCTGCTCACCAATCGGCAAGACTCAAATTGACGTCCTCTTCGGAGACAAAGAGCACTTTTGCCGAGAGCCAGTCTGGTTTGAGGTGGTGGACCTTGAGAGCCCTTATCATGCACTGCTTGGCCGGCCTGCTCTGGCCAAGTTCATGGCGGTTCCCCACTATGCCTACCTCAAGATGAAGATGCTAAGCACCAAGGGAATCCTAACCATAACTGGGGACTACAAGAAGTCGTCCGCCTGTGCGGCAGACAGCAGCCGACTGGCCGAATCCCTCGTGATCACGGCTCAAAAGCGGCTCCTTGACTGGGTTGTGGCAATGGCAGGCAAGCAGCCAGAAATGTCACCCAACCCCAAGGAGTCGGAAGCTGAGGGCTCGTTCAAACCGGCAAAGGAAACAAAGAAGATACCCTTGGACCCGGAGCACCCGGAGAGGCACGCTGTCATAGGTACAAACCTTGAAAGCAAATAGGAAAGCAAGCTCGTCGATTTCCTCCATGAGAATCGGGACATCTTTGCATGGTCTCCCAAGGACATGCCGGGTGTTCCGACGGATTTCGCCGAGCACAAGCTACATGTCCGACCTGATGCCAAGCCAGTCAGGCGGCCCTTGCGCCGCCTGTCAGAAGAGAAGAGAAGAGTTGTTGGAGAAGAGATAGCCCGGCTTCTAGCAGCTGGCTTCATCATGGAGGTGTTCTTTCCAGAATGGTTAGCCAACCTAGTCCTTCTGCTGAAGAAGAATAAGCAGTGGCGCATGTGTATTGATTATACCAGCCTCAACAAAGCATGCCCCAAAGACCCATTTGCTTTGCCAAGAATCGACCAAGTGATTGACTCCACAGCCGGATGCGAGCTGTTGAGCTTTTTGGACGCATACTCAGGGTATCATCAGATCAAGCTGAACCCGGCCGACAGGCTGAAGACCGCCTTCATCACGCCATTCGGAGCCTTCTGCTACCTAACCATGACGTTCGGCTTGAGAAATGTCGGCGCCACGTTTCAGCGTTGCATGCAGAAGTGTCTCCTCAAGCAACTCGGCAAAAACGCCCATGTCTATGTGGACGATGTTGTGGTGAAGACGGAGAAGCGTGGGACGCTGCTAGAAGACCTCAAGGAGACCTTTGAAAACTTGCGCTAATTTCAGATCAAGCTCAACCCAGAGAAATGCGTCTTTGGGGTACCAGCCGGCCAACTTCTTGGCTTCATGGTCTCAGAGCGCGGCATAGAGTGCAACCCTGTGAAGATCAAGGCCATCGAGAGGATGGAGGTGCCCACCCGACTGCTAGACGTGCAAAAATTCACCAGCTGCTTGGCATCCATCAGCCGTTTCATCAGTCGGTTGGGTGAGAAGGCTCTTCCCCTGTACCAGCTCATGAAGAAGACCACTTTTTTCGAGTGGAACGACAAGGCGGATGAAGATTTTCTCCATCTCAAGAAGATGCTGACCACTCCGCCTGTCCTGGCGGATCCGACTCCTAAGGAGCCCATGCTCCTCTACATCGCCGCCACCAGCCGGGTGGTCAGCACAGTCATAGTTTCGGAACGCAAGGAAGAAGGCAAAGCACTACCAGTCCAGAGGTCGGTGTATTACCTGAGTGCAGTGATGTCCGCCTCCAAGCAGAACTACCCCCACTATCAGAAGATGAGCTACGGCGTGCACTTTGCCGCCAAGAAGCTGAAGCCATACTTTCAAGAGCACCCAATCACTGTGGTCTGCACTGCTCCACTTGCCGAGATCATTGGAAGCCGAGATGCTTCAGGCCGAGTGGCCAAATGGGCCATAGATTTGGCCCCCTACACCATCTACTACCAGCCTCGCACCGCCATCAAGTCACAAGCACTGGCCGACTTCCTCGTCGACTGGGCCGAGACCTAGTACCTGCCGCCAGCGCCAGACTCCACCCATTGGCGGATGCACTTTGATGGTTCCAAGATGCACACCGGTTTGGGAGCCGGCATCGTCCTCGCCTCTCCCAAAGGCGACAAGCTCAGATATGTGCTGCAAATCCACTTTGCCACCTCCAACAACGTTGCTGAATACGAAGCACTCATTCACGGGCTCCGGCTTGCCAAGGAACTCGGCATTTGCCAGATCCTGTGCTATGGTGATTCCGACTTGGTGGTCCAGCAGTCGTCAGGCGACTGGGACGCCAAGGATGCAAATATGGCGAGCTACCGCTTCCTCGTCCAACAACTCAGTGGATACTTTGAAGGGTGCGAGTTCCTCCATGTGCCACGAAACGACAACGAGCAAGCCGATGCTCTGGCACGGATTGGCTCCACCCGGCAAGCAATACGAGCCGGTGTCGCCCTGCAACGCCTCCTCAAGCCGTCTGTCAAGCCGTCACCAGAATCAGACTCCATCTTCGTGCCGGCTCCTCCTGAAGCAATCGGATCCGACTTAAGGACCCAAGCAGTCGGCACGGGGAATTCGGCAGACAACCCGGGGACTGCAGCAGCCGCACCCGGCCCGGGGACTTCATCGACTCAGCAAGCGGCAGCCGACTCCAACCCGCCGCCTCCCGGCCCAACCACCCTTGTGGAAATTGCAGTCCTGACAGTCGAAGAAATAACAGCACCTTCATGGGCTCAGCCCATCCTCAACTTTCTGGTAAACAAAGAGCTGCCGACTGATAAGATCTCGGCCCGGCAAGTGCAACGCCGAGCAGCAGCGTACACCATTGTCAACAGAGAACTTGTGAGGCGCAGCGTCACTAGTGTGTACCAGCGCTGCATGGATCCGGAGCAAGGCCAAGAAATCCTCAAAGACATCCATCAAGGCGAGTCTGGTCACCACGCGGCTTCAAGAGCACTTGTCGCCAAAGCTTTCCGCCATGGTTTTTTCTGGCCGACTGCTCTAGAAGACGCCAAAGACTTGGTCCAGAAATGCAAAGGGTGCCAGAAGTTCCGCTCCAAGCCACATCAGCCGGCTTCTGCACTCAAGACCATCCCCATTGCCTAGCCCTTCGCTGTCTGGGGGCTGGATATGGTGGGACCATTCAAGACAGCACACGGCGGCATGACTCATCTGCTTGTCGCGGTAGACAAGTTCACCAAGTGGATAGAAGCAAAGCCAATTAAGAAGTTGAGTGGTCTGACTGCTGTGACTTTCATCTCCGACATCACCATCCGGTATGGCATACCACACAGCATCAGCACCGACAACGGCACAAACTTTGCCAAAGGCGCCTTGGCCCGTTTCTACGCAACACAGGGCATCCAATTGGACTTAGCGTCCGCTGCCCATCCGCAGTCAAACGGCCAAGTGGAGCGAGCAAACGGCCTCATTTTGTCCGGCATCAAGCCCCGACTGGTCGAACCTCTGGAGCGTCCGGCCGGCTGCTGGCTCGACGAGCTGCCGGCCGTCCTCTGGAGTCTGCGCACAACTCCGAACAAATCAACTGGCTTCACGCCTTTCTTCCTCGTCTACGGTGCCGAAGCCGTCATCCCGACGGACATAGAATTCGACTCCCCTCGAAGTCACCATGTACACCGAAGAAGAGGCAAAAGAAGCACGAGAAGACGGCGTCAATCTGCTGGAAGAGGGCCGGCTGTTGGCACTCAGTCGGTCCACCATCTACCAGCAGAATCTACGCCGATACTACAACCGGAAGGTCAAGCTAAGATCCTTCCAAGAGGGAGACCTTGTGCTCCGGCTGATCCAGCGAACAGCCGGCCAACACAAGCTCTCGGCACCTTGGGAAGGCCCCTTCATCATCAGCAAGGTGTTGGGCAATGAGTCCTACTACCTGATTGATGCGCAGAAGCCTCAAGCACGCAAAAGAGATGACTCCGGCAAGGAGACGGAGCGACCATGGAATGCAAACCTCCTCCGAAGGTTTTACCGTTGAAGCAGTATGTACCACGCCAACTTTTGTATTAAGTACGAAGACTACGGGTCCCCCGAGAAGAGCTCGGGGACTGCCCTCTTTTATCTATACGATAAGTATTATGCCTATCAATGTGTTATTTCATTAGTCCGCCTGGCACCGGGCTCGACCAGTTGACCCAGGGACTCGCCGCCTTGTACTATGTAATGCTTCCTGCAGCCGGACAAGTAATGTGTTGGTACTTAAGCCTTCTCCTGCCAGAAGTCGCAGCTCGCAGAGCGACTGTTTGCTGGGCAGGAGTTAAGGCAGAAAGGGTGTCCGCGTGAAAAATGGCTAAGGACCCAAAGTATGCATATAGTTCAAGCCGGCTTCCCGCTTCACCGACCAGCTGCTAAACAGCCGTCCGGCCGGCTTCTACCTAACTTGATAAAAAAACTCTAATCGGCTAGGTACTTACCCTCCCAAAGCGGCCAAGTACTGGACCCAGCCTCAGTCCGCAGAGCGGCTGTTTGGCTGGCCAGATGGCAGACCAGGGAGGGCGGCAAAGGAAAAAAGCCAAGGAGTAGAAAGCCAGGAAAGATAGAACTCGGTGAGCATATTTACATATCAAAAGGCCCTTGGCCAACATTCAACAGAAGTTTGAAATACACCCCGCGGGTGGAATCGTGCGAAGTTAACAAAGTTTGTCGAGACTGATAAGCAGGTAAAAACAAAAGGTAAATTGGCAGCCTAGGGAGCAGCAGACGGGTTCCGCGGAACGGTGGAGTTGGTGGTGCCGGTTGGTGGAGCGGCCGGCTGGTCAGTCTCCGCTTGGTTGCCTTCAGCAGCAGTCGGCTCGCTCGGGCGTGGCTCGTTGCTGGAGGCACGGTTGAGCTGAGGCTGGTCGTCCACTTCAGCCTCTGGCGCCTCCTCTTCACCTTCCTCGTCCTCCTCGTCTTCTCCCTCATCGCTGGAGTCGATCACCTTGACCGAGTCCTCGCCATCCTCCTGGTTTAGCCCGAACCACTCTGGTGGCGCCTCGGCACCGTTCTCAGCCAGCTCTGGGACGAAGATGCTGGTGTTGGTGTACTCGGCGATCGCCGCCGCCCGTTTGACAAGTTCACCCTCCACCGCCACCAGCTCCTCCTGGGCCTCCTATTGAAACGTGGTCAACTGGGCTAGATTTAGCCCAGGGTACCACGCCTTGATGAACTCCAAGGCCCGGCATGCTCCAGCCAGGGCCGAGGAGCCCTTCTAGGCCTCAAGACGGCCGGCCGCCACCTCCAACCAGTCGGCAGTCCGACTGGGAGTGCGCAGTGCCGGCATGCCTGGCCACAGGGCAGAGATCTCCTGGGCGCCGATGCGCTGAAGACGGCGCAGCGTCCAATGAGCCGGCCGAAGGCGGGCCTGGATGCTGAGAAGCTGTTCACTAAGGGTCCGGGGGGCGTTGGCAGCAATCTGCGTACCTTCCGCCCTCCGCTCTTCGCGATCAGCCTCGATGGCCTGATTGGCGGCGTCAGAGTGACCAGGGAAGAAGTCTGCTCAAACTGAAAGCAAAAGAGCCCATGTTAGAGACAAGAAACCGGCTCGATCAGTAGCCGGCAGCTCGAAGAAAGAAAAAAGAGGGAAGCTCACCGTCAACCATGTCTTCAATTTTGCAGAATCCGGCGGTCAGCAAAGCCTCCTTATCGGTCCAGGTGGAGCATTCGGTCTCGAATTCAGCAAGGAGAGCGGTCTCCTTTTCTTCTGCCTCCTTCTGGGCTTTCTTGAGAAGCTCCGCCTGCTCCGCCAGTTGCGTGGTCAGCCGGTCACGCTCCTCGGCCAGCTTGCTGCAGTCCGCTTCCTTGGCACGCAGCGCGGTGTTGGCTTCGCCCAGCTGCTGCTGCAGGGCAGTGTTGGCCTCTGCAAGAAGGGAGAAAGAAAAAGGCGTCTGCAGCCAACGGAGAAGAAGTACATTCGCCGGGGAGATCCGGCCCGACTGCTCAGCAGTCGGCCCAAATCTCGGGGACTACAGCCCGCGAGTGCGCCAGCGCGCCCCCGCAGAGAAAGAAAAAGACATCAGCAAAAAAGAAGAACAGTTGCCGGGGAGATCCGGCCTGACTGCTCAGCAGTCGGCCCGAATCTCGGGGACTACAGCCCGCGGGTGCGCTAGCGTGCCCCCGCAGAGAAACAAAACAAAGACTTACTCTGGCTTTCCGACAAGTCGGTGGTTCATTGATTCAGCTCCTGGACTTTGGAGTTGAAGGCAGCCGCGTGAAGGTTATGATAATCCTGCAGTGAAGATATCAGACAACGTCAGTACTTGGAGCTTGCCAATTAAAGTTCCGAGCCGCCTGCTCAGCAGCCGGCCCAAAACTCGGGGACTACACCCAGTGGGTGCGATAGCGCGCCCCCACAGAGAAATACAAGAATTAAAGATGAAGAAGTATACCCGGACGGCGGCTCGCGACTCCAGGAACGCTTGGTTGCACCGCTTCAGGGCGTCGGCCTCGGCTCGGAGTTTGCCTTGGACGTCCAGGATCGCCTGATTCAAAGGGCTCGTCCCGCCTCCCCGCACCCAATCAGCGGGCGCGGCGCTGGTCGCCTCAGCATCCTGGATCGAAGAGCTCGCGGCACCGGCCTCCAGCGGGTGTGGCGCCGAAGCCGCCTTTGCAAACCGGCGGCGCGATGGTGTGCGGACCTCGGGAGTCAGGCCCATCACCATCTCATCTCCGAATGGCGGCACCGGCGGGTCCGCCGGCTACTTGTCTCGCGCCTCTCCAGACGGTGGTGGCGGAGGCACGGCCACGTCTGGCATGACGACATCGCCGCCGTCCCTCTCCATGATCGGTTGCTCGTCGCCGGCTCCCCCAGTCGGCGCCACGAACTCTGGTGGTGGCGGCGCAGAGTTTAAGGGGACGACGAATAACGCCGACTGACGGTGCACGACTTCTTTGGACTGCTCCTTCGCCGCGGCAGCAGCCTCGGCCTCCGCCAGCTTCTTCAATGCGGCGGCCTCCGCCTTGTCTGCCTCCGCCTTTTCCAGGCGGACGGCTTCCTGCTCCTCGCGCACCTCCCACACGTTTCACTCCCACGCCTCCCGGAGGTCGGCGGCCGGATCGATTCGCCGGGTGGTGGCTGAGGTCTCCACCGACCCAATGACGGAGGCGGCGGCCGACTTCTCAAGAGAGAGCGGAGCCCTAAGTCAAGAAAGACGAAGAAAGGAAGCTCAGAAAGAATCGACAAGAAAGAAAAGCACGAGAAAAGATACTTACGCCGACACCATGGGAGGCGCCTTCGGGAGCTTCCGAAATTTGGCCGCCTTCGTAGCGGCCTCCTTCCGCCTAGTCATGGCGGTCGGGTTCTTGGCCTTCTTCGGCATGCTGTCGAACAAGGCGGCGCCCTGTTGCGCTTTCGCGTGCCACCTCGAGCAGTCGGCTCGGCGGAGGGGCCCACGTCCGCCTTGCCGGTGCCTCGTGAAGGGCGCGGCTCGTCTTCCTCATCGTCGTCATCGGGCCAAGTCTCGATGCCGCCTGCTTCTTCGGAGCCACCTGCTCCGTCACCTCCGCCTATGGCGTCGTCCTCCAGCACGGCCGCCCCCAAGTCGGGGTCGTCCACATCGCTCACCTCCCGGTCCGCGTGGTAGTCTCCACCCCGCCCCACGAGGCAGCCGTCGCTGGAGACATGTAGATCTGCATCCAAGATACCGACTGTTCAAGACCGAGAACAAGACCAAGGCAAGTACTAAAAAGAAAGAGTCGGGGAACTTACAGCAGGCGGCGGGTTGGAGCGGGAGTACGGCCGCTTGCCGAACCGCCACGACCCCTCCGACAGCTTGAGGTCGGCGATCTCGTTCACCATCTGGGCCACCTCGGCAGTCGGCATGTCCCTCGTGCACATCCGGCTCGGGTCGCGGTGCCCGCTCATCCGACAGATCAGATGAGGCCGGCCTTGGAGCGGGAGGACCCGGTGCTCGACAAAGGCGACCAGCAGGTCGGACGCCACGAGGCCCTCCACCTCCGTCAGCACCCGGAGCCGGCTGATGGCGGTAGCAGCGTCGGCCAATAGGGGTTTCGGCTTATAGCTCCAGTTGGCCCGAGGCTTGGCTGGGGGCCGGCTTCATAGGGCGGCAGGTTGATGAAGTCGATCGCCGGGTCAACATTCTCCACATAAAAATAGGATTTCTGCCACAGTTTCACCGACTGTGACAACTTGATGGCGGGGAAGGCGTTCTTCGGCGATGGCCGGTGCACCGCGACGAAGGCGCCGCACTGGGCTGCCACCTCCCGGACGGAGGTGCCCAGCTTGGTGTAGAAGAAGGATCCCCACAACTCGATGGTGGGGAGGATGCCGAGGTAGCCCTCGCATGCCGTGATGAAGGCGGAGAGCAGCGTCACCGTGTTGGGCGTCAAGTGATGCAGCTGGAGATGGTAAAACTCCATGAAGGAGCGGAGAAACCCACTCGCCGGTAGCCCGAAGCCGTGGAGGAAATGCGAGCGGAAGATGACCCGCTCGTCCCCTTGTGGCACTGGCGAGATTTCCTTCTCCGGCGGCACGCGCACCTTGACAAAGCCCGGGGCGGGCAGCCGCCGTGTCGCGCGGAGGAAGGTGAGGTGGTCGTCAATCACCACCGAGCCATCCCAGTCCCCTCCCTTCTCGCGCGTCATGGAGACCGAGCAGGATCGAGCAAGAAGCTTGGGGCGGGGAAGCCTAGCAGCGGCGGGCTGCGGCGGCGCCTCGGCGGAGCACTAAGGTGCGGCGGCAGCGAGGGAAAGAAGAAGAGGGAGACAAGGATGGGGCAGGAGGGCGCGCGTGCTCCGCCGCTCCCCCTCCTCCCCCTACTTATAGCTGGCGGGCTACGAAGCCGAGGGGGGCGATGCATGGGATCGTGGGATTAGCTACGCCCACGACCCCACGTCCCCACGTTTACCGCACGAGTTACTGCGTGCGGTAACTCCGCGACGAAGCTCAACCGCCCGCCTCAGCCGCAGCAGATCCGCTTGCGCGCCAAGGCCCGGTGGTGGCGGGGCCAGCCTGCTGTTGTGTCCCATCGCGCGCGTGGGCTAGCAGGCTGGCCCGGCTGGCTGACGCCACGCGGCGTGCCCACGACGGGCGGCGGGCCTGGAGGCTTAGCTAGCACGCCACTTAGTTCCCGCCGTTGCGTTCGTAGTTTCAGAAAAATCCGACTGGACGTGGCCGACTCCCACCAGGCGGCTTGCCAGGAGTCGGATGAAGCCTCCGTCCAGAGCACCCGGAGAAAGAAACTGTTGAGGCTCCTCGACTCCTCAGCCGCGGCGCCTCACCAGCTTCGGGGACTACTGTCAGAGTAATGGGCCATGGGTAGCCTAACCCGAGTCCCTGAACCATTCAAGACGTCGGGGCCGGCAGCGCCCCTCAGAACTTCAAGATGAAGCGCCGCCTTCTGATAGCCAGCTGGCCCAAGTGGCTGGCTGCCAGAAGGCGGCTAAGCTCCAGAAGGCGGCACCAAGGCGGGCCGACTCCTTGTAGGCGGCCTCCTGAGAGGCCGGCTTCTAGCAGGTGGCCCACGGCGCCCTCAGAGTCTGCGCCCCCATTAAGAATACGAGATACGGTGAGGCTACAGTGTAGCCCATCACCCCCGTATCCAGGGCTGGGTGTGGCCACAGTGTTCCGTAAAGGCGGAGATCTCCGCTCGGCGCGGCACTGTTGCCACTCCACCCCTGACGTCACAGCTGGCAGGCAGAGCCCTGTTCCCACGACGGCATGTCGGTACGGCCTGCAGGCGGCGGGCCCTACCAGGCAGCGAGGGCCCGGAAGACGGCGGAAGCCTGACCAGTCGGACCCGAGGGGGGTCGGCTTCTAGCAGGTGGCCCATCTCTCCCTCGGGGCCCGCGCACCATTAACCAGATGAGACCCGGAGTGGCTACAGTGATCTCCCACCAGGCGGCGGGACTGTAGCCACGCTCCCCTGACCAAGCCTGCGTCATTAGCGCCGCGGCTACAGTAATCAGCAGCTGGCAAGACCCGCGAGCGGCGGAAGCGGCCTGTCGGCTCCGTGCTAGACCAGTCGGCGGGGCCCACCAGGCGGCGGGCCCCAGCTGCCGGCGGAGAAGCCGGTGACCAGAGACACTGACAGCCGGGTCCTACACCCGGTCAGATTACCATTGTACCCCTGGGGGTAGGCCTATATAAACCCCCCAGGGCACCCATGCAAAGGGTTCCCAACCTGTTAGAACTAGACTCCTACCTAGAGGAAGGAGAGAGCGTGCCTGCCTTCTTCTACCTCTAGCATACAGCTCGAGGAGCACCATTGTACTCACTAGTGCCTTAGTGATCATGCGGAGACCCGCAGAGCAGGACTAGGGGTGTTATCTCCTAGGAGAGCCCCGAACCTGGGTAAAGTGCATTGGCGTTCGTGTCTACGCCTCATCCCGCTTCCAGGCACCGGCGACGTTCTACTCGCTCCCACCATGATAAGCCATCCATTGGCATATGTTGCACCCAACCCCCGACAAGCAGCTATTCACCCAAGACAAGGCAGAAACCAAGCAGGTGTTGGTCGATGAGGACGGGACCTCAGGAGCCACCTTTACCATAGGTGCTGACCTCAACCCGGGCCAAGAGGAGGCATTGGTGAAGTTCTTGCACGCAAACAAGGGGATATTTGCATGGGAACCCAAGCAGCTGGTGGGGCTCCCGAGAGAGGTGCTTCAGCATCACTTAAGGGTATGCCCCAATGTACGCCCTGTGAAGCAGGGGGCGAGACGATAGTCCACGGAGAAGCAGGGCTTCATCGTCCAAGAAACCCGCAAGCTGGAGGCGGCGGGTGCCATTCGCGAGGTCCGGTACCCCGAGTGGCTGGCAACGCCCGTCGTTGTGCCGAAGAAAGGCGGGAAGGAGCGAATGTGCGTCGACTTCACCAACCTCAACAAGGCCTGCCCCCAAGATCCGTTCCCGCTTCCACGCATCGACCAGATCGTCGACTCCAGCGCTGAGTGTGACCTGTTGTGCTTCCTGGATGCGTTCTCAGGGTATCACCAGATCAAGATGGCGGTAGAAGATGTAGAGAAGACAGCCTTCCTGACCCCGTGTGGGGTGTACTGCTACACTTGCATGCCTTTCGGACTGCGTAACGCGGGCGCGACCTTTCAGCGGTTGATGCACATCGCCTTAGGGTGGCAGCTTGGGAGGAACGCGGAGGCCTACGTCGACGACATCGTGGTGAAGTCTCGGGAGGCGAGAACCTGGAGCAGACTTTCGCGAGCCTACGCCAGGTGAACTTGCGACTTAAACCGGAGAAGTGCGTGTTTGGTGTCCCTTCCGGCAAGCTGCTAGGTTTCCTCGTATCCCATAGAGGGATCGAGGCGAACCCGGAAAAGATCAAGGCCATTGAAGACATGAGCCCACCGCAGACCCTCAAGGAAATGCAGAAGCTGGCTGGTCGGGTAATTGCATTGGGGCGCTTCATCTCCAAGTTGGGAGAGCGCACCCTGCCCTTCTTCAAGCTGATGAAGAAGAAGGGCCCGTTCAAATGGACCCCAGAGGCCGACCGAGCTTTTCAAGACCTCAAGAGATACCTGACCAGCCCTCCAGTGATGGTGGCGCCAAGACCTCTCGAGCCCCTAGTGCTTTATCTTGCCGCCACCCCATACTCCGCCAGCGCGGCTCTGGTGGCGGTTCGGGAAGAGCGCCAAGCCAAAGGCGCGTCGCGCCGAGCTACGTCACCAGCCGAGATGACGCAAGATCAGGAAGGCACCGCAAGAGCCATAGCAGCAACAGGCTCGACAGGACAACGCCGCCGAGATCCCGACAAGCGATCAAGCGCCGGGAGTCCCACTACCTCAGGAGACGCCCCAACTTCCGCAAGACGCGAGCCTCACCAACGCGCCAGCTCTCGTCGAGCACCCGGTGTATTTCGTCAGCACGGTGTTGCGGGACGCAAGGGCACGATATCCCATGCCTTAGAAGCTCTTACTCGCGCTTTTTTGGCCTCGCGTAAGTTGCGGCACTACTTCCAGGGCCACCCCATCAAGGTTGTCTCAGCCTACCCATTGGAGAGAGTGCTCAGGAGCCCCAACTCTGTTGGAAGGGTCGCTGAGTGGAACATCGAGTTGCAGGCATTCCAGTTGGAGTTCAGCACTACTAGGGTCATCAAGGGAGCCGCACTCACTGATTTCGTGGCAGAATGGACGGATGCCCCGACTCTTGAAGTAGGCGAGGACCAGTCCACCTCGCCAGGAAGTGAGGTGCCTGACGGATGGGTCATGTATTTCGATGGCGCCTTCGCGCACCAGGGCGCGGGGGCTAGAGCAGTACTCATCTCGCCCACTCAAGACAAGCTCTACTACGCCGTGCAGCTCTGCTTTCAGCGGGGCGAGAAGGTATCCAACAACATCGTAGAGTACGAAGGCCTCATAGCTGGCCTGAAAGCTGCGGCAGCTTTGGGGGTGAAGCGCCTCACCGTTAGGGGCGACTCGCAGCTCCTCGTCAACTTCTCCAACAAGGTATACGAGCCGAAGGACGAGCACATGGAGGCATACCTCGCGGAGGTGCGCAAGATTGAGAAGCAGTTCCTGGGCCTGGAGTTGCAGCACGTGCCCCGTGGCACCAACAAGGAGGCTGACGATATCGCCAGGAGGGCATCCAAGCGACAGCCCCAGGAGCCGAGCGTCTTCAAGGAGCGGCTCTTCAAGCCATCAGTGACACCACCACTTTCAAGGACAGCCCAGCCTCGGGAGGAACTCCCGCAGCCGCCTGCCACAGGAGCCCGAGCCTATGGCCCGACTTCGGGAGCGCGCCTACTCTTGGCACTCGAGCCCCAGGAGGGATGCTGGACCAAGGAGTTCAAGGAATACCTGATGCAAGGGGTGCTGCCGGAGAAGGAGGAGGACGCGGAGTGCGTGGCCCGGCAAGCCACGACATACTGCATCCGGGACAGTGAGTTATACAGGAAGCGACCAAATGACATTTCATTGCGTTGCATCTCCAGAGACCAGGGGAAGGAGTTGCTATCTGACATAGACGGTGGGGACTACGGGCACCACTCCTCATCACGGACCCTCGTCGGCAAGGCATTCTGCAGCGGATTCTACTGGCCCACGGCGCTCAACGACGCAGCAGAGCTGGTGAAGTCCTGTGAAGCCTGCCAGTTCCATGCCAACCAGATCCATCAGCCGGCTCAGGGCCTCCAGACCATCCCACTCACATGGCCGTTCGCGGTCTGGGGGCTGGATATCTTGGGCCCATTCCCTCGAGCGCCTGGGGGCTACCGCTACCTCTATTTCGCCATTGACAAGTTCACCAAGTGGGCGGAAGTGGAAGCCGTCCGCACCATCCCAGCTGGCTCCGCAGTCAAGTTCATCAAGGGTCTTGTGAGCCGCTTCGGGGTCCCCAACCGCATCATCACTGATAATGGCTCGCGGTTCACTAGTAATCTCTTGAAGACATACTGTGCTAACCTTGGAACGCAGATCTGCTACGCTTCGGTGGCGCACCCCAGGAGCAATGGTCAGGCCGAACGCGCCAACGCAGAGGTCCTGAGGGGCCTCAAGACCAGGACCTTCAAGAAGAAGCTCGAGGCCTGCGGCAGGGGCTGGTACGACGAGCTCCAGTCCGTGCTATGGTCCATCCGCACCACCGCCACCAAGCCAACGGGCGAGACCCCGTTGTTCCTTGTCTACGGAGCAGAAGCGGTCCTCCCTCACGAGGTCAAGCATCTCTCCGCACGGGGTCCTGGCGTTTGATGAAGCGCAACAGGACGCCACGCGGGGGATGGACCTCGTGTTGGGGGAGGAACGCCACCGTGAAGCCGCACTGCGGGCTGCAAGGTATCAGCAGGCGCTGCGGCGATACCACTGCCGCAACATCCGCTCCAGGACACTCGAGGCGGGTGACCTCGTCCTGAGGTGGGTCCTCTCCAGGGAAGGGCTGCATAAGCTCTCACCCATGTGGGAGGGCCCGTTCAAGGTCGTCCATGTCTCCAGGCCTGGCGCCGTGCGCCTGGAGGCACGGGATGGGGTACCCATCCAAAACGCCTGGAACATCCAGCACCTCCGGAAGTTCTACCCATGAAGAAGGCCTTGTGCCTGTGAAGAAGGCCCAGTGCTTGTGAAGATCACTGCGAGTGACACTCTCACGTAATAACGAGTGGGGCTGTACACGCCCCGGAGTCTCGGGAGTGCCGCCCTCGGGCCTCGGGGGCTCCCTCCCACGTCCTAGTGGCAGCACTTAGCTCCGCGCTGGTGAGAAGACTTGATGACTAGACTAGGTGCCAGACGCGGCTTTTCATTTGCTTTCCGTAGTTGGCTCGCCTCCTTTTAATTGAAGTTTGCTTCTGGTGTTCCTTGCTAATTTGGTTCCGTCGCCTTTTGTTGCTATCTCCGACTCCAGTTTAACCTGTTCTCTCTCTCGCATACCTCGCGAGGGGGCTAGGCAGGTGCCCTTGCGAACGTTTTTCCTTTTCTCTGCCTTCCGTCTGCTTTTTCGCGAGGCACCCTTGTTCGAGCCCACAAGCTGGCGCATCTCTCCTAATCTGTGCCCCTCGGGTACCGCGATATGAAGCGCTAGGTCAAGGCTCGGGTGAACGATAAGCCTCCTAGCGAGCTTCCTAACGAATTTTTTGCAGTTCCTAAGCGCCCACTGAATCAAGGAAGGCCTTGACAGGCACCAGGAAACGAGTGCCTCATGAAGAGGAGGCTACCCCGAATGTGCCAAGCTAAGTTGTCTCTACACAAAATAACGACACCGCACGGAAGCAACCAACATAGCATAACGATTGAGAAATCATAGTTTGATACACGCCCCTCCGGGGCCCACACTGGTTTCTTTTTGATGCGGGAAGGAAAGGAAGAACAAAATAAAAATGGCGCCTGCCCTTACAGCGGTCCACGGGGGCAGGCTCCTGGCGTCGTCCTGAGCTCAGCCGGACCCCTCCTCGCGCTTCACGAAGGTGCGGCGACAAGACGACCCGCTGCCACCTTCGAAACGGGCGTGGCGGCGTGGGGGCTGGTCGTAGCCACCACTGCTGGAGCTGTCGCCAGGGGAAGAGCCACCGGAGCTGGACGAGACGCGGTCGGCACCAAGGGCGGGTTCGCCTTCCTCCTCGTCCTGACCGTCGCCAAGGCCGAGCACCTCCTCACCGTCGTTCACCTCGGGGCAGCACCCGGCGCGGCGACCATCTTCCCCAAACACCCTCACATAGAGGGTCGCATCACCGTCGTACTTGAAATGGAGGGTGCACCGCCTACCCAGGCCGCGCGCGCAGGCGAACGTCTGCCAACCGTGGGCCAGAGCTATGTTGCCCGCGACGGAGACCTCGACTGCAGCCCAAGAAGCCCTGCTGCACCAACCGTCCGCCTGCAGCTAGAGCCCACCTGGACCGGAGGCTGGCAGCTCATCGGCGAAGAAGCGCGGGAGCTGAAGCCAGTTGCCGGCCGGGTTCTCCGACCAGACGACGAACTCCGGCAGCACCTCCGCCGAGTGGAAGCGCGGTCGTAGAGGCCGTGCAACCATGGCACGTCTCCCTTCATCGACAGGGCTGCCACGACTGGAACGACCCCAGCCATGCGCAACAGCGCCACCGCGGGAATGGGGGGCCGCGGCGGGGGTCGCGGTGTGCTTGCGGGGACGACCCCGTCCACGCTTGAGCGCCGGGGAGCCAGGCCCCTCGCGAGGGGCCTTCCCCTTCTCCGCGGCAGAGAACCTCCTTGACGGCGCCATTGGTGTCGCTGCTAGCAATGGAGCCAAGGGGAGAAGCAAGCAGAATGGGAAGAGATGGGCGACGGGGGCTCTGCCCCCTCCCCATTTATAGCAGGAGAAGGCCAACCGGCGCCCCCCACGATCACAGGTAATGATGGTTTTTCCTTGCATGTCGCAGGGACTTGTCAAGTCGGGCAGTTGCCGAGGCAGCGTGGGGAAGCGGAGACGCCCACGTCCAATCAACCGCCACGCGTCGACCAAGGCCGCAGGCTATTGGGGCCTGCGGCGCTCCGCACTTGACCTTTGGCTTCGCCTCGAGGCCAAGCCCGAGCGCGCCTTGGGCCCGGGGGCTACTGTCGGTGTTCTGGGAACGGGGGTCCCCAGACTTGCCTGCCTGCGGCCCACGGCGTGGCTCTGCGAGCGGGCCCGTACGGCCCATCTTCACCAACAAGCATTCAAGACCCTCGCGAGGGGCCAAGCCTCGCAAGGCGGACGACAAAAGACCTCCTCGGGAGTGGCCTCACCAGGTTGGCTCGCGAGGGGCGGGGAGATCAAGGCAAGGCAAACCTCGCGAGGCTTTCGTGACGTGAGCCATGACGATCGAGACCAGGCGGGCGCCAGTGCGCACAGTGTCCTTGTTTCCTCTTTGGTGCAAAGGAGGCAAGCGCAGGCGCGGAGTACCGAGGCATCAAGCAAAGGTTTCCATATCGGTGCAACAAGACCAAGACCAGCAGGACGGCAAGATGGAGGTCACCATGGAGCCCAAGGCGGCGTCACCACCAGAGCCTTTCACATGCGAAGACTGCTTTTGTCAGGATAAGCTGTACTAGCTGTCCCCTTTCAAATTGGCCATTGTTGGCTCCCTTCCCGCTCAATATTTGGGGAGAGGACCAGGGCCTCTATAAATAGGACTAGCCACCACAGTAGGAGGCAACTGATGGGATCTTGAGCCAACCCTTAGCCACACACCGAGCACAAGAACACCTCAACCTCAGGAGGCTGTTCTTCCCCTTGTAACTGTTCATCCTCAGCTCGAGAGGCAATCCACCACCACCACACTGGAGTAGGGTATTACACCACAACGGTGGCCCGAACCAGTATAAATCTTGTGTCCTTTGTGTTGCGAGTTCGTTGAGTTAGTCCGTGATATCTTAGCCAAGCTAGGACGTGGATCGGTAGGGGGAGATCTTCGTGCACACCCCAGTGTTTGAACCTTGAGGGTTTTGCCGGAACCCGTGATCCGACAATCACCTCCTTCATGGACCAAGACGTTGGATCAAGAGTGATTAAATGCTTTTCCGAACACCCCCGTACTTCCTACGAGGGGGCTGAAGTCAACGACTGGAAAACTTTCAGATTATATTAAAACGGCCGCACGGGAGGAACATAAGCTTTCGAGCAAAACATAAAAATAGATTAACTATAAAATTATCTTTTACGATTCTCATACACCTCACTCGAATATTATGTCTTTCGAGCATTGACCCTCTATCAAGCGGGCGGCCTCTAGGACGTCTTCAAAATAAAGCTCCGGCGCATGACGGTCCTTGCCCTTGGGTGGACTCTTCGCCGCAACATCGATGGCCTTCATCTTCCCCCAGAATGTCTTGACACGGGCAAAGGCCATCCGTGCACCCGCAATGCACGCCGACCGCTTCACAACATCGATTCGTGGCACTGCATCAACGAGCCGCTGCACCAAGCCGAAGTAGCTATTCGGAACAGGCTCAGTCGGCCACGGCCGGCTTATGACGTTCTTCATGGTAGAGCCGGACATCCTATGAAGCTCGGCCCATTGGGACATCTGTTCATTTAGCAACAGAGGGCGCTTCGATGCGCCAAATTGTGACCAGAAAAGCTTCTCCGTTGCATACCCCTCTCGCGCTTGGTAAAACTACGCCACATCGGAAGAACTCTTCGGCAAGTCTAAAAACTCGTCCGGAGAACTCCACACTTGGTTAAGCTGAGCATAGTTCAGATCGCCGAACTTAGTCTGTAGCAAAAAGGGCTTACCGGCCGCAATCTCCCCAGCTTGCCGGATCTCCTCACGGGCTGCTCTGGATTCAGACCGCGCTTCTCTCGCCTCTTGTAAGGCCCTGTCAAGTTCAGCCGTTTTGGCTTCATTTTCCTTCCCAAGAAGTTCACAGCGGCTAGCAGCATTTTTTAATTCGAGCGCCATCGTGGATATCTTCTCCTCGTCTTGGCGCCGAGCAGCTTGTTCGGCTTTTAACTCAGCCGATGCCTTTTCGGCAGCCGCATTACTAAACCGGGCCTACTCCTTGGCCCGGGCCAGCTCCGCCCGAAGAGTTTCAACGGCGGCAGCACCATTTGCAGTCATGCATATTCAGTATATAACCTTCAACGTCATGCTTATATCACAAAAATGTATGTGAAGGGACTGCCCCAAATACATACCTTGCGACTCGTCAAGACGCATATTGATTAGCGCAATGTCATCCCCTGCCACATCAAGCTTCCGCTGCAGCTCGGCAATATCCGTAGTCTGTGAAGTAGCCAGGGGGGAAGCAGCCTGTGTTCCAGTTAATCAGATTAGTCCTTCAGTATTTCTTCTTGATCCTCCATTCGCCTCCCATGGGAAGCCAACCCGAGTCTCAGGGGCTACTACCTATACACAGGTGCATCTTTGCAAATAAAATATAGTTGAAAACATTACAAACCTCAAAGCCTCTTAGCAGGCTCATGAAGTCTTCACTCAATCCGCTCTTCGCGGACAGAATCTTCTCAACCACCGTACCCATCAAGGTACGATGTTCCCCCGAGACATATGCTTTTCGCAACATATCCCTCAAGATATCCGGCGCCGCCGGGTCTCCGGAAGCTGCTGAAGGAGCACGACCATCCTTTGAAGGAACCCGTTCACCCGTCTCCAGAATCATCGTTGGCTGAAAACCGGACAGTGTGGGGCCTTCATTATCGGCCCCCGAATCCCGAACGATTGGAGGTCCACCTTCGGGTACTGCCTCCTTCATCCCCTGCACCACTTGTTGATCAAGAATAACCCTCCGAGATGACACTTCAGAGTCGTCCGCCTTATTGGGCGAGGAGGTCGGAGGAGGAGTCTCGCTTTCCATCATCTCTGGGAGGAGATCTCCTGAAGAAGAGGATTGCCTAGAAAAACTCTGTGCCGGACTGTAAAAATACACGGCACGTTACGTATCTCTTCGGTAACAGGAAAGAAGCGGGACGCTATCAAAGCACCCCGGATTTACTTACGGTTTGGTTGAGGGCTTGTCCTCAAGACGGAGCTGTTCACTGGCGTCACCTTCCAGTCCCGAGCCGCTCGACGGTTGCATCTTGCCTCTCTTGGGAGACCGCCCCTCCTAATCTTCGGAGGTGGCCCTTTTCTTCCTGAAGGGAGAAGGGATACTGGCTTCTTTTTCGCCTTCGTCTTCGGGCAAGGAAATGTTGATTTCTCCAGACTCAGTATCTAATTTACCTCCGGAATGAAGGTCACCCTGAGTCTTCTCACTCTCCACCTTGCCTTCCCCTGCCGGCGCCTAATGCGATGCCGGTGCTAGCATCCTTGTTAACAAGGGGTCCGCTGAGTCTTCGGGAAGAGGGGTCGGACACCTAATCCGTTCCGCTTTCTTTATCCAGCCCTGGAAGAAGATGGTTTTCTCAGTGTCTTACCACATAATATCCTATTATGAGGTGTTCGGCGGACGAGTACTTACCGGGGTGTCCGGATGGTTACCATCTAGGCCAGTATCTTCGGTGGTGTCCGGCCATTGTTTTCGTCTCCCGAAGAATAATTTCCACATTCCTTCGTGTGTAGTGCTGAAGAAGTGCTGAAGAGTCCGTGGCCCTTCTGGGTTAAACTCCCACAGGCGGAGAGGCCGTCGCTGGCACGGCAGGGTCCGGCGGACCAGCATTACTTGAATAACGTTGATAATATCGATATTCTTCTCAATGAGGCTTCGGGTGCGACTTTGCTGAGTCTGCACCTCGTCAACTGATCCCCAGTCCAACCCCTTATTAATCCACGATGCAAGCTAAATTGGGGGGCTAGATCGAAACGCAGGCGCAGCTGCCCACTTGGAATTGCGGGGCTCAGTGATATAGAACCACTCCTGCTGCCATAAGTTGGAAGATTCTTTGAAAGATCCTTTTAGCCAGTCAGCGCTGGCAAGCTTGCTTACTAAGGCGCCACCGCACTCTGCCTGCTCCCCCTCTATCATCTGCGGTTTCACATTGAAGGTCTTGAGCCACAAGCCGAAGTGTGGAGGAGTTCGGAGGAAGGCTTTGCACGTGACGATAAACGCCGAGATGAGAAGAACAGAGTTCGGGGCAAGATCGTGAAAATCTAATCTGTAATAGAACATGAGCCCCCGGACGAAGGGATTGAGGGCGAACCCTAATCCTTGGAGGAAGTGGGAAACAAACACGACCCTCTCGCCAGATCTAGGGGTAGGGATAATCTGCCCCTCTGCGGGAAGCCGATGGAGGATTTCTGCGGTCAGATATCTTGCCGCCCAAAGCTTTGCGATATCCTCCTCTGTGACAGAAGAAGCCGCCCACTGGCCTTGACGGCTGGATCCAGACATGACTGAGGCTTACGGAGGGTGAAACCTGGGTGTTGGAACTCGAGGTAGTAAGAGTCGAGGAAGAAGCAAGCGTGGAGAGGAAGGGCGGGTCTATGCCCCTTTCTAAAGGCCGAGAATATCGAACGCCTCCTCCCAGGCCTTAAAATTTGCCTATTCCCAAGGAGTTGTACCCTAAGGACGGTTGGGTTACCCACGTCCGTGTCGATAAAAGAATCCCTTAATAAGGGGACACGATCTCTGCTTGGATAAGACATGTCAATGACAACCACATTTCGGAACGTGGGGCCGCAGGCGAAACAACGGGTCGAAATTATGACCGGACAGATATGACGTCATCAGCAGATTGGACTCGCGGAGTATTATGTTCTCTCTATGGTTGTGTGTGGTATGTGACAGGTCCGGATATAATCATCTCGTCTGGAGACTACCTTGGAGTTCGGAAAGAAGGGAACCCGCCTTGCAATGCCGAAGACAAATCTGCGCGCCGGACTCCTCGTCATTGAAGCCAGGTTCAGGGGTTACTGAGGGAGTCCTGGACTAAGGGGTCCTCGGGCGTCCGGCCTGTTAGCCATGGGCCGGACTAAGGGGCTGTGAAGATACGAAGATCGAAGACTGCACCCGTGTCCGGATGGGACTCTCCTTGGCGTGGAAGGCAAGCTTGGCGACCGAATATGTAGATTCTTTTCCTTTTTAACCGACCTTGTGTAACCCTAGATCCTCCCGGTGTCTATATAAACCGGAGGACTTAGTCCGGAAGGGGAGATACTCATTACCATAGTCATACAGGCTAGACTTCTAGGGTTTAGCCATTATGATGTCGTGGTAGATCAACTCTTGTAATACTCATATTCATCAAAATCAATCAAGCAGGAAGTAGGGTATTACCTCCATAGAGAGGGCCCGAACCTGGGTAAACATCGTGTCTCCTGTTACCATCGACCTTAGACGCACAGTTCGGGACCCCCTACCCGAGATCCGCCGGTTTTGACACTGACAACGGGATGCACAAAGATATAGCAATGAACCAATCGTGGATAGATATACCTTTTGATCAATGGGTTTGCCATCCTTTGACAAGTCAAGATGTCCAGTGATAGGCATGGGAGTTTTCATGACTTTGCTTTCTTGCATGGTAAACTTTCTGAATAGATCCTTGGTATACTTTGTTTGTGACACAAAGGTACCATCCCGAGTTTGCTTGATTTGCAAACCAAGGAAGAACTTTAATTCACACATCGTAGACATCTCATACTTCTCCGGCATAAGCCTTCCAAACTTTTTACTAAAGAAAGGGTCAGTGGATCCAAAGATAATATCATCAACATATATTTGGCACACAAATAGTTCACCATTTACTCTCTTAGTGAACAAGGTTGAATCAAATTTACCAATCTCAAAGCCTTTTTCAAGAAGAAAACTTTGTCAGGCATTTATACCAAGCTCTAGGAGCTTGTTTGAAACCATAGAGAGATTTGTGAAGTTTGTAAACATGGTTTCGTTTCTTGGGATTAACAAAGCTGGGAGGTTGTTTTACATAAACTTCCTCCTCGATTTCACCACTTAGAAAAGCACTTTTAATATCCATTTGATAGAGGGTGATATCATGGTGATTGGCATAAGCAAGTAAGATGCGAATAAACTCAAGTCTAGCAACGGGGGCGTAGGTCTCACCATAGTCCATACGTTCGAATTGAGTGTAGCCTTGAGCAACGAGACAAGCCTTGTTGCGTATGACTTATCCATCCTCATCTTGCTTGTTGCGGAACACCCATTTGGTTTCGATGATGTTTTTTTGTTCTTTGGGCTTCTCAATCAATGTCCATACTTGGTTTCTCTCGAAGTTGTGTAGCTCTTCGTGCATAGCATTTACCCAATCGGGGTCTTCGAGAGCTTCATCAACCTTCATAGGCTCAATGCTAGAGATGAATGGGTAATGTTCAGAAAAGTTAGCTAAGCGAGATTTAGAGTGAGTGATTCTCCCGAATTTGATGTCGCCAAGGATTTTGTTTCATGGGATGATGCTTGTCGATTCTTGCTCTAACTCGGGGTAGATTTTTCTTGGGTTCTGGTGATGCATCCTCGTCATCATCTTCTTCTTCATTGTCGTTGGCGTCATTGTTCACTTGTGGAGGTGCAAAAGGAGGTTGAGGTGGATCATCTTGTTGTAGTTCCTCATTCCCTTCGTCTTGACGTGTTCCACTTTTGGATACCTCCATGTCAACTTGTGGTTCACCTTGATGTGAGGTTGGGGCTTCCACTTGAATGGATGAAGTGCCCTCCTTCACCTCCGTTGGACGGATATTGCCAATAGACAAGTCTTGAATTGCTTCCGAATGTCTCCTACATCAATTAGCAATTGCTCTACTTGCGGGCCATTAGATTCATCAAACTTCACATCTACCGTCTCTTCAAATTTTCGAGTAAAGTTGTTGTAGACATTGTAAGTGTGAGAGTTCGATCCATAACCAAGTAGGAAACCTTCATGAGATTCGGGAGCAAATTTTGAACGATGATGTTCGTCAAGAATGTAACACTTTGAGCCAAATACTCTAAAGTAACCAACTTGTGGCTTGTTACCGGTGAGTAGCTCGTATGCCATTTTACCAAGAAGCTTGTGAAGGCAAAGTCGATTCGTAGCATGACAAGCCGTCTCAACCGCTTCCGCCCAAAAGTGTTTTGGTGTCTTGTATTCATCTAGCATCGTTCTTGCCATCTCAATAAGGGTATGGTTCTTCCTCTCAACAACTCCATTTTGTTGAGGTCTGTACGTAGCTGAAAACTCATGTGAGATGCCTTTTTCATCAAGAAAGGTATCTACATTTGAATTCTTGAACTCCGTTCCATTGTCACTTCGAACCTTCTTGATCTTCACTTCAAATTGATTTTGAGCCTTCCTAGCGAAGTTCTTGAAGAACTTTTGTACCTATGATTTGTCATCAAGAAAGAACACCCATGTAAATCTTGATAAATCATCAACAATGAACAAACCGAAGGAGTTACCACCAAGTCTCTTGTAAGCATTGTGAGCGAAGAGATCCATATGGAGTGGCTCAATTGGTCTCCTTGTGGTCATGATTTTCTTCACGGGATGACTTCCTCGAACTTTTTTTTCCTGCTTGACAAGCACTACAAACTCTATGCTTATCAAATATAACATCTTTAACACCAAGGATTTGATCTCCTTTAACAAGCTTATCAAGATTTCGCATGCCAACATGTCCTAGTCTTCTATGCCATAGCCAACCTTTAGAAGATTTTGCAATAAGACATGTATGAGATTGGGCTCTCTTAGTGAAATCAACAATGTATAGATCACCTCTACGGATACCGATAAAGACCATATTATGATTGTCTCGACGAAACACTTGGCGATCTACTTCAGTAAATAGAACATTGAAACCAAAGTCGGCAAGTCTAGGTATGAAAATAAGATTGTAACCAAGAGATTCAATAAGCATAACATTTTGAATGGAGCTATCATTGGATATGGCCACCTTACCAAGGCCAAGTACCTTACCCTTGGAGTTGTCTCCAAAAGTCACATAATTGCATGGACCATCATTTTGAGCAAGCTCGTGAAACATGTCTTTATCTTCGGTCATGTGATCGGTGCAACCACTATCGAGAATCCACTCATTTCCTCTGGCCAAGTAGTTCCGAAGATTAGCAATGAGACTAAGATTTCTCATAGTCTTTTCATATTCGATGCCAGATTCTCATCTTCATCATAATAGCCATGCTCAATAGCATCATCATGTATGTGATCATCACCTAGGGCAAATGATTCGTTAGATTTATGATCATGACAATGTGCAAGTTTGTGGATTCTAATGGTTTCCGAGATAATGTTGCTAATGCTCCCAACGTCACCTTTAGCACGCATGAGATCACGAAGCTCAAATAGACATTCATCAAACTTAGGATCACTAGGCTTAATCTTATGAAAAGCATGTCAATTTGCTCTTCATGAGTGGGTTGCAAGGGATCAATAGGAGGCACATAAGGATTTTGAACATACTTACTCAAGTCAAATTCATTAAATAAAGCAAGCATTTCAGTTTTCCAAGAGTCATAGTACTCTCCATCAAGAATGGGCACTCTACATCTAAGACTCCCCAAAGTAGACACATCTATCTTCCTTCAATGGTGATGAAACCAAAGCAATGGAGATCAAAGCTCCGATACAAATTGCAGGATCGAAGAAGATAGGTCTAGAGGGGGGTGAATAGACACTTAACCAAGCAAAGGAGCAGTTTTTAGTTTTCTTGAAACTTAGGCAGATTTTTGCACAAGTTAAGATAACACCAAGACATTCTACACATGCATATCTAGAGATAGAGTAGCGCAAATAGTAAATCATGCAATTGTGAGGGAAGCAAGGGGTAGAGTTGGAAAGTCAAACGCAATGAAGACACGACAATTTTTGGCATGATTCCGATAGGTGGTATTGTACATCCACGTTGATGGAGACTTCAACCCACGGAGGGTAATAGTTCTGCGAGTCCACGGTGGGCTCCACCCACGAAGGGTCCATGAAGAAGCAACCTTGTCTATTCCACCATGGCCAATGCCCACGAAGGACTTGCCTCACTCGGGTAGATCTTCACGAAGTAGGCGATCTCCTTGCCCTTACAAACTCCTTGGTTCAACTCCACATGATCTTGGAGGCTCCTAGGTGACACCTAAACAATCTAGGAGACACCACTCTCCAAAAGGTAATAGATGTTGTGTTGGTGATGAACTCCTTGCTCTTGTGCTTCAAATGATAGTCTCCTCAACACTCAATCTCTTTCTCACAAATTTGGCTTGGGTAGGAGAAGGATTGGAGTGGAAAGCAACTTGAAGAGGCTAGAAATCAAGGTTCAAATAGTAGGAATGGAATCTCTTGATTTCAACACATGAGTATGTGGTTCTCTCTCAGAAAATGAATGATGGAAGTTGTTTTTCGTTCTGATGGCTCTCTTAGAGAGTAAGTGGGGGTGAGGGGTATAAATTGCCTTCACCCAAAATCCAACCGTTACACACTTTTGACCCAAATCGATGAACCGATATGAGAATCTCGGTGAGACCGACTAGTGCAAAAGATATGAACGTTGGGCTTGTTGGTGGGACCGATCGTACCAACTCGGTGAGACTGAAGTGCAATGGCTAGGGCAAGACCTCGTTTCAGTAATTCCGATCAGTTCATCTCGGTGATTCCGAAATGAAACAACTTCATCACAGAAACTTGGGCAGGTCGTCTCAGTGGGACCGAGAACCATTTTGGTCAAACCGAATTGCTAGGGTTTTGGCTGTGGCAATGGAATAGTCATCTCGGTGGGTCCGGAGTAGATGATATCGGTGGGACCGAAATGAAGATTTAGGGTTTTGGATAGATGTGTTTTGAGAAAATGATTTAGGGTTTTTGGAGCAGTGCCACTAAGCACTTGAGCAACAACCTCATCAACGATTACTTATCCCCTTTTAATAGTATTGACTTTCCTAAGGGACTCAATGTGATCTTGGGTCACTAAACCAAAAATGTAGAGTCTTGGGGTAGCCAATTCTTGTCCTTGACATTTTGAAGGGGTCCACATCCTCATGTCCTTGCCATGCCGCCGTTGAACTTGTCTGAAATATTCTAAGTAAAAATATTAGTCCAACAATATGTATGTTGACATTAATTATCAAAACCACCAAGGGAGCAAGTGTGCTTTCATAATACAATCCTATTTTTTTTTAAAGAATTTGGTGACCAATTCTAAGAAGCCTTTTTTCCTTTTGGCAAATATCATGGCAATTTTAGGTTTTCACGCATCACAAATTTGCCATGATTTTTATATGATTGATACAGGTTTGCCATCGATAATGGCAAATTTTTGCCTATGCATGTTCATAACATGGCAAATTTGTATATGGTCACATGGCAAGTTCATAAACTTTTTGTTTCCCAAACATGACAAATTGTATATATCTTCGAAATGTCTACATGGCAACTCTATGAATTTTAAACTTCTCACATGGCAATTTTATATACTCTTAGACAAAAAATTACACAGTTTTGTAATGTCGACATGTCAAGTTTTACATTTTTTTTCTAAAAAAAAATGGTTCCTTCTAGGATAATGTTTTGCATTAGGCACATGACAATTTTACATTTTTTTCTTTTGTTTCTCTTAAATGATGAAAATTTCAGGAAAAATTAAAAAATCATGTTTTAGATGGCAAATTTCCGATATTTGGTGTATAAGCCATGGCAATTTTTGGAAATCTATACTACTATATAGTGTACTAGTTTTAAATTAGAGCTAGAGCATCAATCGTAACCATTGGTCTCCTAAATCGAACGACTAAGAGCAGCAGGATTCGCAGTGAACAGTACACTGAATAGTACGGCACCTGTGCATCCACTGTATTCTAGAACATTCACTCGGCCCTTTCCCGAAAACAAAAAGGTCAATTGGTGTCTCATGGGCCATGTTGCAGCTTGAGTGCAATACGATTTGAGTCCAAAGAGCGTCACAACGATAGTCTGGGAGGGGAGTATGGAGAAAGAGATAGTAAAGTAATGTACATTTTTTGAATTTTCCATGCCACCAAACAATAGAGTTTGTATTACTAATTTTCCCTCACAAAAAGGAGTTTGTATACTAATTCCTAATTTTATAATAGCTAGTATCATTAATGCATCACTATTTATTTGCCTAAAAATGATTTTTCTGATTTACTAAAATCAGTCCACAATACTAAGACGTCCATTGCACGTGTATACATACTAGTGTTTCTAATAGTTACATGACAATTTTCAGATATTTATTTATGCTTGTTGAAAGAAAAGTTGTTTTTAACACATGGCAAATTTACTACTGGTCACATGGCAAATTCATAACAGTTTTGTCTTCCAAACATGGCAAATTAGGACTTTTTGTAACTCTTCCATGGCAAAATTTACAGATTTTTCTCCCTTGTTCATGACATTTTTTGTAATTGTTTCTACTTTGGCACATGATAAGTTTACATTTTTTTTTACTTTCTAAGGAAAATCTTTTTATGCACATTGCAAATTTTGTAAAAAAAATATAGTGGTCACATGAAAAATTCATAGCATTTTGTTTTTCAAACCTGAGAGATTTATAAAATTTAATAATGTGCACATGACAATGTTATGAATTTCATTTTTGTAACGTTCACATATCTACTTTTTTAGGATTTTTGGTTTTGAAAACATAGGCTTCTAGGATCATGTTTATATTAGGCACATGGTAAATTTACATTTTTTGTGTTTCCATTTTCATTATGACATTTTCAGAGAATAAAAATGTTTTAGATCACAAATTTTAATTCTCCCTATCACTTGTGTGGCGATTTAATTTTTTTGTATGGTTATTTTTGTGTTACTGGATAGAAAATTTAGTCTTTCACGAATTACAATTATTTTTGTACTACCCACACAATAATATTTGGCATTTTTTTTTTGTAAAATTTTCGTATGGCATTTTTTTGAAAGTCAGTGATAGAATAGATACTTTTTCAAGATTCGGGCTATACATGGAAAATTTAGAAACAAAATACTAAATGATGCCAACTGTATTTCTTTCTCTTCTCTTCGCTTGACAAAGCAAATATATTATTAGGTTCTTGCCAATTCTAGGTAGTGCACCATGGCAAACTCTATTTCAAGTTTCTGCTTTTTCTTATGAGCTGGCAATTTTCACGCAAAGGCTATATCTCACATCACGCGAGACGGAAGGATCTCTTGTGTGAAGTGTCTATAGTAACGGGCCAGCCCACTCGCGAATGCTTAAAAGAAATAAGTGAGCGTTCCTGACAAAGTATAGTAGGGCGCGAAATACTAGAGGCGAAACTGCCCGGTTTCAACTGGTTTTTCACGGTTTCCTGTTTTTATTGATTTTTTTTTCATTTCTTTATTTTTGCTTCATAGCAAAAAGGCCCGTGCGTTGCAACGGGAGAAAAAAAAATACCACACGCTCTTAATTTACAAAAAAATGGTCTATACTCTGAGAATTTGTAGCTACAGCCCAAACAAAGATGGTCTTAACCTATAAAAGCGCAGTTTAAGATTCTACAGGTGTTCTTTTTCAACACGGCTTGCATGTGGATTTAATCCATATAAAGAAACAGGCAAGTGATCATGCATTTATTCATGTCATGTTCAGAATGGGGTGTTGTTACGGGCGAGTATAGAAAAACGACAAAAACAAACGATGACACATTAGCAACTACGGAGACATGTGTGCATCAATGGCAGTTTTCAGTTTAAGAATCACCAACTTAGGGTAACTCTTGAACACTTTTATTCACATGCATATTTCTTAAATACATGAAGAGTTGTAAAAAGATAAATGATTTTTTAATCATAAAAAGAGAACTTTTTGTCTGGAAAAGAACATGTTTGTATGGTCTCGTATGGACGCAGGTACTTGCGCCCCTATTTCATCACTATTTCTTGTAATACATGTCATAGGTATTGGTCCCTGTTTCATCACTATTTATATCTTATCAAAGTTGTCTTTTATTTTAGTTTTTGTCATGCATGCCTCCTTTTTACTTTTTTCATGCATGTCCTTTTTCTTCTTCTTATATATAGGAGAATAGCGCAACATCACATCTTTATCGGATCTTCTCTGCATTTTCTCTGTTATTCCTTTTACATCGGACATCCCATCTTTGTTGGGTCCTTTTTTTTATTTCTTGTCATGCATCCCTTATTTATTGGGTGTCTCTAGCAAATTTATCTTTAATTGCATGTCAAATCCTGATTTTGCTGAGGTCTTCATCCCCAATCTGAATCAATACCGGTATAAAAAAAAGACAGATAATGCATCGTTGATTAACATTGCAGCCTAGATAGTATTTTTTAAATTTTTAACAGGTAAAATAACATCATATCTAGATTCTACATATTTTTCTAATCAAATTTCATATATAACATGTTAAATTTGGAGTTACGGTTTAGAAGATATGAGTATTTTAAAAAATATTTGATATGTAATGCGGGTTTAATGTCAGAAACATTAGAGAGTTTTCTGTAAAATAGCAAAACAGACTAAGAATACCTATTTGTTTTATTAGTAGGTATAGATTTCTATTCGGTCTTCTTTCGGGTTATTTTTTTGTGTTCTTATTTTTCGGTTTGCTTTCCTTATTTCTTCTCCATTATTTATTTTCGTTATTCTTTGTTTCTTTCACTGTTTTAATTGTTATTCTTTTCTTATTCATTTTCCTTCCTTTTTCTTCATTTTTTCTTTCTTTCTTCGTTTTCAATGTTTTTTCTTATTCTTTCTTTCTTTATTTATTTTCAAGGTTTTTTATTGTTTTTGCATTTTTTTTCTTTACATTTGTTTGTCATTTATTTTTTCTTTGGTTCTTTTGTTCTTTCTTTTTTGCTTTTTCTTTGTTTATTTTGATTTTCATTCTATACTTGTTGTATATGTCAAGAACACTTTTCTAATAGACGTTTAACATTTCCCCAATAAAAATTCAACACTTTCTCAATACATGGTCAACATTTTTTATACGCATTTTAAACACTTTTCATATGCTTGATTAAAAAATTATAATACAAATTTAACATTTTTTAATACATGATCAAATATTTTCTATACACATTTAAACATTTTTAAAATGCTTGATTAACATTTTTAGATACAAGATTAACATTATTGGAATACATGGTCAGCATTTTTTCTATACACATTTAAAAAAAATTAAATGCTTGATCAACATTTTGAAATACAAGATTAACATTATTTGAATACATGGTTAACTATTTTCCTATACACACCTTTTAAACATTTTCAAATGCTTGACTAGCATTGTTCAAATACAATATTAGCATTTTTTACACATGGTCAACATTTTTCCTATACACAATTAACATTTTCTAAATGTTTGATTAACATTTTTCACATACTTGTTCAGTATGTTTCAAATGTTTGATTACCATTTTTTTCCAAATACAAGTTTTTTTAATACATGGTCAACATTTTTCGATACATATTTAACATTTTTCAAAATGCTCAATTAACACTTTTCACGTACTTGTTCAACATTTTTCAAATGCTTGATTGACATTTTTTGCATATACAAGATTTTTTTCAATGTGTGGTCAACATTTTTTCTATACACATTTAACATTTTCACATACTTTTTCATCATTTTTCAAATTCTTGATTAATTTTTTTTCACATACAAGATTAATTTTTTAATACATGGTCAACATTTGTTCTACACACATTTAACATTTTCCAAATGTTTGATTAACACTTTCCACATACTCCTTTAACATTTTTTTGAGTGCTTGATTTACAAATTTTTCAAATACAAGATTATAATTTTTTAATACATGATCAACATTTTTTTATACACATTTAACATTTTTCAAATGCTAGATAAAGATTTTTCGCATACTTGGTCTACATTTTCTTCAAAACCTTGATTTACTTTTTAAGATACATGATCAATTTTTTTCACACACAATGTATTTTTTCGTATACATTTTTTGTATACATGATAAACATTTTCCCTATGCACATTTAACATTTTTCAAATGCTTGCTTAACAATTTTTCTAATGTTTTATGTAGAGGTTTTTTGTAATATATATAATCAGAATACTAGAGAAATATAAACAAAATTAAAAAAGTAAAGCAAAAAACGAAACAGAAAACGTGAAAACCCCAAAAGAAAAACGAGGTTGTAGCCTTGCGTGCGCCTGGCCGGCCTATCTTGGGCTCCCTTCACACGAGGGTTCCCTCTGCCGTGCACTTGGTCGACCCATACGCTCGCCTACCTCAGCTAGTCGGAAGGCTGCCTCGCTATAAGCGAGGTATAGCCGTGCACCATATTTTCATGCCTTACATGCTAGCAACTTTTTTGGCTAACACCTGACATCGGTTTTTTGGTTTGGACTACTTTTGCATTTATTTTTCTTTTCACAAGGGTGTTCGGTAGGTCTAACATTGGGCCTCTTGGGCCGTTGAGTTGGGTTCACGTATTTTCTTCTTCCAACGAAGGAGTTCGTTTGGGAAGGATCGTTTGCATCTACCCCTTAAAAGAGAATCAATCTGTGGTTGGATGGATAGGAGAACAGTGGTATCTTCAACCACCAGGGTTCAAGTCCTGGTACTCGCATTATTTTGGATTTATTTCAAGACTTTCGACGATGCGCGTTTAGTGTGAGGAGACGTTTTCTCTGACTACGAGACGCATGTGATGATTTCGTCAATCTCAAAATAATATACCTTCTTGAAGATGCTCACATGGGTAAGATATGCCTATGCATAATAGTATCATAACGGGTGAGCGTACGCACGATCCAAGGACCGGGATCCGAATTCTCCAAACACCACGGGCGGTTGGCTAGAAAATCATTTCTCTAATACCAGTACACCAATACTACTCGCCACCCGAGTACATCGATCCACTCAAAACACTACTCGCCACCCGAGCGTGCTCCTTTTTGGCCTGTCTCCCTCCACTTTTCGTTACCTTTACCGCCATCAGTGCTGCACACCCCTTCTCTCCGTCCGTGCGGCTGTGTCCCACGGCGCCCCGCCGCTGATCGTGCACGCCTCGGCTGCCACTGCACCACGTCAAGTCCATGCAGTTTACCTTACGTACCACTCGCTGATCAAACAGAAGCGCCACGGGCAGGAGAGCAGGGAGGGCCTGGGTTGGGTGCCGGTGGTGCCCGTCCATCCGCAGATGCAGCGACCGCCCACAGTTGGCAACTGTGGCTCGCTTTCTCTCCGTGTCTGCCGCCGGTAGCTCGCCGAACCCGAGGTGTCCCGCCCGCCGGGGCCCCTTCGGGGAATTGTCATTTCGTCTAAACAGCAAAATTATTACTCACGTGCTGACTTCTGGGAGCAAGGTACTTGCAATGCTATCGCAAAGTGTGTGTTTGCGTTAGACCATCTCCAGCCGTTCCCCAGTGGCGGCTTGAAAAATCGCCGCCTGAAAACGAACCAGCGCTAAAATCGGCTTGGAGTGATTAGGTTTCCAGCCGCCATCCCAGGTCGTCCCAGGCGCCAATATCGGCCCAATTTTGACGCAAATTTGCCCGTTTTCAGCCCACTTTCGGCGCAAAAACGGCCCGCTATCGGCGCGAATCGGCCATATTCGCCGTGCTTCGGCATAAATTCAACAGAAGCTATTTTTTATCACATAGTTCATCATAGAAAATCAATAAAAAACAAATAGTTCAATACAAATTATATAGTTCAACAAATAAAAACTCATATTTCATCACACGTCGAGCTAGGCGTTGCCCTTGAGCCTCCATAGGTGCTCCACCAGATCCTGCTGCAGTTGTTGATGCACATGTGGGTCTCGGATCTCCTGACACATATTGAGGAAGACAGTCCAGGTTGCCGGTAGCTGGTGATCAACTTGGGCAAGAGGACCCTGCCTGTAATATGGTTCAGTGTCAAACACTGGCTCTTCCTGCTCGCTCTCAAGTCTCAATGATCATGTTGTGCAAGATGACACAACACGTCATGATCTCCCACATTTGATCTTTCGACCAGGTCTGAGCGGGGTACCGGACAACAGCAAATCGAGATTGGAGCACACCAAATGCCCGCTCGACATCCTTCCTGCAAGCCTCCTGAACCTTCGCAAAGTGGGAGTTCTTGTCTCCTGGCACAGGGTTTGAGATAGTCTTCACAAATGTAGACCATCTCGCATAGATGCCATCTGCTAGGTAGTATCCCTTGTTGTAGTGCCGCCCATTGACCTCGAAGTTCACTGGAGGAGAATGGCCTTCAACCAGCTTGGCAAAGACAGGAAAGCACTCCAGTACGTTGATGTCATTGTGAGTTCCTGGCGTACCAACGAAGGAGTGCCAAATCCAGAGGTCCTGTGTGGCCGCTGCCTCAAGTACCACACTGCAACCGCCTTTGGCGCCTTTGTACATCCCCTGCCAAGAAAATGGACATTTTTTCCATTTTCAATGCATGCAGTCGATGCTTCCAAGCATCCCAGGAAATTCTCTTGCTGCATTCTGTGCTAGGATCCGAGCAGTGTCTTCAGCATTGGGTGATCGCAAGTATTGTGGTCCAAACACTGCCACCACTGCCATGCAGAAGTTGTAGAAACAATCAATGGTCGTGGACTCGGCCATGCGCCCATAGTCGTTGAGTGAATCACCAGGAGCTCTGTATGCAAGCATCCTCATAGCTGTCGTGCACTTCTGGATTGAGGTGAATCGAAGTGTGCTGGTGCAATCCTTCTTGCACTTGAAAAATAGCTGTCGAACTCCCGGATGGAATTCACAATCCTGAGGAAAAGCTTTCGGCTCGTCCGATAACGGCGCCGAAATACTTTATCGCCGTGCAGTGGAGCGTCGACGAAGTAGTCGGAGTAGAGCATGCAATAGCCTTCTAGTTGATGCCGGTTCTTTGCTTTCAGCCGCCCTGGCGCCGAGCCACCTCGCCGCTACTTTGCATTGCTCGCGAGCAGGCCGACCAGGGCGACGAGGACCTTGAGATGCTCTTCATCCTCGACGTCGGCATCGGCTTCCTCCTCCAGCAGCACCGCGAGCGCCTCCTCGTCATCCGAGTCCATCACCTAGCAGACAAATCGCCGAACACCTGGCGGGCGTGGTGGGCGTACAGCCACCGGTATCCCGGCCTGCGGGGCCGGAGCGCCGAAAAACTCACCCAGGAAGGTTGCCGCGGGCGGAGAGGTTACCGTGGCGAAACCCTCTCTCTCTTTTCCGACGGGGATTGTCCTATCTACAGGTGGTGGGCGGTGGGCGGCGCCGGTATCGGCAAGCTGGTGGGAGGGCGCGCGGGGGCGGGGGGGCGAATCTGGACGTTTGTCTTGACTTTTGCCTGACAGTATGGCACAAACATGGTTTTCCCTTCAGCCAGAGCCCCCGAGCGCCCCCCAGTGCGCTGGGTTCGGCCTGGGATCGTCAGGCCCAAAAACGGGCCAAGCCAGTAGATTTCGGCGTCTTGGGGCGCGACTGGGGGGTTTTTCGGCGTCGGCGCGAAAAAAGTCGGCCTGGGGGCGTGTTGGGGGCGCGGCTGGAGATGCTCTTAGTACGATGATGGAGTCTTCTGTTCGCCGGCGTTTAGAGCATCCGAAGAACAGACCAAAAAACGGAGCTGTTATGAATTCATAACATTTTGTTTCCCAAACATGGCAGATTTATAAATTTGGGATAATTAGATTTATGCCCGCTAGTTGTGTCCCATTCGGTTGTTTTACCCCTAATTTCCAAAAGTCACCAGTTCTATCCAAGTCACTTCGCTCCTCTTATGCTTTTTCCCTTTGATCGTTTAACCGTCAGTTTGAAAACTTCATAACTAATTCATACTAAGCCAGAAAAATGCAAATAAGGTACCAAAATGTTCGGAATAACATCACCTATGCTAGTGTCATTTGCATTCATGACCAAAGTGTTGGAAAGTGCCCATCCAAATTTTAGCTCTTCTGATACCACCATGAATAGTAAAATATAAAAAATTCTAAAAAAATGGTGGCAAAGAATGACAAAAATTTTAGGTGCTTGCCAAGTTTCATTAGGGAACGACATTCGTTGAAGTCGTGGCAAAAAAAAATCTATATTGGAGTGTCGATTGTTTTTTTGCCACGACATCCACGAACATGATTCCTTGATGAAACTTGGCAAGCACTTAAAACATTTGTCATTCTTTGCCATCAAATTTTTTATTGATTTTTTTTAAATTTTACTATTCATGGTGGTATCATAAGAGCTAAAACTCGGATGGGCACTTGTCAACACTTTTGTCATAAATGCAAATGACACTGACATATAGGTGATGTTTTTCCAAACATTTTGGTGTCTTATATGCATTTTTCTGATTTAGTATGAATTAGGTATAAAGTTTTCAAACTGACGGTCAAACGGTCAAAGGGCAAAAGCATAAGAGGAGCGAAATGACTTGGACAGAAGCGGTGACTTTTGGAAATTAGGGGTAAAACAGCCGAGTGGGACACAACTAGGGGCATAAATCTAATTATCCCTATAAATTTAATAATGTGCACATGGCAATGTTATGATTTTTTTAAGCCTGTCACATGGCAAATTTACACAGTTTTGTAAGGTTCATATGTCTACTTTTTTAGGACTTTTGGTTTTTAAAACATAGGCTAAGATTCTGGTATGGAATTTTGATAGGATCACCCATGTTCTCAAATTTAACACCCGTGGAAGCATTCTCACCCTCATCCTCCATAATCATATTATGCATGATCACACAATAGGTCATCACCTCTCACAAGGTATCCGGATTACATTGTTTAGCAGGTCCACGAACAACTGCAAAACGTGCCTGCAGAACTCCAAATGCCCTCTCAACGTTCTTTCTAGCTGCTTCTTGTTGGGCAACGTGAAACTTTTTCTGGCCAATTCGGTTAGAGATGGTTTTGACAAAGGTAGCCCACGGAGGATAGACACCGTCAACCAGATAGTATCCCCTGTTGTACTGATGACCATTGATAGTATAGTGGTAAGGAGGAGCTTTTCCTTCAGTCAGCGTAGCAAAAAATGATGAACGCTGGAGCACATTGATGTCCTGGTGAGACCCGGGCATGCCAAAAAATGTGCCAAATCCAAAGATCCTGTGATGCAACTGCTTCAAGAATGATGGTGGGCTTCTTAACATGATCCTGGTATTGCCATTGTAAAGCTTTTGGGCAGTTCTTCCTTTTCCAATGCATACAGTCAAGAGACCCGAGCAAACCTAGCCACCCTCTTACTTCCGAGATTGCCAAGAGCCTCTCGGTGTCTGGCACTGCTAGTTCTCTTAGGTACCGAGGTCCAAACACCGAGACCACGACAGTTGCAGACCTGATCATGGCATCTCCGCACGTGATCTCAGACATTTGTAGGTACTCGTCCCATGAATCAGTGATCGTGCCATGTGCAAGCATCCGCAGTGCGGCCATGCACTACTGATAACCAGAGAACCCAGTCCTTCCCACGACGTCCTTCTTCAAGATGAAGTAGTCATCAAAGGACCGGACGCCATGGTAGAGATGATCGAAAACGTTTTTGCGCATCCGAAAACGCAGGCGAAAATTGTCAACGAAGAAGGCATCGAGGGCAAAGTAGTCGTCCATCAACATCAAATGGTCGCGTGCCTGGTTGCGGTTGAGCATGCGATGACCCTTGATCGATCCCTTGAAGTTGAGAACATGCTCCTCCGCACGTTCCGCGTCTACAAGGACCGCTTGCATCATTGCCGTCTCATCCGTGTAGTTCTTCATATCGGACGAGCCGTCGGTGGACTCAACATAGTGCTCATATATGTACTCATATCCGAATCCATTGCTTCAAAGAAGAAGGAGCAAAACAATTTAGGTGTTGTTTGGGTTTGGCCCCTGCTCGTCTTGCCAACGAGGGGCACGCCAATATTTTGGCGGAGGAATCGGCTGCCCACGCCTAGCCAATAAGTTGCTCGCGAATTGAATGCTAAAGCTGGCTAGTCTTGGGCGAGCCAAATAATTGGAGCCCATCCAAACGGTTGCCAACCCTTTGGTCAACGCCAAAGTTTTGGCCAGGCAGCCATCAACACCAATCCAAACCAGCCATCAACACCAATCCAAACATCCTCTTAGCACAGGCATTTTGCCGAAAAGTTGTCGGGCAAGGTGAGTATCGGAGTTGACGGTACCTGCGCGACGGTCGGAGCAGTGGCGGAGCCAGAAACTGAATATAGAGGGGGCTAAACATGTCATATAATGTTAGAGGGGCCAAATCATCTAAACCTAGCTAATTTTGTCTGACAAATGAAAAATTAGGAGTACATATAGATGTATTTGTGAGAGCATAGGGGGGGCCTTGGCCCCTGCCAGCACCCCCTGCCTCCGCCACTGGGTCGGAGGAGAGGTGTGGAACGCTGACGGAGAAGCGGCCTGTAGCCCAAGTGTACCGTTAAAGGTAACAGACTCGTTGAGTTCCGGTTGGGGTGTGACAGGACAGCTGGGGTGATAGAGCGGTAGCGAAGACAAGAGAGAAAAAACAAAGAAGAGTATGGAGGCGCACGGTCCAGGAGGGGTTCTGGGTGGATCGAGGAGTTCGAATTCTATCGTGTCTATTGTCCGAACTCCCGCAAAACTTCTAGTTTGTCTTGATTTTTCAAAAAAAGAAAGTGGGTCGAGACTGCTCGGCGGATCCATACAGGCCCTCGATAGATTGCGTAACCACGTCCGAGGGGCCGCTTTGGAAATGCACTTACGGCGGCTGATAAACCGCCGTGCTCGAGCCTGAGAGTCGACAGCTTTCTACAACTCTGCTACAAGCCTCGCCGTAGACAAATTAGCATTACAATTTTACAACACACAAGTACGTACATGGGCAGTTGGTCCTATCAGCACTACGCATACTCATTCGGAGGAAAGAAAAATGCAGATCACTACCACGCACACTGGGCCGAGCAGGCGAAACCGGAAACTGTCCGTGGAACCCCTCGCCATCACTCCCCTGGCAGCACTGCTCACCGAGTCACGCGCCAAGGAACCATCACCGCCGCCGCCGCCATGGCAGGCACCAACGCCGACGCCGACGTCCCGCACGACGTCCAGGCACAGCCCCGAGTTGCCGCTGAGGTCGAGGTTGCGGCCGAGCCGCCGCAGGAACGCGCCGTCGAACGGCACGGCCCCGCCCAGCCCGTTGTTGCTCAGGTTCAGGTGGTATATCCTGTGCAGTCTGCTCAGCCCCGCGGGAATCTCACCCGTGAGGTTGTTGTCTTCGAGCGAAAGCGTCGTCAGGCTCGCCAGCTGTCCAAACGCCGCCGGTATCGGCCCCGAGTAGCCGGAGCCGGCTAGCCGGAGTTCTTGAAGACGGGCGAGGCTGCCGAGCTCAGACGGCAGCGGGACGTCCATCGGGTTGTTGTCCATGATCAGATACTGGAGGTTCCGGAGACCGGAGAGGTCAGGGGGGAAGTGCCCATTGAGGCCGTTGTTGCTTAGCGCCAGGAAGGTGAGGGAGGTGAGGTTGGCGACGGTGTCCGGAATGCCGCCGGTGAGGTTGTTGGAGCTCAGGTCCAGCTTCTGCAGCTGGTTCAGGTCGCCGATCCGGCTGGGGATGGGGCCGGACAGCGCGTTGTAGCTGAGGTCCAGGCCGACCAAGCCCTTGAGCTCGCTGATCCGGCTGGGCACCGGCCCGGAGAGGGAGTTGTAGCTGAGGTCGAGGTGCACCAGCGACTTGAGCTCGCCGATGCCCTGCGGGATCTCACCACGGACGAGGCCGTTCTGGGAGATGGTGAGCACCTGGAGGGACCTGAGCCTGACGAGCTGCGGCGGCATGACGCCGGACAGCGACGGGTTGGCCCGGATGCTGAGCTGCTGCAGGGTGGAGGACGAGAGGTTGGCGGAAGGGAGGACGAGGGCGGTGACGGCGGCCGGGTTGTTGAAGCAGTCGACGAAGAAGAGGGACTGGAGGCGGGGCAGCGTGAGCACCTGGGGCGGGAAGGTGGCCGCGTCCTTGCACGACGGGTTGGGCTCCACGCCGAAGTCCAGCCGCGTGACGTGCAGCGGCGCGGCGGTGCCGGGCGCCGGCTTGCACTCGAGCCCCGGCCAGGGCGCGCCGCAGGGGTCGGGGCTCTCGGAGCGCCAGTCCCGGTCGGAGGAGACGGCGTCCATGACGAGGAACAGCGTCTCCCTCTCCGCCGGATCCATTGCCGCCGCGTTGGCCACCGAGAGCAGGCACAGGAAGACCGCGATGGAGGCCGGCATCGTGGTGTCCGTTCCGGGGCTATGCGTTTGATGAGTGTGGTTTTTCCGGGGTTTAAGAGCAGCAGGGCTCGGCCGCGTGGGCGATGCAGATGGGGCCAGTGCGCGGTGCGGTGATTGACGTGACGTGACCGGCCATGGGCAGAGAGAGCATCGTGCAAAGAAAGGTTTGCGTTCGGGACGCCGGGGAAAACCTCGGCCTCGCACGATTTAGTGGTACGAGCAGCGCACAGGAGGCTGCTGTCTGCACAGTGGGAGGCACCAAAGCGCAGTGCACACAGTGTGGCACGTCATGTTTTTCACAAGGAACCGCGCATATGGTCCTCGCTCCAGAAGAACAGGGCTAGCAGTACTACTGTTACATAAGATAAGTTGACTGGTCAGGCACTAGTTAAGTCGCTGAGTAAAACTGGGTTATCAGGCCAAGTACAAGAGAGAGGGACCCCGACGCTGCTAGTACTTATTACACTGCGAGTTTTGGACGAGTAATACCTGCATGGCATGGCATGGCATGCCTGCGTGTTGGTGTTCATCTATCAGAAAGGTGTGGTGCTGCTGACACAGCTAGCAGAGAAGGGTACTTAATTTAAGTAAGTGGCAGCAAAGGAAACATGTTTTGTTTGGCTGCTCAGCACAAGTTCATAAGCCATCTCCGCAAATAGCAAACCCAACATTAACAGAAACAGTAGCATCGAAACAAAGGAACTCAGATGTACAATAGTAACAGAATCAAAATGTAGTAATCAACCATTTAGGACCTTAAGGCCCTCCTTGATTCGTAGGATTCTCAAAACGCGGAAATAGAAAAAATAAAAGATTGGAGTGGCAATGCCCACTTGAATCCCATAGAATTAGCACAGGGTGTTTAATGCCACGGGAAAAACAAAGGAAGTGAAAAAAGAGGTTGGAGTGGATGCTAGATTTTCAATGAAATCTAGTACACATGATATCATAGAAAAAATTTCTATAGGATTCAACCATATTGAAAGCTGAATAAAACTGTTGCTTATTGATGATTTGGTGCGGCATACAAGAGTATATAAGAGGGTACAAACCGACTTGGGGTAGGGGTACAAAACTGACTTGGACTAGAATTCGTATACCATAATGACTACTCTAACATCCCCCGCAGTATCAACGGCAGGCTCGACGACGTTGAGACTGAAACAGATATCTTGAAACGGCTTAGTAGGCAGTGCCTTGGTGAAAATGTCAGCAAACTGAGCCGTAGAGGGAACATGAAGCACCCGAACCTGACCAAGAGCAACCTTTTCACGAACAAAATGAATATCAATCTCAATATGCTTTGTGCGTCGGTGTTGAACTGGATTGCTGGTCATGTAGACTGCTGATATGTTGTCACAGTAGACAATAGTGGCCTGCTCAATAGGCCTGTGTAGCTCGGAGAGTAACTGCCGAATCCAGATTGTATCTGCAACGGCATGTGCCACGGCGCGATACTCAGCCTCGGTCGACGAACGTGAGACTGTAACCTGTCTTTTCAAAGACCAAGAAATCAAATTGTTACCAAGAAAAACACAAAAACCGGAAGTGGACCTTCGAGTGTCAGGACAACCAGCCCAGTCTGCATCAGAGTATGCGGTAAGCGAGTTTGGAGAAGAATTATTGAGGTGGAGACCATGATTGAGAGTTCCTTTTAAATACCGAAGAATGCGTTTAACATGATTATAGTGAGGAACCCGGGGATCATGCATATAGAGACATGCTTGTTGAACAGCAAAAGAGATTTCAGAACGAGTAATGGTGAGATATTGGAGAGCACCTGTTAGGCTACGATAGAGAGTAGGATCGGAAAAGGGTTCACCGGTAGCCGAAAGTTTAAAACTAGTATCGACAGGAGTGCGAGATGATTGACAGTCAAGCATACCAGCACGATTAAGAAGATCAAGAATATACTGGCGTTGGGAAAGAAAAAGGCTGGAGGAATCTCGAACAACAGCAATGCCTAAGAAATGATGAAGGAGTCCTAGGTCAGTCATAGAAAATTCAGATCTAAGAAGAGAGACAATATGATCTAAAAACTTTTGAGAGGAGGCGGTAAGAATGATGTCATCTACATAGAGAAGTAAATAGGCAGTGTCAGAAGTTTGATGATACACAAAAAGAGAGGTGTCGGAGAGAGATGGAGTGAAGCCTATTGTTTGAATGAAGGAGGAGAGGCGTTGAAACCAAGCTCGTGGGGCCTGTTTAAGACCGTAGAGAGATTTCTGAAGAAGACATACATGAGTTGGAAAGGATGGATTTTCAAAACCCAGAGGTTGCTGGCAGTAGACAGTTTCTTGAAGGGAACCATGGAGGAAAGCATTTTTAACATCAAGTTGGTGAATGGGCCATGAAGAGGAGACAACAACACTAAGAACGGTGCGAATGGTGCTAGGTTTAACAACAGGAGAGAAGGTTTCTTCGTAATCAATTCCTTGTTGCTGAGAAAAGCCACGACAAACCCACCTGGCTTTATATCGTGAGAGGCTCCCATCGGAGTGGAACTTTTGGCGAAAAATCCATTTGCCAGAAACAATATTTGTATTGGGAGGACGAGGAACAAGTTGCCAGGTGTTGTTTTGAAGTAAAGCATTATATTCTTCTTGCATGGCAGTGGCCCAATTGGGATCAAGTAGAGCAGTTTTGTAATTCTTTGGAAGAGAAGTGAGAGATACGGAGGTATGAAGGTTTAGGCGGTCTTGGGGTTGATGAAATCCTGATTTGGCCCTAGTACGCATGCGATGATCATTAATCGGGGCTGCTGTAGGAATAGCACGAGGGGGTAAGGTGGGTACTGATGAGTCCGGCGCAGCGGAAGAGTCGGACGAAGGAGTAGGGCTGGGTGGTGGAGTGGGAGCAGGGCTGGGTGGTGGAGTGGGAGTAGGGGCCGGGGGTGTTGGGGAGGGAGCAGGGGTCGGGGGTGTTGGGGACGTCTCGGGTGGGGTGAGTGTATGGTTGGGATTGGCTATGGTGGGTGTTAATGGTGGTGGTGATAAGTTGTGTTCGGCAAGTAGGGGAGTATATAGTTGGAAAGGACGGGGAGAGGGGGTGTTTGCGGAGCTAGGGGTGTTGGATGGTGTAGTAGTGCGTTGTGAGAAAGGAAAAATGTGCTCAGCAAACGTGACATGACGAGAGACATGAACGTGTCCGGTGTGAAGGTCGAGACAGCGATAGCCTTTGTGTTCGTCAGAGAAGCCGAGAAAAGCACATGGGATAGAGCGTGGTGACAATTTATTTGCAGAAGTGGCGTAGGCATTGAAAAAACAGAGACAGCCGAAAACACGAACCGCGGAGTAG
Source organism: Aegilops tauschii subsp. strangulata (assembly GCF_002575655.3). Taxonomy (NCBI): domain Eukaryota; kingdom Viridiplantae; phylum Streptophyta; class Magnoliopsida; order Poales; family Poaceae; genus Aegilops; species Aegilops tauschii. The sequence continues at coordinate 401,269,828 of NC_053037.3, forward strand.
TCGGGGTGGGAAAGAAAGAGGGAATAATAGGGAGTAGTGTTGGGTTTAGTTTTAGAAGGTCGAATGTTTAGAAGGAAGGTGGCCATGTGTAGGGCTTCAGCCCAAAACTTGGGAGGCATAGATGATTGAATGAGGAGAGTGCGAACTATATCATTGAGGGTGCGAAGAGAGCGTTCTGCTTTACCATTTTAAGGGGAGGTGTAGGGACATGAGAACCTAAGCAGGATGCCATGTTGTAAGAAGAAAGTACGATTTTTAATGTTATCAAACTCGCGACCATTGTCACATTGGATAAAGCGAATTGGGAGGAAGAAGTGAACAGACACATAGCGTTGAAAATTAAGGAAAAGAGAATGGACCTCGGATTTGTTGCGTAGAGGAAAAGTCCAGACAAAGTGGGTGAAATCATCTAGGATAACAAGGTAGTATTTAAAACCCGAAACACTTGCAATGGGAGAGGTCCATAAATCACAATGTATTAATTCAAAGGGATAACTGCTACAAGAACTAGAGAACTAAAGGGAAGACGCACATGTTTGCCTAATTGAAAAGACTCGCAAAACATAGAATTATGAGAGTCCCTATTACATGGTATGGTAAATTCACTAAGCATAGAAGCTAAGACGGCGGGGTTGGGATGGCCCAAGCGACGATGCCAGAGATCGACGGAGGCCAGCATGGATGTTGGAGGGGTGGCGGCAGGAACTCCATTAAGAGAATAAAGATCACCGGAGCTATTGAAGCGAGCGATCTCGGCCTTGGTCAGGTAATCCTTGACAGATAAACCAAAAGGGTCAAATTCAGCCGAAACTAGATTGTCGCAAGTAAATTGGCGAACAGAGATAAGATTTTTAATGAGGGCGGGTGCAACTAGAACATCACGAAGTAAAAGAGGTTTGGTGGAAGAGGGAAGTTGAGCCTGACCAACACAATATATAGGAATAGATGATCCATCTCCAAGGATAATGGAAGGGAAAGGAGATTTAGTGCAAGAACATAACCAATTACTAGATGCAGACATATGACTAGAGGCCCCTGAATCAAAGATCCAATCTGTACCTGAGTTTCCTTGTGCAGCAAAGTTATTCATGGCCTGGAGAAAGGCAGCTTGATCCCAGCTCGGCGTCGCAAGTGAGGGTGGCGTCGGAAGCAGTGCCGGCGGATAAGATGGTGAAGGCAGTAGGGCCGGCTGGGGAGTGTAGTAGGCATTGGCCGGCTGTGGTGGGGGTGGCGTCGGGAGCAGGGCCGACTGAGGTGTGTAGTAGGCGCCGCCGTCGGTGCTGTAATGACCATAAGGAGCATACGTCGGGGCGGCGTGATAGGCATTGGCCGGCTGTCGGGGGTTGAGAACCCCGGGAGCACCAGTAGGCGGCCGAAGGCCGGGTTGCCAGGCACCTGAGTATGCCGGCGGAGCACCGAGGGTGGACGGAGCGGACCAGGGCATGGGCCATGCTTGAACAAGCCCCGTCCAAGGATCATGAGGAGGCCGCCATGCAACCGTAGATGGAGCACTGGTGGGTGGTGCATGACTCGGTGCTGGTGATGTCGTAGGCGGAACCGAACTAGTCGACGGCGGCCTGTAGATAGGGTTTTTGCCGCAGTAGTTCGGACTAGGACGCCAGCCTGGGGGCGGTTGAACAGACGACGATGCGGACGGCCCGGCGGCAGGAGTCGGCCTGGAAGGCGGCGCTGGTGTAGACGACAGAGGAGGACGAGCCGCAGCATGAAAGACCTTGGGGCGAGAGTCCTTGCGAGCTTGTGTTTCCGCCGCGAGTTGTAGCAAGGAACGAACTTCAGCGAAGGTAGGAGGGGGCCGTATCATCGGTATGAACGAGGCTTGCTTGTCAAAGTCTTCGCTGAGGCCGCCGACGACGATATTGATTAGCTGTGAGTCGCTAACTGTATCGCCGAGTTCGCGGAGCTCATCACCAATGGTCTTAACGCGCTGGCAGAACAGGTTCACCGGGGCGTCTCCTTGCACCATATTGCGAAGCTCGGTGTGGAGAGCGTTTTTCCGAGCGTCGGTGTTGCTTTGGAAGAGCTGACGGAGGGAGTGCCAGATGTTGGCAGCGGTGGCGCCGTCGTGATTGAGCATGTTGAAGATCTCGGTGGTGATGCGGGTGTAGAACCACTGGACGATCGCGAGATCGTCTTTCAACCATTGCGGATCGTCGGGGCGGGGAAGACAGTTGGCGGCGACATGCGAGCGCAGGTTGCAATGGCCGAGGTGGAGATCGAAGAGATGTCTCCAATGGTAGTAGTTGTGGGCGGCGAGATCAAGAACTATGGGGATGTAGGGGCTGACGTCGGAGATTGTGTCAGCAAGAGATATTGGTGCGGCGAGGATGGGTGCAGGGTAGTTTTGTGGAGCTATGATGAGGGCCGAGAGAGAAGCGGCCGCGGCGTTGGCAGCCTTGGCGATGAGTGCGGCCCGGCGCTCGAAGTAGCCGGGCGGCGGCGGCGGCGGTGGCGTTGGCGGAGCCATACCCTAAACCCTGGGACCGGTATCTGATACCATGAAAGCTGAATAAAACTGTTGCTTATTGATGATTTGGTGCGGCATACAAGAGTATATAAGAGGGTACAAACCGACTTGGGGTAGGGGTACAAAACTGACTTGGACTAGAAGTCGTATACCATAATGACTACTCTAACACATATGAATCAAACGACCAAAGTAGGAAAAAATTCAAAAGATTCTAACCCTTCAAATATCATATGGAATTCCTTTGAATCAAAGGAGCCCTAAGATGGTCTTGAATTACTTTGAGCAAGTCTTGGTATGAGGATCAACTATAGTAAAAATGAACTCGTCCCTATTAACAAAGGATGCCTGCGTGTTGGTGTCCATCCATCTGAAAGGTGTGGTGCTGCTGACACAGCTAGCAGAGAAGGGTACTTAATTTAAGTAAGTGGCAGCAAAGGAAACATGTTTTGTTGGTCAGCACAAGTTCATAAGCCATCTCCGCAAATAGCAAACCCTACATTAACAGAAACAGTAGCATCGAAACAAACGAACTCAGATGTAAATAGTAACAGAATCAAACATGTAGTAACCAAACGTTTAGGACAAACATTTCAAAAGGCCAAAGGACGAAAATGCCCAAATGGAGGCCGAAATTGAAAAGTTCAAAGTTCAAACTTTCCAGTTTCAAAAAAAATCTGAAAACATTTACACATATACCTAGAGTCATAATGTACGCGTGTGTACACTTTTCTGTTCGAAATAACGAGAGCCACACCAAAAAAAAAACCCGAATCTATGGCCTTTTGGCAAATATACTGTTCACTCTCAAAGTCCATGAGTTGTTTTCTTGTGCACCTCGCAATTAAAGGTATTTCATCTTAAAATTTTACACATACACATTGCGTCCTTGTATACATGTGTATATTTTTTAGAATATTTTTTGAACTAAAAAGTTTGAATTCTGATTTTTTATTCAAAATTAAGGCCAACTCCACCGCGCGATCCCATTTTGTCCGGCTCCGTCCGTTTGGGGTAAAAGGGACAAACGAGGCAGCCCATCACGCGACGGCCTGGACCCATCTGGTCCGTTTTGTGTCCGGGCCGACCCATTTCGAGCGCAAACATGCGCCGGGTTTGGGTCGCGGCGGACAGCGAACGGACGCTTCGAATGTCCGCGTCGGGGCCGCGTGGCAAGCGGCCACCTACCTCCCACCCGCCAACATCAATGCGCACGGGCGGGTGGCCCCACCTGTCATCCGTCCAACGAACGGTCGCCATCCTTCTTAAATGGGAAGCTGTGGACCGGTCGTCGTCCACACTTCCCACTCCGGCCCCTCTCTGTCCCCTCGAAACCCGACACTCTCGAAACCCTAGCCGCTTCCCGTCCTCGACCTCGCCGGCCGGCCGCAGCCATGGGGCTTTGGAACTACGGCCGCAAGGGGAAGCACGACCGCGAGGCCGGCTCCTCCTCGGGACGCCGTCGCGGCTCCGTCAACAAGGAGGAGCCCGCATCACCGCCGCGCTCCTCCAGTCGAGCTCCCGCGCCTGCCCCCTTCACCATCGCCCCTAGGACCGCCGGCGAGAGCGACCGGCGGTACCTGGCCGTGGACGTGTGCTGGCGGTACTGGGAGACGAGGACGCCGGTCCCGTGGAGCGACGTGCACCTCCCCAACAATTGGCACCTCTCCATGGACCGGGTCCCGATCCCGCCGGTGCCGGCGAGCGGCTGTGCACAGCGCGATGAGAGCGAGCGCCGTCGCCGCCTCCTCCCCGATGACCTCTACTACGACGAGAGGTACGCCCCCGACTCCGTGCTGTGGGATACGTGGCTCCAGGACGAGCACGACGTGCGACGCGCGTTGTACTTCACCGGCACGGTGTCGGAGCCGCGGCGGCCACGTCGGGAGGTGCGCGGGCGTAGGCGGGTGCGCGGCCTCACGCCCACGCCGTCGCCGTCGCCATCTCCATCGCCATCACCGCCTCCTCGCATGACAGCGGAGGAGGAGGCCCGTCTCATGGCGTGTGTGCTGGAGGACTCCATGCACACGCACGACGAGCGCCAATGGGAGGGCCTCGAGGAGATGACGGCCCTCTCCGCGGCCGGCGACGTCGCCATCCCCGAGCTGGAGATGGTGCCGAAGGAGGAGGTGGTGGAGGAGCCGCCGGTGGTCACGTTCCACCCGGGCCTGGTGGGCCAGGGGTGGAGCTGGTCGTGCACCACAGAGCAGATGGCGGCCGCCGTGGGGGGCATGAACTGGTGCCCCACGCCGCCGCGGTCACCGGAGCGGGACGCCTCGCCACGGGAGGAGGTGGTGCAGGCACCTGCCACCTTCCAGCCCGCCGCCCCCGTGCACCACGGACCGCCGGCCCTCCTGTGGACGCCGCCGGACTACGTCGACCTCGTCAGCGACGACGACGACACCGGCGACCACTGAAGACGGCGACGGCCATGACATCGACGGGCGCGGCAAGAGCTCGCGGGCGGCGTTTTTTATTTTGTTTTTATGTTAATTATGGAACTGGGCCGTTTAAGTGGACCGTGAAACTGGGCCGTTTTATGGCCGTAACCCCTAAATATGTTTTAAGTTTTTTTAACTACGTTTATTTACTTTTTTAGGCATTTTATTTAAGTTTTTTGTTTTTTGTTTTAATCACGTCCACCCCGGACATGATTTGGGGTGCGGCCGCGCGTTGGGCGCACCCACGACCCAACGGACAAACGCGGATATGGGCGAACCCATCGCCGCCTCAAAGGGACAAAATCCGGCCCAACTGGACGTCCGTTTGAGATCGTGCTAGAGTTGGCCTAAGGCCTCCATGGAGCTGAGTGGAGTTGGCCTAAGGCCTCCATGGAGCTGAGTCTCCCAAATGCCCTACTCACTGAAGAAGCCCAACACTCATGTTTCCAAAGACAACAACAAACCTAAGCAGAAGCAAAAAGTAAGGCCTCTTTTGGTTTATAGGATAGGATTATCATAGGAATAGGAATCTTGTAGGAAATGAGATGACATGTATCTCAAATCCTATGAATACGAATAGGAAACGAGATGTCATTTGGTTGACACCAAGGAATTTTTTCATTGAGTCTAGGCTTATTTTTATTTTCCTATAAAATGTGAAAGATAGGAACCAATCCTATGTAGGAATAGGAATCCATTCCTATGAAGCAAAGGGCTGTAAAGAAAAAAATCCTAATTCCTTCAAACCAAAGAGTCCTACGAGTCCGATGAGACAGAAAGTCGCACAGTTGCAAGAAAACACATGCTGGTCTGCTAGAAATGCATTATCCAGTCCACAGACCAAGGCGGGGCAAAAGTGAGCTCGTACGAGGCTATGGCCTGTACCATGCGCTTACTCAGGTGTGTGTGCCGTGACAACACGTCCTGGCCAACGTGACGTAAAGACGTCTGACTCATCCAATAGTGGGAAGGCGTGCATCCGTGCTTGCCCGCCGTATGGCAGGTTGAGATGATGGATCAAGTTAGGATTCCCTACAAAAGCAAGACGCCATGTGATGCTTGCAGGCTTGCAGCTCAACGGACCTGCAACTTCATCATCTTGTGATTATGGATCATAAACCGTGAAACTTGTCCAATCACGAGTTTTAACTAGTGGAGAATGAGCATTGTTTGGAGTACAGTAGCTGGCAGCACGTTAGCCAGATCAGTATTTCTGGAACATATGAAGCTCTGGCAGAGAGAGTTTTACTTGACAAATCAATGCTAGTAAGCTACGTACTAGAAAGAAGTACAGGAAGATAGTATGTCACAAAGGAGAAGCACGTGCATACAGAGAGATGTGCATCCACTCAATTGCGAGTTCCACAAGCAAATGCCAGCAGCCTGTACCACTAACAAACTACGAGAGCTGATGCACTGCAGAAAAGTCAGGAAAGAGAGATCATGAACGCCAGCTCACTAGCAACTGCTGCATTAGAGCAGCCAAAACGGCGCCGGCCGAGATATTGACCACGTTGACAACATCATTGTTCAGCTGCATAGAGAAATATACGCGTTTTAGCTTTGTGGGGAACTCCTGGTGTCAACATATAACAATATAATGCGCAGATAATGTGACCCTGAAAAGTAAAGCAAAAGAACAGCTTGAATAGGAGTATACATCAATGCGGATGACACTATCCTGGTTACTATTGTTCGGGAGACATGGGTCTACACTAATTCTGTTAACTGAATGTTCCGTATCTAATTAGCCTGAGATTTTTACTTGACACACCTAAAAGAAGAGGGATCAAGAGTGCTGTACAGACATCAATGATTCTGGGGTTAATTTTTTTTCTTCAAAACCACATGCCCTGGTGAAACAGAAGCGTGGATATTAAGTTGGTAGATTCTGCACCCGCAAGCCTCGACAAGATGCGTTTCTGGACTATGCATCAATTGGTACAGCCAATACCAGAAAATAGGCCCATTAATTTATGTATTACAATGGCATTTGCATTACGCCATAGGCTGAAATATCATTCAGGCCTTCATGAACCTACATTACAGAGACACGCACCAATGAATGGGAATTATATGATGGCAACTACACCATGACATACGCTGAAAAATGCCCGCCATCATTTAGGCTACAAACGACCGAGGAATGCATGTTGAGTACAAAGAGAGGACGATTGTCCAAAAGAGATAAATATAACTGGCACATGCAAGATTCTCCTGTTTGAAAATTTTCACTATAGCATTGGGCAATTTGTGGTCGTTGTGACGTCTATTCTTATTTTTCATAGCTCTCAGTTTTACTCTGTTTGGTAAATCGGATTAAGTTATGCTATTCAATAATTGTCTTCTCACATTTGATCTAGTGTGTTTCAGAGTGCAATAATATAAGAGCGTTTCTTACACTAGTGTAGTGTCAAAAACGCTCTTATATTATGGGACGGAGGTAGTATTTATCAGTACAGTTACTAAGCTCCCAGGAATTACTCGCCTCTGGTTAATCGAGGCTTTGGTGGCGCTCGTGGCCCCACCTGAGTTATTGATCGGTTTAGTCCCTTCGCTGCCGTCGCAAGTCGCAACCGTCCTATCGAATCCTCTTCAAACAATCCATATCCATTCCTTCCCCTGGAGCCCGATCCCCTTTCCTGCCGCCGCCGCCGCCTCGAGCCGTCGAGCGTCCACTATCAGCAGCGATGAGCGCCCCCGTTCCCTCCGTGCCTAAGCCCAGTCTTTCTCGATGTCGCCTCGCAGCCCACCTCCCGGCCCTGCTCCTCTGTGTTGTTGTGTCGGTCGCTGTACCATGCCCTTGCAGGTCGACGGCATTGGCGTCCATCATGCAAGGCAGTATGCTTGAAAGGGAGGAAAAAGAGATCTCCACTCCACTCTGCCTCCCCCTCTCCCTCCGCCCCGCGCGGTTCCAATCTGGTTCCCGGGCCAGGAATCGAGGATGGGGAAGAACCAGGCGTACAAGGCGATGCAGTGGGCGCGGCTGGGTTCGTCCTCCGGCGCCTCTCGGCGAAGGGGAGGAAGACGGCATGGTCAGGCCCCTTCCTCACCTCCCCTCACCACAGATACTTAATCTCGCGTCACCACCCTTACTTCCAAGCTCACAATCCACCTCTGATTGTTCCCCCCGCAAATCCTATTAAGATCTTCCGGAACGTCCATGTCGAATCTTGCTGTTTGTAGGTGCTATTCTTTCCCTTCTGATGAGGGGACTTTTACTAACGAGGGCCGTCACAGCCGGACGGTTCATTTCATTCTCCAGAGTGGCACGCGGTGCGCTTGGTCAGCCTCAACAAGACCCATACCCTCACGTGGGAAGAGTTCAAGAAGGAGAAGGTATGTGCGGCGGCCCTCGACTCGCTCTCTGCTGGCTTTCTTGGTGGATTTAGTTTCTTCACTCTGTAATTTTGTGTGTCCTATCCACGGTTTTATCCATGCTGCTGCACTGCTGCTTAAGCTCTGCGATGTGTTATTTGTGCTCCTATTTTATACTATTAATGTATGATGGATGCTGAATTTCAAGCATACTGCCTTGTATGTGATGTTTAAAAAATGTGTAAAGAAAGATAGAGAATGCCATTTAATACGTGATTGCTCAATGTGTTGTGTCATGTTTAGTAGGTTATAATCTATCACAAGGTTGCCTTCATGTTTCCATTGCCAGTTTATCTTCTGAATACGGAAAGACATGAAAAAGAAAAAGGAAAAAAATATTGTACACTGGCACAATAAAGAGATTTGTCTTGATTTATATATATTTTTGGATCTTAATTTTCTTCAAGGGCTGCTGAGAAATTCAGGCGTAAGCACATGAGAAGAATGGGGCTAAAGTAATTATTTATTGTGGGCATGCGTCTCCTTTTACAGGCTTTTACTTGCTTCATGTTCCATTGGTTTGGTTGGCTACAATGTGTCATGTCTGATGAATCAAGTGGCCCTCCATGATTTTGGATATTGGTTTTGATCTGATGAATTTTTGATAATTTCAGTCTAGCGTTGCTCCTACGCTCCCAGCCATGGAACCATTAGATGTATGAATTTTTTTAGGAATAGATTTATAAATTTAATTTATTAATACTTGCTTGTGAAATAGCTGATGCAATTTTACTCTGAAACTGAATATCTTTAACCTGACATTTTGATTGATGTAGGTTAGATGATAGTAAGTTAGTGTTAAACTGTTAATTTACTGACTCCCTTGCTGGAGGAATTAGCGTCTGCTATTTTAACTCATGTATGGAAGAGCACATCTGCACTTCTATCGTACTTATAAGGGTCACATTTACGATATTCACGATTCCAGGTTTACCATAACCTGAAAATTTTACCAACTGGTTTGTCTGCAGAGTCATTAGGACGGCATGATTGTAAATGCAGGTCCTATGCATCAGAAATTAGGGATTATAAGTTCACTTGCCAAGTTGATATCGGAGGATTCGATCAACAACCAATTAGTTTGAGGTATAGTTCTGTAGTTAAACGTCAGCCTAAATTAGCATCTGAGATAATTACAGCCATATCAACTATAACCTGTTAGGCACGTCCAGTGACTGAATTTTATCTACGAAGGCAGGAGGTTCATGTGGTGAGGAAGGTGTGTTGTTGTAATCATTGGACCCCTTGCCCACAGGGGAAACTGGTATCTTTTGGCGGATCTTTGCATGTCCAATCCTACCCTAATGCAGCCCTAAAAAAAAAATCCTACCCTAATGCTGGTTCACTCTATCGAAATTGGTTGCCGCGCGTGCCACTGCAATTGGTTGCCTCAGGTTTGCTCTGCCTCCACCACCTTCTCCTTTTCAGTAATAGGCGATGGATGCTTTTGAAAGGAACTGAAACATTACAATTGCTTCTGCTTTTGTATTTGGTTTTATATATGTGCTCATGTGCAATACTGTTCTGATCATATGTGCAAATGATTCCTTACTCAATTCTGGTCTTCTCTGTAGAGCCTTTGGATTCGTTGTGTGATGACAATTTCAGGCCAAAAAATACATTATGGCTTCATTCGTTGAGGAAGCGGAGAGGCTGCAGCTACAAGTGGAAGGACGGTGTGCGGGCTTCTCTGCAAAAAAGGCTAATGCGAAGCGCATTCTATTTCCCCAGTCTGTTGTTCAACAAAGTTGATTTCCTGCTTGATGTGCTCTTGACTTTTTTGTTTTGTATTGCTTCGTTGTTTCCGTCGCTGGTGTTTTTTTTAATATACTCAAAGCTTAGCTAATCTGAAGAATGAACCTGAATCAATTATTGTGGAAGTATCACCGGCAACCTTTTGCTCAATCTTCTAATGGAAAACTTCAGTTTGTCATGGGATGTTTTAACTCGACATAGACTAGCCATGTGAAAATTGTTTGTCCTACCGAAATCACTACAATTACTTTACTTTGAGAGAACACTACAATTACTAAGTGCAGAAAAAAGGGGCCTGTGTTGTATCGGGTTGTGGGCACCACCCTGGGCCTAGCTGTAAGTGGGTGGCTTCTTTGTGGAGGGCTGTTGGGCCCAACCACAGGTATGTGTGGTGTGTACGGCACTTTTTGTTCGATGTTTTTTTTACAGGAGTGTTCGGTGTTGATATAATGTGCACTGCCAGTGGGGATGAAAGACCTTCATGTCCGGGTGCGCGTACTTTTTCCTAAAACACGCACATATATAACTAACACTGCTTTTCCCCTCATGTCTAAATCCTGCCTCCAAGAAAAACCAGAAAAACACTAAGCCCAACATAATTAAAGCCCACAACTCAGTGACCAGCCAAGATAAGAAAAGAAAAATCAACCCTACCAGTGAAGACGGCGCGGCAAAGCGTGCGACAGGTTCTAGTAGCAACTAGATTAAGAACAATCTAGCCAGCCCAAACACTCAGATTCCAGAAGGAGTCCAACCAAATAAGATTATCACAATCCATCACAATGCCAAAAGGAGACTTTGCCTAGTTACTTGCAGGCAGGCCAACTTGGTGATGCAAATATGAGGCTAAACTTTCAACAACAAGAGTATAACAGTACACAAAAGCAAACACAGCTTTACTGGGGAAATTAAGGCCTTCTTTGGATTGCAGGGATACGAAAAATGTAAGACAGATTGATGTCAACTACTATGAATTCTTACAGGATTTCGAAACACATGGATTTTATAAGAGATGTCTTTGGATGGTGCAGAGGTAATAAACACAAGAATTTTAGAGGATTGAGAGAGAGTAGGGAGATAGAGTGCAAGTGCATTGGACTTCTCAAAGGAAAAATAAAATGAGGTTTGAGTTCATGCTGTGATTCCTATGGAATGGAGTGTATAGGAATGGGTTCCATAGAAATTTGGTGAACCGATTCTTATGATCCAAAGGGCTTCTATAGAAAAAAAAAGCCTATCTCTTAACAACATTGTATATAAAGCATCAGCATTCAGCATCTGAAAGTTTAGGCTCACCCATTCAAAACCTTCCTTATCCTGCAGTGTTGCGCCAATCAAACTCTCGCCAAAATTTGCAATCTGGGATGCAAGAACACATAGCACACTCTGTGGTAGATTTACCTGTAAAACAAATCATTTTTTTCCTTTTCAATAACCATATTCCTGATTTACAGTCCAAGGTAAAGAAAGTACAATAATTACTGCCACTTCCATATCAAAATTGTGATTACTATCCTCCTAGATGCCATATGCAAGGAGCTTAACATTGCAGGTCGTATGCTCCCAACATTGCTCTAATATGTGTTCTAGCCATTGACACTATCAGATTATAAGAGCATGAGATAGCAGGCATATAAACAACATGACACATGCAAGTCTGATTACAGTTAAATAATTGAAGAAGATGTCCATAGTACATAATTTTAAAAATTGTTTACCTGCCCCAGAATATAACCAATCCCTGCCAGAAACATCGATGCTAAAATTCCAGCAAGAGTGCCCTCAACACTGACTGCACCTTCTGTACCTCTTGGAACAACCTTAAATGTTGTCACTAGGTACCTACTCTACAAAAAGAACAGAATTGAGCTCTAAGTATCGTATTTGAAACTTTAACAATTACAGTTTATTAAGTTTGCACAGGTAAGCACCAAATAAACCATCAACTACCTAAAGGTCATGCAAATAGAGTGGTAAATGACCAGGACCTTACGTTGTTCTTCCATATGCCTTCCCTATTTCACTGGAAACTGTATCACTGAGTTTAGTACAGAAACTTGCAACAAAGCCAAGTGTCCAGAGTTCCGCGAATGCTCCCCCGCCCACATTATATACTGATAGGAGAGCACAGACACAACCAGCAGCACTAGAACCAATAACACTACCAGGACCTCTCCTTCCTCCTTTTTTCTCAGCCACTCCCAAAGCTTCTTTTTGTTTTATCTTTAACTTGGTCACTGCTGTGCCCTGCATATTAAAAGCAAAATAAATAACCTAGACTGATGATGTACTAGGATTGACATGATGGATACAGCAGATTAGTTGCCTTTGTCAGGTAGTGCAACCAGCCTAAGGAGGGTCATGGAACTATGTCCCACAATCGACAGAACACATACATCCATAAATGTAGAACTGCTTGCTTTCCGAACAGGCAGTGGAAGTAGCACAGCAAACATTGCTTATCAATGAACAGAATAATCATACATTGTGATTATTTATTTTATGGCAATACATATTTAAATAATTTCACAGGAAATACCAATCTCAATTCTCCTTAGCAAGGGCAAATCATAAACTGGAGAAAAGTGCATCTCTTATGCACAACCTCCACCTGATTTGAAGATTAAAACATGCGTTGATCACTCATTCATGATTCATCTGTGGTTCTAAAGAGCAGAACAAATAAAGGAAGTTTGGAAGTTTTGGCAAAGTCTGGATTTCCTAACTGGCAAGATTGCCAAATCAAGACTATCCCTATTTCAATATATATGCAGCATGCGGAGAAGAGCGACCCCCTTACTAGCCCATTTCTCTCCCTATAGCAGGGGAGGTGAAACCTTCCCTTCCAGATTGCTGGCATCAGGATGATCTACCTGGGTGAATGTCACAGCAGCCTGCACCGAAAATGGCATTCTAGCTTTCTAAGCATTTTGGCTTGCTGTTTGCATAGGCTTTGAAAAGGTTCTGTCTCCACCACTGATATACAGATTTGCATGGGTACGAAACTAGAGTAATTCAGATTTCCGGTCAATTCATGTACAAACTTGAGCAAGACAGAAATATGAAACTATCTTGTCTGTAATCAAGTCTATAAAGCTAGTTTATCTCTTACAATTTTGACAAACTTGGCTGTGGGAAATTGCTATTTTGCATCAATGCTGACAGACACCAGAAAGCACCAATTTCCATTACCAAGGCTAGGCAATTCGCTAGAAGACACCCCAATCGCTAAAATAATATTTATTGGGCAGGGAGTAGAGAGAACACCGATGAAACATGTCATATTAAGAAATGAAGATAATCGGGCGGTGACAACCCCTCAACAGAAATTCTAAACCGTGACAAAAACGGCATTTCTGAAAATTTTCAGATTTATCACAGCACCTCAGACATGCAATTCAAAAACACTAAGCCTGTCGGTGCGAAGCACCAGCCGGCAACGCAGCACCCGATCCACTCACCACCACGAAGTAGGCGGCGACGAGGAGGTAAGCCCGGGCCCCAAATGCGCGCCAGGTGAGGGTGCCGAGGACGTAGGCGGCCGCGATGCCGGAGGCGGAGAGGCCGGAGAGGAGCAGCGGCGTGCCCGCGACGAAGATGGCGGCGTTGGTGGTGGCAGCCGAGCTCCACGTAGGCGGAGACGCCTGGAAGGCGCCGGCGACCGCGTCCCGGAGGCCCGCCGCCGCGGCGGCAATGTCCGGTAGAGCGCGCGGAGGGGCAGGTGACAGGTGGCGCGAAACCCTGCTCCGGCGAGGGGCTAGGGGCAGGGTCCTGGGCGCGAGGAGGGAGGGAGAGCCGGATGGGAGGAGGGGACGAGGCGGAGAGGAGAGGGGGCCGTGGAGCAGCGGCAGGAGACCGCACGCCATTTTCCGCCGCCGTCTAGTCTTTTTTTTTTTAGACTCGCCACAGTCTCTAGTCTTGGACGCCTTCGACTCTTGTCAACCGTACGAGACTCCTCAGCACGCATACCACTAAATACGCCTTCGCGTATGGTTTGTGGTAGCGCTTTGAAGACGTCTTCTGGTCGGGTTTACGGAGTAATGAAGGTGCGTTTCCAGTTAGGCATGTCGGGCGTGGGTATAAAACATCGCGCCCCCGTCCAACCCTGGGCGACGCCGCCGCCCGCTTTCTATTCAAACCCTAGCCGCCATCGCAGATGGCGATCTACGTCTCCCAATTCCCGATACGTTTCGTTGGTGTTTTCTTCCGAGATCTCGTGCGCGTTTCTTGCTTCTTCTTCTTGCTGCCAAGTGATGTTTGGGTTATTGCGCAAGGGCTTTGAGCAGTTCATGGCATGGTTTTTGCCTGACGCGATGAGATCACAAGTTATTTACCATCCCTTCTGATGGCAGCACCTCGTTCATCTCTCTCCCTTTCGTTTGATGATGGTTGTATGCAATTAAGCAAGAAAATTGTGCCGTTCCGAGTTGGTTTTGGTATTAACAATCTGGTGCCTTTTTGCCCTCGTTTACTTTTCACAAAATCTTCCGTTGCCAAGTGATGTTTGGGTTATTGCGCAAGGGCTTTGAGCAATTCGTTGGCACTTTTGTGCTAATGCTGTGAGATAAAACTACATGAGATCCCTCCTGATGGCAATTTGGTACTCAAGTCTTATCTTAGTAAACGACATGGATGTCGTGCTCTCTGCAGTTTGTAGATACTTTGCGCTGTTTTTCTGTGTTGTACCTCTATAGCATCAGAGAGTGTTTTTCATGAAGCATTAGACGGTGTAATTTGTATGGACTCGTATTTCTTCTATTCAACAGAATATTTGTGTACTGTTGAAGTGCAAGTCGACCAAATCCCACTGCTACTGCAGACCATATAACACACTCCCTTCGTAAACTAATATAAAAACGTTTAGATCACGAAAATTGTAATCTAAACACTTTCATATATTAATTTACATAGGGAGTATCAAATTGGTTTAAAATGAAGATCACTAGCAGAACTCATTTGGCAAACCGGCACATAGAGAACTACTCCCTCTGTTCCAAAATAGATGGCTCAAGAGTCATCGTCATCTATTTTGGAATGAAGGGAGTATATGACACAAAAATATGGAGGAGAGTTTGACAAAAGCCTACCACTTTAGGGGTTTACGTCCCACTGAACTATCACTTTTAAAAATGACTAAAAACTATCATTTTTTTAATTGTGACAAAAAACTACCACTTTGATGATAGGTGGGTCCCGCATGTCAGCATCATCCTTTTCTTCCTCCTCCTCTCTTTCTTTGGAATTTTAGCAAACACCTCATGTGCACCTCTACCGCGGTGGAAGACCTGCCTTTCCAACAGCACGAGGCCGTTCGTCATGTTGCTACACACGGCGGCGAGCTCTGTCACGGCCTCCATCTCTCCGTTGAGCGGGATGGGCGTTGCATCGAGCTCCAACCGCTAGCGGCTCGCCGGCGAACTGCAATGACCACACCGCCAGTGATTTTTTTGTCGCCCGAACTGCATGCAGTCGTTGGCCGTACTCCACGCCGCCGTTTGCCGTACTGCACACCCGCAAGTGCCACCCTTTTGCCGATGGGGGTGGAGCAACTGCGCGCGTGGTGGGGGCCCTCCCCCTCTGCTCGCCGTGCGGGTAGGGTGAGAGAGGTTGGTCGGGCTATGTAGCTTGCCGGCGCGTGGATCCCGTCGGTGAAGGTCGATGGGGGAGGTCGAAGTTGATCCCCGTGCCGCGGGGGAGGTGGATCCGGCCATCATGGAGGCGGATCCGGTCTGGGCAAGGAAGGCAGAGGAGCGTGGCCTGCACCTTCTGGTGGCGAGGGGAGGTACGCGCGGGGCGGCGCGAGGACAGAGGTGCGGGAGCTGGGGAAGTTGCTCACTGGGTGGTGCGCGGCGGCGCCTGGGAAAAGGTCGCGAGACCGGTGAGAAGAAGGCGGCACTGGGGAGGAGGCCATGAGACCGGTGAGACGAAGGTGGCGTCACGGAGGAGGCAACCAGGACGGGGAGGAGGCCACTGGGACGGCGAGAGGAAGGCTACGCTGGGAAGGAGGCCACCAGGGCGGGGAAGGAAGGAGAAAGAAGATGGTTGACGCTGACATGTAGGGTCCACTTGTCATAACGGTCAACTTAACAGTCCAGAGTAATGAAGTTGACTCTCCCGCCACGTCAGCCCTGATAGACGGGCCCTGTCTGTCATAAACGCATTTAAATCGTCTAAACAGGCCATTATCCAAAAGTGATAGTGTTTAGTCACAAAATTAATGTTTTTTTTGTAGTTTTCGGTCACTTTTTAGAAAGTGATAGTTCAGTGGGACGCAAACCCCTCCCCAACGAAAAATGCACACTATTCCCTCTTTTCTATCGAATCGGTCATAACCACTACCTACGTTCCACAAAATAGTACACCACAAGTAGGAGCTAATGAATAGGCCTGCGATTCCGTAGAAAGACATCACGACCCCCTGTGGGAAAAAAAGAATAAAGTGATAGTTTTTTTGTCAAACACTACAAAAATATGACCTCATACATGTAGGTCAGGCCCAAACCTACAAATCAACAGTATGGTGTTCTTCTTGCATCATCTATTTATCCCACACCACAGCCAAATAAACTAACCTAAGCGTACCATGAAGTTGGTTCAGTTCCAAAAAATATTTCCTTCAGTTTGATTGCTTCAATGTTGTGAGCTGATCTCTCTTGCTTCAAACCGCATCCGACACACACTATGGTTGAAAGGATCGATATGGTTGACTAGAGGGGGGGGTGAATAGGCAACTAACAATTATTAGCTTTTCTTGACCAAATTAAACTTGGCATCAAAGTAGGTTGTCAGATGTGCAACTAGGTGAGCAACCTATATGATGCAACAACAACAAGCACACAAGCAAGCAAGGGATACAACACAATAAAAGCTTGCACAAGTAAAGGTAAGAGATAACCAAGAGTGAAGTTGGTGGAGACGAGGATGTGCTACAGGAGTTCCTTCCCTTTGAGAGGAAGTACGTTTCCGTTAGAGCGGTGTGGAGGCACAATGCTCCCCAAGAAGCCACTAGGGCCACTGTATTCTCCTCACGCCCTCGGACAATGCGAGATGCCGTGATTCCACTATTGGTGCCCTTGAAGGCGGCGACTGAACATTTACAAACAAGGTTGGGCCTATCCCCACAACTTAATTGGAGGCTCCCAACGACACCACGAAGCTTCACCACAATGGAATATGGCTCTGAGGTTACCTCAACTGTCTAGGGTGCTCAAACACCCAAGAGTAACAAGATTCGCAAGGGATTAGTGGGGGGGATCAAATTTCTCTTGGTGGAAGTGTAGATCGGGGCCTTCTCAACCAATCCCTAGAAAATCAACAAGTTTGATTGGCAAGGGAGAGAGATCGGGCGAAAATGAAGGTTTCAGCAACAATGGAGCTTGGGAAGGGAAGAGGTGGTCTTCTTGGGGAAGAAGACCCCCTTTATATAGTGGGGGAAAAGATCCAACCGTTATCCCCTCTCTCAGCCTGCGCGACGCGGTACTACCACACACAACCGCGGTACTACCACATAGGGTTGCGGTACTACCGCTGCAGGGTGCGGTACTACGCTTGCGCGGTAGTGACCAGATGAGGGCCTGTTGCACAGGGCAACGAGCGGTAGAACCGCCGGAGCGGTATTACACCGCGCCCCTACGGTACTACTGTAAGGCAGGTATCAACTGGTAGTGAAAATGCACAGAAGTAATAAATTACTTCCATAACAACTTCCGCTGAGGTTGGAACTGTGCAAAAGTGCGGTACTACCGCGTAAGGGCGGATGTAAAAAATTACATCCGCGCCTACATCCGCATGTATCAGCTTCGGGGCTGGAGGCAGCGGTACTACCGCTACCTTGAGCAGTACTACCGCAGGCCACAGAAGCTTTAGCATTTGGCTGCCTTCATATCGCAGAGACATGGATAAACAGACGGTGCTCCATCGAAGCGAAGGAAAGGTGGTGCAAAGGAACAGATGTGTACATGTTGATTCCCCCTAACCTTTCCGAAGCGGACCCCCTCTTAATAGTACGGCTTTCCTACGACTCAAATCCACCGAAAAGAAACATAGAGAACAACCGTCTTCGATAGGCTCTGAGGGGCATCGAATCGTCTTGTGCCTAGACATGAGATATCTGAAATGCTCAATGCACACGATTAGTCCACAAATGCACTGTCATCAATCACCAAAACCACTTAGGGAGAAATATGCCCTTACAATCTCCCCCTTTTTGGTGGATTGATGACAATACGAGATTTGCGCATAGAGATATAAAATGAGCATAAGCAAGCCCAAAATCTATAAAATATGGACAGGCTCCCCCTAGATGTATGCATTCTATAGATATGCTCTGGACTGCAAAACACACACACTAGGATCAACACTCTCCCTATATTTTATAGACAAGGCAATCCTTGCAACAAGATAAGTGACACTAAGCATGGAAGCAAGGTATAGCAAGTGAGCATGATGAAAAGGGCACAAGACAAAATAAACTCACAAGCTACTAATCATACTTGACAATAAAAGGATAAGAGTGATGGCATATGTCTCACACCATATGATAGAATAATTCTCCTGGTCTCACACGCAAATAACACAAACCAAAGCAATGACGAAGGTTCAACGAAAGCAAGGAGACAAAACAAAGTACTCGCAAATCCTACACTCTCTCCCCCTTTGTCTTCGAGACACCAAAAAGGCAGAGAGGACACCTAAGACACAAGTGATAGCTCCCACTGTAGTGATCACCCAACAATCTCCTCCTCGGAAGCAGCAGGAATGGACTCCTCATATGACTCAACCCACTAATAGCCCTTCTTCTTCATCCATGTAGCCTCAGGTGTGATGGTCTTCTCAGACCCACTTAAGACATGCTCGCCAAGCTTCCTCAAAATCCGCTTGTCGCGCTGGCGACTCTCCTTCTGAGCAACGTGAGTCTGGTATTTCCCCTTGGCCTGCATGCAGAACAGAGTCTTTACCCTGTCCTTGAGCTTCAAAGCCCAAGATGGCTCAACAGAGGGAGGTGCATACTCCTCAGAATTGTCCTCCTCCTCCTCAATCACATCTTCATCAACATCCATGCGGGCAGCCTCTGCCTCAGCCCGGGTAGTGGTGTTAGCCCACTTGTTCTTCTGCCGCAGCTTAATGGGCTCATGGCGAAACCAGTTGGGAGCATGAAACTCCTTACCCGGAAAGAGCTTCTCCCAAGTCTTCTGAATCAAGAGGTACAAATAGGGTCCATAGATGTGAACCTTACGATGGAACAAAGCAGACTGAAGCTCACACCACATGATGTGAGAGACATCAAGTGGTCCAGGTTGTTGAAGACGCGCTTCCTCACAAATAAGCATCATGTCCACAAGATAGGAATGCACCTTGTCCTTGTTGCCCATGCGAGGAAAAAGTGAGTTGCGGAAGATCCGGTGCATGATGTCGAGAAACGGGTTCAACACATAAGACTTCTTGCCATTGGGTAAAGTCTTCTCAACAAGGTAGGGCTGAAGCTTGTTCTTGGAAGCAGACTCTGGGTTGGCATGCGGGCGGATACCAACGGGCACATCTAGCCCCTCATTACGAGCGTGCAACAAATCCATGAACTCCTTCCACTCAGCAGTCATCTTCTTGCCATTAGTCATCCAAGTCATGCTCCGCTTCTCATCCGAGTGGAAGTGGACACAAGCAAAAAACTGAGCCATAATCTCTAGGTCATAGTCAAGATGGAACATGATGATCTCCTCAATACCAAACTGCTCCACCAAATCCAGAGGCTCACCAAAATATGCCTGGTTCTTCCTCAGATGCTCCATGTCAATCCACTGAACGGGTACGTAGATGTTCTGCTTGGCCTTGATCACATCTAGGTAGATGAGATTTTGTTGCTTGGTCCAAAACAAGTCACATTGCCCCTTATTTGTTCTCGAGGCTTGATGTAGGGGTTGAGCTTCCTTCGAAGTTGAAACTCTGCTAGAGGCATGTATTCCAAGCTGACAACCGGCTCCTTGATCTTGGTGGATGTTGTCTTGAAGTTGCGTGTTGGAGCATTGGACCCCTCGGGAGCTTCTTGGTTGCGAAGATGCTTTGAGCTCGTATCACGGCTGGGATTCGAGTGCCTAGCGACGAAACCGAAGCCACCACCTATGACACACAACGCAAACACACGAGAAGAGCGGGAAGGATTATTGCAAAGACCAAGGCCAATAAACGAAACAACTAGAAATGAGATTGGATGTGACAAAACAAAATAATTTTAAGTCAAGCGGTAGTACTGTAACTGGGCACGGAAGTAAAATTTTACTACTGCTCTGACCATGGTAGTATCGCAGAAGCCAGCGGTAGTACCGCTCGGCGCGGTAGTACCGCGTTCAGGGCGGAAGTAAAATTTTACATTCGCACACCGGCAGTAGTACCGCTCCAGGCGGAGCGGCAGTACCGCATGGGGCGGAACCCGCACGAACGGATCTGAGAACATCCATAAAGAGAAATCAGTACTACCGTTGATCAAAAACTACGTTGTTGTATCACACCAAAGAACATATCTACTGCACAAGCACTCCCCAACTATCTCCTCTCGCAAATATTTAGCCAAAAATCACAAGACCAACTCATATTTCCCCCAAAACCTAGATGCAAAAAACGAGAGGCAAAGAGAGAATGACTAGGGGAGATACCGGGGTCCATGGCAAGAGGGCGAGGTGGGGAACGATCCCACCGGTTGAAATGAGAGGAGAGTGGCCGGAGACGGAGATCTGGCAAGGTCCTTCGGTGCCGTTCTTGGGTAGGAGAGAGAGACGTGAGGGGAAGAAGAGATGAATGGGTATGGGGGGGTTGGAACTCCCCCTGCCCGCGCTTAACCCCCGCGCGGTCTGGACGGCGCGGTAGTACCGCAGGTCATCGCGGTAGTACAGCCCGGGGGGGGGGGGGGGTAGTACCGCACTTTGGGCGGTAGTACTGGCGGCAATAAAAATTTACTGCCGCACTGGACGCGGTAGTACCGTGCCGTGGTCGCAGCCGTGCAAGCACAGGAGCCACCACCTCCAGCGGTAGTACCATGGCATGCCACGGTAGTATCGCATTCCCAAGAAAGTGCAGGTTTTGGCAAGAGAGAAAGAAAACGGTCTTTGTAACACAAACAAGCTAAGGAAAAACAAAGAGCTTCAAGCAAAAAGGACACACAAGAGAGAGCACTACAAAAAAAGACACTTCCGTGATGATACTTGTTTGTCACAGTAGGTCACGTTTTCTGTCATGCATGTACATCCATGATGATTTTATGACAGAATCAAGATAGTCATACCTGTGTTGTCGTAGAAGTGTTCCATGACATTACCAAAATTATCATCACGGAAGTGTCCACTTCCATGACGATAAATCGCGCGTCATGGAAGTGCTTTCGTCAAGGGTGACCGACACGTGGCATCCACCGTAACGGGTCGCCGTTAAGCTATCGGGTCCGGTTTTGGATCCGATAACCCGCTAACAGCCCGGACCAATGAGGATTTTCCATGTGTAAAATTCTCATTGGCCGGAGGAAACATGTGTTGGCTCACCGTTGGGACAGATGTCATCCATTCATTGGACAGGAGGCGCCTATGATACGTCGACACGTGGCACGGCCCAACAGAGGCCCATTTCGGTGAAAAGGCCGGGCCTGTCAAAATAAGCGGGCTGGCCCATTAGCGGCCTACTTGAGTCAGGCCCATTTACAAGCACGGCCCATACAACTTACACAGAATCGGCCCATCAAAGGCCCATTCTACATTTGACAATTTCCAGCCCATCGTCAGTTTTAGCCCGTTAACGGCCCGCTACATCTTTGGGCCCAATTGCGGCCCGAGCTTCTTTCGGCCTGTTAGCGGCCCATCGTCAGTTCCAGCCCGTTAATGGCCCGGAACATCTTTCAGCCTTTTCTCGGCCCATTCTGTAGCTGGGCCAATTCTAGCCCGCCGTGACATTAGGCATGTAATCGGCCCATTCGGTAAATGGGCGAATGGGCCAACTCGTAGCCCATTTTGTCTCTCGGCCTATTAACGGCCCGCACAACAGTTGGGCCTTTAACTTTATGTCCATTAGGGGCCCACTCTCCGCAGGACATCATTCCAGCCCAGCGCGACTTTCGGCCTGTTAAAAGCCTAGTTTGCAAATTTGGCCTCCTCTGCCCCATAACACTTTCGGCCTCTTACTGGCCGTAAAGTAAAAGGGCCGAGACAAAATTGACATCTATTTTGGCCTGCTAGAGGCCCGCGGGCCATTTCTGTCGTGGAATTGTCACGGCAGATGTCCTAGTGTGAGGACTTAGTCATGAGGCCAACGCATCTATGTGATAGCTTGAGAGGGGTTGATCGGAATCGAGAGACGCAACAAGACAAGGGTTTAGACAGCTTCGGGCCCCGGGAAACATCATCCGGTAACAACCCTACATGTTGTTTGTGGCTAGGTCTCATTATGCTCACGAGGGAGTTGTCGTATCTCCGGCTCCCCTTTAGTTGTGTCTAGCCTTAGAGATTATTTTCCTCTGTCCCCCTTGGGGTGCCCTGCCCCTCCTTATATAAGTTAGAGGGGCGGGTTACATGTGGAGTCCAAATAGGATTAGGACTAGCCTATCTTCTACCACAAGCCGGATACAAGTCCGGGTCTTGATTCCTTGTAAAGGAAATATTCCTCACGCCTTTCTTCTTAAGCCAGCCCACCATATCATGAGCTGGCCTTCTGAGCCTTGGGCCATGTCGTCCGTCTGACCCGCCCGCCGGGCCACCAGTGAGTCGCCAGGCTCGTGAGTCGTCAGACCAGTGAGCCGCCAGAGTCGTGAGTCACCAATCCTCCGGCGGGTTGTCAGTGAGTCGCCAAGCTCCAGCCAGGTCATACATCCGGCGGGTTACACTGCGGGGTATATCCCCGACATTAGCCCCCAGTTTATCTTGGATTTATCCATGGTAAACTTATCCTGCAAAACAAGACCAACTTTGATAGATTATACGCTGGGTCGAAGGTTCTTCTGAGCCGGTACTTGATCATCGTTAAGCCCTTGTCATTTCCTTGTTGATATATACATGTCCATGATCTCATAGAAAATCTTCTTTAACATATATGTTTCAACTTTGTCAATGCAAAAAATCCAGATACTTCTTTTGAAAAATCCGGGTCAACAGGCCAGCTTCAGAATCAATTTGCTGACAATGGTCTCTTGTAGAGAAATATTGTAAGAAATAATCCACTTGAGTCGGCTTCCAAAGCGCCGGCTTAGAAATATTGGTCTTGAAATACTCATCTGATTTTCAGCCGGCTTAAGGATGTAGAACTTGCCGGTTTATCCTTGCCAAAAATGCCGGTTTGTAAATATTGATGGTACTGGGTCATAATTGTGGCTGACGTCGGGTCATAGTTGTTGGTGATGCCGGGTCATGATTGTTGCAGACGCCGGGTCAATCTGGTTTGCTCAAAACTGAGAATTTGAAGATATTTCTCCCTTATATCCATATTACCTATAGCCCCCAAGTCTTGAGCAAAGCAAAGTGATGACTTAAGACTTGCTTCAATATAAATACTACCACCTTGAAGAAATCCATGTTGTTCATCTCAGTCACTAGTAAAAACTGAATATTCCATATATGTAGCCCCCAAGTGCCAGGTTGTCATGCTTGCAGAAACCTGGGATTGTAATTGCTTGATGCCCATAAAAACTTCAACCAGTGTAGCCCCCAAGGGCTGGGTCATTATGCAATAATGAGCAGGGACTTTGTAGATATGATCATGTAGACTTGAACCACAACGTGTAGCCTCCAAGGGCCGGCTCAGTATGATAACACTGAGCTGGGACTTTATATATACTTCATTGAAAATAACATCATATGATGTAACCCCCGCCATGGGGCTCGAACCCAAGTCCACAAGGTTAAGAGCTTTGTATTCTACCAACTGAGTAGTGGACCCTTCAATATAATGGATTAAGGCTTGTGTACCTTGAATTTTTAACAGGAGCAATTGGTAGCCCCCAAGGGCCGGCTCATTACAATGTGATGAGTCGGGTCTTCAATAAGGTGAGCAAAAAATGACTTTGCATTAGCCCCCAAGTGCCATGGCGCATGCTGTCAGTGACATGGGACTTGCATATTTGATGTAATCTCAATCTGAATAATTTAGCCCCCAAGTAACAGGTCATAAGCCTGCAGCGACTCGGGACCATTCCTTTCATTGTAGAATAAATCATATCCATTGGTAAATAATAGCCATTGCGCTGAAGCGACTTTGAAACCTTAATCATAATACTAGTTATTGATAACCATAATAAAAATCCAGCCATGTTGGCTATCAAAGATTTGAATACCTTATCTGTTGATAAGTAAATTCAGAGTTTAAATACTCGGAGGCTCTTGGCCGATGGCGACTTAATGCACATTCATTGTAAGCCGGAATTTTTATAACCCGGTGGCTTATAGCCTTTGAGAATAATCAATAATTGATAACCCCTTTGAAACACCAATTTCAATCTTGGATGATGGGCTTGAACTTAATCATTTATGTAAGCCATAGCTCTGCAAATCCTGCACAGAGTTTAAACAACATATACCCTGGCGACTTAGCGTCAAAAGCCAGGGTGGGTAACATCCCAAACATAATATAGTCTTATGCAATCATGGAAAAGACTAGCACTAAGGCCATTCAAGCCTAAACATACTGGAAACTTACAGTTAAAAGCCAGGGTGGGTTATCAAACCTCGCATATTCATATAACCAGGGGAACATACCTGTAGGATTGATTTATACTGCCGGCTTATATCGCCATACCCAACGAAGGTAACAATCCAATATTTTATAAGCACATGATTCCAATGGCGCAATCCAAAATAAATACTGGCGACTTAACGTCCATAGCCAGGGCGGTTTAATCAAACCCAAAATATTTATATCATTACTGAAAGACATATCTGTAGATTAATACCATGGTGATGCCTTGATAATTATAATCCGGGGCCAGTATCAACCCGGAGTCATGAAATATCCTCCTGGCGGCTTAACGTCTGCTATCAGGGCGGGTTATCAAACCCAAAGATGCTCAATGACGAGTCATATAATCAAGGCTACATGGCCTGTGAAACACGCTACCGGCTTATCATGCCAGACGCAGCAAAGGGTAACAATCCCAAAAATGCCCCAGAGCCTAAACTCCAAGTGCACAATCATATTATACTGGTGACTTGTCGTCCAAAGCCATGCCGGGTTAATAAACTCCAGATATGCTCAAATATGAGACATATATATGAAGGCTACATGGCCTGAATTGCCTCAAGCCATATGTTAATATGGCGTCAATATATGAATCCAAAAAAATGCTCAGAAGATGATAACGAATCAAAATCGAGAAAACGAGGCTTTCATAGGCCGCCAAGCCTAAAGCTGCAAGGCTTTCATGGGCCGCCAAGCCGCTGAGTTAACCTTTTACACTTTGTGAATCCGGCCTCACATGACCGCCGGTTTAACCTTGGCAAGTTCAGGGTCTATGTAAGATTGACTGTCAAGAGTTCGGCTTGTCATTCCGGGATTATCCGGGCGGAGTGGCAGATTCTACAAAGCAGGAGAACCCGGAAGGTTTCGGTGAATACACCTGGTGTTCCAAGCCAGCTCACGAGGGTAGTAACACTATGCTCTCTTTGGTGAATACACCTATGTTTGAACAGGAAGCCCCCAAGTGCTTTGTGGCGTTGCGCCGATCAAGAGGGATATTCACAACTATGCTTCAAATATGAGCAGGAAGCCCCCAAGTGACCATAAGTGTGGCATTGAGCCGATCAAGAGGGATATTCCCAGCTATGCTTCAAATATGAGCAGGAAGCCCCCAAGTGACCATAAGTGTGGCATTGAGCCGATCTAGAGGGATATTCACAGCTATGCTCCAAATATGAGCAGGAAGCCCCCAAGTGACCATAATAAGATGAGCCCATAAGGTAGGATACCCATGTTTGAACCACGCGTCATGGCAGCAAGTTCTCTTTGGCAACCTTTAATTTTCCTTGAGCCGGATTTTAAACCGGATATTGAGAGATTCAACGCTTTTTGGGAGACAGATTTCCCTTGAGCCGGATTTTGAACCGGAATCCTTCTTTTTAAGCCGGAAATTTTTCTGACGGCCTTTAAATATTCGCCAATAAAGCAGTAGCCTCCGGGGCCGGGTTATTTTTCCCTCCAATGACCCGGAGTTCTTGAATTCACTGAAACCTGACCAATTCTGTCGAGTCATATCATTGTAGCCCCCGAGTCTCAAGACGACTCGAGGAGTTGGCCTGAGATTCTCCATATTTGACCGTGATATAAACCGGTATGAGTCATTCAATAGCTCAGTGATATAATAGTCCCTTCTACAGTAAACAACTTGTCCTGCATTGGAGAACTTGTAAGACAGAGTAATTACTCTTTTAAAGAAAGCAATATGTAAAAAAATATACTGGATGGATTTCACCTGATAAGTCAGGCCAGAAATTATCCACCGCGGAGTTGATGATCACCAGGTGAAGCTGAAATCAATCACAACCGGCCGACAGATGAGCCGGCCGCGGCGTTATAAGCCAGCATGGACGGGAGAGCCGACAGCGGCGGCGTAAGCCGCACGGATGGGCGAATCAGCCACGGGTGCAGTAAACCGCGCGGACGGGCGAGTTAATCGCAGGCACGGTCCCGACGAGTTAATGTAGACCGAGCTACATGGACGGCGGCTTGCACACTTCCGTTAATCAGCACGGTACGGATGAACGTCAGTGTATAAGGATGCTGATGCGCCCCGTATCCGTGGTATAACAACACATTTATCATAAATAATTGCCCTGCATAAAAATATTGCAAGCTAGAGTAATTGATCTCTGATGAATATATATTTAAAAAATAGATAGGACAAATAGCACCTGGTATTTTTGTTAGACAAACGCGGACACTGATGCTGGATAATGCTTGGTGCGCGTCCTGATGAATTTTCTGATGTACGTGGTACTAATGGTCCTCATGTAGTGCTCTCGTGAGAAGTACTATTACTAGTGGACTTTGGGAGAATAAGTTTTGCTGCCTCCGAGAAGAGCGAGAGCGAGCGCGCCCTCGCCCCCTGACCCCGACCGCCGTGCGCCACTCCGGCACCGGCGTCCACCACGCTTTTCGCACCCCGACTTGTGCCACTCCGGCCGTTTCGGCCACCCCATCTTCCTCTCCGTTCCCGTCTTCCTCTCTGGCCCCGTCGCTTGCCGCAGCCATGACCTCCAGTCCCAGATCTATCTCGTCCATGGTCAGGCCGGAGGGTGAGAGGCCGATCGTTTCCGGGCTGGGGCTCTCGGAGGGCTCGGCGGAGTCTGACTTCCAGCCAGCGGTGGAGTCTGCGCCGCGCCCGGAGGCCCCTGCAATGGCGTGGGAGCGGCCGCCTCCATCCAAGAAGGAGCTCTGGCGGCTTTGCCACGGCTAGGGGAACCAGGCGGGTCCTTCCAAGCCAGGCATGGAGGACCGCCGCCGCTGCGTGTGGAGGTGATCCCGGAGCTGAGGGACAAGTGCTTCAGGTGCCTTGAAAAAGGCCACTACCGGCACGACTGCACTAACCAGGAGGTGTGTTTCCGGTGCGGGCTTCCCGGCCATGGATCCCATGACTGCAAGTGACCCAGGAGCCCTTCCTCTACCGACGAGCTGATGCGTGAGGCTATCGCCAAGGTGGCTCGCCGCACCTTCCCGCGGGTGAGCCCGGATCGCCCGGTGGCCCGCGTGTCCGCCCCGCGACTGCCGCCTCCGCCGCAGCACTCCTCATCGCTACCGCGGGCGGCCGAGGTGGCATGACCACGGCTTGCGCCCCCCAGGCTCCAGGTCACCATGGAGGCAGATGAAGGCGAGTCCGAGATCTGCGTGGTTCGGCGCTCGCAGTCCACGGCGGAGCTGGAGCGTCGGCTGCGCTTCGCCATGGTCGCCTACGTGGGCGGTGCTCGGAGGAGGCTGGCGCTGCAACGTGTGCTCAAGATTCTGGCGGGCAAGCTCGACATCATGGATGATCAAGTCTCGGTGCACCCGTATAGGCCGGAGGATTTCTTGGTGGTTTTTGCCTCGGCGGAGATCAGAAACAGAGTTGCGGCGTGTCCGGCGGTGGAGTTCCAGGGAGACAGGCTATTCTTTAGGCCTTGGAACCGGCAGTCGCATGCGGTGCACTCGATCTTGGGATTCAAGGTTTGGATCGTCATGGAGGGGATCCCACCCCATGCTTGGGAGATGGAGACGACGGAGGAGCTGCTGGGTACGGCGTGCAAGGTGGACACGGTGGCGCCGGAAAATAGCTCAAGGACTGATCTTTTTGCCTTCAGCCTTACGACGTGGACTGCTAATCCGGAGGTGATCCCTTCCCTTCGCTGGATCGCCATCCCGGAGCCTGGATCCCAGATCCCTCCGCCGCTGCTGCAGTACAAGGTTCTCATCCACGTCGACGCGGTAGCGGACTTCAGGGAGGCTGGGGAGCCTTGGTTCTTGGGCGGCTCCTCTGATAGTGGCCAGAGCGGACTGGCAGGCTCGCCGGACGAGTTCAGTGATGGTGGAGGCGGTTCCATGCCACGACAGCTAGTTTGGCAGTTCGGTGTGCGAGATGCGCGCCGCGGCGAGCTTGGGCGTGAGGCAAGCGGCGGCGGCCATGGTGGCACAACGAGGAGCACGGCGGGGCCAGACTGGCGCCTGCCCCCGATGGCCCCCACCCCGGTCGCCCCGCATGGTGGGCCCTCGGTGAGGTTGCATGATAGGGTGACGGCTAGGAAATCGGCTTTTGACCGCCTTTCGGGTCAGCAGCTGGGTGGGGACGCACGAGAGAAGGTTCCCGAGATCAGTTTGAACAATGGTGGCGCGATTTCGACTGGACAGGTGGCTGGAGCACAAGTGTTACCATTGGGAGAAGGTGTGGTGACCCTGGTTGATGAGGTGCGGATCCCCAGGCCGACAAAATCGTGGAGACTGGACAACTACCACTCCTGGCCCCGTCTCCGGCCCGCATGACGATGGTTGCGTCGGGGGATGCGCGAAGGCCCTGCGAGCCAATGGCGACCCCTCTGCTACGCTCTAGGGAGGACGAGGCCGACCCCACGGGTAATGGGAGGTAGGACCCACCTGAGAATCTCGCTGATGGCTCGGTACAGGGGGCAGACTGCAGCTGGTGGGACCCGCTGGGCCACCCACGAGGGGCATGGAAGGCGGGAGAGGCGAGCAGCAGGATAAGGCTCTGGCCTCGGGTAGGGAGCCATTAAAGGAGGGACTTGTAGTGGCCACTGAGGGTGGGGACAAGGACGAAAATCATGCACATGCAACATGCATGGAGGCATGCACGTACGGCGCCACCGAGAGCACAAACAAGGAAGTGGAGGGCGATCACGCTGGGGGGTTGGATGGGATCAGGCTGCAGCGCGACCAACTGGCCATTGTCTCCATCTATCCTGAGGTGCACAGGGAAATGGGAACTGCTGGCCGTGAGCTGTGCCTGCCGGAGGGGCAAACTAGCGACGAGACGGAAGGCATGACGATGCAAGAGGCCCAAGCTTATGGCAAACTCAAGAGTTTCTGCTCCAACATCATCAAAAAGCTTGCCCCTCCCCTGCTGAAAGAGGTGCAGGCAGTGCAGCTGCATCCAAAAGTAGAGCCATTCACGCCCAAGAGAGCTACTCAATCATCGAAGAAGGCTGCGGGGCCACGAAGATCCAAGGAGAGTCCGGCTGAGAACATGCTGCTTCATGCCCTTGGCATGGTGCCGGAGGACTTGGTGGTCGATGATGGGGTGGTCCATGAGCTCAAGGCTCTGTTTGACTCCCCACTGCGGGAGCAGCATGTGAGGATCATTGCTGCTCTCTTCGGCAAGACAATCCCATCGGCAGAGGAATTGGAGGCGAGCAACTCGGTGATGATCTCCGTCAACTAGGAGGCAAGATGTGGGGCTGGTGGCAGGTCTTTTTATGGATCTACACCCCCAGGTGTTGTGCTGGAATGTTCGTGGGCTGAACAATCCAGCAAAGCGCAAGGCAGTGAGAGATTTTGTGTGCTCGGCGAAGTGTAACTTGGTTTGTTTCCAGGAAACCAAGATGGATGTAATGGACCATTTCATTGTTATGCAATGTCTAGGGCCATCTTTTGATGGCTTCGCTTACTTACCGTCCCAAGAGACTAGGGGTGGCATCTTATTGGCGTGGGATAGCCCGGTGCTGACGGTGGACACATTCCAGTATAACGCAAATTTCATTACAGGTTTGGTGCACACTAAGGTAGGAGACCCTTGGTGGATTTCGGTGGTTACGGGCCACAAAGTGACGAAGAGAAGAGCCAGTTCTTGCTGGACCTAGACGCGAGGCGGGCGGGCTGCCCGGGGTCGTGGATGCTGTTGGGAGACTTTAACATGATCGTACGTGCCGCGGAGAAGAGCAATAACAACCTCAACAGAACTATGATGAATAAATTTCGGCAGTTTGTCGATGACCAAGAGCTCAAGGAGATGTACATGCACGGCTAAAAATTTATGTGGTCGAACGAGCGGACGGTGCCGACCCTCACCAAGATTGACCGTGTGCTCATTTCGATTGACTGGGAGCTGGAGAACCCATCCTACCTGCTTCAGGCGCTCTCCACAGGAGTTTCAGATCACGCCCCTTTGCACTTGTCCATGAGCGCCAATTTTTGCCCCAAGAAGAGGTTCCGCTTCGAGCTTTTCTGGACTAGAATGGAAGGCTTTGAGGATGCTGTGAGAGAAGCCTGGGTCTGTGATGCTACCATTGTCAATCCCTACAAGAGGCTGGATGCTCTGTTGCGCAACACCGCTAACCATTTGCAAGCGTGGGGCCAAAGAAAGCTGGGGAATGTGAAGACGCTCATGCGGGTGGCCACTTGGGTCATACATAAGTTGGATGTAGCCCAGGAGAACAGAATTCTGCAAAGGGAAGAGACGTGGCTGCGAAGAACACTGAAACACTCGCTCCTAGGTTTGGCTGCGCTCGAGAGAACGATCGACCGGCAGAGATCGAGGCTCAAGTGGATCAAAGAGGGCGACGCCAACACCAAGCTGTTCCAAGCAGTTGCAAATGGCAGAAGGACCAAGAACTACATCCCGCATATCAAGCATGGCGGCGAGATCATTATGGACCAGGAGAGAATGGTGGACACATTCGCGGATGCGTACAAACAACTGATGGGCATGACACAGGCCAGGGAGCATACTTTAGACTTGCAATTCCTATAGATGGAGCCAAAAGAGTTGAGCACACTTGAGGAGATCACTACGGAGGAAGAAGTTTGGCAGGTAATCAAGGAAATGGCCCCGGATCATGCACCGGGACCAGATGACATCATCGGGGCGTTCTTCCAACGAGCCTGGTAGATTATAAAATAGGACATCATGGCCGTGATGCTGAAGCTTTATGTGGGGGACACTAGAGGTTTTGCGAAGCTCAACAAGGCCCACATAATCCTCATTCAAAAAAAAAACAGATGCGGAGGAGATTACCGGCCGATCAGTCTAATCCATAGCATTCCCAAGCTCTTTGCCAAGGTACTTGCCAACCGGTTGCGCAGCCAAATGCCGGAGATTGTGGCCACGAACCAGTCAGCGTTTATTAAAGGAAGGCATCTGCATGACAACTTTTTATTGGTTCGACAAGTGGCCCGGAAGATTCATGCAAGAAGAGTCCCGGGAGTGTTCATCAAGTTGGATATGTCTAGAGCTTTTGATTCACTATCTTGGCCGTTTTCTGTTGGAAGTCTTGCGGGCAAAGGGTTTTGGGCAAGGTGGATGACTTGGATAGTGACGATCTTACACTCTACTAGCACCAAGGTGGTGGTAAATGGTGTTCCCGGAGGAACTTTCTTACACGCCTGTGGTCTGTGCCAAGGCAACCCAATTTTGCCAATGCTCTTTGTCATCGCCGTGGATGCACTAACGACGCTAATCAACAAAGCCACTGATGTGGGAGTGCTCAGCTCGTATACCGGAATATCGGCGCTGCAAAGATTATCGATTTACACGGATGACGTAGCGCTGTTCGTCAAACCTTCATGGCAAGACCTGTCAGCAGTTCGTGAGATGCTGGACGTGTTTGGGGAGGCCTCGGGGCTGAAAGTTAACTACCGCAAATCTTCGTCAGGAGGAGAAGGAACGGGTGGCCGGATTACTGCACTGCGGACTTGCCGAATTTCCATGCAAATACCTCGGCCTACAGCTTGCAATCAGAAGTTTAACGCAGGCTGAATGGATGCCCATGCTAGACCAAGTTCGAAAAGTGATCCCTGCCTGGCAACGAGGACTTATACAGCGACCTGCTCGGCTCGTTTTTGTTCAGTCCGTCGTCGCAGCTAGGCCAGTGCACCACCTAATGATTACAGACGCGCCAGATTGGGTTTTCGAGGAGATGAATAAATGGATGAGGTCGTTTTTCTGGGCTAAGAAGGAGAAAAGCAATGGAGGGCAATGCCTGGTGGCATGGGACCAAGTTTGCAGACCGAAACAGTTTGGAGGCTTAGGGATTAAGAACATGAAAGCCCAGGCTCTGGCCCTGAGAGTGAGGTGGGAGTGGCTAAGGATAACTGACCCCCGCAGACCATGGAAAGGTTTACCTATGGCCGAGGACTATAGCGCACGAGCTATATTCGACGTCATGGTCAGGATTGTGGTTGGGAGGGGCGACAGCGTCCTGTTCTTGAGAGACAAGTGGATACGCGGGCTCGGCGTGTCATACATCGCACCGCGCTTGATGGAGACGGTGCCAACGAGAATCATTAACAGCCGGACTATCCATCAAGCACTCACGGAGGACAGGTGGTATGAGGACTGTGATGCCACTGCTTCCTTCACTGCCCAACTGCAGTGCATGCATCTTTGCCACGCGCTTGCTTCGGTGCACAGAGATGTAAATGAATTGGACATGTTCTGTTGGCTGGTGACGACTACGGCGAGCTACTCTGCCAAATCGGTCTATGACTACCTTTGCTCGGGCCTGCAGAGATCCCCGACGGCGGCATGTACTTGGAGAAGTTGGGCGACGCTTAAGTGCAAGCTGTTTATTTGGTTGGCATTACAATAGAGATTGTGGCAATCGGACAGACGAGCACGTCACGATCTTCAGGACCAACCGTCGCTATGCTTCACGTGCTTACAAGCGGAGGACAATGTTGACCACATACTGGCCAAGTGCACCTTTGCACAGGAGGTGTGGCATCGAGTGTTCGACCTGCTCGGCCTCAATGTTGTAGGAACAACTCAAAATGACACCTTCTCCGACTGGTGGATGAGGGAAAGGAAAAAGTTTAGGGGAGCAGACAGAAGAGGCTTTGACACTCTGGTGACGGCGGTGGCTTGGATACTTTGGAAGCAAAGAAACACAAGGGTTTTCAACAGACATGAGCAACAGAAGCCGGC
The DNA here is from genome assembly GCF_002575655.3 of Aegilops tauschii subsp. strangulata. Classification (NCBI taxonomy): domain Eukaryota; kingdom Viridiplantae; phylum Streptophyta; class Magnoliopsida; order Poales; family Poaceae; genus Aegilops; species Aegilops tauschii. Next base: position 401,303,246 of record NC_053037.3, read on the forward strand.
ACTCCTCATTCCTAATCTAGTGTTTGATGAAATCATGGCATGGCATACGGCAGGGCTTGGAGCGGGACATCTACAATGTTTTGTGAGGAGTTAGCTTAGAGAGTACGGAGTTGGAGTAGGTGTGTGTCTCCCATCCTGGATTGTTCGCATCGGGATGGGCCTCTTGTAATTAACTCTCTTTTCGTCTATAAAAATATGGTACGCCATTGGCGTACTCTCGAAAAAAGTAGTGGACTTTGGATTTGCTTCTCCACGTGAGCTAGTAGCACCTGCATGTGTGTGCACCGAAGGGGCCTAGCCAGCGCAGTTCTTGGTGCTGCCACAACCACATATTCGCAGGTACTTGTATGGCTGCCGGCGAAAATCTTCCTGGGACTTGATCCGATAGTAGAAACTTGTGGACGTACATCTGCGGTCTTGCGATCGGAGGGAGCGAACCCATGGCCAACAAAAAGTGACATGGCACAGTGGCTAACCCTGAATGCGTGCGCACGGCTATCCGAGTTCGAATCTCATCTGCTCCAGATTTGACCGGCCGGTTACCTTTGTTTTGGTAGTACCATAATTATTGGGGGCTTGCACTATCTCCTCGGGACTTGATACGAGCTGTAGCAGCCACAACGACTGCCCCTCGTACAACAGCTCCTATCCGCCTTGACTGTAGAAAAAACGATCTGCCCTCAGATTCTATGAGTCACCCAGCGACGCCTGAGGTGGCACACGGAAACCCTAAAAATCTCTCCTTCTCTGATGAATCTCGCATCTGTCATCTCCAAAATTAACCATAATTCTAATTTCCAAACGACAAATTTGCGAGCTTTCCCATGGTTGTCCAGCGGCTCACACGATCGTTCCGTGCTGACTCTTCTTCATCCGGTCAATCACGAGTTTCTCGATCCTTGAGAGAGATCCCTCCAAGAACTCAACACCACCGTGCGCAGGCCCCATGGTGGGCACCAACTGTCGTGGAATTGTCACGGCAGATGTTCTAGTGTGAGGACTTAGTCGTGAGGCCAATGCATCTATGTGATAGCTTGAGAGAGGTTGATCGGAATCGAGAGACGCAACACAAGACAAGGGTTTAGACAACTTCGGGCCCCGGGAACATCATCCGGTAACAACCCTACATGCTGTTTGTGGCTAGGTCTCATTATGCTCACGAGGGAGTTGTCATATCTCCGGCTCCCCTTTAGTTGTGTCTAGCCTTAGAGATTATTTTCCTCTGTCCCCCTTGGGGTGCCCTGCCCCTCCTTATATAAGTTAGAGGGGCGGGTTACATGTGGAGTCCAAATAGGATTAGGACTAGCCTATCTTCTACTACAAGCCGGATACAAGTCCGGGTCTTGATTCCTTGTAAAGGAAATATTTCTCACGCCTTTCTTCTTAAGCCGGCCCACCATATCATGAGCCCGCCTTCTAAGCCTTGGGCCTTGTCGTCCATCTGACCCACCCGCCGGGCCACCAGTGAGTCGCCAGGCTCGTGAGTCGTCAGACCAGTGAGCCGCCAGACTCGTGAGTCGCCAATCCTCCGGCGGGTTGTCAGTGAGTCGCCAAGATCCAGCCGGGTCATACATCCGGCAGGTTACACCGTGGGGTATATCCCTGACAATTTCCATTTATACAGCCCTATCGAGCTTTTGGCCTGTTAACGGCCTGCTAAGAGCCATTGTTACGGTGGGCCACATCATTTGGGATCCACTTAATATTACTTTGACCAGCCCAATTAAGGCCCGCTTTGACTACACATGTTTGTTCGTTTGTATGGCATCCAGGAAATGTTTGGGCGTGTGGGCCCCCATTTCAACGATATAGCATATTCAAGATTATCCTACTCTATACTATCGCCTCTAAAAAACATACACTATACAATAAAAAGACTAAGGCATAGAAACGTACAATAATCCTACACTATACAATAAAGAAATTATAGCCGAATATACCCACTGGGCATTATAGTTCGACACCAGTGATAATAAAGCGTACACAAATAGCAAATTACATACACTGGACAAATAAAGCTCATACATCATGGACATGCATCAACAGAACTTACCATTTGAACTATAGTCTCTTCAGAAAATAGGATTGGCCGGATTCAGATAGCACAAATTTCAGTCTGCAAAATCTCCAATTCCTTCGTGGTTACCTCAGTGTCTTGTTTCATTTTTTTGACTCCTGCATCTAATACCTGCATGCCCAGTCTCAACTTGTTGATTGTACGTTGAGAATCATGTACACGTTGTCTTGCCACCTCTAGTTGATGCTCGAGAACATCAGCACATTCCAATTCCAATCCATAATCATTCGGTAATGGCCATGCCGCACTGCTCGCAGATCTTTGTGTTGATGTCACTTTATCCTGAAATGTTTCTGTAAGTACACATGACTAGGGCAAAAATATAGTTACATCAGTGAAGCGAGCAAGACAGACTATTTTGTACATGGCAAAACATGACTAACAATAATGTTATACGTCATGAAGCAGAAGCAGGTGATATTTTAAACATTATAAAAATGGTAGTCTGTGCAGCCTGCATACAGAAATCTCTCTTAGCTCACTAGAGGAGCATGATGTTGGGGCCAAATCCAAAACACAGACAGGTTACAAATTTAGACAACATGTTGCGTATAAGTAAGCAAGCAGTTGGCCATTCTGTAGCTCAACTAAAGTCTTAGGGAGCATAATGAACAATAGAGGGATTCATACAAACCTACTACAGCAAGCAAAGCTATGCAATATTAGCCTAGTATAAACTAGATTGTGAGCCTCATGCAGTAATAGTTGGTTAATAGACTTCAAAGCTTCAGGCACACTTCGCTAGAGTAATTAAATGGTAAGGCCTTTAATTATGTCAACTAATAGTTATACAAGTATCCAACATCAGGCATCATTGTTTGGGCATCTCATTAATTGAGGACAAATAAAGCAATTGAAAAGAGCAAATTAACTATGCCTGAAACAAACAAGGAATTGAACTGTTGAGTTGGATACAGTGACTTACCTTAACTGGTTGAACAGGCTCAGCGCTGCTCCTGCTTCTCTTGCAAGGCTCCTTCCTAACATCTTGTACTTGGAAATCCTCAATCTTATCTTCATTGCACCCCCTCTGCAAGGTGAAACAAACTAGTTACTCGTCTCCTTGGAAGATAAATATGCATACTTTCCAGTATGTGAACAACACAAAAGGATGAGATTATAACGAAACAACACCAGATAATGGAACATGCCACATCTCTTGCACTTGCACACAATGAAATGAGCATTTACTATGTGTGCACTATGTAAAAACTAGGTATACCTTCGAACTGGATCTCCAGGTACTCTTGGAGAGCCTACTTTAGTGTACAGCCAAACCTTTATGTCACCTATGAGTTAGACAAGCCCCCACTACAGCATCCCTTAGCGTTTAAATTGTTGACAAGCTCTATTTAGGTCAAGAACAGCAAGTAATCAACGCAAACAGTTCTGGTATGGCTGGCTGATGCAAACAAGCAATTGAATAGATGTATCAAGAAAAGAAGCAAAGAAGGAGGCTTAAAGACCATCACTTGATTGAACAGATTTAAGGGGCATTTAAACATCATGTGCAACGTATGAACTAACATAAACATTGCATATTCCAAATTCTACAATGGAATGCACATGTATTAGATTATGCCATGTATGATGATGCCTAAATGTACACTATAGCAGGCACGAGTGATTCATTATTGCCTGCACAATTGAATTGTAGATTAAGGGCCAGTTCTATTCCGCCTTTTACTTGCCCTTTCGGTACCTTTGCTGATAGACGTATGCTATTTGGTTTAAGCAATGCACCTGCTACTTTTCAAAGATGCATGATGGCTATATTCTCTGATTTTTGTGAAAAGATTGTTGAGGTTTTCATGGATGATTTCTCCGTATATGGAACTTCTTTTGATGATTGCTTGAGCAACCTTGATCGAGTTTTGCAGAGATGTGAAGAAACTAATCTTGTCTTGAATTGGGAGAAGTGCCACTTTATGGTTAATTAAGGTATTGTCTTGGGGAATAAAATCTCTTAAAGAGGTATTGAAGTTGATAAAGCTAAAGTTGATGCTATTGAAAAGATGCCGTGTCCTAAGGACATCAAAGGTATAAGAAGTTTCCTTGGTCATGCCGGTTTTTATAGGAGGTTCATTAAGGACTTCTCGAAAATTTCTAGGCCTCTGACTAACCTCTTACAAAAAGATGTTCCTTTTATCTTTGATGATGATTGTGTGGAAGAATTTGAAATACTTAAGAAAGCTTTGATTTCTGCACCTATTGTTTAGCCACCTGATTGGAATTTACCCTTTGAAATTATGTGTGACGTTGTAGGTGCTGTTCTAGGACAAAGAGTTGATAAGAAATTAAATGTTATCCAATATGCTACTAAAACTCTAGACAATGCCCAGAGAAATTATGCTACTACTGAAAAAGAATTTTTAGCAGTTGTATTTGCTTGTGATAAGTTCAGACCTTATATTGTTGATTCTAAAGTAACTGTTCACACTGATCATGCTGCTATTAAATATCTTATGGAAAAGAAAGATGCCAAACCTAGACTTATTAGATGGGTTCTCTTGCTACAAGAATTTGATTTGCATATTATTGATAGAAAGGGAGCTGAGAACCCCATTGCAGACAACTTGTCTAGGTTAGAGAATGTTCTTGATGACCCACTACCTATTGATGATAGCTTTCCTGATGAACAATTAGCTGTCATAAATGCTTCTTGTACTACTACCATGGTATGCTTATTATGCTAATTACATTGTTGCTAAATTTATACCACCTAGTTTCACATACCAGCAAAAGAAAAAGTTTTTCTATGATTTAAGACATTACTTTTGGGATGACCCACATCTCTATAAAGAAGGAGTAGACGGTGTTATTAGACGTTGTGTACCTGAGCATGAACAGGAACAGATCCTACGCAAGTGTCACTCCGAGGCTTATGGAGGACACCACGCTGGAGATAGAACTGCACATAAGGTATTGCAATCCGGTTTTTACTGGCCTACTCTCTTCAAGGATGCCCGTAAGTTTGTCTTGTCTTGTGATGAATGTCAAAGAATTGGTAATATTAGTAGACGTCAAGAAATGCCTATGAACTACTCACTTGTTATTGAACCATTTGATGTTTGCGGCTTTGATTATATGGGACCGTTTCCTTCCTCTAATGGCTAGACTCATATTTTAGTTGCTGTTGATTACGTTACTAAGTGGGTAGAAGCTATTCCAACTAGTAGTGTTGATCATAACACCTCTATTAAGATGCTTAAAGAAGCTATTTTCCGAGGTTTGGAGTCCCTAGATATTTAATGACTAATGGTGGTTCACATTTTATTCATGGTGCCTTTCGTAAAATGCTTGCTAAGTATGACGTTAATCATATAATTGCATCTCCATACCACCCACAATCTAGTGGCCAGGTAGAATTGAGTAATAGAGAGATCAAATTAATTTTGCAAAAGACTGTTAATAGATCTAGAAAGAATTGGTCCAAGAAACTTGATGATGCATTATGGGCCTATAGAACTGCATATAAAAACCCTATGGGTATGTCTCCGTATAAAATGGTTTATGGAAAAGCATGTCACTCACCTCTCGAACTAGAACATAAGGCATATTGGGCCATTAAAGAGCTCAATTATGATTTCAAACTTGCCGGTGAGAAGAGGCTATTTGACATTAGCTCATTTGATGAATGGAGAACCCAAGCTTACGAGAATGCCAAACTGTTTAAAGAAAAAGTTAAAAGATGGCATGACAAAAGGATACAAAAGCGTGAGTTTAATGTAGGTTATTATGTGCTGCTATTCAACTCTCGTTTAAGATATTTTGCAAGAAAGCTTCTCTCTAAATGGGAAGGGCCTTACGTTATCGAGGAGGTCTATCGTTCCGGTGCCATAAAAATCAACAACTTCGAAGGCACAAATCCGAAGGTGGTGAACCGTCAAAGAATGAAACATTATATCTCAGGTAATCCCATAAATGTTGAAACTAATGTTATTGAAACCGTAACCCGGAGGAATACATAAGGGACACTTTCCAGAACGTTTCAGACTCCGAAAAGGAATAGGTATGTGGTACGGTAAGTAAACAGACTCCAAAACAGTTCTAATGGCAGTTTTTCTCCGTTTTGGAATATTTAAGAAAATAGGAAAATAAGAAGTAGTCCGGGAAGGACACGAGGCGTCCACGAGGGTGGAGGGCGCGCCCTACCCCTTGGGCACGCCCCCTGCCTCGTGGGCACCTCGTGTGCTCTCTGGACTCCGTTTTCTTGCACGATACTTCTTTTGGTCGGTAAAATTCATTATATAATCTCCTAAAGGTTTTGACTCTCGTATCACACAAATATCCTCTATTTTTGTTTTGAGCTGTTTCTACCGCAGATTAGAGCAAGATGTCTTCTCAAGAGTCAGTCGGGGAGAGTCGGGTGTCTCATCCGACACCGGGACCAGGAGCAAACAACGATGCTAACCACTTTGGGCCATCAACAGAGGAAGAGATGGAGGCCGACTTGAAAAGGATAGATGCCATGGAGGAGGATCAAGAAGTTACTTCTCGCTTGCGAGCCGGATTCATGATGGGGGAACTACAGAGCTCAGCTATTCCAAACTCGGTTATCCCTTCCAATGTTAGATTCCTTTCTTATGAAAATATGAAAAAGAGTGTCACTTGTTCTCCCGCAGCTATGCAACATCCATGGGTGAAAGGAGCTTTAGCCGTCACTGGTAAGCTCCGTAAGGAAATAATGGACCTCAAGCAGCAAGTCAATAAGCTCGAGGAGGAGAATCGTATCCTGAGGGGCATCATTGCCAAGAATATCACATCACCACCTCCGAAGAAAGAGACATAATCACATGGGTATGGGCACTCCCCTTGGCAACTGCCAAGCTTGGGGGAGGTGCCCCGGTATCGTATCACCATAACACTTCTATCTTTACCGTTTTCTTAGTTCGATCCTTTTAGTAATATCTTGATCTAGTAGAATAAAGTTCTAGTATGATTTAGTTTTGAGTTTTTCTTTATGATCCTTCTATGTAATCAAGTCCGTGAGCTATATATATAATAAAGATTAGTTTTGAGTCAAGGGCTTGGTTATCTTGCTATGATCGTGAGGGAATAAAAGAAAAAGAAAGAATAAAAAGAAATAAAGAGATCATATTTATCTTATGGAGGGTAATGACTTCACATATAAAGAGTATGATGAATAAAAGTTGTTGAGAGTTGACAAACATAGTTTTGGTCATCGTTGCAATTAATAGGAAGTAAAAAAGAAAGAGAGGTTGTCACATATAAATATACTATCTTGGACATCTTTTATGATTGTGAGCACTCATTAAAATATGACATGCTAAAGAGTTGATGTTGGACAAGGAAGACAACATAATGGGTTATGTTTTCTCATATCCGAAATAAAGTATATTGTCATGGATCGTCCAACATGTTGAGCTTGCCTTTCCCCCTCATGCCAGCCAAATTCTTTGCACCAAGTAGAGATACTACTTGTGCTTCTGAATATCCTTGAACCCAGTTTTGCCATGAGATTCCACCATATCTACCTATGGATTGAGTAAGATCCTTCAAGTAAGTTGTCATTGTTGCATGCAATAAAAATTGCTCTCTAAATATGTATGATTTATTAGTGTGGAGAAAATAAGCTTTATACGATCTTGTGATGTGGAAGAAATAAAAGCGACGGACTGCATAATAAAGGTCCATATCACAAGTGGCAATATAAAGTGACGTTCTTTCGCATTAAGATTTTGTGCATCCAACCATAAAAGCACATGACAACTGAAAGATCGTGGATGTCGCCTAGGGGGGGGGTGAATAGGCGCTTTTAAAATAAATACGGTTTAGGCTGGAACAAATGTGGAATAAACCTAGCGGTTAATTTGTCAAGCACAAAACCTACAACAACTAGGCTCACCTATGTGCACCAACAACTTATGCTAAGCAAGATAAACTACTAGGTGATAGCAAAATATATGACAAGAAACAATATGGCTATCACAAAGTAAAGTGCATAAGTAAAGAGCTCGGGTAAGAGATAACCGAGGCACGTGGAGACGATGATGTATTCCGAAGTTCACACCCTTGTGGATGCTAATCTCCGTTTGGAGCGGTGTGGAGGCACAATGCTCCCCAAGAAGCACTACAAAAAATACACTTCCGTGATGATACATGTTTGTCACAGTAGGTCGCGTTTTCTGTCATGCATGTACATCCATGACAAATTTATGACAGAATCAAGATAGTCATACCTGTGCTGTCGTAGAAGTGTTCCATGACATTGCCAAAATTATCATCACGGAAGTGTCCACTTCCATGACGATAAATCATGCGTCACAGAAGTGCTTTCGTCAAGGGTGACCGACACATGGCATCCACCGTAACGGAACGCCGTTAAGCTATCGGGTCGGATTTTGGATCCGATAACCCGTTAACAGCCACGACCAATGCCGATTTTCCACGTGTAAAATTCTCATTGGCTGACGGATCCACGCGTCAGCTCCGCGTTGGCACAGGTGTCACTCATCCAACGGTCGAGATGGGCCTATGATATGTTGACACGTGGACCGGCCCAAAAGTGGCCCACAAAGTTTAAATGGGCCGGCCCAACCGAAGGCCCATAAGATTTAGCGGACCATAATGGGCCGGCCCAGCTAAAGGCCCACAAAATTTAGCGGACCATAATGGGCCGGCCCAGCTAAAGGCCCACACGATTTTGCAGACCATAATGGGCCGGCCCAGCTAAAGGCCCACAAGATTTTGCGGACCACAATGGGCCGGCCCAGCTAAAGGCCCACAAGATTCTTCAGACCATAATGGGCCGGCCCAGCTAAAGGCCCAACATTCTCTGTCAAATCGGCCGTCAACGACCTGTCCTAAACTTGTCATCAACGCGGCCCATGGTCACTTCTGGCCCGTTAACAGTCCGCTAAGTAATTGGGCCGAATTACGGCCCGATGTATTTCCGGCCTGTTAAAGGTCCGGCTTCATTTGGGCCCATTTACAGGCCATCAAAACTTTCGGCCCATAAACGACCGTGAAGGATTTGGGTCATATTCGGCCATGTCTGACATTCGGCCTGTTAGAGGCCCACTATAGCTTTGGGCCACTTTCGGCCTGTTGTCATTTTCGGCCTGTTAACGCCGGACGTAAACCATGGGCCATATGTGGCCCAACGTCATATCGGGCCCATTAACGGCCCATATAAAAATGACGATAATCTAGCCCGACCGAAGTTCCGGCCTGTTAAAGGCCCGTGTATTAGGTCGGCGCATTTACGGCCAGTCCGAATTTCGGCCTGTCAAAGATCCACATCGTAAATGGGCCACCATTTCGGCCTGCTAGGTCCAGTGGGTTATTTGGCACAATCAGGGCCCAATCTCACTTTCGGTCTATTAAAGGCCCATGTTTTTTATGGGCTCGAGATATTTACACCTGTAAACGGCCTATTTTTACTGAGGGCCCAAATTATGTTTAGGCCTGTTAAAGGCCCACTATGGGCACAGGCCTACCAGAAAAATATGAAAGCTTATGCTGATTTAGGCCCAGATATTTTTAGTGGGCTACATGCCAATTTCGGCCCGTAATCGTTTTTAGCCCAATTGGAATGGGCCCGACGAATGTTGGCATGTTGGGCTCCTATGAAGCTTTCGGCCGAATAAATTACTAAGATAAACCTACACTATACAAAAATAGTGTCGTAATTACTGCAGGCCTGAGGCAGCATCATAAATGTTGTATCACAACAAAATAAATTCCAACCATACAACAAAAGGCCTGTGGCATAAAGTTTACAGTCCTTCCAGATAAAAGCACCATCAGATGTATAGAAGCACAGATCATTTGACCTGAGTGCTAATGTTTCAGGCTGTAGAATCTGATGGAGCAGCACGATCTCCACCTTTTTTCCGCCATTGCTCTTGAACAACGAAGCGAATGTCTGATAGTTTGGTTTCAAAACCATTCATATCTTGACGACATTTCTCAACCACTATTCTTGTTTCCGAAACAATGTCCATTAGGGATTGGACTTGTGTCTGGAGCACAGATATATCACTCTGTCTAGCAGTAAGATTTTGTTCAGTAGGCGATTTGGATGAGGTTACCTTGACAACCAACCCAGAATTACGCAGGAAGGTGCTTTTTGCACTGTTAGTGGAGAGATACTGTCGCACTGCAGCAAGAGGTGACATTGTGCCTATAGTAGCCTCGTCACCTTCAGGTGGTTGTGGCTGTTCAATCATTTGTTCCATAGCTTCCTGAAAGTTTGAACTTGTAGATTAGTGTACCAGATAAGTTACTAATGAGACAAAAACAAACAAAGTAGGTTAAACGTTTATACATAACTTATTTTGGTGAACTACTGTAATACATTAGCATGTATTGTAGTGCCAACTACATAATAAAATCACTTTCGGAACATATGTCCATGTAGCATGCCTACTGTATTGTCTATTCCCTCACATTCGTTGACATCTAAGGATAAAGAGACATGGTTTAAAGTAGGATGAACATAGTATGACATCATTCATATCATGGGCAAACAGATATAAAACAAACATGCTATTTTATCATTGTGTGCGCACGTGAACATAACAACTAGATTATAGATCAAGACCAAAAGAATATCCTTCATCTCTTTTAAACAATGTAAGGTGAAATGATACGTTAAGACAACTGTGAATAAAAGTGAACAGAGTAACTGACATTGGCTGCAAACCAAGTAGTTAAATGAACACATCACAGTACCAATCAGTTCAAGGCAGGAGGAGTAAGGACTTACAATAGCGGCTTGAACTGGTGTGCTCATGCCCTTCATCTTGCTGGTGTGGCAATCCTTGAAGATTTGCACTGCATTCGGTTCAGGTTCTTTTTGGTCCGCACGGGCTTTCCTCTGTATTTGGAACAAGTCAATATAGATGCGATAATATGGCACAAAAATAAGAAGGAAGTAGCAGCTATTTACAAGAGCCTCGCAGTGTGCAATATAGCTACGAGATCCTGTTGTCTGTTGGAATTTCACTTTAGAACGGTTGGTTTTGTTCTTCAAACAGTTAGCCTAGAAGAAGATACACTTGTAAGGCACATACATAAATACAAATTCAATATGTGGTCTGATCAAATACATATAGCCTACCTGATACTTTGGTTCAGACCAGTGTTTAACGAGGGCTATCCAGTCTTCATCTGTAATATATTCCATTGGAGATGTTTGGGCGATTTCATTGTTAGCCTTGCCTTCAAAGTGAGATTTTCTAAGGTGGTACCGATACTGTCGCAGAGCAGACTGAAAAACATGAGTGCATGCTTGTTTAGTTGCATCATCTTTCGGATCCAACTTGAACCTCATCTGTTGAAAAAAGAATGTGAGTCTTATTAGGAGGAAGCTAGAAAGTATGGGACAGAGCAAGACAATATTAATAATTGCGATGAATAACATTACTTACGGATAAATGGTCAAGGAAGGTGTTAAACTGGGTATTGTCTTTCTCATTCCTGTACTGGATCCACGTTGGGAGGATACGTGCATGACACCTAACAGCAACGGCTGCCTCTGATACTAACTTGGCTGACTCTGTAGCATCACGTGGCCTTTTTAAACCTGCCTCAAAATGGATCTCCATTCTTCCTCCTTTAGATTTTGTTAATTTGTCAAGCATTATCCCTGATGTCTGTTTCCGCTTGCGCCGTGGTGCTAGTTCAACAACGAATATGGAAAGTGTTAGTGTACATCAAACTGTGAGAGTACATATAAAGGAGCATGCAACTGCAACTTGACTCGGTCAGGTACCGTCTTGGTGTTGATGCTCATGAGGTTCATCTGATCTTGCCAAGTCCTGTTGTGTCAGCAGTGCTTCGGAAGTAGTGTTAGGTGTGAAGGCAGCTTGGGAACTGGCCAGTTCCGGAGCAAACGAACGAGTAACTGGTTGAGATGCTGGTACAGTTGAAGCGGATGCTGCAGCTGGTGGAGCAGGTGATACTGTGTTTGTAGATTTAGCCGATGGACTTGGACCTTCTACTGCACTATAAGTACCAGCAGAATCTCGACGGCAGAACCTTTTCCGTTTCACTCGATGAGTAACAGCACTCCCTACTATATTATTTTCCTTGCTCTTTTTTGACTTTGCCATGTCAAGCTGTACCCACAAAACAAAAGAATAAAATCTCTCTTCAGAACTCATTGATGCATGATACAGACAAGCAATACTTTGATGTAAGACAACCGTATGAGGATGGAATATGTAAGAAAAACAGGACGACATGAATATTCACAGCTACGATGTGCAAACTAAGCAGAAGGATTTTCAAGAAAATAGAAGTAATGCAAGCTAGACACCATATGAAAGATGCAACCAATATTACTCTGCCAAGTTAAAAGTGTCTTGTCATAAGTGGCAATTCGAAAAATTAGAAGCAGTACAACGTAGAAATCAATGCAAGATGCAACCACTATCAAACTGCCATGTTAAAAGCGTCCAATCATGAGTGACTGATGCAGGATACACAACAACAGTACTTTGATGTAAGAACATGGTATGATAGATAGATGCAGTGTATTCTAGACACAGAAAGCCATGTCATATGCACATGTATAACGTATAAACTCAGCAGGTGCAATTTAATCAAAATAGAAGAAATACAGGCTAGACAACATATGCAACATGAAACCAATTATCACACTGTCAACTTAGAGCAAGCACCTGCGATGGTGGAGTACGGGAGATGAACTCATCATGTAGACTTGGGACTTCAACTTCATTAGTAGTAGCAGTGGCAAATTTAGAGAGTCTTTGTTTGCGTCGGTGCGGAGGACCACCAACATCCCCTAACTTACTCTTTTCCTTCCTATTTTCTGATATTGCCTTATGAAGTCAAAACCACAAGAAGATGAATAAAATTAGCTCTGCATAACTGGTTGATGCATGATACAGATGAACACTACTTTGATGTAAGGCAAGCGCAGGATAGGAGGATGGAATATATACAAAAAAAGACAGCGTTTCATATTCACACGTACGATAGGAGGATGGAATATGTATGAAAAAACAGTAAGCGGAAGGCATTTCAACAAAATTAGAAGAAATGAAAGCTAGGCACCATATGAACATGCTTCCAATATCACTCTATCAGGTAAAAAGTGTCTCGTCGTAAGTGCCATTTCAAGAAATTAGAAGCAGTACAAGCTAGAAGATAATGCAAGATGCAACCTACATCACAGTCCCAAGTTAAATGTGTCTTATGGGTAAGTGATCATTGCAGGTATAAGTTGTAAGCTACGCAGATGCAATTCAACATAATCAGAAGCAATACAAACTAGACATCATACGGAAAACGCAACCACGTATAACAGTTCCAAGTAAGAGCAAGCACCTGTGATGGTGGAGTAGGGGAGATGTGATCATCATGTACACGTATGTTCTAGAAACAGGAACACGTGTCATATTCACAGGCATTATGTGTAAAGTAAGCAGATGCAATTCAAGTTAGAAGCAATACAAGCTAGACATCATACGCAACATGCAACCACATATAATAGTGTCAAGTTAGAGCAAGCACCTGTGATGGTGGAGTAGGGGAGATGTGCTCATCATCTACACAACTACGTTGACTGTCCAGCCTTGTGTTGTCTTGCGAATCTTGTTGGGAGGATGGCGGAGTAGAATCTGTAGAGACCCCCTGTTTGAGTTGCTCCGAAGGACCACCATCATCCACTGCCGGACTAATTTCCTTCAGCTGTAATGATTTTGCATTGTGAAGTCAAACCGATAAGAAAAAGGAATAAAATTCGCTCTTCAGAACTCATTCATGCATGATACTGACGAACACTACTTGGATGAAAGGCAAACACATGATGCGACGATGGAATATGTATGAAAAACAGGATGGTGTGAAATATTCACACCTATGATGTGGTAACTAAGCAGAAGGCATTTCAACAAATTAGAAGCACTGCAAGCTAGACACCATATGAAAGATGCAACCAATATCACTCTGCCAAGTTCAAACTGTATGGCGTTTCAACAAATTAGAAGCAGCACATGCTAGAAATCATATGCAAGACACAACCAATATCACAGTGGCGACTTAAAGGTGCCTTATCATAAGTGACTGATGCGGGATATGCAAGAATAGTAGTCTGATGTAGAAACAGGAACACATGTCATATTCACATGCATTATGTGTAAAGTAAGCAGATGCAATTCAACAAAGTTAGAAGCAATACAAGCTAGACATCATACGCAACATGCAACCACATATAATAGTGCCAAGTTAGAGCAAGCACCTGTGATGGTGGAGTAGGGGAGATGTGCTCATCATCTACACAACTACGTTGACTGTCTAGACTTGTGTTGTCTTGCGAATCTTGTTGGGAGGATGGCGGAGTAGAATCTGTAGAGAACCTCCGTTTCAGTTGCTCGGAAGGACCACCATCATCCAATGCCTTGCCAATTTCCTTCAGCTTTATTGATTTTGCATTGTGAGGTCATACCGACAAGAAAAAGGAATATCATTCGCTCTTCAGAACTCATTCATGCATGATACTGACGAACACTACTATGATGAAATGCAAAGTCATGATACGAGGATGGAATATGTACGAAAAAATGGACGGCTTGACATATTCACACCTATGATGTGGTAACTAAGCAGAAGGCACTTCAACAAATTAGAAACACTGCAAGACACCATATGGAAGGTGCAATCAATATCACTCTGCCAAGTTAAAACTGTCTCGTCATAGGTGGCGTTCATCAAACTAGAAGCAATACATGCTAGAAATCATATTCAAGACGCAAACCAATATCACACTGCCAACTTAAAGGTGTCCCATCATAAGTGACTGATGCAGGATACACAAGAAGAGTAGTTTCATGTAAGAACATGGTGTGATAGACAGATATAGTATGTACCAAAAATAGGAAAGCGTGTCATATTCACATGTATCATATGTAAGCTAAGCAGATGCAGTTTACACTAACTAGGAGCAATACGAGCTAGACACCATATGCAACATGCAACCAGATATCACACTGCCAAGTTAGAGCAAGCACCTTGGATGGTGGAGTAGGGGAGCGGACTCTTGGAACTTGTAATGCACTATCAGTACAAGGAGAATCGGTACAGATGCTCCGTTTACGTTGCTGCAGAGGACCACCATCATCGCCTTCCTTACTCTTTTCCTTCCTCTTTCTTGATTTTGCCTTGTCAAGTCAAACCCACAAGAAAAAGGAATAAAATTTGCTCTTCAGAACTCATTGATGCATGATACTGACGAACACTACTTTCATGTAAGGCAGCCGCATGATAGGAGGATGGAATATGTATGAAAAACTGGACGGCGTGACATATTGACATGTATGATGTATAAAGTGTAAACTAAGCACAAGGTGCTTGAACTTGTTAGAATCGATGCAAGCTAGAAACCATATGAAAGATGAAACCAATATCACTCTGCCAAATTAAAAGGGTGCCCTAACAAATGTATTTGACCAAATTAGAAGCAATACATGGCAATAGGCTAGAAATAATATGCAATATGCAACGAATAAAGGTGACTCATCGTAAGTGATTGATGCAGGATACAGAAGAGAGGTAGTTTCATGTAAGAACAAGGTTAACACATAGATGTAGTGTGTACCGAAAATAGGAAGGCATGTCATATTCACAGGTATAGTGTGTAAACTAAGCAGATGCAATTTACCATAATTAGAAGCATTATGTAACATCCCAAATTTTCAATTTGGAATGTTATACATTAGATCATCATTGCATAGCATATTTTATTGCATTTTGGCAAATCCACGAAAATCCTAAGCAACTCATGGACCCTTGGAGAGAGTTGGGGATTTTTCGCGGTTTTCATATTTGATTTTTATCAAATAATGAAACGAGGATTTTCGGTTTAATTTATTTTTCTCTCCGAAAAATATTTCATATTAAAATATATCAGAGGAGAAAATATGACTTCTCCAAAATAATTGAAATATTGGAGGAAAATATTAAAATCAAATATTTGATTTTATTCGGATTTTATTTGCATTAGAAAAAAATTGCACGTTTTCAAAACTGCATTTTTGGGCCAAGAAAATGTTCATCTTGTTCTAATTATTTTAATTAGACGGTGAAAATTTGTTTTGGCATTTGGGATTTTTATTTATTTTTCTACAATTTTTTTTAGGTTCGGCGATATTATTTAAAAAAACGCGCGAGCGCCGACTGGGCCGATGTCCAGCCGCGCGGCCCAGCCCACCCCGCGAGCCGTCTCCCTCCTGGAGACCGCCGCCGTCGAGTCCCGATCGGGGACGACTCCCGCCGCCGCCCGTCGCCCCTTCCCCACGGCACCCCCTCCCCCTCTTAAATACCGCCCCGCCGCCCCTCTCCTCACCCCGCCCCCGACCCGAAGCCGCCGCCGCCGAGAGGAGCCGCACCGGAGCCGCCCGACCCCGCCGGAGTGCCTCGTCGAGGTAGCCGAGCCGCTGTCTGCCGTCCGTTTAAAAAAAAACGTTCGGTTTATTTTTTTCCGAAACCCTAGGTTTATTTTTTTATAGATCGGTTTATTTTTTTTTCGGTTTAGTTAGTTAGTGAACGTTCGCCGATCCGTTTGTTTTAACGAACGTGTTCGTCGGTTAGTCGCAGTTAACGAACATCCGTTCGTTTAACTGTTCGTTAGTTTTATTTTTTCTCGGATTTTCCGTGAATATTCCAGATCGCGATTTCTGATCTGTTTTTCGTTTTACTTTATCTTTTCGCTCGTTTATCGGAATCAGGCGATTCACGTGCCTAGAGTTTCGTCTCGAAATACTCTTTCCGTCTAACCAACTCAAACAAGTTTTTCTACTGTAAAATTTGACCTAGATCCAGATTAGTAAACGAAGCTTGTTTCTTTCGCCGTTTGACTTTCGTTGCTTCGTTTGATTTGATTCTTTTTGCAAACCGGAGTTCTTAAGTTGAACTTTCTGGTTAGATATTTATTTGAGTTTTACCTGTGCATTAGATGAGTGCTTATTGTATGCTTGTTTGTTTGCGATAGAGTACCCGGAGTGCGCCGCTTGCTACTTCGAATCTCTAGGTTTCACGGATCATCAGCAAGGCAAGTAACACTTTGATCATACCTCTTTTACTACCCAGTTTTATTGCATTAGATCAACCCTCAAACATTGCATGGTTAGGATCTAATTAAACTGTGGGAATTGGGAAGTAGTTGAGGTAGTACCTATCACCTGTTTATTATCAAACCCTTGGGAGTTACTTCTACGTTCGCTCATATTGCTATGCTATGCTAGTAGACGTGGATTGGGTTTGAGTGTTACCATGACAGATGTGAGATTGTTAATTAATGGTTAACCTTAAGGTGGCAACTAAAACTCACATCTGGGTGGATTGAGGTACCTGGGTATTCCAGGATTGCCTGTTTTTCTTTTGGACCGCCACCCAGGTTCAAAGGGATCATGAGATTATTCGTGCTAGAAACTTCCGTGTGCAGCCACAAGCTATTATGGGCTCTAGCATAGTTGAGTAAGTCGTGTGAAGTCTTACAGTGGTAGACTAGCAGATGTAGGTGTACCGGTCTACCCATCGTAAGGTGCTAACGCTTCTGAAAGACTGTGTCTTGGTCATCCATTTCTCAAACACCATGTAGTGCGAGAAATCCAACGGAGGAGATCGAGTCTTGTGGGGAAAAGTGCACAAACCTCTACAGAGTGTATAAACTAATCATGGTTAGCCGTGTCCCCGGTTATGGACATCTTGAGTATAGTATCTGGATTATCATGTGAATCTCATCATGTTACTTTAATTAATTTTGTTGGATTAATGATGATACTTAATTGGGATTGAGAATGCTGTCAACCATTCTCAATGTTTAACAACCACCATGATAGTTAAATAAAATTTATTCCTTTGCTGTAGGGAAAAATTGGCTTTTCGCAAAACTGTAACCATAGAGCCTTCTACCAGCCATATATGCATGTAGTATAGCATTATTATGTTCATTACTCTCTATGTGTTACATTGCCAGCATATTCCATGTGCTGACCCGTTTTCGGGCTGCAACGTTTCATGTTGTAGACTTTTCAGACGACGAGTAAGGTGCCTTAGGTCGTGGTCTTATACTCAGTGATGCCGTTGGAGTTGATGGACTCACTTATCTTCCAAGTCTTCCACTGTTATTGTTTTAGATGGCCTTAAGCCATATTTGTCATACTTATTTCTCTCTTGAGATACTCGATGTAATAAGTGTGTGATTGCTACTCTGTTATAAATCCTCCAAGTACTGTGCGTGTCAGCATTACTGATCCAGGGATGACACTGGTGCACGGTAGATCAGACTATTTGAGGTCTGGTCGCTACAAAGGTGGTATCAGAGCACACGCTGACTGTAGGGCACGACCACTAAGCTTAAACCCTAGAACACTACTCTCTTCTCATTTCTGACTCCTCTCCACTTTCTACTCTTTTAGGAATGGTGGATGCAAGGAACAAGTTCATGCAACGGGATGAAGATACACCTTTTGGACGACACTTGAAGGAAGTCATTAAGTACCTGAACATCGGAATACCAAGCTTCACCGAGACTTACAACACCACACTACCCAAAGAGGAGTGCTGGAAGATTCAAGTTCAAGTTCCAGGAAGGACGTTTACGCCAGTCACTGAGCCTATAGAGTTTTTCTTTGATGCACCAACCTGGAGTTTAGGGAAGAGCATGGCAACCCACATCTCTATGGGACACATTGGAGAAGTCTACCACAGGGAGCTTAAGGATACTATTTATCAGATTTGTGGACGCCGGGATGAGCAATGGGAGATGATCAGCACCAAGAAGGATGGATCAATTACAGCTTTCATCCAGGAGCAAAACCAACACATTCATCGCCAGGAGAACCAGATGTGCGCAGACATGATAGATCTGAAGAAGGCATTGACCAAGATCACGGAGTTAGAGGAAGAACTCAAGTCTACGCGCGATGGATATGAGGAGGAGATCGCCACGTTGTTGGAGAAGAATGACGACCTGATAAAGAAGATCGGAGTATTCATGGGAGACCCAGCACCAGGAGGAGGAGATGACGATTCTACTTGCCCGGCTAACTACATCATCATCGACGACACCGACTCGGACCCCAGTGAAGATGACTTTGTTGATGAAGCTGGAGCAGATATCATGGAGTCTTCGACTGATCAAAATTTCTAGTAGACCCCCATAATCAGTAGTAGTATTCCCCCATGTATATAGTATAGTCCGAGCACTTTGTAACGATAGTTAGATCGATTGTATGCCTTGTTTGATTGAGTGATATTGTTTGTGTTTGTCTCATGAGCATATGGGTAGTGTTTTCCCTCTAGACCTCATTCTATTCTAAATTCTCATATTTTCTAAACCTATCAGATGCCTCCGAGACGCGACACCGGATTTGTTTTCCCACCGGAGATCACTCAGTTGATTCAGCAGCAGAATGCCTTGATGCAAGTGTTAGTACAGAACCAAGGCAACAACAACAACAACTCACCACCACCACCTGTTGATCACTTAACCCGTTTCTTGAGACTGAATCCGCCGGTGTTTTCCAGCAGCACCGAGCTGATTGTTGCAGATGATTGGCTCCGCAAAGTTGGAAGGGAGTTGACCACTGCAGGATGCACAGATGCGGAGAGAGTGCGTTTTGCCGCACATCAGCTTGATGGACCCGCAACATCATGGTGGGAGAATTACACATCCACACACCCTATTGACACTGTCACATGGGACCAGTTTCAGCAAGCTTTCCGTACTGCCCATGTTTCAGTAGGAGCTATGGCTATGAAGAAGCGTGAGTTTCGCAACCTATGCCAAGGAGGACGCACCGTAGGCCAGTATGTGGAGGACTTTAGTAAGTTAGCACGTTATGCTCCAGATGACGTTGCTACAGATGCAACCAAGCAGGAGAAGTTTCTGGAAGGACTGAATGATGAGCTGAGCATGCAGTTGATGGTAGCAACCTTCAACAACTACCAGGAGTTGGTAGATAGAGCTCTCATGATTGAAGGGAAGCAGCAGCAGATTGAAAACCGTAAGAGGAAATATGGACAAGGGAAGTACAATTCTGGAGCTCAGCAGAAGCCACGTTTTACCCCGAAATCGGGAGGATAGTTTCAGCATACCCATGGAGGAGGTAGTTCGCACAACCATAATGGCCCCAAGAATGGTAATGGGAATGGAGGAAGCAACGGCCAGAACCGTACCAACCCTTCAACCCCAGTTAAGAGAGACCTGAGCCAAGTCATTGCTTTAAGTGCCAGAAGACTGGACATTATGCCAATGAATGTCCTGAAGCCCAGAATGGAAATGGCAATGGAAGCTCTGGGAAGAAGCCGAACCCTTTCAACAAAGGACAAGTGAACCACATTTACGTGGAGGAGGTTGAAGCACAGCCTGATGCAGTAATAGGTAAGTTTTTGGTTAAGTCATTTACTGCACTCGTTCTTTTTGATACTGGAGCATCGCATTCATACATATCAAGGGGATTTGTGGATAAGTTTAAGTTTCCCACCAAAGTTCTCAGAACACCTATGTTAGTAACCTCGCCAGGAGCAGAGTATATGGCAAGCCAAAGATGTTTTCAGATGCCATTGGCCATAGGTAGGCATGTTTTCCCCTCAGACCTAATAGTATTGGAATCGCAAGGATTGGATGTGATATTGGGTATGGATTGGTTATCGATGTATGGAGGAAACATCGATTGCGCCAGTAAAACGATTTCGCTTACCACCCTAGAAGGAAGAAGGATTAAGTATGTATCCCGGCATGTGCCGAAGAGGACTCAAGTAAATTCCTTATCAGGAGTTGTACAGGAGGAAGTACCAGTGGTGAAGGATTACCCGGATGTATTTCCAGAAGAGTTGCCAGGCATGCCACCAGATAGAGACATAGAGTTTTTGATTGAAATTTTGCCAGGCACAGGGCCGATATCTAAGAGACCGTACAGGATGCCCGCAAAGGATTTGGAGGAAATTAAGAAGCAGATTAAGGAGTTACTGGATAAAGGCTATATTCGCCCAAGTTCGTCACCTTGGGGATCACCCGTACTTCTGGTGGAGAAGAAAGATGGATCGTTGAGGATGGTTGTTGATTATCGAGGATTGAATGAAGTGACCATCAAAAATAAGTACCCACTGCCGATGATCAATGATTTGTTTGACCGATTACAAGGAGCTAAGGTATTTTCCAAGATCGATCTACGATCAGGATACCATCAGTTGAATATTCGAGAGCAGGATATACCTAAGACGGCTTTTACCACCAGGTATGGGCTATATGAGTATACCGTTATGTCATTTGGTCTGACTAACGCACCTGCCTATTTCATGAACCTGATGAACAAAGTGTTTATGGAAGTTTTGGATAAGTTCGTCGTAGTGTTCATTGATGACATTTTGGTCTACTCAAAGAACGAAGAGGAGCATAAGGAACATTTGCGTTTGGTACTTGAGAAGCTCAGAGAACATCAGCTATACGCCAAGTTCAGCAAATGTGAGTTTTGGTTGAATGAAGTTGGATTCCTCGGACATGTTATATCTGGAGAAGGAATAGCAGTAGACCCCACCAAAGTCGACACTGTGACAAACTGGGAATCACCCGCATCAGTTGGAGAAATCCGGAGTTTTCTTGGACTTGCAGGATACTACCGGAGGTTCATTGAGAATTTCTCGAGGATTGCTAAGCCCATGACAGAGCTGTTAAAGAAGGACACCAAGTTCAATTGGACTGAGGAATGTGAAGCTAGTTTCCAAGAGTTGAAGAAACGTTTGGTTACATCACCAGTGCTGATTCTGCCAGATCAACGCAAGGATTATGAAGTATATTGCGACGCTTCACGTCGAGGACTTGGAGCAGTGCTAATGCAGGAGGGAAGAGTTGTTTCATATGCTTCACGACAACTTAAACCCCATGAGAAGAATTATGCTACCCATGATTTGGAGTTAGCAGCCGTAGTACATGCGTTGAAGACATGGAGACATTTTCTCATCGGAAATCACTGTGAGGTGTACACGGATCACAAGAGTTTGAAGTACATTTTCACGCAAAAGGAGTTGAATCTCAGGCAAAGGAGATGGTTGGAGCTCATTAAGGATTATGATATGAGATTGCATTATCACCCCGGGAAGGCTAACGTAGTAGCAGATGCGTTGAGCCACAAGAGCCATGTCAACACACTCATGACCGGAGAGTTACCGAAATTATTAGCCGAGGATCTTCGCGAGT
Source organism: Aegilops tauschii subsp. strangulata (assembly GCF_002575655.3). Lineage (NCBI taxonomy): Eukaryota > Viridiplantae > Streptophyta > Magnoliopsida > Poales > Poaceae > Aegilops > Aegilops tauschii. The sequence goes on from NC_053037.3 coordinate 401,325,517, forward strand.
TATGTTTGGAGATAGTTCCAAGCGGCTATTTAGCAACGTTGGAGATTCAGTCTACCTTGATGGAAAAGATCAGGGAAGCTCAGAAGGCAGACAAGGAAATTGACGAGATAAAGAAAAGGATGAGTAAAGGAAAAGCCAAGGGATTTCGTGAGGATGAGCACGATACCTTATGGTTTGAGGACCGCGATTATGTGCCCAATGATCCGGAGATCAGGAAGTTGATCTTGCAAGAGGCCCATGATTCACCGTATTCGATTCACCCAGGAAATACCAAGATGTATTTGGATTTGAAGGATACTTTCTGGTGGACCGGAATGAAGAAGGATATTGCAGAGTATGTAGCAGTTTGTGATGTATGTCAGAGAGTGAAGGCAGAGCATCAGAAGCCAGCAGGATTGCTACAGCCATTGCCGATACCCGAATGGAAATGGGATAAACTAGGCATGGATTTTATCACGGGATTGCCCAGGACTCGTTCAGGCTATGACTCAATATGGGTTGTAGTCGATCGTTTGACGAAAGTAGCTCATTTCATCCCAGTGAAGACCACTTACACCAGTGCTAAGTTGGCAAAGATATACATGATCAGGATCGTATGTCTGCTTGGAATTTCGAGGACCATTGTATCAGATCGAGGAACCCAGTTTAGTTCAAAGTTTTGGAATCAGTTACATGAAACTTTGGGTACCAGGCTAGAGTTCAGTACAGCCTTTCATCCACAGACAGACGGACAGACCGAGAGAGTCAATCAGATTTTGGAAGATATGCTGAGAGCTTGTGCGCTAGATTATGGATCTAGTTGGGACGACAATTTGCCGTATGCAGAGTTTTGTTACAACAACAGTTATCAAACCAGTTTGAAGATGGCCCATTTCAAAGCTTTATACGGAAGGAGGTGTAGAACACCATTGTTATGGGACGAAGTTGGAGACCGCCAGTTGTTTGGACCAGATTTGATTAAAGAGTCTGAACGGAAAGTGAAGTTGATTCGCGATAGGCTCAAGGTAGCCCAATCCAGGCAGAAGAGTTATGCGGATTCTAAACGCAAGGAGACAGTTCACGAAGTCGGAGACAGAGTTTATCTTCGTGTATCACCACTTAGAGGAGTGAAGCGCTTTGGAGTTAAAGGAAAGTTAGCACCACGTTTTGTAGGACCATACAAAATTTTGGAGTGTATGGGAGAAGTTGCTTACAAACTGGAATTGCCTGAAGGATTGTCAGGAGTTCATGATGTATTTCACGTTTCCCAGTTGAAGAAGTGCCACGCAGAGATGGCTGAGATACCACTGAGAGATACGGTGCCATTGGAAGCGATTCAGTTGGATAGTGACTTGACCTATGAGGAGAAACCAGCTAAGATTCTTGAGTATGCCAGCCGAGTCACCCGCAGCAAGGTTATCAAGTTTTGCAAAGTTCAGTGGAGTCACCATACCGAGGACGAAGCCACCTGGGAGCGAGAGGAAGATCTATGGAAGAACCACTCTCACCAATTTCCTAGCCAACCCGAATCTCGAGGGCGAGATTCATCTTAAGGGGGTAGGTTTGTAACATCCCAAATTTTCAATTTGGAATGTTATACATTAGATCATCATTGCATAGCATATTTTATTGCATTTTGGCAAATCCTCGAAAATCCTAACCAACTTAAGGACCCTCGGAGAGATTTGGGGATTTTTCGCGGTTTTCATATTTGATTTTTATCAAATAATGAAACGAGGATTTTTTGTTTAATTTATTTTTCTCTCCGAAAAATATTTCATATTAAAATATATGAGAGGAGAAAATATGACTTCTCCAAAATAATTGAAATATTGGAGGAAAAATATTAAAATCAAATATTTGATTTTATTCGGATTTTATTTGCAATTTTATTTGCATTAGAAAATTTTTCACGTTTTCAAAACTGCATTTTTGGGCCAAGAAAATGTTCATCTCGTTCTAATTATTTTAATTAGACAGTGAAAATTTGTTTTGGCATTTTTAGATTTTTATTTATTTTTCTACAATTTTTTATAGGTTCGGCGATATTATTTAAAAAAAACGCGCGAGCGCCGACTAGGCCGAAGCCCAGCCGCGCGGCCCAGCCCACCCCGCGAGCCGTCCTCCTGGAGACCGCCGCCGTCGAGTCCCGATCGGGGAAGACTCCCGCCGCCGCCCGTCGCCCCTTCCCCACGGCACCCCCTCCCCCTCTTAAATACCGCCCCCGCCGCCCCTCTCCTCACCCCGCCCCGACCCGAAGCCGCCGCCGCCGAGAGGAGCCGCACCGGAGCCGCCCGACCCCGCCGGAGTGCCCCGTCGAGGTAGCCGAGCCGCCGTCTGTCGTCCGGTTTAAAAAAATGTTCGGTTTATTTTTTCCAAAACCCTAGGTTTATTTTTTTATAGATCGGTTTATTTTTTTCTTCGGTTTAGTTAGTTAGTGAACGTTCGTCGATCCGTTCGTTTTAACGAACGTGTTCGTCGGTTAGTCGCAGTTAACGAACGTCCGTTCGTTTAACTGTTCGTCAGTTTTATTTTTCTTGGATTTTCCATGAATATTCCAGATCGCGATTTCCGATCTGTTTTTCGTTTTAGTTTATCTTTTCACTCGTTTATCGGAATCAGGCGATTCAAGTGCCTAGAGTTTCGTCTCGAAATTCTATTTCCATCTAACCAACTCAAACAAGTTTTTGCTACTGTAAAATTTGACCTAGATCCAGATTAGTAAATGAAGCTTGTTTCTTTCGGCGTTTGACTTTCGTTGCTTCGTTTGATTTGATTCTTTTTGCACACCGGAGTTCTTAAGTTGAACTTTCTGGTTAGATCTTTATTTGAGTTTTACCTGTGCATTAGATGAGTGCTTATTGTATGCTTGTTTGTTTGTGATAGAGTACCCGGAGTGCGCCGCTTGCTACTTCGAATCTCTAGGTTTCATGGATCATCAGCAAGGCAAGTAACACTTTGATCATACCTCTTTTACTACCCAGTTTTATTGCATTAGATCAACCCTCAAACATTGCATGGTTAGGATCTAATTAAACTGTGGGAATTGGGAAGTAGTTGAGGTAGTACCTATCACCTGTTTATTATCAAACCCTTGGGAGTTACTTCTACGTTCGCTCATATTGCTATGCTATGCTAGTAGACGTGGATTGGGTTTGAGTGTTACCATGACAGATGTGAGATTGTTAATTAATGGTTAACCTTAAGGTGGCAACTAAAACTCACATCTGGGTGGATTGAGGTACCTGGGTATTCCAGGATTGCCTGTTTTTCTTTTGGACCGCCACCCAGGTTCAAAGGGATCATGAGATTATTCGTGCTAGAAACTTCCATGTGCAGCCACAAGCTATTATGGGCTCTAGCATAGTTGAGTAAGTCGTGTGAAGTCTTACAGTGGTAGACTAGCAGATGTAGGTGTACCGGTCTACCCATCGTAAGGTGCTAACGCTTCTGAAAGACTGTGTCTTGGTCATCCGTTTCTCAAACACCATGTAGTGCGAGAAATCCAACGGAGGAGATCGAGTCTTGTGGGGAAAATTGGACAAACCTCTGTAGAGTGTATAAACTAATCATGGTTAGCCGTGTCCCCAGTTATGGACATCTTGAGTATCTAGTATCTGGATTATCATGTGAATCTCATCATGTTACTTTAATTAATTTTGTTGGATTAATGATGATACTTAATTGGGATTGAGAATGCTGTCAACCATTCTCAATGTTTAACAACCACCATGATAGTTAAATAAAATTTATTCCTTTGCTGTAGGGAAAAATTGGCTTTTCGCAAAACTGTAACCATAGAGCCTTCTACCAGCCATATATGCATGTAGTATAGCATTATTATGTTCATTACTCTCTATGTGTTACATTGCCAGCATATTCCATGTGCTGACCCGTTTTCGGGCTGCAACGTTTCATGTTGCAGACTTTTCAGACGACGAGTAAGGTGCCTTAGGTCGTGGTCTTATACTCAGTGATGCCGTTGGAGTTGATGGACTCACTTATCTTCCAAGTCTTCCGCTGTTATTGTTTTAGATGGCCTTAAGCCATATTTGTCATACTTATTTCTCTCTTGAGATACTCGATGTAATAAGTGTGTGATTGCTACTCTGTTATAAATCCTCCAAGTACTGTGCGTGTCAGCATTACTGACCCAGGGATGACACTGGTGCACGGTAGATCAGACTATTTGAGGTCTGGTCGCTACACATTACAAGCTAGACACCGTATGCAACATGCAACCACATATCACACTACGAAGTTAGAGCAAGCACCTGTGATGGTGGTGTAGGGGAAGTGCGGTCTTCGGGTACAGAGCTACGTTCAATATCTTCATTTAGGCGTGCTATTTCTTGAGAATCATGTGGAGAGGATGAAATTGCATTCTTTATAAGAGTATTGCGTCTCATATTAACCCACACGCGTGACTGTCTCAGCATAAGCGATAGACACAGGATACACAAGAACAGTAGTTTGATGTAAGAACATGGTGTGATAGGCAGATGTAGTATGTACCAAAAACAGGAAGGCATGTCATATTCACATGTATAATGTGTAAGCTAAGGAGATGCAATTTAACAAATTAGGAGCATTGATGAGGGATACACAAGAAAAGTAGTTTGATGTAAGAACATGGTTAATAGAAAGACGTACTATGTACCAAAAACAGGAAGGCATGTCATATTCACAGGTATAATGTGTTAACTAAGCAGATGCAATTTACCCTAATTAGAAGCATTACAAGGTAGACACCATATGCAACATGCAACCACATATCACACTGCCAAGTAAGAGCAAGCACCTGCGATGGTGGTATGGGGGAATTGCGGTGATCAACTAGAGAGCTACGTTGACTATCTTCATTTAGCCATGCTGTTTCTTGAGAATCATGTGGGGAGGATGACACTGCACTCTTTAAACGAGTAGGGCGTCTCACAGTAACCCACTCGGGTGACTGTCTCATCATAAGTGATTGATGAGGGATACAAAAGAGCATTAGTTTGATGTACGAACATGGTTAATAGACATATGTAGTATGTATCAAAAACAGGAAGGCATGTCATTATCAAAGGTATAATGTGTAAAGTAAGCAGATGCAATTTAACCAAATTGGAAGCAATACAAGCTAGACACCATATGCAACATGCAACCACATTTGACAACGCGAAGTTAAAGCAAGCACCTGGGATGGTTGTGTGTGGCAATTGAGATCATCAACTTCAGAGCTACGTTTACTGTCTCCAACTGCTGACACTGCACCCATTAGAGCGCTGAAACGCTTAGTGCTTATCTTCGAATTACACTGGAGCGACTTCTGTCTTTTCTTTTCTGCATTCATCAACACTGCGTCAGAGTTTGAAATACCCATGCATAAAAAAACAATAGTGTGAGTATGGGTGAAGTGTGTGCACAATTAGTACAGTGTAAAGGTAGCAGATAGCAGGTCGGTGAGAAATAAATGACGGGAGACATATGATAGCTCTACAACATGCATGGCACACTAAATTACTACATGATTCTATGAAAATAACAGTCGACTGAAAGCAAATAGGTCAGTCCATTTTTTCTGCACCGTCCGATGTACAAAGAACGGGCAGATCGCCTTCATCTACCTCCAGCCAGTCAGTGTTGACGATCTTCCTCGAAATGCCAGCGACCATTGGCCCAGTATTCCTCCCCTGCCTGCGCCCTCCCCTCGACCTCACCGCACCGCCGTGCTTGGCACCGCCCCCCCGGCCATCCATTCAAGCCCCGCCGACCTCCAGATCGGGCGCAATCAGCTCCTGCGCCCCACACCCCTATGATAGACACCGATGCGCCGCTTCCCCGGGGAACAGGCGGACTAGGTGCTCTGCGCGCCTAAGCCGGTGCTGCTTCTTTTAATTGCGGTTCGACTGACCCTAAATTGAAATCCAGGCGGGCTACTGACCTCTAGCAAAGGTGAAATAGTAAAAGGGAGGAAACCTTGTGCATTTAGTATCACGAAAAAGATGCAGTAAGAAGCGCTCAACTAGTTTCTTTCATGGGATGAATACGGTGTGGCGGAGACGTAAGATTTGCACGAATAAGGGAAGAGGAGTACCTCTTTCTGCTGGCAGTGCTGTGTCCTCCTTCTGTTTTTCCGACGATCTTCTTGTTGTTCGTCGGAAACCAGAAGTTGTGGAGGACGGTGCAGCCTTGGACGAACCCATGGCCAAGTTGTTGAGTGTGGTGCGGTGGCCGTCTGTCGGCGGCGGGGAAGCAGATCCGAGGCGGCGAACGACAGCGTAGCGGGAACAGCTCCGGTGCGGTGGACGGTTGCGACAATGGAGCCGCAGCAGTGAGGCGCAGGACGGTGTGGTCGGAGTGGTTCTGGTACGGCGCACGTCGGCGTCGGCGTCGTGGAGGCAGCTCTGCCTCGGCTTCAGCTGCTAAGTCCTTGAGGGCGTTGCGGTTGCGGTTGCGTTGGACGACGACGTCGGGGTACCGGCTCCGGCGTGATGGAGGAGGGTGGCGGTGGATTGGCCGCTATGGGGTGGAGGACGGAGGAGGCTGGGGTTTCGCGGCTGGTGGAGAGGGCGTTTTCGCGCCCACGGAGTATGAATGGGGAAACGGAGGGAGGCGGGGAACTAAGGGGGAACAATGTTTCGGTTTGAGACGCGCTTGTTTGAAATTTGGGGAAAGTTACAAACTTTGCCCCCATCTAAAATTTCAGACATATTGCGGGTTGGGGGTAGGACAGTCATGTCCGGTGTCCCAAATGTGGGCGGGATAGATTTCGGCCGAGCGCATGGGTAGGCGCCCACGGCGTATGAATGCTTCTCGGAGGTGGATGAGACTGGCGTCTTGGTGAAGTTACAAACCTACCCCGGTTTAGACCTTTGGATATCGGGCTGATAGGCTAGACGGGCCAGAGTCAGGACAGTAATTTCCTATCACCAAAACATTAGTCTCGCGCGGTTTCGGGTGACCAGAGGCCTATTTGGCGTTTCGTTCAATATTTGGGAGCAGAAGCATTAACGTTTTCGGTTCTCTTGAATTGAACTTTCAGGATTTGTCAAACTTCACAAATCTTTACTCTTGAAAATCCTAAAGCTATGATTATTTTGGAATGGAGGGGGTACATTTGAATATACATTGTACACGAGTATATATTAAAAAATATGCAACTTACGTCAGTTCATGCATGGTTCCAGATATAATCTCCTTGGTTGCAAAAAAAGAGTTAGATATGCATATGAATATATATATAGCATGTTCAAACTCACAACAAAGATTGATGTCCCCTTTTACATCTGATTTACAAATGCCATTATCTCGGGTTCAAATAGATGAATGCACTTCCTATGAATTCGAATCTTCGAAACCCCCTTTATGTTGAATTCGACATGTATTCTATTTCGTAGCTAGCAATTTGGAATGTATCCATGCAAGTGACAAATGTATAAAGTGCTTCACACTAACAACATGGAGTGCACTAATTAATGTTTATATATGAATTGCAAAAGCATCCATTGCCTGTATTTCAAACCGCTCTCACTCTATGGATCGATAATATGAAATAAACACATGAACATGCTAGAATTCAATAGAGTATGGGTGTCTGATAGACCGATTTTCGTCCATACACAATTTGCAAAATTCATGATCTCATCCAAAAATAATAATGCCATTTATATTTTAATTTAATGCGTAGAACCGCCTTTTACACGTAGATGCACTATGCCTCGCCCCGTTCTCACAAACGCGTTATATATCTCTCTATCTAACGCATAAGTGCACACACTTTATATGCATCGGCATTTCTCTTCACACATGCTCACAATCTCTCTCAGGGTGTCGGGGTGTCTCACGCACATGCTCTCTCTCTCTCTCTCTCTCTCTTTCTGACTACTATGTACCACTCTTTTCACTAATCTCAGTTGGAAAACACTATTTCTCTCACATGCATATATACACATGCACGGTCTCTACTACCCCTCTATACGCACATATATGTGCCTATGTGTCTCCCGCACGCACATTATCTTTAGGCCTCTCTCGCACACATTGCCCCCCGACACACCTTTCTCTTAGTAGTTGGCAGATATGATTTCATCATATCATTCGGTAGGATATCCCTGACTGTTAGGCTGGATGGTAATACGAGGCAAAGTTTTACCCTAGTTCGGATCGGACCCTTGCAGTTGAAGAAAGAGCCTACTCCTGGCACTGTATATTAGTGATAGGGGTGTGTACAAAGTACACATGAATACCAGGCATTGTGCGTGTGTGTATACTATCGACGAACTAGCCCCCAAGCTTGTATAACATACTAAGGGCCTAGGGTTACAAATCATATATAGTCGGCTTATCACCAGTGGGGATAGAGTCCTCCGCGACTCTGGTAGCTTCGTGTTGTACGCCGAGTCCTCCACATGGGTCTTCGTATAACACGTCTCGGTCCAACCTATATGTGGCGCAGGATGGAACCGACCCATGAGTCTTCATGTTGACCCACCACAACTAGAAATGATGTGCCCACCACACCACACACACAATCGGCCGGGGGGGGGGGGGGGCTAGAGGGATGGCCGGTGCAGCGGCGGACCGGCGATGGGGAGTGGTTTCGGGGAGGGCGGGCCGGCTGCGGGCGGCGGGGGCTGGCGGTTCGGCTGGTGGTGGCTGGCGGCTCACGGGGGTGGAGTTTGATGATAAACTGGAGGACCTTGATTTCGTATCCAACGGCTGGAAAATCTAATGACCAGAGATGAAAAAGTCAGTCGACTGACGTGTAGCCTCACCCCGCACGTACACATGCACGCACGCAAGACACGCACGCATGTAGGCGTGCAACACTGACACATACACACGCACGCATGCTGGCGTGCAACACTGACACGTACACATGCACTCACGAACACACACACGTACGCACCCATGCATGCAACACTGAAACGTACCCTTGCACGCACGCAACACTCGCACGCCTGCATGCACACAGCACACGATGCAAGACACACGCTCAACCTATACGTGCATGCACCCTTTGTTAAGGACATGGATTGTTACGGGTATTAATCAATCTTATCTGTGATAAGCAGAACATTGATGTTTGCAGCGGTCTTTATGAATCACAACGTATCGAACGGGCTATCAACATAGTAGGCTTATCTACATGAAAAACATGACGTCACACTCAATGAACAATCATCAGTTTATGAAATGCCCACTTCTGACCGCCCTGGCCCACCAAAGGTTCCTCTGCTATGCGCTGCCTGCGTTGGGTCACTGACATTCAGGCCATGCACCCAAAGAGCCCACATGTCAGTGGAAGAACGGCGCGGTGTCCTAGGTCAGAGTCGAGGGCGCCACTCGCGACACGCCCGGCTGAACACGCCTCCGTGCCGCATTCAAACGCCTCCATGAAACCCGCCCGTGTGGAAGCCGAGAAACCCACTCTGGACACACGTCCGTTCATGACCGGGCCGGTGTTAAACACAACGCTGGCCGAGCTCCTCCCGTCCACCATCTATTTAATCTCCTATTTAAACGAGGCCAAACGCTGGCCAAGAATCGCACACCTCCGCCGCTCCCCTATCTCCTCCACCATTTTGTCCACTCTTACAATGGCTTACGAAGAGTAGTTATTCCGCATCCAAGCCGGCTGGGTAGCCCGCCGAATACGAGCTATGCAGCTCGCTGATCCACCTCCCTCCCCTCGCCCGACGGAGCCAGTTGCCGCCCCAAGCCGGTGCGCGGTTCAGCAACTTGCCGCTCCAGGCCAGCCCGACGAGGAGGGCGCACGGGCGTCGTTGCTGCCATCCACGCCGCCGCCTCGTACCACGTCTCCCGTTTCTGTGGCCGAGACTCCCATGCCGGCGGCCGCGCCATGCAAGTAGCGACAGAAGCCGGTTGCGCGGAGAGCGACGAGTCGGTGGTCAGCGCCTCCGCGTCCGCCGCCATCATCGAGGAGAAGTAGAACACGGGAGGCCGCCGCCGCTTGGGTCCCATGAAGGCCACCGCGGAGGCAACGCCGGCATACACAGCAGGTGTCTTGCCGGATCCTTTTGTTGCGAGGACCTTCGTCGACCCCGCATGGGCTCCACGGAAGAGGGGAATGTTAGGATGAACTCGAGCCGGTGCCGGCCATGGCAAAGTAGTGGCCGGTGATGAACTCTAACCGGTGCTGGCCACCATCATCTTCGGCACTAGCCAATGATATCAGTTGGGCAGTGGGGAAGCGAGCCGTCCTTTGCGCTGAAGCATATACCTCCGGGGCTCCCGGCAGTCCGATGATCATGCTGCCGGACATGAGGAACACAAATCGATCGGTGGGCGACCATTTAGGCCAGGTATTATATACCTGTGCTGTCCAGAACTAGCACCACATAGTTCATTTGAATGTAATGAAATCCGTCATGTTTGTATGAAAATCCGGTATTTTATATGATTTCCGTCATTGTTTATATGAAATATCAGTTTGTCTACGTGTTTGCGCGAATTTCGTCCGGTTGGTTGAGTTGCTGTCATAATGTGTGCGGCTACGGTTGGATGGCGTAATTTGCGGGTCGCCAGTCGGTCTGCGGGCGGCTCAGGCGGCGTTGTGGGACAAAAAAACACAGCTCGTGCGAGCTCGTCTCCAACGTGCGCGCTGGAGGATGCATGACAGCATGAGCACCCAAGCCATTCCTCGTTCATCGGCGGCAAAGGCACCGGTGGACAAAAGGGTCGCCAATATTTTGGCTACCCCGGGCAAGATCCAAACAGCCCCTCCCAACAGATTCAAATCCCTCGTTCGCCGTGGAATTTTGCCATGTGTTGTTTTCATGGACTAGCAAGATGCCCGTGCATTGCACGGAACATCAAGATGCATTTTTTACAAACTCCCGCATGCATGCAAGGGATAATTAATGTCCTCCTTTGCTAGTACCACGAGGCAAACACCATTAATATTGCATCGATTAGTGTTAGTGGCCTTGTATATCTGCAAATTGTAATTTTGATAGTGGCCCCTTGTATATAAAAATGGAGGGAGAAAGATGAGAGATAAGGTGAGGAGGAGTGGGGCGTGGTGGTGACTGGTGGTCGGACTGGGCGGAGGCATGGGGATGGACGGCGCATTATGTCTAGGTTTGTATCTCTCTCACACACACCCACGTAGGTGGGGGACGTGCACGAAGAGAAGAGGTGCACGCACGGCGCACGTACTCCCGTCTCTTTCCCAACCACACCCGCACGGGTACACGGTGGAGCTAATTTCTGTACGAAAAAGGCAACCCACGTGGTAATTTGGCACGTGTACTGGTTGTCCACTTGGTGGAGGGAGGATCGTCTACCACGGGTGAACAAACAAATTGCGACTTGACGCGTTATGTTAAATTAAAAAAAAGAGGCAAACCATGTGGGGCCTACCTTAGAGGCAAGGCTCTATACACTGGAGTACTTTTGATGTGTCCCGTGAACTCGCAGAACGAGGAGAAGCTTGCTTAGTACGCCGTCTCCCCCGCCCACGGGCGCGGTGGCTCGCAGGATGAAGTGAAGCTTGCTTACGAGGAGTAGTAGTAGTAGTAGTACTACTGTACGCCTTTACGCCCGCTCCCTCGCCCACGCGCGCGGTGGCTCGCAGCACGAGGAGAAAATTTTACTACTCCCTCCGTTTACTCCTCGTCCCTACTACGTACTTTGGTTAGTACTCCCTCCATTTACTTATACAAGGCCACTATAAAAAAAATACATTTTGCATCTATACAAGGCCACAAATAGTAATCGAGACAAAAGTTACTACTCTCTCCTTTCCAGTTTATGGCTCAATTTCAAAATCTCTCCAACCAAGGTAGACGGTGAGTGGTCGAATTAATTTCGTAGTTTGCACAATTAATTAGTATGCTCGTTTTTCTCAAGAAGTTATGTTTACTGAGGCATTAATTAGAACGAATGCATGAATGACCACTAAATTTCCATGAACTTGTACATGCATTGGTTAGTTTCCTCTTGACACTGCTTGTGTCGGGTGATCTAACGCACCTCGAAATCCAACATGTAATGGTACTACTACTAGTATAGTACTCCCTCGTTTCCAAAATATAAGTCTTTTTTGAGATTCCAGTACAAACTACATATGGATGTATATAGACATACTTTAGAGTGTAGATTCACTCATTTTACTCCGTATGTAGTCCCTAGTGGAATCTCTAAAGGACTTATATTTAGGAACGGAGGGAGTAGAATTGAGACTTATCAAACGGAAAAACGAATGTTTTTAGATGAGCCCTATAAACCCTAGTGGGTACGTACTCCGTAAAAACATATTTTTCCAAAACTAAGTCGCTCCCTTTCATGAATTCTGTAGTATACTCCTCCGTCGACGCTCCCTTTCATGAATTCTGTACTTCCTGTCGCCGACGTGGGACATATAGCAACCAGGTCGACGTGTCAAGCACCAAATAACAGTGCAGAACAACAGGGGGGACGCACCCCACTCGTACCGGCCTAGTAGTAGTAATGAGCAATGAGACGTCAAATCACAATGCCGCACCTTCCCAGACGGACGAAGCAACCATTATTTCACACTTCGGTTCGCCATCATCTCAAACCACGTAGTATTGCTTCTACCTCAAGAGGGACATGCACATCACCTTGGTACATCATGACACGTGGGACCGCATGACAGGCCATGCTCCCCCGCCGATCGCTCGGTAAAATCACCTCATTTTTACTATACTTCCTCCGTATCGGTTTACTACATGGCATGCACGTCGTTCTAGGTTGAGAATTTAACTGGCTATATATGTGATGAACAGTACTCTAGCATTTTAAAAAATGTATACTTTTGTACAGTAGTACTATCGATGGATTGCGCCATGGAGCAAAAATTGAAATTAAAAAAGGTGGTACATATAGAGAGCGCTCGTCACCAAATTATGCATATAGTACTCTTAAAAAAGCTAGTACATGCTTAATTGGGGTGCTAAATTCTATTAAAGAAATACTAGTAGTATGTACATACTGAAGAGTTAAAGTAACGAGAAGAAACATAACATAGTTCTGCTGGGGGCTCAGCACAACACACCCCTCAAATTAAACTAAGCACACTTGAAATTAAACTATGCAACTAATCCGGTAGACGCTGCATTAGAAGTTTAGAACCACCATGAGCAACGACACTGCCACCTTACTCGGAGTCCTCGTCCACGTCCTCGACTTCGTCCTTGTCCCTCTTCCTCTTGACCGATACTTCTTTGCTTGAACCGCACACTTGGCTGTTGCTCTTCATCCAACCCTTGTAGATATTGAAACAAAGTTAGCCATCCATTGCAGCGTAGTGGATGCGGTCTATATCTAGTACATTCCGCTGCCATGTATGACGATGAAACGTGTAATGAGGTTTCTCCAGTTTACGGTACGAAGGATGAACCATGGCTCCTGCCAGGGTCAGCATTGAAGGCTGACGAGAGGGCACCAGCCGATTCTTCTGGAGGTCAAAGGGGTTGCCTACAACGAGGCCTATCCGACCCAGGACTTCTTTGTCATTCTTAAAGTCTACAGTAACGAATTTCACTGTTTTGTCCTTGAGGAAGTTCTTAAAATCCTGGCACTCAACGTCGGCATGGCATATGTGGTAGACCAAGCAAACGTTATGTACGCAAACCTGGATCACGGCGGGCTTCTTCCTCCCTTCGTCCTTTAGATCCTTCTCTCGTCCCAGGACTGTGGTGTACTCAACATCTAGCCCAGCGACCCACTCATCATCTGAGTTTTCGAACATGCGTCTGAAGCGAGAAAGGCATCCTTTCACCATCGCGGAAGAACGGGTGTAGATGACGTCGAACTCATCGTCGGTGATGGTTCTAACCTTGTACTCACCGCCGATCGTGGAGATTTGGGACGCCATGGATTTGGGAGGAGGGTTAGGATTAGTGGAACTGCCGTAATGTGAATGGACGGGACGACTAGGAGCAAACCACCGTAGTATTGAAGGACGTGCGGGGATGAGTAGGAGCGGACTGCCAGCGTGCAAACGGCAGGGTAGTGGCTTTCCATTCTCCCATGATACGGGCTTCCGAGAGCCCTTGGATCTGAGATCGAACGGTTGCATGGCGTGATTCCAGACCTATGGGTGAATATCCTATCCTGGAGGGTTATTCTGCAAATTTTTAGCAACTTAGCATGCGACCGTTTGATCTCAGATCCAAGGGCTGCCAGCAGCCCGTATCATGGTCGCGCCTACCAGAACAGTCGCGTCGCTCGCGCGGTCGCGCCCTTGGACATTTACCATGGTGCGTTTGGCTATCTGATGTTGGCATGTCATACATAGTCATCACTTAGTCACTCATACTACAACAAGGTTGGCTATAAGTGTATTTTTTACTCCTCTCTATCTCTTTCTTCGTACCCCCTCCGTCCCATAATATAAGAACGTTTTTGACACTAGTGTAGTGCCAAAAACGTTCTTACATTATGGGACACTGGGAGTACTAGTATTTATTGCATTTGCCAAGGAGTGACCTCTTCCAATGAAATGGTGTTGCTAAGTTTGCTTCATTTAATTAGCTATAGACTCAAAATTGTCTTTTCACCTAGGTGGGGTCACCAAACTAGTCTCTCTCTTCTTGATTAACTTGCCACATCAGACTTTATGCCTATGTGGCAAGCTTAAGCACCTGTAGGAGCAAGTAAAAGTAAGTACAATAGTGCGCTTTACATGGCATTTTTGCATATGTGGAGGAAAGAGAGGCAAGAAAAAGTGGAGAAGTGGGCTCTCATGCAAGAGCCAACCTCTACTACATGGTGGAGCATTGGGAGAGGCACCTGTATGGAGGTGGTCAGGAATCAGGAGACTCACGCCGGTCGTAGCGCCGCAGTTAAAATGATAATGGCAAGTCAAATCACGGGGCCCCACCTGTCCAACAGTAACTTGCTGTCAAATCACACAACCCTACGTTTGCAGCAGTCTACTCCCTCGTCTTCTCGCGTCTCTGTCGAACCGACTAGGCAGAACTACCCCACCTACCGCGCAGGAAAAGCCCCGCCTCGACTTTTAAATACAACTACATCCGCTTAAGAATCCAATGATATACTTTTTGTGACATAGTAACTCATATTTAGTTAGTCAAATGGATGACCTAGAACTACGTGTAGGCCCTATAAACCGAGACGCCTAAAAATAAAAAAACCGAGACGGAGAGGGTAGTTCAGCACATATCTTTTTAGATCAATATAGTCAGGATTCACCAAGGAGCAAAACCAAGTGGTAGGCTGCTCCTGTCGTGTTGGCGTAGCAACTCAAGCAGGGTCAGTCCGCACACGAAATGGCGACATACTTAACAGGACCCCTTTGGCCGACATGTGGCTCATCCACCGTCTTGTTCCACGTGCGATGAACCAAATTATAGTTCGGAGCAGCGGTTGGAATTGGAGGCACCCCGGTCGTAGCTCCGCAGTAGTAGAAAATGAGCGATGAGGGGTCAAATCACAAAGCCCCACCTTTCCTGCATTAAGCTGGACGGACGAAGCAACCATTATTTCACTCTAGGGCGCAAGAGCATAAAGAAAAGAGAAAACAATGATGCGTGCGGCAGCTACCTAGGGCACCCTAGGGTAGGGGTCTCCACTATAGATCTTTTTTTGCAAGCGCCTCCACTACAAATCGGCTTCTCCCTCATCCTCTTGAAGAAAACCGATGATGAGTGCGGCGGTAGGGTTTGTAGGAGTACTACGGCGTGCGGGGCCACGTCGTAGTAAACGGGTTCGAGTCGATGCCTTAAATATGTGTGGGCCGCTTGGTTTTATGGGAACGAGGCAGCATTTTGGGTTCGGGGACCAGTGGAGATATAGTACGTACAAAAATTGTGGACGTAGGTTCGACCGAAAGGCAATGATGCATGGGCCCTGCATTTTGATATACCCCGGGCCGCGTGAAATATGCTACTCTACTCAAAACTAGTAAGGTACACATGTATTGAACGCATGAGATTTCGAAACCAAATTATGAATAAATACACACTATAGCATGTAAATCTTTGAGTCATATATGCATGATGTAGATGTTCGTTTAGTTCTTATAGTTCATCTCATTCAAAATCAATTAGTTTTATAAAAATGTTAAGATTCATGGGGTTGTGCATTGTAAATCATAAAGCAAAAAACAAATAATGGCAATTCATTTAGAAAAAAATAATCAATTATGATAGAGAAGATTCTAGAACAAAGGAGAAGTGCTTGTGTTTTGAGGTTTGTGCATTATGCTTAAGTTCAACCATGGAGTCTTCTAAATTGTACATGTGGCAGATCTGGTGGAATGTTGATGATATCCAACGGCCAGTAGTGCTCGGATTTGCCTATCTCTGCACTATCGGGTTAGCTTCATCCAGCGACCATCTTTCAAAGTTATTGGCACACTATATAGTTCTTGTGCCATAGTTGCATGTTTTGGAAAAAAGCTACTAGTGGGTTGTACTATCTATTTAGGAATAGAAGATGTATACATGGAAGTTGTAGGGAAAGAGATGACATGGAGCATCTCAATTCCTATGAGTAGGGATTGGAAAAGAGATGTCATTTGGTTCACATCATAGGAACTTTTCTATTGAATCTAGAGATGACATGTATCTCAATTCCTATGAGGAGGGATTAGAAAAGAGATGTAATTTGGTTCATACCATAGGAACTTTTCTATTGAATATACGCTAATGTTTATTTTCCTTTGAAATTAAGGGAGTATAGGAATCCATTCATATGAACCAAGTGGCTCTAAAGCTATGGAAATGATATCATGTTTATTTCCTTTGAAATGTGGAGTATATGAATCTATTCCTATGAACCAATTGGCTCTAAAGGAAAAAATCCTATAAAAAGCATATCATATAGAGTTCCTATGATATTCCTCGACACTAAAGGATGCTTGAAATTGCTGCGGGTGATACGATGGTCTTTCTTTGTAGACCCCTCACCCATCTTTATAGTTACCTCTCGAAGATGAATGAAATGATATATACATGGTATTCTACATGTGCCATTTGGTACACGAAAACTCGGTAAAAGTTTGCGAGGTTCGAATTTTCAATAAAGCTATATGCACTGCATTTCAGAACGGAGGGAGCATACGGCAGTTGCTAACACTCACGTGGAAGATTTGTGTGTAGGAGGAGTGGCTGTTCTGTTAAATGACATGGCAAAACTGACATTGTCGGATGCCGATCTAACGGTTCTTACGACGTTCGTCAGGAAAAGGCTTGTGGCGAACGTTTGTCGGATAATGATTTACGGACACATGCATTGCATTGATACGTGCCCCCTCTCTCTCACGCACACGCACCCTCACGAGTCACGACTCTCCCGAGTCCTCTCGCAGACTCGCACGTCGCACCCATCGTCTATCTGCAGGTAGACGTCACGCACATGTGTGCTCTTCACACCCTACCCTCAGAACTTCTAAAAAACAAAAGACGGCGCGCACATTTTATTTTAGCTCACACGTCACACACTTATACTATTACTCTTGCGGTGAATGTTCTTTGGGCATAGTATATTGTACTCTCACGAAGAGAAGCGGTGCACGCACGCACTAGTTCTCTCACACCCACTCGCGGGTACACGTAGGAGCGCATTTTTTTGAAGCTGGTACAACAAAATCACTCCACTATATATAAAAGCAGGAGCCTTAGCGCTTGCTTTACTAGGGTTCCTCTCGTTCACTCTCTCATGCTCTCCAGATCTAAGCAACACATAGGTGGCCACACTCTCTCTCAGCTCACGGCTGGTCACAAATCCGGCTGGACAACCTCGATCGGGGCAGGGGTGTAGGTGCATCGTTAACGCTGTCGTCGGCGACGAGGGAGGAGACCAACGGCTGCCCGCGCGTCCCGATCGGCGGCCGTGCCGTTCTCTCCGAGAGAGCACCGGATCGGGAGGGCCTCCGACCCCTTCTTCCTCCCTGCGGTATTGTGGCCAAGATGCGGCCTCCCGACGCCGTCTTTGCCACATGCCGACGACCCTCAGGTATATATTCCTTCGAAACCTGCCTTGCTCTACTGCCCCAGCTCCCTTCGTGTGGATCCTTTTCTACTTTCGTCCGCTGTTCCAAAGCCACCTAGACTTCTACTATTATTAGAAGTAAAGCTAGTTCATACAGTCGACTCAAAGCGTTGGTTCAAACAGGGAAGAAAGTGGGAAAGCTGTAGCATGAATCTAGGACTTGGTTCTAAGAGGAAACGGGGGAAAGTAGTAATATCTGTCACTGATTAAATAACCGTATTTCGTATTTGCGCAAACAGGGATGTCTGTCTCCATATCGTTTCGGGATGTCTGTCTCCGTATCGTTTCTATCCGCGCAATCAAAAGCACACACCTTAGTTTTAGTACAACTGTGCAAAATGAGATGGCTATCCCTCGTTGCCGTCGTCTAACCTCCCGTCTTCAAGGTATCCCTACATTGGTAGTAACTAAGGTAGAATGACCAACGCAATCTAAAAGAAGCTGATTCATACGTTTTACTTCCTGATTGCAGTGCAGGGACGAGCGAAAACAACTGCATCCTAGTCCGGAATGCACTTTCTACCAGTTCATCCATGGACCGAGGACTAGCTGGCTTGGCTGCACGGCGGTTTTTTGGACAGGTGCGCGGACAAGAGGCATTGTGGTCTGCTTATTTCTGCAAATAGCGGTGCTTAAATTTAGTGGAATGCACAAGCATTTCAGCTGGTCAGTACACTGCATGGTTCAGTTCAGCATTCCATCTGAGACCACAATTATAATTAGTTATTCTGGAATGAGAGAACCTAACCCTGGATGGTGGCAACAAGAAAAAACCAGAGTGAACTCTAGGAAATTTAAGCCTGCCGGGAGGCCCTTTGCTTAGAGAAGCCTTGCTTGTTTTTTCCTGATTTGTAAACCTTCTCACAACTTTGTCTTTTGTTGTGAACTAGTATATGTTTGTTATGTTCTATGAATCATTGAGAAGTATAAAATTGCTTAACTTATGCTTTTCAAGTTTTTTTATGAATACGAGTTTAATGTGAGTGTTCCACATGAGCGCTGGACTAGCGTGTGAACGTTTGGAATTTATTACATTGTGGCCTCAATTAACTGCATGAACCACTGTAACAAGATACATAGTTGCTTATATGTCAGACAGCAGATTGTTGATTGTTAGCTGGTCGATAGCCTAGTGTTGAAGCGAGCTGAGCCAATGTGCCGTGTTTTGCACAACTGCTTACAAGTGGGGTAGCACCAACAGTGTTTACAAGTACTTATGTATACGTCGGCGCATGGTTCTCGAACAAGTGCTCTATTTCATCAAAACACACACTGCTCGTATGATAAACCGTGACAACTTATGTCTTACCATGCCATATTCATGAAAAAACTAGTGAGGACGCATCTGTTTCGGCAACAATTATGATGGTTCTCACATGATTCACGGGCACACAAAAGTAGCAGCAGTTCCCATAGACGGATTCAAACAGAGTAATAGCCCCAGAGGGGTCGATAACAGGCAAGGTTCGGATAATTAGACACAATCCAAACTACTATTAAACACTAGCTGGGGGAACTATTTCGTGCATCGATCTAATTTGGGCTGGACACAAGACGGACCTTGCCATGAACATCATCGAGGACGTCCCGCAGCAGCTCAATCCTGTGAACCTTCATGAAGATAACCTTGTGGCCTTGCCACTGATAAACTTGTTTGTGGAGGCATGCCACGTCATCTTCCTGCGTAAGCTTGACAAGAATAGTATGCCTCACAAACAAAGAAGTAGCTTTGAACTTCTTGTGCTTCAGTACACCCTGGACAACACACCTGACAACAGTGAGGCTGGAATACAACTCTTCATTGGTATAACCGCAAATGGCTTCCAGGATCCAACAGCCTAAGAACTCTGTTTTCCCAGTGCGTATATTCAGGTCGTCCGCCTCGTAGCGAGTGACATGTACAACCACACAATCCTTGTCTGCATCAGGGCTCTAATTGAAATAGAAACAAATTCTGAATTACTTTTCAGTATAAGAAACACAAGTTATTTAAACCACTATGTATAGCATGGCATCGAAGCTAATAAAATTTTGCATTATTAATCACCACATACTTCCTTTTCTAAAAAAATCACCACATACTTAGATGAAAAACCACAATCGAGATCGGTAAAGAAGGAAATCACCTTGGGCAGCTCAGCGGGGGGGGGGGGGGCACATCCTCGAAGGGGGAAAACTGCTCCTGCAGTGCCACGGGGGCTGTAACCTCAAACGGGTCGTTGACCATCTCAGTAGTGGCCGTGAGCGTATCTGGGGTCGGCTCGGTGGTTGCCTCCATCTTCTTGGAAGCTCTCTGTCTCGTGGGGATCAGCCTCCCGCATCTGCTCCAATATCGGCAGATCTTTGCCTGGTTCTCCTTGGTCAATCATGAAACTGACGAATACTAGGAGACCACTGAAAGGAAAACACAATCGCAATGACAATGAAACAAAAAAGAGAGTGAGGATCGGTTACTGCTTTGCAAAAGTTCTTTTTTTTCTCTGAACGAAAATATACCAACATCACGGATCCGCTTACCTTCCCTTCGTTCGGAGAGAAGAACAGTGGCAGATGCGAGTGTTGCCTTTCTTGAAGACGGTGAGGGAGAAGGGGATTCAGCGAAGAGTGAAATGATGGTTGCTTCGTCCGTCAAACTTAGACTGCGGGGAGGTGGGGTTTTGTGATACGACGGCTCGTTACTGCCGCGCTACGACCGGGGTGACTCTCCGCCTGCATACTGCCTTCTAATTTGGTGGATGGCATTTGGGCCCGCGGGCTGCATGGTCCACATGTCGGTGAACAAAAGTATAACGGCATTCAGTAGAGGGAGACGTTTCAATGACCTAGGAGGAGCCAAAAGCGGTAGAGTGTCTCCACTGTACTAGTAGTAATTGTTTTTCTGGGTAGCTGTAGAGTGTCTCCACTGTACTAGTAGTAATTGTTTCTCTGGGCCCAAGACAAAACAGCCCATCCACACTAGTAAATAGTAAAATCAATTCAAAAGCCCATATATTTACTGAATGAGAGGCGCTACCCACACCCAGCACACCGCCCCCCCAAAAAACCTGGGTGCTCTTCTTCCTCCTCGCTCCCACCCACCTCACATTAGCTCGCTCCACTCGTACCCCCAAATTCCTCACCTCACTCCTACAGGAAACCCTAGCTCCCCTTCTTCCTCACTCCTACAGAAAACCCCCAGCTCCCCTTCTTCTGCGCTCGCACTACAACTAGGCTCGTCATTCGTTACTCTGCTCAAATCCGTGAGCGCGACGCGACGCCCTCGAGGAAAATGGAGTCGGCTGACCCCAGCGCCAAGAAGATGAGGCTCCCGCCAACGGCGATGCCTGTTGTAGATCCTCCACCCGGCAGCGCGGGGAGAAGCGGCGACCCCGCCCCCACCGGATCCCAGGAACCCGTAGAATCTCGGGTGGACCGCATTAGCGATCTCCCGGACACCGTCCTTGGGGAGATCATCTCGCTTCTCCCCACCAAGGATTGCTGCCGCACCCAAGTCCTCTCAATTCGGTGGCGCCCTCTATGGCGCGCCGTGCCCCTTAATCTCGACTGTCGTCAGCTATCTCTCTTCAATGATTTTGAAATCCCCAGAGCCATCATCTCCTCCCACCAGGGCTCCGTTCAAAGCCTCGGCATCCCGTCATGCTACCTGAGCAAGCATACCATGCCCTGCACGGTGGACGCCTGACTGAAATCCCCTGAATTCAAAGAACTACAGCTGCTTGAGTTCTACTATTCCCCTAGAAATCACATACCACATACCGAACGCCATGAACTTGTGCCCTCAGCACCGATGTCCATCTCACGGTTTTCGTCCTCTCTCCACACCGCCACCTTTGCGCTGTGCTACCTACCAGACAATCTGGTACTAAACCTTCGACTCCCATTTCTCAAGAAACTTTCACTTGTGCGGGTTCGTATATCGGAGGCCTCATTGCACAACATCATCCACTCCAGTTGCCCTGCGCTGGAGTGCTTGGTGCTTGTTTTCACAGTTAGAATCGGTTGTCTCCAAATAAAGTCGCCTAACCTTGTAAGAATTGGAATTTCTTTTGACGGAAGGCAGCTCATCATCCAAGATGCCCCTTCACTTCAAAGGTTGATCCTTGATTCTAGTTATTCACCGTTGCAAATAACCGTCCTCTCTGCGCCTAAACTGGAGACCTTGGGTGTAATACATGATCTCTGTGCTCATTTCAATATGGTGTTTGGCTCCACAGTTCTTTACGTACTTTATATTATCATCTACACTTGTAACCATAAGCTGCATTTTAAATTTCTGCGCATAATTTATATATCATCTTGGAGTACACATTTTGTACTAATATTATGTTCTATGCTCAATGAAGAGTTTCTCCATGGATGGCCTATCAATGGTGCTGGATTCTGTCAAGATCTTATATATCCAAATGAATAGTTTTGATCTGAACAAGATTATTGGCTTGCTGCAATGCTTTCCATGTCTGGAGAAGTTGTATATAAAGGTGGTAATTTCACGCACATTGGAAGCCCGCATATAGTGTACTAGAATTAATCGTTCAGCTGTTGCTCTTTCGACACTCTTCTTTTAAACCTTAACTGTTTTCAATCTTCATGTCTATTTAGGCAACAGGACGGGGTAAGAAAGTTATAACCAATCGGTGGATTAGTAAGCATCGGGATTTTCTCACTTCTCATGAGATTCGATTGAAGACAATAACGCTAGAACGATATGTAGCCAACCTTGCAAACACAAGATTTGTCACATTCTTCCTGCTGAATGCGAGGTTACTATTGTCCATCAGGCTTAAGTTTATCAGCAGCATGGTTTTGATAGATGGGTATGTCGAAGAGCAAAAAAAGGAGTTTCAGGTGGGTAAAAGAGCTGCTGAACATGCCGGGCTTCTATTTACAACATATTGTGGTCATAATCCAGTAAATTTTATGACCCAGGATGTTCATTCTATGGACCTGACCGATCCATTTGACTGTGACTGCCGAAAACAGTGCTGGAGTTAGATGTTGTTGCCCTTTTCGATCTGTTTTTTTGTAAACCTGATGAACAATTAACCCTCGTGCTTTTGTACAGTTTGTAAGCTGGAGTTAGATGTTCCTTCCCTTTTCAACTCGGCTGTGACTGTCATATTTTCTTTGAAACAAGGCAAATGGCTTGCCATTCGTTTAATTTAGAGTGAAATATTGTAACAAATCCCAACCAAGGGAAATAATATCACTCTCACCGGCTGCTTGAGCTCACTGTGCATTACAGAAGCCAAGTGATTAGCCCCCACCAGCACCCACAAACTTATTTCGAACTAGCACATCAAATGGGCTGTAAATTTTCATAGGAAAGGCTGCATGACCGTGACAGATTTGGATTCTGACATTTGGGACCTGCGAGGAAATAGCCTATCCAAGGTGGTGTCGACTTACTAGCCAGTCAACAAACGATTCTGCCTACCAGCCGTTGGATTGACATCCAACATCTGTCGTGTATCTTCTATCTCTTGTCTTCTTCTTCCTCCAGCCGCCCAAACCAAACCACCCCGTCGGCTCCGCCTGCTCCCGCCTCCCATGGCTGGCTGCGCCTCCGCCGCCCTACCGTACGTACCCTCCAACGTTGGCCCGTCCCTCCCTCTATTCCCCCAAACGTCCTGTTATTCTCCGGCGACATCAGCCACAACACGCACCCGCGCCCGAACCAGTCAACCCTCGTACTCCCCTCCGCCTGCGACTGGACCGGCGCATCTTCAACGGATCCTGTTCATTCCGTCCGAGGCCTCGCCGTTGTCCTCCGCCTTGCGGCCTTGGTTCGCTCGCCGTGCGCGGTGCGCCGCCCTCTTGCGTTGTCAACGTCGTCAACAACCCAGAGGAACAGGGAGATGACTGTACGTGGAGAGGATGACAGTAGGGACCCACCAGCGTCATGGCAGTACGCAAGCAAGTGCCTCTATAGTACAAGCCCAAAAATATGGTTCCTCCTAATGGTTGGACATCTGGGGCTCACGCCATTGTCAACTTTGTCAATAAACGAGAGAATTACACTACGAGCGGCTGACACCAGGGACCCAGCAAGTCACGCAGTTTTTTTTGAGGAACAAGCAGTTGTTATTTATACTAGTTTTAGCGACGGATCAGGGTAACAACGGGGCTGTGCGGGGGCTGTGGCCTGTCTAGCCAGAGTTTTATTTATGTTTACCACATCATGAGCCCAGTTGTGTTTTTTTCTTGCTGAAAATGGCTAGCCCAGTTCTATTTTTTTTAAAGAAATACCCAAACAAGGCCTACTTGCTTTATCGGCCATGCTGGGCTGCAAATCTTTCAAGACGAGGAGAGTTTCATTCGGTTTGCCCAGAAATGGGCTGTACATTTTTAAAACACATCAAACCAGGAATTAGTTTCAATTTTTTTCATTACAAGATCTTAAATTCCATTGATTTTTATGCGTGGACAATTATTTGGATTTTATATTTATATAAATTATTTTTCAAAATAGTTTGAATGTGAATCGATATTTCTGGATTAAAAACAGTTGACCGCACCGAAATATGCAAAATTTCGTATACTTTTTAACCATGGCCACAATATGGGGTGTAATGCTAACAAAAAGAAGATGGGCTCCAAAAAAATTCTTAAGAATTAGCAAATGGGCTGTACATTATTAGAAATAATGGCAGATGGGTTGTATGCTGTTTTCCACAGATTTGAGGCTGACTTGTGCGCCTACTACAGGTTGATGCGTATGCTTTCATAAAAAAAAAGTTGACGCACACGCAACACCCTGTCAACTTAGTCAACACACGAGAGCAGTGACTGTTGGATGTCCATCCAACGGCTGTCGTGCTTCTTCAATCTCTTCTCTTCATGCTCCAGCCGCTCAAACAAGCGCCGGTGGGACTACCTGCTCCCTCCTCCCGCGGCCGGCTATGCTGCCGCGCAGGCCTCATGGCCCCACCGTACTCCCATCGCTGGCCTAGCCATCCCTCTACTCACCCACACATGCTGTTATTCTCCGGCGACGGCAGACGAACCAGTAAACCCTCGTACTCCTCCACGTGGGAAACAACTGCCGAGTATTCCCTGGCTCCGTG
Organism: Aegilops tauschii subsp. strangulata; assembly: GCF_002575655.3. Lineage (NCBI taxonomy): Eukaryota > Viridiplantae > Streptophyta > Magnoliopsida > Poales > Poaceae > Aegilops > Aegilops tauschii. The sequence goes on from NC_053037.3 coordinate 401,350,554, forward strand.
TCGTTCCCTTCCTAGGCCTCGCCGTCGTGCACCGCCCTGGTGCTCTCGGCGCGGCCTGGTCAACGTGGTCAATGAACGACATCCATCGGAAGTGGACTGTACGTGGAGAGGCTGACAGCTGGGTCCACGGCCGCATGCAAGGAAATGCCTCCTTATTACGTGCAAAATATTGATTCCTCCACCTGACAGCTAGGACCCACAGGAAGGGCCTCTGTATTTCGCGAAAAAAACATTCCCCCCGCTGACAGGTCGGACCCACCAGCTATATCTTCGCACGCAAGGAAGTGCCTCCTTATTACGCCCAAAAAATGAATACCCCCCTGCTAGCTGGGACCCACATATTGTTGGGCTGATTTGTGGGCCTACTAAGTTGACGGGGACGGAGGGCTTTGTCAACTTAGTCAATACTCAAGTGACCGTATGATGTCCATCTAACGACCATAGTGCTTCTTCAACCTTTGGTCTTCTTGCTCCAGCCGCCCAAAGCAGCACCGGTCGTGCCGCCTGCTCCTGCCTCCCGTGGCCGGCTGTGCTACCGCGGAGGCCTCACCTCCCCCATACTACTCCCACCACTGGCCAGGCCATCCCTCCACTCACCCACACCCCCTGTTATTCTGCGGCGACGGCAGCCTCACACCGCAGCCGAACCAGTGAACGCTCGTACTCTTCTCCGCGTGGGCATCCACTGCCGCGTCTTGCCCGGCTCCGCATCGTCCCCTTCCTAGGCCTCGCCGTCGTCCACCGCCGTGGTGCTCTCGGCGCAGCGTGGTCAATGTGGTCAACGATCGACTTCCATCGGAAGAGTACTGTACGTGGAGAGGCTGACAGCTGGGTCCACGGCAGCCGCAAGGAAGTGCCTCCTTATTACGCGGAAAATAATTATTCCTCCACCTCACAGCGGGGACCCACTGGACGGGCCACCAGTATTTTGCAAAAAAATCATTTCCCCCTGACTGCTGGGACCCACCGCACGGGCCACCGTATTTCGCGAAAAAAACGTTCCCCCCGCTGTCAGCTCGGACCCACGGGAAGTGCCTCCTTATTACGCACAAAAAAATGAATACTCCCCCGGCTAGCTGGGACCCACCTTGGTGGGAGGCTGACTTGTGGGCCTACTAAGTTGACGGGGACGAAGGGCTTTGTCAACTTAGTCAATATGAATGATTCTAGCTCCAGTGACCGTACGATGTCCATCCAACAGCCGTAGTGCTTCTTCAACCTCTGGTCTTCTTGCTCCAGCCGCCCAAAGCAGCGCCGGTCGTGCCGCATGCTCCTGCCTCCCGTGGCCGGCTTGCTGCCGCAGAGGCCTCACCGCCCCTACTATTCCCACCGCTGGCCAGGCCCTGCGGCGACGGCAGCCTCACACCGCAGCCGAACGAGTGAACCCTCGTACTCCTCTCCGCGCGGGCTTCCACTGCCGTGTCTTCCCCGGCTCTGCGTCGTCCCCTTCCTAGGCCTCGCCGTCGTCCACCGCCGTGGTGCTCTCCGCGCAGCGTGGTCAACGTGGTCAAGGAACGATTTCCATCGGAAGAGTAATGTACGTGGAGAGGCTGACAGCTGGGTCCACGGTCACAACCCAGTTTTTTTATGATTTGCCAAGTAAGTCGCTTTGTCAGGCCTGTTGGGCTACAAATCTTTCAAGACGAGGAGAGCTTTCATTCGGCTGGCCGAGAAAATGGCCCATCAGTAATGAGAAATGGGCTGTACATTTTTAAAACACATGAAACCGGCAATTAGTTTCAAATATCTTTTTTTTCATTTCAAGACTTTAAATTACATTAATTTTTATGCGTGGAGAATTTGTTGGATTTTATATTGATATACATTTATTTTTAAAATCAGTTTGAATGTGAGTTGAAATTTTGGGATTAAAAACAGTTCGGACTGCACTGAAATATGCAAAAATTCGTATAATTTTTTAACCGTGGCCACAATATGGGCTGTAATGCTAACAAAAAGAATATGGGCTCCAAAAAACCTTAAGAATTAGCAAATGGGCTGTAAATTATTAGAAATAATGGCAGATGGGCTATATGCTGTTTTCCACAGATTTGAGGCTTTCCTAACAAAAAGGTTGACGCACAAGCACTGACTGTTGGATGTCCATCCAACGCCTGTCGTGCTTCTTCAATCTCTGCTCTTCCTGCTCCAGCCGCTCAAACAAGCGTCGGCGGGACTGCCTGCTCCCTCCTCCCCCCGGCCGCTATGTTGCCGCGCAGGCCTCACCGCCCCACCGTACTCCCATCGCTGGCCTAGCCATCCCTCTACTCACCCACACCTGCTGTTATTCTCCGGCGACGGCAGAGGAACCAGTAAACCCTCGTACAGTCGTACTCCCCTCCGCGTGGGAAACAACTGTCGAGTCTTCCCTACCTCCGTGTCGTCCCCTTCCTAGGCCTCGCCGTCGTCCACCGTCGTGGTGCTCTCGGCGCGGCGTGGTCAATGTGGTCAACGACCGACTTCCATCGGAAAAGTACTGTGCGTGGAGACGCTGACAGCTGGGTCCACGGCCGCAGCAAGGAAGTGCCTCCTTATTACGCGCAAAATAATTATTCCTCCACCTGACAGCGGGGACCCACCGGACGGGCCACCGTATTTCTTGAAAAAAACGTTTCCCCCCTCTCTGCTGGGACCCACCAGCTACACCTTCGCACGCAAGGAAGTGCGTCCGGGCAAAAAAAATGATTCGCCCCCCTGACTGCTGGGACCCACCAGCTACATCTTCGCACGCAAGGAAGTGCCTCACAGTCGGGACTCACCTGGTTGAAGCGTACATAGCGTTGTCATTCTGGTCGCGAACGTGTACGTACATATATACTGGTGGATGTAGAGGCGCGCACGTGTCGTAGTAGAGGCGTGCACGTAGCATGTACACGTACGTACAGCGGCCAGGGTGCAAGAAAGAAAATACGGCCACGTATGTGTACATACGGGCGGGGTCTCGAACGCCTACTCGCGCATACGTACGACGAGGGCTCGTTGACATGGCTAGGTCGGAACGGAGAAACAGCGTCGTCGTCATGTTCATGGGGAGGCAACGGAATGCGTCGTGTTCATGGCGAGGCAACGGAATGCGTCGTGTTCATCGGGAGGCAACGGAATGCGTCGTGTTCATCGGGAGGCAACGGAACGCGTGGGAGCCAACCGGCTGGGTCGGAACGGAATGCGTGGTCGTGTTCATCGGGAGGGCTTGGACGGAACAGGCGATGGAAACGAGGCCTGGCGTACCACAAAACGGAGGAAACGACCTTGTGTTCGACCGGCCACGTTCGAAACGGGATCCTGTTCATCGGGAGGGGTCTGGCGTACCGCAAAACGGACGAAACGGGCCTCCTACGGTCGAAACGGGGGTCCTGTTGATCGGGAGGGGCGTGGCGTACCGCAAAACGGACGAAACGGACCTCCTACGGTCGAAACGGGGGTCCTGTTGATCGGGAGGGGTGTGGCGTACCGCAAAACGGACGAAACGGACCTCCTACGGTCGAAACGGGGGTCCTGTTCATCGGGAGGGGTGTGGCGTACCGCAAAACGGGACTCCACGGGATACTGTTCATCTCCACCGTCGACCTCCTCCAGCCTCCACGGGCTATCGTCGACCTCCTCCAACCTCCACGGGCTCCTGTTCATCCAGCCTCCACTGCGCTCTACTCCACCGGCTACTGTTCAACCACCCCTCCACGGGCACCCCTCCACCGTCTACTGTTCATCCAGCCCTCCACACCACGGGGTCCTGTTCAACCACCCCTCCACGGGCACCCCTCCACCGTCTATTGTTCATCCAGCCCTCCACACCACGGGGTCCTGTTCATCCAGAGGCAACGCCACCGTTCACTGTTCATCCAACCCCCCCGCAACGCTCATTGTTCATCCCAGAGGCAGCATCGATCAGCTTCAGTTAGCAGGAGTAGCGAAGGAATCGCTCGATCGGGTTCAGTTAACAGCCATCGATCGATCGCTCGGGTTCAGTAACACGTAGCCTGCAGTGCAATCGCCCGGGTTCAGTTAGAGCCCAACGCCTCGCTCGGGTTCAGTTAGAGCCAACGCCTCGCACACACGCGCGTACGTGCACGAGAGAAACGCGCATCGCTCGGCCCCCGACCTCCCACTGTAACCGGGAACTCCCCAAAATTTTCCTCGCCCTCGCTTCTACCAGGGTTTTTTCCGTCATGGACGGCCCAAAGAATGTCATGCAGCTGCGTCTCCGGCCCGCCCAGGACGAAAAGCCCATTTTCTGTCATGATTTTTTGTCATATAAGTAGGACCCACCACATCTATGATGATACCGGGTTTTGTCACAATTATTGTCATAGAAGTGTCATATGTATGACATAATTTTTTTTCGTTCGGCCCAAAATGTCACGGATGTGTCTTTTTTTTTTGTAGTGAAGCCACTAGGGCCACCGTAATCTCCTCACGCCCTCGCACAATGCAAGATGCCGTGATTCCACTAAGGGACCCTTGAGGGCGGTCACCTAACCCGTACAAATGGCAACCCTTGGGGGCGGTCACCGAACCCGTACACTTTGGCAACCCTTGGGGCGGTCACCAAAACCCGTCAAATTGCTCGGGGCGATCTCCACTTCCTAATTGGAGACCCCGACGCTTTCCCTAAGCTTTACACCACAATGATTGAGCTCCGAACACCACCAACCGTCTAGGGCGCCCAAGCACCCAAGAGGAACAAGCTCAAGGGTACCAAGCACCTAAGAGTAATAAGCTTCTCAACTTGTAACTTCCACGTATCACCGTGGAGAACTCAAACCGATGCACCAAATGCAATGGCAAGGGCACACGGAGTGCCCAAGTCCTTCTCTCTCAAATCCCACCGGAGCAACTAATGCTAGGGAGGAAAATGAGAGGAAGAACAAGAAGGAGAACACCAAGAACTCCAAGAACTAGATCCAAGGGGTTCCCCTCACATAGAGGAGAAAGTGATTGGTGGAAATGTGGATATATATCTCCTCTCTCTTTTCCCTCAAAAACTAGCAAGAATCCATGGAGGGATTGAGAGTTAGCAAGCTCGAAGAAGGTCAACAATGGGGGAAGAACACGAGCTCAAAGGATAAGGTCCATTGGGGAAGAAGACCCCCTTTTATAGGAGGGGGAAAATCCAACCGTTATGCTCACAGCCCGCACAGAGCGGTACTACCGCTCGTCCTCATAGTACTACCGCTAGGGGTAGCGGTACTACCGCTAAGGGTAGCGGTACTACTGCTTGCGAGCGGTACTAAAAAAATACATCCGTGCCTACCACCGCTGGAATTGTGGCAAGTTTTTGGTCCGGAGCGGAAGTAGCCACGGAAGTAGCTGCGGTAGTACCGCTCCCCAGAGCGGTAGTAAAAAATTACATCCGCTCCTGTCAGCGGTAGTACCGCTGCAGCCTTTTCAGAACACCAAAACTACCTCAACTTCTGCAAACGGACTCCGAATTGGACGAAACCAAGTTTGTTGGAAAGCTAGCGACAAGGGCTAACACAATCTTGATAGAAATAACAATAAGAAGCAAATTAGAAAAGTCCCAAGAGAAAATGGTGAGAACCCTTCCTCGAATAAGACCGGTAAAAACTACAACACCGAAAACGCAATAGAAGAGGCATGTGAACTCCGTTTCGATGAACTCGAGCTTGTCATCAAGATGAACATAAGCTCTAAGACTCACAAAGAGAACCAAACAAGAACCAAGAAACATGATGCAAGGATGCAATGGTTTGAGCTCTCTACTAACGATACAATCAAGCTACCAACTTGAGAGCCCCCCTTGATAGTACGGCAAACGATCCTATAACCCGGTCTCCCAACTACCACCATGAGACCGGTAAAATAGAAAACCTATCAAGGGCAAACCTTTGCCTTGCACATGATCCACTTGAACTAGATGATGACAATCTTGTCCTCTTTAAGATGGACCACCTTTCTTGATTGCGTTGGGTCGATGGAGACTAGATGATTGCTCCCCCATACTCCACTATGGGTGAGCCTCTCTTCGGCACATCTTCACAAGTATATTGACACCACAATGGATGGAAAGCTTCAAGAACTTGATCTCTTCGTGATGCTCCACCTGAACTTGCACACGACAATCTTGATGACGATCACCACTTGATGTCATCCTTTCCATGGGTTGTATGATATCTTCCTCTTGACGCAAGCCCATGGACACGTACCTAAGCTCACATAGAACTCTCACATAGACCATGGGTTAGTACACAAAGTGCAATGGACAATGCTTACCATACCATGGGATCACTTGATCCCTCTCGGTACATCTTTTACGCTTTGTGAGTTGATCAACTTGATTCACTCTTGACTTAGTCTTGATCAACCTTGAATCTTTCCAACTCTCTTCATTTGGATGATGTCTTGAAGGTAAACATGAATGATCACACAATCTTCTTCTTCAAGACATGCTTGCAATAAGCTCAACACTCACATGACCAATCTTTGGATAATTCCTTAATAGCACCTTGGTCAACACATAAACTCCTTGAAACCAACACATGGACTTCAAGAAATGCCTATGGACAAATCCTTCAAATATAACTCAATGCAACCATTAGTCCATAGAGAATGTCATCAATTACCAAAACCACACATGGGGGCACCGCATGTCCTTTCAATCTCCCCCATTTTGGTAATTGATGACAATGACTTTCAAGAGAGTTTATATAAGGAATTATGCATCACCATGCCATGCAACAACCAATAATGCATGCGTAGGAGATGCGTATGCTTAGGAACAAAACCAAAGCAAGGAGAAAACTCTGAAGACTTCTACACACAACTCTCTGAAACTTCTCCCCCATTGGCATCGATTGCCAAAATGGGCGAAAAGCTTAGAATGCCAATATAAAAGGTGTTCCTCCAAAAGTTGTGTATTTCTCAACAAGAGAGAGGAATGCCATACACATATCAAAAAGGTAAATACTTGGAGGAACACAAACTATATTGAGGCACAAATATTGCTAAAGAATGATATGCTACAAGGACATAACAAAGAGAGACACAAGCAATCAAAAGATACCAATTGAAGCAAGCAATCAAAGGATATCAATGGAACCAACTAGACCAAAGATCCTACGAGCCACATGAAAAAGGATATTATGATATGAGAAAAGGAGTGTTCTAAAGAAACTAGAGAAGCTCCCCATGATTTGTGTACACATAAGAATATTTGTATTTGGATACAAAGTGCACAAAATAGGATCATAGATTCCCCAAAATCAATAGAAACTTATAACAAGTGCAAGTGAGCATATAGGAAACAAAGCCTAGTACTTGCAAAAAACACATGGTTGAGCAACAAGTAAAAGAGGCAACTTAAGAATGGGCTCAACCAAAATGATGTGTGTGAGTCAAGGCAATGCACTTGAGAAGACTAATGTACGGATGAGCATTAAGCATCAATAAAGTCTTGAAAGAATGAGGCACACGGTGCAAGGCCTATCATTCCCACACACAACTAGCAAATGGGTTTACAAGCTTACTAATAAGCATATAAAGAACCTATGCTTGTGACAACCCGTGGTGAAGATAGAAGATATAAGCCTCATCAAGACGAGGGATACCAATTAAGATGGCAAAAGCCTCGTAAAGATAAGCATGAGGAAAATAATCTTCACCACACACGAGTGCATCAAGATGCAATGATAGAAGACACACACTCAAGGCAGAAGCTTTCTTGGAGCCACCAAAGAAATAACATAAGAAAGACAAGGTGGACGTGAAAGAAAGGATATCAACTAGATATGAAACTTCTCTCAAGTGTATAAGATTCTAGGTAGACGAAATCATGATGATATATATCTACAAAGAAGGATGTACACCCGAAATAGTTACAACACGAGGAACAAGATATCCAAAAGGAAGTCATACATATACCAATAAGATATTTGCTTGGAAGCATAGCACATGGCTAGATATGGTCTTATTATATATGAATGAATTCCTACCATACAACCATCAAAGACATCACAACTAGCATCATGAGATCGTCGTTGAGATGCTTTTAGAAAGGAAACAAGTATCACAAGAGAGAATGAATAACATGCCATGATACAACCTACACAAGGTTGATGCAAGAAATGTGTGCATGAAGTATATGAAGATACTTGTTACCAAGTTAACATTGGAAGGATGTAGTAGATACCAATTGAAGGTACAAAGTAGTTCATTGATCATCCTAGCTTGACTCCAAAAAGCACATGGTGACAACACCTTCCTTGTGAGTGAGCCTAGCATCCAATGCATCTCCAATTGTTCCTAGAACAACAACACAAACAAAATGGTACCCAAACTCATTGGGACCAAAGAGTTAGAGAACTAACAATACATAGGACAAACTCCACATAAATATGTGCACATAGATATGGAAATGAAATTCATGCACATCTCATCCAATTTGAGACTTGGTGGAGTTTCCCCTATATATTGGGTCAAATAAAGAAAGCATGCCAAAGAAACTACATGAAGTTAATATGCATGCTTAAGACTTTCAATAACCGATACCAATAGACAAAGAAATACCAAGCAAAGAAAAGATACCAAAAGAATAAATCATCACTTGGAAGATATCAATTTAAAGATATATCAAGGAATGAGATATCCATTGATATCCGCAAAAAGAAAGATGTCAAACTCCCAAAAGAGAGAACGGTTCCAAACAAACTAAGCCCTCTACAAAGTTTCATGATGGCACAAAGTACCAAAAGGAAACGGCTTGCCTTCCACAAACACACACTTGATAAGGATCACAAGATGAGTGTTTTATAGAAAATAGGATAGCTCCCCCAAGACTAGTGCATTATAGAGAATTTGCATTTGAATACAAAAAGCACAAGTTGGGATCACCACTTTCACTATATCTATACACACACTAGAAAAGCTCAAGGAAATAACAAGATCCACAAGTGGTATGGAAAACAATGGGAGTAGACACAATCCTAGGCAAGAGATAAGGCAAATAAAAGCAAAGGCCAATGTAAAGATGATCAATAATTTCTACCACACATAAGTGAGTACCAATTGTCAAAAGACAAGAAGTATTTGGAAATAATTCTCGTTGGTAGATAGCAAGGATATCCAACATCATCTTCACACCAAACACAAGCAAATTGCAACTTGTAGAGCTAACATGCCACCTAGGAACAAGATAATTTACAATATCAATTCTAGGTGATAATATCTCAAATGTACACATTTTCTAGGCTTGTAATATGCACATAGCATATTACTCCCCCATAATGTGATACCAATTAAAGAAAACTTAACAAGAGGCAATAAGAGGATCCAACAAGAGAAAATTAATGGATTATTTAGAATTTGAATTTCTCATGAGAAGACATACCACATAGTGACTAGATAAGCTTGCAATATCAATACTAGGTAGTATTCCTCATGTACACACATTTATGGGACCGTGAGGTGCACAAAGCACATCACTCCCCCAAAATGGGATGTTCCATTAATCTCTCACAAGAGCCAACTAACATCCAAACAAGATGCGCAAAGGCTCAACGCACTACACACACGTACATGATGTGCAAACCAACACACACATACTTGATTACTCAAGATAAGCAAATTGGAGGCACAACATATACAACCACATGCAAGGAACAAAACCAAAACATGCAAAGGGGCAAGTAACTTTCGATGTAAACAATTTAAGTACAAGTTACCGGAAGGAGGCACATTGGATCTAGAATAGAAACTTGATAACCCAATTGACTTGGCTTGAGACAATAAGAATGATGAAGTCCCCTTAAATCTTCATAATGTACCAAGTCTCCAATGCCCTCCAACAACACCTATTGATCAAGTTTGAGCTAGTTGGTCCCCAACCAAGTTGGGTCCTAAGAGGTTAGTCACAATAGGCTTGGCTACCCAAATGGTTCTTTTCTTGACACCACTTTGAGTACCAACAACTTTGGCAGACACATGGCGAACATTATCCTTCCCAAGAGAATAGATATCAGCAATAATAATTGGGTTGGATAAGTTACCACTAGTGCATGAAGAGGCGAGGTGATCTTTCTCACGACATAAGTAGCAACGTCTACTCTTCACTTTCTTCTCACTTGATTTCTCAACTTGAGAAGCATTAGCTTGAGGATTCTTGGGAAGAGGACTTTCTTCAACTTGTGGTTGAGCATGAGATCGAACTTGTGGCCGCTTCCCTTGTTGCTTGTCACTAATGGCCTTCTTCTTCAATGGACAAGATCTAACATGATGCCCTTCTACTTTGCACTTGAAGCAAACAATCTTGGCTGAATTCTTGACTTGTTCTTGGCCCTTCTTTTTGTTCATCTTGGACTTCTTCTTCTTGTTGGAGTTGAATCCAAGTCCACCTTTGTCATTGGGGGATTTTTGCACACTCAAGATATTGTTGAGTGTGAATTTCCCTTCATGACTCTTTTCCAAGTCTTTCTTCAAAGAAGTGACTTGGGCCTTGAGCTCTTTGATTTTCTCTACATGGTTAGTCTCAACACAAGTACTAGAGGAAGTATAAGCTTCATCGTTAGAGCAACAAGGCAAGGAAAGCAATTCATCACAAGATGTACCAACATTGTGAGTAGATGAATTACAAGGACTAGCACATGGCAACATAGCATTTTTACTAGAAGTAGTGCTAGTATCCACATGAGGCTCACTAGATGTTACCTTAGCAATCATGGCCTCATGAGCTATCTTTAGCACATTATGGGATACTAGAAGATCATCATGCGAGCTTGAGAGCTTTTCATGACTTTCTTCCATTTTCCCATAATTGCTAGATAGCAACTCAAGTTGAGCCCGTAGCTCAACATTCTCCTTCAAAATGGATGCTTCACAAGTAATAGAATTAGTAGCACAAGCATCATCATTAACAACAAGAGGAGAGGACAACTTGGAAAGCTCTTTTAAATAAGAAGCTTCAAGTTGAGCATGAGACTCGGTGAGTTTGATGAGCTCACCCTTAATGACCCTTGAGCCATTTTCGAGGTGCTCAAAATCCTCAAGGAGTCTAGCATGAGCAACTTCAAGCTTAGCATTTTTAGTTTCAAAATCATTGGCCACCGAAATAGCTCTATCACGAGATTCCCTCACTCTAGATAATTCTAGAGAAAAAGTCTCCTCAAGAGATTCCTTGGTGATTTGTTCAAGTTCAAGAGCTTGAGAGAGGTCCGCAATCTCATTAGCGTAATCACGCTCATGACCTTCCATTTTTTCAATGGTGACCTCATGCTCCTCGAGATGAGATTCCAACTCCTCAATATATTTCTTGCCCTCAATGGCAATGGACATGGTTTCCATAAAGTTGGAACAAGCAATTTTATTTTTATGAAGAGCTTTAAAAATCATTTCCCCCTTAATTTTTAAGGAGGCAACACTATCATTCTCTTCATCATTATCCTCATCATCATTAGCATTAACATCATCATCAAGAGACATATAGGGGTTCAAAGTAGGAGATACCTTTGAAGCCTTAGCCATAAGGCATAAAGCAATAGATGATGATGTAGGATCCCTTGAAGCACCATTTGAGGCCACATCTTGTTCCATGGAGTGTTGGGTTTCCTCTACATTGTTAGCACAACAACTCGAGGAAATACATGCATTTTTATCATGGCAACAAGATATAGAAAGCATATCATTATGAGATTTCTTCAAGCAATTTCTACATGATATGCACGGACTATCAACACAAGCATGTGAAACATGTAAGGTGCACGAAGTGTTAAAGTCCAAAGATGGAGCATTGCAACAAGATAGTGATGAAGAGTCATCAACGATAAGCACACTATCATCATTACAATGACCAACACTACTCACCATAACATTACCTTGTGGAAATCCACATGTAGGTGAAGTAGAAGAAGTTGAGAAGGCAACACGGCCGGAGATGGAGGGAGAACAATCATCCCCACAAATCTTGGACACACCATATTTATCTTGAAGCTTTGTCGACAACTCATGAGCATCCCAGAACAGCATGAGTTTAAATATAACTACATTGCCCAAAGCATCGAAAAGCACATTAGAAGCTTGAGCATTGAGATAAGAGTTTTTCTCATCCTCTAAAGATAATCTTTGGGGATCCTTTGGAGGAGAAAAACCCATATCTACAATTTGCTCTAAATTTGGGTCCATGACCCTAAAGAGAATAAGCATGCGAATTACCCAAACATCAAAATTTGTGCCATCAAAACTAAGAGTGTCAGAGAATCCTAATCCCCTAGTCGACATCTTTACTCTCTAGGCGGTTAAGCCTAACAAAGAGAGACGAGGCTCTGATACCAATTGAAAGATCGTGGATGTTGCCTAGAGGGGGGGTGATAGGCGCTTTTAAAATAAATATGGTTTAGGCTTGAACAAATGCGGAATAAACCTAGCGGTTAATTTGTCAAGCACAAAACCTACAACAACTAGGCTCACCTATGTGCACCAACAACTTATGCTAAGCAAGATAAACTACTAGGTGATAGCAAAATATATGACAAGAAACAATATGGCTATCACAAAGTAAAGTGCATAAGTAAAGAGCTCGGGTAAGAGATAATCGAGGCACGTGGAGACGACGATGTATTCCAAAGTTCACACCCTTGCGGATGCTAATCTCCGTTTGGAGCGGTGTGGAGGCACAATGCTCCCCAAGAAGCCACTAGGGCCACCGTAATCTCCTCACGCCCTCGCACAATGCAAGATGCCGTGATTCCACTAAGGGACCCTTGTGGGCGGTCACCGAACCCATACAAATGGCAACCCTTGGGGGCGGTCACCGAACCCGTACACTTTGGCAACCCTTGGGGCGGTCACCGAAACCCGTCAAATTGCTCGGGGCGATCTCCACAACCTAATTGGAGACCCCGACGCTTGCCCGGAGCTTTACACCACAATGATTGAGCTCCGAACACCTCCAACCGTCTAGGGCGCCCAAGCACCCAAGAGGAACAAGCTCAAGGGTACCAAGCACCCAAGAGTAATAAGCTTCTCAACTTGTAACTTCCACGTATCACCGTGGAGAACTCAAACCGATGCACCAAATGCAATGGCAAGGGCACACGGAATGCCCAAGTCCTTCTCTCTCAAATCCCACCGGAGCAACTAATGCTAGGGAGGAAAATGAGAGGAAGAACAAGAAGGAGAACTCCAAGAACTAGATCCAAGGGGTTCCCCTCACATAGAGGAGAAAGTGATTGGTGGAAATGTGGATCTAGATCTCCTCTCTCTTTTCCCTCAAAAACTAGCAAGAATCCATGGAGGGATTGAGAGTTAGCAAGCTCGAAGAAGGTCAACAATGGGGGGAGAACACGAGCTCAAAGGATAAGGTTCATTGGGGAAGAAGACCCCCTTTTATAGGAGGGGGAAAATCCAACCGTTATGCTCACAGCCCGCACAGAGCGGCACTACCGCTCGTCCTCACGGTACTACCGCTAGGGGTAGCGGTACTACCGCTAAGGGTAGCGGTACTGCTGCTTGCGAGCGGTACTAAAAAATACATACGTGCCTACCACCGCTGGAATTGTGACGAGTTTTTGGTCCGGAGCGGAAGTAGCCACGGAAGTAGCCGCGGTAGTACCGCTCCAAGTGGTAGTACCGCTCCCAAGAGCGGTAGTAAAAAATTACATCCGCTCCTGTCTGCGGTAGTACCACTTCAGCCTTTTCAGAACACCAAAACTACCACAACTTCTGCAAAAGGACTCCGAATTCGACGAAACCAAGTTTGTTGGAAAGCTAGCAACAAGCGCTAACACAATCTTGATAGAAATAACAATAAGAAGCAAATTAGAAAAGGCCCAAGAGAAAATGGTGAGAACCCTTCCTCGAATAAGACCGGTAAAAACTACAACACCGAAAACGCAATAGAAGAGGCATGTGAACTCCGTTTCGATGATTTCGAGCTTGTCATCAAGATGAACATAAGCTCTAAGACTCACAAAGAGAACCAAACAAGAACCAAGAAACATAATGCAAGGATGCAATGGTTTGAGCTCTCTACTAACGATACATCAAGCTACCAACTTGAGAGCCCCCCTTGATAGTACGACAAACGATCCTATAACCCGGTCTCCCAACTACCACCATGAGACCGGTAAAATAGAAAACCTATCAAGGGAAAACCTTTGCCTTGCACATCCACTTGAGCTATATGATGACGATCTTGTCCTCCTTAAGATGGACCACCTTTCTTGATTGCGTTGGGTCGATGGAGACTAGATGATTGCTCCCCCATACTCCACTATGGGTGAGCCAATCTTCGGCACATCTTCACAAGTCCATTGACACCACAATGGATGGCAAGCTTCAAGAACTTGATCTCTTTGTGATGCTCCACCTGAACTTGCACACGGCAATCTTGATGACGATCACCACTTGATGTCATCCTTTCCATGGGTTGTATGATATCTTCCTCTTGACGCAAGCCCATGGATACGTACCTAATCCCACATAGAACTCTCACATAGACCATGGGTTAGTACACAAAGTGCAATGGACAATGCTTACCATACCATGGGATCACTTGATCCCTCTCGGTACATCTTTTACGCTTTGTGAGTTGATCAACTTGATTCACTCTTGACTTAGTCTTGATCAACCTTGAATCTTTCCAACTCTCTTCGTTTGGATGATGTCTTGAAGGTAAACATGAATGATCACACAATCTTCTTCGTCAATACATGCTTGCAATAAGCTCAACACTCGCATGACCAATCTTTGGATAATTCCTTAATAGCACCTTGGTCAACACATAAACTCCTTGAAACCAACACATGGACTTCAAGAAATGCCTATGGACAAATCCTTCAAATATAACTCAATGCAATCATTAGTCCATAGAGAATGTCATCAATTACCAAAACCACACATGGGGGCACCGCATGTCCTTTCAACAACCTCTGCTTCCCTCTGCGAAGGGCCTATCTTTTATTCTTGTCTTATACTTTATACAAGAGTCATGGTGATCTTCACCTTTCCTTTTTACATTTTATCCTTTGGCAAGCACATTGTGTTGGAAAGATCCTGATATATATATCCAATTGGATGTAAGTTATCATGAACTATTATTGTTGACATTACCCTTGAGGTAAAAGGTTTGGAGGCAACACTATAAGCCCCTATCTTTCTCTGTGTCCGATTAAAACTCCATACCCATAAGTATTGCATGAGTGTTAGCAATTGTGAAAGACTAAATGATAGTTGAGTATGTGGACTTGCTGAAAAGCTCTTATATTGACTCTTTCCGATGTTATGATAAATTGCAATTGCTTCAATGACCGAGATTATAGTTTGTTAGTTTTCAATGAAGTTTCTGATTCATACTTTACATTGTGAATGGATTGTTACCTGAGCATAAGAAATCATATGACAATATATATACATGTTGATGTCATAAGAATGATCATGATGCCCTCATGTCCGTATTTTATTTTATCGACACCTCTATCTCTAAACATGTGGACATATTTTTCGTTATCGGCTTCCGCTTGAGGACAAGCGAGGTCTAAGCTTAGGGGAGTTGATACGTCCATTTTGCATCATGCTTTTATATCGATATTTATTGCATTATGGGCTGTTATTACACATTATGTCACAATACTTATGCCTATTCTCTCTTATTTTACAAGGTTTACACGAAGAGGGAGAATGCCGGCAGCTGGAATTCTGGGCTGGAAAAGGAGCAAATATTAGAGACCTATTCTGCACAACTCCAAAAGTCCTGAAACTTCACGGAGGCACATTTTGGAATTAATAAAAAATACTGGCGAAAGAATCAACCAGAGAGGGCCCACACCCTGGCCACGAGGGTGGGGGCGCGCTCCTGCCTCGTGGGCCCCTTGGCAGGCCTCCGGTGCCCATCTTCTGCTATGAAGTCTTTCACCCTGGAAAAAATCATCAGGAAGCTTTGGGGACGAAACACCGCCGCCACGAGGCGGAACCTTGGCGGAACCAATCTAGGGCTCCGGTGGAGCTGTTCTGCCGGGGAAACATCCCTCCTGGAGGGGGAAATCATCACCATCGATCCTCTCAGCGGGAGGGGGTCAATCTTCGTCAACATCTTCACCAGCACCATCTCATCTCAAACCCTAGTTCATCTCTTGTATCCAATATTTGTCCCAAAACCTCAGATTGGTACCTGTGGGTTGGTAGTAGTGTTGATTACTCCTTGTAGTTGATGCTAGTTGGTTTATTTGGTGGAAGATCATATGTTCAGATCCTTTATGCATATTAATACCCCTCTGATTATGAACATGAATATGATTTGTGAGTAGTTACGTTTGTTCCTGAGGACATGGGAGAAGTCTTGCTATAAGTAGTCATGTGAATTTGGTATTCGTTCGATATTTTGATCAGATGTATGTTGTCTTTCCTCTAGTGGTGTTATGTGAACGTCGACTACATGACACTTCACCATTGTTTGGGCCTAGAGGAAGGCATTGGGAAGTAATAAGTAGATGATGGGTTGCTAGAGTGACAGAAGCTTAAACCCTAGTTTATGCGTTGCTTCGTAAGGGGCTGATTTGGATCCATACGTTTCATGCTATGGTGAGGTTTACCTTAATACTTATTTTGTAGTTGCGGATGCTTGCAATAGGAGTTAATCATAAGTGGGATGCTTGTACAAGAAAGGACAGCACCCAAGCACTGGTCCACCCACATATCAAATTATCAAAGTAACGAACGCGAATCATATGAACGTGATGAAAACTAGCTTGGCGATAATTCCCATGTGTCCTCAGGAGCGTTTTCGTTCATATAAGAGTTTGTCCAGGCTTGTCCTTTGCTACAAAAAGGATTGGGCCATCTTGTTGCACCTTATTTACTTTCATTACTTGTTACCCGTTACAAGTTACCTTATCACAAAACTATCCGTTACCGATAATTTCAGTCCTTGCAGAGAATACCTTACTGAAAACCGCTTGTCATTTCCTTTTGCTCCTCGTTGGGTTCGACACTCTTACTTATAGAAAGGACTACGATAGATCCCCTGCACTTGTGGGTCATCAAGACTCTTTTCTGGCGCCGTTGCCGGGGAGTGAAGCGCCTTTGGTAAGGAAAAATTTATATAGTGTGCTGAAATTTACTGTCACTTGTTACTATGGAAAGTAATCCTTTGAGGGGCTTGTTCGGGATATCTTCACCCCGACCAGTAGAGCAAAGAGTTGCTCCTCAACCTACTGAACCAACTGAAAATGTTTACTTTGAAATTCCGTCGGGTATGATAGAGAAACTGCTAGCTAATCCTTTCACAGGTGATGGAACATTACACCCCGATTTGCACCTAATCTATGTGGATGAAGTTTGTGGATTATTTAAGCTTGTAGGTATGCCCGAGGATGTTATCAAGAAGAAGGTCTTCCCTTTATCTTTGAAGGGAAAGGCATTGACATGGTTTAGGCTATGTGATGATATGGGATCATGGAACTACAACCGTTTGAAATTGGAACTTCATCAGAAGTTTTATCCTATGCATCTTGTTCATCGTGATCGTAATTATATATATAATTTTTGGCCTCGCGAAGGAGAAAGCATCGCTCAAGCTTGGGGGAGGCTTAAGTCAATGTTATATTCATGCCCGAATCATGAGCTCTCAAGAGAAATTATTATTCAAAAATTTTATGCTCGGCTTTCTCATAATAATCGCTCCATGCTCGATACTTCTTATACTGGTTCTTTTATGATGAAGACTATTGAATTCAAATGGGATTTATTGGAAAGAATTAAATGCAACTCTAAATATTGGGACCCCTACGAAGGTAAGGAGTCAGGTATAACACCTAAGTTTGATTGTGTTAAATCTTTTATGGATACCGATGTTTTCCGTGAATTTAGCACTATATGGACTTGACTGTGAGATAGTAGCTTCTTTCTGTGAATCCTTTGCTACTCATGTTGATCTCCCTAAGGAGAAGTGGTTTAAATATAATCCTCCCATTGAAGTAAACGTAGTTGCACCTATTAAAGTTGAAGAAAAGACTACCACTTATAATGATCCTGTTGTTCCTACTGCTTATATTGAGAAACCACCTTTCCCTGTTAGAATAAAGGATCATGCTAAAGCTTCGACTGTGGTTCGTAAGAGTAATACTAGAACACCTACACCCCCTGAGCAAATTAAAGTTGAACCTAGTATTGCTATGGTTAAAGATCTCTTGGCTGATAATATTGATGGGCATGTTATTTACTTCTGTGATGAATCTGCTAGAATTGCTAGACCCGACACTAAAAATAAACATAGACCTGTTGTAGGCATGCCTGTTATTTCTGTTAAAATAGGAGATCATTGTTATCGTGGCTTGTGTGACATGGGGGCTAGTGCAAGTGCAATACCTCATTCCTTATACAAAGAAATTATGCATGATATTGCACCTACTGAGATAGAAGAAATTGATGTTACAATTAAGCTTGCCAATAGAGATACTATTTCACCAATTGGGATTGTTAGAGATGTTGAAGTTTTGTGTGGGAAAGTTAAAAATCCTACTGATTTTCTTGTTCTTGGTTCCCCACAAGATAACTTTTGTCCCATTATATTTGGTAGACCCTTCTTGAATACTGTTAATGCTAGGATAGACTGCAAAAAGGATGTTGTTACTATTGGTTTGGGGGATATGTCTCATGAGTTTAATTTTGCTAAATTTCGTAGACAACCCTATGAGTAAGAATTGACTGGTAAAGATGAAATTATTGGTCTTGCTTCTATTGCCGTGCCTCCTAATGATCCTTTAGAACAATATTTGCTAGACCATGAAAATGATATGTTTATGAATGAAAGAAGGGAAATAGATGAAGTATTCTTTAAATAGGGACCTATTTTGAAACACAACTTGCCTGTTGTAATCCTAGGGGATCCTCCTCCACCCAAGGGTGACCCCGTGTTTGAGCTTAAACCATTACCTGACACTCTTAAATATGCTTATCTTGATGAGAAAACGATATATCCTGTTATTATTAGTGCTAACCTTTCAGAGCATGGAGAAAATAAATTATTGAAAACTCTAAAGAAGCACCGTGCTGCTATTGGATATACTCTTGATGATCTTAAGGGCATTAGTCCCACTCTATGCCAACACAAAATAAAATTGGAGAAAGATGCTAAACCGGTTGTTGATCACCAACGACGGTTAAATCCTAAGATGAAAGAAGTGGTAAGAAAAGAAATACTAAAGCTTCTGGAGGCAGGTATAATTTATCCCATTGTTGATAGTCAGTGGGCAAGTCCTGTCCATTGTGTCCCTAAGAAGGGAGGTATTACTGTAGTTCCTAATGATAAAGATGAATTGATCCCACAAAGAATCGTTACAGGTTATAGAATGGTAATTGATTTCCGCAAACTAAATAAAGCTACTAAAAGGGATCATTACCCTTTACCTTTTATTGACCAAATGCTAGAAAGATTATCCAAACATACACATTTTTGCTTTCTAGATGGCTATTCTGGTTTCTCTCAAATACCTGTGTCAAAAGAGGATCAAGAAAAGACTACTTTTACTTGCCCTTTCGGTACCTTTGCTTATGGACGTATGCCGTTTGGTTTAAGCAATGCACCTGCTACTTTTCAAAGATGCATGATGGCTATATTCTATGATTTTTGTGAAAAGATTGTTGAGGTTTTCATGGATGATTTCTCTGTATATGGAACTTCTTTTGATGATTGCTTGAGCAACCTTGATCGAGTTTTGCAGAGATGTGAAGAAACAAATGTTGTCTTGAATTGGGAGAAGTGCCACTTTATGGTTAATGAAGGTATTGTCTTGGGGCATAAAATCTCTGAAAGAGGTATTGAAGTTGATAAAGCTAAAGTTGATGCTATTGAAAAGATGACGTGTCCTAAGGACATCAAAGGTATAAGAAGTTTCCTTGGTCATGCCGGTTTTTATAGGAGGTTCATTAAGGACTTCTCGAAAATTTCTAGGCCTCTGACTAACCTCTTACAAAAAGATGTTGCTTTTATCTTTGATGATGATTGTGTGGAAGCATTTGAAATACTTAAGAAAGCTTTGATTTCTGCAGCTATTGTTCAGCCACCTGATTGGAATTTACCCTTTGAAATTATGTGTGATGTTGTAGGTGCTGTTCTAGGACAAAGAGTTGATAAGAAATTAAATGTTATCCAATATGCTACTAAAACTCTAGACAGTGCCCAGAAATTATGCTATTACTGAAAAACAATTTTTAGCAGTTGTATTTGCTTGTGATAAGTTCAGACCTTATATTGTTGATTCTAAAGTAACTGTTCACACTGATCATGCTGCTATTAAATATCTTATGGAAAAGGAAGATGCCAAACCTAGACTTATTAGATGGGTTCTCTTGCTACAAGAATTTGATTTGCATATTATTGATAGAAAGGGAGCTGAGAACCCCATTGCAGACAACTTGTCTAGGTTAGAGAATGTTCTTGATGACCCACTACCTATTGATGATAGCTTTCCTGATGAACAATTAGCTGTCATAAATGCTTCTCGTACTGCTCCATGGTATGCTTATTATGCTAATTACATTGTTGCTAAATTTATACCACCTAGTTTCACATATCAGCAAAAGAAAAAGTTTTTCTATGATTTAAGACATTACTTTTGGGATGACCCAGATCTCTATAAAGAAGGAGTAGACGGTGTTATTAGACGTTGTGTACCTGAGCATGAACAAGAACAGATCCTACGCAAGTGTCACTCCGAGGCTTATGGAGGACACCACGCTGGAGATAGAACTTCACATAAGGTATTGCAATGTGGTTTTTACTGGCCTACTCTCTTCAAGGATGCCCGTAAGTTTGTCTTGTCTTGTGATGAATGTCAAAGAATTGGTAATATTAGTAGACGTCAAGAAATGCCTATGAACTACTCACTTGTTATTGAACCATTTGATGTTTGGGGCTTTGATTATATGGGACCATTTCCTTCCTCTAATGGCTATACTCATATTTTAGTTGTTGTTGATTACGTTACTAAGTGGGTAGAAGGTATTCCAACTAGTAGTGCTGATCATAAGACCTCTATTAAGATGCTTAAAGAAGCTATTTTCCGAGGTTTGGAGTCCCTAGATATTTAATGACTGATGGTGGTTCACATTTTATTCATGGTGCCTTTCGTAAAATGCTTGCTAAGTATGACATTAATCATATAATTGCATCTCCATACCACCCACAATCTAGTGGCCAGGTAGAATTGAGTAATAGAGAGATCAAATTAATTTTGCAACAGACTGTTAATAGATCTAGAAAGAATTGGTCCAAGAAACTTGATGATGCATTATGGGCCAATAGAATTGCATATAAAAACCCTATGGGTATGTCTCCGTATAAAATGGTTTATGGAAAAGCATGTCACTTACCTCTCGAACTAGAACATAAGGCATATTGGGCCATTAAAGAGGTCAATTATGATTTCAAACTTGCCGGTGAGAAGAGGCTATTTGACATTAGCTCACTTGATGAATGGAGAACCCAAGCTTACGAGAATGCCAAACTGTTTAAAGAAAAAGTTAAAAGATGGCATGACAAAAGGATACAAAAGCGTGAGTTTAATGTAGGTTATTATGTGTTGCTATTCAACTCTCGTTTAAGATTTTTTGCAGGAAAGCTTCTCTCTAAATGGGAAGGGCCTTGCGTTATCGAGGAGGTCTATCGTTCCGGTGCCATAAAAATCAACAAGTTCAAAGACACAAATCCGAAGGTGGTGAATGGTCAAAGAATCAAACATTATATCTCAGGTAATACCATAAATGTTGAAACTAATGTTATTGAAACCGTAATCCCGGAGGAATACATAAGGGACACTTTCCAGAACGTTTCAGACTCCGAAAAGGAATAGGTATGTGGTACGGTAAGTAAACCGACTCCAAAACAGTTCTAATGGCAGTTTTTCTCCGTTTTGGAATATTTAAGAAAATAGGAAAATAAGAAGTAGTCCGAGAAGGACACGAGGCGTCCACGAGGGTGGAGGGCGCGCCCTACCCCCCTGGGCGCGCCCCCTGCCTCGTGGGCACCTCGTGTGCTCTCCGGACTCCGTTTTCTTGCACGATACTTCTTTTGCTCGGTAAAAATTCATTATATAATCTCCCGAAGCTTTTGACTCTCGTATCACACAAATATCCTATATTTTTGTTTTGAGCTGTTTCTACCGTAGATTAGAGCAAGATGTCTTCTCAAGAGTCAGTCAGGGAGAGTCGGGTGTCTCATCCGACACCGGGACCAGGAGCAAACAACGATGCTAACCACTTTGGGCCATCAACGGAGGAAGAGATGGAGGCCGACTTGAAAAGGATAGATGCCATGGAGGAGGATCAAGAAGTTACTTCTCGCTTCCGAGCTGGATTCACGATGGGGGAACTACAGAGCTCAGCTATTCCAAACTCGGTTATCCCTTCCAATGTTAGATTCCTTTCTTATGAAAATATGAAAAAGAGTGTCACTTGTTCTCCCGCAGCTATGCAACATCCATGGGTGAAAGGAGCTTTAGTCGTCACTGGTTAGCTCCGTAAGGAAATAATGGACCTCAAGCAGCAAGTCAATAAGCTCGAGGAGGAGAATCGTATCCTAAGGGGCATCATCGCCAAGAATATCACATCACCACCTCCTAAGAAAGAGACATAATCACATGGGTATGGTGTGGCACCCCGATCCGCATGGAGCAGGGGGCCTTCGCACGTCAGCCCAGGATAACACCTGACGCACGACAGGTCCATAATACAGCATTCCAGGTACAAAAATATTCATCAAATACATGTATATGAGATTACATCATTGATGAATACAATTATCTGGCATAGCCCTAAGGCTATTAAATGACAGCGGAAGTCTGATGAAAATGGCGGCGGAAGTCTTGGTTTGGCAGCATAACAACTCTGGCTGGGCTCCACAACTCACAGGACTGGCAAGATTACGGCCTAGCACGACGGATCAAGTGAGCAATACGGGTACGACCTACAAAACTGGCATGACACGCCAGGTCAGTACATTGAATGTACTTGCAAGACAACCAAATACATAGCATCCAAGCAAGCTGCAGACAAAGCAAGAACCGAGCTCATGCAACACCCTATCTCATATCAATTACTAAACATGGCATGATAAAAATCAACTAAGCATGAACAAAATCATAACATCTACTAACATGGCATATGAGAACATGATTATAACATTGTAATAGCAAAACATAGAATTTTATCTCAATCATGGCATAACTTAACATGTCAATCAAAGCATAGCATGGCATCAAGAAACTATGCTAAAAATAAACTACCAATAATATCCAATGCAGACATAGCATGTTAACATTATGCAATCATCTTCTGTTCTATCATGGTTCTTTAAATGCAAATAATGATATATTATTCCAGCAATGCAACCAAACTTGTGCACCAAGTCCCTCGGACTCTCTTATCAACTGTGATCATCTCTGGATCACAAACACACCACCAAAGTGGTCTTTCTCAAGAACAACTCGTGATCCTTACGGCGATCACAACCACGACCAACACTTGGTCTCCAACCGTGATCCTTACGGCGATCACAACCACGACCAATATTTGGCCCGTGATCCTTACAGCGATCACAACCACTTATCTCATCATCAAAATATCATCGTGACTCCTCACGACTATCTCATAGTTCAAGTTACCATATTCTTGTTATCACATATTTATTTACAACCTTAATTATTTCGGATTGTCCTCCATTTCGACCAAGACCTGATAGTGGGACCTACTACGAACTGTTGCCCATGACCGAGGAGGCGGCTATCGGTAGATTGAATACACTCTGCAGAGGTAGCACACTGTACCTACACCACGGAACCCATGGCCTCGTCATCCCAATCGGGTGGACCAACGGCATTCCGACGAAACCAACCTACTGCCATGATGCTCTCCCGGCCACTCCGACCCAATCCCCAACAGGCTGGTCCTGGGTGGCCCCATGTCTACCAAATACACCCCGACCACCGTCGTGGTCAGCTCCCACTCGGGGACTGGTACCAAAAATCTCAAAAACGAGCACACAAGGTTATGTCCGCTTACCTGATCAGGGTAAGCACGCCCATAACCTTCCCTAGTGGGAGGCACCGGCTGTTGGAAATATGCCCTAGAGGCAATAATAAATGGTTATTATTATATTTCTTTGTTCATGGTAATTGTCTATTGTTCATGCTATAATTGTATTGTCCGGAAATTGTAATACATGTGTGAATACATAGACCACAATGTGTCCCTAGTAAGCCTCTAGTTGACTAGCTCGTTGATCAACTGATAGTCATGGTTTCCTGACTATGGGCATTGGATGCCATTGATAACGGGATCACATCATTGGGAGAATGATGTGATGGACAAGACCCAATCCTAAGCATAGCATAAAAGATCGTGTAGTTTCGTTTGCTAGAGCTTTTCCAATGTCAAGTGTCTTTTCCCTAGACCATGAGATCGTGCAACTCCCGAATACCGTAGGAGTGCTTTGGGTGTGCCAAACGTCACAACGTAACTGGGTGACTATAAAGGTGTACTACGGGTATCTCCGAAAGTGTCTGTTGGGTTGGCACGGATCGAGACTGGGATTTGTCACTCCGTGTGACGGAGAGGTATCTCTGGGCCCACTCGGTAATGCATCATCATAATGAGCTCTATGTGACTAAGGCGTTACTCACGGGATCATGCATTGCGGTACGAGTAAAGAGACTTGCCGGTAACGAGATTGAACAAGGTATTGGGATACCGACGATCGAATCTCGGGCAAGTAACATACCGATTGATAAAGGGAATTGTATACGGGATTGATTGAATCCTCGACATCGTGGTTCATCCGATGAGATCATCATGGAACATGTGGGAGCCAACATGGGTATCCAGATCCCGCTGTTGGTTATTGACCGGAGAGGCGTCTCGGTCATGTCTGCATGTCTCCCGAACCCGTATGGTCTACACACTTAAGGTTCGGTGACGCTAGGGTTGTAGAGATATGTGTATGCGGAAACCCGAAAGTTGTTCAGAGTCCCGGATGAGATCCCGGACGTCACGAGGAGTTCCGAAATGGTCCAGAGGTAAAGAATTATATATAGGAAGTCAAGTTTCGGCCACCAGGAAAGTTTCGGGGGTTACGGTATTGTACCGGGACCACCGGAAGGGTCCCGGGGGTCCACCGGGTGGGGCCACCTATCCCGGAGGGCCCCGTGGGCTGAAGTGGGAAGGGAACCAGCCCCTAGTGGGCTGGGCGCCCCCCATGGGCCTCCCCCCATGCGCCTAGGGTTGGAAACCCTAGGGTGGGCGGGCTTCCCACTTATCTTGGGGGGTAAGTTACCCCCCTGGCCGCCGCCCCCCACCCTAGATGGGTTCTGGCCGGCGCCCCCCTCCCAGGGGGCCTATATAAAGGGGGGGAGGGCAGTAGGATTACAGCCTTGGGCGCCTCCCTCCTCCCCCGCTACACCTCTCTCTCTCTTGTAGAAGCTCGGCGAAGCCCTGCCAGCATCCCGCTACATCCACCACCACGCCGTCATGCTGCTGGATCTCCATCAACCTCTCCTTCCCCCTTGCTGGATCAAGAAGGAGGAGACGTCGCTGCACCGTACGTGTGTTGAACGCGGAGGTGCCGTCCGTTCGGCACTCGGTCATCGGTGATTTGGATCACGGCGAGTACGACTCCGTCATCCACGTTCATTGGAACGCTTCTGCTCGTGATCTACAAGGGTATGTAGATGCACTCCTTTCCCCTCGTTGCTAGTATACTCCATAGATGCATCTTAGTGAGCGTAGGAAAATTTTAAAATTATGCTACGATTCCCAACAGTGGCATCATGAGCCAGGCCTATGCGTAGTTACTATGCACGAGTAGAACACAAAGAAGTTGTGGGCGTTGATGTTGCCAATTCTTTTGGCCGCTACTAGTCGTTTCTTGTTTCGGCGGTATTGTAGGATGAAGCGGCCCGGACCGACCTTACACGTACGCTTACGTGAGACAGGTTCCACCGACTGACATGCACTAGATGCATAAGGTGGCTAGCGGGTGTCTGTCTCTCCTACTTTAGTCGGAACGAATTCGATGAAAAGGGTCCTTATGAAGGGTAAATAGAAATTGGCAAATCACGTTGTGGTCATACGTAGGTAAGAAACGTTCTTGCTAGAAACCTACAAACCACGTAAAAACTTGCAACAACAATTAGAGGACGTCTAACTTGTTTTTGCAGCATGTGTTATGTGATGTGATATGGCCAGAAGATGTGATGAATGTATATGTGATGTATGAGATTGATCATATTCTTGTAATAGGAATCACGACTTGCATGTCGGTGAGTATGACAACTGGCAGGAGCCATAGGAGTTGTCTTTATTATTTTGCATGACCTGCGTGTCATTGAATAAACACCATGTAAATTACTTTACTTTGTTGCTAAACGCGTTAGCCATAGAAGTAGAAGTAATCGTTGGCGTGACGACTTCATGAAGACACAATGATGGAGATCATGATGATGGAGATCATGGTGTCATGCCGGTGACGAAGATGATCATGGTGCCCCGAAGATGGAGATCAAAGGAGCATAATGATATTGGCCATATCATGTCACTATTTGATTGCATATGATGTTTATCATGTTTTTGCATCTTATTTGCTTAGAACGATGGTAGTAAGTAAGATGATCCCTTATGATAATTTCAAGAAAAGTGTTCCCCCTAACTGTGCACCGTTGCGAAGGTTCGTTGTTTCGAAGCACCACGTGATGATCGGGTGTGATAGATTCTAACGTTCGAATACAACGGGTGTTGACGAGCCTAGCATGTACTGACATGGCCTCGGAACACACGCAATACACTTAGGTTGACTTGACGAGCCTAGCATGTACAGACATGGCCTCAGAACACAGAGGACCGAAAGGTCGAGCATGAGTCGTATAGAAGATACGATCAACATGGAGATGTTCACCGATCTTGACTAGTCTGTCTCACGTGATGATCGGACACGGCCTAGTTAACTCGGATCATGTTTCACTTAGATGACTAGAGGGATGTCTATCTGAGTGGGAGTTCATTGAATAATTTGATTATATGAACTTAATTATCATGAACTTAGTCTAAAATCTTTACACTATGTCTTGTAGATCAAATGGCCAACGTTGTCCTCAATTCCAACGCGTTCCTAGAGAAAACCAAGCTGAAAGATTATGGCAGCAACTATACGGACTGGGTCCGGAACCTAAGGATCATCCTCATAGTAGCCAAGAAAGATTATGTCTTAGAAGCACCGCTAGGTGAAGCACCAATCCCAGAGAACCAAGACGTCATGAACGCTTGGCAGCAGCGTGCTGATGATTACTCCCCCGTTCAGTGCGGCATGCTTTACAACTTAGAACCGGGTCTCCAAAAGCGTTTTGAGAAACATGGAGCATATGAGATGTTCGAGGAGCTGAAATTGGTTTTCCAAGCTCATGCCCGGGTCGAGAGATATGAAGTCTCCGACAAGTTCTTCAGCTGTAAGATGGAGGAGAATAGTTCTGTTAGTGAGCACATACTCAGAATGTCTGGGTTGCACAACCGCTTGACTCAGCTGGGAGTTAATCTCCCGGATGACGCGGTCATTGACAGAATCCTCCAGTCGCTTCCACCAAGCTACAAGAGCTTTGTGATGAACTACAATATGCAGGGGATGGAAAAGACCATTCCTGAGGTATAATCAATGCTGAAATCAGCGGAGGGGGAGATCAGAAAAGAACATCAAGTGTTGATGGTGAATAAAACCACTAAGTTCAAGAAGGGCAAGGGTAAGAAGAACTTCAAGAAGGACGGCAAGGGAGTTGCCGCGCCCGGTAAGCCAGTTACTGGGAAGAAGCCAAAGAATGGACCCAAGCATGAAACTGAGTGCTTTTATTGCAAGGGAAGTGGTCACTGGAAGCGGAACTGCCCCAAGTACTTAGCGGACAAGAAGGCCGGCAACACCAAAGGTATATGTGATATACATGTAATTGATGTGTACCTTACCAGTACTCGTAGTAGCTCCTGGGTATTTGATACCGGTGCGGTTGCTCATATTTGTAACTCAAAACAGGAACTATGGAATAAACGGAGACTGGCGAAGGACGAGGTGACGATGCGCGTCGGGAGTGGTTCCAAGGTCAATGTGATCGCCGTCGGCACGCTACCTCTGCATCTACCTACGGGATTAGTTTTAAACCTCAATAATTGTTATTTAGTGCCAGCTTTGAGCATGAACATTGTATCTGGATCTCGTTTAATTCGAGATGGCTACTCATTTAAATCCGAGAATAATGGTTGTTCTATTTATTTGAGAGATGTTTTATGGTCATGCCCCGCTGGTCAATGGTTTATTCTTGATGAATCTCGAACGTGATGTTACACATATTCATAGTGTGAATACCAAAAGATGTAAAGTTGATAACGATAGTCCCACATACTTGTGGCACTGCCGCCTTGGTCACATTGGTGTCAAGCGCATGAAGAAGCTCCATGCAGATGGACTTTTGGAGTCTCTTGATTACGAATCATTTGACACGTGCGAACCATGCCTCATGGGTAAGATGACCAAGACTCCGTTCTCCGGAACAATGGAGCGAGCAACCAACTTATTGGAAATCATACATATCGATGTGTGCGGTCCAATGAGTGTTGAGGCTCGCGGAGGATATCGTTATGTTCTCACTCTCACTGATGATTTAAGTAGATATGGGTATGTCTACCTAATGAAACACAAGTCTGAAACCTTTGAAAAGTTCAAGGAATTTCAGAGTGAGGTTGAGAATCAACGTGACAGAAAGATAAAATTCTTACGATCAGATCGTGGTGGAGAATATTTAAGTCACGAGTTTGGTACACACTTAAGGAAATGTGGAATAGTTTCACAACTCACGCCGCCTGGAACACCTCAGAGAAACGGTGTGTCCGAACGTCGTAATCGCACTCTATTGGATATGGTGCGATCTATGATGTCTCTTACTGATTTACCGCTCTCATTTTGGGGCTATTCTTTAGAGACTGCTGCATTCACTTTAAATAGGGCTCCGTCGAAATCCGTTGAGACGACACCGTATGAATTATGGTTTGGGAAGAAACCTAAGTTGTCGTTTCTAAAAGTTTGGGGATGCGATGCTTATGTCAAGAAACTTCAACCTGAAAAGCTCGAACCCAAGTCGGAAAAATGCGTCTTCATAGGATACCCTAAGGAAACTATTGGGTATACCTTCTACCTCAGATCCGAAGGCAAGATCTTCGTTGCAAAGAACGGGTCCTTTCTAGAGAAGGAGTTTCTCTCGAAAGAATTGAGTGGGAGGAAAGTGGAACTTGATGAGGTGATAGTCACCCCTTCCGTACCGGAGAGTAGCGCAGCGCGGGAAAATGTTCCTGTGGTGCCTACACCGACTGGGGAGGAAGTTAATGATGATGATCATGAAGCTTCGGATCAAGTTACTACTGAACTTCGTAGGTCCACAAGGACACGTTCCGCACCAGAGTGGTACGGCAACCCTGTCCTGGAAATCATGTTGTTAGACAACGGTGAACCTTCGAACTATGAAGAAGCGATGGCGGGCCCGGATTCCGACAAATGGCTAGAAGCCATGAAATCCGAGATAGGATCCATGTATGAAAACGAAGTATGGACTTTGACTGACTTGCCCGATGATCGGCGAGCCATAGAAAACAAATGGATCTTTAAGAAGAAGACGGACGCGGATGGTAATGTGACCATCTATAAGGCTCGACTTGTCGCTAAGGGTTATCGACAAGTTCAAGGGGTTGACTACGATGAGACTTTCTCACCCGTAGCGAAGCTGAAGTCCGTCCGAATCATGTTAGCAATTGCCGCATACTATGATTATGAGATATGGCAGATGGACGTCAAAACGGCATTCCTTAATGGCTTCCTTAAGGAAGAGTTGTATATGATGCAGCCGGAAGGTTTTGTCGATCCTAAGAATGCTAACAAAGTATGCAAGCTCCAGCGCTCAATCTATGGGCTGGTGCAAGCATCTCGGAGTTGGAACATTCGCTTTGATGAGATGATCAAAGCGTTTGGGTTTACACAGACTTATGGAGAAGCCTGTGTTTACAAGAAAGTGAGTGGGAGCTGTGTAGCATTTCTCATATTATATGTGGATGACATACTATTGATGGGAAATGATATAGAATTCTTGGAAAGTATAAAGGCCTATTTGAATAAGTGTTTTTCAATGAAGGACCTTGGAGAAGCTGCTTATATATTAGGCATCAAGATCTATAGAGATAGATCAAGACGCCTCATTGGTCTTTCACAGAGTACATACCTTGACAAGATATTGAAGAAGTTCAATATGGATCAGTCCAAGAAGGGTTCTTGCCTGTATTGCAGGGTGTGCAATTGAGCACGGCTCAATGCCCGACCACGGCAGAAGATATAGAAAAGATGAGTGTCATCCCCTATGCCTCGGCCATAGGGTCTATTATGTATGCCATGCTGTGTACCAGACCTGATGTAAACCTTGCCGTAAGTTTGGTAGGAAGGTACCAAAGTAATCCCGGCATGGAACAGTGGACAGCGGTCAAGAATATCCTGAAGTACCTGAAGAGGACTTAGGATATGTTTCTCGTTTATGGAGGTGACGAAGAGCTCGTCGTAAAGGGTTACGTCGACGCTAGCTTTGACACAGATCTGGATGACTCGAAGTCACAAACCGGATACGTGTATATTTTGAATGGAGGAGCAGTAAGCTGGTGCAGTTGCAAGCAAAGCGTCGTGGCGGGATCTACATGTGAAGCGGAGTACATGGCAGCCTCGGAGGCAGCACAGGAAGCAGTCTGGATGAAGGAGTTCATTACCGACCTAGGGGTGATTCCCAATGCGTCGGGCCCGATGACTCTCTTCTGTGACAACACTGGAGCTATTGCACTTGCGAAGGAGCCCAGGTTTCACAGGAAGACCAGGCATATCAAGCGTCTCTTCAACTCCATTCATGAAAGTGTTCAAAATGGAGACATGGATATTTGTAAAGTACATACGGACTTGAATGTAGCAGATCCGTTGACTAAACCTCTCCCTAGAGCAAAACATGATCAACACCAGGACGCAATGGGTGTTCGATTCATCACAATGTAACAAGATTATTGACTCTAGTGCAAGTGGGAGACTGTTGGAAATATGCCCTAGAGGCAATAATAAATGGTTATTATTATATTTCTTTGTTCATGGTAATTGTCTATTGTTCATGTTATAATTGTATTGTCCGGAAATCGTAATACATGTGTGAATACATAGACCACAACGTGTCCCTAGTAAGCCTCTAGTTGACTAGCTCGTTGATCAACTGATAGTCATGGTTTCCTGACTATGGGCATTGGATGTCATTGATAACGGGATCACATCATTGGGAGAATGATGTGATGGACAAGACCCAATCCTAAGCATAGCATAAAAGATCGTGTAGTTTCGTTTGCTAGAGCTTTTCCAATGTCAAGTGTCTTTTCCTTAGACCATGAGATCGTGCAACTCCCGGATACCGTAGGAGTGCTTTGGGTGTGCCAAACGTCACAACGTAACTGGGTGACTATAAAGGTGCACTACGGGTATCTCCGAAAGTGTCTGTTCGGTTGGCACGGATCGAGACTGGGATTTGTCACTCCGTGTGACGGAGAGGTATCTCTGGGCCCACTCGGTAATGCATCATCATAATGAGCTCTATGTGACTAAGGCGTTAGTCACGGGATCATGCATTGCAGTACGAGTAAAGAGACTTGCCGGTAACGAGATTGAACAAGGTATTGGGATACCGACGATCGAATCTCGGGCAAGTAACATACCGATTGATAAAGGGAATTGTATACGGGATTGATTGAATCCTCGACATCGTGGTTCATCCGATGAGATCATCGTGGAACATGTGGGAGCCAACATGGGTATCCAGATCCCGCTGTTGGTTATTGACCGGAGAGGCGTCTCGGTCATGTCTGCATGTCTCCCGAACCCGTAGGGTCTACACACTTAAGGTTCGGTGACGCTAGGGTTGTAGAGATATGTGTATGCGAAAACCCGAAAGTTGTTCGGAGTCCCGGATGAGATCCCGGACGTCACGAGGAGTTCCGGAATGGTCCGGAGGTAAACAATTATATATAGGAAGTCAAGTTTCGGCCACCGGGAAAGTTTCGGGGGTTACGATATTGTACCGGGACCACCGGAAGGGTCCCGGGGGTCCACCGGGTGGGGCCACCTATCCCGGAGGGCCCCGTGGGCTGAAGTGGGAAGGGAACCAGCCCCTAGTGGGCTGGGCGCCCCCCCATGGGCCTCCCCCCATGCGCCTAGGGTTGGAAACCCTAGGGTGGGGGGGGGGGGCTTCCCACTTACCTTGGGGGGTAAGCTACCCCCCTGGCCGCCGCCCCCACCCTAGATGGGTTCTGGCCGGCGCCCCCCCTCCCAGGGGGCCTATATAAAGGGGGGAGGGAGGGCAGTAGGATTACAGCCTTGGGCGCCTCCCTCCTCCCCTGCTACACCTCTCTCTCTCGTAGAAGCTCGGCGAAGCCCTGCCGGCATCCCGCTACATCCACCACCACGCCGTCGTGCTGCTGGATCTCCATCAACCTCTCCTTCCCCCTTGCTGGATCAAGAAGGAGGAGACGTCGCTGCACCGTACGTGTGTTGAACGCGGAGGTGCCGTCCGTTCGGCACTCGGTCATCGGTGATTTGGATCACGGCGAGTACGACTCCGTCATCCACGTTCATTGGAACGCTTCCGCTCACGATCTACAAGGGTATGTAGATGCACTCCTTTCCCCTCGTTGCTAGTATACTCCATAGATGCATCTTGGTGAGCGTAGGAAAATTTTAAAATTATGCTACGATTCCCAACACCGGCGAGAGGTCATGACAATAGCTCGCATTAAGGCCTCCCGTAAGGCAAATGTGGCTGCACTGAAAAAGTTTAGTTTGGCGGCACTATGACTTGATCCCATCGATGACGGAGGAGGTTTGTTATTATTAAGTCATTTTATTTCCTTCTCCATCATGATGAACATATTTAACATGAGTGCAACATGCCGCATACAAATGCACGAACAAAATATTGAACTCCTCAAGTGCACAACTATAACATAAAGGACACGACAATAGTATATCAACGGTGCATTACAATCCTCATAATAGTTTATAACGATGACATGCAAATAAAGTAGAGTAGTGGCATGGCATTATTAATAATAACATTCTAATTAACATGGCAAAGGTATCATGAAACACAAGCATGCAAGATAGGCATAAAGGAATAACTGCAGATGAAAACGATATGAAACAACTGCAACTACACACACACAAGGTGCAAGAAAAGTCAACATGCAAGTTCGGGGCTCATGATAAGAGGTTGGCTTGCCTGGGGGTCGGCAAATACTCCGGGAAGAAGTGAGAAACGATCACGGAAAGATTTGCAGGAAATAGTTCTCTCTCGGAGGAGGCTGTTTACGGTCAAGGGCAAAATGGTCATTTTCACTATGTGAAAATATTATGAAAATGTACCAACGGAAAGAGCTCGACGAACAGAGAATGTGAGTGCTGGAATCACCTTATTCGGAGTTACGGGTTAAAAGATACGGATGTTTAAAGCTCAGGGACTAGTCTGTAAGAATACTTCTACAAACAGGTCCCTGGTAGTTTAAACAGAACGTGTCTTTTCTGAAAATACGTTTTCCAGAGAGGGAAACGTATTCCCGGCCGAAGGAGAGGAAACATGCGCTTTCTGAGATTGAAAGCGCACTTTCCAGAAATGCGCTTTCGCGCGGGGAAAGCGGCGTCACGGCGGGGGCGCCGCCATTTATCTGACGTGGCACTGGGTCCGGCCCTTCGGTCGCCGACAGGTGGGGCCGCGCGAGGAGGGCTTGGGAGTGCCGGAATCGATGGAGGCCCGAGGCGGCGGCCACGGTGGTGATGGGGTCAGAGAGGGGCTCTGAGCTTGGGGAGAGGCTCGGGGAAGGGGTTGTGGACTGCGAGGATGCTCGGGGCGTGCTTAAATAGCCGCGGGAGGGCTCGAGGGGGAGGGGAGGAGGTGGCACGCGGCAGGCGACATGTCCGTGCACCGGCGAGGGGCGCAGTGTCGGCAGGCGCGGCCAAGCCTCACGGGAAGCGGCGGGAAGGCGACGAGGAGGGTGCGGACGAGCGCCAGAGGCTCACGGAGACGAGCAAGGCTCGAGGACAAGAGGAGGAAGCGGACTCCGGCGAGGAAAAGGATGAGCTCACGGGCACGGACTGTTCAAGCATTGGCACGGGTCGCCGGAGAAGAAAACGAAGGGGGCCAGAGGTCTAGAGGGAAGACGACGTCGAGGGGGAGCTGTAGGGCATTAATGGCGAGGCCAGAGATGGTCGGAGCAGCGCTGCCGACGACAACAGTGGCTAGACCACCGTTTTGGCTGGCTACCCTCGTAGTCACCACTGGCATGGCGCGCCCTGGGTTTTTTTACTGATGTAAGTTCATGTATACCGCGAGTCCTTCCAGCGTGGAGTGTTACCATGGTGAAAGATCGGGCAGAGACAAATGGAGATGAGTGAAACAAGCTCCACAAGTTTGCAGTTGCAAACTTGGCAACATCCTAGAGATTAAACCAGAGAGGGTAAATGGTAAACTTGATGTCCGGGAGGCTTGGGGTAGAAAGGACTACGGTCCTGGGAGTTTTGAGGTAAAATGGACAACTATTTACCATAGTTGTTGTACAACCACCAAAACTGACCCAGAAACTTAATCATGATGAAACACTCACTAGGTGTGATGGATTGGGCTATAACTTGACAAAGCCTGATGATTTGAACATACCATGATGCTGTAAAAAGTTCATACCAAATGGACTCACCAAAATGGTACTTCCTTCACAGCTATCATTTCTGTCCAAAAACTTCAGAAAAATCCTCAGGGCAATTGGTCAAGTTAAATGAGCCACAATCTTGTGGAGATAGGTTATATGAGCAGGAGAAGGCCTGGAAAAATTATCAGCCATAATGGAGCAAGATAAAATACACTTGCTTCACAAACTGAAAATTTGGACAGAAAACAAGAATTGCTCCTGTGCTCACATAGTTCAATGAAAGGAGCTGAATTTGGGTGGAGGATAATGATTTGAGATACTTGAGAGGATGGAAAAGTTTCATCCCATTTGGAAACACTATGAAGGTACTTCCTTCACAAACTTGTGTTCTGGTCAGAAACTTTGAAAAATTGCACAGGGAGCTAGGGTGAATGGATTGAGCTCACCTTTGGTATCCATGGGTTATTTAACAATGTTAAACACCCTGCCAAATTGCAGCTCAATTGGACTTAGCAATAAAGCACTTCCTTTGCAAAATTTCAGAGAAGGCAGAAACTTGAATTGGATCATGTGCCAAATTTTGAACTGTGGAATCATGATATTAGGATGGAACTAGTGATTATATAGCAAGGACAAGCTCCACAATTTATGTGGGAATTTTCTCTGCTATAAAAATAGTAGTTCCTTTGGAAATTGGCAGAAATGCAATATTGGCATTAAATAGGAAAAGGCAATTTTCCTTATTTAATTATGGCCAATATACTTGCCAGAGCTTGGATTAGGCATAAGCATCAACTCCACCAATTCTCATGAATTTAGGAGATGGCTAGATATGCCTTTGGATTTTATTCCTCAAAAAGGCAAGAAAAGGAATAAATCATAGTTCAAAAATATTGCATTGGACTTAGCAATATTTTTGCATATCCAAGGTTCAGAAAGATAGGAGGATCTCTGGGAATAATTGGGAGGATCAACAGATGAAGGAAAATGATGGCTCCTTTGTAAGCACAAAGGACATATCCAAATTCCAAAAATTTGGAATTAGGGTTTGAGAGGATTTGAGCTGATGAAAATGAGGTCTTGCCCACTGAAAAAGACATGAGCAGGATTTTGAAAGGTTGGAAATGATAAAATTTTCTCAGGGTCATCCAGCAAACTCAGGAGAAAATTTTGAAAATGAGTGCCAGGAGAGAATAACAGCACAAAAATTGATAACCCAAATTCGGGGCTGTTACATATGGGCACTCCCCTTGGCAACTGCCAAGCTTGGGGGAGGTGCCCCGGTATCGTATCACCATCACACTTCTATCTTTACCGTTTTTCTTAGTTCGATCCTTTTAGTAATATCTTGATCTAGTAGAATAAAGTTCTAATATGATTTAGTTTTGAGTTTTGCTTTATGATCCTTCTATGTAATCAAGTCTGTGAGCTATATATATAATAAAGATTAGTTTTGAGTCAAGGGCTTGGTTATCTTGCTATGATCATGAGGGAATAAAAGAAAAAGAAAGAATAAAAACAAATAAAGAGATCATATTTATCTTATGGAGGGTAATGACTTCACATATAAAGAGTATGATGAATAAAAGTTGTTGAGAGTTGACAAACATAGTTTTGGTCATCGTTGCAATTAATAGGAAGTAATAAAAAAGAGAGGTTTTCACATATAAATATACTATCTTGGACATCTTTTATGATTGTGAGCACTCATTAAAATATGACATGCTAAAGAGTTGATGTTGGACAAGGAAGACAACGTAATGGGTTATGTTTTCTCATATCCGAAATACAGTATATTGTCATGGATCGTCCAACACGTTGAGCTTGCCTTTCCCCCTCATGCTAGCCAAATTCTTTACACCAAGTAGAGATACTACTTGTGCTTCCGAATATCCTTGAACCCAGTTTTGCCATGAGAGTCCACCATATCTACCTATGGATTGAGTAAGATCCTTCAAGTAAGTTGTCGTTGTTGCATGCAATAAAAATTGCTCTCTAAATATGTATGATTTATTAGTGTGGAGAAAATAAGCTTTATACGATCTTGTGATGTGGAAGAAATAAAAGCGACAGACTGCATAATAAAGGTCCATATCACAAGTGGCAATATAAAGTGACGTTCTTTCGCATTAAGATTTTGTGCATCCAACCATAAAAGCACATGACAACCTCTGCTTCCCTCTGCGAAGGGCCTATATTTTATTCTTGTCTTATACTTTATACAAGAGTCATGATGATCTTCACCTTTCCTTTTTACATTTTATCCTTTGGCAAGCACATTGTGTTGGAAAGATCCTGATATATATATATCCAATTGGATGTAAGTTATCATGAACTATTATTGTTGACATTACCCTTGAGGTAAAAGGTTGGGAGGCAACACTATAAGCCCCTATCTTTCTCTGTGTCCGATTAAAACTCCATACCCATAAGTATTGCATGAGTGTTAGCAATTGTGAAAGACTAAATGATAGTCGAGTATGTGGACTTGCTGAAAAGCTCTTATATTGACTCTTTCCGATGTAATGATAAATTGCAATTGCTTCAATGACCGAGATTATAGTTTGTTAGTTTTCAATGAAGTTTCTGATTCATACTTTACATTGTGAATGGATTGTTACTTGAGCATAAGAAATCATATGACAATATATATACATGTTGTTGTTATAAGAATGATCATGATGCCCTCATGTCCGTATTTTATTTTATCGACACCTCTATCTCTAAACATGTGGACATATTTTTCGTTATCGGCTTCCACTTGACAAGCGAGGTCTAAGCTTGGGGGAGTTGATACGTCCATTTTGCATCATGCTTTTATATCGATATTTATTGCATTATGGGCTGTTATTACACATTATGTCACAATACTTATGCCTATTCTCTCTTATTTTACAAGGTTTACATGAAGAGGGAGAATGTCGGCAGCTGGAATTCTGGGCTGGAAAAGGAGCAAATATTAGAGACCTATTATGCACAACTCCAAAAGTCCTGAAACTTCACGAAGGCACATTTTGGAATTGATAAAAAATAGTGGCGAAATAATCAACCAGAGGGGGCCCACACCCTGGCCACGAGGGTGGGGGGCGCGCCCTACCCCTGGGCGCGCCCCCTGCCTCATGGGCCCCTGGCAGGCCTCCGGTGCCCATCTTTTGCTATACGAAGTCTTTCACCCTGGAAAAAATCACCAGGATGCTTTCGGGATGAAACACCGCCGCCACGAGGCGGAACCTTGGCGGAACCAATCTAGGGCTCCGACGGAGCTGTTCTGCCGGGGAAACATTCCTCCGGGAGGGGGAAATCATCACCATTGTCATCACCATCGATCCTCTCAGCGGGAGGGGGTCAATCTTCGTCAACATCTTCACCAGCACCATCTCATCTCAAACCCTAGTTCATCTCTTGTATCCAATCTTTGTCCCAAAACCTCAGATTGGTACCTGTGGGTTGCTAGTAGTGTTGATTACTCCTTGTAGTTGATGCTAGTTGGTTTATTTGGTGGAAGATCATATGTTCAGATCCTTTATGCATATTAATACCCCTCTGATTATGAACATGAATATGATTTGTGAGTAGTTACATTTGTTCCTGAGGACATGGGAGAAGTCTTGCTATAAGTAGTCATGTGAATTTGGTATTCGTTCGATATTTTGATGAGATGTATGTTGTCTTTCCTCTAGTGGTGTTATGTGAACGTCGACTACATGACACTTCACCATTGTTTGGGCCTATAGGAAGGTATTGGGAAGTAATAAGTAGATGATGGGTTGCTAGAGTGACAGAAGCTTAAACCCTATTTTATGCGTTCCTTCATAAGGGGCTGATTTGGATCCATACGTTTCATGCTATGGTTAGGTTTACCTTAATACTTATTTTGTAGTTGCGGATGCTTGCAATAGGAGTTAATCATAAGTGGGATGCTTGTCCAAGAAAGGACAGCACCCAAGCACTGGTCCACCCACATATCAAATTATCAAAGTAACGAACGCGAATCATATGAACGTGATGAAAACTAGCTTGACGATAATTCCCATGTGTCCTCAGGAGCGTTTTCCTTCATATAAGAGTTTGTCCAGGCTTGTCCTTTGCTACAAAAAGGATTGGGCCATCTTGCTGCACCTTATTTACTTTCATTACTTGTTACCCGTTACAAATTACCTTATCACAAAACTATCTGTTATCGATAATTTCAGTGCTTGCAGAGAATACCTTACTGAAAACCGCTTGTCATTTCCTTCTGCTCCTCGTTGGGTTCGACACTCTTACTTATCAAAAGGACTGCGATAGATCCCCTACACTTGTGGGTCATCAATGCTCTGTCCAGCTAGGCTACATGGCCGGCGGGTAGGGCCAAATCTCCCCGGCTGCTCCTCCCTCTGGCGTCACCCCTCATTCTCATGGTCTCCAGCAGCTGCTCCACTGTGGTCCATCCAACGCACTACTCTGGCGGGTGCCGCACAACTACGGTTGATGCCACACTGCGGCAGACGGCACCTTATTCCCCCTCCCCTCCTCCTATGCCGTGGCCTTGAGGTGCTGTTGAAGGATGAGCTCATCCAACAAGGTGAGGATCTCCTCTGATTCTTTGCCAAATTTTCATTCTGATCCACTATACGATGAATTGTTATGAGCTGCTTCTACTGCTGCTATATGATACATTGCCTTGAGCTGCTGCTAAATGATGAATTGCTATGAGATGCTGCTGCTATATGATGAATTGCGATGAGCTGCTGCTGCTACTATATGATGATTTGCTATGAGCTACTTCTGCTGCTGCTATATGAGCTATGAGCTGCTCCTACTGCTGCTATATGATGAATTGCTATGAGCTGCTGTTGGTATATGATGAATTGCACACTGCTGCTGCTGTATGATGAGTTGCTATGAGCTGCTGCTGCTATATGATGCTTTCAGGTG
This sequence comes from Aegilops tauschii subsp. strangulata, assembly GCF_002575655.3. NCBI lineage: Eukaryota > Viridiplantae > Streptophyta > Magnoliopsida > Poales > Poaceae > Aegilops > Aegilops tauschii. The sequence continues at coordinate 401,390,196 of NC_053037.3, forward strand.
GTGCTGCTATATGATAATACCCAGCCACTTGGACCATCGAATTTCATTAAATAATTGTTCTTCATTTAAATGTGGGTCATGCGTTCTTCATTTAAATTAGGCAATGGGATCTCTATGGAAGACATTGACCAAAGTAGATTTTGCCAAGTAGATAGTATCTTTGTATTTGCATTTTGAACAAATAGTCATGGTCTGTTTTCCTATCATATTAATTACTGCAGTGGGTTCAATTTGTGATGTTTGCAAGTCAAATTAATTTTCGTATGGGCAGAAAAATGACAAAATATAATGCAATCTAGACTTTTCATTGATCATACCAAAGATAAGCTGAAAAGGAAGGCAATGAAAAGAACTGGTTGGCTTATTACCTGGAGCTTATATTCACATGTGCTTACTTTCTTAGGATAACTCGTAATAACTGTCCCTAAGAAACTTGGCCAATAGAACAGACATACAAATAACATGTCACGATGATTGCAATGGAGGAGTGACCTACCATAGCACACTGTATAGGCTCACCGTTGCCTCTCCTTTTTTGCGATGTTCCATGAAATTGCCACATACATCTTGTACTTTTTCGTTGTGTAACCCTATCTGCAAGTTGATAGGGCTAATTTCAGACATCTCTACATGATAATACATTGCATATCCCTTGCGCATATTTAAACCACCATTTAACGATTGTGTGCGTAGCATAAACTAGCCATGACTCTGTGTGCTGGACTAGCAGGCACTCTAAGGGAGCCTAATGTAGTACACTGGAATTCCTACATGCCACCTACAATTTTGTGTAATGTACTACCTCTGTTCCTAAATATATGTCTTTGTAGAGATTCCAGTATGGACCACATACAGATGTATATAGATGCATTTTCAAGTGTAGATTCACTCATTTTGCTCCGTATGTAGCCTATAGTGGAATCTCTAGAAAGACTTATATTTAGGAACGGAGGTACGAGGTAGTATCATGTATGACCTCTACATATCTAATTTAGCAGCCAGTAGTAGAAATCATTGTCTGCACAAAGGGATTACTGGTCGAAAATCCTAGCAAAGCATGCTGGCAGGCACACAATAATACAAGAGAGAGAGACGCACTTACAAGATCATAGCAATGCCTTAGTCTAGGATCTTGGTTGGCCAAGCTGTTAGATCCAGAAGAAACATCGTCCTTGTAGATTTTGCCAGCTGCATAACAGGTAACAGCGACATGTTAGTATATTTGAAGTACATCGGGCAGGTGATGCTGGACGGGTTTAAAGGTGAAGTACCTAGGCCATGGCGGGTGCTTGGCATCTTGCCAGACGATGGGAATCAGGTTAGAAATGTCAAGGGTAATGACGCTACGCTGGCTGTCGGGGTCCAGTAAGGAGATCTAGAACCGTCGAGTAGGGTGTTTGTGGAGTGGCTCCGGTAGGGTGGACTACGGTGTGGGCGAAGCGGATCTGTGGCTATGGACGAGGGCGTCGGTGAAGTTGCTCCGGTGGTTGGGTTAAGGATGGTGTCGACGATGCGGATCTACGGCCATGGACGGGGTGTCAGAAGCTGCTCCGGTAGGTTGGATGAGGGTGCGACGAAGCGGATCTTTGGCCGTGGACTTGTGAGTTGGCAAAGCGGCCCCGGTAGGGTTGAGAATGGTATAGGCGAAGCTACTCCGGTAGGGTTGACGATGGTGTCGGCGAAGCGGCTCCGGTAGGGTTGAGGAAGGTGTCGTCGAAGAGGATCAGAGGCCGTCGACGGGGGCGTCAGTGTGGCGGCTCCGGGAGGGTGTGGACGAAGCATCTCCGGTGGGGAGTACGAATGAGCCGCTGCAGATGCGTTGCGGTTGACGAGAGTACCGGCGAAGCAGATCCTGCGCCGTGGACAAGGCCGACACTGAATGGGCTGTGGTACAGTGGTGGATGAGCAGTCTACTTGTTTCTAGTGGAGGCGGGAGGGGTAGATGCGGCCGTAGAATCAGATCCGGCAAGGTGGACGCCGCTGGCAGTGAATGGGCTCTGGTACACCGGTGGATGAGCAGTCTAGGGTTTCGAGAGGGGAGGGGAAGAAAGGCCGATGAAGTACGGACGGCTTGATGTAAGATGCTCCGGTGCTGTGGAGTTAGTCATTTTTGCGGGAGGGGAAGAGGAAATGGGGGTGCCGTGTGGTGGGGGGAACCGGAAGTTACCAAAGCAGCCCCGACCTGTTATGTAGATGAGGGTGGTATTGTTACTATTGTTCTCCGTGCACCAAGGACAAAAGGGGAATTTCGCATGCTAAAGACTAGGTGGCGGAAATTTTAGAAGGAGGCGGGAGATTTTGCTGCTCGCGGGATCATTCGTATCCAGTTTCAACTAATTTTGGACTGTGCTAGCGGGAAGGCCATGCGAGACTGTGTACACGGGGCACGCGTCAGCAGTTAATAACTGGTGTGAATTCCACCCCAGAAAAAAGACAATAACTTGGGATGATGCGCCGATAACTTGGATGTTCACACGGGCGCGGCCAATCGTACGGGTGTAGAGGCGCGTTCACAAAAAAGGGATCAAACGCTCAGCCTATGTATTTCTCGTGTAAATAGATAATTTAGTACCATTGGTTATTTACTTTAAACATAATGCATTGATGTGTTAGTGTAGAGGCGCACGAAAAGAAATGGATATTGTAGTCCGCTACTTAAAAGTGTTACCTCATATGATTACATAGCTTCCATTTCATAAATTGCGTACCCGTTGAATTCATATATGAATATTACATATATTACTTCATAATATAACCTTAAATCATCCAAGACTAATGAATTTGAATGCAAGAGTAACAATGGTGCATGTATATGATAGCTACATTGGTTGTTTGAAGAAACATCACTGTAACTTTGGCATGCACAATTGAAAAGGTTTATTTAGATAGAAAAAAATGTGATATGTGAGTGTCCAATCTTTATAGCGTTGAATCGATATTGTACCTTTGGCCACGATACGAAGTAGATATTGATTTATGTTCAAGCGATGCACGTCCACGATCGCTACATCGTGATACGTGAATGAATTGTGCAATCTCTATCACACGCATATATACCTCATTTCCCCGTGGGCATCGGAATCACACACGCGCACTTCGTGTATTTCTCTCCCTCCATCAAGGTTAGAATTCGTCTTTCTACCTCCTACAAGTCTCTCACACACACGCTCTCTCCGTCGAACACACCCACCCCTTTAATTCCGCCCACCCATAGGCACTAATGTCTCAAAGGATAATTATGTCTCTCACACATATGCCTAAGGTTAACTCGACTTCCGGAACCATATGAATACATACAATGGGATTCCAGCAGAGCACCTTTTGTTTTGAGATTTCGCTCTCTCTCTCTCTCTCTCTCTCTCTCTCTCACTCTCACACGCGCGCGCGTAGACATTGTTTATCGCTTCATTTTTTCCAGCACTCGCATGCACACCGTTTGTTTATCCCCGTGATGCTTTAAGTATGCCTCGCACACATCCTATCTACCTATCCCTTAATATAGATATGTGTCACACAAACTCCTTCTCCCTACTAGCAAGATGCCCATGCGTTGCACAGAACATCAAGATGCATTTGTATGAGTAGTTTATCTTGTGGGAGAAAGGGATGAATGAGGGAATGCCTTATTTGCAAATGTGGAGAGGGGTGTGGGTATCTTTTTGCAAAATTGCCATAGTTTCCTTCCTATCCGTCAGATATAAATCGGATGGCCTATATTGCAGGATGGCAGGAACACCATCATCACCAACTCTGTTTTTATAAGAGTAGAGATATGTAAGTGTCACTGCCCCCCCACCCACACACACACACTTCCCGACACCGAAGGAGTAGGGTGACACCTCGATCTTGATACTAATCTATCAACTGGCTTCTCTCTCAAACACACACACACACTACCCAACACTGAAGGAGTAGGGTGGCACCTCGATCTTGATAGTAATCTATCTACTCCTCTTTCAAACACACACAGATACACACACTCGCTAGTTGTGCCTCTGTGCATACCGCGCACACTCTCGGTACGTCTTTCTCTCCCTCCCCCTCCCCACCCCCACCCCAACCCCAACAATGATAGCAGAAGGGTGACAACTCGATCTGATCTTAATCTGTCAATTGGTTTCTCTCTCAAACATTGTGTCTCTGTGCCTCGCTCAGACACACTCGATACGTCTTTTTCTCCGTAGCCCCCTCGATATGTAGACTTCTCGCGCGCGCACAGCTGTAGTGACGATGACGCTGAACCAAATGTGCTTTGTTTTTATCGGCCTCATGTGATAGTTTTCACCCTGTTTTTTGTTAATTAACAAGACAACCTGTTCTTTGTTACTACTAGTGAATCTAAAATCATTCGGGGCAGACATAAAATATAGGGATAATTGAAATTGTGCCCTTAGTTGTGTCCCACTCGACTGATTTGCCCCTAATTTTGAAAAACCCGTGGTCTTGCCCAAGTGTGTTTGGTCCCCTTATGTTTTTGCCCTTCCGTCCCAATTCCGTCTGATCAAAACCATTTGACTGTTAGGGGGAAAAAAATTTGGACCATTTTTCCCTTGCCGCTTGGCGCTTTCCCAGCCAACTACCACCACTACGGCCGGCCCTGGCCCAGATCTGGCCCTCTAGACCCAGTTCCTTCCCCTCTCCTTGCGTTCTCTATCACCTCCGTAACTCCTCTCTCTCTCTCTGAGATGTGCAGAGCGCTGCCGCCGCTACCCTTGGAGTTCGCCTCCGTCGCCGGATCTTCTACCCCGCCTCAGCCACGTCCAGATCCCCGCAGTTCCTCTCCGTTCCTGTCACCGAAGCACCCGCACCTCGCCTCACTGCCTCGCAGCCACACCGGAGCCCTGCGTCATGCAACGCTGCCAAGGTCGTTGTCCAGCTAGGTGGGCGAGGTAGGTGGCCGGAGTGCCTGAGCCTCCCGTGGCCGAATCCGACGCAGCCACCGAGACAAGGTGGATCCAGGGGCGGTAGCACAGATCCTGGGCATGGGGCAGTGATGCGATGTAGGGGAGGGCAGGATTGGCGTGGGCATGGGGGTGTGACAGAGAAGGCTGATCCGGCCGCGGGAGGCTTCGGCTGGACCAGATCCGGCCGCTATTGGGGTCGGGGATGGACTGGCGACCGACGGCGGGGCTCAGGGCGCCATGGCCAGGATGGAGGTCAGGGACAAGCTGGGGGAGGAAGATGATAGGATGTGGATGGGGGTGTGGGTCCCAGAGGGAAGAGAGAGGGAAGGCTTTTTTTCTTTTGTATTTAATTGGGTCCCACATGTAAGTGTAACTTTTTTTATTTGATTTTTAACTAAATTTGTAAGGAGGGGCAAAATGGTCCAGAAAAATGTCTCCCTAACAGTCAAACGCCTTTGACCGGACGGAATTGGGACGGAAGAGAAAAAACACAAGGGGACCAAACGCACTTGGGCAGGACCACGGGTTTTTCAAAATTAGGGGCAAATCAGTCGAGTGGGACACAACTAAGGGCACAATTTCAATTATCCCTGAAATATATCACTTCAACTCAATTATCGCAGTAACTATTTTAAAAGAAACTAGCTAGATGCCCGTGCATTGCACGGAACATCAAGATGCATTTGTATGAGTAGTTTATCTTGTGAGAGACTAGCAAGATGCCCATGCGTTGCATGGAACATCAAGATGCATTTATATGAGTAGTTTATCTTGTGAGAGAAAAGGATGAACGAGGGAAGGCCTTATTTGCAAATGTGGAGAGGGGTGTTGGTATCTTTTTGCAAAATTGCCATAGTTTCCTTCCTATCCGTCAGATATAAACCAGATGGCCTATATTGCAGGATGGCAGGCACACCATCATCACCAACTCTGTTTTTATCTCTACTCCTATAAAAGACTTAGTAGGTGATGACGGTGTGTCTGCCATCCGTCATTTCTGACTATCAGATCTGCATCTCACGACTATGATGTAAGTCGTGGCTTTTTGCAACAAGACCCCACTTCTCTGCTCCAATTTGCAAAAACCCCTTAGTATATTGAAACCAACCACATCCCTCCCCCACGTCATCAAAACAGCCACAAGGAATATATTTTGAGTGAAACCTAATACGAGTATATTTTTAGTGATATATACACCAAACTAGAATGTTTTTCTTTCAAGTTTGTGAACATATATTATTATATTTTGGATCCGTTGCAACTCACTGGCACATTGCTAGTAAGAGTAGAGAAAAGGATGAACGAGGGAAGGTCTTATTTGCAAATGTGGAGAGGGGTGTGGGTATCTTTTTGCAAAATTGCCATAGTTTCCTTCCTATCCGTTAGATATAAATCCGACGGCCTATATTGCAGGATGGCACGAACACCATCATCACCAACTCTGTTTTCTACTCCCCCCTTTCCTAAATATTTGTCTTTTTAGAGATTAGAACAAGTGACTACATACAGAGCAAAATGAGTGAATCTACACTCTAAAATATGTCTACATACACATCCGTATGTGGTAGTCCATTTGAAATCTGAAAAAGACAAATATTTAGGAATGGATGGAGTATAAGAGTAGACATGGAGATATATCTCCAGCATGGTCTACAACAAAAATGTGTTGGACTGGTTAGCGCTGGATGCTCGCAACGCGATGACCTGAGTTCGAATTCTGTCTTTAACTTTAGTTTTTTATATTATATATTACTTATTTAATATATACTTCTTTCGCTACTGTACTGATAGTGGAACCCATAGAGTACTTAGAATACAAGATTAAGGATGGACTTGTTTCTTTTTAACTTTCTGTATGAAGCTGTAGCCACCCTGCAAGTCACGTGTACATTGTACATGCAATTAACTTTTTATAGAGGGAGAATCATACACGCAATTAACTCAAATGGATTGGATGTGACTCTATTATTTCCAGCATAAGAGCATCTCCAACGGTAGCTGGCAAATTTCCTCCCGCTTCCTTCCGCGGAGGACGACATCAAACGCCAGCGACATACATTTTCACAACTCTAACCAACCAGATGAAATTCGTGCAAACACGGACTGTTTTCATTAAGCATGCATGATTTCATATAAAAAAGCCGGATCTTCATATAAACATGATGGATTTCATTACATTTACATGAAATAAGCGGTGCTAATCCGGCTCTCTTGGTATAATTAATACTCCCTCTGTCCGGAAATACTTGTCCTAGAAATGGATGTATCTAGACTTATTTTAGTTATAGATACATCCAATTTATCCATTCTTAGAACAAATATTTCCCGCCAGCCGGAGAGGGAGTACCTAATCCAAATGGCCGCCCGTGGATCCCTTTGTCTTCCTCATGTCCGGCAGACACTTAGGGGGTCGACGAAGGTCCTCGGAAGAGACGAAGCAGCAAAGAAACCACCTGAATGCGCAGTCGTCGCCTCGGCGGTGGCCTTCATGGGATCCAAGTGGCGGCGGCCTCCCGTGTTCTACTTCTCCTCGATGATGGCGGTGGACACGGAAGAGCTGGCCACCGACTCGTCGCTCTCCACGCACCCGGCTTCTGTCTCTGCCTGCATGGCGTTGCCGCAGGCACGGGAGGCGCGGCCGCAGACACGGGAGGTGCGCCCACAGACACGGGAGGCGCGACCACCGCAGACACTGGTGGCGCGGTACGACGCGGCAGCGACGACGCCCGTACCGGCATGCTCGCCGCCGTACCGGCGTGGAGCAACTCGCCACTCCTCATCGAGCTGAACTGGAGCAGCGAGTTGCTGAAACACACGCCGGATTGGGGCGACAACTGGCTCCGTCGGGCCAAGCGAGGTTGATGAAGCACCGAGCGGCCTTGCCCGTATCTGGAGGGCTCGGCGGGCCACCCAGCCGGGTAGTATGCCGGAGAACGGCTCCTCGGAAGCCATCGGAAGAGTGGAGAAAATGGTGAAGGAGGAGATGGGGGAGCGGTGGAGGGGTGCCATTCTTGCCTGTTTTCTGTCTGGCCTCGTTTAAATAGAGGGCGGACGGTAGGAGCTTGGCCGGCGTCTGGCCTCGTTTAAACTGAGGGCGGACGGGAGGAGTTCGGCTAGTGTTGCATTAAATTCCGGCCCGCTCATGAACGGACGTGTGACCGGAGTAGGTTTCTTGGTTTGCATGCGGGTTTAATGGAGGGGTTTGATGGAGGCGAGGAGGCGTGTTCAGCCGGGTGTGCAGCGGGCGGCGCAGTACTATTCGATTTGACAGCGGGTGGTGCAGTTCCTGATACAGATTTAATGCAGACGAGGGAGGGGTAGCGGTTCCCGAAATGTTGAACGGCCAATGATGCATCCTCCTTCAATTAGTATCGTGCATGCATGAGGGAAGTAATGGGAGGAGGACCGGGAAAAGAGGCTGCACGATGTGAATGCAACACAGTTTGCACTCATATAAAGGCGCCCCCATTCCAATGCATCTACCACATCGTACGCACCTAAGCATTTGCCTAAGCACCTACACTAAGCGCAAAAGTGCTCACTCCAGACCCATGGCGGCGATGCACGCGAGCGGCAAGTGGCTATGTCGGATGGTCCACGACGTCGGCCTGCAGCATGGTGCCGAGGATCATCTCCAGACGGTGTTCGCAACCGGCTGGTGGATGGCCACCGTCGACGCCAACTACGACTCTCAGTTGGACCAGATGATCATTGCCACCACCAACAAGTTCACCGTCCTCAAGAAGATCGAGGACGACAACGCCGTACTCCTCCAGCCCACGCGCCCAGGCTCCTCATTTCCTGCCACCATAATCGGCCTCCATGGACGGAACGTTTTTCAAGCACTGGTGGCCCTGCGACTGCCCGCCGACGCCACGAAGAATGTCCACCTGGAGGTCGCGCTCCCCGCGAGGCGCCTTGCCCTGCAAGAATTCGTCGACCTACACATCCACATGTACGAGCAAATCATGTACATAGGTATCTACAAGGCCATTGAGGACGCTATGTCGTTGGCATTCCTCAACAGGCTGGAAGCCTTGGATGCCTTTGCTGAGAAGCACCTTGACCTCGCCACAAAAGCCGCCGGTCGGTGGCACGGTGCACTAAGTTGAGGAGGAGGAGGTCGTACGTTGATGGATGCATCTTTCTTCTTGCCTCCTGTAACCACCACTGCGATCGCATCATCGTGGCCTTAATTCTTATTGTGCTATTGCATTCTCGTTCCAGTCAATACCGACATGTGCGATCCCTTTGCTTAATTTTATGCATCAGTGTAACTAGTACTCCATCCGTCAATTTATAAGTTGTGCCTACCTTTTCCATCAACTTCGTGCAACGCACGGGCATCTTGCTAGAAACACTAGAACATGTCAGACCGCATGTGACAAAACCAACGATGCGCCAACCTAGCTACTACGTACCTGTCGGTGTACAAAAGTAGGAGCACACCTTTGTACCCCTTTACTTGTGCACGGGCAGTCAGAGCCACGCACCGCGACCACACGTAGCAGGGCAAGGGAGGGAAGCCGGAGAGAAGCCGAAGCCCAACACAAGACGATCAAGGCAACGCCAAGACCAGAAACGCAAGACAGCAAAGGGGTGGGGTGGAGTCCCCCGGCAAGAACCTTGCCGGGGCAACTTGCCCAAACACCAACAGAGCGAGCCACCCTTGAGCCCGTGGGTTCCAACCCAACTAACTGCGGTTGGACCAGGGCTCGGGAGGCACCTCTGTGGTGGCATGCAGATCTTTGTCAAGACCACATACGTATGAGATTAGATGAGGACCAGAAGACGGCGACCCTCGGCGGAATCCTTGCCGAGGAAAGCCACAAGACCCCCGGCAAGATCCTTGCCGGGGACGACTGCGCGCCACGGCAAGACCCTTGCCGGGCCCCCGGCAAGGCCCTTGCCGAGGACATTAGCGGGGCCACTGCCAGGCCCGTGCCAGCCAAAGTTTTCCACCGCCGTTCACATGAAGCTGCCAGCCCAACCAGCTGGGCTGGCACCTGCGTGGCAACATGCTGCTTCCAGGCCAGAAAGGCAAGCGCCTGCGTGGCGGCATGCAGATCTCCAATAAGACCCTACCACCATGCCACCTCAGCTGCCTGCCTGCCTACATGGCGCCGCAAGCATCGCTGGCCAGGGCGCGTGTCGAAGCAAGGAGGAGCGGTGACGGACGGGACATGCCTCGCTCCCGTCCCCGATAAAGCTAGGGCACACCTCAGCGGCGCATTAAATGCGTCTTGTCCTGTAATACGGGCGATAAGCTCGCAATATTGTATGCCTTTCCACCTCCTGTGTGCCACTGTGGCATCCCCTTTCGACTATAAAAGGAGGCCCATGGCATACTGGAGAGGGATTCGGCTCTTTTGGACCACGCAACCACCATAGCTAGTTCGAGAGCTCAAGAACTCTCTGAAATACAGCCACCAAAGCAGGACTAGGGTATTACGCATCCTCGGAGCCCGAACCTGGGTAAACGATCCTTGTGTTGACTGCTAATCCTGCTCTTCTCACAACCCTGCGCCCCGGCAACCGTAGTAGGGATTCTTATGATCCCATAGGTGTCGTTTCTCACCGACATCTTTGGCGCGCCAGGTAGGGGGAACGCAAATTGTGAGAATCTGGTCTAGTAGTTAGCCTAGCAGTTCTTCATCGCCATGGCACCCAAGAAGAAGACGATCGCGGTCGTTGGCTCGTCGGGAGCCGAACGGCCCGTACCAGTGCGGGCGAGCAGCGGGCCAGTCGCAGATAGGACCCGGGCCGCAGTTCGCGAGCACCAGCATCGCTCTGGCAGTCAGAGCTTGGCGAGTGGCGTCGTCCGTGCGCCAGGTGACGGGCCACATGCCGTCAAATCCAAATACGGAGCTGGGGCCCCCGCAGGCGGCGCGGGGCCCTCCAGGAGTGTCGTTGTGCCACCCATGGGCGGCGCAGCAACCTCCAAAACGCCCACACCGGCGCCCACAGCGCGCTCTTCCCAGGGCGCGCGTGACGAGCAGCGCCACCGTGCTGAAGACCCCGAGCACCGGCGTGGGAAGAGCCCTGTGCACCGTCCGCGGGACGAAGGAGTCCAGCATGCTCGCCAAAGTGCTGGCAAAAACGGCACGCAGCCGCTGGGCCGTGGTAGAGCTCCTTCTAACGTAGTTAGAAGTCGAAGCGCGCCACGGTCCATGCAGCTGTCACCACCACTCACGCCAGCAGAAGCTTTGGCACACGCGTAGCTGCTCTTCGACTTCCCTCCTGCCGCGGAGAAGCTCGACAAGTGGAAAGCCAACATCTGGAGCCTCGTCGCCGTCGCCAATAAAGATGATCCGTGACCGGCGGGGCCGTCGGGCCGGCGCTCCATCGAACCACCGCATGCCAGCGGTGGAGAGGCCGGGGGTGCTGCGGCCACGGTGCACTCTCCTCCTCCACGCTAGCCACCGCGGGTGTCGGTCCGTCGCGATGATGCTTGTGATAATATTTCCATAGCGTCGTCCGACCCACGGACACAGTGCGACCAACACCAATTTCTTCGAGAGCGAGCTCACGAAGATGCTCGAACCACTATCGAGCGCCGGCATGATACACGCCACCAGTCGGACAAGCGGGCGGGACCCGCTATGGACCACCCGGCACCGGGGGGCTCCGGTGGCCTACCTTACGAGGTGGGCTGCCCAGCCTTTACCCGTGAGCTGCGGCAGTTCCAGTGGCCCTCCCACCGCACGTTCAAGCCCAACGTCGGCAAGAAGTACACTGGCAAGACCTATTCGTCAGAGTTCCTCAGCATCTACACCATCGCGATGCAGGCTGCCGGAGCTCGCGACGACAAAGTGCTTGCCAATTACTTCCCGTTAGCACTGAAGCCCAACGTCATGTCTTGGTTGATGCAGCTGCCGGCGGATTCCATTTCTTCTTGGTCGGATCTGTGCCATGAGTTCGTTGGCGCCTTCACCGGGGGCCACCAAGCTCATGGCCAGGCTAGTGATTTGCATATTATTCCCCAGACGGACGGGGAAACCCTGCGCAAGTACATCCAGAGATTCAGCCGGGTACAGTACAACGTCCCCGACGTTCATCCCGCTGCCGTGATCGGCGCGTTCCATCAAAACATGCGCAACCGCAAGATGCGCGAAGAGCTGGCGATGACCAGGGTTAAGGATGTGGCCGAACTCTATGTTCTGGCCAATAAGTGCGCCCGGGCTGAAGAGGGAAGGAAGTACCCCGGCGAGGACAACGGCACGGAAACCGACTCTACTGATGAAGACACCGCCGCCCCAACGAAGAAGGGCCGGTGTCGCAATAGGAAACGCAAGGGCAAGACCGTGCTTGTTGTCGAGGGATCCGACAGCACTGACGCTGCCAAGAAGGCCAAGGCAGACGACCCCGGCAAGGAGATTGCCGGGTGCGCTGCCTGCTGGGCCTTGGCGGCTGCCGACAAGCTAGGAAGCTCCGACAAGCAGTACTACAAGATCCACCGCACCAAGGGCCACGACCTCCAGAACTGCCGACAAGTCGAGCTGCTTGCCGAGAAGCAAAAAGCCGAGTATGAGAGGCGGGACAAGGAGAAGGGCCAGGATGGTGCCGAGGGATCCGGCAAAAAGCGTGGCGGCCAAGGAGGCCGCGGCGGCAAGGACAACCAGCAAGAGAGGCCCGCTCGGGGCCGTGACAAGAAGCAAGAAGACGATGATCATGACGAGGACGACGAGTCCGGCGAGCAAGAGTTCCAGAAGGCTACGGAGGCCATGTGTGTCGACGGCGGCACCTCGCTGCATACTTCTCACCGCTAGCTCAAGCAGTGGGCGCGTGAGATTACGGCAGCGGAGCCGTCGTTCGACGCTCACAAGCCGCTGAAGTGGTCCAGCACGCCCCTCATCTTTGACGCCGAGGACCACCCTGACCGCAAAACCGCGGTCGGGTGTTTGCCGTTGTTGGTTTCGCCAATGATACGCAACCTCAAGGTGAACAAGATGTTGGTCGACGGCGGGGCCGGCCTGAACTTGATCTCGCCCGTCGTGATCAAAAGGTTGCAAATTCTCGATGGAGACCTCGAGGAAACGGGCACGTTTCAAGGGGTCAATCCGGGGAGGAGCCAGCCGAAGGGAAAGGTCACATTGCCCGTGACGTTTGGAGGAGAGTTGAACCATAGGACATAGAGGATCGTGTTCGATGTGGCCGAGATCCCCTTGCCCTACAACGGGATTCTCGGCCGCCCGGCACTAGCCAAGTTCATGGCGGCGTCGCACTACGCCTACAACATGCTGAAGATGCCTGGGCCGTTGACCATCATCTCCATCCCCTCCGACAAGAAGGACGCGCTGATTTGCATCGACCAACTCTACCGGGAAGCAGTTGCAGCTGCTGCCGCCAAGGCACTTGCTCCCGCCGCTGAAGCCCCGGGAGGGAAGAAGAAGCCTGGCAAGACCTCTCGCACCCACTCCGGGAAGCGCACCTCTTCGGAGTGTTGTGCTACCGTCGAGGACGTGCCAGAGAGCTCCACCGGCAAGAGCAAGAAATCCAGGGCCAAGCGACCGCAGACCAAGGAAGTGTCCGTTAGGGAGGATGGCACGGGAGGAGCTTTCACTATAAGCTCCACTCTCGACAGCAAATAGGAAGGCGCGCTCGTCACCTTCCTGCGGGCAAATGTCGATGTGTTTGCATGGCAAGCATCCGACATCCCCGGCGTTCCCAAGGAGGTGATTGAGCACCACCTAGCTATCTGTCCTCATGCGCGGCCCGTCAAGCAGAAGGTCAGGAAGCACGCTCTGGAAAGGCAGGAGTTCATCACAGAAAAGATCAGGAAGTTGGAAGCGGCAGGTTTGGTGAGAGGAGTGCTCCATCCGACGTGGTTGGCCAATCCGGTGGTGGTGCGCAAGGCAAATGGGAAGTGGAGGTTGTGTATTGACTACAAAGATATCAATAAGGCTTGTCCCAAAGACCCCATCTCGTTGCCGCGCATCGACCAGATTGTTGACTCCACGGCCGGGTGTGATCTGTTGTCATTTCTCGATGCCTACTCGGGCTACCACCAGATCTTCATGACAAGAGAAGATGAAGAGAAGACATCATTCATCACCCCGTGTGGTACGTATTGCTCTTTACGGATGCCTTTCGGGTTGAAGAGTGCTGGCTCGAGGTTCGCAAGAGCGGTCCAAATTGGTTTTGAACCCCAGCTCCATAGAAATATGGAAGCATACATGGATGACATAGTGGTCAAAACCAAGGACAGGGCCACTCTTGTACAAGACCTGGAAGACACGTTCGCCAACCTGCGCAAGATCAACCTCAAGCTGAACCCTGGGAAGTGTGTCTTCGGTGTTCCGTCCGGCAAGCTTCTCGAGTTCTTTGTGTCGCAGCACGGGATTGAGGCAAACCCAGACAAGATCAAGCCTATCGAGCAGATTGAGGCGCCCAAGCGGATCAAGGATGTGCGTCGGCTCACTGGCTGCGTTGCCGCCATGAGCCGATTCATCTCCAAGTCTGCCGAGCGCGCCCTTCCTTTTTTCAAGATCTTGAAGAAGGCAGGCCCAATGGAGTGGACCCCAGAAGCCGAGGCGGCGTTGCAGGATCTGAAGAAGTACCTTTCCTCCATGCCAATACTGGTTGCGCCTAAACCACAAGAGTCGTCGCTGCTGTATCTAGCGGCAAAGAATCAAGTGGTCAGCGCCGCACTGGTGGCCCAGAGGGAGGTCGACGAGGAGGCAGTGGCGGCGGCAGGACCGGCGGATGGCAAGCCAGAGATTCCCCCGGCAGGGCCTGGTGCCGGCGAGGCAAGGCCCCTGGCAGAGTCTGACGCCATCGGGGCGGTTCCCGCACAGTCAAGTGGAGTGGTGCAGAAGAAGAAGATGATGCAGCACCCGGTTTACTTTGTCAGCTCCCTCTTGCAGGGGGCTAGGTCGAGGTACTCCGGTGTGCAGAAATTGCTCTTTGGCCTCCTTATGGCCTCGAGGAAGTTGCGTCATTACTTCCAAGCCCACGAGATCACCGCCGTCACCCGCCTCACGTTGCAACGGATACTGCACAATCCAGATGCGACCGGAAGGATTGTGGAATGGGCCTTGGAGTTGTCGAGCTTTGGGTTGAAGTTTGAAAGTACCTCAATGATCCAGAGCAGAGTCTTGGCGGAGTTCATTGCAGAATGGACCTCAACACCCGACGAAGAAATTCAGGAGACCGCTCTCCCCGGCAAGGAAGGAAGCCGCGACTGGATCATGTATTTTGATGGGGCTTTTTCGCTGCAAGGCGTCGGTGCCGGTGTGCTGCTTGTCGCACCCACCGGAGAGCACCTCAAATATGTGATCCAGATGCACTTTCCTAGGGAGATGTCCACAAACAACACTGCTGAATACGAGGGGCTGCTTGCCGGTCTCAGGATCACGGTGGACCTCGGGGTGAAAAAGCTCATCGTCAGGGGTGATTCACAGCTTGTCGTCAGACAAATTAACAAGGATTATCAGAGTCCGTTGATGGAGGCCTACGTAGATGAGGTGAGGAAACTGTAGGAGCGCTTCGACGGTATACAAGCGGAGCACGTTCCCAGAGCAGAGAACGATATCGCTGACTACCTGTCAAAGCGCGCTGCACTCAAGCTACATGTGGAACCAGCTACCTTTTTGCTTCGGTTAACTCAACCATCCGTCGAGCCATCAATAGAGCAGAACAAGCGGAGGAAGTCAGGCCCCGGCAAGTACTTTCCTGCCGAACCCCCGGGGGCTGCCGGCAAGGGTGTTGCCGCGGATCCTGAGCGTGCCGAGGGTCGGCTGACTCCGGCAGGGCACCAAGCCCTGGCCGTAGAGACGCCTACCCCCATAGCGGAAGAGATGCCTTTGGTCCTTGTCGTCGAGCCCCAGACTCCAGCATGGGCACAACATACCGTCCATTTCCTCCAGACAGGGGAACTTCCTGAGGAGCAGGAAGAAGCAAAAAGAGTAGCCCGTCGGTCTGCCCTGTACCAGTTCGTCGATGACGTCCTGTACAGAAGAAGGCTGAACGGTGTGAAATTGAAGTGCATCCCCCGGGAGGAAGGACTGGAACTGTTGGCAAAGATACATGGAGGCATATGTGGCTCCTACATAGGGTCAAGGACCCTTGCCGGCAAGGCTTCTTCTGGCCCACTGTCCTCCAGGATGCGACAGCACTACTAACCAAGTTTGAAGCGTGCCAGTTCCATTCAAAGAAGCTTCATCAACCAGCTCAAGCCCTTCAAACAATCCCTCTCTCCTGGCCATTTTCGGTCTGGGGGCTCGACATACTGGGCCCCTTCCCCCGCGCTGTCGGGGGCTTTGAGTACTTGTACGTCGCAATCGACAAGTTCACAAAGTGGCCGGAGGTGGAACCGGTGAGGAAGGCGACAACACAGTCAGCCGTCAAGTTCTTCAAGGGACTAGTCTGCCGTTTTGGTGTGCCAAACAGAGTCATCACCGACAATGGCACGCAGTTCACAAGCCACACCTTCATGCAATACATTCAAGACCTCGGCAGCAAGGTCTGTTTTGCTTCCCTGGCACACCCCCGAAGCAACGGCCAAGCGGAGAGGGCGAATGCTGAAGTGTTGCGAGGCCCGAGAACGAAGACCTTTGACAGGCTGCACAAGGATTGATGAGTTGCGGGCGGTTCTTTGGTCGATCAGGACGACTCCAAATCGAGCCACCGGCCAGACACCCTTTGCCCTAGTATATGGGGCAGAAGCAGTTCTCCCCACGGAAATCATATACGGGTCACCTCGAGTGCTCGCTTATGATGAGCTTGAGCAAGAGCCGTTGCGGCAAGATGACGCAACGCTCCATGAGGAAGATCGTCTTCGGGCGGCTGTGAGAGCAGCACGCTACCAGCAGGCTTCGCGCCGCTACCATAGCCGCAAGGTCCATGCCCGAAGCTTTGAGGAAGGCAACCTTATTCTTCGGCGCGTTCAGTCGGCCAAGAATTCCAACAAGTTGACGCCAAAGTGGGAAGGCCCTTATCGAGTAATACGAGTCACCAGGCCTGGCGCAGTCTGCCTGGAGACCGAAGATGCTGTCCCAGTGAGCAACTCCTGGAACATCGAGCATCTTCGCAAGTTTTACCCATGAGGTGCGGCTTGCCGGGCCTCCCGGCAAGCTACCTTTTGTACAAGCTTTGTCGGCAAGGCATGTAACCCTCTGTACAAAGCCAGGCGCAGACCCTGAGCATAAAGAAATGAAGCGCTGGCGCCCTAAGTTATAGCATGCATGCTAGGTTGAGTCCCTCCCTCGGTTAGGGATGATAGTGCTTAGCGGCGACTAACCCCTAGCCTAGAGGTCGAGTATGCGTCTTTCTGTCTCCTTTGGTTCGCAGGACACATGGACGCTCCTCCTGAGTCGCTTGGGAGGAAGAGCACGGATCGGTGCTCCGACCCCGGCAAGCCAGGATTGCCGGGGGCTGAAGACGCAAGGATCCAACCACGGCAAGCCAAGGTTGCCGGGGGCTACGGATTCAGATAAGTCTTTCATTCCCCTGTTATTCATTTCTGTACGGGACTGGGACGTGTGAAAACCTCGTTTATTTTCTTAAAACCACCGTGCTCCCCTTTTCCTGTGCCCAAGAGCTATCCCCTGAGTCGGAACTTGGTCGTGATCGCGGTGGCAAGAGAAACGGACGATGGGCCTAACTCCACATCGCCCCTGCCTCCGCCGAGAGCGTGAGAATGGTCGGCTAAAGTGGGGGAACGACAAGGCTTGCTGCCGGGCAATAATGTTTATCTTAAAAATAACAAGGATTCATCCTTGGCATGGGCCTCGCTCGCGCACAAAAAACCCGGCAAGCACCCTTTTTCATTAAAATGTCCCATACATGTACAAGTTCGTACGGAAAGAAAAACATGAGCAAGGGGATTACAAGTTTCAAATCTAACAAGTGCCCACAGGCTTACAAACTAAAAAAAGATAAGGTGCCCGTAATCCCTTTCTTGTCCCTCCCCTCGGGAAATGGAACGAGATGACGGAAGGGTAAAAAGAGCGCCTAGGCGAGGCACGAGCAGCAGAAGGCACCAGGAGAACATCCCGGTGTCCATCCCAGGGAGAGGCTGGTGGTGATGATGACGGGAGAAGAGCTGGAAGACGAGGCGGCAGGACCGGCAATACGCGACGAAGGCGTCGGTGCCCGCGTACTCCGACTTGACGGCCCGCCACCCGCCTTCTTCGCCTTCCCCGGGCCTCCTACGCCAGCCGCCCAAGGAGGCGACCCCGAGAAGTTCAGACGGCCCGGTGCAGATGCTGCTGCTGCCGACACCGCCCCGGGACGGCGGGCCCGACACCTAGTTGGACCCGTCATCCTCCCGCCTACTACCCTCGTCGTCGCTGTCGCTGTCCTCCTCGTCGCTCTCACTCGAGGAGGAATCTTCATCATCGGAGGAGCTCTCCACGCAGCACTTCAGGCGAGTGCCAAGATCTGCGAAGACCTTGACGGAGAGTAGGCCTCCCTCCATTAAATTGAAGTAGAGGACGAGCCCCACCGTCAGGCTATGGATGCGGGCGAATGTCTTCCATCCGCGATGGAGATACATGACGTGAGGAGCAGGGAAGTCGACATCGACCCATGTGCCGCCGGTCCCGCAGCCCATCATGTGCAACCTGAGGGTCTTGGGCGGGTCGAGCTCCATCTCCTGAGCAAAAGGGGTGGGAAGACGGAGACGACGACGCGGTGACCGGCGGAGCCTGATGAAGAACTTGCGGGGCCGGTCCCCGACGTGGCCCTCCACCGTGGGGGGCACCCGCTGGCGGAGGCACGATCGCTGCGCCACCTCGTCCCCCTCTCCCCCGACCGCCGTGGCGACCTCGGCCACTCCCCCTCCCCCTTCCTCTTGCAGCTGGCTCCGCCGTCATGGGCTCATGGGGAGGAGGGACGCGCTGACAAGCGGTGACCCTCGCCGCCACCGATGAAGGCCCAACACCTCCTCTCGCCATGGCAGGTGGAAGAAAGAAGCAAAGATGAAGGAGGATGGGTGCTGGAAGAATGCGGGACGACGCCCTCCCTCCCCCTCCTTATAAAGCGGCGAGGTCGAGGCTCGGCCGCCCCACCCAGCCAATCCAGCCGTCAGAGGCGCACGGAATCAGGACCAACCCGCCGCCCCAATCAGCGACGGCCCGGTTTCCCGCCTCCACCGCCCACCACTTGCATGAAGGACGTGTGGTGAACGTGCAGGGTCGAAAGGACGGGTCAGGCGACCGTTCCCCACCCCGTGATCGGGGGGAGTGGGTGCCTTGAAGACCGCGACCCAGGTCCATCCAGTAAATGAGCCGCGCCTCCACACCTCCCTCTTTTATGGGGAAGGCGCGAGCCGCCTCTTTACCATGATGTGACGCATGCATGCGGAAACCGCCCCACGCACGAACCCCACGTCACGCACGACCCTCCAGGTCACGCGCAGGGTGTGGGGAAGCGCAGTAGACGAAAAATTACTGCGGTAAAATCCGCCCCGCCTGCCCTTGCACCGTTTTGGGCCTGGCCCAATAACGTGTCGCGCTTATGTGTGGGCCAGGCCCGTGGGCTCCTGTCGGTGTACAAAAGTAGGGGCACACCTTTGTACCCTTTACTTATGCATGGGCAGTCAGAGCCACGCGCCGCGGCCACACGTAGCAGGGCAAGGGAGGGAAGCCGGAGAGAAGCCGAAGCCCAACACAAGACGATGAAGGCAACGCCAAGACCAGAAACGCAAGACAACAAAGGGGCGGGGTGGAGTCCCCCGGCAAGGCCCTTGCCGGGGCAGGCCTCCGCGGCCCCGGCAAGAACCTTGCCGGGGCAACTTGCCCAAACACCAATAGAGCGAGCCACCCTTGAGCCCGCGGGTTCCAACCCAACTAACTGCGGCTGGACCAGGGCTCGAGAGGCACCTCTGTGGTAGCATGCAGATCTTTGTCAAGACCACGGACGTATGAGATCAGATGAGGACCAGAAGACGGCGAACCTCGGCGGAATCCTTGCCGAGGAAAGCCACAAGACCCCCGGCAAGATCCTTGCCGGGGACGACTGCGCGCCACGACAAGACCCTTGCCGGGCCCCCGACAAGGCCCTTGCCGAGGACATCAGCGGGGCCACTGCCAGGCCCGCGCCAGCCAAAGTTTTCCATTGCCGTTCGCATGCAGCTGCCAGCCCAACCAGCTAGGCTGGCACCTGGGTAGCAACATGCTGCTTCTAGGCCAGATTGGCAAGCGCCTGCGTGGCGGCATGCAGATCTTCGTGAAGACCCTACCACCGTGCCACCTCAGCTGCCTGCCTTCCTACATGGCGCCGCACACTCGCTGGCCAGGGCGCGTGTCGAAGCGAGGAGGAGCGGCGACGGATGGGACGGGCCTCGCTCCCGCCCTCGATAAAGCTAGGGGACACCTCAGCGGCGCATTAAATGTGTCTTGTCCTGTAATACGGGCGATAAGCTCGCAGTACAGTATGCCTTTCCACCTCCTGTGTGCCACTGTGGCAGCCCCTTTCGACTATAAAAGGAGGCCCATGGCGTACTGGAGAGGGTTTCGGCTCTTTTGGACCATGCAGCCACCATAGCTAGTTTGAGAGCTCAAGAACTCTCTGAAATACAGCCACCAAAGCAGGACTAGGGTATTACGCATCCTAGCGGCCCGAACCTGGGTAAACGATCCTTGTGTTGACTGCTAATCCTGCTCTTCTCACAACACTGCGCCCCGGCAACCGTAGTAGGGATTCTTGTGATCCCATAGGTGTCGTTTCTCACTGACAGTACCCTGCTTATCTGGCGGAAATAGCCCCGCCCTAGTGTTTCCAATCATTATTTCTATCTATCGATCGTGCCAAGGAGCAGAACCAAATGTTACAATTTATACATTTTTCTCTAGTCCTATTCCTATAAAAGACTTAGTTGGTGATGGTGGTGTGTCTGCCATCCGTCGTTTCTGACCATTAGATCTTCATCTAACGGCTGTGAGGTAAGTTGAGGCATTTTTGCAACAATAGCCCACTTCTCTGCTCCAATTTGCAGAAAGCCCCTTATTATCTTGAAAGCAACCACATCCCTACCTCACCTCATCAAAACAGCATGAGAAATATATTTTGAGTGAAAAGTAATATATTAGGAGTATATCAAAACAAGAGTGATTTCATTCAAGTTTGTGAACAAGTACTACTATTCTACTACTTTGGATCCGTCGCAAGTCACGGGCGCATTGCCAGTAAAAGGAAAAGGCCTGCCGCGTTCGCGTCACACCCCCACACGCGCGGGAATCGGGAGTACTCCACGGCCCGTCCGGCACGCTACATAGCTAGGGAAGGCGTGTTGCCTAGAATTTTCACTTTCATGTGGGACTTCCGTTGAGCAAACCGACTATTGGCAAACCGCACCCCGCTCGCTGCCTGGTTGGAAAACCGAAACAAGGGGAAGATCTAGCTATAGCACGGAAGCCAAGAAATTTGGTGTCTGATGGGGCTCGTTGATAGAGTGTTATTTATTCATAACTAGCAAGATGCCCATGCGTTGCACGGAAAATCAAGATGCATTTGTATGAGTAGTTTATGTTGTGGGAGAAAAGGATGAGCAAGAGAATTCCTTATTTGCAAATGTGGAGAGGGGTGTGGGCATCTTTTTGCAAAATTGCCATAGTTTCCTTCATATCCGTCAGATATAAATCGGATAGCCTATATTGCAGGATGGCAGGCACACCATCTTCACCAACTCTGTTTTTTATAAGAGTAAGTATAAGTATATATATATATATATATATATATAGATATAGACATAGAGAGTAGAGATTTGGGTTTGGCACGAGCTCGTACTGCGGGAGCACCACAAGGCCTGCCGCAGGAGTTACATTTCCCTCTCAGGGCCCAGGGGACCGAGCTTCAGTGGCTTAGTGCACCAGCCTATGAGTCCATGACATGCGGACCTTAAATGCGGCTGGCCCACATGTCATTCTCATGGTGGTGGCGTGGTTCGCGACTCACTCGTTCGAGATGAACCGACCGGTGGTGGTGTGGCCGTGGCGAGGGTGCCACAGCTGGGCGTCGAGGCGTTACGAGGCGTAGATGGCCACACCGGCGGGTACTACCTGTAGTACAGAAGTACTCCAACTGAGGATTGATGCCCGGGATGAAATGTGTTGTAACACCCCGCATGGGACTTGCCATATTTGTAACTCCGACTCTTGTCATTTTCGGCTATGTGTTATGATATTCCCTCCGTGGTCGGGTTTTGTCTTTCGTTTTGCATTTTGTTCATGTCATGCATTTCATATCATGTCATCATGTGCATTGCATTTGCATACGTGTTCGTCTCATGCATCCGAGCATTTTCCCCGTTGTCCGTTTTGCAATCCGGCGCTCCTATCTCCTCCGGTGCACCCCTCTTGTTTTCTTTCGTGAGCGGGTGTCAAACTTTCTCGGAATGGACCGAGGCTTGTCAAGTGGCCTTAATATACCACCCGGAGACCACCAGTCAAGTTTCGTTCCATTTGGAGGTCGTTTGGTACTCCAACGGTTAACCGGGCATCCGCAAAGTCCATTTGTGTGTTGCAGCAAAACCCCCCTCAAAACCAGCCCAAAAACCACCAAACTCTCTTCCATGCTCTAGGTCGTTCGATCACGATCGTGTGGGTGAAAACCGCACCTCATTTGGACTCTCCTAGCCCCCTCCACCTATAAATATGCATCTCCCCCGAGATACGAAACGCAGACGAACCCTAACTCCGTTCCCTCTCCGCCGCCGGACCCGTCCAGACCGGACCGGACGCGTCCGCCGCCGCGCCCCGGCGAATCAGAAGCCGCCACGTCGCCCGCCGGATCTCCCTCCGCCGTCGGCCCGTTCGGCCCACGCGGGGCCCGCCCGAGCCCGCACTCGCCCGCCGCCGCCCGGCCTTCGCCTCCTGCCCGTCGCCGCCGCCTGCCCGCGCGCCGGCCGGCCCGCCGCCTCGCCGTCAGCCGCCGGCGCCGTCGGACCGCTGACCCGCGCCGCCCTCTCCTCCACCGCGCCGGCGTGCCCCCTCCGGCGCCTCCTCGCCGTCCCCCTTGGCCTCCCTCGCGCCGGCGACCTCGGCTCCGGCGACGACCCCGGCCAGATCCGATCGGGGTCAACGTAGTAGGTTGACCCGAGACACCCCCCCCCCCCATTTTGCTTAGTCTTTATTTTTCTAAGCATGTGCCCATGTTCATCAGTGCGTAACTCCGTGCATGTAGCTCCGTTTTGCACGTGTAATACTTCAAATTGTTCGTCTCGTGATGCTCTACATTTTGTTCAATTGCACCATGTTCATTAGAGGTCTTCTTGATGCCAAAATCTCTGTTGCAAGAGGGCTAGTTGTTGTTATCTGCTGGTTCTTATCAGAACTTGGAGATTTGTCATTTGTGTATCATTAAATCTGTGCAACTTATGGGCATGAGCTCTACATGTGTTTTGTTGTATGCCATGCCATCTTTCCAAGGGTGTATGCCATGTATTTTTGTGATCTCTGTGGTGACTAGTACAAGCATGCAAACTAGGCCCCGTAATGTTTCTGATTTCAGGGACTTGGTATTTTGTCTTTGTCTGCTGATATTTTGTTGCCATGTAAACTTGATGCTACAGAGAGATCCATGCATATTTTGGAGATGTTCAGTAAGGATGTTTTGTAGATATTGCTGTAATTGATCCATTCCTGCCCTTGTTTGCAATTATGGAGTGCCATAGCATGACTCAATCTTTCTCTACTTTGGCTACAAAATATTTCTGGCAGATTCTTAACATGATATGCAATTTTTCCAAGCTTATTGTAGTTGATCCATACATGCTATGTATTTGCTCTTGCCATGGATAGCTTCATAAACATTCCATATTGCTGTAGGTATGCTTGTTTTGTCATGCATTGATCTGTAGTGAGTGTATCAAGCTCACAAACATGCCTTCATATTATAGTTTCTGCCATGCTCTGTTTTCTGCCAAGTCTGAAACCTGATAACGAAACTTGCTATGTTTACATGCTTGCCATCATATCTTCTGGTCCTTTTTGGCTTATGTTCAGTAAGGGACTTTTGTCATATGCATTTAGTAGAATACTTCCATGCCAAGTTTTGCCATGTTAAGTTCTTGTAGCATGTTGATTTCGTGCTCTGAACATTGCTACCTGATGCTGTTTTCTGCCATGTCCAGTTTTTCACTAAGTCTGTGATCCTGTTATCTTTTGCACTTTTGCCTTGCTTGTTTGAGCTTGATATGTTGTGAACTAGCCGTAGCTCAGTGTTCATATTTTGTCAAGCATCGCCTTTAGATTACTGCCATATGCTTTGTTGCTATGTTGGAGTGCTGTAGCATTGTTGCTTGTTGCATTTTAAGTGCTATCATGCTGTTAATCGCAGATTCGTGTCATTCTTGTTTTGCTTGCCATTTGCAAACCGTGCATCCGTTTCCGGTGATCTTTATATCGATTTAGACCGAAATCATATCATCTTTCCAGTGGCATGCTTGGTTTGCCAAGTTACTGCCTTGTTCATCATTTTCCTTCGGAGCACGCATATGCATCGCATATCATTTCTTGCATATCATACATGTTTTGCATCATGTTGCTTGTGCATTTCTCGTGGTTGATTGTGGTTCCGTTTGTTTGTGTTCTTGTCTTGGGTAGATCCGGGAGACGAGTTCGTGAACGAGGAACCTGTTGAGTACGCTTACGAGGATCAAGCTTTCGACAACTCTGAGAACCTTGCAGGCAAGATGACCACCCCTCGAAATCACTTCTATCTTTGCTTTGCTAGTTGTTCGCTCTATTGCCATGCTACGCTACCTATCACTTGCTATATCATGTCTCCCATTTTTGCCATGTCAGCCTCTAACCACCCTTTCCTAGCAAACCGTTGTTTGGCTAAGTTACCGCTTTTGCTCAGCCCCTCTTATAGCGTTGCTAGTTGCAGGTGAAGTTGAAGTTTGTTCCATGTTGGAACATGGATATGTTGGGATATCACAATATCTCTTATTTAATTAATGCATCTATATATTTGGTAAAGGGTGGAAGGCTCGGCCTTATGCCTGGTGTTTTGTTCCACTCTTGCCGCCCTAGTTACTGTTATACCGGTATTATGTTCCTTGAGTTTGCGTTCCTTACGCGGTCGGGTGATTTATGTGACCCCCTTGACAGTTCGCCTTGAATAAAAATCCTCCAGCAAGGCCCAACTTTGGTTTTACCATTTGCCGCCTAAGCCTTTTCCCCCGGGTTTTCGCGAGCCCGAGGGTCATCTTTATTTTAACCCCCCCCCCCCAGGCCAGTGCTCCTTCGAGTGTTGGTCCGAACTGAGCAGCCTGCGGGGCCACCTCGGGGAAACTCGAGGTCTGGTTTTACTCGTAGCTTGACTTATCCGGTGTGCCCTGAGAATGAGATATGTGCAGCTCCTATCGGGATTTGTCGGCACATTCGGGCGGCTTTGCTGGTCTTGTTTTACCATTGTCGAGATGTCTTGTAAACCGGGATTCCGAGACTGATCGGGCCTTTCCGGGAGAAGGTTTATCCTTCGTTGACCGTGAGAGCTTATAATGGGCTAAGTTGGGACACCCCTGCAGGGTATTATCTTTCGAAAGCCGTGCCCGCGGTTATGAGGCAAATGGGAATTTGTTAATGTCCGGTTGTAGAGAACTTGTCACTTGACCCAATTAAATTACATCAACTGTGTGTGTAGCCGTGATGGTCTCTTCTCGGCGGAGTCCGGGAAGTGAACACGGTCTGAGTTATGTATGACGTAAGTAGGAGTTCAGGATCACTTCTTGGTCATTGCTAGATGACGACTGTTCCGTTGCTTCTCTTCTCGCTCTCTTTTGTGTATGTTAGCCACCATATATGCTTTTGCCGCTGCAGCTCCACCTCATTACACCATCCTTTTCCTATAAGCTTAAATAGTCTTGATCTCGCGGGTGTGAGATTGCTGAGTCCTCGTGACTCACAGATTCTACCAAAACAGTTGCAGGTGCCGACGATGCCAGTGCAGATGATGGGGTCGATCTCAAGTGGGAGTTCGATGAGGAACGTGGTCGTTACTATGTGTCTTTTCCTGATGATCAGTAGTGGAGCCCAGTTGGGACGATCGGGGATCTAGCATTTGGGGTTATCTTATTTTCATCTGGATCTTGACCGTAGTCGGTCTATATGTTTGTATTTTGGATGATGTATGATTTATATTTATGTATTGTGTGAAGTGGCGATTGTAAGACAACTCTTTATTCCATTCTTGTTCATTACATGGGATTGTGTGAAGATGACCCTTCTTGCGACAAAACCACTATGCGGTTATGCCTCTAAGTCATGCCTCGACACGTGGGAGATATAGCCGCATCGTGGGCGTTACATGTGTCACAGCCGCTGGATGAAAATTCTATGGTGCGGGAGTACGGATCGGAGCACCGGAGCGGAGCAAGCAAACCGCGTCCAATCGGGTGTGGCTGTGGTAGAAAGACATGTCATGCACACAAAGGCAAAGGAGCGGTGGGGCCGAGAGGGATGAGGCGCACGTCGGGGGACGTCGTGCCATGGGTTGGAGCCGCGTCGGGGGAATCGTGTGTGGGTGTGGCAGTGGTAGAAACAAGAAACGTGATGGTCACCGTGTTTCAACTTCCATGGACAAGCAGTCATGTCTGCGGACACATGCATTGCGTAACGCTCACTACAAGGAGCAGTAGTAGAGAAAACTTGTTCCAAAGATACCATTTTTCCGATAAAATTCTTGAGATATCATTAGTTTTTACACATGGGATTACTCCTGCAATGGTCAATCACAACAGGTGTTTTGTAAAAAAATGCATCTTGATGTTCCCTGCAATGCACGGGCATCTTGCTAGTTATAAAAGAAGCCCGCACGGGCATCTTGCCGCAGGGTGTGCCACCGACCCAAACTCAATTTTTTTCCAGATGCTTAGGTGCACCTAATGTCGTGCCACGCTACAAAATGTAAAAAAAACAGCTCCAATTTTTTTAAACCCGTTATCTTCAAACCATAAAAACAGCCCGAGGAATATATTTTGAGTGAAGCATGATTTACTTTTACTGATATATGTATATCAAAACTAGAGTGTTTATATTTCAAGCCCGTGAACAAGTATTATTCTACTACTTTGGATCCATTGCAACGCACATGCCAGCACATTGGTAGTAGTAGTCTCTATCTCTATCTCTACTCCACTCTTATAAAAAAACAGAGTTGTTGATGATGGTGTGCCTCCCATCCTGCAGTATAGGCTGTCCAATTTATATCTGACGGATAGGAAGAAAACTATGGCAATTTTGCAAAAAAATACCCACACCCCTCTTATACTAGCAAGATGACCGTGCGTTGCACGGAACATCAAGATGCATTTGTATGAGTAGTTTATCTTGTGGGAGAAAAGGATGAACGAGGGAAGGCCTTATTTGCAAATGTGGAAAGGGGTGTGGGTATCTTTTTGCAAAATTGCCATAGTTTCCTTCATATCCGTCGGATATAAATCGGATGGCCTATATTGCAGGATGGTAGGCACACCATCATCACCAACTCTGCTTTTTATAAGAGCCTGCCATCCTGCAATATAGGCCGTCTGATCTATATCTAACGGATAGGAAGGAAACTATGACAATTTACCCGCACTCCTCTCCACATTTGCAGATAAGGCCTTCCCTCGTTCATCCTTTTCTCCCACAAGATCTTGATGTTCCGTGCAACTCACGGGCATCTTGCTAGTCTCTACTATTACAAAAAATAGAGTTGGTGATGATGGTGTGCCTGCCACCCTGCAATATAGGCCGTCTGATTTATATCTGATGGATAGGAAGAAAACTGTGGCAATTTTGCAAAAAGAAACCTACACCCCTCTCCACATTTGCAAATAAGGCCTTCCCTCGTTCATCCTTTTCTCTCACAAGATAAACTACACATACAAATGCATCTTGATGTTCCGTGCAACGCACGAGGATGTTTCCTTGGGGGTCTCTCCAGCGCGGCGTGGCCGTAGTTGCAAGTTGACACCCCTTGAGATGCCGACGTTGAGGGGCACTCGGATTTTGTCCAATGAGCAGGTAAGATGAGTTTGATCACGTAGTAAATGCATTCTAAAGACTACTTCCGTGTCCATTTCCTAATTCTCCCCCTGCCCACTGTTTCACGGGTTAGGCTCGGTGCGAGTGGAGATTGGCTTGCATATGTACGGGAGGGTACCAACATCAATTTGCACAACATTTACAACGGTGACACTGTTCACGTAGAACCTTTGTCCAACATTGGGATCAGCCATGCAACGCGCCACCGCCTGAATTTGTATGATGGAACCACAGTGAGATTGAAGAAGATAGCACGAACCTTGCACATGGCGGTCAAAGGTGGACGATGTTGTCTACGGCCGATTTGTTGCCGTACGAGTACGAAGACGTTGTGCTCCTTTCTAACCGCATCTTCGCGGTGACAAACCAGGGGACTTGTTTTGTATGGGACACATCCTACGGTATACTCCCTCTCTCCTAGTTTATTTGTTTTCAATTTTTTCTTTTTATAAGTTTCAAATTCAAATTTAGAGCTCCCCATCACATGTTGAGATTACAATGTCCATTAAATTGTTGCGTGCATGTATAGTAAAGAAACAAATCTCGAGTTTCCCGCGAGTTCGTGTAGCGGTAGCACCACAAGGCCTGGTGCAGGAGTTACATTTACCTCTCGGGCCCTCGAGTCTGAGCTTCAGCGCCTTACGACACCTACCTTTGAGTCAATAACAAGTGGACCCGATAGGTGGCTGGTCCAAATGTAATGCTCCTGAAGGCAGAGGGGCAGTGGGGCCGAGAGGGGTGAGCCATAGGTCGGGGGATGTGTGGTGTCATGGGTTCGAGCGGTGTCGTGTGAATCGCATGTGGTTGTGGTAGAAACTTTTTTTCGAGAGTATGGGTGTGGTAGAAACTTGATGCTCGCCGCATTTCAGTTGGCCCACATGGCATGCACACAAAGGCAGAGGGGCGGTGCGGCCGAGAGGGGTGAGGCGCACGTCGCGGGACGTGGTGCCGTGGGTTGGAGCGGCGTCATGGGAATCGCGAGTGGCAGTGGATGAAATGTGATGGTCGCCGTAGTTGAACTTTCATGGACAAGCTGTCATGTCTACGGACACATGCATTGCATACCGATCACTGGAAGGAGTAGTAGAGAAAGCTAGGCGGATAAATAGTTCCTTATAGTCAAGCGGACCCACGCTACTACTTGTTCCAAAGACATGCACACCATCGAAATAGTCCATCTATATCAATATACACATAGAGGGAATAATTTTTTTTACAACAGAGGAAATAGTTCATCCATCCATAATGCCCTGCTGCTGGTGCGGCATCTTCTTCTTCTTCTTCATCATCATCTTCTTCATCTTCTTCTTCTCATTTTCTCTGGGAGACGGCTTCGCAACAAGCTCTCTGAACCTTGTAGCTATCTCTAAAATCACACGGGCATCGAGGGCAGCATATTTTATCCGCTCGTACGTCAAGGGATAATTCTCCCATCCAAACGACCTTAATGCCAGCGTCTCATCACCCTTCTGAATATTTGTTCCGAGGACAAAATTTGCTACGTCGAATAGGGATGGTGTCGGTTTATCACAATCTTCTACAGGAATTTTTATTTTGGTTTGTACGTCAGTGATGCTTTTCAAATCAAGGTTGTACGGCTCCAACTTATGTTTGTCCCCTGCGATGGCTGCCCCACAGAAGTATATGTCCTCCCGAGACAAGAAATTGTGAAGCTCACCTGGTATGGAGGGCGCGTGTATGATGTGGTACACCAAAACATCATCTTCGAGGCACAGCTGAAGGATGGCGGCGCGTTGGATCTTCCCAGTGGCACGCTCCGTGTACTCTACGTCGAGACCGATGACCTTCATCTCCACCTTTTGGAGGGAGTTGGATACATTGTTGATCCACTTCCGAACAATCCTTGGGTGGTCGGTGACTGTAGCAACTATGCTCAACGAGCCTTCGACGAGGACATGTTGGACGCTAAAACCTGCATCTCGATCTCTTTCGCCATTTGGAACCGCTGGACGGGAGGGCTATGGTTTGGAGAATTAGGATTAGATGGCTAGTCTAACTGAAGAAGATGATTATTTATAGGGGCTTCGGAATTACTCCAGGAGGATGTGAAGAGGTTAAAACAATGTGAATGCAGTGTGGTTTGGATGCAAATGAAGATAAAGGAGTAGTGAAGAAGCTGAGGAAAATCGGTTCCCGATGGAGAGGTAAATGGGAGATGTGGTCTACATGCAGTTGATTAGACGGCTAGGTAGACTAAAAAAAGGCTACGTGGGTAGACTGAGGAGTGGGGCCTGTCCCTATACGTGCCCATCCTTCTAGCGCTACATGTGTCGCTGTACAGGAGTACTACTCATGTTCCTACTACTCCTACTAGTAGTAGTACTACAACCGTGGTACACTTGATGGTCAAAATACTATTATTCATCCGGTCCTCACAGTGAAGTGACAAGACCCTGCGCCCGAGGTGACACCAGTCCAGGCAGCGTGTCCGGGTTACCAAAGTCAGCCTCACCTTGTGCACTGTGCAGTCACTGTCACCGCCGCTGTATAGCATGCCTCGCCTCGTCTCCCTCTTCCCTAGTACCACTCCATATGCATCTCCGTCTTGCCGGAGATCCTGAGGTCACTCTTCATCATCTCACTGTGCCCCCGCGTACCCTCGCCTTGCTCACCTCCCCCGGTACCACTATTCCCTCGCTAGACGCTCCAGCACCGAGAGCCTTCTCCCCCGTAAATCAAGCCCCCCAAAACCCCACCTTCCAAACTCCACCATGGCCGAATGCGAACCATGTAGCATCCATATGAGCCGCGATTGGAGCAATCTCCCCGGTGACGTCCTCGACCTCTGTTGTTCGTGTATGGATATGTTGAGCACCCTGCGGCTGGCTACATGCTCGAGGGGCATGCACACGGCCATCATCGAAGCGAGGCCTAAGCTTTTCAAGACACCCTGCTTGCTGCTATTTGGTCTTGCGAGATTTGCTCACCATGATACGAAGGCGTACATGATGCCCCTCGACTTCAATCCGACCTCCATTAGCCGAAACTTCTTTGCAAGTATGTAGTGGGTCGTCGTACATCATTTCCCTCGACTTCGATCCGATCACCATCGCCCGAAACTTCTTGCAGGTATGTACTGGGTCGGCATGAACTCCCACTGGATGGATGCCGTCAGAGAAGACGGGAAAAAGTTGGTGCTCGTGAACTTCCAGACCTCCCATGAGCCTTCCTTCGTTGGATGATATAGAGTTTTACCGTCGCGGTCCAAGTCATCTAGATTACGTCGTCAGTTGGACGCACCTTGTTTTACAGAAGATTGTAATCTGCCAAGTGCCCACACGACATGCAGATTACGCAGACTTCAAGCTAATTGCCTTGTTTGATAAGGGACTCGCCTATCTTTCCGCCGGTGCCTTCTTTAGCTGGAGACAACTCATCTCACAGTGGATCGTCGTCAAAGCTGATACACACTTATGTGATGCTATTGAACACAATGGCATCATCTACGCGATCGACAAAGCAGATGGCACCACGTATTGCTGGGACGGCGCATGTAAGTTGTTTCCGTCTCATGTTAATGATGACGCCATGACACTGTTTGAGCTTTTTGTGATGATTGACATATCCCTGTTTGAGCAGAATTTGAGTAGAACTATGGCAATGTATTAGAGACGCCGTAAATCAGCTATATTTGGAATGAGTTAATTCATGCGATTGTGACCATGTCATTACAACCAATTTGTACCCCTGAATAATCAAACGGTAAGGAAGATTTTGATATTCTCCTTATTTTATAGTAATCTATATACTACTAAATATGAGCGTGTATCAATGGGCATGTTAGTTTCCTCATTTTCATGATGTAGAAACATGCATCACACTGTTGGTTTCATCTAACCATACATTAGGGAAGTAAATGTGCATATGGAGAACTCTATATTTGGAAGTAGTGAAATCCTGTAATACTTACCATGTGTACATACCTATGTTCGCCCTTCAGCAATCAATGGCTAGAATAATATGCTCACAAAATTTTTGCCCATAGAACATGAGTATATAACAATGCATGGTCTGTTAGTTTCCTTGAAAAATTTGTTTGTGAGGACAGCACATGATTACATAACATGCACGACATGGTAGTTTCCTGTGAAGAATCGATTGTGAGATAACATGAGTATAACCATGCATGGCACTTCTATATTTTCGAACCCAGTATACATTTCCCTGTATTTTCCTCACAGTTCCAACAGGGACATATCAATGCTGTTCCTTGCATTATCCTACTCATACTCTGAACAATGCTGATCTTACATTAACAATGCCTGTCCTTTTTGATATGATGAAGTGTCCCTACAGTTACTGCCCTTTGTAATCACACCACCTTTGCCAAAAATAGGGAAGCACAACTGGTTCCTCGCTCGATCGGACGATGGCAAAAGACTGATGATCATTCGGACACATGAGCTGGGAAAGTGATATTGCAAAAACCCCACTGTATGCAAGCACCGTGAAATACGTGAGTATCTGGACAGTGGTTGTTACGTCTATGAGCAGGATACCAGCTTGTTGGGGCCTTCAGGATTTTTGAGTTGGAGGCGGGTAAACAGCCTTGGTTCACACTCTCTGTTTCTCGGACTCAATTATCCGATTAACCAGGAGATCATCGTTGGCAAGGACCTTGATGGCAGAGAGGCTCTGTTTGCTATGGAAAATTGTGTCTACACGATGAGACCTAGGAGTTCGGGAGCAAACTCCCCTGATTGTCAATGATACAACCTGCAGCCAAAAGAAGGTGAGAATGGGCATCTGGATTAACTTTGATCCTCGGATGTGTCGAGTCTGACAGGCAGTGATGTGGTTCAAGCCTTCAGGTTGATAGGTAACTGGGCTGTTGCGTCGAAAGGGTGGAGTACTAGTGTCTCCGGATCACTAGTGGCTGAACCGGGGCTACAAATTATGATGATGTTGGATCATCCCTCTTTGAATGACTTGTTGTCTTTGCTGCTTGTTCTGGATGGGTAGTTCTATCTTTTGTTATGCATATTCCTTGTCATTTGGTCATCCTCATCTATGTCACTCTTACTATGTAATAGTTGCCTCTATTTAGAATGTCATTATCGTCTGGATCACGAGAGCCTGAGCGCTGCAGATGGGTGCGTTTTGGTGGTGTAGCAAGACTTCTTATGAACTATCATGTCTTGGTGTTTATGTCAGTAGTAGTCACTAGTCAGTGTTTGAATGTTGTATATATCATTGTTTCGAACTGTTTATTGTCTCGAACTGTTGGTGGGCTAAATGAGGGCATCACCATTCTCCAGTGTTCAGAGTATATCTCCTTTTTTCAAGTTATAATTTGAGCTCAATGTCTTTTCGATGATGTACACTTGTTTGGGCCAGTGAGGTGTCGTTGAATATGGGCCGAGTAGTAACGCAATGCCAAATAGGTCAATTATAACTCTCAGGCCGGGCTCTCAAAAGATCCTAAAAAAAGGTCGGGCTCTCAAAAAAAGAAAGAATAGGTACTCTTAGGCCGACATGTGGGCGCCACCAGTGTTTTTGTGCGCTTGCGCGCCGAGAGAATATTTGCGCGTGTTCGAAATTCATGCTACCTTTTCATCCCCAGTCTCCCGCCCCTCCCAAACTCTGGAATCTCGATTCCTACTCCAGTTCCCCCAAATCCCCCTCCTGTACTCCCTGTACTCAAGCGCACTATCATGTCGCCAGTCAACACGGATCTCCGAGCCGGAGATCCTGAGGTCCGTCCTGCCTTCGGGCGCTGCGTGCTGTCGCTCAACATTGGCATGGCGGCGCTTGACGACCAGTTTGCCGGAAAAGTGCTGATGGTAACCATCAACGGCGACCGGCCTCCCGTCTCGCCGGACGACCTTGTCAAAGCTCTTGGCATTGCGCACGGCATCCAAATAACTGACTTGCTTGTCGAAGTCTGTCCGCCACCAGCTGATTTCTTCGTCAGGTTCCGGACAACTTTCGACTGCAGTCGTGTGTTCGAATCTTCCCGGCGTTTGTTCTATGATGGCGCGCTGGTGAGCTTTGATCGTGGCACCCAGGATGGGGCTCGGTGCCCTCTGAGCTTGAGCTTTTAACAAAGCTTACCTTCCACGGCATGCCTCGACGTGCTTGGAATAGCGAGTCCATGAATGAGCTTATCAACGACCTTGGAGGTGAGCTCGTAAGTATGTTTGTTCCTCCAGACAGCTGGGCCCTCACGGTTATGGCATGGATGAAGAAGCCGTGCACCATACCGAAGGTGATTGGTGTTGAGATACCGGTGCAGGGACCGGGGTTGTACTATTCGTCGCCGCCAAGGCCGCCGCGGACCACGTTAGGAATGTACCTGTATCGAGTATTCGTGCATGTCGAAGAAGTGGTCAATCCATCAATCGAAGTCCTGCCGCCGCCACTGGTGCCCGGGTCCGTCGACGACATCCATTACAGGAGTCAACGTCAGACTTTCCCCGTGTTGCTCGGAACGATGGATGGCACAAGGCCTACTCCATCGCGCGGCGGAGGCCACTGCTTCTTTGGGAGAAGAGGCAGGACTGGCTGCCTGGATGTGCTCTAATTTGAGGTAACAACTGAATCTTGTCAGATACTGTACTAGTTAAATCCGAGCTATGGGTGTGAAGCACTGATGTGCCAGTACATTTGATTGTGACATGTTCTATTTTTTTACCTGAACTTTTTATAGAAAGGGTTGTACGTCAACTTAATGTTCTAGTAGAACTTATATATTGTGTCGTCTGTCTGTTTTCTTTGCACATCATTCAAGATATTTCCCCGTCATTGATAAAGACGATGAACCGTTATGTACGAGTTCGTTGGTTTCAACATAACCCTACCCGTAGCGATCCACTGCTTCCACCCTGATTGTGCCACCTGGGTGAAATTTTTGTATGGAAGTTCAGTGTGCTATGATGTTCTATATGACTGTGTCAACTATATAAGTTTTTACTGAGCATCATCAATGCATATGGCTGAAAGATGTATTTATGAGCATCGACCGATGGGTCTCTCTCTCTCACACACACACACAAACACACACACACACACACGCACGCACACACGCACAAGTGGGACCCGTTGAATTATTTCTTCGCTCGTGACAGCTTTTAATTAGGTTCCAATATACTCTTACTTTTTTCTTAAGTTACTAATTGAGCTCAGTGACTTCAAAAAGTTGTACAGAAGCCTTGTTTGGGCCTTTCCGGCGTCGCTGAATGTGGGCTGAGTAGGCATGTAAGGTTGTACTGTACTACACAAGCCTTTTTTTCAACATCAGCAATGCAACTGGGCCGACAGTTGTACACAATCCGGGTGAACTTGTTATTCTCCGCCCCGCTGGGCTGCAAACCTTTCCTAGGAGGGATGCATTAGGCTTAACAAGAAAATGGGCTTTAAGAAATAATAAATGGGATGTAATTATAAAAACTGGGTAGTAACTATAAAAAATGCACCAAACACGTAATTAGTTTATAAAATATTACTTTTGGATTTTGAAAATTTTAATTTCATTAATTATTGCGCGCGCAATGTTTCGTTGGATTTTTACGTAATACAAATTTATATTGAAATTGTATTTAATCTGACTAGAAATTTCGGGATAAAAATATTTCAAATCCCATCAAAATGTGGGAAATTTTATTGAATTCTGTTTTGAACGGTTGGTTGAAATTATTAATCGTTGTCCTAGCTAGAAAATGGGCTATACTTTTAACAAACTGTAAATGGGCAGTAGTAAATTCCATTAGAATTCAAAAATGGGTTGTACATTCTTACAAATCGCAAATGGGCTATAAGTTCTCTGCCACACACTTGTGGGCCTACTAAGTTGACGCGTCCTCTAAAAAAAGTAAGTTGGACGCGTATGCAAGGCTTTATCAACTTATAGTCAACACACGGTTCTAGCAGCAGTGTCCGTTGGATGTCCATCCAACGGATGTTGTGCTTCTTCAGTCTCGGATATTCTAGCTTCAGCCGCCCAAAAAATGATTCCTCCACCTGACATCTGGGGCGCACCGTATCGGAGGCTGACCTGTGGGCCTACTAAGTTGACGCATAACAAGGGCTTTGTCCACTTAGTCAATATAAACGATTCTAGCTACAGTGACTGTACGATGTCCATCCAACGGCCGTCGTGATTCTTCAACCTCTGGTCTTCTTGCTCCAGCCGCCCAAAGCAGTGTCGGTCGTGCCGCCTGCTCCTGCCTCTCGTGGCCGGCTGTGCTGCCACGGAGACCTCATCGCCCCTACCACTCCCACCGCTTGCTAGGCCCTGTGGCGACGGCATCCTCACACCGCAGCCGAACTAGTGAACCCTCGTACTCATCTCTGCGTGGGCATCCACTGCCGTGTCTTCCCCGGCTCCGCGTCGTCCCCTTCCTAGGCCTCGCTGTTGTCCACCGCCTTGGTGCTGTCGGCGCGGCGTGGTCAATGTGGTCAACGACCGACTTCCATCGAAAGAGTATTCTACGTGGAGGCTGACAGCTGGGTCCACGGCCTCAGCAAGGAAGTTCCTCCTTATTACACCGAAAATAATTATTCCTCCACCTAACAGCAGGGATCCACCGAACGGGCCACCGTATTTCATGAAAAAAATGTTTCCCCCTGACTGCTGGGACCCACTAGGTACATCTTCGCACGCAAGGATGTGCGTCAATATTACGAGCAAAAAAAATGATTCGCTCCTGACTGCTGGGACCCACCAGCTACATCTTCGCACGCAAGGAAGTGCCTGACAGTCGGGACCCACCTGGTCGAAGCGTACGTAGGGTTGTCATTCTGGTCGCGAACGTTTACGTAAATACTGGTCGATGTAGAGGCGCGCACGTGTCATAGTAGAGGCGTGCATGTAGCATGTACATGTATGTACAGCGGCCAGGGTGCAAGAAAGAAAATATGGCCACGTACGTACATACGGGCGGGGTCTCGAACGCCTACTCGCGCATACGTACGGCCATGGCTCATGTACATGGCTGGGTGGGAACGGCGAAGCCGCGCCGTCGTCGTGTTCATGGGGAGGCAACGGGATGCGTCGTGTTCACCGGGAGGCAACGGAACGCGTGCTGTTCATCGGGAGCCAACCGGCTTGGACGGAACAACCAATGGAAATGAGGCCTGGCATACCGCATAACGGAGGAAACGGCCTTGTGTTCGACCGCCATGGTCGAAACGGGATCCTGTTCATCGGGAGGGGGCTGGCGTACCGCAAAACGGAGGAAACAGACCTCCTACGGTCGAAACGGGGTCCTGTTGACCGGGAGGGGTGTGGCGTACCGCAAAACGGAGGAAACGGACCTCCTACGGTCGAAATGGGGGTCCTGTTCAATGGGAGGGGTGTGTTGTACCGCAAAACGGGACTCCACGGGATATTGTTCATCTCCACCGTCGACTGCCTCCACGGGCTACTGTTCATCCACCGTCGACCTCCTCCAGCCTCCACCTGCGACTGTTCATCCACGGGCTCCTGTTCATCCAGCCTCCACCGCGCGCTCTTCCACCGGCTACTGTTCAACCAGCCCTCTCCATGGGGTCCTGTTCAACCACCCCTCGACTACTGTTCATCCAGCCCTCCACCGTCTACTGTTCAACCAGCCCTCCACGGGGTCCTGTTCATCCAGCCCTCCACGGGGTTATGTTCATCCACCGGCTCTATCGATCAGGGTACTGTTCATCCAGGGGCAACGACCTCTACTACCACGGGGTCCTGTTCATCCAACCCCCCACCGGGAACTGTTCATCCAACCCCCCCCCCCAACAACGCTCACTGTTCATCCAGAGGCAGCATCGATCGGCTTCAGTTAGCAGCAGTAGCGAAGGAATCACTCGGCTTCAGTTAACAACAAGGGATCGATCGATCGCTCGGGTTCAGTAACGCGTAGCCTGCAGTGCAATCGCTCAGGTTTAGTTAGAGCCCAACGCCTGCCTCTGGTTCAGTTAGAGCGCAACGCCTCGCACACACGCGCGTACGTACAAGAGAAACGCGCATCGCTCGGCCCCCGACCACCCACCGTAACCGGGAACTCCCCGATATTTTCCTCGCCCTCGCTTCTACCATGGTTTTTTCCATCATGGACGGCCCAAAGAATGTCATGCAGCTGCGTCTCCGGCCCGCCCAGGACGAAAAGCCATTTCCTGTCATGATTTTTTGTCATAGAAGTAGGACCCCACCACATCTATGATGATACCGAGTTTTGTCACAATTATCGTCATAGAAGTGTCATAAGTATGACAGAATTTTTTTTCGTTCGGCCCAAAATGTCACGGATGTGTCGTTTTTTTGTAGTGACAACCGAAGTAACTTAACCACAAACAAGGTCTAAAAGATAAGAAAAGAGAAAACGAGGACCAAACAATGAACCAAAACCTCTCATGAAGAGAGGGCAGTGGCCGAAGCCACCTATGTTTGAGTCAATTGGTATGGCACCATGAAGAATTATCCTTGGGCCAATGACCAAAACTCGTCATTGGTGCACAAGTACCATCAAAAATGGAGAATGTGAAAGAGTTGATCGATTTATGCATAATGGGGGAGGGAGAGTTCATTGAGAGAACAACACTCCCCCTATGTCCATGCCTACACCTAAACAAGACAACATGATGAGTATGGTGGGGTGTGCAAAGGTTCAAGCCACATTGCTCAAATCAATGATATTTAGCTCATGCCTTAACTCGTGAAATCTTGCTTCATGCAAAGGCTTCGTGAAAATATCTGCAAGGTTATCATGAGTGTTGACATAGTTAAGATCAATCTCCCCTCGCTTAATGTGATCCCGGGTGAAGTGATACCGAATCTCAATATACTTCGTCTTGAAGTGTTGCACTGGGTTGAGAGAAATCTTGATGGCACTTTCATTGTCACACCAAAGAGGCACTTTGTCACAAATGACACCGTAATCCTTTAAAGTTTGCCTCATCCATAGAAGTTGAGCACAACAATATCGGTGGCCACATACTCGGCTTCGGTGGAGGAGAGAGACATAGAACTTTGCTTCTTAGAAGACCAACTCACCAAAGAGCAACCAAGAAATTGGCACCCTCCGAAAGTTGACTTCCTATCCACTTTGTCTCCCACCCAATCCGAATCTGAAAATCCCACGAGATTGAAGTTTGCTCCTCTAGGGTACCATAAGCCAAAGTTTGGGGTATGAGCCAAATATCGAAAGATTCGCTTGACCGCCACATAGTGGCTTTCCTTAGGCGAGGCTTGAAACCGTGCACAAATTCCCACACTCAACACGATATCCGGTCTAGATGCACAAAGGTAAAGCAAGGAGCCAATCATAGAATGATATACCTTTTGATCCACCGCTTTACCATTGGGATCACTGTCAAGTTGGCATTTGGTAGGCATTGGTGTAGAAGCAGGCTTAACATCACTCAGCTTGAATCTCTTGAGCATGTCTTGAGTGTATTTGGCTTGGTTGATGAAGATTCCTTCTCTTCTTTTTTGACTTTGAACCCGAGAAAGAACTTCAACTCTCCCATCATGGACATCTCAAACTCTGCGGTCATGAGTGCAGCAAACTCCTCATTGAAAGCTTTGTTAGGAGAACCAAAGATAATATCATCAACATATAGTTGGGATACAAACAACTCCCCTTTGACCTTCTTAGTAAAAAAGAGTGGGGTCGATTTTCCTAATTTCAAACCCATGATCTTGCAACAACTCGGTAAGGTGTTCATACCATGCACGTGGGGCTTGTTTAAGTCCATAGAGAGCCTTATCGAGTTGGTACAGATGATCGGGGAACTTGGGATCCTCAAACCCCGGGGGTTGTTTGACATACACCAACTCATTAAGAGGACCATTAATAAAAACACTCTTCACATCCATTTGTTGCAACTTGAAGTTATGATGAGAAGCATAAGCAAGTAACAAATGAATAGATTCAAGGCGAGCAATGAGAGCAAAGGTTTCACCATAGTCGATACCCTCGACTTGGGAGTAGCCTTGTGCCACCAAACGAGCCTTGTTGCGAATGACAACCCCGTGAGCATCTTGCTTGTTCTTGAAGATCCATTTGGTTCCAATGACATTATGGTTCTCCTTTGGTCTTGGCACCAATCTCCACACCTTGTTTTGCTCGAAGTTGTTGATTTCTTCATGCATGGCATTAAGCCAATCCGGATCCTCGAGTGCCTCATAGACCTTTTGGGGTTCAACACAAGAAACAAATGCATAATGTTCACAATAGTTTGCTAATTGTCTATGAGTGCTTACCCCCTTTCTTAAGCTTCCAAGCACATTCTTCATGAGATGCTCTTTGGTAGCGAGCTTGGAAGCAATCTTGGCGGCACGACGCTTCAATTTCTCCTCAAGAGAGAGTTGAGGAGCGGTAACTTGATCATCATGAGCGTCATTTTGAGCTTGTTCTTGATCTTGAGCTTGCTCTTGATCTTGAACTTGCTCGGTAGCAAGAACTTGACCTTGGGCATCACTTGGTGGATCACCACCATCTTGAGGTTGATCTTGCCCTTGATCTTGTTCATTTGGTTGAGGGCCTTCACTTTGTTTTTTGGAAGAGTGCGGGTCTTGGGTTGGTGTTGGTTCCACTTGAGTGGAACATTGTCCTTCTCCTTCAGCCACAAAGGGTTACTCAATGGGTAGGATATGGCCAACACCCATTCTTCTTATGGCTTGGGGGGAATTTCATCACCTGCATCACAAGTACCACTTCGCTCCACTTGGGAGCCATTATTCTCATCAAACTCCACGTTACACATCTCCACAATGAGTCCTGATGACTTGTTGAGGACACGGTAAGCATGAGAGTTTGTAGCATAACCAACAAATATGCCCTCATGAGCTCTAGCCTCAAATTTAGACAAACGAACACCTTTCTTGAGCATGAAATACTTACAACCGAACACCTGGAAGTACTTGAGGTTGGGCTTGTTGCCGGTAAGTATCTCATATGGAGTCTTGTTCAAGCCTTTGAGGAGATAGAGTCGATTGTATGCATGACAAGCGGTGTTGATGGCTTTGGCCCAAAAGTTGTACGGAGACATAAACTCCGTCATCATGGTCCTTGCCGCGTCCATCAATGTCCGGTTCTTCCTCTCCGCTACACCATTTTGTTGAGGGGTGTAAGGTGCGGAATATTGATGCCTGATCCCCTCATCACTAAGAAACTCATCCAAGGTGTAGTTCTTGAACTCGGTGTCGTTGCAATTTCTTATCATCAAAATCTTTGCATTGTGTTGACGTTGAGCTTCATTTGCAAAGTTGATGACGATTTGTTGGGTCTCACTCTTCCTCTTGAAGAAAGACACCCATGTGTATCTTGAATAATCATCCACAATCACCAAGCAATACTTTCTACCCCCAAGACTATCAAAGGATGGAGGCCCAAAAAGATCCATGTGAAGGAGATCCAAAGGCCTCGTCGAGTAGATAATAGTCGTTGGAGGGTGAGCCGTCTCATGTAGCTTTCCTTCGATACAAGCACGATCTTTGGCAAAACTAACATTTTTTAGTCCACGGACATGGCCCCCCTTGAGAAGACTTTCAAAGATCTCATATTGACGTGGGCTAAACAGCGATGCCAAAGCCATCCCACGTCAACTTTAGCCATTAGGCATGTCGTAGTCTTAGTGGGTCGCTCCGAAAAGTTAATCACATAAAGACCATTCTCGATATGCCCAACAAAGGCTACTTTAAGATTCTTGCTCCACAAGAGGGCCACAGAATCAATATCAAAGAAAGTGGCAAAAGCCCATGAGTGCAAGTTGACAAACGGAAAGTAAGTTGTATGCAAGGGACTCAACAAGCATGACTTTCTCGTTCGTGAGATCATGAGAAATGACAACTTTGCCAAGACCCAATACCTTAGAAGATGAGGCAACACCCCATTCGACATTGGTGGGCATAGATGAAACCTTGTGCACGTCCACCACCAAGTCCTTGCTTCCGGTCATAGGATTTGTGGCTCCACTATCGAGCAACCATGCATGATACCCCACCGGAAGCAAATAGCTACAAGAGATCAATGCTTGGTTTTAGGTACCCATTTTTTAATGGGTCCTTTGATGTAAGAAACAAGGGTCTTAGGAACACAAATAGACCATTCAATGTACTCATAAGAAGAACTGACAAATTTGGCATAAACATGCCCATCACTAGCATGGCATAACACATAAGAAGGGTTAAAGTCGCTGGCTTTGTTGGAAGGAGTGGCATTGTCCTTCTTGACACCACCACCCTTCGCATTGTTCTTCTTCTCCTTAGAAGTACCCTCCCCCTCCTTCACAAACGTATGCTTGAGAGGAGGAGGTTGTTTGGTCTTGTCATTCTTCTTCTTCTTCTTCTTGGATTTGGGTGCAAACACAATCCCCTCCTTGGCCACAACTTCCTTTTGATTGCTCAAAAGGCCGTTGAGGTTCTGCTCACCTTGTATGCACGACACAAGGCCTTTCTCAATTTGCTCCTTCAACTTGGCATTCTCCTCCACAAGATGCACATACTCACAACACGGTTTATAGTAGCATTTGCATTATCAATTAAAACCATATGAGGAAATGTGGATTTCTCCTTGGTTAGCTTCACTTGGAGTTGATCATGAGACTCTTTGAGTCTAGCATGGTCAACCCCAAGTTTGGCCTTCTCGGAATTGAGCACACGAGAGACAACAAGAGCATGATCAAGATCTTTCTTTAATTTAGCATGATCATCGTTGTGTGACTCCTCAAGAGCCAAACGATGACCACGCTCTTCCTCAAGCGCATTAGAGAGATCTGACATCTCATCGGCATAGTCACGACTATGCCCTTCCATCTTAGAGATGGTCTCTTCATGAGCCTCGATCATGTCATTGGCTTTACCAAGTTGTTCCAAGAGAGCAGTGAAGTGCTTCTTGGTTTTACCTTTGAGCTTACTCATGAAAGACTCAAATTCATTCTCCTCCTCCTTAGGCCCCTCACTTTCATCAATGCAATCCGTCAAGGAAGGATTAGTAGTGATGGTAGTCTTGATGTTGGGGGTTACCTTGTTGGTGGCTTTAGCCATGAGGCACTTGGCGGTGATGTTCTCATTGGATGAATCGAAGAGGGACACCCGTGGAGTTGTTGCAATGGAAACGAAGGCCATGGAAACCGCCTCACCATCTTCATCATCATCATCATCCTCATTGTACTCTTGTTGTGCCACCTACCCCTTGGGAGGAGTCTTCTTGGTGAAGTTGTTCTTGTTGGGGAAAGACTTGGCCTTGTCTTTTCGGATAAGCTTGTCACCATTGTCTTCCCTCTTCTCGTAAGGGCAATCCACAACAAAGTGACTCACATTGCCACAATTATAGCACGTCCTCACACGTTGCTTTCCCTTGGTGCCACTTAAGTTGTTCTTGTTGAAGTTGGGCCTTGCATTCTTCTTGTTGCCCCAAAATTGCCGTGAAGCAAGAGCCATGTGCTCATGATAGGCATATTTGGTGTCTTCGGGGCAACTCTCCTCTTCTTCCTCTTCATCCTCTTCTTCCGCACTAGCCTTGGCCTTCAAAGCAAGGTTGGGCTTCTTTGATCGTTGAGCACGCAACA
Source organism: Aegilops tauschii subsp. strangulata (assembly GCF_002575655.3). NCBI lineage: Eukaryota > Viridiplantae > Streptophyta > Magnoliopsida > Poales > Poaceae > Aegilops > Aegilops tauschii. Next base: position 401,433,586 of record NC_053037.3, read on the forward strand.
CCACATTGTCGGCGGTCGTGTCCAAGATCCTCATTGCAACAAACTCATCCAACACTTCACATGAGGACAAGGCGTGGAAGTCCGGCCTTTGTTGGATGGCGGAGGACATGGCCTTATGGTAAGGCATCATGGCCTTTAGAAACTTGCGCTTTATCCAATTGTCATCCGTATCCTTGCTCCCATGATCTCGGAGTGAGACCGCAAGAGTAGTTAATCTTCGATAAAGCTCTCGAGCTTCTTCATCTTCAATCATGGCAAACTCATTGGCTTCATGTTGTACCACTTCAAAGTTTGAGCGTTGAATGATTGTGATGACCCACAAGTATAGGGGATCAATTGTAGCTATTTTCGATAAGTAAGAGTGTCAAACCCAATGAGGAGCAGAAGGAAATGACAAGTGGTTTTCAATAAGGTAATGTATGCAAGTGCTGAAATTGTAAGTAGCGAGTAGTTTGATAGCAAGATAATTTGTAACGAACAAGAAACGATAGTAACAATAAGTATGCAGCAAGGTAGCCCAATCCTTTTGAGGGAAAGGATAGGCCAAAATGGTCTCTTATGATAAGCAAAGCATTCTTGAGGGTACACGGGAATTTCATCTAGTCACTTTCATCATGTTGGTTTAATTCATGTTCGCTACTTCGATGATTTGATATGTGGGTGGACCGGTGCTTAGGTGCTGCTCTTACTTGAAAAAAAATCCTACTTATGATTAACCCTCCCGCAAGCATCCGCAACTACGAGAAAATTATTAAGAATAAATTCTAACCATAACATTAAACTTTTGGGTCCAATCGGTCCCTTACGGAATAGTGCATAAACTGGGGTTTAAGCTTCTATCACTCTCGCAACCCACCATCTATTTACTACTCCACAATGCATTCCCTTAGGCCCAAGTATGGTGAAGTGTCATGTAGTCGACGTTCACATGACACCACTAAGGGAATCACATCATACATACCATCAAAATATCGAACACATATCAAATTCACATGATTAGTTGCAACATGATTTATCCCGTGACCTCAGGAACAAAAGTAACTACTCACAAATACTAAACATGCTCATGATCAGAGGAGTACTAAATAACATCATGGATCTGAACATATAATCTTCCACCAAATAAACCATATAGTAACCAACTACAAGATGTAATCAACACTACTAGTCACCCCCTAGCAACAATCTATAGCTCCGGTAACAAGATTGAATACAAGAGATGAACTAGGGTTTGAGATGAGATGGTGATGGTGAAGTTGTTGATGGATATTGCGCTGCCCAAGATGAGAGAATTGTTGGTGATGATGATGACGATGATTTCCCCCTCCGGGAAGGAAGTTCCCCCGGCAAAATCGCTCCGCCGGAGGGCAAAAGTGCTCCTGCCCAAGTTCCGCATCGAGACGGCGGTGCTCCGCCCCGAAAGTCTTCTCCTTATTTTTTCTAGGTCAAAATGACTTATATACTAGAAGATGGGCACCGGAGGTGGGCCGAGGAGGCCACAATCCACCAGGGCACGCCTGGGGGGCCTGGCGCGCCCGGGTGGATTGTGCCCACATGGTGGCCCCCCTCTGGTGATTATTGGCTCCAATATTTCTAAAATAATCCATAAAAAATCTCCGTGAAGTTTCAGCTCATTTGGAGTTGTGCAGAATAGGTGGCCTGACATAGCTTTTTCAGGTCCAGATTTACAGCTGCCGGAATTCTCCCTCTTGGTGTGTACCTTGCAAATTATGAGAGAAAAGGCATTAGATTTACTCCAAAAAGCATTATTATGGATAAAAACATTATAAATAACAGCAAGAAAAGATGATGCAAAATGGACGTATCAACTCCCCCAAGCTTAGACCTCGCTTGTCCTCAAGCGAAAACCGAAATCGAAAAACATGTCCACATGCTTTGAGAAAGAGGTGTCGATAAAAACAAAATACGGACATAGAAGCATCATGTTGATTTTTATAACAGCAACAAAATTAAACATAGGATTTTTATCATAGAACTTTTATCATACACTTCCCATGAATAAGTAACAGTTCATCACATAATCGAAGTATAAAGAAAAAACTCTATTAGAAACCAACAAACTATGTTCTCAGTCAACTTTGCAACTACAATTCATCATCTTTTCAGAAAGGGTCACATGTCGGAGCCCTTAAGCAAGTCCACATACTCAACCATCATATAGTCTTCTATGATTGCTAACACTCACCGAGTACACATGAGCAAAACGTTTCAACCAGACACATAGAAAGATAGGGGCTTATAGTTTCGCCTCCTAGCATACTCACCTCAAGGGTGATGTCAACAATAATAACTCATGCTATCTATATTCAACTGGACATATGTGCCTAGATCTTTCCTCGGCACATGATGCTTGCCAAAGGAGAAAATAAAAAGGAATAGAAGGAAAACTTTGACTCTTTGCATAAAAGTAAATACATAAAAGTAAAGGATAGGACCTTCGCAGAGGGAAGCAGAGGTTGTCATGCGCTTATTTGTTTGTATGCTCAATCCCTTAGTGCAAAAGAACGTCACGTTACATTGCCCCTTAAGATGACAACCTTTATTATGCAGTCTGTCACTTTTATTCTTTGTCATCCAAGTTCGTGCAACGTTCAATTTTCTCTTACACTAAACAATCTCACACATTTAGAAGCAATTTTTATTGCCTTTTTGCACCGATGACAACTTACTTGAGGGATCTTACTCAATCCCTTGGTAGGTATGGTGGACACTTCAAAAAGATTTAGGTTTAAGAGTTTTTGGATGCACAAGTAGTATCTCTACTTAGTGCGGAATTTTTGGCTAGCAAAGATAGGGGGCAAGCACCACATGTTAAAGGATCTATGACAATATGACTTCTATGTGAATATAAACAAACATGAACCATTACGTTGTCTTCCTTGTCGGACGTCAACAATTTTGGCATATAATATTTTGATGAGGGCTCACAATCACAAAAGATTTCTAGGATAGTATATTTATATGTGAATCTTCCCTTCCCTTATTAATTCTTTCATGAGTTGCATCACTGACTAATGCTATGTTTGTCAATCTCTAATAAAATTTTCTTACTTATACTTTTCCTTATGTGGTGCTATCACCTACCATAGGATTAGTATATGATCTTATTGATTTATTTTCTTTCTTTTATTTTGCTTTCTTTCTCTTTTCTTTCTTTCTTATTTCTTTTATTTATTTGCAACATGAAATTAAAGAAAGTAAAAACTCAAACTAAACTTTATTGTATAACTTGCACACGATTAGAATGATAGATCACTAAGCAAACTCTCAAATAAGAAAAGGATCAAACTAAACTTTATTTCATCTAAAGCAAAAGATCGAACTAAGATAAGTAAAAGCAAAATATAGTGGGGTGATACGATACTGGGGCACCTCCCCCAAGCTTGGCGGAAGCCAAGGGGAGTGCCCATACCCGATACTCAATTCTCCTTTTGTGGTGAAGAAGGTGATGGTGGTGATGAAGAAGGTAATGGTGGAGGTGAGAAGATAGGGGATTTACCCTTTTCCTCCTTCAACTTCTGACTGAGAGTAAAATTCTCCATCATCAACTCACAATTATCTATCTCGAGTTTTATTATCTTCTTGCATAACGCCTCCATGCTTTCGTTTTTGAACCGAGGAGGAATCGATTCATCTTCATCTTCTTCAGAAGTCCAGCTATAGTGCTTCTCACCCCATAGGACTTTGGTTTGCGATGAGATCAGCAACATAGCTCTCTCCCTCAGAGTGTTGGGATGACATATTTTCAGATCTACGCAGAAAACAGCAAGAAAAGAGAATAGAGGATTTTTTCGCGATACGGTGATTAACAGGTTCGAGAAGTATATATAGATTTTTTTATCTTGGAGGACAAGTATATGGAAGAAAAACGGAGTACGGAAGGTGTCCCAGGTGGGCACAACCCACCCGGGCGCGCCAGGAATGCCTGACGCGCCTTGGTGTCTTGTGCCCACCAGGGGACGCTTCCTGGAAGTTTCTTTATTTCCAAAATTATAAAATATTCCAAAACTGACAAAACATATTTTTGCGGATTTTTCGGAGTCCGTTTACTTACCGTATCATGTACCTCCTTATTTTGACGATTCTAGAGTGTTCCGGAAGGAGTCTTTTATGTGTTCTTCTGGTGTCAAAGTTTGGATAATATTGCTTTCAACATTAATAGGCGTACCTGAGATATAATGATTTATTCGTTGTCCGTTGACAACCTTCGGATTAGTACCTTCGGAATTATTTATTTTGATGGCACCGGACTGGTAAACCTCCTCGATGACATATGGGCCTTCCCATTTCGAGAGGAGCTTCCCTGCAAAAAATCTAAAACGAGAGTTGTACAAAAGAACGTATTCTCCGACTTTAAACTCACGCTTGGATTCTTTTGTCATGCCATCTTTTAACCTTTTTCTTTGAATAACTTTGCATTTTCATAAGCTTGGGTTCTCCAAGCTCCTATGGTTTCTAGAGCGAGTGAATGAAACGCTATCTTCTTATGAGCGGAGATAGAGTCATCTAATGAGCTAAAATCAAATAACCTCTTTTCACCAGCAAGTTTGAAATCATAATTGAGTTCTTTAACTGCCCAATATGCTTTATGTTCTAACCCAAGAGGCAAATGACAGGCTTTTCCATAAACAATTTTATAAGGAGACATACCCATAGGATTTTTATATGTTGTTCTATAAGCCCAAAGTGCATCATCTAATTTCTTAGAGCAATTCTTCCTAGACCTATTGACAGTATTTTGCAAAATTAATTTTATTTCTCTATTACTAAGTTCAACTTGACAACTAGACTGAGGATGATAGGGTGATGCAATTCTATGGTTAACATCATACTTAGCAAGCATTTTATGGAAAGCACCATCAATAAAGTGTGAACCACCATCAGTCATTAAATATCTAGGGACTCCAAACCTTGGGAAAATAACTTCCTTAAGCATTTTAATAGAGGTGTTGTGATCAGCACTACTGGTTGGAATAGCTGCTACCCATTTAGTAACATAATCAACAGCAACCAAAATATGTGTATACCCATTAGAGGAAGGAAAAGGTCCCATGTAATCAAATCCCCAAACATCCAATGGTTCAACAGCAAGTGAATAATTCATAGGCATTTCTTGATGCTTACCAATATTACCTATTCTTTGGCATTCATCACAAGATGAGACATACTTACGAGCATCCTTGAAGAGAGTAGGCCAATAAAATCCAGACTGCAATAACTTATGAGCAGTTCTATCTCCAGCATGATGTCCTCCATAAGCTTCAGAGTGACATTTCCGTAGGATTTGTCCCTATTCATGCTCAGGTACACAACGTCTAATAATACCATCTACTCCTTCTTTATAAAGATGTGGGTCATCCCAAAAGTAATGTCTTAAATCATAGAAGAATTTTTTCTTTTGTTGGTATGTAAAGCTAGGTGGTAAATATTTAGCAACAATGTAATTAGCATAATCAGCATACCAAGGAGTACCATTAGCAACATTTATTGCAGCTAACTGCTCATCAGGAAAACTATCATCAATAGGTAGTGGGTCATTAAGCACATTTTCAAGCCTAGACAAGTTATCAGCTATGGGGTTCTCAGCTCCTTTTCTATCAATAATATGCAAATCAAATTCTTGTAACAAGAGAACCCAAACGAATAAGTCTAGATTTAGCATCTTTATTTTCCATAAGATATTTAATAGCAGCATGGTCTGTGTGAACAGTTACTTTAGAATCAACAATATAAGGTCTAAACTTATCACAAGCAAACACCACTGCTAAGAATTCTTTTTCAGTAGTAGCATAATTTCTTTGAGCACTGTCTAGAGTTTTACTAGCATAATGAATAACATTCAATTTCTTATCAACTCTTTATCCTAGAACAGCACCAACAGCATAATCACTAGCATCACACATAATTTCAAAAGGCAAGTTCCAATCAGGAGGTTGAACAATAGGTGCAGAGATTAAAGCTTTCTTGAGTGTTTCAAAGGCTTCAAGACAATCATCATCAAAAACAAAAGGAATATCCTTTTGCAAAAGATTAGTAAGAGGCCTAGCAATTTAGAAAAGTGCTTAATAAACCTCCTATAGAAACCAGCATGACCTAGGAAACTACGAATACCTTTGATGTCCTTAGGACATGGCATTTTCTCAATTGCATAAACCTTAGCTTGGTCCACTTCAATACCTCTTTCAGAAATTTTATGACCCAAGACAATGCCTTCATTAACCATAAAGTGGCACTTCTCCCAATTCAAGACAAGATTTGTTTGTTCACATCTCTACAAAACTCGCTCAAGATTGCTTAAACAATCATCAAAAGACTTCTCATAAACAGAAAAGTCATCCATGAAAAACCTCAACAATCTTTTCACAAAAGTCAGAGAATATAGCCATCATGCATCTTTAAAAGGTAGCAGGTGCATTAACCAAAAGGCATACGTCCATAAGCATAGGTTCCAAAAGGACAAGTAAAAGTGGTCTTTTCTTGATCAGGTTGAGATACAAGTATTTGTGAAAAGCCAGAATATCCATCAAGGAACCAAAAGTGTGTGTGCTTAGATAATCTTTCAAGAATTTGATCAATAAAAGGCAAAGGGTAATGATCTTTTCTAGTAGCTTTATTTAATTTTCTAAAATCAATTACCATTCTATAGCCTGTAACAATTCTTTGCGAAATAAGTTCATTCTTATCATTAGGAACAACAGTAATACCTCCTTTCTTAGGGACACAATGAACAGGACTTACCCATCTACTATCAGCTATAGGATAGATTATACCTGCTTCCAGAAGTTTTAATATTTCCGTTCTTACCACCTCTTTCATCTTCGGATTTAACCGACGTTGGTGATCAACAACTGGTTTAGCATTAGGTTCCATATTAATTTTGTGCTGACATAGAGTGGGACTAATTCCCTTTAAATCATCAAGAGTATATCCAATAGCAGCTCTGTGCTTTCTTAGAACTTTCAATAATCTTTCTTCTTCATGTTCTGAAAGGTTAGCCTAATAATAACAGGATATATTTTCTTTTCATCAAGATAAGCATATTTCAAAGTGTCTGGCAATTGTTTTAATTCAAACACAGGATCACCTTTAGGTGGAGGAGGACCTCCGAGAGTTTCAATAGGCAAATTGTGTTTAAATAGAGGACGTTGTTCAAAGAAATTTTTATCTATTTCATTTCTTTCATGCATATGTAAATCATTCTCATGGTCTAGCAAATATTGTTCTAAAGGATCAGTAGGTGGCACAACAATAGAAGCAAGACCAATTAATTCATCCTTACTAGGCAATTATTTTTCATGATGATTTCTACTAAACTTGGAAAAATTAAACTCATGAGACTCATCACCAAAGCTAACACCAACTGTTTGCTTCTTGCAATCTATCTTAGCATTAACTGTGTTCAAGAAAGGTCTACCAAAGATAATGGGACAGAAGTCATCTTGTGGGGAACCAAGAACAAGAAAATCAGTAGGGTATTTATTTTCCCACACAAGACTTACAACATCTCTAACAATCCCAATTGGTGATATGGTGTCTCTATTAGCAAGTTTAATAGTAGCATCTATTTCTTCTATCTCAGCAGGTGCTATGTCTTTCATAATTTCTTGATATAAAGTGTAAGGTATAGCACTCACACTAGCACCCATGTCACATAAACCATGATAACAGTGATCTCCTATTTTAACTGAAATGACAGGCATGCAACAACTAGTCTATGTTTATCCCTTTTATCGGGTTTAACAATTCTAGCAGCTTCTGCACAGAAGTAAATAACTTGCCCATCTATATCTTCTTCCAAGAGATCTTTAACCATAGCAACATTAGGTTCTACTCTAATTTGTTCATCTGGTTTAGGTGTTCTAACATAGCTTTTGTTAACCACAATTGAAACTTTAGCATGTTCCTTTATCCTAACAGGAAAAGGTGGTTTCTCAATATAAGCAGTAGGAACAACTGGATCAACATTATAGAGTATAGTTTCTTCTTTAACCAGTACCGGTTCTTTAACTTCTTTAATAGGTGGGTGATATTTAAACCACTTCTCTTTAGGGAGTTCAACATGAGTAGCAAATGATTCATAAAAGGAGGCTACTATCTCAGAGTCAAGTCCATATTTAGTGCTAAACTTTTGAAAAGCAACGGTATCCATAAAAGATTTAACACAATCATACTTAAGCTTTATACCTGACTCTTTACCTTTTTCGAGTTCCCAATCTTCAGAGTTGCGTTTAATTCTTTCCAAAAGATCCCACTAGAATTCAATAGTATTCTTCATAAAAGAACCAGCATAAGAAGTATCCAGCATGGTTTGATCATTATGAGAAAGCCGAGCATAAAAGTTCTGAATAATAATGTCTCTTGAGAGCTCATGATTGGGGCACGAATATAACATTGACTTAAGCCTCCCCCAAGCTAGAGCGATACTTTCTCCTTCGCGAGGCCAAAAATTATACATAGAATTCCGATCACGATGAACTAGATGCATAGGATAATTTTTTTGGTGGAACTCCAATTTTAAACGATTCCAATTCCATGATCCAATATCATCGCATAGCCTATACCATGCCAATGCTTTTCCCTTCAAAGATAAAGGGAAAACCTTTTTCACCACCTCATCTCCGGGTAAACCTGCAAGCTTGAACAATCCACAAATTTGTTCTACATATATCAAGTGCATATCAGGATGTTCGGTTCCATCTCCTGCATAAGGATTAGCTAGCAGTTGTTCTATCATACCCGAAGGAATTTCATATTAAATATTTTCAGTAGGTGCAGTAGGTTGAGGGGTAGCTAATTGTGGTTCCGGACAAGGTGAAGATACCCCGAACAAACCCCGCAAAGGATTGTTTTCCATAGTAACAAGTGACAATAAATTTTAGCACACTATATAAATGTTTTCTTATCGAATTCCACTTACCAAAGGCTTTCCACTCCCCGGCAACGGCGTCAGAAAATAGCCTTGATGACCCACAAGTATAGGGGATCAATTGTATCTCTTTTCGCTAAGTAAGAGTGTCGAACCCAACGAGGAGCAGAAGGAAATGACAAGTTGTTTTCAATAAGGTAATGTCTGCAAGTGCTGAAATTGTAAGTAGCGAGTAGTTTGATAGCAAGATAATTTGTAACGAGCAAGAAATGATAGTAACAATAAGTATGCAGCAAGGTAGCCCAATTCTTTTGAGGCAAAGGACAGGCCAAATGGTCTCTTATGATAAGCAAAGCGTTCTTGAGAGTACACGGGAATTTCATCTAGTCACTTTCATCATGTTGGTTTAATTCGTGTTCGCTACTTCGATGATTTGATATGTGGGTGGACCGATGCTTAGGTGCTGTTCTTACTTGAAAAAACCTCCTACTTATGATTAACCCTCCCGCAAGCATCCGCAACTATGAGAAAAGTATTAAGAATAAATTCTAACCATAGCATTAAACTTTTGGGTCCAATCGGTCCCTTACGGAATAGTGCATAAACTGGGGTTTAAGCTTCTGTCACTCTCGCAACCCACCATCTATTTACTACTCCACAATGCATTCCCTTAGGACCAAGTATGGTGAAGTGTTATGTAGTCGACGTTCACATGACACCACTAAGGGAATCACAACTTACATACCATCATAATATCGAACACATATCAAATTCACATGATTACTTGCAACATGATTTATCCCGTGACCTCAAGAACAAAAGTAACTACAAACAAATAATAAACATGCTCATGATCAGAGGAGTATTAAATAGCATCACGGATCTGAAAAAAAATCTTCCACCAAATAAACCATATAGTAATCAACTACAAGATGTAATCAACACTACTAGCCACCCCCTAGCAACAATCTATAGTTCCGGTAACAAGATTGAATACAAGAGATGAACTAGGGTTTGAGATGAGATGGTGCTGGTGAAGATGTTGATGGAGATTGCCCTCCCCAAGATGGGAGAGTTGTTGGTGATAATGATGACGATGATTTCCCCTCCGGGAGGGAAGTTTCCCCCGCAGAATCGCTCCGCCGGAGGGCAAAAGTGCTCCTGCCCAAGTTCCGCCTCGAGACGGCGGCGCTCCGCCCCGAAAGTCTTCTCCTTATTTTTTCTAGGTCAAATGACTTATATACCAGAAGATGGGCACCGGAGCTGGGCCGTGGAGGCCACAATCCACCAGGGCACGCCTGGGGGGCCTGGCGCGCCCAGGTGGGGTGTGCCCACCTGGTGGCCCCCCTCTAGTGATTATTGGCTCCAATATTTCTTAAATAATCCATAAAAAATCTTCGTGAAGTTTCAGCTTATTTGGATTTGTGCAGAATAGGTGGCCTGACGTAGCTTTTTCAGGTCCAGATTTCAGCTGCCGGAATTCTCCCTCTTGGTGTGTTCCTTGCAAATTATGAGAGAAAAAGCATTAGAATTACTCCAAAAAGCATTATTATGAATAAAAACATTATAAATAACAGTAAGAAAACATGATGCAAAATGGACGTATCAGCTTGCGCTTCCCTTGTACAAGGAAACAACATGCTCCCATGCTTCCTTGGCCACGGTGAAAGGTCAGAGATGCGCAATATCTTCGGGAGGAATAGCTTCTTGGAGAATGAAGAGAGCGGACTCGTCGAATTGATGATCCGCTGCTTGTCTAGGAGTGAACTTGCTTGGATTGTGCAGGTAGAAACCTCACTCAATAATTCTCCAAAGATTAGTAGAACTATGATTTAAACGATGTTTAAAGCGATACACCCAAGCGGCAAAATCCTCATTTTTCACAAGCTTAGGAGGAGGACCAACATGATTCATATGTGTGGAGGGAACCGGTCCTCCATAGGTGAGGGGAGGTTCAACATGGGCAAAGATGCCACTCCCGCTCCTACCACTAGGCAAAGGAACTTGATCACTACTAGCTTCCCCCTTTTTGGAGTTAGCATCCGCCACCTTGTTAGCCGGATCAACCACTTCCAACGGTGCGGTGGATAATTTAAGGCCTTCAAGAAACTCCTTAAACATGCCTTTAACCTCGGTCGCCATGGAGGTTTTCAATGTGTCCATAGCCGCATTGAACTCCTCACGAGAGACCGAGGATCCCCCATCGGTCGTAGACAAGGACAGATTCACACTGAAGTGCTCCTCCCCCTCGTCTCCGGTGCCAACCATACTCTTCGGACAGTAAAGTCCTTAATAAAGAGACGAGGCTCTGATACCAATTGAAAGGATCGATATGGTTGACTAGAGGGGGGGTGAATAGGCAACTAACAATTTTTAGCTTTTCTTTACCAAATTAAACTTAGCATCAAAGTAGGTTGTCTAGATGTGCAACTAGGTGAGCAACCTATATGATGCAATAACAACAAGCACACAATCAAGCAAGGGATACAACACAATAAAAGCTTGCACAAGTAAAGGTAAGAGATAACCAAGAGTGGAGCCGGTGGAGACGAGGATGTGTTACCGGAGTTCCTTCCCTTTGAGAGGAAGTACGTCTCCGTTAGAGCGGTGTGGAGGCACAATGCTCCCCAAGAAGCCACTAGGGCCACCGTATTCTCCTCACGCCCTCACACAATGCGAGATGCCGTGATTCCACTATTGGTGCCCTTGAAGGCGGCGACCGAACATTTACAAACAAGGTTGGGGCTATCTCCACAACTTAATTGGAGGCTTCCAACGACACCACGAAGCTTCACCACAATGGAATATGGCTCTGAGGTGACCTCAACCATCTAGGGTGCTCAAACACCCAAGAGTAACAAGATCCGCAAGGGATTAGTGGGGGGATCAAATTTCTCTTGGTGGAAGTGTAGACCGGGGCCTTCTCAACCAATCCCTAGAAAATCAACAAGATTGATTGGCTAGGGAGAGAGATCGGGCGAAAATGGAGGTTTGAGCAACAATGGAGCTTGGGGAGGGAAGAGGTGGTCTTCTTGGGGAAGAAGATTCCCTTTATATAGTGGGGGAAAAGATCCAACCGTTATCCCCTCTCCCAGCCCGCGCGATGCGGTACTACCGCACACAGCCGTGGTACTACCACATAGGTTGCGGTACTACCGCTTGCGCGGTAGTGACCAGATGAGGGCCTGTTGCACAGGGAAACGAGCGGTAGAACCGCCGGAGCGGTGCTACCGTAAGGCAGGTATCAACTCGTACTGAAAATGCACAGAAGTAATAAATTGCTTTCGTAACAACTTCCGCTGAGGTTGGAACTGTGCAAAAGTCCGGCACGGTAGTACCGGATAGCCGTCGCGGTAGTACCGCGTAAGGGCGGATGTAAAAATTACATCCGCGCCTACATCCGCATGTATCAGCTTCAGGGCTGGAGGCAGCGGTACTACCGCTCACCAGGAGCGGTACTAGCGCTGGCCCCTGCGGTACTACCGCTCCCTTGAGCAGTACTACCGCATGCCACATAAGCTTTAGCATTTGGCTGCCTTCATATCGCAGAGACATGGATAAACAGACGGTGCTCCATCGAAGCGAAGGAAAGGTGGTGCAAAGGAACAGATGTGTACGTGTTGATTCCTCCTAACCTTTCCGAAGCGGACCCCCTCTTAATTGTACGGCTTTCCTACGACTCAAATCCACCGAAAAGAAACGTAGAGACAGCCGTCTTCGATAGGCTCCGAGGGGCACCGAATCGTCTTGCGCCTAGACATGAGATATCTGAAATGCTCAGTGCACACGATTAGTCCGCAAATGCACTGTCATCAATCACCAAAACCACTTAGGGAGAAATATGCCCTTACAGTGGTGGCTAAAGTTTTCTGTTCGTATTTTTTCGTGAATACGCAAAGCTTGCGCATCTTTCATTGATAGATAGGAGAGAAGGAGGTGAGTGGGGAGCGGAAAAAAGATACAACACAGTATACACTCGCCTAGCTCGAACTCCAGCCAAGGAAGGCTAGGAGACGAGACCCAGAGCACCTAGACCGCGTCACGACCGCAAGACGCCTAAATCGCACGACCGCCACTCCAAGGGAGACCAAATCAACGTACCCCCACCTTAAGTGCCTAGAGGAGTCGGCAAGTGAGTGCAGGATCCGACTGGACGGGAGGCAGGGGCCACAGACGAGGCATCGACGATGTCATACATTGCGCTTCGGATGCTCACGCCCTGAGAAGCAACCCAAAACCAACCACGGCCCAATATCATCTATTCTAATACTGGAGACACCACGAGCAAGACTGCGCCTTCATGAAGGATGTAAGGATATGACGTCGGGCCGCCACCATCGTCTGATGTGGTGAACCAGACCTAGGATTTCCCCCAGTGCTCAAGGAGGGACTTTGACAAAAGCCCATGGCAGTGCCTTTAAGAAGGTGATGGCACCCACAGGTGTCGCCGCTGCCAGCACCGAAGCGAAGCAGGGATTTCGCCCCGGCTTTTGACCAGACAATCCCAAATGTCATCAGATCAGGATTTGAAGACGTGGAAACCAAATTGCTTGACCGAAACCAGCATCGAAGGAAGGAGAGATGCACCCATCAAAGGACGCGCACTCGAATCAGCATCACCTACGACAACCACCAGCGCCACACTGTTGCAGGCACCCGAGCCGCCACCAGCCACCACAGGCCAGGTTTGAGCAGGGGATGCCCAGAACCGTCGCAACCAGCAGCATCCACAGCCAGCCGAGAGGAGACAAGGCATGGCCGGACTACTGGGAGGAGCAACGGCAAGGTCGCAACAACAACCAAAAGTTGGGTGGGGGACGCTGGAGGTGGTGGATTTCAGGGAAGAGGCCACGCCACACCGGGCAGTTAGCTGGTGATGGCGGAAGGGGCGAAGGAGAACACAACCGGCGCAGCTGCCGCCAGGCCGGAGGAGGACCGCCACGGGAGCAGCGGGATGGAGCGGCCACGGGATCCGAGCCCAGGAGGCTCACTTGGATATCGCCGCGGCGAATCCACCTCGGAGGAGGCGAGCACTGCCATGCGAGGCCACCAGGGAGGGGGGGCGCGTCGCCGCACGAGGCCACCGCCAGCCGGATGCGCAGCAGCCACCCGCACAACACCTAAGACGCACCCACATTTGACTATCAACTGATACTAAAATGGAATACAACTCGTGTTGTATTTAGGGATGGTATTTGGATGAAGTAAATATGAAAGTTCATGTAGAAAAATTTAAGAGGCTTGTGTGTTATCCAGCCATGGAGTTTTGAAGTCCATTCTAATGTAGTACTTCCTTCGTTTCTTTTTAGTCTGTATATAAGATTTGATCAAAGTCAAAGTTTGTAAAGTTTGACCAATTTTGTAGGAAAGAATATTAACATCTACAATACTAAAGCTGTTGTATGGTATGAAAATTAATTTCATGATGCATCTAACAATATTGATTTCATATTGTGAATCTTGATATTTTTTTCTATAAACTTAGTCAAAGTTAACAAAGTTTGACTTTAATCAAAGCTTATATGCAGACTAAAAAGAAACGAAGGAAGTACCATGATGACTCGTAGTTGACTGAAACATCTCCTCCACTAAACGAACATGCTAGAAAGACTGAAATTAAATTAAAATAGTGCAAGCACCGGTGCCAAATTTAAAACTTTTGCAAAAAAACCTTCAATTTTAAGACCTGAATTCTTGTCATCTGACAAAGCTAACCATGTGAGCTTCACTCCATGTATCCTCTTGAAAGAAGGAAGTGAACTAACGAAAATTTAATATAGATTGTACTGCCATACCATATGATACTATTATCCCAGCCGTCGGTCCTCCTCGGGATCCCTGTGAGGTCAAGTATTCGGGATGATTAGCAACCAAGTTTGTGACGTGTATCGGACTTTTTTTTTTTTTTTTGCGACGTGTATCGGACTTAGGCGCCACGTTCGGCGGTGGAAGCTCGTACTCATAGTTCTCGCGCCTTCTGCAAGCACGCCACGTCCTTCGCCTAAAGCAGCACGCGTCACGGCGTCAGGCCAGCTTGCGCGAACGCCTCGAAGTTACGAAGATAAGAAGACCGCGCCCTCGACTGGTCGCTAATCAGCCTGTTGCGATCTGCCAACGCGCGAGAAGCGATGTCCTCCAGTGATCAGAACCCAGCGCCCACGCCCGCCTCGGGCACCGGCGGGACGGCGCCGCCGCCGGGCAGGCCGACCACGGTCTCCTCGCAGGCGATCGACATGGGCGCTCAGGTGCTGCAGCCGTTGAAGCCGGTGCGCCAGATGAAGCAGCACGCGTGCAGCTTCGCGCTGTACGCGCATGACATGCACCGGCAGCTCGAGGTCCACCACTTCGTCTCCCGCCTCAACCAAGACGTCCTCCAGTGCGCCGTCTACGACTCCGACAAGCCCTCGGCCCGCCTCATCGGTATGTCAATCGCCGGAACCACGCAGACCATTACGTTTAGTTGCTTATAAATTTGGATGTTGCAGGTGTGGAGTACATCGTGTCGGACAAAATCTTCGAGGACCTGCCGCCGGAGGAGCAGAGGCTGTGGCACTCGCACGCCTACGAGGTCAAGGCCGGGCTGTGGACCGACGTGGGCGTGCCGGAGATGCTGCAGACCTCGGAGATGGCCAGGATGGCCAAGACGTACGGCAAGTTCTGGTGCACGTGGCAGGTGGACCGCGGCGACCGGCTGCCACTCGGCGCGCCGGCGCTCATGATGTCGCCGCAGGCCGTGGAGCCGGGCCGGGTGCGCGCCGAGCTGGTGCGCGCACGCGACGAGAGGTGCAAGGTGGACAGCTCGGCTCGCGGGCTCAAGGCTCAGAGGGTGGAGATGGATGAGCCGGAGTGGATCAACCCAAACGCCGACTACTGGCGGCTGCACGGCAAGGGGTTCGCCGTGGACGTCACGGCCACGGAGATGAAGCAGCACGCGCCCTTCCCTTGAGAGGTCGAATGGTTGCCCAGTGAAATGCGCATCTTCTTTCAACTTCTGTTGGTTGGTCTTGTTTTTTCCGTAGAGTCGTCGGTGTACGGAATGGTCGGGAGATGCGAGTGAAGGTGCAAGTTGCGTTTGATTCTATATAATCCAACGTCATTTCCCCTGATTATTTGCATTCTTTACTGCCGTGGTTTCAGCTTTGTAAATTGCAATATGTGCATGCTGTCGCATCTTGCAGCTCGAAAAACAGGGCAGGGTCGACATGGTGGATTGTGTTGTGAGGAGTTAATTGCAGGAAACTAAGGCCAACTCTAACCGTGATTCCCTATCTCGCGTTAGAGCAACAGGAGGGGCGCTGTAAAAACAGCGCGGAAATAGAGCATCTCCAACAGGAGCGGCGCTGTAAAAACAGCACGGAAATAGTGTTTTTCTGCGCCCAGCAAGGCGTTGGCTCCAACGGACACTATAAAATGTAGCGTCGGGCGCTGAAAAAACAGCGCGCGAGCAAATCAGTGCCACGCAACACATAGTTCATATAATACAAATAATAAAAATAGATAAAAATGATACTACGATGCAAACATAGTAGAAGTTACTCCTCCTCCCCAGTGGTATAGTAACGCGTCATTTCATTAAGGATCATTGTTGTCAAAAGTCGACGCTAGTCTCAAGTCGCACTGCGCTAACGCCAGTGCCTTTTGCTCACGCCTGTTCACTCGATCTGTGGCTCGCTTGTAACGCCCATGATGCGGCTATATTTCCCACGTGTTGAGGCACGACTTAGAGGCATAACCGTATTGTGGTATTGTCGCAAGAAGGGTTATCTTCACACAATCCCATGTAATGAATAAGAATGAGATAACGAGAGTGGCTTACAATCGTCACTTTCACACAATACATAAATTAATTTATACATCATTCAAAATCCACACATAGACCGACTACTGTCAAATCCAAATGGAAATAAAATAACCCCAAATACTAGATCCCCGATCGTCCCAACTGGGCTCCACTACTGATTATCAGGAAAAGAAACTTAGTAACGACCACGTTCCTCATCGAACTCCCACTTGAGCTCGGTTGCGTCATCTGCACTGGCATCGTCGGCACCTGCAACTGTTTTGATAGAATCTGTGAGTCACGAGGACTCAGCAATCTCACACCCGCGAGATCAAGACTATTTAAGCTTATAGGAAAGGATAATGAGGTGGAGCTGCTGCAAGCACTAAGCATATGGTGGCTAACATACGCAAAAGAGAGCGAGAAGAGAAGCAACGCAACGGTCGCGAAGCTAGAAATGATCAAGAAGTGATTCTGAAACTACTTACGTTCATTCATAACCCGAACCGTGTTCACTTCCCGGACTTCGCCGAGAAGAGACCATCACGGCTACACACGCGGTTGGTGTATTTTAATTAAGTCAAGTGTCAAGTTCTCTACAACCGGACATTAACAAATTCCCATCTGCCTCATAACCGCGGGCACGACTTTCGAAAGATAATACCCTGCAGGGGTGTCCCAACTTAGCCCATCATAAGCTCTCACGGTCAACGAAGGATAAACCTTCTCCCGGAAAGACCCGATCAGTCTCGGAATCCCGGTTTACAAGACATTTCGACAATGGTAAAACAAGAACAGCAAAGCCGCCCGATGTGCCGACAAATCCCGATAGGAGCTGCACATATCTCGTTCTCAGGGCACACCGGATGAACACTACGTACAACTAGAACCAGCCATTAAGTTTCCCCGAGGTGGCGCTGCAAGTGGCTCTAGTTTGGACCAGCACTCAGAGGAACACTGGCCCGGGGGTTTAAATAAAGGTGACCCTCGGGCTCGCGAAAACCCAAGGGAAAAAGGCTTAGGTGGCAAATGGTAAAACCAAGGTTGGGCCTTGCTGGAGGAGTTTTATTCAAGACGAACTGTCAAGGGGGGCCCATAAATCACCCAACCGCGTAAGGAACGCAAACTCAAGGAACATAATACCGGTATGACGGAAACTAGGGCGGCAAGAGTGGAACAAAACACCAGGCATAAGGCCGAGCCTTCCACCCTTTACCAAAAATATAGATGCATTAATTAAATAAAAGATATTGTGATATTCCAAAATATCCATGTTCCAGCATGGAACCAACTTCAACTTCACCTGCAACTATGAACGCTATAAGAAGGGCTGAGCAAAAGCGGTAACTTAGCCAAACAACGGTTTGCTAGGAAAGGATGGTTAGAGGCTTGACATGGCAATATGAGAGGCATGATATAGCAAGTGGTAGGCAGCGCAGCATAGCAATAAAACGACAACTAGGAAAGCAAAGATAGAAGTGATTTCGAGGGTATGGTCATCTTGCCTGCAAGGTTCTCAGAGTTGTCGAAAGCTTGATCCTCGTAAGCGTACTCAACAGGTTCCTCGTTCACGAACTCGTCTCCCGGCTCTACCCACAGCAAGAACACAAGCAATGGAACCTGTTGAGGATATAGACCTTAGAGTCACCCGCCAGGAGGGGCCGGGTTACTCGTATGGTCGTTGCCAGAAGCCCGGAGACAAGCTTGAAGACGATGGGCCAGAGATGGGCTAAGACCCGGATACGGCTTAAGGCCCATAGTTATAATCATTATTATGGTAGAACTTGTAGTGTAAGGCAAGTATGATTGAGAGTCCGAGCCGGACACTCTTATGAGCCGGCCGGGGCTCTAAGGGCTGCTGGGCGTCCGCCTCCCTATATAAAAAGGGACGACCCGACAGCGGTTTAGGGACAACAACAATCTCGTCGAGAGCCGGGCATAGCAGTTTAGCTCCCTGGTGATTGTAACCCAAATCAATACCACCTCAACTGGACGTAGGCTTTTACCTTCATCGTAAGGGGACGAACCAGTATAAACCCTCGTGTTCCTTGTCCCACATAACCCCTTCAAGCTTCCTAGTTGCGACGGCTCCACGACTAAGTCCTAGCTCGAGGACATCTGCCGTGACAATTCCACGACAGTTGGCGCCCGCCGTGGGGCCAGCGCACGGTGGATTTGAGTTCTTGAAGGGCAGCTTCGAAGGGCTCAAGGGATACGCTGTGGGCCGGATGACCAAGAGTCATCGCGGCAAGCTCTACATCGACGATGCAAACTGGGGCCCCGACGCCGGCTCAATTGAGTACGGGTACCGGGTCCCCTTCGGTGGAATCCATGTCTTCATTGGCAAGATTGGTGAACCGGGACCTGAGCCGGATCTCTGCGCCGATCTCATCGAAACGGCTCAGCGCGCACGACCCGCCCGGGCCCGGCCTGCCGTAAAGCACACTTTTGTGGGATGCATCCATGGAGGGCCCTTTGATCCAGCTGGGTCCGGTGATGAGACGGCCGCCGGCTCTGACGGCGAGTCGGCCACCGATGAGTCAAACTCGTTGTACCAACTTCAGGATGACAGGCTCATGGGTTGTTCCGATGGTGACAGTATTCCGGACCTATTTGAGCCGCCAAGTCAGGTTGGAGTTTTTATGGCTGGTGCGCAGCCTGTTTAGAACCCTGCTGCTGGAGCGGGAACCCCGGTGCCTTCGCCGGCTCAGGTGCTAATGGATCTCACGGACAAGATGACGGCCCTGTTAACCGCCACGGTTGACCCGGCGGATCAAGCTCAGCATGATGCGGAGGTGCCACAGTTAAAATTGGATCTGATAAAAGCTAAAGAGGATCTTGCAGCGGAAGGGATTAGGCTGGCTGCGGAGCGGGCGGCTCTCGATGCCCGGACTCAGCTGATTCAGGCGCAGTCCTTCCAACTCACGATGGATCAGAACGCGGCCAATGAGGTCATAAGAAGGAGGCATCAAAAGGCCCAATCTCGACTCCCACCGTTTTACGATCCACACAACCTCTTCAACACGCCAGGAGCAGGGTCTAGTAACCCGCCAGGGGTCATAGCGCCTGGGTCTGGACCCCTTATTCAGCCACAAGTGATGGGGCCTCCCCAGGTGCCCCCTGCCCCGCCTCAGTATGTGCCAATACCCCCGGGTCATTATAATAACCCGCTGGAGAACATGGTCGCTGCGGCAGCACGGCTGGCGGCTCTCCCAGTTGACGGCGACTCTCCGACGGCTATTGAAACCCGCCGGGTCAGGGAACTCCTTCAGACAGCACTGGCGCAGCAAGAGGCATACTCCTACAGCCGGGATAGGATCCACTCGACCCCTCGTCCAGGCCAGAGCCCGAGTTACAACCGGCACATGGTCTCAGCAACCGGCTCAAGTAACGTCCGACGCCATGACCCGCCCCCTGGCCATGGCCCGGCTTATAATGGAGCCTTTTACGCAGCAGACCAGGACAAAGCGCGCCAAGAGGCGGAGCAAGTGCCTCAATTGACGGCTTACCAGACCCCCCCGGCTTATCCGACGACTTCCGTTGATGTGGGTATCCCTACCAGGACCGGGGGTGTCCCTTGTTTGGTGCCAGCTATCCGTAATGAACGTCTACCTAAGGACTTCAAGGGCCCTAGGAAGGTGCCTAACTACACAGCTGACTTGCAACCCGCAGCCTGGATCGAGAGTTATGAGATGGCTATGGAGCTGCTGGAGGTCAGTGAGGCGGCCATGGCCAAGTATTTCACCATGATGTTAGATGGAACTGCCCGCACTTGGTTGAAAGGGCTACCACCGAATTCCATTGGGTCTTGGGCTGAGGTGAAAGCCCGGTTCATCCAAAACTTCAAAGATACCTGTAGGCAGTCTATGTCAATTGTGGATTTGACTAACTGTAAGCAGCAGGAGGGTGAGTCCACGACACATTGGGTTCGCCGGGTTAAGGAAATCATACATTCATCAGACAAAATGGATGCCGGCTCAGCAGTTTTAATGCTGGAGCATAATTGTCGTTTTGTGCCCCTGAAGATGAAACTCGGGCGGCTTAAGCGCGACTGCAATGATATGGGTACGCTAATGGTAGCTCTTGTCAAGTACGCCGATTCTGATGGTACCAAGGATCCCCCTTCAGATGATGAAAGGACAGGGAAGGGAAAGAAGAACGGCAACGGCAAGGGTCCTCAGTTTAACCCGGGGAACCAAGGAGGAGGCAAGCGCAAGGCAGATGGCAGCCTAGAGTTTGTGGCCAACGCCAGCGCGCAAGGCAATAACCAGCAACGCAAGGGGAGGCCCCCTCCCCGAGGCGGCGGGTCAGGACCCTCACTGGAGCAGCTGTTGAATGAGCCTTGTCCGAGGCACGGCTCTAGAGAGAAGCCAGCGACTCATCTATGGAAGGATTGTGCAATCATGAAGGCCTTTAAAAACTACAATGGCCCGGGCGGCGGCTCAGGTGCCGGCGGCTCAGGCGCCGGCGGCTTTCATGGCCCGGGGGGCGGCTCAAATTCGGGTCCTCAGAGTGGTCAAGGGGGCTTTAATCAACAGTCTGGCCAGGGTCATCAACAGCAGCAGGGGGGTTATCAGACCAATCCAAAGCAGCTTAGCGGTGGACAGTATCATGTGTTTACCACTAGCTTGTGCAAGCGAGATCAGAAGCTTCACAAGAGGGCTGTGAATGCGGTTGAGCCGGCGGTCCCGCGCTACTTGCGGTGGTCTGAGCAGCCTATAGTATGGAGTAGGGAGGATCACCCTCCCCGGGTGGATAACCCGGGCCACTTGGCCTTAGTGGTGGCTCCTCAAGTGGGAGGATATAAGTTCACAAAGGTGCTCATGGATGGAGGCAGCAGCATCAACATCCTCTATTATGAGACTTTTCGCCGTATGGGGTTGGTTGATAAGAACCTCAGCCAGTCAAACACCATCTTCCATGGTGTAGTACCTGGTAAGTCGGCTTATCCAGTTGGCAAGATCGAATTGGAAGTGGCCTTTGGTGATGAGAACAACTACAGGGTGGAGAAATTGACCTTTGAGGTGGTCAAGATAAGAAGTCCATACCATGCTATATTTGGACGGCCGGCTTACGCCAAGTTCATGGCACGACCATGTTATGTGTATTTACAGCTCAAGATGCCAGGTCACAACGGGGCCATTACGGTTCACGGCAGCCGGAAAGTGGCTCTGGAATGTGAGGAAGGTGATGCGGCTTATGCAGAATCTGTTTGTGCTACAGAGGAGCTGAAGTTTTATAAGGACAATGTTGACCCAACAGATATGACCTCTCTGAAAAAGCCGACGACGGAGAATGAGCCGGTGATGAAATTTAAGTCGGTTGATGAAACTAAGCTTGTTGATTTTGTTCCAGGAGATTCATCTCAGCAGTTTAGCATCAGTGCCAATCTGGATCCAAAATAGGAAAGCGCGCTCATCGAGTTCATCCGTGAGAATAGGGACATCTTCGCATGGAAACCCTCTGACATGCCAGGTGTACCTAGAGAACTCGCTGAGCATACTCTCAATGTTGATCCGAAATTTAAGCCGGTCAGACAGTTCCTTCGGCGGTTTAATGAAGAGAGGCGAAAAGCTATTGGTGAAGAGGTGGCCCGGCTCTTGGCGGCCGGGTTTATCGTTGAAGTTTTTCACCCAGAGTGGTTGGCTAATCCGGTGCTCGTGCTCAAGAAGAACGGCACCTGGCGGATGTGTGTGGACTACACGGACTTGAATAAGGCGTGTCCGGCTGATCCTTTTGCCCTCCCCCGTATTGATCAAATCATTGATGCTACGGCAGGTTGTGCACGTTTAAGTTTCTTGGATGCTTATTCCGGTTATCATCAGATTAAGATGGCAGTTAAGGACCAGGAGAAGACGGCGTTCATCACTCCCTTTGGAGCCTTCTGCTATGTGTCTATGCCCTTTGGACTCAAGTGTGCACAGGCGACTTACCAGCGTTGTGTACAGAACTGTCTTCACAAACAGATCGGGCGCAATGTTCACGCTTACATGGACGATATTGTGGTTAAGTCCATCAAAGAGGAAACCCTGATAGATGATTTAAAGGAAACTTTTGATAATCTCCGGGTCTATAAGATGATGCTTAACCCGGCCAAGTGTGTTTTTGGTGTCCCTGCAGGCAAGCTCTTGGTTTTTTGGTTTCTGACAGAGGCATTGAAGCTAACCCGGAGAAGATCAAGGCCATCACCTCCCTGGCTAAGCCGGCGTGTATAAATGACGTTCAGCGTTTGGCGGGTCGCATTGCTGCTTTAAGCCGGTTTATAAGCCGTTTGGGTGAGAAGGCCATGCCATTATATCAGTTGATGAAGAAAACTGATAACTTTGTCTGGAATGATGCAGGTAATACCGCCTTTGAGGATTTGAAGAAGCAGCTGGCAGAGCCTCCAGTCCTTGCTGCTCCGGTTGATAAGGAGCCCTTACTACTGTACGTGGCGGCAAACGCACGAGCCGTCAGTGTGGCTATTGTGGTGGAGCTCAAGGAGGAGGGTAAGGAGCATCCGGTTCAGCGGCCGGTTTATTATGTCAGCGAAGTGCTTATTGAGTCTAAACAACGGTACCCGCATTGGCAGAAGTTGGTCTATGGTGTGTTCATGGCAAGCCAGAAACTTAAGCATTACTTTCAGGGTCATCCCATTACTGTGGTCAGTTCTGCCCCCCTTGGTGATATCATTCAAAACAGAGAGGCCACAGGGAGAATTGCTAAGTGGGCTATAGAGCTTGGACCTCATGGTCTCAAATATGTGCCGCGCACTGCTGTTAAATCTCAAGCCTTGGTGGATTTCATCAATGATTGGACAGAGTCACAAGTGCCCGAGCAAAAGCCGGATAACACATATTGGACTATTCACTTCGATGGGTCCAGGCAGTTGGAGGGCTCGGGGGCTGGCGTTGTATTGGCTTCCCCTAAAGGTGACAAGTTCCATTATGTGCTACAGTTGATGTTTCCTTGCACTAACAATGCGGCTGAGTACGAGGCCTTGCTCCACGGTCTTCGGATGGCTAAGGAGATGAGCTTGAGCCGGGTAAGGTGCTTTGGTGACTCAGACTTGGTGGCTCAACAAGTATCAGGCAAGTGGGATTCTAAAGATCCTCTCATGGCGGCTTATCGCCGCGAGGTTGATGCCATTGCGGGGCACTTTCAGGGCTACCAAGTGGAGCACATTGATCGCAGGAAGAACGAGGCGGCGGATGCTCTAAGCCGGCTGGGCTCTCAGCGAAAGCCGGTATCGCCTAGCACTTTCCTGGACGTCCTGTATAACCCTTCAGTTAAGTTGCCTACAGAGGAAGACTTGGCTGTCCCTGACCCGGAGGCACGACTGGTGGCGGCTCTTCATGTCATACCAGACTGGACAATGCCATATCTGGCTTATATAACCCGGGGTGAGTTGCCTGAGGATGAAACTTTGGCCAGGCAAATAACCCGGCGAGCTAAGTCCATGATCGTTATCGATGGCGAGTTACATCATCGCAGTGTTACAGGAACGTTTCAGCGTTGTGTCTCCCCTGAGGAAGGTCAAGAGATCTTGCGTGAGATCCATGAAGGGGATTGTGGCCATCACGCCGGCTCAAAGTCTCTTGTGGCCAAGGCTTTTCGTCATGGTTTTTATTGGTTAACGGCTCATGCTGATGCAGAGGACTTGGTCAGTAAATGTGATGGTTGCCAGAGGTTCTCACGACGGGCTCATGTGCCGGCTCAGGAGCTGAGGATGATCCCGATCACTTGGCCCTTTGCGGTCTGGGGGCTTGATATGGTTGGGCCTTTTAAAAGGTCCAAGGATAAGAAGACCCACCTCTTGGTGGCAGTTGATAAGTTCACAAAGTGGGTAGAAGCTGAGCCAGTTAGCAAATGCGATGCAGCCATGGCGGTTCAGTTTATGAAAAAGGTGATTTTCCGCTTCGGCTTTCCGCACAGCATCATAACTGACAATGGCACCAATCTCTCCAAAGGCGCTATGGAAGAGTTTTGTCAACGAGAGCATATCCGACTTGATGTTTCCTCAGTGGCTCATCCTCAATCCAATGGTCAAGCTGAGAGAGCTAACCAGGAGATTCTGAAGGGCATCAAGCCCCGGCTTTTGGTCCCTTTGCAACGGACGCCGGGTTGTTGGGTGGAGGAGTTGCCCTCCGTCTTATGGAGCATCAACACTACTCCTAACAGGTCTACAGGCTTTACGCCTTTCGTCATGGTCTATGGAGCAGAAGCAGTCCTCCCCAGTGATATCCGTCACGACTCACCTCGCGTGGCGGCTTATGTTGAGACGGATAATGAACAGGCGCGCCAGGATGCTCTTGACTTGTTGGACGAACAGCGTGATGTGGTAGCGGCCCGTTCGGCGATTTACCAACAAGACCTGCGTCGTTATCATAGCCGCCGGGTCAAATCCCGGGTCTTCCAGGAAGGCGACCTTGTGCTCCGGCTCATCCAGGATCAAACAGATGCACACAAGTTATCCCCGCCTTGGGAAGGGCCCTTTGTGGTCAGCAAGAACTTGCACAACGGGTCCTATTACCTCATTGACGTTCGGGAGCACAAAGATTCACGTAAGTCGGAGGAGGAGACCCGTCGGCCATGGAACATAGCTCAGCTTCGGCCTTACTACACTTGAGCCACCGGCTCTCTTGGTGTACATATTTCTCTCAGACATGTATATATTATGATGAAGCAATAAAAGCAGGACCTCTGTCCTATTTTCTCCTCTAAATATGCACGTGTTGTTTTTATTACAAGATTACATGATGGCTTAAAGGAAGGAGCGAGCTCATGATCGTATTCGAATCGTGCCGTAAGCAGTAAGGTCATTTGGGGGCTTCCTGTTCAAACATGGGTCGTATTCGAACCAAAGAGAACATAGCCGTCGATACCCATTTGATTGGCAAAGTGCCGAGCTCATTGGGAGGTTATCTTTGGTCATATTTGAATCATAGTTTAACCCCTCTGAGAACTGACGTGGATCGTATTCGAATCAGCGTCGTTAAACAATTCTTGAAATCACTTTTCCGGTGACCAAAACAGGACTTCCCATATATAAATCTTTACCTCCGGACCATTCCGGAACTCCTCGTGATGTCCGGGATCTCATCCGGGACTCCGAACAACATTAGGTAACCACATACAAACTTCCTTTATAACCCTAGCGTCATCGAACCTTAAGTGTGTAGACCCTACGGGTTCGGGAACCATGCAGACATGACCGAGACGTTCTCCGGCCAATAACCAACAGCGGGATCTGGATACCCATGTTGGCTCCCACATGTTCCACGATGATCTCATTGGATGAACCACGATGTCGGGGAATTCAATCAATCCCGTATTCAATTCCCTTTGTCTATCGGTATGCTACTTGCCCGAGATTCGATTGTCGGTATCCCGATACCTTGTTCAATCTCGTTACCGGCAAGTCTCTTTACTCGTTCCGTAACTCACATCATCCCGTGATCAACTCCTTGGTCACATTGCGCACATTATGATGATTTCCTACCGAGTGGGCCCAGAGATACCTCTCCGTTTACACGGAGTGACAAATCCCAGTCTCGATTCATGCCAACCCAACAGACACTTTCGGAGATACCTGTAGTGCACCTTTATAGCCACCCAGTTACGTTGTGACGTTTGGTACACCAAAGCATTCCTACGGTATCCGGGAGTTGCACAATCTCATGGTCTAAGGAAATGATACTTGACATTAGAAAAGCTCTGAGCAAACGAACTACACGATCTTGTGCTAGGCTTAGGATTGGGTCTTGTCCATCACATCATTCTCCTAATGATGTGATCCCGTTATCAACGACATCCAATGTCCATGGTCAGGAAACCGTAACCATCTATTGATCAACGAGCTAGTCAACTAGACGCTTACTAGGGACATGGTGTTGTCTATGTATCCACACATGTATCTGAGTTTCCTATCAATACAATTCTAGCATGGATAATAAACGATTATCATGAACAAGGAAATATAATAATAACCTATTTATTATTGCCTCTAGGGCATATTTCCAACAGAAGGGCCCCGCCTGGGCCCCGGCGGGCCGGCGGCGATGTGGGCGCAGCTGCCACGTGGCGGCGCGCCGCTGGACGGGGGATCGGCGGCGGACGTGTCCGTCGGTGGGAGGTTTCGTCCGGGTGCGGAGAGGAAAATCTTCTAGGGTTTCAACCGGGATTTGGAGGAGGTGTGCACATATTTATAGGTAGAGGGAGCTAGGAGGCTCCAAATGGAGTGCGGTTTTCGCCCACACGATCGTGATCGAACGACCGAGAGCATGGAGGTGACTTAGAGGGGTTATTGGACTGTTTAGAGGGGAGTTTGCTGCAACACACAAAAGGACTTTGCGGTTATCCGGTTAACCATTGGAGTATCAAACGATCTCCAAATGGAACGAAACTTGACAGGTGGTCTACCGGTGGTATACCAAGGCCACTTGGCAAACCTCGGTCCATTCCGAGAATGTTTAACACCCACTCACGAAAAGAAACAAGAGGGACGTGCCGGTGCATGTGGGAGTGTCGGATTGCAAAACGGACAACGGGAAAAATGCTCGGATGCATGAGACGAACACGTATGAAAATGAGATGCACATGATGACATGATATGAGATGCATGACATGAACAAAATGCAAAACGAAAAACAAAACCCGACCACGGAGGGAAAATCATAACACATAGCCGAAAATGGCAAGATTTGGAGTTACAAATATGGAAAGTTACATCCGGGGTGTTACAACACTCCACCACTATGAGAGGATCTCGTCCCGAGATCTAGGACTGAAAGAACTCCGGATATTCGGAACGGAGGTGGTCCTCGCGTTCCCAGGTGGCTTCTCGGTCGGAATGGTGCGACCACTTCACTTTCAGGAATTTGATTGACTTGTTGCGAGTCTTGCGCTCAGTTTCTTCAAGAATAGCAACGGGGTGCTCATGATAAGACAAATCTTCTTGGAGGTCAATCTCTTCGAAGTTGATGGTGCGCTCAGGAGTCTTGAAGCACTTGCGAAGTTGTGACACGTGGAACACATCGTGCATGTTCGCGAAGTTGGAGGGAAGCTCAAGTTGATAGGTGAGGTCGCCTCTTTTGCCAATGATCTTGAAAGGACCCACGTATCTAGGGGCAAGCTTCCCTTTGATACCGAAGAGACGAGTGCCTTTCATTGGAGAGACACGGAGGTAGACATGGTCTCCAATCTCGAAAGCCAAGTCACGGTGCTTACTATCATAGTAACTCTTCTGGCGCGATTGCGCAGCTTTGAGATTTTCACGGATGACTTTACACATTTCTTCAGCCTCTGTGATTAAGTCGTTGCCAAGAAGTTGGCGTTCACCAGTCTCTGACCAATTGAGAGGAGTACGGCACTTTCTGCCATAGAGAATCTCGAATGGGGCCTTGCCCGAACTCGCTTGGAAGCTGTTGTTGTAGGAGAATTCGGCATATGGAAGACAATCTTTGTTGGGTAACGTAGCGGAAATTCAAAATTTTCTATGCATCACCAAGATCAATCTATGGAGTAATCTAGCAATGAGGGGAAGGGGAGTGCATCTACATACCATTGTAGATCGTGATGCGGAAGCGTTGCAAGAACGCGGATGAAGGAGTCGTACTCGTAGCGATTCAGATCGCGGTTGATTCCGATCTAAGCACCGAAGAACGGTGCCTCCGCGTTCAACACACGTGCAGCCCGGTGACGTCTCCCACGCCTTGATCCAGCAAGGAGAGAGGGAGAGGTTGGGGAAGACTCCGTCCAGCAACAGCACGACGGCGTGGTGGTGATGGAGGAGCGTGGCAATCCTGCAGGGCTTCTCCAAGCACCGCGGGAGAGGAGGAGGGAGAGGGGTAGGGCTGCGCCAAAAGAGAGGTGTTCTCCTGTCTCTGGCAGCCCCAAAACCCCCACTATATATAGGGGGGTGGGAGGGGTTGCGCCCCCATCTAGGGTTCCCCCCCCAAGGGGTGCGGCCAGCCCTAGATGGGACTTGGGGGGGCGGCCAAGGGGGGAGAGAGGGGGGGCGCCCCACTAGATGGGCCTTAGGCCCATCTTAGCCTAGGGTTTCCCCCTTCCCCCCTTTCCTGTGCCCTGGACCCCTTGTGGAGGTGCACCAGCCCACCTAGGGGCTGGTCCCTTCCCACACTTGGCCCACGCAGCCCTCTGGGGCCGGTGGCCCCACCTGGTGGACCCCCGGGACCCTCCCGGTGGTCCCGGTACATTACCGATAGCACCCGAAACTTTTCCGATGACCAAAACAGGACTTCCCATATATAAATCTTTACCTCCGGACCATTCCGGAACTCCTCGTGACGTCCGGGATCTCATCCGGACTCCGAACAACATTCGGGAACCACGTATATCTATTCCCTATAACCCTGGCGTCATCGAACCTTAAGTGTGTAGACCCTACGGGTTCGGGAACCATGCAAACATGACCGAGACGTTCTCCGGTCAATAACCAACAGCGGGATCTGGATACCCATGTTGGCTCCCACATGTTCCACGATGATCTCATCGGATGAACTACGATGTCGGGGATTCAATCAATCTTGTATACAATTCCCTTTGTCAATCGGTATGCTACTTGCCCGAGATTCGATCGTCGGTATCCCGATACCTTGTTCAATCTTGTTACCGGCAAGTCTCTTTACTCGTTCCGCAACACATCATCCCGTGATCAACTCCTTGGTCCCATTGTGCACATTATGATGATGTCCTACCGAGTGGGCCTAGAGATACCTCTCCGTTTACACGGAGTGACAAATCCCAGTCTCGATTCGTGCCAACCCAACAGACACTTTCGGAGATACCTGTAGTGCACCTTTATAGCCACCCAGTTACGTTGTGACGTTTGGTACACCCAAAGCATTCCTACGGTATCCGGGAGTTGCACAATCTCATGGTCTAAGGAAATGATACTTGACATTAGAAAAGCTTTAGCAGACGAACTACACGATCTTGTGCTAGGCTTAGAATTGGGTCTTGTCCATCACATCATTCTCCTAATGATGTGATCCTGTTATCAACGACATCCAATGTCCATGGTCAGGAAATCGTAACCATCTATTGATCAACGAGCTAGTCAACTAGAGGATTACTAGGGACATGGTGTTGTCTATGTATCCACACATGTATCTGAGTTTCCTATCAATACAATTCTAGCATGGATAATAAACGATTATCATGAACAAGGAAATATAATAATAACCAATTTATTATTGCCTCTAGGGCATATTTCCAACAGTCTCCCACTTGCACTAGAGTCAATAATCTAGTTCACATCACCATGTGATTAACACTCACAGGTCACATCACCATGTGACCAACATCCAAAGAGTTTACTAGAGTCAACAATCTAGTTCACATCACTATGTGATTAACACTCAATGAGTTCTGGTTTGATCATGTTATGCTTGTGAGAGAGGTTATTAGTCAACGGGTCTGAACCTTTCAGATCCGTGTGTGCTTTACGAATATCTATGTCATCTTGTGGATGCTACCACGCGCTACTTGGAGCCATTTCAAATAACTGCTCTACTATACGAATTCGGTTTACAACTCAGAGTCATCCGGATTAGTGTCAAAGTTCGCATCGACGTAACCCTTTACGACGAACTCCTTTTCACCTCCATAATCGAGAAAATTCCTTAGTCCACTAGATACTAAGGATAAGTTCGACCGCTGTCATGTGATCCATTCCCGGATCACTATTGTACCCCTTGACCAACTCATGGCAAGGCACACTTCATGTGCGGTACACAGCATAGCACACTGCAGAGCCTACGTCTAAAGCATAGGGGACGACCTTCGTCCTTTCTCTCTCTTCTGCTGTGGTCAGGTCTTGAGTCTTACTCAATACTCACACCTTGTAACACAGCCAAGAACTCCTTCTTTGCTGGTCTATTTTGAACTCCTTCAAAATCTTGTCACGGCATGTATTCATTTGAAAGTACTATTAAGCGTTTTTGATCTATCCTTATAGATCTTGATGCTCAATGTTCAAGTAGCTTAATCCAGGTTTTCCATTGAAAAACACTTTTCAAATAACCCTGTATGCTTTCCAGAAATTCTACATCATCTCTAATCAACAATATGTCAACAACATATACTCATCAGAAATGCTATAGTGCTCCCACTCACTTCTTTGGAAATACAAGTTTCTCATAAACTTTGTATAAACCCAAAATCTTTGACCATCTCATCAAAGCGTACATTCCAACTCCGAGATGCTTACTCCAGTCCTTAGAAGGATTGCTGGAGCATTGCATACTTGTTAGCATCTTTCAGGATTGACAAAACCTTCTGGTTGTATCACATACAACCTTTCCTCTAGAAAATCGTGGAGGAAACAGTGTTTTGACATCCTATCTGCAAGATTTCATAAATAATGCAGTAACTGCTAATATAATTCCAACAGACTCTTAGCATCGCTACGAGTGAGAAAATCTCATCGTAGTCAACTCCTTGAACTTGTCGGAAAACATCTTAACGACAAGCCGAGCTTTCTTAATGGTGACACTTACCATCTTTGTTTGTCTTCCTTTTAAAATCCATCTGCACCCAACAGCCTTACGACCATCAAGTACATGGATCCTCTCTCGGATTTTATGGCCTCGAGCCATTCGTCGGAATCCGGGCCCACCATCGATTCTCCATAGCTCGTAGGTTCATTGTTGTCTAGCAACATGACTTCCAAGACAGGATTACGTACCACTCAAAGTAGTACGCATCCTTATCGACCTACGAGGTTTGGCAGTGACTTGATCCAAAGTTTCATGATCACTATCATAAGCTTCCACTTCAATTGGTGTAGGTGCCACAGGAACAACTTCCTGTGCCCTGCTACACACTAGTTGAAGTCATGGTTCAATAACCTCATCAAGTCTCCACCATACTCCCACTCAATTCTTTCGAGAGAAACTTTTTCTCGAGAAAGGACCCGTTTCTAGAAGCACTTACTTTTGCTTCCAGATCTGAAATAGGAGGTATACCCAACTGCTTTGGGTATTCTATGAAGATGCATTTATCCGCTTTGGGTTCGAGCTTATCAGCCTGAAACTTTTTCACATAAGCATCGCAGCCCCAAACTTTTAAGAAACGACAGCTTGGGTTTCTCTAAACGGTGTCGTCTCAACGGAATTGCGTGGTGCCAGTTTTTTAAAGTGAATGCGGTTGTCTCTAATGCCTAACCCATAAACGATAGTGGTAATTTGATAAGAGACATCATGGTATGTACCATATCCAATAGGGTGCAGTTATGATGTTCGGACACACTATCACACTGTGGTGTTCCAGGCGGTATTAATTGTGAAACACTTTCCACGATGTCTTAATTGTGTGCCAAACTCGTAACTCAGATATCTCTATGATCATATCACAGACATTTTATCCTCTTGTCACGACGATCTTCAACTTCACTATGAAATTACTTGAACCTTTCAATAATTCAGACTTGTGTTTCATCAAGTAAATATTCTCAGCATCTACTCAAATCATCTGTGAAGTAAGAACATATCGATATCCACTGCGTGCCTCAGCACTCATTGGACTGCACACATCAAATGTATTACTTCCAACAAGTTGCTCTCTTGTTCCATCTTACTGAAAACAAGGCCTTTTAGTCATCTTGCCCATGTGGTATGATTTGCATGTCTCAAGTGATTCAAAATCAAGTGAGTCCAAACGATCCATCTGCATGGAGTTTCTTCATGCATATATACCAATAGACATGGTTCGCATGTCTCAATCTTTTCAAAAACGAGTGAGTCCAAAGATCCATCTACATGGAGCTTCTTCATGCGTTCTATACCAATATGACCCAAATTGCAGTGCCACAAGTATGTGGTACTATCATTACTATTTTATATCTTTTGGCACGAACATGTGTATCACTGCGACCGAGATTCATTTTAGGTGCAAGACCATTGAAGGTATTATTCAAATAAACAGAGTAACCATTATTCTCCTTAAATGAATAACCGTATTGCGATAAACATAATCCAATCATGTTTATGCTCAACGCAAACACCAAATAACAATTATTTAGGTTTAACACCAATCTCGATGGTAGAGGGACCATGCGATGCTTGATCACATCATCCTTGGAAACACTTCCAACACATATCGTCATCTCACCTTTAGCTAGTCTCCGTTTATTCCGCAGCTTTTATTTCGAGTTACTAACACTTAGCAACCGAACCGGTATCTAATACCCTGGTGCTGCTAGGAGTACTAGTAAAGTACACATTCATATAATGTATATCCAATATACTTCTGTCGACCTTGCCTGCCTTCTCATCTACCAAGTATCTAGGGTAGTTCTGCTTCAGTGACCGTTCCCCTCATTACAGAAGCACTTAGTCTCGGGTTCGGGTTTAACCTTGGGATTTTTCACTAGCGCAGCAAATGATTTGCTGTTTCATGAAGTATCCCTTTTGCCCTTGCCCTTCTAGAAACTAGTGGTTTTACTAAACATCAACAATTGATGCTCCTTCTTGATTTCTACTTTAGCGGTGTCAAACATCGCGAGTAGCTCAAGGATCATCATCTATCCCTGATATGTTATAGTTCGTCATGAAGCTCTAATAGCTTGGTGGCAGTGACTATGGAGAACCATCACTATCTCATCTGGAAGATTAACTCCCACTCGATTCAAGCGATTGTGGTACTCAGACAATCTGAGCACATGCTCAAAGATTGAGCTTTTCTCCCTTAGTCTGCAGGCTTAAGAAACTTGTCAGAGGTCTCATACCTCTTGACGTGGGCACTAGTCTGAAATCCCAATTTCAGTCTTCGGAACATCTCATATGTTCTGCGACGTTTCAAAACGTCTTTGGTGCCACAATTCTAAACCGTTAGCATTACGCACTGAACTATCACGTAGTCATCAAAACGTGTATGTCAGATGTTTCGCAACATCTACAGACGGCGCTGAGGTTCAGCACACCGAGCGGTGCATTAAGGACATAAGCCTTCTGCGCAGCAATGAGGACAATCCTCAGTTTACGGACCCAGTCCGCATAATTGCTACTACCAACTTTCAACTAAATTTTCTCTAGGAACATATCTTAAACAGTAGAACTAAAGCGTAAGCTATGACATAATTTGCAAAGACCTTTTGACTATGTTCATGATAATTAAGTTCATCTGATTATTTAATAAACTCCCACTCAGATAGACATCCCTCTAGTCATCTAAGTGATACATGATCCGAGTCAAACTAGGCCGTGTCCGATCATCACGTGAGACGGACTAGTCATCATCGGTGAACATCTCCATGTTGATCGCATCTACTATACGACTCATGTTCGACCTTTCGATCTCTTGTGTTCCAAGGACATGTCTGTACATGCTAGGCTTGTCAAGTCAACCTAAGTGTTTCGCATGTGTTCCGAGGCCATGTCTGTACATGCTAGGCTCGTCAACACCCGTTGTATTCGAACGTTAGAATCTATCACACCCGATCATCACGTGGTGCTTCGAAACAACGAACCTTCGCAACGGTGCACAGTTAGGGGGAACACGTCTCTTGAAATTTTAGTGAGGGATCATCTTATTTATGCTACCGTCGTTCTAAGCAAATAAGATGTAAACATGACAAACATCACATACAAATCATAAAGCGACATGATATGGCCAATATCATCTTGCGCCTTTTGATCTCCATCTTCGAGGCACGGCATGATCACCTTTTCACCGGCATGACACCATGATCTCCATCATCGTGTCTTCATGAAGTTTTCTTGCCAACTATTACTTCTACTACTATGGCTAACGGTTAGCAATAAAGTAAAGTAATTACATGGCGTTTTCATTGACACGCAGGTCATTCAATAAATTAAGACAACTCCTATGGCTCCTGCCGGTTGTCATACTCATCGACATGCAAGTCGTGATTCCTATTACAAGAACATGATCAATCTCATACATCACATATATCATTCATCACATCCTTTTGGCCATATCACATCACATAGCATACCCTACAAAAACAAGTTAGACGTCCTCTAATTGTTGTTGCATGTTTTACGTGGCTGCTATGGGATTCTAGCAAGAACGTTTCTTACCTACGCAAAAGCCACAACGTGATATGCTAATTTCTATTTACCCTTCATAAGGACCCTTTTCATCGAATCCGATCCGACTAAAGTGGGAGAGACAGACACCCGCTAGCCACCTTATGCAACTAGTGCATGTCTGTCGGTGGAACCTGTCTCACGTAAGTGTACGTGTAAGGTCGGTCCGGGCCGCTTCATCCCACGATGCTGCCGAATCAAGATAAGACTAGTAACGGCAAGTAAATTGACAAAATCGACGCCCGGAACTACTTTGTGTTCTACTCGTGCATAGAAACTACGCATAGACCTAGCTCATGATGCCACTGTTGGGTAACGTAGCAGAAATTCAAAATTTTCTACGCATCACCAAGATCAATCTATGGAGTAATCTAGCAACGAGGGGAAGGGGAGTGCATCTACATACCATTGTAGATCGCGATGCGGAAGCGTTGCAAGAACGCGGACGTACTCGTAGCGATTCAGATCGCGGTTGATTCCGATCTAAGCACCGAAGAACGGTGCCTCCGCGTTCAACACACGTGCAGCCCGGTGACGTCTCCCACGCCTTGATCCAGCAAGGAGAGAGGGAGAGGTTGGGGAAGACTCCGTCCAGCAGCAGCACGACGGCGTGGTGGTGATGGAGGAGCGTGGCAATCCTGCAGGGCTTCGCCAAGCACCGCGGGAGAGGAGGAGGGAGAGGGGTAGGGCTGTGCCAAAAGAGAGGTGTTCTCCTGTCTCTGGCAGCCCCAAAACGCCCACTATATATAGGGGAGTGGGAGGGGCTGCGCCCCCATCTAGGGTTCCCCCCCAAGGGGTGCGGCCAGCCCTAGATGGGACTTGGGGGGGCGGCCAAGGGGGGGAGAGAGGGGAGTGCCCCACTAGATGGGCCTTAGGCCCATCTTAGCCTAGGGTTTCCCCCTTCCCCCTTTCCTCCTTCCCACACTTGGCCCACGCAGCCCTCTGGGGCCGGTGGCCCCACCTGGTGGACCCCCGGGACCCTCCCGGTGGTCCCGGTACATTACCGATAGCACCCGAAACTTTTCCGGTTACCAAAACAGGACTTCCCATATATAAATCTTTACCTCCGGACCATTCCGGAACTCCTCATGACATCTGAGATCTCATCCGGGACTCCGAACAACATTCGGTAACCACGTATATCTATTCCCTATAACCCTAGCGTCATCGAACCTTAAGTGTGTAGACCCTACGGGTTCGGGAACCATGCAGACATGACCGAGACGTTTTCCGGTCAATAACCAACAGCGGGATCTGGATACCCATGTTGGCTCCCACATGTTCCACGATGATCTCATCGGATGAACCACGATGTCGGTGATTCAATCAATCCCGTATACAATTCCCTTTGTCAATCGGTATGCTACTTGCCCGAGATTCGATCGTCGGTATCCCGATACCTTGTTCAATCTCGTTACCGGCAAGTCTCTTTACTCATTCCGGAAGACATCATCCCGTGATCAACTCCTTGGTCACATTGTGCACATTATGATGATGTCCTACCGAGTGGGCCCAGAGATACCTCTCCGTTTACAGGAGTGACAAATCCCAGTCTCGATTCGTGCCAACCCAACAAACACTTTCGGAGATACCTGTAGTGCACCTTTATAGCCACCCAGTTACATTGTGACGTTTGGTACACCCAAAGCATTCCTACGGTATCCGGGAGTTGCACAATCTCATGGTCTAAGGAAATGATACTTGACATTAGAAAAGATTTAGCAGACGAACTACACGATCTTGTGCTAGGCTTAGGATTGGGTCTTGTCCATCACATCATTCTCCTAATGATGTGATCCCGTTATCAACGACATCCAATGTCCATGGTCAGGAAACCGTAACCATCTATTGATCAACGAGCTAGTAAACTAGAGGCTTACTAGGGACATGGTGTTGTCTATGTATCCACACATGTATCTGAGTTTCCTATCAATACAATTCTAGCATGGATAATAAATGATTATCATGAACAAGGAAATATAATAATAACCAATTTATTATTGCCTCTAGGGCATATTTCCAACAATCTTCCCATTTCATGCCAAAGGAAATGACACAAGCCCTGAGCATATCTTCAAGGATTTGATTTACTCGCTCGACTTGGCCACTAGTTTGAGGATGGAAAGCTGTGCCGAAGCGAATGCTGGTGCCCATGGCCTTCTGGAAGGAGTCCCAGAACTTAGAAGTGAAGATGCTTCCACGATCTGAAGAAATCAATTGTGGAATGCCGTGCAAGGAGACAATCCTGGAGGTGTATAGCTCTGCCAACTGAGCTGCTGTGATAGATTCTTTGATTGGAAGGAAATGAGCCACTTTAGTAAGCTTGTCGATGACAACGAAGATAGCATCATTTTAGCGCTTGGACTTAGGAAATCCAGTCACGAAGTCCATTTCGATATGATCAAACTTCCATTCCGAGATAGCAAGAGGTTGGAGGAGACCAGCTGGTCGTTGTTGTTCTGCTTTCACCCTTCGACAGACATCACATTCATTCACGAATTGAGCGGTTTCTCGTTTCATTCGAGTCCACCAACACGACTGCTTGAGGTCATGGTACATCTTCGTACTTCCAGGATGAATGGAAAGAAGAGAATTGTGCGCCTCGTTCATAATGACTTTCCTTAGATCACCTTAGGAACCACAAGCCGGTCCTCGAAGAATAAAGTGTCTCTGTCATCAATGCGATAGCACTTGTATTTGGAAAGACCCTTGTCAATACCATGTTTCACCTTCTTCACCATGGTATCCAGGAGTTGTGCCTCACGAATTTGATCTTCCAAAGTAGGAGAGACTATGAGGTTGGCAAGAAAGCCTTGAGGAACAACTTGGAGATTCAGCTTGCGGAAAGCTTCACAAAGATCCGGTTGAAATGGCTTGAGAATTAAGCTGTTGCAATAAGCCTTCCTGCTCAAAGCATCTGCAATGACATTGGCCTTGCCTGGAGTATATTCAATACTCGGATTGTACTCTTGAATCATTTCGACCCATCGAGTTTGCCTGAGGTTGAGGTTGGGCTGAGTGAAGATGTACTTGAGACTCTTGTGATCGGTGAATATGTCCACTTTTCTTCCCAACAAGAGATGTCTCCATGTTATTAATGCATGGACAACTGCCGCCAACTCAAGATCGTGAATGGGGTAGTTCTTTTCGTTGGGCTTCAACTGACGAGAGGTATAGGCCACAACTTTCTTCTCTTGCATTAACACAGCACCGAGACCTTGAAGAGAAGCATCACAGAAAACTTCGAATGGCTTGGATTCGTCAGGAGGAGTTAAGACAGGAGCTGTCGAATGGCTTGGATTCGTCACAGACAACTTTCTCTTTGAGAGTGTTGAAAGCAACGTCACACTCAGGAGACCAGACAGACTTCACATGCTTCTGTAGGAGGTTGGAAAGAGGCTTTGAAATCTTAGAGAAATTCTCAACAAATCTTCGGCAATAGCTTGCAAGACCAAGGAAACTGCGGAGCTGCTTGACATTCTGAGGAGGTTCCCAATTCACAATTGCAGATACCTTCTCGGGATTAACAGCGATGCCCTTGGCAGAGATGATATGACCAAGGTAAAGAACTTCATCAAGCCAAAACTCACATTTGGAAAACTTCGCATAAAATTGATACTCTCTGAGCTTGTCGAGCACCAATCGCAAATGTTTGGCATGATCCTTCTTATTCTTGGAGAAGACCAAGATATCATCGAGCTACACCAGGACGAATTCATTGGTATAGGGGTTGAAGATGAAGTTCATCATCCGAGAGAATGTTGGAGGAGCATTGACAAGGCCGAAAGACATGACAGTATATTCATAAGAACCAAAGCTTGTTCTGAATGCTATCTTGGGAATATCTTCTTCACGAATGCAAATCTGATGATAACCCATACGAAGGTCAAGCTTGGAGAATACTTTAGCATCTTTTAGTTGCTCGAATAGCTCATTGATGTTTGGAAGTGGATACTTGTTCTTGATTGTCTTCTTGTTCAATGGACGGTAGTCGACACAAATTCGGTCTGTGCCATCCTTTTTCTGGACAAAAAGAACACCACAACTCCATGGAGATGAACTCGGTCTGATCAAACCCAGACGCTCTTGTTCATCGAGCTGTTTCTTCAATACCTTCAGCTCCTTGGGTCCAAGCTTGTATGGACGCTTGCAAACGGGTTCCGTCCCAGGCTCTAGATCGATAACGAACTCAACTGGCCGGTGAGGAGGCATACCCGGAAGCTCTTCTGGAAAGACATCTTGGTACTCACAAACGACTGGAATCTGAGAGATGGCATTCAACTCGCCCTTCTCATTGAGAGAAAACAACCGAATGGTTTCATCACGAGCGGCATAGATAATCACATCCTCAGAAGAGTGTGTCAATTGAATTTCTCTGGCAGCACAATCAAGTTGAGCCTTGTGCTTAGAAAGCCAGTCCATCCCGAGAATTAGATCAATATCCGAGTCACCAAGAACCATTGGAGAAGATAAAAATTTATAGTTGCCCATCTTGATGGAAACATCCGGGACACAATTATTAGATGTCATTTGCTTACCCGGGGACACAATCTTCAACGGGATAGGAATCTTTTCCGTCACAAACTCATGCTTGGCAACAAAAGGTCTTGAAATGAAAGAAAGAGATGCACCAGTATCAAATAAGACTTTTGCAGGAATATCATTAACTGAGAGATTACCCATTATCACATCAGTAGATTCCTTCGCTTGAGCTGCGTTCATCATGTTCACCTTAGCAGACTTGGGATTATGCTTGACCACTGCATTGCTGGAAGATCTCACAGGAGGAGGAGGCGGAAGGCGCCTTTGGTTGAAGCACTTATTAGCATAGTGACCTTTCTGCTGACACTTGTTGCAAGTCACCTCTGAGAGTGGACGATGATAAGGAGCATTCGACTTTGGAGCTTGATTCTGAGACTTGTTCTGATAGCCAGGGTTGGATGAGTGGGAAGATCCATGGCCACCTTTGTTCTTCTGCTGGAAAGGCTGACGAAACGGAGGAGGAGGCAACCAGAACTTCTGTTGCTTAGCAGCCACTAGTGAGGAAGAAGAGGACTGAACTGCGTCCCTGACTCTCTTCTTAGAAGCCTCACACTTGAGCTGAGCAGCCTCTTGCTTCAGAGCCAGATTGTATAAATCATCATACTTGGTCGGCTCAAAAAGCACGAGAGGTAATTGCAGATCTTCTCTGAGACCACCTCTGAATTGATAGATCATGCTCTTTTCATCAGGAACGTCTTGCTTACCGAAGCGAGCGAGTTTCTGAAACTGGGTATTGTATTGATACACGGATACGCCCGGAGGAGCCCGCCCGACGCCGCGCCCGTCCTCCTCCGTGCGCCCGCGCCCCGTCCGGTCGCTCCCTCGCCTTCCCCGACCTCCCTCGAGCTCCTCCGGCCGCCGTCCCCTCTGCCTCCGGTGAACAGCTCCGGCGAGCGCCCGATCTGGATCTGGAACCGCTAGGTTGACTCCCCCCCCCACCCCGAAATTCTCTAAGTCCTGAAATATTGCATTATGTGCTCATGTCCATCGCATCACATCTCATGACATACTGCTCCGTTTCATGCGTGTAATATATCAAAATGTTCGTCTCGAGATGCTCTTCATTTTGTTCCATTGTGCTATGCTCGTTTGAGTCCAACTTGATGCCCAAATCTCTGATGCAAGAGTGTTATATGATGTTTTCTGCTGTTACTTATCAGAACTTGGTGTTTTGTTATTTTTGTTGCATTTGATGTGTGCACCTTATGCGCATGAGCTCTACAGGTGTTTTGATCTATGCCATGCCATCTTTAAAGAGGTGTATGCCATGTATTTTTGTGATCTATGTGGTGACTAGCACAAGCATGCAAACTAGGCTTCGTGATGTTTCTGTTTTAAGGGACTTTGAATTTTGCCAAGTCTGTGACTGCTGTTATTTTGTTGCTATGTATCCATGTGTCTACAGAGAGACCCATGCTTCTTTTGGGCATGTTCAGTAAGGATGTTTTGTAGATATAGTTGTGCTTTTTCCATTCATGCCCCTGTTTGCAATTATGGAGTGCCTGCGTGTCTCAATCTTGCTCTACTTTTTCTATAAAATGTTCCTGGCAGATTGTTAACATGATATTCAATTTTGCCAATGTTTTTGTAGTTGATTCATTCAAGCTATGTATTTGCTCTTGCCATGGATAGCTTCATAAACATGCCATCTTGCTGCAGGTATGCTTGTTTTGTTATGAATTGCTTTGTGTTGAGTGAATCAAGCTCACAAAGATGCCTTCATAATACTGTTTCTGCCATGCTCTGTTTTCTGCTAAGTCTGAAACCTGTTAACGAAACTTGCTATGTTTACATGAGTGCCATCAGATCTTCTGATCCTTTTTCGCTCATGGTCAGTAAGGGACTTTTGTTCTATGCATTTATTAGATTCATTACATGCCTTGTTTTGCTATGTTAAGTTCATGTAGCATGTGTTTTGCTTGCTTTGAACATTGCTACCTGATGCTGTTTCAGCCATGTCCAGTATTTTCTCTAAGTCTGCTATCGTGATATCTTTTGCACTTTTGCCATGCTTGTTTGAACCTGTTGTTGTGTGATCTAGCCGTAGCTCAGTGTTCATCTTTTGTCAAGCATCTCCTATAGATTACTGTCATATGATTTGTTACTATGTTGGGGTGCTTTAGCATAGTTACTTGATGTATTCTAAGTGCTATCATGCTGTTAATCGCAGAATCGTGTCATTCTTGTTTTGCTTGCCATTTGCAAACCGTGCATCCGTTTCCGGTGATCTTTATATCGATTTCGACCGAAATCATCTCATCTTTCCAGTGGAATACTTGGTTTCCCAAGTTACTGCCTTGTT
Organism: Aegilops tauschii subsp. strangulata; assembly: GCF_002575655.3. Taxonomy (NCBI): domain Eukaryota; kingdom Viridiplantae; phylum Streptophyta; class Magnoliopsida; order Poales; family Poaceae; genus Aegilops; species Aegilops tauschii. The sequence goes on from NC_053037.3 coordinate 401,475,150, forward strand.
TATTCTTTTTCTTTCGGAGCACGCATATGCATCGCATACCACATCTCGCATATCATGCATGTTTTGCATCATGTTGCTTGTGCATGTCCCGTGATTGATTGCGGTTCCATTGCTTGTGTTCTTGCTGTGGGTAGAGCCGGGAGACGAGTTCGTGAACGAGGAACCTGTTGAGTACGCTTACGAGGATCAAGCTTTCGACAACTCTGAGAACCTTGCAGGCAAGATGACCATACCCTCGAAATCACTTCTATATTTGCTTTCCTAGTTGTCGTTTTATTGCTATGCTGCGCTACCTACCACTTGCTATATCATGCCTCCCATATTGCCATGTCAAGCCTCTAACCATCCTTTCCTAGCAAACCATTGTTTGGCTAAGTTACCGCTTTTGCTCAGCCCTTCTTATAGCGTTGCTAGTTGCAGGTGAAGTTGGTTCCATGCTGGAACATGGATATTTTGGAATATCACAATATCTCTTATTTAATTAATGCATCTATATTTTTGGTAAAGGGTGGAAGGCTCGGACTTATGCCTGGTGTTTTGTTCCACTCTTGCCGCCCTAGTTTCCGTCATACCGGTATTATGTTCCTTGAGTTTGCGTTCCTTACGCGGTTGGGTGATTTATGGGCCCCCCTTGACAGTTCGTCTTGAATAAAACTCCTCCAGCAAGGCCCAACCTTGGTTCCCTTGGGTTTTCGCGAGCCCGAGGGTCATCTTTTTTTAAACCCCCGGGCCAGTGTTCCTCTGAGTGCTGGTCCAAACTAGAGCCACTTGCAGCGCCACCTCGGGGAAACTCGAGGGCTGGTTCTAGTTGTACGTAGTGTTCATCCGGTGTGCCCTGAGAATGAGATATGTGCAGCTCCTATCGGGATTTGTCGGCACATCGGGCGGCTTTGCTGGTCTTGTTTTACCATTGTCGAAATGTCTTGTAAACCGGGATTCCGAGACTGATCGGGTCTTTCCGGGAGAAGGTTTATCCTTCGTTGACCGTGAGAGCTTATGATGGGCTAAGTTTCTTTTCCTGATGATCAGTAGTGGAGCCCAGTTGGGACGATCGGGGATCTAGTATTTGGGGTTATCTTATTTCCATTTGGATTTGACCGTAGTCGGTCTATGTGTGGATTTTGGATGATGTATGAATTAATTTATGTATTGTGTGAAGTGGCGATTGTAAGCCAACTCTCGTTATCCCATTCTTGTTCATTACATGGGATTGTGTGAAGATAACCCTTCTTGCGACAATACCACAATGCGGTTATGCCTCTAAGTCGTGCCTCGACACGTGGGAGATATAGCCGCATCGTGGGCGTTACAAGTTGGTATCAGATCCTACTCTTCGATATATATAATCCTAAGACTCAAAACATTTTTTTGTTCTAGACTCAACAACGCCAGCGATTCGATCAAGCAGGGGGCTCCTAAGTCGATGCGGTGCCGTGTATTGACGCGGTCAAGCGGTCAGTGTGCATAGAAGGTGCCCGGATGGCCTTCGTCCGCGTCAAGATGTACTGGGCAAAGATGAAGGCCAGTGATGTTGCAACCAAGGGTCCGCCTGGAGGCAAGGACCATCACATGCCGGAGCATTATTTGGAGGACGTCCTAGAGGGTGCCCGCTTGATAGAGGATCAGTACTCAAAGGATATTATATTTGAGTAAATGTACCGAAATTGTGAAAACAATATTATGATACGTTAAAGGTGTGTTATATACCTTTGCCATTATTTCCTCCTGTGCAGCCGTTTCTTATAACCTGAAAGTTTTCCAGTCGTCGGCTTCAGCCCCCTCGTATATAATACAGGGGTGTTCGGAATAGCATCTGATCACTCTTGACCCAAGGTCTTGGTCCAGAACGGAGGTGTCAATGCGACAAACTAGGCAATCGGACTATAGGGATTTAACACCTTCACTTAGCCATAGGAGTTTTACAGTGGGTCTAAGATGTAGCCCCTGGTATGTACGCAGTTATTCGAATAAGGTTCCGTTACATAGGTGACCAGAAAAAACAGTCCTCCGTGTAATACGGAAGGAATCGCAAAAGATTCTAATAAGTCACCGAGTGGTTGACCAGCTCTCGCCGCATCATGACAATCAGTTTTCGGCTTTCTCTACTGAGGTGTTTGACCAGGTGAACTGGAAACACAATTGCAGTAGTTCTCCCTTTACTACCTAGCCGATAAGACAGAACGTATGGTAGCAAGCACAGGAGCCGGGAAACCCAACTATTGACCAAAGACATGATTCAGAGCTGATGCATATAATGCCAAACTCGTGACACCGAAGTATGCTATAGAGCTGTTCGGACTTTTTCGACAACCCATATGTTGCCGTATCGAGCCCCTGGCGATTTGTGCCGAGGTATCTGCGCGAAACAACCGAAGAAGCAAGGTACATTTGTATGCAGAAAAGCAAATACTGAAGATTATGTTCGCTAAAATCTGATTGATACGTCAAACGTAATCGTACAGATTATGACACCACTACCCAGGCCATTTTATGTGCCAGGGGTCGAGGGCTAAGGAAAAAGACTCTATACAGGTTTCAAATAGATTTTTTGGTCTACAAAAAATCTTTTGAACCTCCTGTCGCACGTCTGCGCTGCCTGTGCCTCCGTGAAAGGCTTCCTTAGAGGGAGCAATCCCCTGTTATTTGTAGGAAAGCCGGGCTCGTAAAGAGTCCTTTCAGGTCCATAGGACGGACGGGTATTCATTCCCCTGTGGCACAAAGATAAGAAAATAGTTAGAAAAGAGGAAAGGCTAAAGTCCGGACTAACCGCTTTGTAGGCCTGTAAGTATTATGCCTCCGCCGATGACCAAGGTATTTTGAGTGCATAATTATGCATGCGCGGTACAAACTCCGCGGGTATAAGAGGCGAACGACGGAGGCAGAACTGCTAATCCAGCTCTAAAATTGACCGGTCATGTATAGTACACTACAGGAAACAGCTACTTTGCCGTCTGCCATGGCGGACGGCAAAGGCTCGAAAGGCGGACGGCAAAGACCTTTGCCGTCAGCCGCGGACGGCAAAAGGCTCCGGCAAAGAAGGCTACGGTAAACAGCAGCTTTGCCGTCTGCTTCCTGGCGGCGGACGACAAAGTCTCTTTGCCGTCTGCGGCGGACGGCAAAGAGGGCGGACGGCAAAAATTGCGCTGTCAGTCCGTTAAGTGGCTAACGGCAGACCTTTGCCGTCCGCCGCAGACGGCAAAGAGCCTTTGGTCTTTGCCGTCCGCCTTATGATGTCATCTACACGTCACTAGATGGCAGGTTCTTTGCCGTCTGCCACTGATGGCAAAGTACAGGCTCTTTGCCGTCTGCCACGGACGGCAAAGTCTTTGCCGTCTGCCAATGTAGGCAAACTGACCAAATGGGTCAGCTCCCAGGAAGCACAGTTGGCTGCCACGTGGCTTCTTTGCCGTCCGCGGCAGACGGCAAAGAGCTCTTTGCCGTCGGTGGCAGACGGCAAAGAGCCTGCATATTGTCTGTTTTTTCTGTTTTTTATTAAATCCCACAATTTGCAGCACATATCACATATATAAGTTTCATATCCAGCACATATCCAACACATATCTAGCACATAAGTTTCATATCACATATCACATCAGTTTCATCCATACACATTGTTCATACATAAGGAAGTTCCATCCATACACATTGTTCCATCCATATATATATTACAATGCAAAGTGTCATGAAGATAGCAAGCTAGATACAATGCAAAGTTTCATCAAAGGAAAAGCAAGCACTCCATCATAGCAAGCTAGCTTCCATCAAGTGAATGAAATCTGCGAAATGGTAAATAAGAAAGTTAGAAATAGGTGACTAGAACAAGAAGAAGACTAGAACAAGAAGAAGACTAGAACAAGAAGTATATGTCATTTATGAGCTAACTTAGGTGAAATGGATCATATATGAGCTAACTAAGTTGAAATGGGTTGTTTATGAGCTAACTTAGTTGAAATGGATCATTTATGAGCTAACTTAGTTGAAATGGGTCGTTTATGAGCTAACTAAGGTGAAGGGCATCGTTTTTGAGCTAAGTAAGGTGAAATGGGTCATTTTGGAGCTAACCTAGTTGAAATGGATCGTTTTTGAGCTAACTTAGTTGAAATGGATCGTTTTTGAGGTAACTAAGGTGAAATGGATCGTTTTTTAGCTCACTTAGGTCAAATGGATCGTTTTTGAGCTAACTTAGTTGAAATGGATCGTTTTTGAGCTAACTTTGTTGAAATGGATCATTTTTAGCTAATTTAGTTGAAATGGATCATTTTTAGCTAACTTAGGTGAAATGGATCATTTAAGAGCTAATTTAGGTGAAATGGATCGTTTTTTAGCTCACTTAGGTCAAATGGATCGTTTATGAGCTAAATTAGTTGAAATGGATCGTTTATGAGATAACCTAGGTAAGATGGGTCATTTTGGAGTTAACGTAGGTGAAATGGGCCATTTTAAAGCTAACGTAGGTAAAATGGATCATTTAGGAGCTAATCTAGGTAAAATGGGTCATTTTTGAGCTAACTTGGATGAACTGCATCATTTATAAGCTAACCTAGGTAAAATGGGTCATTTTGGAGGAAAATAAGCTAACTCTAGGTCATTATGGTAAGCATATTGGAGGAAATAAAGCTAAGTCTAGGTCTTTATGCATTTGTTAAGCAAAACACTAGAGAAACTTATCGTGATCAGGGAGGTGTAGGAGCGGGGTGGCTAGTGCCGCTACCTGGAGAAGGATCGTGCGATGCGTTTCTGGAGTTAAGCTGCAACAAAGATCATTTCCAATGTCTCGTTAGCATTACGACACTCAAATGTTGAGACTACCAACTAATGTCCATTCAAACTAAACTCACCATGCTCCCAGGAGCAATCACTGGCATCGGCGGAGCGGGCTGACCGGACTTCTCGCACACAGACTGCACATTTGGTTTTCAGAACAGAGTCATACTAGTTAGTAATGAGACTCAGATGTTAAGACTAGCAAGTAATCTGTAGAAGAAACTTACCACAAGGAGCTCGTACATGGCCCTTGCCTGCATGTCATTCTGTGCCCTCTCCTCCTCCATCATCTTTCTCGTCCTCTCCTCCATCTCCCGCTGCCTCTCCGCCGCCTCCGCCAGAAGTTTCTCCGTTCTATCTCTCTCAGTCTGTATAGCAGCCTGCAACACCACTCACATGACCATTTGTAATCATTGATGGAAGCGCACACAATGTAATGGAGAAAGATAACTGAGTACGTATCACTAACCTTGATGGCGAGTTGCACTGGCCGTTCACGAGGCCTTATCTCAGGAGCGGAGCTCGACTGGCGCGCCTTGATCTCCGGGAGAGTGCTAGGACAACGGATAAGTCCATCTCCAATGGCTATGGAGCCATGGGACCTCCCGCCACCAAATATCATCACCAGCTCTGGATCAATGGGACCCTGGCTCGGGTTAAAGTCCTCCCCTTTCCTCGCCTTCCCCTCATCTCTATATCTCACGAGCTTGTTGTGGGAGGAGATGTTGGTGAAGTTGTTTGCATCATCGAGGTCAGACTGAGAGAAAGCCTTGACTTTCTTGTAAGAGCCAGTGTGGGCCATGGCATACAGGTCGTACACCTCTGGCACCTTATCCGCCTTATTGTGGCGTGCCTGAAAGAGAGAAACAATGAAAATTAGTAATTAAAGGGCTCAAGCTAGCATGATGAATGAATTGCATGAATCATGAAGCAAACCACATACCCAGTTGCGCCCGAACTGATATAAGTTGGAGCTGCCTTGATGGTGTGGCACACCTTCCATTTGGGCACGTTTGTCCTTGGCCTGGTTGTGGAGGGCTAGCCATTCTTGTGAGCACCACTCATCGACCAACACCTCCCAACAATCCATCCGATCCGCACACCATCTCAGAGGCGCCTAAGTTAGCAAATAGAAACTTGAGCGCTACGGCTAAGAATTACTAAATGAAGGAACTTAAGTAGAAGGCCTTAAGAATTACCTTCATGTACTGCTCCTTACTCAGGAACTTATCGCGGCACGCCGGCTTGGTCTTCTTGATACCACGCAAGGCGTAGTAGTCTCGAACAGCCTGCACCCGAGCCTCGTGCCGTAAGTTCTGGAGTAGGCGCTTGCAGACGTTCTGGATAACATTTGCGCAGTCCTCCTCGTATCCCTCCTCACACCTGTAGAATGTCTGCAATCAAATGAGACAATATTGATTAGTACAATTAATAACTAGCTAGTTGAAGATTTTGAAATGTGTAAAGGAGAAATTACCCGGAACGTCCTGATCACCATGTCTGCCCTCGTGTCGCACACGACACCGTCGATAATGACATCCGGCGGGGCCGGGGCAGCCACGTAGTGCTCCCAGCTCAACCCAACCTCTGGAAGCCGACCCTCACCAGGCAACGTTACAAACCCCGGGAAGTTTTGCCGGCAAAGAACTCCAAGGACGGAGTTGGGCCGGCGGACACTATGATGGTGGTCCCAACCCCTGCAGCATGACAAGGCCAACACATTAGTTATTTGAAGAAACGTGAATGCAGAAGGTACAAAAATATTATTTGCACTTACGTACCTCTCCCCATCAGGGAAGATCAACCACCTCTGCTCGCGGGTCGCCGGCACGGACGGGAGCCGTGTAGCACCACGCTGGTAGACGGTGCCACCCTGGTCCTCAAGATCAGTCGGCTCCCCGCCATCATCAGCATGGCCACTCGGCTCCTCGGGCTGATCCGGCCAAGTACCCCATCCGGACGTGTGCTCCTCCGGGGTCTCATGGGCCGAACTCCCGTGGGCCGAAGGCCAGTCGACCCGAGGCTCGTGGGCCCAAGACCCATGGACCGGAGTCCGTGTAGCCTCCTCCTCGGATGAGTCCACCCTAGCAGTCACGTGCTCGGGTGAAACAGCTGGGGGTGGCGGCGAGGAAGGCGCTCTAGCAGTCACCCTACCTCCTCTCCCGCGACCACGTGCCCCACCTCCTCTCTTCCTACCTCGTCCCCTGCTGGGCACCGCGGTGGACGAAGAAGGGCCCGGCGGTGTGGACATACTGTCCAGCAACGCTCGGCGAAGAGGTACGTCTGGAATCGAAGACCTCAGACCACGCACCGAGGAAGAAGGGGCCTTGGCGCGCTCCCGACCAGCGCCCACCATCTTTCAACACCTGCCATGACAAACAGTAAACGAAATTAGTACAACATAAAAAAAAGACCGACATGAATAATAATATGTGTATCACTTAAGTGTATCATCATCGAGTACAACATTAAAAAATTTAATACCTGACACTACTAATAATCTCGATCAGTATCATCAATAAATGCATAATCATCATCATCACTATAATCAATGACGGGCTCATAGGGTTCAGTGGCATCAACATGTGCAAGGCCACCTTGACGTAATCGGTCAAGCAATGACAGGTCATCCGCAGCAGTAACCTCTTCTTGTTCTGGCTCTTCTTGTTCCTCCTCTGGGGTGATGTCGGATTCACTGTCACTGTCTACTTCAATGTTTTGGGGTGAAGTATAGCGGTTCTTGAAACGCTTTTTGGAAAGACGTGTCTCTTGGAAGAATTCTCCTTCATATGTGTCTGGGTTAATGTGAGGTTCATAATCCTCTTCCTTTGGGGGAGATAGTCTAGCACGTGGCGGCACTTCATAAACGACATCCCAACCTTTCAGATTTGGATTAGTTTGGCAGGCCCACGGTAGATAGAATACTTGGGTCGCCTGTTGAGCCGTAATATAGACATCCGGAACATCTAAATGGGTGCTTTGGTTGATTTCAACTAGCCCTATATGTTCATGAGTTCTTCTAGTCTCCTTCGGCTGAAACCAATAACATTTGAAGACTACGACATTCGGTGGGTTTTCACCATAGAATAGAAGTTCATAAATTGCTTCAACTCTCCCATAATACTCGGTACCTCCTTCGCCGATAGCAGATACACAACAATTTGTAGACTTTCGGTCGGCCATAGATAGCTCTTTGCCATAGTTACGAAAGCGATACCCGTTGATGTCGTATTTGTCAAATGAACGGACCTTATAGTCAAAACCATTAGCGACTTGTCTCAATTCGGCGTCCATAGACTCTGAATTAGCCTACAAGTTTAATATGAAAGGATTGTTGCATTACGCACAAATTAGCGAATGAAACCGGGATAGCCACGTACAAATTAGCCTACAAGTCTAATAGAAATTACCGTTTGTTTGAACCAAGAGATGAAACCGGGATAGCCGCCACCTTGCTTTGCGAGAAGCTCATACTCTTCGACAGAATCCTTTTGGATCACCGCTCCATACGAGAATAAGGCGACATATCGACTGTATGAAATATCCAGGAATAAGAGCAGTTCAAAGGAAATAGAAGTTGCGAAACTATGTACCGAGAACTTACTCGATGTACGGCCGCACTTCTATCAGGTTGTTGAAGATATACAACGAAATGGTCCGCCATTATTCGTTATCCAAAGATACTGGATTTGAAACACTGGCTGGTGCGAGATTCCCTTTGAATAGGCTGAGGTTGGATCCACCCTTTTTAGGGTCGTCAGCATTGTACCGAGGCTTCGGATTATGCAAATGACGATTTTTGGCTTCGTAGTGTGCTGTCACGAAGTTTGCTGCCTCCTCAGTGATGAATGCCTCAGCCATCGATGCTTCAATTCTACGTTTATTTTTACATTTTTGTCGAAGCGTCTTCTGCATCCTCTCAGTTGGGTAGCACCAACGATTTTGCACGGGCCCCCCCAATCTTGCCTCGGTCGGGAGATGCAAAATCAAATGTTGCATTGGATTAAAGAAGCCCGGTGGAAAGATCTTCTCTAACTTGCAGATCAACTCCGGTGCCAACTCTTCCATTTCTTCTAGCACGCTAGGCGATAGTTCTTTCGCACAAAGAACACGGAAGAAATAGCTGAGTTCTGCCAGTACTAGCCATTCATCCTCAGGGATGAAGCCACGCAACATCACCGGCATTACCCGCTCAATCCATATGTGCCAATCATGACTCTTGAGACCAAATATCTTCAATTTATCAAGACTGGCTCCCCTCTGTAGATTCGCTGCATACCCATCGGGGAACATCAACTGCATTTTCACCCACAAGATAATTTCCCTCATAGCCGGCCTTCCAAGATTGAACCATGCCTTTGGCTTCGTCCAGTTCTGCTTTCCTTTCGGTTCTTTCATGTTTTGTAACGGCCTATCACATAGCGCCTCCAGATCGACTCTAGCCTTAGTATTATCCTTTGACTTCCCATCTATGCCGAACAATGTACCAAAAAGTGCCTCGGCGATATTCTTCTCAGTGTGCATCACGTCGATGTTGTGTGGGCAAAGGAGGTCTTTGAAGTAAGGCAGATCCCATAAGCATGTTTTGTGAGTCCAGGCGTGCTTAGAATTATACCCCTTGAAGTACCCTGGACGCTCGGGATCTGGCTCGAGAGCGTTTAACTGATCCAGGGTCTGTTGGCCTGTCAATGCATGTGGTGCAGAGTTTTTGACAACTCTACCTCTGATGAAGTTCTTCTTGTCTTTCCTGAACTTATGGCGAGGATTCAGGAACTCTCTATGCATGTCGAAGCAAGAAAACTTGCGACCGGCCTGAAGCCAACGAAACTCAAGAGCTCCCTTGCATGTGGGGCACGGGAACCTTCCATGCACACACCAGCCAACGAATAGCGCATACGCCGGCAAGTCATGCGTCGAGTACATGTACCAGACACGCATTATGAAGTTCCGTTTGCTATAGGCATCGTATGTCTTGAACCCATTATCCCAGGCTTCTTGCAATTCGTCCTTAAGCGGTTGCATGTACACATTCATATTTTTCCCCGGATAGTTGGGCCCTGGAATTATCAACGTCAGGAAAATGTTCTTTCTTTGCATAATCTGTCCGGGGGGGAGATTGAGTGGAAAGACAAATACGGGCCAACAACTGTATTGGGCTGCCGTCATACCAAACACACTGAACCCATCCGTGCTGATCCCGACTCGAGGATGCCTCGGATCTGCCGCTTTGTCACCATGTAATTCATCAAACTTTTTCCACGCAACACCATCCGATGTGTGTACAATCATCAGATTCCCATCTGCATCTAGTTCGGTTCTTTTGCCCGTTTGGTGCCATGTCATCTGTCTGGCCGTCTCTTCGACCATGAAAAGACGTTGAAGTCTTGGTACGATTGGCATATACCGAAGAACACTAACAGGGATTTTGGTCTGTGTCTTCTCACCCATACCGTTGTCTACCACAACATACCTGGAAGACTTGCAAATGGGACAACAGTTCAAGTCCGCATAGTCAAGCCTAAACAAGACACATCCTTTCTCACAGGCATGTATCTTATCATAGGGCATCTTCAGTGCACGGAGGATTTTGTCCGACTGGTACAGGTTTGCAGGCATTACATGGCCTTTGGGTAGAAAGCGTCCAAATACTGTCATCATTGCATCGTAGCATTCTCTGCCCAAGTTGAACTGAGCCTTCAGAGCCATTACTTGTGAGATGGCATCCAACTGACAAAGCTCAGTGTGCTCATGGAGCGGACGTTTTGAAGACTCCAACATTTCATTGAAGGCCTTTGCAGATTCCTCCATCTCCTCGTCCGAATCCCGAGCATCATCAAAGTCTTGCACCATGTTTTCCATACCGGTACCATGCTCGTCGGTGCGACGACGATCCACCTCAGCTCAGTCACATTGGGCAGACTCACCATGAAATGTCCACACCGTATAATCGGGCGTAAAACCACTCTTCTGCAGGTGTTTGCCCATTTCAGCCTCTGTCCTCTTTTCCCAATTGCCGCACCGTAAACAGGGGCACCAGGTTTTCCTCTGGCCATTTGCAAATGCGGCTCGCACAAACCCCTTGGTTTTTGTGAACCATTCAGTGCTCCATTTGTTCTGACCAGTGTGACCGGTGTACATCCACGCACGATCACTCATCTTGACTTTCAGAGCTACTAGACACACAACAAATATATATATATATATATAATTCACCATGTATGTATTCATCAGTTGATCTACTTTGTCAATTTTATTACGTCCATGCAACCTACACTCTAATAGGTAATGATAGGTCCTAATCCCACCCGAGTATGTTTAGATTGGGTTCATTTTCCCATGCTATGCCCCGGATCCTACGCAAAATTTCGGCAGCACCTCCCTGCTGTTCTCCTGATACACGTCTCTGCAATAAACAGAGAGGATGTGTACCCGGAGAACAACAGGGGAGGCACTGAAGAAATTTATGCGTCGGATCCGGAGCAAAGCATATGGGAAAACGAACCCAATCTAAACATACTCGGGCTGTCCATGGATAGCGTTGGACAATTCGAAAGAATCAAGGTTATAAATATGCAAATGCATGCATATTTATAACTATGACGCTTTCGAACGGGAGACACATATTGGTTACGCATACTGATGATTCAAGACACATATATATCTAGCTATCAAGTTTCATCGGAATAGATCAAATAATTAATGGGGGAGGAGGACATGTCATTTGTGCTCACCCACGAACGAAGGGGCAGAGCTCGTCAAACGCACGGCGAGGTCGTCGAACACCAAACCTCGCAGCGATGAAACAACTGCACATTTAAAACTACCCGATCAACACAATTATATATGATGTTTTTCATAACAAAATCGAAAGATATATGACCTAACTAATAATTCACAAATATATGACCCCGTCGGCTTCTGGAAGGCCAAAGAACACCTTTTCGGGGTCGGGGTCTCGGGGTCGGGGTGTCGGGTCGGGGTGCCGGGTCGGGGTCGGGGTGCCGTGTCGGTGTCGGGGTCGGGGTGTCGGGTCAGGCTCGGGGTCGGGGTGTCGGGGTCGGGGTCGAGGTCGGGGTCGGGATCGGGGTCTCGGGGTCGGGGTGTCGGGGTGTCGGGGGTGTCGTGTCGGGGGTCGGGGTGTCGTGTCGGTCTCGGGGTGCCGTGTCGGGGTCGGGGTGTCGTGTCGGTCTCGGGGTGCCGTGTCGGGGTCGGGGTCTCGGGGTCGGGGTGTCGGGTCGGGGTGCCGGGTCGGGGTCGGGGTGCCGTGTCGGTGTCGGGGTCGGGGTGTCGGGTCAGGCTCGGGGTCGGGGTGTCGGGGTCGGGGTCGGGGTCTCGGGGTCGGGGTCTCGGGGGTGTCGTGTCGGGGGTCGGGGTGTCGTGTCGGTGTCGGGGGTCGGGGTGCCGGGTCGGGGTGCCGTGTCGGTGTCGGGGTCGGGGTGTCGGGTCAGGCTCGGGGTCGGGGTGTCGGGGTCGGGGTCGGGGTCGGGGTCGGGTTCTCGGGGTCGGGGTGTCGGGGGTGTCGTGTCGGGGGTCGGGGTGTCCTGTAGGTGTCGGGGTGCCGTGTCGGGGTCGGGGTGCTGTTTCGGGGTCGGGGCTTCGGGGTGTCTCCTCCTCCTCTTCTTCTTCTTCTTCTTCTTCTTCTTCTTCTTCTTCTTCTTCTTCTTCTTCTTCTTCTTCTTCTTCTTCTTCTTCTTTCTCCTCCTCCTCCTCCTCCTCCTCCTCTTCTTCTTCTTCTTCTTCTTCTTCTTCTTCTTCTTCTTCTCCTCCTCCTCCTCCTCCTCCTCCTCCTCCTCTTCTTCTTCTTCTTCTTCTTCTTCCCCCTTCTACTTAACCTAAACCTAAACTAACCTAAACTAAAAACCTAAACTAATTAAAACTAAACTATTTAAACTAATTAAACCTAAACTTAAACAGAAAAAAAACAAAAAAACAGAAAAAAAAACAGAAAAAAAGGGAGGAGGGGCTCACTGTGGGGGAGGCCCGGGGCGGGGCCGGCGACGGAGGGCCGGGGCGGGACGGTGGAGGAGGCGGGGCGGCGGGGGCCCGGCCGGCGGGGGGGCGGGGCGGTGGAGGAGGCGGGGCGGCGGGGGCCCGGCCGGCGGGGGGCCGGGGCGGCGGGGGGGATGGGGGGCGGGGGGCCGGGGCGGGGCAGTGGAGGAGGCGGCGGGGGGCGCGGGGCGGCGGGGGGCCGGGGCGGCGGGGGGCCGTGGCGGCGGTGGGGCGCGGGGCGGCGGGGGGCCGGGGCGGGGGGGGCGACGGGGCGGTGGGGCGGCGGGGAGCCGGGGCGGCGGGGCGACGGGGCGGCGGGGGCGACGGGGCGGCGGCGGCGGCGGGGTGGGAGGAGAAGGGCGAGGCGAGGACGAAGTGAGTAACGGGCGGGGGGTACCTGCCGTTAGGCAAGTGCCCTCTTTGCCGCCCGCCAGCCTTTGCCGTCCGCCTTTCTGCCTCTTTGCCGTCCGCAAACGAGCGGGGGGTGGGGGCCACCCCACTCTTTGCCGTCCGCTGGCAGACGGCAAAGAGCTGGCAGATGGCAAAGAGCTTCTTTGCCGTCAGCCTTTTCTTTGCCGTCTGTTTATGTGTAGCTGATGGCAAAGAGCTTCTTTGTCGTCAGCTAGCAGACGGCAAAGAGCTGGCAGATGGCAAATTAGCTGATTCCAGTAGTGGTAGAGGCCGGCGGTTTAATGACCGATGAGATATGCAGCTTGAGGAGGCCGCTTTGTACTTCGGCTGTGATTGCCGCAGTGTGCCCCTCAGTGCGGAGGGAGCATTCCTTGTTTCCGATGACCGTTATGGTGCCGCGTGGTCCGGGCATCTTAAGTTTTAGATAGGTGTAGTTTGGGACTACATTGAAACGAGCAATAGCGGTCCCCCCGAGCAGTGCGTGGTAGCCAATGCGGAACGGGACAATATCGAAGATGTCTTCGCGTCGGCAGTTTTCCGGTGAACCGAAGACGACTTCCAGTGAGATTGAGCCTGTGCCATGAGCTTCTACGCCGGGTATTACTCCCTTGAAGGTAGTTGTGGTGGGCTTGGTCCTTGAAGGGTCAATGCCCATTTTGCGGACAGTGTCTTGGTAGAGTAAATTGAGGCTACTGCCGCCGTCCATGAGGACTCGTGTGAGATTGAATCCGCCGATAATTGGATCCAAGACCAGAGCTGCCGAACCTCCATGACGGATACTGGTTGGGTGTCCCTGTGATCAAAAGTGATCGAGCAGGCTGCCCGTGGGTTGAATTTTGGGGCGTCCGGCTTTATGGCGTGGTGATACGTCCATTTTACATCATGCTTTTATATCGATATTTATTGCATTATGTGTTGTTATTACACGTTATGTCACAATACTTATGCCTTTTCTCTCTCACTTTACAAGGTTTACATGAAGAGGGAGAATGCCGGCAGCTGGAATTCTGGGATGGAAAAGGAGCAAATATTAGAGACCTATTCTACACAACTCCAAAAGTCCTGAAACTCCACGGAAGTTATTTTTGGAATTAATAAAAAATACTGGAGGAAGAATTAACCAGAGGGGCCCACACCCAGGCCACGAGGGTGGGGGCGCCCTACCCCCTGGGCGCGCCCCCTGCCTCGTGGCCCCCCTGGCAGGCCTCCGGTGCCCATCTTCTGCTATATGAAGTCTTTTACCCTGAAAAAATCATAAGCAAGCTTTCGGGAAGAAACTCCGCCGCCACGAGGCGGAACCAATCTAGAGCTCCGGCGGAGCTGTTCTGCCAGAGAAACATCCCTCCGGGAGGGGGAAATCATCGCCATCGTCATCACCAACGATCCTCTCATCGGGAGGGGTTCAATCTCCATCAACATCTTCACCAGCACCATCTCCTCTAAAATCCTAGTTCATCTCTTGTATCCAATCTTTGTCCCAAAGCCTCAGATTGGTACCTGTGGGTTGCTAGTAGTGTTGATTACTCCTTGTAGTTGATGCTAGTTGGTTTATTTGGTGGAAGATCATATGTTCAAATCCTTTATGCATATTAATACCCATCTGATTATGAACATGAATATGATTTGTGAGTAGTTATGTTTGTACCTGAGGACATGGGAGAAGTCTTGCTATAAGTAGTCATGTGAACTTGGTATTCGTTCGATATTTTGATGAGATGTATGTTGTCTCTCCTCTAGTGGTGTTATGTGAACGTCGACTACATGACACTTCACCATTGTTTGGGCCTAGAGGAAGACATTGGGAAGTAATAAGCAGATGATGGGTTGCTAGAGTGACAGAAGCTTAAACCCTAGTTTATGAGTTGCTTCGTAAGGGACTGATTTGGATCCATATGTTTCATGCTATGGTTAGGTTTACCTTAATACTTGTTTTGTAGTTGTGGATGCTTGCAATAGGGGTTAATCATAAGTGGTATGCTTGTCCAAGAAAGGGCAGCACCCAAGCACCGGTCCACCTACATACCAAATTATCAAAGTAACGAACGTGAATCATACGAGCGTGATGAAAACTATCTTGACGATAATTCCCATGTGTCCTCAGGAGCGTTTTCCTTCATATAAGAGTTTGTCCAGGCTTGTCCTTTGCTACAAAAAGGATTGGGCCATCTTGCTGCACCTTATTTACTTTCATTACTTGTTAAGGAAAAATTTATATAGTATGCTGAAATTTACTGTCACTTGTTACTATGGAAAGTAATCCTTTGAGGGGCTTGTTCGGGGTGTCTTCACCCCGACTAGTAGAGCAAAGAGTTGCTCCTCAACCTACTGAACCTACTGAAAATGTTTACTTTGAAATTCCTTCGGGTATGATAGAGAAACTACTAGCTAATCCTTTTAGAGGAGATGGAACATTGCACCCCGATTCACACCTAATCTATGTGGATGAAGTTTGTGGATTATTTAAGCTTGCAGGTATGCCTGAGGATGTTATCAAGAAGAATGTATTCCCTTTATCTTTGAAGGGAAAGGCATTGACATGGTTTAGGCTATGTGATGATATGGGATCATGGAACTACAACCGATTAAAATTGGAATTTCATGAGAAGTTTTATCCTATGCATCTTGTTCATCGTGATCGTAATTATATATATAATTTTTGGCCTCGCAAAGGAGAAAGCATCGCTCAAGCTTGGGGGAGGCTTAAGTCAATGTTATATTCATGCCCCAATCATGAGCTCTCAAGAGAAATTATTATTCAAAAATTTTATGCTCGGCTTTCTCTCGATAATCGCTCCATGCTCGATACTTCTTATACTGGCTCTTTTATGATGAAGACTATTGAATTCAAATGGGATTTATTGGAAAGAATTAAACGCAACTCTGAAGATTGGGATCTCAACGAAGGTAAGGAGTCAGGTATAACACCTAAGTTTGATTGTTGATACTGATGTTTTCCGTAAATTTAGCACTAAATATGGACTTGACTCTGAGATAGTAGCTTCTTTTTGTGAATCATTTGCTACTCATGTTAATCTCCCTAAGGAGAAGTGTTTTAAATATAATCCTCGCATTGAAGTAAAAGTAGTTGCACCTATTAAAGTTGAAGAAAAGACTATCACTTATAATGATCCTGTTGTTCCTGCTGCTTATATTGAGAAACCACCTTTCCCTGTTAGAATAGAGGATCATGCTAAAGCTTCAACTGTGGTCAACAAAAGTAATATTAAGACACCCAAACCCCCTGAGCAAATTAAAGTTGAACCTAGTATTGCTATGGTTAAGTATCTCTTGGCTGATAATATTGATGGGCATGTTATTTACTTCTGTAATGAAGCTGCTAGAATATCTAGACCTGATACTAAAAATAAACATAGACCTGTTGTAGGCATGCCTGTTATTTCTGTTAAAATAGGAGATCATTGTTATAATGGCTTATGTGATATGGGTGCTAGTGCAAGTGCAATTCGTTCCTTATACAAAGAAATTATGCATGATATTGCACCTGCTGAGTTAGAGGAAATTGATGTTACAATTAAGCTTGCCAATAGAGACACTATTTCACCAGTTGGGATTGTTAGCGATGTTGAAGTCTTGTGTGGGAAAGTTAAATATCCTGCTGATTTTCTTGTTCTTGGTTCCCCACAAGATGACTTTTGTCCCATCATATTTGGTAGACCCTTCTTGAATACTATTAATGCTAGAATAGACTGCGAAAAGGATGTTGTTACTATTGGTTTGGGGATATGTCTCATGAGTTTAACTTTGCTAAATTTTGTAGACAACTCCGTGATGAGGAATTGCCTAGTAAAGATGAAATTATTGGTCTTGCTTCTATTGTCGTGCCTCCTAATGATCCCTAGAACAATATTTGCTAGACCATGAAAATGATATGTTTATGAATGAAAGAAGGGAAATAGATGAAGTATTCTTTAAACAGGGACCTATTTTGAAACACAACCTGCCTGTTGAAATCCTAGGGGATCCTCCTCCACCCAAGGGTGATCCCGTGTTTGAGCTTAAACCTTTACCTGATACTCTTAAATATGCTTATCTTGATGAAAAGAAGATATATCATGTTATTATTAGTGCTAACCTTTCAGAGCATGAAGAAAATAAATTATTGAAAACTCTGAAGAAGCACTGTGCTGCTATTGGATATACTCTTGATGATCATAAGGGCATTAGTCCCACTCTATGCCAACACAAAATAAAATTGGAGAAAGACCCTAAACCAATTTTTGATCACCAACGACAGTTAAATCCTAAGATGAAAGAAGTGGTAATAAAAGAAATAGTAAAGCTTCTGGAGGAAGGTATAATCTATCCCATTGCTGATAGTCAGTGGGTAAGTCCTGTCCATTGTGTCCCTAAGAAGGGAGGTACCACTGTTTTTCCTAATGATAAAGATGAATTGATCCCGCAAAGAATTGTTACAGGTTATAGAATGGTAATTGATTTCAGTAAACTAAATAAAGCTACTAAAAAGGATCATTACCCTTTACCTTTTATCGATCAAATGCTAGAAAGATTATCAAAACATACTCATTTTTGCTTTCTAGATGGTTATTCCGGTTTCTCTCAAATACCTGTGTCAAAAGAGGATCAAGAAAAGACTACTTTTACCTGCCCTTTCGGTGCCTTTGCTTATAGACGTATGCCTTTTGGTTTATGCAATGCACCTGCTACCTTTCAAAGATGCATGATGGCTATATTCTCTGATTTTTGTGAAAAGATTGTTGAGGTTTTCATGGATGATTTCTCCGTTTATGGAACTTCTTTTGATGATTGCGTGAGCAACCTTGATCGTGTTTTGCAGAGATGTGAAGAAACTAACCTTGTCTTGAATTGGGAGAAGTGCCACTTTATGGTTAATGAAGGTATTGTCTTGGGGCATAAAATTTCTGAAAGAGGTATTGAGGTTGACAAAGCTAAAGTTGATGCTATTGAAAAGATGCCGTGTCCCAAGGGCATTAAAGGTATAAGAAGTTTGCTTGGTCATGCCAGTTTTTATAGGAGGTTCATTAAGGACTTCTCTAAAATCTCCAGGCCTCTGACTAATCTCTTACAAAAAGATATTCATTTTGTCTTTGATGATGATTGTGTAGAAGCGTTTGAAATACTTAAGAAAGCATTGATTTCTGCACCTATTGTTCAGCCACCTGATTGGAATTTACCCTTTGAAATTATGTGTGATGCTAGCGATTATGTTGTAGGTGTTGTTCTAGGATGAAGAGTTGATAAGAAATTAAATGTTATCCAATATGCTAGTAAAACTCTAGACAATGCCCAGAGAAATTATGCTACTACTGAAAAAGAATTTTTAGCAGTTGTATTTGCTTGTGATAAGTTCAGACCTTATATTGTTGATTCCAAAGTAACTGTTCACACTAATCATGCCGCTATTAAATATCTTATGGAAAAGAAAGATGCTAAACCTAGACTTATTAGATGGGTTCTCCTACTACAAGAATTTGATTTGCATATTATTGATAGAAAGGGAGCTGAGAACCCCGTTGCAGACAACTTGTCTAGGTTAGAGAATGTTCTTGATGACCCACTACCTATTGATGATAGCTTTCCTGATGAACAATTAGCTGTCATAAATGCTTCTCATACTGCTCCATGGTATGCTGATTATGCTAATTACATTGTTGCTAAATTTATACCACCTTGTTTCACATACCAGCAAAAGAAAAAGTTAAAAGATGGCATGACAAAAGGATACAAAAGCGTGAGTTTAATGTAGGTGATTATGTGTTGCTATTCAACTCTCGCCTAAGATTTTTTGTAGGTAAACTTCTCTCTAAATGGGAAGGTCCTTACGTTATCGAGGAGGTCTATCATTCCGGTGCCATAAAAATCAACAACTTCAAGGGCACAAACCCGAAGGTGGTGAACGGTCAAAGAATCAAACATTATATCTCAGGTAATCCTATAAATGTTGAAACTAATGTTATTGAAACCGTAACCCCAGAGGAATATATAAGGGACACTTTCCAGAATGTTTCAGACTCCGAAAAGGAATAGGTACGTGGTACGGTAAGTAAACCAACTCCAAAACAGTTCTAATGGCAGTTTTTCTCTGTTTTGGAATATTTAAGAAAATCAGAAAATAAGAAGTAGTCTGGGAAGGACATGAGGGTGGAGGGCGCGCCCTACCCCCCTGGGCGTGCCCCCTTATCTCGTGGGCACCTCGTGTGCTCTCCGGACTCCGTTTTCTTGCACGATACTTCTTTTGGTCGGTAAAAATTCATTATATAATCTCCTAAAGGTTCTGACCATCGTACCACGCAAATACCCTCTGTTTTTGTTTCGAGCTGTTTTTCTGACAGATCTAGATCACCATGACGTTTCCAAGTGCCCCCAAGGACAAGTTCTTCGAGAAGGTCATCAACCCCTACCTCGCGGAAGTGCTGCAACATCCTCAAACCATTGAGATGCATGAGGGGGTGCTGCACATCCGCGATGTTGAGGGACCAAGGAGGACCGGAAGCGTGGAGACAAGGCTTGAAGCAATGGAGCAACAAGTTTTCAAGTGTTAGGAGATGGTGGAGCGTGGACTCGACACCAATCACATAATGATCACGGAGTTCACCAACAACCACAAGCTGGACGCAAAGGACATTGGGGAGGCCATCTTCAAGCTTCACGAGAAAATCGAGCACCTCCCAGCCCAGATCTACGACCTACAAAACCAAGACTGTGAGTATGAATATAGATTCAAGAGGATGAGTTTGGCTGCAGATTTAAGGATCCCGGAGACTCGATCTTCCTTCTATGATAGTGAACCTATGCCTTGGAAGATGGACGACAACCCTACATCATCAACAACCCCCTCACCACCACTTCCGAGGAAGGAGACATAATCACATGGTTATGGGCACTCCCCTTGGCAACTGCCAAGCTTGGGGGAGGTGCCCCAGTATCGTATCACCATCACACTCCTATCTTTACCGTTTTTCTTAGTTCGATCCTTTTAGTAATATCTTGATCTAGTAGAATAAAAGTTTTAGTATGATCTAGTTTTGAGTTTTGCCTTATGATCCTTCTATGTAATCGAGTCCGTGAGCTATATATAATAAAGATTAGTGTTGAGTCAAGGGCTTGATTATCTTGCTATGATCGAGAGGGAATAAAAAGAAAAGAGAAAGAATAAAAAGAAGTCAAGAGATCATATTGATCTTATGGAGAGTAATGACTTCACAAATAAAGAGTATGATGAATAAAAGTTGTTGAGAGTTGACAAACATAGTTTTGGTCATCGTTGCAATTAATAGGAAGTAATAAAGAAAGAGAGGTTTTCACATATAAATATACTATCTTGGACATCTTTTATGATTGTGGGCACTCATTAAAATATGACATGCTAAAGAGTTGATGTTGGACAAGGAAGACAACGTAATGGGTTATGTTTTCTTATATCCGAAATAAAGTATATTGTCATGGTTCATCCAACATGTTGAGCTTGCCTTTCCCTCTCATGCTAGACAATTTCTTTGCACCAAGTAGAGATACTACTTGTGCTTCCGAATATCCTTAAACCCAGTTTTGCCATGAGTGTCCACCATATCCACCTATGGATTGAGTAAGATCCTTCAAGTAAGTTGTCATTGTTGCATGCAATAAAAATTGCTCTCTAAATATGTATGATTTATTAGTGTGGGTAAAATAAGCTTTATACGATCTTGTGATGTGGAAGAAATAAAAGCGACGGACTGCATAATAAAGGTCCATATCACAAGTGGCAATATAAAGTGACGTTCTTTCGCATTAAGTGTAGCGACCAGACCTCAAACAGTCTGTGCTGCTGTGCATCAGTGTCATCCCTGGATCAGTAATGCTGACACGCACAGTACAAATGGAGGATTTATAACAGAGTAGCAATCACACACTTATTACATCGAGTATCTCCAAAGAGAAATAAGTATGATAAATATGGCTTAAGGCCATCTAATACGATAACAGCGGAAGACTTGGAAGATAAGTGAGTCCATCAACTCCAACGGCATCACTGAGTATAAGACCACGACCTAAGGCACCTTACTCGTCGTCTGAAAAGTCTGCAACATAAAACGTTGTAGCCCGAAAACGGGTCAGCACATGGAATATGCTGGCAATGTAACACATAGAGAGTAATGAACATGTTAATGCTATACTACATGCATATATGGCTGGTAGAAGGCTCTATGGTTACAGTTTTGCGAAAAGCCAATTTTTCCCTACTGCAAAGGAATAAATTTTGTTTAACTATCATGGTGGTTGTTAAACATTGAGATGGTTGACAACATCTCAATCCCAATTAAGTATCATCATTAACCCAACAATATTAATTAAAGTAACATGGTGATGAGATTCACATGATAATCCAAGTACTAGATACTCAAGATGTCCATAACCAGGGACACGGCTAATCATGATTAGTTTGTACACTCTACAGAGGTTTGTGCACTTTTCCCCACAAGACTCGATCGCCTCCGCTTGATTCTCGCACTACATGATGTTTGAGAAACGGATGACCGAGACACAGTCTTTCAGAAACAATAACTCTTTACTCCGGGTGGACAGTTACACCTACTTTCCCCTACATCTGCTAGCCCACCTCTTCAAGAGATCATGTAACCTACTCAACTATGCTAGAGCCCATAATAGCTTGTGGCTGCACACGGAAGTTTCTAGCATGAATAATCTTATGATCCCTTTGAGCCTGGGTGGCGGTCCTTATAAAAATAGGCAACACTGGGTTCTCCAGGTGCCTCAATCCACCCAGATGTGAGTTTTAGTTGCCACCTTAAGTAAACCATTAATTAACAATCTCACATCTGTCGTGAATATCTCTCAAACCCAATCCACGTCTACTAGCATAGCATAGGGATATAAGCAAACATAGAAGTAACTCCCAAGGGTTTGATAATAAACAGGGCAATAGGTATTACCTCAACTACATCCCAATACCCACAATTTAATTAGGTCCTAACCATGCAATGTTTGAGGGTTTGTCTAATGCAATAAAACTGGGTAGTAAAAGAGGTATGATCAACGTGTTACTTGCCTTGCTGATGATCCGTGAAACTTAGCGATTCGAAGTAGCAAGCGGCGCACTCCGGGTACTCTATCGCAAACAAACAAGCATACAATAAGCACCCATCAAATGCACAGGTAAAACTCAAATAACAATCTAACCAGAAAGTTCAACTTAAGAACTCCGGTTTGCAAAAAGAATCAAATCAAACGAAGCAACGAAAGTCAAACGGCGAAATAAACAATCTTCGATTACTAATCTGGATCTAGGTCAAATTTTACAGTAGCAAAACTTGTTTGAGTGGGTTAAACGGAAACAGAATTTCGAGACGAAACTCTAGGCGCTTGAATCGCATGATTCCGATAAACGAGCGAAAAGATAAACGAAAACGAAAATCTGATCGGAAATCACAATTTGGAATAATCGCGGAAAATCTGACGAAAAAGAAAACTGACGAATAGTTAAACGAACGGACGTTCGTTAACAGCGTCTAACCGATGAACACGTTCGTTAAAACGAACGGGTCGGTGAACGTTCACTACTTAAATAAACCAAAAAAATAAACCGATCTATATAAAAAACTAGGGTTTCGAAAAAAATAAACCGGGGTGGTTTTTTTTAAAAAAAAGACGGCGAACGGCAGCGGCTCCGGCTAACCTCCGGCGAGGCTCGGGACGGGGCTCCGGCGGGTCGGGCGAGGGCGGCGAGGGGCGGCGGGGCTGCGGGCATCGAAGGGCGACGGGGCGGCGGCGTACGGCGTCGGGACGGCGAGCTCCTCGGGCAGCGGCGTCGGGCTCCGGCGGCGGCGGCTCCTCAGGCGGCGGCGGCTTCGGATCGGGGCGGGGACGGGGTGAGGGAGAGGGGGCGGGGTCGGGGTATAAAAGGAGGGGGGTGCCGTGGAGGAGGGGGCAAGGCGGCGGGCGGCGGCGTGCTTGAGCTGGACTCGGCGGCGGCGTTGCGTGCCTGAGAGGGAGACAGGGCGCAGGGCTGGCGGGGCCGTCGGCTGGGCTTCGGCCCAGTCGGCGCGCTCGGCATTTGTTTTTTTAAATAATTCCGCCGGATCTAAAAAATCATAGAAAAATAAATAAAAATCCAAAAATGCTAAAACAAATTTTCACCGTCTAATTAAAATAATTAGAACAAGATGAACATTTTTCTTGGCCCAAAATGCAGTTTTGAAAATGTGCAATTTTTTAACGCATTTAAAATTGCAAATAAAACTCAAATAAAATCCAATATTTGATTTTAATATTTTTCCTCCAATATTTCAATTATTTTGGAGAAGTCATATTTTCTCTTCTCATTTATTTTAATATGAAATATTTTTTGGAGAGAAAAATAATTAAAACCAAAAATCCTCGTTTTATTATTTGATAAAAAATCAAATATGAAAACCGGGAAAAATCCCCAACTCTCTCCAAGGGTCCTTGAGTTGCTTAGGATTTTCGAGGATTTGCCAAAATGCAATAAAATATGCTATGCAATGATGATCTAATGTATACAATTCCAAATTGAAAATTTGGGATGTTACAAACCTACCCCCTTAAGATGAATCTCGCCCTCGAGATTCGGGTTGGCTAGAAAATAGGTGAGAGTGGTTCTTCCGTAGATCTTCCTCTCGCTCCCAGGTGGCTTCATCTTCAGTGTGGTGACTCCACTGAACTTTGCAGAACTTGATAACCTTGCTGCGGGTGACTCGGCTGGCATACTCAAGAATCTTAACTGGTTTCTCCTCATAGGTCAAATCACTTTCCAACTGAATCGCTTCCAGGGGCACTGTGTCTCTCAGTGGTATCTTAGCCATCTCTGCGTGGCACTTCTTCAACTGGGAAACGTGAAATACATCATGAACTCCTGACAATCCTTCAGGCAATTCCAGCTTGTAAGCAACTTCTCCCATACGCTCCAAAACTCTGTATGGTTCGATAAAACGGGGCGCTAACTTTCCTTTAACTCCAAAGCGCTTCACTCCTCGAAGTGGTGACACTCGAAGATAAACTCTGTCTCCGACTTCGTGAACTGTCTCCTTACGTTTAGAATCCGCATAACTCTTCTGCCTGGACTGGGCTACCTTGAGCCTATCGCGAATCAACTTCACTTTTTGTTCTGATTCCTTAATCAAATCTGGTCCAAACAACAGGCGGTCTCCAACTTCGTCCCATAACAATGGTGTTCTACACCTCCTTCCGTATAAAGCTTCGAAAGGGGCCATCTTCAAACTGGTTTGATAGCTGCTGTTGTAAGAAAACTCTGCATATGGCAAATTGGCGTCCCAACTTGATCCATAATCTAGCGCACAAGCTCTCAACATGTCCTCCAAAATCTGATTGACTCTCTCGGTCTGTCCATCTGTCTGTGGGTGAAAGGCTGTACTGAATTCTAGCCTGGTTCCCAAAGTTTCATGTAACTGATTCCAGAACTTCGAGGTAAACTGGGTTCCTCTATCTGATACAATGGTCCTCGGAACTCCATGCAAACATACGATCCTGGTCATGTATATCTTTGCCAACTTAGCACTGGTGTAAGTGGTCTTCACTGGGATGAAATGGGCTACTTTCGTCAAACGATCGACTACAACCCATATTGAGTCATAGCCTGAACGAGTCCTGGGCAATCCCGTGATAAAATCCATGCCTAGTTTATCCCACTTCCATTCGGGTATCGGCAATGGCTATAGCAATCATGCTGGCTTCTGATGCTCTGCCTTCACTCTCTGACATACATCACAAACTGCTACATACTCCGCAATATCCTTCTTCATTCCGGTCCACCAGAAAGTATCCTTCAAATCCAAATACATCTTGGTATTTCCTGGGTGAATCGAATACGGTGAATCATGGGCCTCTTGCAAGATCAACTTCCTGATCTCCGGATCATTGGGCACATAAACGCGGTCCTCAAACCATAAAGTATCGTGCTCATCCTCACGAAATCCCTTGGCTTTACCTTTGCTCATCCTTTCCTTTATCTCGTCAATCTCCTTGTCTGTCTTCTGAGCTTCTCTCATCTTTTCCATCAAGGTAGACTGAATCTCCAACGTTGCTAAATAGCCTCTTGGAACTATCTCCAAACATAGCTCGCGAAGATCCTCGGCTAATAATTTCGGTAATTCTCCGGTCATGAGGGTGTTAACATGGCTCTTGCGGCTCAATGCATCAGCTACTACGTTAGCCTTCCCTGGGTGATAATGCAATCACATATCATAATTGTCGTGGAATTAACACGTCAGATGTCCTAGATGTCAGGACTTAGTCGTGAGGCCAGCGCATCTATGTAGTAGCTTGAGAGGGGTTGATTGGGATGAGAGACGCAGGGCGGATCAACGCACAAGACAAAGGTTTAGACAGCTTCGGGCCCCGGGAAACATCATCCGGTAACAACCCTACATGCTGTTTGAGGCTAGGTCTCATTATGCTCATCGGAGAGTCGCCGGTAAGCCGGCTCTCCTTTGTTGTGTCTAGCCCTAGAGATTATTGCTTGTTTCTTGTCCCTTTGGGGTGCCCTGCCCCTCCTTATATAAGTTAGAGGGGCGGGTTACATGTGGAGTCCTAGTAGGACTAGGACTAGTCTATCTTCTCTTACAAGTTAATTACAAGTCCGGGTCTTGCTTCCTCGTAAAGGAAATATTCGTCATCCCTTTCTTCTTAAGCCGGCCCATCATAAACGTGAGCCGGCCTTCTGGGCCTTGGGCCTTGTCTTCTATCTGACCCGCCGTTGGGGTTATCAGTAAGTCACCAAATACTCGCCGGGTCTCTGTGAGCCGCCAAGTCCGGCCGGGTCATACTTCTGGCCGGGTCATACCGCATGGTATATCCCCGACAATAATCCTTAATGAGCTGGATTTGCTCGTTTGATGACAGTAGATGATCCTGCTAAGAAACACGGCGGCCTATGCCAAATCTTCTGGATTTTCTCTGATGATTTTGTTAACAGAGCTGATGGTTACTGCCCGTAAAATTTCTAATCTCAATTCAGTGAACTTGAAGTTGATGCAGATCCCTTCAAAAAATTGGTCTTTTCTTCGTCCGGATGCGAACTTCTCAATCCCTAGATGAAATCCCTTCAAGAACTCAACACCACCGTGCGCGAGCCCCACGGTGGGCGCCAACTGTCGTGGAATGAACACGTCAGATGTCCTAGATGTCAGGACTTTGTCGTGAGGCTAGCGCATCTATGTAGTAGCTTGAGAGGGGTTGATTGGGATGAGAGACGCAGGGCGGATCAACGCACAAGACAAAGGTTTAGACAGCTTCGGGCCCCGGGAAACATCATCCGGTAACAACCCTACATGCTGTTTGAGGCTAGGTCTCATTATGCTCATCGGAGAGTCGCCGGTAAGCCGGCTCTCCTTTGTTGTGTCTAGCCCTAGAGATTATTGCTTGTTTCTTGTCCCTCTTTGGGGTGCCCTGCCCCTCCTTATATAAGTTAGAGGGGCGGGTTACATGTGGAGTCCTAGTAGGACTAGGACTAGTCTATCTTCTCTTACAAGTTAATTACAAGTCCGGGTCTTGCTTCCTCGTAAAGGAAATATTCGTCATCCCTTTCTAAGCCGGCCCATCATAAACGTGAGCCGGCCTTCTGGGCCTTGGGCCTTGTCTTCTATCTGACCCGCCATTGGGGTTATCAATAAGTCACCAAATACTCGCCGGGTCTCTGTGAGCCGCCAAGTTCGGCCGGTCATACTTCCGGCCGGGTCATACCGCATGGTATATCCCCGACTTTAGCCCCCAGTTTAATTTGGATTTATCCATATTAAACTGATCCTGCAATATAAACACAAGAACAAATTTGACAGGTTGTGCTCCGGGTTAAATATTCTTGTAAACCGGCACCTGATCATCCTTGAGTCCTTGACATTTTCTCCTGGAATATCCGGGTCAATAGGCCAGCTTCAGAGTCAATTTATTCACATTAGTCTCTTGTAGAGAAATATTGTAAGAAATAATCCACTTGAATCGGCTTCCAGAACGCCGGTTTAAAACATATTGGTCTTGAAATACTCATCAGACTTTCAGTCGGCTTGAAGAGGTAAAACTTGCCGGTTTATCATAACCAAAATTGCCGGCTTGTAAATATTGATAGCACCGGGTCATAACTGTTGCCGACGCCGGGTCATGATTATTGATGACGCCGGGTTCTAGACACAGGGTCATAATGATTGGTGACGCCGGGTCAATCTGGTTTGCTCAAAACAAAGAATTTAAAAATATTTCTCCCTTATATCCATATTACCTGTAGCCCCCAAGGGCCGGTTTAATCAGCATGAATAAGCCGGGACTTATCACCATGGCTTTAAATAAAATCCAGTTGTGTAGCCCCCATGAATCGGCTATAGTCATAGTAGTGTAGCCGGGTCATCCTAGAATTGTCTTGAATTGTTGCCTGGAGCAATTGGTAGCCCCCAAGGGCCGGCTCATTTAGAATGTGATGAGTCGGGTCTTCAATGAAGTGAGCAAAAAATGACTTTGCATTAGCCCCCAAGTGCCATGGTGCCTGCTGGCAGTGACATGGGACTTGCATATTTGATGTAATCTCAACTTGAATAATGTAGCCCCCAAGTGCCGGGTTGTAAGCCTGCAGCGACTCGGGACTATTCCTTTCATTGTAGAATAAATCATATCCATTGATAAAATAATAGCCATTGCGCCAAAGCGACTTTGAAAACCTCAATCATAATATTAGTTACTGATAACCATAATAAAAATCCAGCCATGC
Source organism: Aegilops tauschii subsp. strangulata (assembly GCF_002575655.3). Classification (NCBI taxonomy): domain Eukaryota; kingdom Viridiplantae; phylum Streptophyta; class Magnoliopsida; order Poales; family Poaceae; genus Aegilops; species Aegilops tauschii. Next base: position 401,503,048 of record NC_053037.3, read on the forward strand.
TGGCTATTAAACATTTGTATAACCCGGTTTGAAACCTCAGTCATTCAATATCATAGTGAAAATCCAGCCAAGTCTGGCTATTTAAAGATTCAAATACCTTATCTGTTGACAAGTAAATCCGGAGTTTAAATACCCGGCGACTCTGGGCCGATGGCGATTTATTACGCCTCCATTGTAAGCCGGAAATTTTATAACCCGGCGGCTTATAGCCTTTGAGAAAACCAAGAATTTACAACCCTTTTGAGACACCAATTTCAATCTTTGATGATGGGCTTGAACTTAATCATTTATGTAAGTCATAGCCCTGTAAATCCTGCACAGAGTTTAAACAACATATGCCCTGGCGACTTAACGTTAAAAACCAGGGCGGGTAACCACCCAAATGTAATCTTATCCTGCACACAAGTAGATCACAAGATCCCTTGGCGGTTTACCGCAAGGCGGGTCATAATATCTCACATATAACCACTGTGATATTGATTTTGTACTGCCGGTTTATATGACCTGTGCAGTAAGGGTGATAACCCAATCCTTAGAAGCCAATGCTTCCACATAGATGATGATTGTCATAAGCTGGCGATTTACCATTGAAAATCAAGCCGGGTTAAATAACAACCACTCATATACACTTTAGATATGAAAAAGAGCTTCAAATAAAATCCAAAAATTGTTTGCAAAAAGAGACTTCAAAATTTTTGAGGCTTCTGATTCGAATACGATCAGAAAACCGTCCCAAAGAGGTTAAGCTAAGATTCGAATACGATCATATAGCCCCCAGTGGCCTTGGCGTTGCCGATCAAGAGGGTACCGACAGCTATGTTCTCTTTGGTTCGAATACGACCTATGTTTGAACAGGAAGCCCCCAAATGACCTTGAGAGTTGTTTAACGACGCTGATTCGAATACGATCCACGTCGGTTCCCCAAGGGGGTTGAGCTATGGTTCAAATATGACCAAGAAACTCCCCAATGAGCTCGGCAGTGTGCCGATCAAGAGGGTATCGACAGCTATGTTCTCTTTGGTTCGAATACAACCTATGTTTGAACAGGAAGCCCCCTAGTGATCATGAGAATATTTAACGACTCTGATTCGAATACGATCAGGGTCACACCAAAAGGGTTAAGCTAAATTCAAATACGATCAGCTCCCAATGGTCATTAAAGCAGGGTACCTATATTTGAGTTGTGCTTTGTAACAGACTCTCTTTGGTCCCTTTAATTTTTCCTGAGAACTCGAACTTTGCGAGAGATAACCTCTTTTTGAACCGGAAATTTGTAAACCGGATATTAAGAGCTTCAAAGCTTTATAAGATATAAATTTACCTTGAGCCGGACGTTTGAACCGGATTTGAGAGCTTCAAAACTTTGCGGGAGAAAGATATCTCTTGAACCGGATTTTAAACCGGAATCTTTATTTGAACCGGCAATTTTCTGACGGCCTTTAAAGTTTCATCAATATGGTAGCAGCCTCCGAAACCGGGTTATCATTCCCTCCAACGACCCGGGGTTCCCGGGTCATGTCACTGTAGCCCCCGAGTCTCAAGATGACTCGAGGAGTTGGCTTGAGATTCTCCATATTTACCTGTGATATAAACCGGCATAACTTGTATATCATTGGTGTTGATAACACGATGTGAACCCACAGAAGGTTGAAGCGACTGCGGCGGGTTATAAATGATCCTATATGAGCCGTGTCAACAACTCGGCCAATGGCTCCTTCCAACTGGTTGTTCGAAGTTAACCAAACTGTAGTGGCGGCGACTCGTACGCCCGCTCATTGAACCATCCAGTGCAGACGACGGCTGATAATATATGATAATTTGCCTCCAGTTTGATGGAAGAAAACCGGGCTTCCCAAGTAGTGACTTGCTCATAATCAATAGACAACTCATCCAGACAAGTGCGGCCTGGTGTGTTGATGTAGATCAGGCCGCGAGAGACGGACGGTAAGGACGACCGTAACATCAGAGGCGGCACAGACAGATGAGTCGGCCGTGGCATTGTAAACCGGTGCGGACGGGTGAGTTGTCCTCCTTGTTGTAAGCCGGCGTGGTCACGAGAGACGGCCACGGCGTGGTAAGCTGGCGCGGTCGCGAGAGACGGCCACGGCGTTGTAAGCCGGTGCGAGGGTCCGTTGAATAACGAAGACCACCTGTGCGAAAAGATGTTGGCATGCCTCAATCTCCGTGTTATAATATCACTTTTAGTCATAAATAATTGCCCTGCATAAATAATATTGCAGACCAAGGCAAAGATAAACTTGTTCTTTGACAAAAACAACATGTGCTAATAAAAAAACTTGGATGGATATCACCTGATTTGTTTGGACAACGGATGATCCGTTTATCGCGACAGAGGTAGCTCAGGCAGACCAGTGACTCAATATAGTTCCGGCGGCTCAAAGCGGCAAGGGCGGCTCAAAGCGGCTCCGGCGGCTTGATGTAGATTAAGCTGCACGGGCGGCGACTTACCGGCGACTCTCCAGCGGCGGCTCAATGATTTTGCTGATCTCTGTTTCGTGCTCTTCAAAAAAATTATACCGTACTTCCTTTTTGCATGATCTCAATCTTGGCCGTGGCGGTTCGGCGGAGGCGTGATGCGACGGCGCACGGGAGCCTGGTGTGGCGGCTCACCGCGAACCACGGAGGCGACAGTGGCAGAGGCAGGCTTGGTCCGCAACGTCACGGTGAGGTGAAAGCGGCTTGGGCAGGCGGGCGCATAATCCGCGGCCAGTAGAGGAACAGAGGGCTGGTCGGCGCCTCAGCGCGGGACGGCAGCCGAGGAGCGGAGACCTGGGGCACCCGGTCCGACGACTTAGCGCGGGACGGTAGCGGAGGAGCGGAGACCTGGGGCACCCGGTCCGGCGACTTAGCGCGGGATGGCGGCTGCCCGGAACGGCGGCTCAATGGAAGCACGGGCGGCTCGAAACCAGTGGCTCGCGGCGGACCATGGACAAGGCGTCCCGAGGCGAGCGGCAGGGGAGTAAACTTGTCGGCGGCTCAGAGGCAGCCCTCCGACGGCGGAGAGCTGGCGGGTCGGAGAACTTCTGAAGGTGAGGGTGCAGTGGCAGCCTGTATCGACGGTGACTCGGGGCCGGCTCGTGGTCGGAACGGCGCGCGCCTGTAGCTCAGAGAAGGAAGGGGCCCAGCTGTGATTGAGGCCGTCAGGCGAGGCCAAGGCACTCCGAAACCGCGGCGACTCGCGGCAATCCGAAGCAGAGCCGAGGGCGGAGCAAAAGTCGCAGGTGCCGAGCGGGTCAAGGCCGGCGATTTGATGTGTCGCCGCACAGGAGGCAGCGCGGGTACTAGATAAAGAAACAGCGCCGGAGTCAGCCGGTCGGGGCTGCACAGGTGCGAGGCGAACGAAAGTCGATGCGGCGGGCAGAACGGCGAGGTCGGGGCAAACCAGCAGATGCAGAGATGAGCCGGGGGCCGCGGGAGTGAGCCATGGCGACTGCTTGAGGCGAGGCTGCAGAGGCGGAGGCTGGCCACGGTGGCTCACGCAACTCGGCGCGAGGGCGTGAGGCGAGCAGCGGAGGCCTGAGTCTGCGGCCATGTCCGTTTCAGAGTCACGCTTTATTGCCAATTCCCTGTCCGTCTCAACCTCCGGGTCGTGGCCCTCCCCTTTCCTCTTTTTTTTTAATCTAAGACGAAAACCAATCGAGATTGACTCTGGAGATCCTATGGTTGGCCCGGTTTCCGGGTCGTGGCAGGTTTGACCGCCCACGTCCGGGTCTTCCTTCAAGTTTCCATGCTGGATTTGCTCGTTTGATGACAGTAGATGATCCTGCTAAGAAACACGGCGGCCTATGCCAAATCTTCAGGATTTTCTCTGATGATTTTGTTAACAGAGCTGATGGTTACTGCCCGTAAAATTTCTAATCTCAATTCAGTGAACTTGAAGTTGATGCAGATCCCTTCAAAAAATTGGTCTTTTCTTCGTCCGGATGCGAACTTCTCAATCCCTAGATGAAATCCCTTCAAGAACTCAACACCACCGTGCGCGAGCCCCACGGTGGGCGCCAACTGCCGTGGAATGAACACGTCAGATGTCCTAGATGTCAGGACTTAGTCGTGAGGCCAGCGCATCTATGTAGTAGCTTGAGAGGGGTTGATTGGGATGAGAGACGCAGGGCGGATCAACGCACAAGACAAAGGTTTAGACAGCTTCGGGCCCCGGGAAACATCATCCGGTAACAACCCTACATGCTGTTTGAGGCTAGGTCTCATTATGCTCATCGGAGAGTCGCCGGTAAGCCGGCTCTCCTTTGTTGTGTCTAGCCCTAGAGATTATTGCTTGTTTCTTGTCCCTCTTTGGGGTGCCCTGCCCCTCCTTATATAAGTTAGAGGGGCGGGTTACATGTGGAGTCCTAGTAGGACTAGGACTAGTCTATCTTCTCTTACAAGTTAATTACAAGTCCGGGTCTTGCTTCCTCGTAAAGGAAATATTCGTCATCCCTTTCTTCTTAAGCTGTCCCATCATAAACGTGAGCCGGCCTTCTGGGCCTTGGGCCTTGTCTTCTATCTGACCCGCCGTTGGGGTTATCAGTAAGTCACCAAATACTCGCCGGGTCTCTGTGAGCCGCCAAGTCCGGCCGGGTCATACTTCCGGCCGGGTCATACCGCATGGTATATCCCCGACAATAATCCTTAATGAGCTCCAACCATCTCCTTTGCCTGAGATTTAACTCCTTCTGCGTGAAAATGTACTTGAAATTCTTGTGATCCGTGTACACCTCACAATGGTTTCCGATGAGAAAATGTCTCCATGTCTTCAACGCATGCACTACGGCTGCTAACTCCAAATCATGTGTGGCATAATTCTTCTCATGGGGTTTAAGTTGTCGTGAAGCATATGAAACAACTCTTCCCTCCTGCATTAGCACTGCTCCAAGTCCTCGACGTGAAGCGTCACAATATACTTCGTATTCCTTGCGCTGATCTGGCAGAATCAACACTGGTGATGTAACCAAACGTTTCTTCAACTCTTGGAAACTAGCTTCACATTCCTCAGTCCAATTGAATTTGATGTCCTTCTTTAACAGCTCTGTCATGGGCTTAGCGATTCTCGAGAAATTCTCAATGAACCTCCGGTAGTATCCTGCAAGTCCAAGAAAACTCCGGATTTCTCCAACTGACGTGGGCGATTCCCAGTTTGTTACTGTGTCAACTTTGGCGGGGTCTACGGCTATTCCTTCCCCGGATATAACATGTCCGAGGAATCCAACTTCCTTCAGCCAAAACTCACATTTGCTGAACTTGGCGTATAACTGGTGTTGTCTGAGCTCCTCAAGTACCAAACGCAAATGCTCCTTATGCTCCTCTTCGTTCTTTGAGTAGACCAAAATGTCATCAATGAACACCACGACGAACTTATCCAAAAACTCCATAAACACTTTGTTCATCAGGTTCATGAAATAGGCAGGTGCGTTAGTCAGACCGAATGACATAACGGTATACTCATACAGCCCATACCTGGTGGTAAAAGCCGTCTGAGGTATATCCTGCTCTCGAATCTTTAACTGATGGTATCCTGATCGTAGATCGATCTTGGAAAATACCTTAGCTCCTTGTAATCGGTCAAACAGATCATTGATCATTGGCAGTTGGTACTTGTTCTTGATGGTCACTTCATTCAATCCATGATAATCAACAACCATCCTCAGCGATCCATCTTTCTTCTCCACTAGAAGTACTGGTGATCCCCAAGGTGACGAACTTGGGCGAATATAGCCTTTATCCAGTAACTCCTTAATCTGCTTCTTAATCTCCTCCAAATCTTTTGCGGGCATCCTGTACGGTCTCTTAGATATTGGCCCTGTGCCTGGCAAAAGTTCAATCAAAAACTCAATGTCTCTATCTGGTGGCATGCCTGGCAACTCTTCTGGAAATACATCCGGGTAATCTTTCACCACTGGTACTTCCTCCTGTACAACTCCTGATAAGGAATTCACCTGAGTCCTCTTCGGCATATGCCGGGATACATACTTAATCCTTCTTCCTTCTGGGGTGGTAAGCAAAATCATCTTACTGGCGCAATCGATGTTTCCTACATACATCGATAGCCAATCCATTCCCAAAATCACATCCAAACCTTGCGACTCCAAAACTATTAGGTCTGAGGGGAAAACATGCCTACCTATGGCCAATGGCATCTGAAAACATCCTTGGCTTGCCATATACTCTGCTCCTGGCGAGGTTACTAACATAGGTGTTCTAAGAACTTTGGTGGGCAATTTATACTTATCCACAAATCCCCTTGATATGTATGAATGCGATGCACCAGTATCAAAAAGAACGATTGCAGTAAATGACTTAACCAAAAACTTACCTATTACTGCATCAGGCTGTGCTTCAACCTCCTCCACGTAAACGTGGTTCACTTGTCCTTTATTGAACGGGTTAGGCTTCTTCCCAGAGCTTCCATTGCCATTTCCATTCTGGGCTTCCAGGCATTCAGTCGCATAATGTCCAGTCTTCTGGCACTTGAAACAAGTAATGTGACTTAGATCCCTCTTGGCTGGTGTAGATGGGTTATTACGGTTCTGCCCGTTGCTTCCTCCATTCCCATTAACATTCTTGGGTCCATTATGGTTGTGCGAACTACCTCCTCCATGGGTATGCTGAAACTGTCCTCCCGATTTCGGGGTAAAACGTGGCTTCTGCTGAGCTCCAGAATTGTACTTCCCTTGTCCATACTTCCTCTTACGGTTTTCAATCTGCTGTTGCTTCCCTTCAATCATGAGAGCTCTATCTACCAACTCCTGGTAGTTGGTGAAGGTTGCTACCATCAACTGCATGCTCAGCTCATCATTCAGTCCTTTGAGAAACTTCTCCTGCTTGGCTGCATCTGTAGCAACGTCATCGGGAGCATAACGTGCTAACTTACTAAAGTCCTCCACATACTGGCCTACGGTGCGTCCTCCTTGGCGTAGGTTGCGAAACTCACGCTTCTTCATAGCCATAGCTCCTGCTGAAACATGGGCAGTATGGAAAGCTTGTTGAAACTGGTCCCATGTGACAGTGTCAATTGGGTGGGTGGCTGTGTAATTCTCCCACCATGATGTTGCGGGTCCATCAAGCTGATGTGCGGAAAAACGCACTTTCTCCGCATCCGTGCATCCTGCAGTGGCCAACTCCCTTCCAACTTTGCGGAGCCAATCATCTGCAACAATCGGCTCAGTGCTGCTGGAAAACACCGGCGGATTTAGCCTCCAGAAACGGGCTAAGTGATCAACAGGTGGTGGTGGTGGGTTGTTGTTGTTGTTGCCTTGGTTCTGTAATAACACTTGCATCAGGGCATTCTGCTGCTGAATCAACTGAGTGATCTCCGGTGGGAAAACAAATCCGGTGTCGCATGTCGGAGGCATCTGATAGGTTTAGAAAAGATGAGAATTTAGAATAGAATGAGGTCTAGAGGGAAAACACTACCCATATGCTCATGAGACAAAACACAATCAATATCACTCAATCAAACAAGGCATAAAATCGATCTATCTATCGTTACAAAGTGCTCGGGCTATACTATTTACATGGGGAAATACTACTACTGATTTTGGTGGTCTACTAGAAATTTTGATCGGTCGAAGACTCCATGATATCTGCTCCAGCTTCATCAACAAAGTCATCTTCACTGGGGTCTGAGTCGGTGTCGTCGACGATGATGTAGTTATCCGGGCAAGTAGAATCGTCGTCTTGTCCTTCAGGTGATGGGTCTCCCAGGAATACTTCGATCTTCTGTATCAGTTCGCCGTTCTTCTCCAACAACGTGGCGATCTCCTCCTCATATCCATCGCGCGTAGACTTGACTTCTTCCTCCAACTCCGTGATCTTGGTCAATGCCTTCTTCAGATATATCATGTCTGAGCACATCCGGTTCTCCTGGCGACGAATGTGTTGGTTTTGCTCCTGGATGAATGCTGCAATTGATCCATCCTTCTTGGTGCTGATCATCTCCCATTGTTCATCTCGGCGTCCACATATCTGATAAATAGTATCCTTAAGCTCCCTTCGGTAGACTTCTCCAATGCGTCCCATAGAGATGTGGGCTGCCATGCTCTTCCCTAAACTCTAGGTTGGTGCATCAAAGGAAAACTCTATAGGCTCAGTGACTGGCATAAACATCCTTCCAGGAATTTGAACTTGAATCTTCCAGCGCTCCTCTTTCGGTAGTGTGGCGTTGTGGGTCCCGGTGAAGCTTGGTGTTCCGATGTTTAGGTACTTAGCTACTTCCTTCAAGTGTCGTCCAAAAGGTGTATCTTCATCCGGTTGCATGAACTTGTTCCTTGCATCCGCCATTCCTAAAAGAGTAGAAAGTGGAGAGGAGTCAGAAATGAGAAGAGAGTAGTGTTCTAGGGTTTAAGCTTAGTGGTCGTGTCCTACAGTCAACCTGGCTCTGATACCACCTTTGTAGCGACCAAACCTCAGATAGTCTGTGCTGCTGTGCATCAGTGTCATCCCTGGATCAGTAATGCTGACACACACAGTACAAATGGAGGATTTATAACAGAGTAGCAATCACACACTTATTACATCGAGTATCTCCAAAGAGAAATAAGTATGATAAATATGGCTTAAGGCCATCTAATACGATAACAGCGGAAGACTTGGAAGATAAGTGAGTCCATCAACTCCAACTGCATCACTGAGTATAAGACCACGACCTAAGGCACCTTACTCGTCGTCTGAAAAGTCTGCAACATAAAATGTTGCAGCCCGAAAACGGGTCAGCACATGGAATATGCTGGCAATGTAACACATAGAGAGTAATGAACATGTTGATGCTATACTACATGCATATATGGCTGGTAGAAGGCTCTATGGTTACAGTTTTGCGAAAAGCCAATTTTTCCCTACTGCGAAGGAATAAATTTTGTTTAACTATCATGGTGGTTGTTAAACATTCAGATGGTTGACAACATCTCAATCCCAATTAAGTATCATCATTAACCCAACAATATTAATTAAAGTAACATGGTGATGAGATTCACATGATAATCCAAGTACTAGATACTCAAGATGTCCATAACCGGGGACATGGCTAATCATGATTAGTTTGTACACTCTGCAGAGGTTTGTGCACTTTTCCCCACAAGACTCGATCGCCTCCGCTTGATTCTCGCACTACATGATGTTTGAGAAACGGATGACCGAGACACAGTCTTTCAGAAACAATAACTCTTTACTCCGGGTGGACAGTTACACCTACTTTCCCCTACATCTGCTAGCCCACCTCTTCAAGAGATCATGTAACCTACTCAACTATGCTAGAGCCTATAATAGCTTGTGGCTGCACACGGAAGTTTCTAGCATGAATAATCTTATGATCCCTTTGAGCCTCGGTGGCGGTCCTTATAAAAACGGGCAACACTGGGTTCTCCAGGTGCCTCAATCCACCCAGATGTGAGTTTTAGTTGCCACCTTAAGTAAACCATTAATTAACAATCTCACATCTGTCATGAATATCTCTCAAACCCAATCCACGTCTACTAGCATAGCATAGCGATATAAGCAAACGTAGAAGTAACTCCCAAGGGTTTGATAATAAACAGGGCAATAGGTACTACCTCAACTACATCCCAATACCCACAATTTAATTAGATCCTAACCATGCAATGTTTGAGGGTTTGTCTAATGCAATAAAACTGGGTAGTAAAAGAGGTATGATCAACGTGTTACTTGCCTTGCTGATGATCCGTGAAACTTAGCGATTCGAAGTAGCAAGCGGCGCACTCCGGGTACTCTATCGCAAACAAACAAGCATACAATAAGCACTCATCGAATTCACAGCTAAAACTCAAATAACGATCTAACCAGAAAGTTCAACTTAAGAACTCCGGTTTGCAAAAAGAATCAAATCAAACGAAGCAACGAAAGTCAAACGGCGAAAGAAACAAGCTTCGATTACTAATCTGGATCTAGGTCAAATTTTACAATAGCAAAACTTGTTTGAGTGGGTTAAACGGAAAGAGAATTTCGAGACGAAACTCTAGGCGCTTGAATCGCCTGATTTCAATAAACGAGCGAAAAGATAAATGAAAACGAAAATCTGATCGGAAATCACGATCTGGAATAATCGCGGAAAATCCGACGAAAAAGAAAACTGACGAACAGTTAAATGAACGGACGTTCGTTAACAGCGTCTAACCGACGAACACGTTCGTTAAAACGAACGGGTCGGTGAACGTTCACTACTTAAATAAACCAAAAAAATAAACCGATCTATTAAAAAAAACTAGGGTTTCGAAAAAAAATAAACCGGGGTGATTTTTAAAAAAAACGGACGGCGAACGGCGGCGGCTCCGGCTAACCTCCGGCGAGGCTCGGGACGGGGCTCCGGCGGGTCGGGCAAGGGCGGCGAGGTGCGGCGGGGCGGCGAGCGTCGAAGGGCGACGGGGCGGCGGCGTACGGCGTCGGGGCGGCGAGCTCCTCGGGTGGCGGCGTCGGGCTCCGGTGAGGGAGAGGGGGCGGGGTCGGGGTATAAAAGAAGGGGGGTGCCGTGGAGGAGGCGGCGGGCGGCGACGTGCTCGAGCTGGACTCGGCGGCGGCGTTGCGTGCCCGAGAGGGAGACGGGGCGCGGGGCTGGCTGGGCCGTCGGCTGGGCTTCGGCCCAGTCGGCGCGCTCGGCGTTTTTTTTTATAATTCCGCCGGATCTAAAAAAGCATAGAAAAATAAATAAAAATCCAAAAATGCTAAAACAAATTTTCACCGTCTAATTAAAATAATTAGAACAAGATGAACATTTTTCTTGGCCCAAAATGCAATTTTGAAAACGTGCAATTTTTTAACGCCTTTAAAATTGCAAATAAAACTTGAATAAAATCCAATATTTGATTTTAATATTTTTCCTCCAATATTTCAATTATTTTAGAGAAGTCATATTTTCTCCTCTCATTTATTTTAATATGAAATATTTTTCGGAGAGAAAAATAATTAAAACCAAAAATCCTCGTTTTATTATTTGATAAAAAATCAAATATGAAAACCGGGAAAAATCCCCAACTCTCTCCGAGGGTCCTTGAGTTGCTTAGGATTTTCGAGGATTTGCCAAAATGCAATAAAATATGCTATGCAATGATGATCTAATGTATAACATTCCAAATTGAAAATTTGGGATGTTACATTAACACTACAGGAATCAGCTACTTTGCCGTCTGCCACGGCAGACGGCAAAGGCAAGGATGGCGGATGGCAAAGGCCTTTGCCGTCTGCCGCGGACGGCAAAAGGCTCCGGCAAAGTAGGCTACGGTAAAGAGCTTCTTTGCCGTCTGATTTCTGAAGCGGACGGCAAAGGGGCCTTTGCCAGCAGCGGCGGACGGCAAAGAAAGCCGACGGCAATAAATTCACTGTTAGTCCGTTAGGCGTCTAACGGCAGCCTTTGCCGTCCGCCGCTGACGGCAAAGACTACAGGCTCTTTTCCATCTGCTGGCAGATGGCAAAGAGACCAAATAGGCATTAATTATGTTTCTTCTTATATCCATTCATTTTCACAGAAAATCAAACACAGATATATATATGACCAATATAGCATATCCAACACATATTACCAATACTCATGAACACATATATATCCAACACATGTTACCAATATATAGTCATGAACACATATATATCCAACACATATCCATGAACACATATCCAACAAATATTACAAGGAATGATCTAAAACTAAATATCTATTTTCCTATAAAGAAAACTATCTTATTACTAAGATCTTCTCCGGATCTTCTTCTTTTCTTCCAACCTGCATAACAAAAACACTAAGAAAGAGAGATGGGTTAGGAGTAGAAATGTAGCATTTCACTTGGTGAAATGCAATGCTGTAGGAGCCAGTACTTGAGATCAAGATAATCTTAGAAGAGATAACTATTAAGGAGAACTACAGAAGACCTCAAGGTATACTTGAGGGATTATGTGCTCAGACAGCCTGGAAGTGCCAGGGCTAGCTCATCACAGCACAGGGATAGTCACATGTAAATTAAGCCTAAGAGAGGGGGGCTCAGACCAGCATCACTGCCCAAATCAGATGTAGTATCTGTCTTATCAGTAGAAAACTAGGAAAGTAACAGCCAAAACCAAGTATAGCATCTGTTCATAGGCTATTAGAAAGAGACAAATAGGAATAGCCAAACCAAGTGGTATCTGTTCATATCAGTATTAGAAGTAAAATAACTAAGAACAAGTGAGTATCCATTCATGAGTAAAGTAACTGACCAAAGTAACAACTCCAGGATCAACTAAACAGAACAGAGCAGTACAGGAGTATATATACTTCACAAATACACATAGATGGTCACTGACCAAAACCCTGACACAGCAACAATCCATCACAGAGAGCTCCAATACAAGTTGATGCTCATCTACAGCAGCTAACCACAGCTAATAGAGCCTCACATCCAACAAGATCAAGAGCTAGAGCTATGCATTAGAGAGATCAGGAGGGGAGCAAGGAGAAGCTCACCAAAAGGAGTTGTAGCCGAAGTAGGATGCAGCCACACCATCACTATGGTGTGACCAGCATCACAACCAACACCACCACAACAAGCCGGAGCTTGCCAGAGAGCACCACAACGGCGGCACCAGTGAGAGCACGGGCACGAAGGCGCCAACCAGGGGCACCGCAGCACGGAGGCGCCACCCAGGGGCACCACCGCGCCACGGCACATCCAGCACCGCCGGAGGATCCTCACGGTGACCGGACCTAAATGTGGTCCGTCCACTTTGGTTGCACATGCCAAATCAGCGATGAATGAGCTACTTTTCCCGCACAGCAAGCAGACACTCCATTCAATAGAAGAAAGGCCGGTTTTACAGAAGCAAAGATTAAAGGTAGAATGTTCAGAAGCAATGAATGATCGATTTGGCATAAGCAGGACCAAACCAAACCCATGGCAGAAACTAAATTGACAACACATGATGATGCCTCCGAAGTAGACAAGGACAGCACAAGTTTTACCTATACACAACACAACGATCACTATACAATTGACACTCATTATTAACAAGTCAAGTTAAATCCCTGCAGCATATGTAGTAAGGACCCTATCAAATCGAGCTAACCACGGCAGCCCTCAAGCAGAGTAAATCGATTTATGGCACAATTATAGAAGTGAACAACTGAGTCGTCCTCAACCATTATTGCATATGCAGCAAAAACAAGATTGATATTTTTTTTTTTGGTTTAGATCTTGAGTGGACGGGTGCAAGGCAGGAAAAGAAGAAATCCAAGAGGGGGGAGAGGAGAAGGGGCGGACCTGGATGGCGTTGGGGCAGAGGTGGAGCTGCGTCCTCCACGGCGTCCTTCCCGTCCATGGCGTCCTTCCCGTCCATGGCTTCCCGGCGTGATGGATCTGTGAGGGAGAGGAGACGCGACATGACGCGGTGAGAAAGAGAGGGATGGATGTGACGAGGAGGAGTGAAGAGACTCACCTGAGTCACCGGAGCAACACCGGAGCCACGCCGGCGATGTGGTGGCCGAAACCCTAGCCGCAGGGGAGGGTCACGCGTGGTCGCAGGAGGACGCGCGAGTCAGATCTGGTCGGAGGGGATAGAGGATCGGGGCGAGGGGGTCACGTGGGTGTGCTGGGCGCCGTCGAATCCCATCGGAGCTCGCCAAAATCGGCCGCCGTAGGTGCTCGCGCGAGGGAGAGGGAGAGACGAGCGGGAGAGAGGGGGAGAGAGAGGAGGTGGGGGCCGGGCGGAGAGAGGGGAGACAGAGAGAGGAGGTGGGGGCAACGTTTTCTTTGTACCCGCAAGCGGTAGTACGGCTGTTCTTTCTCGTCCGCCGTTTTGTCTCTTTGTCGTCTGCTAGCAGACGGCAAAGAGGGGGCGTTTTTTTTTCGTAAACGGCTCGTTAGTGGGGGGGCACCTTTCTCTTTGCCGTCCGCGAGCTGACGGCAAAGAAGTGACTGATGGCAAAGGCTTGTTTTGCCGTCTGCCTGTTGTTTGCCGTCCGCTTTTATCTAGCTGATGGCAAACACCTTCTTTGCCATCTGCTAGCAGACGGCAAAGAGCTGGCAGATGGCAAATTAGGTAGTGTAAGATTTTGTACATCCAACCATAAAAGCACATGACAACCTCTGCTTCCCTCTGCGAAGGGCCTATCTTTTACTTTTTTCTTATTCCTTATGCAAGAGTCATGGTGATCATCACCTTTCCTTTTTACATTTTATCCTTTGGCAAGCACCTTGTGTTGGAAAGATCCTGATATATATATCCAATTGGATGTAAGTTAGCATGAGCTATTATTGTTGACATTACCCTTGAGGTAAAAGGTTGGGGGGCAACTTGACAAGCCCCTATCTTTCTCTGTGTCCGATTAAAACTCCATACCCATAAGTATTGCGTGAGTGTTAGCAATTATGAAAGACTAAATGATGGTTGAGTATGTGGACTTGCTGAAAAGCTCTTATATTGACTCTTTTCGATGTTATGATAAATTGCAATTGCTTCAATGACTGAGATTATAGTTTGTTGGTTCTCAATGAAGTTTCTGATTCATACTTTACATTGTGAATAGATTATTACTTGAGCATAAGAAATCATATGACAATATATATATATATATATATATATATATATATGTTGCTGTTATAAGAATTATCATGATGCCCTCATGTCCGTATTTTATTTTATCGACACCTCTATCACTAAACATGTGGACATATTTATCGTTATCAGCTTCTGCTTGAGGACAAGCGAGGCCTAAGCTTGGGGGAGTTGATACGTCCATTTTGCATCATGATTTTATCTCGATATTTATTGCATTATGGGCTGTTATTACACGTTATGTCACAATACTTATGCCTTTTCTCTCTTATTTTACAAGGTTTACATGAAGAGGGAGAATGCTGGCAGCTGGAATTCTGGGCTGGAAAAGGAGCAAATATTAGAGACCTATTCTGCACAACTCCAAAAGTCTTGAAACTCCACGGAAGTTATTTTTGGAATTAATAAAAAATACTGGAGGAAGAATTAACCAGAGGGGGCCCACACCCTGGCCACGAGGGTGGGGGCGCGCCCTACCCCCCTGGGCGCGCCCCCTGCCTTGTGGGCCCCCTGGCAGGCCTCCGGTGCCCATCTTCTGCTATATGAAGTCTTTTACCATGGAAAAAATCATAAGCTAACTTTCGAGAAGAAACTCCGCCGCCACGAGGGGGAACCTTGGCGGAACCAATCTAGAGCTCCGGCGGAGCTGTTCTGCCGGGGAAACATCCCCCCGGGAGGGGGAAATCATCGCCGTCGTCATCACCAACGATCCTCTCATCGGGAAGGGGAAATCATCGCCGTCGTCATCACCAACGATCCTCTCATCGGGAGGGGGTCAATCTCCATCAACATCTTCACCAGCACCATCTCCTCTAAAACCCTAGTTCATCTCTTGTATCCAATCTTTGTCCCAAAGCCTCAGATTGGTACCTGTGGGTTGCTAGTAGTGTTGATTACTCCTTGTAGTTGATGCTAGTTCGTTTATTTGGTGGAAGATCATATGTTCAGATCCTTTATGCATATTAATACCCCTCTGATTATGAACATGAATATGATTTGTGAGTAGTTATGTTTGTTCCTGAGGACATGGGAGAAGTCTTGGTATAAGTAGTCATGTGAATTTGGTATTCGTTCGATATTTTGATGAGATGTATGTTGTCTCTCCTCTAGTGGTGTCATGTGAACATCGACTACATGACACTTCACCATTGTTTGGGCCTAGAGGAAGGCATTGGGAAGTAATAAGTAGATGATGGGTTGCTAGAGTGACAGAAGCTTAAACCCTAGTTTATGAGTTGCTTCGTAAGGGACTGATTTGGATCCATATGTTTCATGCTATGGTTAGGTTTACCTTAATACTTCTTGTATAGTTGCGGATGCTTGCAATAGGGGTTAATCATAAGTGGGATGCTTGTCCAAGAAAGGGCAGCACCCAAGCACCGGTCCACCCACATACCAAATTATCAAAGTAACGAACGTGAATCATACGAGCGTGATGAAAACTATCTTGACGATAATTCCCATGTGTCCTCAGGAGCGTTTTCCTTCAGATAAGAGTTTGTCCAGGCTTGTACTTTGCTACAAAAAGGATTGGTCCATCTTGCTGCACCTTATTTTCTTTCATTACTTGTTACCCGTTACAAATTACCTTATCACAAAACTATATGTTACCGATAATTTCAGTGCTTGCAGAGAATACCTTACTGAAAATCGCTTGTCATTCCTTCTGCTCCTCGTTGGGTTCGACACTCTTACTTATCGAAAGGACTACGATAGATCCCCTGCACTTGTGGGTCACCACGTGGTGATCTCGTAGTTCGTGCTTGCGCTCCCTTTCAGAGTATGCGTCACGTATATCATGTTTACTGTTTTTACTTCGGGGGAAATTGTTTCTGTCCCCCGGTGCTCGGTAGGCGAGCCTCCTCTTCTTCACTGTCGCTGGGCGGCCCCTTCCCCTTGTGTTCGGCATTGAACTTGCCGGCCAGTTTGAAAACCCAACATTTTCTGTTGGTATGGTTGGCAGGTTTGTCGGGGCTGCCATGGATCTGACAGGGCCGGTCCAGTATCTTGTCTAGACTGGATGGACCATCTCTATTTGCCTTGAATGGCTTCTTCCGTTGATTGGTTTTGGGGCCACTAAATCCGGCGTTGACCGACGTGTCTTGGGCTCCTGCATTATTATAGCGACGCTTGTCTTTATTGCGTCGTGGCTTGCCATTGCCATCCCTGACTTCGGAGGTGCCAGGATCGCTCGCGCTATTGCTTCTACGAGCGAGCCAGCTATCCTCTCCTGTGCAAAAGCGGGTCATTAGTGCGGTGAGAGCTACCACGGACTTGGGCTTTTCTTGGCCGAGGTGGCGGGCGAGCCACTCGTCGCGGACACTATGTTTAATGGTCGCGAGTGCTTCGGCATCCGGACAGTCAACAATTTGATTCTTTTTAATTAGGAACCTAGTCCAGAGTTTCCTGGCCGATTCTCCGGGCTACTGGATTATGTGACTGAGATCATCGGCGTCCGGAGGCCGGACATATGTACCTTGGAAATTGTCGCGAAAGGCATCTTCCAAGTCTTCCTAGCTGCCAATGGAGTTCTCTGGGAGGCTGTTTAACCAGTGCCGAGCTGGTCCCTTGAGTTTTAGCGGGAGATATTTGATGGCATGAAGATCATCACTGCGGGCCATATGAATATGGGGAAGAAAATCCTCAATCCATATCGTGGGTTATGTTGTTCCATCGTATGATTCGATATTCACGGGTTTAAACCCTTCTGGAATTCGTGCTCCATTACTTCATCAGTGAAGCAAAGGGGGTGTGCGGCGCCTCTATATCCGGCCATGTCATGCTGCAGCTCGGATGGAGTCCGTCTGCGGTTTTCAGCCCGGACGTGGTTATGCTTGATAGCCATCGTCGCGCGTCGGGGCACGGCCCCGCGATCCGTAGATTGACCTGGTCTGACCTACTTTATTTTCTAGGTCCTGCCGCAGGTCATATGTATATCCCCGAGCTGTTGTGTCTCTACCTTTACAGCGAGGTAGTGTGGGCTGGTGTTCGGCTTGAGTTGCCGTTTTGTCCCGGCCACGTGGTGGTCGGTCAGCCGCGTTACGTGCTGATGGTACGGGTTAAAGTGCTTCATCGTCGAATTGAGGTAGCAGTTTACGCTTCGGGTAACTTTTGGTTGGACGCTCGAGGCCGTATTCTTCGGCTGCCAGGACATTAGTCCACCTGTCGTTGAGTAGGTCTTGATCAGCTTGAAGCTGCTGCTGCTTCTTTTTCAGGCTCCTTGCAGTGGCTATTAGCCGGCGCTTAAAGCGCTCCTGCTCGGGAGGTTCCTCGGGCACGATAAAGTCTTCATCGCCGAGGCTCACCTCATCCTCGGAGAGTGGAAGATATATGTTGTCCTCCAAGTCTTCGTTTATGGCCTGTTCATCAGGGCTAACTTGTCCATCTTCTTGTTCGTCCTGTTCGGAGGTTGGCTCGACGGGTTTTTCTTGGTCTTCGGCGTCGTCCAGAGTATTGTTGTCTCTCGTGCTGGTATTGCTATCTTTTCCACGGCGTGATTTAGAGCGGCGTCGCTGACCTCGGTGCTTTGGTTGTATCTCAGGAGGTTTATCCTCTATTGGGTTTTTCTCGTTATCGTCGTTACCCTCTTTGGGTGTATCCACCATGTACACGTCATACGAAGAGGTGGCCGTCTAGCATCTGGTAAACGGCGGGTTTTGGGCCTGCTCTTCTCTGGCATCGTCGTCCATACCGTCGGTGTCTTCAGAGCCGTAATCGAGCATGTCAGTTAAGTCCTCGACAGTGGCTATGAAGTGGGTGGTGGGTGGGATGTAAAATTCCCCGCTCTCAGCCCCTAGTCGTGTCTGGGCGTAGTTCGGACGTTGCTCCTCTATAATAACGAGGGATCACATCAAGTCCAGAGCCTCGCTTAAAGGCGCGGTTTGGCAAGGGAGAAAAGAGTCCGTGGAGTATGGCGGGAAGGAGATTTCTTGGCCGAGCTCACACGATGCTGACTCTGAAGGTTCGGAGCTAGTGTCCGGAGAAGAGTCTGGCTTCCTGATGGTTGCCAGTGATGCTACTTCCTCTGACTCTCCCGTACTGGGCTTAGTGGCCGCAGATAGTCCGGCGGACTCAGGGATCCCGTCTTCGGACCTGGCAATGTGCTCCGGATCTAAGGCAAGAGCGGAGGTTGGGGTCGTGAACCCTTGGAAGATCAAGTCTCCTCGGATATCAGCGACATAGTCCAGATTTCCAAAACTGATCTGGTGACCAGGGGCGTAGCTGTCGACCTGCTCTAGATGGCCAAGCGAGTTGGCCCGTAGTGCGAAGCCGCCGAATACGAAGATCTAGCCAGGGAGAAAAAAGTCCCTCAGGGCAGCATCGTTGTAGATGATGGATGGAGCCATCGAACCTTCTGGCGACAACACAGCGAAACTCTCAATGAAAGCACCAATGTCGGTGTCAAAACTGGCAGATCACGGGTAGGGGGTCCCAAACTGTGCGTCTAAGGTAGATGGTAACAGGATACGGGGGACACGATGTTTACCCAGATTCGGGCCCTCTCGAAGGAGGTAATACCCTGCTTCCTGCTTGATTGATCTTGATGAATATGAGGATTAAAAGAGTTGATCTACCACGAGATCGTAATGGCTAAACCCTAGAAGTCTAGCCTGTATGATTATGATTCCCCCTATGGCCTAAACCCTCCGATTTATATAGACACCGGAGGGGCCTGGGGTTGTACAGAGTCGGTTTACAGAGGAAGGAATCTTCATATCCGAACGCCAAGCTTGCCGTCTATGCAAAGGAGAGTCCCATCCGGACACGGGAGGAAGTCTTCTATCTTGTATCTTCATGGCCCAACAGTCCGGCCCACGTCACATAGGCCGGATGCCCGAGGACCCCTTAATCCAGGACTCCCTCAGGCGATAATAGTCATACTGCTTACCAGCATGTCATACTTTGATTCTACGGTATTGTTGGATGAAGCGGCCCGGACCGACATTACGCGTACGCTTACGCGAGACTGGTTCTACCGACGTGCTTTGCACACAGGTGGCTGGCGGGTGTCAGTTTCTCCAACTTTAGTTGAATCGAGTGTGACTGCGCCCGGTCCTTGTTGAAGGTTAAAACAGCACACTGGACGAAAAATCGTTGTGGTTTTGATGCGTAGGTAAGAACGGTTCTTGCTCAGCCCGTAGCAGCCACGTAAAACTTGCAACAACAAAGTAAAGGACGTCTAACTTGTTTTTGCAGGGCATGTTGTGATGTGATATGGTCAAGAAATGATGCTAAATTTTATTGTATGAGATGATCATGTTTTGTAACACAGTTATCGGCAACTGGCAGGAGCCATATGGTTGTCGTTTTATTGTATGAAATGCAATCGCCATGTAATTGCTTTACTTTATCACTAAGCGGTAGCGATAGTCGTAGAAGCAATAGTTGGCGAGACGACAACGATGCTACGACGGAGATCAAGGTGTCGTGCCGGTGACGATGGTGATCATGACGGTGCTTTGGAGATGGAAATACTCGATAGTTCAGTGTGCCATGCTTTACGGCTTAGAACCGGGACTTCAACGATGTTTTGAACGTCATGGAGCATATGAGATGTTCCAGGAGTTGAAGTTAATATTTCAAGCAAATGCCCGGATTGAGAGATATGAAGTCTCCAATAATTTCTATAGCTGCAAAATGGAGGAGAATAGTTCTGTCAGTGAGCATATACTCAAAATATCTGGGTATCATAATCACTTGACTCAGCTGGGAGTTAATCTTCCGGTTGATAGTGTCATTGACAGAGTTCTTCAATCACTACGACCAAGCTACAAAAGCTTCGTGATGAACTATAACATGCAAGGGATGGATAAGACGATTCCCGAGCTCTTCGCAATGCTAAAGGCCACGGAGGTAGAAATCAAGGAGCATCAAGTGTTGAGGGTCAACGAGACCACCAGTTTCAAGAAAAAGGGTAAACGGAAGAAGGGGAACTTCAAGAAGAATGGCAAGCAAGTTGCTGCTCAAGTGAAGAAGCCCAAGTCTGGACCTAAGCCTGAGACTGAGTGCTTCTACTGCAAAGGGACCTGTCACTGGAAGCGGAACTGCCCCAAGTATTTGGCAGATAAGAAGGATGGCAAGGTGAACAAAGGTATATGTGATATACATTTTATTGATGTGTACCTTACTAATACTCGTAGTAGTACCTGGGTATTTGATACTGGTTCTGTTGCTAATATTTGCAACTCAAAACAGGGACTACGGATTAAGCGAAGATTGGCTAAGGACGAGGTGACGATGCGCGTGGGTAATGGTTCCAAACTCGATGTGATCGTCATCGGCACGCTACCTCTACATCTACCTTCGGGATTAGTTTTAGACCTGAATAATTGTTATTTGGTGCCGGTGTTAAGCATGACCATTATATCTGGATCTTGTTTGATGCGAGACGGTTATTCATTTAAATCCGACAATAATGGTTGTTCTATTTATATGAGTAATATCTTTTATGGTCATGCACCCTTGAAGAGTGGTCTATTTTTGTTGAATCTCGATAGTAGTGACACACATATTCATAATATTGAAACCAAAAGATGTAGAGTTGATAATGATAGTGCAACTTATTTGTGGCACTGACGTTTGGGTCATATTGGTGTAAAGCGCATGAAGAAACTCCATTCTGATGGACTTTTGGAATCACTTGATTATGAATCACTTGGTACTTGCGAACCATGCCTCATGGGCAAGATGACCAAAACAACGTTCTCCGCAACAATGGAGCGAGCAATAGATTTGTTGGAAATCATACATACTCATGTATGTGGTCCGATGAATATTGAGGCTCGCGGCGGGTATCGTTATTTTCTGACCTTCATACATGATGTGAGCAGATATGGGTATATCTGCTTGATGAAACATAAGTCTGAAACATTTGGAAAGTTCAAAGAATTTCAGAGTGAAGTGGAAAATCATCATAACAAGAAAATAAAGTTTCTACGATCTGATCGTGGAGGAGAATATTTGAGTTACGAGTATGGTCTTCATTTGAAATAATGCGGAATAGTTTCGCAACTCACGCCACCCGGAACACCACAGCGTAATGGTGTGTACGAACGTCGTAATCGTACTTTACTAGATATGGTGCGATCCATGATGTCTCTTACTGATTTACCGCTATCATTTTGGGGTTATGCTTTAGAGACGGCTGCATTCACGTTAAATAGGGCACCATCTAAATCCGTTGAGACGA
Organism: Aegilops tauschii subsp. strangulata; assembly: GCF_002575655.3. NCBI lineage: Eukaryota > Viridiplantae > Streptophyta > Magnoliopsida > Poales > Poaceae > Aegilops > Aegilops tauschii. The sequence goes on from NC_053037.3 coordinate 401,524,781, forward strand.
CACCTTATGAACTGTGGTTTGGCAAGAAACCCAAGTTGTCTGCTTACGTGAAAAAGCTTCAACCTGATAAGCTCGAACCCAAATCGAAGAAATGTGTCTTCATAGGATACCAAAGGAGACTGTTGGGTACACCTTCTATCACAAATCGAAGAAATGTGTCTTCATAGGATACCAAAGGTCATGTTACTTGACCATGACGAACCTACGAACTATGAGGAAGCCATGATGAGCCCAGATTCCGCGAAATGGCTTGAGGCCATGAAATCTGAGATGGGATCCATGTATGAGAACAAAGTGTGGACTTTGGTTGACTTGCCCGATGATCGGCAAGCCATAGAGAATAAATGGATCTTCATGAAGAAGACTGACGCTGACGGTAATGTTACTGTCTACAAAGCTCGACTTGTTGCGAAAGGTTTTCGACAAGTTCAAGGAGTTGACTACGATGAGACCTTCTCACCCGTAGCGATGCTTAAGTCCGTCCGAATCATGTTAGCAATTGCTGCATTTTATGATTATGAAATTTGGAAAATGGATGTAAAGACTGCATTCCTGAATGGATTTCTGGAAGAAGAGTTGTATATGATACAAACCGAAGGTTTTATCAATCCAAAGGATGCTAACAAAGTATGTAAGCTCCAGCGATCCATTTATGGACTGGTGCAAGCATCTCGGAGTTGGAATAAACGTTATGATAGTGTGATCAAAGCATATGGTTTTATACAGACTATTGGAGATGCCTGTATTTGCAAGAAAGTTAGTGGGAGCTCTGTAGCATTTCTAATATTATATGTGGATGACATATTGTTGATTGGAAATGATATAGAATTTCTGGATAGCATAAAAGGATACTTGAACAAGAGTTTTTCAATGAAAGACCTCGGTGAAGCTGCTAATATAGTGGGCATCAAGATCTATACAGATAGATGAAGACACTTAATTGGACTTTCACAAAGCACCTACCTTGAAAAAGTTTTGGAGAAGTTCAAAATGGATCAAGCAAAGAAAGGGTTCTTGCCTGTGTTACAAGGTGTGAAGTTGAGTCAGACTCAATGCCCGACAACTGCAGAAGATAGAGAGAAAATGAAAGTCATTCCCTATGCTTCAGCCATAGGTTCTATCATGTATGCAATGCTGTGTACCAGACCTGATGCGTGCCTTGCTATTAGTTTAGCAGGGAGGTACCAAAGTAATCCAGGAGTGGATCACTGGACAGCGGTCAAGAACATCCTGAAATACCTGAAAAAGGACTAAGGATATGTTTCTCATTTATGGAGGTGACAAAGACCTCGTCGTAAATGGTTACGTCGATGCAAGTTTTGACACTGATCCGGATGACTCTAAGTCACAAACCGGATACGTACTTATATTGAACGGTGGATCTGTCAGTTGGTGCAGTTCTAAGCAAAGCGTCGTGGCGGGATCTACGTGTGAAGCGGAGTACACAACTGCTTTGGAAGCAGCAAATGAAGGAGTCTGGATGAAGGAGTTCATATCCAATCTAGGTGTCATACCTAGTGCATCGGGTCCAACGAAAATCTTTTGTGACAATACTGGTGCAATTGCCTTGGCAAAGGAATACAGATTTCACAAGAGAAACAAGCACATCAAGAGATGCTTCAATTCCATCCACGATCAAGTCAAGGAGGGAGACATAGAGATTTGCAAGATACATATGGATCTGAATGTTGCAGACCCGTTGACTAACCCTCTCTCACGAGCAAAACATGATCAGCACCAAGACTCCATGGTGTTAGAATCATTACTGTGTAATCTAGATTATTGACTCTAGTGCAAGTGGGAGACTGAAGGAAATATGCCCTCGAGGCAATAATAAAGTTGTTATTTATATTTCCTTATATCATGATAAATGTTTATTATTCATGCTAGAATTGTATTAACCGGAAACTTAGTACATGTGTGAATACATAGACAAACAGAGTGTCACTAGTATGCCTCTACTTGACTAGCTCGTTGAATCAAAGATGGTTAAGTTTCCTAGCCATAGACATGAGTTGTCATTTGATTAACGGGATCACATCATTAGAGAATGATGTGATTGACTTGACCCATTCCGTTAGCTTAGCACTTGATCGTTTAGTTTGTTGCTATTGCTTTCTTCATGACTTATACATGTTCCTAGGACTATGAGATTATGCAACTCCCGAATACCGGAGGAACACTTAGTGTGCTATCAAACACCACAACGTAAGTGGGTGATTATAAAGATGCTCTACAGGTGTCTCCAATGGTGTTTGTTGAGTTGGCATAGATCGAGATTAGGATTTGTCACTCCGATTGTCGAAGAGGTATCTCTGGGCCCTCTCGGTAATGCACATCACTATAAGCCTTGCAAGCAATTTGACTAATGAGTTAGTTGCGGGATGATGCATTACGAAATGAGTAAAGAGACTTGTCGGTAACGAGATTGAACTAGGTATTGAGATACCGACGATCGAATCTCAGGCAAGTAACATACCGATGACAAAGGGAACAACGTATGTTGTTATGCGCTTTGACTGATAAAGATCTTCATAGAATATGTAGGAACCAATATGAGCATCCAGGTTCAGCTATTGACCGGAGATGAGTCTCGGTCATGTCTACATAGTTGTCGAACCCGTAGGTCCGCACGCTTAACATTCGGTGACAATCGGTATTATGAGTTTATGTGTTTTGATGTACCGAAGGTAGTTCGGAGTCCCGAATATGATCACGGACATGACGAGGAGTCTCGAAATGGTCGAGACATAAAGATCGATATATTGGATGACTATGTTTGGACATCGGAATGGTTCCGGGTGAGTTCGGGCATTTAGTGGAGTACCGGGAGGTTACCGGAAGCCCGCGGGAAGTATATGGGCCTTATTGGGCCATAGTGGGAGAGAGGAGAAGGGAGCCTAGGAGGGGGCGTGCCCCCCCAAGCCCAATCCAAATTGGGTGCCCCCCTTTCCTTCCCCCTCTCTCCCCCTTCCTCTCCTAATCCAACTAGGGGAGGGGGGGATCCTACTCCCAGTGGGAGTAGGACTCCCCTTGGGCGCGCCATAGAGGGCCGGCCCTCCCCCTCCTCCACTCCTTTACATACGGGGGAGGGGGTCACCCCATAGACACACAAGTTGACAGTTGTCTTAGCCGTGTCCGGTGCCCCCTCCACGGATTCCACATCGGTCATACCGTTGTAGTGCTTAGGCGAAGCCCTGCGTCGGTAACTTCATCATCACCGTCATCACGCCGTCGTGCTGAAAAAGCTCTCCCTCGACACTCGGCTGGATCGAGAGTTTGTGGGACGTCACCGAGCCGAACGTGTGCAGATCGCGGAGGTGCCGTACTTTCGGTACTAGGATCGATCGGATCGTGAAGACGTACGACTACATCAACCACGTTGTCATAACGCTTCCGCTTTTGGTCTACGAGGGTACGTGGACAACACTCTCCCCTCTCGTTTCTATGCATCACCTAGATGGATCTTGCGTGTGCGTAGGAATTTTTTTGAAATTACTGCGTTCCACAACAGTGGCATCCAAGCCAGGTCCATGCGTAGATGTTATATGCACGAGTAGAACACAAAGAGTTGTGGGCGATAATAGTCATACTGGTTACCAGCATGTCATACTTTGATTCGGCGGTATTGTTGGATGAAGCGGCCCGGACCGACATTATGCGTACGCTTACGCGAGACTGGTTTTACCGACGTGCTTTGCACATAGGTGGTTGGTGGGTGACAGTTTCTCCAACTTTAGTTGAATCGAGTGTGACTACACCCGGTCCTTGTTGAAGGTTAAAACAACACACTTGATGAAAAATGTTGTGGTTTTGATGCGTAGGTAAGAACGGTTCTTGCTCAGCCGTAGCAGCCACGTAAAACTTGCAACAACAAAGTAGAGGACGTCTAACTTGTTTTTGCAGGGCATGTTGTGATGTGATATGGTTAAGACATGATGCTAAATTTTATTGTATGAGATGATCATGTTTTGTAACACAGTTATCGGAAACTGGCAGGAGCCATATGGTTGTCGCTTTATTGTATGAAATGCAATCGCCATGTAATTGCTTTACTTTATCACTAAGCGGTAGTGATAGTCGTAGAAGCAATAGTTGGCGAGACGACAACGATGATATCATGGAGATCAAGGTGTCGCGCCGGTGACGATGGTGATCATGACGGTGCTTTGGAGATGGAGATCAAAGGCACAAGATGATGATGGCCATATCATATCACTTATATTGATTGCATGTGATGTTTATCCTTTATGCATCTTATTTTGCTTAGTTTGGCGGTAGCACTATAAGATGATCTCTCACTAAATTTCAACGTACAAGTGTTCTCCCTGAGAATGCACCGTTGCAAAAGTCTTCGTGCCGAGACACCACGTGATGATCGGGTGTGATAAGCTCTATGTTCACATACAACGGGTGCAAGCCAGTTTTGCACACGCAGAATACTCAGGTTAAACTTGACGAGCCTACCATATGCAGATATGGCCTCGGAACACTAAGACCGAAAGGTCGAGCATGAATCATATAGTAGATATGATCAACATAGTGATGTTCACCTTTGAAAACTACTCCATCTCACGTGATGATCGGACATGGTTTAGTTGATTTGGATCACGTGATCACTTAGATGATTAGAGGGATGTCTATCTAAGTGGGAGTTCTCAAGTAATATGATTATTTGAACTTTAATTTATCATGAACTTAGTACCTGATAGTATTTTGCGTGTCTATGTTGTTGTAGATCAATGGCTCGTGGTACTGTTCCTTTGAATTTTAATGCGCTCCTAGAGGAAGCTAAGTTGAAAGAAGATGGTAGCAACTACACGGACTGGGTCCGTAACTTGAGGATTATCCTCATTCCTGCACATAAGAATTACGTCCTGGAAGCACCGCTAGGTGCAAGACCCACTGCAGGAGCAACGCCGGATGTTGTGAACGCCTGGCAAAGCAAAGCTGATGACTAGTCGATAGTTCAGTGTGCCATGCTTGACGGCTTAGAACCGGGACTTCAACGACGTTTTGAACGTCATGGAGCATATGAGATGTTCCAGGAGTTGAAGTTAATATTTCAAGCAAATGCCCGAATTGAGAGATATGAAGTCTCCAATAAGTTCTATAGCCGCAAAATGGAGGAGAATAGTTCTGTCAGTGAGCATATACTCAAAATGTCTGGGTATCATAATCACTTGACTAAGCTGGGAGTTAATCTTCCGGTTGATAGTGTCATTGATAGAGTTCTTCAATCACTACCACCAAGCTACAAAAGCTTCGTGATGAACTATAACATGCAAGGGATGGATAAGACGATTCCCGAGCTCTTGACAATGCTAAAGGCCGCGGAGGTAGAAATCTAGAAGGAGCATCAAGTGTTGATGGTCAACAAGACCACCAGTTTCAAGAAAAAGGGTAAAGGGAAGAAGGGGAACTTCAAGAAGAACGGCAAGCAAGTTGCTACTCAAGTGAAGAAGCCCAAGTCTGGACCTAAGCCTGAGACTGAGTGCTTCTACTGCAAAGGAACTGGTCACTGGAAGTGGAACTGCCCCAAGTATTTGGCGGATAAGAAGGATGGCAAGGTGAACAAAGGTATATGTGATATACAAGTTATTGATGTGTACCTTACTAATACTCGCAGTAGTACCTGGGTATTTGATACTGGTTCTGTTACTAATATTTGCAGCTCGAAACAGGGACTACGGATTAAGCGAAGATTGGCTAAGGACGAGGTGACGATGCGCGTGGGAAATGGTTCCAAAGTCGATGTGATCGCCGTCGGCACGCTACCTCTACATCTACCTTCGGGATTAGTTTTAGACCAGAATAATTGTTATTTGGTGCCAGCGTTAAGCATGAACAGTATATCTGGATCTTGTTTGATGCGAGACGATTATTCATTTAAATCCGACAATAATGGTTGTTCTATTTATATGAGTAATATCTTTTATGGTCATGCACCCTTGAAGAGTGGTCTATTTTTGTTGAATCTCGATAGTAGTGACACACATATTCATAATATTGAAGCCAAAAGATGTAGGGTTGATAATGATAGTGCAACTTATTTTTGGCACTGCCGTTTGGGTCATATTGGTGTCAAGCGCATGAAGAAACTCCATTCTGGTGGAATTTTGGAATCACTTGATTAGGAATCACTTGGTACTTGCGAACCATGCCTCATGGGCAAGATGACTAAAACTCCGTTCTCCGGAACAATGGAGCGAGTAACAGATTTGTTGGAAATCATACATACTGATGTATGTGGTCTGATGAATATTGAGGCTCACGGCGGGTATCATTATTTTCTGACCTTCACAGATGATTTGAGCAGATATGGGTATATCTACTTGATGAAACATAAGTCTGAAAATTTTGAAAAGTTCAAAGAATTTCAGAGTGAAGTGGAAAATCATCGTAACAAGAAAATAAAGTTTCTACGATCTGATACTGGAGGAGAATATTTGAGTTATGAGTTTGGTCTTCATTTGAAACAATGCGGAATAGTTTCGCAACTCACGCCACCCGAAACACCACAGCGTAATGGTGTGTCCGAACGTCGTAATCGTACTTTACTAGATATGGTTCGATCTATGATGTCTCTTACTGATTTACCGCTATCATTTTGGGGTTATGCTTTAGAGACGGCTGCATTCACGTTAAATAGGGCACCATCTAAATCCGTTGAGACGACACATTATGAACTGTGGTTTGGCAAGAAACCCAAGTTCTCGTTTCTTAAAGTTTGGGGCTGCGATGCTTATGTGAAAAAGCTTCAACCTGGTAAGCTCGAACCCAAATCGAAGAAAAGTGTCTTCATAGGATACCAAAGGAGACTGTTGGGTACACCTTCTATCACAGATCCGAAGGCAAGACAATCGTTGCTAAGAATTGATCCTTTCTAGAGAAGGAGTTTCTCTCGAAAGTAGTGAGTGGGAGGAAAGTAGAACTTGATGAGGTAACTGTACCTGCTCCCTTATTGGAAAGTAGTTCATCACAGAAATCAGTTCATGTGACTACTACACCAATTAGTGAGGAAGTTGATGATGATGATCATGTAACTTTAGATCAAGTTACTACTGAACCTCGTAGGTCAACCAGAGTGGTACGGTAATCCGGTTCTGGAGGTCATGTTACTTGACCATGACGAACCTACGAACTATGAGGAAGCGATGATGAGCCCAGATTCCGTGAAATGGCTTGAGGCCATGAAATCTGAGATGGGATCGTAGTTGGGGAACGTAGTAATTTCAAAAAAAATCCTACGCACACGCAAGATCCATCTAGGTGATTCATAGCAACAAGAGGGGAGAGTGTTATCTACGTACCCTCGTAGACCAAAAGCGGAAGCGTTATGACAACGCGGTTGATGTAGTCGTACGTCTTCACGATCCGACCAATCCTAGCACCGAAGGTACGGCACCTCCGCGATCTGCACACGTCCAGCTCGGTGACGTCCCACGAACTCTAGATCCAACTGGGGTCGAGGGAGAGTTTCGTCAGCACGACGGCGTGGTGACGGTGATGATGAAGTTACCAGCGCAGGGCTTCACCTAAGCACTGCAACGATATGACCGAGGTGGAAATCTATGGAGGGGGTACCGCACACGGCTAAGACAACTGTCAACTTGTGTGTTCTAGGGTGCCCCCTGCCCCCGTATATAAAGGAGGAAGGGGGAGGCCGACCGGCCCCTAGGGCGCGCCCCCAAGAGGGGAATCCTACTAGGACTCCAAGTCCTAGTAGGAATCCACCAAGAGGGAGAGATGGGAAAGGAAGGAAGAGGGGGAAGGGAAGGAAAGGGGGTACCGCCCCCTTCCCCTAGTCCAATTCGGACCCAAGGGGGCGGCCAACCCCTCCTAGCCTTTCCTATCTTCCCACTAAGGCCCATTAGTTCCCCCGGGGGTTCCGATAACCCCCCGGCACTCCAATATTTATCCGGTGACCCCCGGAACTCATCCGCTGTCCGAATAACATCATCCAATATATCAATCTTTATGTCTCGACCATTTCGAGACTCCTCGTCATGTCCGTGATCACATCCGGGACTTCGAACAACCTTCAGTACATCAAAACACATAAACTCATAATTTCGATCGTCATCGAACGTTAAGCGTGCGGACCCTACGGGTTCGAGAACTATGTAGACATGACCGAGACTCATCTCCGGTCAATAACCAATAGCGGAACCTGGATGCTCATATTGGCTCCCACATATTCTACGAAGATCTTTATCGGTCAAACTGCATAACAACATACGTTGTTCCCTTTGTCATTGGTATGTTACTTGCCCGAGATTCGATCGTCGGTATCTCAATACCTAGTTCAATCTCGTTACCGGCAAGTCTCTTTATTTGTTCCGTAATGCATCATCCCACAACTAACTCATTATTCCCATTGCTTGCAAGGGTTATAGTGATGTGCATTGCTGAGAGGGCCCAGATATACCTCTTCGAAACACGGAGTGACAAATCCTAATCTCGATCTATGCCAACCAAACAAACACCATCAGAGACACCTGTAGAGCATCTTTATAATCACCCAGTTACGTTGTGACGTTTGATAGCACACTAAGTGTTCCTCCGGTATTCGGGAGTTGCATAATCTCATAGTCATAGGAACATGTATAAGTCATGAAGAAAGCAATAGCAATAAACTAAACGATCATAGTGCTAAGCTAACGGATGGGTCAAGTCAATCACATCATTCTCTCATGATGTGATCCCATTAATCAAATGACAACTCATGTCAATTGCTAGGAAACTTAACCATCTTTGATCAACGAGCTAGTGAAGTAGAGGCATACTAGTGACACTCTGTTTGTCTATGTATTCACACATGTACTAAGTTTCCGGTTAATACAATTCTAGCATGAATAATAAAAATTTATCAGGATACAAGGAAATATAAATAACAACTTTATTATTGCCTCTAGGGCATATTTCCTTCAGTCTCCCACTTGCACTAGAGTCAATAATCTAGATTACATTGTAATGATTCTAACACCCATGGAGTCTTGGTGCTGATCATGTTTTGCTCGTGAGAGAGGCTTAGTCAACGGGTCTGCAACATTCAGATCCGTATGTATCTTGCAAATCTCTATGTCCCCTTCCGACACTTGATGACGGATGGAATTGAAGCGTCTCTTGATGTTCTTGGTTCTCTTGTCAAATCTGGATTCCTTCGCCAAGGCAATTGCTCCAGTATTGTCACAAAAGATTTTCATTGGACCCGATGCACTAGGTATGACACCTAGATCAAATATGAACTCCTTCATCCAGACTCCTTCATTTGCTGCTTCTGAAGCAGCTATGTATTCCGCTTCACACGTAGATCCCGCCACGACTCTCTGTTTAGAATTGCACCAACTGACAGCTCCACCGTTCAACATAAACACGTATTTGGTTTGCGACTTGGAGTCATCTGGATCAGTGTCAAAGCTTGCATTGACGTAACCTTTTACGACGAGCTCTTTATCACCTCCATAAACGAGAAACATATCCTTAGTCCTTTTCAGGTATTTCAGGGTGTTCTTGACCGCTGTCCAGTGATCCACTCCTGGATTACTTTGGTACCTCCCTACTATACTTATAGCAAGGCACACATCAGGTCTGGTACACAACATAGCATACATGATAGAACCTATGGTTGAAGCATAGGGAATGACTTTCATTTTCTCTCTATCTTCTGCAGTGGTCGGGCATTGAGTCTCACTCAACTTCACACCTTGTAACACAGGCAAGAACCCTTTCTTTGACTGATCCATATAGAACTTCTTCAAAATCTTATCAAGGTATGTGCTTTGTGAAATTCCAATTAAGTGTCTTGATCTATCTCTATAGATCTTGATGCCCAATATATAAGCAGCTTCACCGAGGTCTTTCATTGAAAAATTCTTATTCAAGTATCCTTTTATGCTATCCAGAAATATTGTATCATTTCCAATCAGCAATATGTCATCCACATATAATATTAGAAATGCTACAGAGCTCCCACTCACTTTCTTGTAAATACAGGCTTCTCCAAAAGTTTGTATAAAACCATATGCTTTGATCACACTATCAAAACATATATTCCAACTCCGAGAGGCTTGCACCAGTCCATAAATGGATCGCTGGAGCTTGCACACTTTGTTAGCATCCTTTGGATCGACAAAACCTTCTGGTTGCATCATATACAACTCTTCTTCCAGAAATCCATTCAGGAATGCAATTTTGACATCCATTTGCCAAGTTTCATAATCATAAAATGTGGCAATTGCTAACATGATTCAGACAGACTTAAGCATTGCTACGGGTGAGAAAGTCTCATCGTAGTCAACTCCTTGAACTTGTTGAAAACCTTTCGCAACAAGTTGAGCTTTGTAGACAGTAACATTTTTGCCAGCGTCAGTCTTCTTCTTGAAGATCCATTTATTCTCGATGGCTTGCCGATCATCGGGCAAGTCAACCAGAGTCCACACTTTGTTCTCATACATGGATCCCATCTCAGATTTCATGGCTTCAAGCCATTTTGCGGAATCTGGGCTCATCATCGCTTCCTCATAGTTCGTAGGTTCGTTATGGTCTAGTAACATGACGTCTAGAACAGGATTACCGTACCACTCTGGTGCGGATCTTACTCTGGTTGACCTATGAGGTTCAGTAGTAACTTGATTTGAAGTTTCGTGATCACTATCATTAGCTTCCTCACTATTTGGTGTAGGAATCACTAGAACTGATTTCTGTGATGAACTACTTTCCAATTCGGGAGAAGGTACAATTACCTCATAAGTTCTACTTTCCTCCCACTCACTTCTTTCGAGAGAAACTCATTCTCTAGAAAGGATCCATTCTTAGCAATGAATATCTTGCCTTCGGATCTGTGATAGAAGGTGTACCCAACAGTCTCCTTTGGGTATCCTATGAAGACACATTTCTCCGATTTGGGTTCGAGCTTATCAGGTTGAAGTTTTTTCACATAAGCATCGCAGCCCCAAACTTTCAGAAACGAAAACTTGGGTTTATTGCCAAACCACAGTTCATAAGGTGTCATCTCAACGGATTTAGATGGTGCCCTATTTAACGTGAATGCAGCTGTCTCTAAAGCATAGCCCCAAAATGATAGCAGTAAACCAGTAACAGACATCATAGATCGCACCATATCTAATAAAGTGCGGTTACGACGTTCGGACACACCATTACGCTATGGTGTTCCGGGTGGCGTGAGTTGCGAAACTATTCCGCATTGTTTCAAATGAAGACCAAACTCGTAACTCAAATATTCTCCTCCACGATCAGATCGTAGAAACTTTATTTTCTTGTTACAATGATTTTCTACTTCACTCTGAAATTCTTTGAACTTTTCAAATGTTTCAGACTTATGTTTCATCAAGTAGATATACCCATATCTGCTCAAATCATCTTTGAAGGTCAGAAAATAACGGTACCCGCCGCGAGCATTGCTACCTCTTGAGCACTGCGTTGGTTTTTCCCTTGAAGAGGAAAGGGTGATGCAGTAAAGTAGCGTAAGTATTTCCCTCAGTTTTTGAGAACCAAGGTATCAATCCAGTAGGAGACCACGCTCAAGTCCCTCGTACCTACACAAACAAATAAGAACCTTGCAACCAATGCGATAAAGGGGTTGTCAATCCCTTCACGGCCACATGCAAAAGTGAGATCTGATAGAAATGATAAGATAATATTTTTGGTATTTTTATGATAAAGATAAAAGTAAAGAAAGAAAATAAATGGTTCCAGAAATAGCTTGTTGACGGGAGATTAATATGATGGAAAATAGACCCGGGGGCCATAGGTTTCACTAGTGGCTTTTCTCAAGATAGCATAAGTATTATGGTGGGTGAACAAATTACTGTCGAGCAATTGATAGAATTGAGCATAGTTATGAGAATATCTAGGTATGATCATGTATATAGGCATCATGCCCGTGACAAGTAGACCGACTCCTGCCTGCATCTACTACTATTACTCCACACGTCGACCGCTATCCAGCATGCATCTAGAGTATTAAGTTCATAAGAACGGAGTGACGCTTTAAGCAAGATGACATGATGTAGGGGGATAAACTCAAGCAATATGATATAAAACCCATCTTTTTATCCTCGATGGCAACAATACAATACATGTCGTTTCCCCTACTGTCACTGGGATCGAGCACCGCAAGATTGAACCCAAAGCTAAGCACTTATCCCGTTGCAAGAAAGATCAATCTAGTAGGCCAAACCAAACTGATAATTCGAAGAGACTTGCAAAGATAACAAATCATACATAAAAGAATTCACAGGAGATTCAAATATTGTTCATAGATAATCTTGATCATAAACCCACAATTCATCGGATCTCGACAAACACACCGCAAAAGAAGATTACATCGAATAGATCTCTAAGAGAATCGAAGAGAACTTTCTATTGAGATCCAATGAGAGAGAAGAAGCCATCTAGCTGATAACTATGGACCCGAACGTCTGAGGTAAACTACTCACACATCATCGGAGAGGCTATGGTGTTGATGTAGAAGCCCTCCGTGATCAATGCCCCCTCCGGCGGAGCGCCGGAAAAGGCCCCAAGATGGGATCTCATGGGTACAGAAGGTTGCGGTGGTGGAAATAGGGTTTTGGCTCATGTTCTGATGTTTCCAGGGTATATGAGTATATATAGGCGAAAGAGGTCATTCAGGAGAGCTACGAGGGGCCCACGAGGGTGGGGGCGCGCCCAGGGGGGCAGGCGCGCCTCCCTGCCTCGTGGCTTCGTCGTTGATTGCTTGACGTCCACTCCAAGTCCTCTAGATCACGTTTGTTCCAAAAATCACGTTCCCGAAGGTTTCATTCCATTTGGACTCCGTTTGATATTCCTTTCCTTCAAAACACTAAAATAGGCACACAAAAACAGCAATTTGGGTTGGGCCTCCGGTTAATAGGTTAGTCCCAAAAATAATATAAAAGTGTATAATAAAGCCCATTGAACATCCAAAACAGATAATATAATAGCATGGAACAATAAAAAATTATAGATACGTTGGAGACGTATCAAGCATCCCCAAGCTTAATTCCTGCTCGTCCTCGAGTAGGTAAATGATAAAAACAGAATTTTTGATGTGGAATGCTTCTTAGCATAATTTTCAATGTAATTCTTTTTATTGTGGCATGAATATTTAGATCCGAAAGATTCAAGATAAAAGTTTAATGTTGACATAAAAACAATAATACTTCAAAAATGCTAACCAAGCAATTATGTCTTATCAAAATAACATAGCCAAAGAAAGCTTATCCCTACAAAATCATATAGTTAGGTCATGCTTCAATTTCGTCACACAAAACGTTCTCATCATGCATAACCCCGATGACAAGCCGAGCAATTGGTTCATACTTTTTAACGCGCTTCAGCCTTTTCAACCCTTACGCAATACATGAGCGCAAGCCATGGATATAGCACTATGGGTGGAATAAAGTATAATGATGGGGGTTATGTGAGAAGACAAAAAGGTAGAAAGTCTCACATTGACGCAGCTAATCAATAGGCTATGGAGATGCCCATCAATTGATGTCAATGAGAGGAGTAGGGATTGCCATGCAACGGATGCACTAGAGCTATAAATATATGAAAGCTCAACAAAAGAAACTAAGTGGGTGTGCATCCAATTTGCTTGCTCACGAAGACCTAGGGCATTTTGAGGAAGCCCATCATTGGAATATACAAGCCAAGTTCTATAATGAAAAATTCTCACTAGTATATGAAAGTGACAACATAGGAGACTCTCTATCATGAAGATCACGGTGCTACTTTGAAGCACAAGTGTGGAAAAAGGATAGTAACATTGTCCCTTCTCTCTTTTTCTCTCTTTTTTTTTTCTTTTTTTCCTTTCTCTCTTTTTTTGGGCCTTCTCTTTTTTTTCTTTGGCCTCTTTTTTTTATTTAGTCCAGAATCTCATCCCGACTTGTGGGGGAATCATAGTCTCCATCATCCTTTCCTCACATGGGACAATGCTCTAATAATGATGATCATCACACTCTTATTACTTACAACTCAAGAATTACAACTCAATACTTAGAACAAAACATGACTCTATGTGAATGCCTCCGGCGGTGTACCGGGATATGCAATGAATCAAGAGTGACATGTATGAAAAAATTATGAATGGTGGCTTTGACACTAATACGATGCCAACTACATGATCATGCAAAGCAATATGGCAATGATGGAGCGTGTCATAATAAACAGAACGGTGGAAAGTTGCATGGCAATATATCTCGGAATGGCTATGGAAATGCCATGATAGGTAGGTATGGTGGCTGTTTTGAGGAAGATATAAGGAGGTTTATGTGTGATAGAGAGTATCATATCACGGGGTTTGGATGCACCGGCGAAGTTTGCACCAACTCTCAAGGTGAGAAAGGGCAATGCACGGTACTGTAGAGGCTAGAAAATTGTGAAAGGTTGAGAGTGCGTATAATCCATGGACTCACATTAGTCATAAAGAACTAATATACTTATTGCAAAAGTTTATTAGACCTCGAAGCAAAGTAATACTACGCATGCCCCTAGAGGGATAGATTGGTAGGAAAAGACCATCGCTCGTCCCCGACCGCCACTCATAAGGAAAGCAATAAAAGAACACCTTATGTGTCAAAATTGTCACACAACTTTTACCATACGTGCATGCTATGGGACTTGCCAACCTTAACACAAGTATTTCTCAATTTCACAATTACTCAACTAGCACACTCTAATATTACCACATTTATATCTCAAAACACTTATCAAGTATCAAACTTCTCATGATATTCAATGAACTCAATATGGAAGTTTTTATTATGCTCATCTTGGATGCCTATCACATTAGGACTAATTTCACAATTAAAGCAAATTACCATGCTGTTTAAGACTCTCAAAATAATATAAGTGAAGCATGAGAGATCAATAATTTCTATAAAATAAAACCATCACCGTGCTCTAAAAGATATCAGTTTAGCACTAGAGCAAAAACTATATGGCTCAAAAGATATAAGTGAAGCACATAGAGTATTCTAATAAATTCTGAATCATGTGTGTCTCTCTCAAAAGGTGTGTACAGCAAGGGTGATTGTGGTAAACTAAAAATCAAAGACTCAAATCATACAAGACGCTCCAAGCAAGACACATATCATGTGGTGAATAAAAATATAGCCCCAAGTAAAGTTAACGATAGACGAAGACGAAAGAGGGGATGCCTTCCGGGGCATCCCCAAGCTTAGGCTTTTGGTTGTCCTTGAATTTTACCTTGGGGTGCCTTGGGCATCTCCAATCTTAGGCTCTTGCAAATCCTTGTTCCATAATCCATCAAATCTTTACCCAAAACTTGAAAACTTCACAACACAAAACTCAACAGAAAATCTCATGAGCTCCGTTAGCGAAATAAAACAAACCACCACCTTAAGGTACTGTATTGAACTCATTCTTTATTTATATTGGTGTTAAAACCACTGTATTCCAACTTCTCTATGGTTTATAAACTCTTTTACTAGTCATAGATTCATCAAAATAAGCAAACAACACACGAAAAACAGAATCTGTCAAAAACAGAACAGTCTGTAGTAATCTGTATCTAACGCAAACTTATGGAACTCAGAAACATCTACCAAAATAGGAAGACCTAGATAATTTGTTTATTGATCTACTGCAATTGGAATCATTATTTTATCACGTTCTGGTGATTTTAAACAATTGTTTTCGTGAGCAGAAAGTTTGTGACTTTTTCAGCAAGATCAAATAACTATTATCCAAGAAGATCCTATAGGTTTTACTTGGCACAAACACTAATTAAAACATAAAAACAAATATAACCAGAGGCTAGATCAAATATTTATTGGATAACAGCAAGTAAAAAATATTGGGTTGTCTCCCAACAAGCGCTTTTCTTTAAAGCCTTTTAGCAAGGCATAAGATTTCAACGATGCTCACATGAAAGACAAGAATTGAAGCACAAAGAGAGCATCATAAAACACATGACAAACACATCTAAGTCTAACATACTTCCTATGCATAGGAATCTTATAGGCAAACAAATTATCAAGGCAAGCAAAAACTACCATATGCAAGGAAGAAGAAAGTGACGATAGCAATCTCAACATGAAGAGAGGTAATTTAGTAACATGAAAACTTCTACAACTATATTTTCCTCTCTCATAGTAATTACATGTAAGATCATATTAAAATTCAACAATATAGCTATCACATAACATATTCTCTAGATGATCCACATGCATGCAAAGTTGACACTCCTCCAAAATAGAGGGAATGATATAAACTAAAGTCATGACCTCTCCAAACCCACTTTTATCAAAAACTTCATAAGATTGATCAAAATCCAAATTTATGGGATCTAAAGTTGACACTCTTCGAAACCCACTCTCAATACTATTGCAAACATTATTATCAATCTCATATTCTTCATGGGGCTTAAATAAATTTTCAAGATCATAAGAAGAATCACCCCAATCATGATCATTGCAACAAATAGTAGTCATAGCAAAACTAGCATCCCCAAGCTTAGGGTTTTGCATATTATTAGCACAATTGACATCAAGAGAATTTATAATAACATCATTGCAATCATGCTTTTCATCGAAGGATCTATCAATAATGGATGCAATAGCAACGATCTCATGTTTAACATAAGGAACTATAGCAAATTCATCTTCATAAATATTGGCATCATGGCCACAAGAATAGGAAGCATCATGTTCATCAAGGGATATTTCAATCAAATCATCGGAATCATAATTATCTATAGATACATGCATATCATTATTTTCTTCAAAAGCAACGGTCATTCTTTCAATAAATTCTTTGACATAGACATTATGAGCATAGTTTTCATAGCAATATTTAAGTATGTCAAAATTTTCAGATTCGTAGAGAGTAATATCATACTTTTCAATCAAAGAAGCAACTTCATAAGCACCCTTAAAAGCAACAAATTCTTCAATTTGTTCGATATCATAGTAACTATAAACACCCTTTGCATAAGAAGATAAGATTTCATTTTCATTAAACTCACATAAGTAGGGGAGGTGTTTTTTAGGGTTCTTAGAGCAACAAGTCTGTTGCTCGCTCCATTGTTCCGGAGAACGGAGTTTTAGTCATCTTGCCCATGAGGCATGGTTCACATGTATCAAGTGATTCCAAAAGCCCATCAGCATGGAGTTTCTTCATGTGCTTTACACCAATATGACAAAAAGGGCATTGCCACAAATAAGTTGCACTATCATTATTAAACTTATATCTTTTGGCTTCAATACTATGAATATGTGTATCACTACTATCGAGATTCCACAAAAATAGACCACTCACCAAGGGTGCATGGCCATAAAAGATATTACTTATATAAATAGAACAACCATTATTCTCTGATTTAAATGAATAACCGTCTCGCATTAAACAAGATCCAGATATAATGTTCATGCTCAGCGCTGGCACCAAATAACAATTATTCAGGTCTAAAACTAATCCCGAAGGTAGATGTAGAGGTAGCGTGCCGACCGCGATCACATCGACTTTGGAACCATTTCCCACGCGCATCGTCACCTCGTCCTTAGCCAATCTTCGCTTAATCTGTAGCCCCTGTTTCGAGTTGCAAATATGAGGAACGGAACCGGTATCAAATACCCAGGCGCTACTGCGAGCATTAGTTAAGTACACATCAATAACATGTATATCAAATATACCTTTCACTTTGCCATCCTTCTTATCCGCCAAATACTTGGGGCAGTTCCGCTTCCAGTGACCAGTCCCTTTGCAGTAGAAGCACTCAGTCTCAGGCTTAGGTCCAGACTTGGGCTTCTTCACTTGAGCAGCAACTTGCTTGCCGTTCTTCTTGAAGTTCCCCTTCTTCCCTTTCCCCTTCTTCTTGAAACTGGTGGTCTTGCTGACCATCAACACTTGATGATCCTTCTTGATTTCTACCTCCACAGCCTTTAGCATCACGAAGAGCTCGGGAATTGTCTTATCCATCCCTTGCATATTATAGTTCATCACGAAGCTTTTGTAGCTTGGTGGCAGTGATTGAAGGACTCTGTCAATGACACTATCATCAGGAAAATTGACTCCCAGTTGAGTCAAGTGGTTGTGGTACCCAGACATTCTGAGTATATGTTCACTAACAGAACTATTCTCCTCCATCTTGCAGCTATAGAAATTATTGGAGACTTCATATCTCTCAATCCGGGCATTTGCTTGAAATATTAACTTCAACTCCTAGAACATCTCATATGCTCCATGACGTTCAAAACGTCGTTGAAGTCCCGGTTCTAAGCAGTAAAGCATGGCACACCTAACTATCGAGTAGTCATGAGCTTTGCTCTGCCAGACGTTCTTAACGTCATCAGTAGCATCTGCAGTAGGCCTAGCACCTAGCGGTGCTTCCAGGACGTAATTCTTCTGTGCAGCAATGAGGATAATCCTCAAGTTACGGACCCAGTCCGTGTAGTTGCTACCATCATCTTTCAACTTAGATTTCTCTAGGAACGCATTAAAATTCAACGGAACAGTAGCACGGGCCATTTATCTACAACAACATAGACATGCAAAATACTATCAGGTACTAAGTTCATGATAAATTAAAGTTCAATTAATCATATTACTTAAGAACTCCCACTTAGATAGACATCCCTCTAATCATCTAAGTGATCACGTGATCCAAATCAACTAAACCATGTCCGATCATCACGTGAGATGGAGTAGTTTTCAATGGTGAACATCACTATGTTAATCATATCTACTTATGATTCATGCTCTACCTTTCGGTCTCAGTGTTCCGAGGCCATATCTGCATATGCTAGGCTCGTCAAGTTTAACCCCAGTATTCTGCGTGTGCAAAACTGGCTTGTACCCGTTGTATGTGAACGTAGAGCTTATCACACCCGATCATCACCTTGTGTCTTGGCACGAGGAACTTTTGCAACGGTGCATACTCAGGGAGAACACTTGTACCTTGAAATTTAATGAGAGATCATCTTATAATGCTACCGCCAAACTAAGCAAAATAAGATGCATAAAGGATAAACATCACATGCAATCAATATAAGTGATATGATATGGCCATCATCATCTTGTGCCTTTGATCTCCATCTCCAAAGCACCGTCATGATCACCATCGTCGCTGGCTTGACACCTTGATCTCCATCGAAGCATCGTTGTCGTCTCGCCAGCTGTTGCTATCATGACTATTGCTACCGCTTAGTGATAAAGTAAAGCAATTACATGGCAATTGCATTGCATACAATAAAGCGACAACCATAAGGCTCCTGCCAGTTGCCGATAACTGTTACAAAACATGATCATCTCATACAACAATTTATATATCATCACGTCTTGACCATATCACATCACAGCATACCCTGCAAAAACAAGTTAGACGTCCTCTACTTGTTGTTGCAAATTTTACTTGGCTGCTACAGGTTTAGCAAGAACCGTTCTTACCTACGCCTAAAAAACCACAACGATTTTTCGTCAAGTGTGCTATTTTAACCATCAACAAGGACCGAGCGTAGTCACAATCGATTCAACTAAAGTTGGAGAAACTGACACCTGCCAGCCACCTGTGTGCAAAGCACGTCGGTAGAACCAGTCTCTTGTAAGCGTACGCGTAATGTCGGTCCGGGCCGCTTCATCCAACAATACTGCCGAATCAAAGTATGACATGCTGGTAAGCAGTATGACTATTATCGCCCACAACTCTTTGTGTTCTACTCGTGCATATAACATCTACGCATAGACCTGGCTCGGATGTCACTGTTGGGGAACGCAGTAATTTCAAAAAAATTCCTACGCACATGCAAGATCCATCTAGGTGATGCATAGCAACGAGAGGGGGGAGAGTTATCTACGTACCCTCGTAGACCGAAAGCGGAAGCGTTATGACAACGCGGTTGATGTAGTCGTACGTCTTCACGATCCGACTGATCCTAGCACCGAAGGTACGGCACCTCCGCGATCTGCACATGTTCAGCTCGGTGATGTCCCACGAATTCTAGATCCAGCTGAGGTCGAGGGAGGGTTTCGTTAGCACGACGGTGTGGTGACTGTGATGATGAAGTTACCGGCGCAGGGCTTCGCCAAAGCACTGCAACGATATGACCGAGGTGGAAATCTGTGGAGGGGGGCACCGCACACGGCTAAGACAACTGTCAACTTGTGTGTTCTAGGGTGCCCCCTGCCCCCATATATAAAGGAGCAAGGGGAGGCCGGCCGGCCCCTAGGGCGCGCCCCCAAGAGGGGAATCCTACTAGGACTCCAAGTCCTAGTAGGAATCCACCAAGAGGGAGAGAGGGGGAAGGAAGGAAGAGGGGGAAGGGAAGGAAAGGGGGGCGCCGCCCCCTTCCCCTAGTCCAATTCGGACCCAGGGGCATGCGGCCAGCCCCTCCTGGCCTTTCCTATCTTCCCACTAAGGCCAATAGAGGCCCATTAGTTCGCCCGGGGGTTCCGATAACCCCCCGGCACTCCGATATTTATCCGGTGACCCCCGGAACTCATCCGGTGTCCGAATAACATCATCCAATATATGAATCTTTATGTATCGACCATTTCGAGACTCCTCGCCATGTCCGTGATCACATCCGAGACTTCGAACAACCTTCGGTACATCAAAACACATAAACTCATAATTCCGATCGTCACCGAAAGTTAAGCGTGTGGACCCTACGAGTTCGAGACTCATCTCCGGTCAATAACCAATAGCGGAACCTGGATGCTCATATTGGCTCCCACATATTCTACGAAGATCTTTATCGGTCAAACTGCATAACAACATATGTTGTTCCCTTTGGCATCGGTATGTTACTTGCCCGATATTCGATCGTCGGTATCTCAATACCTAGTTCAATCTCGTTATCGGCAAGTCTCCTTACTCGTTCCGTAATGCATCATCCCGCAACTAACTCATTAGTCACATTGCTTGCAAGGCTTATAGTGATGTGCATTACCGAGAGGGCCCAGAGTTACCTCTCCGAAACACGGAGTGACAAATCCTAATCTCGATCTATGCCAACCCAACAAAGACCATCGGAGACACCTGTAGAGCATCTTTATAATCACCAAGTTACATTGTGATGTTTGATAGCACACTAAGTGTTCCTCCGGTATTCGGGAGTTGCATAATCTCATAGTCATAGGAACATGTATAAGTCATGAAGAAAGCAATAGCAATAAACTAAACGATCATAGTGCTAAGCTAACGGATGGGTTAAGTCAATCACATCATTCTCTAATGATGTGATCCCGTTAATCAAATGACAACTCATGTCAAGGGCTTGGAGACTTAACCATCTTTGATCAACGAGCTAGTCAAGTAGAGGCATACTAGTGACACTCTGTTTGTCTATGTATTCACACATGTACTAAGTTTCTGGTTAATACAATTCTAGCATGAATAATAAACATTTATCATGATATAAGGAAATATAAATAACAACTTTATTATTGCCTCTAGGGCATATTTCCTTCATTTAGAACATTTTGATTTAGTTGATTTAGTAGGCTAGTTGATTTAGTAGGCTAGTTGATTTAGAACATTTTGATTCGGTTGATTCAGTAGGCTTGTTGATCATCCCATGCTAAGTTGTTTTTTATGCTATATTGAAGTTGGTGTACCACTGTTTTTTGATTGGTTTAATTCCAGCATCTCTAGATCCTAATGTTAGTATCATGTTATGTTATTGTTTTCCTTTCCTGTGAAGTGGATCGTTCATCTTTGCTCATATTGCTTTAGGAAAATGGCGTGACCACCACCACCACCATGTCGACTGTGCAAGTCAAGGTGCACCAGCAGCCTTGCAACTGGCAAGCTGTTCGGCATCTACTTCGAGCCGAGTTTTCGTCATGCGGTAAGAAATTATATGAAATGTAACAACTATTTTGTTTTTAGTGTTGGCATTACTGCATTGTGTCATTTTGCTTTTTTTACACAGATCGTCCCATGCAATGTGTGGTTGAAATTCAACAAGCTGACAGGAGACACTGTGACCTTTGAGGCTCCTGGGGGGGCCTACACTATGGAGGTCGAGAAAGGACGCAATATGTCACAGATTGGAGGAGATGGGTGGGCCCGTTTCCTCACCCGCATGCGTGTTACTGGTGGTGAGTTGATCAGCTTCTCCTTCAGAGCAGAAAGGCCCAAGCTGGCTGTCATTTATATCAACAAGGTGGAAGATGATGAAGATGATGAGGACCCACTCGATGAAGATGATGAGGACCCACTTCATGAAGCCGTCGTAGCTCAAAGAATGAGTCTGAGCGAGGAGGAGGTGTGCAACCTATCAGACATAATTCCGCCACGTGATGACTTTATCGGGGTGCCATTCGTGACCCGCCTGACAAGTACCATGGTCGATCGGCATGATATGGTATGTTATACTAACTGTAGTAATTTGATATGCTTAGTGAATCCGATGATATGCTTTATTGTTATACTTACAAATGCAAATTATCCGATGATATGCTTAGTGAATCCGATGATATGCTTTAGTGTAGAGTCCGATCACATGCTTATTAGTGTAGAATCCAAGGAACTATTAATAGTGTAGATAATCCATATATACTTATTAGTAGAATTTATGCTTAGTAGAAATGTGTAGTACTGTGTCTTTTGATAGTGTAGAAATCTATACTTAGTAGAAATATATTTGCAAGAGTATGTGCAAGGCTACTTATTAATTGATATGTTTTTCTTATTCAGAAATTGCCAAAGAGCCTATCTGTGAGTTGTGGTATCGAGCCTGATGAAGAAGGCCCAGCTGGACTACGCCTTACCGCAAGGGGCTCCGTCACCACCTGTACTTATGGCGTGGACACGGACGGTCGCACACACTTAAACTCCATTGGGTGGAAGAGATTCCTCGTTGGCAAGAATCTTCGTGTTGGACAGGTCATCCTAATTACTATCAGGAACACCCACCACCCAGGCTTGAGGATGATGATCGTCGTCGATATCATCTAGAACTACATATGTGTGTGTGGTTGTATGACTATATATACCTAGTAGAACTGCTATATATGTGTGGCTATTACACTACCTAGTACTCCTTATCATATATGCTATATTCATGTGAGGATGCATGTTGACTATGTATGAGTACCTATAATGCTTTATGATATTGTATGACTACTGTATGACTATATGGTATTGTGGTTAATGATATTGTTATCTGGTACATGTGAAACTGCAGTTTATAAACTGAAATGGGGCAGGGAATAGGGAAAATCATGAAAGATACAACAGTAGCGCGGGGATAGAAAAGCGCTACAACTACTTAATAGTAGCGCGTTCCATAAAAGCGCTACTGATATAGTTAATAGTAGTAGCACGGGTTTATACCGCGCTACTACTAACTGTTAGCTATAGCGCCGTAGTAGTAGCGCGGCTACCCGCGCTACTACTAGGGTTTTCCCTAGTAGTGCTAGGTGCTTCTCCGGCCCACTGGATGTCTTCTGGTCCAAAAAATCCAGAAAAAGTTTCGCTGCGTTTGGACTCTGTTTGGTATTGTTTTCCTGCGATGTAAAAACATGCAAAAAAACAGCAACTGGCACTTGGCACTATGTAAATAGGTTCGTACCAAAAAATTATATAAAATGATCATAAAGCATCCAAGAATGATAATATAACAGCATGGAACAATAAAAAACTATAGATATGTTGGAGACTTATCAACATCCCCAAGCTTAATTCCTGCTCGTCCTCGAGTAGGTAAATGGTAAAAACAGAATTTTTGATGTGGAATGCTGCCTAACATGTCATCTCGTATTCTTTTCTTTGTAGCATGGACATTTGGACTTTTATATTGTTCAAAGCAATAGTCTAGTTTTGACATGAGACTTAGATACTCAAGCATATCAACAAGCAACCATGTCTTTCAAAATATCAACGCTAAAATAAGTTATCCCTAGCCCATTATGCTCAATTATTGATCCTTTCATAAAACACACTCGCATATTAACTACACCCAATGCTCAAGTACGATCATAGTTCCCCCTAGTTGGTGCTTTATAAGAGAAGACGGAGACTCAAATTAGAAATAAAAATGCATAAAGTAAAAGAAAGGCCCTTCGCGGAGGGAAGTAGGGATTTGTAGAGGTGCCAGAGCTCAAAGCGAAAATTGAGAGAAAAAACATTTTGAGCGGCATACTTTTCCCACCAACGAAAACGACTTAGAGCTCCAAACACTTTCCATACTAGATATATCATAGGCAGTTCCCAAACAGAAAATAAAGTTTATTCCTTTTTCAACCATACTTTCACTTTCCATGGCTAACCGTATCCACAGGTGCCCTCCATACCAACACTTTCCAAGGAATTTATTATTTGACAACATAAAGTAAATTCATTTTTCATTTCGGGACTGGGCATCCCTAATACCTTTGCCTTACTCTCGTGCAATGACAAGTGAATAAACACTCATCATGAGAATAACACATCTAGCATGGAAAATATTGGCCACCCTTCACCGCCTCGCGAGCCGTACAAGCACACAAAAGAGAAATTTATTTTGAAAATTAGAGATGGCACATATAAATTTGCTTAGAACGGCAAAATAATACCGCATATATGTAGGTATAGTGGACTCATATGGCAAAACTGGTTTAAAGGATTTTGGATGCACAGGTAGTGATCATACTTAGTGCAAAATGAAGGCTAGCAAAAGATTGAGAAGTGACCAACCAAGAAACGAATAATCTCATAAGCGAGCATTGAGCATAATTAACACCGAATAATGCACCACAAGTAGGATGTAATTTCATTGCACAACTATTGACTTTCGTGCTTGCATAGGGAATCACAAACCTTACCACCAATATTCTTACTAAAGCATAATTACTCATCAACATGACTCACATATCACATCATCATATCTCAAGACTATTACAAGGAATCAAGTTTATTTTGTCCAATGATCTTCATGAAAGTTTTTATTATATCCTTCTTGGATATCTGTCACTTTGGAACTAATTTTCATGTGTTGCTTTTTATAAGCTAAAACAAATGTAAGTGAAGATCATGAGCATAATATTTCTTTCTCTCAAATTAATTTAAGTGAAGCAAGAGAGAATTTCTTGAAAATTTTACTAATTCTCAAATAAATCTAACTGAAGCAAGAGAGCATTTATTCAAAAATACTAAAGCACCCCATGCTTAAAAAAATATAAGTGAAGCACAAGAGCAATTCCATAGCTCATAAAGATTTAAGTGAAGCATAGAGAGCAATTCTAACAAGTCATGGCATAATTTTGGCTCTCTCAAACAAGTGTGTCCAGCAAGGATTCATGACTTAAAATAAAAAGCAAAAAAAGCAAAGACTCATATCATACAAGACGCTCCAAGCAAAACTCATAGTATGTGACGAATAAAAATATAGCTTCGAGTAAAATACCGATGGTCGTTAGAAGAAAGAGGGCATGCCACTCGGGGTATCCCCAAGCTTAGTTGCTTCCTTCTCTTTGGACAATAGATTCGGATGCCATGGGTGAGGGAGTCCTGGACTAAGGGGTCCTCGGGCATCCGACCTGTTAGCCATGGGTCGGATTGATGGGCTGTGAAGATACGAAGACCGAAGACTCTACCTGTGTCTGGATGGGACTCTCCTTGGCGTGGAAGGCAAGCTTGGCGACCACATATGAAGATTCCTTTCTCTGTAACCGACCTTGTACAACCCTAGTCCCCTCTGGTGTCTATACAAACCGGAGGGCTTTGTCCGGATAGAGATACTCATTACCATAGTCATACAGGCTAGACTTCTAGGGGTTTAGCCATAACGATCTCGTGGTAGATCAACTCTTGTAATACTCACATTCATCAAGATCAATCAAGCAGGAAGTAGGGTATTACCTCCATAGAGAGGGCCCGAACCTGGGTAAACATTGTGTCCCCCGTCTCCTGTTACCATCGACCTTAGACGCACAGTTCGGGACCCCCTACCCGAGATCTGCTTTTTTGACACCGACATTGGTGCTTTCATTGAGAGTTCCGCTGTGACGTTGAAGATAGGATCGATGGCTCGCCTTGTTCTCAAGGACAACATCACCTCTGGAGGAGCACTGGCCCAGGCCAAACCCTCCGGCTGGGCGGCTTTACCATGACCGCCCGTTCGGCCGTTAAGCCGACGATGACCTCTCGGGTCATCGAAAATTCCCTTTGTATTGACTCCGAACACTCGAAGCAGATGGATCCGGCGAAGCTTTCGTCTTTAAACGAGCTCCTAGATCGCATCGCCGCCCTGGGGGTCGCTACAGACTACGATCGAATTGGGCTTAAACCCGATCAGAGAGAAATCAAATCTCCACCGATCACCCACCAGATAGCGGTAGTCGAGGAGCGAGACGATAACTCTTCCTCTATATTGAGGACGGACTATGTCCGGATCTCCGACGTCGAAAAGCCGGACACCCACTTGCGAAGAGATGCATCCTGCCCTCCGAACATGGAATCGGACGACGGACCTAAGAAATCAGTTGATATCCTGGAGCCCGAACTGTTAAGTTCGGAAGATCTCCAGACTCCGGATCCAAAATTGGGTCAGGGTTCGGATTTAAATCCACCCACCCACCCACATATAAGCGCTCTCATGAGCATACAACAGCAGTCTCAGGAAATGGTCCACCACTTCTGGGCCAGATTCCTCCTTGTCAAAGACAAGATTAAAGATTCCCGCGAGGAAGACGCAATCTCAGCATTCCGCAACAATTGCATGGACGAAGGAATCCTCAACGCCATCAACCGCCGTGGCATATTACACTTCGCTGACTTGGCAACTATCGTACAGAAGTACAACGCAATGGAAAGCGCCTGGAAAACTCACGCAGCCCGTTGGGAGCCATCGGTCCCCACTCAACCCCTCGTTCAGACGAAAAAGGGCGCACCCTCGTGGCACGCCCGGTCCAATAGTAAAGAAATATAAGCCCATTACGGTGCGCGGAACCGCTCTGGAAGGATGCTCGACGGGCTATGCAAAATACACACAACACCGGATAATATACCAACCCACAGCCTTAGAGCATGTTGGATACTCCGGCAAGTGGCCAAGAGCGGCGAGGATATCCTCACCAAGAATACCCCAAAACAACACCCCCCAGAAGACGACGACCTCAAAGTATTGAAGGTCTTCGAGACATTCGCTTCAAACAACAGGCGCAAAAGGGCACTCCGCGAACTCGCCGAAGTCTGCCAAATCGCAGCAATAAACCCCTGGAGCGACACGGCTATAACTTTTAATGCCGGTGACGAACCCAAATACAGGACAGTCCGAGCACCAGCCGCCTTGGTCCTCAGTCCAATTGTGGACGGCTTTTGGCTCACCAAGGTTCTCATGGACGGCGGCAGCGGACTAAACCTCATCTACAAGGATACACTCCACAAAATGGAAATAGACAGGAGCCGCATCGAGCAAAGCAACACAACCTTCCGAGGAATCATTCCCAGTCGGGAGGCGCGGTGCGCGGGAAAAATAACACTTGACGTGGTATTCGGCACGCCGGAGAATTATCGGTCCGAACCTTCCAAGTGGCCCCTTTCAATAGCGGATATCACGCCCTCTTGGGGCGGGAGGCATTTACACGCTTCCAAGCTATACCTCATTATGGGTACATGAAGCTTAAGATGCCCGGGCCCAACAGCATAATCACTCTCGCCAGTGATCCGGACATAGCACTCCGCGCCGAAAATAAAACCGCATCCCTGGCCCTTGAGGCATTATCTGAAGCCCTAACCGCGATGCGCTCCACGGTGGACAGGGACGATGTGATCCTAGACAAACGACCCAAATCCACCTCCTTCAAACCAGCAGAAGAAATAGTAAAATTCCAAGTCCATCCAACGGACCCCAAGAAGACAGCATCTATTGGAGCACAACTAGACACAACGGTTGACGCCGCGCTACGAGAGTTCCTGCGCGAGAACTGGGACATATTCGCCTGGCACCCTTCTGATATGCCAGGAATCCCACGTAAGTTGGCTGAACACAGCCTCAATATATTAAAGGGATATAACCGGTCAAACAAACAATGCGGCGTTTTTCCGAACCCAAACGTCAAGCTATGGGGGAGGAGCTAGCCAAGCTAATCGAGGCCGGATTCATTAGAGAAATAAAACACCCGGACTGGCTGGCAAACCTGGTGATGGTGCCAAAGAAGGACAAATCCTGGCGCCTGTGCGTCGATTTCAAAGACCTCAATAAGGCTTGCCCCAAGGATCCCTTCCCCCTCCCCCGCATCGACCAGATCATTGATGCTACCGCAGGACATGACTCACTGTGCTTCCTCAACGCATAATCCAGATACCATCAAATTAAAATGAAGGAGTCCGATCAAGCTGCAACAGCATTCATTACCCCATATGGGCCATTCTGCTTCAACACCATGCCCTTCGGGCTCAAAAACGCCGGCGCCACCTACCAACGCATGATTCAGACATGCCTGGAGAAACAGATCGGCAAGACAGTTGAAGCATATGTGGACGACGTCGTCATCAAAACTAGACACGTCGAAACACTTATAGACGATTTACGTCTCACATTCGACAATCTCCGCGCATATGACATTAAGCTCAATCCGGAAAAGTGTGTTTTCGGCGTCCCCGCTGGAAAACTGCTAGGCTTCATCGTTTCCAATAGAGGAATTGAAGCAAATCCAGCCAAAATCCGAGCTTTGTCACAGTTGGCTACGCCAACGGACCTTAAACAGGCCCAAAAACTCACCGGTTGCGTGGCAACTTTAAGCCGCTTTATCTCTAGATGGGGAGAAAAGGCATTGCCACTCTATCGCCTTATACGGCGCACCGATCACTTCGAGTGGACGGATGCGGCAACGGCCAGACTGGAAGAAATAAAAGCCCTTCTAGCGAGCAACCCAATCCTGGCCGCGCCGAGCGTCGGCGAACCCATGTTATTATACATATCGGCAACACACCAGGTGGTGAGCGCCGTGCTCGTCGTCGAACGAGAATAGGATGGACACAAATTCCTGCTTCAGAAGCCAGTATATTACGTATCCACTGTCCTCACACCATGCAAATCCCGGTACCCTCATTATCAAAAGATAGCAGACGCGGTCTTCATGGTATCCCGGAAGCTACGACACTACTTCCAGGAGTGTTCGATCACAATGGCTTCTGAAGTACCACTCAATGACATAATAAACAACCGCGATGCTACGGGCCGGATTGCCAAATGGGCCATTGAGCTCCTTCCATTTGACATAACATATAAACCGCGTCGAGCCATTAAATCCCAAGTACTGGCTGACTTCGTCGCCGAATTGACAGAGGCCGAACTCCCTAAAGAGTACGACACATATTCCAACTGGGTTATGTATTTTGATGGTTCCAAAATGCTGGCAGGACTAGGAGCGGGCGTCGTTTTAATGTCCCCCACTGGAGACGTCGTCCAGTACGTACTCCAGATATTATACACAGACTCTAATAACACAGCCGAATACGAGGCCTTATTGCATGGTCTTCGGATGGCAGTCTCCATGGGCATACAACGCCTGGAAGTGCGCGGGGACTCAAACCTCGCAGTATCTCAAATAAATGGAGACTTCGATGCCAAAGATCCGAAGATGGCGGCTTATCGCAATGTCGTCCTAAAAATGTCGCCTCGGTTCGAGGGGCTCGAGTTTCATCACGTGGCCCGAGAAAGTAATCAAACGGCGGACGTCCTTGCTCGCATCGGTGCTAAGCGCGACCCTGTCCCACCTAACATCTTTCTGGAAAGGCTTTTTAAGCCATCCGTTGTGTGGCAAGGGGAGAGCGGCGGCACCAGTCCGGATCTGAACACAACCCCATATCCCAAACACACCGATATCATCGGGGGCTCAGCCACCGAAATAACACCGTCGGCCCACCTCATTATGGCAGTCATTGCCCCATGGACTGAACCCTTCTTGGCCTACCTTAATAGGAAAGAACTCCCTGAGGATCAGAATGAGGCCCGCCGCATTGTCCGGCGTTCGAAGGCCTACAAGGTTCACGACGGGGAGCTCTACAAGAAAAGCGCTACCGGAGTCCTTCAAAGATGTATCTCCGAAGAAGAGGGGCGGCTGCTCCTGGCTGAAATTCATGTCGGTCTCGGTGGGCACCACGCCGCAGCTCGGGCCCTTGTTAGCAAGGCCTTCCGTACAGGGTTTTATTGGCCTAAGGCCCGAGCAGATGCACAGGACCTTGTCCAACATTGCATCGGATGCCAACTCTTTGCCAACCAAAGCCATATGCCCCCACTGCCCTACAAACAATCCCCATCACTTGGCCTTTTGCGGTCTGGGGACTGGATATGGTTGGACCCCTTAAAGGAGGAAGCCATAAGAAAAAATATCTGCTGGTCATGGTGGATAAATTCACTAAGTGGATAGAGGCCAAACCAGTTAAAACGGCCGAGTTCGGGCCGGTGATAGAATTCATATCCGGCGTTGTACACCGTTCTGGTGTTCCACACAGCATCATCACCGATAACGGCTCCAATTTCACAGCCGACGAGGTGAAAACCTGGTGCGCTAATCTGGGCATTAAGCTTGATTACGCCTCTGTCTATCACCCGCAAACAAACGGTCAAGTCGAACGAGCCAATGGTCTTATTATGAACGGCATCAAGCCTAGACTAGTGCGTTCTTTGAAAGAATCAGACAAGCACTGGGTTGAGGAGCTCGACTCCATACTCTGCGGGCTGCGGACCACGCCCAATCGGACCACCGGATACACACCCTTCTTCATGGTGTATGGCGCAGAGGCAGTATTACCCTGCGACATTATTCATGACTCACCTGGAGTGCGCATGTACGAAGAGAGAGAGAGGCCAAGCTTGATCGGCAGGACAGCTTAGACGCCCTGGAGGAGGAGCACGACGTTGCAAAGGCCCATTCCGCATTTTATCAACAGCAGGCTCGCAGGTACGAAAGCAGAGAAGTGCGGGCCAAGACTTACAATGTTGGCGAACTCGTTCTGCCGGAGAAGAAAAAGGACAAACTCAAGCCCAAGTGGGAGGGTCCCTTCATCATTGACGAAGTTCTCACCGGAGGAGCGTACCGCCTGCGTGATGCGTCAGACAATCGCCTAGAGCCGAACCCTTGGAACACGGCCAGACTCCGAAGATTCTATGCCTAGCGCCGAACTCTTTGTTCGTATCCTTTCCCCCTGTTGTTTCCATCATTTTTTCTCTCTTTTCATTTTTTCTATTTAGCCTTAAAGCTTTCGTGCGGCTATACCGTGCACCCCTGACGCATACATCTTCAACTATGTACGTCCATTATACCTGGGGGCTTCTTGGACAGAAGCTTGGTATTGTTATTTCTTGAGCATCAAGCTCATCACATATGCGTTTTTTCCATATGTACCTTTTCTTCGCCATTATATGCATCGATATGACTTAAGTTTTGGCCAAGCTGGGTTGCCTGGCTCCTGTGCTTATGCCTTACGTTCCCGTTAGTTCGGCTAGGGCATAAAGGGAGCACCTCTGCGATTGTTACTGCCGGGTCATCCGGATGTGTACCTCAGACTGGGTGAAGCCGAAAGCTAGCGTTCTTAAGGGAATATTCTGTCGGTGAATTAAAGATGTTTCTTGCATTCACTCCATTGTGAACCCCCAAAAGTTACATACACTGCGATTTTTCAATCACAGTTCGGACATGCACATTAACGCATGGACACCCAGGGAAAGGAACCCTTAACGGAACTATTCTCTCTGGAAGATGTTTCTTAATTATAAATGTAATATAACATAACTAGCCGGATACAACTTGTCTGTTCAAGCAACTATGACCCATACGCTTGGTTTCCACGCATACCCCGGTCCGTTCGGCCGCTCTGGTATTCGGCAACACTCTGCACCTTCGGGTCCAGAGGTTGAAGCGAAAAGGTCTGCCATGACAATCGTTTTACAATTCAGCTAGAGTTACATATATCAAGGAAAGTACATAGTCACTTGGACTCATAAATTTCCTCCTCTATACCGCTTAGCAGGTTGTCTAACTTATAATCCTGCTGGGAATACTGGGCGGCTTCTTCTACTTGGTCATACACCAAATTTACAGGAACTTCTTTCCCATCTGACCCTAGAGGTCCGACTCAGGCCATGCGATTCGGATCAAGCTTGGTATACCATGTTTTCACCATGGCCCAGGCCTCTCGCGCACCCTCCCAACAGGCGGATACGCCGCCGCGCTCCCTTGAATAGCTCTACAAGCTCCTCCATACTTCCTGGAGGGGAGGCAGATGGCCATAAGGCCTTGGCAACACTCCGCATTGCCTGCCGAGCTTGCTCGTGCATTTGGGATAGCCCTTGCAGTAGATCGCTCGACGATCCAGATACCTCCTCTTCGGGACGGCCCGTTAGCATACCTACAAACATAGCTCTGTCAGATCCCTTCATCTCCGAATTACTATAAGGTAAAGTTTGGTCACATACTAAATATGCCGCCTTGCAGCCTTTTATTTTCTTTTACGGAGTCAGCCAGCTGGGCCCGCACATCTTTCAGCTCTTTGCCCAGCTGGGTGTTCAAACCTTGGAGCTTGTTTTTCTCCTCCCTGGCTCGGGTCAGCACTCGCTCGCCCGCGACGTGTAGTCTTTTGGCCTCTTTCTCTCCCGCCTGTGCGGTTTTCAGCTTCTCCTCCAGTTGATCTGACGATCCTGTCATGAGATAAGCAATAGTGTTAGCATAACTGGTATATAATTATTATTTCTCGATGGAGGGAAATATTACCAGAAGACGCCTTCTTGGACTTTTCCAGTTCGGCGGTAGCAGCAGTTAGCTGTGTCCGACACTTTTCTAGCTCTTGGGCTAGTAGGATGTTCTTCTATGTAAGAACCTGGTTGTACAAATGATCCTTAAATTAGTTGGGCCAACTACTTCAAGTCTCGGGGGCTACTGGCATATGGTTAGCATATTCGGACAAATTAAACTTACCTGTACATCTTTTAAGTGCTGCTCCGAGGCCCTGTTAAGACCATCTCGAGCAGCCCGGATGTATGGATCGGCCGAGCTGAAGGCACTGAACGCCTCTTTTGAGAAGCGAGGATCTCATAAAACGGCCCTCCGGCGTCGATGATTCATGGCGCTCTCCACTTCCGAGTTGGTAACGGGCATATCTTCCGAGCCCTCAGCCGAAGTACAGTCCGGCATCGCCCCCATATCGACCCCCGTCTCCTCGGCTGGGACCGAATCCCGGGTGTTGGGAGTACGACTGGCTGGATCCCCGGACATAGTCCGGCAAACCCTTTTCCTGATGTAGGGCGAACATAAAAATCACAGTTGGATGCGACTGCTAAAGAACATATTCGCGAATCCATACCTCTTCGATGAAGGTTCGGCCGTATCTTTGTTTGCCTTCCTCTTCGAAGGCTTGCCCGACGTAGGGGCCGCTCTCTTTGGAAATACCCCTGGGGCAGCATGGCGCGCCGAACGCCTCCCCTTTTGAGCACAGGACGGTGCGGTGGGTGAGGTAGAATGAGAGAACTCTTTCAGATGAGATGTCTCCTGGCTACTTACGTGTGAAGCAGGGAGAAGACCGGGGTAATCGGCGATGATGGCCACTTCTGTGCCATCGTAGCTCGCCTGGTAAAACACCCCGTCCTCGAGCACCATGAATATATCCGGATCCTCTTCGAATCCGGGGTCAAGGTCCCAATTGTGGCCCTCGGGCTGCGGGGCGGGACCGTGAAGCCCTTCGGAAATCCTTCGCCAGTGCTGTTATAAATGGACAGGTTAATATTCATTAAAAGTAGCTCAGGGAGTGGAACAAGTAGAGCAGAGGAGTCGAGGCTTACCCAGCTAGGAGGACTATACATGGAAAATCCATCCCTGTGCTTGATACGCAGGAATTCCTCTTCCACCCCTTTGAACAGTTCGGCCAATATTTTGGCCAGAGCGGCGGGGGTATCCGGACCCTTTCTACCGCAGCGGAGGCGTCATCCTCCCCATTATAGTTCCACATGGGAAGCCCTCTGTATTGGAGTGGCTGAACCCCCGTACTATGGAAGTTGCCATTACTTCGACTATCGATAATCCGGACTGAGCGAGCGTCTTTATCTTGCTCATGAGTTGACGAACTTCCGCACTATCTTCCTCCTCGAGGCTCCGAGGGCGCCAGCTGTGGCGTTTCTTCAAAGGAACGCTTGTGAACTTGGGAAGACCCCTCCGAACTGGGTCTGGAAGTGCGACGTCCTCAATATAGAACCATTCGGAAGGCCACTCTTCAGATGCCTTCTTTGGTGTGCCGGATAAGTATCCGGTCTCGGCGATGCGCCATATTTCGGCTCCGCCCACTTCAAATATTGAACCCTCGTGGTTACGCGGGACAAGGCAGAATAGCTTCCTCCACAATTCATGGTGGGCCTCACAACCCAGGAACAACTCACAAAGAGCAACGTAACCCGTGATATGCAGAATGGAGGCAGGAGTAAAGTTGTGCAGTTGGAGGCCGTAATACTCTAGAAACCCTCGAAGGAACGGATGAATTGGAAATCCGACGCCTCTCAGCAGATAGGAGACGAAACAGACTCGTTCCCTCTCAGACAGATTGGGGAAATTCTACACTTGGGCCTCACCATTGAAGGAGGTCAACCCTGCTCGAACAGGGACCAGATCCGCAGGAGGAAGAAATCCCTGTGTTTGCAGCTTCTCCAGCTGACTATGGGGAACAGAGCACCTCTCCCACTCGCCCTTTTCTGGGCCGCAAGGATGGGAAGAAGTGCTGGGAACACTAGCCATGCTGGAATGGACTTCTCTGGCGAGGCTCTGAGGATTTTTTCTGTGTGGCGCTGAATGGATCTGAGATCCAATCTCTTTATAGACACTTTTCTTACATGCCTGGGGTGTTATTTGTAAAAATACCCCGACCTCTCGCATTCGCTCAACACATGGAGGCTGAAGTTGCTGATGCACAGAAGCTGAGGAGTATGATATTAAATGGAAGGTCGAATACATCTCTTTGAAGTCATCGGAGGAGGAACCCGCCTTGCAATGCCGAAGACAATCTGCGCGCTGGACACCTCGTTATTGAAGCCTAGTTCGGGGGCTACTGAGGGAGTCCTGGACTAAGGGGTCCTCGGGCGTCCGGCCTATTAGCCATGGGCCGGATTGATGGGCTTTGAAGATACGAAGACCGAACACTCTACCCGTGTCCGGATGGGACTCTCCTTGGCGTGGAAGGCAAGCTTGGCAACCACATATGAAGATTCCTTTCTCTGTAACTGACCTTGTACAACCCTAATCCCCTCCGGTGTCCTTATAAACCGGAGGGCTTAGTCCGGATAGAGATACTCATTACCATAGTCATACAGGCTAGACTTCTAGGGTTTTAGCCATAACGATCTCGTGGTAGATCAACTCTTGTAATACTCATATTCATCAAGATCAATCAAGCAGGAAGTAGGGTATTACCTCCATAGAGAGGGCCCAAACCTGGGTAAACATTGTGTCCCCCGTCTCCTATTACCATCGACCTTAGACGCATAGTTCGGGACCCCCTACCGGAGATCCGCCGGTTTTGACACCGACAATGGGCATCCCCAAGCTTAGGCTCTTCTTACTCGTTGTTCCTTCATCCATCGTAACATCACCCAAAACTTGAAAACTTCAATCACACAAAACTCAACAAAACCTTTGTGAGATCCGTCAGTATAAGAAAACAAATCACTACTATAAGTACTATTGCAACCCATTCATATTTTATTCTTGCATTATATCTACTGTATTCCAAATTTTCTATGGCAAAAACTCTTCAAAGAAAACCATAGAATCATCAAAACAAGCACACAACACAAAGAAAACAGAATCTGTCAAAAACAGAACAGTCTGTAGCAATCTGGATAGTTCGAATACTTCTGTAACTCCAAAAATTCTAAAAAATTAGGACAACCTGAGAAATCTATTGTAAAAATTTAGAATTTTTCGTCGCTTCTGTGATTTTTAAAAATTGTAACTCTGGACTCAAAAGTTCCTGTTTTTTCAGCAAGATCAAACAACTATCACCCAAGAAGATCCTAATGGCTTTACTTGGAACAAACACTAATTAAAACACAAAAAACACAATCATAACAGTAGCATAATTGTGCTAACACTCAAGAACAGAAAGCAAAAGACAAAAATAAATTTTATTCATTGGGTTGCCTCCCAACAAGCGCTATTGTTTCACGCCCCTAGCTAGGCATAAGGCAAGGATCTAAGGGTTGTCATCTTTCTTCTTAATTTCCTTAGGGGTGTTCTTTTCATGAGGTTTTGTAAAAACAACATAAAACATATTATCCATAGAAACCTTAGCATTATTAAGTTGATTATCATCATAACCCCTTTGATTTCCGGCAACAATCCAAGAGTAATGTTGATTAACATTATTAAAAACTTGTTGGATTATATCTAAGACGGGGACTTCCTTTTTAAGATTCTCATCAAAGATTTTATTATCCCCAAGCAAATGCCTTAGCGCATAATCACTATTGTAAAGAATTTCATCTATCACGGGTTCACGATTCATACCATAAAAATCAAAGATTTCCCTAGCCTCTCGTATTATGTAGTCAAATTCATTCATAAGAACGAGAGTGGCCAACTTTTTAGCTTTAGGATTCTTTATGATGCTGGCCCTTGGTGTTGCCACTCTTCTTTCCCTTTCCCCGCTTTTCATCATCAACACCAAGGGCCAACTTTTTAGCTTTAGTATTCACCAAAGAGAACATAGCGTTACTACCCTCTTGATCCGACGCAACACCATTCTTATAAATCATTTGGGGGCTTCCTGTTCAAACATAGGTGTATTCACCAAAGAGAACATAGCGTTACTACCCTCTTGATTACCTTGGTAATTCGGCTATCAAGCCAATATGATAAATTCATAAGAGCACAACTCTGGTTATCTTGGTAATTCGGCTATCAAGCCAATATGATAATTTCATAAGAGCACAGCTCTGGTTATCTTGGTAATTCGGCTATCAAGCCAATATGATAATTTCATAAGAGCACAGCTCTGATTACCTTGATAATTCGGCTATCAAGCCAACATGAAAATTTCATAAGAGCACAACTCTGATTACCTTGATAATTCGGCTATCAAGCCAATATGATAATGTCATAAGAGCACAGCTCTGATTACCTTGGGTTTTTTGCTATCAAGCCAGTATTATCACTTCATATGAGCATAGTTCTGACCTACTTGGCGGGTTAATGACCGGGTTACATAGACCAAAGAGAGTCTGTTGCACAGCACAGCTCAAACATAGGTCTATGGTAAATCGGCAGCATATGATAACGTTAAGTACTTGGGAGTATTGTCTTCTAAGTTTTGGGTTATCACCTTCACTGCTTTGGTATGGTAAGCCGGCAGTATTCAAATCACATATCACAGGTATGATATTATATATATATATATTTAATCATGGTTAAACCGGCCCTGGTTATGACCTATTTTAGTTGCGAGTGTTTTATATATGGTATCATGACCCGCCCCGCGGTAAACCACTGGAGCACTTGTGATTTACTTGTGTGCAGGATAATGATAAATCTCCTCTGCATAAATTGACATTATCATAAGCATCGAAAGATAGCTTTTCAAATGGCGGGTCAAGCATTGTTGCACAAAACAAATATGTGCACGATGGTACGATAGATCAACATTTTACTAGCCTATTACATGACTCCATGAGCCCAAAGGATCAAGTGTTTTCACAAGTTCAAATATTTGAGCCGCCCAGCGGATCAATCTTCCTGGTCTTGACGGCTTGAAGCTTCTGGATCATCCTTTTCCGGTTCTTTGTCCTCCGCCGTCTAGAAGTTGGGTGATGACCAATCAATGCCATGCAAAGCTTGGAATTCAGCTTCATCATCTATAAGGTTGGACGGATCAACTTCAGGGGCGAAAGTATGCTTACGGATTGGGGGAATCAGATCCATCACTTTATAAGCCGACGTGGACATCTTCTGGTTTTCTGCATCATAAGCCGGCTGATATTTTGAGAGAGTCGTTTCATCAGCAATCAGAGTCGCCAGAGGGCGTATCTCTTTAACACAAGCAGCAAAGTCTTTTTGGTCAAAAGGAGTGCCATCCTATTTCAATCTTGGATACCCAGTGGCTATCTTAGCCAGGTCTAGTTCTGGTAGCCATGCCTTAGCACGGCTCAAGGCCGTCACTGCACCGGCTCTTGCACAAGACCGTTTTATCTCTTGAATCCTTGCAGGCAGAATTGATAATTTCTTCAAGATGTCACTCAGCAGATTGGGTCCTTGATTTGTTGGAGACATCATGGCAAGCGTGCGCTGAGTTCCGGTATATAGCTGTTCAACAAGCATATATACGGCTTTAAGTTTCACCAGCATGTCCTGACTAAGATTGCTGCTCCTTGGACCTGTATAACAATTGTGGAGTAGTCAGTAGCGGTTTATGATATAAAAAAAAGAGATTCAATTTTGATGCTGACAAGGCGGCTCACCAAGGATAGCAGAAACCATCTGGGATACACAGTGTTTTAAACCGGTCAGCTCAGCTGTCACCTCTTGAAGAGCTGCCTCCGCCTTTTCAGCCCATTGTGCTAAAGCAGTTTTTTCTTCAGCCCAGGCGTTCTTTTCAGCCTCAAAATCGGTCTTCAGCTTCTCCGTTTCAGCCACACTAAATTGGAATTTTAATCGGCTTTCCGGGTCTCAGATTCTTGATTCTTTAGCCAGGTCTTGGCATCATCCAGTTGAGATTGCAGTTGAGCAGTGGCGTTCTGTACAAGCACAGATTTGCAATCACATTCATATCCGGGTATAATAATATAAGTCCCAAGCCTTTTGCAAGCAACAACACTTAGCACTTGGGGCTAATGCGTACCAAAAACTTCTTCATACAACAGATTATCTGGCTAAGTCCCAAGTACTTTGCAAGCAAGAGTACTTAGCACTTGGGGGCTAATGCACGTTTGCTCGTGTTTCATTACTACTTTATGATGACCCGGCTGTGCCACAGACAAACACAGCCGGCTCATGGGGGCTACACAAGTAAGTTTTGATTTTTAAACAATGATAAGTACCAGTTCATTCATGCTGATTAAACCGGCCCTTGGGGGCTACGGATGCAATGTTGATCATTAAAATCCGGTTCAACGCTGAAAGTGAAAGATGGTTTCTGGAGGATTTTTTATCACAGATGCTTTATACTCATTACTATTCTAAGTCTACGGCCTATTCTATTCTATTATACAGAGTAGACTTGGGGGCTGACAGGATATGCATATCTTATTTAAGCCGGAATTCATACCTCATATTTCTGGTGCATCTGTTTCACCATAATCTCAAGATCGCGGCTGGTATGAACTTGGTTAAGATAACCAGAGAATACTTCACTGACGCTCAGTTGAGAGTAATTGGCAATATCAAATCTTACTTTCCGCCTTTCAACGAACTCGTCTTTGGCGGAGTGTTTGGCCAGGACGGTAGGTTGCCCCGGTTCCCTGAAGCTGGTGCCAGTAATCATGACATCTTCACCATGCTTTTCTGACGGCTTAAGTGGGATCGAGGATTTGGTGTTCAAAGGATTGATATCTATATGATCATGGGAGAGATAGGAATTTCTGGAGGGGCTTCATGAGTAGGTTCTTCCGGTTGCTTTTCAGAAGCGTCTGATGATGGGACTTGCTGCTCCGACTCATGGATTTTAGGATTTTCAGCCGGCTTGGTCACCCTTGCCTTTTTTACTAGGTTTTGCTTGACCACTGCACGGTTATGACAAGTCAGTATAAGTATAAGAGTATAAGAAGTTGAAAATACAAAGTAATTGTTGTTACCCAGGGGTAGTTTTGAAAGCCGGCAGCTAGGTTTGTGATGAGTCGCCGGAAGAAGAGCGGGAAGCTTCCTGATAATTTGAATCAAAAGAATTAAGTGGTTGGCAAATGTGACCCGCCAGTAGGTAAAAAGAGTTTTAATTTTGGAAGGACCTCATTTCGGCGTTTCCGCGGAGCTGGAGTATTCGGTAGGCCGGAGGATAATTCTTCACCTCCGCTGGTCCAAGTCTGTCGCCAGTTTTCGTGCTGCTGTTGCTTCAAAAGAAAGTGAGGATCCAAATGAGCTAAGGGGTGTGAAAAGCTTACTTTCTGGGTTACCCGTCGAAATTCCTGTCTTGGCAAAGGCTCTGAGTCGGAGGAAATAATCATTACCTCTTCTTCAACTGCTTGGCTGGCCCCCGTGTCATCCTGACAATAATCAGTGTCAATAAGATAATTGAAAAAGGAGCCAAGGGAGTCAAGGGCTACCTCCGACTCAGAATTGTCGTCCAGTTCAAACATACTGGAAGCACTTGGTTTTTTCTTTTTTTTTCTTGGCAGTCTTCTTGGCGGCTTTCTTGGCAGCCCTGGCCTTTTTGGCAGCTTCATGATCATATTGTTTTTTCCAAAAATCAGATTCAGCCTGTGAAAGTTATCAGAGTTGAGTTAAGAGAATGTTTGAAAAATGAGGTAAAAGTCAAAAGATTTAGAAACTCACATCTGGTGGCGGGTTAAGTTTGAATAAAGGGCTCAGACCCACTTTGCTGCAGTCTTCTAATTCTTCATGCAGAAGGGTCTTTGTCATTCAGTGATTGCTTCATCAGTCAAAAACACGGAACTATGGTGCAGTGGATCTTTTACACCACCCGTGTAAGTGCACATTAAGCCGGGTCGGCGACTTAAGGGTATGATCCGCCAAGAAACCCAGCACCGAACTAAGTCAATGCCAGTTAACCCGTTTCCTAGCAGAGCCTTGACCTTTGCAATGGTGAGGGCAAGCTTTGCACGTTCAGCAGCAGTGAGCTTTTCGGGAAGATGATGCTTTGGGTCAAGACGCTGGACACGATAACCCAGCAGTGGATTCTCATCAGCCGGAGAGGTGTCTTTGCAGTAAAACCATGTCTGGTTCCAACCTTTGGGGTGACTCGGCAAGCAAGCATAGGGGAAGATAGCACCTCTTCTTCGTTGAATTGAGATACCACCGAGTTCCAAGCTGGGTCCATCTGTAAACTCGTTTTGGCGGTTCAAGTAAAAATATTTCCTGAAGAGTTCAACACTGGGCTCCTCTTGAAGGTATACTTCGCAGAAAACTTGAAAATTGCAAATGTTTAACACGGAATTGGGTTCGATGTCTTGAGGATGGAGTTGAAAGAAGTGCAGAATGTCTCGGAATTTTTTTGACCTGGGAGGTGAGAAGCCCCGGTTCATGTGATCGGTGAAAACGACGACTTCACCATCCTTTGGGTGAGGTCTTTCTTCACTTGGTTTGGGGGCACGCCAATGCATGACATCTTTTGCTGGTAAGAAGCCAATCTTGACAAAATCTTTGAGTGTGTTCTCAGTGACAATTGAAGGAACCCAATTGCATGACGTGACTGTTTTCGGCGGCATTATGAAGGAAGAAGCCTAAAAGAAAGGAAAATTTTGGCCGGTTCAGATTGATTCATTAAGCCGGAAATAAAAAGCTGCAGTATATATTTAGAATGGCGGCTTAAATGGGGCCTAATGATATATGGATAATTATAACTGGTGATTTAAGCCGCCATGACAGCAATAATATTCAACATCTGTCAA
Source organism: Aegilops tauschii subsp. strangulata (assembly GCF_002575655.3). Classification (NCBI taxonomy): domain Eukaryota; kingdom Viridiplantae; phylum Streptophyta; class Magnoliopsida; order Poales; family Poaceae; genus Aegilops; species Aegilops tauschii. The sequence continues at coordinate 401,566,294 of NC_053037.3, forward strand.
GAGCGAATTCTACTAAGTATTGAAGCAAACAGGTTTCACGGATTACTGCTAGGATTTCAGATCTGCGACAGTTCAGATAACGGAAAATATTTCTGACCTAAATTACAGTAATCGACCAGTTCATATGTTCAGATTGGTTTTTTCTTGCACAAAGGAGTTGGTTTATTAACAAAAACAAGTATCACGACTGCCGCCGTGCAGGAGGAGTGCTAAGTCTGAATCAAAGTTACAAGTTACAGCGAAGAACAAGGATGAACTCTAAAGAACGAGGATGAACTCTAAAGAATTTTGAGAAACCCTAATGGAGATCTGTAGTGGAGAAAGAGGCACTTACTGGATCCACTTAGCACAGGAGAGGCGCTGCGTTTTTCTCTGGACACGTTCAGGTTGATGCAGCGGCCGAGGTTGAGGAAGACGATGAGCTTCGCGGCGGCGGCAGGGCTCAGGAGTGCAGATGTGCTGCGAAGAGAAGTGGAAGACGAGAAGTCGAGAAGCAAAGAGGGGGAAATGGAAAGAGGGCTGCGTGACCCTATTTATAAGGAGAAAGGTAACAGCTGGCGCAAAAAACGAGGAGGCCGAAGAATGATTATCCAGCTACTCGGACGCCTCGATTTTCGGGATGGTTATTAAAGATAAGGATATGTTAAGATATGTTGGGTATCGTGCAAAATTAATGGCAGATGACGTCATGGCGGGTTTCCGTAATTCCAAGAAATGACATCATGGCGGTTTACAGTATCTAACAAGAACAAGCGAAGAAGGATTTTTTTTCTAAATGTTGAAGATTGACATGAACAAGTTCAAATCAATCTGGGGCCTAATGTTGGGGATATGACTATTAGGTATGACCCGCCCAGGAGGGGCCGGGTCACACCTATGGCGGTTCATCAAGACAAGCCTATGACGACATTGAAGATGGCGGTTCATGAAACGGACTTACTAAGGGCCCAAAGCCCAGGAGGCGTTTTAAGGCCCATAGGTGTAAACCGTCATATATGTATGACTTGTATTGTAAGGCAAGGGTAATTAGTCATCGAGCCGGACACATTGTTTATGAGCCGGCCGGGACTCCGTGAGCCGCTGGGCGTAAACCTGTGTATATAAAGGGATGACCCGGCGGTGGTTTAGGGCAAGAGACAACAGATCGAAAGCTAGGTTAAGCGTATTCGCTCCCTGGTAATCGAAACATAAGCAATACCACCTCAAACTGGATTAGGCCTTTACCTTCACCGCAAGGGGCCGAACCAGTATAAACTCCTGTGTCCTTTGTCCCGTTTAACCCCTTTAAGTTAACCTAGTGCGATGGCTCCACGACTAAGTCCTCACACTAGGACATCTGTCGTGACAATTCCACGACAAACGGGGAGCTCAAAAAAAATCTTTGCAAAGTAGGATGAGTACGGATAAATTTACTTTCAAGTTTCAGAACAAGTGTTGAAATAGCATCTGCATAAGATCTAGTAGTTCTAAGTATAGGAGCATCATCAAGACTTAGATTTCCAACACAATTGAAAAATTCCTGGATACGTTCTTTTCCGATAACATTCCCTTGCCCCAAGATAAAAGTTTTAGCATCCAGATTGCCCGTACGTCCAATCTTAGGAGTTAGACCATCATCTGTTGCTGCCATACCAAAACCACTCATGATTGCAAGCAAAGGATAGATCTGACGAGAAAACGGCAAACGAAAAAAAGGGCAAATAAAACGGCAAATTTTTGTGAAGTGGGGGAAAGGAAAACGAGAGGCAAATGGCAAATAATGTAAATCGCGAGGAGATGAGATTTGTGATTAGGAACCTGGTAGACGTTGATGATGTCTCCCCGGCAACGGCGCCATAAATTCCTTTTGATGTCTGTGATAACCCACAAGTATAGGGGATCACAACAGTTTTCGAGGGTAGAGTATTCAACCCAAATTTATTGATTCGACACAAGGGGAGCCAAAGAATATTCTCAAGTATTAGCAGTTGAGTTGTCAATTCAACCACACCTGGATAACTTAATATCTGCAGCAAAGTATTTAGTAGGAAAGTAGTATGATAGTAACGGTAACAGTAGTAAAAGTAATATTTTTGGGTTTTGTAGTGATTGTAACAGTAGCAACGGAAAAGTAAATAAGCGAAGAACAATATGTGAAAAGCTCATAGGCATTGGATTGGTGATGGAGAATTATGCCGGATGCGGTTCATCATGTAACAATCATAACATAGGGTGACACAGAACTAGCTCCAATTCATCAATGTAATGTAGGCATGTATTCCGAATATAGTCATATGTGCTCATGGAAAAGAACTTGCATGACATCTTTTGTCCTACCCTCCCGTGGCAGCGGGGTCCTAGCAGAAACTAAGGGATATTAAGGCCTCCTTTTAGTAGAGCACCGGACCAAAGCATTAACACATAGTGAATACATGAACTCCTCAAACTATGGTCATCACCGGGAGTGGTCCCGATTATTGTCACTTCGGGGTTGCCGGATCATAACACATAGTAGGTGACTATAGACTTGCAAGATAGGATCAAGAACTCACATATATTCATGAAAACATAATAGGTTCAGATCTGAAATCATGGCACTCGGGCCCTAGTGACAAACATTAAGCATAGCAAAGTCATAGCAACATCAATATCAGAACATAGTGGATACTAGGGACCAAACCTAACAAAACTAACTTGATTACATGATAAATCTCATCCAACCCATCACCGTCCAGCAAGCCTACGATGGAATTACTCACGCACGGCGGTGAGCATCATGAAATTGGTGATGGAGGATGGTTGATGATGACGATGGCGACGGATTCCCCTCTCCGGAGTCCCAAACGGACTCCAGATTAGCCCTCCCGAGAGAGTTTAGGGATTGGCGGCGGCTCCGTATCGTAAAACGCGATGAATCCTTCTCTCTGATTTTTTTCCCCCGAACGTGAATATATAGAGTTGGAGTTGAGGTCGGTGGAGCTCCAGGGGGGCCATGAGGCAGGGGGCGCGCCCCCCACCCTCATGGAAAGGGTGTGGGCCCCCTGGTCTTGATTCTTTCGCCAGTATTTTTTATTATTTCCAAAAATAATCTCTGTGAAGTTTCAGGTCATTCCGAGAACTTTTGTTTCTGCACAAAGATAACACCATGGCAATTCTGCTGAAAACAGCGTCAATCCGGGTTAGTTCCATTCCAATCATGCAAGTTAGAGTCCAAAACAAGGGCAAAAGTGTTTGGAAAAGTAGATACGGCGGAGACGTATCAACTCCCCCAACCTTAAACCTTTGCTTGTCCTCAAGCAATTCAGTTGACAAACTGAAAGTAATAAAGAAAAACTTTTACAAACTCTGTTTGCTCTTGTTGTTGTAAATATGTAAAGCCAACATTCAAGTTTTCAGCAAAGATTATGAACTAACCATATTCACAATAACTCTTAGGTCTCATGTTTACTCATATCAATGGCATAATCAACTAGCGAGCAATAATAATAAATCTCGGATGACAACACTTTCTCAAAACAATCATGATATGATATAACAAGATGGTATCTCGCTAGCCCTTTCTGAGACCGCAAAACATAAATCCAGAGCACCTTTAAAGATCATGGACTGACTAGACATTGTAATTCATGGTAAAAGAGATCCAATCATGGTCATACCCAATATAAATTAATAGTAATGGATGCAAATGACAGCGGTGCTCTCCAGCTGATGTTTTTTAATAAGAGGGTGATGACTCAACATAAAAGTAAATAGATAGGCCCTTCGCAGAGGGAAGCAGGGATTTGTAGAGGTGCCAGAGCTCGATTTTGAAATAGAGATAGATAATATTTTGAGCGGCATACTTTCATTGTCAACATAACAACCAAGAGATGGCGATATCTTCCATGCTACACATATTATAGGCGGTTCCCAAACAGAATGGTAAAGTTTATACTCCCCATCCACCAACAAGCATCAATCCATGGCTTGCTCAAAACAACGAGTGCCTCCAACTAACAACAGTCCCGGGGGAGTTTTGCTTGCAATTATTTTTATTTGATTTGCATAAAGCATGGGACTGGGCATCCCGGTGACCAGCCGTTTTCTTGTGAGTGAGGAGCGGAGTCCACTCCTCTTGAGAATAACCCGCCTAGCATGGAAGATACGGACAGCCCTAGTTGATACATGAGCTATTCGAGCATACAAAACAGAATTTCATTTGAAGGTTTGGAGTTTGGCACATACTAATTTACTTGGAACGGCAGGTAGATACCGCATATAGGAAGGTATAGTGGACTCATATGGAATAACTTTGGGGTTTAAGGGATTGGATGCACAAGCAGTATTCCCGCTTAGTACAAGTGAAGGCTAGCAAAAGACTGGGAAGCGACCAACTAGAGAGCGACAACAGTCATGAACATGCATTAAAATTAATAAACATTGAGTGCAAGCATGAGTAGGATATAATCCACCATGAACATAAATATTGTGAAGGCTATGTTGAATTTTGTTTCAACTACATGCGTGAACATGTGCCAAGTCAAGTCACTTGAATCATTCAAAGGAGGATACCAACCCATCATACCACATCACAACCATTTTAATAGCATGTTGGCACACAAGGTAAACCATTATAAACTCCTAGCTAATTAAGCATGGCATAAGCAACTACAATCTCTAATTGTCATTGCAAACATGTTTATTCATAATAGGCCGAATCAGGAACGATGAACTAATCATATTTACAAAAACAAGAGAGGTCGAGTTCATACCAGCTTCTCTCATCTCAATCAGTCCATCATATATCGTCATAATTGCCTTTCACTTGCACGACCGAACGTTGTGAAATAATAATAACAGTGCACGTGCATTGGACTAAGCTGTAATCTACAGGCATTCAATACAAAGGAGAAGACAAGGCAATATGGGCTCTTGGTTAAATCAACAATAATTCATATAAGAGCCACTTCAACATTTGAATCATGGTCTTCTCCTATCGACCCCCAAAGAAAATGGAAGGAAATAAAACTATTTATACGGGAAAAGCTCCCAACAAGCAAAAGAAGAACAGGAAATATTTTTGGGTTTTCATTTAATTATTACTACTACAGCAAGAAAATAAACTAGCTAAAAGCTATTACTAATTTTTTTGTTTTTCTTAAGGTTTTTCAAACACACAAGAAGAAAGCATAAAAAAGGAAAATAAACTAGCATGGATATTACAGTGAAAAAGTATGAGCACCGACAACTGGCAATGAGTGTGTGCACATGAATGTAATGTCGGTGGGAAATACGTACTCCCCCAAGCTTAGGCTTTTGGCCTAAGTTGGTCTATGGCCACGGCTGGCCTGGCGGATATCCAAAGTTGTAGTTGGGGTCGTACTGAGATGCAGCAGTCATTGCATTGTGGGATGCAGCTTGGAGGCGAGCTATCTCAGCCCTCCTCTCCTACTCGGTCGCCTCCTCCCTGGTTATGAAATATCTCCCCTTTGCCTTAAAGTCAAAGAAAGTAGAAGTAGGGAGAGCGACGTGATAGGTGCGTCGTCTGTCAAAGATTAGTCGGTACTGGAGGAACTGATCGTTCCTCTCAACAAAACAATGACGAACCATAGCCTCATAATCTAAATAAGCAGGAGGCAACTCAATATCATCCTCATGTATGGTTACACCAAGAAAATTAGCTAAACGGGTTGCATAAATTCCACCAAAGCAATCTCCATTAAATCTATTATTATGCAACCTACGTGCAACAATGGCTCCCAAATTATAATGTTTATCTCCTAACACAGCGCTCCTGAGAACACTGAGGTCGGGGACACACATGTGACATGCTTCATCCTTACCATTTATGCACCTACCTATGAAGAGAGCAAAATAATGTATAGCAGGAAAATGAATGCTCCCTATGGTAGCTTGTGCTATGTCTCTGGATTCCCCCACAGTTATACTAGCAACAAAATCTCTAAATTCATATTTGCGAGGTTCACTAGTACTACCCCATTGTGGAAGTTTGCAAGCAGTGGTGAAATCCTCTAAGTCCATAGTATAAGAATTTTCATAAAGATCAAACAGGACCATTTGAGAATTGCGTGAAGATGAAAATTCAAACCTCCTCACAAAGGAACTAGTGAGATAGTGGTACTGACGGCACTTGTCTGCCTCGAAGCTCACAAGATCAGCGTTACGCACATACGCGTTAAATTCTTCCTTGATTCCTGCTTGATCCATGAAGTCCTCTGAAGGCCATTCACAAGCCCGCACTGGAGCGTCCCTTGGTGGTTCATCGTCGGCATCACGCATTGCGAGCCTGGGTCCTTGCTTCCTTGAAGGGCCACCTTGGTACATTTTCCTAAACATATTTCTTCCTCTGAAAAATTTCTGAAAATTTTAGTAACTTCAAATAAAAGTGAACCAAGCTCAACAAAATTGATAGCAACTACTCCTACAAGTGCCTAGAGCCTATATCATGCATCAGAACTACTTGGAACCATATAAATTTGACATGCAAGCTCAAGAACATGGTCCCCTAGGCAGCACAAATTTGCAATAAATAAAGCACTAGAACAAAAAGTAATTGGACCAATGGAGGAGTCACATACCAAGGAACAATCCCCCAAAGCAGTTTTGTGAGAGGTGCTTTGAGCAAGGAGATCGAAAATCGCAGCAAAATGAGCTAGAACTCGTGCTTGAGCTGGTTGGTGATTTTTTTGGGAGGAAGGAGTGTGTGGGTGCAGGAATAAGTGGAGGGGAGCCACCATGGGCCCACGAGGCAGGGGGCGCGCCCAGTGGGGTGGGCACGCCCTAGACCCTCGTGCCCACGTGCTTGCTCCCCCTGATGTGTTCTCAGTGCCAGATATTCTCAAATATTCCAGAAAAAATCATATTTCAATTTCGGGGCATTTGGAGAACTTTTATTTTCTGGGTATTTTTTATTGCACGGATAATTCAGAAAACAGACAGAAAAATACTATTTTTACTTTATTTCAACTAAATAACAGAAAGTAAAAGGAGGGTACAGAAGGTTGTGCTTTCTAACTTCATCCATCGCATGCTCATCAAAAGGAATCCACTAACAAGGTTGATCAAGTCTTGTTAACAAACTCATTCCGAATAACATGGAACCGGAGAAATTTCGAATAACACTATGTTACCTCAACGGGGATATGCACATCCCCAATAATAAGAATATCATATTTCTTCTTGACAGTAGGAAGAGGAAACTCAAAACCTCCAAAAATAATCGATGGAATTTTTCCAATAGAATTGATACTGTGGACTTGAGGTTGTTTCCTCGAAAAGTGTACCGTATGCTCATTACCATTAACATGAAAAGTGACATTGCCTTTGTTGCAATCAATAACAGCCCCTGCAGTATTCAAAAAAGTTCTTCCAAGAATAATAGACATACTATCGTCCTCGGGAATATCAAGAATAACAAAGTCCGTTAAAATAGTAACGTTTGCAACCACAACAGGCACATCCTCACAAATATCGACAGGTATAGCAGTTGATTTATCAGCCATTTGCAAAGATATTTCAGTAGGTGTCAACTTATTCAAATCAAGTCTACAATATAACGAGAGAGGCATAACACTAACACCGGCTCCAAGATCACATAAGGCAGTTTTAACATAGTTTCTTTTAATGGAGCATGGTATAGTAGGTATTCCTGGATCTCCAAGTTTCTTTGGTATTCCACCCTTAAAAGTATAATTAGCAAGCATGGTGGAAATTTTAGCTTCCGGTATCTTTCTTTTATTAGTAACAATATCTTTCATATACTTAGCATAAGGATTCATTTTGAGCATATCAGTTAATCGCATACGCAAAAAAGATAGGTCTAATCATTTCAGCAAAGCGCTCAAAATCCTCATCATCCTTTTTCTTGGATGGTTTGGGAGGGAAAGGCATGGGTTTCTGAACCCATGGTTCTCTTTCTTTACCATGTTTCCTAGCAACAAAGTCTCTCTTATCATAACGTTGATACTTTGATTGTGGGTTATCAACATCAACAGCAGGTTCAATTTCCACATCATTAGCATTACTAGGTTGAGCATCATCATGAACATCATCATTAACATTATTACTAGGTTCATGTTCATTACCAGATTGTGTTTCAGCATCGGATATAGAGATATCATTTGGATTCTCAGGCGGTTCAGCAATAGGTTCACTAGAAGCATGCATAGTCCTATCATTTTTCTTTTTCTTCCTTTTAGAAGGACTAGGTGCATCAACATTATTTCTCTGAGAATCTTGCTCAATTCTCTTAGGGTGGCCTTCAGGATACAAAGGTTCTTGAGTCATCTTACCAGTTCTAGTAGCCACTCTAACAGCATAATCATTTTTCTTACTATTCATTTCATTGAGCAAATCATTTTGAGCTTTAAGTACCTGTTCTACTTGAGTGGTAACCATAGAAGCATGTTTACTAATGAGTTTAAGTTCACCTTCAACATTAGCCATATAATCACCCAAGTGTTCAATCATATAAGCATTTTGTTTTAATTGTCTACCAAAATAAGCATTGAAATCTTCTTGCTTAACCATAAAGTTATCAAACTCATCCAAGCACTGGCTAGCAATTTTAGTAGGAGGGATTTCAGCTTTATCATATCTATAGAGAGAATTTACCTTTACTACCTGTGTCGGGTTATCAAGACCATGAGTTTCTTCAATAGGTAATGGATTAGGATCATATATTTCTTCAACAGGCGGTAAATTAAGACCATGTATTTCTTCAATAGGAGGTAAATTCTTAACATCTTCAGCTTTAATACCCTTTTCTTTCATAGATTTCTTTGCCTCTTGCATATCTTCAGGACTCAGGAAGTGTCCAATTATTTTCATTTGTCAACATATTATTCAATAGAATTTCAGCTTCATCCGGTGTTCTTTCCCTGAAAACAGAACCAGCACAACTATCCAGGTAATCTCTGGAAACATCGGTTAGTCCATTATAAAAGATATCAAGTGTTTCATTTTTCTTAAGAGGATGATCAGGCAAAGCATTAAGTAACTTGAGAAGCCTCCCCCAAGCTTGTGGGAGACTCTCTTCTTCAATTTGCACAAAATTATATATTTCCCTCAAAGCAGCCTGTTTCTTATGAGCAGGGAAATATTTAGCAGAGAAGTAATAAATCATATCCTGGGGACTACGCACACAACCAGGATCAAGATAATTAAACCATATCTTAGCATCACCCTTTAATGAGAACGGAAATATTTTAAAGATATAAAGATAGCGAGATCTCTCATCATTAGTGAACAGGGTGGCTATATCATTTAATTTAGTAAGATGTGCCACAACAGTTTCAGATTCATAGCCATGAAAAGGATCAGATTCAACCAAAGTAATTATATCAGGATCAACAGAGAATTCATAATCCTTATCAGTAACACAGATAGGTGAAGTAGCAAAAGCAGGGGCAGGTTTCATTCTAGCATTAAGAGATTGTTGCCTCCATTTAGCTAATAACCTCTTGAGCTCATATCTATCTTTGCAAGCTAAAATAGCTAAAGAAGCTTCTTTTTCAAAAATATAACCCTCAGGAATAACAGGCGAGTCTTCATCATCACTTTCATCAATATAATCAGTTTCAATAATTTCTTTCTCTCTAACCCTAGCAATTTGTTCATCAAGAAATTCACTAAGTGGCACAGTAGTATCAAGCATAGAAGTAGTTTCATCATAAGTATCATGCATAGCAGAAGTGGCATCATCAATAACATGCGACATATCAGAATGAATAACAGAAGCAGGTTTAGGTGTCGCAAGCTTACTCAAAACAGAAGGTGAATCAAGTGCAGAGCTAGATGGCAGTTCCTTACCTCCCCTCGTAGTTGAGGGATAAATTGTTGTCTTAGCGTCTTTCAAGTTCTTCATAGTGACCAGCAGATATAAATCCCAAGTGACTCAAAGAATAGAGCTATGCTCCCCGGCAACGGTGCCAGAAAATAGTCTTGATAACCCACAAGTATAGGGGATCGCGACAGTTTTCGAGGGTAGAGTATTCAACCCAAATTTATTGATTCGGCAGAAGGGGAGCCAAAGAATATTCTCAAGTATTAGCAGTTGAGTTGTCAATTCAACCACACCTGGATAACTTAGTATCTGCAGCAAAGTATTTAGTAGCAAATTAGTATGATAGTAGTGGTAACGGTAACAAAAGTAACGGCAGCAAAAGTAATATTTTTGGTGTTTTTGTAGTGATTGTAACAGTAGCAACGGAAAAGTAAATAAGCGAAGAACAATATGTGAAAAGCTCGTAGGCATTGGATCGGTGATGGAGAATTATGCCGGATGCGGTTCATCATGTAACAGTCATAACATAGGGTGACACAGAACTAGCTCCAATTCATCAATGTAATGTAGGCATGTATTCCGAATATAGTCATAAGTGCTTATGGAAAAGAACTTGCATGACATCTTTTGTCCTACCCTCCCGTGGCAGCGGGGTCCTAATGGAAACTAAGGGATATTAATGCCACCTTTTAATAGAGTACCGGAACAAAGCATTAGCACATAGTGAATACATGAACTCCTCAAACTATGGTCATCACAGTGTATAGCGTCCACCATGAACATAAATATCGTGAAGGCTATGTTGATTTTGTTTCAACTACATGTGTGAACATGTGCCAAGTCGAGTCACTTAAATCGTTCAAAGGAGGATACCACCCCACTATACCACATCACAACCATTTTAATAGCATGTTGGCACGCGAGGTAAACCATTATAACTCATAGCTAATCAAGCATGGCATAAGCAACTATGATCTCTAATTGTCATTGCAAACATGTTTATTCATAATAGGCTGAATCAGGAACGATGAACTCATCATATTTACAAAAACAAGAGAGGTCGAGTTCATACCAGCTTCTCTCATCTCAGCCAGTCCATCATATATCGTCATAATTGCGTTTCACTTGCACGACCGAACTATGTGAAAATAATAAGAGTGCACGTGCATTGGACTAAGCTGGAACCTGCGAGCATTCAATAAATAGGAGAAGACAAGGCAATATGGGCTCTTGGTTAAACCAACAATAATGCATATAAGAGCCACTTCAACAATTTAATCATGGTCTTCTCCTATCGACCCCCAAAGAAAAGAAAAGAAATAAAACTATTTACACGGGAAAGCTCCCAACAAGCAAAAGAAGAACAGGAAATATTTTTGGGTTTTCTTTTTAATTATTACTACTACATCAAGAAAAGTAAACTAACTAAAAGCTACACTAATTTTTTTGTTTTTCTTAAGGTTTATCAAACACACAAGAAGAAAGCAAGAAAAAGAATATAAACTAGCATGGATATTACAATGAAAAAGTATGAGCACCGACATCTAGCAATGAGTGTGTGAACATAAATGAAATGTCAGTGGGAAATACGTACTCCCCCAAGCTTAGGCTTTTGGCCTAAGTTGGTTTATTGCCACGGATAAATCAGAAAACAGATAGGAAAATACTATTTTTACTTTATTTCAACTAAATAACAGAAAGTAGAAAGATGGTACAGAAGGTTTTGCTTTCTAGTTTCATCCATCCCATGCTCATCAAAAGGAATCCACTAACAAGGTTGATCAAGTCTTGTTAACAAACTCATTCTGAATAACATGGAACCGGAGAAATTTCGAATAACACTATGTTACCTCAGCGGAGATATGCACATCCCCTATAATAAGAATATCATATTTCTTCTTGACAGTAGGAAGAGGAAATTCAAAACCTCCAAAAATAATCGATGGAATTTTTCCAATAGAATTGATACTGTGGACTTGAGGTTCTTTCCTCGAAAAGTGTACCGTATGCTCATTACCATTAACATGAAAAGTGACATTGCCTTTGTTGCAATCGATAACATCCATAACAGCCCCTGCAGTATTCAAAAAGGGTCTTCCAAGAATAATAGACATACTATCGTCCTCGGGAATATCAAGAATAACAAAGTCCGTTAAAATGGTAACATTTGCAACCACAACAGGCACATCCTCACAATACCGACAGGTATAGCAGTTGATTTATCGGCCATTTGCAAAGATATTTTAGTAGGTGTCAACTTATTCAAATCAAGTCTACGATATAAAGAGAGAGGCATAACACTAACACCGGCTCCAAGATCACATAAAGCAGTTCTAACATAGTTTCTTTTAATGGAGCATGGTATAGTGGGTACTCCTGGATCTCCAAGTTTCTTAGGTATTCAACCCTTAAAAGTATAATTAGCAAGCATGGTGGAAATTTCAGCTTCCGGTATCTTTCTTTTATTAGTAACAATTTCTTTCATATACTTGGCATAAGGATTCATTCTGAGCATATCAGTCAAACGCATACGTAAAAAGATAGGTCTAATCATTTCAGCAAAGCACTCAAAATCCTCATCATCCTTTTTCTTGGATGGTTTAGGAGGAAAAGGCATGGGTTTCTGAACCCATGGCTCCCTTTCTTTACCGTGCTTCGTAGCAACAAAGTCTCTCTTATCATAATGTTGATTCTTTGATTGTGGGTTATCAAGATCAATGACAGGTTCAATTTCTTCATCATTATCATTACTAGGTTGAGCATCAACATGAACATCATCATTAACATTATCACTAGGTTCATGTTCATTTCCAGATTGTGTTTCAGCATCAGAGATAGAAATATCATTGGGATTCTCAGGTGTGTCAACAATAGGTTCACTAGAAGCATGCAAAGTCCTATCATTTTTCTTTTTCTTCTTTTTAGAAGGACTAGGTGCATCAATATTATTTCTCTGAGAATCCTGCTCAATTCTCTTAGGGTGGCCTTTAGGATACAAAGGTTCCTGAGTCATTTTACCAGTTATAGTAGCCACTCTAACAGCAAAATCATTATTCTTACTATTCAATTCATTGAGCAAATCATTCTGAGCCTTAAGTACTTGTTCTACTTGAGTCGTGACCATAGAAGCATGTTTACTAATGAGTTTAAGTTCACCTTTAACTCTGGACATATAATCACCCAAAATGTTCAATCATATAAGCATTGCGTTTTAATTCTCTACCAAAATAAGCATTGAAGTCTTCTTGCTTAACCATAAAATTATCAAACTCATCTAAGCATTGGCTAGCAAACTTCGTAGGCGGGATTTCAGCTTTATCATATCTATAGAGAGAATTTACCTTTACTACCCGTGTCGGGTTATCAAGACGGTGTACTTCTTAAATAGGTAATGGATTAAAATCATGTATTTCTTCAACAAGCGGTAAATTAAGACCATGTATTTCTTCAATAGGAGGTAAATTCTTAACATCTTCAGCTTTAATACCCTTTTCTCTCATAGATTTCTTTGCCTCTTGCATATCTTCAGGACTGAGAAATAGAACACCCCTTTTCTTCGGAGTTGGTTTAGGAATAGGCTCAGGAGTTGGCTCAGGAAGTGTCCAATTATTTTCATTAGTCAACATATTATTCAATAGAGTTTCAGCTTCATCTGGTGTTCTTTCCCTGAAAACAGAACCAGCACAACTATCCAGGTGGTCTCTGGAAGCATCGGTTAGTCCATTATAAAAGATATCAAGTATTTCATTTTTCTTAAGAGGATGATCAGGCAAAGCATTAAGTAATTGGAGAAGCCTCCCCCAAGCTTGTGGGAGACTCTCTTCTTCAATTTGCACAAAATTATATATTCCCCTTAAGGCAGCTTGTTTCTTATGAGCGGGGAAATATTTAGCAGAGAAGTAATAAATCATGTCCTGGGGACTACGCACACAACCAGGATCAAGAGAATTAAACCATATCTTAGCATCACCCTTTAATGAGAACGGAAACATCTTAAGGATATAATAGTAGCGAGTTTTCTCATCATTAGTGAACAGGGTGGCTATATCATTTAATTTAGTAAGATGTGCCACAACAGTTTCAGATTCATAGCCATAGAAAGGATCAGACTCAACCAAAGTAATTATATCAGGATCAATAGAGAATTCATAATCCTTATCGGTAACAAAGATAGGTGAAGTAGCATAAGCAGGATCATATTTCATTCTAGCATTCAGAGTTTTTTGTTTCAGCTTAGCTAATAATTTCTTAAGGTCACTTCTATCATTGCAAGCAAGAAAGTCTCTAGCAGTTTCTTCATCCATAACATAGCCCTCAGGTACAACAGGCAATTCATATTTAGGGGGAGAATCTTCATCATCACTTTCATCAATATTATCAGTTTCAATAATTTCATTCTCTCTAGCCCTAGCAAGTTGTTCATCAAGAAATTCGCCAAGTGGCACAGTAGTATCAAGCATAGAAGTAGTTTCATCATAGGTATCATGCATAGCAGAAGTGGCATCATCAATAACATGCGACATATCAGAATTAATAGCAGAAGCAGGCTTAGGTGTCGCAAGCTTACTCAAAACAGAAGGTGAATCAAGTGCAGAGCTAGATGGCAGTTCCTTACCTCCCCTCGTAGTTGAGGGATAAATTGTTGTCTTAGCGTCTTTCAAGTTCTTCATAGTGACCAGCAGATATAAATCCCAAGTGACTCAAAGAATAGAGCTATGCTCCCCGGCAACGGCGCCAGAAAATAGTCTTGATAACCCACAAGTATAGGGGATCGCAACAGTTTTCGAGGGTAGAGTATTCAACCCAAATTTATTGATTCGACACAAGGGGAGCCAAAGAATATTCTCAAGTATTAGCAGTTGAGTTGTCAATTCAACCACACCTGGATAACTTAATATCTGCAGCAAAGTATTTAGTAGCAAAGTAGTATGATAGTAACGGTAACAGTAGTAAAAGTAATATTTTTGGGTTTTGTAGTGATTGTAACAGTAGCAACGAAAAAGTAAATAAGCGAAGAACAATATGTGAAAAGCTCGTAGGCATTGGATCGGTGATGGAGAATTATGCCGGATGCGGTTCATCATGTAACAATCATAACATAGGGTGACACAGAACTAGCTCCAATTCATCAATGTAATGTAGGCATGTATTCCGAATATAGTCATACGTGCTTATGGAAAAGAACTTGCATGACATCTTTTGTCCTACCCTCCCGTGGCAACGGGGTCCTAGCAGAAACTAATGGATATTAAGGCCTCCTTTTAATAGAGTACCGGACCAAAGCATTAACACATAGTGAATACATGAACTCCTCAAACTATGGTCATCACCAGGAGTGGTCCCGATTATTGTCACTTCGGGGTTGCCGGATCATAACACATAGTAGGTGACTATAGACTTGCAAGATAAGATCAAGAACTCACATATATTCATGAAAACATAATAGGTTCAGATCTGAAATCATGGCACTCGGGCCCTAGTGACAAGCATTAAGCATAGCAAAGTCATAGCAACATCAATCTCAGAACATAGTGGATACTAGGGATCAAACCCTAACAAAACTAACTCGATTACATGATAAATCTCATCCAACCCATCACCGTTCGGCAAGCCTGCGATGGAATTACTCACGGACGGCGGTGAGCATCATGAAATTGGTGATGGAGGATGGTTGATGATGACGATGGCGACGGATTCCCCTCTCCGGAGCCCCGAACGGACTCCAGATCAGCCCTCCCGAGAGAGTTTAGGGCTTGGCGGTGGCTCCGTATCGTAAAACGCGATGAATACTTCTCTCTGATTTTTTTCTCCCCGAACGTGAATATATAGAGTTGGAGTTGAGGTCGGTGGAGCTCCAGGGGGCCCACGAGGCAGGGGGCGCGCCCATGGGGGCAGGCGCGCCCCCCACCCTCGTGGAAAGGGTGTGGCCCCCCTGGCCTTGATTCTTTCACCAGTATTTTTTATTATTTCCAAAAATAATCTCCGTGAAGTTTCAGGTCATTCCGAGAACTTTTGTTTCTGCACAAAGATAACACCATGGCAATTCTGCTGAAAACAGTGTTAGTCCGGGTTAGTTCCATTCAAATCATGCAAGTTAGAGTCCAAAACAAGGGCAAAAGTGTTTGGAAAAGTAGATACGGCGGAGACATATCAGTCTGCTAGACTACGTCAGTATTTCCCCAAACAGGAAGGGATGATGCAGCACAGCGACGGTAGGTATTTCCCTCAGTGATGAGACCAAGGTTATCGAGCCAGTAGGAGAACCAAGCAACACTATGTAAAAAACACCTGCACACAAATAACAAATACTCGCAACTCGACGTGTTAAAGGGGTTGTCAATCCCTTTTGGGTAACGGCGCCAGAAATTGGCAAACGGACGTGAGAAAGTTGTAATAATTTCATAGATAGATCTCGCGAGAACGCGAGATAAAATAAATTGCAGCAAGGTATTTTTGTATTTTTGGTTTAATAGATCTGAAAAATAAAGGCAAATAAAGATAGATCGCAAAGGCAAATATAATAAGGAAGAGTCCCGGGGGCCGTAGATTTCACTAGTGGCTTCTCTCGAGAAAAAATAGCAAACGGTGGGTAAACAAATTACTGTTGGGCAATTGATAGAACTTCAAATAATCATGACGATATCCAGGCAATGATCATTATATAGGCATCACGTCCAAGATTAGTAGACCGACTCCTGTCCGCATTTACTAGTATTACTCCACACGTACATCGACCGCTATCCAGCATGCATCTAGTGTATTAAGTTCATGGAGAAACGGAGTAATGCAATAAGAACGATGACATGATGTAGACAAGAACGATTATGTAGAAATAGACCCCATCTTGTTATCCTTAATACCAACGATACATACGTGTCGGTCCCCCTTCTGTCACTGGGATCAAGCACCGTAAGATCGAACCCATCACAAAGCACCTCTTCCCATTGCAAGATAAATAGATCAAGTTGTCCAAACAAAACCCAAATATCGGAGAAGAAATACGAGGCTATAAGTAATCATGCATATAAGAGATCAAAGAAGAATCAAATAACTTTCATGGATAAAAAGATAGATATGATCATAAACTAAAAGTTCATCCGATCCCAACAAACACACGCAAAAAGAGTTACATCATATGGATCTCCAAGAGACCATTGTATTGAGAATCAAACGAGAGAGAGGAAGCCATCTAGCTACTAACAACGGACCCGTAGGTCTACAAAGAACTACTTACGCATCATCGGAGAGGCACCAATGGACATGAGTAACCCCTCCGTGATGGTGTCTAGATTGGATCTGGTGGTTTTGGACTCTGCGGCTACTGGAATTGATTTTCATCGACTCCCCTAGGGTTTCTGGAATATTGGGGTATTTATAGAGCAAAGTGATGGTCCGTGGGGGCACCCGAGGTGGGCATAACCCTCCAGGCGCGCCCTGGTGGGTTGTGCTCCCCTCGGAGCACCCCCTAGGCACTTCTCCGGCCCACTGGATGTCTTCTGGTCCAAAAAAATCCACAAAAAGTTTCACTGCGTTTGGACTCCGTTTGATATTGATTTCCTGCGATGTAAGAAACATGCAAAAAAACAGCAACTGGCACTTGGCACTATGTCAATAGGTTAGTATCAAAAAATGATATAAAATGATCATAAAACATCCAAGAATGATAATATAACAGCATGGAACAATAAAAAATTATAGATACGTTGGAGACGTATTAGGTCCCACAGTGCAGGTACCGGCGGCGGCAGCTGACCTCCATAGGGGGGCGCCTGGGCGGGCACGCCGTAGCTGCCGAGGGGCGGCGGCGCGAGCAGGGCGCCGTACGGCTGGTAGGGGGCGCCGATAAACAACTGGTGGCCCGCGGGGCGGGGACCAAGGAGACCCGGTGCAGGGGCCCGCGGGACAGGCATGTGATAGGCGTGGACGACGCCCGTCCATGGGTTCTGCCCGGCGGCCCACGGCGGAGGGGCTTGCTGATAGCGCCCCCCCCCCCCCCCCCCGCACCCTGTGCCTACTGCGGCTGCTGCTGGCGGCGACCCCCGCCGGTTGCGCCGGCCCCCGCCACCTTGCGGCTGTTGGGGAGGCGCGGGGGGCGCGGGGGGCGCGGGCTGTGCGGGCTGTGTGGGCGGCAGCGGGAAGTAGCCGGCGGGCGCAGGTGGCGCGGGCGGACGGGACGCGGCCGGTGCAGCGGGACCGCTGCGGGTGGTGCCGGCGGCGAGGGCGGTGTGCTGGACCCGCTGCTTCAGCTTCGTCATCCGGCGCTCCTCAAGTTTGAGGTACGCGACGATGCGCTGGAAAGTGGGTTGTGGCAGCAGGGTGAGGTTGGACGCCGCGTTGCCGAAGTCCTCGTTAAGGCCGGCGGTGAGGGTGCTCAGCATGAGGTCGTCAGAGACCTTAGCGCCGATGTCGCGAAGATCGTCAGCGAGCATCTTGAGCCTCATGCAGTACTCATCGAGGTGGAGTTGTCCTGGTGACAGCCGAAGAATTCTTGCTGCAAGAAAACAAGGCGCTGAAGTTTGTTGTCGGTGAAGAGCGCGTTGATCTTGGCCCACACGTCACAGGCGTCGTCTTCCTCGGCGACAACCGTGTGGAAGATGTCCTTTGAGACGGTCTAGTAGAACCATCGGATGATCGTGGCCTCAATGGCGGACCACTCCGGATCGCCCCGCATGTATTTGCTGTCCATGGAACGGTCGATGTGCTCGGTGAGATAGTACTCACGGAAGATGAGGTTGAAGTAGGTCTTCCACACGTAGTACGACGTGCTGGAGCTGTCGAGACGGATAGGGATTCGGGCCTCAATGTTGGGGTCACGGATGGCGGCGGCGGAGGGCTCGGGGCCGGCGAAGGGGTTCGACGAGCGGGTCGTGGAGGAGCCCGGGGAAGACATGGCGGCGTGGCTAGGGTTAGGTTTTTTTGTATGTGTGGAGAGAGGAACAGGGAAACTGCGACGGTAGGGGGATGCGGCTGCGGTTGTGGTGGGAGGAGGGCGCGGCGGCTGGACAGGGAGGAGCAGCGGCGCGGGGACGCGCGGCAGGAAGCAGCGTGGGGTGGCACGGTAGGGAGCGGCGGCGGCGGCTGCAAGGTGCGCGCGAGGGGGCGGGTGGAAGCGGGGCACGAGCGACGGCAGCGCGGAGGAGGGGGAGGGGCGCGGCGGCGGCGGGGTGCAGCGGTGGGGTTGCGGCTGCGGCGACGCGAGGAGGCGCGGCGG
Organism: Aegilops tauschii subsp. strangulata; assembly: GCF_002575655.3. Lineage (NCBI taxonomy): Eukaryota > Viridiplantae > Streptophyta > Magnoliopsida > Poales > Poaceae > Aegilops > Aegilops tauschii. The sequence continues at coordinate 401,585,268 of NC_053037.3, forward strand.
CGGCGGCAGGCCCTAGGGTTGGACCGGGAAAGATGATACCATGTAGACGGGATAGTTTGCAATACAATAGACTTTGTATTCATGGGTGCCGGTGTACGTATATATAAATACAGAGTAGGCCTCAACCTCAACTATACATGATTATGAAGTGGGCCACAACACATAATACATGCAAAACAAAATATATACTCAACAGCGTTGAATAGTCTACTCAATCTTCTCTAATACGTAGACACCACTCAAATCGAGTATTTAACCAAAAACAACTACCATAATTCGACCTGGCCTAACAAATAACTACTCATTTAAAAAAATTAGACCAAAGCTAGCACCTTTGTTCTAATTATTTCCTAAAAACTACCAAGTCAGAAAAATGGTTGACTAAGCGTTTTTAAACCCGTTTATGACATATTGGGCCGACTGAGTAGTCAACTTTTTTATTTGACCGTTTATTGACTGTTATGATAGGTGGGACTCATATGTCAGGTGTCTTCTTCCTCTCTCTCTAAAAAGAACTCCCCATCAAATTCTAAAAAATGTGGGCATTTGTTAGCTGTTGTTTTCTCTCTCTTACATTTCTTTTTCTTTTTCTTTTTGTTTTTTCTTTCTTGTTCTTTCTGGCATTTTTCCTTTTTTTCATTCATTGTCAGTTGGTTTTTCTTCTTCTTCTTTTTTCTGCTTGGGGTTGTTGTTTTGTTTTCCCCCTTTTTTCTACTTTTTCTTCTCATATTTGGTTATTATTACTTTTTCGTTTTTTTATTTTCTATTATTTTTGGTAACATACAGTGAACATTCTTTATTTTTTATTATATAGTGAACATTATTCAAATACATACTTAACATTTTTAGTATATGATTAATTTTTTTTAGCAACACTGAACATTTTTAATATATGATGAATTTTTATAATTATATGACACACTTTTTTGTGAGAGAAATTTTCTGATTTATTCATAATCATGACAGTACGGAGAATACTAGAGATAATAAAAATTACAATCAGATCCATGGACCACCTAGCAACGACTACAAGCACTTGAGCGAGCTGAAGGCGCCGCAGTCATCGCCCCTCCTTAACCGAGTCGGGCCAACCTCGTTGTAGCAGACAGTCGGGAAGTCGTCATGCTAAGGCCCCAAAGGACTAGCGCACCAGAGCCGCAACCATCGCCGATGAATATAGTTGTAGATCAGAACGATCAAACCTATAACCACACGAACGAAGACGAACTGGGTCCAAATAGATCCACCAAAGACCAGTACCGACCGAATCCCGCAAAATTCGACGGAGACACACCTCCAGACATCCTCTGACAACGCTATTCACACCATCAAAACGGGGATAGAATGTGGGAGCCATTATTTCTACACACTTAAAATTTTCCAAAATACGAAAAACTATTTAAATATATTGAACTTTACTTTCTAAAGTATATTTTGAAAACACATACTGAACAATTTTCTAAAATATGTTTTTATTTTAATAGATTTTTAAATATCCATCTCCTAAAAACAACATTCGATCTTTTGGTGAAAGGCGGACTAAAAGCAGTAGAGAGAAATATAAAAAACATCATGTGGACAGAATTGGCCAGCCCATTTTATCTGGCTTCTGGGGGAGCCTCCCCTATTTGATGCTCACATGCACCTGACAGGAGCTCTCACCCATGAACACACAGCGAAACACGACCTGTGGCTAAAAAGAGTGAAGCCCATCCATATATGAGCAGGCGGGCTGCGCCCGTGCACAAACCCGACGAGAGATCCAATCGTCCCCACCCTGCCGAATCATGAAGCCAATTAGATCTGACGATGGCAAAAATTCAGGTAGATGGAGGCCTTTGACGGAATGGCAGAGAAGGGGCAGCGGCTACGGTTTGCCGAGATCATACATGACAGTTCCTTGGCTCATCGGCAATGGTTTTTAGTGATATTACTGATCCACCAACCCTTGAAGCGCTTTCATGCCATGAAGCTCTAGCCCTTGCACTTGATTTATCTTTGGTTCAAGTTATCATCACGTGTGATTGTGATATAGTTATATTCAGGGCTGGGCTCATAGTGATGCCAAATGTGCGGCCCGCACAGGGCCCATAATTTCGAGGGGCCCCAAATTTTTTATATAGGCATAGTATTTCTAAAAAAATGCCAAGGCTCTGCCGCACTGGGCCGCTCGGCGCTGGAGTTGGGCCAAGTCAAGGCCGTCGAGCGCTGGTGCCTCTATAGCTTGATGGAAAAAGGATCGCTCGATGTTCTCAGAAGAAGGAAACTGCTCGGTCTAAAAACAAGGGATCGCTCCAGCAGTCGATTGCGATCGCCTCGATCTGAAACCGCAAAAGCAGTCCCGTCCGCGGCGCAACACGAAATGAGATCGTCTCGTCGGTTATCGCCTTCGCCTCATCAGAGCGACAGAATTGAGCTGTTGTCGTTGCCTTCCTCTCCCAATTTTCTGGGATCGATACTTCGGTCCGCTGCAGTTCTTTCGCCGTTGATACAGGAAACAAGATCGCCTCATCGGATCTATCCATGACCGACTGACCGACTCCAGCCTCCAGGTGCTCAGCGAATCCTCCTTTCCGATTAACTTCGGTTCCTACTCCTAATTCCTAATTTCCTAATTATTTTCATAGGAATCATTACTTCGTTACAGATTGGTTCTTACCTCCTCGGTTAAAGATCACAGTCTAGTAGTTCAAGCGGACAAGACCCAAAACTAGATGAGTTAGACGGTTCGTTTAATTGCAAAATATTAACGCATGATCTTCAATTGATATATGATATTTTATAACTTCTATTCATCTTTTTTATCTCGTGTTTCAATAATACAGATTTGAGTCATCATGAGGAAAAATCAGTCTGGTCCATATAAGCGCAAGAGAAAAGAAAGAACATAATTTAATTAGTACATCTTATATTATACACTATATAAAAAAAATTCTGCGAGATACATATACATTATAATTTCTTGTTAGTTCATTTTTATAGCAAGATAGGGCCCCTTTTTTAGTTTCGCACAGGCCCGGATTTTGCCGGCCCGGCCCTGGTTATATCAAGACTTGAACGAAGGGGAAATACAGTATTATCTATAATACCTAAATAGTTTATCCCCACTAACCTATTTCTCTTGACATGCAAGCTATCCACATCAGCGGTCATTCTCGTGCGGCCACGTCAGCACTACGTACAAGAGAAAAAAAATCTAACGCCACATCTGATTCCACTCGGGCAAAAAAAATCCACCACTCGCCTCCGCTGTAACTGGCGGGTCCTTTCACTGTCTTGATGTCCCACGACCGCAAATTGTTGATCCCAACTCCCAAACTCCATTCTAACACATGGGTGTGCTGCACGAGAATATCTACCATCCCATGTTTTGTTGTGAGCTAGCCCCACATATCGATCGCTGAAGCTAGCTCACCGATTGCTTATGCTAGCCCACATATGCCATCGCATGACTCATGGTCATTCGCACGGCTGTTACGTTCCAATTCTTCAATGACACCCACTATTTCTCCACCATCATTTCACAAAAAACTGAAGGAATTGCAGCAGTCGAGGACATTGATAGGTGAGCAGTCATCTGCACTATAAAATCTGCCTCAATTCTGCCTTCTTCACAAATGCATCGGTGTTTAGATTTTGTAGCTAAGCCTTCTCTATTGAATTGTTTACTAATAAAACTCTTTCGTGTATTGGTTGGTAGTCTTTTTGTCTAGGTCCACGGCTTAGCATTGGTTCATATTGGGGTCACCATAATGCTCTCTTTCTTCTTTAATTGCTTTGCCACATCATTTTTCTGCCTATGTGACACCCTTAACACCTGTACACCATGAAGCACTGGGAAGGGCCTTACGGTAACCACAATATAGCCTTCTGCCTTCTAGCCTTAACGCTGTTGCAACCATTGCCACATGGTGTTGCCATCAAAAACTTACGGCGGTGAATCCAATGCTTGAGTCTCGCACCGTGCTGAAAGGCAATCATCAGACCGGCAGTCTCCTCTATTATGGTGCATATATATGTGTGTTTAGTATATAGAAGTTTTATTTAGGGGAGTATATAAAATCTTTTGAAGGTGATCAGTTCGCCACTAAATGAATTTTTTTGGCCTATTTCCGTTCAAGCTGCTAATGAGCTTCTCATACGGGTCATCTCGGCCTGTCATTGTCGACGCTAATTTTTTTTCAGCTGATGTTTTTTCTGCAAGAATTTTCACTCTTTTTTTTTGCTGCTAAAATTTTCAGCTGATATTTTTTCCTGCAAGAATTTTCACTTCATACTTGAGAAAAATTAGCTAGCTTCCAGTTATGTATTTTTTTTTCTGAAACATCTCCACGGGTAAGTACTAGAAAAGTTAATTTGGTTTTTCTACAAATATGTAACTAACAATTTGTTTTTTGGTTTCATGCGGTGCAGCGTCATGACTCCTATCCAGATTATACATTACTATTTTGTCTACTTTAATGGTCATGGTCTTGCTGCCTTTATTTTGCGGATTTGAAATTGCGTAGTACTCCCTCCGTCCTAAAATTCTTGTCTTAGATTTGTCTAAATACGGATGTATGAAGTCACGTTTTAGTATTAGATACATCCGTATTTAGACGAATCTAAGACAAGAATTTTGGGACGGAGGGAGTACTAAGGAAGAGGATAGACATCATTGCATGTTTATAAAATGTTGTAAGATCAAATTGTCCTATAACAATCGGCCATGTGTACAATGAGATGGTCTTTCCCTCCCCCTACTGTGTGTGAATATGTCCAGATCTAATTAGTTGTTTTGGTGAATTCTAAGTATAAGCACCCAGAATACCAGCAGAATATTACTGTGCTTAAATTTTTATTTACATTGTTAATTGTTTACACCGAAAAATGAAGTCAACAACAAATCTTTCGGTACATTTTAGGGATGATATGTTTGACCATCCAACAATATATCGTATTATTGATCGTATTATGTCTCCTTTTTATATCTCCTTGATACATGTATATGTATAGCTAAACATATCCCGCAGCAACATGCGGGTTATCATCTAGTTATCAAGGAGATTGCAGCCCAAGCTCAAGACTTCACTAGGTGTGAGTTCATTTTTTTTAAGGGCGGCAGAGGGATGTTGATGCTCAACTTAGCTAAATTTGTTGCTAGTTTAGATGCTGGTCGCCACTTGTGGCTGGGTCTTCCCCATAACCCTTTTGTTATTCCTGTAAAACGTACTCCTAGTCAATAAAAGTTGGTTTACCGCTCAAAAATATATACTAGATCCGACGATAGATCAAGTGAATGTGACATAATTTAAAACTCAGCTAAATCTATTTTCTATAGCATTTTTTGTCAAGTTTACGCGGCGTGTTATTTCTTCATGAAACTTCATAAATTGGCAATGCACGTTGCAACTTTTTCTAAATTTGTTTTTGATTTTACATTTTTGTCATTGATTGCTTACCAAGCAAGCCGCTTAATTGATTTTACTATCCATAGAGATAAGAGATACGTATCTACCATGTTTGAAAATAGTGCCCTGAGAGCAACTCCAATAGCTCCCATGTCTCAAAAAAACTATTGTTTATAAAAAGTTGAAGAAAAAAAGACCTTTAATAGCTTCCATAAACCTGATTCTTTTTACGGATCCCGTAAAGACACCTCCTCCATCCTTCATGTTACCGTAAAATAGTTTTCCCATATAATTTTGGCTAGCGGATAACCGTCTGAAATTTTATGATGAGCGCCGCACCGCCATTCTGGCACGCCGTCCAGCGTCGTCGTGCTGGGCCGCCACCTCACCATAGCCCCTCTGCTACCGCCACCGCCACGCCGCCATGGCGCCTCACCGCTCGCCCCTTTGCCGATCCTTGATGTCTACTACACAACTTGTTTTTAGACTTGGGCCAGAGTTTTGTAGGACAGTAGCAATTTTCTCTCAAGTTGATGACCTAAGGTTTATCAATTCATGGGAGGCGTAGGATGAAGATGGTCTCTCTCAAACAACCCTGCAACCAAATAATAAAAAGTCTTTTGTGTCACAACACACCAAATACAATGGTAAATTGTACAGGTGTGATACAAGTGTAGTAATGATAGTAGATATTGATTTTTATAATAGTAACAATAAAAAACAGCAAGGTAACAGTAACGAAAGTGAGCACAAACGGTATTGCAATGCTTGAAAATGAGGCATAGGTTCGTACTTTCGCTAGTGCAATCTCTCAACAATACTAATATAATTGGATCATATAACCATTCCTCAATGTGCGATGAAGAATCACTCCAAAGTTTTTATGTAGTGGAGAACATAAGACGAAATTGTTTATAGGATATGAAACCACCTCAAAGTTATTCTTTCCGATCAATCTATCCAAGAGTTCGTACTAAAATAACACCAAGTTATCATTTCCGATCGATCTATCTAAGAGTTCGTACTAGAATAACACGATATGATACACATCAACCAACTCTAATATCACCTAGATACTCCAATGTCACTACGAGTATCCGTGAGTTGATTATACGATATGCATCAAACAGTTTCAGATTCATAATACTCAATCCAACACAAAGAACCTCAAAGAGTGCCCCAAGATTTCTACCGAAGAAACAAAGACGAGAACGTGCATCGACCCCTATGCATAGATTACCCCAATGTCACATCAGGAATCCGCGAGTTGAGTGCCAAAACACACATCAAGTGAATCAATATGATACCTGTGACGCCCGGATATTTAAGCTACAGTAATTCCCTACTAATGGTGCCATGTCATCACATTACTGTTGCTAATCCTCGCTTGATCTAAATCGTAGGTCAAACTCAAATTCAAATTAAAGCCCAAATATCAAATTTCTCAAACATGCAAGATAAAATATTCAAAGTGTGGCAAATTTTCCATAGCTAATTATGGTGATGATACGCCATTTTTGTAAAGTATTTAAATGCCCTTTTGTGAATGAAAACAGTAGCTAACACAATTAGTTGAATGCCTTTCCTAATTTTAAAATGTTAAACTATTTTATTTAGGAGTAAAGGTTAATGTGGCAGTGGACTGATTATTGATACTAATTTAGGGTCTAACTTGATATTTTATAAAAATAAAATAAAGCTAAAAACTAATAAGAGGAACAAAGAAATGTAAAGAAGATTAGAGAAGGAGAAAACCCCTGGGCCTTAGCCACCGAACAGGCCCAGGTGGCCTAGCCCAGCTCACTCCTCCGCGGTCGTCCCGGTCCCCTGTTCAACCGACCGAGGCGCGCGCTCAGACCACCTCGCCTCCCCGCGTCTTGCCGCCGAGGAGATAAGGCCGAGCCCCCTCGGTCCCGTCATCCTCCCAGAGATCTTTTCCTCCTCACCCACTCCCTCTCCCCTCTCCCCTCACCTTCTACGCCCCTCCACCGGGCGTTGTCGCCGCCGCGGCACCTCCGTTGGCGTGGCCACCGGCCACCATTCGTCGTCCTCTGGAGCCCCAGAGGACCTACGTCGTCGTCTTCGTCGCCTACACTGCTGGATCGGGCCCGGGGGACCACCTCGGTGACGCACGCATCGACTCCTTCCCCCTCGGCCACCACCGCCATCGCTGTCGATCTGCACCTCCCGAACCCTCCGGCTTCACCAAGCACCACCCGCGAGCATCCTGGTGAGCCCCAACTCCCGCTCGACCTCCCCTTGCCTTCCGCCGTACCCCATAGCCGTCCTGTCGTCGAACACTGCTCCCCACGCCCGATGTCCCGCCCCTGCTGCAGCCCAGCCCGCGCTTTGCCACGCCGCACCTGCTCCCTCCGTCGCCTGCTGCGGCTGCGCGTGCGCCGCCTGCGCCCTGCACGACCTCGCACAGCGCCCGCTGCTCATCACACCTGCACCCGCGCCGTGCGCGCCGTGGCCGCAATCGCCTGTAGCCGCTCGACAACGTTGACATCGCCTCTCCCCGCGCTGCTCGCCTGCTATGCTGCTGTTGTCGCTGCTGCACGCGCGCGCGTGCTCGAACCGCAGCAGCGCCTGCCGCCGCTCGCGCCGCCTGACGCCGCTCCCTTGCGTCGGCGTCCCCGCGCCTTCCCTTGCGCCCACCCGCGTTCGCGCCTTGGCCGGCCCCGGCGTCGCGCGCTTGCTGCGTACGTGGGCCGCTCGCTCGCGTCATGGTGTTCGCGCACTGCATCGCCCGCGCCACGGCTCTGCCCATCGCTCCTCTACATGTACCACTACTAGCTACTGTACATGTTGCTAGCTTTTCTATTTTCACAATGACTAACCCTCTTGACAGCCTCTGATCAACGGTTAAACAACTACTAACAGGCCTAAAAATAATATGTGTAGAAAGTATACGTGACAAACTCTATTTTATCCCACTGGACCAAATCCTTTTGATGAATAGTTTAAATCCTACAAAAATCACAAAATGACTTCTTATGTTAATAACTCCTAGCCTACTAACTTGTGTGTGCGTCGTGCATGTGGCCGTAGTGACCGGCCCTTGCTTAGATTAGTACTACTAGGTGTTAATTAGTGGCTAGAATAGTTTATGTACAGATGACACGTGGCCCCTTTTATTTACAAGCCTAATTAATAGTTTGTGCCAATGACAAGTAGGGCCCAATGCATTGTTCATTGGTTGACTAGTAAAAGTGTTGACTGAGTCAACCCAGCTCCTTGACCCCGCATGTCCTTGAGTGTGGCTAGCCCCCTGCTGAGTTAAAAAAAATCATTTCACTGTTTGTCATTCGAATTAAATAAATTAAAAGATTCTTTAAATTTTAGAAAATCATATAAAATAATCCATAACTCCGATGAAAATGTTTTATATATGAAAGTTGCTCAGAAAAATCCAATAAACCCGAATATGCTGTCCGTTCATCTGTCACATGCCCCTAGCATGCTGAACATAGAACTTTTCCCCTCTTTTCCTTTGTCCGAAAAACGCCAAACACCGGAAAACCTCCGGATGTTTTCCCTCTCCGTCTGCAACGCGTATGAAAGAACATGCGGTGCCCCCATGTTTGGTTTTGGTAATTGATTACAATCTCTATGGACTAATGGTTGCCTTGAGTTACATTTGAAGGATTTGTCCATAGGCATTTCTTGAAGTTCATGTGTTGGTTTCAAGGAGTTTATGTGGTGACCAAGGTGTTATTAAGGAATTATCCAAAGATTGGTCATGTGAGAGTTGAGCTTATTGCAAGCATGTCTTGGAGAAGAAGATTGTGTGATCATTCATGTATATCTTCAAGACATCATCCAAATGAAGAGAGTTGAAAAGATTCAAGGTTGATCAAGAATAAGTCAAGAGTGAATCAACTTGATCAACTCACAAAGCGTAGAAGATGTACCGAGAGGGATCAAGCGATCCCATGGTGTGGTAAGCATTGTCAATTACGCTTTGTGTACTAACCCATGATCTTCGTGAGAGTTATTTGTGGGGTTAGGTTGCGGTGTGCAAGTTCAAGTGAAGCATCATGAAGAGATCAAATGCTTGAAGCTTGCCGTCCATTGTGGTGACAATGGACTTGTGAAGATGTGCGGAAGAGTGGCTCACCCATAGTGGAGTATGGGGGAGCAATCAACTAGTCTTCATCGAGCCAACACAACCAAGAAAGGTGGTCCAACTTGAGGGAGTCAAGATCGTCATCATCTAGCTCAAGTGGACCATGTGCAAGGCAAAGGTTTGCCCTTGATAGGTTTTCTATTTTACCGGTCTCATGATGGTAGTTGGGAGACCGGGTTATAGGATCGATTGCCGTACTATCAAGGGGGGCTCTCGATGAGTAGCTTGATCATATCATTCGTAGAGAGCTCAAACCATTGCATCCTTGCATCATCTTTATTGGTTCTTGTTTGGTTCTTCTCTTTGTGAGTTTTGGAGCTTATGGTCATCTTGATGACAAGCTCGAGTTCATCGAAAACGGAGTTCACTCGCATCTTCTATGATGTTTTCGATGTTGGAGGTTATGCCGGTTCTTCTCGGTTGGAGGTTTCACTCCTCTATTTGTTGGCATACCTCCCCTGCCTCTTCTTACTATAAACAGTTGCTTTTTTGATGCTACTCGTCTTCCTCTATCCAACAAGCTTGAGTTTGCTCAATTCGGAGCTCATATGCAGAAGTTATGGCAGTTTTGGTCCCAGCGGTAGTACCGCGGGCCGGAGCGGTAGTACCGCTTGGGTGCTACAAGCGGTAATACCGCTCCAGAGCGGTAGTACCGCTCCAGAGCGGTAGTACCGCTGGTAGCCCCCAGCCGTAGTACCGATGCGGTCTCATACTAGTACCGCCTCGATTCGAGGGGTCTTTTTTCGTGTCGGGTTTTACAGTACTAGCCGCGGCAGTGGGGACCGTAGTACCGCTCATTTGCGGTAGTACCGCCCTGCCACCGCGGTAGTACTGCTCTGGGCCCAGCGGCAGTACCACGAGGGGGAGCGGTAGTACCGCTTATAGGGGCAAGCGGTAGTACCGCTCTCTGCGGGGCTGAAGTGGGGGTAACGGTTGGATTGTTCCCCCCACTATATAAGGAGGTCTTCTTCCCCAATGAACCTTATCCTTTGAGCTCGTGTTCTTTCCCCATTGTTGACCTTCTTCGAGCTTGCTAACTCTCAATCCCTCCATGGATTCTTGCTAGTTTTTGAGGGAAAAGAGAGAGGAGATCTAGATCCACATTTCCACCAATCACTTTCTCCTCTTTGTGAGGGGAACCCCTTGGATCTAGATCTTGGAGTTCTTGGTGTTCTCCTTCTTGTTCTTCCTCTCTTTTTCCTCCCTAGCATTAGTTGTTTCGGTGGGATTTGAGAGAGAAGGACTTGGGCACTCCGTGTGCCCTTACCATTGCATTTGGTGCATCGGTTTGAGTTCTCCACGGTGATACGTGGAAGTTACAAGTTGAGAAGCTTATTACTCTTGGGTGCTTGGTGCCCTTGAGCTTGTTCCTCTTGGGTGCTTGGGCGCCCTAGACGGTTGGTGGTGTTCGGAGCTCAATCATTGTGGTGTAAAGCTCCGGGCAAGCGCCGGGGTCTCCAATTAGGTTGTGGAGATCGCCCCGAGCAATTTGACGGGTACCGGTGACCGCCCCCAAGGGTTGCCAAAGTGTACGGGTTCGGTGACCGCCCCCAAGGGTTGCCATTTGTACGGGTTCGGTGACCGCCCTCAAGGGTCCCTTAGTGGAATCACGGCATCTTGCATTGTGCGAGGGCGTGAGGAGATTACGGTGGCCCTAGTGGCTTCTTGGGGAGCATTGTGCCTCCACACCGCTCCAAACGGAGATTAGCATCCGCAAGGGTGTGAACTTCGGGATACATCGTCGTCTCCACATGTCTCGGTTATCTCTTACCCGAACCCTTTACTTATGCACTTTACTTTGTGATAGCCATATTGTTTCTTGTCATATATCTTGCTATCACTTAGTTGATTATCTTGCTTAGCATAAGTTGTTGGTGCACATAGGTGAGCCTAGTTGTTGTAGGTTTTGTGCTTGTCAAATTAACCGCTAGGTTTATTTCGCATTTGTTCAAGCCTAAACCGTAATTATTTTAAAGCGCCTATTCACCCCCCCTCTAGGCGACATCCACGATCTTTCAGCGTAGTACTGCGTTAGAACACCCCTAGCACCGCTTTTTGTCCTGTTATGCTTTATGATGCTTTGTTTGCTTTATATTTATTGTTTCTTCTCCCTCTTCTCTCTGGTAGACCCCGAGACCGATGCTGCCCCTGTGATCGACTACGTCGACGACGACCCCCTCCTTGCCAGAGCAATCAGGCAAGCCCCCCCTTTGATCATTCCGATATCGCCCATTCTATTCTCTCATGCTTGCATTAGTTTTTGCTACTGTTATTGTTTGCTCCTATTCTGATGCATAGCCTGCTTTTGTAACCTGCTCATTGTACCTTACCTGCTTAACCTAAACTGCTTAGTATAGGTTGGTAAGTGATCCATCAGTGACCCCCACCTTGTCCTTGTTGCCCCTGCTTCATCATTGAAGACCGGTTCAACGGGATCGAAGACCAGGCCCCGGCACCGCACATCACTTTCCCCTTAGTTGCTCGACACTACTGGGTTACTATCGAGTGCCGAGGGTGAGACCTCTACAACACTTCTGATGTTAACCCTGTAGTGTAGCTATTCGGTCGTGGTCATCGGGGGTGATTCCGCCTTAACCACTTCCGATACGACTCTGTCGTGCAACCCCTCAAGTGTGAACCTCGGGGGTGGTTCCTCTTACGTTCACCTTGATGATTACATCGAGTGGAATTCACCGGGGGTGATTCCTCAGGTTTTCCCCTTGATGTTTGGACACACGGATACTTGGACTTTATAGCTGTTACTTGGAAAGGCGGGTCGACCCTGAGGGGTACCCGCGAGTGATGTGGAGACGGGTTGACCTGGAGGGTGCCCGCGAGATAATTACGAGGCGTGGCCGGGCATTCCTAGCCCTTGCCGCAAGTCCTCGAGACGAGGCAACGGGGTCACATCTTTCGTGAGTCTCTGCTTGTTACCGCGCGTTCCTAATCCGCTACGATTTGGATATTTGATCCGAGGGGCCTCTGGTCTGATAGCACTAACCATCATGTGGGCATAGTATGGGCGTTCTGCGTCGTATGCATCAGCCGCAGCTTAATAGACGTCAGCGACTGAGTGGCGCGCGCCGGGTTGGACTGGTAAGCACCTGCCTTTTTTAAGGAGGTAGCTAGGTCTGCTCACCGGCCGCCCTTGCAACGTGCAGGAGTTCCCGGGGCGATGGCCCATGACCCCTGGGGGCATAGGTTTAGTCCGGTGTGCTGGCCTCTCTATTAAGCCTAGGTCGGGTTGCGGCGTATTGTTTGGCCGAGGCCGGGTGAAAGATCGTGGATGTCGCCTAGAGGGGGGGTGAATAGGCGCTTTAAAATAATTACGGTTTAGGCTTGAACAAATGCGGAATAAACCTAGCGGTTAATTTGACAAGCACAAAACCTACAACAACTAGGCTCACCTATGTGCACCAACAACTTATGCTAAGCAAGATAAACAACTAAGTGATAGCAAGATATATGACAAGAAACAATATGGCTATCACAAAGTAAAGTGCGTAAGTAAAGGGTTCGGGTAAGAGATAACCGAGGCACGCGGAGACGACGATGTATCCCGAAGTTCACACCCTTGCGGATGCTAATCTCCGTTTGGAGCGGTGTGGAGGCACAATGCTCCCCAAGAAGCCACTAGGGCCACCGTAATCTCCTCACGCCCTCGCACAATGCAAGATGCCGTGATTCCACTAAGGGACCCTTGAGGGCGGTCACCGAACCCGTACAAATGGCAACCCTTGGGGGCGGTCACCGAACCCGTACACTTTGGCAACCCTTGGGGGCGGTCACCGGTACCCGTCAAATTGCTCGGGGCGATCTCCACAACCTAATTGGAGACCCCGACGCTTGCCCGGAGCTTTACACCACAATGATTGAGCTCCGAACACCACCAACCGTCTAGGGTGCCCAAGCACCCAAGAGGAACAAGCTCAAGGGCACCAAGCACCCAAGAGTAATAAGCTTCTCAACTTGTAACTTCCACGTATCACCGTGGAGAACTCAAACCGATGCACCAAATGCAATGGCAAGGGCACACGGAGTGCCCAAGTCCTTCTCTCTCAAATCCCACCGAAGCAACTAATGCTAGGGAGGAAAAAGAGAGGAAGAACAAGAAGGAGAACACCAAGAACTCCAAGATCTAGATCCAAGGGGTTCCCCTCACAAAGAGGAGAAAGTGATTGGTGGAAATGTGGATCTAGATCTCCTTTCTCTTTTCCCTCAAAAACTAGCAAGAATCCATGGAGGGATTGAGAGTTAGCAAGCTCGAAGAAGGTCAACAATGGGGGAAGAACACGAGCTCAAAGGATAAGGTTCAATGGGGAAGAAGACCCCCTTTTATAGAAGGGGAAAAATCCAACCGTTATGTGCTCAGCCCGCACACGAGCGGTACTACCGCTCCACGAGCGGTACTACCGCTCTGGCGGAAGAAGCAGGGAAAAGGAGCAACCAAACAAGAACCTTGGGGCGGTAGTACCGCTTATAAGCGGTACTACCGCGCATCCCAGCGGTACTACCGCGCATCCCAGCGGTACTACCGCTGGAGGAGCAGAACACGGGACCAAAAATGCAGCAGCGGTACTACCGCCCGACCGGAGCGGTACTACCGCTTATAGGCGGTACTACCGCCCATCAGGGCGGTACTACCGCTTATAGGTGGAACTGCCGTGCCTTACTGCCGTGCAACTACTGCAAAACTCGACACGAAAAATGCAAGACCCAAAATCGAGGCGGTACCAGCGCGGAACCGTAGCCGTACTACCGCTTATGGCCATAGGCGGTACTACCGCTTTGGACAGCGGTACTACCGCTTGGGGGGATAAGCGGTACTGCCGCTCTGGCCGCGGTACTACCGCTAGGAAACCAAAACTGCCATAACTTCTGCATATGAGCTCCGAATTGAGCAAACTCAAGCTTGTTGGATTGAGAAAGACGAGTAGCATCAAAACAGCGACTGGTTATAGTAAGAAGAGGCAGGGGAGGTATGCCAAAAAAATAGAGGAGTGAAACCTCCAACCGAGAAGAACCGGCATAACTTCCAACATCGAAAACATCATAGAAGATGCGAGTGAACTCCGTTTTCGATGAACTCGAGCTTGTCATCAAGATGACCATAAGCTCCAAAACTCACAAAGAGAAGAACCAAACAAGAACCAACAAAGATGATGCAAGGATGCAATGGTTTGAGCTCTCTATGAACGATACGATCAAGCTACTCATCGAGAGCCCCCCTTGATAGTACGGCAATCGATCCTATAACCCGGTCTCCCAACTACCATCATGAGACCGGTAAAATAGAAAACCTATCAAGAGCAAACCTTTGCCTTGCACATGGTCCACTTGAGCTAGATGGTGACGATCTTGACTCCCTCAAGTTGGACCACCTTTCTTGGTTGTGTTGGCTCGATGAAGACTAGTTGATTGCTCCCCCATACTCCACTATGGGTGAGCCACTCTTCCGCACATCTTCACTAGTCCATTGTCACCACGATGGACGGCAAGCTTCAAGCATTTGATCTCTTCATGATGCTTCACTTGAACTTGCGCACCGCAACATCTTCATAAGTCCATTGTCGCCACAATGGACGGCAAGCTTCAAGCATTTGATCTCTTCATGATGCTTCACTTGAACTTGCACACCGCAACCTAACCCCACAAAGAACTCTCACAAAGATCATGGGTTAGTACACAAAGCGTAATCGACAATGCTTACCACACCATGGGATCGCTTGATCCCTCTCGGTACATCTTGTGCGCTTTGTGTGTTGATCAACTTGATTCACTCTTGACTTAGTCTTGATCAATCTTGACTCTTTCCAACTCTCTTCATTTGGATGATGTCTTGAAGGTAAACATGAATAATCACACAATCTTCTTCTTCAAGACATGCTTGCAATAAGTTCTACTCTCACATGACCAATCTTTGGACAATTCCTTAATAACACCTTGGTCACCACATAAACTCATGACCAATCTTTGGATAATTCCTTAATAACACCTTGGTCACCACATAAACTCCTTGAAACCAACACATGGACTTCAAGAAAAGCCTATGGACAAATCCTTCAAATATAACTCAAGGCAACCATTAGTCCATAGAGATTGTCATCAATTACCAAAACCAAACATGGGGGCACCGCATGTTCTTTCACCGGGCATGACCCAGGAAAGTGTGTCCGGCCGGAGTTAATCGAGCGTGGTGGGTAAGTTGGTGCACCCCTGCAGGGAAGAAAACATCTATCGAGAGCCTGTCCTACGGTAACGGACACTTGGAGTTGTATCCCGATCGATACAACTAGAACTGGATACTTGAGATGAGACATGGATATGAGGTGATAACTGGATAGTATGGCTCTGGGATTGCTTTCTCGCAGGGAGTCGAGAAAGGATCTCTGGCTGAGGTTGATAACACTTCTACTACCTTACTTTATGCTACTCTACTCCCTCCTGTTGCTGCAAGATGGTGGTTTTCAGAAGATGCTAGTCTTCGATAGGACTAGGTTCTCCCCTCTATTCTGGCATTTCTGCAGCCCAGTCCACATATACAGCCTTCCTTTGATAATGATGCATATGTAGTGTAGATCCTTGCTTGCGAGTACTTTGGATGAGTACTCACGGTTGCTTTGCTACCCCTTTCCCCCCCTTTCTTCTTCTTTCCGGTTGCTGCAACCAGATGTCGGAGCCCAGGAGTCAAATGCCACCGTTGATGCCTACTACTACGTGGAGGCCGACGACGACTAGGAGTAGTTAGGAGGCTCCCAGGCAGGAGGCCTTGCCTTTTCGATCGATGTTGCTTTTGTGCTAGCCTTCTTAAGGCAAACTTGTCTAACTCATGTCTGTACTCAGATAATGTTGCTTCCGCTGACTCTTGTGTATTCGAGCTTATGTATTCGAGCCCTCGAGGCCCCTGACTTGTAATATAAAGCTTGTATTATTTTAATTTGTGTCTAGAGTTGTGTTGTGATATCTTCCCGTGAGTCCTTGATCTTGATCGTACACATTTGCGTGTATGATTAGTGTACGATTGAATCGAGGGCGTCACAATACCCCATTGTCACCACGGGTATTCATAGCAAGACATACACCAAGTGTTCTCAAATCCATAGAAGTATTCAATTTGATAATAATGAAATCTCAAAAGGAAAACTCAATTCATCACAACGAGATAGAGAGGAGAAAACACCATATGATCCAACTATATTAACAAAGCTCACGATACATCAAGATCGTGCCAAATCAAGAACACGAGAGAGATATTAAACACATAGCTACTAGTACAAACTCTCAGCCTTGAGTGTGGACTACTCCTTCCTCACCATGGAGACCATAGGGATGATGAAGATGGCTTCCGGTGATGAATTCCCCTCCGGCAGGGTGTCGGAACGGAGTCTAGATTGGTTTTCATGGCTATAGACGCTTGCCGCGGCGGAACTTCTGATCTAGTGTTATTTCTGGGGGCTTCTCTATTTATAGGATTTTTTGGCGTTGGTTTCACACTAAGACGAGTCTCGAGATGAGCACAACCCACCACGCCTCGGGCTGGGCTCCAGGCGCGCCCTGGTGGGTTGTGCCCTCCTCGTGGCTCTTCTGGCCCTCCCATGAAGCTTCGGGGGTCTCTTTTGTTCAAAAAAAATATTCAAAAAGTTTCAGCCCATTCCGAGAATTTTATGTCTGCACAAAAAACAACACCACGGTAGTTTTGCTGAAAACAGCGTCAGTCCGGGTTAGTTTCGTGCAAATCATACCAAAACCATATAGAATTGTTGTAACATGACATGAATACTTCATAAATTATAGATACGTTGGAGACGTATCAACCCTCTGTCACCGCCGCTGCCACAGCACGGGCCGCTACGTCGCCCGGTATCGCCGCCGCCACACCGCCAGGGCAGCCAATTGCCGCATCCGGAACTCCCACGCCGCGTTGCCCCGTGCTAGCTGCCGATGCACTGCCTCCCCATACCGCACCTCGCCGTTTAGCGTCACACGTGTCAGTGACATGCGGGGCCTACGCCATTGTAACTAAAAAAAATAAACATCCATTGCAACTAAAAATAAAAATAAACATATTTTTACAGAAAAGAGGTTTACAGGAAATGAGAAAAGTTGTTGTCTGCCAACTTCTCGTAAATTATACGGTCAATCCGTAATATTTTTTTATGGGAAGATTTTTAGAGGAGCTATTGGAGTTGCTCTAATACTTTATTTTTTTGAGAAACACAATTATTAATTATTTTCCGAGGTGCAAGATTATTATTCCACCCAAATTGCTGCAATTTTTGTACATTCCAGCCAAATTTTGCATGGGGTCAGAGTCAGACGGCCGGCTTTTTTTAGGGAAGAGTCATACTCATACGGCCGGCTGCCTCTTCCTTGTTGGTCCTCTCGGGTCTTGGCCCACCACGAGAGTGTACAGCGCACCATGACGGGAAGAAGAGACCAGGGGCGCGCCTCCCGACGCAACAGGGAGTTAATAAAATGCAGTCTGGTCAGGTCCAGCGTCAAATCCGCCGCGCACTGGGTCCCGCCTCGTCA
Organism: Aegilops tauschii subsp. strangulata; assembly: GCF_002575655.3. Lineage (NCBI taxonomy): Eukaryota > Viridiplantae > Streptophyta > Magnoliopsida > Poales > Poaceae > Aegilops > Aegilops tauschii. The sequence goes on from NC_053037.3 coordinate 401,603,319, forward strand.
CTCCCTCCCAAGCCCCCCAACTTCTTTTTGTCAACTTGTTCCGCCTTCTCTCCCAGCCTCGCTCGTAGCTTCGCAGCCCTCCCGGCCAACGACCCTCGCCGGCGAGGCGCACCGCGCGGGAGCCAAAATGGCCGCGGCGGAGGCCGAGGCTTTCTCCATACGGTACCCTACTCTCGTCTTGCATCCGCTTGTTTTCTCGGGACACGCGGCTGATGCATGCTGACCTGTTCGACCGAATGCCGCAGGGGGTTCGCCGCCAGGATGCGGGCCGTGGACGCGGCCAAGTGCTGGCCATTCGGAGGCTCCGAGGACGGGGACTCGGAGACGCCGCAGCTCCCGCCAATGGACCCGACGCCGCGGTCGCGCTGGTGGGCCGACGAGCTTGCGGCGTTGCGGGCGCTGCCGGGTGTCTGCGCTGCGGGCGGAGACTTCGCCGTGGGTGGTGGCATGGGAGATGGTTTGGGGAAGGCGACGAAGAGGAAGGGATCTCGCGGGAGCGGCGGTGCCGAGAGGGCTAAGAGGCGGCGGAGAGCGCTCCAGTATAGCCTCTTTCTGAAGCACAAGGTACGCTTGGTGCCCCCGCTTTGCTTGCCCTTGCCCCGAGTATTCGCGCTAGTAGCCGTTCTCTGGGTTCAACTTCATATATGATGTTCAGTTTAGTACTAGCTTTTAGGAAGGCCCTTGTTACATTGGTAATTTAATGTCATTTGCTTGCTCTATGTTTCTGCTGGTAGACATAAACAGTGAACACAATGCGTCCAACAAGACCCACATTATGTAGCACCGCGGTTAAAATTTCTGCTGCAATGTGCCTGTTTTAGCCATTTGAAGGTGGAGTGGTGGACATTGGAAGTAGATGTTTAATCCATAGGATTTAGAGGTAGTAATCCAATACCTTGATTAATTGAACGAAAAACCACACCCTGCATCGCCCTCCCCGGATGGTGGTTGCCGGGCTTGTTCTGGCCCGCAGCGACGGCGAAGGATAGGTCCACAAGCGGCGGCTTGAGCCGACAGGGGCTTGGTGCTGGCGGTTGGCCGCATTGGTGGTCCGTCAGCCGACAGCTCCCCATCGGCGCGACATCAGGACCTGTCGCCAGCGTCTGTATGGCAATGAAGGCATGGTTCCTGCTCCCTCGGCGGCCGGGGTGATACACAGCAAATTATAGGGGTGGCCTGATCTTCATGATTGGACAGGGATTCATGGATGAACACGAGGAACAAGGGAGGAATAGGATTAAGAGGGACACACGCAAGGATAAGGTTCACAACAAAAGTACTAACTCAAATCGTAAGGTCAATGCGAGAGGAACCTCAAGATCCAATAACAAGCAAATGAAAGAAAAAACATGGCGGTAGTTCATCCCTAAATCTCCATGAGAAATGGAGGGCTTGAGAGATAGTTCGTCCCTAATTGGAAGAGAGGAGGCGTTGTAATCCAGAAGGATTCATCACCACATAGAGGTCTTGTAAGCCGGTTGGATTCTTCTCTGCATAGGACGCCTTGATCCCCTTGGGGTAGGTATATTGAGCAAAGCTCTCCCAAGTTGTTTGTGTATACTTTGCTAACACTAGATCTATTGAGGGGCATGGTATTTATAGTCTAGGACGAAAGGGTACGGGGAGGAGATACACGGGCGCTACCCAAAAAATGTGCATAAACAGTACTACCGGACAATCCAGGTTGGGGGCGGAAAGTCCGGTTGTGCTATCCTTTGGCGCCATTTTGCACTGCTGGACAGTCCGGGGCGCAGGGACCAGACAGTCCGGATGTGGAGGTGTAGTTGCACGTTCGGAGAAATGACTGGTAGTTCGCGAATTCGTCCGGAGGAAATATACGGTTTTTGGTTTTCGCCCGGTGATTTCCCAGACTATCTGCTGGATTCGTCCGGGCAAAACATAGACGTTTTGGGGTCACGCAGGTGGTTGCCGAACTGTCTGGTAGTGCACCACGAATACTTCCCTTTTTTCCTTTCCTTCTTCCTCGAGTCTTCGCTCCTCACTTGGGTCTTGGGCTTCTTACTTGCTTCTCCTTGGTACTTGCCTTTGTACCTAAGCATGCATAAGGTGTCGGCTTGAGGTAGTAGCCAGATCTCATTCAAACGCAAAGGTAGCTCAAAGAGGAGTGAACTCACCTTGGTTTATATAGCGTGTACACGAGCTCTTGTCATTGGTCAACCTGGCCTTGGCAATGAATCCATGGTGATGTCGGTGGGATGCTCCTCATCATGTTGTGGCGCTAGTCCCTGCAAGGGCATTGATGTGTGGGTCCTCTCCTCCCCACCGCCATCGCCTATGTCAGCGGCGGGGTCTCTCATCCACCTCTCTCATCCACAATTCCCTATTGTCTCGTCTCTTGAGCCGAACATAACACGCCAATGTTGGCCTGGGATCCCTGGGACTTCGGCGTTCCAGAGCGGTGCCTGCAGGTGGTCCATGAGGTGTGCTTGGTGTGTGGTGGTTGTTTAGGCTGGCCGTGTGGGGTTGGCCAGCGTCTGGCAGGGGGTAGTCGATGGTGTTGTTGTCGTGGTAGGCTCATGTTGGACTTAATGCTAGGCGTATGGTGGCCTCTGTTGCCGGCGTGGTGTGCGAACCAGGTTCTTGGGCTAACACTATTGTAGGCAGTGTCAGGGTTCTATTGATGGCTCATCATGGAGCTGCGCCATTGCGTGTGTTATTGCCGCGGCGCTTCAGGCGAAACCCTGCTTGAACTTGTCGGTGTCGGAGAGGAGGGCTGCCCTCGAGCATCGTCTGATTGGTGGTGTCATCTAGGAGCCCAGATTCACCCCCAACCCTCGTGATCTGGTTCCCTAAGTGAAAAACATGATTTGGCTTGCCAAACCAAATTGTCGTGGCGCAGATGACATTGGAAGTTGGGGGCGAATCTGGGCTCCTCTAAAAACATGAGCTGGTTCCCTTTGTTCTAAGCGTTGTTCTTAGAGGTCTGACCCTAGCTTAGTGCGTGAACTGGTGACACTCGCCTTGGCTCTAGCTGGTAGAATCTAGGTGCACCTACAAGGCTGCAACATGCAAATGCGGTTACCTTGGACGTCATGGGTAGTGAGGATCGCGGAGGATGGGTCCCGTGTCGTGGCGTCTTGGAAGCATGGGGCCACACAACAAGTATCGGCTGATGATTGCAGGCGTAGGTTGCGACCAACGAGGGATATGGCAAGGTGTGGTGATGTAGCATTCAAGATGCCAGCAGCGATTCTAGGGCCTTGGCACCATTGTAGTGTGAGGCCGGCGGTCCGTGACACCATCAACTTTTGCCTTCTCTAATTTGGGAGGGGCCCATTTTTCCCCTTCTCTGCAAAGTTGGATTCTCTCTTCTCGTGGTGGGGGATGCGTCATGTGCACTTTTATGGATGGTTGCTAGGCCAGGGTTTGTTTTGTGGTCTCGGTTGTAATGTTGGCCCAACAGCCGGTCTTGTGTTGAGTGGCTACTTGTTTCGGCTTAGTCTTAGGCTTGTACAGTTGTAACCATATTCTTTCTATCCGTGCATTGAGGGGCAAGCTTTGTGTGTTCCCGGAAAAAAAATCTACAGAATTTATGTTCCCGTTCTTTTGAGGGTAGAACATGCCAATGGTGCATATAGTGTGTACTTACCTACTTGATGAACTGTAGAAAGGAATAAGCCAATTTTACCCTCCCAGACCACTTACTGCCTTTGTAATGCCCTGACCAAACCCACTAGTTCCTGGTCATTGCGCCTGGGATCTAGAATGGCCCCAGAGAATTAGCCAGAGTGAGGACAAAGTTGCGTTCAAGGAGGGTGTTATTTATTTACCATTGCTGGCTATGATGCCATTTCACGGTGAATTTTGGTCAATTAAGCTACTGACATGGCAGAATTACCTAGAAATTTTGACTGCCCTGTGGTGTTGACATGCTTTTCTAAGTTCAAGGGGTCGAATATCTGGTTTTTAATCAAAGTATAGTTTTGATTTTGTTTTGGGCCTATTGTAAGATTAGAGAATCATGGTTTCTAGGACTGTTAAGTTACATGTTCTAGATTTAGGTTAGTTATCCACATTTACTTTTCCATAATTTTAAACATGCGCGTTGCTCTTTCTTTGAAAACCTGTACAAAGAAACATTGAAAGTGCATACCACATAGTATTATTTATTGGTCGGATTATATAGAAGTTCTATTGACTAACCACCTAATTCCATGTACGAGTTTCCTCTACATGGTCAGCTTACCTTGTTATTCTCAGCTAATAATATGTAAGATGTTTTCTTTAACAGGAGAGAACCTCTAAACTCCAACCAGCATCTCGCTTACTTCAACACATGCTCCATAAGGGTTTGTTGAGAAAACGAAAAGGCTGTACTATTCCTACACTAAGAGAACTCGTTATGAGGAAGAAATTGCAAGAGCGACAGGATCAGATGTCAACCCACAGAAACAGCTTGAAGAAACAGTCCGTGAGAGGAATGGATCACGAACGAAGCATAAAAATCAGCAGGCCAACTGATTATCCTGTAAATCTTGGCTGTGAAGTAGTGAAGCATGTTGCATGCCCACCCAAGGATGATATTTTTGGAGATCTACCTCTTTTAGAAAGCTCAAAAGTTATGTTTCATACTGGAGTTGACATACTCCCTACTATTATAGAAGATTCTTTTGTAGAAAATCAAAATGGGCCAGATGCCATATCAGAAACTGAACCATTGGAACTAATGCCTATTGCTGACATTTCAAAGCAAACATCACCCCCCTTTGAAGACTCAGTGAAGAAGGAACAGAGTCCTGACAAAGGGTCAACATGCATCTTACTCAATGATGCAGGAAGGAATCATTCTTCCTCTGCTGAGTTTGATGGTCTGCTAAATCATGCTAGTGTTACCATGGCGAAAACTTCTCTTCCTGAAATGCAGCTGAAATCTACCGATGTTCCTGCTTTAAGTTCTTATTGTAACGAGGGAGCAAAATCTGGTACTAGCAACTGTGCACATGGTCGTTTCTACACAAACACAGACTGCTTTCAGGAAATGGAAAGGCCTGGTACCAGTTCGGTGGCCGTGAGAACCAGAACTGAGGCAATTAAAAAAGAAGATGCAGCAATCCATGGTGTAAACAATGCAAGTGTCACCATGGCGAAAACTAGTCTTCCTGAAACGCAGCTGGAATCTACTCATGTTCCTGCTTTAAGTTCTTGTTCAGAGGCCGTGAGAACCAGAACTGAGGCAATTAAAAAAGAAGATGCAGCAGTCCATGGTGTAAACAATGCAAGTGTCGCCATGGAGAAAACTAGTCTTCCTGAAACGCAGCTGGAATCTACTCATGTTCCTGCTTTAAGTTCTTATTGTAACGATGGAGCAAAATCTTGTCCTAGCAACCATCCGCAGGGTTGTTTCTATACAAACACAAACTGCTTTCAGGAAATGAAAAGACCTGGTACCAGTTCAGCGGCCGTGAGAATCATAACTGCAGCAGTTACAGAAGATAGAGATGCAACTGTCCATGGTCCAAACAATACAAGTGTCACCATGGCGAAAACTTGTCTTCCTGAAATGCAGCTGAAATCTACACATGTTCCTGGTTTAAGTTCTTATTGTACCGACGGAGCAAAATCTGGTTCTAGCAACCATCCGCAGGATCGTTTCTACACAAACACAAACTGCTTCCAGGAAATGGAAAGACCTGCTACTAGTTCAGCGGCCGTGAGAACCAGAACGGAAGCAGTTGCAGAAGATAGAGATGCAGCTGGCCATGGTCTAAACAATGTAAGTGTCACCATGGCGAAAACTTGTCTTCCTGAAATGCAGCTGAAATCTACTCATGGTCCTGTTTTAAGTTCTTATAGTAAGGATGGAGCAAAATCTGGTTCTAGCAACCATCCGCAGGGTCATTTCTACACAAACACAAGCCTCTTTCAGGAAATGACAAGACCTGGTACCAGTTCAATGTCTGTGAGAACCAGAACTGAAGCAATTGAAAAAGATAGAGATGCAGCAGTCCATGGCAAGAAGAGCACTGGTATCTCTGGTCGACCCGAATACCATCCTTCAGGTGAAGGCAATCTATCGTCCTCGATTATGTCACAGAGGACTGTCAATGCAGGAATAAACGCAGATGGCATGTCTTCCTGCAGGAGTATGCCTGCCCAGGAATATGCCCCTGCTTCTGTTCCTTGTAAAGTTGCAAGCAATGTGTATCATGAAAGTAGAAAGTCTGTGGATACATGCACAGCATTATCAATGGATGACCAAGGTAGCTGGTACTCAAAAAATTACTCAGGTCGCTCTCCGGCAAGTATTAGTTTGCCTTTTATGGAGCTACCTGGCCTTGAAAAGATGGAGATCTCAAGCTATGATCCGAGGACAGGTGAAAATAACTTTATGAATGGACGATCAATGAACATAGTAAGATGCCAACAACAGAAGCAGGTGAGTGGCATGACCAGTACTATGCAAAGTCAGAATAAGATTGGTTTCAGCGATTCTCAAGCTGGGAAAAAGGCCCAAGATGGTTTTGTGAGACGTGATAATTGTCATTCGTACCAACCCACCATGCGCTTAATGGGCAAGACAGTCTCACTTTGTAAAGATAGCATGGAGCAGGAGGTACCAACTACAGGGAAGTGGATTGACAAAAATGTTATTGGAGACCGTCCCCCATCAGTTTCATGCCAGTTGCCCCCAAAGAAGGTGTTCCCTTATCAAGATTCTGTGATACCAAGAACTCATGTTCATGAATCTTCAGATACTTTGCCAAGGATTCCCAACAGTACTTTTGCAGAGGCAAGGCCTATTGTCAGTGATGCTCAAAATCATAGGCTGACACAGACTAATATTGTTTCTTCAGCAGTTAAAGATTACACTTGGAATTCAGGCAGTCAGTTTGGCCGGCAAGCTCAGGTAAACAAAGAGTATGTCATAAGTAACTCAAGGACCAGGCATATGGAGTTGTCTCAGCCACCTGAGTTGATAAGCATTCATCGGAACCAATACTTGCACTTAGGCAATCCTGCATCAAGCATGTATGCAGAAGAACACACTTTTGTTGGTTCAGCAGTAAATCGATCTTCTCCTTCATTTCCACAGTGGTCATTAAATACAAGCATGCAGGGGAAGTACCAAAATCCCACTTCATTGGTTTACGAAGATCCTAGGTCTGTTCGTACCCACCAACCTCCCTGCCAAGTACCTGGAGCAAATCTATTTTCAGCATCAAACATATCTTTTCATGACTACGGTACAAAAAATGCCGAGTCCAGAAACTCTTATCAGCGAGCACATCCTTCTCTTCCAAGTAGTGCGGCAAGTAAGTTCCATGACTACTGCACAAAAAATGTCGATTCCAGATACTCTTATCAGGGAGCACATCCTTCTCTTTCAACTAGTGTGGCAAGTAAGTCTATTTGGGCAAGTAAGTCTACTCGCGATGTTCTGAATATAGATGGCAGGAAGGGTGTTTCCCTAGTTGATGAAAGAAGCAAGAGACCAGGTTGTGCAGATAATGTTTCACAGCAACCTGCAAAGAGGCAGCTTGTTGCAGACAAACCGGAGTTAACAAGTTCGATGTTCCCATGCATGGAGAAATACTCGTTTGGCTGGTCAGTAAATGATACAGTTGGCCCGCGGATGCTTGACTTCAGTAACAAAAATAGCAGGACATGCCACACAAATATCAAAAAATGAAAAAACAATAACTTAGGGGGGATGCCAGTTCCAGTTGTTGAAGCAAGATCAAGGACTGTAAGCATGTTTGCAGGAGCTAAAAGCACGCTAAAGAACGATCATTCAAAGATGCCACATTCCACTAAATTTTCAGTTGGTAATAGTGGAATGTCAGAAAGAAACAGTGGAGTGTTCCTGTTCCACTTATTATTTTGGTATTCGAATAGTCGGCAAAAGGGAAGCTGTGGTAGCCTTTTCTGCATTTCTCAAGATGTTAGTGTAGCAATCAGTCGATTGCTTGTAAAAACTTTGTGGGCAAATGTGCAAGCATATTTTTCTTAGAACAGTACTCCCTCCGTAAACTTTTATTAGACGTTTTAGGTCACGCTTACATACCATGGCATACCACAAGCACGGGTTAAATTGCCAAATGTTGTCGATTCGAGTATTTTCTGGGGCCTCCTGTTCGTACCGGTATGCGGTCTGGCGCAACACATACTCCTTCCGTCCCAAAATAAGTGGCACATTGAACTAAAACAGCAACACTTATTTTAGAAGCGGAGAGAGTACTATCAGTTCAGATCTGTAATCTGCATAGTCTTCGGTCTAGAAAGTAAAGTTAGGGTTTAGGGTTTCGGGTTTAAGGTTGATAGATTCACTGATCAGCACTTCTCTGCGCAACAAGCCAGGGAAGACAACGACAGGCGCATGGAAAGCAGGATTTCTTTCAGAAAGCTGCGCCCACTGACTCTGAACTGAACTGAAAACGGAAACTTCTGATGCATGTCACCTAAGGTAGCCCTCTGGTCGTGCAACCTTGCAAAAGGGTGCTGGCGAAACGTGCAATCGCCTGAGACCATCCAGTTTGTTCTTGCTTTCCTTGGGCCAAGAGTAAGGGAGACTTCGCATCGTATCTGCAAGGGTTCCTTCCTTGCCCCCCTTTAAACCCCAGTTTTAAACTGCCCCAACACAAGTATAAAACCATCAGGTGTGTCCCTTGTCATCCACACCGTCCCATACCGACAGACCGACCGACCGAGGACATCAAGAAACCTCGGAGAAAGCCTCTCGCAAGCCGCGGCAGCGAACCATGGGTGTTCTTGGTGCCCTTGCCAGGCATTTGGATTCCCTTGTTGGGTAAGCAGATCACACCTGTTTATTCATGTTGCTGTTTTTTTCCGTTTCAAAGAAAATGTTGCTGCTTTTGTTCATTTCCTTGCGAACTTCGAGACTTGCACTCTAATAAAATTCGTGTTTCTCCTATGTTGCACTTCACAGCCCAGGAATCATGCTGCTTTATCCGCTGTAAGTGATTCATCAGAAACAATGGTTGGTTTGGGAGCTATTTCAAAACTGTGCTCTGAATTCTAACAATGTTTGGTTTTCTTGCACGATCAGGTACGCGTCGATGCGCGCGATCGAGAGCCCTTCTTCCTTGGATGATCAGCAATGGCTCACCTACTGGGTGCTGTACTCCCTGATCACCCTCTTTGAGCTCTCATGCTGGAAGGCTCTCCAGTGGTAACCATGACTCTTCTCTCCCCTGCTTGATTAGTTCAGTTATTGTTCGTTCCTCGGGCACTGAATTCCTCAAGATTTCGCTCTGCCTATGTATATATGTACGTATGTTTCAGGCTCCCTCTGTGGCCATACATGAAGCTCCTCTTCTGCTGCTGGCTGGTGCTGCCGATCTTCAACGGCGCGGCCTACATCTACGAGACGCACGTCCGGCGCTACTTCAAGATCGGGCAGTACGTGAGCCCCGGCTACAGCGAGAGGCAGAGGAAGGTGCTGCAGATGATGAGCCTCGACGCGCGCAAGTCCGTCGAGCGCTTCATCGAGACGCACGGCCCCGGCGCTCTGGAGAAGATCATCCAAGCCGTGAGTCGTCGTCCTTGCTCCATACACTATCTGCATATAAGCTCTTTTGTTTTTCTGAATGTTCATGTCTTTTTTTCCCTCCTTCCTGATGCGATCGTTGACTTGTGCATGCAGGCTGAACAGGAAGCCAAGAGAGCCTAGGTTTATTTAGCGTGTGGTGAGGTGGAAGGCATTCTTTCAACCGGGAGAAGAGAAACGAGTGGAAATGAAAATGGCTGCCGTGTGCTGTGATCAATATGCTTCAGCAGCTGTTATCCTTGTGCCGTGTGTTTGTATTTGATCTGTTGGTTGGACTTGGCAAGATACCTTGCTGTACATAAGAGATGATGAATGAAACATTCAGGCTATACATGTGAAATGTGATGTGATGTACTCAACACGAAATGGAGCACGACCACAACTAGTCTCTGAATAAATGAAAACCAGAATTTAACTGTCCTGAACACATCCCTTTCTCTCCACTGAACACCTTAATCCTTGTGATGAATGAAAACCAATTATTGTCTATACCTGTTACACAACTGCATGCGTATTCATCGCTAAATGAAAAAAAAACAAGAACAGACTAATATACGCGCGCTTACAGATCGAAAAGAAATCCTTTTCCATGCCCTTGTTGGCGATAGGAAATGGGACTTGTACATCTTTGCATATGGGATCAAAGGGATGCGAGCGTGCTGATGTCCATCGGGTAGGCGTCGTTGGGCGACTGGGCGCGGTAGGACCTCCGGCCGACGATGATGTTGGCCGCCTCCGACGGGTGGAAGGCGTCCCAGAAGATGTGCTGGTCCCTGTTGGCGCAGGGCGCCTGGTACGGCAGGCACGTCACCTCCCCGTTGTTCCGGCCCACGCCGCAGCACCCGGCGGTGGACTCCGTGAACCCGTAGGCGGCGGCGTTGGCCAGGATGTCGTTGAAGATGTTGTAGGCGTTGATGTAGGTGAAGTGCGCGCCGGGGAGGGTGTTCATCTGGTCGACGAGACCGAACAGCCGCCGGTTGAAGATCTGGATGGCGCCGTCGATGCGGCCGACGCAGGTGGCGCCGTCGGGGCTGTAGCGCGCCAGCTCGTTGGGGGCGCAGCCGACCTGGCCCACCCCGATCAGGGCCACCTTCCGGGCGCCGTAGCTGTACATGGCCTGGAGGTAGCGGCGGTAGTCGGCGATGAGCGAGTCGGCGAACTGCTCCGGCGTGTAGCGGCTGCCGGTGTTGTAGAAGGCCGGCTGGAAGTAGTTGTTGAGGTAGTCGTTGCTGCCCATGCCCACCGTGAAGATGCACTGGCTCAGCCGCTCCGACGCCGTGTCCCGGTCGCCCAGGATGTTCACCAGCGTCTGCACCGCCGTCTGGTAGTTCTGCACCTGCCCCGCGAACGGGATCCGGCCGCCCTGCATCACGCCGAGTCCATGAGATCCATGTTTGGCTCTGTAGCATGTTCGTTGTGATCTGTATACTTCGTACGTACCAGCTGCTGGCCGGTCTCGGCACGGATCCCGGCGGCGGCGGAGGCGAAGTTGACGCCGTTGAGGAGCTGGTCGCCGCCCGTCGCCGCGTAGGGAGGGATAAAATTGTCGAAGCCCAGAAGTTGAGCTGCATGCGCATGTTGGTAAAAAGATCACAATAAGGTTAACGTTTTAAGTCGTGACATAGACACACGTACGTAACCACCATTGATGCTGCACATGTAGGAGCACTATGTACGTAGAGATCCTTTTTTTAGAATGTGTACGTAGAAATCTTTTTAGAACTAGTATTAGGTACGCCTTTTTTTTATCTGCAACGACGATGGATCTTGGCAGTGGGTTCTTGATGAATCTATGCCGCGCCCCGGGAAATTTAATTCCTTGCAACCCTCACCGAACACTGTAAGTACTCCCTCCGTCCGGAAATACATGTCGAAGAAATGAATGTATCTAGACGTATTTAGTTCTAGATGCATCCATTTTTATCTATTTCTCCGACGAGTATTTCTGGACGGAGGAAGTACTATATCGGCGGGCTGGCCCACGCTGGGACGTGATGGGTGTCTAGCCAAGAAAAGCTACAGCCACATTCCTTTATTTACACACCTACCTTGAATATTTCTACTACTACTGCTGCATGCTGTACTTGGGAAGGATCGGAATGCCAGGCCAGCTAGGAGTACCGTTTTCTATCACCTGACCCAGATACGCATGCAATGCATGCACGCACCGCCCATGACCACCATAAACATGGTCGATCGATCGTGTCCGAATGCGCTGCGCTGGCAGTAGTAGACGACAATTCACTTCAGCTATCCTATATCCTGTAGTTAGCTCCTGTGTAAAGGTAGGTAGGTAGTGCATGCTGATGACGGCCAGGTTAGTTTGGTTTTGACATAGAGTATATATATAGGGTATGCATGCTTATATAATTACCGATGACGTCGACGGTTGTGAGGCCGTTGGTGAAGCGCCCCGACGGGCCGCCGGCGAAGTCGATGCCGTAGGGCGGGTAGTTGGCGCGCGCCAGGGACACGATGTAGTTGTTGTTGCCGTTGTCCACCAGCGAGTCGCCGAAGATGAAGTAGCACGGCACCTGCGGGTCGCACCTCGCCACCGTCGCCAGCGCCAGCGCCGCCGCCGCCGCCGCCACCAAGCACGCCAGCCGCCCCACCAGCTCCATGGCGCGCGAGCACGTTGCTAGGGCTAAGCTAGCTTCCGATGAGAGACTTAGCTAGCTAGCTATAGCTAGGCACGGGTGCAGGGGAGATCGGTCGACGAGCGGGGCGGGGAGAGAGGTGGATATGGACGGAGAGGTCGGGATGTCGACCAGAGGAGGAGCTGGCTAGGTAGCACGAGTCACGCTTGCACATGACCCACGGGACTGAGCTAGCATATATAGGCGCCGCGCGGGGGGCAGGGGCAGCGATGGAGCGGTACCGGAAGGAGGCTGCAGTGATAGCAGATGGGCTCGTGGACGCGCTCCACTTGCACAGATCATAGATTGTTGGTCGCGCTTGGTGGGCGAGCTAGCCGCCTAGCCCCAGTACAGTACTGGCACTTGGCTAATTAAGTACTGATCGATCGAGTGAGTTTTGAGTGACTTAAGTTAGTGAACTGGGAAGAGGGCCCGGCCGAAAATACAGGTAGTAACTCCACACGGCTTTCAGAACCGCCGTGCATCACCGCATTAACTGAATAATAACACAGTAACACTAACGTGGCCTTGTCTTCTGCGATAGAATTGCGACAACCCGTGCATGCTGTCAAGTGTGTGTCTAACGTACGACTGTGATTACTGGGTTGCTTGCAGTGCAGACTGCAGCTTAGATGGATCTGTGTATTGCAGCTTTTGCACATAGTTCATTTAATTCTCCGGGCTCCTAGCTAGCTACCAACGGGGTTCAGTGAACGTACTACATGCATCTTGTTATCACTGCATGCGCGGCGCACTGGCAAAATGCATGGCAAGTGGGCACTGTAGGGTGCTTGCATTGCATCGCATGCATGGCAAGTTCTGTACTGCTACTCCAGCTAGTACTAGTACTGGTGGTTGGATTCGGTGTGGTGTGGGTCTGCGCTGCGCCCGTGGCAGCATGTGTTACAGTAATCATTATATACGACTACTAGTCCAAGTCAGTTTTGTATCCTATCCAAGTCGGTTTTTACCCTTTTATATACTCTTATATGCCGCACCAAATCATCAATAAGCAACAGTTTTATTCAGCTTTCATGGTATCAGATACCGGTCCCAGGGTTTAGGGTATGGCTCCGTTAACGCCACCGCCGCCGCCCGGCTACTTCGAGCGCCGGACCGCACTCATCGCCAAGGCTGCCAACGCCGCGGCCGCTTCTCTCTCGGCCCTCACCATAGCTCCACAAAACTACCCTGCACCCATCCTCGCCGCACCAATATCTCTTGCTGACACAATCTTCGACGTCAGCCCCTACATCCCCATAGTTCTTGATCTCGCCGCCCACAACTACTACCATTGGAGACATCTCTTCGATCTTCACCTCGGCCGCTGCAACCTGCACTCGCATGTCGCCGCCAACTGTCTTCCCCGCCCCGACGATCCGCAATGGTTGAAAGACGATCTCGCGATCGTCCAGTGGTCTACATCCGCATCACCACCGAGATCTTCAACATGCTCGATCACGACGGCGCCACCGCTGCCAACATCTGGCACTCCCTCCGCCAGCTCTTCCAAAGCAACACCGACGCTCGAAAAAACGCTCTCCACACCGAGCTTCGCAATATGGTGCAAGGAGACGCCCCGGTGAACATGTTCTGCCAGCGCGTTAAGACCATTGGTGATGAGCTCCGCGAACTCGGCGATACAGTTAGCGACTCACAGCTAATCAATATCGTCGTCGTCGGCCTCAGCGAAGACTTTGACAAGCAAGCCTCGTTCATACCGATGATACGGCCCCCTCCTACCTTCGCTGAAGTTCGTTCCTTGCTACAACTCGCGGCGGAAACACAAGCTCGCAAGGACTCTCGCCCCAAGGTCTTTCATGCTGCGGCTCGTCCTCCTCTGTCGTCTACACCAGCGCCGCCTTCCAGGCCGGCTCCTGCCGCCGGGCCGTCCGCATCGTCATCTGTTCAACCGCCCCCAGGCTGGCGTCCTAGTCTGAACTACCGCGGCAAAAACCCTATCTACAGGCCGCCGTCGACTCGTTCGGTTCCGCCTACGACATCACCAGCACCGAGTCCTGCACCACCCACCAGTGCTCCATCTGCGGTTGCATGGCGGCCTCCTCATGATCCTTGGACGGGGCTTGTTCAAGCATGGCCCATGCCCTGGTCCGCTCCGTCCACCCTCGGTGCTCCGCCGGCATACTCAGGTGCCTGGCAACCCGGCCTTCGGCCGCCTACTGGTGCTCCCGGGGTTCTCAACCCCCGACAGCCAGCCAATGCCTATCACGCCGCCCCGACGTATGCTCCTTATGGTCATTACACCAGCGACGGCGGCGCCTACTACACACCTCAGTCGGCCCTGCTCCCGACGTCACCCCCACCACAGCCGGCCAATGCCTACTACACTCCCCAGCCGGCCCTACTGCCTTCACCATCGTATCCGCCGGCACTGCTTCCGACGCCACCCTCACATGCGACGCCGAGCTGGGATCAAGCTGCCTTTCTCCAGGCCATGAATAACTTTGCTGCACAAGGAAACTCAGGTACGGATTGGATCTTTGATTCAGGGGCCTCTAGTCATATGTCTGCATCTAGTAATTGGTTATCTTCTTGCACTAAATCTCCTTTCCCTTCCATTATCCTTGGAGATGGATCATCTATTCCTATATATTGTGTTGGTCAGGCTCAACTTCCCTCTTCCACCAAACCTCTTTTACTTCGCGATGTTCTAGTTGCACCTGCCCTCATTAAAAATCTTATCTCTGTTCGCCAATTTACTTGCGACAATCTAGTTTCGGCTGAATTTGACCCTTTTGGTTTATCTATGAAGGATTACCTGACTAAGGCCGAGATCGCTCGCTTCAATAGCTCCGGTGATCTTTATTCTCTTAATGGAGTTCCTGCCGCCACCCCTCCAACATCCATGCTGGCCTCCATCGATCTCTGGCATCGTCGCTTGGGCCATCCCAACCCCGCCGTCTTAGCTTCTATGCTTAGTGAATTTACCATACCATGTAATAGGGACTCTCATAATTCTGTGTTTTGCGAGTCTTGTCAATTAGGCAAACATGTGCGTCTTCCCTTTAGTTCCTCTAGTTCTTGTAGCACTTATCCCTTTGAATTAATACATTGTGATTTATGGACCTCTCCCATTGCAAGTGTTTCGGGTTTTAAATACTACCTTGTTATCCTAGATGATTTCACCCACTTTGTCTGGACTTTTTCTCTACGCAACAAATCCGAGGTCCATTCTCTTTTCCGCAATTTTCAACGCTATGTGTTTGTTCACTTCTTCCTCCCAATTCGCTTTATCCAATGTGACAATGGTCGCGAGTTTGATAACATTAAAAATCATACTTTCTTTTTACAACATGGCATCCTGCTTAGGTTCTCATGTCCCTACACATCCCCTCAAAATGGTAAAGCAGAACGCTCTCTTCGCACCCTCAATAATATAGTTCGCACTCTCCTCATTCAATCATCTATGCCTCCCAAGTTTTGGGCTGAAGCCCTACACATGGCCACCTTCCTTCTAAATATTCGACCTTCTAAAACTAAACCCAACACTACTCCCTATTATTCCCTCTTTCTTTCCCACCCCGACTACTCCGCGGTTCGTGTTTTCGGCTGTCTCTGTTTTCCCAATGCCTACGCCACTTCTGCAAATAAATTGTCACCACGCTCTATCCCATGTGCTTTTCTCGGCTTCTCTGACGAGCACAAAGGCTATCGCTGTCTCGACCTTCACACCGGACACGTTCATGTCTCTCGTCATGTCACGTTTGCTGAGCACATTTTTCCTTTCTCACAACGCACTACTACACCATCCAACACCCCTAGCTCCGCAAACACCCCCTCTCCCCGTCCTTTCCAACTATATACTCCCCTACCTGCCGAACACAACTTATCACCACCACCATTAACACCCACCATAGCCAATCCCAACCATACACTCACCCCACCCGAGACGTCCCCAACACCCCCCGGCCCCTGCTCCCTCCCCAACACCCCCGGCCCCTGCTCCCTCCCCAACACCCCCGGCCCCTACTCCACCACCCAGCCCTACTCCTTCGTCCGACTCTTCCGCTGCGCCGGACTCACCAGTACCTACCTTACCCCCTCGTGCTATTCCTACAGCAACCCCGATTAATGATCATCGCATGCGTACTAGGGCCAAATCAGGATTTCATCAACCCCAAGACCGCCTAAACCTTCATACCTCCGTATCTCTCACTTCTCTTCCAAAGAATTACAAAACTGCTCTACTTGATCCCAATTGGGCCGCTGCCATGCAAGAAGAATATAATGCTTTACTTCAAAACAACACCTGGCAACTTGTTCCTCGTCCTCCCAATACAAATATTGTTTCTGGCAAATGGATTTTTCGCCAAAAGTTCCACTCCGATGGGAGCCTCTCACGATATAAAGCCAGGTGGGTTTGTCGTGGCTTTTCTCAGCAACAAGGAATTGATTACGAAGAAACCTTCTCTCCTGTTGTTAAACCTAGCACCATTCGCACCGTTCTTAGTGTTGCTGTCTCCTCTTCATGGCCCATTCACCAACTTGATGTTAAAAATGCTTTCCTCCATGGTTCCCTTCAAGAAACTGTTTCCTGCCAGCAACCTCTGGGTTTTGAAAATCCATCCTTTCCAACTCATGTATGTCTTCTTTAGAAATCTCTCTACGGTCTTAAACAGGCCCCACGAGCTTGGTTCAACGCTTCTCCTCCTTCATTCAAACAATAGGCTTCACTCCATCTCTCTCCGACACCTCTCTTTTTGTGTATCATCAAAGTTCTGACACTGCCTATTTACTTCTCTATGTAGATGATATCATTCTTACCGCCTCCTCTCAAAAGTTCTTAGATCATATTGTCTCTCTTCTTAGATCTGAATTTTCTATGACTGACCTAGGACTCCTTCATCATTTCTTAGGCATTGCTGTTGTTCGCGATTCCTCCAGCCTTTTTCTTTCCCAACGCCAGTATATTCTTGATCTTCTTAATCGTGCTGGTATGCTTGACTGTCAATCATCTCGCACTCCTGTCGATACTAGTTTTAAACTTTCGGCTACCGGTGACCCCTTTTCCGATCCTACTCTCTATCGTAGCCTAACAGGTGCTCTCCAATATCTCATCATTACTCGTCCTGAAATCTCTTTTGCTGTTCAACAAGCATGTCTCTATATGCATGATCCCCGGGTTCCTCACTATAATCATGTTAAACGCATTCTTCGGTATTTAAAAGAAACTCTCAATCATGGTCTCCACCTCAATAATTCTTCTCCAAACTCGCTTACCGCATACTCTGATGCAGACTGGGCTGGTTGTCCTGACACTCGAAGGTCCACTTCCGGTTTTTGTGTTTTTCTTGGTAACAATTTGATTTCTTGGTCTTCGAAAAGACAGGTTACAGTCTCACGTTCGTCGGCCGAGGCTGAGTATCGCGTTGTGGCACATGCCGTTGCAGATACAATCTGGATTCGGCAGTTACTCTCCGAGCTACACAGGCCTATTGAGCAGGCCACTATTGTCTACTGTGACAACATATCAGCAGTCTACATGACCAGCAATCCAGTTCAACACCGACGCACAAAGCATATTGAGATTGATATTCATTTTGTTCGTGAAAAGGTTGCTCTTGGTCAGGTTCGGGTGCTTCATGTTCCCTCTACGGCTCAGTTTGCTGACATTTTCACCAAGGCACTGCCTACTAAGCCGTTTCAAGATATCTGTTTCAGTCTCAACGTCGTCGAGCCTGCCGTTGATACTGCGGGGGGATGTTAGAGTAGTCATTATCGTATACGACTTCTAGTCCAAGTCAGTTTTGTACCCCTACCCCAAGTCGGTTTGTACCCTCTTATATACTCTTGTATGCCGCACCAAATCATCAATAAGCAACAGTTTTATTCAGCTTTCAGCATGATCAGTGAAGCGCATGAACAGTTTTTACCGTGTGCCACAGTGCCATGTTTTTTTTTTCAGAATAGGACAAACCGAGAAGAGCACTTTCGTGCATTCCTCTTGAAGTACCTGCATTCGTGCAAGCCGGCCCCAATTATGTGCCAACTGCTCCGGGGTTTACTACTAAGCACCTCAAAGAAATTAAATATGAGGAAAACCACGAAGTCGTTTCCTGTAGAAAAAGGCAGGCTGCTTGTACCGTGACTCGCAAATGATCGTTTCCACGAAAATTACAGGTACAAGCCAGTACCGGTGGAGTACCAACTAAGAAAGCATTTCATCAACTTAAGTGAGGCTGCCCGTAGGCCGCAGCGGCAAGTAATTAGGCATGGAGGACGTACGACACTAGTCCGTGAGATGGGCCATAAACCACGGCATGGAGTCCGTCGATGAGCGTAGAGAGGCACCTCCATTAATGCCGGTAGGAGGAGGAGGCAACGCGAGCGGTGAGCGCCATCAAGTTGAAGAGCCATCGATCGGCCGCCCCCAAATCATGCATGCAGGCTTCCCAGCGCTTGCGTTGCGTTGCGGCAGCGCGAAGCAGACCCCCGGCGCCGAGCTGGCCGGCATTCCGCGCCGCGCAAACCGACTGCCGCACATGCATGCATGCAAAACAGCTAGAGCAGACCTAACCTACCACGGCGGCGCGTTACTCGCGGCTGCAGATAGATAGAGCCCGGGGCTCTGCGACTGCTCTGACGCTTCGTTTCCATGCAGGAACAGACTTGCCAAGGACGGGTCAGTGGTTGTAATGGTCGGGTCGCAGCCATGAGTGGCCGCCCGCAAGGATTGGATAGCTAACCTTGCACCTGCAGGGAATGGCACGGTCGTGTTTGGTCAACCTCTGATAATGGCTGCTGCGCATCAAGGACGAAGCTTCTATCGTGGCATTAGCTGGGGCTAAGCGATTGTGTAATATTATGCCGCGGGAGTAGTTCGATGTTTTGTTTTCGCTGTTGCGGGTTCTGTCCCTTCAACTCTTCTTCTTAATCAATAAAAATGGTAAATCTTTTGCCTCATTTCAAATAAAATATGTATGCCCTAGACTTGGAACACAGAAAGGCTTACCTTTTCTTCTTGTTTTTTTTTGCGGGGTAGAGAACGGCTTACCTTGACAGTGCAACTGATTTACCATGCTCCCAGCGACTAACACTACACCGAATTCTGCGATATGGGCACCATTTGGGATGAGGTAGCATGGACAATGCCCCCAAAATCGCCGGATCTGTTGGCCTGGGAGTCTGGGAGACGACCTGACGCCAAGGCCAATCAGACACTTCAGCAACATTGCAACAGCGTGACACACATATGGATTGATTAGTTTTTTTGCTAGTTTGTGTTCTAATTTTTGGAAAGGCCTAACTACTAGTACTCTCTCCGATCCAATTGTGCTAAATCAGCAAAATTAATATGAATTGGAGGGAGTAGTACTTTTAGGTAATGGTCTTACCGATTGATCCTTAACCCGTCCCCTCACCAGTGCATAATAAAAACATCATAAATGGGCCTAAAAAAAATCTTTTTTGCCAGATCCATCTGTGAGTTAATGCGCGTGTGCGGCGGCGCGACCGTTGGTCGTGGGATGGCGTGGCGGTGCTGGTGTCCGGCGGCGCCCGGGCGGCCCAGATCTGGGCCCTTTCGGGCTCCATCTGGGCTAGGGCGGGCCGGCGGCTCGGTGCGCGGCGACGCTGCTCCCTGGTTGGTGGCGAGGAGGCGGTGGCGGCTTCGTCGGCCGGCGAGCTGCAGTGTGACGGCAGGGGCTGTCCGGACCCTTTTGGGTCCGGCCGGGCCTCGGCGCCTGGCAGGCCCCTTGTCCGTGCGTCCGGTCGGCTCCGCGGCGGCGGTGGTGGTTGTCCCCTCACGTCGGCGATGTTGCAGATGCCCCCGAGGCCACTAGCTCTTCTCTCGTCCTCCAGGTCTCGTGTCGGCGACCTCAGGGAGACGACGAAGTTGATTCAGTGACCGTGGTGGCACATGGTGGTGGGCGGCGTGATGGGCGGTGCACTATGATTCGTCTGGGGTGGTGGTGGGGGTTTGGGTTGGGAGAAATCTCCGGCGGCTCGTCCGGCACCGACGCGGCGACGCCTGTGGGTGCCGCCGGACCTTCCTGAAGGGCGTTGAGTACACCTTCCCCCAACTGCCCCC
The DNA here is from genome assembly GCF_002575655.3 of Aegilops tauschii subsp. strangulata. NCBI lineage: Eukaryota > Viridiplantae > Streptophyta > Magnoliopsida > Poales > Poaceae > Aegilops > Aegilops tauschii. The sequence goes on from NC_053037.3 coordinate 401,623,534, forward strand.
CCGCGTACCGGGGGAAACCCTAGGACTAGTCCGGGCAACAGCGGTGTCGTCGTCGCCTCCTTCTTGAAGGTGTTGCTTGGTACGCGGCGCTTCGGAGTGCTGGGAGCGTGGTGGTACTTCTCTGAAGGGTGCAGCGGTCGCCGGTCGTCTTCGTTTCGTTGATCTGCTGTTGTTGGCATTAGTTTCTCTTTCTTTTTTCTCTGTTTTTCTTTGGGCTTGTTTGTGCTGCGGCCCCAGCACCTATCGTTGGATGTATCGGTGTTTGCTTTGTAATACAAAGCGGGGGGAAATCCTTTTTCTTAGTTAATGCGCGTGGTAGAGTTTGTTTTCACCGACAGGCACCCGACTATGGAGAGCAAGTAGTAGCGACGAGTGCTCCGTGTCTGGATGTCAGTGGCTTGTGACTACCGTGTTTTGGCGATAAAGATTTTTTTATTATTGATTCAAATAAATGCACATATTCGACACATATTCATAACAATTGCATTAAACAACAAGACACTAAATCACACATTTAGAAAGCATTACAGGTTCATCTCCAGGCAAAATTATTAGATATGTTCATAGATTTCATTTGTTAGCATGATCTTTTCATAAATCCCTTCCCGAATGAACTAAACGAGTACAACCATAGCGTCCCATATGTGTGTGTGCCTAGATGTGGAACTCCGGGAAAGGAAGGAGCAGGGCAATTAATGATAAAAAGCGCTCAAGCACATCAATTTCTTCAACAAAGGTATACTTCAGCATCTCTTGCATATTCTCATCCTTTCTTCACTGATGTTCCGCAACCAAGGCACCCAAATATTGGGCTAGGGACCTCATTTACTTTCAATAAAATCATACTAATTTATCTATCTATCCTACATATCATCCTAATCTATGTAGCTAGATTCACCTTTTTTCCTTGCTCATTGATTTGCGCGAAGAAAGAATGTACAAGTTATTAGGCCTGTTTCATCACATGCAAAAAACAGAACACTTTATAGTTAGCTTACAATTATAAGAACTGCACCCTAAAAAACCATGAACTGAACTCTGCAAATGCCTCGCCTCAACGATATGGAGAGATGTGTGGAGGAAGCAGAGATGCTTGCCAAGGATAGCGGCACACATGGGGCGGGGGCGGGGGAGGGGGGACTACAGTCGGTCACTGTGTGACCAAATCGACCGCGGTGGTGGGGAGAGGAGTTGATTCCATCGTCTCCTCATGCGACCGTGGGAAGAGGTGAAGACGATAGTGTGTTCTTGCTCCTTCATGTCCACACACAAAGGCGGTGAGGGGAGGGGATATGTGTGTATTCCCAGCATGGTGCGACACTGACGAGGGAGGTGGGGACCGCAACGTGTTTCACGCACATGTCTACATTGTTGCGGGGAGGTGGTCGTGGCTTAGCCTCTGTCATCGAAGTGGTGGTGCACGGAGATAAAGGGGTGGGGTGGTGGTGAAATTGTCACGATGACTAGTGAGGAGGGGGAGGATAGTGTCCCAGATGAGCTTTAAGAGGGGTGACAACCTTTTCAGCTGCTAAAGCATTCTTTGGTGACCAGTAATCATCCATGTGTGAGCTTACAAGGAGCCACCACTAACGGGCAGGTCAACACATTCGTAAGTGGTGAAAGACTGAACACTGGTAGACACGGTGAATCACCGGTAAGTGGAAACACACTATCAATAGTGTATCGACCAAAGGGTTGCTGATCCTCCACTACGATGGATGATTCACCCACCGTCAATGGAGACTTGATGTGACTCGCACAAAGTTGTTACTACTGACAGGCGATTTGTCTCTCGTGTTTGTTTACATGAACCTGATGTTGGTCACTACTCATATAAACAAACATGGGGATTCGGATTTAAGAAATCATGGAAGATTCACAACAAGCTGCCTATCTAAGCCTCCCCTAGTAGTTCCCGCAAAAAAAGCCTCCCCTAGTTAGCACATTTATGTGCAAAATTCCGCATGTTTAGTTTGAAGAAGAAAAATCTAGAAAACGTTCCTTTTGGATGTGATGTCATTTCTAAAAGGGATAAAAAATAAATAAGTTAGTGAGCATCAAGGCCACAAACATAGGTAAAGATACAATGTCGACTAGTTGGATAGGAGGGGACTAAGGTCGGTCCCTGTGCGACTAAATCGGGTGCAGTGCTAGGGAAAGGAGAAGACACCAGCATGCTCCTTGTGCGGCGATGGGGAGAGGGGACACGAGTGTGCTCGCCGCTTGACCAGATCCACACATGGAGGCCGGGAGAGGAGGGGATAGGCCGTGTTCCCCAAGTAGCTACTGATGGACGATTTATATCTCGTGTTTGTTTATCGAGTCATTTTGGATTTTAAGGAATCATGAACAACTCACAGCGAGCTGCCTGATGTGCAATTCAACATGTTTAGTGCGAAGAGAAATCTAGAAAACGTTCCTTTCCTTTTGGATGTTGTGTCATTTCTAAAAGGAATCCAATCCAACAATGAATACACAGGTTGGTGGGCATCAAGGCCACAAATATAGGTAAAGACATGACGTCGACTAGTCCTGTTTAGGCATGATGAGTTGATGGTGGCACACCAAAGACAGTACTCACTGTCAATCGGTCTCTATTTTGTAACGCCGGATCAATTAAACGGAACACCTGATTAAACGCAAGAACACTGGAGACACGGCAGCTTGAAGCTAGGCTCTGTAAGTTACGGAGTAGCTGAAGCTTGTGTGGAAGTTAGGCCTGGCGTTTGGCTGCACTGTCTGCATGCCGTGGATGTCACTGCATTCACGTCTGAAACGGCGCCAAACTTTCCTGTGTGCAAGCATTTGGAACTACTCTACCATGGCAGGCATTTCTTTAGTGTACGTAAGCACTGCTGGTAAACATAAGGTGATCGACCGGTTGGTGGAGCCATGCAGGGGAAATCAGCAGGAAAGGTTACATTATTGTTCTCATCATCAAGTCACAGTACATGGGCCCCAACTAACCACTAATTCCAACTGGCACTGATTCAAGGTGTTAAGAGATGGCATCATAAAATAACCTAGAAGGGACCTTTCAGTTTGTAATACTGTTGCAGCACGGTATCTCACTGTTGCACGTGTACGGTATACTTCAGTACGAGTGCGGCGTATGTACGTGCTGGTCCTTGAACTGGTAGCGACTCACAGACGAATGTGGCCTCATGTCAGGTCCTCTAGAGGTCAAAAGTACGCTATATGCAAACCACAAGTCCCAGTCAGATAGCTCACGTAGCCTGAACTGCATTGCAAGGTCTAGCCCTCATTGCATATATAGTACAGTAATGATCAAATTAAACAGGAAAACAAATCCATCCAAACTTTTCCTCCGATGCGGTAACTATAAGTTCGCAGTGGCTAACAACAATAGCACAAAGCTTCACTACTCTAGGATAAATGAGAATTTTCAAATAATATAATCAGCTGACCATCAACAATACAATTCAAACATATTGTAACATCCCAATTTTTAATTTGGATGTTATACATAGGTCATCATATGTATATCATATATTTTTTTGCATTTTGGTTGTGATCCTAAAAATCTTAAGCAACTCAAGGACCCAAGGAGAGAGCTGGAGGTTTCACATATTTTCATATTTGAATTTTTCTCAAATTTGAAAAGAGGATCAATTTAGTTTTAATATTTTCTCTCGAATTATTTCTAATAATCAAAATAAATGAGAGAAGATAAAATGACTTCTTCAAAAAGAGAGGAATATTGGAGAAGAAATTTTAAAATCAAATTATTATTTTATTTGAATTAGAAAAATATGCATTTTTGAAAATTGCATTTTTAGGCCAAAAAATATTCACTTTGTTCTAAATATTAGATTTAGATGGTGAAAATTGTTTCTGGTTTTTTAGATTTTTTTAATATTTTATTAGGATTTTTCTTTCGGGCGAATTTTTTTTTTAAAAATCCCGCCCGACTAGGCCGAAGGCCCAGCCGAGCAGGCCGACCCGCTCCGCGCCGCCTTCCTCCCGCGCGGGGAGACCGAGCCGCCGCCGTTGCCTGAGTCCGGCCGGGGCACGACTCCCGGTCCGAGTCCGGCCGGGGCACGCCTCCCGGTCCGACCCGGCGCCCCTCCTCCAAGCCGCCCGCGCCCCCCGTCCCCTTTAAATACCGCCGCCCCGCCACCCGCCGCCCGCTGCTGCAGCCGCCGCCGCTTGTGTGCCGCCCCGCGCCGCCACCCACCGCACCGCCGCCGCGAGCCACCGCTGCCACCACGCCGTCTCGCCGGATCCCGCCGTCGTCGCCGCCGGCGATTTCCTCTGGTTAACTGGTAAAAATCCGATCCGGTTTTTCCCTCGGTTTTTCTTCCGGTTTTCTTTTAGAGTTAGGGTTTTCTCTCGGTTTCCCGATCGGTTTTAATTTGCGGACGTTCGTCCGTTAATCCGCAGTAGCAAACGTTTTCGTTCGTTAGGGTTTCATAGCGAACGTTTGTTCGTTAGGGTTTTTCTTTTATTTTATTTTCAGCCAGGGACCTATCCGCGATTACTTTTATCATAGATTAATCCATGATCTTCAAACCCTCGCAACTTTTAGCTCGTTTATCCAAATCCAGTGAAACCAATGCCAAAATCTTCGTCTTGTTCCCCTCTTTCCAGATAATCAACTTGAACATGATTTTGGCAATTTAAAATTTGGTTTCTAGCATATTTGAATTCGAACATCTTTTGATTGTAGTTTGAGTTCCGTAGCTCCGATTCGATTGATTCTTTTTGCAAATCGAAGCTCTTCAGTCGAACTTTCAGTTTGGATCTTTTCTCTTGAGTTTTACCCTTGCATCTTATGCTTGAGTGCTTATGTATGTTCTTGTTTGTTCCCGATAGAGTTTTCGAAGTGCGAAGCGTGCTACTACGAGTCACTAGGGTTTTCAAATCGTCAGCAAGGCAAGTAACACTTTGATCATACCTCTTTAATACCCAGTTTTTATGCATTAGTTTCAATCCTCAAATACTGCATGGTTAGGATCTGGTTAGCATGTGGGTATTGGGAAGTAGTTGATGAGGTAGAACCTATTGCCTTTTTATTTCAAACCCTGAGAGTTACTTCTACGTTATGCTTATACTGTTATGCTACGCTCGTAGACGTGGTTTGGTTTGAGAGATCCATGACAGATGTGGGAGTTATCATTTAGTAATGGTTGAACTTAAGGTGGCTACTTTAACTCACATCTGGGTGGATTGGTTGAGGCACCCTGGAGCACCCAGTGGTTGTCTGGGCACCTAGAGCAATCCAGCGTTGTCCTGGGATATCCCGGAGTACCCGTGTAATCATCCTATGGTTCGCCACCCAGGCTCAAAGGAATCATAAGATTATTCATTCTAGAAACTTCCGTGTGCAGCCACAAGCCATTATGGGCTCTGGCATAGTTGAGTGTGGTAGGCTAGCAGATGTAGGGGAAGTAGGTGGTACTGTCTACCCAGAGTAAAGAGTTAATGCTTCTGAAAGACTGTGTCTCGATCACCCGTTTCTCAAACATCATATAGTGCGAGAAATTCAACGGAGGAGATCGAGTCTTGTGGGGAAAAGTGCGCAAACCTCTGCAGAGTGTATAAACTAATCATGGTTAGTCGTGTCCCCGGTTATGAACATCTTGAGTATCTGGTACTTGAATTATTGATTTGATCTCATCACTCTATTTAATTAATTTGTTGGGTTGATAATTATTAATTGGGATTGAGTTGGAGGAACCTTCTCAATGTTTTCAACAAACTTTGTAGTTAAATAAAATATAATCCTTTGTTGTAGGAAAAAACTAGCTTTCTGCAAAAATAACCATAGAGCCTCCACCAGCCATATATGCATGTAGTGATAGCTGTTATTTGCTCATTGCTCTATAGTGTTATCTTGCCAGCATATTCCATGTGCTGACCCTTTCGGGCTGCAACGTATTATGTTGCAGAGTTTTTCAGACAAAGAGTAAGGTGCGCTAGGTCGTTGTCGTGCACTCAGCTATGCCGTTGGAGTTGCTGGACTCATTTACCTTTGAAGCTTCCGCAGTTATCTTATTTAGATGGCCTTCAGCCATATTATTGTAATAAGATCTCTTTTGAGACATTCGATGCACTAAGTGTGTGATTGAACTCTGTTATAAATCCTCGAGTACTGTCTGTGTCGGTATTACCGATCCAGGGATGATACTTATGCACAGAGATTTGACCGTCTGAGGTCGGATCGCTACAAGATGGTATCAGAGTAGTAGGACGCGACCACTAAGATAAGCCATAGGACCTCTTCTCTACTCATTTCTGACTCTTCTCCATTTTCTACTCTATAGATGGCGGACCCAAGGAACAAGTTTGCTCAACCGGATGAAGACACCCCTTTTGGACAACACTTGAAGGAGGCCACTAAGTATTTGAGCATCGGAATACCAAGCATCACCGGGACCTACACCGCCACTTTACCAGAAGAGGAGCGTTGGATGATCCGAGTTCATGTTCCAGGGAGAACATTCACGCCAGTTACTAAGCCCATAGAGTTTTCCTTTGATGCACCAACCTGGAGTCTAGGAAAGAGCATGGCAGCCCACATCGCCATGGGACGCATCGGCGAAGTTTATCACAAGGATCTTAAGGACACCATCTACCAGATATGCGGGCGCCGAGATGAGCAATGGGAGATGATTTGCACTAGGAGGGACAAGTCCATTGCAGCCTACATCCAGGAGTTAAACCAGCATATTTGTCGTCAGGAGAACCAGATGTGCGCCAGCATGATAGACCTGAAGAAAGTTGAAAGTGCGTTATATCGACTAGAGGGGTGTGAATAGGCGATTTTTATGAATTCTTCACTGAGGAATTTGTGGGTGAGGAAATTCCTTAGCGAAGAACTACTTGCAGCGGAATAAGTACTCAAAAGTATGCATAGCAAAACACAAGCATAGTCATCATGATGAAATGAAAACAAGCACAGAGTACAGAAAGCGTAAACACAGGATAACACAGGATGAAGACAAACAAACTGAGGAAATTGAACTGAGGAAATTGAGAAAGTCTTCAGTAAAAGTCTTCAAACACAGATATGAACAAGTGCACAACACAGTAATGAGGAAATGAAAGAGTTGAGGAAATAGAACCAGTTGGCTTGGTGAAGACAATGATTTGGTAGACCAGTTCCAACTGCTGTCTCAGTTGTACGTCTGGTTGGAGCGGCTAGGTATTTAAACCTGAGGGCACCCAGTCCCGGACACACAGTCCTCACCGTATTCTCCTTGAACTAAGGTCACACAGACCTCGTCCAATCACTCGTGGTAAGTCTTCAGGTGACCTCCAAACCTTCACAAACTCGGTCACTCGGCGATCCACAATTTCCTCTTGGATGCTCTAGACCATGACGCCTAACCGTCTGGAAGAAGCACAGTCTTCAAAGGTAACAAGTGTCGGATCCACGCAGGATCAATCTCTTCAGTGATGCTCAATCACTTTGGGTTTGTAGGTGTTTGGGTTTGGGGTTTTTCCTCACTTGATGATTTTTGCTCAAAGTCCTCGGAGGATGGGATGCTCACAATTGACAAGTGTCAGTTTCTCTCGGAGCAGCCAACCAGCTAGTGGTCGTAGGGGGCGGCTATTTATAGCCTAGGGAGCAGCCCGACATGATAAGACATAAATGCCCTTCAATGATATGACCGTTAGGTGGGTAAATATTTCGGGACAGCTGGCGTATCGCACAACAACAGTCGGAAATTTGAGTATCAAATTCCTCAGGGCTATCATGTTCCTCACTGTGTAGGCAATCCGCACTGGCGAATTCCTAACTCCTCAGTCAGAACAAATTCCTCAGAGAACAGAAGAACTTCGTCTCTGTCACTGAAGAATATGACTGAACTGTATGAGATTTCCAATGGATTCACTCGAAGGGATTGGTAGGTGTAGGATTTTGAGTTGAGCATCACATGGAAATTTTTCCTTAGTATTTCCTCGACCCCCTTTAACAGTACGGTGTTTCCTATGACTCAAGAAAGAGAAAATGAAACTACGAAAACAAAAGTCTTCACGCTTCATATTCCTCAAATGAATACCAAGTCTTCAAGGTCACGCCAATTTCTTCACTTTCAAAATCTTCAAAAAGTCTTCAGAAATCCAAAGTCTTCAGTCAAAGAACTTCATTTTTAGGGGTCGACTTTCTCTGTAAATATCAAACTCCTCATAGACTTATAGACCTGTGTACACTTATAAACACATTAGTCCCTTAACCTATAAGTCTTCAATACACCAAAATCACTAAGGGGCACTAGATGCACTTACAAAAGTGATGACCAGGAACATGGAGCTTGAAGAGGAACTCAAGTCTACACACGATGTATATGAAGAGGAGATTGCAATACTAGTGTTGATTACTCCTTATAGTTAATGCTAGTTGGTTTATTTGGTGGAAGATCATATGTTCAGATCCTTTATGCATATTAATACCCCTCTGATTATGAACATGAATATGATTTGTGAGTAGTTACGTTTGTTCCTGAGGACGTGGGAGAAGTCTTGCTATAAGTAGTCATGTGAATTTGGTATTCGTTCGATATTTTGATGAGATGTATGTTGTCTCTCCTCTAGTGGTGTTATGTGAACGTCGACTACATGACACTTCACCATTGTTTGGGCCTAGAGGAAGGCATTGGGAAGTAATAAGTAGATGATGGGTTGCTAGAGTGACAGAAGCTTAAACCCTAGTTTATAAGTTGCTTCGTAAGGGACTGATTTGGATCCATATGTTTCATGCTATGGTTAGGTTTACCTTAATACTTCTTTTGTAGTTGCGGATGCTTGCAATAGGGGTTAATCATAAGTGGGATGCTTGTCCAAGGAAGGGCAGTACCCAAGCACCGGTCCACCCACATATAAAATTATCAAAGTAACGAACGCGAATCATATGAGCGTGGTGAAAACTAGCTTGACGATAATTCCCATGTGTCCTCGGGAGCGTTTTCCTTTATATAAGAGTTTGTCCCGGCTTGTCCTTTGCTACAAAAAGGATTGGGCTACCTTGCTGCACCTTGTTTACTTTTGTTACTTGTCAACCGTTACAAATTACCTTATCACAAAACTATCTGTTACCGATAATTTCAGTGCTTGCAGAGAATATCTTATCGAAAACCGCTTGTCATTTCCTTCTGCGCCTCGTTGGGTTCGACACTCTTACTTATCTAAAGGACTACGATAGATCCCCTACACTTGTGGGTCATCAAGACTCTTTTCTGGCGCCATTGCCGGGGAGTGAAGCGCCTTTGGTAGGTGGAATTTGGTAAGGAAAATTTTATATAGTGTGCTGAAATTTACTGTCACTTGTTACTATGGAACATAATCCTTTGAGGGGCTTGTTCGGGGTATCTTCACCCTGACCAGTAGAGCAAAGAGTTGCTCCTCAACCTACTGAACCTACTGAAAATGTTTACTTTGAAATTCCTTCGGGTATGATAGAGAAACTGCTAGCTAATCCTTTTACAGGAGATGGAACATTACATCCCGATTTGCATCTAATCTATGTGGATGAAGTTTGTCGATTATTTAAGCTTGCAGGTATGCCCGAGGATGTTATCAAGAAGAAGGTCTTCCCTTTATCTTTGAAGGGAAAGACATTGACATGGTTTAGGCTATGTGATGATATGGGATCATGGAACTACAACCGATTGAAATTGGAATTTCATCAGAAGTTTTATCCTATGCATCTTGTTCATCGTGATCGTAATTATATATATAATTTTTGGCCTCGCGAAGGAGAAAGCATCGCTCAAGCTTGGGGGAGGCTTAAGTCAATGTTATATTCATGCCCCAATCATGAGCTCTCAAGAGAAATTATTATTCAAAATTTTTATGCTCGGCTTTCTCTCAATAATCGCTCCATGCTCGATACTTCTTGTACTGGCTCTTTTATGATGAAGACTATTGAATTCAAATGGGATTTATTAGAAAGAATTAAACGTAACTCTGAAGATTGGGATCTCGACGAAGGTAAGGAGTTAGGTATAACACCTAAGTTTGATTGTGTTAAATATTTTATGGATACCGATGTTTTCCGTGAATTTAGCACTAAGTATGGACTTGACTCTGAGATAGTAGCTTCTTTCTGTGAATCCTTTGCTACTCATGTTGATCTCCCTAAGAAGAAGTGGTTTAAATACAATCCTCCCATTGAAGTAAAAGTAGTTGCACCTATCAAAGTTGAAGAAAAAGACTATTACTTATAATGTTGATCCTGTTGTTCCTACTGCTTATATTGAGAAACCACTTTTCCCTGTTAGAATAAAGGATCATGCTAAAGCTTCAACTGTGGTTCGTAAGAGTAACACTAGAACACCTACACCTCCTGAGCAAATTAAAGTTGAACCTAATATTGCTATGGTTAAAGATCTCTTGGCTGATAATATTGATGGGCATGTTATTTACTTCTGTGATGAAGCTGCTAGAATTGCTAGACCTGATACTAAAATAAACATAGACCTGTTGTAGGCATGCGTGTTATTTCTGTTAAAATAGGAGATCATTGCTATCATGGCCTATGTGATATGGGTGCTAGTGCAAGTGCAATACCTCATTCCTTATACAAAGAAATTATGCATGATATTGCACCTGCTAAGATAGAGGAAATTGATGTTACAATTAAGCTTGCCAATAGAGACACTATTTCACCAGTTGGGATTGTTAGAGATGTTGAAGTCTTGTGTGGGAAAGTTAAATATCCTGCTGATTTTCTTGTTCTTGGTTCCCCACAAGATAGCCTTTGTCCCATCATATTTGGTAGACCCTTCTTGAATACTGTTAATGCTAGGATAGACTGCAAAAAGGATGTTGTTACTATTGGTTTGGGGGATATGTCTCATGAGTTTAATTTTGCTAAATTTCGTAGACAACCCCATGATAAAGAATTACCTAGTAAAGATGAAATTATTGGTCTTGCCTCTATTGCCGTGCCTCCTAATGATCCTTTAGAACAATATTTGCTAGACCATGAAAATGATATGTTTATGAATGAAAGAAGGGAAATAGATGAAGTATTCTTTAAACAGGGACCTATTTTGAAACATAACTTGCCTGTTGAAATCCTAGGGGATCCTCCTCCACCCAAGGGTGATCCCGTGTTTGAGCTTAAACCATTACCTGATACTCTTAAATATGCTTATCTTGATGAAAATAAGATATATCCTGTTATTATTAGTGCTAACCTTTCAGAGAATGAAGAAAAGAAATTATTGAAAACTCTGAAGAAGCACCGTGCTGCTATTGGATATACTCTTGATGATCTTAAGGGCATTAGTCCCACTTTATGCTAGCACAAAATAAAATTGGAGAAAGACGCTAAACCAGTTGTTGATCACCAACGACGGTTAAATCCCAAGATGAAAGAAGTGGTAAGAAAAGAAATAGTAAAGCTTCTAGAAGCAGGTATAATTTATCCCATTGCTGATAGTCAATGGGTAAGTCATGTCCATTGTGTCCCCAAGAGGGAGGTATTACTGTTGTTCCTAATGATAAAGATGAATTGATCCCACAAAGAATTATTACAGGTTATAGAATGGTAATTGATTTCCGCAAATTAAATAAAGCTACTAAAAAGGATCATTACCCTTTACCTTTTACTGATCAAATGCTAGAAAGATTATCCAAACATACACATTTTTGCTTTCTAGATGGTTATTCCGGTTTCTCTCAAATACCTGTCTCAAAAGAGGATCAAGAAAAGACCACTTTTGCTTGCTCTTTCGGTACCTTTGCTTATAGACGTATGCCTTTTGGATTATGTAATGCACCTGCTACCTTTCAAAGATGCATGATGGCTATATTCTCTGATTTTTGTGAAAAGATTGTTGAGGTTTTCATGGATGATTTCTCCGTATACAGAACTTCTTTTGATGATTGCTTGAGCAACCTTGATCGAGTTTTGCAGAGATGTGAAGAAACTAATCTTGTCTTGAATTGGGAAAAGTGCCACTTTATGGTTAATGAAGATATTGTCTTGGGGCATAAAATTTCTGAAAGAGGTATTGAAGTTGATAAAGCTAAAGTTGATGCTATTGAAAAGATGTCGTGTCCTAAGGACATCAAAGGTATAAGAAGTTTCCTTGGTCATGTCGGTTTTTATAGGAGGTTCATTAAGGACTTCTAAAAAATTTCTAGGCCTCTGACTAACCTCCTACAAAAAGATGTTCCTTTTGTCTTTGACGATGATTGTGTAGAAGCATTTGAAATACTTAAGAAATCATTGATTTCTGCACCTATTGTTCAGCCGCTTGATTGGAATTTACCCTTTGAAATTATGTGTGATGTTAGCGATTATGTTGTAGGTATTGTTCTAGGACAAAGAGTTGATAAGAAATTAAATGTTATCCAATATGCTAGTAAAACTCTAAACAGTGCCCAGAGAAATTATGCTACTACTGAAAAAGAATTTTTAGCAGTTGTATTTGCTTGTGATAAGTTCAGACCTTATATTGTTGATTCTAAAGTAACTGTTCACACGGATCATGCTGCTATTAAATATCTTATGGAAAAGAAAGATGCTAAACCTAGACTTATTAGATGGGTTCTCCTACTACAAGAATTTGATTTGCATATTATTGATAGAAAGGGAGCTGAGAACCCCGTTGCAGACAACTTGTCTAGGTTAGAGAATGTTCTTGATGACCCACTACCTATTGATGATAGCTTTCCTGATGAACAATTAGCTGTCATAAATGCTTCTCGTACTGCTCCATGGTATGCTGATTATGCTAATTACATTGTTGCTAAATTTATACCACCTAGTTTCACATACCAACAAAAGAAAAAGTTTTTCTATGATTTAAGACATTACTTCTGGGATGACCCACACCTTTATAAAGAAGGAGTAGATGGTGTTATTAGACGTTGTGTACCTGAGCATGAACAGGAACAGATCCTACGCAAGTGTCACTCCGAAGCTTATGGAGGACACCACGCTGGAGATAGAACTGCACGTAAGGTATTGCAATCCAGTTTTTACTGGCCTACTCTTTTCAAAGATGCCCGTAAGTTTGTCTTGTCTTGTGATGAATGCCAAAGAATTGGTAATATTAGCAGACGTCAAGAAATGCCTATGAACTATTCACTTGTTATTGAACCATTTGATGTTTGGGGCTTTGATTATATGGGACCGTTCCCTTCCTCTAATGGGTATACACATATCTTAGTTGCTGTTGATTACGTTACTAAGTGGGTAGAAGCTATTCCAACTAGTAGTGCTGATCATAACACCTCTATTAAGATGCTTAAAGAAGTTATTTTTCCAAGCTTTGGAGTCCCTAGATATTTAATGACTGATGGTGGTTCACATTTTATTCATGGTGACTTTCGTAAAATGCTTGCTAAGTATGATCTTAATCATAGAATTGCATCTCCATATCACCCGCAGTCTAGTGGTCAAGTAGAACTTAGTAATAGAGAGCTCAAATTAATTTTGCAAAAGACTGTTAATAGATCTAGAAAGAATTGGTCCTAGAAACTTGATGATGCTTTATGGGCTTACAGAACTGCATATAAAAATCCTATGGGTATGTCTCCGTATAAAATGGTTTATGGAAAAGCATGTCACTTACCTCTCGAACTAGAACATAAGGCATATTGGGCCATTAAAGAGCTCAATTATGATTTCAAACTTGCCGGTGAGAAGAGGCTATTTGACATTAACTCACTTGATGAATGGAGAACCCAGGCCTATGAGAATGCCAAACTGTTTAAAGAAAAAGTTAAAAGATGGCATGACAAAAGGATACAAAAGCGTGAGTTTAATGTAGGTGATTATGTGTTGCTATTCAACTCTCTCTTAAGATTTTTTGCAGTAAAACTTCTCTCTAAATGGGAAGGGCCTTACGTTATCGAGGAGGTCTATCGTTCTGGTGCCATAAAAATCAACAACTTTGAAGGCACAAATCCGAAGGTGGTGAACGGTCAAAGAATCAAACATTATATCTCAGGTAATCCTATAAATGTTGAAACTAATGTTATTGAAACCGTAACCCCGGAGGAATACATAAGGGACAATTTCCAGAACATTTCAGACTCCGAAAAGGAATAGGTATGTGATACGGTAAGTAAACCGACTCCAAAACAGTTCTAATGGCAATTTTTCTCCGTTTTGGAATATTTAAGAAAATAGGAAAATAAGAAGCAGTCCGAGAAGGACACGAGGCGTCCACGAGGGTGGAGGGCGCGCCCCCTGCCTCGTGGGCACCTCGTGTGCTCTCCGGACTCCGTTTTCTTGCACGATACTTCTTTTGGTCGTTAAAAAGTCATTATATAATCTCCTGAAGGTTTTGATCATCGTATCACGCAAATATCCTCTGTCTTTGTTTCGAGCTGTTTTCTGCTAGAGTTGTCAAAGGCCAGGCATCATGTCGTCCCCCTCCTCCAACAATGAGGGCAACGATGCTTGGCTAATGAAGATAGAGCTGAAGAGAGAAGAACCCGGGGAGATCAACAAGGATGATGGGATCAAGAAGGCCATGGAGGACCAAGCTCCGGCAACCGAAGATGAAGACATCCTCCAACCTCATCACAATCTTCTTACCCCAACGGAGATTGAAGCCTTCAAGATGATTGAGTTAGCTCGCATACAAAATAAGTATCTCACTCGTGAAAATATTTTGTTGAAGGAGCATATCACCGCACTCAAGGGCATTATCCGCAAATTGGAGGATCTCTTACGCTCGATGTGCGATTATCCATCATACGCACCATCTTCTTCACCAGCAAAGGAGAACTGAGTATCTGGTATGGGCACTCCCCTTGGCAATTGCCAAGCTTGGGGGAGGTGCCCCGGTATCGTATCACCATCACACTCCTATCTTTACTGTTTTTCTTAGTTCGATCCTTTTAGTAATATCTTGATCTAGTAGAATAAAGTTTTAGTATGATCTAGTTTTGAGTTTTTGCTTTATGATCCCTCTATGTAATCGAGTCCGTGAGCTATATATAATAAAGATTAGTTTTGAGTCGAGGGCTTGGTTATCTTGCTATGATCTTGAGGGAATAAAAATAAAAGAAAAGAGAAAGAATAAAAATAAAAGAGATCATATTGATCTTATGGAGAGTAATGACTTCACATATAAAGAGTATGATGAATAAAAGTTGTTGAGAGTTGACAAACATAGTTTTGGTCATCGTTGCAATTAATAGGAAGTAATAAAGAAAGAGAGGTTTTCACATATAAATATACTATCTTGGACATCTTTTATGATTGTGAGCACTCATTAAAATATGACATGCTAAAGAGTTGACGTTGGACAAGGAAGACAACGTAATGGGTTATGTTTTCTTATATCTGAAATAAAGTATATTGTCATGGATCATCCAACATGTTGAGCTTGCCTGTCCCTCTCATGCTAGCCAAATTCTTTGCACCAAGTAGAGATACTACTTGTGCTTCTGAATAACCTTAAACCAGTTTTGCCATGAGAGTCCACCATACCTACCTATGGATTGAGTAAGATCCTTCAAGTAAGTTGTCATCGTTGTATGCAATAAAAATTGCTCTCTAAATATGTATGATTTATTAGTGTGGAGAAAATAAGCTTTATACGATCTTGTGATGTGGAAGCAATAAAAGCGACAGACTGCATAATAAAGGTCCATATCACAAGTGGCAATATAAAGTGACATTCTTTCGCATTAAGATTTCGTGCATCCAACCACAAAAACACATGACAACCTCTGCTTCCCTCTGCGAAGGGCCTATCTTTTATTCTTGTCTTATACCTTATATAAGAGTCATGGTGATCTTCACCTTTCCTTTTTACATTTTATCCTTTGGCAAGCACATTGTGTTGGAAAGATCCTGATATATATATCCAATTGGATGTAAGTTAGCATGAACTATTATTGTTGACATTACCCTTGAGGTAAAAGGTTGGGAGGCAACACTATAAGCCCCTATCTTTCTCTGTGTCCGATTAAAACTCCATAACCATAAGTATTGTGTGAGTGTTAGCAATTGTGAAAGACTAAATGATAGTTGAGTATGTGGACTTGCTGAAAAGCTCTTATAATGACTCTTTTCGATGTTATGATAAATTGCAATTGCTTCAATGACCGAGATTATAGTTTGTTGGTTTTCAATGAAGTTTCTGATTCATATTTTACATTGTGAATAGATTATTACTTGAGCATAAGAAATGATATGACAATATTTATATATGTTGTTGTTATAATAATGATCATGATGCCCTCATGTCCGTATTTTATTTTATCGACACCTCTATCTCTAAACATGTGGACATATTTTTCGTTATCGGCTTCCGCTTGAGGACAAGCGAGGTCTAAGCTTGGGGGAGTTGATACGTCCATTTTGCATCATGCTTTTATATCAATATTTATTGCATTATGGGCTGTTATTATATGTTATGTCACAATACTTATGCCTATTCTCTCTTATCTTACAAGGTTTACATGAAGAGGGAGAATGCCGGCAGCTGGAATTCTTGGCTGGAAAAGGAGCAAATATTAGAGACCTATTCCACACAGCTCCAAAAGTCCTGAAACTTCACAGAGGCAGTTTTTGGAATTAATAAAAATACTGGCAAAAGAATCAACCAGAGGGAGGCCACCCACCATCCATGAGGGTGGGGGCGCGCCCTACCCCCTGGGCGCGCCCCTGCCTCGTGGGCCCCCTGGCAGGCCTCCGGTGCCCATCTTTTGCTATATGAAGTCTTTTACCCTGAAAAAAATCAGAAGGAAGCTTTCAGGACGAAACACCGCCGCCACGAGGCGGAACCTTGGCGGAACCAATCTAGGGCTCCGGCGGAGCTGTTCTGCCAGGGAAACATCCCTCCGGGAGGGGGAAATCATCCCCATCGTCATCACCAACGATCCTCTCAGCGGGAGGGGGTCAATCTCCATCAACATCTTCACCAGCACCATCTCCTCTAAAACCCTAGTTCATCTCTTGTATCCAATCTTTGTCTCAAAACCTCAGATTGGTACTTGTGGGTTGCTAGTAGTGTTGATTACTCCTTGTAGTTGATGCTAGTTGGTTTATTTGGTGGAAGATCATATGTTCAGATCCTTTATGCATATTAATACCCCTCTGATTATGCTCATGAATATGATTTGTGAGTAGTTACGTTTGTTCCTGAGGATATGGGAGAAGTCTTGCTATAAGTAGTCATGTGAATTTGGTATTCGTTCGATATTTTGATGAGATGTATGTTGTCTCTCCTCTAGTGGTGTTATGTGAACATCGACTACATGACACTTCACCATTGTTTGGGCCTAGAGGAAGGCATTGGGAAGTAATAAGCAGATGATGGGTTGCTAGAGTGACAGAAGCTTAAACCCTAGTTTATGAGTTGCTTCGTAAGGGACTGATTTGGATCCATATGTTTCATGCTATGGTTAGGTTTACCTTAATACTTCTTTTGTAGTTGCGGATGCTTGCAATAGGGATTAATCATAAGTGGGATGCTTGTCCAAGGAAGGGCAGTACCCAAGCACCGGTCCACCCACATATCAAATTATCAAAGTAATACGCGAATCATATGAGCATGATGAAAACTAGCTTGACGATAATTCCCATGTGTCCTCGGCAGCGTTTTCCTTTATATAAGAATTTGTCCCGGCTTGTCCTTTGCTACAAAAAGGATTGGGCCACTTTGCTACACCTTGTTTACTTTTGTTACTTGTCAACCGTTACAAATTACCTTATCACAAAACTATCTGTTACCGATAATTTCAGTGCTTGCAGAGAATATCTTATCGAAAACCGCTTGTCATTTCCTTATGCTCCTCGTTGGGTTCGACACTCTTACTTATCGAAAGGACTACGATAGATCCCCTACACTTGTGGGTCATCATCGACCACCAAATTATCAGTAGTATTCCCCCATGTATATAGTAATAGTCCGAGTATTTTGTAACGGTAGTTAGATCGATTGTATGCCCTTGTTTGAATTGAGTGGTGTGATATGAATGTGTTTGTCTCATGTGCATATGGGTAGTGATTTATCTTTAGACCTCACTCTATTCTAATCTCTCCCCTCTAAAACCATCAGATGCCTCCGAGACGTGACCCCGGATTTGTCTTTCCACCGGAGCTCACTCAGTTGATCCAGCAGCAGAATGCCCTGATGTAGTTGCTAGTCCAGAACCAAGGCAACAACAACAACAACAACAACAACCCACCGCCACCGCCTCCAGTTGACAAGTTAGCCCATTTTTTGAGGTTGAATCCGCCGGTGTTTTCCAGTAGCACCGAGCCGGTTGTTGCTGATGACTGGCTCCGCAGGATTGGAAGGAAGCTGACCACCGCAGGTTGCACAGACGCCGAGAAGGTGCGCTTTGCCGCACACCAACTGGATGGACCCGCAGCCTCGTGGTGGGAGAATTACACTACTACTTTCCCCATAGCCAATGCCACTTGGGATCAGTTTCAGCAAGCTTTCCGCACTGCACATGTCTCAACTGGATCTATGAGCATGAAGAAGCGTGAGTTTCGTAACTTACGCCAGGGAAATCGTACTGTGGGGCAGTACGTGGATGAGTTTAGCAAGTTAGCTCGTTATGCCCCAGATGATGTGGCCATAGATGCCGCAAAGCAGGAGAAGTTTATGTAAGGACTAAATGATGAGCTGAGTATGCAGTTGATGGTGGCAACATTTGCTAACTACCAAGAGTTGGTAGATAGGGCTCATATGATTGAAGGCAAGCAGCAGCAGATAGAGAGCCACAAAAGGAAGTATGGACAGGGGAAGTATAGTTCTGGAGCTCAGCAGAAGCCCCGTTTTACCCCGAACTCGGGAGGGCACACCCATCATAAACATGGAAGGCCACACTCATAATGGAGGAAGTTTACACAACCACAGTGGCCCTAAGAATGGTAATGGGAATGGAGGAAACAACGGTCAAAACCGTTTCAACCCCACTACACCCGCCAAGAAGGATCTAAGTCACATTACTTGTTTCAAGTGCGGGAAGACTAGACACTACGCCACCGAGTGTCCCGAAGCAAAGAACGGAAACGACAATGGAAGCTCTGGGAAGAAGCCCAACCCTTTCACCAGAGGACAAGTGAACCACGTTAACGTGGAGGAGGTTGAAGAACAGCCCGATGCAGTGATCGGTAAATTTTTGATTAAGTCATTTATCGCTCTCGTTCTTTTTGACACTGGTGCATCGCATTCATACATATCAAGGGGATTTGTGGACAAGTTTAAGTTGCCAACCTTAGCCCTTAGGTCACCCATGTTAGTAAGCTCGCCAGGAGCAGAGTATATGGCCAGCCGATGGTGTGATCGGTTACCCCTAACCATTGGTAGCCACGTTTTCCCCTCAGACCTAGTGATTTTGGAGTCACAAGGATTGGATATCATACTAAGCATGGATTGGTTATCGAAGTACGAAGGAAACATCGACTGTGCTAGTAAGTCAATTTCACTCACTACCCCGGAGGGAAAGAGGATCAAGTATGTATCCAGGCATGCGCCAAGGAGGACCCAAGTAAATTCTCTCTCGGGAGTTGTTCAGGAAGAAGTTCCAGTTGTGAAGGATTACCCGGATGTATTTCCGGAGGAATTACCAGGCATGCCACCCGACCGAGACATAGAGTTTTTGATAGAACTGTTTCCAGGCACCGGGCCAATATCGAAAAGACCGTATCGGATGCCTGCAAATGATCTGGAGGAAATTAAGAAGCAGATTAAGGAGTTACTGGAGAAAGGTTATATCCGACCAAGTTCATCACCGTGGGGAGCCCCAGTGCTCTTGGTTGAGAAGAAGGATGGATCCTTGAGAATGGTTGTTGATTATCGGGCGTTGAATGAAGTGACGATCAAGAACAAGTACCCACTACCGATGATCAACGATTTGTTTGACCAGCTGCAAGGAGCTAAAGTATTCTCCAAGATTGATCTTCGATCAGGATACCACCAGTTGAAGATCCGAGAACAGGATATACCCAAGACAGCTTTTACTACTAGGTATGGGCTTTATGAGTACACGGTCATGTCTTTTGGATTGACTAATGCTCCTGCCTATTTTATGAGTATGATGAGCAAGGTATTCATGGAGTTCTTGGATACGTTTGTTGTGGTGTTCATTGATGACATTTTGGTGTACTCGAAGAATGAAGAGGAACAGAAGGAACATTTGCGCTTAGTTCTCGAGAAGCTCAGGAAACATCAGTTATATGCCAAGTTCAGCAAATGTGAGTTTTGGTTGAAGGAAGTTGGATTTCTTGGACATGTTATATCAAGAGAAGGTATAGCAGTAGACCCTACCAAGGTTCAGTCAGTCACTGAGTGGTTGGTACCCACTTCAGTTGGAGAGATCCGCAGTTTTCTGGGACTCGCTGGATATTATAGGAGATTCATTGAGAACTACTCCAAAATCGCGAAGCCCATGACGGAGTTGTTGAAGAAGGATACCAAGTTTAAGTGGACCGAAGAATGTGAGGCCAGTTTTCAGGAGTTGAAGAAACGGCTAGTTACAGCCCCAGTGCTAATTCTTCCGGATATACGCAAGGATTTCCAAGTGTATTGCGACGCTTCTCGTTTAGGACTTGGAGGTGTACTTATGCAGGACGGAAGAGTTGTTTCATATGCCTCACGTCAGCTTTGACCCCATGAGTTGAATTATGCCACGCATGATTTGGAGTTAGCAGCCGTAGTACACGCGCTCAAGACCTGGAGATATTTTCTGATTGGAAACCGTTGTGATGTATATACGGATCATAAGAGTTTGAAGTACATCTTCACACAGAAGGAGTTGAATCTCAGGCAGAGGAGATGGTTGGAGCTTATAAAAGATTATGATATGAAGCTGCATTATCATCCAGGAAAGGCCAATGTCGTAGCAGACGCTTTGAGCCGCAAGAGTTATGTCAACACCCTCGTAAGCGGAGGATTACCGCAGGAGTTAGTCGACAATCTCAAGGAACTTCGATTGGAGATAGTTCCAAGAGGTTTTGTTGCAGCAATGGAAGTTCAGTCTACATTATTGGGAAAGATTCGAGAAGTTCAGAAGGAGGATAAGGAAATTGCTGAGATAAAGGAGAAGATGAGCAAAGGAAAAGCCAAGGGTTTTCGTGAGGATGAGCACGAGACGTTATGGTTTGAGGATCGGGTATATGTGCCCAATAATGCGGAGATTAGGAAGTTAATACTTCAGGAAGCTCATGACTCACCCTACTCGATTCACCCCGGAAACACCAAGATGTATTTGGATTTGAAGGAACGTTTCTGGTGGACCGGTATGAAGAAGGATATTGCCGAGTATGTAGCCGTATGTGATGTATGTCAGAGAGTGAAGGCAGAACATCAGAAGCCAGCAGGATTACTTTAGCCTATGCCAATACCAGAACGAAAGTGGAACAAGCTTGGCATGGATTTCATCACCGGATTACCCAGGACACGATCAGGGTATGACTCTATCTGGGTAGTAGTTGATTGCTTGACCAAGGTAGCTCACTTTATCCCCATGAAAACTACTTATACGAGCGCGAAGTTGGCCAAGATATATATGACCAGGATCGTATGTCTGCACGGAGTTCCGAGGACCATCGTATCAGATAGAGGAACACAGTTTACCTCAAAGTTTTGGAATCAGCTGCACCAAACTTTGGGTACTAGGCTTGAGTTCAGTACAACCTTTCATCCGCAGACAGATGGACAGACCGAGAGAGTCTGATTCTGGAGGACATGTTGAGAGCTTGTGCGCTAGATTATAGATCTAGTTGGGATGATAATTTGCCTTACGCAGAGTTCTCATATAACAACAGTTACCAGGCCAGTTTGAAGATGGCACCTTTCGAAGCTTTGTATGGAAGAAGGTGCAGGACACTATTGATGTGGGATGAATTTGGAGACCGTCAGTTGTTTGGACCAGATTTGATCAAGAAGTCTGAAGAGAAGGTTAAGTTGATTCGAGATAGACTGAAGGTAGCTCAGTCCAGGAAGAAGAGTTATGCCGATACAAAACGCAAGGAGGTAGTCTATGAAATCGGAGACTGGGCGTATCTCCGTGTGTCACCACTGCGAGGAGTTAAGCGATTCGGAGTTAAGGGAAAGCTAGCACTGAGATTTGTAGGACCATACCGAGTTTTGGAGCGTATGGGAGAAGTGGCCTACAAGTTGGAGTTACCCGAAGGATTGTCAGGAGTTCATGATGTGTTTCACGTTTCCCAGTTGAAGAAGTGCCTTGCTGAGACGACCGATATTCCTCTGAGAGATACAGTGCCCCTAGAAGCAATTCAGTTGGATAGTGATCTAACTTACAAGGAGAAACCAGTCAAGATTCTCGAGTTTGCCAGCCGAGTTACACGCAACAAGGTTATCAAGTTTCACAAAGTACAATGGAGCCACCATACCAAGGAGGAAGCCACCTGGGAGCGAGAAGAAGACCTACGAAAAGACCACCCAAACCTATTTTCTAGCCAACCCGAATCTCGAGGGCGAGATTCATCTTAAGGGGGGTAGGTTTGTAACATCCCAATTTTCAATTTGGATGTTATACATAGGTCATCATATGCATATCATATTTTATTTGCATTTTGGTTGTGATCCTAGAAATCTTAAGCAACTCAAGGACCCAAGGAGAGAGTTGGAGGTCTCACATATTTTCATATTTGAATTTTTCTCAAATTTGAAAAAAGGATCAATTTGGTTTTAGTATTTTTCTCTCCAATTATTTCCAATAATTAAAATAAACGAGAGAAGATAAAATGACTTCTTCAAAAAGAGAGGAATATTGTAGAAGAAATTTTAAAATCAAATTATTATTTTATTTGAATTAGAAAAATATGCATTTTTGAAAATAGCATTTTAGGCCAGAAAAATGTTCACTTTGTTCTAAATATTAGATTTAGACGGCGAAAATTGTTTTTGCTATTTTTAGAATTTTTTTTATTTTACTAGGATTTTTCTTTCGGGCGATTTTTTTTAAAAAAAACTTCCCGCCTGACTGGGCCTGCCGAGCAGGCCGGCCCGCTCCGCGCCGCCTTCCTCCGGCGCGGGGAGACCAAGCCGCCGCCGCCGCCTGAGTCCAGCCGGGGCACGACTCCCGGTCCGACCTGGCGCCCCTCCTCCAAGCCGCCCGCGCCCCCCGGCCCCTTTAAATACCGCCGCCCCACGGCCCTCCTCCTCACCTCGCCCCGCCGCCGCAGCTCGCACCGCCGCCCGCTGCTGCAGCCGCCGCCTAGCGCCGCCTCCCACCGCCCTGCGCCACCGCCGTGCCGTCTCGCCGGATCCCGCCGTCGTCACCGCCGGCGATTTCCTCTGGTTAACCGGTAAAAATCCGATCTTGTTTTTCCCTCGGTTTTTCTTTCGGTTTTCTTTTAGAGTTAGGGTTTTCTCTCGGTTTTCCGATCGGTTTTAATTTACGGACGTTCGTCCGTTAATCTGCAGTAGCAAACATTTTCGTTCGTTAGGGTTTCATAGCGAACGTTCGTTCATTAGGGTTTTTCTTTTATTTTATTTTTGACCAGGGACCTATCCGCGATTACTTTTATCACAGATTAGTCCATGATCTTCAAACCCTCGCAACTTTTAGCTCGTTTATCCAAATCCAGTGAAACCAACACCAAATTCTTCGTCTTGTTCCCCTCTTTCCAGATAATCAACTTGAACATGATTTTGAGAATTTAAAATTTGGTTTCAAGCAGATTTGAATTCGAACTTCTTTTGATTGTAGTTTGAGTTTCGTAGCTCCGATTCGATTGATTCTTTTTGCAAATCGAAGCTCTTCGGTCGAACTTTCAGTTTGGATCCTTTCTCTTGAGTTTTACCCTTGCATCTTATGCTTGAGTGCTTATGTATGTTACTGTTTGTTCCCGATAGAGTTTTCGAAGTGCGAAGCGTGCTACTACGAGTCACTAGGGTTTTCAGATCGTCAGCAAGGCAAGTAACACTTTGATCATACCTCTTTAATACCCAGTTTTTATGCATTAGTTTCAATCCTCAAACACTGCATGGTTAGGATCTGATTAGCATGTGGGTATTGGGAAGTAGTTGATGAGGTAGAACCTATTGCCTTTTTATTTCAAACCCTGGGAGTTACTTCTACGTTATGCTTATACTGTTATGCTACGCTCGTAGACGCGGTTTGATTTGAGAGATCCATGACAGATGTGAGAGTTATCATTTACTAATGGTTGAACTTAAGGTGGCTACTTTAACTCACATCTGGGTGGATTGGTTGAGGCACCCTGGAGCACCCAGTGGTTGTCTGGGCACCTAGAGCAATCCAGCGTTGTCCTCGGATATCCCGGAGTACCCGTGTGGTCATCCTATGGTTCGCCACCCAGGCTCAAAGGGATCATAAGATTATTCATTCTAGAAACTTCCGTGTGCAGAAACAAGGCATTATGGGCTCTGGCATAGTTGCGTATGTTGTGTGACCTCTTTCAGTGGTAGGCTAGCAGATGTAGGGGAAGTAGGTGGTACTGTCTACCCAGAGTAAAGAGTTAATGCTTCTAAAAGACTGTGTCTCGATCATCCGTTTCTCAAACATCATGTAGTGCGAGAAATTCAACGGAGGAGATCGAGTCTTGTGGGGAAAAGTGCGCAAACCTCTGTAGAGTGTATAAACTAATCATGGTTAGCCGTGTCCCCGTTATGGACATCTTGAGTATCTGGTACTTGAATTATTGATTTGATCCCATCAGTCTATTTAATTAATTTGTTGGATTGATAATTATTAATTGGGATTGAGTTGGAGGAACCTTCTCAATGTTTTCAACAAACTTTGTAGTTAAATAAGATCTATTCCTTTGTTGTAGGGAAAAACTAGCTTTCTGCAAAAATAACCATAGAGCCTCCATCAGCCATATATGCATGTAGTGATAGCTATTATTTGCTCATTGCTCTATAGTGTTGTCTTGCCAGCATATTCCATGAGCTGACCCTTTCGGGCTGCAACGTATTATGTTGCAGAATTTTCAGACGAAGAGTAAGGTGCGCTAGGTCGTTGTCGTGCACTCAGCTATACCATTGAAGTTGATGGACTCATTTACCTTTGAAGCTTCCGCAGTTATCTTATTTAGATGGCCTTCAGCCATATTATTATAATAAGATCTCTTTTGAGACATTCGATGTACTAAGTGTGTGATTGAACTCTATTATAAATCCTCGAGTATTGTGTGTGTCAGCATTACCGATCCAGGGATGACACTTATGCACAGAGATTTGACCGTTTGAGGTCGGATCGCTACAATAATCATCGCTGACAAAGTTCGGAGTTACAAGCATATACTACATTTAAGTTTAAGGGTGCATTTAGCAGAAAATTATTGGGAAAATATGATGGAGATTGTTGTTTAATTAGACAGTGCACGGTTCAGAACATGGATATCCAGCGGCACAGTCCTGTTAACTCCCTCATTCCAGTGGGTGTTCAAAATCCGCCTGTAAAGTTTCCGGGCTTCAAATTGCTAGCAAAGTGGCAGATACTTGAAACGAAACGAGTATCAGATTTGACTACAATCAAACAGCAAATGCATATTAACAACCAAACTGTTGGGAATAGATGGAACAGAACGACCTTGACCTCAGCAAAAGGCAAAAATAAATCCAAGCTCGTTAATTCACAATGGCATGCCATTAGTACGAAGTGATAGGCAATGATAAGCTGGCCGGCGCCAACACAGTGAGGAGTCTGCCTCTGCATACGAGCTCCCCCTGACCTGCAGCAGCTATAGTTGTAGGAGTATATAAGTATTGCCCTAGTTTTGCTTTCTTCTTTTTGGTTTTTTGATACAATAGTTTTTTGGGGTTTTGTTAGTATACGCTTTGGTTGGCTGCCTTTAAAGTTTATTGGTTTGTTTTGGTGGTATTTTATGAACTTCTGTACCTTCTCACCATTCTTCTCATACATCTAATACAAAACGGCATGCACGTTGATACGCGTTCAAGAAAAAAGATTGATGCCATACTATGCTAGAAGTGCACAAAACACAATAGTTATGTTTTTAATTCTAGCAGTACATCAATCATACAGGAGGCACAGAACAAGAGCACCAATTAACAAAGTGATCCTTCAGCAACAAGGAAAAATAAATTGGGTGTCTCCATAGCAAATCTAATAAATGGAATCAAAGTTAAAAATAGTGGTAGTTCCAAATGCTTCCACAACTAATTTACTGACTGTATAACTTTCCTAGGTTCCTGACAAAATATTTCCCACAGTAGCTTTGGCTTTGCATTTCAAATATCTAGCTGAACTCATGGATGAAACGGTAACAATGCTTCTTCTTTCCTAAATTTGCTTCAACCTTTTCCTTTTCCCTTTCCTGGCATAACGAGTTTTTCAAGTTCAGCCAAGACAACTTATATCCAATTATTATTTTGGGGCTGCCTGCCAATACCTATTACTCCATCCATCCCATAATATAAGAGCATTTTTTACACTGCACTAGTGTCAAAAACGCTCTTATATTACGGGACGGAGGGAGTACATCAAAGTGTTATGTTACCCTACAGCTTAAGTCCAATGGATTTTGCATGGCCTTATAGGCATAAAACCATGACTGGAGATGTTATTAGACATTAATTATGACAGATTTACATCACGAATTTGTCAGCACTGTAGTTCAGATTATGAGCATGACACTCAGGTCTGTAATTTGTGAAGTGCAATGTGACTATTTAATAAATTCCTCAGCTTTCCTAACAAGGTCAAAGTCATACCTGAAGAGGTTCTCATGTGGAATGATCAAAAGTACTGTCTTGACAAGATGATCCGAGAGGTAACGGGATAACTTGTGAGATTTCACTAGAGGGTCCTGAAGTTTGTTATCATCGAAGGCTCGTGTGTCGACCTGTATATACAGTTATGCACAGAATGGTAGCAACACAAAATGTATTCTTAGAGACGTTGGCATGTTTACTAACAGGCACCAGGCACACACATGTTGAAGTATTTCCGCCATGCAAAATTCAGAGACATGGATGCCATGCCAGTGGAAACGTGGTCATTTCAGGATGTCATGCAAGTAGTTTGGACGCGAGGGGTATCTACCGGACTCGTCCAGCAGCCTCATGCTCCGCGGGGAGTTAAAGTAACACTAGTCAAGAACAGGTGTTTGGCCATCAGAAGGGAAAGAGGAAAACAAACATAGTGCACTGCGCAAGCAGTTGCCCATGGTAGATGTTGTAGGTAAACTAGTCTTTAATTACAGAATTCTCTCCTATGCATGGACGAAGGACTTGAAATAAAGGGAATATCACAATTTGGTGAAGGTAGAAAATCTACCATGCAACAAAGTTGTGTTTTGAACTGGAAACTGTTCACATGGATCCTACAATGGCAACAACACTAGTGACAAAAGCCTTGCAACCATCTAAAAGTTACCACTTAGCAAAATCAGTACTCCAAAGTCAACAGAACGGACACAAGGGACCCACTTCTATTACAATCACAGATAAAACTGCAATGTCATTAAACAGCAGGGTTAATTTTTCTGTTCAGGAACTACTGGACAAGATAGGTAGCTTAACCTTTTCCCCGAAGAGATGAGATAGCTTAACATGATGCGCTGTATGCAGAGTCGCCAAACATGAGCAGCTTTAATTGTGCAGGTGAAGATCTGAAGCATTCTACATCAGTGGACGACAGAATGGAGCAGCTGTAGTTTCTTGGTCAGGACTCACCTGCTTGGATATGGTACTATGGTCAGTGATTCTCGTAATGGACAGATCACGTATGTGCAGCTACTGCAAGAGGGGTTATCTGCTTACAATTTATAGCCAGTAATCGGCTGGATCTTTCAAAAACCTATTTTCAACTACAAATTTTCTTCAAGAGCAAACAGAACATGCTCCAAAATACTCTGCAACAGGCCATGTATGGACTATGCATCTTGTATTATTCACACATCCACTCTCTCGAATGCTTATGGGTAACAGGATGCTGGTTTAATTCCATGGTAGGATGTATAACAGTTATAGGTTCCAAAATTATAAACCGAGAGCAAGTAAGCAGGAATGTGATAGTTCAAAGGAAAGATAAGCGAAACACAAGGTGTGAGCAAACCTCAGAGTTCACTGTGGCGTGAAGAAGCCCTTGAAGCACCAAAGAGATCTTTGGCAATGATAAGCAAGCCCTCCAAGTCTTTGGCTCCCACCTGAAGGCAATCCTTCAGCAACCCCCCTTCCTCCACTTCCCACTTCACATCCAACACCACCTCCCTTAGCGGCCCCTAAACACAAGCGTACAAAAATTTACCGACTAAGCATTGCTGCAATATGGTTCGTTGGATGACCTAGGGACCAAGTCATTTCTAAAGAAAGAAGAAGAAGACCAAATCATGTACCTGCTCGGAGAAGGCGGAGAGGAGTCCGTTTAGGAGCTGCGTAGCGGCGGCTAGGAGGTCACCGTAATTACGGCGCAGCCACTGGGCCGCATCGACGGGTGACTTTAGGCGCGAGGCCTCCGCCGCAGCGGCGAGGAGGCGGGCGGCGGCAGTGGCACAGGAGAAGCCGCATCCGGTGACGGAGGAGAAAGCATAGTGGCGGAGGTAGTCCCAGCCAAGAGCCCACGCACCGCGGGAGGATAGAATGGATATGTGTGAGGCGATTCGGCGAGCGCGGGCAGCGGCAGCGGCGTCCCCCCGGTCGGCGCGGGTGACCGCGATGCGGGTGAGGAGGGAGTGGGAGAGGGAGAGGAGGGAGGCGACCTCGCGCAGTGGGACGCGGAGCGCGTAAGTGCGGGGAGGAGGTGGGAAGACTAGCAGGAGGACGATGGCTATGAGAGGGAGAGGGGGATGGGAACCAGATGCTCGCCGGCGGCGTGAAGCCCCGGCGAAGGTCATCGAAGGCGGCGGGAGACGGAAGAAAGGGACAAGTCTGTGTGAATGCTTACAAAATCTGATGTTCTTTTGGGGATGCACTGACCCAAATCGGACACGTCAGTCGAGCGGGACCAGTGTGCGGACATTGATATAGGAGTCGGCCATTCAACCGTAGCCATAAATATACGGGCATTTCAATTTTTTTAATTAAAATAAACAAATTTAATGCATATTTAAACAAACCAAACGATTTTCATTCTACTTGGATAATTTTTACATAAAACCAGATGTTTTTCATCTAAACCGGCACAAATTCATTATATTTCGACATATTTCAACTAAATTGTACTCTAAACCTAGTCTAAATGATCGCCGTCACCCGCTTCTCATGTTCGGCCGACCACGAGCCCCGAAAAATGAAGCTCTGCCTTCGCACCCTACAAGCAGTCAATTGGTCGACGATGACGAGCCGTCAAGTTTTGGCTTCAACGGGAGGGGAGGAGTGGTGGTCTTCCTTGGACCCGAGCGCCGGCGGCCTCCCATCTCGTGATGAGTGGATTTTATGCATACTTTTTAGAGTATATTTTAATGCCAAAATCACTTATATCATATCCATCTAGAACTTATTTCATGTTCTCCATGCATAATTTTCGGCCTTTACTCGTTTTTCCAAGTTCGTTGCACAATTTTTATTTTTATTTAGATTTTAATAGTTTTTCTTTGTTTTTTGGTCTTTGTAGGTATGTTGGCCTGTCCGTGGACTTGCCACATCGAAAGGGATCAAGTTGGGGTTAAATCGGACAAGTTGCACACACCAGACTCAGGCCTTTGGAATGTAAAAAAGTAACTTTTCTAAAGTGATCCAAAGCAGATACAGACACTGCTCCAACTGCCACTGCTGAGGAAATTTGCAAATCTCTTGATGTGACTGATCCTCAAGATTCTACTGGGTCTCCAAGATCAGTATTTGATGTACGGCCCAAGAAGCAAAATCTTCAACCCGTTCCTGTCATGCCCAAGATTGGTAGAAGTCTCAGGCGACCCCAATTCGACAATGCCAAATTCTTCGAAGAGAAAATTTTCTTCGTTGGTGAGTCCTCATATGACTCAACCAAGATTAGGCGCATGCGCTTCTGGACGAAGACACAGATGAATTAGTATGCCTCTCTGATGTTTGACAAGAACAAAGTCTTCCTGCATCACCATATTCCTCATGTGATATGGAGTCTATTCCCTGCTTTCGGCCTGTTTTTGTTGTTCATCACTATGCTGGATTACTCAACTTCTGCTCTGACGTCTGCGACTGGAATGAAGAGCTTATTCTTCAGTTGTACACTACAGTGTATTTCTCAGGAAATGCTGACGACATTGCAACATGGGCTCTGGACTGGATGAGAGAAGACGCTCATTACAAAGCACCTGTTGGCGAACTTCTTCGTGCTCTACCAGTTGATCCACCACATGAAGAAGCCAAGAAAATTTATGAAGAACCTGAGTTGCCACATCACCTGATGCAAGTGCTTATGAAGCCATTGGCTGAAGGAGAAGCTCCAAGGACAAACTTCCTTGTGAAGGATTTGCTCTATGTGCCAAGAACAGTCTATCGTATTCTGGCCAAAACCCTCAGCCCCATCAAGGGTCACAACTCCAATACCGAAGAAGTTGTGGGAGTTATGAAGAATCTGTTGTTTCACATCATTCATGGTACTCCCATCAACATTCATGATTTCTTCATGAGGACTTTGGTCATAGTGGCCCAGTCACCTTTCGATCCGAAGTCGTATGCTCTATGGATCATGAGATTCATCAGACCCCGGTCTTCAATTCACTACAAGGCTGATTGTCAGAATCACTTAAGCTATCTGCCAGGAGTTGAAGGTCTTCAGAGCACTCTCTCTACAGTTCCTGGAAAGGGCAAGGTTGTAATTGATGAAGGAATTCATCCTCTTGATGGACAATTTCGTAAGCCTGTCTCAAATTCCACTGCTGATGAAACTGCCAGCCAGGACACTGTTGCAAAAGCTTCAAGACCATCTCCTTCACCAGAAGCACCATATGTCATGATGGACCGTGAGTTAGTCATAAGCTTGCACCAGAATGTTGACAAGAATCGTCAATGGGTTAAGCGTCAATTTGGTGCTCTACAAGCCAACATGACAGTGATGCATAACACCGTCCGCAAGAACTGTTGCTATGCCCACGAAATATTTGACCGAACATGGGCCATACTCTTGCACCTCAAGACAGATGAAGAACTTGCTGCTAAGGATTTTCAGATGAACTTTGATTGGGCCGATCCGACCAGGATGAAGTTCAAGAAAACTCAAGTTCCTCCCCTCATGTTGAGCTCAGAGTCTTCATCGCGCACCACTGATGAAAATGAAGCTGTTGAAGACATTGCTGCTGGTCCCTCTACTTCACGCGACCCCAATGACACTGGCGCTCCCTTGTCTTCACCATGATGATTTTCTTCAGGGGCATTAGTCCTCAACTTTGTCTTATTTTGGTCATTCGATGACAAAGGGGAGAAGTCTGAGTTAGTCTTCATGCGGTCATTATATGGGCTGTGTTTGCTAAGTTGCAACTCTTGAACTTTATTTGATTCGCTCTTGGATGAGTTGTAACTTAATAACTATTGGCTATCTGACTCTTTGCTACGCTTTGTATGCATGCTCTGATCCTTAAATATATCTGCTCATGCATGCACAATTTCGTCAGACACCAATTTTCATCATCCATTCAAATTCTTCAAATATCTTATGATCATGCATGATTGGATTCCAAGATATAGGGGAAGATCTCCATAATTTCAACCTTCCATGTGCATTTGCAATCCAAAGCAAAATTCTTCATATGCACATCTTCAGGGGGATTTCCTTAATATCTTGTAACCAATTTCTTCATACTCCGTACTTACACTTCAATTATTTACTCCCATTGAAAGCCCAACCAATTTGTCATCAATCACCAAAAATGGAGAGATTGTAGTGCATCAAGTGCCCCCTTAATGGTTTTGGAGTATTGAAGACAAATTGGTTGAGGAACTAATGTGTTTGTGAGTGTACACAGGAGATATAGTCCCTGAAGATTTGGTTTCTGAAAGGATCGAGAAGAGGTGTCTAGAGGGGGGGTGAATAGTCTCTTAGCAAAGAAAAGTTGCAGTTTTTTAAATTCATCAAGTTAAGGTGGAGTTTTCGCACAAGTTTACACATTCACAATACATATCAAGCAAGCATGACAAGAGCATATAAGCAGCGGAAAGTAAAGCATGCAATTTGCGAGAATGTAAAGGGATAGGATTGGAGTGTGCAAACGCAATTGGAGACACAGAGACTTTTGGCGTGGTTCCGATAGGTGGTGCTATCGTACATCCACGTTGATGGAGACTTCAACCCACGAAGGGTAACGGTTGCGCGAGTCCACGGAGGGCTCCACCCACGAAGGGTCCACGAAGAAGCAACCTTGTCTATCCCACCATGGCCATCGCCCACGAAGGACTTGCCTCACTAGGGTAGATCTTCACGAAGTAGGTGATCTCCTTGCCCGTACAAACTCCTTGGTTCAACTCCACAATCTTGACGGAGGCTCCCAAGTGACTCCTAACCAATCTAGGAGACACCACTCTCCAAAAGGTAATAGATGGTGTGTTGATGATGAACTCCTTGCTCTTGTGCTTCAAATGATAGTCTCCCCAACACTCAACTCTCTCTCATATATTTGGATTTGGTGGAAATATGATTTGAGTGGAAAGCAACTTGGAGAAGGCTAGAGATCAAGATTTATGTGGTTGGAATGGAATATCTTGACCTCAACACATGAGTAGGTGATTCTCTCTCAGAAGATGTATGCTGGAAGTGTAGGCACGTTCTGATGGCTTTCTCCACGAGTGAAGAGTGGGTGGAGGGGTATATATAGCCTCCACACAAAATCTAACCGTTACACACAATTCACCAAACTCGGTGAGACCGAATCAGAAAACTCGGTCAGACCGATTCAGTTCAAAATGTGAACATTAGGCTTTTCGGTGGGACCGATATGTCAACTCGGTGAGATCGATTTCATTAGGGTTAGGGCATAATGTAATCTCGGTGAGACCGATTACACAAACTCGGTGAGACCGACTTTGGTAATAAGCTAACCAGAGAGTTGGTCAGGTAAACTCGATGGGACCGATTCGCTCATCTCGGTGAGACCGAAACGTTACGAAGGGGAAACAGAGAGTTTGCATTACTAACTCGGTGGGACCGATTGCTCATCTCGGTTGGACCGAAACGTTACGAAGGGAAACAGAGAGTTTGCAATCCCATCTCGGTGAGACCGAGATCCCTATCGGTGAGACCGAAGTGACTAGGGTTTGTGGCAGTGGCTATGTCAAGTGAACTCGGTGGCACCGGATGGAATGTTTTGGTGGGGCCGAGATTGACTTTTGGTCTGGGATATATGTGGATATGAGAAAGTGGTTGTGGGCTTTGGAGCATATCATTAAGCACTTTGAGCAAGCAAGCCATTAAGCAACACCTCATCCCCTTTTAATAGTATTGGCTTTTCCTATGGACTCAATGTGATCTTGGATCACTAAAAATAAAATGTAGAGTCTTGAGCTTTGGAGCTTGAGCCAATCCTTTGTCCTTAGCATTTTGAAGGGGTTCCACATCCTCTTGTCCAAGCCACTCCATTGTTGAACTTATCTGAAATATACTAGATAAAGGCATTAGTCCAACAAGAGATATGTTGACATTAATTACCAAAATCACCCAAGGAGCAGTTGTGCTTTCAGTTTCACACATGGAAGACGACCCCTAAAAATGGATTTCTTCAAGTGAAGAATTTGGTGATGAAATTGGTACGACCTTTGAAGAATTTGATGTGAAGATTGGAAGCTTAAAGACTGTCGGCGTTCTGGGAACCACGGTACCCAGACTTGCCTGCCCGCGACCCACAGCGTGGCGCCATCGACGGCCTGGTACACCCATCTACAGCACCTTCAAGACAAGACCCTCGCGAGGCGGGTGGCACCAAGACCTCTGGAGGGAGCGGCCTCCCCAGGATGGCTCCCGAGGAGCGGAGATTTTGATGCGGAGCATCCTATGGTCATCCCCATGGACCTACCATCGTCTCATCAAGTGCCAAGAGGACCTATGACACGAGCACGAGCTAGAGCTCTCGAGACCGAGGTGACTTCCTTCCTTAGTGATATCACATATGATCCCCTCGAGACATGGCTACTACCTAAGTCCAGAATGTTGTGCATGATTAGGTACCAAGAGGACCCTCCCGAAGATGCACGTGAAGACGGAAAAGTCCTCAAGCTCACGATGAAGAGAACCAGCAGAAGGAGTCAAGAACAGCTCCCAGGACCCCGGACATCCGGCCCCTGGAGTATCACCCACAGCAGCCGCCCAGCTGCCAAGCACCTACAGGCCCCGGACATCCGGCCCCAGCCCGGACATCCGGCCCAGCACGGACATCCGGCCCGAAGCCCGGAAATCCGGCACCCTCTATCCAAAGAGCACCGAGGCCGACCGCGCCAGCCCGGACATCCGGACCCCCATCCTGGACATCCGGCCCCTCGGGAAGGCCTAGACATCCGGCCCGACGCCCGACGTCCGACCCCATCTGTCTGCGCACAGTAAAGGGTCGAGGCCCATGTACCCCTTCGACCTCCTAGACTATATACTCCTCCTCCTCCCTCTTTCTAGGGTTAGTGTTGTGATAGCTCATATGTGAGATAGAGCCTCGCTCATCCATCCGGATCTACTCCACCAAGAGAGACCGTCGCCTCTTTGGAGAACATCCACCTTGGATTCAAGACCCCCTAACGGGAAGACCTCAAGACCTCCTTACGGAGAAGAACTAGTTACCTATGTATCGTCCTTTATTGGATTTGGATCGTGTATCTCTTTGTGTTTCGAGGATCTAGCATATGTGTAACCAAATCTTGTTGGTTTGAGTGTTTCTCTTGTGTTTTCCCTCGGGTTTTCTCCTCGTGTTCTTCGTGTTCATCGCGGGATCCGCTCCTTTCGTGAAAGACCGTCCATCTAGGGTTCCACCCTACATCAGCTTGGATCAGAGCAAGGTTGATCACGAATTTGGAGCCCCTACCCCTCTTGTTTTCTAGCCTTGTTTTGTTGATTTTGTCCCAAATTCGAAAATTCCCCACAAAAATAGCCCCCCAATTTTTTTTTTGTGATTTGTTGGTGTGATGAAGTTTTGTTGGATTTGATCCGCGGATTTTGTGGGTTGCAGGTAGAACTAGCTTTCCCCCATCTTTCCCCCAATTTCCATCCACAAAATCTCCCGAATTTTGCCCTGAATTTGCCTCTTCCACGGATAGTTCTTCGAGTTCGTCCACGGATCCAGAGCCCGGACATCCGGCCCGACCCCGGACATCCGGCCACCCCGGACATCCGCCCCTCAAGCCCGGACATCCAGCCCCTGACAGCATCACTTCCATCCACCGCTCCGTTTCCTGCCTAACTCTCGCCAAATTTTGACCCGGTGCCCATTTACACTCCCGCATACCACCATCCCTTCTGCATAGCACCACCGCTTTCCGCAAACACCACAATCGCTTACCCGCTACCAACTCCGACAATTTTGACACGTTTTGCTTTGAGAATTTGAGTGCGGTTTCCGTTTCCTAACGCGTTTCGGCAACTTAGGGACGGTTCGTCATCAACACCACCGCCGCTCATCTTCGCCACGGACTCGTCATCGACAACAACCTCATCTTCATACGTCCTTGCGTACACCCGACATACCACGGACGGTAACTTCGACGACATCTTTGTCTACTCCTTGCCATTACATTGGTAACCACCATAGCCCATTTTGCGTAACTTACCCATTGAGACTAGCCTTTGAGTATTGTCGACAACATTACTTGTGCACATTAGTGATCATACTTCCCATAGCATACATACCATATCATCGTGGTGCATATCTTGGTATCATCTCTTGTGTCACAAGGTTGTCATAAGCATACACAATTGCTATCTTGGTTCATGACGTTTGCATGAGAAAAGAGCTCCAAAGAGAAAGAGCCAAACAAGCTTTTAAGCAAAAAGAGGAAAGATAAGCAAAGAGCTTATAAGCAAGGAACCATAGCATCATACTACATTAATATTGTCATACTTGATCATCTTGGATCATATCATCGGAATACCATACATATAGCATACTTGGGATAGAAGCCGCTGCATTTTTGCTTAGTAGGTTGTGCACAAGTTTTGTATCCGCCTATTGTGCAATCGTGCTAGCGTCTCTCTAGTGTTGTGCAACAAGAGCATTTTCATGGATCCCACATTTTGTCTTATTCCTTGGTTGCACGACCCCACTATCTATTTGCCTGTGTGTTTCCGTGTACCCATATCTTGCTATTGGTCTACTTGTTGCATTTGCAAATTTGTGAATCTTTTCCAACATTATTGAGGCTCACTAACAATTGCATCAAATTTTGTGCCACCATCCTAACCGAGCTCCACTATAAGCTTTATTTGTGTAGGTGTGAGAAACTGACAAGAATTGGTACCAATTGTGCTATTTCCTTGTTACACATTTGAGTGATCATTGATCCATCTTCAACATCGGTCAAGTTACATTTGGTATAAGTTCTTCTCTTTCTACCACTCACATATTTGCTTGGAATGATGGATAGGCCAAGTTCCTCTACCAACCCACTCTTCCTAGAACAAGACGATGACCCGAACAACTATGTCACCAAGCTACACCTATTTGGCACACAACGAGCTTTGCATCAAGAACAACAAGCAATGAGCGACCGCATCGACAACCTCGCCACTGACTTGCGACTCTCCGAGGAATGTACAAGAGACTACTTCGACAACAAGCTCGATGAACAAAAGCAAGAGAACAATGCAAGAATGGACGAGTTTCGTGCCTTGTTGGTCAACCGCTCTTCTACCTCTTCATCCTATTCAAGGCGGAGCCGCTCAAGTCGACACTCCAACGACGCCATCTCCGACTCAAGTACTCCGACATCAAACACTCTTCAACAAGCCGCGCATCAAGATCGTCAAGCAAATCGCAATCCCTTACACGACACCGATAATCAAGAGCAACTTCGAGCGCAAGAGCCCCGACATCGTCAAAACCAAGCTACATTCGCGCAAGCACAAGAACGACAACGCCTACGACAACAAGAGAAAGAGCGAGCGCGACAACACCAAGATGCACAAGATGCAAAGGCACATCGTCAAGAACAACGTTAAGCTCAAGAACTTGAGGTGCAACGTGCCCTCCGAGATTCAAGTCGAGCCATAGCCACGCGCAACCGCCAAGTTCGTGAGCAACAAGAAGCGCTTCGCGAGGAAGTTCAAGAAAGAATATATCAAGCTCGCGCGCATCGTCAAGTTCCTCAAGCTCCTCTACAAGCTCGACAAGCTCCTCCTCAAGCTTGACAAGAACCTCAAGTTAACCAAGAGAAAGACGATAATGGAAATCCTCCAAGACAAGAGCAAGTTGAGGGAGACAATCCTCCTCGTCAAGGACGTCATCATCCCCGACCCCAACACAACAAAGAGCAACGCTATGGCAAGCTAAAATTCACAATGCCCAAGTTTTCCAGAAGCAACACTGGTACGCGTTTTTTTACGGTTAACGACAGTGGGAGAGGCTCCCACTGACTTTTGTATTACTCACAGAAGAACAATTACATCGGTGTTACAGGTGGGTTTTTAATAGCCCCCCGGCCAATCTCCAGAGAAACAAAAGACAAGCAAGTGTTACAAGGGGGTTACAAGCTTTGTAAGTAAGTGTCTAGAAAGGGGTGGAGATCCTCTCTACAATTGTGTACCAGGAGGCTCAACAGATCTTTGAACCTAGTCAGCCATGAGTCAAAGGAGTGCGGGATCCCTCTGAAATAAACATTATTCCTTTCCTTCCACAAACTCCATGCTGCCATCAAGAAGATACCCATAAACAAAAGGCCGACGCCAGCTATCTCTGCCCCCATGGACCAAAGAAATCCTGTCCCCCATTGCCGGCCAAAACATGCCAACTTTAGCCCAATACCGCTGGCTAAAAGGGCATGCAAAGAAAAGGTGCTCAATCGTTTCCTCCGGGGGGTTCTGACAAAGCATGCAGGTGTAGTCGTTGTTAGCCACGACGTAGTGCCTACGCCTCAACATGTTTCTCGTGTTTAGGAGATCGACCAACAGTAGCCACCCGAACATTTTGAATTTGATTGGGCTTTTGGCTTTCCAGAGCCAGCCAAAGGCTTTGTCAGCGACAATCTCCCTGAAGCAGTGGTACGCGTCGGTGCTATACAAATGGTTTTTAACCCCTTTCTGCAACGACATTTGGGACCGTCGCCAAGTGAGTGTGGGCGATAGGGTGTCCTTCCCACATGACCCAGAAACCGTCGGGGATATGGCGCAATGATCCAGAGGCCTTCCAAAATGTAATCGTGTGGGATGCAGCACACACTAAATTCTTTCGCACGCGTGGTATCGGTGATTAAACGTTTCTAATGACGTAGTGAAACCATACGCTCTGTCGTAATGAACCATTTGGGAAACGGTATGTAAGGCACACGCGCCAACATATGAACTATGTGCAATCTGTGCCCCATCGCACACGAGTTTTCTGCGTAACCCGTCTGCCATGCAAGACTCCATCGCACACGTTTCTGAACAGTTACCGTCTGTGATAATGTTCTATCACAAACGGTTCAGGAGCCCCTTCGCACACATACAAGTGCTGCAGACCATTTGTGATTTGTTGGGTATCACCGACGGTTGCCGCAAGAATGACGTGTGCTTTTCGTTTGGGATCCCACACGTTTCCTGAAAAAATTACGACTGGGATTGTATTTTACATTGGGCACGGTTTACTCCGTGTTCTCGTGTGCGATAACGCGATATCACAAACGGTTCCGGAGACCCTGCGCACACGTAGAAGCGCTGGAAATTGTTTACGATCTGCTGTGTATCACCGACGGTTCCGCTATGAGTGACGTATGCTTTCCGATGTGGATCGCACACACTCATTTAGTTGAACCGTGTGCGGAGCAATTGCCAGGTTAAAACAAAAATATCCCATTTTGAATCGGCATGCAAAAAGCAAATTTGCCACAATATTCAATTGAACTAATAAACAAAAATATCACATTTTGAAATGGCACGCAAAAAGCAAGTTCGCCACAATATTCAATTGAACAAATAAACATAAATGTCCCATTTTGAATCGGCACGCAGAAAGCAAATTCGCCATAATATTCAATTGAACAAATAGTGTCCACAGGAAGAACATTCATTAGATTTCGCAACAATTGCAATTGAACATATGGTAGCTAAATTCCAATGATTTGTCCACACATATATGCATTACATAATTAATCATAGTGTACGAAATACGAAGACCTCATCAGATGGAAAACAATGGATCCATGCGTATATGTTTAGAGGCTAACTCTTACTCAATGTTTCAGGAGAAGGCATGCTGAAATCTTCATTATCACCAGTGGGATTGATGTAGTGATCGAGGAAGAAGTCGCTGATAAATCTCCGAACCATCAGCAATGCACAAGCCGGGAGTGGTTCAGGGGTCCTCGGTTTTAAGATGAGCTGCAGTATTTTTAAGATCAGAATGTGCCATATGAGTGGAGTAGAAGATATTAATTAAGATAGGCTTACTGGTACTAATTCGCGAGGATCATCACAACTATCAGCAGATTTGCAGATGGAGATCATGTGTCTGCAAACATAGTATCCACAAACGTTGGTCCCTGCTTCTTGCTTAGGACACTGGAATTTTTTGTACATAATTAGTCATGTATTTGTCCTTTTAGGAACAACCTAACCGGTGTTAGATGTATTATTTTTTCTTTGGACAAAATAGAAAGAGGTTTATTTAGAAGCTTGAACATTTTACTA
This sequence comes from Aegilops tauschii subsp. strangulata, assembly GCF_002575655.3. Classification (NCBI taxonomy): domain Eukaryota; kingdom Viridiplantae; phylum Streptophyta; class Magnoliopsida; order Poales; family Poaceae; genus Aegilops; species Aegilops tauschii. Next base: position 401,663,161 of record NC_053037.3, read on the forward strand.
GCGTAAGAAAAGGTATTTGCAGACTGTTGGATAAATTTTCCGAAAATAACGGATTTCGGTGTGTTACCGGAGAAACGATCTCGTGCTGCAGAGGTAGTTCCCTCTTGAACAGGTTCCCTGGTTTAGTTTTCCACAATGTGAGCACACTGCAAATGATGATGAATTTTGACAACATCAATTATTGAACCAGATGTGAATGCAAATTAATTTCAACATCATATAATTCAATACCTATCCATGAATTGCTGAAGATGCGTCAGATCCCGAGCGTTTGTTGACTCTCTGAGAGAATCAATGTAGTAAACTGTGTTCTTGTTTGGAACAATGAATACCAATATCCAGTGTTTGCTACATATTAAGAAAGCCATGAACTTACGAATTATGTCGAAATCTGAAAGACAATCAGTGTATGCGTGGTTGTTTACTTGACTTACCATTCATGATATGGCTAGAGAAATGATTCTGCATGGGATGTGTTTTCGAAGAGACGGACGACCGTGTTAACGGCCCAGTCCCGTAGGTCCTTACCATGTATTGTTGTACCATTTGATAATTCAGGATCTATGAAATACACACTCTCCCTTTTTCTTCTCTGCGCGTTCAATCCCATGAGAGGAATAAAATGCAGTTAGCTATTTATCATTTACAGCCTTGTATGGAGAAGTTGATCAGAGTTTGTTAAGTACTTACAAAATCAGGCATCTAACAAGAGTGGCATCGAGCTCGTTGAAGTTGAAGAAGAGATGTAAGTCCTCGAAACTCACATCAATGGAACCAGCATCGTGTCGGAAATGATCTTTGTTGTATTGGACTAGCAAACCATGATGACCTGCTGACATTTGATCCATGCGATATTCATGTAACTCGCGGCAACTGGAGCTGCACTCATCAAAGTATTCGCCAACAAGAAATGGCTGGCCATGGACGCAATTGCATGCTTCAAGTGCGTCTGCTTTACTTTTAGCAAGCAACAAATCTACTTCTTCATCATCCATGCCGCCAGAAATAATATTACTCCCCGATTCGAACAACCCGCTGTTAATTTGGTTCTGGGCGATGATTGCTTTAAGTAAGAGGCAATCGTTCTCTTTCCACTTTAATTACTTTCCCACCGCGCTTCCTCGTGGTCGTGGGTGTAGCCTTTTTGGCCACTTCCTTCTTGGTACTTGAAGCATTTCTGGCAGAATGTCTGGTTGGCTGCAAGGTAGACTGCCAAGCAGACGGTGAAGCTTCGACGGACTGCTTAGCAGACGGTTTATCTATGCCGGACCGCTGAGCTGGCGGTGCTGCTGTGACGGACTGCTGGGCTGTAGAAGCAGATGCATCGGACTGCTGACCATGCGTTGAAGCTATGTCGGGTTTCTGCGTAGGTGGTGCCAACTTGTCGGTGTGCTGAGGAGGCCGTGCCAACATGTTGGTTTGCTGAGTAGGAAGTGCTGACGCATTGGTATGCTAATCACGCAACTGCGGACCGACGGACTGATGAGCAGTCGGTTATGGACTACAGATTGCTTAGCAAGCAGTTTCGAAGCATCAGACTGCTTAGCAGTCCATTCCACCAGGTTGGTCTGCTGAGCATGTGCTGCAGCTGGCCCCCCCCGCTGCTTCAGCGACCGGCATCTGAACCGGTGGTGCGTCTTCAATAGTTGTAGGCCTTGCCACTGGCTGCTTTAGGGCGGAGGATGACATGGCCTATATGCCACAAAGTTAGGCCAGCTGATCACAGGTTGATGCATCAGCCCGCGAGAGCTGCTGTGGCAAGGAGAGCGTCACTGGTTGAGGGGCGACATTGGTTGCTCTTGGCGGGGCTTCAGGGATCTCATCGATGAACTCTATTTCCTTTCGTGGCCACCAGATGTGATGTAACAGTGTTTCTCCCAAGGTCCTTTGCTCATTGAAGTCTCCTAGGACATTCTTCAGGGCAAATTCATTGAATCCAGGCTTTACTTCAGTCACCTAGCACTTCACACAGCCCGGCCTCAATGGCACATTGTCCAACAAGAGGCCATCTTTCAAGAAGGGTGGGCAAACCCAAGCTGTTGCACATTTTAATGTACCTTCATAATGTGTAAGCACGCCCTTCAGTCTGTCTTTCATTCCAGATAGATAAGATATAGCATCATCACGAGAAGCTGCAGTCTCAGTGTCGCTGGGGTCAGCCGATGCACAACTACTCTTGTGCAGTGTTGTCGTGCAATAAGCATCATCCTCCATGCCAGCCTTCCCTCCCATCTGCTGGCTATCTGTCAGTGTTAGAGTCTTCTGCATCATCATTGACTCCTCAACATCCTTTCGAACAGCTGGATAAATCTCCTTCCCCAACCTTTCATACAATGCATTCTCCTTCATTTCACTCCTCGCTTTTTTCATGTTGAGCCTCTCTTCTTTGCTGAGTGTGAAAGCCCTCTTGTGCGGGACATTAACACCTATACCCCTTGCACGACCAGGGGGCTCTTTTGTTTCCAGAGCAACAGACAGAATGTCACATGGCCCTGAGTTCCTGTAGAACCTTCCAGGGATCTTGGAAGCCTCTAACATCACTTGATACAGTTCGGCGTCACGTGAGTTTTTAAAGTAATAAGTTCTGTCATCACGCCTCTTTGCACGTGCACGCAAGTAGTCTCTGGCGCGTTGGCCCCTGATTTCACTAAAGGCCGGATTCCCACCCGCCGCTACTGCTTCTTTGTCCTCCTGGTCCCATATCAGTTTCATGCCATAGTATCCTGCCACACCCATACGGTGGGGGTGTATGTTCTTCTTCTGAAGTTCCGATTGCTTGAAACTCTTCTCAGCAAACTCTTTAGTTGCCCTCACCCTTTTGAATTCTGCCCAGTCTACCTTTGTAATTTGGGGGTATGCGGGGATTGGGTCCTTGCCTTCACTCAAGTACTTCTTGTACAACACGTGCTTCCAATTTCTCCAAGCATCCTTAGCCTTGTTCAGTGCAGGGTGTTCCACCTGCATTCTCCACCGCTCTGGAATGTTGAAGTGATCCATGATCTCCCGGATTGTCCTTCGCCGTGTTTCCGTGCCAGCCTTCCGAAACCCCGGCAGATTAATGCTGAGCCTTGCCCTGCCAACAAATCCACACACACTCTTGAACCTCGTGCGTGCTTTATCTGGTTTAGTTGGAGCCCAAGACTTTAAATCAATCTCGGTTACTTCATATACACCTTTAGGCTGGTGTGTGGGCTTCCTTGGAGCGTTCCTTCGTGTCCTGACCGGAAGGGTAATTGTTGCAGCTCTATCCCGTTCAAGATTACTTGATGCCTCACAATCTGCTGAAGACCTAGGGTTGTCCGAATCAGATGAAGATACATCGCCTGAAGCATGAGTGTTGTTGCTGCTACTCGGCATCTACAGAGAACACATGCGAAACTCAGGAAAGGAGGATAAGCATAAAACTAACAACTTGGTATCAAGCTTTCTAAACATGCCATGCAATAATTTAGAAAATGTATGGCTAATTTGTTAAGTTTGTGTGACTCGGGCACCCGCGATCAGTAAATAGGCAGTAACTTATTGGAACAAATACAGCTTATATGTAGTAAGGAAGGTAGATAATGAACATATATACGCTCTCCGTTAATTTATAGCCAATTTGGGAACATATGGAACGAAATAGGAAGAGGGATTGCGAGGAAATATGCCTCACCGCGATGGAGAGCAGTAACTATCAGGCTTCTTAATGCAAACCCGGCCGGACCACAGGAGAGGCGAGGGTTACTGCATCGATATGCTCGAGGGTGGCTGGCGAGCAAACGAAGACGGCGAGGTGCGGGCCGCCGCGTGTTGGGAATGGCAGTGGAGGTAGGCTTGACGCCGAAGAGCAGGCACACGGCCGGGGTGAGCACGGCGGCGCCGGAGAGGGTTCTGCTGTGGATCTGGGGGAGGGGGGACCTAGTGATGGAGATTGGGTGGACTAGTTGAGTGAAACGCGGGCGGACGGTGGGGGGTGTTTGCGGCCTAGGTGAAAAGGGTGAAAAATATCCCCGCTCGCCGCGCGCGTGGAAAGGCCTATGCAAACGGTTGCCTCTAAGCGCTCGTGTGCACAAACAGAATAATTTCGTTTGAAATGAAGACGTACTAATTTTGAAATGAAGACGTGAGTTCATCGTTTCGCCTCTAAATTTTTCCCACGTAAAGCAATCACAATTATACCACAGGTTTGATTTGCTAGCGCATTTTAGGTCTCGTGTGCTATATGTAAGACATTTTTTGGCATTACCGTGCATTTTGGCATATAAATCAATTCCTACCCGGACTGCATTTCCTGTCGAAAGGGATGAGGATTGCCATTCGATCTGGGATCATCCAACGATGCAGACGTACAATCCATGGGGTTTGGGTTCTGGCCAATCAGAACACATGACTCAGATTGCGCGCGCAACAAGGGGGGGGGGCATCGGCCACGGTTTGGTAGGCACACGGCTTTCGTGAGTGAACCGTGTGCTATTTAAAAACAATTTTTTGCGAGGGGCTATTTGGAAACATTTACATGTGCTGTCGAAAGGGATGAGGATCGCCGTTCAATCAAGGAGAATCCAACCGTGCAGACGTACGATCCGTGGGGTTTGGGTTCTGGCCAATCAGAACGCACGACACAGATCACGCGCGTGGCAGAGGGGGGGCATCGGCCATTGTTTAGTGGACACACGACTTTCATGAGTGAACCGTGTGCTATTTGAAAACATTTACATTACCTAACATCATATTTTTGTTTGAATGAAAACATGAGTTCATCGTTTCGCCTCCAATTTTTTTCCACGGTAAGAAATCACGATTGTACCCTATGGTTTGATTTTCTGGTACATTTTACCAGGCGGCAGGCCTCGCTAGCAATCTCAAACTTTGAATATGCAAAAAAAGAGATCTCGTTTGTATGTATATATATATATATATATATATATAGTCGCAACTACATGTGCGTGTTAGCAAGATCATTTGTGTGTCGCTGCGAGTTTTCATTCATTGTGCGAGAAACGGGAAAAAACTACAAACAGTTCGGCCGCAGGGTGCGGCCAGAGGCGTAGGCCTTGTTGGTATTTTAATTTCAGGAAATGCATATAGAGTCCGGAAAATAACAAAAATCATTGTGTCACTGTCGCGTGCTCTCACGATCGCATGGAAAATTTTTGGTAAAGTTTGGCACAAGTTTTGGTGCTCGCACCTTCCATACCAGAGCATCTCACAAGAAGGATCATAGTTTCCAAAAGGAGATGCGGCACTTTGGACTACAAATCGTCAGTTACTAGCTACATCGTTCCGGCCCATTTCAGGTCGTCTGCTATGTTTAAGTCATTCTTTGCACTTACCTTGCATTGCATTTTAGTGCATATAATTAATTAAAGTCAAAAACCCTAATACAACTACATGTGGGTGTTTTAGTTAGGCTATATATACTTAGGCTACTCATAGTGGAGAGTGTCATATACTAGTATCATGCATATATATATATATATATATATATATATATATATATATATATGATACTACCTTTAATTAATTATAGCGCATAGTATAATACATAGAGTATAGTATCATAGATCATATTTATTGCCATGCATGACACAAATTAGCATCGCATTTAACATGATACGGTATCTACCTACTACCTCCATTTCAGTTTACAAGTCCTGCGCGTATACCTAGGTTGCCAATTTTATCACCCTAATATAAACTATATAACACAAAAATTATACCTTTCAAAAGTAGAAACTCCGTAGTTTATGTTGGTATATTTTTTGTAATATATGACTTGTATTAGGTTGGTCAAATTGACGACCTAGGGGTACGCGCACACCCTGTAAACTGAGAGAGAGGTAGTATATGTTACTCTAACCCTCTATATATATGTATTTAATTCTTTGCCACATCAGCGTACTTGCCATTTCCGAGTGCATGATATCATCGGTTATGATACCACCACTATGCCCAGCCTTATATAGTGGGGAGTATCATATACTATATATAGTATCATGCATATGATACTAGTGTATGATACTACATACGAACCTTCATAGTGCATATATAGTATCATAGAGTAGTATATATCATAGATGACCGTATTTTTGGCCATGCATGACACAAAGTAGTATAGCATTTATTATATATGTTACGGTATCTACCTATGTTACTGCTTCTTTGCCACATCATCATATTTGCTATTCCCGAATGCATGATACCAGCTATGATACCCCCACTATGGCCACCCTAAGGCTGGTCGTAATATGGGAGTATCAAGCGGTATCATGCATGCCAACTAGACTTTTTGGATGATGTGGCACACAGTTAAATGAGGAAAGAGAGGGTGGTATCATATAATGATACCGTATCATATTAAATGTTGTACTACTTTGTGTCATGCATGGCAATTAATAAGGCAACCTAAGATACTAACTTATGATAGTACTACGCATGCGTGCATTACGGAGGTATTACCGATCATATACTAGTATCATGCATATATACTCCCTCCTTTCCAGTTTATCTTATCTCAAAATTTTAGTTTGTCCATTTTATGCGGCTCAATTTGGTTGTTCCCCATCACATGTGTTCAAATTCCAAGGTGCATTAAATCATTGCATGCAAGTATTAAGAGAAAATTGACCAATGCATGTACTTTATGCATGCATGTATTGCAATTAATACATTGGTAAACATAATATTTTGAGGAAAACAAAAGCATTAATTTGGTGTTTTTGCAAACTACAAAAAGTATTCCACCACTCACCATCTACTTTTGTTGGTGAGATTTTTGAATTGAGCCCTATAAACCGGAAAGGAGGGAGTATGATACTAGCTAGTCTATGATATACTAGCTACCTCACTAAGAGCATGCTTAATAATACAGCCAACGGTCGGCTATAAGAAGTTGCCATGTCATATATAACCAACCTCTTAGCCAACATGTACAATAATAAGTTTTAAATACGTACTAGTTTATCAATAGTTGGACCACCTTACATCCTCACAAAGTGTCTTGGGTCTCGTGTTGCAGTTGGCTCTACTAACCAAGAGCCCGCTTCTCTTCTCTCTCCTCTTCTCTTATTTCCTCCAACTAATAAGCACACATATATTATTCTATTCCCTACAGCCTGTTTATGTCACTCTATTGTATACTTGCTTAGTATCATAGAGTAGTATCATATGTAGTACTTTATTTATTTTCATGCATGACACATAGTAGCATAGCATTTATTATGATACGGTTTCATGATATGATACTTAACCCTCTCTTTCTTCATTTAATTCTATGACAGCTCATCAAAATTGCCTAGTTGGCATGCATGATACTAGCTATGATACCCCCTTACTATCAGCCTAGCAAAGAAGGTGTACAGATCATTTGTGCGTCGCTTTGTGAGTTTTCATCCGTTTGTTCGAGAAGCGGGGAGAAGTTTCAAACATTTCGGCCGCGAGGTGCGGCCACTAGCGTAGGCCTAGTTGTTATTTTAATTACAGGAAATTCAGATGTAGTTCGGACATCATCAAAATCGATGTGTGCCCGTGGCGTGCTCTCACGACCCCGTGGAAAAAAATTGGTAAAGTTCGGCACAAGTTTTGATGACCGCTCCTCGCAAACCGGAGCATCTCACATGAAGGATCATGGTTTCCAAAAGGAGACGTGTCAATTCAAACTCCTATGGCCGGTGACTTCATCGTTTGGCCTCATAAAAATTTCCACGGTACGCAATCACCATTATACCACGGGTTTGATTTTCTGGCGCATTTCAGGTATCGTTAGCTATATTTAAGACATTTTTTTAGATTAAGATGCATTTTGTGCATAAAAATAAAGTTATAACTGGAACTGCATGTGCTGTCGAAAGGGATGCGGATCGCCATTTGATCTGGGAGCATCCAACGGTGCAGACGTACGATCCGTGGGGTTTGGGTTCTGGCCAATCAGAAAGCATGACTCAGATCATGGGCGGGGTCTGGTTGACACACAACTTTCATCAACAAACCGTGTGCTATTCGCAAACCAGTTTGCATATTTTTGTTCACACATACTGTAGTGAGATCAATTGAGTGTGCTACCTCTATGATATAATAGTAATAACAAAAAACAGTTCATATTCTTGCCTGAGCTGATAGCATATCAAGGTCAACATATTAACGGTTATTAATTACATCAACAGAAAACCAGGCATAACTCACAAATTCAGTACACACGACAGTTCTAAATTGAACGAATTAATTTGCAGGGTAGGCATAAAGACTAGTCTTACGGCTTAATTCCCATGTACATGGGGGAACTGGGATCATTACGTTGACCCCGAATGAACTTGGGTTTTCTGATGATTTTACCCTTCTCTGTTACACCGGTGCATGATCCTTGGCTGGCAACTCATCAAATTAATCGTACTCATCCTCATCGGCAACATCGTCGACACCCAGTACCCTTCTCTTCCCATGCATCACTACATGGTAGTTCTTATGTAAGGGGTCTTCAACAAAGAAAATCTGGGTAGCATCGTTGGCAAGAATGAATGGGTCTGCGTGATATGCCATTGTTGTCATGTTAACACAGGTCTTCCTGTACTCATCAATCCTTACCTGACCAAGAGGGATGCATGCGCACCTGAATAATGCCACCTTAACTTTCACATAGTCAAGCTCCCAAATCTCTTTGATGGTTCCATAGTATACCCTTTTATCAGCTTCATTTACTGTCATGCATTCTATTCGAACAGAGCTGTTCTGATATGAGGTCTTCTGATCACGTTGTAGAACGCGTATCCATTTATGTCATATGCTTGGTACGTCAACACCGTAGGTGATGGCTTTTGTGCCAACTATGTAGCAATGTCATCGATGGATCCTTGTGCCAAATGTACGATCAAAAGTATGTCTAGAGGGGGGTGATTAGACTACTTGACCAAATAAAAATCTAGCCTTTTCCCAATTTTAAGTCTTGGCAGATTTTAGTAACTTAGAACAAGTCAAGCAATCAACCTACACATGCAAGTCTAAGAGTATAGCAGCGGAATGTAATTTTTTTGCATATGAAGGTAAAGGGAGGAGTTTGGAGGGAGCAAACGCAATGTAGACAGGGAGATTTTTGGCGTGGTTCCGATAGGTGGTGCTATCGTACATCCACGTTGATGGAGACTTCAACCCACGGAGGGTAACGGTTGCGCAAGTCCACGGAGGGCTCCACCCACGAAGGGTCCACGAAGAAGCAACCTTGTCTATCCCACCATGGCCATCGCCCACGAAGGACTTGCCTCACTAGGGTAGATCTTCACGAAGTAGGCGATCTCCTTGCCCGTACAAACTCCTTGGTTCAACTCCACAATCTTGACGGAGGCTTCCAAGTGACTCCTAACCAATCTAGGAGACACCACTCTCCAAAAGGTAATAGATGGTGTGTTGATGATGAACTCCTTGCTCTTGTGCTTCAAATGATAGTCTCCCCAACACTCAACTCTCTCTCACGGATTTGGATTTGGTGGAAAGATGATTTGAGTGGAAAGCTGTTGGGAAACACAGAAATTTCAAACAAATTCCTACGCACACGCAAGATCCATCTAGGTGATGCATAGCAATGAGAGGGGAGAGTATTGTCCACGTACCCTCGGACCGAAAGCGGAAGCGTTATGACAACGCGGTTGATGTAGTCGTACGTCTTCACGATCCGACCGATGCTAGTACCGAAAGTACGACACCTCCGTGTTCTGCACACGTTTAGCTCGGTGACGTCCCACGAACTCTAGATCCAGCTGAGGTCGAGGGAGAGTTTCATCAGCACGACGGCGTGATGACGGTGATGATGAAGTTACCGACGCATGGCTTCACCTAAGCACTACAACGATATAAACAAGGTGGAAATCTGTGGAGGGGGGCACCGCACACGGCTAAACAATCAACATGTGTGTCTATGGCGTGCCGGCCCTCCCCTCCTCCACCTCTCATGGCGCGCCCAAGGGGGGAGTCCTACTCCCGGTGGGAGTAGGATTCCCCCTTTCCCTAGTTGGAGTAGGAGAAGAAGGAAGAGGGAGAGGGAGAGAAGGAAAGGGGGGGGGGGCTTCCCAATTCGGATTGGGCTGGGGGGGGGGCACCCCCACCTTGGCCGCCTCCTCCTCTCTCCCACTAAGGCCCATTAAGGCCCAATGACTCCCCGGGGGGTTCCGGTAACCCCCCGGTACTCCGGTAAATGCCCGAATTCACCCGGAACCATTCAGATGTCCAAACATAGCCTTCCAATATATCGATCTTTGTGTCTCGACCATTTCGAGACTCCTCGTCATGTCCATGATCACATCCGGGACTCCGAACAACCTTCGGTACATCAAAACACATAAACTCATAATACCGATCGTCATCGAACGTTAAGCGTGCGGACTCTACGGGTTTGAGAACTATGTAGACATGACCGAGACTCGTCTCTGGTCAATAACCAATAGCGGAACCTGGATGCTCATATTGGTTCCTACATATTCTACGAAGATCTTTATCCGTCAAACCGCATGACAACATACGTTGTTCCCTTTGTCATCGGTATGTTACTTGCCCGAGATTCGATCGTCGGTATCTCAATACCTAGTTCAATCTCATTACCGGCAAGTCTCTTTACTCGTTCCGTTGCATCATCTCGCAACTAACTCATTAGTCACATTGCTTGCAAGGCTTATAGTGATGTGCATTACCGAGAGGGCCCAGAGATACCTCTCCGATAATCGGAGTGACAAATCCTAATCTCGATCTATGCCAACTCAACAAACACCATCGGAGACACCTGTAGAGCATCTTTATAATCACCCAGTTACGTTGTGACGTTTGATAGCACACAAAGTGTTCCTCCGATATTCGGGAGTTGCATAATCTCATAGTCATAGGAACATGTATAAGTCATGAAGAAAGCAATAGCAACAAACTAAACGATCATCGTCCTACGCTAACGGATGGGTCAAGTCAATCAAATCATTCTCTAATGATGTGATCCCGTTAATCAAATGACAACTCATGTCTATGGCTAGGAAACTTAACCATCTTTGATTCAACGAGCTAGTCAAGTAGAGGCATACTAGTGACACTCTGTTTGTCTATGTATTCACACATGTATTATGTTTTCGGTTAATACAATTCTAGCATGAATAATAAACATTTATCATGATATAAGGAAATATAAATAACAACTTTATTATTGCCTCTAGGGCATATTTCCTTCAGTCTCCCACTTGCACTAGAGTCAATAATCTAGATTACACAGTAATGATTCTAACACCCATGGAGTCTTGGTGCTGATCATGTTTTTCTCGTGAGGGAGGCTTAGTCAACGGGTCTGCAACATTCAGATCCGTATGTATCTTGCAGATCTCTATGTCTCCCTCCTTGACTTGATCGCGGATGGAATTGAAGCGTCTCTTGATGTGCTTGGTTCTCTTGTGAAATCTGGATTCCTTTGCTAAGGAAATCGCACCAGTATTGTTACAAAAGATTTTCATTGGACCCGACGCACTAGGTATGACACCTAGATCGGATATGAACTCCTTCATCCAGACTCCTTCATTTGCTGCTTCCGAAGCAGCTATGTACTCCGCTTCACACGTAGATCCCGCCACGATGCTTTGCTTAGAACTGCACCAACTTACAACTCCACCGTTCAATATAAATATGTATCCAGTTTGTGACTTAGAGTCATCCGGATCAGTGTCAAAGCTTGCATTGACGTAACCATTTACGACGATTTCCTTGTCACCTCCATAAACGAGAAACATATCCTTAGTCCTTTTCAGGTATTTCAGGATGTTCTTGACCGCTGTCCAATATATAAGCAGCTTCACCGAGGTCTTTCATTGAAAAACTCTTATTCAAGTATCCTTTTATGCTATCCAGAAATTCTATATCATTTCCAATCAACAATATGTCATCCACATATAATATTAGAAATGCTACAGAGCTCCCACTCACTTTCTTGTAAATACAGGCTTCTCCAAAAGTCTCTATAAAACCATATGCTTTGATCACACTATCAAAACATTTATTCCAACTCTGAGATGCTTGCACCAGTCCATAAATGGATCGCTGGAGCTTGCACACTTTGTTAGCATCCTTTGGATTGATAAAACCTTCGGGTTGCATCATATACAACTCTTCTTCCAGAAATCCATTCAGGAATGCAGTCTTTACATCCATTTGCCAAATTTCATAATCATAAAATGCAGCAATTGCTAACATGATTCGGACGGACTTAAGCATCGCTACGGGTGAGAAGGTCTCATCGTAGTCAACTCCTTGAACTTGTTGAAAACCTTCCGCAACAAGTCGAGCTTTGTAGACAGTAACATTACTGTCAGCGTCAGTCTTCTTCTTGAAGATCCATTTATTCTCGATGGCTTGCGGATCAACGGGCATGTCAACCAAACTCCACACTTTGTTCTCATACATGGATCCCATCTCAGATTTCATGGCCTCAAGCCGTTTCGCGGAATCTGGGCTCATCATCACTTCCTCATAGTTCGTAGGTTTATCATGGTCAAGTAACATGACCTCCAGAACTGGATTACTGTCGGATCACGGGTTCCGGCAAAACCCTCAAGGTTCGAACACTGGGGTGCGCACGAAGATCTCCCCCTACCGATCCACGTCCTAGCTTCGCTGAGATCTCAAGGGCTAACTCTACGAACTCGCAACACAAGGGACACAAGATTTATACTGGTTCGGGCCACCGTTGTGGTGTAATACCCTACTCCAGTGTGGTGGTGGTGGATTGCCTCTTGGGCTACGGATGAACAGTACAAGGGTAAGAACAGCCTCCTAAGGCGAGGTGTTCTTGTGCTTGGTGGGTGAGAGGATCGGCTAAAGATCAGATGCCTCTGAATCAGTTCGAGAGAGCCCCTCCCTAATGTGGTGGCTATCCTATTTATAGAGGCCCTGGTCCTCTCCCCAAATATTGAGCGGGAATGGAGCCAACAACGGCCAATTTGAAAGGGGATAGCTAGTACAGCTTATCCTGACAAAAGCAGTCTTCGCCTGCAAAAGGCTCTGGTGGTGACGCCGCCTTGGGCTCCATGGTGACCTCCATCCTGCCGTCCTGCTGGTCTTGATCTTGTTGCACTGATATGGAAACCTTTGCTTGACGCCTCGGTAATCCGCGCCTGCGCTTGCCTCCTTAGCACCAAAGAGGAAACAAGTACACTGTGCTCGCTGGCGCCCGCCTGGTCTCGATCGTCATGGCTCGCGTCATTGGAACCTCGCGAGGTTTGCCTTGCCTTGAATTCTCCGCCCCTCGCGAGCCAGCCTGGTGAGGCCGCTCCCGAGGAGGTCTTGCATCGTCCGCCTCGCGAGGGTCTAGAGTGCTTGTTGGTGAAGATGGGCCATACGGGCCTGCTCGCAGAGCCACGCCATGGGCCGTAGGCAGGCAAGTCTGGGGACCCCCATTCCCAGAACGCAGACAGTAGCCCCCGGGCCCAAGGCGCGCTCGGGCTTGGCTTCGAGGTGAAGCCAAAGGTCAAGTGCGGAGCGCCGCGGGCCCCAATAGCCTGCGGACTTGGTCGACGCGTGGCGGTTGATTGGACGTGGGCGTCTCCGCTTCCCCACGCTGCCTCGGCAACTGCCCGACTTGACAAGTCCATGCGACATGGAAGGAAAAACCATCATTACCTGTGATCGTGGGGGGCGCCGGTTGGCCCTCTCCTGCTATAAATGGGGAGGGGGGGGGGCAGAGCCCCCGTCGCCCATCTCTTCGCATTCCGCTTGCTTCTTCCCCTTGCTCCATTGCTAGCAGCGACACCAATGGCGCCGTCGAGGAGGTTCTCTGGCGTGGAGAAGGGGAAGGCCCCTCACGAGGGGCCCGGCTCCCCGGCACCCAAGTGTGGACGTGGCCGTCCCCGCAAGCACACCGCGACCCCCGCCGCGGCCCCTCGTTCCCGTGGTGGCGCCGCTGCGTGGGGCAGGGGTCATTCCAGCCGTGGCAGCCCTGTCAATGAAGGGAGACGTGCCATGGTTGCACGGCCTCCCCGGCCGCGCTTCCACTCGACAGATGTGCTGCCGGAGTTCGTCGATCTGGTCGGAGAACCCGGCCGGCAACTGGCTTCAGCTCCCGCGCTTCTTCACCGAGGAGCTGCCAGCCTCTGGTCCAGGTGGGCTCTGGCTGCAGGCGGACGGTTGCTGTAGTAGGGCTTCTTGGGTTGCAGTCGAGGGCTCCATCGCGGGCAACATAGCTGTCGTGGTATTCTCACGGGGGGGGGTGTGAGTCGACAGATGCCACAAGGGCTTTGTGTGAGGGTAAGACTGCTGCTGATAGGACCGGGAGCGGGTATGCGAGTAGCGCGCGCTAGTTTACCCAGGTTCGGGGCTCTCCGGAGAGATAATACCCCTACTCCTGCATGTCTGAGTGTATATATCTGGGGTGTACATCGGGCAGTACAAAGTGCTCCTAGAGCTGTATCTGGGGGCAGTGCCATGGGCATCTGGCTCCATATATGCATGCGCAAGGCATGCTTTAGTGGCCGGCCATGAGCATGGCCGTATGTGTGTGCTTGGGCATGCTTGCCCGTGGGAATGGATGGATGGATGGCTAGCTAGCTCTCTTGCTAGCTAGCTTGCTTGTGTGTACGTGAGTCCCCCTCTGGATGGATGGATGTGTGTCTCCTTTTATAGGAGAGGGTAGCTTTGTATCTAAGCTATGTGGAGGTATGGGAGCAAGACATGGTGCATGTCATGTTTGTCCCCTAGGTCACTTCATGAATAGTGCCAGGGGACAAGTGACACTATACATGACGGTGTCGTGGTACGGTTGTCTTGTCTGTGGTATGGCCGTCTCGTCGGGGTCTTGTCGATGCCGGGTCGGACTGCAGTCGGCAGCCGGCTAGTCGGTGCAGTCGGTCAGCTGGCAGCCGGCCGGGCAGCCGGCCGGGTGGAGCAGTCGGACGGGGAGCCGGCAGGAGCGGCCGGGCAGTCGGACTGAGGCTTTGCTAGCCCCGATGTCTTGAAATATTGTCTTGCCGTCTTCGGGATACCCGTGTCCAATTACTCCGACAGTAGCCCCCAAGCCTCCGGGCAACTTGGCAAAGTCGGGCGGAGGTTGTTTCGCGAGTGTTCATGGAAATGATCATGCAAAAGACAAAGTTAGTCCATGCAGATATATCAGATGATTGCCTTTTAGCACTGCAAGTTTTATGCGGAGGGTGCCGACTCGGTTTCGTCCGAGCCCCCTTCAATCTTTTTCATGTTCCCTCCGCTCTTTGGCTTGTGCTCTCGCTTGCCGGACAGCCGCTCTGCGGTCTGTGGCTGAGAGTGGGCCGCGGAGTGGAGTGTACAATACTCAGACTCGGGGAGCGAATTTAACCGAGTAGATACTCATAAAGAAAACGGTCGGGTCGCCCGAAGCGTTTTTCTTCCCGGACGTTTTTCGCGTGGGTGGCCTCCAGCGTTCACTCTTGCCAGTCGGACAGCCGCTCTGCGGTCTGTGACTAAGAGTGGGCTTTTCATACCGCGCACGCTACTAAGCCGTCTGCGGGAACTAACATCTCAGGCCAACCGGCCAGCCCCCGGGCCAACTCTGGCTGGCGCCGGGGCGAACAGTGATGCCACTGTAATGAAATGCGGAGATAGCCCCCGAGCATCGCTCGGGGTTATCCGTGCTCTCGCGGTGAAAAAATCTACGGGTGAGGAGCTCACATTGGTTTTCGTGTAGCCGAGGCGGAGTTTGCCGAAGAGAGCCGGCGCACCCGCTGGGTGTAGCCTTCGAGCCCCTGGTCGCTCGAAGGAGGGTCCCGGCCGGTCAGGCGGCGAGGCATCTTACAGCACCCTTTTCTTCTTCTGTCGGCTGCTGGCAGCCGGACGAAACTCTTCTCTTGTCTCCGTGGGGGCGCGTCATCGCACCCACTGGGTGTAGCCCCCGAGATTCGGGCCGACTGCTGAGCAGTCGGGCTGGATCTTCCGGCAACGACTTTGTTTTCTTTCCTCGCGGGGGCGCGTCAGCGCACCCGCTGGGTGTAGCCCCCGAGATTCGGGCCGGCTGCTGAGCAGTCGGGCCGGATCTCCCGGCGACTACTTTGTCTTCTCTCCTCGCGGGGGCGCGTCAGCGCACCCGCTGGGTGTAGCCCCCGAGATTCGGGCCGAGGCTCGACCAGCCAGGCGTCGAGGCGGACAGGCAGGCCAGGTCGCGTCCAGCCGTCCGAGTGACGAAGCAGGCGGACGGGTAGACGGAGTTTTTCCTTTTCTTTGTCCCAGCCGACCTCTTTCTTTCCTCCTCTCTCTTTTTTTAGCCGGCTTGACTTTTCTTTTTCCAGCCGGCCTCACACTTCTTTTTCTTTCTATCTTTTCCTTCTCTCCAGCCGGCCTCTGCTTCTGTCAACGCGCACCCGGCCGAATTAGGCGGCCGCAGCGGCGGGGAACCGGCCGCGTCCGCGGACCAGAGCCGAGCAGCAGCCGGCAGGCGGGGGGCTCGGCCGTGGTGGTGCTGGGCGGAGCACTCGGCGACGGCGGGCGGTCGGGCCAACAGCCGGGTGGCGGGCGACCCGGCAGTCGGCAGGGACGCGGAGCAGGCGGCCAGGCGAAGCCATGGAGGGGCGAGGCGGCGGGGAGCAGCCGGCGCGGGGGCGGCGAGCCGGCCAGCCGGGATGCGTGCAGGGCCGGCAAGCGGCCGGGTCGCCGGGCGGGGGGCGGAGCCGGCCGTCCGGGGTAGCGAGCCAGCCAGCGCGGGAGGCCGCTGGGGACGCCGGACGGCGTCGAGTCGCGCAAAACCGGCATGCGGCCGGGTCGGAGCCGGCTGGGTGGAAGGTCGGCGACCCGGAGCCGGCCTGGGGTTGGTGCGTGGGAGCGGAGGCGGAGGAGGAGGCCGGAGCCGGCCGGGCCCGGCGCAGCCGGCGCGGGAGCGGAGCCGCAGTTGGCCGGGGCAGCGGAGGCCGGCTACAGCGGCGAGGCGGACGGCCTCCCACTCGAGGCGGCGTGCGGGGAAGTCGGCACGGGGAGGAACCGGCGCAGGGCGGCCGAGCCGGCGCCGGGTTGTGCGCGGGCGCCGGATGCGGAGGCCGGCTCCCGGCGACTCGGCGATCCGGCGCGGGAGTGGCGCAGGCGGGGGGCTCCGGTAGCAGGGGACGCCACTGTACCCGGCGTGGTGCGCGGGAGCTGGCAGCAGGGGACGCCACAACAGCCGGCGCCGGGACACGCGCGGGCGGCGAGCCGGCGAAGCGGCGTGGGCCTGCGGTCAACGAGGCGCAGCCGGCTGGAGCTTCCAGCCGGCGGGCGGGACGCGGAGCAGTCGGCCCATGGTGATGCGAGCGCGTGGAGGGAGCAGGGGTGGCCCGCGTGCGCGTGGCCGTGGACGTGCTCGCGGGAGCAGGTGGACGAGCGGCAGTCCGCAGCGCAGCGGACGCGCGTCCGTGGGAGCGGTATGGCGGAGGAGTCGGAGTCCGGGCGATGGGCCGCCTGCGTTCGGGAACTGGGCAGCCGGCGTGAGGGCGAAGTCGGGCGCAGGACTGCCCAGGCGGCCGGCTCGGGCGAAGGGCGGCGGGCGAACCCGGCCGAAGAGGCGCGTGGCCGAGCGCGGAGCCGGCCCGGGCGAGAAGCGGCAAGCGGACCCAGCGCCGGCAGGCTGCGCGGCCATGGGGACGCAACAGCGAGCGGCAGGCGGGGCTGCAGCCGGACGCCGCAAGCAGGGGCCGAGCGGCGCACGCGCTCGGAGGGAGGCCAGGCGCGGGAGGAGCTCGTGGGCAGCAGCTGCTCAGGAGGAGCAAGGAGGCGGAGGAGCTAGGTACGCGGCACCGGCGCTACCGGATTTTGCCACGGCCGCGGTGGTTTCAGGCGGAACGCGCGGAGCAGAGTGAGCAGCGTGGAGATAGTAGCAGCAAACCAACGCCACTGTCTGGGCATGGTCAGTGTTTGTATGGGTAGTGTATAGGCAATATCTGGCTATTATCTGTCTTGAAGGCGGCGAAGCCGACGGCGAGGACGCGCCGTCCCGCGCGGCCGCTCTGGGGGCGGGTCGAAGTCGAGCCCGCGAGCGATACTGGAGAGACGGCGCGACGCCGCGGCGGTGATGGCGATGATGGTCCCGACGGCGAGGACGCGCCGCCCCTCGCGGCCATTCCGAGGGCGTGTCGATATCGAGCCCTCGACCGCTATCGGAGGGACGGCGCGACGCCGCGGTGATGATGACGAAGATGGGCCCGACGGGGAGGACGCGCCGCCCCTCGCGGCCATTCCGAGGGCGTGTCGATATCGAGCCCTCAACCGCTATCGGAGGGACGGCGCGACGCCGCAGTGGCGATGGCGAAGATGGTCCCGACGGCGAGGACGCGCCGCCCCTCGCGGCCATTCCGAGGGCGTGTCGATATCGAGCCCTCGACCGCTATCGGAGGGACGGCGCGACGCCGCAGTGGCGATGGCGAAGATGGTCCCGCCCGGACTGCGAAACCAGCAGCAGCGCGGTAGCATAGTACCGCCCCACGGTGGGCGCCAACTGTCGTGGTATTCTCACGGGGGGAGGGGGTGTGAGTCGACAGATGCCACAAGGGCTTTGTGTGAGGGTAAGACTGCTGCTGATAGGACCGGGAGCGGGTATGCGAGTAGCGCGCGCTAGTTTACCCAGGTTCGGGGCTCTCCGGAGAGATAATACCCCTACTCCTGCATGTCTGAGTGTATATATCTGGGGTGTACATCGGGCAGTACAAAGTGCTCCTAGAGCTGTATCTGGGGGCAGTGCCATGGGCATCTGGCTCCATATATGCATGCGCAAGGCATGCTTTAGTGGCCGGCCATGAGCATGGCCGTATGTGTGTGCTTGGGCATGCTTGCCCGTGGGAATGGATGGATGGATGGCTAGCTAGCTCTCTTGCTAGCTAGCTTGCTTGTGTGTACGTGAGTCCCCCTCTGGATGGATGGATGTGTGTCTCCTTTTATAGGAGAGGGTAGCTTTGTATCTAAGCTATGTGGAGGTATGGGAGCAAGGCATGGTGCATGTCATGTTTGTCCCCTAGGTCACTTCATGAATAGTGCCAGGGGACAAGTGACACTATACATGACGGTGTCGCGGTACGGTTGTCTTGTCCGTGGTATGGCCGTCTCGTCGGGGTCTTGTCGATGCCGGGTCGGACTGCAGTCGGCAGCCGGCTAGTCGGTGCAGTCGGTCAGCTGGCAGCCGGCCGGGCAGCCGGCCGGGTGGAGCAGTCGGACGGGGAGCCGGCAGGAGCGGCCGGGCAGTCGGACTGAGGGGCTTTGCTAGCCCCGATGTCTTGAAATATTGTCTTGCCATCTTCGGGATACCCGTGTCCAATTACTCCGACAATAGCTCACGCCTGCGGTTGGCAGACGCTCACCCGCGCGCGCGACCTGGGCAGGCGGTGAACCCTCCATTTCAAGTATGACGGTGATGCGACCCTCTACGTGAGGGTGTTTGGGGAAGATGGTCGCCGCGTCGGCTGCTGCCCCGAGGTGAACGACGGCGAGGAGGTGCTCGGCCTTGGCGACGGTCGAGACGAGGATGAGGGCGAACCCGCCTTTGGTGCCGACCGCGTCTCGTCCAGCTACGGTGGCTCTTCCCCCAGCGACAGCTCCAGCAGTGGTGGCTACGACCGGCCGCCACGCTGCCGCGCCCGCTTCGAAGGTGGCAGCGGGTCGTCTCGTCGCCGCGCCTCCGTGAAGCGCGAGGAGGGGTCTGGCTGAGCCCAGGACGACGCCAAGAGCCCGCCCCCGTGAACCACTGCAGGGGCAGGCGCCACTTTTATCTTGTTCTTCCTTTCCTTCCTGTATCAAAAAAGAAACCAGTATGGGCCCCGGAGGGGCGTGTATCGAACCATGATTCCTTAATCACTATGTTATGCTTATCGTTTCTGTGTTGTGCCATTGTTTTGTGTACAGACAACTTAGCTTGGCATGTTCGGGGTAGCCTCCTCTTCACGAGGCACTTGTTTCCTGGTGCCTGTCAAGGCCTTCCTTGACTCAGTGTGCGCTTAGGAACTGCAAAAAAATTGTTAGGATGCTCGCTAGGAGGCTTATCGTTTACCCGAGCCTTGACCCAGCACTTCATATCGCGGTACCCGAGGGGCACGGATTAGGAGAGATGCGCTAGCTAGTGGGCTCGAACGAGGGTGCCTCGCGAAAAAGCAGACGGAAGGCAGAGAAAAGGAAAAAGCTCGCGAGGGCACCTGCCTAGCCCCCTCGCGAGGAATGCGAGAGAGAGAGAACATGTTAAACTGGAGTCGGAAATAGCGGCAAAAGGCAACGGAACCAAATCAGCAAGGAGCACCAGAAGGAAAGTTCAATTAAAAGGAGGCAAGCCAACTACGGAAAGCAAATGAAAAGCCGCGTCCGGCACCTAGTCTAGTCTTCAAGTCTTCTCACCAGCGCGGAGCTAAGTGCTGCCACTAGGACGTGGGAGGGAGCCCCCGAGGCCTGAGGGCGGCACTCCTGAGACTCCGGGGCGTGTACAACCCCACTCGTTATTACGTGAGAGTGTCATGGGCGGCAATCTTCACAGGCACTGGGCCTTTCTTCATGGGTAGAACTTCTGGAGGTGCTGGATGTTCCAGGCGTTCTGGATGGTTACCCCGTCCTGTGTCTCCAGGCGCGCGGTGCCAGGTCTGGAGACATGGACGACCTTGAACGGGCCCTCCCACATGGGTGAGAGCTTATGCAGCCCTTCCCTGGAGAGGACCCGCCTCAGGACGAGGTCACCCGCCTCGAGCGTCCTGAAGCGGATGTTGCGGCAGTGGTATCGCCGCAGCGCCTGCCAATACCTTGCCGCCCGTAGTGCGGCTTCGCGGCGGCGTTCCTCCCCCAGCACGAGGTCCATCCCCCGCGTGGCGTCCTGTTACGCTTCATCAAACGCCAGGACCCGTGCGGAGCGATGCTTGACCTCGTGAGGGAGGACAGCTTCTGCTCCGCAAACGAGGAAGAACGGGGTCTCGCCCGTTGGCTTGGTGGCGGTGGTGCGGATGGACCACAACACGGACTGGAGCTCGTCGTACCAGCCCCTGCCGCAGGCGTCGAGCTTCTTCTTGAAGGTCCTGGTCTTGAGGCCCCTCAGGACCTCTGCATTGGCGCATTCGGCCTGACCATTGCTCCTGGGGTGCGCCACCGAAGCATAGCAGATCTGCGTCCCAAGCTTAGCACAGTATGTCTTGAAGAGATTACTAGTGAATTGCGAGCCATTATCAGTGATGATGCGGTTGGGGACCCCGAAACGGCTCACGAGACCCTTGATGAACTTGACCGCGGAGCCCGCTGGATGGTGCGGACGGCTTCCTGTTGGGGAACGTAGTAATTTCAAAAAAAAATTCTACGCACACGCAAGATCATGGTGATGCATAGCAACGAGAGGGGAGAGTGTTGTCCACGTACCCTTGTAGACCGATAGCGGAAGCGTTTAACACAACGCGGTTGATGTAGTCGTACGTCTTCACGATCCGACCGATCAAGTACCGAACGCACGGCACCTCCGAGTTCAGCACACGTTCAGCTTGATGACGTCCCTCGAACTCCGATCCAACCGAGTGTTGAGGGAGAGTTTTGTCAACACGACGGCGTGGTGACGATGATGATGTTCTACCGACGCAGGGCTTCGCCTAAGCACCGCTACGATATTATCGAGGTGTAATATGGTGGAGGGGGGCACCGCACACGGCTAAAAGATCGTTGATCAATTGTGTCTATGGGGTGCCCCCTGCCCCCGTATATAAAGGAGCAAGGGGGGAGGCGGCCGGCCTAGGAGGAGGGCGCGCCAAGGGGGGAGTCCTACTCCCACCGGGAGTAGGACTCCTCCTTTCCTTGTTGGAGTAGGAAAAAGGGAAGGGAGAAGGAGAAAGAAGGAAGGGGGCGCCCCCCCTCCCTAGTCCAATTCGGACCAGTCCATGGGGAGGGGTGCGGCCACCCTTTAGGGTCTTTCTCTCCTATCCCGTATGGCCCATTAAGGCCCAATACGAATTCCCGTAACTCTCCGGTACTCCAAAAAATACCCGAATCACTCGGAACCTTTCCGATGTCCGAATATAGTCGTCCAATATATCGATCTTTACGTCTCGACCATTTCGAGACTCCTCGTCAAGTCCCTGATCTCATCCGGGACTCCGAACTCCTTCGGTACATCAAAACATATAAACTCATAATATAACTGTCATCGTAATGTTAAGCGTGCGGACCCTTCGGGTTCGAGAACTATGTAGACATGACCGAGACACCTCTCCGGTCAATAACCAATAGCAGAACCTGGATGCTCATATTGGCTCCCACATATTCTACGAAGATCTTTATCGGTCAAACCGCATAACAACATACGTTGTTCCCTTTGCCATCGGTATGTTACTTGCCCGAGATTCGATCGTCGGTATCTCAATACCTAGTTCAATCTCGTTACCGGCAAGTCTCTTTACTCGTTCCGTAATACATCATCCCGCAACTAACTCATTAGTTATAATCATTGCAAGGCTTATAGTGATGTGCATTACCGAGTGGGCCCAGAGATACCTCTCCGACAATCGGAGTGACAAATCCTAATCTCGAAATACGCTAACCCAACAAGTACCTTTGGAGACACCTGTAGAGCACCTTTATAATCACCCAGTTACGTTGTGACGTTTGGTAGCACACAAAGTGTTCCTCCGGTAAACGGGAGTTGCATAATCTCATAGTCATAGGAACATGTATAAGTCATGAAGAAAGCAATAGCAACATACTAAACGATCGAGTGCTAAGCTAACGGAATGGGTCAAGTCAATCACATCATTCTCCTAATGATGTGATCTCGTTAATCAAATGAAAACCCATGTCAATGGCTAGGAAACTTAACCATCTTTGATCAACGAGCTAGTCAAGTAGAGGCATACTAGTGACACTCTGTTTGTCTATGTATTCACACATGTATTATGTTTTCGGTTAATACAATTCTAGCATGAATAATAAACATTTATCATGATATAAGGACATAAATAATAACTTTATTATTGCCTCTAGGGCATATTTCTTCAGTCTCCCACTTGCACTAGAGTCAATAATCTAGTTCACATCGCCATGTGATTTAACATCAATAATTCACATCACCATGTGATTAACACCCATAGTTCACATTGTCATGTGACCAACACCCAAAGGGTTTACTAAAGTCAATAATCTAGTTCACATCGCTATGTGATTAACACCCAAAGAGTACTAAGGTGTGATCATGTTTTGATTGTGAGATAATTTTAGTCAACGGGTCTGTCACATTCAGATCCGTAAGTATTTTGCAAATTTTTATGTCTACAATGCTCTGCATGGAGCTACTCTAGCTAATTGCTCCCACTTTCAATATGTATCTAGACCGAGACTTAGAGTCATCTAGATTAGTGTCAAAACTTGCGTCGACGTAACCCTTTACGATGAACCTTTTGTCACTTCCATAATTGAGAAACATATCCTTATTCCACTAAGGATAATTTTGATCGCTGTCCAGTGATCTACTCCTAGATCACTATTGTACTCCCTTGCCAAAATCAGTGTAGGGTATACAATAGATCTGGTACACAGCATGGCATACTTTATAGAACCTATGGCCAAGGCATAGGGAATGACTTTCATTCTCTTTCTATCTTCTGCTGTGGTCGGGCTTTGAGTCTTACTCAATTTCACACCTTGTAACATAGGCAAGAACTCTTTCTTTGACTGTTCTATTTTGAACTACTTCAAAATCTTGTTAAGGTATCTACTCATTGAAAAAACTTATCAAGCATCTTGATCTATCTCTATAGATCTTGATGCTCCATATGTAAGCAGCTTCACCGAGGTCTTTCTTTGAAAAACTCCTTTCAAACACTCCTTTATGCTTTGCAGAATAATTCTACATTATTTCCGATCAACAATATGTCATTCACATATACTTATCATAAATGCTGTAGTGCTCCCACTCACTTTCTTGTAAATACAGGCTTCACCGCAAGTCTGTATAAAACTATATCCTTTGATCAACTTATCAAAGCGTATATTCCAACTCCGAGATGGTTGCACCTGTCCATAGATGGATCGCTGGAGCTTGCATATTTTGTTAGCACTTTTAGGATTGATAAAACCTTCTGGTTGCATCATATACAACTCTTCTTTAATAAATCCATTAAGGAATGCAGTTTTGTTTATCCATTTTCCATATTTCATAAAATGCGGCAATTGCTAACATGATTCAGACAGACTTAAGCATAGATACGAGTGAGAAGCTCTCATCGTAGTCAACACCTTGAACTTGTCGAAAACCTTTTTGCGACAATTCTAGCTTTGTAGACAGTAACACTACTATCACTGTCTGTCTTCCTCTTGAAGATCCATTTAATCTCAATGGCTCGCCGATCATTGGGCAAGTCAATCAAAGTCCATACTTTGTTCTCATATATTGATCTTGTCTTAGATTTCATGGCCTCAAGCCATTTCGCGGAATCTGGGCTCATCATCGCTTCCTCATAGTTCGTAGGTTTGTCATGGTCAAATAACATGACCTCCAGAATAGGATTACCATACCACTCTGGTGTGGATCTCACTCTGGTTTACCTACGAGGTTTGGTAGCAACTTGATCTGAAGTTACATGATCATCATCATTAACTTCCTCACTAATTGGTGTAGGAGTCACAGGAACAGATTTCTGTGATGAACTACTTTCCAATAAGGGAGAAGGTACAGTTACCTCATCAAGTTCTACTTTCCTCCCACTCACTTCTTTCGAGAGAAACTCCTTCTGTAGAAAGGATCCATTCTTAGCAATGAATGTCTTGCCTTCGGATCTGTGATAGAAAGTGTACCCAACTATCTCCTTTGGGTATCCTATGAAGACACATTTCTCCGATTTGGGTTTGAGCTTATCAGGATGAAACCTTTTCACATAAGCATCGCAACCCCAAACTTTAAGAAACGACAACTTTGGTTTCTTGCCAAACCACAGTTCATAAGATGTCGTCTCAACGGATTTAGATGGTACCCTATTTAACGTGAATGCAGCTGTCTCTAATGCATAACCCCAAAACGATAGTGGTAGATCGGTAAGAGACATCATATATCGCACCATATCTAACAAAGTACGGTTACGATGTTCGGACACACCATTACACCGTGGTGTTCCAGGTGGCGTGAGTAGTGAAACTATTTCACATTGTTTTTAACTAAAGGCCAAACTCGTAACTCAAATACTCTTCTCCACGATCAGATCGTAGAAACTTTATTTTCTTGTTATGATGATTTTCCGCTTCACTCTGAAATTATATGAACTTTTCAAATGTTTCAGACTTCTGTTTCATTAAGTAGATATACCCATATCTGCTCAAATCATCTGTGAAGGTCAGAAAATAATGATACCTGCTACGAGCCTCAATATTCATCGGACCACATACATCTGTATGTATGATTTCCAACAAATCTGTTGCTCTCTCCATAGTTCCGGAGAACGGCGTTTTAGTCATCTTGCCCATGAGGCACGGTTCACAAGCATCAAGTGATTCATAATCAAGTGATTCCAAAATCCCATCAGTATGGAGTTTCTTCATGCGATTTACACCAATATGACCTAAACGGCAGTGCCGCAAATAAGTTGCACTATCATTATTAACTTTGAATCTTTTGGCTTCATTATTATGAATATGTGTATCACTGCGATCGAGATCCAACAAACCATTTTATTGGGTGTATGACCATAGAAGGTTTTATTCATGTAAACAGAATAACAATTATTC
Organism: Aegilops tauschii subsp. strangulata; assembly: GCF_002575655.3. Lineage (NCBI taxonomy): Eukaryota > Viridiplantae > Streptophyta > Magnoliopsida > Poales > Poaceae > Aegilops > Aegilops tauschii. Next base: position 401,688,796 of record NC_053037.3, read on the forward strand.
TCTAATTTAAATGAATAACCGTATTGCAACAAACATGATCAAATCATATTCATGCTCAACGCAAACACCAAATAACACTTATTTAGTTTCAACACTAATCCCGAAAGTATAGGGAGTGTGCGATGATGATCATATCAATCTTGGAACTACTTCCAACACACATCGTCACCTCGCCTTTTACTAGTCTCTGTTTATTCTGCAACTCCTGTTTCGAGTTACTACTCTTAGCAACTGAACCAGTATCAAATACCGAGGGGTTGCTATAAACACTAGTAAAGTACACATCAATAACATGTATATCCAATATACCTTTGTTCACTTTGCCATCCTTCTTATCCACCAAATAGTTGGGGTAGTTCCGCTTCCAGTGACCAGTCCCTTTGAAGTAGAAGCACTTAGTCTCAGGCTTAGGACCAGACTTAGGCTTCTTCACTTGAGCAGCAACTTGCTTGCCGTTCTTCTTGAAGTTCCCCTTCTTCCCTTTGCCCTTTTCTTGAATCTAGTGGTCTCGTCAACCATCAACACTTGATGTTTTTCTTGATTTCTACCTTCGTCGATTTCAGCATCGCGAAGAGCTCGGGAATTACTTTCGTCATCCCTTGCATACTATAGTTCATCACGAAGTTCTACTAACTTGGTGATGGTGACTAGAGAATTCTGTCAATTACTATTTTATCTGGAAGATTAACTCCCACTTGATTCAAGCGATTGTAGTACCCAGACAATCTGAGCACATGCTCACTGCTTGAGCTATTCTCCTCCATCTTTTAGCTATAGAACTTGTTGGAGACTTCATATCTCTCAACTCGGGTATTTGCTAGGAATATTAACTTCAACTCCTGGAACATCTCATATGGTCTATGACGTTCAAAACGTCTTTGAAGTCCCGATTCTAAGCCGTTAAGCATGGTGCACTAAACTATCAAGTAGTCATCATATTGAGCTAGCCAAACGTTCATAACGTCTGCATCTGCTCCTGCAATAGGTCTGTCACCTAGCGGTGCATCAAGGACATAATTCTTCTGTGCAGCAATGAGGATAATCCTCAGATCATGGATCCAATCCACATCATTGCTACTAACATCTTTCAACATAATTTTTCTCTAGGAACATATCAAAATAAACATAGGGAAGCAACAACGCGAGCGATTGATCTACAACATAATTTGCAAAATACTATCAGGACTAAGTTCATGATAAATTTAGGTTCAATTAATCAAATTACTTAAGAACTCCCACTTAGATAGACATCCCTCTAATCCTCTAAGTGATCACGTGATCCATATCAACTAAACCATGTCCGATCATCACGTGAGATGGAGTAGTTTCAACGGTGAACATCACTATATTGATCATATCTACTATATGATTCACGCTCGACCTTTCGGTCTCCGTGTTCCGAGGCCATATCTGCATATGCTAGGCTCGTCAAGTTTAACCTGAGTATTCTGCGTGTGCAACTGTTTTGCACCCATTGTATTTGAACGTAGAGCCTATCACACCCGATCATCACGTGGTGTCTGAGCACGAAGAACTTTCACAACGGTGCATACTCAGGGAGAACACTTTTATCTTGAAATTTTAGTGAGAGATCATCTTATAATGCTACCGTCAATCAAAGCAAGATAAGATGCATAAAAGATAAACATCACATGCAATCAATATAAGTGATATGATATGGCCATCATCATCTTGTGCTTGTGATCTCCATCTCCGAAGCACCGTCATGATCACCATCGTCACCGGCGCGACACCTTGATCTCCATCGTAGCATCGTTGTCGTCTCGCCAACTATTGCTTTTACGACTATCGCTACCGCTTAGTGATAAAGTAAGACAATTACATGGCGATTGCATTGCATACAATAAAGCGACAACCATATGGCTCCTGCTAGTTGCCGACAACTCGGTTACAAAACATGATCATCTCATACAATAAAATATAGCATCATGTCTTGACCATATCACATCAGAACATGCCCTGCAAAAACAAGTTAGACGTCCTCTACTTTGTTGTTGCAAGTTTTACGTGGCTGCTACGGGCTTAGCAAGAACCGTTCTTACCTACGCATCAAAACCACAACGATAGTTTGTCAAGTTGGTGCTGTTTTAACCTTCGCAAGGACCGGGCGTAGCCATACTCAGTTCAACTAAAGTGAGAGAGACAGACACCCGCCAGTCACCTTTAAGCAACGAGTGCTCGCAACGGTGAAACCAGTCTCGCGTAAGCGTACGGGTAATGTCGGTCCGGGCCGCTTCATCTCACAATACCGCTGAACCAAAATATGACATGCTGGTAAGCAGTATGACTTATATCGCCCACAACTCACTTGTGTTCTACTCGTGCATATAACATCAACGCATAAAACCAGGCTCGGATGCCACTGTTGGGGAACGTAGTAATTTCAAAAAAAATTCTACGCACACGCAAGATCATGGTGATGCATAGCAACGAGAGGGGAGAGTGTTGTCCACGTACCCTCGTAGACTGATAGCGGAAGCGTTTAGCACAACGCGGTTGATGTAGTCGTACGTCTTCACGATCCGACCGATCAAGTACCGAACGCACGGCACCTCCGAGTTCAGCACACGTTCAACTCGATGATGTCCCTCGAACTCCGATCCAGCCGAGTGTTGAGAGAGAGTTTTGTCAGCACGACGGCGTGGTGACGATGATGATGTTCTACCGACGCAGGGCTTCGCCTAAGCACCGCTACGATATTATCGAGGTGTAATATGGTGGAGGGGGGCACCGCACACGGCTAAAAGATCGTTGATCAAGTGTGTCTATGGGGTGCCCCCTGCCCTCGTATATAAAGGAGCAAGGGGGAGGCGGCTGGCCTAGGAGGAGGGCGCACCAAGGGGGAGTCCTACTCCCACCGGGAGTAGGACTCCTCCTTTCCTTGTTGGAGTAGGAAAAAGGGAAGGGAGAAGGAGAAAGAAGGAAGGGGGCGCCCCCCTCCCTAGTCCAATTCGGACCAGTCCATGGGGAGGGGTGCGGCCACCCTTTGGGGTCTTTCTCTCCTTTCCCGTATGGCCCATTAAGGCCCAATACGAATTCCCGTAACTCTCCGGTACTCCAAAAAATACCCGAATCACTCGGAACCTTTCCGATGTCCGAATATAGTCGTCCAATATATCGATCTTTACGTCTCGACCATTTCGAGACTCCTCGTCAAGTCCCTGATCTCATCCGGGACTCCGAACTCCTTCGGTACATCAAAACATATAAACTCATAATATAACTGTCATCGTAACGTTAAGCGTGCGGACCCTTCGGGTTCGAGAACTATGTAGACATGACCGATACAACTCTCCGGTCAATAACCAATAGCAGAACCTGGATGCTCATATTGGCTCCCACATATTCTACGAAGATCTTTATCGGTCAAACCGCATAACAACATACGTTGTTCCCTTTGTCATCGGTATGTTACTTGCCCGAGATTCGATCGTCGGTATCTCAATACCTAGTTCAATCTCGTTACCGGCAAGTCTCTTTACTCGTTCCGTAATACATCATCCCGCAACTAACTCATTAGTTACAATGCTTGCAAGGCTTATAGTGATGTGCATTACCGAGTGGGCCCAGAGATACCTCTCCGACAATCGGAGTGACAAATCCTAATCTCGAAATACGCCAACCCAACAAGTACCTTTGGAGACACCTGTAGAGCACCTTTATAATCACCCAGTTACGTTGTGACGTTTGGTAGCACACAAAGTGTTCCTCCGGTAAACGGGAGTTGCATAATCTCATAGTCATAGGAACATGTATAAGTCATGAAGAAAGCAATAGCAACATACTAAACGATCGAGTGCTAAGCTAACGGAATGGGTCAAGTCAATCACATCATTCTCCTAATGATGTGATCTCGTTAATCAAATGACAACCCATGTCAATGGCTAGGAAACTTAACCATCTTTGATCAATGAGCTAGTCAAGTAGAGGCATACTAGTGACACTCTGTTTGTCTATGTATTCACACATGTATTATGTTTCCGGTTAATACAATTCTAGCATGAATAATAAACATTTATCATGATATAAGGAAATAAATAATAACTTTATTATTGCCTCTAGGGCATATTTCCTTCACTTCCACCTCCGCCCACTTGGTGAACTTGTCAATGGCGACGTAGAGGTAGCGGTAGCCCCCAGGCGCTCGAGGGAACGGGCCCAAGATATCCATCCCCCAGACCGCGAACGGCCATGTGAGTGGGATGGTCTGGAGGCCCTGGGCCGGCTGATCGATCTGCTTGGCGTGAAACTAGCAGGCTTCACAGGACTTCACTAGCTCGGTTGCATCGTTGAGCGCCGTGGGCCAGTAGAATCCGCTGCGGAATGCCTTGCCGACGAGGGTCCGTGATGACGAGTGGTGCCCGCAATCCCCAGTGTGTATGTCAGATAGCAACTCCTTCCCCTGATCCCTGGAGATGCAACGTACTGAAACGTCATTTGGTCGCTTCCTGTACAACTCACCGTCCTGAATGCAGTATGCCATGGCTTGCCGGGCCATGCGCTCCGCGTCCTCCTCCTTCTCCGGCAGCGCCCCTTGCATCAGGTATTCCTTGAATTCCTTGGTCCAGCATCCCTCCTGGGGCTCGAGCGCCAAGAGTAGGCGCGCTCCCGAAGTCGGGCCACAGGCTGGGGCTCCTATGGCAGGCGGCCGCGGGAGTTCCTCCCGAGGCTGAGCTTTCCTTGAAAGTGGTGGTGTCGCCGATGGCTTGAAGAGCCGCTCCTCGAAGACGCCAGGCTCTTGGGGCTGCCGCTTGGATGCCCTCCTGGCGATGTCGTCAGCTTCCTTGTTGGTGCCACGGGGCACGTGTTGCAACTCCAGGCCTAGGAACTGCTTCTCCATCTTGCGCACCTCCGCAAGGCACGCCTCCATGTTCTCCTCCTTCGGCTCATATACCTTGTTGGAGAAGTTGACGAGGAGCTGCGAGTCGCCCCTAACGATGAGGCGCTTCACCCCCAGAGCTGCCGCAACTTTCAGGCCAGCTATGAGGCCTTCGTATTCTGCAATGTTGTTGGAGACCTTCTCGCCCCGCAGAAAGCAGAGCTGCACGTCGTAGTAGAGCTTGTCTTGAGTGGGCGAGATGAGTACTGCCCCAGCCCTGGCACCCTGGTGCGCGAAGGCGCCATCAAAATACATGACCCAGCCGTCAGGCGCCTCACTTCCTAGCAAGGTGGACCGGTCCCTGCCTACTTCAAGCGTCGGGGCATCCGTCCATTCTACCACGAAATCAGCAAGTGCGGCTCCCTTGATGACCCTGGTAGTGCTGAACTCCAACTGGAATGCCTGCAACTCGATGTTCCACTCAGCGACCCTTCCAGCAGAGTTGGGGGTCCTGAGCACTCTCTCCAATGGGTAGGCTGAGACGACGTTGATGGCGTGGCCCTGGAAGTAGTGCCGCAACTTACGCGAGGCCACCAAGAGCGCGAGTAAGAGCTTCTGAGGCATGGGATATCGTGCCCTTGCCTCCCGCAACACCGTGCTGACGAAATACACCGGGTGCTCGAAGAGAGCTGTCACATTGGTGAGGCTCGTGTCTTGCGAGAGTTGGGGCGTCTCCTGAGGTAGTGGAGCTCCCGATGCTTGATCGCTTGTCGGGGTCTCAGCGACATCGTCCTGCCGAGCTCGGTCCTCTGTTGACGCTGCTACGGCTCTTGCGGCGCCTTCCTGATCTTGCGTCATCTCGGCTGGCGGCGTAGCCTGGCGCGACACGCCTTTGGCCCGGTGCTCTTCCCGAACCGCCACCAGAGCCGTGCTGGCGGAGTATGGAGTGGCGGCAAGATAAAGCACTAGGGGCTCGAGAGGTCGTGGTGCCGCCATCACTGGAGGGCTAGTCAGGTATCTCTTAAGGTCTTGAAAAGCTCGATCGGCCTCCGGGGTCCACTCGAACGGGCCCTTCTTCTTCATCAGCTTGAACAAGGGTAGGGTGCGCTCCCCTAGCTTGGAGATGAAGTGCCCCAACGCAGTGCTACCTCTTGAGCACTGCGTTGGTTTTCCCTTGAAGAGGAAAGGGTGATGCAGTAAAGTAGCGTAAGTATTTCCCTCAGTTTTTGAGAACCAAGGTATCAATCCAGTAGGAGGCTACGCGCGAGTCCCTCGCACCTACACAAAACAAATAAATCCTTGCAACCAACGCGATAAGGGGTTGTCAATCCCTTCACGGTCACTTACGAGAGTGAGATCTGATAGATATGATAGGATAATATTTTTGGTATTTTTGTGATAAAGATGCAAAGTAAAATAAAAGCAAAGTAAAAAAAGCAAAGGAAATAACTAAGTGTTGGAAGATTAATATGATGAAGATAGACCCGGGGGCCATAGGTTTCACTAGTGGCTTCTCTCAAGAGCATAAGTATTTTACGGTGGGTGAACAAATTACTGTTGAGCAATTGACAGAATTGAGCATAGTTATGAGAATATCTAGGTATGATCATGTATATAGGCATCACGTCCAAGACAAGTAGACCGACTCCTGCCTACATCTACTACTATTACTCCACTCATCGACCGCTATCCAGCATGCATCTAGAGTATTAAGTTCATGAAAACAGAGTAACGCCTTAAGCAAGATGATATGATGTAGAGGGATAAATTCATGCAATATGATAAAAACCCCATCTTGTTATCCTCGATGGCAACAATACAATACGTGCCTTGCTGCCCTTACTGTCACTGGGAAAGGACACCGCAAGATTGAACCCAAAGCTAAGCACTTCTCCCATTGCAAGAATGATCAATCTAGTAGGCCAAACCAAACTGATAATTCGAAGAGACTTGCAAAGATAACCAATCATACATAAAAGAATTCAAAGAAGATTCAAATATTGTTCATAGATAAACTTGATCATAAACCCACAATTCATCGGTCTCAACAAACACACCGCAAAAAGAAGATTACATCGAATAGATCTCCACGAGAGAGGGGGAGAACATTGTATTGAGATCCAAAAAGAGAGAGGAAGCCATCTAGCTACTAACTATGGACCCGAAGGTCTGAGGTAAACTACTCACACTTCATCGGAGAGGCTATGGTGTTGATGTAGAAGCCCTCCGTGATGGATGCCCCCTCCGGCGGAGCTCCGGAATAGGCCCCAAGATGGGATCTCGTGGGTACAGAAGGTTGCGGCGATGGAATTAGGTTTTTGGCTCCGTCTCTGATCGTTTGGGGGTACGTAGGTATATATAGGAGGAAGGAGTATGTCGGTGGAGCAACGTGTGGCCCACGAGGGTGGAGGGCGCGCCTGGGGGGGGGGGGGGGGGGTAGGCGCGCCCCCTACCTCGTGGCTTCCTCGAAGCTTCTCTTACGTAGGGTCCAAGTCTCCTGGATCATGTTCGTTCAAAAAATCACGCTCCGGAAGATTTCATTCCGTTTGGACTCCGTTTGATATTCTTTTTCTGCAGAACTCTGAAATAGGCAAAAAATATCAATTCTGGACTGGGCCTCCGGTTAATAGGTTAGTCCCAAAAATAATATAAAAGTGAATAATAAAGCCCAATAATGTCCAAAACAGAAGATAATATAGCATGGAGCAATCAAAAATTATAGATACGTTGGAGACGTATCAAGCATCCCGAGCTTAATTCCTGCTCGTCCTCGAGTAGGTAAATGATAAAAACAGAATTTTTGATGCGGAGTGCTACTAGGCATAATTTCAATGTAATTCTTCTTAATTGTGGTATGAATATTCAGATCCGAAAGATTCAAGATAAAAGTTCATATTGACATAGAAATAATAATACTTCAAGCATACTAACTAAGCAATTATGTCCTCTCAAAATAACATGGCCAAAGAAAGTTCATCCCTACAAAATCATATAGTTTAGTCATGCTCCATTTTCGTCACACAAGAAGGCTCTCATCATGCACAACCCCGATGACAAGCCAAGCAATTGTTTCATACTTTAGTAATCTCAAACTTATAAACCTTCACACAATACATGAGCGCGAGCCATGGACATAGCACTATGGGTGGAATAGAGTATAATGATGGGGGTTATGTGGAGAAGACTAAAAGGAGAAAGTGTCACATCAACGAGGCTAATCAATGAGCTATGGAGATGCCCATCGATTGATGTTAATGCAAGGAGTAGGGATTGCCATACAACGGATGCACTAGAGCTATAAATATATGAAATCTCAACAAAAGAAACTAAGTGGGTGTGCATCCAACTTGCTTGCTCACGAAGACCTAGGGCACTTGAGGAGGCCCATTGTTGGAATATACAAGCCAAGTTCTATAATGAAAAATTCCCACTAGTATATGAAAGTGACAAAACAAGAGACTCTCTATCATGAAGATTATGGTGCTACTTTGAAGCACAAGTGTGGTAAAGGATAGTAACATTGTCCCTTCTCTCTTTTTCTCTCATTTTTTGGGCCTTCTCTTTTTTTGGCCTTTCTCTTTTTTTTTATTCCTCACTTGGGACAATGCTCTAGAAAATGATGATCATCACACTTCTATTTACTTACAACTCAATGATTACAACTCGATACTAGAACACAATATGACTCTATATGAATGCCTCCGATGGTGTACCGGCATATGCAATGAACCAAAAGTGACATGTATGAAAGAATTATGAACTGTGGCTTTGCCACAAATACTATGTCAACTACATGATCATGCTAAGCAATATGACAATGATGAATGTGTCATGATAAATGGAATGGTGGAAAGTTGCATGGCAATATATCTCGGAATGGCTATGGAAATGCCATAATAGGTAGGTATGTTGGCTGTTTTGAGGAAGATATAAGGAGGTTTATGTGTGAAAGAGCGTATCATATCACGGGGTTTGGATGCACCGGCGAAGTTTGCACCAACTCTCAACGTGAGAAAGGGCAATGCATGGTACCGAAGAGGCTAGCAATGATGGAAGGGTGAGAGTGTGTATAATCCATGGACTCAACATTAGTCATAAAGAACTCACATAATTATTGCAAAAATCTACAAGTCATCAAAAACCAAGCACTACGCATATGCTCCTAGGGGGATAGATTGGTAGGAAAAGACCATCGCTCATCCCCGACCGCCACTCATAAGGAGGACAATCAAAGAACACCTCATGTTTCAAATTTGTTACATAACGTTTACCATACGTGCATGCTACGGGACTTGCAAACTTCAACACAAGCATTTCTCAAATTCACAACTACTCAACTAGCACGACTTTGATATTATTACCTCCATATCTCAAAATAATCATCAAGCATCAAACTTCTCTTAGTATCAACACACTCATAAGAAAGTTTTTACTAATCTTGAATACCTTGCATATTAGGATTATTTTAGCAAATTACCATGCTATTTAAGACTCTCAAAATAATCTAAGTGAAGCATGATAGATCAATATTTTCTATAAAACAAATCCACCACCGGGCTCTAAAAGATATAAGTGAAGTACTAGAGCAAAACTATATAACTCAAAAGATATAAGTGAAGCACATAGAGTATTCTAATAATTTCCGAATCATGTGTGTCTCTCTCAAAAGGTGTGTACAGCAAGGATGATTGTGGTAAACTAAAAATCAAGGACTCAAATCATACAAGACTCTCCAAGCAAAACACATATCATGTGGTGAATAAAAATATAGCTCCAAGTAAAGTTACCGATTGAAGTAGACGAAAGAGGGGATGCCTTCCGGGGCATCCCCAAGCTTTGGCTTTATGGTGTCCTTAGATTATCTTGGGGGTGCCATGGGCATACTCAAGCTTAGGCACTTGCCATTCCTTGTTCCATAATCCATCAAATCTTTCACCCAAAACTTGAAAACTTCACAACACAAAACTCAACAGAAAATCTTGTGAGCTCCGTTAGCGAAAGAAAACAAAAGACCACTTCAAGTTACTGTAATGAACTCATTCTTTATTTATATTGGTGTTAAACCTACTGTATTCCAACTTCTCTATGGTTTATAAACTATTTTACTAGCCATAGATTCATCAAAATAAGCAAACAACACCCGAAAAACAGAATCTGTCAAAAACAGAACAGTCTGTAGTAATCTGTAACTAACGCAAACTTCTGGAACTCCAAAAAATCAGCCAAAATAGGAAGACCTAGAAATTTTTTTATTGATCAGCAGAAATTGGAATCAATATTTTATCGCGTTATGGTGATTTGTAACAATTATTTTCGTGAACAGAAAGTTTCTGGAAATTACAGCAAGATCAAATAACTATCATCCAAGAGGATCCTATAGGTTTAACTTGGCACAAACACTAATTAAAACATAAAAACACATCTAACCAGAGGCTAGAACAAATATTTATTCCTAAACAGAAGCAAAAAGCAAAAAGACAAAAATAAAATTGGGTTGCCTCCCAACAAGCACTATCGTTTAACGCCCCTAGCTAGGCATTGAGATTTCGATGATGCTCACATAAATGATAGTAATTGAAACACAAAGAGAGCATCATAAAACCCGTGACAAACACATCTAAGTCTAACATACTTCCTATGCATAGGCATCTTATAGGCAAACAAATTATCAAGGCAAACAAAAACTAGCATATGCAAGGAAGCGGGAACAAACAATAGCAATCTCAACATAACGAGAGGTAATCTAGTAAGATAAAAATTTCTACAATCATATTTTCCTCTCTCATAATAATTACATGTAGGATCATAGGAAAATTCAACAAAATAGCTATCACATAACATATTCTCAACATGATCCACATGCATGCGAAGTTGACACTCTTCCAAAATAGCGGGATTATCATTAACTAAAGTCATGACCTCTCCAAACCCACTTTTATCAAAAGTACCATAAGATTGAACATTCTCCAAATATGTGGGATCTAAAGTTGACACTCTTCCAAACCCACTTTCAATATTATTGCAAACACTATTATCAATCTCATATTCATCATGGGGCTTAAGTAAATTTTAAGATCATAAGAAGTATCGCCCCAATCATGATCATTGCAACAAGTAGTAGACATACCAAAACTAGCATCCCCAAGCTTAGGGTTTTGCATATTATTAGCACAATTGACATCAAGAGAATTTATAGTAAAACCATTGCAATCATGATTTTTATTCAAGGAGCTATCGTGAATCTCTTCATAAATTTCTTCATCACAATTTTCAGATTCACGAATTTCAAGCAAAACCTCATAAAGATAATCTAGTGCAGTCAACTCACTAGCAATAGGTTCACCATAATTGGATCTCTTAAAGAGATTAGCAAGTGGATGAGGATCCATAAACTCTTAGCAAGCAAAGATGCAAGCAAAAATAAGGCACATGGTAACACAAGATTGAACGGAAAAAGGGCGAATAAAACGGCAAGGGTGAAGTGGGGGAGAGGAAAACGAGAGGCAAATGGCAAATAATGTAAGGCGGGAGATAAGGGTTTGTGATGGGTACTTGGTATGTTGACTTTTGCGTAGACCTCCCCGGCAACGGTGCCAGAAATGGCTCGTTGTCGGGAGTCCAAATCTCGACTTGACCTTGCGTAAGCCTCCCCGGCAACGGCGCCAGAAATCCTTCTTGCTACCTCTTGAGCACTGTGTTGGTTTTCCCTTGAAGAGGAAAGGGTGATGCAGCAAAGTAGCGTAAGTATTTCCCTTAGTTTTTGATAACAAAGGTATCAATCCAGTAGGAGGCTACACGCGAGTCCCTCGCACCTACACAAAACAAATAAATCCTCGCAACCAACGCGATAAGGGGTTGTCAATCCCTTCACGGTCACTTACGAGAGTGAGATCTGATAGATATGATAGGATAATATTTTTGGTATTTTTGTGATAAAGATGCAAAGTAAAATAAAAGCAAAGTAAAAAGCAAAGGAAATAACTAAGTGTTGGAAGATTAATATGATGAAGATAGACCCAGGGGCCATAGGTTTCACTAGTGGCTTCTCTCAAGAGCATAAATATTTTACGGTGGGTGAACAAATTACTGTTGAGCAATTGACAGAATTGAGCATAGTTATGAGAATATCTAGGTATGATCATGTATATAGGCATCACGTCCAAGACAAGTAGACCGACTCCTGCCTGCATCTACTACTATTACTCCACTCATCGACCGCTATCCAGCATGCATCTAGAGTATTAAGTTCATGAAAATAGAGTAACGCCTTAAGCAAGATGACATGATGTAGAGGGATAAATTCATGCAATATGATAAAAACCCCATCTTGTTATCCTCGATGGCAACAATACAATACGTGCCTTGCTGCCCCTACTGTCACTGGGAAAGGACACCGCAAGATTGAACCCAAAGCTAAGCACTTCTCCCATTGCAAGAAAGATCAATCTAGTAGGCTAAACCAAACTGATAATTCGAAGAGACTTGCAAAGATAACCAATCATACATAAAAGAATTCAAAGAAGATTCAAATATTGTTCATAGATAAACTTGATCATAAACCCACAATTCATCGGTCTCAACAAACACACCGCAAAAAGAAGATTACATCGAATAGATCTCCACGAGAGAGGGGGAGAACATTGTATTGAGATCCAAAAAGAGAGAGGAAGCCATCTAGCTACTAACTATGGACCCGAAGGTCTGAGGTAAACTACTCACACTTCATCGGAGAGGCTATGGTGTTGATGTAGAAGCCCTCCGTGATGGATGCCCCCTCCGGGGGAGCTCCGAAACAGGCCCCAAGATGGGATCTCATGGGTGCAGAAGGTTTCGGCGGTGGAATTAGGTTTTGGCTCCGTCTCTGATCGTTTGGGGTACGTAGGTATATATAGGAGGAAGGAGTACATCGGTGGAGCAACGTGGGGCCCACGAGGGTGGAGGGCGCGCCTGGGGGGGGGGGGCAGGCGCGCCCCCTACCTCGTGGCTTCCTCGAAGCTTCTCTTACGTAGGGTCCATGTCTCCTGGATCATGTTCGTTCCAAAAATCACGCTCCCGAAGGTTTCATTCCGTTTGGGCTCCATTTGATATTCTTTTTCAGCAAAACTCTGAAATAGGCAAAAAAAGCAATTCTGGGCTGGGCCTCTGGTTAATACGTTAGTCCCAAAAATAATATAAAAGTGAATAATAAAGCCCAATAATGACCAAAACAGAAGATAATATAGCATGGAGCAATCAAAAATTATAGATACGTTGGAGACGTATCACGCAGTCACCCGACCAGCCAGCTTCTGCATTTCCTTGAGGGTCTGCGGTGGGCTCATGTCTTCAATGGCCTTGATCTTTTCTGGGTTCACCTCAATCCCTCTGTGGGACACGAGGAAACCTAGCAGGTTGCCGGAAGGGACACCAAACACGCACTTCTCCGGGTTAAGTCGCAAGTTCACCTGGCGCAGGCTCGTGAAAGTCTCCTCCAGATCTTGGATCAAGGTTCTCGCCTCCCGAGACTTCACCACAATGTCGTCGACGTAGGCCTCCGCGTTTCTCCTGAGCTGCCGCCCTAAGGCGATGTGCATCAACCGCTGAAAGGTCGCGCTCGCGTTACGCAGTCTGAAAGGCATGCACGTGTAGCAGTACACCCCACACAGGGTCAGAAAGGCTGTCTTCTCTACATCCTCTACCGCCATCTTGATCTGGTGATACCCTGAGAACGCATCCAGGAAGCACAGCAGGTCACACTCAGCGGTGGAGTCGACGATCTGGTCGATGCGTGGGAGCGGGAACGGATCTTGGGGGTAGGCTTTGTTGAGGTTGGTGAAGTCGACGCACATTCGCTCCTTCCCGCCTTTCTTCGGCACAACGACAGGGTTTGCCAGCCATTCGGGGTACCGAACGTCGCGAATGGCACCCGCCGCCTCTAACTTGCGGGTTTCTTGTTTGATGAAGGCCTGCTTTTCCGTGGACCGCCGTCTCGCTCGTTGCTTCACATGGCGTACATTGGGGCAGACCCTTAAGTGATGCTGAATCACCTCTCTCAGAACCCCCACCAGCTGCTTGGGTTCCCATGCGAATATCTCCTTGTTTGCACGCAAGAACTTCACCAACGCTTCCTCTTGACCTGGGTCGAGGTCAGCACCTATGGTAAAGGTGGCTCCTGAGGACCCGTCCTCATCGACCGGCACCTGCTTGGTTTCTTCCTTATCTTGGGTGAACAACTGCTTCTTCTTGGTTGGTGCGGCTCCCTTGGCCTTAGAGGCACCCGCGTCGACGGGCTGTGCCGCCGCGGCGGTCTTGAGGGCAAGCTTGAGCGCCGCTAGGGCCTCCTTGGCATCCCCCTTGATGGTGAGGATGCCCTTGCTTCCAGGCATCTTCATGAGGTTGTAGGCTGGATCGGTCGCTGCCATGAACTAGGCCAGAGCTGGGTACCCGAGGATGGCGTTGTACGGGAGGCCAATGCGGGCGATGTCGAAGTCGGCCAGCTCAGTGCGGTAGTTGTCGCGCGTGCTGAAGTTGACAGGGAGGCGAATCTGCCCTAGGGAGTGGGCGGCGCCGCCGCCAACCCCTGAGAAAGGCTTGCTGAGGCTGAGCCGCTCGAGCGGTACGTGAAGAAGGCTGAAGGCCTCCACGGAGAGCACGTTGAGGCCGGCGCCGCCGTCGATGAGGGTCTTGGTGACGGCCACGTTGCAAATGGTGGGCGTGCAAAGCATCGGGAGCATACCCGAGCCAGCGGTGGTGACGGGGTGGTCTTCCGATTCGAAGGTGAGGTTGGCCTCGGGCGCAGCCCAGCCCGGCGGAGCCCCTGACCGCTTGGAAGCGGCGCCGATTTGGCGAAGGAATGGCTTGATATGGCGAACTGAAGGCGGTGCTTGAGAGCCGCCTAGTAGGGCCGCGACCGTGTGGTGCGCGGGTGCCGCGTAGCGCGCAGTGAAGAGGCCGCGCAGCTCCTCCCAAGATGTCACCGTGGATCCGGGGAGGTTGAGCAGCTAAGCGCGCGGCGCGCCAGTGAGGGCCATGGGAAGCCAGTTGGCCATGACCTTGTCGTCGCCCTGGCTTCGAGGACGGCCTCCTCGTATGCCAGCAGGAAAGCTGACGGGTCCGCCGCGCCGTCGTAGCGCGGTGGCATCTCCGGCTTGAACTTGGGCGGCCACTGCACCTGCCGCAAGGCGGGGGCCAGGGCTCGGAGCCCCCTGGCCCCGTCGTCGGTGTCAGCCGTCGGAGCCGGGAGCGAGACGCCTGCCATGAAGGTGGAGCGCGGTGGTGGCGGAGCGCAGATCGATGGAAGGAAAGCTACGGCACACCCCTACCTGGCGCGCCAAATGTCAGATCACGGGTTCCGGCAAAACCCTCAAGGTTCAAACACTGGGGTGCGCACGAAGATCTCCCCCTACTGATCCACGTCCTAGCTTCGCTGAGATCTCAAGGGCTAACTCTACAAACTCGCAACACAAGGGACACAAGATTTATACTGGTTCGGGCCACCATTGTGGTGTAATACCCTACTCCAGTGTGGTGGTGGTGGATTGCCTATTGGGCTAAGGATGAATAGTACAAGGGTAAGAACAGCCTCCTGAGGCGAGGTGTTCTTGTGCTTGGTGGGTGATAGGATCGGCTAAAGATCAGATGCCTCTAAATCAGTTCGAGAGAGCCCCTCCCTACTGTGGTGGCTATCCTATTTATAGAGGCCCTGGTCCTCTCCCCAAATATTGAGCGGGAAGGGAGCCAACAATGACCAATTTGAAAGGGGACAGCTAGTACAACTTATCCTGACAAAAGCAGTCTTCGCCTGCAAAAGGCTCTGGTGGTGACGCCGCCTTGGGCTCCATGGTGACCTCCGTCCTGCTGTCCTGCTGGTCTTGGTCTCATTGCACTGATATGGAAACCTTTGCTTGACGCCTCGGTAATCCGCGTCTGCGCTTGCCTCCTTAGCACCAAAGAGGAAACAAGTACACTGTGCTCGCTGGCGCCCGCCTGGTCTCGATCGTCATGGCTCACATCATTGGAACCTCGCGAGGTTTGCCTTGCCTTGAACTCTCCGCCCCTCGCAAGCCAGCCTGGTGAGGCCGCTCCTGAGGAGGTCTTGCGTCGTCCGCCTCACGAGGTTCTTGAGTGCTTGTTGGTGAAGATGGGCCGTACGGGCCCACTCGCAGAGCCACGCCATGGGCTGCAGGCAGGCAAGTCTGGGGACCCCCATTCCCAGAACGCCGACAATTACCGTACCACTCTAGTGCGGATCTTACTCTGGTTGACCTACGAGGTTCAGTAGTAACTTGATCTGAAGTTACAAGATCATCATCATTAGCTTCCTCACTAATTGGTGTAGTAGTCACAGGAACTGATTTCTGTGATGAACTACTTTCCAATAAGGGAGCAAGTACAGTTACCTTATCAAGTTCTACTTTCCTCCCACTCACTTCTTTTGAGAGAAACTCCTTCTCTAGAAAGGATCCATTCTTAGCAACAAATGTCTTGCCTTCAGATCTGTGATAGAAGGTGTACCCAACAGTCTCCTTTGGGTATCCTATGAAGACACATTTCTCCGATTTGGGTTCGAGCTTGTCAGGTTGAAGCTTTTTCACATAAGCATCGCAGCCCCAAAATTTAAGAAACGACAACTTGGGTTTCTTGCCAAACCACAGTTCATAAGGTGTCGTCTCAACGGATTTAGATGGTGCCCTATTTAAAGTGAATGCAGCTGTCTCTAAAGCATAACCCCAAAATAATAGAGGTAAATCAGTAAGAGACATCACAGATCACACCATATTTAATAAAGTACGATTATGACGTTCGGACGCACCATTACGCTGTGGTGTTCCGTGTGGCGCGAGTTGCGAGACTATTCTGCGTTGTTTCAAATGAAGACCAAACTCACAACTCAAATATTCTCCTCCACGATCAGATCGTAGAAACTTTATTTTCTTGTTACGATGATTTTCCACCTCACTCTGAAATTCTTTGAACTTTTCAAATGTTTCAGACTTATGTTTCATCAAGTAGATATACCCATATCTGCTCAAATCATTTGTGAATGTCAGAAAATAACGATACACGCCATGAGCCTCAATATTCATGGGACCACATACATCAGTATGTATGATTTCCAATAAATCTGTTGCTCGCTCCATTGTTTCGGAGAACGGAGTTTTAGTCATCTTGCCCATGTGGCATGGTTCGCAAGTACCAAGTGATTCATAATCAAGTGATTCCAAAAGTCCATCAAAGTGGAGTTTCTTCATGCGCTTTACACCAATATGACCCAAACGACAGTGCCACAAATAAGTTGCAGTATCATTATCAACTCTGCATCTTTTGGCTTCAATATTATGAATATGTGTGTCACTACTATCGAGATTCAACAAAAATAGACCACTCTTCAAGGGTGCATGACCATAAAAGATATTACTCATATAAATAGAACAACCATCATTCTCGGATTTAAATGAATAACCGTCTCGCATCAAACAAGATCTAGATATAATGTTCATGCTTAACGCTGGCACCAAATAACAATTATTCAGGTCTAAAACTAATCCCAAAGGTAGAGTAGAGGTAGCGTGCCGACGGCGATCACATCGACTTTGGAACCATTTCCCACGCGCATGGACACCTCATCCTTACTTAGCCAATCTTCGCTTAATCCGTAGCCCCTGTTTTGAGTTGCAAATATGAGCAACAGAACCAGTATCAAATACCCAGGCGCTACTGCGAGCATTAGTTAACTACACATCAATAACATGTATATCAAATATACCTTTCACTTTGCCATCCTTCTTATCCCCCAAATACTTGGGACAGTTCCGCTTCCAGTGACCAGTCCCTTTGCAGTAGAAGCACTCAGTCTCAGGCTTAGGTCCAGACTTGGGCTTCTTCACTTGAGCAGCAACTTGCTTGCCGTTCTTTTTGAAGTTCCCCTTCTTCCCTTTCCCCTTCTTCTTGAAACTGGTGGTCTTGTTGACCATCAACACTTGATGCTCCTTCTTGATTTCTACCTCCGCAGCTTTTAGCATCGCAAAGAGCTCGGGAATTGTCTTATCCATCCCCTGCATATTATAGTTCATCACGAAGCTTTTGTAGCTTGGTGGCAGTGATTGATGAACTCTGTCAATGACACTATCATCAGGAAGATTAACTCCCAGTTGAGTCAAGTGGTTGTGGTACCCAGGCATTCTGAGTATATGTTCACTGACAGAACTATTCTCCTCCATTTTGCAGCTGTAGAACTTATTGGAGACTTCATATCTCTCAATCCGGGCATTTGCTTGAAATATTAACTTCAACTCCTGGAATATCTCATATGCTCCATGACGTTCAAAACACCATTGAAGTCCCGGTTCTGAGCCGTAAAGCATGGCACACTGAACTATCGAGTAGTCATCAACTTTGCTTTGCTAGACGTTCTTAACGTCATCAGCAGCATCTGCAGCAGGCCTGGCACCTAGCGGCGCTTTCAGGACGTAATTCTTCTGTGCAGCAATGAGGATAATCCTCAAGTTACGGACCCAGTACGTGTAGTTGCTACCATCATCTTTCAACTTAGCTTTCTCTAGGAACGCATTAAAATTCAAAGGAACAGTAGCACGGGCCATTGATCTACAACAACATAGACATGCAAAATACTATCAGGTACTAAGTTCATGATAAATTAAAGTTCAATTAATCATATTACTTAAGAACTCCCACTTAGATAGACATCCCTCTAATCATCTAAGTGATCATGTGATCCAAATCAACTAAACCATGTCCGATCATCACGTGAGATGGAGTAGTTTTCAATGGTGAACATCACTGTGCTGGTCATATCTACTATATGACTCACGCTCGACCTTTCGGTCTTAGTGTTCCGAGGCCATATCTGCATATGCTAGGCTTGTCAAGTTTAACCCGAGTATTATGCGTGTGCAAAACTGGCTTGCACCCGTTGTATGTGAACGTAGAGCTTATCACACCCGATCATCACGTGGTGTCTCAACACAACGAACTTTCACAATGGTGCATACTCAGGGAGAACACTTGTACCTTGAAATTTAGTGAGAGATCATCTTATAATGCTACCGCCAAACTAACACTACTGCAGGATGCTGCTAACGCGACACTACGATTAGAGACCCTTCGAGAAACTGTGTGCGATGCCATAATCACAAACGGTGCTATATGAAAACCATCAGAAATGTGTAAAACATTTGCGATGACGGATGCATCAAACACGGTTCAGGTTTTAGTTGCGTGTGCGATGAAGGGCATACGGTTCAGTTCAATGAACTGTTTGCGACGAGGAGGAACAAAAGAAACGGGCAGCCAGATGGGGGCATGTGCGATACAGCATACAGTTCACTCGGATGAACTGTTTGTGATTAGGCAACACAAAAGAAACGGTCAGCCAGATCAAAGGTGTGTGCGATATACGACATGCGGTTCACTCGGATGAACTGTTTGCATTGAGACATGAGAACAGAAACGGTTCAACCTAACAAGATGTGTGTGATACGCGGCAAACAGGTCTGTAATCAAAAATGTGTCTGAAGACCGATAAGAACACAGACGGTTGTTGCTAATAAGACGCGTGTGTTGTGAGCAAACGATTGCTGGTATACAATTGTGAGTGATTGAGGAAAACATCACCGACGGGTTCCATTTTTTAGTCTGTGTGCGATGTGATTTTCTTTGTCCGCACACCATCTATGCTCTGTCTACAGAGCATCAACATATATACTTAAAAAGACAGCATTGCATAACCAAATTAAGCATACAATTACACAAGTGACTACACACATAACATTTGCACACACCAAAGTAACCAATTACATGCATACTAAAGTAGGAGAAATGAGGATCTAATCATCTAGTTATTGTTGCGACGACGCTTGCCATTGCTCTGCTTCCGGCTGGATCACTAGCTGTTTTGGGGAAGGAGGGACTTCCTCATGTCAACGTCCGCTGGTACATGTTGTATCTCGTGTACGCCTCCTTGGCCACGTACACGGCGTGAGCTTTATCGAGTTTCTCCATCCAGGCCGAGTGCCAGGCACTCTTGTCCTTGTTGCATGAATCCTTCATGTCTCTGTAGTAGGGGTCGATGATGGCCTCGGCGAGGTGAACCAGTGAGTCCTTCTCATGCTCCTTGCTGCCCCAGATCTTGTATTGGCCCTGGATGTCGACAAGATTCTGGCAGGCGATGCCCGAACTCTCGAGCACCTTTACATCATTGGTGATGTCCACCGTAGCGAACATGTAGTGGGGGCTGTTGACAAACCTGGCGAAACGCTCGCAAGACCTTGTGGCCAGGCAGTACTGGTAGATGAGGACGTGGTGGCGCATGCACATCTGGGCAACGACGACCTTGGGACGAGACCCGGCACGAGC
The DNA here is from genome assembly GCF_002575655.3 of Aegilops tauschii subsp. strangulata. NCBI lineage: Eukaryota > Viridiplantae > Streptophyta > Magnoliopsida > Poales > Poaceae > Aegilops > Aegilops tauschii. The sequence continues at coordinate 401,708,990 of NC_053037.3, forward strand.
GCGGGTGTACTCGAGGTCGAACCCGACCACCTTGTACTTCTCCTCGGCAAGCAACAGCTCCATGAAGTGGATGGAGTGCTCCGCCCAGACCGGGTCGTTGGTGTACACCACCGAGAGGTCCATGAACCTTCTGTGGGTGTCCACCATGGCACGCATGGTGAACTGCTGCTCGTCGTCGGCAGCCGCTTGGAGCACCATTGGAGCCGCGCATGATACCATCTAAGAATTTCTCGTGGTGGGTGTGCTTCTTGCAATGGTGGGGCGTGATCGAAAGGTTGAAGAGACACAAGGGTAGGTTAAATGGCCGCTGTAATAATAAATGGGGGCCGACCGGCCTGTAATCGTCACATCTTGTCACAGTGTTCATAGTGGAGGATTCCAGAATCCAGTGCACACTTGACAACACCGCACCCCAGGCGTGGACACTCGAGTGCGATAATTAATTCTGCGCTCTACAGTGCACACGGTGGAAGAAACCAACTGTGTGCAATAATGTCGAAGATCGCAGCTTGAGTTAGCTATACAGATCGTGTGCTGTGAGATCGACAAGGTAAAACTGATTCGAGAATGGTTAATAAAATCTAAGACTATTGCATATTAAGGTCAAAATAGTGCTAGCAATATACGAGTCTCATATGATGCCATTTCAATGATTGTACGACAAAAGCTCGAAATGTTACAAGGTTCAAATTCCAGAGTTATATGGCTCAAATTCGAAGATTACAAGGTTCAAACTGATATTAGAAATGAAACTCAACTCATGAGCTGCAAACGCTCGCGCTGATGCACGGAACATGGATATCAGAGAGGTTCAAACTAATATCACCGCTTCTAAGTCTGGCTTCGAAACCTCACAATTTTTGCAAAGCGGTCAGCCACTGAGAAGTCATGTATGGGGTTGACCCGATGACTTCCGATTACTCTGTCATCTGAAGTTCCAAAATGAAATTCAGCATTTTTGTAGCCTACTCCATTCTGCCGCAGGCGCAGGCGCTGATCAACAGACCATTCATTTTTGCGAAATAAATGTAGGGCAAACCTCATTTCCTTCAGCACCCTTGCTCTGAGAACAAAGAACCTGGCGAATAAAATCTCCGGTAAGGTCCCTCAGTAGGAGTTCAAAGTAATTTCTAAGAGATGCAGATCTAGGCATTCGACGTGATTGTTATATTGTATCACATTATCCACCACTGGGCCTAATCTTATCTGCAAAAGAAGAAAACGTGTTAGTGCCTACATGCAGTTTTGAACATTACTACAGGACTAGCTATTTGGTTTGCAGGATTTGTAAAATGCACTAACATGCCATCTTCGATCTGACATGATTAACATGGGCATTTGATTACATTCTAGAAAAATGTAACCTTCTTCACAAGAGGTTGGAGTGGATGAAAAGTTCCCTAAGAAAACTAGTACAGATAAATCCAAAGGAGAAATGCTTATTGATTGTAACCATATGGATCAAGCAACCAATATGGGGGGGCATGTATGTACTGAAATCCTCCAAAAGAACCTTCAGAAATCGTAGTACATTGTCATTGTAAACATGGAAAAAGGTGTCACAAATTGAACTCCCTTATGGTTAACATTTAACAGGAAAGGAACATCACCTCGATATATAGCTTCTCCAGGCATAGAAAGCATCTCAGGAAACTAACAACTTGCTCTAGGCCAGGCCCGATAGATTCTAGTGGCAAGACCTTCACTATGCGCAGTTTCGGGGTCAAGCTTGTCGGAATCATTTTCTGAATGACAGACGAACAAACATCTTCAAAATTAGAAATAATGTTAATTTGTAGAAGGAGAGGTAGAAGGCGATTGTTGTACCTGAACGGGTGTGGATCCAATAACAAGTTCGGAGTATTTGTTAGACGAGTAGCCCACCACTGTCAATTTCGGCGCAGAAATGACATTGATTCTTGTTGGACCTTCTTGATCAACTAAAAGTAATCTCTCAAGTGCAGGTGTGTACTGGATGACCATACCGTGGTCCACCTTTTGTGATGTCTTCCTGCCGCACCAGCAACACACATAAATAGTCCGGAGAGTCATGGAGGTGATGTGGAAGGTACTCAACCCATTGATCGCCTGAAGACGAAGGTACTCGAGTGCAGTACAGCCACGGAGCAGGCGCTCCATTTCACCCTTTGAGAGGGAGATGGCGATGAGCTCGAGGTGCTTCAGTCGTGGTAGAATAAGAGCGGGCGCATCATTAAGGGGCGAGAAATGGCAGTTCCTGAACTTGGCGACGCGTAGCGTGGGCGCGAGGCGGAGTGCGGACGTTGGCAGCGACCGCATATACCCATCATCAAAAGTGAGCTCCTCGAGCTGATCTAGGGCAGGGGATCGGAACTAGTCGTCAAGCTTGGCTCGGTCCTTGCCGTGGGAATGGAACTTGCCCATTGTAAGGCCTTTGGGTGGGCCAAGGTGACTGCCAGGATCTTGGAGACCGCATCCAAGCTTTTGCGATAGCCATGGCAGAGCTCGTGGGTGTCGATGAGGTTGAGAGGGCAGGAGTTCCATAGGGGGCGCCACCGCCGGGAAAGGAGGGTTGTCCGCGCCCCATATTTGGTTGAGAGGAGGGAGATGATGACTCTCAACATATCATCGGGGAGGCTGCTGATTAAGTCTAGGCCTACTGGAGTCGCTTGCGGTTCTAGCTCGCCCCGCCTCTGCTTGTTGGCAGCCCCGTTCTCCACCTCTGGAGTCTCCTTGTCAGCGGCGCTTTCTGATAGAAATGGGAGTACATGGAATATTTAGTTAAAACAGGGCAATAGAAAAGTGTATTGGTAACTAGAAGTTATTAGGTAGGAATATAGTAAGATAAGGGAATAACAATTGGTTGCTTAAATACTACACAATTCATTTGACATTGCTGGGTAAGTCAACATGTGCAGATAGTTGAAAAGAAAACTTACTTCGAACAAAGTCTGGACGGATGATTTTGTCGGGGAAGTTAGCATATATCTCATGACCAGGCCCTTCTATGTGCAGTGCAATTTTAGTGCCAGCTTTCAGTACATAAAACTTTGCAATTTCATTCCAAAAGACAGTGCCAAAATAGGAGTCACCACGTTCATCAAGTCTTACAGTAGCAACGATTGTAAATCCATGGTTTGTGCGTAGTATGACATTCGTGGAGCCTTGATGTATGTAAAGGGAAAAATTGTGCACTACATAATCTGTTGCATAGCGAGGGATGTCCTGCAGAAAATGGTAGGGTTGTTAAAGAAAATATGGTAACATGCAAATATGGGCCCAAATTGAAAGAACTGTACAGCAGTTGAAATCGAAGGACAAAAGTCTATAATTAAACAGATAGGGTAAACATGATGTCATGGAAATATGAGAGTAATCGAAAGAACAATACATCATTAATTTTCCTAATATAGAAAGAAGAGGGGAAAAAATCCCCTTTGACGTATATGGTGCATGTGGCACCTTTTATCCAATAGCAATATTTAGAATATGTTCAGGAAAGTAGGCCATGCCAACCGATTTAGGGTGAGATTGAACATACCGCACGCGTCCTCAAGTTATCTGGTACGATGAGATGGAATCTCTGGCGGCGGTCGCCAAGTCCTGAAGTATCGGCGCACTGTACATTATATGAATGAAAGAAAACCCTCAAATCAGATCGAATAAAAATGAATTCACGGCGATTTCCGCCGGGTGATTAAAGGAGGCAGATGAATTGGGATAAGAGATGAGATAATATCTCGTTAAATTAGTTACCTTGTCGTCCATGAGAAAGAACCCTCAGTACGGCAGATTCCCCAACCGAGCGGAGCTGGGTCGACCGCGAGCAGCGTCGAGAAAGTCGATGGCGATAGGCGGCGGCAAGCGGAAGTGGCGAAATGCGGTGGGCTTTGCCAGCAGCCTGGCGGCGGCGGCAAGCGTCGAGCTAAGTATTTACCGCCGCGATAGGCGGTGCCATGGCATAGACGCGGGGGAGCTTGTGCAGGTGTGAATGGGGAACGTACGGAGGGGCCAAGGTGGGTGGCGGGCTGGGTGTGGGTTTTTGTAACGTGGGGATGGTGATGGTTTTCTTCTTTTTGGAATTGGGTGGTGAGGGTTTTCTGTCCCACAAAGAATTTTGGGGGCGATTGTTTGCTAGAGCGAACCGTGTGTGATTGACGCAGCAGGCAAAATGATAGTCATTGCACATGGTTCCAATTCTGGGAACCGTGTGTGATTGACGTACTACCTACGTCCTGGTTTATTGGTCCCCCGTTGTAATTTTTACCAAAATTTGGTGAAATATTTAACATACCCAGACATAGATAATAAGTGTACACGTACATAAGCATAGTTCAACCATAAGTACATAGTTCAACCGTCATTAAGCATACTCAAGCGTACATAGTTCGATCCATCCCACATCTCATCTCACATGCGACTGGCACGATCCTGAAGCTTCTCCAGGTACTCAGCGTACGTGCCGTGCTCCACCCTGCGAGAATACTTCTTCTTGAAGGAGCCAACGGCTTGTCCTCTTGCATGCGCAAGAACACTTAGATACGCGTAATGAATCTTGTGGCTGCAAAATGGGCATCCATAGCCGTCGTTCCAGGTCCTAATACGCCTGTTATGCATTCCCGCATAAAGCTCCCTCAGGATTCGCCTCTTGTACCTCCTCTGGGCATCTTCATCCTCGCTGTCCACATCGTCAGACAGCACCTATACATATAGTAAAACAAATTTGGCATCAAATCACTGATTACATGCCGTGAAGTAGGATTTATGGCTATTTATTTATACATATTCAGAGATTATGGTTCAGTTTTTAAGCACACTCATCTATGTACATGTCGTATGTGGGGTTCCGGCAAACCCTTAAGGTTCGAACACTGGGGTATGTGCGAAGCCTTTCCCTCCTACTGATCTACGCCCTAGCTCGCTAAGATCTCGCAGACGAACTCGACGAACTCACCACACAGAAAGACACGAGATTTATACTGGTTTGGGCCACCGTTGTGGTGTAATACCCTACTCCAGTGTGGTGGTGGATTGCCTCTTGGGCTGATGATGAACAGTACAAAGGGAAGAACAACCTCCTGAGGTTGAGGTGTTCTTGTGTTTGGTGAACTTAGCGGGTGAGAGCTGGGTGAACTGCTCAATCCCCCCTACTGTGCTGGCTAGCTCTACTTATATAGGCCCTGGTCCTCTTCCCAAATATTGAGCAGGAAGGGAGCCAACAATGGCGGGCAAATTTGAAGGGGGACAGCTAGTACAAGCTATCCTGACAAAAGCGGTCTTTGCCTGCGAAAAGCTCTGGTGGTGACGCCGTCTTGGGCTCCACGATGACCTCCGTCTTGCCGTCCTTCCGGTCTTGGTCTCGTTGCACTGATATAGCAACCTTTGCCTGATGCCTCGGTACTCTTCGCCTGTGCTGGCTTCCTTAGCACCAAAGAGGAAGCAAGGACGCTGGGCGCACTGGCACCCGCCTGGTGTCGATCGTCATGGCTCACGTCACGAGAGCCTTGTGAGGTTTGCCCCGCCTTGATATCTCCGCTCCTCGTGAGCCTGCTTGGCTCGGCCACTCCTGAGGGGGTCTTGCATTGTCTGCCTCGCGAGGCTTGGCCCCTCGCAAGGGTCTTGGATGCCTTGTTGATGAAGGTGGGCCGTACGGCCCGCTGGCTTAGCCACGCCGTGGGCCGCAGGCAGGCAAGTCTGGGGACCCCCGTTCCCAGAACGCCGACAGTATCCCCCGGGCCCAAGCTGCGCTCGGGCTTGGCTTCGCGGCGAAGCCAAGGGTCAAGTACGGAGCGCCGGGGGCCCCAAAAGCCCGCGGCCTCGGTTGACGCGTGGCGGTTGATTGGACGTGGGCGTCTCCGCTTCCCCATGCTGCCCTTGAATCCGCCTGGCTATGTGGCCCTCGCATCTCACATAGTTATTCTTCCTCCGCCCACGCCTGGCTCCTCCAATCTCCCTGCTTCCTCGAGGCCCTGCTTTGCCCTTCCAATCTATCTTGCGCTCCGCCTGCTTCATCGCCATGGCGCCGAAACATGCTGAAAAGGGGAAGAAACCTCTGTCTTTGCCAACTGCGCCTCCGTCCCTTGAGCCTGCGCTCGTCCGGCCTCGGGTGCTCAACGACGAGGCCATGGACACGGTGCGCCCCATGCTTGCCTCTGATTTCAACGAGTGGGGGAAGATGGTGGCTTGGCCCGCGTCTCGCACTCGCATGGCTCGGGCAGCCACTGAGGTCCCGATCTTCATAGATGCCCTCTGGGCTGGGTTGATTCCTCCCTTCTCCGCCTTCTTCAACGTGGTGCTCGAGCATTATCAGATCCACATGCTTCATCTCGACCCCCAATCTGTGACCCTTCTTGCCGCCTTCGCCTTCTTGTGCGAGGCCATGGTGGGCATCGCTCCTTCCGTGGCCCTCCTCCGCCATTTCTTCTCGTTGCATCTGACCGGTCCCCGACAGTGCTCGGGGTGCGTGGGCTTCCAAGCCGTAGCTGCGACAGCGGGCGCGGGGATTGACTTCGAGCTTCCTTCATCCATGAGTGAGTTCCGTACACGATGGGTGTTTGTTGACGCCGGCGTGCTCAGCCCTCTGCTCCAAGTTCCGGCGGGACCTGCTGTTCCAAACTCCAGCTGGGGCCATCAGAAGCTCGCGAGCCCCCGCCTTGCCCCCGTCTGGGCCAGGCTGAGGAGGTTGAAGGACCGCGGCGTGACTGTGCCTATGGTGGTGAAGGAGTTCGTCAAGCGTCGAGTCGCTCCGCTTCAGCGCCACTCCCGCCTGATGTGGGACTTGCTCAGTAGCCAAGACCATATGAGATTTCAGGAGAAGGGGCTTCCTCTTGCAACGCGGCAGACGGTGCTCATGATCCTATCGGGTGTCCCTCTGCCGGACGACATGCCCAGGAACAGCTGCCTGCTGTACCGCTGCGAAAATAAAGCCGCATTTGCCACGAGCATGCCTTCCTTTGATGAGTGGGGGCTGCGCCCAATCGGCCTGGTGGGGTCCCGCGAGAACCCCGTCGACGTGGTTCCTTTCCTCGCCGCTGGTGTCGAGCTCGCCCCAGGTGAAGGTGCGGGAGGGCGAGCTCCGACGGGGGCCGGTGGCTCGAGTGCCGAGGGGCACATGCCGAGTGGTGATCCTGGGGCGTCGTCCTCGGGGGCTTGCGACCCCCTCCTGAGGCGTCGGTCGCTGAGGAGACGCGGCATGCGGCTCCCGAGGTCAAGGCTCCAGGAGCCTCGGTAGGTTGTGGTGAGATGGTGCTCGGTTGTTCGCCGCAACCGGGCACCCCTGAAGCTATCCTTCCCAGCTCTTCTTCGGTCCTGCCGCGCATCAGCCGTCACGTCCAGCGCTTCGGTCGTCTTTGCGTGGACTTCGAGGAGCTCCGCAAGAGGAAAGGATCCCCTAGCGGCAGCAATATCTTCGGGCCGTTGAAGCGACGAAAGTACATCGCCATTGACGCGTAAGTATCTTATTGTGATGGCTTCTTGCGTGCAGTCTTCTTATCCTGACGCCAGTCCTTCAGGGCTCCTTCCGTCGAGGCAGCTAAGCCTTCTGAGAAGCGGCCTCCTCCTTCCTCAACTCCCCCATCAGCCTTGAGCGCGCCGGGTCCGCTTGCAGCCCCTTGAGCAGGGTTGTTTGAAGGAACGCTCCTGCCTTCACGGCGTGCGGAACTGCGACTTGGTCGCTCCCCCCCATGGTCTGGTGTGGAGCTTGGCGGGCGTGCCCAAATCCCCTCCTTTGGTCATGGACATCAGCTGGTTTACTCCGATCTTTGGTTCATGTGCGAGCAGTGAGCCCCAATTGGCCTGGGCTCCTCGCGAGGACTGGTTGACGTCAGGTGCAGCGCCAGCCCCCAGCCCCCTGCCGAGGGGAGGCGCGCCGCTTGATACCCCGTCCGCAGCCCCCGAGGCGGTAGACGAGGCGGGCCGTGCGTTCAAGTTCGAGCGTGGGCGGAGTGTAGTCCGCCATGAGCTCTTCCAGGAGGCAATGGGCGCAATGAGCCGACTTGGTGAAGAGCTTGCGGGTGTTGACTCGCGCCTTGAGGCTGAGGGTCTTCGGCTGGTGGAGGAGCGGTGCAAGCTGAGGGTGGCCAACAACCTCGGCCGCTATCAGCGTGACCTTGAGAACGCGAAGGCCGAGGCGTCCCTCAAGGTTTCCCGTGAAGCCCGCTCGTGGGCTTTGGAAGAGGCCCGCGAGGCTGACAGCCATCGCGAGGCTGCGGAGAATCGCGCGTGGGAGCTCCACGCCTGGAGCGTGTCCCTAGGGCAGCAGGTGGAGGCGCGCAGAGCCGGCCTCGCATCGCTGAGGGGGACGCCTGCCGAGGAGGAAGAGGTCCGGAAGCGCGAGGAGGCGTTGGCGCTGGAGGCCGTGGAGCGTAGCCTCGAGCTTGAACAATTGGAGACGAGGGAACGTCAAGTCACCCAAGCAGAAGATGCCGTCGGGTTTCGCGAGGCCAGGGTTCAAGAGGATGTGGACCGCCGGGTGATCGAGGTTCGCGCAGAACTGGAGGGAAGGTATGACTTGAAGTTGAAGCTCATAGGTACGGAGGGTGCGGGCAGGGCTGCTGCCCTCAGGCTCAGGTTGGATGAGGCCGAGAGGCGTGCGGAGGCCACGGCTACCGCCCTGGTTACAATGCAGTCGGACTTGGCCTCCGCCCGCGCTGAGCTGCTTTCTCTTCGGAAGCGGGTTGATGAAGCTGAGGCCGTCGCACGGCAAAACAGGGAGGAAGTGCTCAAACGACGAACGCTGGAGCGCGAGCATGCCCCCATGCTTCAGGATCTCCGGAACAGGGCCAATACTGCCCTGGGCCATATTTGCGACGAGGATGCACCGGCCACTCACTCGATGACTATGCCAGCCACCTGACCTTCTTCACTGAGGTGGTGATGCGCCTGGAAGCCCGATCGGACAGAGCTCGCCAGCTTGTGGAGGAGAGGGGTCGTGGCCTGCTTGAGCGCGCTTTCTCTCGTGTCTTCAGCCACCTTCTGAACGCCAACCCCAACTTTGATTTCGACGCCGCCATCGCCCCTGTACCCACGGCCGTCCGGGGCGATCTTGCGCGTTGGGTCGAGGACAATGTGGACGCGTTGGTCAGGGCCTTCACTTTGGAGGATGATGCGGTGGTCGTCGTCGTAGACGAAGGCGACGTGGTTGACGACGACGTTGGGGGCGTCGCCGACAGCGGCGACGGTGCCGACGAAGGTGACGACGCGAGTGACGCGAGGGTGATGTAGCGAGTGACATTTCTGGCTGATCCCATGTTCTCCTGTCGTTTCACCCTGTACACAAAACTCGGGCATGGCCCTTGGAAAACCTCTAAGAGCATTTTGAGAGGGGGAGCCCCTCATGTAAGCAAGTTGCAGCCTTTACTTTCCTATGCGATATTGGGTATGCGCCCTCATGAACTCGTGAATCCAGGGGTGAGTTTTCTGTCATGGTTTACCTTAGTCTGCGCCAGCTCCGAGCTGGGTCGCGAGGCGACGAGTTTCTGAGAATCCTGCGGAGCTTGTCGACCTGTTAGAAGGGGCCCCGCAAGAGTCAAGCGCCAGTTGCAGCGTTAGCGCGCGCTCGGCGCGCGTGTGCTTCGCATAGTCCCGCTCGCGAGGGGCTTGTGAGGGAAAGGCGACGGACATGAGTCCCAGACTGAACGAAATCCAGAAAGCAAGAAACTGCTCGAACGAGAAAAGGCACCCCCCGCGCGCATCGATAAAAACTCGGTTTCAACTTAAATCCAGATCCAGAAAGCAAAGCCACAGAAAGAGAGACCCAAAGCAAAAGGCCGCGTCCGGCACCTAGTCTAGTCTTCTGGTCTTCAAGTCTTCTCACCAGCGCGGAGCTAAGTGCTGCCACTAGGCGTGGGAGGGAGCTCCAGGGCCCGAGGCCGGCGCTCCTGAGACTCCGGGGCGTGTACAACCCCAACTCATTATTACGTGAGCGTGTCACGGGCGGCGAGCTTCACAGGCGCTGGGCCTTCTTCACAGGTACCGGCCTTGCTTCATATTGCCAGACGAGGGCCCCGCCTTGCGCCACCCTTGACCTCCTTTGAGCCGACCGGCTACCAGGACGACACAAAAGAGGGAAAGGGGACGCCAGTGGTGCCCTCGGCGACCGCAGGTCCTCTGCCGGGGGAAGGGTCGTTGAAGCCTCCCCGGCAGAGGGCCTACCTCCGGGTGTCCCCTGGCTTCGCGCTCCGTGGGGAAGGGCCTGGCTCCCGACCCCTCTCCTGCAGCCCCCAACGCGATCCCCCTGCTGGCAGGGAGGCCGCCGAGCTGGGGCCACCGGCCGTTGCGGTGATCTGTTCCTCCTGCGACTCATGGTTAGCGTAAGCTTGCTCCTGAGGGATTAGGGGTACCCTGTAGTGGTTGTTGCACACGCGGTCGTGGTGGTTCCCCCGCGGCTCCTGGAAGGCTTCGACTCCTAGCGCCCCTTCTTCCCAATCTTCTCCAACAAACGAGCCGGGGTCGTTCTCCGGTGTGTACTCCAAGTCCGTCATGCGGGGCACGTAGGCTTCCGGGGTCGTTACCCCGAACACCTCGCCGTAGTGCCCCACACTCCATGTTGCCCGGCCCAATGTGGCGTCCTGAGGATAGCAGCGTGGCATCTCGCCGGGACCATGGGGGGCGACGCTTGTGCCCGTGCTTGTTGCGGGCGGCGGAGCCCCCGGCGCCGCCGGCCACGCTGGCGTTAACGAAGCCCCCATGCGCGCCCGACGGCACGTGGTTGCGGCGAGGCCCGCCATGAGTCCCCGCAACGGTCTGAGAAGGGAGCCGATAGCAGAAAGGCGGCGCTCCCAAGGCTGCCACGTCCAGCAGCTCAGCGACGCGTTCCAGCAGTGCGTCCTGGCCGCTCTCCATTAGTCGGCACCGCAACAGCTCCCTTGCCACGGTGAGTGCTGCCCGCATGTTTGCCTGCCCTCGCCGCGAGTGCGGCGCCATTGCCGCGGCATGGCCTGCTGCCCTTGCAGCGGCTCGTACCTGTCGTGGGGTGAGGGTGGACGGTGCCTGGCCGCGCCGCCCGCGCCCCGCAGCGTTGGATGTCGCCCGCGCTGCCTGGAGTGCGGGGTCGAGGTCTTCATGAGCGGGCGTCGTCGCCCGGGCCGGCCAGGCCGCCCAGCGGTCGGAGTCAGCTCTTGGGTCGCCGGACATGTTGACCGTGGAGTGTCGGCAAGTCGATCATCGAGGAAGAAGCTCCGGCGCACCCCTACCTGGCGCGCCAAATGTCGGATGTGGGGTTCCGGCAAACCCTTAAGGTTTGATCACTGGGGTGTGCGCGAAGGCTTTCCCTCCTACCGATCTACGCCCTAGCTCGCTAAGATCTCGCAGACAAACTCGACGAACTCACAACACAGAAAGACACGAGATTTATACTGGTTCGGGCCACCATTGTGGTGTAATACCCTACTCCAGTGTGGTGGTGGTGGATTGCCTCTTGGGCTGATGATGAACAGTACAAAGGGAAGAACAGCCTCCTGAGTTTGAGGTGTTCTTGTGTTTGGTGAACTTAGCGGGGTGAGAGCTGGGTGAACTACTCGATCCCCCTACTGTGGTGGCTAGCTCTACTTATATAGGCCCTGGTCCTCTTCCCAAATATTGAGCGGGAAGGGAGCCAACAACGGCGGGCAAATTTGAAGGGGGACAGCTAGTACAAGCTATCCTGACAAAAGCGGTCTTTGCCTGCGAAAAGCTCTGGTGGTGACGCCGTCTTGGGCTCCACGATGACCTCCGTCTTGCCGTCCTTCCGGTCTTGGTCTCGTTGCACCGATATAGCAACCTTTGCCTGATGCCTCGGTACTCTTCTCCTGCGCTGGCTTCCTTAGCACCAAAGAGGAAGCAAGGACGCTGGACGCACTCGCGCCCGCCTGGCGCCCGCCTGGTGTCGATCGTCATGGCTCACGTCACGAGAGCCTCGTGAGGTTTGCCCCGCCTTGATATCTCCGCTCCTCGTGAGCCTGCTTGGCCACTCCTGAGGGGGTCTTGCGTCGTCCGCCTCGCGTGGCTTGGCCCCTCACGAGGGTCTTGGACACCTTGTTGACGAAGGTGGGCCGTACGGCCCGCTGGCTTAGCCACGCCGTGGGCCGCAGGCAGGAAAGTCTGGGGACCCCCGTTCCCAGAACACCGACAGTATAGACCAATCTTGAAGAAAATAATGGCACAAACATATGTAGGTCATTCAAAATCAATTGTCAAGTCCTGGCTAGGAATTATTAGCACGAACACTAACCCTAGTCGGATTACTAGCAGAAATCATTTGCACAGATGAAACAACTAATCACTTATCACCTGTACCATTCAAACAATCAATACACTACATGGATCTAACGAAACTTACTCAGTTTACATGGATTGGGAGAACATAACCACATGATTTCTATTCCAAAAAGGGGGAGGCAAGAGTAACCGGAGAAACCCTATGATCTATTGTAACACCCCGGATGTAACTTTCCATATTTGTAACTCCAACTCTTGCCATTTTCGGCTATGTGCTATGATATTCCCGCCGTGGTCAGGTTTTGTCTTTCGTTTTGCATTTTGTTCATGTCATGCATCTCATATCATGTCATCATGTGCATTGCATTTGCATACGTGTTCGTCTCATGCATCCGAGCATTTCCCCCGTTGTCCGTTTTGCAATCCGGCGCTCCCACCTCCTCCGGCGCACCCCTCTTGTTTTTCTTTCGTGAGCGGGTGTCTAATGTTCTCGGAATGGACCGAGGCTTGTCAAGTGGCCTTGGTATACTACCGGGAGACCACCGGTCAAGTTTCGTTCCATTTGGAGGTCGTTTGGTACTCCAACGGTTAACCGGGCATCCGCAAAGTCCATTTGTGTGTGCAGCAAAACCCCCTCTCTAAACAGCCCAAAACCCACCAAACTCTCTTCCATGCTCTAGGTCGTTCGATCACGATCGTGTGGGCGAAAACCGCACCTCATTTGGACTCTCCTAGCTCCCTCTACCTATATATATATGCACCTCTCCCGAAATACATTCGCAGTCCAACCCTAAAAATCGCCTTCCGGCGCCGCCGGACGTGCCCGTATGTCGCCGGACAAACCCGCCGTCGCCCACGCCCACTCGCGCGCTGCCACGTGGCGCTCTCCGCCGCCAGCCGCCGCCGGCCCGCCCGAGCCCGCGGGAGGCCCTCCCGGCCCGCGCGCCCGCCGCCCGTCCTCTCCGCCTCCTCCGCCGCGGCCCCGCCGCCGCACCCGCGCCGGCCGGCCCCGCCGCCTCATCGCCGGCCACCACGCCGCCTCGCCGCCTCCACGTCGCCGCCACCGCAGCTCGCCGCCGGCGCCGCCTCTTCCCCGCCGACCACCGCGCCTCCCCGAGCCCTCCTCTCCTCCGTCGTCGGCCGCCGGCCCTCTCCTCCGGCCTCCTCTCCGGCGAGTCGCTCCGCCGCTCGGGAACCCTAGCCCGATCCGATCCAGTCAACGGAAGGTTGACCCCGAGCTCCCCGAAATATCTCCAAGTCCCAATATTCTCACAGTATATTGCCATGTTCATCGCATCATAACTCTCTGCATATAGCCCCGTTTCGCGCGTGTAATATATTGAAATGTTCGTCTCGTGATGCTCTTCATTTTGTTCCATTGCACCATGTTCATTGGAGTCCATCTTGATGCCCAAATCTCTGGTGCAAAAGTTCTACTAGCTGTTATCTGCTGTTACTTGGCAGAACTTGGAGATTTGTTATTTTTGTATCATTTAATCGGTGCATCTTATGGGCATGAGCTCTACATGTGTTTTGTTGTATACCATGCCATCCTTCCAGTGGTGTATGCCATGTATTTTTGTGATCTCTGTGGTGACTAGCACAAGCATGCAAACTAGGCTCCGTAATGTTTCTGATTTCAGGGACTTAGTAATTTCTCCAAGTCCTTTTCTGTTGTTATTTTGTTGCCATGTAAACTTGGTGCTACAGAGAGATACATGCATATTTTGGAGATGTTCACTAAGGATGTTTTGTAGGTATTGTTGTAATTGATCCATTCCTGCCCTTATTTGAAATTATGGAGTGCCATAGCATGACTCAATCTTTCTCTACTTTTGCTATAAAATATTTCGGGCAGATTGTTTACGTGTTATTCAATTTTGCCAAGCTTATTGTAGTTGATCCATACACGCTATGTATTTGATCTTGCCATGGATAGCTTTATAAACATGCCATCTTGCTGTAAGTATGCTTGTTTTGTCATGCATTGCTTTGTGGTGAGTGCATTAAGCTCACCAAGATGCCTTCATATTATTGTTTCTGCCATGCTCTTTTTCTGCCAAGTCTGAGATCTGTTAACGAAACTTGCTATGTTTACATGGTTTCCATCATATCTTCTGGTCCTTGTTGGCTAATGGTCAGTAAGGGACTTTTGTCATATGTATTTAGTAGAACACTGACATGCCTTGTTTTGCCATGTTAATTTCCTGTAGCATGTTGTTTTCGTGCTCTGAACATTGCTACCTGATACTGTTTTCTGCCATGTCCAATAATTTCAGTCTGTGAACCTGTTATCTTTTGCACTTTTGCCATGCTTGTTTGAGCTTGTTATGTTGTGATCTAGCCGTAGCTCAGTGTTCATCTTTTGTCAAGCATCTCCTGTAGATTACTGCCATATGCTTTGTTGCTACGTTGGAGTGCTGTAGCATTGTTACTTGTTGCATTTTAAGTGCTATTATGCTGTTAATCGCAGATTCGTGTCATTCTTGTTTTGCTTGCCATTTGCAAACCGTGCATCCGTTTCGACCGAGAAGCCACCTGGGAACGCGAGGACCACCTCCGTTCCGAATATCCGGAGTTCTTTCAGTCCTAGATCTCGGGACGAGATCCTCTCATAGTGGTGGAGTGTTGTAACACCCCGGATGTAACTTTCCATATTTGTAACTCCAACTCTTGCCATTTTAGGCTATGTGTTATGATTTTCCCTCCGTGGTCGGGTTTTGTTTTTCGTTTTGCATTTTGTTCATGTCATGCATCTCATATCATGTCATCATGTGCATCTCATTTGCATACGTGTTCGTCTCATGCATCCGAGCAATTTTCCCGTTGTCCGTTTTGCAATCCGACACTCCCACATGCACCGGCGCGTCCCTCTTGTTTCTTTTCGTGAGTGGGTGTTAAACGTTCTCGGAATGGACCGAGGTTTGCCAAGTGGCCTTGGTATACCACCGGTAGACCACCTGTCAAGTTTCGTTCCATTTGGAGGTCGTTTGATACTCCAACGGTTAACCGGATAACCGCAAAGTCCTTTTGTGTGTTGCAGCAAACCCCCCTCTAAACAGTCCAATAACCCCTCTAAGTCACCTCCATGCTCTCGGTCGTTCGATCACGATCGTGTGGGAGAAAACCGCACTCCATTTGGAGCCTCCTAGCTCCCTCTACCTATAAATATGTGCACACCTCCTCCAAATCCCGGTTGAAACCCTAAAAGATTTTCCTCTCCGCCGCCGGACGAAACCTCCCACCGACGGACACGTCCGCCGCCGATCCCCCGTCCAGCGGCGCGCCGCCACGTGGCAGCCGCGCCCACATCTCCGCCGGCCCGCTGGGGCCCAGGCGGGGCCCTTCTGTTGGAAATATGCCCTAGAGGCAATAATAAATAGGTTATTATTATATTTCCTTGTTCATGATAATCGTTTATTATCCATGCTAGAATTGTATTAATAGGAAACTCAGATACATGTGTGGATACATAGACAACACCATGTCCCTAGTAAGCCTCTAGTTGACTAGCTCGTTGATCAATAGATGGTTACGGTTTCCTGACCATGGACATTGGATGTCGTTGATAACGGGATCACATCATTAGGAGAATGATGTGATGGACAAGACCCAATCCTAAGCCTAGCACAAGATCGTGTAGTTCGTTTGCTCAGAGCTTTTCTAATGTCAAGTATCATTTCCTTAGACCATGAGATTGTGCAACTCCCGGATACCGTAGTAATGCTTTGGGTGTACCAAACGTCACAACGTAACTGGGTGGCTATAAAGGTGCACTACAGGTATCTCCGAAAGTGTCTGTTGGGTTGGCACGAATCGAGACTGGGATTTGTCACTCCGTGTAAACGGAGAGGTATCTCTGGGCCCACTCGGTAGGACATCATCATAATGTGCACAATGTGACCAAGGAGTTGATCACGGGATGATGTGAGTTACGGAACGAGTAAAGAGACTTGCCGGTAACGAGATTGAACAAGGTATCGGGATACCGACGATCGAATCTCGGGCAAGTAGCATACCGATAGACAAAGGGAATTGAATACGGGATTGATTGAATTCCCGGACATCATGGTTCATCCGATGAGATCATCATGGAACATGTGGGAGCCAACATGGGTATCCAGATCCCGCTGTTGGTTATTGGCCGGAGAACGTCTCGGTCATGTCTGCATGGTTCCCGAACCCGTAGGGTCTACACACTTAAGGTTCGATGACGCTAGGGTTATAAAGGAAGTTTGTATGTTGTTACCAAATGTTGTTCGGAGTCCCGGATGAGATCCCGGACGTCACGAGGAGTTCCGGAATGGTCCGGAGGTAAATATTTATATATGGGAAGTCCTGTTTTGGTCACCGGAAAAGTTTCGGATGCTATCGGTAATATACCGGGACCACCGGGAGGGTCCCGGGGGTCCACCAGGTGGGGCCACCGGCCCTAGAGGGCTGCGTGGGCCAAGTGTGGGAGGGGACCAGCCCTAGGTGGGCTGGTGTGCCCCCCGACTAGAGGCCGAGGGCGCAGGAAAGGGGGGAAGGGGAAACCCTAGGCTCAGATGGGCCTAAGGCCCATCTAGTGGGGCGCCCCCCTCTCTCCCCCTTGGCCGCCCCCCAAGCCCCATCTAGGGCTGGCCGCACCCCTTTGGGGGGAACCCTAGATGGGGGCGCAGCCCCTCCCCTCCCCCTATAAATAGTTGAGGTTTTGGGGCTGCCATACAGATGAAAAGACATGTCCCTCATGGCGCAGCCCTACCCCTGTTCCTCCTCCTCTCCCGCGGTGCTTGGCGAAACCCTGCAAGATTGCCACGCTCCTCCACCACCACCACGCCGTCGTGCTGCTGCTGGACGGAGTCTTCCCCAACCTCTCCCTCTCTCCTTTCTGGATCAAGGCGTGGGAGACGTCACCGGGCTGCACGTGTGTTGAACGCGGAGGCACCGTTCTTCGGTGCTTAGATCGGAATCAACCGCGATCTGAATCGCTACGAGTATGACTCCTTCATCCGCGTTCTTGCAACGCTTCCGCGTCGCGATCTACAATGGTATGTAGATGCACTCCCCTTCCCCTCGTTGCTAGATTACTCCATAGATTGATCTTGGTGATGCGTAGAAAATTTTGAATTTCTGCTACGTTCCCCGACAGTGGCATCATGAGCTAGGTCTATGCGTAGTTTCTATGCACGAGTAGAACACAAAGCAGTTGTGGGCGTAGATGTTGCCAATTCTTCTTGCCGCTACTAGTCTTATCTTGTTTCGGCGGCATTGTAGGATGAAGCGGCCCGGACCGACCTTACACGTACGCTTACGTGAGACAGGTTCCACCGACTGACATGCACTAGTTGCATAAGGTGGCTAGCGGGTGTCTGTCTCTCCCACTTTAGTCGGAACGGATTCGACGAAAAGGGTCCTTATGAAGGGTAAATAGAAATTGGCATATCACGTTGTGGTTTTACGTAGGTAAGAAACGTTCTTGCTAGAAACCTATACAAGCCACGTAAAAACTTGCAACAACAATTAGAGGACGTCTAACTTGTTTTTGCAGCATGTGCTATGTGATGTGATATGGCCAGAAGATGTGATGAATGATATATGTGATGTATGAGATTGATCATATTCTTGTAATAGGAATCACGACTTGCATGTCGATGAGTATGACAACCGGCAGGAGCCATAGGAGTTGTCTTTATTTTTTGTATGACCTGCGTGTCATTGAATAACGCCATGTAAATTACTTTACTTTATTGCTAAGCGCGTTAGCCATAGAAGTAGAAGTAATCGTTGGCGTGACAACTTCATGAAGACACAATGATGGAGATCATGGTGTCATGCCGGTGACAAAGATGATCATGGTGCCCCGAAGATGGAGATCAAAGGAGCAAAATGATATTGTCCATATCATGTCACTACTTGATTGCATGTGATGTTTATCATGTTATGCATCTTATTTGCTTAGAACGACGGTAGTAAGTAAGATGATCCCTTATAATAATTTCAAGAAAGTGTTCCCCCTAACTGTGCACCGTTGCGAAGGTTCATTGTTTCGAAGCACCACGTGATGATCGGGTGTGAT
The DNA here is from genome assembly GCF_002575655.3 of Aegilops tauschii subsp. strangulata. Classification (NCBI taxonomy): domain Eukaryota; kingdom Viridiplantae; phylum Streptophyta; class Magnoliopsida; order Poales; family Poaceae; genus Aegilops; species Aegilops tauschii. The sequence continues at coordinate 401,727,222 of NC_053037.3, forward strand.
AGATTCTAACGTTCGAATACAACGGGTGTTGACGAGCCTAGCATGTACAGACATGGCCTCGGAACACATGCAAAACACTTAGGTTGACTTCACGAGCTTAGCATGTACAGACATGGCCTCGGAATACAAGAGACCGAAAGGTCGAGCATGAGTCGTATAGAAGATACGATCAACATAGAGATGTTCACCGATGATGACTAGTCCGTCTCACGTGATGATCGGACACGGCCTAGTTTGACTCGGATCATGTATCACTTAGATGACTAGAGGGATGTCTATCTGAGTGGGAGTTCATTAATCAGATGAACTTAATTATCATGAACATAGTCAGAAGGTCTTTGCAAATTATTTCATAGCTTTCGCTTTAGTTCTACTGGTGAAGATATGTTCCTAGAGAAAATTTAGTTGAAAGTTGGTAGTAGCAATTATGCGGACTGGGTCTGTAAACTGAGGATTGTCCTCATTGCTGCACAGAAGGCTTATGTCCTTAATGCACCGCTCGGTGTGCTGAACCTCAGCGTCGTCTGTAGATGTTGCGAAACATCTGACATACACATTTTGATGACTACGTGATAGTTCAGTGCGTAATGCTAACGGTTTAGAATTGTGGCACCAAAGACGGTTTTTGAAACGTCGCAGAACATATGAGATGTTCCGAAGACTGAAATTGGGATTTCGGACTAGTGCCCACGTCAAGAGGTATGAGACCTCTGACAAGTTTCTTAAGCCTGCAAACTAAGGGAGAAAAGCTCAATCATTGAGCATGTGCTCAGATTGTCTGAGTACTACAATCACTTGAATCGAGTGGGAGTTAATATTCCAGATGAGATAGTGATGGTTCTCCATAATCACTGCCACCAAGCTATTAGAGTTTCGTGATGAACTATAAATATCAAGGATAGATGATGATCCTTGAGCAACTCGCGATGTTTGACACCGCGAAAGTAGAAATCAAGAAGGAGCATCAATTGTTGATGGTTAGTAAAACCACTAGTTTCTAGAAGGGCAAGGGCAAAAGGGACACTTCATGAAACAGCAAATCATTTGCTGCTCTAGTGAAGAATCCCAAGGTTGAACCCAAACCCGAGACTAAGTGCTTCTGTAATGAGGGGAACGGTCACTAAAGCGGAACTACCCTAGATACTTGGTAGATGAGAAGGCAGGCAAGGTCGACAGAAGTATATTGGATATACATTATATGAATGTGTACTTTACTAGTACTCCTAGCAGCACCAGGGTATTAGATACCGGTTCGGTTGCTAAGTGTTAGTAACTCGAAATAAAAGCTGCGGAATAAATGGAGACTGGCTAAAGGTGAGATGACGATGTGTGTTGGAAGTGTTTCCAAGGTTGATGTGATCAAGCATCGCATGCTCCCTCTACCATCGAGATTTGGTGTTTGCGTTGAGCATGATTGGATTATGTTTATCGCAATACGGTTATTCATTTAAGGAGAATAATGGTTACCCTGTTTATTTGAATAATACCTTCAATGGTCTTGCACCTAAAATGAATCTCGATCGCAGTGATACACATGTTCGTGCCAAAAGATATAAAATAGTAATGATAGTACCACATAGTTGTGGCACTGCCATTTGAGTCATATTGGTATAGAACGCATGAAGAAGCTTCATGTAGATGGATCTTTGGACTCACTCATTTTTGAAAAGATTGAGACATGCGAACCATGTCTATTGGTATATATGCATGAAGAAACTCCATGCAAATGGATCGTTTGTACTCACTTGATTTTGAATCACTTGAGACATGCAAATCATACCACATGGGCAAGATGACTGAAAGGCCTCGTTTTCAATAAGATGGAACAAGAGAGCAACTTATTGGAAGTAATACATTTTGATGTATGCAGTCCAATGAGTGCTGACGCATGTAGTGGATATCGTTATGTTCTTACTTCACAGATGATTTGAGTAGATGCTGAGAATATTTACTTGATGAAACACAAGTCTGAATTATTGAAAGGTTCAAGTAATTTCAGAGTGAAGTTGAAGATCGTCGTGACAAGAGGATAAAATGTCTATGACATGATCATAGAGATATCTGAGTTACGAGTTTGGCACACAATTAAGACATTGTGGAAAGTGTTTCACAATTAATACCGCCTGGAACACCACAGTGTGATGGTGTGTCCGAACATCATAACTGCACCCTATTGGATATGGTGCATACCATGATGTCTCTTATCAAATTACAACTATCGTTTATGGGTTAGGCATTAGAGATAACCGCATTCCTTTAAAAGGGGCACCACGCAATTCCGTTGAGACGACACCGTTTAGAGAGACCTAAGTTGTCGTTTCTTAAAAGTTTGGGGCTGCGATGCTTATGTGGAAAAGTTTCAAACTGATAAGCTCGAACCCAAAGCGGATAAATGCATCTTCATAGAAAACCCAAAACAGTTGGGTATACCTCCTATTTCAGATCTGGAAGCAAAAGTAATTGCTTCTAGAAACGAGTCCTTTCTCGAGGAAAAGTTTCTCTCGAAAGAATTGAGTGGGAGGATGGTGGAGACTTGATGAGGTTATTGAACCATAACTTCAACTAGTGTGTAGCAGGGCACATGAAGTTGTTCCTGTGGCACCTACACCAATTGAAGTGGAAGCTTATGATAGTGATCATGAAACTTCGGATCAAGTCACTACCAAACCTCGTAGGACGACGAGGATGCGTGCTACTTCAGAGTGGTACGTGATCCTGTCTGAGATATCATGTTGTTGGACAATACTGAACCTACGAGCTATGGAGAAGCGATGGTGGGCCCATATTCCGACAAATGGTTAGAAGCCATGAAATCCGAGATAAATGGATCTTTGAGAAGAAGACGGACGTGGACGGTAATGTTACCGTCTATGAAGCTCGACTGGTGGCAAAGAGTATTTCCACAAGTTCAAGGAGTTGACTACGATGAGATTTTCTCATCCGTAGCGATGCTTAAGTTCGTCGGAATCATGTTAGCATTAGCTACATTTATGAAATCTGGCAGATGGATGTCAAAACAAGTTTCCTTACCAGTTTTCGTAAGGAAAGGTTGTATGTGATACAATCAGAAAGGTTTTGTCGATCCTAAGGATGCTAAAAGGTATGCTAGCTCCAGCGATCCTTCCATGGACTAGAGCAAGCATCTCGGAGTCAGAATATACGCTTTGATGGAGTGATCAAAGTTTTTGGGTTTATACAAAGTTTGTTAGAAATTTGTATTTACAATAAAGTGAGTGGGAGCGCTACAACATTTCTGATAAGTATATGTGAATGACATATTGTTGATCCGAAATGATGTAAAATTTCTGGAAAGCATAAAGGGTTGTTTGAAAGGAGTTTTTCAAAGGAAGACCTGGATAAAAGCTGCTTACATATTGGGCATCAAGATCTATAGAGATAGATCAAGACGCCCGATGATACTTTCAAAGAACGCACACCTTGACATGATTTTGAAAGAGTTCAGAATAGATCAGCAAAGAAGGAGTTCTTGGCTGTGTTACAAGGTGTGAGTATTGAGTAAGACTCAAGACCTGACCACAACAGAAGAGAGAGAAAGGACGAAGGTCGTCCCCTATGCTTCAGACGTAGGCTCTACAGTATGCTATGCTGTGTACCGCACATGAAGTGTGCCTTGCCATGAGTTGGTCAAGGGGTACAATAGTGATCCGGGAATGGATCACATGACAGCGGTCGAACTTATCCTTAGTTTCTAGTGGACTAAGGAATTTTCTCGATTATGGAGGTGAAAAGGAGTTCGTCGTAAAGGGTTACGTCGATGCGAACTTTGACACTAATCCGGATGACTCTGAGTAGTAAACCGGATTCGTATAGTAGAGCAGTTAATTGAAATGGCTCCAAGTAGCGCGTGGTAGCATCCACAAGATGACATAGATATTCATAAAGCACACACGGATCTGAAAGGTTCAGACCCGTTGACTAATAACCTCTCTTACAAGCATAACATGATCAAACCAGAACTCATTGAGTGTTAATCACATGGTGATGTGAACTAGATTGTTGACTCTAGTAAACTCTTTGGATGTTGGTCACATGGTGATGTGACCTATGAGTGTTAATCACATGGTGACGTGGACTAGATTATTGACTCTAGTGCAAGTGGGAGACTGTTGGAAATATGCCCTAGAGGCAATAATAAATAGGTTATTATTATATTTCCTTGTTCAGGATAATCGTTTATTATCCATGCTAGAATTGTATTGATAGGAAACTCAGATACATGTGTGGATACATAGACAACACCATGTCCCTAGTAAGCCTCTAGTTGACTAGCTCGTTGATCAATAGATGGTTACGGTTTCCTAACCATGGACATTGGATGTCGTTGATAACGGGATCACATCATTAGGAGAATGATGTGATGGACAAGACCCAATCCTAAGCCTAGCACAAGATCGTGTAGTTCGTTTGCTCAGAGCTTTTCTAATGTCAAGTATCATTTCCTTAGACCATGAGATTGTGCAACTCCCGGATACCGTAGGAATGCTTTGGGTGTACCAAACGTCTCAACGTAACTGGGTGGCTATAAAGGTGCACTACAGGTATCTCCGAAAGTGTCTGTTGGGTTGGCACGAATCGAGACTGGGATTTGTCACTCCGTGTAAATGGAGAGGTATCTCTGGGCCCACTCGGTAGGACATCATCATAGTGTGCACAATGTGACCAAGGAGTTGATCACGGGATGATGTGAGTTATAGAACGAGTAAAGAGACTTGCCGGTAACGAGATTGAACAAGGTATCGGGATACCGACGATCGAATCTCGGGCAAGTAGCATACCGATAGACAAAGGGAATTGAATACGGGATTGATTGAATTCCCCGACATCGTGGTTCATCCGATGAGATCATCGTGGAACATGTGGGAGCCAACATGGGTATCCAGATCCCGCTGTTGGTTATTGGCCGGAGAACGTCTCGGTCATGTCTGCATGGTTCCCGAACCCGTAGGGTCTACACACTTAAGGTTCGATGACGCTAGGGTTATAAAGGAAGTTTGTATGTGGTTACCGAATGTTTTTTGGAGACCCGGATGAGATCCCGGACGTCACGAGGAGTTCCGGAATGGTCCGGAGGTAAAGATTTATATATGGGAAGTCCTGTTTTGGTCATCGGAAAAGTTTCGGGTGCTATCGGTAATGTACCGGGACCATCGGGAGGGTCCCGGGGGTCCACCAGGTGGGGCCACTGGCCCCAGAGGGCTGCGTGGGCCAAGTGTGGGAGGGGACCAGCCCCAGGTGGGCTGGTGCGCCCACCACAAGAGGCCCAGGGCGCAGGAAAGGGGGGAAGGGGAAACCCTAGGCTCAGATGGGCCTAAGGCCCATCTAGTGGGGCGCCCCCCTCTCTCCCCCCTTGGCCGCCCCCCAAGCCCCATCTAGGGCTGGCCGCACCCCTTTGGGGGGAACCCTAGATGGGGGCGCAGCCCCTCCCCTCCCCCTATAAATAGTTGAGGTTTTGGGGCTGCCATACAGATGAAAAGATATCTCCCTCATGGCGCAGCCCTACCCCTCTTCCTCCTCCTCTCCCGCGGTGCTTGGCGAAGCCCTGCAGGATTGCCACGCTCCTCCACCACCACCACGCCGTCGTGCTCCTGCTGGACGGAGTCTTACCCAACCTCTCCCTCTCTCCTTGCTGGATCAAGGCGTGGGAGACGTCACCGGGCTGCACGTGTGTTGAACACGGAGGCACTGTTCTTCGGTGCTTAGATCAGAATCAACCGCGATCTGAATCGCTACGAGTACGACTCCTTCATCCGCGTTCTTGCAACGCTTCCGCATCGCGATCTACAATGGTATGTAGATGCACTCCCCTTCCCCTCGTTGCTAGATTACTCCATAGATTGATCTTGGTGATGCGTAGAAAATTTTGAATTTCTGCTACGTTCCCCGACACCTTCCGGCCCGCGTGCCTCGCCCGCGCCTCCTCCCGCGCCCGTCGCCCGCTCCCGCCGCTCGGGCGCTGCGCGCCGGCGCCACCCGAGGCCGCCGTCCGCCGCCGTCCAGCCACGCCGCCGCCCGGAGGAGCCCGCCCGACGCCGCGCCCGTCCTCCTCCGCGCGCCCACGCCCCGTCCGGTCGCTCCCTCGCCTTCCCCGACCTCCCTCGAGCTCCTCCGGCCGCCGTCCCCTCTGCCTCCGGTGAACAGCTCCGGCGAGCGCCCGATCTGGATCTGGAACCGCTAGGTTGACTTTCCTCTTCCCCGAAATTCTCTAAGTCCCGAAATATTGCATTATGTGCTCATGTCCATCGCATCACATCTCATTATATACTGCTCCGTTTCGTGCGTGTAATATATCGAAATGTTCGCCTCGAGATGCTCTTCATGTTGTTCCATTTTGCTATGCTTGTTTGAGTCCATCTTGATGCCCAAATATCTGATGCAAGAGTGCTATATGATGTTTTCTGCTGTTACTTATCAGAACTTGGTGTTTTGTTATTTTTGTTGCATTTGATGTGTGCACCTTATGGGCATGAGCTCTACAGGTGTTTTGATCTATGCCATGGCATCTTTACAGAGGTGTATGCCATGTATTTTTGTGATCTATGTGGTGACTAGCACAAGCATGCAAACTAGGCTTCGTGATGTTTCTGTTTTAAGGGACTTAGAATTTTGCCAAGTCTGTGACTGCTGTTATTTTGTTGCTATGTATCCATGTGTCTACAGAGAGATCCATGCTTCTTTTGGGCATGTTCAGTAAGGATGTTTTGTAGATATAGTTGTGCGTTTTCCATCCATGCTCCTGTTTGCAATTATGGAGTGCCTGCGTGTCTCAATCTTGCTCTACTTTTGCTATAAAATGTTTCTGGCAGATTGTTTACATGATATTCAATTTTGCCAAGGTTTTTGTAGTTGATCCATTCATGCTATGTATTTGCTCTTGGCATGGATAGCTTCAGAAACATGCCATCTTACTGCAGGTATGCTTGTTTTGTCATGCATTGCTTTGTGTTGAGTGAATCAAGCTCACAAAGATGCCTTCATAATACTGTTTCTGCCATGCTCTGTTTTCTGCCAAGTCTGAAACCTGTTAACGAAACTTGCTATGTTTACATGAGTGCCATCAGATCTTCTGATCCTTTTTCGCTTATGGTCAGTAAGGGACTTTTGTTCTATGCATTTATTAGATTCATGCCATGCCTTGTTTTGCTATGTTAAGTTCCTGTAGCATGTGTTTTGCTTGCTCTGAACATTGCTACCTGATGCTGTTTCAGCCATGTCCAGTATTCTCTAAGTCTGCTATCCTGATATCTTTTGCACTTTTTCCATGCTTGTTTGAACCTGTTGTTGTGTGATCTAGCCGTGGCTCAGTGTTCATCTTTTGACTAGCATCTCCTGTAGATTACTGTCATATGCTTTATTGCTATGTTGGGGTGCTTTAGCATAGTTACTTGATGTATTCTAAGTGCTATCATGATGTTAATCGCAGAATCGTGTCATTCTTGTTTTGCTTGCCATTTGCAAACCGTGCATCCGTTTCCGGTGATCTTTATATCGATTTCGACCGAAATCATCTCATATTTCCAGTGGCATGCTTGGTTTGCCAAGTTACTGCCTTGTTCATCATTTTTCTTCCGGAGCACGCATATGCGTCGCATATCATTTCTTGCATATTATTCATGTATTGCATCATGTTGCTTGTGCATTCCCCGTGATTGATTATGGTTCCGTTGCTTGTGTTCTTGTTGTGGGTAGAGCCGATAGATGAGTTCGTGAACGAGGAACCTGTTGAGTACGCTTACGAGGATCAAGCTTTCGACAACTCTGAGAACCTTGCAGGCAAGATGACCACCCCTCGAAATCACTTCTATCTTTGCTTTGCTAGTTGTTCGCTCTATTGCCATGCTGCGCTATCTACCACTTGCTATATCATGCCTCCCATATTGCCATGTCAGCCTCTAACCATCCTTTCCTAGCAAACCGTGGTTTGGCTAAGTTACCGCTTTTGCTCAGCCCTTCTTATAGCGTTGCTAGTTGCAGGTGAAGTTGAAGTTTGTTCCATGTTGGAACATGGATATGTTGGGATATCACAATATCTCTTATTTAATTAATGCATCTATATATTGGGTAAAGAGTGGAAGGCTCGGCCTTATGCCTGGTGTTTTGTTCCACTCTTGCCGCCCTATTTCTGTCATACCAGTATTATGTTCCTTGAATTTGCGTTCCTTACACGGTTGGGTGATTTATGGGACCCCCTTGACAGTTCGCCTTGAATAAAACTCCTCCAGCAAGGCCCAACTTTGGTTTTACCATTTGCCACCTAAGCCTTTTCCCCCGGGTTTTCGCGAGCCCGAGGGTCATCTTTATTTAAACCCCCGGGCCAGTGCTCCTCTGAGTATTGGTCCAACCTGTCAGTCGCCGGTGGCCACCAGGGGCAACTCTAGGCTCGCCTATCGGAAGATTGGACAATCCGGTGTGCCCTGAGAACGAGATATGTGCAGCTCCTACCGGGATTTGTCGGCACATTCGGGCGGCTTTGCTGGTCTTGTTTTACCATTGTCGAAATGTCTTGTAAACCGGGATTCCGAGACTGATCGGGTCTTTCCGGGAGAAGGTTTATCCTTCGTTGACCGTGAGAGCTTATGATGGGCTAAGTTGGGACAACCCTGCAGGGTATTATCTTTCAAAAGCCGTGCCCGCGGTTATGAGGCAGATGGGAATTTGTTAATGTCCGGTTGTAGAGAACTTGTCACTTGACCCAGTTAAAATACACCAATTGTGTGTGTAGCCGTGATGGTCTCTTCTCGGCGGAGTCTGGGAAGTGAACACGATTTGAGTTATGAATGACGTAAGTAGGAGTTCAGGATCACTTCTTGGTCATTACTAGATGACGACCGTTCCATTGCTTCTCTCCTCGCTCTCATTTGCGTTTGTTAGCCTCCATATATGCTTAGTGCCTACTGCAGCTCCACCTCATTTCACCATCCTTTCCGATAAGCTTAAATAGTCTTGATCTCGCGGGTGTGAGATTGCTGAGTCCTCGTGACTCACAGATTCTACCAAAATAGTTGCAGGTGCCGACGATGCCAGTGCAGATGATGGGATCGACCTCAAGTGGGAGTTCGATGAGGAACGTGGTCGTTACTATGTGTCTTTTCCTGATGATCAGTAGTGGAGCCCAGTTGGGACGATCGGGGATCTAGCATTTGGGGTTATCTTATTTTCATTTGGATCTTGACCGTAGTTGGTCTATGTGTGTATTTTGGATGATGTATGGATTATATTTATGTATTGTGTGAAGTGGCGATTGTAAGCCAACTCTTTATCCCATTCTTGTTCATTACATGGGATTGTGTGAAGATGACCCTTCTTGCGACAAAACCACAATGCGGTTATGCCTCTAAGTCGTGCCTCGACACGTGGGAGATATAGCCGCATCATGGGCGTTACATCTATTTGACACATAAATGGGTATATATGACTCACCAGCTGTCCATCATCATCGGAGTCGTCGCCGGAGTGGTCGTCGGAGTCATCACCGGATTGGCCGTCGGAGTCGGTGTGGAACTCCGCCTCCGGCTGTGGAAGGTCGACAACGTCAGGGTGCAGCGATAACTTGCCGGCGGTGACGGCAACCTCTGTCTCCATCTCCATGCCGTGCTCCGGTGCTTTAGCAGCCCCAACATTGCCACTCCCTCCGATGGGGCGCTTCAGCGGCATCCTCATACACTGACGGCTTCAAGGACTGAGAGCGGCGTCGAGGTTGCAAGCGGAGAGAGAGGATTGTGTGTGCGTAGCGAGGATGGGGGTTCGGCCGCTCGGGCGCACCATTAATATGGAGTAGTGGGAGTTGTGGGAGAGAGGCAGGCGGCGGTCAAACCGATAGCTCGCCTCCCGGTGAGCCTGCGCACCGGACTGCTGGCATGCCTACCAAAGTTTCACACAACTACTCGCATGCCTCCCGATGACACTGCGCAGCGAGCACACCTCCGTCAATTCACACACCTGCACGCACACCTCCCCGTCTGCCTGCGCGGCGGACTGCTCGCATGCGTCTCGTTAACTCACGCCTGCTCGCACGCCACACGGGTCGCGCGACGGCACGCATATTGTTTTTCTATTTGGATGACTAATGCTGCCGCTTTATTGCTTAACCATAGCATGGCACGTATCCATTGTTGGTCTAACGCTCACGGTTCGAATAAATAATCCGTTTGGGATATTGGTTCCCAATTAGTAATAATCTCCCGTCTGTAATTAGATAAAGATTACATCAAAACTGGTCTCAAATTTGACAAAAAAGTACAATGCCATTTTGTATTGGTGTCCATATGACAACACGATAAGTTTCATGAACTTCAAATAAGTTTTGGATGTACTAGAATTTAAAAATCAAGATTCTCAATGTTTGAAATTTGTTGCACGGGGTGTAAACATGTACCCAGTGAGACACATGTGTTTTGCAATCCATTTAGGTGCACTGTCACGTGTGCATGTAGCTCAAATTTGAGTTTTGCACATTATACCCATAGAAAATCAATCAATCAACGTACTAAAACGTCTTAATAATCTCTGTGAATTTTTTGAAATTAAAACGTCCCTCCTTTGGTAACATGTATGTTCATCGTGGGATAATTAATTTAACATGCATCGTAGTTGCGGTGGATTCGCGGTTTGTGTGTGGGTGTGTGCGTCTGGGGGTGGTGGGTGGCTCGCAGTACACTACGAGTTGTGAGCCACCGTGTGGGTTGGCCATTTTGTTAGGCAGGCTGGTGCCACATCAGAGTCTTGAAATCGTTATTTATAACATTACACAACCCTTTCATACATAAATGTTTTGGCCACATGCAGTCGATGGTTGTCCTACACGACACTCGATACCACTACAAAAAAATACACTTCCGTGATGATACGTGTTTGTCGCAGTAGGTCACGTTTTCTGTCATGCATGTACATCCATGACAAATTTATGACAGAATCAAGATAGTCATACCTGTGCTGTCGTAGAAGTGTTCCATGACATTACCAAAATTATCATCACGGAAGTGTCCACTTCCATGACGATAAATCGCGCGTCACAGAAGTGCTTTCGTCAAGGGTGACCGACACGTGGCATCCACCGTAACGGAACACCGTTAAGCTATCGGGTCTGGTTTTGGATCCGATAACCCGTTAACAGCCCGGACCAATCGGGATTTTCCACGTGTAAAATCATCATTGGCCGGAGGAAACACGTGTTGCCTCACCGTTGGGATAGATGTCATCCACTCATTGGACAGGAGGCGCCTATGATAGGTCGACACGTGGCACGGCCCAACAGTGGTCCATTCCGGTGAAAAAGGCCGGCCCAATTAAAAATAGCAGGCCGGCCCATATAAGGCCTACTTGTGTCAGGTCCATTTAAGCCCACGGCCCATACGAGATGTGCCAATTCGGCCCATCAACGACCCCTTAAATATTTGACACCATTGCAGCCCATTGTCAGTTCGAGCCCGTTAACAGCCCGCTATATATTTGGGCTCAATATTGGCCCGATGAGATTTCGGCCTGTTAATGGCCCATTCAGCAGATGGGCCAATTTTCACGATATACATCTTTCGGCCTTTTAGCGACCCATTTAAATATTGGGCTAATTTCCGGCCCGGTGTGTCTTTCAGCCGGTTGACGGCCCATAAATCAGTTGGGCCATTTGTAGTCGGACCTGAGTTTCAGCCTTTTAGCGACCCATTTAAGTGTTGAGCCAATTTCCGTCCCGGTATGTCTTTCAGCCTAGTGACGGCCCATATATCTGTTGGGCCATTTGTAGTCGGACCTGAGTTTTGGCCTTTTAGCGACCCATTAAAGTGTTGGGCCAATTCCCGGCCCTATGTGCCTTTCAGCCTGTTAACGAACCATAAATGAGTTCGGCCATTTGTAGTCGGACCTGAGTTTTGGCCTTTTAACGGCCCATGCCCTTCATGGTCCAATACCAGCGCGGTTTCTCTTTCGGCCTGCTAAAGGCCCACAACACAGTTGGCCATTTACAATACGACCTGACTTTCGGCCTCTTAGCGGCCCATGCTCTTCATGGTCCAGTACAAGCCCGCTGTCTCTTTCGGCCTGCTAAAGGCCCACAGTATAGTTGGGCCATATGTAGCCCGAACTTAGTAACGGTCCATGAAATCAATTTGGGCCCACCTGTTGCCCGCTTCGATGTGAGCCTGTCAACGACCCGGGAGTTAAGAGGGCCGACCATTAACTTTCAGCCTGGTAACGGCCCATTAACTTAATGGGCCCACTAAAGTTCGTACATGTCTTTAGGCCAAATTAGATAATTTGAGCCCATTACGACGAGCAATTATGCACAGGAGCAAAGCCGATCAAGCAAAGGTACGACATATAGGGAAAAATGTTGCACATCCAGCATATATTACAGGAAATTACATCCACTCGGCAATCAAAGATTGATGCCAGTGCAAATAAATGAACAGAACCTAACGATCTACAACATCACAATCTGCAACCTCAGCACGGATGACGCCGATAAGCATGTGGGCAAGTTCTTGCCGCTTTGCTACACTGTCTCTGAAAACATTGATCAGTTGTTGTGTCGCACGACTCTGCACCTCTGATTCCTCCACCATTTCCATCATTCGTTCAGCCATTAATTGGTTCACAAACATACATTTTTTCCGTTGCATTCGAGACAGAGGATACTGAACAGATTCAGATGGCGATTTAGGTAGGCTTGTATTATTGATAGTGGAGAGTGTCTCGACCACTGCATCATAACATAAATTAGGAGGGGAACCAAACAGATTAATCATGAGTTATTGGCATATTACCTGGCCTAGATTTATTGGAAAGAAACAATGGGGTTGCCTTGCTGTTTTTAGAGTTTGTCTTCTTATCTTCAGGAGCCTGCACCAAATTAAGACACTAGCATTGCTATCATTGGCCAAGTCAGATAATAGGAAAGCAACATTGGCACAACGAACGTTTGGGCAACTAGCCAACACCAAATTAACACAATATGGCACAGCTATCATCAGCCGGGTAAGGTAATACGAAAGCAACATTGACACAATGAATGAATGGGCAACCAGAGCAGCACTACAATTCAGTAATGTGCATGATATGAGATAGTACACTCATGCAGCTCAGTATGCAAAACTACCAGGCATTTTTCTTTAAAAAATCAACATTGGCGCCTTTAACATTTTGCTACAACTAATTTTAGATCAGACAAAGGTTGGATTCACGCCGATTAACAAAATACATGCTGACGTAAAAATATAGTGATATACAACAGGTACTTACATCAGCATTGGAGCACAGAGAATTCCCGCAAGATATTTTCCTCGAATACAATGCCAATGAAGGAAATCTTCTATCATTGAACCTTATTTTCTAAAAGAGAGATGCGTAAGAAACATGTAGAAAATATGATCAGAATGCTATAAAATTTCATGATGGGAGGATACGCACACGCTTCTTAGAATGGAGTTGACATTCTTTTGTTGGACTGGAGCGGACTAGTTCTTTGGCCACTGGAATCTGCTTATTATCAGTGGGAGTTGGGTTTCTCTGTGCTGGAGCAGTATCTATGAAAAATGGAGTTGGTTTATTATCTCCTGGCGTTTGGATCTTTTGCAAAGACCTAGTTTGTAACCCTTTAGATTCTAACATAGCCGTCTTCCCCTTGCATGCCATATATAGAAGAATGGTGCTTCAATTATAAAACATGCTACAACAGAGATGGAATAGGTACTGAAGAATAGAAAGGCATGACATATTGACATGTATTCCCTCCATCCAGAAATAAATGGATGGGTCTAGGCGTATTTCAGTTCTAGATACATCCAGTTTATCCATTTCTGCGACATGTAATCCGGACAGAGGGAGTATGATGTAAGAGCTAGGGATACGACAGGACAACACAGTAAAAAACTGAAAACCCACTACAGAACCAAAGTAATCGAACCCATTGATATGAGATAGGACACTCATGCAGCTCAGGATGCAAAACTACTAGTCAGTTTTCCTTACAAAAATCAACATTGTGGCCTTTAATCATACATTTTGCTACAACTAAATTTAGACCAGATAAAGGTTGGATTCACGCCGATTAACAAAATACATGCTGATGTAAAAATATAGTGATATACAACAGGTACTTACATCTGCATTGGAGTACAGAGAATTCCTACAAGAATCTTTCCTCACAGACGATACCAGTGCAGAAATTCTTCTATCTGTTAAGCTTATTTTCTAAAAGAGAGATGGGTAAGAAACATGTAGAAAATATGATCAACATGCTATAAAATTTCATGATGCAAGGATACGCACACGCTTCTTAGAATGGAGTTGACATATTTTTGCTGGACTGGAGCGGACTAGTTCTTTGCCACTGGAATCTGCTTATTATCAGTAGGAGTTGGGTTTCTCTGTGCTGGAGCAGTATCTATAAAAAATGGAGTTGGTTTATTATCTCCTAGCATTTGGATCTTTTGCAAAGACCTGGTTTGTAACCCTTCAGATTCTAACATAGTCGTCTTCCCCTTGCATGCCTTGTATAGAAGAATGGTGCTTCAATTATAAAACATGCTACAGCAGAGAGATGGAATAGGTACTGAAGAATAGAAAGGCATGACATATTGACATGTATTCCCCCCATCCGGAAAAAAATGGATGGGTCTAGGCGTATTTCAGTTCTAGATACATCCTTTTTTATCCATTTCGGCAACATGTAATCCGGACGGAGGGAGTATGGTGTAAGAGCTAGGGATACGACAGGACAACACAGTAAAAAAAACACTAGTTGAATGTAAAACTATATGCTAGCGGAATACGTACAGAAAAAACTAAGGCAACATACACGTGTATGATTGGGAAACTAAGATGGAATTGCAACAGAGCACTAGAACAACACTTCAATGTAAAAAAACATGGTATGGTAGACAGATGAAGTACATACTGATGAATAACAATGCATAAGATATTCAGAAGCATGATGTCCAAATTAAGCAGATGGCATTGCGATAGAGCAAGGACCTTGTGGGGTGAAGAGGATTCAACATCTTTCTGCAAGTCTTCTGAAGAACTGCCTTTACATGTTCCATCATATTTGGTATCATTGACATCAAGTTTATTGGCCTTTACATTGCTCCGTGAGGTTCTTGTGGATATATCAGTGTGTGCAATTATATCTGACATGCATGGAAGATAACTAGTAGTTAGATTTATGTAATGAGTGCCTGTAGGAGACGACATAAATAGTAGGACTGGGGTTAACTAGCAGCAACAGGTCTCAAAAACTAAAGGGAGAACACAGATGAAAGCTACAGAATATGTATCGTTTGTACTCGAGATTAACTAGATGGCACACAAAAGTATTAAAGAACAACATAGGTAATACTAGAAGTGGTATAATACTATAATGAAAGTGCAACTATCCCTGGGTGGTTTTGGCAATTCCTAACAACATATAGCTCATTGAGCGAATGCTATTTCAAGATAAATATTTCAGGAAAGCTCAATGATTGGCATGGCATGGATTAGAAAGTGGACCCTTCAAAATTCTAAGGACAAAAGATTGGCTCAAGCTCAAAGCACAAGACTTTACATTTTATATTTTAGTGATCCAAGATCACATTGAGTCTATAGGAAAAGCCAATACTATTAAGAGGGGATGAGGTGTTGCTTAATGAGGTTCTTGCTCAAAATGCTTAGTGATATGCTCCAAAAACCCTCCACTACTTTCTCATATCCACATATGTCCCAAACCAAAAGGTCCAACTCGGCCCCACCGAAAATTCATATCCGGAGCCACCGAGTTCAGTTGACATAGCCACTGCCTGAAACCCTAGTCTTTTCGGTCTCACCGATAGGGATCTCGGTCTCACCGAGATGGGATTGTAATCACTCTGTTTCCCTTCGTAACATTTTGGTCAAACCGAGATGAGCGATCGGTCCCACCAAGATTGCAATGCAAACTCTCTGTTTCCCTTTCGTAACGTTTCGGTCCAACCGAGATGAGCGAATCGGTCCCACCGAGTTTGCCTGACCAACTCTTTGTTAGTCTATTACCAAAATCGGTCTCACCGAGTTTGTGTAATCGGTCTCACCGAGATTACTTTATGCCCTAACCCTAATGAAATCGGTCCCACCGAGTTGACATATCGGTCCCACCGAAATACCTAACGGTCACATTATGAACCAAATCGGTTTGACTGAGTTCTCTGAATCGGTCCCACCGAGTCTAGTGATTTGTGTGTAATGGTTAGATTTTGTGTGGAGGCTTTATATACCCCTCCACCCACTCTTCATTCGAGAAGAGACCATCAGAACATGCCTACACTTCCAACACATATTTTCTGAGAGAGAACCACCTACACTTGTGTTGAGGTCAAGATATCCCATTCCAACCACATAAATCTTGATCTCTAGCCTTCCCCAAGTTGCTTTCCGCTCGAATCTTCTCTCCACCAAATCCAAATCCTGTGAAAGAGAGTTGAGTGTTGGGGAGACTATCAATTGAAGCACAAGAGCAAGGAGTTCATCATCAACACACCATTTGTTACTTCTTGGAGAGTGGTGTCTCCTAGATTGGCTAGGTGTCACTTGGGAGCCTCTGTCAAGATTGTGGAGTTGAACCAAGGAGTTTTTAAGGGCAAGGAGATCGCCTACTTTGTGAAGATCTACCCTAGTGAGGCAAGCCTTTCGTGGGCGACGGCCATGTTGGGATAGACAAGGTTGCTTCTTTGTGGACCCTTCGTGGGTGGAGCCATCTGTGGACTCGCGCAACCGTTACCCTTCGTGGGTTGAAGTCTCCATCAACGTGGATGTACGGTAGCACCACCTATCGGAACCATGGATAAAAAATCTCCGTGTCAACATTGCGTTTGCTCCCTCAAACTCCTCCCTTTACCTTCATATGCAATTGTTTTACATTCCACTGCTATACTCTTAGAATTGCATGTGTAGGTTGTTTGCTTGACTTGTGCTAAGTTGTTAAAATCTGCCAAGAACTAAAATTGGGAAAAGGCTAGATTTTTATTTGGTCAAGTAGTCTAATCACCCCCCTCTAGACATACTTTCGATCCTACAAGTGGTATCAGAGCTTTGGTCTCCATTTGCTTTGATTTCCATAGCTTTTGGTGGTCATAGCCTTGGTTTCACAACCTAGGAAAGTATGGCGTCTAGCGAGGGAAATTACCACCATAGAGGTCCTTACTTTGATGGTATAAATTTTGCTAGTTGGAAGCATAAGATGAAAATGCATATTCTTGGACATAACCCCGCCGTTTGGGCTATTGTGTGTATTGGCTTGCAAGGTGAATTCTTTGATGGGAAAGAACCAAACCGTGAAGCTACCGCGGAAGAGTTGAAGATGCTACAATACAATGCTCAAGCTTGTGATATTCTCTTCAACGGATTGTGCCCCGAAGAATTCAGCGAAATCAGCCATCTCAAGAATGCAAAGGAAATTTGGGATACTTTGATTGGTATGCACAAAGGTACCAACTCCGTCAAGGAATCCAAATTGGATGTGCTTCAAAGTCAACTTGACAAGTTCAAAATGAAGGATGGTGAAGGTGTCGCTGAAATGTACTCTAGGCTTGCTCTCATCACAAAAGAGATTGCCGGCTTAGGAAGTGAAGAGATGACTGATAGATTCATCATCAAGAAGATTCTAAGAGCCTTGGATGGAAAATATGATACCTTGTGCACATTGATCCAAATGATGCCCAACTACAAAGATCTCAAGCCAACGGAAGTCATTGGAAGAATTGTTGCTCATGAGATGTCACTCAAGGATAAGGAAGAGCTCCACTACAAGTCAAGTGGCGCTTACAAAGCCTCATGTGAAGCTCCCACATCATCAAGTGAGAAGCAAACCTTCAATGAAGAATTGAGTCTAATGGTGAAGAACTTCAACAAGTTCTACAAGAGTAGAAGCAAGGAAAGAAGTTCCAAGTCAAGGTCCTACAATGACAAAAGATCTTCTAGTCGTGAGCGTAATTGCTACAATTGTGGAAGACCCGGACACTACTCCAATGAGTGTACGGTTCCCTATAAAAGAAGAGAAGATTCTCCCAAAAGAAGAAGTAGAAGAGAAGAATCACCACCAAGAGGAAGAAGGAGTAGAGATGATCGTTATGAACGAAGACCCTCTCGGAGAAGCAAGGATTCAGAAAGGAAGGACAAATCTTCAAGGAGCTACACAAAAAGAAGACATCAAGCTCATGTTGGTGAATGGGTATCCGGTTCCGACTCCGACCATCACTCCGAAAGAAGTTATCACCCCGACTCCGAATATACTCAAGATGAAGGTGTTGCCGGACTAGCACTTGTGACAACCAACTCCTATGACATATTTGACTCACCAAATGAAGTAATTGGAAGATGCTTCATGGCTAAAGGTCCAAAGGTAACACACCTCGAGTATGTTGATTTCAATAGTGATGAAGATGATTTGCTAGGTGATGATGATTTACATGTTGACAACTCTAGTGATGAAAACTATGATGAAACGTCAATTAATCATGCTAATCAAGATAAAATGAATGACGATGATAAGAAGGAGATTGAGCGTCTAACTAAAGAATTGAACACTCTTAAGTTAGCTCATGAAACTACCTTGGAAGATCATCGAGAACTTTTAAAGACTCATGATAAGCTACGCTTTGAAAAGCTCAACCTTGAGCAAGAACATGAGTTTTTAAAGGCAATCAATGATGATCTTTGCAATAAAAGTTCTTCTTACATTGCCAAGCGTTTACTCTTGTCTACTTACATGCCAAGTTAAATCTAGCAACAAGAGCAAGAAAGATTCTTCATCTAGTAGTAACAACAATCATGCTAAATCCAATGTTGTTGCGTCTAGTAGTTCTCTTGTTTCCACTAATGATTCTCTTAGCCAAGTTACACTTGAGCAAGAAAATAGCTTATTGAAGGGAATTATAGAGAAAGGTGTTTACAAGAGCCTTGCCGGAAGTAAGCAATTTGAGGAAATTGTACACAAGCAAGGAAGGCACCGGAAGAATCAAGGTGTTGGTTTTGAACAAAAGTTCAATGCCAATGGAGTTGAGTGGGAAGAAGATCAATACCCCAAGACGAAGTTTGTTCCTCAACAAGAGAAGTATGATCCTACTTCTTTCAAAGGAACACAAGCTCAAGATGATCTTCCACCACAAGACCACAAGCAAAAAGGCAAGGACAAGCTTCAAGGGGAAATTGATGCATTTGAAGAAGCACCTCAGGCCTTGGTCAAGTGGGTTCCCAAGACTACATTAAGTTCTACTTCATCAAGTACGACTACGACTCCAAGGATTCCCATCAAGATGGTGTGGATACCGAAGAAGAAGAACTAGAGAGTTCTTGAGGGTGACTCTGCCAACATACTTCACTCTTATCATTTTGGCAAGGACAAGTGCAAACAACTTCCATATCTTGCACTAGTTCAAGGAGTCACAAACCCTCTTGTTGGTAAGACAAGGACAAGGTAACCTAATGCTTTCATGGATATCATCTTGTGTATACATCACTCTATGTCTATGGATATCCTTGCTTGTTCCTTGTGGGACTAACCCGTGTAGGTATCGAAAGTGCAACTCACTCCAATGGATTGCTCCGAATGATCTACATCAACATTGAGCATCTACATCTTCAACACCTACATGAATTCATCTTCGACAAAACCAAAGGTTAGTTCATCCCTCTTAGGGGGGATATCACATCTAGGGGGAGCTTTACACTAATCAATTGAGCTAAAGCAACTCTAATGGTGTGAACACAACAATGCTTTATGTAAAAGTGGTAACCCCACTTGTGCTTAAACGATGAGTATGACCTATGATCAAATGTTCTCATTTGACTCCTAAGTCAATATACTCATATATAGATGACCCAGTCATTGCCAAATTGCTTGATAGATGCTAGAGTGATTGTGCATGATTTGTCACATATTTCATTTGCCATTTTATTGTGTGAGCATGTTGGTTGCATATTTTACTCATTCGAGGACATCCATTTGTTGTTTTGATTGTTTGGCTATTTCTCTTTTGCCAAATGGATGGACAAGAATGCCTAAGAACTCCCTCTAGCTATCTATGCTTTTCTCGTCTCAAACTCTATTCATGCTACATCACAAAGTTTGATCAAGTCAGATTCGAACCACTCTATGTGAGGAGCACTCGAAGTCCCTGATTTGTCATAGACTTTAACTTCCAAAACCTCTTTGTGCATTTCGGTCTGACCGATTCGTCCTTTTCGGTCCTACCGAGATCACTTAGTTGATCTAGGTTTTCAATCTCGGTGCAACCGATTAGAACCTTTCGGTCACACCGAGTTGCAGTAACTGCTTGCAGTTTTGCATCTTGGTGCCACTGAGTTGTTCCACTCGGTCACAGTGACAGGGTCAGGTTGTATATACTGACGGGCCAAATTTTGGAAATTTTTCCGAACCTCTTCGCCCACGCGTAACCTGCTCTGCCTCCTCAGGTCTCCGGATCGTCCTCTCGTCGCCAGCGACCTCCCGTCACTGTTCTCCGCCGCCGTCAACGGCAATCTGCCCTGCCGTTGCCGCCATAGCAAGTTCGCCATCGAACTAGGGTACGAACTTGATCTTTGTGCTAATCGATAACTCTGATTCTTAGCACATTGCTTTGCCATGATTCTTGCCACGAATGAAATCATCCTGTCCAGCGAAAACGTCCCGTAGATTAGTTTTGATTTGAAAATTTAGGGTTAGGTCTCCGCCGAATTCATCTCGGACCGACCGAGTTGTAGAAATCGGTCTCACCGATTTGGCTTAGGCCAGAGCACACGCGAATTCGGTCTGAGCGAAAATTGCAAATCGGCGTGACCGAGTTCGATTTCTCTGTGAAACCCTAGTAGTCTCGGTACCACCGAACTGTGACTCGGTCTGACCGAGTTCACTAGTTTAGGTTCCAAAAGCTGCTTCAGTATCACCGAGTTTACAAATTGGTAGCTCCGAAATGCTTTCTGTGAAGAACTAAAACTAAGTTTTTAAGTCATCTGTTTTGCAAAACTCCTGTACTTTGTGATGCTCATCTACTCTACCTCATCTATAACCTATTCACAGGGTCTGCTGTCAGAGTATTTGCAGAGATGTCTGATCAAAGTGATAGTCAGAATAGGTCTGAGCAACAGGTGTAGATGAGTGAGGGTTCAGATCCCTCTAGCAGCTATGATGAAGGCAGCAGGAGCACTCCCAGCAACCTGCCAAAGGCTGCTACCAGGAGAAGGAAGAAGAGAACTTCTGATTTAAAAGATGAGGATTATGTAGCTGTTGAAGATGAAGCCACTTCAAAGAAAAAGGTAATGAAAAATGAGTATGGCACAGCTGCTGCAAGTAAGCCAGGAATGAAAACAAAGGCTCCAGCAAGAAGAGTTCCAATGTCAAAGCCAAGGAAAGTTGCCACAGGTGAAACCATGAAGTTCACCATTGAATCTGAAGAAGAAGAAGCTGGTGAGGATAAGAAGAAGAAAAGGGCAAGAACTACTACTGCCAAAGTTCTTGGCAAGCCCTCAATGAGGAGAGATTCTGAAGAAGAAGAAGAACAGGAGGATGCTGCACCAGCACCCAAAGCACAGAAGCTTATGGGGGATGCAATCAGGTCAGGGGTTGCTCCATCAAAGCCCAAAGCTGCTCCCAAGGCAGCTGCTCCAGCTCAGAAGCCCAAGAGAAGCACTAGAAACATTCCAGCTGCAGAGAAGAACAAGGCCCTAGTGCCTGAAGCTGCTGAGGAAGATGAAGCTCAAGTGCTAAGGAAGCTGAAGCCCAAGATCCCTGATCACAATGATGCACATCCAGTTGCAGAAAACATGAAAATCAGGAAGGATGCAGGATTGAGACTATGGAGACAGTCTGATCCATATGCTATCAGGAGAAGAACTGCTGTGGACTACAGATTTCACACTAAGGAACAACAGGACTTCTATGAGACAATTCTGCTTGATAAGAAGCCCATAGTGTGTGACATGAGATGGGTTGACTGGGAGTTCATCAAGGAGAATGAGGATCACTTCCCTGGTGTGTATGATAGCTTCAAGGCATGTGGAGTTGACACATTTGTTGCCCAGAAGCTCACTAAGTGGAATGATGAGTTGATCATGCAGTTTTACTCCACTGCTCACTTCTATCCAGATGGAAGGATAGTATGGATGTCTGAGGGTACTAGGTACCAGTCTACAGTTGATGAGTGGGCCAAGCTTATCAATGCCCCTGAGGAACATGAGGATGACTTGGATGTTTATGTTGAGAAGAAGAAAGACCACAACACCATGGCACACATGTACAGAGAGATCCCAGATGATTCTTTAGAGGCTCATAAGTTTGGATCTGTCCACTTCTTGTTGTCTGGTCTGCCTACCATAAACTGGATTCTAAGGCACACACTGCTACCCAAGTCAGGTGATCACAAGATGATCAGAGGACATGCTATAAACTTGCTGCATATATTTGATGTCCCACAGAAGTTCAAGGTCATGAGTTTGATTGTTGAGACAATCAAGAGAACTGCTGCTGACCAGAAGAGAAGCTGTGGGTATGCCCCACAAATTCAGGAGCTCATCAATTCTAAAATGGGCACCGGGACTTATCTATTGGATAAGGAACACCTGGCCATATACCTTGAATTTGAAAACAACACTGTGGTAATGAATGAGGAAGACCCCACATCAGTGCAAGCACATGAGAGAGAGAGAAAGCTAAAGCTGAGAAAGCTGCTAACATGCCAAGCGCAGAAGAGGCATCTCAAGTGTTCCTAAAGAGCAAGCAAGATCAACTTGCTTATCTGATCCAGTCCACACTGAGAATTGAGAAGGGCTTGGCCACCCTGACTCAGAACTAGGAGAGCTTGGAAAGGATTATTGAGACAAAGTTTTATGATCTTGATCTGAAGGTCACTGAGATCCAAACTGCAGTTGAGCAGCTCCAGGAGGAAGCAAAGGAGAAGAAGGGCAAGTCTACTACAGATGCTTTTGCTAGAGTGCCCAGAGGACAAAGATCTGCTGCAGTGCCTGTGACAGATCCTCGAGCTACAGCCTCAGTACCAGCAGCTACAGCTCCAGTTCCACCTCCCGCGGCTACTCCACCAGCTCCAGCTACTTCATCTAAAGCCTTCGTTCTTAGAGTTCTCTTTACGCTGCCTCCTGAAGACCAAGCCTAACAGACGTCTAGCACTATGCATTTTTAGAACTTTTTGGCAACTTGTTGCCAAAGGGGGAGAAAAATGTATAGATCATAGTCTTCGAGAGAGAGAGAGAGTGTGTGTGTTGGTTTTTTTATCTCTCTTGCTTATTTGGTTTGGAACTTTATTTGTGTGCTTGTGTGATATACTTTACGTCCTTTTGTGAGATACTTGTTGATCATGTGTTTGATCATATGCTATCCTTAATGCTTGTTGAATGATACTATCTTTCATATCCTCTTATGATCATTCACTTTGCTTGGTGATGAGTGCATGTTTTTAATTTCTATCATTTGGAGCGCTCCACCAAGATGTATGTGACTTGGAAGAGTAACCCATGATCCTAATCGATTGTGCATTTGCATTCAAAAGCAAATTTTAAATAATGCACAAATTTAGGGGGAGCTCTTGCTTATCACATACTTCTCAAAGCGACGATGTTTTTCAATCTTATTTATCATTTGTCGAAGCTTTGATCTATATGTTGTCATCAATTACCAAAAAGGGGGAGATTGAAAGTGCAACTATCCCTGGGTGGTTTTGGTAATTCCTAACAACATATAGCTCATTGAGCTAATGCTATTTCAAGATAAATATTTCAGGAAAACTCAATGATTGGCATGGCATGGATTAGAAATTGGACCCTTCAAAATGCTAAGGACAAAAGATTGGCTCAAGCTCAAAGCACAAGACTCTACATTTTCTATTTTAGTGATCCAAGATCACATTGAGTCTATAGGAAAAGCCAATACTATTAAGAGGGGATGAGGTGTTGCTTAATGAGGTTCTTGCTCAAAATGCTTAAGGATATGCTCCAAAAACCCTCCACTACTTTCTCATATCCACATATGTCCCAAACCAAAAAGTCCAACTCGGCCCCACCGAAATTTCATATCCGGAGCCACCGAGTTCAGTTGACATAGCCACTGCCTGAAACCCTAGTCTTTTCAGTCTCACCGATAGGGATCTCGGTCTCACCGAGATGGGGTTGTAATCACTCTGTTTCCCTTCGTAACGTTTCGGTCAAACCGAGATGAGCGATCGGTCCCACCGAGATTGCAATGCAAACTCTCTGTTTCCCTTTCATAACGTTTTGGTCCAACCGAGATGAGTGAATCGGTCCCACCGAGTTTGCCTGACCAACTCTCTGTTATTCTATTACCAAAATCGGTCTCACCGAGTTTGTGTAATCGGTCTCACCGAGATTACGTTATGCCCTAACCCTAATGAAATCGGTCCCACCGAGTTGACATGTCGGTCCCACCGAAATACCTAACGGTCACATTATGAACCAAATCGGTCTGACTGAGTTATCTGAATCGGTCCCACCGAGTCTGGTGATTTGTGTGTAACAGTTAGATTTTGTGTGGAGGCTATATATACCCCTCCACCCACTCTTCATTCGAGAAGAGAGCCATCAGAACATGCCTACGCTTCCAACACATATTTTCTGAGAGAGAACCACCTACACTTGTGTTGAGGTCAAGATATCCCATTCCAACCACATAAATCTTGATCTCTAGCCTTCCCCAAGTTGCTTTCCGCTCAAATCTTCTTTCCACCAAATCCAAATCCTGTGAGAGAGAGTTGAGTGCTGGGGAGACTATCATTTGAAGCACAAGAGCAAGGATTTCATCAACAACACACCATTTGTTACTTCTTGGAGAGTGGTGTCTCCTAGATTGGCTAGGTGTCACTTGGGAGCCTCCGTCAAGATTGTGGAGTTGAACCAAGGAGTTTGTAAGGGCAAGGAGATCACCTACTTCGTGAAGATCTACCCTAGTGAGGCAAGTCCTTCGTGGGCGACGGCCATGGTGGGATAGACAAGGTTGCTTCTTCGTGGACCCTTCGTGGGTGGAGCCCTCCGTGGACTCGCGCAACCATTAGCCTTCGTTGGTTGAAGTCTCCATCAACGTGGATGTACTATAGCACCACCTATCGGAACCACGGATAAAAAAAATCTCCGTGTCAACATTGCGTTTGCTCCCTCAAACTCCTCCATTTACCTTCATATGCAATTGTTTTACATTCTGCTGCTATACTCTTAGAATTGCATGTGTAGGTTGTTTGCTTGACTTGTGCTAAGTTGTTAAAATCTGCCAAGAACTAAAACTGGGAAAGGCTAGATTTTTATTTGGTCAAGTAGTCTAATCACCCCCCTCTAGACATACTTTCGATCCTACATATAATCACCAGCCTGTGGGATAGCATTGGCTGATGGATGATAACTATGGAACATCATTACCTAAAGAACAAGTATCTTAGCTGAACTATGGAACATCGTTAACTCCTGTACAAGACCCATAAGAGATCATCATGAATATACAGTGAAATGTGATAATCTATTTTCCATGCTTAGATGAATAACAAAGCCATAAATGTTTCACACAAGTAAGATGAGGGTACAACCTATCTGGCCGCCATCCATAGGAGTGAGCATCATGTGCTGACTTGTCGATGGCCCTGCAGTTGTTGTGGCTGTCCTTGTCGGGCACGCACATTCGATGCATGGAACTGTTGAGTGGGACTATAGCTCCCTTCTGGTGTATGCTTCCCTTGTTGGAGCAGCTGCGGTGAGTCGGAAGACGGTGTGGCTGAAGATGCAGATAACGCATAATGTTAAGAACGACACATCTCTTTGATCTGAAGAAATACACTAAGAGATCAACAGCAAGGTACGGGAGTGGTCACACGTCTGTTGACTGAGACTAAATTGGGGTCACACGATTTTAATTTATTTTGGTACTGTCCGATCTACGCCGGATGGCTTGATGGCCGTCTTGTGCCTCCCGGCTGACACTGTTAGGAATCTTCCCGAAGAGCCAGCGACCAACGGCAGAGCAGCTTGCCTCCGCCGTCCGTGGCCCCGGCCAAAACCCCGCTCCCCGCCCCACAACACTGCCTTGGTTGCGCCGCCCCCGGGCCAATCCACAAAGACTCCCCGTCATCCAGATCTGGCGGCGGCAGTACCTTGAACCCACGCAACTCTAAGATAGCCATCTAAGCGCTGCTTCCACGGCGAACTTGCGGCCCCGCACCCTTACGTTAGACAGCAGCCAACCGGCAGCCTAGGAGCTCCGCCGCCTCGAGGGGTGCTGCTTCCCATTGGGAATCGATTGGTCTAGAATAAAAATTCAGACAACTGATGCCTAAATAAAGTGATTTGAGATGAGGGTGCGACCTATCTGGCGGCATGGTGAAGTAGGCAGGTCTAGCTGCCGAGTCGGTGAGGCCGGCGCGGTTACGGTGGCCACCGGTGGCAGGGAAACAGCGATGTCACGACGGTCGACGGCTACGGCGAAGCAGCGCCGGGACTCTGGACGGATCTGAAGTTGGAGCCGCTCCGGTGCTGTGAACAACGGCGGGGGTGAATCGGCTCCGGTACGGTTCACGCGATTGTCGTCGAGGTAGCTCCAGCAGCACGGAGTAAGAGGCACACGGCCCAGTGCATGACGGCAAATGGACATCGTCTCCGGCATTAGGGAGGAGGGCGGCTGTGAAATTGGTGCGGTGGGGGCGCCATGGAGGAGGGCTGAGGTTTCGCAGCTCGGGAGAAGGGAGCTTCCGGGGAGAAGGTGATTTGGCGCCCACGAGGTATGAATGGGGGCGGGGGAATTGGGACGGGAGTGGAACCATATTTTACGGACGGATTTGTCTGAAATGTGAGGGGGAGTTACAGTTCTACCCCTGCCTTTAGGCTTCTCGGCTTGGGTCTGTGTACTGAGGGTCGGGGATAGTAGAGTAACTTTGCTTCTCCCCAAATAGTGGGCGGGAGCGTTTTCGGGCGAGGAGGGCGTGTTTTGAAATATAGTGGGTGCGAGCGATTTCGGGCGAGGAGAGCGTGTTTTGAAATAGTGGGCGCGAGCTATTTCGGGCGAGGAGAGCATGTTTTGCCGACCATGGTTTATGAATTATTCAGCACATGTCATTTCGGCCGAGGATAAGGCGCGCTTGGATGAAGTTATGAACCTACCCTCGATGCACAACGGGCCAATTAATGCGTCTCCCACATAGGACAGTAATTTCGCGTCTTCCATTTATTTGCTCGGGCGAATTCCACCGAGCAGAGGATGTTTAACGGTTCGTTCAAAATTTGGGAGAACGAGCATCCACGTCTACCTTACCAAGTCGATTCGAATCAAATTTAGAAATATTAGCTTGCCACTTATTTTTTAGATGGAGAGATGATGCTCGGGAGTAATGTGTTTTTACATGCTCGTTGCTAGCGATTTACTATATGACAAATAGTTGACCCACTCAAAAACGGGAATCAAACCCAAAATGAAATATCTCGATTCAATGAAATATCTCGATTCAATGAAATAGCTCGTTCACCAGGTCAAAATAGTGAACTAAATCCAAAATTGAACACCTCAATCGAATAGCATGTTGTACAGTATTATAGTACTCCATGAACACTTGAAAGTCAAATTAATGAACTTGTTTGATATACGCATATGTTCATGTGTGGATTGCAGACAACATGTTCTCCAATTTAAATATTTGAATGCAAGTTTATATCGAAACATGGTTTATATCAGTCTTTGATGCATAAAACGCGACCTCCCCCTCTCCCGGACTCCTGCTCTCTCTCTCTCCCCGACAATCTTCAATTCTATCGCACGCATCCAACACACAAACCTTGTTGGTCCTCTCTCTTTCTCTCCATCTCTCTCTCTCTCTCTCTCTCTCTCTCTCTCTCTCTCTCTTTGTGTGTGTGCGTGGGGGGGGGGTCTTTCTAGTTCGCATGCATATATACTCCATCTATAGGTCTCTCGCGCACACTATGTATGATTCTCTAGTCCAAGCTAGATATCTTGGGTGCACTCATCGTACGCACACAAATTCCTTGGCTCGTTGCCCATAACTCTCTCACGCACCACTCTGTCGTCTCGGAGCTCTTCCCCCTCTCTCTCAAACTCTCCATCTACCTGGGTCACACATACACATGCATATCTCACTCGCACTTGATAGGCCCATCTAAAACTCTATCTCTCTCCCTCATTCTCTCTCCATCTCACACGCACACACACACACACAATCTCATGCCTAGCTAGCCAAGTATGATGGTCTCTCACTCAATTGTAGGCACACGCAGTCCCCCCTATATGTATATGACTAGCTAATCTTAGTCTCCATCACAAACATGTGCATGGTCTATCTCGATTTCTCTCGGGGCATCTTTCTATCGCGCACGCACCTCCCTCGATCTCCCACCCATATAGTCCCCTCACGATCTCGAGGGGGTCTCTCTATCACAAACACACCCTCTCGCCCTCCCCATGCGTCCATGTTCTCCAAGTGTCCCTCTCGACCTTTGTTCCTTGTTGGCCAGACCTCTATTGGACATGTGCTATAGGGGTGTCTCTCTCCGTTGCAAACAATCACACACTAGCTATCTTCGTGTATCTCCTCGCCTCGCTTTTCTATCTCGGAGATGCATGCGTGATATGTTCACCTAAGAAACGAAAACACACACACTCTCTCTAATTTATCGTTTGTTGTCACTTTCTCTTTCACACACATACTCTTTTTGCACACTTACTCATTCTCCTTCACACGCACTTGATCCCTCTCGACTTAGGCACTCTCCTCGGTCCATAGCATATTGATTTATTGAAAAGTCAAACATCACAAAGTTTGACCATGTATGTGGAGAAAAACAATTACATCTAGAACGGCAAACATATACCATTAGATTCACCATGAGATGTAGTTTCGTATGATGTATCTTTGGTATTGAAGATATAAATAACATTTGTGTAAACCTGATAAAAGTTTCCAAAGTTTGACTTCTAAAAAAATTACATGCACTGCATTATCGAGCGTATGGAATATCTCTTTCCCCCTCTCAGCTATCTGACGCACCACTCAGCCTTATCGGGGCTCCTCAATCTCTCTCAAACTTTATATCTCCCTGGTTCACACATAAACATGTCTCGCTCGCGCTATACATATAGACCCATCCAACACTCTCCGCCCTTGTTCTCTCTCTATGTGACACACACCCCCCTAATAAGTACCATAATCCCTCACTCCATCATAGGCGCAAGCACTCCCCCCCTAAGTATGATTATCTCTCACTAGCCATCAGGAACACACGTATTGTCTCCTTCCATCCATACATCTATCTCGATATCTCTTGGGGTATCTTCTATCGCGCACACACCTTGTCACTCGATCTCCCACCCATGTAGTCCCATCACGATCTCCAGGGGATCTCTCTATGACAAACATACACTCTCTCCTCCCCATGTCCGCATTTTCTCCATACTTCTCTCTCGACCTCTCTCCCTTGTTTGTCAGACCCCTCTTGGCCACGTGCTAGGGGTCTTGCTCTCTCGGTTGCAAACAACCACACACTATCTCCTCACCTTGCTTCTGTTGTCGAAGATGCATGTGTGATATGTTTGCACAAGACACACACATTTTTTCTTGACTTTTATCGAGTGTTGTCCATGTCTCTTTCACACACGCACACACACTTTTTTCACTCACTCTTTCTATTTCACTCTCTCTCTCTAGTTAGGGACTCTCTCACGTCCATAAGCATATGGATGTTTTGAAAAGTCAAACCTCAGAAAAGTTTGACCAGGTATATGTGGAGAAAAACATTTACATCTGGAAAGATCATTAGATTCATCACAACATGTACTTACTTCATACTATCATTTATCTTTGGTGTTGTAGATATAAGTAATTTGTTTATAAACTTGGTCAAAGTTTCAAAAGTTTGACTTTAAAAAAAATGTTGGAACTACATTATCGAACGGAGGGAGTAGCTCTTTCTCTCTCTATGCTATATCTCACGGGCCTCCCCTCTCACACGAACACTCTATACCGACGGATTATATGCTCACTTTGTCAGCGTATAGCTCCGTATATTGTTTAGTTGACTGGTCAACCAGTCCACATGCTGCCTTGTCAGCTCGTGTTCTGTATCTTCGTGTGCTGGCCCATGTGGCAGTGGGTGAAAATAAGTAAACTAGAGGTCCATCTGACACGCGGTGAAGTAAACAAGGTTGAAACCACTCGGGGTAGCACCCCGCACGCTAGTAAATTGAGGGCGCATTGAGGACACACTTCTTCCGCATGGAGGACGCACTCGCGCACAATTCACCACTGCGTGGCGACATGCACAGAAGGACGCACTCGTGCTCACCCAGCACACAACACACACCAGCACACGTGTACACCGCGTCACCGCCGGTTGAGATGGACGGCAAGGCTGCCAACAAGCGGAGGCGGCTCGAGCCAAAACCGCATCCGGTGAGCCTGGACTTCATCAGCAGCCTCCGCGACGACATGCTGCTCATCTTCATTGGCCTCCTCCCCACCAAATCTGCCGTGCGGACCGCCCTACTCTCCCGGCGGTGGCGCCCCCTCTGGCGCCGCGTCCCCCTCAACCTCACCGTCGACAGCTGCCTCTGCGACGGAGATTGCAAATGCATGGCCGCAGTCTCCAAGATCCTTTCATCGCACCCTAGGCTAGCCAGACGCCTTGACATCCGCATGTACAGTACCAACTGCAAGGTCCAACCCAAGTTCGATGAGTGGTTCTTATCCCCCGCCCTAGATCAGCTCGAGGAGCTCAGCTTTGAAGCTGGACGATGTCGCTCTCTGCCGCCGTCCGCGCTCCGCCTCGCGCCAACGCTGCGCCGCGCCAGCTTCAACTCCTGCTATCTTCCCCAGATTAATGCCGCGCTCGCCCTTCTTCTCCCTCAACTCAAGCAGCTCGACCTCTTCGACGTTTTCATCTTGAAGAAGGCTATGGAGCACCTGCTCTACAGCTGTACTATGCTCGAGTACCTTCGTCTTGAGCAGATCCACGGGTTCATTAGTCTCCACATCGCCTCGACGAATCTCCGATGGATTTATGTGTCTTGCTGGCCCCGCAACAAGACATCAATTGGGAAGAGATCACTCCAGCTGTTCCACATTATGGTCATTGAGAATGCGCCTTTCCTTGAGAGATTGCTTGTATCGGATATAGAAGGTCCAACAAAAATCAGGGTCATTGACGTGCCAAAATTGACAGCGTTGGTGCACTCGTCTGCGAAATTCTCCTTACTCTTTATTGGATCTGTAATCGTTCAGGTACATCACTCATCTTCTTCTCCGTCTTCTTGAAATTCACATTTTTAAATTTCTTCTTGATGTATTTACGACCATCTTCCAGAAAATGATTCCCACAAGCTTGACCCAGTCTATGCGCACAGTGAAGATCTTGGCAATAAAATCTATCGGCCCCAATCTGGATCAAGTTGTTGGATTCCTTACATGCTTTCCGTGCACGGAGACGCTACTCATCGAGGTGAAACTTCTTTACTATTAGTAAACGGTAATCACAACGTAGCTCAATTTTTTTTGTAATTTTCCCAAATTACGATGACCAGTGTAGTGTTCAAAACTGCATCTACGCACTGCACCGAAAGAAATGTTTTTAGTATTTTTTTCTCACGTGATCACCTGCATCGTTTTTTGTACTACTATAGTAGCCTAGGTAGTCATAGTGGAAAGTAACTTAGACTACTCCAGTAACTCTATGGTTACCCTAAGAGCAAGTACTACCTCCGTCTTGGTTTACTCTTCCTATTTTGTAGTATCAAAATTTGACCAAAGATTTAATTGACAAAATGTTAATGCATGTCACTAAGAACTATATCGTTGGATTCGTATTTGAACATAATTTCAAATGGTGTAATTTTTAGTGACATGCATTGGCATTTTCTTACATAAATATATGGTCAAAATTTTATACTAAATAAGAGGTAGTAGAAAAGTGGGCTATAAGTGCCCTCCACTATGTAGGCCAAAACACGTGCAAAATTCACTTGTGATGCATTTGGCATGGATGCCCCTCCATTGCTCCCCTGGTGCCCCAATCTGGATCACCTACTTTGCTCCGGTGCCAAATAACTCACGCAATGAAAAACACTTGTGTGGGAGAGAGAGAGGACTGAGGCAATAAAAAACAATTGTTTGGGAGAGTGAGAGGCTGGTGTAGTTGGTTTGATTGATTTGTTTATACATGTGGGTCTGTGTGCACAGCAGTGCCAACTCTCTCTCATCGCGAGAGCGGTGCCAAAATCTTTTGATTTGACATCGATGCGTATTATGGCATCGGCCACATAGTGGAGGGCAACAAATGCCCAAGCTCTTCACGTACTCCTAGGTAAATGAGAGGAAATAGAAAGAGAGAGAGTGAGAGAGTGAAAAAAATATCACTAGCTAGCCAACCCTATCGTATGAGCGAATGATATTGGTACCTCTTGATGACACGACAATCTTATACAGCCAGCTGCTCTAATATGTTCTCTTCTTTTGCAGATAAAAAAGACCCAAAAGTGAAAAATGTGCTGCACTATAACAATCTCATCGAATGCCTTGATCTCCATCTTACAGAAATTGATTTGATCGACTACCGAGGCAGCACATCTGAGATTAAACTATCCAGGTTCTTTGTTCTGGAGGCAAGTGTGCTCAAGGTAATGAGGTTTGGCGTTCTCTGGCGCAGCAATGAATGGCGTGCTGATCACCGCAAGCGTCTAAACCTAAATGACAAAGTCTCTACAGAAGCTGAATTTGTTTTTGAAACATCAAGTGGCTAGAGACTCGAAAACTTATTTGCCCATTAGTGACTTGTCAGGGCGGTGGATTTTAGTTTGTACGATAATGCTGTATCCACCTAAAGTAACGAAAGTTCTTACGTAAACTTCCTAGTAATTCCCTCTTCGTAGGTGCAGCATTACTCCTAACATTTGTGCTATCAGTTTGAAACTTGTAATATTGCCGTGTCCTATTCCTGCGTTTTCAAAATCCTGTGAATCAAACAAGTCCTGAGTTGGTGATGATGTTGTGCCTCCATCTTTCACCAATAGCTGTCGGATCTAGATCTGACGCATACAAACCAAACTTCTCCAGTTTTGCAAAAAGATGCCTGCACTTGTTCCCTATTTACAAACAACTCGTTATCTCCTCCCCACCACATCTAGAAGGCCATGGAAAAATCTGGCGCGATGGTCGCTGCCGGCGCCGTCCACCCCCAATCTTGCTGTTCCGTGCAATGCACGGGCATCTACGCACGTGAAATTATGTCAAACACGCCTAGTTGTAAGCAGGCTAGGTCTACAGCCATGATGATAGTGACTGCAGACGGTGAGGATGACTATGGTATGCCGAACACGGCGCCTATACTCAGGTGTCATCTCCGGCATAGGGTCTTGTCACTTCACTGTGAGGAGCAGCACGTAATAATTTGACCAACGGGTAGTACAGTGCTACTACATTGGTAGTACTACTACTAGTACTAGCACCACCGTCTGGATTTTGTAGTACTACCACGTCCATCTGGATTTAGTATTTGACTAGCAATATCTAGTAATGCATGTCACAAAAAATGTACTACTCCCTCTGTAAATAAATACATGGTGTATTGTTTTATTCCTATCGGCGAGATAACTTAATGTCTTTTTGCTACTTAATAGGATTACATGCAATGAACTAACCACTGCATGTGATGTTTGGTAGTCTCAAGTCATTGAAAGCATGCACGGGCACGGAGGGGGACGCAGCTTCATTGACTTACTGCACCTGCCTTTGGGTGTATGACACGTGGGCCCAACGGGTGGCTGGCCAACCTGTCATACATCCAAAGGCAGGTGCAGTAGAGGGGCGAGGAGTAGATGGCCAACACGCACGTGAATTCAACGCAGTCTGCACTTCTCATATAAAGGCTCCCGCCAGTCCAATCTACGAAATCCTACGCACCTACGCACCCAAGGGCAATAGTGATCACTCCAATCGCAAGATCAGTTGACTAGAAGCTAGACCCATGGAGGCGATGAGCGCGAGCATCAACCGGCTGTGCCAGATGGTCCACAACACCGGCCTGCGGCCCGGCACCGAGGAATGTCTCGAGGTAGTGCTTGAGGCCGCCAGGGCGAGGGGCCGCTTGGACGACAGCTTC
Organism: Aegilops tauschii subsp. strangulata; assembly: GCF_002575655.3. Taxonomy (NCBI): domain Eukaryota; kingdom Viridiplantae; phylum Streptophyta; class Magnoliopsida; order Poales; family Poaceae; genus Aegilops; species Aegilops tauschii. The sequence goes on from NC_053037.3 coordinate 401,761,341, forward strand.
GTCTCCTTGTTCGACGAGCTCCTCGTCGGCTTCCTCGACAAGTTCACCATCGTCAAGAAGCTCGCGAACGACCTTGACATACGCCTCCAGCCCATGCGCCGAGGCTCTGCGAGCCTGCCACCCTCAACGGCCTCTATGGTGACAACCTCTTCGACGCACTGGTGGCCCTGCGACTGCCCGCCATCGTGCCGGAGAATGTCCACCTCGAGGTCGCGCTCGCCACGCAGCGCCTGGCGCAGCAAGACACCATCGACATAATCACCCACGTCTAGGCGCAAATCGTCCACAAGGACTACTACATGCAAGAGGAGGACGAAAGGACGCTGGCCTTCTTGGACCGCAGGGAAACCTTGGACGGCATTGTTCAGAAGCACGTTGAGCTTGCCGCCAACGCCGCTGCTCCTCACATGTCGGTTGGTGACCCAGTGCACTAGGGCGTGAGGATGTCGTTGATGGATCCGTATGTATCTTTATCTTTCTGTCAAATCCATGTAGTAGTATATGTTACTACTAGTAATTATCTTACCTTTCGCATCAACTTCATAATTTTCCTACGTACTCCATGCATGAACCGCGCCAGAACCAAAATTCTCATTACTCTAGGGAAAATCGTTATTTCTATCTATCGGTCGCTCCATGGAGCAGAACCAAATTTTACAAGTTACAAGTTCAAAAGGAAAAGCCTGCCGTGTTCGCGTCGCACCCCCACACGGTTGGTCCGGCACGCCGCTCAAGGGGGAATGCATGCTGTGTTGCATTTTCACTTACAAGTGGGACCGCAGTTGAGCAAACCGACTATCGGCAAACCCCCACCCCGCCCACCGTGCAATGGCTGAGAAAACAGGAGGGAGAAGAGATGGTTGTAGCACGGACTCCAAGAAAATTGGTGTCGGATGGGACTAGTGTGGGTGGCATGTGCCGTACTGCTAGACATGAATGCTAGTTATGGCCCATGCCACCCCACTATATTGAGGTGCTGGTTACGTAGAACAAATTTCCTGGAGTCCGTGCTCAGCCCTCCTTTATCTCTCTTCTCAGCCAGCCAGCAGACGCGCGGAGCCCATCGTCTGTTTGCTCATATGCGGTCCCACATGTTAGTGAAAACGCAAGAGGACCCACTGAACCTGCACATCTTTCACCTCGACGTACTGGTGATGAAAAACAAATCCAATAAAGATCTTCGGTGGCCGCTTTTGGAATTACTCAAGAGTAGTAAGATTCTATTTATAGTTGATGCACATCACGTGGCTTCAACTACCACTCTATTTTCTTGCATGACATGACCTGGATACTGGATGTCCCACGTGTCGGCAAAAGGAGGAAGAACTCGACCAAATCTTCGGTTGTGCTCTCGGATTAGACTACTTGTGCTAACTTAAAATTTTATTGTGTAGAATGGATGCAAGTTTTGGTATTGGGAAGAAGTGTACAACGATATATTGATAGAGCGCAATTTAGTAGATGTTCTAGCACTTTTAGCTAGCATAGAGGCTAGAGATGAGACTAGTGCACTTGTTGATAGAATAGAGGCTAGACACGTCTACTTCTTTACACTCGAAGAAGAATGAAGCACGCAGGATCGAGCCTCCGCAGAACAACAATGAATGTATCGAGAAGGCACTAATCCAACTTACAGGAGCAATTATGGAAGTTGGATATCTCCTAAAATGTATTCTTGTGGTTCTTGTTTTTCTAGTCAAAATTTTGTTGATGTATTTCCATGTACCAAAAAATCAATGATGAAAAAAAGATATGTGTTTGCAAAGAAAAATGTACGCGGCTGGGATGCGTCCGCGCGTTCGACGCACGGCCACCGCATCCGAGAAATGGCCCGAACACGACCCCACTTCCCTACCCAAACAGATGGAATCCGGGCAAAATGGAGGTCCGTTTGGGTTCATGCATTGGAGTTGGCCTTACAAGTGGGACCGCAGTTGAGGAAACTGACTATCGGCAAACCCCCACCTCGCCCGCCGCGCGATGGCTGAGTTAGAGAAACGACGAGGTTGAAGAGATTGCTGTAGCACGGACTCCAAGAAATATGGTGTCAGATGGAAGTCGTGCTGGTGGTGTGTGCCGCCTGGACGTGAATGCTTGTTCTGGCCCATGCCACCCTACTACTCCTACTACTTATAGTAGTAATATCGAGGATTCGAGGTGCTGGTTATGTACAGCGAACACATTAACATATGGCCCACTTCACACTGTGGCCAAATTTCCTGGAGTCTGTGCTAGGTTGAAAAGTGTTCTTTGTGAGGATGGGTCGCTGGTCTCAAGTTTAAAACTTGTTGTATTACGTACGTAGACGTAGAGATAGTGCAGCATGTGAAGCTAGTACAAATAGTGTACTATTGTTGATTGGCCTCATCCGATAACCTGTTGCAATGCACGTACAATTATGTATTTGGAAAATATTTTTTAGCCTCGTCGCAGCACCCACTCAGAGAAGCGACTCGAAAGCCATTCATAAATTTAGTAAGTTTATCACAGGCATATCATTTTATTACATACAACAGGTCATCAACCCACAACGACAATGTGGATACATTATAAATACTAAAGTTTTCATCACACAACAAATAACAAGCAATGAAATGAACTTTAACTCAACCAATCCTCGTCATTGGAAACACTTGCTTTGAACCACAAGCAATTCTCTGGGAAGAGCCAGCTACTGTCAATCTCAAGACCAACGCAAGACTGATCATCCAGGCTGAAGGGGCCTACTATATCACGACCAGGGTAGGGAACCACCGCAATATCCGACGTATAGATACAGTTGCTTCTCATAAATGGTAGTAACGTTGTGTCAACAGCAGTTGGATCGCCTTTCACCATCATTGGATAGTTTTGTCCAAGGAAGAGCGAGTTTGCTCCAAGACTATCAATACTGTACTAGGGAGAAGGTGTTGGCGCTAGCACACTAGTATCCATCCCGAATACCATGCAACGGGTGTTGGAATAGGTCCGGAGAGTGCGACCATGGGAGACAACACCTGCTCCCTCAGTAGTAACATCAGCAGTGGGCTGTATACAGACAAGAAGTGGTGATCCATTGGAATTAGTTGCCAGCCGCCAGTGAGCATATGGGCCCTGCTCGTCCTCATGCTCGTGATCATCACCATCGTCATCTCCCCCTTGGTTATAAATTTTTTCAAGTATAGGTGGTGGAATGTTCACAGGACCTTGGAAACACAAGAAGAAGGTTAATTAGTAGAGAAGGGAAACTTGCTAACTCGCATGCATGTGGATGAAACAATTACAATTACGGTGGAAGACAAACGTACCAAAACTACGAGGATCCCATGCAAAAACAGTGCCACGAGTGGTGGCAGCAAACACAAGACCCTCATATTCAATTACATCACAGTACACATCCGTGTATAGAAACTGATTTTTGAGCAATATCCATCCAGTCGAACCACACAGGACGGCAACAAACTTGTCGAAGATAGCAACAACTTGATAGTTCTTGTAATTCCAAGAGCGGTTGGGAACTCGAGAAATTGCTATCTTCCATAGAGGACAATCACCATGATCATATTTGAACGTACGTAGATCATCTGTGTGCTCAACCTCAGGGCACTCGGAGATTTTTGGAAGTGGAATCCGGTGACGAGTGTACACATTCACAAGTTCCCACTTGCAATTGTTCCCAATATAAACAACCCAATCTCCATTTGTGCCTGCCCAAGCCTTGCCCTCAAGCGATGGCATCTTAACATCATACGTATCATTATCAAGCGGCATCAACTTGCACAAGGCGAGGCTTCCCTTGTCCCCGCACCAGTCAACAGGGTCACGGCGAAGAAGATAGGGGAGATCAAACCGCTCCTGGACCCTTGGGTTCCTTGTAATGATGTTATTAGTTGAGTCGAGAATGTTCTTGAACGAACCTGCCATGCTAGCCGAGGTGATGACGTCGCACCGATCAATGAGTTCCCCCACCACGTCATCTTTCAGATCAGGGCAGGAATAATGGGGTCGTTTCCGGCTTGTTCCCTCCATGGAGAAGACGATTGAACAATGGCAGAAGGAAGGGTGAAGGCAAATGGAGGAGGGAGGAAGAGCGTGCGACAGCATTTCCAAATCGAGAGGGAAAGGCGAAGAGTCGGTGGATGGTTGCCAGTTTGCCACGGTACACGAAGAGGCGCCCCGGCCTACACGTCCTTTCGGAAATTGTACAAAAGGACTCGCCATCGTCTCACTGACATGTTGGAACGGGACCAAATGTCAACGAAACGTGGTGTGTAATTTCTCGTGCAAAATGCGATGTGGCCGCGTTGGCCCGAGGTGTCGCATTAGTTATCGACCTTTAATTTTTTAACATACAATCTGAGTGGATAGCTCCTGTCGTCATCACACGTGAGCGGATATATAGGTGGGCTAGGTGGGCAGGCGGTAAGTGCTAAAAGAGTTGATCTCGAAAAAATAGTTGATCCAATGCTTGGTTTTGTTTGGATTTTCCAACTATGGCCATTGGATAGAGTGAATCAATGGCTTACGTTCAAAGTTATTCTCATACTATAGAATGGTATAGGAATGTGAAGAGAATTGGTTGATTTTATATCTCTGAATAATATAAAATATTATCAGTGCAGACGCTCCACCCCGAGGATTGTTGCTCCTTCTCGGTCGTCGGGAATCTATGTCCTTCCACTCTTTCGTTTAAGACATGAGCTTTGTTCATCCTTTTGCCGACACGCGGGACATCTATATGCCTCCATTTTACAAAATCATACTATATGCCTCCATGACACGCGGGACATCTAGCATCAAGGTGGCGTGTCATGCAAGAAAATGGAGATATGCAGTGCGTAAGTGAGTCGTGCACTTTGATGGCACCTAGTACTACGCAATATTTTTTCTCCTCGATGGCATGTGAATAGTGCACGTACTCAATGACAGAGCACGGGATGGTAGCCATGAACATGGTCAGCCCTTTTTGAAGAGAGTACTAATAAATAACTTTGATGTGTCCCGTCAACTCGCAGAACGATGAGAAGCTTGCTTACTACGCCTTCTCCCTCGCCAACGCATGCGCGGTGGCTCGCAGCATGAGGAGAAACTTTTGCTCACAAGAGGTGGACGTGCAGGAGTTCATTTGGTGTCAGATTGCCAGAAGTACTACTGTAGTACCATCATTATTGTTCGACTTCCGGAAGAGGAGAAGAGCCAAGCGCAAGGTCGCCTACTAACCTAGTACAGTACTACTATAGCCAAAGCTGGTCCACCTTTTTAGAGCATGGTTAATTAATATAGGCGGCTCTTGCAGCGGCACATCATTTAGAGCAAGTACTCTCTTCGTAGGAACAAAGAAAGTGAAACAAAAGTTGGACTGGATGCTAGATTGCCAATTAAAACATGATTACATAGGAAAAAAATCCTATAGCATTCTATCCTATGAATCAAACGACCGATGTAGGAAAATTATGAGGGGGGTCTCTCCAACAGTGTTCCTTGGCTCGCACCTAGCATCACGGTGGTCGAACTTGGAGTCATTCATCTGGTACACGTGGCATCTCAGATCTGGACACAAGGTGACGCGACCTCTCACTTCCTCCGCCATTTGAAGCAGCGCGCCGGTGGAGGGCTAGCATACTCCAATATTAGGTTGGCTCTATGTGATGTGGCAACTTCATATACTAACCGGATGCTGGCTATACTACTACGGTACTCACACTCCAAGAAGTGACTCGAAAACCATTCATAAATTGAGTCTATGACATGCATTTGCAAATGTACCATTCATTACATACAACAAGTCATCAACACACAACGACAACGAGGATACATGTTGGATTATAGATTATTTCCAACAAAACATTCTAGCAAATACTAAAGTTTTCATCACACAACAAATAACAAGCAATGAAATGAACTTCATCTCAACCAATCCTCAGCGTTGGAAACGCTTGCTTTGAACCATAGGTGCTCTTGGAAGGGCCAGCTATTGTCAATATTGAGAGCAACGCAGGACTGATCATCCAGGCTGAAGCGGCATATATCAGGACCAGGGTAGGGAACCACCGAAATGTCCGAGGTATAGATACAGTTGCTTCTCATAAATGGTAGTAACGTTGTGTCAACAACAGCTGCATCGCCTTTCACCATCATTGGATAGTTTGGTCCAAGGAAGAGCGAGTTTTCTCCAAGACTATCAATACTGAACCAGGGAGAAGGTGTTGGCGCTAGCACACTAGTATCCATCCTGAATACCATTCAATGGGTGTTGGAATAGGTCCGGAGAGGGCGACCATGGGAGACAACACCTGCTTCCTCAGTAGTAACAATCTGAGTGCACTGTATACAGACAAGAAGAGGTGATCCATCGGAATTAGTTGCCAGGCGCCACTGAGTATATAAGTTCTGCTCCTCCTCATGCTCGTGATCATCACCATTGTCATCTCCCCCTTTCTTATAATTTTTTTCAAGTATAGGTGGTGGAATGTTCACAAGACCTTGGAAACACAAGAAGAAGGTTAATTAGTAAAGGGAAACTTGCTAACCCGCATGCATGTGGATGAAACAATTATAATTACGGTGGAAGACAAACGTACCGAAACTACGAGGATCCCATGCAAAAATAGTGCCACGAGTGGTGGCAGCAAACACAAGATCCTCGTATTCAATTGCATCACAGTACTCATCCGTGTGCAGAAACTGATTTTTCAGCAATATCCATGGACGACGAACCGTGGAATGAGTAAGGATGGCAACAAGCTTGTCGAAGATAGCAAAAACTTCATAGTTCTTGTAATTCCAAGAGCGGTTGGGAACTCGACAAATTGCTATCTTCAGTAGACGACAGTCACCATGATCGTATTTGAACGTTACGTAGATCATCTGTGTGCTCAACCTCAGGGCACTCTGAGATTTTTGGAAGTGGAATCTGCTGACGAGTGTACACATTCACAAGTTCCCACTCGCAATTGTACCCAATATAAACAACCCAATCTCCATTTGCGCCAGCCCAGGCCTTACCCTTAAGAGATGGCATCTTGACATCACACGTATCATTATCAAGCGGCATCAACTTGCACAAGGCGAGGCCTCCGTCGTCCGCACCCATGCGAACAGGCTTATAGCGAAGAAGATAAGGGAGATCAAACAGCTCCTGGACCCTTGGGTTCCTTGTAATGATGTTATTAGTTGAGTCGAGAATGGGCTTGAACGAACCTGCCATGCTAGCCGAGGTGATGACGTCGCACCGATCAATGAGTTCCTCCACCACGTCATCTTTCAGATCAGGGCAAGAATAACGGGGTCATTTCCGGCTTGTTCCCTCCATGGAGAAGACAATCGAACAATGGCAGAAGGAAGGGTGAAGGCAAATGGAAGAGGGAGGAAGAGCGTGCGACAACAGTTCCAAATCAAGAGGGAAAGGCGAAGAGTCGGTGGATGGTTGCCAGTTTGCCACGGTACACGAAGAGGCGCCCCGGCCTACACGTCCTTTTGGAAATTGTACAAAAGGACTCGCCGTCATCTCACTGACATGTTGGAACGGGACCACATGTCAACGAAACATGGTGTATAATTTCTCGTGCAAAATGTGATCTGGCCGCATTGGCCCGAAGTGCCGCATTATTTCTCGATTTTATTTTTTTAATGGTGTGCCGTTCAGTTTTGAAGCACGACTAACTGGTACTGTTTGCAGAGAAAATATAAACTTTTCTACCACTACTCCACCTCTACTACTAGTAGTATAAAAAAGATATATAGGCTGGAGCTTCAGAGCTTTCTTGCTAAGGGCTGCCCACTTGCTTCTCACACTATCATCTCTCTCCAGATCTAAAAAAGACGGCCTCTCTCTCCCTCCTCACCGGTGGTCAAAGATCCGCCGGGGAAGAAAAGGACGTGCAGCGTTGACGCACTCGTCGTCGGCGAGCGAGGTCACGCACTAACGACAAGGCCATCCTCTCAGACCTAGCGCCCGCGCGAGATGGCCTCCGTCCCCAAGCTCGCTGCCGTAGTGCGTGCGGAGGACGACGAGGAGCTAAGCCACTTCCCGCCGACCCTCAGGTACGCTACCTCTTTTCGAACCATACCCTTGTTCTATTGCCCCATCTGCCACGTCGCTTCATGTGGATCTTTTTCCACTCCACCATCTTCCCAATTTCCTGTCCTCTGCTCTGCTGGTCACGCAGACGAAAACCTTAATTTGCACTATTAAAGGAAACCCTACTTCATGCAGACTAATCCATGTCTGGGTTGAATAAGGAAAGGAAGGGAGACTGTACTGTCCAAGAGAGTAGGCATCGAACCCGCATCTAGGTTGAAAAGGGGACAATCAGTAGCTAAGGAACGAGTCTCGTGTCTCTTGGTTGAAGAAGGGTAGAAAGGCATGACAATGCAATAGAGAATGACCAGGTTGATCGGTTTGTTGTCCTCACATAGGAAAAAGGTGGCTAAAGAGAACAAAAATGGGACGTAATCCACATATGCTGCCTGGATATTTGTTGCTCTGGGCAACCATACCTCCCTCACCACTCTATGCGTCCGTGGAGGTACATCGTACTGGTGCGCCCACTGTCCGAATGGGCCTAGCATGTCCCTTAAACCAAACACATCCTTATTGTCACTTTTTTGCTGTTAGTATAACGCCAGCAGTCAAGTCAAGCAATGTTACTACTAAAGTGATGCCACATTTAACTAATGCCACACTCAGTCTAATGCCACCAATATATTTTTTGACGAAAAGGTAGTGCCACTGCTTTTCATTGCGTATAGAAGAAATAAACAGTTACAAAAATAAGATTAGAGAAGGAGGATTGGGGTTAGAGATACATCAGAAGTACATCAGTCTGGTTCTAGGGGGCGCTCTACAAGAGCCATTGCATGCTTACGCCCAGCGTCAACCCAGTCCTTTGCTTCGACCTGAATCTTCAGAAACAGTTGTGTGGGGTGCCAAGAAATATTTCTGAATGCTCTATCATTTCTTTCTTTCCAGAGTTTCCACCAAACTAGGGCCAAAATTGATCTCCAAGATTTCACTCTTTCCTTTCCCATGGAAGCATTTGTTTGCTGCCACCAGCTAACTAGGGAATCGTCATGAACTGCCGCCATAGCCGGGCTCATGTTCAGCTTGTAGAGTGTCAGGTGCCAAACTTCCTTCGCAAAAGAGCAAGAAGTAAGCAGGTGGGCAGCAGTTTCAGGCTCTTGTGGACATTGCACACACAGCGGAGTATGGGGCCACCCTCGCTTAGCAAGGTTATCCGTCGTTAGACATCGATCTTGAGCAGCCAGCCAGACGAAGAACTGACATTTGGGAGGGGCATCCGAGCTCCAGGCCAGCTTCGCATAAGGAGGCCTAATGTTGGCAGTAAGAGTGGCAGCGTACGTCGAGCTGGAGGAAAATTGACCATCCTTTGTCCATCTCCAGGTTAGTGAATAATCTTGAGCCTGAGTGAGTTGGATCGGCTGCAACTCATTCCAAAGGTTCATGAATTGCGCGATGGCCTCTTGAGTTAACCACCGATAAATTTAAGCAATGCCATTTAATGTCACTGGATTATTTCAGGGTTAGCTGTTGATTGTGGATGTATTAAAGATTTTTCAGCTAAGGCATTCTAATGCTATTGCACAGCCAGTATACCAACGATGAAACTTGTTACTACCTTCAGATTTTTGCACTGTTAATGCTTATAGATTACATACCTCACTTTCATGAGATAAGTTAATTTTTCTGTACAGTGTCACCAAAATGCCAAGGCGCTGATGTCATTTTATTTTGGTTAAACTGCACAAAAAATTATGAAGGCAAGAGGAAAGGTGAAGAGTGGGTACCTCCTCCTCCGGCTGTTATCTTGATACGTTCGATCAAGTGTTTATGTTTGATCGGTTATCAAGATTGGGATAGCAATTTTTAAGGTCCCCCCGAGTTCAAAATGATATTTACCTTGGAGGTACATGGTTTGCAACTTTTTTATACTGTCATTAGTTAATAATGCTAGTTACCTTCAGATTTTTTATTTGGTTTAATGCTCATGCACAGCTAGTATACCAATGCTGAAACTTGTTACCTTTACATTTTGTATTGATAATTCTTATAGAAATCTTCCAGTGCTAGAGTTTATTGAAATCTGTTCAGTAAAACCATTGTACTGTACCCTATAATAAAATAACTACTCTACTATTGCACTAGCCACTGGATTAGTGTATATTTGTATTATTCGAATGGTGTTGCATTAGCGTATGGACATAAATAAAGTGTGGCAAGCTTTCCCAGATATGTGCTCAAGAAAACTACTACCTGTTTTTCTAAATACTAGACATTTGGGTACTTTAAATTGAACCGCGAAAACGTCTTATATTAAGGAACAGAGGGTGTAGAGTTCACTCAAATTATCCCGGTAAAGCTAGTCACACCTTTGTTAAAATTAATGTTCATTATGTTATCGGAGGAGGTCTGTAAGTTTGTCTCTAATGCATGTCGACTACATACCTAACATCATGATGTAATGTTAAGTCATTTCCTTTTGTTACAGTGTCACTGAATTGTCAAGGCGGTGATGGCATTTTGTTTTAGTTGAACTGCACAAAATATGCTTAAAAGAAGAGGAAAGGTCAGGAATCGATCATTCTTTCAGAAAGAACAATATATGCCTTTCTGACGTCATCCGCTGTTGCCTTATGTAAATGCATCTAGTGCCCCTTAGTGATTTTGGTGTATTGAAGACTTATAGGTTAAGGGACTAATGTGTTTACGAGTGTACACAGGTCTATAAGTCTACGAGGAGTTTGATATTTACAGAGAAAGTCGACCCCTAAAAATGAAGTTCTTCGACTGAAGACTTTGGATTTCTGAAGACTTTGAAAGTGAAGAAATTGGTGTGACCTTGAAGAATTGGTATTCATTTGAGGAACATGAAGCGTGAAGACTTTTGTTTTCGTAGTTTCATTTTCAATTTTTTGATTCATAGGAAACACCGTACTGTTAAAGGGGGTCGAGGAAATACTAAGGAAAAATTTCCATGTGATGCTCAACTCAAAATCCTACACCTACCAATCCCTTCGAGTGAAGCCATTGGAAATTTCATATAGTTCAGTCATATTCTTCAGTGACAGAGATGAAGTTCTTCTGGTCACTGAGGAATTTGTTCTGACTGAGGAGTTAGGAATTCGCCAGTGCGGATTGCCTACACAGTGAGGAACATGATAGCCCTGAGGAATTTGATACTCAAAATTCCGACCGTTGCTGTGCTATGCGCCAGCTGTCCCAAAATATCTACCCACCTAACGGTCATATCATTGAAGGGCATTTATGTCTTATCATGACGGGCTGCTCCCTAGGATATAAATAGCCGCCCCCTACAACCACTAGCTAGTTGGCTGCTCCGAGAGAAACTGACACTTGTCAATTGAGAGCATCCCATCCTCCGAGGACTTTGAGCGAAAATCATCAAGTGAGGAAAACCCAAACCCAAACACCTACAAACCCAAAGTGATTGAGCATCACTGAAGAGATTGATCCTGCGTGGATCCGACGCTTGTTACCTTTGAAGACTATGCTTCTTCCAGACGGTTAGGCGTCATGGTCTAGAGCATCCAAGAGGAAATTGTGGATCGCCGAGTGACCGAGTTTGTGAAGGTTTGGAAGTCACTTGAAGACTTACCACGAGTGATTGGGCGAGGTCTGTGTGACCTTAGTTCAAGGAGAATACGGTGAGGACTGGGTCTCTGGGACTGTGCATCCTCAGGTTTAAATACCTAGCCGCTCCAACCAGACATACAACTGAGACAGCAGTTGGAACTGGTCTACCAAATCATTGTCTTCACCAAGCTTACTGGTTCTATTTCCTCAACTCTTTCATTTCCTCATTACTGTGTTGTGCACTTGTTCATATCTGTGTCTGAAGACTTTGACTGAAGACTTTCTCAATTTCCTCAGTTCAATTTCTTCAGTCTGTTTGTCTTCATCCTGTGTTATACTGTGTTTACGCTTTCTGTACTCTGTGCTTGCTTCCATTTCATCATGATGACTATGCTTGTGTTCTGCTATGCATACTTTTGAGTACTTATTCCGCTGCAAGTAGTTCTTCGCTAAGAAATTTCCTCACCCACAAATTCCTCAGTGAAGAATTCATAAAAATCACCTATTCACCCCCCTCTAGTCGATATAAAACACTTTCAATTGGTATCAGAGCAAGGTACTTCCTTGTTCTGTGTGATTTTGGTTTAACCGCCTGGAGTTTTAGTTATGTCGACCGCAGGTATGAAGAAAGTGACATGCCCCATCTTTGACGGTCATGATTATCCCAAGTGGAAGGCCATGATGAAGAAGCGCCTCATGGCGATGAACAGTGAACTGTGGACCGTCACTGAGATTGGTCTTACCGATCTGTGCAAGACGTCGGAAGCTGATGATATTCGCAAGTACACTCGACTTGACATCATGGCGAAGGATATCATCTGTTCCTGCCTATCTAGAGATGAATTCAGGCGCATTATGCATCTTTGCAATGCGAAGCTTATCTGGGATCGCATCTCTGACGTCTATGAAGGTCATCGAACTTGTCATGATCCCTGGTTTGAGGATTTCAAGGAATCACTCAAAACGATGACATTCGAACCAGAATCATCCTCCTCCTCACCATGCTTTATGGCAGATGGTGAAAAGGTAACTGCATGCTATCTGTCTGAATCTAGTGATGATGAATCTGATGATGAATTTGGACCCAGTTATGTCAAACTTGTTTCCCTTGCTGCTAAACAACAAAGAGCTTTGGAAAAAGTTCATAACATGCTTCGTAAGAGTGATGATATGTTGGGTGAAGAAATGGATCAATCAAAAGCTTTGGCTGAAAGTCTTCAGAGACTTCATACTAAGTATGACACCCTTCAAGATCAACATGACACTCTCTTATCTGATCATGAGAAGCTTTCTTATGAATTTATTCAAAGAAAGCAAGATCTTGAAAAGCTAAGAGTGAGTTATGAAGATCTTCAGAAGGAGCGCGATTCATTACTTGCTCAACAAATCAGCGCTGCTCAAGAAGAATTTGTTCCTCCATGTTTGAAATGCATTGAACGTGAATCTGCTAATTCTTCACCTGAATGTTCAAATGCTTCTAATTCTACAAATTCTTCAACTGTCTCTGCTATCACTAATTCCTCATCTGAGGACATTGCTAGTATCACTGACGATGCAGGGCTGAAGGAATTGTACATGGCAGGCATGTACAAAAGCCTCAAAGGGCATCAGACTCTTTGTGATGTGCTTAAAAAGCAGATCCTCAACAGGAACCTTAGGAAATAGGGTATTGCCTTTGAGAGGAAACTCAATGCTGATGGTACATATTGGAAGCCTGAGCAGTACCCCAAAACCTCATGGGTTGCTGCAAAGGGACCTCCAGTTGATCCATCTAATTTATCTGGCTTTACATGTGAATCTTCTCATTCTTCTGATGAGTAATTTGACTCCAACTATAAACTGTTTAAAAATCAGAATGGTGAAGTATTTGCTAGATATGTTGGCACTAACTGCAGGAACGGTTCAACTATGAAGAAAATCTGGGTTCCCAAAAGGTGCCTTGAAAGTCTTCAGGTGAATGTCCTCATGACACCACCTGTGAAGAATAGGAACCCCAGATCAAATTCTTCATATGGACCAAATTCTTCATATGGATCCAAGTCCTCATACGGACCAAATTCCTCACATGGATCAAATTCCTCAAAAGGATCAAAGTCCTCATATGAACATCATCATGCTAACAACTCTGTTTTGCAGGGAAGAGCTAAGGGCTATGAATATGAGCATTATTCTTCTAATCATTATGTTCATAAGTCCTCGAAGAATTTCTCTGCTTATTCATATGCTTACCCTAACTTCTCTTATGTGGAACGATATGGATTGGCTTCTATGCCACCTTTCTCGTATACAGCTCGCAGAGTGATGAACTCTTTGCCACCCCTTCAGATGTGGGTGGTGAAGAAAAAGAACTAATCTCTTCTGCAGGGTTAGGTCTCCAGACGTGCTTGAACGTCTGAAGAATTTGCTGGAGAGCTGAAGAGTGCCTGAAAGGACGCAGGCTAATCATGAAGAAATGAACTTTCATTTCTCACGTCCTCATACTGTTTTAACTGTTGCATTGGTTGATGAAATTTGTCTCATGAATTGTGATGTCATATTCTTCACTGATGAAGTATATGAAGTTCGTAAGCTGCACTAATTCATCTGCAGGATGATCAACTCAAAGCCACTGAGTGGGTCCTCGATAGTGGATGTACAAATCACATGACTGGTGACAAGAATCTATTGATTGATGCTCCCTTATCACCATCGCCTCTAAAGCATATCATCTTCGCTGACAAAGGCAAAAGTCAGGTATTGGGTCTAGGTAAGGTTGCGATCACAAAGGATCGACACATGGACAAAGTCATGCTTGTCGAGTCCTTAGGATACAATCTTATGTCTGTCTCAATGCTTTGTGATCTTGATATGGTAGTTGTCTTTGGCAAGTATCGTTGTGTTGTGGTTATGGAAGCTGACAATTCCAAAGTCTTCGAAGGCTTTAGGAGAGGAGACTTGTATATTGTTGATTTCTCTATAGGATCGCAACCAGCCGTGTGCCTACTTGCAAAAGCTTCAGAAGGGTGGCTATGGCATCGACGACTTGGTCATGCAGGCATGAGGAATTTGCACACGCTTGCGAAGAAGAAGCATGTCATTGGCATTGAGAATGTCAAATTCCTCAAGGATCACTTGTGTGGAGCTTGTGAAGCTGGAAAGATGACCAAGGCTAAGCATCCAACGAAGACTATCATGACCACTACTCGACCATTCGAATTGCTTCACATGGACCTCTTTGGTCCTAACCATTACTCAGCTGTCACAAATGACGCATCTCTCTATGGTCTTGTTATTGTTGATGATTACTCTCGTTACACATGGGTACACATTGTTACTTACAAACATGAAGTGCGGGAAGTCTTCAAACGATTTTCCTCGAGGGCTTCAACCAACTTTGGTGTGAAGATCAAGCACATTAGAAGTGACAATGGAACTGAGTTCAAGAATTCTGGTCTTGATGACTATCTTGATGAACTTGGTATTACTCATGAGTTATCTGCTCCTTACACTCCTCAGCAGAATGGCGTCGTGGAGCGCAAGAACATGACTCTTGTTGAGATGGCTCGCACTATGCTTGATGAGTACAAGACACCTCGTCACTTCTGAATTGAGGCAATTTATACTGCGTGCCACATCATCAACAGGGTATATCTTCACAAATTCTTCAAGAAGACTGCATATGAACTCCTCACTGAAAAGAAACCCAATGTGAGTTATTTCAAAGTCTTCGGTGCTAAATGTTGGATTAGAGATCCTCATCACAATGCTAAATTTGCACCGAAAGCACATGAAGGTTTTATGCTTGGTTACGGAAAGGAATCGCACACCTACAGAGTCTTCAACAACGTTCTTCACAAGGTTGTTGAAACTGTAGATGTGCGGTTCGATGAAACTAATGGCTCGCAAAGAGAGCACCTACCCTCTGTGATAGATGAACCAGCACCTGAGGAAACTATCAAGTTCAAGGCTACTGAGGATGTCATTCCTACTGAAGAATCTGCTGAAGAATTCATTCTAGAACGTGAAGAACGTCGAGCTAATGCACCTGAAGAAAATGCTGAAGAAAATGGTGCTGAAGAAAATGGTGATCAAATTCCTCGACGACAACCAACTCATCCTCGCGTTGCAAAAGAAGTGCAAGTTGAAAAGATCATCGATGACATTGAAGCACCAGGTCCTCTCACACGCTCAAAAGCTTCACATTTATCTAACTTTTGTGGGCACTATGATTTTGTCTCTATCACAGAGCCCACTAAGGTAGATGAAGAATTTCTGGAGCCTGAGTGGATTCAGGCCATGCAAGAAGAATTACATCAGTTTGAGCTCAACAACGTCTGGGAACTGGTCAATCGTCCAGATCCTCGCAAACACAATATCATTGGCACAAAGTGGATCTACCGCAACAAGCAAGATGAAAATGGCCTTGTGGTGAGGAACAAGGCACGGCTAGTAGCTCAAGGCTACACATAGGTTGAAGGAATTGATTTCGATGAAACTTTTGCACCTGTTGCTAGACTTGAAGCTATTCGCATATTACTTGCTTATGCTAACCATCATGATATAACTTTATATCAAATGGATGTGAAAAGGGCATTCCTCAATGGTAAGCTTGAGGAAGAAGTATATGTTGCTCAACCCCCAGGTTTTGAAGATCCTAAGCATCCTGACAAAGTCTTCAGACTCAATAAGGCCCTCTATGGCCTCAAGCAGGCCCCTCGGGCGTGGTATGATACTTTGAAGGATTTCCTCATGAAGAAAGGCTTCAAACCCGGTTCACTCGACCCTACTCTTTTCACTAAATCATATGATGATGAATTGTTTGCGTGCCAAATATATGTTGATGATATCATCTTTGGTTGTACTGACCAACGTTATAGTGATGAATTTGCCTATATGATGAGTGAAGAATATCAAATGTCTATGATGGGAGAGTTGAAATTCTTCTTAGGTCTTCAAATTCGTCAACAGCGCAATGGCATATTCATATCTCAGGAGAAATACCTCAAGGATGTACTGAGGAAATTCGGCATGCAAGATTGCAAAGGCGTCAAAATTCCTATGCGCACAAATGGCCATCTGTGCACTGATGAAAATGGTATTGACTTTGATCAAAAGGTATACCGCTCCATGATTGGTTCTTTATTGTATTTACGTGCATCTAGGCCAGATATTATGCTTAGTGTTTGCATGTGTGCCCGATTTCAAGCTACACCGAAGGAATCACACCATAAGGCTGTGAAGCATATTCTTTGATATCTAGCTCACACACCAACACTAGGATTATGGTACCCCAAGGGCTCGGCTTTTGATCTCATTGGATATTCTGACTCTGACTATGCTGGTGATCATGTGGAGCGCAAGTCAACATCTGGTACGTGTCATTTCCTCGGGCGATCTTTGGTCTGTTGGTCCTCGAAGAAACAGAACTGCGTATCACTGTCTACTGCTGAAGCTGAGTACATTGCTGCTGGCTCTTGCTATGCTCAATTGCTGTGGATGAAGCAAACTCTCAAGGACTACGGCGTCAACGTGAAGAATGTGCCTCTCTTCTGTGACAATGAGAGTGCCATCATGATTGCTCACAACCCAGTTCAGCACTCAAAGACAAAGCACATTCAGATTCGTCATCATTTTCTTCGCGATCATGTGTTGAAGGGCGACATTTCCATTGAGCATGTGAAGACTGAAGAACAGCTAGCCAATATCTTCACAAATCCCTTGGATGAGAAGAGATCTAGCAAGTTGTGGTGTGAGCTAATTATCTTAGAATCTTTGAATGTTCTTTGAAAAGGACACTCATCCTAACACTGATGCAAAATTGATGACTTAGATGTGCAACACATGAAGAAACGTTTTTCATCAATCGATGAAGAATAACGCTCTAAGTGTGAAGAAATTAATGAAGAATTTGATTCTCAGGACCCTACGACAATTGTACGCGGTGTCTGAAATCATCATTCTTATACGGTGGGTCACGCCACCACAAAACTTGAAAATCTTCAATTTGAGTTTTTCCTCAGTTTTTGAAATTCCTTAGTTGTTCATATTCTTCAACTTTGCATTGTCTTCACCCTTCTCTGTCATTTTTCTTCATTGGCTATATATATATATATATATATATATATATATATATATATATATATATATATATATATATATATATATATATATATATATATATATATATATATATGAGTTTATGTCCTTTACAGCATTCACTTATGGCTAATTCTTCAAGTTGCTTTTTCTGCTAAGTGAATGTGATCGGACCCTTCCCCCTCTATGCTATACTCAACCCAATCTATTCACAAATTCTTCATATGCGTTCTATTTGAAACTCGTTCAAAATCTTCACTGTGTCCTTGTCAGCTGAAGAATTTGTGAACGGAACTTTTAACTGATCTTATCCAAATATTCGGCTTTGTCGCTCAAACCATTCTGCAACCCACGATATACTTATCTATTCACCCACGATCTATCACAATCTCCACTTCTCAGTACAAAAGAAAAAGAGGTCCAAGAGACAGACCCGAATAAAGAAGAAATAGTAATCTTTGACGAATTAGGAAGAAAAAGGATTCTTATTTTGATACAAGAAGAATCGGCACAAGAAAAAGCCTTTTTCTTGTGCCGAATAGATGATTAAGAAGACCTGCAATCCCTCCGAATTGACACATGTCAAGCGAATGAGAAGGGTCAGGGGCACGTTCGTCCAATTTCTTCGGGCGAACGGTTTTTCACCGTGGCTATAAATACCCCCTCTCCCCTTCCTCACTTCTTTTACTCCGCTCGACCTCTCTCCAGCTCAAGCTTCTCAAACCCTAGCGCCGCCGCTATTTCATCGTCGCCGGTGAGGAAGAGCTTCACTGCCTCGACCTCGTCGCCACCATACTCACGCCGGCCGCGGAAATCTTCACTCCGCCACCGCCGTAGCCGTCTTCCTCCGCCGAGTTAGGGCGTGGAAGATCTGCACTGACGAACTTCACTTCTCCACCTCACAGTTCGTCGTGTTCTTCATTCAGGGTAATTAAAAGTAACTTTTACTGCCCCTTTTGATTCAAATGATTCCTACAAAATCTTCAAAGGTGTTTATTCTTCAAATTTTTCACACCCTAAACACCTCACATCTCATCTGTTCTTGATCCGTTTCCCTAAGCATCATTTTTCTTCAAGATTCCTCAATTGTGTGGATCTTCGATCTATACAACTCTGGAACCTAAGACAAAGAACGCTTAGTGAAATTCTTCAAGACTCAACTGGTCAAATTCCTCAAACTTGTTCTTTTTGAAAAACCTTCTGAGAACGCATATGACCTCTCCAAATTCATCGCAACTATACTCTGTTCACAGGTACTCATGTCCGCTGCTGAATCACTAGGTTCTCATCAACTTAACTCATTTGCAGCATTCCTCGAAGAAAAGTTGCATACTTCTTCAGAGAGTTCAATTGTTCAAATTCCTCAACTGAAGAAAATGGCAGATGGAAAGAAGCCACAGAAAGGAGGAAAGAGGCCTGAAATCAATACTGCCTTTGAAATGCCTGAGGACATTTATGCTGGGTACTGCACACCCCCTGAGGAAGATAAGAATCAGCGCAAGGTGCGCATTCAGAGGATAGAAAGGAGATGGGCAAAAGAGTGGAGGGAGTACAGGTATGTGACTCCAAAATACATGAAGAAATTCGCTGTTACTCCTCCATGCTCAAGACCACCATTGGCACCTGACCAAGAGGCAGATCCCACTAGCATCAAGTGCGGTGAGGATTTTCCTGAAGAATGGGCCAAGCGCCAGGCCAAGTTGGCCAAACAGGCTAAGGAAGCAGTGAAGAAATTCAACGAAGACTCTACTGCTGCTGCTGCTGAGGCCTCTGTAAGGCCGAAGAAATCCATGGCAAAGAAGCCTGCACACAAGCCAAGTGCCTCTTCTTTAATGCCCTCACGGCCAATTTCCTCAGCTAAGCCCTCACGACCAATTCCTCAAGATGCTCCTGCTCCTCCAAAGTCCTCAGTTGCTCCACCCAACTCCTCAACACCTGTGCATCTAGCCACGTGCCAAAGGACTACATGCATCTCCATTGCCTCAGGAGCTTCAGCTAGTTCCTCAGCTGCACCACATTCTTCAACAGGACCATCTCTGCTGAAGACAAAGACCACTGCTGGACGAGGCTCTCGCCCAAGTCCTCACAAGAGGCAGGTCGCCTTCCAAGTACCGTCTGAAGAAGACGAAGCTGATGATGAAGAACTTGCTGAAATCATTAGAGATAGGCAAGTCAGGGCCGCTAGAGCCAAGGGCACAGATGTGCCACTGCTTTTGGATCCAAAGTTGATCCTCGACTACATTGACCTCTGGCACAAGGACCCAAACACTCCTATGCCTGACTTCAAGCTGACTCCTGGTCAAAGTCATATGCTGACTGCCTTCATCCAAGAAGAAAAATGGAAATTTGAGAAGGCCAGGCAGCTCAAGAAAGCTCAGTACAGGAAGGAGAAATTCCTGAAGAACAACGTTGTCTCTATGACAACTGATGAACTTGTGAAGATCCAATCTGAAATCAAAGTCCTCAGCGATGATTTCAATGCTTACTATGCTGATTGGAAAGGAGCCAAGGTCAGGTTTATTAAACTGACTAAGATGTTCACCTCCAATGTTGCAGCCCCATCGCAACATGAAATTCCTCAGGCTGAAGCATCTGCTCAGCCAACTGAAGAACATGCCAGCACTGCTGATGACAATCAGGCTACTGAAGAAAATGTGAGTTCCAGGGCTGATGACTGCATTCTAGCCGCTGAAGAAATTGCTAGGGCACCCACTAGTGGTGCGCGTGAAGAAAATGAAGAGGTCAGGGCAACTGCATCAGTTGTGCCTGAAGAAAATCAACCACATTCCTCTGCTCCTCCTGCACCTACTCCAACTCCAATCCTTCCATCAGCATCAGATGTGAGGAAGACCAAGGCTGCAGAGCGTGCAGCAGTGAAGAAAAGGAAAGCATCAGCTCCTTCAGATTTTTCAGCATCGAAGAAGATGAAGAAATTGACAAGCTCATTTGCTCATCCAATTGATGATATTCCAGTTTCCTCCATGCCATCAAAGGAAATCATCCCTTTTGATGAAGAATATGTGATCCCTAGCGGATCTGATGAAGAGAATCCTTCTGCTGCTACGTCAGAGCAGATGGATGAAGAAATTGAAGTGGATAAAATCCCTTCAACCCCCACAGTTTCCTCGCCTATGCCTCAGTTTACTGCTGAAGAGGCTGGCGTTGAAGAAATTGAAGAAGAAGATGTGGACGTTGGCTGTACCACACCAGTAATGAATGATGAGTTTTGGGAAAGTCAGCACCCCAATTCTCCACTCTTCACTCCACTGCAGCAAATTCCTCAGTCCCCAGCAACTACAGTTCAAATGGGATCTGATGAAGCTCATGAAGACATTCCAGCCGCTAGTGCTGAAGAAAATGAGAATGAAGAATTGAAGGACCAGGCTGCCACTGAAGAGGAACCAGAAATTCCTCAGCCTGAAGAACCTGAGATTGCGATTCCTGTGGTCATCAAGCAACTGACTGACACTCCCCTGCCCAAGCTAAAGGATCCATTCTCAAGGAAGCAAAAATTCAAGGCTGATGCCTTCTTTGGCGAGCACGTATTCTTCACTGATTACAACCCTTATGACTCTGCTCGCATAAGGAAGAGGCGTTTCTGGACTGCCAGCCAGGCAAATTTCTATTCCTCAGTGCTGTTCATCAAAGACAAAGTCTTCGATCATGAGCACATTCCTCACGTAGATATGGAATCTCTGCCATGCTTCGGGCCAGTCCTCAGTGTTCTCTACGACACTGGACTGTTAAATTTCCGTACTGACATATGTGATTGGAACGAAGAGCTAATTCTTCAATTTTATGCAACTCTGCACATCACCGGCAACTCTGAAGACGTGAATTCATGGGTGCTGGACTGGATGTCTGAAAACACTCACTACAAAGCACCAGCTACTGAATTGCTTCTTTGCCTCTCAGTCCGCCCCTTGAAGGTGCTTGTTGCGTCTACAATGAACCTGAGCTTACCGATCACTATATGCAAGTGCTGATGAAGCCTTTGAAGCCAGGTCAGGCCCCAAGAACAAAATTACTTGTGAAGGAATTGCTGTATGTGCCTCGGACTGTCTATCACATTCTGACCAAGACATTGAGCCCTATCAAGGGCCATGACTCGAATGAAGAAGTCGTTGGCATCATGAAGAATATGCTTTTCAATATCATTCATGGCGTTCCCGTCAACTTCCATGATTTCTTCATGAGGACTCTGGCCAATGTCGCAGTGTCACCATTTGAGTTGAAGCCTTATATACCATGGATTATGAGATTCATCAGGACAAGGTCTTCACTCAACTACAAAGCTGATACACTGAACCATTGCAGCTACTTGCCCCCGATTGAAGTCCTCAAACAGACATTTTCCTCAGCTGATGAAAAGGGCAAGGCTACGGCTGTAATTGATGAAGGCATTCGTCCATTGGATGATCAATTTCGCAAGGCTGCATCCTACTCCACCAATGATGACTCTGCCACCCATGACTCTGCCGCAAAGGCACCCAAGAAAAATCCTCAAGGCACAGCACCCAGGGTGATGACTGACCGTGAGCTTCTCCTCAGTCTTCACCAGAAGGTTGATCGCAATCATAAATGGGTCAAGCGTCAGTTTGGTTCAATTCTTCACAACATGACTGCTACCCATATTGCAGTGAATAAAAACCATTACTACCTTCATGAAACCCTCAACCGCACCTGGGCTGTTCTGTCGCACATATATGGTGAAGAAGATCTGAAGAAAATGGGTCTCAAGGAAGATCTTGACTGGGCTGCACCTCCTCCGAAGAAGTACAAGAAGGTCAAGGTTCCTTCCTTGGTTGCCAGCTCCTATTCTTCATCACGTGACACTGATGAACATGAAGATTTGGACGACACTGCGGCAGGCCCTACTACAAAAAACGACCCCAACAACGCTGACGCTCCTTCATCACCTTGATATTCTTCAGGGGCGTTAGTCCTCATTTTCGACCCTTTTGGTCATTTGATGACAAAGGGGGAGAAATTTGAGTTAGTCTTCAAGCGGGTCTATCTTATGGGCATTTTTTTAAAAGTTACAACTCTCGTTCTTCTGATGACTTTGTTGGATCGAGTTATAAACTTAAACTCTATGGTGGCCTGATACTTTTGTTGTTTCTTCTGCATGCTTATTCCTCGTTAATGTTATTGCACGCATGCTGAATTACATCAGTCACCATATTTCATCATGCATTTCAAATTCTTCATATATTATGTCAAATGCGTGTATGAATTACAAGATATAGGGGGAGATCTCCATGATTCAACTCTTCAAGTGTGCATTGCTTCAAAAGCAAATTCCTCACTATGCACATCTTCAGGGGGAGTTCTTCTATATCTTGCAATCAAATTCCTCAATATCAGTATTTACACTTCATATGTTTATCCCCGTTGAAAACTTAACCTATATTGTCATCAATCACCAAAAAGGGGGAGATTGTAAGTGCATCTAGTGCCCCTTAGTGATTTTGGTGTATTGAAGACTTATAGGTTAAGGGACTAATGTGTTTATGAGTGTACACAGGTCTATAAGTCTATGAGGAGTTTGATATTTACAGAGAAAGTCGACCCCTAAAAATGAAGTTCTTCGACTGAAGACTTTGGATTTCTGAAAACTTTCTGAAGACTTTGAAAGTGAAGAAATTGGTGTGACCTTGAAGACTTGGTATTCATTTGAGGAACATGAAGCGTGAAGACTTTTGTTTTCGTAGTTTCATTTTCTCTTTCTTGAGTCATAGGAAACACTGTACTGTTAAAGGGGGTCGAGGAAATACTAAGGAAATATTTCCATGTGATGCTCAACTCAAAATCCTACACCTACCAATCCCTTCGAGTGAAGCCATTGGAAATCTCATACAGTTCAGTCATATTCTTTAGTGACAGAGACGAAGTTCTTTTGGTCTCTGAGGAATTTGTTCGGACTGAGGAGTTAGGAATTCGCCTGTGCGGATTGCCTACACAGTGAGGAACATGATAGCCCTGAGGAATTTGATACTCAAATTTCTGATCATTGCTGTGCTATGCGCCAGCTGTCCCAAAATATCTACCCACCTAACGGTCATATCATTGAAGGGAATTTATGTCTTATCATGATGGGCTGCTCCCTAGGCTATAAATAGCTGCCCCCTACAACCACTAGCTGGTTGGCTGCTCCGAGAGAAACTGACACTTGTCAATTGAGAGCATCCCATCCTCCGAGGACTTCGAGCGAAAATCATCAAGTGAGGAAAACCCAAACCCAAACACCTACAAACCCAAAGTGATTGAGCATCACTGAAGAGATTGATCCTGCGTGGATCCGACGCTTGTTACCTTTGAAGATTTTGCTTCTTCCAGACGGTTAGGCGTCATGGTCTAGAGCATCCAAGAGGAAATTGTGGATCGCCGAGTGACCGAGTTTGTGAAGGTTTGGAAGTCACCTGAAGACTTACCACGAGTGATTGGACGAGGTCTGTGTGACCTTAGTTCAAGGAGAATACGGTGAGGACTGGGTGTCCGGGACTGTGTGTCCTCAGGTTTAAATACCTAGCCGCTCCAACCAAACGTACAACTGAGACAGTAGTTGGAACTGGTCTACCAAATCATTGTCTTCACCAAGCTTAGTGGTTCTATTTCCTCAACTCTTTCATTTCCTCATTACTGTGTTGTGCACTTGTTCATATCTGTGTTTGAAGACTGTGACTGAAGACTTTCGCAATTTCCTCAGTTCAATTTCTTCAGTCTGTTTGTCTTCATCCTGTGTTATCCTGTGTTTACGCTTTCTGTACTCTGTGCTTGCTTCCATTTCATCATGATGACTATGCTTGTGTTCTGCTATGCATACTTTTGAGTACTTATTCCGCTGCAAGTAGTTCTTCGCTAAGGAATTTCCTCACCCACAAATTCCTCAGTGAAGAATTCATAAAAATCGCCTATTCACCCCCTCTAGTCGATATAACGCACTTTCACCTTATTTATTCCTTCAAACAGGTGGTTAGAAACAGTCTTGCTACCTTTTCCCATTAAGAAATTCGAATGCTTATATTTGTGAGTCTATGCTTTAACTAGTGCCACTTTTATAGTAATCACACTTTCAATATCTATGTAAACAGGGATGCTCGATTTTAGTGGAACTGCACAAAAGTCCAACTGGTTCAACATTAGGAGCATGTTTTCTTCCAAACCTTTATATCCAATTGGTGGCACTATGAGCTGTTCATTAAGAAGGTACATGGTTTGCTACTATCTTGCTACTCTTTTTGTACTGTCATTAGATAGTAATACTAGTGGTTTGCATGTGAATTTATTGGCAGGGTGGACCTACATTGGAGGTGCAGGATAGGATTCAATGATTGGATGCTCAATTTCGGTTGTATCGATTTCACCTCTTCCATCACTGCCAACATGGATATCCTTGGTCTGATGAAGAATAGGTGCTATATTTCTGCTCTGAACAAGCAAATCAATTCAGTATGAAATTGTCCAGGGCAAAACATGACTGTATCAAATTGTCCAGTGCAAAACATGACAGATGCTAAGCGGAAGAGACATGTTTAAACTGAAAATACAAGGTGGGGTATATGTTTACTATCTGCTTGATATTTGTGCAAACAGAGATGTTTGCCCATTGCTATTTGGCAAACACACAAAGTGACCGCAATTTTGGTTGAACCGCACAAGAGAATAGTATAGTCAGTGCATGCAGTGCCATTTGAAAATAGACACAGAAAGATTGGACAGTCACTTCATGGACTGCAGAAAAGTAGTACTGTACTATTGTTTGGCCAACACTAGGTGCTTCATTGCTTTGGTCTGATTATACAATGGGCATCACTTTGCCTAAGTTAAAGTTTGTATTCCGAAAATAGTCTCGTCGTGTGATCGAGAGAAGACCAAATCATATTGCAGTGATGTTCCTCCATCATGTGTGGTTCATTCTCATGGTTCCAGCTGTTGGTGAAACCACTTACGTTTGCAAGAGGAATTGTAGACTTCACAAACAAATTTGTCTTTCAGTCTGTACTGAATGTTGGCCAAGAGAAGCATCCATGTTAGTAGGAAGAACATATGTTTTTTCTAGATCTTTCTTTTGGAGCTACATATTTGTATATGATCTGTGAATCATTGAGATGCATTAACATGTTGATCTTATGTATGGGAATCGTACTAGTTGGTTTTAGTTGTGGCTGATCTTTGCTTCTGGAGCTACATATTTGTATATGATCTGTGAATCATTGAGATGCATTAACAGTTCCTTATATCTGTTCGCGCAGTGTTTACAAGTTACTGATCGATCACTAGCTAGCCTACTAATGCGCTCCTGGCTGTTTTAGTTGCGACGCAAGATCCGAAGTGGCAGTTTTTTGAATAAAAATGCCTACCTCTGAAGAAACCGACAAGCTACTCTGAAGAAAATGCCATGCGAATCTGAAGAAACTGCCAGCGAAAATGTTCGCAAATGCCTTATCTCCCAGCTAAAGTTCATCAACTAATGCCCTCGGCTGCTACTCGTTGCATGCTGCTCCGCGTACTAGCTGCGAGCGATTTTGAGAGCCTGCATGCAGCCGGCCATAATTAAGGCAGCTAATTGATGCAAAAAAAAGATGCGCTTTAATTGTTGCGGGGCTTTTAAATCCGTGGAATCATTATGGACAAGGAGGGAGATGATTCGAGTGCACTCGTTTGACCGTCATGCCGGCATGCGACCCAGCACGGACGGGACAGGACGACACAGTCAGAATTTTAGTTTCTCGAGTTTTCCATGGCAAGTTGGTGCGCTAAGCCATGCCTGCTTAATTATGCATTGAATTTCGATGACCATCGCGCTACCTTCCGCCTATAAGTACTGTTTCCCGGCCTTCTATGGTGGCACCGTGACCCAACTCGCCCTATCCTCATAAGCCCCCACCGGCCCGACGTCGCTCGCCACTTATCCTCGCTCTCTCCATGTCCACCATGCCCCCGCCCGTCCGCGATAGGTGAGGCCGAAGGCGGTCACCGCCGGAACTAGTGTTCGGTTTTTCACCGGAAGGCAGACAGAGGGAGGAGGCATTCTATCGGTCTTTAGATGGCAATGCGGAGATTGAGACTTGTTGGAGCGCGACCGCCTGGCGGAGGAGCAGGAGTTGTTGGAGCGCGACCGCTTGGCGGAGGAGCAGCGTATCGCCGATTTGCGCCCCCAGCGGGACATGGAGCAGCAGGGCACCGATGCTCTGAGTCGCGAGCAGCGCGCCCGCAACTGGGTCGACTACATGGAGGCTGGCGCACGGCAAATAGCCCTGGAGGCTGTCGGGCACGCACGCGTTCGCGACGGCGATTTTTACTACCAGCTCGTCAAGTGGGTTTCCCGCTTCGAAGCCGAAGCTTCGGTGGACCACGCCGGCATGGAAAGGGCCAACGCGTGCGAGCAACGCGCCCTATCGCACCTCTGGCAAGTCCGAGGCGAGGCGGAGGACAACGGTGCCGGTGTTTAGTGTGTACTGCAGATGGCGGCTGGCATCGTCTAGTTAGCTAAGAATAAGTTAGTACTTGTACGCTACTAGAGTATTAGTGGGAGTAGATAGTTAACTTGGCTATGATGGTTGTCAACGTGGAAGTTCAGGACTCTATATGTGGACCAGACCTTTTACTTTGCTCTGAATGTTGAACTTTCCGTTTGAACGTATGGAATGGGCTGTTATTTTTTTAAATGGGTTGTATTTGTCCTCCACAGGTTTAGAGGCTGACTTGTGGGCCTACCAAGTTGACGCGTACAATCAGGAGATAATTGTACGTGGAGAGGATGACAGCAGGGACCCGCCAAGGTCATGGCAGTACGCAAGCAAGTGCCTCCTTATTTCAAGGCAATAAAAAAATGGCTCCTCCTAATGGATTTCTGACATCTGGGTCCCATGCCATTGTCAACGTAGTCAATAAACGAGAGAATTGCACAACGAGCGGCTGACACCAGGGACCTAGCAGCTCGCCCAGTTATTTTTGTTTTGGGTTAATTTGATAAATGCCACTCCAAATCTGGCGTTTCTAAGAAATGCCACTGCAATTTCCAAAGTTTGAAAAATGCCATTTCATGCCATTTCCAGTGGCATTTTTTGAAGTCTGGAGTGGCGTTTTTCAAAGTTTGCAAATTGCAGTGTACATCGGTCTCTTCGCCCGACGTCGCCGAGGAAGCTAACGACCATTACTGGCGGCAGGCACTCAAGCAGCGGGCTAGAGTATGCGGGCATGTCTCGTCCGCCGGCTACGACATCAAGGTCATCGACAGCGACGCCCTGAGGTGGGCTGTGTCACAGGTTAAGTGGCCCACCCCCAACCCCTCGGGTTCAACCGCCGTTGATCTCATCCATGGCCCCGCCGTTGATCTCCTCTGGCTCGCTGTCAACAATTTGCCATTCTACATCGCCATCGAGCCCCTTTTGTCATTTCTGAATGACACGTTCTACAACGCTGGCTTGGGATCCACAGCTTCCAAGTCAGACCTCATCGACGACAACCACGAGGAGGGCACCCTCTCCGGCTCTTCCAAGGGGAAAGAGCCCATATGCTCTTCCAAGGGGAAAGCGCTCGTCTGCAACATCAGGGAGGGCACCCTACAGCCGTGCTCTTCCAAGGGGAAGGAGCCCATCTGCGACAACATGGAGCGCATCCAGGGTCTGTGCTCTTCCCATGGGAACGAGCCCATCTGTGACAAGTGAGGAAACCCATGATTTGTTTATTTCAGTTGTTCACAATGTGATGCTCTATATGTGTCGGGTGGTAGGTGCGACATATGCCAACGGGTGGCTTATCATTGTGGGAGCCAGTAAGACATCGCCGGTGCCTGGAAACGGGATGAGGCGAAGACATGCACGCCGGCGAATCTTACCCAGGTTCGGGGCTCTCCGTGGAGATAACACCCCTAGTCCTGCTCTGCGGGGTCTCCGCATGATCACTAGATCAACACAAGTAGCTACTAAAACTCTAAGAGATCAACCCTTTGCATGTGTGCCCTGGGGGGTTTATATAGGCCTACCCCCAGGGGTCCAATGGTAATTCGGCTGGACGCGGGTCCTAGCTGTCAGTGTCTGTATTCGCCGGCTTCTTCGGCGACCGCTGGGGCCCGCCGACTGGTGGGTCCCGCCGGCTGCCGGCCTCTTGGCCGACAGGCCGGCCCCACTGCCTGGGGTTCTTGTCGGTGGCTGGTTGCTGTAGCCTCGCCTCTAATGACGAGGGCTTTGTCGTAAGCATAGCCACAATGCCGCCGCCTTGCGGGCTCTCTTTGTAGCCTTACCTCGTCTTGTCTCCTTAATGATGCACATACTTCGAGGGTGGGGGGTTGCCGGCTATTGAGAGCCAGCTATGCCCCAGGCCGACTGGGGGAGGCTTGGCCGCCTTTGAGCATCTCTCTGGCTGAAGGGGCCCGCCGCCCGCGGGCCGTATTGGTGCCTGTCGTGGGTGGTGTCATAGTCAACATGGCAACAGTATCATGCCGGACGGGGGATGGCCGACCCGTACGGCGCTCTGTGGCCACGCGTGCTCCGGGATTTGGGGGTGGCAGGTTGTACTGTAGCCACGTCCTGTCTCATCATCGTTATGTGGGTGCAGCCCTTGAGGGTGCAGTCTTGGCCGGCTTCTGGGAGTCGGTCTTCTTCGTGGCCGGCTTCTGGGAGTCTGTCCTCTTGGGGCCGGCTTCCTGGAGTCGGCGATCTTGTGGTTCTCTTCGGGAAGGTTTTTGAGGCCGGGTCGCCTTCCAGGAGTCGGCTCGGGAGATAGCCGGCCAGGGGAAGGCGGCCCTGTGCTTTGGATGATTGAAGGCTCGATTGACCTGATAATTTTTGAAGAGCCAGGGGGAGTCGGTTAGGCTACCCGTGGCCATTTACTCCGACAGTAGTCCCCGAAGCTGGTTGGGCTTCGAGGCTGAGAGGAGGACGAGAAGCTCGGTCAGCTTCCTATTTTGAAGAGCTAGCAGCTAGGGGGCGGCTTCGGTTGGGTGCGCCGTCTTGGCGAGATTTTTGATGTCTGAAGGCGGGAGCCAGCTGGTGCGCACGCCGGATGGCGGGCCGGCCGCTTGCCGCCCGCGCGCCACGTGGCACCCTCCGGCCGAGAAAAGCCTGCCAGCCCACACGCGCGACGGGACGCCGTCGCAGGCCTGGGCCCGGGCCCACCACTCCCACGCCTAGGCCCAGGCGCGGATTTTCTGTGGCCCAAAGCGGGCCTCTCGCCTTCCGACAGCAGTTTCTGAACGTCGTTAGGGCACAATATTCGCGGGATTGGGGGAGTGGGCGCAGTTAATCCCATGTTCCCTCCCACGCCTCGCCTCCTCGGCTTTGCCGCACGAGGCTATAAGTAGGGGGAGGAGGGGGAGCGGTAGACGCTCGCACGCTCACCCTCGCTCCGCCATCTTCCTCTTCCTTCGCTCCATCGCAGCAGCCCTTCGCCGCCGCGCCGTCACTCTAATCTTCGCACTACCCCGCAGCTTCGCTGCCGCGGGGCCGTGTTTGCGCCGTCGCCGCGCCCTTTCTCGTCAGCTTCTTGCCATCATGCAGTACGGCGGAGACTGGGACGGCTCCAACGTCCACGCGGACCACATCGACTTCCTCCGGAAGATGCGGCGGTTGCCCGACAAGGACCAAGTGCAGGTCCGTCTCTCGCGCCGGAGAAGGAGATCACGTCGGAGCCGGAGGAAGGCGAGCGGGTAATCTTCCGCTCGCATTTCCTGCGCGGCCTTGGCCTGCCCACTAGCGCCCTCTTCCGCTCCTTCCTTGAATTCTATCAGCTCCAGCCGCACCACCTCACACCCAACACGGTGGTGCTACTGTCCGCCTTCTGAAGGAAATATGCCCTAGAGGCAATAATAAAGTATTATATATTTCCTTATATCATGATAAATGTTTATTATTCATGCTAGAATTGTATTAACCGGAAACATAATACATGTGTGAATACATAGACAAACAGAGTGTCACTAGTATGCCTCTACTTGACTAGCTCGTTAATCAAAGATGGTTATGTTTCCTAGCCATAGACATGAGTTGTCATTTGATTAACGGGATCACCTCATTAGGAGAATGACGTGATTGACTTGACCCATTCCGTTAGCTTAGCACTCGATCGTTTAGTATGTTGCAATTGCTTTCTTCATGACTTATACATGTTCCTATGACTATGAGATTATGCAACTCCCGTTTACCGGAGGAACACTTTGTGTGCTACCAAACGTCACAACGTAAATGGGTGATTATAAAGGTGCTCTACAAGTGTCTCCAAAGGTACTTGTTGGGTTGGCGTATTTCGAGATTAGGATTTGTCACTCCGATTGTCGGAGAGGTATCTCTGGGCCCACTCGGTAATGCACATCACTATAAGCCTTGCAAGCATTGTGACTAATGAGTTAGTTGCGGGATGATGTATTACAGAACAAGTAAAGAGACTTGCCGGTAACGAGATTGAACTAGGTATCGAGATACCGACGATCGAATCTCGGGCAAGTAACATACCGATGACAAAGGGAACAACGTATGTTGTTATGCGGTTTGACCGATAAAGATCTTCGTAGAATATGTGGGAGCCAATATGAGCATCCAGGTTCCGCTATTGGTTATTGACCGGAGAGGTGTCTCGGTCATGTCTACATAGTTCTCGAACCCGTAGGGTCCGCATGCTTAACGTTACGATGATAGTTATATTATGAGTTTATATGTTTTGATGTACCGAAGGTTGTTCGGAGTCCCGTATGAGATCGGGGACATGACGAGGAGTCTTGAAATGGTCGAGACATGAAGATTGATATATTGGACGACTATATTCGGACACCGGAAGTGTTCCGAAGAAGTTTCGGATTTAACCGGAGTGCCGGAGGGTTACCGGAACCCCCCGGGGAAGTATTGGGCCTTAGTGGGCCTTGAGGGGAGAGAGAGGGCAGCAGCCAGGAGGTGGTGTGCCCCCTCCCAGGAGGAATCCTAGTTGGACTAGGAGAGGGGGGCGCAGCCCCCTTTCCCTCTCCCTCTCCCTCTCTTTCCTTCCCCCCCTCTTTTCCTAGTAGGACTAGGAAAGGGGAGTCCTACTCCTACTAGGAGGAGGACTCCCCCCTCTCTCCTTGGCGCGCCTAGGGCAGCCGGCCTCCCCCTTGCTCCTTTATATACGGGGGCAGGGGGCACCTCTATACACACTTGATATACGATATTTTAGCCGTGTGCGGTGCCCCCATCCACCATATTACACCTCGATAATACCGTTGCGGAGCTTAGTCGAAGCCCTGCGTCGGTGGAACATCATCATCGTCACCACACCGTCGTGCTGACGAAACTCTCCCTCAACACTCGGCTGGATCGGAGTTTGAGGGACGTCTTCGAGCTGAACGTGTGTAGAACTCGGAGGTGCCGTGCGTTCGGTACTTGATCGGTCGGATCGTGAAGACGTACGACTACATAAACCACGTTGTGATAACGCTTCCGCTGTCGGTCTACGAGGGTACGTGGACAACACTCTCCCCTCTCGTTGCTATGCATCACCATGATCTTGCGTGTGCGTAGGAATTTTTTTGAAATTACTACGTTCCCCAACACCTTCGTCACTCTGTGCGAGGGCTTTCTTGGCGTTCTTCCCACCCTCGAGCTCTGGGGGGAATTCTTCCAATCCAAGCTCGGCACCCGCATGCAGGGCGTGCCGGCTCAGAGCGACGCCTTCATCACGATGCGGAGGCCGGCAGCCGACAACCCCTTCCCTGTCATCACGCTGATCCAGTCGGTGAAGCGCTGGCAGAAATCGTACTTCTACGTGAAGAACGTCGCCCCGCAAGGCGACTACGTCAACTTGCCGGCTTACGTAGCGGGCCCGCCGGTTGGGAGGCGACTCCGGGTAATGATCCAGTCGGAGGGCCTGATTGAGTCCGACCTGCCGGCCGCCTTCGTGGTGCGCCGGGTGCTCCCGCTTCAAAGCCGCCCTCATTTGATCTGTCAAATGAGCGGCCAACTCGACCCGAGTCGGATGTGCACCAAGGAGATGCCTAATGACGAGGTAGCTCACATGGTGAACTATCTCGCTAACTGCAAGCTCTCCGCGGAGTGGCAGTTTGGTAAGGATCCATACTCCCGCGCCCATCCCCCGCTATGGTATGCTCTCATTATCTTCTCTTCTTTAGTTTTTGTAACCGAGTTTTTCTTGGCCGACTCTAACCAGTCGGCTCGTCTTGGCAGAGCCCTCTTCTTCGACCGGCGGCCGGGTCAGCGGGGGTGGATCGCCAATTTCTCCCCGACCGGGCGGAGCATGACTTGGAGGACCCCGACTTGGGGGCGGCCGCTATGGACGACACCACCGAGGCGGGAGGCGGCGAAGCAGGCGGCTCCGGGCTTGGAGCCAGCTTCGACGACTGGCCGGATGACGACGAGGCGGAAATCGTCCCGCGCCGCCAGCCGGCGTCTGATCAAGGCGCGGGCTCATCTGCCACGCCGGCTGTCGAGGTGGCGCGCAGAAATGCCAGGCCGCGTCGGGCTTGTTCGGCAGTCGGCCGAAGAAGCCCAAGAGCGGGGCGGCGGCAACCAGGCGGGAAGAGGCGGCCGCGAAGGCGGCCCGCTTCCGCAAGGTGGTGAAGCAACCGCAAAAGGTTTCAGCGTAAGTGTTGATTCTCTTGCGTATTCCTTCTTCTTTTCTTGTCGATTTCTGAATCCTTGTCTTGCCTTATCAAACAGGGCTCCGCTCTCTCTTGAGCGGATCGCTGTCGCCTCCGTGGTTGGATCGGCGGGAGGATCCGGGAGCACCCGCCGCGTGGACCCCCGTGCCGAGCTTCAAGCGGCGACGGAGAGGAACGCGCGGGAGGCGGGGGAGGAGCGGGAGCCGGAGGAGTTGAAGGCGGCCGCCGCCAAGGCGGTGCAGGAGATGGTGGAGGAGTCGGCGAAGGCACAAGCCGACGCAGCAGCCAAGGCTCAGGCGGAGGCTGCAACCGCAGAGGCAGCGGCGGGGGCCTTGCTTGTCACCCCCCTGCGCGCCGTGGCGCCCGAGGTCCCGGAGCCCCCGCCGGAGGAAGCCGGTGGCGACCTGCTGGGGACGAGAAGGGAGGAGGACGACGTCGTCGTCCAGGAGAGGGAGGCGGCACCGCCATCGCCGACTGGGGCGGCCCAAGGCAGCCGGCCTAACGCGCCGCCCGTGCAACCAGCTGGAGGCGAGCCAGCTGCAAGGACGGACCTGGCAGTCCGGTCGTCATCGCGCCAGCGCGCGGGGAAGGCAACTTTGGCGCCGAACCCGCAGAAGGCCGCGGGCTCCAGCTCGTCGGCCCAGGATCTGGAGACGGCCAGCGCCAGCTCGGGGTGGATGCCGGGTGGTGGGACGGCTGTGGTGAATGTGGCGGCGCAGGAAGTCCGGACCCGGCTTCAGTCCCAGGCCGCCGTGCTGAGGCAGTACAATGAAGAGTTCCTCGCGACACGGACGGCCATTCGGGTGAGTCTTCCCGTTTTTTGTTTCTTGATCTTGATTTCTTCCATGGGGGCGCGTCAGCGCACCCATTGGGTGTAGTCCCCAAGTTCCGAGTCGGCTGCTGAGCAGGCGGCTTGGAACTTCTTGGTAGACTTTGTTTGCTATCTTGTTCTTATTCGCTTCTCTGTCCGACTTGCAGGACTACCACAACCTCCGTGCGGCTGCCTTCAACTCCCAGGCTCGGGAGCTGTCCCAGAAGACCACTGATCTAACGGAGAGCCGGGGTAAGTGCTTCCTTTTTTATCTCACGTGGAGGCGCGTCAGCGCAGCCACTCGGTGTAGTCCCCAAGATTCGGGCCGACTGCTGAGCAGTTGGGCCGGATCTTTCCTGGCGACTTCTTTCTTATTGCTTTTTTCTTCTTTGCCATATCTGCAGCGGCCAATGCCAAACTGAGGGAGCAGCTGGGTGGGACCCAGGCCGCCCTTCGCGTCAAGGAAGCCGAGTTCGACGCCTTGGCTCAGGAGCATGACCACCTGGTCAAGAAGCTGGCCGACCAGGAGGAGAATCACAAGGCGGCCCTGAAGGCGGTGCAGGACAGTGAGGCCGCCCTCCAAGCCGAGTACGAGACCGAGGCGGCGAGCTGGGCTGAGGCGAGGCAGTGGTTGATCAACGGCTACGGCCAGATCGAAGACTTCGTTGACGGTAGGCTGCCTTCTTCTTCGTTCCTTGCTTGCCGCTTTCCATTTGGTTCATTCTCTAACTTTGTATTCTTTTCCTTTTTCTCTTTCTTTCTTTCTTGTGCATAGTATTTCCCTGGTTACTCTACTGCCGCCAACCAGGTCGTCGAGGCCCACCGCGAGGCGCAAAGGCAGGCTGGCACTGTGATCGCGCCGAACGCTCGCCGGTCGCTTGCGGAACAGCTCCTGGCGATCCAAGCCCGCCTCCAGCCGGCTCACCGCATGCTCCGCCGGCTTCAGCGTGTTGGGGCACAAGTGCTGGCCGCTCTCTGGCCCGGTGAGGTGATTCCCCGTACCCCCAGTCGGACTGCCGACTGGCTGGAGGTAGCGGTTGGCCGCTTCGAGGCCTGGCAGGCTTCTGCGGCTCGGTCAGGCGCCAGGCGGGTGCTGGAGTTTGTCAAAGCCTGGTATTCTGAGTTGAGCTTCGACCAGCAGGCCACCTGGCGGCAGGAGGCCGACACGGAGATGGAGTCGGCGCGGCCGGCTATCATCCAGCGTGCCTCGGCGATCGCCGACTACACCGACACCAGCGCCTTTGCTCCTGAGGTGGATGATAACGGCGTTGCTTAGCCGGAGGAGTGGTTCGGGCTGAACCCGGCGGATGGTGAGGACTCAACGGAGGAGATCGACTCCAGCGACGAGGGCGAGGAGGAGGAGGAGGACCGGCCAGCCTCAACTTGATCGTGCCTCCAGCAACGAGGCGCGTGCGAGCGCGCCGCCTGCAGCCGGTGATGATCAAGCCGAGACTCGCCAGTCGGCCACTCCTCCAGCCGGCACTGCCGTCTCCACCGACCAGCCTGGCTCGCCTGTTGCGCCCTTGGCCTGATCTGCCGCCTTTACTTTCCTGTTTTGTTACTCTTTGAACAATATTTTGTTAAGTTTGCGCATTTCCACCCACTGGGGGTGTATTTCAAACTATGTTGACTGCCGGCCTGTTGAAGGCCTTTTGTGTAAATATAATCATGCATGTGTTTGGCTTCCCATTGTTCTTGCTTTTCATCTTTTGGATGTTTCCTTTGCCGCCCTCCCTTGGTCGCCGCCTTCCCAGCCGGACAGCTGCTCTGCAGTCTATGGCTGGAGAAGTCCTTGGCCGGTTGGGAGGGCAAGTACTCTAGCTTTCTTGGATTGTAGCAAAGTGAATGGGAAGCCGGCCAGCCGGCTGTTCTGATAGGCGGTAGGCGTGGTGGGAGGTCGGCTTGTGTTATATAGGTTCATTAGTCCTTAGCCGTTTTTCGTGTGGGCAGCCTTTCCTGCCTTTGGCTCTTGCCAATCGGACAGTCGGTTCTTCGAGCTGCCACTTTCAACAAGAGAGGGCTCAGGTGCTGGCACACTACTTGTCTGACTGCAGGTAGAACTTTAATATAACTCAAGGCGGCAAGTCCCCGGCCCGACTGGTCGAACTCGGTGCCGGACAGAAAATCAAATGTGATAATACATTCATAGGTATGATACTCGTCATACATAGATAAAAGAGGGTAGTCCCCGAGTGCACCTCGGGGGGGCCGTTGTCTTGTACTTAATACATAAGGTAGCATGGTACATACTGCTTTTAACTGTAAAATCTTCTCAGGAGATTGGCGTTCCATGGTCATTCTGACTCCTTGCCGAAATCATCCCTCTTGCGTGCCTTCGGCTTCTGTGCGTCGACCAGGTAGTAGGAGTCGTTGCCTAGGGCCTTGCTGATGACGAAGGGGCCTTCCCAAGGGGCCGAGAGCTTGTGCTGGTCGGCTGTTCGCTGGATCAGCCGGAGCACAAGATCACCCTCTTGGAAGGATCTTGGCCTGACCCTCCGGTTGTGGTAACGGCGCAAACCCTGCTGGTAGATGGCGGACTAGCTGAGTGCTAACAGTCGGCCCTCTTCCAGCAGGTCAACGCCGTCTTCTTGCGCTTCCTTGGCCTCCGCCTCCGTGTATGTGGTGACCCGAGGTGAGTCGAACTCGATGTCAGTTGGGATGACAGCCTCGGCACCATATACAAGGAAGAAAGGAGTGAAGCCGGTTGACTTGTTCGGGGTAGTACGCAGACTCCAGAGTACAGCCGGCAGCTCATCGAGCTAGCAGCCAGCCGAACGCTCCAGTGGTACGACCAGTCGGGGCTTGATGCCGGAGAGGATGAGGCCGTTTGCTCGCTCAACTTGGCCGTTTGACTGCGGGTGGGCAACGGACGCTAAGTCCAGTCGGATGCCCTGTGTCGCGCAGAAACGTGCCAGTGCTCCTTTGGCAAAATTCGTGCCATTATCGGTGATGATGCTGTGTGGTATGCCATACCGAGTGGTGATATCTGCGATGAATGTCACGGCAGTCGACCCATTCAGCTTCTTGATTGGCTTCGCTTCAATCCACTTGGTGAATTTGTCCACGGTGACAAGCAGATGTGTCATGCCGCCGCGCGCCGTCTTGAATGGGCCCACCATGTCCAACCCTTAGACGGCAAAGGGCCAGGTAAGGGGTATGGTCTTGAATGCAGAAGCCGGCAGGTGCTGCTTGGAGCTGAAGACCTGGCACCCTTTGCAGTATTTGACTAATTCCTTGGCGTCTTCGAAAGCAGTCGGCCAGAAGAAACCATGGCGGAAAGCTTTGGCGACAAGTGATCTTGAGGCCGCGTGGTGGCCGCATTCGCCTTGGTTGATGTCCTTGAGGATTGCTATGCCCTTCTCTGGCTCGACGCAGCGCTGGAAGACTCCAGTGACGCTATGCTTAACGAGTTCTCTATTGATTATTGTGTATGCTCCGACTCGGCGTTGAACTTATCTTGCCGAGATCTCATCAGTCGGCAACTCTCTATTTACTAGGAAGTTGAGGATGGGTTGGGCCCATGATGGAGCTGCGATTCCTTCTATCGCCAATACGGCTACTGCGACCAGGGTGGGTGGGTTGGGTGTTGTAGAGTTGGAGTCGGCCACCGCCTGTTGTGTCATTGCAGTCCCCGGCCGACTGCTACGGTCCCCAGGCCGGGTTCTGAAGTCCCTGAGCCGGGTGCGACTACGGCAGTCCCCGGGCCGCCTATCGAAGTCCTCGAGCCGCCTGCTGGGTTCCCCAAGTCGGATCCAACTACATCAGGGGCAGGCGGTACGAAGATGGAGTCTGATTCTGGAGACGTCTTGACAGACGGTTTGAGGAGGCGTCGAAGAGAGACGACGGCTGCTATAGCTTGACGGGTGGAGCCGATCCGTGCCAGGGCATTTTCTTGCTCGTTGTCGGCCCGTGGCACGTGGAGGAACTCGCATCCTTCAAAGTATCCGCTGATTTGCTGGACGAGGAATCGGTAGCTCGCCATGTTTGCGTCCTTGGCGTCCCAGTCGCCGGATGATTGTTGGACTACCAGATCCGAGTCGCCATAGCACAGGATCCGGCGTATGCCGAGCTCTTTGGCTAGCCGGAGCCCGTGTATGAGCACCTCGTACTCGGCCACCTTATTGGAGGCGGCAAAATGAATTTGCAGTGTGTATCTGAGTTTGTCGCCCTTGGGAGAGGTGAGGACGATGCCGGCTCCCAAGCCGGTGCGCATCTTGGATCCATCGAAGTGCATCCGCCAATGAGTGGAGTCAGGAGCCGGTGGTAGGTACTGGGTCTCGGCCCAGTCGACAAGGAAGTCGGCCAATGCTTGGGACTTGATGGCGGTTCGGGGCTGGTAGAAGATCGTCTAAGGAGCCAGCGCAATGGCCCACTTAGCCACCCGGCCGGATGCATCCCGGCTGCCTATGCTCTCGGCAAGCGGGGCTGTGCATACGACCGTGATGGGATGCTCTTGAAAGTAGGGCTTCAGCTTCTTGGCGGCAAAGTATACTCCATAGCACATCTTCTGGTAGTGCGGGTAGTTTTGCTTCGACGTGGACAGTACTTCGCTCAAATAATATACCGGCCTCTGGACTAACTGGGCCTGGCCTTCTTCTGGGCGTTGGACCACAATAACAGTACTGACCACTCGGCTAGTCGCGGCAATGTAAAGGAACATGGGCTCTTTCTCAGTCGGCGCTGCCAGGACAGGCGGCGTGGTCAGCATCTTCTTCAACTCGTGGAAAGCTTGGTCTGCTTGGTCGTTCCACTCGAAGTGGGTGGACTTCTTCATGGGTCGGTATAGGGGGAGAGCCTTCTCTCCTAGCCGGCTGATGAAGCGGTTTAGGGAGGCCAGGCACCCGGTAAACTTCTGGACGTCTCGCAGCTTGGTAGGAATCTCCATTCTCTCTATGGCCTTGATCTTCATTGGGTTGCACTCGATGCCGCGTTCGGAGACCAAAAAGCCTAGAAGCTAGCCAGCTGGTACTCCGAACACGCATTTCTCAGGGTTGAGCTTGATCTAAAATCGGCGCAAGTTGGCAAATGTTTCTCTGAGGTCTTCCAGCAGGGTGCCACGCTTCTCCGTCTTCACCACAATATCGTCTACATAGACGTGGGCATTTCTGCCGAGTTGCTTGAGGAGGCATTTCTGCATGCAACGCTGAAAAGTGGCACCAGCATTTCTCAAGCCGAATGTCATAGTCAGGTAGCAGAAAGCTCCGAATGGTGTGATGAAGAAGGTCTTCAGGCGGTCGGCTGGATCCAACTTGATCTGATGGTAGCCTGAGTATGCATCCAAGAAACTCAACAGCTCGCATCCGGCTGTGGAGTCTATCACTTGATCAATCCGGGGTAAGGCAAACGGATCTTTGGGGCAGGCTTTTGTTGAGGCTGGTGTAATCTATACACATGCGCCATTTATTGTTTTTCTTCAACACTAGGACCGGGTTGGCAAGCCATTCTGGGAAAAACACCTCCATAATGAAGCCGGCTGCCAGGAGCCGGGCTATCTCTTCTCCCACAATCCTTCTCTTCTCCTCCGACAGTCGTCGGAGAGGTTGCTTGACTGGTTTTGTGTCTGCTCGAACGTGCAGCTTGTGCTCGGTGAAATCCTTCGGAACTCCCGGCATGTCCTTTGGGGACCATGCAAAGATGCCCCGATTCTCATGGAGGAAGTCGACGAGCTCGCCTTCCTATTTACTGTCCAGGTTTGCCCCAATGACAGCAAACCTCTCCGGGTTCTCCGGGTCCACCGGTATCTTCTTGGTTTCCTTGCCTGGCTGGAAGAAGCCTTGAGCATCATACTCCTTGGGGTCGGGGGACAGGGCCGGCTGCTTGCCGATCATGGCCACAACTCGGTCCAGCATCTTCTTCTCTTCAGCATTCACGAGGGACTCGGCCAACCGGCTGCTGGCTGCAGCACACTCGGAGGATTTCTTGTAGTCTCCGGCTATGGTGATGATCCCCTTCGAACTCGGCATCTTCATCTTGAGGTAGGCATAGTGGGGCACAACCATGAACTTGGCCAGGGTAGGTCGGCCAAGCAATGCGTGGTAAGGGCTCTCTAGATCCACCACTTCAAACCAGATCGTTTCTCGGCGGAAGTGATCCTTGTCTCTGAAGAGAACATCCATCTTGATCTTGCCGATTGGGGAACAAGACAGGCTGGGTACGATGCCATGGAACACAGTCCGGCTTGGCATGAGTTGCCTCGTCTTGAGGTTCAGCTTCTCCATGGTGTCACGGTACAGTATATTGATGCGGTATATTGATGCTGCTTCCACCGTCAATCAGTACACGAGAGAAATGGGCAGCTCGCCTTTCTGTCGCGAGGGTGGCGTCCAACACCAATGCATAGGAGCTGGGAGACGGCATCACCTCTGGGTGATCGGCCCGGCTCCAGCTGATAGGCTTCTCAGACCAATGCATAAACTCGGGGTTGTTGGAGGTGACCGTGTTGACTTCTTGGTGCTGACGGCGCCGACTGCGCCTGTCTTCAATTTGGCTTGTGAAGACGACGTACGCGGCGTGCTCATCTGGAAACTTATCTTGAATGGCTCCGACTGCTGGTCGAACAGCCAGCTGCTCAGGGGCCGGAGGCGGCAGGCCAGCAGGTGGAGGCGGCACCAGCCCCTCGCCTTTGGAGATCCGTGTGAGCCAATGGCACTTCCGTGTCGTGTGGTTGGACGGCTTCGCGCCGCTGTGAAACTTGCAGGGAGCGTCAAGGGTTTGCTCGTAGGAGAAAGCCGGCTGCCAAGCCGGCCTGCCGCCCTTCTGCTTCTTGGGAGCGGGCCGCTCTTCGGGTTGTTCGTCTTCGACTGTGGCTACTTGCAGATTGGTGGAAGGCGGCATAGGGGACTTGCGCTTGTTGTCGTTCTGGTAAGGGCGTCGGTTGGAGTCGCCAGCCGGCGTCTTGGGAGCCAGAGCGAGTACCTTCCCAGAGGCATCCACTCGAAGCTCGGTCTTCATCGAGGAGTCGGCAGTGGCGTACTTGTCTGCTATGATCAGCAGCTCGTCGAGGATAGTCGGCTCGTTGCAGAGGAGTCGGTGCTTGAGGAGGGTGCCCTCTCGGCACCCGGCGGTGAAGTACTCTATGGCTTGAACCTCGTGCACCCCCTCGCAGGAGTTGCGGAGCTCAGCCCAACGCGTGAGGTAGTTGCGAGTCGATTCGCTAGGCCCTTGGACGCACAAGGAGAGCTGGCGGGGCTTGGGAGGCCGCTTGTACGTGCTGGTGAAGTTGCGGACGAAAACTTCTGTGAAGTCTAGCCAGCTGTTGATGCTGTAGGTCTTGAGGCTGTTCAGCCAGGTGCGTGCCGTGCCTTGAAGCATGAGCGGGACATACTTCACGGCAACGCGCCTGTTGCCATTCGCTATACGGACGGCGGTGGAGTAGTCGATCAACCAGTCTTCCGGCTTCACGGAGCCGTTGTATTTTAGCGTGTCTCTTGGGAGTGAGAACCCTTTGGGGAAGGGCTCGTCGCGGATGCGGGGGCCAAAGCAAGGCGGGTCGACATCATCTTCTTCTTCTAGTGCCAGGGATCCGCTAGGCGGTCGATCCGGTGGCGGGCGTCACTCTCACCGACTCCTTCGCGGTGGCCCAGTCGGCCGCCGAGAGTCAGATGCATGACAGGCGGCCGGGTGGGATATCTCTCCCCACGAGGCGGGGGAGGAGGCGGATCGCCTCGTCGTTCCACAGCTCGGGGGTGGCCTTCTGCGTCACGCTCGATGGTGAGCCGAGTCCGACTGCGGCTAGCAGCCGACTCCTTGTCTTTTCTTGCGCGGGCACCGTCTGCAGTTGGTGTCCGGGATGTCGCGTCGTGCTCTCGGCGTGGGTGAGGACTTTCAGCGCGGGCGCTGGCTTCATGCTGTCCTGCGGCAGCGTCGATCAGCTGCTGGATGCGTCTAGTCACGTAGGGGAGCTCGTCAGCCCCCAGCCCGTTCAGCTCGTCAGCGACCGCCTGAGCGGCACACAGGTTCTCGAGCGGCGTGGCGTAGACTGGGCGGTCTGCTCCCAGCATGCTGGCGATGGCTGCGCCGCGCTTCTTGACGAAGCCGGCTCGGCTCGGCCCGCCAGGAGGCGGTGTACCGAAGGCGGCACGGCCGACTTCGCGCTGGTGAGCCTCAGTGAGGCATCTCATGGATGCTATCTTCTGGCCTTCCGCGATGAGGGCGAGGCGGCGTGCCTCCAGAGTCTCGGCGTCGGCGTCGGCCGGGATGGGGACGAATAAGTTGTGCAGCACCGCTTGTAGGCCGTCGTGGGCGTTCTCGTCTGAGACGGCGCCGTGGCTGATGACCAGCACCTCAGTGACAGCGCTGCTGCCACTTTCGGCTCGAGGGAGAGGGTTGTCGATGATTACCACGTTGGTGGGGAAGGCGTCAAGCGATGCCGTGTCGGAGTCGACCAGCATCGGGTCGGTGGAGCCGACTGACTCCAAGTCCGCAGCAAGCTCGCTGGAAACATGGAGCTGGTCGAGGAGGCTCTCGGGGCAGTCTGTGCCCGCGTCGGACGCAGGCTCGTCGGAGATGCGAGCCTCGCCAAGAAGATCGGCGAGGCAGCTCGCCGCGCAGGCGTCGTCGACGCCTTGCAGCGCGTTGGGGCAAGTGCCATTGGGTGTGGCGGGCTGGCTACGCTCGCGCAGGAGGAAAAGGGTTCCCGTCCAGAACAGGTCTCCGGACGACGGTGCACCTGGCCCCACGGTGGGTGCCAAATGTCGGGTGGTAGGTGCGACATATGCCAACGGGTGGCTTATCATTGTGGGAGCCAGTAAGACATCGCCGGTGCCTGGAAACGGGATGAGGCGAAGACATGCACGCCGGAGAATCTTACCCAGGTTCGGGGCTCTCCGTGGAGATAACACCCCTAGTCCTGCTCTGCGGGGTCTCCGCATGATCACTAGATCAACACAAGTAGCTACAAGAGGCTCCTTGAGCTGTTTGGCTAGAGGAAGAAGAAGGGCAAGGCTAGCTCTCGTTTTCTCTCTATGTGGTGACTAAAACTCTAAGAGATCAACCCTTTGCATGGGTGCCCTGGGGGTTTATATAGGCCTACCCCCAGGGGTACAATGGTAATCCGGCTGGACGCGGGTCCTAGCCGTCAGTGTCTATATTCGCCGGCTTCTCCGCCGACCGCTGGGGCCCGTAGACTGGTGGGTCCCGCCGGCTGCCGGCCCCACCGCCTGGGGGTCTTGTCGGTGGCTGGTTGCTGTAGCCTCGCCTCTAATGACGAGGGCTTTGTCGAGGTAAGCATGGCCACAGTGCCGCCGCCTTGCGGGCTCTCACTGTAGCCTTACCTCGTCTTGTCTCCTTAATGATGCACATACTTCGAGGGTGGGGAGTTGCCGGCTATTGAGAGCCAGCTATGCCCTAGGCCGACTGGGGGAGGCTTGGCCGCCTTTGAGCATCTC
Organism: Aegilops tauschii subsp. strangulata; assembly: GCF_002575655.3. Taxonomy (NCBI): domain Eukaryota; kingdom Viridiplantae; phylum Streptophyta; class Magnoliopsida; order Poales; family Poaceae; genus Aegilops; species Aegilops tauschii. The sequence continues at coordinate 401,804,792 of NC_053037.3, forward strand.
TCTGGCTGAAGGGGCCCGCCGCCCGCGGGCCATATTGGCGCCTGTCATGGGTGGTGTCATGGTCAACATGGCAACAGTGCCGTGCCGGACGGGGGATGGCCGACCCGTACGGCGCTCTGTGGCCACACGTGCTCCGGGATTTGGGGGTGGCAGGTTGTACTGTAGCCACGTCCCGTCTCATCACCGTTATGTGGGTGCAGCCCTTGAGGGTGCAGTCTTGGCCGGCTTCTGGGAGTCGGTCTTCTTCGTGGCCGGCTTCTGTGAGTCGGTCCTCTTGGGGCCGGCTTCCTGGAGTCGGCCATCTTGTGGTTCTCTTCGGGAAGGTTTTTGAGGCCGGGTCGCCTTCCAGGAGTCGGCTCGGGAGATAGCCGGCCAAGGGAAGGCAGCCCTGTGCTTTGGATGCTTGAAGGCTCGATTGACCTGATAATTTTTGAAGAGCCAGGGGGAGTCGGTTAGGCTAACCGTGGCCATTTACTCCGACAATATGTGCAATTATTTATTGTGCAGTACATTTCATCAATCCAGTTTTAAACATACCGATAGGAATGCATATATTTGCTTGCTGTTAAGCCTGTTATAGCTAGCATATGCCTCTTTTAAAGTTTTTTGATTGTTCGATTGTTTGTAGTTAGCATATGTTCAGTTTCAAATGCTATCTTTGGTTGTTCATAGTATGCCTTGTTTATTCCAGTTATTCACAACGTGATGTTCTATATGTGCAAGTATGAACTGCGCAGTTCAATTTCATCAGTACCAGTTTCAACAATACCACTATGAATGACTACATTTGGTTGCTGCATCTTGTAGTTAACACGCCTTTCCATTTTTATTTAACCATAACCAGTGTACTTAGACTGGCACAATACCATCTTGAATGACCATGTTTGCTTGTTGTTAAATGTTAGGCCTGTTGCAATTAGCACACCTTTCCACTTGTTTTGCTTTACTAGCGTGCTTAAACCTGCACACTGAAGCTATCTATTGGAGATTATTTTGTCTGCCATGTGTTATTTTGGTTGATGTTTAGCCTGTTGTGCTTAACATGCTTCTTGATGTACCTACACAGGACAATTTTGGGAACGACTGCTGTTTTCCATCGAGGTAAGTTTCATCCCATGGCTTATATCTGTTCACTGTTCAGGATATCCGTAGCTGGTACCATATAGGTCGGCGGCTGATAAGGGACTAATCGGTGAATCGTACTTTTAACTGAATATATCTGCAACCCATTTTTTCCTTAGGTTAACTAGGGCCATATGTAATATATCTGAGGCTACATAGCAACATGCACTATACTTAATGTCTAAATATGCAATCCTAGGCTACATAGCAACAAGGAAGAGTGTTACATTAATGTTCTAATGATGTCTAGATATACGTAGAAGAGTAGCAACAGCAACAACATAGCCCTGTTTGGATACTCAACTTAGCTAGAGGTTAGAGTTAGTTTCTAGCTCATTACTAACCCTGAACTAACTCCATCCAAAGAGTTGTTTGGATGGCAGGGTTAGATTGACAATAAATGCACTAGGAGAACTAGCTCCAATTAGCACCTCTTGGGTTGGATACTAGTTTTTTTGGGTGGGTTATAGTGCAACTAGCTCAAACTAGCCCTCATGTTTAGATATACTTTAGGGCTATTTGAGCCCAAACTAGCTCAAACTAACTGTAACCCGTGGATACAGCAGCAGATAATTTTTAAGAACGAACTAAACTCCATCCGGCCCATAATATAAGATGTTAATTCATCTAATATGTGAGTATATTGGATGTTATAAGATACTCCCTCCGTTCCTAAATATTTGTCTTCTTAGAGATTTCAAATGGACTACCACATACAGATGTATATAGACATATTATAAAAGAGTGTTGTACTACATCATTGTGCCAATGCTGTTTAGCTTCTAATATTAACTTGGTGCTTTTAGGTACATATGTCATTGGTAAAGATCCGCGTTTCGACCCTTTCTGTGTATGGGGCAATGAGATATTGATGAACCAGCATCAAGTGAGGAAGCTGATAAAGATTGTTAGTAAAATGGGTCCAAAGATGGCAATTAAACTATTTGTTTACACTTTATCCAAGACAATAGCGAACTGCGGGATGGTAAGTAAGAACTCTGCAGCCTTCTTTTTACTACCCATAATGAGTTGTGTTAGATGACAATGTCTGAAATCTTATTCCTTTGCAATGGTTGCCAAAGAAGTTTACTCAAGTTTACCTCTCAAACTACATGATTGGTGGGCATGCAAAGGTTAAAGTATTTCTACCAGAACACGGTGATTATCTAGATGTTTTCATGAAGATCGTGAAGGATGGGTGGTCGGCCATCACAAGGGGTTGGACTAGAGTCGTGCGTGCCTTTTGCATGGAGGAGGGCACAATATGGGCATTCCGCTTCACCTTGTTCAGCAACCAGAATATATTTGCCTCTTTCTTTACCGTCTTTAATAGTACAAGTATACAACTGTGGTTCATCATTCTTTATTTGGTTCTTATGTAATTCTTGAACATATGTACCTATGAATCAAATAATGCATTGGTTGTTTGAACCTGATGGATATGAATAAAGCTGTAGCATACATTCAAATTCAAATCCAAATCCGGTACAATTTGGAAAAGCAGCAATTAAATTACGGTGAAATTACGCTCTCCAGGTTGTTATGGCACACACGGTTGGTAAAACACAAACGTTTGCGATATGCACCATAATCCGAGATGGTTCACAGAGAGGAAACGTGTGCAAGCATGCACACAGTTGCCGTTTGCAAAGAGTGTGCGATGTCAGACAATAACACAAACGGTGCGGGCAAACTAAACGTTTGTTTTAGTTGCCTTATCGTACACGATTCGCAACCATGAACTGTTTCTGATGAAGTATGCATCATAAACGTTGCACCATAGAATAGCTTATGCGATAGTTGTCGTGTACGACGATGTTACGACGGTCCAACGTTTCGTAATCCTGTCCGACACTCGTACGATGATTAGCTAATCTTCTTAACGGTGAGCCGTTTGTGATGGGGCCGCACATCATACACGTTCTATAATAGTGAACCGTTTGTGATGGGCCGCGCATCATAAATGTAGCACCATAGAATACCGACTGCGATGGCAATGCGAGCAGAAACGAGTAGGAGTACCATAGGGGCCCTATCCCCAACGGTTTCTGGGTCGTCTCGGAAGGACCCCCCTATCTCCACACTCACTTGGTGACGGTTCCAAATGCCGTCGCGGAAAGGGGTTTTAAACCGCTTGTTTAGGACCGACGCGCACCAGTGTAAGCAAAAGAAGATGCATAAAGGATAAACATCACATGCAATTAATATAAGTGATATGATATGGCCATCATCATCTTGTGCCTTTGATCTCCATCTCCAAAGCACTGTCATGATCACCATCGTCACCTGCGCGACACCTTGATCTCCATCGTAGCATCGTTGTCATCTCGCCAACTATTGCTTCTACGACTATCGCTACCGCTTAGTGATAAAGTAAGAACAATTACAGGGCGATTGCATTGCATACAATAAAGCGACAACCATATGGCTCCTACCAGTTGCCGATAACTCTATTACAAAACATGATCATCTCATACAATAAAATTTAGCATCATGTCTTGACCATATCACATCACAACATGCCCTGCAAAAACAAGTTAGACGTCCTCTACTTTGTTGTTGCAAAATTTAGCAAGAACCATTCTTACCTACGCATCAAAACCACAACGATTTTTCATCAAGTGTGTTGTTTTAACCTTCAACAAGGACTGGGCGTAGTCACACTCGATTCAACTAAAGTTGGAGAAACTGACACCCGCCAGCCACCTGTGTGCAAAGCACATCGGTAGAACCAGTCTCGCGTAAGCGTACGCGTAACGTCGGTCCGGGCCGCTTCATCCAACAATACCGCTGAATCAAATTATGACATGCTGGTAAGCAGTATGACTATTATCGCCCACAACTCTTTGTGTTACTCGTGCATATAACATCTACGCATAGACCTGGCTCTGATACCACTGTTGGGAAACGCAGTAACTTCAAAAAAAATCCTACGCACACGCAAGATCCATCTAGGTGATGCATAGCAACGAGAGGGGAGAGTGTTGTCCACATACCCTCATAGACCGAAAGTGGAAGCATTATGACAACGCGGTTGATGTAGTCGTACGTCTTCACGGTCCGACCGATCCTAGTACCGAAAGTACGGCACCTCCGCAATCTGCACATGTTCAGCTTGGTGACGTCTCATGAACTCTAGATCCAGCTGAGGTCGAGGGAGAGTTTCGTCAGCACAACGGCATGATGACGGTGATGATGAAGTTACCGACACAGGGCTTCGCCTAAGCACTACAACGATATGACCGAGGTGGAAATCTATGGAGGGGGCACCGCACAAGGCTAAACAATCAACTTGTGTGTCTATGGGGTGCCCCCTCCCCGTATATAAAGGAGTGGAGGAGGGGAGGGCCGGCCCTCTCATGGCGCGCCCAAGGGGGGAGTCCTACTCCCGGTGGGAGTAGGATTCCCCTTTCCCTAGTTGGAGTAGGAGAAGAAGGAAGAGGGAGAGGGAGAGAAGGAAAGGGGGCCGGCCTCCTTCCCAATTCGGATTGGGCTTGGGGGGTGCGCCCCCACCTTGGTCGCCTCCTCCTCTCTCCCACTAAGGCCCATTAAGGCCCAATGACTCCCCAGGGGGTTTCGGTAACCCCCCCCGGTACTCCGGTAAATGCCCGAACTCACCCAGAACCATTCCGATGTCCAAACATAGCCTTCCAATATATCGATATTTATGTCTCGACCATTTCGAGACTTCTCGTCATGTCCGTGATCACATCCGGGACTCCGAACAACCTTCGGTACATCAAAACACATAAACTCATAATACCAATCGACATCGAATGTTAAGCGTGCGGACCCTACGGGTTCGAGAACTATGTAGACATGAACGAGACTCATCTCTGGTCAATAACCAATAGCGGAACCTGGATGCTCATATTGGTTCCTACATATTCTACGAAGATCTTTATCGGTCAAACTGCATAACAACATACGTTGTTCCCTTTGTCATCGGTATGTTACTTGCCCGAGATTCGATCGTCGGTATCTCAATACCTAGTTCAATCTCGTTACTGGCAAGTCTCTTTACTCGTTCCGTAATGCATCATCCCGCAACTAACTCATTAGTCACATTGCTTGCAAGGCTTATAGTGATGTGCATTATCGAGAGGGCCCAAAGATACCTCTCCGACAATCGGAGTGAAAATCCTAATCTTGATCTATGCCAACACAATAAACACCATCGGAGACAACTGTAGAGCATCTTTATAATCACCCAGCTACGTTGTGACGTTTGATAGCACACAAAGTGTTCCTGCGATATTCGGGAGTTGCATAATCTCATAGTCATAGGAACATGTATAAGTCATGAAGAAAGTAATAGCAACAAACTAAACGATCATGCTGCTACACTAACGGATGGGTCCAGTCAATCACATCATTCTCTAATGATGTGATCCCGTTAATCAAATGACAATTCATGTCTATGGCTAGGAAACTTAACCATCTTTGATTCAACGAGCTAGTCAAGTAGAGGCATACTAGTGACACTCTGTTTGTCTATGTATTCACACATGTAATAAGTTTCCGGTTAATACAATTCTAGCATGAATAATAAACATTTATCATGATATAAGGAAACATAAATAACAACTTTATTATTGCCTCTAGGGCATATTTCCTTCAAAAGCAACTTGGGGAAGGCTAGAGATCAAGATTCTTGTGGTTGGAATGGAATATCTTGGTCTCAACACATGAGTAGGTGGTTCTCTCTCAGAAAATGTATGCTGGAAGCGTAGGCACGCTCTGATGGCTCTCTCCACGAATGAAGAGTGGGTGGAGGGGTATATATAGCCTCCACACAAAATCCAACCGTTACACACAATTCACCAAACTCAGTGGGACCGAATCATGAAACTCGGTCAGACCGATTTAGTTCAAAATGTGAACGTTAGGATTTTCAGTGGGATTGACATGTCAAATCGGTGGGACCGATTTCATTAGGGTTAGGGCATAACGTAATCTCGGTGAGACCGATCACATAAACTCGGTAGGACCGATTTCTGTAATAGGCAAACAGAGAGTTGGTCAGGCAAACTCGGTGGGACAGATTCGCTCATTTCGGTGAGACCGAAACATTACGAAAAGGAAACAGAGAGTTTGCATTGCGAACTCGGTTGGACCGATCGCTCATCTTGGTTGGACCGAAACGCTACGAAGGGAAACAGAGAGTTTGCAATCCCATCTCGATGAGACCGAGATCCCTATCGTGAGACCGAAGTGACTAGGGTTTCTGGCAGTGGCTATGTCAAATAAACTCGATGGCCCTGGATAGATCAAATCGGTAGGGCCGAGTTTGACTTTTGGTTTGGGACATATGTGGATATGAGAAAGTGGTTGAGGGCTTTTGGAGCATATCACTAAGCATTTTGAGCAAGCAAGCCATTAAGCAACACCTCGTCCCCTTTTAATAGTATTGGCTTTTGCTATGGACTCAATGTGATCTTGGATCACTAAAATGAAAATGTAGAGTCTTGAGCTTGAGCCAATATGTGTCCTTAGCATTTTGAGGGGTCCACATTTCTAATCCATGCCATGCCAATCATTGAACTTTCTGAAATGATCATCTTGAAATAGCATTAGTTCAATGAGCTATATGTTGTTAGTAATTACCAAAACCACCGAGGGATAGTTGTACTTTCAATCTCCCCGTTTTGGTAATTGATGACAACATATAGATCAAAGCTTCGACAAAAGATAATAAAATTTAAAATACATCATCGCTTTGAGAAGTATGTGATAAGCAAGTGCTCCCCCTAAATTTGTGCATTATTTAAAATTTGCTTTTGAATGCAAATGCACAATCGATTAGGATCAAGGGTTACTCTTCCATGTCACATACATCTTGGTGGAGCGCTCAAAATGATAGAAATTAAAAACATGCACTCATCACCAAGCAAAGTGAATGATCATATATGAGATATAAAGGATCATATCATCCAAGCAAGCATTAAGGTAGAATATGATCAAACACATGATCATACAAGTATCTCACACACAGACATAAAGAGTATTAAGCAAGCACACACAAAAAGTATGAAGCAAATAGCAAGGGAGGTAAAGAAGCAAAACACTCTCTCTCGAAGCCTATGATCTATACATTTCTCCCCCTTTGGCAACAAGTTACCAAAAAGTTTTAAAATGCATAGTGCTATGTGTCTCTCTAGGCTTGGTCTTCAGGAGGTGGTGTGGAGAGGACTCCAAGGACGAATGCATCTGTTGAAGTTGTTGGAGCTGGTGGAGTGGCAATTGGAGGTGGCACTGAAGCTGTTGCTGCTGGTGCTGAAGTAGTTGCTCTAGTGTCAGCCATGGGCACTGCAGCAGACCTCTAACCTCTAGGCACTCTCTGAAAGGCATCTGTGGTAGAATGCCCTTTCTTCTGCTCTGCTTCCTCCTGGAGATGCTCAACAGCTGTCTGCATCTCAGTCACTTTAAGATCAAGATCATAGAACTTGGTCTCAATGATCCTCTCCAAGCTCTCCTGATTTTGAGTCAGGGTGGCCAAGCCCTTCTCAATCCTCAAATTTGCTTGAATCAGATAAGCAAGTTGATCTTCTTTTGACTTTAGAAATACTTGAGATGCCTCCTCAACACTTGGCATCTTTGCAGCTTTCTCAGCCTTTGCCTTCTCTCTCTTTTCTTGTGCTTGCACAGATGTGGGATCCTCTTCATTCATCACAACAGTGTTGTCCTCAAATTCTGGTCTCAAAGGTAAATGCTCCTTGTCCAACAAATAAGAGCATGTGCCCATCTTGGAATTGATAAGCACCTGAATATGTGGAGCATACCCACAAGATCTCTTCTGATCTGCAGCTGTCCTCTTGATTGTTTCAACAATCAGGCTCATGACCTGGAATTTCTGAGGCACATCAAATATCTACAGCAAGTTGATGGAATGGCCTCTGATCATCTTGTGATCTCTAGATTTGGGCAACAATATATGCCTCAATATAGTGTTGATTGTAGCTAGACCAGACAACAAGTAATGAACATATCCAAATCTATGTGTATCCAAAGCTTTGTCTGGGATCCCTTGTACATGTTGGCCATAGAATTGTGGTCTTTTTTCTTCTTGGCATAGATATCCAAGTCATCTTCATGCTCTTCAGGGGCATTTATCAACTTAGCCCACTCACCAACAGATGACTGGTACCTTGTACCCTCAGACATCCATACAATTCTACCATTTGGATAAAAATGAGCAGTGGAGTAGAATTGCATGATTGAAGGAAATATGCCCTAGAGGCAATAATAAAGTATTATATATTTCCTTATATCATGATAAATGTTTATTATTCATGCTAGAATTGTATTAACCGGAAACATAATACATGTGTGAATACATAGACAAACAGAGTGTCACTAGTATGCCTCTACTTGACTAGCTCGTTAATCAAAGATGGTTATGTTTCCTAGCCATAGACATGAGTTGTCATTTGATTAACGGGATCACCTCATTAGGAGAATGACATGATTGACTTGACCCATTCCGTTAGCTTAGCACCCGATCGTTTAGTATGTTGCTATTGCTTTCTTCATGACTTATACATGTTCCTATGACTATGAGATTATGCAACTCCCGTTTACCGGAGGAACACTTTGTGTGCTACCAAACATCACAACGTAAATGGGTGATTATAAAGGTGCTCTACAGGTGTCTCCAAAGGTACTTGTTGGGTTGGCGTATTTCGAGATTAGGATTTGTCACTCCGATTGTCGGAGAGGTATCTCTGGGCCCACTCGGTAATGCACATCACTATAAGCCTTGCAAGCATTGTGACTAATGAGTTAGTTGCGGGATGATGTATTACGGAACGAGTAAAGAGACTTGCCAGTAACGAGATTGAACTAGGTATCGAGATACCGACGATCGAATCTCGGGCAAGTAACATACTGATGACAAAGGGAACAACGTATGTTGTTATGCGGTCTGACCGATAAAGATCTTCGTAGAATATGTGGGTGCCAATATGGGCATCCAGGTCCCGCTATTGGTTATTGACCGGAGAGGTGTCTCGGTCATGTCTACATAGTTTTCGAACCCGTAGGGTCCGCACGCTTAACGTTACGATGACAGTTTTATTGAGTTTTGATGTACCGAAGGAGTTCGGAGTCCCGGATGAGATCGGGGACATGACTAGGAGTCTCGAAATGGCCGAGACGTAAAGATCGATATATTGGACGACTATATTCGGACTTCGGAAAGGTTCCGAGTGATTCGGGTATTTTTCGGAGTACCGGAGAGTTACGGGAATACGTATTGGGCCTTATTGGGCCATACGGGAAAGAAGGAAAAGGGCCTCAAGGGTGACCGCACCCCTCCCCTTGGTCTGGTCCGAATTGGACTACGGAAGGGGGGCGCCCCCTTCCTTCCTTCTCTTTTTCCCTTCCTCTTTTCCTATTCCATATGGGAGGTGGAATCCTACTAGGACTAGGGAGTCCTAGTAAGACTCCACACTTGGTGCGCCCCCTCCTAGGGCCGGCCTCCTCCTCCCTTGCTCCTTTATATACGGGGGCAGGGGGGCACCCCAGAGACACAACAATTGATCCTTGAGATCTCTTAGCCGTGTGCGGTGCCCCCCTCCACCATATTACACCTCGATAATACCGTTGCGGAGCTTAAGCGAAGCCCTGCGTCGGTGGAACATCATCATCGTCACCACGCCGTCGTGCTGACGAAACTCTCCCTCAACACTCGGCTGGATCGGAGTTCGAGGAACGTCATCGAGCTGAACGTGTGTAGAACTCGGAGATGCCGTGCGATCAGTACTTGATCGGTCGGATCGTGAAGACGTACGACTACATCAACCGCGTTGTGATAACGCTTCCGCTGTCGGTCTACGAGGGTACGTGGACAACACTCTCCCCTCTCGTTGCTATGCATCACCATGATCTTGCGTGTGCGTAGGAATTTTTTTGAAATTACTACGTTCCCCAACAGTGGCATCCGAGCCAGGTTTTATGCGTTGATGCTATGCACGAGTAGAACACAAGTGAGTTGTGGGCGATATAAGTCATACTGCTTACCAGCATGTCATACTTTGGTTCAGCGGTATTGTGAGATGAAGCGGCCCGGACCGACATTACGCGTACGCTTACGCGAGACTGGTTTCACCGTTCGGAGCACTCGTTGCTTAAAGGTGACTGGCGGGTGTCTGTCTCTCTCACTTCAGTTGAACCGAGTGTGGCTACGCCCGGTCCTTGCGAAGGTTAAAACAGCACCAACTTGACAAACTATCGTTGTGGTTTTGATGCGTAGGTAAGAACGGTTCTTGCTAAGCCCGTAGCAGCCACGTAAAACATGCAACAACAAAGTAGAGGATGTCTAACTTGTTTTTGCAGGGCATGTTGTGATGTGATATGGTCAAGACATGATGTGATATAATATGTTGTATGAGATGATCATGTTTTGTAACCGAGTTATCGGCAACTGGCAGGAGCCATATGGTTGTCGCTTTATTGTATGAGATGCAATTGCCATGTAATAGTTTTACTTTATCACTAAGCGGTAGCGATAGTCGTAAAAGCAATAAGTTGGCAAGACGACAACGATACTACGATGGAGATCAAGGTGTCGAGCCGGTGACGATGGTGATCATGACGGTGCTTCGGAGATGGAGATCACGAGCACGGTGCTTCGGAGATGGAGATCACAAGCACAAGATGATGATGGCCATATCATATCACTTATATTGATTGCATGTGATGTTAATCCTTTATGCATCTTATCTTGCTTTGATTGACGGTAGCATTATAAGATGATCTCTCACTAAAATTTCAAGATAAAAGTGTTCTCCCTGAGTATGCACCGTTGCAAAAGTTCTTCGTGCTGAGACACCACGTGTTAATCGGGTGTGATAGGCTCTACGTTCAAATACAACGGGTGCAAAACAGTTGCACACACGGAATACTCAGGTTAAACTTGACAAGCCTAGCATATACAGATATGGCCTCGGAACACAGAGACCGAAAGGTCAAGCGTGAATCATATAGTAGATATGATCAACATAGTGATGTTCACCATTGAAACTACTCCATCTCACGTGTTAATCGGACATGGTTTAGTTGCTTTGGATCACGTAATCACTTAGATGATTAGAGGGATGTCTATCTAAGTGGGAGTTCTTAAGTAATATGATTAACTGAACTTAAATTTATCATTAACTTAGTCCTGATAGTATTTTGCAAATTATGTTGTAGATCAATAGCTCGCGTTGTTGCTTCCCTGTGTTTATTTTTGATATGTTCCTAGAGAAAAATTATGTTGAAAGATGTTAGTAGCAAAGATGCGGATTGGATCCGTGATCTGAGGATTATCCTCATTGCTGCACAGAAAAATTATGTCCTTGATGCACCGCTAGGTGACAGACCTATTGCAGGAGCAGATGCAGACGTTATGAACGTTTGGCTAGCTCAATATGATGACTACTTGATAGTTTAGTGCACCATGCTTAACGGCTTAGAATCGGGACTTCAAAGACGTTTTGAACGTCATGGACCATATGAGATGGTCCAGGAGTTGAAGTTAATATTTCAAGCAAATACCCGAGTTGAGAGATATGAAATCTCCAACAAGTTCTATAGCAAAAAGATGGAGGAGAATCGCTCAATTAGTGAGAATGTGCTCAGATTGTCTGGGTACTACAATCGCTTGAATCAAGTGGGAGTTTATCTTCCAGATAAAATAGTGATTGACAGAATTCTCTAGTCACCATCACCAAGTTAGTAGAACTTCGTGATGAACTATGGTATGCAAGGGATGACGAAAGTAATTCCTGAGCTCTTCGTGATGCTGAAATCGACGAAGGTAGAAATCAAGAAAAACACCAAGTGTTGATGGTTGACGAGACCACTTCAAGTGTTGATGGTTGATGAGACCACTAGTTTCAAGAAAAGGGCAAAGGGAAGAAGGGGAACTTCAAGAAGAACGGCAAGCAAGTTGCTGCTCAATTGAAGAAGCCTAAGTCTGGTCCTAAGCCTGAGACTAAGTGCTTCTACTGCAAAGGGACTGGTCACTGGAAGCGGAACTACCCCAACTATTTGGTGGATAAGAAGGATGGCAAAGTGAACAAAGGTATATTGGATATACAAGTCATCGATGTGTACTTTACTAGTGTTTATAGCAACCCCTCGGTATTTGATACTGGTTAAGTTGCTAAGAGTAGTAACTCGAAACGGGAGTTGCAGAATAAACAAAGACTAGTAAAAGGCGAGGTGACGATGTATGTTGGAAGTAGTTCCAAGATTGATATGATCATCATCGCACACTCCCTATACTTTCGGGATTAGTGTTGAAACTAAATAAGTTTTATTTGGTGTTTGCGTTGAGCATAAATATGATTTGATCATGTTTATTGCAATACGGTTATTCATTTAAGTTAGAGAACAATTGTTGTTCTGTTTACATGAATAAAAAAACCTTCTATGGTCATACACACCAACGAAAATGGTTTGTTGGATCTCGATCGTAGTGATACACATATTCATAATAATGAAGCCAAAAGATGCAAAGTTAATAATGATAGTGCAACTTATTTGTGGCACTGCCGTTTAGGTCATATTGGTGTAAAGCGCATGAAGAAACTCCATACTGATGGGATTTTGGAATCACTTGATTATGAATCACTTGATGCTTGCGAACCGTGCCTCATGGGCAAGATGACTAAAACGCCGTTCTCCGGAACTATGGAGAGAGCAACAGATTTGTTGGAAATCATACATACAGATGTGTGTGGTCCGATGAATATTGAGGCTCGTGGCGGATATTGTTATTTTCTCACCTTCACAGATGATTTGAGCAGATATGGGTATATCTACTTAATGAAACATAGTCTGAAACATTTGAAAGGTTCAAAGAATTTCAGAGTGAAGTTGAAAATCATCGTAACAAGAAAATAAAATTCCTACGATCTGATCGTGGAGGAGAATATTTGAGTTACGAGTTTGGACTACATTTGAAACAATGCGGAATAGTTTCACAACTCACGCCACCCGGAACACCACAGCATAATGGTGTGTCCGAACGTCATAACCGATACTATATTGGATATAGTGCAATCTATGATCTCTCATACCAATTTACCACTATCGTTTTGGGGTTATGCATTAGAGACAGCTACATTCACGTTAAATAGGGCACCATCGAAATCCGTTGAGATGACGCCTTATGAACTGTGGTTTGGCAAGAAACCAAAGTTGTCGTTTCTTAAAATTTTGGGGTTGCGATGCTTATGTGAAAAAGTTTCATCCTGATAAGCTCAAAACCCAAATCGGAGAAATGTGTCTTCATAGGATACCCAAAGGAGACAGTTGGGTACACCTTCTATCACAGATCCGAAGGCAAGACATTTGTTGCTAAGAATGGATCCTTTCTAGAGAAGGAGTTTCTCTCGAAAGAAGTGAGTGGGAGGAAAGTAGAACTTGATGAGGTAACTATACCTGCTCCCTTATTGGAAAGTAGTTCATCACAGAAATATGTTCCTGTGACTCCTACACCAATTATTGAGGAAGTTAATGACGATGATCATGTAACTTCAGATCAAGTTACTACCAAACCTCGTAGGTAAACCAGAGTAAGATCCGCACCAGAGTGGTACGGTAATCCTGTTCTGGAGGTTATGTTACTAGACCATGACGAACCTACGAACTATGAGGAAGCGATGATGAGCCTAGATTCCGCAAAATGGCTTGAGGCCATGAAATCTGAGATGAGATCCATGTATAAGAACAAATTATGGACTTTGATTGACTTGCCCAATGATCGGCGAGTCATTGAGAATAAATGGATCTTCAAGAGGAAGACGGATGTTGATAGTAGTGTCACTATCTACAAAGCTAGAATTGTCGCAATAAGGTTTTTGACAAGTTCAAGATGTTGACTACGATGAGAGCTTCTCACTCGTATCTATGCTTAAGTCTGTCTGAATCATGTTAGCAATTGCCGCATTTTATGAAATATGGCAAATGGATAAACAAAACTACATTCCTTAATGGATTTATTAAAGAAGAGTTGTATATGATGCAACCAGAAGGTTTTGTCAATCCTAAAGGTGCTAACAAAATATGCAAGCTCCAGCGATCCATCTATGCACTGGTGCAAGCATCTCGGAGTTGGAATATACACTTTTATAAGTTGATCAAAGAATATAGTGTTATACAGACTTGCGGTGAAGCCTGTATTTACAAGAAAGTGAGTGGGAGCACTACAGCATTTCTGATAAGTATATGTGAATGACATATTGTTGATCGGAAATAATGTAGAATTATTCTGCAAAGCATAAAGGAGTGTTTGAAAGAAGTTTTTCAAAGATAGACCTCGGTGAAGCTGCTTACATATTGAGCATCAAGATCTATAGAGATAGATCAAAACGCTTGATAAGTTTTTTCAATGAGTACATACCTTAACAAGATTTTGAAGTAGTTCAAAATAGAACAGTCAAGAAAGAGTTCTTGCCTGTGTTACAAGGTGTGAAATTGAGTAAGACTCAAAGCCCGACCACGGCAGAAGATGGAAAGAGAATGAAAGTCATTCCCTATGCCTTGGCCATAGGTTCTATAAAGTATGCCATGCTGTGTACCAGATCTATTGTATACCCTACACTGATTTTGGCAAGGGAGTACAATAGTGATCTAGGAGTAGATCACTGGACAATGGTCAAAATTATCCTTAGTGGAATAAGGATATGTTTCTCGATTATGGAAGTGACAAAAGGTTCGTCGTAAAGGGTTACGTCGATGCAAGTTTTGACACTAAATCTAGATGACTCTAAGTCTCGGTCTAGATACATATTGAAAGTGGGAGAAATTAGCTAAAGTAGCTCCGTGCAGAGCATTGTAGACATAGAAATTTGCAAAATACTTACGGATCTGGATGTGACAGACCCGTTGACTAAAATTATCTCACAATCAAAACATGATCACACCTTAGTACTCTTTGGGTGTTAATCACATAGCGATGTGAACTAGATTATTGACTCTAGTAAACCCTTTGAGTGTTGGTCACATAGAGATGTGAACTATGGGTGTTAATCACATGGTGATGTGAATTATTGATGTTAAATCACATGGCGATGTGAACTAGATTATTGACTCTAGTGCAAGTGGGAGACTGAAGGAAATATGCCCTAGAGGCAATAATAAAGTATTATATATTTCCTTATATCATGATAAATGTTATTATTCATGCTACAATTGTATTAACCGGAAACATAATACATGTGTGAATACATAGACAAACAGAGTGTCACTAGTATGCCTCTACTAGAGTAGATCATTAATCAAAGATGGTTATGTTTCCTAGCTATAGACATGAGTTGTCATTTGATTAACGGGATCACCTCATTAGGAGAATGACGTGATTGACTTTACCCATTCCGTTAGCTTAGCACCCGATCGTTTAGTATGTTGCTATTGCTTTCTTCATGACTTATACATGTTCCTATGACTATGAGATTATGCAACTCCCGTTTACCGGAGGAACACTTTGTGTGCAACCAAACGTCACAACGTAAATGGGTGATTATAAAGGTGCTCTACAGGTGTCTCCAAAGGTACTTGTTGGGTTGGCGTATTTCGAGATTAGGATTTGTCACTCCGATTGTCGGAGAGGTATCTCTGGGCCCACTCGGTAATGCACATCACTATAAGCCTTGCAAGCATTGTGACTAATGAGTTAGTTGCGGGATGATGTATTACGGAACGAGTAACGAGATTGAACTAGGTATCGAGATACCGACGATCGAATCTCGGGCAAGTAACATACCGATGACAAAGGGAACAACGTATGTTGTTATGCGGTCTGACCGATAAAGATCTTCGTAGAATATGTGGGAGCATATATGGGCATCCAGGTCCCGCTATTGGTTATTGACCGGAGAGGTGTCTCGGTCATGTCTACATAGTTCTCGAACCCGTAGGGTCCGCACGCTTAACGTTACGATGACAGTTTTATTGAGTTTTGATGTACCGAAGGAGTTCAGAGTCCCGGATGAGATCGGGGACATGACGAGGAGTCTCGAAATGGCCGAGACGTAAAGATCGATATATTGGACGACTATATTCGGACTTCGGAAAGGTTCCGAGTGATTCGGGTATTTTTCGGAGTACCGGAGAGTTACGGGAATACGTATTGGGCCTTATTGGGCCATACGGGAAAGAAGGAAAAGGGCCTCAAGGGTGACCGCACCCCTCCCCTTGGTCTGGTCCGAATTGGACTACGGAAGGGGGCGCCCTCTTCCTTCCTTCTCTTTTCCCCTTCCTCTTTTCCTATTCCATATGGGAGGTGGAATCCTACTAGGACTAGGGAGTCCTAGTAGGACTCCACACTTGGTGCGCCCCCTCCTAGGGCCGGCCTCCTCCTCCCTTGCTCCTTTATATACGGGGGCAGGGGGGCACCCCAGAGACACAACAATTGATCCTTGAGATCTCATAGCCGTGTGCGGTGCCCCCCTCCACCATATTACACCTCGATAATACCGTTGCGGAGCTTAAGCGAAGCCCTGCGTCGGTGGAACATCATCATCGTCACCACGCCGTCGTGCTGACGAAACTCTCCCTCAACACTCGGCTGGATCGGAGTTCGAGGAACGTCATCGAGCTGAACGTGTGTAGAACTCGGAGGTGCCGTGCGTTCGGTACTTGATCGGTCGGATCGTGAAGACGTACGACTACATCAACCGCGTTGTGATAACACTTCCGCTGTCGGTCTATGAGGGTACGTGGACAACACTCTCCCCTCTCGTTGCTATGCATCACCATGATCTTGCGTGTGCGTAGGAATTTTTTTGAAATTACTACGTTCCCCAACAGTGGCATCCGAGCCAGGTTTTATGCGTTGATGCTATGCACGAGTAGAACACAAGTGAGTTGTGGGCGATATAAGTCATACTGCTTACCAGCATGTCATACTTTGGTTCAGCGGTATTGTGAGATGAAGCGGCCCGGACCGACATTACGCGTACGCTTACGCGAGACTGGTTTCACCGTTCGGAGCACTCGTTGCTTAAAGGTGACTGGCGGGTGTCTGTCTCTCTCACTTCAGTTGAACCGAGTGTGGCTACGCCCGGTCCTTGCGAAGGTTAAAACAGCACCAACTTGACAAACTATCGTTGTGGTTTTGATGCATAGGTAAGAACGGTTCTTGCTAAGCCCGTAGCAGCCACGTAAAACATGCAACAACAAAGTAGAGGATGTCTAACTTGTTTTTGCAGGGCATGTTGTGATGTGATATGGTCAAGACATGATGTGATATAATATGTTGTATGAGATGATCATGTTTTGTAACCGAGTTATCGGCAACTGGCAGGACCCATATGGTTGTCGCTTTATTGTATGAGATGCAATCGCCATGTAATAGTTTTACTTTATCACTAAGCGGTAGCAATAGTCGTAAAAGCAATAAGTTGGCAAGACGACAACGATACTACGATGGAGATCAAGGTGTCGAGCCGGTGACGATGGTGATCATGACGGTGCTTCGGAGATGGAGATCACGAGCACGGTGCTTCGGAGATGGAGATCACAAGCACAAGATGATGATGGCCATATCATATCACTTATATTGATTGCATGTGATGTTAATCCTTTATGCATCTTATCTTGCTTTGATTGATGGTAGCATTATAAGATGATCTCTTAATAAAATTTCAAGGTAAAAGTGTTCTCCCTGAGTATGCACCGTTGCAAAAGTTCTTCGTGCTGAGACACCACGTGTTAATCGGGTGTGATAGGCTCTACGTTCAAATACAACGGGTGCAAAACAGTTGCACACGCGGAATACTCAGGTTAAACTTGACGAGCCTAGCATATACAGATATGGCCTCGGAACACAGAGACCGAAAGGTCGAGCGTAAATCATATAGTAGATATGATCAACATAGTGATGTTCACCATTGAAACTACTCCATCTCACGTGTTAATCGGACATGGTTTAGTTGCTTTGGATCACGTAATCACTTAGATGATTAGAGGGATCTCTATCTAAGTGGGAGTTCTTAAGTAATATGATTAATTGAACTTAAATTTATCATGAACTTAGTCCTGATAGTATTTTGCAAATTATGTTGTAGATCAATAGCTCGCATTGTTGCTTCCCTGTGTTTATTTTTGATATGTTCCTAGAGAAAAATTCTGTTGAAAGATGTTAGTAGCAAAGATGCGGATTGGATCCGTGATCTGAGGATTATCCTCATTGCTGCACAGAAAAATTATGTCCTTGATGCACCGCTAGGTGACAGACCTATTGCAGGAGCAGATGCAGACGTTATGAACGTTTGGCTAGCTCAATATGATGACTACTTGATAGTTTAGTGCACCATGCTTAACGGCTTAGAATCGGGACTTCAAAGACGTTTTGAACATCATGGACCATATGAGATGGTCCAGGAGTTGAAGTTAATATTTCAAGCAAATACCCGAGTTGAGAGATATGAAATCTCCAACAAGTTCTATAGCAAAAAGATGGAGGAGAATCGCTCAATTAGTGAGCATGTGCTCAGATTGTCTGGGTACTACAATCGCTTGAATCAAGTGGGAGTTTATCTTCCAGATAAAATAGTGATTGACAGAATTCTCTAGTCACCATCACCAAGTTAGTAGAACTTCGTGATGAACTATGGTATGCAAGGGATGACGAAAGTAATTCCCGAGCTCTTCGTGATGCTGAAATCGACGAAGGTAGAAATCAAGAAAAACACCAAGTGTTGATGGTTGACGAGACCACTTCAAGTGTTGATGGTTGATGAGACCACTAGTTTCAAGAAAAGGGCAAAGGGAAGAAGGGGAACTTCAAGAAGAACGGCAAGCAAGTTGCTGCTCAATTGAAGAAGCCTAAGTCTGGTCCTAAGCCTGAGACTAAGTGCTTCTACTGCAAAGGGACTGGTCACTGGAAGCGGAACTACCCCAACTATTTGGTGGATAAGAAGGATGGCAAAGTGAACAAAGGTATATTGGATATACAAGTCATTGATGTGTACTTTACTAGTGTTTATAGCAACCCCTCGGTATTTGATACTGGTTAAGTTGCTAAGAGTAGTAACTCGAAACGGGAGTTGCAGAATAAACAAAGACTAGTAAAAGGCGAGGTGACGATGTATGCTGGAAGTAGTTCCAAGATTGATATGATCATCATCGCACACTCCCTATACTTTCGGGATTAGTGTTGAAACTAAATAAGTATTATTTGGTGTTTGCGTTGAGCATAAATATGATTTGATCATGTTTATTGCAATACGGTTATTCATTTAAGTTAGAGAACAATTGTTGTTCTATTTACATGAATAAAAAATCCTTCTACGGTCATACACACCAACGAAAATGGTTTGTTGGATCTTGATCGTAGTGATACACATATTCATAATAATGAAGCCAAAAGATGCAAAGTTAATAATGATAGTGCAACTTATTTGTGGCACTGCCGTTTAGGTCATATTGGTGTAAAGCGCATGAAGAAACTCCATACTGATGGGATTTTGGAATCACTTGATTATGAATCACTTGATGCTTGCGAACCGTGCCTCATGGGCAAGATGACTAAAACGCCATTCTCCGGAACTATGGAGAGAGCAACAGATTTGTTGGAAATCATACATACAGATGTGTGTGGTCCGATGAATATTGAGGCTCGTGGCGGATATCGTTATTTTCTCACCTTCATAGATGATTTGAGCAGATATGGGTATATCTACTTAATGAAATATAAGTCTGAAACATTTGAAAAGTTCAAAGAATTTCAGAGTGAAGTTGAAAATCATCATAACAAGAAAATAAAATTCCTACGATCTGATCGTGGAGGAGAATATTTGAGTTACGAGTTTGGACTACATTTGAAACAATGCGGAATAGTTTCGCAACTCACGCCACCCGGAACACCACAGCATAATGGTGTGTCCGAACCTCATAACCGATACTATATTGGATATAGTGCAATCTATGATCTCTCATACCAATTTACCACTATCGTTTTGGGGTTATGCATTAGAGACAGCTACATTCACGTTAAATAGGGCACCATCGAAATCCGTTGAGACGACGCCTTATGAACTGTGGTTTGGCAAGAAACCAAAGTTGTCGTTTCTTAAAATTTTGGGGTTGCGATGCTTATGTGAAAAAGTTTCATCCTGATAAGCTCAAAACCCAAATCGGAGAAATGTGTCTTCATAGGATACCCAAAGGAGACAGTTGGGTACATCTTCTATCACAGATCCGAAGGCAAGACATTTGTTGCTAAGAATGGATCCTTTCTAGAGAAGGAGTTTCTCTCGAAAGAAGTGAGTGGGAGGAAAGTAGAACTTGATGAGGTAACTGTACCTGCTCCCTTATTGGAAAGTAGTTCATCACAGAAATCTGTTCCTGTGACACCTACACCAATTATTGAGGAAGTTAATGATGATGATCATGTAACTTCAGATCAAGTTACTACCAAACCTCATAGGTAAACCAGAGTAAGATCCGCACCAGAGTGGTACGGTAATCCTGTTCTGGAGGTTATGTTACTAGACCATGACGAACCTACGAACTATGAGGAAGCTATGATGAGCCTAGATTCCACAAAATGGCTTGAGGCCATGAAATCTGAGATGAGATCCATGTATAAGAACAAAGTATGGACTTTGATTGACTTGCCCAATGATCGGCGAGTCATTGAGAATAAATGGATCTTCAAGAGGAAGACGGATGTTGATAGTAGTGTCACTATCTACAAAGCTAGAATTGTCGCAAAAAGGTTTCGACAAGTTCAAGATGTTGACTATGATGAGAGCTTCTCACTCGTATCTATGCTTAAGTCTGTCTGAATCATGTTAGCAATTGCCGCATTTTATGAAATATGGCAAATGGATAAACAAAACTACATTCCTTAATGGATTTATTAAAGAAGAGTTGTATATGATGCAACTAGAAGGTTTTGTCAATCCTAAAGGTGCTAACAAAATATGCAAGCTCCAGCGATCCATCTATGGACTGGTGCAAGCATCTCGGAGTTGGAATATACACTTTGATAAGTTGATCAAAGAATATAGTGTTATACAGACTTGCGGTGAAGCCTGTATTTACAAGAAAGTGAGTGGGAGCACTACAGCATTTCTGATAAGTATATGTGAATGACATATTGTTGATCGGAAATAATGTAGAATTATTCTGCAAAGCATAAAGGAGTGTTTGAAAGAAGTTTTTCAAAGATAGACCTCGGTGAAGCTGCTTACATATTGAGCATCAAGATCTATAGAGATAGATCAAAACGCTTGATAAGTTTTTTCAATGAGTACATACCTTAACAAGATTTTGAAGTAGTTCAAAATAGAACAGTCAAAGAAAGAGTTCTTGCCTGTGTTACAAGGTGTGAAATTGAGTAAGACTCAAAGCCCGACCACGGCAGAAGATGGAAAGAGAATGAAAGTCATTCCCTATGCCTTGGCCATAGGTTCTATAAAGTATGCCATGCTGTGTACCAGATCTATTGTATACCCTACACTGATTTTGGCAAGGGAGTACAATAGTGATCTAGGAGTAGATCACTGGACAATGGTCAAAATTATCCTTAGTGGAATAAGGATATGTTTCTCGATTATGGAAGTGACAAAAGGTTCGTCGTAAAGGGTTACGTCGATGCAAGTTTTGACACTAAATCTAGATGACTCTAAGTCTCGGTCTAGATACATATTGAAAGTGGGAGAAATTAGCTAAAGTAGCTCCGTGCAGAGCATTGTAGACATAGAAATTTGCAAAATACTTACGGATCTGGATGTGACAGACCCGTTGACTAAAATTATCTCACAATCAAAACATGATCACACCTTAGTACTCTTTGGGTGTTAATCACATAGCGATGTGAACTAGATTATTGACTCTAGTAAACCCTTTGAGTGTTGGTCACATAGAGATGTGAACTATGGGTGTTAATCACATGGTGATGTGAATTATTGATGTTAAATCACATGGCGATGTGAACTAGATTATTGACTCTAGTGCAAGTGGGAGACTGAAGGAAATATGCCCTAGAGGCAATAATAAAGTATTATATATTTCCTTATATCATGATAAATGTTTATTATTCATGCTAGAATTGTATTAACCGGAAACATAATACATGTGTGAATACATAGACAAACAGAGTGTCACTAGTATGCCTCTACTTGACTAGCTCGTTAATCAAAGATGGTTATGTTTCCTAGCCATAGACATGAGTTGTCATTTGATTAACGGGATCACCTCATTAGGAGAATGACGTGATTGACTTGACCCATTCCGTTAGCTTAGCACCCGATCGTTTAGTATGTTGCTATTGCTTTCTTCATGACTTATACATGTTCCTATGACTATGAGATTATGCAACTCCCGTTTACCGCAGGAACACTTTGTGTGCTACCAAACGTCACAACGTAAATGGGTGATTATAAAGGTGCTCTACAGGTGTCTCCAAAGGTACTTGTTGGGTTGGCGTATTTCGAGATTAGGATTTGTCACTCCGATTGTCGGAGAGGTATCTCTGGGCCCACTCGGTAATGCACATCACTATAAGCCTTGCAAGCATTGTGACTACTGAGTTAGTTGCGGGATGATGTATTACGGAACGAGTAACGAGACTTGCCAGTAACGAGATTGAACTAGGTATCGAGATACCGACGATCGAATCTCGGGCAAGTAACATACCGATGACAAAGGGAACAACGTATGTTGTTATGCGGTCTGACCGATAAAGATCTTCGTAGAATATGTGGGAGCCAATATGGGCATCCAGGTCCCGCTATTGGTTATTGACCGGAGAGGTGTCTCGGTCATGTCTACATAGTTCTCGAACACGTAGGGTCCGCACGCTTAACGTTACAATGACAGTTTTATTGAGTTTTGATGTACCGAAGGAGTTCGGAGTCCCGGATGAGATCGGGGACATGACGAGGAGTCTGGAAATGGCCGAGACGTAAAGATCGATATATTGGACGACTATATTCGGACTTCGGAAAGGTTCCGAGTGATTCGGGTATTTTTCGGAGTACCGGAGAGGTACGGGAATACGTATTGGGCCTTATTGGGCCATACGGGAAAGAAGGAAAAGGGCCTCAAGGGTGACCGCACCCCTCCCCTTGGTCTGGTCCGAATTGGACTAGGGAAGGGGGGCGCCCCCTTCCATCCTTCTCTTTTTCCCTTCCTCTTTTCCTATTCCATATGGGAGGTGGAATCCTACTAGGACTAGGGAGTCCTAGTAGGACTCCACACTTGGTGCGCCCCCTCCTAGGGCCGGCCTCCTCCTCCCTTGCTCCTTTATATACGGGGGCAGGGGGCACCCCAGAGACACAACAATTGATCCTTGAGATCTCTTAGCCGTGTGCGGTGCCCCCTCCACCATATTACACCTCGATAATATCGTTGCGGAGCTTAAGCGAAGTCATGCGTCGGTGGAACATCATCATCGTCACCACGCCGTCGTCCTGACGAAACTCTCCTTCAACATTCGGCTGGATCGGAGTTCGAGGGACGTCATCGATCTGAACGTGTGTAGAACTCGGAGGTGCCGTGCGTTCGGTACTTGATCGGTCGGATCGTGAAGACGTACGACTACATCAACCGCGTTGTGATAACACTTCCGCTGTCGGTCTACGAGGGTACGTGGACAACACTCTCCCCTCTCATGCCTATGCATCACCATGATCTTGCGTGTGCGTAGGAATTTTTTTGAAATTACTACGTTCCCCAACAATGATGAGTTCATCATTCCATTTTGTCAGCTTCTGACCCACATACTTGTCAACATCACAAGCTCTGAAGCTCTCATGCACACCTGGAAAATGATCTTCATTCTCATCAATGTACTTCCAGTCAGCCCACTTCATGTCACACATAATAGGCTTCTTGTCCAGCAGAATGGTTTCATAGAAATCTTGTTGCTCTTTTGTGTGGAACCTATAGTCCACTGCAGTCCTTCTCCTCATAGCATAAGGGCCACTTTGTCTCCAAAGTCTCGGTCATGCATCCTTCCTGATGCTCATATCCTCTACCACTAGATGGCCGTCATCATGATCTGGAATCTTTGGTTTAAGTTTCCTTAGCACTTGGGCTTCAACATCTTCTTCTTCCATCTCAGGCACTGGGGCCTTGTTCTTCTGTGCAGCTGGAATGTTCCTAGTGCTCCTCTTGGGCTTTGAAGTCTTTTGAGCTTGAGCAGCAGCTTTGGGGGCAGTCTTGGGCTTTGAAGGGGCAGCCCCAGACTTAATAGCATCCCCCATTAGCTTTTGGGACTTGGGTGCTGGTGCAGCATCCTTTTCCTCTTCTTCATCTTCAGAATCTCTCACGATGGTTGATTTTCCAAGTACTTTTGCAGTTGTGGTTCTTGCCCTTTTCTTCTTCTTGCCACCAGCCACATCATCATCTGACTGTTCTATAGTGAACAGCATGGTTTCTCCTGTTGGAACTTTCCTTGGCTTGGATGTTGGCACTCTTTTGGCAGGAACTTTCTTATGCATACCAGGCTTTGTTGCAGCAGCAGTACCATATTCCTTCTTCAGCACTTTCTTCTTGGAGCTCACTTCCTCCTCAGTAGCCATATAGTCCTCATCCTCAGAGTCTGAGGTTCTCCTGTTCCTTGTTCTAGTGGCTGCCTTGGGCAAATTTCTTGGAGTGCTCCTGCTGCCCTCATCATAGCTGTTAGAGGGACTAGTGCCCTCACTCGTGTGCACTTGCTCTTCTGGTTTGTTCTGGCTATCACTCTGATCAGACATTCTAGCAAAGCAAGCAAACAGCAGACTCTGTGAATAGATATAGATGAGATAGAGTGGATGAGCATCACAAAGTGCAGAGCTTTTGCAAAACAGATGAGTCAAAAACTTAGTTTTAGTTCTCCACAGAAAGCATTTCGGAGCTACCGATTTGTTAAACTCGGTGATACCGAAGCAACTTTTGGAGTCTAAAGTACTGATCTCGGTCAGACCGAGACACAGTTCGGTGGCTCCGAGATTCCTAGGGTTTCACAAAGAGTTGAACTCGGTCGCATCGATTTGCAACTTTCGGTCAGACCGAAAAGTGCATGTGCAATGGCCTAAGCCAAATCGGTGAGACCTATTTCCACAACTCAGTCGGTCCGAGATGAGTTCGGCGGAAACCTAACCCTAATTTTCGAATCAAACCTAATCTAATGGAGGTTTTCTCTGGATATATTGATCTCATACGTGGTAAAGAAGATGAAATTGCATTGTGCTAAGACTAGGAGTAAGGAATTAGCACAAAAGATTTAAACTCATACCCTAGTTTGGCGGTGAGTTCGCTACGGCGGCAACGGCGGGGAAGAAATCCATTGACGGCGAGGGAGACCAGGGGCGGGAGGTTGCTGGCGATGAGAACACGATCCAGAGACCCGAGGCGGCAGAGAAGGACACGCGCGGGATGGAGGGTTTTGAAGAAATTTCCAAAATCTCACCCGTCGGTATATATAAACTGACCCTGTCGGTGTGACCGAGTGGAACAACTCGGTGGCACCGAGATGCAGAATCACAAGCGGTTACTGCAACTCGGTGTGACCGAAAAGTTCAAATTGGTTGCACCGAGATTGAAAACCTAGATCAACTCAGTGAACTCGGTGTGACCGAAGTGGATGGATCGGTCATACCGAAATGCACAGAGAGGTTTTGGAAGTTTAAGTCTAGGACGAATCTGGGACTCCGAGTGCTCCTCACACAGAGTGGTTCAAATCTGACTTGATCAAACTTTGTGATGTGGGATGAATAGAGTTTGAGACGAGAAAAGCATAGATAGCTAGAGGAAGTTCTTAGGCATTCTTGTCCATCCACTTGGCAAAAGAGAAAGAGCCAAACAATCAAAGCAACAAGTGGATGTCCTCGAATGAGTGAAATATGCAATTAACATGCTCACACAATAAAATGGCAAATGAAATATGTGGCAAAGCATGCACAAACACTCTAGCATCTATCAAGCAATTGTCGTTGACTAGGTCATCTAGAGTATATTGACTTAGGATTTAAATGAGAACATTTGATCATAGGTCATACTCATCGTTTAAGCATAAGTGGGGTTACCACTTTTACATAAAGCATTGTTGTGTTCACACCATTAGAGTTGCTTTAGCTCAATTGATTAGAGTAAAGCTCCCCCTAGATGTGATATCCCCCCTAAGAGGGATGAACTAACCTTGGGTTTGTCAATGATGACTTCATGTAGATGTTGAAGATGTGGATGCTCAATGTTGATGTAGATCATTTGGAGAAATCCATTGGAGTGAGTTGCACTTTCAATACCTACACGGGTTAGTCCCACAAGGAACAAACAAGGATATGCATAGACATAGAGTGATGTTCACACAAGATGATGTCCATGAAAGCATTAGGTTACCTTGTCCCTTGTCTTACCAACAAGAGGGTTTGTGACTCCTTGAACTAGTGCAAGATGTGCAAGTTGTCTGCACTTGTCCTTTCCAAGATGATATGAGTGAAGTATGTTGGCGGAGTCACCCTTAAGAACTCTCTAGTTCTTCTTCTTCGGGATCCACATCATCTTGATGGGAATCCTTGGAGTTGTAGTCGTACTTGATGAAGTAGAGCTTGATGTAGTCTTGGGAACCCACTTTACCAAGGCCTTAGGAGCTTCTTCAAATGAATCATTCTCCTCTTGAAGCTTGTCCTTGTCTTTTTGCTTGTGGTCTTGTGGTGGAATATCATCTTGAGCTTGTGTCCCTTGGAAGGAAGTAGGATCATACTTCTCTTGTTGAGGAACAAACTTCGTCATGGGTATTGATCTTCTTCCCACTCAACTCCATTTGCATTGAACTTTCGTTCAAAACCAATACCTGGATTCTTCCGGTGCCTTCCTTGCTTGCGTACAATTTCCTCGAATTGCTTACTCCCGGCAAGGCTCTTATAAACACCTTTCTCTATAATTCCCTTCAATAAGCTATTTTCTTGCTCAAGTGTAACTTGGCTAAGAGAATCGTTAGTGGAATCAAGAGAACTACTACAAGCAACAACATTGGATTTAACAGGATTGTTGTTACTACTAGAAGAAGAATCTTTCTTACTCTTGTTGCTAGACTTAACTTGTGGCATGTCAGTAGACAAGAGAAAACGCTTGGCAATGTAAGCAGAACTTTTCTTACGAAGATCATCATTGGTTGCTTTTAAGAGCCCATGTTCTTGCTCAAGATTGAGCTTTTCGAAGCGTATCTTCTCATGAGTCTTTAAAAGTTCTCGATGATCTTCTGAGGTAGTTTCATGAGCTAACTTAAGAGTACTTAGCTCTTTAGTTATGTAGCGACCCGACCTCAGACGGTCAAGTCTCTGTGCTTAAGTGTCATCCCTGGAACGGTATGCTGACACACAAAGTACTCGAGGATTTATAACAGAGGTAAATCACATGTATAAATAACGTAAGTACTATTACCCCAATCCATATAGCGGAAGTAACAACAAGGTTGTGGATTCCCATCAACACCAACGGCAAACTTGAGTGTAGAAATCGTAACCCTAACATATCACTTACTCGTCATAAGATTCCTGCAACATGAGATGTTGCAGCCACAAAGGGTCAGTACATTGAATGTACTGGCAAATTCACACTGTAGAGCAATGTTGAAAATGACTATCACTACATGCATATTTGGCTGGTGGAAAGCTCTAAGTTTATTTTTGCATAAAGCCAATTTTCCCCTACAACAAAGGAATATATTTATTTAACTACAAAGTTTGTTGAAATATTGAGAAGGTATATCCCCAACTCAATCCCAAAATAATAATAATTAACCCAACAAAGTTATTAAGTAAAGTGATGAGATCAAATCAATAACTCAAGAACCAGATACTCAAGATGTCCACAACCGTGGACACGGCTAATCATGATTAGTTTGTACACTCTGCAGAGGTTTGCACACTTTTCCCCACAAGACTCGATCTCCTCCGTTGGATTTCTCGCACTACATGGTGTTTGAGAAATGGATGACCGAGACACAGTCTTTTAGAAACATTAACTCTTTACTTTGGGTAGACAGTTACACCTACTTTCCCCTACATCTGCTAGCCTACCACTAAAAGATGTCATGTAACACACTCAACTATGCTAGAGCTCATAATAGCTTGTGGCTGCACACGGAAGTTTCTAGCATGAATAATCTTATGATCCCTTTGAGCCTGGGTGGTGAACCATAGGATGATCACACGGGTCCTCCGGGATATCCTAGGACAACACTAGATTCTCCATGTGCCCGCAACCAATCCACCCAGATGTGTATTTAAGTAGCCACTTTAAGTATACCATTAATTAACAATCTCACATCTGTCATGGATACACTCAAACCCAATCCACGTCTACGAGCATAGCATGGCAATATAAGCATAGCGTAGAAGTAACTCCCAAGGGTTTGATAATAAAAGGACAATAGGTTCTAGCTCATCAACTACTTCCCAATACCCACATGTTATCAAAACCTACTCATGCAATGTTTGAGGGGGGTGAAACTAATGCATAAAAACTGGGTAATAAAGGGGATATGATCAAAGTGTGAACTTGCCTCGTATTGTTGATGAAGATGATTCACACTCATAAATCTTGATAGTTCTACTTGTCACACTCCGGTCAATCTACCGTAAGCAAGCAATAGTAACCACACATAAGCAATCATGCAAAAGAATCAAAGAAAAAATCTCAGAAAACTTTGAAAACAGGAGAATAACTCTTGCGACAGAAAACAATTTCTAAAAGTACCAAAATTGAGTGAATTTATCCTTATCAGAAAGTTTAGGTCAAGAGCTTTGATTTGCAAAAAGAATCAACTCAAACGGAGTTATAAAACTCGAGTTATGATCAAACAAAGTCCAAATACAAATATGTTTGAATTTAAATTTTAAAACTTTCAAAAATATGTTTAAGTTGGTTATCTGGATAGAGGGGATCATAACGAAGAAGTGGGCGTTGGTTTCGTTGGATTTGGACAAGTGAGCAAAAAGTGGTGCTAGTTTGAAACAGAGGGACTAATCTGTGAAGAAAATATTCATGGATGGGTCCCTGGCCAAAATCTAAAATAAGAAAGAAAAAACCTATCGAACGAACGTTCGCTACAGAACCCTACAGAACAAAAACGTTCGCTACCAAAAGCTAACGAGCGAACACTCGCAAATTAGAACATTCGGGAAACAAAACAGATGTGAGGATTTGAAGCCGTCGGATTTCGATCCGACGGTCGAGATTAGATCTAGGGGGCTACCGGCGGTAGACGGCGATGACGGCGAACTCGACGGAAGCGACGGCTTCGGGTGAGGGCCACGAGGTGGTGGCGGGGCTCTGGCGACGGCGGCATTCGACGGTGGCGCGGCGGCTGCGGGCTAAGGCGACGGCGGCGGCGCGGAAAGTGCGGCGCGGCAGCGGTGTGCAGCGCCGGCGGCGGTGGAGTGCGAGGGCAGCGGCGGCGCGGTTTGGCGGCGGCGGACTGGGGTCCAGGGGCCCCGGGGCGGCGCCTTTTAAGAGGGGCGGGGTACGAGGGGTGGCGTGGGGAAGGGGTCGGGGCGGGGGAGGAGTTCGGCCGGGACTCCGGCGACGGCGCTCCCGTGCAGGAGCCGGTCTCCCGTGGCTCGGGGAAGGCGGTGACAAGGCCAGGGCCGGCTGGGCTTCGGCCCAGTCGGTCTGAGGAGAGTTTTTTCTTTATAACTTTTTTTCCAGACAAACAAAAATAATAAAAAATAAATAAATAAAAATATTATATAGGCATATAATATATCAAAATTTTCAGAAAATTATATTCTACAACCTGAACATTTTTCGAGCATCAAATAAAATCCACAAAAATTCAAATAAATCAAACAGTGGTACAACTCTAATAAAATCCAATAAAAATCATTTATGAAAAACCAAAATGATTTCAATTTTATTTCTCTCCAATTTTCTGATGTAGGGAATCATTTTACCCTATTTTCCATATATTTTATTTTTGGGGAAAAATAATTTGAATAAAACCAAATAACTCCAAATTGCAAATAATTTTCAAAGGGACTTTGAATTTGATTCTTTGAAACTCCTAACTCATATTTCATATGTTTTGAAGAAGTCATTTTATCTTCTCTCATGAAAATCATTGAGTTGCTTAAAGTTTCTGAATTTGAAATATTTCCAAATGAAATTCAAATATTTTCAGAACCCTTTTCATTTTAAATGGAAGAAGTCATGTCATCTTCTCTCTAGGGTTTTGTATCTGGAAAGAATTTGAATTCATGGAGATCAGAAAGCAAAGGTGAGAGTTTGGGAAAGTCATTCCACTCCCTCTCATTTAACTTTCAAAAAGTTTCAAATTTCACTCAATTTCACACAAGCAACCACACCACAATCAAACAATCAAACAAATCTATTTATTTAGTATAACATTCCAAAATTTCGAATTTTGGGATGTTACAAACCTACCACCCTTAAAATGAATCTCGTCCTCGAGATTTGGAGAGTCTAGAAAGAAATAGGTTAGGTTTGGGGGTCTTCTCAAAATCCATTGGTCGTCACAGGGTTCTCGGGTGCTACCACCCTTAGAAGCATCGTTACAGTTCCATCAAAACTCATATACTCCATCCTTATTGTTGACAGTGT
The DNA here is from genome assembly GCF_002575655.3 of Aegilops tauschii subsp. strangulata. Lineage (NCBI taxonomy): Eukaryota > Viridiplantae > Streptophyta > Magnoliopsida > Poales > Poaceae > Aegilops > Aegilops tauschii. The sequence goes on from NC_053037.3 coordinate 401,835,464, forward strand.
CGGTCTTCTCATATCTTCAGGATAATTCCTTCTCTGGGCTCTTCCGGTAGTGGCATAACCTTTACCGAAATTCCTGTGTCCTTTTATCTTGTTAAGGTCCTTCTGAGACAGGGTCTTCTTATCTGACGGGTCTGGCGCCAATACTAAACAACTATCGATATCTCATGATGGTCAACAATTTATGGTTTCTCCTGCAGGAAATGGGTCTCGGTTGAACCTCACCGTATGACCTACGATTGGCAACAGCTGCCTTGTACAAGGGAAAATACTTATACCATTCTATGGTTTATACAAGATTTTTGATCGTCGTCGCTCTACTATGGGTAAGTCACTCAGATTTACCATCCCATATAGCAAGGCGAATAATAAGAGTAAGTCGGTATGGTGATCAATCCATCCCGCACCAAAATCATTACCCTGTATATGGTTTAGCGAATCTCGCATTCTAACACTTGGTCATCCTCACAAGCATTGCGGAATTTCTCTTGTCGACGAACCATGTTCGGATAAATCCATGGATTCTGCAAGCCAAACAAACATCTATCGTTTCTTCACAACTCTCAGGTTTTGCGTTACTCCTATAAGATCGTCTGTCGATAAAATCGTAACTTCTTCCAGGGTTCTTCCTTCAGCAAGAGTGTGCTTGCTTCTTGGCAGGTCCTGGGGCCTGTGGGTTATGGGCTCATCTCATAACTTGTAAACCTTGAACTCAACTTCGGGGAACTGATCGTTATTCCAACATCCAGCTTCCTAGCATTCTTAAATCCATCCAATTGTACTGTCTCCCTTCCTTTTATGGGTACCAAACTAAGACGGGATTACTCAAACTCATCATGGAGTTACTATTGCTCCATATTACCAACATTATATCTCCTTTATATCCAATAGTACTTCATCCCTTCATACCCTTGGGGTATCCCACATATCGAGATAAAACTCATACTTATTTTGTCCGAAATCCACTCCGTGGAATATCATTATCTTTACCAAGGGTCAGGTGACCTCACAGGGTACTACCACCCTTGACATGCACAATTACTCCATAGACCATATTTCACATATCCTCGAAAATGGTCAAAATCTTTCTTCATAGAGTAACAACTCATAAAATCCAAATCAGTACCAACGATGCTAACTCTATTGATTCACACATTATTACAATCTCCTGTATTTCCACTACATGCCTCAACTCAACACCTCAATATAAAAGAAATGTTCCCACTGCTACTACTATATTTCTCACAGACTCCACTATTTAACACAAGTCTCCTTCTCCTTGGGACAATCTCTGGCAAAGTGCCCTGCTTCATTACAACGAAAACATATTACTTCTGACAAATCTCGTGGTTTCCTCATGATTACGTAGCCTCCTTGGGTCCTCGGCTTCCTTTTTGGGCAACTGCTGAGGTAGTGCCCTGAGTCCTTGCACCTGTAATAGGTGATATGACTCAGGTCCTTCCTGGAATCCAATCTATTTATCTTCCTGGACTTTTCCGTGCCAATCAGGGCTTCTATTTCCTGTGGTTCATACTCTACTTCCTCTGTCGGGAATTCTACTAGATCCCCATTCAAACAAGTTTGGGAGATGGGTCCTTCTTCTCCACATGAATAACAAGACTTGGTGCAGGGTTTAATTGGGTCTTCTTCGGGTGTGTCCTCCACCTCTTCCTTCACCACATGTTCTTCTAAAATTTCCATGAGGGCTCCTTTCATTACTTATTTCTTCTGCTGGATGGTTCTTTGTACCATGGGGTAAATGTGGCACTGAGCAGGGTAGTGGGTAGTCCCTTCACACAAGAAACAAGTGATCTGCCTAGTTGGGCATTCTTCAGTTGTGTGACTTCCTTCACAATTAGGGCATTCATCCTTGTGTTCTTTATGGTCGTGTCCTATTTCTCCACAAAGCTTGCATGCACAGGGTTTCTTCATATCATTTCCATAAGGCTTCAATTTCTGGGACACATGACGAGACTTTAGTAGAGTCAACTTAAATTCTTTCCAAGTGGTTACTCCTTGCCATCCATTGATGGTTTGGTACATCCTCCACCAAGTAGCAACACCTCTTTTAAGCACTGAAGAGCATGCTGGGTCATATCCTTTCCGGCTGTAGTGTTATTCTCCATATGATCTTCCACGATATGAATCCATCGTTCCGTCTCCAATTGAGTCATCGGTCCAGAAAAATATGGGTTCATCTCTATTCATCCTCTATTGGTTCCAAGGGTTTAGGGGTGGGATAAGAGAGATAGAGAGGGATACACACAATACAAACAAAAGTTTTGAAAAGACAGATTTTTTTATTTGTGGCTGTCGGAAAAACATCAAACAAATGACAGCTCACAATCGTCGCATCTAACGTAGGTATATAACGGGGGTTTGGTCTTCTAAAGGTCAATAAATCCTCAAAGTCGACAAACTCTTCAAGTCTTGTTCATGTCTCCGATGGCTTGTTCGGATCGTGCTTGTCCTGCTCAAGTTGTTTTGCCAGATCATCTCTGTTGACGCGAAGTCTCTCATGATGTCCTTTAATATTCTGGAGTAGTGTTCCAAACTTCTGGGTTTCAATATCCTTGGCACAAACTATGGTCCTACAGTCCTTCAGTTCCCGACGAATCTCCGGTGTCTCGAGGTTTTACTCCTCCAACTTGGCTACTTCCAGCTTCTGGTCCAGAGTTCTTCACGAAATGCTTCCTTGTCAAATATAGCTTCCTGCAGGTCCATCGTAAACTTCCTGATATAATACTCCAGATCCTGGCGATACACCATCTAAGGTTAAAACTACATCCTTTGCTGATAGATGCTCCATCAGCCTTCTACCATCCAATCCTTTCCGAAGAAATGCATGCTTATCTCAGCACGGTGACGATAGCACAAGCGGGCGACAGCATCATGGATAGTTGTGGTTATGCCCTTGTCTCTGCCATGAGCTATCATTCCACAGTTGATATCTCCTACCTTGGGGTTTTCTTGACAAAAACTTTGAGTTTTAACGCTCCATATTCCGGTCTTTCTCCGACACACCTTGATCTCGGGTATTGACAGCTTCAATAGTTTGACAAGTTCCATAAGGGTAGCCTTCCTAGTCATACCAATCGGGAAATTCTACAGAGCCTTCAAATTCTCCTAGTCTTCGGAGTCTTCAACCGTTGTAGTTTCCATTATTATAATGCACGGTAAAATCCTCTTCATTCCGAAGTGGTCTTAGTTGTCTGATATCTTGTACTTCTTGGAGTGGACTCATCAGTCGAATCTTCGAGTGGTCAAAAGGGAAAAGGGGTATGGTCTCACTAAAAGGGGATATTTGAATAAGCTCAGAAGAGAAGAGAGGTAAAATATCTTTTTGAAAAAGAAGTTTTAGAGAAAATCTTTCCTATGGGCATGCCAATTTCTAGGGGTCACGTTCTACAGTCAACATGTGCTCTGATACCATCTTGTAGCGACCCGACCTCAGACGGTCTAGTCTCTATGCTTAAGTGTCATCCCTGGATCGGTATGCTGACACACACAGTACTCGAGGATTTATAACAGAGGTAAATGACATGTATAAATAACGTAAATACTATTACCTCAATCCATATAGCGGAAGTAACAACAAGGTTGTGGATTCCCATCAACACCAATGGCAAAGTTGAGTGTAGAAATCGTAACCCTAACATATCACTTACTCGTCATAAGATTCCTGCAACATGAGACGTTGCAGCCACAACGGGTCAGTACATTGAATGTACTGGCAAATTCACACTGTAGAGCAATGCTGAAAATGACTATCACTACATGCATATTTGGCTGGTGGAAAGCTCTAAGTTTATTTTTGCATAAAGCCAATTTTCCCTACCACAAAGGAATATATTTATTCAACTACAAAGTTTGTTGAAATATTGAGAAGGTATATCCCCAACTCAATCCCAAAATAATAATCATTAACCCAACAAAGTTATTAAGTAAAGTGATGAGATCAGATGAATAATTCAAGAAACCAGATACTCAAGATGTCCATAACTGGGGACACGGCTAATCATGATTAGTTTGTACACTCCGCACAGGTTTGCGCACTTTTCCCCACAAGACTCGATCACCTCCGTTGGATTTCTCGCACTACATGGTGTTTGAGAAACGGATGACCGAGACACAGTCTTTCAGAAACATTAACTCTTTACTCTGGGTAGACAGTTACACCTAATTTCCCCTACATCTGCTAGCCTACCACTGAAAGAGGTCATGTAACATACTCAACTATGCTAGAGCCCATATTAGCTTGTGGCTGCACACGGAAGTTTCTAGCATTAATAATCTTATGATCCCTTTGAGCCCGGGTGGCGTACCATAGGATGATCACACGGGTCCTCCGGGATATCCTAGGACAACACTGGACTCTCCAGGTGCCCGCAACCTATCCACCCAGATGTGTATTTAAGTAGCCACCATAAGTAAACCATTAATTAAGAATCTCACACCTGTCATGGATACACTGAAACCCAATCCACGTCTACGAGCATAGCATGGCAATATAAGCATAGCGTTGAAGTAACTCCAAAGGGTTTGATAATGAAAGGACAATAGGTTCTAGCTCATCAACTACTTCCCAATACCCACATGTTATCAAAACCTACTCATGCAATGTTTGATGGGGGTGAAACTAATGCATAAAAACTGGGTAATAAAGGGGATATGATCAAAGTGTGAACTTGCCTCGTACTGTTGATGAAGATGATTCACACTCATAAATCTTGATAGTTCTACTCGTCACACTCCGGTCAATCTATCGTAAGCAAGCAATAGTAACCACACATAAGCAATCATGCAAAAGAATCAAAGAAAAAATCTTAGAAAACTTTGAAAACAGGCGAATAACTCTTGCGACAGAAAACAATTTCTAAAAGTACCAAAATTGAGTGAATTTGGCCTTACCAGAAACTTTAGGTCAAGAGCTTCGATTTGCAAAAAGAATCAACTCAAACGGAGTTATAAAACTCGAGTTACGATCAAACAAAGTTCAAATACAAATCTGTTTGAATTTAAATTTTTAAACTTTCAAAAATATGTCTAAGTTGGTTATCTGGATAGAGGGGATCATAACAAAGAAGTGGGAGTTGGTTTCGTTGGATTTGGACAAGCGAGCAAAAAGTGGTGCTAGTTTCAAACACAGGGACTAATCTGCGAATAAAATATTCACGGATGGGTCCCTGGCCGAAATCTAAAATAAAGAAAGAAAAAACCTATCGAACGAATGTTCGCTACAGAACCCTACAGAATGAAAACGTTTGCTACCAAAAGTTAACGAGCGAACGCTCGCAAATTAGAACGTTCGGGAAAAAACACAAGTGAGGATTTGAAGCCGTCGGATTTCGATCCGACGGTCAAGTTTATATGTAGGGGGCTACCGGCGGTCGACGGTGACGGCGGCGAACTCGACGGCGGTGACGGCTTCGGGTGAGGGCGACGAGGTGGTTGCGGGGCTCCGGCGACAGCGGCGTTCGACGGCGGCGCGGCGGCTGCGGGCTAAGTCGGCCGCGCGGGAAGTGCGGCGCGGCAGCGGTGTGCAGCGCCGGCGGCGGCGGAGTGCGAGGGCGGCGGTGGCGCGGTTTGGCAGCGGCTGACTGGGGTCCAGGGGCCGAGGGGCGGCGCCTTTTAAGAGGGGGGGCGAGGGGTGGCGTGGGGAAGGGGTCGGGGCAAGGGAGGAGTTCGGCGGGTACTCCGGCGATGGCGCTCCCGTGTGGGAGCCGGTCTCCCGTGGCTCGTGGAAGGTGGTGACGAGGCCTGGGCCGGCTGGGCTTCGGCCCAGTCGGTCCGAGGAGAGTTTTTATATATATAAACATTTGTCCACACAAACAAAAATAGTAAAAACAAAATAAATAAAAATATTATATAGGCATATAATATATCAAAATTTTCAGAAAAAGATTTTCTAGAACCTGAACATTTTTCTAGCATCAAATAAAATCCACGAAAATTCAAATAAATCAAACAGTGCTACAACTCTAATAAAATCCAATAAAAATCATTTAAAAAACCAAAATAATTTCAATTTTATTTCTCTCCAATTTTCTGATGTAGGGAATCATTTTACCCTATTTTCCATATATTTTATTTTTGGAGAAAAATAATTTGAATAAAACCAAATAACTCCTAATCGCAAATAATTTTCAAAGGGACTTTGAATTTGATTCTTTGAAACTCCCAACTCATATTTCATATGTTTTGAAGAAGTCATTTTATCTTCTCTCATGAAAATCATTGAGTTGCTTAAAGTTTTTGAATTTGAAATATTTCCAAATGAAATTCAAATATTTTCAAAACCCTTTTCATTTTAAATGGAAGAAGTCATGTCATCTTCTCTCTAGGGTTTTGTATCTGGAAAGAATTTGAATTCATGGAGATCAGAAAGCAAAGGTGAAAGTTTGGGAAAGTCATTTCAGTCCCTCTCATTTAAATTTCAAAAAGTTTCAAATTTCATTCAATTTCACACAAGCAACCACACCACAATCAAACAATCAATCAAATCTATTTATTTAGTATAACATTCCAAAATTTAGAATTTTGGGATGTTACAAGTTAGGCGCTCAATCTCCTTCTTATCATCATCATTCGTTTTATCTTGATTAACATGATTAATAGCAAGTTCATCATAGTTTTCATCACTAGAGTTGTCAACAAGTAAATCATCATCACCTAGAAAATCATCTTCATCACTATTGAAATCAACATACTCGGGGTGTGATACCTTTGGGCCTTTATCCAAGAAGCATCTTCCAATTCCTTCATTTGGTGAGTCAAATATGTCATAGGAGTTGTTTGACACAAGTGCTAGACCGGCAACACCTTCATCTTGAATATATTCGGAGTCGGGGTGATAACTTCTTTCGGAGTGATGGTCGGAGTCCGAGCCGGATACCCATTCACCAACATGAGCTTGATGTCTTCGTTTTGTGTAGCTCCTTGATGATTTGTCCTTCCTTTCCGAATCCTTGCTTCTCTGAGAGGTTCTTCGTCCATAATGATCATCTGTACTCCTCCTCTCTCTTGGTGGTGATTCTTCTCTTCTACTTCTCCTTTTGGGTGAATCTTATCTTCTTTTGTAGGGGGCCATACACTCATTGGAGTAGTGTCCGGGTCTTCCACAATTGTAGCAATTTCGCTCACGACTTGAAGATCTTTTGTCATTGTAGTGTTGGGGATCGTAGCAGAATTTTAAAATTTCCTACGCATCACCAAGATCCATCTATGGAGTATACTAGCAACGAGGGGAAAGGAGTGCATCTACATACCATTGTAGATCGCGAGCGGAAGCGTTCCAATGAATGAGGTTGATGGAGTCGTACTCGCCGTGATCCAAATCACCGATGATCGAGTGCCGAACGGACGGCACCTCCGCGTTCAACACACGTACGGAGCAGCGACGTCTCCTCCTTCTTGATCCAGCAAGGGGGAAGGAGGGGTTGATGGAGATCCAGCAGCACGACGGCGTGGTGGTGGATGTAGCGGGATCTCGGCAGGGCTTCGCCGAGCTTCTGCGAGAGGGAGAGGTGTTGCAGGGGAGGAGGGAGGCGCCAAAGGCTGTAGTACTGCTGCCCTCCCTCCCCCCCTTTATATAGGCCCCCTGGGAGGGGGGGCACCGGCCAAGACCCATCTGCATGGGGGGCGGCGGCCAGGGGGAGACTTGCCCCCCAAGGCAAGTGGGGCGCCCCCACACCCTAGGGTTTCCAACCCTAGGCGTAGGGGGGAGGCCCATGGGGGGTGCCCTAGCCCACTAAGGGCTGGTTCCCTTCCCACTTCAGCCCATGGGGCCCTCCGGGATAGGTGGCCCCACCCGGTGGACCCCCGGGACCCTTCCGGTGGTCCCGGTACAATACCGGTGACCCCCGAAACTTTCCCGGTGGCCGAAACTTGACTTCCTATATATAATTCTTCACCTCCGGACCATTCCGGAACTCCTCGTGACGTCCGAGATCTCATCCGGGACTCCGAACAACTTTCGGGTTTCCGCATACTCATATCTCTACAACCCTAGCGTCACCGAACCGTAAGTGTGTAGACCCTACGGGTTCGGGAGACATGTAGACATGACCGAGACGCCTCTCCGGTCAATAACCAACAGCGGGATCTGGATACCCATGTTGGCTCCCACATGTTCCACGATGATCTCATCGGATGAACCACGATGTCGAGGATTCAATCAATCCCGTATACAATTCCCTTTGTCAATCGGTATGTTACTTGACCGAGATTCGATCGTCGGTATCCCAATACCTTGTTCAATCTCGTTACCGGCAAGTCTCTTTAATTGTACCGCAATGCATGATCCCGTGACTAACTCCTTAGTCACATTGAGCTCATTATGATGATGCATTACCGAGTGGGCCCAGAGATACCCCTCCGTCATACGGAGTGACAAATCCCAGTCTCGATCCGTGCCAACCCAACAGACACTTTCGGAGATACCCGTAGTGTACCTTTATAGTCACCCAGTTACGTTGTGACGTTTGGCACACCCAAAGTACTCCTACGGTATCCGGGAGTTGCACGATCTCGTGGTCTAAGGAGAAGATACTTGACATTGGAAAAGCTCTAGCAAACGAACTACACGATCTTTGAGCTATGCTTAGGATTGGGTCTTGTCCATCACATCATTCTCCTAATGATGTGATCCCATTATCAATGACATCCAATGTCCATAGTCAGGAAACCATGACTATCTGTTGATCAACGAGCTAGTCAACTAGAGGCTTACTAGGGACACGTTGTGGTCTATATATTCACACATGTATTACGATTTCCGGATAACACAATTATAGCATGAACAATAGACAATTACCATGAACAAAGAAATATAATAATAACCATTTATTATTGCCTCTAGGGCATATTTCCAACAGTCTCCCACTTGCACTAGAGTCAATAATCTAGTTACATTGTGATGAATCGAACACCCATTGCGTCCTGGTGTTGATCATGTTTTGCTCTAGGGAGAGGTTTAGTCAACGGATCTGCTACATTCAGGTCCGTATGTACTTTACAAATATCTATGTCTCCATTTTGAACACTTTCACGAATGGAGTTGAAGCGACGCTTGATATGCCTGGTCTTCCTGTGAAACCTGGGCTCCTTCGCAAGGGTAATAGCTCTAGTGTTGTCACAGAAGAGAGTCATCGGGCCCGACGCATTGGGAATCACCCCTAGGTCGGCAATGAACTCCTTCATCCAGACTGCTTCCTGTGCTGCCTCCGAGGCTGCCATGTACTCTGCTTCACATGTAGATCCCAACACGACGCTTTGCTTGCAACTGCACCAGCTTACTGCCCCTCCATTCAAAATATACACGTATCCGGTTTGTGACTTCGAGTCATCCAGATCTGTGTCGAAGCTAGCGTTGACGTAACCCTTTACGACGAGCTCATCGTCACCTCCATAAACGAGAAACATATCCTTAGTCCTCTTCAGGTACTTCAGGATATTCTTGACCGCTGTCCAGTGTTCCATGCCGGGATTACTTTGGTACCTTCCTACCAAACTTACGGCAAGGTTTACATCAGGTCTGATACACAGCATGGCATACATAATAGACCCTATGGCCGAGGCATAGGGGATGACACTCATCTTTTCTCTATCTTCTGCCGTGGTCGGGCATTGAGCCGTGCTCAATTGCACACCTTGCAATACAGGCAAGAACCCCTTCTTGGACTGATCCATATTGAACTTCTTCAATATCTTGTCAAGGTACGTACTCTGTGAAAGACCAATGAGGCGTCTCGATCTATTTCTATAGATCTTGATGCCTAATATATAAGCAGCTTCTCCAAGGTCGTTCATTGAAAAACACTTATTCAAATAGGCCTTTATACTTTCCAAGAATTCTATATCATTTCCCATTAATAGTATGACATCCACATATAATAAGAGAAATGTTGCAGAGCTCCCACTCACTTTCTTGTAAACACAGGCTTCTCCATAAGTCTGTGTAAACCCAAACGCTTTGATCATCTCATCAAAGCGAATGTTCCAACTCCGAGATGCTTGCACCAGCCCATAGATTGAGCGCTGGAGCTTGCATACTTTGTTAGCATTCTTAGGATCAAAAAAACCTTCCGGCTGCATCATATACAATTCTTCCTTAAGGAAGCCGTTAAGGAATGCCGTTTTGACGTCCATCTGCCATATCTCATAATCATAGTATGCGGCAATTGCTAACATGATTCAGACGGACTTCAGCTTCGCTACGGGTGAGAAAGTCTCATCGTAGTCAACCCCTTGAACTTGTCGATAACCCTTAGCGACAAGTCGAGCCTTATAGATGGTCACATTACCATCCGCGTCTGTCTTCTTCTTAAAGATCCATTTATTTTCTATGGCTCGCCGATCATCGGGCAAGTCAGTCAAAGTCCATACTTCGTTTTCAAACACGGATCCTATCTCGGATTTCATGGCTTCTAACCATTTGTCGGAATCCGGGCCCGCCATCGCTTCTTCATAGTTCGAAGGTTCACCGTTGTCTAACAACATGATTTCCAGGACAGGGTTGCCGTACCACTCTGGTGCGGAACGTGTCCTTGTGGACCTACGAAGTTCAGCAGTAACTTGATCCGAAGCTTCATGATCATCATCATTAACTTCCTCCCCAGTCGGTGTAGGCACCACAGGAACATCTTCCCGCGCTGCGCTACTTTCCGGTTCGGAAGGGGTGACTATCACCTCATCAAGTTCCACTTTCCTCCCACTCAATTCTTTCGAGAGAAACTCTTTCTCCAAAAAGGACCCGTTCTTGGCAACGAAGATCTTGCCTTCGGATCTGAGGTAGAAGGTATACCCAATAGTTTCCTTGGGGTATCCTATGAAGACGCATTTCTCCGACTTGGGTTCGAGCTTTTCAGGTTGAAGTTTCTTGACATAAGCATCGCATCCCCAAACTTTTAGAAACGACAGCTTAGGTTTCTTCCCAAACCATAATTCATACGGTGTCGTCTCAACAGATTTCGATGGAGCCCTATTTAAAGTGAATGCGGTAGTCTCTAAAGCATAGCCCCAAAATGAGAGCGGTAGATCAGTAAGAGACATCATAGATCGCACCATATCCAATAGAGTGCGATTACGACGTTCGGACACACCATTTCGCTGAGGTGTTCCAGGCGGCGTGAGTTGTGAAACGATTCCACATTTCCTTAAGTGCGTACCAAATTCGTGACTTAAATATTCTCCACCACGATCTGATCGTAAGAATTTTATTTTTCTGTCACGTTGATTCTCAACCTCACTCTGAAATTCCTTGAACTTTTCAAAGGTTTCAGACTTGTGTTTCATTAGGTAGACATACCCATATCTACTTAAGTCATCAGTGAGAGTGAGAACATAACGATATCCTCCGCGAGCCTCAACACTCATTGGACCGCACACATCGGTATGTATGATTTCCAATAAGTTGGTTGCTCGCTCCATTGTTCCGGAGAACGGAGTCTTGGTCATCTTACCCATGAGGCATGGTTCGCACGTGTCAAATGATTCGTAATAAAGAGACTGCAAAAGTCCATCTGCATGGAGCTTCTTCATGCGCTTGACACCAATGTGACCAAGGCGGCTGCGCCACAAGTATGTGGGACTATCGTTATAAACTTTACATCTTTTGGTATTCACACTATGAATATGTGTAACATCATGTTCGAGATTCATCAAGAATAAACCATTCACCAGCGGGGCATGACCATAAAACATATCTCTCATATAAATAGAACAACCATTATTCTCGGATTTAAATGAGTAGCCATCTCGAATTAAACGAGATCCAAATACAATGTTCATGCTCAAAGCTGGCACTAAATAACAATTATTGAGGTTTAAAACTAATCCCGTAGGTAGATGCAGAGGTAGCGTGCCGACGGCGATCACATCGACCTTGGAACCATTCCCGACGCGCATCGTCACCTCGTCCTTTGCCAGTCTCCGTTTATTCCGCAGTTCCTGTTTTGAGTTACAAATATGAGCAACCGCACCGGTATCAAATACCCAGGAGCTACTACGAGTACTGGTAAGGTACACATCAATTACATGTACAATATATATACGTTTGGTGTTGCCGGCCTTCTTGTCGGCTAAGTATTTGGGGCAGTTCCGCTTCCAGTGACCGCTTCCCTTGCAATAAAAGCACTCAGTCTCAGGCTTGGGTCCATTCTTTGACTTCTTCCCGGCAACTGGCTTACCGGGCGTGGCAACTCCCTTGCCGTCCTTCTTGAAGTTCTTCTTACCCTTGCCTTTCTTGAACTTAGTGGTTTTATTCACCATCAACACTTGATGTTCTTTTCCGATCTCCACCTCCGCTGATTTCAGCATTGAATATACCTCGGGAATGGTCTTTTCCATCCCCTGCATATTGAAGTTCATCACCAAGCTCTTGTAGCTTGGTGGAAGCGACTGAAGGATTCTGTCAATGACCGCGTCATCCGGGAGATTAACTCCCAGCTGAGACAAGCGGTTGTGCAACCTAGACATTCTGAGTATGTGCTCACTAACAGAACTATTCTCCTCCATTTTACAGCTGAAGAACTTGTCGGAGACTTCATATCTCTCGACCCGGGCATGAGCTTGGAAAACCATTTTTAGCTCTTCGAACATCTCATATGCTCCATGCTTCTCAAAACGCTTTTGGAGCCCCGGTTCTAGGCTGTAAAGCATGCCGCACTGAACGAGGGAGTAATCATCAGCACGTGATTGCCAAGCGTTCATAACGTCTTGTTTCTCTGGGATGGGTGCTTCACCTAGCGGTGCTTCTAAGACATAATCTTTCTTGGCAGCTATGAGGATGATCCTCAGGTTCCGGACCCAGTCCGTATAGTTGCTGCCATCATCTTTCAGCTTGGTTTTCTCTAGGAACACGTTGAAGTTGAGGACAACGTGGACCATTTGATCTACAAGACATATTGTAAAGATTTTAGACTAAGTTCATGATAATTAAGTTCATCTAATCAAATTACTCAATGAACTCCCACTCAGATAGACATCCCTCTAGTCATCTAAGTGAAACATGATCCGAGTTAACTAGGTCGTGTCCGATCATCACGTGAGACGGACTAGTCAAGATCGGTGAACATCTCCATGTTGATCGTATCTTCTATACGACTCATGCTCGACCTTTCGGTCCTCCGTGTTCCGAGGCCATGTCTGTACATGCTAGGCTCGTCAAGTCAACCTAAGTGTATTGCGTGTGTTTCGAGGCCATGTCTGTACATGCTAGGCTCGTCAACACCCGTTGTATGCGAACGTTAGAATCTATCACACCCGATCATCACGTGGTGCTTCGAAACAACGAACCTTCGCAACGGTGCACAGTTAGGGTGAACACTTTCTTGAAATTATCATAAGGGATCATCTTACTTACTACCGTCATTCTAAGCAAATAAGATGCAAAACATGATAAATATCACATGCAATCAAATAGTGACATGATATGGCAAATATCATTTTGCTCCTTTGATCTCCATCTTCGGGGCGCCATGATCATCTTTGTCACCGGCATGACACCATGATCTCCATCATCATGATCTCCATCATCGTGTCTTCATGAAGTTGTCACGCCAACGATTACTTCTACTTCTATGGCTAACGCGTTTAGCAATAAAGTAAAGTAATTTACATGGCGTTATTCAATGACACGCAGGTCATACAAAATAATAAAGACAACTCCTATGGCTCCTGCCGGTTGTCATACTCATCGACATGCAAGTCGTGATTCCTATTACAAGAATATGATCAATCTCATACATCACATATATCATTCATCACATCTTCTGTCCATATCATATCACATAGCACATGCTGCAAAAACAAGTTAGACGTCCTCTAATTGTTGTTGCAAGTTTTTACGTGGCTTGTATAGGTTTCTAGCAAGAACGTTTCTTACCTACGTAAAACCACAACGTGATACGCCAATTTCTATTTACCCTTCATAAGGACCCTTTTCATCGAATCCGTTCAGACTAAAGTGGGAGAGACATACACCCGCTAGCCACCTTATGCAACTAGTGCATGTCAGTCGGTGGAACCTGTCTCACGTAAGCGTACGTGTAAGGTCGGTCCGGGCCGCTTCATCCCACAATACCGCCGAAACAAGATAAGACTAGTAGCGGCAAGAAGAATTGGCAACATCTATGCCCACAACTGCTTTGTGTTCTACTCGTGCATAGTAACTACGCATAGGCCTGGCTCATGATGCCACTGTTGGGGATCGTAGCAGAATTTTAAAATTTCCTACGCATCACCAAGATCCATCTATGTAGTATACTAGCAACGAGGGGAAAGGAGTGCATCTACATACCCTTGTAGATCGCGAGCGGAAGCGTTCCAATGAACGAGGTTGATGGAGTCGTACTCGCCGTGATCCAAATCACCGATGACCGAGTGCCGAACGGATGGCACCTCCGCGTTCAACACACGTACGGAGAAGCGATGTCTCCTCCTTCTTGATCCAGTAAGGGGGAAGGAGAGGTTGATGGAGATCCAGCAGCAAGATGGTGTGGTGGTGGATGTAGCGGGATCTCGGCAGGGCTTCGCCGAGCTTCTGCGAGAGGGAGAGGTGTTGCAGGGGAGGAGGGAGGCGCCAAAGGCTGTAGTACTGCTGCCCTCCCTCCCCCCTTTATATAGGCCCCCTGGGAGGGGGGGCGCCGGCCAAGACCCATCTACATGGGGGGCGGCGGCCAGGGGGAGACTTGCCCCCCAAGGCAAGTGGGGCGCCCCCCCCCCCACCCTAGGGTTTCCAACCCTAGGCGCAGGGGGGAGGCCCATGGGGGGTGCCCCAGCCCACTAAGGGCTGGTTCCCTTCCCACTTCAGCCCATGGGGCCCTCCGGGATAGGTGGCCCCACCCGGTGGACCCCCGGGACCCTTCCGGTGGTCCTGTACAATACCGGTGACCCCCGAAACTTTCCCGGTGGCTGAAACTTGACTTCCTATATATAATTCTTCACCTCCGGACCATTCCGGAACTCCTCGTGATGTCCGGGATCTCATCCGGGACTCCGAACAACTTTCGGGTTTCCGCATACTCATATCTCTACAACCCTAGCGTCACCGAACCTTAAGTGTGTAGACCCTACGGGTTCGGGAGACATGCAGACATGACCGAGACGCCTCTCCGGTCAATAACCAACAACGGGATCTGGATACCCATGTTGGCTCCCACATGTTCCACGATGATCTCATCGGATGAACCACGATGTCGAGGATTCAATCAATCCCGTATACAATTCCCTTTGTCAATCAGTATGTTACTTGCCCGAGATTCGATCGTCGGTATCCCAATACCTTGTTCAATCTCGTTACCGGCAAGTCTCTTTACTCGTACCGCAATGCATGATCCCGTGACTAACTCCTTAGTCACATTGAGCTCATTATGATGATGCATTACCGAGTGGGCCCAGAGATACCTCTCCGTCATACGGAGTGACAAATCCCAGTCTCGATCCGTGCCAACCCAACAGACACTGTCGGAGATACCCGTAGTGTACCTTTATAGTCACCCAGTTACGTTGTGACGTTTGGCACACCCAAAGTAATCCTACGGTATCCGGGAGTTGCACGATCTCATGGTCTAAGGAGAAGATACTTGACATTGGAAAAGCTCTAGCAAACGAACTACATGATCTTTGAGCTATGCTTAGGATTGGGTCTTGTCCATCACATCATTCTCCTAATGATGTGATCCCGTTATCAATGACATCCAATGTCCATAGTCAGGAAACCATGACTATCTGTTGATCAACGAGCTAGTCAACTAGAGGCTTACTAGGGACACATTGTGGTCTATATATTCACACATGTATTACGATTTCCGGATAACACAATTATAGCATGAACAATAGACAATTACCATGAACAAAGAAATATAATAATAACCATTTATTATTGCCTCTAGGGCATATTTCCAACATGTAGGACCTTGACTTGGAACTTCTTTCCTTGCTTCTACTCTTGTAGAACTTGTTGAAGTTCTTCACCATTAAGCTCAAGTCATTGAAGGCTTGTTTCTCACTTGATGATGTAGGCGTATCACATGAGGCTTTGTAAGCACCACTTGACTTGTTGTGAAGCTCTTCCTTATCCTTGAGTGACATCTCATGAGCAACAATTCTTCCAGTGACTTCTGTTGGCTTGAGATCATTGTAATTGGGCATCATTTGGATCAATGTGCACACGGTATCATATTTTCCATCCAAGGCTCTTTGGATCTTCTTGATGATGAATCTATCGGTAATCTCTTCACTTCCTAAGCCGGCAATCTCATTTGTGATGAGAGCAAGCCTAGAGTACATTTCAGCGACACCTTAACCATCCTTCATTTTGAACTTGTCAAGTTGACTTTGAAGCACATCCAATTTGGATTCCTTGACGGAGTCGGTACCCTCGTTCATATCAATCAAAGTATCCCAAATTTCCTTTGCATTCTCAAGACGGCTGATTTTGTTGAATTCTTCGGGGCACAATCCGTTGAAGAGGATATCTCAAGCTTGAGCATTGTATTGCAGCATCTTCAACTCTTCCGCGGTAGCTTCACGGTTTGGTTCTCTCCCATCAAAGAAATCACCTTGCCAACCAATACACACAATAGCCCAAACGACGGGGTTATGCATTTTCATCTTATGCTTCCAACTAGCAAAATTAGTACCATCAAAGTAAGGACCTCTACGGTGGTAATTTCCCTCGCTAGACACCATACTCTCCTAGGTTGTGAAACCAAGGCTATGATCACCAAAAGCTATGGAAATCAAGGCAAATGGAGACCAAAGCTCTGATACAACTTGTAGGATCGAAAGTATGTCTAGAGGGGGGGGGGTGATTAGACTACTTGACCAAATAAAAATCTAGCCTTTTCCCAATTTTATGTCTTGGCAGATTTTAGCAACTTAGAACAAGTCAAGCAGTCAACCTACACATGCAAGTATAAGAGTATAGCAGTGGAATGTAAAACATTTGCATATGAAGGTAAAGGGAGGAGTTTGGAAGGAGCAAACGCAATGTAGACACGGAGATTTTTGGCGTGGTTTCGATAGGTGGTGCTATCGTACATCAACGTTGATGGAGACTTCAACCCACGGAGGGTAACGGTTGCGCGAGTCCACGGAGGGCTCCACCCATGAAGGGTCCACGAAGAAGCAACCTTGTCTATCCCACCATAGCCATCACCCACGAAGGACTTGCCTCACTAGGGTAGATCTTCACGAAGTAGGCGATCTCCTTGCCCGTACAAACTCCTTGGTGAAACTCCACAATCATGGCGGAGGCTCCCAAGTGACACCTAACCAATCTAGGAGACACCACTCTCCAAAAGGTAATAGATGGTGTGTTGATGATGAACACCTTGCTCTTGTGCTTCAAATGATAGTCTCCCCAACACTCAACTCTCTCTCATGGATTTGGATTTGGTGGAAAGATGATTTGAGTGGAAAGCAACTTGGGGAAGGCTAGAGATCAAGATTCTTGTGGTTGGAATGGAATATCTTGGTCTCAACACATGAGTAGGTGGTTCTCTCTCAGAAAATGTATGCTGGAAGCGTAGGCACGTTCTGATGGCTCTCTTCACGAATGAAGAGTGGATGGAGGGGTATATATAGCCTCCACACAAAATCTAACCGTTACACACAATTTACCAAACTCGGTGGGACCGAATCATGAAACTCGGTCAGACCGGTTTAGTTCAAAATGTGAACGTTAGGATTTTCGGTGGGACCAACATGTCAACTCGGTGGGACCGATTTCATTAGGGTTAGGGAGTAACGTAATCTCGGTGAGACCGATCACATAAACTCGGTAGGACCGATTTCTGTAATAGGCAAACAGAGAGTTGGTCAGGCAAACTCGGTGGGACAGATTCGCTCATTTCGGTGAGACCGAAACATTACGAAAAGGAAACAGAGAGTTTGTATTGCGAACTCGGTGGGACTGATCGCTCATCTCGGTTGGACCAAAACGCTACGAAGGGAAACAGAGAGTTTGCAATCCCATCTCGGTGAGACCGAGATCCCTATCGTGAGACCGAAGTGACTAGGGTTTCTGGCAGTGGCTATGTCAAATAAACTCGATGGCCCCGGATAGATCAAATCGGTAGGGCCGAGTTTGACTTTTGGTTTGGGACATATGTGGATATGAGAAAGTGGTTGAGGGCTTTTGGAGCATATCACTAAGCATTTTGAGCAAGCAAGCCATTAAGCAACACCTCGTCCCCTTTTAATAGTATTGGCTTTTGCTATGGACTCAATGTGATCTTGGATCACTAAAATGAAAATGTAGAGTCTTGAGCTTGAGCCAATATGTGTCCTTAGCATTTTGAGGGGTCCACATTCCTAATCCATGCCATGCCAGTCATTGAACTTTCTGAAATGATCATCTTGAAATAGCATTAGTACAATGAGCTACATGTTGTTAGTAATTACCAAAACCACCCAGGGATAGTTGTACTTTGACCAAACGATTCTTCAGCCATTCGGCATAGTTCTTAGTGTGCTCCTTCATCTCCAACTCTGATGAAGGTACCATTGGTAAGAAGCTTTGGCGTATCTCCGCCAAGTGTTCTTCGGCATAAGCATTGAGAACTAGACTGTTAAGCAGTACCGTCAAATGGGATTTCTCTGCCAATTCTCTGGGTGCAGCCATTTGCGTTCCAGCAAGGACCGACTTACCTTTCAGCCTTCCCTCGTGGTGAGAGAGGGGCAAACCTATAGGTCTTTGTTTCATGTATTCGGTGCAAAACTCAACCACCACCTCTGCGGTATAACCTTGTAGGATGCTTTCCTCTGGATGGTTTCGCTTCCGACAAAAGCGCTTCAGTATTCCCATGAACCGCTCAAAGGGAGACATGTTGCGAAGAAACATAGGACCGCAATACTTTATCTCGTCGACAAGGTGCACAGTGAGATGGACCGTGACATCAAAGAATGACGGTGGGAAAAACATCTCTAGGTTGGACAATATTCTTGCAATATCATCTTGCATATGATCCAACTCTTCAGGATCTACAACTTTCTGCCATAGTTGGTTGACAAAATCATAGAGGTCAATGAGTGTGTTTCTTATATCTTTGTCCATCAGATTCCTGATGGCCACCAGGAGGATTTGTGTCAACATTACATGGCAATCATGTGACTTCATGTGTCCCAAATTCATTTCACCTAAGCTCACATCCACGAGACTTCTGATGTTTGCGCAGTCGGAAGAGGGTGTATTAACTGACAACAAATAGGTGAAGAACTGTGTTGCTTCTTTTTTACTGAAATTGTAACTCTGGCAAGCTTTGATGAATTTGTCATCATCTTTTGCTTCACTCTTGCGTTTTGATTGATCAGCAAGCATATCGAGCCATGAACCGTCACCATCCTTTCTTTTACCTTTAATCTTGAGCAGAGTACCAAGGATGCTTTCACATACGTTCTTCTCTACGTGCATGACATCGATGCAGTGATGTACACGTAGAATCTCCCAGTAAGGTAATTTCCAGAACACCGATTTCTTCTTAAACACTTGACCCTTTGGTGTAGGGTGGAACCCTAGATGCCTGATCTTTCATGAAAGGAGCGGATCCCAACGAGGAACATGAAGAACACGAGGTGAAACACGAGGGAAAACACAAGAGAATCACTCAAACCAACAAGATATGGTCACACATATGCTAGATCCTCGAAACACGAGAGGAGATACAAGATCCATGATCAACAAAGGACGATACAAAGGTAACCGGTTCTTCTCCGTGAGGAGGTCTTGATGGGGCCACCCAAGAGGGGGTCTTGAATCCAAGGTGGATCTTCTCCGTAGAGGGGCCACAGTCTCTCTCAAGGAGCAGATCCGTATGGATGAGCAAAGCTCTATCTCACATATGAGCTAAACCAATGCTAACCCTAGAAAGAGGGAGGAGGATGAGTATATATAGTCGAGGTGGGCGAAGGGGTACATGGGCCTCCGCTCTTTACTGTGCGCAGACAGATGGGGCCATATGTCCGGGTGTCGGGCCGGATGTCCGGGGCTTTAGGAGGAGCCGGATGTCCGGGGTGGGGGGCCGAATGTCCGGGCTGGCGTGGCCGGTCTCGGTGCTCTCTGGATAGACGGGGTCTGGATGTCCAGGCGGTGGGCCGGATGTACGAAGGCTCGGGATAGGCCGGATGTCCGGGCTGGAGCGCCATTTCTTCTGTCCTCTGGATAGGCTTGTCCGAATGTCTGGGGAGGAGGCCGGATTTCCGGGTTGGAGGCCAGATGTCCGGGCCCTGTAGACTTGGCCTGGGTTGCTGCTGTAGTGGATGTCTCCAGCGGCCGGATGTCCGGGTCCTAGAGCTGCCTTCTTCTCCTTTCTTCCTCTTCATCCATGAAATTGGCGGCTTGTCCGTCTCAACATGCATCTTCGGGAGGGTCCTCTTGATACCTAATCATCCACAAGATTCCGGACTTAGGTAGTAGCCATGTCTCGAGAGGATCATATGCGATATTACTAAGGAAAGAAGTCACCTCGGTGTCGAGAGCTCTAGCTCGTGCTCGCGTCATGGGTCCTCTTGGAACTTGGTGAGACAATGGTAGGTCCATGGGGATGACCATAGGATGCTCCGCATCATCTCCCCTCCCTTGGGAAAGATCCGACCTCGGATCGAAATCCTCATCACCATGGTACGGGGAGAGATCGTGGACGTCAAAGATGTCGCTCACGAAGTACTTGTCGCGTGGGATGTCGATCTTGTAGGCGTTGTTGTAGCGTGCAAGCACCTTAAAGGGTCCATCGGCTCGTGGTAGAAGTTTGGACTTGCGTTCATTGGGGAAACGGTCCTTGCGAAGGTGTATCCACACAAGATCTCCAACGTTGAATATCATGGGTTGCTTGTTGACGTTGAGCTTGGTCGGGAGTCGTTGTACTTGGCGCTCGATGGTGTGCCTTGTATCTTCATGCATCTTCTTGATGAAGTTCACTCGGGCACTCGCGTCCATGTTTGTGCGCTCTTGTAGCGGTAGAGGAAGAATGTCCAATGGGGACAACGGGTTGAAGCCGTAGACGACCTCGAAGGGGGACTTGCCGGTAGTCGAATGTCTTGCATGGTTGTAGGCGTACTCGGCGATAGGCAGGCACCACTACAAAAAAAACACTTCCGTGATGATACATGTTTGTCACAGTAGGTCGCGTTTTTTGTCATGCATGTACATCCATGACGATTTTATGATAGAATCAAGATAGTCATACCTGTGCTGTCGTAGAAGTGATCCATGACATTACCAAAATTATCATCACGGAAGTGTCCACTTCCATGACGATAAATCGAGCGTCACAGAAGTGCTTTCATCAAGGGTGACCGACACGTGGCATCCACCGTAACGGAACGTCGTTAAGCTATCGGGTCAGGTTTTGGATCCGATAACCCGTTAACAGCCCCGACCAATGGGGATTTTCCACGTGTAAAATCATCATTGGCTGGAGGAAACACGTGTCGGCTCATCGTTTGAACAGATGTCATCCACTCATTGGACGGAAGGCGCCTATGATACGTCGACACGTGACACGGCCCAACAAAGGCCCATTCCTGTGAAAAGGCCAGCCCGTTTGACTTGGTCAAAAGGTGGCGGGCCGGCCCATGGAAAGCCTGTTAACGGCCTGTTCGCATATAGCCCATTTACAGCCCGCTAACCCAAGGCACTTTACGCCCTATCCGAATTAGGCCCAGTAGCGTCATCTGGACCATCCAATATGATTCCAGCCCGTTTTCACTTCTGGCGCATCTATGGCCCATGACGTCTTTCGGCCCATATGAGGCCCTATGTAACTCTTGGCCTATTAACGACCCGTGGTGAAACTGGCCCATAATGAACAGTGTATCACTTTACACCCATTAACGGCCCGTGGTGAAACTGGCCCGTAATGAACAGTGTATCACTTTATACCCATTAACGGCCCGTTATTCCGTTGGGCCGTTTCCAGCCCATGTTATCTTTCGGCCTTCTCAGAGCCCATTTATTCTTGGGCTCATTTCCAGCATTCGTTTACTTACGGCCTGTTACTGTCATTTTCTGCTTGTGGGCCAAATTCAGCCTGTGGTTACAGTCGGCCCGTTTGTGGTCCGTTAATACGTTGGGCCATTTTCATAGCGTCATCAAATACGGCCTATTAACGATGGCCCGTTATGGTTGGCCCATGAACAGACGATTCCAACTCTAGCCCGTTTACGACCATAATGCGGTCTGTTTGGCCCATGTTTGGCCAATCGATCATACGTCCCGTATAAGGCCCATTGATGATACGACCCGCAGAAGGCCCATTGTTTCTACGGCCCATAGAAGGCCCATTGTTTCTACGGCCCATAGAAGGCCCACAATTTCTACGGCCAGTAGGAGGCCCAGTGTCACTATAGTAAATATTAGCCCATGGTTATTGTGGCCTAGTTTAAAAAAATAGGTTATTGCAGCCACTAGCTAACCGCGGAAAAGGAACTACAATGACTACAAGCAAACAAATAAACAAGACAACAAGGAAATCAATAAGAAATCAATTAACGCTAGGCTATCACGGCTATTACACATATTACATCCACTGGGCATCAAAGTTCGCCACCAGTGCAAATATAGGGAACAAAGCGGCATATCATATACACTGGTTGTCAAGGTTGGCGACCAGCGCAAATAAACGCCGCAGCAAAACAAATCCAGAACTGAAACCACTTCAGAAGATCTCAAGAAACAATATCCTGGGTACCCATAATGCTGGCAAGATGCTTAGCAAGCTTATTAACTTTCTCTTGTTTGGCGCTTAAATCCTCCAGCGCTTGCTGTTGCACCAGAAAATATGCATCTGAATTCTGCAGGGACTTCCTCAGTCCTTCAGCTTCCTGTCGTAGCACATCTGATCGATGTCTTTCAACTTGAAGTTGAGACTCAAGAAGACGAACTGATTCAGGCAGCGAGTTCGAAGAGCTTGTGCCAGCAGTAGTGGCCAGTAACTCGAACACTACATCAAGACAGGACTTTTGGGTTCCCTCACTGTCGTCAAGATAGTTTTTATCAGCTTTCTTGGAGACCAACAGGGATGTCTCACTATCTTGAACCTTATCTGCATTACTTCCTTTATCATTGGATAACGCGGTACGGTTCTCCAATATTTTGTCCGTATTCTAAAAGAGAAACAAGCAGACACATCACATGTTTACCATGTTGTATATGAAACACATTTTCGTAAATGAGTTCAGTAGTAAAGTGGACAGGATAACAGCATGAAACAAACATATATCTATGTACCATGGTCACTTTATGGTCTATATCATGCTAGTTTTTGTTGCCAAATGAAGATAGAGACACAGTTCAAATAATATTTGTTCAAGACAAAGCAGAATAGACAGAATATAAGTGTGGGTAACTATAGAGCAATAACAACACTTGTAATGCGCATGACATGAGAACATAACTGTTTATTCAATTGGAACTGAAATCAACATAGAGCAGGTTACAACAGCAAACCAGTTAAAGAAACAGGTTTAAGACATACCTGTTGCGCCATTGGAGTTTCAATTCCATCCTTCAAATTTGAAAATAGTTGGTATGAGTAAATACATTAATGCAAGAGCAAAGGAGTATGAACCATAGCTACAGAACCTGACCTGAGAACAAATCTTCTTCTCCTTTAAGCATTGAGTTGGGATTCGGAGTGGTGGTCCTCGTGCTTTGGGCACTGCAGTTCCCTTACTAACTGCTCGTGTTTGGGTGCTCTGTGGTGGAGACGGTGCTGTGTCAACTGGAACTGGGTTACTATCTGCCGGGGTTGGGGTTAGAAGGGGTGTAGCTGGTTCTCTGTCCAACTGGGTAGGGATACAATCTGCGAGAGTCTGGGTTATGTGTGGTGGATCTGGTCCTTGGGCAAGTACAACCGTGGTTCTATCTGCATCAACTGGTAGCACTATCTTTTCTGAAGACCGTGTTGTTACTCCCTTAGGTACTGCCATCACGCTCTCCAATTCAAATGGCAGATAAACAAGAAAAGTAATTGAAAGTATAGACATTGTATGATTGACAGGTGCAATGGATAGTGGGGAAGAAAAGAGGGCATGAAATAATTCATATTTATGTTGTCTAACCAAACAGGATAGCATGACACAATTTCACATATATGATGGCTAACTAAACAGGATAGCATGACACAATTTCACATTATGATGGCTAACTAAAAAAGATGGAAAGACATAGTTCAAAATATGAGACTATGTAAACAGGATGACATGATATAACTATATAATGTGTTTATTAAATAGGTTGGCATGCCATAATTCACATACATTCATAGATAGAATGCCATAATTCAAAATATGATGACTGTAAACACTAAACAGGATGAGATGATATAACTATATGATGTCTTTATTAAATGGGTTGCCATGCCATAATTCAGATAGATGATGTGCATGTACTATGTAAACATGATGGCATGATATAATTCAAATATATGATTTATATAGTAAGCAAGTAAGCAGATGGCAATCCATATATGATGTAAAAACTAAGCAATGCAAGAGAACATGCATGACATGGGTAATATAACCCTGCCAAGTTTGAGCATAGATCTCAGGGGGGAAATAGGACTGGTCATCAGTCTCTGAATCCTTCTCTGAGGAGCTCTCTGTAACCAGCAAGATGTCGGCTTCAGCAGGTAGCATTTTCTGCTCTGAATACCTTGTTTTCACTCCAGATATTTCCATCACCGCTTCAAATGGCTGATGCACAGGAAGAGTAGTTGGATATACAAACGTTGTCGACAAATGGAACACGTAATACAAAAAAATGATAGCATGATATAATTCACATACATGATGATTGGCTAAACAGCATGGCATTGCATAATTCACATATATAATGCCTTTGCAACAAGATAGCATTGTATAATTCACATATATAATGTCTTGCAACAAGATGGCAATGCATAATTCACATATATGGTAATTAGACACTGAACAGGTGGCATTCACACAAAGCATGTCTAAACTAATCAAATGACATAGCAATGCGAGACACCATACGCACTATATGAGCAAAAAAAACCTGAAGAATTAGCAAATGGGCTGTAAATTATTAGAAATAATGGCAGATGGGCTGTATGCTGTTTTCCACAGATTTGAGGCTTTCCTTAAAAAAAGGTTGACGCACAAGCACTGATTGTTGGATGTCCATCCAACGGCCGTCGTGCTTCTTCAATCTCTGCTCTTCCTGCTCCAGCCGCTCAAACAAGCGCCGGCGGGACTGCCTGCTCCCTCCTCCCCGCGGCCGGCTGTGCTGCCGCGCAGGCCTCACCGCCCCACCATACTCCCATCGCTGGCCTATCCATCCCTCTACTCACCCACACTTGTTTTTATTCTCCGGCGACGGCAGACGAACCAGTAAACCCTCGTACATTCGTACTCCCCTCCGCATGGGAAACAACTGCCGAGTCTTCCCTGCCTCCGTGTCATCCCCTTCCTAGGCCTCGCCGTCGTCCACCGCCGTGGTGCTCTCGGCGCGGCATGGTCAATGTCGTCAACGACCGACTTCCATCGGAAGAGTACTGTGCGTGGAGACGCTGATAGCTGGGTCCACGGCCGCAGCAAGGAAGTGCCTCCTTATTACGCGCAAAATAATTATTCCTCCACCTGACAGCGGGGACCCACCGGACGGGCCATCGTATTTCACGAAAAAACGTTTCCCCCCTGACTGCTGGGACCCACCAGCTACACCTTCGCACGCAAGGAAGTGCGTCCGGGCAAAAAAGACAAAACGATTCGCCCCCTGACGGCTGGGACCCACCAGCTACATCTTCGCAGGCAAGGAAGTGCCTGACAGTCAGGACCCACCTAGTCGAAGCGTACGTAGCGTTGTCATTCTGGTTGCGAACGTGTACGTACATATATACTGGTGGATGTAGAGGCGCGCACGTGTCGTAGTAGAGGCGCGCACGTAGCATGTACACGTACGTACAGCGGCCAGGGTGCAAGAAAGAAAATACGGCCACGTATGTGTACATACGGGCGGGGTCTCGAACGCCTACTCGCGCATATGTACGGCGAGGGCTTGTTGACATGGCTGGGTCGGAACGAAGAAACAGCGTCGTCGTCGTGTTCATGGGGAGGCAACGGAATGCGTCGTGTTCATGGGGAGGCAACAGAATGCGTCGTGTTCATCGGGAGGCAACGGAAGGCGTGGGAGCCAACCGGCTGGGTTGGAACGAAATGCGTGGTCGTGTTCATCGGGAGGGCTGTGATGGAACAGGCAATGGAAACGAGGCCTGGCGTACCGCAGAACGGAGGAAACAGCCTTGTGTTCGACCGGCCATGTTTGCAACGGGATCCTGTTCATCTAGAGGGGTCTGGCGTACCGCAAAATAGACGAAACGGACCTCCTACGGTTGAAACGGGGGTCCTGCTGATCGGGAGGGGTGTGGCGTACCGCAAAACGGACGAAACGGACCTCCTACGGTCAAAACGGGGGTCCTGTTGATCGGGAGGGGTGTGGCGTACCGCAAAACGGACGAAACGGACCACCTACGGTCGAAGCGGGGGTCCTGTTCATCGGGAGGGGTGTGGCGTACCGCAAAACGGGACTCCAGGGGATACTGTTCATCTCCACCGTCGACCTCCTCCTGCCTCCACGGGCTACCATCGACCTCCTCCAGCCTTCACGGGCTCCTGTTCATCCAGCCTCCACCAGCTACTGTTCAGCCACCCCTCCACGGGCACCCCTCCACCGTCTACTATTCATCCAGCCCTCCACACCACGGGGTCCTGTTCAACCACCCCTCCACGGGCACCCCTCCACCGTCTACTGTTCATCCAGCCCTCCACACCACGGGGTCCTGTTCATCCAGAGGCAACGCCACCGCTCACTGTTCATCCAACTCCCCCCCCCCCGCAACGCTCACTGTTCATCCAATTGACCGGCTTCAGTTAGCAGCAGTAGCGAAGGAATCTCTCGATCGGGTTCAGTTAACAGCCATCGATCGATCGCTCGGGTTCAGTAACGCGTAGCCTGCAGTGCAATCGCTCGGGTTCAGTTAGATCCCAACGCCTCGCTCGAGTTCAGTTAGAGCCAACGCCTCGCACACACGCGCGTACGTGTACGAGAGAAACGCGCACCGCTCGGCCCCCGACCTCCCACCGTAACCGGGAACTCCCCGAAATTTTCCTCGCCCTCGCTTCTACCAAGGTTTTTTCCGTCATGGACGGCCCAAAGAATGTCATGCAGCTGCGTCTCCGGCCCGCCCAGGACAAAAATCCCATTTTCTGTCATGATTTTTTGTCATAGAAGTAGGAGCCCACCACATCTATGATGATACCGGGTTTTGTCACAATTATCGTCATAGAAGTGTCATATGTATGACAGAAAAAAAATTCGTTCGGCCCAAAATGTCACGTATGTGTCTTTTTTTTGTAGTGCACTCCTCCCACTCCTTGATGTTCTTCTTTATCAACACACGTAGTAGAGTGGAGAGCATTTGGTTCGTCACCTCCGTTTGGCCGTCGGTTTGAGGATGGTATGCCGAAGAGAACAAGAGCTTGATTCCGAGCTTGGCGCATAAGGTCTTCCAAAAGTAACTCAAGAACTTGACGTCGCGGTCCGAGACAATCGTCTTTGGCACTCCATGTAGGCGCAAGATTTCTCTACAAAAAAGATTGGTAACATGTGAAGCATCATCTATCTTGTGGCATGGTATGAAATGTGCCATTTTAGAGAATCGGTCCACAACAACAAACACGGAATCCTTTCCATTTCTAGTTCTATGCAAACCAAGTACAAAATCCATGCTAATATATTCCCATGGTTGGTACGGAATTGGAAGAGGCATATAGAGTCCATGAGATTGAGCTTTAGACTTAGCTTTGCGACATGTAGAGCATCGATTGGAGAAGCGGTTGACGTCGCGAAACATCTTGGGCCAAAAATAGTTCTTGGAGAGCGTAGCAAATGTCTTGTCACGTCCAAAGTGTCCCATTAGTCCTCCTCCATGAGATTCCTACAAAAGCAACAAACGAAGAGAAGACTCAGGGATGCAAAGTTTGTTAGCTCTCATAAGATAATCATCTTTGATGTAATAGCGTTCCCAAGATTTATGCGTCAAACACTTGGCATAAGGAATAGCAAAAGTAGGATCATGCGCATACAAGTCTTTTATGTGCTCAAAGCCAATGACATTCAATTGAAGTTGAGTAACAAGCATGCATATACTGGAAAGTGCATCCGCCACAACATTTTCCTTACCTTTAATATACTTGATGACATAAGGAAATGACTCAATAAACTCACTCCATTTAGGATGACGCTTGTTCAACTTAGTTTGACCCTTAAGATATTTAAGCGTTTCATGGTCGGTATGGATGACAAATTCATGAGGGCGAAGGTAATGTTCCCATTCACGCAAAACTCGCACTAAAGCATATAGCTCTTTGTCATCGATGGGGTAATTGAGTTGCGCTCCGGAAAGTTTCTCACTGAAGTAAGCAATTGGGCGCTTCTCTTGTGTTAACACACCTCCTATGCCATTACCACTAGCATCACAATGAATCTCAAAGGGTTTGTCAAAGTTGGGTAATGCAAGCACGGGAGCATGAGTAAGCAAATTCCTAAGCTCATTGAATGCGCTATCTTGAGATGGTCCCCAAACAAAGGGCGCATTTTTCTTGCTCAAAGCATGTAAAGGAGAAGCAATAGTGCTAAAGTCTTTGACAAATCTACGATAGAAACTGCATAGACCAAGGAAACTACGCACTTGTTGCAAGTTGGTTGGTTGGGGCCAAGTTTTAATAGCATTGATCTTAGATTCATCAACATGAACACCCTTAGAAGATACTACAAAACCCAAGAAAACAAGCTTATCAACGCCAAAAAGGCATTTGTCCATGTTAGCATAGAGACGCTCTTTTCGAAGAGTTTGTAACACGGTTCGAAGGTGGGTGACATGATCTTTGAGAGATTTGCTAAAAACGAGGATATCGTCGAAATATAATGCATAAGACACATGAAAGTACCGGGTGCTTCCGATAAACCCATAGGCATAACTAACCACTCATATAAGCCAAACTTGGTTTTAAAAGCGGTTTTCCATTCATCACCCTCTTGTATGCGTATTTGATAGTAACCACTTTTGAGATCAATTTTGGGAAAAATAGTGGCACCGCTAAGTTCATCGAGCATATCATCAAGGCGTGGAATGGGGTGCCTATAGCGAACGGTGATAGCATTGATAGGTCTACAATCGGAACACATGCGAAAGCTACCGTCTCTTTTTGGTACAAGAATGACCGGTACGGCACAAGGACTCAAACTTTCATGCACATGCCCATGGTCTATGATATGTTTTACTTGCCTTTGTATTTCTTTGGTTTCTTCGGGGTTGATGCGATATGGAGCTTTGTTCGGAAGTGGTGCTCCGGGGATGAGGTTAATATGGTGCTCGATGCCTCGTAGTGGAGGTAGACCCGGAGGTAGCTCGTCGGGGAAAACATCTTCGAATTCCTGTAATATAGAAGATAACACTAAAGGTAGATTGTGAGAGTTGTTAGCTTTTGGTGCCTCGTCCTTGCACAAAAGGACCTAGTGCATGACACTCGATGGGTTCTCACACACTTGTCTCATCTGTCGTTTGGTGGCAAATAGGACTAAGCTCTTCTTGTAGCTCATCGTGGGGGCACTCAATTTTGGCTTGTGGCCCTCACTCTCTTTTTGGCGGTTCGCTCTCTCACTATTCTCTCCACGACGGGTGGCTTGCTTGTCGGCGATCACTTGGCTTGGAGACATAGGTCGTAGCACATACTCCTTCTCTTTCATCTTGAAACTATAGTGATTTGTACGCCCGTTGTGGATGACACCTCGGTCGAATTGCCATGGCCGTCCAAGAAGGAGGTGGAAAACGGTCATAGGAACAACATCACACTCCAAAGTGTCTTCGTATGCTCCGATCTTGAAGGAGACTTGTACCCTATGCTCGACTTGTAGAGTGTCGTTGTCGCTTAGCTATTGAACTTTGTAGGGGTGCGGGTGCTTCATCTTGACCAATTGGAGCTTGGAGCATAGTTCTTCACTTGCTAAGTTATGGAAACTCCCTCCATCGATGATGACCTTGACGGACCTTCCCTTGATGCTGGCCTTGGTGTGGAAGATATGGCATCTTTGGTCTTCTTCTTGTTGATGTTGAAGAGTCAATACCTTGGAGACAACAAGAGCGGGGCTCGAATCTTCGTCACAAAAGACTTGATCATCTTCATCGTCGTTCACTTGCCGGTGCATGGCCACTTGCTCAAGGGCTTCCATTTCTCCTTCACTCATGGAGTCGTAGGTTTCGTCGTCGTTGAGGATCATGGTGCGCTTGTTTGTACACTCAAAGGACTTGTGGCCTCGGCCTCCGCATGTGAAACATTTGAAGGAACTCGTCTTGATGGTCTCTTCGGTTGGGGTAGATGATGATGAAGCTCTCGGTTTGACATTGCTTGTAGTAGGAAGATGACTTGAGGTTGTCGAAGTTTTCTTGTAACTTGACTTGTCGCCGTTGCTTGTAGATGGCTTGGTTGAGGTAGAAGGTGTTGGAGTCGTTGAAGCTTGGGTGTTGGAGAAACCATAGGACATGGATGAGAACTTGGCATACTTGAAGTCATCTTGCACTTGATGTTCCGCTTTAGTAGCTTGATGCACTAGCTCGATGAGGTTCGAGTATGGTTGGAAGTCGGTGATCTTCTTGATAGGATGATTGACTCCATTCAAGAAACGTGCCATAGTTTGCTCATCATCTTCCGTGACATTGGCTCGTATCATGGCAATCTCCATTTCCTTGTAGTACTCTTCAACGCTCTTGGTTCCTTGCTTGAGTAATTGGACTTTCTTGAAGAGGTCGCGGTTGTAGTAGGTAGGGACGAAGCGTGCTCTCATGACATCCTTCATTTGTGCCCAAGTAGTGATGGGTGGTTCACCTCTTGCCGCTTGGCGCTCAATGACTTGTTCCCACAAAATGAGGACGTAGTCTTGGAACTCAAGGGATGCCATCGCGATCTTCTTCTCTTCATCATAGTTGTGCAAGCGAAAGATCTTGTCAACCTTCAATGCCCATGAAATGTAATCTTCGGGGTCATTGCTTCCGGTGAACTTGGGCATGGTGAACTTGAGCTTGCCGTAGCGTTTCTCTTCATTGTGTTGGGGTCAGGGATGATGACGCCCATGTCGTTGAGGATTGACATGCTCATGTTGCTCTTGGTGAGGAGGGTTGTCGACCTAATGTTGCTGTTGTCTTGGAGGATTTCAATTGTCTTCATTTTCTTTGCGAACTTGAGGTTCTTGTCTAGCTTGAGGAGGCGCTCGTCGATCTCGACGAGGAGCTTGACGATGCACACGTGATTGATAAATCTGCTCTTGAACTTCATCACGAAGCACTTCTTGATGCTCACGAGCTTGTCGGCCTCGGTTGGCTATGGCTCGACTTGAATCACGAAGGGCATGTTGCACCTCAAGTGCTTGAGCTTCACATTGTTTTTGTTCTTGGCGTTGTGCCTCGACATCTTGTGCATCTTGGTGTTGTCGCGCTCGCTCGTCTTCTTCTCGTTGTCATTGGCGTTGCCGTTCTTGTGCTTGCGCAAATGTAGCTTGGTTTTGACGATGTCGATGTTCTTGCGCGCGAGCTTGCTCTTGAGAGTCGGTGTCTTGTAGAGGATTGTGGTTGGCGTGACGGTCTTGGCACGCGGCTCGTCGAAGAGTGTTCGATGTCGGGGCACTTGAGCCGGAGATAGTGTCGCCGGAGTGTCGACTTGAACGACTCCTTATTGAGTAGGACGAAGTGGTAGAAGAGCGGTTGACCAACAAGGCACGAATCTCGTCCATTCTTGTATTTTTTTCTCGCTTTCATTCATCGAGCTTGTTGTTGAAGTAGTCTCTTGTACGTTGCTCGGAGAGTCGCAAGTCGGTGGTGAGGTTGTCGATGCGGTCGCTCATTGCTAGTTGCTCTTCATGCAAAGCTCGTTGTGTTCCAAATAGGTGTAGCTTGGTGACGTAGTTTTTCGGGTCGTCGTCTTGCTCAAGGAAGAGTGGGTTGGTAGAAGTACTTGGCCTATCCACCATTTGAAGCAAATATGTGAGTGGGAGAAAGAGAAGAACTTATACCAAATGTACCTTGACCGATGTTGAAGATGGATCAATGATCACTCCAATGTATAGCAAGGAAATGCCACAATTGGTACCAATTCTTTAGCGGTTTCTCACACCTACACAAGTAAAAGCTTATAGTGGAGCTCGGTTAGCATAGTGGCACAAAATTTGATGCAATTGTAAGTGAGACTCAATAATGTTGGAAAAGATTCACAAATTTGGAAATGCAACAAGTAGACCAATATCAAGATGTGGTACACGGAAAAACACACGCAAATAGATAAGTGGGGTCGTGCAACCAAGGGATGAGCCAAAATGTGGAATCCACGAAAATGCTCGTGTTGCACAACACTAGAGAGACGCTAGCATGATTGCACAATAGGCGGATACAAACTTGTGCACAACCTACTAAGAAAAGTGCAACGACTTCTATCCCAAGTATGCTATAAGTATGGTATTCCGATGATATGATGTGATGATCGAGTATGACAATCTTAATGTTGTATGATGCTTTGGTTCTTGCTTATAAGCTCTTTGCTTATCTTTCCCTTTTGCTTAAAAGCTTGTTTGGCTCTTTGTGTTTGAGCTCTTTTCTCATGCAATGCTTCACGAACCAAGATAGCAATTGAGTATGCGATGACACTTTGTGACACAAGAGATGATACCAAGATATGCACCACGATGATATGGTATATATGCTATGGGAAGTATGATCACTAATGTGCACAAGTCACGTTGCCGGCAATACTCGAAGGCTAGTCTCGATGGGTAAGCTACGCAAAATGGGCTATGGGGTTATCAATGCAATGGCAAGAATGTAGGATGATATCACGATACCAAGATGAGGTTACCGTTGATGACGAGTATGTTGCGAAGATGAGCGGCGGTGATGTCGATGTCGAATCGTACCTAGATTGCCGAAACACAATAGGACACGAGAACCGCAACTCAAATTCTCGAAGCAAAACATGTCAAAATTGTCGGAGTTGGTAGCGGGAAAGCTATGGCGGTGCTATGCGGAAGTGGTGGTGTCGTGCGGAAGTGTGTGTGGGCACCGGAACAAAATTTGGCGAGAGTTAGGCGGAAAACGGAGCGGTGGATGGAAGTGCTGCTGTCAGGGGCCGGATGTCCGGGCTTGAGGGGCGGATGTCCGGGGCGGGCCGGATGTCCGGGCTGTCGGGTCGGATGTCCGGGCTCTGGATCCATGGACGAACTCGAAGAACTCCGCGTGGAGAGGTGAAATCCGGGGCAAAATTCAGAAGATTTTGTGGATGGAAATTGGGGAAATGATGGGGAAAAGCTAGATCTACCTGCAACACACGAAATCCGTGGATCAAATCCAACAAAACTTCATCACACCAACAAATCACAAAAAAATTGGGGGGGGGGCTATTTTTGTGGGGAATTTTAGAATTAGGGACAAAATCAACAAAACAAGGCTAGAAAACAAAGAGTGGGGGCTCCGAAATCGTGATCAACGTGGCTCATGATACCAAGAGGATGTTGGGTGGAACCCTAGATGCCCGATCTTTCATGAAAGGAGCGGATCCCAACAAAGGGACACGAAGAACACGATGTGAAACACGAGGGAAAACACAAGAGAATCACTCAAACCAACAAGATATGGTCACACATATGCTAGATCCTCGGAACACGAGAGGAGATATAAGATCCACGATCAACAAAGGACGATACAAAGGTAACCGGTTCTTCTCCGTGAGGAGGTCTTGATGGGGCCACCCAAGAGGGGGTCTTGAATCCAAGGTGGATCTTCTCCGTAGAGGGGCCGCAGTCTCTCTCAAGGAGCGGATCCGTAAGGATGAGCAAAGCTCTATCTCACATATGAGCTAAACCAATGCTAACCCTAGAAAGAGGGAGGAGGTTGAGTATATATAGTCTAGGTGGGCGAAGGGTACATGGGCCTCGGCTCTTTACTGTGCGTAGAAAAATGGGGCCGGATGTCCGGGCGTCAGGCCGGATGTCCGGGCAGGGGGCCGGATGTCCGAGCTGGCATGGTCGGCCTCGGTGCTCTTTGGATAGACAGGGTCAGGATGTCCGGGCTCTGGGTCGGATGTCCCGAGGCTCCGGACGGTCCGGATGTCCGGGCTGGAGCGCCATTTCTTCTGTCGTCTGGATAGGCTTGTCCGGATGTCCGGGGAGGAGGCCAGATTTCCGGGTCGGAGGCCGGGTGTCCGGCTGGTCGCCGGATGTCCGGGCCCTGTAGACTTGGCCTGGGTTGTTGTTGTAGTGTATGTCTCCAGTGGCCGGATATCCGGGTCCTGGAACTGCCTTCTTCTCCTTTCGGCGTTCCTCTTCATCCGTGAACTTGGCGCTTGTCCGTATTCACGTGCATCTTCGGGAGGGTCCTCTTGATACCTAATCATACACAACATTCCGGACATAGTTAGTAGCCATGTCTCGAGAGGATCATATGTGATATCACTAAGGAAAGAAGTCAGCTCGGTGTCGAGAGCTCTAGCTCGTGCTCGTGTCATGGGTCCTCTTGGCACTTGGTGAGACGATGGTAGGTCCATGGGGATGACCATAGGATGCTCCGCATCACCCTTGGGTGTTTGTTTCACCGTCAAACGGTGGTTCTTGCCAAGCACAACATTAATTTTTTTAGCCATGCTGTGGACCACCTCCCCTTCATAGGGTCTTGGGCCCACACCTCCCTCTGCCGTATCATCAAATTCAGCTTCCATCTTTCGATATGGGTGAGTTTTCCGTAAGAACCTACGATGACGCAAATACACGGTTTTGTGCGAGTTGGGAAGTCTTCTACTAGCTGTCCTATCCATGCGTGTGACACACCCTACATCTCCCTTTGTTTTCTGCCCCGATGTGTTGCCTAATGTCGGCATATCTTGAATTGTGTGCACCAGCATCGCATGTAGCTCGAGAATCTCCTTTCTGTAAGCATCATAACATTTTACAGCAGGCGCATCTATCCACACTATCAGCAGTTCTTCTACCAGTAGCTGATAGTAAATGTCGATGTCATTTCCAGGTTGCTTCGGGCCTTGGATAATCATTGACATCATAATGTATTTTTTCTTCATACACAACCAAGGAGCTAGGCTATATATGCACAGAAGCACCGGCCATGTGCTGTGATTAGTGCTCATATCGCCAAAAGGATTCATCCCGTGAGTACACTCCCCGAGCTTTATACTTCTAGGATCCTTGGCAAGGTCTACATACTTGTTGTCGATTAATTCCCACTGAGCCCCATCTTTCGGGTGCCTCATAAACCTATCCGCAATTCGCTCATCATGATGCCACCGCAACCTCTTTGCCTCTCTAGGGTTTGCAAACAAACGCCTCAACCTTGGAATTAAAGGCAAGTACCAAACAACCTTGAACGGGATTCCTATCTTGATCTTGTCATCCAATTTGTACTTGTCCTTTGCTCTCCTGCGCTTGTATCGTGCATGCTTGCATGTGGGACATGCACACAAATCTTTGTACTCACCACGATACAATATACAATCATTCACATAACCATGTATCTTCTGTACTTCAAGTTCCAATGGGCAAACAATTTTCTTCGCTTCATTCGTGCTTCTGGGGAGCATATTATCTTCCGGAAGAATTTCTTTTAAAAGACCTAACATCTCTGTGAAGCCCTTGTTTGATAGACCGTTTGCTGCTTTAAATCTGAGAAGCACCAGGGTAGCACTCAACTTGGAATATTTCTTTTTGCAACTTGAATACAATTCTTTCTTGGAGTCGGCATCAATGGTTGGCAGATCCTTGTACCCAATCATATCCTTTTTTGGGCCCTCGAAATCTGCAATCATAGCAGCAAAATCTCGCATATCAAGATCATCGTCATCTGCGTCGACGTCTTGGTTTTCCGGTGTTCCATTGGTAGCTTGACGCCTCTGCCCCGATGTTAGATTAAACTTCCATGTGACAATGATCAGGGTTTGGCATCTTGCTGCCCTAGGTATCTTCATCCATGACCTCCTCTTCACCGTGTCTGGTCCAATGTGTATATCCATCCATGAATCCCCTAGATACTAAGTGCAACTGGACATCTGCAACTTCATGTGACTTTGTATTGGCACAATCAGTACATGGACACAGGATGTAATCCGCATCACCAATTCTGCTCTTTGTACTTTCATCAAAATTCATGAACTCTATCACCCCACTGATAAAATCTGCGGTTTTCCAATTCTTCATCCATCGAGATCGTTCCATCCGCAGCACACGAGTGGTAATTAAAAACAAAAAAACAACATTAATACACGGATTAACTGCTACCCAAAGATGCGTGCATAAATCACAAGGTTTTATTTTCATAATTACTGAGGGCGCTCCATGTTGTTATCCAGACGTGCAATGACAAAAATTAATGGCCAGTCAATTTACACGTAGAGTACTAGTATAACACTACCCTTAGGAATTGAATACCTTAATTAAGCCACTCACGAAAAGAATACCTTAATTAATTAGCCGCGTGACGACCTCCACCCAGCAGACAGAGAAGCTCGATTTGGCGGCACACCGAGACAGCAGGGTCGAGGAGCAAAGCTTAGTGCGGCGGCCGCCTGAAGTTCGACCTCCACTATCCCGCCATCGACCGCGATGGATGTGCTCGAATCACGCCGCCGCCGACCTCGATGGTTGAGCTCCTCCTATCTCCCGCCGCAGACAGAGGATTGACCTCCTATGACGCCGCCACCGCCCACTGACCGAGGATTGACCTCTTCTCCAGTAGCCGCTGCCTAGGCCGCCGCCGCCATCTCTATATGCAGAGTGGCTATTTTTTACGGATATCCGCAGAGCGGCTGTTTACACGGTATCACTGTAACTCAATTATATGGACAGGGTAGTACATCACATACGGTTATGTAACGGCAACCGTGTCTAACCTACGTTGTCTTCTCACACAGTTTGGTGCGGAAATCGTGTGTGACGTTGTAATACCTAACACAAACGACATGTATAAACAGTGTGCCGTATACAACATATAGTGCCATAAGTAGTTCCCAACCGTTAGCTTCTCCCCACAGTTTCCCCATTTCCCCCAAATCCCTACATAGCCTCCAAATTCCCACGCGTGGCGCTGACATTGGGGGAATGTGGACGAGTGGTGCTGATGGTTTCGGTGCGGCCGCTCCTTCTCGTATCGCCGCCACGACGGCGGTAGCCGCCGAGCACTTGCCTAAGGTCATCAGAAGGCAGGTGTACTACGGATCCTAATCGTCCTGTCAGGTTCCAATCTATCCCGATCTTTTTAGCATGTGCAAAGTATAACTCCTTGCTGAATCCGTCCTGAATGAAACCCACTCCCCCCAGGAAAGCGATCTGCCGCCGGATCCGGAGCATGACTCCAGACTCCTGCAACATGAGTTCGACTCCGAGTTTTGCGCCACCGAGAAGTACCAAAAGTTGAGTTGTGTGCATGGGCACACTCCTGCTCGATGTGTATGCACGGAGGGATTCTACATTGGAAGGTGGTTTCTCAGTTGCCCCTTAGAGGTTAGTGCTAAGTTCATCATTTTACCTCAGTTAATGCCACTGCTCATCCTGAATACTATTTAACATTGGCAGGGATATGAGGCTTGTGCCTTTGTTAACTGGCTGGATGAAGAATGTCATGGCAGGGCTCGGAGTGTTATCACCAAGCTTGCAGAAGATAACGTAAAGCTGAAGAAGAAACTGGTTGATCTGGAATGTACAATCAGTACGACGAAGCAAGAAAGAAGCAATCACAGGCAACAGATGAAAGCAAGAGACAAGAAGGAACTAGCATGTGTAGTTCTGGTTGTCGCATTAGCCATGTTCTATGCACTGTTTGCAATGATGATTAGGGGGTTTGTTTAACAGTATTGCTAAAGCACATTTATATGTGCTCTAAGTAATGCACGTCTTGGTCCTATGCCATTGATGTTACACGAATATTCGTGCAGATATTTTCTTTTGTCTTTTTTTCTTTTCCTTTGTAGTTTGATTATTACTGGCTTTATCAATAAGAAGAGCTCAATGTATTGCTTGCCAACTGTCCTACTCCGTTCTTACCGGTACCGGTGCATAATCCCAAAACTCATTCCTTCTTTTTGTCCTGAAAAAATAAACCAGCCAATAGGAGTCCTACGCAATCCCGGGAATTTGGAGTGACTGGGTAAAAATAATTGCGGTTGATTATATCAGCGGTTAGATAATACGTCAACCCCTGCTTCAATTGGCATTTCCTATTCTCTGCATACCCCGCTTAAGTGTCCACCATCTTCATCATCCCTGGCAGGCCGCGCTACACACTGGCACACACTCTGCAGCCATGTCGAGCGACAGCGAGGACGACAGTTCGACCAACAGTCTGGCGCCCGATGATAGGTCAACATCGGAATCATCCCGTGATGTCTACTACACAACCTTCTTCTTGTAGACGTTGTTGGGCCTCCAAGTGCAGAGGTTTGTAGGACAATAGCAAATTTCCCTCAAGTGGATGAACTAAGGTTTATCAATCCGTGGGAGGCGTAGGATGAAGATGGTCTCTCTCAAACAACCCTGTAACCAAATAACAAAGAGTCTCTTGTGTCCCCAACACATCCAATACAATGGTAAATTGTATAGGTGCACTAGTTCGGCGAAGAGATGGTGATACAAGTGCAATATGGATGGTAGATATGGGTATTTGTAATCTGAAAATATAAAAACAGCAAGGTAGCAAGCGATAAAAGTGAGCAGAAACGGTATTGCAATGCTAGGAAACAAGGCCTAGGGTTCATACTTTCACTAGTGCAAGTTCTCTCAACAATAATAACATAATTGGATCATATAACAATCCAACAACGTGCAACAAAGAGTCACTCCAAAGTCACTAATAGCGGAGAACAAATGAAGAGATTATTGTAGGGTACGAAACCACCTCAAAGTTATTCTTTCTGATTGATCTATTCAAGAGTCCGTAGTAAAATAACACGAAGCTATTCTTTCCGTTCGATCTATCCTAGAGTTTGTACTAGAATAACACCTTAAGACACAAATCAAA
Source organism: Aegilops tauschii subsp. strangulata (assembly GCF_002575655.3). Classification (NCBI taxonomy): domain Eukaryota; kingdom Viridiplantae; phylum Streptophyta; class Magnoliopsida; order Poales; family Poaceae; genus Aegilops; species Aegilops tauschii. Next base: position 401,874,541 of record NC_053037.3, read on the forward strand.
CAAAACCCTAATGTCACCTAGATACTCCAATGTCACCTCAAGTATCCGTGGGTATGACTATACGATATGCATCACACAATCTCAGATTCATCTATTCAACCAACACAAAGAACCTCAAAGAGTGCCCCAAAGTTTCTACCGGAGAGTCAAGACGAAAACGTGTGCCAACCCCTATGCATAAGTTCACAAGGTCACTGAAACCGCAAGTTGATCACCAAAACATACATCAAGTAGATCACGGGAATATCCCATTGTCACCACAGATAAGCACATGCAAGACATACATCAAGTGTTCTCAAATCCTTAAAGACTCAATCCGATAAGATAACTTCAAAGGCAAAACTCAATCCATTAGAAGAGAGTAGAGGGGGAGAAACATCAGAAGATCCAACTATAATAGCAAAGCTCGTGATACATCAAGATCGTGCCAAATCAAGAACATGAGAGAGAGAGATCAAACACATAGCTACTGGTACATACCCTCAGCCCCGAGGGTGAACTACTCCCTCCTCATCATGGAGAGCACCGGGATGATGAAGATGGCCACCGGTAATGGATTCCCCCTCCGGCAGGGTGCCGGAACAGGGTCCCAATTGGTTTTTGGTGGCTACAGAGGCTTACGGCGGCGGAACTCCCGATCTAGGTTTCTTTCTGGGGGTTTCTATATTTATAGGAATTTTTGGCGCCGGTCTCACATCTGGGGGGGGGTCTCCGAGTCATCCACGAGGCAGGGGGCGCTCCCAGGGGGGTAGGGCGCGCCCTCCACCCTCGTGGATGGCTCGGGACTCTTCTGGCCCAACTCTTTTACTTGGGGGCTTCTTTTGGTCAATAAAAAATCCAAAAAAATTGGCAGGTCAATTGGACTCCATTTGGTATTCCTTTTCTGTAAAACTCAAAAACAAGGAAAAAACAGAAACTGTCACTGGGCTCTAGGTTAATAGGTTAGTCCCAAAAATCATATAAAACAGCATATAAATGCATATAAAACATCCAAGATGGATAATATAATAGCACGGAACAATCGAAAATTATAGATACGTTGGAGACGTATCAAGTATCCCCAAAGCTTAATTCATGCTCGTCCTCGAGTAGGTAAATGATAAAAACAGAGTTTTTGATGTGGAATGCTACCTAACATATTTATCAATGTAATCTTCTTCATTGTGGCAAGAATATTCAGATCCATAAGATTCGAAACAAAAGTTTAATATTGACATGAAAACAATAATACTTCAAGCATACTAATAAAGCAATCATGTCTTCTCAAAATAACATGGCCAAAGATAGCTATCCCTACAAAATCATATAATCTAGCTATGCTCTATCTTCATCAAACAAAATATTTAAATCATGCACAACCCCGATGACAAGCCAAGCAATTGTTTCATACTTTTGATGTTCTCAAACTTTTTCAACTTTCACGCAATACATGAGCATGAGCCATGGACATAGCACTATAGGTGGAATAGAATGGTGGTTGTGGAGAAGACAACAAGAAGGAGATAGTCTCACATAAACTAGGAGTATCAACGGACTATGGAGATGCCCATCAATAGATATCAATGTGAGCGAGTAGGGATTGCCATGCAACGGATGCACTAGAGCTATAAGTTTATGAAAGCTCAAAAAGAAACTAAGTGGGTGTGCATCCAACTCGCTTGCTCACGAAGAGCTAGGGCATTTTGAGGAAGCCCATCATTGGAATATACAAGCCAAGTTCTATAATGAAAGATTCCCACTTGTCGGGGTAAATGACCACGGGTAGCCTAACCGACTACCCCTGGCTCTTCAGAAAGTTTATCAGGCCTTTTGGGCCTTCAAGCACTCCAAGCATTTGGGCCGCCTCCCCCGGCCGGCTACCACTAAGGCCGACTCCCGGAAGGCGACCCGGCCTCACCGACTCCAAGAAGCCGGCCAAGAAGGACGCCGACTCCTAGAAGCCGGCCAAGACTACAACCACTCCTACATAACGACGACCTGACGGGGCATGGCCACAGTGCGGCCCACGACCCCCGAAGCCCGAGGCAGGCATGGCTACAGGAGGCCGTACGGGGGGATGTCTCCCGTGCGGCCCGGCACTGTAGCCACGCCAGCCGCGACGTCATCCACGACCCCCTCCTGTACGGCCCAAGGACCGCGGGCCCCTTCAGCCAGAGAGAGGCGTGAAGGCGGCCCCGCTTTTCCTAATCGGCCAGGAGCATAGCCGGCCTCCAGAAGCCGGCGACTCCCTTCCTCGAAGCAGGAGCCCCATTAAGGAGACAAGACGAGGTAAGGCTACAGTGATAGCCCCCGATGCGGGTCACTGTAGCCACACTTACCTCGACCAAGCCCTCGTCATCAGAGGCGCGGCTACAGTAAGCAGCTGCGGACAAGACCCTAGGCAGTGGGGCCGGCCTGTCGACCGAGGAGCCGGCAGCCGGCGGGACCCAGCAGCCGGCGGGACCCAGCAGCCGGCGGAGAAGCCGGCAGGCATAGACACTGACGGTTGGGGCCAGTTCCCAGTCGGATTACCATTGTACCTCCGGGGGTAGGCCTATATAAACCCCCCGGAGCACCCATGCAAAGGGTTCGATCCCTGATAACACACACACCATAGATAGAGGGAAGCAAGAGCTAGCCTTGTTCTTCTTCTCCCTTGATCCCAACAGCTCTAGGAGCGATTGTAGCTACCCTTTACTGATCTAGTGATCATGCGGAGACCCCGCAGAGCAGGACTAGGGGTGTTATCTCCTCGGAGAGCCCCGAACCTGGGTAAGATCCGCCGGTGTGCATGTCTTCGCCTCATCCCGTTTCCAGGCACCGGCGACGTTTTATTGGCTCCCACAATGATAAGCCATCCCTTGGCATATGTCGCACCAACCACCCGACATTTGGCGCCCACCGTGGGGCCAGGTGCACCGTCGTCCGGAGACCTGTTCTGGACGGGAACCCTCTTCCTTCCCCGCGAGCGCAGCCAGCCTGCTGCGCCCGATGGCGTTTGCCCGACGCGCTGCAAGGCGTCGACGACGCCTGCGCAGCGAGCCGCCTCGCCGAACTGCTCGGCGAGACTCGCATCTCCGACGGGCCTGCGTCCGATGCAGGCACCGACTACCCCGAGAGCCGCCTCGTCAGCCTCCTCGACCAACTTCACGTCTCCAGCGAGCCCGCTGCGGACATGGAGTCTGTCGGCTCCACCGACCCGATGCTCATCGACTCCGACACCGCGTCGCTCGACGCCTACCCCTCCGACGTGGTGGTCTTCGACGACCCACTCCCTCGAGCTGACAGCGGCAGCAGCGCTGTCACCGAAGTGCTGGTCATCAGCCACGCCTCCAACTCGGGCGGGAGCGCCCGCGACGCTCAGCAAGCAGTGATGCACGACCTCTCCATCCCTCTCCCGGCCGACGCCGACGCCGAGACCCTGGAGGCACGCCGTCTTGCCCTCATCACGGAGAGCAAGAAGATAGCCTCGATGAGACGCCTCACCGAGGCCCACCAGCGCGAAGTCGACCGCGCCGCCTTCGGGACGCCGCCGCCGAGCGGCCCGAGCCGAGCCGGCTTCGTCCAGAAGCGCGGCGCAGCCGTTGCCAGCATGCTGGGCGCAGATCGCCCCATCTACGCCACCCCGCTCGAGAATCTGCGAGCCGCTCAGGCGGCAGCAGAGGAGCTCAATGGGCTGGGAGCCGATGAGCTCCCCTACATGACAAGACGGATCCAGCAGCTGATCGACGCGGCTGCAGAACGGCACGAAGCCGGCGCCCGAGCTGATAGCCATCCCCCGCGCCGGGAGCACGCCGCGACGTCCCGCACGCCGACTGCGAGCGGCACGCGCCAGAAGAGAGACAAGGAGCCGGCTGCCAGCCGCAGCCGGACTCGCATCACTATCGAGCGCGACGCGGACGGCCGCCCTCGGGCGGTCGAACACCAAGGAAACCTGCCGCCTCCCCCGCCTCGAAGAGAAAGACGCCTCACTCCGCCGCCCATCACACATCCGACTCTTGGCGACCGACTCGGCCGCCGAGAAGGAATCGGCGAGAATGACGCCCGCCACAGGATCGACCGCCTTGCTCGGTCCTTGGCGTTAGAAGAAGAAGACGACGTCGGCCCGCCATGCTTCGGCCCCCGCATCCGCGACGAGCCCTTGCCCAAAGGGTTCTCGCTCCCCAGAGACACGCCCAAGTACAACGGCTCAGTGAAGCCGGAAGATTGGCTCATCGACTACTCCACGGCCGTCAGCATCGCCAACGACAATCGGCGCGTCGCTGTGAAGTACGTCCCCTTGTTGCTGCAAGGGACGGCGTGCACGTGGCTCAACAGCCTCAAGCCATACAGCATCAACAGCTGACTGGACTTCACCGAGGTTTTCGTCCGCAACTTCACTAGCACCTACAAGCGGCCTCCCAAGCCTCGCCAGCTCTCCCTCTGCGTCCAAGGGCCCAACGAGTCGACCCGCGACTACCTCACGCGATGGTCCGAGCTCCGCAACTCCTGCGAGGGGGTACATGAGGTCCAGGCCATCGAGTACTTCACTGCCGGGTGCCGAGAGGGCACCCTCCTCAAGCACCGACTCCTCTGCGACGAGCCGGCTACCCTCGATGAGCTGCTGATCACCGCCGACAAGTACGCCACTGCCGACTCCTCCATGAAGACTGAGCTTCGAGTGGACGCCTCGAGGAAGGTAGTCGCTCCGACTCCCAAGACGCCGGCTGGCGACCCAAACCGACGCCCCTACCAGAACGACCACAAGCGCAAGGGCCACATGCCGACTTCCTCCAGTCGGCAGGTGGCCACAGTTGAAGACGAGCAGCCCGAGGAGCGGCCCGCTCCCAAGAAGAAGGGAGGCCGGCCGCCCTGGCAGCCGTCCTTCTCCTACGAACAAGCACTCGATGCCCCCTGCAAGTTCCACAGCGGCGCGAAGCCATCCAACCATACAACACGGAAATGCCACTGGCTCACCCGCATCACCAAGGGCGAAGGGATGGTGCCGCCTCCGCCTCCCGGCCCGCCGCCTCCAGCTCCCCAGCAGCCGGCGGCCCGGCCGGCAGTCGGCGCTATCCAAGACGAGTTCCCCGAAGCGCACGACGCCTACGTCGTCTTCACGAGTCAAGTCAACGACAAGCGCAGCCGACGCCGGCAACACCAAGAAGTAAATGCAGTCGCCTCTAGCACCGCCGAGTTCATGCATTGGTCGGAAAAGCCCATCAGCTGGAGCCAGGCCGACCACCCAGAGGTGATGCCTTCGCCTGGCTCCTATGCTATGGTCTTGGATGTCACCCTTGCGACGGAGAGGCGAGCTGCCAGATTTTCCCGCGTCCTGATAGACGGCGGAAGCAGTATCAACATACTGTACCGCGACACCATGGACAAGCTGAACATCAAAGCAAAGCAGCTCATGCCGAGCCGCACTGTCTTCCATGGTATCGTACCCGGCCTATCTTGCTCTCCAATCGGCAAGATCAAAATGGATGTTCTCTTCGGAGACAAAGATCACTTCCGCCGGGAAGCAATATGGTTCGAGGTGGTGGACCTGGAGAGCCCCTATCACGCGCTACTTGGCCGACCTGCTTTGGCCAAGTTCATGGCTGTGCCCCATTATGCCTATCTGAAGATGAAGATGCCGAGCTCGAAGGGGATCATCACGGTAGCCGGCGACTACAAGAAGTCCATCGAGTGTGCCACGGCCAGCAGCCGGCTGGCCGAGTCCCTCGTGGTGGCGGAAGAGAAGAAGATGTTGGAACGGGTTGTGACCATGGCTGGCAAGCAGCCGGGCTTGTCGCCCAACCCTAAGGATTGTGATGCGCAGGGATCCTTCCAGCCTGCAAAAGAGACGAAGAAGATACCTCTAGACCCGGAGCACCCGGAGAGGTTCGCTGTGATTGGGGCGAACTTGGACAGCAAATAGGAAGGCGAGCTCGCCGACTTCCTCCGTGAGAATCGAGACATCTTCGCATGGTCCCCAAAGGACATGCCAGGTGTCCCGAAGGATTTCGCCGAGCACAAATTACATGTCCGAGCTGATGTGAAGCCGGTCAAGCAACCCCTCCGCCGACTATCAGAAGAGAAGCGAAGAATCGTGGGAGAAGAGATAGCCCGGCTCCTTGCAGCCGGCTTCGTCATGGAAGTATTCTTTCCGGAATGGCTTGCCAATCCGATTCTGGTTTTGAAGAAGAATAACAAGTGGCGCATGTGTATAGACTATACAAGCTTGAACAAGGCCTGCCCAAAGGATCCGTTTGCTTTGCCACGGATTGACCAAGTGATAGACTCCACAGCCGGATGCGAGCTGTTGTGTTTCTTGGATGCATACTCAGGGTATCATCAGATCAAGTTGGACCCGGCTGACCGCCTGAAGACTGCCTTCATCACACCCTTTGGAGCTTTCTGTTACCTGACAATGACATTCGGCTTGAGAAACGCCGGTGCCACTTTTCAGCGTTGCATGCAGAAATGTCTCTTGAAACAACTCGGCAGAAATGCCCACGTCTACGTAGACGACATTGTGGTGAAGACAGAGAAGCGCGGTACCTTGCTGGAAGACCTGAAGGAAACATTCGCCAACTTGCGCCGATTCCAAATCAAGCTCAACCCCGAGAAGTGCGTGTTCGGAGTGCCAGCCGGCCAGCTGCTAGGCTTCCTGGTCTCCGAACGCGGCATCGAGTGCAACCCTGTCAAGATCAAAGCCATCGAGAGGATGGAGATTCCCACCAAGCTGCGAGATGTGCAGAAGTTCACTGGCTACTTAGCCTCCCTGAACCGCTTTATCAGCCGACTAGGAGAGAAGGCTCTCCCCCTGTACCGACTCATGAAGAAGTCCACTCACTTTGAGTGGAATGATCAAGCCGACCAAGCCTTCCATGAGTTGAAGAAAATGTTGACCACTCCGCCTGTCCTGGCCGCGCCGACTGAGAAGGAGTCCATGCTCCTCTACATCGCCGCGACAAGCCGAGTCGTCAACACCGTTGTTGTGGTCCAGCGCCCGGAGGAAGGCCGAGCCCAGCTGGTCCAGAGGCCGGTCTACTATCTCAGCGAAGTACTATCTAGCTCGAAGCAAAACTACCCGCACTACCAGAAGATGTGCTATGGGGTGTACTCCGCCGCCAAGAAATTGAAGCCCTACTTTCAAGAGCACCCCATCACGGTCGTGTGCACTGCCCCGCTCGCCGAGATCATAGGCAGCCGGGATGCATCCGGCCGGGTGGCCAAATGGGCCATTGCCTTGGCGCCCTACACGATCTTCTATCAACCCCGCACCGCCATCAAGTCGCAAGCGTTTCCTCGTCGACTGGGCCGAGACCCAGTACTTACCGCCGGCTCCCGACTCTACCCATTGGCGGATGCAGTTTGACGGGTCCAAGATGCGCACCGGCTTGGGAGCCGGCGTCGTCCTCAGCTCTCCCAAAGGCGACAAGCTCAAGTACACGCTGCAGATCCACTTCGCCGCCTCCAACAACGTGGCCGAGTACGAGGCGCTCGTGCATGGGCTCCGGCTAGCCAAAGAACTCGGCATACGCCGGATCCTGTGCTACGGCGACTCAGACTTGGTGGTCCAGCAATCATCTGGCGACTGGGATGCCAAGGACGCGAATATGGCGAGCTACCGTTTCCTCGTCCAGCAGATGAGCGGATACTTCGAAGGGTGTGAGTTCCTTCACGTGCCAAGGGCCGACAACGACCAAGCAGATGCCCTAGCACGGATCGGCTCCACCCGACAAGCCATACCGACTGGCGTCTCCCTCCAGCGCCTCCTCAAGCCGTCTCCAGAGTCGGATTCCATCTTCGTACCGCCTGCGCCAAAAACAGCCGGATCCGGCTCAAGAAATCCCGCAGGCGGCACGGGGACTTCGACGACTCCCCCGGGGACCGACGTAGTCGCACCCGGCCCAGGGACCTCAGAGCCCGGCCAGGGGACTGCAGCAGTCGGCCCGGGGACTGCAACGACGCAAGAAATGGTGGTCGACCCCAACGCAACACCCAACCCACCCACCCGAGTCATGGTGGCCACATTAACAGCACAAGAAGTCACAGCTCCCTCATGGGCCCAGCCCATCCTCAAGTTCCTAGTCAGCAGAGAGCTGCCGACTGATGAGATCGCAGCAAGACTAGTGCAACGACGAGCCGCAGCATATACAATAATCAACAGGGAGCTTGTGAAGCGCAGCGTCACTGGAGTCTTCCGGCGTTGCGTCGAGCCAGAAAAAGGAGTGGCAATCCTCAAAGACATCCACCAAGGCGAATGCGGCCATCACGCCGCCTCAAGATCCCTCGTGGCCAAGGCTTTCCGCCATGGGTTCTTCTGGCCGACCGCCTTGGAGGATGCTAAAGAAATAGTCAAGACCTGCAGAGGATGTCAAGTCTTCAGTTCGAAACAAAACTTGCCGGCTTCTGCCCTCAAGACCATTCCCCTCACCTGGCCTTTCGCCGTTTGGGGACTGGACATGGTGGGCCCTTTCAAGACGGCCCATGGTGGCTTGACACATCTACTCGTTGCTGTGGACAAGTTCACAAAGTGGATCGAAGCAAAGCCGATTAAGAAGCTGAACGGGCCGACTGCCATGACATTCATCACCGACATCACTACTCGGTACGGCGTGCCGCACAGCATCATCACCGACAACGGCATGAACTTCGCCAAAGGCGCACTGGCACGTTTCTGCGCGACACAGGGCATCCGACTGGACTTAGTGTCCGTTGCCCACCCGCAGTCAAACGGCCAAGTCGAGCGAGCAAATGGACTTATCCTCTCCGGCATCAAGCCCCGATTGGTTGCACCACTGGAGCGATCGGCCGGCTGCTGGCTCGAAGAGCTGCCGGCTGTCCTCTGGAGTGTGCGAACTACACCCAACAAGTCAACCGGCTTCACTCCATTCTTCCTTGTGTACGGTGCCGAGGCTGTCATCCCAACAGACATCGAGTTCGACTCGCCTCGGATCACCATGTACACGGAGGAGGAAGCCAAAGAAGCAAGAGAAGACGGCGTCGACCTACTGGAAGAAGGCCGGCTGTTAGCCCTCAGTCGGTCCGCCATCTACCAGCAAGGCCTGCGCCGCTACTACAACCGCAAGGTCAAGCCAAGATCCTTCCAAGAGGGCGACCTTGTGCTCCGGCTGATCCAGCGAACAGCCGACCAGCACAAGCTCTCGGCCCCTTGGGAAGGCCCCTTCGTCGTCAGCCAGGCACTCGGCAACGACTCCTACTACTTGATCGACGCGCAAAAGCCAAGAGCATGCAAGAGAGACGACTCCGGCAAGGACTCGGAGCGACCATGGAATGCAAATCTCCTAAGACGATTTTACAGCTGAAAAGCAGTATGTATCACGCTACCCCTTTTTGTATTAAGTTACAAACCAGCAGGCCCCCCGAACAGTACTCGGGGACTGCCTTTTATTTATCTATGGATGACGAGTGTCATATCCATGATTATCTTATTACATTTTGAATTCTTGTCCGGCACCGGGTTCGACTAGTCGGCCCGGGGACTGGCCGCCCTAAGCTATATTATAAGTTCTTCCCGAAGTCAGCAAAGTAGTGCGCCGGCTCCCCATTCCTCTCTTGTTGAAAAGTCGCAGCTCAAAGAACTGACTGTCCGACTAGCAAGAGAGAAGACAGAAAGGACGCCCACACGAAAAACGGCTAAGGAACAACTAACCTATATAGCAAAAAGACGGCCTCTATATACGCCTGCCGACTGTCACAACAGCCGGCTGGCCGGCTTCCTAAAAACATAGCTTAAGTCCAGCAGAGCTAAAAAGTACTTCCCCCTCCCCAATCGGCCAGGCACTCCCCGGCTACAGATTGCAGAGCAACTGTTTGACTGGGGAGGCGGCAACCAAGGGAGGGCGGCAAAGGAAAAAAGCAGAAGGACATAAAGCAAAAGTACAAGGAAAAGCCGATTGCATAACTTATGTACATAAAGCCGCTCAAAGGCTGGCAACAGACTTGAGTTTCAATACACCCAGTGGGTGGAATTGCGCAGACTTAACCAAATATTGTTCAAAAGTAACAAGACAGGAAATAAAGAAAAGAGACAAGGGCGCGAAGGCCGAGTTGGTCGGTGAAGGCAGCTCGCCGGCTGAAGGAGTGGCCGCCTAGCTAGTCCCGGCCTGACCGCCTCCCGCGGCAGGAGACGCACTCGCACGCGACGTAGTGCTGGAGGCGCGGTCAGGCTGGCCGGTTTCTCCGCCAGCCGGCTCGGCGTCTTCACCTTCCTCTTCCTCCTCCTCCTCGCCCTCGTCGCTGGAGTCGATCTCCTCCGCCGAGTCCTCGCCGTACGCCGGGTCCAGCCCGAACCAATCTTCGGGCTGGGCGACTCCATTGTCGTCCACCTCGGGGGCGAAGACGTTGGTGTCGGTGTAGTCGGCGATCGCCGAAGCTCGCCGAAGGATGGCCGGCCGCGCCGGCTCCAGCTCCGTGTCGGCTTGCTGCCGCCAGGTCGCCAGCTGGTCCAAGTTCAGGCCGAGATACCAGGCCTTGACAAACTCCAGCGCCCGCCCGGCGCCGGAGTGAGCCGCTGACGCCTTCCAAGCCTCGAAGCGGCCGACGGCCACCTCCAGCCAGTCGGCGGTCCGGCTGGGAGTGCGCAGGACCACTTGGCCGGGCCAGAGGGCGGCCAAGACCTGCGCCCCGGCACGCTGAAGCCGGCGGAGCAGCCTGTGAGCTGGCTGGATACGAGCCTGGATCGCCAGGAGCTGCTCCTCCAGCGAGCGGCCGGCGGTCGGCGAGATCTCGAAGCCGGCTTGCCTCTTTGCCTGGCGACGAGCTTCGATGGCCTGGTTGGCAGCAGTTGAGTAGCCAGGGAAGTACTCTGCGCGAAGAAGAAAATAAAAGAAGAACCCCAAATCAGAAAAACGAGTCGAAGTAGCAGATGGCAAGAGAGGATGAAGGGATAGACGACTTACCGTCAACCAGGTCCTCAATCCGGCCATAGCCGGAGACCAGAGTCTGCCTGGCCTCTTCCCAGCCGGTCGCCTCCGTCTCGAACTCGGCCTGGAGGGCGGCCTCGCGATCCTGTGCAGCTTTCAGCGCAGCCTTGTGGCCTTCCTCCTGGTCGGCCAGCTTCTTGACCAGGCGGTCGTGCTCCTGCACCAAGGCACGAAGAGCAGTCTGGGACTCCCCCAGCTGCGCCCTCAGACTGGCGTTGGCCGCTGCAGAGTTAGAAGAAAAAGAAGAGCAATAAGAAATCATCAAGGAAGATCCGAGCCGACTGCTCAGCAGTCGGCCCGAATCTCAGGGACTACACCCAGTGGGTGCGCTGACGCGCCCCCACATGAGATAAATATCAAGTTACATACCTCGGCTTTCAGTGAGATCGGCGGTCTTCTGCGTCAGCTCCCGAGCCTGGGAGTAGAAGGCGGCCGCTCGGAGGTTGTGATAGTCCTGCAAGATGGACAGAAGACCGACGTGAGAACAAAAGCAACGATGAGAAATCATCAAGGAAGATCCGAGCCGACTGCTCAGGAGTCGGCCCGAATCTCGGGGACTACACCCAGTGGGTGCGCTGACGCGCCCCCACGAGAGAAATCAAGAAGAAGATGAGAGTACAAACCCGGATGGCAGCCCGCGTGGAGAGGAATTCGTCGGTGAGCTGCCTCAGCGCCGCGGCTTGGCCTTGGAGCCGGGTCCAGACGTCTTGCGTAGCGATGTTCACCACGGCTGTCCCTCCGCCTGGCGCCCACCCTGAGGTAGCGCTGGCCGCCTCTGCGTCTCGGGCCGACGAGCTGGAGCCCACGGCCGGCTGTGGCTCCGACGCCGCTTTCTGCGGCTCCGACGCGGCCTTCCCTGCGCGCCGGCTTGGCGGAACCCGGACCGCCACCACAGCTCCCGCGGCCAGCTTGCCTTCCGCCGATTGTGCGGGCGCAGGCTCAGTCTGGCCGCCTTGGGCCGCCCCAGTCGGAAGAGTCGGCCCCGGCGCCTCCCTCACGAAGATGACGTCGTCGCCGCTCCCTCCCAGATCCGGCTGGGAACCACCGGCTCCCCCTGGCGAGGGATCCGCGCCCCCGGGCGCCATGGTGCGCAGGGGGGTGACCATCAAGGCCTCCCCTGCCGCCGCTTCGGCCTCGGCCTGGGCCTTGGCTGCGGCCTCGGCAAGTGCCTTCGCCGCCTCCTCCTCCCGAGCTGCCTGGGCGGCGGCTGCCCTCCGTGCTTCCGCCTCCCGCGCTTCCTGCTCCTCCCGCACCTCCCGCGCGTTCCTTTCCGTCGCCTCCAGGAGGGCGGCGCGGGGATCTACGCGGCGGGTGGTGCTCCCAGAGCCCCCTGCCGACTCGACAACGGAGCCGGCAGCCGCCCGCTCGAGTGACAGTGGAGCTCTGATAAAAGAAAAGAGGACAAAGGTTCAGAAAACCACCCAAGAAAAGAAAGAAGGAAAATACACAGACAGAGAGAACTTACGCCGATACCGCCTGCGGCTGCTTCACCACCTTGCGGAAGCGAGCCGCCTTCGCAGCCGCCTCTTCCCGCCTGGTGGCCGCCGCCCCACCCCTAGGCTTCTTTGTCCGGCTGCCGAACATGCCCTGGGTGGCGCGACGTTTCTGGCCTCTACCCCAAGCAGGTTGCGCACCGGAAGAGCCCGCGCCGCGTCCGGGGGCCGGCTGGCGGGGCGGGACGGCTTCGGCTTCGTCCTCGTCTGGCCAGTCCTCGAAGGTCGCGGAGAACCCGGCGCCGCCTGCTTCGCCGCCGGCTTGGCCGCCGGCCGGATCGGCGGCGTCCTCCATGTGGACTGCCCCCAGATCGGGGTCCTCCTGGTCGTGCTCGGTCCGGTCGGGGACGAAGCGGCGCTCCGCGTCCGCCCCGCCGGCCGGCCGAAGCAGAGGACTCTGTCAAAAAGAGCGAGCCGACTGGGTTAGAGTCGGCCCAATGGAACTCGGCAACAAAGCTGAGAGAGAAAGAGAGAAAAAGAGAAGGGGAGCGTACCGTAGGCGGAGGATTGGCGCGGCTGTATGGCTCCTTGCCGAATTGCTAGTTGTCGGGAAGCTGGTAGTTGGCAAGGTAGTTCACCATGTCGGCCGCGTCGGCTTGGGGCATCTCCTTGGAGCACATCCGGCTCGGGTCGAGCTGGCCGCTCATCTGACAGATCAGATGAGGCCGGCTCTGGAGCGGGAGGACCCGGCGCGTGACGAACGCGGCCAGAAGGTCGGGCCCCGTCAGGCCCTCCGACTGGACCATCACCCGCAGGCGGGCGATGGCGGCGTTCCCTCCCTGCGATAGCGTCACCGCCCGGAAGGACCACTGGGGCAGCCTCCCCGACGGTGGGCCGGCTACGTAAGCCGGCAGGTTGACGTAGTCGCCCCGGGGAGCGATGTTCCGCACGTAGAAGTATGATTTCTGCCACTTCTTCACCGATTGGATCAGCGTGATGACCGGGAAGGGGTTGTCGGCGCCCGATCTCCGCGACGCGATGAAGGCGCCAGTATGGGCTGGCACGGCCTTGCTGCGCGTACCCAGCTTCGTCTGGAAGAATTCCCCCCAGAGCTCGAGGGTGGGGAGGACGCCGAGATAGCCCTCGCACAGGGTGACGAAGGCCGACAGCAGCACCACCGCGTTGGGGGTGAGGTGGTGCGGCTAGAGCTGATAGAAGTCCAGCCAGGTGCGGAAGAAGGCGCTCACCGGCAGTCCGAAGCCGCGCAAGAAGTGCGATCGGAAGACTACCCGCTCGCCCTCCTGCGGCGCCGGCCTGACCTCCTTCTCCGGCGCGAGGCAGACCTCCACTTTGTCCGCGCTGGGCAGACGCCGGGTGTCGCGGAGGAAGTCGATGTGGTCTTTATGGACGATGGAGCCATCCCAATCCCCGCCGAGCTGCTCTACGTGGGGAGGCATAGCGGAAGCTGGCACGGCGGCGGAGGAGCGTGCGAAGGAAGAGCGCGGCGGCGAAGCGCTGTCGCAGGAACGAGCAAGGCGAGAAGACGAAGGGAGTAGGAGGAGCGTGCGAGGGCCTGCCGCCCTCCACCTCCCCCTACTTATAGCCACACGCGGCCGAAGAGGCCGGACGTGGGGGGGAGACGTGGGATTAACTGCGCCCACTCCCCCCACGCCTCGCGTTTATTACGCATAAGTGCGAGCCGAAACTGCCGCACGGAACATGCGGGCGGTTTCGGGATACAAAGGATCCGCGCCTGGGCCGGAGCGCGAACGTGGCGGGCCCCCTCCCTGCGGCGACGTCCCGTCACGCGCGTGGGCTGGCAGGCTTTCCGGCCACGTGGCACGCCACGGCCCGAGGCCGGCCCGCGGCCCAGCGCACAAGTCCGCGGGTTCCCACCTCCCGACTCCAGAAGAATTCGACTAAAGGTGGCGCGCCTGCACCAAGGCCGGCTCCTAGCTGCCGGCTTGTCACGATAGGAAGCTGATCGAGCTTCTCGAACCCCACTCCACCTCGAAGCCCAATCAGCTTCGGGGACTACTGTCGGGGTAAATGACCACGGGTAGCCTAACCGACTACCCCTGGCTCTTCAGAAAGTTTATCAGGCCTTTTGGGCCTTCAAGCACTCCAAGCATTTGGGCCGCCTCCCCCGGCCGGCTACCACTAAGGCCGACTCCCGGAAGGCGACCCGGCCTCACCGACTCCAAGAAGCCGGCCAAGAAGGACGCCGACTCCTAGAAGCCAGCCAAGACTACAACCACTCCTACATAACGACGACCTGACGGGGCATGGCCACAGTGCGGCCCACGACCCCCGAAGCCCGAGGCAGGCATGGCTACAGGAGGCCGTACGGGGGGGATGTCTCCCGTGCGGCCCGGCACTGTAGCCACGCCAGCCGCGATGTCATCCACGACCCCCTCCTGTACGGCCCAAGGACCGCGGGCCCCTTCAGCCAGAGAGAGGCGTGAAGGCGGCCCCGCTTTTCCTAATCGGCCAGGAGCATAGCCGGCCTCCAGAAGCCGGCGACTCCCTTCCTCGAAGCAGGAGCCCCATTAAGGAGACAAGACGAGGTAAGGCTACAGTGATAGCCCCCGATGCGGGTCACTGTAGCCACGCTTACCTCGACCAAGCCCTCGTCATCAGAGGCGCGGCTACAGTAAGCAGCCGCGGACAAGACCCTAGGCAGTGGGGCCGGCCTGTCGACCGAGGAGCCGGCAGCCGGCGGGACCCACCAGTCGGCGGGACCCAGCAGCCGGCGGAGAAGCCGGCAGGCATAGACACTGACGGCTGGGGCCAGTTCCCAGTCGGATTACCATTGTACCCCCGGGGGGTAGGCCTATATAAACCCCCCGGAGCACCCATGCAAAGGGTTCGATCCCTGATAACACACACACCATAGATAGAGGGAAGCAAGAGCTAGCCTTGTTCTTCTTCTCCCTTGATCCCAACAGCTCTAGGAGCGATTGTAGCTACCCTTTACCGATCTAGTGATCATGCGGAGACCCCGCAGAGCAGGACTAGGGGTGTTATCTCCTCGGAGAGCCCCGAACCTGGGTAAGATCTGCCGGCATGCATGTCTTCGCCTCATCCCGTTTCCAGGCACCGGCGACGTTTTATTGGCTCCCACAATGATAAGCCATCCCTTGGCATATGTCGCACCAACCACCCGACACCACTAGTATATGAAAGTGACAACATAGGAGACTCTCTATCATGAAGATCATGATGCTACTTTGAAGCACAAGTGTGGTAAAAGGATAGTAGCATTGCCCCTTCTCTCTTTTTCTCTCATTTGTTTGTTTTTGGCCTTCTCTTTTTTTTATGTCCTCTTTTTTTCTCTTTTTTTATTTTTCGTCCGGAGTCTCATCCCGACTTGTGGGGGAATCATAGTCTCCATCATCCTTTCCTCACAAGGGACAATGCTCTAATAATGAAGATCATCACACTTTTATTTACTTACAACTCAATACTTAGAAAAAAATATGACTCTATGTGAATGCCTCCGGCGGTATACCGGGATGTGCAATGATTAAGAGTGACATGTATGAAAGAATTATGAAGGTGGCTTTGCCACAAATACGATGTCAACTACATGATCATGCAAAGCAATATGACAATGATGGAGCGTGTCATAATAAACAGAATGGTGGAAAGTTGCATGGAAATATATCTCGGAATGGCTATGGAAATTCCATAATAGGTAGGTATGGTGGCTGTTTTGAGCAAGGTATATGGTGGGTGTATGGTACCAGCGAAAGTTGCGCGGTACTAGAGAGGCTAGCAATGGTGGAAGGGTGAGAGTGCGTATAATCCATGGACTCAACATTAGTCATAAAGAACTCATATACTTATTGCAAAAATATATTAGTTATCAAAACGAAGTACTACGCGCATGCTCCTAGGGGGATAGATTGGTTGGAAAAGACCATCGCTCGTCCCCGACCGCCACTCATAAGGAAGACAACCAAAAAATAAATCATGCTCCGACTTCATCACATAACGGTTCACCATACGTGCATGCTACGGGAATCACAAAATATAACACAATTATCTCTCAAATTCACAACTACTCAACTAGCATGACTCTAATATCACCATCTTCATATCTCAAAACAATCATAAGGAATCAAACTTCTCATAGTATTCAATGCACTTTATATGAAAGTTTTTATTATATCCCTCTTGGATATCCATCATATTAGGACTAGTTTTATAACCCAAGAAAATTACCATGCTGTTTAAGACTCTCAAAATAATATAATTGAAGCATGAGAGTTCATCTATTTCTTCAAAATAAAACCACCGTCGTGCTCTAAAAAGATATAAGTGAAGCACTAGAGCAAATGACAAACTACTCCAAAAAATATAAGTGAAGATCAATGAGTAGTCGAATAATCATGCAACTATGTGAAGAATCTCTAACATTTAAGAATTTCAGATCTTGGTATTTTATTCAAACAGCAAGCAAAACAAAATAAAAGAAAATGACGCTCCAAGCAAAACACATATCATATGGTGAATAAAAATATAGCTCCAAGTAAAGTTACCGATGGCCGAAGACGAAAGAGGGGATGCCATCCGGGGCATCCCCAAGCTCAGGCTCTTGGTTGTCCTTGAATATTACCTTGGGGTGCCTTGGGCATCCCCAAGCTTAGGCTCTTGCCACTCCTTATTCCATAGTCCATCGAATCTTTACCCAAAACTAGAAAACTTCACAACACAAAACTTCAACAGATAATCTCATGAGCTCCGTTGGTATAAGAAAATAAACCACCACTTAGGTACTGTTTTGAACTCATTATAAATTCATATTGTTTTAATATCCACTGTATTCCAACTTCTCTATGGTTCATACCCTCCGATACTACTCATAGATTCATCAAAATAAGCAAACAACACATAGAAAACAGAATCTGTCAAAAAC